>NC_091250.1:30963883-40963883 GCF_042477335.2 Ovis canadensis | reverse complement strand
TAATTTTATTGTGGAGTTATGTTTTACCTTCAAAATCAGTGTTGGTTAGATAAACAAACCATAGCCACATGCAGCAATATAGATGTACCTCAAAAATGTAATGTTAAAAGAAGCTAGATGTAAAGAGAATATACTAGATGATTCTATTTATTGAAAAATCGGAAACAGGACAAATTGAATCACTGGTGTTGGAAGTCAGTCTGGATGGTGGTGACCTTTAGGGGACAGTGTCAGAGAAAGGCCAGTGAGGATCTGGAGTGCAGAAGTTACCTTCTGGTTTTCAGTCCACATGCTGATCACATGGATGTGTTTACTTTGTGAAACTATATTGAGCTGTACCCTTATGATTGTTCACTTTTCTGTACACATTTTATACAATATATTCATTAAAAATTCAAAAAATTATTTTACTTTTATTTTTGGGCCACACCCTTGGCATGTGGGATCTTAGTTTGCTGACCAGAGATTGAACACACACCTCCCTTTACGGGATGTTCAGTCTTAACCACTGGACCACCAGGGAGGTCCTATGTTCATCAAAAATCGATGTGATGTTTACAACCAGAGTATACTCATATATAATTTCATATATGTATTTTCAAATGTTGAAAAAAAAGGTGATAGTTTGTCAAAATATGCATTATTTGTCCCTTCACATACCCCTTATCAAACCCCAGGGTGTCTCCAGAGGCGTGGGCACCCAGGTGTTGATGAGAAGTGAGGCATCATGGGCATCTCTGGCTGCAGGAGGGAGTCAGGATATTTTAGGCCAAGCAACAGAGTGTTCCAAAGCTTGGGCACTGGAGTTACACTGCCTGAGTTTGAATAATGGCTCTACCTCTCCTAGCAGCACAACTGAGGACAAGTAATTTAACTTCCCTTTACTCCAATAGGGTACATGTTAATAGAGCTGTGAGAATCAAACTGGATAATCCACTTAAAGCACTTAGCACAGGGCCTGGCCTGTTGAAGGCATGGGATAAATGTTAATTATTGCCAAATCTTGTTAAGCTGTGTGGGAATGTTAACCCTTCCCTACCTATATGTGTATCTCTCATGTCCACCTCCCAACCAGAACACCACATACTGCTTTATACGTATCAGTTCAGTTAAGTCACTCAGTCGTGTCCAACTCTTTGCGACCCCATGAACCGCAGCATGCCAGGCCTCCCTGTCCATCACCAACTCCTGGATTCCACTCAAACCCATGTCTATCGAGCCGGTGATGCCATCCAACCATCTCATCCTCTGTCGTCCCCTTCTCCTCCTGCTCTCAATCTTTCCCAGCATCAGGGTCTTTTCAAATGAGTCAGCTCTTCACATCAGGTGGCCAAAGTATTGGAGTTTCAGCTTCAACATCAGTCCTTCCAATGAACACCCAGGACTGATCTCCTTTAGGATGGAATGGTTGGATCTCCTTGCAGTCCAAGGGACTCTCAAGAGTCTTCTTCAACACCACAGTTCCAAAGCATCAATTTTTCGATGCTCAGCTTTCTTTATAGTCCAACTCTCACATCCATACGTGACCACTGGAAAAACCATAGCCTTGACTAGATGGACCTTTGTTGGCAAGGTAATGTCTCTGCTTTTTAATGTGCTGTCTAGGTTGGTCATAACTTTCCTTCCAAGGAGCAAGCAACTTTTAATTTCTTGGCTGCAATCACCATCTGCAATGATTTTGGAACCCCCAAAAATAAAGTCAGCCACTGTTTCCACTGCTTTCCCATCTATTTCCCATGAAGTGATGGGACCAGATGCCATGATCTTCGTTTTCTGAATGTTGAGCTTTAAGCCGACTTTTTCACTCTCCACTTTCACTTTCATCAAAAGGCTCTTTAGTTCTTCTTCACTTTCTGCCATAAGGGTGGTGTCATCTGCATATCTGAGGTTATTGATATTTCTCCTGGCAATCTTGATTCCAGCTTGTGTTTCTTCCAGCCCAGTGTTTCTCATGATGTACTCTGCATATAAGTTAAATAAGCAGGGTGACAATATACAGCCTTGACGCACTCCTTTTCCTATTTGGAACCAGTCTGTTGTTCCATGTCCAGTTCTAACTGTTGCTTCCTGACCTGCATACAGATTTCTCAAGAGGCAGGTCACGTGATCTGGTATTCCCGTCTCTTTCAGAATTTTCCATAGTTTATTGTGATCCACATAGTCAAAGGGTTTGACATAGTCAATAAAGCAGAAATAGATGTTCTTCTGGAACTCTCTTGCTTTTTCCATGGTTCAGCGGATGTTGGCAATTTGATCTCTGGTTCCTCTGCCTTTTTGAAAATCAGCTTGAACATGTGGAAGTTCACGGTTCATGTATTGCTGAAGCCTGGCTTGGAGAATTTTGAGCGTTACTTTGCTAGCGTGTGAGATGAGTGCAATTGTGCAGTAGTTTGAGCATTCTTTGGCATTGCCTTTCTTTGGGATTGGAATGAAAACTGACCTTTTCCAGTCCTGTGGCCACTGCTGAGTTTTCCAAATTTGCTGGCATATTGAGTGCAGCACTTTCACAGCATCATCTTTCAGGATTTGAAACAGCCTAACTGGAATTCCATCACCTCCACTAGCTTTGTTCATAGTGTTGCTTCCTAAGGCCCACTTGACTTCACATTCCAGGATGTCTGGCTCTAGGTGAGTGATCACACCATCGTGATTATCTGGGTCATGATCTTTTTTGTACAGTTCTTCTGTGTATTCTTGCCACCTCTTTTAATATCTTCTCCTTCTATTAGGTCCATACCATTTCTGTCCTTTATTGTGCCCATCTTTTCATGAAATATTCCCTTGGTATCTCTAATTTTCTTGAAGAGATCTCTAGTCTTTCCCATTCTATTGTTTTCCTCTATTTCTTTGCATTGATTGCTGAGGAAGGCTTTCTTATCTTTCCTTGCTATTCTTTGGAACTCTATATTCAAATGGGTATATCTTTCCTTTTCTCTTTTGCTTTTTGCTTCTCTTCTTTTCACAGCTGTTTGTTAGGCCTCCTCAGACAGCCATTTTGCTTTTTTGCATTTCTTTTTCTTGGGGATGGTCTTAGTTTCTGTCTCCTGTACAATGTCACGAACCTCCATCCATAGTTCATCAGGCACTCTATCTATCAGATCTAGTCCCTTAAATCTATTTCTCATTTCCACTGTATAATCATAAGGGATTTGATTTAGGTCATACCTGAATGGTCTAGTGGTTTTCTCCACTTTTTTCAAGTTAAGTCTGAATTTGGCAATATGAAGTTCATTATCTGAGCCACAATCAACTCTCGATCTTGTTTTTGCTGACTGTATAGAGCTCCTCCATCTTTGGCTGCAAAGAATATAATCAATCTGATTTCAGGGTCGACCATCTGGTGATGTCCACATATCAGATGCTCAATATTCCTGAACTGAATCCAACGCTTCCCCTTGGTCTATAGGAGAAAGTCCAATATCCTAGTTTTCATTTAAGATTGTTCCTCAATTCATCCCCATCTGTTTTCCAGCTTCAGTTTCTTCACTCTTCCATATTAACCTCCTGTCCCAATCATACAAGTCTACAACCATTCCCAGCTACACCTTACACTTTTGTATCTCAGAATCTTTCATTGCTTATGTAAACTTGCACTGTCCCCACTTCCCAAGACATCCTTCCTGCTCTTCCATACCTTCTATAACAGTTTTTTAAGACCCAGATTAAATTGATCTCCTATAGCAATGCTTCTAATCTTTTCTGTTTTACAAAACCCTTTGCAAATTTGACAATTGCAATTTGACAGTTTCTCTCTTTTAGGAAAAAAATATGTGCATTCATAGAAACAAACTATCTGATTCTGGGGGTTTGTGATCCCCCTGAACCCTGGTCTAGCCTTCAACCTGTGGTCCTTGGACTCCAACACCATTACAAAGTGACTCTTGTTCTCAATACCCATAGCAATCACTATCTGAACTAATAAATGGTCCCTTCTTTTGACATTTATTTTCACTTTCTTGCATGTTTTTTCTCATACTCAGAATGCAATTTTTTTAAGGAGAAAGGATTTGTCTCACATATCTGTTTGCCCTCAATGACTAGGCAGTATGCCTTATATATAGTGAGTCCGCAGTAAAAATGTGTGGACTAACTGTTCACTTATCATCTGCTATTATTATCCTCTTCTTAGGTGATCTCATCCTGGCCCATGGTCTTAAATGCTTTACATTTGGGACTTCCCTTGTGGTCCAGTGGTTAAGAATCTGCCTTCCAATGCAAGGGATGTGGGTTTGATCCCACATGCCACGGGGCAACTAGACCCATGCACCTTAACTAGAGAATCCAACCCACATGCTGCAACTAAGACCTGAGGCAGGAAAAATAAAAATAAATAAATGAGTTACATTTGTTGGGGCCTGTCAGTATTATGCCTTCAGCCTAGACATCATCCCTAAATTCCAGATTCATATACCAGGAAGGCTCCTTGAATGTCCAATAGGCATCACAGATATAAAATATCAAGAAGGGAACTCGTGGTTGTTCACACCACCCTTCCCTTTCCCCAGATATTTCCATCTCAGGATTTTCAATCTCAATAGTGGTACATCCATCAGTTGAGAGCTGGGCCCTCCCTTTTACTCTGTTCATCTCTACCCATTCTTATAGTATTAGTCACTCAGTAGTGTCCAGCTCTTTGTGACCCCATGGACTGTAACCATCAAGCTCCTCTGTCCATGGAATTCTCCAGGCAAGAATGCTGGAGTGGGTTGCCATTTCCTCCTCCAGGGGATCTTCCTGACCCAGGAATTGAACCCATGTCTATTTGTGTCTCCTGCATTGAAGGCGGATTATTTACCGCTGAGCCACCAGGGAAGCCCATTAATCAGCTATACTCTAATATCAAATAAAAACTGAAAACATAAAGTGGGCCTCAGAATGACCATGGACCCCATTACTTTGTATATTCCATTTTATTCCGATCCAGTTACCTTTATAAAATGTATGTCTGTAGTTATGGCTCATCTTTTCCATCAGAATTTAAAGACTCTGCAGGCAGGGGTCATGTCTGACTTGTTTGTTGATTCAAACCCAACATCTTGGAAAATATAAGCTCCACAAGGGCATAGATTTTCTTTTCTCTTTTACTTTCTTGTTCTGTAATATTGTCCCTGGTGCCTAAAAAGTTCCTGCCACATAGTAAGCACACAACAAATCTCTGCTGAATGAAGAGTAGGGACTCAGTAAATGCTGTTTTGTCTACATTATTGAATCAATCAATCAATGGATTAATTATTACTTCAGGGTAATTGGAGAAAAGCTAGCGACATTATTTAGGGAAAAAATCCTCCTTAAATGAATAGCTAAAAATGATTTATAATAAATTTATCAGAGCACTATGATCTCTGCGTATTATTAATACACCGTTTTTAAACAGTTGCATCCAAAGTCCTTAGAAACATTCAGTACTCAAAAGCTAGTAAACAATTCCCTCATTGTCTTGTTTGCCTTACAGCTTTGCATTGTAAAAAAAAGTTTCTAAATAAAGCAACATAGATTTCTAAATAGAAGGTTATCAAATAATACATATTTAGAATGAATATTCAGAATGAATTGATCCTAACATAATGACTTTGGTATATAACTCAGCTCAACAGTTGATCAGGTAAATCCGAAGAGGCTTCTTTGCAGTACTTCATAACCCTTCATTAAATCAGTCACTGCCTCCAGCAAAATTCTCTGCTCTCTGTAGACTGCCCTTTATATCATGCAGGAGCCTCCTGGGTCAAAAGAGATATCTGAAAAAGGTCGTCTTTAAAAGGTCAGGGGTTATTCATCAAGAAGGACTGTTTACTTTAATCTCAGAAAGCTGACCATCTTCGGCCAGCAGGGTGATGGGTGATGAAGAGTGCAAGGAGATCTTTCACTGCTGAGCATCTAGGCTTAGTGGGATTACATAGGAAGGAGAAATCAGCCAGATACATTCCAGGCCTGCAGACCCTTCTTATATTTATAACAACATGTTTTCCTAGTAACAGTTTATTTTGCTGAAAACATTTAATAAAAACTTTCAGAGCCTCTTATGAGAAGATGGTATCACATTCCCTAGTCAAGCACCTGCCTGACTTTAATGTGCTACTATTTTAGGTCCTGGAAACATATACCCCCTTCCATAAGACTCAAACTGGTCTCTTTATAATTACCAAGCTCACAGTCCCTAAGAATAGAAATAGGTGCAGAGGCTTTTTCTGGATAACTCTGGTGAACTGCCCTCTCTCAAGCCCTTAGCAGCTGGGGAAGCAAACTCATGGGAAAGAATACTACTTCTAACACAACACACTTCACAAAAAAATATTTTATTTAAGTATAGTTGATTTACAATATTGTGTTAATTTCTATTGTGTGATACATATATATATATATTATTTTTCATATTCTTTCCCATTATAGTTTATCACAGGATATTGAATGTGGTTCCCTGTACTATACGGTTGGACCTTGTTTATCCATCTGTATATAAGAGTTTGCATCTGCTAATCCCAAACTTCCAATCCATCCCTTCTACCTCCCCACACTCAGCAATCACAAGTCTGTTCTCTGTATCTGTGAATCTGTTTCTGTTTCATATATAAAGTTCATTTGTCAACACAACACAATTTCAATGCAACAGTTCACAAAACATTTTTTCACTGATTTTGACACATGTTCTCCTGGTTTTGAAACTTCTCACCTGAGTTTTCTCCCAGCTATCTTAAAGCAACCTCTGTGCAGTTCTGGATAAGATCTAACAGACTGATCAAACATACAGAGAGATTTGGATTGGAACTTGGGACCAGGGGACATCTATCTCTTGGGCTTTTTCATTCACTAAATGGCCATTTTAATTCACAGTAGAGTCACAGGCTGGTTGGGCTTCTAAGATTGTGTTTAAGGTAAAAAGATGTGCGTGGTGCTCAATTACTCAGTCGTGCCTAACTCTGTGCGACCCCAGGGGCTGTGGCCTGCCAGGCTCCTCTGGCCATGGAATTCTCCAGGCAAGAATACTGGAGTGGGTAGCCATTTCCTTCTCCAGGGGATTTTCTCTACCCAGGGATTGAGCCTGCATCTCCTGCGTCTCCTGCTTTGGCAGGCAAATCCTTTACCATTGAGCCACCTGGGAAGCCCCAAGGTAAAAAGACACATACGTTAAAAATTACCCTAGGAAATACGTTAAATTGCCTATAAATTCTGATTTCAGGTTTTGAGTATACAACCCTGTGTAACATAATTTCTTGAATCTGCATGATTGTGTACAATAGATAATTTATAAGTGCACGTGTTTATTCAGTATGCAATAAAAGCATATATGCAAAAGAGCATTTGATAACATTTTTATTTTCCAGCCTCCCACCCCCACAAACAGAGTGGTTGAATTTGCATAAATTAAATTTACTTGAATATGGATTGCTACTGCAGCAATCAGAGGTACTATTTGCCCTCTGAGTACTAACCTGAAGCCTTGATTTCTGTTCTGTGCTTGAAATAAGCCTATTTGGAACCAACTATGTATCTGATATCATTTTCCCAAGGGAAGTTTTCAGGAATATCAATGACCTTACTTAGACAAACAACATAATCACAAGAAACTTGTACTTGGGCCATCTGATTGTCTAGAAAGGCAGGCAGTTTTTCTTTCTCAGCCAGAGCCATGATCTTTCCAAATTCCTATCCTGCCTCTCTTCCATAAAATGATTTATTCACCTGATGGACTTTAGATGTGGTACATGAATTTTTAAAAAAGCCATTAAATGTAAAACGTGTTCCATTTCTAATATTGTAATAAGTAATCACATTTAAATTATTTGAAAGGCTGAAGTGAGTGCTTTGAGGTTGTGTATATGTGTGTGTGTGGGTACATGGAGGGTGGGGAGGACTGGATTGCACAACCTCTAAGCAGATTTACACCTCACCTCTCAAAATACACTTCTAGACCACATATTTACCCTTTTGCTGAGAATGGATGTGTTTCTTCAGTTCTCACTTTGCGGAGCTGTACTTTCTAAAGTTGAACTCTCACTGCTATTGGTGTAAAACCCAGGATGAGGACTCCACAGAGAAAATAAGAATGCTCTCCTCTGTCTCCAGTGTCTGAGGAGTGGAGAATGTAGAATCCTCATAATGAAACGCCTGGTAACTCGGAAAAACTGGGATAACCGTAGCTAACATGACAAGGAAGAGGATCAAAGAAGATAAAGCACGAATGTGCGAAGTACTTAAAATATTGCCTGCATACAGGGAGTTCTGCATGTTGTCAGTAGGCCTTCTATTGCTCATCTCATGACAACAGGCATCCTGGGAGTGGTTTGAATTTTTTGGAACCATCTCAGTTCAGTTCAGTTCAGTTGCCCAGTTGTGTCTGACTCTTTGTGACCCCATGAATCGCAGCACGCCAGGCCTCCCTGTCCATCACCAACTCCCAGAGTTTACCCAAACTTCTGTCCATTGAGTCAGTGATGCCATCCAGCCATCTCACCCTCTGTCGTCCCCTTCTCCTCCTGCCCTCAATCCTTCCCAGCATCAGGGTCTTTTCCAATGAGTCAACTCTTTGCATGAGGTGGCCAAAGTACTGGAGTTTCAGCTTCAGCATCAGTCCTTCCAATGAACACCCAGGACTGATCTCCTTTAGGATGGAATGGTTGGATCTCCTTGCAGTCCAAGGGACTCTCAAGAGTCTTCTCCAACACCACAGTTCAAAAGCACCAATTCTTCAGCACTCAGCTTTCTTCACAGTCCAGCTCTCACATCCATACATGACTACTGGAAAAACCGTAGCCTTGACTAGATGGACCTTTGTTGGCAAGGTAATGTCTCTGCTTTTTAATATGCTGTCTAGGTTGGTCATAAGTTTCCTTCCAAGGAGTAAGCGTCTTTTAATTTCATGGCTGCATTCACCATCTGCAGTGATTTTGGAGCCCCCAAAAATAAAGTCTGACACTGTCTCCACTGCTTCCCCATCTATTTGCCATGAAGTGATGAGACCAGACACCATGATCTTAGTTTTCTGAATGTTTAGCTTTAAGACAACTTTTTCACTCTCTTTCACTCTCATCAAGAGGCTTTTTAGTTCCTCTTCACTTTCTGCCATAAGGGTGGTGTCATTTGTATATCTGAGGTTATTGATATTTCTCCCGGCAATCTTGATTCCAGCTTGTGCTTCCTCCAGCCCAGTGTTTCTCATGATGTACTCTGCATATAAGTTAAATAAGCAGGGTGACAATATACAGCCTTGACGTACTCCTTTTCCTATTTGGAACCAGTCTGTTGTTCCATGCCCAATTCTAACTGTTGCTTCCTGACCTTCATATAGATTTCTCAAGAGGCAGGTCAAGTGGTCTGGTATTCCCATCTCTCTCAGAATTTTCCATAGTTTATTGTGATCCACACAAAGACTTTGGCATAGTCAATAAAGCAGAAATAGATGTTTTTCTGGAACTCTCTTGCTTTTTCCATGGTTCAGCGGATGTTGGCAATTTGATCTCTGGTTCCTCTGCCTTTTCTAAAACCAGCTTGAACATCTGGAAGTTCACAGTTCACCTATTGCTAAAGCCTGGCTTGGAGAATTTTAAGCATTGCTTTACTAGTGTGTGAGATGAGTGCAATTGTGCAGTAGTTTGAGCATTCTTTGGCATTGCCTTTCTTTGGGATTGGAATGAAAACTGACCTTTTCCAGTCCTGTGGCCACTGCTGAGTTTTCCAAATTTGCTGGCATATTGAGTGCAGCACTTTCACAGCATCATCTTTCAGGATTTGAAATAGCTCCACTGGAATTCCATCACCTCCACTAGCTTTGTTCCATAGTGATGCTTCCTAAAGCCCACTTAACTTCACATTCCAGGATGTCAGCTCTAGGTGAGTATCACACCATGGTGATTATCTGGGTCATGAAGATCTTTTTTGTACAGTTCTTCTGTGTATTCTTGCCACCTGTTTTAATATCTTCTGCTTCTGTTAGGTCCCTACCATTTCTGTCCTTTATTGTGCCCATCTTTGCACGAAATGTCCCCTTTG
Source organism: Ovis canadensis (assembly GCF_042477335.2). NCBI lineage: Eukaryota > Metazoa > Chordata > Mammalia > Artiodactyla > Bovidae > Ovis > Ovis canadensis. The sequence goes on along the minus strand of NC_091250.1, from coordinate 40,953,899 downwards.
TATCTCTAATTTTCTTGAAGAGATCTCTAGTATTTTACATTTGGTTTCCTCTATTCCTTTGCATTGAACCATCTAGTGAAGGCTTTATCATTCACTGATCCAAGATACTCCAGACATAGAAAAGGCTGGTAGAGTTCACTTCAATGCTAGATATCCATTTGCAACAAAGACTCAGCCAAGTCTCTCATCTTTTATAGCCTTTGGTGGGAAACAGAAGTAGGCTGTGATTTCTCAGAGAATGAGTAGAACCCTGGAGGAAGAGTGACTCTATAGGTTATTTAGTTCAATCAACTTAGGAGAAGGCACTGGCACCCCACTGCAGTACTGTTGCCTGGAGAATCCCATGGGCGGAGGAGCCTGGTAGGCTGCAGTCCAGGGTCACCAAGAGTCGGGCACGACTGAACGACTTCACTTTCACTTTTCACTTTCATGTTGTGGAGAAGGAAATGGCAACCCACTCCAGTGTTCTTGCCTGGAGAATCCCAGGGACGGGGGAGCCTGGTGGGCTGCCGTCTATGGGGTTGCACAGAGTCAGACACGACTGAAGCGACTTAGCAGCAGCAGCAGCAGCACTTAGCATAAAACTGATAAAACTGAGAATAAGAGAAGCACCAATGTAATCAACACTTGTGACTATAAATGTCTATCCTACAAGTGGGTCTTCTTTCTTCATTTGTCCAATTCCAAGGGAAAAGAAGAACCAAAATCACATTTAACCATGAGATTGAAACACAGCCTAATCTTCTTTAAAGAATGTGAACTCCATGTGTCTTTTTCAGTTTGTCCTACTATGAAGATTTAGCTAAACCCACAAAGTTATCAGACACGTGACCAAAGCGATCGTTATACATCTCTATAAAGAGTTGAGTGGTAGTTTCATCACTAAGATGTGTCCAACTCTTGGAGCCCCATGGACTGTAGCCCACTGGGCTCTTCTGTCCGCAGGATTCTCCAGACAAGAACACTGGAGTGGGTTGCTATTTCCTTCTCCAGGGAATCTTCCTGACCCAGGAAATGAACCTGGGTCTCTTGCATTGCAGGCAGATTTTTTACTGACCGAACTACAAGAGAAGCCCAAAGAGTTGAATAGCTGAACAATATATGCATTTTCATAATCTGTAATAATAGGTAACCTACCTGTAAAAGGAGCAATCAATATGAATATAAATAAACACCAAAATTAGATTTATTGCTAAAATTTTGCCTTAGTTGACTTAGTCATATGATGCTTCTATCATGAGAATACCTGCAAAATCTTGCTATATTGTGGGTTATAGAAAAGGTTGTGAAAAAACTAGAAAAATAGGCAAATTGTAAAATTAAATAATGATGATTATAGATGTAACTACAGATGGGCAAGAAGTATAGTGTAATAACTGAGATGACTCTAATATAGAAATGAAAAAGTTCTTTTACCTTATAAGGAGTTTTCCTGCAAGTTGAAAACAAGGACATTTTTGCCTTCTACATCGTCCTCATCCTCACATTGTCACCACCACCACTGTCATCATCGACATCATTAGCAGCAGCATCAATGCCATTTACTGAGCAGTTTTTAGGAGCCAGCAATGTGCTAAGTGTTTGATATGTGTTATCTAATTAATTCTTATATCAGTTAAGTTCTTTATAATCATGACACTGACAGGAAACCGGATGCACATCTTTCCTAATGTCACATTGCTAGTAAGTGGTATCAGAACAGGATTTAACTGAACTCTGTTAATTCCAAAGCCTAATTTCAGAATCATTAAGCTCTTTTGCTAAACTGTGGTAAATCTCAAGGTAAAGGGGTACAAAGTTCAGAACTCAGAAAATATTTTCACGTGGGGATTCAACTGTACATGAGAGACCAGACAAATAAAGTTGATGACTTATTAGCACTCTAGGATTTGCGGGAGAATTGTACCTTCAAGTTCTAGGTGACACTGTGTTCATTATCGATTGTGAGTCACATATTCTGCCACAACCTAAGGGCTTAAAACAATGCATGGGTATTATTTCACACCATTTCTCTGTGTTAGGAATGTGGAAGTTGCTGAGTCCAAGTCTTCTGGCTGAGGATCGCTCATGAGTTTGCAGTGAAGATGTTGGAGAGAGCTGAAGATGCACGAGGCTGAGCTGAGGCTGGAGAATCCACTTTCAAATGGCCTACTCACCCATTGGGAAAGAAATCTAGCTTCTCACTGATGGTTGGTAGGAAGCCTCAGTACCTGACCGCATGGACCTCTCCATAGGGCTGCTTGAGCATCTTCCTAACATGGCACACTGCTACCCCAGAGCAAGTGACCCAAGAGTGAGAGAACAAGGCAGAAGCCAAGATGTCTTTTGTGACCTGGCTTTGGAAATCACATACTGTCTCTTCTGCTTCATTCTATTGATTACAATGTGGGAGAGGACTTCTCAAGAGTGAATTCTAGGAGAGAGTGATGGCTGGGGCCACAGACTTCTTCCAAAATTCCCCCTCACTGTCAACTTAAGTAAATAGTGAAATTCACACACAGTTTCTATTAAGATGATTAACCTAAACACCATGACCATTCTCAGGTATTATTGTGTTTACTTTCAGGAAGCTTTCATAAAATATTTGGACTAAATATCATGAACGAAGAGAACTCATTTGAATGTCTTTTCTGGATATCCTTTAGCAGTCATTATTCAACAACCTTCCATTCTTAATGCATTATTCCTTTATTTTTAAAGGATGTTAAGATCCTGGGATCTACTGCCAGCATTATCATTATGGTCCTATCTTGGTATTGAATGAAACTGTAATAAACATAAAGGCCAACATAAGACACTGGGAATTACTCCTTATCATGCTTTTTTGGATGACAAATATCTCTGAGGACTCCTCCTGACATTCTTTTCATTTCTGTGTCCCTGGCATTACAGTATATCCTGCCACATAGTGATGCAAATAAGATACAAGATAGAGCTAATCTTGGCGAGAAGCACTTTGTGGATGTTCTTATATGAGATAATCTTTGAAAGAGCAAGTTCCAAATTAGCTTTAAAGATATTCACAAGTAGATAGGCTAATAAGGGTAGAAAACTCTCTGTGGAAGTCACATAACTATGAAGAGAAGCTAGGCCTTGTGCCAGCTCAAGTCATGAAGGGTCCCAACTTCGTGGAAAGGTCAGGCCAACTATTACATCTGGGTTGGTGAGTCTCAGGAAAAATGGAACAGACTGAGTTGAAGAAAAAAAAAGAGATGTGATATGATTCATGTACCAGGGAAGCTTTGCCAACAGTCCAGGCTACGGTAAGCTCTTTCATGCTTGTACAAAACCAGGACAATTCCAGTAGTAATAAATCATGAGGATAATGTCAGAGTGGAAAGGGTCCGGGTCAGAGAGCTGGGAGAGATTTGTATTTGAGGCTTCTAGAGGCAATGTCCTGGAGGAGGAAATGGCAACCCGCTCCAGGATTCTTGCCTAGAAAATTCCATGGACAGGAGTCTGGCAAGCTACAATCTGTGGAGTCACAGAGAGTTGGACACTACTGAGCAACTGAGCACAGAGGCGATGGGGCATGGATACATAGTCATTGTTTAAAGGAGTAAAAATTGTCACCATGGAAATGGAGCCAAGCACAAAGCCCAAAACTGGCATGAAGACAGAAATGAGAGGACAGCAAGGTAGACCAGCAGAAGAATAAGAGGCAAGGCAGAAACAGGAATAGTTTGGGGAACTTGGTTCTGAAACAAAGACTGCGAATGATTTACTCCAATCAAACTTTACGGTCACCACTCCATCAAAACTGCTCTTTTGAGAGTCAGTATTGAGTTCTTGGCTTTAACATTAAGCCTCACATGGTTAAATACAAAGATCAGCTCTTAACTTTTTTCAGCCACATTGGAAAGAGTTGACTATCTTTTCCCCCTTGATTATATTGATAACTCTCTTCATTTGGCTTCCTGGAAACTGTATTACTTGGCATACTGCCTACCTCGTTGATCCCTCCTTCTAAGTGCTTGTTGCGGTTTTTTTTTTCTCAGTGCTTGGTCTTTTCTTCTCCATACATACACATTCACTTGTGATTTCACCCAGTACAATTCAGGACTTTCAGTATGATTTATATACCAATGATTTCTCAGTTAATATCTCCATCCTCACTTCTTTTGTGAACTCAGATTCATGTCTCTGCTGAGGTGTCTAGTAGACATCTCAAACTTCATACATCCCAAATGGAGCTCCTTATCTTATCCTCAAATCTGTTTTACATGAAACCTTTCCCGATTCAGCTGATGGAAACTCCATCCTTCCAGATGCTCAGGTCAAAATCCTTAGTGTCATCTTGGAATCCTCTCGTTCTCTCACCTTATGGCCAAATCTATCAGCAAATCCTATGGCTCTTCCCTCAAAGTATATCCAGAACCCTACCTCTTGTACCACTTTCTTTGCTTACTCCCTTCTTCTTGCCTCCATCGTCTCCTCCCTGGATGACTGAAGCAGTCTCCTAATCATTCATTCCATTTCAGTCTCTCCACTCCCCACCTTTGCCTGCAATCTATCCCCAACACAGCAACCAGATGGTTTCTTTTAAGTCAGAGCAACTCATTCCTCTGCTCAAAGCCCATTTCCCCAAAGAGTAAAAGCCAGATTCCTTATACTACCCAAATAGACCCTTATGAGCTGACCTCTCCCTTATTTTTCTGACTTTCCTTTATTTCTCTCTCCCTAACTCTCTGTACCAGCCATAATGGCCTCTTCACTGTTTTGTAAAAAGGCGAGGTACTTTGCACTTTTGTGGATCACATTGGCTGTTCCCTCTGCCTGCCACCCTCTTCCCCAACATGATTAGTTCCCTCTCTTTCTTCAAGTTTTCGCTTAAGTGTCAGTGCCTCAAGGTCTGACACTTGAGGTCTGCCCTGGCCATCCGAGTCAAAGTGTAAACCTGCTCTGAACTCTTTCACCCCTGACGAACTTTCACTGTTCACGTCATTAGATAGTACTTCCTACTGTCTAATACCCTATGAAATTTACTTATTTATACTTATTCACTGTGTTCTTCATTGTCTAACTCTCTTCATAGCTAGATGGAGAGAGAGCAGGGGTGTCTGGCTGTTTAGTTTACCCACATTCCCAAGCATTTAGCAGAGCATCTGATGTGAGGTAGCTGCTCTATAAATGTGTTAAGGAAATAAATGATTTTACATATTAAAGGGATGAGTTTTGATGCACTGTGGAGGGGAGACGTCTGAAGATGAGTGAGAGGTGAAGAAGACTAAGAAGGAGCCTAGCATTCCAGGTGAGAGGCGACAGCAGTTGAGTAATCCAGCTTCTGGCCCAGCTGTGTTGTCTGAACAGAGCTGGCCTCACTGGGAGTGATTGCTGAACACTGTGTCCTCATTTGGTCCTGGTCTTACTCTTAAATCTTGATGGATAGTATCTCTTTAAAGCCTGGCTTAAATGTTAATATCTATGTGAAGCCACAATCAACTCCTGCCCCATCCCACGCCAAATTCATTACTGCTTTGCTTGTTTTCACGACATCATACCCATCCCTTTTATATAACACTAGCTGCACTATATGAAAATTAGAATACATGCCTTTACATAGCCGTGACTATATGCTTTTCCTGCCAGACTGTGAAACTCTACCGAAAAAGTGATTACTTTTTTATTTTTTGGTCTTTATCTTTGTAACTAACCTGACATTAATACCTGACCATTGTAAATTGTCAGGAAATAAATGACAATTATTTTCAATCCAGCTGAATTAATTTCACTTTAAAGATGAATATCTTTTTGTCTTAAATAGTATTAGTGTAATCATGTAGTAGCAATAGATGCAAAATGATTCTGAAAGAAGTTATGCAGTTTTACAATTTTTAAAATAATTTTTAAAGCAAATGAGAGGGACTACAATTTAAAAAAATTTTAATGTATATAGTTCAAGCACAATAGTTTGTGTTTTGGTTTTGTTATTTTGCCAGAGAAAAAAGAAAGAATTTCAGGTGATCGCTCTTTAAGTCCCAAGTTTCTGGTCTGAAAGGTGAAGCGTGTCTTCAGCTACAAAGAAGCAGATTAAACCAGTTGTGCTGTCAGCTTGAAGCATTTGGAAGCTGGCCAGAACTGCCTAAGATTTTTTTTTTTTTTCCTTCTTACTCTCTTCCTTTCTGCCAGGCTCACTCGGTGAATCCATTTGCAGAATCAAATGAAAATCAATCCCTTTTATGCAAACCTTCCTGAAGCAACAGGACTATGTTTGGTCACAAGAGTGGAGGTTCATGCAGTGAAAGCCTTCATGGTGATTTCTCCCCACCCAGGGCTTGCCAAGGTCCACTCCACCACGTAGTGATGAAAGGGAGGATCAAGCAGCTTTCTCAGAGCCCAGCTCCATCAGACAGGCCTTTTCTAAATATAGCAGACTTCAGTAAACACCACTGTGAATGTGCAGTGTGCTTGCTGGAGAATATATCTACCCCCATCAAAATTTAATGCATGCATGTACATATCTAGGTCTTGTTGGGTCCTTTTTTTATCAATTAAAATGATAAGTAAGTTCTCTTTTTATTTTAAAACTTGACATTTGATCAGTTTCTGCTCAGCGCTTTAGATCAATTAACTCGAGAGAAAGGGCCCTGAATGAGGGAAGGTTGACTAAATGAAGCTTAACCACAGACAAAGCTGAGGTCTCTGGGATTCTTGAAAGAATCACCATAGACCAGGTTACTGTGTCCAGGATATGAGACTTCCACCAGTCAAAAGAGGACTGCTTTAATCAGATTAAGACATTGCATTGTTATAGACAGATTCTCCTGGGCAGTGACTCTGATATAATTATAAAAATATGTTCTGTTTTATTGTCTGAAGCCCCCAGTGGTGAAGGTACCATCCTTATTTTTGGTTTGTGTTCACCTTTGATCCTGATGGAAATTACAGAGCTTTGTTCTGGAGCCAGCACCTGATCCTTGGGCTTCGGTTCACTCTCACCTAAAAAAAGATCAGTAGAGAAAGCATACCAAGTGTGCAGAGCTCAACAATGGTTTAGGAGAGGCACCAAGAACATGATCTCCGAGGGATCCCTGGGGATCTCCACCAGAGGATGTGAAGGTTCAAACTGACTTTGGCCCATGAAGCCCGCATGCAGGTGGGAGAGACACGGAAATCTGAGAGGTGACACTCTCTGATATCAGCTTCCCTCACCACTGAGCTCAATCACTTTAGTTTTTACATAAAAGAAAGTTCAAAACCTCAGTGATTCATGACTCTTTCCATCTACTGTTTTTAATACTTGTGATTTGGGGGTGGGAGGTTTTTCATAGACACCAATTTCTACTTTATTCATCTATCAAGTCAACCCAGCAAATTAGGATCCCAATTTTTGAAAACAAATCTTTCAGTTTCGAACCAGATAGAAAAGGAAATAAAACATTAGATAATGCTACCAAATGTGAGAGAGGTAGATTCTGATAGACAGGACCAAACAGGAAAAGTTAAGAAGTTTAATTTCTTTTTCTTGCACTCTGCTTTAATCTTTTTTTTCCTTTTTATGCCTACCAACTATTTGTGTAAACTTTATGTGCTTCAGTTCCTCCATCTTCAAAAAGAGTACAAAGTAGGGATTTATGCATTTATAAGATGAGAGGTCCACTTTAGGAAAATCCAAAATAACACCTAAAAAAATAGCTGACAATATATACATTAATTGTGGTTTTCTTTACAAAAGTATTCCTCAGTAGGTTCCTTTAAATCAGAATTACACAGACCAGAGCTTTTACACACAGCTGTTAGCAGTGGAAAGAATCAAGAGACCTCAGTTAGAGTCCCAGCTACACCATTTATTAGCTGTGTGACCTTGAGCACTTAAGCCAGTTAACCTTTTTGGGCTTCTGTTTTCTCTTCTGTAAACGGAGATAACAACACCTACTTCACAGGCTGGTTAGGATCAGATGAGATAATTTGTGTAGAAGCACTTGGTTAACATCACTCATTTATCTGTGAGTTCAGTGAACATTTAGGGAGCAGGTATCATGTGCCAGGCACCATTAGGCACTGATATTGTGATCAACAGTGTATGGCACTTTCATTTGCAATTTTCATCTCTTACAGACTTCTGACTTGATCTGTATGTAGTAAAACCCCCACTTCTCAGAATTATATCAACTGGGTAAAGTGAAAGACAATTACACATATTCATTTACTTCCTTGTATATTTCACATGCACCATGAAGCAAAGACCTACTTCTAGAAGACTTGTCGTCTTGATTGGCTAATGTGAAATAAGAGAAGGTGTGGGACCCTCAGCTTTTCCCAAACAGAATGGAAAGGAAATACCTCAGGGTATGTGGGTGCAGATGTTACTGAAGGGCTGGTCATTCTGAAGACTCTTCTAAGTTTCTCCGTGGCTCATATCTGGGGCCCTGGAATTGGGCACTATGGCAAGGTGTCCTTGTTTGGGCTGGTTCCTATGTTCCAGAGCCAGGGTATATTGATGGAAGTGCTCCCTCAGTCTATTCTCATCCCAATGGCCTTGTACCAGCTCCCTTTGTCCTTCTTCAACCACCTGAGGGCCCACTGTCACATGCCCTCCTCTTCTCTCTCAGCTTCTGTGTGAAGCAAGGACTGTTTCAGTCTTGGATCAGATCCTAAGAGCAACCATCCGGAATCTTACCTTTCCTTCACCTCTTCTATTTAGTAGGACTTTTATATCTCATAGAGTATTCTCAAGCAGCTGTGTAGACTGTCTCTAGAAATGTTTGTTAGCACAGCCATAGGGAGCAGGAAGGCACAACTTCAAGAGGCTTTAAACACACTGTGGTCTATATCAGCAGCATCTCCCGGAGTTGCTCAGTGCACAGCCTACCAGCCACATCTGGTAGCCTTGATAGGAAAATTAGAAGCTTGGGAAGAGTCCCTGAAATTGAATCTGAAGCTTGGTCACATGTGAGGGCCACACTCTTTCATGGCCCCCAAATTGTTTTGACCGCTTCAATCTAGCTTTCTAGTCAGCAGTCGTGTCCCGTCTAAGTACAGGCATGCTTAATGTCTTGGAATCTGTCTCCTCCACTCCACTCAAATTGTCACCACCTCAGTGGAGGTCTTCTGTCATCTCTTGCCTGAATTCCTAGAGCCACCTCTTCTCTGGTCTCCCTGCTTTCTGTCCCCGCTCCCACCACCATCCATTTGCTAGTGTTGACAGCGTGACCCATCTCAATCACAAGTCTCATTTTGTCATGCGCTTGTTTGCAGTCCTTTAATATCTTTCTATTGCCCTCATGACAAAGCCCAGAGTCCTTGGCATGGATACAGAACCCTTCACGATTCTAGCTCCTACTCTGGTTTTCTGCTTCTGAAACACTGTACTGGCCCAAGTCAAGTTCAGGCCTTTGTGTCTAACATCTGCCATGCCTAGAAGGCCTTTCCATCCCCCGCCCCCTCCTCCTGACCAAACCCAGCTCAGTGTTGAAGACAAAAGTAGGGACTGTGCATTGAATAATGAAAATACCTCTTAAGCCCCAAAAGTGCAGAGTCTTGAAGAAAGGTCAGGAAGAAAATCATGGCCGCACCTTCTAGTTCAGGGGTTAGATGCTGGCGGCAAAAAGTTCAGAGAGCCCTGCGGAAAGCAAGTCCATGCTGAATCTATTGCTCTCCATTCCTTCCTGGCCTCTGGGCCACCATGCAAAGATAACCAGATGGCGGAAAGGCCCATAAGTGGCAGCCTCAAGTTGCCTGGGAAGTAAGGCAGAAAATGCAGCAGAAAAAGTTCAAGCATAGGAACCAGAAAGACTGAGTTCTGGTCACAGTATCTTTAGATCTCAGCTTATCATTTTATTGTGAAAGGACTGGACTTTGTGGGATGTTTTCATATTGTGCTTCGTAGAGCCCTAGGGGTTCCAGATGCTTTTCAAGGACCACCTCAGGGGAAGAGAAGGGATGTAGAGAAGGAGGAGGCAACCCCCCAGAGCATCCCCTCTCTTGTCTTTCATTCTCTTCTTCTGTGTAAGAAGTGTTGCTGCTGCTGCCGCTAAGTCACTTCAGTCGTGTCTGACTCTGTGCAACCCCATAGATGGCAGCCCACCAGGGTCCCCCGTCCCTGGGATTCTCCAGGCAAGAACACTGGAGTAAGTTGCCATTTCCTTCTCCAATGCAGGAAAGTGAAAAGTGAAAGTGAAGTCTCTCAGTCGTGTCCAACCCTCAGTGACCCCGTGGACTGCAGCCTTCCAGGCTCCTCCGTCCATGGGATTTTTCAGGCAAGAGTACTGGAGTGGGGTGCCATTGCCTTCTCCGGAAAGAAGTGTTATGCTGCTTAAAATGCATTGGAAAGCCCCCAAAGAAGTGAATGAACAGCTGACATTCCACAAACCAACCTGTGCTTGAGCTTCCCCCAGGGTTAAGGTGGACTTGTTGACTGATGTGGTCAGTGGGAACCAGGAGGTGCTTGTGGCTACCCAAGCCACCTACCCCCTCTACTAGCTTCAGTTGGGCTGCTTATGGTTCAAGGATCAGTTGGATTTTGTCCCCAAACCAGCCAGCACCAATTATACTTGTTATTTTGATTGTGGTTTTTTCAGTTCTGTTTGGTTCTGTTGCTCAGTCGTGTCCAACTCTTTGCATCTCTATGGACTGCAGCACGCCAGGCTTCCCTGTCCATCACCAACTCCAGGAGCTTGCTCAAACTCCTGTCCAATGAGTCAGTGATGCCATCCAAACATCTCATCCTCTGTTGTTCCCTTCTCCTCCTGCCTTCAATCTTTCCCAGCATCAGGGTCTTTTCCAATGAGTCAGTTCTTTGCATCAGCGGGCCAAAGTATTGGAGCTTCAGCTTCAGCATCAGTCCTTCCAATGAATATGCAGGACTGATTTCCTTCAGGATTGACTGGTTTGATCTCCCTGCAGTTCAAGGGACACTCAAGAGTCTTCTCTAACACCACAGTTCAAAAGCATCAATTCTTTGGCACTCACCTTTCTTTATGGTCCAATTCTCACATCCATACATATGTGGAAAAACCATAGCTTTCACTGTACATACCTTTATATTCTTTTAATTGCATATTATTACAAGCCAGTGAAATACAGTAAAATGAGTTTCATAGTATTCTGTGAATACTAAAGAAAATGATTTGGAAAGACTTTTTAAAGTCACTAATAATATTGCTATGAAATTACATGTAGACAAGTTAATTCTTTGTAAACATCTAGATGGAATCTACTCTCAGATGGTTTAAGTTACTTGGAGTTCCAAGAAATTGGAACTCTAAAGAAATTCAGCCTGGGAATTGTGCATGGTGCGTTGGAAAGTGAGTTTCACCCATAAGAGGCAACAACATAACTTCAAACAGTGTGTCCACACTCAAAACAGGACCTGGCCTTCCATTAGACACTGGAAAATAAATAGACATCCATGTTTTAAGACAACATATTTATATGTATGCATAGTATTTTTGTCATTCATCCCTTTGCCTTTTTTCAATTGGCTGCTAGCCCAACCACCTATATACGTGTGTGTGTGTGTGTATCTAGAGATAGACTAGAAAACATTCTTTCTGCAAAAACAAACAAATGCAAAAAACAAACAAACAAACAAACAAAAACTGAGCAACAGCCCCGGATCTGAAGTTCTGTTGGTGTTTTTCCTCCAAACAGAGAAGACACTTGTATTGAAGTGGCCCCTGACTGGCCTTGAGTTTGTGCAGCTGCCAGGCTTGGTGGCCACTACAACACAGACAACACAGCCGTTTCCAGCTACAACAGGTGTCCCTGATTTTCAGTCTTTCTTAAATTTCAGCAGAGACTGCAGTATGATCACGGAAAAAAAAAAAAAAAAAAACAGTTGGACAAGAGGAAGAAAGATAGTCGAGGGCGTGAAGTGAATGGTGTGCCCTGCGGGCCTCTCTAACTGGTTAGTACATTTGTGGTGCCAGAGGGCTCTGCTTGGTGAGTTCAATATTAGGAAGATTTGCTGATTCTTCTTGCAACCATGATCAGTCACTGAATGGCTTAGCCCATTTGGGTCAGGTAGTGACAGCACACCAACCACACAAAGCCATCCTTGCCCAGAGATAGTTGTAACTGTTTACAGCAAAACTAGTATTACTAGAGGTCAATAGAAATGTGCCAACTGGGTGGGCACTGACCTAAAAGGAGAATACATTAGTGCAAGAAAGATGCCCTGCCTCTGCTGGTGGAGGTATAGATATTCTGAAATCTGAGGGTGGATCCTTGGTGTGCAAAGCAGTTTTGTGAAAGAATAATAATTTATTTTATAAGGAGTCTCTATGACCTGTAGAGGTCATAAAATATAAAAATTTTACAAATGACATAAAAATTATGCTGTTCACTAAATTACAACATTTAGTAAACAAATCAAGAACTTAGGTGCTTAAATGATAAATATGACAGGAGCTTTCAGAGTGGCAGGGCTTCCCTGGTGTCTCAGGTGGTAAAGAATCTGCCTGCAATGCAGGAGACCTGGGTTCAGTCCTTGGGTCAGGAAGATCCCCTGAAAAAGGGAATGGAAATCTACTCCAGCATTCTTGCCTGGAGAATTCCATGGACAGAAGAGCTTGGAGGGCTACAGCCCATTGGGTTGTAAAGAGTTGAATCACTGAGTGACTAACACTTTCAGAACGGCATCTTGGCCCATGTAGAATTTCACCTGGGAAAGTAGACTAGGTCTTTTAAAACCTCCGAAAAGTAAATATCTCCTACATCCAACAACTCTCCCACCTCCTCAGCCTCTGTTCCTCATAGTGGCCATTATCTCAGTCCAGACAGATTTTATGTATATTAAAATGTATTTTCTTTTTTATAACACAGTTGAAATCACATCTTATATACTGTTCTGTGACTTGCTCTATGCATCCTATTTTTAAAGCTATAACACAGTGGATAGTTCTCTTAATAACCATAAATTATTCAGCTAGCTAGCTCGTGTCATACTTTAGAGAGGTAATAGGGGCATAAAGGAAAAAAACATGGATACAATACAGAAGGATATAATTTTTTCAAAAACTGCTGACAGCATGGGAAATACAAGGGAATGGGGAAGGAGCTGACGTCTGAGGATTAGACATACCTTTTAAGAGCAAAAATAGGCCTACTGTGATGAATTGTACCACCATCTATAAATTCAGAGCTGACTTCAGTGTCAGTGAGAATGTTTAATTTTCCAGGGGGAAATCTGTAGAACAGAACTTGAGTAGTATCAGGACAAGCCCTTTGCATTGTCATTATCCCCAACTGATCTCTGCTAGCTTATAGCAATTCAGCTAAGGTACTAATTAAGTAGGAGTCAGAGTTTTTGAAAGCCAGCCTTTCTGGTGGAGGAGAGTCAAGCTGTTACGAGGGCTCTCTATTCCTTTAGTTACTATTTTTCTTTCATCCAGGACTGTGCTTACTCTCTGAGGGTAAGTTGAGTGAGCTTAATGGAGTTCTCTAAATTAAAGGAGCCAACTGGAGCACAGTTCTTGGGGGATGAAGAGTCGTGGTGGTCTACAGGTTCCATCAGTAAGATGTAGTCCTTGAGTTCCACAAGAAGGGCATTGGGTTTGCGGTTGAATCATGTGCTGAGTTCAAATCCAGGATCTACTATGTACCATCCATGTGACCTAGGCGTTACTCAACCCTCAGGCCTCTATTTATTCATGTGTAGGATGAGGTATATTCATCCCTCCATTACAAGGCTGTTGGGAGAAGTCACTAAGGTAACATTCTCATAAGTCAGGTCCCTGTGCACACTGTGTCAGTCACTATGCTGGATTTAGAGAGACGGGATACATGCTAAGCATGTGGTGGGCAGTCACTAGAGACTTGTTGAGCTGACATGATCCCATAAAGTTATTGGGAGACGCAAAAATAATCAAAACATAAGACAGTCATTCAAAGGGCTTTGGAACTGTGCTGCAAGGTAATAGATTAAGTAACTCTTTCCACATAAGCTCCACAGGTCTTGTTCCCCAGAAACAGAAATGGAGAGAAAAAGCAGGGAGAATAAAAGTAAGACATTTCTTGAGACTAAAAGAAAGATTCATAGAACTAACATCTAATATACCCACTGCAGCATAATTATTCATGAAAAATTCTGTTGTGAAAGCTCAGTCGTGCCCCACTCTCTGCGACCCCATGGACTGTAGTCCGCCAGGTTCCTCTGTTCACAGGGATTCTCCAGGCAAGAATACCAGGGTGGGCTGCCGTGGCCTCCTCCAGGGGATCTTCCCCACCCAGGGATCAAACCCAGGTCAGCCACATTGCAGGCAGATTCTTTATCATCTGAGCCACCAGGGAAGATATTAAACCCTGGCCCTATTCTCAGATGCAGATGTTAGATCTGTATTTCTCAACCTAGGCATTATTGACATTTGGGGATAGATAATGCTTTGTTGTGGGGAGCTGTCTCATGCATTTGAATGTGTTTAGCAGCATCCCCAACTTCTGCCCTCTAAACACCAGTAATACCCTCCACCGCGTTGTGACAGCAGAAAATATCTCCAGACGTTGCCAACTATCCCATGGGGAATAAAACTGCTCCCACCTGAGAACCACTGCTCTAGGGTCTATTTGATGAAAAAAAAAAAGAAAAGGAAAAAACAAACTTAAGAAAAGATAATGTTCTCAAAATATATTCCTGATGAGGAGACTCAGTACCCAGGCTTAGCTGCACATCAGCACCTCAGTTGCTGGGGCACTTCTGAGTGCAGATGCTTCTACCACCTAGCTTTGACTTTCAGTCCAGCTGCATATTTGTGCCCAAAGGGCAAAAGGACTACAAAAAAACAGAAAGATCTGCTTTCACTGAAGTCTCTCTGAGACACTGAGCTATATCCCTTCTTGTTACTTCCTCTTGCTAACCTTCCTATAACCACTTTGCCCCATTGAGGCCACAGTGTCAAAGTAGTACTGTAGCGATCATACCTTTCACTCTGTCCTTTGGATGCTTTGGCATCCTGGAGCTTGCTGGCCCTGGAGGGACTCTTATCCCAGGCAGTTTCTAGAGGTATCAAACAGCTTGCATGAGTGTGCCTTTCAAATATAAATCAATCAACCCAGAGCTCAAACTATCAACCACCTCTTTGCACATGCAGGGTTACTATTTCCTGGCTCTAACCATCTCAGGACCAGGTACCAGACAAGCAGGGACAGCCGCCATTGCCCAGAGCCCACTACTGGGCTAAGCCATTCAAACCAGTTAATTCTAGGCTGCATACCCTCCTTGCCCATTCCTTCCCACAGAAACCATGACAAAGGCTCTTGCCCACTTTCTTCCCTGGCTCCCTAGCCTCTGACCCTCATGCATCCCCATGTGCCCCATCCTCTTGGAATCTGTGAGTGTAAGGAAGGATCTTCTCAATGGCAATTGTCTCCTGACCTGTCAGCTCCTCCATACCTGGAAAATAAAATCCACAGTTTAAAAAATGAAAGTGTTAGTCGCTCAGTCGTGTCCAACTCTTTGTGACCCCACGGACTGTAGGCCTCCAGGCTCCTCTGCCCAAGGGCTTCTTCAGGCAAGAATACGGGAGTGGGTTGCCATTCCCCTCTCCAGGGGATCTTCCCAACCCAGGGGCTGAACCCAGGTCTCCTGTATTGCAGGCAGATTCTTTACCACCTGAGTCACCAGGGAAGCTGCATAAGATTGAGGGTAGGAGGAGAAGGGGGTGACAGAGGATGAGATGGTTGGATGACATCACCAACTCAATGGAAATAAGTTCGAGCAACTCCAGGAGATAGGGAAGGGCAAGGAAGCCTGGCACACTGCAGTCCATGGGGTCGCAAAGAGTCGGACATGACTTAGCCACTGAACAGTAACAGTTTTAAAGGACATCATATGGCATGCACTCACAGCCTCAGGGCCTTTCTTCAGTTCATCAGGCACGCTGAGACCCTTCCTACCTTGCCATTTCTTCTACCAGAGATGACTCTCTTGCTTCAAAAAGACTTTCCCCCAGACCTAGCAAGCTTCTGCACATCTAAATCTGATCTCAGCGGGATCTTCCTCAGAGACCTTCCCCGAGCCCCAGCCTGAGCCAGGTCCCTTTGCCATTGTTCTCAGGGCTCTCTACTTTTTCTTCATGGCACTTCACATAGCATGTGTTTGATTCCCTGGCGATTATACAATTAAGGTTTGGTTTCCTGCAGAAGATTGAAAACACCAACAGAGCTGCAGTTATGCCTGTTTTTCCTCACTATTGCATCCCTAGGGCATTGCTTGCTCCATGCTATGTGTTCAATATTTGTTGAGTGAATGAATAGATGAATCCCTCAAGGGCTCCTAGAAATGAGAGACAAAGTCTTTGAAGAGAACCTAAAGCCCAGCAAAAGAAAGTTGGAAGAGAGGCAGAGAAACATATTTTATTACTGGTAACATGGCTTCATTTTCCCCAGGCAGCATACAGTTGGCAACATAAGGTGTCAAATAAACTGTGGAATACCATACAACCATTAGAAATCACCTTTGTCATCCAAGTGTTTCATACATATGTCATAGTATATTTAAAAAAAACACTATGTAGTTATTCAAATTATATTGCAGTTTGATGTTTGTTAACATGTGAAAAGGATCCTGATATATTATTTGCTTTTTTGAAGAAAGCAGGTTTTAGAACAATTTGTAGAGATTGAAATTGCTTGGTTTAAAATTAGTATAAGGTTATATGTACATGCTTTTTATATGCCAGACACTGTGAGAAACATTTTATCTTTATATGAAATATCTTATAACAGCCCTGTAAGGAAAATATTATCATTAGTGAAGATTTTGAAGATTAAAAAAATGAGGTTTTTAGAAGTAGAACACTAGTTGGCTCAGAGCCAACTAGATTAAAAGTTCTCTTTTCTGGTTAGTTAGGACTAACTAACTAACTGGGCTTCCCTGGTGGCTCAGAGGTTAAAGCGTCTGCCTGGAATGCAGAAGACCCGAGTTCAATCTCTGGGTCAGGGAAGATACCCTGGAGAGGGAAATGGCAACCCACTCCAGTACTCTTGCCTGGAAAATCCCATGGAGGGAGGAGCCTGGTATGCTACAGTCCATGGGATCACAAAGAGTCAGACACGACTGAGTGACTTCACTCACTAACTAACTAATTTCCTAAAATTTGCTAAATTTTTTACAAATAGACATGGGTTAATTTAATTTTGCAATAAAACATATTTAATTTTAAAATATATTTAAATGTGGTTTTTTTTAGTTTTTTATTTTTTAAATTTTAAAATCTTTAATTCTTACATGCGTTCCCAAACATCAACCCCCCTCCCACCTCCCTCCCCATAACATCTCTCTGGGTCATCCCCATGCACCAGCCCCAAGCATGCTGTATCCTGCGTCAGACATAGACTGGCGATTCAATTCTTACATGATAGTATACATGTTAGAATGTCATTCTCCCAAATCATCCCACCCTCTCCCTCTCCCTCTGAGTCCAAAAGTCCACTATACACATCTGTGTCTTTTTTCCTGTCTTGCATACAGGGTCGTCATTGCCATCTTCCTAAATTCCATATATATGTGTTAGTATACTGTATTGGTGTTTTTCTTTCTGGCTTACTTCACTCTGTATAATCAGCTCCAGTTTCATCCATCTCATCAGAACTGATTTAAATGAATTCTTTTTAACGGCTGAGTAATACTCCATTGTGTATATGTACCACAGCTTTCTTATCCATTCATCTGCTGATGGACATCTAGGTTGTTTCCATGTCCTGCTATTATAAACAGTGCTGCGATGAACATTGGGGTACATGTGTCTCTTTCCATTCTGGTTTCCTTGGTGTGTATGCCCAGCAGTGGGATTGCTGGGTCATAAGGTAGTTCTATTTGCAATTTTTAAAGGAATCTCCACACTGTTCTCCATAGTGGCTGTACTACTTTGCATTCCCACCAACAGTGTAGGAGGGTTCCCTTTTCTCCACACCCTCTCCAGCATTTATTGCTTGCAGATTTTTGGATCGCAGACATTCTGACTGGTGTGAAGTGGTACCTCATTGTGGTTTTGATTTGCATTAATGAGTGATGTTGAGCATCTTTTCATGTGTTTGTTAGCCATTCGTATGTCTTCTTTGGAGAAATGTCTATTTAGTTCTTTGGCCCATTTTTTGATTGGGTCGTTTATTTTTCTGGAATTGAGCTGCATAAGTTGCTTGTATATTTTTGAGATTAGTTGTTTGTCAGTTGCTTCATTTGCTATTATTTTCTCCCATTCAGAAGGCTGTCTTTTCACCTTGCTTATATTTTCCTTTGTTGTGCAGAAGCTTTTAATTTTAATTAGATCCCATTTGTTTATTTTTGCTTTAATTTCCAGAATTCTGGGAGGTGGATCATAGAGGATCCTGCTGTGATTTATGTCTGAGAGTGTTTTGCCTATGTTCTCCTCTAGGAGTTTTATAGTTTCTGATCTTACATTTAGATCTTTAATCCATTTTGAGTTTATTTTTGTGTGCGGTGTTAGAAAGTGATCTAGTTTCATTCTTTTACAAGTGGTTGACCAGTTTTCCCAGCACCACTTGTTAAAGAGATTGTCTTTACTCCATTGTATATTCTTGCCTCCTTTGTCAAAGATAAGGTGTCCATATGTGTGTGAATTTATCTCTGGGCTTTCTATTTTGTTCCATTGATCTATATGTCTGTCTTTGTGCCAGTACCATACTGTCTTGATGACTGTGGCTTTGTAGTAGAGCCTGAAGTCAGGCAAGTTGATTCCTCCAGTTCCATTCTTCTTTCTCAAGATTGCTTTGGCTATTCGAGGTTTTTTGTATTTCCATATAAATCTTGAAATTATTTGTTCTAGTTCTGTGAAAAATGTGGCTGGTAGCTTGATAGGGATTGCATTGAATTTGTAAATTGCTTTGGGTAGTATACTCATTTTCACTATATTGATTCTTCCAATCCATGAACATGGTATACTTCTCCATCTATTAGTGTCCTCTTTGATTTCTTTCATGAGTGTTTTATAGTTTTCTATATATAGGTCTTTAGTTTCTTTAGGTAGATATATTCCCAAGTATTTTATTCTTTTCGTTGCAATGGTGAATGGAATTGTTTCCTTAATTTCTTTTTCTACTTTCTCATTTATATTTAAATGTTTTTAATGGCAAAAATTTCCTTTTTTTTAAAGTTCAGCATGTGGGATCTTTAGTTGCAGCATAGGAACTCTTAGTTGAGACATATGGGTCTAGTCACCAGACGAGTGACCAAACCCGGGCCCCCTGCCCTGGGAGCATGGGCCCTTAGCCATTGGACCACCAGGGAAGTCCCAGAAAAAAAAATTTTCTCTATGCAGTATTTAAGATCTTCCCTGTAGCTCAGATGGTAAAGAATCTGCCTGCAATGCAGGAGACTTGGGTTCATTCCCTGGGTCAGGAAGATCCTCTGGAGAAGGAAATGGCAACCCACTCCAGTATTCTTGCCTGGAGAATCCCATGGATAGAGGAGCCTGAGGGGCTACAGTTCATGGAGTCACAAAGAGTCAGACACGACTGAACAACTAACCCACCACATGCAGTATTTATTGTCAGATAGGATAGTAAGACAAGTATGTGTGTATATATATATATATATATGGTATACTTTCAGTTATATTTTCTAAAATGCTGAAGGAACATACTAGAAGGAAATGGATACAAATGTTATAAATGAGTCTTTCTTTTTCTCTTTATTTAGACTTTTTTATTTCCCAAATTTCTTACAATGACTTTGCGTTTGCCTTCATTATTAAGAAATTTACCAAAGTTGCCTGCTGTATAGCAGTGAGCCCTGAGATACTGCAACTTCAGACCAAATCCCCAGAAAGCATCTGAGCCAATTTCAACTCTCCTCCCACAGTGTCATGTATGCAAGAAAGAGATTTTAAATGTTTTCTTATAGCAATGTTAATTTTTATTTCAAAGCTTCATTTTCCAAGAATGGAAAATCTTCCTCTCAGTACACTTTACTCTCCTTCCTTCCCCAGCCCATCTCTTCCTTCACCCCTGTCCGCGCTCCCATCATAAGGATTTACCACTGTGTGTTAGTGCATCTCAAATATCAGGGAAAGAGTACCTATGTTAATATCTCAGAAATACATCCCCTCACATCAGTGGTGCTGAAACACTGAAACAAGCAATCTGATCCCAAACAGGCCACGCTGGATTTACCCAACTGAGTGACTGGCCTTTGCAAGGCGGACTAGGTTGTAAAATCCACCCTCCTGTGACTTCAAGTCAGCCAGGCTGACAGAAGCTCTCTTTCCTCAGGTTGGGGATTTATTGTCAAATGGAGATAGAATCCTCTTTACCTAGAAAGGGTGGTCACCCCAGGTCATCCTGGAGGGAATGAAAGAGTACATGGAAGCCTCAGCTGGCAGCTGCTTTTGCCTGGTAAGTAGTCTCTCTGCTCTAGAGCAGATGGTGTTGGCTGTGCCACCCAAGTCACTCTGGAAAGTCATAAACACATTTAAATGCTGGCTTTGGTTTTCCACATTGAATGTCCTTTGAGCTTATACATTCATTTAAAAAATATATCTTTTTAATTTACATATCTATATCTTTTGAGTTTGATATATGCATAATATTATATGCACATATCACTAGCATTTATGTGATGTTTACTTGACAGGCTGGTCTGTCAGTGAATTTTCAATACCTACCTAACCCGGCGCTTGACACCTCCTGCCTGTGTACTAAGTTGCTTCAGTCATGTCCGACTCTGTGCAACCCTGTGGACCATAACCTGCCAAGCTCCTCTGTCCATGGAATTCTTAGGGCAAGAATACCGGAGTGGGTAGCCATCCCCTTCTCCAGGGGTCTTCCCGACCCAGGGACTAAAACCGGGTCTCTTATGTCTCCTGCATCCGCAGGCGCTTTATTTACCATAGAGGCACCTGGGAAGCCCCCTGGTGCCTCTTGGGCACTCACCTCTCTGTTGTATTGATGATAAATAAATGAATGGTAAATGAGTCCACCCTTTCACAAAAGGGAAATATCCACAGATAACATGCACACAGCAATGACACAATTCAAAAATATTTTATCTATAAAAATGACACCTGGGAGTCTTAGGGATAAGAGTGTAACTAGCTGCTTTCCTCAGAGCTCCAAAGCTGGAACAGACTCATCTGGCTGTGCAGATCCACCTGGAGTAGAAAATACTTAGAGCTGAGCCATGCTGAGTGTGGGGAGGAGGGAGATCCTTCTTCGTCCTCAGGTGTACTAGGTTCAGACCAGAATGGAGGCATGCCAGGGAACCTGCAGAGAGTCAGCTTCAAGCTTAGCTTATCTCACAACTCAGGAAGGCCTCAGGTAGAAGAGCATCCTTAGGTACCCAGGACCAGCCAGGCGTACACAGGTGGAGACTCTTCATAGTGGCTGTCGAGTATAGAATCATCCAAGAACCCAATCTCAGATACAGATCTCATAGGAAGTTTGGGAATTTGTAACTTGGTGCCTGTGGACATCCTCTGTTTTTATTATCGTTGTCATGATCATTAACTTTGCAATTACATTTATTTGAATACCTACACACCAGGCACTGTACCAAGTACTTTGTTTCTAATCATTGCAACCTCTTGGGAAGGTTTTATTAGCTCCACATTACAAAGGAGAAAATGAGTCCCAGAGAGGGCTCACAGCTAGGAAAATGCTTGCCTTCTCAGCTCAAAAATCCATTACTGACTCCTCATTACCTGAAGTTCCCGTTTATACATATATTTAAAAGAATCCTAGAGGGTGCCACAGAGGCCCTTCCGGAGCCGTATCAAGGCAAGTTACAGGGTTCTGCCCTGAAGCACACATTTGATGAAGCTTTCTTGATTTCATCTATTTTCAATAATAAGCAGTCACACAAGATTTAATTTCATTTCTTTAAGGCTCTATTTGAAAAAAAAAAAAAAGAAAGAGAGAGAGAGATTGAAGTAGGAAGGGAGGGATGGAAGGATTAAAAACCGCCAGCCTAAACAAAGAAGAAAATCTAATTTTAATTTTGGCATTTCTAGACCTTCAAAAAATTTCCCCAGGATATCATTCCTTAAGGAATCACAATCTCTATTCTTGAACACTTTACTCCCATTTTAAAAATTGTAAAGTGAAAAGAACTTTGAACTTTGAAGAAGAGCAGAGTAAAAGAGGGGGTTTAAATTCATTGTCCTGTCTGATCTTCAACAGATCATGCGCTTTATTTTCAGTTACAATCAGTTTGATTCATCCCACAATGTTTCCTGAGAAAATTCAAATGTTAAACCTGTAAAATTAAAGGACTGTTCTGCTGGTATTGCCAAGAGGCTACTATCTGTTGATGCAGAAATAAGAGGGCTACTCATGTTATTTACCATTAGAAAGCATGCCTTAACCATTTGCATGCCACACAGTTCCTTTGACTACCACTGCGCTGCACACAGGCCCAGGGCTGCCCTCGTCACAGCTGACACTGGTGGACACAGTCATTTCACGCTGGCTAATTGGCTATGTCAGCTCCTCAACATATGGAGCCTCTAATCTTTCTTAAGAAAATAATGTGGCAATACAGAATGTTCTTCAATTAAAACAATTGCAAAAACATAAGCGAACATAGAAATAAATTTTCCAAAAGAAAATAGATCTTATAATTACAGATCATGCTTGTGGGTAAATTAAAACCCGTACACTAAATAGGTGCAATGTCTAAATGACGCCAACACTGTGTGCCAGAGGTCAAATCTATCCTAAAATAGATCTTACTTTTCCTGAATCATTCCTTTTGCTGTTGTAAAACAGTGGGGATTAGAGGATTCCAGAAAATGACATCTCAGAGTTTCCTCAGTGATGAGTCACCCAGAAGAACCTGAGGCAGGGAGTGGAGCTGTTTACATGAGTTTGGCCACTCACTGAGAGCCTCTCTTTTATGATAAGCTAAGATTTAAAGGCCTCTTTTAGAAAGGAAATAGGGAATTTCGTGGAGACCCAGAAGAGAAAAGAAAAAACAGAGATTCTGCTTTTCGTAGTTACAAGTAACTGATAGAGATTTGAAACGAGAGTAGATGTGAGCAGTCATTAAAGGCAGATAGATGATACTATGAGGACCTGATGCCAACTTGGGATAGTAGGTGAGGAAGAGAAGCTTATTTTGAGGGTGAAATGAATCCTAGCATATCACTGTCTAGTGAATATGTGTCAAGTAAATCATTCAAGTTTGAGAGAATGGATAAGGGCTTGAGGCGGAACATCTAGGGCCCCAAGGTCACAGAGTCCTTGCTGAGTGGACTTACTGTAGTGGAGATGGCGCAAGATAGAGTGCCTGAGGGTACATGGACACCCTGAGAAATGGCTCCCTCCCCAGGGGCCAGTGAGAGGGCAGATCCCAGGACAGGGCAATTGAGCTGCCTGGGACCCAAAACTGGGGCTGCCATTTGGAATCAGCTGTGGGTGAGATGATCACCACATTTTAATAGGGCTCATCCAAATGTGTGTCATTTACCCTAGCCAACTCAGAGGGGGATCAGCGACAAAAAGAAAAAGATGAAGGCTTCCCAGGTAGCTTAGTGATAAAGAACCCGCCTGCCAGTGCAGGAGACACGGGTTCAAACCCGGATCTGGGAAGATCCCACGTGCCATGGAACAAGTAAGCCCATGCACCACAACTACTGAGCGTGTGCTCCAGAGCCGAGGATCACAACTGCTGAAGCGCATGTGCCCTAGAGCCGGTGCTCTGCGATGACAAGCCGCCACGAGAAGCCTGCACACCACAGCTCGGGAGTGTTCCCCGCTCGCCGCAACTAGGGGAAAGCCCACGCAACAGTGAAGACTCAGTGCAGTCAAAACCAATAAATGGAATTATTTTTAAAAATGAAAACAATAAAATTTTTAAAAGCTGGATTATCTAGCTAAGACACATGGGATTCTCTTTAGTCAGATTAAGGAAAGAAATCTCCACTTTCTGTGTCAGCCAATTCAGTGCTAAAGTCAAAGAGGACCCCTACTTCAGATGGACTGAAAGATGAGGCCATTCTCCAACTTGGTGACAGAGGATGAGGAGAAGAGGGTACCATGTGCTGGGGATGCTCTGTGCAGATGACAGGGGCCATCCTGGACAGGAGGCTGGAAAGAGACAGCAGTATAGCAACAGGAAAGGTGAAGTACAAGAGGGAAAGAGTTAGGGCTGCTTGAGGATGTTTACATTGCCCAGTCTGGAACCTTCCCTGTAGACATGTTGATGTATTTGATCTGGTCATTCAGTAGCTGGTGGGAAGTGTGAAAGCTGCCAGTGATTTCCAGTGATTACCTCTACCATCACACACCAAGGATGAAAAGAGAATTTATATAAGCAACATCTTTGTGAACACAGCAGTGGCCCACAATAATACTCTTCTTAACTCTACCTCAAGCCTCATAAGAGATATACAGATTGAATTTATGATAGAAATCTTGAAACAGGACGATGTCTTGAGCAGAAGGATGAGTGATACACAAAGTCCTGCCTAACTGCCCCCTGTTCAGCTAGGGCCTCTTTCCTGGGATAGTTCTCTAAACCCAATCTCTGAATTTTTACTTTTTCAGTAAGGATCAAATGTCATTTTTTCAGATATAACCCGTGTTGAGATTGTTGCTACTGGCCAGTTTTATACACTTTAAGTGAAGCCATAATCACAGACTTTTTTGAATGAAATAATCCTTTATGCATAAGTTATGCTTTGTATCACATGACAGTGTTTGCATGAGTACAACTGACTGGTCAAGGGCAGGCCTTTGAGCTAAAGGCAGTCATCCATAGTCTTATCAGCAGCTTATGAGTTGGCTGGAGCCAAAATGATACCTGATAAGGTTGTTCCCTAGGTGTTCCAGGCACACTGCAGTCAGATGCTCTCTCTCAGGGACTTTAACTTAAAGAGAGATGGAAAGGAAGAGAACTTGAAGGGTGCAGAAGTAAAGCGGTGCATAGAAGTCCAAGACTCAGGATGGCAGAAGCTATCAGTGGCAGCAGAGACAAAATGCTGAGTCACCAAATGGTGGAATGCTGGGATAGACAGCGAGAGATGTGTCCTGTCGATGGAATGTGGACGTAACCAAAGGACAACCAAATGAGAGCAAGCACCCTGAGCGTGCTATAGCAAAGGAGTTTGCCACTGTCACTTGCATTTTGGCAGACACTCAAAGGCAGACAGAGGAGTGGGAAAGCTTCACAGTGGAAAAAAGAAAGGCTTCAGCTCGGCTCTGACTGGAGGCTATGGCATGGGGAAGCTGTAGGCTGGTTGAACTATTCACAGAAATGGGCCATCCTGTGTGATCGGTTAGAGGTGCACACTTGACTTTCTTTAACTGGTTTTAAATTGGAAGCAGGGACAAAAATTAGGGAAGTTGTCAGTTATTAATCAGATTCCAAGCACGTTGGGCTGATTGTTACAAAGGTTATCATTTAGCTTCCTAAACTGTTGCTCAAGATAGCAACAGGCTTCCTGCAAGTGTGATTTTTAGCAGGTGGGTTTCCTGGGTTGTTTATTGCAGACAAGGGGTTGGTTTCCTGGGCAGGTTGCTGGAGGTTGTGGATCATGGGTCTGTTTTAATAGATGGTCTGGCCGTTGTCCATTTATGTTCCATCTCTCAGGAAATCATTAGCATTTGTGTCTGAACAGATAATCTGGTTCTCTACAGTATCTGACTCTATGGTTGCTGAGACTATTCCCTGTATTTTCTGTTTCTGAAATGCTTTCTGTTTCCAAAACTGGGGCTATCTCAGATTTCACACGAATTCTAGGAAAGCCCTCAGTTCCAGGCAAACCAGGATGGTAGGTC
Organism: Ovis canadensis; assembly: GCF_042477335.2. Taxonomy (NCBI): domain Eukaryota; kingdom Metazoa; phylum Chordata; class Mammalia; order Artiodactyla; family Bovidae; genus Ovis; species Ovis canadensis. The sequence goes on along the minus strand of NC_091250.1, from coordinate 40,928,225 downwards.
ACCTACCTGTATATACTCTATATTAACTGAGTTAATAAGCAAAGCACGGATGGTTTTTAAGTTCTCATCATACTCAATATTTCTATCCCTTGAAAAATAAAACAGCCTAGCTAATGCAAGGCAAAATGATATCCTCATGTTGAATAATCAGAATAATAAAAAGTGCGTTAGTCTAATATCGTTTGCATGTGAGTGTGATAGCACATGGCCCTGGAAATTAGGAGGCCTGAGTTTGCTGCCAACCAGCTCTGTGACCTTGGACACATCACAGAGGAGCATAATGTTCACCTGTGCATGTCTGGACACAGTGTACAGATTTGGTTTTGACAATTCCTTCTCTGTAGCTTAGAGCTCATATTTTCTCATTTGTCAAATAGAGATTCTAACGATCTAGATTTAAGATCACTGTGAGACGTCTATGAAAATTAATGTATGTAAAACAGTTGTCCCATTGCCTGGCACATCATACGCTTTAGTACACTCATGCACACTGTGAACATATGTTCTTGCTAATACCTCCTGTTATGGACTGAGTTGTGCCCCTCCCCCCCACCCACTCTCCCCAATTCACATGTTGAAGTCCTAACCCCCACCCCCATAATTCAGAAGGAGACTATTTGAAGATAAAATATTGAAAGAGGTAATTAAATGAAAATGAGGCCATAAGGGGTGCAGCCTCATCCAGGAAGACTGGTGTCCTCATAGGAAGAGATTAGGATACACACAACTACAGACGGAAGGTGATGCGAAGACCGGGGAGAAGACGGCCACCTACAAGCCAAGGAGAGAGGAAACCAATTCTGCGGACACTTTGATTGCATACTCACAGCCTCCAGAATCATGGGAAAATTCATTCTTTTATCCACCTAGTCCATGTTACTTTGTTATGGCCATCCTAGCAATCTAATATACATCCCAAAGATATACCATCCTGATTCAAATAAACAACTTAAGATAGAGTAGCAACATATTGTAATCTGCTATTTGGTTGATTATTGTCTGATCTGATCCATATCTGATTTTTGTACATCACAAGAAAATATAATGCAAAATGTTTTTCAAGAGGTCTCTGTAGCAAGCAAATGTTTGAATGTTTCAGAATGTTTCATGTTGACTGAAATTACATTAATTTTGTGCTATATAAATCTTTAAACCATCTCTTGGGATTCATATTTCAGTTTTTTCATGAACACCTGATTTCTAATCTCAGTAAATGAGAAAATCTGTGTTTCAAAGACCAGTCTATACACTCCATGACAAAATAGAGTGTCTGCATGACCAGAGGCAGTAAGATGCCTCTAGAAGAGATGGCTGCTGTCAAGAAGGATTCCCTCTTCACTATCTGACATCCTCTGTTGCCAGGACTATAGCCTGGCCTGGTGTGGTCTTGTGAATCTTTAGGTACTGATGGGCTCAAGTGCATGAGCAACCACAGGGAGGGGTTCTTCCTCCAGGGGTCTGCCGGAGAGAGCCAGGGGTGGCCCCTGTTCTGGATCTGTCTCCCCTCTGATTGACTGGCTTCTGATAAAGCAACCAGTTAAGGGAGGGCTTAGCTGGCGGCTCATATGGTAAAGAATCTGCCCACAATGTGGGAGACCCAAATTTTATCCCTGGGTCAGGAAGATCCCTTGGAGAAGGGAATGGCAACCCACTCTAGTATTCTTACCTGGAGAATTCCATGGACAGAGGAGCCTGGTGGGCTATAGTCCAAGGGGCTGCACAAGCTAGACACAACTGAGTGACTAATACTTTGAGAGAGGGCAGACTATTTCAGTGATTCCAATTAAAAAGTCAAGGCTGCAACTTCATTAGATGTTTCAACCTAAAACACTTGAATCCTTTTTTTTTGCACAGGTTATCTACAAATGCCTGACTGGTTTTCAGAGAGACAAGGGCTGCTCCATTTCCTACATTCCCAGAGGAGAGTGTGAGCTACTCTCACTGAGGAAACAGCTATTCGCCTAGCTTGGGTGTCAATTTCCTTCAAAAAGACAGGACCAGAGCAAGAGAATAAAATAAAATTGAATTAAACATAAAAAAACAGGCCATACTACATCATAACCACAACTAAACAAAGTAATACCACAGCAAATATGCTGTAAAACACAGCAAGCACACCCTCTTAAGAAAAACGCATAGTAATTTGATGTCTCTCATTTGGAACACACACCAGAGCTTTGAAAACAAAACAAAACAAAACAAAAAAGCCCTGAGGAATCCAAACTAATGGAAGTTTTTCAAAAAATAAAACAACAACAATGGAGTGTCTAGAAAGGATTTCCCAGGCAAGAATACGGGAGTGGGTTGCCATTTTCCTCTCCAGGAGACCTTCCCAACCCAGGGACTGAACCCACATCTCCTTTATCACCTCCACTGGCAGGCAGATTCTTTACCACCAAGCCACCAGGAAAGCCCATCCAGGAAGGAAGGCAATATCAAACTAGTCTACGCAGAGTGCCAAAGCACCCCACGGATTTGAAAATCCAATTTAATCGGTCACCTAAAACCATATAGGATGCCCTGACTGACTACAGTTTGGGATATTGTAATATCCACCTCTATGTGACTTCTGAGCTCCATTCCCTTCTGCTCCTCTGACGCTAGCTGAGGAAAAGGAATGACAGTTGAGGCTGGAGGGAGCCTGAATTTCTTCTCAGGCTGTCTGAGAAACAGCTATTCCCTTCTATCAGGGACTGGATTTCAGTCTGAAAATTTTTGTCACAGTGCTCTTTACCTTTTCTCCAGCCTTTCAAATTTGAATTCTATAAACATTTGGGTGTTTTCAATTACTACAGAAAATAGCTATGCTGCCTTACTTCTTAAAAATTTTAATTGGAGGGTAATTGCTTTACAATATTTGTGTTGGTTTCTGCCATACAACAATGCAAATCAGCTATAAGTATACATGTGTCCCCTCCCTCTTGAACCTCCCACCCCTCTAGGTTGTCATGGAGTACTGCATTGAAATCCCTGTGTTATACAGCAACTTCCCATTAGCTCTGTGTTTTACATATGGTAATGTACATGTTGTAATGCTACCCTTTCAATTCATCCCACCTCTCTAACCCCCTCTGCCCTTGAGTCTGATTTATTTTTAAATAGCCTTTCAAATATTTTGAAATCACTTAGTGCTACACTCTGAGAATCCTTAGTTTGGGAGATGTTCTGTTCTCCAAGGAGCCAAACGGCAGTTCCCAACCCACCATTACAAAGTTAAGGGAAAGCTGCCTGTGACTTTGAACTTCCAAGTTTTTTCTCAAGTGAAAAGGAAGGTAAGAGGGGAAAAAATGGTTTAACTCTTTGGTCTTAGAATGTTCATGCAGCCTACAAAATCCCTACTGGTCTTTTTCCTTTTTCCAGGGACTGTGGCAGTGAAGTGCCAGAATGATACTCTGTGAGCTGCAGCAGTGGGTCTCTCCACTCTTCTAAGCACACTATAACCTAGAACAGCTTTAATAACCTTCTGCAAAGGTATAATATTAATTTAAATGAAAACTTTTGCTCTCCCAAATACTGAGTTTTCCACGCTTAATTTCTTTCTTGCCTTGTGCATGTTGTAATTATTTTAATATGAACCAAGGGCAAAAGGATAGAGTTTTCCACCACATCCCTCTACTTGATTAAGTCCTACTCTGCACCCAACTCAGAGCCCTCTAACAACCTTGAAGAACCTTCTCCAGGTGGGTCTAGTTCCATCCTCTCAAGTGTCTTAGAGCACCATGTTTGTCCATCTATAATAGCACTCAACACACCAGAAATGCCTCTCAACACTGGGTTACACACTTCTTGAGAAGAGAAACAGTATATGATTCTTCTATGCATTCTCAGAGCCCAGCACCATCCCTGGAATACAGGGGAAGTAACTCCGTATTGAGTTGAATTTTCAAGACTCTATTGAAGTCAAAGACATCTTTGGACACCTCTGTTTTATGAAAACTCATCCACGATCAAGATCTAAAAAATAGACAGTCCCAAGGTAATGCTAACACTTGATATTCTGTCTTTATGACAATTTTCTTTAAAATTATAGAAGTCTCAGATCTGTTTGTACATCCATGGGATTTCCCAGACAAGAATACTGGACGGGGTTGCCATTTCTTCCTCCATGGAATCTTCCCAACCCAGGATTGAACCCACATCTCCTGGATTAGCAGGCAGATTATTTACCACTGAGCCACCTGGGAGGCTTATCAGAGTCATTGTCCTTGGGATTCATAAAAATTATTGAGGGAAGAGCTGATGTCAAGATCCTTGCAACTCTGAGAGTTACAGTTATTAAAGGAAGAGCTGAAGTATGTTAAGGACCTTCTGAGTGCTCTTTCTATTTCATGAAGAAGGGCAAGATTTAAAAAGAATTAAATCAGTTTTTGCCTTGTATGCTTATCTTCATGATCATGAAATTTTCACAGTCACAAATATTAGTGACACTTGTAAAGAGTTTATTATTTTAGAGTTAGACCATGTCTTTTCTTAACATATTAAGACCTCATTCAATAAAAATGTACAATTTACTATCTTCTGGGCACAATGATAGATGCTGAGATTGCAGCCATAACTAATCTTGTCCTACTCAAAATCCAATTGTCTTGCCCCTTACTTCCTTATTAATTTTGTTCAAGGTAACAATGTGCTGGGGTTTCCCTGGTAGCTCAGTGGTAAAGAATCCACCTGCCAATGCAGGAGATGTGGGTTCGATCCCTGGGTCGACAAGATTCCCTGAAGAAGGAAATGGCAACCCACTCCAGTATTCTTGCCTGGAGAATTCCATGGACAGAGGTGCCTGGTGGGTTACAGTCCATGGGGTTGCAAAGAGTCAGACACAGCTGAGTAACTAAACAACAACAACATGTTGAACTGAAAGTCTCAGTTCAATTAAGTCTCAGTTCAACTAAGTCTCAGTTCAATTAAGTGTGGCAGAGTCACATTGTCATGGACAATAAAACATTAAAGGTTTCTGGGAGATCATCTTTATGCTCTTAAGTCATTTGGGGGCCAATTCTTTGTTACTTGCAGCTGAGTGAAGTTCTGACAATATAGCCAGGCAAGCCCAGTTGAAGAGTGGCAGTTATCTGCCGGAAGAATGATGGGGCTTAAATGTTGGTGTCTCATATCCTGAGCCTTTTATCTCCCGACCAACCTGAAATCTTCTCTGTGGGTGGATGAATGAGAAGAATTGAGGAAATACACCTTCCTCTGTTTTAGGGAAGGAAGAGGATTATGGGCCCATATGATTACCATTAGGCCAAAGATACAGTGTGGGTGTTCGTTGCAAAGTAGCCATGTGTGAATGAATCCATTTGGGGGTGTGTTCTGGAGAGGGGTAAAGAAATAAAGTTCAAAATGAAGGTCAGTTCCCACTGTGCCATGAAACACCTCCGGGGCAGCTACTTGGCCCTTCCCAGGAAGGCAATATGATCATTACAGGAGGATGTGTGTGTTTGTATTTGCTCAGTCATGTCCGACTCTTTGCGACCCTGTGAACTGTAGCCCTCCAGGCTCCTCTGTCCAGGGAATTCGCCAGGCAAGAATACTGGAATGAGTTGCCATTCCCTTCTCCAGGGGATCTTCCCAGTCCAGGGATCAAACCCAGCTCTCTTTCATTGTTGGCAGATTCTTTATTATCTGAGCCACCAGGGAAGTCCACAGGAGGATAGAGAAGGCATTTATTTCTTATTTCTCTAAATCCAGATTTCCTTCCAGACACTATTACCAATGCCCTTGGAAAAAAGGTGGTCTGGGACAAGAATTTCCTTCTTAGCAAACAAATTGTAGCTGAAAGTCAAACCCCCTGGTAGAGGAGTACTGGATTAGAGGAGGGGATTGATGTTAAATGAAGTGAAATGGAGTGATAGGACTGCATTTCCTGCCTCCCCTTTGAAGTCACCTTAGTCCTTAGATCATCTTTGTAACAATCATTTACTTTTGCCTGGAGAAGCAAAGTCCCACTGTTACAGGTAAATATAGAAAGACACTGGAAACACAGGCCTTTGAGGAGCCAGGATCCTCTATATGAAGCCACCTCATGCCGATGACAAAGAGATAATAAAGCGACTCCAGCTGGCCTGATGGGTGTTTAGGAACTCAAACAGCTGCTTCCGGATGGAGCGTTCCCACCTTTCACACTCTTTCAGCGGAAACAGTTATTGGCTCACTTGTGGGATAGAAAGTCTTTCTAATTAAGCATAAAGGCACAAGATGAGAGCTGGCAAAGTCTCCCAGAGGGGTCCACCTCACACGGCAACCTGAGTCCCTGCTGAGAACAAGGGTACCTCTATGCACATCAGATGCTGTGGTCGCAGACAAGGGCCCAGGGTGCTGAGGATGGAGTCCTGCTCATTTTTTCTGTATTATGTCATTTCTGGTGTTGGAGTCTTTAAGAATTCTTTTCAATCATAACCATAAATCCTTTCTGAGTAGCTATATGTGTATGTGTGTGTGTGTGTGTGTGTGCGCGTGCGTGCATTTGTCCTGTATGTTTGGAGAGAAAGGAAAATGAGAGGGAAGAAAAAGCCTCCTTCTCCCTGGAGACTGACATATTTGCAATCATATGAGATGTTTATAAATAAATATATTTACAGTATTTTCTGAATGGCTCAGATATAAGAAACATAAAGAAGAAAGGATTGGATTAAATAAAAAGTCCTAGGAAAGGGTCTTGCTACTTACAGAGCAGGCTTTTTTTTTTTCTCTCCATCACCTGCCTACCCAGTCTGGCCAATTCATGTTGCCAAGGCCAGTGACTCAGCAGAGAGTGCCTCCAGCAGCTACTGAATGACACCCTGCAAGCTGCAGCTGTGGGTCTCTCTGCTCTTCTAAACAGCAGAGTGTCCGGGGAGGCATCGTGTCTTTGTTCTTCCTGTTTCTGTCTTGACATGCATGTCCACCGCTGCGTGCGTTTTCTGTATGTTTCTACATTGCCTCCTTATTATAAAGTAACCCCAGTAAAGTGCTGCTAGAGAGACCTCCTGCAGTCTTCCGTCTCAAGTCTGCAATTTTCTGATCTGACTTGGCCTTTAGAACAGTTGGATAGCTCCAACCCCTGGCAAACATTGCTTGGAACTGTGCACTGGGGGTGTGTTGCTTTATGACACGGTCAAGTGAAAGCATATGCTTTCCTGTGTGTTGGCTTTCTCCGTGCTCAGAGAAGCAATCAACCCAATCAGGTCAACCCTGATGAAGCAGATGAGAAAACCCAAGGCTTCTTATTGTTACTGAGGAAAGCCCACGTTCAGTTTCCTTGATCTCTTTAGGGGAGTTTACCCTTTATCTGGAGACAAAGAATTTCCGTCCAAGGTGAAAATCACGGATTTGCCATTAGATGGAGCTCAGTGAAAGAAAGAATAGAGAATGGGCTATTTCTGTGTTAGAAAGAGGTTTTTCCTGGGAATAGTATTAGAAGTGTGAAGGGGGCAAGTTTCACTCTGGTATATGGTTTTACAGGGGGAACCTCCTCAGTATTGTAAACTCAACAGATAATCTGTCTGACATTAATGTCATCAGTGCAAACCCACGAGCATGAACATCAGAGAGAAAACTGTTAAATGTGAAATATAAGGCCCTAGGAAATGATATCAAACCTAATAGAATGATCTAGTTTATATGACGGGGTGTAGTGCAAACACAGAGTCCTCATAATTTATAAAGTGAGGTCTATCTACATGTGTGTTCATGTTCAGTTGTGTCTGACTCTCTGTGACCCCATGAACTGTAGCTTGCCAGGCTCCTCTGTCTATGGAATTTTCCAGGCAAGAATACTGGCACGGTTTGCCATTTCTTACTCCAGGGGATTCCTTCCAACCCAGGGATCGAACCCACGACTCTTTCATCTCCTGCATTGGCAGGTGGATTCTTTCCCCGGGTGCCACCATCTAGCTCATCCCACTTCCGTGCTTCTCAGTTAACCACACTACCGTCTCGCAAATGGAGAAAACTAGAGTCAAAGAGACATGCAGCCTGAAAAGAGGAAGGTCAATGAGTGCTTCCGGGTAAAAGGCCGTTTCCAGTCTGGCTCTGCGTGATGGGGGCATGACGGCTGAGCCAACTACCCAATCAGGAAAGACTGTTCTCTTTGCTTTGTGGGTGGGGCCAAATCGGGATGTACAGGATCCTATGTAATAAGGAAAATGTGTATGTCATGGGAAAAATACAGCACTTCTGAGGGACACGGAGTTAAAAAAAAAAAAAAAAAAACCCTCAAAGGGTTTTCTTAATACCAAGCCAGTAATATAATTTAATTGTATCATGACCATTTATATTCCATTGAGTGACACTGGGAATTTGTGAAGGAAATTTCGTCTAAACACTTCTGTGTGATGAGATTTTACATTACCATGACCTTAAAACACCAAGGGAAAGAAAATAAAAATAAATCATGTCACTTATTTGTTTGTACCCACACTAAACCATCGTACTATAAGCATTTAAAAGGTGAATTCGGTTCTATGAACTTATCTGTACTGATCAGTTTTTGAAAAAAGTCATTTTCCTTCTCTTTTCTCATAAACACAGGTACGATTCTTCTCTTCATGCAGGGATGGACTATTTGTCCTTTTCTTTCTTCCTGTATATATAACTTGACATGTCATAAGAGATGTGCCTTTAAAACTTTTACAAATCAAAATATGTTTTAATTGCTATGAGATAGTCTACTACGCTTTGGAGAAGGGAATGGCAATCCACTCCAGTGTTCTTGCCTGGAGAATCCCATGGACAGAGAAGCCTGGCGGGCTACAGTCCACGTATCACAAAGAGTTGGACATGACTGAACGACTAATGTGATGCAAGTCTACTACGCTTTGGGCTTCCCTGGTAGCTCAGCCGGCAAAGGATTTGCCTACAGCGCAGGAGACCCTGGTTTGATTCCTGGGTTGGGAAGATACACTGGAGAAGGCATAGGCTACCCACTCCAGTATTCTTGGGCTTCCCTGGTGGCTCAGCTGGAAAAGAATCTGCTTGCAATGAGGGGAGACCTGGGTTCGATTACACTATTAGAAATAATTTCAGAGAAAAAAGCATCTTTTAGGAGGTAAGCAATTAAACTGTTGTAAATCTTTTCTCATAAAAAGTTCATACATGGTGTGCATAATATTAACTGTTCTACACAGTGTAATAGATTGTGATGCTCTCCGCATGTGGCAGGTGTTCCCAGCTTGGCCAACTAGCTCTTATTTTCTAGAAAGATGTCTGAGAGGTCCTCGAAGATCCCAAAGGTCTAACCTCCTTTCCTAGACTTCCAATGACAACCTCACATGCCTTCATTTACCTCCTGATTTCCACTCTAAGATTCTCCAAGAAGATATTTTCTTCCAAAGAATCAGGGAAGAAATCTCAAGCAAAATGAAAGATCAGGAAGAAGACAAAAAAGCATAATTAAGTGTCATGGCACTAGTCTGTGATTCAACATTAGGCTTATCAGTGAGTTCAGTTGAGTCGCTCAGTCGTATCCGACTCTTTGCAACCTCATGAACTGCAGCACACCAGGCCTCCCTGTCCATCACCAACTCCCAGAGTCCACCCAAACCCACGTCCATTGAGTCGGTGATGCCATCCAACCATCTCATCCTCTGTCATCCCCTTCTCCTCCTGCCCTCAATCTTTCCCAGCATCAGGGTCTTTTCAAATGAGTCAGCTCTTTGTATCAGGTGGCCAAAGTATTGAAGTTTCAGCTTCAACATCAGTCCTTCCAATGAACACCCAGGACTGATCTCCTTTAGGATGGATTGGTTGGCTCTCCTTGCAGTCCAAGGGACTCTCAAGAGTCTTCTCCAATACCACAGTTCAAAAGCATCAATTCTTCAGCACTCAGCTTTCTTCACAGTCCAACTCTCACATGCATACATGACCACTGGAAAAACCATAGCCTTGACTAGGACCTTTGTTGACAAAGTAATGTCTCTGCCTTTTAATATGCTATCTAGGTTGGTCATAACTTTCCTTCCAAGGAGTGTCTTATAATTTCATGGCTGCAATCGCCATCTGCAGTGATTTTGGAGCCCCCGAAAATAAAATCTGCTGCTGTTTCCCCTGTTTCCCCATCTATGTGCCATGAAGTGATGGGACCGGATGCCATGATCTTAGTTTTCTGAATGTTTAGCTTTAAGTCGACTTTTTCACTCTCCTCTTTCACTTTCATCAAGAGGCTCTTTCGTTCTTCTTTGCTTTCTGCCATAAGAGTGGTGTCATCTGCATATCTGAGGTTATTGATATTTCTCCCAGCAATCTTGATTCCAGCTTGTGCTTCATCCAGCCCAGTGTTTCTCATGATGTACTCTGCATATGAGTTAAATAAGCAGGGTGACAATATACAGCCTTGATGTACTCATTTTCCTATTTGGAACCAGTCTTTTGTTCCATGTCCAGTTCTAAATGTTGCTTCCTGACCTGCATACAGGTTTCTCAAGAGGCAGGTTAGGTGGTCTGGTATTCCCATCTCTTGAAGAACCTTCCACAGTTTATTGTGATTCACACAGTCAAAGGCTTTGGCATAGTCAATAAAGCAGAAATAGATGTTTTTCTGGAACTCTCTTGCTTTTTCCATGATCCAGCGGATGTTGGCAATTTGATCTCTGGTTCCTCTGCCTTTTCTAAAACCAGCTTGAACATCTGGAAGTTCACGGTTCACGTATTGCTGAAGCCTGGCTTGGAGTATTTTAAGCATTAATTTACTAGCATGTGAGATGAGTGCAATTGTATCAGTGAGTACCTGGATTAATTCGGATTCCTATTCCTGCATTTACCCCCTTTAAAAAAATAGATAGATAGATAGATAGATAGATAGATAGATAGATGCCCCAGGACTCAGTCACTGACTGGGAAATGAGAGGGGAAAAAGGGATCAGAAGGATGTGGGATTCCTGACGTGGATCACCAGTGGGTAATGGGCCCTTCACTGTGCTCACGATGGGCATTTCTACAAGTTCAGTACTAGACTGGTAAGTGCAGAACACATCTGTCTGCACTGGGTAAGACAGTGTTATAAAGAATGGCAGAGGTTCTCAAAGTATTTTCAAAAACACTATCTCTTCTGACACAGCAGTCTGACAAAGTATGCAGGTTAGTTATCAATAGCCTTGTTTTAGAGATAAGAAAACTGAGGCCCCAAATGCTGAATGATTTTCCAGAGGTCACAGAGGAAATAGGTGGTGGGGTGGGGCTTGACCTTTAGTCTGCTGACTCTAAATCTTCAGGGCACTGAATTTAGTATTTAATTATTTTTCATAACTTCATGAGTGTTAGATTGCTGGTTTGCAATTAGAGTATCAATTCTCTGAAGCAGAGGATAATAGTGTGTATGTAGTCCTGGAGTTTCTTGATCTTAGCCACAGGTTGTCCTGTGCATTGTAGGGTGTTAGGTAGCAACCCTGGCCTCTACCCACTAGACCACCAAGGCCAGTAGTGTTCTCCAAGCTGTGGAAAGTAAATATGCAAGCAGGCATTCCAAATATTCCCTGGAGGCCAGATCATCCCAGTTGAAAATCAGTGATTTAGTCACTTTGTAGTCCTAAGCACAAAGGAGAAACCCAGTAAATTTCTGGTGATTGACTGAAAGCTTACATGCATTCTGAAATGCTTTTAAAAGAAACCAGTCAGACAGTGAAGTTAAAATGGTATGTAAGGCCAAGGACATTGCCTGTCTTAGAGTTTGGAATGGTGCCTAACAAATCAGGAAGGTTGTGGTGGTGACTGTGCTTGTGCTGATTAGCAGGTTAGTTTTGTAGGGATCAATTTGGGAAGAGAAGAGGGACATTGTTTCTCTCATCCATAGGTGTGTGCACAATCCTGCATCTCCCTGCACAAGGCAATAGCGAGTCTTGAGTACAGGATGCACTCATGTATATTTCATTTGTTTAGAAATCCCAGCCACCATAGAGGAGCTCATTAAAGGGCTGAGAGTAGAAGGAGCCCAGGATTTGAGCACCTTGGAAGTGGAGTCTATTTCTATCTCCGCTGCTAACCGAGTAGTAAGACCTTTGGCAGGTTACCTCCAGTCTCTGAACTCAGAGTCCTCATTCACAAAATGAGGTTGGAATGTATTTTCTCATAGGCTTCCCAGATGGCGCAGTGGTAAAAATCCGCCTGCCAATGCAGGAGACACAAGAGCTTCAGGTTCAATCCTGAGTTGGGAAGATTCCCCTGGAGAAGGAAATGGCAACCCACTCCAGTATTCCTGCCTAGAGAATTCCATGGACAAAGGAGGCTGGTGGGCTGCAGTCCTGGGGTCGTAAAGAGTTGGACACGACTGAGCAACTGAGCACCTTCCGAACATTTACTGATGATTCCATGATAACAGGTTCTTGATCTTCTATCTGCAAACCTGGAGATTGCATGTGTTCCCAAATTCAAGCGTTTCTGTCTTTCAAAGGTAATAAAGTGCATAAAACGTTTTAAATAACACTTTCAAGGGGGTTGAGGCAGCACTCTCAAATCAAACACAATGTTTCTCCAGTAAAGTGTTTAGCTGTTCACACTTGGTGAAATAAATGAATATAATGAACAGCCTCACATCAGTTCAGGTAAGATTTTGTTGCCAAACAAATTTGCCACAAATACAAACAAACAAAAACCCTTTTGGTTTTTACACCACTTTTAACATCAGAATTGTGGGTATGTAATCATGGGCTTCCCTGGTGGCTAAGAGGTTAAAGCGTCTGCCTCCAATGCGGGAGACCCAGGTTCGATGCCTGGGTCAGGAAGATCCCCTGGAGAAGGAAATGGTAACCCACTCCAGTATTGAAAGTGAAAATGAAGTTGCTCAGTTGTGTCTGACTCTTTGCGACCTCATGCACTATACAGTCCATGGAATTCTCTAGGCCAGAATACTGGAGCGGATAGCCTTTCCCTTCTCCAGGGGATCTTCTCAACCCAGAGATCAAACCCAGGTCTCCCACATTGCAGGCGAATTCTTTACCAGCTGAGCCACAAGGGAAGACTGTGTAATCATGTATGTGTGCTCAATTCTGATTAATGCTAATTCATTAATAAATCAAGTTGCTGCTGTTAAGTCGCTTCAGTCGTGTCCGACTCTGTGCGACCCCATAGATGGTAGTCCACCAGGCTCCGCCATCCCTAGGATTCTCCAGGCAAGAACACTGGAGTGGGTTGCCATTTCCTTCTCCAGTGCATGAAAGTGAAAAGTGAAAGTAAACTCGCTCAGTCATGTCCGACTCTTCGCGACCCCATGGACTGCAGCCTACCAGGCTCCTCCGTCCGTGGGATTTTCAAGACAAGCGTACTGGAGTGGGGTGCCATTGCCTTCTCCGAATAAATCAAGTTATAGGTAAGTAAAATCTGCGAAATAAGCCTAAGAATACTTTTTAACCCTTTGGGAGATATTTATTAAAAATAAATAAATAAATAAAAGGTCTTTTCTTAATATTTATTCTTCTGGCTTCTGAATTTCAAAGTTAACATAAAAGGCCTTTTTTTCAGGCCTTAATTTTGATTCTAACATTTAATTATAAATGCAAAATTTATTATCCCGGGTAATGTGTATGAGAAAAGTATAAATGGAAAATGAAATGAGTTCCTTCTTTCCCTTAGTTTTACATATAATGAATTTCATGAAAAGAATAACTGAATGAAAATGTACCAAAATAAAGACAACACAATTTAACAAATAAAATGAATAAAGTATTACTGTTGTATTTATATTAATTAGGATCATGTCAACCTGCAGCTTGGAAAAATGAAAAGGGAACAGAATTCGGTGAATATCATTCCCATGGCAGTGCTACGAGAAGGCTCAGGTGGGTTGGACGTGAGTCTTACCCTGTGGAGCTCTGTTTCCCAAAGGACTATTAATAGTACTGCCGACCATGGCACCTTCCTTCCCCCACTCAGCACTTTCTGTCACGCGTTAGTAGTACTCCACAACAGGAAAAACACCTCTGAACCAAATACACTAAGCAGTACCCAGAAGAGCATGCGTGCTCACGACACTGACAGGAAAACTAAGGGAGGCGATGAGCCAGCAGTCGTCATCACGCAGCCTTTCCAGCAGAAGCTGAGAGCAGGATACAAGCATCTTGCACTTTCTGTGAGCAGCCAGGTTGGAAGCTGGAACTTTACACATTTCAAGCCATCGAGAAATGAAAGACAGAAAGTGTCGGGAGAGGGACAGAGGGAGGAAGACGAAGAGGCAGGAAGAGTTGGTGAAATAGTGTTGGTTATGGAGATTTTCCATGAAATAGCTGCCATTTAATCGTCCATTTCATCACATTCGTGACTGTGCTGCTGATGCTGATAAACGTCCATCAGTGTGCCAGGCTTGGGGAGCACAGTGAGGAACACGACATTTGAAACTTAGAGCTTGGTGACATAAACAGACAATAAACAAGTAAGAAAAAAGGTTTCAGATAAATGCTGTGAAGGAGAACAATTACATAATCAAATGGCACTTAACCTGTATGGGATACTTCTGATGGGATTTTTCGGTGGAGGCCTTTCTAGGAGGTGTTAGAAGGAGGAGAATAAGTCGGCCTTGGGAGGCTCTCCCAGTGCCAAAGCGAGAACACAGGAGCACAGGAAAGTGTGCGGAAGAGACGGGAGGAGGGGGATGAAGGGGCAGAAGAGGCACGATCCAGGCTGCAGGACCTGTAAGTCACAGTGAGGAGGCTGTGCTTTATGGCAGGGACAAGGAGAAGGCCCTGAAAGGCTTCAGCAAAGGACAGGTGATCTGGTTTATATTCTAAAACAAACATGTCAGCTGTCTTGAAAAGGGGCACGGGTGAAACTGAGAGCACTAGCTAGAAGGTTAATGTGGATGAGGATATTGCAAGAATTGAAGTACGCTCTAATACCTTAAGACTAAGGGTTAGTTAATGAGAGGATGAGATATTACCTTCCCACATCATTGTCTTCCAAGCTTATAATTTGTATAAGTTTTACACCTATCTATTTACGTTGTCGACTTGAAATGTCTGTATGATTAAAAGACATTTATTTCTTGGTGTGGGTGCTTTTTTTATATTCCAAATATGGACAAGACATCCACAAAGACCATCTTGTTAAAGACCTAAGCATTCATACTATCATCAGGTGAACAATTCCTCTTTAACTTGTCCAGCTCCTGTAGGATATTAAAGACTCACATCATATTTCCTTTCAACCCTTACCTTCCTAGGTTGAGAAATATCTGACTCATATAGATGCTCCTTTATTATTGTAGCTATTTTCAGTCCTCTTGCCTCTGTTTTTTCAATTGACTAGTGGATTTTCTTGAGGTGTAGAATTAGCGCTGCATCTGAAAAGCCAAACGTGAATCCTGTTTTATTGTGTTTCCTTTAGAGCAAAATTTTACCTTGTTTTGGCATTTGTATTACGCTTCAGTGGGTCAGAAGTTTGTTCCAGCTCAGAACCGTGAAAGATAAGGGGATCAGCTCTATTCAGGATAACGCAGGCATGAGTACCAGGAGATGAGTCATCGAGGGCTGTCTTGGAGGCCTCCTACCACACGCAGGACGGTAACTAGAACGGGGAGGGGCCTATGGGGGAGGAGTACGTCATGGAACCAAACACACCACAAGGAGACCAACTGCTGTCCTTTAGGGGACGACCCGCTTGCCAGATGCGGAATCTGGAAGGTGTGGCAGCCATGTGACGTCTAGAAGGTAGAGGGCCACGCATGTAGTGTCACAAGGGCTCAGAGCAGGCATCAAAACATGGCCATGATTCATGTTGGAGCAGGAAGTATTCTGATTCAAATGGGCTTGGAGCAGCATCTGGGAAAATAGTTATCATTCACTTATTTAGTAAATGTTTACTGAAGAACTATGGGCGAGACAGCAAAAGAAACACAGAAGTAAAGAGCAGACTGTTGGACTCTGCGGGAGAAGGCAAGGGTGGGAAGATTTGAGAGAATAGCATTGAAATCTGTATATATTCTATGTGAAATAGATCGCCAGCCCGGGTTCCGTGCATGAGGCAGGGTGCTCAGGGCTGGTGCACTGGGATGACCCTGAGGGATGGGATGGGGAGGGAAGGGGGAGGGCGGTTCAGGATGGGGAACACATGTGCACCCATGGCTGATTCATGTCAGTGTATGGCACAGACCACTGCAATATTGTAAAGTAATTAGCCTCCAGTTAAAAGGGGAAAAAAATCAAGTAATTGACTTAAAAAAAAAAAAAAGAACTATGGACCCTAAGGCTACAGTGCGAAGATTGCCTCCCTGACATCATGGCACTCAGAATTCAGGAGGGACTGTGTCTAAGTGAAAAGGTCACTACAATGGGAGGAGGTCTGTGAACGCAGGGTGGTGGGGATTTCTTAAGGGGAACATTTGACCGAGGGGTGAAAAGAAGAAGTAACAATGGCCCCAAAGCTTAAGAAAGAGTTGGAAGTGAAAGGCAGGGAGACAGAGAATATTCCAGACCATGAGTATAGCCCTGGGAACAGAGAGGACCCTGCAGCAAGAAAGAACCAGTCCCCCAAAGCAGCTAAAAGGTGTCTAGAGCTATGCATGCCACAGCGAGGCAGCAAGATTGACAAGGGAGTGGCAACCCAGTGCAGGGATTCAGATGGGGCAACAGGGTAGGATCACAACCTCAGGAGGCAGGAAAGCTCAAAGAGAGGGAAAGGAAGGCGCAGCCCCGGAGTCTTCCAGACAGGAGTCATGAGGCTAGAATAGACATGGGGCTGGAGGTCTAGCCAACGTGGGTAGCATCTAAGATGGGAGGTCTCTCGTTTGTTCGTATCAGAAGCGGTCCTTTTCATGAAAGTGCTGGCACCAGGAGGACCAGGAGAGGCAGGGAGGGGCCCCGAGAGGCAAGGTGGCACAGGAGCTGAGAGGATGAGGCAGTAGATGAGCAGAGGAGACCTCAGACAAGAGTATCGAGAAGCTAATGCCAGAGTGAAGACGAAGCAAATAAGGGTCAGGAGCTAAACTCACAACGTCTGGACAAACATCCCTTCACGCAGAGCCCCAGGCTTCTTTCCAGGAGAAGAGTAGCTTCTCAGAAAGCCATCCCAGACCAGACAAGATGAGTAAGGGGAAAAGAGTCTGCTTGAAATTAACGTCGCAAAGCAAGGCAGAAACGGTGATATTCCTGGTGCCTAAAGTCAGAGCAGACCTGGGGTAGTAAGGCTGGGTGCCATTGCCTCCATCAGATCAGAGATCTGCAGAACAGACTGGGAGACTGCATGGAATGAGCTTTCAACAGGGGTCCATCAGTGGTCCTGATGGTGGAGAAAATAAGCAGGACCCAGCATACAATGGTTCCTGACCCACAGAAAGTGTGAGGCTGTGCTTTATTTCTTAAACTTTAGTCTGCATCGAAATAATGTGAATCCTTGCTCAAATACAGGTTTCTAGGGCTCACCTCTAGGCATGCCAATTCAGCTGAGCAGGAGTGAAGTGCAGTGTCAGTCTGGAGAAGAGAATGGCTACCGGCTCCATTGTATTTTTTATGTTTTTGTGTTTTATGAAGACTTGTGGGTAATTCTGAGGCCAAGAAGGGGCAGATCACGCTTTGAAAACAATTATTTGGAACTTGAAATTTAGCCTAATGGCTAAGAATGTGGGCTCCGTAGCAAGCCTGCATTGATATCAATGCCCAGCTCTGTCACTTCCCACAGACTCCCAGAAGGTCAGCCTATGCCTCAGTTTTCTCAGCTGTAAAAGGGGGTGATGATACCTACCTGACTGGGTGGTTGCAGAGGTTAGACAAGTTCGTAAATGTAAAGTACAGCACCTAGCACAGTTTGAATTCTTAATGTTAGCAATTAGCTGCAAACTTACACCAAAGTGCTTGAAAACCTGTTTAGCAAAATTTACATGTGAAATTCCAAACCTCATGGATTTTTGTAGGCCTCAAGATTTCTGGTACAAGAAAAAGAATAAAAGTTGCATCAATATCCATTTCTGTCTCCACAGATCGGTCAAATACTTTATTCCTTTCTGCCTGTCCTGAAACTCTTGGACTCAGTATAATTACTTGAAAATGTTAAAAATGGGAGGAAGTCAGAAACAGTATTGGAAACACTGATCAAATGGTGTAAAGATGATGATTGTCATTTTTGTGATGTGCTTCTTCCCTGCCGCATTCAAACGGCGATGTGTGAGATGAGCTGCGATCAGGCCCCATCTTTTCAGCCGACCACCCATCATACTGCTCAGTGGGCGATACCAAGCACTTGCCAAACTCGCTCTGCCCTGATGCTTAGGTACTCAGATATCATAATTCAGCCCAGCCCTCTGATTTGCTACGAGGAGGACAAGGTTGATGACAGTTTCCACCTCCACAATTCTCAGCCATTTCCTCTGTAGGGATATAAGGCAAGTCATACTGTCCCTACCTACTCCAGTACTCTTGCAAGGAAAATCCCATGGATGGAGGAGCCTGGAGGGCTGCAATCCATGGGGTCACGAAGAGTTAAAAAGATGCTTACTCCTTGGAAGAAAAGCTATGACCAACCTAGATATCATATTTAAAAGCAGAGACATTACTTTGCCCACTAAGGTCCATCTAGTCAAGGCTATGGTTTTTCCAGTAGTCATGTATGGATGTGAGAGTTGGACTGTGAAGAAGGCTGAGTGCTGAAGAATTGATGCTTTTGAACTGTGGTGTTGGAGAAGACTCTCGAGAGTCCTTTGGACTGCAAGGAGATCCAACCAGTCCATTCTGAAGGGGATCAGCCCTGGGATTTCTTTGAAAGGAATGATGCTAAAGCTGAAACTCCAGTACTTTGGCCACCTCATGTGAAGAGTTGACTCATTGGAAAAGACTCTGATGCTGGAAGGGATTGGGGGCAGGAGGAGAAGGGGACGACAGAGGATGAGATGGCTGGATGGCATCACTGACTCGATGGATGTGAGTCTGAGTGAACTCCAGGAGTTGGTGATGGACAGGGAGGCCTGGTGTGCTGCGATTCATGGGGTCTCAAAGAGTTGGACACGACTGAGGGACTGAACTGAACTGAACTGATACCTATAAAATGACTTTTAGCTGTACAGATATGCAGAAGTAAACTTAATGACAGTTGTTCAAGTTAGAGTAATACGATACAAGGGGGAGGGAATATCTGATAGTTGTAAGATGATTCTGCTAGAGTATTTTCATACCTGTTTTTGAGAATTTGTAGGAGAACCATACTCAGTACTGTTTACTGAGCACCGACCCTGTACTAGGAATTTTTAAGAGGTAGATCTGAAATCAAACAGAAGAGCTAGGAGTTGGCTTCCACATTTAACAGAACAGTAGCTGAGACTCAGAGTAGTTTGTCCACCAGGCCGGGACTTGTGACGATGGAGTGAGTTGTTATTTGAAGCCTGTGTGATTGGCTCCAGTCCACACAGTCTTGCTCCAACACCCGCTACTGCAAATGAACAGAACTAAAAGAATTCTCATTTCTTTCTCTTCTGAGTCCTTAAGACTGAGTCTGTTAAAATCTATTCTCCCTCATAGACATTTCTCCCAAATCTGCTTCTTCTTATGTCTTTCTCTCTGTGTCTCCCCTGTCATCCATCCCAATTAGTCAGGCTTGATGCTTTTCTTCCATTCATCCCCCATCCAATCTGCTTGCAAGTTCTGGCAACTCTAATCCTGTGTTCACTTTCACATCACTCCCCTGTTTCTGCCTGACAGAAACCACCTACTGCAATGCTGCCCTATTTCTAGCTTACTAGGTTGAAGTAACCCCTCAAATGGCTCCCAATGATCCCTGCCTGCTGATATTTACACCATTGAATAATCCCCTCCACCTGCATGTGGCCTGGGCTTGGCAACTCACTTTGAATGAATAGAATAACACATACTAAACAGAATATAGCACACGGGTGGGAAATCACTTCTGTGATTCGGCTACAAAGAAGACTGGTTTCCATCTTGCTTGCCCTTTCTTGCTCTCTCCCACTGGCTTTGATGGATGCTGACTGCCATGTTATGAGTTGCCCTATGGAAAGGCTTTTGGGCTTCCCTGGTGGCTCAGAGGTAAGAAAACTGTCTGCAATGCAGGAGATGCTGGTTTGATCCCTGGGTTGGGAAAATCCCCTGAAGAAGGGCATGACAACCCACTCCAGTATTCTTCCCTGGAGAACCCCATGGACAGAGGAGACTGGAGGGCTACCGTCCATGGGGCCGCAAAGAGTCAACATGACTTAGCAACCAAAACAAGAGCAATGGACAGGCTCACAGGGGTGGGGGAATAAAGGAGGTTTCGGTGCCAGTGGCATCAAGGAACTGAGATTCCCAGTCCACATGCCTATGAAGAGCTGAGTCCTGCCTATAACTCCATCCATATTTCTGAGCTACAGAAACTGTGAGGTAAAGAACACTTACTCATTTAAGATGCTACATTTTGAGATAATCTGTCATGCAGCAATAGAGAGCCAGTACCCAATCCAGGAATAGCATTGTTAGTTTTTCTGCTGCCAAATTAAACTTTCTGAAATAAAGGTCTGATTCTGTCATTCCTGTGTTCAAAACCATTCAATGACTTCTCATTTGCCTCTAGAAAATACCTAAGCCTCTCAACTTGGCAATGACGCTGCTTTATCACCAAGTCCCAGTATACCAGTTAATAATTGATTAGGGATTCTTTGAAGGCAATAATGTATAATTTAGATATCAACCGAGGCTGCTCTATTCCCTAATAGCTGAATAAGATTGATTCCAACCACTACTACATAACTTTGTGGAAGATTCAATATCCTTCCGAAGGTTCCTACCAATTCTTGGTAGGTTTTTGTTCCCACAATTACCTCTGGCTTCATTTCACCTTTACTGAGTTAAGTCAGTGTAAGTGTTCAACTCTTTGTGACTCATGTCCAACTCTTTGCAACTCTATGGACTGTGTAGCCTGACAGTCTCCTCTGTCCATGAAATTCTCCTGGCAAGAATATTGGAGTGGGTTGCCATTCCCTTCTCCATGGGATCTTCCCAACCCAGGGAATAAACCCAGGTCTCCTGAATTGCAGGCAGATTCTTTACCATTTGACCCTCAGGGAAGCCCCATGGATTACCTCTCCATCCCTCACCTGTTACTGTTCCACATCATGTCAGCCAGATGTGAAATTCAGGCCCTTTCCTTGACACACACACACACACACACAAAACCACACCCTTATACAACACTTTGTGTGAAGCAGAGTTTATCAAATTTCAAGAATTTGCTTCACAACTCAAATAACCTGAATACTAAACATCATTATTAAAATATATTTGGAAGGCAGAAAATAAAATACAAATTAATTTTGGTTTATATTTGCATAAACACTGGAAGGAAACACTGGGAAGTAAAAAAGGTATCGCCTAGTGGGAGAAGGTAATGGCACCCCACTCCAGTACTCTTGCCTGGAAAATCCCATGGACGGAGGAGCCTGGCAGGCTGCAGTCCATGGGGTCGCGAAGAGTCAGACACGACTGAGCGACTCCACTTTCACTTTTCACTTTCACGCATTGGAGGAGGAAATGGCAACCCACTCCAGTGTTCTTGCCTGGAGAATCCCACGGACGGGGGAGCCTGGCAGGCTGCCGTCTATGGGGTCGCACAGAGCCTGACACGACTGAGCGACTTAGCAGCAGCAGCAGCGGTGGGAGTGGTAAGAGGGGTGTGGGGGGTGCGTAGGGCAAAAGTTGAGCTAAGACATTTCACTCTGTCTCTATGTCATTTCAATTTATGAATTATGTAAATGGTTTTATTTTTCAGGAAATTCAAATTTAAAAATTAAATTAAAAAGTCATTTAGATGCCCTCCGTTGGGAATTTCTCAGTGGCTAGATTCCGAACGGCCCTCTCCCCTCCCATTTCTTCTCCTTTTACACTCCCTCCAGAACTGAGTCATTTCACTGCTCTAATCCAGATTTTTCTCTTAATTC
The DNA here is from genome assembly GCF_042477335.2 of Ovis canadensis. Classification (NCBI taxonomy): domain Eukaryota; kingdom Metazoa; phylum Chordata; class Mammalia; order Artiodactyla; family Bovidae; genus Ovis; species Ovis canadensis. The sequence continues at coordinate 40,906,411 of NC_091250.1, read as the reverse complement.
AATCAAACTTTCTTTTGTCCATAATCTTCAATTCAGCTCCAGGCCCACTTTTCCACATTAAAAGACTCATAAAAGTGCTCATATGAACAAAGTACAAATGGAGACCTAGGAGTGATACTTTTAAATTCAATTCCTGCCCCACCCTTCCATTAGGATACAGAATAAGGGAAGGGACGGGGAAGAGGTGTCAATGAGGCTGTGATATCAGAGAAGTTGAAAGGGAGGAAACCCTAGTAGGTGAGGCTTTTGAAAGGATCTCAAAGGGAATCTGTGCTTAGTAAACAATTTTGCTTGTGTCCAGACCCCTTCAGAATACCTCTTCCTTCAGCAAACTCTCCTCGAGTTCATCCTGTTGGATACCACCTCCCTCTCCTCTGACATCCTGGCATACTTAATCTATATGTCTCTTGTGGCAAGAGCGTCCTCTACTTTACATTTTAATTATTTGTTTTCATTTTGCCTATTTCAGACTCAGCTCTTTTGAGAGAAAAGTAGTTGCATTGCTTAAATGTACTCTGCTCATCAGAGATGTTTATGAAGTACTTGTTGAACTAATTAATTCATTTAAGAGTGTTAATATTATCAAGGCACATCCTACATCACAAAAGAAATCTAATATTAGAAAATTAATATTGAAACATCTGAATCAAATGGTCAAGAGGTAATTATTTTATAGCTCTATGTTTCTGCATCAAGGTTTGACATATACAGTTAAATGGACTGAGTCTGATAATTACTATCCCATGGGCCTTTAATCTGGAGAGGACTGTGAATATCTGTCTGAGAAAGCATGCATTCATTTCTGAGATGAACCCACACTCCCTTCCTAAGTAGTGCAGCAGGGATGCGGAAGTGCTGACTCTATTTGTCTCAGGTTGGTTATTTTTTCTCTCTCTGACCTCCTGTGTGTAACAGATGCAAAAGAAAGGCTTTGCAGAGTTATAGCTAAGCCAGGAGAACCTGCTGGGGGCCAGCGTGAGGAACTCCGCCCATGGCAAAGGTCATGAGGAAGGAGGCTTGGCATACGCAAAGGCGTGATCAAGCCTCAGGAAACCCTCTGTTGCCGAGTATCTACCCCCAAAACCAGAGTCTGTTTTATGCTCTCACCTACACCTCTGACTTTACGGGGGCCTCTCCCCCATCACCGTTTCTCTCGGAGAAGGAGTAAACGTGCAGCTCCAAGGCAATAAAAATTCCTGGGCATGACAAGAGTGTTTCAGCTTACGGACTCCTCTGAAGGTTATCTAGCCCACCTGTATAGGTTCGTCCGGCCACATGTGATTGTTTACAGCCTCCCAACCTGAGAGGCACGAGATGTTTTAGACTTACTAAGGCAAATTCTTCTGGGAAATTGTCAGTATAGTGGGTTGGTTAGGAATTATATTGGTGAAGGGTTTTTTCACTTGTTGTGCCGATAATTACTGCTAATTCCCTGCCCTGGGTGTGACAAGGGTGTCTCAGGTCAAACCTCTCTGCTGACGGACTAGCTTGTGTGACAGGATTATCCATACTCCTGCCACTACGCACATGATTGTTTACTACCTTTCAACCATAAACAGCACAGAGTTTGGAGTATTTTGAGAGTCTTAATTAGCATAGCGCTTTTCTCATTGTTGAGTCAATGATTGCCGCCAGGCCTCCATATCCTTAGGCACCTGGGAATATATTAATCACTGCATTTGGAATATAGAAAAGGAAATATAGTAGCTTTTAAGGTTAGCAATACTAGACTTTTTGAGTTAATGAATTTTCTCTTTTGTAATAGATCACTGTACTTTGTTACAAATCACTGTGTCCTTGCTATGTAAAAATGTAACTTAAGACTAAATAGATTTTAAGGCGAACATTGGTGAAAGGATTTTCATTTGTTGGGCTGATGTTTGCTGCTAAATCTCCATGTTCCCTGCCCTTATAATGAATATAACTAGCATATAGGAGAAATAAGTATTAACCTTTAAGATTAATCATGTTAACCTTGGGTTAAATAAATTCCTTTCTTGATTGTAACTCACTACACCCTCACCCTATAGGAATGTAACTTTATTTGGAGGGTGGTGCCTGGTTTAAGAAAAAACACCCTTGGAAGAAATAAGTTTTTTGGTTATCAGAAAGAAAGGATCATAAAATGTCAGCGGGTCTTATGGCCAGAAGATGATGTAAAATCCCTAAGACCTTTTTTTTATACATTTATGTGAAGCACCTGATTTTGATAAAGGTCAGGACTGCTGACCCCCACGTGACTCTATTCATCCCTATGTGTAACAAAAGGTATATAAGCAAACCCAAAAATAAAGAAATCGGGATCAGTTTCCGGAAAGACTGATTCCCCCATGTCGCTTCTTTCTTGCTCCCCATTTCTCTGGCTGAATTCCCATCTGGAGCATGGATGCTATTCCACATAAACCAAGTTATTCAGCCTCTTTTTCTCCACTAATTTTCCTACTACACTATCCGTTTCTAATCTCTCTATATATCTGTAATTAAATATGTATTTTTCCAAGGACACCGACTCCGTCCCCACCTTCGAATTCCCTGGATCCACCGGGGCTGGACCCCGGCAAGAACCATCTCCAAGGAGGGTTCAGTTAACCTTCAATAGCTCATCTTTGGCAGGTTGTTGCTAAATTAAGTTCTGTAGATTAGTGGATTTCGGTCTTTCCATGCACCAAGCAGACTGTTCTCACTCCTGTGAGTAAGCCCTAAGGAAGTTATAGCCATGATGATCCATGCGGGGGTGAGAACTAAACTCAAGACTGGAGAAGTTTTCAGGGTAACAGGTTTTTTGTTTTTTTTTTCCCTTTTTAATGTTAGAATGTAGCAATTATGTAGAATGCTCAGTTCAGTTCAGTTCAGTTCATTTCAGTCGCTCAGTTGTTTCCGACTCTTTGCTACCCCATGAATCGCAGCACCCCAGGCCTCCCTGTCCATCACCAACTCCCGGAGTTCACTCAGACCTGTGTCCATCGAGTCAGTGATGCCATAGCAGATATTAAAACTTGCAGGTATGTTTTAAGTAAGAACCTTTACCAAATGATGTACAAAGAAAAGACAGGTGTGTCTGTTGCATTCGTAAAGAAATGATGACATATGGTAATCAAAGACCAGGGAGTAGGTGAGACCCTTCTTCCCCACTTCTTATAGATTTCACTGTACCTGGGAAGATAAATGTCAGACCTCTTATTCCATTTCTTTGATTTACAGCAGAACTTTATCTTGTCTTGAATCACATTTAACATTGTCAAGGAAGAAAAATGATACAAACTCAGATATGTTTTCCTGAATTTGTTAAAAGGCATCTCAATTTTGAGTTTAGCCTTATTGGAAAGCAGGTACTCAAAGTTTTAAAATATGCCTGTGATTCAACTAAGAAGCTTCACTTCTGGAAAGAAACAATTAAAGCTCGTTCCAAATACATACCTCTAAGAATATTTGTGTGAGAACTATTTGTAAGCGTGAAGGGTCAGAAATAACCTAAATGCCCAACAATAGAGGATTGGTTAAATCAATTATAGCCTAGCCACATGCTTGAGTATTATCCAGCTCTTCAGAGGGAAGTCAAAGAAAAAGTATCACTGAAATTAAAAGATATTTACTATACATGCTTAACTTTATAAAAATAATATATGTTAAACACTATTAAAGAAAAACTCAACAGCTAAACTGTGTTCAGTGTTTACATATACTAACATTTCCATGCATCTTCTGTATTTAAAACAGTTTTGTATTTAAACTTTTTAAAAAGTTTTGTGTTTTGTATTTGTATTTAAAATAGCAAACTATTTAAAACAGTTTTATCAAGTAGATATTACTGTTACTTTCACTTACAAATGCTGAATGTTCTCAAGGTCATAGGGGTAGTAAACAGCAGAACCGCAGAAAAGATAGCGAGGGAGAGAAAGGGAGAGTTCAGGAGGTAGAGATAGATTATGCTACACCACTTTGTCGTACAGCAGAAGCTAGCACAACACTATAAAGTGAAATTATGCTCCAATAAAAAAGAAAATAAACAATAAAAATGGGCAAAATATTTTGACCAAAAAATCATCTGCTGCAAGATGTTAAAAGCTGTTCTTTCCATTTGTATGGGGTTGTGAATTTTGTTGTTTTCTTCTTTTTGTCCAGATCATCTGTGATTTTTTTTCTCTAATGAGTCTGAGTTGATTTCATCATTAGGATTGCTTAGTCTCTCTAGTGTCTTTTCTTCTCTTTGGTCATTTTCAAGATAGCCTCACAGTCATGAGAGGGCACTCTGGCTCACAGAATCTCATGGTTGAAGGGATGGTGGGTAAGACATGAATCCATGCAGAATTCTCTAGATTGTGCCATGCTCTGCTGCAGAGTGGCTGGTCTCAGGTGTTCCTTGATCCTGAGGTGCAATGAGTCTTACCTGACTTTCTGGATAAAGTCTTCCATTGCCATTGACTACATAGTCTTTGGCCACTGGGATCCTCAGTCTTGGAGGACTCTTCTTCCCAATCCTAGCCTCTGCAGATCAACGATGCTCAAAAAACAGCTGTGCTCCTATAAGTCAGCACCTGGGCACATCTGCACCCCATGAAAATCTATGTAGACTCAAGTATTACCTTTTTTTTAAATTGTGTTGTTGTTGGTTAGTCAGTCAGTCACATCCAACCCTTTGTGACACCGTGGACTGTAGCCTGCCAGGTTCCTCTGTCCGTGGAATTTTCCAGGCAAGATTACTGGAGTAGGTTGCTCTTTCCTTCTCCATTTATTGTGTTAAGATAAGATATATAAGTCCATGAAGCCAACTCAGATGTGAGAGAAACTAAAAGAGATGACAGTGGAAAACCACATGTCCCCATTTGCCATGAAAGCTGTCAAGCAGAAGTAGCCTGAGCTTTGAGGTCACACAGAACATAAATCATAATGCAGCTTTGCTAGTTACCGATGATAAGACGACTGGAAGTGACCAAATCTCTCTCTTCATCAGTGTCCTCATCTAAAAGGTGGAGATGTTAAATAATATGTCCAGAGAATAAAAATCAGATAAAGAGTAAATGAGAGTAAATAATGTGTAAATGGCATAGAATAGATGTTCAGTAAACAATGGCTAAACAAAACAGATCATCATCATTGTCAACATCACCACTACCATCATTAGAAAAGGCATTGAATGAAAAACTAGAAAGCTGCTCCTGGTCCAGGCCTAGAGGAAGCTGTTAGAGGTCATTACATGGATAGTGAGCGAGAGCCAGAAAAGAAGATGGAAGATAGATCAACCAGACACTTGAGGAAATTTTGCTTGCATGCAAGCATGCTCAGTTGCTCAGTCATGTGTGACTCTATGGACTATATCCTGCCAGGTTCCTCTATCCTTGGGATTCTCCAGGCAAGAATACTATAGTGGCTTGCCATTTTCTCTTTCAGGGGATCTTCCCAACCCAGGGACTGAACCTGCGTCTCCAAAGTCTCATCCGTTACAGAAGGATTCTTTACCACTTAGCCGCTGCTTTCCTTCACCAAGGAACTTGGGGCGGAGGAAAATGAGCGTGTATATGGGATCACTATAGATATGGAACCTGGCATGGAAGTAAAATCAAACTCCCGGAAGCTGAATTTAGAAAGGTCATCATCCTGTTTCCTCTGCTGAGCCACACATAGGCAACAGGCAAGGAGGGGAGGAAGAGGAGAAAAAATAGCATCCACTATATTTAGACTTTCCCCTATTGGTGGTAAGGGCCATGGATCCTATAAGCATCCTCCACAGAGGTGGCTCCAGTATCCAGGCACAAAGCCGCCTCTGAGCATAGAATATGTTGCAGCCTGGGTGTTCTCAGGCTGCTTTTGCGGCCTCACTTCATTCCCTCGTCTTCCTGTGCAAGGCCCTTTTAACTACTGAGAAGCCTTTACTAACTGCTATGGCTGGTGCTGTGCTGGAGACAAGGCTCCAGACACACATAGGTGAGCAAGATGGCTTACCACTCAGAATGGACATTTCAAGGAAAGGGGAGATGCCTCAGTGAGGCTTTCTCTGGGCAAGTGGTCCATCCCGTACTGGATCTAGGACAGGTGTTCAGTATTTGCCCCCTGTTTAAGCCTGCTCTTGTTGTTGTTGTTATTTCACTGCAGTTCTTTGAATTTATGGAGATGTCACGTGTTTCTAGCCTACAGTGTGGCAGGTCCTGGCCCCCATGATGAGCGCATGGGGGAAAGGCTCCGTTGGTCTCTGGACTGTCCTCTCCAGGAACCCTACACAGCTATCTGACCCACGAGCAGACATGTCTGCAGGCTAGATTGTTGTCTACTTCTCTGCCAGGCAGGAGAGCTCTACTGGGGAACATTCTATCCTGGAGTGAGTAAAATATTACTTATCTCCCCCAACAGACCAATATGTATGTGCCCACACCACTTACAGTTTCACAGCTGGGTTGCTGTAATGATAACAATTTTTTAAATCTAAATTAACACTACTATTTGCCTATAATCTCTTCTTAGAAGTTTTTGTTTGTTTGTTTGTTTGTTTGTTTTAGGAAAAGGGGGCTGAAATATCTCATTTTAATCTATGCATATCTGATGTACAGAGATTCAGGAAAAAGAAATTTTGCCCATTCAGAGAACTTGGAAATGAAAGTTTGCATTATTTATACCATAAAAATGCTTTTCTTCCATAATACAGCTCCAGAAATCCTTTATTCAAATTATCTACTGTGATATAAATATTGTGACTAAAAGTACAAGCCTTTGGCTTATTCTTCCTCCAAGTCTCAAAAGTATCTGTTCATTTAATTAATGAGTCAGTCTCAAATCACATTTATTAGCATATGAAAACACTGGCCAGGCTGAAATCCCCAAAGTCTTCTGAAACTCAAACACAACATTAAAACCCAAAGTTGGCTTAACTGGTAGGTTATCTTTATTTGTGAAGGACCTGTTAGTTTTGTTCCATTGCACTCAGTTCAACTAGTGGAATGTGCTGAGCCAGGCAGAGGGGAGACAAAACAGCTCTGAAACACTTGAAAGTCTCCTATGGCAACCACATCATTTCAACTGGATGCCTCACACTGGTTGCCATAGGAACTCAGAAAGGGAACAAGACAAGAGAGTGAAAAAGCTGGCTTAAAACTCAACATTCAGAAAATGAAGACTATGGCACCCGGTCCCATCACTTCATGGCAAATATATAAACAATGGAAACAGTGACAAATTTTATTTTCTTGACCTCCAAAATCATTGCAGGTGGTGACTGCAGCCATGAAATTAAAAGACACCTGCTCCTTGGAACAAAATCTATGACCAAACTAGACAGCATATTAGAAAGCAGAGACACTACTTTGCCAATAAAGGTCTCTCTAGTCAAAGCTATGGTTTTTCCAGTAGTCATGTATGGATGTGAGACTTGGACTATAAAGAAAGCTGAGTGCTGAATAACTGATGCTTTTGAACTGTGATGTTGGAGAAGACTCTTGAGAGTCCCTTGGGCTGCAAGGAGATGAAACTAGTCCATCCTAAAGGAAATCAATCCTGCATATTCATTGGAAGGTCTGATGTTGAAGCTGAAGCTCCAATACTTTGGCCACCTGATTTGAAGAACTGACTCATTGGGAAAAACCCTGATGCTGGGAAAGATTGAAAGCAGGAGGAAAAGGGGACAACAGAGGATGAGATGATTGCATGGCATCACCAACTCGATGGGCATGAGTTTGAGCAAGCTCGGGGAGTTGGGGATGGACAGGGAAGCCTGATGTGCTGCAGTCCATGGGGTCGCGAAGAGTTGGACATGACTGAGCGACTGAACAGTTTAGAGATATCTGGAGGAAGTGTTCACCAGACCTAAAATATGAAAGATGTGTAGAAATTGACCTGTCCAGGGGAGAGAGTAGACATCTACACTCCAGCAAAGTAATTTACCCATGTGTGACATGTGAGTCGGGCTTCCCAGGTGGCTCAGATGATAAAGAATCTGCTTGCAATGCAGGAGACCCAGGTTCAATCTCTGGGTCGGGAAGATCCCCTGGAGAAGCACACAGCAATCCACTCCGGTATTCTTGCTTGGAGAATTCAGTGGACAGAGAAGCCTGGCAGGCTATATTCCGTGGGATCTCAAAGATTTGGACATGAGGGAATGACAGCAGGTGAGGGCAGAGAAGTTTTAGATTAATCATAAAACATTGCTAGAGCCAAGCATTTTGGTCTATAAAAATGACAATTTCATATGGTTCCACCAATGATCAGGAAAGTCAGTTTCAGACAACTTTTTACTAACTCCAGGTGGAAGAATTTGCACTTCATCTTGCTTGGAGTGGGAAAGTAATGAAGAATTGTAACTAGGTGAGTTTCCAGCTAAGATTTTAGACAGACTATTCTCACAGATGAAGAGGGTGGCCAGAACCACTTTACCCCTCATCTCCAACTTGCCTTATTTTCTCCCATCTGGTCATAGCCTAGATAACAGAGAGCAGAGGTCTTGACTAAGACTGAGGTACTAGTGCAGAGCAGCAAACATGTAACCGCAAGAGAAAATCTGTTGGAGTCAGTGACTAATTTTCAGTGGAGAAGATGAAGGAAAAGAAAGCCCCAGGTTTCTGGTTTGCTTCACAGGAGGGAATTTGGAGCCATTGGTGTTGATGTTCAGCCACTAAGTTGTGTCCGACTCTTTGCGACCCCATGGACTGCAACACATCTGGCTTCCATGTCGTTCACTATCTCCTGAAGTTTGCTCAAACTCATGTCCATTGAGTTGGTGATGCCATCCAACCATCTCATCCTGCCCTCAATCTTTCCCAGCACTGGGGTCTTTTCCAATGCTGGAAGTGATCGAACCTGGGTCTCCTGCAATGCAGGCAGATTCTTTACCATCTGAGCCACCAGGGAAGCTTCTTGGAGCCATTAACTCATACGGGGGAAAAAAAAAAAGAGAGAGAGAGAAAGAGAAAGAGAAAAGGAGCAGGTCTGGGGTGAAAACAATGAGTTTTGGATATTTGGATTATGAGGTTCTTGAGATAAGAAATTGAGTATAGGAGTGTAATTTAGGAAGGATTTTGATTTGGCATTGGCGATCTGGACATTGTCAGATCATCAGGGGTCAGGGTGTTGGATAAGGCAGGGGGATTCCGAACATGAGAGAGGTTGACACTACTTAGAAGCATGCAGTTTTCCTGGGACTATAGAGATCTTATGTTTTCTTTAAATGCTTTTTCAGTGAAGAGGCTTTAAAACTAATCTTACTTGGAAGACCGACAAATGAAAAAGAGTTGCTGTGGCTGAAATGGGGGTGAAAGCTGCAGAATCTCGCTTGCTCAGGCTCCCCACTTCTTTTTGTTTCCTTGAGATGGTCCCAGAAATCTCTTGAGGAACACTTGGAAAATGATTGATCTGGACTAGTGGTCAAAAAATGCCTCCTGTGGGTCATATCCTGCCCACCACCTGCTTTTGGATAAAGTTATACTGGAGTATAGCTACACACACTCATTGTCTGCATTCACGCTGTAGCAGTAGAGTTAAGTTGTGACGTGGATTATGGAGACAACACAGAGAAAATATTTTCTCTCTGGTCCTTTACAGAAGTTTGCTCAACTCCAATCTAGTTGTTGCTTAGTCCCACAGTCATGTCCAACTCTTTGTGACCCCATGGACTATAGCCCACCAGGTTCCTCTGTCCGTGGAATTCTCCAGGAAAGAATACTGGAGTGGGTTGCCATTTCCTTCTCCAGGGCCTCTGATCTAGACTAAACTCTTTATTTCACAAATGAGAAAGCTGAAATCCGGAGAATTTAAATGACACTTGACAAGCTTCTTAATTTAGAATCCAAATTTTGAGATACAGCCTGCATTGTCTTTTAAAAGATGGTAATGATGACCCTGTATGTGAGACAGCAAAAGAGACACAGATGTGTAGAGCGGACTTTTGGACTTTGAGGGAGAGGGAGAGGGTGGGATGATTTGGGAGAATGGCATTGAAACATGTATACTATCATGTAAGAAATGAATCACCAGTCTATGTCCGATGCAGGATACAGGATACTTGGGGCTGGTGCAAGGGGATGACCCAGAGAGATGTTATGGGGTGGGAGGTGGGAGACGGGTTTATGTTTGGGAACGCAAGTACACCCGTGGTGGATTCATGTCAATGTATAGCAAAACTAATACAGTATTGTAAAGTAAAATAAAGTAAAAATAAAAATTTTTAAAAAAATTTTTAAAAAAAGAGAAAAGCAATCAATTTAAAAGAAACTTAGCAATCAACTTGCCAAAGAATGAACTGGATACATTGCCACAGTAATTCCAAATAATAATAATTCTAAACAACAATAATAAAAACAGCAAATAGCTCTGAACTTCCTTTCACTCACTGTTGAATAAAATACAAGTTTTAGCATTTTGCTGTTGTTATTATTTCTGAAATAAATTCACTTTGTCCTATATTACTAATTGTTCTTCCTTAAATTCAATGACCACCTTTATGTTAAAATGTGAAGTACTGTGTAAATTTTTTCCTACAGTAAATGAATAGCCTGCATGCTAAATTGCTTCAGTCGTGTCTGACTCTTTGAGACCCCATGGACTGGAGCCCACCAGGCTTCTCTATCCATCGGATTCTCCAGGCAAGAATACTGGAGTGGGCTGCCATTCACTTCTCCAGTGGATCTTCCTGCCTCCAGGGGATCAAACCCACATCTCTTTGGTTTCCTGCATCAGCAGGTAGGTTCTCTACCACTTGCGCCACCTACAGGAAGTAGTAGTAGTAGTCTTAGTTGCTCAGTTGTGTCTGACTCTTTGAGACCCCATGGACTGTAGCCCACCAGGCTCCTCTGTCCATGGGATTCTCCAGGCAAGAGTACTTGAGTGGATGGCCATACCCTCCTCCAGGGGATCTTCCTGACCCAGAGATCGAATCCAGGTTTCCTGCATTGCAGGTAGACTCTTTACTGTCTGAGTTACAGGGAAGTCCCACACAGTAAGTAACATGGTTTTCCAAGATAAGAGTCACTATGATTGATTCCCAGAGATGGGACACCTGCACATTTCTGCCCTCTCTTTATACCCCAGGACATGCCTGGGTCCCCCATCTCATGCCTGGGTCCCCCATCTCTCCTTCCCACCCCCACCCCCGCTTTCACCCTTTCCCTCATCTCCTACTTTTCAGGCATCCAGAGACAAGCTAACGGATAAGGCTGCAGAAGCTTCAGAGCTGGAGATGTGAGGAGCGAGGCAGGGGAGGACCTGCCATCCAGATAGGGGCGGGCGGGACGGTCCTGCATCTGCATCCCTCCTCCTCCTTCGGTCCAGCTCTTCTGCATTTGGGTAGAGGAGGAGCACAAGGCGAGAGGCCCAGGCTGCAGACTCTAAATGTAGTTCAGGCAGCACCAACTGAAAAGGGAAACAGCTTCCCGCAGCTCGCCAGAAGGATTTTAACGGAGTCATTTGGAGATCTGGAGTTGAAGAGACCTGAGTTTGGTCTTGGATCATCCACTGCCAAAGCGATATTGAAACTGACTCCATTTTCTTCCATTTGCATCTTGCATTTCTAGAACAGTGAAGTAGATACAGATACATAAATGGTAACTTCATTATGAGGTTTCTTTTAAGGATGAGGATGGGGAAGTTATCTGTCACAAATGAAAAGAAAATGGTTACTTTCGTAGATACATGAGCACTAAGATGTTTCAAAGTCTCAGAATAAAATTCCCATTGTGTTTAGTTAAGACCTTAATAGATCACACCAAGTGGAGAAGAGAATGCGAAGGAGGAGCATAGCATAAAGATCATTATGAAAACACGAGGTATTTAGCTCTTTTTTTTACTGTACCAACCCCCTTAACATACCCGTCTTCACTGGTTTTGTAAACCGTGAGTTCTATTTCATATCATTAGCAAAGCTGATTTCAAATAAAATGAAGAAAAGCACATTTAGGGTTAAATTCAAACCTTGAGAGTCGACATTTTAGTATCATGCATTTATTTATTAACTATTTATGGAGTTGTTTACTATGTGCCAGGAACTGTTTTAAGAGCTTCATAAATACTGACTCAGATAGTTATGGAGCATATCAGATAGTTATGGAGCATATCTGAAAAAGAACTGAACATCCATGTATAAAAATTCATTCAGAAAAAAAAAAAGAAAAATATTAGAAGCAAGATTCAGGAAAAAGGGAAGCAATGTGTTGACAATTTGCACTTCATTTTATTATATTCTTCTTCTACAGAGCCCCTCCTTTCCTGAGTACCTTATTGCTTCACTTGTATTTCTGTGAGAAAGATAATCCATGCCTAAAGGCTGCTCGACCGACAAGGGCATTTCATCTCCTTCTGGGGGTACTCACATTAATGATAGGTTTTTTGTGCTACTGGGATTTAAAAGAAAAATAAATTGCTTACGTTTCTGTTCTTTAAGTTATTCTACATACATCTTTACACAGATTTAAATATGTAACTTATATTTAAATTTGAATTAAATTACACTATAATTATAGATTTAAATATGAAAACTGTAATACCAAAAAATTTATTTAATGACAATATTTGTACATTTCCCAATTACCAAGAACTTTCCATAGGTGTATAATAAGCATTTCCTATAGCCACAGTGTCCTCAAGTTTCCATTATTTTCCTTTCCTTTTTAGTTCATCTGGAAAGTGTTGTCCTGTTCTTCCAGTTGGCTTTTCTGGATCTTTACAAATCTCTGTCTTAGGCATTTCCACTAGATTTACAATCTTATTCATGCAAATGTGATTCTGTGTGTGTCCTTTCCTCCTTCAATTTGCTAACATCTAAGCAACTTTTATTCACATAATTCAGAGACCTTGCACGGTCATCTTCCCTCCAGACCCCTCCATCTTTCTGTCAGAGTGTGCTATTGGCCCTGAAGGCCTCGTTGCCTGAAGCCAGCAGACGGGTATCTGAGTTTTCCATGTGTTTCTGCTGTCTGAGCCCATCTATTTCCTGAGCTCATGCCTCATCCTCCAGTCCACTCCCTTCTAAGGCTCTTCTTTGTATCATATAAAACAGGTATTTGAATCTCCTTTCATTCATTCATCTGACAAACACTGTTTGTTGAGCTTATAGTATGTGCCAGGCACAGGTGTGTTATCTCTGTGTATCCAATGATGAACAAAACAGATATCATTCCAGACCATATGGAGCTGGAGGAAGCAAACAAATGTTCTTGCAGTTGGGTTAAGTGCCTGGAAGGAAATAATGGAGGATCATTGAGGAGAAGGAAAGAGCAGACCTTCTAAAAGCGGTCAAGAAAGGCTTCTTAGTGAAATGTCATGATAGCTGGGATCCTAACGCTTTTTCTGTGATACATTTCCCTGATTTTCCCTTTAGGGACTTTCACCCTTGTCTTTCTTTCATCTCCTAGGATCCTTTCATAGAAGTTCCCTTCTCTGTTAGCAGAGCTCCTAGATTAACACACACCTTTGCGAGGAACTTTAAAAGCTTGCTTTCTTTGTTGTCACCTGTTGCCTTAGTAATGAAAGAGTACTACCATCTGGTGACCTACACATGGGTATGTGAGCCACCAACGGTCCTCTACTATGGGGTCAAAATAAGACACCCTCCGTAGATCATGGTCCTTACAACCCAGTCAAACTTGGCCACTGGGAGAGAGATGTGGCTCCAGGGATAACGTGACCAACTTTATCTTGTTTCCTGAAAACTCTTCTGATCAGTCTCTTTCTTCCCCAGGATTTTTTCCTCAGGTTTTGATTTCTGAATTTCTTCTGTTGCTTTCATCTCCTCTGAATAGCCTATCAATATTCTCTAAACCATCTGCCACTTGTACAGCTTTAATGACCTGAAGCTCCTTTATTCCCTGGACCCTTTACTTTGGGAGGCAGGAGAGCACAGTGGTTAAGCACACAGCCATACACTTGAACCCACGCTTTACCACTCTCTAGCAGTGAGGTCTTGAACAAGTTACTGACTTCTTAGATTCCACTTTCCTCATATGTAGAGTGAGAACAGGTCGTCTGTACTAATTTTCTATTGCTGTGCAACAAATCACCACAAACGTAGTGGTTTAGAACAGCACGTGGGTATTAGTATTATCTCACAGTTTCTGTGGATTAGGAGTCCAGGTAGAGTTTAGCCCAGCTCCACCGCTCAAGTCCTCACCAGGCTGCCGTCAGGCCATCAACTGGGCTGCGTTTTCATTTAGAGACTTGATAGGGGACGAATCTGCTTCCAAACTCCCTTAGTTTGTTGGAAGAAGTTTTTTCCTTGCAGCAACAGGACTGTGGACTCCAGCTTCTTACTGGCTGTTGACTGGAGTCTGCCTTCAGGTCTAAGATGTCAGTTCCCTGACTCATGGCTTCTCCAACAAGGCCGCTTACTTCTGTAAGCAGGAGAGTCTCTAGCTCAAGTCTGCCAGACAGGAGTCTTTAATGATGTAACACGATCATGTGACTCACCACATAATGTAACCTAATCAAAGGGGTGACATCCTATCACCTTTGCCACCTTCTATTGTTTGAAGCAAGTCACACATTCAGTCTGCATTCTGAGGATAATAAGGGTGTGGCACCAAGGGGCAGAGACCATTTGCTTCTTTTAACAGCTCTGTTAGCTCCCCACAGTTATCTTTGACTTGCTCCTCAGATTTTTTCTATTTTTCACTTCTGTGTTTGGAAGTTGGGGAAATATTTGTTTTTAGAATTGTCTACACTGAAGGGTCACTACTGATTCTTTTACTTGAGAAAATTTTGGCATGTTTTAAAAAGTATCAGTCTCTGATATTTAGAAAAACGGATTCAGAATTCTATCCATTGACCTTACCTCTTATAGTAATAGCCTATATAGTATGTATATCTCTTTCCAGATGGTGCAGTGGTAAAGAATCTGCCTGCCAATGCAGGAGACACAAGTGATGTGGGTTTGATCCCTGAATTGGAAAGATCCCCTGGAGGAGGCATGACAACCCACTCCAGTATTCTTGCCTGGAAAAGTCAATGGACAGAGGAGCTGCAGTGCGTCGGGTCGCAGAGTCGGACATGACTGACCGCGTGTGCACGTCATCACAGTATGTGTGATGTTCTAGGCACTGTTCTAGATACTTTATCTATATTAAGCTAACTCAATTACTAAGCAGAAACATTTGACAAGATATCCACTATTATTATACACATTTTAAAGATGGAAATGAGGTATGGAGGAAAGAGGAAACTGAGGCACAGAGAGGCTAAATGACTTGCCTAAGGCCACACAGCTAATAAGAGATGGAGCTGATATTCAGACTACAAAATCCATCCTCTTGAGTATTTTGTTATGTTCCCTCTCATATTTTCATATCTTCTTGTTCCAACACTTTTCTTAATTTACAATAATTTTTTCCCTCTCTCATTTCCCTTATCCAAATTACCACTTTTTGAGAAACTACACTGGTTGGATGGCACCACTGACTCGATGGACAAGAGTTTGAGCAAGCTCTGGGAGTTGATGATGGACGGTAAAGCCTGGCCTGCTGCAGTCCATGGGGTTGCAAAGAGTCAGACAAGACTGAGGGACTGAACAGATGGATGCTGTGCTTAGCCGCTCAGTGATGTATGACTCTTTGCAACCCCATGAACTGTAGCCCGCCAGGCTCCTCTGTCCATGGGGATTCTCCAGGCAAGAATACTGGAGTGGGTTGTCATGCCCTTCTCCCAGAGGATTTTCCCAACCTAGAGATTAAACCCAGGTTTCCTGCATTGCAGGTGGATTCTTTACCATCTGAGCCACCAAGGAAGCCCTTTGAGAACCTAAGTTCTTCTATCAGGACAGCAGGATCAGAAAAAGAAAGTACAGCATCTCTCATGATCTCTGTTCTTCTAGGCACATAAGTGCCACGAACCTTAATGATGATTACTCTTTTTTGGAAGAATATTCCTGTTTACTGCTGTATTCTTCAGTCCTCTATTTATGCAAGTTGATCTGAGGTATTTGATTTCCAGTCACCTTAGATCTCATTTGAATGCTTTCTGTAACATAGTTAAGTTATATTATATCATAAACCAGATAAACACCATAAACACTCCAAAGTCAAACTCACTTTTACATTTATTGTTAGAGAAGGAGAAATAAATTAAAGCTTATCAATTGGCTCTTAGGCCAGAAGAGAGGGTGCTTTTTCAAATGTCTTATTTAACCTTCACCATGAAGCTATGAGGCATGTGGTTCCATCCTTATTTTACAAGTGAGGAGGGAGCCCTCAAAAGGATAGCTACTTCTCCCATAATTACTGATGGTTTGCTTTGATCCATCACTGTTTCCATATTTATCTTATTTAATCTTCAAAGCAACCAAACCAGGTGGTATTACTTATGTCCATTTATTTATAGACAAGGTTAAATAAATTCCCTAAGATCATACAGCAAACCTGGTTTTTCTGACTTTAAAGACTATTTGCCACATCTTAGCTCCCATTTCTGTTGGAGAATCTGTTATTATGTTCTTTAATCCTTCTTTATATGAATTTCTCAAAATTAGGGTAAATGCAAGTGTCTAGAGGACCAAGCAGGTGAACAAAAGGGAGTGAGACATGCCATGTGTCAGAAACACAACGGTGCAAACGATGATGCATGGAAGTGGCCGCGGGTCCTAGACCGCATTGGTCTAGGGGCGCATGCACAGTACGAGCTTGAGGCTGGTCTGTGCAGAGTACAGGCTTAGAAGCACCACATCACCGAGTGATGGAGTCTCTCTGAGGGCTCAAGGGCCACACTTCCACGTGGTAACACGCCTGAGGCTCCAGATCTTCAGGTTTTTTAAGGTGAGACAGAAAGTTATACTTCTAAATTATACTTCCTAATTTACAATGATGGCAATTAATTCAGCTCTTTCCTTTTGAGCTTCCAGTAAAATTTCTAAGTGCTCTCATGTTCCCTCTGGTTCACTTTACTTTCCTCCTTTTCCCATAATTTCATGGAATTTAATTTCCTTATTTCCTATATAATTTTTTATAGTATATTTGCTTTTCTATGTTGTTAGTTTCTGCTGTACAGTGAAGTGATCCCCTCCCTTTTGGACCTCCCTCCCACTTCCACCATCCCACCACTGTAGGTATCATGGCACCGAGATGAGCTCCCTCTACCATACAAATACAATGGAATATTACTCAGCCATTAAAAAGAATGAGATTGGGTCATTTGTAGAGATGTGGATATACCTAGAGTCTGTCTGAGAGAGTGAAGTAAGTCAGAAAGAGAAAAAAAAATATCATATATTAACATATACATGTGGAATCCTATATAACTTTTTAAAGAAATATTTCATCTCTAACTTTTCATATGACCTTTATTACACAGGGAAAAGACAACCTTCTTTGAACCAAGTCGAGAGGCTTAGAACAGATTCTTCCCTCACAGCTCTCAGGAGGAACCAACCGAGTTGCCACCTTAGTCTCAGATTTCTAGTCTCCAAAGCTGTGAGAAATAAGTTTCTGTTGCTTAAGCCACCCAGTCTGTATGCTTTGCTACAGCAGCCTGAGAAGGCTCATACACCCTCCTTCACTTTGTTCAAGAGAGCAACAGGGTAACCCTGTGACAACACGAGTCTATGGGGATATGGAAAAAGAAAGAAAGGAAAATAAAAGGAACTAGAAACTGTAACTGAATTCTAAAAAGCAAACAAAAAAAAGTCCTGAGTCTGTTGGGAGGCGGATTTCTACCCTTTGTGAGTTCTTATGCTGGCAATAATACCAAAATTGATGCAGGACAGATGAACAGAGGAAAAAGAAATTTTAACTCATGTCACGGAGGTCTCACAGAAATGGGACCTGAGATGTGGCCAAAGCAGGAAACTTTTGTGCTTATACACAAAGAATCAACACTTGTGAGGAACTGAAGGACCAAGAAACTTCGGTTTGCCGTACCTGATTAGTGAAGAATGGAAACAGACCATGGGCTTGAGGTAATGCTTTAAAGAAGTTTCAAGGCTGATTTGGACTTCGCAGGTGGTGCTGGTGGCACAGAACTCGCCTCCCACTGCAGGAGACACAAGAGACATGGGTTTGATCCCTGGGTTGGGAAGATCCCTTGGAGGAGGGTATGGCAACCCACTCCAGTATTCTTGCCTGGAGAATCCCCACGGACCAACCCACAGGGTTTCAAAGAGTGAGACACGCCTGAAGCAACTTAGCACGCATGCATGCAAAGCTTGTTTATACAGGTTTCTCAGCTAGAATTCCATTTCTGGTGATAAGGCTATCTTCCTGCCTCCGGGTACAGGGGAGGGCTACTTTCCCTGGAGAGATCTGCCTCCTGCTTTCAAGGACATGGAGGAGGGTCAGAGTGTCCCTCTTGCACTGGCCGTTTCTAAAATAACTTTAAGTCAAAATAATCAACATGCCATTGTGGTATATTTGGGGGCCACCTGCCGTGGGCCCCAAGAAGTCAAATCACATCTCTTCTCTATTAAAACTCCCCATCACCAGCGTGATCCACATTCCCTCCCGTCTTCCCAACATCCTGTCCTGCAGCCTCCACTCACCACTGGGCCTTCTGCCTCAAGTGCTCTTCCCAGGCTCTTCACCCAGCCCAGGTACAGCCTTTCCAGTGAGGCCCTTCCTGGCCATTTGATTTAAATTTACAACTCTTCGCATCCTGCTTGGCTGCATTCTCATGCTCTGTAGTCCATGTTACTCTCCAACATAGGATATTGTAATTTTAATATTGTCTGTCACCCTGATAGAATAAATTCTACTGAAGGCAAGGAATTTTGACTACTTTAGTCACTCCTTTATCTATAGTTCCTAATACTTAATTGGTACTCAATAATTAGTTTTTGAATGAATAACTGAATTCATGAATGAAGAAAATTTTAATATAAATTAGAATGTTTCTTTCTTCTTAAATAAACCTTGAGTGATACGATTGACTTCATCCTTCCCTTTCCACAGTTGATAGCACATTGTAATGTAAGCCTTTGTCTGATGGTTTTGCTGGTGCTATTAACTTTTCACAATACATCGAAACACAGTTTCAGTTCAGTTCAGTTCAGTCGCTCAGTCGTGTCCGACTCTTTGCGACCCCATGAATCGCAGCACGCCAGGCCTCCCTGTCCATCACCATCTCCCGGAGCTCACTCAGACTCACGTCCTTCGAGTCAGTGATGCCATCCAGCCAGCTCATCCTCGGTCGTCCCCTTTTCCTCCTGCCCCCAATCCCTCCCAGCATCAAAGTCTTTTCCAATGAGTCAACTCTTCGCATGAGGTGGCCAAAGTACTGGAGTTTCAGCTTTAGCATCATTCCTTCCAAAGAAATCCCAGGGCTGATCTTCAGAATGGACTGGTTGGGTCTCCTTGCAGTCCAAGGGACTCTCAAGAGTCTTCTCCAACACCACAGTTCAAAAGCATCAATTCTTCGGCGCTCAGCCTTCTTCACAGTCCAACTCTCACATCCATATATGACCACTGGAAAAACCATAGCCTTGACTAGACGGACCTTAGTTGGCAAAGTAATGTCTCTGCTTTTGAATATGCTATCTAGGTTGGTCATAAAACTTCAAATCAGGGGTTAGGGGGTGGGAGGGAGGTCCAAGAAGAGGGGGATGTGTGTATACCTACAGCTGATTCACGTTGTTACACAGCAGAAACTAACTCAATAATGTAAAGCAATTATCCGCCACCCCCAAAAAAACCCTAATTAGTTCTGAAAGAGGATGAGAATTTTTTTTCCTTCATAACTGTCAATGACTGTTTTTATTATCCGTTTTCCTTGATAAAATAAATCTAATCGATCTAAAGCAAATCTGGTTTCTTTGCTGTTCCAGAGTTTCCCATTCACAATGTTTGTCCTGGCCATAAAGTTCTATTCTCCTGCACCTCTATCCTTTCTCCACAGAATTTTGAATTGCTACAACCATATTCCTTGGTTTTTATCTCAATGGAACTAGTAATCAAAGTTCTCACTGCCTTGCTGTGGCCAATGTACAATGTTTGCTTCCCTAGTAAATCCATAAAGTCATGCTTTCTACCAGAGAAGGCAATGGCAACCCACTTCAGTGTTCTTGCCTGGAGAATCCCAGGGACAGGGGAGCCTGGTGGGCTGTCATCTATGGGGGTCGCAGAGTCGGACACGACTGAAGCGACTTAGCAGCAGCAACAGCAGCATGCTTTCTACATGAAAAGAAATTTCAAACAAAACTAAAACCATTACACTTTAATAAACTGCTAAGGATAAATAGTAAGAACTTTCTTAATCTCTGAAAGTTGAACCATATTCTAAACTTGACGAGAGTTAGAAAGGCTGTATTAAAATTTAAAAAAGGGCCTGGAAAAGTTTCAGAATGATTTTAAGCATTCAACATCTTCAATATATCCTAGAAGTCCCTGAGCTCATCCTGCCCTTAGTGGAAAAAAAAAAAATCTTATTTTTGGTTGCATGAGTCTTCCTTGCTTGCACAGGCTTTCTCTAGTTGTAGGGAGCAGGGGCTTCTCTTTGTTGAGCAGTCTTCTCTTGTGGAGGATGGGCTCTAGGCACGCAGAGTTCAGTAGTAGCAGCACGTGGGTTCACTGGTTGTGGCTGTGGGCTCTGGAACCTAAGCTCATTGGGTGTAGTGTAGCATTAGTTGCTCCACAGCATGCGGGATCTTCCCAGACCAGGGATCAAACCTGCGTCCCCTGCATTGGCAGGTGAATTGCTATCTACCGCACCACCTGAAAGGCCTCATTCTGCCCTTTTAGGACTTCTCTGATGGCTACTTTTCTCTCCATCACGTGACTTGCAAGATTAAAAACTGTATCTTCCCTAAAGTCTCTCCCATCGAGAGTCTACGACTGTTACGTTGGGTAAGGAACTGCCCACAAATTATTTAAGCTGTCATTGGTATAAGAGTCATTGTTGAAATATTTTTGGTCTTTAAGCAAATATGTTTTAAAGCAAAGCTTTCTTTTCGGTTTCTAAAGGTTTTTTAGGAATCAAAGTTATCAAGAGACTGTTCTAGCCATTGAAGCTTCTGACTTAATTTCACTTGATTTCGGCGGCTTCTGACAAGTATTTGCCAAGTGAGACCATGGTGGGAGGCAGAAGAGATGCATAATCTCAGCCTTAAAAACGCTTGCCTTCTGGCAGGAAACATCAAATGAACTAACATCTTTAAAACAGTGAGAGGCCAAAAATGCAAATTGGGCGATACTAATGAGAAGTGTAAGAGCAGTTCAGAGAAAAGGCAGAAGTGTGGTCTGCACAATCAGGGTAGGCCTCAGGGAAACGGGCAGCACTTTCATTTGAATTTAGGAGTGCTAGGGCTGTCAGACACGACTGAAGCGACTTAGCAGCAGCAGCAGGGTTGGCGAGGCAAGAGTGAACCAGGAGGGAAGGGGGCAGGGCGCAACCTTTGAGAAGAATGACATAGCCTGAGAACACAACATAAACTGATTAGAATCAAATGGCTCCCAGGTGGCAGATAAGTCCGCTTCGGCTAGTTCTTGATCCTCAGTATATGCTTACTGTAACACTTTAGCAAGCTAGATGACACAGCCGGAGGTGCCATGACAGTTCCAAGGCCAACCATCAAAGACCAAAAAGTACATGGTGGACCAATTCCTGGAAATCTCCGCCTCTTCCCCAAAATGGTTGGAATAATCCTCCCACTCATTAGCCTTTTGAAATTACCCAGCCCATAAAAGCTAACCACACCACATTTCGAGGCCACACTCCGCTCTCTGTGATGGCCCACACTTGTCTGTGAAGTGTATTTCTCTCTGAACAAATCCACTTCTTATCTATCACTATCTCTCTCTGAATTCTTTCTGCAATGAGACATTAAGAACCAGAGCTTCATTAGGTCCTGAAACCAGGTCTGTGATCTCAGTTGGAAGAGCGTGGGTTTGGCTGGGTTTGAGTCTCAGCCATGTGGGTTCAAATCCCAAGCACGGTTTAGACCAAGTTTAAGTCCTGGCCTTGTGGGTTCAAGTCCCAAACTGGGTTTTGATTGGATTTGAGTCCTGCAAGTGATTCCAAGTGTCAGTCTGAGGTAAATGGTTTCAGGAGGGCATTATAGTCAAGCAAAACAGCACAGGCAAAGCATAGACATCTTTCCTGGAAATCTCAATGGAGAAGAAAAATCTCCAGCCTCTAGTCCTTTCCTCCCTTCCTCCAAGATGTCTGGGTGCCTGCCCCATGAGTTTCTGAAAACCCACAAAAACTTAAGCCCACATGTGTCAAGTGAGAGAAGACATTTGATGTCTATCCCCAGAATAGCTATGAGTAGACTCTTGACTTTTCCATTAGATTTTGAAGAAAATAAATGAGCAAATGTCAGATTCAAATAGATCCCCCAAGGAGGATAATTTTAGTTGACTCTTTGGAACTGGAAGCCTGTCTAGGCACGTACAAGCACACAGATATCAGTTACCTTTGGTTACTGAGGAGGAGCAGGTGTCTAAACAAAGCTTCTGCTAGCCAAACTGATTTGAAATGGCACAGCCCTCCTCTGCAACCCCAGGGATTAAAGAGCATGTGGCAGGCCCAAGATCATCTTCTCTACAGATGGCTTCTGAGGACACCTGTACTCAATGAGCTGTCACAGGCTAGGGCTACATTTAACCCTGATGTTCTGTCCCCAGAGAAACACAGGGTATGACACCGTTGAGTGTAGGGCCTGGAGAAAGTGACTCCAGACTATCTGTCCTGGGTTCAGTGACTTCTGGAACAATGCTGGGTCTCTCTGAGCTCCCGTGTAACTGGAAGTCAGGCAAAGGTATAACTTCTGCATTATTACTTTTTCAGTTTGTCCAACCATGTTTACTGAGCATTTTCTCTGTGCAAGGCTCCCTGCCAAATGTTTGAGAGAAAAACTGAGTGCAGAAAGGTGAATGAGGCAACTTATATCTTCACACAGTGTAAAATCTTTGGTAGCTCTATAGGGGAGAATAAGTCTCAAAACGTTGCATAAATCTTTATTGTTTATTGTAGGCTTCCCTGGTGGTTCAGAGGGTAAAGCATCTACCTAGGGAGACATAGGTTCGATCCCTGGGTCGGGAAGATCTCCTGGAGAAGGAAATGGCAACCCACTCCAGTACTCTTGCCTGGAGAACCCCATGGACAGAGTAGCCTGATAGGCTACAGCCCATGGGGTCGCAAAGAGTCGGACTTTAATTTTAACTTTATTGTTTGTATATAAAATAAAAATTCTATCTCCTTAGCCTGGCATTCAACTTCCATTCAACTTCTGGCACAGAATATGCCAAGAGGAGACAAGAAATGGCATGATTAATTTTGAGGGAAATTTTCTGGACTGTCACCTCATAAGTATCTTTTGACTTGTATTTGCCAAAACAGACAGTATTCTGATTGGGAAGAGAAACATTCTACCATAACTGAAGTATGTAGACCAAGGTACAGGAATATGCAAACACATGGTATATTTGAAAGGAGTAACCCAGTGTGGTTAGAAGGGCTATAATGAAAAATATGTTTTTAAAAGTGGGTTGAACCTAGATGATGGGGAAGTTGAATGCCAGGCTAAGGATATAGATTTTTTTTTAATATATACAAATAATAAAGAGTTACTGAAAGTTTTGAGCAGAAGAATATAACACATATATTTTGGTTTCCCAGACCACAACTAGTAATGAGTAGACGAAGGTTGGCCAAGTATCTGACTTCAAATCCAGGAACTGGGAGAATAAAATAGTTGTAAATGAGGAGGAGGGAAGTCTCAAGAACCAGGTCGTGAAAGAAGACACTGAAGGACACGCTGGGTCTTCAGCTGCCAGGTGGCCGTCAGGGTAGTGACCGTCCAGTGCTGATTAGAAATGCTCACTTTCTCACAGCATTTGATAGAGGTGGTGTTGTTGTTCAGTTGCTCAGTCCTGTCCGACTCTTTGCAACCCCATGGACTGCAGCACGCCAGGCACTCAATATGCCAGCAAATTTGGAAAACTCAGCAGCGGCCACAGGACTGGAAAAGGTCAGTTTTCATTCCAGTTCCAAAGAAGGGCAATGCCATCACACGATTGGACTCATTTCACATGCTAGCAAAATAATGCTCAAAATTCCCCATGCCGGGTTTCAACAGTACGTGAACCAAGAACTTCCAGATATACAAGCTGGATTTAGAAAAGGCAGAGGAACCAGAGATCAAACTGCCTGGAGAGTTCAGTTTCAAAATGGCATAGTACAAGGGCCTGATAGAGGTGATGGCTGGTATTTCAGAAATTTTCAGAACATTCAGAG
This sequence comes from Ovis canadensis, assembly GCF_042477335.2. Classification (NCBI taxonomy): domain Eukaryota; kingdom Metazoa; phylum Chordata; class Mammalia; order Artiodactyla; family Bovidae; genus Ovis; species Ovis canadensis. Next base: position 40,882,291 of record NC_091250.1, on the reverse strand, counting down.
TGATGTTTTGTTTTTCCATTCATTTATTTGTTTGGAAAGTTAACTGTATACGAAATATAAATATATTTATATTTATAAATGTAAGTTTCATTTCTGGTCAATCTCCTAAACTAAAAACAAGAAGAAAGAAAAATATTCTGAGGTCAAATCTCTCCTGGAAACCTTCAGCAGAGTGTAGAAGCAAACATTATGGGCAATCTTGTTAACAGAGCTGCTGCTGCTCCTGCTAAGTTGCTTCAGTCATGTCCCACACTCTGTGCTACAAAGGTCATAATCATTTGTCTTTGAAGAGGGGAGACCAGGCCTTTGGCCCGAAGGCACAAGATGAGGTTCATTTATTTTAATTCCATCTGCTAAGACCCTTATCTACATAAGCAATTGTCTTTGGCCAGTTATCACGGATTATGCCTTTCCTGAATCAATCCTAGAGCTTCCTCTTTCCCAAAGTTTGTGAGGAGGGGAACTCTGTTCTTGGGGAACTCCAAAGAGGTGGTCCCCAAGGAACACACCTGTGTTCTGAGTAGCCTGCAGGCTTTGCCTCAGGAACAGAAGAAGCCACCCTTTGACCAAAGAGCTTATTCAGGAGCAGCGGGAAGTAAAGCAGTTTGATAGAATTCATGCAGAAGAGTTTCAGATTCTTCTGAGAGTAACGCCAATGTGCTCTAGTGCTTCCAGAGCAATTATTAAAGTTTTTATTGGTTGAAAACTTTGGAAAGATTCAGATTACTAGAATTAATACCTTGAAATTATCTTGCTCAGCATCTAGACAATTATCTTAACTTCAGTAATAACAGTTGCTTTCATTTCTTCCAAAACACTTTTGTAAAACATGGTTTGGAAAACACATTCCTGAATGACAAAAGCAAAAACATAAAGCAAATTTGGTATCCAGATGTGAGCATTTTGATAAGTTCATTCATAGTTATAACTTAGCAGTGTGTTGATGCAATTAACATTTATGATTGTTGTTGCCTGCAAAGGAATATTCATAGCCTTGGATTTCAAAGTAATTTTGAGTGTGTATATATGCATGTGTGTGTATGTTTGAGGTTTGCCTCAACTTACAAAAGAAAAATTATATAAATTAGTCATATGGGAAACTATTTTTGCCCCCAAAGAATTCTTGATTCCTGTCCTGTATCATTACCTTACAGTTTGAGGAAGATGAAAATGTCATCTGAAAGGGAAAATGCGCTTAGGAAATTCACCACGCCTCTTTTTGATTTTTAGGTAGTTTCCACAAAGCTAAAATGGGGTTTTTTTCTTTGTGACTATTTCTCTTACAAAAGAAAGAGACATATATATAATTAAGAAGATGTTTTTTAACAAGAGTGAGTTTTACCCCTTATTTGATCCTAAAACCAAACATTCTCAAGATACAAACTTCTCTAGCAAGGGGAAACAGATGAAAAGAAGGGAAAGCATTCTTTGTAACAATGCCATCTTGTCACTAATGAGTTTGGGTTATCATAGCTAGCCATGACGCAAACTGCCATGGTGCGGGGGCAGTGTGATATTCAGAATGGAAGATGCAAGCTGGTTCTCAGAGCCTCGGATACCCTCTCAGATCCAGTCCTCTCTGCCCCAGGCCTCCTCCTGGCTCATTCCCAGCTGTGGCCTCTCATGTGGAACCTTGTGGAACCTTGTCTAAATCTGCCAGCCCCACCAGGTCCTATGCCCGGTGGAAACTTAGCATCTGCACATGTTATTTCCCGTCTTCCCTGCTGGAAGACGCTCCTGACATGTAATACTCCAGGCTTCCAGAGCCACTTGCCAGGAATCCACTATTTTTCATGGCAGGGGTCCATGAATCACTCTGCTCTATAGATGGCCAGGCCGAGTCCCCAGGATTGAATGACTTATAGTCTGAAAATCCCTCACAGAGCAGTGGCAGAGCCAGGTTCAGAGGACAGGAGGGCCCCCAAAGAAATAGGTCACCCCAAAGGCAAACTCTGGAAGTGAAAACGTAGCCTCGGGCTCCGTGGCAGGGGAGAACTTTGAGTCAGGCTAAATATAGTGACCTGAACTGGAGGACAGCCAGAGCTCGGGCTGCCAGACTCATAGGAGCATTCTAGGATCCTTAATTGCCACAGGTGGGCTGCATAGTTCTTTTAAAGCTCTCCTAAAAATAAACCTTCAATGAGTTTAACTCCAAGCGTTGATTGTATTATCATTAGAAAAGTCAGCATGAAAAGAGGTAGTGGTGAGAGGGAGGAAGAAGAGGTGGGATATTCTTGGGAAACTGGAGGAGGTACACGCCATGAGTTGCTGGGGAGTGATGTTAAAAGGTGAATTTTTTTCTTCTTCTTTTTAAAGAATGTCTCAACAGACAACTATGTCCTTTACTCTTTCTGCCGACCTGTGATTGCTCACTCCTGCCGCGGCTCTGAGGGTCAGTCTGTCTCACCCGTGGGGAAGTCTGTGTGCATCCTGGGGTGTCAGCCCTACGCAGGGCCAAGTGAGCCCACCGCTGGGCCAGCAAGGTGCCTTCTCCACTCCCAGGGGAGCTCCAACCTCCTTGGGTACAGTGGGGTGATGGAACAGGGTGGGGATGAAGAAGGGCTTTGGAGCCAGAGGGACCCAGAGTTGGAACCAGGGTTTCACGCGTACTGATGTTTCCAGATGCAAGCCTTGGATTATTTGTTTCTACCTCTGAAATAATAATACCAGCCTTCAAATAGAGGCCAAGAGATCAGCAGGGTGATTACCATCAGTCTGCCTTCAGGAGTCCTTGCTTAGCCTCTAAATAATCACCTTGAACAATTTAGGTCATCGCAGTTGCTTTTAGTGCAATGAAAACCCTTTTGTAAAACGTGGTCTGGTACCAGCAATAGAGTACTGGGGACAGCCTTAGTTTTACAATGTCAGTGGTTCCATGGGGTAACACCCAGAAACACAGGGAATAGACGCTCTTCTGCATCGGTATTTCAAATGTCCTCTTTTATTTTTTGACTCTCAACTTACGTGAATTTCCTCCCTTGCTGGAAGGCACATGGCCGGGGCCCAGCTGTACGGAACCGGCTCTGGTGGTATGTTTGCCACTGGAAGCCCTGCATACTTTCACGTGCATGCTCCGCTTTCCCCAAAGCAGAAGCCATGATCTCTGCTTCCCTAACCTACCGACTCCCCAGTTTTCTGTGAACTCTTAGTCGATCAACACTGGACTCAGTGGGACCATTTTTTGCTGAGGGATTTCTCCAGAGACACAACCTACAAGCTGAGTCTCCCAGTTCATCAAAGCCACTCTTGCCTCCCACACTCCTGCTTTTAAATATAATCTGCAATAAACAAATAGCCTTATTTTGCCACGAGTTGGCCCCTTTTCTGTTTGACTGTTATTTCCATCCAAGTCGACTTCTTTGTGTTTTCTTCCTATAAATTCTTTTTTTTAAAACAAAAAGCTTTTACTCTGAGACTTTGAGCTTTTCTGAAGCTAGAGGGGTGGGGTGGGTAGACATCTTTGGCCTGAATTTTGTTGATGTGCTTTCAAAAATTCTAATTATAACTCTCTGGGGAGTCGCTCTGCACAGGGCTATAGAAGAGCTGGACGGGTGGCCAGACACACTGGTAGGGATTAAACAGCTATGTCACTTTGGGGCTGGATGCAGCTGCCACAGCTAGCACCCCAACCAACAACCCTGGGGGCAAAAGTCCACTAGGATACACCGTTGTGTTTTCCTGGGTGCTTGGAAGGAGACCTGCGCAAGGAAGGAGATGGCAGGACCATTGATTCGGGGAAAGTTGGCTGCCTCTCCCAGCTGATTTAGGGGCACCAAAGAGTCCCCTGAAATAATTCCCCTACCTCGTTCTCTGAAAATGGTCCAAGCCTTTCATTCCACAATTAAAAGGTCAAGTGTAGAATCTAAACACCCCTGCTCAAGTCACAGTGTGTGTCTTGCACTTTAAAGTCAGAGCCTGACCTACTAATTAGGGGACTGTCATCGAGACAGCACGGTCTTAGAAGCCCCCTTCGAAGGAAAAGCTTTGGAGAAGGGAATTTATGAATGTGTTTTTCCTGGGCCAGATCAATGAAGTTAAAATAGATTTTCTCATCAAGGACGTCCATGGAGGAGTCTCAGGACAGTTACTCCCGCTGCTCAACTCCCACCACCCCTGCTTTACAATCCACCAAGAACACCCAGCCCTTTGGGATAAGCATTGTCTATTTCCCTGAGTGTATAGGTTCAATTGTTGTTTGCAAATGTAAGGGCCTGCAGGGAGGCGAGGAGAGCACCAGATTGCTTGTATCTTCACTTCACAAACTTTGGCTGTGTACCAGCAACATCAGCGTCACATGGGAGGCTGATGAAAAATGAAATATTGATGATTCAGAATTACAGTCTGTATTTTCACAAGATCCACAGACAACAAATCTGCATATTAAAGTTTAAGAAGCACTACACTTTATTGTAAACCTACTTATTCTAGGTTTGCAAGTCGGAAAGGCAACCGACAGTCTCTGGATGTTGAAAGGGGATAAGACGACACAAGGAAGTGGGCCTCATTCTGTCCCCTGGTAGATTTACCTGAATGTCTCCATGGTCCATCAGCTTGGCCATCCTAGGCAAAACTCTCTCCCAGTTTGTCCCCGTGCCTGCTGGATCCACATCTTCCACCCACCAGTGTCAGGGTCCCAGGCACTCCTCATTCTTGTGTCTGTCTTGAGGGTCCTGGAAAGGAAAGGGGTTCCCTCACAGACACTCTACCTGCCGCTCCAACTGCTGCTTGGCTCTCTTTGTGTCCAATCCCTGAAGCTTTAATGCTGCTGCAGACATGTCTCCAACCACCCTCAGAGAAAGCGGATGTGTTCTGGACCTCTGAGCCCAGAGTGGTGGCTCTCTGTTGTACTGTCAACCTGGAGAGCCTTACCATCTGCTTTGTGGTCTCAGATACTCACCTTTTTTTCAGGTAAAGAACATCTTCCTCCAAGTGGCCGCCTCTTTTCTGGAGAGGAGGCCAGTGACTGAGAAGGGTGGGAGAAGAAAGGAGCCTCGTGCAAGATGGTGGAGAATGTGGTTCAGCTCAGCCCCAGGTGATGCTCGGCAGTGGTGCTGAAAAAGACATTCAGCATAGACTAGAGTTCAGCATGAAGGTGTTTTCCTGAGCCAGGCCATAGCATGAGCCTCCCTTCATTTCTCCAAGCAGATCTTTGGTAAAGTCTTCTGTCTCCAGCTCTTTGTCAGGAGAGCTGAGGTTTGAAGGACCATGTATAGACAGAGGTCAGGGGTGGGGGGTGTGGTGGGTATAGCCAGAGGTCAGGGGCAATGGGGTAGGAGTGGTGTTGAAAGGAGGCATCACTGGCCTGAGAAGGCAGAAGAGATGAACCTTTCAGTGGAAGCCAAAAATGTAAGAGAACAGAAACTATGAAAGTGTCAGCATTCCAAATTCATGGAAATCTTGGGGATATCACTGGATGTCACTGAATAGGGGATGGGAGCACTGAAAAACTGATGCTTTCAAACTGTGGTGCTGGAGAAGACTCTTGAGAGTCCCTGGACTTCAAGGAGATCAAACCAGTCAATCCTGAAAGAAATCAACCCTGAATATTCACTGGAAGGACTGATGCTGAAGCTGAAGCGCCAACACTTTGGCCACCTGATGTGAAGAACTGACTCATTGGAAAAGACCCTGATGCTGGAAAGAAAGATTGAAGGCAGGATGAGAAGAGAACGACAGAGAATGAGATGGTTGGATGGCATCAATGGACATGAACTTGGGCAAACTCCGGGAGATGGTGACGGACAGGGAAGCTTGGCATGCTGCAGTCCAAGGGATCGCAAAGAGCTGGATACGACTTGGCAACTGAACAACAACGCTGGGATGGGAAAGCCTAGAACAATTACTTTTTTAATTAAAGGAATGAGTGTCCCCCAGACAGACTTGGATCACCTAGGAAACAGTCACACACTGAGTATCCTTGGGCCCTTTCCTTCCAGAACACAAAGGGGCAGGTGAGTGAGAGAGCAGGTTGAGTTGAGGCCAAGAAAAGCCACTGCTACCTGCCTGCATCTGCCCTTGAGGACTCCCTCTCTCACCCCCTGAAATTCAGCTTCTGCCCCTGTCAAGTATGTGTGTGTCTGAACCCTAAGTCTGGATAAAGTTCAAATTCCTTTTCATGGGTCTTTAGGGCCCCAGAATTATCAGTGATATTGAGTAACCCCTGACTCACAGGAAGGCTTGGAGCACACAGGGAAGATCTCCATGGGGAGGCAACCTGTCCCGACAGCTGCAGAATTCAGCTGCGCTGCGGCTGAGAGACCTGGGCACAAGAGACCCTGGGTTCATGTTAGCTGCCGCCAAGAAAACAGGGCTGGCCTTTTCTGTTTCTGGAAGTTCTCCTTTCTCCTCATCCCCAGCTCACTGCCAGCCAGCACAAACAGATGTTTCCAGGGAATGACTGAGCCTTCCTTGGCGCAGTGTTGACCCATGTAAACATGGACGGGAGGTTAGGTCACACCATGGCCAGCTTCTTTGGCTCAGGCTTATGGCGTGCATCCTTTACCCAGAAGTCCCCAAATCTCTTGCCATATCACTCTTGGTCTGCAGGCTTTTCCATCATCTCCAAGTGTTCTCAACATTTGGAGGGCGCATGAACCACCCGGGGGGACAGTCAAGGATGCAGGTCCTGGGCCCTGGGTGTGGCTGGGGTTCTGAGGCTGTGGACACCGTGGGAGAGGCTCAGCTCTAGCGCTTGATCTTGGTCATCTGGTGTGCAAGCCCAAGCTCTCCACCCTCCAGGGTCTTCTGGAGGGAGCCATTCAGTTTTCCTTCTACATGGCCTTCGGCTCCTTAAATCCCCTCCAGGTTCCTCCCTTTTGCTTCTCGTATTTTATTGTTTGGGGCTTCCCTGATGGATCAGTGGTAGAGAATTGGTCTGCTAATGCAGGAGACATAGGTTCAGTCCCGGGGTGGGGAAGATCCCCTGGAGAGGGGAATGGCAACCCATTATCGTATTCTTGCCTGGAGAATCCCATGGACCGAGGAGCCTGGCAGGTACAGTCCACAGGGTCACAAAGAGTTGGACACGACTGAATGACCAAACTTTATTTCATCAGCTTAGCCAGGGCCCTCTTCTTTAGTTTCCCTGATCCCTTTATTTTTTCCCCCTAAAACCCTCTTCTAGTTTCTCATAATTCCGCCCTTCCACCTGCTTCCTCTCTCCACTTAACTTTCTAGAAAAAAAATCACCTTCATAATAGTCCCCTTAATATAGACCAATAAAGCCAAAAAAAAAAAAAACCCAAAAACAAAATAACACAAAACACAATTACATTTTAAAGCAAACTTCTCTTTGTCATCATTAGAATTTTTAAAACACCAGAAACTCCATGTTTATATGATTAACTTATGGGCCAGGAAGGAGCAGTGAGATGCAGTCTAGTTCAGAATTGTTGCTGGAGCCAAACCATGTTCTCTGTCAAGGCGGTGGGGGCAGGGGGACTGCTCTCAAATGGCTCTCATTGTGAGACTAAGAACCTTAAAGGTGTTGTCACTGTTCTCAGTTACTGATGGTGACTGGAAATGAAATGAGATTTCACTCAGTGAAGAAAGGAAATGTTTTGAAGATCTATATTTACTAAATGAAATTTCATTCAGTGAAAGGAGTCTGCTCTAGTAGTTTAACAGTTAACATGTAGTAAAAAAAAAAAAAGATTTCTGCTTTAGCAGTTTGTCACCTACATGCTTTATTTTAAATGAAAAATGAAATGTTTTGAAGATTTATATTTACTAAATGAGGGGGGAAGTAAGTTCTTAAAATATTTTGTAATCGCAGGGACAAAAATCATTTTGAGATAAAAACTGAAATTTTAGATTCAAATCACTTTTTACTCATTCAAATCCTTTTGGTAAAGGTCAGAATGCTTCAAAGGAAAGGAGAGCAGAATTAAGAATTCGACCATTTAAAGCTTGATGAGACACACAGTGAACGATACTTGAATCATTTAACAGTTTTTAATCATCTTTTACAAATGAGGTGTTGGGTAGTAGTCCTTAAATTCGGCTTCTTTAAGAAAGAGCTATACTCGCTTTTCCTACTTTCTTTATACCTGCTTTTATAGGAAAGCAATGGAGCTAACCTTCACTCTGAATAAAGTAGCAGAGCCCCTTAACTGGAGCTTCCCTGGTGGCTCAGATGGTAAAGCTTTTGCTCGCACGGGTTTGATCCCTGGATCGGGAAGATCCTCTGGAAAAGGAAATGGCAACCCACTCCAGTACTCTCGCCGGGAAAATTCCATGGACCGAGGAGCCTGGTAGGCTGCAGTCCATGGGGTCGCAAAGTGTCAGACACGACTAAGAGATTTCGCTTTCTTTCCCTTAACCAGTGCGGTATGACTGCCATCTAGTGGCAGACTATCCTCATCACAGGCGTCCTGCCAAGCGGACGGCGAGGAAGTTGGGTGTTGAAAGCTCCCTGACTGCCGCGCTGATCTGCAAGCTAAAAGCATCAGGTGACTACAGTAAAGTTAAACTTTCTACCATGTCAACTCTTACAGCTTCTATTTGAAGGTCTATTTTTAAGAAATACGTCTTTATTGATATAGTTTTAAAGAGAGTTATGTAAAGACATGTAAACCTTGATTTTCATTTTTAGGAAGTTTATCTTATTTCATATAGGCTCCAAATGGACAAATAATATATATCATATATATATGTGTGTGCATGTATAATATATACATTTATAAAATATAAATCCCTGTGAATTTAATTCTAGCCCAGAAGGCACTCTGTGTCTTAAAAAAAAGCCCTGAAGTTTGCTGACTTTTGTATCCCTGGAATGGGTAAGGAGAGAACTATGAGCTAAGTCAGATCCACTCAGCTCCACCACTGACCTCAGGCTGGGCTGAGGCAAGACTGCTCAGGTCCGATGGCTGGACCTCAGGCAAGAACTTTACCATGTGCCAACCCACTTGCCCAGCCTGTTAAAACAGGGGAGTTGAAGTAGGCTCTCTCCTAAGGTGCTCTCCATGAAATTTCCAAGACCTCTCCTGTTGATTCGTTTCCTCCCTAAGTGGTACCAAACGTTTTGAAATTTTAGCTGACCTGCTCCACTCCCTCTGCATGCTCCACCCCCATCTTATTATGGGTGATTTCAAGGCTGACCCATTTTCATAACCTAGTTCTATCCTGGAGCCTCCAGGGAAACGAGAGTATCTCAGAAATATCTAAGCTGGCCAGCTGGTTCGACAATTTTTCCTCTTTGCTATTTGCATCTATTGGTCCATATAGCAATATTTTCAGGTAAACTCAGACCAAGAAGACAAAAAGGATTAAAATAAGGCCCACACGATTTGAAGGTGTGTAACCTGACATGGTTTCATTTTGTTGAGTTAGCAGCTAATTTTGCAAACTGAAAAACAAAAGCTTATGTGTTCAAGGTTTCATTTCAGTTGTGCTTTCACTATTCAGCAATCAATGGAAAGACAATTAAGCATGACCTTTCTGTACAGATGGCGCCACCCTTCACAAGCAAATAGCACCATCACATTAACTCTCAAATGCAGATGTTTGCTTATTTTTGAGATTTTAATAAGGTACAGTGAGTGCTAAAGTACAGGCATTGCAGAAGAAAGCTTAATATCATTTAATCTGCCTATATCACTTGTGAAAAAGATCTTACTGCAGTTCTAGGAAATCAGGAGACACGCAAAACAAAGCACTACTCTTAAACCACACGGACATGTGCTTTCTTCAAATTATTACAAACACTGCTCTATCTGAAGGTATGTTGATCCCTGTGATAAGCAGTGTTTGGTTCAATGCAATGGTCCCTGACTTCAATGCAAAGCATGATATGTACTGTGTGTGGGCAGGAGAGTTTCAGCAACTCTCTGGGACTGTGGGAAAGTCACAGAATCTCAAAGTTCAAAGGAATCTTAAAAGCGATTTTCTCCAAACATTAAGAATCGTTTTATCAGTAGCTACAAAGTCAGAGTAAAGGAGAGAGTGAGAGTGATCTAACCCCAAGGATAAAAATTGAGAAACAGTGATAAACCAGAGTGAGATACTTTATTTTGGGGGGCTCCAAAATCACTGCAGATGGTGACTGCAGCCATGAAATTAAAAGACACTTGCTCCTTGGAAGAAAAGCTATGACCAACCTAGACAGCATATTCAAAAGCAGAAACATTACTTTGCCCACAAGGTTCATCTAGTCAAAGCTATGGTTTTCCCAGTAGTCATGCATGGATGTGAGAGATGGACCGTCAAGAAAGCAGAGCACCAAAGAACTGATGCTTTTGAACTGTGGTGTTGGAGATGACTCTTGAGAGTCCCTTGGGCTGCAGGGAGATTCAACCAGTCAATCCTAAAGGAAATCAGTCCTGAGTATTCATTGGAAGGACTGATGCTGAAGCTGAAACTCCAGTACTTTGGCCCCCTGATGCAATCAGAACTGACTCCTTGGAAAAGACCCCAATGCTGGGAAGGATTGAAGGCAGGAGGAGAAGGGGATGACAGAGCATGAGAGAACTGGATGGCTTCACTGACTCGATGAACAGAAGTTTGAGCAAGCTTCAGGAATTGGTGATGGACAGGGAAGCCTGGCGTGTTGCCGTTCATGGGGTTGCAAAGAGTCAGACACGACTGAGCGACTGAACTGAACTGAAGAGCACATGCATACCTGCTCAGTCACTAAGTCATCTGACTCTTTGCAACCCCATGGACTGTAGCCCACCAGGCGCCTCTGTCCATGGGATTCTCCAGGAAAGAATGCTGGAGTGGGTTGCTACTTTCTTCTCCAGGGAATCTTTCTGACCCAGGGGTGGAACCTCTGCTTGGCAGGAGGATTCTTTACCACTGAGCCACCAGGGAGGTCCGACTACGAGCACACTTCTTTCTAAGTTTTTAAAAACGGGTTTTCAACTTCCTATTTGCTAATTACTAAAGTGGTATTTTATATCTTAGAAGATATACAAACAATATTAAGAAGGATTTAAGAAATTGTATATAATTTCACATATTCATAGCTGTTTCCAGCCTACCTTTTGGAAAATTTCCTACATTTCCTTCTATCAAGTTTTTCTTTGAATGATTAGTATTATTTGTATATCTATTCTAAAGACTCCCTTGAAAACTGCATTTTTAAAGACTATATAAAAATCCACTCCATGTCTGGGCCATACGTTTCTTAACTATTCTGTTAATAATAGGCGTTTAGGCCTGTCAGTCTTATAAGATGAAGATTACTGTATTATGTTTGTCTATTGTATACTGGAGTGGGTTGCCATGCTTTCCTCCAGGGGAATCTTCCCAACCCAAGAATTGAACCCAGGTCTCCCTCATTGCAGGTAGATTCTTTATCATCTGAGCCACCAGGGAAGCCCAAGAATACTGGAGTGGGTAATCTATCCCTTCTCCAGGGGATCTTCCCGACCCAGGAATCGAACCAGGGTCTCCTGTGTTATAGGCAGATTCTTTACCAGCTGAGCTTGGAAATTAAAAATAAACTGCTAAATGGCCAGTTTTCATACCCAGAGCAGTGCGTAAAAATATTCCTTTATACCAGACCTCATGACATTGAACGTTGGCTTCCTGTAACCATGCAAAGCTGATGAAACACCAGGAATGGGCTTAGGAGGAGAACACAGGGCAGACACGAAGGAAGAGTGAGTCCCGGGTGAGCACTCCCCGACATCTACTCACTCTAATCACTCACTCTTCCTAGAAGAGGCCGGGCCTTAGCCTCTATCCCTCGCATCCTCCACAGTTACTTCTCACTTTCCAGAAACATCGGCTTACATGTGCAAAACCAAGTCTCCTGATCTACACTTGGTGCCAAGGGTTTTGCCAAAGCCCTTTAGCCCTCATCCTCCTTAAGGTTGCTCTATGTAGCACAGGACTCCACCTGCTCCCCAGAACACCACTTTTGGCTAAGCCAGTCTGGCTCTTTGAAGGCGGTTAGTAAAGTGGACAAAAGCAGGTGAGAGGGCTGGCTTTTGGATGCTTTTTAGCTTTCTTGTTAGGTAAGTGACTTTGCATAACTACCTTCAGTGGATCTGTGGTATCATTGTTTATTGGATACTCTTGATATGAGGAAAAAACAAGCTTGAGGTAGACCAGATGGACCCTTTTGATGTTTTGGTGAGACAACATTTTGTTGTGTGTTGTATGTGTGTTGGGGGGGGGTGTGTGTCTCATGCACTAATGCTCACTAGATGCTAGTAGTTCCCCAAGTTGTGAAACCAAACCGTGTCTAGATGCTGCCAAACTGGATGACAAAATTGCCCCTGTTGAGAACCATAGTTTTAAGGCCTATGGACCCTGTATTAGGATTCTCCAGAGAAAGAGTCAATAGCATATGTATGTATATATCTACATATCTGTCTATATCAGTATCTATTTATCTATCTAACTATCTAACTATCTATCTATCTATCTATCTATATATATATGAAGAGATTTATTTTAAGGAATTGGCTCACCTGATATTGGAGGCTGGGAAATCAAAAATCTGTAGGATGAGCTGGCAGGCTGGAGACTCCAGAAAATTGATGTTCCAGTTTGAGTTTCAACATTGTCTGCTGTGGAATCAGGGAGAATGATGTTATGGATGAAGTCTGAGGGTAGTCAGCTGGAGAATAGTCTTGATTTTGTTCTGTGCAGACCTTCAGCTGATTAGAAGAGGCCCACCAAATTCTGAAAGCATTGTACTTTACTCAAAATCCACCAGTTTAAATGTTAATCTCTCTTTAAAAAATGCACTCACTAAAATACTCAGAATAATAGTTGACCAAATATCTGAGCAACTTGTTGCCCAGTCATGCTGACACAATAAATTAACCATCATAGATATATAGCTCACATGCATATGAAGACAGAGATCACATTCTGGGCAGTGACCCAGAGGGTAAACAACGGTTTCAGTTATTGATCAGTGGGTAGCACACCGCCACAAACTTAAAACAGCAGCCATCTTATCACGTGTGTGTGTTCCTTAGATCTGAAATTCAAGCAGGGAGTAGAGGGGAGGGCTTATCTCTGTTCTTCAGTGTCTGGGACTCAATTAGTAAGACGCAGATCCCTGAGACTGACAGCTGGATGGAGGCTGGGGTCATCTGGAGGTTCTTCAATACTATTTGGAACTGGGACTGAGATAACTTGAGTTGGGTCTCCTGGGACTATAAACAGAGCACAGCCAGGAAGCATGGCTTCTCCCAGCGTTACTGCTGGGCTCCACAAGGGAACACTCTGGAAGGAATGTCTGGAGATTGGGTGTTCGACGAGACCAGGCTGAAGCTGCGAGGCTTCTGATGACCTCCCCTCGGAAGTCAAGCAGTGTCACCCCATCACATGCCTAGCTGACATCTTCACTTGTCTGCTTTGTAATTCTCAACAACTAAAATTTATCTCTATGTAATATTTCCTAAGCAACTTGGAGCCCACATCATGGGTCTGCTGATCTTATTTTTTCAGAATTTTAAGTTACCCAGGAAACCATGTTTTCTCTAGGAGTGCACTAGGAAAGTAAAATCCAACGTGTTTATATTCTTCCTTTCCCTTTCAAGAGAAAGCTCCTTTTATTTGTTTCCAGCTTCCTGCTCTCCTGAGAAAGGAAAGGGATAGAGTGAATGTTATACCTTAATGTTGGTGAGTTATGGCTACATGCTTGTGTGCGTCAGTCGTATCTGACTCTTTGTGACCCCATGGACTATAGCCTGCCAGGCCCCTATGTCCGTGGGGATTGTCCAGGCAAGACTACTGAATGAGGTTGCCATGCCTTCCTCCAGGGGAATCTTCCTGACCCAAGGATCGAACCCACGTCTCCTATGCCTCATGCATTGAGGTGGGGCTGAGCCAGTAAGGAAGCCCAAGTTATAGCCACTTACAGACAGCTTTATCCAACAAAGAATCTGGTACTGCTTATCTAGACAAGAGAAGAAAATGAAAGGGTCCCAGTTAATTCACATGACCTTTGATATTGATCACACAGTTGTGACAGAGAACACAGAGATGGTGGCTTGAAATAAAACTCAAACTGACATAGTTTTAAAAGCAATGTGGCAGCTCTGAGCTTGCCACGGGGTTAGAAAGAGAATGAGAAGCCTTCCTTTTGGAAAGCTGGCCTGCAGCCGAAAATCAATGGTTAGTTCTTTCTTCCTCTACTGTTCCTCTCTTCCAACTTTATATGAAAACAATACTTTCTTCTTTTCCATGAGTGGAAAGAACAGCCAGTAATAAATAGAGGGAGGGTCCCTCAAGCCCAAGCTATGGTAACCTCAATCCATGGTAATCCCATATATTGTTCCCTTTTCCAGAATGTGTCATTTACTTCCCACCAACATAAATGATGGAGAAGAAGAAATCATGCTTGTGTAACAGTTAATCAACCGAAGGAACCAAAGGACCATTCCCCTAGCACTCTGAAGAGTATGGGTAGAGTTGCCATTGCTAGGTAACCAGGTGCAAAGCAACATTGTGACATTTGAGCTTTCCGTAGAGAAAAATAGATTAGGAAAAGATTTAAAAGTTTCTTCAACCACATGGAGTCATGTTTTTTGAAAAACATCTTAGAGTAGTCCCAAATGTTAGAAATCTATTTTTCTAGTAAATAAATTCAAATCTGGACAAAATAACTCCCTGAATCCTCTAAATGAGAATATTGATGATTAAAATGTGATAGTCATCCCGACGAAGGTTGATAAAGAAAATAATTTTCCGTCGAAGAATAAGATGTTCCAAAATTGTCAAAACAGCTCAAGACTGTTTGTGCCCATTTCTATGTCCAATACAGTGTGGAAAGAACTCAGTTCTATGAATCAGCATCATTGAAAAGAGAATAATGAAATAAATATGAAGTGAGCTATCTGCTTTTAAAAAATATTCTTTGTGCCTGTTTGGAAGGTGTTTGAAAGCAAAAGTTACAGTTTCTTTAATAAATATATATACATGTTGTTGCTATTTAGTTGCTAAATCATATCTAACTCTTTTGTGACCCCATGGACTATAGCCCATCAGACTCCTCTGTCCATGGGATTTCCCAGGCAAGAATGCAGGAGGGGGTTGTCATTTTCTTCTCCAGGAGATCTTCCCAACCCAGGGAGTGAGCCCACGTCTCCCGCATTGGCAGGCTGATTCTTTACCACTGAGCCACCAGGGAAGCCCAAATATATATTATATATTATTAATATATATATATTAATATATATTTATGTTGATGCTGCTGCTAAGTCACTTCAGTCGTGTCTAACTCTGTGCGACCCCATAGACGGCAGCCCACCAGGCTCCCCCGTCCCTGGGATTCTCCAGGCAAGAGCACTGGAGTGGGTTGCCATTTCCTTCTCCAATGCATGAAAGTGAAAAGTGAAAGTGAAGTCACTCAGTCGTGTCCAACTCTTAGCGACCCCATGGACTGCAGCCTACCAGGCTCTTCTGTCCATGGGATTTTCTAGGCAGGAGTACTGGAGTGGCTTGCCATTGCCTTCTCTGATATATATATTTTTATATATTTATAATATATAATTATATATATAATATATTAATATATAAAATATACAAATATATGTAAGCCAATATGTAAATTGGCATGTGGCCAATTTAATATAAAAAATTACAAATATTTTATGACTGTTCAGCTTTTCATTGAAACCATCTAGTGATGCTGTGGGAACTGGTCTCCCCACAATGCTTAATGCCAACTCAGTGGAGCATGGGGATGGTAGGGATGAGAGGGGGTCCTGGAGAACATGGGATACGGGACCCCAAAAAGTATGACATCAAAGTCAAAAGCAACAGATGGGACAGCAAGATGAGAAAGGGAGAGGGGAAGGAAGAGTGAAAAGGGGAAGACAGGCATCTTAGTGAAGGCTGCTACTTTCCTAAAAATTAAAAAGATTAAGCGAAATTTGCTAAAATGGGATCAGAAAGAGCAGTAGAAAGAGAACAGGAACTCTGCCCGACTGTCGCCCTGTCTCTGCAGTGTTCACATTCAGCAGCTCCCTGGCCAGGACAGGCCTCTGTTCCAAGTGGACACTATGCTTCTCTCTGAACAAACTGTAGCTAAAAGAATTTTAAATATGGATGTACCACTCATTCCTGTGTGTTATCA
The DNA here is from genome assembly GCF_042477335.2 of Ovis canadensis. Lineage (NCBI taxonomy): Eukaryota > Metazoa > Chordata > Mammalia > Artiodactyla > Bovidae > Ovis > Ovis canadensis. Next base: position 40,866,246 of record NC_091250.1, on the reverse strand, counting down.
GAGCTTACCAGGCCATCTCTAGACACACAGGAATCCCTCCCCAGCAGGCAGGGTAAGTTAAGATCTCAGACAATGGGGATGAGTAGAGGCCGGAGGGAAGGCCCCGGGGGAAAAGCTAGAATAATGTCAGGTACAGACTGACCTCTTCTTGCTGGTGGTGGTTTATTCACTCAGTTGTGTCCGGACTCTTTACAACTCATGGACTGTTGTCTTTCAGGCTCCTCTGTCCAAGGAATTTTTGAGGAAAGAATACTGGAGTGGGTTGTCATGCCCTTCCCCAGGGGATCAGGGTCTTTTCAACCGAGGGATGGAACCTGGGTCTCCTGCATTGCAGGCAGATTTTTTAAACAATTTAATTAATCTATCTGTGGCTGTGCAGGGTCTTCGCTGCTGGGCTTTGTCTAGTGGCAGTGAGTGGGGGCTACTCGAGTCGCGGGGCACTGGCTTCTCCCTGCAGTGGCCTCTCTCGGGGTGCAGCGCAGGCTTGGGGTGCAGTGCAGGCTTGGGGTGCCAGGCCTTCAGTCGCTGCGGTGCATGGCTTTAGCCGTTCTGCAGCACGTGGGATCTTCCTGGATTAGGGATTGAACCTGCGTCTCCTACATTGGCAAGTGAATTCTCTACCAACTGAGCCACCAGGGAAGCCCTTCTTGCTATCTTGATTTCCTATAAAGCAGTCTCCTCAACCTTTAAAGCACTACAGAGTCAGCTTAGGGATATTGTTCAAATGTAGATACCAGTTCAGAAGCGCTGGGATGAATCCAAATGCTACATTCTTACAAGCTTCTGGTGATGCTGCTGGTCTTCAGACAGCCCTGGGAGGAGTGATTTATAGAGCACCCTGACGAACCCTGATTGAGTCGGGTGTCACAAGAGGAAGGGAGAGAATGAGACAGAGACTCTTTCCTGCAGGTTCCTATAGAGAGTATGCGGGAAGCAACATATGTTCTTTGTCCCCTTATTACAGTACTCTGTCCACTTCCCCAGGATTCAGAGTGATGACAGTTTCCCTTTTGAACTTTTAGGGAGCTGGCAAGCTCTACCCATGAGACTGGACACAGAGCAATACCAGGTGTTAGTCACCCAGGGAAGGAAGCAAAATGCAGCGATTCTGGGAGCTCTAACCTGCCCTCTGAGCTGGGCACCTGGCTGCCCCCCTGCAGCTTCTCTACTTTGTTTGAACTTAATCCTTCTTCCCTGGAGGAACAATAATTATCTCTGAATCACGCTCAACCTGAACATCAAGTGTATGTTGAAAAGCTTGAATGATGGAAGCAGCAATATTGAGAAAAGTGATAAAAATCAGACTTCAGGACAGAAGCTAGTGGTTCAAGTCTGATTTCTTTGCCTCCTTGAAAGATGTTTCTCACCTAGAAGCTACCTCCGTGCTCCTGTGTGTGAGACAGAAGCAGGGGTGATGGGATGCATCCCCTACAAACCAGAGGCAAACAGCATTAAGAAAAACGATGATTTGGCCTCCTGAGGAGAGTCGGAGTTAATACTCAATCTCAGTTGGAGTACTTTCATCTTTATTTCCTTTGACAGTAACTGCGTGTTGCGTGAGGCAGTGTGGGTGTCCTCAGGGGTGGCTACCTAACTTTGCATGTTTCCTGACTGACACAACACTCCTGCCAGTGCCTAGGGGCCGGGGTGGTGAGTGTCAGTGGGAGGAGTAACCAAGTTTCACTTCCTTGCTGGTTGGAGACTTGCAGCCACAGCCGGCTTGGGTCTCACCAAGGAGGGGAGACTGTGAGGAACAGCAGAGCCGTCCCTCTCTGCCGCTTACCCAGAGCACCTTGGCAGGGGCTTTGTGGACGTGAGGGGTGTGAATGGGCAGAGCAGACTATCTAGAAGGGAAGATGAGCACCCAGGACCCTTCAGATCTGTGGAGCAGGTCGGATGGAGAAGCGGAGCTGCTCCAGGACTTGGGGTAAGAGGGCAGGTCCCCTTCTCCAGGAGGTTCTTGGGGGAACCTTAACTCACGGCTCTGACCTGAATGCTCAGCTTGACGAGTGATTACCTTAGTACTGTCTCTCTCTGCCTGCCAATCTTCCATTCTTGTTACTCAAAGGACAGTAGATACTCATCTCTGTGTGGGGCCAATTCCACTGTGAAAGCATGTATCATCTTTGCAGATCTAAAAATAAGGAGGTGGAGAAAATGGGACAAAAATAAAATATTGGAAATTCTTTGAGATTACGGACAGAATTGGGCTGTGGTCACTGATGTTGCTGGGTTTCCTTGTTGTTATTGATCTGGTTTATAAATAAATGTGCTGTTTAACAGTTCTGAGCTCCAAGCTGTGAAATAAACAAAAAGCCTAGACCCTGCCATAAGGGAGAGGGACTTTTTCAAAAGAGAAAGAATGAGGAAGTGTGTGCAGCCGTGTCCCATATGTGTTTCTTTCTCCCGACATTACACTTGTGACCTCTTGTATGCATGCATGTCTGGAAGGACAACTTTGACTCTTTCAAATACTAACAAGTCAGGAAGGGGATAAACTTTCTGCTTCAAACAGGCTGTACATTTAGGTAGGTGAAATCATCGTAGTCCTGTCTTTAGAAAGGGACCAGACGAGACAGTTCCTCAGGATACTTAATAAAAGAAGCAAGTATTGCGCAAGAGAAGGGCAGGGGATTTCCTAGAGAAACTGCTCCTTTCCCCGGATGCACCAGGAATAGACTGGCAAGGCTGGTTTTGACACCTGTGATTCCAGAGAGGCAAGCCTTGCACCTGCTGTCCTACTAAACAGCTCTGATCTTCACAAACACCCAAGGACAGAGGACCTTCACTCATCTCCGTCTTACAAAGGAAGGAAACAAGCACCAAAGGGACTGAGTAAGTTCCAACAGTCACCAATCAATTACGAGTCAAGTTTCCAATCTGCCAGGTCTGTGTTCTTAATCAGAGAAAAACTGGGGATGAACTCTCTCTCCTTGAAGACCGCAGAGATTGTATCTTTTGGAGTTGTTTTACTATAAGAGTTCTCAACGAGTCCTGTCTATATTAATAGATTTTAAACTTGAGGTCTCAGAATTGAACTCTACCTTCATAAGGTAAATCAGACATAACAGCCAGATTTTTCAGTAAAGGAAACTCCCCTTATGGGGAGCGGAGTCAGAGCTCCAGGACACTTCTAGCCTCCTGGACCAAATCCCCAAACAGCAGAGGTCAAATGCCCCCTGAGCATCCAAAACAGTCATCACAGAGCCGAGGCATGAAAGTGGGAAGCTGGGCTCTCACTTAGATCTTTATTAACTTATTAAACTATCATTCTTTATGCGATGGGTTATCTAGATTCCCAGCCCACAATTGGTAGGAAGCCCCAAAGGAGGAAAGACAAAGGAAATACTCAGCTCTGCTCCCTTAATTCAACAATCCTTGAACCGAGGCTCTATGATTGAGTACCCTTGGCACTCACTTCAGTGACAGAGATGAGCTAATGCTGTGTCTTCTCCCCACCTTAGTGCTCATAGCAAGAAATGACTACAGGTAAAACCCACCAGGAAACAGGTGTCTTTCCTCTACATGTGGAGATGGACATCCACTGTAACGCCCAGTTACCCCCAAAAGGTGCTTTTATGTCCAGACCTCTCTATTTCAGGAGGCCTGGAAATGTCTTTAACATGCGAGGATGGTTTCTGTAACAACAGGCCAGCTACAGTTGTCTAGGGAAATTGCTCTACAGTTGTGTTTCTTAACCTTGGCCATGAACTAGTATAACCTAAGGAGTTTAAAAAAATTCCCTGCGCAGGCCACCCACCAGACAAATGACATCAGTGTCTTGGGAGGTGAGCATTTTCTTTGTAAAGTTTCCAAGTGATTCCAGAGGGAGACTGAAGCTGAGAATCCCTGCACAGAACAGAAATCCGTCAGAATCACTGAGTCAATGTGGCCTTGTTTTTCATTTGTTGAGTACGTACATGAGGAATCTTAAAGCCATGAATAAATAGATACTGATATTTCATTTGTGGGTTTGGGAGCATTTTGTTTACCAGTTTTTTACAGATATATTTAATACATCATAGAATTCACTCATTTCTAGTGTACAGTTCAATAATTTGTAGTGGCTTTAAAGAGTGCTACAACCATCACCATAAACCAATTTTATAACATTTTCATCATCCTGATAAGAAACCAAAAGAGCATTTTTTTTTTTTAATACTCAGTGTTGGGTTAGTATATCACCTGGCTGGTGGATGGCCCTGTTTCCCAGGTATAAATACTCTGACCATGGGCATTTTCAAGCTGCCAAAGGTTTAACAACTAGCTTACAAAGTCCCTGACAATTTAATAATGGACTTGAGCTCTTGTCCCTCTAGGACAATCCTGATACACTTCTCGTCGGTCATAGGATCTGAGAAAACTTGAAAATGACTTCTTGTCTCTGGCAGAATTCTGAATAAAGTGAAACTTCTTCTTTGAACCTATAAGCTACTGGTTAGGTAGAATCTACCCCCAAACAGAATGTGGAGGCTCAATGATGTCTGACTCTTTGCAACTCCATGGACTGTAGCCCACCAGACTCTTCTGTCCTTGGAATTTTCCAGGCAAGAATACTGGAACAGCTTGCCATATATTACTCCAAACGATCTTCATGACTCAAGGATCAATCTAACCTGTGTCTCTTGCATCACCTACATTGGCAGGCAGATTCTTTAGGACTGTGCCACCTCGGAATCCAGCTACTCCTACACTTCTAATTAATTCAGTTTTTCAAATGTTCCCTAAAAACAAAATGATTTAATGCAGTTGGTAGATAAAAAGGGGCTGATTTTATTGCCTTCATTTTAAAGTTGTTTTTAAAAGGATTATTTGAATAGTTAGATAGATTCTTAATGTTTCTATTTTTGATAGAGACAAACAGATAAGGTGATGGTTAAATGGAAGATATGTTATGCATTTTTGTTCTTCGGTCCCTATTTTCCTCCGGGCTCTGGAATCTGTCAGCTCTGTAAATTAGACCCTGAATTGCAGCAGCTCCTTCCCCTGCCTTTCTAGGACACACATGACTTGCACAGAAGATGCGTTTATTCTCTCTAAAGTACCTAAATTAAGCAACTTGGATGCATTTCTGTGTCTCATTTGTCGAGTGTCAGCCTAAAAACATTTTTTTCTTCACCCTAAACATTCACGCAGCCAGAAGCAAAGGGGAAATAACACAATCTGCAATGGTTGCTCAGCTTCACTTACACACCGGCTGAATGGGGGTGGGGGGAGGTGGGAAGGGAGGGGCAAGGGCCGTGGAGGATCCGTGTGAAGGAGAAGGTGGGCAGGGAACAGAGGGCAGGCTGTGTGAGGCTTTCAAAATCAAGTGATGGGGAAAGGAAACAATGACGATTTGAGACACCACCTAACGAACAAACTAGGCTAGAATGCTAATCAATGTAGTGTTGTCCAACTCTCGGGACCCCACTGACTGTAGGCCCGCCAGGCGCCTCTGTCTGTGGAATTTTCTAGGCAAGAATACCGGAGTGAGTGTTCCCTTCTCCATGGGATCGTCCCCATTGAAGGGCTTCCCTGGTGGCTCAGACGGTAAAGAATCTGCCTTCAATGCCTGAAACCCAGGATTGATCCCTGGGTCGGGAAGATTCCCTGGAGAGGGGAATGGCAGCCCAATCCAATATTCTTGCCTGGAGAATTCCAAGGACAGAGGAGGAGCCTAGTGTGCTACAGTCCATGGGGTTGAAATGAGTCAGACCAACAAAGCGATTAATAGTTTCACTTTCATTTTAACTATTTAAAATTCCCGCAATTCTTTTATTATAACAAAAGTTCCTACAAAACAGTGTAGGAATGGTATAGGTTTGTAGTTTGTTTAAAGATGCTCCCTTGCAAAGGGTATAACTACAGACACAAAAATATTTTAGGATATTTTAAAACTAAATATTCATGGGGACTTCCCTGGTGGTCCAGAGATTACAAGAGACGTGGGTTTAATCCCTGGTAGCAGTACTAAGATACCACATGCTGTGGGGCCAAAATGTAAAAAGAATAGAAAAAAATTATTCAAATTATCTAGTCATACATATTCCTTCAAGTGAGAAATATAGTAAATATTCCTTTAAAAAATATTCTTGTGTTATATATACACTTTCCCAAGTATCAAATTTAATAAAAAAGTATCTGTGTTTGGCTGTGTTGGTCAAAGTCAAGAAAGTAGATTCTAAGCTCTGGATATTAAAATAAATTCATTAAAAAGTCTCTCACTTCTCACCTCTAAGAGAAGATTAGACCAGATGAAGGGTCAGCAAACATTTTTGTCAAAACCCAGGTTATAAATATTTCAGACTTTGCAGGCTTTATGACTTATGCTTCAGCTACTTACATCTGCCCTTGTGGGGTAAAAACAGCCATAGATAACACAAAAATAAATGACTATGATGGTGTGCAAACACAATGTTATTTAAGGACCTACCGTAAAATTTGAATTTCATATAATTTTCATGAATCACAAAATATTCTTTTTTTTCCCTCTAACTGTTTAAGTATAAAACTCCACTTGGCTCACAGTCGAAACAAAAACTTGTACCTTGGCAGGAATTGGCCCTCAGATGATGACTTGCTGACCTAGGGAATGAGTAATAACAACTAAAGCAAGTTCTCACGGCAAGGGCAAGGCAGGCATTTTGCATATACTCACTCTGGTCTTTGAATGATACTGATGCTCCAGCTCTATATCCAAGGAGACTCATCAGCAGAGCAATCAGACTGCCTAGAGAATCTGGGTCCCCAGTCCATGCTTATCCCATGGAACCAGGTTGTTCTCCTATTCTGAGTCATGTGCCAGCCCCAGGCCATTCACATCATTTGACCTTCCCAATACCAGCATCAGCACCGTGTGATTATGCTCATTTCATAAATTCAGGAGGTGACTTCAAGTCAGTCAAGTGAACTGTCTCTAGGTCACAGACCTCGATGCTGGTGCCCTGACAGTGCCTAGGAACTTGCTCCAAAGCTGCTACTCCTTCCACGAGATGAAAGAAGGCAAATGTTCTAAGAATGGCAATTAGTCATTGCTGGACGCTCACCATATACCAGGCGTTATTTTAAGCCCTTTGCTTGTGTGACTTATTAAATTCACACATCACTGTGGATAGATACTACCACTTATGTCATTCTTATTTGCAAATGGAGAAATGAAGCTTTTATTATCACATGCCCAGGTTTACAGGCTCACAAAACTTTGAATCCGGGAGTTTGGCTCCAGAGCACACATTTTTCTCCACTAATATGACTTCCTAATTTCTGTCAAACTTCTCTCTTCTTATTATACCTGCACTATTAGTGCTGGTGAGAACTGAGAGAAAAAAAAGTTCTGTGATGACTACCACCAAAATGTTTTGGTTTTTTTTTTTAACTAAAAGACGTTATTCTTTCACATTCTTCATACAATAAATATGCACACAAAGCCAGATCAGTACCCTAATTCATCAGAACTTTTAAAAATTGAGGGCAGATTCCTTTCTTCTAGGCTAGACAAATTGAGTAAGCTAAGAGAAACATGGTAGAGTCAAAGCTTTAAAGGAACCTGTTTACTTGATACCAAGTAGAGCAATGAAGCTTGTTCCTCTTCTAGCACAATTCTGTAATCTTGGACTCTGAACATGAGGGTGATTCTCTTGTGGCTGAGCAAGAGTATGTAACTTGCAGTGCACAGTTCGATCTCCGCTTGAAGCAATTGAATTTCCTCTTTGCTTGTTGTGTTTCTGTTCCTCTATGGGTAACGGTGACTTCCTCCCACTTACATGTGGAAGTCTGGCCACACAGGTTCTCCACACTGGGTGGGGTCACTTTGTTTCATTCATTCTCCCTTCTATTCCTTCATAGATCCATCTGTTGAATGATGACATTAAGCAAGGCAGTTGTGGGAGATGCTAGCAGTAAGCAGTGGCTATCCCCTGGAGGAGTTTACAGTGCAGAGGACAGGGCATGCCGGTGTGGGTGGAGTTAGAAGGCAGGGTAGAGGGGCAGGGGTCATCACTGCATCTACACAAGGCTCACGGCAGATGGCCAGAAGCAAGGAGATCCATAGAATTTCTGTCAGTTGAAGGGAGCGAGAGAGACATTTTCTAAAGAGAAAATGGCATGAATAACACAGTAGAAGGGGGAAAGCATGTGGATATTCAGAAAATGAAAACCATCCACATGGACTTGGACCCTCCCAGCCCCTGGGAGGGTCATTACTCAGCCTTCAGCCTGACTCTGGTCTTCACCTCTGAGAGATCCCACCTTCGCTACATTCTTTGAGAACGTTTCCACCTGGCTGTCCTCTTCTGGTTTCTAGTTTCTTACCCCCCCCTTTTTTTTTTCAAACCTGGGTTAATTTCTTGTTCCCACCAACTCCCTCCCACAACTGTCCCATCAGCTAGGATAAATTCCTGGTCTGAGCCCACACAGTCCGGCTCCTGCTCCCTGATGTGGGCCCGTATCTGAACCCCACCGCAGCTGGGTAGCTGAGTCTTAGCTGTTGCCTGGTCATCTCCAGGTTCCTTGTAGCCCTGTGCTCCCAACTCCCTGCCCACTAGTGTCTGCTCCCATTCTGCCTTATTTAAAAATCTTTAAAGTTTAAAAAGCATAAAGGCAAGAGTTCAATTTGTTTTGAGAAAAATATAGCTATGTCAGACAAGGTTGCTTTTTGGAGGCACGTGCTGAATTACTTAAGATTAAAGTGCTGTGATATCTGTAATTTACTTTTAAATGTTCACTCAAAAACATAGGAAGAAAATACGGCAAAAAGTTAAAAATGATTTTACCTAAAATATGAATATTATTTAAATATGTGGGTATTATTTATACTATTTTTCTACTTTCTTATATATCTGATATTATTCATCACAGTTTAAAATAATAAATGCATTAATTATTGAAAATTTGGGAACAAAGAAAAGCACCCAAAGTGACCCCCAAAATGACATATTATTCAACTTCTCTCCAGTCTTTTAAAAGCAGTTTTCTGTAAACACACACAGATGGAATTGCGGTCATACCGTGTATATAATTTTGCTCTGGCTTTCTGGTACCGTATATCTTCTTCATCTATTTTTAGTTCCTTCTCAAAGGGGATTCTGGGTCTGGTCTTTCCTCAGCTAGCCTGTTTCTCTATTTTAAAATCTGAATATTTAGACTGGTCCAAATTCCAGAAAGCCTTAAATAGATCAGGAGTTTGGACTTCAGTCAAACTTCATTCGACAGTATGGAAATATTGAACATTTACAGGAACGTGGAATTGTGTGGCCACCATGCTTCGTTTTGGGATAGATTAACCTGGGAGTTGAGCATGGTGCATAGCAATGAGTTCAGAGCCAAGAAAGCTAACAAGTGAGGGAGTTTACAGATCTGTGAATAAGAAACTAGAGTGAGGATCTGGGAATAGTAAGGGAGGAACAGGGGTGGATGCCAGTAATTCCTCTGAGCTAAAAACATAAGGGATTCATATCCAAATAAGAATGAGTTCTGCTTTTGTATAGTTTTTCAAAATGACATAAAAAATTTCTGACAGTCTTAATGTCATGAATGCCTTCTAATTCATCCATTGTTTGCTCTATCATTATAAAAATCTAAAGGTGCCTGAGTCTCATTTTACTGCTCATAGCATTCTGACTCACCACCAGTTTTGTATATCTTTTGGATTAATTCTCCACATAGTCTTAGAACCATTTCCAGATGATGTCAGTCCTAAGGCCCTCAGAGGTTTGGACATCTGCTCCAGGCTGAGCACTGAGTCCTCCTTTTGACAATGAGCAACATAGGGGCAGGGCTGTAGGTTACACATCTTGGTCTATTCCATCCAAGCCCAGCACTTGACAAAGAGCAGATGTCTAAATATCTGAATCGTCTCAAGTTGGGTCAAAACCAAGACAAGAACTCAAGGTCCCTGACTTCAGTTTTCCACACCAACACTGGTGATGTACTTCTATATATTACCCCTAGACTCACTCAGTCCTCTTAACAAATGGTTTACCTGCTGGGAAAAATTGACCTCAGTTGGAGGCACCATCTAAATAATGAAATAGACAGGAGATAATGAAACAAGGATCTTTCTTTTTTTACATTCCCCCAAAGTTTGGGACCTTTTCCTATAGATGTAGCTTCCTGAAAGTGGCCATCTCTGTCTCCTGTCCCAGCCCACAGTGGTAGGTTGTCAATGGCAACTACAGTCTGAGGACAATTATCCACCCTGAAGCAGCATTGCACGATGTTTAGGTTGTAAGGGACTAAGTGCAGAGTCAAGCTTGCTTCCACTCAGATATGAGCCTTCTTGAGAGAGCCTCTGGTTTGGAATGTCTGCCCAGTCATTCAAGTCCCCCTCAAGCTCGTATCCATGAAATAGTTTTTCTAGCCAGTCTCTGAAATCTGGTTCCAGGTCCCAATCACACATTCCCTGACCCCCAGCCACGGGGAGAACAATGATGTTCTTTCGGTTTTACAGCCGTTTATGCACACTGCAGGCAGACCTGGGGACTGGACAGGATCTCCGCTGGGATGAGATGCACTTTGCCCTCATTCCCCACCCTCCCCATTCCTGGTGGCTCTGCCCTAGGGTCCCACGTGTCTCCGACCTCCCTGGGTCCACTGACCCAAGTCAGGCTCCGTGGGTCTGCGTCCTTCTGTCACTTGGGGTTCTCCACTTTTGTGTCTGGATCACTCTGGGTGGGTCTCTGTTAGTCCCTAGGTGTTTCTGGCTGCCTATGTGAGCCTCTGTGTGTGCCTTTCTCGGTCTCCAGGTCTCTGTGTCTCTCTTTTTACAGTTCTTGGCTTATGTGTCTCTGACCCTTTGTTTCCCTCTGTGTCTCTGGATTTCCGGGTCTCTGCCTCTCTTTCTGTGTTTCCACCCCTCAGAACTTCTTGTCTTGCTGCTCAGTCTCCTTCAAGAACAGGTTTGGCCTGGTTTCCGACTCCCACAGAATTATCACACCCATTCAGTCTGTTTCCTTTTAGCTGGGCCTTGGCTCCACGAGTAAACACTGGAGGCCCCACCTTCAGTGCATTGTGTGGCGAGAGACTACCCTGGCCCTGCCGTCACTCAGGTGTGCTTCCTAAAGCCCGGGCAGCTGGCCGCCCCATCTAGCTCTGCTACTATCATTTGTAAACGTGGGCATTTAGAATGCCAATGGACACTGCCTCGGACCAGCTGGTTCCATCACAGAATCCTCCTGATTGGAGACTGTGGTGAGTCTTTCTACAACTGCCCCATGTATCACACTATGATACACAGAGCTTTCAAACTTCTTTGCCAAGCCTCTGCTTGGTTCTGTTTATTTGGATGGGATCCTTTGCTATGATCAACAGAAAGATGAGCCCACATCTGTGAACAGCAGACTTAACATGCTCATCTGGACAGTACCACATTGTCACATAAAATATGCCACGGCCTGACTATGGTACCAATTTCACTACTGACATCTTCTGAGCTGATAAGACATTTCCTTTTCCTTAACCCATGATTTCTGATGGCCGAGAGCTTCATTTTTTCAGGAAATCAAAGTATCTAACACTGCTGCTGCTGCTAAGTTGCTTCAGTCGTGTCTGACTCTGTGCGACCCCGTGAAATAAATGAATACAAAAGCAATCCCATGGAGGGACTCAAGCACAGAGGATGAAGTAACCTGAGTTAAGATGGCTTAGGTTGAGATTGCCTAATAGATTCATTTTTTTGTGTTGTTCTGTCATCATTGTGTTCAGAAGATTCTGAGGGCAAGCATAAACTTAGCAAGGAAGAAGACAGAGAGCGCAGAGACTTCCCTTATGGTCCTGTGGCTAAGACTCTGTGCTCCCAATGCAGGGGGCTGGCTCTGTTCCTGGTCAGGGAATTAGATCCCACATGCTGCAACTAAGGGTTTGTGTACTTCACTAAAGATTTCAGATGCTGCCACCAAGACTGAGGATCCTGAGGGCCTCAACTAAGACCTGCACAGCCAAATAAATTTAAAAAAAGAAAAAGAAAGAAAGAAAAGGGGAGTGCATCATATGTTATGAATTTGCCATCTTTGGTCTAGAGCGTTCAGAAAGTATGTCAGTGCCATTCAAAAGTGAGAATAATTTTCAGAACTGTTTCTTTTGCATTCTAAAGCTTCTCAAATATAATCTATTTAAGTTTTTGATTAAGAAGGCTTGCCATGTTACTTTTTGTCTAGAAAAGAAAATGCTTGTCATGAACACGAGAAAAAGTGAGCGTAATTTTGAAAATGAATAAAAAGTGAAAATTCTCTAAAGAAGAGTGCTTTTGTTGCCTGTTCAACTCCAGAGCCTATAAGCTGTTTTCACACAAGCAGGACTTTCTGTTATTGTTTTGGGTTAAAATATATGTCCTCGTAAGTCTGAAGGGACAGAAACTTATTTCTATGTCACTTCTCTTTGGCAGGAAGGGGGAAAATAGGTATTTAAATATGTAAATAATCTGTAGACGTGAGTTAGGAAGAAATTTTCTCCCCAAGATGTATATAACCCAAACCGGATGTATGGCTCATGTTTTAATATGTAAGAGTGGTTTCTGTGTCCACTTGTTCCTCCAGTGTTATTTTGCATTGTTCCTCAATATAGACCCTCTGTTCCAGGTAGGCATTGTGTTTTCTATAGACCCATGCATGTGTCAACCCCAGTGCCTTTGCTTATGCTACCACTCCTGTTGGAATGCTCTTTTTTCTTATACTTGATGAATTCTGTATCTATTCTTCAAGTTCCAACTCATGGTCTTCCTCCTCCATGAAGCTTTCCTTGATCGTTTCATCTCCTCAGGAGCTCCCCCTTCTATATCATTTATTGTCCGTCTCACTAAGATACCAGCTATCTGGGGACTTTTTAAAAATTAAATCAGCCACAGACCCTTCTCTTTTCTTCCTAAGTACTGTGAAGCCACTTAGTATGCTCTTTGCTCTCTTTGTCTCCCTCTTTAATACGACATACAGTACACTCAAACCATCAAGACTGTTGAAGTGAATTAAAGTTTTTAGGACCAAGAGTCCTTCAACTCTGTGCTTCTCAAACTCTAAACTCATACCAATCATGTAGAGCTCGTGATGAAAACAGATTATAATTCAGGGGGTCCAGGAATGTGAATGTGCTAATGTGAATTCCTAACAAAATCTCAGGGTTCTGAATGACAAAAGACTTCACGTTGTTTTTTAAACATCAGATACAACCCAAGCACGTCCTTAAAGTTAATTTAGTGTATCACAATCAATATTTGTTGAAAAGAAATAGAAAAGAAAATAGTAAACAGCATTTAAAAGGATAATATTGTTTCCTATAACACTTTTTGGGTTTTTTTGTATGTATGTTTATAATGTAACTGTGTATACACACACACACACAGATGCAAAATATATTTTATGCTGTTGGTTAATTCAAAGAGCTTGAAAGCTTCTCTTTCAAAGGACAGAGCAGAATGAGAAATAATTGTATCAACAAATTAAGTTAACACAATTAAACTCAAAGGGATAAGAAACCATGAAGACTCCAGTATGGTGGGGCAGTTTCCCAGAAGGCTCTAGCACAAAGGTCACTGGAATGAGAGAAGAGGCAGAACTGAGGTTGGGGTTTCTGGATGGAGCTCGTCTGTTTTGTCTGTGGTTGAGCTTATTTCCTGTATCTCACTGAGAGGCAGCTATGAAAAGTCTTTAGTGGGTGGATGTTTCCTAATTTGTTAATGTATCATGGAGGGATAACACCAGTTTCCTTCAAGGCCAGGTGCGGATTTGATAAGCTAGTAAGCCCAGTACAAATATTCTTTGGAAGTTTGGTAAGCTTTGGTTGACTGTATTACCCTTGAGCCATTTATGACAACATGTGGACCTTGGGAGAAAAGAAAATACAACATTGCTTCAAATGTGCTGTTGTAAAGAGTAGTTTCTGGCTCTTTTTCACTTCTTCAGGGACAATGAGACAAAACTTTTTTTTTTTTTTAAGTTTCTGGAAAATGAACCTTATCCCAAACAGCAGAGGAGTTGTATTCCCAGCAACCAACACAATGTCTAGAATATTCATAACTGTTGTTCAGTTGCTCAATTGTGTCTGACTCTTTGCAACCCTATGGACTATAGTCCACCAGGCTCCTCTGTCCATGGGATTTCCTAGGCAAGAATACTGGAGTAGGTTACCATTTTCTTCTCCAGGGGATCTTATGGACCCAGGGATCTAAACCTGCACCTCCTGCATTGGCAGATGGATTCTTTACCACTAAGCCACCAAGGAAAACCCATGTATGTTGTATTAGTTGCAAAGATTGTATCTTGCTCTCTTCTGCAAAAGTTAAAGAATCATATAAGAGGTTTATTAAAGAAGTCAATGTTCCAGCATGAAAATAAGAGAGTTTTCCTACCAGGTGTTATTATTAGTCACTTTGACAGATGAGAAAGACGGAGGTTGCTACTTGCATGGAGTCACAACCATTGCGTCAGAAGTCACTGGGGCAGATGGACTCATCACTGAGGAAATAGGGGAGATAAAGGCGTGCTCTTGCCTCACAAAATTTTCGCAGCTACCGCATGGGTGTTTGTAAGCCAGGTTGACTGCGTATTAGCATTCTTTTTCACTTGGCAGTTCCCAGCAGTAAAAAGGTTTTTTATTGCACTAAATTCTAAAAACATCATCTAACATAGCTGGCGGAGATGTGGGAGAGCCACAGAGGAACAGGACTTATTTAGGGGTTTTAATCAGCAGCAGGTCTAGAGTGAATCAGCAGTGTGATGAAACTGTTGAGAAACGACTGCAATCTTGGGTTGCCTTGCAACGTACCTGACAGCTGGAATAAGGAGAGCCTCTGGGCTTTTGGTTTACATATCAAATCTTACCTTGAAGATAGATTTTAAATATTTGGAAAGTATTCAGAGGAGACAAGTTCTCTGGGTGATCAAGGGACTAAAAGTCTATCATAAAAGGAGAAGTTGAAGATGATGTAAACAAAAGTGAGAACATTTTAAACACTTTTAACTATTTGTGTAAGTGACATCTATATAACTCCAAGAAGTAACTTTGAGACCATCTGTTGAATGCTGTATATCAGGAAACAGTAGACTGATGTAGGCAAGGGTTTTCTGGCTGTAAATCATAGAAGTATGTACAGGTTTGCCTGTACAAGCAGTGAGTTCCCCATTACTAGCAATATGTAAACAAAGATTAGATAAGAATCTTACTAGGGTTGAGACTTTGCCCACACATTGTACAAAAATTAGAAATATAAACCGAGCTGTTGGCGATTAGGGACTCAATGTAGCTTTTATTTACTAAATCAAACATTTTAATTGTTTACTCTAAAAAAAAAAAAAGCTGATGTGACTTTTGTAATCACCAGAAGTGAGTTTACTGTGAAGTCAATGAAGCTTCAGCTTCAGGGCCTCTGTCTTGCACAGACCCTACTGAGGTAGTTAAAATAAATGCATCAGTTGGAAAAATATTTACGATTAGTCCCTGAGCATTAAAATTTTAAATACCCTTACAGCTCATTTATGAAAGAAATTTGATAGAGGTTCTCAAATCTTCCAACAATCCTAAAGACTTCATTATCAACATCACATTATGAAGTTGAAAATAACTTTTCTCTGCTATCTATAATTTAAAAAATTATAGGTGAAAGACTGAATTTTTCTGTTCTCTGTATAGAAAATTACAGTAAAACATTGTTTTACATGAAAAAATAAAGATGATATGGCCAAAAGTGTAGAGAAAAAAGTATGGAGGTGTGTTAAACAGGTATTTAATGAATATAAGTTGTTTTCTCAGTTTGTCACCTTTTTATTTTTTTAATTAGTGATATAATTGACATATAACATTATATTTGTTTCTGGGATATAACATAATGATTCGATATTTATGTATATTGCAAACTGAACACCACAGTAAGTTCAGTTAACATCCGTCACCACATGGGTAACAAAACATTTTTTCTTGTGATGAGAACTTTCAAGAGGAAATTTGTACCTTTTGATATTCTTTATCCATTTTACTACCCCCTCAACATGCATCTCCAGCATTCACCAATCTGTTCTCTATATCTGCGAACTTGGTGTTTTGTTTCTTTTTGGTTGTTTTATTTTTTCTTATTTTTCATAGCTAAATGTTGGTGTATTTCATTCTTCATTAATTGAAATATAGGTGGCACAGTGCTAAGGAATCCGCCTGCCAATGCTGAATCCCTGGGTTGGGAAGATCCCCTGGAGTAGGAAATGGCACCCTTTATTCTCCACTATTGTTGCCTGGAAGATTCCATGGACAGAGGAGCTTGGTGGGCTATGGTCCATGGGGTCGCAGAGAGTTGGATGTGACTGAGCGACTGAACACACACACACATATAGCTGACATACACCATTATGTTAGTTTCAGGAGTACTACATAATGACTTGATATTTGTATACATTATGGAATGATCACCACAATAAGTCTAGCAACCATCTGTCCCCTGCAAAGTTCTTACAATATTATCACCGATATTCCTTATGCTGTATATTACATCCCTGTGGCTTATTTATTTTATAACCAGACGTGATCACCTACACCTGATTCACACACAATCCTTTCCTTTCTGGAAACTGTACATTTGTTTTCTGGATCTATGAATCTGTTTTGTTCTGTTTGGTTGGTTGTTTTGTATTTTAGATTTCCCATAGAAGTGATATCATACAGTATTTGTCTTTTTTCTGACATTTTGTTTAGCACAAGGCCCTTAAGGTCCACTCATGTTGAAAATGGCCAGATTTAACTCTTTATGGCTTAATAACATTTCCCTTATCCGTTCACCCATCAATGGACATTTAGGTTATTTCTGCATCTTGTCTACTGTAAATACTGCAGCAATTAACATGTTTTTTTGAAACATATATGTTTTCTAATTAGTGCTTTAATTTTCTTCAGATAAATACCCAAAAGTAGAATTGCTGGGTCATATAGCAGTCCTATTTTTAATTTTTTGACAAACCTCCAATCTGTTTTATATAGTGGTTGCATCAATTTACATTCTCACCAACCTTTTTTTCCACATCCTCACCAGCACTGGTTAGTTCTTGTCTTTTTGATGACAGCCATTCTAACAGGTGTGAGGTGATATCTCATTGTGGTTTTGATTTGCATTTCCCTGATGATTAGTGATGTATCTGTTGGCCATCTGTCTTTGGAAAATGTGTATTCAGATCTTCAGTCCATTTTAATATTGGATTGCTTTGGGTTTTTTTGTTTTTTTGTTTTTTTGGTTTTTTTTTGCTATTGAGTTCTTTATCTAGTCTGAATATTAACCCCTTATTGAATATATGATTTGCAAATATTTTCTCCCATTCAGCAGGTTGCCTTTTCATTTTGTTGATGTCAGCTTTTAAAATTTTCAATTTATTATGATCTCTTACTCTAAATAATTTTTCTTTTTTGATAATTTAACATTTATTTTTCTTAAAGAGACTTCCAAATTTTACAAGCTTCAAGTCCCTTAAAATTTGAATCTTCCATCTAAAGTCAGAATAACCAAATAAAAACACTTTAAACACAGCCCCAGTTACAGGAATTTTGACCCAAGCAATTAGTACTCTATGTAATGAGCTGTTGTGTATGCATTTTAAGCCATATCAGCCAAGGAACAGTCAGCGTCTAGAGCCAAGCATAGGATAGCATCAATATCCTCCCAGCTTCATCTCACCATGCCTGGCTGCTGCCCTTGGGCACTCACCTGGATATTGCCCACCCCACTATGCAGGGCTCTGACCTGATACATACCTGGTGTCTGCCTGCTTCCTGGCCTTTGCTCCTGTTATTCCCTTTGCACAGATAGCTCCCTGAACAATTGTCGCTCCCAATTCCACCAGACTTTAAATAGAGAAAAAGTCTCTCTCTCCCTCTCTCCATCCAAGTACTAGATCACTTCCAGAATTCAATTAACAGTAGTTGAATAGGTAAATAAAATAAAATAATTAAATACAATAAGCATTACCAGGGCCCTGGAGGTTGAATTAAGGTAGAAATACTGTCTTCTCTTTCTCAAATTTTAGTTACTCAATTAATATATGCATGTATTTTTTTTATTAGAACAAGCTAAATTAGGAAAACTTAATCAAACTAAGGACTGTTAACACTACTCTCAATCACGGTTCTTTCCATTAAGGACCGTTATTATGAGTTTGGAGTATATTTTATCAGCTTCCTATTTTGTGCTTTTATGTGCTTTTATATGTGTATGTATTGTATTATTTGGAGGAGATGAGAGAGATTTTTCCTTAAGCAGTTTCATACTGTACCTGATAGTACGTTTTGGGATCTGTCGGCTTTGACACGTGTGGACCTAAGCATTCAGTGTTTTCCCACGGGGGTGCAACTGGCATTCTGAGCGGGACAATTCTCAGTTGCTCAGAACTACATCCGTCTTCACAGGGTGGCAAGCATTTTGGCATTCCCTCAAGGAGTGCTGGTTGCACCCGACCTTCTGCCCCCAACATTTGGTGACCAACACGCTCTCACCTTTTCAAATTCTGATTAACTTTTTTTTTTCATAGCTTAAAAAAAAAATAACTGTAGGATAATTGCTTTACAACGTTGTGCTAGTTTCTGCTGTACAACAATGTGAAACAGCTATAAGGACGCATATATCCCCTCTCTTGAGCCTCCCACCGCAATCCCACCCCTCTGGGCTGTCACAGAGCGCCAGGCGCCCTGAGCTATTCAGCCCCTTCCCGCCAGCTGTCTGTTTTACACAGGATAGTGTATACATGCCAGGGCCACTCTCTCAGTTCACCCCACCCTCCCCTTCCCCACTGTGCCCACCAGTCCATTCTGTATGTCCGCATCCCTATTCCTGCCCTACGAATAGGTTCATCCCTACCATTTTTCTAGATTTCATGTATAACATATGTGTTAATATTAGATACCTGTTTTTCTTTTTCTGACTTATACTTCATTCCATGAGACAGACTCTAGATTCATCCACATCACTACAAATGACCCAGTTTCGCTCCTTATCTGATTAACTTTTAACAAAATCTCATCCTCTGAGCACTCAACTTTATCATCTCACTGTTGGTGGAAAATTAGGATAGCTCCTAATTTTTATTCTCTCAAAGGCTCTACGGTAAACATCTTAATTCACACGTCCTTCTGTGTACTTGTGAGTGTTTCACTAATCAGACATCAGAAGTAGAGTCGCTGGTTGTGTGGACATGTCCAGTTACACTAGATATGTAAGTTCCCCTCCAACTTAAACACCTGCCAACAGTAGATGATAATATCCGTTGCCCCTAAATTCTCCAATACTTAATACTAACCGGTCTGATGGATTAAAAAAAAATACTACATTATTGTTTTAGTTTGCATTTCTCTGATTAATAGTGAGACTATTTATTTGAAATACATATTTTCTCTTCTGTGAATGACTTTCATTTCCTCTTCTGTATATATACATATTTTGATTTTTGCTACATATTCTTTGTTACCAGAAAAAGAAAAGCACAGTTTTAAAATAACTTGTATGTTCTTTAAGGCCTGCTTAGATGTTGAGACTTTCAAAAAATGGCCTTGATCTTTACTCTCACAAAATACTTCTCTTACCCTCTCGCCTAGATTAATGGTTTCTTGAAGCCCAGCCTGGGTTCTTATTCCCTTTGACTGCCTAGTATAATGCCTTGCACAGATTTGTACTCAGTAGACAAAGATTTATAAGGTCGAACGATAGAAAGTAGAAAAGGTTAACTATGGGAAAACTCCTGACTGACCAAGACTATATTTGCAATCTTTTGATCTTTTTTGAAAAACTCGTTATTTATTTATTTGTTGGTTTCTTTTTGGCTGTGCTGGGTCTTCACTGCGGTACCCGCGTTTTCTCTCGCTGCTCCGAGCAGGAGCTGCTCTCCAGTCGCAGTGCATGGGCTTGTCTTTGCAGTGGTTTCTCTTTTGCGGCTCAGGTTCCAGGGTGCTTGGGCTTCAGTAGTTGCAG
Organism: Ovis canadensis; assembly: GCF_042477335.2. Taxonomy (NCBI): domain Eukaryota; kingdom Metazoa; phylum Chordata; class Mammalia; order Artiodactyla; family Bovidae; genus Ovis; species Ovis canadensis. The sequence continues at coordinate 40,846,346 of NC_091250.1, read as the reverse complement.
CGCACAGGCTTGGTTGGCCCACAGCATGTGGAATCTCCCTGGACCAAGAATCAAACCCGCATCCCCTGGGTTGGCAGATGGATTCTTAACCACTGGACACCAGGAAAGTCCCTAAACTTTCACTCTGTATGAACACAATCTTGAACCATCCTTACCAAAGATGGACATATTCCTCCAAAGGATATGTAATGCTGTTTGGCTTTATAGTCACTTCCCTGAGAGATAACCTGATCTAAAGTTTCTGGGAAATGATGCTTAACTCAATGAAGAGAGGAATTTTAGGCATTTGTGAAAGAGTTGTTTGGGGAATGAAGATCCTCATTGCCATGCAGACATGGTGAAGTGTAGGTTGGCTGCCTGGCAGGCTCTATCTTAGATTTGCCTGGGCCCAGGACTCCATGAAACCTGGGATGGCCATGCTGACCCTACCAAGCTGCTACCAAGAAATTAACAACCCCTGCGATGTTCCAAATTACAGCACAGTGTAATGCTTTATATTCAAGGATTTCTTATGTGCTTATGATATATAGTTACTGTTTAAAAGATTACCTTAAAAAAGTTCTCAACTGGGACTTCTGTGGTGGTCCAGTGGTTAAGAGTCCATGTTGCCAGTGCAGGGGATGCAGGTTGGAATCCTGGTCAGGGAACTAAGATCCCGCATGCCTTGCAGCACAACCAAGGGATTAAAAAAAAAAACCTCAATAAAAACTGCTATCAAGCTGTAATTATCAGAATTCTATAAATGCTTTCAACAGACATCATTAGATCTTGTTGAAAAGAATGCCAATGTCCAGATTCTTTACACTTTAGAATTTTGTTGCTTCAGATAAGTAATCTGTTAACTTAAACTGAAATGTCCATTCAAAATATAATTATTGCAACATACATTTAAGAACTTGTGACTTCATAAAGATTTCATTTATCAAAAAAATTAGTATTCTGCCTGTAATCAAACCTGAAGTTTTTGATAGCCTCACTTTTAGCTCCTCCAATTTTCCTTTTTCCTTTTTTTAATTCAAGTATCATCGACAAACAACATATTAGTGTTAGGTTCCAACATTTAAAGAATTTGATGCTGAGAAGATTTGAGCACATTTGGGAATTAGTCCAATGAAAGAGTAAATAACTCAATGGGATTTCTTATAAAAATGCTTTTCCTTGCCATTGTTTTTAGTTAGCAAGTACATTGCTAACTCAGGACTGAGGCATCTCTGCCACAAAGAAATGTGCTAAAGAAGCAGACATTAGGACATGCTGATTTAGAAAACAGATAGCTCAGAGACCTATGTAGAAACTCCCTTTGCCTTTGGTCTTATGTTTAATTTTTATTATCAGGCTTAAATATCATAGCACAGGACATCCCAGCAGATCCATCACTCTCAGAGCAGGGCACTTCCTTGTACACCATGCACACCTCTGTAATAGTACTGAGTTCACCGACATTATCAGCAATATTTGTGTAGCTGCTCCTGTCTCCTTCCCCTTCGCTGCCCTGCACTACAGCTCCTAATAGCAGCTGCTACCCACCATGACCTAGCTTCCCATATCTGAAAGAAGCTGAAAGTAATCAACAAGTATATCTGAGCAACAAGAAAATCACACCTCAGAGGCAACATCACAAGTTATGGCTCTGGGGATCTCAACAGCTTCGTGACAGCTAATGTGTTCTGAGCTCAACTATTTGCCAAGACTGCTTTGACCATAGCAAGCAGAACTTACTGCTGGCCCATGAGGCACTGCTCTTATTAATTCTGTTTTAGAGGTGAGAAAACTGAGGCTTAGATTGGTTATGTAACTTGCCCAAGGTGTTACAGCTGTAAGAGGTTTACCGTGGATCAGGGCTCTGGCAAACTGACACCAGAGACCACAGTCCTAATCACCACACTGAACTGTCTCTATTGACTCATTAAAAAGAACGGGAAAGGAAAAACGAGTGAGGTGCCTGGGATGCTCTTGTCTCCATAGAGCTGGGATTGGGGACATGCCTAGATGCCTCTGGACACAAAGGATTCCTCTCAGGAGGAAGCACAGAAAATGGGTAACATTGGGGTAACATTGGGAAAGGAACAGGGGTGATGTGGATTAAAGGGAAGAAAAAAAGCTTCATTTTCATTATGCCTTCTTTTGAACTATATAGATTTTTTTCTACCATAGATATATGATACCTTTTCTAATGTGATTTTGGAGTTTATTTATTTTTTTAAACACATACATTAGCCTGACTATCCTTGGGACTTCCCCAACTCTGCAGGTATTTGGGAGTTTTAAACAATAGTGAACAGGGCTTGCGTCTCTGTATAAAACGTCTGAATTCCTTGTGTTCAACTTCATTTCCCTCATGACAATGGACTCTGGGATAACAGCTCAGTGGTTTTACACATTACAAAACATGGTACCACACTTTTAAAAGAGAGCATGATAGATCAAAAGAAAGAGAGAAAATTGGCCCAAGCCTATTCTTATGGTTATTTTTGACTTGAAATTTTAAAAATCTTTCTGTCTACAAAGTAATGTGGGTTTGTTTGCTAGGACTTGCATGAGTAAGTACCACAGAATGGCAGTACTTTAACAGAGGAAACTGATTGTCTCATGTTCTGGAGATTAGAAGCCCCAAATCAAGGTGTCAACCCCAAGGAGGGTTGGTTCCTTCTGGTGGCTATGAGGGGGGATCTGCTCCAGCTCACCCTCCTTGACTTACAGATGGCCGTCTTTAGGGAGAGTGTTCACAAGGCACGCTCCCTGTGTTCAAGTCTGTCTCCAAAAGTCCTATTTTTATGGTCCTATTGAATTAGGACCCACCTTGAAAATGGAAGTGTTAGTCACTCAGTCGTGTGTGACTCTTTATGACCCCATGGACTGTAGCCCACCAGGCTCCTCTGTCCAAGGGGTTCTCCAGGCAACAATTCTGGAGTGAGTAGCCATTCTCTTCTCCAGGGGATCTTCCCAACCCAGGAATCGAACCCAGGTCTCCTGAACTGCAGGCAGATTCTTTACCATCTGAGCCACCAAGGGAGGAGACCCCTAGGACCCACCTTAAGAACCCTCATTATAACTTGCTAAAGACCCTGTCTCCAAATAAGGAAGCATTCTGAGGTACTAGGGCTCAGCACTTCAACATAAGAGTGTTCAGGATACAGTTCAACCGATAACACGCTGGGATAAGGCAAACCCCTCCTTTCCCCTTCAGCCTCATCCAGCAATTTTCTTTTCTTGATGTCTTGGCTCAGAGTTTGGCCTCAGGGCTACCAGGGTGGAGAATATTGCTGAGGTAATCTCTGAGAGGAAAACCCAGTGCAGGAAGAGTCCCTCCGTAGTTCACTCTGAGTGAAAGTGCTGCTCTCTCTTCCCCAGGTGGTACCACGGCAATCTCACCCGCCATGCCGCTGAGGCACTGCTCCTCTCCAACGGACGTGATGGGAGCTACCTTCTGCGGGACAGCAACGAAAGGATTGGGCTCTACTCCCTCTCTGTGAGGTAGGGTTCATAAGAACTCTATGAGTTTAGTGGGATCCCATCTCTTCCTTATATGGGCACTGACTTCAGCATCACATGCAGACTGCCAGAAGATGGAATTCGCTTGATTTTTGTTAGATCAGCAGGTCCAAGGATGCCAAGCTCTGAGTGGTGAGACTGCAGAAAACATGCCTGCTCCTTCCATTAGCAGGGGAAATATTATTAGAGCTGGGACCAAAACAAAATGTTAAAGCTGAAGGAGATTTTATGAATTATTTAATCTAAAACTCTTGCTTGACTGAGGAAGAAACTGAAGTGGTAAAGTGTCTTCCACTCAATAAAAGAGTGCTAGAAACAGCACCAGAATCCTCATCCCTGGAGCCTGGCCCGGTACCCTTTTCACTGTTGTTTGCTTTCTCTGGAAAATCAAAATGACTTATGGCTATGAAACTTTCATAACCACAAACTCCAGCAGGCAACATGCAACTTTTAATTTTTTTCTATAAACAGAATTTCTCAAAGTTCCATTTCCCCCCACTGTTAAGAAAGTTAATCTAGTCCCCACCGGATATGCCTGGCTCAAAACAGTCATTGGCCAGCCCTTTCAGGGTTTCTCTCGCACACTTTCTCCTGGCTGACTTCCCTTTCAGAGAAGGTGACCTAGCCACCTGATAATCAGGGGGAGTCATTGCTTATCTGTTAGTACCGGTCACCTTGGCTTCCACTGACATATAGCAAGTCTCACTGGGTTCACAGGCAGTTGCTAGGATATGAGGACTCCATGAAATTGCCCTCGGCTACCCACCCATTCTTGCCTGGAGAATCCCAGGGATGGAGGAGCCTGGTGGTGGCTCCTGGAGGAGCCATCTATGGGGTCGCACAGAGTCAGACACGACTGAAGCGACTTAGCAGCAGCAGCACCCACCCATTAACCTCAAACCATTATTGTTTTATTTTGTTTATAAATTTTTCTAAACAACATCTTTGGAAAATTTTTAATCAAAAGTGGAATTCTGCTTGAAGTAGGAATTCAACTCTGGGTTAAGCAGGAATTGTGCTTTCTCGAATCAACAGCAAATGTTAAAATTATATTTAATGGTTGGATTGTTGATCCTTTATTGCGTGGATCACTCCAAAATCTCAGACAAACCTGTGGAATTGTTGGCTCAAAGAAAGATAACTTTTCACTTTTACATGTTTCATAAGGCTTATAAAGAGATAACACATATATTACATCTATATACAAATTTAAAATATAAATTGTTAATTTCCATTACAAGCACTTGGAAATGCTTTTTTTTTTTTTTTTTGGAAATGCTTTAAAAACTAATAACCACCAGCAAAAGTGAGATGAACCAAAGACCAGCTCAGGAGAATGGTTGTTTTTATTCATTTGTTCATTCACTTCCTTAATAATATTTCAGAGCAGCCACTCTGTGCTTACCACTTTAATAAGTGTTGTAGGAGATTCAAAGACCTTGTCTTCAGGAAGTCTAGCCTCACAGGGGCAATGAGGCCATATATAAATACTTTACTACAAAGGAGAGTGCTCTAAATGACGTGAAGACAGCAAGGTAAGTGTGTGAATTGTTGAGAAGAGAAAAAACAAGTAACTCAAGCTGGAATACCATGCAATATTTGATAGAGTAAGTGGTATTTGAACGGACACAATCAAAAACAAAGCGGAAGAAGTCACAGGTGAAGGGAACAGTACAAGCTAAGGAACAAAGGCAGAAGCTCCTAGGAGAATAGTACAGCTGGTTGGACGATGGCAGTTGCCAAAACGTGGTCCCCAGACCTGTAGCACCACTTCAGAGCCTGTTAGGAACACAAGTCTTGGGCCCAGCCCTGGACCTACTGAATCAGGAATTCAGGGGGTAAGGCCCAGAAACTTGCACCCTCTAGGTGATTCTGACTTCTGGTTTTTGCTTAAGGTGGAAAATTACCTGAAAGAGAATAATAGTGGAAGTGAGGCCATATGTGTATGTGTGTGTGTGTATATGTTTATAGATATAGATATATATAAAATTTAATTTTCTGCCTTATTTCAAAAATGGCAATGAAGGAAAGTTGGTATTTTATTCAGCAGGGAGTGAAACAGGTGTGGGAGGCAAAGGACTGGGCTCACATAACTGATTAAGTGAAAAGAGGCAGAATTTGTACTGACTCCCAAGTAAGGGAGGAGGACCAGGCACAGAGGAGAATCTGGGGAGAGGGTGGCCTGCCATTTCTATCATCTCTCTTCCTGTCTCTCTTACACTTACGCCTCCAGCAAAATACAAACAATCCATTTGAAAAATGAGCAGAAGACCTTAATAAATGTTTCTCCAAAAAAGACATACAGATAAGTGCATGAAAAGATTCTCGACATTACTAATTATTAGAGGAGTGCTATTCTTTAAATGCCAGCGGTTTTGGTGATTGTGTCATAACTCTGTTTTGAGAAGGGTTTCACAGTGATACTAATGCCTAAGGTTACATTTCCCTTCAAAAAAGATACTTGTTTCTTAAGTAGCATTAAGTTTTTTTTTTTCCTTTTTTTTTCTTTTAGAGCCAAAGACTCAGTCAAACACTTTCATGTTGAATATACTGGATATTCATTTAAATTTGGCTTTAATGAATTCTCATCTTTGAAGGATTTTGTCAAGCATTTTGCAAATCAGCCTTTGATTGGAAGTGAGACAGGTAAGCTATGCACATATAGTTGACCTGAGAGATATTATTTCCGGAGGGAGGGGGGGACAAATGGATTTCAAGTAAATGGTTGTCACTTCTATTGGATTATTTGCATACTATATATAATGCTTAGAAACATATTTTTTCAATTACTGTGCCATATGCTACATAAATAAATTATATGTATTATATATACATATACATTTCAGTATTATCTTTAGGAGAAAACAAAATGCTTTGTACAAAATAGGTATTTTTCTCAGGATATATTATTTAGTGGATTGACTAAGAGCACACATTTTTAAAAAATGGCCTAATGATATATACAATAAAGAAAGAAAGAATAAAGGAAAGAACAACTTTTTGATTCATCAGAAGTTTAGGTATGGGCAGTTTGCCTATCTGGGAGACACAAAATGCTCATTTTGAACAGTTTTTGAGCATTTTTAAAAATGAAATTTACACTTAAATTTCCCCAAAGGTCATTGAATAGTGAAAATACTGACTAAAAATTGTTCTCCTAAGTCTTGGTTTCTTGTAAATTTTTAAATGCGGCTTAAGTATGCCTGAAAAAGTTTGAAATTTCCTTTTCGGGTGGTTAGAGTCAAACCAGAAAATTCAAATTAAAACCAAAACACACTATCTTGACTTTTTAATTATCTAACTCATTTGTCTATACTATTTAAAGTATGTAAAAGATTTCCTTTGTATTTGTGTTAAAAGAATCACAATTTTGTATGTCCTAAATGATGATAATTCTCAGTTAATCAAAAGTTGGACAATTCCAAGAATCAAGCACAAAAGGAATTCAAGCATTAATAACACAGTCAGTTGCTAAGAATTTGTACACACTCATGTTCACGGTAAACTCGGTTAGCGGGCTTTTTGTTAACCACTCTGGGGAGAGATACGATTGCCTTTTCCTCTTCTGCTATTTCTGTGGCCTGAACAGACCCTGATATGAATCATACAGTGTTGAGCAGAGACGGAAACCACAAAATAGTTGCCTTACCTTATACTGACCGTGCAAGGTCTTTAATAGAATATTCCAAACTGTAAGACTGAAGTGATCTTTTTTTTCCTTTTTTCTGGTGAAAATCCTCCTAATAAACCCTGAAAATTACCATTTAACCAGCAGTAGTTCTCATAAACAAAGGGCAAGGGGGGATGAATTTATTTCCGTTGCTACCTTGGCCTGTTGTTGTTAAGTTGCTAAGTTGTGTCTGACTCTTTCTGACCTCATGGGACTGCAGCAGTCAGGCTCCCTGGTCTTTCACTGTCTCCCAGAATTAGCTCAAATTCATGTCCACGGAGTCAGTGATGCTATCTAGTCATCTCATCCTCTGTCGTCCCCTTCTCCTTTTGCCTTTGATCTTTCCCAGCATCAGGGTCTTTTCCAATGAGTCGGCTCTTCCCATCAGGTGGCCAAAGTATTGGAGCTTCACTTCAGCATCAGTCCCTCCAATGAATATTCAGGGTTGATTTCCTTTAGGATGGACTGGTTGGATCTCCTTTCAGTCCAAGAGACTCTCGAGTCTTCTCCAACACACTACAGTTCAAAAACATCAATTTTTTGGTGCTCAGCCATCTTTGTGGGCCAACTCTAACATCCCTAAATGACTACTGGAAAAACTATAGCTTTGACTAGACGGACCATTGTCAGCAAAGTGATGTGTCTGCTTTTTAACATGCTGTCTAGGTTTGTCATAGCTTTCCTTCCAAGAACCAAGAGTCTTTTAATTTCGTGGCTGTAGTCACCATCTGCAGCGATTTTGGAGCCCAAGAAAATCTTTCACTGTTTCCACTTATTTCCCCTTCTATTTGCCATGAAGTAATTGGACTGGATGCCATGATCTTAGCTTTTTGAATGTTGAGTTTTAAGCCAGCCTTTTCATTCTCGTCTTTCACCCTCTCCAAGAGGCTTTTTAGTTCCTCTTTAATTTCTGCCATTAGAGTAGTATCATCTCCATATCTAAAGTTGTCGATATTTCTCCTGGCAATCATGATTCCAACTTGTGATTCATCCAGCCCAGCATTTCTCATGATATACTCTGCTTATAAGTTAAATATGTAGGGTGACAATATACAGCCTTGATGTACTCCTTTCCCAATTTGGAACCAGTTCATTGTTCCATGTCCAGTTCTAACTGTTGCTTCTTGTCCTGAATACAGATTTCTCAGGAGACAGGTATAGGGGTCTGGTATTCCCATTTCTTTAAGAATTGTCCACAGCTTGTTGTGATCCACATAGTCAAAGGCTTTAGCATAGTCAATGAAGCAGAAGTTTTTTTGGAATTCCCTTGCTTTTTCTATGATCCAGTGGATGTTGGCAATTTGATCTCTGGTTCATCTGCCTTTTCTAAATCCAGTTTGTACATCTGGAAGTTCTTGGTTCATGTACTGCTGAAGCCTGGCTGAAGGATTTTGAGCATTACCTTGCTAGCTTGTGAAATGAGTGCAATTGTGTGGTAGTTTGAACATTCTTTGGCAATTCCTTTCTTTGGGATTGGAATTGAAAACTGACCTTTTCCAGCCCTGTGGCCATTGCTGAGTTTTCCAAATTTGCTGGCATATTGAGTGCACCGCTTTCATAGCATCATCTTTTAGGATTTGAAATAACTCAGCTGGAATTCCATCACCTCCAGTAGCTTTGTTAGTAGTGATGCTTCTTAAATCCCGTTTGACTTGACTTCCCACTCCAGGAAGTCCAACTCTAGGTGAGTGACCACACCATGGTGGTTATCAGGGTCATTTGGACATTTTTTGACTTCCTTGGAAGTCACAGAGTCAGCACTGTGACCTATGAACAGTTCTGTGTATTTTTGCCACCTCTTCTTAATCTCTTCTGCTTCGTAGGTCCTTACCATTTCTTTTCTTTATCATGTCCATCCTTGCATGAAATGTTCCCTAAATATTTTCAATTTTCTTGAAGAGATTTCTAGTCTTTCCCATTTCCTCATTCAATCATTTTCCTCTATTTCTTTGCATTATTCACTTAAGAAGGCCTTTTTATCTCTCCTTGCTATTCTTTGAAACTCTGCATTCAGATTGGCTTATCTTTCCCTTTCTTCCAGAGAAGGCAATGGCAGCCCACTCCAGTACTCTTGCCTGGAAAATCCCATGGACAGAGGAGCCTGGTAGGCTGCAGTCCATGGGGTCACTAAGAGTCGGACACAACTGAGCAACTTCACTTCCCTTTCTTCCTTGCTTTTTGCTTCTCTTCTTTTCTCAGCTATTTGTAAACCCTCTTCAGACAACCACTTTGCCTTCTTGCATTTCTTTTTTGGAGGGATGGTTTTGGTCACCACCACCTGTTCAATGTTACAAACCTCCATCCATAGTTCTTCAGGCACTCCATCAGATCTAATCCCTTGAATCTATCTGTCACTTCCATTGTATAATCGTAAGGGATTTGATTTAGGTCATACCTGAATGGTCTAGTGGTTTTCCCTACTTCCTTCAATTTAAGTCTAAATTTGACAATAAGGGGATCATGATCTGAGCCACAGTCACCTCCCAGTCTTGTTTTTACTGACTATATAGAGCTTCTTCATCTTAGGTTGCAAATAATATAATCAATCTGATTTTGGTATTGGCCATTTGGTCCTATACATGTATGGAGTTGTCTCTTGTGATATTGAAAGAGAGTGTTTGCTATGACCACTGCATTCTCTTGGCAAAACTGTTAGCCTTTCTCCCGCTTCATGTTGTACTCCAAGGCCAAACTTACCTGTAACTCCAGGTATCTCGTGACTTCCCACTTTTACATTCCAATCCCCTATGATGAAAAGGACATCTTTTTTTTTTTTTCCCCCTCTTCTTATATTAGTTCTAGAAGGTCTTGGAGGTCTTCATAAAACCATTCAACTTCAATTTCTTTGGCATTAATGGTTGGGGCATAGACTTGGATTACAATGATGTTGAATGGTTTGCATTGAAACAAACTGAGATCATTTTGTCAGTTTTGAGATTGTACCCAAGTACTGCATTTTGGACTCTTCTGTTGACTATGAGGCCTACTCCTTTTCTTCTAAGGGATTCTTGCCCACAGTAGTAGATACAATGATCATCTGAATTAAACTTGCCCATTCCTGTCCATTTTAGTTCACTGATTTCTAAGATGTTGGTGTTCACTCCTGCCTGGAAAGTTTTTAAATTTCTTAAATCTCTTCCCTTCAGGCTTATTTCCTACTTGTGTCCCAACCTACACTTATTTTTGCTCCATTCTTGGGCACTGGCAATGGATAGTAGATGTTGAAGCTGAGGACTCTGTTTCACCTACTTTGATTTTTGTCCTTCTCTTTGTCCCCCAGGTGCTGGGACAGTGAGTGATACTTTGGACGAGTGAATGAGTGAATGAATGAATGATGAGCTGCAGCTCTTTGTGTCTTTCAGAGCCAGACCATTGTTGCTTTCAGCCTTCTTTTCTCTTTCCAAGCAAAGCTGACTCCCTTCTTTTAAACTCTCCCTCTAGATTCTATTTTCAATCTCTTTGGTCATTCTCCATGCTCCTGTCTGAATTTTCTCCAAGTTAGGAAAAGGTACATATTCTGCATACCAGCAGATTTTAAAAATCTTTTTTTTTTTAGTTTTTTTTTAAACTGAAGTGTAGTTGATGGATAATACTATATGTGTACATATAGTGATTCACAATTTTAAAGTTTTACTCTGTTTATAGTATTATAAAATATTGGTTATATTCCCTGTTCTATACAATTATCCATGAAGCTTATTTTTGTATATTAGAGTTTATACCTCTTAATCACCTACTCCTATGCTGCCCTTCCCCTTTCCCTCTCTCCACTGATAGCCACTAGTTTGTTCTCAATATTTGTGAGTCTACTTCCTTTTTATTTTATTCACTGTGGTGATGGTTTAGTCGCTCAGTTGTGTCCAACTCTTGAGATGCCATGGACTGTAGCCCACCAGGCTCCTCTGTCCATGAGATTTTCCAAGCAAGAATACTAGAGTGGATTGTCATTTCCTTCTCCAGGGGATCTTCCCAGCCCAGGAATCAAACCTGGGTCTCCTGCATTGCAGGCAGATTCCCGAGTTTGTTCTATTTTTTAGACTCCACATATAAGTGATATACAATATTTATCTTTCTCTGTCTGACTTACTTCACTTAGCCTTATGCCCTCCATCCATATTGCTGCAAATAGCAAGATTTCATTTTTTATGGCTAAGTAGTAATTCACTGTGTGCATATATGTGTGTCTTATTTGAAATGAACGTGTTACAGTACTTTCTGGCTGAACCTTCCTGGCACTGATCCAATCACTAGGTGATTGGGACAATGTTGGGACATTGGGACAATGTTAAGCTTTTCCAGCAAATACAGTCATCTGAATAAATGTCTGTGGCTAATACAATAAAGATTATAATGATTTGTAACCCAGACTCCTACAGTAGATTTCTCCAGATCTAAAGCTTGCTATATCTCTTGTCATTACTGTAATATTTATTTTATTTATTGCAATAAAACTTGGGAAACTGAGATTTTCATCCTTTCCATTGCCTCTCCTCTCTTCTATTCATTACCAAGTTGGGAATTTGCTACTATTTAAACCTCTGCTATAGACTCCAGGTGGTGATAGATATGCACTTGACAGTCTGGCTTCCAGCCCTTGAGTTATATTCCAGTAACTATAAACATTCCTCTTATCTGTCCCTGCCAGCTGAAGGCAAAGCCACCAAAGCTGGAAACAAGAGGCAAAACCCATAACTTATGAGTGTTCCTCATAGGCCTCAGGAAACAAGATAACATGCACCATGTGCAGAAGCTGTGATGGCTCTTAAACCCAGATGATCCTTGGAAGTCACAGAGTCAGCACTGTGACCTATGAACAACCATGAACAGAAACTGGGATTCCATCTCCTAAAAACCAAACTCTTGTTCATTTAAGAGCTGGCTCCTGCAAAATTGTAATTCAAGAAGATACATGTGCCCTATATTCATAGCAGCACCATTCACAATAGCCAAAATGTGGAAACAACCTAAATGTCCATTGGCAGATGAGTGGACAAAGATGCGATATACATGTATATCTCACACACACACACACACACACACACATGCAGGAATACTACTAAGCCACAGAAATGAAACATTGCCATTTGCAGCAACAAAGATGCAACTAGAGATCGTCATGCTAGGTGAAATAAGTCAAAAAAAGAAAGACAAATACCATGTGATATCACTTACACATGGAGTCTAAAATATGGCACAAATGAACCTATCTATGAAACAGAACCTGACTCGCATAAGGAACAGACTTGTGGCTGCCAAGGGCAGGGGGCAGTGGAAGAAGCGTGAATTGGGAATTTGGGGTTAGCAGATGAAAGCTATTATATATGGAATGGATGGGCAACAAGGTCCTACTCTATATCACAGGGAACTAATATTCCCTGTCCTGTGATGAACCATAATGGAAAAAATATAAAAAGAATATAGAACCATAATGGAAAAGAATATAAAAAAGAATATATATATATACATATATATGGCTGAATCACATTGCTGTGCAGCAAAATTAATACAAACTGTAAACCAACTATACTTCAATAAAAAAATTTTAAATTAATAAAAAAGAATTGGCTTCCAGTGATCAGGAGACCTCCACCTAATGATTTCTTGCTCACTAGCAGATGAAGTGCAAATTCTTATTAAAATTTTTGCTCGGTTAAGGATCACCTGGAGAAGCATTTTTCTGCATTGTAGATGAGACCCTGTCAGGGTCCTGACATCCAGATCTCTGGAATGGGAAGGAGTAGAGCTGGGTATTTTAGGCCTCTCAGCCCAGAGCCCACTCAGGCCAGCCTCACTTGGTAGGCTCTGGGAGTAAGTTTATTTAAGAGAGACTTTATCTTTGATGGCAATGGGAGAGATAATCAAATAACCAACAACTGTAAGCCTTTGCTTTACAGTTTTCTGTCTATATAATGTCTTTCATAGAGTGAAACCAGAATGCTTGATTCTGGGTCATCAGAAAATATTTGCACTCAAGATAGGTAAAAGTGTTAATCTATAGGTATGTATACTCTTTTAAGATTATTTCCCCTATTTTATTCTTATTTTCTTTTCTTTAAACTCCCGGGATTTCTGTTTCCTTAATAAAGAATAAAGATTCTTGTGAGTAAGATCTAACCCTCCTAATAACTTCAGGATTCTATTATTCTTTAATCTCTTTTCCCCTTGTTGTAATCTCTCCAATCTCCATTAAAGTTTCTGTTCACTGTAATTTCTTCTTATTTCACTCTTAAGATACTTCTCCTTCTCAAAACCCAATCATCTCCCAAGTATATCATACAATTTGCCCATTTGCTTTTACTGTATTTAATAGCCCTTTTACCTTTAAACATATTTTTATAAGATATTTCAATTGTTTGATGTGGACCATTTTTTAAGTCTTTATTGCATTTACTACAGTATTGTTTCTGTTTTATGTTTTGGCCACGAGACACGTGGGATCTTAGCTTCCCAACCAAGGACTGAACCCACATCCACTGCACTGAAAGGTGAAGTCTTAATCAGTGGATTGCAAGGGATGTCCCTAACTATTTTTAACCCACTTATTTTTTAAACATCTTCACATTCATATATAAACTCTATGAGAAGAAGGATTCTTGTCTTTTTTCCCCCTGTTATGCCCCATAACCTAAAAGAATAAATGCTAATCATGACCCACAGCTTTCTGTGGACAGTATACCAATACCAATGTCCACACTGCAGCTTTTGGGACAACATAACAACTAGCAAGCTGCTGGCAATTTTTACTTCCAAAATATGTACAAAGCATAATTTGAAAATGATTTGTGTTGTATGCATGCTCAGTAATGATTAAATTCAGACTCTACCTTTCATTTGTAATAGTACAGTGAAGTGGCTCAGTCGCATCCGACTCTGCAACCCCGGACTGTAGCCCACCAGGCTCCTTCGCCCATGGGATTTTCCAGGCAAGAATTCTGGAGTGGGTTGCCATTTCGTTCTCCAGAGGACCTTCCCAATCCAGGGATTGAACCTGGGTCTCCCACGCTGCAGGTAGACTCCTTATCGTCTGAGCCACCAGGGAAGCCCTGTAATAGTAAGACGTTATGTGAATCTTCTACTCATATTTGTACATGGCTTCTAAAGTCAACTCAAATAGATTTGAAAATATGAGAATTATTTTTAGTATGGACATGTTTGGTTCATTATTAATTTTTAATGAATCCTCTGGTATTTGACTCCAGAGAAGACAATGGCACCCCACTCCAGTACTCTTGCCTGGAAAATCCCATGGACAGAGGAGCCTGGTAGGCGGCAGTCTATGGGGTTGCACAGAATTGGACACAACTGAAATGACTTAACAGCAGCAGCAGCTTGTATTTGACTAACATTTGTCTTGGAAAATGTACCCGGCATTTATCTTTATGCTTACATGTCCAAATAGTATTAAAATAAAAATTGCCTTTTCCATTACCTTTTCTCTATATTGCAATACTTTTGTACATGAAATTGTCATGTACAATTTATTATAGAAATTACTGTGTTGTGACTTTAATCACCTAACTAGCATGAAAAAAAGAATAAGTGCTGTGTTTGTGCTTACCCTTTATAGTGATTGGTTCTCAGTTTTGAAGATCCTATCTGGTTCTTTGTTAAATGTCAAATTTCCACTTCTCTTTTTGTTCTGATACGGGGATTCCCAACCTTTTGATAACTGCTATAGTTATTATTATTTTATTTTGTGACTCTAGCCATTCCATCCAGGTGACATTTTAAAATAATTAAGTTAAAATTAATTTTAATTTGAGACTTCTGTGACAGTTCTGAAAATAATTGGTGATAACTTGGAATATTGTCAAACCACAACCAGGAGTCACTTCTTTTTTTTTTTTCTTAATGCTTATGTTCGTTTATTTACCTTTGGCTGTGCTGGGTCTCCATTGCTGCTTGGGCTAGCTGCAGGGCGCAGGCTTCTCACTGCACTGGTTTCTCTTGTTGCAGAGCACGGGCTCTAGGGCATATGGGCTTTAGCAGCTGCAGCACGTAGCCTGGGTAGTTGCTTACTCCTAAGCTCTGGAGCACAATAGCTGTGTGCACAGGCTTAGCTGCTCCAGGGACGTAGGATCTTCTTGGATCATGGGTTGAACTGGTGTCTCCTGCATTGACATGTGAATTCTTTACCACAAAGCCACCAGAGAAGCCCAGAAGTCACTTCTTTAGTTTGTTTGCCAGAAATACAAATCTTCATTTGTAGATGAGGCATGTTTGGAAAAGTAAAAAGCAGGCAAGGAAGAGAATGAAACAAACCTTTGCAGACTTTTAGTAAGTTCCAGGCATGCTATTAGATATTTTCACACATACCAAGGTATTTAATCTTCTGGACCACCCACAATAGTGGTAAAGTCATCCTATTTTCAGATTAGGAAATAAAAACTCAGAGATTTTAATTTATTTGTCCAAGCTGCACATATAGAGAACATTAGCGTTGAGATTGGAATCCAGGCTAACCTGGTTTTAAAGCCTGTGTGCTTTCCATTCACTTTGTGTTCTCCTAAAACCGGTGTCCCAGTGACACTACAGGCAATACTGCCACAGCACAGCATGGTTTTGACTGGATTAGGATGGAGGGTCCATGCCACGCGATGCACAAAATGCTCGTAGGATATGGCAGGCCTACAGTACATTGTTTAGTCCTCAGTCTCCTTAAAGCCTATAATAATATTTCTGATATGATATAAAACCCTTGTTCTAAAGAATATGACTCAATTTGAGCTTTGTGTTTATTGTTATTCTTAATTTATTAACATTAATTTTTACTGGAGAAATTTTTCTAGAAAATCATAAAACACCAAAAAAGTTGACTAGGGCTTCCCTGGTGGTCCAGTGGTTAAGAATACACTTTGCAAGGCAGGGGACATGGATTCAATCCCTGGTCGGGGAACTAAGATCCCACATGCCGTGGGGCACAACTACTGAGCCCATGCACATTAGGGTGCATGTTCCGCAACAAGAGATGCCACTGCAAGGAGAAGCCCATGCTAGCAACTAGAGGACCAGCAATAAAGACTCAGTGCAGCCAAAAATAAAATAATCAAATACATTTAAAAAAAAGTTGACTAGAACACATCCTCCAAATACTTAGGCCCATCTCATGTATGCCTCTCCAGAAAGAATATAAAACAGCCTATGTAACTACAGTAAAGTTAAATAAAATTCAAAGTTTGAAGAGAAGGGGGAGGAAAAGAAAAATGAGAGGCAAAAATAAAATGACATCAGAAGTGAAGTATATCAGATGAATATTGCACATTCACTGAAACAGGATAAACCTTTGGTTACTATGCATCCTAATATTTCTTCACTTTCAGTTGGGCTTGTGCAGTTAACTAGATTTATGCAATGTTGGAATTGGAAGGGAGCTCAGAGACCATTTAATTACTCCTTTACAAATGAAGAAACTGAGGTCTGGTGAGAAACGTTGAAGTAAAAACTCTCCTTTTCTTTTCTTAAGCTGCTTCTTGAAGAATCCATTTCATCAAATTTTGGTTGATACACGTAATTCTCTTGTCCACAATAACCAAAGTACATTTCACATGCCGTAGAGAGTTTCCATGGTGGTGATTATCACCAAGGCTAGGAAAAATGGACGGTATGATGTGTAAACATGTGAACCTCAGGTCTAACTCCAGCCTTTGCTATGTACCAGCTGTGTTTCTTCAGGCAAATTATGTAACCTCACTGAGCTTCAGCTTCATCATCTTATGAAATTAAGCTGATGGTAATAGTTGATACCTTAATGACTTGCTGTGAAGACTGGATGAGATTAGGCATGTAAGATAGTGATATTTATAATAATTCTTAGCATGGCAGAAATAATCATTATTAATTTTATTTTAAGAGGCCCTTTTATGGTAATTCATTCAATAGCTATATGCTAGAGCTATATATTTTTTGACATATCATGAAGCATTGGTTTAGGAACGATTGGATTAATGTTTACTTAAATCTCTGTAACGTCTTCTTCAAATTTTAAGTCAGTTCCATAGTGCACTCATATGAAAGGTAGAATCAAGTACTCCAAAAAAAAGTGACCTGATTTGCCTTGGATATTTATTATAACAGAATCTTCCCTTGGATATTATAACAGAATCTTCCCTTGCCCTGGCTGTCAGGTCCACTTTCCTTAACTCAGTGTATTTCTCCCTATGAGCCTGCTGCTGCTGCTGCTGCTGCTGCCGCTGCTGCTGCTGCTGCTGCTGCTGCTGCTGCCGCCGCTGCTGCTGCTGCTGCTGCTGAGTCGCTTCAGTCGTGTCCGACTCTATGCGACCCCATAGACGGCAGCCCACCAGGCTCCCCCGTCCCTGGGATTCTCCAGGCAAGAACACTGGAGTGGGTTGCCATTTCCTTCTCCAATGCATGAAAGCGAAAAGTGAAAGGCAAGTCGCTCAGTCGTGTCCGACTCTTAGCGACCCCATGGAATGCAGCTTACCAGGCTCCTCCGTCCATGGGATTTTCCGGGCAAGAGTACTGGAGTGGGGTGCCATTGCCTAACTCCTTCATGTGTAAACAAACGTGATTTTATCAGCACCATTTTATGATAGTTCAAGTTCATTTGCAGAGCAGGTAGCAAAGAAGAGAACAGAAAGACCGTCAGTACTCTTGTAACTCCCCTGGAAGGTCACCCTGTATTAGCAGGAGGAGATGGAGGGATCTGCCATGCATATGCAGCAGGAAAGCTTGTTTTCTGAACCTGAGGGCAATAATGAAGCATGGATGGATATGATCTTATTTTAATTTAATTCATAATTAATCATCTGTATTGAGAACCAGCTGTGAGCTGGGCACTGCTGGCCACTGGTAATACAGTGATGAAACAGGTATCGTCCTTGCCCTCCAGCCATCTTCCAGTCTAGGTGGGGAACCTGGGGGCAGCACTCACTTCAGTGGAAAAAGGAAATACTCTAAACAAAGTTTCCTTTTTAGGAGCTCTGTGTGCCCTGCACTATACTCTAGTTTAGATATCAAACCAGTGCCTGAGGCTTGAGACTGTCCTTACTTATTTTCGGAATTCCTGCTGGAATATAAGATAAGGAGTCTTTCAATGCAATCTCATAGTACTATACACTGAGTAGGTGTCTATAAGTTACAGTTCAAAAATATTCCCCCCCACCCAAGAGTTTCTGATACCAGGTTTCATGTCAAAGGCAGGAAACAACAATCTCCTTCATGTAGTTCGGAAACTGAAGTGAAACACAGCCAGGGTTCCAACCTGTAGTTGCAGAGCTTTCTTCTCTCTCTACCAGCCCCTGCCTCCTGTTTGTTGCCCTTTGTCAGAATCTTCTAACCAAGTCCTGGAATTTGTTTGGCCTGAATATCACTAACCCAGAGTTCTTCCTTATGGAGTCAGCATGCTGTCATGAACCTTGAATCTTCTAACTTAATAATAAGTCTGTGATGTCTACATTAGACAAGTTTATTCCAATTGCCAATGACAGAAACTAACCCTAGCCAGCTGAACTTAAAAAAAAAAAAAGATACGGGGAGAAAAGTGGGAATTTTTTGGAAAGATATTCGTATTCCCATTCAGAATTTAAGGGCAAGAGAAACAGAAAGAGACAACAAGGAATCAGCCAAGTGATCATGAGGCTACTCTGAAGCTTTCAGCTCACTGAAATACCTGCCTTCCTCATGCTCTGATCAACTCAAAAGTGTGCCTTCATGGAGTTACTTCTGAAACCAGCTTTCATGTCAAAGGCAGGAAACAACAGTCCCTTTCTTGAACTCAGAAACTGAAGTTAATGAACCGTCTCTCCAGAGGAGTGACTAAGCAGATCCCTGGGTCGGTCCAATGAGTGAGTACAGGTTAGGTGTCTGTGGAGGAGGGCTAGGATCTCTGGGGGTCTACCTCTGTGTAAGGGGTTGGGATGGTGTTTAGAAAAGAGAAAATCATTGTAAGCCTGGAAGCCATGCCAAGAAGTCCATATATTGGCCCTTCCTTGGGCAGAATGGTTGGCTAAGGAGACATGTCTCTCAGGAGGCCAGATTTTTATCAGTGGAAGCTTGAATTTTATAAGTAGCTTGCTATTTTCTTCATGACACCATTCAAACTAGCCTCATGCATGGTCTTAGTAGTTAAAATTAATATGTCAGTTCTGCTTTCCTGGTTGACTCAGTATCATTTACCTTAGTTTAGCTATTCACTGATTAAACTTCAGAGGAAGTTTTCAAAATAGAATTTGAGTGCTCCCAGTGGAGATATGGGTCTTCCCTGGTAGCTCAGCTGGTAAAAGAACCTGCCTGCAGTGCAGGAGACTCCTGTTTGATTCCTGGCTTGGAAAGATCCCCTGGAGAAGGGATAAGCTACGCACTCCAGTGTTCTTGGGCTTCCCTGATGGCTAAGTTGGTAAAGAACCTGCCTGTAATGCTGGAGACCTGGGTTCAGTCCCTGGGTGGGAAGATCCCCTGGAGGAGGGCATGGCAACCCACTCCAGTATTCTTGCCTGGAGAATCTCCGTGGACAGAGGAGCCTGGCAGGCTACAGTCCGTGGGGTCACAAAGAGTCGGACATGACTAAGCAACTAAGCACAGCACAGTGAAGATTTGGAGAGCTGAACTTGGGCTTGCTGTCCTGCCCTGTCCTTGCCCTGGCCAAGCTAACTGTGGACCTGGAAGCCTGGTTCATGTCATGCTCTCCCCTGCCTTACACCTGAATTACTGCGGCATTTGTGCACTCATCCATTCACTCACTAAGCTTTCCCTCTGTCAGAAGCTCTATCAGGAGGTAGGAATACAAAGATGAATCTGACACCATACCTGCTCTGAAAGGACTCACAGGGCTTGGAAATGTGTGTGTTGGAAAAGCAACGGCTCTATGGTCCCAAGTGATTACAGCGCTGCAGGCTCAGGCAGCAACCCTGGCCCAGAGATCCTTACACTGCAGCACAACGGGACCCTATGGCTAAGCTCACCACCCAGAAACGGATACTGCAGTAAACAGAATCATGACACTTCCCCACTTCAAAGGGTCATATCCCTCCCTGGAAGTGTAAATGCTGTTACACGGCAAAAAGGAATTCTGACTTTGAGATGCAGAGCTTATCCTGGATTGCCCAGGAGCATCCACTGTGATCACAGCAGAGAAGACCTGGAGAGACAGCAGCATGAGAAGGACCTGACCCACTGCAGCTGGCTTTAAAGATGGAGCAATGGAGCCGCCGATCAAGGAACGCAGCAGCCTACAGAAGCTAGAAAAGGCAAGGGAATGGATGGTCTCCGAGAGCCTCCAAAAGGAAAGCAGTTCTGCCAATACCGTCCCTTTAGATTCATGAGACCCGCTTCAGACTTCTGACCTCCAGAACTGTAGGATAATCAAGTCAAGTTACGTCACTATGTTTGTGATGATTTGTTACAGCAGCAATCAGTTCAGTTCAGTTCAATTGCTCAGTCATGTCCGACTCTTTGCGACCCCATGGACTGCAGCACACCAGACCTCCCTGTCCATCACCAACTCCCAGAGTGCACCCAAACCCGTGTCCATTGAGTCGGTGATGCCATCCAACCATCCAGTCCTCTGTTGTCCCCTTCTCCACCCACCCTCAATCTTTCCCAGCACCAGGGTCTTTTCAAATGAGTCAGCTCTCTGCATCAGGTGGCCAAAGCACTGGAGTTTCAGCTTCAACATCATAGGAAACTAGTATAGGCAAGTATATACCTGGGTGACGCTTGGTTTTATGCAAAAGGACAGAGGATTGACCAGGGGCATCTTTCTAGGGCATCATTTAAAATAGTATTTTCATATTAAGCATATGAATAGGATGATAATTTAGCATCACCTTTGAATTTGAATGGCAACCCACTCCAGTATTCTTGCCTGGAAAATCCCATGGACAGAGGAGCTTGGCAGTCTACAGTCCCTGGGGTTGCAAAGAGTCGGACACAACTGAGCGACTTCCCTTCACTTGAAGATGAAGCACAAGATTTCACTTTTTTTCTTTTTTTTCTAATTTGTGCGCTGCATTGAGCCCTGAGCTCTGGTCTTCTTCTCCTCCACTGTCAGACACGGAAGTATTAAGAGGCATCTGTCTGAGTGCTACAGTCAGTGACAATCTAGACTACTACCATTGTTATTCTTAGCACATAGTTACATTTAGGTCTTTTTTACCTAATTTTAAAATCCATGTTCCCAAAGATGGTGCTCACTGGAACTTCACTTAAGAATTTTAAAATATATCAGAACGTAACAACATCTAACATTGTTATAATCCTTTCTCAAGCCCTTCTTTATTTGGGGCTTAAAACAAATAAGCTTCATGAAGAAAGGGTAATCATTCTCACTTGTCAGAGGAAGAAAGAGAAGCTTGGAATAGAATGTCCAAAGTAACAGGGGCTGAGTGCCATGGCGGCTCTTTCCGCAAAGCCAGGGTGGCTGCCAGAGAGTGTTTCTCTCGGGTAGGTCCCTGGGTAGCCAGTTCCCAGTTCCCCAAGCATCTGCTGTGTCACAGCTGCATCCAGACGGCCCCTGGGCCTGCACAACGGCTGCTCTGGGTTTAGGTGTCACTGCTTTCATTATGACTATGAACCTGTAACCGGCCCCTTGTCCCCATATGACTGGATCTGTTCTCACGAAAGAATCGCCTCAACAAAAAGGAGTGCAGGCAGTGTGCAAGAGCAGGACTGGGCCTTCTGAGAACTGCAAAAGCCACTTTTCACTGTGATCCCAGCGCTCCCGAGATGAGCTGGGTGCAGAGCGAGGAGGAGGCCACTGTTTGGGGGCCAGGGCGAGTGCGCCTCTTTGGCTGTTCTCAGTGACCCTCTTCACTTTCCAGCAGGGCCTTGTCTGGGCCGCTGGGTCAGAAGGCATTGTTCTGTTTTTGCAGTCAATTCACTGTCTCTACTCAAACCTCATAGAAAGAGTTTGCTTGGTTTGTAGGTTTATCATTATTATTACGGTTTTTTTTTTTTTTTTAACTGCAGAGGAGGTATTTTCCTTTCCTTGTTGCGTCTTTTTCACTCCAATTCAAAGTCTATACTTTCTATGAGCTGTCACCCCATCAAAGAAGATTTCCCTGGCCTGATATAAATACCACGCTACCCAGACCCCTTTCTATTTTCACTCTTCATTCCTTCGCTTTGCTTTGTTAAGGTTTTCATAACAATTCTCTCACCTGACTTCTCTTTTTTTTCCGAAATGTTTCTGTCTCTGCGGCCGTGAGAGTGAAAGCGCCGTCTCCTTGGTCTGCTGCTGTATCCCCGGGGCCTCCCCAGGTGCCTGGCACTCAGGAGAGCTCAGGAAATACGGGCCGAATCAACTACTGAAATCTTTGCATCTCACCCAGTGTGTGGTACCATCCTGGACCTTCTGTACAAAAGACCCAAGTGAAAAAAAAAAACAAACAAAAACCAAGAAGCCAGAGCAAAGGGGAGAAAACCCTTAATTACTCTTTTTGCAGTCACTTTCTAGTTTCTGATTGACTGATTGATCATGGTAAGGGAAAGATGCAGAAGGGGGAAATATCAGTGTTGAGTTGAAATCTCTCAGCCCCCAATACCTGGCCCCCCCAGACTGGGGTTGGGGTGGGCTTTTTCTGCCTTCACTTGGAAGTGAAGGTAATTACACAGTGGCCTCAGCCTATTCACTTCATATCCACCAACGAAAAGCAAAGCCTTCTTTCCTTTGGCTGTCAGTGGGGTGGTAGCAGACAGGAGGGAAAATGCTATAAGCTCATATTTTTTAGGTCCACGGATTTGTTACAAGCTGTTCTGAAAATCGTGCAAAGTAGAACAGTGGAATAAATCCTCCTATACCTGGTACATTGTGTGGTTTAGTCTGCACAACTTTTGTAAAGCCCACCTGGAAAACCAGCAGTTCTTGCTAAGGTCTAATGGAGTCTAATGGTGTCACCTCCCCTGGGAAAATATTTCTAAAGCATTTCATAGCACTGCACTTCTTATGCATGATCTTTTTGCCTCTGTGATACTTTTTATACCCTGCCACCTACACACATCTCTCCTAGAAAGCAGAGTAACCACATGCACAACCAGCATGCTTGGTTCACTCTGCCAATGGTGGTCTCATCACCCTGTTCAGTTAAATGACTATATTCATGGCTAATTCTGTCCTAGACTAAGAGGGCAGAAATTATCTCACAGCGCTTTTTATCTCCAGTTTCCAGTGTAAGAGCCTGGAATGTAGTTTGTACTTGATAAATATTGAGACAGTGAGTCAGTGAATCCATGAAAAACAAGAAACTTTATAATCCAGGCACAGCGATCTGGTGTTAACATTTGGACTCTCTTTCTGGGGCTTATATTTGACTTTTTTTTTTTTTCTTTTGGTCTACATGCAGGCACTCTGATTGTTCTGAAACACCCCTATCCCAAAAAAGTGGAAGAACCGTCCATTTATGAATCTGTCCGGGTTCACACAGCAATGCAAACGGGAAGATCAGAAAATGACCTGGTGCCCACTGCGCCTTCTGTAAGTGGCCATCCATCTGCCCACCGGGCTCACTGCCTAAAAGCAATAACATCCAATAAGTTACACACATTTTACAGCACTTTTGCTCACATAAAATTCACCCTTGGGTTATAAAACTGGAAAAGGAACGTAAAGTTCTTAAGCCTATGGCTCATCTGGTCTAGGGTAAATTGTAAAAAAAAAAAAAAAAAAAAATTACAATGTGATAGTGATAGGATTTTAAAGACTTCAGAAATAGTGCTTAAATCCTGTCCTTACTTCACCAAAAAAGTTCATGGTAGAATATGCGAAAGATGTTTATGGTCACACTGTTGTCTAAACGATTATTCTATAAATTCATTAAAAATTTTTTAAAAAGTTCCTTTACATTTCAATTTTCTCTGGAAGAAAAAGATTCTCCACCTTTACTATAATTCCTCAGGATATTATTTTTTTCCCTGGTCTTTTTATTACTTATGTTTTTCCTTCATTGAATGAAGGGTCCAGACAGAAGACATCTGGACTCCTGTGCAGCATGTGAGCCACTGTTCACTTTCAGCGCAATGGGGGCTTTCATTGCTCTCCTTGGAGTCCACTGACGTTTGCTCTGTGAGCTGCGACCCTGCAAAGATTCCTCTGCAGCACCTTCTTCCCTTCACTGTGCCCCGGGCGCCCTGATTCTTTTCCTTTTTCTCATTGGCTCCACGCTCGCGTATAAAGTATCTGGCTTGTGTCCTCATGATAAAGAGGATCACACCTAAATGAAACGTCAAGCACTAGTTCTAGATAGCAATCATTATACTTGAAGATATTTAGCTACAGGTTAAATAGAAACATGCATGACCTTTTGGTCTCTGTGGCCGTACTTCTTCTACCCTGCCACCAGAGACATCTCTCCTGAGAAGCAGATTTATCGCGACTTCCAGCTTAACAGCTTTCGGCGGATGCCCACTGTCTTCATCCGGCGGATGCCCACTGTCTTCATCCGGCGGATGCCCACTGTCTTCATCCGGCGGATGCCCACTGTCTTCATCCGCCGGATGCCCACTGTCTTCATCCGCCGGATGCCCACTGTCTTCATCCGGCGGATGCCCACTGTCTTCATCCGCCGGATGCCCACTGTCTTCATCCGCCGGATGCCCACTGTCTTCATCCGCCGGATGCCCACTGTCTTCATCCGCCGGATGCCCACTGTCTTCATCCGCCGGATGCCCACTGTCTTCATCCGCCTGGATCCTGCTCTTCTCCCTGACCTGACCTTATACTTCTCTCCCACATTCACGCTGGAGGACCCCAAGTTTCTGAATGCTCCTCCTCCCCCCCCTGCATCTGAAACCCTGCAAATATCTCTACTGTTTTCTCATCCTTAGAGGCCTGCATCTGGGATCAGTCTCTTCCAGAAAGCCTTCTTGACCCCTTCTGCTGCTGCTGCTGCTGCTGCTGCTGCTGTCGCTTCAGTCGTATCCGACTCTGTGCGGCCCCATAGACGGCTGCCCGCCAGGCTCTGCCGTCCCTGGGATTCTCCAGGCAAGAACACTGGAGTGGGTTGCCATTTCCTTCTCCGATGCATGAAAGTGAAGTGGAGTCGCTCAGTCGTGTCCAACTCTTAGCGACCCCATGGACTGCAGCCTGCCAGGCTCCTCCGTCCATGGGCTTTTCCAGGCAAGAGTACTGGAGTGGGCTGCCATTGCCTTCTCCGTGTTACTACGCTACGTCCACTCAAAAATAAAAATCCTGGAAATTGGCTGAGGAAGATGTTTTAGCTTTTTTACAAAGGGACGTAGAAGACCTCTGAATTAGAGAAACTTAGGAACGCAAGACAGTAAATAGTCTCAAGTCAAAACAGACCAGAGAACACATCAAGATCTAACCAAGTCTTTGTTTTCCAGTCGGCTGTACTCTTCCTGTCCTTCCTCTTCACCATCCTACACCCCCCCCCCCCCACCCCCCGCCACCAATCGCTTCACCGTCATTTTCATTTGTCCTCTCAGTTTTACTCTACATCTTCTCTGTTACCTTCCCTTAAAGATCTCCACTCAAGGTCGATCAAACCAGACCCTACTGCGTGCCTTCTTTTTCAATAGTAGAATGCAGATATGACTGAACTTGTGGAGCTGGTGTGAGCATGAGGCACGGGGCATACTTAGGTAGAAACAACCTTGGGATCAAATTCTGCAAGCTTTATTGCTTGCCTCCTTCGCCCACTTCAAGTGTTGGATGGATTCACCTGCCCAAGGATCCAGCAATGAACATAGCAGAAGGTTCTGCATAATGGCATTTTTAAAACAGTGGTGGAATTCCTTGGGGGTCCAGTAGTTAGGGCTCAGCCATTTTCACTGCCCAGGCTGGGTTCAATCCCTGATCAAGCAACTAAGATTCTGCAAGCCAGGGACAAGGCCAAAATTAATTTAAAAAAGTGAAACAATGGTGAGTGGTAAGTTGAAAATATCTTCACTCACGCTGTGTAATGAGAAGTCCATGACATTTATTCTGCATTGATATGGACAGAAAACTAGAAATATTTTCTAGTGGATTCTTGTGTCACAGTACTCCTCACTATGAATGGATGGACCAGCCAGCTGGGGAACAGTTACCGTCTTATCAGGGACTCTCCTCCCCTGGCTGAACACAGCAGCTCACAGCTTTGATTGAGGGCTTCTGGACTTCTGCCTTCTCTTGTGGAGATGCCCTTCTTGCACAAGCAGTGGCAGTGGAGGAAGGGGATTAAGTACTATTTACAGGAAAAAGAACTTCTTGCTTGAAGTGAAAATGAAAATAGGTGTCCTATCGCCCAGAAATGTAGATGCTTCTGTAAAACTGTTTACCATCCTTTGGCAAGTGCATCTGGGGAAATGATTGTTTATATATTTCATACACAACATAGGATTGGGCTTCTGAGATAGGATGAATTTAATTAATTCATTTGCTTAGCAAACTTTTTTAAAAAGTGCCTACGATGCACCGAGGCCTGTTTTAAGCACTGGAGGGTTGGCAATAAATTAGGCAAATGCTCTGGCCTCATTGAGCTCACACTGTATGTAGTAGGGGATCATGCCAATCATCAAAAGAAGAATAAAAACCCAGGTTCTAATAGGAAATTGGCACTGATGCAGTGCCACACTCCCATCCGCAGATCTCGTTTAGGCGACAGTCATCAGTTTTCTTAGTAAGGCGCCTCAGAGCATAGGGATGCGATCCAAAACCACCAGTTGCCTTTATCTGTCTTGCCTCTTGAGTAGGCTTCATTCTGGAATACATCCTCAGTTTATCCCGCCTGATGGCTTTTGACTAAAATTAAGGCAGGCAGGGCTTCCCAGGTGGTGCTAGTGGTAAAGAACTTGTCTGACAATGCGGGAGACATAAGAGATGCTGGTTCGATCCCTGAATCAGGGAAGATCCCCCAGAGTAGGAAATGGCTACCCATGCCAGTATTCTTGCCTGGAAAATTCCATGGACAGAGGAGCCTGGAGGGCTACAGTCCATAGGGCTGCAAAGAATTGGCCATGACTGGCATGAGCACACACAAGGCAGGCAGATAGAAAGGATGATAGGCAGGCTAATGCTTTAATTTTAAAATATTTTGGTTGTTTCCAATTTGGGGCTATAAACTCTCTTCTTCTAGATGAGAAGATTTTAAAAAATAAATCTGCTGCTATATAGATATTTCCTTTCTTACCTCCTGAGACCATGAATAAAATTGGTATTCTCAGCTCTTTTCTCTGCAGCCTTCCACTTATCTATCAAAACCTTAGAAAAATACTAGATTTATCATATATTGTTTGGATGGAGGTAAGATGGAGTCAGTAGCATGATTTCTTAGTGTGATTTCAATTCTATCAGTATCTTCTACAAAATAACTTATCTTTATTTTGCCTCTGTAGACTCAATAATCCAAAATGGTAATTTTTTGTTTCCATAATATAATATCCAAACTCAATTCAGTCAGTTCATTCTTTTAATGTCAGAATGAATCAAATTGATTATTCAATATCAAATTCACCAATGCTATAAACATTATTTAAATGAATACCTGGGAGTTTCACTGTTATTTCAACGCCCTAAGAATTTTAAAGGAAGTGGTCATAGTCATATGTTATTTCTGGCTTTAAATCTTTATTTTGATGGTTGCTGTTCCTCTTTTTCCTTGGTAGGGAGAATTCATCTCAGGAACAAATACTGTGGAAACTCCCGTGAAAAAACATTGACATCAACCAAATCATTTCTCAATTTTTATTCATTTTTTTCTTACTAATATAAGATGTATTATGATATCATAGAACAAAATAGCCTACCACAAATCTAATTTCTTCAGGAATGTATGAATTTTGACATTTTTTCACCTGAGGGTCCTGGTTTTATGCAAATTGCTATTCATACTGTTCCCCACCATTCCTTATATTTCATAGGTGCCAGCTATGTGTCATATTGTTACCCTTGAATTATTGATAGGTGAGATGAAATGACTCATTCTCACTTTAAATCCCTTCTAGATGAATCAAGTCTAAATAGATATGCACTCTTGAGAGTCTATCCCATGGAATATAGGTCTCAAGAGATAGTCTGTGAAAAAACAAAGGGGTGGGTTTGGAGAATTATATGATAAATTGTAGAAAATGCGATTTCTAATTCACAAAGCAGATTAGCAGAATACAGACTCTGGGAAGTACAGAAATCCCTCTTCTTTGCTTTATCCAAAGTTGCCCATGTATTGACCTTACGGCAGTGTGTGTGGCCATGTTTATGTACATAACACCCCAGCAACAATCCGAGCAGATGGGATGCACAGACGCCTGTTGCCCAATGCAGGCTCTTATAAATGGTATAGCTTATATCACCTGGTTGATATATAACATTGCCACCAAAGATGATGAGTGCAAAGTGCTAGCTCACGTTAGAGGAGAATCTGTGCACTGTTCTCTATTGCTGCAAAATCTCACCGGACAATCTGGTCTGAAAACAGTGTTTACCACACGGGAAGGATTTTCAAGTGCCTCGATGAAGAAGGAAAGGCAATTACTTAAAGATCAAAGGCAAATTCTTGTTTCATTTTAAAATAGGACAGAAATAGACAAAATTCAAGTTGTGATAGTTCTGGGCTTCACTTGAGTGTTTCTTTCTTTTACAGCTGGGTACCAAAGAAGGCTACCTCACCAAACAGGGTGGTCTGGTCAAGGTAAGGAAGCATGTGGCCTCCAGCATCAGCCACAAAGAGAGAGAATGCATCCTGGGAGCTCAGTCCTCATTTTGACTTTTAAAAAGCAGAACCGCCTACTCATTTTGACCCAGTTATAACATTTACCTGTTTACAGAATTCATCTTGATGGCTAATGTTAGTCAAAATTCTATAAAATCACTTGACTATTCTTTGGCAAAGTGACATGTATGAAAATAGCCTATCATTGATAATCAAAACTTAAAATCCTTTTGATGCAATAATTGAGGATTAAAGTGGCAAATTAACTCCAGCACATATCTTTTTATATTCAATAATTTTTTTTACCATCTTAATCATTTTTTAAACCTTTAATTTTATATTGGGATATAGCCAATTAACAATGTTATGGTAGTCTCAGGTGAACAGCAAAGGAACTCAGCCATTCATATACATGTATCCATTCTCCCCCAAACTTCCCTCCCATCCAGGCTGTCATATAACATTGAGCAGAGTTCCATGTCTAGTACATACCTTCGCTTTTTAAAATTTTTTTTTAGTAAAAAAGAGTCAAAATTTTATGAAAATTTTGTTAGGTATGTCTACCTAACAGTAGAAAAGGAAAAAAACAAAAACAAAAACATCTCACTGGTACTAATGTAACTATCTTATAAAATCCCAAAGAAAACAAAATTTGGGACTTTACTGGTTGGGAGGTATCCAGCTGTTTTCTGTTTATGCGACTGTACCTTTAAAGTTATTCAATTTCATATTCATGGGCTAAGAAGACATTCACGGAGTGTCTGTTCTTTCTCATTTAAAGTGTCAGGGCACTGAATCTCTCAAGGGTACTGGCCTGCTTGAATTTAACCTAAATATTTAGTTATTTTGTCCCGACTCAAGTGTATTATTCGTGGGAAGAGGAAGTATTCATGTTCGTAGCATTATTTTTAAATCCATTGTTACTTCCTTTAATTGGGAACATTGCCACCAAAGATGATGAGTGTTCTGTTCAGTTAGTACAGAAAAAGGAGACAAAAAAAAAGAAAAAAGGAGACAGAGGGTAACAAGACAGTGGGTAACATTTTTCCACCAATGCCCTGAAATTTCTAGGCAAGGTTTAGAATAGCATGTGGTTTGAGGTTCCTAAACCTCAGTTTGTTTGTTTGTAAAACAAGAATAATAATATTTGGCATTGTATGAGGGCTGTGTATAATGTATATAAACCTCCAAGGATAGTATGAATTTTCAATAGATGCTCAAAAATTATATCTTTTCTTACCATAATTTTATTAAGATTATTAAGTCTTACTAAGATGGAAATTTTAGTGGTTTATTGTAATGCAAATCACCTTAAATATTTATGATAGGTTATTTCTTTTTACTTGCTTAAAAATGTTAATGATATCCTTGCCTCTGTTATGAGCTTAAGGCTTGGAATCATTTTAATTTTTTAAACTTTAAAATTTTAAGGTTCACTTTGAAAGTTTTTTTTTTCTCAGAAATAACACCACAAGAATATTTCATTGTATCTAATCTTTTAGATACTTTTATAAGAAAAGGAAATTATCCGGTCCAGATATTATAATCATGTATGCAAAGCCTATGTTTCATTTTTTTTTTTTTCCAGACCTGGAAAACGAGGTGGTTTACTTTGCACAGGAATGAACTGAAATACTTCAAAGACCAGATGGTAAGAAACATGATCATATATTTTCCCTTTAAAAATGAGACTCTAAATGAAAGGAATATCTGCCTTTTAAAATCCCTGAAATTATGGGAAACATCCTGTAAATGACTGGAGATGAGCTTTCTCGCATAAATGAGACCTGTATAGCAGACACTGTTCTCAGTCTGGCTAACCTCTAACTCTCTGGGGCATGCCACGCCCTGTGTTTAGAGCAGTGGAATTGTTCCCTTACCACATTGGGTGGACTGTCTCGTAGCAGTGTTCTCTATTAAAAATATGTCCATTTATCAGGTCTAACTCATTAAGCAAATTTAAAATTATTTCATCTCTTCTCATTTTTCCTACACAAAATTTCTGAGAAAGTGGATGTCTAAAAACATGGGAGAAAAATATGCCTCCCTTCCACGTGTTAAAAATCCATCTCCACCAAATTTGAATTGACAATGAAAGTATCTTTCTAATGTCCAATTTCACGAAAAGCCAATCCCCAGACAAGCATGTGGCTTCCCTTAGGAAGTTTTATTATCAATTCCTGTAGTGGAAGTAAAGTTAACAGTCACTCATAGTGGAGACTTATAAACAGATTTGTGTGTGTGTGTGTGTGTGTGTGTGTGTGTTTTATGATGACATAGTTTGTCCTTTTGTTTTAAGTCACCAGAACCAATTCGGATCCTAGATTTGACTGAATGTTCAGCTGTACAATTTGATTATTCACAGGAAAGGGTAAACTGCTTTTGGTAAGTTGTTTTATAGAGGAAATGTTTTTTTTTTTTTTAATCTTCTTGCCAGATACTTATTTTGGCAGAATAAAAAATCGTATGTCTAATGTGTACAGATGTTTTGACCTGAGGCGGTACATGCATATTAGGAGTCCTTTCAGCTGAATGTGACATAAAATCTCATTTGTTGTTGTTCAGCCGCTAAGTTGGGCTTCCCAGGTAGTGGTAAAGAATATCCCTGCCATGCAGGAGAAGTAACAGATGGGGGTTCAATCCCTGGGCTGGGAAAATCGCCAAGTTGTATCTGACTCTTTTGTAACCCCATGGACTATACCCAGCAGGCTCCTCTGTCCATGGGATTTCCCAAGCAACGATATTGGGGGGAGTTGCCATTCCCTTCTCCAGGGGATCTTCCCAACCCAGGGATCAAACCCACAGCTCCCGCATTGGCAGTCAGATTCTTTACCACTGAGCCACATGGAAGCCCTACACTCGTTTAAAGTGGTATAAACAAATAAGCACTTCTGCTGGGTTTGATTCTTTATGTTGTACACTGCAACAAGTATGATGCACACGATGGGATGCCAGTCATATGCTAGACAGCTTTCATTCTTTTGAGATGTTTTATTCAATTTTAGTTATAACTTTGTTGACTCCAAGAATGAGTGATTTGTGTAATTATGACAATTCTTGCAGATGGCACGAAAGTGT
Source organism: Ovis canadensis (assembly GCF_042477335.2). Classification (NCBI taxonomy): domain Eukaryota; kingdom Metazoa; phylum Chordata; class Mammalia; order Artiodactyla; family Bovidae; genus Ovis; species Ovis canadensis. The sequence goes on along the minus strand of NC_091250.1, from coordinate 40,814,504 downwards.
TTTATTCTAACACTGTCAGTGTATCATGATAATTTTCTAACTGGGAGGAGTAAAGCGTCTTGAGAAAAAAGTGTTTTATTTCCCACCAACATTTATTTTAAGGTTTTAAAACATATAAAATTTGAGGGACTTACATGGACCTCTGCTCAATGTTTATGTGCCAGCCTGGATGGGAGAAGGGTTTGGGGGAGAATGGGTTTATGTACATGTATGACTGAGTCTCTTTGCTCTTCATCTGAAACTATTATAAAATTATTAATCAGCTATACTCCAATACAAAATAAAAAGTTTGAAAAAAAAGAATGAAACAAGTGGAAAGACTTATATGCCCATATACCCTTCACCTAGATACATCAATCATTAATATTTTGCATATTTGCTTTATCTCTATCTGTTCACTTTCTTTTGTTGAACCAATTGAAAGTAAGTTGCAGACATCATGGCACTTTCTTCGTGAATATTTAAATTTGTATCTACTAAGAATAAAAATATCACCTATAGAACAATATCATTGTCCCACCTAAGAAAATTAGCATCAACTATTGTTAATGAATGATTGGATAGTATCAGCCAATGATGGAAATCTTCTTTAAATTCACATAAAGATACCGTACACACTAACAGGGGGTTATATTTCTCATATAACAAGCAATCGGGAGGCAGACAGCTACACTGACAAGGTCCTGTCCAACGTCTATATAGTTCTTTTGGTCTTTTCCTCATGCTTACTACTTCAGAGTCCAAGTGAAATAGTCCAGCTGTAGGCCTCATATTTTCATGTAAGCCATGAAGAAAGATGCTGGGATGGGATGAGCCAGGTCTGCCCTTTTTATCAGGAAAGCAGACATTTTCTCAGAGAATCTTCTATCATATTTTCCCTCCTATCTCATTGGCCAAGACTGCAGCCAATGGTCATCAGCAGCAGCAAAGGAAGCTAGAAAAGGGTACTAGTATGATCATGACTGGGCTTCCCAGGTGGCTCAAGTGGTAAAGAATCTGCCTGCCAATGCAGGAGACACAGGTTCAATTCCTGGCTCAGGACGATCCCCTGGAGGAGGGCGCAGCAATCCTTTCTAGTATTCTTGCCTGGAGAATCCCATGGACAGAGGAGCATGGCAGGCTGCAGTCCATGGGGTCGCAAAGAGTCGGACACGACTGAGTGATTGAGCATGCACACATGATAATTGGCTCCAACTAGTTGTAATTTATCGCCTGGGGTTTTGTTAGCAAGAAGAAAGGAAAACTGATCTGTATTAACAGGTAATTAATCATGTCTCTCACAACAAGTACCAAACAATGACAATTCCAGCAATCAGTTTTGCACAGTGTGTGCACAATATCACACCCCCTCCCCAACCTCCCCTCAAGATTTACCTTTCATACACAGAGACTTACCTCTTGTCTATTCAACATTATTCACTGGTGTAAACAAGATATGTTGCTTTGGTTTTAGGGTATAGAAACCCTTCTGGTTTCAGTTCAGGCTTTTTTTTTTTTTTTTTTTTTTTCACGAAAAGGACAAAAAATTTTTTTTAAAGTGTTTTGTGTCTCAACTGTTAGGACAGGAAATGTGGGCAGGATATAAATCAGAAGATTTTTTAAGTTAATTAACTAGACTGCTTCAGGTCTTATTTATGGCACGTGGGATCTTTTAGCTGTAGCGTTTGAACTCTTAGTTGCAGTATGTGGGATTGAACCTGGGCACCCCCTGCACTGGGAGCTGGGGGTTTTAGCCACTGGACCACCAGGGAAGTCCATGAGGCAAATGATTTTGACTCTATAACCCAAGACACCGTCAAAGGAGGAGTTAATTCTGTTCCTAGAACAGTCTTTCATGCCAGTAGGCAAGTTTGTCTTCCCTTCAGCAAAGATTAACTCACGGCAGAAGGAGGCCAAGTGAATAGTTGAGGAGATTTATTGTCTCCTTTCCCGCTCTGAAAAGTTAAAACTGCCTTCATCCACAGAGGCCACTGTCTTCCTTGTTGCAGCCAGCTAACACAAATGAATTCCTTCAGCAAACTCTTTTATTTGTGTTGCTTGTTCTTTGAATTGTAGCACAAGTTCTGAGTCATTTAATGAATCAGCGGAATAAACACACATGTGTATTCAGCCTAGATCATGAACAATAAAAGGATCTGGGTTTGACCTGGACCTCTTCCCCACCTCTATCCCACCCTTTGGACCCATTAAAATATACAAATCTGCCTGTAAAAATAATAATGTGAATCAACAACATCCTCAGCACTTCTGCAGTTTGCCAGCAGGACTAGCTGTCTATATACCAACGCCTGAGGTTCTTACCCAGGTTCTATGTCAATTCTTTTTCCACTTGGAATACTTTAATGAGTGCTCAACTAATAGATGTTCAACGGTCTGGAATATCTTACATTCTTTCTTTTGTCTTATCAGCTTAGTATTTCCATTCAGGACGTTTTACCTCTGTGCAAAGACAGGAGTAGAAGCTGACGAGTGGATCAAGATATTACGCTGGAAGCTGGTGAGTTATTCGTGTCTCTGAATGCCTAGTACTCCCAAATCACATGTTGACGATTTCAAACTTATTTCTATTGGAAGAGTCAGGGAACCCCTGAAAACCTACAGGAAGTCAACGTGCAGGCTTGTGGAAGAGTCTGTTCATTCCTCTTGAACATGGAAGGGTTGAAGAAAGGAGTAAAGACAGAAGAATGAGGCTGCACTGGAGTCTCACTGCCAGAGCCTAGCCTAGTGTCTATCAGACTTCTGATGTCTATCAGACTTCCTGTTAGTGTGTGGGTGGTCCAAGATGGCCTGGAGGAGGACGTGTGGTACCAGAAGGACAGAGAGAGGAACGCTGACATAACTCTATAGTAGAAAATCCTTTTATATTGTCTGAGAAGGTGGTCTTGCCAGAAAGACTTGGCTTAGTGTCCTGTATAATCATTACTTTGTGCAGGTCAAAGCCAAAAGGTATTTTAATTTATCTGTTTTCCATATACCTCCTGGGAGGAAGACAAAGTGCTTATAAGAACATTCCAGTCTCATGCAATTTTTGTGCGTGTGTGTTTGCAAGTTAGTGAGTTGTTAGCCAAGAACTTGTCAAAGCTTTCTCAAATTTCATATAAATACCACCTTGAATCCCTTGATGTCTTCAGCTATAGACAGTAATCTCCAATTTTCGAAATGAAATTAGCTTATATTTAGAATCTTACTGAATAGTCCTTTCTAAATACTAGGATTTTTGCTTTTGGTTCTTTTCAATTTTAGATCCAAAGAAGTACAGCCCTCCTTGAGATAGTTCCAATGTATTTGATATTCAGTGGGGAAATCCTTTGCCATATACAGTCTTTGCTCAAATATGAATTATTTTTTATTGTTTGTTTCATAACTTTGACACATCATTATAGAAAATTTAAAGTAAAAACAGCAAATGAACATTTCCGATTTCTGCCTTTGCATATAAACATTTAAAACAAAATTTTATCATTCTGTAGTATTCTTCATCTGCTCACTTAACAATATATCATGAACATTTTTCCATATCAATAAATTTAATTTATATCTTCATTTTGATTCATTAAATAGTGTTGCTATTACTAAAAGTGCTGGGCCAGTTCCCAATTTGTGCATGTTTTAGCAACTATAGTATTTCTCCTGAGAAAAAAACAGAAAACAAGAATAAAACTTGGGGAAGAGGGGATATGATAATTACTTGTTGTTGCATAGTTTTCTTACCAGTCAGCATTTCATATTTAATATTTGTTGAAAGCCAACGTTTATTATCTTAAAGTTGCTCAACAGTCCATTCAGGTGGGTGTGCTTTCTTACAGTCTCAAATAAGAAAACAGCTCGGTCAAGGGGATGGCGCAGTCCGATCTCGGTCATTCATCTTTCAATAGATCTCCCTCGGTGAGGGAGACGCTGACGCAGGAGCAGGGTGGAATGCTCCCAATGCTGGGGTCCACGGCACATTTCACATGAAAACTGACTGAGAGTTTTTCTGTAGAAACAAATCAAAAGCAGATGCAGATTTGGACCATCCAGAAGACACCACATTTGCTGACTCATGGAAAACTGCTGCCCTTCAGGATCCTGCCATCTCTCTGAGACTAGCGAAGCGTCCTCATTCTGATGGGAATGGACAGGCCACTGCAACCAGGCGTGCTGGCTCTTAGAACACGCAGTAGGAGATGGCTCTGTAATCCCTCATTGTCGTCCCCAAGCTGGTTGACATTGGTTACCCAGAGTCCCACTCTGCATCATAGTCAGCTCATCTGAGTCCCAGATTGTGCTATTAACCAGGAAGGAAATGGCTATATATGTAGCCTGAAGCTTAAGACTGCTTCTTCAGAAGGTATATTAGGATAGCAGACGTCCAAGATTGGTGGGAGGGCAGTGTTTTTAATTTTTCCCCTCATTTATACAAAAAAACAAAGCAATTTCCAAAACAAAAATGGAAAATATTTGTAATATTTATTTTCTCTTTGTAAACATCTCAGATATCTACTGGGTCCTGTTTTCCCTTCTAATGATAAACCCATGAGAACTAAACCTCCTGTGGGCTATGAGGCAGAATGATAAAGATAACAGGAGGTACAATCTTAAAAAAATCATCTCTTTTAGTCATTTTGGGGGAAACGTTATAAAGAATGAGAAAACAAATAGAGGAAGAGTGATAAAGTCATAGGTAATTTCTAGTTTAATAATAATCATGATAATTATTATTGTAACAGTAAGAGAGGACTTGTAAGCACTAAGTTCTTCATCTCACTTCTCAAACAGCCTGAAAGAGACTAATCAAGCAGAGTGTGTTGTAACAATGCCTGCCAGAAAGTGAGCGGTAGGTACTGGCCCAAGAGAAATAGGATGTATCCTGCACTGCAAGGAGCATCCTATACCTTATTCAAGAGCAATTTATTTTGCCTACTGAGGGAGCAACACTAATCCACATATGGAGTGTAATGATGTGTTCGTTACACAGCATTTTCAAGCCAGAATAAGGGGGTTGAAATTGGGAGATAAGATACCATCATCCAAAGCTCCTAAGTAGATTCTAACTCCTTCTAGAGTCTTTATTAATAATGCTTTAATAGGCTGAAGTTTGAAGGGAGATGAAAGTATAGGAAGAAACCAAAATAAAAATGTTGTGGGGCAAAGCTATGACATTGCTCTTGCAGTCCAAAGGGCAACTTTGTTATTGAATACGTTTCTTCTGTTATTTGAACATCTAAGTCTCACAAATTACATGTTTCGACAAGGTTTTTAATGTATTTTGTAATATTTGTATCATATGAGATAAAGCAAATGTCAAGTTAAAATGTATTGTGTCATTTGCAAAATAAGAAGTTAGACATAAATGTTCCCCGAGATGTAGTTTCATGTTTTGTTTTTTTAGATCCAGAAGTGTTTGTGTAGGTAGCATTGTTTCTATTTTTTGTAAAATATGTTATTTATATCCTTTGGTTTTATCAAAAAGAGCATGATTTTTCTGTCTGTAATTTTTGCTATTAAAGTGTTTTTAGTATCTAATTTAAAAGAAATACAATTGATTAATATAAATAGCAATGAAGAATCCACTTTGGTTAGACTACAAGTTACTAAGGATTGAAGGATTCAGAGTTGAAGAAATAGTCCCTGTCCCCAAGGAGTTTTTAGTTGAATACAGGTAAGATAAGAAATACACGCATAATAATGCATAAAAGTAAACGCGATAAATGCTGAAAGTGAGGCAAAGCTAGATATGGGGTGTGCTTTAGCAGCACTGTTGTTCAGTCACTAAGTCCTGCCTGACTCTTTGCGACCCCATGGACTGCAGCACGCCAGGCTTCCCTGTCCTTCACCAACTTCAGGAGCTTGCTCAAACTCCTGTCCATTGAGTTGGTGATGTCATCCAACCATCTCATCCTCTGTCATCCCCTTCTCCTCCTGCCTTCTATCTTTCCCAGCATCAGGGTCTTTTCCAATGAGTCAGCTCTTTGTATCCAGTGTTCAAAGTATTAGAGCTTGAGCTTTAGCATTAGTCCTTCCAATGAATATTTAGGATTGATTTCCTTTAGGATTCAGCATGGAGGAAATCTTTCTTTGGGAGGATTTTGACATGAAAAGGGCAGTCTTAACACACACTATGTAATTAGTGTGTGTTTACCTGCTCTCAACAGCCCTGGAAAGTGGTCGTGATTTCACCTCCTGAGAAAGCTCAGGAAAAGGGCCTCAAAGGAGGATATTTCGTGCCAATGGCAGGCCAGTGGGGTTGTTTAAGATAATAGCTGTCTGTGTCAAGCTCTGTCACTAACAGTACGTGCTCATTGTAAAGGAAGTACCTCAAGACCCAGCCGAAGTATCAGCAGTTCTTCTCAGAATTCCTCAGGGGAAAACCTTGCCCCACAGAAGCACTGTTGCCTCTGGATGAGGGGAACCCCCCTCAACAACGGGAATGGCTGTAACTGCCTCCAGGGAAACCTGCCCTTATTCCAGGGCTGCTGGGCAGAACGCTCAGTGCTCAGAGCCCTCTCATCCAGCCAGGCGGCACCCACAAGTGGGCTCTTTGATCCTCTCCTCTCACTCACGTTGGGAGTGCAGCTTAGGGAGTTACACTGTCAGTTTCAGGAAAGAGCAGGAGAATTATCACAGGGTGAATATAAATTCTGCTCCCCTCCTCTACTGCTACTTCAGGTCAACTGCAGAAAGCCTTTACTTCTGCCCATCTTTCCAGCCACACCCAGCCTTACACACTGCTTACCATGGATTCAGGAGTTTAAGTCATCTGTGGAAAAGGGCCAGATTTTTTTTTTTTTACAATCATTGGGATTTTGTAAAATCTAGTTAAGTTACTAGAAAAGTGAAGAAACAAATACAACTACCACAATCCCATTTTTTAAATTAAATTAAATAGACTTGGGACTTCCCTGATGGTCCAGTGGCTAAGACTCTGAGCTCCCAATGCAGGTGGCCCAGGTTCAGTCCCTGATCAGGGAACTAGATCCTACATGTTGCAACTGAGATGGAAGATTCTGTGGGCCGCACCTAAGACCCAGTGCAGCCAAACAGATAGATATTTTAAAAAATTCAATAGACATAGTATACCTGCTGTTTTTTTATACCCTTAACTCTCAACTTCTGTAACTTGTCATGTACTAACAAACAGAACAGCCCAGTCTGTGGACTACATTTCAAGTAGCTCTGGCTAGTGGACTGCCACGTAAAACAGACCAGAGCCTTCTTGAGGAAGAATTCATCTTGATGTTGCTACGAATGTGCTTAATAACATCTACAGCCCCTTGAATTTATATAAAAGAGGTTATCCTCCATAACATGTGCAGGTCTCATTCAAGCAGTTGAAAGACCTTAAGAGCAAACCTGGGGTTTCCATGGAGAAGAAATTCCCCCTTTAGATGACAGGCTCAGCTCCTGCCTGAGATTTTCCAGCTTTCTGGCCTGCCCTACAGATTTGAGGTTTGCCAATTTCCAAAATCACGTAACCAGTTCCTTGAAATTAATCTAGTTCATATATATCCTACTGGTTGTTTCTTTGGTGAACCCCGAGTGATACAACTTCCTTTCCCAAATACCTCATCATTTTATTATATATTGTATTGTTTGCTAAAATATTTCATTATTTTTGAATAGTTAAAAATTTAAGAAGTGCAATAAAGTTTACAGTGAAAAGGGTCATTCCTTGGATCTGTTCCCCAAGTATCCAGTTCCACTTCATGGAGGTTATCGATGACACCCCATTCTGTGGATCTCCATGGACACCATCGTATCAATACAAGCAAGTATCAGTATGTACACGTATTTTTTCTTCCTATACATAAATTGCAGCATTGCAGTTTCACTGAACACTACTTTTCATTGGACATTATGTTTTGGAGATCATTCCATCTCAGTACCTAACATTCTTTTTTTCCATTGAGCCAATGTAGAAATTTCTCTAACCAATCCTCTGTATTAGAGTGAACATACAATTTATCTAAAGTGGGACACTTGAGAGCTGAAAGGAGCACTTAATGATTACACCAAAAACAGCAGGTATAAACTGAAATTGTTAAAAAAAAAAAAGTCACCTTATCTGATAGATACTTCAGCTGTTTCTAATCCTTTGATATTACTAAATTGCAATGAATATACTTATAACTATACACTTTTCACACATCCCTGTGGACTGGCAACATAAATATCCAGAAGTGGAATTGGGGGCTTTTGTGTCAACTTCACCAGTCATGGGGTGCCCAAATTAAACATTTTGTGCCCGTGGGTTCTGTTTCTTTGGAGAATCTTAATACAATGTGTCAAAGATTATGCACATTTGAGCTTGGTATAGATTGCCAAATTGTGCGAATTAAAAGGGTATAACAATTCACATTTCCGTCAGTGGGGAATAAAAAATGTGCTTTTTGAATCTTTCCTCATTGACTTATGATGTCATTGTTACAATTTTTTATGTCTTATATGTATGTACTAAAGTCTGTTTCTGGGTTATTCTGTTCTACTGATCTGTCTAGTCATATGTCTGATGTAGGTTTATACTATCTTTAAAAATAATCTAGTTTTATATTACCTTTTCAAAAATTCCTTAAGAGTTTTACCTTCCAGATGAACTATAGAATAATTATAGAATCTATTATACCTCTTAAAATGGAAATTTTAATAGCAGTACTATTCACTATGCAAAGGTTAAGTATCTCCATTCATTAGTTCTCTTTCCTGGGGGGTGTGTACGTATGCACATTGTGTGTATAAAATATATAATATAGAGATAAATAAAATCACAATCTTGGTCACCTCATTTATAAAAGACTTTCTTGTTTCATGCATCACTGCACTGGCAAAAACTTCCTGGACACAATTAAAAATTGGGATAATGGGAATTCTAGATTTTTATCGATGTATTTAATGCTTCATTAGGTTGTAACAACTATTTATAGCTTGCTGAAGGTAAAACATTTGTCTTGTCCTTATTTCTTTGTAAAGACTATTGTCCTTGCTAAATTTTAATGCCTCATCCTGTGTTTTCTATAGCATCCTGTGCACAGCTTCATCGCAACAGTTCCTATGCCTGTTTTGTTTACTGAGCTGTATATTCTTTAATGACAGGTACCACAGTTTACTCTCTTATTTATAGAGGATGGGAGGAGAGTGGGAGGGAAGAAGGGAAGAAGGGAGGAAGGAAGGAGGCAGGCCCAGTGCCTAGCCACTCACCGCACAACTTGAAGGACTGCATTCACTCATATGCCATGTAAAATGCATCCTTGGAGCACAGAAATATGACATACACGTGTGCGGCTTAGAATTCTGCAATGTGGTACTTCTAGTGAACAGCACACATTTGCTACTCAATGCCAGGTACCAGCGATGAACTCTGACTGTCAAAGAACCCAGGAGGAAATTAAAGCCTTGAATGATAGACTGCATTCCTAGAAATGAAAAGCACGTGCTAGAACTGTGATGCCAATTACACAAAGATTAAATTAGGCTCCTGGATGAGGTTTATTTTCCAACTGACAACTTATATAAGGTAAAACAGTCTCCAAACTAGACAAGAAACACTTATTTATGTGGTTGAAAGAATGAATTAAATTGCAGTTTAAACATTTGAAAACAGTCTGGCAGGGGCAGGGAAACCTATGTAGTGCTCAAATTGTACTTTTAAAAATACTATTTTATTTATCCTCACGTATGAAAAAACGGATATACTACCATGCATACATACATACCAATATTGGAAACAGAATTCAATAATGAATCACACCTAAATTTACAAAGACTAAACAAACATTAAAAAAAACACTGATTGGTTATAGAAAGCAGAGTGGAAGAAAAAACCATTAGCTATCATCTTCATTTCCATTAAAGACCAGCACCCTCTAAGAAGAAACAAATTCGTTAGTGAGACTCACCTACAGTGCACAACAATATATACAAATGAAAGTTAGTGATTGTACTCGTTTCATTCACTTTTCCTAGGCCACTTTATCTTCCTCACACTCAATACAAAGAAAATATGAAGAAAAAATATGTCCCCATTATTCACAATAAAAAGAGTCTGCCTCATTCTGCAGGCCTGGCATATGGTATAAAAGGGAGCACTTCATGGCTCAAGGGGGTCAAAGTATCATTTTGATTCTGAGCCACCAAATAGGATCTCATGCGTATTTGGTGACTGGACTAACTCCACAGGAGCTGTGATAGACTGAACCATTTCTGTGGTATCCCCAGATCTCACCTACACAAAAAAAGATAACCATCAACCCATCCATAAATTCTATCTGTAAGGCTCTTTTTCTAGAGTAAAGTGGAAAAAGGGGGTCCTTGAGTACATGGATACAAGTGTCACTGTGGCCTAAAGATTGCTGGATTGATATTGTGTCTGATATGATGAAGAAAATTCCAGATTAAGAAACTTCCACAACTTGTCTCAATTCTTCAAATAATGGAGCAAGTTCCTTTTCCAGGCTGACAATTAGTCCTAAAGCAAAGAGATTAAGAAATTTGAACATTAGAAAAATGCTCATCAAAATTTATATACTAAAAAGTAAATGAGACATAGTTCATTTTCTATAACTATACTTAAAACAAACTACTGTGATTCTGAACAAAGTAATTGAAAACACACAGTTATTATGAAGTTTACTTTCATCTATTATTAATGTAAATAAATAAAACTATTATATGTATTAGAAGATGTAAAATGAATTATATATGTGTTATACTTTTGCTGGAGTTTTATGAAAAACTTTAATTCATCTATACCTCATTATTTCAAAATTTGCACCAATTCAAGAATAATACACATGATTTTTACAAAAAAAAAATAAAGACCTTTTCCTGACCCAATTTTAATGAACTTTATCAAAAAACAGATAGATAGCAAAGAAATAATCAGATACTTATTATATAAATTCAGTAAAGCTAAGGCACAAATGGATATTTCAAAGGCAAAAATGTTTTAAAGATGCCTCACAGGACTATAAAACACACACTGAAAGAAGCAAGCTAATCTAGAAATCAGCACATCCAGCTTGTTAGTTTCCTAGGGTAGAAGGCTATATATCTTAAATACTGCTTGTTTTTTGCTCAACTAAAGATCTTCTTGTCTCACACAGCATTCAAAGCACCTGGGATTCACAAGGAAATGTTCTACGTACTAGAATACAATTCTGGAGATTATCATAATTTATAACAACTGATGATTTTATAGTATGATAGTGATTTACCACAACTGAGGTTTAACATATTTAAAATACCGACACCACTACTATCCTATACAAAGAGTTTTCACATACAGTATTTTACGGTTGAAAACATTTAGAAATGAAAGACACCCAACAGTTCATTAAATCTAAACCCCACATTTTAAACATGAGCAATCTAAATACAGGCTTCAGTGATACAGTCAGAAACAAAACTGGCTCAAATATCTTGGAAAGAAAAAAACAGAACAGAAAAGTAAAGCAGTGCTAACAGTGGTGAAACCTGGAGACAGACCTTTAAAAAATTCCACTTAAACTAAAACAGAGTAAAAAAAAAATTGTAATTCAACTGAATACTGTTATGATTTTACACAAAAATAGCCAGTGAAGACCACTGGATATAATGAGATCTTACAATGCTCTCTAGAAAGTACAGCTTCCAAGTGTTAGCCCTCAAATTCTTCCACTTTGAAAAAAAATTGAGTATATTCATACTAGTCACACTCTTTAAATTCCCAAACACATTTACCTTGCCCACTATTGTTCAAAATTTTATAGATCGGTCCTTATGGACCTGAATTCATCTGTGATCATTTTTATGTTTTGTTTGGTTATTTTCTCCACTGATTTTTTTTTTTTCTGGCTTTCTGAAACTGTTGTAATGTGAGCAAGATACTGTATTAAAGAGGTGAAAATAACATTTAATTTTCCTTTCTATCGTAAATGATCACTTATCTATACATCATCTCATCTGAACTAAAAAAATAATAGCATAAGATCAAGAAAGCAGTTCTTAGCTCCATTATACAGATATAAACAATACAACATTTGTTTATATAAATAGTTGTTTATAATATATAAACAATTCAGAGAAGTTATATTTCCAGAAAACAAGGAATAGATGGTAGCGCTGGGCCATGCATTAAGGTTTTCTTACTCTAAATCTGTATTCATATCATATTAGACTGTTCAGATCCGGTATTATAAAGATTAAAAGCTGTATTTAAGGTAATTAAAACATACCTGTATTAGCATTGCTGCTGGCTATGAAACTCACTACCAAAGGTAAACGATTGAATTGAACCACCTAAAAAGAGAACAAGATCTAAAGTATAATGTTATATAGTGAAAAAGTGGTATAATTCAAATCAAATATCTTAATCTTTCTAAAAACTTTAAATGTGTAAGATATTAGCTTGACATCATGGTATTACGTCATGAAAGGTGAAAGAGCTGAAAATAAGTATTTCCGTAAAACAGACTTACTAATTATCTCTTAGAGACATTAATATCACTTAGTCTGGAAAGTTTCTAAGGTGGGGCTGTGTCTTCCTCATCTTTTTTTATCTTCTAAAGCCCTGCAAAGTGTCAATTACATAGTAGGGGCTCAATAAATATTTGATAATTAAGGAGCTAAAGGCATTATTTCTCAGTCATTCAAGTGGTTATAACGTCTCAATCTTTTGCCTCCTCTGTACCACTATAATTTAAATTAACTTACATTTAAGTTAACTTAAAATCAGCTATCTTTTTAAAAAATTTAGCTTCAACCTAACCTTTACTGACTAAATTAAAGGTCAGATGAGCTGGTTATCTTCTGCCTAATAGATACTAAAATACATAACCTTTAAAATAAAAAGTAACACATATGTATCATTGGTAGTGCATGACTTACACCCTGGGAAACTCTTCTCTATGGAAAGCAGTGTATGCTCAATTGCTCAATACTGGAGTGAGTTGCCATGTCCTACTCCAGGGGATCTTCCCGACCCAGGAACTGAAACAGTGTCTCTCATGTCTCCTGCATTGGCAGGCAGATTCTTTACTACTGTGAAGAAGTTACTGATTCATTCTAAAGAAAATACAGCTGGCGATCAAGAGATCTGTAGCAACTAATTTCTCTCCCACAAATAATAACCTCATTTATTTTATATATTTATATAATCAAGCCAAAAGATGGGATTAGTAGCAATAACAAATGTAAATAACTATCGTTTGACTTTCAAGGAAAATCCTGTATCTGTCACAACAACAACCACTGTGTCATTTGAGAAATCACAGTTGTTAAATAAGCTAAGGGCACCATCTACCGGAGGTATTAATAACAGTGACCTGACTTACCCTTTTGAGGATAATATATATTTTACTATTCAATCTTTTAATCTAATTGTTCATATTAATTCCTGAAGTAAAATGTGAAAAAAAATCACTACAGTTTAACATAACCAATTTGAAGGTGAAGATGTTAAAATTCCATCACTTTGGAAACCAAAATTTAGAATTATTAAAACAAACTATTCTACAAAGAAGAGAGAATAATAGTTGAAATCATCAGCAAACCATTTGATAATTATGAACTTACCTGGTAGGTGTTATAGTAACAGATGATACTTTTATTTTTTGAAAGTCCGAGTTTGCTCCCTTGGTCTGTCGCAAGGGCAAAAGTTGATAAGAAACCAGGTCTCAAAGCATGCTCTGGAGCATTATCATTGGCCACTGGAAATACAAGTGATTTAAGTAAAAATTATGTAGGATATACAGCGAGAAGACATTTAGAGTATTTAAAAAAACAAACAAACATAAACTTGTAGAAAAAAAAAGCACAAGAGTTACGCTTCACAATGCTGAAGTTCATAATACTAATTGGGTCTCATCAGTTTAGGTGAGAAAAACCATTCAATCACAACTAAGGGAAAAAATACTGGTTCTCACAATTTTTCAAAAAATTTCAAATGAATACTAACCATCTCTATCTTCTTAATATCTAACTTAAAACAGGTTATGATTATCAGTACAATTAATAAGTTGAATATTCTGGTTAACTATGAGCTAAGTGAGAATATTGGAAAAAAGCTTTTAACCTTTGCTCTTACAAAACCCACAGAAGCATCATTTGTAGATGATGATAATTCTACACCTGGCCACTGATTTAAGTTTTTTATACTCACTGAAAGGTCTATGTGGAGTTGGTTGTACCGTAAGTGCTGAGCTTAAGGTTTTAACAGAGATCCTCAAAAAGAACACTGGAGCTGGAAAATCTGAGATTATTTTGTTCAAAGTCCTCGTTATGGAACTGAGAAAAGGAAGTGATTTGCCCATGGCTACCTATGTTCTGTGCTGGGTTAGGAAGCATACTGGATCACATATCAGAAGATGATGGGCTCTATGACCATCTTGTCACTGACTCATGAGCAACTTGGAGCTGACAATCTACTCTTTGCACTTGACCATTTTCATTAATAAAATGAAAGAACTACATTAGCTAACTTCTAAACTTTGATTGAATTCTAAAGTCTGAAATTATCTGACATATATGATAACCTCAGGTGGAGAATATATTGTAAACAAAATATGCAGAACATTATTTAGCCTTTCTGTCATATCACATATACTTAAAAAAAAAAAAAAAGAGTTAAACCCTTAGGCAAAAAGAAACCTTTTCTTCCTTTTTTTTAGGTTAACCAACTTTTCTTCAAGCAAAAATTTTTGCTACATTCTGGTTAACTAAAGTAACTGTGAAGTTAAAAGTTTTTCAAAATCTTATTTCCAATAAGGAAGAATAAGAAAGAGTAAACAAAACAATAAATTTATGTTAATTCAAATGTATGGCTGTTTATCCTAAAACCACCAGCAATACTGATGAAAAATATATGCTGGGGGAGTCCGTGGGTATAATATGTCTCGCTGCATATATGCTCATTCTCATGATTCAGATTTACTAGTTGTTTACATTATACATAAAATGTCTTTAATGGGAAACTGGGCCTTCAATAAATCCTTACTTAAACTCTGCATCCTATCATGAAATAGTTGATATATAATTAGATTCCAACCTATCCTTCAACACACAACCTGAATGTACTGAAATGGGTTATTTTTTGCTTGCTTTCTCTATTACCCAAATATAAATACATTTGTATTCAAAAGCAAACATGGCACTGACATGTAATTGTGGCGTTTTACCTTTGATGACAGGCACTCCATCTCTATCTGACACAACAATAGCATGGAGCCCCTCAACACTAGAAAGGAAAAGTTAATGTATTATAAAACACTGTCTTAAAATATGTACCTTCAAAATCATAATGATAATTCTCATATAGATTTCTGAAAAACCATGAGAACTCAATCACTGATATAAGCTCCTATAACATGTTTGCAAAACTCTTCCACCATAAGAAGCAAAAAAGAGACCCAGTTGCTGCCTTCCCACAACTTGCAATCTAAAAGGAGAGTGGCTATCGTTCAGATTACCTCACACAAATCTAACACTACAACTGTGAGAACTGCCATTAAGAGATGTGTGGGGCTACGAGAGAGCTTATAAAAGGAGGGGTAGATTCAGATAGATGGGTCAGGGAGGGCTTCCCGGAGGAAGTGGTACCTCAGCTGAGACGTTATGGTAATAAGAAAAGTGGAGTGGGGAGATCACTGTAAGCTGAGAGAACAGGACAGAAAGAATGGAGGTCACAGGGCAATCCTCTGAACCACGCTTACACAAGAAGGAAACAGAATGGTCAAGACCACAGCTCTGAAGTAAGAAAGACCTGAGTTCCCGTTCAGGCTCTGGTGTTTACTGTTTATGCTACCTTGCATCAATTACAAAACCTCGCTAAGCCTCAGTTAATATGAAAATGGGGATACTTGTACTCATTTGTGTGTGTAAGTCATTTCAGTCGTGTTCAACTCTCTGTGATCCCATGGATTGTAGCCCGCCAGGCTCCTCTGTCCATGGGATTCTCCAGGCAAGAATACTGGACTGGGTTCCCATGCCCTCCTCCAGGGGATCTTCCCGACCCAGGGTCTCCTGCATTGCAGGCAGATTCTTTACTGCTGAGCCTTTGGCTACTGTTAAATTTAATACAATGATGCATGCAAAGTGGAAGGTGGCTGGTAGACAATTAAAATTCAAAAATATGAATTAATACCAATGTTGTCATCTGTACACACTGAAAATAACATAATTTGTCCCTGCAATTTAAATATGAAATTATTAGTGAGAATTCCTAGAGCCCCCAAATGTTAAAAATTATAATGGGGAAACACTCAAATCATCATCATTTCTACTGGGCTTCCACATGGTGCAGTGGTAAAGAATCTGCCTGCTAATGCAGGCGACACTGCCACAGTCACCCCAATCTTTAGCAACCACTTCCCAGACTGGTCAGCAGCCATCAACACTGAGGCAAGATCCTCCACCAGCAATAACATTAAGACTCATTAAAGGCTCAGATGATGGTTAGCACTTTCTAGCAATAAGGTATTTTTTACCTAACGATGTACACTGTTTTTTTAGACATCATGTTATTACACACTTAACAAACTACAGTAGAGTGTAAACATAACGTTTATATGCAATAGGAAACAGAAAAAATTGTGACTCGCTTTATCTCAATATTCACTTTACTGCAGTGGTCTGGAACCAAACCCACAATCTCTCTGAGGAATGCCTGTATCTTAAAATATCTGCAAAATGCAATGTTTGTTGTTCCTACTATATCCCCAAATAAATGGATGGTTGTTATTAGCTTAGGAAAGAGAAGTATTAGCTTAATATTTTAGCTTAGGAATGAGAAGTATCACTATTAACTTAATGGGCAGGTGCATAGAGTATCTCTGACAGTTAACAGTGGGTGTCTCTGAGACAGGAATCGTGTGGCTGGATGACAGGGTTAAGAAACTCCTCACTCTGTGTCCTTCAATTAACTTTTGCATCTTGAACTTTATAAATATATTGCCTACTCAAAACGTGGCAGTGTTAGTCGCAAAGTTGTATTCAACTCTCTGTGACTCCATGGGCTGTAGCCGTGAAGTGGTAGGCATTTCCTTCTCCAAAGGATCTTTCTGACCCAGGGATTGAACCTGAGTCTCCTGCACTGCAAAAAATTGTCAATCACTATACTGTGTACCCCCATGTAGGCGCAGCAATTAAGTCTTAAAAGCAGTATGAAAAATAAAGGCAAGTTCCTAGGTTTTTTAATCTAGCAAACTGCTATGAAAGAACTCTAAAGTGGCAAGAAACTGGGTTCTAGCTCTTCACCATTCACCAGCTGTTTAATTTGAGACAAGTCATGTAACTTCTCTAGGGATCATGTTGTTTATCTGCAAACTCAAACCGTATCACTTGTGCTACCTAAGATTATGTTAGCCATTTGAAAGTGCTAAATAACAGCAGAACATAGTATTAGTCTAAGATAAACAGAAACAAAATACTAAACAAAACACGTTAAGCAGAATTTATCTAATAACAAATTAGTAATTTTTACCTCGGTAATTTTTTATACAGGAATCGTTTTAGATCCTGAAAGAGAGTATACACATTTTATTATAATAATATGCCTGGTACTGGTTCTCTAGACACTGTCCTATCCACATCTCAGGTACCTTAAGTATTCATTCACAACCATTCGTGCTTGTGTTTTGTCTTTCTCGTTTTGCTTTTGATGCTTTAAGGAGTGGTGTAACTTGCAACAACTAATCTTTGCTTCTAAGCCTCAGTTGCATTATTTGCTGAGTAAGCATAATTAAAGAACCTACATTATAAGACTGTTACTAAAGTTTATTGAAAACACTCATGTCAAGTGATTAGCATATCCAGCAGTGGAAACACAAATACATATTAGCTATAGCATTAGATCATACTTCTCACACTACTGTACATCTTGTTGCTAACTTTGCATTCATTTCAGAATATATTATGAATATTTTTCCACATCCACAGACTTCTTAACGTCACTTTAAGATCCGAGGTAAGTTGAGTAACCTCGTGAAACTCAGTTTTCTTACATGACTAAAGACACATGACAAAGTGTGTCAAGCATTTAGCATGGAACATAATTATGACTAAAAAAATTATAAGACTACTTTGTCTCATTATACTCTGTCATCTGGGGAATTTCACTGACAGTCCAGGTAGCAATCATGAGTTCTACATAGGTAAATCAGATACATGTTCTTTTGACCCTCTAATTCCTACTACTCTCCAAACCTGAATGTTCATTTTAGTTCATGCTATCACCACCAGCTTACCTTTGCTCTCATCTTAAACATGAAATCACAAAACCCATCATTTTTCATCCAAAATCTAGATTTCCTCAATCTCTTCCTGTGTCCACTAATGGCACTACTGTTCCCTGTTACTTAGCTTTGAAACTTAAGGTAATATAATAACCCTAAACTCCCATGTGTCACTTTAAAAACCACTTGTGAAGTCAAGTATTTTTAAACTGATGTTCTCCTCTCCTTTTCGGATGACATTACAATTTAGGTTCATTTTAATATTTATGACTTACACCAGCCTCCCAATTGGTGTGATGGTCTATCACTTCTATCTCACACATGTCTACACAAAGCCAATAATCATATAATTCTCCTTCTCTAAATGGACAATTGCAGTGACTCTCAACCCTGGCTATGGACAACACTTGCAGAGTATAAAAAGAACTTTGACGTCTGTATTGGAAATGCTCCCCAGAGCATTCCCCATGCAGCCAAGATCAAGAACCAATGTTTGAATGGCTCTCCACTGTTTACCGAATTGTGGACGGATCCTGGAGATATCTGAGGCTCTCTACAATATGGATGGGCTACAACACATTTTATAGTCCTGCTTCCTACCACTCGCTCATACACTTCCTCAGCTCCAGATGAAATGGGCTATTCACAGCTCTGCAACACACATCTTTCTGTTTCCTATCTTTAACTTTGCTCATGCTTTCATTCTAACTATTAATAGTAATACCCTCTAGATCTTACTTTAAAAAAAAAATGCTACTCATCAATTAGAGCTAATCTCAACCACCAAATACTCCAAACAGGCTTCCCTGATAAAGACAAACTGATGTAATCCCTCTCTTCTCTGAATTTTCACACAATAATGTATGCATAGCTATGATCACTTGCCTATTGTACTTTTTTTTTAACCTTTAAAAATCCTTAAGGAGAGAAATTATACCTTAGTTATCTTTATTTCTCCCACAGCCCTTATTAGAACAATCTTTTCAAGGGAGATGCTCAAAAGAATTCAGTGATTTGATTAAGCCTGGAGAATAAGGCCTCAAAAATATACTGGAAGACACCCAAAAATGGAGTGATAAAGACATAAAAAGTTGCTAAATGTTGAAACACATAATCCTGCAACCTAAAAGAAAAATCAGATTCATACTGTTGAATAATCATTTAGTGTAGTTAAGAACATGGATTCTGGAGTCTGCATGGGTTGGTATCCTGACTCAGCAACAAACTAGCTGTGTAATCTGAGGAAGTTACTAGATCTTTCTGTGACTTAGCATCTTCATCTATAAACACAGTGATTAACAGTGCATATCTCATGAAAGTTATTGCAATAATTAAATGAGTATCTGTTCAATGTTCCAAAGAATATTTAGTGTATATATAAACAAAATGTGTGTGTTAGTTGCTTAGTGGTGTCGGACTCTTTGCAACCCCACAGACTGCAGCCCATCAGGTCCCTCTGTCCATGGGATTTTCCGGGCAAGAACACTGGAATGGGTTGCCATTTCCTTCTCCAAAAGGAATTATAGAAAGAAAGTGAAGTCGCTCAGTCGTGTCTGACTCTTTGTGACCCCATGGACTGTAGCCTACCAGGCTCCCCCATCCATGGAATTTTCCAGGCAAGAGTACTGGAGTGGGTTGCCATTTCCTTCTCCAATATAAACAAAATAACAGTATGTAAAAATATAACAGTATGTAAAATATAAACAAATATAAACATTAATAATATTAATTCCCTGTTGTTTCCAGAAACTAGTACAATAAAGTTTCCTAAATTTAGAATTTTAATTGTATTGCTGTGTTAAAAAGGCAATGGTTATAAATCATCTGAAATTGCTACAGTGAACCCAAAGAGACTTAACTGGAAAAGGATTCAGAGCAGCAAATCATCATTTAGAAACTGAAATGGTAAATATGCAGAATCTGTCTTATGCTCGCAGAACTGGGGCGTAGGAAAAATAAAACTGTCTCAACCTCAGGCACCTTTAAGTGTCTTCCACCCCCATTCCAGGCAGAAACTCAGGGCCCCGAAAATTACTCCTATTAGTCTCTGACTTCAGATCCTAGACAAAGTAATTGGAGGGAAGCGGTAAAACGAAACAAATTTGTATTTGGGAAGCGCTCTCTCCCCACCCAGTAGTCTCAACCTACTCTCCACTCTCTCCTTCCTCTTATATGGGGGTGTTAACTCACATCCGCCATGATGAACCCCTTTCTCCCGCAGGATCAATCTCCACGCCTGAAAGAGAAACTCCGGGTGACTCTCCCCTCAAGACTTCCTCTCCCTCCCCACCCCCAACCTAATAAGCAGTGTCAGCTCTCCGCTGGGTCAGGCAAGGATCCACGGCTCCAGGGCTCCAGCCAAGGAGGCTGATTGGAGTCGGAATTCCCAAATACTCAGCCGGGTAACCGAGATGCCTGACAGCCCACTAACCCCCAAAATCCAAGCCCAAACGGGAGGCGAAAGCGGCATCTTCTCTTCCGTCTCACCACCCGCGCCACTTGCGGCCTATGCCACCGGGCAAAGTGGCTGCAGTTACCTGGGTTTCTGGGTTGCCTGTTTCTCTGAACTGCCACTTCAGGGACAACTTCTGGGACAGGTTCCTCTAAAAGCCGCAGTCACATGATTTGTGACCTCTTCTGTGCTCCCGGAAGCACTTCTCAAGACACCGTCGCTAGGTGACTAGGGATTTCCGGGGCGGTACTTCGACAAGGGAGCGCGCATTTGCGCGATAGGCCCCGGTCCACTCACCGCGGGTTCCTTTTGCATCTGTGAGGAGTTCAGGCTGTCCCAGACCTCTGCACTTGACTAGAGATTGCTTTGCTTTGAGATCCCGGAACCCTGAAGATTCCCAGAAAACGCAAGCAAGAAAACGTATTTGTTTGAGGCGGGTGCATAAATTTCATTATTTTTTTCTTGTGGTCCGTTATCTTAAAACCTCTTCTTGTAGATGAATACATTTAAAGGGGGTGGTGTTACATACTGAACAGCAAGCCCCAGGTCCGTCGGTCTCTGATCGTAATTTATTAATCTTTTGGCTTCCCGTGGGAGCTACCCTCGTACTGTGACTTGTCTGGATTGAATCAAGGATCCTTGAGCTTTCTGGAGATCTCCTCTGTGCGTACATCAAGCTTTTACATATGCAGACATGGAGCAACCTTCTTTCATTGGCTCTTTATTCAGAAGACCATACTTTTTTAAAAAGTTTAAATTTATTTTAATTGAAGGCTAATTGCTTTATAATATTGTATTGGTTTTGCCATACATCAACATGAATCCGCCACGGGTGTACCCGTATTCCCAATCCTGACCGCCCCCCCCCCCCCCCTCCCTCTGCTACTATACCTCTGGGTCATCCCAGCGCACCAGCCCCAAGCATCCTGTATCCTGCATCGAACCTAGACTGGCGATTCGTTTCTTATATGATATTATACATGTTTCAATGCCATTCTCCCAAATCATCCCACCCTCTCCCTCTCCCACAGAGTCCGAAAGACTGTTCTATATATCTGTGTCTCTTCTGCTGTCTCACATACAGGATTATCATTACCATCTTTCTAAATTCCATATATATGTGTTCATATACCGTATTGGTGTTTTTCTTTCTGGCTTACTACACTCTATAATCGATTCCAGTTTCATCCACCTCATTAGAACTGATTCAAATGTATTCTTTTTAATGGCTGAGTAATATTCCATTGTGTATATGTACCACAGCTTTCTTATCCTTCATCTGCTGATGGACATCTAGGTTGCTTCCATGTCCTGGCTATTATAAACAGTGCTGCGATGAACATTGGGGTACACGTGTGAAGAAGACCGTACTTTTAAGAACTGTCTATAATTTTTTATTTGGTGCATTGCTTGTTTGCACATTGCACATTGCACATTGGTAGGAAAATGAGGTCTAGGGGAACTTCTTTTCCACAGATCATCAAGTTCAGTTCAGTTGCTTAGTCCTGTCCCAGTCTTTGTGACCCCATTGACTTCAGCACGCCAGGCTTCCCTGTCCACCAATTCCCAGAACTTGCTCAAACTCCTGTCCATTGAGTCAGTGGTGCCATCCAACCATCGCATCCTGTGTCATCCCCTTCTCCTCCTGCCTTCAGTCTTCCCCAGCATCAAGTCTTTTCTAATAAGTCACCTTCACATCAGGTGGCCAAAGTATTTATTGGAGCTTCAGCATCAGCGTCAACCCTTCCAATGAAAATTCAGGGTTGATGGATTGACTGGTTTGAGCTCCTTGAAATCCAAGGGATCCCTGAAAATAGAAGTGCAAAAGGAACCAGCTATAGACCAAGGTGTGGTGGAAAGATACTAATTTGCTAGTTACCCTTAGGAGGTTGAAATGGTAAGTTACAAAGCACCTAGATGTTACAAATGATCTCCTTGTCATTATAAGAGAACTTGACAGTTCCATAGCAACTGACATTGAAGACCACTTCCTTTTCCTTTGATTTCTTAGCCTCTAGAACACCGCACTTATTTTAGTTCCTCACTCAGCCTCCTCACTGTTAAAGTTTGTCTTCGAGTCTTCTGCTGTTTTTCTTTCCACAGTATCCTGAGAATGTGATTCCTAAACCTGCACCTTTCCTCTGAGCTCAAGGTTCATATTTTCAGCTGCTTGTTGGATATTGGATATTTCTACATACCTCTGTCAGTTCTAACCCAAAGGTACTAAAAAACTCCAGTAAACCTGTTTCCTGATCTATGTCCTTGTTGGTTCCATGATTCTGTCAGGTATCATGTTTGCTTCTCCTTTCTCATGTCCTTTTCTCAACTTAACAACGATTTTTTACATCTATATTTTTTTCAGCTCTTCATTCAACCCTTACTGTATTCAGCAAGACTATATCAGTAGCCACTTAAGGAAGCCCAGTTAAACCTTTCTAAAACAATGTATATTATTTCTGACCAAAGAAATCTTTAGTGACATACCATTGCAGACAATGCTTGACATAGTCTTTAATCATTTCATTTTACTTGTAAATGCAATCTAATGTGAATCCTATTTTTCAGCCAAATTGATTATATCACCCTTCCATCAAAATGACTCTTATTATCTCAGGTAGTTGTGGGGGTTCCTGAATCTGAAATGTTTATTTCTCCTGTAGGAGAGGAAAAACTTCCTTATACCTGATTAGATTCTGTGGCTGGGGCCAACAATGAAATTGACAGACAGATTGACAGGATCAAAACATACAAATTCATTTACTATTTTTACATGTACATGAGAGTCTTCAGAAGAAAAATGAAGATCCAAAACTTCATTAGGCCCGAAAATTTATATGCCATTTTACACAAAGAACAATAAACTGTGAGGATGAGACAAAACAAGGGGCTTAGGTTAACAGCAGTAAATTGTATGACGGTGACTATTAAACATATGGAATAAACTAACGGAAGATAAGGGTTATTTTAGTAGGTTTGTTTATACAGGTCCATTTCAGTGTCAGTCCCATCTCTGGTGCTAAGAATGTTCTTCTCTTCCTGGTAGAAGGAGGGCGCATTTCTCATGGGAAGTTTTACGACAAGCCTTTAAGTGAAGATGGGAGGTCAGAGAGCCTTTCATGCATTTGCTGTGGCATATTTCAGGGTGGCATGTTCTAAACCCTTTCATTTTCTACCTTAGCTATTTAAATCTTGTTACCTTATAACACCTCATCCATCACATTCTCTTGAATGTTCCTATATATTACCAAGAAGAAATGATATTTATTTGTACATAATTATGTGTTATAGCTTTAATTTGCTTATCCAATGAGACCATAAAGTCTAGGAGGGGTCATGGTTTCAATTTTTTTTTTTTCAGTTTCTTACAATGCTTGTTTCTTGCAATCTGTAGGTACGCATTCAACATTTGTAGAATGAAAGTGATTACGAGAAGTCATTAGTCTTGACCCCACTGTTTCTCCCCTCCGTTTGCCCCTAAGTTTGGAGTCAAATAAAAATATGAACTCTATCAAGACTTCTAATTTCTGGAAGCATTAGTTTTCATTTTAACAAAATTATCCATCTTAATGACATTATTACATACTAGTTGACCTGGAAAACATTGCTGATTTTTTTCTTCCTCTTGAGTGACAAAAAGGGAAAGCACAGCTTTCCAAGATCTTCAGATACCAAATACCACCACTAACGTCTGCAAATTGAAAAATCTAGTAAGATTTTTAATTTCCAAGCATGGTGGTTTCTAAATTATGGCATGTCAGTAGAGCTCCTTATGTACTCAGACTGATCTGTTTGCATTTACCCATGCATTTACCCATCAATAACACTGCTGTTGGTCCAGGACTAGGGGAAATATTTACTGACCTAAAAGATTATCAGCAGGATATGCCAGTTCTCCAAAGTGGGATGTAACAGATGATTGCTGAGGTTCAGAAAGAAACAGACATTGTATGCATGCCTCTGCACATAAAATTTTTACCTCATTATACAAATTTGCTATTTTGCATAATAGTACATGAAATAGTTAACAAACACATGCTCTGACTGTTATATCAGAGCCTTTGTTTCTGCTGCTCTTTAGCTTAAATTTCTCTCAGCTGTTGAATACAGCTTAAAAATTTTTTTTCTTTAATTCTCAATTTTTTAAAAAATTCTGGTTTCCTATCAAAAAATAAACAATCATCTGAATTTAGGTTGGTTCCACTGGCTGTGTAAAAATTCTAGCTGGTATGCAAACTCAAACGGGAAGGAGAGGCTTGCTGATTCTCTAATATACAAAAATAAAAATTTTATAACTTACACTGGCCGAGTTGTAAAATGTCTTATAAATTTTGCTTCTGCCTGTGGTTTAGAATTTAGTCTGTGGAAAATACAATCTAAGATCTATACAATAACTTTCTCTACTGTACTATCACCCATTGTTGTCACACATCAGTCACTTCAGAAATCACTAATTCCCTTGATCTCTGGCTTACATCTAATAGTGCAATTACTCACTTGTCAACATCTTAGACACCCCTGCCATCTTTCCTGCCTGACATAACCTCAAATTTAGATGAACTAAATAAGTGTATTCTCCACATTTATGCCAAGGCTGCTGAGTTAAGCTGGAAAAAATATACAACATTTAACAGACTGTAAATTCTGTCACTAGTTTGGTAGCCACAGAAATCATCCTTTTCACTAGTCAGCTGACTGAGAATGATTTCTTCAAACTGTCTTCATTCTAAGTGTCTGCTTATCATCCTTTCCATTCCCCAATTTTACATAAATTGCTTATTGCATTAAGAAAATACAAGCCATAACATCGAGCCACTAATGCTACAAATCTGCTTTTGTACTCATCTTCTGTATATTCCTTTCTGAAAGAATGCTGGTGGTGTCACATAGCTAAAATAATTATTCCATCTTTGCAATGGCTCCAACATCCTCTGGAGTATCAGGTACTTAATGCTATTATCCTTCTTTTTCTCTATCTTTATTCTTTCACTCTGTACTTGCCCCTTTCCATCAGAGTACAAAGAATTAGTAAGGTTTCTCATGTAATAGTAAGTCTTCATGTAATAAATAGTAATTGAAAAAATAAAAGCCTTCTTAGAAACCACATCTTCTTCCAGCTACCACCCTTTTTCTCTACTTCTGTTCACAGCCAGATTTTTACAAAGTTTTTAAATTGCTGCCTCTATCCCAAATCTAATCAATCAAATAATTCTCTTGATTCTACCTCCTATCTCAAAATCAATCACTATATATATATTTCTACTCTGGTGCAAGCCATCATCATCTCTCCCTGACAATACTTCCTATCATTCCTACATTCACTTTTACCCTCCAGTCTTCTCTGCACAGCAACTAAAATGTTATTTCAAAAACACAAATCTCATCATATTAACCCCTTCATTAAAAGTCTCAAAGGTTTTCTTTGAACACACACACACACACACACACACACACACACACACACAGAGCCTCATGGGATTTGGCCCTTAATTCTCTAACTTGGTCTCGCTCCCTAGGTCATAATCTTACAAGTTTGTTTTCACTTCTGTAAAGTTTCTATGACCTTATCGACTCAGCACACTCTGCCTGAAATACTTATCCAGCATTCACCTCACTCTGACTTATCTCATCTTATGGGTTTCAGCTTAAACTCACTTTCTCAGAGAAAACTTCCCTAATCTCCCAGAGTAAAGTCTTCTAGATACATGCTTTCATTGTACCTTGAAATTTTCTTTGTAGCATTTATCATACGTAGTTATTTACTTGACATTTATTTCCCTTGCTAGATGTAAACTTCATGAGGATTTTGGTCTTGTTCAGTGATTAATTCCCACATTACGTCCTGGGTCATAGCAAATATTCATACGTTTGTTGACTGGTTGAATGAATGAAAGAAAAGTCATAGTAAGAATATAAAACATGATAAGAACAAATCCTTTACAGTGAGAACAGACCTTCTTTTTATTCATATATTGAGATAAACTGCAAAGACTGAAAGACAAAAATTCATCATAAATCATTCAGAACATTCATTAAAAATCAAGTGTATTTTCTTTAACAGAGTTCTCACACAGAAAATTTCATTTTATGTAAGTCTGATACAACATTAAATATTTTACAAATCAGACATTTCATTTTTAAATCTAACTATAATTTTGAATGCACTATAGACAAAGAAGATCTTTACCAATTTCACTTCATTTAACTTATACAAGGCTTCCATTAAAATTCCATCACACCTTGAAAATTACCTGCAGCTTTTAAAAAAACACATGATCTAAACTTTATATGGAAAGAAAATTCTTATGTAGCAATCCAAAAACTGAGAAAAACAAAAAAGGTAAGAAGCATTTCTTAATACAAATAAATTACAAAAATGCCATTTATGTGTGAGTTTCTTTCTTTTCACTGATAACTGTCATCCACCCAGAGTCCAAAACAATTCATTTTAAAATTGATGCTTAAAATACTCCAATGTCACTGAAAAATCTATTATTTTAGTGGTACTATTAAATGGCAAAGTAGGATATCAGATTAGAATGTCCAAACTCCTATACTAAAGTGAATGAGACATTCACATTCATGCCAGATGTCATCTGTTATGCATTACCAGTTTGGCAATAAATAATCCCAATTTTTAATGGAAACTTACTAAAACATTGCAAAAAACACTTCTTACCCTTTACATATTTCCAGACTGCTATAGAAAATACAATTATATTTGAAGTATGGGCTTTATAGTAGGAATCTCTGTTAAAATATGGAAAAGATCAACAAAAAGAACCCACACCAATGAAATTCTATGGACTGATTTTCAAAGTTAGAAATAAGAAAATCCACTGCTAGTGGAAGCCCTGCACTGTGCAAATATAGTGTGGTATATATTAAACAATCACACATTTGAGGTATTAGCTGGAAAATATATTTATATATATATATTTATCTATATATATACACCTATACATGGACACATCCACAGAATATTCACAAATCTATTGGCCCCAAAACCAGCAGATAATAAAATTAAATGAAAAGAAATTACATACCAACAGGAAAGTTACACACAAGGAATTTACAAAAGATGTGGTTACATAATCCTTAATATAAGGAATATGTTCTGAACTAGTGTTTTGAGGGAAAATGTTTCCATTTATATGAAACTATCAATTTAATAGTAATAAAACCAGAAAGGAAGCCTGAATTTGAGAACTGTATTGCCTGCCAGATGATTAAAGGGATGTACAGGAGTTCTTAAAGATGCTCATTCTATGCACTTGTTCTTTAAAAAGAAAACAACAGAAACTGTCGTTATGAGACTATATAGAGAATTTTACAAACTTTAAGCAGTAGTCCAATGTGGCCAAGAGACAGTCGTTCAGCTATCTAATACAGATTAAAATTAATATCTATTATTCATTTTCAGAAGGTTTTCTGTTTAAAAAATAGATTATAAATGCCCTTTCAGCTGGCTACTCAGTATGAAGACAGACAACAGTATAGTAATACTGAACACAAGCTTCATATGGAGAAGCTAAGTAAGTGCACAAATTCTCCTTTTGAATCTTTTGGTCTTTTGACATACTTCTTACTTAACTAAAAAGACAGCTTATTGGTCCTCAGGCCAACATTATGGAATATTTCACTGCCTTTACACAGGTGGGAGTTTTTAAATGAAATCTGTTGAATGAATTATTAAGTAATATTAACATGTCACATCTGTTAAATAACACCTGCATTTAAAAATATTACAGACCAACAAAGGGAAGTCAAGAGGTTAATCATTTCTCTCAGTATCTATTTTACATGCTAGTGTAACTAAAGATGCAACAGGAAGAACACTTAAACATTAAAGTGCAATTAAAATAAAGGGCTGGAATTCTATCTTCCTGTTCTTAACAATAAAACCTGAAGTGACATACAAGCAGAGAGGCCTAATGCACTGGCACACATGTACCTTAAGGATTTACTTTTCTCTACCAAATCTTTGTAGATCATAAATAAGAATGGAATGATTATGAAACAAATACTTATTTAAGCATTCAAATGCAGTCTGTTCCCAAAACATAGTTTCACTTATCATTTCTCATTGTTGAGAATTAAATTCTCAGATTTGCTCACAATAAATTCCAAAACTTACAAAGGACTAACACCTATTGGGAAACAAAAAAAATCAAAAGAGGAGGAGAAAAGATACTATTTACCTTCTCCCAAATTCCTGCAAGAACACTGATGTCTGTGTGTGTGTTTAAAAGGGATAAAAATGTAAAGCATTAATAAACGTAATTGCTTCCAAACTTCTAAAATACCAGTCAGAGAAGCTAGTAAAGCAATATTCAAAGACTGAAAGCATTAGGCAGTGATTAAAATGAAGAGGACAAGTTATCATATTTAATTGGAGAGCTCAGGTAGCTAAAAATACGATGGCAAAACATTGGGATTTTTGTTAGAAGAGCAGAAAAAGTGAGAATCTCACATTTCAAGATACTTTGATTACAGAAACAAACAAACATAGATTAGGTCACTTTACTTTGTAGAATTAACCCAAAATTCTAAGACACTTACTTGGACAGGCCTTTATATCATGACATAGGTGACATTAAGGACTTACTCTTTACTTGCATACTTTCATGTAGCTTAAATTGTCAGGCACTCGATCAGTGCTTTACCAAAGTCATTTGAACATTTTATCAAACACATTTTATGAAATTTAATGTAATGCAACTGAAATATAATACTGTCCAAAAGCCATGTATAACTTCGTAAAATATAACCACTTAACATGATAACTTCACCTGTTCCTTTAAAATCAGGATTAAGGGAAAAACAATCAGTCAACAAGAGTTCAATTCACATAAACATCAATCACAATAGTGTAAATTTCCCATTAAAACCAGAAAATTAATGGATGGAATTTTTTCATTTAAATTTTTATAAGTTTTTGGGTGCATACAAACTTTCAGTTAATTAGAATGCTATTACTTTATTTTTTTAAGAAATTCTATAGGCTGAAGAAAACATTTTAGATTATATTTTCTTTTAGGCATGCTATTTTTTTTTTTTCAAGGTTACATTTCTAAAGAAAGTTGGTTAAGCTGTCCAGTTTTCCTAGGACAGTATCTTGTTTAGTTAAATGACTAATTCAATCAAGGCATTTCTATTGATAAGAGAACATTTAAAAAAGAATGGTCATTTCAGAAGTTCTATTCAACATATGCTATATAAATTATACTCAGGAAAAAAAGATTTAAATAAAAGAACACCATGCTCTAACTAGCATTCTTCCACACACAGAAAAAAACCAAAGATGTGTTTATGTTCTGTTAAATGAGTATGAAAGCAAAATCATTAAAATACTACAACTTGTTAAAACATAGAAGACCAGAAATAAAATAGCTTCATATCCAATATACAGGCACCCAAAACTTCAATTTCCAGCTGATTTTTCTAATTTACATTTTTGGATGTAACTGTAAGGAGCTTATTCCTATAGGATTAATTGAATTACTTAATGGTGAATAAATTTGAGCTCAAATTTTGTAAAGATAACCTGCTATAAATCACTATTCTACCTGCTGCTATATTTCTGCTCACTGTGTGTATGGCCAAACAGTCATGCTCTGATCAAGTAAGTGTGCTGTAATCTAAGTATATGTTTAACAGTTGGCAATCAGGTTAAAAGGCACAAGCTTCATTTTAGTAGTAATTTTTCTTATTACTTAGACAATAGTAAGAACCCATTTACTTTTGGATCCTGCTTAAATGATCACTAAGAAGAAACTGCAGATTTCCAAGGGGCAAGGAGTAAAACAGGTAGGTCCTTTTCTTCATGAATTTTAGCAGCCTTCAAAGATGTACATATGAACATTTGGGGGCCTTTTAGTTACTGGAATTGCAAATGACGTAACTGCAATTTACTGTTGAAGACCCTTTTCGGTTAATATTTATATAGCCATTTCCTCATATTTTCTTTAAAATCTATCTATGCATGGCTTAGTAATTCATAAACTAAATAAATAGCAAACTGATACTTTATACCAGTTCATTTATCTCAATATATACTTTAGAATATAATGGCAATATTAAAAATATCAATTTTCTCTAAGCTGATAATGCTACAAGATTTTACACAAGTTAAACAGCTTCAGTTTTTTTCTTCTCTTTTTGATAAAGTTTCATTGTAAACTCCACACATTTGACATCTAACAGGAAAAATGTAATTTTGTCATAAAACATTTATTCCATCAATTTAAACTAAAGTGTCTCATGGAGTTAAACCCAAAAGAATTTAAATAAAAAGGGAATAGACTATATACACAAAATGATCATTCCATAAATATTTACATGACAAGGGAAAAAAACGGAGGATCTAAAAACCAGAAATTGCTACAGGTATGATAATCCTTTCTCAAGACATTTTTAGTTAGGAATCATATAAGCTTTTAAAGTAAAAATAATTACAGAAGCATAACTAAAATAATAATTTTAGTTTTCATTTTCTTACTATTTAAAGGAGCCAGTAGATCATAAACAGTCCAAGATTTCAGGATCAACTATTCAGTTTAGTTTTCAATATCAAATCTTTTTCTTTAGCTCTCATGATGAAACTAAACTTACAGAAAAAATAGAAAGTACTCTAAAAGGTATAAATAAAATTCCCATTCATCCTCCTTTATAAATACTGGTCAGCCGCTCCAACTCTTTACAGTTGTCCATGCTTAAGGCTTCTGCCTTCCTGCGGAGTCGTTCGTCATGGTAAACTTTTGCTGCATACTGCATATCTGTTTCTGTTAACAAACAAAAATATTTTGCAAAGTAAATACTTTAGATCAACTAGTTGTTTAAATTCATGATGCTTCATAGAAGCCCTTCAATATATTTCTATTAACTGTTTTTTGTTTTTAAATTTATTTGGCTAGGCCAGGTCTTAGCTGCAGTGCACAGGACCTTCAACCTTCACTGTAGCATGTGGAATCTTTAATTTTGGCATGTGAACTCTTAGTTGCTGCATGTAGGATCTAATTTCCTGACGAAGCATCGAATCGGAACCCCAGCATTAGGAGCTCAGAGTCCCAGCCACTGGACCACCAGGGAAGTCTCTTATTAGCTGTTTTCTTTTTTTAAAGAAATCCAAGTACTAGACCTAAAAGCCATGTGGAGTCTTACCACGTAAGATAAATACAAGTTGCTCTAGAAAAGAAATAAGGATAGTATCTTATCAACTCTTTCCCTCCTCCACTCCTGTCCCCAAAGGTTTAAAAACAACTGCTCTAAAGCATCCTTTTGATCTCTTTCCCCAAAGATATCATATGCTATTCAATACTGTCAGTGGTTGTTTTTGCTGCGACCTTTATTAAAGTTCCAGATTAACTAATTATGCTGAGGTCTCAGTAGAAAAATTTACAATCTTGTTCTGAGTTCATCTGAATTAATGCAGGGGCCCAGGTTCGATCCTTTCACGCCACAGCTAGAGATCCAAGTGCTACAACTAAGACCTGGCACAGCAAAATAAGCCAATAATTTTTAGAAACCATATATACTAAACTTATTGAAGGAACACAAAAAAGAAAAGAAAACCTTGCTATACAATCAGAGTAGTGGTATTTAGCAAATAAGTACTTTTGAGCCTTCCTTCAATATGTAGGTAACATTAGTAAAGAAATATAGACTAGAAATCAAACATTCTTCAGGGAACTTATTCCTTGTCATTTTCTTGGTAGTCTCAGCCATTTCACTATTAACACTTCTAAAGGGTGGGAGCAGTGTAGATAAGATGTAACCAAAAACAGACATTAAATTAGAAGACATCAATCAGGACGATATTCAAAATAAACTCAAAGATAAGTGTATACTCTATTTGTAAAAATCTTCAGAAATGATCAATCAGGTTAGGATTTAACCAATCAATCAAAATCATTCCACTGCTTTTATTTACAAGTGCTGCTGCTGCTGCTAAGTCACTTCAGTTGTGTCCAACTCTGCAAAAATCCATCTGCAGGTGATTCTTTTCAACTGAGGTAGATAAACCAAAAAGTTCACAGAGCTAGTAAATGGCAGAATCTAGATGCCGATTCAAATCTTTACCTAGCCTAATATTCTTTCCATTAATTACCTCAAATTACTGCTTGTATTTTATAAAACACCCATTTTACCAATCTAGACCTCTGACAGTATTAGAAGTGACTTCAAAACAGAAAAATGCTGGCGAAAGAGTATCCAAGCCTTTAACCTATACATAGATGTGCTGAGTTTGCTGAATTTTATTTTAAAAATTTCAAATATACACAAGTTAAAGAGTACCACAATAAACATTCTAAACCCCTTTACCTTGATTGACTAATTTTTCATATTCTGTCAAATCTGCTTTAGCGTTCTACAGTAAAGGCTGCTGTTATTGTTGTGGTGGTGATTATTTTGTAGAACTTTTTGAGAGTAAGTTACAGGCATCATGACCTTTCATTCCTAATACTTCAGCAAGTTTCTCTTAAGAACAAGGGCATTCTCTTATATAACCACAATACAATTTTCAAATCCATAAATTTAACAATGACATAATACTATTAGACATAATACCATTATCTAATACATAGTCCATATTCAAGTTTCACCAATTGTCCCAATGATGTCCTTTATAACTGTTTCCTCCCACCCAGGATTCAATTTAGGATCACATACTGTATTCAGTTGTCATGTCTCTTTGTCTTTAAGAGCTTTGCCTTGTTTCATTGATATTTTTGAACACAAGTAAGTTGTTTTATAAATAATGACATTAAAACAGATTTAGCTAAAACTTCTGATAATAACTTTAAAAGACACATGTAAATGTGTACAATATAGCTGTAGACAATGTGGTATAGTGGACAGAAGATGGACTGAAGGGTCCATGAAACCAATTGATAGTGATTTTGTTGAACTAGTAAGAGATTAAATTATGCAAAAAACAAAAAACAAAAACCACTTGGCTCATGCTAGGTAAAGAGTAAAACAAAATTATAATAAATAATAATATAGAATACATATGGGTACAAGGCATTATGCTAAGTGTTAACAAATATCTGTTCTGGTCCATATTTTAATGATGAGATAACTGAGATTTAGAGAGGTTAAGTAACTTGGCCTAGGTAACTGTGTTGCTGAAGCCAGGATCTTGCAAGGGATTCCCAGAGTCAACACTTTAAACATAACATTACACTTTCATCCATAAATGTTGAGTATCTTTCCTTCTTTCTATTTATGCAGTCACTTCCCTATTATTTAAGGTAATAGAATATAAGCATGCCAAACTCAAAAATCACCTGTTTTTGGCTGGGGACTAGAACTTGTATTTGAAAGTGATATATCTAATGTGCTCATCATTCTTTTAGCACAAAAGAGGTAGGCCTTTCATTCATTCATTCATTCATTCATTCATGTGTGTGTGAGTATTAGTTGCTCAGTTGTGTCTGACTCTTTGTGACCCTGCGGACTGTAGCTCACCAGGCTTCTCTGTCCATGGAATTCTCCGGGCAAGAATACTGGAGTGGGTTGCCATTCCCTTCTCCAGCTATATTGTCCAGGGGATCATCCTAACCCAGGGTCTCCCACATTGCAGAGAGATTCTTTACCATCTGAGACACCAGAGCCCTGTCATTATTCATACGAATCCATTACTCATTCATCCAACAATTGTGCAAGGTACTACAGATAAAAAAATTAAGTGAAATAAAATTAAATAAACAAAATTTGGTAAATACTTAAGACATCTGGCTAATGCACAGTTTCTCAACCTCAACAATACTGGCATATAGGGCCAGATAATTTTTATTGTGGAGGCTGTCCTGTGCACTGCAGAATGTTTCAGCAGCATCCCTGGCCTTAACCCATTTAGATGTTAGAAGCAATCTCTTCTACTCCAACCCCATGCTGATGCACATAAAGTTTCCAGACATTATCAAATGTCCACTGGGAGGTGGGAGCAAATCATTCCCAGTTGAAAACCACTAAGGTAACATTCTCTTCATTGAGAACATACTGATTCACAGACTCAGAGACTCAAACACCAAGGAGGTTTCTACTCTATCAGTATATAGATGAAGAAACCAAGGCTAGAGATAAGAACTCTCTGAGAAATATATAAAGGTAATGTTTCATCAAGTTTTCCCTAGCAGATAAGAGATAATGTTAACTGCTTCCATTTTCTGAGTATTTACTGCATGTGAAACACTTCAGCTATTCCCTGATTTAATTTTCATAACAAACCCATAAAGTTAGGTATTAATGAGAAGACTATAGAGCACTCTACCTAGATTCTGAAAGCAAATAGGTTTTGAATCACAGATTACCTTAATGACCTTGGCAAGTTATTAATTATTCTCTCTTTGGCACAGTTTCCTCATATGCAAATTGGGTATAATAACCTCAAAGTGTTATTGTAGATTTTAAATAAGTTAATATATATAAAGTGCTTGGGACAATGACTGAGAAAATAGGTATTATATAGTTATTCCTCTTCCCACTCATCATTATCATCCATCTTATACATGAGGTTAGAATATCTGGTACTAATCACTCAGCTAAAAATTTCAGAGCTAGGATTCAATTTCAGTCTATTTAATTCCAAAGTCTATACTATATAATCTACTTTATGACTTGGGACAGACAAAAAACTATAATAAACAGTTCACAAGGAACATTTCAGCAGATTCTTATGGTCAATCTTTTTATAGATACAACTACTTAAATTAAGGAAGCTGAGGCTGGAAGATGCTAAACAATTAAGTGTTCACAAGAACTTTTCTACATACAAAATAAGTAAAGGAAAATGAATTGCCAACAAAACTCATTGTATACTGACAGTGCTACCTGTTGAAGCTAAATTAATGAAGAGTTTCAAAGTTAATTCTGAAACAGGATGTATATTAAAACTGATGACATTGTTTATGCGAAGACTTTCTTTCTTAGTGGTCATAAAATAATGATGCATGTTACAACCATCAACATCTTAAATACAATGAAATTTGATACTATCTACTTATTCCAGCTATAGTTACTAAGAACAACAATAACACAAATACCATTGTCTTTGCCACATGCCAAATATTGTTATAAGGCCACAAGTACATTTAAAACACATTGTCTCACTTAAGTACCAGGCTCCGGATAGGTGCCAGGCAATTTCAGAGCATCCCTTGAGTAAGGAAATCTTCAGTAATCAATTCCAAGGCTGAATAAGTTTTTAAATGTTAAACATTTAAAATGTAAACTTACTTTGTTGTCTTTCTTTCCAGCAATTATTTCGAATATTAGTCACATAATCTTCTTCCACACTCTTTTCTACCTTTTGTAGTAACATTCCTTTATATTCATTTTTAAAGTCCTTGTTGACGTAATAAACAACACCCAAGTTTTCTGTCTGCATTTTAATTGTTTGTCCTGATCCACTGTAAAAGAAATGTTTGATCATTATGTTTTAATTAAAATTCTACATTCTGATCTGCTTCTACAAAACAAGCAGCAAAAACAATTAAAAATAATTTAAAAGTTACTATTGGTAATCAAGTATTTATATAATTTCAAATTACCTAAAGCTACTTTTTTATGTGATAAAAAAGTAATCATATTTTAACACATTATGTTCTTATAAGTTCTCTCAATTTTCAGTTAGCAAAAATCTTATTTGGAAGAAATAACTTATTTGTAGACCAATCATTTTAATACTATAAAAGAACTGGTGATATGGTTTTACAAAGTTTCCTTTATCTTCATTGCATTATACTAAAGTTTTTTAGAATGTATACTGCATTAAATTTGCTTTGTCCCGATTGCTTATAGCATACAATGTATTGTGGAAAAATACATAAAAAGTAATATTTGCTTTTATTTAATCGATATTTTATAAACAGAAAAGTAACATCATTTCCACTTTAATGACACAAATCTATGTATGTAGCATCAATCCCAATTCTACTTTTGTCTTTGAAGTATTTTTGTCTTCTGAAGGTTTTTGTCTTTGATGTCAACCCATTACCTATTACATTAAATTGCTATCAAGTTCGAATATAGCACTTCTGTCCTTATCCACAATAGAATAGAAATGTAAACTAACATAATACAAACTTACTGCTTTAGGTAAATTATTTTTAAAATTAAAGATTTTAAAATGGTACACATGAAGTAACAGATTTGTCACTTAAAAGTTTAAAAGTGCACAGGGCCCTTTAAAGTTATCTAAGTAAAAAATAACAATTTTGGGGGTAGAACTTCACTTAGCTACTTACGATCTGGGATATAAGGAATAAGGAGGATTAGAGACCATCAACTGGCTTAATAATGATACGAGGATCAATACGATAATAGGCATCAGCTGAATAAACACAGAAAAACCTCCCTGTAAAAAATCATCAAAGAATAACAATATTGCAATATAACTGTAGTTGTCAATAATCCAACAGTTGTCGAACATTTTTAGAGGCAGAAATGACATTTGAGATCATCTGATTCAGTGCTTCCAAATCTGCCTGATCAAACCAACTTCCTGGGATGATTCTTAAAAATACAACTTTTTAGGTGCTTCACCTAGAGATCCTGACACTGATATAACCTGTTCATGGGGTTGTCAAGGCAAGAGTACTGAAGTGGTTTGTCATTCCCTTCTCCAGTGGACCACGTTTTGTCAGAACTCTCCACATGACCCATCCATCTTGGGGGGCCCTACATGGCATGGCTCATAGTTTTGTTGAATTAGACAAAGCTGTGGTCCATGTGATCAGTTTGGTTAGTTTTCCATAACTGTGGTTTTCATTTTGTTTTTTTTTTTCCTTGGAAGAAAAGCTATGACCAACTTAAAAAAGCAGAGACATTACTTTGCCAACAAAGGTCTGTCTAGTCAAAGCTATGGTTTTTCTAATAGTCATGTATGGATGTGAGAGTTGGGCTATAAAGAAAGCTGAGCACCAAAGAACTGATGCTTTTGACCTGTGGTAGTGGAGAAGACTCTTCAGAGTCCCTTGGACTGCAAGGAGATCCAACCAGTTAATCCTAAAGGAAATCAACCCTGAATATTCATTGGAAGGACTGAAGCTGAAACTCCAATACTTTGGCCATGTGATGTGAAGAACCAGCTTATTTGAAAAGACCCTGATGCTGGGAAAGATTGAAGGTGGGAGGAGAAGGGGACAACAGAGGATGAGATGGTTGGATGGCATCACTGACTGGATGGACATTAGTTTGACTAAGCTCTGGGAGCTGGTGATGGACAGGGAAGTCTGGCGTGCTGCAGTCCATGGGTCACAAAGAGTTGGACATGACTGAGGGACTGAACAGAACTGAACTGATATAACCTGATCTCATTTTACAGATGAGGAAGTTCTCTGTCTCCCCCCTTTTTTTTTTTCCATACAGAGACTCTATCAATATGCAGCAGGCTGCAAAACTATTTTTACCTTGGATTTGAGGGTAGAATGTGGACACTGATGAAAATGGCAGAACTGGGGCCCAGACCTTTTAATTTCTAGTCTAGAGCTCCTTCCATTTACCTTTCTCCTTCGTGTAATTTAACTGCTATATGCAGTGACATATAACTGTATTAGAACAAGGAAAGTTACCTCTAATTTAAGTTTTTCAGTATTAATTCTAAATTCTTTAGACCCAACAATAAGAATTTACCTTAGGAACATGAACATTTGAGGTTTGTCTTCATTAGAATCATAGAATATCAAATGTGAAGGTGTCATATTGCCCAACCACCTGCCACCCTGACTTCTTCTCCTGGTCCCTCAACATCCCTAGAGGATTCTCTAGTCTATGCTGAACACCTCTGGCAAAAAGAAAACTCATTACTTCCTTTTAAAACAACATGATCTGTTTTTACACAACTCTATCCTTTTCCTGAGCTGAAATCTGCCATTTTCTGATTTCTAATCATATCATAAACATACATCTCCTCTTTCTTCTTCTCTTTCATGTCCACTATGTCGATGCTGATGTTGATTGCTATAACCAGCTCGTCCATTTGAAAATGAATGTACACTACCTAGAAAATTAAAAGCAAGGTTAAATTAGGGAGAAAAGTTATGATCAGAAAAATTATATTTTCCTTTATATTTTTTTTTTAATTACTAAAATAATGCACATTTGAGTAATGAACTCTTATTGCCCTCCTGTAAACGAAGAGTAGACAAAACCCAGAATGATTCTTCGTTTCTCTTAAAGTAAAGGAGAAACTCTTGATGAAAATTCGAGTAAGAATTCCTCTCTAATACTGCATACAAACAGGACTTTTGTTGTGGTTGGTTGATTTTACAAACCTGTGATCATTAATCTGAAACTCTGCCTTCTGCATTTATCAACGAATCTCAAGTATCTCTAGAAATCAAATGATACTACTTTCATTCATTAAAAAAAAAACAAAACAGCTGCATAATATACTATCATACAGGTGGACCACAACTTTCCAACATTTTCTTGTTGATGACATTCAAGCTGTTTTCAAAAAAAGGTGATCAGTGAGCAATGGCTATCACTAATAAAGTAAACTATGTTAAGACAAGCAAAAACACTGCAAATCAGCAATCAGAAATCAGAAATTCACTATTTCCTGCAAGATTTCTAATTGTTCCTAGCATATTTTTAGTCCAAATTATTAGTCTGAATAATTTTTCCATGAGAGGGAATTACATATCCTAATACGTCTCAAGGTTATATTTTCAGTCATTAATTTGTTTTACATATCCTCTTTCTTTCAAGGATGTTTTACGAAATACCTTATCAATGACCACAATGTTTCTCAATAATATTCAGACAGTGCTACCAGGCCACATTATACTGCTACATTCATAAAGACTCTCCTAATTTTGAATGGGATGTTTATTTAACTCAGCACCTTTTTAAACTGTGGTAAACAAGACTAGAGCTACAATTTTAAACACCTTACAGAAGCTACTCTTAAAAAATAACAATTTCCACACGAGCAACTCACAGTAAGTGTGAGTGAAACTCAATACTACATGTGCTGTACTATGGAGTCTATTTATTTAGTAGTGCTTCTACAGCACTTTACTTTGATAGCCTAGTTCAAGTAATTATTTCTATCTTAATGTAATGTAAGTTGTTAAAACCCACTTCATACAGAACCAATGATTCAGACATTTTAATATTCCAATGGAAAATATCTCACATGTATTCATAATATATTTATAATGTTATTAATGAAATATCTATGAAGATCTTCAAAGAACACATGTCAAATAGTCCTCCAAGAGACAGATTACTTCCTATAGTTGTAACAGCATTTAACTAAGACATTGCCACTTGATTTCCTACTTATAGATCCTTTCTTCAGCTTTATGTAAAATACAGAACATCTTTTTAAAATTAAAATATATTCTGGGAAAAAGACAGACTTACAATAAAGCTAATAAGTCTATATTTTCCTCCTATTTTTATGAAGAACTATCACAGGATCATAATACTATAAGAAATGTCAGAGGGAGGTACATAAATCTCTAAATAGCCTAATTGGTGGTGAGGATCTCTAGCTTCATAAAATATAATATTTATAATTAACACTAAAATACCTGAAGGAAATCCGCCACCAAAGAATATATTAAACAAATCTTCTGGAGTTATATCAGCTTCACAACCTCTATGGAAATTAAATCTACCATTGTTCTGCTGATTACATGCTTGTTCTTCATTGCCTGTGAGGTCATACTGCTTTCGTTTTTCTGGATTGCTTAAAACAGCATAAGCATTTCCAATCTCTGCAAAAGTAATGAGAAGTTGATAAGCACAGTTTTTACAGTAAAAAAGACTGTACCATATAAAAACTACTTGTCAAACAACAACAAAAAATATTTGAGGCTAATCAGAAGAAAAAAACAACAGTAACAATTTCTTTTAAAGGTATTATATACATTACTTATATGTATTGCCTCCCAATACAATTTTTTATACTGTATAGTCTCCCTACTGCCTTGAACATAAAGGAATGCCCATCTTGCTTTCTTACTATTGTGCTCTACCCCTAATAGCCTGCTATTATTTCCTTTTTGAGTATCCTAATCTAGTCACTCACTAGTAACAGCAATAGCTACCAACTGCCAGGCTCTGAACCCAAATATCTTATTACATTATCCATTATTATCCCCACTTTACAGATGAAGTCCCCAAGTTTCAAAAGGGTTAGGAAACTTGCTCAAGATCAAAGTTATTTTAGCACAGTAAGTAATCTCTCTGCAAGCGACACCATAAAACTTTTTTTTGCACACACCAGCCCAGAGTGAGCTATTCTTCATTCTAATCCTGAACAATTTATTTCTCTTAAACTGTCAACTCCATGAAGGTAGGAACTGTGTGTTTCACTGCATAATCTCCATGGTCTAGCATAAAGTCTGAATTAAAAAAAAAATGAATCCATATAGTCTCTAGTTTTCCTATCTTACTTTGCTACTTTTGTGATATTCATAAAAAGTTTGATTTCCTATCTCATATTTCCATGTCCAAAAGAGCACATTAATTACCAAAATGTCTTCTTGAGGTAATTTACAAAAACTGTACTGTTTTAATCTAACAGCAGGAATTACCCTATTCTTATTCTGAAATTTCTAATAACTAATCATTTCACAAATACAACTTGCTTCTCAAACTAGATCATAAGCCTCTTGCATATGGGATTATTTTAAAAATACTTTCTGGATCCCATGTGGTGGTTGTCATAGGTACTGAACAAGCAAATAGATGCTCATTAGGTAGTTGTTTCTGGATGACTGCATATCACATTGAAATTAATTATATGCAGATACTCTGGAACTTTTTTCTGAGTCAGAGATAGCTTTCCAGTCATCTGTGAACACTATGGAATGAAAATTTAGGTGAATAGTCCATTTATCTTGAGGAGATGGCCTAAAACTTTCTTTAGATTTCCAAATAGATCTATGACTCAGAAATATAGCAATAATTTATAATGTTGCTCCAATGGGAAAGCATAATCAGAGATCCAAGTAATATACTTATAAACACCACCAAGGTACCTACCCAAAAAAGAAGCATATCTATCAATATCTGCCAAAGCTGTACTTCCAGTATTAGTAACAGTTTTAGGATTTTTAACCTTTATACACTGAACCTATTTCAGGTTCATAATGCTATTACTTTTTAAACTATTAACATGTTGGCAACTCAATTCTACTTCTAAGACTTTGCTATAAAAAGAATTTCCAAATGCTATGATATTTTAGATGATATTTGTGAAAAATTGTCATAATTCACAATTGTATATGTAAGACAATTTATCTACTGTGACAAATTTACTATTTATTTACCTTGTGCTATACCTATAATCAATACTTTTTTTCAGTTCTTTATTACCTTAAAAATTAAAACCAAAATTCATTTTGGTATTCAAAGCCTCACAAAATACATTTCCATCTCAGTGTTGTTTACTTCACAAAAAGATACATTCCACTTTATTAATTTTCCTTTAATTACACTGTTTATTTTGAGGTAAACTATAGAGTCATATGAAGTTGTAAAGAGTAATATAGATAGACTCTTCTATCCATTACCCAATTTCCCCCATGGTAGTACCTTATAAAATTATTATATCAAGGATACTGACATTGATAACAATCAGGATAGAAAACATTTCCAGCACCATCTCAGGCTGCCCTTTTATACCCACACCTACTTCCTTCTCGCCCTTCCGCTTTTAACTCCCCACAACTACCGACTTGTCTTCTCTATTTATACAATTTTGACATTACAAGAATGTTAAATCAATGGAATAACACGGTATATAAATGGAATGAAATCTCCTAGATTGATCTTTTCCAATCAGCATAGTTTTTTGGAGATTGATCCAAGCTGTTATGTAAGTCATTCATTCCTTTTACTGCTGATTAGTTCTCCATGGTATGGATGTATCACTGATTCACTAATCACCCAATGAACAACACCTGCATTGTTTCTAGGTTTTGGTTGTTACAAATAAAACTGCTATGTACATTCATGAACAGGTTTGTATGTAAATATATATTTTTATTTCTAGGATAAGTTCCTAGAAATGCAATTGCTGTGTTGTCTATTAGTTAAATACTTAGTTTTGTGAGAAACTGCCAAACTGTTTTATAGAGTGACAATGTCATCTCATAATCCATCAGCAATGTGTAAGTGATCCAGTTACTCTGCATCTGTACCAGTATTTGGTGTTCCTACTTTTTTTAATATTAACCATTCTAATAAGTATGCAGTAGAATCTCATTTTGGTCTTACCTTGCAATATCTCTAATGGCTAATGAATGATACTAAAAACTTTTTCACATGCATACTTGCCATGTGTATATAATCTTTAGTAGGATGTCTCTTCATGTCTCATATCCATTTTCTAATAGGGTTGTCTATTTTTTTAATTGGGAGTTTGGGGGAGTTCTTTATATATTCTGGACACTAGTCCTTTGTCAGATAGGTAGGTGCTTGGCAAATATTTTCTCCTTCCTTGTTGCTTGTCTTTTCTTCTACTTCATAGCATCTTTGCAAAGCAAACAAAAAAAATTTTTTATCAAGTCCAACTATCTACTTTTTGTGTTATAAACTGTCTCGTGTTAAACTTGAAGAAGTCATTACATAGCCTACGATCCTAAAAATTTGCTCCCATGATTTTTTGCTAAAAGTTGAAGTGCTCTCTTATACTTCATAAGATTCATGTTGAAATCATTCTTATATAAAGCATGAGATTTATTTCAAGGTTAAATTTTGTTGTTTGTTTTGCCTATGAATGTCCAGTTGCTCCAAAACTATTTTGTTGAAAAGGCTACCTTTTCGCCACTGAATTGATTTTGCACCTCTGTAATATCTCTATGGGTTCCCATCCTGTTCCACTGATCTGTGTGTCTCTCCTTCTGCCAATTCTATACTATTTTGCTAACCATAGTTAGAATGTAAGTCCTAAAATCAGGTACACTTAT
This sequence comes from Ovis canadensis, assembly GCF_042477335.2. Classification (NCBI taxonomy): domain Eukaryota; kingdom Metazoa; phylum Chordata; class Mammalia; order Artiodactyla; family Bovidae; genus Ovis; species Ovis canadensis. Next base: position 40,770,936 of record NC_091250.1, on the reverse strand, counting down.
TACTCCTACTTTAATGAATCACTTATTCAGGTTCTTTGTATTTCCATATGACTTTTAGAATAAACTTCCTTTTATCTACACAGAAGTCTGTTAAGATTTTGACAGGAACTGTATTAAATTTGTATATCAACTTGGGGAATCTTGACATCTTTACTACTGTGTCTTTCGATCTATGAACATGATATATCATTCTATTTATTTAGATCCTCTCTGATTTTTTTCATTAATATTATATAGTTTTCAGCAAACAAATCTTACACAAGTTTTGTTAAATTTACACCTAAGTATTTCTTGTGTGTGTGTGATTATAAATAGTAATGCATTTTTAAATTTCAGTATCTACATATTTAGTATGCAGAAATATACTAAATAGTATACATTAGTATGCAGAAGTATACTAAATAGTAATCGATCTTTTTATGTTTATCTTATACCCTGAAATCTTGCAGGATTTACTTACTGGTTCTAGGATTTTTTTTCTTTTAGGTATACATTCCTTGGTATTTTATACATGATCATGTTATTTGCAAATAGGGACAGTTTGTGTGCCTTTCATTTCTTTCTCTCACCTAAATGCACTGATTAGAGTTTCCAACACTATGCTGAATAACTTATATTTGTTTTGTTTTATAACTAATTCAGTTGTACTTTAGTGTGAGTAACAGGGAAAAGTCTTCCTGAAAGTGGAAGTCCTCACTGACTTTTAAATCACTTCCTTCATTCTCATAACCAAGTTTCTGCCATCTTCTTTAACCAAAGAAATCATACTCATCTTGAGAATACATAATTCTCACCTATAATATGAAAGCTTCTCCAATTACTCTGATTATAACTCTGCTGTATCTTTCTGGCTTTTCTTTGGATATCTTTATTCTATGTTTTGAATTTTAATTACATTCAGTCTTCTGGGAGATCCTGGGTAAATGTTAATCTCTTTAAGATTCATATTTTCTTACTTGCAAAGGGATGACACTGGTCCCTGTTTACTTCAGAAGATTTTTAATAACATTAAAGTTTTAAAAATGGGAATGAAAAACTATAAAATGCTTGTTGAATGTTAGGTATTACTATTATTCCAAATGTTCTGTGTGAGATTTGTCTCCTCTTCATAAATTACAAATTCATTTAATAAGAGGATATCTTATATTTTCTTCTTGTATTTCTCTAGAAGAACTAGCCCATAAGGTAGACTGACTTCTCTATTCTTAGAAGTTCACTCTAGATGTTAAGAACACTGAGGGGGTTCTCTTGTGGCTCAATGGTAAAGAATCCACCTGCCGATGCAGATGACACAGGTTCAGTCCAGGAAGATCCCACCACATGCCTCGGATCAACTAAGCTCGTGAGCCACAACTACTGAGCCTGTGCTCGAGAGCCCGGGAACCACAACTACTGAAGCTTGTGTGCCCTAGAGCCTGGCTCTGCAGCAGGAGAAGCCACCGCAATGAGAAGCGTATGCAACATTACTAGAGAGCAGCCCCTGCTTGCCACAACTAGAGAAAAGCCCATATAACAATGAAGACCTAGCACAGTCAAAAAGAAAGAAAGGAAAAAAGAATCCTGAACTACCAAAACCTGACATGGGCAGTAGCATCTGATCCATTATTATTTAACAAACAAACGTACAAACACTTAATCAATGCCCTTTGTAATCAGATTCATGCGTATGTCTACAGGCACATGTATTATTCAGTCTATGAAATACTTGGAGTCTTCGAAGATAATGCAGACAGGGCATATTTTGAAAATATTCACATCAGAGAGAAGGAAAGGGATCCATTTCAAATATTTTTAAAGGTATGTTTATATGTATTATGCAAGTTATTGTCTAGATGTAAATAAAATATTCCCTGCTTTGAGAAATTCACAAACCTAATTAAAGGACAAAGAGCTACATGAACTTAAGAGTTCATTTAATCTACTCTCTTTGATGGTAAGTTTTTAAAGTTTTACAAAACACACATCGAAAATGTATCTTCTATCTAATCTCATTCCTTTAACTAATTGTCTCTTTTTCTATTCTTGAAGGAAATAAAAACAAAAATGGTTTCCATCTTCTGTAAAAAGTATTTCAGCAATCACAGAGCAATAAATCTATACTTCTCTCTTATACAAACAAAAAACTATAGTCTTTATTTAGACTAAATAGCTTGGTATCCTAGACACAGAAGTTAAGATCAATTGATTAAAGAGAAAATAAGATGATTCAGAAGGTCATGCAAAGATCCTATGTGCTGAATGAAGGAAACTTGCCACTTCTCTGTGATGACACACTAGCAGTAATATTGTCTAATTAACTACCTTTGTTCACCAGTCTTCTGTGGCTTACAGTCTGGGTTTTCTTTTATTTCTTTATAGCTGCACCATGTGGCATGCAGGATTCCCCATCCAGGGGTTGAACCTATGCCCCTTGAAATGGAAGCACAGAGTCGTAACCACTGGATTACCAGGGAAGTTCCAACAATCTGGGTTTTCTATGTAGTATCTACTCAATGAAAAATGGGTTCATCAACCACCATCCTATTATGATCCTCTTTGGGATTAATAAATTGGCATTCTGATTTACAAATAACCTTCTGTGGATTGAATAATGTGCACCTTTCCTCTACAGATGAGTCACCACCCAGCATGTTGATAAATATTGTTTCTAGTTTTGCAAATTAGAGCATTAGATTCTGAAATGTACCACATCAAAGTAGCATCACCTTTGTAAAACTTCTCTGAGTGTCTGTGTGGGGTGACATTTATGTTGCTCATCTCTTCAAAACACAACACAAGCTGTAAAAATATTGGTAGATCCACTCACTGTTATTCTAAGACCAATAATGCTATTAATAACACAACTTCAATACAGAAATGGGAGAAAGAAGCATGTTCTTAGCATTAACGAAGAATTAATACTGAAATCATCTAACAGATCACAGACGTGCAAATAATTCACTGCCAAATATTTTAAACATCTTAAAAACCAAAAATTTTAAATTAAATGATTTTAATTCAGAATGTGAAAAAAAGTTTTTTAACTTGGTGGGGGGAATATGTGGTAAAAGTTAGTGTTTTTGAGCAAAGAAGCTTTTCCTGTACTTTTAATATGCTACTTTTAATTTAAGGAATCAATCAGAGAAGGTTCTCACTGTCACAGTGATATTTTAATTCCAGTACCACTTTGGCAGCTGCTTTTATTGAACTATATTAATAAACCCCAAATGTATGCTGATTGGCAACATCCTTTAAGAAATAAAACCATTCTGGAAACAATTTTAATGATATTTTGTTGAATGACCAATTGAGTCATCTATTTTTAAGGGAAATTAAAAAAATTAGTGTCTCCTTTCTGTTATTCCAAGGCCCCAGCATTTCACCGTAAACATCATACGTTGGCTCTATGAATGCCAAATTCACAAAAACAAATAATTACAAACTTAAGCATTTTCTTATTAATCAGAAAATAACTCTTATGAATAAACTGTAATAAACATGAAATTATAAAATCAGTTCTCTCATGCTTGTTTACTAAATTGACAAAATAAAACTGAAGTAATGAAGAAAATGAAGAAAAATGAATAGTAGCTAAGAGGAAAGAAACACATTTGAAAAAAAATCATGTTAGAACTACATATGAAAAATGCAAAAAATTGTCTCGAGTTAACAGAAATAGAAGAACACTGGACAAACAGTGATTCTAAGTAATTTTCCAATTCTAGACAGTCTCTAATATTTCAAAAACTCATAGAAAATATATTTTGCTTTTAATTCCTTTAGAACCAGCTGATAATATGCTAGAAGTTCATGCATAGTCATCACACTACTTGTGTGGTAAACAAGAAAGCATGTTGTGTATCTAGAAAAGTTACTTTGAAATTTGCAAAAATTGACATGATGCTTTTGTGAATACAAATAGCATTTGTTTGGCTCTTGGTATAACAAGTTAAGCTTTAAAGGATTTTGAGGACCCATGCTTATAGCTGGTCCTCACCAGTCTAAAATGCTTATGCTCCAATCTAAAGGTAGGACTTAGTATCTGAAATACTGTAAAGTGAATTCTAAAAAGAGCTTAGAAAATTGCTTTAAAAGGTTTACTTTACTTTTAAAAGCATCTGTTGCTCCAGGTGCATGGTTTTTGTCTGGATGAAACTTCAAAGCAAGCTTTCTATAAGCTTTTTTCAAATCTTCATCACCAGCATCTTTGGTTACTCCAAGTACTTCATAGTAATTTTTACATTTGTTTATGCTGTGAACAAGAGAGTGTGTTACAAGTAAATTTCAAGGAAGAACTCTGAGTAATACTTCTAATTCTTTATTGATTCAGTTCAGTTCACTTCAGTCCAGTTGCTCAGGTGTGTCCAACTCTTTGCAACCCCATGAATCGCAGCACACCAGGCCTCCCTGTCTATCACCAACTCGCAGAGTTCACTCAAACTCATGTCCATCGAGTAGGTGATGCCATCCAACCATCTCATTCTCTGTCGTCCCCTTCTCCTCCTGCCCCCAACCACTCCCAGCATCAGGGTCTTTTCCAATGAGTCAGCGCTTCACATGAGGTGGCCAAAGTATTGGAGTTTCAGCTTGAGCATCAGTCCTTCCAATGAACACCAGAATAGTATAAAGAACTATTTGCGGATTGTTTTCTCAATATCAAATGATAGTCTATCCACTAAGGGTCATTGCTCCATTTTCTTTTCAACCACAGACTATTTCTCCAACCCCTCTCTAATAAGAATTGACCATGAGAATGTCCTTGTACAATTTATCACAACTACAGAGAAGTAAAGCAAAGCTCATAACAAATGTGGATGGAGGACAGAGCACATACTAAAATGAGAGATTAAGAACAATTTTATAGTACTCTTAAATAGATGAGAAATCCCAAAACTGCTCTCAAGATGCCACGGCTAAGGAGTAACAGACATTGCATTTCAAGAGTTTTGTGGTTGCATAATGCAAACCTAACCAAATAGCAAAGCAACAGTTTAGTGCATGTAAAACAACTACTGTATCCCATGGCTTAAATGTCAAAGCAAGTGAATTCGGCTAGGCAATGTTAAAGAGAGTTCACCTGTGTTACTCTCTATGAAAGATAAAATCTCATAATAAAACACATTATGGGACTCAAACATATTTGTTACACCTGATTTTCATTTTGATGAACATACTCTTAAAAGACTACTTACATAGTTTATAACCCTAAATATGCGACATTTAAGCCCAGAGTCTTTGAAGTAGGTTAGGAAAAGAAGTACTGGGAATGGAGCAAAGAACACTAATCCTTTTGGATGCTTATATTTTCTCATGACCTAATAATTTTCCTTCACTAAAATACAGATATATTTTACATATTTTTTGGTGTGTACTTTATGACTTTAAATGTGTTCCATGTATGAGTGGCTTGATGACAGGTAGTAAGAGGTTAATGGACCTGAGGCACAATTGCTCACTGACAGCTAGAGGACTGCAAAGACTGACTCTAAGTGTTCTAAGAAAAGAGAAAAGATTGACCTTTTTTTGCTACTAAACCTATTAGTCATCACAGAGCTTGGTACATGAGGGGTTCTCAGTAAATATTTATGGAATAAATGAACTTTAGTTCTCCTTTCATAATGAAAGCATTCATCATTTGTTATATGAACAAGGGTAAAAAGAGAACACACTGAAAAGATTATAGAATTCTTTTATAATCACATCAACAAAAATACGTTCGGCAGTCTTCTTCAGAGTAATAATAATTAAAATTAGACTTTTCTACTTTAGATAATAAATACCGACACAAGTCAATTTTATTTCATAATCATGGTATTTCCTTTATTTAGGAAATAATGTTTATTGAGCAAAAATAACTAATATTTATTGATTCATTATTGAGTCAATAATATTTATATCCCAGGGTTCTTGAGATCAGTTAGTGAACAAAACAGAAAATGATTACTCTATCTTTGTAGAGACTCATTTTCCTAGATATGTTAAGAAACTATGTGACAGAAATAAAGGGAAGAAGGACAAGTACAGGTAGTAAGAGGTTAATGGATCCGAGGCACAGTCTGGATCTGTGTGTCCGGAAGAGGAGAAATTCTTTGAGAAGCCAGTAGAGAGGTATAAAGTCAATGTCACCAATGGACAAACTGTAGACTACATATTTCAAGTAATGCTAAAAATATACTTATTTACTTAACTTTTCACACCTAAGTAAGAAATTACCATTCACGTATTAATTTTAATCCACACCTTTTCACCAGCTGATGCATTTGTCACACTTTTTATAGTTTGCTCCTTCTTCTCCATCCTCATTGAAGAATTAAAAAAGAAAGGAAGGGAGAAAAAGAAAATAAGAAGAGGTAAACTGTTACCTGCGCTGGAAGGAAATATGTGGACAAAGGCCAGAAAGATGTGTCTGGGAGCTCAACAAGGGAGGAGTACACATGGCTCAACTTTATGTCTTCCTTTATGTGCTAGAAAGCATATTGGCCAGGGCAGGGAGGCCTCGTTCTATTCTTTTTTCACATGTTATAGATGACTTTTTGTTGTTGTTATTATAGATGATTTTTAAATATACTCCAAATTTAATTGGTATTTAGGAAAATAATTCTTTATTCCTGAGACAAAAGATTATTTATTCTATAAATTTAGCAAAATGATTTGTTTCCATTTAAAGAAGTATAGCTTAAAACCAATCCTAATGAAATCCCCATAATTCAAATAATTTTAACAGTTATACAGAAGTGTTCCTAACTGATAAACATAATGATGGCCAGTTAATGATTTCACACTGATCATATTTTTAAAACAAAAAGATGGGCTTCTTTCCCAATGAGATATTAAAAATCTCCTCAAATAAGATCTAGGACACCTTTTGTACTGTGATTTTTCAACGCATTTCAACACTCAAAGACAATAAATAGTGCTTAGTTTCACAGAATATGAGTTTTACAAAGTTACACACTTTTTGTTCAGTCTTACTGTATGCTAGCTCTTACTTATGCAATGGATGCAGTATTATTGCATGGCTTCTCCCTTTGAGCCAAAATGTCACTGAGCAACTTGTTTACATAATCATGCTAACCAACAAGATAACATGGCTTTCTTCAGAAAAATCCCCTGTGTACAGGTAAAACAAAAGCACACAGCATGTAAGTGTTTGCTGGTGATCTGTTACCTCACTAAAGCAACACTTATGAAGGTTAATATGATGAATAAGTGTTACATGATTAGCTAAAGCTAAGCAACTCTTATATAAGGAAGCAAATGAAATACTCTGAATAACTCAGGGATTCTATTAAAGAATGTTCTGATCATATTAATCCCCCCCAAAACTACACTTATGTAATACAATAAAAAGGTATGCTAAAATTGATCAGAGAAACCATCTCTAAACACAGGCGTAAACCTAAGCTAATTCTTGTAACTCACTAAGGATTCAGTCTGAAACTTGGCTGGTTCCTCAGTGCTGGCCAGCAATCCTCCCTTCCTGTCTGCCTTTCTGTCTGCAAGTATTCCATACTTTCACCATTCTTCTCAAGCTTTCAATCTTATCTCTTTCTTCTAACCTCAGAGGATAACTTCATCTCCAATTTCACAGAGAATACAGACCCAACAGATAGGATCTCTCTCAACAGGATCTCTCTCAACATTTTATTTCCATCTGCCCAATTCTGGCCACATACAAAAGTGGGTCTGTACCCACCATCATCTTTCATTCTTCCATTCTCAAAACGTCCCCCTGCCTATCTACTAAGAAAGAGAGGAAAACAAAACACTGCTCTTCTCTCTTTATTTCTACCATTCCTTGAGCTACTCCTCTTTTCCCTTCAAGGCTAGAGTAGAAGAAACGAAGAAAAGAGATTTTTAAAAAATAATATCAGATTCAGGAGATTCCTATTCTCCAAAATTTCAATTTGGGGAAGAGGGTATATTTTCCAATATATAGGGGATTCTATAGTCTTTCTTTAAAAACAAATTATAAAATAATTCTAAATAAGAATCACATATAACAAAATTCACTCTAGGTCTTTTACTGAGAATATGTTCTCCTAGTAAAAGTAATTTCTACCAGAAAATACAATTTGGTTTTTGGAGAGAGATGGCTTCCTAGAACACATTTCAGCACACTGTTTAGTAGAAGCTTTTTCTTAAAGAAATTCAAAAGAAGTCTCTCATTTATTCACTTATCTCACTTATTCAGCCTCTGATGCAACACTACAGTTATGAAAGTGGTCACCAACATTATTTATAATTCTTAAAGGAGTTCACTACCATTCAGGCCAATCGAATACCCTTTATCATTATTTCATCATAATTAGGGAGTCTTTGTTCTTATTGTGTTCACACATAGATAAAATGTTACATTTAAACTTTAGCATATGTATGAAAAAAAGTAAACTATAAATACATTGATATTTAATTTAAAAATAACTTCAATTCCAAATAATGCTGAGTTAAAAAGAACTAACTAAAAATAAGAATGGAGAAAAAAAGGAAAAACAACAACAAAAAAAGGAAGGTTAAAAGAGGATAAGAAAGAGCAAATGAGAAAGAAAACTAGCTTTACCTACTCTTCACTTAAGCTGCTGCTGCTGCTGCTGCTAAGTCGCTTCAGTCGTGTCCGACTCTGTGTGACCCCATAGATGGCAGCCCACCAGGCTCCCCGGTCTCTGGGGTTCTCCAGGCAAGAACACTGGAGTGGGTTGCCATTTCCTTCTCCAATGCAGGAAAGTGAAAAGTGAAAGGGAAGTCGCTCAGTCGTGTCCGACTCTTAGTGACCCCATAGACTGCAGCCCACCAGGCTCCTCTGTCCATGGGATTTTCCAGGCAAGAGTACTGGAGTGGGGTGCCATTGCCTTCTCCTTCACTCTCCAAGTTGAATTATCCCATTAATCACTGTTCAGAGTCCTTCACCCTTATACTTTGGATTCCCTAGAGCGCAATTTCAGTACCACATTAATACAGCATCCTTAAGCTGTAGAAGGAAATAATAACAGTATTTTTTCTAGTGTTTCATACTCAGTTCATTTTCTTTTCAGAAAAGATTTTAATTACAAAATTAATAAAGTTAAATCTCCAAAACCCAGTTCATAATTTACCAATTCTACCTAATTTTCCTGCTTTAAGTAGAGGTGTATCATGAAGTAAAAATAAAACACTGAAGCAGAACAATGAGAGTAAGAAAAAATATTAAAAGGAGAAGACTATAGTATTTGCTATATATAAAGACAGCCTTAAAGAAATAATATAAATAGAAAAAAATTTCCTTCATTTATATAAGTAGAAAATTGAAAACGCTTTGCAACCGCCCTCAATATTCTCCTCATGAAATTCTCCTTCATACATACATCTATGCATTTGTTGTTGTTGTTTGTTTTGTTTTTTGTTTAGTTGCTAAGTCATGTCCGTCTCTTTTCCGACCCCCTGGACTATAGCCCATCAGGCTCCTCTGTCCATGGGATTTCCCAGGCAAGAATCCTGGAGCTGCGTTGCCATTCCCTTCTGATGGGGGATCTTCCAGACCCAGGGATAAAACCTAAGTCTCCTGCATTGGCAAGGGGATTCTTTACCACTGAGCCATCAGGGAAGGTTTCACTGTACTGTCTCAAAAAATTGAAGCAATTTTTCTAAAAAAAAATTTTTTTGTGTAATTAGTTTTGTGCCTTATATTTAACAGATGGAAATTTCAATAGAATTGGTAATTTACACTACTTTATAAAGAATATAAAGCATAAGACACCAAGAGTTCAACTCCTCAATGTTTGTTCTTCTATTGAATTGTAATTAAAACCCATTTTTTAGGTCTTACAACATTAAACTTACATTAGCATCAACTACAATTGACACATATTTAAGTCATATTCATTCCTACCTGAGAACTCCATCTACTTGGTCTTTGGTGTAGCCTTTTCCACTTTCACCACTACCGGATGAGCTGTCCTTTGTGCAGTTAGGTTTGCTGTGATCACCACTACCTGATGGTTTTCGGCAGTGAGGGCTATTTCCAGCAGTGCTTCCATTTTTCATGATAATTTCCAACAGTGCTGTAGAAAGATATGGAAAGCATACTCCATCTGTTTACATCAAGGTACATACACATGGTCTTGAGAAGAAAGTTATAAAGTGACAAAATGTGTACTCCAGAAAGATACACCACAGGGCCTTTTTAAATAGATAGTAAGCATTCCCTTATGTACATAGCTGTTCACAGATCACTAATCACTATTTAGAAGTAGAATATTAAGTTTAATGTTAATAACTCAAAATTACTATCACCTAATCTCTTATGACATATTTTATTTGTAATATCATGGTGAAACTGCTGAATATCAAAGAAAACAATAATCCTTAAAGTAGCCGATGAGATTATCTACAAAGAAACAGAAGTTCCCTGGTGACTTCCCTGTTGGCTCAGAGGATAAAGCGTCTGCCTGCAACGCAGGAGACCCGGGTTTGATCCCTGGGTTGGGAAGATCCCCTGGAGAAGGAAATGGCAACCCACTCCAGTATTCTTGCCTGGAGAATCCCATGGACAGAGGAGCCTGGAGGGCTACAGTCCACGGGGTCACAAAGAGTCGGACACGACTGAGCAACTTCACATACACACACTTATTTCCCAACAGCAACAATGGCAGCTAAATTCAGTAATAGCTTCAAAATGCTCAGGGAGAATAGCTGTCAACTTGAGTTCTGCACTGCTGCAGCTACTGCTGCTGGTACGTCGCTTCAGTCATGTCCGACTCTGTGTGATCAGAGTCGGCTTTGGGATACCACTTTACATCCACTACGATGACTATAATCAACAAGGTGGACAATAACACGTTGACCAGGTTGTATTACTAGGAAAATGGGAACAGTCATATATTGCTAGTGGTAATAGGAAATGCAGTGCTTGCTTTGAAAAAAGATCTGGTAGTTTTTTCAAAGATTAAACATATAGTTATAACCTGACCCAATAATCCTATCTCAGTGTATAACCATGAGAAATGAAAACATACATGTATACAAAAACTGGCTCACACATGTTCATAACAGTATTGTTCATAATAGGAAAAAAGTGGAAACAATTGAAATGTCCATCAACTGATGAGTAGAGGAATAAAATGTGACAGGTCCATACAATGGAATACTATGACAATCAAAAAAAAAAAATGAAGTACTGATATATGCTGCAATACAGCTGAACCTTGAAAACATACTAAGTGGAAAAAGTCAGTCACAACAGACAATATACTATATGATACCATTTATACGAAATGAACAGAATAGGCAAATCTAGAGACAGAAAGATCAGTTGTTGCCAAGGGCTACTGGGGAGGGAAGGATGAAATTTGGGAGAAGTAAGAAGTGATTGCTAGTATGAGGTTTCTTTCTGTGATGAAGAAAATGTTCTAAAATTAATGGTTGCAATGGCTGCACAACTCTGTGAACCCACTGAATGGTATATTCTGAATGAGCTGTGAGATAAGTGAATTACATCTCAATAAAGCACTATATATCTTCCCTTGTAGCTCAGTCAGTAAAGAGTCTGCCTGCAATGCTGGAGACCCAGGTTTGATCCCTGGGTCGGGAAGATCCCCTGGAGAAGGAAATGGCAACCCACTCCAGTATTCTTGCCTGGAGAATCCCATGAACAGAGGACCCTGGCAGGCTACAGTCCATGGGGTTGCAAGAGTCAGACACGACTTAGTGACTAAACCACCACCACCAAAACTGTTATATAGATATTTAAAAAATCCAGCAGTCATTGCCACACAGCCTGTGGGTCTCAGCTCCCTGACCAGGTACTGAAACCAGGTCATAGTAATGAAAGTGCTGAATCCTAACCAGTAGATCACCAGAGAACTACCAGTAATTATTTTCAATATTCCAGGAAAACATCTGCTTCATTGAATACACTAAAGCCTTTGACTGTGTGGATACAACAAACTCTGGAGAATTCTTAAAGAGATGGGAATACTAGACCACCTTACCTGCCTTCTGAGAAATCTGTATGCAGGACAAGAAGCAACAGTTAGAACTAGGCATGGAACAGACTGGTTCCAAATTGGGAAAGTAGTATGTCAAGTCTGTATATTGTCACCCTGCTTATTTAACTTCTGTGCAGAGTACATCATGTGAAATGCCACACTGGATGAAGCAGAAGCTGGAATCAAGATTGATGGAGAAATATCAATAACCTCACATACACAGATGACACCACCCTTATGGCAGAAAGTGAAGAAGAACTAAACAGCCTCTTGATGAAAGTGAAAGAGGAGAGAGAAAATGTTGACTTAAAACTCAACATTCAGAAAACTAAGATCATGGTATCTGGTCCCATCACTTCATGGCAAATAGATGGGGAAACAATGGAACCAGTGACAGACTTTTATTTTCTTGGGCTCCAAAATCACTGCAGATGATGATTGTAGCCATAAAATTAAAAGACGCTTGCTCCTTGGAAGAAAAGTTATGACCAATCTAGACAGCATATTAAAAAGCAGAGATTACTTTTCCAACAACGGTCTGTCTAGTCAAAGCTATGGTTTTTCAGTAGTCATGTATGGATATGAGAGTTGGACTACAAAGAAAGCTGAGTGCTGAAGAATTGATGCTTTTGAATTGTGGTGTTGGAGAAGACTCTTGAGAGTCCCTTGGACTGCAAAGAGATCCAACCAGGCAATCCTCAAGGAAATCAGTCCTGAATATTCATTGGAAGGACTGTTGCTGAAGCTGAAACTCCAATACTTTGGCCACCTGATGAGAAGAACTGACTCACTGGAAAAGATTCTGAGGCTGGAAAAGACTGAAGGAAGGAGAGAAGGGGACGATAGAGGATGAGATGGTTGAATGGCATCACTGACTCGATGGACATTCGTTTGAGCAAGCTCCCAGAGTTGGTGAAGGACAGGGAAGCCTGGCATGCTGTAGTTCACAGGGTTGCAAAGACTTGGACACAACTGAGTGACTGAACTGAACTGAACATATAAGAGAACTTTCTTCCGAATCTTTTTCATAGCTCATGCATTCAAGAGGTCACCAAAGACATAAGATATTTAGTTTTTATAACAATTTAGTTGTAGGCGGTACAGAAAGGCTCTTAATTAGGTAGCTATCTAGCAGTTTAACAAGATAATAACATATAGTTTATTTTTAACTATTGCTATCCCTATTGCTAAGTCGCTTTAGTTGTGTCCGACTGACTCTGTGTGACCCCATAGACAGCAGCCCACCAGACTCCCCCGTCTCTGGGATTCTCCAGGCAAGAACACTGGAGTGGGTTGCCATTTCCTTCTCCAATGCATGAGAGTGAAAAGTGAAAGTGAAGTCGCTTAGTTGTGTCCGACTCTTAGTGACCCCATGGACTGCAGCCTACCAGGCTCCTCCGTCCATAGGATTTTTCAGGCAAGAGTACTGGAGTGGGGTGCCATTGCCTTCTCCAATGACAGTGTTAAGTTAGTTAAAAAAGGATGTATTCCTATTGGGTTGCATTTCTAAGTCAATTTTTCAAAGCCCATTTTTATATCTAATCATTCTATTCTACTGGTTAAAAAAAATACTTCTGAAAATCGAAAAGTAAAAATTTCCAATTTTGAAGTTTGCTAATAAAAATTTTCGGAAAGATTTCATAAATACCTATTAATTTCACATGTATGACTCAATCATTTTCCTCCATTAAATATCTGTGCTGAAATAAAAATGAAAATACTGACTCAACATGGTTACCTTATGCAGCCCTTATAAGTTACAATGTGCAAACTAAACAGACAATTTGAGTTCTTTGATTTTATTTTTAAGATGGCTCCATTTCTTAGGACAGAACAATGCAAATACAAGAAGCAGTTCTTGGGACCGGCTGAGACCATATTCATCTGCCCTCTTAAGCCCAAGAACTATAGTTCACAGTTAATGCAATCATATTGACCTTGAGAGTAGAAGCCCTCATGGTCTAGGGGGTAGTAGTTCACAACTTTCTAATACGAAAAGTTTTGTGGAAATTCTGGGAAGGCAGAAGCTTAAATTTTAAATCTCATAAAATCAGAGCAATTAGATAACAAAATTAAAACATCATGTACAAAATCCCAAAATACAAGAAACTGGGACAAACCACCAACAGTTGCAAGGTTTATGTGGGTATTAGTATCTGTGTGGGGAAATATGGAGGACAGTAACAGGGCATTTTACCAGCCCATAGAACAAAATAACTCCAAAAGAGCCAGCAAGGACTCTCTATGAAACACAGCAGGCAAAAATGAGAAAAAGGAATAAAAAGAAATGGGTTTTGCTCACTACAATAGCATGTGATTGAAAGGATTTACAATAAAGTCTTAAGGGCATAGAGTACTCCAATCACTAGAACTCTTAAAACTAATTTGCTCTTAAAACTCTTTGCTCTTCTCTAGGGCAAAGCCACATAAAGAAGAAATTTCTAGGAACAAGATCCAAACTGAAGAGGCTAGGGAAATGGAGAAAAGAAAACAGAAAATTCAGGTCAAGTGAGGAAGGAGAGAGTGAAGAGATCTTATTTATCAAGGTGACATATTTTCAAACACTACACAGAAACTGGAGATCTCTGTGTATTTGACAGGCTAACTTCACATAAAAATAAATAAAATGATAAAAGTTAACTCTGATACAGAGTTACAAAAGATAAAAGAAAACAGGACAGATCTCCAAACACAATGAAAGAAAGCACACCAAAAATACTTGCCAACATAATAGGTAAACACTATAACCTACTATTTCAAAACAAGCTGAAAAGACTTAAAAATTATACATTATACAGAAGAACAACATAAATTAGAATGAAAACAACGCCCCAAATTATCTACCCACTGCTTAAGTGATAAACCGCGGGTGGGGGTGGGGAGCGGGGGGCGGTAATAAAAGGGAGAATCAATTCAAAAAAGAACTAAACTAGAAGAAACAAAGAGTTAATAAACACAACAGATAATGTTGTCTAAGTAAAAGAGAACATAAAAAGGAAGGAAAACATCTTAATTAAATGAAAAAGGCAAAAAATTAGAAAGAAATAGCAAATATTGAAGATAGTTAAAGAAGATCCAACATACACAGGAGTCCTGAAAAAGAAAATTAAAGGAAAAAAAACCAATATAACAATAACTGGAGAAAATTTTTCTGATACAAAAATAAAAATATCTGAAACCAAATAATGAAAGGACAAATTACATATCTAAAAATACTGGCCCAGAAAAACCAACATCAAGATATATTCTAGTAAAATTAATTGGGGATCTAGCCAAAAAGATTAAATGACTTATAAAGGAAAGAGTATTGGATCGTCAGTCTTTGCTCATCAGTAGTACTTGTATAAAACAATAGAATAATATACTTACATATCCAAAGAAAGAAAATTTGAGCCAAAGATTTTGTATCCATCACTAACTTCAAGTGTTAAGACCCACAGATGAACTGTTTTCAACATTCCCCAGAACTTAGGGAACACAGTTCCCACAAGGCCTTCGTAGAAATCTACTAAAGGCTTTAGGAATCCAAAATAAATAGATAAACAAGGACAAAAGGACCAATGGTAAGCACTAAATGTACAGTGACCTATTGTATTAAGACTGAATGACAACTAAAAAAGAGTACATAGTGTATAGTGATAATGAGCTCTGACACTGTAGATAGGTTCGATACTTTTTAAGTGGTAGGCTTCCTCTGTCTTTCCTTTAACTGTGGCGAGGGTGGGGAGGCCAGAAACTGTCTTCTCTTGCTTTTAAATCTGGCACCTGAGGCTTGGACCAAGACAACTTATTGGGACCAAGGTAACACTCAAAGCCTAAAGCATGACTGAGCTTGATAGGGAATGTACCACTGAGGTCAAAAAGGCAACTCATTACATATAGGGGGAAATGAACAAATAAGTAAACTGATGATAACAAGAGCCACATTTCTTGGCTGTCAGAGAATGGAATTACAAATATGAAAATGCAGAAGGCAAGAATGAATCCTATGGACTTCAGAGGGAGGTATGTGAATCTTTGCACAGATTGCGAAATTAATATAGTGTAAATTACTATAGGTATGTGTATATCCACAAATGCATATAAGACACAGATACACATAAACATACATTCATGCGTCATGCATACATATATGTCTTAGCTCTGTCTACTAAGAGGATCTGGAGGCAATGACACACTTGTAGCAATGAGCTTATCAAGTGTCCATATCTTAGTTTCCAAGTATCATTATCCACTAAAAAGAATCAGGACTCCTGGGGAAAGAATTGATTCCCAGGGCAGAGAAAATGAGCTTGAAAACTCTGTGTTTGAAAGTAAAGAAATTCAAAGAATGATGAGGATATGTCATAAGACACAGGAGCTTGAAGGGGCTCTTACGATTAAATCTGAGGCAATCTGAACATCAAAATGAACAGTGGTAATAATAGATTAAATAAGAATCTATAAATCCATATTAATAAATATGGTTGAATGTCAACTAATAAACTGTAGAAGGAATAATGGAATAAGAAAACCAACATTTGGCAACCATCAGAAATTTATTCTGGAAAGAATCATCATTGGATGTTAAAAGGAGCTGGTGGAAGTTTGTTGTAGATTAGGATATTCAGAGTTTTAAAGTATTTTCCCACAAAATATTTATTAACTACAAGAGGGGAAAAAAAGTAAGTTTAGAGTAGACAAACCTGGTAACACCAACTTCACCAAGTGATCAAAGTTAACCTCACCAGTAAGGACCAAATCAGCACGTTCCTGATACGTCACACTAAGAATGCAACATCACTTCTATAGCATGCCTGCCAAAAATCCATAAGGAAATGTCAGCCAAACCTAAATTGAGGGAAAATCTATAAAATAGCTGGCCTGCATTTATCAAAAACACAAGATCAAGAAAGAAAAGAGACTGAATGCAAACTGGTACAGCCACTATGAAAAACCGTATGGAGGTTCCTTAAGAAACTAAAAACAGAGCTACCAGCAATTCCACTCTTAAGCATATATCCAGAGGAAAAATGGTTCAAAATGATATGTACACCCCACTGTTCCCCGATACACGGTTTACAATAGCCGAGACATGGAAACAACCTAGTCCATCAGCAGACGACCGGGTACAGAAGACGTGGCACACATACACAATGGGGTATTACTAAGCCACTAAAAAGAGCGAAATAATGCCATGTGCAGCAACATGAATGGACCCTGAGATTATCATACTAAGTGAACTAAGTCAGAGAAAGCTGAGTATCTTATGATTTCGCTTATAAGTGCAATCTTCAAAAAATGATACAAATATACTTATTTACAAAACAGAAAGACTTGCAGACTTAGAGAAGGAATGAGAGGGGGGAGAGTAGGGGAGAGGGATAAACTGCGAGTTTGAGTTAAATACACTGCTTTATTTAAAACAGATAATCAACAAGGATCTCTCTGTGCAAATGGGAAAAGAATTTAATAAGTGGATACATGTATAACTGAATCACCTTGCTATACACCTAAAACCAACACAAAATTGTTAATTAACTATACTCCAATATAAAATAAAAATTAAAAAAGGAAAAGAGAAAAGATGGTATCTAGATAACAAAATATGCCAAATAAATGCAATGTAACAGGGAGATCTGGCAGAATCTGAATGAGGTACTTACATTAATTTCATGACTCTGACAGCTATACTGGTGTTATGTATGAGTGTCCTTATCTTAAAAAACATACACTGAATTACTTAGGTGTAATAGGATATCATGTCTATAACTTACTCTTGATTGGTTTTGGAAAAAATATAAGAACAAACTGTATACCTGTGGGGGTGGAAGAGAGATAGCAGGGAGAAAAAAAGGGCAAAGCAAATGCAGTAAAATTTTATCAAATAGGAAGCACTGAGTGAAATGTATATAGGAAGTGTACACTATTTTTAAGACTTTCCTATAAGCTTCAAAGTATTTCAGAATTTTCAAAAAGCTAAAATGAAGAGGGAAAACGGAGAAAGCACATGCAAAGAAAATTTAACTGTTTTCAGTAATTTCATCAGTGAGGTAGTACTGGTAATGTTACTCTGAAACTATTACATATATCATGTGGCATAAAGCAAATAAACAAACATGACATATTCTACCATTTGCCATGGCCTTGAAAACCAGGATTACTACTATAGAAAGAAAAAGATAGAAATATATGCAAGAAAAGTTTAAAGACCCCAAAATACTTAATTTAAACTTCACTTACTAGTATAAATGTATAAGCTGTTTTAACTTAAAAAAAAAAAAAAATCCCTAGTCTGTACACTGAAAAGGCACAGAAACAATGACCAATCTATTAACCACAGCATTGTTAGTACCAGACTATGATACTAAAACACCATTTTCCACTAAAAGAAACCAGGGCTCATTGGAGATATGGTTGATTCAAGATCTAGTACAGGGAATGTATAAGAGAAACCTGAAACTTTCTGTCATACCAAAGAAAAATAAAATTATTAAAGATTATTAGGAATGTGTCTATGAAACTTAGGAGGTAACCTAAAGAGGTTCCACTGGCCACATCTAAAAAATAATATTATCTGCTTTTGGAAAACAGGAGTCAATTCCTTTTCATGAAAACTGATAAAAGCAGTCAAGCACTTATCATATCTTGCCTTTCCTATATGAACTGTACCACTGTGTAACCCTAAGATAGGTGAGGGGAAAGTGTCTCTTTATAGAAGTATTTCAGCCTAAAAAGAAGAAATTATTTTGAAAAAATTGTGAAACCAGATGAGAAAGTGGTTATATGTATTTATATTTACAGGTGGCCACAAAGTCCCTATGCATGCTAGTTAGAAGTTATCTGTACATTCCCTTTCCGTCTTTGCACAAACACATTCTCTCAGTTTTTCTGGACATCTCCCATGCTAACAGCTAGATGCTGGATATTGCTAAAGCAAGATCATATAGTTGTTTTAAATTTTCAAGTTATTATGACACTGAACATCTTTCTACAATGCCTAGGGGTTCTGCTTAACAATGGCTATGTATATATGTGCACTCACACTAAGCATTTTGGCTCCAAACAGTGAAAATTTGAACAAGTTCCATTACCTCTGTGTCCCAATATCCAGTTTTATCATCTTAAAAATGGAATCAGCAAGGTTTTCTGTATTAACAATCATTGGAACCAATGCCTGAGAAGGTAATGTGGTTCAGTTCAAGTACTGCCAGAATTTGGAACTCACAACCTTTTTCTGATCTATTAAATGTCTTAGCTATTATATGAGATCACATTTATAATAATGTGCAGTATTACAAACATTAGTTGGACCAATATAAGTTATCTGCTTATAAACCAGATTACTTTTGGTTTTAAAACTGTCCAACCTTATTTTGTATGTTCACTTTCCAGACATATAGCTTTGCTTGTATGTCTTAATTAATGTCATCTGTATGGTTTTAATGTAATCTGTACTTAATTTACACATATCCCATATTAAGGACCAGGGAAAAAATAAACATAGTATTAAAAATATTTATGTGGATAATCCAAAAGTGAATAACTAAGATCTATTTTTATTTCATAAGGTTCTGCTGCACATCTATTATATATAATACTCATCACTAACAAAACCTAAAATAAGAATATATGATTTGGAAAACAGATTTTTCATTCCAGGCAAACTGAAAATAGCTTTTATTTGTGTGATTATAAAAGTAATGTTGTTCAGTTCATTAAAAAAAGATAACAAAGTAAAGATCTATAAATCACACACAAGAAAAAAGAAAATCACTCAACCATTGTGATATATTTAACTCTAGCTACTCTAGTTGGCTAGCTGTCTAGCTTTTTACATATTTTGAAACAAAACGAGAATAATCTACATATGTTGGTAGCCTGCCCTTAATAGGTTTATAATTCAATGTATATATCATTTTATAGCAATAAATCTAGGTGCACATCATCTTTATTTTTTAAGACCTTATTCAGGACTATTGCAATAGGGGAGTGACAGCAGGCTGAACTCTGAATTCAGTAAAGACAACTGGAAACTTATAGTCAATGAGCATGGTAAGGTGGGTCACTGAATGGAAAATTACTGAGGCATATCATCGTTTTTAAGTGCACAGTATATATAGGCAATTCAATTTATTTAATCAATTCCCAGTGATGGACTCTTCCCAAATTTTTGCTACAACGACAACCCTTATATACATTTTCCCATACTTGTCTGTTGTGGGAAAATTTCATTTGTTAATATATTATCACAAAAAGCCTTACCGCTATAACTTTTTCATTTATTTATGAACAAATTGTCTTCACTGATAAGAGATAAAACTACCTAAACAGGTATCATTCCAGAAAACCAGGATTTATAGATGCCACAAGTATATGCAAAAGACTGGTAGACACCACAAGAGTAGAAAAGATGACAACATTAAAATAGTTCCTGACAGAAGAACAATTTTTAATCTAGGAGAGGAAGAGCTCTATATATAAATAATACAAGGAATAAATGCAAAGTAGGGAGAACTACATATTAACTAAGAATGGAATGAGTACCTGAATTCCCATGGAGATTAATCCTAACAAGGCAATTTTTTATGTTAAATAGGTAAATAAAAAATGACAGAAAAGAGACAATTATTATATAAGTAACTCCAAGGAATCATCCAAATACTTTTGCCATTGTACTAATACATGAAATTCTTATAGCACTTAATAAACTAACCTCATAATAATCCTGTGAAGATTACAGATGAGAAAACTGTGGCTCAGGAAAGGAAAAGGGAATGATAGGAACTGAACCATTTTTGTGTCTAGCAGAGATTTCCTATTTCATTTCTCTAAAATGTAAGCTCCAAGAGGACAAGAACTGTCTTATTGATCACTGACTCCCTAGTTCTGAGAATAGTGCCTGCCACAAGGAAGCACAGATTCAGTAAATATTTGCTGAATAAATATATCCCCATCCTACAGATATCAAAATTGAGGCTCAGAAAGACAGTTATGGATATAAACACATAAAACCATTAAATTAAGGTTCAAAACTAAGTTTAGTATTCTTTCTTCAACTATAATGTTTGAAACAGTTTGGTTATTAGCTGAAATGTGGAAATAATTTTATAATATTTAACTAGTGCTACCAAAATAATGTTTTGAATGTATAATTTACACTTATCAATAAATTTTGATTAAGTCAGAAACAGAAAGAAAATGGTATTATCTTCAAAGGAATAGGCTGGATAATACTCCAGATGTGAAATGACAGTTTTAACTGTTTTATCATTTTAAGTGAGACTAAAGGGAACAGAGGAGAAGGCAATGGCACCCCACTCCAGTACTTTTGCCTGGAAAATCCCATGGATGGAGGAGCCTGGTAGGCTGCAGTCCATGGGGTCACTAAGAGTCAGATATGACTGAGCGACTTCCCTTTCACTTTTCACTTTCCTGCATTGGAGAAGGAAATGGCAACCCACTCCAGTGTTCTTGCCTGGAGAATCCCAGAGATGGGGGAGCCTGGTGGGCTGCCGTCTATGGGGTCGCACAGAGTCAGACACGATTGAAGCGACTTAGCAGCAGCAGTAAAGGGAACAGAACTTTGAACTTTTTAAAATAAAGTAGCAAAAAAAGGAAGAAAAATCTATACACATAGCTCTCACCTGAGGGGAAATAATAAAAAGAGGACTATTTTAATTTGCTATTGTACAGATAGAGGCTGCAAATTATGTTACTATTCATTAAAGTAGACACAGGATGGTCATTTTTGAAGCTGTAGACTGCCATTTGGTTCAAATTACTATGAAACTCTTGAAAATAATTAAAATGTTTTTCTCCGAAAAAAAAATCTATACTTCAAACTGCCTGACAATGAGGATTAAACACTAAAGTATTAAAATAGCAATGTAAAAAAAAAGCAATGTAAAGCATTAAAACTGAGGCTGTATCTCTCTGTAAAAATCTAAAACATATCAATAATCCAGTAAACATAAAGTTCAAGAAATCAAAATGCAATTTACTTCTTCTTGCTGATATTTCCCAGTTTATATTTCCTATGTAGCATCATATACATATATTAATCCTTTCAAATGTAAACCAAACTCATAATATGAAAATATTTGAAAGTTATAAATCAAATTTGCTTAGAAGCCCATTTAAATAAACTGTAAAATAATATTTCAACTAAATACTTAGAAAGCAAGCAATGTCCTAGATTCTTTTGAAGATGCAGTTTTTCCTTAAGGAAAACTCTTGCCAATTTTTTTAAGTGGTTTATCAATCAGATTCCTTACCTAGCAAGAATAAAATTATAAAGGGGACAAAAGCTCTGGAATTTAGCTAGAATTTAGAATTTTGTCTCACATCTTTGCATTCACTATATAAAAATAAGAGAAATCAAAATGCAATGTTTTATTTTGCCTACCTTAGCATGAAAATACATCCAAGAGGAATATTTTTAACCAAAGCTCTAAGTTATAAAGATGTGAAAGTGGTCTAGAATACATGAAATTCAGGGATAAAAATTTTTAATTTAATTTTAAACAATAGCTTCAATTCCCTTCTACACTAAATATTTTATCAGGAGCTTATACAAGTGTTCTAGATCTTTTCCTCCTCCTCTGGATTCTTAAATTATTCCAGTATACATCTGAGAACATTCTATGTAAAATACACTTTGTTAAGTATTTGCACATGATCTATTTCACCTAACATCAACCCTGTAATGAAATCCTTATGTTATACATAACTAAACAAGGCTTGGCAATGATAAGTAACTTATCCCTGTCAGAGTAACTCAGATCTGTCAGAGGCAAAGTCCATATCTGAATAAGGTCTTCAGACTACACCACAACTGTAGCTAATCACTTTATGTCATACTCACATGTTGCCTTACAATACATTGTACTATAACTTTCACTCTTCCTGTCTTAATTTTTCCAATGTTCATGTCTTTAAAAGCAACAGCTGCATTGTGCTTTGATATCTTACAGTATCTTTAGTAGACTGATTCCAGTTGCTTGTTTCATAGAAGAATTACAGACTACAGGTTTAAAAATTCTGTCTCACACTTGTTAAATGGAAATGACACCAAATTTTCAAGCACGATTAAGTGCTTCCCATGTATTAATTCATTTAATCCTCATGCCACCCCCATGAAATTGGTACATTATTGTCCTATTTTGCAGACAGAAAAGCTACAAGCTAGATAGGCTATCTAACTTGCCCAAGATTAAGGTTACAAGTGCGTTACAGGCGAGGCTTCAAAAGCCAAGTTATTCCGTCTGGAGTGGTTACATGCATGTGTGCTAAGACACTTCAGTCATGTCTGATTCTTTGCAACCCTATAGATAGTAGCCCGCCAGGCCCCTCTGTCCATGAGATTCTCCAGGCAAGAAGACTGGAATGGGTTGCCTTGCCCTCCTCCACAGAATCTTCCCAACCCAGGGACTGAACATGTATCTATTTCATCTCCAGCACTGGCAGGTGGGTTCTTTACCACTAATGCCACCTGGGAAGTACCCCCTAAGACTATATAATGACTAAATGAAATTATGCCTTCATAAGTAGAAAAATTCAAAAAGTTTTAACTCTTGGCAATGATTTCTTGAATATGAAACCAAAGTGAAGTGAAGTCGCTCAGTCTGTCTGACTCTTTGCGACCCCATGGACCTCCATCCATTGAATTTTCCAGGCAAAAGTACCAGAATGGGTTGCCATTTCCTTCTCTAGGGGAATTTTCCCAACCCAGGGATCAAACCCAGGTCTACAGCATTGCAGACAGACGCTTTACCATCTGAGGCACCAGGGAAGCTCTAATGAAACCAAAAGCATAGGCAATAAAAGAAAAAATAGACAAATAGGCCTATATCAAAAGGAAAAAACTCTCGTGTATCAAAGGAAACGACAGAATAAAAGACAACCTACAGAATGGGAGAAAAAAAATCTTCAAATCAGACATCTGGTAAGTTTCCTAGGCGGCATGAGTGGTAAAAAAAACCCCACCTGCTAATGCAGATGTAACAGATGTGGGTTCAGTCTCTGGGTTGGGAAGATTCCCTGGAGGAGGGCATGGCAACCCACTCCAGTAATCTTACCTGCAGAATCCCATGGACAGAGAAGCCTGGCAGGCTATCGTCCATAGGGTCACGAAGAGTCAGACAAGACTGAAGCGATTTACCATACTGGCATAAGTCAACAACTAAAAATAACCTAATTTAAAAATGGGTAAAGGACTTGAATATTTCTCAAAAAATGATATAAAAATGGCCAATGAGCAAATAAAAGGATCCTCAATATCACTAATCTTGAGAGAAATGCAAATCAAAAGACCAATAAGATATCACCTCACACTTGCCAGGATGGGTACTGTCAAAAACCAACAAAGACTCAAACAGAAAATGACAGGTGTTGATGAGGATGTGGAGAAACAAGAACTCTTGCCCACTGTTAGTAGGAATGTAAAATTGTGTAACTCTTAACAGAAAATGGTATGGCAATTCCTCAAAAAATGTGAAAATAAAATTACCAATATGATCCAGCAATCCTATTTCTGGGTATATATCAAAATCAATTAAAGCAGGATCACAAAGAGGTATTTGTACACCCATGTTCTTATAGCCTTATTTACAATATAGACTGTGATGGTTTCCAAGAGATGGAAACTATCAATACAATCTATTCCTAGATGGTGAATGGATATTGAAAATGTGGTATATGCACACAATGGAATACTATGAAGCCTTCAAAAAGGAACTATCATATTTATGCTACAACATGAATAAACTTCAGGGACATTGTGCTAAATTAAATAAGCCAGTGAAAAAAAGGCAAGTCACTAAATAATTCCACTTACTATATAATAAGTATCCAAAGTAGCCACATTTTTAAGAGAGTACAGTGGTGGTTATGAGGGGCTGGGTGGAAAGGGGAAACAGGGAATTGTTTAATTGGCATAAAGTTTTAGTTTTGTTAAGACAAAAAATTCTGTAGATCTTTGGTACCACAGTGTGAAAATGCTTAACGTTATGGAATTGTACACTTAAAAATGGTTAAGTTGGTAAGCTTCTGTTTTTGCCACATTAAGAAAAAAAATCACTTATTTTCTTTCATTTCCCTCTTTCCTTTTCCTCAACAGCTGGGAAATTAAAAGGACAAAGAAAAGTAAAGAAATTCAAGGACTTCAATAAGTAGAAAAAAACTAAGAAAACAACAATATAACACAGGTAACCCCACAGTCTTACTGACTTATTGCTAATTTTCTTCTTAACGTGGAAATATCCTGAACCTCAAGTGAAACTGTATCCTATGGACCAGATAATGGAATGTCATGGTTAAGGGCCTTTTGAAGCTGGAGAGCTCAAATACTATTCTGACTTTGCTACAGATTACTGTGTGACCTTGGGTAAGATATTTTCATTCATTCACTCATTCATTCATTCACTCATCAAAAGGTCTGTTTCCATAAGAGTGAGCCTGGTCAAATGAATTCTAGGATCGATCTGAGGAATAAACGAAATAAGTCATATTGAACAGTAGGTACTTCACAAGCACTCACGAAGTGCTGGCTATAATTACTTTAGAGCCTGAAGAGCAAGAGAAGAGCAGGATTTCGACTAATGGAAGTCCAGAGCTCTGTTCCTAAAGATGTGCCTCATTTGTCGATAATTACGGTGCTATCAAATCGGACACTATTTAGCAAACCCTCACTGACTCTTATCATTCTTGTGGTCCTCTCTTCTAAAGAACTCTCGCCCAGGGAAAAGCAATGTCATCTCAGGTGTTCGAAAATGTTTGCTTTGGGAACAGCGTTTTCCACCCCAGAGGCGGTGGAACCAGGGACCTGTATATTAACCACTGAGTGCCCTGTTCCTCTCACTTCACTAGGGACCTAGGCCTTAATCGAGGATGAGGATGAGGAGGGAGGGGGTCACACAACCACACATCCAGATATAAAGCCCCATCTGGTAAGGCAGGACCAGATGAATCTCCTGGGAGAATGACAGCTGGACATTCATGAAAACCGATAGGGGAACCGGCAACTCTAGCCGGGTGGCTCAGAGCCGGCATCTCGCAGGTAGGCCGGTGAGGAGGGAGTCTCGGGGAGCCCACGGCCGGCCCGGCCCGGATGTTCAGGGCCCGAGCGGGGGTGTGTCGGCGAGGAGCGTTCTGGGGGTCCGACCGGCGGGGTCCGGCGGGTGGGGGGCTCCGCGGCTGCTTGAGGGCGAGGGTGGGGGCGGGGGCGGGCTGCGCGGCGGCGCGGGGACAGGGCGGGGAGGAAGGGGACCGAGGGCCTCACCGCGGGCCGAGGGCAGTGGGTAGAGCTTCTCGGCCTTCTGAAGGAAGCGCTGGGCCTTCTCGCGGTTGCCGGCGTTCAGGGCCTCCCGGGCGATCTCGACACATTTCTCCGCCTCATCCCGGTTCCCCTCCATGGCTTGCGCCTTCTTCCGTTTCCTGCGGGAGCTCAGCAACGAGGGGCGGAAGCCGCCGCCGCCGCTGCCGCTGAGGAGGCAAGGCCGGCCGGGGCTGGGGGCGTGCGAAGGCGAGCGGGGAGGAGCGCAGGCGACCGCGGCGGCGGGGCCCGGGCGCACTGGCGGGCTCGCAGCTCCGCCTCCTCGCGGCGGCCTCCCCGCCCCCCGCGGGTCGCTACGGCGCGAGCCGCATCCCTTTGGCTTCTGGGCTGGGCTCCACCGCCGGGCCGTCAGAACCGGCTCGCTGATCCTTGCCGGCGCGGACAGGCTCGGGGCCCACCGACCTGGAGGGTGAGGGGGGCGTGCGGGCGATACCAGGCCGGCTGGCCGCCGGAGGGGCTCCCCTGAAGGGGTTCCGTCGCGGCGTGGACCCAGCCGCCAGCCTCAGCAACGCGGTGCCCTCCAACCCCCTGCGCGGCCCGCGAAGGCGGCAGCCCGCCTTCCTGGCGACCGGCCGACGAGTGGGGTTGGGGACATTCGTTTTCAGGAAAATCCCCAGGGATCGAAGGCCCCACCCCCGGCCCCCTTCAGCCTAGGTCAGACTAGGGAGAATTCGGTCAGTTGAGGACCGGGCTGCCAGTCCCTGGGCACCGCTTCCGGCACAGCTGTTCAGGAACCCAGTAGGGTGTCCTTTGACCCTAATTCCCGTTTCATTGCCTTATTTCATTCATACTCTGACTTAGTGCCATTAAACTGTCTCTTAGTACATCCCAAGAAGTACAAACACTTAATTTGTAGTTTGCACTTATTCTGGTGAAAACCAAAACGCTACTAACCATGACCAAAACAGGACAGGAATCAGCTCTTTGGCAGTGTATTACCTCATATAGGTAAACTTGGTATACCTAATTTTAATCATCACCCTTGTGAAATAATTGCCATGCTGGTATCCTCAGTGGAGGCAAAGGGCCCACCTTTTGCTTGGTATTAAGAAGTTGCCAGAAAGTGTCAAAATGATCCACTTAACCTAATTACAAAGTAACTACTTTCACACATTGTTCACTAAAGATAGTCTGCCACAGCAGCAAACATGGTAACTCAGGACTTTAAAAAATCTTGATTCTCTGTTAAATGTGAATAGTATGTTCCCCAAAGATGTTACCATATACTGAACAATTTAATGCAAGTAAACTTCAAAAGAGCGTGTAGCACACTGCAAACATTATCAGTCTAAACTGAAAAGTTTAGACTGTGTAGGTAGCTGCATATAGGACCTTCCTACCTGGCCTCTGCTCCCCAACCCCACCCAAGTCCCCACAGTGCGCTGGTGTAGTGCTTGCTGCTATCACAAACAGCAAACAAAGCTGATGAACTCAGATGGTTAAACTTAGCCTAAAAAACATCAACTTGTGCTGAAGTTTTAAAATCTTTTAATAGTTCATTACAATGTATTAAAAAAAAAAAAACTTGGGCCTTTTAACTTTGTTGATCTACAGACAGAATTAACAGTAATTTCAAGGGAAGAAATGTGCTTAAGTTATTGCTAGCTAAGATACCTATTCAAAACAAAGCTGTTCCTACTATAATCAAGCAAATTTTATACACAACTAGTTTGGGATATGACCTTTATTGAGCTTATCCACCAGAGTGGAAATAATGTCTGTACAAAACCAAATGTTTGTTACTATAACTTCTGCATCACAATTAAAATCCAAACAGTTTTTTAAAAACAGTCAACTCAATCAAAACCCACTACTTCAGAATCAATAGCTTCTTTGAAGCCACAGTAACACTTAAATATGGTTAAGACTCAAATGCAGAAATTTGGTTGGTTGGAAAGCTAATTAAACTTCCAACTTTCTCAAATAGAATTACAAAAAGGCAAAATTGTGTTTTTCACAGAGATACAGTCCACTGGAATCACCAACACTGGACAGCTGTTAGAGTATTTAGAGTCCTGAGATAATAAGGAATCCAGGCATCCTTTAGACAGTCTTCTGTTGTCCTTTCTTTCCAATCAGAGATTTGTGGATGTGTGGAATGACACCTAGAAAAGGGATAAAATAACATACTACTTTAAAACCAAGAGTTTAATGTTCAACTTGGAAGATGTCTTTCAATGTAAGCGCAGAGTAAAAATTCAGAAGTACGTAAGAGAAATCAAATTTCATGATGCAACCATACTACAGATCAATGAAAATATACTGTGTCCTCTTTTAGACTGAAAATTACTAGAGGGAAATTTAAAAGCAAATTCTTTTCTCTAGAGAAATTTATAAGTTAATATTTACATACCACCACCAGCAATTGTAGCCTTGATGAGAGAGTCCAATTCTTCATCTCCACGAATAGCAAGTTGCAAATGACGAGGGGTAATACGCTTTACCTTCAAGTCTTTCGATGCATTTCCTGCCAATTCAAGTACCTAGAAGGCAAAATGCGATCAATCCCCTTCCAACTTTCATTAACGTCAAGATCCAGACAAGAATCAAACCTTCATGATGAAGGTATATCTACCAACTGTCATCTCCCCCACTACCTGAATGGCAAGATAAGCAAAAGCCATAAAGAGGGCACGCAATTTTATTTCCTAAGGCCGCAAAGTCAAGCTCAGGAGGATCCCCATCATGATCACCAGCCCCCTCTAGCGTTGTCGGAAGCTTCTCGCTGCGTACAGAGCCTGGGAGTTTTCTTGCATCACTTTCCTCCTTCCCTCTCGCCGCCTCCCCCCACCCCCTCCCAACCTTTTCCAGATTATAGGCGTACACCCATTTACCTCTGCGGTGAGGTACTCCAGGATGGCTGCGCTGTACACAGCGGCAGTCGCGCCCACACGTCCATGGCTAGTCGTCCTAGATTTGAGGTGTCGATGAATACGGCCCACTGGGAACTTCGTTTTTAGCATACACAAACATAAATGCACAAAGATAGACGAGCCAAAGATAATTAATTATACGCGCGCCAAAGGCAGGGTCATGGACGCCGGTGCAGCAACGCGCCCCACCACAGACACACGTGATCGCCCCCCCCCCCGATATTTATTGCATCGGTAAACCAAGTCGCGACACTATCACCCACGCAAAGACGAAACGCTCATCTAGAGCGATGATAAACAAGAGAGGAAAAGGAAAGAAAAACGCCACGATTCCCAGAATGCACGAACAACCACTGACCTGCAAACCGGCTCTCTGCGAGCGGGAAACCGCCTTTGTCTTGGCCTTTCCGGAGTCCTTCCCAGCCTTACCGCCAGCCTGCGGCGCGCACACGCCCGCGAGCGAAGGAGGAACGCAGAATATAGGATTACCAGAGCAGCGCGCCCTTCCCCCACCGCGCCGCGGCTCGGGCGCGAGCGCGGCCCCGTGCCCAGCCGGGGTCTCCGGCCCGCGGCGCGCCGCAAGGGCGACCCCGCCCGCCCGTCCCCCGCCGCGCGCTCGGCGCGGCCGCGCGCCTCGGTCCGCCCGCTCGCCGCCCGCCGGCCCCCAGCGGCGCTGCGCGCGCCACCCAACCGTCACCGCCCGCCGCGAGATCCGAGGCTGCTCCGCTCGCCGCCGACAAAACACCTCCCCTTGCTCTTCCAAATCCTGTCTCCGCGCGTTCCCAACCGTCGCCGCTTCACCCCCATCTCCGTGTGTAACGGGTTTTTCTCCCGCCGGCAAAAACCCGCGGAGTCTTCGAGCGTCTCCACCAAGTTTACCATTTCGAATTCTGCTGAAGCTCAAACAAGCAAGGCAGAGAAAGGACTAGTCAGACACCCAGCGAGAACCAGCCGCCTACTCCTTCGTCGCACCGCGATTCAAACTGCGCTGTCTCCCGCCTTCCCCGCTCCCTTTATACTGCAGAATGTTCCCTCATCCGGGAACTCGGATTGCTCATCCCACCAATGGCTGCCCCCCGCCCTCGGGACGCGTCCTTGAAGCTTCAGCCAATGAGAAAGCGAAGAAAAGGGCGGAGGGGCGGGCGCTTCACAGCTCGAATCCCTATTGGAGCATGCGGAAGGAGGTGGGGGAGGGCGGAGGGATTGGAACTGGGGAGAAGAAGGGCACAGCGGCGGGAGGGAAGAAACACAGCGAGCTATGCTGCGGGAGCTAGGGGACCCCCCCCCAACCCCGCCCCGGCTGTGGTCACGTGTCCGAGAGGCGGAGTTGAGAGGCTCAGGGGAGGGGCACGCAGTATCGCGCACCCTACCATCACCCGTTCGCCTTCGTCTCCTAGCCTGATTCCAGAGACCACGTGAAGTCTCCGCGGGGTCTAGCGCGCCCCACTTCCTGCCCTCCCCTTCCAAATGAGCGCCTCGAAGGCAGAGACCCAGCAGTCCACAGCCTTCTCCCGAGGCCCGGGGTACTCTTTTCCCTGGTACCCTCAGCATCGCCCAGCTTTTTCAGTCTGACAGGTGGCGCGAACGCGTCCGGTGAGAGGAGCCCCAATTCCTTCCCTGACCACAGTCTTGATAGTGATTTCAGTCTTCTAACCCCCCTGGGCGAGTCTCCAGCCACCGACTGATCATGATCCACTGCTCCCACGTCATTTTCAGTTCTAACTCCCTCGTCTTTCCTCACCATTTTTGAATGCCTTAACCACCCCCTCCACCCCAGTGGGATACTTTCACGGGAAAAACGGTGATGAAAGCCCCCTTGCTGGTCAGAAAAGACACTTCAGTCTACCCCTAGAGGGCTTGGAGTGAGACGATATTCTTCAATCAAATCATAACCCGTGTCTTTCTGGAGATTACACATCAATGGGTTGTACCTATAGCCTGGTGTCTAAAGTTGATTTAATGAAACCTCAAAGCTATTCTGTATCAACTTTTCTATGCTAAACAGTTTGCTACATGACAAATGTTCTGTAAATGTCAGTGGGGTAACTTCTAACGTGATTCAAGGACAGTTACAGATGGTCCATGTAATCAGTTGCAAATGATGGGCTTAAAAAATAGTACTGTACACACAGCACTATCATAATGCCAGCTACATAGTCGTCCAACTAATAGATTAATAACACCTGTGTACATGTCCAGCTGCTTGAAGACAGTGATGATCTAAGTCTTTTATATTTATAGCATTTAATAGTGTATTACATATTAAATATATTTCTGATGTCCAAAAGTTTTAATATATGTATTCTCAAGTACTGTAGTTTGAGTTTCAGTTTGAAAGATTTTATCCAATTAGAGGACCCTTCCATAGCTGGTAGATAAGTAAGTTCCAGTGAAGGAGTTCCCAACAATTTGACAGAGAGTTTTGTTATTTTCTTCCCCTTACAAATGAGAAATTTTTACATTGTAATCAGTAGCAAGAGTTAATCAGTTCTCCCACTGAATTGTTACAATGACATTTAAAAACTGTGAAACCTGATGTAATAGTTACTCTGAGCTCTGCTGAGGCTTCCTGGTATGTACTTTAGAAACCGACATTAATACCTTTTCCAGTTTGGATAATATGTACTCTTTCCTATGAGATCCAGCTAAAGGAATTCACTGTTGCCTCACTGAACCGTGCTTAAGAGAATGTGCTCTGGAGCAAGAAGACGAGAACTCTGCTCTGCTTCCTTCTCAGTGTGTCATCTTAGTTACTTTTTGGAGCTTCAAGTTTCTCTTCGATGAAAAGAGTACAGTGACGCCTATTCTCAGGTAGTTGTTGAAAGAGTAAAGGAGAGGTATGCAATGTATGCTCCAACGTGTGTTTGTCACATAGCAGCAGATGATAATGATGGTGTCCTCTGCATTGGATGTGGGGAAGGATGAAATAAAGTATCTTTGATTCCTAAATCTTTTCCTCTGTCTACCACACCGTCTTCCTTGGACATGAAAGTAAAAAGCCGCAATGCAAGCCTGAAACCCACCTAGGCCCCCTGCATTGGGAGAGCAGAGTCTTAGCCACTGGGCTGCCAGGGAAGTCCCCACTTTAATTTTAGATTGCCTATCACTTGCCGAAATGGATCTTAACTGTTACAGTAAGGCAACAACCTAAATCTTGGGGAAAGAAAGCACACTTTACTCTGCAGCACTGAGAAACCCATCACTATTTCTGAGAAGGGGAGAATACAGTGTTCCTCAATTTTAAGGTACTAATTTAGCATGGAGTAAAAGCCAAATCATAAAAGAGAAAATTTTTGTGAGAAGACTGATGTATGTCATAAAGCTGATGTATGTCATTTAGGTATAAACCCTAAAACCATGTAACACTGAAACCAAGACAAGGATGTAAAATCTTGAAGGAAGACTGAGTAATATTTACTAACTCGGTGTGGCATTTAAGAAAGTGTAGGAAGGATAAAGTGTAAATGAGAAAGGGCATACAAGAAGATCCTCAGGTTTTTTAGATTGATGGTTCAGGATATGAAGTAGCATCTATAGAAATGAAAATGCCAAAAGGGTAGACATGGATGAGCAGAGGAGAGAAGAAAGAGGAAAGCCAGGAATGTTATGAAAAGTTTAAGCTGCCATTCGGGGAATCCAAGTGGAATTTTCTAGTAAGTATGCTGACAATGAGGGCAAGAGTTTGTGAAAGAAAAATTTTCAAAAATATATCCTAAGAAGCATCTCTAAGAAAGAAACTTTAGGTGATATCAGCACTGTTACAAGATAGCATGAGGCATATTTAACAGTTTATGTGAGCAAAAATTGGTTGGATCCACTTTTAAATTAAGTGAGTCATTATGAAATTTGTAATTCAACAAAGTGGTGGCTCAGATGGTAAAGAATATGCCTGCAATGCAGGAGACCCAAGTTTGATCCCTGGGTCAGGAAGATCCCCTGGAGTAGGAAATGGCAACCCACTCCAGTATTCTCGCCTGGAGAATCCCATGGACAGAGGAACCTGGTGGGCTATAGTCCATGGGGTCACAAAGTTGGACATGACTGAGTAACTAACATTTACTTAAAGTTTCTTGTTGTTAAACATGTTTAAAAAATCATCAATTTAATGTGTAAAAAAAGCAATCAATTGGAATTGGCACCGCCAAGCTGGAAGTAGTTAGAGGTACTCCACCAACAGGAGCTAGGGGAGAAGACTTCTTTAGGGAAGGTCTGGAAGCAAAGAAAGGAAATTATTTGATTGGTTTAAAAAGATTTGATTAACTTAAAGCAATTGGTCATCTCTAGGTTTTGATTTCATAGCCTCGAGGCATTCACAGGTATAGATTTTAGGCTATTTTCATAGCATTAGAGCCACCTCAGTCTAATAACCTCCTCTTTAATTTGACACCACAGATGCCAATACCAAGGAAAAGAGTGAATACAACTGAAAGCTGAAGAGCAGTCAAAAAGATCTAGAGAAGTAAAATGTAGTGTCTCACTAGATGTAATGATTCCACACTAAACTAGAAAACTGTAGTCACTACATCTAGTAATATGATGTTTATCACATGTATATTGCTCACTCTAGGTAAAGAGCAATCTGTGTTTGGTGTTTACTCCTCTCTCCTGTTTACCAAAGATGATGATGTTGCCATAAATTCTGAAACTAAATGGCTTTATCAAAAGTCTTGGTTATTAAGTAAATATTTTTTGCTCAATGTTATAAGGTAATGAGAAAAGTCCATTTGGTAAATTCAGTAAATCAGACATTCCACAAGGCTATCTTAGTACTTTTGGGAATCAAAATGCCACTTTCATCCTGAGAAGTTAAGGGAGCACCAAAAAAAAAAAGGCAAGAGTCTAAGGCCATTCAGTTTATATTGCACAGTCCTCTACAGACTCAGCCCCAGGGGAAAACCATATAAAAAGTGTGACCATCACACCTATTGTTAAAACCTTATGCAGATAAGTGTGACTCCCTAGGCCTCTCAGTAGGATGATCATGGCTCAGAGAAGAAGCTGAAGGTTTTTCCATACCCTAAGATTTTCCCAGCTTTATTTTGTGTGGGTGCTATGTATGTGTGTTGGAAAAGGAAATGGCAACCCATTCCAGTACTCTTGCCTGGAAAATCCCATGGACACAGTCCACAGGGTTGCAAAGAGTATGACATGACTGAGCGACTTCACTTCACTTTATTTATGTGTGTATATGTGTGTGTGTGTGTAGAAATGGGAGTGGTTGCTTGGAATTATTACCTGCTGCTGCTGCTAAGTCACTTCAGTCATGTCCAACTCTGTGTGACACCATAGACGGCAGCCCACCAGGCTCCCCCGTCCCTGGGATTCTCCAGGTAAGAACACTGGAGTGGGTTGCCATTTCCTTCTCCAATGCATGAAAGTGAAAAGTGAAAGTGAACTCACTCAGTCGTGTCCGACTCTTCAGTTCAGTTCAGTTCAGTCGCTCAGTCGTGTCCGACTCTTTGCGACATGAATCGCAGCACGCCAGGCCTCCCTGTCCATCACCAACTCCCAGAGTTCACTCAAGACTCACATCCATTGAGTCAGTGATGCCATCCAGCCATCTCATCCTCTGTCGTCCCCTTCTCCTCCTGCCCCCAATCCCTCCCAGCATCAGAGGCTTTTCCAATAAGTCAACTCTTCGCATGAGGTGGCCAAAGTACTGGAGTTTCAGCTTTAGCATCATTCCTTCCAAAGAAATACCAGGGCTGATCTCCTTCAGGATGGATTGGTTGGATCTCCTTGCAGTCCAAGGGACTCTCAAGAGAACACCACAGTTCAAAAGCATCAATTCTTCGGCGCTCAGCCTTCTTCACAGTCCAACTCTCACATCCATACATGACCACTGGAAAAACCATAGCCTTGACTAGGTGGACCTTAGTCGGCAAAGTAGTGTCTCTGCTTTTGAATAGGCTATCTAGTTTGGTCATAACTTTTCTTCCAAGGAGTAAGCATCTTTTAATTTCATGGCTGCAGTCACCACTGCAGTGATTTTGGAGCCCCCAAAATTAAAGTCTGACACTGTTTCCACTGTTTCCCCATCAGTGATGGGACCAGATGCCATGATCTTCGTTTTCTGAATGTTGAAAGCTAATTAATCCAACCAACAATCTATCTGAGAATCATCTTGTTTACTTTTGTAACTGCTTTAAGTTTTCCCCAGTTTGCTATAGAATTACTTTCATTGAGATTTTGCACTGTTTGGGCCCAGGCAGAGAATGAAAGAGCAATGCTTTTGTTCATAGGAATAGATAAGGCTATCAGATCATGATTAATGAGTCACTAGGTTTAGGATATTTGAGGCATGATATTAAGCAAGATCAATTGCTCAAAATACTTTTTTGAACCTTGTAAATTCTGTACATTTACAAGGCATTTTATGAGTTTTCTATGGAATTTGACCTAGAGGTCAAATTTCAACCTAAACATGTCTGAGGTAGATGTGATCATGGCTTATCTTCATTTTAAAAGATGAAGAAATAGACTTAGGGGACATTCAGGGATAAAAGAGACCTGATGTACATTCTCTGTGCTCTTTTATCGTTTCATATTAATGAGTTAAAAACCTTGAAAAAAAAAAAAAAAAAACCTTGGAAGAGGATTTGATTAGTGCCCATGACCATATATAGCTGTGATTATCTCTGTTTTAAATGAAATAGATGCAATCTCTGAACAATTTTGAAGACATCAATGTTATTCTTTCTAGATAAATACCATTTTCATTATCTTCTAGTGTCCTGATGTTTTGTGAAATAAGTTATTAATTTCTTCGATAAGCCTTCTCTACTGCTCAGAACCTCAACAGGAGGCAGCCTGAGATGAACTCTTCCTCCATTAATAGATTATTCCAACAAGTCTAGGCAAGAGCTGGCCAGGTCATTTATCATATTTCACCACAGGATATGGAAATTTACATGCTGGCTCTTTGTTTAGATTTTTATTTCCTGTTTTTAAAGTAAAACAGTGTGCTCATTTTAATTCTCAAAAATGAAACAAATCACTTTTTCTCCAAACTTAGCTGACAATTCAGAAATTTTATAAAAATCTGAAGAAGAGAGAAAAGAGTTATATATATAATTATAATGTAGAACCTGTTTCACAACACTGATTTTGTAATAAAACTTTACTAATTTTACAGAAAGTGCTGTTTCAAATTAATGAATATTATAAATTACAGAGCACTTGATAAATAAATATATATGATATGTATAAAAATAAACATATAGTAAAGGTATAATACTTTTACATATGAATATATGTAAAACTCCAAGTGACCAGTAAATAGTTTTGCCAAGAACTAGTCATCTCCAACTATTTGTGACTCTGTACTGTAGCCTGCCAGGCTTCTCTGTCCATGGGATTTCCCAGGCAAGAATTCTGGAGTGGGTTGTGATTTCCTTCTGCAGGGGATCTTTGTGACCCAGGAATCGAACCTATGTCTCTTACATCTGCTTTGGCAGGTGGATTCTTTACCATTAATTAGCGCCACCTAGGAAGATCATATATAACACTCCAAGTGACCAGAAAATAGTTTTGCCAAGAACAATATTAGTAGATTTGCTTTAAAAAAGAATTTATAATGGCATTAATGATATATAAATGTATCAAAGATCAAGAACTTTTATAATATATATTTGGAAATTTTTGTATTTTGTGTTCTCTATTAAGTAGGTTTACAAACATTCTTTGTGGCTGATTTAAACCATAGTTCGGTTTCTGTTTCCAATGATATATTAAAAATTCTCAAATAGGATCCGAAATATTGAGGCTCTACTCTTGGTTGTCTGTGGCAATCTGATTGCCTCCCAAAAGTGGGGGACATGACTTGAGACTGCATTTACAAAGCATCACATTTTTATTCAGCCTGCTTATTGTGGAGGTAGGTCAGATCTCCCTAAGTCACTCCTAGGTGCTGAAACTTTGCGTTGAATGACAGCTCATGTGAAAATACAGACACATAGAAAGCTGCGCCTGTCATGGATCTTTGTTCCACTTGCCTCACACATATCCAAAGGCTATTTTGCAAGTGGGACACAGCACCTTTTCAGGGACATGATCTTTTTATGGGTTACAGATTGCTATAGAAACATCGGAGCAAATATATTAAAGAATATGAAGCAGATAACCAGAGCCTTAACTGACCAAGACTGGCTCACTGTTCATCAAACCCATGTTTTCTTCCTGAGCTTTCCACCAGAAGTCCTGCTCCATGCAGAGGGAGTGGCCAAGTGACTGTTTCCTGTCAAGATGTGTGGAAGTGGTGTGTGGCATTTCCACATCAGGGCTTTTGAAAGTAAGTGTGCCTTCTCCACCCTCTTTTTCTCTATTGAGAGTTGGATGCAAAGCAGGAGACTTCCAAGTAAGATAGGAGATTAAAACCATGAGATCAATCTCACAAAAGCCACCTGCCAAGAAAATACACCAGGCAAATACTTGCATTGTGTTTAGTCCCCACAATTTTGTTGTTTGTTACAGCAGTTAGCCCTCCCTAGCTAATTACCTAGCTTACAGACACAAAATGTGAAGGCAGAGGTGTTTTTGAGAGACCTGCTGCTGCTGCTGCTGCTGCTGCTGCTAAGTCGCTTCAGTCGTGTCCGACTCTGTGTGACCTACGTATGTGTAATCTATTATTATTAGTACGCTGGTTTCATTTGCCAGTATTGTAAAATAGAAGGATAAGTTTTGGCAAACATTCCCTACTAAAGAATCCTTGTTTTCATTATTCCCTACTTTTAAAAAAGTAATTAATTAATTTGGCATTTGGCTGCTTTGGGTCTTATTGCCGCATGTAGGATCTTTGATTTTTGTTGAGGCGTGCAGGATCTTTATTTTCAGCATGCAGGTTCTTTAGCTGAGAACGTGAACTCTTAGTTGCAGCATGTGGGATCTAGTTTCCAGGGATCCAGTCTAGGCCCCCTGCATTGTGAGTGCAGATTCTTAGCCACTGGACACCAGGGAAGTCCCCATTATTCCGTACTTTTAAAAAGACTGTTATTGTAAAAATATAACTTGCGCACAGGTTTACTTTCCATGGCAGTATTTGTAACAGCAAAAGACTGGAAATAACCCAAGTGATCATTGATCAGTTCAGATCAGTCGCTCAGTCATGTCCAACTCTTTGCAATCCCACGGGCTGTAGCATTCCAGCCTTCCCTGTCCATCATCAATTGGTGGAGCTTGCTCAAACTCGTGTCCGTCCAGTGGGTGACGCCATTCAACCATCTCATCCTCTGTCATCCCTTTCTCTCCTGCCTTCAATCTTTCCCAGCATCAGGGTCTTTTCCATGAGTCGATTCTTCTCACTAGGTGAACAAAGTACTGAAGTATCAGCTTCAACATCAGTCCTTCCAAGGAATATTCAGGACTAATTTCCTTGAGGATGGACTGGTTGGATCTCCTTGCAGTCCCAGGGACTCTCAAGAGTCTTCTCCAACACCACAATGCAAAAGCATCAATTCTTCCTCACTCACCTTTCTTTATAGTTCAACTCTCACATCCATACATGACTACCGGAAAAACCATAGCTTTCACTAGACAGATTTTTGTTGGCAAAGTAATGTCTCTGCTTTTTAATATGCTTCCTAGGTTGGCCATAGCTTTTCTTCCAAGAAGCGAGCGTCTTTTAATTTTATAGCTGCAGTCACCATCTGCAGTGATTTTGGAGCCCAAAAAAATAAAGTCTGTCACTGGTTCCGTTGTTTCCCCATCTATTTGCCATGAAGTGATGGGACCAGATGCCATGATCTTCGTGTTCTGAATGTTGAGCTTTAAGCCAACTTTTTCAGTCTTCTCTTTCACTTTCATCAAGAGGCTCTTTAATTCTTCTTTGCTTTCTGCCATTAGAGAGGTGTCATCTGTGTATATGAGTGAAGTGAGCTTGCTCAGTCGTGTCCGACTCTTTGCAACCCCATAGACGGTAGCCTACCAGGCTCCTTCGTCCATGGGATTTTCCAGACAAGAGTACTGGAGTGGGTTGCCATTTCCTTCTCCAGAGAATCTTCCTGATCCAGTGATCAAACCTGGGTCTCCCAAATTGTAGGCAGACGCTTTACCGTCTGAGCCACCAGGGAAGCCAAGTTATTGATATTTCTCCCAGCAATCTTGATTCCAGCTTGTGTTTCATCCAGCCTGACATTTAGCATGATGTACTCTGCATTTAAGTTAAATAAGCTGGGTGACAATATACAGCCTTGACGTCCAGTTCAGTTCGGTTCAGTTCAGTCGCTCAGTCATGTCCGACTCTTTGCGACCCCATGAATCGCAGCATGCCAGGCCTCCCTGTCCATCACCAACACCCCGAGTTCACTCAAACTCACGTCCATCGAGTCAGTGATGCCATCCAGCCATCTCATCCTGGGTCGTCCCCTTCTCCTCCTGCCCCCAATCCTTCCCAGCATCAGAGTTTTTTCCAATGAGTCAACTCTTTGCATGAGGTGGCCAAAGTACTGGAGTTTCAGCTTTAGCATCATTCCTTCCAAAGAACACCCAGGACTGATCTTTAGAATGGACTGGTTGGATCTCCTTGCAGTCCAAGGGACTCTCAAGAGTCTTCTCCAACACCACAGTTCGAAAGCATCCATTCTTCGGCTCCTTCCCTATTTGGAACCAGTCTGTTGTTCCATGTCCAGTTCTAACTGTTGCATCTTGACCTGCATACAGTTTTCTTAGAAGGCAGGTAAAGTGGTCTGATATCTCTTTAAGAATTTTCCATGGTTTGTTGTCATCCACGCAGTCAGAAGAGTTTCGCATAGTCAATAAAGCAGATGTTTTTCTGGAACTCTTGCTTTTTCTGTGATCCAACAGAAGCTGGCAGTTTGATATCTGGTTCCTCTGCCTTTTCTAAATCCAGCTTGAACATCTGGACGTTCACATACTGTTGAAACCTGGCTTGGAGAATTTTGAGCATTACTGTGCTAGTGTGTACTGCTGCTGCTCCTGCTGCTGAGTCGCTTCAGTCGTGTCTGACTCTGTGAGACCCCATAGACAGCAGCCCACCAGGCTTGTGCGTCCCTGGGATTCTCCAGGCAAGAACACTGGCTAGTGTGTGAGATGAGTGCAATTGTGCAGTAGTTTGAACATTCTTTGGCATTTCCTTTCTTTGGGATTGGAATTGAAAACTGACCTTTTCCAGCCCTGTGGCCACTGCTAAGTTTTGCAAATTTGCTGGCATATTGAGTGCATCACTTTCACAGCATCATCTTTTAGTATTTGAAATAGCTCAACTGGAATTCCATTACCTCCACTAGCTTTGTTTGTGGTGATGGTTCCTAAGGCCCATTGAGTTTGCATTCCAGGATGTCTGGCTCTAGGTGAGTGATCACACCATCATGTTTATCTGGGTCATGAAGATCTTTTTTGTACAGTTCTTCTGCGTATTCTTGCCTCCTCTTCTTAATATCTTCTGCTTCTGTTAGGTCCATACCATTTCTGTCCTTTATTGTGCCCATCTTTGCATGAAATGTTCCCTTGGTATCTCTAATTTTCTTGAAGTGATCTCTAGTCTTTCCCATTCATTGTTTCCCTCTATTTCTTTGCATTGATCACTGAGGAAGGCTTTATCTCTCCTTACTATTCTTTGAAACTCTGCATTCAAATGGGTATATCTTTCCTTTTCTCCTTTACCTTTAGCCTTTCTTCTTTTCTCAGCTATTTGAAAGGTCTCCTCAGACAACCATTTTGCCTTTTTGTATTTATTTTTCTTGAGGATGGTCTTGAACACTGCCTCCTGTACAGTGTCACAGACCTCCATCCATAGTTCTTCAGGCACTCTGTCTATCAGACTAATCCCTTGAATCTATTTGTAACTTCCACTGTATAATTGTAAGGGCTTTGATTTAGGTCAGTGGTTTCCCCTACTTTCTTAAATTTAAGCCTGAATTTGGCAATAAAGATTTCATGATCATTGAAAAAGCAAGGGCGTTCCAGAAAAACATCTATTGCTGCTTTATTGACTATGACCAAGCCTTTGACTGGGTGGATCACAATAAACTGTGGAAAATTCTTCAAGAGATGGGAATACCAGCCCACCTGACCTGCCTCTTGAGAAATCTGTATGCAGGTCAGGAAGCAATAGTTAGAACTGGACACGGAACAACAGACTGGTTCCAAATAGGGAAGGAGTATGTCAATACTATGTATTATCACTCTGCTTATTTAACTTGTATGCAGAGTACATCATGAGAAACACTGGGCTGGATGAAGCATAAGCTGGAATCAAGATTGATGGGAGAAATATCAATAACCTCACATACACAGATGACACCACCCTTACGGCAGAAAGTGAAGAAGAACTAAAAAGCCTCTTGATGAAAGTGAAAGAGGAGAGTGAAAAAGTTGGCTTAAAGCTCAGCATTCAGAAAACTAAGATCATGGCATCTGGTCCCATCACTTCATGGCAAATAGATGGGGAAATAGTGGAAACAGTGTCAGGGTTTATTTTTTGGGCCTCTAAAATTACTGCAGATGGTGACTGCAGGCATTAAATTAAAAGACACTCGCTCCTTGGAAGAAAAGCTATGACCAACCTAGACAGCATATTCAAAAGCAGAGACATTACTTTGTCAACAAAGGTCCATCTAGTCAAGGCTATGGTTTTTCCAGTAGTCATGTATGGATGTGAGAGTTGGACTATAAAGAAAGGTGAGTGTGGAAGAACTGATGCTTTTGAACTGTGGTGTTGGAGAAGACTCTTGAGTCCCTTGGACAGCAAGGAGATCCAACAGTCCATCCTAAAGGAAATCAGTCCTGATTATTCTCTGGAAGGACTGATGTTGAAGCTGAAACTCCAATACTTTGGCCACCTGATGCAAAGAGCTGACTCATTCGAAAAGACCTTAATGATGGGAAGATTGAAGGCAGGAGAGAAGGGGACGACAGAGAATGAGATGGTTGGATGGCATCACCAACTCGATGGAAGTGAGTTTGAGTAAATTCTGGGAATTGGTGATGGACAGGGAGGACTGGAGTGCCTCAGTCCATGGGGTCACAAAGAGTCAGATATGACTGTGACTGAACTGAAGTTCATGATCTGAGCCATTTTTTCTGAATGTACAGAATGTACTTCTCCATCTTTGGCTGCAAAGAATATAATCAATAGGATTTCAGTATTGACTATTTGGTGATGTCCATGTGTAAAATCTTCTCTTGTGTTGTTGGAAGAGGGTGTTTGCTATGACCAGTGTGTTCTCTTGGCAAAACTCTGTTAGCCTTTACCCTACTTCATTTTATACTCCTAGGCCAAATTTGACTGTTACTCCAAGTATCTCTTGACCTTCTACTTTTGCATTCCAGACCCCTATAATGAAAAGGAGATCTTTTGGGGGTGTTAGTTCTAGACGGTCTTGTAGGTTTTCATAGAACCATTCAACTTCAGCTTCTTCAGTGCTACTGGTCGGGGCATAGACTTGGATTACTGTGATATTGAGTGGTTTGCCTTGGAAATGAACAGAGATCATCCCATCATTTTTGATATTGCACCCAAGTACTGCATTTCAGAGTTTTGTTGACTATGATGGCTAGTCCATTTCTTCTAAGAGATTCTTGCCCACAGTAGTAGATATAATGGTAATCTGAATTAAATTCACCCATTCCAGTCCATTTTAGTTCATTGATTCCTAAAATGTCAATGTTCACTCTTGCCATCTCCTGTTTGACCACTTCCAATTGACCTTGATTAATGGACCTAACATTCCAGGTCCCTATGCAATATTGTCTTTACAGCATCAGACTTTGCTTCTGTCACCAGTCACATCCACAATTGTTGTGGATTGGCTCTGTCTCTTCATTCTTTCTGGAGTTATTTTCTGCTCTTCTCCAGTAGTCTATTGCACACCTACTGACCCGGGGAGTTAATATTTCAGTGTCATATCTTTTTGCCTTTTCATCCTGTTCATGGGGTTTTCAAGGCAAGTGTACTGAAGAGGTTTTCCATTCCCTTCTCCAGTGGACCTTGTTTTTCAGAACTCTCCACCATGACCCGTCTGTCTTGGCTGGCCCTACATGGCATGGTTCATAATTTCATTGAGTTAGACAAGGCTGTGGTCCATGTGATCAGTTTGATCAGTTTTCTGTGACTGTGGTTTTCATTTTGTCTACCTTTTGATGGATAAGGATAAGAGGCTTATGGAAGCTTCCTGATGGGAGAGACTGTGGAGGAAAGTGAGTCTTATTCTGATGGGTGGGACCATGCTCAGTAAATCTTTGATCCAATTTTCTATTGAAGGAAGTCGCCATTATCTTCACTACCTCCATCAGAGTTTGGTCTCGGGTCAAACAACAGGGACGTAACAGAGCCCCTCCCATGGTGGCTCAGAGGTTAAAGCGTCTGCCCACAGTGCGGGAGACCTGGGTTCGATCCCTGGGTCAGGAAAATCCCCTGGAGAAGGAAATGGCAACCCACTCCAGTATTCTTGCCTGGAGAATCCCAGGGATGAAGGAGCCTGGTGGGCTATAGTCCATGGGGTCACAAAGAGTGACACTACTGAGCGACTTCACTTTCTTTGCCATCAACAGAAAATTGGATTGAAGATTTACTGAGCATGGTCCCGCCCATCAGAAAAAGATCATTAACAGAGAAAAGTGAAAGTGAAATGGATCAGTCGGACTCTTTGTGACCCCATGGACTGTACCTGCCAGGCTCCTCTATCCATGGGATGTTTCAGGCAAGATTACTGGAGTGGGTAGCCATCCCCTTCTCCAGGGGATCTTCCCAACCCAGGGATTGAACCTGGGTCTCCTGCACTGCAGGCAGACTCTTTACTGTCTCAGCCACAAGAAGGCTTCAGTAATAGAGAACTTATTAATAAACTATGGTTCATCAACATAATGAAATAAGATGGAGCTGTAATGTGAAATGATATGAAAGAAAGAAAGTACATATTAGGTTATCTAGCATGTTGTGTTTTGTATAAGTTGCATATTTGGTAATATTTGCAAAAAGAAACAATAGTGGATTGATAAGCCAAAATCAATAAAAATTATGTTAGTAAGAGGGAGGGTAAAGAGAACAGGGATGGAAGCAAAACTTGTTTCATAGGTTTTACCTTGGTGTCTTTTAAATCTTTCTATATAAATAAAAAACAAAACTTAATATGTTGTCTGTAAACATTAAAGGCAAACAACTAAATAAATCTGCCTGGATATTAAGTTAATGCCATTTTCTAACAGAGAGAAGAAAGTATATCTAAGTAAACTTAGAAGTAATATTACTTTTAATTTTCAATGGAATATATTATTGCTGTTAAGTCATTAAGTGGTGTCTGATTCTTTGTGACCCCACGGACTGCAGCACACTAGGCTCCTCTGTCCTCCACTGTCTCCTGGAGTTTGCTCAAATTCATGTCCATTGAGTTGGTGATGCTATCTAACCATTTCATCCTCTGCTGCCCACTTCTCCTTTTGCCTTCAATCTTTCCCAGCATCAGGGTCTTTTCCAATGAGCTTGAATATACTATAAAGACACACACACACAAATACTAAGAAGTCTTATAATTCTTTAAATAGTCAATGTTGGGAATAATATCAGTATTGTTACTTTTAAACTTATTGCAAGTATATAATCGGATAAAGAAGTATGTTAATTTTCTTAAGTATCAGTAATTTAGCATAAGGGGAAAAAGAGATATGAATATAAAGCCAAAAAAGACCATGTAATCTTACATTTGAATGGGAATATCAGTGAAAACATATAAATTTTCCTTGGTTCTTTAAAAAACAAAAAAGCAAAGCTCAGTATCTTAAATCTCTCTAAGGAAAAGCCTTAGAAACAATGACAAGCTACTAGCAGCAAATAATGGCAAGATCCCTGTCT
The DNA here is from genome assembly GCF_042477335.2 of Ovis canadensis. Lineage (NCBI taxonomy): Eukaryota > Metazoa > Chordata > Mammalia > Artiodactyla > Bovidae > Ovis > Ovis canadensis. Next base: position 40,726,002 of record NC_091250.1, on the reverse strand, counting down.
CTAAATACCATTTCCTACTAAAAGCAGTTTTTGGAGAAGTGACTGACTCCAGGGCTGGGGCAAAAAATGTACATGATGGGTTTGTGATATTTTAATATTATATTGTCCCAGAAAGTAAGGGCACTATCAAAGATTGTGGAATCTTGCAAAAAGCGCATAGAAAAAAGTTTGAAGATTCTCCCACTGGCCAAAATGGGGGTAATTTGAACATTGAAATAATAGTTGTAAGTCCAACACATTGAAATGAGAAAAAACAATGAGTTCAAATTAGACAGAGAAGAGGGGAGGAAATGGGACAGTGGAGAGGAGAGGGAGAGGGAGGAAGGAAGGGGTAGGAGGAGGGAGGAGAAAGAGAAGCAGAAAAGAAAATCCACTGAATGCCATTGGAAGTGTGCACAGTACCAACTCATTACTCTAAAAACAACAGTTATAGGTGGAGAGGTGAACAGTATACCTTATCTCTATGCAAGGAACTGTATTTCATTTTGAAGTGAAAAGTGAATGTGTTAGTCGCTCATTCGTGTATGACTCTGCCCCTACCATGGACTGTAGCCCACTAGGCTCCTCTGTCCATGGGATTCTCCATGCAAAAATACTGGAATGGTTTGCCATTCCCTTCTCCGGAGGATCTTCCCGACCCAGGGATGGAACCTAGGTCTCCCACAATGCAGGAGGTTTCTTTACCATCTGAGCCACCAAGGAAGCCCATGTTGCAGTTTATACTGAATTAATTAATGAGGACAATTTCTTCTAAACAAAAGAATTCCAGATAATAAATACTGAAGAAATAAAAAAATTAGAAAAAAAATCCCATTTTGCAACCTTCACTTGAATCACTTACAGTTCATAAATCTATGGTAAAACCACTTTTTCTTTGTAGTATATTCCACTGAAGATTGAAAGAAAAATATTTCTAAGTATACATGGAATAATCTTTTTAAAAGAATATTTATAGATGAGGCTGTGTAGTTTATTTCGTATCTATTTGAGTCTTTAGGACTAATTTCTTGGCCATTGGAAATCAAAGGACACCAGACAGGCAACGCAAAGGACTATTATTAGCCACATAAAAAATGGAAAATTGGCCTGGTTTTCCCAATAAAGAAATAGCAGTGAGAAGAGAAGGGGAAGAGAGAGGGAGAGATTGAGAGATAGAAAGAAAAAGAAAGAGAGAAGAACTCTGTTCTAAATTGAGAAATTTTAAAAAAGAATTAGAGACAGTACAACCCAATAATGTGTGAACCTTCTTTGGAAGCTGATGTTTTGTCCCAGTTTTGTTTTTCTTTTGTTTTTATGTTTAGATAATTGGGGAAAGTTGGATATGAAGTTAGCATTAGATAATATTAATGAATTATCATTAATGTTATTAAATAAATTAATAGCATTTAGTTACGTAAAGAAGTGTCCCTCATTTTATTATTTGTAAAGAGGCACACTAAAATATTTAGGGTAACATGTTTCTATTCAAAAATACTCAAAAAAATATTTATGAAAACATGTTTGGAATTTGCTTTAAAATGTTTCAACCAAAATAAGAAATGTTTTTAACGCAGCAAAGATAAACTTGGCAAAATGTTGATGATTGTTGAAATTGGGTATTTATATTTTGAAAATTTCAGGCAGAGTTCAAAACACATTTTTTTTGAAGGTGATGAAACTGCTACAGATGATATCTTCATGGTGGGAAAGGAAAAAAATTGTAAACTTTGCTCTGTAGTCTTGCAAAGCTTAAGTTCAACACACGTGGCTCCTCCCTTGTTGGGTCTGAAACTGTTCTACATCATGGTTTGCCCTTTAATTCTTTTTTTTTTTAATAAAGAGTAACCCCAATATCTGATTTGTACAAACCAGGATGGCTCCTCAGCCACTCTGGTTTCACCACGTGAAGGATCTTTTATTGTTTGATGTTGTGCTAGTTGTCGTTAACAGACAAGTTCATCTCTCTAAATGTTTTTATTGTTAATTTTGTTGTGCTTTAGCTATACTAAAATAACATACAGGGAATTTGTACAAGAGTTCACAGTGTACCAATGTGAACCACAGAAGATAAGGAGCAATAAGACAGGAGTAGAATAAAAGGAAAATTGAATTCAGGCAATGTGGATCTGACATTGATACTGCCCAGTTACGAGGCACTGGTCTCATCAATCTCTGTGAATACTGCACTTCTCTTGGGCAAGACGGGAAGGGTAACATGGTTATTATAAAGACTGCATGAGCTAGGGGAGGTACTTTTTCAGCTCTAAACCCTTATTACATTATTAGCATGAAGAATGAATGCTGATACTATTTCAATTACTCTTTTCACTTTCCAAAAGTGAAAAGTTTTCTAAATTAATTTTTAAAAGTAAAGCAAATAAGCACACCAAAGTTTTCCAGTAAAAGATGCCAGAGTAAAGAAATGATAATTTCATAATGTACCTGTTTCACTGTTTTATGCTTTTCTTCAATATATCAAGTCTTGGTGTTGGCTTTACCTCAGCACCTAATACAGTTCCACCTATTCAAAAACTTATAGGTAAATTTAGTACCATACTGAAGGGCAACAGGTAACACTGACTGTGGCTTAACTTATTTTCAGTAATTTATAATTTCAAGTTGCAGTCAATACTCAGTGCTGTTATGCCCTTGAACTAAGCTTTTCTCTAAATTGTTTAAGGCACTTAAACATCTTGCATCAATGAAAAATTATTTTACAATAGAGTTGTAAATCATGAAAAGAGAATTGAAGAGAAAACATATAACATTTTGCCCTATCATCTCTGCCAATGCAGGAGACGCAAGATCCTTGGCTAGGGAAGATCCTCTGGAGGAAGAAATGGCAACCCACTCCAGTATTCATTCCTGGAGAATCCCAAGGACAGAGGAGCCTGGTGGGCTACAGTCCATGGGGTCACAAAGAGTAGGACACGACTGAGTGACTGAGAGTAAGCTCAAGCACTCTTTGACAGAACGAGTATCTCTTTAAAAAAAGAAAAGAGTATCTTTTCACGGGAAGGAACGAGTATCTCTTTAAAGTAATTAATGACTTAAGGGCTGCAAATACTATAAAACAAGCAAACAAAAAAAGATTTTTTTCCTAATAAATAGCAATAAGAAACACATTTCATCTGATTCTACATTTTCTGTCAGTAGAAGGATTAGATCAGCTCATCAAATACAGAGCTCCACAGTGGCTGTTTGCTTGGTGCCGGCCAAGCCTCGTTTCACTACAGTTATGTACTACCTTGCATATTTAAACAATTATTCTGTTTCTTCAGGTGATAGGATAGAGAAAACATACTATATTCCTATGGATAATGTTAATACTTCTAATACCTTTATCAACTGGCCCTTTCATATTTCATGACCCTCACTTTTTACTATTCTTGTCTTTCAATCCAGACTGATCTTTTTAGATAAAAATCACCTACATATCTGTCTACCTGTTTCTGAAGGGGTTAAATGTTTACTGCTGCTGCTGCTGCTAAGTCGCTTCAGTCATGTCCGACTCTGTGCGACCCCATAGACGGCAGCGCACCAGGCTCCCTCGTCCCTGGGATTCTCCAGGCAGGAACACTGGAGTGGGTTGCCGTGTTCTTCTCCAATGCATGAAAGTGAAAAGTGAAAGTGAAGTCGGTCAGTCGTGCCCGACTCTAGCGACCCCATGGACTGCAGCCCGTCAGGCTCCTCCGTCCATGGGATTTTCCAGGCAAAAGTACTGGAGTAGGGTGCCATTGCCTTCTCCGAATGCTTACACGTTTCAACAATTTAAAAGGCTAAAAAAGAGGTATATAGTGAAAATTATCTCTCCCACCCGTGTACCCCAGTTATCCAGAAATATGATTTCCCCCATAATTTTTTGATCACCTGCTTTTGTTCACATTGCTGTCTTTATCTGAAATGTCCTTCAGACATCTTTCATTTTTTTCCCCTTCACTTCTTCAGAATGTAGCTCATTATTCTCCTATAACAAGCATTCCTTGAACCATCAACTCTAAAATTGATTCCTTATTTCCCTTATTCTGCATAATTGAATACGATTTAAACCTTGCTTTCTTTAATATATTTAAAATGCTAATATACCTAAAGTATTTTCAGATTTCCTGAACAGAAGATTTCTGAATGGCTTATGGATTTGTAGGTTCCTTGAAAGCAAGAAATGATCCCTATCTCTTTTGTTTTAATGTAACAGGCAGTCTGGACTTGATGCCTAATATGTTCTCTATCCTCAAACATCCTACCTGGTGATTCTCAAAATTTGCTGCTTTTAGAATAAGCTGGGAAGATGTAGAAACTCATAATCCCCTGCCTTCACCCCATTTCAATTACATCAGAATCTCTGGGGGGTGTTATCTACACATAAGGACTATTTAAAACTTGCCACATAACTTAGCTTCCAATGTGAAGCTAAGTTTAAGAATAGGTAACTTAACCCACCTGCATGCCCTCCATCTCAGTCCTTGATCGCATTTCATGAAACCATGCTCTTCCTGTCAGTATCGACATGCCCACTCCTTGCACTCACAGCCATCTTTCCTGGTTTTCTCTGGTCGCAGGTAAAAAGGGGCTCCTCTTCCTCCTGTAGACCTTCTTCCAGCAGCCACATTTTCTTTGTTCCTCTTCCCTGAAAACCTTCTGGTAAGGTTTTGCTATGTAGATGGTTGTCATTTTTTTCCTCCTCCAAGTCTCTCTTCGACCCACTTATATCTGGCTCTCATTCCCATCATGCCTCAAAAATGTCCTTGTCCATGTCACTTGTCACGTTGCCAAACCCAAGGGCCAGTTCTCTGCCTCCTCCTTACCTCTCAGCAGCATGACCTCTCTGCTCCGAACACTTTCTTGATTTGCTGAATCCATGTGGTTGCTCCTTCTCCTCTCCCTCTGTCCCTTCTTTATTGACTCTTTGCTACCTGACTGCAGGATGGCAGTTTCCTAGGGCTTCATTCTAAGCCATCTGCTTTCTCCACACATTTCTATGTACAACTTGTGTATATAGATGATTTCAGATAGCAAATGATTTGAAAAAATTTTTACCCTAATTTCTTTTCAGTGATATTAGAAAAGACTACAGCCTACAAATAGAACTCACTTTAAGGCTATAAAATGAAAGAGGTAAGTTTAAATAACAAAGCACATGATGAACTCCGTAATACACCCTTTACATATCTTGGTTCTTTCCTTAAATTTCTCCAGACCATAGCTACCTTTGTTTCTTCAAAATCCTCCATCAGCTGCTAGGTTTCCCTTTTTCTTTAGCCTTCCCTTCAAGCATCCTTTCCATTCTTCCCCACTCATCTCCGGCAGAAACATCCGGATGCACTCCTGTTCATTCTAATTTGAAACTGCTTGTACAACGGAGAACGCAGTGTAGTGCGCGTGTTAATCGCTCAGTCGTGTCTGACTCTTTGCCGCCCCACGGAGTCAGGTTCCTCTGTCCATGGGATTCTCCAGGCAAGAATAGTGGAGACACTTGCCACTCCTTTCTCCAGGGAATCTTCCAGACCAAGGGATCGAACCTGTGTTTCCTGCATTGCAGACAGATTCTTTAGCATCTGAGCCACCACGGAAGCTTGAAGTGTTCACCTAGTAGAGAAATCTTTAAAATGGGAAATGTATCCATTGCCAGGAAGTCACAGAAAAGTTACTTGATGCAGAAGAGATATTCTGGGGAAGAAAGAGATGTAGCAATAAAATGTTGTATACATATATTTCAATAATAAAATCTGTCTCAAATATGTTTTTAGTATCTAAGCGTCTAGAATTGTTCACATTTAGAAATGCTGGTATACTTTAGAGACAGGGAGTCTCAAAAGCACCCGGGTCAAGATCAAGGCCCTCATCTCCATCACCAATTTATTTAAATATTTAATGAGACTGAGCATTGTTAACATATAACTCTATCTAATTATTATTAATGGATTTGCATCCCTAATGTTTTAATAGAATACCTATAATAAATCTTTTTTCTAATATTTCTGTTAGAATCTCTTAAGCTCATAATAATAATTTCTGACATAATATATATAACAATTCTATTAGTATCTATAGGTTACATTTATTAGCTCACATTAAAGTAAATGGAGTATACTGTCTTTGTAGGACTGGAAATAAAACAACACAGAAGTCAATGTCTTAGTGAAAGTGAAAGTCACTCAGTCGTATCCGACTCTTTGTGACCCCATGGACAGTCCATGGACTTCTCCAGGCCAGGATACTGGAGCATGTAGCCTTTCCTTTCTCCAGGGGATCTTCCCAACCCAGGGATCGAACCCAGGCCTCCCTCATTGCAGGCAGATTCTTTACCAGTTGAGCCACAAGGGAAGTCTGAGAATACAGGAGTGGGTAGCCTATCCCTTCTCCAGTGAATCTTCCTGACCCAGGAATTGAACGGGGTTTCCTGCATTGCAGGCAGATTCTTTACCAATTGAGCTATCAGGGAAGCCCGTCAATGTCTTAATGAGCAACCAATTTCTATTATTATCCTATTACTGCATTTTTTTTTTCATTTAAAGTATTTTATTTCTTCAGACAGGAAGGCTACAAAGTTAAAAGCTTCATAACCAAAATTTAATATAATAATCCATTCTTCAAAGTAGCCACAAGCTTTTCAACTCTGGACATCCAGGTTACACAACAACCCAAACCTTCATGCTTTCTCCGTAAACGTACATCTTTCTCAAGAGGCCTTGCATTCCAACTCCACAGCTTAAATTCCTGTTACAGGACTGAACCAAACTGAAATCAGGCTGCAGTCAACCTACAAAGGCCCTGATGTACACAGGGCTCTGGTCCAATTCTCTCCCAATCCTGGATCTATCATGATCCATTCAATGTCTGTTAACTGCGAACAGTGAGCTCCAGAGGTCAGGAAACTGAAGGTTGTGCATATCTACACAACCCCAGCAGGGACTCCTCCTCCAAGGTTCATTCTGTACTGTCTGATCACGCAAATAGCAGTAAACTCTGATTCCCGGGTTGAGACAACATTGGATGAGGCACAGACAACCGATGATGAAGAGAAAGCAACGCAGATGCGAAAAAAGCCTGTTACCGCATTTTGTCTTTGTTTTGTCATCTTCAGTGGGGTTGTTTGGTATGGGTGGCATCCTTTTTCATCATCACAAACTATAACAACCAATAAACTGTAAATGAGGCGGGTAAATAAGGCATAAATCCTTGGAAATGAAATGATATATATTTATGTAATGACTTTTAATAAATTAATCCTCGCATTTGTGGGGGCTCATACACTATATTCCTAAATGTTTACATGTTAAAAATTAAGCTAACATTGCTGAATATCTTTTATCTCCCTACATAGAAAAGATTACACTTATAATAACAAAAATTTTTCAATATGAGGAACTATGTTACTGTTTTATAACTCAAAGTCACAAAATGTAAAGGATGACTGATTTTAATTATGCTTGGCATGTCTGGCCTTTTGTTGATGAACCAGTGATATTTGGATAATATAAAGGAATATGGAACTAATAAATTAGTATATATTTATTTAAAAATAATTGTTACTCTTCATTTTAGAAATGTCATCAATTATGCTATGATTAATATTTTAATGCAATATCTGTGGCAGTGTGCCAAATTAGACAATATATTTTGATTCAGTAGAACTTTTTGATAGTTTTTAAGAATGCTTTAATGAACCAGTCTGCATTTTATTTTTTAATCTTGCCACACAGTGCAGCAAGTGGGATGTTGCTTTCACCACCTGGGATCAAATCTTCATCCCCTGCCTTGGGAGCACAGAGTCTTAACCACTGGATCACCAAGGAAGTCCTGATAGCTTTAAAAATTAATTTTAATCAGGCAAAACTTTGCTGAGGCAATACCATCAGATTTTTAGTATAATTCTTAATGCAATACTTAGATCTGGTAATGAATCATGAATTTTACATATCAAGCATTGTAGTAGGTTTGCATATCATAAATTATTGTTACCCTGTAAGATTTCACAAAATATTTAAAATTTCGTTGGCATCATCTTTATTGGAATTTATGCTGTCTCTTAAGGCAATGTAAAGAATTGATAGTACATGACTGATGCCATATCTAGATTTACAGGCTCAATTATAATATGAATGACAATACTGAAAATTGAGTCTCAGCTACCATGTGCAATTATGGTGATTATCATGTTAATTTATGAGCAGTTTTAGAACCACAAACAGAACATGCATGAACAAGTGGACACAGCACTACTGGAAAATAATATTTCCTTACCCAAAAAACTACTGCATTGCCCTGGGTTTAGAATTGCCTTATAGATGTGCCATGGTATCAATAAGTAGCCCTATTTCTAAATAAAGATGCATATTTCCAGGGCATAAAAAGTCAAATCTCTATTTTGTGAGTTGTGCGGTGATGGTTGGAGATGCAGATGTTTCAAAATGTCTTGAATGCTGAAGTGATCACTGATATTTGAGAAAGTGAATTTAAAATACATATCTACCAACCAACAAGGTTTAAAGTTGATGTAAATTATTGATGTTAATTTCTAATTAAGTGACAATTTTTAGAATGTTACTCAACGTAAGCTTAAATATGCATAGTGCTGCAAAATTTCTGCGTCAATATACCATTTCAATACAAGTGAAATCCATAAATATTAGAAAGGCAAAATTTTAATGAAGAGTGGTCTGTGGACTACTAAGAAATAATGAATATTCAGGAAGTAGTATATATCAAGAACTGTGTGACAAAAATCTAAATATAAGCAAGGAATATATTTTTAAAAATATTTTTAGTTTTATTTTATTATGGCAAGAACTTGTAATATGTGATCTGTCTTCTTAAAATATATTTAAGTGTGTAATACAATATTGTTAACTATAAGCACAATATTGTACACCAGATTTCTAAACTTTATTTATCTTGAATAACTGAAACTCTATACCTATTGATTAGCAACTCCTTGTTTCCCCCTGCCTCCCACCCTTGGAAACCAGTGCTCTGATTTCTGCATCTATGAGTGTGACTATTTTTGATGCCCTCTGTAAGTGAATTCTGCAGTATTTGTCCTTTATTTCACGCAGTGTAATACCCTTCAAGTTCATGCATGTTGTTGCAAATAATAGAATTTCTTTCCCTTTTTAAGGCTGAGTAATATTCCATTCTATGTATATATCACATTTTCTTTATCCGTTTATCCATTCGTGTACAAGATACAGATGATCTTAAATGAACCACATGTGAATATGTGAAACAAAGCAATGAATTTTATAACAAGCTTGTGAGATCTATTCTTTTCTAGAATTGTATTTTTAGTTAGAAGTTGGGATGAGAAAATTGAGTTCTAAGAACCCTTAATCCCCTACCTTATTCAACATATTTAGACCCGTTTGGAACAAAATGCCTTCTGGGTTTTTGATCAAAAAAAGTCATCAGTTTATAAAGTAAACAACCAACTATATTCAGTAACTTAATAAGTGTTTATTAAGTACCCACTCTATACTACTATTGTTCTAGACACTAGTTTATAACAGTGAACAAAAACAGAGTCCTGCCTTCAAAAAACATGCTTTCTGTAATGGGATAGAGTGGGGTAAAGACACAGATAGAGAACAAATGAGTAAATTATATACAATGTTTGAGAATCAATGTCATGAAGAAAACAAGTCAGTACAGGGGTATGGGGAGGTTGCAGTTTTAAAGGGATTGTCATAGAAGACTCCACTGAGAAGGTGATCTTTGAGTCAAGAAGAGGTACGTTTCAAAATATATAAACATAGTTTAAAAAAAAATCTCAAACTTGAAAAGTTACAAAGAACTCATTTTGAGACTTACAGACTTAGAGAACAAACTTATGGTTGCAGGGAGTGGGGGACAGATTGGGAGAAGGGATAGTAGGGAGTTGGGAATGGACAGGTGCACAAGGCTGTATACACACCAACAAGGACCTATTGTATAGCACATGGAACTCTGTTTAGTGTTCTGTGACAGCCTGGATGGGAGGGGAGTTTGGGGGAGAATGGACACATGTCTGTGTATGACTGAGTCCCTTGCTTCCCAGGTGATGCTGTGGTGAAAGTATAGGAAGGCCTGCCAATGCAGGTGACCTGGGTTTGATTCCTGGTTTGGGAAGATCCCCTGGAAGTGGCAACCATTCTAGTGTTCTTTTGCCTGGGAAATCCCATGGACAGAGAAGACTGTCAGACTACAGTCTATGGCAACAAAACAACAAAGAATATGATAACCAAAGAGCAGAACCAATCCACTAACAAATATTTTTAGAGCTTCTACTAAGACACAGAGAATCACTACTGACCAAACTTTTCATATTTCCAATAGTCTTTAAGATTTCCACTTACAATAACCCAATAATTAACGATCATAATGCTAAATGAGGCATCATGAAAGGCAAAGTGAAGTTCCACTTACTTTGTCTTTACAGGAAGGAAAATATGAAATATACGCATTAGGACAGATTTCGGAAAAACGACTGACAATTATTTAGTCCTTAAGTTTTAGTTGTCTGAAAAATTTGTGTGTGGAGAAAACTCCATTTTATTTATTAGAATCATTAGAAAATAAAGTACTAGTGTTTGTATTAGAGCCAAGCCAAATGCAGGGTCCTACACTCACTGCCTTCAGCCAGCTGTTTTATCTTAGAGTAGTCACTGAACCTCTTACGGCCTTTTGCTTCCTCAGCTATTAAATAGGAAAAAGAAAAGAAAGTGAACGTGTTGGTTGTTCAGTTGTGTCTGACTCTTTGCTATCCCGTGGACTGTAGCCCACCAGGCTCCTCTGTCCATGGAATTTTCCAGGCAAGAATCCAGGAGTGGGTTGCAGTTCCTACTCCAGAGGATCTTCCTGACCCAGAGATCTTGCTTCTCCTGTATTGGCAGGTGGATTCTTTACTACTAGGGGCAATTGGGAAGCCCTTATAAAATAGGAAGGTGGTCTAAAGTAACTCAGAAATAATTGTGAACTCTAAAAGTCTATATCTTAAAGAAAATTATGAGTTTTTTTTTCAATCTCTTAGAAAGAGCTTCAAGTGTATACTTTAAGCTTAAAGTATATACAAGTCATTAAAGGATAAAGTGTTTTATGTTGGAACTAGCCCAATGGGGCAAAAGAGACTGATTAGAAATGAAATCTTCACTCACAAGATACCTCACAAGTCTAAGAATAAGATCTGATTTTCTTTCAACTGGTAGAAAAATTTAAATAATGGCATATGGAATCTGTAAGTAACCAATTTACTGTTTATGACTTACATCAGAGATCAGTTGTTGGAATTTCCCAGAAGGTAATTTCCCACTGTGGCTTGCCTTTCCTGATATATAGACCGTTGGAAGGCACCTAGACTACAAATCAGAACAGTGACTAATATTTAGTTTGTATGGAGCTTCTACAGGAAGACTTCTCCCATTTCCCCTTCTTTCTTAAAGTCCATGTCCTCAGCCTGACTTCTCAAGGCATAGCTTTAATGTCTTTGGCTGTATTTCCCCCTAACTTAAACCAATCATATTTCCTCACTTGGGATGTTGAACTAGAGAATATTAATACGGATTTAGATATAAGGGAAATTGAAAAAGAAAGACCATACCAGGCAATCCCAAGAGGTGAGAAGGAAAGTGATAGCCCACATGTCTGCTCAGATTATTGGGTACAGAAAAACTGACAAGGTTAAAGAAAGTGGAGAAAGGAGATGAGCACGGAAGAGCAAAGACACAGCTTTCACAGCTTCTGTGAGGTAATGTCATATTTTTATAATGAACTGTAATTTACAAATTAAAAAAGTAATACTCAGAAGGGGAATGATTGACTTTCCAAAGGTCACATGACTAATTACCATCACAGTTATTTTGGAACCTCAATTTTTTGACCTGTAAACTGGTTCTCTTCTTATACTACACTCTACTAACAGTACTGACTCTGCCATTGGCCTTGTGACTTTGGAAAGGTCAGTTAATCTCTCTGGGTCTCAGTTTCCAGGTTAGTAAAGTGGAGTTAAAACACAAGCTTTGCCCTACTTCATAGGGATGTTTTAATACTACATAAATATTTTAATTCTTATTATGCTTTAGAGTTTATAAAGGGACAATGATGCATAATTTCATACTGTCCAGTTCCTACAAAGATGCTGTAAAAATCAAATAAGAATGTATACAAAAGCAGTTGCATGTAATTATCACATGCTTCTACTTCCATATACTACTTCCCATCTCTGAAGCTGTTGAAATTCTTGAGATACATTAATGAATTAAAGGTTGTCCAGTGAGACTGGTCAAACAGACACTAAAGCCTGTTTGATAATGCTTAGAATAAAATAGAGGCATAATGAGAATTTTATAGCTTGTAATGTCAATAAACTGTGGAAAATTCTGAAAGAGATGGGAATACCAGACCACCTGACCTGCCTCTTGAGAAACCTGTATGCAGGTCAGGAAGCAACAGTTAGAACTGGACATGGAACAACAGACTGGTTCCAAATAGGAAAAAGAGTACGTCAAGGCTGTATATTGTCACCCTGCTTATTTAACTTCTATGCAGAGTACATCATGAGAAATGCTGGGCTGGAAGAAGCACAAGCTGGAATCAAGACTGCCGGGAGAAATATCAATAACCTCAGATATGCAGATGACACCACCTTTATGGCAGAAAGTGAAAAGGAACTAAAAAGCCTCTTGATGAAAATGAAAGAGGAGAGTGAAAAAGTTGGCTTAAAGCTCAACATTCAGAAAACGAAGATCATGGCATCTGGTCCCATCACTTCATGGGAAATAGATGGGGAAACAGTGGAAACAGTGTCAGACTTTATTTTTGGGGGGCTCCAAAATCACTGCAGATGGTGACTGCAGCCATGAAACTAAAAGACGATTCTCCTTGGAAGAGAAGTTATGACCAACGTAGACAGCATATTGAAAAGCAGAGACATTACTTTGCCGACTAAGGTCCGTCTAGTCAAGGCTATGGTTTTTCCAGTGGTCATGTATGGATGCGAGAGTTGGACTGTGAAGAAAGCTGAGCGCTGAAGAATTGATGCTTTTGAACTGTGGCATTGGAGAAGACTCTTGAGAATCCCTTGGACTGCAAGGAGATCCAACCAGTCCATTCTAAAGGAGATCAGCCCTGGGATTTCTTTGGAAGGACTGATGCTAAAGCTGAAACTCCAGTACTTTGGCCACCTCATGTGAAGAGTTGACTCATTGGAAAAGACTCTGATGCTGGGCGGGAGGAAAAGGGGACGACAGAGGATGAGATGGCTGGATGGTATCACTAACTCGATGGACGTGAGTTTGAGTGAACTCCGAGAAATGGTGATGGAGAGGGAGGCCTGGCATGCTGCAATTCATGGGGTCGCAAAGAATCGGAAATGACTGAGCAACTGAACTGAACTGAGCTGAACTTAATTGAACGTCCAAATTCTTCAAACAGACTTTCAGGGCTATTAATAATCTGTCCACCACAATATTCTTGTAAATATCCTCCAGCTTTATTATTCCCAATGTTAAATGTTAAGTGAATTCTTTCTCCATGTAGATCTCTTTGGGGGTTCATTTAGTATTCCTTTTCTTTTTAGCTGGACAAGATATGTTAGTGAAAAGAACTTGCTATAAATAGACCTTTAGCAGTATGGTGGCCAGCTATTGGGGTAGGGATGTGTTCTACAGCCCTATGGTTGGGTCTTAGTCTTTTATTGAGCCTGTGTCTCGTTTAATAACCCATCTTGATCATTTAAGTTTACATTGAATAGAAAGAACTAGGTATTGCTTGAACATTATCCTCATTTTCTAGGATCTTTGGCAAGTCATTTTGTCTCTCTAAGCCTGTTTCCTGGTGATAGTAATATTACCTTGTAGAGATGTTTCCAAAATAAAATAATTCATGTAAGAGCATTTTGTGAATTCAAGGGCTACACCAGAGTACAAGGTTTAAAAGTTGCTATTTTGCAAACAGCTCCATGTATTAACATTTTAATGCCTACAAAGAAGTGTCAAAATTTCCCGACATTCTGCTGTTTGTTAAAGAATGCCATCCAAGTTGTAAAAATATTTCCCAATGGAATTCAAAAAAACTACTTTGAGATTAAAAAAGTGTAACCTATGAGTTTTTTCCCTCCATACTGGGCCATGTGCTAAAAAGACTTGATAAGCATATGGGTATCCATCCAGCTTGCACGTGACCTCTCTGACACTGAATGTCCCCCACCACAGACTATTCCATTTTCACAGCTTCCACTAATCAATCCTAGTTCCTCAAAGCCTCACAGAATATTCCCAACTAACTGCCCCTCAAATATTTGACAAGAACAGTGAATTCCTCTTGCTAGGTTTTCCAATTTTTACCAATCTGACCATTGTGCATTAGATATTGTCAGTTTTTCTATTTTTCTCATGGTATCTAGAATAGAGCAGAGTATTCCAGACGTGGTATGAATTATAAGGGAAAAAAAATCGCTTTCCTTATTCTAGGTCCTGTACTTCTATTAATGTGTCCTTGTGTGTATGTGTGCTAAGTCACTTCAGTCGTGTCTGACTCTTTGCCACCCCATGGACTGTAGCCTGCCAGGCTCCTCTGTCCATGGGATTCTCTAGACAAGAATACTGGAGTGGGTGGCTGTGCCTTCCTCCAGGGGATCTTCCTAGCCCAGGGATTGAACTCACACTTCTTACGTCTCCTGCATCAGCAGGTGGATTTTTTTACCATTATCACCACCTGGGAAGCCCTAACATGTCCTTAGTTCATATTCAAGTTTTAGTTAAAATCTTGACTTTTCTTTTTCTTTGCAGTAGCTGGTGGCTGAGCTATACTTCCCCCATTCTATTTACCCCAATGGCTTTTTAAGGTTCAACTGCAAGAATCTAATCTATTCTATGTAGATTTTGTCCTGTCAGATGCAAAAGTGAAACTGTATAGAAAACATTTTTGTTTCCCAACTTTTCATTTCACGTGAAATCTGTCCTAATTTCTTCCCTGTCCTTAGACTATGTAAAACCAAGAACAGTGCTCCTGTATCGCCAGTATTGGCTTTCTTTGTACTTAAACTAACGTGAGTGGGTTTCTGGTCTTTGCATCCAAAACAGCTGTTGATAGAACATGGCCTAAACCCCCCTAGGGCTGACTTTATTCATCCCTAGTCTGCAGGACTGGAGGCCAGAATAAGGAGCGTCTCAAACTGAAAGATCGAGAATTGTGGAAGCGTTGACTACACGATTGCTTGAACAGAAGAAAGTACTGCAATTGTCTCTTGTACTGAAATGGAAGCAGCTATGTGTAAAAGAATCAAGTATGGGGAGGCAGGGAACGAATGAAGGTTGGGGTGCAGGGAAGCAACTCCACTGGCCTTGGAGTTGGAGAACGTTGATTATTATCTTAATTCTGCTGCATTCAAAGTGTGTGACACTGAGCTAGTCACAGCCTTCTCAGCCTTTGGTTTTTTCATATGTGAAATTTAAAGAGTACATGGATTACATATGATATCTAATGTCTTTTCAGCTTGAGATGTCAGCTTTCGGTGTAGCTCTGCACCACTTTGCCATTGCCCGTAGCAGCCCTCTTCATCCTTGCTTTTGTTTCTTTATCTGAAAGATATTTCTCCCCAAGTCCTGGAGACAGCCAGGACTGTCACAGGGTGTGACTGTGGTTCCTAGATTCGGAACCTTTCCTCCCCCTCTCTAACCGTGTCATGTACAGGTACAAGCCTGAACATGTGCAAGCTTTTTTTATTCTTTGATGTTGGACAAGTTCATTTCTGCTTTCTCAAATCTTCCCAGGCCTAAAGTGAAATCTAGGGTCAGAGGGAAAGATGTATGGAGGGAACATCTTGTCAGGAGGAAACAACAGACTTGAGTTATTCAACCAGAAACAAGCTTAAGGAGGTTTGTGGGCATGAATCCAATTCTTGATGATTGAGTAGGGCTTCCCTGACAGCTCAGATGGCAAAGAATCTGCCTGCAGTGCAGGAGACCCATGTTCCATCCCTGGGTTGGGAAGATCCCCTGGAGAAGGGAATGGTAACCACTCCAGTATTCTTGCCTGGAGAATTCCATGGTAAGAGGAGCTTGGTGTCCATGAGGTCGCAAAGAATCAGACACAACTGAGCGACTAACATTTCACTTCATTTTCAATTCTTAATTGGTGGCTCAGTGGTAAAGAATCTGCCTGCCAATACATGAGACGCAGGTTCGATCCCTGGGTCAGGAAGAACACCTAGAGTAGGAAATGGCAACCCACTCCAGTACTCTTGCCTGGGAAATACCATGGACAAAGGAACCTGGCGGGCTACAGTCCATGGGGTTGCAAAGAATCAGACAGGATTTAGTGACTAAACAACAACAACAGAATTCTTGATAAAGTACTTGTTTTTGATTTTTTGGTTTATTTTTATGGTTTTGATTTTTTTATACTTAGACTTTATAGTTAAGCAAAAATGACTTACTATCTTTTATATACATATTCATGTATATGCTTTAGTATTTTTACATAATTTTAAAATAGATTAATACAGAAACAGATTATCAAATTCAGAAGATACAAGAATGCATACATACCATTTCATCTACAGCTCACTGTTTTCTGGATGTTTATTTTCCCTTCTAGGAAGGAATCACTACTTAAACTAGCATTTAAAAAAATTATTTATTTATTTGTCATGCTGAGTCTTAGTTGTTACATATGGGATCTAGTTCTCTGACCAGAGATTGAGCCCAGACCCTTTACTTTAGGAATGAGGAGTCTTAACTGCTGGACCATCAAGGAGGAGCCACAGTTTTTTTTTTTTTTAGTGAGACCTTTTAGAGATACTTTTATCCATGCACAATCACACATGAATTCATGCACACATGAATATAGTCATAAATATAAAGACTGCTATAATTATGAAATTGTTATCATTTTTTCCCCTATGGCAACATATTATGTAATAAAGCATCTTCACCCACTTACAAATAAGGCTTGGCTCTGATTGCTATAGCAGCATTTGGAGAGCTTCCTGGTTTATTTAACCAGCTTTATAGTACTTCATTGTTTGGGCTTATCAGAATTGGCTTATTTAGTTTTCTATTGCAGTTGCAAGTAATATTCTTTTACCTTTGTTGATTTGTACATGTATATATCCTTCCATAGAACTGGTTTCTAG
Organism: Ovis canadensis; assembly: GCF_042477335.2. Taxonomy (NCBI): domain Eukaryota; kingdom Metazoa; phylum Chordata; class Mammalia; order Artiodactyla; family Bovidae; genus Ovis; species Ovis canadensis. The sequence goes on along the minus strand of NC_091250.1, from coordinate 40,708,916 downwards.
AGATAGACTTGCTGGGTCAAAGGGCAGGTGTATGTGTGATCTTGATGGATGTTTCTAAATTTCACCCCCCAAAATAATGGTTGCTTTTATTTATATTCCCACAAGCAATAGGAAAGGGCCTGTTTTCCCTACACTTATTCCAACACAGTGAATTATCAAACTTTTGGGTTTTGCCAATTTGGTAGATGAAAGACAGTATCATTTTTGTTTTAAATTGCATTCTCTTACTGTGAGTGCAGTTGGTTATCTTTTCATGTGTTTAAGGACTATTTGTCTTTCCATTTTTATTAAGTATCTGTTAATATAATTTGCCAATACCTATATTTCTATATAGGTACCGTAAAGACAAGTTTGATCAGGTTATTTTGAATTCTGTAAAATAAAAGCCAAGTAAAGGTCAGAAGTCAAAATAGAAGGTTTTTAATCTTAAAATAATTAAAGAGAAAAGATTTGAAAGAATTTCTGCTGATCATCTTCCCTTCAGCATTTCATTCTCTGTCTTCTTTTTCCTATTCACCTCTGTTCCTTCTCTCTCTTAACTGTTTGTAAGATTTTAAGTATGTGTAGTATATCTATTTACTGAGCACAGTTTTGTGATCTGTTTCCTTATTGGGTAAAAAGAAAAAATAATTAGGTGATTCTACATTTCAGTTCAGTTCAGTTGCTCAGTCTTGTCCAACTCTTTGTGACCCCATGAACTGCAGCATGCCAGGCTTCCCTGTCTATCACCAACTCCCGGAGTTCACCCAAACCCATGTCCATTGTGTTGGTGATGCCATCCAGCCATCTCATCCTCTGTCGTCCCCTTCTCCTCCTGCCCTCAATCTTTCCCAGCATCAGGGTCTTTTCAAATGAGTCAACTCTCTGCATCAGGTTTCCAAAATATTGGAGTTTCAGCTTCAACATCAGTCCCTCCAATGAACACCCAGGACTGGTCTCCTTTAGGATGGACTGGTTGGATCTCCTTGCAGTCCAAGGGACTCTCAAGAGTCTTCTCCAACACCACACTTCAAAAGCATCAATTCTTCGGCACTCAGCTTTCTTTATAGTCCAACTCTCACATCCATACATGACTACTGGAAAAACCACAGCCTTGACTAGATGGACCTTTTTTGGCAAAGTAATGTCTCTTCTTTCTAATATGCTGTCTAGTTTGGTCATAACTTTTCTTCCAAGGAGCACGTGTCTTTTAATTTCATGGAGGCAGTCACCATGATTCTACATTTATTAAAGGATAAATTAAAGATACGATGCTTTTTTGTGTGTTGGAGGTTTTAGTTGGAAGCAACAGAAACAATGGATGATTTGAACACAAATGGAACAGCTCTAGAATCTGTGGCAGGCATTTAACTAGGTTACTGATCTGTGAACAGTGGTTTGAGTCAAGTCACAGAACTCTGAGTCTATCCCGTCATTGAGCATGGGTTGAGCACTACTGATAATAGACCCTGGGGGTCATTGCTGGTACCGCTTCTCCTTTACCCTAGAAGATGGATGTGGCTGATATCGGCTTCTCTGGCTTAAATATAGAGCACTCTTGCATCTTTGGCACCATAGCATCTGATTTGGTTTGTCTAAGCTTTGTTTGGCCTGTGATCTGGTTGTGGTGTCTATGTTCTAACTCGAGAGAAGCTATGGAAAGCCAGTATCAGGCATATTCACCTTCTGAAGTCAAAGCCAGGCTCAAATAATAAAATGGGGGAGGCTCCATCATTGGAAGGGTGTTTAGATTCTGTATGGCCAAAAAGATTGACAGTCATCAGCAATTCTCACTTGCTTTTCTCCTCTGGGCAGAGGTCTTCAAAAGATGACCACTTGAAAATCAATCTGATACACTATTTCTTCTCTTGGCCTGAAATGTTGAGGGCTAAGGAGGAAAATAATTGGTCCCCTCTTTGCATAGCTTGGTCAGAGTTTAGCTGAGAAAGGAAAGAGATTACAGGTAAAGAAATAGCTGCCAAAGCCAAAATTTATGCAAAGCCAGAGTTTATGCCTGAAAGTACCAATTTTTAATCCTTCCTTCACAATACTCTGATAATAAAATTACTTCTATCTGCTTACTTTTTCTCAAAAATGATTTAATACATTTACAATTTCTCCATGAAAATAACAAATTTATTGTTTTTCTATCTTCTGGAATTTCAACAACTGAGTTAGGGCTAGCCATAAAGATACACATGGCCTAAAAAGTGAATATAATTCATTTTCCTCAGGCTAATTGCACTAGTTTGTTAGGGCTGCTACAAGCAAGTACCACAAACTGGGTGGCTTAAAACAGATCTGAACCTCTTGCAATCCAGGAGACTGGAAGTCCAGGTTCACTAGAAGTCCAAGGTCAAGGCATCTGCGGGGCTGGCTCTTTCTGTGGGCTGAGAGGGAAGGCTCTGTTCCAGGCTTCTCTCCTGGGCTTGCAGATGGCTGTCTTCTCTTGGTGTCTACACTTCGTTTTCCCTCTGTCTGTGTCTCTGCATCCACGTTTATCATTTTTATAAGGACAACAGTTGTACTGGATTAGTGCCCATTCAAATGACCTCATTTAACTCACTTGTCTCTATAAAGATCATATCTCCAAATACGGTCGCATTTGGAGTGCTACAGATGCGGACAGCAACGTTTGAATTTTGAGAGGGACACAATCAACATTAATCCTGTTGCTAATCTTAATACAATTTTGTGTTTAAGAGAGGAGGAAAGGAGACTGTAAAAGATTCCTTTGGCTGTATTGGCTTCTAATTTGAGAAGATAGTAGTGCCAAGGGCCAGGAGTCTGAGATGGCATTTCCAAATGTGAGCAGGCCTGAGAAGACCTCTCAGTGTGCAATCTATGGGAGTGATGTTTTAAAAGCATAGTTTGCAGACATGATCTAGGCAATTACATATACGTAGAATTTGGTAGGTATGTGTCCTGTGTATGTAGCACTAGAAACATTTTGTTGTGTGTGAGAGACTCAGAAGCACAACTTCTCTAATTTGCTCTAGGTGCTAAAACTTAATCTGAAAACAATTTGACAATATTACAATAGAACTTAATCCTGCTATTTTTACTGAATTTTCCTTTGATTATAGGAAATCATAGATCAATACAAAATCCCAAAACTCACCAATATTTTCATATGGATCCATCCAATTGAATGAAACCAGCTTTTTGGAGCACTTAAATTTAAAGCAAAATGGAGTAAAGAAATGTACTAAAGCCAGAAAATTTTGATGGAATCTTCTCTAATTCTTCTGTCTTATCTATCTCACAGGACACAAAAACTATAGTATAAACTACATAAAGCTCTACAAATCCAAGGTATTTTAATCAAACTCTAAGTAAAGCCGCTCTTTTGCTTTTAGGTTACTGAGACATCTGGCAAATACTTTATGGGTCTAAAGCACCTCAGAAATAAAATGAGGATGATTGCAGAGATGTTGCAAAGAATTAATAGTATAAACACTTAACGCCAAATGTTACTAAATAGCTTCATTGAAATTATGGCCTGAAGGTTTTAAAATAGATTGTAGCTTGAGATAGCTGACTCTCACCTGAGTCTCCTTTGCACTTAGTCTAAGTTTTTTAGGTTCCTACCATATTCCATCTTGGGCTTTGGCAAATTGCATGTATATTTCACATCTTTGGCAAGTTATACCTATTTTATGCCATACTCTGCATGAAGCTCATAGGAAGAACGTGTTCTGTTCATTTTCCTTTTCTTTGAGGGCTTCCTGCTTTCCATGTTGCTGAATAAAGGAGTCACTGTAAATACTATCTTGGAAACACTTGAATGTGAACGAGGAAAGTAACCACATGATGGCAGTATGTTAAAGGAATAAAGAGTCCTTCACTTCAAGGCATTGTTTTAACTTAAAAACATCTATATGATCAAAGAGAAAAACCTCAAATCTACCTACTTAGTGAAACCTTTATCCTAGTTAATCTTTACAGATGCAGGAACTGAGGGTAAATGACGGTTTCCAGATTTCAAAAACAGCAAGGATTAAAAGAGCTCTGAGTTCCGAGATTTTAAAATAAAACCAATCAGGCTGTGACTCATCCTTCAAACTGAACGATTTTGGATAACAAGTAAGGGAATTATTTGGCTAATTGTACAAAGAAGAATAATTTATGTGTCGTGCCTAATTTTACTGTCTAGTAATTATACAAGACATTTGAGGTTGCTCTGCTGGTTAAATTGAAAAACCTCTCAGTTACATACACGCATGCATTACTTTTGAATGAATAGCCAAAACATTGCAACAATGAATTTGAGCAACAATTTTGCCTTGTAGTCTGTGACTAAGGATTTTTATTTCATTAGCAAACAGATTAGTCAACATTTGAAAACCTCCAACTGCTTGATAACTGCCCAAGGAATGAGAGAGAGCCAGAGGCAGGTTCTTGTACTGGAAAAGTCTAGGTGTGATTAACAATGTCATCAGACAAGTCTTTCAAACTCTCTTTTCTTTTTCATTGGATTTGTTTTCAGCCAGGATTTCTTTTGTGATGGTGAACATCACTCCAGGTTGCATTTAGTTGGAAGTTTAGCTAGTTCAAAAAGATGTCTTTCCCATAGTTTCAGCAAAATCTCTGAGGCTGACTCCCATTGGCTGGTCTTGGATACTTACAAATTCCTGAACCAATAACAGTGGCAGGGAGGAATGGGATGCTCTGACTTGCCTGTTCAGTCACAGGCACTCAGCTGAACCCAGAATGGAGTCACTTTCCTCTGCACTAATAACATGACTTGAGAACGCAAGAACAGAGGTTTCCCAAACGAAAATCAGGATTCTGTTACCAAAATAAATGGGAAGGGATATTAGGCAGATTGTTGTTTAGTAGCTCAGTCATGTCCAATAGCTCCAGTACTCTTGCCTGGAAAATCCCATGGACAGAGGAGCCTGGTAGGCTGCAGTCCATGGGGTAGCTACGAATCAGACACGACTGAACGACTTCACTTCCACTTTTCACTTTCATGCACTGGAGAAGGAAATGGCAACTCACTCCAGTGTTCTTGCCTGGAGAATCCCAGGGATGGGGGAGCCTGGTGGGCTGCCGTCTTTGGGGTTGCACAGAGTCGGACACGACTGAAGCGACTTAGCAACAGCAGCAGCAGCATGTCCAACAGACCCCATGGACTGTAGCCCACCAGTCTCCTCTGTCCATGGGATTTTCCAGGCAAGAACATTGGAGTGGCTCGCCATTTTCTTCTCTGGAGGACCTTCCCGATCCAGTCTCCTGCAAGTCTCCTGCTTTGCAGGCTGATTCTTTACTGCTGAGCCACCAGGGAAGATAAGTAGTAGCTGTTTACTAAAATAAATTTAAAAGACACAGTCCCTGCTCTCAAGAACCCTACACACTTGAAAAGAATCACAAACTGAAGAAGGATGATCATCAACATTATGTTTAAAGTCGCTTTAGAGTTTTGGAAATACTTATTTCTTGCAATCCTTAAAAGAAGTGTTTCAGGTCAGTCCTGTTTTGTGATTAAGGACAAAGAGAAACATAAACATTAAACTATTTAACTGCTGCTTAGCATGTCCAACACAGAACTTACTTCAAAATAGAAACATATTTATATTTTCCCAGTTGACGGTAGCTCTACCTGTGTATAACACTAGGGCATGCTTGTGTGTGTATCTGCTTAGTCGCTCAGTCATATCCCATTCTTTGCAATGCTACGGATTGTAGCCTGGCAGTCTCCTCTGTCCTTGCAGATTCTCCAGGCAAGAATACTGGAGGGGGTTGCCATGCCCTCCTCCAGGGGATCTTCTAAACCCATTGCTGCTGCTGCTGCTAAGTCGCTTCAGTCGTATCTGACCCTGTGTGACCCCATAGACGACAGCCCACCAGGCTCCCCCGTCCCTGGGATTCCCCAGGCAAGAACACTGGAGTGGGTTGCCATTTCCTTCTCCAACGCATGAAAGTGAAAAGTGAAAGTGAAGTTACTCCGTCGTGTCTGACTCTTAGTGATCCCATGGACTGCAGCCCACCAGGCTCCTCTGTCCATGGGATTTTCCAGGCGAGAGTACCGGAGTAGGGTGCCATTGCCTTCTCCGATAAACCCATTATTGGTAGTTATTTGTGAGTAGAAAATACGTTCATATTATAGGATCTGTTTGCATGTGCCCAGTTGTGACCCCATGGACTGTAGCCCACCAGCCTCTTCTGTCAATGGAATTTTTCAGACAAGAATACTGGAGCAGGTTGCCAGGAACCCAGGGATTGAACATTCGTTTCCTACATCGGCAGACAGATTCTTTATCACTGTGCCACCTGGGAAGCTCCCATACATTATATGATCTAATATGCAATAATCAAGCTGTGTTTGACATAAGAAATACCACCTAGCACAGTGTTTTCTCAAATTGTGGTCTGCCTACAGAGTAATTTCCTTGAGTGTTTGTTATAAATACAAATTCAAGGGCTTCATCCTTCAGACTTCCTGAATCAGAACCTCTAGAGATGAGGTCCTAGAAGTTAATGTTTTTAAGCCAGAGGCTCACATGAGTTTTATGCACCATGATGTTTAGGAATTTCTGACTTACCACATTTAATTGCACACAGCCTTAGTGATCTGATAGTTATAGGAATGAAATCAGAGATCTGCAGGATTCCACTCAGTCCCTCCTCTAGGTTTTGCCTCTTAGTCTGGTCATATTTCCCTTTTTATTCTCTTCCCTCTACATTAAAATATTCATAAATTAGAAAGACTAATAATTATGCCATCATGTCATCTAATTTGTGATATTCCAAATTAATCAGTGAATATCAGTTTTTGTAGCAAATACCATAAAATAAAAACTTAGAACTGAAAAGGAAATTAGCTGAGTGATTCTTAGGCTCAGATAAGGAAACCCATTTCCAGGAAACTAAAGTGACTTACTTAGCTAGGCAGTTGGTACGGATGGTCCTTTTGAAACTACTCATTTTTAAATGACTATCTCATTTGGGGAAATCGTCATAAAATTCAGTTAGCATTTAGAATTAAAACCCAGCTTTAGTTACATTTAATTGTGTGCACACTAGAGCATAGAATTCAATTTCTGAATCCTGAACCATACTTTATTACTTGCCTTTATGAATAGTTAATGGACATTTGCTATTCCTATGCATGTATTCCTCATTATATGCCCACAGTGGTAGCAGTAAGTACTTGTATTCCCATTTGATAGATGAAGAATCTGAGGCATGTGTAGATTAGAAGTAGGAACTAGGAAGCAGGAGGTCAAGGATTTCCTGGTAAGGCCAACAGGCCCTGTTTTCTAAGATGGGCTAGTTAAGCTGAGTTGGAGATGGAAGACAATGACTGGTGTATGCTAATTTTCTTGACAGGGATTTTCCACAAGTGCAGTATAGCTTAGGTTTAGATTTGTGATGTTGGCCTGGCCACTGTGGTGGCCTCCATTCTGTGAGTCCAGATGTACGGGTTAACTTTATCAATATAATATAACCATGTATTACTTTTGCTTCATGATTTTTAGCTTACCTTACTTTGCTTTTCATTTTCCTGGGTGTTCTTACAGTTTATTTTCTTCTGCTTCATCTTTTCATCCTATACTTTCTTTTAGAGCAAAATCACTTCCTTTTTATTATACTACTCTAATTTTAACAGTTACTAAAAATGAAGAAGATTCAAGTTAGTCACTTTTTATATTGTATTACTCTTGCAAAAAACAGCCTTTTCCCTGTTTTATTTTTCTTCAGGGTGAGGCAGTTTGACTAACTTGGTTTGTTCAAACTGAGGGACAAGAGGAAATAAATCTGGGTGTTCAGCATAAAAAGAGCGAATGACAAAGACGTTTTAGGGACAGGGACTTTTTGTCTTTCCTAGGTTATTCTTCATGTCTTTTTGACATCTCTGTTCTCTGGTTCTTATCTTTAAAAGACAGCTGCTTTACCCCAGGCGTAAATCAGAAGAGAAAAGCCAGTTACCCAGCAAAGCTGGGCCTGGAGGGAGGATGAAAGGGAATAAGCCTCCAGAGAAGGAGAAAGGAAGAATAAGGGACCCCTGGAGAGTCCACTGGGCCAAACACAACAAACAGGCGGTGAGCACAGACAGAACAGAGGCACTGACTAGGGAAGAAAAAGATGACGCCTTTGATGCCTCATAACCAGAAAATAAGATCCCAGGCGAGTGACACATATGCCTTGGGAACCATTCTGCCCCGGAAGTACAAGGCGCACGCCCGCGATTCATGGAATACATGGGAGGTAAGGGCTCAATTCCCGGGCACGAGACCAAACAGGAAAAGAGGGAGAAATGTGCTAATTGTAAATCATGGTTACATAACATAGGAACCACACTGTATTTTTCCACAATGCTGCAGTTAAGAATTAATAGAGGACATATTTGTTTTCTTGGAGAATATATTGAAGACACATTTATTCAAGATTATATGCATCAAAATTTTTTTCAAAATTTATGTGTACACACAAATTTGGACTTCCTGACTTAACCAGTTAGTTTATTTTAAAACCTGTAAACAAAGAACTCATAAAACACTCATTAAAATTTAGCTGATTATTTGACCCAGATAGCTAGCCTCGCATTTTTCCATTTTTTAGTCAGCTGATAGAAATCATATAAACATAGTTTAATTTATACAAACTTAGCTGAAAAGTTGGAGGGCTAATATCAATTTCAGTTAATGTTTTCATGTTTTGAAAGTTTGTTTGGTATCAACAGAGCTTTTAAAAAGTTGAAGTTCTGTGTGAGGAAAATACAAATCTGAGACTTGCTTGCCATTACTGTTGTCAGCTCATTCATATTTTAACATCCTCTCACTCTAAGGTATTAGAAACTGGATTATTTTCATGCAGGTAAATAAAGGCGATAAGGTGGTGGAGGGGGGATGCTAGTGGTTTTGTGATGGCAAAGAAAATGTATTTATGAACTAATTTAAAAGTACACATTTTTAGACATCTATTACAGCTAGAAGGCAATGGTACCCCGCTCCAGTACTCTTGCCTGGAAAATCCCATGGACAGAGGAGCCTGGTAGGCTGCAGTCCATGGGGTAGCTAGGAATCAGACACGACTGAGCGACTTCACTTTCGCTTTTCACTTTCATGCACTGGAGAAGGAAATGGCAACCCACTCCAGTGTTCTTGCCTGGAGAATCCCAGGGACGGGGGAGCCTGGTGGGCTGTCATCTCTGGGGTCACACAGAATCAGACACGCCTGAAGCGACTTAGCAGCAGCAGCAGCAGCACAGCTAGAAATGCAGCTTTAGGTACTTTAACGGTACTGGTCTTGATTTGTCCTGCTTCTCACAACTCCCCTTAAATCTACCACTTTATCTCTGTGCATTTCTTTTCTCTTAGTTGATGGTTAATGGACATTAGCCATCAACTGATAATCCCCAAAGAAATGAAACTAGAAGGACCTTTAAGGAGCATAAAAGTTCAACTTTGAGCTGTGAACACACACACACACACACACACACACACCAGAAACCAAAGGAATTTAGGGAGAAGCTGTGATGCACACATAAGAAAAAAAGCTATGGAATATATTAAGGTAGAACTTAGTTTTACAGAATGTTCTTGAATAGAAACTATTGTAACTGCTATGCTATCAGGCGATACTGAGTCTGAATAACAGCAATTATATGAATATTTTAAGACTACAGATACTTCCTTATGTATAGGATTTAAAAAAAAATAGTTAAAAAAACTTTTGCACCATATGAATACAGTGCAAAATTCAAGAATTATAGTAAGAGGAAGCCACTAATTCCCTATCACAAACTCCTACTTCATCACTCCTAACCTTCACCCACCAAATTCTTCCCCCTGGAGGCAACTATAGTTAATATATCTTGTGTATTGTCCAGAGATGTTATGTGGAAAATTTCAAATGCTCTATTTTGTCTCTTGGTTGAAACTTAAGAACTTCAGTTTTCCATTGACTTAAAACAGCAAAGTGGAATTCTAGTCTTTGGTTCTGACATGGAAATGACTTCCATATCAGTCTAGACAACTGAGAATTTGCTGATTATGCCAGGCATGGTTCCCATTCTGCCTTAGAGAGAGTTGTTTTCTCTCTCAACAAGATAAATAGACAACTCCTAGGAAGCTGTCCTCCCTTAATGAATCTTATTTCATTAGTTCATTGCCAAGAAATTACAGCTGATCCAAACGAAAATGTAAAATGAATGTGATTTACTTGTATAGTTTGAATGATATGAGTGACCTGGACTGTGAAAAGAGACAGATTACTCTTTGTTTTTTATTGTTATAACCAACCTTTCCTATCTGTATTGGGTGAATTATCACCAGCCACCTGAAAATACACTAATTAAAAAAAAAAACACAAAACAAAACAGGGAGAAGCTATGCATCTTCCTCCTTGCAGAGTGCTGATAAATTTATAAAACTATCTTGTCTGTATAAAATGCCTACTATTAATAATTCAGCAATAGATCTTTTTCTTTAAACAATGATGATGTCACCAAAATAGCTATAATTTGCAACCATTTGAAACTTACTAAGATGGTATGGCAGAAAGTCTTTATCTAAATATCTGTGGTTCCTATAATGGCAAAGTTTTGTTTTGATATTTATAGCAGATAAATGTCAGTACTGTGTTCTCATTGCAATAAATGTGAGATTAAATTGGAATGACAAACAAGCTATGATGACAGTTAATGATGGAAACACTCTCTGGTATTCCCTGTTGCCATCTAAATTGGTCCACATAACAGTCGGACAGGTCGGTTGGTGGGTGCAAATTGTTGTTACTGTATAGTCACTGAGTCCTGTCCAGTGTTTTTACAACCCCTAGGACTTTAGCCTGCCAGACTCCCATGTCCACGGAATTCTCGAGGCAAGAATACTGGAGGGAGTTTCCATTTCTTCCTCTAGGGATCTTCCCTACCCAGGGATCAAACCTATGCCTCTTGCATTGGCAGGCAGATTCCTGACTACTGAGCCACTTGGGAAGAAAGACTGCTGGGTGCAAATAGGATCATTCAAATTTGGCAGAACAGTTACACAGTGATGGTATTCAAGATGAGAATCTCATACCTCAGAAAGTATCCTAATTGTATTGCTGCTGCTGCTAAGTCGCTTCGGTCGTGTCCGACTCTGTGCGGCCCCATAGACGGCAGCCCCCCAGGCTCCCCCGTCCCTGGGATTCTCCTGGCAAGAACACTGGAGTGGGTTGCCATTTCCTTCTCCAATGCTTAAAAGTGAAGTCATTCAGTCATGTCTGACCCTCAGCAACCCCATGGACTGCAGCCTACAAGGCTTCTCCATCCGTGGGATTTTCAAGGCAAGAGTACTGGAGTGGGGTGCCATTGCCTTCTCCGAATTGTATTGCTAGTTATGAATAATTACGCCCTTAGTATGTGCCAGCAGGAAATCACAAGTGTCTAAACCTGTCCAATACTTATTTTCCTAGGTCAACAATCATTAAAATGTTCATTTGTCATTATTTATAAATTAAATTTAAGTCTCTGAGGATAAAAGTCTTTTTTTCTACCTTCTAAATTAAAACTTTATTTTAACGCTATAAAGAGACTTTTTTTTTTAAATCAAGTATTTCACAAGGTTTGTCATTTAAAAACAGCAGTCTTCTCCTCCTTCCTTCTCCTGATTATTGTTCCTCAAAAACTACTTTCAACTTTTAGATCTTTTTCCTGGTATTTATAAATAACATTCATGTAGTACTATTTTGTTCAATTTATTACTATTGATAAATTCTTATTTCTAACCTCTGCACTCCTGTCTTTCAAACACGAAGTTACCCTTTCTCTGTTCTATTATAGCTACAGCTTCCTCTTTGCTAAACCAATATTCAATGTTTATTATCATGTCCATTTAAATATCATTTACAGCTGACCCATGTTGTATATTATAGGGGAGGAAAAATGTTTTCCTTGACCCTTTTGATTGAGTCTGAAAGTTAAACTGACAAAGACAGATTAATAGGAGGAGGAAAGCATAATTTATTTAACACGTTTTTACATGACATAGGGACCTTCATAAAGAAATGAAGATCTGAAGAAGTGGTTAAACCTGAATGTTTTTCCTAGATCTGATGAAGAGTGGACAGCTGTGAAGAAATGTGATAGGACAAAGGGTGTGAAGTCAGTGAAATGACAGGGAAAACTTAGCAAGACCTGTTCATCTGGATTCTGGGTCCTAGAGAAAAGGATGTTCCTTTCCTATAGGTATAAGGAGGGTACCTCTACAGTAAGCATCATGTGACCTGCTTCAGGGGAGCGGGGCAGGAGAAGGTCAAAGAGACCTTCTTGCTTATTCAGTTTTCTCAGACTCTTTCAAGTTACAATATTAAATATGCCAAGGTGCCATGTTTTGGGGTCTCCTATTCTGAGCTCCATCAACACAACGATTACAATTGCTTTCTTCTATAATTTTGTTGTTTAGACAGTTATACTTTCATCTTTTTATTTTTTTAATTAATTTTCCATATGCTTATGTCTAGTTCATCCTGTGTTGCTTTACAAAGCGTTACCTTCCTCTTAATATATTCTAGAAGAGGTGGAAAGAATATACAGAAGAACTGTACAAAAAAGATCTTTATGGCCCAGATAATCATGACGGTGTGGTCACTCACCTAGAGCCAGACATCCTGGAATGTGAAGTCAAGTGGGCCTTAGGAAGCATCACTACGAACAAAGCTAGTGGAGGTGATGGAATTCCAGTTGAGCTATTTCAAATCCTAAAAGATGATGCTGTGAAAGTGCTGCACTCAATATGCCAGCAAATTTGGAAAATGCAGCAGTGGCCATAAGACTGGAAAAGGTCAGTTTTCATTCCAATCCCAAAGAAAGGCAATGCCAAAGAATGCTCAAACTACTGCACAATTGCACTCATCTCACACACTAGTAAAGTAATGCTTAAAATTCTCCAAGCCAGGCTTCAGCAATATGTGAACTGTGCACTTCCAGATGTTTAAACTGGTTTTAGGAAAGGCAGAGGAACCAGAGATCAAATTGCCAACATCCTCTGGATCATCGAAAAAGCAAGAGAGTTCCAGAGAAACATCTATTTCTACTTTATTGACTATGCCAAAGCCTTTGTGTGGATCACAATAAACTGGAAAATTCTGAAAGATGGGAATACCAGACCACTTGACCTGCCTTTTGAGAAACCTGTATGCAGGTCAGGAAGCAACAGTTAGAACTGGACATGGAACAACAGACTGGTTCCAAATAGGAAAAGGAGTACGTCAAGGCTGTATATTGTCACCCTGCTTATTTAACTTATATGCAGAGTACATCATGTGAAATGCTGGACTGGAAGAAGCACAAGCTGGAATTAAGATTTCTGGGAGAAATATCAATAACCTCAGATATGCAGATGACACCACCCTTATGACAGAAAGTGAAGAAGAACTAAAGAGTCTCTTGATGAAAGTGAAAGAGGAGAGTGAAAAAGTTGGCTTAAAGCTCAACATTCAGAAAACGAAGATCATGGCATCTGGTCCCATCACTTCATGGGAAATAGATGGGGAAACAGTGGAAACAGTGTCAGACTTTATTTTGGGGGGCTCCAAAATCACTGCAGATGGTGATTGCAGCCATGAAATTAAAAGACGCTTACTCCTTGGAAGGAAAGTTATGACCAACGTAGACAGCATATTGAAAAGCAGAGACATTACTTGGTCAACAAAGGTCTGTCTAGTCAAGGCTATGGTTTTTCCAGTGGTCATGTATGGATATGATAGTTGGACTATAAAGAAAGCTGAGTGCTGAAGAATTGATGCTTTTGAACTGTGGTGTTGGAGAAGACTCTTGATAGTCCCTTGGACTACAAGGAGATCCAACCAGTCCATCATAAAGGAGATCAGTCTTAGGTATTCATTGGAAGGACTGATGTTGAAGCTGAAACTCCAATATTTTGGCCACCTGATGCAAAGAGCTGACTCATTTGAAAAGACCCTGATGCTGGGAATGATTGAGGGCAGGAGGAGAAGGGGACGACAGAGGATGAGATGGTTGGATGGCATCACTGACTCGATGGACATGGGTTTGGGTGGCGTCCAGGAGTTGGTGATAGACAGGGAGGCCTGGCATACTGCTGTTCATGGGGTCACAAAGAGTCGGACACAACTGAGCGACTGAACTGAACTAAACTGAGCACTTTGGATAATCTCAGATTTCCATTTCTCTTGAAGACACACCTTCCCTCCTACTGCTCCAATCTGGAAACTGTTCTCACCACCTGCTTCTCAGGAGCCTTCCTGGAATGTCCATCACAGCATACCAGAAATCCCCTTTGCCCTCCTCCTGCACTGGATCCCTCATCCTTGAATCCTGAGATGTACCTCTTCCTGGTTTACTCTCCTTTCCTGATGGAGTGCATCCTCTAGTCATTTCCTACAAGACTGTGTGAGAGGTAGATGTGGAGACATTTCTGTATCTGAACAGGAAAATGTCCTAAGTCTACCATTAACTTATGTGATAATTGGACTGGGTGTCTGGAATTCTAGATTTCAAGGGCTTTATTCTTAAAATTTGAAGGGTTTGTTCTTCCATGCTGCAGGTAGCAGCTTTGAGGCTGAGATATCTGGAGTATTCTGATTCACCCATCTTGGTACGGGACTTCCCTTTCCTTTTCCCTCTTCTCTTCTCACCCCTGACCCTCAGGAGCTTTTAGAATCCCTTTTCTCTAGCCAGTGCTCTGAAGTGTCTCAGTGATATTCATTTATATAATTTGTTTCCTTCCTGTAGTTGTGGACATCACCTTCAGTTATGCTGTGACCTTTCAGTCAGGAAATTCCTGTCCTTCAGTTCTGGGAAATTTTCTCAAATTGATTGATAATTTTCTCCTCTTCATTTTTACTCATTTCTTTATGGAATTCTTATATTTGGAAATCAGATTTCCTGGAAAGATGCTCTAATTCTCTTATCTTTTTTTGCTGTTCTCTCTCTCCCTCTCTCTCCCACCACCCCCACCTCTCTCGTTGGTTTCCTGTCAATTTAATGAGGTTTCAGGAGGGAGTAAACTCTACTACTTTGGTCACCTGATGCAAAGAGCTGACTCATTTGAAAAGACCCCGAAGCTGGGAAAGATGAGGGCGGGAGGAGAAGGGGACAACGGACGATGAGATGGTTGGATGGCATCACCGACTCAATGGACATGAGTTTGAGTAAACTCTGGGAGTTGGTGATGGACAGGAAGGCCTGGCATGCTGCGATTCTTGGAGTCACAAAGAGTTGGACACAACTGAGCAACTGAACTGAACTGAACTGAATACATGAATATATATTTATTGCATGATATTTAATCACAAGTCTGACAGTTGTGAATAACTGAAGTTTTGCAATAAACTAACTGTTCCCTAAGAACCTGTGGCTAAGCCCTGATGCTGCCATTGCTGTCGCTTCAGTCGTGTCCGACTCTGTGCGATCCCATAGATGGCAGCCCACCAGGCTCCTCTATCCCTGGGATTCTCCAGGCAAGAATGTTGGAGTGGGCTGCCATTTCCTTCTCCAGGCTAAGCCCTAGTGGCCAGTATTAAACTGGTGGTTGATATGACATTATCCTTTTTATTTTTTAAATATGAAATCACCTTACATGAAAACTTTTCTGAGGATGCCTGACTAATTACCTATTAACTAGTCTAGAAATGCATCCACAAAGTTTAGCATAGGGAAATTATTCCCAAGTCGGAGAAGGCAATGACACCCCACTCCAGTACTCCTGCCTGGAAAATCCCATGGACAGAGGAGCCTGGTAGGCTGCAGTCCATGGAGTCGCTGAGAGTTGGACACGACTCAGTGACTTCACTTTCACTTTTCACTTTCATGCATTGGAGAAGGAAATGGCAACCCACTCCAGTGTTCTTGCCTGGGGAATCCCAGGGACAGTGGAGCCTGGTGGGCTGCCGTCTATGGGGTCACACAGAGTCGGACACAACTGAAGCGACTTAGCAGCAGCAGTTATTCCCAAGTAGGAGAAAAAAAAAATCCCTTGAATGAAATCTATATCTTGTCCATAATATTAAGCTGGTTCCAAATATCAGTGGCATTCTCTTGGCCATATAAACACCCAACACTCAAAATAAAAACATGTCATTTTTACTACTGATCTGAAATACTACTATGGAAAAATAGTAGTGTGTATACTGCTACTAAATACTACTACTACTAACAAATACTACAGTTGCTTAATTTATATATAGGAGAAGAAAATGCCAGATTCTATGCTAGTTTGAGCTTATAGTTTTAGCCTTCTACACAGATAGTTATGATTCAAGGGACATTCGAGAATGCATGCTCCTGTAACTGATTACTGTGGTTCTCTTTTAGCTAACAGTGGCTTTCGATATTCCTTATATGTTCCCCAATCATTCACTCTCCTAATGTTAACCAGGACTGGTTTTTTTCTTTAGCATGGACATACATGTGGATTGCAGGCACGGCTACCAGCTTCCCCTCCAGCATGAGGACCAGATCTGTCATTCAGGAAATAGGTGCAGAGATTATTCCTGGGCTAAACACTCACAGGAAGGGTGAATACGTAAGATGGCATAGGAGACTTGTAGCAATCATGAGAGATGAGTCACGCACTTAATCGGAGAAGCCATAAGTATTATTATCTTTTTTTCCTCTCAGGTTTTATTTTATTATAATTTATTAGAGAGTATCCTTTCCCTTGTTGTTGTTCAGTTGCTAAGTCATGTCAGGCTCTTTGCGACCTCATGGACTGTAGCTCGCCAGGTTCCTCTGTCCATGGGATTTTCCAGGCAAGAATACCGGAGTGGGTAGCCTTTCTTTGCTCCAGGGGATCTTCCCACCCAAGGGATCGAACCGGCATTTCCTGCATTGGATTTTTACTAAGCCATTGGGGAACCTCCCCTTCCCCTCCCCACAGTTTACCTGTTGATCAGTTATTTATTGAAACTGAGGGCATGAAAGGGTAGAAGGCCATGAAGAAAGTTTGGGCTGATCCAGGCCTGCCTTGGAATGTCTCCTTATGGTACTGTTTCCTTGGCCACAGCAGAGTGAAGATAAAATGTGGAAGGTTGTGTCTATCTTGCTTTATTTACCCTTGGTCTGTGCAGCTGGGGTGCAGTGAGTGGTGATGCAGGCCTTAGGCTGACCTGTCTGGAACGGTTTAAAAGACAGGTGGAAAGTCGAGGGCGGCCTCAGGGAGGCCCAGGGACCACACACACCTGCTCTGTGGCCACCCTGCAAGTTGTGGCGGAGGGGTGGCTTCCAGGCCCCCGGATGAATGCAGAGATTATACCACCTGTATTTCCTCTCCCATTTCCCTCCATAAAGCTGAGCAAACAGACTGTTAGATTGAAGCCTATTTGTGGCTTGTGAGCCTGGCTGTCAAGTTGGACTAGTAACAACCACTGAGGTACTGTAAAAGCAAATTCAAAACTGTTATCTCGGGTTCTTTTTTTTTTTTTTGGTAATTAAAGCTATTTTCATTTTGTAAATTACCAGCGTATTTTGTGTTTTCTTATTTCTCAATAAATGAATTCAATGGGTTTTCCCTAACTGAAGCTAAGGACAAGTTAGAGATAACCGGTAAATGTTGTAAATTAAGTTCAAGTTCTGCTCCACTTAGACTCATTCATTGAACTATTAAAGAAGCTACAGTGTATGAGGCAGGTAGCTGGGTATACAAATAAAAATGAAAATAAGCAGAACAATGTTTCTTTTGTGGAGCCTATGAAATGTGGGTTTATGTGTGAGTGGGGCTGGGAGTGGTATCACTGATGCTGTAACAGAGGTGAGTACCCATCGCTATGGAAGAAAAGGAGGGTCCTCTAACCATTCTGAAGAGTTCAGGTGAGATGGGGTGGTTACAGTGAGTCCACAACAGTGGGGAAGCAGAAGAGTGAACATATGAGAGACAGGAGTCTGATTACACAGAACTTGGAATTGATTGAATGTAAGGGAAGGGGTTTGCCCAGGTGGCTCAGTGGTAAAGAATCTGCTTGCCAAGCAGGAGACATGGGTTCAACCCCTGGGTCGAGAAGATCCCCTGGAGAAGAAAATGGCAACCCTCTCCTGTACTCTTGCCTGCAGAATCCCATGGACAGAGGAGCCTGGCGGGCTACAGTCCATGGGGTCACAAAGAGTCAGACAGGACTTAGGGACTGAGCACGTGTGCAAGGGAAGTGAGGAAGGGGTGAGTTGTGAGGGAGAAGATAGGGAATTCAACTTTGGACAAGCACCATCCTCTTCTCTCCCCTGGAACCATGTAGTCTGCATCTTTGCAAAAAAGCTTATCATTCTGTTTTGCAACTTACTTATATCTCTGCCCACAACTTTGAAATGCTTGAAATCAAGGCCCACATCCTATGTTTATCTTTGTAACCACAGAGTGTAGCACAAACTATGTCCTCAGATTTGTAGAACTGACTATAGCCAGGGACTGAAATACTGATTTCAGTCTTTTATCACAAAGGATGAACTTAAAACTCTTATTTCTCTTAATGAGTTTTGTGTTTTAATAAATTTCTACTAAGCAAATTGCAATATAAAAATAATCTCTGGCTTATGATCCTTGCTGATATAAACACACACCATAATCTTTTAAAAATTCCAATCAAAAGTAAAGCAACTTGATGTTTTGGTTAGTTTTAGCAATGCTACTGTAGTTAAATATTGTGTGTGTATGTGTGTTCTCAGTCACTCAGTCCTGTCCTATGAAATACTGAAATAGCTTGGAATTTCCTTTTTTTCCTTCATGCTGATTTTTAGAATTAATGCTTGGTGATGTACCTAACTTTAGCTCATTCTTGCTTAAAAATTCAGCACAATGTTGAACTTTTAATGCTGGCTTAGTTGTTACTTCTATGAGAAGAGAGGGTAAGAGATGAGAATGAGTGTGTTTTATCTTTACAGTGCTTTAATTCTTTAAAAAAAAATCTGAAGTGAATATGTCAAAATATAAACCTACCAAATATGGCTAGTGTGTACATGGGAATCAAATTTATTTTCTGAATGCTTTGAAATTTCATACTTTAAAAGTTAAATGGCTGATTTCAAGTGCCTTTTTGAAACAAATACCCATTAGAAAGTTGTTAACACATTTACTCACGATAAAAAACATACTGTGAAATTCTCTTCTAAATATCGATTAAAAACATCTGCCCTTAACTTTAGAAAAGATAACTTTAAAAACATCAGAGTAAATACAGAATTTCAATTATTGACAATAAGGGAAGACAGATCAAAAATATATGAGAATTTTAAAAATCAAAATTTTGATATATAAAATTAAGATTTCTTTGAAGCCTATAAACCCTAAATTATCACCTTTATTCAGATGACTCAGACGTCTAGACATCTGTAAAATTCCCAGCACCCATAGCCAGCAGCCTGCTGTACCACCCTTCTTGAGCCCAGTGTGATCCAAACAAAAGTCAGCCACCTCTGCCCCCTCTCCCACTCAGTGCATCCTAAACTGGTCCTCTTAATTCAGTGATTGGAGTCAATGCAAGTCAGAAGCCCAGGGCAATTTTTTTGGTCATTAAGCCTTGCAATATTAGCATTCACTTCATCCCAGGCTTCTTTACAGGAGTCTTTTTAAAATTGTGTCCACTTTATCCAGGTTGTGAGTAAACTAGCATTAGTCCATGAACTCAAACACACACAAACTGAGACACAGTCAGTGAGTGAAAGCCTGTGAATGAATGAGGGTTCCCAGGCCACGCTGTGGAACAGTCTTGTTATCCTGGGCTTATCTCTACTCCCCCAAGTGACGTATGATCATCTGACACACAGATTAAATGAATCCCTGGGCTAAATATCAGTAGAGCTTAAATTTTTAAATATATTATGTTCACAGAAGTTCAAATATTTTCCTTGCTCCCCAGTGGAACATCTTGTGTACTTCACACCTGTGGCTTTATATTGTGATCAGAGTGACAGTTTTGAAACTCAAAATGATTATGTTTCCCCCTAACTCATGTCCCTCTCCCCTTCTTCCATATACATGAACACTCCAGAGATTACCTATTGCTCTTAAAATAAGACCAAAATCCTAACATAGCCTTTGATCAAAACTTTTCTTAATTTTCACACTGTCTCCTCCAGCTTCATCTTCCCCAAACTAACCCTTGCTCTTTGATACAAAGATATGAAAAGTTGAGCTTCCTTATTATATAGTTTCATTCTAGTACTTACCACAGTTGTAATTTTACTTGCATATTTTATTATTAGTATTTATCTCCTATATAATAAGCTATATGTGTTTTCAATCTTGTTTTTGTTTTGATCACTACCTAGTACCTAGCATGCTGCTGCTGCTAAGTCACTTCAGTCGTGTCCGACTCTGTGCGACCCCATAAACGGCAGCCTACCAGGCTCCCCTGTCCATGGGATTCTCCAGGCAAGAACACTGGAGTGGGTTGCCATTTCCTTCTCCAATGCATGAAAGTGAAAAGTGAAAATGAAGTCGCTCAGTCGTGTCCGACTCTTCACGACCCCATGGACTGCAGCCTGCCAGGCTCCTCTGCCCATGGGATTTTCCAGGCAAGAGTACTGGAGTGGGGTGCCATTGCCTTCTCCGAGTACCTAGCATAGTCCCTGGCTTATTTCTTTTTAATGAACAAATGGTCTAAAGAGAAAGAAGATAAAGCATTCTCTCAAAAGATTGATATTTACATAATGCATTTGCCTATGAACCCAGATAAAGGAAGGATATGTGAAAAAAATTCAAACATCAATCAATCAATAAAGGGGAAATATAAGTAAGTAATATTTATGAGCTTATAGGAAGAAAATGGAAGCTCCTTAAAGTTGGAAAAGAATAAAAATGGTTTTAGATTTGAAGGAAGACATAGGCTCACTGCTTTGAGCTGATGGCATAAAATTATAGATGACAGTAACAAATCTGACTTTTACTTTTTTATCAGTATTGCCATTTGGGTATGTAGATTGTGGAAAATGGCCTAGATGTTCTTAATAAGTTAGCCTATATATATTTTTTGGTCCAAATGAGTTATATACTTAGAAGAAGCTTGCAGATGAAATTAATAAACTGTATTATGTGGATGTGTATACGTACATGCAAGCTAAGTTGCTTTAGTCATGTCTGACTCTTTGCAACCCTATAGGATTGTAGCCCTCCAGGCTCCTCTGTCCATGGATTCTCCTGGCAAGAAAACCAGAATGGGTTGCCATGCCCTCCTCCAGGGAATCTTCCTGACCCAGAGACTGAACCCATGTCTCCTAAGTCTCCCACACTGGCAGGTGGGTTCTTTACCACTAGTGCTGCCTGGGAAGCCCTGAAAGTAAGCCCTATTGGCTTTCAAAACCAAGTGCCCAAAGGGTGAAATCAGGTGAGCCAGGTGACAATTCACATACAGCGGGTTGAATTACATCACAGGAACCCTGATTTGAAGGAATCCTGATCTTTTATACCAGACAGTAAGCCTGACTAACCTTTGCTCTGGAGGGTGTGTTTAGTTCCTAGGTAACAAAAATACCACAAACTGCTGAAAACCACAGAAACTTATTTTCTCACAGTTCACGAGGTCTGAACAGCGAGCTCAAGTTATTGGCAGGTTTGGTTGTTTCTGGAGGCTCTGTTCCATACTTTTCTCCCAGCTTCTAGTGGCTCCCGAAATCCTTGGTGTGAGTGAGGCTCGCCGCATACAACTCAAGGACAACTCCTTGAATGCACTATCTGTTTACCTATGACCCACGAGACTAAAGAGACAAGTCATCTGGCTCCACACACCCAATATATGATGTTGGGACCAGCATAGGAAAACTGCCATAGACATTTCAGTTCAAAAATGGGGGAAAGTGGGAGTCGCAAACGAGTTCTCGGACTAGAGCCGTTCTAGGGTCCCCCCAGACAAAGACTGGAAGTTCCTTGATTGGATTCCAAGGTCTGGAATGACTGCAGGCCTTCACCATGACTTTTGACTCCTCCTCTGAGCCCTTGGCTTCACTCTCTGATTCACCCTTCCTTTCTTCATCACAGGAAGCATGTTTTGCCGGTGAGTTTTCTTAGCTTGCTTCCTGTAAGTAGAAAATCAGGGGTTCAATGACCTCTTTTTAGTTTGCACCATCTCTGTCCCTGTGAGTATCTTTGCTGATGTAATTCTCTCAAATCTTTCTGGACATTCTGTGAGGCTCATTGGAGTTCACTCCGTTACACAGAGCCACCATCACACAGCATTTTCTACTTTTCTTTGCCCATTGTTTTCAATCTATCCTTTTGAAATTTGTACCTCTTGCTTCACACTATTCCCTATTATCCTTCTCTTCTTTCTCTATAGCGTTAATTATCATCCAATATAAATTTTACTTTTTTAAAAAAATTATTGTCTGTTCACTCATTTTCTACCCCAACTATAATTTAAGCTACAATTGGTCAGTGAATTTTGTTTGTTTCGTTCACAGTGATCAGAACAGTGTCTGACACATACAAAATAAATACTGAATAAATGACATAATTTCTAAAAGGATTTGAAGAGTTTCAGAACAGGCATTCATCTTCTGTGAAACTTTGTGACATATAGAAATATGTGAAAGAGCATTCGTTCAGGAAGCAGAATCAATAGAGATGACTTTGGATGCGCTAATAGGATTAAAAAACTAAAATCTCCTCCAATGCACACACATATGCACACAGACAAAAAAAAAAAACCAAAAAACTTCAACAATAAGGAACACCACTACTATCACAAATGCACTCATGCAAAGACTGAAACATAGACTTCTTAATACATTATTGTGAATAACCAACAACTCCCTAAAGAGGAAAGAGATATGTTATCAAAGTTGAAGTTACATTATAGAAATTAGAGTAATATATAACTTATTGTGTAAGTATAAGTATTTATAATTATAACTCATCATTTTGTTCATATTGGACTATGCTAATTATTTTTTCTCTAGTGTATCTTCAATATGATCATTAAATATATTTAATGATCTTTGTTTTATGCTTATAAAGCTTCTAAATGAAAGTCTGTAAAACACCATCTCTTGTTCTCCAAGTTTTCAATTCCTGATTGATTTGTTTGGTTAAAAGACTTGAGTAAAAAAGTCTATTTTTAAGCTCTTGATCTTGGAATCAGTAATTGATATTTAGCTTTCATGGCAGCTATAGAAAATTGAGTTTTTAAATTTGAAGCTACATTTTTTTCTTCTCCTAGAAGAAAAATCATACCTGAGAGGGAAGATGTCAATCACACTGTATTTTTCTCAGAGTCTGAGGCCCTCCTCAGAATCCACTAGGTGAGGGTAAGAGAAGGGTATGGGGCCCTGAGCTGTCCATGCTGGTGAAGCTCTTCATGGTCTTGCTGCGTTTCAAGGCTGCCCCACAGGACTGAGTTCCCTCTCAGCCACTGATCTCTGCATGAATCAACATCTCAGAAGGTGTTTTCCATATTTCTGAAAACAGTAATGGGCACATTGATTCCATTGATGGACAATGTAAACTTGTTTGAGCATCAACGCATGGCTGAAGTACAAGCTTCTTATGGGAAAGAACCTCACTTCGTAGAGCTTCCTGAAGGGAACTTACAGGTATGTTCAAGTTGCTAGAGAAGACTGATGTTGGGAGTACCCTGGTGGCCTAGAGGATAGGATTTGGGCTTTTACTGCCATGGCCCAGGCTTGATCCCTGGTCAGCAAACTGAGATTCTGTAAGCAATGCAGCATGGCCAAAAAAGAAAACAAACAAACAAAACTGATGTCAAAGCTCCTGCTAATCCGCCAGCTCTTTTAGGAAGTATCCTCCACCGTCAGACGAGGTATGGGCTGAATTTTGTCCTCCACCAACTTCATACATTAAAGTCCTAACCTCCCCTCCCCACACTGTACCTCAGAATGTGACTGTAGTTGGAGACAGGCTCTTTACAGAGGTAATTATGTTAAAATAAGTTCATTAATATGGGCTTTTGGTGTCCTCATTAGAGGAGGAAATTTCGTCACAGAGATGTACAGAGGACAGATGAGCCAGTTATAGGGAGAAGACAGTCATTTATAAGTCAAGGAGAAAGGCCTAGAAAAAACCAATCCTGCTGACACCTTGATCTGGAACATCTGGTTATAGATTGTGAGAAAATGCATTTCTGTTGTGCAAGCCACCCAGTTTGTCACATTTGGTTATGTCAGCCCTAGCAAGCTGTGAGTTTTCTCATCTTCTGGAGACCCGCTGGCCCACCTGGACCTCTTTAGGGAGGAAGCTGAAAGTGCCATCTGAAGGTCTTTTATTTCTGCTGTTGCAGCCAATAGTGTCAGAGAAGGAGAGCAGGGCTGTTGGTTCTCCAGACTGGCAGAACAGGGCAGGAACCTCCCTCCCACCTTAGTCTCACCACCATATTTCTGCCCAAGCAGAAAACATATTAATTCTCTTTTCTGCTTCCTCTTTTGTTTCTGTCTTCATTTTTTTTTTCCTTTTATAAACAGCTAAGATCCTATTGGTCAGTATCCAATCCTAAGTAGTTACCCAAGCCAGTTATATTACATCACCCAGAAAATTAAAAGTATAACACCCAGAATGATTAAAAATAAAAGACTAGTGATAATAAAATTTTCCCCTATAAACAGAGACCTATGAGGAACATCCTTCATCTGTAAATCATATGAATCTCATCCTGAAATGCCTTTCTTCTAGAATATATTCATTTTTCCCACGTCTGAACCATAAGTATATCCCCACACTTCTCTTCTTGTTCCTCTTTATTTTTGTAGCTTCTAGTCATATCAGGAAGCATGATCTCTCTGCTTTACATCTGGCTGTTTTCCCAGAGCTTCCATTTCCACGTGGCCCATCTTTATGCTCACTTGGGGTACCCCAGTGCCCAGCATATTGTTGGCCAGAGATACCTGAAAGGTAAATCTTTTGCTCATTTACTAGGGGAAAGGGAAGGGGAGGCATTTGCTGGTTAGAATTTGTTCATGTATCTCTAGGTTTATTGAAGATTTTAGTTAATAATTGACTGAGTCCCTTTTTTCTCTGATACCGTGGTTTCACCCAGGAGCTGGTGTGGTGAAGGATCAAGAGATGGCAATGCACTGGTTTAGGTAAGAAAACAACCCCTACCAAAAGCAAAACTCTAAAGCTGTCATTTCAGGAAGTGCTGAGATATAAAACCTTATGATTTTGGCACTTCTTCCCTAGAACAAAAATAAGGTACGCTTTCTTAAAGTGTTGGTAGCTTCTTTTTCCACTCAGCGGTAAGGTAGGATTAGTGATGGAAGTGATGTGTCTGATGCATTTAAAAACAGTGTACACAATGTAAGCAAACAACAGATTAGCTTTAAAAGAGCTAAACTGGAGAATATGTACCGTTCTAGATCAAGATCCAGAACATCAATAATTTTATTAACCAGCACTGTATTAGCATTACCTTGCTTATTAAAGTTTTGAACTCTTGACAACTAGAGACAGATTCATTTGAATTTAAAAGTAGAAATACATTTATTTATTGTTTATTCTATTTTGGGCCTAAATTCCATTCAATATTCAAATTTTTCCACAGGCAGCTTTTATAATTCTGATTGTATAGCACTGGTGTGATGAGTCCTCACGGAAAAATATATATTATATTTGCAGTTTGAGAAAGTAATAATAACTTTGGAAACAAAGACTTGAACGCTTTACCTGACACTCTAAGGGTTAGACAATGGGAATGAATAGGCTCTGAGGTGTTAGAAACTCCATTCTACATGGAGACTGTGGTAGAAAACAAGGACAAGTTAGGCTGAGGTCAAAGTCACCTGATATAGAGAACTGGCTTAGGGTTCATGAAGTCTCAATTTAATCAAAAGTAGAAACCCCTGAAAATGGAATTTTGCCATAGTATTCTTTAAAGTGATATTGTCCGATATGGCAGTGACTAGCCACATAGGGCAGTGAAGTGTGGTTAGTGTGAACAGAATGTGCTATACATGAAGAGTATACACAGGGTTTCCAAGATTTCATATGAAGAAAGGAATATAAAATATCTCACTAACAATTCTTTGTATTGATTATACATTGAATGATAATATGTTGGATATATAGGATTAAATAAAATATATTATTTAATTTTACTTATCCCTTTTAAAACTTTTGATGTGGCTATCAGGACATCTAAAAATACCATGGTATGCATTTTATTTCTATAGGGTAATGCTGATGATCAGAGTCCCCTATGATCCAGAGAAGTGTTCGGTTACCTGAGTGAGCAGTGAGCACAGCCATGGCTTTGCCATTGCCCTCGTATTGACGAGATCATCCTTCTCAGATGCTTTTTGTCTTCTTGCTAGAATAGTGGGTGACAAGCCTGGCTGCATAGCAGAGTCCTCTGGAGAGCTTTTGAAACATACTAATGCCCAACTTCAGACTGACTGAGTTGTGCTGAAAAGCATCCTGGGTAGCTGTAATGTGTAGGGAGGGCAAACCACTGCCACTGCTCTAGAAGTCCACATTGATTTATAAAGTAAAAACGAACCAGCGGAGGAAGCCGTTTCAGTAACACATTTCAACACAAAGTTTAAAGTGGATATGTTGACCAAATTCACCTGCCAACAGAAGTACCTTTGAGAATCAAGAAGGGAATGACATGGCTCTGGAATGGCTAAGCATGGTTGGTATTTAACTCTGCTTGGCTGGAAGCCTTGCTACTGAGACCTAGGCCACACACCAGCAGTACTGGTATCACCAGGCGGGTACTTGTTAGCAATGCAGCATTTGAGGCCCTAACCCAGCCCTACTGAAACATTATAACAAGATTCATTTGTTATAATGAATGAAGATTCATAATTTTCATTATAACAAGATTCTGGGTTGGCTAGTATGTGGATTAAAATTTTAGAAGTGTTGCCCTAAATAACATTTTGTAAACCAGACCTTCCTTACATGGGACATACAGTTAAAAGCCAATTTCAAAAACTTTTCCATTTTTCAATAGAGTCCACTGTCAGGAATGCAATGGGAAAAGCATTACAAAGGCAAGATTTCTCCCAGCATATTTTAAAAATATCTTTTATGGTTCATGACTCATTCAATTTATTTATTAAATAAGTGCCTCATTAAATTTTTCTTTTTGTCAGTTGTGAAGCTTTCTTATCTAAATGTCTGGTGGCTCAGATGGTAAAGAATCCGCTCACAATGCAGGAGACCCAGGTTCAATCCCTGGATTGGAAAGATCCCCTGGAGAAGGGAATGGCAACTCACTCCAGTGTTCTTGCCTGCAGAATTCCATGGAGGGAGAAGCCTGGTGAGCTTCAGTCCATGGGGTCCCAAAGAGTTGGACACAACTGAGTGACTAAGCACACACAGCATGTTGTAATTTCAACATTTTTTTTCCTGTGAAAAGTGTATTCATGCAGTCTGCTCACTTTCCCACTGGATGTTGTTATTTTCCTGCTTATTTTCAAAATGTTTATGCATTAGAGATAGAAAACTTTTGTACATTTCCTTGTATTTTCGACTTTCCCCCCTAATCATAAATAAATGAAAAGAACTGTAATGTAGCAAGGCAATAATTATATAAATTATACTGTCCAATATGATGGCCATTAACCACACGTGGTCATTTAAATTTAAATAAACTAAAAAAATTCAGTTTCTCAGTTGCACTATTGACATTTCAAGCATTCAGTACTCACAAACGGCTAATGGCTACTATAGTGGAAAGCACAGATGCCAAACATTGTCATCTTTGTAGAAATTTCTGTTGGAAAGTATTGGCACATTACATATTTCAGCAACTGGAAATAGTGCTTAAGAATCAGGTTACATGCTACTGAATTCATAATATTCCCAGATGGTCCTTTCCTATATTTTGATTTCCTATATATTTTGGAGAGAAGATTGTAATTATTTTAATGTTTAGAGAAGCTGATGAATGAGTTTGGAGCAAATAAGTGATTAAAATATTCTTACAACATCAGTTTTTTTTTTTTTAAGTGCTTCACTTGTTTCAAATAAGAGGTTTTTTTTTTTTTTTTTTTTTTTAAATGAAAGAGGCTTATTAACATTTGTCCCAGTGTAAAAGACAGAAGTAATGGTTTTTCGGAGTGTCCTTCAGTCATGCCTGACTCTGCAGCCCTATGGACTGTAGCTCGCCAGGCTCCTCTGTCTATGGGATTCTCCAGGCAATACTATTGGAGTGGGTTTCCATGTCTTCCTCCAGGGGATCTTCCTGACCCAGGGATCAGACCAGCCTCTCTTATGTCACCTGCACTGGGAGGCAGGTTCTTTACCACTAGTGCCACCTGGGAAGCCCCATGATTTCCAGTAATGGTTACATATTTGTATTAGCAGTGCCTTCGGCTGTATTAAGGGAATCCATTTTCGCAGCATTGTTTCCTTGTTTTTTATTGCATATTCCTCTCTGACCCGATTTCCACTTCCATTTTCTTTTCCTCTGTTTTTCAGACGAGCCTCCCAGCAGGACCATCCTCACGCTTCCTTTAACCTTGCAGTAGGAAAACTGAAAAACAAAACTGGATCCATGGCAGTCGGGTAATGAAAATTAGCAGTCTTTTCCCTTCCAGCTGAGATGTCATTCCTTCTAAACCTGCCCCCATACATTACCTGCAATTGACAGATGAAAGCATTTTATATATAGTGCACTTCCCACTCTCGCCTTTTTTATCTACTTACAGTGCTATGAGTTATGATAAAAGTCACAAAGTAAAAGAACCTAAGATTCATATATGTGCATAGAGCCCATGGAATAAATTCATAAAGTAGCTGATGAGTCTAAAATGAAAGGCCAGGTTATTTCATGATCCTAAGAGTCTCCTGTGAATTTTTAAGGTTCCTAGGAGTCCCATCTTTCTAGCTGTATAGCATTTTCTCATGAACAGAACAGAACTTGGAAGAGTATAAGGTAGAAAGCTCTTTGGGGACACAAATTCTGTTTGTGTTTATGAGATGAATCCCCTTTTGATTACTCACAGTCCCAAGAGAAATTACTACATTTTCTCTGGAGAAGTTTTTCTTAAAGCTTTTGAGTAGTTCATAATCTGTAATATTTTCATCCAGAGATTCTGAGTCAGAAACATCTTTATAGGCCTCCCCCAAATAAACTGTTCAATTTTCAGCTTGTTTTAAGTAATGCAACTGACATGTATTCCATTGTGTGTGTAATCCCCACCCCACCCCCCCCAATTGTAGACCTTAATCAGCTCAGGCTGATGAGCAGACGAGGTTCAGAAAGGGAGTCTCAGTGAGAGCCTGAAGGATGGGGTGGGTCTAGTGACTTGGTGTAACACTTAGGGCTATTGGTTTCATGCATTACTTGGTAATGAAATTTGGAAACAACGAATGGGAGGCAGCCAAATCACAGGGTGCAGTCAGTGTTCTCTTTCACAACTGCTGGTGGGCAGTTTTGCAACTGACTGATGAGCAGGTTGAATGGAGCCCCTCTCCAGTTACCACTCTCAAACCAAAATATAGAATTTGCTTGCAAGAAAGGGGTGTCTCAGACATTACCTAAGAGTCTTGGCTGGAAAAATTTTTCTAAATAGGGCAAAAGAATCCAGCTGGACTCTGATGTTGTAAGACTGTTTCTTTGGGTAGTTTTTGATTTTATTCTGAAGACACTCATGATGAAACCCAGATGATATGGCAAGTGTTTCACTCAGTACCTTAGAATGAGTCTAAACAGGTGTTAAGCTGGCCCTTAGCCTAAACACTTGGACATGCAGGTTCTTTGAATTCACTCTTTCTTTGTGATTCTACTAAGTAACTCTCTCTCCTAGGGACATAGAGATGCTCCTTCATGTTGCTGCAAGACAGGGGATCCAAGAGGCCCAGGAACTTCTGGAGAATATTATTTGGACTAAAAGCAAGCCCTTGGCAACTAAAAGAGTGGGGAGTTTTTAATAAACATTAACGCATGTCACACACGCTTTTTCTGAAGCAGGGTCTGTGTGTCTCACTCGTCAGCTGTGGCCTTGCAGTGTTTTGTGGAACTGTCAGTGGAGGTGGCTTGTACTTACAGTTTTATATGCTGCTGTATCTTCAATTTGCTGTCCCAAGTCCTTTAAAGCAGCGTACCCAACCTTTTCGGCACCAGAAGTTGGTTTCATGGAAGACAATTTTTTCCATAGACCGGGGGATGGGCGGGGGATGGTTTCGGGAAGCTTCAAGCAGATTACATTGATTGTGTGCTTTCTTTCTTTCATTATTGCATCAGCTCCACTAGATCACCAGACGTTAGATCTCAAGGCTGGGCACTGCTGCTTTAAAGCAAGGTGGTGCCTGTATGTTTTCCTGGGCTTGGAGTTTGACCTCTTCTGGATGGAGAGGTATTTTCTTTTGCTTGCATGACTGCTCATCTCAGTTAAGTTTCCAGTCAGTGAGCATTGTACACAGTGGTGGGAGGGAAGGAAGCAACCTGTCCCACTAGAGACTTGGCTTCTTGGCTGTGTGCGTTGGCACCCGCACATCCACGGTGAAGGAGATAAACTCTTCATTAGCCTAATCTATGACATGTGGTGTTCTGCTTAAAATAAACTTGTTTTCATCTCTACATTCGAATTTTCTGCTCGATTAGCTTTCTATGGTATTTTATCGTATTTGCTTTTTGTATTACAAAAGGGTCTTTATGGGGAAAAATAAGAAGGCTGTGAATATTGTCACTAGGAGGGAAAAGGCTAAAGTAGAAGAATTCACAGTTATTGAGCTCCTGACGTGTGTATGGTTTTTCCTGACTGATTTCAAGTATGTTAGTATTAACTTGGATAAAAGCCTTATGAGGTGGGTAGTATTATCATTCTCATTTTATAGATGTAGAAATAGGTGTAGAGAAGTAATATGTGCAGAGTCATAGCATGACTGGTAAAATAGGTTTGAATTTCTTAACTAGTTTGACTAACATTTCTCCCTTAAATTATTAACATCTCATTCCTAAGAAATTCAAAGATGCTCCAAGAGCAGGTACATGACTATATTACTAGTACACAATGAGAACTTACCTTAGCCAATGACTCAGTTGCGTTTTCTAACTGTATTATTTGAGCACAAGCCACATATTCATATTCTTTTAAAGTAGTATTTTTAATCTTCAATATAGTTAGCTGCATTTATTGCATTTAGATTATAGTGTGATTCTCTCCTGGGAATTTAAATTCAGAAACATGATGTAAGAATGACGAAAGTGTTACAATAGAATTCACTAACATAATTAAGCTGTGTATAAGATACTTGTTTTGCCTCTAAGTTCAAGTGTCAAGTTTACATTATGTGCGCATTCGAGATGACTGAATCTCAGGCAGTCTCTTTGTCCAGACTTGAACATATAAACATTTGAAGGATGAGGATCAAAACGGTCAAATATTTCCTTTTTTCCTGCTTTTCATTATTTTACAAGCACTTTAAAACTCTTCAATGTAGAAAATCTGAAATTCATAAACTAAGTTCTTCACTTGAAACACTTCAAGTTTCCTTTACATTTTTCCAGAGGGTGCAGTCTTCATTTCAATCTATGTTGTTTCAGGTATATTAATAACTCTGAAAATTTTATCCTGAGCCACGAATTCCATTTGCATAATACTAGGACAATAATTTCAACCGTCTTGTAAATGTGCATTTTTTTTTTTACCTTCACAATGATACACTTTCTGCGTGCTCAGTTGATAAGTCGCATCCAACTGTTTGTTACTCCATGGGCTGTTGCCCTCCAAGCTCCTCTGTCCATGGAATTTTTCGGGCAAAAATACTGGGATGGGTTGCCATTTCCTTTTCCATGGGATCTTCCCAACCCAGGAATCCAAGTCTCATCTCCTGTGTCTCCTGCATTGGTAGGCAGATTCTTTACCACTGAGCCACCTGGGAAGCCCTGATACTCACTTTAGTGTATTTCCTTTTAAAGTCATATTTCAAAGATACATAAGTATTTCTTATAGTGACAACCAAAACCGGCCATTGTGAGGATATACCGTAGAAATAACCACTAACTGGTGTTAAATTTATTTTTAAGAAATTCTTTCAGGTGGCTTCTATAAGCATCTCCAGCTAATATTGATTTTGTTTGCATTAGGGTGAAGATAATGTCTTTTAATAGCTCATTGTTACTGAAATAAAGTAATAAACTAATTGAAAAGGCATAACTACAATTAGAAAGACTATGTATGTACTCACTTCAAAACGCCTTCACTTTTGACCTTTATACTAGAGTGTTAAATAGAGCATGACCTGCCAATCCTCTGGGGTTGAAGCTAAATCCCTCATGCAAAACCAGAGAGTGAGAAGGATCAGGAATCCCCTGAAGCCAAAGCAATACTTCTAGCTTTCCTTCCTGGAGCTGGAGAAAGAGTCAGGTGAGAAATGCAAGAAATAAAGAGGAAGAGGGGAAGAGGAACAGAGAGAGAACTTATTTGTGTCCATTGAATCTGGATTTAGAAATGGAAACAATGTATCTTGAAGTTTATTAAAAAGTAGTATTTGGCATATCTTAAAAACGGAATTAAACTGTTGGTGAATTGCTCACCCAGGTAACCCAAAGGCAGTATTAATATCTGAATAAACTTTTTCACCTAGGGTCCAGCTTACTGCAAAAACTATTGATGAGTTTTAAATTCTTAATGTAACTTTGAAATTTATGCATGTTCTTTTTGTGCCAAAGTAAACATGCTAAGTCCTCCTCTTGTTCTTTTTCCACTCTAAATTAATGCTGTTCTGTCAAGGAGGCAGGAGACCAAACGTGAGTGCACCAGCTTTGGAAACAATTGCATGAGTTTTGCAGTCTTGAACATGTGGATTTACCTTTCAAAGTTGCCTCAGCTGTGCAATGTCAACTACCCCATAGAGTCACTGTGAGGATTAAATGAGCTAATGTTTAAAAAGCACAATGCTTTGCACTGTAAGCAACTGTATTGAAGATGGGTATAAACGTTGTCTTGTATGAGAAAATGAGAGTAGTCGTTTTCTGTCAGAGTGAAGCAAATGAAACTAAGCCTCAGGTCCTCACATGCAGGAACCCCTTGCAAACGTACTCAGAATAAGATATTTTAACCCCAGTTGACTCAGATCACTTTCACTTCTCATTTTGACTTCTTCTCTATCACCTTTGCCCTGGCATAACCCAGCATTGGAAGACTGCAGGCATTTCTGGACTTCGGCTGTGGGAAGTTGAGTTGAGAATATGTTTAGTTTGGGTTAGTGCTTCCCTGTTGGCTCAGACCGTAAAGAATCTATCTGCAATGCAGGTGACTCTGGTTCAGTCTTGGGTCAGGAAGATCCCCTGGAGAAGCAGTGGCTACCCACTCCAGTATTCTTGCCTGGAGAATTCCATGGACAGAGAAGCCTGCTGGGCTACAATCAATGGGGTCACAAAGAGTCGGACACAACTGAGTGACTAACACTTACTTACTTAGTTTGGGTTTGGGGGATATATTTCATACTTCCACGTATAGTTGAGTTACTGCTAGTTGTCTTGGTGTTGCAATGGCTTCTGGAAAACTTCCAACTGCTCACTGTGATTTGTGCAGGTGCAAAACCAGAGGTGTGGTTAAGCTGTTGAATATTTGTACAGGAGCCAGTCTCAGAAATACGTGGGTGGTGGAGGAGGACATAGCTTGATGCAGCCATTTAAATTGGATGCAACAAGCAGAAAATTCTTTTAAACCTTAGAGCTCATGTTATATAAATTTGGTAAAAGCCTTTCCAATATTGATCATAATCCCCAAAATTCATATGAAGTTACCAATAATGAGCTGTGAAACTGAAAAGTTTTCCTAAATTATCAATAATATAAAATTTGCAAACCGTGCTTACCGAGATACAGAAGTCCTTCTATTCTCTCTATAGAAATTATAAAATAGTTGGCCTATGAAAAAGTATTCAAAAAGCATGAAGTCTAAAACAGGAAAAAAGGCTAACAAGAGTATGTCAGGAAGTTAACACCATTGTTATTTCTTTCTGGGTGCTCACAGTATGTGTCAGTTTTTAGTTTATTCGTTGTGATTTCTTTCTTTCTTTCTTTCTTTTTTTAATTCCCTGATACATCTGTATTCAATTTTGGATTCACAAATTTGCGATTCTTTTTCTAAAGGGAGCCCTCAAATTGTACAGGCTTCTGAGGCACACTGCTTGGATCTGACCCACTTTGTGATCGTCTGCCAAATGGCCCCAAAGGACCTTGAGTAACACTCCTCTGTTTGTTACTTTCCTTGTCTGTGAGTTCTAAAGTAGTTAAAACTGAGAAGCCTAAATACAAGTCAGCACTCTGTCATGGCTTCTGTATCCAGGGATTCTCCCTTGACAAGGAAACCTGATTGGCAGGGAAGCCTGGCGTGCTGCGGTCTACGGCATCGCAAAGAGTCGGACATGACTGAGCGACTGAACTGAACTGAGAGTATAACCAACTAACAAAGTTGTGATAGTTTCAGGTGAACAGCAAAGGGACTCAGCCACACATATACATGTATCCATTCTCCCCCAAACTCCCCTCCCCCCGGCTGCCACATAACACTGAGCAGAGTCCCCTGTGCTATACAGTAGACCCTTGTTAGTTATCCATTAAAAATATAACAGTGTGTACATGTCCATCCCAAACTCCCTGACTACCCTTCCCCTGGGATGAGACTTTTAAAAAATTTCATTCCACTCTTCCCATTGGTTCAGTTCCTTTTAGCAAAGCCAAGTATTGGCTTTGCATTTCTGAGGGAGAAAATGGGGGTTCTTAGTCCCCTTCTTTCGCTGCATAATCGAGCCGAAGACTTTGAAGCTACGGATTCCTGACCATACATAATGAGATAACAAACTCTACCATGCCCCAGAGTTAAACTGGAGAGAATTACTTTCTGGGAGAAAAAACTGAGGCTGAAGGAGGTCTATCTGACTTATCAAGGACACAGAGATTGGCATTAAACCCAACTAACGGTTGGATTAACTGATCTGTGTAATTCCTTGCTACCTTGCTAAATGACTCACTTCAAAAGCCAGAGGAAGAAAGATTTACCTTGAATGTACTTTGATATAGATGTTTCCTTGGCAACAGATTCTAAGTCAAAAGCAAAACAGTGATTGAAAATATGCACTTTTGTTAAAAAATTGTGGGCTCTGAAGCAGCAGTCTCAGAAGTTCTTTCCTATCCTTTGTTAACTGAAAAGAGAAGTTCTTTATTTCAGATGCCGTTATGTAGCCATTATTTTAGAAAACTCTGTCTTCTCGGCATTAAAGTAGGAGGCCACTTTCCTCCCCCCTCTTCATCTCCCTTTGCTTTGGTCTTTTTGACTTCCTTGCACTCACTCAGAGTCATATGTGTAATTAGCGATTGCCTCCGCCCCCGCCCCGCCCCCCTTGCACCATTGACATCTTGTCCTCAGTACCTGTCTCTAGTTGAAATGATCAGTTATAATTTTGTTGCAACTGCTCGATGGACATGAGTTTGAGTCAACTCCGGGAGTTGGTGATGGATGGGGAGGCCTGGCGCTGTGATTCATGGGGTCGCAAGGAGTCGGACATGACTGAGCGACTGAACTGAACTGAACTGAAAGGCAGATTACTATGAGCATAAGGTATGTGTATTATTAATGGAATACCTCTTTTTTCTCTATATACTTTAAATTCTTGGGTTAGGATAAATCACTCCAGTATTCCATACCTTGTATAGATTTGCCTTCACAAACAGATGCTTTGGGATTTCTCTGGTGGTCCAGTGGCAAGGACTCTGCACTGCCAGTGCAGGGGGCATAGGTGTGATGCCTACGATCCCACAGGCCACACAACCAGAAATCATCTCTAATAGATTTCAGAAGCAAAATTTTAAAAATTACTAAAATAAGAAACTTTTACTGAAATACTTTGTTTTAGGCCATCTCCTTCCTTAGAAGGATTCTGTAAGATAGAACCCCTCTGCTCTGTTGGGATATTGGTCCCTAGCTTTGCCAGCCACGCTGCAGTCTGAGCCAGCAGCATTAATATCTCCTGGGAGCAATGCAGAATTTCAGGCCCCACCCCAGATCTACTAAATCTGAATCTGTATTTTAAGATCCTTGGGTGCTTTATATGCACACTGAAGTTTGAAATGGACTGTTCTTCACTGCTTGGTTTATTTTCTTTAGGACTTATATGGACAGTTTGTTTCAGATATAGCTTAGTGGTTATATTCCGAGGCTTGAGGAAGGCAAGGAGTTTGCTTGATTGGAGGTTCCAGCCTTTACTGGTGAGCTGACTTTGGGAAATTCGCTTAGCTTCCCTAAGCCCAGTTTTCTCCTCTGTAAAATGGAGACTATAATAGCACTCATCTATGAGGTTATTGTGACCGCTAAACAAGAAAACACATATAAATTAATCAAGCCCCGTATTATAGATGTGCATGATAACTGATAAACACTAGCCACCATCATTGTTACTCCTAGTTTATTTTGTCTTATGGGACCATATAACAGGATTTTTGTTGTTGTTATTGCTGGGGGTAGGAAGCATAGAGCCAAATTTAAGCCCTTTCCAGCAGGTATTTGACCTTATGATTGACCTTACCCAAGTTTCATCTTACTTTTTATATTTATTTTTCTTCACTACAATTTCCTCAGATTTTTACATTTTATTATGTTCACTATGATATCTTTGTAAGCCACTTCAAAATAATTTTGTACTGAGATATGACATAAAAAGTGTCATCACAATTACAAATGTATTAGTCTACAATTTCTACTCCAAATTATTTTGACAGCCTTGTCTTACTTTTTTTCTCTACCATCTTCTTGCTATAGTTATATTGGTTTACCCGGTAACTTTGTAAGGCAGTGATACTTCAAACAATTTTCAAAGCATGTTTCCCTCTCTTTACCTTTTTATTCACCACGGTATCTTCAGCATGGTACCTTACACGTGATAGGTGTATAAGACGTATTGAGTGGTTAATCCTGTACAGATTTACATCCTGCATCACTTAGGATTCACATCTCTTCATGTTTGCTATTAAATTCAACCTTGGAATGGGCTTTCTTCATCTTTTAACCCATCAAGTAGATTGGACTCAGATCAAGTGCCACCCTTGCTGGGAAGACTTCCTTGACCCTTCAGGTGGACAGAGGGGGGCGCCTTCTTCCCAAAACTATGGAATTGGGTAACTGTGTTACCCAACTGCCACTTGCCATTCCTCCTTATGTTGGTTACTTGTTTGACAGCACAAGCTTTGGAATCAAGAAATCACAGGTTTAATCCTATCTGGGCCACATACCAGCTGTGTGACTTTAGAAACATTGCTCAGCTTCTTTATGACTGTCATCTGACCTGTAAAATGGGGAAATGGCAGTGTTATATCACTACTATAGTTAAAGTATTGATTATAGATAATGACCATTGATTATAGATACTGTGTGTGATTAGCATATTACTAGAGATACTGTCATAATCTGTCTATTTTGCCAAGATAGATTCAGTAATCTTCTCTTGTGGAATCAGCAAGAAAATATTACGGGGCTATGAGTGAAGTCATGTTCCTGTAACTCTTGAGGATTCTTTTTGACTCAGGCCTCCAGGGCTGACAGAAGCTGCTGGAGTTATGTCTATTGATGATTTGTGGTGAATGTAGTTGTGATTCAGTATTGTCTAGGTTTCATGACTCATCAGTGGTGGTGCAGGAGGAAGGTAGAAAATATTTACTGTTACCCAGGGATTGTTGCAAAACACAGTTTCAAACTCTCTTTGGATTTCTTTTTGTTGTTTCTCTTTATTTCTCCTCTTTTCGTTCTGTAGCATTATTTCTCTTTTTTGCATTTTTCTTCCTTGGAATACATTATAGATATCAGAGTTAATTTATTCCAAGTGAATGCTGTGTTTTTTGCTTTTTTCCTTTTGGAACTTCCCTTTAAAATAACCTTCAGCCTCTTTTAGTTTTATGCAGGGGCATATTTTCAAGGTTCTGAAATGCAACATGCATGATAATCAAACAAATCTTTCAGTCTCAGAATTTTGAGAAAGAGATTCATTAAAACAATTCTCTTATTAAAGACTATACAAAATTACATGAGATGCTTTTTTTATCCACAAAATTCTTGGAGATATGGATATATTTTACTATAAAGCTGATATGTATATTTTCAGAATTGTTTCTTATGAATACGTATTGAATAAAAGTTCTTTGAGCAACAAAGAGACTGGTGCGTCAGAATAGTATGCTCATTATATATTTCTAGTGGGCCTCTAACTATGCTAGTTCTTTCTCCGTATGACAGTTGAGGATACATTTCAGATCAAATCTGATCATCTTGCTTTCTGATTAAAGTCCCACTGGCTCCCTACTGCCTACAATATTAAATCCAGGATGAAAGCTTTTGCTTATTCTGGCTCCAAATAACCTCCCCTGCCTCAGCTTCAACCCCTGCAGCTTGCATCCACCCCCAGAGCTCCAGCCACAAAGACTTTCTTACCCTCACTGACTGCAGGTGGCGCTCTTTCCCAGCTGGGCCTCTGCACAAGCTGTGTCTTCCTGCTTGTTGTAAAGAATCAGTCCAAATGCCCTTTCCATTAGGAAGCTTCACTGGAGTTCCCCAAACAATTATTCTTTACTCTTGGGTCCCATAACAATTCATAGACAACATTTACATAGCACTTACTATGCTGGGTAATCGTGTTTCCATTTACAAATCTCTAATTAGCTTCTGGGCTATTTGAAGGAGAGTAGGTTGCCTGCTTTTTTTGTATCACCCACAACATCCATTCCAGTGTCTATTACATAGAAAATACCCAAAACAAGTTAGTTGTTCATGGACATATTCATGTACACATATATTTTAGGGAACACAATGCATGTTGCTTCTATCAGTTCAATTTAATTTTGTTGATCTTATACATATGAAATGAATACTAATGCAAATATTAATACAAGCCCTTATTTAAAAAAAATAAGCTCAGGTTCACACTGATTTGTACAATTATGAATATTGGAAAATGTTCCAATTTTTTTTCCTTGTGTGGATCTATTATTTGAAGGCATATATCAGCCCCCAGATGCCACAAGTTGCCTGAGTTCCTCTGCTGTGATCAGCATGTCAGCACAGTTGCAGTTCAGATTCCCTGTTGGTCACTTAGCTGATCTTTTTGGCTGGTAAGAGACCAAGACTACTCACAGAACTCTGTAACCATGGTGATAAGATGCCCTATTTTAACTTTTCAACAAAAAAGATGAGATGCTCTAGCACTTCTGGGCCTGTGGTTCCCAGTGGTATTTTGGGGAGCCATTCAAGCATTTAAGCTATAGAATCAGGCCTTGAACTGATCATTACTTTTCTGTTTATACTAGATACCTTTTAAATTAGGGATGGTGACTGATAGCACATAGAGTCCATGACCAGGCAAACGTGAGGTCTAGGGCAAACCTGGGAGGCTTGTCATTTATATAATACATCAGCTGGAAAAAAGCTCCTTTAAGCTAAGGGTTTTGTTTTTTAAATAAAATGAGAGTACTCACCAAAATAAAGACTGTATGCTTTTTCACGAGTGATGAAATAACCCTATTATGGAAGATGGATGTGATTCTTGTAGAAAATCAAAGCATTTAATTAGACTGTGTTTTCCAACATGATTAGCCTTAGACCTTGTTAGAAGGGCAGTTGTGTACACCTGAGATTTAGGGGGCTCAGGGAAGGTACAGTGTTCAATCTCCTCCTTTTCTTTTAGTCTAAAAGTCTAACTTGCCAGAATTTTTTCCTTTAAAGGTTTACAAGCATTACAATATAAGCGTTTCTGGGGAAGGCATCACACTAAGAGAGAGGCTGAAATTTAGTGGCCTGTGAAATAAAACTGGTTGTAGGCACATTTGTTTGGTCTAAAGAGTGTCTTTTAAAATATATATATATAGTGTTTAGAACCAACATTTAATCATTAATAAGAGACTTCACACACACACAAAAAATCCATTACCACTAAACAACAGAAGAGGTGGCAAAACTAAATTCTTACAAGGTTGGGCTCAGATCACCATTGTCCTGTTTAAGGTAGCCAGATTTGTCTCTAATTTGTCAGTCTCTACTCCTCCCAACTTATAGTCAGATACAATTCTTTAGGCCTTCCTCACTCATTTACTCGGAGAAGGCAATGGCACCCCACTCTAGCACTCTTGCCTGGAAAATCCCATGGATGGAGGAGCCTGGGAGGCTGCAGTCCATGGGGTCGCTAAGAGTCGGACACGACTGAGCGACTTCACTTTCGCTTTTCACTTTCATGCATTGGAGAAGGAAATGGCAACCCACTCCAGTGTTCTTGCCTGGAGAATCCCAGAGACAGAGGAGCCTAGTATGCTGCCGTCTGTGGGGTCGCATGGAGTCGGACATGACTGAAGCGACTTAGCAGCAGCAGCACTCATTTACTTACATTCCTGGCTCCCGTTGGTAAAGAAAATAGAGCAGCCTCAATAACTGTGACAATTTGGGGGTTGAGAGTAAAGCATTTGCTTCATGTTTGGCCTAGGATTGCCTTCATCTCCAAGAGATCTGGGGGCTTCCCAGGTGGGGCAGTAGTAAAGAATCTGCCCGCCAATGCAGGAGACACAAGAGTCTCAGGTTTAACCCCTGGGTCAAGAAGATGCCCTGGAAGAGGAAATGGTAGCCTCCTCCAGTATGCTTGCCTGAGAAATCCCATGGAGAGAGGAGCCTGGCAGGCTACAGCCCATGGGGTCGCAAGAGTCGGGCACGACTTGGTGACCGAGTACACACCAAGAGATCTAGAATATTAAGACTTTCCCATGCCTCTTGTGTTGTTCCTGCCTGCTGTGGACGGAATGCGTCCCTCCTAACATATATGTTGAAACTCTAACTGCCACTGTGATGCTTTTTGGAGACGGGGATCTTAGGGACGTAATTAGGTATAGATGAACGTGGGGCCCTCTTATGGAATTAGTGTGCTTAAGGAGAGACCAGAGAGCTTGTTCCCTCTCTTTTTCTACAGGAAGACACAGCAAGAATGTGGCTGTGTCTACAAGCCAGGAAGAAGGTCCTCACCAAGAACTCTATCCTGATCTCAGGCTTCCAGCCTCTAGAACTGTGAGAAATAGATGCCTATTGTTTAAGCCGTTCAGTCTAAGGTACTCTGTTATCACAGCCATAAATAGTTAACACACTGTCCCATTCTCCCTTTGGGGTATTCTCAGAAAACAAACAAACTAAAGAAAACAAACATGATGTGTGTTTTTAATATATTTCCCTTGAAGCATTCATTCAAAAATTCTTATTATTTAAATTACTAGTACAAATGCATACATACATACCACATACGTACATAAATATGCCAGAGAAATTCGGCTTTTACTTGAAGCTAAGTTGATTTGACTGAGTTTTCTGAAGTTGTTTATTATCACCTTAGTTGGGAACATATTTCACTTGTACCTGATAAATGCAGCAAATTGGAGTTAAAGCATGGACCTTACTCTGTAAATTTAATTTGTGTGAGAAAAAAAAAAAGCTGACTAATCTATTCCCAAACCCCATCCTCCACAGGAGAGGTACTGTTTAGGTAAGAGGTTTTCTTGATCCTATTGTGTAAAGAGGAGTTTGAGAAGAGCAGATGCCTTGGGCGTAGTCCAGAGATGCTTCAAGACTGGGAAGGGAAGCATATGCAGAATGCTTTTATTCTTCCTTGGAAGACTTTAGAGTGT
Organism: Ovis canadensis; assembly: GCF_042477335.2. Lineage (NCBI taxonomy): Eukaryota > Metazoa > Chordata > Mammalia > Artiodactyla > Bovidae > Ovis > Ovis canadensis. The sequence continues at coordinate 40,667,432 of NC_091250.1, read as the reverse complement.
TAGAAATTGATCAAAGCCTCTAATTTCCTCTGTCCAGATTTCTTACATGTTTATTTTATAATTTGCATTAAGCTCAAAATGCAGATATGTGTGCAGGAGTTTATATGCATTCTTGGAAGCAGAAACACTTTGAGTTATATTCATACTGTTATATTTACATTAAGTTCTATATGGTGGCTGTGGAGGTGCGCCACTCCAATGTCCCTTTAAGAGATCTGCAGCTGGGAACATCATGAACTGATAGCCCAGCTGTTACACCTTTGGATCCACTGTGGCAAGATGTCAGGCCACACTTCCCCTGGGCTGCTGTCCACAAATCACCGATCACAGAGCCAGCTCAGATTCAGTGTGGGGACACCCCATTGGCTAGCTGAGACTTCGCATTTATCTGAGGCTCTTCCTGCCCAATACATCTTCCTCTATGCGAATATCAGACATAGATCAGGGTCTGAAGGCTCTCTGCCTTCTTTTGCTTTTTTCTCGTTGCAGACATTTCCTCTAATAAATCCCTTGCACTCTTTCTTGTTTCATTCGGCATCTGCTTCTCAGAGGATCCAAGCTGACACGTTGTAAGTGACTAATTCTTATTGGCAGAGTCAAGAGGAATTAAAGTACAATATCACACAAGAACCCGAGGAGGACTGTGTGGGTGCCTTATAAAGAGCACAAAATGATCAAAAAGGACAAACTTTCCTATCAGTCAGCATGGGTTTTATGGCTGTAGATACTGTAAGGATGCAAATGAATTTGAGAACAAGATGTTGGTTACTGCTGTTTGGAAGGGGTGCGTGCGTACGTGCTCAGTCCTTTCCGACTCTGCGACCTATGGACTGTAGCCACCAGACTCTGTCCAGGGGATTCTCCAGGCAAGAATACTGAAGTGGGTTGTCATTTCCTACTCCAGGAAGGGGTAGCAGAGATCAAATCGAGTATAAGCCAGACATTAACTTATGAAATTATAAAAGTAGATAATATAAAAAGAAGTAGAAAAGACCCTGATGGTGGGAAAGATTGAAGGCAAGAGGTGAAGGGGAGGACAGAGGATGAGATGGTTGGATGGCATCACCGACTCAATGGACATGAGTGAGCAAAGCTCTGTGAGATGGTGAAGGACAGGGAAGCCTGGCATGCTGCAACTCGGCCTCAGCGGGCTTGGGTCCATGGGGTTGCAAAGAGTCCTACACAACTGAGCAACTGAGCAAAAACAAGGTAATATAATAAACAGAAAAAGTTTCAATGGTGAATTGCCAATTGTTATAGTCAATAAATACTGTGAGTTTGGAGAGAGGAAGGAGAGACCATCTGGGACTTTAGAACTTTGGGAGGAATATTATAAGATAAACCTCTCTAAAAGCTGGCTGTTGCAACTGGATAAGGCTTGGTTACTCTCACCACTGAGGAAGTGATAATGGAGGAGACTGAAAAAGGGTTATGAGAGTATTAGGGAAGGTAGTCAGCCAGCAATATTTTAGAGCTGTATTTCCCTGCAAAGTCATTGTTATCTATAAGAAACTGAAAAATGTTTTCATTTTGATGCTAGTATAAAAAATAGTATTTGAGTTCCCCTGAAATTAAAAGATGTTTACTCTACTCCTTGGAAGAAAAGTTATGACCAACCTAGATAGCATATTCAAAAGCAGAGACATTACTTTGCCAACAAAGGTCCGTCTAGTCAAGGCTATGGTTTTTCCAGTGGTCATGTATGGAAGCGAGAGTTGGACTATAAAGAAAGCTGAGCGCCGAAGAATTGATGCTTTTGAACTGTAGTGTTGGAGAAGACTCTTGAGAGTCCCCTGGACTGCAAGGAGATCCAACTAGTCCATTCTAAAGGAGATCAGCCCTGGGATTTCTTTGGAAGGAATGATGCTAAAGCTGAAACTCCAGTCCTTTGGCCACCTCATGTGAAGATTTGACTCAATGGAAAAGACTCTGATGCTGGGAGGCATTGGGGGCAGGAGGAGAAGGGGACAACAGAGGGTGAGATGGCTGGATGGCATCACTGACTCAATGGACGTGAGTTTGAGTGAACGTGGAGAGATGGTGATGGACAGGGAGGCCTGGCGTGCTGTGATTCATGGGGTCGCAAAGAGTCGGACACGACTGAATGACTGAAGTGAACTGAACTGAAATCATCTTCTAATTGAGGTCTAACTCAATTTCTTTGCCTCCTTTTGTATTTATGTTCATAATTATGTTGGCCCTAAAGAGTATCACTTTTATCATCGCAAGGTGGTGAGACAAAACAGAAGTAGACTTACTATGTAAATGAAGTCAAGAGAAGGCCAAGTTGACATTCTTGCAGAAATAGCTGTTTTGCAGGACTTCCCTGGTGGTCCAATGTGGGGGGCACGGGTTAGATCCTTGGTCAGGGATGCTAAGATCCTGCATACCACAACGTGGTGCTTCTACAAATAATAATAATAATACTAGGTCTGCAGAACTGTGGTTTGAACAGTGAATAGTGGTGACAAACCTGAATCCTCAGCTAGTACAGAATTATAAATATCACAAATTCAAAGCCATCGTGTACTGACAGGTGCAATATGGCAGATTCAGCAAAACACTTTTAATTGTCACGTTAAGTGAATGTGATAAATTTGGACATATTTCTTTTTAGTGTTTAAAATAGGATTTATAAGTTTGATTTGGTTTTAGTATCACATAAAATCTATAAGAGTAAGGAGTCCATACTCAGTTTGGTGTACAGTTCACTCGTGAGTGTTCTCTGCCTTCCTCCTGTCACATCCCCAAAAGGGAGAACTGTGTGCTCACTTACCTCTGCTCCCTCACCCACGCTCCAGAGGAGGGGCTGCTTCTGAGCAGATCACTGATAAAGAACCCACGGCAGGTGGAAGCCCCACTGACTTAGGTGGAGTCCAAGTTTGAAATCCGTGCCTGCTGTAGAACTTGAGCTGGTGTACAGATTCCAGTCCATTAAATAGACTTAATATGTAAATGAAATGTTTTCATCAAGCGAAGGCCAAGTTGGCATTGTTGAGGCACATTCAGCAGGACCCCTGAGTTAAAAAGAGAGGGGTCGGATTCTTAGTGAGAGAAGCAAAGGATATATAACAAAGAGCCGAGAAACTAAAAAAGGTCACATAAGTGGAGAGTTTGGAGGAATTTGGGTGAGAAAGAAAGTATAGGTTGAGGAGGCTAGGAAACGTGGGAGCAAAGCCAATCTGAGAAACATTTCTGGGGGTTACAAGTAAGATGCTCGTAGTGTCTTTTCTGGAGTCACAGGTAAAGACTGGAGCTCCTTTGTCAGAACTGTGGGAAGGAAGACCTACCTAAGCTTAAGGACAGGAGGGAATCCTCTTTCAATATTCCCTTAGTTGCAGACCACTGATATGCTGGTTCCTCTAATTATATGAACCAATAAGTGCAGCAGGAAACTTCTCAAGGACAGATGTTACATTTCAAGGGAGATATTGAGAAAGGAAATAGTCTCTCAAGAAGAAAGACATCCAGCCTCACCCAAGTCTGAGCTGCTCCTCTTTTCTGAAGTAGGGGAATTAGCACTTGATTTCATTCCTTCTTGCCTGGGGGCTTACCAGAGTAATAGAGGGGACACTGCAGTCTTGAGTAGCTCCAAGTTCATTCGTTCTTTAGGGTCACAGTTCTCCTGGCATTAGCTAAATGGAGTTTCACTTTCTGTAGGAAGAAACCTAAGTCAGAGAGGGTGCCCAGTGGCCAGGTAAAATGCGGTTAGCTCAGCACATAATATAATCAGCATCCCGTCAACTGTCCATGGGGCTTCCCAAGTGGCACAGTGATAAAAGAATCCAGCACACTTAAGAGATGCGGGTTTGATCCCCTGGAGTAGGAAATGACAACCCACCCAAGTATTCTCTCCTGGGACAACCCATGGACAGAGAAGCCTGGTGGGCTACAGTTCCTGGGGTCACAGAGTTGGACATGATGAGCATGAGCATGTATTGTACATTGTACAGCTGTACATCTCCAAGAGATCTTGCAGCTGCCCATTCCTCTCCATCGCGCCTCTCTTTGATCTCATGCATTGTTGTAACAGTTTTTGATAGTAAGCCATACTTCCAGGAGTTGTATTTTCTTCCACCTGTTTATGTCCGCTCAGAGCTTACTGTGTCTCATCCATGCCTCTGTGGGCTGCTCACTTGTTAGATGCTGCAGTGAGGCCCCTCAGACAGTCTCTGCCTCAGTAGGTTATTGCCTAGTGGTAACAGAGTCTTTAAGTGAGAAATAATTCAAATGTTCAGCATGATAAGGGCTTCCAGGATTTCATTCCAGGGGAAGGGAAAGTGGGAGCTCAGAGAAAGGCAGCCTAAAATGCCCAGAGGGCCTTTAACCTGAGGCCAAAAAGATGAGGAGGAATTCGCCAAGCAGAGGCCCAGCAGAGGGCAGAGGAACAAGAAGGTTCCTAGCACAGCCAGGGAGAGGCTAAATGGTACCCAGGAGGAAGGAGAGGACTGGCATTTTGGGGTTAAGTGAGTTAGTCGGGAGTCAGTCCCAGTGAGATCTGGACTCAGTCTCAAATCTAGAAGGACCCTGTAAACCAGGGGAAGATTTGGTGTTTCATTCTCAGGGCTACTGGAAGGCAATCAAGGTCTGCAGCATGCAGATTTCATTCCAAATGGCAGCTAATTTGTGAGCACAGTCGGATGACATCGCTCTCATTTTAAAAGTTTTAGTGACTTCTTAATGCCATCTGAATGACATCTAAATTTTTAATAAGGTGTGCAAGGCCCTGCTTGAACTTAATCTTGCTGCTTTTCCAGGCTCATATGAGATTCACTGTCCCTATCTCCCCCCTGCGCTCTCTTGCTCACCCCAGACTCGCTGTAGCCTAGGGCCTTTGATGCCTTTATGACCTTAACCCAGTAAATAATTTTCCGTATTTTACACTGTGATGCAGTATACAGACATGCACACATAGACAGGATATAACAGAGAAAATTGTATGGAAAGAAATGGAAGATATACACTAAGTATTTCCCCTTCTTTCTTCCTTTCTTCCTTAACAATGTGGGGTCATTTGGGTGATGTGCTAAGTTTGTCCGACTCTTTGCGACCCTGCCAGGCTCCTCTGTCCATGCGATTCTCCAGGCAAGAATAACGGAATGGATTGCCATGCCCTCCTCGAGGGGGTCTTCCCTTGGAGGAGGGTCCTTCCCAAGGATCAAACCCTTGTCTTTTATGTCTCTTGCATTGTAGGCAGGTTCTTTACCATTAGTGCCACCTGGGAAGCCCAGATTAATGCTTACTCAGTAAATTTTATGACCCCTAGGTCCTGCATGAGCCAGGTTCTCCCTCTTGCTGTGGGACTTCACACATGTACTTTCTCTTCGACACTGTTCCCTGGGGGTATTGACCTTCCCAACTCAACCTAACTAGAAGGGCTCTGGGAATCTTGGCTGATTTAGCAAGTCCAGTCCCCTCTTTTTTTACACAAATATTTAATGAAAGCTCACTGGATGCCAGGCACTGTTTAAGGCATGGATCAGAGTGGCTTCAAAAGCTCTGAGCTCAGCAGAGTCCCACATTTGGCTGAAGGCCCTGCTGTTGCTGTTTTGAAATTCTTAACATTTTTTTTCTTTTAATAAACAAGAAGCCCCATATTTTCATTTTGTACTGGGCCTCATAGACTATGCTGCCATTCCTGCACTGAGGTAATGAACAAAGCTGACCCAAACCCTCACTGTCACAGAGTTCAGCTTCTAGTGCTTACTTACTGTGTATTAACTTCCAACCTTAGCAGTGGTCACCTGCATGGCACCTGCCTATCTGTCTGTCTGTTGGCCCAACTAGGCTATAAGTTCCTTGAGGGCAATGTCTATCTCCTGCTATGATATCCAGCACATATTACACTGCCTGGTACCTTGCACGCATGAACAGATTTGTGTAGAACAATTTAATGAATATGCGTGATGCTCCAAAGTTTTGTCCCGCAATGCGTGATTCTCTTAATCAAGGTTATCCTTGATATTCCTTTAAATTTTTTTAAATTATGTTTTTATTTAATCTGGTATATATTATATTATAGCTTCTATTTCAATATACAACATATTGATTATTTTATATCCATTTATTTCATACTAAATCTTTGAAATCCAGGATGAGTTTGACACATACAACATATACTTGATATTCCTTTGATGAGACTTCACTTGTATTAAAGCTCTTTATTGGCTATTTGCCCATTCATTTTGAAGTGATAGCTGTAGAAGTTAAAATTGGAAGTATATTAGTGAGTTCTATTTACATTTGTAAGTATGAAGAATTCACTAAAAAGATCACTGAAAACAAGATTTTGAATTCAAGGATCATTTTCAAAGTGAACAGAAAAAGTGAAAGTGAAAGTCACTCAGTCATGTCCCACTCTGCGACCCCATGGACTATACAGTCCATGGAATTCTCCGGGCTAGAATCCTGGAGTGGGTAGCCTTTCCCTTCTCCAGGAGATCTTCCCAACTGAGGGACTGAACCCAGGTCTCCCGCATTGCAGGTGGATGCTTTACCAGCTGAGCCACAAGGGAAGTCCTTAAAAATATTTTTTGAGATGATCAATGACTTTGATTGGAAATGAGATAAGGGCAGAGGAAGAGTATCAAATGATGAGAACTCAAGGGAAACCAAGATGGAAATCTTGCCTTTTGCTTACGAGTGTCCTTTAAAATATAACTGAATTACTTTATAATTTATTTGTAATAATATTAGTTCACACTTGAAGACAGAGGTATAGGAAGCGCAGTATCTCTATGATGTCATGAGCATAAATTGGGCAAGTAAAATATTACTTGAAGAAACAAATTTTAGTCAAAGAACTCCAGTATTTAGGATATTTTTGTTTGTTTGAATATCCAATTTTAATAATAGTTTACAGCTTATATTCTGTAAACACTGAAAGTTTTATATATCTTTAAAACACCTAAGGGCTGCTGCTAAGGGTTAGTAAAATACATGGCCTAGCCTTATCTCTTACCTTTTACTGCCATCCTGTGGCCATTTCATTTTCTGGATTTGCAAAAGTACATTTCAAAACCTTATTTTCCATCTTTATCACAGATTATGGTTTCAGATTTTATCAGTCCTCAATTAACATAGATAAACGACAGTACACAGAATTAGTAGCATTTTTCTACATTAAGATGTTCCATCATACAGTAGTATATAAACATTGTGGAATTTGAATTCTGAGCAAGCGTCCATGAAATATTTTCCAAAAACACTGTTGTCAAACATCTCCTGGTTTTTTTTTTCATCCCTCCTCCCTAACCTGGCTTTTTGTTGGCTGCTTAGGCAACAGCAGTTCATTGTTGTCTCAAGGACACATTCCCTGCATTGTCTCTCTCTATTTGAGATGCAGATACATTCTTCTGGAATCCAGGTTTGGATTTCTTTTCTTGGAGGTCCCGTCTTCTGATCATCTAGATTTCTGCTAAGTCCCAGTGCCCTAAATCAATTTGCTCAAAGTCATATAGCTCAAGTCAGTATCCAGCAGAATCAATATCTATGTAATAAATATTCATTGCACCCTGAGTCTCTCATCACACCTTCCAGGCCTCTGGATCTGACTGCCTTTTTTGCCTCTCTCTGCACAGAGACCTTGTCCCGGGAGCTAACACCACTGCCTTTCTCTTTGAGTCATGAGATTCATTTTCTCCTTCCCCTTTAAAGCATCATAACTTTCCCTAAAGATTGGGACCCTCTGGTTTGAAACCTCTCATTATAGCTTTTTTATTTCTAACTTTTAATTATAAAATTTATTGTATACAGGAGTATATATTTTATGCAATTTAATAATGCTAATGAAATGAATACTCTTGTACCCACCACATATCTTAGGAAAAAGAACATACCAGTGCCTCAGAAGTCCCCTGTGTGCACCTCCTAAATGGTGTTCTGCCCCTACACACCCACCTACCAAGAGAAAACCAGAATCTTGAATTTTGTGTAAGGTGTCTCCGTGCTCGTCTGTATAGTTTTTCGCTCTATCAGTTAGGGTCTCAGGAAAGCAGAGACACTATGAGTGATGTGGGATGAGGGCTTTCTTATAGGAATTATACCTGAGATCTTTCAGTGAAGATCTGCAGGGGGCCATGGGAGAAATGCAGAAAAAAAAGGCTAGGCAGCCTCCTGAGACACCCCAGGCTTGGACGAGACAGACCTGCAGGGGAGTCTAAGTATCGAAACATGTGCCCCAGCCATAGAAAGCATGTTAGTCACTCAGTCATGTCTGACTCTTTGTGACCCCATGGACTGTAGCCCACCAAGCTCCTCTGTCTATGGGATTCTCTAGGCAACAATACTGGAGTGGGTTGTCGTGCCCTTCTCCAGGGGATCGTCCCGACCCAGCTATGGAACCCTGGTCTCCTGCACTGCAGGCAGACTCTTTACCATTTTTCTGAGCCACCAGGGAAGCCCTTTCAGCAGTGGGGTGGGGCCACAAAGAGGAAGCTGGAGGGGACTGTGGAAGTGACCGCCTCTGCACCGCTGCCTTCTGGGGCCACTGCCCACTGTCTTGGTCCAGAGCCAGCAGTGGGGAACAGGGGCTGAGGGATGAGGAGAGGAAGTTCAGCCGGCACTCCTTGGAATCTCTGCTCTGCCCACCACATCTGACTGCCCACACCTTTCTATACACAATATATACTACTCAGCCATTGAAAAAAGGCATGAAGTCTTGCCATTTGCAGAAACATAGATGGACTTCGAGGGCATTATGCTAAGTGAAATAAGTTAGAGAGAGAAAGACAAATACTCTTTGGTATCACTTATATGTGAAATCTAAAAAATACAACAAAGTAGTGAATAACAAAAAAGAAATAGACTCTCAAATATAGAGAACATACTCTATATACAAATATAGAAAACATACCAGAGGGGAGTAGTAGGGGTCCGGGGAGACACAATATAGGGGAGAGGGGGTGAAAGGCACAAACTATTGGTTATAAGAAGGCTTCAAGGGAATATAGCCAATATTTTGTAATAATAACTGTAAGTGGAGTGTAACCTTCAAAAATTGTAAAAGACACACACACACACAAAATGGCTGCAAATAAACTTTACAAGAAGCATTAGAAAAAAAAGAAAATGTCTGCAGCTTCTCCTCTGCCTCCAAAATATTGCTCAAGTTCCTCTTTTAACCAAGTCTAACCTCAAACCATAGAAGGAAGGAAGCTCTGGGACTTGTAGTTCCTAGCTTCAGTCAAGTTGGCGACAGAATAAACTCCTAAGACAATATGCTGTTTGGCTTGGGCTATATTTTTATCACAATAGAAATCGTGCCATATTTTATTTTTATGATTTGCTTTGTCTTTTTGTTATTATTAATGTGGTTAACATCATTTTTTGGGATTCTTTCTGTTGAGTCATTCACTTTTAAGTACTGTATATAGAATTCCAAAATATCAAAGTATAATTTATTTATCTGCTTACATATTGTTTAGGTATTTGTTTTTTCCCTAGCATTTGCTCTTATGAGCAATATTTCTATGAATATTGTATATATGGCTCCTCATGACTTCCTCTAATGCATGGACCTAGGAGGGATGAGGATGTGCCATGTACAACTTTATTATGTTTGGTCAAATTGTTTTCCACAAGGGTTGTGCTCCTACTGATAGTGGATAACTCTTTCTGATGCTAAATACTTTCGCTCTGAAGACATTTGGCGTGTCAGATACTTTAATATTTGCAAGATCAGGGAGGCGTAAAATGCCATCCGGGTTGAATTTTTTTCCCTTATTATGAGTGAGTCTGGACATCTTTTTATATATTTATTCATCACAATTGTTTCCTTCTCTCTGAAATGCTTATGCCTTTTTAAAATTTTTTCTTTGTAGTAGTTTTTCATGAATTCCAGTTAATATTCTTTCATTAGTTATTTGCATTACAGAAATCCCCTTCCAGTTTATGGTTCTTTGGCCAGTTTTAGCCACTTCTGCCTTGCTGTTCTGTTCTTGTCATGAAATTACTGATTTCTATCCCCTTTCCACACTGGCTCACCTTATTGTGCTCTTTATAGTGTCTTTTGATGAACAGAAGTTCCAAATTTTAGTACAGTCAAATGTGGCATTTTCTCCCTGCTTATGGTAACTTTGGGTCTTACAGAAGAGACCCTTCTTTTCTTCCAGATTGTAAGGATAGTCTCTACTGCCTTGTAGAATTGTTTCGGCTTTCACATTGAGGTCTTTAGTCCTTAGTTTTCCACAGATATAGAATACACACTGATTTATGACTGAGTTTCAACATGTGTGTAGGTTTGTTTCTGGCTTCTTGTCCGTTCTATTTGTCTTGACATCTGCAAGGGCAGGTGTTCCTAGCTTGCTTTTCTTTAGCTTAGGACTTCCCTAGTGGTTCAGATGGTAAAGAATCTGCCTGCAATGCAGGAGACCTGGGTTCAGTCTCTGGGTTGGGAACATTCTCTGCAGAAGGAAATGGCTGCCCACTCCAGTATTCTTGTCTGGAGAATTCCATGGACAGAGGAGCCTGGTGGGCTACAGTCCATGGGGTCGCAAAAAGTTGGACACAACTGAGCAACACACACACACACACACTCATAGGCTTACAGCTGCAGTTCAAGACTCTCACCTTTCTTGGTGGTTAGCTTTAGCCATGTGTGGTGGAGTTCTTGCAGACTGGTTGCAATGATTCTCTTTGCTGCTTCCACACTCTTTGCAATGTGACTTTGTTGCTTCTCTTTTCAATATGTAGAGTCTATTTCTCCACCTTTGAGTATGAGCTGGCCTGAAGACTTGCTTTGGTTAATAGAATGCAGTGGGTATGATATTTTGTCAGTTCATCACTCAGTCTTAGAATTTTGCTGCTATCTGTGAACAAGCCTGGGCTAGCATGCTGGATGGTGAATGACACATGACGAGTCACATCATCCCTTCACATGACAGTCAGCTGATCCTCTGTAGCAAAACTGCCTAGCTGACCTGAGACTGACCGACGATGCATGAGAGATTCCAACAGAGACCAGAAGAGCTGCCCAATGAGTCTGGCCTGAATTATCAACCAATGGGGATTGGATGGTTACTCAGAAATAACTAATGGGGACTTCCCTGGTGGCCCACTGGCTGACTCCACACTCCCAATGCAGGGGGCCTGGGTTTGATCCCTGGCCGGGGAACTAGATCCCACATGCTGCAACTAAGAGTTTGCATGCTGCAGCTAAAGTTCCTGCATACCACAACCAGAAGATCGAAGATCCTGTGTCCCACAGCTAAGACCCAGCACAGTCAAATAAATAAATAAAAATAAGCATTAAAAAAGAAATAGCTGAATACCAAGTGACCAAGTTCTTGCCAATATCTTGTGAGCAGAAGTGACACCTACATGTTTGGCATGACTAGCTTTCTCCTTAAAGAGGCTGACTATAGAGGTCACCTAACCTGGATGGCAACCCACTCCAGTATTCTTGCCTGGAAAACCCCATGGACAGAGGAGCCTGGCAGGCTGCAGTCCATGGGATGGCAAAGAGTCAGACACGATTGAGCAACTTCACTTTACTTTACGCTTTTTAACCTGGACCATACAGATGTAGTGAAAGTGAAAGTGAAGGGCTGCTGTCTATGGGGCTGCACAGAGTCGGACACGACTGAAGTGACTTAGCCTGACTTAGCCTATACAGATGTAGAGAGAATTCCAGGACAGCAGACTCTTGAAATTCTCTAAGATACTCTTGAGGGTCTGAGAGGTCAAAATTATTTTAATAATAATATTCAGTTGTTATTTGTCTTTTGCACTATGTTGACATTTACGCTGATGCTTCAAAGCTGATAGTGGATAAAGCTGCTGTTACTTTTGCTCACTGAATTGGCAGAGCAGGAGAAACACTTTAGAACTGGCTCATTTGAATGCCTTTGGGGGGTTTGAAGCTACAGGGATGGCCCCTCGTTGTCTGGCACCTGGTCCTGGGATTTCTTTTTATTTTTGCTGTGCAGCACAGCATGTAGGTTCTTGGTTCCCTCTCCAGGGATTAAACCCATGCCTGTTGCAATGCAAGTGTGGAATCTTAACCACTGGACCACTAAGAAAGTCACTGGCCCTGGGATTTTTAAGGTAGAGGAACATTGCCTCCTGGGGTGCACTGATACTTCACATCTTTGCCAGTATTTGGTGATGTCAGTGTTTAGGGTTTTCATGGGTTCTCAGTGATTTTTAAGAGTATAAAGGGAATAAAAGAACAGACTGTATTATTTACATATCTTTAGACCATGGAATTTTTGCACCTTGTTTTATGTCCCTGGATATATTCCAGTATCTCCTAGTTTATAGTCTATGGAAACTTGAATAGAATTTGTATCCCACTGTTGTGTGAAAATTGTATAAATATTAGTTACGTTGAATTGGTTCAGAGTGGTTTTCAGGTCTACTATACCCTTCTACTTTTCTGTATATTCATTCTAATAATTTTTGAGAGTTTGCTATTGAAACTCCAACTAAAAGTCTTAACTTAAAAAATAATTCTAATATATAGTGAAAATATAGGTAATTTGTTCTGCATTTCCAAGTCTCCTATAAATGTGTTATCATATTTTCATAATTAAAAAATAAAAAAGAAAGAGGAAAAAAAGAGTATGAAGGGGTTCTGAGACAACAGGTTTGAGAACCACTATCCTAGAGGATCCCAAGCATCAAGATGGCAAGAACTTGATTCCTAAATTATTTATAGTTAATCAAACCAGTCAATCCTAGAGGAAATCAACCCTGAATTTTCACTGGAAGGACTGCTGCTGAAGCTGAAGCTCCAATAACTTGCCCACCTGATGCAAAGAGCCGACCCATTGGAAAAGCCTCTCATGCGGGGAAAGGTTGAGGGCAAGAGGAGAAGGGGGCCACAGAGGATGAGATGATTGGATGACATCACCGACTCAGTGGACAGGAGTTTGAGCAGACTCCGGGAGATGGTGAAGGACAGGGAAGCCTGGCATATTGCAGTCCAAAGAGCTGGTCTCAACTAGTGACTGAACGACAACGAAGAAAGGAGAAAGCTAGTGAAACCAAGCATGTGGGTGTCAGTTCTGCTCACAGGATACTGGTGAGAACTTGTCACTCGGTATTCATTATCTATTTCTGAGTAACCATCCAACCCCCATTGGTCGACAATTTAGACTAGACTCGTTGGGTAGCTCTTCTGGTCTCTGTTGGAATCTCTCCTGTATTTTTGGTCAGTTTCAGGTCAGCTGGGCAGTTTAGCTACTGGGGATTGGCTGACTGCCAAATAACTAAGACGGTGCCTGTCTCCTGTCTGAGAGGCTAAGAAACCACACCCTGGGGTCTGATTCTTGCCCAGAGCGTCTGGAGAGAGGATGAAGGCTGATGGATCGCTTTGGTGGTAGTGGCTCCTGCTTTTCAGCTTGGCCTGTTTCCAAGCCGTTGTCAGGTTGGGGGTGCCTGAGGGTCTCCCCAGATGTGGGTTGCAGGTGGTTACAGGTCAACAATCCAGTGTGAGTTCCACATCTGTCCGATAGGCAGAAGGAGCCTGGAGATTCACTTGAGAAAGGAATTGTAAGTGACTACCAGGAAGACAAATGATTCCTCTAGGTCAAGGGAACGGGAGGAGATAGGGGCATGATTGTAAAGCATTGAGGAATCCACTAAAGCCCCACCACCCCAGAGAGGAGGCATTGCGTTTGCCTGCCTGGACCAGCGGCTAGCCTGCTGTGAGTTAGTTCCTTCTTTTCCTTTCCCTTCCTCCCTCCTCTGAACCAGGCCCAGAAAGCCAGGAGCCCGTCATCTGGCAGGCGGGGAAGCAACAGGAACAAATCAAAAAGAAGCGACCCAGGTGACTTGCTCATTGCAGACATCCAGCCTGAAGCCAGAACTGGGGGAAGAAGAATTAACAAAAAATTGTTTGGAAACTGATTAAAATTTGGAGTTCTAACTGTTCTATGAGACTGGATATTTAACATTTAGCCCAGCCGAATGTGTTAGAGAGAGGATGGGGACCCAAAAGTAAAGCTGCATTTTAACTATGTCATTTTCCATGCATATATTTTCAACATATCCAATATGAAAATAATCTGTTTTGGGTCTTCCTTCATGGTCCAGTGATTAAGACTCTGAGCTTCCACAGCAGGGGGCAAGGATTTGATCCCTGGTCAAGAAACTAAGATCCCGCATGCATGCTGAGGGGTGCGGCCAAATGAATAAATAGAAAATAAAAAATAAAATAATCTGTTTTGGGTCTCCATATTTTGATTTTTAAGGTGTCCTTAAAGAGAGTACATTGGTAACAATAAGTAATAGTTAAGTAAATAACTCCAATGATTTGCAGGTTTGTGGGAAAGGTAATGAGTTTCATTTGGAAATGTCTTTGTGTTGTCTGACCAGTGGACGGAAGGACAGTATACTTTTTATACAAAGTCTTGTAACAATGTTGAACAGATAGTAAATACTGTGTAATTTTCAGCTATAATAAGAATTATTACTTTGAATTTGAATATCTGATGTAAACCTATTCACTTCTTTGTCCTTAGATGTAATGGTCATATCTAATGATTTAAAACAGGAGCAAAGTAAGCAAACCAAAGATACCACTTTTCTTAACTGTAGCAGAGTGTTTTCTCATTTTTTTCCCACCTGGATCTGAAATTATAGATTATAAATTATAAATTATAGATTATAGATCCTTTGAGACTATAAATCCTGACTGTATTTCTGATTGCTACATGTCAATCACTGTTCAGAAAACTACTCTGGCAATTAGTGGAGCTTTCTGGAAAGCAAATTATAATCTAGTTCAGTTTATATTAGTATACTTTGGTGTCAGTGACATTATGTAAATTATAACTTTATTAACTTAATATATTTTAACTCTGGTGGTACTGCAAATTAGAGATGATTTAAATGTTTTTTAAAAAATGTTTAGACTGTACTTTCACTGAATACTAAATCATGCAACATGCATTTGAAACAAATAAGTGAATAAAAGTGTAGTTATCTCCATTTTGTTTATGTTAATTGAACTTTATTTTCAGGAAAACATCTTCATATTTTGATTGAATTTTCTTTAAAAACAAGTTTAGCAAAAATAAAGGCAGTTAATTTTGATGGGATATCATTTTTATTTGCAAATTTTATATGTAGTACTTTAAAGCACTCAGCAATTCTTGAGTAACTATGTAATAAAAACAATCCAGAGAGTTGAAGTTCTAAATCTTATTTTAAAAAGTAGCATTAACTTTGGTTTAATCAATCCATACTATTTTATAAAATCACCAAATACTTACCCATTATTAATCATCCCCTATAAACTATCCATAAGGGAAAAAAGTGTCTTTTCTCTTTTGATAAGCAGGTTCTTGGGAGAGTATGAGATTAGGTTAGTTTGTTAAGTCATTAATCTATTCAGTCACAGCTCATAAAGTACTGATTATGGGCTAGGTGCTTGTCGAGATACCAGACTTATTAAAAACAATGACATTGACGAACAAGCCACCTTCATGGACTTCATGTTCTTGCAAGGTAAACATAAAAACTGTGTAAATGAACAAATCAATAATATGATTACTAGAGAGTGGTAATGCTACGAAGAAAATAAGATATGGCAATAGGACAAACAACGACTCTGCCATTATTAAGATGACGATTTTTGTTTTATTTCAATTGGAAAGACTTATATTCTTATCATCTGTCTTGATATTTGTTAATAACTTGATAATACTTATTGAGCATTCAATTTGTACTAGGCACTCTGTTAAACAGATAACTCTGTTATCTGCATTATCTCATTTAACCGTCAACATTCCCCAAAGAGTGAGTGTCATTAATGTCTGCATTTTCTACCTGAAGAATCTGAAAGCTTAGAACGTTTGATTGTTTTCCCTCAGGTTACATGGATTATAAAAAGGCACAACTGGGATTTGAACATAAGTCAACGTGACTATAGAACTGAGATGTCTAATATAGTAGCCAATAAGCGTAAGTGGCTATTTAAATTAATTAAAATTTAAACTTCAGCTTCTTAATCACATTAACTATATTTGAAGTGGCCACTAGCCACATGTGGCCAGGGGCTACCACTTTGGATTACACAGCTATATTCCATAATCCATAATCTTCCACAATCACAGAAGGTTGTATTGGGCAACACTGCCTAAAGCCTGGTTTACAACCATGTGACTAAAAGCCTCCCTTTCAGCATATTTTTCTTAAATCTAAGAAAAGTGAGGGCTTCTTGGTGGCTCAGTGGGTAAAAGAATATGCCTGCAGTGCAGGAGACACAGGAGCTGCAGGTTCGATCCCTGGGTCAGGAAGATACCCTGGGGATGGGAATAGCAACCCACTCCAGTATTCTTGCCTGGGAAATCCCATGGGCAGAGGAGCCTGGTGGCTGCAGTCCGTGGGGTCACAAAAGAGTCAGACACGACTGATTGACTAAGCACACACACACATAAAGAAATGGTCTAAGTTTTTAGATCTTTGGCTTTCACAAGAATAGTAGATATAGTTCTTTAGGGTTTTGCATTAGTACCAAACATTTACTGAATAAGTGTCTCAAGGGTATTTTTGTATATCTAAACTTTGTGTCTCAGACTGTTGTGCTTGCTTTTCCTTTGGGGAAATCTGAAATTTTGGTATTAGCCTATTGTTTAGACACCTGCCTTAGAATATTCCTCCCAGATATTTAGTGCATTGATAACACCTTTACAGTTGTGAGAGCTAGACTGTAAAGAAAGCGGAGAGCTGAAGAATTGATGCCTTTGTACTATGGTGGTGGAGAACTCCTGAGAGTCCCTTGGACAGCAAGATCAAACCAGTCAGTCTTAAGGGAAGTCAACCCTGAATACACATTGGAAGGACTGATGCTGAAGCTTAAACTCCAGTATTTTGGTCATCTGATGCGAACAGCTGACTCTGGAAAAGTCCCTGATGTTGGGAAAGATTGAGTGCAGAAGGAGAAGAAAGTGTTAGAGGATGAGATGGCTGGATAGCATTACTGATGCAATGGACATGAACTTGGGCAAATTTTGGGAGATGGTGAGAGACCGAGAGGCCTGGCATGCTGAAATCCATAAGGTCACAAAGAGTCGGACATGACTGGGAGACTGAACAACACCTCTGCACTGGAGCCCAGCAGAGAGGGGGAACAAACTCATCTCTTCTAACAACTCTCTTAATTTAGCATTCCTAAAACATTACATGACATTGGGAATTTCTTTTTTTCTTTCTATTCTTGTTAAACTTCAGTTCAGTTCAGTTGAATTGCTCAGTCGTGTCCGACTCTTCGCGACCCCATGAATTGCAGCATGCCAGGCCTCCCTGTCCATCACCAACTCCCAGAGTTCACTCAGACTCGTGTTCATCGAGTCAGTGATGCCATCCAACCATCTCATCCTCGGTTGTCCCCTTCTTCTCCTGCCCCCAATCCCTCCCAGCATCAAAGTCTTTTCCAATGAGTCAACTCTTCTCATGAGGTGGCCAAAGTACTGGAGTTTCAGCTTTAGCATCCTTCCTTCCAAAGAAATCCCAGGGCTGATCTCCTTCAGAATGGACTGGTTGGATCTCCTTGCAGTCCAAGGGACGCTCAAGAGTCTTCTCCAACACCACAGTTCAAAAGCATCAATACTTCGGCGCTCAGCTTTCTTCACAGTCCAACTCTCACATCCATACATGACTACTGGAAAAACCATAGCCTTGACTACACGGACCTTAGTTGGCAAAGTAATGTCTCTGCTTTTGAATATACTATCTAGGTTGATCATAATTTTTCTTCCAAGGAGTAAGCGTCTTTTAATTTCATGGCTGCAGTCACAATCCGCAGTGATTTTGGAGCCCAAAAAATAACGTCTGACACTGTTTGCACTGTTTCCCCATCTATTTCCCATGAAGTGATGAGACCAGATGCCATGATCTTTGTTTTCTGAATGTTGAGCTTTACGCCAACTTTTTCACTCTCCTCTTTCACTTTCACCAAGAGGCTTTTTAGTTCCTCTTCACTTTCTGCCATAAGAGTGGTGTCATCTGCATATCTGAGGTTATTGATATTTCTCCCAGCAATCTTGATTCTAGCTTGTGCTTCTTCCAGCCCAGCGTTTCTCATGATGTACTCTGCATATAAGTTAAATAAGCAGGGTGACAATATACAGCCTTGACGGACTCCTTTTCCTATTTGGAACCAGTCTGTTGTTCCATGTCCAGTTCTAACTGTTGCTTCCTGACCTGCATACAGATTTCTCAAGAGGCAGGTCAGGTGGTCTGGGTTAATTATTTTATATTTAGATATCAAAGTTTGAAGCTAAAAGCTCTCTTAAAAATCATCACACAATCTCTCTCTCTCTTTTTTTTTTTAAAGTTTGCCTTGTCATGTTTAAAAACAACTGGACTATAGGATGATCTTTTACTTTTATCTAGTTTCGTTTTTTCTATTTCATATTCAGTGCTCCCATTTAACTTAGTTTAGGTTTTCCAATTTCTCCATCTCTTCTTTTTTTTTTTAATGTTCTTTCTAAAGTTTTTATCAAGCATAGTAGGAAAGCTGTTGTCTACATATATATAAATAATAAGTATAATATATATATGAGAAAACTTATCAATTT
Source organism: Ovis canadensis (assembly GCF_042477335.2). Classification (NCBI taxonomy): domain Eukaryota; kingdom Metazoa; phylum Chordata; class Mammalia; order Artiodactyla; family Bovidae; genus Ovis; species Ovis canadensis. The sequence goes on along the minus strand of NC_091250.1, from coordinate 40,648,905 downwards.
TTGCCTAACTAAAAAGTTTATGACATTTTGATTTCATTTGTTTGACTTAGTATGAACAGAATGCTAGATTTCTAATTAAAAAAATAGATATGCAGCAGCAACGAAGTTTTACTGTATAGCATGGTGAACCATAGTCAATATCTCATAATAACCTATAATGGAAAATAACTTCAAAAATAATATACATGTATATGTATAAATGAATCACCTTGTTGTATACCTGAAACATTGTAAGTCAACTATACTTCAATAAAATATATATATTTTTTAAAAAGTTTGCTGACCCAGCAATCCTACTGCTAGGCATACACACCGAGGATACCAGAGTTGAAAGAGACATGTGTGCCCCAGTGTTCATTGCAGCACTGTTTATAATAGCCAGGACATGGAAGCAACCTAGATGTCCCTCAGCAGATGAATGGATAAGAAAGCTGTGGTACATATACACAATGGAGTATTACTCAGCCATTAAAAAGAATACATTTGAATCAGTTCTAATGAGGTGGATGAAACTGGAGCCCATTATACAGAGTGAAGTAAGCCAGAAAGAAAAACACCAATACAGTATACTAACATGTATATATGGAATTTAGAAAGATGGTAACGATAACCCTGTATGCGAGACAGCAAAAGAGACACAGATGTATAGAACAGTCTTTTGGACTCTGTGGGAGAGGGAGAGGGTGGGATGATTTGGGAGAATGGAATTGAAACATGTAAAATATCATATAAGAAATGAATCACCAGTCTAGGTTCGATGCAGGATACAGGATGCTTGGGGCTGGTGCACTGGGATGACCCGGAGGGGTGGTATGGAGAGTGGGGAGGGAAGGGGGTTCACGATTGGGAACACATGTATACCCGTGGCAGATTCATGTTGATGTATGGCAAGACCAATACAATATTGTAATGTAATTAGCCTCCAATTAAAATAAATAAATTTAAATTTAAAATTTTTTTAAAAGTTTGCCTTATTATTTATAAATTTTATTTTTGTCCTCTTCATTGAGGTTTAATATAAAATTGTAAGATACCTGAAGTATACATCAAGGTGATTTAATATACATGTACACATTGTGAAAGGATTCCCCCCATCGAGTTAATTAATACACTGCAAAGAACATTTAAGTCTTATTCTCTTAGCAGTTTTCAGTTATACAATACAGTGTTATCTACATCAGTCTTCATGCTTTTCACTAGATCTTCGTGCCTTATTCATCTTACAGCTGAGTTTGTACCTTTTCCTAACCTCTCTCCTATTTTTCTCCCCTTCCTTCTCCCCAGTCCACTGCAACTACTTTTCTACTTTCTGTTGTATGAGTTTGACCTCATTATTTTAGATTCAGCATGCAAGTGACACCATGCAATATCTGTCTTACTCTGACTTATTTCACTTAGAATATTACCCTCAAGCCCCATCCATGTTGTCCCAAGTGGCAGGATTTCCTTCTTCCTCATGGTTGAATACTATTTCACTGTGTATATACACCAAATTGGCCAGCAAAGGTCCGTGTAGTCAAGGCTATAGTTTTTCCAGTGGTCATGTATGGATGTGAGGTTGGACTGTGAAGAAAGCTGAGCACCAAAGAATTGATGCTTTTGAACTGTGGTGTTGGAGAAGACTCTTGAGAGTCTCAAGGAGATCCAACCAGTCCTTTCTAAAGGAAATCAGTCCTGGGTGTTCACTGGAAGGACTGATGCTAAAGCTGAAACTCCAATACTTTGGCCACGTCATGTGAAGAGTTGACTCATTGGAAAAGACCCTGATGCTGGGAGGGATTGGGGGCAGGAGGAGAAGGGGATGACAGAGGATGAGATGGCTGGAAGGCGTCACCGACTCGACGGACATGAGTTTGAGTGAACTCTGGGGTTTGGTGATGGACAGGGAGGCCTGGTGTGCTGCGATTCATGGGGCCGCAAAGAGTCAGACACGATTGAGTGACTGAACCGAACTGAACCGATGCACCAAATCTTCTTTATCCATTCATCTGTCGATTTATGTTTAGGTTGTTTCCATATCTAGGACTATTGTGAGTAATGCTGCCATGGACATGGGAATGCAGGGAGGTTAGGAGGGTCTGACACAGGGTGAAGCAGAGGGAATTACAAAGTTGAAGAGATCCTTTCACTCAACGGTGCTTTGCCTTGACTCTCAGAAGGAAGATTCTCACAGTGTCAGCACCACCCGATCAACCTGAGCTGCCAGAGGATGGCTCAGCTACCCTCAGAGTGTTTTACTTTTTATTTTTAGATCATGTTTCCATAACAACTATCCTTTTAAAATCAGGCTTTTCGGTCTGAAAATTTTACTACCCACTCCTCAACCCCTGGCCTGTGCAACATCTCGGGGAAAGCTTACCTTTGGGGGAAGGTGGTGGATGTAATTGTGGGGTGAGGTGGGCTCTGGTTCCCTTGTGGGGAGCAGTCCAGCAGACATGAATTTCTGTCCTAACATTCCCCCAGGAAAATGGCAGGCCTGCTGATTCCTTTACTGGCTCAACTATAAAGTCAACAACACCTTCCAAAAACAAACATTAATTTTGTTCTCAGAGACAGTAAAGTCTGAACTGATCTGAGGGAGGAACAGTAGTGCGAAGCCTGCCCTGACTGGCCCTGGGAGTCAGTAACCGACAGCGGAATGCTGAACGGCGACTCTTGTCACTAAGGGATGGGAGCATCAGCAGTGGTTTCCTCTGACTGGGGACTACGCGTATGGGGAGAGGGTGACTTTATGTGCCTCCAGCCACATAAAGATGAAGGACATGGTTGGTACTCTCAGCTTAATGAGAAGTCAAGTAACAGCCATCCACACTATGAGTTGAGCTCTGTAACAGTCAGGCAAGAGCACCCTGAGGGGATAGAAGGAACATTCTTAATCATTGTGTGCTGTTACACGAGGAGCTTCAGGCAAAGTTTTGCCGGGATTTGACATTTCAACTCCATCCTGAAGAATAAGTACATCCTTGCGTCAAAGACTGAGGGGGGCAATGGTGCGGGGCGGGGAGCGGGGGGAATAGCACGGAGTCATCAAGAAACAAAGTCTGAGGAGGTTTTCTCAGTTTATTAGAATTTCTTTTACTTAGACATACGTTTTCCTTGGCTTTGAATCTGATATTTAAAAAGAGAAATATAAAATATCACAGAATAACCCATTTGCCACCTACTTTTTTTTTTTTAAATCAGTTGTCTCTTTCTCCTTCTAATTTTCAAAAATATATATTAAATGCCTACTATGAACAAAACTACCAAGCACATGGACTGGGGTTATGGCATTGCAGGTAGGCACTGCGGCCTATTAGCTGTCTGATCTTGATCAGGGTGTGCCAACTTCCTCATTCCAGCATGGGGGTCATAATAACATCTGCCCAGAAGTGTTGCTGTAAGAATTAAATGATTAACACATGGAAAGGACTTAGAAGATGGTCTGCTGCTAAGTTGCTTCAGTCGTGTCTGACTCTGTGCGACCCCATAGATGGCAGCCCACTAGGCTCCTCTGGGATTCTCCAGGCAAGAATACTGGAGTGGGGTGCCATTGCCTTCCCCAATGCATGAAAGTGAAAAGCGAAAGTGAAGTCGCTCAGTCGTGCCGACTCTTAGCGACCCCATGGACTGCAGCCTACCAGGCTCCTCCGTCCATGGGATTTTCCAGGCAAGAGTACTGGAGTGGGGTGCCATTGCCTTCTCCGAGAAGAAGGTCTAGCACGTAATAAAGACTCTCTGAGGATTAGATATCATCATTATGACCCAAAAGATTACACATATTGGGCTAATATGGAAAATAACAACCTAACTTGCCTAGAATATAGAACATGGATAAGCTGAGAAGAAGGGGCTTGGAAGTTAGGAAGGAGCAAGACTGTGGATAGCCTTGAATGCCAGCCTCAAACACACAGGTTCTTATAGATTTACAGATAATAGGGCACCACTGAAAATTTGGAGCAGTTAAAAAGCATGATCAGTCTATCCATTGCTTTGGATAAATTCTCCCATTAAAAAGTCTACCATATATATTTACACAATGGAATATTACTCAGCTATAAAAAAGAATGCATTTGAGTCAGTGCTAATGAGGTGGATGAAACTGGAACATTTACAGAGTGAAGTAAGTCAGAAATAGAAAGACAGATACTGTATATTAGCACATATATGTGGAATTTAGAAACGGTAATGCCAATTCTACATGCAGGGCGGCAAAGAAGACACAGATGTAAAGAACAGACTTTTGGACTCAGCAGAAGAAGGTGAGAGTGGGATGATTTGAAGGAATAGCACTGAAACATGCATATTATCATATATAAAATAGATGATATTTATTTTCATATTTATTTTATCAGTGCATGTTCGATGCATGAAGCAGGGCACCCAGAGCCAGTGCTCTGGGACAACCCAGAGGGATAGGGTGGGGAGGGAGGTAGGAGGGGTTTCAGGATGGGGGAGACACATGTATACCTGTGGCTTATTCATGTTGGTCAATGTATGGCAAAAACCATCACAATATTGTGAAGTAATTATCCTCCAATTAAAATAAATTAATTAAAAAGTCTACCATAATTTTTCCAATCTTTCCATACGTTAGTTATTAAAGATACATTTGATGGAAAGGAACCTTGAAGTGTTTATTTATTTTGGGATTTGTGAACATGTTTCTTTGGGATAGATGAACATGTTTCTTTATATTCATTTGGGTAGCAGTAGCTTTTGCAATAAAAGCAGAAGAATCTGTGATGCAAAATGTTTATGCTTGAGAACTGGGAAACTTAGAGCTGGTCCTTAAGCTATGTTAAAGACATATCTCCTTAGTCATTGCCTGGAACTGAGCTAAATAGTAGAAGTATTTATTTTAATATGTATATATATATGTACATATATATTTGACAGATATTTATTTTATCTGCATTTTGTGAAAGATAAAGCAAATAGAAGACTGTTTTAAAGCTTGTAGTCCATTGAGAAATACAGAAAATGAATTGAACTTTTATAATGTAGTTTGATTAATGTTATACAATAGGAGCACTTGTTGCATACCTGGACTTAGAGAGATGTGAAAATTGAGATCTGATGGGTGGTTCAGAATCTTCTAGGTAGAACGAAGTTGTGGGTTTCAAACAGAGGAAACAGAAAGTATAGGGGCCTGGAGGCAGGAGAAAACATGGGGAAGGTTTTACTAATAAGTATATATTGGTGGGAATATCATTTATCAATAGCAATATTTTTGCTTCTTGTCTTGAAATTATATTATGGACAGAGTCACAACGTCAGTGGGCTACAAAAAGCTAGCAGCTGTGGGTTGCTTACAGTGTATTAGTTTCTTACCTAATCAACCTTTGGGAGGGAAATACAGTTAAGAAACAAATCACTGGAAACCTAAGGAGGTAGCTTAGTTAATTATCTGAAACCTAAGTGAAGAGAGAGGGTAACGATGATGATATATGTCAAGATTTGAATGTGGAAGGAAAGCACTCAAGCAAAAGGCTTATGAGTTGAATCTTCAACCAACTTATGGGTAGAGTATTCTGCGTACTGTTTGTAAATACACATATACTTCTAGACACAGTGAATTTCAAACACAGCAGGTTCTGCTGTATTTAGTTTTATGTTATTAGATTAACCTACTGTTTTGCCTGGCATATAGTAAACACTCAATAAATATGAGCTACTACTATCGTTTCAATATTGTAAGAATAACGTGATACAAAGTCATTTAACAATGGAGTCATGTAGAGGATGATAATTAGAAAACGCTGCTGATACAGTTGATGTGATTCTTTTTTTTCTCATAGCCATTTCCTTTTCCATGGCTATTTCTAGCCAGGGAGATACAGAAAGACGTGACTGAATTCTATGACAGATTGGTTTTGGGAGTTGTGTAACCTTGATGCCCTGAATCAATTCCACCTCAACTCTTAAGCAGTGAGTGCTAATGACTGCACCCCAGGGCTTTTTTTTCAATAAAGCAGCAGATAGGGGACTCTTCAAGGTAGAGAACCAAAACTGTCATCTATGTTGTTAAAATTAGATCCGGTTGGCTCAAATACTAAAGCAAGGCTGCTACTACAAGCAGAGTATATTCAAGAAACAAAGTCAAGGATGAATCAATGCAAAAATGTAAAGCTGGCTACACATGAACTTGGGAGTGACTGAGAGATTACCTGGACCTCAAGCTGCCAGGAAAACTGAAAAAATAGAAATAAAACAACACCCTCCACTCTCCCACCCTTACATTTACCAATATAAATACCATCCTCCCCAAATGACTTGGACTTTCCAGGTTATAAAGAAAGAAAAATTTATGTTTTATTTTTATTTTGTATAAACCATCATTTAGGCAGGTGTAATGGAAAAACTTTATAATTAATAATATATACTTTCTGTAGCATAAATAGTTTTTCAGGAGTGCTCACACCATGTTTGGAAAGCAGAAAATTTAAAAGGATTTAACTCTTATTTATTGGGCATCTTCTAAGTACTGATAATAAGCAAGAGACACTGGGAATACTAGGGTAAAGAGTGAATGATAGACAAACTGACTTACTTTCTAAAGGGGGAGCTAACCATGAATCTAATAGTCTCACAAAAAAATGTCAAAATGTGACTGTGATAAGTGCAAATAAGGAGCACACGCTTTTCTGAGATTATGTAGTGGCGCACTGGACCCTGATTAGGGCTGGGAGTGTTGGTTCAAGTCAGACCTGAAGAATAAAGGAAAATTGAATAGGTTAGAAGAATTGATGCTTTTGAACTGTGGTGTTGGAGAAGACTCTTGAGAATCCCTTGGACTGCACGGAGATCCAACCGGTCCATCCTAAAGGAAATCAGTCCTGAATACTTATTGGAAGGACTGATGCTGAAACTGTAATTCTTTGGCCACCTAATGCAAAGAATGGACTCATTTGAAAAGTCCCTGATGCTGGGAAAGATGAAGGTGGGAGGAGAAGGGGACGACAGAGGATGAGATGGTTGGATGGCATCACTGACTCAATGGGCATGAGTTTGAGTAAACTCCAGGAGTTGGTGATGGATAGGGAGGCCTGGCGTGCTGCAGTCCATGGGATAGCAAAGAGTCAGACACGACCGAACAACTGAACTGAACTGAATAGGTTAGAAGAGTAGGATGTGCAGGTGGAGAGTGATCCAGAGAAAGGCATATGAAAAACCTTAGGTTGGAAGGGACTCAAATCTCTTCAAGGACTAGGAGCAGGTCCATGAAGCAGAGCTCAGAGGAAAGGGGGTGAGCAGAGAGCAAGAGGAGGCTACAGACGTAGGAAGAGGGCAGCAAGAAAATCCCAGCTTTTAAGTTGGTACATCTACCACTTGGGAAAAAGACTGTATTTCTCAGCTTTCTTGTGGCTAAGTTTTGGCCAAGGGGATGTAAGAAGTAATGACTGCAACTTCCAAGAAGTTTCTTTAAAATGAAAAAGACATGTTCTTTCCTCCCATTTTGTCTTTCCTATGGGTAGAAATGTGAATAAAGTAGCCATTCTGAAACATGAAATGAACTTGCAGTATAAATCCTATGTATAGCAGAACTACAAGATGGAAGGAACTTGAGTACCTAATACTTCTGAGCATCACACTAGGCTTAGCTTGATGACCTAGACTCTTGGTGAGAGAAAAGAAAATACCCTTTTCTCTTGTGTAAGCCACTGTTACTTAGTTTTACTTCCTGTTAATCACAGATGATATAATTGTAAAGATAGCTTCAGGGTCTCAGAATTCTAGAACTGGCGTAGCTAAATCCATCATTTTTCAGTTTTTGTGTCCTCTACTGCCACTTACGTCTTTATGACTGGCTAGAGAGGGAAGAGATTTTTAGCTAACAGGAAATTCATCTGGTTGCCCCGGCTTCATTTTAGCACTGCTGTGAAGTATCTCACCAGGGTAAGGTCCTTAGAAATACTTAGGCAAAGTGTGAAAACTGAACCATGGTATGATGAATATTTAAAAATATTTCACATAATTGATATATGTCTTTCAGTTAAGTAGGACCTCCTTTCCTGAGAAGGAAATAGGATATTTTGGAGGAACATATGTCAATCAAAAGGGCGATAGAAAAAATAAACGACCCAATCAAAAAATGGGCCAAAGAACTAAATAGACATTTCTCCAAAGAAGACATACGGATGGCTAACAAACACATGAAAAGATGCTCAACATCACTCATTATTAGAGAAATGCAAATCAAAACCACAATGAGGTACCACTTCACACCAGTCAGAATGGCTGCGATCCAAAAATCTGCAAGCAATAAATGCTGGAGAGGGTGTGGAGAAAAGGGAACCCTCCTACACTGTTGGTGGGAATGCAAACTAGTACAGCCACTATGGAGAACAGTGTGGAGATTCCTTAAAAAATTGCAAATAGAACTACCTTATGACCCAGCAATCCCACTTCTGGGCATACACACCAAGGAAACCAGAATCGAAAGAGACACATGTACCCCAATGTTCATCGCAGCACTGTTTATAATAGCCAGGACATGGAAACAGCCTAGATGTCCATCAGCAGATGAATGGATAAGAAAGCTGTGGTACATATACACAATGGAGTATTACTCAGCCGTAAAAAAGAATTCATTTGAATCAGTTCTGATGAGATGGATGAAACTGGAGCTGATTATACAGAGTGAAGTAAGCCAGAAAAAAAAACACCAATACAGTATACTAACACATATATATGGAATTTAGAAAGATGGCAATGACGACCCTGTATGCAAGACAGCAAAAAAGACACAGATGTGTATAACGGACTTTTGGACTCAGAGGGAGAGGAAGAGGGTGGGATGATTTGGGAGAATGGCATTCTAACATGTATACTATCATGTAAGAATCGAATCGCCAGTCTATGTCTGACGCAGGATACAGCATGCTTGGGGCTGGTGCATGGGGATGACCCAGAGAGATGTTATGGGGAGGGAGGTGGGAGGGGGGTTCATGTTTGGGAACGCATGTAAGAATTAAAGATTTTAAACTTAAAAAAAAAATAAATTTATTAAAAATAAATAAATAAATAAATATCTAAACTGAAAAAAAAAAAAGGCGATAGAACCTGAGAGAACAGAGAGGAAGTTTTATTTGCTTAGTGTAGATAGATCCCGCTGAACTACTGGCTGTACTTTAGAAGGCAGAAAGCCCTGGACAAAGCATATGCTACACAGTATAACTTTATGTTCATTAGCTACACCAGCTTGAGGCAGTGTTTTTCTATAAGCCATGGAACACTTTATTAGTAGTAGTATTATTTTTGAATTGAAATATAGCTGATTTACAAGGATTCAGGTATACAGCAAACTATATATATATGTGTGTATATATACACATATATATCTGAATATATATGTATTCTCTTTAAGCTTGTTCTCTGTTATAGGTTATTACAAGATATTGAGTATAGTTCCCTGTACTGTACAGTAGGATCTTCTTGCTTATCTATTTTATCTATAGTAGTCTATATCCGTTAATCTCAAATTTCCAATTTACCCCTCCCTGACTTTCCCCTTTGGTAATCATAACTGTGTTTTCTCTATCTGTGAGTCTATTTATGTTTTGTAAAGAAGTTCACTTTTATCATTTTTGTTTTTGTCTGACTTACTTCCCTGAAGTTTAATATTCTCTAGGCCCATCCTTGCATGCATTCTTAGTCGCTCAGTGGTGTCCGACTCTTTGCAACTCTGGGAATTCTAGCCTGCCAGACTCCTCTGTCCATGGGATTTTTCAGGCAAGAATACTGGTGTGAGTTGCCATTTCCTCCACCAGGGGATTTTCCCAACTCAAGGATCAAACCCATGTCCCCTTTGTCTCCTGCACTGGGAGGCAGATTCTTTTCCCCCCTTCTCTCTCTCTTTTAAATAATTTAGTTCTAATTTAGTATGTACTTTTTTTTGCTAAGTTCCAAAATAAATAATTTTCTTAGTTATTTAAATCATGTTGCTTTGACTTAAATTTTTAATATTTAGTAATCAAATGCATTTTTATCAGTTTAGGCAGGTAGATTCTTAACCACTGAGCCACCTGGGAAGCCCTCTAGGTCCATCTATCTTGCTGCAAATAGCATTATTTCATTCTTTATTGTGGCTGAGTAATAGTCCATTATATACACACACCACATCTTCTTTATCCATTTATCTGTGGAGAGGAAAGAAAAAGAAAAAAGAAAGAAAAAATGAAGTCACTCAGTCTTCTCTGACTTTTTGCAACCTCCTCTGTCCATGGGATTTTCCAGGCAAGGGTACTGGAGTGGGTTGCCATTTCCTTCTCCAGAGGATCTTCCTGACCCAGGGATCAAACCTGGGTCTCCCACATTGCAGGCAGACACTTTACTTTATCAAATAAAAGCTTACTTGGAGGTCATATGTATATCAAGTTGGCCCCACACAGCTGTTCTTATTGGCAGGGACATCAGAGGTAGAAAATTTTGCCTGAATCCCTTCCAAATCTCCCTCCAGTTGTGACTCCAAGAGAGGTTTTAACAGAACACCTTAGAGCTCCAAGCAATGATGTTGGAAGAGCAATTTTGGGGAAAGGGGGGCACAATAACAGTTATAAAATAGCATTTTTCTGGCTCCACTCTGACTTTTTCTGGAAGTTCAGCCCCATTCTGATTCTTTCTACTTCTTTTCTGGACATTTTTGAATGTCATCAGCTAAATTGTCACCTTCTAAAAAGACCTTCCCTGATTATGCAGTCTGGTAAAGAGTAGCACCCCTCAAGTACTCTACCATACCACCACATTTGACATTTATTTGTAGGACATTTTATTCTCAGAGATTTCCTTGTTTCATTCACCAGTGTCTTATCTCTTTCCTCCTTATAAGACAAACTCTATGAGAGTAATGTCAGTTTCGTTTACCGCTATGTCCCCCGTACCTGGCATGGTGTCTGGCATAGTGAATGTGCTCAGTAAATATTTTTTTTGGCAAATGTATTAGTTCCCAGAATTGCCATTAAAAATTACCACAAATTGGGTGGCTTAAAGCAGCAGAAATTTATCTTTCACAATTCTGGAAGCCACAAGTCTGAAATAAAAGTGTTGGAGGAGCTCTGCTCCCTCAGAAGGGTCTGGGAAAGGTGGCCCTCAGCGTTCCTTGCCTCATTGTTGCCTAACTCCTCGTTGTTGCTACTCTCTGTCTCTGTCTTCACATGGCCTTTTCCTTGCTTTCTATCTCTCTCTGCTGCTGCTAAGTCACTTCAGTCGTATCCGACTCTATGCGACCCGATAGACGGCAGCCCACCAGGCTCCCCCGTCCCTGGGATTCTCCAGGCAAGAACACTGGAGTGGGTTGCCGTGTCCTTCTCCAATGCATGAAAGTGAAAAGTGAAAGTGAAGTCGCTCAATTGTGTCTGACTCTTAGCGACCCCACGGACTGCAGCCCACCAGGCTCCTCCATCCATGGGATTTTCCAGGCAAGAAGGTCTCTTCTAAGGATGCTTCTCGTTGGATTTAGGGCCCACTCAGATAATCCACGGAGAAGGCAATGGCAACCCACTGCAGTACTCTTGCCTGGCAAATCCCATGGACAGAGGAGCCTGGTGGGCTGCAGTCCATGGGGTCTCTAGGAGTCGGACACGACTGAGCGACTTCACTTTCACTTTTCACTTTCTTGCATTGGAGAAGGAAATGGCAACCCACTCCAGTGTTCTTGCCTGGAGAATACCAGGGACGGGGAAGCCTGGAGAATCCCAGGGATGGGGAAGCCTGGTGGGCTGCCGTCTCTGGGGTCGCACAGAGTTAGGTGGACACGACTGAAGCGACTTAGCAGCAGCAGCAGCAGCAGCAGCAGCAGCAGCAGCAAATAATCCAGGATGATCTCATCTTGAGATCTTTAACTTAATTACATCTGCAAAAACCTTTTCCCAAATAAGATCACATTCAGAAGTTTGGGGGTGGGGTGGGTTGGATGCAGACATATATCTGGGGAATCACTATTCAAGCCACTACAGCATCGCACTTGAGGGAGGCATAAATGAACAAGCTAACCAGCCCTTTGGCTACCTGTGGTGTCTGCCATTTTCCTCTTCTGCTCTGGCTGTTTGGGGTTATGTTTCCTGTCACTGCTGATGCCCAAAATGATGACTATCATCCCAGTGACTAGGTCAGGGACATCAGTAGGACAGACAGAGACACAAAGGTTGCAGGTGTCTAAAGATGTGGACCTTGTTGGCTATGCCCAGGCGGCTGTCTCTGCACACTGCTGAAGCTGTGGTGACTTGTCTCTTAGCAAATGTCAACCCTGGTGACTTTTTATCTCCTCTTACTGAGGTGGGCTGCCATTTCCTTCTCCAGGGGATCTTCCTGACCCAGGGATCAAACCCAGGTCTTCTGCATTGCAGATGGATTCTTCACTGTCTGAGCCACCAGAGAAGCCTCTAACTGCTGCAGGAGTTAGTTTGGGGACTCATTGTTGCAGGAAAAGAACCGAGGCTGGAAGGCTGAGTTGGAAATGAATCTGAGTGACAAAAACTATGCTGTGTTCAAAATTACACTCCCACCCTTCTTTGAGACAAGCTTGTCTTTATTCCCCCAGTCTTTCCCCCAAAGTAGAATTTCCTACCTAGCAATGTCTTGGTACTTCATGTAAACAAATCCCTGTTGGTCCATCTCTGTTCTCCAGATACGCCTTGAGTGCAGGCTGAATCATTCATTATTTATTCCCCAGCATAATAAAACCTTTACTGCTTACTTGCAACAGAACTAGGGGAATAAAGATTCAGGGAGCAGAAATGCACAAGCTACAGCAGTTTGTTTAAGAGCAGGACAGCTCTACTGTTGCCTACTTCTTGCCCGGCGTCTGCCGAAATGGCTCTAAGAAGGACCCTCGCCTGCGGTCTCAGCGATGCGGTCCGCGGGAAAGAAGGGCTGAGCTGCTGTTTCCCTCACCCCCCACCTGCTTGCCCCATCTCCTGCTTTCTTTCCCTGCTGAGGATGACAAAGAATGGTCCAGCTCCCTCTCCCTATTCGAAGCCCTCTTTTGCTGTCCATGCCAAACAAAACTCCAATTTCTAAATCGGAGGCCCCAAAGCATTTGCTTTCTCACCACTAATTTCCCTGGAAGAAACCCTGATCACTGGGGAGAGATGAAGACATACACATAATTGAAGCTCAGATATTTTCCCCAAGGCCACAGGCTTTCTTTTTGCAGAGACACTTATGACTCCTAATGACCACTGGGGGTCCCCAGCGGGCTTTTCCAATCACCAGGGGCGCCGCATCCCTCACCCCTCCAGTCCCTTCCCGAGATGCCCGGAAGCCGCAGTCTGCTGCTAAGACACTTCAGTCCTGTCCTACTCTGTGCGACCCCATAGACGGCAGCCCATCAGGCTCCTCCGTCTCTGGGGATTCTCCAGGCAAGAACACTGGAGTGAGTTGCCATTTCCTTCTCCAATGCATGAAAGTTTAAAGTGAAAGGGAAGTCGCTCAGTCGTGCCCGACTCTTAGCGACCCCACGGACTGCAGCCCACCAGTCTCCTCCGTCCATGGGAGTTTCCAGGCAAGAGTACTGGAGTGGGTTGCCAGTGCCTTCTCCGGAAGCCCCAGTCAAAAAACTCGTTAAGCTGTGACGTCAGCCAGCCTGGAAGCTGCGCTGTGGTTGTGTCCATAGGTATGGCTAAGCCTCAAAGGAATGGGGCTTCGTGCTTTCCCTGTCAGCCGAATTTTCAGCCTAAATCATTGTTCTAATGTTATTTTACTGTGCTTTGGGACCCTGGTGGGTAGACTAGGTGGCAGAGGAACAGCATTTAATTTCCTTTGGGGTTTGTAATATGCTTGACACATCTTGAATGCTTGGTTGAGTAAGACACAGTTTATAGTCCTTTAAGTGATGAGCAACTTTGGGCACCTTTGTTCATGTCAAAGTTAAATGTTTGCGAGGGGAGAAGAAAAAAGGAAACACACACTTATGAAATATCTAATATATAGTTCATGGTTTTTAAATTCAGCAGGGCTTCCCTGGTGGCTCAGATAGTAAAGAATTTGCCTGCAATGCAGGAGACCTGGGTTTGATCTCTGGGACGGGAAGATCCCCTGCGGAAGGGAATGGCAACCCACTCCAGTATTCTTGCCTGGAGAATCCCATGGACAGACAAGCCAGGAGAGCTACAGTCCATGGGGTCACAAAGGGATGGACATGACTGAGAGACTAACACTTTCATTTACATTCATTATATTATTTAATCTTCAAAATGACCTCATGAGGTTGGGATTATTGTTCCAAACATGCAGATCAGGGAGGTGACATTAGAGAGATTAGCTTGTCTACTGTTCTACTGCTAATCAGGAGGGCGGTGCCAACAGCACCTATTTGGATGAAAATTGTGTGCTGGGCTCTTTGTCCCATATCCCCCAGCTTTTTGGTTTTACCATTTTACCAAGCAAAGGCCTTCAATCATAGGTCTACCTGAAGCTTTCAAAGTACATAACCAAATCCAAAAGGTGAAGTTGCCCGTTTTTGAATAATAAAATTCAACCTCAAATTTAATCAAGCAAATGCTTACTAAGTACCTTTTATCCACCAGGTTTTACGGCTACTAGAGGTTCAACTGAGCGCCTCATGTGCTACATTCAGGATAAGAAAGAAAGCAGTACTGCTGGGGGAAACGTGTTATTTTGACCAGAATGACATGGACTGGCTGTGTCTGCATAAAGTCAATCAAGGGAAGAGGAGGAGGGTGACCTCATGAATTACTGCAGAAGAGAAACTCACGATTCCTTACCAAACCCCAAACAACGGGTAATGTGACAAATGAAGAAAAATGACCAGGTTCACAGCATGGCACAAAGTGTGTCAATCCACAGAAAATTCAGCAACAGGAAAAACACATAAGGGTCTCTTTTCATCAGCTCCATCACAGGGCCCAGCCCAGGGCCTGCAGCAGAGTAGACTCCAGAATTACTGATCTCAAGTTCAGTGAGGTTCTTACAAATGTATCTGGGCCCACAGTGGGTGGCCCACACTCCCTGCAGCACAGGTCACACTCAAGGGACTCCATTCAGTCTGCCCTCCAAAGGAAAGCTTAAAATGAGAAACCAAACCTAGACACTTCAAACCCACAGGACTCTCTTAGATTGCTCCCAAGTTATTAACAGAGAAATGTATTTGTCTATTAATAGTCATCCAACAATTATATATTTATAGGAAATATGCCTCATTCCCAAGTATTACATCCTCTAGTTTTACCATGAAAAATCCTAAAGAAATGTGAAGGTAAAATGACTCTGATGTCCCTGCAGTTCACTTCAGTTCAGGTGCTTAGTCGTGTCCGACTCTTTGCGACCCCATGGACTACAGCACACCAGGCCTCCGAGTCCATCACCAACTCCTAGAGCTTATCCAAACTCATGTCCATTGAGTTGGTGATGCCAACCAACCATCTCATCCTCTGTCCTTCCCTTCTCTTCCTGCCCTCAATCTTTCCCAGCATCAAGGTCTTTTCAAATGAGTCAGCTCTTTGCATCAGGTGGCCAAAGTATTGGAGTTTCAGCTTCAACATCAGTCCCTCCAATGAATACCCAGGACTGATCTCCCTTAGGATGGACTGGTTGGATCTCCTTGCAGTCCAAGGGACACTCAAGAGTCTTCTCCAACACCACAGTTCAAAAGCATCAATTCTTCAACCCTCAGCTTTCTTTATAGTCCAACTCTCACATCCATACATGACTACTGGAAAAACCGTAGCCTTGACTAGACAGACCTTTGTTGGCAAAGTAGTGTCTCTTTTTAATATGCTGTCTAGGTGGGTCATAACTTTCCTTCCGAGGAGTAAGCATCTTTTAATTTCATGGCTGCAGTCACCATCTGCAGTGATTTTGGAGCCTCCCAAAATAAAGTCAGCCACTGTTTCCCCATCTATTTGCCATGAAGTGATGGGACTGAATGCCATGATCTTAGTTTTCTGAATGCTGAGCTTTAAGCCAACTGTTCCACTCTCCTCTTTCACTTTCATCAAGAGGGCCTTTAGTTCTTCTTCACTTTCTGCCATAAGGATGGTGTCATCTGCATATCTGAGGTTATTGATATTTCTCCCAGAAATCTTGATTCCAGCTTGTGCTTCATCTAGCCCAGTGTTCTCATGAGGTACTCTGCATATAAGTTAAGTAAGCAGGGTGACAATATACAGCCTTGATGTACTCTTTTTCCTATTTGGAACCAGTCTGTTCTTCCATGTCCAGTTCTAACTGTTGCTTTCTGACCTGCATACAGGTTTCTCAAAAGGCAGGTCAGGTGATCTTGTATTCCCGTCTCTTTCAGAATTTTCCACAGTTTATTGTGATCCACACTGTCAAAGGCTTTGGCATAGTCAACAAAGCAGAAATAGATGGTTTTCAGGAACTCTCTTGCTTTTTCAATGATCCAGCGGATGTTGGCAACTTGATCTCTGGTTCCTTTGCCTTTTCTAAAATCAGCTTGAACATCTGGAAGTTCATGGTTCACATATTGCTGAAGCCTGATTGGAGAATTTTGAGCATTAGTTTACTAGCATGTGAGATGAGTGCAATTGTGTGGTAGTTTGAGCATTCTATGGCATTGCCTTTCTTTGGGGTTGGAATGAAAACTGACCTTTTCCAGCCCTATGGCCACTGATGAGTTTTCCAAATTTGCTGGCATATTGAGTATAGCACTTTCACAGCATCATCTTTTAGGATTTGAAATAGCTCAACTGGAAATCTATCACCTCCACTAGCTTTATTTGTAGTGATGCTTCCTAAGATCCACTTGATTTCGCATTCCAGGATGTCTGGCTCTAGGTGAGTGATCACACCATTGTGATTATCTGGGTAGTGAAGATCTTTTTTGCATAGTTCTTCTGTGTATTCTTGCCACCTCTTCTTAATATCTTCTGCTTCTGTTAGGTCCAGACCATTTCTGTCCTTTATCGAGCCCATCTTTGCATGAAATGTTCCCTTAGTATCTCTAATTTTCTTGAAGCGATCTCTAGTCTTTCCCATTCTATTTTTTCCTCTATTTCTTTGCATTGATCACTGAGGAAGGCTTTCTTATCTCTCCTTGCTCTTCTTTGGAACTCTACATTCAAATCGGTATTACCTTTCCTTTTCTCCCTTGCTTTTTGCATCTCTTCTTTTCACAGCTATTTGTAATGCCTCCTCAGACAGCCATTTTGACTTTTTTCATTTCTTTTTCTTAGGGACAGTCTTGCTCCCTGTCTCCTGTACAATGTCACGAACCTCTGTCCATAGTTCATCAGGTGCTCTATCAGATCTAGTCCCTTAAATCTATTTCTCACTTCCACTGTATAATCATAAGGGGTTTGATTCCTGAATGCTCTAGTAATTTTCCCACTTTCTTCAATTTAAGTCTGAATTTGGCAATAAGGAGTTCATGATCTGAGCCACAGTCAGCTCCCGGTCTTATTTTTTTCTGATGATATAAAGCTTCTCCATCTTTGGCTGTAAAGAATATAATCAATCTGATTTTGGTGTTGGCCATCTGGTGATGTCCATGTGTAGAGTCTTCTCTTGGGTTGTTGGAAGAGCGTGTTTGCTATGACCAGTGATTTCTCTTGGCAAAACTCCATTAGCCTTTGCCCTGCTTCATTCTGTACTCCAAGGCCAAATTTGCCTGTTACTCCAGGTGTTTCTTGACTTCCTAGTTTTGCATTCCAGTCCCCTATAATGGAAAGGACATGTTTTTGGGGTGTTAGTTCTAAAAGGTCTTGTAGGTCTTCATAGAACCATTCAACTTCAACTTCTTCAGCGAGATGTGGCATCTTAAATGGCCCAACTCTTCTGCAATCTGAGAAGAGCCAGAATAGGAAAGACAGAAATACATGTTGTATAATTTTAAGTCACTTGCCCATGATTGAAAGCTTAATGAGCATGTTCATCTTAGGAGAAAATGGCAATGACGAAATTTCTTTGTGCTTATGTTACCATCTCTCCACCAAAGACCTTAAAATTAACTCTCAATAGTGCCTAAAAAATTGGTAAAACCAGTAGAACTCTTTGTAAAAATGTTAATGCCTCCTTTGTGATAGTAAAAGTGTGGAAAAGAAAAAAAAGATCTGGGAAGGAAAATTCTATGGCGAAATTAATTTCGTTAATTAATTTCATCTGGGCTTGTAGGTGATAGGAAGTGATAGCATTTGGTAAGTAAGATGCTTGGAAATTCAGAAATTTTAAAATAGCAGTATTCAATTTTTCAGTTTATAAAAAGACAATAGTAATTTTTTAAAAAAGCATTCACCATTTATTGGGTGCTATGTGCCAGGCCTTGATCTGACCTAAACTCTAAAATAACAATTTCTCTTAATGCCTAGACTTTGCTAACCCCACGTGTATGAGGGACACATTCAGAGCAGTCAAGTCCCTTTGCCTATCAACCGGCACCGGCAGCCAGAGAGTTTTGATGGTTCCTTAAGCTGTTGGGAAGATTTGTTCACGCAGGTGGTCTCACCGTGTTTTTACACTGGGGTACATGGCTATGTTAAATAGTTGACCTTGGCCTATTTTTGCAAAAATAATAGCTATAATTTATTAAGAGTCTACTGTGAACCAGTATCTTATCATGTTGTTGCTATAGTTCAGTCACTAGGTCGCGTCAAGCTCTTTGTGACCACATGAACTATAGCCCACCAGCCTCCTTTGTCCATGGGATTCTCCAGGCAAGAATACTAGAGTGGGTTGCAATTTCCTTCTCCAGGGGATCTTCCTGGACTGGAGATCGAACTCTTGTCTCCTGTACTGGCAGGTGTTTTCTTTACCATCTGAGCCACCAGGGAAGCTGCAAATTCTCTTATATCATCTGGTAATTTTCACCAAAATATCTGCCAGAAAGGCTTTATCTTTTCCTTTTCAAAGAGGAGGAAATTGAGGCTTATATTACTGGAAAGTGTTGGAACCAGGAGTCAAACATAACTTTGGCTTCAGAGCTTGTTCCTTTTATGTTCCAGGACCAAGTTCCTCATGCGGATCATGCCAACCGCCTGACCTGCTTGCACAGGCCAGACTCCCCTAGTGGAAGGTACAGAGTCTGTGCCCTTGGCATGAGACCCCAGCCTTCTTGGTTTCTAGAGAGCCCTTAGTCCTAGTTTCTTAGGTACTTTTTTTTTTTTTTTGCCATCTTCTGATCCTTAGCCAGAGAACCTGACATTGCATCTTCTATTTGTGACTCACTCTGTTTTTCTGTTTTGTGCATCATTAATAAAAATAACTGACAAAACAAACAGTAGGACAACCCACAAAATATCAACAGACAACACATACCCACAGCCTCTCCTTTTCTGTTTTATTCTGTTTTCTTTCCCATTTTAGACACACTGGGTGGTTAACAAAATCTACCAGAATATATCTTACTTGTTTTCAGAAAACTGTTATGATGTTTTGGATCTTGAGTTGGCTTCTTAGCCCACACCCTTGTTTGGGTGAGGTGTGCCCAAGAATAAGAGAATCAGCAGTTGCTTGGGATGATATTTCCATAGAGAGGAAATGGTTAGACATCACTCTAATGGAGAAACTCTCCTCCTTAATCCAGGATGACTGAGGATGCTGGAGCTCTGGTCAGCTCTGGAGCCAGCAGCCTGCCTCCTCTCCCCGCCTTTAGTTCCCTGCTTCTTCCCTTAACACAATGAGCTCATTTGTTTACTGCTTTTTCTCCCCTATTAGCGGTAAGCTTTATGACAATGGGGACCAAGGTTCCAGTTTTAATTTCTTTCTAGCAACAATTGGTTTTCCGCCAAAGGTAGTGGGAAAAATATTAAGAAAATAAATAGTTGTATGAGTTCAAGGACTTGACAAGGAATTTGGACCCCATCTTATAGTTCAGTGGTTCTCAACTTTTCCGTCTACTCTACACATAAAGAATGCGATCCATCCCTACTAGTAATTCTTATTCTCTTCTTGAGTACATTGGAGAGAATGGTGAGCGAGCAGGCAGAGAGCAGTCATGTACTTAGAATCTCCAAAGAGAGGCATTTTTGGAAAAAAATATCTTAGTGAATTGTGAAAACCATTCTCCCAGCCACCACCAAGGGCAGTGAAGAGAAGGAAGAGTCAATGAAATTTTTGACTGGGAGCAGGGAAACAGGAAGAAGCTTTTTTGGAATGACCTTGTTGAAGTGTCCTAGGTTAGGATGGGCATGAAATCAGAGACAGAAGGAGGTTGTAGTCAGCTTGTTTAAATGCAATAAAAATCTGGGCTATATTGTCAATAGAGTCCCAGAGAGGAAGGGTGAAAATGAGAAATACTTTGAAGGAAAAATTGATAGGAGGAAGAAAAGAACAGTGACCACTACATTTAGAGAATTTGAGCTTTGCTGATTGAGGAAGAATAATTCTACTAACAGAATTAGGGTAGGAGAAGGAAGATGCCCATTTAGGGCAAAGGAACATTGAATTTTCCCTTACTTTCTTAAGTTGGCACCATTAAGTTGAACTATTGTTGAATTTTCATTTTTGCAAAAAGTTTTGGAGTCAAGTGTTCCTCCTTACAAATATTTAGTTTTGAGAGTGTTTAGTTTGCTAGGTTTGTGAAAAGCCAACTCTTTGGAAAGACCCAGATGCTGGGAAAGATTGAAGGCAACAGGAGAAGGGGGAGTGACAGGATAGGATGGTTGAATAGCATCAGTGACTCAGTGGACTTGAAGCTTAGCAAACCCTGGGAGGCAGTAGAGGCCAGAGGAACCTGGCATGCCTCAGTCCATGGGGCAGCAAAGAGACGGACACGACTTAGCAACTAAACAACAACAAAAGTTTGCTAGTTATAGATAATTTGATGGCACCAAAACCCATCTTTACACAAATTTGTTCCCCTGTGAACTAAGACCATTTACCACGTAATCTTTCTTTGTTGATGTTAGCATATGAAAACTTATACCTAATCAAAATACTTGTAAGTAAGGACAAGCGGACTTGGTGAAATTCTCTTAAGGTCAGATTCCTGTCTATAGATCAGTTTGTATAACTCAGATCACCATCCTTTCTTTTATAGGAAAGATAGTCCATGGCTTACTGTGGCAGACACTCTTCAAAGACAGCTGTCAACAAATCTTCCCTTTATCTATGCACAGGCCATCCATCAAGAGGTGGGTTTTATTTGCCTTCCCCTGGATCTTGACTGGCTTTGTGCAGGCTTCAACCAATAGGTTTAGGGGCAGAAATGATGCATGGCCTGTTCTGGGCTTCACCCTTTACAGCAAGGTAGCTTCTGCTTTTTCTGTCTTAGAATCCAGCTGGCATGCTATAAGGAACCCTAGGCCATTCTGCTTAAGAGGAAGGTCTTGAAAGGCTGTCGATGATCAGAAACCATGCAGAAAGAAAAGGCATGTGAAGGAGAACCAAAATGCCCCATCAAGAGCCGGCACCACAGCCAACCCCTACGTAGACGAGGAAGGGCTTCTTGGAGCTTCCAGCCCAGTAGCTCCACCTGCTGGTGGTTACCTGAGTGACTCCACAAGCATCACAAGAGGCAGAGGCACTTGCGAGTAAATTGACAAAGTAGGCAGTGAGACTAGACCACTGTTTAGAGTGGTTTGTTACACAGCAATCAATATCATACACTTACATACCTGAAATTCCTTTTTATCATGTAACACTAAACAGATAAAAATAAATCTTAAAATATAGGTCATAATGTATAAGGGACGTAAAGTTTCTCCCCTACATTCTTTTGGTTTCCAGCTGGGACTGACATGAGACAGATTAACAGGAGGAAAGCATACACATTTCATCACATTTTACATGTGCAGGGTGTCCCCACAGGAAAATGAAGACTCAAAGATGTGGCTGGGCCTAAGTGCTTATATACTAGGTTGAATGAACAAAGAGTGGTGATTGTGGAAAAGTAACTGCAAAATCTGGGGAGACTAAAAGAAGATAAGAATTATTTTAACAAGGTCTGTTTGTACCCATTTCTCTTGGCCTTGATTCCTCATCTCTTTCCTCCTGGTGTAGGGACAGCATCCTTCATATGGGAATTTCATATCCTGCTACTGGGAAGGAAAAAGGAAGGTCAAAGCACCCTTCTTATATCTGCTCTTTTTCAATTTCCTCTAAATCAAAATAATCAATATGCCAAAGCAGCATATTTTGGGGTTGTGTGTTTTGAATCTCTTCAAATGCACAATAATAATACAAGCACTTAGTGAACCTGCCGCATTATAGCTAGAACATTTTCAAAGTCATTGGAGCTAAATCCGTGACCCAATCAGAGGTAGTCACTATCCTCAATTCTGTATTGATTATCTCTTTGCTTTAAAAAAAACAAATAACATTATCTGGACTTCCCTGGTGGAGCAGTGGATAAGAGTCTGCCTGCCAACGCAGAGGACACAGGTTCAATCCCTGGTCTGGGAAGATTCCGCATGCCCTGGAACAACTAACCCGTGTGCCACAACTACTAAGCTGGGTGCTCTAGAGCCCATTCTCTGCAATAAGAGAAGCCATCTCTTCCTGCAATGAGAAACCCATGCACCGCAACAAAGTAGCCCCTGCTTGCAACAACCAGAGAAAGCCCGTGCACAGCAATGAAGACCCTGGCTGTCTCTGTCCTCCACTTCTTGCTGCTCAGAGTGTGGTCCCTGGAGCAGCAGCAGCAGCACTCCTTGGGAGCTTGTTGCTGCTAAGTCGTTTCAGTCGTGTCCAACTCTGTGCGGCCCCATAGACGGCAGCCCACCAGGCTCCCCCGTCCCTGGGATTCTCCAGGCAACAACACTGGAGTGGGTCGCCGTGTCCTTCTCCAATGCATGAAAGTGAAAAGTGAAAGTGAAGTCGATCAGTCGTGTCCAACTCTAGCGACCCGATGGACTGCAGCCCACCAGGCTCCTCTGTCCATGGGATTTTCCAAGCAAAAGTACTGGAGTGGGGTGCCATCGGAGCTTGTTAGAAGTGCTAAAATTCAGGCCCCACCCTGACTTATCAAATCACCCACAAGATCTCCAGGTGATATGCAGATACACTGGAGTTTGAGGAGCAGGGTCAGCCAAGCTGGGGTTCACAAATCTGTGGGTGCGTGTGTAGAGGGGAAGCTTCCTGGGAAAGAGAAAAATGAACCATCAAGGGGTTCATTTTTAGCAAGGAAAGCCTTCCTCACTGAACACATCTTAGAGGGGAAGTTGGACATAAAAGTAGAGCAGACTTTTATTTATCCTTCATGTTATGAGAGCGTTCATGTGGTGCTTGTTCAGATTACCAAGGGCCAGCATTTATGTAAGGCTAGTTCATTTCCTTCCTTTCTATATTTAGAAAAAGCTGTTCCTCAAAGCGTGACCTGTTTCAGAATCACCAGCGCTGCTTGTGTTCCACAGCTGATGAACTGGGGGTGTACTTTTAATAAGCATCCTGGGGGACCCCTTTGGACACTAACCTTTAAGAAGACTCACTGAGCATTCCCTGGGTCCTCAGACTTTGCCCTGATGCTATTTCTTTCTCATGACACTATTTCCTTATCATTATCCAGAAGCTGGTCCACATCAGACCAGGGGAGAGGGCAAGACCGATGTGGGAGGAACAGTGAAAGACATTCAGTCGTGTCTGACTCTTTGTGACCCCATAGACTATATGGTCCATGGAATTCTCCAGGCTAGAATACTGGAGTGGGTAGCCTTTCCCTTCTCCAGGGGATCTTCCCAACCCAATGATTGAACCCAGGTCTCCCTCATTGCAGGTGGATGCTTGACCAGCTAAGCCACAAGGGAAGCCTCATGTGGGAGAAAGGGAGGGTAAATTCTATACTATTGCTGAATAAGACCATTCCCTTCTCATCCTACTCTTTCTATCTCTTTCTTTGCACACAGGTGTCTCAGTAGTAAAGAATCCACCTGCCAATGTAGGAGGTGCAGGAGACACAGATTTGATCCCTGGGTTGGGAAGATCCCCTGGAGAAGGAAATGGCAACCCACTCTAATATTCTTCCTTGGGGAAGTCCATGGACAGGGGAGGCTGGTGGGCTGCAGTCCATGGGGTGGCAAAGAGTCAGACATGCCTGAGTGACTAACACTTTCACTTTTTCAGTTATATTTTATATGAAGTCTGTGGGCCAGTTTGAGAAGAGTGACATTAATAATGGCTTTTAATAGAAAATTTGTTAGAGCTTGACTTGTTAATCTGGAATGTGGCCCATTTGTACACTGGGGGCTGCTTATGTCACTGTTTGTCTAAGCTGGCAGATGATAAGAATGCCTTCACTCGTAGACTCCTTGGCAGGTGATAACTGTCTTTCCAAACAAAAGATTCTAACAGGCATATCAATAGCACCAGAAGATGCCTTACTCGCCAGCATATGACTATCCCAAATATTATGTCTCTTATATTGTGTCCTTGGTTACTCAGTTGTGTCTGACTCCTTGCAACCCCATGGACTGTGGCCAGCCAGGCTTCTCTGTCCACGGAATTTTCCAGGAAAGACTACTGGAGTGGGTAGCCATTCCCTTCTCCAAGGGATCTTACTGAACCTGGGTCTCCTGCATTGCAGGTGAATTCTTTACCATCTAAGTCACCAGGAAAGCCCATCTCTTATATTAGGCCCATCAGGAAGACCGGCTTGTCTTTTAGGTTTCAAGTGCAATACTGACTTTTAAATAGGATTCCAAAGTCAAATGCCTTTCAAAATTTTGTTTCTAAGACAGGCTTTGTGATATTTCTTAGGCTGTAGAAGAGCTGGGAAGAGGGAAGAAGGTAATGATCAGGCAGAGAGCCCTGTCAGGGTGGTGCCTGAGCTCCTCCTGGGATGAGTTTAACTAGAGAATTAGACTCCACAGGCTGCATATTTCTGAGGGATTTCTGTAAACCTGGCTGCTGTCAGGGACAAAGCAAAAGGCAGAGTAGTGTTGAAGCCCTGTTGCCCAGAATGTCTTGTGGCAGACATGAAATAAAAATTACAAAGAAGGAAAATGTCATTTTCAAAACCTTACAACAGGTCTTGAGAGGCTTCCTTGGTGTCTTTTAAGTTTATTTCAATAAGCAACTTACATTCACAGGAGAGAAGGCTATTTTCTCTAAAGACACTAGAAAAATAATTGTTTGCCAGTGAAGGTTTATTCACATATCCTACTGACAATCTTGTACGGAATTTGGGAAGAAGCAGTTTGGAAATCTTGATTTTGGAAACTGCAGCAGTTCCCAAGTGTAATAGAATCACGGATACTGAATCTTAACAGGACCATGTATCGCGTAGATAAATGTCACATGCTGTGCTTGTATATTTATAAATTTTTTTTCACTAAAGCAGTGTGATTTAGTGGAAGAAATATGCATTTTAGAATCAGACAGAGTTAGGTACAAACTCTAATTTGCCCACTTAAGTGTTCTTGGGCAAAGCATTGGGGATCTATTATAACAGTGCTTTTCACCTAAAACATGGAAATAGAAATAGCTATCTCTCAAGGCTTTTGTGAGCATGCAATGATGTCACAGCATCTAACACATGTCTACACACAGTAGGGGCTCAATAATGTTTGTTTCATAAATTAGATATTTCACTTTCCGGGCTGATACATTTTCATGTATTTAGTAGGTTAAAAGTATATTTTTTAACTGAAACTAATTAATTGTGATAAAAATATTATGAATGTTGAAAATAAGTACAGAATTTATGATGTTGACCTACTTTGATGGGTTAAGTAAATATATTTAGTCTTTTCTGTAAACTGCCTTTCTTGTTTGACTACTCTCCATGCGATGAAAAGTCATGTTAAGACGTGAAAGAATAAGTAAAAAGTTTATATACCATAAATTGTATGTAAATCTAAAAATAAAATATGATGCAAAGGAATAAGACATACTAGATTGAGTGAAAGATTGGCTGGTTGGTTGATTGATTGCTCCCAGCCTTTTTTTCCTCCTTCAAGTAAAACCAATTGAATTGTTTCCATTCTGAGGAATTTATTATTAATCTGTACAGAAAAATAGGAAGAAATAAACAATAAGAACAGAGATGAGTTGATGAAGCTTGGGACATGGTAGAGTCAGTTCTTTACACCAGGATCTTTATACCCAAGTCTATATATCCTGACTCCCTGCTGAGATGGTCAGTGTAAAACCTTTTTGCTCTCTGTTTCTAGTTAGGGGAGTATTTTGAAACTTATGAAGTTTTCCAGTGTCTCCATTCTGTGTCCATCTGACCACCTCTGCCAAGTGTTACACAGACTAATTCCTTCTCAAGGGCTCTTCCCTTCAGTCCAGAAGACGCCAACAGGGCAGAACAGTAGGAAAAGGCTCCTGGTCTCAGGGGCTGAACTTTTAGTGTTGGTTATAATCATACCATTGCAGGCTTCCTGGGTAGCTCAAACAGTAAAGAATCTACCTACCATGCGGGAGACCTGGGTTTGATGGCTGGGTCGGAAAGATCCCCTGAAGAGGATTTTTTTCACTTTAATTATATGATGAAATATATTAAATTTATTTAAGAAAAAGTTATTAAGTGTCTATACTTAATATATAGGAACTTAATATATGGATACTTGGTACTACATCAGCTTTACTAAACTGAAACTAGTTCCAGAATTCTCTTGCATGTGTGTTTCAGGGTTAGACTTGTCCATGAGAGAAATTTGCATGGTATTTGGAAGACAAAAAAGAAGCACAACCATTTTTTTGTCTTACTGCTCTGAAATTTGGTGCAGGGTGCCAGGCACTGTGGCAGCCTGTGAATGTTGTCGCAGATCTGCTGGCTTACCTTGGTGGCCAGGTGGGCTGCACCTGGGTCTGCAGTTTCTCCAGCTCTAGCGGGGTCATCTTGGACTCTGTTCCCTGGGTGAGTGCACGTGTGGCGTCGTGTCAATAGCCTTGGCTTCTCCTGCAGATAACCTGCGTCACTGAGGCTGGAGGTGATGAAAGACAGACGCGGGCTCCTGTTTATCCTCTCTCTCCCCTGCTTTTCTTCTTGCTGTTCTTCTCAACTACCATTCCAGCTTACCTACTGCAGCTTCAGGCTCCACATCTGATGCAGACAATGAGTGCCTTTATTATGCATCACTCATCATGGGACTGCTTCTCTGGGGCACTCACCACCAATACAGTCTGTATGTACCAAACTGCGCTGGGCTTTAGAGACAAAAATGGGGAGCCAGGGAAGTATTGACCTTCTTTCCTGAGTTTAAATGCTAGTTGAGGATATTATTATTATAATACAAAAGGAGTTACACATAGTGTTTTTAATTTTCAATCAGGCTGAGGATTCTTAATGATATACTGTTATGCGTGCTAAGCTGTTTTAGTTGTGTCTGACTCTTTGCAACACTATGGTCTGCAGCCTGCCAGGTTCCTCTGTCCATGGGATTCTCCAGGCAAGAATACTGCAGTGGGTTGTCATACCCTCCTCCAGGAGAGCTTCCCGACCAATATACTGTTACAGAATTTAAAAATTTTTCAAAGGTTTTCTTGTTTTTTAATCAACATAGATGCAAAGAAGACTAAGAGAGGATTTAAAGCTTCCCTCAGGCTAAGCAGGGATTTCAGGCAACTCTTACCCAAAGATCATACAGTGTATAAGTGGCAGATATTTCATCTTCAGATTCATATTCCAGCACTTGTTTAAATGTAATGCTGCTGCTGCTGCTGCTGCTAAGTCGCTTCAGCCGTGTCCAACTCTGTGTGACCCCAGCCCACCAGGCTCCCTCGTCCCTGGGATTCTCCAGGCAAGAACACTGGAGTGGGTTGCCATTTCCTTCTCCAATGCATGAAAGTGAAAAGTGAAACTGAAGTCGCTCATTTGTGTCCGACCCTCAGCGACCCCATGGACTGCAGCCTTCCAGGCTCCTCCATCAATGGGATTTTTCCAGGCAAGGGTACTGGAGTGGGGTGCCATTGCCTTCTCCCTTAAATGTAATAGTTATGAAAAATTTTTAGTTGCATGGAGCAGATATTACTATCAATTGTGTCTCTGCATGACCAAAATACTTATCATCCAGAAAATTACAAATATAATAGCAGACTTGGCACCATGCAGAAAGCCACAGGGGACTTTTCAGCTTTTGAATAGTTACTTGATGTTCAGTAGATATGACCATAGAAATATGAACAAATAAAATGTCAGTCATCTGAGTGCCCTTTCTTTTGATGCTAAGCTTCACAGAATAGGTACCTACAGGTTTCCCTTTTAGATCATGCCTTCCCGTGGAGTTGTAGGAGAGATGGGGAGGTTTGCATGGAAGCTTGGAGGTGGTTAGCTCCAATATATCCACACAGGGGCAGAGCTAGAGCAGCAGACACCTCTACCAGTTATGCCACCAAGATCGAATTTGACAAAAAGTGATCATCACAATGGTGATTTTGTAACAGAAAGGAAAGGGGCAGGGCACAACTTTTGAAAGAATGACATAGCCCAGGGGCACAACATAAACCAAGTAGAATCAAATGGGACCAGGGCTGCAGACAAGACTAGACCTTGATCCTCAAGCAGCAAGTGAAATGACAAACCCAGAGGCACCATGGCAGTTCACGGTTAGAAGACCAAGAGTGGGCAGTGGCCCCAATCCTGGAAATCTTCCCAAAATAGTTGGAATGATCATCCCACTCATTAGCATATGAAATTACCCAGCTTGTAAAAACTAATCAAGCCACATATTGCAGGCTGCACTTGCCCTCTGTGATGGCCCACACTCTGCCCATGGAGTGTGCTTCCCTCTGAAGCTGAATAAAGCCACTGCTTACCTATCACTTTGTCTCTCACTGAATTCTTTCTGTGATGAGACATCAAGAACCTGAGCTTCCTTAAGACCCAAAACCAGGCACTGTGGGTTTTGGCTGGGTTTGAGTCCCAGCCACATGGGTTCAAGTCCAAAGCAGGGTTTTGGCCGGGTCTGAGTCCCAACCACGTGGGTTCAAGTCCCTATCTGAGGTAAATAGTTTCAATTCCTCCAGAGCTAAGTGGGTCAGGCCAGTAACCCAACCAGTAAGGTATTGTATCTCTCAAGGGCAGGGCCTTTGACCTCTGTGATGTGATTCTTTAAGAGTTGAGGCATATATTCATCATCTTTAACTTATTTTTTAATTTTTTATGATAAAACTAATATATGCTGGTTTGTAAAATTAAACTCTGTAGAAGTATGTGGAGAAAAAAAGAAGTCTCCTGTCCCTCACCTTCCCATCACCTCTATCCTACTCACCAGAGTTCTATTCTCAAAAAGTAACACATACATATTTAACAAATATCAGTATTTATTGAATGCCTTTTAATTATTAATGCCAGGCACTATGCTTGGTCTAGGAATTATGGCCATGAAAAACACTGACCAAAAAGATCATTCATTTAGTTTAGGTCTTAGTCTGTTCAGTCTGCTGTGACAAATTACCATAGACTGGACATTTTAAATAACAAACATTTGTTTTTCACAGTTCTGGGGGCTGTGAAGTCCAAGTCCAAGGCACAGCAGATTCAGTATCTGGTGAAGGCCGCTTTGTGTCCTCAAGTGAAGAGCACTAGGGAGCTAGTTTCCTCTCTCATAAGCACACTAATCTTATTCATGAGGGCTCCTCCCTCATGACCTAATCACTTCCCACATGTTCCATCCCTAATACCATCACATGGGTGTTAAGATTTCAATATATTAATCTGGGGGAATAGAAAGATTCACTCCATAGCAGTTTACATTTAGCTCTTGGTATTATGATATATACATGTGTTAGTTAAGGTACACCAATACTTGTGATACATAGATGCCAAATATTTAATAGCTCCAAATTAGAGAAATTTATTTCTTATATATGTAACATGACTAAACTGCAGTGACTCAGGCACTTAGGATGGTGGAGGCTCTACCACTTCTGAGACATACATATCAAATTTGCAGAACAGTGGTCTTTCAGTACAGTTCAGTCGCTCAGTCATGTCCGACTCTTTGAGACCCCATGGACTGCAGCACACCAGGCCTTCCTGTCCGTCATCAACTCCCACAGTTTACTCAAACTCATGTCCATTGAGTCGGTGATGCCATCCAACCATCTCATCCTCTGTCATCCCCTTCTCCTCCCGCCTTCAATCTTTCCCAGTATCAGGGTCTTTTCCAGTGAGTCAGTTCTTTGCATCAAGTGGCCAAAATATTGGAGTTTCAACTTCAGCATCAGTCCTTCCAATGAATATTCAGAACTGATTTCCTTTAGGATGACTGGTTGGATCTCTTTGCACTCCAAGAGACTCTCAAGAGTTTTCTCCAACACCACAGTTCAAAAGCATCAATTCTTCAACCCTCAGCTTTCTTTATAGTCCAACTCTCACATCCATATATGACTACTGGAAAAACCATAGCTTTGACTAGATGGACCTTTGTTGACAGAGTAATGTCATTGCTTTTTAATATGCTGTCTATGTTGGTCATAACTTTTCTTCCAAGGAGTAAGCATCTTTTAATTTCATGGCTGCAGTCACCATCTGCAGTGATTTTGGAGCCCCCCAAAATAAAGTCTGACACTGTTTTCATGTTTCCCCATCTATTTCCCGTGAAGTGATGGGACCGGATGCCATGATCTTAGTTTTCTGAATGTTGAGTTCTAAGCCAACTTTTTCACTCTCCTATTTCAGTTTCATCAAGAGGCTCTTTTGTTCTTTGCTTTCAGCCATAAGGGTGGTATCATCTGCATATCTGAGGTTAGTTATATTTCTCGTGGCAATCTTGATTCCAGCTTGTACTTCATCCAGCCCAGCGTTTCTCATGATGTACTCTGCATATAAAACCAGGGTGACAATATGCAGTCTTGACGTACTCCGTTCCCAGTTTGGAACCAGTATGTTGTTCCATGTCCAGTTCTAAATGTTGCTCCTTGACCTGCATTCAGATTTCTCAAGAGGCAGGTCAGGTGGTTTCGTATTCCCATTTCTTTCAGAATTTTCCACAGTTAATTGTGATCCACACAGTCAAAGGCTTTGGCATAGTCAATAAAGCAGAAATAGATGTTTTTCTGGAACTCTCTTGCTTTTTCAGTGACCCAGAGGATGTTGGCAATTTGATCTCTGGTTCCTCTGCCCTTTCTAAATAGAGCTTGCACATCTGGAAGTTCATGGTTCACTTATTCTTGAAGCCTAGCTTGGAGAATTTTGAGCATTACTTTGCTAGTGAGATAAGTGCAATTGTGCAGTAGTTTGAACATTTTTGGCATTGCCTTTCTTTGGGATTGGAATGAAAACTGACCTTTTCTAGTCCTGTGGCCACTGCTGAATTTTCCAAATTTGCTGGCATATTGGGTGCAGCACTTTCACAACATCATCTTTTAGGATTTGAAAGAGCTCAACTGGAATTCTATCATCTCAACTAGCTTTGTTTATAGTGATGCTTCCTAAGGCCTACTTGACTTTGCATTCCAGGATGTCTGGCTCTAGGTGAATAATCACACCATTGTGATTATCTGGGTTGTGAAGATCTTTTTTGTATAGTTCTTCTGTGTATTCTTGTCACCTCTTCTTAATATCTTCTGCTTCTGTTAGGTCCCTACAATTTCTGCCCTTTATCGAGCCCATCTTTGCATGAAATACTGCCTTGGTATCTCTAATTTTCTTGAAGAGTTCTCTAGTCTTCCTCGAATCTATTGTTTTCCTCTATTTCTTTGCACTGATCACTGAAGAAGGCTTTCTTATCTCTCCTTGCTCTTCTTTGGAACTCTGCATTCAGATGCTTATATCTTTCCTTTTATCCTTTGCCTTTCACCTCTCTTCTTTTCACAGCTATATGTAAGACCTCCTCAGACAACCATTTTTCCTTTTTGCACTTATTTTTCTTGATGATGGCCTTCTGTATAACGTCACAAACCTCCATCCATAGTTCTTTAGGCACTCTGTTTATCAGATCTAATCCCTTGAATCTCTTTCTCACTTCCACTGTATGATTGTAAGGGATTTGATTAAGGTCATACCTGAATGGTCTAGTGGTTTTCCCTACTTTCTTCCATTTAACTCTGAATTTGGCAATAAGGAGTTTATGATCTGTGCCACAGTCAGCTCCTGGTCTTGTTTTTGCGGACTGTATAGAACTTCTCCATCTTTGGCTACAAAGAATATAATCAACCTCATTTCGGTGTTGACCATCTGGTGATGTCCATGTGTAGTCTTCTCTTGTGTTGTTGGAAGAGGATGTTTGCTATGACCAGTGCGTTCTCTTGGCAAAACTCTATTAGCCTTTGCCTTGTTTCATTCTGTACTCCAAGATCAAATTTGCCTGTTACTCCAGGTGTTTCTTGACTTCCTACTTTTGCATTCCAGACCCTTATAATGAAAAGGATATCTTTTTTGGGTGTTAGTTCTTGTAGGTTTTCATAGAACTGTTCAACTTCAGCTTCTTCAGTGTTACTGGTTGGGGCATAGACTCGGATTACCGTGATATTGAATGGTATGCCTTGGAAATGAACAGAGATCATTCTGTCGTTTTTGAGATTGCATCCAGGTACTGCATTCTGGACTCTTTTGTTGACTATGATGGCTACTCCTTTTCTTCTAAGGGATTCTTCCCCACGTAGTAGATATAATGGTCATCTGAGTTAAATTTACCCATTCCAGTCCATTTTAGTTCGCTGATTCCTAAAATGTCAGTGTTCACTCTTGCCATCTCTTGTTTAACCACTTCCAATTTGCCTTGATTCGTGGGCCTAACAGTCCATGTTCCTATGCAGTATTGCTCTTTACAGATTGGACTTTACTTCCATCACCAGTCACATCCACAACTGTGTGTTGTTTTTGTGTTGGGTCTGTCTTTTCATACTTTCTGGAGTTATTTCTCCACTGATCTCCAGTAGCATATTGGGCACCAATCGACCTGGGGAGTTCTTTGTTCAGTATCCTTTTTGCCTTTTCATACTGTTCATGGGGTTCTGAAGGCAAGAATACTGAAATGGTTTGCCATTTCCTTCTCCAGTGGACCACGTTTTGTCAGAACTCTCCGCCATGACCCGTCCATCTTGGGTAGCCCTTCACGGCAGGGCTCATAGTTTCACAGAGTTAGACAAGGCTGTGGTCCATCTGATCAGATTGGTTAGTTTTCTGTGATTGAGGTTTTCAGTCTGTTTGCCCTCTGATGGAGAAGGATAAGAGGCTTATGGAAGCTTCCTGATGGGAGAGAATGATTGAGGGGGAAAGTGGGTCTTGTTCTGATGGGCAGGCCATGCTTAATAAATCTTTAATCCAATTTTCTGTTGATGGGAGGGGCTGTGTTCCCTCCCTGTTGTTCAAGTTGATGCCAAACTATAGTGGTGGTAATGGAGATAATGGCGACCTCCCTCAAAAGGTCTCATCCACACACTGCTACCCTCAGTGCCCTCAGCCCTGCAACAGGCCACTGCCAGCCCACATCTCTGCTAGAGACTCCTGGACACTCACAGGCAAGTCTGGGTCAGTCTCTTGTGGGGTCACTGTTCCTTTCTCCTGGGTCCCGGTGCACACAAGCTTTTGTTTGTGCCCTCTAAGAGACTATTTCTTCAGTCCTGTGTATGTTCTGGTGGCTCTATGGTGGGGTTAGTGGCGACCTCCTCCAAGAGGGCTTATGCCATACCCAGGTCTGCTGCACCCAGAGCCCCTGACCCTGCACAGTCCACTGCTGATCCGCATCTCCGCAGGAGACACTCAAACACAGTTCTGTCTCAGTCTCTGTGTGGTTTCTGGGTCCTGGTGTGCACAGGTACATTTGAGCCCTCTGAGCATCTCTGGCAAGTATGGTCTTTAGCCAAGTCAGCTGGATAGGGTCATGGAGGAGACAATGAGGAAAGATTTTTATGGGCTTTGTTTGGGAGTAGAGCACTTTTACACCTCTGTTCACATTTCACTGGCTACAGCTATATGACTTCACTATACCATTCACTACCTGGGTGACCTTGGGAAACTTATTTACATCTCTGTGCCTCAGGTTCCTCATGCATAAAATACAGATAATGAGTACCTATTCCTAAGGCTGTTTATTAACTAAATTGTAGAAAACACAGAAAGCCTTTTGAACAGCTCCAGGAAGAAGAAGGGAATAAACATTTTAGTGAGAAGTTTGTTATTCCTGCTCAGTAGGTTTCCCTGTACACAAACAGGATTCAATTTAACTACTCTTCTGAAATTTAAAATTTAATGTGTTCCAAATATTATTTCATGTTAGAATTATAAATCTACCTACCATTTTAACAACTATTCAGTATTTTCCCCCATTCTCTGTGGACATAGCACTGGAAAAGATCCAATCCCAAGGAAAGACAATGCCAAAGAATCTTCAAACTACTGTATAATTGCTCTTTTCACATGCTAGTAAGGTCATGCTCAAAATCTTTCAAGCTTGGATTCAGCAGTATATAAACAGAGAACTTCCAGATGTACAAGCTGGGTTTAGAAAAGGCTGAGGAACCAGAGATCAAATTGCTAACAAATGTTGGATCATGGAGAAAGAAGGGAATTCCAGAAAAACATCTACTTCTGCTTCATTGCTTATGCCAAAGACTTTGACTGTGTGGATCACAATAAACTGTGGAAAATTCTTCAAGAGAGAGGAGTTACAAACCACCTGACCTGCCTCCTGAGACATCTGTATGCAGGCCAAGAAGCAACAGTTAGAACTGGGCATGGAACAACAGACTGGTTCCAAATCAGGAAAGGACTACGTCAAGGCTGTATATTGTCACCCTGCTTATTTAACTTATATGCAGAGTACATCTAGCAAAACTCCAGGCTGGATGAAGCACAAGCTGGAATTAAGGTTTCAGGAAGAAATATCAATAATCTCAGATATGCAGATGACACCACCCTTATGGCAGAAAATGAAGAGAAACTAAAGGGCCTCTTATAAAGGCTAAAGAGGAGAGTGAAAAAACTGGTTTAAAACATTAAAAAAAAAAAAAAAAGCTAAAATCATGGTGCTGGTCCCATTGTTTCATGGCAAATAGATGGGGAAAAAGTGGAAAAGTGACAGACTTTATTTTCCTGGGCTCCAAAATCACTGCAAACAGTGACCGCAGCCATGAAATTAAAAGATGCTTGCTTCCTGGAAGGAAAGCTATGGCAAACCCAGGCAGCATATTAAAAAGCAGAGATATCACTTTACCAACAAATATCTGTGTAGTCAAAGCTATTTTTTTTTCAGTAGTCATGTATAGATGTGAAAATTTGACCATAAAGAGGGCAGAGTGCTGAAGAATTGATGCTTTCAAATTGTGGTGCTGGAGAAGACTCTTGAGAGTCTCTTGGACTGAAAGAAGATCAAACTAGTCAATCCTAAAGGAAATCAATGCTGAATAGTCACTGGAAGGACTGATGCTGAAGCTCCAGTACTTTGCTCACGTGATGCGAAGAGTAGACTCACTAGAAAAGACCCTGATACTGGAAAAACAAAACTGAAGCTAAAACGAGAAGGAAGTAGCAGAGGATGAAATGGTTTAGATACCCTCACTGACTCAATGGATATGAATTTGAGCAAACTCCAAGAGATAGTGGAGGACAGAGGAACCTGGCATGTTGTAGTCCATGAGGTCGACAAGAGCTGACATGACTTAGCAACTGACAAAAACAATAACAATTCTGCAGGCATATATAATATATTTAACTCTTTGATGAGTATTTTTGCTTATCAACTGTGTATATCCATGCTGTGTGCCATAAATGCTTGGCAGGAAAATTCCTACCTTGTGCTGTCACACTCCATGTATGTTAAAACATTCAGCTATCAAATGCAGGAAAATCACTCTAGGACCATTTAGAAGACTTCTTTTTGGTTCAGAAGATCCTACCAGAGGAAGAAACATAGGACCTGCCCGCCAGCTTTTCATTTTTCCTTGCTCTATCCTTTGTGGTAGTGGAGCCTGGATGCTGTTACACATGAAAAAGGAAAGGTTTAAAGTGGCATCCTTTGGGCTTTTACCAGAATATGTTGCTGAACACCAAGCCTTTCAAGACGGTCTTCCTGAGCATCCTTAGAATCCTAAGGATTGTGGAATCTTCTCATGGTTTTGGATTATAAATTTAGTCTTATCATTATTACATTGTGTATTATTAGCTAAAATACTTTAACGGTTTTAAATGTTAAAATTGTTTTAAAAAGAGGCAAAATATTTTTCTCTTTTTTTTAATAGAAAAATGTTTAAATTTATGAGGAAATAATATTAACAATAGCTCTCCTTTATTTCTGATTCTTATAATCGTTGAGTCAGTTTTTTCCTCGGTTTTTGCAGCAAAGATTTGAAGGGACAGACAAGCTCAAACAGGCAGAATTTTATTAAGCAGGCAGAAATAGTACAACCCCAAGACATGAGAGTGGGCAGACTCTGTAGGAGTGGCCTTGAATCGTCTTGACTTTTGTGTTTATACTTCTCCTCTCCTCTTCCTTGGAGAAGGCAATGGCAACCCACTCCAGTACTCTTGCCTGGAAAATTCCATGGATGGAGGAGCCTGGTAGGCTGCAGTCCATAGGGTCACGAAGAGTCAGACACGACTGAACGACATCACTTTGACTTTTCACTTTTATGCACTGGGGAAGGAAATGGCAACCCACTCCAGTGTTCTTGCCTGGAGAATCCCAGGGAAGGGGGAGCCTGGTGGGCTGCCGTCTATGGGGTTGCACAGAGTCGGACACGACTGAAGCGACTTAGCAGCAGCAGCAGCAGCAGCAGCAGAAGCAGCAGCAGCAGCAGCAGCAGCAGCAGCAGCAGCAGCAGCAGCAGCTGTCTCCTCTTCCTGGAGCCTGACTGTATGTGCTTGCTCCGTCACTCAGTCGTGTCCAGCTCTGCCACCCTATGGACTATAGCCCGTCAGGCTTCTCTGTCCATGGGATTCTCCAGGCAAGAATACTGGAGTATTGCCATTTCCTCCTCTAGGGATCTTCCTGACCCAGAGACTGAACCTGTGTCTCCTGCATCTCTTGCATTGGCAGGAAGATTCTTTACCATTAGTGCCACCTGGGAAGCATTGTTTTCCTGCCCTATGTAAAATAGGGCTAGTACCTACTACCAATCAGGAAGGGAACATATTTAGGTATGTTTTTTCCTCTGGAGGTTCCCATTCCTGTCCTGGGATTTTCTTCCTTTGTCTCTTTTCTCAATCTTTTCCCTTTCTTTGTCTGCCTTCTAGTCCCCACTTTCTCTACCATTTTGGACTCCTTTTTGCTATCCTAACTACAGAGGGTGGCAGAGGATGAGATGGCTATATAGCATTATCAACTCAACAGATGTGAGTGTAAGCAAACTCTGAGAGATAGTGAAGGACAGGGAAGCTTAGTCTGCTGCAGTACATGGGGTCACAAGGAGCCAGACACAACTTAGCAACTGAGCAACAATAGCAACTACCTAATATAATGATCTTCTAAGGAACATCATGTCCGTTTTAAGAGATGAAGAAACTAAGAATTAGAGAATAGAAGTAAATTGTGTCCAGTCAATTTTGTGGGAGAAGTTTATGCAACTTGGATTTAGTTAAGCCTAATTCCAAAATTCCTCTTCTATATGAGTCAGTCTCCAAAAGGAGACAGTCATTATTCCTTGAGACTCATTCTGCCAGTAAATGGGATTAGAGCTTGAACCGACAAGCTGAGTTTTCTGGGTTCCTCTATGAGTTTTAGCTGTGGTTGTAGCTGAGCAAGACCCTAAGGGGCCTTCTCGGAACAGGCGTTCCCCCATATCCTCTGCTTCAGCTCCTCCCTGAAGTACCTAGATAACAGTGAGTGAAAGTATTTGATACAAATTTCCTGGGTTGTTTTACAGATGTGAAAACCAACCCCCCCAACCCCTCCAAATGGAATAACTCCCTGATGACCATGAGCACATGCTCCCAGGCTTCCTGGACACTAAGGTTGATCATGTTAACCTCTGTGACACCACCCTGCTGCCTCACCATTAGCCAATCTGGGATATATTGTATGTAAGTTGATCTTGTACCCTGCAGCCTCCCCACCATCTGCCCTTTTTAAAAAAAAATGCTTTGCTGAAACCATTCTTGGAGCTCACGGATTTTCACAGCACGAACCACTTCATTTCTTTACACGGCCCTGCAATAAATCTTTCTGTTTCAAACTCCAACATTTCAGTTTGTTTGGTCTCACTGTGTGTTAGGCACACAAACTTGTGTTAACACAGCCTCAAGTCCTTTATTTCTCTTACCTTCTCCCCAGCTGGGCTGGGACCCCTATTCTATGCTAAGCCAGCAGTCAGCCCTGGGGACTTATTCCCACTGCAGTGAGAAATGTAGTATTTTCTTCCATATCAATAAACAAGTAAGTCACAGTCATTAGTGATTCCAGCCCTCCAGGGCAACCAGGAAGGAACAATATCTGCTATCTGGCAACCATCAGGCTGTAGCCACTCCTTAAGGTGAGCACTGAGGAAAATGCAGGATACTGGCCCCAGATAGCTGAGATGCCTATGAAAGAAATGATTTCAGCGAGCTCAGACTCTTGCATCTTCCCACACATAGAAAAGCACTAAATTTCTTAGCTTGAAATATCTGGTTTAATTCACAAAAATGCTTTTGATGGTCAGACTACCTGCCCTTCATTGCAAACTTCTCTAAAACCTTCCCACTGAATAAAATAACGCTCAGCTTTTAGGTTGTGACTATTTTTTAAGTCAACAGTAGCATCTTTCCCACTTTCCTCACATGGCTTCTGTCTTTGCCTCATTCACCATAACTGGGTTCCTCTATGAGTAGTCTGTAGAGAATCTGTATGGGAATTACTTGGGATACTGGTTTAAAAGATACTTTCTTGGCTTTGGGGATTGGACCCAGGAATCTGCATTTTAGACCAATTCCCTGGGTATTTTCATGCATAGTGAGATTTAAGAACCACTTTACTTTTTGCAGGAAAGAAGCAGCTTTATGCAGGGAAAGACTGTCTTATTCATTGTTGTTTCTAGGGGGGGCTGATATTCATTAAGCACTCTAATTATTTCTTAAGAAAACTAATGAACCAGGCTGTAGTTCCTAAACAAATGCAGGTCCATGGTGTTTATCTCTGTAGCCTTGACACCTAGCACATGTTTGGAACATTGTATTAATAGGCGTTCAATGGATGTTATAAATGAAGTTTTAAAGGAATAATTAAAGGTCAAAGAATTGAAGTCCAATTATAATTTGTTATGTGCTGATTCTGTGGCTTTGGGCAATTCACAAACCTCTTTTAACCTGAATTTCCACATAAATTGGGAAATGATATTCATCCATATATCTCACAACTCATTGTAGATACCAAATCTGTAAGTGAAATTTCATATGGAAAGCATTTAAAGCTATATCTGGCATGGAGCAACTGCTGAATATAATGGTGTCCTCTGTAATGATAGTAATAATAATAATGCCTATAAAAATGCTTTGTAAAGGACCATACAGTTACCAAGTACTATGATTATCTTCATTGTGAACTTAATCAAGCAGGCTGTGTAGACAATTAAACTTTGCTCTGCTCATAAAATAAGAACAGTAGCAGAAGGTGTTTGATGTGTAGAAAGGTCCAGAGAAACACAGGAGGTGAGTTGCAGCCTCCAGCTACTTGCTTCCTGTGTGGTCCAGTGGAGAAGGCTGTGCACCAGGACAATATCTGGTCTGTCTTATACTGTGTTAGCAACCTTTCTTGAAGGAGTATCTGTCTTTTCGGGTGCTGCTGCTCAGGTCCGGAAGGGAAGGATCTGATGAAAGCCCACAAGACCTGACAAGTAATCTCCATCAGCTTATTGCTCTAAAGTGAAAATAAAACACAAACGTTACATGTGAAGCAGTCAATTTCAGGCCTTGCTTTTTGATATTTTTCCAGGTTCGGGGTTTTATTATCCTTCCATTGACGAATTACATTTTGATCCACTTCAAAGGGCTTTTCCATTAAAGTGACAATAGCCAGGGTTTAAGGGAAGCCCTGTGTCTGTTACACACTTGCTAGGTTGCTGTACCCACCTGCATGGAAGATGTCAAGTCTAATGGATTTCATTTCTTTAAGTAAGGTACATGTTTTGAGGGTAGTATTTAGAGATTTGGGAAGATGACAAAATTGTCTAAGGGAAGGAAATGGCAATGGGTCTATTTCAGCTATAAGCAGAGTCCTATAGCTGAGCAGACGCTTTCCAATCAAAATTAGTGGGAAAAAATGACCATCTACAGGGGAAAAAAAGTCAGTCATCAAAAAAGTTAAGCAAATTCCTATAATCATGCAACACAATCATCAAAGGAGCAAATATTAATTTGTTGCAATACTAACTATATTTCAGGACACCACCAACTAACTATATTTCAGGGCCTGCATGTTTTCTTGGGATATTTAGCTGGCATAAACTCAGCAGTTTCTGGTCATGCTTTATGGCATAGGCCACTGTCCCAAAGGTCAAGTCTAATGGGAGGAGGAATGGGGACCCTGTCCCAGAAAGATCTTCATGTAGGCTGTCAGTGACCTACCACAGGCATGGCTTGTCTGAAGGACATGAGCTAGCCAATTGATTCTTAACCTTGACCTAAAACATCCTAACAAGAATTCACTGAAAGTGGGTAGAGCCACACAGAAAATTTGGTGTTTGCTTTCCCCACCTCTGTCTCTAGAACTCATTTAGGGTAGCAGTTCTCAAACATTACTATGGATCAGAATTACCTGGAAAGTTGGTTAAAACACAGCTTGCTGAGCCCTTCCCTCAGGGGGGATCCTGGGGCATTTGTACTTCTAACAAACTGTGTTTCTAATAAATGCTGTTGCTTCCGGCTCAGGGACTGGTATATTTTGAAAATCATTCATCCAGAGCACAGTCTGATTATTGGTTCCTATTCCATGGACTCTATTTGTCTCCAAACCTGGGTTCTGGGAATTCACTTAAGGTATCATTAATTCTGAAGACTTTCTGTCTGTGCTACTCTTGATCAACCCTAGCCTTTCCACTGATATTAGTCCTATGGCTTAATGTGTGTACATGTATTTTGAATGCTTACCTTCCCTGGGAAGAAAGATGGAACATTTTTTTCAGTTGAATTTTTCTTTTAAGCTAAGGAGAGCATTATGGTATTGGCAACCAATAATAATTGAAGACTTGCCCATTTATAAAACAAAGTAAAGCAAAACAAAAACCCTTCCTCTGTTTAATTTTTCAGATTGTCTTCCAGAAGTCATCTTAGCAAAAGAATCACATGGTAACATCTGGAACCACCACTTACCGTGGAGATATATATATATATATATATATATATATATATATAATATATATGTGTATATATAAATGTATAAATGTAAAAGACATATATATATCTTACATATATAAATTGGGCTTCCCTGTTCGCTGAGGGGTAAAGAATTTGTCTGTAATGCAGGAGACCCAGGTTTGATCCCTGGGTCAGGAAGATCCCCTGGAGAAGAAAATGCAACTCACTCCAGTATTCTTGCCTGGAGAATTCCATGGACAGAGGAACCTGGCAGGTTATCTTACAATTACTTTTCTCTGCTAATTATGGATAGTTCTTTTGGAAGGAAAAGGATACTTTTTAATGAATTTTTCTTCCACATAAGACTAGGCACATACATTAAATATATATTGATCACACAAGGACTCCACTGTCTCAAATGCCACTGAGGTTTTAAAGTATCTCACATTGTACAATTTCTAAGTTAATTTCTTTCATATCAGAAGGTCAGGTCTCTCATTTCGCTCAGTCACTCTGCTTACTGATCCATCACTCCAAACCCAGATGGTGCATACCTGTGCAATAGCATGGTTTCTAACAGGTGAGAGTTCTTGCTCTATTTAAGGCTTGCATATATCAGTGTATGTTATTGACATATAGAAATTACATAAAGATGACCAGTTGTGGTAGTACTGCAAACACATTTCTATAATTATTTTTACAGATGAAACATGCAATCACAAAAGAGGAGAGCATTTGTTTTCAAAGCATAGGAGGTAATGTTTGAAAAGCTATCTTCCCTAAAATACAAACTTGACCAACTCTGATGTCAGATCTTGGCATGTACTCTTTTCTCCTCTCTTCAAGGAATAATTTTATTTTTAATTTTCCATTTCTCTTTTCATGTCCACTACATTTGTTTTCTTCTTTAATGAACTGCTTATGAGAATTAGCTTGAAGAAGGTTCAACTGCTTATAGCAAGTGCCTGCCTGTTTCATCTGCTTCTTCTTCCTGCTTTTCTCTCCTGATACAATTAGTCATCAAGGTTCCACGTGTAGCCACCTTGGAAGATTCTCAGATCTATATAAGGAGTGCTATATAAGAAGATGCTTACATAGCATTTTAAGACTCCTGGTTTAAGATTTTATCCGTTTGCTTACTGTGGTTTGTTCTATGAAATAAAGTTCTTTAAAAATAATGAATTAAGGTTTACTAGAATCTAATTCCATTTAGTCTCCCTTCTACCTTTCCTTAGTCTTTCTTGCTAAAATAATTATATTGCTATATTAATTATTATAAGTTGAATTTTTAGAGATATTCTGGCATGATCTTCATTAAGTACAAATCCCATCAATTTCATAAGACAGTAAAAGTAATTTTATCAAAAACACTACCCAGTTAGTTAAAAAGTTGTATAAATTCTAAGATAACTTTTTTTCTAAAAACTTTATTTCCTCTGCATGTCTTGTAAATGTGTTATCCTTGCTTTCAAGTTACTTCCTGTATTACAGAAACCTCTGACAAATATCCTATTTCAGAGACCCCAGATACAACCATAAAAAGCTTTTGAGAGCCCTTGCTTTCAGGCTGAGTCAATACAAAATAAGATTTTACAGTCATCTAAGAGCCTCTGAGCTTCCCCTAACTCCTCTGCTGTCTCATCTCTCCTCCTCCAGTGACATTCTGACAGTTACAGCTTTTCCATGTCACCCAGCTAATATCTTTGTGCAGAAAATATTACTTAAGGGAAAAATAAATTAAAATCCTTGTGTCTAATCTCCAAGAAGGAATCTATAATAAAATATTAGACATATTTACATACATATTACCTTCTTCTCAGATATTCCAACACTGGAAGACACTGGCAGATAGAAATAATGTGGGCAGATTTATGACCTAGGAAGCTTCCAGAACTGCTCTTGGGGCAGTCAAAGGTAGTTTCCTCCATAGTCTTGTAATAGAGCAATTTTTTTGGGGGAACAAGGCTCACTCATTCTTCTGTTTACTTTTAGCGTGTAATATCTTTGATACCTTTTCTTCTATATCAGATAGTATTAAAGAGGTGTTTCAGGATGCCTGCCATAGCAATCATTTATTGAACTAGAAATGGATAAAGGACCCAAAAACCATTAAGTCACGAACTGCTCAGCATCCTGTGAGGTCTAGCTCTAACACAGGAGCCCAACCAAGTCTCCCTGGTGAGACTTGTGTGTTAAGATACTCGATGACAACATGTTATGCCCGCCGTCCAAGTCCCCACAGCTGAGAGAACAAGACATCCACGGCAATGCAAACGCAAAAAGGGAATTTATTACTAGCTCGAGCCAGGGCCCTAGCTACATCCAACACAGTGGAATAAGGCCAGAGCCCCGAGCCCCATATTATAATAGTATTTATAGGTTTAGGACAAAGACAGGGAATTGGCAAGGTTGGATTGGTTACAAGGGTTTCTTTGCATCTACTAATTGGCTAGATTTTCGCATGCACAGGCTTTCTTAGGAGATTTCTATCCCCGTCCTGATTGGCACAGACCAGGCTACGGGGAGCATACTGATCGGTCGAGTTCTCGAGCCGGCGGAGGATGATCTCAGTTCCTCCTTGGCAATAACTCAGCCCCTCTGTAAAGGAGACTTAGGCCTACCTTGGCCCCCTGAAGCCTGTCATGGTGCCTGATTAGTCCTAACAAACATAAACCAGCTACAGGGTTTGAGCTGAAAAGTCACATAGAGTCAGGGTTAGGATAATTGTTTAGAGCTTACTTAAGAGATGGTTAAACAAAGGAAGCAGAGAGAGAATGGTGCAGTTTCACAGAAAGAGGCAGAAGAGAGAAAACCACGAGTCCTGGAGAGAGAAAGAAGAGGACAGAGACAGTGAATCTGAACCTTGAGTTTTTTTTGTTGTTGACATTTCAAGAAGCTCAGCTTTCTTTTGCCGCTTTTCTTCTTTTTTTTTTTTAAGGATTAATTTTGGCTGTGCAGAGTTTCATTAGTACTTGCAGACTTTCTGTAGTTGCAGCAAGGGAGGCTACTCTCGTTGCAGCGTGTGGACTTCTTTTTGCAGTGGCTTCTCTTGTTGTGGAGCACAAGCTCTGGAGCACAAGCTCTAGGGCACAGGCTTAGCACACGGCCTTAGCTGCTTCTCTGCATGTGGAATCTTCCTGGACCATGGATTGAACCAGAGTCCGCTGCAGTGATGGGCGGATTCCCAACCACTGGAACACCAGGGAAGTCCTCTTTTGCTTCTTGATCCTGAAGTCCATGAAATCCCTGTATCCTAAAAGTAAGCTACTTTCTTTTCCCGTTTTACTTGTTAATTTGAGTAGGTTTTCAGTCTTGTGACATAGTTACCGAGGTGTTGTTTTTGCTCAGGACCTCTTATTCTTTCTTCCTATTTAGGCAGCAGGGAAGGCCACATTCCATATCCATAGGATAGGGTTTCATTGTCAGAAATCTAAAGGAGGAAAAGCATTCAAGTCTTAGTGTTTGAACTTATCAAGTAGACGTTCACAAATGCAAGGCAGAGACAATCACTTGAGAGAAAAGACTTTGCAGGGATCAAAAGTCAAGATCCCAAGATGTCTGGACCACAGACAAGGACTTGAGGACAGATGGGACCTCAAAGGACTGAGATTTGCTGAGACCTTGATTTGACTAATACATCAAGGAATTTGTCTGAGTTTTATCCAGAAGTGAGTGAATTAAGTTTTCTGCCATCACGGAAAAATTGGGGACTGAGAAAGAAGTAAATCCATCTATAGAAAAATTTAAAGTCAGTTTAAAAGAGAGAGTTATATTTTCCTCTCTGAGTTTATATCCTATGAAAATTGTACCCTGAATATCAAGCCATAAGAAAACACAGTGATTCAGAAGAGAAGTTATACAAAGAAATAAAAATAACATATTTCCTCTTTCAACATGCAGACATAGCGGCCTGGGATGGACACTCTCACATAAAATCCCATGGGGAGGGGTCTCCATGTATCAAGGGATAGAATAACAAACGGAA
This sequence comes from Ovis canadensis, assembly GCF_042477335.2. Lineage (NCBI taxonomy): Eukaryota > Metazoa > Chordata > Mammalia > Artiodactyla > Bovidae > Ovis > Ovis canadensis. The sequence goes on along the minus strand of NC_091250.1, from coordinate 40,603,933 downwards.
TGCTTGTCACTACTGAACTGTGAAATGAGAATTAAACTCCAAATTTTCTCATTTAAACTACAGCTACCACTTGGCCACAGGCTTTTTATCATCCCCATGTTATATATGAAGAAACTGAGCCCCAAAGAGATCAGTGCCTGTGGTTTCAAAGCTATCGGGTCAAACTCTGCTATAAATACATTGCCAGCTCCACTAGGACAATAAACTCCCTGAGCAAAGTCTGAGTACCAGTAGAACTATTCAAGAACCATTTGTCTTCATAGTCTTTGGGAAGCACTTTGGTATCATGGAATGATCATGGACTCTGGAAGCAAACTTACGTTTTAAATCTGTGTTAGATTAATTAAACATCCTGGCCATTAGACTGAGGTTACTCTAATGCTATGGCAGCCTGTAAGCAACTCCAAAAACACTAAGCTTGTAAATGCCTCAAGGTTATGAGATGGAAATCTGAGGACAACCAATCACAATCTGACAACTTGGCTTTAAGCTATAGCACACCATATAATTTTTTTCTTTGCTTCCACAACGTCTCTAGATAAGCCTCTCCCCAAGCTCATGTTGGTGGAGTGCTCGTAATCACTTCTAGTTTGGGGCTGCCCTGTTAGAATCAGTTTTTGCTCAAATAAACTCTCAACATTTTAAATGTGTCTGTTTACCTTTTAAAGCCTGGCTCCTGGTCTCCCCAGGTGGCTCAGTGGTAAAGAGTCTATCTGCCAGTACAGGAGATATGGGTTCCATCCTTGGGTTGGGAAGATCCTTTGGAGAAGGAAATGGCAACCCACTCCAGTATTCTTGTCTGGGAAATCCCATGGACAGAGGAGCCTAGCGGGCTATGGGGTCACAGAGAGTTGGACATGACTTAGAGACTAAGCAATAACAGTCACCAGTAACCATAAGCATGAGAATGTGGAGAAGTTAAACCTCTCTGAGCCTCACTGTCCTCATCTATAAAGAGGAACTGTTTGTTAAGTCTCACTTGCAAGCTGTCATGATAATTAAATAATGTAACGTATATACTACTACTACTACTAAGTCGCTTCAGTCGTGTCCGACTCTGTGCGACCCCATAAACGGCAGCCCACCAGACTCCCCCGTCCCTGGGATTCTCCAGGCAAGAATACTGGAGTGGGTTGCCATTGCCTTCTCCAATGCATGAAAGTGAAAAGTGAAAGTGAAGTCACTCAGTCGTGTCCGACTCCTAGCGAACCCATGGACTGCAGCCCACCAGGCTCCTCCGTCCATGGGATTTTCCAGGCAAGAGTACTGGAGTGGGGTGCCATTGCCTTCTCCTGTAATGTATATAATGAGTGCAAGGCATGTTTTTATATGATGGGAGCTTTATTTATCCAATGCCTGGCTTGTCCGGGATACTCAGCAAAAGCTTGTTGAGTAAATGGAGGCAGAAGATTCACCCATATCTAAATATTAAGGACTATTATTCAGAAAATGTATTATTTCTTCCATAAAATAAGGCTATTGATCTGAAGAAATAATATTTTTGCAAAGAGAATGTTCTTTTTACTGAATTGGGAGAAAAAAGAATATTTCAACCATTTGTTTTCTGTTGATTCTTATCCATGATTTATTTGGAAAATATGCCTGTACAGAGGATACCCCTGTGGTAAAGCATTAACAAATTAAGCCAAATGTCATTAAGTCTGTCTCATTTCTCGTTCATGAGGAACTTCAGTAGATCACAGAAACTGGCATGCTAATTCTCTCTATATTTTTCCATTTTTCAATTGCTCTGTACTTGGCCCTGCTTATTTAATTAAGGACTGGCTACTTATCAGGCTGTAGAAGAATCCTTTTTGGCTGCCTTCCATTTTACAAAGTTTAAGGAGGGAAGCGTCTCATTTGGATTGTGCAGACACCTCTGACTTTGCTCATCCATATTCATGAGATCCCCCTCGTTGTTTTCTCTGTGTGAACTGCTCTTAACAGATCATTCTCCCTCAAACTCTTTGCATTCACACAAAGATGCTTCTATAACCCACAGGGACATTCACAGCAGGTGAAATTTCCATTACTGATGGGTAGACAGGAATGTTAATTGATTTCAAATATTAGCATTATTTCCTCTAAACTTCTCCTCTAAATATTTTGCTTACAGCTATTTGAACTTTGGACTTTCTAAAGGCAAGAATGCTTCAGTTTGGGGCTTGGAGGCTGAATAGAAGCCTTGTAGTAGTAGGTGAAGCAAAGAGTCTAATAAGCCTAAAAATTACCTCCAGATTACTCCAGGGTCAATGCAGGCATGACTGAGAAGAAACTTTTAAGTTTCCTCCCTCACTCTTAATTTTTCTAGTTCATTCTGTCCTTGTGGCTTATGTTTCCTGGATTTTAGCAGGGCTATTTAAGAAGGTGACTAGATAGAATTAAAACTGTTTTAGAATGGATCTTAGAACCTAAATATTAATAGACATTTCTCTAAAAAAGACATACAGATGGCCAATAGGCACATGAAAAGATGCTCAACATCACTAATTATTTGAGAAATGCAAATCAAAACTATACCAAGGTACTACCTCATACTGGTCAAAGTGTATATAATGGAATATTGCGTGCATGCTAGGTCACTTCAGTCATGCCCAATTCTTTGCGACCCTCTGGATCCTCTGGAGCCCACCAGGCTCATCTGTCCATGGGATTCTCCGGGCAATAAAACTGGAGTGATTGTCATGCCCTCCTCCAGGGGATCTTCCCAGCCCAGGGATCGAAACTGCATCTCCTGCAATGCCTGCATTGCAGGCAGATTCTTTACCACTGAGCCACTGGGGAAGCCTAATGGAATATTGCTGCTGCTGCTGCAACTGCTGTTAAGTCGCTTCAGTCGTGTCCGACTCTGTGTGACCCCATAGACGGCCTCCTACCAGGCTCCCCCGTCCCTGGGATTCTCCAGGCAAGAACACTGGAGTGGGTTGCCATTTCCTTCTCCAAAGCATGAAAGTAAAAAGTGAAAGTGAAGTCGCTCAGTCGTGTCTGACTCTTAGCGACCTCATGGACTGCAGCCCACCAGGCTCCTCCGTCGATGGGATTTTCCAGGCAAGAGTACTGGAGCGGAGTGCCATTGCTTTCATCAAATGGAATATTACTCAGCCATAAAAAGGAATACATACTGCCATCTGAAGCTATGTGGATGGACTTAGAAATTATCATACTAAGTGAAATAATCCAGATAGAGGAAGACAAATACCATATGATATCACTTATATGTGGAATCTAAAATGAATTTATCTATGAAACAGAAATAGACTCATAGACATACAGAACAGACGTGGTTGACAAGGGGAATGGGGGGGCAAGGAAGGGTTGAATCGGAAGTTTGGGTTAGCAGATTCAAACTGGTATATGTAGGATGGATAAACAATAAGATCTTACTTTATAGCACAGGGAACTATACTCAACATCTTGTAATAAACCATAATCAAAGACTATGAAAAAGAATGCCTATAACTGAGTCACTTTGCTGTATACCAGAAACTAACACAACATTGTAAATCAACTATACTTCAATTTAAAAAAAATAGGTCTTAGAAATAATTTGCTTCTCCAAACTTCCTCTACTTAAATGGAGATTCAAAGAAGAGATTTGACCAGCAGTACACTCCTAACGAATGTTATAGCTGCACCTAATTCCCAAAGCTCCTTGCGTCCTCTACTAGCTACACCATGGAGTATAATCTTCATGAAGTCATGACACAGTCTAACAGGTAGGCCTAAAGCGTATTTAATATCAGGCAGTGTCTGACTTCCCAGGTGGCACTAGTGGTAAAGAACCTACCTGCCAATGCAGGAGACGGAAGGGATGTGGGTTTGATCCCTGGGTCATGAAGATTCCCTAGAGGAGGGCATGGCAACACACTCCAGTATTCTTTTCTGGAGAATCCCATGGACAGAGGATCCTGGAGGGCTACAGTCAAAAGAGTCAGTCGTGACTAAAGCAATTTAGCACACACAGTGTCTGATTTAACTTCACCCATGGGGTTTGTAAGTTTCCTTTTGAATGGACATCTGGGAGTGCTCCTGGCTGGTCCTATGTCTTAGCACCCTCTTTGCAGATTCCCTCCTGGCATCCTGAGATACTTCTCTCTCCTTGCACTTTCCCTATCACTTTCTCCACAATTAATTGGCTCAGGACAGAGGAACACCCATTTTCTTGCTCAACAGGGAGCTGGTTGGGCACAGGTAGAATCCACATTCTGCTTTAGGGCTACAGAAGTGATGGGTTCTTGGCATCTCCCCTGGGGACCCAGGATACCTTGTCTTAGAAACATGACGTACAGTTGGTGGGTTGCAGGCAGTACTGATCAGTGGTTAAAATGATGGGTTTCTGCATTTGAAAGGCCTGTCTTGGGACCTGTCACCAAGAATTAGTAGTTCAAGCTTGAGTTTTCCCACTTGTTAGAGCTGCTGCTGCTGCTAATAACAATAATAAGTACTCAACTCATGGTATTGTTCTGAAGATTAAATGTGGTAATAATGAGCATATATTCCATGTTTGAAACATGTTAACTATTATTTTTAATTTTGTGATACAATAGCAGCACATCCAAGTTCAAATTAGTCTTAAAAAAAAAAAAAAGCCTTTTGTGGATTTGCCTAGAAGTCAATGTATATTATAAGTTAAATAAGCAGGGTGACAATATACAGCCTTGACGTACTTCTTTTCCTATTTGGAACCAGGCTGTTCTTCCATGTGCAGTTCTAACTGTTGCCTCCTGACCTGCATACAGGTTTCTCAACAGGCAGATAAGATGGTCTGGTATTCCCACATCTTGAAGAATTTTCCACAGTTTGTTGTGATCCACACAGTCAAAGGCTTTGGCATAGTCAACAAAGCAGAAATGGATGCTTTTCTGGAACTCTCTTGCTTTTTCGATAATCCAGTGGATGTTGGTGATTTGATCTCCGGTTCCTTTGCCTTTTTGAAAACCAGCTTGAACATCTGGAAGTTCACAGTCCACTTATTGTTGAAGCCTGGCTTGGAGAATTTTGGGTGCTACTTTACTAGCATGTGAGATGAGTGCCACTGTGCGGTAGTTTGAGCATTCTTTGGCATTGCCTTTCTTTGGGATTGGAATGAAAACTGACCTTTTCCAGTCCCGTGGCCACTGCTGAGTTTTCCAAATTTGCTGACATATTGAGTGCAGCACTTTCACAGCATCATCTTTTAGGATTTGAAATAGCTCAACTGGAATTCTATCACCTCCACTAGCTTTGTTTGTAGTGATGCTTCCTAAGGCCCACTTGACTTCACATTCCAGGATGTCTGGCCCTAGGTGAGTGATCACATCATCTGGTTATCTGGGTCATGAAGATCTTTTTTGCATAGTTCTTCTGTGTATTCTTGCCACCTCTTCTTAATATCTTCTGCTTCTGTTAGGTCCACACCATTTATGCCCTTTATTGTGCCCATCTTTGCATGAAATATTCCCTTGGTATCTCTAATTTTCTTGAAGAGATCTCTAGTCTTTCCCATTCTGTTCTTTTCCTCTATTTCTTTGCATTGATCGCTGAGGAAGGCTTTCTTACCTCTCCTTGCTATTCTTTGAACTCTGCATTCAGATGCTTGCATCTTTCCTTTTCTCTTTTGTTTTTCGCTTCTCTTCTTTTCACAACTATTTGTAATACCTCCTCAGACAGCCATTTTGACTTTTTGCATTTCTTTTTCTTGGGGACAGTCTTGCTCCCTGTCTCCTGTACAATGTCACGAACCTCTGTCCATAGTTCATCGGGCACTCTATCTATCAGATCTAGTCCCTTAAATCTATTTCTCACTTCCACTGTATAATCATAAGGAAGCAACAGTTAGAACTGGACATGGAACAACAGACTGGTTCCAAATAGGAAAAGGAGTACGTCAAGGCTGTATATTGTCACCCTGCTTATTTAACTTATATGCAGAGTACATCATGAGAAACACTGGGCTGGAGGAAGCACAAGCTGGAATCAAGATTGCAGGGAGAAATATCAATAACCTCAGATATGTAGATGACACCACCCTTATGGCAGAAAGCGAAGAAGAACTAAAGAGCCTCTTGATGAAAGTGAAAGAGAAGAATGAGATAGTTGGCTTAAAGCTCAACATTCAGAAAACGAAGATCATGGCATCCTGTCCCATCACTTCATGACAAATAGATGGGGAAACAGTGGAAACAGTGGCAGACTTCATTTTTTTTGGGCTCCAAAATCTCTGCAGATGGTGACTGCAGCCATGAAATTAAAAGACACTTGCTCCTTGGATGGAAAGTTATGAACAACCTAGACAGCATATTAAAAAGAGACATTACTTTGCCAACAAAGTCCGTCTAGTCAAGGCTACGGTTTTTCCAGTAGTCATGTATGGATATGAGAGTTGGATTATAAAGAAAGATGAGGGTTGAAGAATTGATGCTTTTGGATGGTGGTGCTGGAGAAGACTTGGGAGTCTCTTGGACTGCAAGGAGATCCAACCAATTAATCCTAAAGGAGATCAGTTCCGGGTGTTCATTGGAACGACTGATGCTGAAACCGAAACTGCAATACTTGGGCCACCTGATGCAAAGAGCTGACTTGACTCATCTGAAAAGATCCTGATGCTGGAAAAGATTGAGGGCATTGAAACATGTATACTATCATGTAAGAATCGAATCACCAGTCTATGTCCGATGCAGGATACAGCATGCTTGGGGCTGGTGCACGGGGATGACCCAGAGGGATGTTGTGGGGAGGGAGGTAGAAGGGGGTTCATGTTTGGGATGGCATGTACACCCGTGGTGGATTCATGTCAATGTATGGCAAAACCAATACAGTATTACAAAGTAAAATAAAGTAAAAATAAAAATTTAAAAACAAAAAAAAAAAAGAAAAGAAAAGATTGAGGGCAGCAGGAGAAGGGGACGACAGAGGATGAGATGATTGGATGGCATCACAGACTCAATGGACATGAGTTTGGGTAAACTCCAGGAGTTGGTGATGGACATGGAGGCCTGGTGTGCTGTGGTTCATGGGGTCGCAAAGAGTCGGACATGATTGAGCGACTGAACTGAACTGAACAATGTATGTTATATAAGGTTTATTCTATGGTAAAACATTCTGATTTCTGAATGAATTTGGAACCTCATCTGTTTATAAATTAAACCTACCCCTTCTCTCTGTCTTCCTTTCTTCCTTAATATCTTTTCAACTGGTTATAATGACTGAAATATCCTGAATCATTTTGTAGATTTTACTACTCACTTGAGTCTGTTTTCAGAAAGGTACTCTCCATATATACAGTAAACAAATAATTTGCTTTGGTTCTTCGTGTAGATCAAAGGGTGGGGTGGCCAGTATCTTATTCCTTTGCCCTGTAGCCATAACCCAGTGCACACTCCTGTCGTGTATGTGTGTACTTGGCTTCTGCTGGCTTGTCCATGAGAGGTGTGGGCTGCTGCCCTGAGGGAACTGAGCACTGATCAGTGTGCTGAAAACCCCAAACACATTTGAAGGCCCCTGAGCAATTTTAGGGAGAAGGAAATGGTAACCCACTCCAGTGTTCTTGCCTGGAGAATCCTGTGGACAGAGGAGCCTGGTGGGCTGCTGTCCATGGGGTCACAAAGAGCTGGACATGACAACAGCGACTTAGCACGCATGCATGCATTGGAGAAGACAATGGCAACCCACTCCAGTATTCTTGCTTGGAAAATCCACTGGACGGAGGAGCCTGGTAGGCTGCAGTCCATGGGCTTGTTAAGAGTCGGACATGACTGAGCGACTTCACTTTCATTTTTCACTTTCATGCATTGGAGAAGGAAATGGCAACCCACTCCAGTGTTCTTGCCCAGAGAATCCAAGGGACAGCAGAGCCTGGTGGGCTGCCATCTATGGGTCGCACAGAGCTGGACACGACTGAAGTGAGTTAGCAGCAGCAGCAGAGCAATTTTAGAGGCTGTTTTTGAGAAACTACTTTTGAATGACGAAGTGTTTTAATCATAACATCTTGAAAAAAGGAAAAAAATAAAAGAGGCCCAGTAAGGATGTCCTTTTTTTGTTATCTTGTTTCACTGGATGTATGATCCCTACTGGGATATAATTTTGCCCAGAAAGCATAATTTTTGCCTTGTACAAGTCAAAAGATACAAAGATCTATAGGCTTAACCAAGCTATTTCTTTTCCTTACACACAGAAACTGTTAGAATCCACATCTGTATGTATGGAAACTAGCCTGGGGATAAAAGATGGGAAGAAAGAAGTTTCCGGGAAGAAGAGCGAACGCGAGTCTAATTCAGAGAGAACTCCATCACTTACTGTGTTGGGGAGAAAATTAGGTGGGACTCAGCACAAATTTCATAAAGGTTTAGTGTTAGAGGACACAATAAAGTGAGATAGAACCATATGGAATTATCTGAATTCTTTCCGTTTTTAAAGGTATGGTTAACACTGGAAATTGTTTAGAATTCAGTAGAGTGTTTAAAAAACAGGATACTTAAGAAAAAGTAGGAAAGCAGAATATTAAACAGAAATTGAATCACATTTCCTAGGGTGGGAGAGAAATAGTTACTTCTAGTAAAAGGGGCCAAGGGTAGAGGATACAGGGTAGAGGATTGTAGTCCCCTTTCCTCCCCTCCCCTACTCACAGGGGTCCCAGGGCAGGCTGAGAACGCAGTAGAGACTCAGAAGATACTTGGATGATTGAGGACTGAAAAAGGGCTCAGTGGTGGTTTAATGAGAAGAAAATTTGACCGGTCAATTTTATTCCACATTTGAGCAGCTCTAATCATTAGGCATTTCTTCCTAATACTGAAATAAAACCTGCCAGTGCGTACCTTTATTCACTACTGCTAGTTCTACCTTCTGGTATGGGATAGAATAAGCCATGTGTTTCCTCTGAATGACAACTCTTTAAATATTTAAAGACAGCCGAGTTACATCTCTCTGGCCTCCGGTCCATTCTTAACCTCTCCCAAGGCATCTTTAATTTTTTTCTTCACCTATTCTTTGTATGATCTGTTTTATAGATACTTTATTCTCTTGGCTTCTGGAGGCATTACAGTTGGTCAATGAGCTTTTGAAAACATTGGCCAGAACAAAATATTTCAGATTTAGGAAGCCATTTCAAAATAGTGAGGGACCATCCTTGTCTTGGATGCTGTGCTTGGAATAAACAGAAACACGCTTTCCCTTGAAGTTTGATAGCCACATCTCATCATCAGCTCAATCTGAACTTTCATTCAGTTAAATACCGAGGTCTTTTTCATGCTGACTTTGTTAAGAAAAGCGCCTTCATCCCACTCTTCTGTGGTTAATTGGAAAGTATTATCTTGAAACCTTATTCTGACCCCTATTAAAACTCATTTTATTTGTTCAGCTTAGTGTTCCAGCACTATCTAAGCTTTTTGAATCTTAATTTTTGCCATCAAAAGCATATTTTCTTACAATTGTGGCAGATGCTGATATGATAAACATGCCTTCTGTGCTTAATAGAAATGTCTGTTGAAATAATGAGGCTGCATTTTACATGTTAAATTAGAAAAAAGTACAAGAATGAGACAGGTGTCAGAGGAAGAGCCATTTTCATAAAGTATTAGTAGGAGTATAAACTGATGAAAATATCCTGGAAAGCAATTTAACAATAGGTAGCAAAATGTCAAAGAATGCACATTTTTGAAGTATAATTTCTCTTCTTGGAAAGAATGCAAAGGAATTAATCTTACCGGAGAGAATAGGATATATATAATTTCAACACAATTTAGAATACTGAAAATTAGAGAAGTCTAAATATATCAGTAGGAGGCTGAGTTATATTCTATGTAAACCATAAAATGAAATATTAAACAAGCAGCAAAAGTGATATTTTTATTTGGCTAAATGGGGAAAGAACAGAATATATATCATATATATATATCATATATATATTTTAAAGAGAAGTATGTGTGTGTGTGATGAGACCATAGTGAAATATCTGGAAGGCTATTTTAACGATGATTTTATATTGGTGGTAGAATCACAGATGATTTTTCCATTCTTGTTTGTGCTATATTATGTAAATTTTCTAAAATGAACAAGTCTTAGTTTTATAATTAGGAGAAATTCAATTTTGGACTTGGTGGGGGAGGAAGCAGAAGTGAATCCCAGTTTTCCTAACAGCAAACCACAGGAGGTTCCTCTCTAGCGTGACACAAATGTTTACCAAATTGTCAGATCTGCATCAGAGTCACTACTTACAATAACCACATTACTCTAGCCAAAGCCTCTTTGTGTTCTGTAAAGTGGAGTCAAGGCCCCTTCGTTTTCATTTTTTACCCTGTTGATTATGTCTGAGGTTGGGCTCCCTGGAAACACACCCTGAGATGGAGGTTTGGCTGCCAAGCTTGATTGCAGAGCTCTCTCCTTTGGACACACTTGTATGGAGTGTATGCCGGACTGAGCAGAGGCAGAGGTTGACCAGCAATGCGGTTGCCGCCATGGTCTTCTGTCAGCCCTCTGAGGCTCTCAGATGCTGAGACAGCCATCCAGATATGTCCTGTACTGAGACAAGGGATCAGGCTGTGTTCTTTGTTTTTTTTTTAAATTTTATTTTTAAAGTTTTTATGCAATTTTAAAAGGTTACTTTCTATTTACAGTTATTACAAAACATCGGTCATGTTCCCTGTGTTGTATGATACATGCTTTGGCTTATCTTACACTCAAGAGTTTGTGCTTCTCACTCCCCTACTGATATTGGGTTCCCACCCCGCCCAGCCGCTAGTGTGCTCTCCATAGCTGTAAAGTACTCTGGTCTTCACTAGTCATTGGATGTGGGCTGCCTCACAGGGAACATAAAACTTCTGTGAGATAGCTCCCTTTGACTGAGGTCAGTTCTCAAGGAAAAATTCATCTGTAAGTCACCAGCTAACATTCTCAGTGGTTGGAGAGGGGAGTGCCTTTATCCCGAAGGAGAGAATCCGGGTGATGCCCCACAGGATCTCCTGCAGAACGGTACTAGTGCATTCCTGCCCTTTGCTCTAATTATCATATTTTTTTTCAGTGAAAATAATTCTATATTTCCCCTCATAATCCCTTCCTCCTCCATCTCTCCACTTACAGATTTCTATAGTTAAAGCACCTTGATTCAAATATGACTTTTTGGAGAGTTGATTGAAGAGTCATTCATTATTTGTATTTAGTGAGTGTTTTCTACTGTGTGAGGCGTTGTTCCACATGCTGAAAACACTGCAGGGAACAAAATCCCTTTCTCATAGGTCTTCTACTCACTCTTGGCCATACTGAAATTTCCATGTCCACCATCATTGCCAAGGCTTTGCCAATGGGCCAGATTGACAGTCTACTCTTACGGTGAATCTCCTCCCTATAAGAAGTGCGTTAGTCACACGTAGATACACATTTCTGACTGCTTTCTTTAAGAATCAGAGTCTCAAATGTGTCCAGAAACTTTTGAATCTTAGCTGTGGGCTCAACTTTTAGTACACGTAAACAAGTAAATGACTAGCAAACAAACTAAAAGTAACTGCTTAACACTGCGCTGGTGAAATAGGCAGTTGTCTGATGGCTATTCCCTTGCTTTCTATCATCATTTAAATCCAACCTAAAATCTCTTAGATTACTTCTGGGGATGTTTTTTCTGAATGAACAGACTTTAAAATAGCTTTCTTGACTCCTCTTTGCTCGGCATCTCTCCTAGATAAGTACGATTTGCTTTCAAGTCTCAGTTTTACAATTGGGCAAGTAACTAACTTTGTGCTAAGTTCAGTCTTTGAAAAATGGGGAGGATTAAAAACAATTGGTAACATGATTTCTCTCAGTGGAACAATTCTCACGTTTTGAAAAGTAAGGCCACACTATTTCAGATGTGATGAAGAAATAATCTGCCTAACTACTAAAAAAAAAATCCTGTGTGGGAGAAATGAAACCAGGTGGATAGAATGGGAATGCCATATTTTTTTCTAGACTTCTTTTTTTTTTTTTCCTCAAGACTTGGTAAGTAGTTAACTATAGAAACTAAATCACATTTTTAAGTTTGTAGTTATTTGTGGATTTTCTTTTGTTGCTTTTAAATAAAAGTTTGGTGATTGAATTCAAATTTTTAAAAACTAACACTGTCGTGTTTATTCTTTCATATAAAAGTGGATAAGGATAATTGGTGTAACTGAGAGACATAATTTTGTTGACCATTATCCCTACATTCAGGGTTAGAATCTCATTAAGCTCTTGTGAGTATTTTAAAAATGACTGAGATACTTAGCAAAATGTTCATGCATTCATAGCAATTTTCTCTTAAAAACCAAGTGAAAGTTAATTATGTAGATTTATATCCTGACCCACTTTTGTTGATTCAGATTCAGGGCCCTACATGAAACAAAACGTGGTCACAAATCAGGTACTGTTTCTTCTTTTCAATGGAAAATTGTACTTCCACACTGGTAAAAACCTAAGACTGGGAATGGTGCCAAAAAAATTAAAATAATCAACAATAAAAGATACACAGCCAATTACATAAATCCCCCAATGAATCCTCATCTTGAAGTGAAAATTCCATTTAAATTCATTGACCAATATTTTACAAAATCAGTCATTTCCATGCAAGAATATTCGGTATAGAACTAATAATGGGGCTGTTAGTACTTTGATTCATTTGTTCCGGTCATTCTTCAGCTTATCAGCACTTCCCCCCCAGATACTAATAAGAAATACATCAAGAAAATGCCATAGAGACTTAAAATTTTAACCACCCACATTATCATTATCATCTTTATTGTACCATCATCATTATCAATTCGATCAAAGCACTGCAAAATTCTTCAATAAAAGTGACATTTGAAGAATTTCTTACTGAAAATAAATGTTTTTTTGAAACACAAATCAGTTCCAGCTCACTTAAATTAAAAGTATTTTTGTTGTTTATTAAGTATCTTTTTACATTTGTTATATTATTTCAAGAGTTTGTGACTAAGATATTAAAAGAGAGAAGAATGTTATTAGCATGGATGAAAAATAATATTAACTGGAAGAATGCCCCTTCAAACTTCTACTTAAAAGTTGGTAGAATCAGTTTCCTGGATATTAGTGAGGGTTCTCTAAGGTGACAAAGAAAAGCTATTAATAATCAGCTTGGGGGGAGGGTGGGGAGGGAGGCTTAAGAGGGATGGGATATGTGTGTATGTATAGCTGACTCACATTGTTACACAGTAGAAACCAACACAACATTGTAAAGCAATTATCTTCCAATTAAAAATAAAATTAAAAAATTACCTTGACAGATGTATGCTGCTGCTGCTGCTAAGTCTCTTCAGTCGTGTCCAACTCTGTGCGACCCCAGAGACGGCAGCCCACCAGGCTCCCCCATCCCTGGGATTCTCCAGGCAAGAACACTGGAGTGGTTTGCCATTTCCTTCTCCAGTGCAAGAAAGTGAAAAGTGAAAGTGAAGTTGCTCAGTTGTGACCCTATGGACTGCAGCCCACCAGGCTTCTCCATCCATGGGATTTTCCAGGCAAGAGTACTGGAGTGGGGTGCCATTGCCTTCTCTGTGACAGATGTATAGAAGCTATTAAAAACTGGTAATTGCCTCTGTCCTTTCAGGCCCTGATAGCTCAGAGGTTAAAGCGTCTGCCTGCAATGCGGGAGACCCGGGTTTGATCCTTGGGTTGGGAAGATCCCCTGGAGAAGGAAATGGCAACCCACTCCAGTATTCTTGCCTGGAGAATCCCATGGATGGAGGAGCCTGGAGGGCTACAGTCCAGGGGGTCACAAAGAGTCAGACACGGCTGAGCGACTTCACTTTTACGTTCTTTCACTTTTCAGGCTTCCATAACAAAATACCATGACTGGTGACTTACAAACATTTTTCACAGTCTGGAGACTGGAAATTCAAAATCAGGGTGTCCACATGGTAGGGTTCTTGTTTCTAGACCTGTTTAGTAGACAAAGCTAAGAAATACACAACACGCACACACATGTGCACACAGAAACACATGCACACAGAAACACATGCGCACAGAAACACATGCGCACAGAAACACATGCGCACAGAAACACATGCGCACAGAAACACATGCGCACTAATGTTAAAAAAACCTTACAAGTTCAAAGATTTCAGGGCTTAAGTTAAAAGCTCTAGGGCTTTTAATTTAACCTCTTCTGTTTTATATTGATAGCTCCCTTTCTTCTACCATCAAAATCCCTAGTTCTCAAGGACCCAGGGAATAATAGAATTTGAAGATCCCATAATTATTCATTTACTTTATTTCACATAGTGGTCTCAGAATACCAATAATATTACCACAGCAATGTAGTTACTAAGTACAGTTATTTTGAATATGTTTTTTCCTTATCACTCCCTTTATGAGTTGTACCTTTTCTGCATTTTTAAAATCATATGGCCATTACATACAATATTACCTCTTTGTTTACCTTCATTTTTGCCATAATTCTATACACAGTTAACTTTAACCTTATCCACCAGTTCTTATATTGATGTCTCTAGTTATTTTAGTTTTTTGAAGCCTGTTTTCTAGCGGACTCCTTAGGAATGGCCCATGAGAATAGTCTCTGAGCTCTTGAATGTTGATAGTTCCTCTGTATCCTTTTTTGAAAATCTATTTTCTCTGGGTAAAATACCTGTACCTCATATTTTCTTTCTTTAATAATCTTAAACATGTTATTCCATTTTTTTTCTGGCATAAAGTGTTGCTTTTGAAAAAGGTCTATTTTTCTTTTGCTTTTTGCCTAGATGCTCAAAGGATTATTTCCATATTTTAATGTTCTGTAACTTTACCAAAGTGTGTCTTGGGGTGATTGCTTTAATATTATAAAGTGCATGGTATGCACTTTCAAAATATAAACTAAACTCTATTTTATTTCTGGGATGTGTTCCTGAATTACAGTTTTTTGTATTTATTTTGTCTCCCTCCCCTTCTTTTTAGTGACTCTATTATCACTGCAGATGGTGACTGCAGCTATGATATTAAAAGACGCTAGCTCCTTGGAAGAAAAGTTAAGACCAACCTAGACAGCATATTAAAAAGCACAGACATTGCTTTGCCAATAAATGTCTGTCTAGTCAAAGCTATGGTTTTTCTGGTAGTCATGTATGGACATGAGAGTTGGACTGTAAAGAAAGCTGAGTGCCGAAGAATTGATGCTTTTGAACTGTGGTGTTGGAGAAGACTCTTGAGAGTCCCTTGGACTGCAAGCAGATCCAACTGGTCCATCCTAAAGGAGATCAGTCCTGAATATTCATTGGAAGGACTGATGCTGAAGCTGAAACTCCTTTGGTCTCCTGATTCGAAGAACTGACTCATTTGAAAAGACCCTGATGCTGGGAAAGATTGAAGGAGGGAGGAGAAGGGGACAACAGAAGATGAGATAGCTGAATGGCATCACCAACTTGATGGACATGAGTTTGAGTAAACTCCAGGAGTTGATGATGGACAGGGAAGCTTGGTGTGCTGTGGTCCATGGGGTTGCAAAGGGTCAGACACGACTGAGCAACTGAACTGAACTGATTATCACTGTGACATTTTTGTCTAACTTCAGTATTTGCCATTTTCTTTTGAATCATTTTGTCTTTCTTTATATCACTTATATGCAGAGTACATCATGAGAAACGCTGGACTGGAAGCAAAACAAGCTGGAACAAGATTGCCGGGAGAAATATCAATAACCTCAGATATGCAGATGACACCACCCTTATGGCAGAAAGTGAAGAGGAACTAAAAAGCCTCTTGATGAAAGTGAAAGAGGACAGTGAAAAAGTTGGCTTAAAGCTCAACATTCAGAAAATGAAGATCATGGCATCCGGTTCCATCACTTCATGGGAAATAGATGGGGAAACAGTAGAAACAGTGTCAGACTTTATTTTTTTGGGCCTCCAAAATCACTGCAGATGGTGACTGCAGCCATAAAATTAAAAGATGCTTACTCCTTGGAAGGAAAGCTATGATCAACCTAGATAGCATATTCAAAAGCAGAGACATTACTTTGCCGACTAAGGTCTGTCTAGTCAAGGCTATGGTTTTTCCAGTAGTCATATATGGATGTGAGAGTTGGACTGTGAAGAAGGCTGAGCGCCAAAGAATTGATGTTTTTGAACTGTGGTGTTGGAGAAGACTCTTGAGAGTCCCTGGGACTGCAAGATCCAATCAGTCCATTCTGAGAGAGATCAGTCCTGGATGTTCATTGGAAGGACTGATGCTAAAGCTGAAACTCCAGTACTTTGGCCACCTCATGCAAAGAGTTGACTCATTGGAAAAGACTCTGATGCTGGGAGGGATTGAGGGCAGGAGGAAAAGGGGACGACAGAGGATGAAATGGCTGGATGGCATCACTGACTCTATGGATGTGAGTCTGAGTGAACTCCGGGAGTTGGTGATGGACAGGGAGGCCTGGCGTGCTGCAATTCATGGAGTCGCAAAGAGTCGGGCACGACTGAGTGGCTGAACTGAACTGATATCACTTAAAAATATTTATTTATCTTTTAGAGCTGCACCGGGTCTTCGTTTCTGCCCTTGGCTTTTTCTAGTTAGAGTGAGCGGGGGCTATTCTCTAGCTGCAGTGCTCAGGCTTCTCCTTATGGTGGCTTCTCTTACTGTGGAGCATGGGCTGTAGGGCATGCTGGCTTCGGTAGCTGTGGATTAGTTGTTCCATGGCACATGGAATCTTCCCAGATCAGGGACTGAACCTGTGCTCCCTGCATTGGCAGGAAGATTCCTAACCACTGTACCAGAAGGGAAGTCCCCCTTTACATCTTTTGATTTTACAACTTTTCTTATTTTTATCTATTACTCTTAAGGCGTTTATTACTATGTACATTCATTCTTATAACCCTTATTTAGTCATTATTTCTGAATTAATTTTTGCTTTTCTTTTAAATTTTTTCCTCTTAAGTTCTATCTCAGCTTTTCTAACGCTGATTTTCATTGTTTTTTCACATCTCTAATCACTGTTATAAAGCTGGTGGGTGTGTGCTAAGTCACTTCAGTCATGTCTAACTTTGCAACTCCGTGAACTTTAGTACATCAGCCTCCTCTGTCCATGAGATTCTCCAGGAAAGAATACTACAGTGGGTTGCCATTTCTTCTCCAGGGGATCTTCCCCACCCAGGGATTGAACCTACATCTTTTATATCTCATGCATTGACAGGCAAGTTCTCAGCCCGAGCTCCACCTGTGGTATGTTAAAGTCTTGTGAGAATACTCATTGATTTGGATGTCTTCTTCCGATCACCTTTTCTGGGATGAGAATTCCTTTTCTTTGGGAATTGACTCTACAGCTTGTCAGTCATGCTTGCTTGGGAGCAGCTATACGTACTTGTTTCTGGTGAAACAAATTCAGGCCACGAGTTCAGGCCCTCGATGCAAACTGAGTTCCTTTCTGTGGCTTTTGATGTTGTCCTTGAATTCGATATCTTTCTCGTGACTACAGGCAGCCAAGTTTTCTGCCACGTGAATAAAGTTATTCTGCACTCTGTGAGAACAATAGAGCCCCAAATACTAAGAGACACAGACATGAGGATGGAGGAGGAATTCTGACTGCATTCGAGGTTATAGTTATTCCTGATGTTCAGATAGTTCCATGACTTCTCCCATCTTGGTTATTCTGCTTGACACCTAAGTAAATACCTTATTGTTAACTCTCCCTATCTACATAGGTATATTTGAGTAGGAATCTGTTAACAGAAAGAAAATACCTTAGAATGTTTTTGCATGGATTTTTACACACGCAATAATGAAGCCTGTAACATAATAATCACTTTCAAACCCTGTAAGAACCATTTTTTTTCTTTATTCCTGCCCCATTTTTCAGTGTCTTAAGGCTTCATCTTAGAGTATCCTCATTTAAGCTTCTTTCACTCAGAGTGTTCTCATTTCTGCTTCACAGACAATGTAAATCTTGGAATGGATACACTTTCTCTTCTGCATATATGTATACTTTTTTCCCCTGATGTTTGATCTCTTTTGTGTTTTCCTTCCAAGTCCTACCTGGGCTTTTCGAATTCGTTATTCAACATAATTTCCCTAATTCTCTGTAGTGTCTATTCTGCTCTTTACTGTGCCCAAAGCCAATTTTCACTTTTGCTATTGCATTCTCTTCTTATTTCAGCCAACATCCTCTGTACATCTGCCTTTATGTCAGCGTTTTTGTTTGTAGAGGTGCCTGCTCTGGTTTTATAGAGTCTCTGAGATCTTTGCGAGGACACTGAGACCGAAATCCTTATGTAATTTTGAAGAAAGGAATTTTCAGAGCCATGACCTCTCTGGGTCTTTAGAGAAATCTTTCCTTCTCTTGCAGATGTTTTCTTTCCCTTACGTTTTAGTGGGCTCCATTGTTTATTTCGCTGACTGACTGGGGAAGAGCTATCCAGGATAGCATTTTTCAACCAGGTTTGGTTTCCATTGTCTCCTTTCTTCACTTGGTTCAGGCAGCTTTCCTCTTCTCAATCTAAGCCTGAAGGTCAGAATGTGGCGTTTCACTCTTCTGTTCATAGTGCCTGATGGGTGTTCAGCACATGTGACTGTGCTAAGACTGAAGTGACGCCGTGCTCGGGCTGCACTGGGCAACCAGCTGACATTCTCTGAACCATGTCATATACAAAGAAACACACTCCTCTCAACAGTCCCGGCTCTTTTCCATCTCTTGTAATTTTTGTGTTTTTTTTTTTTTTCCTTTTTCAAACACAAAACATCCCTTGCATGCTATCTTAATGTTCCTCTCTACTTCCTACTAATAGAATGGAAAAATAAAGAGAGAAAAGAGCTGATGAAAGTGACATAAAAGGATGACAGGTCTATGAAAATATTTACTTGCTTGTTTTCCTACAGAATCTAGCCATCATATTCTGGAGTTAGGTGTACCAAAGGGAAATGAGTCAGAGATTTTTTCCTTTTCTTTTCTTTGGTGAACATCTTTTGCTTTGGGGTCAGATAATTAAGACATAAGATCCATAATTTGCTTTTCAGCTTATCCTTATTGACAATGTATTTAGGGGAAATTGCATGGAAAATTTGGTACAATTTTTTTTTCTTTTGCTATTGTCAGTTTTTGTCTCCTTCTATCGTCATGAACGTTTTAATGGGAGATGGAAAAGTAGAAACATCTCACCTATATTCATCTTCCTTCTTAAATCTCATTCAATGTTGAGGAATTGTACTAGTGTCTATGGAGGCCAAAAAAATCTATTAGCAAGTTTAATATGTTTGTATTTTATTGCAAAAGACAGAAAAACAGAGATAGCCTCTGTTCTGGGGCACAGACTCTCTATGGTACAGTGAGTAATAGCATGGACATTGGAATCATATAGATACAGGTTTAAATTTAGGCAACACCACTTTCTGTGACTTTGGGCTACTTATCCATTCTTAACTTCCTTTTGTCGTGTGTGAAATGGATGCAATAGTACTTAATTTGTAGGGTTACTGTGAAGAATGTAGTTAGCATTGTGTTTGGTATATCATAAAAACTCAGGAGTTGAAAGCCATGATCAATTATTACAAGTATGACAAAAGATATTATCTTTGAATTTCATGAGTGCATGTGAAATTCATAAGCCCTGTAAGCAGGATTATCTTCTTCAATACTTTTAGAAAATATTTATGATACACACATAAACCATTATATGAGCTAGCATGTAATTACTTTAACAGTATGCCACAAATACTACCAAAAATAATTTTCCTGTGCTATGTACCTAACCCATATCTGTTAGCATGAAAATATACCCCTAGGCAATTTGTGTAGGAAGTGATTATTTAGTTACTCAATTAGGAAAGTGGCAATTGATTCACACAGAGTAGATGTCTAAAATAAAATTGTTAACTTGCTTTCCCTACAGGCAGAATGGTCTCTTTTAAGAAAACAACAATTTCCCACATAAGAAATAAAACAAAAAGTTCTCGATAAAAATAGGAAAACAAGTTTGCACTAGTTGTGCAGAATCTTGTCAGAGTCCAGCTGAGGAAGGTCAGTCAAAAGACCACATGAGTGCATCCAAAAGCAGACCAGCAAAATCCCTGCTCATAGCCAGCGGGTCTCAAGGTCATAGAGCTTTGTCCTGCCTTGGCAGGATAGGCATTATGGATCAAAGAACATAATTTACATCCAAACTGGCATAATTCTGGAAACAGAATATACATATATTCTTGTTAATCTCACTAAACCATTTCATGTGCCAAGAAAGTTACTAACTGTATCCACCTAAAGCCAATTTTTGATTACACAGGAATGAATTATAATTGATCACTTATCTGGCTATATTGTTGCTTCTCCTTTTCTTCTTCCTCTGCTTCTCAATCCTTCTACAATTTGTTAATTCCTCACCCAGGGAGTTAGCTCTCTTCTATAACTGAAGTTTTACTAGTTCACCTCTGATAGCCACTTGTATAAGATATTTGAAAAAGGAGACATTTGAAACTATAATTTTTAACAGGGTGTTTAAATATGTGAATTTCATTTATTTGACTATTTTCCTTAAAAATAGCAGAATGTATTTTTATTTTAAAACATATCCAGCTTCATGCAATGTATTGAAAAAGATAAAGGGACCAAGTTTAGCAAATGCTAGGATGTGAAATAAAAATGACCATCAATTAGGGAGGAGCTGTTGGTTCAGAGAAAAACTGACTCCTAAGGGGATTCACTGCCTTGGATACAGCACAAGGTGAACTAGGCAGTTAACACATGGTTTGATATAGATTCGTGTCTTCAAGAAATTCAAAATGTCATATGTTAGGTACATGACTCTGGCAAAGTCCCTTTTGATATCTTTGAGTCTCAGCGTGGCTAATTGTGAGGTGTGGTTCAAATGTAAACTCTATCATGTTTACATAGATTCTTTTAATGAGGAGTCTGAGAAAATGCAGGGATTGAAAGTTCAAAGCAGCACAGGAAATGAGACCTTTGCTTGGAGAAATTAAACATAGTCTTGCAGAACAGGAAAAATTCTGAGTGAAGGGGGCAAGGCAGCATAATGTTATAGATAACAGCTTAAAGCCCAGAGCTAGACTATCTGGGTTTGCACCCCAGCTCTGCCAATTACCTCATGTGTGACATTTTGGTTCCCCAGTTTTCTTATCTGTGAAACTGGGGTGATAATGATGATGCTTACCTAGTGTGTTTTTAAGGAGTAAACGTGTAAAATGCTTTGTTGCTGCTGTTTAGTCGCTAAGTCATGTCTATCACTTTGTGACCCCATGGACTGTAGCCCTCCAAGTTCCATGGATTTTCCAGGCAAGAATACCAGAGTGGGTAACCATTCCCTTCTTCACGGGCTCTTTCTGACCCAGGAATCAAACCTGTGTCTCCTGCATTGCAGGTGGATTCTTTACCACGGAGCCACCAGGGGAGACCCAGCAAAATGCTTAGTATTAGCCTTAGTATGCCTTCATACTTATGAAGTAAGTTTTGAGGAGAGAAAAATCAATTCTTAAATAGCTTCAACAGTTTTGTGCTAAGGGCATTTACTTTTTATATGGGTGCTTGTTAGTTGACTGTTACTCTAACTTGGATATTATGTGGTCTGGAGAAGAAATGAAAATTAATTTAAAAATCTGTGTTTTAATTTGTGTATAGGATTAAACAATGAAGTGGATTAAAAATAAATCCACTGTTGAACCTTTGTACCAGTCATAGGAGATCTATAGGTTGTCACAACAATCCATCTGAGTTTGAACAGCACAAGCTTCCCTAAAGTCCCCAAGAAGGCCAATAAGAAGACTGTTTGAAGGAAGGACATCTGAGTCTCCCATGGTAGGACCAAAACACTCACAAAGTATTGTAAACAGTTGCACACAATTCTGGAAGAGGAAGCTGTAAGAAAGTGTAATATCTAGCTTGAGCTCCTGTGGTGTGAAGAACTGGACTGGATGGATGGGGGATATCACTGCAGCATAGTACGATGACAGGTAGGTTTATCCCCAGTTGTTTATTCTCTGTCCTATGCTTTGGCTAGTGAGATGTGAGTGAATATGATAGCTGTCTCACCCAACTGAAGCTTAAACAATCAGGTGCTTCATCTTGAGTCCTTTCTTTCTGCCTTTACCATAAGGATAGCAAGTCTCAGATAGTGGCATCTGGATTTGGGAATGGGAAGACACGTGAGTCCAGCTGAGTTCAGCAGGGCCCAAGTTAACAGGAAGAAAAAGCGGCTTGTCATCAGCTGCTAAGAGATTCGGGTTGTTTGTTCCTGCAACAAAAGTTGACACGTACAGTATTGCTTGGCACAGTTTCCTCTTCCCAACTCCTTGAGGACATGGTCTAAATGGTCTAGCGCAATTTGTGATGTCAAAAAAACACTTTGGTGCATTAGTCAAACTTTATTGTCTTTATCATATCCAGGATGCCTTCATGATGTAAAACTAGCAAATCTAAGCATTTGTTCATCGATATTCTAAATTTGGGGCCCTTTTTGTTTATATCTTTGAGGGATTGGTAATAGGTTTGGGGGACAAGCACCTATTACCTTTTTCTACTGATGTTGAAGTACAACATATATTGGTGGCACTTGAATTATAATAATTTATTTGAAGTAGATGGAATGATAATAATATTTACTTTACATTTCTATAGTTTCTTTGGTCTAAGGCAGTCAAAGAACTCTTCAAACAGTGTCTCACTGATTGCTCTAATTCTTCCACAAGCAATGAGGTAGATGTAATTATTGTACAGTGTTTGCAAACTGGAAACATGGGAGCTAGTGAAAGATGATGCTGGGCAATAAAGTATCTGGATGTTTGAAATTACATAGGCAAAGTATCAATGACCAATTACATTTAAAATAATTTCTATAACGTGCTCAGTCCTACTCATTGTGACCCCATGGACTGTATGTAGCCCACCAGGTTCCTCTGTCCATGCAATTTTCCAGCAAGGATACTGGAGTGGGTTGCCACTTTCTACTCCACGGGATTTTCCCAACCCAGGGATAGAACCCAAGTCTCCTGCGTTGGCATGTAGATTCTTTGTCACTAGCGCCCCTGGGAAGCCCCACTTTCTATTGTAAACTAGGATATCTACCACACTATTTTTGGACAAGTGGAGTTCAACTTTATAGTGGAAGAGAGCAGGTTAGTGATCTCATTAGAAGATGAAGCATCTGTTTTCAATCCTACCATGAATATTTCAATACATGTCCTTACCTTCCTTGTAATTTCCTTACATTCTCTGTAAAAGTGATATAATTTGCTTTTTTCTCATTTCATTCATTGGAATTTTTAAAAAGTTTTCTTTGTGGTTAAGTACATGATTCAGTTATAAACATCTAATAGTTTCAAAAGAGCAATGTATAGTCTTGGTTAACATGGTATATAGTTTTAGATATTTCTATCAAAGTAGATTTTTTTCCTTGTGAATTACATTTCATTAGACCCTAATTATGTTTTCTCTGTTGGATTTATTAGGTTCTGAAGAGATATATTAAAATCCTTCACCGTGATCATGACTGCTGTCAATATTTTGTTCAATCCTTTTCCTTCATTGACGATCTCAGCACTATTCACTACTCCAGTTCTTTTTCTGGATGATTTCAGCGTTCCTGTAGATTAACCATTCAACACCTTTTCCTCTTATTATCAATTGTTGTTTGTTCCCCTTGTCCTCAGCCCCCCTCTCCGCCTTCATCAACACTTTTGAAAACTGTCATTACTAATCCTCAACATGCTTCGATCTTGAGCACTCCCACTCCTGTCACTGCCAGGGCTACGCACTCCCCCGCGGTACCTGCGTGTTCCTCCTTGCCTTCTCTTAAAATGATGGATCCCTGCTTCTTTCAAGAGCAACCTCCCGCTTCTGTATTCCATCCTTCGTTTACTTTTCCACTCATGGATTTATTTGCTCTTTTCTAGCAAGTGTTCTTTCTCTTTCCTTCTCTCCAGCATCACTAATCTTTTCCTTTTTACCGATCATTCCCATCCACATACACACAGACTGTAAAACTCCCATGAAAACACAAGCCTTTCTCAGATTCCCTGCCTCCCCCTGACCCCCGAGAATACTGTGCCCTTTCTCTCCTATCTTGAAATATTCACCATGTCCAGCGCTCATTCCACATTTGCTCTTGAACCCATTCTTCTCAAACTTTGTCATTCTAGTTCACCAGAACTATTCTTTTAAGGTTACTGATGACCTCCATATTGCCAAATCTAGTGATTGGTCCTTAGTCCCCACCTGCAACCGCCTGGCAGCATTTTTATTATAAATAATTGTTCCTTCCTTGAAACACTTCACTTAGCTTCTGGGACACCGCACTCTGCTGATTTTCCTTTGCCTCCCTCTCTGTTCCTATCTGTCTCCTTCTGAGCGCCCCTCTTCTTTTTCATGCCCAAATGATGGAGTGCTCCAGGGCTTGGAGCTATTTATCATCTCTGTATACAAGATTTTTCTGGTTTTCTCAATGGAGCGTGTTACAAGTCTTTATATATTGGCAACCCCTGAGTTAGTCTCTCAAGTCTTGGCTTTTCCCCTGAGCTGTAGACTTATAAATCAACTTTCTGCCTTTTAGATGTCTAACAGGTATTTCAAACGGAATTCTTGGTTTTTCTGTTCACATCTGCAGCTGTCTTAGTCTTCCATCTCTGTGACACTATCACAACTAATTATCTATGCCAAAAATCCAGGGGTTATCTTTGATTTCTCTCTTTTCCTCATACTCCACATCAATCATCTCTTAAAAATTTTTTTAAATTTCCCTTTTTTTAAAATTTTTAGACAATTTTTAAAGGTTAGTTTTTGATTTATATTTATTACAAAATGTTGGCTGTATTTTCTGTGTTGTACAATACATCCTCGGGCCTATCTTACTTCCAACAATTTGTGTCTCTGACTTCCCCACTGCCCTTGCCTTCCCTCTCCCCACTAGACAGTTCCCTGTATCTGTGAGTCTGTTTGTTTTGGTTGTATTCACTAATCTGTTGTATTTTTTTAGATTCTACAAACAAGTGATACACAGTGTAAGTCTTTCTCTGCTCATGACATTTCACTTACCATAACGCCCTCCAAGTCCATCCCTGTGGCTGTAGATGGCAAAACCAATCTCTTGTCTTTTAAATATAATCCAGATTTGGTTACGTCTCAGCACTTCACTGGTCTGAAACACCACCATCTCTCTTTTGGATTCCTACCAGCCTCTTGGAACTCCTCTTCTTTGCTTCACTTTTCTCTCCCTTCAGTCAGTTCTCTAAAACAGCAGTAGGAGTGATCTTTTACAGATAATAACTGCTTAAAATCTTTGACTGATTTCGTTTTCTTAATGAGGAAAGCTTCCCTTCAGTGGCTCACAGGGCCTACCTGGTCTGGCCTCTACTCCCCTCCAGGCGCGTCCTGCTCCGCCCAGCGGTCAGCTCCAGCCACTCTATTTTCTGACTGCTCTTTGAGCCCTGAAGCCTTGCTCCTGCCTTAGGGTCTTCATGCTTGCTCCTCACACCTGCAGTTTGCTGCCTCCAGAGCCCCATACTGCTTTCTAGCTTTTCTGACTCTTTGCTTAAATGGCACTTTTTAAGAGCAAGCCCCCACCCTTTTTATAGCTCTTTTTAAAATATATATATTTTTTGACATCAGTTATTTTTAAAGTCTGTTGAATTTGTTACAATATTGATTCTGTTTTATGGTTTTTGGTTTTTTGAGTGTGAGGCATGTGTGATCTAAGCTCCCCCACCAGGGATTAACCCTCACTCCCTACAATGGAGGGCAAAGTCTTAACTGGTGGACCTCCAGGGAAGTCCCAAGAGAGACCCTCCGTGATAGTCATTTCCTAAATAATTTTCAGTACCATCCTCTCATCTCTCATTCTGCTTTATTATATATTTCATTGTTTATTGACTATTTCCTTCTAAGCTGAAATATAACAAGTTCTAATGATTGTGAGAAATGTGTCCATCATGTGAGAATCAATCTAGTCACTGGTGTCTCTCTACTTAGCAATGCTTAGCGATTGCAGATACTCAATAGACATTTGCTGAATGACTATATGCATAAATTATTTTTTGACATTGGCATATAAACATCATTGTGTGCTCTTTGTGTTGTAAATTTTATAATTTAAAAATTTCCTTTGTTTCAACTAATGTACTGCTTATGACTTCAATATTATGCTGGCTGTTTTCTTTTTATTTATAGTGAATCACTCAACCTTGGTGCCTCTTTTTATTTATTAACTTTTATTCAAAGTGATATCTCCTATTTCATTGCTGATTTTCCAGGTTCAGATCAGATTGTTCCATGGCAGTAGTGGTTTAGCAGCAGCTAACCTACGTCGGACACAACTGAGCAACTTCACTTTCGCTTTTCATTTTCATGCATTAGAGAAGGAAACGGCAACCCACTCCAGTGTTCTTGCCTGGAGAATCCCAGGGACGGGGGAGCCTGGTGGGCTGCCATCTCTGGGGTTGCACAGAGTGGGACACGACTGAAGTGACTTAGCAGCAGCAGCAGCAGCAACCTACATCAACAGCTGAAATTCTTTAGGTCCCGTGTTTTTCTTGAAGTAAACCTCTTGAGTAAGAGTCTTCTCCTATGGCCTGGCTGGCTGTGGGGTGAAGAAAAAGGCTGTAATTCGTAGGTCCTCCTCGTTTGCTTTTGTGAAGTTCAAATATCATTTGTGTACAAGGATCGAGGATGGGTAGAGATGGGACCTTAAGTCACATTGCTAGCAGATAAGCATGTTTTTCAGTTGCCAAGTCATGTCAGACTCTTTGTGACCCCCTGGACTGCAGCACACCAGGCTTCCTTGTCTTTCACTGCCTCCTGGAGCTTTCTCAAACTCACGTCCATCAAGTCGGTGGTGCCATCCAGTCATCTCATCTTTTGCTGCCCCCTTCTCCTTTTCCCTTCAATCTTTCCCAGAATCAAGATCTTTACCAATGAGTGGGCTCTTTGCATCAGGTGGCCAAAGTCCTGGAGCTTCAGCTTCAGCATCAGTTCTTCCAGTGAGTGTTCAGGGTTGATTTCCTTTAGGACTGACTGATTTGACCTCGTTGCAGTCCAAAGGACTGTCAAGAGTCTTCTCCAGTACCACTGATAGTCCTAAAAATTTGATCTGCGGGGAACACTATTCACTAAACTCATTTATGAATGGATCCTAGTAGTGAATGACAGTACATGGTAGAAGTCTGGGTGTCATTTACCCATTTACCATGAATCCTGTGGTTGAGCTCCTCTCTCAGAATCACTTTCACAGCAGTTATTCTAAGCTGGGACCAAGACTGTCATTTCTCTCTCATTTTGATCCTTAATATTTCTGTCCAAGTCCCATCTGCCCTCATCGCTGAAAGGGGAATGTCAGGCAGCTGTAAATAATAGAAGGCTACAGTGTACTCATATCCAGCTGGTGACACGTCCACTATGATGATCTTTGAAAACTGCCTCACGTGCATACAGTCCTGGAGTCCTTTCTCATGTCATCAACCCTAAGTCAGTTGCCGATAATCTAAAACCAGTTCCTCACTTTTCCAGACAAATGTGTCATTCATCTTAATGTTTTTCTTGACAAAGGCAACTAAGCTGCTAATCATCTCTGGTCAGGTTAAGAAAGCAATAAAAGGAATAAAAATTAGAAGTGGCCAACTGGGGATTTTTTTATCCCACTTAAATCTTATTATAAACCTACTACTTGAAAAAACTCAAGTGTAATACATCAGTAGGTAGGGGAAGGTCCAATTCTGATCATCAGATCCAAAAATGAGAGCAGATTCTGAGATATAACTACTGATTGTATTTATTTATTTAATGAGGGCTGTGTAAACTCAAGCCTACTAGACACTGAAGCTTGTTTAACTGAGCTTTACACAATCGATTCAATTTTCTTGAACTTTTATATTTTAGAGAACTTGCTGATTAAGTTACTATTCTTCTCTGTATATTGGGAATATAATAAAAAAATGAAAACAAAATCCTCAGGTTAAATGAAAGAGCTGGGAGGACTTCCTGCCCCTGCTTTGAGAGTTAGGTTCTCTTCCTGGCCAATTTGTCAACTTTTTGAGCACTTCCTAAATATTCACTCACTGAAACAATGAGTAAACAATACCCACTTACTCATTTGTTCATTTTTGCTGGGTAACTTCTATGTGTTAACAACTGTTCTGAGATCTGAGGAGAGGTCAGTGAGCAAAATCGATACCTTCTTGCTCTATGGAGCACTCCTTTTATTAAGGGAAACCAGTATTTTAAAAATAAGCAAACGGTCATGTAAAATAATGTCAGTTTTTGAAAACTGCTGCAGGGAATAATAAAACTAAACTCAGTGGGTAATCTACCTCACTGTAAAAGAGAGAACCTTTTGCTCTTCAGCTATGTGATTATTAGTGTGACATCCCACTGAAAAGTTATGCCAATCATCATGTTGATAAACTGAAAGCCTTGGTTTCTTTTTTGTTTGTTTGTTTTCCAGGATAATGGTTTCATGAGAGATTACCCAGAATGTCCTGGAGGCTCTTATTAAAAACTCAGATTCCTGGGTCGCACCCATAAAACCATATTAAACAGACTATTAAACCATAATCTCAAGGAATCAGGCCTGAACTTGTGTGCCTTTGAGCGAGAACCCTGGCTAACTGGATATGCTGCCAGGATGGGAGTTATTGCAGCTACGTAAGGAATGAAAAGGACATCAGGCACAGTCATTCTGTTTATTATTGGTACATGGAGGAATCTGTTGGGAGCAAGTATAGACAGTTTGTGGCTTTTATTGGCTTTTCCTCATGCTTAGGCTCTCTAGGCAGGAAAATGTCAGAACCAGTTTCATGACCTCAGTATAGAGCCTTAGTTACCGAGGCTCCTGTAGCACCTCAATATTACTTTAAGATCAAACCAGGCAGCTGTTTTGATGGATCTGGTAGCAATTTACAGCTGGACACGATTGTGATGTGATTTGATCTTCTAACTCTCCGTACTGGATACACAAGGATTCGACTCTTAGATGAGCTCTGTGTATGTACCCACAAAACAGAGAATAAAAAGACAATCGCTCATATATGTGACATGGCTTTATTGTCAGAACTGCAGTCCGTTAATAGGCAAGACATGGACCAAAACTTCAAAAAGGACAGGCAATAATAATTTTGTTGGTGGTGTTGCTTTATAGTTTATTTTTAATTGGGGGATAATTGCTTTACCATATTGTGTTGGTTTCTGCCATATAGCAACATGAATCACTTAGAGGTTTATGCATATCCTCTCCTTCCTGAACCTCCCTCCTGCCTCCCACCACCTCCTACCCCTCTAGGTTGTCACAGAGCACTGGATTTGAGATCCCTGCATCATGCAGCAAATTCCAACCGGCTGTCTAATTTTACATATAGTAATATATATGTTTCAATGCTGTTCTCTCAATTCATTCCACCCTCTCTCCTCCACCCCCTGCGCCCACCATGTCCACATATTTTTTTTTCTCTATGTTTGCAATCATAATTTTTGACTGATGTTCCTCAATTTTTTAATAGGACTTTGGACAATAATCCCACATAGAGCAAAGAAGTTTGTTAATTACCTAGTATATTATTTGTGATCAGTAAGCCTCAGAGGACACATCAGGAGGTTATATTGCTTGAGGTTTAAGATTATATGGGGCTTCTAGTGATTGTGGTTATGTTCTGTGGTGGTGGCTTGCAAATCTGCCCTCGTGTTGATAAGTTACCTGAGGAGCTTAAGAAAATCTCCCTCACCTCCAGATATTCTGAATTGTTCTGAGGCAGTTGATTAAAAAAAAGAGAAGAAAACAAGCCTCCTAAGTGACTCTAAAGTGTGGTCCAAGCAGAGGGTTACTACCCTGTGATGCCTTGATCTTCATGGATCTTCACAGGAGCAGGCCTTGTATGTTCTCATTCACCTCATCTTTTTTACCCAGTTTTCACATTTAACCAGAAGCAAAGCACATATTAGCCACCCCTAGATGCTTGTCAGGAAACGGACCCTTGAATTCACAACCACTCAATTATCTATCAGAAGTTGACTTAAAAAATATTATTGAAAATTATTCAATAAAACCTCACTGGGTTTCAGATAAGGGGAAAAATAGCCTCCATAAGTATTACTAGAAAACAAATAATCAATAGTACCTAGTTTTTAAGCACTAGCAGAACTTCTTATTTATTATAAACTCTCTTGTCTTTTTTTTAATTCAATTCTATGTATTATCTTGCAGTATTAAAATTTTTTTGACATACCAAAATCCCCTATTAATACACTTCAATGACAAGCTTTTAAAAACAGGGACTGTATCTTTTATGTCTCTAGTCTTTTATATTTCCTCAGAATACAAATGGTGCCAGGAATCTAGTAGGTGTTTGATAAATATTTTTAAAAGAATGAATAAATCAGTGAATGAACAATTGATTCTTGTGTCTCAGGTGACAATATTGATTGTACCACCAAAGAATAATAAATATTTTAGGAACTTTTTTTAGAAATTTTAAGTAAAAAAATAAAAGCAAGTACCATAAGCTGTGTTAAAAAGCAAAATTAATCCTGCTAGTGACATCCTTCCCTAGGTAGAACCTTCTTCGTCTTCTTTCTGCTGAGTATTCTGGGCTCCATACTTTCAGCAAGTGTGCAGCTAAGTGAGAACCTGTATGCCTGCTTAGCGGGAGTGATGGATGGCAGTTTATCAGTTTCTTCCTATACTGGTGGCTGAAACTTATGGCTCTCAGCACTTGCCACTTGCTGGTGATTGATGGGTTTGTTTACTACTTCTTCTTTGGTCTGGAGGGAGATACTGAGTGGGGTTTCTGCCAGCACTCTGGAAGGTTTGGCTCAGTCCCAGAGCCAAGAGCTCTGCAGCCCAAGCTGTGTTTATACCACAGAAGCCTTTGGGCTTTTTTGGATTTTAATCACTTTCCTAACAGATGTATTTCTGTTAGGATGGACCAGGCATTGAAACTTGCACTCTGCTCATTAAAACGTAAACTCTGTTTGGTTATAATGCAATGCTTATTTGTTTATTTTTTTGCCTCCAACAGAGAAATTAAGTGGAAAATGTTTCTTTCAATCTGATTGCTATTTCCACTGTTATATTTCTGACCGAAGTTAAAGAGACTGCTGAACTGAGAAGAAGGGGACGACTAAGGATGAGATGGCTGGATGGCATCATGGACTCAATGGACGTGAGTCTGAGTGAACTCCGGGAGCTGGTGATGGACAGGGAGGCCTGGCGTGCTGCGATTCATGGGGTCACAAAGAGTTGGCCACGACTGAGCGACTGAATTGAACTGTAATGTCAGATTATTAATAACCCCTTTTTGCTTGAACAAGAG
Organism: Ovis canadensis; assembly: GCF_042477335.2. NCBI lineage: Eukaryota > Metazoa > Chordata > Mammalia > Artiodactyla > Bovidae > Ovis > Ovis canadensis. The sequence goes on along the minus strand of NC_091250.1, from coordinate 40,572,736 downwards.
GGTTAAATGGAAACAAATGCATATATAAATTAACATGCTCCTCGCTATCTGTGAGAAAGGAAAATGTGTGTGTGTGTACATGAATAATTATGCTTTACACACACAAGCAACATATCTTTACTTTCCATTATCTGACAAGGTCCATAGTGTGTTAATTGCAAACATGGGCTTTCACACAAAAGGAGGAGTTACTTTTAATTTCACAGAACTGTCCTGTGAAAAAGGAGGGTGGGAAATCAAGTCAAAATTAATAAAATGACTTCTGTACTTTTTTATTAACAGAAACCATCTTATACACAGTGTGATAATTGACTTGCATGGCTTTGTTTGCCGGGAAGCCTCTCTCTCTTTTTTATTCCTCCTGTTTTGCTTATTGCCTTCTCTGAAAAGCCCATGGAAACCAGATCTGGTATTTTTATTGTGTTGACATGATTCTGGTAAAAACAGGTTCTAAATAAACACGACAGGTGTCAAGAAAAGCAGCTGGATCTGGTTTAGATGTCTAACAGATGGGAAAACATTAAACTGGAAATGGAAAGAAAGAACCCTGGACTGTCTGGTACAGACACCATTGCAACTGTGAATTTTTGACCATTTCCAAGAGCTGCTAGCCACCAGCCTTCACCAAACTGTGACACTGAATTGGAAGTGAAAAAAGACAAGAAATTTAAACTAAGAGCCATGTCCCTTAGAAGGACAGAAGAGGAAGGATGAAGCTATATCTAGTTGAATCAAGTTTTTCATTAGAAATATACAGTTCTTTCCTGAGCAACTCTTTGGTGAATAAAGGTTCTTTATAATAAAATTGCCTGTGCTATAATAACTAACAAATAAAATTCATAAATTGTATAAAGCAATGCTGTTAAGTTTCCTATCCTGTAACTTCTGATTCTTCAGGCCATATGAGTCAGGACTTGAAAACTGGCAACAAGAACAAATTATTTCACTAGCTCTAGTCTTTGCAGAATCTTCCTATATCCCAGTATTTCTAGAAAAGTCCAAGGCATGTTTTGTCTAAGTTCACCAAGACACCTTTTTTTAAGCTTTACCATTTCTTTGGTTTTGCTCTTATTCTTAACTTCCTACAGTGCCTCAGTAAGTCTTGTGAGAATGCCCTTCAAGTGCTGCCACCATTTACAGTGTGTGTATGAGTCAATATATTGGGATTCTGTTGGTTGTAAGTGACAGAAACTCAGTTTAATTTCACTTTGATTGATTAGCTGATGAAATTCAATGGCAGGACAGCAGTGGTTTCAGGAACAAGGGGAGTCAAGGAATCAACCCTGCTAGGAGTCTCCCTCTAGTTTTTCACAGTTTTGCCTTCCTTTGCTTTCTTCTTATCTTTAGCCTGGTGGCTCAGCTGGTAAAGAATTCATCTGCAATGCAGGAGACCTGGGTTTGATCCCTGGGTTGGGAAGATTCCCTGGAGAGGGGAATGGCCACGCCACTCCAGTATTCTTGCTTGGAGAATTCCATGGACAGAGGAACCTTGAGGGCTACAGTCCATGGGTCGCAGAGTCAGACTCTATTGAGCAATTAACACGTTCATTTTCTTATTCAGACTAGCTTTCTGTTATTCTCCACATCACATGTTGAGAGTTTCTAATGTTTGTATTTTGTAATCCAGGCACAGCAAAGAGACTGCCAACCCTCTGAATTCTAGAACTACCAAGACTTAGCTCAGTGTGGGTCAGGGACCCTAATCTGGATCAATTAACTGTCCAGTGGAGGAATAATATGATGATGGGCTCAGCTTGAGGTAGGCCCCATTCCAGGGTCATCAGTGGTGGTCAGGGAGCAAGCGAACACAACTGCTGAACAACATGTGGTCAGAAGTCATGTCTGACTTTCACGCTGCTGAATCTGGGGCACTTAGCACAGACCTCCTTACCAGTAGGTATTTAAAAAAATTGTAGAATGAATGGATTGTGTGTGTGTGTAGCACAGAGAGGTGGGGAGCAGGGATATGAAAGGGTTCCCTGACAGGAGATCGACCGAGACGGTGGAGTAGAAAAACCCTGAGCTCACATCCTCTTATAAGCACACCAAAATCACAGCTACCTGCAGAACAACCATCAGCAAAAAAGGCTAGAACCTACCAGAGAAATCTACAACTAAAGACATTTGGAAGGAACCACAGCCAGGAGGGTAGGAGGGGCAGAACTGTGATACAGTTGAGTCTCACATCCCCTGGGGTGGGAGTAGCTGGGGGTGCTGACCCACAGACTGGAGAAAAGCCCCACTGCAGAGGTTCTCCTACAGGAATGAGAGTTCTGAGCCTCATGGCAAGCTCCCCAGTCCCAAGGGCCTACATCAGGAAGAAATTTGGATTTGAAAGCCAATAGGGCTTAGTTTTGGAGCTTCCCAGTTGGTGCTAGTGGTAAAGAACCCACTTACCAATGCAGGAGGCATAAGAGACACAGGTTAGATCCTGGGGTTGGAAAGGTGCCCTGGAGGAGGGCATGCCAACCCTCTGAAACATGACTGAAGCAACTTAATATGCAAGCATGCACTTGCTTTATTAAAACATCTGAATCTAGTACCAACACAATAGCAAAAATCTTGAAAAATAGAGAAAAGATAAAAAATTACAAATGTTCACCATCTTGATGAAAAAATATTCAACATTTTGTGTATATGGTAATTTCTCTCTGTTTTTCCCCCTAAACATAAAAAATGACAATAAATATAAAATAGCTTTAATCACTTGGCTACTTTGTAATCTCCCTTGTTTTACTTATTCTTGTGTATGCCTTTTATATATCCTGGCATGGTCTTCATAACCAACTGATACATTTTTAATGTAAATTAAGTTAGTATTTAATTATGTTTGCACCCCACGATCCAGAATGCTTCCATCTTTGATTTTAATGTCTGGTAAAAACAGTGTCAGACTTTATCTTTTTGGGCTCCAAAATCACTGCAGATGGTGACTGCAGCCATGAAATTAAAAGACACTTACTCCTTGGAAGAAAACTTATGACCAACCTAGATAGCATATTCAAAAGCAGAGACATTACTTTGCCAGCAAAGGTCCATCTGGTTTTTCCAGTGGTCATGTATGGATGCGAGAGCTGGACTGTGAAGAAAGCTGAGCGCCGAAGAATTGATGCTTTTGAACTGTGGTGTTGGAGAAGACTCTTGAGAGTCCCTGGGACTGCAAGGAGATCCAACCAGTCAATCCTGAAGAAAATCAGTGCTGAATATTCTTTAGAAGGACTGATGCTGAAGCTAAAGCTCCAATACTTTGGCCACCTGATGCGAAGAACTGACTCATTGGAAAAGACCTTGATGCTGGAATGGATTGGGGGCAGGAGGAGAAGGGGACGACCCAGGATGAGATGGCTGGATGGCATCACTGACTCGATGGACGTGAGTTTGAGTGAACTCCAGGAGATGGTGATAGACAGGGAGGCCTGGCGTGCTGTGATTCATGGGGTCGCCAAGAGTTGGACATGACTGAGCGACTGAACTGAACTGAACTGAACTGAAGAAGAAGACTCATGTGAGTCCCTTGGACTGCAAGGAGATCCAACCAGTCCATCCTAAAGGAGATCAGTCCTGGGTGTTCATTGGAAGAACTGATGCTGAAGCTGAAACTCCAGTACTTTGGCCACCTCATGCGAAGAGTTGTCTCATTGGAAAAGACCCTGATGCTGGGAGGGATTGGGGGCAGGAGGAGAAGGGGACAACAGAGGATGAGTTGGCTGGATGGCATCACCGACTTGATGCACATGAGTTTGGGTGAACTCCGGGAGTTGGTGATGGACAGGGAGGCCTGGTGTGCTGCTATTCGTGGGGTTGCAAAGAGTCAGACATGACTGTGCTCGGTCGCTGAACTGAACTGAACTGAATAAAGCTTTTAACAATGGAATCCATTTTTAGAAAAATCCTCTTAAATAATAGATGTCATGCTGCAGTCAGTTTGGAGCTCAGAGATCCCCTGATAACTGAACAGGATCATAAGATGGAACAGTTTTGCTGTTTGCAATTGTCCCAAACACTCATCCATCAAAAACTTCAGTTGGATAGTTATATAATCTGATGAAAGGGAAAAGGAGAGAGGAAACATTTTATTTTGTTTAAGATACATAGCTTTAACAGTTTATGAACTGAGAGAAAATTTGCTGCTCAGTGGATATTTTGAGGCTTATTTTCATGTCTCACTCTATTTTTTTAATGTCTCTCCCTCAAATCTCAAAATATTTAGATAATTTCCTTTTCATTGATCATCTGGGTAAAAAGGACAGCATTTCACAATCTCAGCATACAGAAAGTAAATTAGAGAATTAAGCCACTTTCCAGGTATTTCAAGTTAACGCCCAATCCCCGAACAAAAGAAACCCCTGGAACAATTTCCTACTGTCTCAATTATCTGACTCTTTCAGGTGAATATGGATTATTTTGACCTGGATTGTTTTGAAGTTGCTCTTTTGGTAATCTATTTGCCTAAAAGACAGAAGCATATGGATCACTGCAAAGGTCTGAAATGATTACTTTAGAAATATACTGTGGCCTGCAGTAAAAGACTGGTTTCCCAAACTTTGTCTGTTTTGAAAGAATTTCAGAAAACACCATGGAATACTTACTGTGGGTTAATTCTGGAACTCTGCTTGCTGCAGCTTTAGGTGTGACAAGCCTCAGGTCCTCAGCACAGAATGCTATCCTCCAAAGCTGGGGAGAGCCTGATGGGAAACCTCCGGAATATGCTGAATCCTATGGGATCAGTCCTAAAGGAAATCAGTCCTGAATGTTGCGAAGGACTGATGCTGAAGCTGAAGCTCCAATCCTTTGCCCACACGATGCAAAGAACTGACTCATTGGAAAAGACCCTGATGCTGGGAAAGATTGAAGGCAGGAGGAGAAGGGGATGACAGAAGATGAGATGGTCGGATGGCCTCACTGACTCGATGGACATGAGTTAGAGCAAGCTCCGGGAGATGGTGAAGGACAGGGAAGTCTGAAGAGCTGCAGTCCATGGGGTTGCAAAGAGTCGGATACAACAGAGTGACTGAACTGAACTGATGGGACTAGTCATCTCTGGGTGGCCAATGTCCCCAGAAAGCAAGGGACAGGCTGTGGAAGAAAGCTCTTTGCTCCATTTTTTTTTTTTTTTGCAATGTGCACAAAACCTTCAGTATATTAGATAGCATGTTTATTATATTCTATTTGTATCCATAAACAATTTTAAGGAGAATCTATATGAAACAAGTAATTTGAGAGGCTCACTATTTTGGTTGTGGATTTGATTACTCTTTCTTTTTCTTCATTCTTCCTGCCAAATTAACTTCTAATTTTGTGTGGTAGAGGAGGTTGAGTTGACATTATGAGTTTTGAAGGGTCTCTGTGGTCCTAACAGCTGTAATTGTGTCTTTAGAGGAGGGTCAGAGTGAAAGGAGGGTGGATCCTCATGTTGTGGGGAGAACTCCATCAAGAAACAGTGGGGGAGTGTTCCACTTTCAAATGTAGCCACTTCATGTATCTGGAGTGAATATTTTATTTTGTGAATATCTTATATTTAAATGTCTGAGTGCTAGGTGACATTTAAGTCAATACTTTCAAACTTTTTGGTCTTAGAGCTACATTATTGTTTTAAAAATTACTGAGATTTTTAAAGAGTTGTTGCTTACATGGCTTATAACTATGAATGTACTGTGCTTAGTTAACTGCTCAGTCATGTCTGGCTCTTTGCAACCCCATGAGCTGTAGCCCTCCAGGCTCCTCTGTCCGTGGGGATTCTCCAGGCAAGAATATTGGAGTGGGTTGCCATGCCCTCTTCCAGGGGATCTTCCTGACTCAGGAATCGAACCAGGGTCTTCTGCATTGCAGGTAGATTCTTTACCAACTGAGCTATCAGGGAAGCCCTATAACTATGAATGTCACTGTTTAGAAATCGAAGCTGACAAATTAGATTCATTTAAGATTCTAAAATAATAAACCAGTCACATGTAATGTAAACAACATTTTTGCTAAAACTATTTATCTTTTTAAAAATAAAAAGGACAATACAGTGAGAATAGTGACAATGTTTCACAGGTTTGAAATTTCTCGTACTTAGTACGTGATGGTTGGGTTTTCAAACCTCCTTCTGAATCCAATCTATTGCAAAATGTTATTCTGGTTGAAGTATGTATGGATATGTAGTTTGGAAAGTTTATTTAAACAGCCTTCAGTTCAGTCGCGCAGTCGTGTCCGACTCTTTGCGACCCCATGAATCGCAGCACGCCAGGCCTCCCTGTCCATCACCAACTCCCGGAGTTCCCTCAGACTCATGTCTTTCGAGTCAGTGATGCCATCCAGCCATCTCATCCTCTGTCGTCCCCTTCTCCTCCTGCCCCTAATCCCTCCCAGCATCAGAGTCTTTTCCAATGAGTCAACTCTTCTCATGAGGTGGCCAAAGTACTGGAGCTTCAGCTTTAGTATCATTCCTTCCAAAGAAATCCCAGGGCTGATCTCCTTAGAAGGGACTGGTTGGATCTCCTTGCAGTTCAAGGGACTCTCAAGTGTCTTCTCCAGCACCACAGTCCAAAATCATCAGTTCTTCGGTGCTCAGCATTCTTCACAGTCCAAATCTCACATCCATACATGACCACTGGGAAAACCATAAGTTTGACTGGATGGACCTTTGTTGGCAAAGTAATGTCTCTGCTTTTGAATATGCTATCTAGGTTGGTCATAAGTTTTCTTTCAAGGAGTAAGTGTCTTTTAATTTCATGGCTGCAGTCACCATCTGCAGTGATTTTGGAGCCCCCCAAAATAAAGTCTGACACTGTTTTCACTGTTTCCCCATCTATGTCCCATGAAGTGATGGGACCAGATGCCATGATCTTCGTTTTCTGAATGTTGAGCTTTAAGTCTTAAAAAGGTCATTATGAGCAATCTTTTTTGATATTACACCACAACTAGGCAATCAGTAGTTCTTAAAGCCGAAGCTGTATCAGTGAAACTTTTGTGTGCTGTTGTGTTTGAATCCTTTTGTCTGTCTTGCAGTGGGACTGAATCTTTTAACTGTGTTTGGTTTTATAACATCATGCATTGGTTACTTGGAAAATATTGGTTCACTGAGCTATGCATAGTTTCCAAATATTAACACTTTTTATTCACCATTCTGTATGATGAAATCACATTCATTAATATCACCACAGATCCCATAGAAAGTGAAAATGAAGTGAAAGTGAAAGTTGTTCAGTCGTGTCCAACTCTTTGTGATTCCATGGACTATACAGTCTATGGAATTCTCCAGGCCAGGATACTGGAGTGGGTAGCCTTTCCCTTCTCCAGGGGATCTTCCCAACCCAGGAATCAAACCAGGGTCTGCTGCCATTGCAGGCAGATTCTTTACCAACTGAGTTATCAGGAAATCCCTCTTGATAAGCCTTGCAGTATTTTGAAACTGTCAACCTCAGTGTTGGGTCTGAGTTTTTCAAACTGCTAATTTTTGTTGAAAGCTTAAAATCAAGCATTGGCAACAGATTCAATTAGTTGTTTCCCATAAAGTAACAAGGTAACATTGTTATTTTTAGAGAAAATATCTGCCAACACCAAAGTCTGAATAATCACAATCAGTATTGTCAGCTCATCTTTCAAGTAAAAATAATTTTTTATGAAAAGAGCAGCCATTTCAGGTTACAACTCAAACAATGGCCCAAGTGCTTTTCCTTGAGATCAACATGGTATGCAGCAGAGTGCTTTAAAAGTTGGTAAGATAGTCAATCTTAAAAGTTCTCATCATAAGAAAAAAATTAGTAATTCTGTGTGATGATGGATGTAAAGACTAACTGTGGTGCCCATTTAACAATTTTTAAAAATATTGGCTCATTACGCTGTATACCTAAAACTGATACATGTCACATATATCAACAACAAAAACAAGTGCTTTATTTAATTGTATGTCCCATTTCTGCACACAGAATATTAAAGCTGTGTAACTTAGGGCTTGAAGCATTTTTTAGATTTTTTTATTTCAGTAATTTACTTCTTCCTGACTGTAGATGATGAAATGAGGTTCTGAGGTCACAGCACTGACTGGGGACACAGTCAGGATTTAAATGGACAGCTGATGAATTAGAGCTTCTAGCATCTTCCCTTGTTACTCTCCTCCCTGTGAGAGAGCTGCAGAGACCTGCTCCCCACTTCCTACATTCTCCCAAACTAGGAAACAAGATGTAACAGCTTCACCCAGCTATTTCCAGTCACTTGGCAGAGAATTTGCGTATTTCTCTAGTCTTCCCAGCCAGCAAGACAACCATCCTGGACCTCACCACCACTGTGGCCATCAACGTGGCCACCACCACAGCTAAGCTCTGGGGCCCAGAGGAGGTAAGGAGTTCAGAGGCTTGGCTCCTGAGCAGTGAAGCTGTGATCAGGCTGACACTGTCCAGCGCTGTTCTCAAGATCTTAATTGTGGTGCTGATTGCGTACCTCTTGTGGAAGAGAATCAAAGGTAAGTGGTCTGGAACCCCCAACCTCTCCCCAAGATTCCTAGCTGGGTGTTTCTCAGAGCCCTCCTGCATCAGAATGTCCAAGGGTACTCAGTAAAAATGCAGAGCCCTGCAGGACCTGAGGTCTGGGCTTGGGAATCTGCATTTTAGGTGATATTTGTGTGTCATCAAGTTTGGGGACCACTTCTCAAGACCAATCCCTTTCCATAAACCCGATCATTTTCCAGTTCTTGTCTCCTGACTTAATCATTTCTTATGAGTCTCACCTTTGGTTCACGAGGAGGGAGGGCCTGCCTTGGAAAACATAGGCAAGAGCAGAAGGGACTGAGGGTGGCTCCACTCAGCAGGCACTGGTTGGGCACCGATTTTCCAGGGCCTGGCTTGTAACTGGAGATGCAAAAGAAAATAAAACACAGGTCCTGCCCTCAAGGAACTGGGGGACTGGAGGATGGGGGCAGGTGGAGAGTTGCCTCAAGGGCTAATGCCTGATGCTGGGAAAGACTAAAGGCAAAAGAAGAGAACAACAGGGCATGAGATGGCTGGATGGCATCACCAACTCAAGAGACATGTGCCTGAGCAAACTCCAGGAGACAGAGAAATACAGGGAAGCCCAGCGTGCTGCAGTCCAGGTGGTCACAAAGAGTTGGTCATGACTCAGTTACTGAACAACAACAATGGGAGGTTGGGCAGAAGAAGGGATAATCAAGGAGGACTTCTCAGAGGAAGTGACACCTGCAAAAACTATCAAAGAATGGAAAAGAATTAGCCAGCGGGTGAGGGTAGTGTAGAAGTCACGTCCTTCCAGGGAAAGGAAAGTATTCTGGGAACTCAAAGTAGCTGGGGACTGTGGAGGAGCCAGGAGATGAGAGAAGACCTTGGAAACCACATCCCCGAACAGAGAAGTGGTTAAGGCTTGAATATTTTAAAATTAACGTTTCTTTTGCTTCATGAAGAGCATCAGTGAGTGAAACTGCTATTCACATTACTATCATCATCATTAGTATTTTTATTTCAAGTACACTATTAGCTCATCGGTGCCATTACCTTGATCTGTGCTTAAGCACTAACGGTTTCTCCTGTTATCTCTTTTCACCATCAATACAAAGGCCGATACTGTGGAAAAGACATTAGCACCATAGTATTGCTATGAAAATAGCTCTGATCTCATAGACTCGCTGAAAATATCTCAGGGGTTTCCAGGGGTCTGGGTACCACACTTTTAGAACCACTCATCTAGATCCTCAACTGATTTTTAAAATATTTTTCATAGTGTAGAAGCAGTGAAAGTACATGCTAAGTGAAAAAAATGGGGGACCTGAAATTTAATGATGTTACAGATTATAAGTTTTCACAAGAATTTTCATATTACAAGAAATGGCAATATATTTCCCACTGTATAAAAATCAATGTGTTCCAGAAGTCAAAAGCAATGTGTTCTCAAATTTATGTTAGAAAATGATGAAAAACTTCAACAAATATTTTAAAATACTAAGTTTATAGAAATGAGAGAGTTTAGAAGTGATAAATATATAGATATACTTTGTTGTTAATTTTTATTTGATAAATTTACACCTCCTTTGCCCATTTCTCTTGATACAATTTTATTAAGAAATTTTAATAGTTTAAAATCTATTCTTCATGTGTATGCTTCATAGAGGAAATTTCAGTTGTCTATTTAAATGAACACTCACTTTCGATTTTAGGTAGAAAAATCCTGGTATCAAATCATTCTGTAAGCATGGCCAGTACTGCTACAAAGTAAGTAGAAATGTTACATGGAACCTACATCTCTTACTGTGCAAAGTGCTCTTCCTTTTTTCCCCCTCTTTTTTCCTTCTTCCTTTCCTTTCTCTTTTTGCCTATTTTTCATTTGTTTTGGAAAGCTTTTTATTTTTTTAACTTATCCACAGTGAACTTTCTTCAGTCTAAAAAAAAAATAGGCTTTACCTGTTTTTTTTTCTCTTTTATTTATTTTTTTTTCATTTATTTATTTTTAGTTTTTTATTTTTTAAATTTTAAAATCTTTAATTCTTACATGCATTCCCAAACATGAACCCCCCTCCCACCTCCCTCCCCATAACATCTTTCTGGGTCATCCCCATGCACCAGCCCCAAGCATGCTGCATCCTGCGTCAGACATAGACTGGCGATTCAATTCACATGATAGTATTCTATTCTTGCTAAAATGTATCTCTTGGAATAAATCTGAAATAAATAGCACACATCACTCTGACTTTCCTTTTCACTTTTATTCTTCAGCTAGAGAATCTCTGGGAATGCCTTTCCATGTACAAGAAGGTTATCGCTAGATCTCTTCCACCCAGCAGTTCTAGTATCAACATAAGGGACAGATTGCTCTGTTCTTATATTCTAGGAAGAGCAGGGAGCAGTTAAGATTTCAGACTCCGGAGTAAAATGGCTTTGGATTCTAATCCTTTATTCCCTCAGCTTGATGAAGTTACTTAACCTCAAAAATTTTGGTTTCTTCATCTGTACAAATAGACTAACATTAGTGCCTACTACATGAAGTTTAATTGAGATAATACATACATAGTATTTAGCATAGTGACTGGAACAGCTCAAGGTATGCTTGTCATTACTTTTGATTCTCAGTGTCCTCAGCATTTATATTACACGACATGTAAAGTTTCCAATAATAAATGCTAATTTCTTTCTGTATGGCTGACTTTTGTGCGGATAAAATTTCTGAAAACTATTGATCCTTATCAAGAAGAAAATCTTAATAGTACGAAGAGAGTCACAAATTTATATACAGAGATGTAAAAAGAATATAGAGTTTATGTTCTCTCTCACTTATTTGCTCTTTCTTTCAAGGGTCTAATCTACTAAGTTGCAAAGTGGAACAATTTATTATAAATGCAATAATTTAAATCTAACCCAATAGTTTTGGACTTCCTCAATGGCTTGGTGGGTAAATTATCTGCCTGCAATGCAGGAGGCACAGGTTTGATCCCTGGGTTGGGAAGACCCCCTGGAGAAGGAAACGGCAACCTACTCTAACAGTGTAAGTCTTTAGGCAACCTAATATTTTTGGTCTAAACCTCAATGTTTTGGTCTCCTCCTTCTCAAACTCCTTCTCTCCAACATGGTGTCTGGGTACACTGGAGGGGGCACCCACTGGTGAAGGGAAACAGATGGTCTCTAAGATGTATTTTCAAGACTGTGTACTGTCCTCTGGTCCCTGTGGAAATGCCTCTTGTTTACCTACAACTGCTGCTTGCTCTGTTAGAGGCTGAGGTTATTGTCTATTCTCTATACATTTAGGATCAGGGCCAAATGGCTGTTTGGTGAATAGCCTTGAGATCTGTCAGTTCTGTTCAGTTCAGTCCAGTCACTCAGGTGTGTCCAACTCTTTGTGACCCTGTGGACTGCAGCATGCCGAGCTTCCCTGTCCATCAGCAACTCCCAGAGTTTACTCAAACTCATGACCATTGAGTCAGTGATGCCATTCAACCATCTCATCCTCTGTCATCCCCTTCTCCTCCTGCCTTCAATCTTTTCCAGCATCAGAGTCTTTTCCAATGAGTCAGTTCTTCACATCAGGTGACCAAAGTATTAGAGTTTCAGCTTCAGCATCAGTCCTTCCAGTGAATATTCAGGACTGATTTCCTTTAGGATGGACTGGTTGGATCTCCTTGCAGTCCATAGGATTCTCAAGAGTCTTCAACACCAAAGATCAAAAGCATCAATTTTTTGGTGCTCAGCTTTCTTTATAGTCCAACTCTCACATCCGTACATGACTACTGGAAAAACCATAGCTTTGAATAGACGGACCTTTGTTGGCAAAGTAATGTCTCTGCTTTTTAATATGCTGTCTAGGTTGTTCACAGCTTTTCTTCCAAGGAGCAAGTGTCTTTTAATTTCATGTCTGCAGTTGCCATCTGCAGTGATTTTGGTGTCCCCCCCCCCAAAAAAAAAATTTCTCACTGTTTCCACTATTTCCCCATCTATTTGCCATGAAGTGATGGGACCAGATACCATGATCTTAGTTCTCTGAATGTTGAGTTTTAAGCCAACTTTTTCACCCTCCTCTTTGACTTTCATCAAGAGGCTCCTTAGATCTCTGTAGCATCCATTTATTCGCTGGAACGCTTTGCCCCTGTCACTGACTCTTGACTCTGAGCCAAGTCAGACTATGTGTTGACCTTCTGTGTGCCATGTTGGAGTCAAGTGGGAACATCTATTTTAGGAGAACTCAGCTAAGACACTTTCTCTGCCTAATCACATGATGCTACTACAGCTTTCACTTGGTTGCCACCGCCCCTCGCCTCCCTCCACCCCCTCCACCCCACGTAAATAAGGATAAGATGCTTGTGTTTTAGGCATTTCCCTAAATGCAATACCCTGAGATAGGAGAGCAGGACACACATATCTCATACACTTTTGGTTGCTTTTCTTCACCCAGGTTGGGAAGGTGGGCTTCCCACCTCCTGAATGACACATCCTGGGGATCTGGTGCACCAGCCCTGTGTCTCCATGTGCTTAAATTGGTACATTGTGAAGTAGACATCTTTGTCTGTCTTTGTCTTAACAGCCTGGCTTTCAGGTCCACTTTCTCCCTTAAACAGTTCAAAGACCCCCCTCCGAGAATCAAAGGTGAGCAATACTGTCTTTGTTCCAGGCTTCTTCCTTCCCCATAGCAATAAATCCTTGGCTCAAATTCATTGAGAAAAGCTGAAAGGACCTAGAGGGGGAAGTTAAGAACATTGTTTTAATAATCGCAATGTAAGGCTACGGTTTTTCCAGTGGTCATGTATGGATGTGAGAGTTGGACTGTGAAGAAGGCTGAACGCCGAATAATTGATCTTTTTGAATTGTGGTGTTGGAGAATACTCTCGTGAGTCCCTTGGGCTGCAAGGAGATCCAACCAGTCCATTCTAAAGGAGATCAGCCCTGGGATTTCTTTGGAAGGAATGATGCTAAAGCTGAAACTCCAGTACTTTGGCCACCTGATGCAAAGAGTTGACTCACTGGAAAAGTCCCTGATGCTGGGAGGGATTGGGGGCAGGAGGAAAAGGGGATGACAGAGGATGAGATGGCTGGATGGCATCACCAACTCGATGGATGTGAGTATGAGTGAACTCTGGGAGATGGTGATGGACAGGGAGGCCTGGCGTGCTGCAATTCATGGGGTGGCAAAGAGTCAGACACGACTGAGCGACTGAACTGAACTGAAGATCCTCTGTTACATTAGTTTACCAATGTTTGTCTAAATACAAAACCCATGCTTTTTCTAATGTGCAGTATCTGGCACTGGGTAAGCCCATGGTCTTTCAGGGCAAGAAGAAAATCAGAAATCAGACAACATAAACAGACTTGAAGTAGTTGGCATTTGGAAAGAAGCAGTGAGGAAGGAGAGAGACAGACATTAAAGATTCTCTGAGAGTGCTCATGCCAAATATTATTGCCAGAGGAATGGATGTACTCCTGATCATTTCATCATATTGCCTTCAAAACTTTTACATATCCCTATATTAAAGGGTTATTAGTGAAATGATTGTTTGGAGTAAAACACAGACTGGTCTCATCCAATTGTATATCCAAAATATTTAGGTTGTAATCTAAAATATTATTTTTTGGTGGCATTTCTTTAGCACTTGAGATCACTTAAAGTGAATTAAGACACTGGAGTCAGTTTATCTGGATTTGAGTCCTGGACCACACTCACAGGGCATGTGAGAATTTCAGTTTTCTCATCTATAAAATGAGGATTATTATAGACAACATTTATTGTTGTCTGTACACCAGGCACTTTTCTAAGCACTTGTGTATTAACTTATGGAATCAATAAATAACCTCAGGATGTATTACTGTAATGGGCTTGGAGATAACACAATTATGTCTCTGAGAAATTAAATTATTTGTTCATAATTAAATAGTTAAAGGCAAAAGTAGGGTTAGAACCCCAGCAGTATGTCTCTAGTTCTGAATGATATTTATAACAGCTAACACTTTTTTCATTGGAGTATAATTGCTTTACCTGTTGTTAGTTTCTACTGTACAACAAAGCGAATCAGCGATATGTATACATATATCCTTCCCTCTACAACTTACCATCCCACCCCTCTAGGTCGTCACAGAGCACTGAGCTGAGCTCTCTGTGCTATACAGCAGGTTCCCGCTAGCTATCTATTTCACACATGGTGGGGAGCCTGGTGGGCTGCCGTCTGCGAGGTCACATAGTCAGACATGACTGAAGTGACTTAGCAGCAGCAGCAGCAATGTATATATGTCAATCCTACTCTCCCAATTTTTCCCACCTTCCCCTCCCCACCCTGTGGCCACGTGTCCATTCTCTGGGTCTCTATTTCCGCCCTGAAAATAAGTTCATCTGTACCGTTTTTCTAGTTCCATAAATACTGCATTACTATGTGATATTTGTTCTTCTCTTTCTGACTTATTTCACTCTGTGTGATAGACTCTAGCACTCTTTATCCTATGAGATAGAAACAATTTTTATTTCATTTCATAGGTCAGAAAACTGAGCATGGTGAGGTTGAGTATCTCGCTCAAGCTGACACTACTGATGTATGGAACCAGGTCCGTGTAGCCTGGTTTCAGAGTTTGTACTGTCAGCCTGCATGCTGAACTGTCTCAGAGTAATTTCGTGAGCACTACTTGAGAAAATCCATGTGAAATACTTAGCACAGAGAAAATGGTAGATAAATACTAAGTAATTATTAGTAACCAGGAAACCCTATAAATTGGCAAACATGATGGAGATCTGTTAAGCATGGAGTGTTCTGTATAGATAAACCTTTTGTTGTATGTATCATCCTTGTACCTGTCCCCATTATTTGGTTTTATATAATGTTATGCATTCATCCATTCAATCAGTCAAACTTGCCTCACGTTACTTTTAATGTGCTGCTGCTGCTGCTGCTAAGTCACTTCAGTCGGGTCCGACTCTGTGTGACCCCATAGACGGCAGCCCATCGGGCTCCTCCATCCCTGGGATTCTCCAGGCAAGAACACTGGAGTGGGTTGCCATTGCCTTCTCCAATGTATGAAAGGAAAAGTGAAAGTGAAGTCACACAGTCGTGTCTGACTCTGTGCGACCCCGTGGACTGCAGCCCACCAGGCTCCCCCGTCCGTGGAATTTTCCAGGCAAGAGTTCTGGAGTGGGGTGCCATTGCCTTACCACCGTGCAAAGTTCTGGTATGTGATGGGCAGATACCTCTGATAAACGGCTCATGCACTTGTTGCACTCAAGTTAAAGATGCCTTAAACAGCTTCTGTAAAAACTCCATTACCAGCAGTAGAGCTTCTCTGTTGCTGCTGCTGCTGCTGCTAAGTCTCTTCAGTCGTGTCCAACTCTGCGCGACCCCAGAGATGGCAGCCCGCCAGGCTCCCCTGTCCCTGGGATTCTCCAGGCAAGAACACTGGAGTGGGTGGCCATTTCCTTCTCCAACGCATAAAAGTAAAAAGTGAAAGTGAAGTCGCTCAGTCATATCCGACTCTTAGCAACCCCATGGATTGCAGCCTACCAGGCTCCTCCATCCATGGGATTTTCCAGGTGAGAGTACTGGAGTGGGGTGCCATTGCCTCCTCCAAGAGCTTCTCTAGCTAATTTCAATTGTTTGGAGGAAATGTGTTCTGGATTTACCAACACTATGCCATTTAAGTGTTTTGTGCCAAGCTAAGTTTTTGCACCTGTCTTGTAACATCTTCACATGCATAGCTTTGTTGTGCTTTATCTCTTAATCTGGAAGCTGTGGGCCAAAACTTTAAAGCTTTTCACTTAATTTCTTGCTTGTAATTTTTACCTTTTATAGGAAAGTCCTTCAAATATTCAAAGAAAGTGCTTCCTTCAAATCAAACAACCTCTTCTCTTAATTGTTCTCTACTGATTGCCAATGTTTTCCCCAGAATATAGAGCATAGAATAGATGTGATTCTTTTGTATGATATTTTCATACAAATTCTTGTTAAGCCAGATCTATTGCCTACTGCTGCGTGGATTATTTTTTTCAACTGAAAGAAGATTTTACTAATACCTGAATCAGGATTTAAACTGAGATGCAAATGGTTTCAAAGGCATGCTTTTACTAGCACCATATTATTCTACTGTAACCTACATTCAAGGCACAGAAAACTGATTTCCTCCGAATACCCACATTCTTCCCATTACTGCAATTCTCCACCAACTGTCATTCCGCCTGTAATGGTTCTACTCATTTCAGTCCTTGTGAATTGTCACTCAGCTGTCCATAATTAGAACAACTCTATGTTATCCTCCTTAGGCTTGAACCTGCCACCCAAGACAGACGGTCTATGTTGAAAAGAAAATAGAGGCAAGGATCCAGGTTGCCTGGATCTTGAAATAAGCTTGATTTGAAAATTTTTTGTTTTTAATTTTTATTGAAATATAGTTATTCATAATTTACAATGTTGTGTTAGTTTCAAGCGTACAGCAAAGTGATTCAGTTATTGTTTTTTTAGATTCTTTTCAATTATAGGTCATTACAAGATACTGAATATCATTCCCTGTGCTTTACAGTAGGTCTTTGTTGGTTACTATTTTATATACAGCTGTGTATATATTATATACTATTTTATATACAGCTGTGTTATTCCTAAACTCCTAATTTATCCCTTTTCCCCTTTCACCTTCAGTAGCTGTGAGTTTGTTTTCTATGTTTGTGGGTCCATTTCTGCTTTATAGATAAGTTCATTTATGTAATTTTTTAGATTATACATATTAGCAATATTATATGATACTTGTCTTTGTATGACTGACTTCACTCAATATGATAATCTCCAGGTCCACTCACATTGCTGCAGATGGCATTAGTTCATTCTTTTAAATGACCGAGTAATATTCCACTGTGTATATAGACTATATTTTCTTTATCCATTCATCTATTAATGGACACTTAGATTCCATGTCTTGGCTACTCTGAATAGTATTGCTATGAAATTCAGAGTGTGTGTATCTTTTGGAATTACAGTTTTCTCTGACTGTATTCCCAGGAGTGGGATCTCTGGATCATATGGTTGTGTTGTCGTTATTTAGTCTCTAAGTCTTGTCTCTTATGCCACTCATGGACTGTAGCCCTCCAGGCTTCTCCATCCACAGGACTTACCAAGCGAGAACACTGGATTGGGTCACCATTTCCGTCAGGGGTCTTCCTGACCAAGGGATCGAACTCACATCTTCTGCACTGCAGTTGGATTCTTTATCACTGAGCCAACAGAAAAGCCCAGATTATTTGGTAAGGCTAGTTTTTTAAGGAACCTCTGTACTGTTCTCCATAGTGGCTGCACCAATTTACATTCCTACTAACAAACAGTGTAGGGGGATTCCTTTTTAGCCACACCCTTGTTGCAAACTTTTTAAGATGGCCATTCTGACTGAACTTGATTTTATTCAAAATAATATAAACTCATAGAGGATTAACCATGTCTACAATGTCTTTGAACTAAAAATTTGGATCAGATACTTTTTCAGAATTTGCTTTTTTAAAATGGAGCTAGAAAAATTTCAGGAACAAGTGTTTAGAGGTCTTCAATCAGAAAACCCCATAAATCTCTCAAAATATTTTAGTTTTCTAAAAGTTTTCAGTAGAAATAAAATATATTATTTATTTATTTTTTTTAAGATTCAGCTGATGAAAAAAATTTTATTTTTTATTTTTAATATAAATTTATTTATTTTAATTGGAGGCTAATTACTTTACAATATTGTATTGGTTTTGCCATACTTCAACATGAATCCGCCACAGGTATACATGTGTTCCCCATCCTGAACCTCCCTCCCTCCTCCCTCCCCGTACCACCTCTCTGGGTCGTCCCAGTACACCAACTCCAAGCATCCAGTATCATGCATCAAACCTGGACTGGTGATTCGTTTCATATATGATATTATACAGAAACAAATAAAATAGGTTGCTTTCAGTGTTAAATGCTTCTGAACATTTTTAAGCAACAGAATATTTTAGCAGTGGATTTTTCACTTTTTAAAAAGCAAGGTAGCTTGCTTTCCATCAAGTAATATTTTATTTTATATTTTCTTATTGTATATTAATCACAGAAATGAGTATTTTACTTGCTAATGTTTAGCAGACACATTTGTAAAAGCTAAGTAATATCTTATT
The DNA here is from genome assembly GCF_042477335.2 of Ovis canadensis. Classification (NCBI taxonomy): domain Eukaryota; kingdom Metazoa; phylum Chordata; class Mammalia; order Artiodactyla; family Bovidae; genus Ovis; species Ovis canadensis. Next base: position 40,554,178 of record NC_091250.1, on the reverse strand, counting down.
TCTTCTGAGAATTTCCCTGAGGATTTTCCTGTTTCTGAGTTTTAAGGACAGTAAGACTGCTTGATACCTAGTAACCAAGAGGATCAATTTACATTATATTTAGAACTAACCTCCCACATGTTACTACATCTAACTGCTAGTCAACAGTTTTAGCTTTTGCTAAAACAGCTTTATTGTCTTTACCTAATACCCACAGACCCTGCCTAGGTTTTGTATTTTTGTTTTTAATCACCATTTTATTTTGAACTACGCTACTGTGAATCTATTGTTTTCTTATTTATGAAAACTGCGTATCTGCCTTAACACTTTAATTATATTCCATTCCTTTTGTAATTTTTTTTTTCTTTCTGAAGAGTATAAATCAACCAAGTCTGCAGAGTTCTAGGAGGAGGTCTTGATGTAGCAGAATATTAAGAAATTCAATACATTTAATCACAGCATGTATTGAAGTCATGGGACAGAAGTCATTTAAAAATAGATAGCTGTTATGGTAATTGACTCTTCAGCATGCATTTATTGGTTGCAGGAAAGAATGAAAGAGTTCTTTTGAAGCACTTAAATTTCCAGTCCTTATTCTTAAAGTTGCTTTGAAATTTGAGAGACAGAAGCATTGCAGCTGCTGGTCAAAGAGCTACCAAATAGGACTTATGTTTAAAGCAGAGTGGCGCTAGATTCTAATTGAAAAGGACACACAGGGCCTGATAGTGTTATAACTAACTGATTAGCAACAACACATGGAGATTGTTGAGTGCCTTTTAGACTCAGAAAGTTAGAGAATCAGAGAATCTTATCAACGAGGGGAATCTTATCAATGACGAAGAGGAACTTTCTTCGCCTTTATTAAGAAGATTATCTGAGATCTTAAATGCTTTTCAGACAGGTGGTATAAAGTAGTGTCTGAGTCAGGTGGGGACAGTGGCCTCCTGGAATGCAGACCCCTAGTCACAGAAGAGACTTCTACTTGGTGCTGGTTTCTTGTTACGCTGCAGGAATGCAGGTCTTACACACGTCGTGGGATTTCTTAAGAGAAGACAGAAATCTGGATGCTAATGTGAAAGTTTCTGGGCCACTTTGCACAACTGCACAAATTGTGAATGTTCAGCATACGCAGTGTATGTAGTATGTCTATTTGTGAACAAAACAGAAGACTGCACACAGATAAATTGGTAGGCAGTTTGCAGCCTCTTGTTCAGACTGATAGAAAAGTCTTTTTTATGAACTGAGATCTATTTTTCAGTAGCTTTGATTCCTTGGATCTTAGGGTCCTATGAACAAATGTAATCTTTATACACGCACACAACGGTATTTCAAATATTTGAAGCAAATACATAAATTTAGGGGCTGGTAAGCCAAAGAAATAAATTCTTAGTCTGTTATGAATGTATGATGGTGAGTGTAGGCTGGTCTCTTTCCTCTTCTCCCTCTTCTGAATGATAACAACCACACGAATAACATGCCTGGAATCTTGCCTTAAACCAATCAGCGTGACTCAGTTGTTTGGAGGCTGTCCATCTCTGGTCTGCCCAGTGAAGATCCTAAGGTTTGCCACCTGTGGGGCCCTTTCTGCCAAGTCCCTGAGCCCATGAGAGCATGGCTGGCAGGGGATTTGGTGAGTGAGATCCCAACATAGTTTGTTGTGTCCACACCTGGTGTTGAGGGAATTTGGCCCCTTGGTGACTTTTTGAGCTTTATAGACAATATCCTCTCTCCCTAACTCCCTCTGTGTGTGTGGCTGGTCTCTTTTAGACTATAAAGGTCATGCCTAAAATCCAGTGGTACAGACTACATACTGAGTTCGCACCGTGCAGAGTTCCAAGCACTGCTTTAGGTGTATTGTCATTAAATACTCTCAATAACTCTGTAAAGTACTAGCCTTCTTTATTAGAGACAAAGAAACTGAACACAAGAAACCCAACCATGAACACACATTTAACTGGTAATAAAATAGAGATTCAGACCTAGGGGGTTAGCTTCAGGATATGTACATCTTCCTTCCTATGGCTCAGCCTACGTCCCTGGGGTCTTCACAACCAATTAATATTCCTTCACAGACTGGAACTGGACTGTGAAAAATGCCCATTTTAGTAGAGACCGTGATCTACTCTCTGCCCCTGTCTGGCCTGCAGCCAGCCTTCTCTCCCCTCCGCTTCACACCATCTCTTTATCAGCTCACAAAGACAGCGGCCAGTTCTCCTGAGTGTCCATGCAGTGGCCAAGGAATTCTTACTGCTTGTTTCTGACCTGCCTTGCTCTCCTCCTCTTTTCATCCCATGTTACTTCTAGGCTCTAAAATCACCATCTACTCTGATTGTACAATTTGGTGTTTGTACTTGGTCCCCTCTACATTTGAACCTTGACCTGATTTGACTTGACTTTCCAGCATTTAATGCCTCATGTCGGCCTGGCCCTGCTAAACTTCAAACTCACATGGTTTGCATTTGGATTCTACAACTTTATGGTTGTGAGACTTTGAACAAATTATTTACCTATTTGAGGTTTATTGGAGAAGGAAATGGCAACCCACTCCAGTATTCTTGCCTGGAAAATCCCATGGACAGAGGACATAGGCTATAGTCCATGGGGTCACAAAGAGTCGGACACGACTGAGTGACTTCACTTTGAAGTTTATGCTTAGCAAAATGGAGAAATTGTTCCTTGCTTATTGAATTGTGAGGATTAACAAACAACATATATAAAGTATCTAGTGCAGTAGATCACACAAAAGAAGTGTTCAAATGACACTTCTTATCATGACAGTCATCGTTGGGAAGCAGGAACTGAGTAATTCCCAGCCAGGCCTTAAAAATCTCAGCTAAGCCTTTACACTAAGCCTCAGATGGCTGTGCAGGATAAGATGAAAGTACTTGTTGCGATCTTTAAATAGTTGGCAACTCTAAGTTTAAAAAATCAGGCCCTAAGTTGTCCTTATCTTTGAGAGCAATTGATAAGAGGTGAATTTATCAAGAATGATCAATGGCAATGATCATTTACAGTATATGCAATGAAAGAAATATGTAATAATTTAATTATGCATGTATTTGTTACTATTTTATTAAAAAATACTGACAAGATTATGTTTATGATTATTTTATTCTTTTTTTTAAGCTTTGTTTTACAACCTAGCCTCTGTTAAATATTGTTTGTTGGAGGTTCAGACAAATTCCACTTAAAAAATGCATTTATTGATTTTCAATCATTAAGAATTATTTGGAAAATAAAAATTACCTATAATTTCATAAGCTAGAGAGTAAATACAGATAACACAATTTACTGTGTATCCTTCTAGTCTTTTTTATTTGTAAATATGTGCATGCTCAGTTGCTCAGTCATGTCCAACTCTTTGCGACCCCATGGACTGTAGGCCCCTAGGCTCCTCTCTCCATGAAATTTTCCAGGCAAGAATATCGGAGTGGGTTGCCATTTCCTTCTCTAGGGGATCTTCCTGACCCAGGGAGTGAACCTGTATCTCCTGTATTGGCAGACAGATTCTTTACTACTTGAGCTATCTGGGAAACTCTTTGTAAATATACAGTAAATAGAGATATAATAACAGGAAATAGAAATAAGAATTTCCCAAGTCACTAAATCATCCTTTCAAAACCGTGCTGGTATATAAATCTTTTGAGTATTTAGCTGTATGATAACTTAATTGCCAAGTTATCTGATAAAATTGCAATTTTTACTGCTATAAAATTAATATCTTTAAAGGATATGGCTTTCTATTTTTCCTTTCAGCATCTGAATCCTCTTTCTATCCTCTCCACCCGCAACTATAGAAGCTGAAAGAGATGCCAGATGTTAGATTTCCCAGCCTCCCTTGCAGATAGTGTGTGGGCTTTCTCAGACCTTGAATAGAAGTGTAGAGGGTTGAAGACGGTATTGTTAAATATGAGCTTCCCAGGTGGCCCTAATGGTAAAGAATGCACAGGTAATGCCGGAGACTCAAGAGATGATGCAGGTTATTCTAACACACGGAGAGGCAGCGAGCAACAGAAGAGTGTAATGCTGTGTGTTGGACCCCTTTCCCTCTTGGGCTTCCTCTAGAATTTATTTCACCACATGCTCTTTCTTCAAAGTACAAGTTGCTTGGTCCTCTGATATTGTGTTCTAGTTTTCATCCTCATGGCCATGATTTGACAGTCTAATCCTTCTTTCCATACTTTTCATTAAGCTAGCTCTTGCATTTTTAAAATGAGAGAATCTTGTATTTACTGTAGTTTTCCTTTAGTGTTGTAGTGTTTTCTTTGTTTAATTAGGATTGTTACTTTTTTTGTTAGTGCCCTGGATACAACATCACACAGGTTTTGCATGGCCTTCCTTAAGTCTTTTTTTTTCTGTAAACTGTTATTTTTAGAGTGCTGTCCAGCAAAAAAGGAAGTTTCTTAGGAATACTATGTTGGGCTAGAGAAGAAGCAAGGGTAATTCCTTCTCTTGCTCAGTCATATCAAATCCCAGAGAGTCTTGTTAAATATGCAGTTTTCAGAATCCACCTCAGATCTGATTCAGAATCTCCAGCGGGGGATGGTTCTGGCAATCTGTTAACATGTGAGTCAGGTAGTTCTTATGTTATACAAGTTAAGGAAGCTTTGTGCCCTAAGGGGGCACAGAGTAGTCATGCTTTCTCCTCCCCCCAACATTAACACAGCATTGCCTTCAATTAAAGACCCCTTTAAAAATAACTAATTGCAACTATATCACCTTCATGATTTAAATTGTCCTGGTCCATGGGACCCTTCACTGTGTCTGGTTTTATTTGCCGGGTTCCTTTAAAGGCAAGTCTTCTCAAACTTCATTTTAGCCACTCGCACCGATCATGAACCCAAGCAGCCTGCCCAAAGGACTTGCTCTATTTCTAATACATGAATTATCAAATATGAGATAATAACAAAAGCTTTCTCTTTAAATGATGCAGGCAGGCTAAACGTGAGGTTGCTCAGTCGTGTCCGACTCTTTGCGACCCTTGGACTATAGCCCACCGGGCTCCTCTGTCCATGGGATTCTCCAGGCAAGAATAGTGGAGTGGGTTGCCATTTCCTTCTCCAGGGGAATCTTCCCAACCCAGGGATCGAACCTGGGTCTCCTGCATTGCAGGCAGACGCTTTAACCTCTGAGCTACCAGGGAAGCAGGCTAAGTGAATTTTTATACTGCTTTACAAATGTTTTGTGCAAATCTTGTGAAGATGGAGGCTCAGATGAAGGACGGGATATAGATGGTGGGGAAAAGGATACTTGTCAATAGAAGCTTTATATGATTTTAAGCAGAAAAGTACCTTACATTTAGAGGCTGTTGTTGTTTATTTGTTTGTGCTAGTTTTGGCTTGCTTTCCTGGTCTAATCCTGAATATTTTAAAGTGGGAATTTTATTTTGTTTACTTTTCCTGCTTGAGCTAAAGTACAGAAAAGACACATTATAAGACCTTCAGAAAAGATTTGTTGTAAACTGTGTAATTTGTGTAATATTCTGTAAACTCAGAGTAATAAAGATAAACCAACCCATAATGGCAATGCTTAACGTCCAGCAATTTTCCTCCATAAAAGCCTTGTTCATTATTCTTCTAGTTACACCTCTGAAACCAGAAACCCTCTAGTTTATATTAACATTCAGCTGGACTCATTGTTAGCTTCTCTGCTTATTAAAGAGAAACCCAATATATACCAGTCAATCAGTAATAAGAAATAGTGGTTCTATATTAATAACACTCTACTCCTTCCAATTATTTACATGTGGATCGATGGGAGGATTTGAATGCACGGCAGTCAGTTTGGGTTAATTATCATGAAGAACTGAAGCAATACTTTGCAGGGCTTTGCATCAAGAGCAGCCTTGAACTTGGGCTCCTGTGCTTAGTCACTCAGTCATGTCTGACTCTTTGTGACCCCATGGACTATAGCTTGCCAGGCTCTTCTGTCCCTGAAATTCTCTAGGCAAGAATAATGGAGTGGGTAGCCATTCCCTTCTCCAGGGGATCTTCCCGACCCAGGGATCGAATCCAGGTCTCCCACATTACAGGTGGATTCTTTACCATTTGAACCACCAGGGAAGCCCAGGTCTCTTGTAGTGCACACCAACATGTTGGTAACTCCAGCAATAAAGTGCTTATTGTTCCCACATAAACTGGAAGAGGCCATCTGGGATGGCTGTATACAATACTATTCGGGGCCTCTACTTCACACTGGAGAATTTCTTATAGTTCGGTTGTTTTTCAGCATATCTAAGATCCCAAGTGCAGAAGCTTGGGGCATTCAAAAGTTCTGAGAGCTAACACTGCCACTTAGGGAGTTTTTCTTCTGCCATTTTCAGTGAGTCAGGTCAGAACTTTGCAGCTGTTCTGTCCACCTACTACAGATACACAAGACTCCAGCAAAGACTTTTTCACTGGTAAACACTTCCTTAGTTTAATTATAGATGCATAATGTATTAGCTCCACTTGTGTTTGGTATATCAGAATTATTCGACCTGAGTGTGATAACAGGATATGTGAGTAACTCTCAGAGACTGACACAGAATTAAGTTCAACAGGAAGTTTGATAATTTAGAGTTTAAAAAAGTTTTACATTTCTCTTTTTTCCATCATTTCAACTGAAATTTTTTTTCTTAATTCCTCCTTTCAACATACACTCTAAAAGAACTGGTTGTTGTAGTGGATTCCATACCCTATTGCAGCATCCAGGTTTGGGATGCTCACTCCACTGGCTGCTCAGAGTGTTAGTGGCTGACAACTTTCAGCCAGCCCCTCTCCTTACATTGCCCTCACCCAAAGCCATTCTTGGAGGCAGCCATTCCAATAAAAAGTCATGGTCCTTCATTCAGTTTTCAAAACTAAGCCAGTTTCTAATCTAGAAGCCATTTACTGAAGGAGAGTTCAAAATTCCTGGAGAAAAGTTGCTGGTAAACCCATGCCAAGTGTATACACAATTGGTGATCTCCCTGCACCCTTAGTCTTTCCCCCAAAGTGACCTATAGCCATTTATTTGGGTATTTTTACAACGGAAAAGTACTTTGGCCACCTCCTGCGAAGAGTTGACTCATTGGAAAAGACTCTGATGCTGGGAGGGATTGGGGGCAGGAGGAGAAGGGGACGACAGAGGATGAGATGGCTGGATGGCATCATGGACTCAATAGACGTGAGTCTGAGTGAACTCCAGGGTTGGTGATGGACAGGGAGGCCTGGCGTGCTGCGATTCATGGGGTCGTAAAGAGTCAGACATGACTGAGCGACTGAACTGAACTGAACAACAGAAAATGGAGAATACATCATTTCAAGGTGTGTCAAACATGAGGTCTGAGTTGACATTGATGACCTGGAATTCAAGCATCATCATAACCTCCAAGTAATAAATTGAGTCCTGGTCCAGCTCCAGCTCACTGTGTGTCTGCTGGACTCATGGGTATAACCTTTGGTCATTTCCTTGGTCCCCACATGTGTAATTCCAGTGGACACATTTGGTAGTTGGCAGAGTATATTGGCAATTTGATATATAGAGTGAAAACCACTCTCTCAACCATGGGGGTCTGAGTCACTCCTTTAGCAAGTCAGCTGACCCGCAGAGGTGATGAAGAGGAAGTGGAGAGTCTAGAATGGTGGCAGACAAGGGAATGATGCTCCACTGTGGCTTTGAGAGCCTGGTGGGCTGAAGTCCATGGGGTTGCGAAGAGTCAGACGCGACTGAGTGACTTCACTTTCACTTTTCACTTTCATGCATTGGAGAAGGCAATGGCAACCCACTCCAGTGTTCTTGCCTGGAGAATCCCAGGGATGGGGGAGCCTGGTGGGCTGCCGTCTATGGGGTCGCACAGAGTCGGACACGACTGAAGCAGCTTAGCAGCAGCAGCAGCAGCAGCAGCAGTGGCAGCGCTGTTGTTTATCCCACTCACCTTTGTCAGTTTCCATAGGAAAAGAGGCCAAATGGAATCATGTGAGAGCTGGACGCAGAATTTATTATATTCACACAAATGAATCTGAGTGGCATGAGTGATAGACTAGGGTAGATGCTGCAGCGTGACCCCAGATATCCTCTTAACATCTGAGGCCAGCATCTCCCCAACTGTTGGGAATGTCAAACTTCAGGAATTGCCTCAACTGATGAGCGCTGCCTGGCCCAGAATCACACGTACACCTGTCCTTGGCAGCTTGTTCCTAAAGCCTGGTCAGTGAGGGTGAGGATAAAGGCAGACCCTGATTCCCCAGGGGAAATAACTCAGAAGGGCATCTAACTCTGGGAGATCAGGGGAGGCCTTTTTGTGAAACCGTGTTAACGGTTCAAGTATCTCCTTTGCTCAGTCAGTTTTGCTTCCTTCTCTCCGCTAGGTTGTTGATCACAGGGCATAAGCCTTCTGCTTGCGAATCTCCATCTCAGAGTCTATTCTGGGGAACCCCACCTAAAGTAGTTATTAAAGCAGAAATGATGCCAGATGTGTGGTCAGGTGTGTGGTCATCTTATCTCATGGAAGCTGCTGTAAGTTCCCTCATAACTATCTGGATGAACTTCTGCATTAAACAAGCAGCGTACAATCCAGAATATTGGAAGTTTACCAATGCCCTCCTTTTTCTCTTCCTTATCTTTGTCATTCAGTCACTCAGTTGTATTTGACTCCTTGCGACCCCACAGACTGCAAAATGCCAGGCTTTCTTGTCCTTCACTATCTCCTGGAGTTTGCTCAAACTCATGTTCATTATTGAGTCAATGATGCCAACCAGCCGTCTCATCCTCTATCATCCCCTTCTCTTCATGCCTTCAATCTTTCCTAGCATCAGAATCTTTTCCAATGAGTTGGCTGTTTGCATCAGGTGGCCAAATTATTGGAACTTCAGCTTTAGCATCAGTCCTTCCAATGAATATTCAGGGCTGATTTCCTTTGGGATTGACTAGCTTGATCTCCTTGCTATCCAAGGGACTCTCAAGAGTCTTCTCCAGCACCACAGTTCTCTTCCTTATACACAGCCACCAAAACCCGATCACTTCTCTTTGCAATGACTCTTGAGCTAATTACCATCACTGTCATTATTATATTTAATATACATCAGTTGTTTCTTGTCTAGTTTAGACTCTTCTTGCCTCCCACCTTGGCTATTTCAGTTCTTCACTGATCTCCTTCCTCCTGCCTCTTTATCACTCCTAAACTCTTTATTATATGCAATGTTTTCTGATTGATTTCCCCCAAGTCATACATTATAATAGTACCTCACTGCTTATAAACATGAAATAGCTCAACTGTGTAGAAACTGCCTTTCTTAGTGTGACATCCGAAAGGCCTCTGCATTCTGGGCCATATATTTTTTTCTAATTCATTCTAGTCTAATTTATAATCTATTTTATAAATAGTTATTTATAAAACTATTTTATAAATAGTTAATCTATAAAATAGTTTTTATAAATAGTTACTAATCTATTTTATAAGGAGTTATTGAATGTGCAAGTCTGCCTTAAAGCTGCTCAGAATGATTCAAAATTCCTGTTGCTGCTTCATTCTTTCTATGTGCAATGCTCTCCCTTGAATAAATTCTCTTACAAATATTGATCCTTTTAAGAATACATAAAGTATTAAAGCACAATGAAAAATATAGAGAATTATTAAAAAAAAACCTGTGTACTAGGTTTTAGCAGCTTTCAAACCTATTTATTTATCTTTAGGTTTTTGATCAATAATTCATTTGAAATGCTCCTGTATAAATTTCTCATTTCCAAAAACATTTTTCATTTTGTTCTTTTCTTATATAAATATTTAAGGCTATGCATTTCTTTTTATGTCTATACATTTCTATGTCTTAACTGCATCCTAGGTGTTTTGCTATGTAACAACTTCATTATCATTAAATTCTAAGTTTATAAAATTATCTTGACCTAAGTGTTTGTATTTGTATTTAAATTTCCAAATGTATGGAAGTGTTATGGTTGTTTTCATGCTTTTATTATTTATTTTACACAATAGTCTTTGTTAATTTAATGTTTGCTAGTGTGGTAAATTTGAGGATATATTTCCTGTAATCTGTACTTATAAGTTGAGAATTTATAGTTCTATGCATGGTTACTAAATATAGTATGTATGATGTCATTCCATCTTTCACTTCTTTAATTCTCTTTGGGATTGATCTCAATTGTTGTATGTGTATATGTGTGTGTGTGTTAGTTGCTTAGTTGTGTCCGACTCTTTGCAACCCCACGGACTGCAGCCCACCAGGACCCTCCATCCACAGGATTCTCCAGGCAAGAACACTGGAGTGGGTTGCCATTTCCTTCTCCAAAAAGAACTATAGAAAGAAAGAAAGTGATGTCGTTCAGTCGTGTCTGACTCTTTGCGACCCCATGGACGGTAGCCTACCAGGCTCCTCCATCCATGGAATCTTCCAGGCAAGAGTACTGGAGTGAGTTGCCATTTCCTTCTTCACTCAGTTGTTAACAGAAGTATATTAACATTATTCACTATACTTATAAGCTCCTCAACTTTCTAATTTTATGAATATGTACTTATTATGTTTTTGGGTACATATGTTATAATCAGGGAAGAAAAGTCATTTGTTTATTGTGCTGGACTTTTCTTCTTCTTCTTTTTAAGATGGTGTTTTCAGGGATTTTAAATTATTTTTATTTATTTACTTTTGGCTGCCCTGGGTCTTTGTTGCTGCCCTCTCTGGTTGCGGGTGTGCAGGCTTCTCACTGTGGTGGCTTCTTACTGTGACTCGCAGTCAGTAGCTGTCGTACACAGGCTTTAGGTGGAATCTTACTGGACTAGGGGTCGAATTCATATCTCCATCATTGGCAGGTAGATTCTTATCCACTGGACAACCAGGGAAGTCCCGTTGTGCTTGATTTTTAGCAACAAATGGCAAGTATTAACACAGGCTGTTGGGAGACAATTCTCTGTGGGTTGTTTATGTCTCTTCATCTCTTATAAGTGAGGTAGTGATTGCCCTCTGGTTGCCTTGAAACTATCTTTTCAAGGATGTTTGTATAGTGATCAACAGTGGGAAATAGGTAGTATATTCTTCTGGAGCAAAGGGCAGGCCTATCCATTATAAAAGATTTGGGTTCCCTAAGCTCAGGATTCCACTCCTGTAACACCATGAATAGGCATCCTTTGGTTTCAGCACCATTGATACTGTGGGCCTTGGCAGGGATGAGAGGACTGATGCAAATATGCTGATTCTCATGCTGCATGAGGAGTCCTTTTCCCTGAAGTCTTGTACAAGCAACCATGAAATTGTCACAGGCTACATTCTGAAGGAGATCAGCCCTGGGATTTCTTTGGAAGGAATGATGCTAAAGCTGAAACTCCAATACTTTGTCCACCTCATGCAAAGAGTTGACTCGTTGGAAAAGACTCTGATGCTGGGAGGGATTGGGGGCAGGAGGAGAAGGGGATGACCGAGGATGAGATGGCTGGGTGGCATTACTGACTCGATGGATGTGAGTCTGAGTGAACTCCAGGAGTTGGTGATGGACAGGGAGGCCTGGTGTGCTGCGATTCATGGGGTCACAAAGAGTCGGACACAACTTAGTGACTGAACTGAACTGAGCTGAGTACGACAAAATCCTTTGTCTCTATCCCGGGAGTCTTGTGTCTTCTACAAGTGGCCATGAAACTATGGCAGGCGAATACGTTACCTCTAAAGTAGGGTTCTTCTTAGGCCCTTTAGAGCTCTTCCAATACAACTTGTCTGCATTGCTGCTGCTACTACCTGATCCATACTCCACAGTGCCTATTATAGCAAGTTCTGTTTGATTTATGTGGTAGTTAGCTAGAGAATTATCTGAAACACAGTAAGAGTTGACCGATTATCTTTATTCTATTGCTGACAGAACATTGCAAAGTTGTGTTTTATACACCCTCCAAGTGGTTTTAGTCTGAATTTTAGCCTTGAAACAAGTTTATAAAATGTCTCTCATTTTTTTCCCAGCAAAGTCAAATGAGCTATAATATGGTTTTTGATTTGAGATTTGATCTGTCTGCCTTTCCATTTTCTTTAGCGTTTTTTGAATGGATTTATTAAGTTTAAAAAAATATATATTTGAAAATCATTAACTAATATTATTATGTAGATAACTTGGCCTAAATATCAGTTCTAGAAATAAGGTCAGAATTTAGTTGTCTAGATGGTCAAGTTCCTCAGCAGCCTCTTCCAAATAGTCTGCATTCTTCAGCATGCTCCATCATATTTTTTCACATATTGTGTGTTCAGGCAATAAACATCATTTTATATTATTCTCTGCAAAAGTAAATGTATCACAAGACTAATAATATGTAATCCATAGTCAAATAGTAATGACTTTTGCATTTTATACTGTTTTCATCATTTATTTCATGGTTGCCCCCTATGGAGAGAATAATTGAATGCTGCCTATAATAATTGTTGCAGTTTGCTCAAAGTATTTATACTAGGAAAAATTAGTGGTCCAAATAAATTCTCAGATTTTCATATCTCTTAGAGCTGGTTCCGTGAAAGTATACTTGTTGGAAGTATGGAAAATTCTAAAATAGATATATAGTTTGAATTTTGCTTAAATTTTAAATTGCCCATAGCCTTTTAAAATTTTTAAAAGTTTTATTTATTATTAAGTACAGAAAGAGATGTATAAAGTACATATAAAGCATAAAGAGTCAGGATTCAACTATATATACATGCCTAAGATGTTTAGAGATACTGATATCTGTGGTTTACCTATTTAAGAAACCCAGGGATTCATGAGCACAAATTTCAGGAGAGTGGATATATCTGGAGTGACAAGAAAGTAAATGGAAATAATGAGGAGCTCACAGAAAAAATTAAAGGTGATGGTAGAGATCTTTCTATAAAAGTTGGAGGTAGGCATGCATTTATTGTGAATCCTGACTCCTTATGCTTTATATATATTTTATATAACTTTTGTACTATCTCTACTAGCACTGTTGATGTTCTCTGTGAGCCCCTCATTATTTCCGCTTACAGCATTATTCCTTCAGATAAATCTACTCTCCTGAAATTTATGCTTATGAAACCCTGGGTTTTTAAAATAGATGATCCACATGTATTGGAAAACTAAACATTTTAGTTTTCTGTTTTTACATCATTAAGTAAGCAAAAATAGCCTATTTATTCTTTTCTGATTTCTTATTGCATTCGGTATTATATCCTAAAGATTCATCCAGATCCTTTATAATTTCAGTTCCATTCGTTTTCACTATTATAGCTTGCAGTTTATGAGTACAGCACAATTCATGTATCCATTCTATAACTGATGGATGTTTGTGTTGTTTCCACATTATTCTTCTAAACAGTGTGATGATAAACTGCCAGTCTCTTGGCACATGGGTGAGACAGTTGAAAGTGGTAGTCTTACAACTGGGAAATGAGTACAGGGATAAATAAAACACTTTCCCTGAGGTGTGTGAAACACAGTTTTAGGGTGACCAATTTCCAAAGCCTTTGCTTCTATGTACGCACCTTCCTAAAATTAATCTCCCTGATAACTTGCCTGAAATGCAGGTCTGACTTGCTCACTTCCCCTGTAACAAGCCTCTTACCTCGCTTCACAAAAGACATGCTGCTCACTGTTGGCCCATCTTACTGTAATGCTTTATTCAGGGGTATAATAACCTCTAGGGTACCAAACCGGAGAAGGCACTGGCACCCCACTCCAGTACTCCTGCCTGGAAAATCCCATGGACGGAGGAGCCTGGTGGGTGAAACCATTGCTCTAGGACAGTACTGAGAAAGCTAATTATTTGAACGTCTGTATAATGAGTGAATTTGTGTACCCGCCAAATCCATAGGTTGCCGTCCTAATGCCTTGTACATTAGTACTGCGACTATATTTGGAGACAGAGTTTATAAAGAGATAATCAAGTTAAAACAAGGTCTTTAAGGTGAGTCCTAATCCAATATGACGGTTGTCCTTATGAGAAGAGGAGATTACACAAACAGTACAGAGGGAAATATATGAAGCAAAACAGAGAACGCTGCCATCCATAAGCCAAGGAGAGAAGCTTCAAGGAAAAAGCAACACTGCCAGCACATTGGTCTCACACTTCAAGCCTCCAGAGCTGTGAGGAGGTAGGCTTCTGTTGCTCAGGCCACCCAGCCTGTGGTATTTATTATGACAACTATTACTTCTAGGTAAGAAGTTCTGCAAATCTGGTGGTCTTTAGTCCTTTGATTTCAGTTAATTCAGTCACTCAGTCGTGTCCGATTCTGTGACCCCATGGACTCTTTAATTTTCTTGAAGACATCTAGTCTTTCCCATCCTATTGTTTTCTTCTATTTCTTTCAATTGATCACTTAGGAGCGGTTTCTTAATTTTGATTTCAACAATTAGGAAATAAAGTCTTGAACTGTCTTTGTCTAAATCATCTGAAATATTTTTTTGGAAATATATATTCATATGACTTTGGCATATATCTTGAAAGTAGCTCAAATATTGATTACAATTATGTATTGTAATTGGCAAATTTTTTGTACTTCCATCTACTTATTGGTACTAATAAATTTTCTCAGAGCTTATATCTGTAAAAACAAAACATAGGAAATGGTGCTTGATTCTCTAATTCTAGCAAAAACAATATCAATAAATTAATTCACTAATTTAAAAGGATCATTTCACTTGCAAATCAAAACCACAATGAGATGCCATCTCACAGCTATCAGAATGGCTATTGTCAAAAAGAGCACAAATAATGTTGGTGTGGTGACAAGTGTTCCCACTTTGTACATTGTTGGTGGGAATGTAAACTGGTGTAGCCACTGAGGGAAACAGTATGGAAATTTCTCAAAAAACTAAAAATAAAGTAAAAACTAAGCTACAATTACTACTAAAGTAATAAACTACTAAGGTGAAAACTAAACTACTATTACTACTAAAGCAATAAACTAAAAACTAACTACCATTTGAGCTGGTAGTTCCACTCCTGGGTATGAAAGTGAAAGTGTTAGTCACTCTGCTGTGGCTGCTGCTAAGTGGCTTCAGTCGTGTCCGACTCTGTGCAACCCCATAGACGACAGCCCACCAGGCTCCGCCGTCCCTGGGATTCTCCAGGCAAGAATACTGGAGTGGGGAGCCTCTCCCTTCTCCAGGGGATATTTCTGACCCAGGGATCAAATCAGGGTCTCCTTCATTGCAAGCAGATTCTTTACCTCACTCCTGGGTATATATCTAAATAAAACAAGAAAAGTGATTCAAAAAGATACATGCACCCCAATGTTCCTAATGGAATTATCTATAATTGCCCAGATATGGAAGCAGGGTTTGTCAGGCGGTGCTAATGGTAAAGAATCCACCTGTCAATGCAGGAGATGTAAGAGATGTGGGTTCTATCCCTGGGTTGGGAAGATCCCCTGGAGGAGAGCATGGCAACTCACTACAGTATTCTTGCCTGGAGAAACCCCACTGAGAGAGGAGCCTGGCAGGCTGCAGTCCACAGGGTCACAAAGAGCTGGACAGGAATGAAGCGACTTAACATTCATGCCTGCACATGGAAACAACCTATAGATGTCCATCCACAGATGAATGGATAATGAAGATGCGGTGTAGATAGTTAGATAGAAACACACAATGGAATACTACTCAGCCACAAAAAAGAATGACATTACTTTTGCAACAACATGGATGGACTTGGAGGATGTTATGATAAGTGAAATAAGTTAGAAAAAAGCGAGTACTATATGGTATCACTTATATGTGAAATATAAAAAAATATAACAAACTAGTGAATATAACAAAAAAGAAACAGACTCACAAATATAGAGAACAAACTACTTAGTAGTTCCCAGTGGAGACAGATAAGGAGGAGGGGCAATATAGGGGTAGGAGATTAAAAATTATAAACTAATATATATAAAGCAAGCCACAAAGGTATGTTGTAGAGCACTGGGAATACAGCCAATATTTAAAAATAACTATAAATGAAGTATAAACTTTAAAATTGTGATTATATTGTACATCTGTAATATATAATATGTCAATTATACTTAAATAAAAAAATGTAAGAAAAGGAAAAATTTAGAAATCCAACAATTGTAAACTATTAGGCTAATTATGGTAACTCAGTTAGACAGAATTTGAGTCTGAATTTGGTAATTTGAGTCTGAATTGGGTAATAAGGAGTTCATGATCTGAGCCACAGTCAACTCCTAGTCTTGTTTTCATCGACTGTATAGAACTTTTCCATCTTTGGCTGCAAAGTATATAATCAATCTGATTTCGGTGTTGACCATCTGGTGATGTCCATGTGTAGAGTCTTCTCTTGTGTTGTTGGAAGAGGGTGTTTGCTATGACCAGTGCATTTTCTTGGCAAAACTCTATCAGCCTTTGCCCTGCTTCATTCTGCATTCCAAGGCCAAATTTGACTGTTACTCCAGGTGTTTCTTGACTTCCTGCTTTTGCATTCCAGTCCCCTATAATGAAAAGGACATCTTTTTTGGGTGTTAGTTCTAAAAGGTCTTATAGGTCTTAATAAAACCATTCAACTTCAGTTTTTTCAGCATTACTGATTGGGGCATAGACTTGGAATAACTGTGATATTGAATGGTTTGCCTTGGAGATGAACAAAGATCATTCTGTCGTTTTTGAGATTGCATCCAAGTACTGCATTTCGGACTCTTTTGTTGACCATGATGGCTACTCCATTTCTTCTGAGGGATTCCTGCCTGCAGTAGTAGATATAATAGTCATCTGAGTTAAATTCACCCATTCCAGTCAATTTTAGTTTGCTGATTCCTAGAATGTCCACGTTCACCCTTGCCATCTCTTGTTTGACTGCTTCCAATTTGCCTTGATTGATGGACCTGACATTCCAGGTTTGTATGCAATATTGCTCTTTACAGCATTGGATCTTGCTTCTATCACCAGTCACATCCACAACTGGGTATTGTTTTTGCTTTGGCACCATCCATTCATTCTTTCTGGAGTTATTTCTCCACTGATCTCCAGTAGCATATTGGGCACCTAATGACCTGGGGAGTTCCTCTTTCGGTATCCTATCATTTTGCCTTTTCATACTGTTCACGGGGTTCTCAAGGCAAGAATACTGAAGTGAGTGGCTTGCCATTCCCTTCTCCAGTGGACACATTCTGTCAAATTCAGACTCAAATTGAAGAA
This sequence comes from Ovis canadensis, assembly GCF_042477335.2. Classification (NCBI taxonomy): domain Eukaryota; kingdom Metazoa; phylum Chordata; class Mammalia; order Artiodactyla; family Bovidae; genus Ovis; species Ovis canadensis. The sequence continues at coordinate 40,537,108 of NC_091250.1, read as the reverse complement.
AGTAGGGAAAACCAATAGACCATTCAGGTATGACCTCAATTAAATCCCTTATGACTATACAGTGGAAGTGAGAAATGGATTTAAGGGCCTAGATCTGATAGATAGAGTGCCTGATGAACTATGGAATGAGGTTTGTGACACTGTACAGGAGACAGGGATCAAGACCATCCCCATGGAAAAGAAATGCAAAAAAGCACAATGGCTGTCTGGGAAAGCCTTACAAATAGCTGTGAAAAGAAGATAAGTGAAAAGCAAAGGAGAAAAGGAAAGATATAAGCATTTGAATGCAGAGTTCCAAAGAATAGCAAGAAGAGATAAGAAAGCCTTCTTCAGTGATCAATGCAAAGAAATAGAGGAAAAGAACAGAATGGGAAAGACTAGAGATCTCTTCAAGAAAATTAGACATACCAAGGGAACATTTCATGCAAAGATGGGCTCGATGAAGGACAGAAATGGTCTGGACCTAACAGAAGCAGAAGATATTAAGAAGAGGTGGCAAGAATACACAGAAAAACAGTACAAAAAAGGTCTTCATGACCCAGATAATCATGATGGTGTGATCACTCACCTAGAGCCAGACATCCTGGAATGCGAAGTCAAGTGGGCCTTAGAAAGCATCACTACGAACAAAGCTAGTGGAGGTGATGGAATTCCAGTTGAGCTATTTCAAATCCTGAAAGATGATGCTATGAAAGTGCTGCACTCAATATGCCAGCAAATTTGGAAAACTCAGCCGTGGCCACAGGACTGGAAAAGATATGTTTTCATTCCAATTCCAAAGAAAGGCAATGCCAAAGAATGCTCAAACGACCGCATAATTGCACTCATCTCACACGCTAGTAAAGTAATGTTCAAAATTCTCCAAGCCAGCCTTCAGCAATACATGAACCGTGAACTTCTTAATGTTCAAGCTGGTTTTAGAAAAGGCAAAGGAACCAGAGATCAAATTGCCAACATCCGTTGGATCATGGAAAAATCAAGAGAGTTCCAGAAAAACATCTACTTCTGCTTTATTGACTATGCCAAAGCCTCTGACTGTGTGGATCACAATAAACTGTGGAAAATTCTGACAGAGATGGGAATACCAGACCACCTGACCTGCCTCTTGAGAAATCTGTATGCAGGTCAGGAAGCAACAGTTAGAACTGGACATGGGACAACAGACTGGTTCCAAACAGGAAAAGGAGTATGTCAAGGCTGTATATTGTCACCCTGCTTATTTAACTTCTATGCTGAGTACATCATGAGATACGCTGGACTGGAAGAAACACAAGCTGGAATCAAGATTGCCGGGAGAAATAGCAATAACCTCAGATATGCAGATGACACCACCCTTATGGCAGAAAGTGAAGAGGAGCTAAAAAGCCTCTTGATGAAAGTGAAAGAGGAGAGCGAAAAAGTTGGCTTAAGCTCAACATTAAGAAAATGAGGATCATGGCATCCGGTACCATTACTTCATGGGAAATAGATGGGGAAACAGTAGAAACAGTGTCAGACTTTATTTTTTTGGGGTCGAAAGTCACTGCAGATGGTGATTGCAGCCATGAAATTAAAAGACGCTTACTCTTTGGAAGAAAAATTATGACCAACCTAGATAGTGTATTCAAAAGCAGAGACATTACTTTGCCAACAAAGGTCCGTCTAGTCAAGGCTATGATTTTTCCAGTAGTCATGTAAGGATGTGAGAGTTGGACTGTGAAGAAGGCTGAGCGCCGAAGAATTGATGCTTTTAAACTATGGTATTGGAGAAGACTCTTGAGAGTCCCTTGGACTGCAAGGAGATCCAACCAGCCCATTCTGAAGGAGATCAACCCTGGGATTTCTTTGGAAGGAATGATGCTAAAGCTGAAACTCCAGAACTTTGGCCACCTCATGCGAAGAGTTGACTCATGGGAAAAGACTCTGATGCTGGGAGGGTTTGGGGGCAGGAGGAGACGGGGACGACAGAGGATGAGATGGCTGGATGGCATCACTGACTCAATGGACGTGAGTCTGAGAGAACTCCGGGAGTTGGTGATGGACAGGGAGACCTGGTGTGCTGCGATTCATAGGGTTGCAAACAGTCGGACATGACTGAGCGACTGAACTGAACTGAACTGAAACTTAGAATAAAAATTTTGGATGGCAATTAGAAAAATATAGCAGAAAGTATACTTTTCCAAAATTCTCTTAGATGTATCACAAGCAAAAAATGTTTGAAGAACACTGATCTAGGTTTGATAACTAAAAATAGAATTGCTAACTCAAAGCATGTTTATCTTCAGCTTTACAAAATAGTGCCAGGCTGCATAGATACACATGTTGGCATGTTGAAATAGGTTTTTTCTTTTGTATCTTCACCCAGATTTGGAATTTTCAGAATTTCAGTTCAGTTCAGTCGCTCAGTCGTGTCCAACTCTTTACGACCCCATGAATCGCAGCATGCCAGGTCTCCCCGTCCATCACTATCTCCCAGAGTTCACTTAGACTCATGTCCATTGAGTCAGTGATGCCATCCAGCCATCTCATCCTCGGTCGTCCCCTTCTCCTCCTGCCCTCAATCCCTCCCAGCATCAGAGTCTTTTCCAATGAGTCAGCTCTTCGCATGAGGTGGCCAAAGTACTGGAGTTTCAGCTTTAGCATCATTCCTTCCAAAGAAATCCCAGGGCTGATCTCCTTCACAATGGACTGGTTGGATCTCCTTGCAGTCCAAGGGACTCTCAAGAGTCTTCTCCAACACCACAGTTTAAAAGCATCAATTCTTCGGCGCTCAGCCTTCTTCACAGTCCAACTCTCACATCCATACATGACCACTGGAAAAACCATAGCCTTGACTAGATGGACCTCTGTTGACAAAGTATTGTCTCTGCTTTTGAATATGCTGTCTAGGTTGGTCATGACTTTTCTTTCAAGGAGTAAGCGTCTTTTAATTTCATGGCTGCAATCACCATCTGCAGTGATTTTGGAGCCCCCCAAAAGTAAAGTCTGACACTGTTTCCACTGTTTCCCCATCTATTTCCCATGGAGTGATGGGACTGGATGCCATGATCTTCATTTTCTGAACGTTGAGCTTTAAGCCAACTTTTTAACTCTCCTCTTTCACTTTCATCAAGAGGCTTTTTAGCTCCTCTTCACTTTCTACCATAAGGGTGGTGTCATCTGCATATCTGAGGTTATTGATATTTCTCCCGGCAATCTTGATTCCAGCTTGTGTTTCTTCCAGTCCAGCGTTTCTCATGATGTATTCTATATGGATGTGTATACATTGGTGTCTTGTGCTTTCTCTCTTATTGTGCTTTTAAGTTGGATTTCCCTATTTACTAATTAGGGTAAGCATCTTTTCATATGTTTATTGCCATATAGGTTTCCTTTTATATAGAGTGCCATTCAAGCTTTTGCAGATACTTTTTCTTTTTTTTTGAGTAGTTTGTGTTTTTCTAATTTCTTTGAAATAATTCTTAACCTTCTGGCTACTACCTCTTTTCAGTTACATGTATAGTATCAGGATACTTTCAATCCATGACTTATGATATTTTTATTCTTTTTGAGTATTATGTGATAGACAAAAGGTTTGAAGGATTTCTTTGAATCTTAAATCTTTTTCTACATCAAAATCATAAAAATATATTGTCATCTAAAAGTTTCCTTTCACATTTAATTATTTAATCAACCTGGGATTGATTTTCATGCTTGCCATGTATGCATTCAATTTCATTTTTTTTCACATAGATAATTATTATAGTGCCCCTTATTGGAATACACCATCATTTATTTGCTCATTGATCTAAAGTGCCAGCTCTGTTACCAATCAGCTTTGCAAATACGTATGTGTAGGTCTGTGTCTGGGCTCTCTATTGTTTTATAGACTAACTCATCACTTTCTGTGTAGCAGAAATTCTGTTTTCAGTTCAAGCCTATTTGCTTCCGGGCATACTGTGCCACCACACTTCCCGGTCCCCCTTGCAGGTGAATGAGGCCATTTAGGAGTGAGTTCTCTAGGGCATGTAGACAGAGGTTAAATACATGACCTCCACACCTGGCCCCAGGTTTCTCACAGGACCCTTCATAGTCTCGTTTCGAGTTTGTGCCAGGTGTGGAGGACCCAGTAGAGCACTGCAAGTCCATAATCAATGGCAGAGTCTAGCCAGGAGTCTGGGATTTTAAACATCCCATGATCCTCCTCCCAGTTCATCTTCGTGTATCTCTCCCTCCTCATCTGCTACTAGTGTGCCTTGGACGTTAGTTTTTATTATCACTTGTTTAAACCGACACAGACGATTGAGAGCCAAGTGCATGAAGGTACGTGAGAAAGTAACCAGGTCAACTGCAAAAAACAGGTGTAACGGTGCCAGGATTGAAACGCATGTCTTTCAAATATTCAGGATTTTTATTCTAGGCACAGTTCTGTTCTAATGAATGGTGAATACTGTCAGGAGTTTCCTCATTCTTTTCTACCTGAAAAGAAATCACATTAGGAATTCTTTGAACTTAAGGGCAAATGTTTCTGATGTTGTTTTTACAGTCCTTCACTGATACAGATAAGATGTCTATGCTCCCTAGAGCAGTTGGAAGCAGCATTGTGAGCACAGCTTGAAACCAGCTTTTTTTTTTTGGTCTGTAATTCATCTTAATTGTGGCACACAGAATCATCTCTAGTTATAGCCTGAGAGGATCTTTCAGTTGGGACTTTCAAACTCTTAGCTGTGACACATGGGATCCAACTCCCTGACCAGGCACTGGACCACCAGAGAAGACCCCGCAGAGCAGCTTGGTTTTATACCTTGGCTCTCTTGCATAACTTGGTGTGTTGGGCAAGTTACTTAACCTCTCTGTGTCTGCTCATTTAGCCATAAGATGGAGATGATAATGATCTCATTGCACAGGGCTGATATGAGGAGTAAATGAGATGGTTTATGTAAAGCACCTCGAACAGTTAGGCAGCCTAGATGTAGTAAGTCTTATTAAATGTGGGTTATATAGTGTGAGAAATCCGAACTAATGACATATATTTGAGGAGACAGAAAAGATAGGTGGACAAGATTAAAAATTCAAATTGATGAATAATTGTGGAATTAGAGATATGTTGCTCTAATAGGATATTCTGGTAAAAATTAAAATATATCCTGGTCTTACCATCTGATGTATTTGTATCCGGGTATTAGGAAAACTACAGAAGAAGCCTATGCACAGCGAGGTTTCTTTTAAGACAGTAGACCAAGGAGCTTAAATAACTAATGTCTTCCGTGAGAAGTGTTGTTGTATTTGAAAACCTTGACGTGAATGACTCTCACACTAGCCAGTTCAGTTCAGTCGCTCAGTCGTGTCCGACTCTTTGCGACCCCATGAATCACAGCACGCCAGGCCTCCCTGTCCATCACCAACTCCCAGAGTTCACTCAGATTCATGTCCATCAAGTCGATGATGCCATCCAGCCATCTCATCCTCTTTCATCCCCTTCTCCTCCTGCCCCCAATCCCTCCCAGCATCAGAGTCTTTTCCAATGAGTCAACTCTTCACATCAGGTGGCCAAAGTACTGGAGTTTCAGCTTAGCATCAGTCTTTCCAATGAACATCCAGGACTGATCTCCTTTAGGATGGACTGTTTGGATCTCCTTGCAGTCCAGGTACTCTCAAGAGTCTTCTCCAACACCACAGCTCAAAAGCATCAATTCTTTGGTGCTCAGCTTTCTTCACAGTCCAACTCTCACATCCATACAGACTACTGGAAAAACCACAGCCTTGACCAGACGGACCTTTGTTGGCAAAGTAATATCTCTGCTTTTGAATATGCTATCTAGGCTGGTCATAACTTTTCTTCCAAGGAGTAAGCGTCTTTTAATTTCATGGCAGCAATCACCATCTGCAGTGATTTTGGAGCCCCCCAAAATAAAGTCTGACACATAAGCACATGCAATTTACAACTAGAATGTTATAATGAAGGGTACAAATAGCCTTTGTCAAAATGGAGATGAATACTTGTTCTAAAAGCTTCCCTCAAATACTGTCAAATATATTTTAAGGTGATCATTGCATAACTCAGAAAAGACAAAGTGGACAAGAGAATTAAAAATATATGCTACTTTATTGTCAAAATTGACAAACTTAATTTCCTTTAACAGGAATATTAATTTAAGGGTCTCTATAAAGCCATCACTATTTTGTGAGTATAAAAGACAAGAGGGTCAAAGACAACTGTTAGTGGGGAAAGGACAACAATTCTACATGCAGGCCAGATTCCTCACCCACAGAATCACAATGACCTTCAGAGCCCTAGGCAATAACAGACATGCAATACCAACTCAACTGATCTTGGCCCAGTCTGGTAAGATTCGCTTTGCACTATCTTTCCAAGCACTTGAAGAGTTCCGTTTGTTGGAACACTGGCTGATTTGAATAGTGAAATTTTACATTATTTATGGGATTAGAAACAGGATCACACCTTCTTTGAATTACACTAGGAGGAAGCTGGAGAAGGCAATGGCAACCCACTCCAGTGTTTTTGCCTGGAGGATGCCAAGGACGGGGGAACCTTGTGGGCTGCTGTCTATGGGGTTGCACAGAGTCGGACAAGACTGAGGCAACTTAGCAGCAGCAGCAGGATGAAGCCATGGTCCCTACAATGCTGGCCTCAGGTATGTAAAGTCCTGCCAATAGCTTGGGCAGGAGACTGAAATAAGCTCCTTATCCATGACCGACAGCAAGGATGTGAAGGCCTTCCTGAATGAACATTATAATGTGGGCTATGCTCTCTCCTTAGCATCAAAAGATAAGGATCTAGCTAGTTGGAACAAGAGAAAAAAATAAAGGCCTTTATTGTTCCCTTGAGACAGGTGTCCAAGGATGAAGAAAGCTGGGTGTGCATGCACTGGTTATCCAGATCACAATTTTCATTCTCTGTACTATAAACCAGATGTGTGTGTGCACCAAGTTGCTTCAGTAATGTCCAATTCTGTGTGACCCCATGGACTGTAGGCTTCCAGGCTCTTCTGTCCATGGGATTCTCCAGGCAAGAATACTAGAGTGGGTTGCCATGCCCTCCTCCAGGAGAGCTTCCCAATCCAGGGATTAAACTCAAGTCTTTTATGTCTTAAGCATTGGCAGGTGGGTTCTTTACCACTAGTGCCACCTGGGAAGCCCATAGACCAGATATATATATAGCCAAAGGAGACCTTGTAAATAGGTCCATCTTAAAAATTAAAACTAATGGTGTGCAGCTATCTTTGAAGTTTCAGGTTAAGGAAGTTTCCTTCAGTTCCCAGGAAAGGCCAAGGATGAGACAACACTGATATGTTGAGATGGTGATATCTGAGATTAAGTATATGTAAAAGTAAAATGAAGCTAAATTATCAAGTGAATGAGAAAGGAACCTGAACTCACTTATCCTTGTATACACTCACCATTCACTCAATAGAAGAGGAATCACTACATGCAAAAAAAAATCAGCATTTTCCATTTTTCTAGTTTAAAGATAAATACTTATGAACTAGAAAAACTGAGCAGGTATTGTACCATATTATTTAAAACAATACTGTGGTTACTGAAATGGTAGCTCAAGTTTTTGCCATCTCTTTGAAACAGAAGAGTGGAGAGGATGCAGAGAAACAGCAGTTTGTAACTCTGTTCTCAATGCAAGATTCCTTATTCACTTTTGCATGAGGTTAGAATCTAATTAAGCTCACCCACTTGATTAATTCTATCCTCCTGTATAAGAACTCTTCAAATTTGAGTAGGGGCAGGAAATGGGTAGTATGGGCTTTTGGAAATTTCGATGGGCTAAAAAGCATTCATATAAGATTCTGTGATTGAGAGGATCACACTGAAAACTTACAGAAAAAAAGCCATATGAAAATCAAACTAGGCAAAGTGGGTTTCTACAGTCTATTAGCAAGACTACCTGGAAAACTTGTGGAGTGAAATAAAAAACTAAAGTGTATTGCTTCTTTTCTTATTCTATTCCATTCCATTTTATAAAAACTGTGGTAAATGCAGACAATGTACTGGTCATTTCTCAATAGCCCCAAATAAGCCCTTCAGCTGGGGTGGCTGTGAATATGAACCACAAGGAAGATGATTTCAGTTTGGTGTGCCTTGCGGAGAGCAGGCAAGGCATGCTACAATGACTTTGGGCGGCTGTGAAGTTTTTATTACCCAATCATAAAAAGGACTCTTTCAAGTGCTTCCCTTTTAGCACTCTTCAATGACTGTTGTGCCAATCAAGGAGTAAAGCTTTTTCTTAACAAGTCGGAATCCTGAGCTCAGGATCAGAGTTCGCCTGAGGCCAGAGGAGAAGCGACCTCGACTAAAGAAAAAATCCCTGAAGCTCGTCCATGAGCAGTTCTCCTGCTTAAACACCAGGGTGAGCTCAAAGGTGGGCACCACGCTAGAATCACACACAATCCTATCCAGCTTTTTACATACATTTTCAATTTCCAAGTTCACGTGCATAACACAGCCCCGCAGACCACAGGGCTCCGTGGAGGAAAGTCTCAGGACGTCTTGAGCAATCCTCTGGGTCAGTTTCTCAGGAACAAGGACTCTGGAGCAGCCAAGTTTGGTGTGCTTAGATTTGGACAGACAGTTCTCCAGCATTTTTACCAAACTCTGGCAAGTTGTCTCCTCAAATACCACCTCATTGAGGTTGGGCTCAGGAACAACATAATCCCAGTAGTCAAAATCTGTGGAAAATGGACGTTTAAGATGAAAACAAACAAACAAACCCAGGAGCATGAAAAACACACCCAGGTTTGGCAACACTGTTTATTTCTATCTGTCAGATCTACTCTTCTAATATTTGTTTGGAAGTCATTTGACCTCACTTTGCTGTTAACTTTCTGAGTAACAAAGCAAATCAACTGACCTGACACTGAAAGTTCATCTATGAAATAAAGGTATTGATAAATAGGTAGGTAGCCTATCACCATTTTTCAATAAACTTAATGTGAGTACACACACAATCTTAAAGACTACGTAACCAAATCTATTCAGGGCTATTTTAGAATACTAGTGATTTTCTTTTCTATCTTGCTTCCTGATTTGCTTATGGGGCATTTCAAGTTTCCTTTTATAGAGACTATGCATTAGGTTTGGACTAAAAATGTTAATAATATTTTTGGACTAAGGATTGTTACTTTCTAAGAATTCATTCATTTATTCTTATAAAACAGTGGGTTTTTTTGCTATTATTCTTTAGTGATGAACTTAAAATGACTTTGATGATGAGCTATATTAAACATCAATTAAATTTGTGTTTTCTTTAAAAGTCTTTACTGGAATAACCTGTAGATCCCAATTTTAGCTTCAACCTCTTCGATTAAAAATTGCCCACAGAGAAGACTTCTGAGGTTCACAAGGATATTTATAACTGGCTGGGTGGGTTTTTTTTTTTTTTTTTTTTGAGCCAAGCAAAACAAAATAGTCCTAGGAACACAAAATTAGATTTGCTCAAAGGAAAAGAGATAGCTCTGCATTTGGTCACCTACCTTCCAAATTAATCCTACCCCTTGGCAGGATGCCACACCACACAGTCAACTGAGCAGGTCACAGGCAGATGCCCTGTGGGCTCCCTGCCTGAAGCCTTCTGCATCTTTGTTGGCTGCTACATCACTTATATACTTAGATCACTGTGTGTGTGTGTGTGTGTGTGTGTGTGTGTGTGTTTTAATAAATAAAACAAATGCACTCCAAATTATAAGGCTCTTTTTAAAAAAAAAATCTACGTTGAAGACAGAGAATTTTAGAGCTTTGGCTTATAAAATTAGATCATCAACCACTTCACCTTCTAAATGAGGAAGGCCCAATGATCTTAAGCAATTGATCTACATCCACACAGATTCTGCGTGGCAGCACAGCATGTTAATTTAGACACTGTTGTTTAAAATTACAAGACAATATGTCCAGCATCACTGCAGTTTTAAAGCTTCCCTTTGGCATTAAAAAATGAAATAATGGGTATATCCACAAATAGAATACTATTCAGCAAACCAAAATGAACACATACTGATAGAATCAACAGCATGGAATGGATCTCAAAATCATTAGGCGGTGGGAAAGAAACCAGATACAGAGAGTACATATTACATGCTCCATTTGCATGTAGTTCTAGAGGTAAAAGTAATCTATAGTGACAAAAAGGAGATCAGTGTTTCCCTGGAGACATGGGAGAGGTAGAGTGGGTACAGCAAATGGGTCTGTGGGGCTTTGGGGGCAGAAGGTGATGGTACTGGTTACACAGGTGAATACATTTGTCAAAATACACATAACTGTATACTTAAAATTCACCATAACTTCACAACCATGTAGGGTAGGGGCCTGTATAGTTTTTAATCCCAAGGAGTCTATCAGCCACAGACTAGACCAGGTAGCCCTTGGGATTTTATTTTTTGCTTCTTTTGATTCTCACTATCATAGACAGAAGATGCTGTTTTTAAAGAATCTCTTTAAGATGGATTTTATAGCATCTCCAAAATTCAAGGAGAGGGTCCACACGGCATGCCTGCCAATCTCAATCCATCCAGGGAATGAGGCCTTTGGAGGGAAGAGAGGTAGGCGGTTGGGAAACTCACCATTTAGCAGGCTCCCCGGGTGGAAGCCATGGTCCACCAACTCTGAAATGCTGGCCGGGTTCTTACTGCTCAAGCTGCCAGTTGCAACCATGGTCAACGGCTCTGTTTCCCTCGCGGGGCGGAACGGCCTTTCCGGGGAGCTAGAAAAAAGAGGCAAGAAGGACAGATTTGCAAAAGCAAGCAAGACGTGCAGGAGTTCCTAAAATGCCCAGCGTCCCCGGAGCGAACAAGGCGAGGCATTCATTTTCCAAAGGGGTGGAATCGGCCTCTTCAACTCAGGTTCACAAAACCCTGGGAGCAAAGACGCCAACTAACAGCCACAATCTTCAACTAACTCAAAGTTGGCAAAACTCGGAACCGATTTGCCCCGCGGAGCTCACCCCTGAGCCCAGAGGAGCGGAGCCCCATTCCTCCCACCCAGGCAGCCCCCGGCCTCACTTGCTGGGGGTGCGCCGGGGCCGACGTGCTCGCTGGTCCAGCAGCGGGTAAATCGAGGCCGGCCCGGTCTTCAGGAACCCCCTCCCTCGGGGGCTCAGTGACCTGCGGGCCCAAGCAGCCACCGGCACCTTGCTCGTTCCCCGCCCCGCAGGTTCAGGCTCCACTAAGCTGCATCGCCGCGGGGGCTTTGAGCACTTTATATGCCCAGCCTCCTCTCCCGGTCCCGGCCCGCCCACCTGAACCGCCCCGCCCCGGGCCCGCGCCCCGCCTCCCCGGGGTCGGGTTGCATCTCCACCCGCACACTTCCAGCAGCCCCAGGCGAGCCGCTGGGAGTTAAGGAAAAGTTTGCGGTAGGGTTGACACCTGTTGTTTTTTGCGGTGGGCCACGGGTCACCACGAGTGCAATCCTGGGTGCACGACTCGCCCCAAACTGATCGCTCGCCTCCGCCACCAACCTGGATTCTTGGGTGCGACCCCTCTCCCCAGCGTGTGCACACACACTCACGCTCCTGATGGCCTTGGTGAGGTTCTGTCCCGGAGAAGCGGGAATCTTTCTGACTTTGTCTATGACCGTGACCCGAGTCTTTGCTCTGACATGCCGAACACTGTGCTTAAATGTTTATCTGTTCAACGGGCACCATTTATGCACTTAGTGCTGGCCTCTGACGGAATTAATTCTAATCCGCTTCGCGTCCCAAGGTTTCTGTACTCCTTTCCCGCACGCGGTCGGCTCTAGCTTGCCTTCCCGCATCCGAGGCTCCCCAGCCTGGGGTCTTCTCGGCACCTTCCTAGCGTTTCATCTATGACTAACGCGTTTTCTCCGGGAGAAGGGTGAGCCTGTTACTCTTCCAATTAGACCTGGCTCCAGAGAGCCAGCAGCTTGAATGAAGTTTGCCAAGAAACTAAACAAAACCTTTAGTTGGTAGTTTTATTCCTAGTTTTTTTTTTTTTTTTTAAACAGAATCTCTATAGTGGCGGTATCAATTTACATTTCCTCCAACAATGCAAGAGGGTTTCCTTTTCTTCACACCCTCTCTGGCACTATTGTTTGTATATATTTTTGATGGTGACCATTCAAACCAGTGTGAGGTGATACTCCATTGTAGTTTTGATTTGCATTTCTCTAATAATGAATGTTGTTGAGCACACTTTTCATGTGTTTATTAGCCATCTGTATGTCTTCTAAAGAAGAATGTCTGTTTAGGTCTTCTGCCCTTCCTGCAATTAAAAAAAAAAAATTGGGGTTTTAGCTGCTTCCACGACCCGTCTAGGTTTCTGGGAGCAGTTGTGGTTCTCAGAGACAGAAGCTCCTGGCCAGCCCCATTAGGGGAAGGAACTTGGGCATGGGCAGTCTTGAGGGGCTTGAGGGAATGAAGATACAGTGTTTTATATCCCTGTGAAGCTTGATGTCCTGTTCTGAACCTGAGCGCACAGTGGAACAGAGGAGTGCGGCAGGGTCAACACCCTGGCACAAGCCATCAGCAAGAAGCTACACATTCTGTGTTCTTCCACAGTGCCTAAGCCTGCCTGTTCACTCCCTGGTGTGCCAGTAGGAGATGATCTGGTCAGAGGGAGCTTTCCCAATGACAGTGGTGGGTCAGGAGAGGAAACGGAGGGGATGCTTCAGGGAGAAGACTCTCTATAAGTAGGAGGTGCTACCCTTGGCTCTCAATCCTATAATCTACAAGGATCTGTGTAGGGTTAGGGCCTTGAGAAGCAGTTTCAGCTGGCCAGACTGAAAACTCTTCTGAAGTAAAACAACAGCGGAAGGGGTAAGGAAGGCGTGATAAACAGATCAGTAGAAGGACACTGGGAGGCAGAGCAGCAGAAAGCCAGCTTGACAGTCCATTTTTAACTCGGCTTAGGCAGCTGCGTGCTGCCTGAAGGTCAGGGAGCCAAGGGAGGAGATGCTGATAGGCAGATTTCCACTTCTACTTCAGCAGTAGAAAAGGGCCAAATAGACAAGCCACTTTAAGCCAAACACTTGCAGTGGCAAGTGTGGTCAGGACCAATGGATGGTCAAGTTGGGGAGGGCAGCTGCCTGGCAGCTGGGGGTAGGGTTAGGACACTACTCTCCTTATCTGGGTGCCAGGGCTAATGAGGCTCACCTGCTTCTAAGGAGAGTAATTCGGATTGATATAAAAAGTGATGTGAACCTATACTAGTGAAGTAAAGAAATGACCCGTTTCAGTTTCCTTAGGGTGTTTAGGCATAGGGCTTCTCAAGTGGCTCAGTGGTAAAGAATCTGCCCGCCAAGCAAGAGATGCTGGTTAGAGATCCCTGGGTGGGGAAGATCCCCTGGAGGAGGAAATAGCAACTCACTCCAGTATTCTTGTCTGGAGAATTCCATGGACAGAGGAGCCTGGAGGGTTATAGTACATGGGTTTGCAAAGAATCAAGACACTGAGTCACTGAGCACGCACCCGTAAATTAAGTACTCCCAAAGGGCCAGAAAGATTATTGAACCTTATAGCAGCTACTCTCAGCTCACCTGAGTAACTGAAATTTTGCCAAGTCCTTGGGGATTTTACCACAGAAAATAATTTACTTATGTATGAAAGATGAATAATGTAATTTTTTAGCTGAAAGGGCCTTGCTTTCAGAAATTATAGAACATAAGAAATTACTGATATAGAACACAGTTCCTGGGGTAATGAATGGAAATTGTCTTTAAAAAATCTACTTAAAAAGGTAAAAAATTCATTCTGTCTCTGGTTTGCATGTTTTTCAGGGTTAAATGAACAGAGCTGATTTTTCCAAAGGAACTATAGAATAGAATTAGGAAAAACTGTTAGTAAGTGCCACAATAGTCTTGTCACAAGATAGCGTGTTAGAGTTTGTACTGTTGTGAATACGCTTAATTGCTTATAACTGAAAGTTGATCACATTGGCGTACCTCAGGTGTTTACCAGATACAGTGATGAAGTTTATTTCATTGCTGGTTTGTTATATCCTTTCTAATTAACATTATAAAGATAGTGAGGGTGTTTGCTGGAAATAACCATTGTATATGAAGAGAAAATATAATTGTTAAATAATTGATTAACTTTCATACACCAATGTACTATAACAAGCTACCAAAATCATAGGCAAGGACTTTAACTTAAGCATGCTTGCTTTTTTATTATTACTATAATTTACTTATCTGTCTCCCACAAAAAAGAGAAATAGCAGCAATGAATGGCAACAGTATATTCATCTGATGCATACACAAATATTTAAGTTCCATGCTTCCTCGTGTATAAATATAGTATTTATAATATCACTGCTTACATAAAGTGCAAATTTAAACTACCAGCGATTTTGTAAAAAAGACAGACAATATGATGTTTTAATGTATTGTTATAGGAAATATTGGTATCTTGTGCATTTGTGATTTAGAGTGTTGAATATTTATTACTTGTTTTGCCAGCCTGTTTTCTCTTTTTATCCAATGTGTACCATTGTTCCTGAGCTCTTATTAATACATTTACATTCAGTGCATTGCTTATTTCATTTCATAAACTATGACACTGGAGGGGAAAATGACTGTGTTTCTTAATCTGTACAATAGGTTCAGGGAGGATTTACAGAATATGAAAGTTGATCTGTGCAATATCCAAAGCCCCTTATCAAACTCATAAAGTTGTTGTGAGGATTAAAAGAGAAACCCTTATAATCAATTTAAAATATTATCCCTTTTTTAATAAAATAAATCTGAGATCTTTGATTTCACACTGTCTCTAGCTTTCCTTAGTTGTGCTAAATTCTAACCCTCATGTGAGGTCTTAGAACAGAGCCTGTTACACAGCAAGTACTTAATAAGTGATAGTTATTGTTGTTGATTTTATTGTTATCTTGAAATTGTAGTTTTCTGGTTCAATGAAGTCAATGCTAGAGGGGCTACATGGGGTTAGAGAAGTATTGCTAAGGTAGAACACAATTTATGGTCTTTAATGTTTTTAGGAAATCTAGAAAATATTTGCCACTGATTAGGAAGAACTTTTTTATTAGAATATGTGCATAACTGTTTTGGGGAGTGGTGAAGGATATCTCCCAATGATATGTAAGAAAATATTGTGGATAAAAAGTTACCTGATTAATGCTTCATAATCTAGAAAATGGTTTCCTGGAAAAAAATAAAATTTATAGACATTTAGAATCATTGACTGTAAAACCATCCAGTTGTATCAAGATAAGTATGACATTCTGGATGAGATAGTTCATCATTATTTTTATTTGTCTTTGAGGATGTTCCACCCAATAAAATTTCCATTTCATCATTAAATATGCAATATGAGTTATTCTATGATATATTGAAAGATTTTCCATTAAGTAACATGGAGACTTAATTATTAAGTATAAGGCAAAAAAAAGGTCCAATATAAAATAATATAATATCTACTGCTGCTAAAAGCTGAGAGAATTTTCCAGTAGCAGAAGGCTTCACTTCTCTAAATTCAAGCAGAGAAATGGTTCCCATAGTGACTTATCTCTTAAAATAGTTGTATGACTTTTTTCTCCTAATAAACAATGGTGTGTATTATCTCCTTTTAAATAAAGCAAGCTGATATGTTTAAAAGCACACAGTCTCTACTTTTCCTTAATTATGCAAAAGTTTCGAATTCAGGTGCCTACATAAGGGAATGTCAGCCAAGAATGTGGAGGATGTCCTTGACTTTTTTCTAGGGATGCAACTTAAAACCTTGGCAAGCCCCAAATTTGAGAATACCAGAATGTCATACCTTTTCTTTGGAATTCTTATAAATAAAGCTATGCATTCATGTAGGTGCTGGTCCTTCATTGTTCCCCCTTCCTTTGCCAGCCTAGTGTCCTATTCTGGTGGACGAGCTTTGTACAGCTTTTGTTGTTTACATTTGTTTCCCAGAAAAGTTATAATTTGCTTTATGGCATAAATTTGGGAGATAGTATGAGAAGAGAATTAAATCCCAAGAATGCCCAATGGACTAGATGGGGTTTCTGCAGAGTAGCCTTTAGAATATATCTGATCCCAATTTTGCAGATGTCAAGTATATTAAAATGAAAAAGCTTGACAAAGTCACAGAGAGGTTCCAGTTTTTGATATTTATGGTGTAGTAGTTAAACACATGGACTGTGGAGCCTGACTATTTAGGTGCATATCCCAGCAATGACACAGACTAGCAGTATAGACATCAGCAAGGTCTTTAACGTTTCTGTGACTCCATTTCTGTGACTCCATTTCTGTGTTTAAAATGGGAATTGTAATAACTTGACCTTATGAAGGGCCTTTGTGGGGATTAAATGAGTTAATACACAATGGGCTCAATAAACATCAGCCATGATTAGAACTGTGTATTTTGCTCTGATCTTGAAAATCCCAATGCCCCAGTGATCTTGTTATGAAAAGGTAGCTTGAGGAGTGTGATGTCTGTTTAAGGTGTGTATAAAAGTGTATCTTTGTTACACATTCATTCATTGGTTGGTTGACATTCAGAAGTATTTATTGAATATTGATTCTCTGCCAGGCACAGAGAATGCAAGAGTCTCTATATCCTAGAGATTGTAGTTTAGAAAGATGTGCAGACAAATTAATATAAGATTACAATTAATGAGCCAAGTTAGGAGAGCTACAGTGCACTGTGGCAGTGCAATGATATAAGCACTAATATGTTCTGAAGGAGGTTTTATAGCGTTGCTAGTCACCTTGTTTCATGGACCAGTAGCATGAACATTACTTAGGAGCTCCTAAGAAATGCAGAACCTCAGTCCTCAATCCAACTCAAGCAGAATCTGCTTTTTAAAAAGACTCCTAGGTGATTCATATGGTATGCAATTAAATTCTGGGAAGCTCTGCTTTTTTAAAAAAGTATTTATTTATTTGGCTGTATCAAGTCTTAGTTGCAACATGTGAAATCTTTAATTGCAGCATACGAACTCTTAACTGTGGCATAGGGGATCTAGTTTCCTGACCAGGGATGGAACATGGGCTCCCTGCTTTGGGAGCATGGAGTCTTAGCCACTGGACTATCAGGAAAGTCTCGGGAAGCTGTGCTTTTAATTATAGAGAATAAACAAAACAATAAGATGATCTAAGTATTTGTAAAACTTTTTCTGGGCCAATTAATAAAAAGTATTTATTGAGTTCCTACTCTATAATAAGGCCTGGCCTTGATGAAAGGTGGTTCCCAGCTGGGCAAATGTTTGTGGAGTCTCCATAGCTCCTACTGGCCATCAAGACCTTGGGCTTGGCTCAAGAAATCATGCACAGCTATGAATAATATTATAGAAAAATAAAATCCTATTTAATAAACTTGACACACTATCAAACTCTAAATTGTTTTTAATCTTGATGAAATGGAAGCCAGTTATATAAAAAAAGAAATGGGCTTAAATTGTAAAATGTATTTAAAATGATTGATTGGGGGAATGTTGAATTTGGAAACAACAAATTTGGAAGGAAGGGAGTAGTATAGAAAGATATATGTCTTATTACCTCCAAATTTACTGGAGACGGTAAGTACAGTTATGCAAGTTTTCATCTCTTCTTCTGAAATCATATCATAAAATATACTTTAAAACATTGACTTGATGTTTTGAAATATTGTGCTGTGGTTAAGAACTATTTTAATAAATGATACACAGTAACAGAGGTTCTAAATCATAAATTGCTGAAGCAGCCTTTTGGGAGATGTCAATATACCTGGACGCACACTGAAGTTGTGTGACATTATTGATGCATTGTATCAAGTTGAGCAATAAGTGGTACTTAGAAAATTATTTGTAGCAATGCATAATTACTTTGGCAGTAGATTTAGACCTCCATATGCTAAAAGCAAGACAGTGCTCACCTCCATATGTGGAGGGGAACAGCACACCCCAGTGATTTGACTAAAGGCTGTGACTCAGTCAGGCTAGGCTTCAAATCCTGGATCTGCCACAGATAGGCATCCTGAAATTAACTGAAATCCTTTGAATGTCAGCCTCCTCATCTGTAATGTAGAACATTCAATGAAACAACATGTTACGTTTCTGGCAACATAATTTGTACATATGAAGAACTCAGTCAAAGGTGGCCATCTAAACACACATAGCTTATGTGAATTTGCACACGTAAGTAAAAGCACATTCTATTTAAGCAACTAATTTGTCATGTGCTGTGTTGGGCTTTTGAGGTTGTAGTAAATTTTACTTTGCAGATAATGGATAATAAAGGGTATACTGGTGGGAGAATTAGAAGACCTGGCCCCACATATAGCTTTCACACGGACTTGGTCTCTGACCTGGGCACAGGATAAGGTAGCAGAATCACCCAGAAGTATTGAAAAACTAAAAAAGAGATTCACCCAGCTGGGAGGAGGAGAGAGTTATTTATGGATTCCAGAGCAATAGAGACAAAGGTCTGACTTTTTGGCAGTGTCTAGCAGGCGGCAGATACTACAGAGGAACTGGGCAGACTTCCCATATTTGAAAAAGATTCTCGCTGCACGCTGAGGACCATTCAGAAGCAGGAAATGGCCAGAGCAGATGGATGCTGATGGCACAAGTGATGGATATGTTGTGGGCAAACAATGACTAGAGGGAGGCTGTCTTCATCCCCACCCCACTCCTGGAATCTCAACATTGCACAGAATTCACCATCTTTGACATAAGCATTGGGTCTATGGAGTGGGAGGATGAGTATGGTGAGGGGAAGTGGGACTGAAATGAAAGTAACCTACTTCTTGGTGGAATAAAGCATAAATATCACATACTAAGCTAAACAGTAAACAAAAAAGCAGTAATATTGCTTAGTTATACTTCTAAAAATATGTTAATTTTTTGTTTCATTCAATTTACACATCATAATGTGGTTTTCTTGGACACCCTATTTTAGCATTTATATCTAATGTAAGAGTTCCATTTCCAGTGCACAGTTACTATGAAAACTCCATAAATAAGAAATGTATTTATATTTTCTAAATCAGTAATCTATTTTAAATACACATTACAAAGATATAAGCCTTGTAAGAAATTATGTAGGTAGAATCTTACAAGTTTAATTGTAAAAATTAGTTTTAAAATAATGATCTTTACACTTTTATCTTACTCTTAAGTAACCTAGGGGAAGTATTACTGAGGCAGGTCCAGAAAACTCAAAATGCATTAATAAAGTATAATTGACTTTGACTTTACAAACAATTTAAAAGCTGCAAAGTGAAAAATCAAATTCCTGTTGCTACTTCTCATTCATATCATTCTTTGTACCCCCTGCCTGGAAGTAACCACTTTTATTAGTTTTTATGCTTTCTTCTAGAATTTCTTTATGGAAATAATACTAATATATATTCTCATTTTCACTTTTTTCACTCTAAAGGAAAAAACTGTGTGTTCTTCTCATTGCCTTTTTGCACTGAATATAAAACTTAAGAGTTCTTTGTGTATGAACTTATAATTATTCTCTCTAGCCTATAAAGTACTAGTGTTCTGCCTTATAGATTTTCATCTCACCTGTACATTACAAGGGATATTTTGATTATTGATAGATATTTTATAGTTACATACAATTCTTTAATGAATAATCTTATTCAGAAGTCACTTTGAATGTGGGAAAAATTAAGATAAATTCTAGAGGAGGGGCTTTTGAAACCAAAGACAACTATGCAAAATATAGTTTTGAAAGATCTTGATCAATTATCTTTTTCAGAGGTTGTACAGTTTTGGGGACCCACCAATAAAGTATGAGAATTTCTCTTCTCACAGGCTCTCCAACATTTGTTCACTTCATAACTATTTTAAGCATTTTCTATGCCTTTTTATATAGTTTTAACATGCTCTGAAAACCTATTGGCTGGAGTTGCAATTTCATTCATTCATGGTAGGAAATGTATTGTCCTATTTTGAAAAGGGAGAAACTGTAAGTGGAATGTATTAATCACAATTCTCAGGAAAAACTAGAAATATATCAAAGTTTTCCTAATTCCCAGTTTTGGAAAAGTATCAGGGCTGTATCTACAATGATTATTATAACTTCAGATTGGTCGGTTAAGGCAGCAAAAGTTTTTTTTTTTTTTTTCTTTCTACAGTTCCATTTGTACTGAATTTTCAATCAAATGTTATGGTTATGGTTATGTACTCTGGTTATGTAAGGACATTGCTGTGTTTATTGAGGCCAAAGTTCCTTTGGTTTCTTTTAAGGAGAAAATCTTCATTTAAAAAGAGAAAGACATCTTTTTAAACATAAAATTTACAAATTGCCTATATTTTTACTTGAGTGTTCAAATAATTCAATAACATTTCCCTCTTTTAACCACTGCAAAATTATAACTCATGGTAGAATATTCAGTTAAATGAAATTTGGTACATCAGAAAATTTGGTACTCATATTGAGTACGGAAGAGATCATGGGTTCAAGTGCAGGTTTGAGAGTGTTCTAGGTCTGCTCTAATTGATAGCCACTATACACATGTTGCATTGAACACTTTAAAATGTGACTAATCCAAAGTGAGCTGTGTAAAATACACACCAGATTTCAAAGATTTAATCAAATATAAAGAATGCAAAACATCTCATTAATAATTACATTATGTCTGTTACATGTTGAAGTAGTAAGATTTTTATATATTGGATTACAGAAAATATCAGAATTAATTTCACTTCTTTTTAGAATTTTTTTAATATAACTACTAGAAAATTAAAATACTATATGTGGTTTGCAGTCATTGTTCACTTTAAGAAATACAAGGCAGTACTATTCTACATCTTCGCCACTTCACCTTAAAAAAGGAAGCATAGCAGTTTCTTTGCATATAAATGAGGATTTGAAAATTCTTTTTTTTAATTTGAAGTATAGTTGTTTTATAATATTGTGTTAGTCTCAGGTATACAGCAAAGTGATTTGGTTATAGATATGCTTATATTCTGTTTTCTTGAGGGTTTGAAAATTCTTAAAAGTATACTCTGTAAATGGTAACTATTAAGTTGGGGGATCAGGTTTACTGTACTTTAAATATATTAAAATCTACTCTATTTAGTGTAGCATTCTCAAATTTTAAACAACTCTTACAGTCATGTACCCACCATTACCACCACAATCAATACAAATAGTTCCGTCACCACAAAATATTATTACCTTGTGAGTATTTGTAATCAACCTCTTGCCTGAAGCCCAGCCCTGGGCAAACATGTTACATATATGGATTCACAGTCTGTAGACTTTTGACTCTTGTTTCTTTTGCTTAGCATAATTCATTTGAGATTCGTCCAAGTTGTTGTATTAGTAGTTCTTTCCATTTCTGAGTACTATTCAATTGCATATATGTACCACGCTTTGTCTATCCATTTGGAGTTGAAGGACATTTGGGTTTTTTCCAGTTTTTGAGGATTATGAGCAAACTCAGTGTATATATTTGCTTACAGATTTGTATATTAATATACATTATCATTTCTCTTAGGTAAGTACCAAGAGACTGGAATTGCTGAGTCATATGGTGTTTGTTTAATTTTATAAGAAGTTGCCAAAATGTTTCCCCAAGTGGTTCCAGTTTTGTACTTCCCCCCAGCAATGTATTAATATGAGTATTCCCAGGTGTGCCATACCTTTGCCAGAATATGATACTGTCATTCCTCTGCCTTTTTTCTTTTTAATTTTAGTCCTTCTAATAGGAAGGTAATAGTATCTCATTATGGTATTAATTTTTATTTTATTCATGACTCATTTTGTTCAACATCTTTTCATGAGCTTGTCATATGTATGTATTATTTGATGAAATATATGTTGAATTTTTTTGCCCTTGGCTTTTTAATGGATTTTTTGAGGCTTGAGAGTTCTTTATTATTATTGAGAATTTGAGAGTTCTTATTATTGAGACTTGAGGGTTCTTTATGAATTTGAGATGTAAGTCCCCTATTACATAGATGCTTTGCAAACATTTTTTACCAGTGTGTAGCTTTTTAATTCTTTTAGCAGTGTATTTTGAAAAAAGTTTTAAGTTATGATAATGTCCAATTTGTCAGTACTTTCATGAGTCATATTTTTGTGTCATCCAACAGTTTCTATATAACTCAAGATTACAACTATTTTCCCCATGTTTTCTTCTAGAAATTTTATAGTTTTACATTTATGTGTATGATCTACTTTGAGCTCCTTTTTATATATGATAGATGGCGTGGGCTGAAATTATTATTTTTTACCTATAGATGCCCAGTTGCTCTAGCATCATTTGTTGGAAAACAATATCCTTAATGGAATTGCCGTTGCATCTTTATGAAAAGTCAATTGACTATATACATGCCACTTTATTTTTGGTATTTATTGTACTCTATTAATCTATATGCCTGCCTTTTACCAATATCACAAGTCTTGAAAGCAGGTAATGTGAGTCTTCTAATTTTGTTCTTCTCTTTGAAAATTATTTTGGCTTTCTAGTTCCTTTGTGTCTTCATATGAATTTAGAATCAGCTTGTTAATTTCAAAAGAAAATGTCTTCTGGGATTTGATTAGAAATACATTGAATACAGATATGTTTAGAAAAATTTTTTCAACTTTGAGTTTTCCAATAATAAACATGATACAAGTTCTCCATTTATTTAAGTCTTTGATTTCTTTTTTAAACATCTGTAGTTTTCAGCTTACAGAAACTGCATATATTTTTTTATTTATACATATTACATTTTATGCTATTTTAAAATTTCAAGTTCCAGTTGTTCATTGCTAGCATATAGAGTGGAGAAGGCAATGGCACCCCACTCCAGTACTCTTGCCTGGAAAATCCCATGGACGGAGGAGCCTGGTGGGCTGCAGTCCATGGGGTCGCTAAGAGTCAGACACGACTGAGCAACTTTGCTTTTACTTTTCACTTTCATGCATTGGAGAAGGAAATGGCAACCCACTCCAGTGTTCTTGCCTGGACAATCTCAGGGAAGGGGGAGCCTGGTGGGCTGCCGTCTCTGGGGTTGCACAGAGTCGGACACGACTGAAGCGGCTTAGCAGCAGTGGCAGCAGCATATAGAAATGCAATAGAAATACAGAAATACTATAAAAATGCAGAAATATAAGATATAAGAAAATTGACCTGTTCTTTAACTCTTGCTAAAATGACTTAGTAGTCCTACTAACTTTTAAATAAATTCTTTGGGATTTTCTCCACAGGAATCATGCTATCCCTAAATAGATAGTTTTATTCCATTCATTCCAATCTGCTTTTGTTTCATTTTTTAATTTTCCCTTTATCGCACTGAGCAGATCCTCAGGCGGGATGTTGAATGTGAGTAGTGAGAAAGGATATCCTTGTCTTGTTCTCACTCTTGGGGAAGCATGCAGTTCACATTATTGTAAACTGTAATGTTAGCTGGAGACATTTTGGAGATTCTCTCCATCACACTGAGGAAACTCTCTACTAATCCTTGTTTGCTAAAAGGATTTTTATTATGAATGGACGTTAAATTTTGTCACATACATTCTTCTACATCTTTTGTGATGATTATGAGATCTTCTGCTTTACTCTGTTGATATAGTGAATTACATCTATTGATTTCAGAATGTTGAATCAGCCTTACCTTTCCTCGTGATGTATTATTGCTTTCATATACTTGGGTTCAATTTACTAGTATTTTGCTAAGCTATGACAAACATAGACAGTATATTAAAAAGCAGAGACATTACTTTGATGGCAAAGTTCCATCTGCTCAAAGATATGGTTTTTCTAGTAGTCATGTGTGCATATGAGAGTTGGCCAACAAAGAAGGCAGAGTGCCAAAGAATTGATGGTTTTGAACCGTGGTGTTGGAGAAGACCCTTGAGAGTCCCTTGGAGAGCAAGGAGTTCAAACCAGTCTATCCTAAAGGAAATCAATCCTGAATATTCTTTGTAAGGACTGATGCTGAAGCTGAAGCTCCAATACTTTGGCCACCTGAAGGGAAGAGCTGACTCATTGGAAAAGACCCTGATGCTGTGAAAGATTAAAGGGAGGAGGAAAAGGGGATGAGAGAGGATGAGATGGTTGGATGGCATCGCTGACTCAATGAGTTTGAGCAAGCTCTGGGAGATGGTGCAGGACAGGGAAGCCTGGCGCTGCAGTCCATGAGGTAGCAAAGAGTTGGACACGAATGAGCGACTGAATAACAACATTTTGTTAACAGATTTTGCTTCTATTTCATAAGGGATGTTTTCTAGAGTTTTCTTTCTTATACTATCTTTGTCTGATTTGGGTACCAGGGAAATATTGGTCTTATTAAATAATTCATGTAGTACTTTCTCCTCTTGTATTTTCTGAGAAAGTTTGTGTTGAATTGATGTTAATTCTTTCTTAGTTTTATTTTAAATACTGCATCCTTGGAGAAGACTTTCCTAACACTTGAATCTAAATTAGGTCCCCTCAGTTATTAACTCTGCTGGTATCCTTTTAATTTATAGATTTTACCATAAATATAATTTACATTTTTTGGAGGTTTATTTCTTTAATGCCAGCATTCTCTTCCAAGAGGCCAAGTCCATGTCTGTGCTGTTATATGCCTATTGCTTAGCACAATGTCTAACACCTTCTTGATGTTTAATAAATATTGGCTGAATAAATACATGAATCCCTAGGGTTTAATGATTGTCATTATTCATTATTCATCATGCAATTGTGAGCATTTCACCTATAATTGCCGCTGTTGCTGCTAAGTCACTTCAGTCGTGTCCGACTCTGAGCGACCCCAAAGACAGCAGCCCACCAGGCTCCCCCGTCCCTGGGATTCTCCAGGCAAGAACACTGGAGTGGGGTGCCATTGCCTTCTCTGTACCTATAATTACTTACTAGATATTTGTGCTAACTTCCTACCATGAACAGGAAAACATTTCAGACACATTTAATAGTTATTAAAAAAACATTATTTTGAATTAAATAATTGCAAACATAATAACTTTCACTGTGGGCTTAGCATTTCCATACATAACCTTATAATGTGAATTGAACAACCTAAAATTTTGAGGAAAACTAGTTCAGTGGCACCCCACTCCAGTACTCTTGCCTAGAAAATCCTTGAACGGAGGAGCCTGGTAAGCTGCAGTCCATGGGGTCGCGAAGAGTCAGACAAGACTGCGCTACTTCACTTTCACTTTTTACTTTCATGCACTGGAGAAGGAAATGGCAACCCACTCCAGTGTTCTTGCCTAGAGAATCCCAGGGACGGGGAAGCCTGGTGGGCTGCCATCCATGGGGTTGCACAGAGTCGGACACAACTGAAGCGACTTAGCAGCAGCAGCAGCAGCAGCAGCAGCAGCAGAACTTAAGTTTAGCCTTAGCATGAAACAGAGATTTTAGTAAAAATAAAATGATGTTTTACTTAGCTTTTACAGATTAAATATAATAAATTTAAATAAAGAATTCAATGTTATATATTTTCCTTTTTTAAAAAGTAAAATCAGCTAAATATACTTTGGTAAAGCAAATAGCAAGTTAGAGCAGTTAGCAACATACAGACCATATGGTCCAGATACTAGGGTCTAGAAGCAGCCTTCTGTGTTGAGGTTTACAAAGGAAAAAGTTCAAGGAAGGATTTGCAATTTTCATGGCTTCCATTTTAAATAATTTTTCAACTTGTTTTCATTGAGCAACTGCCATAATTCTGTTTCTTTCAGTAGCAACAGAAATTTTGGGGAGTGGAGGAGAAGTGATGCCTATGAGTAGGCAATTACGCATGTAGAAGAAATCATAACCATGTTTGAAATAAAATTAAAACACAATTAAAATTCAAGCAAATGTGAGTTTCTCTTGCCAGTCAACTTTCATTCATTAATTCTTTCATTCTTTTGACAAATTATTTTGAGGGCTTGGTTTGTGCAAATGGGCTTTCCAGGTGGCCCTAGCAGTAAGGAGTCCACCTGCCAATGCAGGAGATGTAAGAGACATGGGTTTGATCCCTGGGTCAGGAAGATCCCCTGGAGGAGGGCATGACAACCTCCTCCAGTATTTTTGCTTGAAGAACCCATGGACAGAGGAGCCTGGTGGGCTGTACAGTCAGTGAGGTTGCAAACAGTCAAACGTGACGGAAGCAACTGAGGTCACATGTGCTAAGTGTTGGTGAAGGGTGAGAGTAAAATGGACAACAGTGTAGATATGGGATTTATCTTCATGGAGCTAACAGTTTAGTGGGAGAAAGCAATATGTTGAAACCAGCAGCAGGGGACATGAAGTCCTATGATAATGGACATAGTATAAACAAAAAGAATATTGACCTAGTCAAGGATATGGTTATTTGATTTCCTCTTTAAAATGTTATTTGAAAGATGCAAAGGAACTGAGTATACAAAAAGGGGTGAGGAGTGGAATAAATGTTATAGACAGAGAAATTAATACTATTGAAAGCCAGTATCCAGTGGGCACTTCCCAAGTGTTCCACATGAATAATTTCTTGTCATCTTCATAATGACCCTATTAATTGAGTGGTGTCGCTCCTAATTTAGGGCTGAGGATGAGGAATGAGGAACACAGAGATTTAGAAACTTGCCTTAGGTTACACAGGCAGTAAGTGGTAGAGCTAGGATTTGAACAGTGTAACTCTGTGAGTGACTGTTTGTAGGAAAGATACGGAATAGTGGAGTGTGTAATGATGATGGAGGGAGGTTGCAGGTAGGGGGAAGTGGGAGAATAAGCGGTGTCAGGAATGAGATTGGGAAGGATGGGGATACAGATCGAGTGCTGAGGAAGCCATGTAAAGGAGCAAATTGAATATCACTTAAATGTGAGTCATATTCTCTCACAATTTAAATTCCTACCTTGAGCTCCTTCATCTTACCTGGTGTAGTTAAAGAATATGGTCTTAACTCAGTTGACATGACTTAAACATGACAAAAACTATATTCTCGTGGAAAATTGTTTTGCTTGAAGAGAGTTTTTCTAACCCTGAGCCAAATAATCAGGGAAAGCTTCCTTTTGTGAATTACAGCTTCCTGGTGAACTATCCATTGTGTATAGTTTTGTTTTGTTGTTGTTTTTTTTTCAACTGAAATATATTCATTTTATCTTTGTCCTTTTGTCAGAATAATTTATTAATAATTATTACTTTATATGCTACTATCACACAGTGAAGTATCCTACTTTATAGTAAGGCTATATCACAAATGATTTGTTATGAAATATAAGGTATTACATTTTATGAACATTTTGATTAAAACAATTAACTCAAATTCAAAATTTTTCTGGCATATAGCCATTACATTGCAATTCTTTTTTATGAGTGGGAGCAGAAAGGGTTATTTTTAGCATGTGTTCATTGTGTAAGGAGGGGTTTTGTGCATGTAAATGACATCTGTTGAGTATATCAATGTGGATAATCAACTGGCATGAAGTGTGTTCTTGGGAGGTTTTCCTGTAACTCAGGAGATTATGTTCTTCACCCTAGCAAAGGAGCCAGAGAAGGCGGCAGAGTTCTTCAACATCAGTATATGACTGCTGTGGGCAAAACAGAGCAAGCACATGTCTCTTCAATGGTGGGTCGGTTGTGAACTCTTTGAAAACGTTAGAAAGGCATTGTAGACAAAGACTTAGAACTCCTTATTAGGAGAGTCTTGCTCAGAATTGATTTCTACATCCACATATTTTCAGAACATGGGACTCATAGCTCAACATTTTTTGAGTGGAATCGGGAATGTTTATTGACCAGCAGAATGGTCTAAGCTCCAGTCCTTTTCCAGAGGCAGATCAGAAATTTTATGGCTCTTCAGGATTATTAGATTTATGTGATTCTACTT
The DNA here is from genome assembly GCF_042477335.2 of Ovis canadensis. Lineage (NCBI taxonomy): Eukaryota > Metazoa > Chordata > Mammalia > Artiodactyla > Bovidae > Ovis > Ovis canadensis. The sequence goes on along the minus strand of NC_091250.1, from coordinate 40,509,457 downwards.
CCTTTCATTAGTAACATTTTAAGTTATGCATTGCTTATAAAATGTGTCTCAGAAGATGACTTTGTATATCTACCTTTTTAAAAATAAATGTGTTTCAGATGGAGGTTTTTCATGGGATGAAAACTTCTTTAGACTACTTCAAAGAATTATTGCAGTAGGCCCCTCTGGAAGGAAAAGGAATTCTTGTCTTTGTGTTGGCTTGAGTCCTTGCTCTGGTGTCCTGACCTCTGTACTAGGAATGCAATAAATTCTAATTTTTGGTTTGCTGATTCAGAGTTGAGAAAAAAATCTCCTACAGTCCCATTTTATTGTCAACCCTCTTAAATCTGGAAAAAAGGAGAAATTGTACTTTATGGAATTCTATAAAGTGGCTTCACTCTGGTCAAGGAGAAAAAGAAGGGAGCCTCCTTTTATGCATTAGACTTTTATTGAGTTCCAGGGTTGGTGAAGGGCCACAAAGGTCAAGGCAGCATGATGCCAATTGAGCTGACACATGCATCCCCTCATACATGACTGTTGCCACTTAAAAACGTTAAAAGCAAAAAGCAAAAAAAAAAAAAAAAAGAAAATCAGTGATTGACAGTCTGACAGGACGAGTTGACTCAGCAACCAAGTCACAATTTTCCTAATTTCTGGAGGACATCCAGTGCTTGATAATTAGAGATTTTCTAGAAATTAAATTGGTAAAAGTAGGTAGTCCCCTTAGACTTTGACTCTTCTAGCTGGGGAGCTTTGGTCTGGCGTGGGAGGATTGGTCTCCTCACACGTACCTTGAAGTCGCAAGATTGAAGTCGCCAGAAGCGGACGACATGGCCAATACTCTTACCGTGTACCTGTTCATTTGGGGATAGAGAGAACCTGCCCAATCGTCTCTTTGCATGTAGCAACATTCTTAAATACTTTGTACCTGGACAAGGCGCTGTGCTGTGTTCAGTTGTGTCTGACTCTTGAGACACAACGGATTGTAACACACCAGGCTTCTCTGTCCACGGGATTTTCCAGGCAAGAATACTGGAGTGGGTGGCCATTTCCTTCTCCACTGGACAACAAGAGCCTTGGTAAAACCACGAAGCAGGGAATTTTACTTTCAGTGACCAGCCTCCCTTCCTCACCCTCCAACCTGACCATTTTTACTCAGTTCCACCCAGCTCCTACAGCACAGTTGGACTTTCCCAGATACTTAGCTGAAAGCCCTGGCTTCTTCATTGCAGGTAAGTTTTGCCCTCCTCTGCCATGCCTCATACTCCAGGCTTTTCCCCTGTCCCTTAATCCCCCTTCAAAAACTACTTGGCTCAGTTCCAATCACTAAGTGCTCTTATTTTTAGGCAATAATGGATGGCTACCACCCATGGGATATTCTGTCATTCCTTTCAATGCATTAGCTTGCTTATATTTTTCTCTCTCTTGGATAATATAATTCTCAGTCTAGTTAGAAAGGTAAACAGTTAGAACAGATGACTGGGAAGGGCCTTTACAGGCCATTTATTCCACATTCTTTCAGGAACTGCCTATTCCACAAATACCTAGAAATCATTTTATGGGTATGTTGATGTTCCTTGTTCTTAAAGAGAGTTCTGAGCAACTTAAGGCAGTTTGGGAGTTTTCAAAATAAAGAGCAAAGGAAAAAAAATGTATTACCTTTACATTATTTCCAGATAAGTCTTCAGGGCTAAAAGAATCCCAGAAACTACACAAATTTTGTCTATTCACTTCAGTAGTCTTTAAGACATAATCTGGGGTCTTCCCAGGTGGCTCCAATGCAGAAGACACAAGAGACGTGGGTTTGATCCCTGGGTTGGGAAGATCCCCTGGAGGAGGGCATGGCAACCCACTCCAGTATTCTTGCCTGGAGAATCCCATGCACAGAGAAGACTAGTGGGCTATAGTCCATAGGGTTGCAAAGAGTCGGACGCGGCTGAAGTGACTAAGCACGCACACATTCAAGACATAATCTAGTCTAATTGTCTGACTTAAAAAGCCGGGAAACAGAGATAAAAAGAAGGGAAGTATACATAAGGTCACAGAGATTGATTATCGACAGAATGGGAACCAGAACCCAACTTTTAATATAATTGATATGACATATTTCAGTGCAATAAAGATGAGTAATAGCTTTAAATATTTATTATAAACATTGGGACTTTAGATGTCCTATTATAAAGATAATTTTTTAAACATCATTCTCTTGCATTCTTCCGTATAAGCTCTATTTCTAATTTTCTTTTAAATCTAACACAAATTCACCTTCCTGGAATAAAATGCATGAGATTATCTTACTCCAAACTTATTGTACTTCACATTAAGTTCACTTCAGTTTAGTCACTCAGTTGTGTCCGACTCTTCGCGACCCCATGGACTACAGCACACCCGGCCTCCCTGTCCATGACCAACACCCAGCGTTTACTCAAACTCATGTCCATTGAGTCGGTAATGCCATCCAACCGTCTCATCCTCTGTCTTCCCCCTTTCCTCCCACCTTCAGTCTCTCCCAGCATCAGGGACTTTTCCAATGAGTCAGTTCTTCACATCAGGTGACCAAAGTATTGGATATTTAGCTTCAATATCAGTCCTTCCAATGAATATTCAGAATAGATTTCCTTTAGGATGGACTGGTTGGAAATTCCTGAAGTCCAAGGGACTCTCAAGAGTCTTCTCCAACACCACAGTTCAAAAGCATCAATTCTTCAACCCTCAGCTTTCTTTATAGGCCAACTCTCAAATCCATACATGACTACTGGAAAAACCATAGCCTTGACTAGATGGACCTTTGTTGGTAAAATAATGTCTCTGCTTTTTAATATGCTGTCTAGGTTGGTCATACATTTCCTTCCAATAAGTAAGCATCTTTTAATTTTATGGCTGCAGTCACCATCTGCAGTGATTTTGGAGCCCCAAAGAATAAAGTCTGCCACTGTTTCCCATCTATTTGCCATGAAGTGATGGGACTGGATGCCATAATCTTAGTTTTCTGAATGTTGAGCTTTAAGCCAACTTTCTCACTCTCCTCTTTCACTTTCATCAAGAGGCACTTAAGTTCTTCTTTGCTTTCTGCCATAAGGGTGGTGTCATCTGCATATCTGAGGCTATTGATATTTCTCCTGGCAATCCTGATTCCAGCTTGTGCTTCATCCAGCCCAGCGTTTCTCATGATGTACTCTGCATATAAGTTAAATAAGCAGGGTGACAATATACAGCCTTGACATACTCCTTTTCCTATTTGGAACCAGTCTGTTGTTCCATGTCCAGTTCTAACTGTTGCTTCAATCTACATGTAGGTTTTGCAAGAGGCAGGTCGGGTGGTCTGGTATTCCCATCTCTTTCAGAATTTTCCACAGTTTGTTGTGATCCACACAGTCTAAGGCTTTGGAATAGTCAATAGGGCAGAAATAGATGTTTTTCTGGAGCTCTCTTGCTATTTTGATGATCCAGTGATTTTGGCAATTTGATTTCTGGTTCCTCTGCCTTTTCTAAAACCAGCTTGAACATCTCAAAGTTCATGGTTCACATATTGCTGAAGCCTGGTTGGAGAATTTTGAGCATTAGTTTACTAGCATGTGAAATGAGTGCAATTGTGCAGTAGTATGAACATTCTTTGGCATTGCCTTTCTTTGGGATTGGAATGACAAGTGACCTTTTCCAGTCCTGTAGCCACTGCTGAGTTTTCCAAATTTGCTGGCATATTGAGTGCAGTACTTTCACAGCATCATCTTTTAGGATTTGAAATAGCTCAGCTGGAATTCCATCACCTCCACTAGCTTTGTTCGTAGAGATGCTTCCTAAGGCCTACTTGACTTCACACTCCAGGATGTCTGGCTCTAGGTGAGTGATCACACCATCATGATTATCTGGGTCATGAAGATCTTTTTTGTACAATTCTGGGTATTCTTGCCACCTCTTCTTAATATCTTCTGCTTCTGTTAGATTGGTACCATTTCTGTTGTTTATTCTGCCCATCTTTGCATGAAATGTTCCCTTGGTATCTCTAATTTTCTTGAAGAGATCTCTAGTCTTTCCCATTCTGTTGTTTGCCTGTATTTCTTTGCATTGATCACTGAGGAAGGCTTTCTTATCTCTTCTTGCTATTCTTTGGAACTCTGCATTCAGATGCTTATATCTTTCTTTTTCTCCTTTGCTTTTCACCTCTCCTCTTTTCACAGCTATTTGTAAGGCCTCCCCAGACAGCCATTTTGCTTTTTTGCATTTCTTTTTCATGGGGATGGTCTTGATCCCTCTCTCTTGTACAATGTCATGAACCTCCATCCATAGTTCATCAGACACTCTGTCTATCAGATCTAGTCCCTTAAATCTATTTCTCACTTCCACTGTATAATCATAAGGGATTTGATTTAGGTCATACCTGAATGGTCTAGTGGTTTTCCCTACTTTCTTCAATTTAAGTCTGCATTTGGCAATAAGGAGTTCATGATCTGAGCCAGTCAGCTCCTGGTCTTGTTTTTGCTGACTGTATAGATCTTCTCCATCTTTGGCTGCAAAGAATATAATCAATCTGATTTCGGTGTTGGCCATCTGGTGATGTCCATGTGTAGAGTCTTCTCTTGTGTTGTTGGAAGAGGGTGTTTGCTATGACCAGTGCCTTCTCTTGGCAAAACTCTATTAGCCTTTGCCCTGCTTCATTCTGTACTCCAAGGCCAAATTTGCCTGTTACTCCAGGTGTTCCTTGACTTTCTACTTCTGCTATCCAGTCCCGATAATGAAAAGGACATCTTTTTTTTGGTGTTTGTTCTAGAAGGTCTTGTCGGTCTTCATAGAACCGTTCAACTTCAGCTTCTTACATTGCATCAGCTTTTAGGAAAATGTTTTCAGTATGCTTAACTATATAGTCCATTAATTTATTTAAAAAGAAAGCTACTGTGTCTAGTTTGTTTGTCTGATTTCCCCCCAAAATAATTATTCTCTTTTCACTTCACAGCACCCAAAGGATGCTCTGCAGTGCTTTTGATGTCTTCCCTTTTCCCATCCTGTTTCCTCGGCCTTCCTTCTTCTGGGCCACTGAAGTTTGAAAGCAGAAGCTGTAGTGGAGATTAAGCCAAACATTCTCAGGGCTGATTGCAATTGAAAGCACCTTCAGCTGGTCTTTCGGAGGATGTGGCCTAAGGGAGACTTGTATCTTTTTAGTTATAGCACATTCAAAGCTAAAAATCTGTAAGCAGATAGGCTGGAGGTATGGAAAGCTGGTTGTAAGAGAAAAAAAAATGTGCAAGGTTTCTAAAGGTTTGGAGGAAACAGTATCTAATTTAGATCAACCTTCTGTCTCTGCTTTTTATATCCTTGCTGTGAATTCAGGAAAATGAGCTCCCAGTTTAATTGTAATGTTGGTGTGTGTTGTGTAGCTGTGTGTTTAGAGATCTCATAAATTTTTGTACTTTAAATGATCCCTATAATGCCCTGAAAGAATCAAGGCTTCCTGGAAAATCTCAAACTTGCTCCTGAGGAGTTTATTTCTCCCAGTGGAATCTGATTCACCATGATATTTATAGTGGATGTTTTGATTCTGTGCTGGTGCCTTGGGCTCACAGTGCATTTTTTCTAGACAGTGTTGTCATGAAATGTGACTTGCAAAACTATTTAAAGGCTAAAGCAGCCTTTTAGAAAACATTCTTTTAGGCACAAATCAAGACTGAAGGCTAAACTATTTCTAAATACCTCTCTCTACCCTTCCTGGCTTCTGCTGGACTCTGAAGTGGATTTTGCTGCTTAAGAACTAATTGGAAAAAATATCAGAACTAATGGAATAAAAAATCTTACTCCCATATCACTAGTTCAATTCAGTTCAGTTCAGTTGCTGACTCTTTGCGACGCCATGAATCACAGCACGCCAGGCCTCCCTGTCCATCACCAACTCCCGGAGTTCACTCAAACTCATGTGCATCAAGTCGGTGATGCCATAAAGCCATCTTATCTTCTGTCATCCCCTTCTCCTGCCCCCAATCCCTCCCAGCATCAGAGTCTTTTCCAATGAGTCAACTCTTCGCATGAGGTGGCCAAAGTATTGGAGTTTCAGCTTTAGCATCATTCCTTCCAAAGAACACCCAGGACTGATTTTTAGAATGGACTGGTTGGATCTCCTTGCAGTCCAAGGAACTCTCAAGTGTCTTCTCCAACATCACAATTCAAAAGCATCAATTCTTCGGCACCCAGCTTTCTTCACAGTCCAACTCTCACATTCATACATGACCACTGGAAAAACCATACCTTGACTAGATGGACCTTTGTTGGCAAAGTAATATCTCTGCTTTTGAATGTGCTATCTAGGTTGGTCATAACTTTCCTTCCAAGGAGTGTCTTTTAATTTCATGGCTGCAATTACCATTTGCAGTGATTTTGGAGCCCAAAAAACTGGGGGAGGGTATAAATTTTAGCTTCTGTCTTAGTTACCAGAAGTGAAAGTCAGTCTGACTTAAATCTATTATTGAAAATATTGTAGGTTTTGTGCGCTCATCATTGTGGTACATCTTTACCCTCATTTCTGAGATAAACAGGATGTGAGAATAGTTGTGTAGCAAAGAAGGTTCTCTCTTCCTCCTCTTTCCTCTAGTGGAGGTATAATAATGCTTTTTCTAACAGTCCTCATGAAATTAAAAGACACTTACTCCTTGGAAGAAAAGTTTTGACCAACCTAGATAGCATATTCAAAAGCAGAGACATTACTTTGCTGACTAAGGTCCGTCTAGTCAAGGCTATGGTTTTTCCAGTGGTCATGTATGGATATGAGAGTTGGACTGTGAGGAAGGCTGAGCACTGAAGAATTGATGCTTTTGAACTGTGGTTTTGGAGAAGACTCTTGAGAGTCCCTTGGACTGCAAGGAGATCCAACCAGTCCATTCTGAAGGAGATCAGCCCTGGGATTTCTTTGGAAAGAATGATGCTAAAGCTGAAACTCCAGAACTTGGCCACCTCATGCGAAGAGTTGACTCATTGGAAAAGACTTTGATGCTGGGAGGGATTGGGGGCAGGAGGAGAAGGGGACGACAGAGGATGAGATGGCTGGATGGCATCACTGACTTGATGGACGTGAATCTGAGTGAACTCCAGGAGTTGGTGATGGGCTGGGAGGCTTGGCGTGCTGCGATTCATGGGGTTGCAAAGAGTCGGGCACGACTGAGTGACTAAACTGAACTGAACTGAACAGTGCTCAGAAATTATGTTCTGAAAGGTGATTGCTATTAGCAAGGTGAATTTGCTTCCTTTCCGTATGTTTGCTTTTTGTAGATGCTGGTTGTGAAGAATGATGATGTAAACTTCTGCAATGGCCAGGAAGGATCACCAGGTTTTCAGAACAAATTCAGGAATGGTGGCCAGTCTGAATTTGAAAAGCCTCCAGGATGGAGCTGTGGCCTTGGGGAGAGATCAGAGGGGTTGAAAATGCTGATGTGGGAGATGGAGGGAGGAGAGAGGAGGAAAATAGACCAGAAAGGAAAGGACTGTAAGACTCATCCCAGACAGATTCTTAACTAGTGCTTTTCAGCAAGGTAAGTTGCCCCACTTTCATCTGGCAAGCATTTGGCCCTTTCTAGAGTCATATTTGGCTACTTGAAACTTGGGGTGACTAGTGAGTAAGGCCAGGTGCTGCTAACTACCCTGTGATTATGGGACAGCCCCCCGACAGAGACTCAGCCAGCCCCAGATGTCAACAGTGCTGAAAACCTTGCTCGAAACCATCTGAGGAGGGACTCAGCAGGAAAGAGTAATATTTTGAGCACCCTCTGCACACTCACACAAACCAGCCGATGGCACGTTGTCTTCTTCCTGGTAACTACAGTTTTCACTCTCCTAGACACTGCAGGTCAGCTGGTGAAGAATCTGCCTGCAAGGCAGGAGACCCGAGTCCAATCCATAGGTCAGGAAGATCCCTGGAGGAGGGCATAGCAATCCACTCCAGTATTCTTGCCTGGAGAATTCCAGGGACAGAGGAGTCTGGCTTGCTACAGTCCATGGGGTTGCAGAGAGTTGGACACAACTGGAAGAGTGACTAACACTTTCACTTTTCAGACATTGTGCGCAGTTAAGGTTTCAGCATTTGGTTTTTCTCCCCACATTCTTTACCTGAGACTCTGTCTATAATCACAGACACACACACACACACACACTCTCATATATATTCCCTTTTCCTTGGCATATTAAATCTCTTCAATCTTCCTATGTCTTCAGCACTTCCACCCCTGATCCTTTGCCTATCTTATCAGCAAAGCAATACTTGTTAGGAGGTAGTCTGTTATTCACTTATTTAACCATTTCTGCAATTAATTTATTGAGGGCTTGCTGTGTGCAAAACATTGCTAGATACTCTTTGGATCCATCAGTACATCAGTGAACAAAACAATGACTGCTATGGAGATTACATTCTAGTGAGGAAGATAGACAATAAACAATCAGTATGTAATAGATAAAAGATAATATTTTTAGAAGTGTTAAGCACTTTGTTAAAAAAAAAAAAAGAGGAAGAAGGTAAGGGAGGCAAGGAGGAAATGGTCATATATGTTCTTATTGTCCCTCCAAATGCTAACCTTTGGTAAAAGAAGCTCCAAATACAGTGATGAGTCCAATAATCCTGAGTCCACCCAGGCAATTCTCTTCCAAGAAAGGCTGAATCCCAGGAGCATGTTTGTAAAAGTTTTGCCAGTTCAATTTATGAAATGGTTCACTGGCCTTAAGCTTAAAATGTAGGTCATCTGGAAGCCCAGGCATTGGATTATAGTTCAATAATTTCTTGAGGCCCCTGTGATGTTACTGATAGTGAATGAAGGCGGTTTTCCAGAAAAAGATGGCTTTTTGGCCAGCACAGTATCTGCTGTTACTCTTGCTATGAAGTCATAAATAGTGCACTTTGTAACTTTAAGCCGTGTATTCTTTGTTTTGTCAATTAGCTCAGAGAGATTTTCAAATAACTTAGGCTATAGATATTTGCACTGTGTACAAAGATGTGGAAGTCAGAGTCCTGACGCTTAAAGAGTTCACATCAAAAGTATGACTTGGGTCATACCTTTCCCTAGTGTGTAATTAACGTGTGATCAAGACAAAAATCGAGCTTCCCTGGTGGCTCAGATGGTAAAGCGTCTGCCTGCAATACGGGAGACCTGGAGTCAATCCCTGGGTTGGGAAGATCTCCCGGAGAAGGAAATGGCAACCCATTCCAGTATTCTTGTCTGGAGAATCCGAGGGACGGAGGAGCCTGGTAGGCTACAGTCCATGGGGTCGCAAAGAGTCGGACACGACTGAGTAACTTCACTTCAAGACAAAAGTCAAATGTCATACAAGTACAGAGGACCAAGAAAAAAAAATCACAACCAAAGATGCTGAGGGGACCCTGGAAAAGATGGCCTTTGAATAAGTCTTACTTATTGAATATGGTTGAAACAGGCAGAAAGGGGAGAATAAGAGCTAAGCAGTAGGGATGGAAGGCTGACAAAAAGTGTTTCGGAAGCTGCAGGTTAAATGTGCATTCTGTGAGCACAAGCAGCTTTTTGCAAAAGGATTGCTTAAAGCTCTTAAGAGCCAGATGTGTTCAGATCATACATCTGAACAACTAAGTTCCCTCACCCTCTTCTCAGTTCTGAAGTTAGGGCAGCCCGTTGGAAAGGTTACGGCACTGCTTTGGAAGGCTAGGTTTTCTTCATAATATTTTTTTAATTTGTGCTTAAGTTTTCCACATGAAAATCTTTGTCCAGTTGAAAGACTTCACCAGCGTGAAACCTCCATTTGAGGCACTCAGGCTTCTGAAGCCAGTAAAGATACATTTCAGTGAACCTTCCCCATTGAAAAACTTTCTGCTCAAATTTTCTCCTCCCATTCCTTCTGGATATCATGCATTGCCAATGTCATCATTTTTCTGTCCTACAGGTGTGCAAGTCTTTTCAGTGTTGAGCTTTATAATAACTGTTATAGAGAAAATTATGTATTAACTCAAAAGACTGAAAACTATGCTGCAACAAAGCAATTACATTTAAAAACCTAATGTTGGCAATGTAGCTTCAAGACAATGTACACAGAGCAAAATATATTCCCCAGATCCAAGTGAAATTCATTATGCTGCCTGCCCCGTAGCTGTGAAAAGCCTTTTGGGAACTCATGCATATATAATAGGCAGCATCTTCAGGAGCTGATTTATTTAATCAGAGTGACTACTTATTGAGCATTAATTAAAGAATTCAGGCACTTTACTCACCCACTCCCTTCCCCACAACACACACTTTTTTTTTTTTTTAGCATTGCTACCTTATTTAATTCTGGCAGCAACTGTGTAAGGAAGGATTATAATTCTGCCCATGTTACAGATGGAGAAACTGAGGCTCAGAGAGGTTAAGTCACCTGTCTGTGGCCCTAGTGATGGAATCGATACAGGCTCTTTGAAGACCCATTTCTTGGAAAAGACACTTTGCAAGAATATGACCTTCTTGCTCACCCTGTGGGAAGCTGAAACAATGCTAGCAAAGACTCATATTCTTACATCCCAACTTAGGAGTGGGGTGCTCTGACTTGCTTCTTTCTTTTAAATGAAAAGATTTGCTTTTCATGTTAGTTGATATTTTTCACAGTACCCAGGATTACATTTAGGTCGCCCTTGAAGGGTGGTGGGTGAGAGAAGAATTTTAAGGGTTTTGATTTAAGGAGGAGGAAAAAGTAGCAGAATTAGGTTTTCTGACATCTAGATCTTACTAGTGCTTACTCCATACTTTTAAAAATAGCACTTGCCATATTGTATTTTAATTTTTCTATTTATATCTGGTCTCCTTCCCCTCACCTTTAGGTAGTGAGTTTCTTAAGGATAGATGCTGTGAAAGTACTGCACTCAATATGCCAGCAAATTTGGAAAACTCAGCAGTGGCCACAGGACTGGAAAAGGTCAGTTTTCATTCTGATCCCAAAGAAAGGCAATGCCAAAGAAAGTTCAAACTACCACACAGTTGTGCTCATCTCACACTCTAGCAAAGTAATTCTCAAAATTCTCCAAGCCAGGCTTCAACAGTATGTGAACTGTGACCTTCCAGATGTTCAAGCTGGATTTAGAAAAGGCAGAGGAACTAGAAGTCAAATTGCCAACATCCGATGGATCATTGATAAAGCAAGAGAGTTCCAGAAAAACATCTATTTCTGTTTTATTGACTTCACTAAAGCCTTTGACTGTGTGGATCACAACAAACTGTGGAAAATTCTTCAAGAGATGAGAATACCAGACCACCTTACCTGCCTCCTGAGAAATCTGTATGCAGGTCAGGAAGCAACAGTTAGAACTGGACATGGAACAACAGACTGTTTCCAAAGAGGAAAAGGAGTATGTCAAGGCTGTATATTGTCACCCTGCTTATTTAACTTATATGCAGAGTACATCATGAGAAACGCTGGGCTGGATGAAGCACAAGCTGGAAACAAGGTTGCCAGGAGAAATATCAATAGCCTCAGATATGCAGATGACATCACCCTTATGGCAGAAAGCAAAGAACTAAAGAGCCTCTTGATGAAAATGAAAGAGGAGAGTGAGAAAGTTGGCTTAAAGCTCAACATTCAGAAATCTAAGATCCTGGCACCTGGTCCCATCACTTCATGGCAAATAGATGGGGAAACAGTGAAAACAGTGGCAGACTTTAATTTTGGGGGCTCCAAAATCACTGCAGATGGTGACTGTGGCCATGAAATTAAAAGATGCTTGCTCCTTGGAAGAAAAGTTATGACCAATCTAGACAGCATATTAAAAACCAGAGACATTACTTTGCCAACAATTGTCTGTCTAGTCAAAGCTATGGTTTTTCCAGTGGTCATATATGGATGTGAGAGTTGGACTATAAAGAAAGCTGTGCACTGAAGACTGATGCTTTTGAACTGTGGTGTTGGAGAAGACTCTTGAGAGTCCCTTGGACTGCAAGGAGATCCAACCAGTCATCCTAAAGGAAATCAGTCCTGAATATTCATTGGAAGGACTGATGCTGAAGCTGAAACTCCAATACTCTAATACTTTGGTCACCTGATGTGAAGAAGTGACTCATTGGAAAAGACCCTGATGCTGGGAAAGATTGAAGACAGGAGGAGAAGGGAATGACAGAAGATGAGATGGTTGGATGGCATCACCGACTCAATGGACATGAGTTTGAGTAAACTCTGGGTGTTGGTGATGGACAAGGAGGTCTGGCGTGCTGCAGTCCATGGGGTAGCAAGGAGTCAGATACGACTTAGCGACTGAACTGAACTAAGGATAGAGACTGTATCTTCCTCAATTTTGTTTCACTAAACTATGTGGTTATACAATGTCTGGGAAGTAGTAAGTGTTCAGTAATCCTGAGTTTTCGGTAACACCTAGGACATGAGAGAAGAAAACCTGGATGGTGCAGAGAAGTTCAGACAACATGAAAAGAAGAAGCAAGACTAGAGAAGACAGATAAGCCCAATAATCCAAACACCCCAAGAATTGATGGTTGACCTGATTGGTTGTGTCAATCGAAACAATTGATTATTTTGTCTTTAAAACAGATTTCCCAGCCTTTCCAAATTTGCGATTTTTGGCAGTTGAATTATTAGCAAACTTTACTACCATCACCTAAAATCACAAGGATTCCTTCTTCTTCTGTGTTCCATGCTGACCTGTGTTCTTTTAAGTTAGGATGTAGGATTAATGGTTAGAGCACTTTTTAATCAGTCATTAGTTTTTCTAAAGGCAGGTGGAGTTGTGGGCTTTTTAAATTGGCATCATTTTGGTAAAATGTTCATTTTCTTAGTCTCTACTTAGATTGTCTGTATAGTGATTTTGTATTTGACTAAGCACCTTTATAGAAAATAAGATAGGTGTTTTCCTTCAGGGTGTAAATTTGCTGAAGTATGATAAGCTGTTACTTCATCTTTTCCCTTAAAAATCTCTTTTTTTTCTTGTTTCTAGTCAAGCATTTATTAAATCATTAGGAGAAAAATTTAGGTCATCTTTTTAATGTGCATTGACCTAGTTACATTTTCTTTCTAAGCAGCTGTTTAAACTAGATTTATTGAGGAAAATGGCTGGTTCAGTCTTGCATTAAGTCAGATAACACAGAAAAATAAGGAAGATTTGCAAAGTCCAAGTAAGCTATGTGGCCCCTTTCTCCCCTTTGCTGTCTTTGATTCTGCCCCTTTCCCTTAGATACCAAGGTCTTATTGGCTGTATATGATTAACTGTTTCATGTAGATGGTCCCATCAAGCAGTGTCTTCCTTTGAAAGCCTCTTAATTCATATTAAATGGTGATGATTCTAGAATCATCATGTTGCTTGGATCCTTCCCCAAATTAAAGGACACATTCACAAAGAGCTGTTTTATGAATAATGAACATAAACAACAGCCACACACATTGCTCACTGGACAGTTTGAAATTGCATGTTTAATGCCCTCAGTTGTTTCTTTGAGAGTTGTGTCTTCAGAAACAGAAAATAGGATTGTAGAGTGAGTTCATTCTTAATAAATGAAAATTCTGTATTCCCTTTATTTGACAGAAGATTTCCTTTTGCTTTCACATTAATCACAGACTTCTAGATGATTATGTATGGAATTCTCCAAATTTTTTAGAATAATCCTGTTAGAAGTCTAATGGGTCACAGAATGTCTCTGTTCTAGATGGAGTAGTTTTGATGGAATATAAGCAAATGGTCCCCTATTCTAGTGCCAGCCTTACTGCAAAATTATGCCTGAAATATACAGAGATCTTAGGAAAATTTGACTTCATTAACTGTCTTCCACTGTTTTTGTTTTTATCCAGTTAATTTGAATTTCAGGGAAAACTCAGCTGAATAAAACATTTCATGTAAATTTTGTTTGATCTGGTTTACATTTTTACTTCTAATGAGGCACCGATTCTTAAAGCAGCCAACTGGAACTAATAATCCAGCAGAAAGGCGATGCTCCCTAATACAGTCAACCCTCCCTGTTCTAGGGGATTATGCACTCCAATAGCCTACTTTACTGTTTGTTAAATAAACCTATCTCCCTCAGTTATGCAGTCTTTGAAAATGGTTCTGATTTTCTGTCAGTGCCTTGGGAGTGTAGAGCGGGGCTTGGAGGAAAGGCTTAAGAATCTCCTGCCTTTCCTCTTTTATGAAACAAATTTGCTTTCTTCTCTCAGTGGCTGTGCTTTCCTCTGTCATCCTGGTCCTATTTCACCTCTCTGCCATGAATAGACCTGTGGTTTCTCTCTCTCTACGTTTTAATCTTGCCGCTCTACCCCTGGAAAAGCCACAGTCCTCATGCCTACCCTGGGAAATCGTACTCATGAACTTCAAGGCTCAGCTTGAGTGCCATCTTCTGCTTGAGCCCTTTCCCAAACACCTCAGTCTCTTTCTCCCTCTGCACTTCTTCAGCATCCTGGTTGGTACTGTGCCTGTTATAGCCATTACTCTCTTGCTGATTACTAGGATCATTTGTGTATATCTTATCTCCCCTACTAGGCTATGAACTCCTGGAAAGTGGAAACTGTGTCCTTATTTACTCTAGAAAACACAGTTCAATGCCTGGTAGAAAATAGGAGCTCAGTGATTTTTGGAGTGCATGCCTACAGATAATATCTTAGGGAATATGCTCTCACATTAGCCAATTGCATCCCCTCCATTTTGCATTGCTTTCTTTCACCCCAGTTTCCAGAAGTAGCAGGTCCCACATGGAGGGGCAAGTCTTGGGCTCTCTCTCTCTCCTGTGTCTATGTTAAGCTGGCCAGAGGCCTGCCAATAAGGGTCCTGTTAAAAGGAAGCCACGTCTAGGACATGAGACAAGAAAACACAGTTCATTTTGATCTCCTCAATATGCTGCTTGTTGGTTTCAGTGCCCATCTCATGGAAATGAAATATTTATTTTCCTATTTTCCATTTAATACCTGGATTTTAAAAATGTGTTTATATATGAGCAGAACAGAAAAGAAGATGCTCCTTCTATTTTTTTAATGACAATTTGACTGCATTAGAGAGAGCTCATCATTTGATTTCACAGAGGAATACATATTTTAATTACTAGACTGTGGAATGTCCCCAAGCAAAATTTTCTTACAATCTCATTAAATATAACTTCTTTAAGTTCTAAACTCTAGTTTGACTAACCAAAGGCAATGTACTCATGTAACTATAAAAGTTTAAGACATTCAGAAGAGCAGTAAAAAAAAAAAAAAAAAAAAACCAACTGAAAATTCAAGCAATTCATCCAAAGCAGCAAGTGATAAATGCAAAAACTACTGCTGCCAAAAATGTAACTGTAAGCATAAATCCAGAGGAAAATGTGCAGGAACGATGAAATGTTTAAGATACCTTTTAATGGGAAAGTCTATACACTATATACTACTGAGTCTGGGGTGATTAATGATGTTGCAGAGAAATTCTCATAGCATCCTTGGGCTTGACTCTGACGAAAACCATTTTCAATAACTCTTGAAGATGTTTTTCATGCCCAGTTCACTCATGCAGAGGCTAGGACAGAGAGCATTACTGCTAGAAAGAGAACTTCCAGGGCTTGGCAAGGGACTCAAGGCAAACTCAGGATTATAAAGCAGGAAGGCACAGTGTGTTGGTTCATGTGTGAAGCAGAAAACCTTGG
Organism: Ovis canadensis; assembly: GCF_042477335.2. Lineage (NCBI taxonomy): Eukaryota > Metazoa > Chordata > Mammalia > Artiodactyla > Bovidae > Ovis > Ovis canadensis. Next base: position 40,493,909 of record NC_091250.1, on the reverse strand, counting down.
TAGAGATTCGTTAGTAGAGATCATTCTACCAAGATTTAATGAATAGAGTGTACTCGTGAGGGTACTTGGGGGGCGTGGGGCTTCCCTGGTGAAGACTCTGCCTGCAATACTGGAGACCTAGATTCGATACCTGGGTCAGGAAGATCCTCTGCAGAAGGGAATGGCTACACAGTCCAGTATCCTTGCCTGGAAGATTTCATGGACAGTGGAGTCCAGAGGGCTATAGTATATGGGATCACAAAGAGTCGGACATGACTAACACTTTCACTTTCACATGGGGTACTTAGAGCAAGTATGTTAGAGAAACAATAAAAAAAGGTCCTGAAAAAGCAAAACCTAGGACAAGAGACAAGACAGCCTGGATGGTGCAGAGGAGAAGCTCAGGCGACATAAAAAGAAGAAGTGAGACTAGAGAAGAGAGATAAGCCCAAGACCCATAGCTAGAGGTTTTTCCCTGCTTCCTTTGGAGGAGAAAAGAAAGTGTGAGAACTTAATTCTGTATCCTCTGTAGATGTTTTTATACATTTATACCTAAGGCAATTCTGCTGTTATTTTTGCAGTGCATAGAATTACTCTTTTTTCAGCACTTCTTAGGTTGTTTCCACAAAATCCCAATATAAAGAACCCACTGTGGGGATGGAACTTGCTGACGATTTGAATTAAGATTTTCATGAGTGGGCAGAACTGGAGGTAGCAGATTCACAAATCTAATTCACCTCACAATTGAAATGTACAGTGTGAATGTAATTTGTTTATTATAGTCATAACTAATTGGCCTTCCTCCAAAATCCCTATTTACTAATTACCAAGAAAAACTTTCAAATGTTCTATGTGATTTAAAGCTGCATTGGATCTGGGAATTTAAATAGTCCATTTAGAAAACAGTCTTGGATAAAAATGCCTGTTAACGACAGAAGCATCCCTCACCCCTTTTATTCTGCTTTGTTTCTAAGGTGCATGGAAGGGTCATGGCTTCTATGGTTTTGGGGAGGTGGGGAAGATTCAGGAACCTCATACTAGGTGTTCCTGGGTGACCCGCTGTCCCACACAACTGACCAGTGTAACTGGTGGCCAGTGTAACTCTCACATGGCTTGGGTTCCTGCAGCCTTGAAGATGAGGCTGGCTTGTTATCAATCACCTAGCTCTCAGATCTGATGACAAGTCGCATTTGGCCTTGAATTTGGGTGTCTGCTCTATAGTTCTTTCTATGGAATCCTTTGTGAGGAGTCTTCTGTCAAGCACCTACCATTCCCCTCTCCCCAGACTCTCAACAGCTGAATGTGCCCTGTGGTCACCAAGGATGATTTGGAAAAGGAGAATTTCCAGCTCTCCATTCCCACTGTCTACACTTTCCTCACAATTTGAAGTGGCCACACACCCATTAGATGCTGCAACAGGTCATCTCTAACCCAGATCCTCAGAGGGAATGGGGATAGCCTGTCTTTGACCTTGGTTTGCCTCAGTGTTAGAAAGCCCTTCCCCCATCTGGGGCAAATTCCACAGGACTGGACAAGGTCAGTTTTCATTCCAATCCCTAAGACAGGCAATGCCAAAGAAAGTTCAAACTACCACACAATTGAACTCATCTTACATGCTAGCAAAGTATTGCTCAAAATTCTCCAAGCCAGGCTTCAACAGTACATGAACTGTGACCTTCCAGATGTTCAAGCTGGATTTAGAAAAGGCAAAGGAACCAGAAGTCAAATTGCCAACGTCTGTTGGATCATCAAAAAAGCAAGAGAGTTCCAGAAAAATATCTGTTTCTGCGTTATTGACTACACCAAAGCCTTTGACTATGTGGATCACAATAAACTGTGGAAAATTCTGAAAGAGATGGGAATACCGGACCACCTGACCTGCCTGTTGAGAAATCTGTATGCAGGTCAGGAAGCAACAGTTAGAACTGGACATGGAACAACAGACTGGTTCCAAATCAGGAAAGGAGTATGTCAAGGCTGTATATTGTCACCCTGCTTATTTAACTTATATGCAGAGTGCATCATGAGAAATGGTGGGCTGGATGAAGCACAAGCTGGAATCAAGATTGCCAGGAGAAATATCAATAGCCTCAGATATGCAGATGAAACCACCCCTATGGCAGAAAGCAAAGAACTAAAGAGCCTCTTGATGAAAGTGAAAGAGGAGAGTGAAAAAGTTGGCTTAAAGCTCAACATTCAGCAAACAGATCATGGCATCTGGTCCCATCATTTCATGGCAAACAGATGGGGAAACAGTGGCAGACTTCATTTTTTTGGGCTCCAAAATCACTGCAGATGGTGACTGCAGCCATGAAATTAAAAGACACCTACTCCTTGGAAGAAAAGTTATGACCAACCTAGAGAGCCCAACAAAGGTCCATCTAGTTAAGGCTATGGTTTTTCCAGTAGTCATGTATAGACATGAGAGTTGGACTATGAAGAAAGCTGAGTGCCAAAGAATTGATGTTTTTGAATTGTGATATTGGAGAAGACTCTTAAGAGTCCCTTGGAATGCAGGAGGTCCAACCAGTCATCATAAAGGAAATCAGTCCTGAATATTCATTGGAAGGACTGATGCTGAAACTCCAATACTTTGGCCACCTGATGCAGAGAACTGACTCATTAGAAAAGACCCTGATGCTGGAAAAGATTGAAGGCAGGAGGAGAAGGGGATGACAGAGGATAAGATGGTTGGATGGCATCACCGACTCAATGGACATGAGTTTGAGCAAGCTCTGGGAGCTGGTGATGGACAGGGAGGCCTGGCATGCTGCAGTCCATGGGGTTGCAGAGAGTTGGACATGACTGAGCGACTGAACTGCACTGATAAATGGGCACACCCATATATTTAGTTTTTAATTATTTATTTTAAAAGGATTTTTTATTGTTTGTTCTTTACTTGATTGATGCAAAGAACATGAATGTCATATTTCATTTACAGCTCTGAGAATTGTATAAGAAATAGCCAATTAAGCAACTTGGTGGGAGGAGGGTTCAGGGTTGGGAACTCATGTATACCTGTGGTGGACTCATGTCAATGTATGGCAAAACCAATACAGTATTGTAAAGTAAAAAAAAAAAAATTTAAATTAAAAAAGAAAATAAAGGCAACTTCATGAAGCCATGAATACAGCCATTAACATATTGTTTGAATGGTGTAAGCTGTTTCCCCGTGATGTGAGTTAAATTATCTTTACACTTATTTTGGTGTCCTTCACAAATTCAATGTTTATTTCTCATCTGCTTCTAGGGAAAGAGTAAGGGAGTGATCATAGCGTGTTGACTTATATGGAAAATCATGGATAATATTTTGAGTGGAAAAGAAATTTAACTTACCCTTCTGACTGCAACTCAGAACATAATCTGAGTGCAACTCAAAACATTATCTGAATTTCTTTACTTTTATGTTAATATTCTGAAAAATGAAATCAGTGATATGTATTTAAACAATCTGATTTTAGAAGTCTGAGAAACCAGAATGACTGCTGTTGAAATGCTTTTAAGGGTTATGCTCCTTAATATTAGCCTTCCAAATGTAAGGTTTTGTTTTCAGCTGTAGGTAGCCCTGTAATTCTTTGCATATGTGTGTCATATTATAGGTACACATATCCATATTCCTAATATAATGTTTTCAATCTTTTGATATCAAAGAGATTTTTCTGCGAAAAGCTGACTCTTAGTTATGAAACTTACAGAGGATTTTTTGGATCTGAAATCATACGTCTGGTGGTATTTACCCAAAACTCCAGCAACCTGCTAAAAAGTGAAACATCCCTAAAACACTTTTGTTCAGGTTAGAAGGGACTTGAGGGATCATCTGCACTTTCTAATATAAACAGCATTCTCTTCTCCTTGGGGGAAAAAGATTGTAAAAGGAAGCCTTCTGTCTTCATTCAAGCATCTGTTAACATAACACCATCTTCTATAATCAGGGATGTTTATCTTCCTGATTTTATCTGCTTTAAATCTAACTTACAAGGTCCCTTTTATTTTAGTTCTTTTGACTTTAGAATTTTAGCTTTTCTAACATTATTTTGCTTCTATTATTATCTTTTTTTTATTGCAATAAAAATCACATATGTGGCACAGTGGTGAAAGAATCTGTCTGCCAATGCGGGAGATTGGAGATGTGGGTTTGATCCCTGGGTTGGGAAGATCCCCTGAAGAAGGAAATGGCAACCCACTCCAGTATTCCTGCCTGGAAAACTCCATGGACAGAGGAGTCCGGCGGGCTACAGTCCATTGGGTGCAAAGAGTCAGACACGACTGAGGAATGGAGAACACACAAACTGTACAGTTCAGTGGTACAGTTATCAAATAACAGTCACAGTGTTATTTGATCCTCACCATCATCCATTTCCAGAAATTTTCTCTTTTCTAAACTGAAACTCTGTCCCCATTAAACACTAAGTCCCCCTGTCCTCCCTTCTTGCACCCCCCACCCCATCTGCTAATGTACTTTCTGACTCTATGAATTTAACTATTCTAGATACCTTGTATAAGTGGAATCAAACAGTATTTGTCTGCATCTATTGTATGTTGAAATCCATTGTTTTTTCTTTGTATTTTTCTTTGGGTACACATTTATCTTTTCATCATTTTAAAAACTTGAAAGTGAAAGTTGCTTGGTCATGTGCGACTCTTTGTGACCCCATGGGCTATACAGTCCATGGAATTCTCCAGGCCAGAATGCTGGAGTGGATAGCTGTTCCCTTCTCCAGGGGATCTTCCCAACCCAGGGACTGAACCCAGGTCTCCCGTATTGTATGCAGATTCTTTACCAGCTAAGCCACAGGGAAGCTCAAGAATACTGGAGTGGGTAGCCTATCCCTTCTCCAGTGAATCTTCCTGACCCAGGAATCAAACCAGGTTCTTCTACATTGCAAGTGGATTCTTTACCAACTGAGCTAGCAGGGAAACCCCTTTAAAACTTGAGTTTACCAGAAAGCTTCTTTTGCAAGAAACTGGTTTCACTGGGCACTTCCTTTCCGCCTTTCTCCAGAACCATTCCACTATTCAATAATTTGAATTTCACTCTCAGGTTAATCTCATGACTCTTCTATTAAAACACAAAGGGAAGACTAAAATAGGTTTGCCTGATTTCTATAAAGCTATGCTTATTATAGTTGTGTCTGGAAATATCCTGACAAAATTTGTTCTTTTTTTCTGGATCATTGACGTTATGCAATTATTGTTGTTGTCCAGTCACTAAGTTGTGTTCAGCTCTTTGCTACCCCATGAACTGCAGCATTCCAGTCTTCCCCTACCTCCTGGAACTTGCTCAAATTCATGTCTGTTGAGTTGGTGAGCTATCTAACCATCTCATCCTCTGCCGCCCTCTTCTCCTTTTGCCTTCAATATTTCCCAACATCAGGATCTTCTCCAATAAGTCCGTGTTTAGTGCTCTAGCTACCAGATTCTAGAGGTGACTTTTCTGCTGTCTCTATACTTCCTCAGTGATGATCAGAAAGAGGCTAGCCTTAGTAGATTCAATTTTTCAAAATGTTCCCTTTTGAAAATGGTATAAAAATGCTTTGAATACACAGAGTTTTAAAATATTAAGTATCTCAGAAGGGAGAAGTATCTCACTCCAGTGTTCTTGGGTTTCCCTTATGGCTCAGCTGGTAAAGAATATGCATGCAATATGGGATACCTGGGTTCGATCCCTGGGTTGGGAAGATCCCCTGGAGAAGGGAAAGGCTACCCACTCCAGTATTTTGGCCTGAAGAACTCCATGGACAGTCTATGAGGTTGCAAAGAGTCGGACACAACTGAGGAACTTTCATTTTCATTTTCACTGGTATAGCATTATGGGAGATTTTTTCATCTTTTTAATTTTTAGTTTTTATTTTTGCCTCTGTGTTTTCTGATTGTTCTGCAAAAGAAAAAATAAAAAAGTCAACAGTCTCTGTTTTACAAAAACAATGCATATGCATGTCACACAATTTATACATCACTAATGTTTGTCCTTATCAAACAATCATGCTTTTAGCCCTGCTCTCTTCTACTGTGGTTTCTTCCTTCCTAAACTCAAGAACCTCATGAATTTCTCTTCCCTGAGAGCTATTTCCATAGAATGCAAAAAGAACCCATGGACATATTCATTGATTTATTTGTTTGGTCTCATGTAGTTATTGAAACTTTTTTCCTAAAATTGAATGGAACTCAATTCAAACTGTTTATTTTTCCAAGATAGCCAGGAATCCTTTTTACAGATTTCCTCTGACGTCCAGTTGTCATTATCACTGCTGTCTAATCTATAACTGCTCCATCTTGGATATCCAGAGTTTTATTTTCAGGGTTATTTTGGCATCCTAAATTGCTAGAATTGGACCGCAAAAGGGATTCTAACAGTTTTTATTATTCCCTTTCCCTTCTACCTTCTTGCACTGCCATTTTTCCCTTTGTACTTTAAGGAGAGATCCTTTAGAATGGAAAACACACATACTCCAGCATTTCCTTTATATTGTTCAGTGCCAGACATGGAGAGTTGCAGAGGATGAGGTTGCTCTGTGGTCTTAGTTGAAATTAATATCTTTTTAAAGATGCAGCGGTGAGTAAATAAGTGACAGCAACCTGTCAATCATGAAAGCAGTGCCCAGTGGTCCAAGATTATGACACTGCTCAAGGCTGGCTGAATCCTGCTCAGAATAATCTATTGAGACATGAGCATGTCCCTTTACAGAGGATGGACAGATCACAACACTTGCACACTGGACCAAACAATGCTAATGTAGCATTTTCTTGAAATCTACTGTGTTTCAGCAACTTGATGAAACTTTACCTATATTATGTCATTAAGAGATAAGTATTATTCTTGCCACTTTTTTACGGATTAAGAGACTGAGGTTTAGATACCTTACTTGGTCCAAGTCCTGTACATACAGGGTAGATGAAAGATTATTGTCATTGAGTTGCTAAGTAATGACTGACTCTTTTGCAATGCAAGATTAAAACCCTAGTTTTTCTGAGTCTGATGCCCCTGCTCAAAGCCCCACGTGACACTGCTCTACAGAGTACCCTGCTCATTGAAAGGAATTGGGGCTGTGGTACATGAGATAAGGCTATAGAAGCTGTTGGGCAGATGTGGCAGAAAGAGTAGAGGAAGAAGAAAACTTGTGCTGCCATCAAACATTTTAAGGGTTATAACGTGGAAAAGAGCTTCCATTTGTTCCTTGTTTTATGACTCCAGAGGAATAAAAGGCTTTTGGAGTGGCAGTCACTGAGCCATAGAACAAAGAAAGATCTCCTTAGCTCCTTAGCTCTCAGTGGTTCACAGAGGAGACTTGCTTCTGGAAGAAGCAAGATCCTGCCTCTAGAGGTGTTGCATAATTGGCAGAGATTGAGTGGGAAATATGCATTAGGTACACGACGGGCTATCTTTAAAAATTCTGTTCAGCAGTGAAATATGTATATAAACACACTCTGTAGACTAGAGAAAATTGATCTGGAAACTCATCCATTTTAATAGAATTTACACTGGAAGCCGTTTTCCTAATAACAATGAGAGCAAACCACAGACATTGTCTTCTCAGTTTCCTGAGTGTTCAGAGGTGTGAAATTTTGAGATGTTTGCCATGGTGGTTGAGGGTCTGTGGTTGGAGAAACCTAAGTGATATCTCCTACAAGAAAGTCTGTTACTCTAATTTCATGTGTTACATGCCCAAGTCCATTTTCTATTGCAGTTGCTGGATGGACAGAGTGGGCAAAATCTGTGTTCATACTAAGTGACCCACTGTGAATGCTTGCTCTTCATTATCCTTTCTGGAGTGGAACTCTTCATCAAGATGGCAAAGGTGAAAGAAGAAATTGTTGGCACATCTGCAGTGTTTTCAAACCCTGAGTAGGCAGTAGTGACTCAGGACATTTCCTTTTAGCAATCAAATACCCTGGGGATACTCCACATTTTCTATGCATCTCCAGGCAGGATTTCAAGACTGGTATGCCATTTTGCTTTTCGTTTAGAGTGCATAAATTCAGAAGTTGTGTGAATTGTTCACCAGGTAACATACCAGTATCACAAGAGGTAATGGCTTTTGAAACTGACCACATGGAACTTGAGAAGGTAAAAGCAGGGCTTCCCACAGCTGATCTTGATCAGCAACATTGCAGTAACATTGCTCTGAATCATTTACTCAAAATGACCCCTAAAATACAATGATATTATCTTTTCACCAGAAACTTCCATGTTACTTCTTAATCACAACTAAAAAGAAATAAGAAGATCTTGAAGCTGTTTAAGTTTCAGTACTGTCTGGAATGTACTATGGGATTGAGAAAAAGGTTATGTAAAGATGACTTTGGGTGGGGGCGGTGCTTCCTCAGAATTCCAAGGGAAGAGCAGGGGCAGCATTTAACTCCTTTCAGATCAACGCAGGTTTCTGCTGTAGTTCAGTCACTAAGTAGTGTCCACCTCTTGCGACCCCGTGGACTGCAGCATGCCAGGCTTTCCTATCGTTCACCATCTCCCAGAGTTTGCTCAACTCATGTCCATTGAGTTGGTGATGCCATCCAACCATCTCATCCTCTGTTCCCTCCTTTTTTTCCACCTGCCCTCAATCTTTTCCAGCATCAGGGTCTGTTCCAATGAGTCGGCTCTTCCCATCAGGTGGCCAAAGTATTGGAGCTTCAGCTTCAGCATCAGTCCTTCCAATGAATATTCAGGGTTGATTTCCTATAGGATTGACGAATTTGATCTCCTTGCTGTCCAAGGGACTCTCAAGAGTCTTCTCCAACACCACAGTTCAAAAGCATCAATTCTTTGACATTCATCCTTCTTTGTGGTCCAACTCTCACATCCATACATGACTACTGGAAAAACCATAGCATTGATAATATGGACCTTTGTCACCAAAGTGATGTGACTTTAGTCTATTGTATAGTCTCCTCTAGTATCTTGTTAATGTTTAATTTTTATTTATATTGAGGTATTTATTGTAGACAGTCTTTAAAGTCAAATAATATTAAAGTTTGTTTTCCTTCTCACCATCTCATTTTCCACTCTTTGGGTCTGATCATTCTCAACTTGTTCAGCTATTGTGTCCAATAATCACCCATGTATCTTCAGTGGCATGATTCCATTACTAGTCTATCATACTTAATGTTTTAGATGTTAGGAAAGGCAGAGGAACCAGAGATCAAATTGCCAACATCTGCTGGATCATCGAAAAAGCAAGAGAGTTCCAGAAGAACATCTACTTCTGCTTTATTGACGATGCCAAAGCCTTTGACTGTGTGGATCACAATCAACTGTGGAAAATTCTGAAAGAGATGGGAATACCAGACCACCTGACCTACCTTTTGAGAAACCTGTATGCAGGTCAGGAAGCAACAGTTACAACTGGATGTGGAACAACAGACTGATTCCAAATAGGAAAAGGAGTACGTCAAGGCTGTATATTGTCACCCTGCTTATTTAACTTCTATGCAGAGTACATCATGAGAAATGCTGGGCTGGAAGAAACACAAGCTGGAATCACAATTGTTGGGAGAAATATCAATAACCTCAGATATGCAGATAACACCACCCTTATGGCAGAAAGCGAAGAATAACTAAAGAGCCTCTTGATGAAAGTGAAAGAGGAGAGTGTGAAAGTTGGCTTAAAGGTCAACTTTCAGAAAACGGAGATCATGGCATCCTGTCCCATCACTTCATGGCAAATAGATGGGGAAACAGTGGAAACAGTGTCAGACTTTATCTTTTTGGGCTCCAAAGTCACTGCAGATTGTGACTGCAGCCAATGAAATTAAAAGATGCTTACTCCTTGGAAGGAGAGTTATGCCCAACCTAGACAGCATATTGAAAAGCCAAGACATTACTTTGCCAACAAAGGTTCATCTTGTCAAGGTTTTTCCAGTGGTCACGTATGGATGTGAGAGTTGGACTGTGAAGAAGGCTGAGCGCTGAAGAATTGATGCTTTTGAAGTGTGGTGTTGGAGAAGACTCTTGAGAGTCCCTTGGACTGCAAGGAGATCCAACAAGTCCATTCTGAAGGTGATCAGCCCTGGATGTTCATTGGAAGGACTGATACGAAAGCTGAAACTCCAGTACTTTGGCCACCTCATGCGAAGAGTTGACTCATTGGAATAGAGTCTGATGCTGGGAGGGATTGGGGGCAGGAGGAGAAGGGGATGAAAGAGGATGAGATGGCTGGATGGCATCACTGACTGGATGGACATGAGTTTGAGTGAACTCCAGGAGTTGGTGATGGACAGGGAGGCCTGGCGTGCTGCAATTCATGGGATCGCAGAGTCGGACATGACTGAGCGATTGAGCAGAACTGAACTATTGACTATAGAAGATGAAAATTTTTCTTATACCCCTCTTCATGCAGACATATTTATTCTTCTTGGAAACCTGCAGAATAGCTTTATGGTTAAGTCCATATTCAGGGTTTTCATTATTTTGTATTTGTAAATGTTCACTGCTAAGTATACTTCTGCAAACTTTTATTTTTGCTGTGAATTAGTTGATTTTTTTTCTTTTACTCAGCTTTCTTCAAGTTTATGATTAAGATCCCCTACATCCTTTAACAGAAGCTCCAAAAAATAGCTATCAATTCTCTTTCTACACATTCTCCTTCCTGCTTAGCTACAGTCCTGGCACTTGTCTTTGCTGTCATGCAAGGAGATCTCATGTGGTACAGCTTCCATTTTTTGGATATCATGCCTTGATCTTTTTGGTTTAATTCTTTGTTCCAATGGAGCATAATATCTATCAATCTCCTTTAAAAGACAAAAAGGGTGTATAGAAGCAAGATTTTTGGAAAACTTGGATATCTGAAAATGTGCTTACTTACTCCGTTCTAATGTTTGTTGAGTATTGAATTGGATCTGAAAAAATTATAGTCTCTATAAAGGAGGATTCAAATGGTAAGAATCCATGATCCTTGATAAAACTGTGCAATCTAGTGTGCATTTAGGAAGAAAGTGGCCCGAGGACAAACCCAGGGCCTATTGGCAGCAGCTTCTCTGAATGTCACCAGGACAAAGTGAATTCATTTTTATTTCTTAGAGTCATTGGCTTTATTTTTAAAGATGCCAGAGTACTATTATCTCACTGGGTAATAGTGTTGCATATCCACTGGTAGGTAACTGTCCATCTGAGGTAACTATCCATCTCTTATTAGAAGGAAAGGGGCCATATCAGGCCAAGGTTTTGAGTGTTACCCAAATAAAATATGGGCCTTTCATTTAAGAAGAGAATGCTCAGGTACAAGGACCGTGCTTCCTTGGTGGCTCAGATGCTAAAGAATCTGCCTCCAATGCAGGAGACCTGGGTTCAGTCCCTGGGTTGGGAAAACTCCCTGGAGAATATGCTCTAATTCTGAGACTTTTAACCTAAAGTCTTCTGTAGATCATTTACGTGGGTCCTTGAATTCCCTAGACTTAGATGCAGGTGTTATTTGTGTCATTTCGGTACTCTAAGCTTCAGTGACCTAATGATAAGGCGAAGATAATATTAATACCACCTCATATGATGGTTGTGATTTTTGGAATTAAAATATTAAAATATATAAAAATATTTAGAGAGATGCATGACACAAAAGAGTGAAGAACAACTTAACTCTAATCCCCCTCTTTCCTCCATTTAATTGAAGGATAAATTACACAGAGGTTATGTGTCATGTTGATGTGACATTTGCTTTTAGCAGAGCTGAGTTCAGCACACCAGTCTGCTGACTCCTTGTCTAAAATTTTCCCACCTTAGCTTTAGCCAAGTTTATATTTGAGCCTTAACTATCATGATTTCTCACATATTTTACAAGGGAAGGTGAGGTAAAAGTTCTTTGTTCTGAGATTCATTGCCTGCAATTAAATGTGGCCTGAAAGATGCTTCCAAAACAGAAAGTGTGAAGGAAGCAGCATTTAATTTTTCATTATTTATTCTTCTTACCTGGCCATGAGAAATGTGCAAATATAGATAAATTAATGTAGAGGCACTGTTTCCAGTGGTCATGTATGGATGTGAGAGTTGGACTGTGAGGAAAGCTGAGTGCTGAAGAATGGATGCTTTTGAACTGTGGTGTTGGAGAAGACTCTTGAGAGTCCCTTGGACTGCAAGGAGATCCAATCAGTCCATTCTGAAGGAGATCAGCCCTGGGTGTTCATTGGAAGGACTGATGCTAAAGCTGAAACTCCAATACTTTGGCCACCTCATGCGAAGAGTTGACTCTTTGGAAAAGACTCTGATGCTGGGAGAGATTGAGGGCAGGAGGAGAAGGGGACGACAGAGGATGAGATGGCTGGATGGCATCACCGACTGGATGGACATGAGTTTGAGTGAACTCTGGGAGTTGGTGATGGACAGAGAGGCCTGGCGTGCTGCAATTCATGGGGTCACAAAGAGTCAGACACGACTGAGCGACTGAACTGAACTAATACATGTAATTTTTTGCATGTATAATGTTTACAAAATGTTTCCACATGTTATTTACAAACAACTTGATATAGTAAAGTATCACTGCCCATGTTTACGAAGGAGAAACTGAGGACAGAGATTTAAAAAGATTTGCCGTAGGTCACCCAGTTAGTAAGGGTTAGCACTGAAACAGGAGCAGTTGCCTTCTGATTCCAAGCTCAGTTCTTTTTCCATCATACCATGTGTCCTCCTAATCACCATTAGTCATGCTGCACTCATTCTCCAGTGATGGATACATTTCAGAGGTAAGGCTGAAACTGGAGTGGGTTTTGCTGTCCTTGAGGGTTTATAGCTATGCCCTGTGCAGAAGAAATATGTTCTGTTAGCCTGCCGGGTATGACTACACTGAGGGCATGTGGCCTCAAGAACTGGCCAGATACAGGATCCCAGGGAATTTGGGCCAATGCAGTCATTTACCAAGAGATCAACTTTACTCCTTCTATTTCAGGTAGGTGTTAATAGTAGATGAGTGTACAAAATACAAGGGACATGAGGCAAATGTGGCAGCAGAGGTTTATGAAGTTACTCTACTCCTCGAAAGACCCAGCATAATGTGCTATAATTCACGTCCAGTTTTTTGTCAGCTATATGAATCAATAACAATTTTATTTAAAATGATGTTGTGTCAAGGATTTTATCCCTTGGTTTAACCTAAGAGGTAAATACATAAAAATGTTGCTTATATTAAAAATTCCCCTTTATTAATCTTATCTATTTTATTTGAATATTTTTATAAAAAAGAAAAAAATGTCAAAATTTTCCATTGTGAATAAATCTGCCACATACAGGACATGAAGTGATTAGCAATATGTAGTAATATGCAGTGAGCATTTCTGGCTTGCTTGAGATGGGGAAGAAAGTGTTAAATCTTTTCCTTGTTCTTGATTTAACACAGGTGGAACCTCAAAAGGTCTTCAACATGATTAGTGTTATTTTTTTTAAGTGTGAATTGCAGCCTCAGAGGGAAGGCTGAAGCAGATCCTGATGGACAAAAGGTTTGAATTTCATTCCCAATTGTTCACGGTCACGGCCCGGACTACAGAAGTCAACACTGCTCTGGATAATTAGAGACCTTGACTTCACCAGACATGGTCTCATTTTCTCATAAATACAGAAAAGCCTCTTTAGTAAAGAGCTTGTAATTAAAATTATCCATTTTGGATAGTATTTTTGCTGGAGCCCCTGGATAATTTATCTCCTTTCCTTTTCCATAGCTGTAATTGTTTTGAACACTGTATACATCTAGATTGAAGAAACTGTTTCAAGGAAATATCTTAGGAAACACTTAAAAATAATACTCAGCCTCATGTCCTGCATTTTTTACTTTAAATATTTAACAACTAAATTTTACCCAACCCCTAATTTCTCTCACTCCATTTTTTTCATGATTTTCTTAACAAATAAAAACCTCTTGAACTTTAAAATTTTCTATCTATGCTTAAGTACAGGTTTCTCTACCATTGCTTACATTGCTCTATGTGGCTTTAATAAACTGAAGAAGGCTTCTTAGGGAGCACCTCCAAACTCCATCTGGTTCTTGGTTTTATGCTGCCTCTGCTCACCAACCAATCTTTGTGATCTCTTAGAAAGAGCCCAGGCATGTGGCGGGGGTCATGAAGAGGATATTATAAACCATAAGAATTACAAGCCCCAATTATTTGAGCAATTTAAAATTAACTTTGATTTAACTGCTACTTCATCTGTATTGAATGAATGTCTGTCTGTGCTCAGTCGCGTCGAGCTCTTTGTAACCTCATGGACTGTAGCCCGGCAGGCTCTTCTGTCCATGAAATTTTCCCAGGAAAGAATACTGGAGTGGATTGCTATTTCCTGCTCTGGGGGATCTTCCTTACCCAGGTATCCAACTCTCGTCTCTTGCGTCTCCTGCATTGCAAGTGGATTTTTTTTTTTTTTTTACCACTGCACCACATCTGTGTTGGTGTTTTCCAGTTGCCTTTATCTGAAAATTCCAGGTATATTTCTTCAGCGTTCCACTTGCTGGAGAGATGAGAGGAGGGCTGGCAGTGTTGGCGAACAGCTAAGCAACTGCTAGACTATCTGGATGGATATGCTGTCAATCTGCTTTGCTATTTCCCCCTAGTTCTGATTGTGGTTCTGAATTCTTTGAAGACTGAAAAGAAATCCCTGTACTTCACAATCGAGCTAACAGCTCAACTAGGGGAAAAATACTGCTGAAATCTGTCAATGAATGTTGCTAACTTATGTTGCATTTATAGACAGGGAAAAACTAAGCCTAGCAAATCCTTGGGAAGATGTGCAAGCTGGCTGACAGGTGTGACATCTCAGCACAGTAAGTTAAAGCAACACTGAGCAGTGAGTGTTGTCCAATGAGACTTGATTGGTCACAGATGACAATTCCAGCTCCCTGAGGTGTTTCTCCAATGTCTGTGATTAATATCAAATGTCAAGTAAGGCTCACTTCCAACAATAAGGTCTAAAACATACTCAGCTAAAACAACATAGGATTTTCATTTCCCATAACCCAGTGAAGCTATCCAGACATTTCCTGGGGGATTATCCCCAGGATGAATTACATAAAAAGGGCACTACAAGGGCTTTCTTCCTTAAGCAAAACCTCAAGCAGTGCACAACAGAAGCAGATCCTTATCACTTGCATGAGGAATGGTAGGACAGGCCTTTTTATTTTTTTGCCAAAGTTGTTGTGTAGTTCAAGATAGAAGATTCTGAGACAGACTTAGATAGAAGCTGAATAATACATAATCACGGAACAATGACTTCAGTCAAAGCCTGAGTTTGGTTACACATATTCAGAGTGGGAAAAGAAGACGGGTTCTTTGGCTTTTTAGTTATTGACGCAGTATGCTGCTAAGTCACTTCAGTCGTGTCTGACTCTGTGTGATCCCATAGATGACAGCCCCCCATCCCTGGGATTCTCCAGGCAAGAACACTGGAGTGGGTTGCCATTCCCGTCCCTGGGATTCTCCAGGCAAGAACACTGGAGTGGGTTGCCATTTCCCTCTCCAATGCATGAAAATGAAAGCAAAGTTGCTCAGTCGTATCCGACTCTTAGCGACCCCATGGACAGCAGCCCACCAGGCTCCTCCGTCCATAGGATTTTCCAGGCAAGAGTACCGGAGTGGGGTGCCATTGCCTTCTCCTTGATGCAGTATAATTGATTATAAATATGTGTGTGTATAGATGTATATACATTTTCTTGCTTTTGATGCCTACAATAGCCAAAAGTCTTAGCATCAACATCAATAAAATGTATGTATTTATTTTGTAAAAAATATTTTTATAGGAGATGCTTCAAGTCAAAAGTATTAACTTAGCATAATTTGTATAGAAGATATAGATGGTTTTCCATCTTTTGACTCCAGAAAGTGGTTATTTTTAAGCCCTAAATTGTGGATGTGTTCCTGATTCACATGAGCACACTTTTGGAAAGAGGTCATAAGTTGATAATAAAATTGTTTTTATCATTTAATATTTAATTCCTTAGGTTAGTATCTCAGAAGAAATCAAGAAAGTTTGATTTAAACATCCATTTTCTTTGTTGTCCCCTGTCTTCTACTTATCACCTCTATTTCTATGCCTCTCTCTGTATTCATCAATTCCACAGGGATTTGAAGCTGATTAAAGCAGGAGTAGAAATAGTAAAATAGAAATACGCAGTCAAGAATGAATAAATCCCTATTATACATAAAGGAAAAATGGGTTTTAGGAAAGTTTAACAAGCATACATGACTGGGGTCTGAATATGAGAGCCAGGCAGAAGGATCTATACTGTTCTCACTTTAGTCAGGACTGCATTATAATCTGTCTGTGAAATGACAATTGTATGGGATCATTTGTGGTTGGAGGATGAGCAAATAAAGGCTCTGTGGTTAGAAGTGACATTGAGAGTTAGGTTGGCTTGAAACCAAGCTTACACAACACCAATATTAGCAATTAAAAAAAATTTTTTTTAAATGAGAGGGTTGAAGATGGAGGAAGGTCCTAAACTCACCTCTTTCCACAAGCACAATAAGTCTACAGTAGCACAGGGAATAACTCCCTTGGAAAGGGATCTGAAAATGGGACAAACACAGCTTCTGCAATTTCACGTTTTGCCTATTTGATAGGTAAACATTGTTGTATTGTTTTAATTTTCATGTCTTGTGCATTTACTAGTAAGTTTGAGAATTTTTATTTCTAGAAAATTATGTTTACGTTCTTTACTTTTGTTTTTTCCATATTGATTTGAAGAAACTCTGTATATATTAGAGATATTAGCTTTTGTCAATTTCAGTTTTAAAATATTTTCATCAGTTTGATTTTTTTAAACTATATTTTTGACAACTTTGGCATAGAGAATTAAGGATTATATAGTCTTGTTTGCAATTTTTTCATTAATGGCTTTCCTTGTATTCCTTTTATTGTCTTGTTTGGAAACCCATTTTACTTGGAAAGTCCTCTAGCTGTAATTTTTTTCCTGTATCTATTTCTAATGTTCTTCTTCTTCTTTTTTTTAACACTTAGAACTTTAAGCAATATGAAGTTTATGTGACTATTTGGAGTGAGGTGAGTATATAGTTTTATTTTCTTCCATTTAGATATTTTTCCTATTGCCATTAAATATCATTGAATAGTCCATTCTTTTCCCACTAATTTGAAATTCTGCTTTTATTATATACTAAATATCCATGTATTTAGGGATAAGTTTCAAGACTGTATTTTCTTGTTAATTTCTGCATCAGAATTGTGCATCAATAAGTACTGTAACATGTATGTATCTTTTGTTACTCTAGGGAAGAATAATAAAATTATATTTTTATTATTAATAAAATATTTTTTATATAACTGATAAAAATAATTTTTATTCTTATTTTTTTTAACATTCAAGTGTTTTCTATGGTGATTATTTTTCAAGTAAGGGGCATTTATTTAGAACATCTGTTTAAGTCATCTTTTACAGTTGTTAAAGTTGTGTCTTTTCTTATAAATTTGACTTATAAGAAATCAAATTTCTTATTTATTAAGTCCTATTTCTTTATTTCTTTATTATTTACTTAATACTCCTGGAGTTTGCTTATTTATTTTAAAAGATTTTTTGATGGGGACCATTTTTAAAGATTTTACTGAATTTGTTGCAATATTGCTTCGGTTTTGTGTTTTGGTTTTTTGGCCCTTACGCATGTGGCATCTTAGCTTCCTGACTAGGGATCAAATCTGAACCCTCTACATTGGATAGTGAAGTTTTAACCACTGGACCACCAAGGAAGTTCCCTTCTTATTTATTTTTATGTGTTTTTAAATCCATTTTGTTCCTCTTATTACTGAGGGTTTTTTTTTCCTAATTAGGTATTCTTGGTAATAAAGGAAAGCTTTGGTTTTGTGATATTTTAGCTTAATTTAGCTTCTTAATAAACTCTATTAGATCCAATTGCTTCTAATTTATCCATACTCTTTTGAAGATTTCTTCTAGCTCGTGGTAGTATATGACTGCCTCAAGTTCCGATTCAGCCCGCAAGACTCGGCTCAGTTGTCTGCAAAACTCCTTCCCTGTGCAAGGGAGCAGCTGTGTTATAACAAAATGAGCACCGAAGGTACACTGAGCACACAGGAACTGGACTCTGCTTTGTACGCCGTATCAGCTAGGACTGGGCTCAGGTCCACATATCAGAAAACGTGGAGTCGTTTAAACATTGCAAGATGACTTTTTCATTGAAATATAGTTGATTTACAACATTGTGCTAGTTTCAGACGTACACAGCAAAGTGATTCTGATTTATACCTGAAAAGAATCTTTTTTAGATTCTTTTCCCTTTTAGATTATTGCAAAATAATGAGTATAATGTGCTGTGCTGTGCAGTAGGTCCTTATTGGTTGTCTACTTTATATATTGCAGTGTGTTAATCCCAAACTCCAAATTTTATTCTTGCTATGAAATCTGAAGGTGGGAGTCAAGGGCTGGTTGCGTGGTTTATGAAGTCAATCTGTGACATTAAGAAAATTGTTCCTACATTCTAAGAAAATGTGCATCAGAAATTACGTCTGATTTCAGGCTGGCAGGAAGAAGAAGAGCTGAAGTCCATGATCCCCCTTCTTTTAAGGCCACTTCTTTAGAATCATCCCAACTTCTTTCATGTACAACCCATAAGGTAAACCTGCCCATATGGCCACGGCTAGCCAGAGAAAAGTCTGGGGAAAATGGTTGTGGCTAAACTAGCTGTTAATGAGCCCTGAAATCAGAATGTTTATTACTTAGAAAAAGTGGGTAGACATGGGTTTAACTATCTCTTTTAAGTCTCTAAATTCAAGAGTGAATGTCGGTCAATTCAATTTTTTTTTCCCCTGATGACAGAATAATATACTTCTATTGGAAACCACTCGCACAAATCAGAAAATTTAAAGACAAGTAACTGACACTCTACCACTCAGATAAATTTCCATTGCTATCTCTGAACATTTTTTCATATATCTCCTTGGATATACACCACATAATTTTACAGAAATGGCATTATTTCATGCATTCCTTGCTTTCACTAAATCTGCTGAGTGGCTTGTATTTCCTTAAGGTATTTACACGTACCTTACAATTGTCTGCAATGACCTTTCTTCAGAGCTAAGTAAGGCCGTCTTCCTCCCCTTCTCAGCGTAGCCAGTTCTTTGCTCCATTGGTGTGGTTAACTTCCTTCCTTCCTGCTTCTCACTATGGCTTGCTACCTCACTTTCTTTAGGGTTTTGCTCAAATGTGTTTTTCTCAGTGAAGCCTCTTGAAATCCACTCCATTTATAACTATATTCATCACCATCCATTTCATATTTTATTTTAATTTTCTCCGTAGAACTTATCACCTTTTAAAATGTTATATATATTTAGTGATTTTTCTATTTTCTGTTTCTTCCCAAGACAATGGAAACTCCATGAAAGTAGGGATTTTTGTCTTGTTCCCTGTTATCCAGTGCATAGAATAGTGCTCAGTCCAAAGTAAGTACTCAATAAATCCTTGTTGAGTGAATAAATCCATAGTGCCTCATAACACCTGATCACATCATTAGTTGTGAGGATTGAATGAGATAACATGGATGACAACACAGCACTGGGACAGAAGGCGGAGGCTCAGAAGAGGGATGCTGAAGCTGCTTTTATTTCCATGTTTCTCTCAGAATACCTGCCATCCTATCTTTAAATTTTTATTTAAATGTTTATTTCACCCTTAAGCTCCATGGACTCCTTAAACCATTTTCATTTGTTTTGGCATCACTGGCATTGATCATGGCCTAGTATAAAGTAGGTGGTCTTTAAGTCAGAACTGACATGAATCATTTGTGGCTATTCCTAAATCTGCACACTCTGCCATGCTTTCTAATTTCTAAATGCTTTCCCCTGCTCTCTGTACTGAAATATTTATGAAGCTATTTGGTACTCAGAGGAAATCAAGTTTTAGCACAGCTGAGGCTATCTTCTCTCTCTAGCCAATGGTTTTGTTGAAAGCTCATTTTAATAAATGCACTAGAGAGGCATTTTTGAATAGGGAAGCGTCATTCAGCTTTGTGAAATGTCCAGGTGGAATAAGCATTAGATGCTTTTGTTATTTCTGCCACTTTGGTTAATGAAGCTGTCCCATTTATAATATAATTAGAGCCAGTGCAATCCTCTCACCAAATATAAAGTGACACACACAGGGTCTTGTTATTAAAGTGTTTCCTCTGAAGAGTCACAGGAAACCATTCAAACACAGGACTTGACATCCTAGGGTAAATACATCCAATTAAGAAAATGGTAAGTAATTTCATGAGAGAAATTCTAATTCTTACTAAAGATGTTCAGTATCAAATCACCTTTAATTTTTTAAAATCCAGAGGAAGCTATTGTATAAACAAGTTTTTGTTTTCCCTGGATGGGACATTTTTATAAGGCTGTGGTAAAAATTCTACCTCTAAATACAAATTCAGAATTCAAGGAGAGGAAAAAAAGTGAGTCTATAGTGAGCTCCTAGAGACTGAAGACAAAATTAGTCTTTGAAATTCGGTAGTCTCACTCCTAAGAGTGCAAGATGAGTCAACAAAAAACATAGAGCTCTGCGGAGAAAAAATTCAGCTCCTCTTCACGGTCTGTTAGGCCAGATACTTTTCTATCAGTCAGGACTTTCTTGTCTCTGTTTCAGATATCAGTGTTATACATAAAGTGGCAACTCCTCTGAGTTAACTTGCTTTACACACTGATTGCCTGACTCTTCCTTCCATCCATCCAGCTCATCCCTCAAACGACCCTATACACATTTTCCAGAGCAAGTGTTGCTTTTCTCCAGGGCTTGATAAATGTGTACATCTTTCTTAGCCAAAAACGTCTACATACAGTCAAGAAAATGGACTCTGTAGAATTGAAACATCTTGGGCTTTAACTGAGTCACATTTATTTCATCTACCAGACTGAATACCCTGAGTTCTGTATCGATCATTTATAGCTACTGTAGTTGAAGTATGATAACTTTTTTAAATCCATGCAACACATATTTTAGGGTTTGGCAGAGATGCACACTAAATCTTTACACAGCAAATTTCTAAAGCAGTATGAACAG
This sequence comes from Ovis canadensis, assembly GCF_042477335.2. Taxonomy (NCBI): domain Eukaryota; kingdom Metazoa; phylum Chordata; class Mammalia; order Artiodactyla; family Bovidae; genus Ovis; species Ovis canadensis. The sequence goes on along the minus strand of NC_091250.1, from coordinate 40,472,961 downwards.
GTAGGTTAAATCGTACTTGGATTTGTAAACTTTCAGGATTTCAGGACTCTGATGTAGGATTTAATGCTACTTATAAGAAAGAGGCTGGAGAAGGCAATGGTGACCCACTCCAGTAATCTTGCCTGGAAAATCCTACGGGTGGAGGACCCTGGTGGGCTGCAGTCCATGGGGTTGCTAAGAGTCAGACACGACTGAGCGACTTCACTTTCACTCTTCACTTTCGTGCATTGGAGAAGGACATGGCAACCCACTCCGATGTTCTTGCCTGGAGAATCCCAGGGACGGAGAAGCCTGGTGGGCTGCCTACTATGAGGTCGCACAGAGTCAGACATGACTGAAGCGACTTAGCAGCAGCAGCATAAGGAAGAGGCAGATATCCTAAGGGCTTCACTGGTGGCTCAGCGGCAGAAAAATCCACCTACAATGCAGGAGACCCCTGTTCGATCCTGGGTTGGGAAAATCCCCTGGAGAAGGAAATGGTAACCCACTCCAGTATTCTTGCCTGGAGAATCCCATGGACAGAGGAACCTGGTGGGCTACAGACCGTGGGGTCACAAAAAGTCTGACATGACTGAGTGATTAAGCACATACCAATATCTCAATGTCATTTCTCCTTTAAAACTTCCTCTTCTTCTGTTTGAAGATGCCAGGCACCCTTGAGAAGTAGTAAGCTTAGTTAAAAAACCTGAACTTAACATCTGAGAGAACCAGATTCATGTCTCCATCTTGTCATTTACTAGCTTTGTGACCTTTGGTGACATCTTTATCTGAGTCATACAAAATACAGCCAATAACCCCTGTTTTATTGGATGAATGTAAGGAAAAAAATGAGTTTATGTTGCTTGGATTTTATATACAGCAGGAGGAAAGTAAATGGTAGTTGTTTATTTACCACATTTTTGGGTAAAATTTTAGTATTTCACATGGGGGATTCTCTATAGTAGATGATGTTTTAGTTGACCAAACCAAAAAAAAGCTTATTGTAATTTATAGCAGGCTTTGTAAATAAAAGGGCTTCCCTGGTGGCTCAGCTGGTAAAGAATCCACCTGCAATGTGGGAGACCTGGGCTCGATCACTGGGTTGGGAAGATCCACTGGAGAAGGGAACAGCTACCCACTCCAGTATTCTGGCCTGGAGAATTCCATGGACTGTATAGTCCACAGGGTCACAAAGAGTCAGACATGACTGTGTGACTTTGGGCTTCCCTCATAGCTCAGTTGGTAAAGAATCTGCCTGCAATGCAGGAGACCCTGGTTTGCTTCCTGGGTCAAGAAGATCTGCTGAAGAAGGGATAGGCTACCCACTTCAGTATTCTTGGGCTTCCCTTGTGGCTCAGCTGGTAAAGAATCTGCATGCAATGAGGGAGATCTGGGTGCGATTCCCAGGTTGGGAAGACCCCTGGAGAGGGGAACAGCTACCCATTCTCCATTCTGGCCTGGAGAATTTCATGGACTGTATAGTCCTTGGGGTTGCAAAGAGTCGGACATGATTGAGCAACTTTCACTTTCATAAATAAAACATTTTAGAGCCATTTTAGTTGTTCTTAAAGCATTGTTATTAGTAATATTTACCCTAGTCACTAAATAAAGGCTATTTAACACAACACATTATGATCCTGTGTTCTATATCTGTAGATGAACATGGCTGTTCTTTCTAGAGCCTTTCAGAGTGGTTGTCACATTTAGTAAGAGCATTTGTGTATATTTTGTAATAACTTGAGTTTTTAGTTTGGGGAAGGAGGAATATGAGAGCAAAGTGTTTGGGAATCACTTGGAAATGAACAAAGTGTGAATAACTTAGGGTGCCTAAAGGACAGAATGACTGAGTTGCTTTAAAGGTTGGTATGTAGGCTGTTGAGGGACATTTGTCAAGACAAGAACCAACGTGAGGTTCATTGCACAGAGGAGGAAAATGGTAGGGGTGGTTTTGACTTCAGTTGGTCAGGCTGTGGCAGGGTGAACAGATTGAAAACCCAATTTTCTCATTGACAGAAAAGCTGAAGGAAATTACATGAAAATGAGAAAAGACACTTCAGGTCATTCTGCTCTGTTTGAAGTGGAAACTTTAGGGACAGAATGCAGACAAAGCATGAACTTTAATTAAGCCTGGATTGTTCGTGTGAGTGTGTGAGTGTGAGTGTGTGTGTGTGTGTGTGTGTGTGTGTATGTGCGCGCGCGCGTGCGAGTTATTTTTCCCCTGAGGCATTCCTCTTTAGAGGCATGACAGTCCATCTGGGTTATTTTTTTTTATTAGATTTTGTGTAATTGCCCCGCTCACTTCAGCCGTGGTGTTATTGATGCACCGGTCCTTTCTGGCCTCTATCATGACCTCACTGGCATTTCATTCACGCACAGGAAGCCCGAAGAGAACTGCTGTGTTATACGCAAAATGTCTGCAAAGTCGAGGGCACTCAGCTTAGAGCACAATGGCTGATAATTTCAATTTTCTGGTATGAAAACATGAAACGTATCCAGTATTTTTGTCAAAACTGTGTGGTAAAACTAAAGCCGCATATCTGGCTATGTTCAGTTACAAGTATTTTAACGAGAAGCAGAGAGGAGCAAGATGAAGCGGGGGCAGGGGGTCACAGTCCTTCTGGAACAGAGCCCCGTTGGGAATTTGGAAGTATGGGGGTGGCTCTGACACACCACCACAGTGTGTGTGGTGGGCCAGAGGGAGCAAAAGAGAACAATCACGTCCTGGAAAAGATGCAAAGGCCCCGATGAAAGAACATTCTTAGGAAACAGATGGGGGAAGGAAAAGTTAGGTTAAGGAAGCGGGGGGGAACTAGCCAGCCGAACTGGTCTGGAAGGATTTGGAGATGAAGAACTAATTCCTCTGGTGGTTCCTATGCTTTCAACACACTGGGGAGGAAAAACTGCTTTTTGAAAGAACTGGGAGGAATGATCAAAATCACTTAAGTGAGCCCCAACTCTGGTTTTGGATATGTCACCAACAAACTCCCTATATGACTTGGGGCTTATAGTTCACCTCTGAGAGGAGGGAGTCTGAAAGAATGATCACTGAGGACCTCAGGCATTTTGGTTGTCAATATTTATTTGAACTAGTGGATGACACAGACCTGGTGACTTGAAAGAAAAATTAGGAACTTGGTTAGAAAATTCTCAAAGGCAAACTTTGCATATACAATCCTCAAATATTCAGATTTAGAATGTGAAGGAGAACACCAGTCAGAAGCCTTCCTCTGTTTTCAAAATTAATTTTTATTGGAGTATCATTGCTTTTTAATGTTGTGTTACTTTCTACTGTGCAGAAAAATGAATCAGCTATACATATATCCCCTCTCTCTTTTGGACTTCCTCCCCATTCAGGTTGCCACAGTCCATTAAGTAGAGTTCCCTATGCTATACAGTAAGTTCTTATTATCTATAATATTATTATTATATTATAATATTATCTTATTATCTATAAGATATCTAGTTTTCTATTGTATGCATATTGTCAATAGTACTTGTGTGTTAATCCCAGTTTCCCAGCTCCTTCCGTCCCCCTGCCCTTTGGGCTTCCCCTGTGGCTCAGCAGTAAGGAATTCCCCTACGGTGCAGGAGATATGGGTTCTATCCCTGGGTCGGGAAGGTACCCTGGAGGAGGGCATGGCCACCCACTTCAGTATTGCCTGGAGAATCCCATGGACAGAGAAGCCTGGCAAGGCTACAGTCCATAGGGTGGCAAAGAGTTGGACACTACTGAAGGGACTTAGCACACAGCACCCCTGTCCTGTCCCAGAAAGTGAAAGTTGCTCAGTCATGCCCAGCTCTTTGCCACCCCATGGACTGTAGAGTCCTTGGAATTCTCCAGGCCAGAATACCGGAGCGGGTAGCTTTCCCTTCTCCAGGGAATCTTCCCAAACCAGGGATCAAACCCAGGTTTCCCGCATTGCAGGCAGATTCTTTACCAGCTGAACCACAAGGGAAGCCTTCCTCTTTACCCCGAAGTCCTCCTTGTTTAGGAGCTCCTTTGATAGGATGTCCACAGCTTGACTGTTTTCCCAGTTCCACCATTCACTTTGGAAAATTCAGTTTAGGGAAGGTCAGAATTTGTACTAATAATGCAAGAGAGATAAGAAGTCCATGTATCTTTCTTCTTAAGAGTTGGGATCATGGGGAGTATGACATCCTTCCCTTTTGAAAGTAGCAAGCTATCTTGGCAGTAGAGAGTCTTAATTCTGGCCCAGAAAGGCCTTCCATTTAGGAGGTTACACTGAGCCAGTGAACTCTGAATTCCTTGCAACTAGCTTGCTGTTTGTAGAAAGATAAATGCTAGTTTAAAAAAACCACAACTTTGGATATTTATTTACTGAGAGAATCTTTCTGTTGGAGAAAATATGGCCTTAGGAGCAATTATCTGGCATTTATTGCTGTAGATAGTATACCTTGCTTTTTAATCTTGATTTACAGGGAAATGTGGAGGAACTTTCTGCTAAGCCAGAAATTTTCTTCTTGACTATTCAATTTCTCATCTTTATTTTCAGGTATTTATTTTCAGGTTCTAAAATATTTTTAATATTTAAAACATTTTCCTTTAGGTTTATTTTCATCTATGAAATTATTATAGAATATAATATAAATTAATAATTAATATAATATAGAATATAAAATAAATTAATATAATACAAATTAGAATAATTTAAAATTAATTAAGGATTTAAACCCAAATTCCAAGCATGGTTTGTTACTATTTTCACCTCTGAATAGCCATGTTGCCTTAGATAATTATTTCACTGAATGCAGCCGTAAGATGTGTTTTTACAACTCCAGATTCACTGTCTGTTAATGAAAAATGCAGTCAAATAGCTGGTTGGTTGTTCTGCAAAATTGCAAATCAGCAGAATACTTACTCTTAATTAACTGAATACAGAGAAGACCATGTGGTCATTTCTTCAGTGTGTTCATTGTTAAGATTCAGATTATTGAAAAGGCAAATGATACCTTATTTGCTGCAGTCTGCATATGGGTGTAGGGGAAAGGAGAGAATAGGAATGAAATTAAATGATTTGAACCTTTAAAAGCAGTCTTGCCTTTTCTTGCACGAAGTGTTTTTTCCCCCCTCTGTTTTAAGATCTCCTTTGGACTCTCACTGGGAATGAAAGAGCCTTCTAAACACTGTCTAGTCTGAGCTTACCTAGTCCTTAAAGCACCAAGTAACTTCATATAGTTCTTATAACTGGGTTCATCCATTATTATTCTGGGTGGCTCACCATGGATGCTTTACCAGATTGCAAAGGTCTTCATTTTTCATTTACTTTTATTCAAGTTGAAAGTTTAGAGAAATGTGATGTATATTAACCTTCAACCCACCCTAGGCCTTAATTGACTTGAAAATGCATGAGCCAAGATTTTATTTGGTGGTATTTAAGCCAAGAAATTTCTTTGGAGGGAATGATGCTGAAGCTGAAACTCCAGTACTTTGGCCACCTCATGCGAAGAAGTTGACTCATTGGAAAAGACTCTGATGCTGGGAAGGACTGGGGGCAGGAGGAGAAGGGGATGACAGAGGATGAGATGGCTGGATGGCATCACCGACTTGATGGACGCGAGTCTGAGTGAACTCCGGGAGTTGGTGATGGACAGGGAGGCCTGGCGTGCTGCGATTCTTGGGGTCGCAAAGAGTCGGGCACGACTGAGCAACTGAACTGAACTGAACTGAGGCCAAGAACATTTTTTGAAGATTGAAAATTATTCAGAAGTTAAGACATACAGACACTGACACCTAATCATGTTTTCATTTTAAATAGGATCAGAGGAACAAGGTGATATGAAATCATTCAATATTACCTGAGAGGAGAGGGATTTCACTCAAAGGTGGAGTGAACTCCAGATGTGTTCATATTGCTGTGCCTGAGGGGTTTGGCTAACTAGAACATCCTGAGGCCAAAGTCAAGATAGCCAATCACAGTAATGGGGAAAAGCCAGAGGAACCAAAGACCAAATTGCCAACATTCTTTGGATCATAGAGAAAGCAAGGGAGTTCCAGAAAAACATCAATGTCTGCTTCACTGACTGTGTTAAAGCCTTTGAGATCACAACAAACTATGGAAAATGCTTGAACAGATGGGAATCACCAGACCTGTCTCCTGAGAAACTTGCATGCGGGTCAAGAAGCAAGTTAGAACCGGACATGGAACAATGAATGAACTGGTTCAAATTGGGAAAGGAGTATGTCAAGACTGTATACTGTCACCCTGCTTATTTAACTTATATGCATAGTACATCATGTGAAATGTTAGGCTGGATGAATCACAAGCTGGAATCAAGGTTGCCAGAAGAAATATCAACCACCTCAGATATGCAGATAATATCACTCTAGTGGAGAAAGTAAAGAGGAACTAAAGAGCCTCTTGATGGGGGTGAAAGGGAGAGAGAAAAAGCTGGCTTAAAACTCAACATTCAAAAACCTACAATCATAGCATCTGGTCTTATCACTTCATGGAAAATAGATGGGGGGAAAAGTGGAAGCAGTGACAGATTTTATTTTCTTGGACTCCAGAATCACTGCAGATGGTAACTGCAGCCATGAAATTAAAGACACTTGCTCCTTGGAAGGAAAGGTATGACAGACCTAGACAGCATGTTTAAAAACAGAAACATTACTTTGCTGACAAAGAACTGTATAGTTAAAGCTATGGTTTTTCCAGTAGTCATGTACAAATGTAAGAGTTGGACCATAAAGAAAGCTGAGTGCCAAAGAATTGATGGTTTCAAACTGTGGTGTTGGAGAAATCCTTGGACGCCATGGAGATCAACCAATCAATCCTAAAGGGAATCAATCCTGAATATTCATTGGAAGGGCTGATGCTAAAGTTGAAACTCTAATACTTTGACCACCTGATGTGAAGAGCCAACTCACTGGAAAAGACCCTGATACTGGGAAAGAGTGAAGGCATAAGGAGAAAGGGGTGGCAGAAGATGAGATGGTTAGATAGCATCACTGACTCAATAGACATGAATTTGAATAAACTCTGGGAGACAGTGGAGGACGGAAGAGCCTGGTGTGCTATAGTCCATGGTGTCACAAAGAGTCAGGCATGACTTAGGCAAACAACAGAAATCCCAGTTTGCCACAGTAATGCTCTAGTGTCCTCTTAGCATCACGCCACACACGTATCTATGCAGCACAAACATAATTGTGTGTGTGTGTGTGTGTGTGTGTGCTCAGTTGTGTACAACTCTTTGTAATCCTATGGAATGGAGCCCACCAGGCTCTTCTGTCCATGGACTTTCCCCAGGCAAGAATGCTGGAGTGGGTTGTCATTTCCATCTCCAGGGGATATTCCTGACCCAGGGATTGAACTGGAATCTCCCGGTGGTTTAGACATTAAGTTGTGTCCAGTTCTTGGGACCCCATGTACTATAGTCTGCCAGGCTCCTCTGTCCATGGGATTCTCCAGGCAAGAATACTGGAGTGGGTTACCATTTCCTTCTCCAGACGATCTTCCCAACCCAGGGATTGAACCTGGGTCTCTGGCACTGCAGGCAGATTCTTTACTGATACAAGAGAAGCCCTGTATATTTTTGGCTGTGCCATAGGCATGTGGGATCTTAGTTCCAAAACTAGGGATTGGACCCAGGCCCCTTGCATTGGAAGCACAGAGTGCTAACCACTGGACAAACAGGGAGGCCCCATCTCTTTAAATTGGCAGGCAGATTCTTTACCACTGAGCCACCTGGGAAGCATAAACATAATTACTTCACTTCTTAAGATGATTTAATGGATTCCTATGGCAGTTAAGGAGAAGGGCATGGCAACTCATTCCAGTATGCTTGCCTGGAGAATACTATGGACAGAAGAGCCTGGTGGGCTACAGTTAATAGGGTCTGCACAGAGTTGGACACAACTGAAGTGACTTAGCGCATATGCAGGGCAGTTAAGATGGAAATTTAATTTTTTCTATGGCCTTCAAGTCCCTGCTAGTGCCCTCTGCTTGCTTCTCAGCCCCATTTAGAATCGCTTGCCCTCTGTCCTCACTCCAGCCACACAGGCATTCTAGTCTGTGGGAGCTGCTATGCTGCTTCCTGCCTCAGGGCCCTTGAACATGCTACTCCCACATTAGATAGCTCACATCTCTTCCTCCCTTTCTGGGACACCTTTCATTTGTACCTCCAAATGAATGTTCTATTCACATAAAATTGGTTTTATTACTGTTGTTATTCCAGGATCTCATGGTACCTTCAGGATACTTAATTCAGTTTATAATTATATAATCATAAATATGGTAGTTTGATTAATGGCCTCTTTCCTATTTTGCTATGGAGTAAAGGCCATGGCAGCTCTGCTTATCACAGCAACTGCACACTCGTATTGCTCATATATGAGGCACTTAGTAAATGTTAATTGAACGAGTATTCTCCCTGTATTGCTGATGTTGTGGGTGACTTGGTTCTTTTTTCTCTTCTCAGAGAGTCTTCAGTCTTCATCTTCGGTAGACTGTCATCTATCTAGAACAAGTGGCAAATGGAGCTTTAGGATTGTAAAGAAAGTTTGATCTCAGACTACACACGCACACACACATGAACACACGCACACACACACACTCACACACACACAGACACACACACACGCACACGCACACTCACACACACACACACTCACACACACACACAGACTCTACAGGAGGAAAGCACATATGGGGAAGACAGATGTTTTCATAGTTCCTCAAGTTTTAATTAAATTTGGGATTTTCTCACAGAAGGAAACCTGTTTCCTGTACCATACTTAGTTCTGAGGCATTAACTATCCACACTCCCTCTCTATGCCAAGAGGGAAAAATTCCGTTCTTTTATTCACTTGTTGATATTTTCACCCTAAAAAGCATTTTCTAAGGAAAAAGTAAGAACTGAGATAAATACATACTGAAGTTCAGAAGGAACAGCCAGGTTGCTGAGCCCAGGTTCACTTCAGCGTGAGGACGGCAGGTTGGTCTCTGATCACATCTCTGATCCGTTGGTCGTGGCTGCCTGGAGACATGTGTGAGAGGCATTCTGAGGGCACGGCTGGCATCAGAGGGAAAGTGCGCCATGACTAATTCATTCAACACATACTTACTGAGTGCTGTGCTAGGTAATTAGCAGGCTGCCAGGAGCGTGGGAGGACAGTCAGCAACCCTGCTGGCCTTTCTCTACACAAGAAGGGCAGATGCAATCTTGTAAGCATCGTGATTAGTCTCCCTCATCTCAAAGCTTATCCTTCTGCCACATGGTTCTCCATCATCATTTTGACTTCCTCACCCTGGAACCAGGTCTACTAATGATTTCGTTTTGCTGCTGGACAGGAATCAAACACCCTTTCTTGTTAAACCCTCAAATTTTCATGACTCGAGCCACCCAAAACCATCATTCCTCTTTTTTTTTTTTCCTGCTTTCTCTTTTGAGATACATGCTTTAATCCCAATATAATTGTACTGACAGAATCATGATGCCTATTGAGGGGCAGTGAATAATCTGACCCTCAGTTCTTGAGCTGTGGTACCTTAGTTATTTATGCAACACCCATTTCCCTTTCTTTCTTATCAGGGGTCGCCAGTAAGTGGCTATTGGATGGGGATTTTCACACATTTTTCCCTTTCACGCCTTCTTGCTAGAAAGTGGATGCAATGGCTGGAATTTCAGGAATCATCTTGTGACTTTGAGGCTGGAAGTCATGATGGCAAAGCAGAAAGATAGATGGAACCTGGGTCCCTGTTGAACCTAGTGGAGCTACCCTTTGAGCCCTGGATTGCCTACTTTTGGGCATCATCCTATGTGAAAGAATAAAACCCTAAAATGTCTAAGCTACTGTAGTCTGGTTTCTATGGTTTGCAGCTGAATGCAATTCCTAGCAAAATATGGGTTCTTCAGCTCTAATTTCTCCTGGATTCTTTTCTGATATGCTTATCCAGGTGAGACCTCACTCTTCATCCAGAAAGGACTCTTATATTCATGCAACTCTCAGACTGAAAGTTCCATAAGGACAGGTGATGTGAGGACTGGAGCTCACCAGTGGCTCCTCAGTGTCTAGAACATTGCCTGACACTTAGCTGTTCAATCAAAAAATACGATGTGTGAATGAATGAATAATGACACAAACTTTGTTCAACTATAAGGCATAAAATATTAAAAAGAATTTGGTGTGTGCGTGCTCAGTTGTGTCCAACTTTTTGTGACCCCATGGACTGCAGCCCACCAGGTTCCTCTGTCCATGGGATTTTTCAGACAAGAATACTGGAGTGGGTTGCCACTTCCTCCTCCAAGGGATCCTCCCCACCCAGGGATTGAACCTGAGTCTCCTGCAGCTAGCTCCTGCATTGGTAGGCAGATTCTTTACCACTGAGCTACTGAGGAAGCCAAGCAATGATACAATTACCAGAGAGCCATTATCTCAATGATTAATTGAATATTCTTCTTACCTGAGGGCCAATAAAACTATAGGGGTTATAGGTTTTGTAAAATAAGAAAATAATAATACTTGACAGTAAAACACAATGTACTTTGACATCTAATAATTTGTAAGAAATTTGATGCTGATATTTGTATATCATAGTTATAATAATAATGCTTCTTTAATGTATTACAGTTTAAGAACATTTCACACTCACCCTGGCTTAGAGGATAGAAAGTATATTTAAAGTTTTCCACAATGTACTCCTGCACTTTGTAACTTTAATATTTGCTGAGTGCTTCCTACATGATCAGCTGAGTTATCATTGTTTCATATGCACTAACAAATTTAATCTAACTGATGGATGAAAACCCTGTTACTCCTGTTATATAGCTGGAGAAACTGAGTTACAGAAAACTTAAGTAGCTTACTAGTCATAAAGCTAAACAAGCTATATCGTGTTTTATTTGATGTTTTTTGGTGATGAGTACATTTACTAAGGGGCTTACCTGGTGGCTCAGTAGTAAAGAATCTGCCTTCCAGTTTAGGAAAAGCAGGTTTGATCCCTGAGTCAGGAAGATACCCTGGAGAAGGAAATGGCAACTCCAGTATTCTTGCCTGGGGAATCCCATGGACAGAGGAGCTTAGCAGGCCAATGGATAAACAAAAATAGTAAACAAAAATTACTGTTTGTTGATTGCTTACTTGAGTGATTGAATAGTTACTCAGTGTCAGGCAGTAGGCTAAGTTCTGGGAAAGAAAAAATATTCAGTTCCCCACATTAAGGTGCATAACGATCCATGTAGCATGAAGAGTGCTTTGATACAGAGGTGCATCTGGGCTCTTCATCCAGACAAGGTTGGATGGAGAGGAAAGGGGATATTTCACAGGCTTCCAGGAGAAAATGGCACCTTTCTAGACAGAGTTGGCCAGATAAATGGGAAGAATGGTGTTCAAGAGAAGAATATCCAGAGAAAGACAAATATATGCTATTACTTATTTGTGGAATCTAAAAAAAATGATACATGTGAACTTGTTTACAAAACAGAAACAGACTTACAGACATAGAAAACAATCTTATGGTTACCAAAGAGGAAGAGTAGGGGGAGGGATAAGTTAGGAGTTTGGTATTAACATAGACATACTATATATATATATATATATATATATATATATATCTGTAAAATAGATAACCAACAAGGACCTATCGTATAGTACAAGGAACTATACTCAATATCTTTATTAATCTGTAATGGAAAAGAATCTGAAAAACAATATATATATATATATATAACTGAGTCACTGCTGTACACTTGAAACTAGCACAACATGGGTAATTATACTTCAATTAAAAACATTTTCTTTTAAAGAGAGAGGGACATGTGCAAAAGCAAAAGGGTGAGGAAGTGTTGACTTATTCAGGAAATGGGGCATCCTTAATGTGGCAGAGGCCCAATCTGGAATGAGCAGGACAGGGGGATGTGACTCTCGACTGTGACCCACTGCCGCCAGATCATCAAGGGTTTCTGTTTTCACCCTAGGGAGCTCAGACACTATTCTGTAAGCAGCAAGGGCCCCAAAAGACAGCAACGTAGTTACCTTTGTATTTTCGTAGAATAAATTGACCATAGTGTGGAGGATAGCACAGAGCAGAGGAACATCTGAAGACTTGGGTTAAGATGAATGAATTAGGTTTCTACCATACTGTTTGAATTCCAATTTAATTGGAATGCGATCCACTACAAAATTTGAATGCCTGTCATTATGGAATGCTGGAAAGCTGCATACCTATGAGGCATCTACATGTGGTCAAACATTGCAGATAGGGTCAAATCCCTCTTTTCCACCCTAGTGAGTGACCAGAGTGAAGGAACCTAGTGAAGGAGCAGAGAAATGTATAATACAAAGTGGTAAATAATGTCAGTTAGTTAATTCTACAGGCTTCCCTGGTGGCTCAGCAATAAAGAATCTGCCTGCAATGCAGGAGACATGAGTTTGATCCCTGGGTTGGGAAGATCCCCTGGAGGAGGGCATGGCCACTCACTCCAGTATTCTTGCCTGGAGAATTCCATGGACAGAGGAGACTGGTGGGCCGCAGTCCATTGGGTTACAAATAGTCAGACACGACTGAAGTGACGAAGCAGCAGCAGCAACAGTTAATTCTACATGTATGTGTACTGATTCTACATATGCTATTTTTGAATTTAGAAACTTCTAAAGTCTTGAAAATTCATCACCAAACAGATGACAAAATGGTGCTAAGGTGATACCCTAGGACAGGTTCAGGAATGTTCTATTCCAGGCTGATCTTGCCTTTCCCACATAGCTCCATCCCTCATATTCAATTCTGGGAATGGCTGACTGCCTTCTCAAAAGGATACAACAAAATAGCTTTTTCTCAAACCTTGTGTGATTGAAGTATTATATTAAAATTTTCAATCCCCCCGATTCTTCTCTACAGAATATGAAATAAGGAAGGGAAACAGGGCATAAAAAATAGACCAGTCAGTGGTATCCATCATTGCCTTTCTCCATGAGACCAGAGTGGGACTTGCAGTTATAATTCTTTATCTGTAGCTCCAAATCCAAAAAGCTCTGAAGAACCAAAGTGTTTTCATGGCTGATTTGGCAGCAATACCTGACCAAACTCATGTGGTCATAAAACCTGACCCCAGCTGACTGAAGTCTATTTATAACCTGCATTTCACTTGGTGTGAATAGTCACATGCTTTTCTGCAGAAATATTCATGTGTTTGACATTGTTTGGAGTGTTACCTAATATTCTGAATATGTATTTTATTGCTTTCTTAATGTTTCTTTAATTTTTTTTAAAAAAATTTGAGACTTGTATATCTGTTTGCAGTTGTAAGAAAGAATACATGTAGTATACTCTTCACTTAATTTCCCCCATGGTCATATTTGTAACTGTGGTACAACATCACAACCAGGAGACTGACTTTGATACAATCCATGAACTTTATTGGGCTTCCCAGGTGGCTTTGGTTGTAAAGAATCCGCCTACCAATCAGGAGATGCAAGAGACACGAGTTCGACCCCTAAGTGGGGAAGATCCCCTGGAGTAGGAAATGGCGCCTCACTGCAGTATTCTTGCTTGGAAAATTCTGTGGACAGAGGAGCTTGGCAGGCTCAGTTGGGGCTGCAAAGAATCAGACACGACTGAGCGACTGAGCACATATGGGCTTTATATAGATTTCATCAGTTTTGCATACACTCCCTTTAGTTCCTTGCGATTCTATTATGTACAGATTTGTGTGGCTACCACCACAGTCAGATGCAATACAGCTCATCCTAAGGATCTCTTGCGCTCCCCTATTATAGACACAGATACCTCCCTCACCAGCCCTCTCCCTAGCCCCTGGCAACCAACCACTTGTATGTTTTCTACCTCTACAAGTTTGTCATTTCTAAAATGCTAGATAAATAGAATTGTACATTATGTGGTCTTTGGTGACTGGCTTTGTTCACTCAGCATAATTCCTTTGGCGATCCATACGAGTTGTTTCATGCTTTCTAATATCTGAAAAATTCTAAACTGCAAAACACATATAGCCCCGAGGTTTTAGATAGGAGGCTGTGGGGCTGCACTGAGAGTCTGCTGCAGCAGTTAAACTCCTGCCTGCTGTTTGAACCATTGATGAGCTGGACTGGCAGGACCCCAGGGGCTGTGTTCTCATCAGTGAGTGGGGTCTGGAAATAGTTTGAAACAGACATTTCTGGTGTTCGGTTTGAATGCAGCTCCTGCTGCCCGTGGGACATTTGCCTCCTGTTGCAGCCTAATTATCCAGTGTTCACCGTGTCGGCCTCATTTGCGTTTGCCTGGGTTTCTCATTCTCATTACATTTCCCTTCTAGGCCTGAATTTTAACCCTACTTTGCAATCGGCTTTCCTGAGTTTTGTTTCTATCAGCCCCTTTCCCCCGGACTGCACCTGGCTTCCTATATCACTTACATCGACTCTGCTCAGTGTGCAGATCTGTGACTCAGGGCTCAGGTTTCAGCCCTGGCCTGTCTCAGGCCTGTGTTGTGTTCTCTCTGACACTCAGATTCTGAGAGTTGAATACAGGGTCTTCCGTGGAGAGCTTCTCAGTGTGGATGCTCATCATCATTAGAGTGAGTTTTGATGTCAATCAAATTAAACCTTGAAAGGAGAGTTATTGTTTGTATTCTAAAGCAAAAGTTGCCCTATTTAAGCCAATATACAGTTCAAAAGATAGTTTGGTAAATTCTATAGTGGAAATTGTCACTAAATAAAATAAGACAACGTTCTGTTCTTGACAAGTGACTTAAATCTTTGAGGGGTGTGTGTGTGTGTGTGTGTGTGTGTGTGTGTGTCAGTGAGTCTAAAATGGCTAATGATATTTGGAGAAGAGGAAACATGGTAGAATGGCCCAGAAACGGGACTTGATCACGTTTGTTCTTGGATCCCACTTCTCTTTCAAGCCTACCACAGTGGAAAACATCAAGATAGTCCATGCTATGATGTCATTGTCTCAGTCAACTGTAATGAATTTATGTCTTCCTTTTGGAGAAAGCTAAACTCAAGAAGTCTTTGTAAGATCATCAAAATTTTATTTCTAGCCCTACAACTGTTATAAAAGCACACCTTCAGGTTAAAAGTGAAAAGTTCATATCTAATAATTCATAGAATTTGTTCATGTGAAACAATTATTTGGGAAATTTTCAGAAGCTTGAATGTTTTGCGTTTCCACCTGGTGTCTGCCATTGTGCAGAACAGCCTAGCGTTATTCTGTGATACTTTTGGTTAGCACTGACTGGTCAAAAATTTGCTTTGAGAATATCAATAGGGTCCACTAATTTTCTGAGGAAATCAATTAGGAATGAAGAAAGAAGAAAAAAAGGTAATATCTAATTCTGACTTACTTTCTCAGCAAAAATGTTGTTAGTCCTCTTCCCAAAAAGAACAAGCAACATGGATCTGCAAAGAAAGAAAATAAGGGAAAATTAAAAACATATAGGGTAATTTGAACAGTATTTTAAACATTTTTACAAAAGCAATGGAAAACTGAATAATAAAGTTCTGTATTTTTTTTTAGGGTGGATGGAAGAAAGGAGAAAAAAAAAAAACAAACCCAGGTTTTCCCTCTTTAAAAATGTTTTCTTTAAGTCTTTTTGTCTCAATGTTCTACTCCCTCCTGTTTTTGACAACTGAAAGTTGTCTCATTCTCCTTCAAAGCCTTCCAGAATAGAACTGCAATGAGTTCCTGTCAGTAATTTTTACTTTCAGTTAAAACCACTTTCCTTATGCAAGTGCATTAGCACTGAAGAAAGAGCCATATTCTTAGGCCTTCACTTTTGCTTTTATGTGAAAACTACTTCCTGAGAAATAACTTTCATTTCCTTTGCAAATCGTCCACAGTCGGAAGAGTCACAAAGTGTATAAAAGCTAAAGCACACTAGGCAATACGTGTGAGTGGCTGGTTACTCATGTTGGAATAGTGAGGTCGAGGTAAATGAACATGAAAAATAAAGGCTGAAATGTTTCTATTTTTAGCCTAAATTATGGAAATAAATGTTTGCTGTGGTTATCATTACTTTATATTTAAATCAGCACTCAGAGGAGACTTTAGAAGTTTATCGCTATTGGGAGCTCAGAACAGTGGCTGGCACAGAGTGGTGTTGAATAAATAAATATTTACCGACTAAATACATGCATGTATGAAGATCTCTGTATTTATTCTTTCTCAATTCTTTAAAAAAATATATCATATGACAGTCCCAGAACGTGGGGGAAAACAAGTATTAATTTCTGAGTTTGGAACTGAATGTTTATTTATTTTGAAAAACGTTTGGGAATGCTTTGCTTGTGGAATGTTAGTTGCACACAATAAAACATCAGCCTGTGTTTCATCCCTACAAAAGTAAAGATTTTTGCTTTCTGGTTTAATTATCTAATTAGAATTCAGTAAGCTATGCAGAGGCTGCCCTTTGGGGCTCATTAAATCATCAAGGTTGAGTGTTGCAAGTGAAGGAAACACAGTTTTGAGTGGAGCCCGTTGTTGCCGAAGTCCTTTGGTTACTACAGCTCTGTTAGAGAGGAGAGAGCAACCTTGGGCCAGAGGGCAGTCTGGTACCCGGGGGCAGAGGAGGAGATGCGGTGGTGGGCGAGGCGGGGAGGGCGGCTAGGATCCACTTACAGCCAGCAGGGACTAGGACGCTGCGACCCCGTGGCCAAGGCAGCGTCGTTCTGAGTGTTGACGTGCAGGGTCAAACAAGCTTAATCTTTGAAGCCGGCTGACCCCAGGTTCACTGAAGAAACAGGCTGAATCACAACAGCCTCTGGATTGAAATCCCAGCTCTGATGGAACAGGAGCTTTCCCTGTTGATGCTGCTACAGCATTTGCTCCTAATGCTGGGAATTCAAGCGTTTAAGTCTCCAAGGCCATCGGTTGAAATCCTACCAGCTTGAAAGTCTCACAATTGTTTAAAAAAAAAAAAACAAACAAAAAAAACAAACAGCTAACACACAAAGCCGCAAACCCTTTACATTTCGTATGGCCAGCCAGGAGACCCTAGTCTTCTGAAAAAAGAACACACAGTCTATCTTTTATAAACTGAGATCTCTTCTATTATTTTCTGTATTTTAAACTTATGTTGATTGCCATGCCATGCGTTCACTTCTTAACCAGAAAACGAGATATTTTTCACTTGATATAAAAATGCCTGTCTTGATAACATCACAATATGTTACTTCATTATAAAAGGCCAGTTCTTCCATGCTGAGTTATACTTACTATGCACAGAACCACTAGTTGTCAACATATCTTGTTCCAAATGGTTGCATTTTTTTCAAAAAATCCAGGATATTTATCATTTTGAAGCTCCTGCCTATATGATAGGTAGCTGCATGAAGGTTCTTTTCATTAGTTGGAATGGTTTTTACTGAAAGGAAACGCATTTCCATGTGAATGTATTGGGGTTTGCAGCCCGACACTGCTGCCTGCCTCCTTGATTTTGGCTCTACTCACAGTTCCTTTTATTGATTTTTGGCAAGTTGCTGAGGGCATATGTTTTGGACTTTTCTTGCCTGATTTGTGAGATTCTGCTGACATCCAGGAAAGTGCTGCAAAAAAACCTGTTGCTCATATCCAAGCTTATGTGTTTCGTGGCAGAGCCACGAGCACTGAGCTCAAGTTTCTTGACAACAAGTCTTATTTATGGAGAAACAAACATAGGTGGTATTTTGTGGGACCATGCTGTTCTCTTTCTGTGAGTAACATTTGGCATTTCTATGCACGAGGGCAGATAGATTTTTGAACATCTCATATTCAAGGGTGTTATGGAGGAAGGGATGCTGTGCTGATGGTGATGATGACGATAGCTGCCATTTACTGAGCAGACACCAAACACCAAGCAATTTGCATCCACTCATCATCACAAAACTGCAAGGGGAATGCTGCTGTGCCCATTTTGAAGATGAAGAAACTGAGGTTAAGCAGCATTCCCAGAATTTTATGGAGTGTTGAAGCCAGAAGCTTTGGCCTTCCTGTCTCTAAAATTTATGTTTTTTTCCCTAAAGAAACCTGAGAGACAAACATTGCTTTTGATTTTTTAATAAAGAAAATCTTGTCCTGAAATTGTAATTCTGTTTTGATGACAATGATTAAACAGGTACCATAGGAGTTAGTGCCAGGATGCTAAGTCACAGCTAAGATACAGTCTATTCCTTAGGGACTCATAGACTAGACCAGTGGTTACTGACTGCTAGTGATTTCACCCCTCCAGGGAACATTTCTGAAGGTCTGGAGCCATTTTTGATTGGCATGGTGGGTGAACATGTTTGGAGCTAGCTTTGGAGTAGGTTGGGTCTTTCCCTTCCCTGGTGGCTCAAATGGTGAAGATTCTGCCAGCAGTGTGGGAAGATGCCCTGGAGAAGGGAATCACTACCCACTCCAGTATTCTTGCCTGGCTAAACCCATGGACAGGAGCCTGGCGGACATGACTGAGCGACTAACACTTTTACTTTTGGAGTAGGTTGAGGCTAGGCATGCTGCTAAACATTCTACAATGATCAGACAAATCCCACAACTAAGAATTATCTGGCCCAAACTGTTAATAGTGGTGCTGTTGAGATACTGTGGTCTAGAAGAAGAAAAACACTGAAAGGATGGTGGGATTTATGTTGTACTTTAATGATGGTATGGTAGATTGTATTATTTTCCAAAATATTTGCTGACACTCTCTGTTGGGACCTTCCATGCAGGAGAATTATAACTCTTGTCCCATTAATACCAGGCACAGCCATTTGACTTGCCTTGACCAATGAAATATGGAGAGAAATTTAAAGAGCCATCCCTCTTTTCCCTCTGTCCTAAGACTGTCAAGTTCCAGGCAGGCCTCCTTTATCTGGAACCTTAAATAAAGACAGAGCTTCCCTGGTGGCTCAGATGGTAAAGAAAAGTGAAAGTGAAAGTCCCGTCTGACTCTATGCAACCCCAAAGATTATACAATCCTTAGAATTCTCCAGGCCAGAATACTGGAGTTGGTAGCCTTTTCCTTCTCCAGGGGATCTTCCCAACCCAGGGATTGAACCCAGGTCTCTTACTTTGCAGGTGGAATCTTACCAGCTGAGCTATAAGGGAAGCCCAAGAATTCAGGAGTGGATATCCTATCCCTTCTCCAGAGGATCTTCCTGACCCAGGAATTGAACCGGGGTTCTCCTGCTCTGCAGGCAGATTCTTTACCAACTAAGCTATGAGGGAAGCCCAGATGGTAAAGAATTTGCCTGCAATGCAGGAGACCTAGATTCTATCCCTGGGTTGGAAAGATCCCCTGGAGAATGGAATGGCAACCCACTCCAGTATTCTTGCCTGGAGAATTCCATGGACAGAGGAGCCTGGCAGGCTACAATTCATGGGATCACAAAGAGTTGGACATGACTGAGTGACTAACACTTACTTAAATAAAGACAGCATGGAGGAAGATGCAGTCTACTTCAAAGACTGGAATCATAAGCAAGACCTAAACCCTTGTTGAAAGCTAGTGAGGTTTTGGGATTGTTACTATAGCATAATTTTGTCCATTCTGGCTAATGCAGATGTAGTTATTATTTCAACAAGTGATAGGGTTGTGGGATTGTGGTAGGAGAATAACCTAGAATAAAAGACTGGAGCCAAGGTATGCTAGATAACAAAGAGTAGATTTTAATTTTATGCATGGGAAGTTTAGTAAGAGTGGGAAAGGAAATTAATTTTGAGATCAGAGGGAAAGGTCATTCAGAAGGGGACACATACAGGGGGGCAGGAAATCAGTTAGACTGTGATTATAGTTGAGAAGCAAGAGTCTGACTATGGGCAGGGTTCATGTACATGAAAAGTTGGAGGATTGTGAAGAATGAGAAGGAAAAAATTAATGGGCATGAAACTGTATTTACCATGGACAACGAGAAGATGATTTAAAGATGATATCAAGATTTTGAGAGAGTATTTTGGAAATAGGTATCACACAAGAACACCTTTTGAGATGGAGAGGATAAATTCCTACCAGAGCTTATTGCGCTTGCGATGGGCTTGTCTAGTGGGAGTAGTTCACAGGCAGTTGGCGGTGAGGGTCTGGACACTAGGAATCCTGGTGTGATTTACATATCTGGGCATCATCCTTGTATAAGGATGCAATTTGGACAATATTATCTAGGGATAGTGGCTAGAACTGAAAGAGGAACTTAGGGAAAAGGGAGTTGGGGGCTTGGGAAAAATAAACCTGATGGGAGGAACGTCAGACATCTAAGTAGAAAATGCTGCCACGGCTGGCTGGTAAGGAGCTGTGTGAGGTGCTTGCAGAGGCAAACAAGAGTGTAAGGAGGCAAATTAGTGCGTACTCCAGCGTAGGTTTCCATGCTCTCCTCCAGGGAATCTTTCCAACCCAGGGACTGAACCTGTGTCTCAATCTCCTGCATTGGCAGGTGGGTTCTTTGCCATTAGTGCCACCTGGGAAGCCCAATTAACTGCAAAGAAGTGGTTAAATGCCTATGCTATTATTCTGAAGCAGTTAAGTTTTGGAGAAAAAAAAAATAGTACACAGTTATAAGGCCAGGAATTTATAAACATTCATAATAAATGTTTGAAGTTTGTAAAATGTGGAAGTTTGACGTTTTCTTCAGTGTAAGGATGAAAACTAGAAATAACAATAGCACTTGCTTGAAAAAAAATTCTTGACTTATATTGGAAATTTTTATTTTTAAACTTTAATTGCTATGTCTTTGCTGTGCCTACCAGTTAGAAATGAGTTTACTATATTCTTTGTTTGGGTATTGGTTGTATTTCTAGGTAAAAATATTCTTCATTTGATTATGACACATTAATCTTCCTTCTCGGTTTTCATGTTTCAGGGCAAACTAACCAGCAGAGGCTCACAGCTGAAAGGCTGAGCTTTTTGAACAAGCCCTTCTCCACTCCCTCCAGAGTTCGCAGGCAATGCATCCTTCGGTTTTGAAGTTTTGCTGGATGGATCAAATAGGTTGTTGTTATGCTACATTTCTTAAGAATAGGTCAGAGCACCATCTATTTCTTTTCCTCTGGCTTCACACTTCAGTATGTTAGGTCCTGGGACATCATGGCAGAGAACTCTCACCCAATGGTCCACCACCAACCTGCTGGTGGCTGCAGGAATTATGGAGAGAGTGCTTGAGAGAATCACGGGGATGGATGAGATTGCCCAGGGAGAAAAAGTGTGAAGCAAGCTGCTGTGAAGATCGAATCTGCCTTCTTCTGAAAGCAGCAACAACCTGAGTGATTTCATCCAGAATAATAAATAATAATTTCCTTTCATTTCTCAGCCTAATCATTCTGTCACTTGGTGTTTACTGTAGATAAAAGTTTAGGGCCTTTCTTAGATATGGAGAGATTAGTACATAGTTCACTTTCAGGCACTTAGCAAGTAATTAAGGCTAGTTTTTTGGGGATTCTGTAGTTTACACCAGAGAAGGTTGTTTGAGATTCTGCTTTCTGTGCTAAAGCTATCTTATCATCATCATCATAACCATCATCAGTGAAACATCCTCTCTCATTGCACAGTGAATTGGAATTATAAGAGTTACGTTTGGGAGCCTCGTGTTTCCAGGTCCTCGAGATACAACCCTTATCAGGAGCCCAGCATCCTCACGTGCCCACTGTACAACCCATATTTTATTTCAAGTTTCTGACCTTTCTTTTCCAACCCTTTGAAAGTTTTGATTTGATTGGTTAATGAAATGGGCTTTATTCCAGGGTTGTGCATTTCCCTGTTAATACAGACCTTCTGGAGGTATGGGCTTCGCTGGTGACTCAGATGATAAAGAGTCTGCCTGCAATACAGGAGGGCAATCCACTCCCATATTCTTGCCTGAAGGGTCCCTATGGACAGAGGAGTCCATGGGGTTGCAAAGAGTCAGACATGACTGAGCAGCTAACACTTTTCTGGAGCTGTAAAGCCTTAACCCATATAGCTCTCATTAACAAAACAATGTTCAGGGAAACAGAGGAGGTATTTTTTGAGAAGCCTTTAGATCTCCTTTTAATCATACTACTTTAGTGATCAGTGACTTTGCTTCTCCACTCTGTATATATAAAGAATACCTGAATACCATTTTGATGTGGGTTGAGCAGAGAGAAAACCAGGACCTGTGATTAACATTCTTGCATTTTAATTATTGATTAGGAGTAATCAGATGATTTAGCTTCTAGCAGATTCAAAATGTTCCATTATAATTCACAGTAGAATAGCATCGAAACATGTATATTACCATATGTGAAACAGATCACCGGTCCAAGTTGGAAGTATGAAACAGGGCACTCAAAGCCAGTGCACTGGGACAACCCAGAAGGATGGGATGGGGAGGGAGGAGGGAGAAGGGTTTCGAGATGGGGGACACATGTATACCCGTGGCTGATTCATGTCAATGTATGGCAAAAACCACCACAATATTGTAAAGCAATTAGCCTCTAATTAAAATAAATTAATTAATTAAAAAAAAACTTTTGGAAGAAAGCAAATAATTCACATGTCTGAATCAAGATGGACAAGGAGAAGCATCAGGGCAGGTGTTGGTGAGGAGAGTGGAATCTGAGAGCTTTGTAATTTGCTTAGTTTTCACTGCTCTGCTTCTCTGCCCTGGCAGCACGGTAGGGACCATACGGCAAGTTTGTGGGTAGTGGTGGAGGGATGTACCACTCTTGTGCTTAAACCAGGGAAACTAAGGGAGATGAGGAAGAGAAAAATGAAGGGGCTTTGGTTCAGATATCAAATGGGTGTGCCCCTCCTGAAACCGTTTAAGAATTGCTCTTGGGCTAGGAAGTAGCTGGAGCCGAGGCCTAGGAAATGGGCCATGGTGAAAACATCCAATATGGAGACTGGATGCAGGAGCCCTGAGTGACTCTGTGTCTGGCTGCTTCACTACTGGAGGAGATCTGCTCTTTGCCGATGATTTGAGACCTCATGAGTTTCCCCCATGAGCATGCATCCTTGCAATAACCAGGCCCTGCGTATCTTTGGACATCTAATGGACTGGAAGAGGAGCTCAAATCTCCACATTTGGGAAGCCAGAATGGACAGAGGGAAGCGTAGACTCCTACTATCCATAGATGAAAAAAGAGTACTGAATAGGTTAATTTAACCAAATTCTCACAGAAAGAAAGGAGAGTTTGAGCAATGTAGTCTTTAACGTCACAGTTGGGGCTTTCCACAGTTAATCTGTTTTGTTATAATTGCAGAAAATAGCAGTGCCGCAAATACTAAAATGCAGCTAGAGATTCTCCTGCTGTGTCCTCTGTTCTTGGCTGTGTGTGTGTTCTGGGTCCCTCTTGTGGTGGCTGGGATGGACTGGGCATGGATGTTGCCCCACACCCAGTGAGGTCTCAAGTTGCAGATGAGCTGCTGAGTGAGGTGTTTTCTTGTGATGCTAACAGCATTCAGGTTGAGAGATTTGTGTCATGGTCAAGGAAAGCAAAGCTGTCTGAGGAAAATTGAAATAATCAAAAGAGAACTTTCTCAGGCTCCCACGACCCATCTAACCATGAAGAGCATCTGTACTGTCATGGGCTGCCTCCCCGCCTCTTCCATAGATACACTTCTGTGCCCGAAATTAAAATTAATTTCTCCACTTTTTTACGAGATCCTGTCAATTATCTAGCAAAGGAAATCATTGCTAATTCTCACTGGGATCAAGTTTTTACTGTCTCCTGATTCCTAGCAGCAATCGCATTTTCTGTTATTGCCCACATCTTTAAAAATAATCCCCCCTTGACTTCACTTCTTATTTTAGCTACCGCCCCTTTGTAGCAAGCATTTTAAATTCCCTTTTTCCTATTCCTTTTTCAACCCACTCCAATCTGGCTTTCCCAGACCACACTACTGAAACTGCTCTTGTCCAGGTCATTAGTGCCTTCATGGGGCTAATGCCCAGGATGGATTCTCATTTTAACCTGTCAGGAACAGTTGATACAGTTGATCACACTCATCTGTCTGAACCATCTTCTTCACTTGGTTTCTAAGGCGCCACACCCTCCTAGTAGTTTTTCTAACATGCTAGACTCTCCCTTCCTGCTTTTTTGCTTTTTTCTCTTGTCCTTGACCTCCCACAATCAGAGAGCCCCAGAGTTCAATCTTGATCCTCTTCTCTGTCTATGCTTACTTCCTTGATGCTCTCACTTAGGCTCATGACCTAAAATGCCTCCTACCTTCCAAAGACTTTTGCATTTATATGTGACATCCATCTCTCCTATATTAAACTTTCTACTTGAAATCTCCATGTGGAGTTCTAATAGACATCGCCACCTTTGTGTATCCAAAAACTGAACTTTTGATCTTTCTCCTGAAAGCTATTCTGCCTGCATCTCTCTCCCACTCTAATTCAGTCCATGGCAGCTTCATCCTTCAAGGTACTCAGGCTGAAAACCCTAATTAGTCTAAACTCCTCTCTTTTGTTCTTCTCACATCTAAACATGCAAGACGTATCATTTGCCCTACCTTCTTGCCCCTTACATTGCCATAATGGTGATGTAACCGAATCATTACTCACCTGGAAGATTGCAGTAGACTTTTAACTGGTATCTCAGCTCCTATGTTTTTCCTCTAGAATCTGTCCTTCACAAGGCAGCTAGAGAAATCCTCTAGAAATACAAGTCAGATCATGGTGCTCCTCTGCTCAAAACCCTCCAATGCATTCCCATTTTAATTAGAGGAAAACTTAAAGTCTTTACCTGCACCATTTCCATCATAGCTTATTTCCTGCTACCCCTCCTTGTCTTATTCCCTTCTAGGCAAACCGTCCTTAGAGCTTTTGCACTGGAACAGCTTTTCCCCCGTGTATCCCTGTGGCTATCTCCCTCACTCCAAGATTTATTCAAACGCCACTTTCTCAATGAGCCCCCAACCCCCTAACAACACCACTTAGCAGTGTAGCTGCTTCCGCCTTATTCTCAGTACCCTTAATCCCTTTACACTGTTCTATTCCTGCTTTTCTTTCCATAGAGTTTATCAACTTTCTGTTTACCTTATAATTTGCTCACTTATGATATCTGTTGTTTATTGTCTGTCACTTTCTAGAACATTAGCGCCACACAGGGCTCAGATTATTGTCTGTTTGGTTCACTGATGCTTGAAATTCTTAGAAAAGTTGCTTGGCATACAGTAGATGATCAAAAATGTTAAATTAGTGAACGCATAAGCAATTTCCTTTTCCAAGGACAAGGGCTCCCATGAGGTCAGAAGCTGGGAAAATTAGAAAGTGGAGGAGGGAAAGTGAACAGCGGGATGAGGACCAAGGCAAGCCTAAGCTGCAGGCTTTGTCTTGAGTTGTAGAGGTGGGTTTGACTGATGAAAGTTACCATGCAGCACTGAAAGCCTAATTTCTTCTCCATTCTCCATGGGCTGTGACTCCCAGAATCTCTACTACTTTTATTTTCTTCTTTGCATGCATTTCAGTCTGTCGGAATCTTTTAAACATACGATGCCCAAAATGAAACACAATATTTCAGATACGCTGAAATCAGCATCCCATTAATATCACGGGTCATTATCTTGTCTGAGCCTACACGTTCAGCAATGTAGTCAAAAAGATCTTTAACTTCCCAGGGTTGAATAACACATGACTCAGAATGAGCCTGCTGTCAACCAAACCCACACATTACTTTTGTTTATTCTTTCACACAAAACATACTTCAAAAAAATCTGCTTAATTCTATTCATTTAACCTATGTGTATGACTTTCATATTTTTTTCTATTAAATTTCTCTTTTCAGTTTAGAGTTGTTATCCTAACCTATCAAGATCGTAATTCAGTATCTTAATGAACGGTCCCAACTTTTCATCTTTGGAAATTTGACAATTAAAGAAAAGTTGTTAAGGTGTTGATAAAATGTCCTGGACAGAGTTCTTGAGAAAATCTATGCCAAACTGTTACAAACCTATATTTCCATAATAACAGGATCTATTTAATACTCTGGATATATAGGTTTAAGCTAGCTATTTCTTAATCTTACCTGAAAAATTGTTACTGAATAATTTTTCAGATGTTTTGCTGAAAATCATATGTACTATGCCTATAGGATTCTGTTGATTTTCCAGTCTAGCATTTTGAACGAAAGAGAAAGTGAGACCAGTTTGGCATAGTTTTGTTAGATAAGCCCATGTAGGCTTTTGGGGAGCCCTTTATATGAACTCACAAATTATCTTTGATTAATTCTGTCTTGCAGTCAGGTTTGCTAGTTCCAATTTGAAGATTTGATCATCTCCATCACAGTGAAATTTTACCTCTGTATTATTTTGTGACTTATATGTGGAAAGAAATGTTCATATAAGTGGTCTTTATCATTTAAATTTTAATATGTTCTTTTCTATAAATGCATATATGAAATCTTATCATACAGATTTTAATGTCATCTTTCTTTTCCTAGTTTGCTTGACTCTTTTCTTTCCTCATCCCTCCTCCTCCATTCACATTGTCCATTCACTTTTGCTCCAGATACTTCATATTAGCACCTAGTATATGTCTTACAAGGAGTCTTCCTAGCTGGCTGAGTGGTAAAGAATCTGCCTGCTAATGCAGGAGACACAGGAGACGTGGGTTCGATCCCTGGTCTGGGAAGGTCCCTTGAAGTAGGAAATGGCAACCCACTCCAGTATTCTTGCTTGGAGAATTTCATGGACAGAGGAGCCCGATGGGCTATGATTCATGGGGTCACAAAGAGTTGGACATGACTTAGCATGCATGCATGTACATCTTACATATTTCTATATAATTGCACATTCATATAATCACAGGTGACTTCCTCAATGAACTCTTAGGCGGCCTATTTCAAAGAGAATCAGCTTATCTATCCTTCCCTGAGAGAGGATATTACCCATAAACTGTCCTAGAAGCATCTATTTTTGTACTTTGAGACCTCAACCTAAAGGTAATAGAATAATTCACTTTCCTTTCACTCAGTAAAATTCATGGAGCTCCTCCTGTGTCCCAGGCACTGTACTCAGTTGTGCAGTAACTCTGGGCCTGGCCAAGGTGCAATCCACCTCTCTATTTTTTCTTTTATCTCTGAGGGGGAAAAAAACTCTTCTGCTTAGAAGGTGTTTCTTACTAACTGAATGTTTGTGTCCACCCCAAGTTCACGTGTTGAAGCCCTAACCCCTCAAAGTTACTCTGTTTGGAGAGAGGGCTTCTAAGGAGGCAAAGTTAATTGATGTCATAGGGTGAGGCCCTGATCTGATAGGATTAGTGTCCTTATAAGAAGAGACATCAGAGAACTTTCACCAGAGGGAGACAGAGTCTGCTAATTGGGAGACACACATTTTAGTGTGTTGGGGGAGGGTGGTGAATAACAGTACACTCTGTGGTATACAAGGGAAATATATTTAATAACATCAATAAAATTATAGTTATTCATTAGATGAATGTTGTTACCTATGTGTCCCACTTTCTTTCAAGACTCAAACATGCAGATTTCTCTGATAATGCTCAGCAATATTAAATATTAGTGTATTATGAGCCAGGGCTTCCCTGATAGCTCAGTTGGTATAGAATCAGCCTGCAATGCAGGAGACTCTGCTTTGATTCCTGGGTTGGGAAGATCCCTTGGAGAAGGGATAGGCTACCCACTCCAGTATTCTTGGGCTTCTCTTGTGGCTCAGCTGGTAAAGAGTCCTCCTGCCATGCAGGAGACCTGGGGTTTATTCCTGGGTTGGGAAGATCCCCTGGGGAAGGGAAAGGCTACTCACTCCAGTATTCTGGCCTGGAGAATTCCATGGACTATATAGTCTATGGGGTCGCAAAGAGTGGAATACGACTGAGCGACTTTCACTCCACTTCATGAGCCAAATTGTGTTCCCCCGCATGACTCTCCCTTACCTTGGAATGTGACTGTACTTGGAGATAAGGCCTTTAAGGGCATGATTAAGTTAAAGTTGGGTTTTCAGAGTGGCCCCAACCCAATCTGATTGGTGTCCTTATAGCAAAAGGAATTCTGATACAAAGAGATACCAGTAATGTGAGTACAGACGAAAGCCTGAGAGAGGGCCCAGGGAGAAGGGGTTCCTCTGCTAGTTAAGGAAAGGAGCCCCAGAAGAAACCAAGCCTTTAGGTGTCTTTATCTTAGACTTTTGGTTTTCACAGTTGTAAGAAAATAGTTTCAGTTGTTTAAGCCACTCAGTGCCTATTGTGCTATGGAAGCCCAAGTAGACTTATACAGACTGGGTATAAGGATTGCATTTATTTTGTTTTCCTAACTGTCCCTTCTCCTAATGTTTTGCAGGCACTGCAGTTACCTTCCAGCCCCTTTGCTGTTTAAGGAGATTATTCAGGTCTGCTCTCAGATACCCTGGGTACAGTATTATTTCTATGAGAATTAAGTACTAGCAAATTCATGTGAAGAACATGATTTTTCTCTCTTGATCAAAAAGCTGGCTATCATGGGGTTAACCAGACATTTTGAAAAGCACGTAGAGTACAACATTCTATCTGTTAAAAATCTGTTCTTCCCAAACAATGCATAACCTTGCCTAGGACACACTCTGAAAGCACTTTTCATTTATTATTATTTATTGTTCTATTTATGTGAATTTTCCTTCCAAGTTCTGCCTGTAACATTCTCCATCTCCTTTTTATGAGGACAAAATTGTAGTGTACCCATCCAGATGGTGGGAGGTTGGTAGAAACAGACCCAGAAGTGGGCCTTAAAATCTTAAATCCACACTCAGTCTTCAAGGCCAAGATGACTCAATGTATCATGTGGAAAGTGAAGCCAGTGTCCAGGATGGGGCTATGCAGTACTTAATAAATAAACGTGTAAAGATGGGACCTAGAGTAGGAAATGGCAACCCACTCTCGTATTCTTGCCTGAAAAATTCCATGACAGAGGAGCCTGGCAGGCTATAGTCTACGGGGTCGAATACAGTCAGTCACGACTGAGCGACTGATCGCATAGAGACGGGAAATAGCTGGACTGACTCAGAACTTATTCTCTGGAGCCCAAATCTCCTCGGGGTTCCTGAGCTAAATTCCCACACTTAGTGTATTCTTTGAGCCAGATTCTAATCTGTTCCCTTCTTTACCCTGGAAGCCTTTGCCCCACAGCTGGGGCTCATTTGGTTTGGATTTTCATCTATAAATTGCTGTCAGCGAGGATCTTGAGGAGCTAATTGGTGAAAGTAACCTAAAAACGGGACCCTAGAAGGGAATGAGAGAAACTGAATTTTCATCATTCCCTTCCTCCAAGAATTGTGTTACCCTTTGCCAAGAAACAACTAGCTTTGAAGCTTGAGTAATCTCTCTTGTTTGAAAGCTAAAAGCCAACTTAGATGAAATGCCATCAAACAAAAGTATGTCTCTTAGTCTTGTTGAGAAGTGTGGAGCGGATAGTGTTTGTGATTCAAAGTCCCACTTGGACACACTTCAAAGAGGGACTCCAGGCAGAACTGCTAAAAGCTCCGCCAGCACCAGGACGCACAGATTTCTAGTCGCTGGGGCCCCAGCTCAGTTCCTGCATCTGAGAAGCATCATAATTGCTGTCCTTTTAATCTTTTTTGCAGCTTATCAAATGGAGGCCACTTCACAGCAGGACACAGGTTCAAAATAATAAAAGCAAAATTTGTAGTGATTTGATTTTCCCTTAAAAAAAAAATCTTTGCAGTGATACTGAAGCTTAACAAAAGTACGGGAATTTAAATTGGCAAAAGCGGGGTCAGGAACAGCTCAGATGATGGAAAAGCACTTCTGGCATCTAAGAACTGGTTGTGAAACAAGCAAAGTAGGTATGAATGTCAGGTCACAAGCTAAGGTATACAACCATAAAGCTTTCCATTTTTTATGCAGCCACTAATTTTAATCTCTAGATTACACTCCATGAAGGTCTTGTAACTTAATCTCAGTCTATTCAGGGTTTCCAGTGTCCAACTGGCTGCTTAAGTCACCTGTATACATCCCTCAATTAGGCAGCTTTGAGATATCCATTGTCCTGTTGGGATGTGGTCATTTGCTCCTGTGACTTGCCATCTTGTCCCTATGCCTGACCCATTGCCTCCAGCAGCTCTGCTTACTCCTTCCACATAGAGTCTGGAGCACAGGGACCATCAAGCCCCTTGACATGGCACACGAGAAGTCCTTCCCTAGGTATATAATCATACTATAGAGATGCACCTGTATCCTGTCCACTTTTGTCCTTTCTTCTAAACACTAAATCCGTTCCATTTTAAATACTGCCTTCATTTCATTTTAGGGTCTTTTTTTTTCTCTTCAAAATATAAGTGTAGAATGAGTAGAGCTACTCTGTGCAAAAGGAAAATGAAACAGAATAAAACATTTTTTAAAAAGAACATAGCTCTATTATAGTGGCCTATATTGTGAGAAGTAAGTAAAATGTGACAACATAAATAATCAGTAAGAGAAAAATGTGATGGATTTTGTGACTTTAAAAAAATGCATCCTGGTCAGGGTGTGATTAGCAGTGGGGGCTGGAAGGATCCCTGGGAGAGAGGAGACTTGGGCTGTACCTTGAATGAGGTATGCATTTCTGTAGGCAGATAAAAAGTGATCGCAAGGGCAATGGACGTTCCAAGAAAACCTAGTGGTTTATTCTGGCTCTAGATCTCCAATTTAGATGACTTCCGAGAAGCACAGGCAGGCTTAGGGTCAACTTACAAGTTGGAAGATAACACATGGGGTTTGAGTTTCTCTGAGGTTTGAGTGTGTCAAGGTCAGTTTAGGTGTACCTCTAAAAGAGCCAAAACCCTAGATTAGTTTCAGAGCTCTCCTGATCTCCTGGAAGTGCTCCTGACCACAAGACCAGTCTGTGGGTCAGAGCAGATGAGATCAGGAAGCCCTCCTCAACAAACCTCCCACCCACTCCAGATGGAGTTCATTAGTGCCTTCAGCCCAGCCTGCCCACCTCTGCAACCTTTGCTTGCCTCCCTCATTGGAGTCATCACTTTGCTCATTTTGTTTACAGGCTCATTTTTCCTGCATGCTCTGGTCCCTGAGAGAAATGCCATGTTTTATTCCCAGTGCCCCTTTGTGTCTTCAGCATCTAGTACTTTCCCAGGACCTAACTTAGGAGGAACTTAGTTGAGTAGAAATGAAAAGACCCACTGCCGAGCCAACTTCCTGCTAGTCTTTATGGAGCTCTGTATTTTTATATTGG
This sequence comes from Ovis canadensis, assembly GCF_042477335.2. Classification (NCBI taxonomy): domain Eukaryota; kingdom Metazoa; phylum Chordata; class Mammalia; order Artiodactyla; family Bovidae; genus Ovis; species Ovis canadensis. The sequence continues at coordinate 40,441,945 of NC_091250.1, read as the reverse complement.
AGAAGGCAATGGCAACCTATTCCAGTACTCTTGTCTGGAAAATCCCATGGACGGAGAAGCCTGGTAGGCTGCAGTCCATGCAGTTGCTAAGAGTTGGTTGGGCATGACTGAAGTGACTTAGCAGCAGCAGCAGCAGCAGCAGCAGCAGCAGCAGCAGCAGCAGCAGCAGCAGCAGCAGTATTTTTATGTAGGTTGAATCTCATCCAGCTTTTGTGGTAGAAAAGTGGTTGAGTTAGACATTCTCTGTTTTCCCCATTTATTTATTAAAAATTTTTTAAAAATTAATACAATTTTGGCATGTTACTTCCATTTAGTTATTACAAAATATTGGCTGTATTTCCCATGTTGTACAATGCATCCTTCCACCTAGGTGTTTGTACCTCCCACTCCCTCACCCCTGTGTTGCCCTTCTCCATCCTCCCCACTGGTAACCACCCATTTGTTCTCTATATGTGCAACAACTTCTTTTTTGATATATTCACTAGTTTGCTGTACTTTTAGATTCCAGAAACTATTGTTTTCCTCATTTCATAGATGAAGAAACAGAGGCAAATGTAGATTAAGTAACTTTACAAAGATGACAGAGTTAGTAACTGGCAGAGCCAGTATCCCAATCCAGTTAGCCACCCAATGTCATCAAATACTTATTACGGGTCTATGCCCTCCATTGCTATGTGTTAGGAGATAGAGAAATGGATGAATTGGAAGAGTTTCTGTCTTTATGGAGCTTTTATTCAAGAACTGGATGACAGGCTGTACACCAGTAAATAAATATCATAAATCAGACAATAATAAATGCAAGAAAGCTAACAGCTAGTATAATATAATGAAGTCTGACTGGGTCAAGGGAGGCCTGTGACTACGTCTAGATAACATGGCTGAGAAGTCAGTGACAGTTGAAGTGAGATTTAAAGAATGAGAAAGCACTGCCAGCAGAAGTTCTATGGGGACCCCTGGAGAGTACGTGGAAGCTCTGCCCCCTTTCTCCACACTTTGCCCTACACCTTGCCCTATGTGTCTCTTCAATCTGGCTGTCCCTCAGTTAGATAATATTATAACAAATAATTATAAAATTATTTTTATTTTTTTCTCTTTTTTTTTATTTTTTAAATTTTAAAATCTTTAATTCTTACATGCGTTCCCAAACATGAACCCCCCTCCCACCTCCCTCCCCATAACATCTCTCTGGGCCATCCCCATGCACCAGCCTCAAGCATGCTGCATCCTGCGTCAGACATAGACTGGCGATTCAATTCTTACATGATAGTATACATGTTAGAATGTCATAAAAAAAGGTGGAGGGGGCTTCCCAGGTGGCACAGTCACAAAGAATCCATCTGCCAATGCAGGAGATGCAAGAGACACAGGTTCAATCCCTGGGTCAGGAATATTCCCTGGAGTAGGAAACAGCAATCTACTCCAGTATTCTTGCCTGGAAAATTCCAGAGGAGCATGGTGGGCTACAGCCCATGGGGTTGCAAAGAGCTGGACTTGACTGAGCAGCTGAGCACAGCACACAGTACAGCAAGTTAAAAAAGAAAAACGTTACTTGGGCAGGGAATGGGGAAGAGCTTACTTTTTGTGACTGGAGTTTGGGGAAGAGTTGAACAATTGAAAAAGTGGAAAGGCCACGCTTTACATATAACAGAGTTTGAATTTATTCTAAGAGCAGTGGGAAGAGTTTTTCACAGGGTAGTCAAAGGATTTATGGTTTATAAACATCACTCTATTTTAATAAGAATGATTTGTAGTTGTTGTAGGTGTAGGAGTAGGGAAAACAGGCAGGAGGTCATAGCCCAGTTCTGGTCAGAGGTCACAGCTGCTGGGACCAGGATGGTGGCTCCGTATGGAGAGAAAGGAGTAGGGTGAGAAATATTTTGGAGTTTGAGCCTACAACTCACTGATGGATTGGATGTGGCAAATGGGAAAGAAAGGGAACTGAGATATTCCTGGATTTTTTTTTACTTTAGTCACTGTTTGAACGTTTATGTCATTTTACAGAGATGGAGAAAGGACTGAGGGAGGAACCAGTCTTGATAAATGAGATGAAATTCTAGAACTTTTGTTTGAACTGTGATTCTGAGCTTCTTTAAATATCCATCCGGAGTCTTAAGGAGGCAATTGTACACGGAGTCAGGAGCTCAGGGGTCGCCCATGTTAAACAGAAACTTCTAGACAGTGAGTTTTCACATCATCATAATAAAATTTTTGTGGTTTCATCGTTTCTGCTCCAGAGGAGAATCCATTTTCTCAAAAGCATGCCTTGACATCTAAAGTTTATGTTTTATCAAAACAAGTCAATTCTAATTCCCACCACCACCTCAGGGTAGTAGTAATATTAACCAGGAAGATCACAGGGTAAGCAGACTGGAGGCAGTCAGGAAACGAAATGTGTAGATGTGTGTCCATGTACTGTAATCAAACTATGCCATTCTTGGGAAAGGGAAGTAACAGTGAGCTTTGTATACTGGAAGTCAACAAAACCTCTTACCAAGGAGACTGCTGTTAACATTGGAACTTTGAGCAAATATAGAAACTATGTCGGGAGAAGGAAATGGCAACCCACTCCAATATTCTTGTCTAGAGAATCCCGTGGACAGAGGAGCCTGGTGGGCTGCTGTCCATGGGGTCGCACAGAGTCGGACAGAACTGAAGCAACTTAGCATGCATGCATGCATTGGAGACGGAAATGGCAACATACTCCAGTATTCTTGCCTGGAGAATCCCAGGGATGGATGAGCCTGGTGGGCTGCCGTCTATGGGGTCAAACAGAGTTGGACATGACTGAAGTGACTTAGCAGCAGCAGCAGCAGAGACCATGTCTAGTAATGGTGCTGATGGTGCTAAATGGCTTCATTCATGTCTGACTCTTTGCAACCCTATGGGCTGTAGCCTGCCAGGCTCCTCTGTCCATGGAATTCTCCAAGCAAGCATACTGGAGTGGATTGCCATTTCCTTCTCCAGGGGATCTTCCTAACCCAGGGATCGAACCAAGGTCTCTTGTCTTGGCAAGCAGGTTCTTTACCACTAGCACCACCTGGGAAGCACTGATATCTGAATGCAGCCCTTTCCATGGCAGAGAGGTGTAGAACAGGAGCAGATGGCTTTGGCCAGAGGATTAACAGATTGTGATAATACAAGGTGAAGGTAAATTTAGACCAAATCAGAACAGAACCCATTCTCTCAGCTATATCCAGCAAATAATTGTCATCATATTGTGGTGAGGAGGAACTAGAAATTTACATTAAAACCCCTACTGCACATCCTTTGTAATTTTTAAATTCAGTTATGCCTAAATTAACTGTATAATAAGATACATATATATCTAATTGCAGTTTCTGTTCAATCTTTTTGGACTAATCCATTTTGATTTTCTTACTCACCAAGTCCAACATAAAATTACCAGATCTTATTAATGCCATGCTGGCTGTTAAGATTCTGATGTCTCCAGAGTAGGCAGAACTAGTTGGTGGAACATTTCACATGATGCTGTCTTAGCCAGGTTAATTCCTTCCTGGGTATGCTATAAGATTCAACTAATACCTTAAAGCTAGACACAGATAAATTGGTCACATTTCCTGTCTGAAAGCTAGGAGAGAACAGTCCTAAGCAAATGAACCTGGGTTGGCTGGATTTTGCCCTGAGAAGGGGGGATGTATAAACGTATATAGTACTTCTAAAAAAATGGGCCCAGGAGGACTGTCTCAGCTTCCTGGAGAGGCAATCTCCACCTCTGCTGCTTGACATCAGATCTTCTAATTAGAGAATCCAGTGATTCCCCCTTTAGACCTTACCCAAGTGGCTAAAATGCTCAGGAAGTCAAGCAGAATTATTTATCCTTGTCAGTTAATGTTTATGGCTCACTCACTGTATGCTGGCCATTTTATTGACAAGGCAACTTTCTATGAACCATGGTCCTCAGGATGTCGAGGATTAATGGAGCAAAACAGAAGATTTGGGAATTTGGCACCTAGCAGGCTGGATATTCTTCTGCATTTCCCAGGATATGGAAAACTGCTGGGATAACGACAAGCCCATTGTCCATAGAGTTCTACTTGGTTTGCATTATTTTATATCACTAATTGTGCTCTGCATTTATCTGCTTACTATATATGCTTATCAACACATGTCAGAAAATATATCATAAAGCCCATTCTACAAAGGAACAAAACTGGAACCCATGTCAGAACTTACCAAATGTATTCATGAAAGCATGTGGACAGATTTATGGGACTAGTTTGGATATTATTGAGATCTCTTAAATGATACCAAAGAGTGTTAGGACATAGAAGCCAAAGGTACCTTTTAGGTGATACAGTCAGATGTTTCTCAAATGCTTTTAAACCGTAGCACGTTTTTTTCGATTGAAAGCTGATGCAGAAGCCCAGTATACAGAGGAAAGCTTTCCCATATGAGGGTGAGGGGAAGGCCTTGCCTTCTTAACCTCCCCTGAGTCACTTCATAGAATTGAAGACAGTTAGCAGGATCATTTGCAAATCCATCTGCCTGGCATTAGGAAGCTGAGTCTCAGAGGAGCCCTGGGGTGAGTAGTCCAGGATCACATTGTACATAATTTAAGGAGTTACAGCTAGAACTTGGTTCTATTGACTCCAGGCCCATTAAATCACAACTAGGTATCAGTTCTTCCCACGTCAAATTATGTGGGATCAGTGAAGAAAGAATTGCATGCTTATTGCTGTTGCTTTTGTATAGATCTTTCTGTTTCAAGAAGGAGTTGAATGGCTAGAAGTGACCGCATGCTTTTGCAACTTGGCCTTTTCTTCTGGCTTTGGGTGGAAGTCTACCTTACTTAGCTAAGAACTCAGATTCTTCCAGTCTACTGTTAGGTAAGTCACTTATACCTGTATGTACTGCCATGTTTCAGGGACTTGGAATGTTCAGAACAGTGGTGGATATATTGATAGGAAACTGACATGAATGAAATGTGTCAGGAGGGTTTGAACTCTGAACTTCTGAACATTGTTCCAGAGAATCCCAAGATGAGGGTTAGAAAGTGGATTCTGAATTATGAGATCAGACAAGAAACTGTGTTAAAATTTCTTCAGCCCTACTGATAACTCCACAATTCACCCACCTGTTTCACCAACATCTCAGCATCTGTGCTGGCCTCCTCCCTCTCCCTGAACCTCATGTGTCTTGGCTGGGGCTGACATGTCTATTCCAGATGCCCTCCTCCTATGCCTCCTATGTCTCTTGTCCCTGATATCTTAATATTTCAAATCTCTACTCTTCCTTAAAGCTTTTCAGATGCCCTTCTCAGCTCTCATGTCCCTTCTGCTATTCCTCCAGACCAGCACTTAGAGATTGCCTCTTATTAGAGTTCTTTAGTGTATGTCCATCTTCTGCCTTCTCAGTTATGAAGGGCTAAGAAAGCTCTGGAAATGTGTCATATTCATATCATCAGGCAAAATGCTTGCCCATACCACAGGCTCCCAAATCGTTGTTCAGTTGATAAGTTGTGTCTGACTCTTTGCGACCTGATGGACTGCAGCACACCAGGCTTCCTTGTCCTTCACCGTCTCCTGGAGCTTGCTCAAACTCATGTTCATTGAGTTGGTGATGGCATCCAACTATCACATCCTCCGTTGTCCCCTTCTCCTCCTGTCTTCAATCTTTCCCAGCATCAGAGTCTTTTCTAGTGAGTCAGCTCTTCACATCAGATGGCCAAAGTATTGGAGCTTGAGCTTCAGCATCAGTCCTTCTAGTGAATATTCAGGGTTGATTTCCTCTAGGACTGACTGGTTAGTCAAATATAATTATGCAAAATATATGGAAATAGCCTTTTTGTCTTTTTTTGATTATAAGTGACAATGGGGTTATAAGACAGATAGTAGAGACAATCCTAATTATGGGAATGTTATAAAAATGAGATTTTGAAATTTTATATTTACAAGTAAATAATGAGGATATTCAAGGAATTGAACCTATAAAAAATGTTGCCTGAATTTTGAGTATGTAGAACTTGAGTTGTTCAGCCTGTTTCTGTGGTTCTTTATTGAATTCTCTGTTTTTATAAATTATTTTTGAGCATTGCCTTCTCCAATTAATATATAATTTCTTGATTAGAGAATTTTTTTAATTTTAAAAATTTTATCAAAATTTACTGTTTTACTGTTTTTGACTTTATTTTCCTAGGAATTATGAAGATATCGACAGTTTATTTTATGTATCTAAATATACTCATTATATATTTTATCTATCTATCTATCTATCATCTGTCTTGGAGAAGGAAATGGCAACCCACTTCAGTATTCTTGCCTGAAGAATCTCATGGACAGAAAAGGCTGTAGGATTATAGTCTATGGGGTTGCAAAGAGTCAGAAACAACTAAGTGACTTAGCACAGCATCATCTGTTTGTCTGTCTGTCTACCTGTCAATCATCTATCTTTTTAAAAAATTTTTATTATTATTATTTTTTTTACTTTACAATATTGTATTGGTTTTGCCATACATCAACATGAATCCGCCATGGGTGTACACGTGTTCCCAATCCTGAACCTCCCTCCCACCATACCATCCCTCTGGGTCATTCCAGTGCACCAGCCCCAAGCATCCTGTATCCTGCATTGAACCTAGACTGGCGATTCGTTTCTTATATGATATTATACATGTTTCAATGCCATTCTCCCAAATCATCCCACCCTCTCCCTCTCCCACAGAGTCCAAAAGACTGTTCTATACATCTGTGTCTCTTTTGCTGTCTCGCATACAGGGTTATCATTACCATCTTTCTAAATTCCATATATATGCGTTAGTATACTGTATTGGTGTTTTTCTTTCTGGCTTACTTCACTCTGTATAATGGGCTCCAGTTTCATCCACCTCATTAGAACGGATTCAAATGTATTCTTTTTAATGGCTGAGTGATACTCCATTGTGTATGTGTACCACAGCTTTCTTATCCATTCATTTATATGAGAAATAGTCAGGAGCAGGTTTAAAAAACTGTCATTTTGGTTCTTGCTTGATTGTAGAATTTAGTAGAAGGGTAGTCACCTTGTTGGGCTTTCTGAAATAACTTTTCAAAATAGTATATGTTAATTTGTGACCAAAAAGCATATGACATTATAATTAAGGGCATGAATTTTGGAGTTAGACTGCCTGAGTTTGAATCACAATTCCACTACTTCTCAATTGTGTGAACAAGGGCAAGTTGTTTTAACTCTCTGTTTCCTTGATTGTAAAATGGGGATAACAATAGTACTTACCTCCTAGGGTTGCTGTAAAGACTAAATGAGGTAATATTTTAACTGCTTAAAACAGTACCTGGAACTAGTTATACCATATAAATGCTAGTTGTTATTATTCTAGAACCCTCTTTTGACTCTCTCTTCCTATCTCTCTCCCCATGATATGCTCCTCTTTGGTATGTTCTTGAGTATCAGTTACATGGTTGAGATGAGCATGAGTAAATATAGGCATATGCACCTCAAAGAACACTACATATATACTTCTCAAGAGTAGGTGTTAATGCTGATGAGAAAGTTCTTGTATCAGGAGTATTGTAGAAGTGTTGATGACCCTGCTCATAACTAGGAGTAGAATATACGAAGCAGTGATTAGAAATGCAGTCACTGCATTAAGGAATGTTCTGATAACACAATATGGGCTTTACTGTAGGCAACTTTGGTGTTTTATTAAGGTATAAGCAGAACTGCATATCTCAAACAGCCATTCTAGATTGCAAGGTTTGCTGATGCTAAAGAAGTGCAAATATATACAATTAATGGGTGAATGATGGGGAGCATTGTTTGCTGAATCAGCCTTACACTGAGTTGCATCTGATTGATCATATTTACAGCTCTCTTGAAAACAACAAGCCTCCTGCATGTACTGAGATAGTTTTAGTGATCCCATTGCTTGCCATCAGTCTGCATAATAAGACTCACCTTCATGGATCTTTTCCCTAAGTTTTGAAACTCTGCAGGTGTTTTCCTTATCCTTTTTATATTTCTAAAGTGTGTGTGTTTAGTAGAGAAATGCTCCAAATTGTGCTTGCTGTGCTTGATTGGACATGTGGCTTTTCCACTTTGGGTTTTAAATAGATTTGCAGATTTAGGAGTCTGCAGACTACCTACTGCACTTAACCAGATAATTTAGCGCCCACCGAAAACTTTCCAGTTATGTTTTCTATGCTTACTCATAGATATAAATCCAAATTATATTTTTATTTTTAATATTAATATTTACAGAAACAGAATTATGGATCCTTCATGCATAGGGTCAGTCAAGGCAAGAGAAAAGTAAGAAGAAATGGAATATATATATATATATATATAATATATGTATATATAATTTTTTTTTTGCATCATAAAATCATGCCATGACTAAGGAGCCTGGCAAGTAGTCACGGGGGGAAAATAGGCAAATGCCAAATACCTGAATAAAAAACAAAGACCTCACATAAATATTCAGACATCCTGTCTCCATAATATCAGATAACCAGAGAGGTGAAAATATCTGCATAATGGACTGAGTATTCTAGATTTTATCTGACATGTGACATCATTTAGGGGTAAACTGGACTGTAAATAATTAAACTAGCTCTTGGAAGTCTCTAGTGCTGTCTTCTGTGTGTGAGACCTAAGAAGCTATAGGAGGGTTAGCAGATGACCTAAAAGCATTTAGCACTAGGTGGTCTCTACTTATCCACTCACCTCGATGCTACCACTTTAAAGAATGGGTCTACTAAGTTAATTTCATCTCAAAAGATAAACAAGTGCTCCCAGAAAGTAATTTGCTAACAATTAATAACATGTTATAATAATAATATAAAATTATTATATAATAATATACTTATGAGATTATAATAATATAAAAATGTCTGGTAGAAATTTGGTTTTGTTTCTAGAAGAAATCAAGGCTAATTTTTATTTTGTTACCTGGGCTTTCTATGAAAGCTGACCATGAGTGTTTCTTAGGCAGTCTGAGCCTGGGTTCCTTCCTAAGTCATACAGGTGTAACCATACCAATTTTGGTGTTGTTATGAGGTTAAACAAGAATCTGTGTTCAAGTGAGATAATTTTGACCATTATTATGTGTCTGGATCTGACACATAGTAAGTGTTCAATAATGGTAGCTGCAGGGTACTGTCACATACCTGGGCTATTGACAAAGCTTTGGGCTAGTGTAGTATAACTGCACTCAAACATACACCAGCTGTGGCATGAGCCTTTGATGCTATTCTCACCCACTACTGAGTCAAGTATGTTTTATTTTTAATAACTGGGACTTGAGGGTGCTCCAATCTGCAGAGTCTTCTATTGAGAATGCTCCACTAAAGGGCTCTCTCCTTGAGGGAGCTCAAGTTAATAGTTGATAGCCCTTCTGTTACTCTCTGCTGCCCAAAGGAATTTTCCTCTCTGCTACTAGGAGAGGTAAGAGAGGCAGATGCAATGTTTTATCACAGTGGGAAATGATTATTGAAGGTAATGATCACCACTGCATGATTTAATTTTTCAACTTGCCAAGGACTTAGAGGAATTTAAACTTCTAAGTAGTTTCATACAGTATATATTTTTTCTATTTAAATTAATGATTGGGGGAATGGATGCCATATGTAGGTAGGTCACTGGTACCTGTATGTACTGCCATGTTTCAGGGACTCGGAATGTTCACACCAGTGGTGGATATATTGCTAGGAAACTGACATGAATGACATGTGTTGGAAGGGTTTGAACTATGGACTTCTGAACGTTGTTCTGGAGCATCCCAAAATAAAGTTTAGAATATGGATTCCAAATTGTCTTTCCTGTAAGGAAGGAGTACAGTAAAAGAGGCCTTATTGTCACTGTGGAGACCTACTCTCATCACTCTTTCACTGCGAAGAGCAGAAGAATAGGATCTTAGCTATGCTCCAGTTTTAAGACCAAAACTCAACTGCTTATTTTAACAGAGAAAACTTAATATAAAGAAATTGCTGGGCTTCCCTGGTAGCTCAGCGGTAAAGAATCTGCCTGCCAATGCCAGGGATACAGGTTTGATTCCTGGTTTGGGAAGATCCCACATGCCTCCGAGAAACTTACCCCTTGGGCTTCAATTATTGAGCCTGTGCTCTAGAGCCTGGGAGCTGCAACAAGAGAAGCCACAGCAATGAGGAGGCCTCGTCCTGTAACTAGAGAGTAGCCTTTGCTCCCCACAACTAGAGTAAAGCCCTCTCAGCAACGAAGACCCACACAGCCAAAAATAAATAAGTAAAAATTGCTAATTTGGTATTAATGAACTAAGAATGCACCATACGAACACTAATGCAGTCCCTGTCCATAAGGCTGGTTTCATGTGTGTGTGACCTCTGCATTTCCATGAGGTCTTTCATTTAGAAGGGCATCATGCTTGGTTTGCTACAGTCAATGGGGTTGCAAAGAGCTGGATGTGACTTAGCGACAGAGTATGCATGCTTGGTTTAATGCTCTGCTGTCGCTATCTTGGAATTCTTAATTTTTAAACAAGGGTATAAAATTTTCATTTTTCAGTGGATTCGTAATTCATCCCACCTGGAGGAAGAGGCAACCACCTTTAGTCATGGGAAACAAAGAGAAGAGGCTGAGATTATGAAACAAAAAATTTTTGAGGTGTGGATGCCAATTAGCACTGGTGACTCTGAATTCAGAGAATAGACCCTGAGAGCCTGGAGCAAAACCTCTGAGAATGGGTGCTGACTGCCTCACACAAGAGTCTTGGAAGGAATGCCAAGGTGGGGTCAGAATCTCTGAGGTGCCATCATGAAGCTGGTTGTGTCAACATTAGAACTTCAGACTTCTACTGCTAGAAGGGATTGCTACTGATGGTTTGCAGAAGTATTGCTCAGTGATGCCAATAAAGCCAAAATCCAAGAGGAGAAGGGTTCAAGGAAGAATCCAAGGATTTAGGGAGAAGGAGATTCAGGAAGCAGACAAAACGAGGCAAGCCTCTCTCCCTTCCCCAGTCTTCCCATCTTCCCCTTGGCATCTTCCCCAGTGGCAGATTTTAGCAGGCATCTAGCTGGCAGAGTACCACTGTGGGCTATAGCATCCTCATTCTAGAGTCGTGAATGATGTACAGAAAGGTGCACATGGAGGGAGAGCTTAGTGGCTTTCACAAGCAGAGCAGTCAGAGACTAGGAGAGATGTACAACATGTCTCAAGTCTCTCTGTCCTCCCAGTGGCGTTGGCAGTAGCCAACAGGATCTGTTTAGGCAGGTCTTCTGATGGTCATACGAACCCTCAGAAGACTCAGCTAACATGACCTTTCCAAGTAGACTTAGAATATTTGTAGCTTCATTTTACCCCATGAACTTTATATTTACATGATACATAATTCTGGTTCAGATGTGTGAAATGTTTCGAGGCACACGTGTTAAGAAAGGGGAGAGAATACCTCACTGTGCAGAATATAAACTTTCCCTAAGAGTGCTTCCTGGAAGGAAACTTTTAAGTAAACACCAGACGTCAGACTTCTCTCTCTGTCTTCTCTCTAGTTTGGAGTTGTGTTTGTGCCAGTGATTGGGTAGAATTTGATAAAGTTTACATTTAGTACATTTAGTACAGTTTTAAAATTTGCTCAGTTAAGGTAAGGATTATTATTTCATTTCATTTATTTGTTTGTTTGTTTTTTAAAGATTTTTACATGGGCCAATTTTTAAAGTCTTTATTGAATTTGTTACAATAGTGCTTCTGTTCTGTGTTTTGGTTTTTTGGCCTCGAGGCATGTGGGATCTTTGCTCCCCAACCTGGCATGGAAACCACACCCTCTGCATCAGAAAGTGAAGTCTTAATCACTGGACCACCAGGGAAATTCCTATTACTTCATTTTAAATGAAAAACATTTTGTATGAAATGATTCAAAATTTCCATAAGAAGGTCACCCTGCAAGGAGTGGGTATGTATTTTTTCTTGCCACATTTCATTGAGCTGTTCCATGCCTCCCAAATTACTCTGGCGGCCTAGGCTGTAGCAATAGGAGTTCAGCTCTATAGGTTCGGTGGCAGAAAGGAAATTAGGTTCTGTGATAGCTCTTCACAGGCTTCCCAGGTGGCACTAGTGGTAAAGAACTCATCTGCCAATGCAGGAGAAACAGGAGACATTGGTCTGATCCTGAATCTGGAAGATCCCCTGGAGGAGGGCAGTGCAACCCACCCTAGTATTCATGCCTGGAGAATCCCATGGACAGAGGCACCTGGAGGACTATAGTCCACAGGGTCGCAGAGATGGACATGACAGAAGCGACTTAGCATGCACATAGCTCTCTATAGGAGTGATATCTTCACTGTGCATCCCTTTCCCTGTACACTATTTAAAACACAACATATATATGTTTTAAGGCAAAAGAGTTTCATCATAATGATGATGTCAAGCAAGGTAACTACGAATTTTAGCTTAAGCGTACCTTCATAAGGCTCGTTTCTCCATAAGGCTACCTTCCTAACAGCAGCTTCGAAAACTGGATAAGTCTATGGTTGCTAAAGGGCCAGAGGTACAACTAATGTTTGAGGGATAGAGAGAGTCTGGGATAGAATTGTTTTGTCAGAGTTGTTTGCAAATGAAGAGCAAGGATAGAATTCGTTCCTATATGTGTCATCTATCATCAACCACCATCTTCATCAGAGAGGAGTGGAAGGCACCTTATAATAGGAGTCAAACTGCTGCCTTGAGCAATTTGGCCAGGCCCAGATGACGCGCTCAGCTTAGAGCTGTCATTAAGGGGACAAGCAGGAAGGCTGACAGGTTAACTTGATATGCTTGATTTCAACATCATTGTTGGATCAAGGGCAGACACTGCAAGGGTGCTGAATTCAGAGAAGTTATTGCTTACAAAATGCCAAAGGTAAGGTCTGAACAAAAATATCTAGGAGAAATCCATCTGTGAAATGCATTTTCTTCATAAAGTACACAATCTACCACAAAGCACAGAAGAGTAAAGCCACCCTTCCTGCTGGTTTGCTTGCTTCTCTTTCATTTACCAGCAAGGATCCCCAAATTATATAAACATGTAAAGGTTTTGTTGCTCTTCTGGAGAAGGGAAGAAAGACCCAGCTGAATCAGCCTCCTAAATGACTGCATTATTTTACCCTGATGGCTTTAATTAGAGAAAAATAACTGCATTGAGACCATCTGCATATTCATAATGTAGAACATATGACTGGTTTTCAGGATTTTGAAAAAGAAAATGTGTTAATAACCATGCTTCTTTCCATTCATTTCTCACATTCCAGGCTATTTCTTTGAAAAATAGTGTATTTGAAAAACCTGTTTACTCTTTACATGGGCCAAATGTTCTCATTCCTTCAGGCTTTGTGTGTTGTGTCTGCTACTATTATACATTTCAGCAACAAATGCTAAAACAGAATATGGTTGTTTATGAGAAAGAATGCCCCATAAGTGGGTTCATAATGCTTTGTAGATGTGTATTTATATTAACACGTTGTCTTTTGTTAGGCATAACTTATTGGAGTTGTATTAATGGAAAGTCCTGCTAGAATTTCCTGAGAGTACGATGAGGACTCAAGCCAAGAAGGATGTGTAGTGTGTGTGAATAGGGACATGTATATGTGCTTGTGTGGATGAGGGTGTGTGTACCTTAGGATATGGCAATGTACATCCAGTTTTGACCAAGTGACATAATCAGCAATCATGAAAACTAAAATGATTAAATTTACAGAAATTGTTTCAATGTTATACTAGTAAGAAAATAAGAATTTTTGCATTTTAAATTCTTAAGGAAGTATAAAACAATCTCTAGTAATATCAGAGGAAAATGAAAAAGTGATAAAACTTTTGGGATTTTGTTGTCTGGCTTTTGGGTAGTCACTGGATCAATAAATCCAATTCCTACTATAAGGTAACAAACAAGAGAACAACAAAAGGAATTAACTATTTTTAAAACAAAGCAGAAAAAGGTGTAAATGGGGGGAACGGATTAGAAAAGAAATGAAATTGTACCCCTCTGAGACCAAGATGCCATGTTTGTAAAGCGGCAGTAAAAAGAAACTAGTGAAACGAAAATTAGATGGCAGAGTCATGTATGTTGTGAAGAATTGGAGCAAATCCACCTGTTCCCCGGGAGGTTGCCTCGAAGCACGCGTGTCCTGTGGACATGGAGCATCTTAGTTACTCTTGGTCCTCCGAAGGCTCTTTAAAGCCCCCAAGGGCTTAAAGATCCAATTTCTTTCTTCTATTTTGCCATACTTCTTCGAATTTGGTAAGAGGACTTAGGAGCTTGCTAGCTCGGATGAAATCATTTATAACTTCTTGTCCAGTTTTCAGATAAAAAGCCAATTGTATTTGGATAAGACATTTTTCATTAAAAAGAAAATACTCGAAGGCAGTGATTGACATTAAAATAAACAAACTGCTTATATCACAATTATGCCAGAGTCTCTGTTTTGCAAGAGGAAATAATCTGACATTTCCATTTATTAGTGAGGGCGTTGGAGATTTCCAGTCATTCTCAACATCTACTGTGATGACGATCAAATTGGGAATGGTCTTGCTGTCAAGGACATAGTAAATGAATGACTTCTTTCTCAAGGAATTGACTTAATTAGAATGAATTTTCTCTTTTTTTCCCCTTCTAGTTAGAAAATCACGCTTGTGATTACATGAATATCCTGTTTTGATAGAGACTGTATTAACTTAGTTCAGTTGTCATAGCTCTTTGAACAGTAAAAAGGATGTCTTCTATATTTTTATCTGTCTTCTAATTTCTAGTAAAGATGACACAAAGTTAATCACTTACATATGGTTTTGAAACTTCCTTCATATTTACTGTTCTTATATCTACCTAAAAATTCCCTTTGCTTTCCTTTTTACTGTGAGTATCAAACTTTTTCACAATGACTTCCATCTGGTGTTTCCTGCGCATATAGCAGTATAATATAAGTATTCTTTTTGCTCTGGGCCCCCTATTGCTCTATTCATCCTATTCATGACTTTTCTCTCTATGAATTATCTCTCAATTATAGCTGATAAAATTGTCCCCCTTCTTTTTCAGGGTACAGAGTATACTTAGATACAGCAAAGCCATGTTTTAATAAAATATGGGCAATTCAATCAGTGTGACTCTCTTCCTCTTTCTTTTTAAAATTTGCTTTGGATTCATGCCAATCCAGAAGTGAACATGGAAGATCTCCTAATAACTGTTTTCCTTTACTTACTGATTTGTGATAGAATGCTATATACATCTTTTGGTTCTGTGCTTTTAATAATAACTTAAAAACCTCCATTAAATCAACTATTTAATATGAAATGATGGAAATATTTAAAATAAAATTTCCCTGTTCTTTTATTGTGGTCAAATACTTGCCACAAACTTCACCATTTTAATCATTTTAAGAGTATAGTATTAATTAGTACATTCACATTGCTGCGACATCACTACCACCATTTATCTCCAGAACCTTGCCGTCACCCCAAACTGAAACTGTGGACCTGTTAAACAACTCCCCATCTATCAGCCCTTGTTGTTCAGTCACTAAGTTATGCCAGACTCTTTGTGACCCCATGGACTGCAGCACACTAGGCTTCCCTCTCCTTTACTATCTTCTAGAGTTTGGTCAAACTCATGTCCATTAAATCGGTGATGCCATTCAACCATCTCATCCTCTGTCACCCCCTTCTCCTCCTGCCCTCAATCTTTTCCAGCATCCAGGTCTTTTACAACAAGTCAGCTCTTCACATCAAGTGGCCGAAGTATTGGAGCTTCAACTTCAGCATCAGCTCTTCCAATGAATATTTACGGTTGGTTTCCTTTAGGATTGACTAGTTCGATCTCCTTGCAGTCCAAGGGACTCTCAAGAGTCTTCTCCAACACCACAATTCCAAAGCATCAGTTTCTTGGTGTGAGGCCTTCTTTATGGCCCAACTCTTACATCCATACATGACTACTGGATAAACCATAGCTTTGACTATGCAGACCTTTGTCGGCAAAGTGATGTCTCTACTTTTTAATATACTGTCAGGATTATCATAGCTTTCCTTCAAAGGAGCAAATGTCTTTTAATTTCATGGCTACAGTCACTGTCCACAGTGATTTTGGAGCCCAAGAAAATAAAATCTGTCAGCTACCCTCTCTCCCCCATCTCTTTGCCATGAAGTGATGGGACCAGATGCCATGATCTTAATTTTTTGAATATTGAGTTTCAGTACAGCTTTCTCACTCTCCTTTTTCACCCTCATCAAGAGGCCCTTTAGTTTCTCTCCACCCAACTGTGTACCTATTAAACAACTCCCCATCTGCCCAGCCCTTGTTAACCACTGATTCACTTTCCATCTCTATGAATTTGACTATTTTGGGTGCTTCATATAAGTGGAATCATATGATATATTGTTGTTGTTTTTTTTTTATGTACGTTTTCCCTTTTGAATGGATTTAACAGCATTAAGGTGGAGAAGGCAATGGCACCCTACTCCAGTACTCTTGTCAGGAAAATCCCATGGACTGAGGAGCCTGGTAAGCTGCAGTCTATGGGGTTGCAAAGAGTTGGACACGACTGAGCGACTTCACTTTTACTTTGCACTTTCATGCATTGGAGAAGGAAACGGCAACCCACTCCAGTGTTCCTGCCTGGAGAATCCCAGGGACGGGGGAGCCTGGTGGGCTGCCGTCTATGGGGTCGCACAGAGTCAGACATGACTGAAGTGACTTAGCAGCAGCAGCAGCAGCAACAGCATTAAGGAGATGAGCTGGACTCTCCAAACTGGTCCTGCACTTACCTTCAGTTTCCAACTCTGTCATCACAAGAGAGGTCAAACGTAATGCCATCAAAATTTATTTCTGAAGGCCTTGTAAGTGGATCAGCACTGAAAACATGAGATGGTCTAGACAACCCATCTTGATTTAAATTAGATTCTATTCTGCAGATGCTACCCTGCCAGCCCAACCCTTGACCAACACTGAGTCAAGTTATAGAAGTTAAGGAAATCAAAATATATTGCAGTAATTAATTAACTGAAATTATTCCCTCTGTATCTTGCATGTGTGTGTGTGTACACTCATAAAAGGAAATTATTTTTTGTGGTAACATTAATAACTAATTTCTGAAAGTCATAGTAAGTCATACAAAGACTTTTTCATACTTTCCTAACAAACATGGTTAATGTTTACTAACTAGCTTATTAATGTTTATTCCCACATTTAGATGCTATAATTCAGGCTCAGTGAGATTAACCCCCTCCCATTCACAAGGCAAGTGAGTGGTGCTACTGGGCCCCAGTGCGCCCATTGTGTCAGCTCCATCTCCTCTGTCTTCCTAATTGCCCCCCAGTGGCACAGGAAGCTGTGTCTGGGCTGTGTGCAGTCCCAGTCTGATGCACTAATCAGCAAATGCAGTGCTCTCCTTCTTTTAATTTGATCTTCCAAGAGACTTTTCCCTGTCCAACATTCTTAAGGACCAGACAATTGACCTACACATTGTGACGCTCTGGTGAGGGTCAGACACTTCCCATGTCCAGCAAAGAGTTCCTGGCAGGCTGCAGCAATTAAGGATCAGGAACTCTTTTTCTTTCACCAAAACTGGGTCATATTACAGATAGTGGGGAGAGATAGTGTGGAACTAGTTCCGAGCGGCAGCTGACCAAGTTCTGCTGCTGGCAACAAATGTGGAAAACGGCTTTATGGTAAAGTCCAACGTGAAACTGCAAATGATTAAAATAATAGTGAAAGATGCTGCCAATGGTGTTTATAAAGAAACACTTTCAAATATAGGGAATGTCGTGTAAAACATATCGGGTTACTCTGCGGTCTTTGAACAGTGTCTCTGTGCCTGGTCTGTACAGGAAACACAGCGAAAGGGAAGAAGCAGAAACCTCAGCTCTGTGCTTTCTTGACTTTTGAAGCCTCACATTCCCAAGAGTATTGTCATCGTGGTTTCAAGTTTTTGTTTTTGTTTTTTTTAAACGGAGCTTGGCAGAGCTGTAGAAGCAACCCTTGCTGACAAGGGTTGTCGGCAGAGCTGTGTTCTGCTGGTCGCACAGGGCTGCCAGTCGGGGAGCATGCCCGGCTGTGCAGACACCTCTCTCAGCCCCTCCTCCTTGTCTCCTATTTTCCAGAGCACTTTGATCCTCTCTCATTTCCACTCCAAATTGGTCCCTGTGTATACTGTGTCAATTGGCACACTTTTATTAAAGAAATATTTTGCTAATAATATCCTAGCTGTTTTGAATTCTCCACAGCCTCTTCTGTCCTATCTGTGCATAACGGTGATTGTTCTAAATCCCATCATTTAACCTTGCCAATAGGAGCTCAACTGCTTCATTTTCTGTTCAATTTGTTTATCACCAAACATCGTGAGTCCAAAGAGTTCAAAGGTTTGCAAAAAGCTTTTTATTAAATAGCATTTTCTGTTAACGATTTGAAAGATAATTATTAAAAAATGTTTATAGTGGTTTGCTACTTTGTTAATGTGCTAATTTGCCCAATGTGCTTAGGCAAATTGAAATAGTTTGTAATTTGAAAAAGCAAATCTTATCACAAATACTTTATTTATTTATTTTTATTGGATTGTAGTTGCTTTACAATATTATGTTGGTTACCTTCATGGAATGGCTCAAAATACTCTTTGACTAGCTGTGCTCCACTGGATGAGTTACTAGACATTTCCAGACATCTATTCTGCATCAAAAATAAAGAGTAAAGACTTTCACTTGCTTCTGGGCATTAAAATGCAGCAGTTTTATAAATTTATGAAACAAAAAGCAAACTTGGGCTATTGCCTGAGGACTCCTAGCAGTTACATTTCAGATGCTCTTGGCTGTGTGTTTCTAGAAATCAATTTTCTCTTTTGTCCTCTTTCAACTTATTTTGAAAATCAGTCTCTGGATTTCTTCTGGCTCCTTTCCACTGCAGCCCAGCTCCACTTGTTTATTTCTGGAAGCCAGCAGCTTCTAAATTAGCTTTGAAACAAAACTCTATCAGCTACCAAGATCTGCATGTGAAATTTCAGCAACGGGATTTCATAGAAGAGTAACTTTTAAGGCAGTGAGCTTCTGTCCTTTGTTTTCTATTTTAGACCATTGAACCATTGTCAGACATAAAATTTCTGTGTTTTGTTTGAATTGGGTGACTTGGTTTACATGCAGGTTTTATCATTATACATTAACTTTATCTGGAACATGATTTTGTAAGAGTTCTGTTTGAGTAAGAATGTTTCTATTATGCCTAGGCCTCTTTTTTCCTATGGAGATATGCTTTCAAATGTTATAGTGGAAGTCTCTTAGAAAATAGGATTAAAATGAAAGCATCTCATTCTGAAAGCAACTTTTCAATAATACTATGTGTAAGACTTTGATAAGGTTTTTAGGCTTTTTCTATCTCATAGGATGGTTTATAGTTTGAGAGAAAATTCTATTCCCTGGAGGCAAAATACCTTTATATTTCATAAAGGAGGATATCTAGACTTTAAATTCAGCAGCTTTGAATTTTAATCTTATGCTGCCCTTAGCTGAATGATCTTAGACAAGTCATTTGGTCTTTTTGAGCCTCAGTTTTTTACCTGTAAATTGAGGGCAGTAATAATTTCTTCCCAAGATTAGAGCTAACTGACATCTAACCTACAGGAGGCATTAAAGAAATGGCATTGGGATGAATGCTTTTCTATTAAGAGATGAGAGAGATTTTAGTTCTGCTAGCCTCAGGATATTATTTTTTCTTTTGTACTTGAAGTAAAAATTCACTCAATACAATTGTGTGATTTAACTATCACTTAGTAAATTTGGCTTTAAATGATATCTACTAGTGGTTTTCTTCATTCTTTTTATCACAGCCTTAGCCTTCTTAAAAATTAACTGTCAGCAAACCAAGTCAGTGATATAGCAGATACTTTTTTTTTAATCCCAAACAATACTACCAGTATATAGTCTGCGTTCCCTTTATATGCTCTATTTGCTTCTTTGCTGGTTTTCAGAATCTGAATCAAAAGCATTTCTCTCTTTTTCTCCCCCTCTCACTTCCATGTATTTCATTTTTCCTCTCATTCAACATGTATTTGTTGAATGTTGTTACTGGCCAGACACTGTCCTAGGCCCTGTGGTGAAGCCCTGAACAAACTAGGAGCCCTCCTTTAAGTGAGAAGCTCAGAGAGGGTAGCATTTAGGATAAGCAATCTTGAGAATATTTAATATGACATAAATTTCTACTGAAGGCAATCATTTTTCTGGAATGTAGACCCTGCAATATGATGTAAAGTATGTGCATAAACAGTTATGTAATCTCTTTTTCTCTCTGTCTCTCCAGCTAGATACCTAAACAAACTCTGATTAGTAGGGGCATTTCAGGAGGCCATGGAGAGAACGGAAATTTAGAGATTATACTCTAGACTGATAAGGAAAAAAGAAGGGCAGAAAGTCTCAGAATATGCCTATATTTATGGTGCCAGAGTTGAAATTTAAACCAGGACTTGAGATTCTTATTTTGGTATTATTTCTTACAAACTGCACTGCTTCTGAAACTTTTGGAGGTCTGCCATGTTTGACTGAGTTGACCAAGGAGGTAGAAGTATTTACATATTCTGGGAACCATGCTAAGGGCTGGAAGCAAGAAATGATCCCCGATCTCATGGGGTATCAAGTGGAGAAATCAAACCATTCAGTTAGTCTTGGTGCCTGTTATGTTTCAGGTATTACCTTGGCACAGAATGTGCTTAATAAGATTTAATACTTGAGTCTATAAAAGTCAATGATCTTGCTCATTTATTCATTCTTGAAGGAGGAGGTGATAACATTGCAGGGCACTAAGATATCATTGAACTGATATTCACGGATAACCTATTATGTACCAGGTATTATACTGAAAACTAGGATATAGTGCTGATGATATGGACTTGAGTCCCGCTTTCATGTAGATTACTTCTTGCAGAAATGTAAAGATTAAGTATGTAAATATATAATTATTTGTATAAGGTATATGAAGTACTTGCATTTTATTTACATATGTTACAGCAATCCTGTGAGTAACAGCCCAACACTTAGGATGGTCTCCTTCACCACAGGGTCATAAAGCTTTTACAGCATCATCTTATTCTCCATGAGCATTCCAGCAGGAGTCCAACAAAACAGGCATGGCTGCCATTTTCTGCTGCTCTCCTGACACCTACATGAATGGGGGTGGTTGCTGCCTTCTGACCCCTTTAGCAAGGTTTCTGAAACCTCCAGTCAGATGATCACACTGCTGCCCTTGGTAGCTGCAACTTGGGTCTAAACCAACCTTTTCCCTTCTGGACCAGCTGTTAGGCTGCAGAGAAGGAGACACATAAAATTTATGGACTTCATATTCTTGTAGCACATTTTTATTGAGGAATTCAAGGCACTCTGGATTTTTTATTTCCTTTAATTTAAAAATAGCCCTGAGATTTAATGTGGAAATGGTAGTTTTCTTGTTTACAAAGTGGAGAAGGCTGAGTACAGGGTCCCTTCCTTCATGCTACAGCTCTGTTCCTGCAAAATGGCACCTAAGCAGGTGTTCACAAATCAAGCAGGTGACAATGATGATACAATTGGCAAAGTAAAGAAATCCCATAGTGAAAGTGCTCATGAAATGTACTATTTCTCCTTTTATTTATTTTTATTTTTACTTTATTTTACTTTACAATACTGTATTGGTTTTGCCACACATTGACATGAATCCACCACGGGTGTACATGCGATCCCAAACATGAACCCCCCTCCCACCTCCCTCCCCACAACATCCCTCTGGGTCATCCCCGTGCACCAGCCCCAAGTATGCTGTATCCTGCATTGGACATAGACTTGCGATTCGATTCTTACATGATAGTATACATGTTTCAATGCATTCTCCCAAATCATCCCACCCTCTCCCTCTCCCTCTGAGTCCAAAAGTCCGCTATACACATCTGTGTCTTTTTTGCTGTCTTGCATACAAGGTCATCATTGCCATCTTTCTAAATTCCATATATATGTGTTAGTATACTGTATTGGTGTTTTTCTTTCTGGCTTACTTCACTCTGTATAATTGGCTCCAGTTTCATCCATCTCATCAGAACTGATTCAAATGAATTCTTTCTAATGGCTGAGTAATACTCCGTTGTGTATATGTACCACAGCTTTCTTGTCCATTCATCTGCTGATGGACATCTAGGTTGTTTCCATGTCCTGGCTATTATAACCAGTGCTGTGATGAACATTGGAGTACATGTGTCTCTTTCAATTCTGGTTTCCTCGGTGTGTATGCCCAGCAGTGGGATTGTTGGGTCATACGGTAGTTCTATTTGCAATTTTTTAAGGAATCTCCACACTGTTTTCCATAGTGGCTGTACTAGTTTGCATTCCCACCAACAGTGTAAGAGGGTTCCCTTTTCTCCACACCCTCTCCAGCATTTATTGCTTGCAGATTTTTGGATCGCAGCCATTCTGACTGGTGTGAAGTGGTACCTCATTGTGGTTTTGATTTGCATTTCTCTAATAATGAGTGATGTTGAGCATCTTTTCATGTGTTTGTTAGCCATCCATATGTCTTCTTTGGAGAAATGTCTGTTTAGTTCTTTGGCCCATTTTTTGATTGGGTCATTTATTTTTCTGGAATTGAGTTGCATAAGTTGCTTGTATATTTCTGAGGTTAGTTGTTTGTCAGTTGTTTCATTTGCTATTATTTTCTCCCATTCAGAAGACTGTCTTTTCACCTTGCTTATATTTTCCTTTGTTGTGCAGAAGCTTTTAATTTTAATTAGATCCCATTTGTTTATTTTTGCTTTTATTTCCAGAATTCTGGGGGGTGGATCATAGAGGATCCTGCAGTGATTTATGTCAGAGAATGTTTTGCCTATGTTCTCCTCTAGAAGTTTTATAGTTTCTGGTATTACATTTAGATCTTTAATCCATTTTGAGTTTATTTTCGTGTGCGGTGTTAGAAAGTGATCTAGTTTCATTCTTTACAAGTGGTTGACCAGTTTTCCCAGCACCACTTGTTAAAGAGATTGTCTTTACTCCATTGTATATTCTTGCCTCCTTTGTCAAAGATAACGTGTCCATAGGTGTGTGGATTTATCTCTGGGCTTTCTATTTTGTTCCATATTTTGATCTATATTTCTGTCTTTGTGCCACTACCATACTGTCTTGATGACTGTGGCTTTGTAGTAGAGCCTGAAGTCAGGCAAGTTGATTCCTCCAGTTCCATTCTTCTTTCTCAAGATTGCTTTGGCTATTCGAGGTTTCTTTGTATTTCCATACAAATCTTGAAATGATTTGTTCTAGTTCTGTGAAAAATATCACTGGTAGCTTGATAGGGATTGCATTGAATTTGTAAATTGCTTTGGGTAGTATACTCATTTTCACTATATTGATTCTTCTGATCCATGAACATGGTATATTTCTCCATCTATTAGTGTCCTCTTTGATTTCTTTCATCAGTGTTTTATATATATATATAAAGACCTATATATAGGTCTTTAGTTTCTTTAGGTAGATATATTCCTAAGTATTTTATTCTTTTCATTGCAATGGTGAATGGAATTGTTTCCTTAATTTCTTTTTCTACTTTCTCATTATTAGTGTATAGGAATGCAAGGGATTTCTGTGTGTTGATTTTATATTCTGCAACTTTACTATATTCATTGATTAGCTTTAGTAATTTTCTGGTGGAGTCTTTAGGGTTTTCCATGTAGAGGATCATGTCATCTGCAAACAGTGAGAGTTTTACTTCTTCTTTTCCAATTTGGATTCCTTTTATTTCTTTTTCTGCTCTGATTGCTGTGGCCAAAACTTCCAGAATTATGTTGAATAGTAGTGGTGAAAGTGGACACCCTTGTCTTGTTCCTGACTTTAGGGGAAATGCTTTCAATTTTTCACCATTGAGGATAATGTTTGCTGTGGGTTTGTCATATATAGCTTTTCTTATGTTGAGGTATGTTCCTTCTATTCCTGCTTTCTGGAGGGTTTTTATCATAAATGGACGTTGAATTTTGTCAAAGGCTTTCTCTGCATCTATTGAGATAATTATATGGCTTTTATTTTTCAATTTGTTAATGTGGTGAATTACATTGATTGATTTGCGGATATTGAAGAATCCTTGCATCCCTGGGATAAAGCCCACTTGGTCATGGTGTATGATCTTTTTAATGTGTTGTTGGATTCTGATTGCTAGAATTCTATTGAGGATTTTTGCGTCTATGTTCATCAGTGATATTGGCCTGTAGTTTTCTTTTTTTGTAGTATCTTTGTCAGGTTTTGGTATTAGGGTGATGGTGGCCTCATAGAATGAGTTTGGAAGTTTACCTTCCTCTGCCATTTTCTGGAAGAGTTTGAGGAGGATAGGTGTTAGCTCTCCTCGAAATTTTTGGTAGAATTCAGCTGTGAAGCCGTCTGGACCTGGGCTTTTGTTTGCTGGAAGATTTCTGATTACAGTTTCAATTTCCGTGCTTGTGATGGGTCTGTTAAGATTTTCTATTTCTTCCTGGTTCAGTTTTGGAAAATTGTACTTTTCTAAGAATTTGTCCATTTCTTCCACGTTGTCCATTTTATTGGCATATAATTGCTGATAGTAGTCTCTTATGATCCTTTGTATTTCTGTGTTGTCTGTTGTGATCTCTCCATTTTCATTTCTAATTTTATTGATTTGATTTTTCTCTCTTTGCTTCTTGATGAGTCTGGCTAATGGTTTGTCAATTTTATTTATCCTTTCAAAGAACCAGCTTTTGGCTTTGTTGATTTTTGCTATGGTCTCTTTTGTTTCTTTTGCATTTATTTCTGCCCTAATTTTTAAGATTTCTTTCCTTCTCCTAACTCTGGGGTTCTCCAATTCTTCCTTTTCTAGTTGCTTTAGGTGTAGAGTTAGGTTATTTATTTGACTTTTTTCTTGTTTCTTGAGGTATGCCTGTCGTGCTATGAACTTTCCTCTTAGCACTTCTTTTATAGTGTCCCACAGGTTTTGGGTTGTTGTGTTTTCATTTTCATTAGTTTCTATGCATATTTTGATTTCTTTTTTGATTTCTTCTGTGATTTGTTGGTTATTCAGAAGTGTGTTGTTCAACCTCCATATGTTGGAATTTTTAATAGTTTTTCTCCTGTAATTGAGATCTAATCTTAATGCATTATGATCAGAAAAGATGGTTGGAATGATTTTGATTTTTTAAAATTTATCAAGGTTAGATTTATGGACCAGGATGTGATCTATCCTGGAGAATGTTCCATGAGCACTTGAGAAAAAGGTGAAATTCATTGTTTTGGGGTGAAATGTCCTATAGATATCAATTAGGTCTAACTGGTCTAATGTATCAGTTAAAGTTTGTGTTTATTTGTTAATTTTCTGTTTAGTTGATCTGTCCATAGGTGTGAGTGGGGTATTAAAGTCTCCCACTATTATTGTGTTATTGTTAATTTCCCCTTTCATACTTGTTAGCATTTGTCTTACATATTGCGGTGCTCCTATATTGGGTGCATACATATTTATAATTGTTATATCTTCTTCTTGGATTGATCCTTTGATCATTATGTAGTGGCCTTCTTTATCTCTTTTCACAGCCTTTGTTTTAAAGTCTATTTTATCGGATATGAGTATTGCCACTCCTGCTTTCTTTTGGTCTCTATTTGCGTGGAATATCTTTTTCCAGCCCTTCACTTTCAGTCTGTATGCGTCCCTTGTTTTGAGGTGGGTCTCTTGTACGCAGCATATAGAGGGGTCTTGTTTTTGTATACATTCGGCCAATCTTTGTCTTTTGGTTGGGGCATTCAACCCATTTACGTTTAAGGTAATTATTGATAAGTATGATCCCGTTACCATTTACTTTATTGTTTTGGGTTCGGGTTTATACACCCTTTTTGTGTGTCCTGTCTAGAGAATATCTTTTAGAATTTGTTGGAGAGCTGGTTTGGTGGTGCTGAATTCTCTCAGCTTTTGCTTGTCTGTAAAGCTTTTGATTTCTCCTTCGTATTTGAATGAGATCCTTGCTGGGTACAGTAATCTGGGCTGTAGGTTGTTTTCTTTCATCACTTTAAGTATGTCTTGCCATTCCCTCCTGGCCTGAAGAGTTTCTATTGAAAGATCAGCTGTTATCCTTATGGGAATCCCCTTGTGTGTTATTTGTTGTTTTTCCCTTGCTGCTTTTAATGTTTGTTCCTTGTGTTTGATCTTTGTTAATTTGATTAATATGTGTCTTGGGGTGTTTTGCCTTGGTTTGGAACTCTCTGTGTTTCTTGGACTTGGGTGATTATTTCCTTCCCCATTTTAGGGAAGTTTTCAACTATTATTTCTCATGGTCTTTCTTTTTGTCTTCTTCTTCTTGGATTCCTATAATTCAAATGTTGGAGTGTTTCATGTTGTCCTGGAGGTCTCTGAGATTGTCCTCATTTCTTTTAATTCGTTTTTCTTTTTTCCTCTCTGATTCATTTATTTCTACCATTCTATCTTTTATTTCACTAATCCTATCTTCTGCCTCCGTTATTCTACTATTTGTTGCCTCCAGAGTGTTTCTGATCTCATTTATTGTGTTATTCATTATATATTGACTCTTTTTTATTTCTTCTAGGTCCTTGTTAAACCTTTCTTGCATCTTCTCAATCCTTGTCTCCAGGCTGTTTATCTGTGATTCCATTTTGATTTCAAGATTTTGGATCATTTTCACTATCAATATTTGGAGTTCTTTCTCAGGTAGATTCCCTATCTCTCCCTCTTTTGTTTGGTTTGGTGGGCATTTCTCCTGTTTCTTAACCTGTTGAGTATTCCTCTTTCTCTTCATCTTGGTTATATTGCTGTGTTTGGGGTGGCCTTTTTATATTCTGGTAATTTGTGGAGTTCTCTTTATTATGGAGCTTCCTCACTGTGGGTGGGGTTGTATCAATGGCTTGTCAAGGTTTCCTGGTTAGGGAGGCTTGTGTTGGAGTTCTGGTGGGTGGAGCTGGGTTTCTTCTCTCTGGAGTGCAGTGGAGTGACCAGAAATGGGTTATGAGATGTCAAAGGTTTTGGAGTAGTTTTGAGCTGCCTGTATATTGAAGCTCAGGCGTGTGTTCCTGTGTTGCTGGAGAATTTGCATGGTATGTCTTGCTCTAGAACTTGTTGACCCTTGGGTGGAGCTTGGTTTCAGTGTAGGTATGGAGGCGTTTGATGAGCTCCTATTGCTTAATGTTCCCTGAATTCAGGAGTTCTCTGATGTTCTCAGGCTTTGGACTTAAGCCTCCTGCTTCTGGTTTTCAGTTTTATTTTTACAGTAGCCTCTAGATTTCTCCATCTATACAGCACCGATGATAAAACATCTAGTTTAAAGATGAAAAGTTTCTCCACATTGAGGGACACCCAGAGAGGTTCACTGAGTTACATGGAGGAGAGAAGAGGGAGGGGGTAGTTAGAGGTGACTGGAATGAGATGCGGTGAGATCAAAAGAGGAGAGAGCAAGCTAGCCAGTAGTCACTTCCTTATGTGTGCTCCATAGTCTGGACTGCTCAGAGGTATTTACGGAGTTATACAGGGAAGAGGAGAGGGAGGAAGTAGACAGAGGTGGCCAGGAGGATAAGAGCGAGGAATGAGAAGGAGAGAGACAAATCCTGCCAGTAACCAGTTCCTTAGGTGTTCTCCACCATCTGGATCACACATGCACAAAGTTGGATAGAGAATAGATGGGGGAGGAAAGAGACAGAGGCCACCTAGTGGAGAAAACGAGAGTCCAAAGGAGGAGAGAGTGGTCAAGCCAGGAATCTCACTCTCAGGTAAAATTGGGTAGTGAAGTTTGGATTTTTAAATGTACGAAATTGACAACAAAAACCAAAAAGCAAAGATTAAAAATCTAGAGTAGAGGTTGGATTTTCAAAAATACAATATTAAAGAAAATAAGCAGAAGGAAAAAAGAAAAAAGAAAGAAAAAAAAGCCACAAGAATTATTAAAAAACTCCAACAACAATCACATAAAGACTATATATGGTGTTTGCCTTAAAAAAAGTCTTTTTTTTTTTTGAAAAGTAATAGTAGGTTATAGAAATAAAAATTAGAGGAGAAATAGAAGACTTAACAATTTAAAAAAAAGTTAGGAAAAGAAAAGCAAGAAAAAAAAGAAGAGGGGGAAATAAAAAAAAAGGAATGATTGTAAAAATAGTGAAGATATTTCTGGCCCTTCTCTGATGTTGTGGGCAGTGTGGGGTCACTTCCAAGGCGGTTCCCTCTGTTTAACTTCTTCTGTTTGCTGGTTTTTTAGGCTCACTAGTTCAGTCGCGCTGTGGGGAGGGGGGGACGCTGCAAACAAATAGCACTGTCGTGTGCACACAGTATCTCAGCCCCACTGGACCTGTCCCTTCTCACAGCGCACAAACCGCTCCAGTTCTACGATGCTCAGCCGGGAACTGTCTGAGGCCAGCCCTAGGCTGCGTGCACCTCCCCGGTCTAAGCCGCTCAGGTTCGGCGCTCAGGGCTCAGATTCGTTTGGTACTGCGTTTGTGCCCTTCCCAGGTCCGAGTAGCTCAGGAGTTTGGTGAGCGCGGTTGCTGTGACTTGTCGCCTTTTCTGTCTCTGCTGCTCAATTTTCTGGGTGTACCGCTGGCGCCCCTTGTGAGGCAAATGGTGACTGTCCAGCACCTCCAGGAGTCTTAGCAAAGAAGACTACTTGCAGTTTGGTAGGTAGAATCTCTCCGGGGCTGCAATTGCCCCTTTCCAGCCCTTACAGCTCTGGTTGCCTGTCCCCGGTGGGGGATGGTCTGCAGCCCGCTATTTCCGTTCTGTCCTTTCTTCTGTGTTCAGTCCTGGCGGTGTCTTATGTTCGAGCTTTTTGCGTGGTAGCTATCCCACAGTCTGGTTTGCTAGCCCAAGTTAGATCGTTCTGGTTACGCGTGGGCGTTCCTGCCCAATTGTTACAAACCTCTGCAGCCCGCGCCTCCCGCGCCTCCCTGCCCTGCCCCCACTTGATAGTGGTGGATGCAGGCGTCTGTGCTGCTTTTCTGCTGGGGGAGTTACTGTTGGGCTTGTAATCTGTTTTCGAAGACAATGGTCTGCTTTTCTGGTTGCCTGATGTCCTCTGCCAGCATTCAGAAGTTGTTTCGTGGAGTTTGCTCAGCGTTGAAATGTTCTTTTGAGGAATTTATGAGGGAGAAAGTGGTCTTCCTGTGCTATTCCTCTGCCATCTTAGGACCGCCCCCCTCCTTTTATTTTTTAATTGAAAATTCAGCTTCATGTATGCTTGGCATAAGGAAGTATGATGTGCCTAAACTACATTTCTTAGACTAGAATTGTTAGTAGAAGTTTCAATCCAGGGCTCTTTGCTCTGGATTTTGTTGAAATGTCAGTGACAAATGGAGTTTCCCCAGTGGCTCTGTGGTAAAGAATCTGCCTGCAGTGCAGGAGTTGCAGGAGGAGCAGGTTCAATTCCTGAGTTAGGAAGATCCCCTGGAGAAGGGCATGGCAACCCACTCCACTTTTCTTGCCTGGAAAATCCCCTGGATAGAGGAGCCTGGCAGGCTACAGTCCATAGGGTCGCAAAGAGTCAGACACAACTGAAGTGACTTAGAATGCAAGCATGTACGCAGCGGCAAATGAACTTCCATTTGTCTGTAGGAAAAAACAAAAAAGCTTCTAAGGTTGGTCAACAAGACTTTTCAGAATATGGAAATCACTTATACTTTCAATCTTATTTTTCTACTATTGGCTATTTTTCTTTAGCCAAGAAGTTAAAGCATCTGCCAGCAATGTGGGAGACCTGGGTTCGATCCCTGGGTCAGGAAGAGCCCCTGGAGAAGGAAATGGCAACCCACTCCAGGATTCTTGCCTGGAGAATGCCATGGATGGAGGAGTCTGGTGGGCTACAGTCCACGGGGTCGCAAAGAGTCAGACACGACTGAGCGACTTCACTATTGCCAGTTCCTATTTATTGTTGACTTCCCTGGTGGCTCAGATGGTAAAGCATCTGTCTACAATGCAGGAGACCCGGGTTCGATCCCTGGGTTGGGAAGATCCCTTGGAGAAGGAAATGGCAATCCACTCCAGGAATATTGCCTGGAAAATCCCATGGACGGAGGAGCCTGGTAGGTTACAGCCCATGGGGTCGCCAAGAGTCGGACATGGCTGAGCGACCACTTTATTGCCAGTTCCTCAGACCCCAGTTCAGCAGATTGGTGGGTAGTTCTGAAAGGTATGGACTCACTTGTCACCAATAAGCACAAAATGTGGCAGATGTATAAGGAATTACTCTGCTCCTCTGAGCCTTAAGTGCCTGGGGTGGGTCCCTGGGTGCCCCTGAGACCCCAAGCCTCTTCGTTGCCCCCTGGGAATCTGCCCTGTAGTGTCCTGTTGGGCTTGAGCCAACTCAGAACCTGACCCTTTCCAGCCAGTCTCTTCTCCTGGTCTTTAGTTCTTGCTCCTTCTTAGCTAGCAAAGCTGCTTGTGAATCACTCTGATTACTCATCTTCTAGCAACATACAGCTTCCTTTATTTATACCTTCTTCTTATCTCTAGAACTGTGCTCATAGTATGCTCCTGCCTGGGATGTCTTAGCCAATGAAACTTCCACAGTTTAGAAGGCTCAAGTCACAGGTTGATCCCTCTAGAAATGCTTCCCCAGTCCACAGGGTAGGTAAATTTTCTTCCTTCATTCTTTTATAGAAAGTGGAATTCTAATTTCCTATTTGTATATATATTTATAATAAGATCCTACTTCTAATCCATCCCATTCCCACCCTACTAGCCTTTCAGATTCCTAAGGATAAGGACCAAAGGACCAAAGTATTCATCTTGGCATACCTAACATATCTAAGATATGTTAGGCTATCAATAACCTTAGATATGCAGATGACACCACCCTTATGGCAGAAAGTGAAGAGGAGCTAAAAAGCCTCTTGATGAAAGTGAAAGAGGAGAGTGAAAAAGTTGGCTTAAAGCTCAACATTCAGAAAACGAAGATCATGGCATCTGGCCCCATCACTTCATGGGACATAGATGGGGAAACAGTGGAAACAGTGTCAGACTTTATTTTTGGGGGCTCCAAAATCACTGCAGATGGGGACTGCAGCCATGAAATTAAAAGATGCTTACTCCTTGGAAGAAAAGTTATGACCAACCTAGATAGCATGTTGAAAAGCAGAGACATTACTTTGCCAACAAAGGTCCATCTAGTCAAGGCTATGTTTTTTCCAGTGGTCATGTATGGATGTGAGAGTTGGACTGTGAAGAAGGCTGAACACCACAGAATTGATGCTTTTGAACTGTGGTGTTGGAGAAGACTCTTGAGAGTCCCTTGGACTGCAAGGAGATCCAACCAATCCATTCTGAAGGAGATAAGCTCTGGGATTTCTTTGGAAGGAATGATGCTAAAGCTGAAACTCCAGTACTTTGGCCACCTCATGAGAAGAGTTGACTCATTGGAAAAGACTCTGATGCTGGGAGGGATTGAGGGCAGGAGGAGAAGGGGACGGCAGAGGATGAGATGGCTGGATGGCATCACGGACTCGATGGACGTGAGTCTGAGTGAACTCCAGGAGTTGGTGATGGACAAGGAGGCCTGGCGTGCTGCGATTCATGGGGCCGCAAAGAGTCGGACACAACTGAGAGACTGAACTGAACTGAAGATATCATTAGATTCTCAACAAATGTTCCTTGAATGACAGTGCTGTTTGATTACTAACTAGGATCTTTGTCAACCTGGAAAATCTCTTTGTGAACCATGACTCTTACTCACTGGTCATGGTTCTCACCACAGATTCATCCCCCCTGATCAGATTTCAGTTACCCGGGCCTCTAGGAGGCAAGTGATGGACTTGGGTGAAGCTGATTTGGGCTCACAATGCCATTGAAGCTGGCCATTGCTCCATGCCACAGAGACACTGGGAGGTCAGACGCAGATTGGACTCCTCAATCCCAACCTGCCGTGTGGAGTGGAGCAATGTAGGGAGAATCCAGACAGGAGGATTGTACTGTGGCTCCACTTAAACAATGCAGTCCCTGAGGAAGCCAGTCAGGCTGTTCGAGCAAGGAAGGCTCTGGCAAAATCTAGGTAGAATGGGAAGAAAGGCTGACAGGTCAGTAGGAAATGGGTTTGGGCTAAAAGATTGAGGCAGAAGCCCAAACCACATGATGGAGGTGAGCAAAGGGTAGTGGGAGGGAGAGAGAATGAGAGAAAAGGAGGTGGGAGACAAAAAAGGGAAATTAAGAGGTAGCAAGGTTAGCAGGGAGAGAGAAGGGAGAAAGAACTGAAGAGAAGAGAAGACAGAGGAGAGAAATGGAGATGACAGAAAGAAGAGGGAAGATAAAAGAGATTGGAAGGGAGAAAGCAGAGAGGATAAGTGGACACCAGAAAGCTCATCCCTGTAATACCACCTGCCTGAACAAAATTCAGCCCAGAATTCACCCTAAGGGAGTGGGTCAAATAGCATAATATAGCCCTAAAGTCACTGATAGCCTTCACTCTACTTTGACACAGACAAATGGGATTTTCTCACCTCTTGTAGAGTGTGAATAAAAATATTTTAAGAAAATTGGCTACATTTAATTAGCATGCTACATGCATTATTCACTATATACATTGTATACATTATGTGTATATTATGTATGTATTCCTTATTAGACACAAATGTAATGTGATTGTTATGCAAACAAAGCTTCAAAACTAATTTCCTAACAACCCACTGTACGGCCTGATTCTACCTTAACCATATTGCTGGATCCCCATTTACAGTCTGGGTCGGCCAGAGTCCTAATCACAATCAGCTTGTAGATGTGAGTCTGCAAATGCATTTCCTGGCCTCTTGGCTTCCCAGGTGGTACCAGTGGCGAAGCAACCACTTGCCAATGCAGGAGATGGTAAGAAACATGGGTTCGATCCCTTAGTTGGGAAGATCTCCTGGAGAAGGGCATGGCAACTCACTCCAGTATTTTTGTCTGGGGAATCCCATGGACAGAGGAACCTGGCGAGTTACAGTCCACAGGGCTATAGAGAGTCTATAGATACTGAAGCGACTTAGCATGCACACTTGGGTCAAAATTTAGAAGGTGATCTTGCAGTTTTTTTTTTAAATAAAACACACATTTTATTGTATTTAATGCTAAGTTTCTGCTTAAAATTTTTCAGTGGCTATCCATCGCTTTCTTTCTAAAATGTTTTAAAATTCATTTTTATTGGAATGTAGCTGATTTACAATATTGTGTTAGTTTTTGCTATACTGCAGCATTAATCAGTTATACATATATTTACTCTTTTTCAGATTATTTTGCCTTATGGGTCATTAGAGAGTATTGAATAGAATTCTTTATGCCATACAGTAAGGTCCCTGTCTATTTTATACACTGTAGTATGTATATGTCAATCCCAACCTTCCAGTTTATCTTTTACTCCTTCTTCCCTTGGCAACCATAAGTTTGTTTTCTACATCTGTGTCTCTATTTTTGTTTTGCAAATAGATTAATTTTACCATTCTTTTAGATTCCACATATAAGCAATATCATATGATACTTGTCTTTCTCTGACTGACTTGCCTCAGTATGACAGTCTTGATGCAGTTTCAACATCCAAAAGAACAGCAATGAGTCATTCATTCATTGCACTCTCATTATTAGATACAAAAATAGATCAATACAAATAAAACTCACAAGGCTGCTGTGAAGAAGCGAGACCAGCCCTGGGAGCAGTGACTTACGCAGAGTGCTATTTAATATTGTCTATTATCACTTTTATTTTTATTTGTTTAGTGCTTACACATTATAGTGCAATACCTTACCTGGTCTTTACAAACACCTGTAAGGTAGACAGAGTTAGCGTCACAACCTGGCTGTACTAATGAGGAAACTGGAGTTGTACCTGAGGTTACACACAGGAAGGAAAGCAGTCCCAGAAGCCCTCCAGTCACCTAGTTCAAAGTTGCCTATACTCTTAGCCAATGAGACCAGGCAGAGAGAAATGATTATTTCTGAATGGTCACAAAATAATATATAGTATATCTCCTGACAGCTCTCTCATAAATGATTTCACAGCTGTGTACTGCTTGATATAATTTAAAAATTTTATTTTCAGCCAGGGTTTATTTCTGTGCTCTTTCTCCATTATCTTTTAAAATTGGGAGAGCAATATGAAAATGTTAAGGCTATGGGGTCACTAAGAACCAGGGTTCAAAATAAAACTGGCTTCAGAACTGCTCCCAATTATATTAGGGTGTGTAAAACTGACATTTGGTGGTGATTGTGTGGTTTTAAAATTGTCTTGTGTTATCTTGGGAGGTGAAAAGACCAGGTGGAGAATCAAGGAGTGGAATGAAGATAACCAATTCCTAACTTTCTCTGTGTCTCTTGACAAGCCGTTTAATATCCATACTTCGTTGTCTTCCAAATCGGGAACATCAAATCAGGGGTGAACATCAGGACAGCAATGGCACAGGGCTCTGTGACTTCTAGCAGTCACCACATAAGCTGAAGTAATCTGTGCATGAGCAATTTTCACATAGACACGTGAGGAGGTTGGATTTAAGGGTTCAGGTTCCCACAGATGGATACAGTCTAAGGTACTGAGGTGGATGTTGTACACAGAGTTTCATTTACTGGCTGTTTTGGGGCTTTAGGGGATTTTCCTAGGGGTCCTGCTATGGGTGTAGCTACTTCCGCAGGTGGATACATATTAATTCTCCCTCTGTGATCTCTAAAGGATTGCTGAGGAAAAGCTTGAGCAAC
The DNA here is from genome assembly GCF_042477335.2 of Ovis canadensis. Classification (NCBI taxonomy): domain Eukaryota; kingdom Metazoa; phylum Chordata; class Mammalia; order Artiodactyla; family Bovidae; genus Ovis; species Ovis canadensis. The sequence continues at coordinate 40,407,378 of NC_091250.1, read as the reverse complement.
TGGCATCAATTCAGACATACGGTTTTCCTACACAAGGTCCATAGCCAAGCACTGGCTGTGCCTTGCTCATCTTCTGGAAACCCTAGGAGGCCTTTCCTAAGGCATTTCTGGCGTATTTTAAATGTGTGCAACCTGAGGGAAAAAAGAAATGGAAGTCTAAAGAGACTGCATGTTTCTCATAACCATATTCGTCTTCACCAAGTTAGCCATGATGTTTATACCCTTAGATAAGAATGTTACAAAATTCCACTGAGAGACAGGATAGTCTCTCGACCCTCCATGATATTAAAGCTCCTCAAAACAATCATTTTAGAATAAAATTTGCTCAGGGACTGATTCATATTTCAAATTTATGGTCCTGTTCTTTATTGATATTCATTGCCTAGGCGATCTCATCTAGTATTGAGGTTTTAAGTACTGTCTGTGTGTTCACACTCCCATGTTTATATCTCTGGCCTGGAGCTTTCTTCTAAACTTCAGATTGTATTTCCAGTCACCTACTTTATGCCTCCAAAGCATCTCAAATCTAACATGTCCAAATAGAATTCCTGTTTTTTCCCCTCTAAACCTGTTCTTTTCAAAGCCACCTCTAATTCCATGGATGACACCTTCATTCTTAAGTTACTCAATCCAAAAACATGGGGTTCTTCTTTTTTCCTTCTTTCACAACCCTATTCAACTTCTCAGCAATTCCTTTCAGATTTACTTAAAAAAAAAAAAGTTTCTAAAATCTGATCACTTTGTGCTAACACTACTACTTGGAGCTGGTCCAAGCCAACGTTGCCCTTCAACTCTATTATTGTTTTTTATTTTTTTTGACTGGGCTGGATCTTAGTTGCAGCATGTAGGACCTTCATCATGGTGTATGGGCTCTTAATTTAGGCATGTGGGATCTAGTTCTCTGACCAGGGATAGAACCTGGGCCCCCTGCATTGGGAGGACAGAGTCTCAGCCACTGGACCATCAGGAAGTTCCCATCTAGACTGTTGTAATTCTGTGTGATCTGTGTGGTCGTCACCATTCTGTGTGGTCTGTGTGATCCTTTAAAAATGTAAATCAGAATCAAACTTTCTAGAATCTTCCCAATATATGGACATTAAGGCAAAACCCTTACAATAACCTACACTATCCTATAATATGTGCAATGTTCCTCACCTCTCTGTCCTCATTTCTCACCCTCTGTTCTAGGTGTAGGGCTACATGCTCTTCTTTCACAATGCCATCTCTGTATTTTTTGCTGCTTTTCCTGAAATGCTCCTTCACTAGATCATCTCAAAGTGACCTTCTATATTTGTCTTTCAATTTTTGGATTCTGCTAACTGCTTTCTCCCCTCATTGCCACCTTTGGACTAGGGGTGGTAACAAAAGTCTGGAAAAATACATTATCACTTGTGGTTCTTCCTAAATTTCATTTTAGCAAATTGTCTTTTTGTAATAAGCTTCCTTTGAATTATTCTAATCTGAATGTGCTGTCTCTTTCCTGTTGTGACCCTGAGTAATGCAATAATTAGTTCTACATTCTACATTTATTGGTACTGGAAGTGGCCACTGGAAATAGACCTTCTAAATGGGATTCTGACATTAAGTTTCTCCTAAATTCATGATCACAGGATAATCATCCTACTTGGGGAAAGTGGGTACAGAGGTATTTCTATTACCCAGAGTGTCATGATGGTGGTAGAGAATGATTTACAGATGGAGAGCATTGCTGTAGGAGATCACTATGGCAACAACAAAGATTATAAAGCTGACTTCTTTCCCTCAGGGGCTTACTTAGGGAAAAAAGAAATTAACAGATACAAATTTATATAACGCATGTGGAAAACAAGAAGGCCGCAGTGGAAGCTTTGAAAGAGTTCCTCATCTCCCACTGTTGCTATTTGGCTAAGGCACAAGCCCAGGATGTGATTATAAAAGGTGGGAGATTGCAGCATCCATCAAATTCTCAAGTATGTCCCCAGGTTTCTCATTAGAAAAGAAGCTGGTAGAAAATCTGAGGCAGGGGATTGGTACATTTGACCAGACATTGGTCTGAGGACTTTGTTGTGGTTAAGTCACTCTTTGTGACCCCATGGAATGCAGCATGCTAGGCTTCCCTGTCCTTAACTCTCTCTTGTAATTTGTTCAAACCCATGTCCATTTAGTTGGTGATGCCATTCAACCATCCCATTCTCTGTTGCCCCCTTCTCCTTCTGTCCTGAGTCTTTCCCAGTATCGGGGTCTTTTCCCATGAGTCCAGGACTCTGATCCTTTAAATTCTCTTGAAATTCTCTTTCCTGAGGAGGTAGTCTCTACTCCATCTCCTCCCTCTGAATAGTCTTTGCATAAAATTTTTTCAGTGATTTAACCTAAGGCAGTTGCCTCATAACCTGATGCTGATTTCCCTTAGGACCCAACCTCACCAACTCTCATTCCTTCTAGACCTATATAATGAGAATTATTTTCCAACATAGCACAGTTTGAGAAATTCAAGACCTGACTCCACGAGAAAAGAACATATAGAAAAGAAAGGAAGAGCCAACCAATTTCTATCAGCAGATGTCTGTTTAGTCAAACCATTTGGGAAGACCCAAAGAACCCACCATTCACCAAAGGAGTAAGAAATGTATTGATGTGGGGACAGCAAATGCTTGAGAGGTTCTATGATGGCTCCTTTTAAGAAAGAGATGATGGAGAGGATGATGCAATGTAAGGAGTTCACTGATTAAAGCGTGAATAGTGGAAACCTTAGATTTGTAGAGGATGTTTAATAGCAATTAACTGTTAAAAAGCCTCTTGATGAAAGTGAAAGTGGAGAGTGAAAAAGTTGGTTTAAAGCTCAACATTCAGAAAACGAAGATCATGGCATCTGGTCCCATCACTTCATGGGAAAGAGATGGGGAAACAGTGGAAACAGTGCCAGACTTTATTTTTTTGGGCCCCCAAATCACTGCAGATGGTGACTGCAGCCATGAGATTAAAAGACGCTTACTCCTTGGAAGAAAAGTTATGACCAACCTAGATAGCAAGTTGAAAAGCAGAGACATTACTTTGCCAACAAAGGTCCGTCTAGTCAAGGCTATGGTTTTTCCAGTAGTCATGTATGGATGTGAGAGTTGGACTGTGAAGAAGGCTGAGCGCCGAAGAATTGATGCTTTTGAACTGTGGTATTGGAGAAGACTCTTGAGAGTTCCTTGGACTGCAAGGAGATCCAACCAGTCCATTCTGAAAGAGATCAGCCCTGGGATTTCTTTAGAAGGAATGATGCTAGAGCTGAAACTGCAGTACTTTGGCCACCTCATGCGAAGAGTTGACTCATTGGAAAAGACTCTGATGCTGGGAAGGATTGGGGGCAGGAGGAGAAGGGGACGACCGAGGATGAGATGGCTGGATGGCATCACGGACTCGATGGACGTGAGTCTGAGTGAACTCCAGGAGTTGGTGATGGACAGGGAGGCCTGGCGTGCTGTGATTTATGGGGTCGCAAAGAGTCGGACACGACTGAGTGACTGAACTGAACTGACAACTGTCAGAGATGAGCTAAGTGTTATAAGAAATTATAGGATTTGAATAATAAGCACAGAATTTGGACCTACGGGGTCTGTGACAATACTTGTTTGTTGAAGGAGTTCCCTAGAGAGCATTCTATTAATGGGTTATTTGAAATATATAAGTGAAAAAATTATTGGTCCAAAGTACAGAAACCTCTTTGAGGTGAATTTCATGCCTTCCTATTCAGGTTCTAAATCTAAACTGATCCATACACCTGAAGTCTGTTAACTGAGGAATAGGCCAAGTTCTCCTCCTTTTGGGGGGAGGTGCTGCACCATGCTGCATGTGGAAATTCCCCCATCAGGGGTCAAACCCACACCCCCTGCAGTTAAGGGTAGAGTCTTAACCACTGGACCACCAGGGAAGTCCTCCAGGTCTCTTTGAGGAAAGACATTGTCATATGGACTTATCAATCCTGTAAGTCTCTTCCCAAGACTTCCTTGGGAACTCTGAAACCATTTTTTATGGTGGCTGTGAGCTGAACAAATGATAAATGCCCACACTTTCTGGGGGTTATTAGACATTGTCTATAAACTAAAGCAAATTCCCTAAGACTAAATAGCTTTGTGTCCTAGTGAGCAGGGGCTCATAGAAGCCAGTTAATGGATACAGTCTTGGCCCACATCTAATAGTAGTTCTTGGAAAACTGGGGATAAATACTACTTTTAATTCCTTATCTAGAAAGTTTAAGATAATTAATTTATTTAAGAAGAGAAAAAAATCCCTATATTGGTACCCTTATCTATGAAGTGGGCAATATTATGATAGAAAAGGTCCAGTAGAAATGCCTGAAATGGGCTCCCTGCCTCCATGAATAAGATGATTAACCAAAACCAGTATCTCATTCCTGGGGGTATTATAGATTAGTGTCACCACCATAATTTTCAGAAATGAAATGGTAGTTATACTTACCATGTATTATTTAACATGTCTATTTGGCTGGTATATATCATGGAGACTAATAATTAACTATAGGAATGAGTTTGAGCAAACTCAGGGAGATAGTGAAGGACAGGGAAGCCGATGTGTTGCAGTTCATGGGGTCACAAAGAGTTGGACATGACTTAGCAACTGAACAGCACCAACAATAGCAAACATAATCATGTGGTGATTTTATTTGCAGCTGTCTTATCATTCCATTTCAATCAGTGAGGAAAATCAGAAGCAGTTTGCATCTACATGACAGGGACTAGAGTATAGAGTTACTACCTGGCCCAGGTGTTGTGTGGACCATGCTCTATGTTATAATATAATCTAGATGGACCTTGATCATCTTGCTATTTCACCAAACATCTCACTCATCTACTACATAAAGACAACATTGTTAACTGGGTCTAGTAAAGCAGAAGCAGCAAGCAGTCTAGATATCGTAAAAAGGCTGCATTCTAAAAGGCAGGAATAAAAACTATGAAATTTCAGAGTCTGAAATGTGAGTGGTCCAGTAGGCATAATGTGACCTTTTTTCTGAAGTAAGGAGCAAGTTGCTACACCTTACATGGAACTCATCACTTAAAAAAAGATATACCTAGGACCAGTTAGGCATTTGCAGGCAACACATTTGTTTTGGTATAATCCTATTACCCATGTATGGGCAATATTTAAGGTTACAAGTTTTGAGAGGGAAAACTTATAGGAAGAATGGGCTCTATAGTGAGTCTAAACGGCAATGCAGGCTGCTCTGCTATCTGGACCTCATAATACAGGACACTATAAATAAAGGAAAAATTTATGGCAGATGGAGATGCTCTTTAAGCCTCTGGCAAATTCAATAGGAAGATCAACAGCCTATATACCCAGGGCTCTGGAATAAGGCCATGTCCGTCTTTACTGACAACTATTTTCCATTTGAAAAGCAGCTCCTGGCTTGCTACCAGACACTAAATACTTTAACATGCAAAGTAAAATGACTATGAAATCTGAAATTTCCATTATATCTGAAGTATTATTTGATACACATAAGTTAACATTGGACATAAACAATAATATTATACTATAAAATTGGAATAGCATATACAAGTCTAGTCCCAAGCACATTCAATCAACTGTGGAAGTCGGTGGCTCAGACTCAGTATTGTGCCTGCCTCTACTGCTTTGCTATCTTTTACTCATCCACATCTACGACTTCATGGAGAGTTCAAAATGACTAGTGAGTTGTGGAAGCAAAAGCATGGGTCTGATTTGTGGATAGATCCATATGCTTTGCTGGCATCAGCTGAAGGACAGACTTTGCACAACAATCACACTCAGTGGGAACCTTGAAAGACAGTATGATGGAGCTATTATCACTCCATGCAAATACATCTGCCAATGGGACTTCATATGTCTCCTGAGATGAGAATATGTATTTTTTAACTGAATGAAGGACAGGAATGAGTAACAGGCAAAACACATAGGCTGTGCTGAATAACTCTCATGTGAAACTGGAGATCAAATTTCCACCTTCTGAATTTCCATCTCTGTCCGGGGAGACCGATTTGTGTGGCTACATCACACGCCTCTCTGATGTTCAGTTTAATAAGGCCAATAGGGATCGTAGATAGATCAGAACTAGACGGAGGTCAGTGTGTTGATTCCCTTGGCTCTCTTCTTGTGAGTTCGCTTTGAACTCTCTGCGTCTCTTGACTCTGCATCACTGTTTATTTCAAGGTTACTGTTTCTACATGAGTCTCTTCTTTCATTATCTGGTAACTAGTCTTTCGCTTGTCCTCATAGGCCTGTGGGTGATAACAGCACTGTTCTACCCAACTCTGAGTTAACGAACCCTTGTGGTTCCGATCCACCCCACCTACAGCTTTGTAAATAGAACCTTAATTTTAAAAAATCCTCTAAAATTTTCCAGTTTGAGAGTACCATCTGTTTCCTATTGGGAAATATACCTCATGCAGTCATCTTTCCTCTCAGCTACACACTGTTTATTATTTAGAGCTCATGCATTTGCAAGTGACAAAAATATTCCAGCTAACCCTGCTGAAGCTAAAAAGCATAGGAATGTATTAGCTTGCATCACTAGAAAGTCCAAGGAATAATGATTCTGCTTGCAGGCATGGTTGAATTCAAGAGCTCAGAGGATTCTGGCAGGGCTCTCTCCTCTTGGCTCTTCTTTATGTTCGTTTTTAGGCAAGTCCTTTCCACAAGGTGACAAATATGGACCCTGGCAGTGCTGGCTTATAGAGGCTTCACAGACTACAATCCCAGAAGAAAGAGCCTGAGATACTGCAAGTGTCCTAACCCCTGTCATGGTGTTACTTCAGTGGGGAACTGCTGGGTGACTCTGCGGTGACATCCCTGGCTGTTGCAGAGGCAGTCACACAGAATAAATGACAAAACCAGTGCGGGTTGACCGAGGGGTGGCTGTGAATAGACAAAAAAAACATTGCCTGGCTCAAAGGAGTACCGTCTCCTCATCCTTAATTGGAGCGCCTTCTCTTTGAAGTAGTATAGACTTGAAAACAAGGACGGATGCTAATAATAGAGTGAGTAGGGCAAACTGAAGGCCAGCTTCTGTTTTAAATGGAACACTCTTCTTGCTAGAATGCAACATCACTTGTCTGCCTCAGAAGAAAAGCTGATTTAGCAAATCCTTTTGGAATGGCCTCTCAGCCTCTGTCTGATTGCCAAGTTCAATAATATTATAAAGAGGGATTCTCTCGGGTAAACAGTGAAGTAGATCTGTTCTAAGATCTGTTCTTGTCAAAGGCAAGAAGGCCTTTTGGCAGCATTGCTTTTCTTCTTTGGCAACCCATGCTGCAAATATGACTTTGAGCAGTCTGGGTGACCTGTTAGGATGAGGAGGACTGGAGGGATTGTCTGGGATGGAGCCTCAATGCCACCCTCCATAATCCAGAATACAGAATATATCTGGACTACAGCAGCAGAGGGAACAGATAGGTAGGGTGGAGTGAGTTCTTGAAGGGAATAGCCCCCATTAATGTAATTAGCAGAGCCATTGAAAACCTTGGGGGTTTCCTATTAAAGGGGGATGTGAGAGTGGCAGGCATGGAAAATAATTTTGGCCGTGGTGTTAGTAGACTGGCGGGAACGGGAAAGAGGTTATTGCTGTCTAGGAAAAGAGTGCCGGGGGTCTAGACGAGGGAATTAACAGTTAATTAGAGAGAAAGTAAGAGGTAAAGAAATTGCTCTCTGCTGAAAACAGAGTAATATGTGCTAAGCGACGGTAGACAGAATTCATTTGCCTCTTAAATTCCTGTTTGCACACATCAAGCCAGGAATCCAAGTCCTAAAGATATACACACTGCATCTTTCACTGAAACTGTGATAATTTGTGACCAGAGATTTTGGCATATTTTACTCAACAGATGTTTGTTAAATTCTTTATTCATTACTATATATTTAGTACCTACTAGGACAGGTAGTATAGTGACACAAAAGAAAAATGTGAGTTTTGGTGTTTGGTAAGATGGGTCATAAATACCTATTTTGTTAATTACTAGCTTTGTGTTTTTGGTCAAATAGCTGAACTTCATGTCTTAAATGCAGAACATAATTCCTACCTCATAGGATTGCTGCAGGTATTAAATTAGAGAGTGTGTACAAAGCATCTTCCTAGGTGGTGCCAGTAGTAAAGAACCTGCCTGCCAATGCAGGAGATGTGTGAGACAGGCATTCGATCCCTGGGTTGGGAAGATATCCTGGAGGAGGCCACAGCAACCTGCTCCAGTATTCTTGCCTTGAGAATCCCTATGGACAGAGGAGCCTGGCAGGCTACAATCCATAGGGTTGCAGAGTCAGATACAATTGAAGTGACTTAGCATGCATGCACAAAGCAGCTGGCACAATAATTACTCAGCAAAAGGTTGTCGATATTATTACTGATTCCTTCATGATAAAGGACCTGCTAAAACCAGGATGTTATCATAATTAGTTGACATGTATATCAATATTTATTCCCATGTCTCTCCCACAACCTTAAATGTGAACAAATTGAGCCTGATAAGGTTGACAGTTTTACTTTTGCAGCCTAGTGGGGAAAGGGGTTTGTGACTTTTCTATGGTCTTGTTTAATCCCTCATTGGGATTAAAGGGTGGTATATGTTCTGTCTGTCAGTGTGGCTCACAGACTGCACCGGAGGGAACATACACTACCTCTGCTAAGAACTCCAGCTGTGGACTGCAACTTCTGGTTGCCAGCATGGATTTATTTGTTCCTATTTATCCCGATATGTTCATTATGTTCATTATAGCTCAATATGTTCATTGCATAGTTAACTATGTATGAAACTTGACCTCTGACCTCCCCTCATCTTGCCATCAGTTAAAACTGCAGTTGCAGAACTAGTTGTTGTTGTTTTATTGTTGCTGTTGTTATACTAGAGGATGAGAGAGACACACTTAAATGGCATATTTGTTCCCGTATTTTAATGGAGAGAGTTAGCTAGGAAGATAGGGCTAGAGCAACTGGTTACACAAGTATGCCAGCAGGAGGAAATGTCTGAGTTATGGGGAAGTATCTCTATTTTAACTTTTAGGTATACTATTTAAAAAGTGGTTACAGCACATCATGTTCACCCTTGACTACTGGATATCTATGGATAGTATTTCAGTTTAAAATTTGACTTACTGAAATTGTATTTTGAAAGTTGGAGCTTAGAATTGAAGAAAATGTATGGATGTGAGAGTTGGACTGTGAAGAAAGCTGAGCGCCAAAGAATTGATCCTTTTGAACTGTGGTGTTGGAGAAGACTCTTGAGAGTCCCTTGGACTGCAAGGAGATCCAACCAGTCCATCCTAAAGGAGATCAGTCCTGGGTGTTCATTGGAAGGACTGATGCTGAAGCTGAACTCCAATGCTTTGGCCACCTCATGTGAAGAGTTGACTCATTGGAAAAGACTCTGATGCTGGGAGGGATTGGGGGCAGGAGGAGAAGGGGACGACAGAGGATGAGATGGCTGGATGGCATCACCGACTCAATGGACATGAGTTTGAGTGAACTCCGGGAGTTGGTGATGGACAGGGAGGCCTGGTGTGCTGCGATTCATGGGGTTGCAAAGAGTCGAACACGACTGAGTGACTGAACTGAACTGAACTGAATGCTTTTCTTGGTCATTTAAGTGTATGGTGGCTGGTGTCTGCAGATGTATTCATTTTGCAAATGCTCTGTTTGCTTTTTTGCTAATTCTAATTCAGAGTTACGAATCCTGCTTTCATTTTCTTCTCCATTACTTTGTGCTTGCAACTTCTTTCTGATTTTCCTAGGTATGAAAAAGAGAAATCTTGAGATATGCAGCAAAACAACACCAAACAGAAACATAGTTGTGCAAAGCAGAAAGACCTCATTAAAGTAACGTTTTTTTTAAGTTACTTAAAAATTAAGAATGACCTTATAAATAATAATAAATATAATAAAATATATAATAATAAATCTAATAAAAGAATGACCTTATAAAACTCAAAGCATTTTTTGTTTTAATGAATATTTTCATTTCTTTGTTTAAAAGTTCCATACTGGCCATTTTCAGGTTGCAAAGAAGAGAAGCATGCTTAGGGTATCACAGATCACAGTGTTTATGGGGAACGGATGTTGAAATCTATGCAAAATCACTAAAAATCACTACAAAGCTCGGCTGACCTGGTCGTTGATCAGATTTTAAGAGTTTGTGCCTATAAATGTTCCATTACTATGGTGTCTCAAATACCTCATCTCTATTACTATTGCTTCTACTTCTGCCAGGAGGGACCAACTGAGCCTGTGAACCTCAAGTTTTGTGAGTTTAATCCTGTAAATGGAGACAGTAGACTGTGGGACAGAAACTGGGAGAGGAGATGTGGTTCAGTGCCCCTTGTGAACACCTCTTCTGCATCGAAACACCTGGGCCACCTGTGGCTCAAGTGTCATTCTTTGGCCCAATCAGCTGTGGCCAGATGAGCAGGATCACATATATAAAGCATGAAATCACCATGCCTGAAGGTTCATCTGGTACAAATTATGGTGTGTTGCGTCTATTACCTCTTTCTTAGCAGAGGACATCGTCATAGCAAATCTTCAAAGCAAAATATAGTTCTCTGCAGCATATGTCATAACTCAAAATGCAGAATCTAGAAACTTCGAAGAACTTAAAAATATACCCTGCTTTATACCCATTAAGATGACTACTATTAAAAAACCAGGAAATAGCAAGTGCTGGCAAGGATGTAGAGAAATTGGAACTTTTATGCACTGTAGCTGGGAATGTAAAATAAGTGCTGCTGCTGCTGCTAAGTCGCTTCAGTCGTGTCCGACTCTGTGTGACCCCATAGACGGCAGCCCACCAGGCTCCCCGTCCCTGGGATTCTCCAGGCAAGAACACTGGAGTGGGTTGCCATTTCCTTCTCCAATGCATGAAAGTGAAAAGCGAAAGTGGGGTCGTTCAGTCGTGTCCGACTCTTAGAGACCCCATGGACTGCAGCCCACCAGGCTCCCCCGTCCCTGGGATTCTCCAGGCAAGAACACTGGAGTGGGGTGCCATTGCCTTCTCCAATACATGAAAGTGAAAAGTGAAAGGGAAGTCGCTCAGTTGTGTTTGACTTCGCGACCCCATGGACTGCAGCCCACCAGGCTCCTCCGTCCATGGGATTTTCTAGGGCAGTTACTATGAGAAACAATACCATGGTTCCTCAAAATAATTAAAAATAGAACTGCCATATGATCCAGCAATCGGACTTCTGGTTATATATACAAAGGAACTTAAAACAGAAGCTCAAAGATATCAGTGCACTCAGGTTCATAGCAGCACTCGTCATAATAGCCAAAAGGGGGAAGCAACACAAGTGTTCATCAATGGATGACTGGATAAGCAAAATGTAGAATATGCAGACAATGGAGTATTATTCAGCCTTAAAAAGAAAAGGATTTTGACACATGCTATCACACGGATGAAACTTGAGGATATCTTGCTAAGTGAAATAAGCCAGTCACAAAAGAACCGTACTGTATCATTCAGTTCCTATGTGGTACCTACCGTGATCGCATTCATAGAAAGAGAGTAGGATGGTGGTGGCTGGGGTAGGAGGGAAGGGGAAAAGAATGAGAAGTCGTTATTGAATGGATGCAGTTTCAGTTTCACAAGATGAAAAGGTTTCTGGGGGTGGAGGGCGATGATGGTTGCAGAATGATATGCATGTAGTTAATGCCACTGAGCTGTGTACTCGAAAATGGTTATGGTGGTAAATTCTATGTAAAAAATTTTTTGAAATAGCAAAGTACTCCCCACATACCCATAAGGCACCACCCCCCCCCCCCACCCGACACTCTATATCATACCTAGGGAGGAATTAGCCCAGAGTAGTTATAAAGTGTGAAATCTCTATAACCTGCCTGTGTATGTGTTGGTCGCTCAGTCATGTATAATTCCTTGTGACTCCATGGACTGTAACTCGCCAAGCTCCTCTATCCATGGAATTATCTAGGTAAGAATACTAGAGTGGGTTGCCATGCCCATCTCCAGGGGATCTTCCCAACCCAAGGATCGAATCCAAGTCTCCCTCATTGCAGGTCAGATTCTTTACCATCTGAGGCACCAAGGAAGTCTCTAACCAGGCTGCCTGTGCTCACATCCTGTCTTTAACTTCTGACAGCTATGTGACTCCAGACAGCTTAACCTCTCTGGACTTCAGTTTCTTCACATGTAAAGGAAGATAATAATACTATTTAACTCATAAGGGAAATCATGAGGATTACATGAATTCATACAGCACTTAGAAGGCCTGGAGGCCTGGAACATGCTATGTGGCCAAAAAATGATAACTGTTCTATTTGGGTCTGCATAAGATGCAATACATTCAGTTCGTTTAGTCATTCAGTCATGTCTGATTCTTTGCGACCCCATGGACTGCAGCATGCCAGTCTTCCCTGTCCATCACTATCTCCCAGAGCTTACTCACACTCATGTCCATCGAGACAGTGATGCCATCCAACCTTCTCATACTCTGTTGTTGTCTTCTCTTTCTGCCCTCAGTCTTTCCCAGCATCAGGGTCTTTTCCGATGAGTCAACTCTTCGCATCAGGTGGCCAAAGTATTGGAGTTTCAGCTTCAGTATCAGTCCTTCCATGAATATTCAGGAGTGATTTCCTTTAGGATTAACTGGTTGGATCTCCTTGCTGTCCAAGGGAATCTCAAGAGTCTTCTCCAACACCACAGTTCAAAAGCATCAGTTCTTTGGTGCTCAGCCATCTTTATGGGCCAACTCTCACATCCATACATGACTACTGGAAAAACCATAGCCTTGACTAAATGGACCTTTGTTGGCAAAGTAATGTCTCTGCTTTTTAATATGCTGTCTAGGTTGGTCATAACTTTTCTTCCAAGGAGCAATCATCTTTTAATTTCATGACTGCAGTCACCATCTGCAGTGATTTTGGAGCCCCCCAAAATAAAGTCAGCCACTGTTTCCACTGTTTTCCTGTCTATTTGCCATGAAGTCATAGGACTGGATGCCATTATCTTAATTTTCTGAATGTTGAGTTTTAAGCCAACTTTTTCTCTCTCCTCTTTGACTTTCATCAAGAGGCTCTTTAGTTCTTCTTCACTCTCTGCCATAAGGGTGGTGTCATCTGCGTATCTGAGGTTATTAATATTTTTCCAGGCAATCTTGATTCCAGCTTGTGCTTCATCCAGCCCAGCATTTTGCATGATGTACTCTACTTATAAATTAAATAAATGTGGTGACAATATACAGCCTTGACGTACTCCTTTCCTGATTTGGAACCAGTCTGTTGTTTCCTGTCCGGTTCTAAATGTTTCTTCTTGACGTGCATACAGATTTCTCAAGAGGCAGGTAAGGTGGTCTGGTATTCCCATCTCTTTAAGAATTTTCCACAGTTTGTTGTGATCCACACAGTCAAAGGCTTTGGTGTAGTCAATAAAGCTGAAGTAGATGTTTTTCTGGAATTTTCTTGCTTTATCTATGATCCAACAGACGTTGGCTATTTGATCTCTGGTTCGTCTGCCTTTTAACTAAGTCCAGCTTGAATATCTGGAAGTTCACAGTTCATGTACTGTTTGAAGCCTTGCAATACTTTATTGAGTATATAAAGATGAATGATTTTGGTTAAGTGCAAATTGCTTTTCAACCTGAAATAAGGAATTTCTAATTTCCTTGTTTCTAAATAAAGAATTTTCTAATAATGCTAATATTTTAAATGTGAAAGAACAAAAGTTCTTTGCTTTGGGAACACAATGGGTTGGTTTCTTTAGGTCAGAAATGTCCACATATATACCCATGTATTGTATTCTAAGTAATGTCTCTTTTGGTCATGATTATTTACAGTGCTGCCATTCTCTTAAAGAAAATGCATTTCTATATTGGATATTTTGCTTTCTCAGCTTCAGACATTAGATTTTTTCCAGTTTTCTCTCTCAGTAATTCTGGATTTGTGTTTATTGTAGAATGATTTAGTGAGTTTCAGAAACATGGCTGGGCATATCTAATTTTGCAAACTAGACTAGGCTAGATACAGAAGGATCATATTTACATAATGGCCAAGTACAGCTAAACTTAAAGCATTTTCCTTTGTATAACAATGACATTCAAATCATTATGCCACTCAGAATATAGCCATAAACTAACTCAGTCAGGAGGCTTAGTTAAACATAACACACTGTGATCCTTTTCTCCCTCAACATACCCGAGGAGGGTCTTGTTTTTCCAATTTTTTCATGGCACCATCCATGCAGGGCATCTCAAATGACTATGTGTGTTTGAGCTTGTTTATGTGTATGAGTTTGTTTCTTATGTGAAACAAAGCAAGCCATTTTCCTGATTTGTTTTTACTTCATTGCAACTATTTTCTCAATCTATATTATTATTGATGCAATGTAAATGATCTTTAAGGGTTTAGCAAATATGCATGTATGACCTGTAACCATAGCGATTTGTATCAACGCATATTATGAACAAGTGTCGTGTGATTTCAAAATTGTCTTTTTAATTATCTATATTGAGAAGACAGATATTGTCCTGGCTGTCAAAATAACATATTTTCAATAGTATATGAAAAATCTAAAATTATACATCTATGTTATATTCTTTTTTCCCTTGAATAATAGCTATAAATTTGACACCTCAGTTTTCATTCCAGTCCCAGAGAAAGGCAATGCCAAAGAATGCTCAAACTACCGCACAGTTGTACTCATCTCACCACTAGTAAAGTAATGCTCAAAATTCTCCAAGCCAGCATTTAGCAATACATGAACCGTGAACTTCTAGATGTTTAAGCTGGTTTTCGAAAACACAGAGGAACCAGAGACCAAATTGCCAACATCTGCTGGATCAACAAAAAAGCAAGAGTTCTAGAAAGACATCTATTTCTGCTTTATTGACTAAGCCAAAGCCTTTGACTGTGTGGCTCACAATAAACCATGGAAAATTCTTAAAGAGATGGGAATACCAGACCACCTGACCTGCCTCTTGAGAAATCTGTATGCAGGTTAGGAAGCAATGGTTAGAACTGGACATGGAACAATGAACTGGTTCCAAATTAGGAAAGGAGTATGTCAAGGCTGTATATTGTCACCCTGGCTATTTAACTTATATGCAGAATAAATCATGAGAAATGGTGGGCTGGATGAAGCACAAGCTGGAATCAAGATTGCTGGGAGAAATATCAATAACCTCAGATATGCACATGACACCACTCTTATGGCAGAAAGTGAAGAAGAACTAAAGAGCCTCTTGATGAAAGTCAAAGAGGAGAGAGAAAAAGTTGGCTTAAAACTCAACATTCAGAAAACTAAGGACATGGCATCTGGTCCCATCACTTCATGGCAAATAGATGGGGAAACAGTGGCTGACTTTATTCTTGGGGGACTCCAAAATCACTGCAGATGGTGATTGCAGCCATGAAATTAAGAGACGCTTACTCCAATGCCAAAGAATGCTCAAACTACCGCACAATTGCACTCATCTCACATGCTAGTAAAGTAATGCTCAAAATTCTCCAAGCCAAGCTTCAGCAATATGTGAATCGTGAACTTCCAAATGTTCAAGCTGGTTTTAAAAAAGGCAGAGGAACCAGAGACCAAATTGCCAACATCCACTGGATTTGAAAAAGCAAGAGAGTTCCAGAAAAACATCTATTTCTGCTTTATTGACTATGCCAAAGCCTTTGACTGTGTGGATCCCAATAAACTGGAAAATTCTGAAAGAGATGGGAATACGAGACCACCTGATCTGCCTCTTGAGAAATCTGTATACAGGTCAGGAAGCAACAGTTAGAACTGGACATGGAACAACAGACTGGTTCCAAATAGGAAAAGGAATACTTCAAGGCTGTATATTGTCACCACACTTATTTAACTTATAAGCAGAGTACATCATGCAAAATGCCGGGCTAGATGAAGCACAAGCTGGAATCAAGATTGCCGGGAGAAATATCAATAACCTCAGATATGCAGATGACACCACCCTTATGGCAGTAAGTGAAGAAGAACTCAAAAGCCTTTTGATGAAAGTGAAAGTGGGGAGTGAAAAAGTTGGCTTAAAGCTCAACATTCAGAAAATAAAGATCATGGCATCCAGTCCCATCACTTCATGGGAAATAAATGGGGAAACAGTGGAAACAGTGTCAGACTTTATTTTTGGGGGCTCCAAAATCACTGCAGATGGTGACTGCAGCCATGAAATTAAAAGATGCTTACTCCTTGGAAGAAAAGTTATGACCAACCTAGACAGCATATTCAAAAGCAGAGACATTACTTTGCCAACAAAGTCTGTCTAGTCAAGGCTATGGTTTTTCCTTTGGTCATGTATGGATGTGAGAGTTGGACTGTGAAGAAGGCTGAGCACCGAAGAACTGATGCTTTTGAACTGTAGTGTTGGAGAAGACTCTTGAGAGTCCCTTGGACTGCAAGGAGATCCAACCAGTGCATTCTGAAGGAGATCAGCCCTGGGATTTCTTTGGAAGGAATGATGCTGAAGTTGAAACTGCAGTACTTTGTCCATCTCATGCCAAGAGTTGACTCACTGGAAAAAACTCTGATGCTGGGAGGGACTGGGGGCAGGAGGAGAAAGGGACGACAGAGGATGAGATGGCTGGATGGCATCACCGACTCAACGGACGTGGGTCTGAGTGAACTCGGGAGTTGGTGATGGACTGGGAGGCCTGGTGTGCTGCGATTCATGAGGTCCCAAACAGTCAGACACAGCTGAGTGACTAAACTGAACTGAACTACTCCTTTGAAGGAAAGTTATGACCAACCTAGAGAGCATATTAAAAAGCAGAGACATTACTTTGCCAAAAGGCCCATCTAGTCAAGGTTCTGGTTTTTCCAGCAGTCATGTATGGATGTGAGAGTTGGACTATAAAGAAAGATGAGTGCCGAAGAATTGATGCTTTTGAACTGTGGTACTGGAGAAGACTCTTAAAGTCCCTTGGACTGCAAGGAGATCCAACTAGTCCATCCTAAAGGAAATCAGTCCTGAGTGTTCATTTGAGGGACTGATGTTGAAGGTGAAACTCCAATACTTTGGCCACCTGATGTGAAGAGCTGACTCATTTGAAAAGACCCTGATGCTGGGAAAGATCGCAGGAAGGAGAAGGGAATGACAGAGAATGAGATGGTTGGATGGCATCACCGACTTGATAGACATGAGTTTGAGTAAACTCTGGGAGTTGGTGATGGACACGGAGGCCTGATGTGCTGTCCATGGGGTCTCAAAAAGTCAGACATGACTGAACAACTGAACTGAACTGAGGCAGAGGCCATGCTTTACCACTTGCTAGTTACATGACTGGGAAAATGAATCTCTCTAATCCTCATTTTTCTTATCTATAAAGTGGGATAATCATACCTATCTCTTAGGATAGTTGTAAGGATTAAGTGTGAAATCGTAGACTATGGCTTCCTTTCGGGATGGCTCCCCCTCACAGTGACATAAAGGCAGGACCAATATTCATTCAACTGTCTCAGATAAAAGGGACAGTTCATGAAAAAATCTTTATGTCCGGAAGAAAGGCACATAAGAAATGGCCAGTCTCACGCCAACTGTCTTTTTAGTTTTTTTCTTTTACATTGCTCTGAAGTATAATCTACATGTGATAAAATCCACCCATTTTATTGAAGCATTTGATGAGTTTTATAAATCTATACTATTATGAAACTGCCCACTGCCAAATCAAGGTATAAAACATTTCATCACTAAGTAAGTTCTTCTGTACCTTATAGCCAGATCCTCAGCCCCAGCTCCTGTCCATCAGTGATACATTTTTGTCACTACTGCTTTTTCATATTCTAGAATTTCATATGAATTAAATCAAACAGTTTTCTATGTCTCCTTTATTTTATTTAGAATTCTAAATGCTTGTCAGATTAATTCATGCTGCTGCCTATGTAAGTAATATCTTATGGAAAAAGACAAATGAACTTTTTGGCCAACCCAATAATTCCTTTCTTTCTACATCTGGGTGGTAATCCATTCTATGGATATGGCACAGTTTGCTTTTCCATCAGTATTTGACAAGTTTGAATTGTTTCCAGTGTTTGGCTATTATGAGTAAAGCTAGTATGAATGTCTGTGACAAATCTTGGTTTAATGTATGGTTATTTTCATGGGGAGGGAAATAACTCAGAGAATTTCTGAGTCATGTAATATGTATTTAATTTTATATGAAACTGCTGGACTGTTTTCCAAATTTGTACCATTTTCTCTTTTAACCAGTGATATATGAGAATATAAGTTGCTGCACATCTTTGCCCATAGTACTTGGTATTGTTAATTTTCTAAAATTCAGCTATTATATTGTATATTACATATCTAGTTGTGTTTTCATTTGCATTTCCCTAATGACTAGTGACAAATTGCCAACATGCGCTAGATCATAGGAAAAGCAAGGGAATTCCAGAAAAACATCTAGTTTTGCTTCATTGACTACACTAAAACCTTTGAGTGAATCACAACAAACTGGAAAATTCTTAAAGAGACAAGAATACCAGTCCACCTTACCTGTCTACTGAGAAACCTGCATGTAGGTCAAGAAACAACTGTTAGAACCAGACATGGAACAAAGGACTGGTTCAAAATTGGGAAAGGAGTACACCAAGGCTGTATATTGTCACCCTGCTTATTTAACCTCCATGCAGAGTATATCATGCGAAATGCCAGACTGAATGAATCACAAGCTGGAATCAAGATTGCTGGGAGAAATATCAACAACTTCAGATATGCAGATGGTACCATTCTTCCAGCAGCAAGCAAAGAGGAACTAATGAGCCTCTTGATGAATGTGAAAGAGGAGAGTGAAGAAGCTGGCTTAAAACTCAGCATTCAAAAAATGAAGATCATGGCATCCTGTCCTATCACTTCATAGCAAATATGTGGGGAAAAAGTGGAAACAGTAGCTGACTATTTTCTTGGTCTCCCAAACCCCTGCAGATGGTGACTGCAGCCATGAAACTTAAACAAGCTTGCTCCTTGGAAGAAAAGCTATGACAAACCTAGGCAGCATATTAGAAAGCAGAAAGGTCTGTATAGTCAAATCTATGGTTTTTGCAATCGTCATATACAGATGTGTGAGCTGGACCATAAAGAAGGCTGAGTGCCCTAAGAATGGATGTTTTTGAATTGTGGTGCTGAAGAAGACTCTTGAGAGTCCCTTGGAGAGCGAGGAGATCAAACCAATCCATCCTAAAGGAAATCAACCCTGAATACTCATTGGAAGGGCTGATGCTGTAGCTGAAATTCCAATATTTTGGCCACCTGATATGAAGAGCAGACTCATTTGAAAAGACCCTGATGCTGGGAAAGATTGAGGGCAGAAGGAGAAGGGGGCAGCAAAGGATGTGATGGTTGAATGGCATCACTGACTCAATGGAGATGTGTTTTGGAAAATTCCAGAAGACAGTGAAGGACAGGGAGGCCTGGCGTGCTGCCGTCCATGGGGTCTCAAAGAGTCGTATACAACTTACCCCACTAAACAATGACTAGTGATTGTTGGAGGGAATGCAAACTAGTACAGCCACTATGGAGAACAGTGTGGAGATTCCTTAAAAAACTGGACAGAGAACTGCCATACAATCCAGCAATCCCACAGCTGGGCATACACACCAAGGAAACCAGAATTGAAAGAGACACGTGTACCCCAATGTTCATTGCAGCACTGTTTACAACATCCAGGACATGGAAGCAACCTATATGTCCATCAGCAGATGAATGGATAAGAAAGTTGTGGTAATATACACAAAGGAATATTACTCAGCTATTAAAAAGAATACATTTGAATCAGTTCTAATAAGGTGGATGAAACTGGAGCCTATTATACAGAGCGAAGTAAGTTCGAAAGAAAAACACCTATATGGTATATTAATGCATATATATGGAATTTAGAAAGATGGTAACGATGCCCCTATATGCGAGTCAGCAAAAGAGACATAGATGTAAAGAACAGACTTTTAGACTCTGTGGGAGAAGGCAAGGGTGGGATCATATGTGAGACAGCAAAAGAGACACAGATGTAAAGAACAGACTTTTGGGCTCTGTGGGAGATGGCAAGGGTGGGATCATTTGAGAGAATATCATTGAAACATGTATATTATCATATGTGAAATAGATAACCAGTCCAGGTTCGATGCATGAGACAGGGTGCTCAGGGCTGGTGCACTGGGATGACCCTGAGGGATGGGATGGCGAGGAAGGGTCAGGATGGGGAACACATGTACACCCATGGCTGAGTCATATGAATGTATGGGAAAAATCACCACAATATTGTAAAGTAATTAGCCTCCAATTAAAATTAAAAAATTAAATTAAAAAAAGAGAAAAAACAATGACCAGTGATGCTAAACATCGTAACGTGTATTTATTTGGTGAAATTTCCTTTTAAGTCTTTTCCCTTTTAAAAACTGGGTTGGATGTCTTTCAGTTATTAACTCTTAATTATTCTCTCTATGTTTAAAATATAAAATCTTTATCAGATATAGATTTTGCAAATATTTTCTCCAAGTCTGTGGTTCATCTTTTCATCTTCTTAATGATGTGTCTTGAGGAGGAAAAAAATTTAATGATATAAGTTAACATTTAAAAATACTTCATACTTTTTACATTCTGTCAACTCTCTTTCTGCTTCAAGATCATGAAGATTCATTTTCTATATTTTGGAAGATTAAAATTTTAATCCATTATATTTATATCTATAATTCATTTTCAGTTATATGTGTATGGTGTATGATAAACATACAGGCTCATTTTTTTGCATATAGCAATCTAGTGTTCCAAAGCAGTCTAGCTCCAGCTTTTTTAAATTAGTATTAATATGCATTACATCTTATTACATATTTTTCTTATTTGTAAATGGTTTCCTGTAGGAAGCATATAGTTGGATTTATGTACAATTTGGCAATCTCTATATTTTAATTGCTGTTTTTATGTAATTTATATTTGATCTTATTATTCCTGTATTCTTGGCAATATATCACCTATCATATTTGGAGGTAGCAACTGTTAAAACTTCAAACTATAATTATTTCTCCTTACTCTGATTCTAGGCTAAAGAAGCAAATTTACACTTATAATTTTTCATTCCACTGGTTTTCTGCAGGACTATAATGCAACCAGTAAAAACCACTATAGTCTGCCTAAGAGTTATATTTCTCATTCTCAATCTCTTCATTGATATTCCTGGTTACATAGCTATCTCTGTAACCAGGGCTGGGCCCAGGGAACTATTCCTTTTGAGTTGCTGATATCCTTCAGCACTGAGGTTCATATCTTTAAATATGATGATCCCACTGAAGTCCTATGACCCTTGAGGCCCTGAATGTATGTTCTGTCTTTCCAGATAACTCTCTCCATTTTTATTCTAACTGAAACAAAGCCTGGCTCTAAATGAGTGTTCCTTAAAAAGTAGTCTATGGAGTCATCCGGGGTATAGCTTATAGTGTTAGATTTCTGGACTCAAACTCAAGATATTTGAATTTATCTGTGTTTCCAGAAGCTCTCTAGGTAATTTTTGTGCATACTGAAGTTTCAAAACCATCATTCTATATCATGAACTTTGATAATTAAAGCTATTTAGTATGTATCTATATTTGTAAAGATATTTATTAATTTCACAGTATTATTATATTATTAATAAAATCTTCTAATACTAAGAAAAGGTTATAATAATTTACGCCTATCTTCCAGTGGTTACTTGTATCTAGTCACTTTGCAGACACCTGTTCTAAACTTGGAGGAGCTGGGTAGGCTGAGTCTATTTTCAATAATTTTATAAAGAAGAAGCAACACAAATGCTCTAAATGAATTGTTGGAATGTTGATTCTAACCAGGTAATACCCAGGCTACACACCAGAGCAATTAAATATGAATCTGGGATGGGAGTCTGGCATAAATATTTTTAAAGGTTCCTATGTCATCCCAATGTGCAAAAAAGGTTGAAAATGACACTTACTAGAGCAATGCTTCTTAAATTTTAGCATGCATGAGAATCACCCGGAGAGCTGGTGAAGGCATGAATTCTTGGACTCTACTTGCAGTTGGTCTAGGTGGGGTTGAATTTTGTGTTTTTAATTAGCTCCCAGGTGAGGCCGATGTTACTGGTCCACAGGTTACACTCAGTAGCACTTTATTACACTAATGGTACAGTTCAGACAGGTCTTCACCTCAGATAATATTATCTAACTTTAAGTAATTGAAAAGATTAGCTGATGCCTACATTAATGAATTGTTCCTTTGAGAAGAAAATATTTAACAATAAGTTTAACAATAAGCTCTACCTTACATAATTTGAGAAAGACCATTATCACTAACTGTATACTAGGTCATCCTTACCATATTCTGTGACCTAAATTAACATTATGGGCATGTGATCCTGGCCACATGATGACGAAGACACATCAACAATCTGTTAACCTACCTTTTCTCCTCTCCTGAAGATTTTAGTATCCAAATTCTTGATATAAATGGGGCCTGATTCCTGCGATTAAAGGCCTTTTCTTTTTTTTTTTTTTCCTAGATTTAATCCTTTAGAAATTCACTGTATCATTTCTCCAATATCAAAAGGAGACACAGAGAGGAAATAGGAATAAGAAGATTCAGTTCTAGCCTGACTTTGCCATTAATCCCCCATGTAAATCTGAAAAAAAAAAGTTTTTAAACTTACTGAGCTTCTTTTTCTTTATCCATAAAATGAGTGGACAACATGAATATTTGTAAGTTCTTTTCCAATTCTAAAATTGTCTTCCTATAATTTCACAAAATACTAGATCTAGAGCAAAAAGATGTTTACTGTGTGAGTATGTGTTGGTTCAGTAATTCAGAACATTAAAAAAAAAAAACTAGTTAACATACCTAGCTTTTTGGAGTTCGAGCTTTCCAGCTTTTAGAACAGAGCAAACACAGTTAAAATGGATATAGTTTCAAAGTATCTTTGCTTGGTCCAGCCATGGCTAGGCAACCTCTCCACAGAATCTTCTTAAAATGATACAAATCATCAATTTCAATCTTCCCTAGTAAAACAAAAGGACTCTGTTGTGCTGGCAGAAATTGTATGCTGCTGTCTATGTGCCAAAAATAAAGTAACTTGATAACATTATTACCAGACTCAAAAATGTTCAGAGCAGTGATTTTTAATAAGTTTATAAATTGGGATTTCTAATCTGTTAGCTCCCTGTGGAGCTGCTGGGTAATTGACAGTAACCTATTTGCAAGGGAGAATTGAAATGGTGGGATTTAGTTTATCAGTGATTTTAAGAATTAACAACCTAGTAACACAGAGTACTTAAGAAAAATTAAAAACATTTTAGATTTTTTAAAAGGTAGATTATAGAATTTTCACTTAATTACTCAATAATTCTATATCTGGATATATTTCCTAGTGAAATAATTAGAAGCACGGCAAAATCTGCTTCTATAAAAATGCTGAAGGTAGGTTTATATACACATCCAGTAGAAAACTACTGGATACAACCTGATGTCCAAGGATAGAGCAGTTAAATGAACTATTTCATCCATGTGTGCTTAGTTGCTCAGTTGTATCTGACTCTTTGTAACTCCATGGACTGTAGCCCACCAGGCTCCTTCGTCCATGGGGATTCTCCAGGTAAGAATACTGGAGTGAGTTGCCATGTCCTCCTCCAGGGGATCTTCCCAACCCAGGGATCAAACCCAGGTTTCCCTCATTGTGGGCAGATTCTTTACCATCTGAGCCACCAGGGAAGCCCCATTTCATCCATAGGATTGAATAATATGAGTGCATAAACTTGGTCAGATGGTAAAGAATTAGCGTACAATGCAGGAGACAAAGGTTCTATCCCTGGGTCAGGAAGATCCCCTGGAGAAAGGAATGGCTACCCAATCCTGTATTCTTGCTTGGAGAATTCCATGGACAGAGAAGCCTGGTGGGCTACAGTCCATGGGGTTGCAAAGAGTTGGACACAACCGAGTGACTAACACTTTCAATTTCAAACTGAATTATAATTATACAAAACATTAAAAAATAGTTCTGATATGTTAACTGATGAAAACCAAGTGCAGAATATGTACTATAATAATCATGTTACAAAATCATGAATATAGAAAAGATAGAAAGACTACAAAATATACAATAGTTATATAAGAGATTATGGATGGCTTTTTCTTTTCCTTTTCTAGCTTTCCATAGTGTTTATGTGTTATCTTTATATCACAGTGGCTAAGAGAACAGACTTTACAGCCATAGTCCTGTGTCCAAAGCTGGCTTCACCTAACACCTCCTCTCAGTTTACTCATTTATAAAATTTTAAATTTAAATTTATAAAATTTTAGCAACTTTTTCATACTTTGTGAATATTAATGAATTAGGTATAAAATCACTCAACTCAGAGAATAAGGCATGTAGAAAGCATTATCAGTCAGTTCAGTTCAGTTCAGTTGCTCAGTCGTGTCCGACTCTTTGCGACCCCATGAATTGCAGCATGCCAGCCCTCCCTGTCCATCACCAACTCCCGGAGTTCACTCAGACTCACATCCATCGAGTCCGTGATGCCATCCAGCCATCTCACCCTCGGTCGTCCCCTTCTCCTCCTGCCCCCAATCCCTCCCAGCATCAGAGTCTTTTCCAATGAGTCAACACTTCACATGAGGTGGCCAAAGTACTGGAGTTTCAGCTTTAGCATCAGTCCTTCCAAAGAAATCCCAGGGTTGATCTCATTCAGAATGGACTGGTTGGATCTCCTTGCACTCCAATAGACTCTCAAGAGTCTTCTCCAACACCACAGTTCAAAAGCATCAGTTCTTCGATGCTCAGCTGTCTTCACAGTCCAACTCTCACATCCATACATGACCACTGGAAAAACCATAGCCTTGACTAGATGGACCTTTGTTGGCAAAGTAATGTCTCTGCTTTTGAACATGCTGTCTAGGTTGGTCATAACTTTTCTTCCAAGGAGTAAGGGTCTTTTAATTTCATGGATGCAGTCACCATAGGTGTTTTCTATTTATCATTGTTTAAAATGTATCATATTTCATCTGTAATATGTTCTATTGCTAGAAATATACACTTTTTTTTTTCTAAATAAAGAGAATATAAAAGTTCCTTTATCAGGTCTCTCTGACTAGTTGCCCACAATTCAGGAAAAATTACTGGTAAACATATATGTTATATACATAATCCTCACTCTGCTCATATTCTGCATGTTATATCCTACTTCTTGGAAAGTTTCTTATAGGATATTTAGATAAACCAATAGATTTATAGCTACTCACTTAAATATAAGGCTTCAGTGATTATCACTGGGCTTACTTAAAATGAAACCCTTAACCTGTGTTTTGCTTGAGTCTCTGAAATTACCAGAGAAACTCCAGTGTCTTTGACATATGATCCTGGTCAGCAAATAAGGAAAACGTATTTTTAAAACAACGATTCATTACAGGAAATTTGATTTCAAAAAGGAATATAACTTTGCTTCTTCTAAATCTCCTTGGAGAATTTGTTTCCATAGTTATCAGGCAATAGAGAAGGACTAAAACTCAGACTCATTAAAAAGAAGACAACAAATTTTAAACATCTTTTAAAATGAGAAAATAGTTGGAATATCTGGCAGTAGATGATACCTTGTATTCATAAGTATTATTAGTGACATATAGATATTTCCAAGCACATAGTAAAAAAAAAATTAAACTGGAAGGAACTTGCTTGTTCTACTGCTTCTTAGTCCTAGTTCAGCTGTTCAGAGGCAATAACTAGTAAGGCTTTTATTTTCAGTTCTTACTGTTATTCTACATCCTTAAACAATATGCTGGTACTACTATTTCTTGATTTGTCAGTTTTTCGAATCTGACAAATTTTCTGTTTTACCTGGCACATTAGTGCTTTTGTATATGGAATGATTACTGATATATTTTAAATGATTTCCACAATTTTATTTTGTGTTTTCTTTTATTCCAATGCTTTTCTCTTCCTCCACTCTTTTCTGTCCTCTTCAATATATCAAGATTCAAAAAATTCTCTCATTTGCTTCAACTAGTTTAGAAGTTATGAATTATATCTTTACTGGTTACTTATCATAAAAAATTTATATTAACTGATTTTCCAATGTTAAACCAAATTTATGATGAACATAATACCCACTTTTGTCATGATATAGTATTCTTTTGAATATTGCTGCTTCTAAGCTGAGAACTTTAGAATTTTTTGTATCTTTGCTTATGAATTTTTTTTATCTTTGCTTTTGAGTGAGATTGCCTGTCACTTTCTTCTCTTTTACTAACATTACTTGGATTTTCTTTATAGGCAATGTTAATTCTTAAAATCAGTTGAGAAATGAAACAATTTTTAAATTCTCTGGAAGAGTCTATGTACATTAAATATATTCTCAGTAGAACTCAGCAATGAAACAGCCTGGACCTGGAGTTTTTGTGGTAGAAAGTCTCAAATTACTGACCTGAGTAATTCAATATTAAAATGTTTTACAAATTATTTAAGGTGTTTTAAGAATTTATCTCTTACAAATTAAAACATTGTTTCTATAAAATCTGTAATAATGTCAGCTTTTTTCATGATGAAGTTGGTTATTTCTTTCTCTCTCCATCAACCTAATTTAACAACTTTTTCAATGACTTGTGACTCTGTAGAACCTCTCCATTATATATTTGTTTTCCATTTTGTTAATATCTTCTCTTCTCTTTGTTTGAAATTATTTATCTTCCAACTTCTTGTTATGGAGTCTTAGCTTATTTATTTAAGTCTACACAGCTTTCTCTACATGGCCATTTAGTTGCATTCCATAAAGTTTGACATGAAGCATTTTCATTTAAAGAAGTGGATATCAGTGAAGCAAGAGGAATTGTGTGGTGAATGCTATGATGTGCTTCCTGATCACCCTTCCAAAAGGAGTGATGGATCCCATCAATTGCTGTGAGTCCTCCAAGCACAAAGTCCCCCTCATATACAGCCTTGACTATTGAAAGCTGTCTCACTTAAGGTTATGCCTCTTGCCTTGGGTACTCTGTGTCCAGTGCCTGGTGGACCTGGGCTACAAATTCCTGACCTTCTTTCACAGCTCAGGACAGTACTTAAGGGTCAGCTTCAAAACTCCCCCTGGAGTCAGCTCAGGTTTCTGCTGATATTTTATCATAGCTATATTTCCCCTTAGGCTTCCCAGGTGGTTCAGTGGTAAAGAACCTGCCTGTCAATGCAGGAGACAAGAGAAGTGGGTTCAATCCCTGGGTCAGGAAGATGCCCTGAAGTCGGAGATGGCAACCCACTCCAGTATCTTTGCCTGGAGAATCCTATGGACAGAGGAGCCTGGCGGGCTACAGTCCACAGGATCTCAAAGAGCTGGACAGGACTGAGCTACTGAACACACACACACACACACACACACTTAATTCCCCTTCCGTTCTATCTTTTTTTCCTCTTTCTTCCGTCACATATTGATCCTAAGAGGACACTCTAAAAATCTCCTGGCAGAGTAATCTCTGTGTCATTCTTCTCAGAGTATGAAACCCATGAGAAAGCTTTCTGGAGGAAAGGACAGTCAACCTGGAACTAACACAATTCTATATAAGAATATAAAGCAATCTTGAGAAAGAAGAATGGAACTGGAGGAATCAACCTGCCTGACTTCAGGCTCTACTACAAAGCCAGAGTCATCAAGACAGCATGGTACTGGCACAAAGACAGAAATATAGATCAATAGAACAAAATAGAAAACCCAGAGATAAATCCACACACCTAGGGACATCTTATCTTTGACAAAGGAGGCAAGAATATATAATGGAGAAAAGACAATCTCTTTAACAAGTGGTGCTGGGAAAACTGGTCAACCACTTGTAAAAGAATGAAACTAGAACACTTTCTAACACCATACACAAAAATAAACTCAAAATGGATTAAAGATCTAAACATAAGACCAGAAACTATGAAATTCCTAGAGGAAAACATAGGCAAAATATTCTCCAACATACATCACAGCAGGATCCTCTATGACCCACCTCCCAGAATATTGGAAATAAAAGCAAAAATAAACAAATGGGACCTAGTTAAAACTAAAAGCTTCTGCACAACAAAGGAAACTATAAACTAGGTGAAAAGACAGTCTTCAGAATGGGAGAAAATAATAGCAAATGAAACAAATGACAAACAACTAATCTCAAAAATATACAGGCAACTCCTGCAGCTCAATTCCAGAAAAATAAATGACCCAATCAAAAAATGGGCCAAAGAACTAAACAGACATTTCTCCAAAGAAGACATAGATGGCTAACAAACACATGAAAAGATGCTCAACATCACTTATTATCAGAGAAATGCAAATCAAGACCACAATGAAGTACCATTTCACACCAGTCAGAATGGCTGCGATCCAAAAGTCTACAAGCAATAAATGCTGGAGAGGGTGTGGAGAAAAGGGAACCCTCTTGCACTGTTGGTGGGAATGAGAACTAGTACAGCCACTACGGAGAACAGTGTGGAGTTTCCTTAAAAAACTGGAATAGAACTGCCTTATGACCCAGCAGTCCCACTGCTGGGCATACACACCGAGGAAACCAGAATTGAAAGAGACATGTGTACCCCAAAGTTTATCGCAGCACTGTTTATAATAGCCAGGACATGAAAGGAACCTAGTTGTCCATCAAGAAATGAATGGATAAGAAAGCTGTAGTACATATACACAATTGAGTATTCCTCAGCCATTAGAAAGAATACATTTGAATCAGTTCTAATGAGGTGGATGAAACTGGAGCCCATTATACAGAGTGAAGTAAGCCAGAAAGAAAAACACCAATACAGTATACTAACGCATATATATGGAATTTAGAAAGATGGTAACGATAACCCTGTATGTGAGACAGCAAAAGAGACACAGATGTATAGAACAGTCTTTTGGACTCTGTGGGAGAGGGAGAGGGTGGGATGATTTGGGAGAATGGCATTGAAACATGTAAAATATCATATAAGAAACGAGTCGCCAGTCCAGGGTCGATGCATGATACAGGATGCTTGGGGCTGGTGCACTGGGATGACCTGGAGGGATAGTACGGGGAGGGAAGGGAGGGGGGTTCAGGATGGGGAACACGTGTACACCTGTGGCGGATTCATGTTGACGTATGGCAAAACCAATACAATATTGTAAAGTAATTAGCCTCCAATTAAAATAAATAAATTTATATTAAAAAAGAATATATTCAGGAAGTGCTAACAGCTCACAGACTTGGAGAGCAGTTTGCATGTGTGTCTGTGTGCTAAAGTGGAGGGAAGCATGTGTCATGAGGGATAGAACTAGAAAGGCAAGCTTTCCCTAAATTACACAGAATCTTATCATCTACCTTGAGATGTTCAGGGCCTTAGCTCCCAGTGCTGGTACTATAGCTATGTGTGCTAGGCACAGCTCATTGATTGGAGAGCTAGATGGGAATTACTGGGTAGAGTTTCATAGTATAAAGGGAACCAGATTTCCTTCAAATAGTAAAGATATTATCATTTCTTGAAGTGTGATAGCACTTAGCCAACAACAAATGTTTGCAGATAAAATGATCACAGAATTTCTAATGACCTGATTCCTCATTAGAAGTCCATTTCACTGTTGACTTATCCAGCAGGTTTTGGAAAATGTTTTTATTCTATGGGGACCATGCGGCCTTTTCCTCTTATGGCTTGCAGGCAAATAGCACCCACAGGGAAAATTCTGTTGCACATTGTCAGTGTTCAGATATGCAACCAGATCACTGCTGTGCTTTATTAAAAGCATAAATCAGAACTTGAGCTGAATATGTACAAAGGAAATTTGATTTGTACATCTTTATAACATCAAAGAATGACTCCAGTTTCCAAAGGCGGCCTACTTACTGTCTCATTAAAGGATCAGCACCGCAGTAATATTTTCCAATAGGTGATATCATTGACAGGCCTGCATTCCCTATGTTTTATTTTAAAAAAAAAATCCCCCTATGTTTTAAATGTAGTGGGGAATTCAACATAATCATAAGTAAAATCCAAGCAAATTCTGGCTTCTTCAATTGTCAATAATGCATCATATATAGAAAATAATGGAACAAAAAAAGCAGTCAAAATTAGAGCTTTTGCCAGTGTTCTGGGACAACCCAGAGTGATGGGGTGGGGAGGGAGCTGGGAGAGGGGTTCAGGATGGAGGGATACGTGCACCCGTGACTGATTCATGTCAATGTATGGCCAAAACCACCACAATATTGTAAAATAATTAGCCTCCAATTAAAATAAACAAATTGTTTTTTTTTTTAATTAGGGCTTTTGGTTAGAAAAAGACATTTCTGTACGTGTTTATAGAATCCAAGTAGGGGTAAGTGACAGAAGGAGAAGGAAAGAGGAGAAAGAGAGGAAAGTGAGGAGACATCTACATGTGCTTGATTGAAGAGAAAAATAATAATGTTTTTCTAAAGATTGGAATAAGCGCTTCAAAGATCTGCCACCAGCAGAAAAGTCAGAGCAGTCACTTTGATATAGTGAATTCAGCCGAAAGTAGCAAATCCTTTTGCATAATACAGTCCTTCAAAAGCAGTGTTGCAACTCCCGAGTGACATACCGTTCACCTTACCAGCTCAGTGTATCTGGGAGAAAACAATGTTTGTGTACAAAGTTTCGGTAGGCACAAGGATATTTTGTGGTTTCTATTAGGTTCAGAGTAGCTGCTGCAATAATTGAAAGCACCAAAATTCAGTTACTCAGCGCAAGAGATGCTATTTCTCACACGCAGAGAAATCCAATGAGGGTTAATCATCTTCTCCCACCTACCTGCAGTGGAGGCTGGGAAATGTGATCTGTGCCTGTGAAGACACTTCTCAGTGTCACTTCTGTACTCAAGCAGGCTTTACTGGGCAGTTAATTCTGCTCCATGTGAGCCATCACTGTCCTCAGAAAATGGCAACAGATCCCCTTTTGATTTACTTTTCTGATCATTTCTGCATTGGAATGCATATGTCTGATCTATGTCTAGTCCTGTGCATCCATTTAGAAATAAATGAATGCAGTTCAATTGAACACAAATTTTTATACTGAATATTATGTGGATCTAAGATTGTTGAGTTACAAAGGTCTGTGAAAGTTAATAGTAAATAAGATATTATTAGGATCCTCAGGGAACTCATGGAGGATATTAATACAACCCAATTTCAACACCACCATGTGTAAAATAGCTAGCTTGCAGGAAGCTGCTGCATAGCACAGTGAGCTCAGCTTGGTGCTCTGTGATGACCTAGAGGAGTGGAATGGTGGGGGTGGGAGGGAGGCTCTAGAGGAAGGGATCTGTGCAAACATATAGCTCATTCACTCTGCTGTACAGCAGAATCTAACACAACATTGTAAAACAATTATACTCCAACAACAACAAAATAATAAAAAAAACCAATATCAGCACAATGCAGTTAGTGCTAGGTGCTTTAAAGTGTATTTTAGGTTTACTCTTTTTCATATTTTAACGAAGCATCATTCTTTGGAGGATTAATTGTCACAATTGTACTGACATCTGAATTGACTTAGGTCATAAGATTTTAGTAAATCTCTAAAATATAATCATATCAAGGACTTGACATTGCACCAAAAAAGTCTGATTTTAAAGAAAATGCTTTTCAGTTCTCTTTCCAAAGTGGAGGAAGAGCATCAGGTAGACTCGGAGTGGCCAATGTCATTTTTAATTCCATAACACATGGGCTTAGTCTAATGTTTGATATTTTGTTTTAATGAGCTTTAGTTCAACATCTTTTCCCAGACTGAGGAGACTGACAAGTCACACAGTAGTACAGCCACAGCACATACAATAAGTAGCTCTCAGCCTACATCATTACTTTCTAGGTTCTTCTGTGTTCTTCCCAGCCCAGATTTACTACTCCCAATTCCAATCTCATACTTTTTGATCAAAGATCAAAAGCATTTTGGACCTTCATGTGGAATTAGATACTGTAATGGAAAGAAATCAAACTCAAAGTTCTCAATCTGCCATTATTTAACTATATCTGGTGTCTTAGAAATCTACTCATGTGTGAAAACAGTTTCAGATTAATGAAGCTTCAGTGCCATATGTGTCCTGTAGTCTATTATTCTAATGCATTTCTGTATAATTATGTCGTCAATGCAGGGGATACCAATATAAAAGTCCAGTGGACATAGGGCATTTCAATAATAGCCCTTTTGTTGTTTAGATTTAAACATAATTGCTTGTTCAGTTTGGAAGTCAGCTTGTTTATGCTACCTTCTGCATGTTGTTAGCTCCTTCTATGCTCAATCTTTCTTATCCTCTTGAATGCAAAGTATTGACTACCTGAAAATTATTTCATAAGCTACAAGCTTAAAACCCTGCACAATTCTAATGTTTATCAAAACTCTGCTAAGATAATGTATTGAAAATAAATAGGGTTGGTTTTGGGAATACTTCCAACTTTGAGTCTTTGGCAGGGTTAGACTTCCACTGGAAAATAAAATTAGCCAAAGCTCTAGCTCAAAACCATTTGAAAGATAAAGCTATGGGGATTACTCTAATGTATTCAAGGTGTACATGTACTTTGAGTACAGCTAATAATAAGCTCCCTGGAAAATATGATGAAGACACTGGCAGATTATCAAAGTTCAACAGAATCAGTTTCATGTATATCTGAGACCGCCATTTTCAAAATAGATTGGTGGATTTCAAGTTTACAGTTTCATTTGGAATGTTAACGTTGGGAGGCCTTTTTCATAATCACAGGGAAGGGGACAAGAAGATTTGCCTCCCACTTTCAGTGTGTGTCCTGACGCTGTTGTGTCTCAGCATCTGCCTCCCAAGCCAAAGGCCACCCAGGAGCTGGAAGGAAGGGAGCATGCTGAGGAGCTTGTGGTGAAATCTGGCTGCAGTCCCCAAAAGGCCCTTTTGCTATATTTTGAAAGGGTGTTGACTAATATTTGAGTGCTCAGATTGGGGTAGAGTTCTACCCACCAAACTCAGTCTCTGTTCTGGAGTGGCATGCATTCTTAGAGTGGTTGGTCTTCAGAAGTGACAGAAAGTTGTTACTTCGTTGTTCTAAAATACAGAAAAACTAATGTTTCAGGTCATATGAATTCCCACAGTAATCTAGCCTCATCTCAGATTCATAAAAAGGGTTTAGTTTTCATAACTGAATATATAAACTGCCTTTCTAGTGAGAGATTATATCACTTCTAGCACCACCGACTCAACAGACGTGAATTTTGAGCACACTCCGGGAGATGGCAGTGGGCAGAGGAGCCTTGCGTGCTGCAGTCTGTGGGGTCACAAAGAGTTGGACACGGCTTAACTACGGAACAGCAACAACAAAAGCAGTTGTTTTCAGGGGGTGACGTGAAGGTTGTATGAGTCACTCATGACACTTTTTCAACTTGCACATTCTCTCGTCTTGACAGGCCCACTTTCTCCCCAAGATTTTGGTGCATCCCTATCCATGGACGGCATGGCTGTAATCTATCACTGTGATCAATAGTTACTTGTAATAGTGGGTTGTGGCTCCTGGATATTGGAGTGGGAAAAAGCTTGAAAAACAGCTTCTCTGTCTTGGAATAACAGTTCTCAACACTGTCCCAAGCTCTTCAGGGATTTATGAAGTTAGTAACGAAGACCCGCAGATGGATTCATTATTTTTTAAAACTACCTTATGGAAACTGTAAGCCTATGAGAGTAAAGCTGCTTCGGCAACTGCATAAACCTTGTCTCTCATCTATGGGCTACAATTTTATCAACTCATGTTGATAAGCTACTATCAATGAGCTATATGAAAGCTCTGATGATACATATTCCTTGGTGAACAGAAATGGAAAAAAATGAATTTTTATTTAATTAAGTCCATTCCTTTGATTAGTAGATGGTTTCAAAACATGGGGCACAAAGAAGAAAAATAATTCCAAGAGCATGAAGGAATTCAAAATTTTGTCAACCACTGACCTCAAATGAGATAGAATTCAGCATAGGAGAAGAGTCTGTTGATTTCTCTTTAATCAGTAATTTATTAATAGTTACATCTGGATGTATGTGTGGGCACAGATATGTATGCTGCTGCTGATTAGTCACTTCAGTTGTGTCTGACTCTGTGCGACCCCATGGACTGCCACCTGCCAGGCTCTGAGGAGCCTGGGATCCATGGGATCCTCCAGGCAAGAATACTAGAGTGGGTTGCCATGCCCTCCTCCAGGGGATCTTCCTGACCCAGGGAGCGAACCCAGGTCTCCTGCATTGTAGGTGGATTCTTTACCATTGAACCACCAGGAAAGTCCACAGATATCTATATTTCTTCTAAAATAGGATGTGAGAAATAACATCAAATATATTAATTAAGGGGAGAGTTCTCTACATATTGACAGCTCTAACCACTTATTAATTTTAATTATGATCTTTTAAAATTACTCATGTTTTATTTATCTTCATAAAATTGAATTCCACACCCTTACTTCTCCTGGGATGGGTGCTGTGGGTGGTGGACTGTGGGAGGTCCAACTTTAGAATGCATTTTAACCAAATTAATCTTATCAGTAAATTCTGCATCTTACATAAGGTATTATGATTGACCTTAAAAACATATTTGCAAATACAAAGCTCATGAATGTAGTTCTTACTGCTTTTTGTATAATGGTTAATAAATTAGAATCTGAATACTTGGAGCTTTCTTTCTATTATAGAATTAGCAAGAATTTCTACCAGCAAATTATTATTAGGAAAGTTGTTGCTGAGACAAGAAAATCATAAAGCAGAGATAGGAGCCTTTGAAAGGGACCAGGCTGTTAACTTTCAGGAAACAGAAAGTTCTTTGTCCTTTTCTCTGTTTCCTTCCTAGTTACAATTAGAATTGGAGGGAGATGGACAAACAGGGCTCTGTCAAACGGCAGTGAGAGACACAGGCTTGAGAAAGGTGACAAAGGTTCGAGATGAACAAACATTTGAGTGTGTTGGTTTGATCTCCAAAGTATCAGTAAGAAAACAATGAAAGGAGACCAACCTGTTGACTTTCCTCCATGGAAGAAAGGTGTCACTAAATTCTGAAACTAAAGTGTATTCCAGAAGAATTCTACTTTTTAAAACAGTAATTCCCAAATTCTTGAGACTCCAGCTCATCTTTTTAAGCTGCTTGAAGAGATACCAATAATACACTGTAAATATTAACCCTGGTCCACTCACATGTTTATTTAACAAGAGTTTGGCATTCTTGGAGTGAATCTGGGCTGTATCATTTTTAGTGTTCAACTGGTGGTCATAGCGACTCTTCCATCAAATTTTAACAAGAGGAAGTTGGGCGCAGAAAGAAAGAAAAGACATGAAGCTGCTAAGCATTTGCCTTGTGAAATAATATTATAGGGATTCATCTCTTTTAAATCCCTTTCTCATCTCTGCTTGTTTCCACTGTAAAGCAGGAGTAATAGTCGGGAACATGAAAGCAGTCTGACATTTGCTCCACTTGGTGTGTTTCATACCTCTCCTCTGTCAGCATGCGCTCTATCTAAACAGCAGAGGAGAGAAGCCCAGAGCACAGCCATCAGAGCGCCAACATAATACAGACCCTGTGTACTGTGGTCCAGCGAGTCAGAGGGCTCCTAACTAAGTCAGGAAGGGAGTTTTTCACATGCTCTGAGGACCTAACAAACAATTGCTAGAAAAGCCAGAGAGCATTGCATTGTCCATCTGCCAACAGTTCCAAAAAGTGATCTTCCCACTGCTTTGAACTTAGTGAATTTTTTATACTTTGTGTTCTTCCCCATCGCAATGCTTAATGTTGTGCTCTGTAGGCACATCAGCCTCTCAACAATTGTGGGCAGGTTGGAAATATGATTTGAAATAATAGGATGAGGCAGGGTGAGGTCCATGAAAATGCACGGCTTGGATCTAACATGGGGAGTGGAATGGATGCATTGTCCCACTGCTGCCTTCCAAATCCTCCCTTGTGGTTGCACAAGGCTTGCTTTTGACAAGGCTGTTCCTGTGATGACAGGACTCTCTCCTTGTGGGTGACTTGAGCTTGCAGACTCTCTTTAGGTTTGCCCCAGAACTTCTGGAGCTGTGTTGTGTTCTTAGACCCCTCCTAGCAGAACTCTTTCATTTCCTCTCTCCTTCCACAGGGCTCAGACTTGCTAGGCCCTCCTGAGGGTCCCCTGGCTTCTCCAGCATCCTCCCCTTTGCCCTACATAAAAGATTTTCATCAGTGAACCTCTTACAGGTCTAATACTGTGTTGGCAAACTGCTTCTTAGAGGACCTGAGCTGAAACAAAAGGTAAAGAGATTTCCTTCCATGGTTTAGAGCTCTAGATTTGAATGTAAATAATGCATTAGGGAAAAATTAAGGGGATTCCCAGGTGGCACTAATGGTAAAGAACCTGCCTGCCAAAGCAGGAGACATAAGAGACGCCAGTTGTATCCCTGGGTCAGGAAGATCCCCTGGAGAAGAACATGCAACCCACTTCAGTATTCTAGCCTGGAGAATCCCATGGATAGAGGAGCCTGATGGTCTACAGTCCATGGGGTCACAAAAGAGGTGGACACAACAGAAGCAACTTAGCACACTCGCAAGGGGCAAGAGGCAAACATTCAAATGGAATTTCAAAGTGGGCTTGGTCACCCTCTCAAATCCTTTGCCTCTCCCAGCCCAGTAGCAGAGATTAGCCAACATTTTTTAACGTTGGCCAATAGGGCAAGATAGCAAATGTTTTGTGCTCATAGGTGACATGCTTTCTGCTGCAACCACAGAACTCTGCTATTGTACAGTAGATGCACCCGTGGCAACATGTAAAAGAGTGGACATGATTGTGTTCCAATAAAACTTTATTTAAAAAGCAGATGGCAGGGCATGATTGGCCTCTGGGCCATGGTTTGTGGACCCATGGTCTTTCGGTTCACATGAAAGATCTTCTTTGGCTTAATGAGTCATTTATTTAGGCCCCTGGAAACTGAGAAGTCCATTTCAAGTTAAAAAGCATGGGAGACTCTGTGCTCTGAATTGATATCTTCTTTAAAGACACTTGCCCTGCCATCAGCATTCAAGGCTCTCTTTTGTGGGGATCCAGTGTCCCATGTGCCCACTCCCCAGATCTCTGTCACTTGCTTACAAATTTGCTAAGCACTTCATTTCCCATTCTAACAAAGGAAAACTTCATTTTTCTTGTTGCTGGAAATTTGAAAACGGAAATGTAACAAGAGGATGACTGCATCTTGCAAAACTTTCTAGCAACTACAGTGAGTCGCCATGGCAACTCATTTTTGGATTAAGGCCTTTTGGAGTGGGAGCTGATGAGGAAAAAAAAATGTTGCATGCAGCCAGCTGAGGTTTTGACTTTAGCTAGAAAAATACCTTGAAGTTTTCCCAGGTGTGTAGGAGTTGGAAAAAGGGAAGCAGAGCTGATAAAGGTCCCATGATTCTGAGAACAAACCCAGGTATAAGGTCAGTCAATCAAATGTCCAGGTGTTCTACGGCTGAAGTGAGGTGGTAAGGTTTTACTTCCATGATTATGCTTAATTGGTGGTGAACTTTAGTATTTTGTGATTAATATTTTATGCACCTGAGGTGACTATTAATATTCTTGCCTATGTATATTACACTTGGATTATACTATTCTCAAAGAAAGGATTTAGACTGGACCCATTTAGATCATCTTTGGCACTTTTTATTCCAAACTTCAAGAAAAAATGGCAGAAAATGGCCTTGATTCTTGGACAAGGGTCTGGGACAGTGGCAATAAACCTTGGCTCTCCCTCTTGAGAGCCATCCACGACTCAGAATGGATTTCCAAGCCATTTCTTTGTTTCTTGGCACGTGCCCTGATCCCTTTGTCCTTCTCTCTTTCTTTGTTCTTGTTGAGTGCTGAGACAGAGCCAAACCAGAGTAGTCAGTAATAGATGACAAATATTCCTTTATGCAGAACCTCTTAAAAATAGTAACAATGTGCAATACTTTTAATGAAGAACCCATAATTGTGAGTGTCAATCATCAAATTAATGATAACATATAATTAATATAATTAGTGACAATAATAATAGTTATGAAGTGGTGGATTAAGCATGATTGCAATAAGTACTAAAATAATAATGAGATTATCATTTCACTTGATCTTTAAAATATCTCACGTAAGAACTATCTAGCTGGTATTTTATAGATTAGAAAATTTAGGTTCAGAGTTTAATTCTGCTTAAATAATTCTGCCAAGAACATAAAGTTTTCCCAGGTGGCATGTGGTAAAGAATCCACTTACCAAGGCAGGAGATGCAAGATGCAGGTTCGATCCCTGTGTTGGGAAGATCCCCTGGAGAAAGAAATGGTAACCCCTTCCAGTATTCTTGTCTGGAAAATCCTGTGGGCAGAGGGGCTTGGCGGGCTATAATCTCAGTTCAGTTCAGTTCAGTCGTTCAGTCGTGTCCGACTCTTTGTGACCCCGTGAATCACAGCGCACCAGGCCTCCCTGTCCATCAACTCCCGGAGTTCACTCAGACTCAAGTCCATCGAGTCCGTGATGCCATCCAGCCATCTCATCCTCTGTCGTCCCCTTCTCCTCCTGCCCACAATCCCTCCCAGCATCAGAGTCTTTTCCAAGGAGTCAATTCTTCTCATGAGGTGGCCAAAGTACTGGAGTTTCAGCTTTAGCACCATTCCTTCCAAAGAAATCCCAGGGCTGATCTTCAGAATGGACGGGTTGGATCTCTTTGCAGTTCAAGGGACTCTCAAGAGTCTTCTCCAACACCACAGTTCAAAAGCATCAATTCTTTGGCGCTCAGCCCTCTTCACAGTCCAACTCTCACATCCAAAAGAATTGGACATAACTGAGCACACACACACACAGAACACCAAGAACATAAACCTAATAATTCATAAAACTGAAATTGTTTGCTAGTCTGGCCTCTAATGACTGAGAACGTGAATAGGTTCAGAACTTGAACCATGTGATCTGGGGTATGAATCCTGGTTCCACTCTTCCATGGTAAACTATTCAACCTCTGTGTCTGCCCCACTGGACCGTTGAAAGGATTAGTATTTGGGTTTGTGGTTGTTTATTTTTTAATTGGAAGGTAGTTGCTTTACAGTATTGTGTTAGTTTCTGTGGTATAACAACATGAATCATCTATATGTACACATATATCCCCTCTCTCTCGAACTTCCCTCCCACTCTGACCCATCCCAACCTTCTAGACTATCACAGAGCACCAAGCTGGGCTCTCTGTATCAGAGAACAGCTTGCAATTAGCTATGTATTTCACACACGGTAGTGTACATATCTCAATGCTACTCTCAGTTCGTTCCACCCTCTCCTTTCTCTGCTTCATCCACAGGTCCATCTTCAACATCTGAGTCTTTATTTCTGCCCTGCAAAGAGGCTTATCAGTACCATTTTTCTAGATTCCATATATACACGTTCATATACAATATTTTTCCTTTCTGACTTACTTCACTTTCTCTGAAAGATCCAGATCACTACAAATGACCCAATTTTGTTCCTTTTTATGGTTAAGTAATATTCCATTGTGGAGGCATTGCCCAGGATGGTTCAGTGGAAGGATGTGTGCTGATGACGCCACTCTAAGGGCAGAAAGAGAAGAGGAACTAAAGAGCCTCTTGATGAGGGCGAAAGAGGAGAGTGAAAAGGAGGGCTTAAAACTCAGCATTCAAAAAACTAAGATCATGACAACTGGTCTCATCACTTCATGGCAAATAGACAGGGAAAAAAGGTGAAACAGTGACAGAATTTATATTCTTGGCTTCCAAAATCACTGTGGGCAGTGACTGCAGCCATGGAAGGGAGGCTATGACAAGCCTATATAGTGTATTAAAAAGCAGAGACATCACTTTGCTGGCAAAGGGCGGTACAGTCAAAGCTATTGTTTTACCAATAGTCATGCACAGATGTGAGAGTGAACCATAAAGAAGAATGAGCACCAAGGAACCGACACTTCTGAACTGTGGTGCTGGAGAAGACTCTTGAGAGTCCCTTAGGCAGCAATGAAATCAAACCAGTAAATCCTAAAGGAAATAAACCCTGAATATTCATAGGAAGAACTGATGCTGAAGTTGAAGTTCCAATACTTCGGCCACTTGATGTGAAGAGCTGACTCATTGCAGAAGTCCTGGATGCTGGGAAAGATTGAGGGCAGGAGGAGAAGGGGGTGACAGAGGATGAGATGGTTGATTGGCATCACTGATAAAATGGACATGAGTTTGAGCAAACTCTAGTAGATAGTGAAGGACAGGGAAGCCTGGCCTGCCGCAGCCCATGAGTTCACAAATAGTCAGACATGACTTCGCAACTGAACAACAACAACAATATTCCATTGTATATACGTGCTGCTGCTGCTGCTAAGTCACTTCAGTCGTGTCCAACTCTGTGCGACCCCGTAGACTGCAGCCCACCAGGCTTCTCCATCCCTGGGATTCTCCAGGCAAGAACACTGGAGTGGGTTGCCATGTCCTTCTCCAATGCATGAAAGTGAAGAGTGAAAGTGAAGTAGCTCAGTTGTGTCTGACTCTTAGCGACCCCAAGGACTGCAGCCTATCAGGCTCCTCCACCCATGGGATTTTCCAGGCAAGAGTACTAGAGTGGGTCGCCATTGCCTTCTCCATATATGTGCTACAACTTCTTTATCCATTCATCTGTTGTTGAACAGCTAGGTGACTTCCATGTCCTAGCTATTGTAAATAGTGCTGCAGTGAAAAATGGTGTATGTGTGTCTTAAATGAGCATTATTTGGATAATGTTTAGAGCCATGCTCAGCATACATACTATATTCGTGTTTTTAAAATAAATAATTATACTGCATTCAGTTCAGTTCAGTTCAGTCACTCAGTCATGTCCGACTCTTTGTGACCCCATGAACTGCAGCACGCCAGGCCTCCCTGTCCATCGGTTCTGAAAATTTGAATAAATTAGCTGACATTAGGAAATCTACGTGACCTCTCTAAGCTTCAGTTTCTACTCATGTGCAAAATGGAGATAATACTAGTATCTACCTTACAGTTGTTTGCAAAGCTAATTGGACTTAATGTAAAGACCTTATTTCACTACCAGGGACTTACTAAGGGCTCAAATTTTGTTATTTATTGAACACAGAACAAATTATATAAATGTAGTAAAGAACAGAATAGATTTTGACCTATAAGGAGTTGCCTTATGCAACGGTAGAGTTGAGAAATAAGTCTCTGATCTGCAGGCAGAGAGATGGATAGCCAGGGGAGCTAATGGTGTAAATTTCAATCTGAGTCTGAGTCTAAAGCAGATAGATGTGCCAGGTCAAAGAGAGCCAAGTAGAAAGCATTCTTTATCAGCTTTCTACTTTATTCAGAATGAACTGTTCTACTCAGACTACTAGCTCAAGTGTTGACATTCAGAAAGACTCTCCCAGACACACTTAGAAATAATGTTTGTAAAAGACTATTTATGTGCCTCTCAAAATAATATAGTAAGTCACCCAGAGCCAGACATTCTGGAGAGTGAAGTCAAGTGGACCTTAGGAAGCACTGCTCTCAATAAAGCTAGTGGATGTGATGGAATTCTAGTAGAGCTAATTAAAATCATAAAAGATGATGCTACCAAAGTGTTGCACTCAATATGTCAGCCAATCTGGAAGATCTGGAAGTAGTCACAGGACTGGAAAAGGTCAATCCTCATCCCAGCTCCCAAGAAGGGAAGTATTAAAGAATGTGCTAACCATCGGACAACTGCATTCATTTCCCATGCTAGTAAGGTCATGCTTAAAATCTTGTATGCCAGGCTTCAGCGTTACATAAACCAAGAACTTAAAGATGTCTAAGCTGGGTTTGAAAAGGCAGAGGCACAAAGAGATCAAATTTCCAACATTTGCTGGATCTCAGAGAAAGCAAGGGAATTCCAGAAAAACATCTACCTCTGTTTCATTGATTACACTAAAGCCTTTGATTGTGTGCATCATAATAAACTGTGGAAAGCTCTTAAAGAGATGGGAATACCAGACCATCTTACCTATCTTACCTGGTGAGATGGCTGGATGGCATCACTGATGCAATGGACATGAACTTGAGCAAACTCTGGGAGATGGTGAAGGACAGGGAGGCCTGGTGTGCTGCAGTCCATGGGGTCACAAAGATTCAGACACGAATGGGTGACTGAACAAAAACAACAACATTTATATGTGGAAATCCTAAATCTCAAGGTAATTCTATTAGGAGGTGGGGGGGGGGCGGTCTTTGAAAGATGACTAGGTTCTGAGGGTGGAGCCCTTATGGATGGGTTTAGTGCCCCTATAAAAGGGTAACAAGAAAAAGATAGTGTCTAGGAGGCATACCCCCAAAAGACACTGAATCTCCTACTATCTTGATCTTGGAATTCTAGCTTTCAGGACTGTGAGAAATGCATTTCTTTAGTTTATAAGCCACTCAGTTTGTGCTTTTTTGTTATAGCAACCCCAATGGACAATGTTTAACCAAATATCTAGGCACCCAGCAGCCCAGTCAAGTTGCTGCATAATATTAACTGTCCAGGACAATATGGTTATTTTTATAGTTATTGCATTGTCTTCTTCATGGAGCCAAAATCTATGCAAATAAGTCAACCACATCAACACTGAAATATAACCAAGTATAAATGGCTAATGTAGATACTGTGTATAATATTTTAAATTTCTTAGGAGAACACACATCATTCAAAGACTAATCTGCTTGGCTGATGAAATAATTTCAAATACAATTTCAAGGAAATTTTTTCTCATAGAGAAACATCTTGTTTATGCACCACATAACTTAAGAATAATGAGTTGACTAAAAAGACACTACACCCAACATAGACCAATGTACAAAAACTATTAGGACCTTCTTAAAGTGCTGTTTTAAGGCATCAGTTGGACAGCAGCTTTTTAAACAGCTCAGTTAAGGCAGAGTTCTTGCCAGACAAAGCACCTTTGCCTGTTAGGAGAATTTGTGAAGCATCACAGATGGTTTACTAAAAAAGACCCAGGGGAGATTCCCACAACCTATGAGCAAATTGGCAGATGCCGAGTATAACTCCCCTCAAGCTGCCACTATGAACACATACACCCCCAGCCTGGGTAACCTGGGAAGACCTGGGCCTAGGTGTGATCCAGCCCCTAGCGACCTAGCTCTGTCTCCTCCCATTGTCTCTCCTTCACTTAGGCTGGACTTAGTTCCATAGTAAACATGGCTGGCTACCATTTCTGTGAAGAATACACTTTCCTGACTCCTGCCAAATTCCTTCTTGTTTTTCTGTCCTGCTTAGGTCTCATTTCTCCAAAGCGGTTTCCATGACTCAGACAAGATCAGATCTCTCTGATGTATGCTCCAAGAGCATGTGTAGTCCTGACTTGTAGGACTCAACTCTCAGCTATTTTTCTTACCGTATATTTTAATATCTGTATGCTAAAATCATGTAAGCTCTTGAAGGGCAGGGCTTGCGTCCATTCCATATTCTCTGTTCTTAATACAGTGCCCAACACATAATAGGATCTCAGATCTAAGATGCACTGATTATAAGACACAATAATATTTCATCTACCAATAGGAAGAAAAAAAAAGCTTCCAAATAAACTATGACATGATGCTTTTTAACATTTAGCATTTTTATTCTATATTTAATAGAAGACATTGCTTATCCCCTCCAGAAGGAACTGGAAACCCATCCAG
Organism: Ovis canadensis; assembly: GCF_042477335.2. NCBI lineage: Eukaryota > Metazoa > Chordata > Mammalia > Artiodactyla > Bovidae > Ovis > Ovis canadensis. Next base: position 40,363,827 of record NC_091250.1, on the reverse strand, counting down.
TATTCTCACCTGGAGAATCCCATGGACAGAGGAGGTACAGTCCATGGGGCTGCAGAGTCAGAAATGACTTAGTGACTGAGCATGCGTCTTGTGTACACATAGGTTTTTCTTTTTTTTAAAATCACATATCACTCTTGTACTTGAAGGAAAAATGGGATAAATTGGTAATTACATTTCCTAAACCTCTTCATATTCAAAATCTCTTCTGATTATTTTATTTTTATTGTGATGAACTATATGCATGAATGCTAAGTTTCTTCAGTCGTGTCTGACTCTGTGTGACCCCATGGACAGCAGCCCACCAAGACTACTCTGTCCATGGGATTCTCCAGGCAAGAATATTGGAGTGGGTTGCCATTTCCTTCTCCGATGAACTATCAGTTCAGTTCAGTTCAGTTGCTCAGTCGTGTCCGACTCTGCAACCCCATAAATCGCAGCACGCCAGGCCTCCCTATCCATCACCATCTCCTGGAGTTCACTCAGACTCACGTCCATCGAGTCCGTGATGCCATCCAGCCATCTCATCCTCTGTCATCCCCTTCTCCTCCTGCCCACAATCCCTCCCAGCATCAGAGTCTTTTCCAATGAGTCAACTCTTTGCATGAGGTGGCCAAAGTACTAGAGTTTCAGCTTTAGCATCATTCCTTCCAAAGAAATCCCAAGGCTGATCTCCTTCAGAATGGACTGGTTGGATCTCCTTGCAGTCCAAGGGACTCTCAAGAGTCTTCTCCAACACCACAGTTCAAAAGCATCAATTCTTCGGTGCTCAGCCTACTTCACAGTCCAACTCTCACATCCATACATGACCACAGGAAAAACCATAGCCTTGACTATATGGATCTTAGTCGGCAAAGTAATGTCTCTGCTTTTGAATACGCTATCTAGGTTGCTCATAACTTTTCTTCCAAGGAGTAAGAATCTTTTAATTTCATGGCTGCAGTCACCATCTGCAGTGATTTTGGAGCCCCCAAAAATAAAGTCTGACACTGTTTCCACTGTTTCCCCATCTATTTCCCATGAAGTGATGGGACCAGATGCCATGATTTTCGTTTTCTGAATGTTGAGCTTTAAGCCAACTTTTTCACTCTCCACTTTCACTTTCATCAAGAGGCTTTTTAGCTCCTCTTCACTTTCTGCCATAAGGGTGGTATCATCTGCATATCTGAGGTTATTGATATTTCTCTAGGCAATCTTGATTCCAGCTTGTGTTTCTTTCAGCCCAGCGTTTCTCATGATGTACTCTGCATAGAAGTTACATAAGCAGGGTGACATTATACAGCCTTGACGTACTCCTTTTCCTATTTGGAACCAGTCTGTTGTTCCATGTCCAATTCTGACTGTTGCTTCCTGACCTGCATACAGATTTCTCAAGAGGCAGGTCAGGTCATCTGGTATTCCCATCTCTGTCAGAATTTTTCACAATTTATTGTGATCCACACATTCAAAGGCTTTGGCATAGTCAATAAAGCAGAAATAGACGTTTTTCTGGAACTCTCTTGCTTTTTCCATGATCCAGCGGATGTTGGCAATTTGATCTCTGGTTCCTTTGCCTTTTCTAAAACCAGCTTGAACATTAAGAAGTTCACGGTTCATGTATTGCTGAAGGCTGGCTTGGAGAATTTTGAACATTACTTTACTAGCATGTGAGATGAGTGCAATTGTGCGGTCGTTTGAGGATTCTTTGGCATTGCCTTTCTTTGGAATTGGAATGAAAACATATCTTTTCCAGTCCTGTGGCCACGGCTGAGTTTTCCAAATTTGCTGGCATATTGAGTGCAGCACTTTCACAGCATCATCTTTCATGATTTGAAATAGCTCAACTGGAATTCCATCACCTCCACTAGCTTTGTTTGTAGTGATGCTTTCTAAGGCCCACTTGACTTCACATTCCAAGATGTCTGGCTCTAGATTAGTGATCACATCATCATGATGATCTGGGTCATGAAGATCTTTTTTGTACAGTTCTTCCATGTATTCTTGCCACCTCTTCTTAATATCTTCTGCTTCTGTTAGGTCCATACCATTTCTGTCCTTTATTGAGCCCATCTTTGCATGAAATGTTCCCTTGGTATCTCTAATTTTCTTGAAGAGATGTCTAGTCTTTCCCATTCTGTTCTTTTCCTCTCTTTCTTTGCATTGATCGCTGAAGAAGGCTTTCTTATCTCTTCTTGCTATTCTTTGGAACTCTGCATTCAGATGCTTCTATCTTTCCTTTTCCCCTTTGCTTTTCGCTTCTCTTCAGCTATTTGTAAGGCCTCCCCAGGCAGCCATTTTGCTTTTTCACATTTCTTTTCCATGGGGATGGTCTTGATCCCTGTCTCCTGTACAATGTCACTAACCTCATTCCATAGTTCATCAGGCACTCTATCTATCAGATCTAGGCCCTTAAATCTATTTCTCACTTCCACTGTATAATCATAAGGGATTTGATGTAGATCATACCTGAATGGTCTAGCGGTATTCCCTGCTTTCTTCAATTTGAGTCTGAATTTGGTAATAAGGAGTTCATGATCTGAGCCACAGTCAGCTCCTGGTCTTGTTTTTGTTGACTGTATAAAGATGAACTATATACATCTCATGGGCTTCCCTGGTGGCTCAGAGGTTAAAGCGTCTGCCTCTAATACGGGAGACCTAGGTTTGATCCCTGGGTTGGGAAGATCCCCTGGAGAAGGAAATGGCAATGCACTCCAGTATTCTTGCCTGGAGAATCCCATGGATGGAGGAGCCTGGTGGGCTACAGTCCATAGGGTCACAAAGAGTCGGACACGACTGAGCAACTTAACTTAACTTAACTTATGTACATCACATAAAATTTAGCATCTTAACCTTTTAAAATGTATATTTCAGTGGCATTAAATCCATTCCTATTATTGTGAGATTTATTCTTTAACATCTAGTTTAGTTTTTTCTTTTTTTTCCTCTGCCTCACCTTCCACCCCTAAAATAACCCTCGCTGCTGTCAAGAGCATTGGTGATAACACATCTTAAAAACATGATCTACTATTGTCTCAGAATTTCTTGCAGAATTCATACCCATCCCTCAAGAGTCTGTATATACATACTCAGGCCATAACAGCTCCATTATGACTGCTGCTTGGCCAAAGTGATTTTAAGATGCATCCTATTTCTGGGATTGTTGAAAGTGAAAAAGTGAAACAACAAACATGGCATTAGCCAAATAAATACTGCAAAGTCTATAAATATACATAGGAAGTTCTATGCATGTATTTATGTAGATTGGTAGATAACAATGAAATTTCATGCTCAATATGTCTATGAAAAATGAGGGAGCCACATCTGATTGGGTATAGCCAGCCTTCTTGAAATCTTAGAGGTCAAGGCAACGAGAGGTATACCTTCTTCTTTATCTTGCTTCCTACCTCTGTAGGGCTGGAGGGAGGAGAGGGCTGGAGGGCTCATCTCCATGGAGGACACTTGGCTCTACCTTTCTTTTGAGCTTTGACACTTTCCTCACCAGCCTCTTACCCTCTCATTACAGCACCTGACAGAATGTATACACAGTGACTTAGGATCCTGATTCTGTTGACGCTTGAGGACCATAAATTGTTTTTAGTCAAATCCCTTTATTTTATAGAAGAGGAAATCTGAGCTCCATAGGCAACTTGCTCATAGTCACATGTGAATAACAAAAGATCAGAGAAAACTTGAGTAGATACTCCAGTGAAAGATCATAGGTTAAGCGCCTGGGAAGCCTAAACTCATAATATTTACATTTTTTGAAAACATTTGTTATGGGCTAAAATTTTTCTTCCCAACATTCACATTTTGAAGTCCTAAGCCCTAGTACCTCAGAATGTAACTGTATTTGGAGATGAGGTCTTTAAAGAGGTAATTATGGTTAAAATGAGGCTGTTAGGCGGTACCTAGTTTAGTCTGACTGGTGTCTTTAGAAGGCAGAGATTAGGACACAAAGAAACAGACATCAGAGATGCAGCAAGAAATGCAATCATCTACAAGCCAACGAGAGAAGCATCAGAGGAGACTCACCCTGTTGACGCCTTCATCTTGCATGTCCAGCCTCTAAAATAGTGAGAAAATAAATTCTTGTTTAAACCACCCTGTGTGCAGTGTTTTGTTATGCCAGTCCTAGCAAACTAATACATCTTAATGAGGGAAGAGAAGAGGGGATTCAGAAAGATAATTACAAATGAAAGAGGAGGAGTGCACTTGAATGTTTTAATAACTTACAAGAAGATTGGGCTATTAGTGAGTGGTGTTCAGGAAGTCCCAGGAGGAGGTAAATCCTCCTTCCAATCACAGCACTCTTCTTCCCCAGGCATCAAGGCACACACGCACCAAAGGCAAGATTGTAACACTTTGTGGCAAGCATGACTTGGTGTTGCATTCCACTGAGGAACTCTGGTTTGCTGGGCTGGGGAACAGAAGGAGGCCTTCTTTCCTTACTGACATCACACCAGTGTTATCCTCCAGTTGGTTATGCAGGAGGAATGTACATAGAAGAGAAGAAAATCCCATTTTTGGCAGTTTCATGTTGTTAAATTTATTCTTGAGTATATGTGTTGTTTATATTTTCCTATAAAGTAATCAATTTCATCAAAATTTTTAAATGTATTAGTACAGAATTGTACAGATTTTTCTTTTCTCACAAAAAATAATTTTCTGTATTTATTATAGACCTTTCTCATTCCTTGTTTTGGCTGTCTCTTTTTTTCCTTTTTCTTCCATACTCTTGTTTTTTTTTTTTAATTTTAAAACATTTTTAATTGAACAATAAATGCTTTACAATGTTATGTTGGGACTCTAATCTTCCCTACAATTTATGGCCTCAAAAGAGAATTTTAATTCCTCTATTCAATCTAGTTCCCTTGGAATCTTTAAACCACTGTGCTCACATGCTTTCATTGCCTCTTAACCTTTTCAATTACTGCTGGTTTCTCATGTCAAGGAGGACCTGCTCTTTTCCAAACTTATGCCCTGATTTTTGGGGTAAATCAGTTTCAGACTTTTGCTCTCCTCTGAGTCTTATCATGTTCTATTCTCCTGTCCTGCAGCTTTTCATTTTTTCTTTTTCAGTTGAAGGATAATTGCTTTATAGAATTGTGTTGTTTTGTGTCAAACCTCAATATGAATCAGTCATAGGTATACATATACCCCCTCCTTTTTTAATCTCCCTCCCATTGCACTCCCCATCCTACACCTCTAGTTTGATACAGAGACCCTGTTTGAGTTTCCTGAGACATACAGCAAATGTTCATTGGCTATCTATTTTACATATGGTGATGTAAGTTTCCATGTTACTCTTTCCATACATTTCACCCTCTCCTCCCCTCTCCCCATGTCCATAAGTCTATTCTCTATGTCTGTTTACCTATGGCTGACCTGCAAATAAATTTTTCATTACCATTTTTCTAGATTCTGTGTACATGTGTTAGTATACAATATTTACATTTCTCTTTCTGACTTACTTCACTCTGTATAATAGCTCTAGGTTCATCCACCTCATTAGAACTGACTCAAATGCATTCCTTTTTATGGCTGAGTAATATTTCATTGTGTATAGGTACCATATTTCTTTATCCACTCATCCTTCGATGGACATCTGGGTTGCTTTCGTGTTCTAGCTATTATAAATAGTGCTGTAATGAACAATAGGATACATGTGTCTCTTTCAATTTTGGTTTCCTCAGGGTATATGCCTAAGAGTTGGATTGTTGGGTCATATGGTAGTTTTATTCTTAGGTTTTAAGGGATCTCCATACCATCTTCTATAGTGGCTGTATCAATTTACATTCCCACCAACAGTGCAAGAATGTTCCCTTTTCTCCACATCCTCTCCAGCACTTATTGTTTGTAGACTTTTTGATGATGGCCATTCTGACCGGTGTGAGGTCTCATTGTAGTTTTGATTTGCTTTACTCTAATAGTGAGTGCTGTTGAGCATCTTTTCATGTGTTTGTTAGCCATCTGTATGTCTTCTTTGGAGAAATGTCTTTTTAGGTCTTTTTCCCACCGTCTAGTCAAGGCTATGGTTTTTCCAGTAGTCATGTATAGATGTGAGAGTTGGACTGTGAAGAAGGCTGAGCACCGAAGAATTGATACTTTTGAACTGTGATGTTGGAGAAGACTCTTGAGAGTCCCTTGGACTGCAAGGAGATTCAACTAGTCCATTCTGAAGGAGATCAACCCTGGGATTTCTTTGGAAGGAATGATGCTAAAGCTGAAACTCCAGTACTTTGGCCACCTCATGCAAAGAGTTGACTCATTGGAAAAGACTCTGATGCTGGGAGGGATTGTGGGCAGGAGGAGAAGGGGATGACAGAGGGTGAGATGGCTGGATGGCATCACGGACTCGATGGACGTGAGTCTGAGTGAACTCCGGGAGATGATGAAGAACAGGGAGGCCTGGCGTGCTGCGATTCATGGGGTTGCAAAGAGTCGGACATGACTGAGCGACTGAACTGAACTGAACTGTTTGTTTTTCTGGTATCAAGTTGTATGAGCTGCTTGTATAGTTTGGAAATTTATCCTTTGTCAATTGTTTTGTTTGCTATTATTTTCTCCCATTCTGAGGGTTGTCTTTTCACCTTGCTTATAGTTTTCTTTACTGTGCAAAAGGTATTAAATTTAATCAAGTCCCACTTGTTTACTTTTCCTTCTATTCCCATTATGCTAGGTGGTGGGTCATAGAGGATCTTGCTTTGATTTATGTCATTGAGCATTCTGCCAATGCTTTTCTCTAAGAGTTTTATAGTTTCTGGTCTTACATTTAGGTCTTTAATCCTAAATGTTGAGTTTATCTTTGTGTATGGTGTTAGGAAGTGTTCTAATTTCATTCTTTTACATGTAGCTATCCAGTTTTCCCAGCACCATTTACTGAAGGGGCTGTCTTTGCCCCATTGTGTATTCTTGCTTCCTTTGTCAAAAATATGGTACACATAGGTGCATGGGTTTATTTCTGGGCTTTCCATCTTGTTTCATTGGTCTGTGTTTCTCTTGTTGTGCCAGTACCATACTGTCTTGATGATTGTAGCTTTGTAGTATAATCTGAAGTCAGGAAAGTTGATTCCTCCAGCCCCATTCTTCTTTATCAAGGCTACATTGGATATTCAGGGTCTTTTGTGTTTACAAATGAATTGTGAAAGTTTTTGTTCTAGTTATGTGAAAAATGCCATTGGTAATTTGATAGGGATCACATTGATTCTGTAGATTGCATTTGGTAGTATAGTCACTTTCACAATATTGATTCTTCTTACTGAAGAACATTCAATATCTTACCATCTGTTTATGTCATCTTTGATTTCTCTCCTCAGTGCCTGATAATTTTCTGTCTTTTGTCTCCTTAGGTAAGTTTATTCCTAGATATTTTGTTCTTTTTGTTGCAATGGTGAATGAGATTGATTCCTTAATTTCTCTTTCTGATATTTCACTGTTAGTATATAGAAGTGCAAGTGTTTTCTGTGAATTGATTTTTTAATCCTGAAACTTTGCTAAACTCACTGATTAGCTCCAGTAATTTTCTGATAGCATCTTTAGGGATTTCTATGTACAGTATCCTGTCATCTGAAAACAGTGAGAGCCTTACTTCTTTTGTTCCAATCTGGATTCATTTTATTTCATTGTCTTCTCTTATTGCTGTAGCTAGGACTTCCAAAACTATGCTGAATAATAGTAGTGAAAGTGGACACCCTTGTCTTGCTCCTGATCTTAGGGGGGAATGCTTTCAGTTTTTCACCAATGAGAATAATATTTGCTGTAGGCTTATCATATATGGCCTTTATTATGTTGAAGTAGGTACCTTCTTTGCCCATTTTTTGAAGAGTATTAATCATAAATGGGTGCTGAATTTTGTCAAAAGCTTTTCTTGCATCTATTGAGATTATCATATGGTTTTTATCTTTCAATTTGTTAATATGATATATCACATTGATTGATTTGTGTATATTGAAGAATCCTTGCATCCCTGGAATAAACTTGACTTTGATCATGGTGTGTGAGCTTTTTGATGTGTTGTTGAATTCTGTTTGCTAAAATTTTGTTCAGGATTTTTGCACAATATCAATGATATTGGTATGCAGTTTTCTTTTTTGTTGTTGTTGTCTTTGTCTGGTTTTAGTATCAGGGTGATGGTGGCCTCTTAGAATGAGTTTGAAAGTGTTCATTCCTCTGTAATTTTTTGAGAGAGTTTTAGAAGGATAGGCATTAGCTGTTCTCTAAATATTTGATAGAATTCTCCTGTGAAGCCATCTGTTCCTTGGCTTTTGTTTTTGGGAAGATTTTTGATCATAGCTTCAATTTCAGTACTTGTAATTGGGTTGTTTATAATTTCTATTTCTTCCTGGTTTAGTCTTGGAAATTTGAACTTTTCTAAGAATCTGTCCATTTCTTCCAGGTTAGCCATTTTCTTGCCATATAGTTGTTCATAATAGTCTCTTATAATCCTTTGTATTTCTGCACTGTCTGTTGTAATCTCCCCTTTTTCATTTATAATTTATTGATTTGCTTCTTCTTTTTTTCTTGATGAGTCTGGCTAAAGTTTGTCAATTTTGTTTATCTTCTCAAAGAACTAGCTTTAGTTTTATTAATCTTTGCTATCATTTATTTAATTTCTTTTTCAATTTTTTGGCTCTGATCTTTATGATTTCTTTCCTTCTGCTAATTTTGGGGGTTTTTTTGTTCTTCTTTTTCCAAGTGTTTTAGGTGTAAAGTTATATTGTCTATTCGATGTTTTTCTTCTTTCTTGAGGTAAGATTGTATTGCTACAAACTTCCCTCTTAGAACTGCTTTTGCTGTATCCCATAGGTTTTGAGTTTTCATGTTTCCATTGTCATTTTCTTCTAGAAATTTTTTGATTTCCCTTTTGATTTCTTCAGGAACCTGTTGGCTGTTTAGAAGTGTATTGTTTAATCTCCATGTGTTTGTGTTTTTTACAGTTTTTTTTCTTGTAATTGATATCTAGTCTCATAGGGTTGTGGTGGGAGAAGATGCTTAATATGATTTCAATTTTCCTTAAATTTACTGAGGTTTAGTTTGTGACCCAAGATGTGGTCTATCCTGGAGAATGTTCCATGTGTGCTTGAGAAGAAGGCGTATTCTTCTGCATTTGGATGGAATGTCCTGAAGATATCAATGAGGTCCATCTCATCTAATGTATCATTGAAGACTTGTGTTTAGTTATTAATTTTCTGTTTTGATTATCTGTCCTTTGGTGTGAGTGGGGTGTTAAAGTCTCCGTCTATTATTGTGTTACTGTCAGTTTCTCCTTTTATGTCTGTCAGTGTTTGTCTTATGTATTGAGGTGCTCCTATGTTAGGTGTATAGATATTTACAATTGTTATGTCTTCCTCTTGAATTGATCCCTTGATCATTATGTAGTGTCTTTCATTATCTCTTGTAATATTCTTTATTTTAAGGTCTGTTTTGTCTGATAGGAGGATTGCTACTCCAGCTTTCTTTTACTTCCATGTACATGTAACATATTTCCCCCATCCTCTCACTTTCAGTCTGTATGTGTCTTTAGGTCTGAAGTGGATTTCTCGTAGACAGCATATATATGGATCTTGTTTTTGTATCCAGTGAGCCAGTCTGTGTTTTTTGATTGGAGCATTTAATCCATTTATATTTAAACTAATTATTGATATATATGTTCCTATTGCCATTTTCTTAATTTGGGGAGGGGGGTTCATTTTGTAGACCTTTTTCTTTTCTTGTATTTCTTGACTATATAAGTCCCTTTAACATTTGTTGTAAAGCTGGTTTGGTGGTACTGAATTCTCTTAACTATTGTTTGTCTGTAAAGCTTTTTATTTCTCCATCAATTTTGAATGAGATCCTTGCTGAGTAGAGTGATCTTGGTTGTAGATTTTTCACCTTTCAGTACTTTAAATGTATCCTGCCACTCCGTTCTGGCCTGCAGAGTTTCTGCTGAAAGATCAGCTGTTAAGTGCATGGGGTTTCCCTTGAATGTTACTTGTTGCTTTTCCCGTGCTGCCCTTAAAATTCTTTCTTTGTGTTTAATCTTTGTTTGGTTAGTATGTGTCTTGGCATATTTCTCCTTGGGTTTATCCTGTATGGGACTCTTTGTGCCTCTTGGACATGATTGACTATTTTCTTGTCCATGTTGGGGAAGTTTTCAACTATAATCTCTTCAAAAATTTTCTCATACCCTTTCTTTTTCTCTTCTTCTTCTGGGACCCCTATAATTTGAATGTTGATACATTTGATATTGTCCCAGAATCTCTGAGACTATCCTCAGTTATTTTCATTTGTTTTTACTTTATTCTGCTCTTCAGAAGTTATTTCTACCATTTAATCTTCCAGTTCACTAATTTGTTCTGCTTCAGATATTCTGTTATGGATTCCTGATATAGTATTCTTAGTTTCAGCAATTGTGTTGTTTGTCTCTGTATGTTTATTCCATAAGTTTTCTGGGTCTTTGTTAGTTGATTTTTTACATTTTACCCATTCAGTTTTTTGCATTTTCTCCATCTTCCATTTCAAGGTTTTTGATCATCTTTACTATCATTATTCTGATTTTGTTTTTTAGATAGTTTGCCTATTTCCTCTTCATTTATTTGGACTTCTGTGTTTCTAGTTTGTTCCTTCATTTGTGCACTATTTCTCTGTCTTTTTATTTTTTTAAACTTATTGCGTTTATATTCTCTTTTTACCAGGCTTCAGTGTTGAATTCTTTCTTCCTTTTGGTTTCTGCCCTCCTAAGATTGGTCCAGTGACTTGTGTAACCTTCTTATAAGATGGAATTTGTGCTTAGTTTTTTGTTTGTTGTTTCTTTTTCCTCTCATGGGCAAACCTGAGTGAGGTGGTAATCCTGTCTGCTGATGACTTGGTTTGTATTTTTGTTTTGTTTTTGTTGTTGTTTAGGTGAGGCATCCTGCACAGGATGCTACTGGTGGTTGGGTGATGCCAGGTTTTGTATTCAAGTGGTTTCCTTTGTGGGAGTTCTCACTATTTGATACTCCCTAGGGTTAGTTCTCTGGTAGTCTTGGATCTTGGAATCAGTGCTCCTACTCCAAAGGCTCAGGCTTGACCTCTGGTGAGGAATGAATATTCCACAGGTTGCTTGTTGTGGTATTAAGTGAGATTAAAACAAATACCCAAAAGTGAGAAACCAAAGATAAACCCCAGATAAATGGCAGTTACAAAATCAGGCAAATAATAATTAAAATAATGGAATATACACATATACATATATACCTATAAGCAAAATCAAAACAGTCCAACAAAAATAAAGTATAATAGATTGGCTGCTGAATAAAGGAAACCAAAAATTATATCTACCAGGTAAGAACAAAATTAACTAAAGCACAGACTGGAAAACAAAACCAAACAAGGTGCCAAGTGGGGAATTAAGCAATGAAAACAAAAGTAACAAATATGTTGAGAAGAAAGGAAAGAAAGAAAAGAGAATAGGTGTGCTGAGTTAAACAGAGGTAGTTAAAGAAGATTTATACATATTAAAGATTAACTGCAAAGGGAAAAGAGCAGTAGGAAAAGCAAACAAAGGAATAAATGTAAGAAAAATAATAATAGGTTTAAAAAATTAAAATTAAAAAAAAAAGCGAGAGAAAAGAAAATAAATAAGAAAAAAAAAGGTGGGGATAGGGGGTGGGGCACGGGAAACTCCACAGAACTGCAAAAGCCCAATGTAAGGGCAGAGGTTTATAACAATAAAAAGTGTGACTTAAAATAAAAAAGAAACTCAGAAGTTTAATTAGGTTTCATAGTGCCAATAAAATAGACAATTGCTGCAGAAGGGGCGGGTGGGGGTGGGTGGTGGTGTGGGGAAGAAGGAAAAAAAAAAAAAGAAAAAGAAAAAATGAAAAAAAAAATCCCAAAAAATCTACAGAGCAAGTCAAAACGTAAGAATAATAAATGTTTTTCTTGAGTAGCTGCTGTCAGAGTCTTTTCCCTCACTGGGAGTCACAGTCCAACTCACCTCCCTAGGATGCCCTCCAACACTGTGCTGATCTCTGGACCTGCTGTGGGGGCAGAGAACCGCCCCCCCCCCCCCCCCCCCGTCTCCCCCCACCAACAGTTAAGCTTGGCAGGCCACAGTCCACAGGGTCACAAAGAGTTGAAAACGACTGAAGGGACCCTGTGTGCATAGATGTAAGACTTTTTGCCTGTGGCAGCTCTGCCCCAGGGAGGGTTGAGCATCAGGGTGGCACAGCTGCTTGTGGCACGGGGACCATGGCATCACTGAGTGTGCAGGGACATGGACTACTTAAGTTGCAGGAGTTATGGCCCCATCAGAGTCTTTTTTTGAGCCTCTGGTAGCTGGCGATCAGAAGGCCTCTTTGGTTAAGTCTTTCTCCGTAGCTCTGCCCATTCAGGCACTTAGAGGGCTCACTTGCCTGTGGTCCTTCTCTGCTGTTCTGCACCTCAGGCACATAGAGGGCCCCCTGGCTGGAGTTCTGCTCTGTAGATCCGCATGTCAGGCACTCCAAGGGGAGCCTCTCTCTTTTTCAGCCGCTGATACTGGCCTATGGGGAGAGAGAATCTGTGGTGATGGCTCCACCCTCTGCATGTAACAGCAGTATCGCCTTGCTTCCATGGCTTCCTGGCTTTCATCCCCAGGCATTTCCCACCACAATCTCCTCCCTCACATCCCCTTGATCCGTCTCTCCACAGTCAATAGCACCCCTTGCCATGGGATTGCTCCACAGTCCCTAAACTTCAGCTCCCAACTGCTGTGTCTTTTAGGGGACTTGCATCCCTGTCTGGGGGTACGTATGGCTGTGGCAAGGACTGTCTAATTTTCATTCCCTTTAAGGTGCCACGGATCAGCTGTTTTACTCTCGGCCTTAAATGTTTCTCGTCTGACTCAGTTGCCCCCTTTCGGGAACTGGACCCCAGCTTCAGGTGCCCCATCTGCTGAGGGCAGGTCCAGTCCTACTAACACTCCTGTTTTTCCCCCTAGTTCCTTCATCCTACCAAGTTTTGTGTGGTTCTATAGATTCTTTTCCGCTGGTCAGGTACTCCTGTCCACTCTCAGCTGGTGCTCTGCACGCACTTCTGTGTCTGAAGGTATATTCCTGATGTATCTTGGAGAGAGATGTATGCCATGTCCACCTACTTCACCATCTTGTTCTCTGTCCTGCAGCTTTTCTTCATAGGCTGTATTTTACTAGCTTATGTTTACTCTTCCTTGAAGGAAATGGATCTATATCTGGGTTTTATAATCACATCCAATATATAGGCCAACTTCATCTCACTCACCATGTACCTGAGTGTTTGTTCAATCTTCTCATGTGCATGACAAGAGAACAAACTGCTATACGGTTCCCATTGCCACTTCTGGAGTTTGGCAGCCTTCTGCCTGTTGAACCCTGGTGAGGTTTAATCCTGAGACACCCCTCCTCCAGCTCCCCACTCCAAATTCCTTCTGTAACAATTTGAATCCACAAGCTAGATGAAAAGAGAAAACTCAAAAATTCCACTCATATGACTCTTTTAATGCATGCACATAAGACCTGTTTTTCCTATTAAGCCTGTTGTTCTCTGAGTGTTGCAATCTCTATATGGAGAATAGAGAGGTATTATAGAAAGAGGGGCAAGATGTCCTGGGGAAGAGAAAACATGAGAATACCATCTTGCTGCCTTCAAAAAATAGAATCCACACAGATGCAGGATTCATGCTCAGTGTTTAGTTAGGTCATATCATCTTTTTGAGTGGGACAAGCAGTGAGGGAATAAAAATATAGTTTCTTTCCATTATCTTGCTTTTCAGAAAAACAGATTTCCTCTCTTTTTCAGAAGCATAATGTGTGTGTGGGACGTTTTCCAGTCCCATTTCATCATTTTAATTCTAATTTTCAGTGAATGTTTGAGTTTTATTCTTTTCTCTGACCTCTAAGTGGGCAATAACTATTTATGTCTTGCCATTTTACTTGTGACAATGTCTGGAATATGTTCAGTTCAGTTCAGTTGCTCAGTCGTGTCCGACTCTTTGCGACCCCATCAATCGCAGCACACCAGCCCTCCCTGTCCATCACCAACTCCCGGAGTTCACTCAGACTCACATCCATCGAGTTGCTGATGTCTTCCAGCCATCTCATCCTCCATCTTCCCCTTTTCCTCCTGCCCCCAATCCCTCCCAGCATCATAGTCTTTTCCAATGAGTCAATTCTTCGCATGAGGTGGCCAAAGTATTGGAGTTTCAGCTTTAGCATCATTCCTTCCAAAGAAATCCCAGGGCTGATCTTTACAATGGATTGGTTAGATCTCCTTGCAGTCCAAGGGACTCTCAGGAGTCTTCTCTAACAACACAGTTCAAAAGCTTCAATTCTTCAGCACTCAGCTTTCTTCACAACTCTCACATCCATACATGACCACTGGAAAAACCATAGCCTTGACTAGACAGACATTTGTTGGCAAAGTAATGTCTCTGCTTTTCAACTTGCTATCTAGGTTGGTCATAACTTTTCTTCCAAGGAGTAAGTATCTTTTAATTTCATGGTTGCAGTCACCATCTGCAGTGATTTTGGAGCCCCCCAAAACAAAGTCTGACACTGTTTCTACTGTTTCCCCATCTATTTCCCATGAAGTGATGGGACCAGATGCCATGATCTTTGTTTTCTGAATGTTCAGCTTTAAGCCAACTTTTTCACTCTCCTCTTTCATAGGTTCCCAATAAATAATTAATCTAATAAGTAGATAGTTGTCACTATTGTTATATTACTGGGGTATTAGGAAAAAATATATCAAGGACAATTAGCCAGGAGAAATTTTCAACTAGGTTTTCCTATCTTAATTGGAAATCTCAGGGCCAATTTTATTTCTTCCCCACCTAATAAGATGGCTAAAACTATAACATAGGCTAATGACTTGACCTGGGAACTTTGATATGCCAGAAATTGTATTAAGATCAATCATTCATTCCACATGTACACATTGGAATATATTGTATGTGCCAATTTAGGTTGGTTCTATGTCAAGGTAGAATTCCTTCCAGTCCCATGAGGAATGAGGATTTGGAAGTGGCTATGCATATATGATTCTTTACTGTATGAGCCACCAGGGCTTCCCAGGTAGCACAGTGGTAAAGAACCTGCCGATCAGTGCAGGAAACACAAGAGACATGTGTTCAATTCCTGGGTCAGGAAGATACCCTGGAGTAGGAAATGGCAACACACTCCAGTACTCTTGTCTGGAAAATTCCATGGACAGAGAGGAGCCTGGAGGCTTGTAGTCCATCCATTAGATTCGTGGTTGTTTTTTTTTTAACTTGTGAATATAAACTTTCGTTAAGAAAATCTGCTCTTTAAGTCTTTGACCACATGACTTTTTGTTGACATAATGACGATTTTGGTAATCTAGCTGTCACAGTTACATTTCAGGCAAGATCAGTAGGCTAACTGATCTTTCAAGTCTAGGGAAAGATAAGTTTCAGCTTCTCTGATGGAAATGGCTTTTAACTAGAAGTCAGAAGATCCGGATTACCGCCAAAGCTTTCTTGGCCACTTATAAACAGCTTGCATATTCTCTAGTAATATTTTGCTGGGATTCAACAATGTGTTTCCATATATATACAAAGGGGGAAAATGGTAATAGCAACGCAACTGATCTCCAAGGTTATTGTGGCAAGTTTAGGTATAAGATGATAATTACAGTACAAGATGAGCTTAAGTTATCATAGCTTGCACTTCCATAAGAATTTTTGTCTATAAGAAACTTTGCAGTGTTTTTTAAAGAATAATGGGAACTTCCTTCCCAAAGCCCATAAAGGGCCAGTACAGATTGTAATTGGTTATTACTGTTTATTGTCTTGGGATAAAAGTAGCTGGCAGTTATCCTAAAGCACATATCTAGTGACTAGCTGATCTTGATCTTGGATGAATCAATTAAAAAAAAATCCACCCCCTTTAAAATGGAGGTAGAGTGGGATGAGTTACAGTAAATCTCAGGCCTTTGAAACAATTAAGGAGGGAGACTCGAGTGACTGAAATTTGAGAATCAAGTGTGAGTAGTAGTTGATTATTAACTAATACTGAGTTGAATAGCAAATAAAGGGGCCTTTTCTATAAATCTTTAGATTAATGCTTATATCTTAATGGTGTGAACCTTTTATTTTTTTAGTAAAATACCGTATTAATTAACTGGACTCAGCAAGGAGAAGGTAGCCTTTCTTAATTTTTGACTGAAATGATCCCCTAAAATAAATCAAGAAAAAGAAGTATAATGTTGTGTGGTTAAATTGTGCCACTCAAAGAAGCTATTCTAAGCATCAAAATCACATATGTTCTTTTGGAAATGCTTGTTACTGTGCTCTTTTCCTTCCTTTCTGCATTATAAAATAATTTAAAAAGCAAAATAAGAAGATCTGATGCTGCATTATCCTTTAACTGTTTCTTGCTTCCCTAAGATTCTACTTGCCTGAAATACGTTTATAGTTTCTTCAGTGCCTATAGAAAGAGAGGCCAAACGTTTCCAAGATATGCCTTATATTTACGCACCAGCTTCATACACTTAATTAGTAGTCTGTATTCATCCTCTGCTACATTTAATCTCATTCTGTTTTGAAGTTATTGTTTTCATGCTTGTTTATATGCTAGTCATTGTGCTCAATGATTTGCATGCATTAATTTGCTTAATCTTATCCCAAACCTTAATATCACCATCTCTGAATTGAGAGGATAACTGATGGAACCCGGCTCCTCTCATGCAGAGCTCATCATTCACTCCATGCCTGTGCTCTTTGCCCAGTGTACACAGCTTGGAGAACAGGCATTGCCACGTAATACTTAGTTTACAGTTTAATCACTTCACTTCACCTGCCCATATACATTAGCAATAAGTCATAAAGAGCCCTCCTCTTAAGCTATGTGTATCATCTTCTATCCAGCAGTGAGTCCCAAACCTTTGTGGCACCAGGGATGGGTTTTGTGGAAGATGGTTTTTCAATGGACTGGGAGGAAGGAAAGATTTCGGGATACTTCAAGCACATTATGTTTATTGTGCACTTTCAGTTCAGTTCATTCGTTCAGTCGTGTCTGACTCTTTGCAACCCCATGGACTGCAGCACGCCAGGCCTCCCTGTCCATCACCAACTCCCAGAGTGTACTCAAACTCATGTCCATTGAATCGGTGATGCCATCCAACCATCTCATCCTCTGTCGTCCCCTTCTGCTCCTGCCTTTAATCTTTCCCCGCATCAGGGTCTTTTCCAAGGAGACATTTCTTCGAATCAGGTGGCCAAAGTATTGGAGTTTCAGCTTCAGCATCAGTCCTTCCAATGAATATTCAGGACTGATTTCGTTTAGGATGGACTGGTTGGATCTCCTTGCAGTCCAAGGGATTCTCAAAAATATCTTTTAATTTCATGGTTGCAGTCACCATCTGAAGTGATTTTGAAGCCACAAAATACAAAGTCTGTCACTGTTCCTACTGTTTCCCCATCTATTTGCTGTGAAGTGATGGGACTGGATGTCATAATCTTAATTTTCTGAATGTTGAATTTTAAGCCAATGTTTTCACTTTCATCAAGAGGCTCTTTAGTTCCTCTTTACTTTCTGCCATAAGAGTGGTGTCATCTGCATATCTGAAATTATTGATATTTCTTCTGGCAATCTTGATTCCAGTTTGTGCTTCATCCAGCCCAGCATTTCTCATGACGTACTCTGCATATAAGTTGAATAAGGAGGGTGACAATATACAGCCTTGACAAATTTGCTGGTATATTGAGTGTAGTACTTTCACAGCATCATCTTTTAGGATTTGAAACAGCCCCACTATAATTCTATCATCTCCACTAGCTTGTTTGTTGTGATGCTTCATAAGACCCACTGGACTTCGATTTCCAGGAAGTCTGGCTCTAGGTGAGTGATCACACCATTGTGATTAATCTGGGTCATGATGATCTTTTTTGTATAGTTCTGTGTATTCTTGTCAGGTTTTCTTTCTGCTTCTGTTAGGTCCATTCCATTTCTGTCCTTTATTCTGCCCATCTTTGCATGAAATGTTCCTTTGGTAGCTCTAATTTTCTTGAAGAGATCTCTAGTCTTCCCCATTCTGTTCTTTTCCTCTATTTCTTTGCATTTGTTGCTGAGGAAGGCTTTCTTTTGTCTTATTGCTATTCTTCAGAACTTTGCCTTCAAATGGGTATATCTTTCCTTTTTCTCCTTTGCCTATTGCTTCTCTTCTTTCAACAGCTATTTGTAAGCCCTCCTCAGACAATCATTTTACCTTTTTACACTTCTTTTTCTTGGGGATGGTCTTGATCCCTACCTCCTGTACAATGTCACGAACTCCGTCCATAGTTTTTCAGGCAGTCTGTCTATCAGATCTAATCCCTTGAATCTATTTCTCACTTACACTGTATAATCATAAGGGATTTGATTTAGGTCATACCTGAATGGTCTAGTGGTTTTCCCTACTTTCTTCAATTTAAGTCTGTATTTGGCAATAAGGAATTCATGATCTGAGCCGCAGTCAGCTCCTGGTCTTGTTTTTGCTGACTGTATAGAGCTTCTCCGTCTTTGGCTGCAAAGAATATAATCAATCTGATTTTGGTGTTGACCATCTGGTGATGTCCATGTGTAGACTCTTCTCTTGTGTGGTTGGAAGAGGGTGCTTGCTCTGACCAGTGCATTCTCTTGGCAAAACTCTATTAGGCTTTGCCCTAATTCATTCTGTACTCCAAGGCCAAATTTGCCCGTTACTCCAGCTATTTTTTTACTTCCTACTTCGGCATTCCTGTCCTTTATAATGAAAGGACATCTTTTGGGGGA
Source organism: Ovis canadensis (assembly GCF_042477335.2). Taxonomy (NCBI): domain Eukaryota; kingdom Metazoa; phylum Chordata; class Mammalia; order Artiodactyla; family Bovidae; genus Ovis; species Ovis canadensis. The sequence goes on along the minus strand of NC_091250.1, from coordinate 40,345,099 downwards.
TTAGTTCTAGAAGTTCTTGTTGGTCTTCATAGAACCGTTCAACTTCAGAAACTGCACTTTATTTCTATTATTATTACATCAGCTCCACCTCATATCATCAGGCATTAGATCCTGGAGTTTGGGAACCCCTCTTCTATACAATACACGCCTAGAATTATCATTTGTGGTGTCTATGGTAACTCTTGTGTCAAAAAAATGCCTTGGACTAATAGATGGTTTAAAAAAGCTTTATTGAGGATGATGATGATAATGATAACTATTAACATTTGGCATTAACAGGTGATTCAATTTCTATTCTCTTCCCACACAGACTTCTTAAAACTTTAACCTTTGAAATCTTCCCACATTTTTCTATCCAGGCAGTTCAACTTCATTTCTATACTTCACACCCAGAACCTCCACAGAGTGGGAAGATCAGCTATCAGATTTTAGGAACTAGTCTTCTTTTGAAATAAAAACACATTCCAGTCTCAGGAAGTGGGTCATATCCTAGCAACAATAAGGAGCTGAGACTGGGCACATCTGCCAAGGATGCCAAAGTGAAGTTTGATACTTTCCTAAACTACAGTTTTTAGATAATACACATATTAATTAAAACCTGCCTCTTGTAACACACACATTACAAACAGTGGTACCACACTCAGCAAATAAATGGGTTCTACTGCAAGGCCAGCAAAAATCTCACCTGTGCCTCTTCTAATCAATCAAATCATCCAAGCTCTTTGAGATAATTAAATGGCATTGCAATGGGAATGGCAATGTAGTGGCTGACAGTTTTTGTTTTAAATGCCTTTATTTCAGTTTTAGTTCCAAGAAAAATGCTATAAATCCTGAGCTGTACTTACATTTATAATTTAAATGAACACATTAATGTACTGTATTATAAAAGCAGAATGAGAAGCCCTGTCACAGTATATTGCCAACACACTGAAGAAACCCTTTCCTTTATTACACACACAAACACAAACACATACACAGACACACACACACACAGGCCTTGAACAAGGGGGAACACAGATACCGCAAAAACCAGATGCTAGAGAAGTCTGCTCAAGATATAATCAAACTTAAAAGCTTTTGCACGGCAAAGGAAATCATAAACAACCCACAGAATGGGAGAAAATATTTTCAAATGATGTGATTGACAAGGGATTTTCTCCAAAATATACAAACAGGTCAGCAGCTCAATTAAAAATTTTTTTTTAATGAGCAGAAGACCTAGATAGACATTTATCCAAAGAAATCATACAGATGGCCAAAGAGCACATGAAAAGATGCATAGTATCACTGATTATTTAAAACAATTAAACAATTTAAAGTCTATTTTATTAAGGTATATTTTACATATAAAATACACCCATTTTAAGTCTACAGCATGAGGTTTGGAAAATATGTATCCACATATAATCAACACCAGAATCACACTATGGAAACTTCTCTCATCTCAAAAAATTCCCTCTTTGTTGGCATTTCCCTTATATTCTGGCTCAAGACAGCCACTGATCTGATTTCTTTTCTAATGCTTTATATAAATGGACTCATAAAGTATGCATTCCACTATATCTGGCTTCTTTTTTATAGCATAATGCATAATGTTTTTATATTGCTTTTGTTGTATTAGCAAATTGTTCCATTTTATTTCTAAGTGGTATTCCATTGTGTGACCATACCATAATTTGTTTGGAAGCTTTTGGCTATTATGAATAAATCTAAATGAGCATTTGTTTACAGATCTTTGAATAGCCAGGACACATGTTTTCACTTGTCTTTGATAAATACATATGAATAAAGATGCTGTGTCATAGGAGAAGTATACATTTAGTTTTTAAAGTTTCTTTCTGGAGGAGTCTGCTACATTGTTTTCAAATTGTTGAATGACTACATTCCCACTAGCAGTGTATGAGAGCTCTAGTTTCTCCATATTTCCACCAACACTTGGCATTATTGGCCTTTGTAATGTTAGCTATTCCTATGGATATATAGTGATATCTTACTGCAGTTTTATTTTTTAGTCATAAATCCATGAAATTTATTTTTTAAATAAAAATGATAAGAAAAAATTAATACTGTGTGATGTCACTTATATAATGAATCTAAAAATGTTGAACTCATAGAACCAGAGAGTAGAATGGCGGTTACAAAAAACTATGGGGTAGGGAAAATGGGGAAATATTGGTTAAAGGGTACAAACTTTAAGGGATAAGATGAATATATCTTGGGATTTAATGTACAGCATAGTGACTGTAGTTAATAATACAGTATTGTATAATTGAAACTTATTAAGAGATTACATCTTAAGTGTTCTTACCAGAAACCAAAGCCCTATATACTACACGCACACACACACACACACACATATATATATTATCATCATATTATGCACTCTAAATATATATGTACAAATTTTGTTTGTCAATTATGCCACAACAAGGCTTCCCTGATGGCTCAGCAGGTAAAGAATCTGCCTGCAATGCAGGAGGCAAAGGAGACATGGGTTCAATCTCTGGGTCGGGAAGATCCCCTGGCGAAGGTAGTAGAAACCCACTTCAGTATTCCGGCCTGGAAAATCACAGGGACAGAGGAGACTGACTCGCTACAGTCCATGAGGTTGAAAAGAGTTGGACAAGACAGATTAGCCAACACACAAGGCTGGAAAAGAAACTATAAACATTGTTATAATCTATTTCCTTAGAGGTTACCCTCCTTAGTGCTTTAGTTTCTATCACTGGAGTTTTAAATTTGCATTTTCCTGATGACTAAATGATACTGAGTATCTTTCCTGTGCTTATCAGAAAATCGTATTATCTTCTTTTGTGAATTCTTTTCATAATTTTTTTCTGTTTTTCAGTAGGTTGACTTCTTCTTCTTCTTCTTTTTGAGCCTCCTTTATGTCCTAGATGGGCTTCCCTGGTAGCTCAGATGGTAAAGCGTCTGCCTACAATGCGGGAGACCTGGGTTTGATCCCTGAGTTGGGATGATCCCCTGGATAAGGAAATGGCAACCCACCCCAGTATTCATGCCTGGAAAACCCATGGACCAAGGAGCCTGGAGGGCTAGAGTCCATGAGGTTGCAAAGAGTCGGACATGACTGAGCGACTTCACTTCACTTATGTCCTAGATATAAGCCATTTGTGAGACAAATATAATGTAAATATTTTCTCCTATTCTTTGGCTTTGCATTTTCAGCTTATTAATGCTCATTTGAAGAGCAGAATTTTTAGTTTAGGTAAAGGTTGGCTTACCATATTGTCTTTAATTTTGGCCTTAGGGATCTTGTCTAGGAAGTCTTTACCAACATTAAAGAATGCAAATGTTATAAATCTGGATTAAATGTTTAAGGTTATGACACATTTAGAGTTGCAGTATGAGGTAAATGTTGAGCTTTGCTTTTTCTGCACATTGAATTCTAGAACAATGTGTTGAGAAGACTGTCCTTTCCCATTGAATTATTGTGGCATCCTTGTCAAAAACAGTTGACCATATATTCATGTGTATATAGGGGGCAAGCATACATTTAATTCTTTCTGTAATCTCTATTTTATTTCATTGATTAAATTCAATTCACAGGTCAGTTCTAAACTGTCTTGATTTGAAATAAGTCTTTAAACCCAGTAGTGTGAGTCTTCCAGCTTTATGCTTTTAAAAAGTATTTTAACTATTCTAAATCCATTTTATTTATCCATATAAACATTGGAATCATCAGTTTCTACAAAGAAGAAAACTATGTTTGTTCTAAAACTGTAATGTCTGTAGATAAATTTGAACAGAACGTCTTTATAATATTGTCTTTTAATCCATGATTTACTATGTTTTAATTTCCCCTAGAAATTTGACGATTTTAAGTGTACAGACTGTGAACTTATTTTGTAAACTTTATCATTCAGAGTCTTATATTTCTGTCAATGTTGTAAATGGTATATGTTAATTTTCGTTTTTTTGGCTACTAAGTAATTCAGTTGCTTATGTATATTGATCTTAGAGTCTGCAAATGTTACAAATTAACTTCCTAATTTGGGTAGCATTTTGGATATCTGCTAGGATTAATGCATGACTTTGTTTATAAAGGAATGATAAAGTGGCCGCTATTTTAACTATATCTAGGAGCACAATGCTTTCACTCCTTCTATAGATAAGTAAATTGAGATTAGAAAGATTGAGTGGTAAAGTGATGAAGAGAAAGGATTTGGGGTTTAGGCTGGAATCCAAATTTTTACCATTTACTAGTTATAAACCTTGGGTAAGTTATTCTTCTGTCTTGGTTTCTACATATCTAACACAAATATGCTGATGCTGATAAAAATAATAATACAAGTAATAATTTAATATTAGAAATTGTGTTTTACTACTGTTGTTATATTAACCAAGATAATGAATGTGAAGGTTTTAGCACAGTGCTTGGACACAGTGACAACTTTTAGCACAGTGCCTCAGACACCAACCAATGATACTTGGGTAGACTTCTGAATTCAAGTTTAGCAATGTAATATTGATGAACCAGATAGATGTTTTCCCATGATTTATCAAAACTGTTTTTCCTTTAAAAAGTATCCAGAACAGGAAAAATGTGTATTCAAGCCCATAGGATAAATCCCCTTGAAGAAAAGTCAAAGTAAACTCATTCAAAGGTACATGAGAAGTCTTGTTTGTTTTTGTGGGGAAATTTTGACTGGAAGATTTGTAGGTAATGCGTGATATAGTCTCAGTTCAGGGTCCCTACTAGTTAATTAATCCCAATGATGGATATCTTTAATTCTAGGTAATAATGAACAAATCCATAGTTCTTAGACTGTCACTCAAAGCACAAGTTTTAAAAGACTTATACACTTTTCTTTTTAAAACCCATAAAATCTTGAATGATCACAAGAAGGGCTTTGTAGAGAAAAACTAGGAAAAGCTAGCATGCAATTTATCATTGTCCAAAGGTGATCCTCAAGATCTATCAGATTGCAAGGGGATATTTCAGCTCAGTCAGGGGGAATTTGGAAGTCTTTCTCTGCTGGCTGATCACAACCAGTGTGTCAGCCGACAACATACGCGTACTCTCAGATGACAGCAGTGCTAGCTAATTAGCTCTTGTTTCTGTTTTGACTACTGACAGTCTTAAGTTATACTCATATTGTCATGCAGAACAAATGCATAGAAAGGTTTGCCTTTGATCTAAATCATAAAATTAAAAAACATATGGCTAAAGATAATTTTGGCTTGAAAACCAAATATCCTATTTCAACAGAAGTTCAAGTTGACTTATAAAAATCCAGACATTACCTCTGAGATTGACATTACAAAATGTCCTGAATATCTCTGCAAATTCCTCAATCCTCTTATCACTTTGACTTTTTAAAGATTTAATGCTATAGTTGTAAGCATAAAGCATGCTCTTTATGTATAATTCTTGAACTAGAATAAATTTCATCCTTTCATTATGATTAAAAAGCTTTCCCTTTTCCTGATCCTTATAAACTTTCTTCCAACAATCTTTATTAAAGGTCAAGAAAATGGTTTTTATAAAAGCCATAATAACATATCACTTGTAGTAATTTAAATTGCAGAAGAATTTGTACCTGTTTGCTGAGGAGCTCTGTAAAGCATTCTAGGGGTGTTGGAATATTTTCCTTTTAAAGACAAATGCTCCACGCTTGGTGTGCTCTAGCCATTGTTGCACCCATTTGAAGACTTCTAGATTAGAGTTGAGCATGGGCAAAGCACCCCTCAAGGGAAAGAGTATGTGTTGGAGATCTTTGCCTTTTTCTATACTCCATTGGGCTTCCCAGGTGGTGCTAGTGGTAAAGAACCCACCTGCCAGTGCAGGAGACATAAGAAACATGGGTTTGATCCCTGGGTCAAGAAGATCCTTTGGAGGAGGGCATGGCAACCCACTATAGTATTCTTGCCTGGAGAATCCCATGGACAGAGGCGCCTGGCTGGCTACAGTCCATAGAGTTGCACAGAGTCAGACACGACTGAAGTGACTTAGCACACATGCATACTCTACTGCTTTTCTTTTCCTTTTATTACTTCATTTTTCTTCTCAAAGAAACATAAAGAGACACCAGTCAGAAATACAAGTATGCTTTCTGATGTCCTTGATTAGAAGCTGCCCAGACATTGAGAGGCGAAACCAAAATGATCATTTACATAATCCTTAATGCTGACCATTTTAAAACACACTGCAAAAAAATCAGTCGTAAAAGGTAGGTTTAAATAGGCTCTTCTGTCTCCACTACATTGTCCTCATATCACTAAGATAATTTAACACTGAAATAAGCTTGTGTTGGGTACTCAGTTGCTTCAGTCGTGTCTGACTCTTTGTGACCCTATGGACTGTAGCCCACAAAGCTCCTCTGTCCATGGGATTTTCAGGCAAGAATATTGAGTGAGTTGTCATGTTCTCCTGCAGGGGATCCTCCCAACCCAGGGATCAAATCTGCGTCTCCTGCATTAGCAGGTGGCTTCTTTACCTGCTGAGCTGTTGGGAAATCAGCTTATGTAATCATAGAAGTTAAAGAGCTACCACTGTCAACCTGTGCATTCCACAGCTTTCCAAAGGACTTCCACCAACACAATGTTTCAATCCCTTGTGTCTAAGGAGTGGTCAAGGTTAATCAGTCAGCTTTCAACTTTCAACTGAAGAATATACACCAATGGAGTGGTAGCTATAATCATATGGTATTTTTAGGAAAGTGATACTCTGAAAAATAATATCATAATTATGTATTTATGAAATGTTGGTAAAAACTGGAGATTTAATAATGACTGCTAGAACACATCATTATATTTCTAAAAGAGATAAAATATGCACAGAGAGAGTATCAATCAAATGAAGTATGAAAAGTCTCAGTCTTGTTATCTTAATGAATGCAGTACACAGAGTCATAAACACCCTTACATCCTTGTCACATGCTATGAATTACAAAGAGAAATACCAAAGAGATGGTAAATTGACTTCCTGTGGACAGGGTCTAGTGTATTAATCCTTTGTCCCTTTCTCACTTCTTAGATGCCTTTCATTAGTGAGCTCTCATACTCTAATAATCAATCCCCAAATACTCATAATTACTATTGCCATTTTCACAGTCACATTATGATATTTTTAGTGTGGTGAGTACAGTAATTATTTGTTAACAGCAACACGTGAAAGTACGAATAAAATATATTTATGTACAAAGTGGCAAGGCAGGATTTTGACCCAATATTTAATAATACACTTGCAAATTTTCCCTGTGTTAACATAGTGGAAAACAATAAATATAAACGTTAGGTAATATAAGACCAATGAAAAAGTAGAAAAGTCTCCGTGGATGAAAACTGTTGGTTCTGAAAACTTTAAACTCAAGGGACAGAGTTCATCAGTGAAACCACGTGCTAGTCTGTCAGGTTAACTGCTCACAGATGCCCCTCCTAAAATCCACTCTCCTAGGAATATGGTATTCCTATGAAATGCAGTAATGTGCTTCTTCACATCCTAAAGGACAGGGGAGCAGCATGATTCTTTCTGATTCTGTTAGATTACTACTGCATGTCATCTGGACATCACTTCACTGGGACAGGTGACTGGCAAGCAGGATTGGAAGTCAGGATTGATTCCACAGGGCTTTCTCCCCATGGAGCATTGAAGCTGAAGAGTAAGCCTGTTGGGGGAAAACAAAAAAGTTCAGATTACAAGAAAGGGAAGAAGTAGAGATGCTGAAGGGAGACCATCACTTGGTAAGAAATGTCAGAGACCAGCTGAATTCTTCCACCCAGTAGAGTCACTGAAGGGACTTCCCTGGTGGCTCAGACAATAAGCAATCTGCCTGCAATGTGGGAGACCTGGGTTCGACTCTGGGGTGAGGAAGGCCCCCTGGAGAAGGGAATGACAACACACGCCAGTATTCTTGCCTGGAGAATTCCATGGACAGAGGAGCCTGGTGGGCTATAGTCCATGGGGTTGCAAAGAGTCAGACACGACTGAGCAACTAACACACACACACATAGAGTCACTGGAATGTCCCATACGCACTTCAGCCTCAACAATTCTGAAAGGAAACCCACTAGAGTGCCTCCCAAACCCACTCCCTCTTGCTCAGTCATTCCAACCTTTTCTCTTACCTCCACTATCCATGCAGACAATCATGCTACAAGCGTGGCCATAATCTATACCCCTAATAGTCCTCACCCACAATGCCTGCATTTACACAATCACCACCTCTGGAGAATTTTATTTTCCAGACACTTCTCTATTACATACTGCTGCTCCATCTCCATTCCAGCTACAGACTTGGCTTAGCCAGAACTTCAATAGCCCTCTGACTTCTCTGCTTCCAGTTTCATCACTCTTGAATTAATCTTCCACATTAAATGTTCAGTGACGTGTTTCAAGCACAAGTCTTACCATATTTGTCTTCTGATTAAAACATTTCACTGTACCCTATCACTAACAGGACATCATTCAAGGTCTGTTGCTTGGGGTAAAAATGTGAGTCGTTATGAAATTTATTGACAGCTTTCATGCTTTGCTGCTGTGTACTTATCAGGGAGAAGAACGAAGAGGCACTCTCCACCTCTCCTTCACAGGAAGGCTTTAGTTTATTACTTTGGGTTTTCTCATTTGCACTACAGAAACAACTGTCTGTGTTGGTCTGAAAAGGAGCAAAAGCCGGAAGTTTCTGTGCTTTAATTGGGAAAGGGGCACACATCCCTCCCCACCCCGACATGGAAAGGCTTAGGTGCCCTTTCATGCTGCTGGTGGCAGTGCCGGTGGTTTGCTGGAATCTGGAAGGAGAATGACAAGGTGGGGCTGGGGTGGGCAGGGGGACCACGGTGGAGACCTGCATTTCACGCCCTCGTGGCATGGTTGATGGAGGCAGGGCCTTTGGTAAGAACCAGTGCACTGCTGCCTTGCCTGGGAGGAAGCTGGACACTAGTTGCCATGGTTTGGGGGATGCTTTAAAGAGCCAAGAGTGGACAGAGGGTCCATGTCAAACCTTAGTCTGCAGAAGTGACTGTAAAGCAGGGCCTTTCTAATGTCCTCCCAGAGCACCTGTAGCTGACAGATAGTCCAGCCCAGGCAAAAGCATGGTGTAGTTCTAGAAGAAGTACAGTGATTATTGGGATAAGTGAGAAACAGTCCCCACTCTCAGGTTTTGGCCTAATTTCCTGGGTGTGTTCTACATTCAAGGTCAGAGAGTCTCCCAAAATGAATAAATGGCTTCTTGATGGCATTAATAAAAAGGAAAGAATCTGATTTTATTCTGCTTAGGAAAAGAAAACATTTCATTCTCTCCATGTGGAGTCCTGTACACTGTAGCTTAGCCAAACCCCTCTTATGTGATCTGGTACCCTCAACTGCTTCACCCTCACTTATCAGCCCTGCTGGCACTGAGCTCTGTCTTCTAGAACTGTGCTTCCGACATTATCTATGGACCAGGTTGGCTTTTTTAAACATCTCTAATCAGTTGCAAACTGGTATTTTTTAAAATAAAATCACGAGTAAAATGTTGAAGCAATATCAGATTTCCATAACAATTTTAAATGCTTACACTCAGAGGCTGTACTTAATCTCATTGTGGAACAGAATCAACAGTTCACTGACCCTGCAACAGCTCTAGGGTAAACAGTTTTCTATAAAATTTTCCATACCCCATGCAGTTTCATAATTCTTTGCATTTATACATGCTGTTCCCTGTGCCTAGAAAAACCTAGGTCACTTTTTTTCTTATCCTGTAAGTCTCAACTTAAATACTAAATTCTCTAAGAAATTTATCATTAAACTTCAAGGTACTATGGCTATCTTTATCTGACTCTTTGCGACCCTATGGGCTGTAGCCTACCAGGCTCCTCTGTCCATGGGATTCTCCAGGCAAGAATACTGGAGTAGGTTTCCATTCCCTTCTCTGGGGTATCTTCCCGATCCAAGGATTGAACCCTGGTCTCCCACACTGAGGTCAGATTCTTTACCATCTATCTTATTTACCATATTCTGCTAAAATGACCTTATTTGTATATCTTGCCATGAGTCTAAGCTTCTTCAGGATGGCAACCATGTCATGTTCCTCTTAATATCTGGTCTACTACTTAGCAGAGTAAGATTTCTGTCACTTTTTTCTTCAACTGAACCATAATCCTCTGTAGGTGAGCTTCCAAGTGAAGCTAAGTGTTTGCAACATGGATCAGCTAGGTAAACATTTTGATTTGTTTGAGTAAGATAATGGTCAGGATTAATATGTTACTGCTAATTTTTTCTCCTTAAAGATCAGAAATCAACAATAGGAACAAACTGGAGTTTTCACCAGAGTGTATTCCACATTGACAGTCTTTCTCAAGAAACGGATTTTGCTTGCTTCATTAATGATTTTATCCATTAGTTGATGTTCCAGTTTGAATGTTTATACAATAACAGCATAAACTTTCTTTCCAACATTATAATCCCTCTAAAGTTCAGTTTTCCAGCTTCAATGATAATACAAAACTTTATGGTCATGGAATCTTTCACAACCCTAAATATTATACATTTGTGATTCTCTAAAAAATTAATGATTGCTTTAATAATAAAGTATCATGTTAGATTCTTTAACCATATTGACAATACTTTATAAACAAAGGAACAAAATGGTTTTAAGAGAAAAGACCATTCTGTCCTGGTTTTATAGATGTTGAACACAGTGTAAAGCATTATGAAGAAATTCATTCAGGGCTATAGACTAGTATTGGAAAATAAATCTCTTTTTACTTGTGATGTTTTCTTTTTAGCCCTCATCATTCATTTTAAATGTAAGAAAAATAATTGAAAAACGTATTAAGCTCTTCTGGAAGTTCAAGAAGATGCTTTTAGATTATCAAGAGTATCATTTAGAAAATTACAGAAGTAACAGTGAATTATATCTTGGAGAAAAGTAGAAATGGGCAATATTCCATTTTGTTGAGGATCCTGGGGAAGAGACTTTCATACAAGTTACTGGTCTTGCTTATTCTTGGTTCTTTATTGATCTGAAATTCCCCTCATATCTTAAATGGGCAGGTGAGTCATAGCAGAATGGACAGGGGAGCTACTGGCGAGGGCGTGACCAGGTGGCAGCCAGTCCCCTGCCTTCTACAGCATTGGATTGGGCTCAGAACAATTAAGAGGACTTCTGTTCAATTCTGAAATCGTTTTCCCTCTCATTTAAGATTTATCTTGGACGCTGTTGCTGTTTAGTCACTCAGTAGTGTCCGACTCTTTATGACCTCATGGACTATAGCCCTGCCAGGCTCCTCTGCCTATGGGGTTTCCCAGACAAGAATGCCAGAGTGACTTGCCATTTCCTTCTCCAGGGGATCTTTCCAACCCAGAGATTGAACCTGTGTCTCTTGCATTGGCAGGCAGCCTTATAACTTGGACATGTTTCAGTTTGTTTCAGTTCAGCTCAGTTCAGTCACTCAGTCGTGTCTGACCCTTTGCAACCCCATGGACTGCAGCACACCAGGCCTCCCTGTCCATCACCAACTCCAGGAGTCTACTCAAACTCATGTCCATCGAGTCAGTGATGTCATCCAAGTATCTCATCGTCTGTTGTCCCCTTCTCCTCCCTCCTTCAATCTTTCCCAGCATCAGGGTCTTTTCAAATGAGTCAGTTCTTCGAATCAAGAGGCCAAAGGAGTTTCAACTTCAGCATCAGTCCTTCCAATGAATATTAAGGCCTGATTTCCTTTAAGATGGACTGGTTGGATCTCCTTGCAGTCGAAAGGGACTCTCAAGGGTCCTCCAATGCCACAGTTGGAAAGACCTGTTTACGTGCAATTAAAAAATTATCTTGAGAGTTATTTCTTTTTGTTAGCTGTGTAATGTCATCAATAGGATGAAAAATAATTTATTTGAAATTTCCATACCATTAAACATACTGTTTCTAAACGTTTGCTACTATTCTCTGTATACTAAGTTTTAATAATATTTCAATAAGTTCCTTATGAAAATGTCCTAAAGTGAAGTTACTAGGTGACAAATGTGAAATTTTTAGTCTCTTACCTAATATTACCAAACTGCTCTTCAAAAAGATTAATCCAATTAATCCAATTTATGCTGTCAAATGCAGCATGTGAAATTATCTGTTTCACCAGTATGCTTTTTAAATACTGGAAAAAGAAAGCTCAATTAAATTGAAGGTTATAATTTTATATTGCCATTTCTATTTTCTCCTCTATGAATTGCCTGTTCATGGCCTTGGCTCATTAAAAAATTTTCCAATTTGTGTAAATGTCTTTGGGTATTTAGAATACTAATTAATTGGTCCCGTATTTATGGCAAATGTTTTCCAATTTATAGTTTTCTTTATGACAATTTTTTATGTTTGAAAATTTTAAGTCATGATGTAGTAGAAATTTCTGTCTTGGAAATTGAATTTTCTTATATTGTTTCCTGGTTTGAAAATTCTTAATCAGACACATAATAAAACCTAACTACATTTTCTTCTACTGTCTTTCTTTTACATTAAGTTCTTTATACATTTCCCCCATGTAGATATGGCCTTCCCTGGTGGCTCAGATGGTAAAGAATCTGCCTGCAGTGTCAGAGACCCGGGTTCGATCCCTGGTCAGGAAGATCCCCTGGAGAAGGGAATGGCTTACCCACTCCAGTGTTCTTCCCTGGAGAATTCCATGGACAGAGGAGCCTGGTGGGCTATAGTTCATGGAGCTGCAGAGTCAGACATGACTGAGCAACTAATAGCAACGTAGAGGTACCATTATAGCTCAGTTGGTAAAGAGTCTGCCTGCAGTGCAGGAGACCCTGGTGCAATATCTGGGTCAGGAAGATCCACTGGAGAAGGGATAGGCTACCCACTCCAGTATTCTTGGGCTTCCCTTGTGGCTCAGTTGGTAAAGAATCCGTCTGCAATGTGGGAGATCTGGGTTCAATCTCTGGGTTGGGAAGATCCCCTGGAGAAGGGAAAGACTACCCACTCCAGTATTCTGGCCTGGAGAATTCCATGGACTGTACAGTCCATGGGGTCACAAAGAGTTGGACACAATTGAGCAACTTTCACTTTCATAAATAATATTAGCTAATGATCCGTCACACTCACTATTAACCAGTTTTTTTTTTTCCAGACTATTTGTTGGGATCAATAAGAAAAAAGATGTGCTTTCCTGCTCTGCATTTTTGCATAGAAATTCTGACCTAAGTAGAAGTTCTATATAACAGCAAATCAATTCCTTTAGCTATGTCACCCTTCTCACGCCTAATTAATCATGAGAAAATTAATCTGAGAAGAAGATTAACAAAACATATTTGCACTGTTCAGTTCAGTCAGTTCAGTCGCTCAGTCCTGTCCAACTCTTTGCAACCCCATGAATCGCATCACGCCAGGCCTCCCTGTCCATCACCATCTCCTGGAGTTCACTGAAACTCAAGCCCATCGAGTTGGTGATGCCATCCAGCCATCTCATCCTCTGTCGTCCCCATTTCCTCCTGGCCCCAACCCCTCCCAGAATCAGAGTCTTTTCCAATGAGTCAACTCTTCGCATGAGGTAAAAGAGCACAAATATGTATAGAAATACATACAGCTAATATATTTCTAAAATTTGAAACTTAACAAAAGTTGTTTTTGCACTAAGAGCCATTTTGAGGGTGGTATCAGCTAATATCTGTGAGCAAAGTAAATTATACAGGGAAAGTTTAAACTAAAATAATCATTTTCTTATTCTGAAAAATTATGGTTCCTAAATGTAGCAATAAATATGCAATGAAAGGATAATATTTTTCGAAACTCTTACGGACCTTTCTCTGTTGACATGAAGGTCTCAGATTTTAGAACTAGACTGAAGTGATGAAGTGTATCAATCATGCCATGTAGTTTTAAATCTTTTTCTCTTAATTATTTTCTTATTTCTTGTGTGTACTTTCATGCTCTCACTAGACAAACTTCACAGAGAGGGCGATGATCGTAGATGAAAGGTATTCTGGAATTCCATTAAATATAATACTCTGCACTAAGTAGATGATCATTATATGAAGCAGCAGGCATTAAATACATCTAGAAATTTATACTGAGATGAACATTTTTAACACGAGTTAATGTTTCCATACAAGTGTGTGCTGTTACCTACAGATCCAAAGACTTCTCAGCTTTTTTCTTCAACTTCTAGGTCAAATGTGTGTGCTAAGCTGGTTCAGTTTTGTCTGACTATATATTTGTGACCCTATGGACTGTAGCCCAGGCTTCCCTGGTGGCTCAGTGGTAAAGAATCTGCCTGCAATGCAAGAGCCTCAGGAGACGTGTGTTTGATCCCTGGGTTGGGAAGATCCTCTGAAGGAGGGCGGGGCAACCCACTCCAGCGTTCTTGCCTGGAGAACCCCATGGGCAGGGGAGCCTAATGGGCTTCAGTCCATGAGGTCTCAAAGACTTGGACACGACTGAAGCGTGTCTGTGACACACAGACTGTAGCCTGCCAGGCTCCTCTGTCCACAGGATTCTGCAGGCAAGAATACTGGAGTGGATCGTTATTCCCTTCTCCAGGGGATCTTCCCAACCCAGGGATCAAACCCATGCTTCCTGTGTCTCCTGCACTGCAGGCAGACTCTTTAGCTCTGAGCCACAAGTGTATTCTATTTATCATGAATTTCTGAGCCGATATTTGATAGTTGATACCTTAGAAAGCAATTACTGGTTACTACATTTAAAGTTCAATGATTCAAGAGAAATAAAATGAAAAGGGGTAAGACAAACAGAGAATAGAATTGACCAATGTCAAGCATGTCTCTTCCCATTACTTTCATCTTTACTCTTCAGAACATTGTTATGTAATTCCACAATTACTCAGAAAGGCAACAGAAATTATTTACCTCTGCAAATCCAAAGACAAGAGATTAGAGGCTAGGAATATTTTTAGCAATAATTTTTAAAGTACAAAAGTGGAAAGGAACATGAATTGGGTGATAATTCATTTTGTTGAGCTTGTTTGGATCAGCATTCGTCCTTATTTTCTGTACAGAGACTGTGTTGAGGCTGCCTCCTATATAGAGACTTTTCTGTCGTTTTCTTTCCAACTGAACACTTCATCTTCCTCCAAAGTGGACAATTAGTTACCAAGATTTGAGCATGTTAATAATCTGGAAGGTATTGTTTTTCAATAGGCACAGGATTGTAAACGAACCATGGCTGTTACGGAAGGAAGCTTTCCACGCGCTAGTGAGGGCTTGAACACGTGTCTCTGAGTTTCTAACTTCTCAGCTTCTCGAATCTTGCGTCTGAAAGAGCTTCCTCTCTCATCCTAACCTACCTTTTGCTGACTAGAGAAGGATGAAATTCTGACCCTGATGCATATGTCTGGATAATATTCCTTTGTGTATCTCTCCTGCTTCTAACCAAAGAAGCATCATTTACTCAATAAACACTGGTTGAGTATCCATAAAAGCATTGTACTTGTGCTAGGAAGTAGACACAGGTAGCGGACGTAACAGTGATATCCCCCTTCCCCTGGACACTACCCAGAGTGACTGCCATTGTGGTCAGGCCAATTCAGGGCATATACCTATTTGTCCTTTTGTTTTTTTCACCGTTAGTTACCATAAAGTAAATTTTTCTGCAGATTCTAAGAATTACAAGACACTGTGAGGGCATGTACTTAATGTTTCTTGTGAAACCTAAAGTCAGAAGAGAGTTTTCTTATGCAATTGTAGAAAGGCAAAAGACCATCCTATGCTAAGCCGGAAAGGTCGACTCCAGCAGGCCTGAAATTGGCCTGAGTTGTTTCACTGCAATAAGACATACACCTGCATTGCATGGACTCCTGGTCAGAGCATGGATCACACAGAATGACAGTTGCTCATATCCAGAGGTTTGAGAGCTTTCAATTATTCATTGATTAACAATTAGTGTAATGAGATTGAAGACTTTGCACTGGTCTCACTGAGACACCCGGAAGGCTCTGTCACTCCTGCGGTTATACAGCAGGAATGTGCCTTCCTGAATGCCCAGGTATATGGACTCCCAGCTGAGAGCGTGCTTTGGATCACCTTGTTTGAGGTGCTTTGTGTGCACATCCATCGTTCCTAGTCCCAGAGAGAAAGCACACCTGGGTGTGGTCCTTACAGAGGAAGCACACTTGGGTCTCCCATCTGGCATCTCTGGACCCCTTGCCCTGAGCCAACCTTTGGCTGTGATGTGCATCTTTATCTTTAGGCAGCTGATGTGTCAATTTTTTTTTTCATAATAAATCGCAAATTTGTAAGCACAGTCATGTGGGGTCCTGCAATCCTTCCCCAGCAATAGAGCCCTGTCTAACTGCCACTGGAGGTGTGCGTATGCTGACCCGGCTAGAGGCAAACAGCAGTTACGAGGGAACGCTACCAAAAGGCAGAAAGAATGGACTGCACTGTCCCTGAGGGAGGCAGGACAACTGGAAGAACTCTTCTACAGCCCCAAAGACATTCATTTCTCTGGCAAGTGTGCTTCGTGTTTGTTTTTAGACAAATAGAAAATGATGGTTTCACTGACACGAGCCATGGTTATAAGAGTATAAAAATAATCTGAGCTGCAGCAGGCTAACGAAACAGATATTAATGAGTATCTCAGTGAACGAAATTAGGAAACTTACATATTTATTGCCCAGGTGTGGAGAGGATTCATCAAGCTGTCAGTTCTTGGTTTTTCCTTGTGCAGAGTGTTCCCCTAAAAACAGAAGATATGTTTTGCTCAGAGAGTGAATAAGGATGAAAATAAGTTTCTCAGCTTGTTTTTTTTTTTTTTTTTCAAAGAAAGTCCAATTTCCCCTCAAGAATGTCATCAGAGCCACAATTTACCTCTTGGCATTTATTGCCTGGAAATCCTTCCCCAGGATTTATGAGCTTTTTTGGCCATTGTTTATTTTTACCCTAGACGAGTGATGCTGACTCGCTCCCTGCCGGTAGATGGTGTGAGCTGGGAGGTGATAGCAAGAGAGGCACCCAAGAGAATGAGTTATCGAATTTTGCTTGGTCCATGAGCTGGCTCTGCCTAAGCAAAACTATGTCATATATTTAAAGTGCCATTTTATCAGAAAAACATTCAAGGTTCCTCTGTTTAAATAATTCCATGAGAGTTTTGTGAAAATGGATTTATAGGCCAACATGAATACTTTGATGACATACAAAGCAGCTCAGGGAACATTACTCAAAATAACAGTGTTTTTCCATCATCCGATATAAAGATAAATATTAACCTAGGATGATGTGAAGCTGAAAGACCATGAGCATTTCCATGTGCTCGTGGATCTGTGGTCAAAGCCTTTCACATTACCTGTGTCTTTCATGTAGATTCAAGTATCAACATCAGTCATGCTTTATAAAAGCAATATCGGTCAAGGTCTCCAGCTTTGAGAATAAATGTCATTGCTTTGCTCCAGCTTTTATCTGCCAGTTAGGACCATCTTCTGGGGACTCAAATGATTCATCTCTTACCTGCATTGTCATGGGGATAATAGTACCACAGATCTAAGAAGAACAAACCTGGGACTACCATTCGAGAGCTCCTTAAATTTTGCTTCAAGAAATGTCTGGCTCTGAGCAATAGCCCTCATAGCTCCCAGCCCAGCACAACCCTTTGCTCACTATTGCATATTTTACAAAAGGCACAACACTTCCTGGAATCCATGGCTATAAAGTACAGGAATAAGAAGTAAACAAAAGAAATATTTATTGAACCCCTACCATCCACCGGAAGTCACATAAACAATTCATATGAAAATTACTACAATTGTTAATATCTCCCTTAATAACACCCACAGTCTGTCTAGCTAGGAATAGAAAGTGTGAAGAGATTAAATAACTATATGATTCTAATAATACTTATAATAATGACATGTATGGTAAAGCAAATAAAATACAATTATACCTAGAAAAACACAACTGGAAGGAAATGCCAGTATTGATGCCAGGTTGTCTCTCATAAGTAATTTTTAATTTTTTCTAGTCTCTATTTTCTCCATTCTACATTATGCATATTGAGGTCAAATATTAAATTGGCAGTTGAAGCCATTAAGAGATATTCCAAGGCAGTAGTACATGCTGACTTGCTAAATCAACAGTTAATGGGAAGACCATGTACATCTGGGACAGGCAAGGAAGCATTAGTGTAAAGGAAGTTGTTCATTCCCTAAGTCGTGTCTGACTCTGCAACCCCATGAACTACAGCATGCCAGGCTTCCCTGTCCTTCACTATCTCCCAGAGTTTGTTCAAACTCAGGTCCATAGAGTAAGTGATGCCAACCAACCATCTCATCTTCTGTTGCCCTCTTCTCCTCCTGCCCTCAATCTTTCCTAGTATCAGGGTTTTTTCCATGAGTTGGCTCTTCACACCAGGTGGTCAAAGTATTGGAGCCTCAGCTTCAGCATCAATCCTTCCAATGAATATTCAGGGTTGATTTCCTTTATGATTGACTGGTTTGATCTCCTTGCTCTCCAAGAGAACCTCAAGAGGGTTCAAGAGGGTGCTAGTCTTCTCCGGCATCACAATTTGAAAGAATCAATTCTTCGGCTCTCAGCCTTCTTTATAGTCCAACTCTCAGATCCAAACATGACTACTAGAAAAACCATGGCTTTGACTATACAGACCTTTGTCAGCAAAGTGCTGTCTCTGCTTTTTAATACATGGTCTAGGTTTGTCATAGTTTTTCTTCCAAGAAGCAAGTGTCTTTTAATTTAGCGGCTGCAGTCACCATCCGCATTGATTTTGGAGCCCAAGAAAATGAAATCTGACACTGTTTCCACTCTTTGCTTATCTATTCGCCATGAAGTGATAGGACTGGATGTCATTATCTTCGTTTTTTGAATGTTGAATTTTAAGCAAGCTTTTTCACTCTCCTCTTTCACCTTCATCAGAGACTGAGTCAAAATTGAAGGGTTAAAAAGATAGATTTTGAATCTCTGTATGGCTTTATACATCTATGAATCTTTTGCTCATCTTTACAATTTTGTTCATTTCTACTTATAAATGAACTTTTATTTGTAGAAATAAACAGAGAAGTGTATATTTAATGAATAATTACCATAACATACTAACTAGTGCTAGTATACTAACAATATATAACTAATGTGTAATTACCACAATGGGTAGGAGGGGAAGGTGGGAATGACAAAGAAGACCAAGGTGCTGTCTCCTTAGTTCAGTGGGGAGGACAGTGGATAGGAGGTGAGTGACGTGAAGAGTTTGTGTTATTAATATTAAATGGTTCAAAAATTGATCAAGAGAAGTCTGGCACACCATGGAAGGCATGCTGAAGTGTTGGAACCTAATATAAGATAATAAAAATTTATCAGTGTTTTCTAAGAAAAGGAAAATTATGATGAATTCAGATCTGCTTGTTCTCCCTTCAAAAGGTTCAAAGTCAAGTAATACTTTGAAATTAAATTTAGCATCACTGTGTTTTCTTTCTTTTGTGGAATCATGTATTCCTTAATTTAGACAATTTTGTTCAGATTTTTATAACCTTACATGTTAAAAATGAGATAACCTATATTAACTTTCTGACACCTGGTGTAAGTGGGAATCATGTTTAAAATGCCTCATGTCACACGTATATTTTGCAATCAATCATGGTGATGTTTAACTTGGCAAGATTTTTAATTAAATCTGGGAGGCATCTTGTATGTTCTTATAAAGGACTTCATGATCTGCTATGTTTGGTGCTTTTTTTTTTTTTTTTTTTTCTGAAAGCACATTCTCATGTATACTCAGGCTTTTTCTTTTACAATAAAGAAAGCTCCCAATTGAAATAATCAAACTTTAAACATTTATGGACTACATTTTCAACAAAAACATCTGCTTGAGAAAGATCAGACTTAGAGGAATCAGAAAATATGGATGGATAAACATCAAGACAATCAGAAGAGGAAGATTTCGGGCAAGAAATTGCTTTATCTGGAGAAAACATTCAGAACAATAGCCATTAAGCATAGAGGCTTATAGAAACCCAGGAAGTTTAGTATCCACTGGCATTTTCCCTGAAGGTGGGTTGCTACAGAGCTCTGTTTCGTTGGAAACATGATTTATTGACCTCTAAAATGGCAAAATTTATTTTGAGATACAAGACTGGAGCTTATAAATTGACCTTTGACTAATCCAATTAATTCTTAAGACCATTGAAGCTCAAATTTCATGTTACTAACCTTGGTGTGTTAATTAACGTATGTTTGTTGGTACATTTCTTAGGCTGTGTAGCAAATACCATGAAATGTAACAACCATAAATTCTGAATGGTGGGTAGTCACATATTTGTTCTATCAAATTCTTTTCTATATTTTTAAAATATTTTAAGTTTTTTATATATGAGATAGAAATTTATACTTTATTTTTATAATTATTTCAGACTTTATTCTAGTTATATTTTAAGAAAGATGCAACTATTAGGGAAGGGATATTTAAGTAAAAATAATTATGATACTGTAACTTCCTTTGAATGTGGTGAGAATGATTTTGTAAAGAAAGAACATTCAAATAAGTCTCAGAAGATGGGAAGATATGGAAAGAGATTTGTTTTCAGATGTTTCAGAAGCCATCAAGTCCCGTTAATGGTAGAGGGACTTTTATCAAGTTTAATAAAAACTGTGGTAGTACAAAAAGCATTTGGAGAGCAGTATGTTTTAGATTATCAGTTCTAGGCCATTGAAATCAACTCTGAGTCCCAATTTCACTTTATTTATTTATTTATTTTTTCATTTTGGTGTGTTCTCTTTTTGTTTAGGTTTTTATTTTTATTTTTACTTTATTTTACTTTACAATACTGTATTGGTTTTGCCATACATTGACATGAATCCACCATGAGTGTACATGCGTTCCCAAACATGAACCCCAGTTTAGCTCTATTACCAAATATTTCCTATAATCAGCTAGGTTGACCTTTGAGAAGTTATTTTATTAAAAGAGGTGTGCTTCCTAACTTGAGATTGGCAGAAATAAAAGTACCAAAGACTAGACTTTTTTATTTCCATAGTAATATTTCCTCCTTAGACCTATGACCAGAAAAGCTACTTCTGGAGAAAAGGAAGTTTGGAGAGTTAAGGACCTTCTGAACCATCCCATCATGGTTTACCCACTTATTATTGCAGTTACTGTGAGAGTGGGTGATATCAGCTTATACAGAATTATCCCTGGGCTTTAAAGAAGAATCAGCAAATTTGCAACCAAGAAACACAAGGTTCTCTGGCAATTTCCCCTCCCAAGAGTCTTGATTCTGGTGTCAATTATCATTTCCCTGGTAGAGCAGGTGGTCCTGATTCCAGCACCCCCATCCCCAGAACAGCCATTGGCTTCCCTCCAGGGGCTTCTAGCTCAGAGCTTGGAGAGCCCCAGAAGCTGCCGAGCAATTTGGTTAAATTTTCCAGGAAAATTGGAAAGGAGAGTGCATGAAATTACTGTGATGCAGCTTACAAGATATAGGCAGATTCTGAGAACTTTTCTTGATAAACGCTGAGGTCATGCTCCAGATCCTCCATGAGCTCATGATTAGTTCACATTCAGGCTTCTGGCCTGTCCCTTCCTGACCAAGTAGAATAGGCTTGGCTACTTATCCAAAGCTGGTGAACAGCTAGGAGAAACTGGTGAGTGGTTTCCAATTATCCTGTGAATGAATTTTACTCTTCAGATGTTTACCTTTAAGAAAACAATGTGGGGATAAAGAACAGAAAGATACAAGACTGAAAGTCTGAAGAAAATAGCTCACATGAGGGATTTGGCCATGTCTCTGCAGATCTTGGGTGCCCTTGCTTCTCAGTTCTTGTTTGTAATTTGATCTAGTTTGAATCCTCTACCTGAAATTGGGACCCCATCAGTGTTTGATATCTTGATCTTGAATTGGGACTACATTTAAAGTCTTCTGTTTTACAAAATTGTTTTCTGCAATATATTTCCAATGTTTATCATCTGATATCGTTTGCTTTAACATAACATATGTATTCTGGGACTACTTTGTATAGGTTAAATTGGGGTGATTGAACATTTTAAGTGTCTTGGATATAACTTGATATTTGTTAGAGCCACCTAGATTGTTTTGTAAAACTAAAATTACTTTTTATTTATTTGTTTTGGAATATTGGAGTTTTAAATATTTGGTCTACTCAGCACAAAAAAGGAATTTGCTTTTTTTTTTAATTTTTAAAAGCTAGCATCCCATTTTTCATTACTCTTGATACAAATGTAACTCTTACAAATCATATCTATATTTGAAAAACTTTTTACATTTCAAACCATATGAAATCAAAATCTAAGAAACTGGAAAAAGAAATATAAACTATATCAATAGAAAATTGTGTTTTGTCCTCATTGAGAAGCTCAATTAAAATAATGTGAAATGATATAAGATATGATTTACATTTTAATTGATGAATCCAAGTTCCAAGTGGTTATACACAGCCATTACCAAAAATATAACAAAACAACAACAATAGTTTAAAAACAAAAACCTGCGGCATGCTTAATGTTTTTTTCTGCCGCTACTGCAGGATAGAAAATGCCTCTCGTCATCACTCATTCTTTAGAATACATCTACAAGCAACCTATCAAAGTCAGATAGTCTAATATCTTATCCCAAATGATATTTCTACGGCTCACTTTTCCTTCATAGGAGAATTTCTTTATTTCTTGGGGTTAATAATTATTTCTAAAGAAGTTATGCTTTTTTATTGTGGCAATGAACAAAATTCAAGTTAGATTTTGAAATAACCATTTTTCATCTAATCAACATATTGGGAGCTTACCAGACTCATGAGAAATTGTCTTAACAGTGAGAAGCTTCACACTCTCTTTATTGGACTGAGGTCTATTTGAAACAGAAAACATTAAGTTAACACCACAGTAATTAGTATTACATATCTGTGGAACAAAGAAAACATTATATAAACAGAAAGACAAAGATACACATGCATATATATTTGTAGGTGTTTCTATTACACAACTTGTGTCTCTTCATATATAGACACATACTTTCATAGCACTTTCACTTCTGGAATCAACTCAATAAATCTGTCATTCTGTTACAGTGATGATCATCAGATAAGCTAAATGTCAAAATGGGTCATGTGAAACACTTGTCTCCGAGTCCATATTACACATGCCTTCATTTCTGAATTTTGAGGGGGAAGACATAGAAGAGTTTCCAAACCTTTTAGACTGGTCTGAGTTCTGGGGACATTCATTTTCATGGGGTCGTGGATATTGCAGTGTAGTGTCTGAACTATTTCGACAAAAGTTCCCACCTACCCCTTCTCAGTTCAAAATAGTTTCAAACCCCAGTTCCTCTCCTTGGATTTCTCAAGAACCTATACTTTAAATTCGGAAGGCCAGGTGGTATAGGGACAATATTCTTAAAGCTCTCGACCCAGTGAATATACAAAAACACCCACAATTAAGCAGGCTACAAAGACAGGTCAACACAGAAAACACAGAATTTGGTTTTGACGTTAAAATAGTGTGTCTCTTTGCCACCTCTTGATGGTAGCACTTGGCTGGATTGCTAAGGACTGCTTTGTTTGTTTTAATAAAGACCAAGCAGGGTAACCATTTGCTGTTAAAGTAAAGCCACTCAGAGCTCTCTCAAGGTGTAGGCATGATTTTACCTGTGAGAAGCATATTGAAAATTTCTATGGGAAATCTAGTTTAAAATCTAGATATATTTGTCTATGATTTTTTCCTCATGGTTGTATTCACTCCTCTATCTTCCTTTTCAACTTTTGATTTGCAATTTTACCACTTTATTCAAGCTTAAGAGGAATCTTCTCTTTTAATTGTTGGGATTTCTCTTTTGAATAGAGAAAGCTCCCTGACAAATAAGTGGCCAAACCCCAGATATTGTACCTTCTACCCAAATGCTTTAAAAAACAAAAGTATGAGTAGAGGATCAATGCTTTTCCTTATGTAAACAATAGAGCTTCCAGAAAAAAAAAATGATGCAAAGTTACTTACTGTTCATTTCCATTTTCCTGTGTGCCTAGAAGACGAGGAAATTGTTATTAGAATTGCTAAAAGCTTGGCTACAAAAACCCTGAGACACCGACCACTTTCTATGCAAAAATGCTTCTAAAGCCAATTCTTAACTTTTTAATCTCTCCCCCTATTTCTTGTCCCACTGATCATTTCCTCGGAGATGGTTACCACTCATTCCTCAGTCACGGCTAATATATTCACAGTCTAGTCTCAAATAGGCCAACTCCACTGCACTCAGTTCTGGACTGATTTTAACCTTATAGTTTCATACCATAATGTAGAATATTATCCATTATCACACATTCCACAGATACCAAAAACTGTCTCCATTTATTTCAGTATCTCTGAAAACAAATTAGCCTCAAAGTCTTGAATTACATTTTTAGAACTGAGAATTGATTTTTTGGCTTTTCTTTGTACATTGCTCTTTCTGGGGACCCAAACCTCCATATCTGTTGTGAGCCACGAGGCAGGTATTGCTTCTAATTGCATCTGAAGCCCACAGATTCAGCCTTTCAAAAGTACCCTGAAAAATGTCACTGAGGCTACTAACTGCGACTAATCTTCCAACCACTTTGCCAGGCTGGTCCACAAGCATTTGGTTAGAGTGTGAACACAGGATGATTCATTTTGCATAAGACCATAGCCTCGTTGGAGCAGGAGGTGCTGGTCAAAACTTGCATTAATCTATGGCCTATTAGTCAAAATAGTTAATGGAATTGCTTAAAGTCCTTGCTTTGTTCCTGATTTTGCTGTGATTTATTCCATGGCTACTGGTTCTTATCTCTTGGATTTACTTTCACATCTAAGATAGCTCTGGTCATCAGGATATGCCTTTGAATACCATTCTCCTGACTTTGAGCATTATTGTCTTATAAAGACCTTGATTTCCACTCAAGTTTTGGCCACTTCTATTTCTGTCACTTTGGCTAAGATACTCCAACATATGCTGTTTACCAACTAGACCTAACCTCCTCTTTCTTACCATAAGCTAAGTGTTTTAACAATATTTTACAATTCCCACTATAATGTTACATATGATATCACCTGTAATGCTCATAGCCTTGTTGCAGGATGAACAGATATTTTCTTGTATGCTTGCTTTAATATTTTTCCTTATAAGACTGTAATATTGGTTCACTAGCAGATAGATGCACACCAGCAGATTACTTTATGCATATATCCCATTCTTAATAAGGTTAAAGTTCACACTACAGTCAGCATTATCCAGTTAAGTTTCAGTTCTGTTCAGTTCAGTCACTCAGTCGTGTCCAACTCTTTGCAACCCCATGAATCACAGCACGCCAAGCTTCCCTGTCCATCACCAACTCCCGGAGTTCACCCAAACTCATGTGCATCGGTGATGCCATCCAGCCATCTCATCCTCTGTTGTCCCCTTCTCCTCCTGCCCCCAATCCCTCCCAGCATCAGGGTCTTTTCCAGTGAGTCAGCTCTTTGCATGAGGTGGCCAAAGTATTGGAGTTTCAGCTTTAGCATCAGTCCTTCCAATGAACACCCAGGACTGATCTCCTTTAGGATGGAATGGTTGAGTTTAGTTGCATACAAAAACCTCTGGTTCATGTTGGCTTCCAGAGAGTAGAGTAAGTTTACGCATTTTCTGAATTTAATAAAGTCTCACCCACATACTTGAAGAGTGATTAACTGCAGGTGTTTTATGGTGCTAATTTAATGATAAAAATGCTGTAAATTCTGCGTAGCTGACAACAATCAAATGGATTTGGCTAATTGTCCAACTGCCCAGTTTGGTTATAAACTACTGCCTGTCTTCAGAATAATTCCATAGTGGTAGGAATCTTACACGTTTTTTCCTAAATGATATGGTTTATCATCACCAACCTTTCAAATAATTTATTTACAAATCTCCCTATGCAAAGCAGTTTTTCAGTACATGGTATTTTTACAAATGCATTTAGTCCACAAATTTTTTTCCTATTCTATATACTCAGCACTCTCTGTTTTCCACTTGATTGGTTGATTTCCTGATTGGTGGTTTAGGAACTTAGAGAAATCAAACTGATTTATAAAAATGCTACTTCCCCTCTGGAAACTGAGTTGAGGAAACATATTTCAGACATTATTAAGAAGTTTATTCACTTAACTCCCAAAGGGAAAGACATTGATTTGTTTTCTTCTTATTTTCCAGCAAGAGCTAAAATGAACACTGCTGTTTTCATCTCATTACTTCCCTTTGCACTGTCATGCACAGGCGCCAAACTGTCCACACCCTGCAGGGTCAGGGATTGGCCTCAGGAACAGCATTCATTAGTGTCCTGGGGCACACTGTCCACAGGGTAAAAGAAATACCACATATATACATAATACCACATATATACATATGTTTATATATAAACATATATACCACAGGGTATATATGTTATAAAAATGATTGATTTTTACTTTTTTACCAGTATAGGAGTGTTAGGTAGAGTTCTATTACTGAACTATTTAGAGTTAAAGTGAGGAAAGGAAAGGTTTTATTTCACTAAAATTTACAAGATTCAGTAAGACTCTCTCTGCTCTGTGTTACGCACAATGCAATGTGAGTCATATGTAGTTTGTAACTTGGAGGGGTTGTCTGATGCTATGGACTGAAAGTTTATTTCCCCTTAACATTCATATGTTAAATCTTGATGCCCAATATGATGGTATTAGGATGCTGGGTCTTTAGAAAGCAATTAGGTCATGAGGGAAGAGTCCTCAGAAAAGGCTTAGTGCCCAAGAGGCAGGGAGGAGAAGATGAAACAGCAAAAAAGAGGAAAACAACCAGTGAAGATGTGAAAGAAGGCAGTGTCATTTTAAATGAAAGAAGCAAGACTTTTCATTGCTAATGGAGAGATTAAGGAGGATCACAAATAATTGTGGAACTAGAATCCCTCTAAAAATGGCAATAGTGTTCAATCTGGAAGAACTAATTAAATTAGCAGAACACAACAGTCCTGGAAGACACCTTCATAGGAAGGAAGCTGTGCCTCCCAAGGGGGAAGTAAGACACAAAATACTCTTCTTGAAATTATGGGTCCCACAGGGAAATTATGGGTCCCAGTATTTCTCTTTATTCTGTTACATGGTAATGGAACAAGTCTTCCCTATAGCTAAGGCATGTCATTTTATGCCATCTTTAGTACCATACTCCCCAACCATCCACCTAGGGCTTTTTCGTTAAAAAGAATGTGCCCATATCCGATAACATCTGCCATTAGTGAAAGTGTTAGTCGCTCAGTCGTGTCTGACTCTTTGTGACCCTATGGACTATAGGCTTCCAGGCTCTTCTGTCCATGGAATTCTCCAGGCAAGAATAATGGAGTGGGTAGCCATTCCCTTCTCCAATGGATCTTCCCAACCCAGGGATAGAACCCAGGTCTCTGGCATTGCAGGCAGATTTTTTTTCTTACCATCTGAGCCACCAGGGAAGCCCCAGCCTGCCATTAGGAGTTAATTCCTTACATTCACCAGCGCTCAATTGATTCCTACCCTTTCTCTATTTCTGTGATCAACCAGTATAGCATTTTGTTCCTGTGTAAATTTCCTCTCTCTCACTAAGAGTTTAAATTCAAGTTTAGGCTAAGCAAGCATATTCTCCTTTTAGGAAAACAAAATGAAACAAAACATGGTTACCTACCTGGGTCTGTCTTCCAGCACATTCGATACAAACCCACCAGAACGAAGACTGAAAGTGTTATTACAATCAAAGCAATAACCATCGGCAAAATAAAACCTAAAAAGTATTGGAGACATCGTCAGTTAGAGTGGGTATCGAATCTCACAACACATAGATTATTAACCGAGAAAAAGCATGCATGCTTCCTTTCTTCTTTAAACATCATTCTATTAAAAACATTGCATTTTAAGCAAAAAGATATATCTGATTCATGGGTTATGCTTTAGCTGCTATTTCTGATGCACCCACTTGATGTCAGTCTTGTAGCCTTTCTGAAATAAAACTCTAACTCTAAGGGAGACTCTCTTGGTGACTGAAGGAATGAGGAAATGGGAGACTGACCACTCAGACGATGTCCCTTAGAACCAGGCCCATATGCATGCTTTATATTCTTCACTACTTTATATTGAAGCTACTGATGTATAGCTTGGATGAAGAGAGTCAAAAGCACAAACTTCTAATTAGAAGATAAGTACTAGGGATACAAGGAACAACTTGCTAAATATATTAATAATTAACACTGTTGTATGTTATATATTCACTGTTGTATGCATGAATGTTCATTAGAAGGACTGATGCTGAAACTGAAGCTCCAATATTTTGGCCATCTGATGCGAAGAGCTGAAGTATTAGAAAAGACCCTGATGCTGGGAAAGAGTGAAGGCAGGAGGAGAAGGGGATGACAGAGGACGAGATGGTTGGATGGCATCACTAACTCAAAGAACATGAGTTTGAACAAGCTCTGAGAGATGGTGAAGGACAGGGAAGCCTGGCGTGCTGCAGTCCATGGGGTCACAAAGTGTCGGACACGACTAAGTGACTGAAAAACAACGACAACAAATGTTATATATGAAAGTTAAGAGAGTAACAAAGTCTTGAGTTCTCATCACAATTTTTTAATATTTCTTTAATTTTATATCTATATGAGATGATAGATGTTTACTATTGTGATGTTTTATGATGTAAGTACAGTTTAAGCTTATACAGTGTTGTATGTCAATTGTATCTTGATAAACCTAAAAGAAAAAAAGATATATCTCTTACTGGTTCTATTGAAAATACTCTGGTCATAAAGCTGACTTCCTAAGAAGATCACAAATATCTTTCTGTAATAATATCTTAAAATTGGAACATAATTGAATATAAAAGGATATTACAGTGTAACAACGTGGTCTAAGAAATATGCGTGTATTTATGAATGTCTACTTGTGGGTATGGTGCTGCTGCAGTAGTAATTAGGGTGAGTTTTTCCTGTTCATATTAAGAGAGGGGTAATTTGCCTTCTTTTCTGGCAGTGATTTCCCAGGTTGAAACAAGAGTGATGAAAGGAAAAAGCTGTAACAGGAATTTAAGTAGAGATACAGAAGTTACAGTTAGTTACTAGTCAGTAAGGTGTTCTCATCTACTTGAGTATGTAATGCTTATATTTATCAGGGATTAAGGATAGCTCTCCAATTCATTGGTAGGGTGGGTTACACTTCACTGTTACGGATAAATAATTGTTTTAAGTAGGTCTTGCTGGGTTCATATTAGATCTTGCATGTGATCGCTAGTGCTTCCTGAAATGAAGACGCCATGACACAGCAGCTCCATAAATGCAGTGCTGACTTCTTGAATGGGATGAC
The DNA here is from genome assembly GCF_042477335.2 of Ovis canadensis. Classification (NCBI taxonomy): domain Eukaryota; kingdom Metazoa; phylum Chordata; class Mammalia; order Artiodactyla; family Bovidae; genus Ovis; species Ovis canadensis. The sequence continues at coordinate 40,315,889 of NC_091250.1, read as the reverse complement.
TTTACCTAAACCTAAGATAATCTTTTTTCATCACAGCTGCATATATATATTCATCTTATTCTTAATTTCCAAGGAAATTCATGAATATTCTCTCTATTCAGTGTTAGTATATACAGTATCTTATATTATATATATATGTGTGTGTGTGTGTGTGTTTGCTAAAATGGAACATTTCTTAAAAGGCTGTTTTTGACATTAAAATAAGGTTCTGTAAAGGTGAATTTTCAGTTTTATGGAGCTCTCTGCCTGTGCACTTTGGCTTATTTGAGGCTAGCCCCATCAAGTCACCGTGACCTCTGGTGGTAATTGCTTGGCACTAAGGTAAGGAAAAAAAAGCTCAAAGTGTATTTATTAAAACAAGTTCAGTAGAAGAAAACTTTTGAAGCAGTTATATGGGATTATAATGGGATTGCCGGTTAAGTAAAGTTGAGAAAAGGCTGTTTATAGTTGAATCCCTTCCCTTGCTGGTGACATTCAAACTTCTGCAGAACTACTTACTGCATTGAATGAAGATATATGTGGTACTCACTGGAATAAGAGGGGCTGGTTGTAGAAGCGCTTGCATTTTTTGCATTCTCAAGGCCTATTATTTTAAGAAAAAAAAATGTCACCTTAGGTTAATGTGTGCCAGTCCTCATAAGCCTTCCCTCACCTCCCCACTCTCTATTTAGGTAGCCTCTGTGGTGGATAGGTATGAAGCTTCGAGTGAAAACATTTTATCTCATTCTGAAAGAGTCCTGTGTTATGACTCGAGATTGGTAGAGAGTTAATGTATACAGTCTAAAGAGTTTGGACACAAGCACATACCCGTCAAACCATCCCCACAATCAAGGTAACAGACATAGCCATCACCTCCTAAAGTCTCCTCATGTCCCCTCCCTTTCTGAGAATGTGCAGTCTGTTTTTCTATATCAGTTATATCTCAGAAGTCTGTTTTTTTTTTTCTTTTAAATTGGTGACATTTTCTTGGTGAGGAGTAGTCAAGCAAAGCAAGCTTCCACTCATGCACACAGAATTCATACCTTGAGACGGGGAGATGTTTTTTGGAGTTGTAACTGATATTGAGGATAATGTAACGGTTCTGAAAGATGATGCTTCTGGTGGTGAAGTGTTAACTGTAGGAAAACAATAAACCTAGAGTCAGAGTCAGATTATAGTATTTACTTTTCTTTCTGGATTTCTTTGAAGATTCAAAACGTTTGCGTTTCAGATGATCTGTAAAAACCATTTATCACTGAATAATGGGATACATACAACTGTACATTAAGTCATGTGTTCCTCTTGTAACACCGGAGGTGTTAGTATTATCTCTTCAAGAACTGGCCAAAAATAAAACTTGAACAAGTGTTTCATTTTAGGCTATATCTCATATCACCTACTGTAAGAGGTGTAAGTCTCTTGAAAAGTTAAAGGTGAAAGTTAGTCACACGGTTGTGTCCGACTCTTTGCGATCCCATGAACTGAGCCCACCAGGCTCCTCCGTCTATGGAATTCTCCAAGCAAGAGTACTGGAGTGGGTTGCCATTTCCTTCTCCAGGGGATCTTCCCAACCCAGGAATCAAACCTGGTCTCCTGCATCACAGGCAGATTCTTTACCATCTGCGCTACTGCTGCTGCTGTTGCTAAGTCTGAGCTACTAGGGAAGCCTTTAGTCGTGTCCAACTCTTTGTGACCCTATGGACTGTAGCCCACCAGGTTCCCTTGTCCATGGAATTCTCTAGGCAAGATAAGGATACTGGAGTAGGTTGCCCATTTCCTTCTCCAGGGTTTCTTTCTGACCGGGGAATCAAATCCCAGTCTCCTGCATTGCAGGCAGACTGTTTACTGTCTGAGCCAACAGGGGATGGAATGCAAATCAATGCAAAAGCATTCATCACATTTTAGATATTACAACTTTGAGTGATACTGATTTTTATATTATTATTATAAATACTTAAAGAAAAACTATTAAAAATTCCAACATATGGAGGTTGAACAACACACTTCTGAATAACCAACAAATCACAGAAGAAATCCAAAAAGAAATCAAAATATGCATAGAAACTAATGAAAATGAAAACACAACAACCCAAAACCTGTGGGACACTATAAAAGCAGTGCTAAGAGGAAAGTTCATAGCAATACAGGCATACCTCAAGAAACAAGAAAAAAGTCAAATAAATAACCTAACTCTACAACTAAAGCAACTAGAAAAGGAAGAGTTGGAGAACCCCAGAGTGAGTAGAAGGAAAGAAATCTTAAAAATTAGGGCAGAAATAAATGCAAAAGAAACAAAAGAGACCATAGCAAAAATCAACAAAGCCAAGAGCTGGTTCTTTGAAAGGATAAATAAAATTGACAAACCATTAGCCAGACTCATCAAGAAGCAAAGAGAGAAAAATCAAATCAATAAAATTAGAAATGAAAATGGAGAGATCACAACAGACAACACAGAAATACAAAGGATCATAAGAGACTACTATCAGCAGTTGTATGCCAATAAAATGGACAACGTGGAAGAAATGGACAAATTCCTAGAAAAGTACAATTTTCCAAAACTGAACCAGGAAGAAATCGAAAATCTTAACAGACCCATCACAAGCACGGAAATTGATACTGTAATCAGAAATCTTCCAGCAAACAAAAGCCCAGGTCCAGATGGCTTCACAGCTGAATTCTACCAAAAATTTCGAGAAGAGCTAACACCTATCCTACTCAAACTCTTCCAGAAAATTGCAGAGGAAGGTAAACTTCCAAACTCATTCTATGAGGCCACCATCACCCTAATACCAAAACCTGACAAAGATGTCACAAAAAAAGAAAACTACAGGCCAATATCTCTGATGAACATAGATGCAAAAATCCTCAACAAAATTCTAGCAATCAGAATCCAACAACACATTAAAAAGATCATACACCATGACCAAGTGGGCTTTATCCCAGGGATGCAAGGATTCTTCAATATCCGCAAATCAATCAATGTAATTCACCACATTAACAAATTGAAAAATAAAAACCATATGATTATCTCAATAGATGCAGAGAAGGCCTTTGACAAAATTCAACATCCATTTATGATAAAAACTCTCCAGAAAGCAGGAATAGAAGGAACATATCTCAACATAATAAAAGCTATCTATGACAAACCCACAGCAAACATTATCCTCAATGGTGAAAAATTGAAAGCATTTCCCCTAAAGTCAGGAACAAGACAAGGGTGTCCACTTTCACCGCTACTATTCAACATAGTTCTGGAAGTTTTGGCCACAGCAATCAGAGCAGAAAAAGAAATAAAAGGAATCCAAATTGGAAAAGAAGAAGTAAAACTCTCACTGTTTGCAGATGACATGATCCTCTACATGGAAAACCCTAAAGACTCCACCAGAAAATTACTAGAGCTAATCAATGACTATAGTAAAGTTGCAGGATATAAAATCAACACACAGAAATCCCTTGCATTCCTATACACGAATAATGAGAAAGTAGAAAAAGAAATTAAGGAAACAATTCCATTCACCATTGCAACGAAAAGAATAAAATACTTAGGAATATATCTACCTAAAGAAACTAAAGACCTATATATAGAAAACTATAAAACACTGATGAAAGAAATCAAAGAGGACACTAATAGATGGAGAAATATACCATGTTCATGGATTGGAAGAATCAATATAGTGAAAATGAGTATACTACCCAAAGCAATTTACAAATTCAATGCAATCCCTATCAAGCTACCAGCCACATTTTTCACAGAACTAGAACAAATAATTTCAAGATTTGTATGGAAATACAAAAAACCTCGAATAGCCAAAGCAATCTTGAGAAAGAAGAATGGAACTGGAGGAATCAACTTGCCTGACTTCAGGCTCTACTACAAAGCCACAGTCATCAAGACAGTATGGTACTGGCACAAAGACAGACATATAGATCAATGGAACAAAATAGAAAGCCCAGAGATAAATCCACACACATATGGACACCTTATCTTTGACAAAGGAGGCAAGAATATACAATGGAGTAAAGACAATCTCTTTAACAAGTGGTGCTGGGAAAACTGGTCAACCACTTGTAAAAGAATGAAACTAGATCACTTTCTAACACCGCACACAAAAATAAACTCAAAATGGATTAAAGATCTAAATGTAAGATCAGAAACTATAAAACTCCTAGAGGAGAACATAGGCAAAACACTCTCAGACATAAATCACAGCAGGATCCTCTATGATCCACATCCCAGAATGCTGGAAATAAAAGCAAAAATAAACAAATGGGATCTAATTAAAATTAAAAGCTTCTGCACAACAAAGGAAACTATAAGCAAGGTGAAAAGACAGCCTTCTGAATGGGAGAAAATAATAGCAAATGAAGCAACTGACAAACAACTAATCTCAAAAATATACAAGCAACTTATGCAGCTCAACTCCAGAAAAATAAACGACCCAATCAAAAAATGGGCCAAAGAACTAAATAGACATTTCTCCAAAGAAGACATACGGATGGCTAACAAACACATGAAAAGATGCTCAACATCACTCATTATTAGAGAAATGCAAATCAAAACCACAATGAGGTACCACTTCACACCAGTCAGAATGGCTGCAACCCAAAAATCTGCAAGCAATAAATGCTGGAGAGGGTGTGGAGAAAAGGGAACCCTCCTACACTGTTGGTGGGAATGCAAACTAGTACAGCCACTATGGAGAACAGTGTGGAGATTCCTTAAAAAATTGCAAATAGAACTACCTTATGACCCAGCAATCCCACTTCTGGGCATACACACCGAGGAAACCAGAATTGAAAGAGACACCTGTACCCCAATGTTCATCGCAGCACTGTTTATAATAGCCAGGACATGGAAACAACCTAGATGTCCATCAGCAGATGAATGGATAAGAAAGCTGTGGTACATATACACAATGGAGTATTACTCAGCCGTTAAAAAGAATTCATTTGAATCAGTTCTGATGAGATGGATGAAACTGGAGCCGATTATACAGAGTGAAGTAAGCCAGAAAGAAAAACACCAATACAGTATACTAACACATATATATGGAATTTAGGAAGATGGCAATGACGACCCTGTATGCAAGACAGGGAAAGAGACACAGATGTGTATAACGGACTTTTGGACTCAGAGGGAGAGGGAGAGGGTCGGATGATTTGGGAGAATGACATTCTAACATGTATACTATCATGTGAATTGAATCGCCAGTCTATGTCTGACGCAGGATGCAGCATGCTTGGGGCTGGTGCATGGGGATGACCCAGAAAGATGTTATGGGGAGGGAGGTGGGAGGGGGGTTCATGTTTGGGAATGCATGTAAGAATTAAAGATTTTAAAATTTAAAAAATAGAAATAAATAAAAATTAAAAAAAAAAAAGAAATGCAGTTTATAGTGTTCTTTATTGGTCAAAGAGAAAGATTGCAATGGAGGCTTTGACTGGAAGAACTGGGGAAAATTGATGGAAGATCCCTTCATTTTTATCTTGAAAGCACAGCAGTGATTTATACTTGTTTGGTTTCTCTAGAGCAACTGCTGCTTGGATGCATGTCCACTGCTCTTTTTTCCATGGAAAATGTTATTTTTAGATTGTCACTATTTGTTGGCTTAGGTGAATATCTTCCATCTTTCATCAGAATGACTCAAACAAAAAAAATAATAAATAAAAATGTATTATTCCAAATTCATAAATCTCAAAAAATTTCAAGGAAATATAGATAATTAAATGTTTTCTAAGTGTACAGCATTTATTCTCATGAATCTATAATAAAATGTAATTTGTATCTGGAAAAGATTTTGAAAAATCATTCTATTTTCCTTCAAGTATGAAGTAGTATCTTTTAATCACACCTGTTTGCCTTGTCTCTATAGTGCATTGCAAGTTCCTGGAGTGTGAGGGCCATCATTCCCACCATTCACATAAAGTTTTGACTATAGCGGGTATGCAATAAAGTATAACTGACTCCTTAGATGATGTAAGAGTCATCTCTTATACCCCTTAGGAATATGAAGGTCATGTACAAGTACATAAAAGAAATAGATGTTGCCTGTGACTGCCTGGGATCTTTCTCTCTTTGCCACCCACAGCCCAGCACGCACCGCATGCTTATGCGTTTCTGACATCCGTGGGGGAAGAAAAATGTTAAGAGTCTGTACAGTTCTTTCTATGCAAGAGATCTGTGGGAGGAAGCTAGATATATGCCCATAAGAACAAAGAAAAATGTCAGGCTATGCACTGAGCAGGCAGAAAAAGGAATTTTAAAGATAAGAGTAGGAACTAGCTGAAAGCTTGGTACTTAGCTGCTTTTACCAGTGTCAAGTGTTCTAGTAAAGATGAATGCTCTTTCGGTTGTGTTGGTAGAGAATAAGATAGCTGATTAAATAACCAAAGGCATTAATCCTCCTGGGATTTCCCAAGGGTTAATTTTCAACACTCCACATTCTACCTTATTATCTTCTCATAGGCAGGCTAAGTGGTGGCTACACTTCTGAGTATAATCTATCTGGATCAGATGAAACTCTAAGCTTTTCTACTTAAAATGTATTGACTATCCAGTGCTGTTATTGCTAATGATCCACAGGTGGGCAACAGGATTAACCCCTTTTAAAAAAATACTTATTTATTTGGCACATGGCACAGGGGCTCAGTAGTTGCCCCACTCTGTGGCATGTGGGATTTTAGTTGGCAAACCAGGGATTAAACCTGAATCCCATGCATTGGAAGGCGGATTCATAACCACTAGACCAACACAGAAGTCCCTAGAATTAATTATTTTTTAAAGGGGATATGGCTCCTTGAATAAATATTTAATTTTTTTCTTATAATGACTACCTTTAGTTAAAAAATCAGCACACACACACACATACACACACACTTCACCTCTATTACATTGAATGCCTTCTTGTGTTTTCTAAACTCTTTTACTTCATTTTAAAAAATATTAGTCATGACCCACTTAAAGGGAATTAACTTATAATTTGAGAAACCCCGTCCATTAGCATGAACACACTGATAAAATGACAGGTCTTGGCTGAATTAATAAATTGTCAGTTTAATGTGATTCTTTCTGCAATTAACATGGAGGGAGCCATGATACATGCAGAGCTGGTGACTTCTGAGGATCTCATTGAGACTCCTATTATCCCACGTTACTCCTAAAGCATTATCAGCAGAGGAGGTACAAGAGAGGTGCCATGGATGGCTGAGAGCACGATTCTGAACTGGGCCCTTGACTCAGATGTGACTTGAGCACTTACTTGCTGTGGAATCTTAGGCAAGGCACTTCAACTCTGTGTCTGAGTTTCCACATCTAAAAAGTTGTTTAGGGCAGACATCCTGGAATGTGAAGTCAAGTGGGCCTTAGAAAGCATCACTACGAACAAAGCTAGTGGAGGTGATGGAATTCCAGTTGAGCTATTTCAAATCCTGGAAGATGATGCTGTGAAAGTGCTGCACTCAATATGCCAGCAAATTTGGAAAACTCAACAGTGGCCACAGGACTGGCAAAGGTCAGTTTTCATTCCAATCCCAAAGAAAGGCAATGCCAAAGAATCCTCAAACACAATAGCATTCACCTCACACGCTAGTAAAGTAAAGCTCAAAATTCTCCAAGCCAGGCAGGCTTCAGCCATAGGTGAACCGTGAACTTCCAGATGTTCAAGCTGGTTTTAAAAAAGGCAGAGGAATCAGAGATCAAATTTCTAACATCCACTGGATTATGGAAAAAGCAAGAGAGTTCCAGAAAAACATCTATTTCTGCTTTATTGACTATGCCAAAGCCTTTGACTGTGTGGATCACAATAAACTGTGGAAAATTCTGAAAGAGATGGGAATCCCAGACTACCTGACCTGCCTCTTAAGAAACATCTATGCAGGTCAGGAAGCAACAGTTAGAACTGGACATGGAACAACAGACTGGTTCCAAATAGGGAAAGGAGTACACGTCAAGGCTGTATATTGTCACCCTGCTTATTTAACTTATATGCAGAGTACATCATGAGAAACGCTGGGCTGGAAGAAGCACAAGCTAGAATCAAGATTGCCGGGAGAAATATCAATAACCTCAGATAAGCAGATGACACCACCCTTATGGCAGAAAGTGAAGAGGAACTAAAAAGCCTCTTGGTGAAAATGAAAGAGGAGAGTGAAAAAGGTGGCTTAAAGTTCAACATTCAGAAAACAAAGATCATCCGGTCCCATCACTTTATGGGAAATAGATGGGGAAACAGTGGAAACAGTGTCAGACTTTATTTTTGGGGGCTCCAAAATCACTGCAGATGGTGACTGCAGCCATGAAATTAAAAGACGCTTACTCCTTGGAAGGAAAGTTATGACCAACCTAGATAGTATATTCAAAAGCAGAGACATTATTTTGCCAACAAAGGTCCGTCTAGTCAAGGCTATGGTTTTTCCAGCGGTCATGTATGGATGTGAGAGTTAGACTGTGAAGAAGGCTGAGCACTGAAGAATTGATGCTTTTGAACTGTGGTGCTGGAGAAGACTCTTGAGAGTCCCTTGGACTGCAAGGAGATCCAATTAGTCGATTCTAAAGGAGATCAGTCTTTGGTTTTCTTAGGAAGGACTGATACTAAAGCTGAAACTCCAATACTTTGGCCACCTCATGCAAAGAGTGAACTCATTGGAAAAGTCTCTGATGCTGGGAGGGATTAGGGGCAGGAGGAGAAGGGGATGAAAGAGGATGAGATGGCTGGATGGCATCACTGACTCGATGGACATGAGTTTGAGTGAATTCCGGGAGATGGTGATGGACAGGGAGGCCTGGTGTGCTGTGATTCATGGGGTCACAAAGAGTCGGACACGACTGAGTAACAACTGAACTGACTGAAGTGAAAAAATATAAAGTTTAAAAATACATGTACTCTAATCTTGCATTTGATAAAATATCAGTATTAGTAATAAATGTTACCAAAGAATCTAAAAATATTCAAGAAGATATACTAAATTGTTAAAAATTATTCTGAGAATAATAGATAACATTTATGGAGTATTTTAACTGTCTACAATATTATATACTTCTCTAAAGCTAGATTATTTTAAAAATATTTACTCTGAGCATGTGCTATTTCTGTGATCAGAAAAATTAATAATAAAACTGGATTTCAAAATAAAAACATTGTGATTATAATTTTTATTCATCATAGTGTTGTGAAAATTAATTGAATAAAAATAAATTATTAAAATTCTTTAGAAGTGTTGATACTAATATGTTTATTATATATATAATTAATATAGAAGTGTAATATACATGTTAGTTTATATTATATTAATATATTAGTTTATGAAAGTGAAAGCGTTAATTACTCAGTGGTGTCTGACTCTTTGCAACCCCATGGATTATAGCCAATCAGTCTCCTTTGTCCATGGAATTCTCCAGGCAAGAATACTGGAGGGGGTTACCATTCTCTTCTCCAGGGTATCTTCCTGACCCAGGGATCAAACATGGGGTTCTCCATTAGCAGGCAGATTCTTTACCATCTGAGCCACCAGGGAAGCCCATATTATTTTATAACAGTATAATAATATAATATTTATAGTACAAGTACAATTGTTATATTGTGATTAGGCACCTAGAGAGTTGTGTCTTTCAACCAAAGTCAATTTATCTAATTTTCTCAGATTTTCTAAGTATACAGGTATGTGACTCTGCAGACACTTGTGTGTGGTGCTCTTAGATGATATAAATTTGCTCTTAGACATTTACTTTTGTTGACTGTATTCAATATCAAATTATTGATATGTTATGACTTAAATTTAGTTTGCAAACTTCAAGCTAGAACTTGGAGCAGGCTGTTTGAGGCAGAGACCCTTGGAACAAACTCTGTTGTAATAGAGACCTGCAGAGTCAAGTCTATTGTAATAATGCATATCCAAATTTACCCTATTGGCATCTGATAGTGGTACACATTTGGCTCTTGCCAGGTGGCACTAGTGGTAAAGAACCAGTCTGACAATGCAGGAGAGAAAGAGATGCAGGTTCACTCCCCTGGGTTGGGAAGCTCCTCTGGAGGACAGCACGGCAATTCACGCCAGTATTCTTGTCTGGAGAATCCCATGGTCAGAGGAGCCTGGCGGGCTACAGTCCATATGGTTGCAAAGAGCTGGACACAACTGAAGCGACTTATTAGATAAATTATGGAAAGCTTTTAAGACAGAAGATCTTATTGATGTACCAGGGCACTCTGGTGACTATGAGAATGCGCGTCATCAAAGGTGAACAACTGATAGTGTAAATTTTGACTGAGGATCTCCACTTGCTCTCTGAATTCCATCCTTGTGTTTTTACTGGTTTCATACTTCCTGCAGGCAGCTCCCAGCCAATGATTGAGCCTGGTAAGGATACGAAAGCAGTCCTCCCCCTGGGACCTGTGGACGTCTCTGAGGAGGGACTTGAGCTGGAGGAGTCCCTTATGGCTTTCTTGAACTTTTGATTTTAGTTAAGTAATGATACATATTAGCAATGGCACCCCACTCCAGTACTCTTGCCTGGAAAATCCCATGGACTGAGGAGCCTGGTAGGCTATAGTCCATGAGGTCGCTAAGAGTCAGACATGACTGAGCAACTTCACTTTCACTTTTCACTTTCATGCATTGGAGAAGGAAATGGCAACCCACTCCAATGTTCTTGCCTGGAGAATCCCAGGGACGGAGGAGCCTGGTAGGAGGCATTCTATGGGGTTGTACAGAGTTGGACACGACTGAAGCAACTTAGCAGCAGCAATGATGTATAGCATAAGATGAATAGAAATAAGAAATTAAAGCAATGGCAAGTGGAAGAAACAATAAGCTCCTTCTAAGAGTTAATATCAAGCATCAATACGGTTGCTGATGTTGGCTGTAATAATTGATTCTGAGCATCCTGACATTTAGGGAAGGAGAGCGTGGTTTACTCTAGGCTTTTGTTATCACAGTGGAATATGATCTATTATATAAGTAAGTGGCACATCAGCAGTTCAGTCAATAAATGCTATGAGTATAGTTGGTCCCACCCTGTGCTTTGAGAGGCAATATGCTAATAGGATCCTTGAGGTCACTTTTATTTTTTTAATGCTTTTCCTCTAATTTCATTTATTTATGTTGACATATATTTAACTCACAATGTTGTCTTAGTCTCAAGTGTACAGCACGGTGATTCAGTCATACACACACACACATACAAATATTATATATTCTTTTTCAGATTCTTTCCTATTATAGGTCATTACAAGATATTGTGTATAGTTCCCTGTGCTACACAGTAGGTCTTTGTTGTTACCTATTTTATATATAGTACTGTCCAACCAGTCCATTCTGAATGAGATCAGCCCTGGGATTTCTTTGGAAGGAAGTATGCTAAAGCTGAAACTGCAGTACTTTGGCCACCTCATGCAAAGAGTTGACTCATTGGAAAAGACTCTGATGCTGGGAGGGATTGGGGGCAGGAGGAAAAGAGGACAACAGAGGGTGAGATGGCTGGATGGCATCACCAACTCGATGGGCGTGAGTCTGAGTGAACTCCAGGAATTGGCGATGGACAGGGAGGCCTGGCGTACTGCGATTCATGGGGTCGCAAAGAGTCGGACACGATTGAGCGACTGAACTGAACTGAACTGAACTGAGTGTGCACATGTTAATCCCAAATTTCTAACTTACCTCTCCCCACACCCTTCATTAGTCCCTTTGGTAACCATAGGCTTGCTTCCTGTATCTGTGACTCTACTGTTCTGCAGATAATTTCTTTGTATGGTGGTTTTTTTTTTTTTTTTTAGATTCTACATATACATCATACCATATGATATTTGTCTCTTTCTATCTGACTTACTTCACATAATATGATAATCCTTAGGCCCATCCATGTTGTGGCAAATGACATTATTTCATTTGTTTTTATCGTTGAGTAATATTCTATTGTATATACAGCACATCTTCTGGAGCAAGCACTTCTTATACTGAAGAGCCTGACTTACTTTAAAAGAATAAAAACGTAAGCAAAGCTAAGTTTTTTAGAGATGGGAAATGTCTCTGCAACTATATCATTAATTAGCATTTTAATAAGTTAGGATTTTGATGCCAAGAGTAGTAAGTAAAATTGGTGTGTGGATCTAGAGCCAGACATCTTGGAATGTGAAGTCAAGTGGGCCTTAGAAAGCATCACTACGAACAAAACTAGTGGAGGTGATGGAATTCCAGTTGAGCTGTTTCAAATCCTGAAAGATGATGCTGTGAAAGTGCTGCACTCAATATGCCAGCAAATTTGGAAAGCTTAGCAGTGGCCGCAGGACTGGAAAAGGTCAGTTTTCATTCCAATCCCAAAGAATGGCAATGCCAAAGAATGCTCAAACTACCGCACAATTGCACTCATCTCACATGCTAGTAAAGTAATGCTCAAAATTCTCCTAGCCAGGCTTCAGCAATACATGAATTGTGAACTCCCTGATGTTCAAGCTGGGTTTAGAAAAGGCAGAAGAACCAGAGATTAAATTGTCAACATCCGCTGGATCATGGAAAAAGCAAGAAATTTCCAGAAAAACATCTATTTCTGCTTTATTGACTAGGCCAAAGTCTTTGACTGTTTGGATCACAATAAACTGTGGAAAATTCTGAGAGAGATGGAATACCAGACCACCTAACCTGCTTCTTGAGAAATCTGTATGCAGGTCAGGAAGCAACAGCTAGAACTGGACATGGAACAACAGACTGGTTCCAAACAGTAAAAGGAGTAGGTCAAGGCTGTATATTGTCACCCTGCTTATTTTACTTCTATGCAGAGGACATCATGAGAAATGCTGGACTGGAAGAAATACAAGCTGGAATCAACATTGCCGGGAGAAATATCAATAACCTCAGACATGCAGATGACACCACCCTTATGGCAGAAAGTGAAGAGGAGCTAAAAAGACTCTTGATGAAAGTGAAAGAGGAGAGTGAAAAAGTTGGCTTAAAGCTCAACATTCAGAAAACGAAGATCATGGCATCCGGTCCCATCACTTCATGGGAAAGAGATGGGGAAACAGTAGAAACAGTGTCAGACTTTATTTTTTGGGGTTCCAAAATCACTGCAGATGGTGACTGCAGCCATGAAATTAAAAGACTCTTACTCCTTGGAAGAAAAGTTATGACCAACCTAAATAGTATTTTCAAAAGCAGAGACATTACTTTGCAGACTAAGGTCCATATAGTCAAGGCTATGGTTTTTCCTGTGGTTATGTATGGATGTGAGAGTTGGACTGTGAAGAAGGCTGAGCACCAAAGAATTGATGCTTTTGAACTGTGGTGTTGGAGAAGACTCTTGAGAGTCCCTTGGACTGCAAGGAGATCCAACCAGTCCATTGTGAAGGAGATCAACCCTGGGATTTCTTTGGAAGGAATGATGCTAAAGCTGAAGCTCCGGTACTTTGGCAACCTAATGCGAAGAGTTGACTCATTGGAAAAGACTCTGATGCTGGGAGGGATTGGGGGCAAGAGGAGAAGGGGACAACAGAGTATGAGATGGCTGGATGGCATCACCGACTCGATGGACGTGAGTCTGAGTGAACTCCGGGAGATGATGAAGAACAGGGAGGCCTGGCGTGCTGTGATTCATGGGGTCACAAAGAGTCTGACATGACTGAGCGGCTGAACTGAACTGAACTGAACTATGTTAAATTCTGATATCAGAGTTAAACTATCTTCACAAAATACAGATTTCCTCTATTCCTCTATACTTGATTCTCTGAAATTATGTTACTTTTGTAGTCAGCTATTCCTTTACCTGCATATCCTGTATGTAATTTTCAGAAGTAACTCTTTCCCTCAACCCCAAGGTGACTTTTAGCTTTAAGACTTTAGAGTCTTTTTTTTTTTAATCAGGGTTCCTTTTAAGCCAGAGTTTGTCCTTGCTAATCTGCATTTTCGGATTTCCCTGGTGGCTCAGAGGTTAAAGCATCTGCTTGCAATGTTGGAGACCTGGGTTCGATCTTTGGGTTGGGAAGCTTCTCCTGGAGAAGGAAACGGCAACCCACTCCAGTATTCTTGCCTAGAGAATCCCATGGACGGAGGAACCTGGTGGGCTACAGTCCATGGGGTCGCAAAGAGTCAGACACGAATGAGCAACTTCACTTTCACTTTCACTAATCTGCATTTTCACCCTTAATGGAACATCCCATGTACTCAATGGGCAAAATATTTAAAAGAAACTTTCCTGCCTTCACATGATAAAAATTTATTTTTTCTCTCATCAGACCTTAACATTCTGACCTACTTGTACTCTTTAAGCTATGCAAAAACAATTTATATCAAATTTCTTTCACTTTGCTTTGGGTCATCAGCATGACTAACCAGAGGTAATAGCACCCTCTAACCCAATAGTAACCATGACTAGAGATTTGTTTACTTTAAGTAACCGTAGAAATATATATAGGAGGAAGACGTATTTTTCTTTTGTGATTTAATATAGTTATCATATTCCAGAAAATTATATACATATACAAAGAATAAATGGGGCACCATGCTAACTGCTTCCATACACACTAACTTACCTTATTCTTAAACATTTTTATTCTGTACTGTAAACAATGGAGATATTGTGGCTCACAGAGATGAGGTAACACCTCTGAGAAGAAGTGGAAGAGCTAAAACATAAGGCAAGCATGACTCAAAACCCTTTCCATTTCCTTTTCATAAAGCCATGCAACCAAGAGATTTTAAGTTAGTTGAGTTCATCTTTTAATTGCTAATGGCATCATTAGCAATGAGATAAATGAAATTTTTTGCAGCATTCTGAAAGTTTTAGAATGTTCTCATGTCTCTCCCCAAATATATGCATCGTCTTACCTTAAATTCACAATTTGGATAATATGACCTGAAAACATCGAGAAGCTTTTTAATATACAACTAGGAAGTCGAGAATACCTGGAGTAACAGGCAAATTTGGTCGTGGAGTACAGAATGAAGCAGGGCAAAAGCTAATAGAGTATTGCCAAGAAAATACACTGGTCAGAGCAAACACCCTCTTCCAACTACACAAGAAAAGACTCTACACATGGACATCACCAGATGGTCAATACCAAAATCAGACTGATTATATTCTTTGCAGCCAAAGATGGAGAAGCTCTATACAGTCAGCAAAAACAAGACCCAGAACTGACTGTGGCTCAGATCATGAACTCTTTATTGCCAAATTCAGCCTTAAATTGAAGAAAGTAGGGAAAACCACTAGACCATTCAGGTATGACCTAAGTCAAATCCCTTATGATTATGCAGTGGAAGTGAGAAATAGATTTAAGGGACTAGATCTGATAAACAGAGCGCCTGACAAACTATGGATGGAGGTTTGTGACATTGTACAGGAGACAGGGATCAAGACCATCCCCAAGAAAATGAAGTGCAAAAAAGAAAAATGGCTGTCTGAGAAGGCCTTACAAATAGCTGTGAAAAGAAGGGAAGTGAAAAGCAAAGAAGAAAAGTAAAGATATACCCACTTGAATGCAGAGTTCCAGAGAAGAGCAAGGAGAGATAAAAAAGCCTTCCTCAGTGATCAGTGCAAAGAAATAGAGGAAAACAATAGAATGGGAAAGACCAGACATCTCTTCAAGAAAATTAGAGATACCAAGGGAACATTTCATACAAAGATGGGCTCAATAAAGACAGAAATGGTATGGACTCAACAGAAGCAGAAGATATTAAGAAGAGGTGGCAAGAATACACAGAAGAACTGTACAAAAAAGATCTTCACGACCCAGATGATCACAATGGTGTGATCACTCACCTAGAGCCAGACACCCTGGATTGTGAAGTCAAGTGGGCCTGAGGAAGCATCATTATGAACAAAACTAGTGGAGGTGACGGAATTATAGTGGCACTATTTCAAATCCTGAAAGATGATGCTGTGAAAGTACAGCACTCAATATGCCAGCAAATTTGGAAAACTCAGCAGTGGCCACAGGACTGGAAAAGGTCAGTTTTCATTCCAATCCCAAAGAAAGGCAATGCCAAAGAATGCTCAAACTACTGCACAATTGCACTCATTTCACATGCTAGCAAAGTAATGCTCAAAATTTTCTAGCCAGGCTTCAACAGTATGTGAACCATGAAATTCCAGATGTTCAAGCTGGTTTTAGAAAAGGCAGAGGAACCAAAGATCAAATTGCCAACATCTGTTGAATCACTGAAAAAACAAGAGAGTTCCAGAAAAATATTTACTTCTGCTTTACTGACTATGCCAAAGCCTTTGACTGTGTGGATCACAACAAACTGTGGAATATTCTCCAAGAGATGGAAACACAGACCACCTGGCTTGCCTCTTGAGAAACCTGCATGCAGGTCAGGAAGCAACAGTTAGAACTGGACATGGAACAACAGACCTGTTCCAAATCAGTAAAGGAGTATGTCAAGGCTGTATATTGTCACCCTGCTTATTTAACTTATATGCAGAGTACATCATGAGAAATGCTGGGCTGGATGATCACAAGCTGGAATCAAGATTGCCTGTAGAAATATCAAAAACCTCAGATACACAGGTGACACCACCCTTATGACAGAAAGTGTAGAACTGAAGAGAGTCTAGATGAAAGTTAAAGAGGAGAGTGAAAAGATTGGCTTAAAGCTCAACATACAGAAAACTAAGATCATGGCATCTGGTCCCATCACTTTATGGCAAATAGATGGGGAAACAATGGAAACAGTGACAGACTATTTTGGGGGACTTCAAAACCACTGCAGATGATGACTGCAGCCATGAAATTAAAAAGATGCTTGCTCCTTGGAAGAAAAGCTATGACCAACCTAGACAGCATATTATAAAGCTATGACCAACCTAGACAGCATATCCTTGCTCTTCTCTGGAACTCTGCATTCAAGTGGGTATATCTTTACTTTTCTTCTTTGCTTTTCACTTCCCTTCTTTTCACAGCTATTTGTAAGGCCTTCTCAGACAGCCATTTTTCTTTTTTGCACTTCATTTTCTTGGGGATGGTCTTGATCCCTGTCTCCTGTACAATGTCACTTTATAAAGCTATAAAGCATATCTTCATAGCAACCTAGACATGCTTTTGAACTGTGGTGTTGGAGAAGACTCTTGAGAGTCCCTTGGACTAGAAGGAGATCCAACCAGTCCGTCCTAAAGGAAATCAGTCCTGAATATTCACTGGAAGGAAGGACTGATGTTGAAACTGAAACTCAATAATTTGGCCACCTAATGTGAAGAACTGACTCATTTTAAAAGACTCCAATGCTGGGAAAAATTGAAGGCAGGAGGAGAAGGGGACAACAAAGGATAAGATGGTTGGATGGCATCACCGACTCAATGGACATGAGTTTGAGGAAGCTCTGGGAGTTGGTGATGGACAGGGAAGCCTGGCATGCTGCAGTCCATGGGGTCACAAAAAGTCGGACACAACTGAGTGACTGAACTGAACTGAACAGAACTGATGGGACACTATGTGCCATGCATTGCTCTAAGGCCTTCATACTCAGTACTGTATTAATAATATTATCATTTCATATAATGGAAGCTAAAACCCAGAGAGCTTAAATAATTTGCCCAAAGTCACACAGAGCCAGGGTTTGAATGTAGACTCTAGACTCTGGTCTGTCAACCACGACTCTATGCTGCCTAAGCTGCTGCCGCTCAGTAACAATGAGTTATAAGCGCATCTTTATTTTTACTACATGAAATATCACCTATTTCAATTTATTCTCCAGTCAAGAGGTTTCTTTATACCAAGAGAAACTAAACCTCTCTTTCTTCAGTGGCCAGACCAGACTCTGCACAAACATACAAGGAGACAGAGAGAATTCTTCCTGATGTATTAAAAGAGAGCACATAGTAGAGTTTACTGGAGGAGCTCACATCCTTAGCAATATTGTTGAAATGTGTTGGTTCTTTAAGTGAGTTGAGATTGAGGTTTTTGTTTGCTTGTTTGTTTTTCAGCTGTGCTGGGTTTTCCTTGCTGCTCTCAGACTTCCTCTAGCTGCGGTGAGAGGAGGATAATCTTTGTTGTGATGCAGAGGCTTCTGATAGAGGTGGCTTCTGATAGAGGTGGCTTCTGATAGAGGTGGCTTCTCTTGTTGCAGAGCCCAGGCTCCAGGTGTAGGCTTCCAGAGTCGTGGCTCATGGTGTCCAGAGCTCAGGCTCAGTGGTTGTGGCATATGGGATTTAGTTCCTTCATAGCATGAGGAATCTTCCAGGACCAGGGATCAAACCTGTGCCCTTGCTTTGTCAAGTGGGTTCTTATTCACTGCGCCACAAGGGAAGTCCAAGATTGTGAGTTTTTATGACCGTTCAGTGTAGACTACAGAGTCTCAAGAACAGGGTTGAGCACTTCTCAGAGACTTATCAGATCCTTGAACCAGTGGAGAAACCACTTAGCCATACCTAGATTTATAGGTTCATATAATTTCCCAAGTGGAAGCTTATGCCAGGCCCAAAGCTAATTTCTATTTCTCATTCCATAACTGAGTTATTTTCTTCTCAACTAATTTTTAAACATCACAAAATTTCCAAGTTACTAAAACAACTCAGAATATCATTTGCTATGGCTATATTTCTAGTTTGAGTACATTCTAACTGAACAATAGTATCAAGATTCTATCATTCAAAGTTAGAATATTCAGGTAAGTAATCATCTGTATAAAATAGTTCGTGTTTCACATTATATGAATTTGCCAGTAACCAACTCCAGGCATTGCATAAGATGTCAAGTACAATGAATGAACCACGACAGAGAATCCTCCTTTCCAAAGGCCAGTAGTCAGTTTTGATGGCAGTTGTCCGTACTAGCTTCTGATTTTCAATAAAAAAGTTAATGTCTAAAAAACAACTGAGGTCCTGAAACACAGTTGAGAAACTAAAGATGTGTACAAGATTTTTCACAAGCTGTGCTGGTCACAATGAGAATGCTGTGATGATTAATTTTTTGTGTTGACTTGGCTATGGGGTTCTTAGATATTTGATATGGTTGTTCAGTGACAAAGTTGTGCCTGACTCTTTGTGACCCCATGGACCGTAGCCCAGCAGGCTCCTCTGTCCATGGAATTTCCCAGGCAAGAATACTGGAGTGGGTTGCCATTTCCTTCTCCAGGGGATTTTTCCCAACCCAAGGATTGAACTTGCCTCTCAGGTATTGGTCAAGCATTATTCTGGGTGTGCCTGTGAATGTGTTTTTGGATGAGATTAATATTCAAATCAGTAGATGAGTGAAATATATTACCTCCATTAGGGTGGCTCTCATCCAATCAGTTGAAGGCCTGTATGGGGTCGCAAAGAGGTGGACATGACTGAGCATGCACGCACACACAAACAGAAAGGCTCCCTGGAGTAAGAAGGAATTCTTTCTGCCTGATTGCCTTAAGCTGGGATATCAATGTTTCCATGCCTTTGAACTGAGCTACTGCCTCTTCTTGGATCTTGAGCTTTCCAGCTTTCAGCCTGGAACTTGCACCATCTGCTCTTCTGGTCTCAGCACTTTGGACTGGGACTAGAACTGCACCATGCACTCTCCCTGCTTCTGGGCCTCGTTTGCCAGCTGAGGTCTTGGGACTTCTCCGACTCTGTAATGCGTTGAGCCAATTCTTTATAATACATCTCTCTAGAGATTTCCATATGTTTATATAAATACATATTTATATATGTATATTCTCTTTGTTCTGCTTCTCTGGAAAACCTGGACAAATATAGTTGTATTTTCAGGAAATTATAGGCGAATGGTTTATTCCTTTCCAAATATATTGAGGCATATTGGTCCATTTTTCTTCGAGCTGAGATCTCTTACAAAGAAATCAAGAGGTTAATTTTCAAGGACAAGTTATTAGCTCTGCCTGTCTGTGGGAAAATGATAAGGCTAAACAAAAGTGAATTCTATTATTGCTTTAAATTATTGTAATGGCCACATAATGTCTGCATATATCTCTAGGGAATAAACAGTCTTTCATGACTTTTTAGTGGGTCTTTCTATATCCTCGTTAGCTCTGAACTCAGAGCTAAAAATCAAGTAGGCACAAAAATCTGGCAGCTAGAAGACCACTTTTTTCATGAACCTGTTTCTCATTTTTCTTAAACTGCTTTTATCTCACCCAGTGTATGATACAGATAAAGGGAAAAAAATTCTTTTCCTCCTCTGATCCTAATATAATATTATCTGAGGCTTATCAATGACACATCACTTTATACCTATATGACTGCTGGAGTTATTATCGTTATTTATTATATTGACTAGTCTTTAGTAACCCTTCATGGCAGGCTCCATGTATCACTCAAAATCTTAGCTAGTGCTATATGTGATGGAACAGAACAAAGACTGAATGTCTCGGTTAGCAGTGATTGGTTGAATATATCCTACTGCATATTTAGCAGGGGATTATACTAAACTTGGAATCTTACCAGGTATGTTACAGTGGGCAGTTGAAATTTTACTCTCCCACATGTTTTAGATATTGGGTGTGAATTCTTCTTCATGCCTAGCATTACTGAACACAGCTGTCCATTCATGCAAACTTTGCCCTACTGAATGAAATGAATGGACATGTCTTCTGACCTTGATCAATCACGCCCATCTAACTGTGACTACCTTTCCTGTATTTTTATTATATAAAATTGAATGTTGTATCTACATATAGAAAAGAAAAAGAAAGCATTAGTTGCTCAGTTGTATCTGATTCTTTGCAACCCCATTGACTCTAGCCTGCCAGGCTCCTCTGTCCATGGAATTCTCCATGTAAGAATACTGGAATGGATATAAATTCCCTTCTCCAAGGAATCTTCCCAACTCAGGCATTGACCCTGGGTGTCCTGCATTGCAGGCAGATTCTTTACCATGTTAGCCCACAGGGAAGTCCATATCTGCATATAATTGCTTATAATTCACATTTTATATACAGTTGCCTATTCTGAATTCCAAAAAGAGATCCTACATAAAACAAGTACCAATTTCTAGACCCTTAATAATAATTTTTGAAGAGAGTGATAAAAACACAATTTTTCATGGAAATTAAAGCCAGATGCATTATGTGAAAGAAAATATCAAATGAGCGCTATGAATGTTCTACTCAAAGACTAAATGTGTATTAGCTCATGTTTACTAGAAGGAAGCATTGCTGAAAATTTCTTGGGCTAGATGCTTACCTCAACATTACCTAAAAGAAAAATACTAATCATTTTAAGGAGATGGGGGATATTTGTTGATTTTTTTTGAGTGAACCTGGATTTAGGCTTTGCTGCTGCTGTTGCTGCTGCTGCTAAGTCGCTTCAGTCATGTTCGACTCTGTGCAGCCTACCAGGCTCCTCTGTCCATGGGATTTTCCAGGCAAGAGTACTGGAGTGGGGTGCCATTGCCTTCTCCTGGATTTAGGCTTTAGCCCTACCATATATCTGAAGTTTAAGGCTGACCTTTCTTGCAGTTGATAGAATCAGCCTTATTTCTTTCTAATTCACTGTTCAAATCAATGGTTTGTCTATTATCTATTTTAGGAGAATTAGTTTCCATAACTCAAAATTAAAATCTAAATGTGCTTTTCATTACATGTAAAAATCAATTGTAGGTAAAGCTGGAATTTTGTTAATACTATCTTTTAAACAAAATAAAAGATGCTTTGGTCTCTCCTTAAAAAGAGCTGACAATTTGGCAGCCTCCCGGTTCTCCTCCATCTGTAACTCCTTCTTGATAACCAATCCATGAAACAGGGGACAGGATTTCTCCGGAACAGTGCAAAGCATCAGCCAACGCAAACCTGCCCTCTTTGCCTGGATGCACTATTTTTATGTTTTGTTTTTCCCAAGGCTTTTTCCAATGCATTTCTAGATTGTGTAGATGGAAATAAAGGATAAAAAGTACAATGATGAGGTGAAATAGAGAAAGTTAACAATATAAAAATAACTTCCTTTATTATTTGATATGTTATATAGAAGATAAATAATTTAAATTTAAAAGCATATAACTCCCATTTCTAATTCTTAAGGGTAGACCATGATGACTGTTTAGGACATTTGCTGTGAAAATGTTATTAGAGTCACTCATAATATTCATGGCTTTATTTTTCCATTTTTTAAAAAAAGTTACATGATCTCTGTATTTCCCAGCCACCTGTTCTTGCTCAGCCCTGCAGTAAATCTTTCTCTGGTCCAAAAAAAAAAAAAAAAAAGTTTCATGATCTCCTGGGTTTATTTCACACATTTCTCATTTTGTATGTAGCAAAGGTGGTTAATATTGATAACCTAAGAGACTTGCCACTTATGCACGCACCAGACAGGAGTTAGGAAAATAAAAATCTCGAAATAATTACAATTTCAAAACAGTATGAAGATTTAACATGACCATTTTCCTCTGCCAATAATCTTCTCCAATTTCCATTGCTTCATCATCCAAATTTTTTTCAGCTTAAAACTAAGGATGGCAAAGCGTGAGTGCTTCTCAAAGTGATAGCATTTTAGACTGTTAACTGTGGTTTATGAATTCATCTCTTTGGATGCCAGGACCAGGCTTTGTTAGAGAGTGGAGATGACAGCAAAAGCACACCCTATATTTTGGGAGAGGGCATGCTGACCACACAAACAGACCAGGAACAGTAGGTTCTGGGGAGAGGAAAATTCCACAAGCTCTGTGCACTTCCCAGAGCTGGTTCCGCTAACCCAGGCCCCAGAGCACTCACACACACTGTTGCACATTCTCCTTGTCTGCATTTTTTTTTTTTAAACACAAGGTTTCCTAAATATTTTAGTTGCCAGGTAATATTTTCTTTTATACTATTTCACTCTGTCCTCAAACTGATTGATCTACTTTGTCTCCTTCTTGGGATTTTACTCAGGAGTATTCTCAGAGAAAAGAAAAATGAACTTACCTGGTGTTTCTGTTGCTTTGACTGAACTCTGAGTCTCAGCTTTAGAGCATAAAAAAAAAAGAAAATTGCTAAAATTAAACATTGAATATCAAATATCTACTCTCACAATTGTTTCAGGTGGTAAATGCATAGAGATTTTAGTTCATTTCTGATTTACTTTCCTCAAGTCACCAAATCATGAGGCTTCCTGAACAGAAGAAACTTCAGAGCAGGGGTCAGTCAACTCTCTCTTAAAGGGACAGGTAGTATTTAAGGTTTGTGGGCCATAAGTCTAGCAACTATTCAGCCTTTGCTATTGTAGTGTGAATACAGCCATATGTAATATCTAAAGAATAGGTATGGCAATATTCCCATTACATTTTAATTACAAAAATAGATGGGGCTTGGATTTGGCCTGTGAGCCAAAGTTTGCTGCATCCTCCTTTGGGGCATCTGGTACAACCCCACTTCTTGAATATGCCAGGAAAATCCAGAAGACTACAGAAACTTCGGTGGGTGCTTCATGAGTGGCACTGCCATATGTCATACTCCTACTAAGATATTGCACATCTCCTGATCTGAGGAAGATTCAGAATGGTTCAGACAGATACCTTTGAAACTTAAGAAATTCCTCTAAAGGGAATAGAGCTCAGAAGAGCTTTCTACAAGTAAAATTGCTTGAGAGAATTATAATCAAAGATCACTTCAACAAACTTGAGTGTTTGCACCAGGAATCAAGATTTTCCACATGAAAATATATAGAAATATTTGAGATAAATGGAAGCCCAATAATGATGGTGGATACAAATATCCACTTGCTTCCTTTGT
Source organism: Ovis canadensis (assembly GCF_042477335.2). Classification (NCBI taxonomy): domain Eukaryota; kingdom Metazoa; phylum Chordata; class Mammalia; order Artiodactyla; family Bovidae; genus Ovis; species Ovis canadensis. The sequence continues at coordinate 40,292,294 of NC_091250.1, read as the reverse complement.
ATCTTCACCTGACTGTCTTAACAGTATCTTAAATTTTACATGCCCAAAACAGAACTCTTTTTTTTTTTAATTTGAAGTAGAGTTGATATAAAATGCTGTGTTAGTTGCAGGTATACAGCACCGTGATTCAGTTTTATATCTAAATATACTTTTTCAGTTTTTTTGCCTTATAGGTTATTACAAAATATTGAGTGCTAAGTTGCTTCAGTCGTGTCCAGCTCTTTGCAACGCCATGGTCTGTAGCCTGTCAAGCTCCTCTGTTCATGGGATTTCCCAGGCAAGATACCGGAATGGGTTGCCATGCCCTCCTCGAGGTGATCTTCCTGAGCCAGGGATCAAACCCCTGTCTCCTGCAGCTCCTGCAATGTAGGTGGAGTCTTTACTGTTGAGCCACCAGGGAAGCCCAGAAGTCCCTGTGCTATAGAGTAAATCCTCATTGTTATCTATTTTATATACAATAGTGTATATATCTTAACCCCAGACTCCTAATTTATCTCCCCCTTCTCTCTTTTGGTAACCACAACTTTGTTTTCTATGTCTGGGGGTCTTTTCCTATTTTGTAAATAAGTTCATTTGTAGCTTTTTGTTTTAAATTCCACATATAAGCAGTATCATGTGTCTTTCTCTGTCTGACTTCACTTAGCATGATATATGCTAGGTCTATCAATGTTGCTGCAAGTGGCATTATTTTTCATTTTCATGTGTGAGTAATGTGGTGGCACTGGGCTTCCCTTGTAGCTCACTCAATAAAGAATCTGCATGCAATGCAGGAGACCTGGGTTCGATCCCTCTGTTGGGGAAATCCCCTGGTGAAGGAAATGGCAACCCACTCCAGTATCATTGACTGGAAAATCTCATGGACAGGGGAGCCTGGAGAGCTGCAGTCCATGGGGTTGCAAAGAGTCGGGCACGACTGAGCGACTAACACTTACTGTGGTGGCACTAGTGGGAAGAACCTATCTGCCAATGCAGGAAACATAAAAGACATGTGTTTGATCCCTGGGTCAGAAAGATCCCCTGGAGGAGGGCATGACAGCCCACCCCAATATTCTTGCCTAAAGAATCTGATGGACAGAGGAGCTTGGCTACAGTTCACAGGATCACAAAGAGTTGGACATGACTGAAGTGACTTAGCATGAATGCAATATTCCATTGTATTGATACACCACACTTCTTTATCCATTCCTAACTCTTGACTTGTGTCCTCAAACACACCTCCCCTTTCACTTTTTTGAACCAAAGTATGAAAGACTTTTGAGAGTCCCATGGACTGCAGGGAGATGCAACCAGTCCATTCTAAAGGAGATTGGTCCTGGGTGTTCTTTGGAGGGAATGATGCTGAAGCTGAGACTCCAGTACTTTGGCCACTTCATGCAGAGGTGACTCATTGGAAAAGACTCTGATGCTGGGAGGGATTGGGGGCAGGAGGAGAAGGGGACGACAGAGGATGAGATGGCTGGATGATATCACTGACTCGATGGACGTTGAGTTTGAATGAACTCCGGGAGTTGGTGATGGACAGGGAGGCCTGGCATGCTGCGATTCATGGGGTCGCAAAGAGTCGGACACGACTGAGCGACTGATCTGAACTGAACTGATGGTACCATTGCCTCGCAAGTGCATGAGCCAAAAAGTAGTGGTCTTTCTTCTTCTTCTTCTTTTTTTTTTCTCGATTCATTTTTTTTTCTCACCTCATCAGCCCTAGCTTCTAAATATATTCCACCTACGCCTCACCATTCAGTTGACTACTGTTCATCTAGCACCTATATCTCTCTTGTTAGTATGTGTAATAGCCACCTAGAAAAAGTTTTTTTTAATTTACATTTCATTAGTCCAGTGGTGCCTTATTCCTCTCCTCACTACAGCTAGCGACTCTCCATAGGATATGGCTCCTGCCTTGCTCCTCAGTTCACTCCAGCTGTCTCAGCCTGCTTGGCCTCTCCATGGTAGATAAATGTCCCAGGGATCCCTTGCCTCAGACAGCCTGCTTGCCTGCCCTAAGCATCTGGGCTGTCCTCTCAGGCCTACACTGGCTCCTTCTCACCCTTCATGACTCTGTTCAGGTGTCACCACTCAGAGAAGTCTTCTCCAACCACCTTATTGAAAGCTATCTTCTCATTTCCCTCCACCTCAGCTCACCATGATGCTTTGTTTGCTCAACAGTTTATCACTCCAGTGATTTTTAAAATGGCTTTGTTTTCTGTTAGAATGTAAGTCCAGGAGGACAGAGATTTCTTATTTTACTCAGAGTCATAATTTCAGCATCTACTATCCATACTAGGTCTCTGCTAAAAACATAGGGAATGAACAAATAATAATATAAAATAATAATTGATAATAATAATAAAAATAAAGAATAGTAGCTATCATTATCCAACTAGCAGTTTTTAAGGCAAAATGAATGTGTTATTAAAAATTGCTAGTTGGATAATGATAGCTACTATTTTTGAAGCAACTCTTCAGATCAGTTTTGTATATTCATCATTGATGTTTATGAGAAGGATGTTATTATTTTCATTTTGCAGATCTGCAAATAATAATTGAAAGAAGTGAAACTATGTTCTCAAAGGGAGGACTGTGACTATAATTCAGGTCCGTTGGTTCTAAGGTCCATCTTCTTTTACTAAGAGACAGCTTTTTTTTTCCCACTAAACTGTTCTGAGTGGAAAGCTTATGTAATTAATTGCTACTTTTCATAACTAGTTAAAATAATTTTGTACATGGCATAATGCTGTCTTGGAGGATGCAGTTAAAATATTTATCAGCTGCCAGAGAATTAGAATATAAACGAAATCAAAACCTTTGTTCCTCCTGCTTTTAATATAAGGTCATAATCTTTCTTGCTGATAGACTTTATTGAGAATGAACAATTTTAAACTCATATCAGACAAAGCCTCCTGACTATTCCTTTTTGCATTTTTTTCATCCTTCAAAAGCGCATAATGATTTCTCAGGGACATATTACATAAAATAAAAATGACTATGCCTTAAGAAGTAGTGGAATAGTGAAAAAAAAAAGCAATTCAAAACCCTTTTCTTGAGTCTTCAGAGGTCCAGATATTTCTATATAAATGAATATATTGATATTCTGAGAAGGAAATTCTGTAAATCTTAAATAATCAGTACTGGGAAATATATACCTTTTAATTCTGAAATCAAGGATGTATTATTTTGAAGATAATAAAACGTCTTCATATGGCATTTCATTTTCAAATTTCGACTCAGTTTTGGAAATATAAAATCTTAATAGAGATGAATGCTATGGAATATGATTAAAGTTGTGGAAACTAATGAAAAGTGAAGGTATTTGTAATTATTCCTGTGTGTGTGTGTGTGTGTGTGTGTGTGTGTGTGTTTTGAGTTTCATAATGCAAATATGCTTTAACAAAAGGCCAAATTCTGATCTGGAGAGGAAGCAGGCGTACTTAGTCACTCAGTCGTGTTCGACTCTTTGCGACCTTCCTGGACTGTAGCCTGCATGGCTCCTCTGTCCGTGGGATTTCCCAGGCAAGAATACTGGAGTGGGCTGCCATTTCCTCTTCCAGTGGACCTTCCTGACCCAGGGATCAAACCTGCGTCTCCCACGTCTCCTGCATTATAGGCAGATTCTTTATCTGCTGAGTAAGTGGAAGTTAAATAGAAATGAGTGTAGTGCATTCTGTTAACCTAGTCTCAAATTTAGTTGTTGAGTAAAGACCAAATCCTTAATCAGGGTGTTTGGCAACTTAAATCTCTTGGTTGAGTTTGAAACTGAAGCTTGAAGTTGAGTTCAGTTTGAAACTGTAGTCTTATGAAATGCAAATGAACTTTGAAATGCTAAACTTTAATCTACAATTTAATCCCAAACTAAACTTTAGATGTATGCATTTAAAAAAAATATTTTCTACTAGTCTACAACTTCTCTGCTCATTTTAATTTGTTTATTAAGTTTTATTGGAGTATAGTTGCTATACAATGCTGTGTTTGTGTCTGCTGTATAGCAAAGTGAATCAGCTATATGTGTACAATATCTCTTCTTTCCTGGATTTCTTTCCCATTTAGGTCACCACAGAGCACTGAGTAGAGTTCCCTGTGCCATATGGTAGGTATATACACACTACTAGGGTATAAAAGAGATAACTAATGAGAATGATGCTAAAGCTGAAACTCCAGTACTTTGGCCACCTCATGTGAAGAGTTGACTCATTGGAAAAGACTCTGATGCTGGGAGGGATTGGGGGCAGGAGGAGAAGGGGACGACAGAGGATGAGATGGCTGGATGGCATCATTGACTCAATGGACGTGAGTCTGAGTGACCTCTGGGAGTTGGTGATGGACAGAGAGGCCTGGTGTGCTGCGATTCATGGGGTCGCAAAGAGTCAGACATGGCTGAGCGGCTTTGCTTAAACTATCAGCTTTTAAGATAGAAAGCTTAAGCAATAATACAAGTAACTTTGCTAAATATTATCTTACAAAAGCCATTGTATTTCCAGCTATATATAGCTGTATGTAATTACCTACAGAACATGATTTATCATTAAAAGGCCCAGGAAAAAAAATAGTTATTCTCATACATAATTCTTTACTGATTTGCTTAAAAATAATTTACTATGACCAATTAAAATTTTCCTTCTCATTCGCCCTCATACATACCATCCCCCATCCCCCCAGCAAAGCATTGACTGAGTCATCATACGAAAGATTAGTTCTGGTTTGGATAAACTGTGATGTGTGACAAAGACTTTGTTATCCTGAGAATTCCTCTTTTATCTGCCCACATGAAATGATACAAACTAATTAAGTAGCATGTAAGAAACATTGCAATTAGGTTCCCTGATAAATGTCATAGATAAATGGTGCCATTCACAAAAGAAATAATGAGCCTGAGTGATCAGAGAAATTAGACTTTTCCAAAGCATGAGATGCATAGCTTATATGAGAGATTCTATACTGGAAAGTGGCATTAAATCAGATTGAAACACTCAGCGAGAAAGTAGTTATTTTCCATTTTTTTGTGAGTTTATTTCAATGAAGAAGTTTCAAATTTTCAATTTGATGCAAATACGTCATTAATACCTAGAATGTACTTATCTTTTTTTCCACCCCACAGGGAGAAGTGCAAATCCAGTCCCCCACGACCACAAATTATACAGTCAAGTTTTGTGGAAATTGCAGGGGTCAGCACATCAGAGTGTGATAGATAAGCCATGCTGTGAGGTGAAAATCACCTTCATCATCCCAGTATCTCCCCTGCCAGGTAAGTATTTTATTTATTTATTAAGCAAGGCTAAAACTCAGAGCCTTTGGCAAGCAACAAAATCTAGCTAGAATTTTATTTTATTTTGCTTACATCACAGCGACTTTCTAGCTTCTGCTTATGCCGATTCAAACTGGTTTTTTATTCATGATGGTTTCCTTTTCAAACAAATTTAAGAATTAAAAACTGCGTCTACTTAAAGTACTAAATGAATAATAGTGCAGATGGTACATATATCTGGTAACCTCATTAAGTTGTGGGAAATACTGAGGTGATATTTTGTAGAGGCTCTTTATGGTTATGCAGAATTTTAATAATCAGTTGGAGGAAGGACAAGGGGAAAAAGGAATGATCATACAGATGAGGAAGACAGGTTGCACAAATCACACAGTCAGGAATAAATCTGGCACGGTTGGCAACAGCATGAGAACCACCCCGGTGAGAATCCCAGGTTTCTGGTGAGAATCCCAGGTTTATATTCAGTCAATTGGTCAGTGTTATACTGATTGAACTTCTGTTTGTCAAGCATATGAGGCACTCAATTAAAAGCTACTTGCTTTCTAATTCCTTTGGATACTTTATGTGAAATGGTTGTAATGAGAGAAAGTGTGGTATATCGATATTTATGGAGTTTGAGGCAAGAAAAACAGAGTTTGAATTACATCTTTTAATTTAACATTGGGTGAGTCATTTAATCTTTCTGAACCTGTTTCCTTATTTGTGAAACTGATACCATAAATACCATCTTTGCTTGGCTTTTGTAAGGATTATCATTAACAAAATAACATTAAAAGCTAAAATGTCTTGTTTTCTTTTCAGACACTGTTTTAAGCTTCATATTATTTTATCTCTTTTAATCTTCACAAGAATTCTGTAAAAGAGTAGTCATTACAACTATTTTACAGATGAGGAAACAAAGACACAGAGAAGTTAAATAGCTTACCAAAGGCCAAAGTCCAAATAAATGGTTGTGCCATTATTTGAATCTCAGCTATTTGATTTCAAGGGCTTCCCTGGTGGGTCAGTTGGTAAAGTGTCTGCCTGCAATGTGGGAGATCAAGGTTCAATCCCAGGGTCGGGAAGATCCCCTGGAGAAGGAAATGTCTATCCACTCCAGTATTCTTGCCTGGAGAATTCCATGGACAAAGAAGCCTGGTGGGCTGCAGTCCATGGGTTTGCAAAGAGTCAAACACGAGTAAGTGTTCTAATACTTTCACTTGCTTTATCTGATTTCAGAATCATTGTTAGTAAACAATAAGCCAGCTTCCTCTTGGCATAATTGGAGTGACCATGTCTTTTAAGAAGGGTGTGGTGCCTCAAAAAGTACAGGCTTGTGCAGATGCCATTCTCACGTTCAACCAGTAGTATATCTGAAGTGGTTATTTGATCTTTATACAATTATATATGCTTTTTGTATTAAAAACAAACTCTATACTAAACTAGGATAGATTATGCAAAAGGGAAACATACATGATAAATTATTTGTTACATATAAATGTTATAAACCCTGATTAAATAACCTACTAATTTCTTATACATGTTCAGTTCAGTTCAGTCACTCAGTCATGTCCGACTCTTTGTGACCCCATGAATCGCAGCACGCCAGGCCTCCCTGTCCATCACCATCTCCTGGAATTCACTCAAACTCACGTCCATCGAGTCGGTGATGCCATCCAGCCATCTCATCCTCTGTCGTCCCCTTCTCCTTCTGCCCCCAACCCCTCCCAGTATCAGAGTCTTTTCCAATGAGTCAACTCTTCACATGAGGTGGCCAAAGTACTGGAGTTTCAGCTTTAGCATCATTCCTTCCAAAGAATGCCCAGGGTTCATCTCCTTTAGAATGGACTGGTTGGATCTCCTTGCAGTCCAAGGGACTCTCAAGAGTCTTCTCCAACACCACAGTTCAAAAGCATCAATTCTTTGGCGCTCAGCCTTCTTCACAGTCCAACTCTCACATCCATACATGACTACTGGAAAAACCATAGCTTTGACTAGATGGACCTTTGTTGGCAAAGTAATGTCTCTGCTTTTGAATATGCTATCTAGGTTGGCCATAACTTTTCTTCCAAGGAGTAAGTGTCTTTTAATATCATGGCTGCAGTCACCATCTGCAGTGATTTTGGAGCCCCCCAAAATAAAGTCTGACACTTTATAAATGTTACTTATTTTTAATTAACAAAAGTCAGATTTTTCCCTTCAGAGTTCAAGTCTATAGTATTATATATTCTGTGGTAGCAGAGGCTCTGACACAGCAAATTGTTTAGAAGTATTTTTACCCACACACTTGAGGCTTCCCTGGTGCCTCAGACAGTAGAGAATCTGCCAGCAATGCGGGAGACCTGGGTTCAATCCCAGGATTGGGAAGATCCCCTGGAGAAGAGAATGGCAACCCACTCTAGTATTCTTGCCTGGAGAATTCCACAGAGCAGCTTGTCGGGTTACAGTCCATGGGGTCACAAAGTGTTGAACATGACTGAGTGACTAACAGTTTCACTTTCATTTTACCCACACAGTTGCCTTAGTAGAATTAGGTACTGGTATTTGCCCATCTCAGTGTCTCCTGCCTATAATCTTGTTACACATACTCTCCTTAGCTAAGTCAGAATCCACCAGAAGGAGAAAGCAATAGGCTCTCTTTCCCTGTCAACAGACCTCACTAGCTCCTCTCCACTCTAAAATCAAGCCTGAATGTGAGATAATGTCCCCACAGTGCCTTTATCTGAAGGTCACTATTCAAGCACCCACTGCTCATATGCTTAAGAGGGAGACGAAGCATCATCTGTTACACATTTGGCAAATGCATAGTTCACTTTTATTCTTGTTTGTATTGGGGCACTTGTATTATAAAATGCATGCTGTTTTGGTTTGCCAAAGGTACTTTTCAGACATATATTGTCTACAATACAAATTCTGCTTATCAGAACCCAAAACACTGCCACAGAGAAATGTTCTTGTTATGAAGGGAAAATGACCCTCCTCTTCAAATTTCTCTACATGGTGACTAGTTATATACAATTATTAGTTTACAATTATGGTTGGAATCAGACTTCTCCTAAATAGCCTTCTTCATGTCATGTCTAAGATGATTACAACAGAAAGGGGGGAAATGGATGTTACCAACATGCTTCTAGACCAGAGTGAGCCCTGAATGTCCACAGTGCCCGCTTGCCATCTCCTTGTATCTTAGAGGTCTCCTAAGAAGAGACTTGGAGACTCAGTCACCTGCAGCGAAGCCTTTTGAAGGACTATGTGCTCAGTTGCTCACTAGTGGCCGACTCTTTGCTACTCCATGGACTGTGGCCCCCAGGCCCCTCTGTCCATGGGGATTCTCCAGGCAAGGATACTGGAGTGGGTAGCCATTCCCTTCTCCATCTAAGGACTCTGGGTACGCCAAAAATGCATCCAGTATGTAAAATGAGCAGGATTTGATAAGGCTCTTATGGATGATTAGTAGCTTTTCTAGTCAGGATATTTTGACTAAACACACAGATTACTTCAAATCATGGAGGCCAGAATAAGGGAAGTACTTGTGGAGATATGTGTGGACTGCAACTAAAGATCTGTCAGGAATCAGAAGATCTCCAGGTCCTGCTACTTTTTCCGTGTCTCTTGAACAACTTAACCTTGCTCATGAAATCTCTCCATTTCCCCACAGAGTCTCTCTATAGTCAGTAGCCTTCTCTACTTACTCTGCCAACTCAAGCCTCCTGAAGCCAGAGACAAGTGCACAAATCACCATGGCCATCTCAGATTCTCTGCTAACCCTGCGCTACTCCAGTCCCCCCCCGCTTCTTGGTTTGTTTGGCTTTTCTAGTTCAGTTCAGATTACCCAGGAAGGAAATTTGATTGGCCTAGGTCAACATTTTCTTTTTGTTCTTAAATAAATATTTATCTGAAAACTCACCACTTAATCCACTCATTGTAAGTATACAACCCAATAATATTTTGTAAATTTATAGAGTCATTGAACCATCACTATAATCCAGTTTTAGAACATTTTCTTCAATATAAAAAACTTTCTTGAGCCTTTCTGCAGTCTGGTCCCTGGGTGTAGGCAACCACATATATGATTTCTGTCCCTATAAAAAATATCCTGGATATTTCATAGAAATGGAATTGTATATGTTGGATTTTGTGAAAGGCTTCTTTCACTGCGTAATGTATTTGAGATTCATGCTGTTACAGCATGCATCAGTATTTGTATCTTCACACTGTTGAATGGTATTGTCTTATATGGATATCCCATGTTTTGGAACACTTCAAATGCATTTCAAATGGAAAATCCAATGAGATATTCTATTTCACCAATTAATGGACATTTGAGTTGTTTCAGCATTTGACAATTATGAATAATGCTACTCTTAACACTCATTAACTCCATATCCTGTTTTGATTACTATAGCTTTAGAGTAAGTTTTGAAGTTGGGGGTGGTTGAGTCTTCCAACATTGTTCTTTTTCAAAAGTGTTTTGGCTATTCTAGGTCACTTTCATTTCCATATATATTTTGAAAGTGAAGGTGAAAGTTGCTCAGTTGTGTCCGACTCTTTGCGACCCCATGGACTATACAGTTCACAGAATTCTCTAGGCCAGAATACTGGAGTGGGTAGCCTTTCCCTTCTCCAGGGGATCTTTCCAACCCAGGGATCGAACCCAGATCTCCCACATTGCAGGCTGATTCTTTACCAGCTGAGCCACAAGGGAAGCCCAAGAATACTGAAGTAGGTAGCCTATCCTTTCTCCAGTGGATCTTCCCAACCCAGGAATCGAACTGGGGTCTCCTGTATTGCAGACAGATTCTCTACCAACTGGGCTATTAGGGAAGCCCATATATATTTTAGGATTTGCTTATCAATTTCTAGGGAAAAAAAACTTTCTGGTATTCTAATAGGAATTGCATTGACTATTTTATCAGTTACTGCTCAACTTGAGAAGAATTGCCATCTTAAAACATCAAGTCTTCTAAACTATGAACATGTAATATCTATTTCTTTTATATTCTTTGCAATTTTGCATACATATTTGTATTTTAATCATGAATTTATGCTGATGTCTTAAGTTTCAATCTGATAGTGCAGTGTTTAACTTTCCTTTCCCCATTCTGTATTTGTATCTCCCCTTTTCACCTTGAGGACACATTTATCTGTTTTTTCACTTGTACCTAGTATTTAGAGCTAATATATTCATTTCAATGAAACAAACTCATCAAGTGAATTTCAGAGTTTCTTTTCAGTGTTTTTCTTTTCTCTCCTTCTCTTTATCCATTCTTCTGGGGAGGGTGTGCAGTCAAGACTATATTGTTTAAAGAACTTGGATTCTTTTTGCATCTTTTTGTGTGCTTTATTAACAATTCACATATGGTTAGGTAAAGTGTCTTCTGTTTGTATTTAATTATTTTCTATTTCTGTCTTTGTTGATGGTTATATACTTAGAAATAAATATATTTGTTTTGAAAATTGATAGTAGATTGCTGCTGCTGCTAAGTCGCTTCAGTCGTGTCTGACTCTGTGACCCTATAGACGGCAGCTCACCAGGCTCCCCTGTCCCTGGGATTCCCCAGGCAAGAGTACTGGGGTGGGGTGCCATTGCCTTCTCCAGATGGTAGATTATTATGGTATAAAACAAGAAAATGTTCAAAATGCATATCACGAGCTTTTAAAAATTTTTAAACATACAGCCCAACTGAAATCACATTTTACACACCTTCACCACAATTTCTTCTTTCTTTTGAACCATGGAAATGGCTTTGTGTGGCTAAAGTCAGAAACAAAATGACCCCACTTTTCCATCTCATTAGCACTTTCACACTGGCAGTAATATTTCAAAATCTGATATCTTTGCTCAAGCACCAGACGTAATTGTACTAATAAAAAATTTTCTATTTTGATGCTTAGTGGGCTTGTCTAAAGCACAAAAACTAACAAGTGATCTTTTCACATAATGCTAGAATAAATGAATTATTTAAATCATGTGTGCATCACATTAAAAGCACACAAGTTGCCTTCCCCTCCCTGTCCTGCTGTGTCTGGCCTGCTGGCTCATATGTGCCATGTTTCCCAGATGTGCTCTGATGCCAGACTCCACAGTGTGAATATTCAGAGATTGAGATCAGAAGGTTTTGGCGGTCCCTTAGTCCTTTTGCTCCCTTGCCTGGAAACTGATCCCATCATACGTCCATTTTAGAGAGTGGGCTGCCGTCTATGGGGTCACACAGAGTTGGACATGACTGAAGTGACTTAGCAAGCAAGAACCCACTAGAGCCCCTCCAGATGATGTGCTAGGTATCACTGACTAGCCTTCCTTAGTTCAGTTCTGCTCGTGTGACTATCTGACCTACGACAAAATACCTAAGGAGCTAGCAGCACGGAATAAAGAAAAGAACACAGGGCAAGGAATCAGATATGCTAAGTTGCTAATTCTGGTATCCACTAGCCCTACTGATGGAAACAATCTTTCTTGATGATTCACTTTCAGTTACCTCATTAGAACACTAATTATAAAAGGCTATACTTCAGGAACAGGCAGATGAAAGATGCACAGGGCAAGGTATGGGGAAAGGACGTGATGCTTCCATGTCTTCTCCTGTGAACAAATGTTCACATGTTCACCAGCTCAGAAGTTTTTCCATTTAGATATTTAATTTCTCAGAGAAGTGTTTTCTAGTCTAGTGTACAAATATTGCATTTCTAGTGTTAAATTTACTCTTAAATATTTTATTCTTTCTGAAGCTACTATGAATGGAATTATTTCCTGTGGTATAGAATATAGTATGAATGGTATAGAATATTCTTTATTAGTTCTGGTAGATTTATTGTGAAATCATCAGGTTTTCTATATAGATAATGATGTAGTTTGCTGAGAAAAACACTTTTATTTCTTCCTTTCCAATCTGGATGAAAGTTTCTATCTCTATCTATTTATAATCTTAATGTAGTATAAAGAACCTCCGGTTATAATTTTGAATAATACTGGTGAGAGTAGACATCTTTGTTGTGTTTCAGATTTTAAGAGAAAATATTTAGTCTTTCATTATTAAGTAAAACATTTACTGTATATTTTTCATAGATATCCTTGATCAGTTTAAGGAAGTTTTACTTATTTCTAATTAATCGAGAGTTTTAATTGAGTGGGAATCTTATTTTGTCAAATGCTTTTTATGCATTTGTTGATTCTACTAAGATGGTATATTACATTAATTGATTTTCAATCTTAAACCAACTTTGCATTCCTAAGTGAATCCTATTTGTTCATATTTTTATCTCTTTTCATATGTTACTGATTTTTTCTAATATTGTATTGTGTCTATGTTCATGAAGGATATTGGTCTATAGTTTTGTTTGCATTTTCTTTTCATTCTTTTCTATTTTTGGTGTTATGGTAATACTGGCCTCAGATAATTATTGGTGCAAAGTTTCCCTTATGTCACAAAAACAGCTTGAGAAAAATTAGTATTACTTCTGAGAATATTTTTATAGAATTCAGAATTTTTGCCATTCTGCTTGGAACTTTATTTATTTAAATTTTTAATGCAGAATCTTAAATTGTTTTAGGTCTTTTCAGTCTTCCTAACTTCTTGAATCAGTTTTAACAATTTGTTCCTTTCTAATTTTTTTCCTATTTCATCAAAGTTGTCTGATGCTTTGGCCAATCTTACTTTTTTGTGTAGGTGATATCATAGATTATCACTCAGGCTTGAACTGATCCTCGTTGGCATCCACTTATTTGTAGCTATGGAGGGATAGAGTGTCGCTATACAAAGCAAAGTTGCCAAATCGTTGTCCTATTTGTAGAGATTAGGAGAGAACACAGGCTTTCCTGGTGATTCAGTGGTAAGGAACCTGCCTGCCAGTGCAACAGATGTGGGTTTGACCCCTAGGTCAGGATTATTCCCTGAAGAAGAAAATGGCAAACTTCTCCAGTATTCTTGCCTGGGAAATCCCATGGAGAGAGGAATCTGATTGGCCACAGTCCATGGGGGTCACAAAAGAGTTGGACACCACTTAGCAACTAAACAACAGCATGACAGCAAGGGGAGAATATAAGTGAGACAAGGTTCTTTTGTAAGTGTGGGCTGGAAAACTTTCTGAGTTTTGTTCTATCCAATATACTAGTTTAACATTTCACTGCAGTGAAAAAGTTGACTTAAAGCTCAACATTCAGAAAACTAAGGTCATGGCATCCAATCCAATCACTTCATGGCAAATAGATGGGGAAACAAGTGGAAACAGTGGCAGACTTTATTTTTTTAAGCTCCAAAATCACTGCAAATGGTGACTTCAGACATTAAATTAAGAGACATTTACTCCTTGGAAGGAAAGTTATGACCAACATAGATCGCATATTAAAAAACAGAGACATTACTTTGTCCACAAAGGTCCGTCTAGTCAAGGCTATGGTTTTTCCCAGTAGTCATGTATGGATGTGAGAGTTGGACTATAAAGAAAGCTGAGTGCCGAAGAATTGATGCTTTTGAACTGTGGTGTTGGAGAAGACTCTTGAGAGTCCCTTGGACTGCAAGGAGATCCAACCAGTTCATCCTAAAGGAGATCAGTCCTGGGTGTTCATTGGAAGGACTGATGTTGAAGGTGAAACTCCAGTACTTTGGCCACTTGATGTGAAGAGCTGACTCATTGGAAAAGACCCTGATGCTGGGAAAGATTGAGGGCAGGAGGAGAAGGGGACAGCAGAGGATGAGATGGTTGGATGGCATCACTGACTCAATGGACATGGGTTTGGGTGGACTCTGTGGGTTGGTGATGGACAGGGAGGCCTGGCGTGTTGTGGTTCATGGAGTCACAAAGAGTCGGACACGACTGAGCAACTAAACTGAACATTTCAGCACAGATTCTTGTACTTACTCTTGGAGTCAGAGCTTTGTGATGTGGAAACAGCACTTGAAAGTGATTGACTCATCACTGTTGCTTCTGTAGTACTCAGCTTGGTCTCCGTGATGTTTTTGGTGCTAGTTCCTAATTATGAAAAAAGGATGAGTAGTCATCAGGGGTGTAATCAATACTAGACTGTATCATTAATATTAATATAAACATCCAGTTACAGCTTGAAGATTAGCTACTTAAAGTCTTCTGATCAAGGTATAGAAATTCAGTCTTTTGATATCTACCTTTTGGTGAGTCAGTTAATAACATTTTTTAAAGTGAAGGGAGATTAGACTCTCCTATTTGTCTGATACAGGTTATTTCATTTGATCACAAGTAATTTTATGAATTAAGTAGTAACTATGATCATAGCTGTGAAAAGAAGAGAGGCGAAAAGCAAAGGAGAAAAGGAAAGATATAAGCATCTGAATGCAGAGTTCCAAAGAATAGCAAGAAGAGATAAGAAAGCCTTCTTCAGTGATCAACGCAAAGAAATAGAGGAAAACAACAGAATGGGAAAGACTAGAGATCTCTTCAAGAAAATTAGACATACCAAGGGAACATTTCATGCAAAGATGGGCTCGATAAAAGACAGAAATGGTCTGGACCTAACAGAAGCAGAAGATATTAAGAAGAGGTGGCAAGAATACACAGAAGAACTGTACAAAAAAGATCTTCACAACCCAGATTATCATGATGATGTGATCACTAATCTAGAGCCAGACATCTTGGAAGGTGAAGTCAAGTGGGCCTTAGAAAGCATCACTATGAACAAAGCTAGTGGAGGTGATGGAATTCCAGTTGAGCTCTTCAACTCCTGAAAGATGATGCTGTGAAAGTGCTGCACTCAATATGCCAGCACATTTGGAAAACTCAGCAGTGGCCACAGGACTGGAAAAGGTCAGTTTTCATTCCAATCCCAAAGAAAGACAATGCCAAAGAATGCTCAAACTACCGCACAATTGCACTCATCTCACATGCTAGTAAAGTAATGCTCAAAATTCTCCAAGCCAGACTTCAGCAATACGTGAACCGTGAACTCCCTGATGTTCAAGCTGGTTTTAGAAAAGGCAGAGGAACCAGAGATCAAATTGCCAACGTCTGCTGGATCATGGAAAAAGCAAGAGAGTTCCAGAAAAACATCTATTTCTGCTTTATTGACTATGCCAAAGCCTTTGACTGTGTGGATCACAATAAACTGTGGAAAATTCTGAAAGAGATGGGAATACCAGACCACCTAACCTGCCTCTTGAGAAATCTGTATGCAGGTCAGGAAGCAACAGTCAGAACTGGACATGGAACAACAGACTGGTTCCAAATAGGAAAAGGAGTACATCAAGGCTGTATATTGTCACCCTGTTTATTTAGCTTCTATGCAGAGTACATCATGAGAAACGCTGGACTGGAAGAAACACAAGCTGGAATCAAGATTGCCGGGGGAAATATCAATAACCTCAGATATGCAGATGACACCACCCTTATGGCAGAAAGTGAAGAGGAACTAAAAAGCCTCTTGATGAAAGTGAAAGAGGAGAGTGAAAAAGTTAGCTGAAAGTTCAACATTCAGAAAACAAAGATCATGGCATCCGGTCCCATCACTTCATGGGAAAGAGATGGGGAAACAGTAGGAACAGTGTGAGACTTTATTTTTTGGGGCTCCAAAATCACTGCAGATGGTGATTGCAGCCATGAAATTAAAAGACGCTTACTCCTTGGAAGAAAAGTTATGACCAACCTAGATAGCATATTCAAAAGCAGAGACATTACTTTGCCGACTAAGGTCCATCTAGTCAAGGCTTTGGTTTTTCCTGTGGTCATGTATGGATGTGAGAGTTGGACTGTGAAGAAGGCTGAGCACCGAAGAATTGATGCTTTTGAAACTGTGGTGTTGAAGAAGACTCTTGAGAATCCCTTGGACTACAAGGATATCCAAACAGTCCATTGTGAAGGAGATCAGCCCTGGGATTTCTTTGGAAGGAATGATGCTGAAGCTGAAGCTCCGGTACTTTGACCACCTCATGAGAAGAGTTGACTCATTGGAAAAGACTCTGATGCTGGGAGAGATTGGGGGCAGGAGGAGAAGGGGACGACAGAGTATGAGACGGCTGGATGGCATCACGGACTCGATGGATGTGAGTCTGAGTGAACTCTGGGAGATGGTGATGGACAGGGAGGCCTGGCGTGCTGCGATTCATGGGGTCGCAAAGAGTCGGACACGACTGAGCGACTGAACTGAACTGATGATCATAATTTTATGTATGACTCAGAAAAGTTATAGAATTTCCCCATGGTCACATAACAGGAGCAAGCCAAATTTTTCCTGATGTGAAACTAGTTCTCAGCTACCCTAGAAATGGGTGGTAAGGTAGTAGTAGTAGTTGAAAATGGTACCATGGTTCTCATGCTGCCTGGGTGGATTGGGTAGCTAGGAGGAAAGAGATGATAGGAAGTGAATAGAATAAACTTTTTAATTATATTTAGTTCATTTTGGGGAGTGGGGGAAGGAAATTTAACAACAAAGAAACAAAGAAAAATAAGCTGAGTTTTCAAAAATAGCATTGGGATATTTTAAATCATCTATATTTGCACTAATATTATAAAACAAAATGATCAATGACCTCCAGGCTTTTCAAAGTCCAGCACAGGACTAGTGTTAGTGTTAGCTAGATATGGTGTTGGCTGGAGATGCAGTTTAATAGATTTTTATCACAAAGAGGTCTGGAAGCCTGAATTGTGGGTACCTTCCAGAAGCGCCAATCAGGTTTCATTCTGTGGCATTAAGCATCTACAGTGTACAGCAAATTCTTAGGACACATGAGAGATTCATGCTGGAGAAGCTGATAGTTTGTAGAAAGACCTTACAGATGATGGGTAACTGTGTCTTCTGACAAAAAAGGCTTTAGGAATTGATATGTCAAAGAAAGTGAACAAATTTGAACATAGGCTAAGGATTAATGCTGAATATGAGAAAGAATGAGTGAAAATGGGCACAAACTTCAGGAGAATCTTGAAGTATTAAATTGAGAGGGAAATATTTGAAGAAGTAAAGAAATGTCTTATTCCTACAGCTGGAAAGCAGAAATTGATCTTTGCAATAGCGTGGAAGTAGAAAGGTACAGAAACTCAATACTTGAGGATGGAGGAACATGGGGATAAAGATTCTGCTTTTCACTGGAACTACAAGAAAAGATGCTTGAAAAACATCAGGACAGGAGTTCTTCATAAATCTTCAGAGATTTCTTCTCCTAAGCTAAAATTGGAAACCATGAAAAAGCTATCTTAATGGCCTAAAAAATTCTCTAATATGAAGCAGATTCAATAGTCTTGGTGATGGAGGGAAAAAGAATATGTAGCTAAGAAAGATGAGAGGGGCTACCAGTTTATAAAAATACAAAGAGAAGAGCAGAAAATGGAATAGCTGGGCTACAATGCCAAAAATTTTACTTGAGAGAATTACCACTATATCTACTACTGTGGGCAAGAATCCCTTAGAAGAAATGGAGTAGCCCTCATAGTCAACAAAAGAATCTGAAATTCAGTACTTGGGTGCAATCTCAAACACAACAGCATGATCTCAGTTCATTTCCAAGGCAAAACATTCAACATCACAGTAATCAAAGTCTATTCACCAATCACTAATGCCAAAGAAGCTGAAATTGAGTGGTTCTATGAAAACCTACAAGGCTGTCTAGAACTAACACCAGAAAAAGATGTCCCTTTCATCACAGGGGATCAGAATGCAAGAGTAGGAAGTCAAGAGATAACCTGTAATAACAGGCAAGTTTGGCCTTGGAGTACAAAATGAAGCAGAGCAAAGGCTAGCAGAGTTTTGCCAAGAGAACACACTGGTCACAGCAAACACCCTCTTCCAACAACACAAGAGATGACTCTACACATGGACATCACCAGAAGGTCAACATCGAAATCAGACTGATTATATTCTTTGCAGCCAAAGATGAAGAAGCTCTATACAGTCAGCAAAAACAAGACCTGGAGCTGACAGTGGCTCAGATCATGAGCTCCTTACTGCAAAATTCAGACTTAAGATGAAGAAAGTAGGGAAAGCCATTCATGTTTGATCTAATCAAATCCCTTACAATTATACAATGAAAGTGAAAAATAGATTCAAGGGATTAAACCTGGTAGATAGAGTGCCTGAAGAACTATGGACAGAGGTTCATAACATTGTACAGGAGGTAGTGACCATAACCATCTCCAAGAAAAAGAAATGCAAGAAGGCAAAGTGGTTGTCTGAGGAGGCCTTATGAATAGCTAAGGAAAGAAGACAGTGAAAAGCAAAGGAGAAAGGGAAAGATGTACTCAACTGAATGCAGATTTCTAGGGAAAAGCAAGGAGAGATAAGGCCTTCATAAACAAATAATGCAAAGAAATAGAGGAAAACAATAGAATGGGAAAGACTAGAGATCTCTTCAAGAAAATTGGAGATATGAAAGGAACAATCATGCGTGGATGGACATGAATAAGGAAAGAAATGATATGGACCTAACAGAAGCAGAATAGATTAATAGGTGGCAAGAACACAAAGGAACTATACAAAAAAGATCTTAATGACCCAGATAACCATGATGGTGTGATCACTCACCTAGAGCCAGACATCCTGGAGTCTGAAGTCAAATGGGTCTTAGGAAGCATCACTATAAACAAAGCTAGTGGAGGTGATGGAATTCTAGCTGAGCTATTTCAAATCCTAAAAGATGATGCTATTAAAGTGCTGCACTCAATACGTCAGCAAATTTGGAAAGCTCAGCAGTGGCCATAGGACTAGGAAAGGTCCGTTTTCATTCCAATCCCAAAGTAGGGAAATTCCAAAGAATGTCTAAACTACTATACAACTGAACTCATTTCTTATGCTAGCAAATTCATGCTCAAGCTAGGCTTCGACAGTATGAGAACCAAGAACTTCCAAATGTACAAGTTGGGTTTACTAAAAGGAGAGGAATCAGATATCAAATTGCCAACATCTGCTGGATCGTGGAGATGGAGAAAGCAAGGGAATTCCAGAAAAACAGCTACTTCTACTTCATTGACTACGATAAAGCCTTTTGACTGTGTCTGTCACAACAAACTGGAAAACTCTTAAAGAGATGGGAATACCAGACCACCTTATCCGTCTCCTGAGAAACCTGTATGAAGTCAAGAAGCAACAGTTAGAACCAGACATGGAACAACAAACTGGTTCCAAATTGGGAAAGGAATAGATCAAGGTTGCATATTGTCACCCTGCTTATTTAACTTATATACAAAGTACATCATTAGAAATGCCAGGCTGGATGAATCACAAGCTGGAGTCAAGACTTCTGGGAGAAATACCAATAACCTCAGATATGCATATGATATAACTCTAATGACAGAAAACAAGGAGAAGCTAAACGACCCCTTGATGAAAGGGAAGGAGGAGAATGAAAAAAAACGTCTTAAAACTCAGCTTTCAAAAAGGAAGAACATAGCCTCTGGTCCCACCACTTCATGGCAAATAGAAGGGGGAAAAGTGGAAGCAGTGACAGATTTCATTTTCTTGGGTTCCAAAACCCATGCAATTTTAAAAATGCTTGCTTCTTGGAAGGAAAACTATAACAAACCTAGACAGAATATTAAAAAGCAAAGACATCACTTTGACGACAAAGATCCATATAGTGAAAGCTATGGTTTTCCCAGTAGTCATGTACGACTGTGAAAGTTGGACCGTAAAGAAGACCAAGAGCCAATAAATTGATGTTTTTGAATTGTGGTACCGGAGAAGATTCTCGAGAGTCCCTTGGACAGCACGATCAAACCAGTTAATCCTAAATGAAATCAACCCTGAATATTCACTGGAGAACTGTTGCTGAAGCTTAAGCTCCAAACTTTGGCCACCTGATGCGAAGAGCCGTCTTATTGGAAAAGATCTTGATGTTGGGAAAGGTTGAGGGGAGGAAGGGAAGGGGACGACAGAGGATGAGATGGTTAGATGGCATTATTGTCTCAATGCACATGAGTTTGAGCAAACTCAAGGAGATAGTGCAGGACAGAGGAGCCTGGCATGCTGCATTCCGTGGGGTTACAAAGAGTCAGAGATGACTTAGCAACGGAATAACAACAACAATAGGTGGGATGCATGGAAGACAAAATATAAAAAATTTTTATACAATAATTAATTAGGGATAAAGAGAATCCAATATAACAGATACTTGAGAAAGTCTTATCAGTACTAGAGGGTAAGCGTAGAAAAGAGACTTTGACTCCAACCAGAGTCTTATGTTAGACCACTGACTAGAACTAAGTAGAATGAGTGTGAGGAATATGGGCTGTTTTATAATGTGTGTTGGTATCAATGTGAGATTAATTTTGTATGTTTTGGGAGATTAAATCTTGTGGAGTAAACAATAAATGTGGACATTAATTATATTAGGAATTTAAGATGTGTTTATAGCAGACTGACTTCAGAGAGAGGATTTATCAAGTTAACTTGTGCAGGGAAGGGGATTAAGCAGCTTTATTCCTTTGAAATTACATAATTTGACTTACAGTATCCAATGCGCATAACAAAATCTTTGGTGTGGTCATAATGTCTTCAGAAATAGAATATGGGATCAGTGAATTTTTGACAGTTAACATTTATTGAAACATATGTTATAGAATACTAGTACTCTGGTATGTTTCATTTATGTTAAAAAAATACTTCCATAGTCAAACTACTAGGAGCTGCATAAATTTTTTTAAAAAACATCAAATGAATGTCTTTGGATTACCAAGAATTTTTATAAATGTTATTATACACTGTAAAACCCTAAGATGGTAACATGTCCTCCAGTACCCAAGCCAAAGGAAGAGGAACTCAGATAATGAAACCAGACTCTGACGGGTCCCCAAAGATTCCAGAGAAGCACAGAATGGTGGCAAGGAAGCAATGTATAAAGCTTCCAGGGGAATACAGGAAGAGGAGAATGTCTATTTTTATGTAAATATTATATTTCCTTTTTCTTGTCTGTATTATTTAGAGGCTGGACTAAGGGAGGCATTATGGGTCTATTGGAATGGTGTGCTTAGCACGTCGCTTGCCAAACCATCAAGTACCACCTACAGTAGCCCTAGAAAAGTAGGCTGAGCAGACGGCTGAGAGCTCCCTGTTGCTTAGGGCTGGCCTCATGGGGGTGTTTAGGTGTCTCCAGATCTCTCTATTCTCTAATCCAATTTCCCAAGGTAAGTGCTTATAGGAACTTGAGACTGATCCTAGGTCAGGAATAAACTTATATCTGTACTTAGAGTGGCTTTTTGCATTGTATGCTTCCTTGGTGGCTCAGATGGTAAAGAATCCTCCCTCCTGTAATGAGGGAGACCTGGATTGGATCCCTGGGTTGGAAAGATCCCCTGGAGGAGGGCGTGGCAACCCACTCCAGTACTCTTGCCTGGAGAATTCCATGGACAGGAAAACCTGGCGGGCTATAGTCCGTGGGGTCGCAAAGAGTCAAACACAACTGAATAACTAAGCACACACAGCACACCACCCAAATCAAGTGGGCTGAGACATTTGATGACCTTGGAGCAATGTCGTAATTTTCTAATCTCTTCATTCTTTCTTAGACACCGCTGATAAATGGATGTTGACTTTCTATTTCCTTAAACTCTATTTTAACAGTGTTTCTTAGAGAGCCATAGCAAATACTGATAGGAGTTTCTTCTTTATTTTTTCATATTTATTGATCTTATTTACTCATAAGGTGTTACATATGAAAAGTCAGCAATCATATTTATGAGGACATTAAAAATTTCTCAACACTTGAGCTGCCCCTTTTGAAAACTCTAATTCATGATTATCAATGAGGTCATTCCCAGGTCAGGTGATGGGTGAAAAAGAGTTGCTTTGCTTTCCAGTTGTAGAACACATTCATTTTTTATTTTACTATAAATAGAATTTAAGTAAACAAAATAATGACTACCTCAGTAAATTTTTACTGTACCACTAAAGCCTGAAGGCCTCTGTAGGGAAGCCTTGCAGGTTGATGCTAAGAGAGAGAAACAGCCAGCAGTCCACTCTGAACTTACCACCACTACACAGCTTCAAACTCAGCAGCTCAACTTCTATTTGTTTGATATATTCACATTTTGGATTTCCTCAAAAGATTTTATGAGGAAATGTTTCTGCTAATTACAAACAATTTTAGACAACTATTGCCTTAGTAATGAGGGTCCTAAAATCAGACCTTGTCTGTCCACACTAAAAGTAAGATGAACAAGATTAGAGTAGGCAGAAATAATAAGATCTTTCATTATTATGAAATTGATATGCTAATACTATTTCTACACAATGCCCAGAGATATCACCTTTTACTTGGACTTATTTGTCCTTTTAGAAACACAATTCTAATAAGTTTGTTGTGTGTATTTATGTATGTGTATACATGTTATCCACTTAAAGAAGCAACCTAAAATAAATAACCATTCATAGTAGGTTGGCAATCTCACCCAAATGGAAAAGAATCCTATAAGCATGGAAAGAATCAGAACATGTACGAAAACAGAAAAGAAAGGTAAAAAGTTATAAAATTGTGTGACTATTTTGTGTTGTAAGAAAAGTATGCTATATAAGCAGTTAATACATGAAAGGCTCATTATTTAATATCCAAGTGTAATAGTTGAGGTTAAAATAATAATACTTATTCATCATATAATATTTGATTATGAATTAGTTCAATGGAGAAAAAAATTTGAAATTAAAAGGCTAACTTTCAAATTGCAAATTGTTATTATGAATTTGCACTTTTGTGTTAAGTCATTTAACCTCTCTGAAACTCATTCTGTTTAAATAATAATTTTAAAATAATCTTTAAAAATGATAATACAACCTAAGGTGTGAACAAGATGATGGATTAGGAAGATCCTGAGCTCACCTCTGTCTACATGTATAGTGAAATTACAACTATTTATAGAGACACTATCTCTGAATGACTAGTATAAAAGATTTTCCACAACTAAAGATATTAAGTGGAGATAAGTAATTTACATTGTAAAGAACTCAAGGTAACGATAATGAAGATGGTCAATGAACTTAGGAGGAGAATGACAAGCTCAATGAACTTGGGAGTGAATCACAATGAGAAGTTTAATAAAGAGCTGGAAAATAGAGTGAAGAATCAAACAGAGCTGATACTTCTCTAAACAAGGTATATAGATGGTCCATGAGCATCTAAGATACTCAACATTATCAGTCCTTAGGAAAGTGTGAATCAAGGCCACAGTGAGGTAGCATTTCACTCTCACTAGAACGGGTATGACAAAAAAGAGAGACACCAGTATTGGCTAGAAAATGAAGAACTGATACCCTTATTCATTCCTGGTAGGACTTAATATAAGGCAGCTGCTCTGGAAAGCAGTTCCTCAGAGTTATACATAGTGTTACCATGTGACTCCACAATTACACGTCAAGCTGTTCATTGTTGACCTGAAACAAATGGACTGCCAGATATTTCTCCAGCAAAGATGCATTTATTTGGGATCAGAAGAGAGCTGCAATTCAGAGTCTGCGACCATGGTGAGCCACGTGCAAGTTACCGCACAGCAAGGAAGAAACAGTTTTATAGAGGGGAAAGAGACGTGGGAATGGCTATAGTAAACAAAAGTGTATGGCTTTTCATTGAGTCATTGCCAGGAAAGAAGAGGGTCATTCTTCCTATTGGGCTCTGCTATTGACCCAGAAGAGGGCCCTCTTCTGGCCCATCAACTCTATTTAAAATATTCAAGTTTTGTTTATTAAATTTGGACAATACCCGAGAAATGAAAACACATGATCACACAAAAACATGTACATAAATGTTCTTAGCATCATTATTTACAATAGGTTAAAATGTAGAAACAGCCCAAATGTCCATCAACTAATAAATAAGGAAAATGTGATCTGTTTACACAATGGATCTAATTAGTCATAAAAACGTATGAACTACAGACACATGTTATAGCACGGATGAACCGAAGAACATTATACTAAGTGAAAGAAGCCAGACACAAAAGATCATGTGCTACATGATTCCATTTATATGAAATTTCTAGAATAGGTAAATCTGTAAAAGTAGAAAGTAGGGCAATGGTTGCCAGGGACTAAAGGAAGGGTGGAATGGGGTGTGATTGTGATAGATATAGAGGTTTTTTTTAGGGGTGATGAAAATGTTCCAGGTGATTACACAAGCTTGTAAATATACTAAAACTCACTGAATGGAATACTGAATATTATGGTATATGAATGATAAAAGAAAATTGGTGGCAAAACAAATGGCCATTACTCACCATCACCTTCAGCTCTGAGGGTTACTAGAAATGGTGTTAACACATGAGGCATTTGTGTGGGTTCCTTGTTGGAAGTTCTTAATTTGATAAGATAGATGACATTATTATTAGTTACAATTTCATCTCACTGGTCAAGGAGTAAATAAAAGTAAGTCTAATTTGAAGGTGAAAATCCTTCTATAGATACTGGGTAAAATTTGTATAGTTCTTCTGTGTATTCTTGCCACCTCTTCTTAGTATCTGCTGCTTCTGTTAGGTCCATACCATATCTGTCCTTTATTGAGCCCATCTTTGCATGAAATGTTCCCTTGGTATGTCTAATTTTCTTGAAGAGATCTCTAGTCTTTCCCATTCTATTATTTTCCTCTATTTCTTTGCATTGATCACTAAGGAAGGCTTTCTTATCTCTCCTTGCTATTCTTTGGAACTCTGTACTCAAATGGATATATCTTTCATTTTCTCCTTTGCCTATCACTTCTCTTCCTTACAAAGCTATTTGTAAGGCCTCTTCAGACAACCATTTTGCCTTTTTACACTTCTTTTTCTTTGGGGTGGTCTTGATCCCTGCCTCCTGTACAATGTCACGAACCTCTGTCCATAGTTCTTCAGGCACTCTGTCTATCAGATCTAATCCCTTGAATCTATTTCTCACTTACACTATATAATCATAAGAAATTTTATTTATGTCATACCTGAATGGTCTAGTGGTTTTCCCTACTTTCTTCAGTTTAAGTCTGAATTTGGCAATAAGGAGTTCATGATTGGAGCCACAGTCAACTCCCGGTCTTGTTTTTGCTGACTGTATAGAGCTTCTCCATCTTTGGCTGCAAAGAATATAATCAGTCTGATTTCAGTGCTGACCATCTGGTGATGTCCATGTGTAGAGTCTTCTCCTGTGTTGTTAGAAGAGGGTGTTTGCTCTGACCAGTGCATTCTCTTGGCAAAACTCTATTATCCTTTGCCCTGCTTCATTCTGTATTCCAAAGCCAAATTTACCTGTTACTCCAGGTATTTCTTGACTTCCTACTTTTGCATTCCAGTCCCCTATAATGAAAAGGACATTTTTTGGGGGGTGTTAGTTCTAGAAGTTCTTGTAGGTCTGCATAGAACCATTCAACTTTAGCTTCTTCAGCATTACTGGTCAGAGCATAGACTCGGATTACTGTGATATTGAATGGTTTGCCTTGGAAACGAACAGTGATCATTCTGTCGTTTTTGAGGTTGCATCCAAGTACTGCATTTCAGACTCTTTTGTTGATTATGAGGGCTACTCCACTTCTTTTAAGGGATTCTTGCCCACAGTGGTAGATAAAATGGTCATTTGAGTTAAATTCACCTATTCCAGCCCATTTTAGTTCACTGATTCCTAAAACATTGATGCTCACTCTTGCTATCTCCTGTTTGACCACTTCCAATTTGCTTTTATCTAACATTCCAAATTCCTATGCAATATTGCTCTTTAAAGCATTGAACTTTATTTCCATCACCAGTCACATCCACAACTGTGTGTTGTTTTTTGCTTTGGCTCTCTCTTCATTCTTTCTGGAGTTATTTCTCCACTAATCTCCAGTCGCATATTGGGCACCTACCAACCTGGGGAGTTTATCATTCAGTGTCCTATCTTTTTGCCTTTTCATACTGTTCATGAGGTTCTCAAGGCAAGAATACTGAAGTGGTTTGCCATTCCCTTCTCCAGTGGATCACGTTTTGTCAGAACTCTCCACCATGAGCTGTCCATCTTTGGTAGCCCTACATGGCATGGCTCATAGTTTCATTGAGTTAGGCAAGGCTGTGGTCCATGTAATCAGATTGATTAGTTTTCTGTGATTGTGGTTTTCAGTCTGCCTGCCCTTTGATGGAGAAGGATAGGCTTATGGAAGCTTCCTGAAGGGAGAGACTGAGTGTGGGGGAAACTGGGTCTTGTTCTGATGGGTGGGGCCATGCTCAATAAATCTTTAATCAAATTTTCTGTTGATGGGTGGGCTATGTTCCCTCCCTGTTATTTACCTTGGGCCAAACTATGGTGGAGGTAATGAAGATAATGGAGACCTCCTTCAAAAGGTCCCATCAATGCATTGCTACAGTCAGTGCCCCCAGCCACCACTGACCCATGTCTCCACTGGAGACTCCTGGAAACCCATGGGGAAGTCTGGGTCAGTCTCTTGTAGGGTCACTGCTCCTTTCTCCTGGGTCCTGGTGCACGCAAGGTTTGTGCCCTCCAAGAATCTGTTTCCCAGTCTTGTGTAAGTTCTGGCAGTTCTGTGGTGGAGTTAATGGTGGCCTTCTTCAAGAGGGCTTATGCCCTACCCAGGTCTGCTGCACCCAGAACCCATGCAACAGTCCACTGCTGACCCATACCTCTGCGGGAGACATTCAAACACAGTTCTGTCTCAGTCTCTGTAGGGTCTGGGTCCTGGTGTGCACAATGTTTGTTTGAGCCCTCTGAGCATCTCTGGTGGGTATGGGGTTTGATTCTAATCATGACTTCATCACTCCTACCATCTTGCTGGAGAATTTCCTTTGCCCTTGGACCTGGGGTATCTCCTCAAGGCAGAAGCAGAAGATAAAAGAAGAGGTGGCAAGAATACACAGAACTGTACAAAAAGATCTTCATGACCCAGATAATCACGATGGTGTGATCATTCTCCTAGAGCCAGATATCCTGGAATGTGTAGTCAAGTGGGCCTTAGGAAGCATCACTACAAACAAAGCTAGTGGAGGTGATGGAATTCCAGTCGAGCGATTTCAAATCCTAAAAGATGATGCTGTGAAAGTGTCGCACTCAATATGCCAGCAAATTTGGAAAATGCAGCAGTGGCCATAGGACTGGAAAAGGTCAGTTTTCATTCCAATCCCAAAGAAAGGCAATGCCAAAGAATGCTCAAACTACCACACAATTGCACTCATCTCACGTGCTAGAAAAGTAATGCTCAAAATTCTCCAAGCCAGGCTTCAACAGAATGTGAACTGAGTACTTCCAGATGTTCAAGCTGGATTTAGAAAATGCAGAGGAACCAGAGATCAAATTACCAACATCTGTTGGATCATAAAAAATCAAGAGAGTTCCAGCAAAACATCTATTTCTGCTTTATTGATTATACCAAAGCCTTTGGATGTGTGAATCACAACAAACTGTGAAAAACTCTTAGAGATGGGAATACCAGACCACCTCACCTGCCTCCTGTAAATCTGTATGCAGGTCAGGAACCAACAGTTAGAACTGGACATGGAACAACAGACTGGTTCCAAATCAGGAAAGGAGTACATCAAGGTGGTATATTGTCACCCTGCTTATTTAACTTATATGCAGAGTACATCTTGAGAAACGCTGGGCTGGGTGAAGCACAAGCTGGAATCAAGACTGCTGGGAGAAATATCAATAACCTGGAAGAAAGCAAAGAAGGGCTAAAAAGCATCTAGATGAAAGTGAAAGAGGAGAGTGAAAAAGTTGGCTTGAAACTCCACATTCAGAAAACTAAGATCATGGCATCTGGTCCCATCACTTCATGGCAAATAGATGGGGAAGCAGTGGAAGCAGTGTGAGACTTTATTATTTTGGGCTCCAAAACCACTTCAGATGGTGATTGCAGCCATGAAATTAAAAGATGTTTGCTTCTTGGAAGAAAAGCTACGACCAATCTAGACAGCATATTCAAAAGCAGAGACATTACTTTGCCAACAAAGGTCTGTCTAATCAAAACTATGGTTTTTTCCACTAGTCATGTATGGATGTGAGAGTTGGACTATAAAGAAAGCTGAGTGCTGAAGAACTGATGCTTTTGAACTGTGGTGTTGGAGATTCTTGAGAGTCACTTGGACAGCAAGGAGATCCAACCAGTTCATCCTAAAGGAAATCAGTCCTGAATATTCATTGGAAGGACTGATGCTGAAGCTGTCCAATACTTTGACCACCTGATGAGAAGAACTGACTCCTTGGTAAAGAACATGATACTGGGAAGGATTGAAGGCAGGAGGAGAAGGGGATGACAGAGGATGAGGTGGTTGGATGGCATCCCCAACTCAATGGACATGAGTTTGAGTAAGCTCCAGGAGTTGGTGATGGACAGGGAAGCCTGGCATGCTGCAGTCCATGGGATCACAAAAAGCTGGACATGACTGAGCTACTGAACTGAACTGAAACCTTTGTGTAGCTTTACTTTTTCCATATCCCATTTTTGTCCACCTTAAGAAATATAATTACTGAATGCTTAGGTGGCCCAGTAAACACACACACACACACACACACACACACACACACACACATTTCACCCACATTTTTGTATAACAGGCCTCCAAAGCAGATTTCTATTGCAGATTGTTACCTGGGTATGTTGAAACATGCAAAAAAAGTTGTAAAAGTAAATGATTTAAAATCATTTTATATTTCCTAGTGAGAAAAACTACTTGGTCAATAGGACCTAGGAGTAATATGATTTTTTTCTCCAAAATAACATTTAATTTTATTGACTTAGTTGTGACTTTGAAACTTCTAATAACCATAAATAATAAAAGAATCTGAAAACTCGTGTAATTAATTTTTTCATTTATGAAATATTGAACTCCCACTCTGTTCAAGGCCATCTCCAAGGCTTTGGAGGGCAGTATCTAACTCTAAAGTCATTTTGGTTTTTTCCGTGCTCCTCCTCCCACTCCCTGCAGCCACCACATGCTCCAGCTGGCCCTTAGTCATCTTTGTAACCTATGTTACCATGAAGAACAATTCCTGGCACAGAGTAGGCATGTAGTAAATGCTGTTTCAGGGAAGATGGCACTCATACAGGATAGAGGGACCAACCAAAGGATAAAGATCTTTAAGCAGTGAACACAACTGACTGGTTTGCTACTCATAATAGCATTCCCTTTTTTCTTAAAGCATGTTAGAATGTCTTTGTGAATAGGGCACAGGCTCTACTTTTACTATGTGACATTTATAAAATCTTGGTTCTTATATATATATGCATGATGTGTTTGAGGGAGGAACTATTTATCTCTGCACAGTTTACGTGATACTTTAAAACCCTGGTCCAGCCTAAGTTTTCAAGGGTAAGCTGGCTGGAGCTGTATACTGGAATACAGGAGGGAACCATAAGAGGAAGATAAGATCTTTGGAGGGTTGCTGAGGACAAACACCTCTAAGCAGGTGGTGAAGGTTTGGTTTATTGCTCACTCCTCTTTCTTCACTGCTTATTAGGGAATGTAGGTTATTCTAGTAACAGAAACACAGAAGGCACTGGCACCCCACTCCAGTACTCCTGCTTGGGAAACCCCATGGATGGAGGAGCCTGGTAGGCTGCAGTCCATGGGGTCGCGAAGAGTCAGACCTTACTGAGTGAATTCACTTTCACTTTTCACTTTCAGGCATTGGAGAGGGCAAGGGCAACCCACTCCAGTGTTCTTGCCTGGAGAATCCCAGGGACGGGGGAGCCTGGTGGGCTGCCGTCTATGGGGTTGCACAGAATCGGACACGACTGAAGTGACTTAGCAGCAGCAGCAGCAACTGAAAGTGACTGTAATAGGCAGATTCTGTGTGTTATAA
The DNA here is from genome assembly GCF_042477335.2 of Ovis canadensis. Lineage (NCBI taxonomy): Eukaryota > Metazoa > Chordata > Mammalia > Artiodactyla > Bovidae > Ovis > Ovis canadensis. The sequence goes on along the minus strand of NC_091250.1, from coordinate 40,262,370 downwards.
TGTGGAGAGCAATTGAGACTATCTAAAATTTTTCTCCACTCGATATGTGGTTATATCTAAAAGAAGAAACCAACAACAGAAATGTTATCGCTGAAAGTTAGGTTTGAGATTTTGCATTGTCCACTCACATGATCCCAATACCTTAAGGTAAAGATTTTTTGTTTGTGTGTTTTTTAAGGTAAAGATGTTAAAAATATAAATTAAGTGTCCCCTCCAGCCAAACATAGTGCCTTTGTTTTCACCTCATCACTATTCTTGGTCCCAATAATAACATTAATTAAATTCTTACCATAAATAATAAGGGAATCTACAAACTCCTGTAATTAATTTTTACATAATGATTATCATTGTGCCATTATGTTTTATTGACATATATTTCATTTACTGCTTGAAAATCGAAGACACAGAGATGATAACAGAAAATAATTAGGACACATAATGGTAAATAGAAAAAATGTGTATCATCTTTGAGTTTCTGAAGTTCTGGACCCTTTTCTTTTATACCTATCATGTTTGACAGTGAGAAGAGATGGAACAAATTTGAGTTTTGGCTCAAGTATTCACCAGAAATCTATTTGGCTCTGTTTCATCTTGGTCTTTAGAAAATAGAAGAGTTAAGTGGTTGTACATTTCTGATGTTCCTGGGACTTGTGTGTGAACAGTGATCTTGGGATGATGCTGATGATCTCTATATATGGTCACTGTAACAATTTCCATAACACAAAAAGGGTTAGTGTATTTTAGATTTATTATTAATGTATAAATATTCATTTTCAAATATGGGTAAGCATTTTAGTAAAATTTTTTTCATGTACTAAAAATATTAAAATTCTGAAGTACAAATGCATCTTTATTATTGCAAAATTAAAGTGTTGCAATATCTAATGAGGATTGTTATGTCTGTCAATTATATGCACAAAATTAATAATACTATGTAATAGTTAACCAAAGAAATAGACTGAATTTAATATGAACATTAAGAGATTATATTTATATTTGGGGCTTCCCAGATGGCTCAGTGGGTAAAGAATCTGCCTGCAGTGCAGAAGATGCAGGAGACATGGGTTTGATCCCTGGGTCAGGAAGATTCCCTGGAAGATCCCCTGGAGGAAGACATGGCAACACACTCCAGTATTCTTGCCTGGAGAATTCAGTGGACAGAGAAGCCTGGTCAGCTACAGTCCACAAGGTAGCAAAGAGTCAGACACGACTGAAATGACTTAACATGCATAGCTATATATATCTTTTAGGGATACATCATTTTGAGTCAACAAATGTTTATAAAAGATTAAATCATAAGAATATAATTCTACTCTGTGAAAAGTGGTTTAGTAAAGTATCATTCATAATATTTTCCAAAATAACCTTTTAGAGTTGTGTTTAATTCCATTTAGAACACAAGAGTTTTAAGAAAGTGTCTAATTTTGGAACATGTCATAACTTGTGAAGATAAACTACAAGCAAAATGTCACCTTTACTACTTTGAAATTTTATAAAAAGGAAAAAAAAAAAAGTAACAGAGATATCCCAAGTAGTTCAAGTTAAATTCAAACTTCACAAAGAATACAAAGACAATGGATAAAAGAGAAAGATATGGAGAAAAATGTGGTCCCCAAGCCTATTTTTTCCCCATTAATCATATAAGAAAATTTACAAGAATGCATTTTAAAAGTCTTCCTTATAGTTTTATCTTTGTTTCTAGAGTGAAAGCGCATCTTAAACACCACCACAACTGGCCTCCTATAGGGAAGAAATGGCCCCAAATCCCTGGTCTCTCTACTACCTCAATGGAAATGGAATGTCTATTTAGTATCAAAAATTTGAAGTATCTGTGCTGAGAAGTTTTATTTCTGCATTATGATTCAGCTTGTTAAAATATCTGCCTATTAAGTGTTTTTAAAATGTTGAACAATAGTTATATTTTAATAATGAAATTGCAGGTGTATTTTTAAAATTTCCTTTTATAATGATGATATTCAGTGTTGACCAAATGTTGATTTTAACCCTGGCCATTTGGCCTTTGAATAAAATGCACAGAGCATGTGATACACATCTAGAAATAGATCAAATCCCATCTCTCTAATTGAGTAAACTTCTGCAAACAAGCCTGCTCTTGGCAAAGCTCTATCAGCACCTGTGCCACCGTGACTACTTCACTGCAAGGATTCCTATCTTGGCTGCACAGTTTCCATTTTTCTAATGATAGAATTTCTGCCATTGTCATAAGGAAGAAAATGTATGTATTTTACATAAATATGAACATTTAAATCAACTATCTTTTGACCTTTAAGAAGAAAATCTGATGGGGACAACTTAAAATGAAAATAAAAATGTTTCTCCATGTTGTATTTTTTGGTAAATCCTTTATGTCTAAAATGACCTTGGTGGCCGTGAGGAATGGGGAATAAAAATAATTTCACTATAGATATACTTTTTATGGTATTATAATATAATTTAAAAGTGGTTACTTTGAAGAATGAGACAACATATAAAACTCCTCACAAGCCTGAAAAGAGAAAGCCATATATCCTGATACGCTGGTTAGAATACGAGAATTTGAGGCAAATTTTCCATGGTCTTCTTTGTTGTTGTTTAGTCACTAAGTTGTGTCCCACTCTTTGAGACTTCATGGACTGTAGTATGCCAGGCTTCTCTGTCCTCCCCTAGTTACCAAAATTTGCTCAAATTCATGTCCACTGAGTCAGGGATGCTATCTAACCATCTCATCCTCTGCTGCCCCCTGCTCCATTTGCCTTCAATCTTTCCTAGCTTCAGAGTCTTTTCCAATGAGTTGGCTCTTCACATCAGATGGCCAAAGTATTGGTGCTTCAGCTTCAGCATCAGTCCTTCCAATGTATATTCCTCATCTGTGTATTAAGTATATTGTTTTTAGGAACACAGGCAATATCAATATACTAAGTCCAACTAACTTATACCCTTAATATACAAGTGGTGATCAAGTAAATCAGATAAGAAAGAGTTCCTTCCTCTTCTCCACTCTTGTTCCTTCATTTTCCTTCATCTGCAATGGACCCCTAGCTGCCTGATGTCTTCACCCATCTCTTCCACCACGCCAGACTTTGTTTCTCATCCTGGATCCCAGTAGTTTGTGGACAGCAGAATTTGTCTTCCCTTTTTCATCTCTTCTCCACCATTATTCTTTCAGCTGGTTTCTTCAGAGACCCCAGAATGTACTCATTTCCTTCTTTTCCCCACTGTTCTATTAAATTTTAACCCTTAAAGCCCTTTGAAATGGATTTTAAATGATACTAGATACAGTGCTTGATGAACTATGGAATGAGGTTCGTGACATTGTACAGGAGACAGGGATAAAGACCATCCCCATGGAAAAGAAATGAAAAAAGCAAAATGGCTGTCTGGGGAGGCCTTACAAATAGCTGTGAAAAGAAGAGAGGTGAAAAGCAAAGGAGAAAAAGAAAGATATAAGCATCTGAATGCAGAGTTCCAAAGAATAGCAAGAAGAGATAAGAAAGCCTTCTTCAGCAATCAATGCAAAGAAATAGAGGAAAACAACAGAATGGGAAAGACTAGAGATCTCTTCAAGAAAATTAGAGATACCAAGGGAACATTTCATGCAAAGATGGGCTCGAAAAAGGACAGAAATGGTATGGACCTAACAGAAGCAGCAGATATTAAGAAGAGGTGGCAAGAATACACAGAAGAACTGTACAAAAAGATCTTCACAATCCAGATAATCATGATGATGTGATCACTAATCTAGAGCCAGACATCTTGGAAGGTGATGTCAAGTGAGCCTTAGAAAGCATCACTAAAAACAAAGCTAGTGGAGGTGATGGAATTCCAGTTGAGCTATTTCAAATCCTGAAAGATGATGCTGTGAAAGTGCTGCACTCAATATGCCAGCACATTTGGAAAACTCAGCAGTGGCCACAGGACTGGAAAAGGTCAGTTTTCATTCCAATCCCAAAGAAAGGCAATAGCAAAGAATGTTCAAACTACCACACAATTGCACTCATCTTACACGCTAGTAAAGTAATGCTCAAAATTCTCCAAGCCAGACTTCAGCAATACGTGAACCGTGAACTCCCTGATGTTCAAGCTGGTTTTAGAAAATGCAGAGGAACCAGAGATCAAATTGCCAACATCAGCTGGATCATGGAAAAATCAAGAGAGTTCCAGAAAAACATCTATTTCTGCTTTATTGACTATGCCAAAGCCTTTGACTGTGTGGATCACAATAAACTGTGGAAAATTCTCAAAGAAATGGGAATACCAGACCACCTGACCTGCCTCTTGAGAAATCTGTATGCAGGTCAGGAAGCAACAGTTGGAACTGGACGTGGAACAACAGACTGGTTCCAAATAGGAAAAGGAGTACGTCAAGGCTGTATATTGTCACCCTGCTTATTTAACTTCTGTGCAGAGTACATCATGAGAAACGCTGGACTGGAAGAAACACAAGCTGGAATCAAGATTGCCAGGAGAAATATCAATAACCTCAGGTAGGCAGATGAGATGACCCTTATGGCAGAAAGTGAAGAGGAGCTAAAAAGCCTCTTGAAGAAAGTGAAAGAGGAGAGCAAAAAAGTTGGCTGAAAGTTCAACATTCAGAAAACGAAGATCATGGCATCCAGTCCTGTCACTTCATGGCAAATAGATGGGGAAACAGTGGAAACAGTGTCAGACTTTATTTTGGGGGGTTCCAAAATCACTGCAGATGGTGACTGCAGCCATGAAATTAAAAGATGCTTACTCCTTGGAAGAAAAGTTGTGACCAACCTAGATAACATATTCAAAAGCAGAGACATTACTTTGCCGACTAAGGTCCGTCTAGTCAAGGCTATGGTTTTTCCTGTGGTCATGTATGGATGTGAAAGTTGGACTGTGAAGAAGGCTGAGTACCAAAGAATTGATGCTTTTGAACTGTGGTGTTGGAGAAGACTCTTCAGAGTCCCTTGGACTGCATGGAGATCCAGCCAATCCACTCTGAAGATCAACCCTGGGATTTCTTTGGAAGGAATCATGCTAAAGCTGAAACTCCAGTATTTTGGCCACCTCATGTGAAGAGTTGACTCATTGGAAAAGACTCTGATGCTGGGAGGGATTGGGGTCAGGAGGAGAAGGGGACGACAGAGGATGAGATGGCTGGATGGCATCACGGACTCAATGGATGTGAGTCTGAGTGAACTCCGGGAGATGGTGATGAACAGGGAGGCCTGGCATGCTGCGATTCATGGGGTCGCAAAGAGTCGGACACGACTGAGTGACTGAACTGAACTGAATTCATTAGTATTAATTTGGGAAATTTGATAATGACACTGTAGCTTTGTAATAAATGTTCTTATTTTTTGTGATGCACACTTAGTGTGCAGAGGTAAAATGGCATACAGTTTGAATTGCCTTCAAAATATCCAAAAGCAAAATACAAAGAGAGAGAGAGAATAAACGAAGAAAAGAAGCAGGATAAAGGAAAAAAGGGAGGTACAAAGCAGGAAAGAGGGAAAGAAGAGATGGTGGGAGGATGGAATGAAGGAGAAAGAAAAAGAAAAATGAAGCAAATGGGGTAAAAGCTTGATGATTATTGATTCTGAGAGATGAAGTAGAGTATTCTTTATTTGTGGGTACATATGGACATCCTTATAATAAAAATTTTTAAAAAGAAAAACTCTTATAGTCTATTACCATTTTCATAATTGGATGTGAATAATTTAAAACTTACTTGGACAACTTTTGAAAAACAGGCAGGTTAGTTTAGTTTTTATTACATGGGCAATATAAAGCAGTAAAAATGTCCCTCATAAGGAATTAGGAGAAGTGTATGTGTGTGTGTGTGTGTGTGTGTGTGTGTGTGTGCGAGCACATGATTTCAAATGTTCTATCAAGTGTCCCTCAACAGGAGCCGCCAAAGGTAAAGTTGATGTAAAGGTCTCCCCTGTTATGTTTCACATGAGTAGGTATAGAGTTTCTCTTTCAAGTGAAAAAGGTAAGGTGAATTCTTGGTATCAAAAATTACAATTCTGGATTCTTTCAGTGAAACCTCCACCTCCACCCTTTCATGATCACTTACCATAGTGGTCAGGACTTGTGTTATTACTTAGACAGTGTTATTTATCATAGACCATTGTAGGCAAGCTAGGGATCTTCCCACTTAGAGGGTATATGTCCCCAGTAGTTACCAAAAAACCTGTGGAACTTTAACTCTTTGGGGCTTCATGGAACATCTGCACTTACCTTCTCTGTTTTCTGGTTCTTTTAGGGGGATATTACTGATTACAAGGGCTTTCCTGGCGACTCAGATGGTAAAGAATCTGTCTGCAATATGAGAGATACAGGTTTGATCCTTGGGTCAGGAAGATCCCCTGGAGAAGGGAATGGCTACCCACTCCAGTATTCTAGCCTGGAGAATTCCATGGACAGAGGAACCTGGCAGGGTACAGTCCATGGCATTGCAAAGAGTTGGATATGACTGAGTGACTAATGTTTTCACACTATTGCTTGTAAAACTAATATGTTTTATCAAAATCAAACAATTTTAAGCAAAGGACTCATTTGGCAACTCAGAGAGACTGAAGGGAGATAGAGATTTTATATATATATAATATTATATTTTATTATATATATATCTTCATATAAAAATATGCACATCTATATATATGGAGAGAGAGATATGCTTTGTAAAAATTAAAATAAAAAATGAAATAATTCAGCCTGTGGAGTGTTGGTTGAAGGCCTCATGGTCCCTGGCTCCCTGGCCGTCATTTGGAGTTTCCCTTAGTTGGTAATGCAGATTGTACCACATTTTGAGAATAAATCCCCTGTGCTGCCCTCAATGTGTAATGTAATACTTTCTCTTGGTTCAGTAAAGAAGTTCTAAAGGTTGGTTTGGTTTCACATTAGATTTAGACAGTTTGGAAACAATGAACTATAACATAATACCCCTTTTCTCTTGAGTATCAGCATCACACTCAAGTCCAGTGAACTAGCCCTTATCAATCTTCTGTATGTCTTAGAACGGAAGTTAAATGAGGAATATGAGGGCAAGAAAGACAGCAGTGGAGATTTCTGTTTATTAGGGTACATGATTTTTAGGTCTTTCTGTGACCTTAGCATGATAACTATATTTCTGCCCATAGGAAATCAACAAACATTTCTATTTCCCCTGCTCCACTGTTTACTGGACCTGAATGATATGCCTCATTTTATGTTTTCTTCAGGATGGACAATGCATTATGTGCTGGGTTAATCATCTCTTGAGTTTTTAACTGAATGATCCTAATGGCTCACTTTATTTTTCATGGATGATAAGGTAATTTTCTTTAATACCAAGAGCCATAAAACATGATACAGGTGTCACTCAGTCCAGTAGCCATAATGATGACACTGCTACTGAAATGTACTGGTCATATCTATTATCATCCCAGCGTAACTGATAAAATCAGTCTGTTATTAATACAGTTCCACCATGTTAGCTGTGCTGCTTAAGTGGGGAACTAGAATAGTTAGAAAGATATTTTTGTGACTGAGAAATGATAATTTATCTTCTCTAAAAATAAACTTTGTATGCATAACCCTCACAATAAGATCATTCTCAAACAAGAAGCGACTCCAAAAAAGAAGTCCACTATGATCTCAGGGCTCTGTATTCAATTCAAAATAACACATACATTTCGAAATAGGGAAATAACCCAGACTTTCATACCAAAGATACAAGATTCCCAAATAATTTTCCTATGATTAAATTATATGGATGATAATTTTATTGTTAGAGTAAATTTCACGAAAAATTAATCCTACCTTCAGTAGATATTTCAACAGTTGATTTCTCATCATTTGGTGATGTTGTGGTATTTATTGTTGGTGAAATGGTAGTTGCTTTAGACGTTGTTGATAGTGGAGTGTTTGCAGATGGGGTTTCTGAAAAAAATAAATTGTGTTAAAGTAGTATCATTAAAATTTACACTTATTTTGCTGAGAAACATTCTAGTATATTTAAACAAAATAAACTGTATGTATGGTTTTGGAATTAATTTTCTAATTGTAAAAGAATTCAACCTTGAGTTCAGTATTCATTCATTCACTCCATCAGCTTTTCACCAATGGCATGAATTTTTAAGATGATTGCAGGAGTGGTCTGTGGTTCTGAAAGAAAATAATATCTTACAAAACTAGTGAGGAATACATGTGTAACTTTGACACTTAATTAAGCCAACTAAAGTAACATTGTCAGGTGAAATAATTAAATACTCTTTGGGCAGTGTTTACCAAGTGTTTTTATAGCAAGTTATTGTTCAGTTCAGTTCAGTCGCTCAGTCATGTCTGACTCTTTGCGACCCCCGAACCGCAGCACGCCAGGCATCCCTGTCCATCACCATCTCCCGGAGTTCACTCAGACTCACGTCCATCGAGTCCGTGATGCCATCCAGCCATCTCATCCTCTGTCGTCCCCTTCTCCTCCTGCCCCCAATCCCTCCCAGCATCAAAGTCTTTTCCAATGAGTCAACACTTCACATGAGGTGGCCAAAGTACTGGAGTTTCAGCTTTAGCATCAGTCCTTCCAAAAAAATCCTAGGGCTGATCTCCTTCAGAATGGACTGGTTGGATCTCCTTGCAGTCCAAGGGACTCTCAAGAGTCCTCTCCAACACCACAGTTCAAAAGTATCAATTCTTTGGTGCTCAGCCTTCTTTACAGTCCAACTCTCACATCCATACATGACCACAGGAAAAACCATAGCCTTGACTAGATGGACCTTTGTTGCCAAAGTAATGTCTCTGCTTTTGAATATATTATCTAGGTTGGTCATAACTTTTCTTCCAAGGAGTAAGTGTCTTTTAATTTCGTGGCTGCAGTCACCATCTGCAGTGATATTGGAGCCAAAAAAAATAAAGTCTGACACTGTTTCCACTGTTTCCCCATCTATTTTCCACGAAGTGACGGGACCAGATGCCATGATCTTCATTTTCTGAATGTTGAGCATTAAGCCAACTTTTTCACTCTCCTCTTTCACTTTCATCAAGAGGCTTTTTAGCTCCTCTTCACTTTCTGCCATAAGGGTGGTGTCATCTGCACATCTGAGGTTGTTGATATTTCTCCCGGCAATAAATCCTGCTTGTGCTTCTTCTAGCCCAGTGTTTCTCATGATGTACTCTGCATAGAAGTTAAATAAGCAGGGTGACAATATACAGCCTTGACGTATTCCTTTTCCTATTTGGAACCAGTCTGTTGTTCCATGTCCAGTTCTAACTGTTGCTTCCTGACCTGCATACAGATTTCTCAAGAGGCAGGTCAGGTGGTCTGGTATCCCCATCTCTTTCAGAATTTTCCACAGTTTATTGTGATCCACACAGTCAAAGACTTTGGCATAGTCAATAAAGCAGAAATAGATGTTTTTCTGGAACTCTCTTGCTTTTTCCATGATCCAGCAGATGTTGGCAATTTGATCTCTGGTTCCTCTGCCTTTTCTAAAACCAGCTTGAACATCAGGGAGTTCATGGTTCACGTATTGCTGAAGCCTGGCTTGGAGAATTTTGAACATTACTTTACTAGCGTGTGAGATGAGTGAGTGCAATTGTGCGGTAGTTTGAGCATTCTTTGGCATTGCCTTTCTTTGGGATTGGAATGAAAACTGACCTTTTCCAGTCCTGTGGCCACTGCTGAGTTTTCCAAATGTGCTGGCATATTGAGTGCAGCACTTTCACAGCATCATCTTTCAGGATTTGAAACAGCTCAACTGGAATTCCATCACCTCCACTAGCTTTGATCGTAGTGATGCTTTCTAAGGCCCATTTGACTTCACATTCCAGGATGTCTGGCTCTAGGTGAGTGATCACACCATCATGATTATCTGGGTTGTGAAGATCTTTTTCATACAGTTCTTCTGTGTATTCTTGCCACCTCTTCTTAATATCTTCTGCTTCTGTTAAGTCTATACCATTTCTGTCCTTTATCGAGCCCATCTTTGCATGAAATGTTCCCTTAGTATCTCTAATTTTCTTGAAGAGATCTCTAATCTTTCCCATTCTGTTGTTTTCCTCTATTTCTTTGCATTGATTGCTGAAGAAGGCTTTCTTATCTCTTCTTGCTATTCTTTGGAACTCTGCATTCAGATGCTTATATCTTTCCTTTTCTCCTTTGCTTTTCGCTTCTCTTCTTTTCACAGCTATTTGTAAGGCCTCCCCAGACAGCCATTTTGCTTTTTTCCATTTCTTTTCAATGGGGATGGTCTTTATCCCTGTCTCCTGTACAATATCATAAACCTCAATCCATAGTTCATCAGGCACTCTTATCTATCAGATCTAGTCCCTTAAATCTATTTCTCACTTCCATTGTATAATCATAAGGGGTTTGATTTAGGTCATACCTGAATGGTCTAGTGGTTTTCCCTACTTTATTCAATTTAAGTCTGAATTTGGTAATAAGGAGTTCATGATCTGAGCCACAGTCAGCTCCTGGTCTTGTTTTTGCTGACTATATAGAGCTTCTCCATCTTTGGCTGCAAAGAATATAATCAATCTGATTTCGGTGTTGACCATCTGGTGATGTCCATGTGTAGAGTCTTCTCTTGCGTAGTTGGAAGAGGGTGTTTGCTGTGACCAGTGCATTTTCTTGGCAAAACTATATTAGTCTTTGCCCTGCTTTATTCCATATTCTAAGGCAAAAGTTGCCTGTTACTCCAGGTGTTTCTTGACTTCCTACTTTTGCATTCCAATCCCCTAGAATGAAAAGGATATCTTTTTTGGGTGTTAGTTCTACAAGGTCTTGTAGGTCTTCATAGAACCATTCAACTTCAGCTTCTTCAGCATTACTGGTTGGGGCATAGACTTGGATAACTGTAATATTGAATGGTTTGCCTTGGAAATGAACAGAGATCATTCTGTCATTTTTGAAATTGCATCCAAGTACTGCATTTCAGACTCTTTTTTAATATTTTTAATCTATGTCAGCCTCAGAAGTAATTAAACAAGTTACATTTTTCATGGAGCAAAGGTGCAATGAGTTACAAGAAAGAACCAATTAGCTCAAAACTCTGATGTGGTTAATTTTAACGCTACACTTATTTTTCTTACTTTCCAACTATGTTAACTAACGCACTCCCAGGTGCACAGTGGATAAGAGATATGGGAACTTAGCAACAAGCATTGGCCCAATAATGAAATCCTACACCAGCACTACTCTAATAACTTTTAACTCTTTAAAAGACTCTATGTTCTAGGCTTTCCATGCCTCTCATAGTTGGGAGGCTGTAAATAATCATATGTGTAGTTGCAAGAGTCTGGGTATACCTGCCAAGCAAGCTAGAGTGCTAACAGAGGGATTTTGATTGGAAATATTCTTCTCATGTCCAGGAGACTTATTAGCTATAGCCCTAAGTTAATTTTTTCCAGAGAAAGGTGGTCAGGAATAGCCTCCTGTTAATGTCAGAGGAGTTGGTGAAAGTCATGAAATAGTAAAACAGACAGATTCTGGTTTTGGGGTAGATGCTCGAGAAAGCCTAGGTAGTCCCTTGAGTTCTGAAGCCTTGCTTAACAGTTCTCTTCCACATGACCTTGTCATGGGGGGGATCTCCCGTGGTGGCTCCCAGCATCAGACCTTGCTTCTATCACCAGTCACATCCACAACTGGGTTTTTTTTTTTTTTTTTTTGGCTTTGGCTCCATCCCTTCATTCTTTCTGGAGTTATTGCTCCACTGATCTCCACTAGCATATTGGGCACCTAATGACCTGGGGAGTTCCTCTTTCAGTATCCTATCATTTTGCCTTTTCATACTCTTCATGGGGTTCTCAAGGCAAGAATACTGAAGTGGTTTGCCATTCCCTTCTCCAGTGGACCACATTCTGTCAGACCTCTCCACCATGACCTGCCAGTCTTGGGTGGCCCCATGTACATGGCTTAGTTTCATTGAGTTAGACAAGGCTGTGGTTCTAGTGTATTTAGTAAATACTAAAATCTTAGTACTAATTCATTTCTACCTGGGACATAGCATACTCCTTTCTTTCTCTCCTCTCCCCCTTTTCTCTCTCTCTCTGTATATACATATACAGATATAGACAGATATATGTGTGTGTGTCTAACTATATATGTAAACTTATTGTCTCTTTGGAATATATTAGTAGACTATAGATTAAAAAATTCAACAACTGCTACAAGCCTAAATTCTTGGCACTAGAGCCACCATAAATCTGCCTTTTAAAATGATTTATTTCTCTCATTTGTAATAGTCAAAAGCACAGAAGTGAAGACAGTACAATGTTATATATATATTATATATTTATTTAATAATTATTTTTGGCAATAGGAAGTCACTGTCTTACAAAAACTCTTAAAATGCCCATTGCAATATTTTTTAAAGTGAAGCATGTAGGACTTCTCTGTGATCTATGGAAAGATTTGTTTCACACAATATTATTGTAATTTTTTAACATTTATACAAGCATATGGGGTTTCCCAGGTGGTGCAGTAGTAAATAATCTGCCTGCCAATGAAGGAGACACAAGAGATGTGAGTTTGATCCCTGGGTCAGGAAGATTCCCCTGGAGAGGGAAATGGCAACCCACTCCAGTATTCTTGCCTTGAAAATCCCATGAGAAGAGCCTGGTGGGCTACAGGTCATGGGGTTGGAAAGAGTCAGACACGAGTGACCACACATACACACAAACATACAGTCATACAAGTGGATCCAAGGAGTTCAAACACATGTTGTTCAAAGGTCAGTTGTATACAGAGTCAGAGAAACACACGTTGATAAGAAGGTGGACTCTGAGTAACAAAAACTTACGTTCAAACTCCAGTCAAACTGGGTATGTCACTACAGTCAATGCATATCCTTCACAGAACTTGTCAAATTTGAATTTAAATTTCATTCAAAATTTTCCTCTTTGAATTTGAGGAAAAAACAATAATCTTGAAAGTCAGTGAAAAGCAATATTTGAGATGTCACGAGATAAGAGTGTTCTTCCTGTTTCATTTTATAGATTTGAGGGGCTTGGGAGTGTTAGTGCTTAGCTCTGACTTTGTTTACAAAGAGCTCACAGAAATTGCTTGACATATTCAGCATATACTGGCATGCTCTGTACAGACAGGAACAACAACATTGCCTTTTCACAGGCTTTACCGAAACCAAATCAAAGCTTTTTTCACCTCTGGAGATACATCTACACCCTTGATCTTACGACCCTCCCCTCCTGCTGTGCAATTTCTAGCAGGTAAAAGGAACATAGCACATACGAAGTTATCTTTGCTCTATTAATTAGTCATTTTGTTTTTGCTATCTTTCTTTTTGTCTTAGAGTCCATGATACAATACTAATTTCTAAGTTTAAATTGAGACTGAAGAAGTTATTCAAAGAAGCATATGCTACTTGGATGGGAATTTCATCTGTAAATAGCTTGAATGATTTCTCTCTTTGACTTGCTAAATAGAAAACAACCTTAATTTCTGAGTATAATCCACAACTCCAGAGATATTTTTCACATTTCTTTTTTCCCTTCCTTACTTATTCTTTCCTTCTTTCCTTTCTGCTTCCACACGCTTACTGGTAGCCAGTAACTATGAAAAGCATAGTTAAACAGTGAAAGACTTTATGTTGTACCAAACAGTCACACTTAAGGAGATTTTAATATAGTAGGGAATATGTCTGTACACAATAAATAACAAAGAATACTCTGTTTGAGATGCGTATAACAGTGTTCCTCAAACTTTGAGTTATTAAACAATTAAAGAGAAATTTAAATATATTTAATGTATTGCAGTCAGAGCTTTTTCCCCAAATGAAAGAGAAAAGAGACAACATTAGAGCAGTTTTGTAAATAATGAGAGTAAATATTGTTTCTTGAAGCTTTTGCTTAGGAGTGTGTGTGTGTGTGACGTATGTCTGAACAAAATGTGTACCAGTGCAAAATGTATTTCTTAGAGTGATCCCAGCTAAAAATTTGAAAACTGTGGGACAAGAAAAAATTGAGGCAAGAATTTATAACAGATGACTAATCTTCTGGCATGATTAAGGAATGCTTCATGAGAGAGTTGACAGGGGTTGGAGCTTGAAGAGTAAGTAACATGTTCACACAGAAAGAGGAAAGAACATGAGTGAAGGTATGAAATGGGGAAATGAGAGGGATTTGAAGGCAGGCAAAGAGCTCTGTTTGGCTGAACTGCTATTGCTATGAGAAGACATGGTGGATGTATCTGGTAAAATTCTGGAGACCAGATTATAAAGGACTTTAAATACCAACCCAGAGACATGGGACTTTACCTACAAGTTTGTTTGGAGCAATGGGAAGAGACTAAAAGGAAATTCAACTGGAGAAAACATGACTGGGGAATGAGGAGGGCAGAGAATGAGAAACCACTTGTTGAACTTGAACTAGAAGCTCTCATTTTTATGTTTAGCAACATATTTTTTATGTCGTTGGCCCTCTTGAAGTCGTCATGTGAAATCAGTAAGTTCACATGTATAGTTTGAGGCAAATTAGTAGGGAAATTTCTAGCCACAAATTTATACCACATAATTAACATAGTAAGATTAAGATATTTGTTGCTGTTAAGTCACTAAGTGACTCTTTGTGAACCCATGGACTGCTGCATGCTAGGGTCCTCTGTCCTCCACTATCCCCTGGAATTTGCTCAAATTCATGTCCATTGAGTCAGTGATACAATCTAAACATCTCATCATCTGCTGTCCCCTTCTCTTCCTGCTCTCAGTCTTTCCCAGAATCAGGGTGTTTTCCAATGAGTCAGCTCTTCACATCAGATGGCCAAAGTACTGGAGCTTGAGCTTCAGCATCAGTCCTTCTAGTGAATATTCAGGGTTGATTTCCTCTACGACTGACTGGTTTGATCTCCCCTTAAAAATCTTCTCTAGCACTACAATTTAAAAGCATCAATTCTTCGGCCCTCAGCTTTCTTTACGGTCTAACTCTCACACCTGTATGTGATTACTGGAAAAACCATAGCTTCGACTACATGGACGTTTATTGGCAAAATGTTATCTCTGCTCTTTAATACATTGTCTAGGTTTGTCATAGCTTTCCTTCCAAAGAGTAAGCATCTTTTAAATTACATGGCTGCTTGACCTCACATTCCAGGTGTCCAGTTCTAGAAGAGTGACTACACCATCATGGTTATCTGGGTCATTAAAGCCTCTTCTGTATAGTTCCTTTGGATCCTTGCTGTATCTTCTTAATCTCTTCTGCTTCTGTCAAGTCCTTACGGTTTCTGTACTTTATTATGTCCATTCTTGCATGAAATGTTCCCTTGGGATCTCCAGTTTTCTTGAAGAGATCTCTAACCTTTCCCATTGTATTGTTTTCCTCTTTTTCACTGTTCATTTAGCAAGACTGAGCTATAATGTAAGGCTTGTCCTCGTCTTCTTCTTTCTACATGTTTGGCCACTGATTTCCCAGCACTCATAACCGTCTCCATTACTAGTTCTTCAGATTGTTCAATAGAGAGCATTTCTTCTTTTGGCAAGGATTGACAAATAACCCATATAAATATGGAGCATCACTATGTTCCAGGTAGCATGTGAGTACTTTCTGTGGATTATCTCATTTAATCCTAACAAAGACCCTACATAAGCTCATACTCTTATGATCACCATCTTATAGGTAAGGACACTGAAGCTGAAACATGGTAAGCAGCTTGCTCATATTGTACACTGGGAAGTAAGACAGTTGGGGTTTCAGTACAGACACTCTTGACTCCAGAGAAGATACTCTTAACCATCACACATCTGGCCACAGCATGGTGGATTCATGCCAAGCCACACTCCCCGTAACCTGCTTTCTGCCTCTGACAAGGTGTCATACTAAAAGTGTGGAAGTGACTAGACACACTGATGTTTTGACCCCATGAAAGGATGAAGAAAGAGACAAAATAGCTCACTTTTTCTTTTTAATAACAAGGATTCATACCGTCATGTACATATAAATAAACAAATATATAAGATGTTTCCATATTAGACTTAAAGCTTCAAAGGATATTTCTAATCTTTTAATGGTGTTTAAAATTGAAAAATAAAAACAGACTTATTGAGGTTTAAAAAAAATTGCAAATAGAAATTTTCTCTCCTGATATGATGGAAAAGATTTATTCTAACTACCACCATTAATGGAGAAGGAAATGGCGGCCCACTCCAGTATTGTTGCCTGGAGAATCCCACTGATGGAGAAGCTTGGTGAGCTGCAGTCCATGCGGTCACAGAGTTGGACATAACTGAATGACTGAAACACACTGCCATTAAATTTTGTTGACCAGGGTATGAGTAACTATCAATTATGCTTTTACTCTATTATCTGTAAATTTATTCTAAGTCTGATTTGATCTTATACTAAACTGTTGAGGGAAATGGTTTATTCTGAAGTATTTTCTCCTCACAGGACACGGTGTGGTAGCATTTTTTCTCTCTTTACCTCCAAAATGTTTAAAGATAAATTTAACAAGGAGACCTGTGCTTTATGGCTTTGCTTGTGCCAAACCAGAGACTGCTGCTCTTGAGAGAAACAGATGGTGCTTCATCCCCATTCCACCTTATACCAATACGCTTACACTGAGAGAGCACAAGGGATGCAAAGCACAAGCTTCTTACATTATGAAAGAATGAAGCATTATTGGGATTTTAAGGACAATCGCTGTTTTAATCACAAAATAAGAACTTTGAGAATTCAGTTTATGGCTAGAAACCAGGTATCATATTTTCTCCTGTTTTCAAATGATCAAGTCATTGACTCCAATCTTCTTAACATGTTTTGTAATTACATTTATAGGAACTCACAAATAATCTCTGAGAGTCAGAATTTCATCCATCGTCATAATGAGCAACTGTGACCAAAAGTAAGGGGGTCCAGTTGCTTGCCGCTCAAAAGCCGATAAAGAGGCAAGGTTGGAAAGAGGAAATGAATAAATAAATAAAGAGGAAAGTTTGCTTTATCTTAGATGCTGGCAATCCACAGTGAGGGGAAGGTGGACTCCTGTCCAAAGGTCAATTACAACCCCCGGCCCCCTGCACACTGACAATCAATGGGCAAGCACTTTTATAGACGGAAGAAAGATGCTACAAGCAGAAACAGCTTGGCTGACTCTGACAGTCATCTTGAAATTGGCCATCAATGGTCTGACCAGTGTCATCTTGACTGTTCTAAGTACAGTTAATCTTCAGTTCCAGGGTTGGTTTGTTCTCATTTCTTTGAGGCCAGTTCTCAAGAGTGTGGCACCTCTTGCCACACTCTTGCCACATGTCTTGGCTACAATCTGGTCATAATGTAATTAACTTCTTCTACCTGGTGGGGGTTTCAGTATCTATAAGACAGCTCACAGGATATGGCTCAGAATATTATCTATGGCCCTTGAAGAGGAACTAGAGGTCCTTAACTATGCTTAATGACTAAACTATTATTATTTCATTTTATTGGACTGTTTTCTTTTGTTTCTTCATGTTGTCACTGCTCTGATTAAACTTATTGTTTGGCTAAAGTTTTTCCACAGACAAAAGGCAGGCGAGGGTGTGGGGGTGGGGGAGTAAGGACCATAGGGTTCTACTCTGATTGAAAATTATTTCCCCATCTACCTTTTCCCCTACCAAGTCTGTGTCTAAAGTCCAATGAAAATCCATTACTAGAGACTGATCTTGATTTTTCTAGATCAATACAAACACTGAATGACAGTAACTTAAAATTCTAGAACTTGAAACCTGGAACAAACTTTTAAAAAACATCCTAATGTAATAGAATCCACACATTTTACAGCTTAGAAAATGTATGAATTTAAGGGAGTTTCAAAGATCACGGCACCAATTAGTTAAATTCCTTCTCTAATTCTACTCTTTGTGTATGTGGAATGCACTTGTGGCAGAGACGCTGCTGAAGTTTTCCTTTGAATTATCTGAGAAAATATTTTTTCTTAGCCAGTTCTAACCATAAAGACAATTTCAGACATGGTTTTAAGTTCTTTAAGGAAACAATGGTTTCTTTATAAACCTTCAAAAATACCATTATTAGGTAATAACTTAATAAACTAGATTAATTGCTTTATGGAACTGAAGGTAAAGTAGATAATTTTATATTTCAATAACTTAGAATGTATTACTTCTACTATTTCATATTGTCTTCATGCAATGCCACTTCCTATAAATACCACCCCTTAGACTTTTGGAAACATTTACAGATTATATATTGAAATAAAGTGATTGTCAATCTTCATTTATCACTCGCAGATGTTTCTTCACTATGTATTACAGCTTATAAATGAATACAGATCCACTTCCTATATTTATATGTGATGGCAATGCATAAATCTGGATGTTATAAATAGTGATAAGGTCCTTTTTTGTAGTACTTTGTCAGTAATAGCATAATTTTTGCTCAATATTGTACCCTATATCTTCTTTGTCTGAAAAGAAGTAACAAAGAATTAGCAAAGTTTAAGTGGAAAATTTCAATTTTCCTTCACACATGAAAATATATCAAAATATTAATTATATAATACAGTATATTACAAATGTATACATGGATAAGTAAATATATTTGTATATTAATATAACAATAATAAATGAAATATGATACCACTTTCTATATTCTCATCAAAAGAGAACCTTCATGAAAGATAAGGGACTGATTCCTTTAAATTATCAGTGTCATATCAACACATTGCCCTTTGACACAGCAAAGGTCACTTTGGCCTACTTCCAACCAAATGAAATACAGTTAACTTTTTTCCTCAATTTAAAGAAAACAATTATTACATGATGATTTCTTCTGTCTGCATTGGTCTGATAATTTCAATATTTTCTATATGAAGTGCATAAGTAAGCTACTAGCCAATGAGACTTTTACCTCAACAAACATTTGTCTATTTTAATAGAGGCTAAGCAAAATTAAAAATATGTTTTTCCTAGAAGAATTTAGACTTTATTTTGATACCCAAGCTACATATATATGAAACAGCTATAAGGTTACATCAAGGTGCTGTATAAAAATGTTGCTGGAGCTTCCCAGGTGCCTCAGTGGTAAAGAATCCACCTGCCAATTCAGGAGACACAGGTTCAATCCCTGGTCCAGGAAGATCCCACACACCATGGAGCAGCTAAGCCCGGGTGCCACGAGTACCGAGCCTGCGCTCTGGAACCTGGGAGTCACAACTTCTGCGGCCTGTGTGCCCTAGCTCCTATGTTCTGCAACTAAAGAGTGGCCCCCACTCTCCACAGCTAGAGAAAAGCCTGCACAGCAATGAAGGCCTGTGCGGCCTTCAGTAAAATAGTGAAATGAATCAATAACATTATTTTTTAGTGGTGCTATATAATTAATACTGTGTTTAGTTTGTTGTAGGCCAGTTCAGGGAAATCGAAGTAAAGTTGTGTCTCTCTGTGTCTGGGATAAATGGAATCCTTCTCCTGGTGGAACAGATTTCAAGAGGAATCAGATAATTTTGCATGAGAAGGAAAGAAAAACAAAATTGTTTCACAGCAGAAAAAGAAGTTAAGATATTCAAAAAGAAGGGGAACGTCAATAGTGCCAAATGAAAAAGAGACTATACAATATAAGGCCTGACATGGGCATTGAGGATATTACACACTTAAAAGTAGCATCTTTGAGGAGAGGAAAACAGGGAAATTTCATTTTAAACGAAAGCATTAAGAACGCTTAAAAAAAAGGATTTGAAGTTTAAAGTATTTTTCTATTAAGGCTAAAAAAATACTATGGCAAACACAAAAGGCTTGGGAATGCTTATCTTTCGTAGGTGGAATGAATTTGGGAGCTAAGAAGAAAATCTCATCTCTGACGGGAAGAAAACATGCAGATAAGTGGGCGAGAGCTCTGCCCCACAGAGGAATCTCCTCAGGTGGCCAGCCATCTGTGAGTAGGGAGGGAGCGCCAGGCCTGGCAGGCTTGGGCATGGACAGGTGTCTCAGCCACCTGGCCCTCTGGGGAGGACAGGAAGGCAGCACTGCACTTGTGAGTTTCTTAAACAGAAAACAATAATATCTGCAAAACGGACCTGCAGATCCAAGGTGCTTTGGCTGACAAACGGATGGAGGCTCCCAAGGCAAATTTTCTCCATTCATCCAGGTGTCAGGTTTGAAATTATGGGAGTTTGCAGGGATTTTTTTCCTTCACAAAACAACTGTGATTCTTTGAAGATCAGGCTCCATAATTGTGGACTCTATTATAAGGGGATTTTATATGCTGTACCAGGTTTGAGGTGTGTCAGCTCTTTGAGGTATAAAAAGGCAAAGGTTATATTTTAATATCTATAAGAATGGGAGTATTCAGGGAAAGAAGTGACCTGGCCATATTCCTGGGCTCTAAGACAACCATCCCGAGACCCTTCCTGCCGTGCTCTGCTCTGACTCCAGAGAACTGTGATTCTGTGATTCGGAAATCTTCCGGGGAAACCCGATGCTTAGGCTTCACACGCAGGTTCTGGTCACCTCCAGCAAACTTTACGAGCAAGTCTCTTGGGCTTGTCTAGGGAAGGGGAAAAACCACAGACTCCCTCAGTCCTGGGAGGACCAGCGCTGCTCTGGCCCCGCTCTGGGCTCCACTCAGGGGCAGCGATCACTATGGAGAGCAAGGTCTTACTCTCTCTGTAATGGCAGCCCCGGCTTTCCTCTGCGCTTAGACTGTCACCACTTGAAATCCTGGGTCCTTGATACAGGCCCTCCTGGCATTTCCTCAGGAACAGGGAAGGTCTCACTAGATATTCTCCTCCAGCAGGTGACATCGGTTCAGAAGAGTGGCTTACAAGAAATGACACCGTGGGAAGCAGAAGGACACAGAGACTCTGCCGTTGTGACATCAGCTCATGATGCCACTGCGTGAGCCACTTCACTGCTTTGGGTCTTGGTTTCCTCTCTATAAAAAGTGTCTGCTGAATAGAGTTTCTTCAGCTACAAAATTATATTACTTCTAAGATTAAATTACAGTGTAAATACTCATTATGGCAAATAATAAAACATGAGTTGCCTTTCTACATACCAAGAAGGAGGCTTGTACTTCAGCAGTTATATACAAAGGCTTCATGGAGTTACCAACTCATCACCTGGGAGAAATCTAAGTCCCCAAATGATTTCTGTATTACAAGGGACAAAATGACTACCTCATGCAATCTGACTACCTATATGCAATCTGAAAACGTTACCTGGTCAAAATATATTTCCCTTCAGGTGTTAGTCTACCTGGAAATAGAGAAAAGGTGAAAGAAAAAATTTGAAATAGATATTTGGGTCACTTTGGGTTGGAATGTTCTTTTTTAACATAGAAGAGCAAATGATGAAATATTTTACATAGATAAAACTAATACCAACATGAATGAATGGAGCTCATATACAATAAGCTACACAACTTCTCAACAGTGTGTATGTGTAGGTCTGTGTATGTGTCTACTTTCGATTAGTGACAGGTGAGTTTGTAAAAAGTCTACAGTATTGCATTTGAAGCTAGCAAATGATATTTGCCTGAATTTGAGATGTCATATTTATTATTTTATTAACTCTTACTTTTGTCTTCTCTAAATGTAAAGAAAAACTCTAGCTGATTTTAAATGCTTTTTAATTTGTATCGAGAGATGGTAATTTTGGTTATTAAGGGGTAAAATAAGAGGACAAAAGTTTGTTTCTATCTACAGAAAAATCAAAGTTGTTTGATTTTTCAAAGACAATCTTTTCTTGCCCTAAAAAGAATGATTTGAATAGACAAACTACTTTAAACAATAGACATTCCAAGAATTAAGCATGTATAATAATAATTGCTTTCATATCACTTGATTTTAACAATTTCATAGAACAGTAGAACAGACACTACTATTATCTCCATTTTATAGATGAAGAAATCGAGGTCTGATTGTGACTTGTCAAGACTCAGAGTAGAAAGTGTTAGAGCCTAGTTTATATTCAGATATTCTAATCCCATCTTTCATGTTCTTTTCCTCTACATTGGCTAGGCTTAGAACTGCAATGCCATGTTTGTGGTTGCAAACTTAGCACACATACATGGGGTTGCAAAGAGTCAGACACATGCATGCTAATATTTAGCAGCATTCTGTTTCTCAACTGAGTGAGTGAGTGAAGTCGCTCAGTCGTGTCCGACTCTTTGCGACCCCATGGACTGTAGCCCACCAGGCTCCTCCGTCCATGGGATTCTCCAGGCAAGAATATTGGAGTGGGTTGCCATTTCCTTCTCCAGGGGATCTTCCCAACCCAGGGATCGAACCCAGGTCTCCCACATGGCAGGCAGACGCTTTAACCTCTGAGCTACCAGGGAAGCACTGGTAGCTAGTCTTCTCAACTAGTAGGTGCCATTTATTATCTTATTGGGAAGGTAGTTAGCAATTTTCATGTAAATGAAGGATTTACTTTCAAAATATTGGAGGACCACTACTTTGTGGATCGTGGTGTATCAATTAGAGTATAATCTTGTTCATTTGACTAATGGCTTTATATAGGATTACAAGCTGAGCCAGAATTTGATACCTTGCCTTATTCATTCCCTGCAAATAGTGAAGGACAGTCTTTAAACACTCGTGACATACTTTTAATCAGAAACAAATAAGCAAAGACTTAACAGAGCAGGGGATTTACAGCCCTTTGTTTCCAATATGTACCAGTTCCAAGTGCTAGAATAAAAGCATATCTTTCCTTCTGTGAATCTGCTTCTCCACCATTTTCCACACTGGAGATGGAAAAACTGCTCAGTTTGCTCAGATGGAACCACATGCCCAGTAGATGCCCATCATGTATTTATATAAGAACAGAGAAGAAGTCATGGTGTCTACTTTCTTGTTTTGGAGACTAGCTTTCTAGCTTTTATATGGTATATTTTTCCAAATTAAAAATATTTTGAACACTCCTTCAGGATGCCATCAAAAGAGTCCCTTGTGGTGGGCTAATTAAATCTAACACATTTAAAAATAACTCTGCATGTTGTGGGACAGATGCACCATTTGGAAAGAGAGAGCACTTACATGAACACTGCAACAGATTTTTGTTATTTAATAGTGGGCAACAGACACGTTTACAGAATATGTTTTCCAAGCTTGTTTGGGAGGTATCTGCTTCGCTGACAACGGAAGAAATTAGGGCATCCATATTTAAAGAGAAGGAGAGCAAGAAGTATATATTCTTATTTTTCAATTGACTCACATTCACCTTATTATTTAAAAGTGGTACCCTTTTGTATAATATCATTAAAATTTAACAAGAAGAATGAACCTCTCCAAATTCCTTTCCCAAATGCCAAGATGAAGACTGGGATGGAAAAGTTTTTCTATCTTATTTGGGCTTGCCAGGTGGCACCAGTAGTAAGGAACCCACCTGCCAATGCAAGAGACATAAGAGAGGTGGGTTCGATCTCTGGGTTGAGAAGGTCCCCTGGAGGAGGAAATGGCAACCCACTCCAGTATTCTTGCCTGGAGAATCCCTTGGACAGAGAAGCCTGGCAGGCTATGTGTCCATAGCGTCGCAAAGAGTCAGACACGACTGAAGCGACTTAGCACAGGAACAAATATCCACCTGACTACTTGTAAGAAGTGATTTTGGAAATTCAGAAGGATTCCCAAAACTGAAAGAGCTGTAAGGAGAACTTAATTGCTCTTCCCAAGAAAGCAGAAATGATTTGTTCTTTTTAATCCTCGAGGGTAAGAGAGCAGAAGATGTAGAGGAAGAGAGGAGAGAATAGGCCAAGAAAGAAGGTGAAAAGCTTTTAAGAATGGAAGTATTTGAAACTTATCCTTAACTTTGCACCTCTCTGTTGTAAAGCCCCCCTCCCTATGCATAGTCACCTATGCGTGCAGCATGCAGGCCTGCACTCCACATGAAGTCTGCAAATATCCAGCAAGACTCGAGTTAAGTGGATCTTTCTGGGCATGCAGGAAAGCATGGGGAATTACCTTTTGGTTGTTGCCAGTACAAAGATGAAGAAAATGTCACAAGGAACCAAATAGAGTACAAGATTCAATGGATGCAGGAAGGTGGAAATAAAGAT
The DNA here is from genome assembly GCF_042477335.2 of Ovis canadensis. Classification (NCBI taxonomy): domain Eukaryota; kingdom Metazoa; phylum Chordata; class Mammalia; order Artiodactyla; family Bovidae; genus Ovis; species Ovis canadensis. The sequence continues at coordinate 40,238,421 of NC_091250.1, read as the reverse complement.
GAACATGAAAACTTAATCTTTTCTCCACCAAGAAGTATTTGAGGAAATGTGGGGCAATGGACTTTTTCCCAGAGCAGCAAGTAAGTCTTTAGTCTGAGCATGTTTTTATATTAAAGGTAGATATATCCTGGAGCCATCCTTGGTATAAAAAATTATTCTTATTTTATTAAATGCTGTTTACTAGACTCAGAATCAAATTTGCTGAGTCACAATTATGTGTTTATGGCAGAAGATAATTGTAAATTTTTTCTATAGCAAATCAATCCAGAATTGGCTATAAATTGTTTTCTTCCCAAATATGGCAGGATGGATAATCAGAATGAACAGACTTTGGAGCTATAGAGCAAGCACTTCAATGCAGCAGTGATAATTATTTAGATTTGAGATATCACCAGTATTAAGTATAAAGTTTTCTAAGCACGAAAGTTACCATTAGATTATAGTTGAATTTATTGTAAACTGATTTTTTTCCAGTTTTAAAGATGAATTAATGCCAGAACAATTAAATTTTACTTTCCTAACAGCAATATTAATAAAGAAAACCAATAAATGTATTGTTGCATTACTATATATAGTTTCTTTTATCCAACATGCTTAAGAAATATAGTGCTCTATATAACTAAACATTTTTTATTAGTTTACAATTACTATGTGAAATATACCAGAAAAATCAATTTTCAACCAATTCTAATAGATAACATTAACATTTATCTGTGTATCTCCTGCTATTCGTACTTGACAATAGGTGCTTATTAGCTGTTTTTTATATGCTAAATTTAAGTTTTACCTGACTAGCCAGAATCTTCAGACTATTATAATTAATTTATCACTTTAAATAGATTACCATTAGCTAAAAAAGAAAGTAAAACTTGGGTTGTATTTATATTGAACATACGATCTACTATTGAAACTTCATATTGAAATAAAATTTCTGGGTTTAAATTTATTGGGAAATCATTATTCCTTTATGCATTATTACTATTTATAAACATGCCTCTGCTTTTTTTTGTGAATTCAACAGTGTTGAATTTATGGTTCATAAACTGGGATTTATGAGGTTTTTCTAATATAGGGTCACTTCAAAATCTGGGAAAAATTTGTGGGGCATTTTCTATGCTCTTGGCATTTTTATTATTTCCAGTGAGACTTCTGTAACGTTTGAAAGTATGACACCTCTTATTCTCATGGGTGATAAAGGTTGAAGTGAAATGTGTTTGCTAAATTCAGAAGAGTCACTTACCAACTATCAAAGTATCTTCAAAACTCTTGTCCATTTTAGCAGGTTTCTAGTGAGAAAAAGAAACTGACAAGAGGAAATGCCATATTTGGCTGTAGCAGTCTCCTAAGTTTTAATCTCTTGGAAAGTGTGTCCAAAATTTCATTCACACCTGTACCACCTTTGTGAGCTTATTCATATTCTTTATCTACTATTACTTTACTCTTTTTCTTTAAAATCATATCATTTAAAACTTAGCTATAAAAATAAATAGTATGACAAAAGTCATATTCCATAAAGATATCATTGACTATGATGTTTCTGTGCTTGAGTCCTGCTCTCCTTATATTGAAAAGTGAAATTTGTGAATGTTACAGGACAGTAAAGACAAAACACCAAACAAACACCTAGATAACTAATTATCATAGAGATTTGAGTTAATGTTGTTTAATTTCATTGATGCCTAAAATTATCTCAAGTACCTGGAAATACTGCTCTAGGTGAAAGTTTTTAAAAGCCACTAAATAAGTCTTAAATTATTTTGAATGTACTAAATTTTAGCTTTTCCATATGACAGAAAGTCAACCTTGACTCCATTTTTATCCTTCTTTTTTTTTTTTAATCTCATGCCGCCATGTATTATTCCCATCTTTCTTTAAGAATCAAGATCAAAAGAGCCCAAAGCTCATTACTGATACTATAGGTATAAACGAAGGACTGAATAGGTGATCAAAAATTCATTAATGTCCTGAAAGCCTATGTGGAGAAAATGCTGTACAGCTGATCCTTAAACAATGAGGGGGTTAGGGGTCCTGATCCCTTGTACTGTCTGCACATAATTTATAGTCTTCCCTCCTGATCTGAAGTTCCTTCTTGACCTCTGTATTTGAGATTCTGCATCCACCAATTCAGCTGAACTCCAATTGTGTGGGACTATGCAAACGTTCATGCTAATTTGCTTCATTTGTAGCTAACTCTTTGTGAACCTATAGTGCATCAGGCTCCGTGGGATTCTCCAGGCAAGAATGCTGGAGTGGGTTGCCATGCCCTCGTCCAAGTAATCTTCCCAACCCAGGGATCGAACCCACATCTCTTAAGTCTCCTCCTGCACTAGCAGGCAGATTCTTTACCACTAGCGCCACATGAGAAGCCTTGTAGGACTATTGTATTTATTATTTTAAAAAATCCACATATAAGTGAACCTGCATAATTCAAACCTTTGTTGTTTTAGGATCAACTGTATATAAAAAAGGAGCCATACAGCCTATCATAATCAAAATCAGGGTTTTAAAGGACAGTGTGTTGAGCTACATTTTTAAGATCTTGGATAATAGGAAATATACACTGAAAAATAACTAGATAAATTATTAGTCATTTATAGGACAAAGTTTAGTAGGAATAAATATAAAGTGAACAACAAAACAACAAAAGCAAAAAATGTACAAATTTAGTAAAACAGTACAGAATAAATACATCAAGAAAAGGTGTAAAGGCAAAGGAAATCCCAAGCAAGAAGTGGATAATTATTAGTATGATATTTTATCTTAAAATTATACTTGCAAATAAAACTGTATGGTGAGATCATTATATACAACTAAGTAGTAACTATCGTTATTTTGCTTAAGCGTGGTTAGATTCTTATTACAACATGAATTCAATTTCCATCTCTGCAGTCTAAACAAGTAGGAGCAAAATTAACCAAGAACAGAAACCAATGTGAGTAGAGAGATAAACTGAATTCCCGGAGGAGAAGAAAAAGGAGTTGGAATGATACACTGTTTAATCTGAGGAAACAATATCTGAAACTAACTTAATCTTTTTCAAATTTATTTCTTTAATATCGTTTGTCTCTTTAACTTAATTTCCCAATATGTGAATGAAAGCTAAAAGAATTTCACCTTAAAATTTCACTTTTTTGTTTCACTAGATGAAAAAAAAATCAGTAATTTTTTTACTAGTATTCAGTTAGTAAAATTCAGTTCGTTAACAAATGAATTTTCATATAAGTACCTCAGGAAACACAATGATAACTATAAACCAAATTAATTAGTAAAATATATCTGCCATGAAAAAACATGATAACTTCCACAATTATAATGCATAACTTTTTAATTATCTATGTTGGAAAAATAGAAAAAACTATATATTTATAAAATTTACTACTATTATTTTTGTTAGTAGTAATATAGTATTGTAAAATGGTAATAAAGCATCATTTTATCTGTACCATTTATTCAATGGTAAATTAAAGCTCTGACTTAATGAATTTAATTCATTAAGGCATATAATAAATATATGTCAATGCATATAATCCTAAACATGTTTTTGGCTTTATGAAGCAAGTAAATAATGAATCATATAAATAAATCCAGCCAATATTAATCAAACATTTACTGTGGATGTAGCTTAAGAGAAAAGAATATACCTTGCTAATTGGGAAAAACTCACTTGATACAGGGTGTTCATTCTGTTCATGTAAATGTCAATTAAATTTATGTCAAAAGCTTGAATGTATTACAGATTTTATTGGATAACACTTGAATTAGCTACTCATTGCTGTGCAACAAATTATTCCTAAGCACAACTCTTAAACAACAATTATTTACTGTCTTCACAGTTTCTGCCATCAGCTTGAGGCTTGATGGATCTGGAAGATCCATTTACATGGTGGCTCACTCCCCTTGCTGACGACTTGGTGCTGGCTGTCAGTGGAAGGTCAGGTTTTCTCCACTGGGAATTTCTGCCTAATGGTTCCCACAACACAACATGATGGCTGGCTTCTCCCTAAGAGAGCAATCTGAGAGACCTTGGCAGAAGTCATCTGTCTTTTACTTCCTTGTCCTGGAAATTACACAACATTGCCACTGACTTCCAAGAGTCACACAATTCAGTCTTCAGTAAGTGTGAGAATGGGCCATCCAAGTACTTGAATAGAAGAGGGAAGGATTATTGGAGGCCATCATGGAGGCTGGCTACCAAACTACTCAAAATTTGCTGGATTACTTTCAAGTACAAAGATGCCTAGGGGCTTCCCCAGTGATGCAGGGGTAAAGAATCTGCCTACAATGCAGGAGACACGGGTTTGATCCCTGGGTCAGGAAGATCCCATGGAGAAGGAAATGGCAACCCACTCCAGTATTCTTGCCTGGGAAATCCCATGTACAGAGGAGCCTGGTGGGCTACAGTCCATGGGGTCCCAAAGAGTCAGACACGCCTTAGTGACTAAACAACAACAAACAACACCAAAACTCTTAAGTATTTAAAATTCTATTTATAAATTGAAAATAACATCTATCATTTTGCCTGCCTTTTAGGGCTTTATAGAGATAACGTATATAAAAAGTACTTTGTAAAATCTTAATTAATAAGCAAATATGGCATTATTGTTGTTAAATTATATAGTCAGATGTGGTACCACACTGAAATGATTTTATAGAAAACAAAGCACATGGCTTGGCTTTGCTCATAAGTAGTTTTAATAAATGTTTTATCAGTTTTTAAAAATAGTTAAATTTTTTAAAGTACTTCTCTTACACTGAATTAGATGGATACAAGAGAAAGTTGAATTTGAATGAAATTAAGTCCTAAAGAGGATTAAACATTGTTTCATCTCATGACACCCTGTCTGAATCACCGAGAAGCATATACAGCAAGCTTCAATCTAGATTTCAGAAGCGCAGGTCTAGCCTCACAAAGAGGACCAGGGGAGACCAGAGATCTTGAGGTGCACTGACATGTGGGTCAAGTCAGCCTTCAGTCTAGTGGGGTAGATTTACAAATCAACCCTTCTATTAAATTAAATATGATGAATGCCTCTGACTACTAAATAGTGGGTTGGCCAAAAATTCCTTCAGGGTTTTCTGTAAGATATCATGGGAAAAACACAAATGAGTTTTTTGGCCAACCCAATAATTCCAGGTAGAAACATTTTACAAAAAGCTACTTCAGTGCAAGAGGACAAACCTGAGCAAAGGCAAGTCTTACTTGGAAGGCTCTGACCCTAAATAAGTAAAGGTGAATGACAACCAGCATTAAGAGTGTAACAGAATGAGACCGAGAGGAAATCAATAACAGCTAAATTAGAACTGCAAGTATCCAGTGTCTTCCCTATTCATAAAGGAATGTGTTCCAGAGTTTCAGGGGAAATGGAGAACCCACAAATAGTGTATGATTAATGACAACAGAGATTTATTTGCTAAAACAAGGTTGTGCTTGTCACAAAATGCTTCAAAAGGCTGACATTTCTCTCCATAGCTTTTTTCTTGATATTTCTTAACGTTTTTTCTCTTTTTTCTTTTCTCACTCAAGAATCTCTTTAATGAACAGTAAAAGTTATTAATTATTATTTAAATACACATCTTTTTATCATTATTTGAGACAAAATGAGAAGTATTCATAAAATTCTTCAGCAGAATACCAAGTAAAATGATGTCTCGAGGAAAAGCACTTATGCAATTTGAGCTACAAGCTGAACTTTATGTTTCTTCTACAGATCACCATTTTTACTTGCAAGAATAACTTACAAAGGATAGTCTTTCTTTTGTTTATTTATTTAAATAAAAATATAATTGATTTACAATGTTGTATTAATTTCAATGGGTTTCCCTTGTGGCTCAGCTGGTAAAGAATCTGCCTGCAATGCAGAAGACTTGGGTTCTATCCCTGGGTTGGGAAGATCCCCTAGAGAAGGGAAAGGCTACCCACTCCAGTATTCTGGCCTGAAAAATTCCAAGGAGTCACAAAGACTCAGACACAACTGAGTGACTTTCAGTTCAATTCAATTAGTTTCAAGTGTACAGCAAAGTGATTCAAATATATATGTGTAGATATATATACATATATATATATAAACACACACACATAATAGCTGCCTTTATTTTTCTAATTATTGATTTTTATTTTTCTTATTTTACTGCACAAGCTAGCGTATTTAGTACAACATTCATAAAAGTAGCATTGCTGGACAAGATTGTTTCATTCTCATTCTCAAAGGGAAAGCTAACATTTCTCCATTACGCATGGTAATTGTTGTAGTTTTTGAAGCTACCATATCAGATTGAGAAAATCCCCTATAGTCTTGTTTCCTAAATGTTTTTTTAATAAAAAATGAATATTAAATTCTTAAAAGTGCTTTTCCTGCACATGTTCAGATGATCATATTTTTTTTTACACACTCTATCATTGCGGTAAATTATGTTGCTTGATGTCCTAGTGTTAAACCAATTTCATATTGTTAATATAATCCCAAATTGGGGACAGTTAAGGACTCTTTTAAATATTTTACTGGATTTTAAAATTTTTTTTGAAATAATGAAACTGGTACAGTATTCCTCTCCTATAATATGCCTAGCAGGTTTTGATGTCAGCCGTATACTTGCAAAAAATCATGGGCCTTCAATATTTTTATCAAGGGCAGGAATTTTATGTTCATCAAATAAGTTGTAAAGATGGGACGGGAAATAAAATTAAGTAGCATTTTAATCATATTCTATGATTTGTGGTTTCTAAATTCTTTAAATTATTTTCTAAGTTTTATGCTTTCTGAACACTATGAAACATGGATAGCAATTAGCATTAGGTTAATTATTTACAGCATTTAGTAATAAAAGCATTATTCCTTACTGAAAAATTTAAAAATGATGACCGGAATGTCTTTAAAATTCTGAGGCTGAATTGGCAAGTCTAATTAGTTGTAGAAAATTGTCCCAGAAGAAGTCCATTGAACAGCCATACACACAGTGATAAGTTTGCACACCTAGCACTTAGATGAAATCCTACAGGTTCAGGAAACAAGTGAAGGGATTAACCTGATGCCCACAGGAGTTTGGCAGAGCAGTAAATGAGAGGCTCAGGGTGTAAGCACATGTAGGTATGTAGAAATGAGACCATCTTCCAACTTAAAGGAGGCACTTGTGACTCCGGTTTAGCCAAATGCTGCTGTGAGGAAATGTGAGACCCAGAGTTGCCAAAAGAGCGGAAAATAAGACTTTCTCTTTCTTTCTTTGTTGTTTTGTAAAACTTGTTGATTTTTAAACAGTATCCTGTAGTCATAAAACGGACTTCCCAAGTGGCGCTAGTGGTAGGGAACACTCCGGCCAATGTACAGACATGAGAGGCGGGTTTGATCCCTGGGTTGGGAAGATCCCCTGAAGGAGGGAATGGCAACCCACTCCAGTATTCTTGCTTTCCATGAACAGAGGAGCCTGGAGGGCTACAGTCCATAATGTCACAAAGATTCGGACATGACTGAAGCAGTTTAGCACACATGCCTGCAGCCATAAAACACTGCGGCCAAACAACACATGTCTGCTTGCTGGATATTAGATGTTTCTGGTTTGTGAAACTCTGGAGCAGAGGCTGTTGACCTCTTCCTATCCTGAGTATAAAGTAACAGCATGATAATGATCAGTTTACAGATTTCAGTTTGTTGTTTTCTAATGCTAGAATTTTTCCTGTAAAATTAGGCCAGATTCATAACCTCACAGCATCTCCATTTCTCCTCATGCTCCAATGCTAGTCATTTCATTCTCCCTACTATCTCAAACTCCTCTGGCTCTATGGATTATCAAACACATCCTGACCCCACTTGAAACTTTGATAGGATTACTGTATCTGTTTCTGTAATCAAACCATTATTCAAGGAGGCTAATTTTCTTGAGCAGCCTATTCAGCAGAGGCTCATAGTCTTTTGGTGTCAATGAAAAAGAAGGGAAATGAATAGTAGAATCGAAAGCAATAAGATCTTACAATGAATTGAGAGTTAAGAGTATCTCCTTATAAAGAGATGATCCAAAAAAGCTGAAATTTGAGTCTATGTGACTAGGGAGATCTCAATGTTTCCACTAATATTTGTCTTGGCCAAGTCAAATTTCCTGTTATCCTAAAGTAGCATAAGCAAAAAAAAAAAAAAAAAGTAGATTACGCTGAATTAAAACCAAAATTTTCCCTGAAGGCACTACAGCCTAGTACTTTTCTGAAAGATAAACACTTTTGGTTATCTTGCTGGTAAGCGACAGTGAAAAGAGTTCAGATGACTAGTCACAAACATGAATCTACTCCAGGATTTCCCAGAGTGTGTGTCAATGTATGAGTGCGCCAAAATTAACCTGCAGTTAATTACTGGAAACATATTTTTTCTGGGTGTTACTGAAAGGGGGTGGCCTGGATATTACTGGGAGTGAGCATTAGGAAAAAATTATTTTAATAGATACTTTGGGTGATTCTTATGAGTAATAAACATTGAGGTTTGAGTCACAAAGTGCATGTCCTTAGGCTTTTCTCCTCTGATAATGAGCACAAATAATACCAGCTTTGTCCAATCCCCTGGATAATGGTAAAGATTAAATGAGATATTTGATCAGTGAAAATGTTTTGAAAAAATCAGCATTTAAAAGAAGCAATGGATGGATGAATGTGGACCTGGAAAGAGATTTAATGATAAGAAAGAACTACAAAGACTCAGGTCTTAAGAGTCGCTAGAGGGCCTATGGGAGAAGTTCTTCCCAAATCATTAAGAGTATTTAGAATGTCTCCCCATCTCTCCATCAACCTTCCCCCACTTCTCATTTTTTTGTAAACTAATTTTTATTGGAGTATAGTTGTTTTGAAGTGTTGTTTTAGTTTCTACTGTACAGCAAAGTGAATCAGCTATACATATACATATTAGTTCAGTTCAGTCACTCAGTCGTGTCAGACTCTGTGACCTCATGGACTACAGCACGCCAGGCTTCCCTGCCCATCATCATCTCCCAGAGTTTACTCAAATTCATGTCCATTGAGTCAGTGATGTCATCCAACCATCTCATACTCTCATCCATTTCTCCTCCTGCCTTCAATCTTTCCCAGTATCAGGGTCTTTTCAAATGAGTCAACTCTTCACATCAGGTGGCCAAAGTATTGGAGCTTCAGCTTCAGCTTCAGTCCTTCCAATGAATATTCAGGACTGATTTCCTTTAGGATGGACTGGTTGGATCTCCTTGCAGTCCTAGACACTCTCAAGAGCCTTCTCCAACACTACAGTTCAAAAGCATCAATTCTTCAGCGCTCAGCTTTCTTTATGGTTCAACTCTCACATCCATACATGACTACTGGGAAAATCATAGCTTAACTAGATGGACCTTTGTTGGCAAAGTAATGTTTTTCTCTGCTTTTTAATATGCTGTCTAGGCTGGTCATAACTTTCCTTCCAAGGAGCAAACATCTTTTAATTTCATGGGTGCAGCCACCATCTGCAGTGATTTTGGAGCCCAAGAAAATAAAGTCTGTCACTGTTTCTATTGTTTCCCCATCTATTTGGCATGAAGTGATGGGACCAGATGCCATGATCTCTGTTTTTTGAATGTTGAGTTTTAAGCCAGCTTTTTCACTCTCCTCTTGCACTTTCATTGGGAGGCTCTTTAGTTCCTCTTCGCTTTCTGCCATAAGGGTGGTGTCATCTGCATATCTGAGGTTATTGGTATTTCTCCCAGAAATCTTGATTTCAGCTTGTGTTTCATTCAGATCAGCATTTTTCATAATGTACGCTGCACAGAAGTTAAATAAACATTGTGACAATATACAGCCTTGACGTACTCCTTTCCAAGTTTGGAACCAGTCCGTTTTTCCACGTCCAGTTCTAACTGTTGCTTTTTGACATGCATACAGGTTCCTCAGGAGGCAGGTAAGGTGGTCTGGTATTCCCATCTCTTTAATAATTTTCCACAGTTTGTTGTGATTAACACACTTAAAGGCTTTGGTGTAGTCAATAAAGCAGAAGTAGATGTTTTCAAGTATACATATAACTCCTCCCTTTTGAACGTCTGTCTCATTCATGTCATTCTTGATCTTTTTTCCATTCCAAGGAGAAGAGGCTCTCTTTCAAAAAGACTCTCTCTCCCAGTCTCAATAGCTTTCTCAATTTCTTTTAACCTTATTTTTACTCTCAATCTTTTACTGATGTGAGTTTCCCTCTCTCTTTCTCTCAGTCCTTTTTTTTTTCCTATCCTTTCCTCATCCAAACCAAGTACAAATAATGCCATGCAGAAAAATGTGGTGGGGATAATGTCTTTTATGTTGTGCACTCTGAGAAATATTGCCCATGGCAGAGAATTGGCTCTTCTCCATGCAAAGCAGATCTGTTCTAACAGCCTAGCTGAAAATTCCCAAAGGAGGTAAACATTAAGGAACAGAATTGGACATCTTCCTCCAGAATGAACGTATCTAGCAATAACAAAATGAAAATGAAGCAAGATAACTTGAGGCTAAACATACAGAAATTGCATGTTATAGTAGGATCATGCAATTGGAGATCTGAAAGAGAACTTCAGTACCATTTAGTCAAACTGCATCATTCTACAGATGGAGAAATGAAAGCATTGAGATATTGCTTGGCTCAGTCACGCAGTGAATTCATGGTCACTGGTGACTAAAACCAATGAGTTTTGGTTCAGAGGACAGTGCACCCCTCACGACTGCACAGATTTGGCCTGTGACACCAGCCAGAGTTCAATGAGAAGAAAGGATAAGAATAGTATTATATTCCAAGTATATAGACTTATATATAAAGTAGGCTTTCTTTTGCTTTCAATATTTCCCAGTATCAGGGTCTTTTCTAATGAAGAAAGCTTCTTTTCTGAAAATTAAAGGCAAAAGAAGAGGGCAGCAGAGGATGAGATGGCTAGGTAGCATCACCAATTCAATGGACATGAATCTGAGTAAATTCTGGGAGACAGTGAAGGATAAGGAAACCTTGCATGCTTCAGTCTATGGGGTTTCAAAGAGCCAGGCATGACTCAGGGATGGAACAACAACAAGCCTTTCCTTATGAAATATGCTCATAAATAGTATATACATTGTAGGATTTCTGTGTCTTTACTTGACAAAGTAAAAAGCTGTTAGTCCCATGTCAAGTGCCCTCAGAGCTTTTGATTATTTATTGATCAGTGATCATTTTAAAACCTAGGAATAACTGAATTATTGGATGACTTTACTTTTAAACTGGATTAGTTAGGACAAAGTTATTTATTCAGCATTCTGAATGATAACTTCAGAGATGGAAAAGTGAAATCTGAACTAGTGTGTCTTGAGTTTCTATAATTTTATAGTGGGGGTGAGGATAAGTCTGACCTAAATGATTCAGGATTACCTGATGAACAGTGCCCAGAATAATAGGTTATCAATTTTTCTTGTGAGCAAGAAAAAGGAATGATTCAATACTTGCATTCAGATAATCACTCCATTCTTTTGTGATTTGGACAGACAATATAAACTAAAGGCAGGTGCTTTCTGCTATTTATACAACAGAAAGACAGCAGGTCAGCTTCATAAAGCAAATCAAACAAGTTCAGCCAACCAAGAGAGTATCCCAAAATGACACTCACAGCTTCTCCCCAACACAGGCCAAGGATAAAAAAAAAAAATACTGTCCTCCAGTCACTAAAAACAAATCCAGGAATGCCTTGGTATTTTCAACTCTGCTGATTTTTTAAGAAATATAGGTTTTCAAATTAAAGCAATAACAAGTTAGTAAGCATCACCCATGTGCCCAAAGACAGATATTCAGAAAAAAAAACATAATAAATAAATGCTATCTTGCTTCCAAGAGATCTATATTCTGTTGGGTTGTAATAAAGTCTACTAACAGGTTTTTACAGTCCTGGGTGTTCTTTGGAAGGACTGATGCTAAAGCTGAAACTCCAATACTTTGGCCACCTCATGTGAAGAGTTGACTCATTGGAAAAGACCCTGATGCCTGGGATTGGGGGCAGGAGGAGAAGGGGACGACAGAGGATGAGATGGCTGGATGGCATCACTGACTCAATGCACATGAGTGAACTCCAGGAGTTGGTGATGCACAGAGAGGCCTGGCGTGCTGCGATTCATGGGGTCGCAAAGAATCAGATACGACTGAGCGACTGAACTGAAATGAACAGAACTGAACAGGTTTTAAAGTAATAGATAGCACTGTCATTTTTCTTTCTTCTATTTTGCAAATCTGTAGAGTTTTAACTTTGATATAAAACTTGTACCCAATAAATGAGGCTGTTAGAAAATGAGAAATAAGGAAAAGCTTATTGACTCATATAATTTAATTATCTTCATCCCTTAATGCAATTACTATTACTAAACCTTTAAAGTAGTTGATTCTATGCATTTAAAAAGATGATTCTCACTTTTAAAACTGGATTTGCAGAGGTACAAAGATGTTGGAGGAGTAGGCGGATGTGGAGTACATCTCTCTCCATGGATACATCTCCTGATGTATACACCTTCCGACACAGAAGTGCATGCAGAACACCAGCTGAGAGTGGACAGCAGTACCTGACCAGTGGAAAAGAATATATAGAACCACGCCAAACTCGGTAGAACAAAGGAACTATGGGGAAAAACAGGAGTGTTAGTAGGATGGGACCTGGCCTCAGTGGGTGGGGAACTGAAGCAGGGGTCTGATCCCCACAAAGGGGCAATTGTCTGAGTTAGAGGAGAAACATTTAAGGCTGAGAGTGAAAAAACTGATCTGTGGCAGCCTAAATGGAATGAGAATCAGACAGTCCTTGCCACAAACATACATATCCCGGACAGGGACGCAGGTCCCCTGGAAGGCACAGCAGCTGGGAGCTGGAGTTTAGGGATTGTGGAGCAATCCCAGGGTGAGGGCTGCTGTTGACTGCAGAGAGACAAATTGAGGGGATGTGAGGGAGGAGACAGTGGTGGGAAATGCCAGTGGAGGAAAGCCAAGCAGACATGAAAGCAAGGCAATACTGCTGAGTCACATGTAAGGGGTGGAGCCATCACCATAGCCTCTCTCTCCCCACTCGCCAGCATCGGCAGGTGGAGAGGCTGGCCCATCAAACACGTGATGCACTGAACTACAGAGTAGGACCCTCCCCCAGGGTGCCCCTTAAAGTGCCTGAAGCACTGATCTACAAAATAGGACCCCAGCCTGGAGGGCCCCCCTATGTGCCTGATGTGCTGAACAACAGAGAAAGACCTCAGGCAAGGGAGCCCTCTAAGTGCCTGAATGGGCAGAGCTATGGAGAAAGATTGGTCAAAGAGGTCTTCTGATCACCAGCTACAAGAGGCTTGAAAAAAGACTGATAGGGCCATAACTCCTGTGGCGGAGTCAGTCTGTGTTCCTGCGCACTCGGCGCTGCCAGGGTCCCCCCAAGTCAAGCAGTTGTGCCATCTTTACTCTCAGCCCTCACTGGGGCAGAGCTGCCACACGGGAAAAAAACAAAAAACAAAAAACAAAAAAAGTCTTGGGTATATGTGCACAGGGTCACTTCGTTCATGTTCAACTCCTTGCGACTCTGTAGACTGTGGCCTGCCAGGCTTCTCTGTCAGAGAGGGGGCTCTCCAGGCAAGAATACTGGAGTGTATTGACCAATTCTGGCCGCCATACTCTTCTAGAGCACTGTATTTCCTGCTGCCCTAGCCTCCAATCCCCCTGAGTACCTGGTGCTGCCAGAACCCCTGCGACCCAAGCAGCTGCACCACCTCCTCGCCTGGCCCTCACAGGAGCAAACCCAAGTCCTCCAGGGCAGCCTCAGGAGCAAACCCTGGTGTCTGACCCACATGCAGAGGTGGACGTAAAACCACAATTGAAAGCCAGGGGGTGTGTGGCTAAGGAAGCAGACTCCGAACGTTCCTACTAGCTGTACAAGCTGCAGACTGTGTCTATGGAATATATAAAAGAACATTGAGAGCTCCCACAAAATAAAACGTGCTAGTTTTGATAGCTGCAGACGTTGGTGACAAGAACACACAGGAGTCAGACCAGATTAGAATCTGAGCTGCCTCCACAGCGGGTCCAGAGATCAGCACAGTGTTGGAGGGCATCCTAGGGAGGTGAGCTGGACTGTGACTCCCAGTGAGGGAAAGGACTCTGACAGCACTGACTCAAGAAAAACATTTATTATTTTTATTTTTTGTCTTATCCTGTAGATTCTTTTGGATTTGTCCCCCTTTCCCCACCCCCTCTGTTGTAGTTGTCAATTTTATTGGTACTAAGAAATCCTATTAAGCTTTTGAGCTTCCTTTTTTTTTTTTTTTGCTTAGTCACAATTTTTACACTTCTTATAAACCTCTGCCTCTATGTTGGACTTTTGCAGTTCTGTGGAGTTTTCCTTTTTTTTTTCTATTTCTTTTTTTAATTTTAATTTTTTAAGCATACTATTATTTTTTCTACATTTATTCCTTTGTTTTCTTTTCCTACTGTTGTTTTCCCCTTGCAGTTAATCTTTAACATATATAAATCTTCTTTATCTACCTATATTTCACTTTGCATATCTATTCTTTCTTTTTTTCTCTCCTTTCCTCTCAATATATTTATTAGTTTTATTTCCATTGCTTTATTCTCCAATTGGCACCTTGCTTTAGTTTTGTTTTCCAGTTCGTGCTTTAGTTAGTTTTGTTCTTGTAGATATAATTTTTGGTTTCCTTTGTTTACTGGGTCAGTCTATTGTACTTCATTTTTGTTGGACTGTTTTGATTTTGATTATGGGTGTATATCTATCTGTGTACATTGAGTCACACTCTTTATTGTTGTTATAAACCTCTGCCTCTATGTTTGCAGTTCTGTGGAGTTTTCTTTTTTATCCTTTTTTTTTCTCTTCCCTTTTTTTCTTTTCTCTTTATAACTTTAATTTTTTAACCTTTTTTTTCTACATTTATTCTTTTGTTTTCCTTTCTTACTGTTCTTTTCCCCTTGCAGCTAATCTTTAATGTATATAAACCTTCTTTATCTACCTCTATTTAACTTTGGATATCTGTTCTTTCTTTCTTTTCTTTCCTCTCAACATATTTGTTAGATTGTTTTCATTGTTTTATTCCCCACTTGGCACGTTGTTTAGTTTTCTTTTCCAGTTTGTGCTTTAGTTAGTTTTGTTCTTAACTGGTAAATATAATTTTTTATTTCTTTACCTGGTCTACCTACAGCACTTTATTTCTGTTGGACTATTTTGACTTTGCTCATCAGTGTATAAGTGTATATTCCATTATTTTAATTACATTTACTTGATTTTGTAACTGCCATTTGTCTGGGGTTCATCTTTGGCTTCTCGTTTTTGGATATTTGTTTTAATCTCACTTAATACCATTACAAACCACTTGTGGAATCTTTGTTCCTGATCAGAGATCAAGCCTGAGCCTTTGAAGTTCAGTTCAGTTCAGCTGCTCAGTCGTGTCCGACTCTTTGTGACCCCATGAATTGCAGCACGCCAGGTCTCCCTGTTCATCACCATCTTCCAGAGTTCACTCAGACTCACGTCCATCGAGTGCGTGATGCCATCCAGCCACCTCATACTCTGTCATCCCCTTCTCTTCCTGCCCCCAATCCCTCCCAGCATCAGAGTCTTTTCCAATGAGTCAACTCTTCTCATGAGGTGGCCAAAGTACTGGAGTTTCAGCTTTAACATCATTCCTTCCAAAGAAATCCCAGGGTAGATCTCCTTCACAATGGACTGGTTGGATCTCCTTGCAGTCCAAGGGACTCTCAAGAGTCTTCTCCAACACCACAGTTCAAAAGCATCAATTCTTCGGCGCTCAGCTTTCTTCACAGTCCAACTCTCACATCCATATATGACCACAGGAAAAACCATAGCCTTGACTAGATGGACCTTAGCCGGCAAAATAATGTCTCTGGTTTTGAATATACTATCTAGGTAGGTCATAACTTTTCTTCCAAGGAGTAAGCGTCTTTTAATTTTGTGGTTGCAATCACCATCTGCAGTGATTTTGGAGCCCAAAAAAATAAAGTCTGACACTGTTTCTACTGTTTCCCCATCTATTTCCCATGAAGTGATGGGAGCGGATGCCATGATCTTCGTTTTCTGAATGTTGAACTTTCAGCCAACTTTTTCACTCTCCTCTTTCACTTTCATCAAGAAGCTTTTTAGCTCTTCTTTACTTTCTGCCATAAGGGTGGTGTCATCTGCATATCTGAGGTTATTGATATTTCTCCCGGCAATCTTGATTCCAGCTTGTGTTTCTTCCAGTCCAACGTTTCTCATGATGTACTCTGCATAGAAGTTCAATAAGCAGGGTGACAATATACAGCCTTGACGTACTCCTTTTCCTATTTGGAACCAATCTGTTGTTCCATGTCCAGTTCTAACTGTTGCTTCCTGACCTGCATACAAATTTCTCAAGAGGCAGGTTAGGTGGTCTGGTATTCCCATCTCTTTCAGAATTTTGTACAGTTTATTGTGATCCACACAGTCAAAGGCTTTGGCCTAGTCAATAAAGCAGAAATAGATGTTTTTCTGGAACTCTCTTGCTTTTTCCATGATCCAGCGGATGTTGGCAGTTCGATCTCTGGTTCCTCTGCCTTTTCTAAAACCAGCTTGAACATCAGGGAGTTCATGTTTTATGTATTGCTGAAGCCTGGCTTGGAGAATTCTGAGCATTAGTTTAGCCTTTGGAGTAGAAGCACTGATTCCAAGATCCAAGACTACCAGAGAACTAACCCTAGGGAGTATCAATTAGTGAGAACTCCCACAAAGGAAACCACTTGAATACAAAACCTGGCATCATCCAACCACAAGTAGCATCCTGTGCAGGATGCCTCACCTAGACAACACACAAAACAAAAATACAAACCCAGTCTTCAGCAGACAGGATTGCAACTCAGCCTTGCCCATCAGAGGAAAAACAAACAAACAAACAAAAACAACACATGTCTCACCCTATAAAAAGCTTACACAAACCACTGTGCTAACCTTAGGAGAGTAGAAACCAAAAGGAAGAAAGAATTCAACCTTCTTCAAGGAAAGAATTCAACTTTCATTGAAGCCTGGGAAAAGGAGATCTCAAACACATTAAGTTAAAAAACAAATAATGAAAAGACTGAGAAACAGTACACAAATGAAGGAACAAACTAGAAAGACAGAATTCCAAATGAATGAAGAGGAAATAGGCAGACTATCTGACAAATAATTCAGAATAATGATAGTAAAGATGATCAAAAACCTTGAGAGAAAAATGGAGAAAATGCAAGAATCAATTAACAAACATCTAGAAGAATTAAAGAATAAACATACAGAGAAAAACAACATAATCACTGAAATAAAAAATACTCTAGAAGGAATCAATAGAAGAATATCTGAAGTAGAAGAACAAATCAGTGAGCTGGAAGATAAAATGGTGGAAATAACTTCTGAAGAGCAGAATAAAGTAGAAAGAATGAAAAGAACTTAGGATAGTCTCAGAGACTTCTGGGAGTATATCAAACATGCCAACATTCGAATTATAGGGGTCCCAGAAAAAGAAGAGAAGAAAGTATCTGAGAAAACTTTTGAAGAGATTATAGTTGAGAATATCCCTAACATGGAAAAGGAAATAGTCAATCAAGTCCAAGAGGCATGAAGAGTCCCATACAGGATAAACCCAAGGAGAAACACCCCAAGACACATACTAATCAAACTAACAAAGACTAAACACAAAGAAAGATTATTAAAAGCAGCAAGGGAGAAGCAACAAGTAACATACAAGGGAAACCCCATTCACTTAACAGCTGATCTTTCAGCAGAAACTCTGCAGGCCAGAATGGAGTGGCAGGATATATTTACAGTACTGAAAGGGAAAAATCTACAGCCAAGATTACTATATCCAGCAAGGATCTCATTCAAAATTGATGGAGAAATAAAAAGCTTTTCAGACAAGAAAAAGCTAAGACAATTCAGTACCACCAAACCAGCTTTACAACAAACGTTAAAGGGACTTACATAGTCAAGAAATACAAGAAAAGGAAAAGATCTATAAAATCAACCCTAAACAATTAAGAAAATGTAAACAGATTAAATGCTCCAATCAAAAGACACAGACTGGCTAAATGGATACAAAAACAAGACCAATATATATGCTGTCTACAAGAAACCCACTTCAGACCTAAAGACACATTTAGACCGAAAGTGAGAGGATGGAAAATATATTCCATGCAAGTGGAAAGCAAAAGAAAGCTGGAGTAGCAATCTTCATATCAGACAAAATAGACCTTAAAATAAAGAATATTACAAGAGATAAGGAAGGACACTACATAAGGATCAAGGAACGAATTCAAGAGGAAGATATAGCAATTGTAAATATTTATGCATCCAACATAGAAAACCCTCGATACATAAGACAAACACAAACAGACATAAAAGGAGAAATTGACAGTAACGTAATAATTGTAGGAGACTTTAACACCCCACTCACACCAATGGACAGATCACCAAAACAGAAAATTAATAACTAAACACAAGTCTTAAATGATACTTAGATGAGATGGATCTCATTGATATCTTCAGGACATTCCATCTAAATGCAGAAGAATACACCTTCTTCTCAAATGCACATGGAACATTCTCCAGAATAGACTACATCTTGTGTCACAAATCAAAACTCAGTAAATTTAAGAAAATTGAAATCATATCAAGCATCTTCTCTGACCACAGTGCTATGAGACTAGATAACAATTACAAGAGAAAAACTGTAAGAAACATAGACACATGGAGATTAAATAACACATTTCTAAATAACCAACAGGTTACTGAAAAAAATCAAAAAGGAAATCAAAAAGTTTCTAGAAACGAATAACAATGGAAACATGACAACCCAGCAAAAGTAGTTCTAAGAGCAATACAATCCTACCTCAAGAAACAAGAAAAATACTTAATAGACAACCTAAATTTACATCTAAAATAACTAGAAAAAATAAGAAAAAAAATAGCAGAAGGAAAGAAATCATAAAGACCTGAGCAGAAATAAATGAAAAAGAAAAGAAGCATAGTAGATTAATAAAACTAAAAGCTGGTTCTTTAAGAAGATAAACAAAATTGACAAGCCTTTAGCCAGGCTCATCAAGGAAAAAAAGAGAGAAGAATCAAGTCAACAAAATTAGAAATGAAAAAGGGGAGGTTACAACAGACAATACAGAAATACAAAGGATTATAAGAGACTGTTATGAACAACTATATGGCAATAAAATAGATAACCTGGAAGAAATGGACAGATTCTTAGAAAAGTTCAAATTTCCAAGACTAAACCAGGAAGAAATAGAAATTATGGACAACCCATTTACAAGCACTGAAATTGAAGCTACGATTAAAAAATAAATAAATAAATCTCCCAAAAAACAAAAGCCCAGGATCAGATGGCTTCACAGGAGAATTCTATCAAACATTTAGAGAAGTGCGAATGCCTATCCTTCAATACTCTTTTTAAAAATTGCAGAGGAATGAACACTTCCAAACTCATTCTAAGAGGCCACCATTACCCTGATATCAAAAGCAGACAAAGACACCAGAAAAAAAGAAAGAAAGAAAGAAAGAAAGACGGAAAGAAAGAAAACTACAGGCCAATATCAATGATGAATGAAGATGTAAAAATCCTCAACAAACATTTAGCAAACACAATTCAGCAACACATCAAAAAGCTCATACACCATGATCAAGTTGAGTTTATTCCAGGGATGCAAGGATTCTTCAATATACACAAATCAAACAATATGCTATACCATATTAACAAATTGAAAGATAAAAACCATATGATAATAGATGCAGAAAAAGCCTTTGACAAAGTTCAGCACCCATTTATGATTAAAACTCTTCAAAAAAATGGGCATAGAAGGAACCTACCTCAACATACTAAGGGCCATATATGATAAGCCTACAGAAAACATTATTCTCAATGGTGAAAAACTGAAAGTATTCCCCCTAAGATCAGGAACAAGTCAATGGTGCCCACTTTCACCACTATTATTCAACATAGCTCTGGAAGTCCTAGCTACAGCAATAAGAGATGAAAAAGAAATAAAATGAATCCAGGTTGGAAAAGTAGAAGTAAAGCTCTCACTGTTTGCAGATGACATGATAGAGTACATAGGAAACCCTAAAGATACTATCAGACAATTACTAGAGCTAATCAGTGAATTAAGCAAAATTTCAGGATACAAAATCAATATAAATAAATCACTTGCATTTCTATATACTAACAATGAAAAATCAAAAAGAGAAATTAAGGAATAAATCTCATTCAACATTGCAACAAAGATTAAATATCTAGGAAGAAACTTACCTAAGGAAACAAAAGAACTGTACACAGAAAATTATCAGACCCCAATGAAAGAAATCAAAGATGACATAAACAGATAGGGAGATATATATTCTATGTTCCTGGATAGAAAGAATCAATATTGTGAAAATGACTATACTACCAAATGCAATCTACAGATTCAATGTGATCCCTATCAAATTACCAACAGCATGTTTCACAGAACTATAACAAAAAATTTTACAATTCATATGGAAACATAAAAGATCCCAAATAGACAAAGCAGTCTTGAGAAAGAAGAATGGAGCTGGAGGAATCAACCGTCCTGACTTTAGATTATACTACAAAGCTACAGTCATCAAGACAGTATGGTACTGGCACAAAGGCAGAAATATAAACAAATGGAACAAGATAGGAAGTCCAGAAATAAACCCATGTATCTATGGGTACCTTATTTTTGACAAAGGTGGCAACAATATGCAATGGGGCAAAGACAGCCTCTTCAAAAAATGGTGCTGGGAAAACTGGACAGCCATATGTAAAAGAATGAAATTAGAACACTTCCTAACACCATACACAAAAATAAACTCAAAATTTAGGATTAAAGACCTAAATGTAAGACCAGAAACTATAAAACTCTTAGAGGAAAACAGAGGCAGAACACTTGATGACATAAAACAAAGCATGATTCTCTGTGATCCATCTTCTAGTTTTTGAGTTATGGGAATAAAAACAAAAGTAAACAAGTGGGACCTGATTAAACTTAAAAGCTTTTGCACAGCAAAGAAAACTATAAGCAAGATGAAAAGACAACCCCCAGAATAGGAGAAAATAATAGCAAATGAAACAACTGACAAAAAATTAATTTCCAAAATATACAAGCAGCTCATACAACTCAATACCAGAAAAACGAACAACCCAATCAAAAAGTGGGGAAAACACCTAAACAGACATTTCTCCAAATAAGACATACAGATGGTTAACAAAGACATTAAAAGATGCTCAACAGTGCTCATTATTAGAGAAATGCAAATCAAAACTACAATGAGATATCATCTCATACCAGTCAGAATGGCCATTATCAAAAAGTCTACAAACAGTAAATACTGGAGAGGGTGTGGAGAAAAGAACACTTTTGCACTGTTGGTGGGAATGTAAATTGATACAGCCACTATGGAAGACAGAATGGAGATCCCTTAAAAATCTAGGAATAAATCCACCATATGACCCAGCAATCCCACTCCTAGGCATATACCCTGAGGAAACCAAAACTGAAAAGGACACATATCCCATTTTTCATTACAGCACTATTTACAATAGCTAGAACATGGAAGCAACATAGATGTCCATCAACAGATGAATGGATAAAGAAATGTGGTACTTATTCACAATGGAATATTACTCAGCCATGAAAAAGGAAAATATTTGAATCAGTTCTAATGAGGTGGATGAACCTAGGACCTATTATACAGAGTGAAATAAGTCAGAAAGAGAAAGATAAAAATTGTATTCCAATGCATATATACAGAATCTAGAAAAATGGTACCGATGAATTTATTTACAGGGAACAATGGAGAAACTGACATAGAGAACAGACTTATGGACATGGGGAGAGGGGAGGAGAGGGTGAGATGTATGGAAAGTGTAACATGGAAACTTACACCACCATATGTAAAATAGATAGCCAATGGGAATTTGCTGTATATCTCAGAAACTCAAATAGGGGCTCTGTATCAACCAGAGGGGTAGAATGGAAAGGGAGATGGGAGGGAGGATCAAAAGGGAGGTGACATGCATATACCTATGGATTGATGTTGCGGTTTGACAGAAAACAGCAAAATTCTGTAAAGCAATTATCCTTCAGTAAAAAATAAATTACAAGAAAATTAAAGGGAAAAAACCCACTGAATTTTTGGAAGGAGGGATAAATAGGGGATGTCTCATTGTGGGATAGAGGGATAGTCACAATAGCCTTGAGCTGACAAGTGCAGGAGTGGCCTCAGCTCCCCAGGGTAAGTGTCTGAGAGTTCAGTATCTATGTCCTGACACTTTCTAAATTCCCTGGAGGGCTGACTTCACGGTTCAAACCACACATATACAAACACGCAAACATATGCACATAAAATCATTTCTTTTTCCACTTTAGTTAAAAATAAGTTCAATGTGTGATACAAATGATTTCCTGTGTTTTGTGTGTGTGAGTTTTATAACTTGGGTATGATTTCAACACATGGTAATTCAAATGTGTAGCAGCCATAAACATATTTAAAGATACATGATTCAAACAGTCATAATGGGTTGGCAGTTAAAGGCCCAGCCAGTTAGAAAGAATTCTCAAATTTATGAAATGTGTTCTTCATCTGTTGATTCCATGAGTTAAATATTAGGTGGCATATTAATAACTAAATTTTAATAGTGAGTTATGACCTACAGAGCATCTAAAATAGGTTTTCCACTTAGCATTTAACACCAGTATTCTGTCAGAATGATTGTTTTTCTCATTTTTAGATATAGAAACTGAGGATAACAAGCATATAGGATCTTGGCTGACCTTAGCATACTAAGAAGCTGGATCCAAAGTTGGTTTTCACATTAAGACCAAAGTTCCTTCCACTAACATATCCCACCTCTTAGAGTAAGCAATGCTCAATACTTTAGGACAGGAAATCATATTTGAGAAAGTTGACAATCTCAGTCTGAAAAGTTAGAATTTTCATTAAATACATACACAATTTTACTTATTAATTTGAGTGATTAGTTTATACACAGAGTTAAATAACTTACAAACCTTAAAGGGATACTAGATAATACACCAGTTTGTATATGTCAAATTGTGCCTGTATATAATATGGTTAAGAACATAACTGGCAATCATATTCCAATCCAACATCAGTTTCATTGTGAAAAATTTTTATGTGCTGATTTTTCTCTTTGTGAGAATCCACACTCTAATTATTTAAATATCTGCTGATCCTAGATTGAAATCAACTTGGCAATGAAGTAGTTTATCTAAGGAATGGGATATTATAAACTGTAGGATTCTGAGTTCTCAAGTTCAGCAAAACATAGAGTCACTATACACTGGAATACTATTCTTGGTGTTTATGTATATTACCTCCCATGATCTTTCTAATGTCCCCATGAGGTAAGACTGTATTCATCCATGTTTTATAGCTGAAAAAGTTGAAGGTTAAGTAACTTGCCCAAGTTCACACAGAAAGTGGCAGAGCTGGAATTTGAATCCAGACTGTCTGGCTCCAGAAGAATTATAAATGTGACATTAGGTAATTAATTACCAATAGTTATTTCCTTTTCACTTCTTTCTTTCTCTTTTAAGTCCTATATTAGCTTCACTGACATTTATATTAGAACAAAGAACATTTTTTTTCAACCAACACAATAGTGGGTAGGTAGGGAAATGCCTAAAATTTCTTTCAACTCAATCATTAAAAATTAATTAAATTCAGGATATTCAGAGGCTAATTATCACTAAGTAGAAACTCACTCATTGCATTGCAGTCTTAGTTTAACGTTTACAGGTCCTGGAGGTGCTTTGAGAGGCAGCAGTGCTTCTAAGTTACTCAAGTAGTGAGTCTCTACCCTTAAACTTTTCAGTTAGAAAAACTCAACTTATTGCAGTTCCATTACACTGGAGGACAGCAAGCTAGAAGGGAAATTTTGAAGAACAATGTTCTCTGATTTTAAGCACTATCACTCTATCATAACTTTAACTCTCTCCAAGCCTCAGTGTTATAATCAGTAAAATGGAAATGATAAAATAAGCCTTGAAATGTGATAGAAGGCATATAAAGTGCCAGCCACCACAAACAGTAGATGTTAGTAGATGTTGTGACAATATTTATCTGGGTTAACTTAGACCAGACCCAGTTGTGATCACCATTCTCCGGGTTTTGACACAACTAATTTAGGTTGGAGCCAGAATATGACTGATTAAACAGAATAAAAATCACTTTACATTTCAGATGAAAGTGAAAGTGTTAGTCACTCAGTTGTGTCCAACTCTTTGTGACCCCACAGACTCCAGGCTCCTCTGTCCATGGAATTCTCCAGGCAAGAATACTGGAGTGGGTAGCCACATTTCAGAAGAGCAGAACATTATGAGTAAAATCAATGTCATTGACATTTTGACTATCGACCTTACAATATAATTCATTACTGACTCTATACAGACAGATGATTGCCTTAGAAAAGGACCTGCTTGGAATACTGTTTAACTTATTCAACAAAAGTTTTTAGATTTTTTTTTTTTCTTGAAGTGAAGAGGACGAAAGGTAGTGAATATCAACTAGAGTATCAGAGAAATTCTAGTATAATTTATATATATTATCATCCAAGCCAAAATGTTCCCATCAAAAAATTATAAATCCTGGCTTTCTGAAAAAGCAGAGCCAAACAAGGGTTTGTGTACAATTTGTAGAGGAAAGTAATCTCAGGAAAAGGAGCAGAGAACTAAAATAGTGAAACTGGAGCAGCCATAGGAAAGAAAAGCATTCACTGGTCCCATTCTTCTTTTTGGCAAAGGCTAGAGTGCTAAGGCTCTTTTATACATCTAGCTCAGATACACAACCGTGCCAGGCAGGGTTCTGTAAGAGAAGCATGCCTTAGGATCAGAACAACAGCGGGCAGGAAAGCAAGAGATATTCATGTGAGACAAGATACTGTCAGGCTACACCTGACAGGTTGCCATAGCAATGGTTAGACTAAACACATCCCGAGAGGATGTAGGTGGCTGCTTCTATTTAGAGACTGGTTATGATTATCCCTACTGATATGTCATGCCACAAGACACAAAATCTCTATTGATGTTTAGAAAACGCCTTTTTTATGGTGGCTGAAATTGTGGAATCATATAGTGGCCTCTCTAAATGTAACTGACATCACTAATGTTTCCCATGCTACTGCTGATATGTGTGCAACGGTAGCAAAAAGATCTTATTTGTCAACTAAAAGAACGTCTTTAAACACTCAACAGGCATTATTATCCTAGCCTGATAGAGCTATAGTGACCCACAGGAATTCAGCAACAGGAAAGGAGACACTCATTACACAGGAAATGAATGGAATGTCGCTTAGAGTAAATTCCTGCTTCGACATTCAGTGTTTAGAAAAGCATATCTCAAATTGTTCTCAAAGGTGAAGAGGAAGTTGGAAAGTAATGACCAAGACAAAAAGAATATAAAGAACTTGGATTAGACAATTATTCGCAAGTTAAAGTATTTCCCTGAAGCTTGAACTCCAACTTCATCAATGAAAAGGAAAGGATGGGCAATTATCCAGTAAATTAGAAGCTCTCTGAAACCTTCAAATGTTTATCTTTTTTTCCCTCAGTATACAAATAATTATGATCAGCAAGATAAAACTGCCAGACAATTTGCTGACAACTGTTATGAATCTCTTGGAAATAAAAATTCTAGAATGACCACTTCTATTTTTAGACAGAGACCATCGATTTAAAAAAAAAAAAGTGGAGTAAAGAAAAAATGCAAAATAAATGGCTAGGAAACTGAAAACTTTTCCCATTGAATTTGATTCCACACTGGTTCACTCTTTTTACAAGAGGTCACCCATCTCAGGTAAGTTCTATTGGTAAGTGTCTAGGAGGAAGTAATAAGTACGATAATCTGCTCTGAAGTAACTCAGATGTTACCTAAAATAACATATGAATTAATGATGTATGATATTTATTTGATTTTCTTCCAAATTCTCTTTTGTGAGCTTTGCTTTAAGGAAAAAAAGCCATTTTGTATATTTGAGAAGTGAGAAGCAAGGTTTCTCCTTAAATATCTATAACTTTAAGAAAATATTACATAAAATATTTGACATCCAAAAAAGACATGAAACATTCAATTGACCAAAAACTTCGTTTGGGTTTTTCTATAACATCTTACAGAAAAATCCAAATGAAGTTTTTGGCCTACCCAATAGAATCAGTTCTATTTAGATATCCTTTCTCCCAATGATTATTGTCAGAGTAGCTTATCCTTCCAGATTTGCTGTAAATTACTATTAGCTGATACTAGGTCGTCTACCTATCCCTATCATCTCCTCTGCTACAGTTTGGAAATGACTTACTTTCATAAGAAGCCCCTTTCCTTATATTTGGTGCTCACTTCTATAGCCAGGAATCAAAATAATCCACTTGTTTTCATGTTATGTTCTGTGATTCATATCTGTCCATAACCTTTTCACAAGGATAAGATGTGTGGTTAATTGCTCAGTCATGTCTGACTATGGGACCCCATAGACTATAGCCCGCCAAGCTCCTCTGTCCCTGGGGATTCTCCAGGCAAGAATACTGGAATGGGTTGCTATGCCCTCCTCCAAGGGAATCTGCCCTACCCAGGGATCAAACCTAGGTATCCCGCATTGCAGGCAGATTCTTTGCCATCTGAGCCACTAGGAAGCCCTTTCACAAAGATAAGGTTGTAAACAATAAGTGATTATCAGATGAAGACATTAAAAATAAAAAAAAGAATAATATGTCATGCATTTAGGTATTCATTCAGCTTCTCATATCCTTATTATGTTTAGAACTTTTACTACACAAGTTATAATAATAATGACCTTTACTTTCAAGGTGCTTATAGTCTGGTAGAGGAGATATGTACACAAATGACTATGAAAATAAGTGCCACAAGTCAGTTATAAATATCAACATTCAGAAGAGAAACAAATTGCTTCTCTATGTTGCTCATCTTCCACTGGGCAGGACAAGACTAAAAACTCTTGGGAAACAAGTGTAAAGAACACTCATTTCTCACCATCACCTCCAGGCACAGGTGGGCAACTATGCACCAGACAAATTTAATCTATCCTTGGCCACCTCTATTTGAGTATTTCATCAGGATTTCAGACTCACCATGTCCAAAATCAAATTCACCTAAACCATTTCCTCCTATCTTTTCCCAGCCCTGGTGCCAATCTATTTCCCAATTTCTGTTATTCAAATAACATTCTCTTTATATCTCAGTGATTTTTTCTCATAATCAGTCAATAATATGTCAGATCACAAACTGTCTACCTCCTTAAAGCTCTTCATTGACCCTTCTTTTCATTTTATTGATTTGTAATACCATTTGCACCATTTTCTTTAGTTCTTCTTTATCTTGACAATAATAGTCTAATCTTTATCCTGCTGACATAATTCTCATGCTCAAACACATTTAGAGTCTTCAAAATAGTTAACTATCTGAGTCAATGTTTCCAACCTTGGCATTCAACATATTCTGAGACTGTATTTCCAACACATAACCTCTGTTCAACCTGTCACCTCCTAATATTTCTAGACTAGAACATAGTGCTTTAAAGTTCCGACTCAAGAAATTTCATCCATCCAGGATCTCCAGTTTTTCAAGTTTCAAAGTTTATCATAATTTCCATTTTTATGTGAAGGCTTTGTTGATATTCCTACACTCCAAACTAAGCTAGTTGTAAATTCTCCATAAACATTATTTACAACTTAAGACTTCTGATATAATCAAACTTATAAATTGGGGTTAGAGTTAGGGTTGGAGGATGAGCCAACTATTTGACTCATCCTCCTCTTCCCCACTTCTAGGGCAATAATTGAGTCTTATTGATCTCTATAAACCCCAGCATCTAGCATAGGATCTGCCTTTTAGTGCATTCAATCTGTTTTTCCCCATGAAATAGAATGTTCAACCCCTAACAAATAAATTTCAACAAGCAGTTAAATTCATCTTCAGACACCAATAATGTGATGTTCGCTCTGCTTGTAAAAGCCTTAAACATTTTAATATTTCCTAAGTGAATGCAAAGTTCAAAGAGGCAAATGACACTTGAAAAATAAATTACTTCCAGGGCCTCCTTTTTCTTGGAATCCTTCTTCACTTAAATTTTCTCATTCCTGACAGTCAAAAACTCATCAATCTAGACTTAAAAGCCAGAGGAGCTTAAAAGCCACTGTAGGGGTCTGTTCAGTGTTAAATACAATTTAGAAAACCTTGAGAAAGAATGACAGTTCCTTTTCAGGAAGCTCCCATACATATTTCAATAGAACAGCTCTCCAAATTAGAGATTGTAAAATATTATACCACCAACGAAGTAATAGAAAAAGTCACTCACTGCCATGCAGAAAGATTTCCTTGATTTTCACGAAGAGTACAAAAGACTATATTGTATTTATTTAAATCTGAGACTGACAAAAAAATCAGAAAGAAAAAGAAAAGTAGTCAATTTCTCTGAAAGATCATTATTTGGAATGGGATAAATTACCATGCCAAAAAAAAAAAAAATTACCATGCCAAAAAAAAAAAAACAAACCCAAAAACATGGACCTTCTTGATAACTTGTGAATTTAAGGCAGATGAAATGCCTCCCTCTGTACCCCTATAATCAACTCTGCTGATGAAATATGTTAAGTATTCTAAGCTTGGGGAACATGTAAAGCTTTGAAATCAATGTGTTTCCGGTACAGGGGATTAGGAAAAGAACTTAATAAATCAGCTTAGGAAATGCTTCATTTCCTGTACCATATCTAGGAAGGAAAACATAAAACAGGCAGAACCAGGTGTAGCAAAATCATATAAGTGGATGGGAAAATCTCTTCCAATCCCTTCTGGACTTCACTCAGCTGGTCGATTTATGCTCTCTGGAGCTAGTGCTTCTTTTTCTAGAATAAATGGGGTAGATTTTACAGACACTTGCCTTAAATTAACAAAGGCTCATTGACAGAGGCTGAAGCAGATAGTCATTATGTAACTGTTGTCTCTGCTCAAATGAGAAATTATTTTAGTTGGGTTAAAAGTTCCTTAGAAAGAAGATACTACTAGCAGAGAGGTTGGTATCATTGCCAGTGAGCTAACAGACCTTGGTATTTTCTTAACATGACCATACCAGAAAAAGAAAAAAACTGCCAGGTCATCTCTGGGTTATCCTTCACATTTCCATCCTCCTTGCAGTCAGGTTTTGCAGCCTGCTTCTATGGATTCTATTCCAATTTGCTTTCAGAAAGACATGTAATCCATCCAGAGTTTAACAATGCAAGGGCCGTAGTGTACTTATTGATGCTTGCAGACCTGGGATGGCAAGAAGCTGAACTCAGACATTCAGAATTTACATTGACCTGACACGTGTTTATGAGCAGTGTTTCTCATAGCACCGATTCTGATCAATCTCTCCCATGCAAACTGCAGGGTTATTTATAAGCTAGTGCATTGATTCCTGTGTCACCTCATGAATAATTTTTGTTCAGAAAAAATCAGAACTTTGTAAATCATCTAAGCTAAATTTTGGTCTTGATACCCACTGCAACTTAAATCTGGAAGCTCCCAGATGGGCTGTAATCAATTGTATATGATTTTTTAGTGTTTGGATATTTGTCCTAAATGTATACACATATTTTGAGAAATTAAAGATAAATATTGTTCAAGAAGGAGTGTGTTTATTTTTTCTTACATGATCACTGCAAATTGGAAATTTGTAATCAGTGGAATTTTGAAAAAAGCACATGAAAAATAAAATTAGGGGCTGTGCTGGTAGCTGAGATGGTAAACAATCCACCTGCAATGTGGGAGACCTGTGTTCAATCCCTGGGTTAGGAAGATCTCCTAGAGGAGGGCATGGGAAAATAAAATTAGAATTGAGGTGTTTTTTTTTTTTTTTTCCCCAGGGCTCCTCAGAGTCAGAATTAATGTGTCCCAACTGTGTTCTTTTATGATAACATTTTGTATTTTGGTTTTTGCACTTATTAAATCTGTCTTGTGTTAGAATTACATGTTTATTTCTCCCAGTGGTGTATTTACCACTGTGGGCAAGGACAATGTCTTACTCATTTTTGCATACCTTGTACTGCTGAGTACATGGTGGGAGCCTAATAAATATTGACTAAATTTAATTACTTACAGTAAATCTCTCCAGAAAGGTTAAAAGTCAAATGTAATCATTTCTTGCAACTGGTTATTAATATAGTCAGGGCTTATATAGGTGCATATATATATTCTTTAAGTCTCAGAACCTGCAGTCAATCAGTAGGATTTTTATGTCTATAAATTTCCTGCAATGTTATGCAAAATATTATACATACTTGTGTAGATATGTGCTATACACTTTAATCAAGTGACTCTCCTCCTTTCTCACCCTCCCCTCTCAAGATATTAAGATTCACTTCCCCAGGGGGCTTTATCCAATGAGGGGCTTACCTCTTATTTTATCAGAGCCAGAAAATAGTTGGGACAAATAATTGGCCAGCAACTGCAACACAACATTTCTGATTATTACAGCCTTTCACCATACATGACAACCTTCTTATATCTAGACTTACATCTGAAAAGAGAACATTTTTTAGAAATCCATTTTTAACCAGCATATGATTCTCAGACTGTGACTTTCCAAAAAGGCTACTGTACATTCCCAGCACCTTTAGGATGCCATGGAACACACCGCAGCAAACGCTTTCCTTCAGTGAAAACAAGCATCCTCTCTGTGGTGCCTTTTCCGTGCACTCTCCAGCCACACGCACACGCACATGCTCAGCTCAGCAAATGCACTGCTGCATATGCATTTCAGGGCAAACTCCCTTAAGGTAAACTGAGGCTCAAAGCATCTGACAGGTGGTTTCTAATCCACACCATCAGAAAAACAAGAGAAAACGGTACCTGGGTTTTGCTCAGCGCTAGAAATATTGGACAGAAGAAGACAAAAGATGGTGCCTTGAAGCAGCTTCATAGTGCCCGAGGATGGTCACAGCGGCTCCTCTCTCCAGAGTCAGGCAGGGACAACACCCTCCCAGCCTGGCAGTGCCTTAGCAAATGGAAAAGGTGTGCTGGATGTGAACAGCTACTGCCCATTCCTACTTATTTCGGAGGCTCTGATAAAGAACGGGAGGAAATGCACACACTCCCTTTGGGAGTTCAACAGAGAGGAGATTTATTGTTTCAGCCCCTTACAGGAACTCTTTTTTTTTTTCCCCTTCCTTTGGCAGCCACTTGTGTTTTTGTTACTACATTATTTTGTTCTTCTTCAACAAAAAGGTCAGGACGGGTTTTGAACAGAAAGAGATCTTTCTTGAGAATGGATCATACAGGCTTTCTAACTTTTGTTTTGAAAGTGTGTTTTGGAGTGATTATAAAGAGGCCTCATTAAACAGTGACTCGGTTTGGATAAAGAGGCTTTAACCGCCTGAGGGTTAAATTTTAAAGCAGAATTCACAAGGAATCGACTTCTCTTTTTCCAGCTTGAAAGGCAAATTAATAAAGACCACCTTTTGGAAAGAAAGAAAGTGAAGTCGCTCTGTTATGTCTGACTCTTTGTGACCCTGTGGACTGTAGCCCACCAGGCTCTTCCGTCCATGGGATTCTCCAGGCAAGAATAGTGGAGTGGGTTGCCATTTCCTTCTCCAGAAGATCTTCCCAACTCAGGGATCAAACCCAGGTCTCCCGCATTGCAGGCAGATGCTTTAACCTCTGAGCCACCAGGGAAGCCCACCTTCTGGAGATAAGTGCAAAACTTTATGAAAGTAGATCATGCTCTGAGTAAGGGAAAAGACTTCTTATTTAATGGCCAAGGAAGTTCTTCAGGATATTTCTCATAGAATTAAGTAAAATCATGTGAATGCCCACAGGTCATTCCTAGTCTTATTGTTGGAATCTGATGAAGGAAAAGGAAAAATTACTTATAATACTCCACAGATACTCTTCTCTAGGAAATGTGATTGAAAAGGCACTGCTGGGGTGGGTAGAATCCTCTTGTAACACATCAGTGAGGTTGAGAGAGATGGAGTCCTTGGACCAGAATACCAATCAGGCAAAATCTTCAGTGTATCAGGGAACTCTTTGATGTTAGCAGCAATTGATTAAAACATGTAATGCAGCCACAGTCTTGGCTAAAATCCCTGTGTGTGCCAAGTAATTCTACACTTCTCCCCAGTCACAGGCTGCACATCTAATCTCAGCCAATCATCTTTTTATATACCTTCAGGCATGAAGCCCTATGGACAAAAGAGTGTCAATGGATCAATACTAATTCATCTGCTCCACCAAGAAAACTATTCCCAAATTACAACTCTACGTGTTCATAAGGAGAACACACATTTCACGGCTGCACGGTGCTGGGCAGGACTCATGACAAGAGGTGTTAGAACAAGTCACTGATCAAAACATCGTAAAACAGTAGCTTGTTTTATCCTAAGTTACACCAAGTCCCAGAAGAGCCTCCAAGTGTCTATTTTGTGTATAAAACCTAATTTAACTCTCTCTTCTAAGTAATTTTCTAAAACAGACTGCCTTTGGAGTTGTTACTCAATTTAGCATATCCTGGACAATATAAAGATAGCAATGTATGTGAATAGATGCCACATGCATTTTCCAGAAATAAACTGGGGTGTGGCCAAGAACTCACAGTGGAGACTTCACATTACCTCACTTCCTGCTCCCTGCTCTGTTTTAACTCTGGCATTTTTAGCACACATGGTCACTTCTGATGTTGGTTAAAATCATTGTTGCAGGGATGCAACAATATTTTTATTTCTTTGATTTTGATGCCTGACTGCAAGGCATTTTCATGAAAAAAAAAATAGATGCCTATTAGAAGAAAGCTTGATAATAGAAAATTAAGTATATTTAAAAGATAAATCCTGTAGTTGAGAAAAATAAAGACAAAACCTGAGAAATACTTTTAAATGGCTTGGCAAAAAAATTGGAAAACTAGGAGTAATATGGTGAATCAGTTTCATCTTAATTGATGAGAAGGTACTTTTAAGGTAAAACAATTTGTTGAAACAGTGGTGATTGCAACAAGTTACAGAGATCAATGGCATAAAACAGAAAGCACAAACACAATAAATATATAGCTATCTACATATATACATACACACAGATACATTGCCCGTATGTGTGTGTGTGTATGTGTGTGTAGAGAGTGCTGCTGCTGCTAAGTCGCTTCAATCATGTCCGACTCTGTGTGACCCCAGAGATGTTAGCTCACCAGGCTCCGCCGTCCCTGGGATTCTCCAGGCAAGAACACTGGAGTGGGTTGCCATTTCCTTCTCCAATGCATGAAAGTGAAAAGTGAAAGTGAAGTCACTGAGTCGTGTCCAACTCTCAGTGACCCCATGGTCTGCAGCCCACCAGGCTCCATCCATGGGATTTTCCAGGCAAGAGTACTGGAGTGGGGTGCCAGTGCCTTCTCCAGTGTAGAGAGTAGATACAGGCTAATTTAACATATAGTAAATGTAATGAGGAGAATGGATTATTTCATTAGCAATTTTTTTACAAGTTACAAGTTATCAATTCAAAGAAATAGAGGAAAATAACAGAATGGGAAAGACTCAAGATTTCTTAAAGAAAATTAGAGCTATCAAGGGAGCGTTTCATGCAAAGGTGGGCACAATAAAGGACAGAAATGGTACGGACCTGAGAGAAGAAGAAAATGTTAAGAAGAGGTGGCAAGAATACACACAAAAACTATGCAAAAAATATCTTCATGACCCAGATAACCATGATGGTGTGATCACTCACCTAGAACCAGACAGCCTGGAATGTGAAGTCAAGTGGGCTTTAGGAAGCATCACTACGAACAAAGCTAGTGGAGGTGATGGAATTCCAGTTGAGCTATTTCAAATCCTAAAAGATGATGGTGAAAGTGCTGCACTCAACATGCCAGCAAACTTGGAAAACTCAGCAGTGGCCACAGGAGTGGAAAAAGTCAGTTTTCACTCTAATCCCAAAGAAAGGCAATGCCAAAGAATGTTCAAACTACCGCACAATTGCACTCATCTCACAAGCAAGCAAAGTAATGCTCAAAATTCTCCAAGCCAGGCTTCAACAGTACACGAACTTCCAGATGTTCAAGTTGGATTTAGAAAGGGCAAAGGCACCAGAGATCAAATTGTGAACATCCATTGGATCATAGAAAAAGCAAGAGAATTCGAAAAACATCCACTTCTGCTTTATTGACTAGGCCAAAGCCTTTGATTGTGTGGATCACAACAAACTGTGCAAAATTCTTAGAGCTGGGAATACCAGACCACCTTACCTACTTCCTGAGAAATCTGTATGCAGGTCAAAAAGCAACTGTTAGATCCAGACATGGAACAACGGACTGGTTCCAAATTGGGTAATGGATATGTCAAGACCATATATTGTCACCCTGTTTATTTAACTTCTATGTATAGTACATCATGTGGAATGCTGGACTGGATGAATCACAAGCTAGAGTCAAGATTGGCGGAAGTATCAGTAACCTCAGATATGCAGATGACACCACACTTATGGCAGAAAGTGAAGAAGAGCTAAAGAGCCTCTTGATGAAAGTGAAAGAGGAGAGTGAAGAAGCTGGCTTAAAATTCCACATTCAAAAAATGAAGATCATGGCATCCGGTCCCTTCATTTCATGGCAAATCGATGGGGAAACGGTGGAAACAGTAACAGACTTTATTATTTTGGCCTCCAAAATCACTGCAGATGGTGACTGCAGTCATAAAATTAAAAGATGCTTGCTTCTTGCAAGAAAAGCTATGACCAACATAGACAGCATATTAAAAAGCAGAGGCATTACTTTGCCAGCAAAAGTCCATCTAGTCAAAGCTATGGTTTTTCCAGTAGTCATGTATGGATGTGAGAGTTGGACCATAAAGAAAGCTGAGTGTCAAGGAATTGGTGCTTTTGAACTGTGGTGTTGGAGAAGACTCTTGAGAGTTCCTTGGACTGCAAGGAGATCCAACCAGTCAATCTTAAAGGAAATCAGTTCTGAATAGTCATTGGAAGGACTGATACTGAAGCTGAAACTCCAATACTTTGGCCACCTGATGTGAAGAACTGACTCCTTGGATAAAACCCTGATGCTGGTAAAGACTGAAGGCAGGAGGGAAAGAAGATGACAGACGATGAGATGATTGGATGGCATCACTGACGTGATGTACATGAGTTTGAGCAAGCTCTGGGAATCAGTGATGACAGGGAAGTCTGGCTTGCTGCAATCCACAGAGTCGCAAAGAGTTTGACACGACTAAGTGACTAACCATCTTAAAAATTCAAAGTTAGCTATCTACTTCAAATACTAAAATAATATCTTATATGTTAAAATTTAAATGTAAAAATCAAAATTATAACATTCTGAAAGAGAAATAGGTGTATGTAATTAGAGCAGAGAGGCTATTTTATGCATAAAACCAAAAGAAGAATTCTTAAAAGAAAGTTTCGATTTGTTTTCTTATATAGAAAGTAAAAGATTTTTGGTTCAACACACTATAAGATGAAAAGGCAAATTTTAATGCCTATAAAAATAATACATATAAAGATTTTAATCCTTCATATGTAAAGACCTCTTGCTAATAAATAATAAAACAATGACTCTGTACCTTAAACACAGACAAAATAATCACGGAAGATATAGAAGGCCAAGAAAATGATGAAAAAGCATATTTATCTCAGTAGAAATCACAAAGAAATGGATGTTCAACAATTGATATAACATTTTTTTTTTGCCTTTCCAATATAATTAGGTATATTTTCTGACAAGTCCCAGTTTAAAAGAATTTAAGGAAAGTTACTGTCTTATTCTTGGTGTATGATCTTTCAGGTGGTTGTAACCTGACAACATACATCAAAGTTATTGATACACCAAAACAACATACACCTATATTAAAGAACCATACTCTTTGAACTTGCAATTATATGCTCAGGAATTTATTCTAAAAATGAAGATGCTCATTAAAGTTTATGTTATTATAAACATTTGTCAACATTAATTATTAGAGAATAAGATAGAATATTTTTCTACAAAATACCAAATAAATTGTTACGGATATGTAAACACATTCATGACATTTTGTTGCACGTTCCTGTGCATTTATATGTACATATGCATACATACCTACACATGAATATATACATATATATATATATAGTAAAAAATATTAACAGTGCTTATCTCCTGGTAGTGAGCTGCAGATGGTTTTTATCTCATAATTGTTTATTTTTCTCTAAAAGTTTCTCCGAGCAAAACATTATTTCTATCTTTAAACAAAACAAAGTTTTTGTATGATCTGATACTTTTGTTTAATTTAGTATTTTGACAGAATATTTATAAAACATTTTGTATTCTAACCTACTTGAATGTTTTAATTATTTGAAAGATAGATAATTACTTAATAATCCATGGCTTAAGAGTGCTTTAATAAAAGAAAACCTAGGAAGAGACCTAAACCACCTTAACCTGAGAGATGAAAAGAAGCTTTTGCTTTTTTTTTTTTTTTTTCACAATTTGTCCTCTATATTCCTTGCTGAATCAGAAAGATAAGCTGTTGTGGGGTCACGCAAGAGCAATTTCAGAATTCTTTACAAGCACTTCTTAAAGTCTGCCATTGACTTCTTTGACACTGAGTAAGTTGTATAACGAAGACTCCAACACTGATGAGTGTATGTTAACTTGTGCGGTACTGAAAAGATTTATTCAGCCGTCATCATGATTGAACCCCCAAATTAAACTTCCTTTCCATACTTGATTCTTCCTTTCTGCCAGCTTATCATGAATAAAATAATCTAAAGAAGTAGGAAGACCAAGTGATCATGAACTGGCAAAGAGCATGAGCTCTGGTGTTCAAATCCCGCCTCCTTCCTTAGGTTCTAGGTGGCTCTACTGAGTAACTCAGCCTCATTAAGTCATATTCCAGGGTCTTCTAAAATTGTATATGAAAGCAAACAAACCTTAAACCTGTAATTTAGGCTGAAATAAGTTGTTCTAGATCAATGGTATGTTTTCATGTTGTTAAGATTTTTAAATAAGCCATATTATTCCAAAGTGATTAACCACTATGCAAAAAAGTATTCAGATGATGAGAGTTCCAAAATATTGTCAAGAGCAGACTAAACAGAGTCTCAACTCTTTTTCTCAAGATTTTATTTCATGTTCCACTTTCAGATTTTTAAAAATATCAGGTCCTTTCTCTGGTATAGATAGAACCTAATATTATTTTTGTTACTTCCCTATCTGAAATCCCTGGTGGCTCAGATGGTAAAGAATCTGCTTGGAATGCAGAAGACTTGGGTTCAATCCCTGGGTTGGGAAAATCCCCTAGGGGAGGGAATGGCAACCTACTCCAGTATTCTTGCCTGGAGAATTCCATGAACAGAGGAGCCTGGTGGGCTACAGTCCATGGGATCAAAAATTGTTGGACACAACTGAGTGGCTAACACTTTCAACACTATCTAAAATGGTAATTGGAGGATCTCCTGAAGGTATTGAGAAAAGAGCTGAAGATAGACTCATGTACTAGAGATATTAAGTCCCTCTCCTGCAAAGCCAAAATGGATATGAGGATCAACAGTGGGTCCTGGAGAAGGGAATGGCAACTCACTCCAGTATGACTGCCTTGAGAATTCTATGGACAGAGGAGCCTGGAGGGCTACAGCACATGGATTCACAAAGAGTCAGACGTTACTGAATGGCTAACACAACATTATACAACAATGCCAGTAAAATATCTTCCTTACTTCCTGTATTTCTAGTAATCAATTCCTAGTGTTTCAAGGCTAGCGCTATGTTATTGCTCCTCAAATGAAAAAGCAGGCATGGCAAGCTAATTTCTGAAGCTTCCAAAGAGCATATTTTTTACATACTACAATTGTTGTTTTCAGTTGTTCAGTCACGTTGGACTCTTTGTAACTCCATGGACTGCAGCACATCAGGCTTCCTTGTCTTTCACTATCTTGCAGAGTTTGCTCAAACTCATCTCTATTGAGTTGATGAAGCCATCCAATCACCTCACTCTCTGTTATCTCCTTCTGCTTTCAATCTTTCCCAGCATCAGGGTCTTTTCCAATTAGTGGGTTCTTCATATCAGGTGGCCAAAGTATTGGAACTTCAGCTTCATCATCAGTCCTTTCCATGAATATTCAATGGTTCATTACAATTTTACACCTCAACATATAGACAGTTCTTTCACTTCATACCAACTTGATAGGGTTCAATCTCATAAGTCTGGATATACAAGGACATAAATATGGAGGCATCATAAAAACCAAGTAGCTCATAGATAAGATTTACAAAAATTATTTTAGAACAAATTCTTAAGTAATGTCATCATTTTTCAGGAGTTACCTTGACAAATGGTGAATGAATTTGCATATCAAACAGTTGAAATGACTGCAGTTCATTATTCTGTAAAAAAAGTTTTCCTGTTGGACCACTCGTTAAAAAGTTCAATCACCATTTTTCATCCTCATCTCCCTTAAGAAGCTCTGAAAATCATTGCCATAAATTGATTTTTTTGTATACGAAACTGAACTTAAGGGTCTTTTCCCATTAATCATGTAGATCATATTAACAAAGAAATGAGATTTTTACCAGAACTTTTGGGCAATAAATGAAAGATAAATCATTGAATTATATCTAATGAAGCACAGGTATGGCTACTTCCTTGAAATTCTGGGATATTTAAATGAACTCAGAAATAAACAGGCAAATATAAAGTCCTTCATTATTTAGTCAACTTTCCACTTAGCTCAGCTGTTACTACATACTCCATGGCCAAGATTTCTGTTCTGATGTCTTATTTTGGGTGTGCTGGAAATAGTATCTTAGGGAAATACTCTTTTTTTTTTTAAATGTCAAATGACACCTAATAAAAATGAGTGAGCAGTATATGCCAGGGGTTTTTTACAGACATATTTATACAAAAGTGTGATGAAAGTGAATGGCATCTCAGTTCTGTCACTGTTTATATATGTTCCATCCAGCTTAACTACGCTACCTATTCGGATTTTGCTCCTTTTTTTCCTCCCTGCCCATTTTAGTTCTTTTTTCAGTTTAGCAAATCCCTTTTGCATTGTTCATCTCTGTGGCCATTTTGTAATACTCAAAGGAATCTTTCACAGGACCAGATCTGAAACAATTTAAAAGCATGATGAGGTGATTTATTTACTTCTTCCTTCCAAACTTCCAGAAAAATGGAAGTTGAAATTAATTTTCTACAATCTGGGTTGTTTCTTCCTCTCCTTTATTTTTTCCAAATAAAGAAAGCCAGCTACAGGCACAGCTTTCTCATATGCATAGACACATATAAACTTAAAATTAGAAATAGTGTCTGTACTGGTTTATTCCTTTTAATAAAGCACTCTTTACACATAACTAACTCAGTGAAAGAATTACCTTGCTAATGTCTTTGGGGCTATTCCCCAGGAATTCAAGAAACTGCTGCTTACTCTGTGTCTATTTCATTCTCATTATGGTCATTCTCTCCCAGGATCCAGTGGATGGCCTCTACCTACCTGGTGTTTCAGTTTGGTCTTCCCCTGGATGCTGTATCTCAGAACAACACTCTACTAACCTGTGAAGAGATTTCTCAGATTATGAAGTTCTATACCTTCCACCCTGACTCTAGCCAAAACTGGCTGAAATTTGTAGCCAAGGCTTTAATGAATATCTAGATCCCCGTATTATGCAGGTTCACGTGACGGGTTTTAGACAGAGGCTTTATACAGAAATAACATGTCGCCTCCAGGACAATGCATAGAAGAGCCCATATGAGTTCTCTATGCTTTTATTTTCCTTCCATGGCAACCTTTGAGACCATGTATCCCTGATGGAGCAGTCTGTGTCCCTGGGAAATTATGTGAAGCAAAGCCCTCCATCTCCAACAACACAGACCTGTTCTGAATTTGTATGAGTCTTACATAAATATTTATTGTATTAAGCCACTTAGAGTTCAAGTTTATTTTGTTACTGAAGGCTATTTTGAACAATAGAGGGTTATACTTATTACCTTCACTTGAAAATCTTGATTTGATAGAATTATTAGGCTGGCAAAAAAGTAATTGCAGTTTTGGACCATGAATCTTAAATCATTATAACTAGGCTCAAATACACCACTATTAATTGAAATAGGAACCATTACAATCAACATATTTTTGCCAACAAGAAATGTTTGTTTATTTCTGTAGCATAAAAATTTGTGCTAATGATTTCCTGTTTCCTAATGATTGTGGAAGTGTTTTCCCTGCAAAACTTTGTAGAGATGCTTGAAGACATGGTAATCGGTCGGTGAGAGGGTAGGTGAAAATGTCAGAGGAGGCAAAACTTCATAGCCCAAGTTGTTCAACTTCTGAAGCATTGGTCATGTGATGTGCAGTCAGGCATTGTTTTGGAGAAGAATTGGGCCCATTTTGTTGACCAATGATGGCTGCAGGCATTGCAGTTTTTGGTGCATCTCATTGATTTGCTGAGCATACTTCTCAGATGTAATGGTTTCACCAGGATTTAGAAAGCTGTAGTGGATCAGATGGGTAGCAGACCACTAAACATTGGCTATGAATATTTTGGGGTGCAAGTTTAGCTTTGAGAAGTGCTTTAGAGCTTCCTCTGGGTCTAACCACTTAACTGGTCATTCTTGGTTGTTGTCTAAAATCCACTTTTTGTTGACATGTCACAATCCAATTGAGAAATGGTTCATTGTTGTTGCAAAGAATAAGAGAAAGTGACACTTCATAATAATAACAATTTTTTTGATTTGCAGTCAGCTCAAGGAGTTCATCAAGGCTGTATATTGTTACCCTGCTTATGTAACTATATTCAGAGTACATCATGCAAAATGCCAGATGGCTAGATGAATCACAAGCTGGAACCAAGATTGCTGGGAGAGATATCAACAACCTCAGAAATGCAGATGATACCACTTTAATGGCAGAAAGTGAACAGGAACTAAAGAGGCTCTTGATGAAGGTGAAAGAGGACAGTGAAAAAAGCTGGCTTAAAGCTCAACATTCGAAAAACTAAGATCACGGCATCCAGTCCTATCACTTCATGGCAAATAGATGGGGAAAATGTGGAAACAGCATCAGATATAAGTTTTTGGGCTCCAAAATCAATCAGACTGTGACTGCAACCATGAAATTTTAAAAAGCGCTTGTTCCTTGGAAGAATAGCTATGTCAAGCCCTGACAGAGTTTTAAAAAGCAGACATCATTTTGCCAACAAAGGTCCATATAGTCAAAGCTATGTTTTTCCCAGTAGTCGTGTATGGATGTGAGAGTTGGACTATAAATAAAGCTGAGCGCTGAAGCATTTACACTTTTGAACTGCGGTGCTGGAGAAGACTCTTGAAAGTCCCTTGGACAGCAAGGAGATCAAACGAGTCAATCCTAAAGGAAATCAACCCTGAATATTCATGGGAAGGACTGATGCTGAAGCCAAAGCTCCAATAATTTGGCCACCTGATGTGAAGAGCTAACTCACTGGAAAAGAGCCTGATGTTGGAAAAAGTTGAGGGCAAGAGGAGAAGGTCATGACAGAGGATGAGATGGTTGGATGGCATCACTGACTCAACGGACATGAGTTTGAGAAAACTCAGGGAGATAGTGATGGACAGAGAAGCCTGGCATGCTCCAGTTCATGGTGTCACAAAGCATTGACCATGACTTAGTGACTGAACGACAACAACATGAGGCACCCACTTATTGAGCTTTTCCACCTTTACAATTTGCTTCAGATCCCAAATGACCATAGAATGTTAAGTGTTGAGTTCTTTGGCAACTTCTGTAGTTGTAAGAGGATCAGCTTTGATGATGTCTGTTAAAGGGTCGTTGCCAACTTCCAGTGCTGGCCATTAAGCTTCTCATCTTCAAGGCTCCTCCTGCCTCCTTTGCAAAACTTTTTGAACCACTACTGCACTGTACATTTGCTAGCCAAATTTGTTGTTGATGCTGTGAGTTGTCTGTTGCTTTATGACCAAATCTGAACTCTAATAAGAAAATCACTCCAAGTTGCTTTGTGTATAACATCATTTCCCTAGTCTAAAATAAATAATAAAATAAACAGCAAGTAATAAGTCATTGGCAAAAAAACATAAAGTGTGAAATAGTCATTAAAATGATTTATAACATAACCACATTTATTTAAGAATGTATCCCAGTATCAAACAGCAAATTTCAACAGTGTGAAACTGCAATCACTTTTGAACCAACCTAAGAAGACCAAAATGGTCACACTTTTTAGACATCATTAACCTCTCACACTAGATAGTAAACTGCTCAGTGGCAGAGCATTAGTCTTGGTCTTCTACCCACCCTAGTTTATGGCCACTCACTCCCGTATACTTCCCTGGGAATCCAGGGGGTCACAAAGAGTCAAACATGACTGAGTGACTGAGCATGGACACATATCAAAATAATACATGAGATTTACACATGTAAATTACCCAAAGCAGTTGGCATTCCTCATCCATCAGCAAGAGGCTGATGCACAATGATTAGTTTTTTATATCACCTAGATTGAGTTCTCTGTTTTGATCCCAAACTTTCAGGAAGGGCTTATATTGAGTCTTATTTTCTCCTCCACATTTACCTGCTTCATTTTTCCTTCAGCAATAAAATGCAATGGAATCTTTTTTTATCCAATTGAAGGCTTATTGATTGGCACAGGAGGTGGATGAGAAGGAAAGACATCCAGATATGTTCTTAGAGATTATATAGATACCCTCATTTTACTGAAAATGATTAGTATATCATGAGTACCTGGGCTTTGGGGGGCCAGACAGTCTTAGGGCTGTCATTTTCTCTATGACTAAGGACAAGTCCTCTAATGCCCATTCTTAAAATGGAGAAAAAGTAGTTTTCTAAAGTGAGCTTCCCAGTGGGCTTCCCTGGTGGCTCAGATGGTAAAGGATCTGCCTTCAATAAAGGAGACCAAGGTTCAGTTCCTGGGTACAGAAGATTCCCTGGCGAAGGGAATAGTTACCTACTCCAGTATACTTGCCTGGGAAATCTCATGGACAGAGGAGTCTGGTGGGCTACAGTCTAGGGGGTCACAAAGAGTCGAACATGACTGAGTGACTGAGCATGGACACGTATCAAAATAATACATGAGATTTACACATGTAATTTACCCAAAGCAGTTGGCATTCCTCATATCCAGTCCTACTGCATGACACTAGGAAGGAAACAACTGTTTCTTTGCATCTTAGTTCATTCATGTGAAACTATCCAGTTGATAGAGCTATTTCAAAAATTAAAGATGATATGAATGAAAGTACTTAAAAACCTATCAGTTTCTATATGAAAGTAAAATACAGGTTTTTTTTGTTTCCTGAAAATTAAGAG
Organism: Ovis canadensis; assembly: GCF_042477335.2. Taxonomy (NCBI): domain Eukaryota; kingdom Metazoa; phylum Chordata; class Mammalia; order Artiodactyla; family Bovidae; genus Ovis; species Ovis canadensis. Next base: position 40,195,125 of record NC_091250.1, on the reverse strand, counting down.
TATGTTTCAAAAGTAATACAAATAGTCACAAGACCAGGGTGTTAGTAATTAAGAACATGGCCATTATTAAATGCCTTACCTTACCAGAATGCAAACAATTTTAGCAAAATGCAAATATTTTGTACCAAGCTTTTCTCAAAATAAATTATTTCCATTTCATCACAAAATAAAAATTGTTTATAAATGTTTTCAACTTCATTAAACTAATAGTGGCTTAATATTTTCCTATCCTGTATAACTAAAGATAAAAATATCTCGGATGAACAACAAAGCTGGGACACAATTCGACCCATTCTTCCAAACACAGACTTTGGTCAGAGGAAATGACATAGTAATGAATTTCACAAGCAGATGAGTGCTACATCTGAGCACACTTCCAACCATAGAATCCAAATTTCCTGCCTTAGGAGGTTTTGGATTCTTATATCCTGAACTGGCTTGACACTATACCACTGACAGTTTTGTCCATGTTTATCCATAAATCTTAATATTAGAGTCATCCTGAGAAATTTTTCAAAGACCTATATATTTAGGCCTCAACCATAAAATTTCTATTTAAGAAGTCCAGGGTGGGGACTAGGTATATATATGGGGGTGGGGGGCGAAATATATATATATATATATTTGTATATATATATATGTATATGTATATGTATATGTATACCAGTAATTCTGATGGTTACTCTCAGTTAATAATTACTAATTTAGATCATTATAAAAAGAATGTTTTTTTTTTTTTAATAAATATGTGCTTGCTATCTTTAAAAGGAAGCAGCTGCCTTTCCTAGTCCTCACTCTCAGTATCCACTCCAACAGTCTTTGCTCTAAGAATCTGGGTTTCTAATTTACTCCTTGTAGGCCTTCTTGACATCAGTAAAACAAAGATTTAAAAAGCAGCAACAATATTTCAGAAACTTACTTTTACAGAAGTATTGCTACTTTAAAATACAAATTCCATTAATTCCACTTATATTTTAAAACTTCCAGCTAATGAAGCATATCTTGATCTTTTCAAGGGGCAATGAGTTCAGACTGTTGAAAAGACATATTTAGTTTTCATGATTTTGAACCCTTCAGTCTCAAACACTCCAAACTGCCTTGAATAGTTGTTTATGAATCCCTTTAAATTCATTATATTTGCATCCTGATTTATAGAACAAGAATAAAATGCCACCAACTCTTGAAGTAATGATTATATTCTAAGTGTTTAGATTTTTTCCTTTATATTTGGCTGAGATGTTTTGTGAAAGTGGTTTGTGTCCAACTCTTTGCAACCCCATGGACTGTAGCCAGCCAGACTCCTCTGTTCATGGAATTCTCCAGGCCAGAATACTGGAGTGGGTAGCCATTCCCTTCTCCAGGGATCTTCCCAACCCAGGATTCAACCCGGATCTCCCAGATTGCAGGCAGATTCTTTACTTTCTGAGATACCAGGGAAGCCCTATTGGAATGTGTTGCTATTCCCTCCTCCTGGGCATCTTCCCAACCCAGGGATTGAACCCAGGTCTCCCACATTGCAGGTGGATTCTTTATCAGCTGCCAGAAGCCCAAAGAAGTGTTTTGGTGAGCACTCAAATTTGAGACAAGGTGTGATTCCATTCGGATGGTATTTTGTCTAATCATTTTAATAACACCATGTTTTGTTTTATGTTGCCCAAATAGTCTTCTAACTATGCCTTTGCCACTCAAGTAGAATTCTCTTGGGGAAAAAAAACTAAAACAATCAAGCTGACCCATATGGCAAGCCTCAGTTCCTTAGCAGTAACTATGTTCTATTAAATTAGTAAATTAGCGTTTGTGTTTTTACTCCAACCAGCTTCTTTGATGAAACTAGCTTGTTTTAATTCTTTAGATCTGGCAAATTTGAGTTTCTGGGTCTACAAAACTGAATGCTGATCTACTGTGACTGGATGCTGATCCACAGTGGCCCAACCATATCATGCCTCTATGAGAGTCCTGTCTGGGTATTAGTGGAAAAGCACTGCCTATTCTTTCTGTTGATATTCTTCATGGTGAAAATAATGAAAAATGGAAGCATTTGCTGTACTAAACATACTGGCCACATGACATTCCAGGAGACAAAGCTCTAGAAGAGAAAATGTAAGCCTCAGAACAAATGGCACCTTAAAAGGCCATGTGGCACCTCTACTCTGCAAGAAGTCAGACTTCCTCTCCACCTACTGTCTTTCCATAGTCTTTATTCTGCATGAAACACCATAGAATGATGGATGAAACTTCCACCAGAGACAGATCTAGGGGCAGAAGATTAACCACAAAGCTAATGAAATTTATGCTTCAGAGATTTTCACTTGTATATACTAATTTCAAGGTCATCTGGGTGGGACCCAGCAATGCTTGCATGTACTGATTAAGTTTTTGCTGTAAAATTTATAAAAGGAAGAAGTTTTAACTGCAATCAGTTAGGATTATGGCCTTACTTTCTCTTGTCTCCCTTTTTCTTCTGCTGGGTAGCATTGGAATATATATTATAAGGACATGGCTCAGGAGAAAATTGAGTTGAGAATTTAGTTAGGAGATGGTGGTATGTATTTTGTGTGGTTTGCAGTCACTTTTATGTATTATTAAGTTATGGCTAGCTGATTCAATGTACTACTGTCTTTCAGAAATGTATTCACTGGTCACTGTGTTGATCGGCCTTCTGTTGTGCATGGATAGGCCTATGTCTGACTATGATATGAATGCATTTGATAGCTCTTGGTGCTGGAATTTTGTGGACTGTGGAAGCAAAACAATATCTGAAATGTATAAAGTCAAATAGTAATTTGTGAATAATTCTAATCATGAAATGCATCAAATCACGGGTTGAAAATGTGGTTCCTTTTGTTCCCTTCTGTCAGGAAGATAATAAATGCCGTATATTCATGCAATTTTTCCTTTTCTGATAGGAATAATGAGAAATAGAATTCATCAGGTTGCCAGTATTTCTTGGATTAGTATTACAAGCATCAAGCATATGTGTGTGTGTGCAGTCACAGGTATATGGTATGTGTGTGCATGCTTAGTTGTGTCTGACTCTTTGTGACCCCATGGACTGTAACCCACCAGGTTCCTCTCTCTATTGAATTCTCCAGGCAAGAATATTGGATTGGGTTTCCAATTTCCTACTCCACAGGATCTTCCTGACCCAGGGATTGAACCAATGTCTCTTGAGTCTCCTGCACTGGCAGATGGATTCTTTACCACTAGTGTCACCTGGGAATTAACCTAGAACAAACTTTGTTCAACCCAGAAGGAGAAAGACTGGTTATCTTTCTCTTCTCCCTGTATAAATGGTTTTACAAAAATTTTCATCATATTAAGAAGTGATCAAATATTACAAAGCCAAATATATAGAAAACACATACTACAGAGTTTTTTGTGACATTTTTTATGCTTTTTCACTTTTAAAATATATCATCTGTTGTGTTTTTTCTCTCTCATTCTAAATGAATAATTGCCTTCATACCTTACATCCTTTCCTTATTAATGATCATCACTTCTTATAAGCTTTAGCCCACACAAAAATCTTTTTCCTGTCCTCCATGGGGAGCTAAATGGAGAATGTTAAAATGTCTAAAATATTCAAATAAAACATAATATGGTCCTGGGAAAATGTCTCTAAATCTGTACAATGTAGCATGAAACTCTACCAGTTCTGTTCTCAGTTTCACTCTCTAACATGCACACACACAAAATCACACACACAGAGGCTGCCTAGGCTTTTCCTACTTCAGAGAGCAGAACAGACATTTTCCACATTCAACACTATAATTTGCATAGACAATCACTAAGGCTCAGTGAAAGAATTCTACAGTAACTTTGTTTTCTTGTTTCCACAAAAGGCCGAATGATAACTTCTATTGATTCCAAATCTACTTGGAAAGATAACTCTTCTCAAGCCTCTGTGTCTCTAAACAATGTTTACCTGCTCTGGGTTTCTGAGAGAAATCTTTAAACTTCTCTTATATGTCTAATCGGTTGTCCTTGGTTACTTATGCTGTAGGTGCTAACTAGGAACATAACTCAAGATCATGCAGAGGAAGGGCTCTGTTCTCTCTGGGAAAACCACAAGTAAGATACTCCTTGATCAGATGAATAGATCATATAACTAAATCTACAAACCTACTAACTGGATTTTATTATTATTTTTCTTTTTTGTATACAGTCTTTGAAGTAAAAGAAAAGCATGCAGTTGGATGAGTTCATGCTAATAAACTTAAGAAGTCTTCATTTAGTGTAACACTCTACTAAAGTCAATGACAAACCTAGACAGTATATTAAAAAGCAGAGACATCACTTTGCTAACAAATGTCCATATAGTCGAAGCTATGCCTCTTGATGAAAGTAAAAGAGGAGAGTGAAAAAGTTGGCCTAAAGCTCAACATTCAAAAAATGAAGATCATGGCATCTGGTCCCATCACTTCATGGGAAATAGATGGGGGAACAGTGGAAACAGTGTCAGACTTTATTTCTGGGGGCTCCAAAATCACTGCAAATGGTGATTGCAGCCATGAAATCAAAAGACGCTTACTCCTTGGAAGCAAAGTTTTGAGCAGACTAGATAGCATATTCAAAAGCAGAGACATTACTTTGCCGACTAAGGTCCATCTAGTCAAAGCTATGGTTTTTCCAGTAGTCATGTATGGATGTGAGAGTTGGACTATGAAGAAGACTGAGCACTGAAGAATTGATGCTTTTGAACTGTGGTGTTGGAGAAGACTCTTGAGAGTCCCTTGGACTGCAAGGAGATCCAACCAGTCCATTGTGAAGGAGATCAACCCTGGGATTTCTTTGGAAGGAATGATGCTAAAGCTGAAACTCCAGTCTTTGGCCACCTCATGTAAAGAGTTGACTCATTGGAAAAGACTCTGATGCTGGGAGGAATTGGGGGCAGGAGAAGAAAGGGACAACAGAGGATGAGATGGCTGGATGGCATCACAGACTCGATGGACTTGAGTCTGAGTGAACTCTGGGAGTTGGTGATGGACAGCGAGGCCTGGAGTGCTGCGGTTCATGGGGTCGCAGAGTCGGACATAACTGAGTGACTCAACTGAACTGAACTGATGGTTTTTCCAGTAGTCATGTATGGATGTGAGAGTTGAACTATAAAGAAAGCTGAGCACCAAAGAATTGATGCTTTTGTACTGTGGTGTTGGAGAAGACTCTTGAGAATCACTTGGACAGTGAGGGGGTCAAACCAATCAATCCTAAAGGAAATCAACCTGAATATTCATTGGAAGGACTGATGCTGAAGCCGAAGCTCCAATACTTTGGCCACCTGATACGAAGAGCTGACTCACTGGAAAAGACCCTGATGCTGGGGTAAACTGATAGCAAGAGGAGCAGGTCATGACAGAGGATGAGATGGTTGGATGGCATCACTGACTCAATGGATATGAGTTTGAGCACACTCCAGGAGATGGTGAAGGACAAGGCCGTCTGGCATGCTGCATTCCATGGGGTCACAGGGGGTCATACATGACTGAGCAACTGAACAACAAAGTCTCAGAAACTGACTAGGTGAATGTCAGGCCCTGAACCAGCCTCCCTGCTCTTGGTCCAGTGTTTTTCTGGTTACACTCCTCTTCTGTATCCAGAACTCCAGCAAGAGATGGTAGGTTTAAAACATGAAAAAATTAAGGTTCAACATCACAAAATGAACCCATGACTTAAAAACAAGTTGGAGGTCAAGACTTGTGAACAATTTTGGAGGTCTCAGAGTAACTAGAGTCAAACAAATAAAATGCAACAGTTTGTAAAAGATTAAATCATTTGTTCAGCAAATATCTATTGAATACCTATTATGAGCCCATCACTGGTGTAGGGGCCAGGTATAAAACAATAAACAGGACAGATTAGTCCCTGTTCTCATGGTATCTATGATGGGAAAGCATATCTTATTTGCAAATTATTTGATTTATAATTTTCATTTATTTATTGTATTAGTTTGATTAAACAGCCATAAAAAATACCACAGACTGGTGGCCTAAACAATAGAAATTTATTGCTCACAGTTGTAGAGGTTGGAAATTTTTGAGACTGAATGAAGATACTGCTGATTCAGCTCCTGGTGGGAACCCTCTTCCTGGCTTGTGGAGGTCCTCCTTCTCACTACATCCTCACATGATAGGAGAGAAAGAGCCAGCTCTCCGGTGTCTCTTCTCAAGGTGTGAATCTAATGACCTTGCTGTTGTTCAGTTGCTAAGCTGTGTTCGACTCTTTGTGACCCCATGGACTGTAGCATGCCAGGTTCCTCTGTTCTCTACTATCTTCCTGAGTTTGCTCAAATTCATGTCCATTGAGTCAGTGATGCTATCTAACCATGACCTCATCTGAACCTAATTATTTCCCAAGGGCCCTATCTCCAAATACTGGGGCTTACAGCATCAACAAATGAATTTAAGAGGGGTGTGATTTAGTCCATAGAACTGATTTAATTAAAAACAAAAAAAATATAGAAACATAATTATAAATATTTAATTATTACAATTATAATTTAATTAAAATTGTCATTAGAGTTACCAAAAGAAATATGTTATTTAATGAAAATATATAAGAAAGAAATTCTATTCTAGTAATTTGGAATTCTCTGAGGACTAGACATTAACTCAAGACCTAGAAGATGAGTAAATCTTAGATAAGCAAAGATAGACTTTGTTGGGAAACTGTGAAGGCCCAGAAACCAAAATATCTTATTGTATTCAAGGCAGAGGAAAAGAGGTCATTGTGGCTAGAGAAATGAGCAAGAGGGACGTAATACAATATGAGATTAGAAAGATGGGCATGCTGAAGTCTGCAGTGATAAGGATACTGAACTTTATTATAAGGGTCAAAAGTTTTCAGGAAATTATTGGGCATCAGTGAGTTGCTGATGCTGTGTGAAAGAAAACATTATTCAAGGGGATATGTAGAAGGTTGTAATGAGGTGGCCCAATGAAGGACTGAATTAACCATTGAGGATAGTAAAACGCTTGTCTAAGGCTCTGACTTGCAGAATTCAAAGACTAGTGGTGCCATTCATAGTGACAAAAAACAATAAAAATACACAGGGTTTTAGGAGGGATTTTGTAGTTTGATTTTGAGGATGCTGAGTTTTAGGTTTTCTGGAGTTTTCAAGAAGAGATATGAGTAGCGCATGCATATATCTATCTGAAGATAAGAGAAAAAACATGAGCTGGAGATGATGTAAATTTATGTGTATGTTATGTACACATTGTTAGTTTAAGTAAATGCAATGGATAAAACTGAAAAGGAAAAAAGGGCCTACAATAATTCTAACATTTAATTGTTGGGTGAAGAATAAGGAGTCTACAAAGAGAAAAGGAACTTCCGAAAAATAAGTTTAAAACTTCTTGACAGAGAAAAAAGAAGAGTGTCTCAAGAAAAGTGGAGAAGACCCACACCTTGGAATGCTGCAACAAGGCTAAGTAAGATGAGGCCTTTACAATGCCCCATGGATTTAGCAACATTTCAACAGGTATTGTGGATGGAAGTCATCTTAGAATGGTTTAATGCATGAGCAGAAGATTGGGGACTATCCTAAGAAAATGTACACTGCAATTATAAGAGCATATTTTTTAGTTTAACTGGGAAGAATTGTAGAAGAGAAAGGGAATTACTGGGAGGTGGAAACTCTTTTGGAGTGGGACAGTTATGATAAGGAGATGGGAAACAGGAAATGAAGATTGCAAGTACATATGAGAGATTTTTCTGCTCAGCTGGGAAGAAGAAAGGAAGTGGAAGCTATTGCTGGGAGGTGGCTGTAGGTCCTAGGAAACGGTTTTGAAAAACTCACTTATACTGCAGTAGTGGGGCAAATAGATTGGAGAGGCCTATGACAGAAAACAAACAATAAGGTCATTGTTTTCACACAGCAAAAATGATTTGACCTAGGGCAGAAATGGGCAGAACTAGATGAATTTAAGAAGATTCTGAAAGTAGAATTTGCAAGATTTGGTGATTATTTGTACACAGGGAGAGTGGGAGACAGGATGATTCCCAGATTTCTGGTCTGAATTATCAAGTGGGTGATCGAGTTGTTTACTAAAAACAATGAACCAAAAGAGGCTTGGTGGGGCTGAGCGTGGATTAAAGTTTGAGCATGCTGAGTATTGAAGTTTGAATATGGATTAAGGTTTAGTTTGAGGTGTCTATAAAAACACCAAATAAAAATAAACATCAGTAGTTAGTCTAGGGCTAGAAGAGAGAGTGGGTCAAAGACACAGATGCATAGAAAGCAGCTCTGGTTTATATGTGGTAATTACAGCTATGGACAGGGCAATGTAGAGAGAGGAGATAAGCTGGAATGCCACCCGAGGAACTCAACCACTTAAAAGAGTCACGGAGGATGAGGAGGAAAGCAGCAAGCAGAAAGATAGGAGGGGCTCTAAACGAGGTCCTTGGAGGCCAAGGGCAGAGAATGACTAGAGGAGAAAATTATCCATTTGCAGACAAAGATGCTGAAAAGTCAATTAAGATAGGGACTGAAAAATGTTACTTGGATTTAGGGTCATAGAAGTCATTGATGGTTCTTATGAGAGCCAGTTGAATATAGGGTGAAGATTGATTTCAGAGTTAATAGGATGTAACCAGAGTATTTAGACAATTTTTTCTAAGACGTTTGTAAAGAACTGAAGGAGCAGAAGTTGCTGCTATGAGGCTGTATCAGCCGTAAATACTTTATGACATATTCCTTTGAAACAGCTTGCCTCTCAGATGTTCGACTTCAGTGGAAGCTGAACAGCTCTGACCAACACGCGTTCCTTGTCTGGGCCTGAGCAGTCACTTGCCCTAAGAGCACCAGGCCCTCTCTCTCAGCTACTTTAAACAGCCAAGCTGAGCAGTTACACCGGAGGATTTTCTGGCTTCTCCTGTCACATCTGAACTTGCACGAATCACAATCAAGGCTGCACTAGCAGATTCCAGTATGGATTCTGGAATCCCAGAGCATTGGACCACAAGGAGAGAAGAGAAATTCATTCCTTAAAGACCAGGCACTGCACAGTGGGGAACAAGAGCCAGACAGCCTTCAGGCAAATCTATTCCCTCACTTTCCTTCCTCCTCGGGACTACTAGGGACATATTTTCTTCTTGTAGCCTTTCCAGAGAAAGTGCACGAGTCAAACAGTCATGTCTGATGAATACCTTTCTGCAGATGAAATAGCTAATAGTGAAGCTGTTTGAGAATACTCATTTTATGTTGCTTCATGCCTTCCCTGCCTCACTCTTCTCAAATACGGCATCCAGACTTCAGTTTTTGTAACAGGCTTCCAGCCTGTGTGCTTGCTCAGTCATTTCAGTAGCCTCAGACTCTTTGCAACCCCATGGACTGTAACCCACCAGACTTCTCTGTCCATGGGATTCTCTAGGCAAAAATACTGGAATGGGTTGCCATGCCCTCCTTCAGGGGATCTTCTCAATCCAGCAATCGAACCTGGGTCTCTGGCATTGCAGGTGGATTCTTAACCACTGAACCACTGGCGGAGCCCAACAGGCTTCCTAGTTGATATTAAACTCAAGCTAATAAAAGGGTCCAGTGGGCCTTTCTTTTAAGATAGGGGAAATATGAGCATATTTAATCACTGAAGAAAAGGATTTTGTCAGAAAGAAAATGCTGAAAATGCAGGAGAAAGAGACCCATCATTGGAGTGTGGTTTTCAAGAACAGAGGCAACAGGGGCTCCAGAGCACACATGGAAGCTGAAACTGAGTTTCATGGAGCTTTAAGGATGTGCCAGGCTCCCTTCTCAAGGATAGCAATCTACTATCATAATTTTTTCTAGTTCTCACACCATCTGTTGAAGCAATTTTCACCACTGTCCTCAGATTGCAGATGAAGAAACTGAGGGACAGAACTACAGGGAATTTTTCCAAGTCACAGAGAATTTAAGTGGAGGAGACAGAACTCTATTACAAGCATCTATTTCCAGAGCCAGTAGTCACTCCGTATGTTTTACTACTTCTCTTTTATTAGAAGAGAATTTCCTTCATTGTGATTAGAAGAGAGGAAGAGAGGCTCACCACAATTGCAGACATGAAGGTGTTCATGATGGAAAGTCAAGGGAGTTCCCATCAGTTTGCTCTACATCTACCAGGGGACTGCGTTATCACTAAGAATGAGCAGGAAATGGCTATGTTAGGGATTTGATAACAGTATACAAAATTGGAATAATTTCACCTCTAGCCTAGGTTACTGCAAGAACCTCTAGTCCATTCATACTGCTTCTGCCTTCAGCTCTCACCAATGTATTCTCAATGTGGCAGCCTGATAAACTCAATTCAGATCATATCACTCTGCTCAAACCCACCAATGCCTTGTCTGGTTCAGATGAAGAACCCGGTAACAATGAAGACCTGTTGTCCCCCACGTCACTTACATCTGCCCCTCCCAGTCTCCCAGTGTGAGATCTCCTCCTATTCCTCTCTCCCTTGTTCGCTCAGCTCCTGACCTCCACGAAAGGACAGCTATGCAGGATCTTTGCACTCACTACTTCCTCTACCTAGGATTCTCTTTCTCTGGACATTCAAGTGGGTAGTTCTTTTATATCTTTCAGGATTTGCTTGAAACTTGCCTCGCCTTTCCTGGTCACACTAAGATATCACCTATCCTGCCAACATTTCTTATCTCCACTTCTTTATTATTTTCTCCTTAGCACTTACAATTATATTATATCATATTATCAGAGAAGGCAATGGCACCCCACTCCAGGACTCTTGCCTGGAAAATCCCATGGACGGAGGAGCCTGGTGGGCTGCAGTCCCTGGGGTAGCGAAGAGTCGGACATGAATGAACGACTTCACTTTCACTTTTCACTTTCATGCATTGGAGAAGGAAATGGCAACCCACTCCAGTGTTCTCGCCTGGAGAATCCCAGGGACGGGGGCTGCCTGGTAGGCTGCCGTCTATGGGGTCACACAGAGTCGGACATGACTGAAGCGACTTAGCAGCAGCAGCATATCATATTATACACTTATTTTTTGTCTTGACTCTATTGTCTACTTTTCCCACTACAATGTAAATGTGAAAAAAAGCCAAAAAGGCGGAATTTTAATTGGCTTATTTGTTCCTGTATCCTGTGCTAGTAGCTAACACAGTTCCTGGCTTACAGAAGTTCAATAAATAATTGTGGAATAAGTGAATTTTAACAGACAGCGGAAGTCAGATGCTTATTAAAATGTACTAAGGGGGCTTCCCAGGTGGCTCAGTGGTAAAGATTCACCTGCAAAGCAGCAGATGCAGGAGACTCCGGTTCGATCCTTGGGTCGGGAAGATCCCCTTAAGGAGGAAATGGCAACCCACTCCAGTATTCTTGCCTGAGAAGTCCCATGGACAGAGGACCTTGGCGGCTACAGTCCATGGGGTTGCAAAGAGTTGAACACACTGAGCACACACACATGAATACAGGAACCAAGTTGAGGGTAGTGACCATGAGCATGCCATTTCCTTCCACAGCTGTCAATTTCTGGATGATAGGCACAGAGAGACAGAGAGGGAGAGGGCTTTTCTTTCGTCAGAATTTGTCTCAGAGATGTCTTTTCTTGCCTGTTTTGCACTTTAGACAACATCTTAGATTTCTTTTGATGTCTTATGAAACTTAAGACAGACAAGAATGAAAGATGGGTCACTTTTAGAAGACTTCTTAAAAATTGGACAAGAGCTAGTAATTGTTAGCTATCTGATAAATATTTTGAATGAAGGAAATTGTTTCCACATCCACATGGTGAGCTTCAGTTCAAGCTTTAAGTTGTACATCTGATTTTTTCATCTGGGAAAATTTTGTATTTGTTGGAAGATCTGTGAAGTTGCAGCTGAGATGTTCTCCCAGGCAGCGTTTAACTTTGAAGGGTCACAGACCAGGTGTAGAGGACTGATATGCAAGTTAGTCCATTCCCATCTGATTTTCCACTCTGAAGAAACAGAGAAGATTGAGTCATTAAGTGATAAGAACCTTCCTAATTCCCTCTCCCTCTGAGTCCAAAAGTCTGTTATACATATCTGTGTCTTTTTTGCTGTCTTGCATACAGGGTCATCATTGCCATCTTTCTAAATTCCATATATATGTGTTAGTATACTGTATTGGTGTTTTAGGGTGGGATGATTTGGGAGAATGGCACTGAAACATGTATACTAACATGTAAGAATAGAATCGCCAGTCTATGTCTGATGCAAGAAACAGCATGCTTGGGGCTGGTGCACGGGGATGACCCAGAGGGATGTTGTGGGGAGGGAGGTAGGAGGGGGGTTCATGTTTGGGAATGCATGTACACCCGTGGTGGACTCACGCCAATGTATGGCAAAACCAGCACAGTATTGTAAAGTAAAATAAAGTAAAAATAAAAATTTTTTTAAAAAAAAGAAAGAAAAAAAAAAAAAGAAACTTCCTAATTGTGACAAACAAGTCTTCTAATGCAGCCTTTAGTCGCAGCTATAATCAAGAAGATGGGAGATAAAGGAGACACTGTAAAGAGAATTTAAAGAAGGTACCATGATCTTCAACTGATTGGTGGCACTTATATAGTAAGAGTGGTTTTTCAAATTTTGCTTGCCACAGGAAGCCTCCAAGGTGTCTACTAAATGCAGACTCCTGGGTCCACCTCCAGATCTAATGTGTAAGCATCTCCTAGAGTCTAAATTTTAGGTAAGTGCCACAGCTGATTCTATTCCAAGTTGTCTACAGACTAAATACAAATAAACATCTTTGTAGAACAGAACCCATAACAAAAAGAAGGCAAAATTAGCTTCTAAAGAAGTTACCAAATTAGTGAAAGTTAGACACAAAATCTCCAGTGACTTCTAACAGAAGTCACTTTATGTCCTCATCAAGTCTTTTTACTTTTGTTTTAAACAAATGAATAATACTATTGCTTGATAATTTATTTTAATTTTTTAAATTCAATCAAAACAGCAATTAGAAGAGAGAAAGATGCTTACTAGAGTCAGGCAAGCTGAAGCCTAATAATAAGAACTAACAGCTGAGAGTCTGTCAGGGAATTAAGAAAACAAAAACTATTTCCAAAAGGGCACCAAAGCCCAGAAAGAATGGCAGTCTAGGACCTCTTTAAGAGGGATTAACAGATCTCAATATCTCCAGACGGTATCACCTCATTTCAAACTTGTAATGACTCTGAGTTACTAATAAAAGATTCAATCATTTTTAGTATTCTCTGAATATGACTTTGGGAAGTGCAATGAGTCTTACAAAGAGTTAGATGCATAAAAATAAAACTGAATGTAGATTAGAGTAAATTTCAGTTATTCGGAAAATTAACAGAGGTGGAAAAGTTGATCCCTGGATAAACGAGATATGTACACAATTTCCATGTTGATAGTGGTTAAAAATGCTCTTGTATTGGACCTGGGGCTGGCCTGGCATAGGAAGTGGGCTGGAAAGTAGTGTCATAATTTGCATTTATGGTGCTAGAAACTGAGGAAGGTTCTTGCCTGAGACAGCTCAGGGCGCTGCGAGCCAGAGAGTAAAGCTACAACAGTGTGCACGCGAGCTTTGCTACTCCAAGGGCAGCCCCCAGATAAGCAGCTGAAATATCATCTGAAAACTTGTTAAAAGTAAAAAGACTTGTAAAAAGACTCACCAATTCCACTTCAGACCTCCTGAGTCAGAACCTGTCGTTTGACAAGATTTCAAATAAAGTTTGAAAAGTGCTACACTAGTGAGAGCTGGGATTTCAATGTCAAGGGATACAGTTGTTGAAATCTGAGAGTTCAGAGTCCTGAATTACAGAGAGACTAGGAACTCAAAAGAAAGTTCAAGTTATATAAAACTACCAAGAATAACTCAGGGACAACCATATACCTCTTAAAGATGAGGCAGAGGCGATCAGGTTCATAGGTAGGAGGATACCTTACATACTTTTTCTTAATAAAAATCTCACAGATTTATCTCAAAGTTTCTTCAAAATGTTTTTTTACTTTAACACAAAAGAAAAATGCACAAATCATGTGTACAATTCAATGAGTTTTAAAGATATTTTAATGAGGCATTTATATGCAAAAAAATCCGTGGTAACTTTTGACAAATGTATACACCCAGGCGATTACCACTCTGACCAAAATAGAGATTGTATTCATCACCCCAAATTAATTTCCGTCCCCAAAGGCAACTACTGTTCTAATCTCTACTGCCTTAGTGTTACTCGTTCTTAATTACACTATCATTATTGACAATTATGCACTTTTTTTGTATCTCGATCCTTTGCCTTAACATAATGCTTTTGACAACAGTTCTATTGTCGCATCTATCAGTTACTTGCTACTTTTTTACTTATTCATTCCTGTATGAATATACCTTGGGGCTTCCACAATACCACAATAGCTCATCCATCCTCCTGTTGATGGAGAGTTGGGTTGAATCCTGTATTTTGGCTTCTATAAATAAAACAGCCATAAAAATTTTTATACAAGTCTTTTATGGACAATATTTTCTTTCTCTTGAGTAAATACATAGGTGTGGAATTTCTGTTAACTAAGAAACTGCCAGTTTTCCAAAGTGGTTGTACCATATTATGTCCTCAGCAACAATATACGAAAGTTTGGATTACTCCACATGTTTGTCAGTGTTTAGTGTGATGTCACCAGTCTTTTTAAAGTCACATGAAATGGTTGCAACTGTTCAGTGGTGTCTTGTGGCTTACTATGTATTTTCTTGCTGACAAATGATGTTGAGTATCTCTTTTTGTGTGTACTTAACCCTCATCTATATTCTTTTGTGAGGAATCTGTTGAAATCTGTTGCAGATACATTTTCTAAAATAATGATAATAAAATTAGCCACAATAATATCTCCCATAACACGTGTTTCTCGTACAACGCATTTTTGACATTCTGCCACTAGGCGTGTATGTCATTTCATCTTAAAAACAGGTGAAATTTAGCACCTGTCCTGGCTGATATAGTAAGGTTAAGTGTTGCTAATCAACTTCAGAAGTTAGATAATAAAAGGCTATGTATCTTACCTGGGTTTCTGGGGATGCTTTCTCTTGAAACTCAACCATTGTGCAGTTTGAAAACCCATACCACCACCTTGTGGAGAGATGCCTATGGGTAGGAAAAGACAGCACCAAGTTGCATCACGTGAATGCGCCATATTGGAAGCAGGTCATTTAGCCCCGTTTGAATTCCCTGGTGGCTCAGATGGTAAAGAAACTGCTTGCAATGTAGGAGACCCAGGTTCGATACCAAGTGGGATGGAGAAAAGCTGTCTCCACTGAGATTGTAGATTTATGAGGAAAACGAATGGTTGTTTCTGTTTGGAGCCATGAAGCTATAGAATGAAATGCTATGCAGCATTGGAATATATTTTAGTTGCTTTATAACAAAAAAATTAAACATGTGACAATGACTTTGTGGTTAAATGGTGAGAAAAAAGCCAAAAGATATTATAAAATCCTAAAGACCTCAAACAGAAGCTTAAGAGAAGGCTGTCAGTGAAAGTTAAGACTTATTGGAACCAGGAAGAAAGGGGACCCTTATAAGTTATTGGTGAGATATGTGGCAATACTGGAAATTAAGGCAACATAGAAAAAAGAAAATTTGCCAAATTTACCAAATGAACTCCATGATCAGTTTATCAGGGGTCAGTAAACTTTTTCTTAAAGGGCCAGCAAGTAAATATTTTCAGCTATCTGGCTGTACAAGGCGCTCTATCATAACTACTGAACTATTCCACTGTTGTGTGAAAGCAGAGAAAATACATATACAAATGCACATGACTGTGTCACAATAAAACTTTGTTTACAAGAATAGACATCATCTCATAGTACATACATATCTCATACAGCTAAAGAAATATCTAGGTGAAATATTGAAAGGGCCACTTTTATGTATTCTTATTTGTGATAAAATGTAAGAAGAAAGAAAGGAGTTGAAGAATGACCTATTAACTGTAAAGAATCCAGGACTTTCTGGATTTGAAAATAAAACTGTTCCTCATTCCCAGCCTCTTCAGATAGCAGAAAATACTCAAAGTAAGAAAAAAATTCCAGAGTAAAAGATCTGACCCAGGTTGATGCGTTAAGCTCCACTCTTAGGAACTCAAGAAGACCTAAGGTGATGCTTCATAAAATCTTTTAAGTAGAAAAAAAGTATGACACAATGAGTTACAGACAGTCATTTTCAGGGAGCAATATTTGACCCTATACTCAGCTGGATCTCCAAGTTCCTACTGACTGGAACTATTGCTTGTCTCCAATTTTCTCTCCTTTTGAAAGTGTCTGTAGCAGTTATTCAGTTACTCTTTGCCTCTTTCACTAGTATATGTTGAATGGGGGGGGGGGATGGGAGTACAGGATGGGTAACTTGTTACTTTAGTTCCCATATTTTCATATTGAAATGAACCCCATTTAGAAGTTAAGACAAATTCACCTTGCCTCCACCAATATCTCATTTAGATGCCAAAACCTGGACTTCCACATTGAGATTGATGAAGTAATGGATGAGATATATATATATATAAGGGCTTTTTGAAGGACATGAGCGTATTTCAAGGGCTTCCCAGGTGGCACTAGTGGTAAAAAAAAAACCTGCCCGCCAGTGCAGGAGATGTAAGAGATGCGGCTTCCATCCCTGAGTCAGGAAGATCCCGTGAAGGAGGGTATGGCAACCTTCTCCTGGGGTTGTCTGGAGAATCCCATGGACAGAGGGGCTTGGTAGGCTACAGTCCAGAGGATCACAAAGAGTCGGACACGACTGAAGCAACTCAGCACACGTGTACGCAGAAGTGTATTTCAGTTGGAAAGGAATACTAGTAATTTGTGTCTAGAGGGTTGACTTGGCAGATTTAAAACACAGTCCCAAAATTCATCAACACTTCTTTCATTAGGCTCTATAGCTCCTATCATTGAATCCAGGCTCTGTGACAGTTCGACCGATATGGCAGCAAACACAGTGTGGCGTTTGGGAGAGAGCCTTGCGCCTTCAGTCTTTTGACCCTTACTTACTCACATAAAAATGGGCCTTGGGACCAAAATACCTCCTCGCCAAACACCTCCTTCCTCATAGCCTGGGCTGCACTTTTCAACTTGTGTGAAAAGATCTGTCCCTGTTTCAGACTCCATGTGTATTCCTTTGTTCAGCTTAAACAGCACCTGGTCAACCACACTGCAATATCTGCCCCTTGCAGGTAGGGTATAGGACTCCCTTCTGCTTCAGCTCAAGAAGGATGCTGCAGGCTAACTGCCCTGCACAGGGTTCCAGGAGGAACCCACAGGCGGTGGGAGACAGACACCCACTACTGGAGCAAGCTCTGTCTCTTCTCCAAATGACGTGACTGTCTTGTATTTTCTTTGGCAACTTCTATCCAAAGATGTGGAAGGCAGAATTGTTCAAGATTCTACTCTAGATAATAGGCAACAGATGCCACTTGCTCAACAGTGCCAATTTTTCGAATAGACCTTAATAACCTGAAGCTTCCACATTCTCTTAGGATGCTTACTCTGGGAAGCCAGCTGCTCTGCTATGAGGAAGCCAAAGCCGCCACATGGGCAGGACATGTGCAGCATGTTATGCACAACAGTCTCTGATGAGATAGCAATCTCCATCCAAAAACAACTTCCAGATATGTAAATAAGTGGGTCTTCACATGATTTGTTCCAACCTCCAGGCACTGAGTTCCTCTCAGTCTTCATGCCGCTTGTGCTGTCCCCCTGTAAAGCAGTTATATGCTGCCCCCTCTGAGTCTTGCTGAAATTACAGATTTGTGAGCAAAATATTATAAATGATAGTTGTGGTTTCAAGTCATTAAGCTTGGGGTGACTCATTACTCAGTGATAGAAAACTAGAACAAACTATATTTTTAAATTGAATTGCTTGCTGCTTTGCAAATTGGTTTGCAGAAGATTTTTATATATTCAGGATACAAGACTTTGCTAGGTACATGTTACTAAGAATATCTTTTCCCAGTCTATGACTTTCCTTTTCTTTCTTTTAATGCTAAGTTTGGTCAAGCAGGTTTTAATTTTGATGTAGTACAATCTATTTCATTTTTTAATTAGTAGTGTTTCTCTATCATCTTGAAAGAACCTGTGCCTACACCAGGTTCATGAAGTATTTTTATTATTTTTTTAAGAAGTTTAATGGTTTAAACTTTTACGTTTAAGTCTATAACTGACCTGAATTGCACTTGCATGCATGTCTTCCATGAGACAAGTGTTTAAGTTTCTTCTATGCATTAGCCAGATATTTAAGCAAAATTTGCTAAAAAGATTTTTCTACCCCAATTGAATTACCTTGGCACCTTTGCTAAAGAGCAAATAACTCTCCCTGTTTCACTGGTCACTTTGTTTTCATGTTAGCATGATTAAAGTGGCCTGGTGGAAAGTCTTGAAGCCAGATAGTCAAGTTATTACCATGTAGTTCTTCTTAAAAATTATTTTGGTTATCCAAGATCCTTTGTATTTCCGTAAACAAAATCAATTGTTAAATTTCGGCAACAGACTCTATTGGGATGTTGATAGGAATTAAGTTGCATCTATAGGTCAATGGAGAGAATTGCTGTTTTTCAACAGGTTTTCAGTCCCTGACCATAGTTCATTTCTCTACTTTTTCTCATAATTGTTTTATATTTTTCAATGTGCAGTGGTTTAACAACTTTCACTAAATTTAATCCTGTGTTTACATTTTTATGTTACTGTAAATGGGTTTTTAACTTTTCCCTTCCAATGTATTGCTTCTAGTATTAAAAACACAGTTGATTTTGTATACTGACTTTATTAAAATTATTTCTGAGTTCTGTAAGTTTGTTTTTTTAATTTTTGAGATTTTGCATGTAAACAATTTTGGTACCTGTTAAAGAGAGTTTAAACTCTTTCCTTTAAACTTTATGGTTAATATTTCTTTATCTTATTGCAATCATTAGAACCTCCAATACAACGTGGAAAGGAAATGGTGAGACCAAACACTCTTCCTCTATCTTCATGAGAAAACATTCTTTTCTTTTACAATTGAATAAGATGTGTTATGGGTATTTTTTGTAGATGCTCAATATCAGGTTGAGGAAATTCCCTTTGAATTCACTTTTGATGAATATGTCTTAAATCGTGTTCAGTGCTTTCCCTATACTTATTTAGGTATTTTTCTCTTTATCCTCTTTCATATGGTGAATTACATTTCCTGATTTTTGACATGCATCTCTGAATTGTGAATTATTTATTTTGCATATTGCTGAATTATTTTTGCTACTGTTAAAGATTTTTGTCACTATGCTCATAAGATATAATGGATTCTATATTTTCTAGTGTATTTGTCAAGTTTTGGTAATAGAGCTAAGCACACATCATTAAACAAGTTTGTCTATGTCCCCTTTTCCTATATTTTCCAGAAGAGTTTGGATAACACTGATGTTATTTCTTCAATAAATGTTTGGTAGGAAACATCAATGAAACCATCTGGATCTGAATTTCTTATGGTTAAAATTTTTTACAAAAAATTTAATCTCATTAGTATTAAGAGATGCATCAAGCTGTTTACATTATTTCTCCTTTCATCAGTTTTGAAAAGTTGTGGGTTTTTTCCCAAGGAATTTATTTTATCAGGTTGTCAGTTTTATTGACCTAAGTTATTCACAATATTTCTTTATTATTTGTCTAATGTCTATGGAACTTAGAGAGAAGGATAATCTCTCTTTTATTAGTCATTCATATGGTAATTCGTATTTTCCCTCTTCTCAATCCTGCTAGTGTTTATTTAATTTTTTTATATTCTTAAAGAACTAATTTTCACATTTGTGAGTCATTAATTTCCTCTGTTTATATTTCCATTTTTCTTCTTAATTTTGTTTGATGCACTTTTTTTTCTCATTTGTTAAGATGGATACTTACAACACTGATTTTAAACTTCATTTCTGAAGCCACATCTTACATATTTTGCTATATTGTAGTTTATTATTATCTGTTTAACAATATTTTCAAACTCTTTGTGACTTCTAATTTGTCCCTTGAGTTATTGAGAAATATGTATTTAAATTCAAAATACTTAAGGAAGTGTTTAAATATCATGTTCAATTGTATTATTACTGGAATTTAGTTTTGCTGTGTGGGAGAGAGCACATTTTTAATGACTTCATTATTTTGAAACGTATTAGTATTTATTTCATGGACCAGTGTATGATTTAATTTTGTGACCATTTTAAGTCCACTTAAAGACAATATATGTTTCATAATTTGGGGGTAAATTATTGTTCTGTAAATGCCAATTAGTTCAAAAATAATTGATAATGTTATAAAATCTGTTTTTTTCTGATTTTTTTGTTATCCTAACAATTAGTGTGGAGAAGGTAATGGCACCCCACTCCAGCACTCTTGCCTGGAAAATCCCATGGACGGAGGAGCCTGCTGGGCCGCAGTCCATGGGGTCGCCCACCCACTCCAGCGTTCTTGCCTGGAGAATCCCAGGGACGGGGGAGCCTAGTGGGCTGCCGTCTATGGAGTCGCACAGAGTCGGACATGACTGAAGTGACTTAGCAGCAGCAGCAGCAATTAGTGAGTTGAATATTAAAATATCTATGATTTTGAATTTGTTTATATTTTTTTCTTTATGAATGTCAGTTTTGTAGGTACATAAGATTGCAATGTCTTCATGAAAAACATATCATTTTCTCATTATGCAATATCTCTATTTATAATACATTTCCTCATGCATTTATCTTGTCTATTATCAATATAGCCACTCCAGTTTTTGTATGCCAGCTGCTTGTATAGTATATCTTTTTCTATCCTCTTATTTTCAATACATCTAGATTTAAATTTAAAACAGATCTCTTTTAGACACATTTAATTATGTATTTTTTCCTCATCTTATATTTTCTTAAATTTGTCAATAACTCAGTAAAACAAATATCATTCTAAACACTCTGTGAATCAGGAAACTGAGATGGAGAAAATTAAAAGGTCTGTCCTACTCTTCAAACAATGATCTTCTAGCTTTTAATACTGTTATTTGAATAAGATAACTAAAATAACTTGATTTACCAAAAGTGATTTTGGCCTAAAACAATAAACATAGGATAGGCTAGTGAAAAAATGCTTTGTGGTCTATTATGAGTCTATTCTCTTCAGCTTCAATTATAATTCTTACTGTTATCACAGCAAAATAGCCATTATACTTAACCGCTACCATCTTTTGTGCTCCAATTAATGTTTATAATATCTTTTTAGATATTCCTATTTAGATGCACTGTAAGCATTATAAATAGATAGTTACACTTAAAATCTCATGTGGTCCATAAAAATCTATGTCTTTTTTTGGCCATAAGCCATGCAGGATCTTAGTTCCCAACCAGAGATCAAATCCATGCAGCACTGCAGTGGAAGCATTCAATCTTAAGCGCTAGACTGCCAAGCAAGGACAAATCTATGTCTTTTTATTCTTTATTTTGAATGAATAAATCAAGACTTACTTTTTGTTTTTTATTTATTCCTTCTATCTAATTAGTTACCAACGTTTGTTTTTTTCCCCCCTTTCTAATTAAAATCGTTCTTGAACCCATTCCTGCTTCCCCAAAACACTAGATCTCACCTTCTTGGCTGTGAAATATTTAGCAAGGGTGTTATAACAGATCTTCTACTTTCAGCCATTTCTCCTTCAAAAATCACAGCAATAACCAGAGTTGTTCAACAACATTCAATCAAATCTTAAATCCTTTTGCAGCTCTGACAAAAGAAGAGAAAGAAGTTCACCTTCTCAACTCTCCATTGTTTGCATGATAAAGACTCTCTTCCTCTGGCAGAAATCAATTTTCACCATACCCCACTTTGCCCTGGCAACTGTCACAGTTCCACACATTTACTCTTCTTACTGATTAGGGTGTTCTCTCTCCGATCTCTTCACTACCATGAACTCCTATCCATCTATCTATCTATCTAATTATCTAGCTAAGGAGCTGACTATGTGTCTATCTACATGTCTATTCTTTGAGTCTCACTATAAATGTGATTTCCTTGTCAAGCCTTGTCTGATTCCTCAGCCTCAGGCAGATTTAGTTGCTTCCTCCTCACTGTTCCCTGTTATAATTATTATACCAGTGATGCTTTTATTTGCTCTTCCATCATTATTTTACCTTATTTTAACATTAATATCTGTAGTATATGCTCCAGATATTGAATACCAGACCCATATTAATACCTATCACCATAATAATATTATAAAACAAAAGTTACTTTTTATATAGATATGTGAAAGCACACTTATTGGTAGAAGAGTGAAGATGATTAGACCATGTACTAATTGTACTGTCTGCACTGAACAGACAAGTCCAGATTAATTTCTGAGTGAATTTATATCCTCACCATACTGAAAAATGATGTGCCAGAAACTCATGAGGGCACCAGGCATTTCACAGCAATTTATGTTCGTCTCACCTTCACACTGCAAATACTTTTTTTGACATCTCCAACTATACTGTGAATTATTTGAGAGAAGAAAATCGCCACTTTTATTCATACCTGTCTTTATTACCCTCCTGTACAGTGACTGGGCTTTCAGGTAGTTCAGATGGTAAAACGTCTGCCTACAATGTGGGAGACCAGGGTTCAATCCCTGGATCGGAAAGATCTCCTGAAGAAGGCAATGGCACCCCACTCCAGTACTCTTGCCTGGAAAATCCCATGGACCGAGGAGCCTGGTAGGCTACAGTCCATAGGGTCGCAAAGAATCGGACACGACTAAGCGACTTCACTTTCACTTTCACAGTGACTATCACCTAGGAGGCTCCCAACATCAGTTAAAGGCATATTTTTAAACAACTTGCAGCTATGGAGGCCACGACTGAAAAACTGTATGGTGTAAAACTATGAAGGGATAGTGACTCTGCTTTAATAGTTTATTTTAAGGATGGGCCACTGAGTTGAATAGACATGGTAGAATGAAGAAGCTTGGGAAATAAGACGGATCTATGCAAGGAATCTCATTAAATGTTTAATCAAGATTTCATGGCCTATATAGGGAATTGGAAAGACTCCCTGAGAAGTCATAAAAATTAATTTGGAGGAGAATTAAAAATGAAGGCTCACAGTGCTGTGTAAGTGATTTTGTGTCCCATAAAGCTCCCTAAATGTGTTTATGAGCTGAGCATCCTGTCTTGAGCTCATGAAATAGGAAACAATGCATCAGTCTTAGCATCTCTTGGTATTTGAAATGCTTGGAATTATTATCTCATACTCTTGGCTGTCTCAAAGGAAACAAAACAGAAGTGTATGTTTGGGTCAGGCTTTAATTTTCCAGAAGACTGAAAAATTCAATCGCTATCTACCCAGACACAAATCTTGTCTTCTTTTTCCTCTAATCAGAAGGAGCTTATTCTTCTGGGCTTATGTCAACTTTAACGGGCAGTGTAGGAAGGTGATACCCCAAGTGTATTTCACCATTCACTCCACATTTATTCTCTTTTCTAACTGTCAGCTTTAATTCATAGTGGAGATCATTGTGTAAATTTCACTGGCTTGTTTTTCTTCTTTATTAATAGTGAGTAGGAATAATGAAATGTTAACTAAGATTATAAAAATATAATACCTGTGACTCCACATTCAATTTCTTTAAATTTTACCATTTTGGGCTACAGAAAGCCTTACTTTAAGAAACTAGACAAATGAATGTCAATTTAAAATAAATATTATTATAATATTAAAGATACAATGTTTAAATGTAAAAAAAATCATATTTAAAATTACTTTTCACATAACTGATTATTGCACACATTTTTCATAGCATAACCAAAATTTCAAAAGTCAACATGTGACATAAATGCTTAAAGAGCAGTTAGTTAGCAAGAGTTAGATCTTTTAAAAATGCTTTAAAAGTTGACTATAAATGATTCCCAAAGGTTTTCATCCTTTTCTTTTCAAGCAAAAATATATAGAGTAAAGCAAAATAAGTTTTAATGTTTCAGTTAGGATTAGGCTCAAAGAAGCACACCTCATAAATTAGAATTTATATCCAACTCTTATTTCTCAATAAATAAACAGTTATTTCCTATGACAGATACTTCTAAGAAAGAAATGAGTTAGGGAGATTAAGAGGCACAAATTTTCAGTTACAAAATACATGAGTCACAGGAATGAAATGTGGAGTGTGGGGAATATAGTCAATAATACATAAAATCTTTTTATGATGACAGATGATAACTAGACTTACTGTGGTGATGACTTTGAAGTGTATGAAAATATTAAATCACTATGTTGTATACCAAAAACTAACATGGTGTAGGTTAATTATATGTCAAAAACAACAATTTTATAGAAAAAGAGATAAAAACTTGTGGTTTCTCTAGGTGAAGGTTTGGGGCAGGAGGAGGTAGTCAAAATGTACAAAATTTCAGATATCAGATAATATTTAGTACTAGGGATGTAAAGTGCAGTGTAATAAATATAATTAACACTGATACATGTTATATGTGAAAATTATTAAAACAGTAAGTCGTAAGAGTTCTCATCACATTGTCATTTTTTTTTTCTTTTTTAACTGTATGAGATGATGGATGTTCATTAAACAATGCAATAATCATTGCATTATGCTGTATACCTTAAACTTATACAGTCCTCTATGTCAATTATATCTCAGTAAACTGGAAAAAAAATTGGATAAACAAAAAATAAATAAAACAAAATAAAGTGAATTAATACTAAGATCATGGCATCAGGTCCCATCACTTCATGGCAAATAGATGGGGTAAAATCACTGTGGATGGTGACTGCAGCCATGAAATTAAAAGATGCTTGCTCCTTGGAAGGGGCTTCCCTGGTGGCTCAGCATTAAAGAATCTACCTGCAATGCAGGAACTGCAGGAGACTTGGGTTTGATCCCTGAGTCAGGAAGATCCCCTGGAGGAGGGCATGACAACCCACCCCACTATTCACGCCTGGAAAATCTCATGGACAGAGGATCCTGGCAGGCTGCAGTCCATAGGGTCACAAGAGTCGGACACAAATGAAGCAACTTAACACACATACACACACGCACACTCCTTGGAAGAAAAGCTATGACAAACCTTGCCAGGGTATTAAAAAGCAGAGACATCACTTTCCTAATAAAGGTCTATACAGTCAAAGCTGTGGTTTTCCAACAGTCATGTACGGATGTGAGAGCTGGATCAGAAAGAAGGCTGAGCACTGTGGTGCTGGAGAAGACTCTTGAGAGTCCCTTGGACTGCAAAGAGATCAAACCAGTAAATACTAAAGGAAATCAACCCTGAATATTCATTGGAAGGACTGATGCTGAAGCTAAAGTTCCAATGCTTTGGTCACCAGATTCGAAGAGCTGACTCATTTGAAAAGTCCCTGATGCTGGGAAAGTTGAGGGCAGGAGAAGCAGATGACAGAGGATGAGATGGTTCGATGGATTCACGGACTCAATGGACATGAGTTTAAGCAAACTCTAGGAGATAATGAAGGACAGGGAAGCCTGATGTGCTTCAGTCCATGGGATCACAAAGAGTACAACACAACTTAGTGACTAAACACCAAACATATACACACACACACACACACACACACACACACACATACACACACATACATACATACGTATATATTTGTCTACGGATGCCAAAGCCTTTTACTGTGTGGATCACAATCAACCGTGGAAAATTCTGAAGGAGATGGGATACCAGACCACCTGACCTGCCTTTTAAGAAATCTGTATGGAGGTCAGGAAGCAACAGTTAGAACTGGACATGGAACAACAGACTGGTTCCAAATAGGAAAAGGAGTACGTCAAGGCTGTATATTGTCACTCTGCTTATTTAACTTATATGCAGAGTACATCAAGAGAAACGCTGGACTGGAAGAAGCACAAGCTGGAATCAAGATTGCTGGGAGAAATATCAATAACCTCAGATATGCAGATGACACCACCCTTATGGCAGAAAGTGAAGAGGAGCTAAAAAGCCTCTTGATGAAAGTGAAAGAGGAGAGTGAAAAAGTTGGCTTAAAGCTCAACATTCAGAAAATGAAGATCATGGCGTCTGGTCCCATCACTTCATAGCAAATAGATGGGGAAATAGTGGAAACAGTGTCAGACTTTATTTTTCTGGGCTCCAAAATTACTGCAGATGGTGATTGCAGCCATGAAATTAAAAGGCGCTTATTCCTTGGAAGGAAAGTTATGACCAACCTAGATAGCATATTGAAAAGCAGAGATATTACTTTGCCAACAAAGGTCCGTCTAGCCAAGGCTATGGTTTTTCCCGTGGTCATGTATGGATGTGAGTTGAACTGTGAAGAAAGCTAAGTGCCAAAGAATTGATGTTTTTGAACTGTGATGCTGGAGAAGACTCTTGAGAGTCCCTTGGACTGCAAGGAGACCCAACCAGTCCATTCTAAAGGAGACCAGTCCTGGGTGTTCATTGGAAGGACTGATGCTGAGGCTGAAACTCCAATACTCTGGCCACCTCGGGCAAAGAGTTGACTCATTGGAAAAGACTCTGATGCTGGGAGGGATTGGGGGCAGGAGGAGAAGGGGAAGACAGAGGATGAGATGACTGGATGGCATCACTGACTCAATGCACATGAGTTTGGGTGAACTCTGGGAGTTGGTGATGGACAGGGAGGCCTGGCATGCTGCGATTCATGGGGTTGCAGAGTCTAACACTACTGAGCGACTGAACTGACTGAACTGAACTGATGGACACTTAGATTGTTTTCATGTCTTGGCTATAGTAAATAATGCTGCTGTAAACATAGGGATGCAGATACATTTTCAAGTTAGTGTTTTCATTTATTTGGATACATTCCCAGAAGTAGAATTGCTAGATTAGATGGTAGTTCCATTTTTAATTTTTTGATAAACTTCCAAACTTTTTCCCATAGTGGCAACACCAATTTATAATCCCACCAACAGTGCTCAAAGGTTACCAGAAAAGAAAGCTTTATATGTGGAACTGAGCTGATTAGAAAGGGTGGCATGCTGGCACAGGTAGGAAGATACAGTTCAGTTCAGCTCATTTCAGTCACTCAGTCATGTCCGACTTTTTGCAGCTCCATGAACCGCAGCACACCAGGTCTCCCTGTCCATCACCAACTCCTGGAGTCCACCCAAACCCATGTGCACTGAGTTGGTGATGCCATCCAACCACCTCATCCTCTGTCGTCCCCTTCTCCTGCCCTCAATCTTTCCCAGCATCAGGGTCTTTTCCAATGAGTCAGCTCTTCGCATCAGCTGGCCAAAGTATTAGAGTTTCAGCCTCTAATTTTCTCATCCTTGCTCAGCAGTCATTACTGTTGTCTTAGACTAGAAGGCTCTGTTCTGTCTACCTGAATTTCAGTTTCTACCTATAGTATGAATGAACACTGTGATATTTTCCCCTTCAGATGAACTCTAGCTTGGTTTATTACAAGCAAAACTATATAGTGAACTTCAGCTGCTCATCTGATACCCACCTGATGGCCAGCCCTGAAATTTGGGTGGATCATGGTGGTGTCACTTCAGCCTGATCCAGCATCTTCTTGCTGACATTTTTAGATAAGAATCTCACAGAGCTCACAACCAAGTCTCATTCAAGTTATGGTAGCATTCCACTGTAGGGAAAATCATGAGGTTATTCTTCTAGCATGCATTTGGAAAGTATTTGAGGGAAAAATAAAGGACAGGAGAAAAAAGCACTAGCAGCTGCTATTTTAGAAGCTAACAGATGAGCTAGTTAAGTTGGACAGTGCAATCAAAATACAGGGATACAAAAGTGTAACTAATATATAGGAGATACAACAGTGTATTGAAGTACTTATACATAAAGACATCTTTTAGAATCATCATTCCATTTAAAGTCGAAAACCTGATACATCATTGAGTCTTCTCACTAACAAATTCATTTTCTAGACAGTGATGGAAACAACTATGGGGATTGCTACTTTGAAAATCATTTCAAAAAAAATGAAGATCTGATTTTTAGTGTACAAACATTGGCATAAAATCAAAGGAAGGATACACAGGGTATGGTCTGATGTGTGCACTGGGCTTTAGAAAAGCAGCTGTAAAACATTCACGAAAAAACAGGAGTCTCTGTTCAGTAACATAAAAGAGCGTTGTTCAAAAAGGATATGAATCTGTAAGAAAACAAATTCTGACAATTCAATCATAAATAATCCCCCGAATAAGGAAAAGGAGGTGACTTCTAAAGAAATCAGTGTAGCTCTACAGGGAGTTATCTAAGAATGCAACATTATGCGAGAAAAGGCACAACTTAAAGGAAGACTATAAAGAAGTATTCTAGGCAGGAAATTCATTGCAAAAATATTAAATAAAACCCAGAATAAGTTAGAGTTTGTGAAATATACTGAGGACAACAAAAAGGTCTGTTTTTCTATTTTATATGAAAACTGATCATAAAGAATGGCTTAGTCTTGGGCATGATGCTGTGGTGTTAAAAGGGAGAAAGGAGAAGAAGTCAACAGTTATTTCACTTCTACTTTCCATATGAAAGACAATGATCCTCAAAGTATACAGGGTAGAACTTAACTTAGAACAAGTGAGGCTCAAGGCAGGCAAGGAAGAAAAAATTAGACCCTTGTTTATGGACAACTACTTTACTAAAAAATTACTTTTTTGGAAATTTACTACACATTCTGTTAAGACTCTGGGCACATAGAAATAAGTAAATGAATATATAACAGCTTTGATCACAAGTGAAATTTTATACACACATCTCATGCATGCACTTCTAGAAATTTTAAGAGGTATCACTACTTTCAAAAGAGGAACTATCAAGGCTAAGAGAAAGTCATTAAGCTGTTCAGAGATGTCCCATGTATTTAATGGAGACACTGAGGTGAGGACCTAACCTGGTCTGACATTAGAAGTTGTATATTTTCTCCTTTCTATCCAATGACTCTCTCTTAAGCAGAGAGTGAAAGTCCATATAAGTTATATCTACAATGCAAAAGTAACTGCAGGCATAGTTATAGAATACTGGTTTTCATTCCATATAATTGGAAATATAGCAAGGCCTATGACACTGCAAAAGTACAAATACCTTGATCATTCAAAGGGGAAACATATCTATATATATTTTTCAGAAACCATAAATAGGCAAATTCAATGTAGATTTAAAAATGGGATTTTCTCCAATGATGTATCAGTCAGTCAGTCAGTTCAGTCACCCAGTTGTGTCTGACTCTTTGAGACCCCATGGACTGCAACATGCCAGGCTTCCCTGTCCATCATCACCAATGATGTATAAACACTTAAAAATGAGTACTAATCATGAGCTGGCTGTGTGATTTTCAAAAATACATATCATATTTAATTTTTAAAATGATGATTTCAGAAAAGTATTTGCCCACATATCTCAAATATTTCACACAACTATTTCTAATATCTTAATGTTTAATGATTTAGGTAGATTTATGTGTTGGTGGTAGAAAATTATCTCAAAAGATCATGGGAAATAAAAAAGTCTTTGGTGATATGGCATAGGACCTCTGTTGTTGCCCTTCTTTTAATATGTTTTAACTTTCCAGGTGGCTCAGTGGTAAAGAATATGCCTGCACTGTGCAGCTGCAGGAGGGGTGGGTTCCATCCATGGGTTGGGAAGATCCCCTGGAGAAAGGCATGGCAATCCACTCTAGTATTCTTGCCTGGAAAATCCCATGGACAAAGGGAACCTGATGGATCCCAGTTCACAGGGTCACAAAGAGCTGGACACGACTGAAGCAACTGAGCATAGAACACAATCTACATCATAAGTGAAGACATAGAAGCATATTTAGAAAAAAATGATGCAGAAAATTATGAAGAACAGGTAATGTATTGGGTTCTAAATGAAAATGCAACCGAAGTTTGATAGGCCAAATACACAACATGAAATTTCACAGAGATATAAAAGCTTACACTGAGTTTAAAAAATTTATTGCCAAAAAAAAAATAAAAAAAATAAAAATAAAAAAATAAAAAATTTATTGCCAACAAAACAAAGATTTGTGGCTTAACAATCCATCATGTGAAAAAAATTATGTCCCAGAAGATTCTAATTCTCACAAATCCAATTGTAGAAAACAGTGTAAAATAGCTTTTATATGGCTATCTCAGCCTCATTTCTATTCAGTGGCACGACCAAACAAAATATATTTCAAGTGAGACATTGCCATAATAAAGTTCACCCAAAAGAGATAGATATAAAAACTGAGAAGATTGGTGAATATTTTAACTGCTCTTGTATCTCTTCTGCCTCGCTGTGGGTCTGGCTGTCAGTCAATGTGCATGAACTGATGAACCAAGGACAGTGTGTAACATGAGGCATAGATAAAGGAACAGAAAAGTTTCATCTAAAGAAAAGAAGGTTTAAGAGACTGATAATAGCTGCCTGCAAGTAAAGGAGGGTCTATTATGTAAAAAGATGGGTGAGATTATTTATCTAGTAGTTTCAGAGGAAATTAGACTTTTTTTTTTTCTGTAATAAGATGAAATCTTTAAAATGAGTAGAGGTATACAAAAATGAAATGATAACCTTTTTGAGAGTCCCTTGGACAGCAAGGAGATCAAGCTAGTCAATCCTAATGGAAATCAACCCTGAATATTCATTGAAAGGACTGATGGTGAAGCTGAAGCTCTAATACTATGGCCTCCGGATGCCAAGAGCCAACTCATTGGAAAGGACCCTAACACTGGGAAAGACTGAAGGCAAAGGAGAAGAGGGTAGCAGAGGATGAGATGGTTAGATAGCATCACCAACTCAATGGACATGAATTTGAGCAACTTCGAGGGACAGAGGACAGGGAAGCCTGGTGAGCTGCAGACCATGGGGTCGCAAAGAGTTGGACACAACTTAGTGACTGAACAACAAAAACAGCCTTTCTGAGTGTGAGCTCTCTATTGATGAAGGTATTAAGAAGATATAGCCTCATTCAATTAAAGGAAAGTGGTGGCTGGGTATCTGCTGAAACAATTCTAAAGGGAAATCTTTCTGATTGTATGTAAAAATATGGCTGGACTTTCTTTATTGTCCTGTGATATTTCTTATTTTTGTATTTTCAGTCAGTTCAGTCACTGAGTCCGACTCTGAACTTCATGGAATGCAGCACTCCAGGCTTTCCTGTCCATCACCAACTCCTAGAGCTTGCTCAAACTCATGTCCATCAAGTCAGTGATGCCATCCAACCAACTTATACTCTGTCATCCCCTTCTCTTGCCTTCAATCTTTCCTAGCATCAGGGTCTTTTCTAAGGAGTCAGTTCTTCACATCAGGTAGCCAAAGTATTGGAGCTTCAGCTTTAGCATCAGTCCTTCCAATCAATATTCAGGACTGATTTCCTTTAGGATTGACTAGTTTGCAGTCCAAAGGACTCTCAAGAGTCTTCTCCAGCACCACAGTTCAAAAGCATCAATTCTTTGGTGCTCAGCTTTTTTAATGGTCCAACTCTCACGTCCATTCATGATGACTGGAAAAACCATAGTTTGACTAGATGGACCTTTGTTGGCAAAGTAATGCCTCTGCTTTTTAATATGCTGTCTAAGCTGGTCATAACTTTTCTTTCAAGGAGCAAGCATCTTTGAATTTCATGGCTGCAATCACCACCTGCAGCAATTTTGGAGCCCCATAAATGAAGTCTGTCACTGTTTCCATTGTTTCCCCATTTATTTGGCATGAAGTGATGGGACCAGACGCCATGATCTTAGTTTTTTGAATGTAGAGTTTTAAGCCAGATTTCTCACTCTCTTCTTTCACTTTCCTCAAGAGACTTTTTAGTTTCTCTTCGCTTCTGCCATAAGGGTGGTGTTATCTGCATATCTGAGGTTATTGATATTTCTCCCAGGAATCTTGATTCCCACTTGTGCTTCATTTCGCATGATGTATTCTGCATATAAGTTACATAAGCAGGGTGACAATATACCACCTTGATGTATTCCATTCCCAATTCTGAGCCAGTCCATTGTTCCATGTCCATTTCTCACTGTTTTGTAGCTTACCAGTCCTAAATTTGGACTGACCTGGTGGCTTGGTGGTAAAGAATCCACCTGCCAAAGCAGGAGACGTAGGTTCAATCCCTGGATCAGGAAGATTCCTTAGAGAAGGAAATGGCAAGCCACTCCAGTATCCTTGCCTGGAAAATTCCAAGGACAGAGGAGCCTGGCAGGCTACCACCCATGAAGTCTCAAAGAGTCAGACACGACTTAGCGACTAAATAACAACAATAGTTCTTAAAGTTATAGACCTAAAAGTTAATAGGCCTATTCAGTACTGAAGTTATTCAGGATGAAAATGTTTCATCTCAAGAACACTGGATTTAGTGATTAGACCATCTTCAGTCCAAAAAATGTTACTTTTTCAGTTTATAATTGAGTAACCAGTAAATCAGCAATCTTAATAAGTTAGGAACCTCCATGATGCCTTCTCAGGTGGCTCAGTGGGTAAAGAATCTGCCTATAATGCAGGAGATGCTGGTTTGATCCCTAGGTCAGGAAGATTCCCTGAAGAAGGAAATGGCAACCCACTCCAGTATTCTTGCTTGGAAAATTCCATGGACAGAGGAACCTGCGTGCTATAGTCCAGGGGGTCATAAACAGTTGGACCAACTGAGCACACACACATATAAGATGCATTCAATTTCAATAAAATGTAATTCAGAGCTAAGATAGATAATATTTTTATTATAAATTTATTTATTTTAATTGGAGGTTAATTACTTTACAATATTGTATTGATTTTGCCATACATCAACATGAATCCGCCACAGGTATATACGTGTTCCCCATCCTGAACCCCCCTCCCACCTCCCTCCCACCATACCATCCCTCTGGGTCATCCCAGTGCTCCAGCCCCAAGCATCCAGTATCATGCATCGAACCTGGACTGGCGATTCATTTCTTATATGATATTATACATGTTTCAATGCCATTCTCCCAAATCATCCCGCCCTCTCCCTCTCCCACAAAGTCCAAAAGACTGTTCTATACATCTGTGTCTCTTTTGCTGTCTCACATACAGGGTTATTGTTACCATCTTTCTAAATTCCATATATATGTGTTAGTATACTGTATTGGTGTTTTTCTTTCTGGCTTACTTCACTCTGTATAATCGGCTCGAGTTTCATCCACCTCATTAGAACTGATTCAAATGTATTCTTTTTAATGGCTGCATAATACTCCATTGTGTATATGTACCACCGCTTTCTTATCCATTTGTCTGCTGATGGACATCTAGGTTGCTTCCATGTCCTAGCAATTGTAAACAGTGCTGTGATGAACATTGGGGTACATGTGTCTCTTTCAATTCTGGTTTCCTCAGTGTGTATGCCCAGCAGGGGGATTGCTGGGTCATAAGGCAGTTCTATTTCCAGTTTTTTAAGGAATCTCCACACTGTTCTCCATAGTGGCTGTACTAGTTTGCATTCCCACCAACAGTGTAAGAGGGTTCCCTTTTCTCCACACCCTCTCCAGCATTTATTGCTTGTAGACTTTTGGATTGCAGCCATTCTGACTGGTGTGAAATGGTACCTCATTGTGGTTTTGATTTGCATTTCTCTGATAATGAGTGATGTTGAGCATCTTATCATGTGTTTGTTAGCCATCTGTATGTCTTCTTTGGAGAAATGTTTGTTTAATTCTTTGGCCCATTTTTTGATTGGGTCATTTATTTTTCTGGAATTGAGCTGCAGGAGTTGCTTCCAAAGCAATTTATAGATTCAATGCAATCCCTATCAAGCTACCAATGGTATTTTTCACAGAGCTAGAACAAATAATTTCACAATTTGTATGGAAATACAAAACACCTCGAACAGCCAAAGCAATCTTGAGAAAGAAGAATGGAACTGGAGGAATCAACCTGCCTGACTTCAGGCTCTACTACAAAGCGACAGTCACCAAGACAGTATGGTACTGGCACAAAGACAGAAATATAGATCATTGGAACAAAATAGAAAGCCCAGAGATAAATCCACAAACCTATGGACGCCTTATCTTTGACAAAGGAGGCAAGAATATACAATGGAGTAAAGACAATCTCCTTAACAAGTGGTGCTGGGAAAACTGGTCAGCCACTTGTAAAAGAATGAAACTAGAACACTTTCTAACACCACACACAAAAATAAACTCAAAATGGATTAAAGATCTAAACGTAAGACCAGAAACTATAAAACTCCTAGAGGAGAACATAGGCAAAACACTCTCCGACATAAATCACAGCAGGATCCTCTATGACCCACCTCCCAGAATATTGGAAATAAAAGCAAAAATAAACAAATGGGACCTAATTAAATTTAAAAGCTTCTGCTCAACAAGGGAAACTATAAGCAAGGTGAAAAGACAGCCTTCAGAATGGGAGAAAATAATACCAAATGAAGCAACTGACGAACAATTCATCTCAAATGTATATAAGAGAGATAATATTGATTGAAAGTGAAAGTTACAAGCAATGAGATCCCACTTTGAGAGAAGTCCAGTGTCTCAATATGCTTCTGTGACTGCTAGAGCTTCTAGAAGGCCTGCTGTGGCCTTACCATGCCATACCAGCTCCCTTTGCTTGCCTTTCACAGCCTTCATTGCAGGTTGTAATTGTCAGTAACTTTTCCCTTTGCCTCTCTTTTCCAAGGGCCTGTGAGCTCTGTGGGGGCAGAGATTCCTTCTTACCCACTAAAAGATCCCAAGCCCCTCACAAAGAGGTTCACCCTAAGTTCAATAACCATTTGTTGACTAAATTGCATGAGTAAAGTGTGAAATCCTCAGTTTTAAAATCGAGTATCATATTTTACATACAGAACTTATTTTTGGAGAGGATTGATGAGGACTTTACAGAAAGATGCTGGAAAATATATACCTCACTGGCAAGGAAGCCATTTAAAGATCTGATCTTAAAACTTTCACTTATTTTCTAACAACTAGAATATTCTCTATTACTATACTATTATATACCTACTGCTCAAACTTACTATTTTTAGCCTTCATTTTATTGTGATCATCAAAGTTGCTTAAATACCTCTTAGAATACAGTAGCAACCACTATATAAAGAAAAAAAGAAATACTTATTCATCAATTCAACAAACATCTGCTAACAGAAGATGTGCTAAAATGATGAAAATGGAAACATGGATGGCATACAGTATTTGCTTTTGGAAGTTTTCAGTGAAGTTGGAGAGGCAAGTGTATAAATAGACGTGCATACCACAATAACAGCATATGAACAAAAGTTGGTGCATTGAAGAGCATTTATACAATAGATAAGGTAAGGTAGATGTATCAGGATATATTAAATAAGTCAACACATTTAAGGAGGAATTAACTGATGCAAGTGGGCTTCCCTGGTGGCTAAGTAGTTAAAGAATCCACCTGCCAATGCAGGAGGTACAGGTTTGACCCCTAGATCAGCAGGATCCCCTGGAGAAGGAAATGGCAACCCACTCCAGTATTCTTGCTTGGGAAGCCCATGGAGAAAGAAGCCTGGAGGGCTACAGTTCAAGGGGTTGCTAAAGAGTCAGATATGAGTAAACAATAACAGGTAATGTAAGCAGTAGTTTAAGAGTGGAGGAACATAAAGAATTTCCATCATGTATCTCAAAACCGTGGAGTAAATTATCGAGCTTACTCAGAGCCGGAGGAGCAGAGAATAACATGTAATGAAATGAATAAGAGCTAACTTACTACTGCCCTTTGAAGAGTGCTTTGCTGACCATTAAAGCTTATGAACTCCATGTTATCACCATTTTTCAGGTGAAAAACCAAAGCTAAGAGATTGGTCCAGATTTCCTAGCTAGTGAATGATAAACTAGAACTGCAGACCACCATCTAATACCTAGTATTTTTCACTCATATAAAAAAAAGGTTTTCAGACATGCTTAATTCATTGAAATGAATATTCCATGCACTTACCTCTTTTCTGTAAAATTACTTTGAATTCAAGGATTTTATGCATAAAAACACTACCTAAATGTGACATAAATTTTATATAACCACATTAATTCTACACAGAAGCATAGTCCTCTGCCTTCCTCATCCTTTTCCTTATCTATCTGCAAAATGACTTAGGAACATTATTCACATTGGAAGCACACAGCAGTTGCTAGCATTAGCAAGAAAACCTATCTTCAAGGTCTTTTTCTTTCTTAAAAAAATGGACTGAGTAGATGAATGGTTTAGTTTCTTTTCGTCATTGTGATGCTATTCTGAATTGATGGCCATGGCAGATCTGTTCTTTACTTTAGAAAATAATGAAATTTTCAGGATAAGTTTCTGTCATATACTGATTACCTGGACGGAGATAGGGGAAAAAAAAAAAAGTAACCTTAATTATAAGTCTACTTGCTTCTGAGTTCAGAAGAATATTTGTAGGAAATTTTGACTAGAATCATAGCAAACTCCAAACCTTCTTTTCATGTTAAAATTTCCATTTCTGAACTTTTGAATCTCTTACCAGGAAAGTTTGGGGTTTATAAACACAAGTTAAAATGAAATAGAAATAACCTATGCACTTTAATATTTAATGCGAGAGTTATTAGCATTCATGTTAACTTGAGCTTTAAAGTTAGACTGTGATTTTAGCTTTCTGCTTTCACAAATTAACATTGTGACTATGAACAAGTTATTTAAAATTTCTATACTTCAGTATCCTTATCTGCAAATGGAGACATCAAAAGATTTTGGTTATATTAAACAGGTGAGGTGATTTAATATAATGATTAACACAGTGACCTATATTATATTATCTATTGTTATTGGGTTCCAGAAAAAATACGGTTTTCAAAAATCAAGAGACAGCTTCATCTTAAGTTTGTAAAAAATGTTGGAAGATTCAGTTAATTCTGTGGATTAAATTGTCTAGAGCTTCATTAGAGACTGAAATATACAACATGAATTTGCCTTTTCTAGTTTGGTTCCTTAGATCATTTTAACTTTTTTGCAAAAATTTGTCAAGGCTAAAAATGAAATGACAACATTCATCTGCGGCAAAATTTTAAATCTAGACTAGATAATAACTATTGTCAATTACAATGTATTTATTTTATTGAAAAAGAAGCTGAAAAATAAAAACCAAAGAAGTTTTCATGGTAGTATGAATTAGAAACTAGCAACAAATTTCATTTAAAGTTTAATTTCTTGGTGGAATAATAATTATGCATGTTAGA
This sequence comes from Ovis canadensis, assembly GCF_042477335.2. Lineage (NCBI taxonomy): Eukaryota > Metazoa > Chordata > Mammalia > Artiodactyla > Bovidae > Ovis > Ovis canadensis. The sequence goes on along the minus strand of NC_091250.1, from coordinate 40,158,076 downwards.
AATCATATATCTAGTATGAAGTCTGGTTTTTATTTTTATAGAAAATTGTGTCCACATTTGGAATTTTCATTTAAAATGATATTTGGCTTATATCTGACATTTCCAGAATTAGATAACCTATCTACTCAGTATTGTATTTCTTATACTGAGTACCTGGAATGGATGATTTTTTAACACCATCTACTATGCAACAGAATTATTTTCAGTAACATTCATGAAATGAAGTAAATTTTAATAATGCATAAAGAGAACCATAAATGTAAAAATGTTAGTTAATTGAACTTTGTATATGTAATTATGGAAATGGAAACAAATTAATCGAATGTTATAAAAAGAAAACACTAGTTAGTCCTTTTAATTGCATTAAGCATTTTTAAGATAGAAAAGTAACACATAAAAATAAGCATTTCCAAAGAGAAAATTTTGCACAATTAAGATAATAATTTGCAAATGGAATGACAAATTGAAGTAACTGAAGTTCTGTATCCTTGACTAAATAGTTAGTGGGATCATGTTTATCAGCTATAATACTTAAACATAGTGATTGGAGTACCACAGACACTGGGTAATCCAACCTAGTGCTGTGCTGGTGGAGGCTCACACTGGTGCAGAGGCTACTGTGAGCAGCTCTTCCCAATTTCATGGTCATTGACACAACATTGGCAGCTTGAGATCAGTCATAGAAGGTGTAGTACATACCAAAGATATAAGGTTATTTCTTCAGGAATCCAATTGTAACACACTTACCAGTACATCACAGATCAAATTGTGAGCACAGACAATTTCAAAACTTTGAAAAGTAACTTTCAAACAATTGTCTGTAATAAGTCGGAAAGTCAGGAACCAACTGTATAACTAGGAGTCCATTGAATTAATTTTTACACAGATAACAATGTAACCGGAGAAACTGTTTAAAACTTAGATGGACAAAAAGTGATTTAGATTGTTGGCACATGGTGATAAAAACGGACTGATCTCAAATGTAATTTTATTATCGAGCTAACTTTTACTTTTAAAGTCAACTTGATTGACATAACTTATTTGCATATATTCCAAGTGCAAAATTCAATAAATGCTAACAGTTGCATACTCTGAATTACCACCATCATTAATTAAAAAAATAAAATTCCCATGACCCCCCAGAAACTCTTCTTGCCCCTGTTCCACAGATATTTCCTATCATACCCAGCTGCAGACAACTGATAACTGATATGGCTTTTGTCCCTGCAGATTAATTGTATTTTTCTAGACTTTTAAGTATATTAAATTATATACCATGCATGCTTTTGATCTAGTTTTTTTTTTTCACTCAGTGTGTTACATTTATCAGTAAGTCAGTTCTTTTCATTGCCAAGCAAATTTCCACTGAATGCAAGTATCACATTTTGGTTATCCACTCACATATTGATGGGCATTCAGATATGTTTAATTTTGATATATGTTTTCATTTCTTTTTATGCCTAAAATATTAGGAATGGAATGTCTAGGTTTTATGAGAGGTTCCTGTTTGACTCTCTTAAAAATAAGGAGTTCTCTCAAGTGTTGTAAGCTGTACCATTTTACCTTGTATTCAGCAGTATAGGAAAGTTTTAGTTGCAATTCATATTCATCAACATTCGGTTGGATGGAGCAGTTCATTCTCTCTCAGCAGTCAAAGTAAAAGTCTCATAGACCTTACCGGACCTGCCTGAATCACACAGCTTTCTCCAAACAATTACTGGACTTCTATTTACCCAGACCTGTACCACAGGTCACTGTTGAGGCTGGTATTTGAGTCAGCTTCACTATAACCCATATGCTAAGGGTTGGGACAAAATGCAGTGGTTCCTCAGAGGAAAACGGGGCACCATTAAGGAAGGTTGAATGGATTCTAGGAGGTCAAAGATCAATATAATTCTTCTACATAATTCCATTAGGTATAGAAAACTTTGTTAAGTTTTAATTCTGTTCAGAAATAACAGCTTTTTAAACTTAGACATGTACAATTAAAGAAAAATTTTATTTTCATGGAACAATAGTGTAATAAAACATAGCAACTAATAAACATATGCTCAGGACATTTAGTAAAGAACCTGATGAGTAGGTGTTAGGAAAACATATTAAGTTCATTGCTTTCCTTTTTTTTTGTTTGAAATTCATGGAAATCTGTCAGTAACACAACTGAGTGTACTTGCTGAACACAGACGGTTGTGTTCTCTTGCTTGGTAGCAAGAGAGGTGCAGATGGCCAGATGGGGAAGGTTTTAGAAACATGTGTGAGGCCAATGATAACTTTAGAGATCATAAAATTTATGCAAACTTAAAACTTTTAGAGTATTTGTTAACCTGAAAACTGATGGTCGCTGACCTTTGAACATCACTGTTATTATTCAACCTTGGCCTTATAGAAAGGATAAAGAAGAGAAGAGAGATGGGTCAGTCAATCTTCCCATTTTTCATCTGTTTATTAAATTAGGTCAACACTCGTTATGTGTGTGGCTTCCGAGGTGGCTCAGTGAGTAAAGAATCTGCCTGCAATGCAGGAGACTCAGAAGACTCGGGTTTGACCCCTGGGTTGGGAAGATTCCCTGGAGGAGGGCATGGTAATCCATTCCAGAATTCTTGCCTGGAGAATCCCATGGACAGAGGAGCCTGGCGGGCTATAGTCCATAGGGATTTCAAAGAGTCAGACTCCAACTGGAGCGACTGACCATGCACACACACCTTATGGGTACAGAGTCTGAAGTTTGGTTGGTTATTCAATTTTCATTCTTTACAAATTGCATGTGAATTCTGAAAGCTGAATAACTTAATGAATAATTTCATTAACTTTACATTCAATATCTTACTACTTCCTACCCCTTACTTTGCTCATTGAACATTTTAGGTACATACATTTTAAATTAGTTTTTTACTCTCTTTCTATCACCTTACTAAAATAAAAACCTTATGAAGAAAGACTATTTTAATTATTCTCTTCATTGTTGTATTCTTTTCACCAAGAGAAATTCCTGGCATGAAATAGATACCTCAAAATGCTTATTCAATATTTTCTGAATTTGTTTTGGATAGACAGAGGAAAGTTAAAGACGAGAACAAGGACTTCACCTGATTTATTTAGTGACATACCTGAGTAGCTAAAACAGTGCCCAGAGAATAGCAGATTCTTAATAGCTGTTTGCTGAATGAATTAAAGATATCCATTCTTTTGTCCTTCTTTGTGAAGGAGACAAGGTTAACTATTGGAGAGTGAAAGAAAGTAGGAGTTAAGGTGATCTAAACAATTGCTGAAGATCTGTATTAACTATTGTGGATAACTATAAAAGCAGCCAATCAGAGACCCACAGAAGAACTTTGAAACTAAAGAAACACAGTCTACTTGAGTATATAATTTCTTTCAACATGTCACTAGCAAGGGCAAGGAAGCACACCACCACCTTCTAAAATAACAGATCTTCTCTCTAGCAAAAGTTGCTGTAATGTGTCATGGGATGTAGACTGGACAAGAAGAAAAGTGACTTCACTTCTGGGACGGAAGGCAAGAGTATAGGAGTTAGAAGACTCAGTGGGATGAAGAAGAGAAGAAACGGTGGGATGAGGGACAGACTGAAAACATGATCCATTTTGTCACAGATTGTAATACTGAAAATTTTATTGAAATATTTCCATTTGTAAGTGATGAGATTCTGCCTGAGGCCAAAGTAAAAAGTCAGCACGAAGTAGAATGGCTTTGTTGAGGCTCATGCAGCATGGAGAATGGGTGGAAGAGGCCAAGGAATAGAGAACCAGCTTCTAGGCTGAGTTTCCAAGAGTCAAGTTGGAGATGTGGACTCTAGAGTCATGTTCAATACGCCCCATGAAGGTGAAAGTGACAGAGAAATCTATAGTGAGAGACTTGTAAATAGAATGAGTGGCAGAGCAGATGGAAACAGTTGATTAGGAGTAGTGTAGATAGACAACTAAAGCCTCAGAAGAAGAGACTCATAATGTTAATGAGTTAATGACTCATAAGTGACATTAGGGAGCTAAGAGAACGGACTTGGGGTAGGAGGGACAAGGCAAACCAGGGAGCAAGATGCCCTGTTGCAGGCTACTGCAGAACTACTAAGAGAGACATAAATGGTTTGAACTAGGGCAGTGGAGGTGGAAGGGATGAGGAAGTGTCAGTAAGGGTCATTTTTTGAAGATAAATTCCATAGAGTTGACTAATGGAACTAAACGTACAGCATGAAGCTCATTGGTTTTTGGTCTGAAAGCTGGATGCTTGTTAATACTAGGTGGGCAAGGCAAAGAGAGGTCAGTTTGAGGGAGCAAAGAAGAGCTTTATTTGGGCTTTATATGTTTAAGAAAGGCTGATGTCTAGTCAAGCATTCACAGAAGTACTGGGAACTGTCAACTGCGTTCATATGCATTGCGTCATGTGTCGCTGTCTTACTGATCCAGTGAGATAGATGCTAATATTATTATAACTTAACCGGCAAGACTTAGAGAAATAAAGGGATAATGTCAAAGTCATATAGGTGGAAAGCCTTGACGGAAGGATTTGAACCAAGGCTGACCAAGGAGCAAGAACTCCCAGTCACCATCCAAACAGCCACAAACCCTCCTAATGTAGTGGATCCAGGATTCGTGGGATCTAAAGAATATACAACTCGGGGAGTAGTTTCCCTGGTGGCTCAGACAGTAAAGAATCCGACTGCACTGCAAAAGACCGGGTTTGATCCCTGGGTCAGGAAGATCTCCTGGAGAAGGGAATGGCTACACACTCCAGAATTCTTGCCTGGAGAATCCCATGGACAGAGAAGCCTGGTGGGCTACAGTCCATGGGGTCACAAGGAGTTGGACACAACTGAGGGACTTTCACTTTCTATAAGAAAAGGAACACTTATAGCTACAAATTTTGATATGGAAGTAAACATTAAAAATGAGAAAAGAATTTATAACAAATTATATGCTTTAAAAGCTGTGCAATACCACACACATCACAAAACTCTAGAAAATTAACATAATTCTTAATGGTTAACAAGTGAAAACATTTCTATAACATTTTTCCTACACTTCTTATCTGCAAAAAAATCTTTGAATACATCTTTCTATGACAAAGTTTGCATAATGCTCTTTTCTATAAAAAAATTGACAGATAAATTAGTTGTGCATCTTTAATGATTTTAACATTTATCAATTTTTAATTACTGATAGTTAAGAAAAGTTTCCTTCAGAGTCACAACTCTATGTAAATGAGTAGGATTGTTTGGAAATTTATTCAAGTCTGGCGAACAACATATAACCAGGTGACATATTGTTGAAGCCCCTTCCTAGGTTTTTCAAGATGTGTGTGCAGGGGAGGGGCCTGGTGAATGCACCTGTACTGCTATTTTCTCTCCAAGTAACTGGGGAAAGGAGTAACGGGGCAGGGAGGCCTGTGCTGCCTCTCATGTAACCTGAGAGTTGGGCTTCCCTGGTAGCTCAGCTGGTGAAGAATCCACCTGCAAAGCAGGAGACCCTGGTTCAATTCCTGGGTCAGGAAGATCCTCTGAGGAAGGGATAGGTCACCCATTCCAGTATTCTTAGGCTTCCTTGGTGGCTCAGATGGTAAAGAATCTGCCTGAAATGTGGGAGACATGGGTTTGATTCCTCAGTTGGGAAGATCCCCTGGAGGAGGGAATGGCAACCCACTTAAGTATTCTTGCCTGGAGAATCCCATGGACAGAGGAGCCTGGCCTGTTACAGTCCATGGGGTCGCAAAGAGCTGGACACGACTGAGCAACTAAGCACAGCACAGCACAGCAACCTGAGAGTTACCCTGCCTGAGTGGCCAGAGAAGGCAGTGGCCGCCTCCTCTGACACTCAGCCTGGTAAAATGATCAGTTCTCCAGTCGTGAAGTGACAGCCAGCAGTTGAAAGTGGAGAAGCTTGGAGAAAATGATGCTTTCTCACAAATTCCTCAAAAATCAGAAAAAAAAAAAATGTCATTACCTTTTCTATTTCCTTTACCTGCCATCTTGCCATGAGTCAGTGAGAATAACCTACTAAATATTTATCTTGCTAAAGCTTTTGATTATTTTAAAATATTTCCTGTTTGAAATGATACACATTCTTCTTATAATTAACTGATCAATAAGGGAAAGATTTGCCATGATTACACTGCTACTTGAACTCACTGTCATAAATCAGTGATCGAACTTAAATTGTGCATGGTTTTCTTTTTTCATTCAATTAATTTTTCTTTGAAATTGTGATATGTTCAGGACCCTTTCTGCTATTATATAACACTGTGAAATTAGAATAGGTAGGTAGTTCACATTTTTGTATCCGTAGGCCTGAAAGGTAGTCGAGGACTGGAATAATCATTACAGAAGAGCAACTCTTTGTCCTGGTTGGAAAAACATTATGGATTTAAAGAAAGAAAAACAGTATGAGAATTTTTAAAAGCCAGGAAATTGGTGTAAAAAAATGGTTTCGGGGATGTTTGGAATCCCATTAAATCCACTTTCCCTTCCATATGTTTAGTAAGCTGAAAGGTATCATGGGGGCACCTTGACTCAATTTAGCATGCTTAATGGAATTTCAGAATTCAGTAAAACTAGGATGGCCAACTCCCACCAGTCTAGGGCTCCATTTCATTCTTTAATTGATATTACAGAGTGCCCAGACTGAATGCTCCCACATGCTCAATTCAGCAAGAAGCCCAATTCGATATGTCAAAAATTCCTATGGGTCCTTACTGTCCTAGCTGCTTGCTAATGGGTCATAAATTCATCCTAGAGGCCTGGAGAGTCCTCATGGGGGCCACAGGGTGGCCATCCACAAAGCCATCAGTGTACAGGTAAGCCTCTCACTGTCCAAGGCAGGAAATCACTGAGCCCACAGCATATGGACGCACATTGTCCTCCACTGCACCTTGACATGCTCTATGAACCCAGTGATCCTTTTGTTATACTTGGCTAAGAAAGTAGTAGGAAAGAGGATCCCTAAACTAGGTCTCTGTCATCAGTCAAGGGCAGGCCTATACACAGGGGCCAGGTTTGTGTGGGGATTAAATCTTCCATAATGTAAGAGTCCTTTTTAATACAAAGTCATAAGTTTTAAATACATAATTAGGTGCAGAGGTAAGTATTTCTTTTAAGTGAGGAAATACATCATAAAATGTTGCAGGATCATTAGATTCAGGTCTTTTTAAGATTTACTTTAGTTAATTTTCCAGAAATGCTTCTTACAAATGGTCCCAAGTATACTCTGGATAAAGGTGAGTCCCTAAAAGGGAAACTCCATTAGCTTCATGATAAATTCACTCCTCACTTGTATGGTGTCAACTCTGGGTGCATTGTTGATTACCAGGAGCTTTGGCAGAAATATTTGGCCCTGACCGTCTGGATGCTTTGTGTAAAGGCATCAGTGAGGTTTTCTCTACCTGTTGGTGCCTGGATAGCACTCAGAGAATTGATCCGTTTAGACCACCATCTCTTCTTCCTCACTTCCTTGTCGAGACTGGTCCTGCCAGTTAAGTCCAGACTATAGCAGGTCTTTTGAGATTTGAAAAAGGATACGACTTCCTTTAGTTTTTATCTAGTGAAGGTGCAGCCCTTTGACAAAATGAGCGTCTCTACTACCGTGGGCCATGTTAATTTTATCCAATTGTATTTATCTTTCCTATTGGTAGTAAAGGATGTGCAATGAAGAGGTCTGTCAACCCCAACACCTCTCTCCTCCTGCTCTGCAGTTCTGCCCTTCAATGTTAGCATTTCCTGGATAGCATTACAGAAATGTATTTTGCAAATGTAAACAAATGTGTGTGTCTCTTTTTGAGGTCTTCCATTCTTTTATAATGCACTAGAATAGATTCATTTAATCTTTCTTATTACAATTTGTTAGAATTCTCTGGTGAAATGATCTGGGTACAATGCTCTTAGGAGAGGTAGACAAGAAGGAAATTCTTTCAGATATTTCTCTATTTCTTTCATAGTGAAATCTTGTCTCATAGTGGGTGGGGCACCCTGCTTTCCTCTGTTAATATTTGCCTGGCATAACTTCCCTCTTTTGTTTTAGCATAGCATTTTGCTTTGAAATATAAATAGTCTTTTTTTGTGTTACTGTGTGAGTTTAGTCTAATTACATTCACTGATATGACTGATTTTATTCCATTTTAGTTTTTATTTGGATTTTTAAAAAAATATACTTTATATTTTATACTTTTAATTAAGATTTTTTATATTGGAGTCTGTTTTACTGTTTTAGTATTTTAGAGTTTTCTTTTTTTTTTTCCACAACTTTAAAAATACGTCATAGGTTCCTTAAGAATCCAATAGTGGTACACAGGTATATCTATTACACCTTGGTACTGTTAAATATACTCAGTATATTCACTATTTGTTAAAGATGAGATCAGAACATTTACTCATCTAACTTCAGCTAATTTTCTAATTACAGCAGATTATAGTATTTACATTTTGACTCAATCTTGTAATCTTAACATTTGCCTCAGTATTTGTTTTTATAGATAAATAGATTCAGTAATCAAACTTCTTTGCTGTGGCTTTTCTAATCATTTCTTGGTTGGTTAAATCTTGCTCACAGATAGATTCCTCAAGAACAGATGGGAACAATTCCCTTGAATCCTTCTTAAATATATATGTTGAAATAGTATTTTAATTCAGAAAAGTCTTAATAAATTATATTTTAAAATACTTGTGTTGTTTTTTATTGCAGTTGATTCTATAATTCCCACTATGGTATCTGGGGTCTCCAGGGCTTATTTCCCACACCTAGGAAGATGTAATAGAATATCATGAGCTGTTTTTGTTTATTTTAGTATCTTTTTTTTTTTTCTTTTTCTCTTTATGAAGAAAAGAATTTGAAAAGGAAATCTGACCATGAGAAATAAAGAAATCTTTTAAAACTCCTGCCTCCGCTGTGGTCAGACACCAGCATGTAATTCAAGCAATGACCTTCTCCTAAGTTACACTGGGATATGCAAAGTGGGTGGTCCCAGATTGCTGACAGCATTATAGGTCTTGCTGGAGCTTGGAACAGAGTCTTGGTCCAGTGTAATGAGTGGCAATTAGAGAGAAACCTTAGGCTCCCCCAAACTATGTCATCCACCCAAAATACAGTGATAGCTACTCTGCAGACTTTGAGATGTAATTTTTCAAAGCTGCACTTATAGGCTACCCATCTCCTTGTAAAACCTTCTGATAAATCTGAAGATGTTCAATGTTATCTTAAGAAACAATCTCTACAAGAATAGAAATCAGATTCTATAAGAGCATAGAGAACAGACCAAAGGGCAATTCCTCATGGCAGATGTCTACCCCTGGCAATGACAAAGAGAGTGGACCAGAGTGTCCTGAAGGAAAGGACGTAGGAATTTCAGGCCTCCCATGTAACTGATTTATTATGCAGAGGTGTAGGTTTTACAGCAAAGAAATAATCACATTGGCAGGTTAAGTCCCTAATGTTATGGGTTCAGACCAGGTTCTGAGCTTCTGCAGGGGCAGCTAGCTCAGTCTTACACTGGATTCCCAGATTCCCTGCCCTTCGGTTCTCTGAGTGTCCATCTGATGTCCTGCTGTAATCAGAAAAAGCCTTGCTAGTGACAGTCTGTAACTGTCAGGCACAGGGACAGAAAAGGGTCTCTAGATCCAAGGCCTACATGATAAAAAAGAAAAAGAATCTAAGGGAAGTGAGTAGCGCCTGTAAAAAGTGCCAAAACATACCTCTGATTTAATTGTTCAGCTGCTCAGCTAGTTACGTATCTGCTATTCTATAGATATCACACATATTTTCCTGTTTTCAGTGTTTCCTCTTTTCACTTTCTGTCAGAGATAGAGGAGAATGAAATATTCTCCCTGCATATACTGCAATCAATTTTATCAGTAAGTACAGATCTCAAAATAAAACAATCCTGACCCTCTCAAAAAAGAAGGTATTTTCAATTGCTTGCTGATAGCTTAGAAGTACACATCATTTTTCATACTCATACCCCTGGTAATTTGTCATGTGTTTGGACATTTCATTATCAGTGATATTTTACTATCTATTCATCTCTGCTCTTTCAAGAACCTGCGTATAACATTAAGACAATAGACTTCATCCGGTCAATAAAAGAACATTCCAATATGGGGTGATTAAGGAGATTAAACCAATCAATTGTAAAGGAAATCAAGCCTGAATATTCTTCGGAAGGACTGATGTTAATGCTGAAGCTACAATACTTTGGCCACCTGATGCTAAGGAGCCAACTCACTGGAAGAGATCCTGATACTGGGAAAGATTGAGGGTAAGAGGAGAAGGGGGAGACTGAGGATGAGATAGTTAGATAGCATCATTGACTCAATGGATATGACTTTGAGCAAACTCTAGGAGATAGTAAGGCTTCCTAGGCGGCACTCACGGTAAAGAACTGGCCTGCCAATATGGGAGACGTAAGTAACACAGGTTCAGTCCCTGGGTTGAGAAGATCCCCTGGAGGAGAGCATGGCAACCAACTCAAGTATTCTTGCCTGGAGAATCCCCATGGACAGAGGAGCCTGACCGGATACAGTCCATAGTATCACAAAGAGCTGGGCACGACTGAAGCCACTTAGCATGCACACATGCCAGGAGAGAGCAGGGGACAGAGGAACCTGGCATTCTGCAGCCAGTGGGGTCACAAACAGTCAGACATGATTTACTGCCTGAACAACAACAAGAATGTATACTAGGGTGTCAGACAGGTTGGTTCAAATGGGCAATTTAGCCAATTCTCTCAAAGCCCTGAAAACAGAGATCGTGTCCATATTCAACTCACAAGGTTGTGATGAGGATCAAATTCATTCATATATTTAAATGTATTTATTGGGCACCTCTTATATGAGCTGAGGGGATAGGGAATGACAGGATGCTGCTTTAGATACAGAGGTCAGAGAAAGCTGCTCCAGTGTTTTATTTGAGCAGAAAGCTGAATGAACTGAGAAAACAAGTCATGCAAACACCAGGGAAAAGAACTTTCTAGGCAGAGAAAAGAGAAATTTCAAGGTACTCTGCAGGGAATATTATTGCCATGTTTGAGGAGCTGGGTGAACTGTGATATCATCAATGAAATCATGGCATACATTTTTTTATGTCCAAGTGTCCAAGTGTTGTCTGACTCTTTCTGTTGCAGGGCTTAGAAAGTTTTTCATAAGTATTAGCAATTCTTTTTAGTATCTGAATCTCAGAAACACAAATATCTCCCCTTTTTATTATTCTGTTTAATGTAAGAGAATCTACTTATGCTAATCATTGAACCAAGACTCTCTTATTCTTTAAGTCAACAAGCTTGCTACTGCAAAAAGAAGTAAGTTGACTGGATTCTTCTTTGGGACAAAGCAAGGAGCAATGATTTCAGACTGCCTCATGCAGAATTATGACAGGATAATGTGCTTTTCTGAACTTGGGTTGTCTGTACTGATGGCCTCAAGGAGACAGAACCAGACGTAGGTGGCAGGAGAGCTGTACTGCACAGAATTCCCAGAACAAGGGTATTTCTAAAGCTTTCCAGACTGAGAAGTCACAGTCTCCACACAGAGTGTATTGTGGAAGGGTGCTTCTCCTCTGTTGGAGAAGATATCTATTACATAAGTAATAGTTATGATAGAAAATTAATTATTTATAAATAAATATATTTATTGTAGAAATTAATAACACTTGTTAATTAAGAAGGTACAGACCTAAAACAGGAAGAGCAAAGGAAGGAGGAAGGGATGGAGGAGGAGGAGGTAAAGGAGGAAGAAATCATCTATTAAGCTATCAGACAAACATACTGTTCATGTTTTATTTATTTATTTTTGGTATACATATTTTATGAAAATATGCAAAGATTTTTAAATGATATCTTTGTTAGCCTACTATGTTCACTCCACATTTGATCTTTGCGTCTTTTCCTGACCAAAAATACATCTGAGCACATCTTTTTTTAGTGGCCACATAGTTGTCCAACAAATTTGAGCCAATTATTTATCCAATTATTGTAACCTTATGATAACCTCCCTCTAACATGTTAAAAATGTTCTTCACATAATGCAATTATGTTTCCACTATGCATGGAAGAAAACAATATAGAATGATAACAATCTCCCATCAATAAGGTGACAACTTCAATAAGTTTGTAGATTATTGAACTCAGGTAACTTTGCTGGTGTAGTCACTCACCCAGAGCCAGACGTCCTGGAATGTGAAGTCAAGTGGGTGTTAAGAACAAAGGTAGTGAAGGCTAACACAATTCCAACCAAGCTATTTAAAATCCTAAAAGACGATGCTGTTAAAGTGCTGCACTCAACATGTCAGCAAATTTGGAAAACTCAGCAGTGGCCATAGGACTAGAAGAGGTCAGTTTTCATTCCAATCCCAAAAAAGGGCAATGCCAAAGAATGCTCAAATTACTGTACAGTTGTGCTCATTTCATATGCTTGCAAGGTAATACTCAAATTCATTCAAGCTAGACTTCAGCAGTGCATGAACCAAGAACTTCCAGAGGTATAAGCTGGGTTTCAAAGAAGAAGAGGAACCAGAGATCAAATTGCTGAACCTCATTGGATCATGGAGAAAATAAGAGAGTTTCAGGAAAACATCAACTTCTGCTTCACTGACTACTTGAAACCCTTTGACTATGTGGATCTCAACAAACTGGAAAATGCTTAAAGAGATGGAAATACCAGATCATCTTACCTGTCACCTGAGAAAACTGTATGTGGTTCAAGAGGCAACAGTTAGAACCTTATATGGAAAAATGTACTGGTTGAAAATTTGGAAAGGAGTACAGCAAGGCTTTACATTGTCACCTTGCTTATTTAACTTCTATTCAGAGTACACCATGCAAAATGCAGGGCTGGATGAAACACAAGCTGGAATCAAGACTGCTAGGAGAAATACCAATAACCTCAGGTATGCAGACAATACTACTCTAATAGCAGAAATTGAAGAGGAACTAAAGAGCCTTTTGAGGAGGGGAAAACAGGAGAGTGAAAAAGCTGGCGTAAAATTCAACATTCAAAAAATTGAGATCATGGCATCCAGTTCTATCATTTCATGGAAAATAGAAGGGGGAAAGTGGAAGCACTGTCAGTGGGTTCCAAAATCACCACAGATGGTAACTGCAGCCATAAAATTAAAAGGCACTTGCTCCTTGGAAGGAAAGCTATGAAAAACCTAGACAGTGAATTAAACAGCAAAGATACCACTTTGCTGACAAAGATCTGTGTTGTCAAGGCTATGGTTTTTTCAGTAGTCATATACAGATGTGAGAGTTGAACCAAAGAAGGTTGAGTGCCAAAGAATTGATACCTTTTAACTGTGGTGCTGGGGAAGACTCTTGAGAGTCCCTTAGACAACAAGGAGATCAAATCAGTCAATCCTAAAGGAAATCAATCCTGAATATTCATTGGAAGGACTGAGGCTGAAACTGAAGCTCCTGATGCGAAGAACTGACTCATTGGAAAAGACCCTGATTCTGGGAAAGATTGAAGGCCAAAGAAGGAGGAGGCAGCAGAGGATGAGATGGTTAAACAGTATTACAGACTCAATGGACACGAATTTGAGCAAAGTCTGGGAGATAGTGGAGGACATAGGAGCCTGGCATGCCGCGATCCATGAGGTCACAAAGAGTGGGACATGATTTGGTCACTGAACAACTACAACAACAATAAACAATTAGATAGAACGGCATCTATCTGCATTTAAAAATTTAGGTAGGTAGGCAGATAGAGAGACAGATAGTTAGAAAGGTAGATAGATGGACTGTTAGAACTATTCAGTTTACCGACATCCTTGATATACAAATAATGGCTTTAACTCCTTGCTAAGTTTCAGCCATGGACCGTCCCCCTCTCAGTACAACTGCTCACAGATTAGGATGTGCAGATGATGCAAGGCACTGGGTCTGTAAAGTAGGGCCCAGAGTCAGCAGTGTCCCCTTTACCTGGTAACTTGTTAGAAATACTAATTATCTGGCCCCAACCCAGACCAGATATCAGAAGCTCCAAGGATATGGCCCAGCAATCTATTTTAGCAAGACCTCTTGGTGATTCTGATGCACACTCAAATTAAAGAACTACAGAAAGAGGGAATATGGCAGCTGAATACTGTCACTAGCAGTAAATAGACCTGTGACTTCCCACCAGTTACATCCTCTGGGCTTCGTTTTTCTCAGTCACCAAACATCAAAAACAGGAAAAGGGAACAAACATTATATTTATAATCACAGAAGTGCTATAAAGATTAGATGACACTCTATAAGAAAGCAATTGGTGGTGCCTGGCATAATAAATACCCATTGATCATTTAAAAACCTATTATGTGATAGACACAGGAACACACAGTAAAGAAAGTAAATACATTCTTGGCCTTCATTTAGCAAGAGAAGAGCAGTTGTGTTTTTTAAGCAACTAAATATCATATTTGCCTTGATAACATACAATTGAGACCCAAGGAAGGGAGTGGCTAATTCTATCTGGGAAGGACAGAGAGTTAGGAAAGTCTTCATAGATGAGAAGACTGTGAGCCATAGAGAGACCGGGGTAAGCCAAGTCTTGGAAATTTGAAAAGTCCAGGCTTGTGCAGGGGGCAAGAAGAGGTCACTGTTTAGACATGAATGACACATGAATGAGACACAGAATTTCCTGTCATACTGATGTCTGCCCGGAGAGGAAGAGTCAAAGAGGAAGCCACAAGTATTTAGAAGGAACAAAATTCAAGAAAGAGGAAAAAGATAAGGTAAGAAGCAAGCAAGATCATGGAGGTCTTAAATGGTCTTTATATTTCAGCTTCCAAGCAATGTCAATTTTCCTCTTTTTCTTTAAAACATTGTTCTAAAGAAAACTGCATTTAAAAAATAGTATTGATGGAAGAAAAGAAATTACAGAAAGGCTATATCACAATTTAAAGCCCAGTGGAAAGGTAAAGTGACCTTGCTGCTGCTGCTAAGTCGCTTCAGTCGTGTCTGACTCTGTGCGACCCCATAGACGGCAGCCCACCAGGCTCCCCCGTCCCTTAGGAACTTTTCAATATTTCTTTTCTTTCTTTCTTTCTCTTACTAATTGCCTGAAGGAAAGCAAGCCATCATCTTTCAGGGAGAGGAAAGTGGGGTGAAAGGGGAGGAAAAGAGGAGAGAAGAATGAAAGGGTAAGGAATAGAAGGAGCTCCTTGGAGATTCCCATATACGGGGCCAGGAGCCTGCAGCCGACTTTCAGATACACTGAAGTAAATCATTTACTGCCTTTGGATTTCTTTGGCTCCTCTGTGGCCCATTATTTATGACTGAGTTCTTTGTACATAGTTATTTTTAATGATTTTATTCCCAAACTAAGCACTTGGTACCATTGTGCCAGGACAGCCCCTCTGAAAATTGACCACTTTGCTCTGTTTAGAAAGAACTATAGATTTACAAATGCAGGAAATAAAACAGTGTCCATAAAGTAGACGTTCTGAGTCCTCTGTTAGCTTATTCTACATTTAAAATGTTTTCCCAGCCAGCCATAATCATGATTTACAGCTTTGCCCAAAGATAGAGGCCTGAGACCATCCACTCCTCTAACTCAATTGAGGATGACTCAAGTCCTCACTTCCTCTGCCTTCATATCTCCAGTGAGGACAGGAGAAGTCACAATGCTCTGTGTAAATATACGGATGTGCATTCTTGTTCTGTAGCTCGGGTTTGAAATTTTCCACTCTAGAAGACAGTTACCACTTTCCCTTGCTTTTCCCAAACATGAAGTCAGTCTTAGAATAAAGCAAAGTTCGTTTAGAGACCATGATGCTCGTTTCAATATAATTAAATTGCATACACACAGTCACACTCAGGGAGAGCTGGAACGTCAGCTTCTAATTTGCCACCAAACAAACATTGTCTCCGGTTATTTTCCAGAGCCTAGGGTGGTAACTTTAGTAATTGAAGAGGGGAATAAACAAAGTTAGCATAAAATTATAGTCTGACACAACCTTAAATTCTGCATTTTAAGATCGGGGTGAGCTCATCTGTCACGAGGCCTAAAATAAACAAGTGTCCAGGATGGAAACAATAGTGTAGTTAAAAGTTAACCACGTAAGTGACTCAAGCTTTCGAAGTACCTTCTGCCTGGGGCAAAGTGAAATTCTGAGGGATGAATCTGACAATCTCGCTTTCAAGACAGTAACATGTTTAAACAACCACCACAAAATGGACTCACACAGACACACGTGCTTTTATTCTCTTTGTAAAATGTTGAAAAATAATTGTGCTGATAAAACATAAAAGTTATTGGGTTGTCCGTGTTCTGAGTTACAAGGTGAATGCCAGAGGATTTACATTTTTCAGAACTTCAAATGGTTGGGAAATGGAAACAGCAAGTGAAATGAAGTGTCTCTCTGCCTGAACTGTAACAGATCAAGGGACAAGACCCAGGAACAAATATCAAGGACTTGAAGAATCTTCACGCTTCCCCATCTCAGTAAATGGAAACTCTTGTGTTTCCAATTGCTCAGACAGAACTGTTGGGAGTCTTGACTCCTTTCTTTCTCTCCTGCCTTACATCTAATCATGCTGAAAATTCCATCAGCATGGGCATCAATCACCCTGGCCCTAGTGACAGTCATTGTTTGCCAGTTTCGTTATCACAGTAGATTGTTTATTGGCCTCCTGTTCCCACCATTGCCCCTTTGTATTCTCTTTTCACCCCAGCAGCTGAATGATACTGTTAGAATTTAAGCCAAACCATAACAATGACTATCCATCTCTCTGAGAATAAAGCCTAGCTGGTTTATAGTATCCTAAAAGCTTCCCTTGTGGCCCAGCTAGTAAAGAATTTGCCTGCAATGTGGGACACCTGGGTTTGATCCCTGGGTGGGGAAGGTCCCCTGGAGAAGGGAAAGGCTACCCACCCTAGTATTCTGGCCTGGAGAATTCCATGGACTGTATAGTCCATGTAGTCGCAAAGAGTCAGACATGACTTAGTGACTAAACCACCACCATTAGGAGTTTTGGTTAAAAATAATTGTTTTCATCAGTAAAGATTTTCCTGACCACCTTACTTAAAACTGAAGTTTCCTCCTTTACTCTCAGGATTCCCCAATTCCTTTCATTATTTCTACTGTAGCAGCAATTATCTCCTACAGAATACAAATTTTATTTGTTTATTATATGTTTCTTTTATCAGGGATGTTTGTTTGTTTTTTATGGCTGTTTCCACAGTGACTATAATAGTGGCCCTTAATAAATAGTCATTTATATAATAAAAAGAACATCTTCAAATAATGTGAACTGTACCATTTATAAGAGGGCTTCCCTGCTGGCTCAGTGGTAAAGAATCCACCTGCCAAGGCAGGAGATATGTTCGGTCCCTGAGTCAGGAAGATCCCCTGGAGGAAGGGAATGGCAACCCACTCCAATATTATTGCCTGGAGAATTCCATGCCTGGCAGGTTACTGTACATGAGGCCTCAAAGAGTTGGACATGATTGAATGATTAAACAACAACTGCTTATAGGACCAGCTTTGCTCTGGTTCACTATCAATATTTGGGAAACAGATATGAGGAACCTCAGGACTCATAAATAAAAAGAGGGAAAAAGAATTCTGAAGAAACTGTGACTATTTAAAGAAGTTAAGTACCTTTGCTTCACTGGTTTTGTGGCTCCATGGGATAATCCGTTGACTCATTTCTCTCCCAGGCCCAACAGATGTCATTCTAGAATATTTAGAAGCAAATACGTAGGAAAGAGGAAACAATTTTAAAGACTGGTTTATGAGAAAGTGAAGTCGCTCAGTCGTGTCCGACTCTTTGTGATCCCATGGACTGTAGTCTACCAGGCTTCTCTGTCCATGGGATTTTCCAGGCAAGAGTACTGGAGTGGGTTGCCGTTTCCTTCTCCAGGGGATCTTCCTGACCCAGGGATCGAACCCAGGTCTCCTGCATTGCAGGCAGACACTTTACCCTCTGAGCCACCAGGGAAGGCCCCATGAGCAATCAGCCAACAGCATTTCCTAAATCCATTAAGGGTCTGGCAACACTGTCCACATTTCCAAATCACAATGATATTCCCTGTAAAACACACATCTAGCATTAAAAAGTGTTAGTAATAATACTACCAATTTCATTCATACTTCCAAGTTTGATTTAAAATAACAGGTTTACTTGCCTCCAGACTAACTTCTCTAAACCCACTCTGGTTTTATTTAGGCCCTGAATTAATGAGGCCATTCTAATTTTTCAAACATAGACTAGGATTAGGATTCTTATAGTATGACCAAAGAAATGGCTTGGGCAAAAGAGATAAGGTAAATTTTCCTTCTTGCCATTCTGAAGTGAGGCGACTCAACGGCACTGAAAACCTTCAGCTGTGGTTGTGTGGTGTCTTCAACTGACCCCGATGGATCTGTACCAATGCACACTGGTGTCCACCATTTGCTTCCAACCATCATGGACTGCTTCCTGTCCTCAGGCTTGCTTCCCTGGGGTGGTGGAAGGAATAATGAATTAGGAGTGAAAAACAAAACTTCTAGGTAATAAATAGCCTTGGTGAATGATAAGATGAATGAATCTACCCAAGACTGTCTCTCAGAGGCTGAAATGAGTCACTTCACATTTTAAAGATATTGCAACAACAGATTCAGACGCACAGAGGATTCATTTTCCTAACAATGCTGCCAGGTCTTATGTTTCACCGGAGAAATCAAATCACAAAAATTAGAAAGCATCTCCTGGTCGGTACCCTAAAGAGGCATACGAAATTGCCCACTC
Organism: Ovis canadensis; assembly: GCF_042477335.2. Classification (NCBI taxonomy): domain Eukaryota; kingdom Metazoa; phylum Chordata; class Mammalia; order Artiodactyla; family Bovidae; genus Ovis; species Ovis canadensis. Next base: position 40,139,371 of record NC_091250.1, on the reverse strand, counting down.
TATTATTTTCAGAGAGAAAACACCTTACTGCACTGAGCCAAGCAGATGGTGGAAAAGGATACCTTAAGGAACCCAAACCATTAAGGCAGGAGCAGCTTGGAAACCAGCCTGAATCCCTGTGACAGCAAGAGTTTCCCAGACCTTGGAAGACTCCACAGGACATGGCATTTTTTTACTCTCCCTGAGAAATCTGACGTTTATAAGGACAGTCTCAATCTTGGTCCTTTCTGTTAAAAACGAATCAATGGGGATGACCCAGAGAGATGTTGTGGGGAGGGAGGTGGGAGGAGGGGTCATGTTTGGGAACGCATGTAAGAATTAAAGATTTTAAAATTAAAAAAAAAATAAAAATTTAAAAAAAAAAACGAATCAATGACTCAAAGTCAAATCGTTTTTTTTTAACTAGAAGAGTTTTTTACACCCCCTGTCCATCTTCATGGCCAACAACAAAATATATAAGAACTGAAAGTGCTGATTATTAATACCTTCAAATTGTTTCTCCTCACAAAAATTATTTTTTGGTTTGGGCTGTGTAGCATGAGCATTGGTCCACTACCATTTTCCTTAGCTGCTTACACGGCCATGTGCATATAACATCCCCCCTTTTTTAAAAACTAAACTTATTGCTGTTTTTCATTTCATCCCCTCTGTGCTTCATCAGCCTTTCTGCATACCATGCAGTGGAGTTCAGAGATCAGCATAAAAAAAAAATATCTCAGTTAAGAACATCTGAAGAGCTTTGCAAGGCCGTGTAAATATACAGAAACAAACTCACCTATATCAAAAGGGTGAAGAACTCCTGAACAGTAATTCAAGGTCAGGGATTTGCTTTTATCCCTTTCCAGCACTTTGCATAGCTGGCAGCTCTCCATTCTTTGGGGAGTACAGGGAAGAGCGAGTCCACAGGACTTCACAGTCTCAGCCAGAATTTCCATAATCACATCAACAGATGGAATAATAATCACCACCAAAGTCACTGCACAGTCTTTCTAATGCAAGGAAACTTCCTCCTGCTTCATTTCAAAACCATATCCACTAGCAATTTAGACACTCGGTATTCTTATTTTCTGGAAATGATGCCAAGTTAATGTGATTCTAAAATAACTGCTGAGCACAAGCCCTGCATTTGAATACAGTGCTCTGGAGGGAGCCACTGAATGCATGTAGAGAGCTTGAGCAAAGGCAAGGCTCTCATCAGTGCTACCTGGAACCCTGTGATGTTCTTGGCCCTTAGAAGTGGTGAATGCAAGGCCAGTCACACTCAACACGATCTCTAGGCCACCTGGGCCCTGTCTCCACAGCTGCAGTTTCAATCAGTTTCAAACTGTGCTTGATGGTGTCCTTCCCCAGCCTCTAGGTAGTACGTTCTCTCTATGGTCTTGATTATCCCAAAGGGAAAAGCCAGTTATATGGACTATATTGTCAAGTATATCATACCAATAAAATTAGATTCATATTTTCTAGAATCTGGTCTGCTATTGTGCTTAGTGTTTATTGCTAGACAACAGCTCTGAATCTTCCCAAGAAGTGCCATTTGAACAGGGTGACAAATTTAAGTTAATCATTAAAGAAACCTGAAAAGTATATCTATTATATACATTTTAAAATTAGTTGAAATTTAAGGCTTTATTGATACATGTACTGTCTGAGAGCATTTAGAAACAGACATTGGTTTCTCAAAATAATTATTCTAATTATTCATCTATGAGAGAATCTTTTATTAATATAATGTCCAGGTCACATGTATGGACAATCTGAATAATCATGAAAATATAATACTAATATGAATCTCTCGTCTACTCTTAAGACTTCATAAGGTGTCACAGTAATTATTACATATGTTTATATTACATAATCTCCTAAAAAGATAATGAAACCAGGGGAGAAAGAATCTATTATTTAAGCAGAAAATTTTATTGAGATCTATTGATATATGTCAAGCATTATAAAAGATTTTAAGAAGAATACAAAGAATCCTTTTTTCTCTTTGTACATTCCATCCCCTTGAAGTTTATGTCATTTTACATAGGATCAGCTGTAGTCTAATTGGAAGTCTCTGAAATCTATGTTTATAATAGCAATCTCTCTTCTAAGCTTTACACCAACATTAACAACTATACTAGCTGGCATCTGTTTTTTATGGGGAAAGGGAGGTTTAAAGTTGCTGGAAAAAATGCATGATGCCCAGTTAAATTTGTTCCAAACTTACGGGACAAATTCATACTTAAAAAAAAAAAATCTAATTGTTTATCTGAAGTTCAAAGTGAGCTAGGCTTCCTGAAGTATAATTTGCTAATTCTGGCAACCCTGGGGTGGAAGCTGGGATCAGTTTTTATTCTTTTGTGTTTTGATCTTTGCATTTTCCCGTCTCCTATAACTTGGAGCAATAATCAAGCCCTAAGCATTTCCTTGTCTCAAGGATTTTTGCAGGATATACTTTCCTTGTTGAAACTCTATGAAAAGATTATCCATGATGTTTAAAAAGAAGAGGATAGGGAAGGAAGATGGAGAAGGCAGAAGAGTGACTTGAGAGAGACATTTCCCTTAGATGACAGAGATCAGAGATGGGCAGTTCTTGCATTTATAAGGAGTCAGCACACTGTTCGCAAGCACTTGTCTTACAAGGATGATAAGGCAAGACACTGAAGAGGATGATGTGGAAGAAAGGTGTGTCTACGGGGTAGTACACATGATTCCAAGGTTCCTGGCCCCACTACCCAGTCATGTGGGCCAGCAGTGAGTGGCCTAGAAGCAGTGAACATATTACACCTGAAGGTTCTGTGTGCACAAAATGATGGGTGCTTTGATGAAAACAAGTGTCAGCTGCTGACCACAAGGGTTTTTTTTTTGATGCTTTGGCATCAAATAATATCAAGAATCTTCACACCAGGGGATTATGAGTAAATTTCCTCCTACACACCAGAACTATGGGCACTTAGAGTCTAACGCAATTGATTTAAAGGGAATAATGAAAATCAGGTATTCCATACTACATTTATGGTATCAAGTTCAGACATTTTTGTGGTAGACACTGATGGCTACTCACCCCAAACATTTAGTTTCCCAAATGTATCCTTGCTGGCAGATTGCCTTCTGCTCTAAGAGCTGAACGTATTAAAAATTGCTATTCCAGCTTCCTTATAAACAATGAGTATATGACCCAATTCAGGCCACTAGGACCTGGAGAGTTTCTTCTCTGATTAAAACAAACAAGTCAGGCAGAAAATAAAAATAAAAACAAAAACCTATCATAAGGGAATGGAAAGATGCTCATAGGGACGATGATGTCATTGAGTCATTTGTTAGTCAACTCTGTAATGGCCATGTTTCAGAACCTTTTTGTTTTATGAGACAATGTTTTTAGACATGTTTAGATGGTTTTTCCATTATTTGCATCTAAAAAAACTCCCAAATGATACAACACTACTGTTACAGATTGGGTTTTCTAGAAGCAGATGCTGAAATGCAGTTTAGGTGCATACAGTTTACTAGGGACCAAAAACTAAGAAGGAAAGATTAAGCAACAGAAACATGCAGAGGAAAAAGTTGAACTGGCAAGGAGCTCCAAAGAAAGTATTACCAGTCACAAGATCATGCCCAGGTCACAAAGGCCAGAGTTTTACATTCCTGCATCTCTTGGAAACGAGGTGCACGCTACTCCAGGAGGGATGTAACCTCAAGCAAAGGAGTTCTGTGAAGCTAAGGCAAATCTGATGGTGAAGACAGGTGGATGCTGACTTCCAACCAGGTGCCCTGCTGCTAACCATCAAGCCTTTCCTTGCAGGGTGATTTGGGTATCTTCATTTCCACAACAGCTATATGCACACATCTATATATATATGAACACAGAAGTACATACATACATGTATATGTGTGTGTATACATATATATATACATGTATATATAAAAACTGTTAAATCAATCTCTATTCTATCACCTCAAATTCACTGTGATCAAAATTAAATATGACCCTACTCCCATGTCAATAAGCTAGGGCTGACATCTCAAATTGTCTTTAATATATCTTAACTCCCCTCCTCCATCCAGTCAATGCATAAGCCTAGTGAGTAGTGTCTTGCTTTGGGCTGTCCCCCCACCATTCCAATTAATGTTAGTGAAATTCAAGTCTCACTGTGCTTCAACTAAGGCTAAAGCCATTTTTTTTCTCCAAACCCTTACACTTCTCCAAAGTAATACTACCAACTTGTTTTTCCTAAAGCCAAGTTCTGATCATCTCGTTGCTCCTCATAAAAGCTTTGACAGCTCTCCTTTAACTGTCAAATTTTTTAAATTTCTTGTTTTCCATTTTAGTCTTTTTAGGGTCCTCCCTTTAACTTATCATTTAAGAAAAAACAGTGAGTTGATTAGTGATTCCAATGTGATGCATTCTATTTCTAACATTTCTGCCTTTCTTTTATCGATGCCATTTTAGAAATCTTTTCTTTAACCTGCAGTTACGCCTTCTCAAATTTTATCAGAGGGCAACCTGACCTGTCAGACCCACTGGGCAGTTTGCCACACCAAGACTTACTGGCTGTGATGTCAGTCCTAATTTTGGTATATGACATATTCTGCCTTTTATTATGTTTGTGGGGCTGACTTACAAATAGGCAAATAAGTATCTGCTTAAGGCACCAGAAAAATCAGGACACAGCATGTTGAGTTTGCACGTCCCCATGATCTACACATCTGTTCTGCATTTAGGCCAAAAGAGTCCTAGCCCCAGCATACACTACTCCTATACCACCATAATCTGGAGCTCAGCTTAGCAACTTCTTCCTGACACAGGCTTCAAATATATACCATGTGCTTCTCACTTCATGTCTTGAGTTTTCCTGTTATAGACATGAGATGCTGTGGAAACTACTCTTTGCCCACACACAGATCCCATGGGGCAGACTTGAAGCACTGAAAGAAGACAGGCAAAGCTGTAGACTCACCGTGGACCTGACAAGTTGCACTTCCCTCGCCAAGGCTGATCCAACTCCTGCTCCCGCTGAATGTTCAACCTGTGGGCAGTGTATATCAACATTAAGCCCTCAACAGGCTTCATTCCTCAGGGAGACTGGTTAGCCACTTGGTGGCAGGTCAACTATCTCCACTTTGGGAAGAGCAGCAGAGCATTCCTACTGAATGTTGACTTTCAGTCCCCATCTGCAGTGTGTCTCACTGCACCATCGTTCAAGTGCTAACAGAATGCCTACTCTGTGAAAATAGTATCCTACACGACATCTTTGTACCAGTTCTAAAGTGAAGGACATACAACCATGGGCTCCTGACTATAACATCCACTTACTTATTAGGCTTCCCCGGTGTCTCAGACTGTAAATAATCTCTCTGCAATGCAGGAGACCCGGGTTTGATCCTTGGGTTGGGAAGATCCCCTGAAGAAAGAAATGGCTTCCACTCCAGTATTTTGGTCTGGAGAATTCCATGGACAGAGGAGCTTGGCGGGCTACAGTCCATGGAGCCACAAAGAGTGGGACAAAACTGAGCAACTAATGCTTTCACTTACCTATCATGAACCCCATAATCCAGGAATAGCCAGCCCGATCAAAGGTGTAAAGGTCTTCTGAGGGCTCAGCTGAGGTGCCAAGTTGAGGCCAGCACCCTGTGGGGCGAGGGGGAGGTGTTTTCTGGGTGCACAATCATGTACTAAAGGGAGGAGGACAAGGGAACACAGTATAGGTTACACTAAATTCGAGATTGCAGGTATCATCTGGCTTCTTTTTAAACAAAGAAAGGGGTTACTTTCCTGGGGGTAGGGGGTGGGGAGGGTAATGAAGCCTGACTTGATTGCTACACAGCAAAGACAGGGAGGAATATTTTGAATGCAGGGGACTAACTGTGGTGTCTTTTGGCATTCCTATGTCAAATGTAATTGAGGAAATCTAACAACCACACCCTGATAAGGGCAACTATAGGCTCAAACCTCTTGGGAATGAAGATCTGGCTCATCCTGCTGGGTCAGCAGTTCAGGTGAGCGAGAGTGTTAGTGAGAGTGAGAGAAATCTAAAACGGGAGATCATGAAGGGAGGCGAGGAGTATCACTAGTAGGCTGGAACCTACTGTAGCAGTGGTCCTGAAGCCTGCCTTGCCGATCCCTTTTAAGAGTTTTTTGAAAAGTGAAAATGTTTGGCCACCTTGATGAATCAGACTTGTACTTCCATGTGAGGAAGAAATGAGAGGAGTATCTTAGACGAGACAGGGATGTTGTTAGGAATGAATGGATCTGAAAAGGAGTTCTTTGTTTATGTGACACCCCAGGTTCGTGCACTGGCTTTGCTTTGGGGTCAGAGTAGGCCTCAGTAACAGCTTACATGATTCCAGTGTAAGCTGCCAGATTACTTCTGCCACCACAAGCACCACCACAGACATATAACCTGTCTTACAGACAGCTCCTAATTACACCTGTTTGCTCATATCCAAGGTTCAGTGGTTCCTGGCTCCCTCCATGTATCCCTAATACTACTGCGGCATGAGATGGCTCAGCACCCATTTGGCATCCATATACATGCAACCCAGAAGTTTGGGAAGTAGATGTTTCATAGGGAAATTTGTATCAGTGGAAGCTGGGACTCAACAGATAGATTTTTCTTGCTTCCTCCTCGACCATCATGGATCATTTGCAATTGCAATGACTATATATGGTCTCTAAGAAAACATTCTGAATGACAGTGCAATCAGATCTCCAGGAAACTGGTCTAGTAGGAAATGATGTCTCTTATATTTGTTCTTTTGCCTCAACTTCTGTATTCCCCAAAAGAACATTGGTGCAGAAGTGTTTGCTTTTGTCTGTAATTTCAAGGGAAGCTGGACTATTACACAGGTATATAAAAACAATAAAAATTTTCATTTGAATGATTTCATAGTTGATACATATATACTATATATATAATTATATATAAATATGTTATATTTATATATAAACTTATATATTTATATTATAAATATATATTATGAATATATATAATTCTCTCCTTAGTTTCTTAAATTATCTTTTTAATTTTTGGCCACACTGCCCAGCATGTGGGATGTTAATTCCTAGACCAGGGATAGAAGCAATGCCCTCTGCAGTAGGAGCATGGAGTCTTAACCCACTGGACAGCCATGTAAGTTCCTATATATGGTTTTTAATTGGTGTTGTCATCATAGAAAAAGTGAAACTAATTTGGATTTCGTTCAGTTACTTTATGCCTTTGTGCTTTATTTTGGATAAGATTGGGCCTTATAACTTTTTCATAGTTAATGATACGTAATGGTCTTAATAGACTTCATTATTTCAATTTACTTGGCATCTTCTTAACTAGGCTAATTTGTGAGAAAAGATGTACATCTTGTTGTCATCATCTTTGTATACCTCACTGAGGCTACCTTAATACTGTTAAAAGTATAGGTACTTAAAATATATGTCTAAACTCCCCTTCCTCTGGGATGCTCTGAGATAGTGAGTCATGGAGCAAAGGAGGAACAAAGAATAAATGAATAAATCTTAGGTAAAGAGGAGCCTGGGAAACAAAGGCTAGCGCTTATTCCGAGGAACAGGTGCTCATTGGAGCAATCAAAGAAAGTATAGTACTATTCAAAAAAAAAAGTAATCAAAAACAGATAACTAGGGAAATAGAGAATTTGGAAGACAAGACTTAAATATTAAGCAGGTGCAAAAGAAACTAGGGGTGAGGAGTGTTTACTGCCTAAGAGAAGACGAAGGGACTAATCGCATTTTTAAAATGTATTCATTTATTGTTTGGCAGTGCCTACTCTTAGTTGCAACATGCAGGATCTAGTTCCCCGATCAGGGAGCAAAGCAGTGTCGCCTGCATTAGGAGCTCAAAGCCTTAGGTACTGAGCCACCAGGAAAGCTCCCTAACCATGTTTTTAAAGAATGGAAGATCCAATTTTCTTTTCTCTGAGGACTTATACTCCCATTGGGAAAAACAGGAAGTAAACATGAGAAGTAGTTGGGCGAGGCTGAAGACCATAGAAGTGCACAAATAACTGATTATGTAGAAGCACTTTTGGATTTCAGAGATAGTAAAACTTAATGACTGTTAAGTGCTGAAAGGCTTTTACACTGAATGATAATTATGCTTCATCTTAGGGAAATAAAGATATCTTGGTAGACCCAGATATTCTACTCAGATGAACTTATCTAACAGAAATACATAATTATGTTCATCAAAAACACGTACAAGAATGCTTTTAGAAGGACTACATAAAATCGCCCGGGAAAAACCATAAATATCATATCTAGTAGAATGAATGAATGAAAATTAATTGTGGTATATTCATTCAATGGAAAAAGCAACTAAATAAACAACAACTATAAGCAATCCAATTAATATGAAGTTCAAAACCAGGCAAAAGTAATCTAGAGTGTCAGTAGTCGGGAAAATGTTTATCCCTGGGGACAGAAAATACTAGTAGGGGATATGAAGAGCACTTTTAGAGGCAGATAATGTTTTTATCAGGTAAAGGGGCTATATTCACTTTGTGAAAATGTATCAAGATGTATATTTATCATTTTACTGGCATATCTTATAACACATAGATTCAGATTTTTTAATCTATAAAAATCCATATATCACCAGCTGTATAAAGATCTTGATCAATTTTGGCATCCCAACAGCTTTCTTATGCCCACCTCAAATTTCCCCCATTAGGTTATCACCACTCTGACTTCTGTCATCATATATGAATTCAACCTGTTTCTGATTTTCATGCAGTAAATAATAAACTACTTATTCTTCTGTATCTTGCTTCTTTTTCCCAATATCATGTTTGCGAGATTTAATGTTGTTGCTCACTGCCATTCTCTTGTTGCTGGATATTTTATTATATCCAATTTTAATTATGACAAATAAAGCAGATATATGTATGTATATGTATATATATATATATTCCTTTTGTGGATATTAAGAACTTTTTTCTTAGCTATATATAAGAAAGTAAACTTTCTGGGTTAAATGGTATATGTATGTACAGGTTAACTATATATTTGAAACAGTTTTTTTAAAATGGTTGTACCAACTAGCACCATCACCAGTAATATATATGAGTTCCAGCTGACCACATACTTGCCACTCTGCATGTGATCAGTCTACTTAGTTTTAGCCTTTAGGGTAATTATAAAGATATCATCTTGTGGATTTAATTTGCATTTCCATAATGAATAATCATGTTGAACAATTTTTTATATGATTATTTGACCAATTAGATACTATACTTTGTGAACTTTTTCCAAGTCTTGTCTATTTTTTAATTTTAGTTGTGTTTTCTGTTTTTTCTTATTTATGTTTTTTTTTTAAATTTCTAGATGTGAATCCATTGTCAAATAATTCATTGCAAATGTCTTCTGTTCCTGGTCTGCAACTTTGTCTTTTAATCTCTTTAAGGTACCTTTTAAAGACAGAATTTTTTATTTTAATAATGCCAATTTTACCTATAATCAGCTAATACTTTTGTAATCTATCTAAAACATCTCTCTCAACTCCATAGTCAGGAAGACAGACTCTTCTGCTTTCTTTCAGAGGGTGTTTTCTTCTTTCTTATTGAAGTCTATCATTCATCACAAATATATTTTTTTCCCATACAGTAGAGACAGGCGAACAGAGAACTCCATAGGTCATACTGTTTGATATCTTTCATAAAAATGAAAGTGAAAGTCGCTCAGTCATGTCTGACCCTTTGCAGCCCCCATGGACTATAGAGTCCATGGAATTCTCCAGGTCAGAGTACTGGAGTGGGTAGCCTTTCCCTTCTCCAGGGGGTCTTCCCAACCCAGGAATCGAACCCAAATCTCCTTCATTGCAGGCAGATTCTTTACCAGCTGAGCCACCATTAGTTTTGTGAAATTTTGACCCAGAAAATTTTCAAACACTGACTGTCTCATATTCTCTTTCATATCATATATTGGATATTTACTATATTCCATATATTTTTTATACTTTCTGTACAATCTATCATTTATTTCATCTCTGTGGATCAATCTGGATACTATTGGTCTATTTTCTGGTTCACTAATCCTCCTTTCTGCTATGTTTATTCTGATGTTAAATGAATCTGCAATTCGGTATTTAATATTAGATACAGAATTCCCATTTGTCTATTTTTTAATGCATTCTAGGTCTCTGCTGAAATTCTACATACTACTCTAAATTTTGAATATATTAACTATAATTATTTTAAAGTCCCTGTCTGATAAAGCTAACGTCTGCATAACCCTGTAGTTCATTTATATTGTCTGTTGCTTTTCTCATGGGTTTTGCTTACTGTGTTTTTGTGTATTTTTAACATGTTTCATAACATGTTATTTCAAGCCAGAGGATTAAAAATGAAAGAATATCACAGTGTTGTGATCTTAATCTAAAAGGGTTAACATTTTCTTTTTCTTTTAGATTTATTTGGATATACTTTTGCTTTGTTTTGGTAGGCAGGCAGAATACCAGCATGTCATCTTAATATCTCTGCTCTTCTTCTTTCTGGATTGTAGCTCCTCAAATCCTGCTTGCGTGTGCTCCACCGCCTTCAGATTGTCACCTTTTATAGACTAGCCTGCTCTTATCCATAGATACACAGTAAATCCAGCACTAGTTATTCTCTTAATTCTAGAGCTAGAACCCCTGTTAACAGATGTTTGGTATTTTCAGGATAAGAAAGTAAACAGTGAAGAGCCCTCTGGAGCAGAATCACAGTCTGAGCATAAGCCCAGTGTTAGAATGGATGCATTATTTGATGAAGACGTTATCAATTGAAATAGCAAGTTTGTGTTAGGTGACTTTAAAGAAACAAAAATGCCTGAATGGAACTAGATTATCAAGAATTATTTCAGAGCTGGTAGGGGGCCATTAAATCTTTTTAAGCAAAGGTGCGATAGAATGAGTTGTATTGCCTCTTACAAAAGTAAAAACATCTTGATTTTATGTAAAGGAGCTGTCAGAACAGTATAAACCTATATAATCAAAGTGATCTGACTTCTTGAAGAATAAACTTCTAAAGATACAGTTTAAACCACTTTCATGTAGCATGTAGTGTATTTTGATTATCCATTTATCCATCGATGCACACTTGGAGTGCTTCCATCTTTTCGCTATTGTGAGTAATGCTACAGTGAACATGAATGTACATATATGTTTGCGTTTCAGTTCAATTTATTTTGTAAAATAATTTTTGATAAGTGATAAGGTTATATCTTTTTTCCCCCCTCTCAAATTAAACTCACACTGCAATCACTGACATATTTAGGTTTTATTTTCATTTCACTACATTCGCTGATGTTCATCCTTACCATGGCATCCTTATGAAAAATCTAAATGCTGACCATAATAATGTAATATTACTATATGTAGTTACAATGCTACATTTTCTTTACCTTTTAAACTACTTCATTTTTCTCCTATAGCAATTTTGCTTTGAGTTTTAAATTTTTATTTTATATACCATTTTTCTATGACTCATGCCTGAAAAATTCCATGGACAGAGGAGCCTTGTGGGCTACAATCCACAGGGTCACTAAGAGTTGGCCATGACTGAGCAACTGAGCATACTTTGAAAAAACAACTAGTCACTGGCTAAGTGATTAAGACCATATAGTGTGACTGGAATTTCACAAACATTCCTGCAGTATCATAAAGAATATCCTAGGAAAATGACAATGGATCAGAGAGAGGAGGGTCAGGTCTGGGTAACCAGTCTGCTCTGAAAGGGGAGCACAGGTAATCAGTTGGTTATGGGCAGTCAGAAAGTCATTTTCAGGGAACACTGGATTTAGCAAAGCTCTAAAGATTTAAACCAAGCAAGACATCAGAGAGGTCTTCAGCAGAATATCATCTACAGGAAAGGACATTTGGGCGGGTCTGACAGCACATGGCCTAGGGAAAATGCTTTGGTCTCTAGAAACACTGGAGAATAAGGCAAGAAACTAGCCCCATGGAATGGGATACTGGAAAGGAACCAATCACGAAATTGGGAATGAGAGCCCAGAGAGTGATGATTTGTTGTCCGTTTCCCTGTTATATCATGAGTAAGTCACATGAGTGTAGGAAACAAAGTTAGCAAAGGTAATGAAACTTAAGTTTTTTAAGTTCCTTTTTTTACTTCCTTTCCTTAAAACAGTATTGCTTGAAGATCGCAGAAGCAGGCTGTATCTCTAAGGGGCGTTAAAGTGACTTTGCAGTGAATGTTAAAAGACTTCAGAGACAACTATTCAAGCACGTATGTTCCATTCCATGATATTTGTTCAATCATGTTTTTAAAGCTGTAGAATCTTAAGCTGAGATAGAATTTTTCACGTTCTCTCTTTGAGTTTGGTTCTCTGTGTAGCTGAAAAAAACTCTTAACTCCTTTTATGTGACAAGAACATGCCCCCATTACTTTATATATGTATTAAGAAAGTGTTAAGATTTAAGTAACAGCTGTGGTGACATTTTTGTAATATCTATGTATTTATTCTCTCTCTATATTTTTCCATATGAAAAGAAAAAACTATGTAATTTATTATTTAACTCATCTATTTTAAAGGCTATGAACAGGTAGGATATTTAGAATTAGAAGTAAGAATTTAGGAGCAAAAAGTGGTAAAGTAAAGAACAGATTCAAGAAGCGGGAATGGATTGAAAACCTAAAATGGGGATCATTTAGATTTTAAAAATTGTTTCATCATAAAAACAAGATTCTCTAAGGCATAAGATCCAGTATTGCTTTTAAATGAGAGAAGAACACAAGACTTGACATAAGTTACTAGAAAATTCTCAGTTGCCATCGGACATGGAATACAAAGGATACACTTAAAACCAAGAATTTAGAAATGGAAATCCATGTTGACCAAAGAAGACAATTTTAGGTAGTTTAAAAGCAAGAGCAACCTATGAGAGTTTGAATTTAGAATTATGGTTTTATAAGGAATTCATTAAACATTGTGGTAAAATTATGCTATTGAAGAAATACTTGGAAAACTTGTTATGTTTTGCTTCAATATTTTCTAAAGTTACATCTTATAAGTGTCTAAGAAAAATGGGACTCACTTCTATAAGCATAAGCACTCTGTCAGGATCATGAAGTAAACTTTCTTCAGACTGGTAGAAGGCAATAAAGAAGCCAGCTGAAGATAGATGGAGAGAAAACATCACAGATATTTGAACAGTCTTAGAAGCTGCCTGGCAAAGCTGCTCTTACCTGGGACAGACTATATTTTAAGCATTCTACATATTCATATTGCAACTTTTTCTATTTCCTGTAAATTTCAGGGAAGATGTAAGAGAATTAAAAAGCAAAAAGTAATTTTTGCCAAGTAATTGGCAAAAAGAGGCCAATTAGCACCTTTACTTTTCTGCTTATATTAGAAATGATTAAGAGGAAATAAAAAGTTAAACTGAGAACTATTCCAAGTCCTTTGATATCAAGTTCACAGAAAAGACAAGTTGAAACTTGAGGCAACAAGTTGAATCTTAATGTCCTAGGTAAAATCTTGACCTTAAGGAAACTTTCAGGTTGACTTCATGATATTCTGTTTGAGACTATAATTAAATTAAAAAAAGAAGGCACACAGGTGAAAACTGACATGAAAGATAATCTAGTGCACCCGAACCTCCACTCAAATTCTGTCTCAACATCAAGTATAACGTTGCAGTGAAGAAAGACTTTCATGTATTTATACTGTTTAAGGGGCTTCCCTGGTGGCTCAGTGGTAACAAATCTGCCTGCAAGGCAGGAGCCACAGGAGACGTGGGTTTGATCCCTGGGTCAAGAAGATTCCCCTGGAGGAGGACATGGCAACCCATTCAAGTATTCTTGCCTGGAGAATCCCATGGACTAAGAAGCCTGGCAGGCTGCAGTCCATAGGGACACAAAGAGTTGGACACAGCTGAAATGACTGAGTACACTAACATACATACTATTTAAACTGGGGAAAAGGCTGATTATTAATGCAATTAACCTCATTCCTAGGAAATCCTAACTATTTAGACCATAAGATCACCTCTTATAAAACAGGCCGAACCTCTTAGCTACATGGAGGATAATTTAAAGGCACCAAAACTAAAATTTTAGTTTACTAAATTTCAGGGATAAATGTCTGAAAAAAAAAACACAAACAGAATAGCAATAGCATTTGGAAGAGCAATCCTGAATTATCAAATGTGTACAGTATAGAGCCTATGGTATACAGAAATCTTCTCACTGATTTGCTGGTAATTCTGCAGAGACACCACAGATTGGGAAGTGTTCAGCTCTGATTCTTTCTAGCTACTTGTGAGAAACTGGCAAGTTATTTAAGCATGTAGTCCTCCAATTCCTCATCAATAAAATGGGCATAATCATACCCACTCACACAATTTTGTTAGAATTTAATGAAATCATCTTGTAAATACTTATGCAGTGCGAGCATAGAAAGTGTTCAGTAAATGGCAATTATTGTCTTTTACCACCAAGAATCTCATCATGCATCTGCACAAAAGCTTTTTAACAATAATAACACCAATATTTATATAGAATCCACCATTTCAGAAGGAATCTGGTATCTGTTACCTGATGGATTCCCAGATTCAACTCAGCAGAAGCAGAATTTCACTGCAGCATTTCCACCCCGTGGAGGCAGTCCTCTATCCAGAAACAAGGCTTCTCTAGAATAGTCCATCTCCCTCAAGAAAGATATAATTCTCATTTTTAATTTGCTCTATAGACCCACCCATAAGAAGACTAGATTTTCATTGGTTCAAAGGCTGTTCATATATTTTCATACAAGTCGTATAGTATTAAAACTAAAATGTGCAAGAACACTTGCTTACAAATACTTCATAGTTATTTATGTTTCCCTGTCAACTTAGGAGTGATTTATATGTAACTCTTGATACATGCCCTCAGCCTCATTACACAAGGTGAGATGACCCCCACCACACACACACACAATCAACTTTAATGCATTTTGTTTCTTCTTCCTAATCTAATTTCTGCCTTTCCTCAAACTTTTCCAACGTGCCTTCTGAAATTCTCATTTCAGGACAAATTCTTTTATATATGTATCCTTTTCATAAAGTATTCTCTGTGGTGCTGCCATATACAATTATGTTAAATTCTACTAAACAGTATTTTTGAAGGCTATCAGTTGGCTGTAGCATTACCTCATCCTCATTATCTCTATACAGTTATTTGGTAGTTCTGTCTCTACGTTCATTGAATATGTTGGAATTTGGCTAATAATAGTTTTGCTTTTCAGCCCACACTCTATCAGCATCCGTAGTGCTCACTATGTCCTTTTTCATCCTTAAGGTTTGACATTCACAATGCCAGTTTTCATTTTCTTAGTAATTCTACCATTCAGCCAATCATTTGTAGATCATGACTTTGCTTTTCCAAGCATAGGACCACTCTATAGCATCTATCTTTTACGTTACATAGAACTTAGTATGTTAGAATGTCAACTCCCTAATAGAGATAACACAATTGCCTCAGCTTTGATCAGGAAGACCACTGGTATATCAAATTATGGCAGAGGTGAGGATGGTCAGAGTCATGTAGTGAACCTGAAGAAAGGGACTCTGGAAGAAAGACAAATGTTATCTACTATAGGGTCACTTCTCTGCTTGAAACTTTTTTACATTTTTCTGTCTGTGGTCTTCAAGAAAAATCAAATTTCTTAGAATAAAATCTAAGACCCTTTGTGATCTCTACAGCCTTGTCACTTTCTCCACTACCTGCCTTTCCTCCTCCTCTGCAATGCTAATTTCTTTTGGACAACTGAACACAGTGAGATTTCTCTTGCTTTGTGGTCTTTCTCTTGTTGATTCCTACTTGGAAGGGACTTTTGATCTCCCTTCTTTGGATTGCAAGCTCCTTCCCTTCCTTCCAGTCATAATTCAGGCGGGGTCTTTTGAAAAGTGAAAGTGAAAGTTGCTCAGTCTGTCTGACTCTTTGTGACCCCATGGACTATAGCCCATGGAATTCTCCCGGCCAGAATACTGGAGTGGGTAGCCCTTCCCTTCTCCAAGGGATCTTACCAACCCAGGATCGAACCCAGGTCTCCCACATTGCAGACAGATTCTTTACCAGCTGAGCCACAGGGAAGCCCAAGAATACTGGAGTGGGTAGCCTATCCCTTCTCCACTGGATCTTCCTGACCCAGGAATTGACTGGGGTATCCTGCATTGCAGGTGAATTCTTTACCAACTGAGTTGTCAGGGAAAGTTGGCAGGGGGTCTTTTGAAAGTTTTTAATAAATACCTCTTCCCCTACCTCCTCTCTGGCAGAAGTAACTTGTCCCTGGTACTCTCAGCACTTTATGCAACCTTATATCATATCCCACAATATTATAGCTTCTGATTTCTTTTCTCTCTCTTGTACTGTATCTCTCTCTACTCAAGGAAGTGGGGCCCTTGTTTTTTGTAATTCTCTCTGTAGCATCTGTATCTAGCAAAGTACCCAGCATCTATTATATGCTCAGTAAATGTTTGTTCAAAGGGAGGGAGTGGAATGATTCATGACAGACTCAACATCAATCAGTGGAAATTGCTACTATCTGGTATAATTTTATGTGAATTGGAATTAGGAAACCATAATATTAGCATAACAGACAGCTATGTAGTAATCCTTTTTAAACTGTTCACATAGTGTATAATAAAAATAACTGCTTTATTTCCTAGCCAAAGTCTACTCTGAACTGCCCTTCAAGATTCAGGACTTAAATAGCCCAACAGCATAGCTCAGGGAGGCAGGGCCAATAAATCAAATATCTTCTCACTTAATTACTGTCTTTGAAAATGTAATGATGCCTGTTAGATACCAAAACATACTTAACAAACAGTTGCATTTGGGACTTATCATCAAAATTGAATTTTTTAAGAATGTATTCTGTGATTACTAAGGATTGGACCAAGAGTATAAAGTTACTTCAAACATTATATTAGTATATAACAAAATAAACATGCATGAGCTTTACCCAAGAACATTTGAGAGAACAAAACTAGTAGTTCTAATGCCATGTTTTAAACAAACTTTTAAAAACTTGACATTGACAGATATAAATATATAACAATAATTTTTAAACCTATCAACGCAGAAGAATTCTCTTATTCGAGTTTTGAGAAAAAAAGGAGTTTTGCAGCAATATCTTTCTCAACTCACTGAATCATTATCCTGTTTTACTACCAACCTAAATCCCTGACCTCCTATTGGGAACCTGGCACGTCTTCCTCTTCCAGTCTATTCCAGTTGCATGATATTTCAAGCACTCATTGTTCCTATTTGGAATACAGTTCATGCTCTATCTCTACGGCTGTGACTGTCTAGACTGTGACTAATCCTGCCATGGTCCTTTGAGAACCATCATAACCATCAATTCAATACCCAAGTTTTAATTCACTAGCATTAAGCGTGTATCAGCACCACTCAGAGGGTGACTGATTGCAGCTTTTGATCATTTTATTTCAAGCAGACTTCTCAAGTGCTGTTTGGGTCACCTCATTCATCTCCTAAACTAACTGGCATAGTCCATCTGCTATTATTGCTACTATCTTACTTATGTTTTTCTGGTTTTTTTTTTCTTTAATGTCATGCAAAATGTCATAACCTGAGGGATGTCTGCCAAAGAAAGGACTTAAGGAGCATCATGAGAATCCCATAATTGCCCAGTGAGATTTGACTTGGCAGGTTATGGGTGTAGCCATGGGTGCCAAGACACAGTAACCCGTTCATTCTCCAGTGCTGACTCACCCGTGAAAAGCCTGCATCATGGGGAGCTGCCACCATCGGGGGCCTGAGCATTTGCATAACCACATCCTCCTCCAGCTGATGTATACCGATCCTGACAGTAACCCAGCAAAGGTAAAGCAAATGTTCAGCCCAAAGGCAAATAAGGGGGGAGGAGGTGCAGAGCAAGAAGGAAAGACAATTCCCTGAACTCAGATATCATGCCAGCCAGGCACCTTGGGTTCCGCTTTGTTATGCTATCATTTTCACAGCCACCAAAACTGGGCGGTGTTTCTGCACTTTCTTCAGTGCTAACAGGTGAGCAAGATTAGTGAAAGGCTCAGCTCTTTTTCAGACTCAGTATGTAAGTAAATAGGTAGATAACAAAAACATAAACCAAAGGACAGATTTATGTAGCTATATCTGTCCCCATGCTTTGAATGGAAAATACTCAAGATAATATACTAAATATTTTCATATTTTTGTGTGTATTTACAATAATGGTAATTGTTTCAAATAAAAATGTTAAGAAGAAGCTACAATTTTCAGGATTAAAACTCTATATAAAGATAAAACCCGGTAAGCAGAATTCTACCTTTTTACTGGCGGTATCATTTCACAGATATTGTAGATGGCGAGTTGTGAATGCTACAGGGATAAGCATAGGAAGCACCTTGGCAATCCCAGGAGAGATGATTCCTGAGGAGAGAACTGGGGTAGGAGTCAACGTGGACGTGGCATTCTCAGTTGACCTTGATGGACGGCTCGCATCTAAATGGAAGAAACTGTCAGCTTTCACCCTTTGTTAGCTATAAGCATTGATAATTCCTTCCAAAGTCTCCATACTATGTACTTTCTGAGATTATCCTGACTAAATGTGAACAAATATTGACTACAATTTCCAGCAGAAAGTGGGATGTGGCATTGGTTTTGTTGCCTTGGGCAAGATTGCTTGGAGTGAGTTGTGAGTTCCTGTAAAATTATTAAGCATTCTGGAGAAGCCTTCTCTCAACTCTGTAACCTGATCCAATAACAAGACTTTTATCTTGATCTCCTATTTTGTAATTCATCTCCACAGACAAATTTTGAATACCTTCCTGAATCCGAATTACCTCGTCTAAGAATCAGATGCTTTATATAATTTTTGTTGCAATTTTCAACCAGAAGCTTTGCCCCTTTCCTTGAACTCACACTTGTTGGAAGAATTCTACTCCAAATAGATTAGCAACTGTCATAATGCCTAGCTCTGAGCATCACCACTGTAAAGACACTTGTCTATCTTGCAATAGACAAATAGCTGCTGAGAGATGTCCAAATTCTAACCACTGGAATCTTGGAATATTTTTTTTTACATAGCAAGAGGGAATTAATGTTGAAAGTGCAATTAAAGTTTCTAATTATCTAGCCTTGAGATGAGGAGATTATCCCGGATTATCCAGGGAGACTCAGTGTAGTCGTAAAGGTCCTAGTAAGTGAAAGGAGGAAGAAGAGAGTTGGTGTCAGAGTGATGCAACATGAGAAAGACTTGACTGTTCATTGCTGGTTTTGAAGATAGAAAGAAGTCACAAGCCAAGGAATGCAAGTAGCCTCTCAAAGCTGGGGAAAGCAAGGAAATAAATTTCAGCCTAGAGTCTCAGAGGAATGCAGCTGCACTGTCACCTTGATCTTAGCCCAATGAAAACCACTTCAGAATTCTGACCTCAAAAACTAGAAGACAGTATATTTCCATTATTTTAATTCATCATGCATGTTGTTGATTTGCCACAATAGTAACTGGAAAAAAATATCCTTCCCTTCCACGGAACAGCTTGCATTGAGTACGAGTTGTCATGTCCTTTTGGTTTCCTCAAATTGAGGGAAAATACAGTTTGTGGGTAATACCACGGGCTTTGGAATTCAACAAAGTAAAGGGCAAAATTCTGCTTCATTAATTACTGACTATATGGCTGCTAATAAATGATTTGATTTCTCTGTGCTCATTTTCATTAAGCATTTAATGAGGATAATACTCTTCTCATTAGGTTGGTCTGAGGATTGATTAAAATAAAGTATGTAAAGTACCTTACTTAGTGCATGGCAAATGTTATGAATTATTCAGTATATCTCCATGCCTTTGGTTCCAAAAGGAAGCTCTCCTGTCAGGTTAGTGTAGCAATGTTAAGTTCATATGAGTAGAAAACTAGGTTGAAGCGATGTCAGAAAGTGTCTTTCCTCATACACTGCTAAGGAGTTGTGATTTAATTTGGTAAGCAAGGAGTGTCGTTTAAATTTAAAATGCTTCTTGTCTCAGAAAGAGTGCAACCTATTGATACAAAGAAAAAGTGAGAAGTCATATTGAAGTCAAAATAAAGACTAAGAGTCAATATTTCAATGCTGAAATCTGGGAAGAAGACTATCCAATAGTGATAAAGCAGATGTATATAAACTGGAAAGCACAATCTCTGGGAGACTTGTTATTCTTCTGAAAACATCTGGTTTACCGAAAAGTAGTTTTTCCTACCCCGTCTCTCCCTCCTGTTTAGAAACATGTCTTAACAACTCAGCAACAATTTTGTAGATGTTGCTTTTTGACCATCTCTTCTTTTGTGTTTCATTCTATTTCCTTATTAATACTTCCTGCCTCTTTGGGGGAAAAAATCCACTTGTCAAGAAGTAAATGAAGTGTAAACTTGTGGTGCTCCATTTTAACATGGGAGATATAAGTCTCCCAATTAAGTCGCCATAGGTAGTGACAGAAAGAGGATTCACTTTTAGAAGAGCAAATATCATGTACAAAAATGAATTACAGGTTTTCATGTCTTCACTATTTTAAAGTGTCAGGGAGCTAAACACTGTGGATTAGAAAAAAAAAATCTAGGCAAATAGAATCACACTTAGAAGAAAATTTGATGCTGTAATAAGTTTAACTGTGTCCTGCAAAATATTTATTGAAGCCCTAAACCCCAGTACCTCAGAATGTGACCTTATTTGCCACAACCTTAATAGAGTTGTTGTAGGTATAGTTAGTTAAGTTAATACAAGGTCATATTGAGATAGAGTGGACACCAAATCTAATATGACTTCTGTCCTGTTAGGAAAAGAGACATGTACAGCAAAATTAAGTGAAGGAAGCAGTCAGGCAAAGAGGTTAATCCAGACTAGCACCCTACAGGGAAATTTAGAAGGTAAATGATATGTGTCCCACCTTATGGAAAGGGGGCTGGCTTTTTGTATCCCCAAATAAGATCCTACGCTTTTCTAGGTGAGCCAAAGGTGATCTGAGGAGAAGGGGGCAGTGGTTAGCTATTAGCAGCCAATACTCATAGCACCTGGGAAATCGGTACAAGGTCTAGTAAAGGGAAGCTGGGAAGGACACCAAAGGAATCTACTACAATGAATACAAGGATAGAGATTGGAAATTTAACCTAACAATCATTGGCACTCTTTTAAAAGGTACTAGGAAAATTGGGAAGGAAGTAAAAAGCAAAGACAAAGCAATAAAAATAATCCTCATTTTTATTATTAAAACCTACACAGAGCACAATTTTAAATAGCTAACTAAATTCCAAATAAACCATTTCAAAATGAAATCCAACTAAAATATTCTAGTAAAATTTTAAATATATAAGACAAATATAATCCCCAACTCCTGCTGCTACTGCTGCTAAGTCGCTTCAGTCATGTCTGACTCTTAGCAACGTCATGGACTGCAGCCCACCAGGCTCCTCCATCCATGGGATTTTCCAGGCAAGAGTACTGGAGTGGGGTGCCATTGCCTTCTCCACCACGACTCCTTAGGAAAAGATAAAAGATTCTATTTCCCCACAAGTGAATAGAAATCAAACTAATCTTAGAATTTTAAAAAGCATCCCTTATCAGAAGACAATTGGAACATCTATAGTATCAGAGATTTTTTGGAAAGAGTTTTCTTATCTAATTAAACACAGTAATCTTTTATACACTGTGATATAATCTAACACATTCAAGAGCTTAGAAAATATAACAGGTAAGTCACATGTATTACTTAGATGCTTTGGGTTGCAAGTAATGTCAACAACAACTGCAGTGAAAAATGCACAGTGGCTTGGAAATTATAATAATAAAGTACCCAGAAGTATGATAGCTCTTAGACTGGATAATTCAGTGCCTCAGTAACATCCAGGACTCAAATCCTTTCCATTATTTTCTCTGACCATCTTATTTTATTTTCAGTCTAAGTTTCATCTTAATAACAGGACTGGTGTACTAGGTAAAAATGACAAGAGATTATTGCTCCCTGTGCAGCTATTATGGGCACAGAATCATTTCCCAGAGCATGCTTACTCACATTTTGTTGACCAGAATTAAGTCATGTTCCACTTTGTTCTCTCATCATAATCAATTATGTGTGAAGGGAACATGATTGCCATGATTTACTTAAACCAAGAAGGATGGATGTCTATAAAATCACGTATTAAAAAATAAAAGATAGGGAGACATAGAAAGGATGCAAGTAGGCAACCACCAATCTCTGATGGATTATTTTTCTTGAAAAAAGAAATGTATGCAGTGTTCCTTTTACTGAACAAGAGATAAATCATTTAAAAATCTCAAAAACTGTAAAGGTGTCAGAAAAACTGAAAGTTCCTTCCCTATTCGCTCTGAACCTAAAGTAGGTTATTTAGTTTGGTTATACCCTGACAAAAAGACGCTTATTTAGTTGTTGCTGTTTTTCTTTTCCTATATAACAGATGTTTATGGAGCCTATTATATGCTTGATATTATATTAGGTGCTGGAAACAAAGCAATAAGCAGAGACGAGCTTACTGTTTTGATAGATAATTCAACCTGTTAATGAAGGAGAGATCCTTGTTCTAGGTTATGGGGATGGCTGAATGCAGGGCACCGATGCTGATGAGATGAGACCATCAGCAGATGAGATCAACAGTGGGTTCTAGTTACAAAGCTCACAGCCTGGGAGAAGAAGACACCACACGTCATGGAGGACCACCCAGGGATTGCCCTCCACCACAGAGTGAACAAGCAGGGTTGGAGAAAGCAAGTTTTGTAGTAAACAGAATCATGCAATGCCCTCTTATACTTGTGGAAGAATGTTTAATTGTCTAGTTAGAATAATTCTATGGGCTGTCAGGGAACTAAAGCCCAGCATCAGGGAAAAGCAGGCACTGTGCTTGGTTGCTGGGAAAAACAAGGCTGTGGGCTGGGGGCAAGAGTCTCATCTGCAGGAGCACATGGCAATGTGAACTTGAGGTTGGGTCATCAGAGGCCCTCCCGCTTTCAGATGGCAAGGCAGTTCACAATATTAATTTTAGGTCTCAGACTACATTTACTCTCATATATAAAATTTTCCTGTGCTATAGGTGTCACACTGCAATTGTACGCAGTTATGTCTAGACACCATGTTCTACTTAAAAACTGGTGTTTTGTTTATTCTTCTTGAGATGTTTTGTTTCTCAAATCTGTTGATTGGTATTGCCCATCACATCTAGAAACGTCTCAGCTGTTATTTTGTTAAGTAGTACTTCTGTCTCTTTCTCTCTCACCTCTCCCAGTGGGATTCCAATTCTAGCTAAGTTAGGTTTTACTTTTTCAACAATCTATGTCTTCTACTCTATCTTTTTGTTTTGTTTGCTTTTTTTCCCCCTGGATTCATCACTTTTGACTCTCTTAACTGAACTCTAAGTCATTTGTCTTAGACTTCCTTGCAATTCACTAATTCCTTCTTCAACTGTGTTTTCCTTCCACAGTATCCTTAAAACTGTGTTTTAATTACCATGAAAGCCATCCATTGATCTTTTTTTATTGAAGTATAGTTGATTTATAATGTTGCATTAATTTCTGCTGTACAGCAAAGTGATTCAGTTATACACATGTACAGTCTTTTTTATATTCTTTCTCCTTATGATTAATCACAACATATTGAATACAGATGACCATTATATCTACTACTGTGGGCAGGAATCCCTTAAAAGAAATGGAGTAGTCTTCATAGTCAACAAAAGAGTCCAAAATGCAGTACTTGGATGCAATCTCAAAAATGACAGAATGATCTCTGCTCGTTTCCAAGGCAAACTATTCAATATCATGGTAATCGAAGTCTATGCCCCAACCAGTAATGCTGAAGAAGCTGAAGTTGAACGGTTCTGTGAAGACCTACAAGACCTTTTAGAACTAACACCCAAAAAAGATGTCCTTTTCATTACAGGGGACTGGAATGCAGAAACAGGAAGTCAAGAAACACCTTGAGTAACAGGCAAATTTGGCCTTGGAGTACAGAATGAAGCAGGGCAAAGGCTAATAGAGTTTTGCCAAGAGAACACACTGGTCATAGCAAATACCCTCTTCCAGCAACACAGAGAAGACTCTATACATGGACATCACCAGATGGACAACACTGAAATCAGATTGATTATATTCTTTGAAGCCAAAGATGGAAAAGCTCTATACAGTCAGCAAAAACAAGACCAGGAGCTGACTGTGGCTCAGATCATGAACTCATTATTGCCAAATTTAGACTTAATTGAAGAAAGTGGGGAAAACCACTAGATCATTCAAGTATGACCTAAATGATATCCCTTATGTTTATACAGTGGAAGTGAGAAATAGATTTAAGGGACTGGATCCAATAGACAGAGTGCCTGATGAACTACGGACGGAGGTTTGTGATATTGTACAGGAGACAGGGAACAAGACCATCCCCAAGAAAAAGAAATGCAAAAAAGCAAAATGACTGTCTGAGGAGGCCTTACAAATAGCTGTGAGAAGAAGAGAAGTGAAAAGAAAAGGAGAAAAGTAAAGATATCATGTAAGAATTAAAGAATTTAAAATTTAAAAAATAAAAAACTAAAAAAAAAAAAGATATACCCATTTGAATGCAGAGTTCCAACGAATAGCAAGGAGAGATAAGAAAGGTTTCCTCAGTGATCAGTGCAAAAAATAGAGGAGAATAATAGAATGGGAAAGACTAGGGATCTCTTCAAGAAAATTAGAGATACCAAGGGAACATTTCATGCAAAGATGGGCTCAATAAAGGACAGAAATGGTATGGGCCTAAAAGAAGCAGAAGATATTAAGAGGTGGAAAGAATACACAGAAGAACTGTACAAAAAAGATCTTCATGACCCAGATAATCATGATGGTATGATCACTCACCTAGAGCCAGACACCCGGGAATGTGAAATCAAGTGGCCTTAGGAAGCATCACTATGAACAAAGCTAGTGGAGGTGATGGAATTCCAGTTGAGCTATTTCAAATCCTGAAAGATGCTGCTGTGAAAGTGCTTCACTCAATATGCCAGCAAATTTGGAAAACTCAGCAGTGGCTACAGGACTGGAAAAGGTCAGTTTTCATTCCAATCCCAAAGAAAGGCAATGCCAAAGAATGCTCAAACTAACCATAAAATTTCTAATCTCACACGCTAGTAAAGTAATGCTCAAAATTCTCCAAGCCAGGCTTCAGCAATACATGAACTGTGAACATCCTGATGTTCAAGCTGGTTTTAGAAAAGGCAGAGGAACCAGAGATCAACTTGCCAACATCTGCTGGATCATAGAAAAAGCAAGAGAGTTCCAGAAAAACATCTATTTCTGCTTTATTGACTATGGCAAAGCCTTTGACTGTGTGGATCACAATAAGCTGTGGAAAATTCTTCAAGAGATGGGAATACCAGACTACTTGACTTGCCTTTGAGAAATCTGTATGCAGGTCAGGAAGCAACAGTTAGAACTGGACATGGAACAACAGACTGGCTCCAAATTGGGAAAGCAGTACATCAAAATGGTATATTGTCACCCTGCTTATTTAACTTATATGCAGAGTACATCAAGAGAAATGATGGGCTGGATGAAGCACAAGCTGGAATCAAGATTGCAGGGAGAAATATCAATAACCTCAGGTAGGCAGATGAGATCACCCTTATGGCAGAAAGTGAAGAACTAAAGAGCCTCTTGATGAAAGTGAAAGAAGAGAGTGAAAAAGTTGGCTTAAAGCTTAACATTCAAAAAACTAATATCATGGCATCTGGTCTCATCACTTCATGGCAATTAGATGGGGAAATAGTGGAAACAGTGGCTGACTTTATTTTGGGGGGCTCCATAATCACTGCAGATGGTGATTGCAGTCATGAAATTAAAAGACACTTACTCCTTGGAAGGAAAGTTTTGACCACCCTAGACAGCATATTAAAAAGCAGAGACATTACCTCGCCAACAAAGGTCCATCTCTTCAAAGCTATGGTTTTTCCAGTGGGTCATGTATGGATGTGAGAGTTGGACTATAAAGCAAGCTGAGTGCTGAAGAATTGATGCTTTTGAACTGTGGTGTTGGAGAAGACTCTTGAGAGTCCCTTGGACTGCAAGGAGATCCAACCAGTCCATCCTAATGGAGACCAGTCCTGGGTGTTCATTGGAAGAACTGATGCTGAAGCTGAAACTCCAATTCTTTGACCACCTGATTTGAAGAGCTGACTCATTTGAAAAGAGCCTGATGCTGGGAAAGATTGAGGGCAGGAGGATAAGGGGATGACAGAGAATGAGATGGTTGGATGGCATCACCGACTTGATGGACATGAGTTTGGGTAAACTCCAAGAGTTGGTGATGGACAGGGAGGCCTGGCGTGCTACAGTCCATGGGGTCACAAAGAGTCGGACACGACTGAGAGACTGAACTGAACTGATTGAGCACAGTTCCCTGTGCTATACAGTAGGACCTGGTTGTTTAAGTATTTTGTATGTAATATGTAGTTTGCATCCACTAACCTCAGGTATCATCTTTTTAATTCTACAAGTTTTAGTCAGTTCTTTTTTTAAACTCACTATGCCATCTTATATTTTGTGTATGCTGCAGACATTTTCAAGCTCTTTGTTTTTAAAATAAGAAGCATAATTGTTTTATATTCTGTGTTAGATAATTTTAATAGCTGAAGTGCTTGTTAACTTATTGTTATTGCCTGGTTTCTTTGGTTCTCACTCACAGTGGACGTCCTGTTTCTCCATGTGTTTTATTATCCTTGACAGCAAATTCTTTGGGAAATTATTTGGAGGCATAATTTGAGGCTGAGGATGATTATACATCCCTCTAGAGAGGATCTTTGTGGCTTTTGCTAGGCCTTTGGGAAGGTACCAAATCAGAACCAACTTTATGTCTGAATTTCATGTTTATAGTCACCAAATGACCCTAGTAACCTGGAACACAGGCTAGTTCATTTCCGGTTCACTGTACTAAGAGGAATAGCCCTACTCTGTCTCTTCTCAAGGTGAGTATACAGGGGCAGTTTCAAAATCCTTATCTTAGTGAACCCTGGACTTTTTTCTCTATTTATTTATTCTCCTAGAACCCTACCAAGCTGTTAAAACTATAGTTCAGTTTCACAGTTGCTATTTCTAATTTGACAAGTAACCTTCAGAGCAAAACAGATTTGAGTTCTAGGCTTTCCTCTCCAGTTTCTTGCCTTCTCCTAGGTTTCGGCTGAGTAAATTTTCTAGATTTCAGATGGTCAAACATAACTGTTATGTTAGTTATAGACACTCTTAGATTTTGTTTGTTTGTACTCAGGGGTTTTTTGTTGTTGTTGTTTGCTTTTGCTTTCATTTTAACATTTCCTCTAGCTGGTCTTTTAGCTGCTCCCAGTAAAACTGGGCCTCTCTCGTGGTGTCTTGGCTGTTTCTCCAGGCATGCATTTTTAGGGCTGCCTCGATTGCTCAGTGGGTAAATAATCTACCTGCAATACTGGAGACAAAGGAGATGTGGGTTCGATCCTTGGGTTGGGAAGATACCCTGGAGGAGGAAACGGCAACTCATTCCAGTATTCTTGCCTGAAAAAACAAAACAAAACAAAACAAAACCAAAGCACACAGAGAGAGGAGGCTGGTAGGCTACAGTCCAAAAGGTAACAGAGAGTCAGACAAGACTGAGTGGCTAAGCACCATCCAACCATACGCTATAAACAGTATTCGCTGGATTCCTAAATTGGAGGATTTGACTCTAATTATTCAGTTCACCATTAGCAAGATGAAATCTCTTTAACACCATAGTTGACAAAGATTTCTCCTATATTTGAAAAAACTTAAATAATTACTGGTTTTACTGTGGTTCGGCCCTTCTCCGTGAAGTCCTTTATTTATATACTCAGCATATGGCTTAGGAGATTAAAACAAAAAGGTTCCTTTTTTCTTAAGAATAAAATTTGAGGGGAAAAATCTTTTATGGCCATTTATCCATGGCTAAGAAACTCAATACTGATTTTCAGTACCTTTGAAAAATCACACTACACTTCCAAGCATCTTTTGTCCATGTGTTTTGCTATTTAATTGGTGTGACTAAAATATATCC
Organism: Ovis canadensis; assembly: GCF_042477335.2. Taxonomy (NCBI): domain Eukaryota; kingdom Metazoa; phylum Chordata; class Mammalia; order Artiodactyla; family Bovidae; genus Ovis; species Ovis canadensis. Next base: position 40,111,383 of record NC_091250.1, on the reverse strand, counting down.
AGTGGTAGATAATATTTGTCGATAAACCACTACTTGCTTTGTTCTTATCTCAGAACAGTGACTATGTCTATTTAATGCTAGTTAAATCTGTATGATGATCTCAACTACAAAGAAAAAAAAGAGTAAAGATTGCTAGGGATGCATCAATATCTTACTGGTATTTATCATTTTTCTTTGCAGAGTAGAATTCTTGGTGGATATTCTTCTTTCCTTCTTTGTGGACTTTCAATATTTTTCTAACTTTCCTAACAGGTTGCATTGCTTCTATTAACAATTTTAATATGCAAGCATTGTAAGCATTGTGAACAGCTCTGTACCATGATCACCATCATGTAAGCAGAAAAAAAAATTTGAAGAAAAAACTCACAAACATTACTAGTATTTAACTCTGCATGTAAAAATAATGGTGCATTTTAAAATATATATATGTTTCCTGATATTGTCTGAAAAAGCATTTTATTGCCATTTTAGTGGAAAAGAATAACTAACAAACCATAAAGATTTCTGAGTACAATAATTATTCCAACTGTGCTTTAGGAATTTTCTTATAATTTTAAAGGGCACAGGAAAGAGCTGTCTTGGAGAATTTTTTAAAAAGCTGTGATGTTGTTTTAGTTGAGAGGTACTGATTAAAAAAATACTAAATGGTTGTTTCATTTAAAAGTAAGTTCAGATATAAGAGCCACAGCAAAAATAGCTTAAGCAACACATTACATAAATCATAAGTTATTAGATTTAAGGAGAAAGAGGCATCAGAATTCTCACATGGTTTGAGGATAGGATAGCCATTCTAAAATGTAAGGGATTTGGAAGCTGAAGCAGATTGGGAAGGGTTCTCCTGAACCACACTCTGAATACCTTGCATGCTTTCATTACCATTTCTAGGTGTGATGAGTCTGTTTACTAGACTTCTTTTGTACACAAATGTATTAGTTTTCTATGGCTGCCATTACAAAATACCACAATCTGGGTGGTTTAAACAACAGAAATTTATTTTCTCATATTCCCGGGGCTAAGAAGTCCAAGTTCAATGGTTTGGTTCCTCCTGAGGCCTTTCTCCTGGGCTTGCACATGGCCACCTTCTTGTTAGCAAATGTTCTCACATTGTTTTTCCTCTGTGCACAAGCATGCCTGGTATTGAGGGGGTTCAAATTTCCTCTTCTAATAAGGATAGTAGTCATATTGGAACCCACTCACCCTCATGGCCTCATTTTAATTTAGTTAGCTTTTTAAAGGACCTATCTCTAAATACAGTGACATTCTGAGGTACTGTTCAGGCTTTAACATATGAATTTGGGAAGGATGTAATTCAACCCATAAAAAAGATAAATTACATTCATGCAAAAAGTTATGAATAGATATTGGTAATCCCAGCAGTATTTTGGATATATTTTAGTAAGTTTAATATATTCAAAAGAATAAAATGTAAGAGAAATTTTAAGAATAGCTTATTGGAAATTCTCATGAGTTAAACCAAGTTGCAAGAATAGAAAATGGAAAATGATAACTAACCTACAAAATCAATCTTTTGTAACATACATAGACACAGTTATACATAAAACATAAGGGAAAATAACGGCTATATCCAATTGGTGAAATTTCATGCATTTTCAAATATTCTATACTGAGACCTGTCACTTACATAATAAGGAGAAAAGTGTTTAACTTTTAAAGGGAGAGACAAACTGATTTTTATCGTATTAGTTTTCGGTTGCAATCAATAGAGAAAAACTTTCTATAATTTAGGCAAAAAGAAAGTTTACAAGAAGTTATTCTGGTGCTTAGTATACAGTTTGTTTCTATCTTTGTTACTCTTTTTTAAAAAATATAATCTAAAATTTTTGTTATTTCCTATTTAAGCAAAATCAGATGCCACTGTCAGTGACTGGACTAGGGTGTCAGGACACACAATTTTTTATAGCTTATTGTTCACTTTTCCTTACAAGTTATTAACACTGTCATCAAGGTAGGTTTTTAAATGGCCTAAAACTTTCTGGACAAAATATTGACTACTCTTTCCAAGTTTACAAGTATTCTCTCACAATCACTTAAAAATCCATAGTAGCGATCTGTTTCTTACATTGTACTTGTCAAAATTATTTAATCCCCTAATGTGGTGCTTTAGAAAAATCCCCTGGAAGTCTAAATAAATCATATCTACTGGCTTTTCCTTTATTTTCTTAAAAATATTCTCCCAAGCATCTGAGATACCAGTTATGATTCATACCTATAATACTATGAAAGCAATATTCTTCTCAATGCATATAAAAACCTAATGTTACTTTCAGCTCTTCTCCTAAGTATTAAAGTTGTTTCAGTGATTTAGAACGCCATAACATCACAGTTTAAATGGGCTATAAGCTCGAATTTAGGAGGAAAACTTAAGTTTCTCAGGTCTGTTTATCCTGTGAGGTGATTATGGAAACTCACCAAAAGAGCAAACACTTTTAAAAAGTGCACTGTTAAAAGGTCATGAACAGGAGAAATGTCAAAGATAACCAAGTCCGGATGTCCAAAGATCAACTGATGTCAGCATACAGGAATCGTGCAGATAACAGTCAGAGAGAGACAGTTAATACAAAAAAGCAGCAAAACAGGACGCTTTCCCGATGGCACTAGTGGTAAAGACTCCACCTGCCAAAGCAGGAGACACAAGAGACATGGGTTCAACCCCTGGGTTGGGAAGATCCCCTGGAGTGGGAAATGGAACCCCACTCCAGTATCCTTGCCTGAGAAATTCCATGGGCAGAGGAGCCTGATGGGCTAGAGTCCATGAGGCCCCAAATAGACAGAGCTGAGCCACTGGGCACATGACATGGAAGAAATGACAGAACTTTCTGATACTTTCTTTATTCCATTTCAAAGCCATGTGTTTTACCCAGGTTTTCTTCTCATTTCTAGGCACCAGGATAATCATGTGTGTGATTATATCCTAATGATTTGATTTTTTGAATCTGCTTCCAAACACATTGTGAAAAGAGTCCTAATATGAACAATAAGAAACCCTGTCTCTATTCTGTTGAAAATTCATCCTAGATTTGTGTTAGTTAGTTAGTTCAGTTGCTCAGTCGTGTCCGACTCTTTGCGACCCCATGAACCGCAGCACGTCAGGCCTCCCTGTCCATCACCAACTCCCGGAGTTCACTCAGACTCATGTCCATCGAGTCAGTGATGCCATCCAGCCATCTCATCCTCTGTTGTCCCCTTCTCCTCCTGCCCCCAATCCCTCCCAGCATCTGAGTCTTTTCCAATGAGTCAACTCTTCGCATGAGGTGGCGTAGTTTCTCACAAAAACAGTAGAAAATAGCTTATGGAAGAGAACATTACTTTTAGTATTAAAATGAATATTTCCTTATTCTCTTTTGAATTTTTGATCTGTGCTCCCTAAATAGGCTTAGCATTCTACATCCCATACTCCCTTAACTCAGAGTTGTAGGTCTGGCCAGCATTTATCACAGGAGACACACTCATGAAATAGCTAGGAAAGGGAAATTGCTGTCCCATGCCAGTGTCTAAAGGTCAGCCATTTCTCATTTTAAATCAAAGCCTTTTTCATTGATGCCTATGAAAGGCCTATAAATTCCCAAGGAAAAGCTTTCCCCCGGTATGATTTCTGTGATTATCCAGGAGGAGTAAGGATGAAATGCTCTATGTGATCTCATGGGATCCCACAACTTCAATCATCACCTCTGTGAGGATGATTCCCAGATTTGTGTCTCCAAACCTGTGTCCCCTCCCCAGCCCATGGTTTCCGCTGCACACTGGACATCTCCACCTGCGAGTCCTGCTGAGCTGTCACACGCAACGCATTCTACACAGATGCATTTTCTCATCCACACATGCCCCCTTATAAGATCCCCAATCTCTCTTAATGACATAATTATCTTCCCTGATACTCAGAACTGAGGACTCAAAGTCAGGTTTTTAAAATTTATCCAATTTATGGTTTTCTGCCATATTAAATTACCTGCCTATATTGATGACACTCTCTTTTTTAAAATTAATTTATTTTTATTGGAGGATAATTACTTTACAATATCGTGATGGTTTTTGCCGTATATCAACATGAATCCGCTACAGGTGTTATTTCTACTTTCCACATTCCTATTTTCTCTGACACCATCTTAGTAAATTCTAAATCATTTTTGAATGGATTGAATTCTAAATGAATAATAAAGAGTATCATTAAGGTGAGGTTGAATTCTATGTAAATAACGCATACCGTCTTTAATTTAGGCATTACTATATTTATAAAATGTAACCTTTATTCTTTAAATTTTTATTTACTGCCTTCCCAGTCCCTCATTCATTAGCTCACTTGTTCAAAATTGTCTTTGAATGTTCTAGTCATTGAAAACAGAGTATAAGGTACTTGTTTTCACAGAATGAAAAAGTAAAGGAATAAATTATTTTAGGTATTCTTAAGCACTGTGAAAAATGTTATAATGCAATTTGATAGAGAATGACAAAGCAGTGCCACATTAGATAAAATGATTAGGAAAAGAATGATCAGAAGTAGCCAGTCATGTGAAGATCTGAGGAACAAGCATTTTCAGGACAAAGTAACACAAGTAAAAAAAGGTTTGCATATTTAATAAGCGGAAGACTAACGGAGTAGAAATTTTCTGAACCCAGAGCATGTATATATGATAAATACTTAGAAAGTCATGAGAACAACTCTCGTAGGGTATTTGAATCATAAAGAAAAAGTAGGATAGGAGGATCAGTCAGTTTTGTTTGTTTGTTTGTTTGTTAACATGAACATGATTTTATCCAAAAAGAAGACACTAACTGCTGAGCGAAGACTGATTTCAGGGACTTCTGAGTCCAGATGGCAGACGGAGTTCACACTGAAACTCCCCTCTCCGAGCTCCCTTTGTATGAAATCGATCAAAAAAGAAACATAGTTCTTTCTAAATTTTATTTCTGAACCAGAAAAGAAATACTTAATGGTAAGTGTGTAGGCATGAGAAATAACCTGATACAGATATTTGTCACTAGACCAGCAAAGCCTATGCTGGGACAGAACCCTCTGCTCTGGACCACAGGTCTACAAAAATCATCATAACCTCTCGCCATGACAAATAAGAATCTAGGCAATATACTTCCTCCATATCTATCAGGCTTGCTTGCCAATACACCCTCTGAACATCATGCATTGCACACAGATCAGAGTATTCAGATTTTCACATATATCCTGTCTTTTTACTGTTGACATCTTTGTAACTGCTTTTCTTTTGATCTATGATACCTATCACATCTCTTATCCCGAAAACATAAATATATTTTCCCTTATTTATACATGGAATTTTTACAACTGCTGTACTTATAGTTAAAGCATGACTAAAAGTGGCTTAATAAAGGAAACAATATTACTTCTTGCCTCATACAGTGAAGTCTCAGCCACGGTCCTCCATGGTGATTGTGTGTGTCAACAGCGTAATCCTTCCCATTACATTCTTCAAACAAGAAATCAAAACTCACTGGCAGGTACTTAGCAAAAAACTAAGGAGCTTGGCAGGCGGCATACAGTTCATGGAGTGGCAAAGAGTAGGACATGACTGAGCAACTTAGCACACAAGGTGGAATTACTATTTTTTGGCATTAATTATAAAGATGACAACAACTGAAGATATTTTTTAAAAAACCCATAAAGCAAAGTGCTTAAGAAGTATGAGTTTAACTGTTGTAATGGACTGTGATTAGTTAATAAGATGAAGTGTGGATAGGACAGTGTCCAGAAATTTTACATGCATCTGAACTTTGATCGTACCAGAAATCTGACTTTTAGATGCCTGATTTGCTTTTATGTTTGTTATTGTTGTGGTGGTGATGACAGGGTGTATGTGGTGAAGGGTCATGTGTTTTCCATTAGTTCTCTTTTATTTTCCATTTTGTATTTAAGTCTTTATTAAATCTCAGCCAATGGGGCAGTGCAGGCAGTATCTGAATAAGGAAAGTCTCAATAAAAAGCAGAAGTAAAATTTTTCTTTAAAAAGATAATATCTGTGGGCAGTTGTCAACTGTCACATTCTGATTTTTCTAAAGAAAAATATCCTTCCAGCTTTAATAACCATACATGTATGTATGTTCGAATATACATATCTATTAGTAGGAAAATCTGGGCAATCCTTTATAACCCAAATATATACTTTTATAAAATTTATGAATTAAACATATACATTTGTATTAATTAGGTGGTTTCCAGACTTCCCTTGTGGCTCAGATGGTAAAGCGTCTGCCTACAATGCAGGAGACCCAGATTCAATTCCTGGGTTGGGAAGATCTCTGGAGAAGGAAATGGCAACCCACTCAAGTATTCTTGCCTGGAAAATCCCATCGATGGAGGAGCCTGGTAGGCTACAGTCCATGGGGTCACAAAGAGTCAGACATGACTGAGTGACTTCACTTTATGCCAGAGACAATGAATCAATAGAATGCAGAGGGTGGGGAGGGAGAAATTAAGAAAGAGTGCGATTAAGGAATTGACTTGTGACTAAGGAGGCTGAGAAGCCCCAAGATTTGTGGTTGGCAAACTAGAGACCCCAGAGAACTATTGGTGTAAGTTCCAGTCTGGAACCAGGAAACCCCTAATGTTCAGCACAAGCAGTCAGACTTTGGGTGCTCTCTTTACTCCCAGGAAGGTCAATTTTTTCTTCTATTCAGGCCTTCAGTTGATTGGACAAGGGTAACCCACATTAGGGAGAGCAAACTACCTTAGTCAGCAGTGATTCAAAGTTGTTGTTGTTTAGTCACCCAGTCATGTCCGACTCTTCACGATGCCATGGACTGCAGCACGCCAGGCCTCCCTGTCCCTCACCATCTCCCAGAGTTTGCCCAAGTTCATGCCCATTGCAACATGACCATCCAGCCATCTCATCCTTTGATACTCTCTTCTCCTTCTGCCTTCAATTTTTCCTGGCATTTGAAGCTAACATCATTCGAAAATCAGCCACACAGACACACCCAGAATAACATCTCACCAAATATCTGGGCACCTGGCGTCCAGTCACATGGACACAGAAATTAACCATCACACATTATTGAACAAAAATATCTGGTTCATTAAGAAATATATATTTCAAATAATTAGATCACAAATATTAAAAACCATCTCAGTATTTTCTTTCTAATTGATCCATTTTTACTTAACTGAAATTTTGGACAAATATTTTCTTGGAAGTCATTGCTTCAAGGAGCTTTGTTTATGGTTGTTAAAATTCTACCTTTCTTCAAGTAATCCTTTATATTTCTAATCAAATGTAACTCTTCTCACTTCTGTCCTCCTGTACCATATATATATCCCTCTGCTAGCAATCAATTCACTCTGTCTCCTGGTAGATATATAAAGATGTCTGTGTATTGCCTATTTCTCTGAGTTCCTTGGGTATTAGTACCACAGTCATTAATTTTAAATCCCTGTTGAACACAGTGGACTATCTTGTTCCTGGTAAAATGCTCAAAAAAGTGTTTTTTTGAGCTAAATAAAACTGCTTAAATAAAAAGACTTAATTTCCTATTTAGAAATGAAAGGATTTACCAAAATGAGTAGAGGATCATATTTAAAAAGCATCTAGTTAAAATTTTGGACACACACTTTTCACATTAAAGGCTCAAGGCCAATGCTACCTTTCAATTTCACACCATAGAGCAATTTCCTGATGAATATTCTAAATTGCAATTCTCTGAGAACTTGAGCAAAGTCATTCCCTCTCTCCTCATACAATTTAACTTAACCCAAAATGACCCACATTTGAAACCTGAGTCAACCTGTGGGTAGAGAACCCCGTAGAGTAGGGAAACTGTATTGCTAGTTTCAATTGCATTCTTGGTTCAGGGGGCATAATGGCTTCATTTAATTCCTCAGAACAAACTACTCATTCCTCCTTGAGTATTTTCTTACAGAAAACAGTTGAATCTGTTAAATAAATGATTAGCCAATAGTGGCCTGAAAATAGTACTGATGAACATCTTAAATGACATAAAAGTAAGGTCACTAAAATAGAACAGGACTTCCTGGTGTTTCACGGTTGAGACTCTATGCTTCCAATGCAGAGGGCATAGGTTTGATCCCTGGCCAGGGAACTAAGATCCCATCTGCCACTCAGCATGGTCAAATAAATAGTAAACAAATAAAATAAATATGTGATGATGGATACTAAAATGCTGATGGAATAAGAAGTGATAACAGGAATAAAGAATTTCAATCAAGTGAATTATTAAATTTTTATGCTATGAAATTTTTGGAAAGCTTCTCCTCCTCTGTTTTCCCAAAGCTATCACTAGCCTTCAAAATTTGGTTGGGGGCAAGATCCTAAAGTTACCAAACCCAGATACCTGTATTTTGAGGCTGCAAATGGGCCAGATATGAAGTTGCACTTATCAGCACAACCCTAGAGAGAATGGAATGTTCCCTGGGACTTCAAAGCAACCAGATTTAGAATCAATGCTGAAGATTTTAGAGATGGATTGGTTTGCCTTGTAGAGCAGAGAAAGACTGGCACCCTGGGGTGGGGCAGGGTGGGTTGCAGTAGAAGGCTTTGTCCATCTGGAAAGAGGGTAGTAGGTGGTTGTTGCCAGCTCCTCACTGCATGTCTGGGTTTAGACATCTCTAACTCAAATCAAATAAAAATGTATGTTCAGTTCAGTTCAGTTGCTCAGTGGTGTCCGACTCTTTGCAACCCCATGGGCTGCAGCATGCCAGGCCTCCCTGTCTATTACCAACTTCCAGAGTTTAGCCAAACTTGTGTCCATTGAGTCAGTGATGCCATCCAACCATCTCATCCTCTGTCGTTCCCTTCTCCTCCCGCCTTCAGTCTTTCCCAGCATCAGGGTCTTTTCAAATGAGTTAGTTCTTCGCATCAGGTGGCCAAAGTATTGCAGTTTCAGCTTCAGCATTTGTCCTTTCAATGAATATTCAGGACTGATTTCCTTTAGGATGGACTGGTTGGATCTCCTTGCTGTCCAATGGTCTCTCAAGAGTCTTCTCCAACACCACAGTTCAAAAGCATCAATTCTTTAGTGCTCAGCTTTCTTTATAGTCCAACTCTCACATCCGTACATGACTACTGGAAAAACCAAAACTTTGACTAGATGGACCTTTGTTGGCAAAGTAAAGTCTCTGCTTTTTAATATGTATGTTACACTAAGGCAAAATGTTTCATACTTTAGAATCATACATAAAGAAAAGTTAAAGAAGGATAGATCTGTCCTCTATCCAGGTCTATGCTGGAGAAATAAATGTTGAGAAAGGCAATGACCTGTGTCTCTGGCATCTCCTGCATCGGCAGGCAGATTCTTTACCACTGAGCCACCTGGGAAGCCCCAAGGGTAATCTAGCTGTGCCATAATAATTGAAAGTAGTCAGAGGCAGGGTTGCCTGAAAAATTACCCTGGTTACTATTTAGAGAGAAACCTTACCTCTAGGAAGCAGCTAAGATATTGTAGTACTAAAATGCCATAAACACACTGGCCTTATTTCTTTCATTAACTGCCATATACTCAGAATCCAGCACAATGTTCTGTATAGATGAGGCACCCAAAATGTTTGTTGCAAGTTCAAACAAGTAGACTGACCCAGTGAATATCTACCAGCATACTCACAGCCTTAGCTAGCCCCTTATGTTGTTTAAATAAGTTGAATTTCTAATCTTTTAATTTTACCCTTTATTATTCAACTATTAAGATAAATAACATAAATATTAACAGTGTACAATGAAAGAGAAGAGAAACAGGATATCTTGTTAAATTCAGTATCATCTGACTCCATCTTTGAGAAATTCCTCTGGATTTCAGTTAACATAAATGACTTAGAGAAAATAATTCTTCAAAACTTCCAGTGTAAATTTCCAAAGTAACTGTTTTGTTTGTGTTTTTGTTTTACAGGTATTGATTTCTTCTCTTTCTCTGTAGTTTTAAAAATTCTTTCTCTGTTCCTGTGAATTCCTTTTCTCCTTCTCTTTCCTTTTATCTCCCCTGACCCCATCCCCCTTCACTCTTTCTCTCTCTCTCTCCCAGCTCCTGCCCCTCCTCTTTTCCACCTCTTTTAGATAGAAAGATGATAGATCAATTGATCTCATCATTTTTGAAGGCAGATATCAAATGTAATTATACTAACTATTGCTGTCTGGATGGGGTCACAAGAATATGAAATCTTTACTTTCTGACTTAAGTAGCGGAATAATGTCTGAAGTTCTTCCAGATCAGAAGAGAATATATCCTTAATGGATTAAGTGATTCCTAGAAATATCGTGCAAATTGTATGTCATGACCTTGAGGCTTAAGAGCGTTATGTACATGTCTGATGTAATTTTCATTAATGACGATTATCTTTTCCTGAACAGGGGGAAGAAAGAGAGTCTCATTTAATGAAAATGTTTATCCAAGAATTTTTCCCCAGTAGCCAAATAACTAAAACATATTTAAGTATTAAATCAAATTTATATGGCATTTTGTAAAGCATATAACATAGCTTTGGCTATGCAGAAAAGAAAGCAGGTTTTCAGAAATTTATGGCATGGTGTCTGGAGACAGGTTTTTACAAGAAGCCCATTTCTTTTCAGGGAGCTAGTTATGGGCAGTGCCTTGAGGCTTCAGCAAAGGCTTTGCATCCGGAAGCTTCACCACCTGGCATGGAGCTTTTGCTGGGTGTGTTTTTTCATTATTTATTACAGTCATAAGAAGAGTCTAGTATGAATATACTGCAGAAACTATAATCACAAGTGTATTATTCTAAAGCAATTTTATGCCATTTCAATTCAAAAACATATTTAAAAAAAATAAAACAAAATACACAAAACCAGGTTGACCACAAGAAAAAATTATTTTTTCCCTTCCAAGTTTTTAATGTAAAAAAAATCAAATGCTCCTGATCTTCATTCTCACTCTTCCAAGGAAATAACTGTGAATATTTTCTTGCATTTATATAGACCTCTCTATGTGTGTACATATCTTTCACTTATTATGCATCGTGAAAACTTAGACCTATCACATTAAAATCTGTCATAAAAATCTATTGAGTTGTTATGCCATAACTTATGCAACAAGTATCTTGATGATGGACAAAAATGTTTTCCCCATTAAAAAATGCAAATATTAATTGGGAATGCATGTAAAAATTAAAGATTTTAAAATAAAAAAATAAATTAAAATTAAAAAAATAAATAAAATGTGGGTGTTTATATATTAACACAACATACAAATGTCACATTAAACCTCTTTGCAATCATATCTTTGCTTGTTTGAATGAGTAGAGCTACTAGAAAAAGTTCAGAGAGATGAAACTGCTGGGTCCAAGAATATACGTACATTAAATTTTGATAGATGGTGCCAAATTGTTATCCAAAGGGAACATTGCCTACATTTCCCTGTCCACTCAAGTACTGGGTGATACTGCAGAAATCTTTTCCTCTCTAAATGGTGAAAAATTATATCACATTATTCTAATTTCCATCTTATTATGAGTGAGGCACAACATCTTTTCATGTGATTGTTGGTATTTCTTCCTATGGATTCAAAATGTGAACACATTTTTAATTTGCAGCCTCAGTAAGTCCTCTTAGCTTCTGCCAAGTTTCCCTAGAGGCAACAAAGGATTCTCAAAATAAATAATGTGCTCCCTCACCGCTTCTCACCAAGCAATCCAAAATCATAACAATAGAGCCTCATTCAGAAAACGTTATAGAAGAGAGAGAGAAAGATAGGGGAAGGCTAGAGAGAGACCAGTAGTGAAGTGTGAACTTCTGAGTGATATCATTTTGAATTTCGTCCCTGACACAATGGACATGAGTTTCAGCAAACTCTGGGAGATGGTGACTGCAGGCTGCAGGCTGCAGGCTGCAGTCCATGGGGTCACACAGTCCAACACGACTTAACGACTGCACAACAATTACTTGATACAAAGAGGTATGCCCTGGTCCATTAATCTGAAAGAAAAACTGGCAACTCCAGAAATCTTCTGTGGCTCTCAGTAGCTCTCTTCACTCAGGCAGTGGCAGTGGGAAAGAGTTCAGAAACTACAATAGCATCATAGTTCTGCCTTGGGTTTGCAACCAAAGGTAAATTTATTTCCCAATGTCCTCTTTTAACAGCATTCCTGTAAACAAGTAAAGAAATACAAGCAGCTATAAGTCTCTTACTTATCTGTCCACCCCTACAGAGATTACATCCCTGGGAAAATGACTTCAATCACCAGACTCTCCCACCTCTCCCGTATAAACTGAGTGCAACATGACAGGCAAGCAAAGGGTTCTAGTACAACTTACTCTCATTTTCAACCATGAGTAATACCGATGTGACTACTTTTGCTTACAACACATTTGATGGCATCGTATCACTCTGCAGTCCTCATCCTGTTTACCTGTCAGGAGAAGCTCTATACAGTCAACAAAAACAAGACCGGGAGCTGACTGTGGCTCAGATCATGAACTCCTTATTACCAAATTCAGACTTAAATTGAATAAAGTAGGGAAGACCGCTACACCATTCAGGTATGACCTAAATCAAATCCCTTATGATCATACAGTGGAAGTGAGAAATAGATTTAAGGGACTAGATCTGATAGATAGAGTGCCTGATGAACTATGGAATGAGGTCCGTGACATTGTACAGGAGACAGGGATCAAGACCATCCCCATGGAAAAGAAATGCAAAAAAGCAAAATGGCTGTCTGGGGAGGCCTTACAAATAGCTGTGAAAAGAAGAGAAGCGAAAAGCAAAGGAGAAAAGGAAACATAGAAGCATCTGAATGCAGAGTTCCAAAGAAGATCAAGAAGAGATAAGAAAGCCTTCTTCAGCGATCAATGCAAAGAAATAGAGGAAAACAACAGAATGGGAAAGACGAGATTTCTTCAAGAAAATTAGAGATACCAAGGGAACATTTCATGCAAAGATGGGCTCAATAAAGGACAGAAATGGTATGGACTTAACAGAAGCAGAAGATATTAAGAAGAGGTGGCAAGAATACACAGAAGAACTATACAAAAAAGATTTTCACGACCCAGATAATCATGATGATGTGATCACTCATCTAGACCCAGACATCCTGGAAAGTGAAGTCAAGTGGGCCTTAGAAAGCATCACTATGAACAAAGCTAGTGGAGGTGATGGAATTCCAGTAGAGCTATTTCAAATCCTGAAAGATGCTGTTGTGAAAGTGCTTCACTCAATATGCCAGCAAATTTGGAAAACTCAGCAGTGGCCACAGGACTGGAAAAGGTCAGTGTTCATTCCAATCCCAAAGAAAAGCAATGCCAAAGAATGCTCAAACTACCACACAATGGCACTCATCTTACACGCTAGTAAAGTAATGCTCAAAATTCTCCAAGCCAGGCTTCAGCAATACATGAACCGTGAAATCCCTGATGTTCAAGCTGGTTTTAGAAAAGGCAGAGGAACCAGAGATCAAATTGTCAACATCCGCTGGATCATGGAAAAAGCAAGAGAGTTCCAGAAAAACATCTATTTCTGCTTTATTGACTATGCCAAAGCCTTTGACTGTGTGGATCACAATAAACTGTGGAAAATTCTGAAAGAGATGGGAATACCAGACCACCTGTCCTGCCCCTTGAGAAACCCATATGCAGGTCAGGAAGCAACAGTTAGAACTGGACGTGGAACAACAGACTGGTTCCAAATAGGAAAAGGAGTACGTCAAGGCTGTATATTGTCACCCTGTTTGTTTAATTTCTATGCAGAGTACATCATGAGAAATGCTGGACTGGAAGAAACACAAGCTGGAATCAAGATTGCCGGGAGAAATATCAATAACCTCAGATATGCAGATGACACCACTCTTACGGCAGAAAGTGAAGAGGAACTAAAAAGCCTCTTGATGAAAGTGAAAGAGGAGAGTGAAAAAGTTGGCTTAGAGCTCAACATTCAGAAAACGAAGATCATGGCATCTGGTCCCATCACTTCATGGGAAATAGATGGGGAAACAGTGGAAACAGTGTCAGACTTTATTTTGGGGGGCTCCAAAATCACTGCAGATGGTGACTGCAGCCATGAAATTAAAAGACGCTTACTCTTTGGAAGGAAAGTTATGACCAACCTAGACAGCATATTCAAAAGCAGAGACATTACTTTGCCGACTAAGGTCCGTCTAGTCAAGGCTGTGGTTTTTCCAGTAGTCATGTATGGATGTGAGAGTTGGACTGTGAAGAAGGCTGAGCACTGAAGAATTGATGCTTTTGAACTGTGGTGTTGGAGAAGACTCTTGCGAGTCCCTTGGACTGCAAGGAGATCCAACCAGTCCATTCTGAAGGAGATCAGCCCTGGGATTTCTTTGGAAGGAATGATGCTAAAGCTGAAACTCCAGTACTTTGGCCACCTCATGTGAAGAGTTGACTCATTGGAAAAGACTCTGATGCTGGGAGGGATTGGGGGCTGGAGGAGAAGGGGACAACAGAGGATGAGATGGCTGGATGGCATCACTGACTCAATGGATGTGAGTCTGAGTGAACTTCGGGAGTTGGTGATGGACAGGGAGGCCTGGCGTGCTGCGATTCATGGCGTCACAAAGAGCTGGACACGACTGAGCAACTGAACTGAACTGACATAAAAATCCAGTCTCCTTACTTCATCACCACCCTTTAGAAAGGACCTTTCCATTCATCTTTCTCCATTTCTAAAAATAATTAAAAAGTATCTAAGAACAAGCTTGGCCTTTATTATTTATTATGATTTATCAATCATTTTCATTATCACCTCATCTTATGCACGGTGCTGACTTGTGCTGAAAATAAAAATAGTTGACAGAGGTGGAGTGCAAACATAGAAGAGCAGGGATGACAACAGGAGCTGGGGGTGGGGGTGGGCAGGGAATAGAGAATCCTTAAAATGATAAAAATCAGTAGTTGATCTTTTCTTTTTTTAATCTTTTTAAAAATAGAGGGCTCATATTTCCTGCCACTGCTGTAGAAGGATTATTTTTAGATTTGTATAAGGAAACAAGCTCTAAAAGAGGTACCACAGCCAGTGCCATGGCTCTTGAGGCAAAGGCAAGGTGACGTCTTTGCATCTTAAGAGCAGCTTGTGTGTAACCAAAAAGCTGGTCCTCCTTCAGTGCTCCCTGTGGCCTAGATATGTGCATATTTTCTTTGATACTAATGTAACTTAGATGCCCATAGAGACCTGTAGACCTATTAATGTGTAAGAAGGACTTTAAGGTGATAGATCTGTACATTTGGAAATAATTTTACTATATTCTTCTTTATTCTTTCACTGTCATTATTTAAAAAAAATAAAATATGTATATTTAATGGAGTACAACCTGCTGGGTATGCAAAAAACTACACAAATCACACCTATCAATTATCGGTTTAGACTCTAAAACAAAACAGATTTTTGCCAAATTTTGGAGTTGGTGTTAGAAGAGGTGTGTTTTTATTGATTGCTAGTAGTCAATTACCCAGGAGCCAGGGGAATAAGTCAGTGGTATTTTAATAATTTTATTTATTCTGAGGAAACTAAATAACAGGTTCCCATTGAATAAATATGATTCTGTTTACTGAATGACAAATATAAAATGAAAAATAAGCTTGTTTTTTAGAAACTCCAAAATTACACAATCCATCTTAGAAAACAGAATTCTTTCTTACAACAGGGTTTGGGATTCTTTTTTTCCTAATTACTGTGGAAACTACTCGTTGATATGTTTGAGTAGTAAATTTCCTTTGGGCCCTATTTTAGTCATTTCCTACATTCCATGAACAGGATACGGAAAGAGTGGCTGCTTCCCATTTATCTAATCTCTCTCTAACCTCAAAAACTAAAGGTTAAATTCAACTCCAGTCTTGCCCATGGGCTGACAGAGGGGAATCATTCAACCACAGCAATCACCCACTTAATTTTCTTTACAGTGCCTTATCCTCTCCTGATAGCAATGGTAAGCAGCCGGAGGAATAAAATCTTTGTCTTCCATTCAAATATCTGAAAGCTTTCTAGCATGAGCAAAGAGAAAAAATAATAAAATGTGCATCACTACAAACAGCTTCCAAGAAATATCATGCAAATATGAATTTTTGTATCATAATAGTTACCTTCTTTTCTATGGTGAAATTGCAATTGCTAAATGTTTAATAATAGTGTAATAATTATAATCTCCTTTCCTTCATGTATGAAGATGATGTTATTGATCTTGCAATTTTGAGCCTGTAACTCAGATTACTGTCTAGTTAGAAGAAAAGTTTGGAATTTTCTATTGGGAAAAAAAGTAGAAAAAAATAATACATGACTGAAGGACAGTGTGAAAGGGAACTCTGTAATTTTACATTGATCATCTGTGTTCCGTATTTCTGTTGTTGCTTAGTCACTTAGTCATCTCTGACTCTTTTGCAACCCCATGGACTGTAGCCCACCAGGCTCCTCTGTCCACGGAATTCTCCAGGCAAGAATACTGGAGTGGGTTGCCATTTCCTTCTCCAAGGGATCTTCCCAACTCAGGGATCAAACTCTCATCTCCTGCATTGGCAGGTGGATCCTTTACCATTGAGCCACCAGGGAAGCCTGTTCTGCATAGGGACAAGCTATAAATAGGATAATAAAATGAGGACTGTTTACAAGATCAAAACACTTGAGAAGGCACTGCTGCATTTTACATTGGTCTGTGGATGACTAAACTTTTACTCTTTATAAATGAGAAAAAGTAGTTTTTAGCTTTCACCAGTTATGTTGCAGGAAGGAGGACCCTTTCCAGGGCCCGAAACTGGGCTCTTGTCTAACACTCAGAAATGAATTGTCTGAGGAGACACATGTGCTGACAAAGCAAGAGATTTTATTGGGAAAGGGCACCCAGGTGGAGAGCAGTAGGGTAAGGGAACCCAGGAGAACTGCTCTGCCGCGTGGTTCGCAATGTCAGGTTTTATGGTGATGGGATTAGTTTCTGGGTGGTCTTTGACCAATCATTCTAATTCAGAGTCTTTCCGGGTGGCGCGCACATTGCTCAGCCAAGATGGATGCTAGCAAGAGGGATTCTGGGAAGTGGACGGACACTCAGTGTCTCCTTTAGACCTTTCCCTAACTCTTCAGATTGGTGGTGGCTTATTAGTTCTGTATTCCTTATCGGGATCTCCTGTTATAAAACAACTCATGCAAATAGTTACTATGGTACCTGGCCAGGGTGGGCGGTTTCAATCAGTGTGCTTCCCCTAACAGTTACACAGTATCATCTCATCCCAGAAGAGCTACCTTTTGAGAAAAATTAGTGATTAACCTGGGATTCTGGGAGTTTGCTTTGCTTGCTGGTAGAGATCATCTAGCTTTATATATTTGGTCAAGATAAAAATGTGAAAAATAAAAAAATTAGGAACAAACACAGGGCTAGAAATTTGATGACAGTTAATAATATTATTAGTAAATCCATCAGTTTATAAACTTTGCAAAGAATTCTCTCCCATTTTCTACTTGCTTAAAAAGTATTGTATTCCCTATTCTCTCAAGTTTGGATTCTAGAAGTAAACTTTAAAATATTATTTAAGGACTAACTAATACCATAGTATAACTTTGAAAACTTTGTAACAAATTGATATGATGATAAAGAGCACCCCCACTCCCAAACTGAAATGTGATTCATGGCCTCAGAAACTATGATCTCTTGGATAAAAGGGGCGTTTGGGATATAATGTGATCCTTCTCTATCCTCTGCTGTGGGAGGAATTAGAATGGCTTTGTGTCTGCAGGGTTACTGGAGGCAAGGGAAATGCAGATCAGGTTATATTCATAAACTTTTTAGAGCTCATTGAATGATGACCCAAATAGAAATACCATTAAAATTGCATTCAGAATTAAAATTCAAAAGGATGTGGATGATAATTGTAAGCAAACATAAAATGAAAAACTTGCAAAAATAAGGCATTCACTAATGAAATACTATACGGTTAGATGTAATTCACATTTTAAAAAGGACTGGCCATAAATAGTATCTTCTGAAATTCAGTTGCCTTAGCTAGGTCTCCACCTCCTGAAAAAATGTTTCACTGTAGGATACTCCTAGAAATTAGCATTTATGGATAGAAAGAAGCCAAGGCCAGTTCTGACTTTCTCTTCCTGTGATGCCAGATCTCCCAGGAGAGTCAGCTTTCTTCAGACAGAAAAGAATCCTTTGATAAGACATTTTGATAGTCTTTAATGGCTAACTCTCCATGCAGAAAATCTCACCAACATTCTGTTAGCAAGTTGATGGTCTCTGATTCTATATGCTCTATTTTCTTTTATAATTACATATATTTTCTCAACTGAACACTAGAACTATTTAGTAAGTGAAGTGAGTGAATTCGCTTAGTCGTGTCCGACTCTTTGCGACCCCATGGACTGTAGCCCACCAGGCTCCTCCCTCCATGGGATTCTCCAGGCAAGAGTACTGGAGTGGGTTGCCATTTATTTAGTAAGAGTCATTTATAAGTCATTATTATCTTTTAATTAATCATCTAATAATTACTTTTACAGTGATGTGGCACTCAACTCACCATCTTCTGATCTTAATTTGGCTTCACAAGAAGTCATTCCAACAAGAAAGAATGCACAACTTGGTCATGTATATGTGGCTTTTGTATTTCTCCTTGATTTTCCAGCAGGTTTGTCAACAAAAAGGATTGGTCACTGAGGTTGGGGGATGGAACTGAGCCTGTAGCTAGAATAAAGGCAGCCCATTTTCAGAGGGGTCAGTCCTGAAGGAAAGAGACCACATTAGCCATTACAGAGATCGGAAGTATTTTTCCTTCATTCTTATTTCTAAATCCAAACTTACAGGCCTAACCAGTCAAACTGGTGGCTATAACTGGAGGCAAAGCATTAAGAAGAGTTAAACATCTCTCTCATGATGTATTACAGAATTTCAGACTGTGAGAGGATTACAATCAAGTAAGGCATTGTAGATAGTAAAGCACCACAATTTAGCAGCACTTCAGTTGCTTGTCCTCCTGTCAACACTAAGAAAAACAACCTTTCCTTGGAAAAGGAAGTGATGTCAACTTCTCCTTGTCGTCTTCTGGTCCTGTGTCTTGTGATTGGTTCCCTGATACGCTTGTGGCTTACTACCCTTTTTCATGTAAATACGTTAGGCTGTCTTGTAAGAGGGCCATACTGTACTGGCCCACAATTTCCATTCTTAAGGTTAGGATTATTGATGTCTCTCCTGGTTTTGAATAGTGCCAGTTTGACCCTTTAGCTAAGTGGTCTATGGGAATTTGTTCTCAATTATTCTTTGCTAATCAAAATTCAAAAGCACAAAAGAGTTCCAGGACCAAAAATAGGCAAACTTAATTACCTATCAAAAGTTTACTTTGCATCTAGCATGGGAAGACAACCCAATCTTGAAAGAAAATCAGAGTGTTTACCTTCTAATCTTGGTATTTCCCACCATCTAGGTAAGTGACTTAGGGAAAGGCATCCTGTGTGTATTTTAAGCTTGTGGAGTTCTAAAAGCTAGACATGAAGTCCTGTTCTTGGGTAATATGCTGAGTCAAGATTTCATTAAATATATATTTTGTGTGTAGAAGAGTCTAGTATGTATTTTAAAATATTTCTAAGTTCTGGCACAACTTTATAATTCTTAGTTTCCCTTTCATTTTATAAATTTGCCTCTTATTTAGTCACAATTAGAAAACTTTTAAGGTAAGTGATTCGACTTACCAGTCCATTTACCAGTCCAGTAAGTGATTCAACTTCTGTCACAGATGCAAATATACACTTCTACTATTACTCAAAAATATTTTAGAACTCAAAGGGAAAATACTGACAATAACCTCCTTTGCCCACACAAACAGTAGTCATTAAGGAAACACAATCTTTTTAGGCAAGGAACCATTTTGTTGAGCAGTTCCCAAGGTGAAAAGTTCCCACTTTAAAGTCCCACACAGAAATAAGGTCTGGGGACACAACAAAGATAGTTGAATTCAGTGTGAGTCAGTCCTGCATTTTGCAACCTTAAAAAAGAAGATAGTGTTACTAATTAGTGCTTTGAACTATAACTTCAAATGGATTGTGAGTTTCTACTTACATTGCTGAACTTTCTGAAAATAATAGTTATTTGCTAAAGAAATAGTAAAATGGCAGAAAAGCTGTGGGTAGTCACATTTTCATCCATTAAGCAACTTTATTCTAATTTTTTTGTGTGTGTGCATGCATAAAAATTTGTGATACTTTCCTTTTCCTTTGGAATTGGCTATAATACAGAAATGCCAGTCAGCTTCCCATCCTGGGTCTGTGAATGGAAATTCTGAGGACAGAAAAATTTATCTCACCCACCTCATGAAACCTACAGGAATCATGAAATAGCTTTTGGGGAAGTCTTGATTATTTTTCTCTCCTTTCCTCTGCACTTCCTTCTCTTGATAGTAAGATGTTTGGGGCATGGTTGAAGCAAGCGACTATGTGAAAGGGGACAAAGGGAGCTTGGGTGGGACCCAGACAAAGCCAAGGAAACATTAGAGCCATGTTAGTTACATTGTTTTTGTCCAGAACAGAGAAATTCAGAAGCAAGTTCTAATTCACTCCTGGTTCCAAGTGAATTGTCTGAATGCTGTGTTTGCAGAATGTTAATTGTCTGATCTTAATCCCAAATAAATTGGAGATGCCGGTGTGAATGTGCCCACAGCAACCTTAGCTGTGCCCTCTCATGCATAAGGGTTGTTCTGGTGCATGGGGCCTCTCATTACATGGTTATGTAAGACAACATCTGAGTAACTCTTGAAATGCTCAATTAAAACAGCAACCATTTTGAATCTGCCTTTAACAGTCCACTTTCTTTATTTGAAAGGATAAGAAAGTTGTAGGACAAGACAGTTGTTTTTAAATTAGAAAAGCTTTTCAACCCACACAGTGATGTTTATAGACTTGCTTTCAGTTGATTTTCCCCAATAATCAGGGAAAATTATATTTTGTTGTTAAATTAACATTCTTAAATGACTTGAATGGAGGAAATATTCAAGAATTGTCATTAAAATCAAGAGAATGCTCAGTTTCTATATAGCAGTAAAGACTGAATCTGGATCATAAAGTATTAGAAAAGGCATTGCTAAGGATTGTGATGTCATAGTTTCAACCAAATAACTTCTTCCTGACCCAGAAGAAGGGTAGCCTTAATTCAATGAAAATATTCATTTCTTAGACATATCTGTTAATTCACAGTTGTGCCAGCTTTACTGTGGTGTAAGTGGTATGCTGCTTAGAGTAAATTCGATCTGAGTGTGAATCCCAACTATATTCCTTGATGACTGTTTTCAAACTTGATTTACTCAGCTATAAAATGGGATGGTGACACTCACTTCTGTATTTTGAAATAATATAACAAAAGCATTGAACACAGGCTTGCACAGAATACTCAGTTTATATTATTGTCTCCCATCCTCTCCTCACATGTATCAAAGTGTTACTATGCATATGTGGGATCATTTTCAACCAAAAACTACATAAAATAGTTTGAGGAAATGACCATGGTATAGAGGGGGAAATACAGGCTTTGGAATCATAGAGTTTTGATTTAATTTCTCAGCTTTACTATGTCTTTCTTAGATTTGTCATCTACATATCTCAAGTTTTTCATTGATGAAATGGGGATAGAAATATCTACTAGGTAAGACTGTTGGTGATTAAACATGCAAAGTTTCCAGCATAGTGCCTGTCACTAGCAGACCACTAATGAATGACCATGGATTTTATTTACTGGCCTAACTTTGGTTGAAAGGGAACAATATCCGTAATATCAACAGTTACACTGGAGTTAGTCATAAGCGGAGTGTAAGAAATAAAGGTGATAAGAGTAGAAAAAACTTTTATAAAAGGATATAAATATAACTTTTGACAATAAGTGATTGTCATTCACAAAATAAAGACTTTATCCTAGCTTAATGCAATCCTGTATTAATTGGAATATAAAATTATTACATTGCTTTCATTATTTCTTACCTAAGGGAAAATTTTTTTTTCTTCTTAGACTGAGTGTAACTACGGCAATATTTCATAGGGAAAATGAAAGTCTGACATAATTGTAGAAAGGTTATTTTTGTCATCACTTAAATGAGAGTCACTTTTCACTCTCATGCAGTGGAGAAGGAAATGGCAACCCACTCCAGTACTCTTGCCTGGAGAATCCCAGGGACGGGGGAGCCTGGTGGGCTGCTGTCTATGGGGTCGCACAGAGTTGGACACGACTAAAGTGACTTAGCAGGGAACAGAGTTAGAACTAAATTCCCATGCCACACCAAGCCATGGCTTTATTCAGAGCTCAGTGGCAGAGGGGAGAAGGCAGCTCAGATATTTTAATAAGATCAAGGTCATTGGTAAGCCATTCTTAAATCTGTGTAGGATAGAAAAACTTAAATCACCAGCACAATTAATTTACTCTATTTATTCAACAAATATTTATTGGGTGTATTTTATTGGGTGTATCTATAAGCGACTGATTGGAGAAGGAAATGGCAACCCACTCCAGTGTTCTTGCCTGGAGAATCCCAGGGACAGGGGAGCCTGGTGGGCTGCTGTCTATGGGGTCGCACAGAGTTGGACACGACTAAAGTGACTTAGCAGGGAACAGAGTTAGAACTAAATTCCCATGCCACACCAAGCCAT
This sequence comes from Ovis canadensis, assembly GCF_042477335.2. Classification (NCBI taxonomy): domain Eukaryota; kingdom Metazoa; phylum Chordata; class Mammalia; order Artiodactyla; family Bovidae; genus Ovis; species Ovis canadensis. The sequence goes on along the minus strand of NC_091250.1, from coordinate 40,088,817 downwards.
GGCTTTATTCAGAGCTCAGTGGCCAGAGGGGAGAAGGCAGCTCAGATATTTTAATAAGATCAAGGTCATTGGTAAGCCATTCTTAAATCTGTGTAGGATAGAAAAACTTAAATCACCAGCACAATTAATTTACTCTATTTATTCAACAAATATTTATTGGGTGTATTTTATTGGGTGTATCTATAAGCGACTGATTGGAGAAGGAAATGGCAACCCACTCCAGTGTTCTTGCCTGGAGAATCCCAGGGACAGGGGAGCCTGGTGGGCTGCTGTCTATGGGGTCGCACAGAGTCGGATGCGACTGAAGTGACTTAGCAGCAGCAGCAGCATAAGCAACTGAACAACAAAATAGGCCAGGTACCAAAATTAACTACTGATACAAAAGACAAAAATTCTCACCTTTATTTGTAACTTAGATTCTGGAAGCAGTAGGCAGATACATAAAGAAGTAAACTAAATAATAATGTCTGTTGGTAATAGTAGAGAAAACAAGTCACCAAAGTGCAATGGGTTGCTAGAGTTAAGAAGTGCTGTAATTTTATATAGTGGTCAAAGACAGCCTCCTCGCTGAGGAGGTACAGTTTGAACAAAGGCCTAGGTGTGAGCAGCAGAGCAGAGCTATGTGGATATCCAGGGAGAAAGTGTTCCCACAGAAAGGGCAGGATACTGGAGGTACTGAATGGGAGCAGGCCTCGTGTTCAGAGCCCAGCAAAGAAGGCAGGGTTGTAGGAGCCAACTGACTGTAGGTGGAGGGGAAATGAGATGGAAAACTACTGTCAGAATTTTGGGGCCACTGTAAGGATTTGGCTTTCACTTAGAGTGAGAAGAAGAGCCACTAGAAGGTGTTTGGCAGGAGAGTATAATAATTTGAGTTGCATATAAAAATAATTCATCTGTTTTCTGCGTGTAGAAATGACTGAACAGAAGAGTGGGCAGGACTACTGCAAACAGCAGGGGAGAGATGATGATGTCCAGGATCAGTGCTGATGTAGGAAGAGTGCTGAGACGGCTGGGAGATATTTGAAAAAAAAAAAAAAAGCTCCAAGCACACATTTTTGCAGTATCTTATATCAGCAATATTAAGGACCTTTTTAATCCAAGGAAGCAGAGTTTCCTGGAAAATCTTTATTGCCTAATTAACTCGGGAAAAATACTTTCAAGTGGAGTCCTCTGCCTCTGTCACTTCACCATCTTTAGACTACTGGAATCCCAGGACTCAGCAACACTTCTGGGTGAATGGGTGGACCATACACAATAATCTCTCCTTCCATATTCTTTTAGGAATGTTGTACTTGGCACAATAGATTTCCAGTAGCTAAAGCCTCATTTCCTTTGGTCAACATACCATCTGGTGGTTAACAAAGACTTTCCTGATTAACCTTAAGATATAGAGCAAGCTGGTTGGGTAGGAGCAACATCCAATTCCGGAAATGCAATGAAAGTATTGAGTCTGCATTCAATGTGGAAAGCTAGCACGATCCCCTCCTCCCAAACATCCACCGTTTTAAAAAAAGGACAGAAATTAAACAGTGATCGTAAGGAATTCTGAGACTTAGAATTCCCTGGAAGTCAGAACCACAGAGCTTTCTATTTTAGTATTTCTGTAAAAATTAATTGCTTGATAGCAGTAAAAGTTAGGACTTAACACCGAAGAATAAGTCTTTACGTACCTTCAAGAATACAGTTATATAACTGCTGTCTTAATTCTTGTCCCACATAAAATCTGGTTTCAATAATATTGCATAATATTCATATATTAATAGTTATATCCCTATCTTGATCTCAAATCCCATAAAAGGAAGTATTATATCTTGAGATGCCTCCCCTCAGTAGATACTCTATAAATATTTTTTGAACTGATATATACTTTATACTTTTCCATTTTCATAGAAAGATATATTTGAAGGTCAAATATGATAAAGCATATTTGCAAACATCCTGAAACAGCAAAACACCATCTTCAGGATGACATCAGAGTATAAGAATCTCCATTTTCAAACAAAGTCCATGGCTACAGAATGCTGGCAGCTGTTGAAGGTGCAGCCTCACTCCACACTGAAAAAGTCTGGCACAAGTGACGTAAAGACAGCAAAAGCATCATCTGTGTGTCAGTCATATTATATGCATTAACTCATGTAACATCACAGTTTATTTCAAACAATATCCACTACCATTTGTGAATTTTTACTCTGTGCAATCAAATTTTAAGTGTTTTACAAGTATAAAATATTTCACCAATTTTATAAATGAGAAACAAGGGCTTAGAAGTTAAGTATCTGACCATAAGCAAAGATTTCGACCCATGCACAAAGCTTTCACTCTTAACCAGCACACAGTGAATCGGCATTATGACTGGAACATAACTACACGTGCATGTCAGTGGTGTGAAGATGGATTTATACACATCTTTTCATTATTTCATGAATAGTTTTGCTCTGAATTTGTTCGTATCTCTTAATATAGCACACCCAGAACACACAAATTGTTCTGCTCTTTAACACTATAATCTTCTGTTTGGTACTTATAGATATGTCAAGCAAAAGGTCCAGGCTTTGGAGAAAGGCTATTTTACTTATTACATGGCCACAAGGAGCATCCAAATATGCATCCAAATATATTCCAAGGAGCATCATGGAATTTCTAAAATGCTATGAAGAATGCCTTTAGGCAAATTATTAAGACTGGAGGTTTCTACCCCTCAGTGTTTTACTCAGGTACTGCAATTTGCAAACTCTCAGCCAAAGGTTTTTATGTGACTACATTTTTCATTAATTATACATGATGGTTTATCAGTAATCTATTTATAATAATAGACATATGTATATATTATAGTGTATAATTGTGTGTAATATAATTAGCTGTGCTTTTTTTCTTTCTCTTTTTATTAAATGCAATTCTCAGTCATAGGTCAATTCCTTTTATGTACGGGATTTTAACCAAAGACATAAAATGAACTTACAGGTAAAATGTAAGGGCATATTACATTGTTCCAGAGTAAGTATGTGCACATAGTTACATCAGTAAAGCTAAAATGAAAAAACAATTGCTATTGAAAAAAGCTTTGTCTGTGTATACCTATAAAATCCCACAGTGGATTAAATGCCCACAGTTCAAGTGTGTCAACATTTCTGGTTTGATATGATAAATCTGAGAGCAAAATAAACATAGTCCTGTTGGGGTTCCCACCACTAGCTACGAAAGCCGAACCAGTTATTAGTTATATGTTAAATTTCTATCTGTTAAAACATATTAAAATCTTATTCTTCAGACTCATTTGTAACAATGTGTTCCTGAGAAAGCGAGTATTTTAGAACACAAAAACAACCTCAACTTACATAAACAAACACGCATAACTTCCTTGGGAAAGGTTTGTTGTTTAATTTGTTTTTGAAGGAAGTAATTGATTTTTCTTGGCAGATTTGACAAAAATAATGAGGCCTTGATTATCTAACCTGAGGTCATGTTCTCCTCAGGAATCATCAGTGCCTAACTCAGATTTAAATGAATTCAAGCTTTCCTGGGACTCTCTTTTGATATATGACTATAACATGCTACCACACAGCTTCTCGGACATCAAGTTACTAACATAAACAGATTATAAGTAAAATATATATATATATATATATATATAGCAAACATATGTATTGTTTAGTTGCTAATTTGTGTCCAACTCTTTTGCAACCCCATGAACTGTAGCCTGCCAGGCTCCTCTGTCCATGGGATTTTCCAGGCAAGAATACTGGAATGGGTTACCATTTCCTCCTTCAGGGGATCTTCATACACATGTATAAAAATATGCTGGGTCTATATCCAAAGTAATTAAAGCAGAATCTCAGGTATTTATGTACCCATGTTCATATGCAAAATACAGTGTATGTACATGAAATGGAACGTTATTAAGTCTTAAGAAGGAAGGAAATTCTGATATATGCTATCATGTGGATGAAGCTTGAGATCATGCACTAAATGTAATCACTTCGTCACATACAAAAATGCTTTATGATTCCACTTATATGAGATACCTCAAATCGTCCTAGAGATAGAAAGTACGATGGTTTTGCCAGGGGCTGGAGGGCGGAGGGATGGGAGACTTGTTTAAAGAGTATAGAATTTCAGTTTTGCAAGATCAAAAAGTTTTGGAGATTGACTGCTGAACACCATGAATATATATAACACTGCTACACTATATACTTCAAAATGGTTAAAATAGTAAAGTTTATGCCTTATGTATTTTACCACAACTTTTAAAAAAGTCAATTGTGAAATTACTTGAATAAGGAGCATTAATGTCAGAGCATTATCTTATTTGTTTTTAAAGGAAGAAGTTTTAATTTAGAAGATAGGCATAAATTGTATTTAATCAAGAGTATTTGCACGATGAGTACAGAAAAGTTACAGTAAACTTATGTGGTAGTACTTAAAGTAGCAAGTCTAGTTCAGGGAAAGGAAGTTTTATTCAACTTTGTGCAGGTTACACCGTATCTTTATTACATCTAGTTCTAAATACCACATTTAAAGAGGCAGCTCTTCAAATCAAAGGCATTTAAAGGAGTTCAAATGCAATGGTGAGAAATCTGGAAGCTATGTCATATGATGGACAGCAGAGTGAAGCATTTCAGGTTTTGGGCTCTGTTACAGGAGACAACTGGGCTTAAAAACCAGGCCCTAGCACTGACTAATCTGTGACTCAGAGCAAGCTCTTTAGCTTCCATAACTGTTACTTGAGTCCTCTCCTACAAAATTATGATCCCCCCAAATATTCCCAAATATTAAGTATCCTGTGATATCCAAAAGGAGAAAACATGTATTGTAATCTACAAAGTGCTTAATATTGGCTAATATTACTATGATTTTTATACTCTACTAGTAAACGGCCTTTTCAAGGACAAAGACGTGGTAAAGTATTATAAATAGTTTTAAAGTGTTTTTAGGACTGTCCTGTGAAAGAGTTCTATTAATTTTTGAATCAGAACACATAACTAGAAGAGTTTAATAGAAAGCTAAAGAAAAAAAAAAAAAGCTAAAGTAACTGCAAGGAGATCAAACCAGTCAATCCTAAAGGAAATCAATCCTGAATATTCACTGGAAGGACTGATGCTGAAGCTCCAATACCTTGGCCACCTGATGTGAAGAGCTGACTCATTGGAAAAGACCCTGATGCTGGGAAAGATTGAAGACAGAAGGAGAAGGGGATAACAGAGGACGAGATGGTCAAATGGCTCACTGAATTAATGGACATGAGTCTGAGCAAGCCCCAGGAGTTGGTGAGGGACGGAGAAGCCCGGCATGCTGCCGTCTGTGGGGGTCACAGGGTTGGACACAACTTATTGATTGAACAATGACAACAAAAGAAAAGAAATTTATCTTACATTGAAGAAGGTTATTACATTCAGTGTATGAAAAATAAATAAGTTGCCCTAAGAAGTAGTAGGGCTTCCCTGGTGGCGCAGAGGTTAAAGTATTTGGCTGCAATGTGGGAGACCTGGGTTCTATCCCTGGGTTGGGACGATCCCCTGGAGAAGGAAATGGCAACCCACTCCAGTATTCTTGCCTGGAGAATCCCACAGACAGAGGCCTCAAGAAGTAGTAGGGGCTTCCCTGGTAGTTCAGCAGTAAAGAATCTGCCTTCAGTGCAGGAGATGTAGGTTCGATTCCTGGGTCAGGAAGATCCCCTGGAGGAGGGAACGGCAGCCCACTTCAGTATTCTTGCCTGGACAGAGGAGCCTGGAGGGCTGCAGTCCATGGGGTCATGAAAGAGTTGGACAAGACTTAGCGACTAAACAACAACAACAAAGAGCAGTGAGCTTCCTGACATTGCTCTTCTTCAATGAGCTAATGAAAGTTAGGGATATGTTAAGACAAATTTCTGCTTTGATTAGAGTGTTGTGCTGGACAATATCCCTTATAATAGTCTCTGCTTCTCTAATTTTTTCTTTTTTTTTTTTTTAACCAGTATTGACTTCAGTTTTCCTCACAAAGCAACTGCTTAATTCTGAACGACTGGCCCAGAGGTTCTAGTTCCCACATAGCATAGGTAAGTGGAAAAAAAGATCAAAACTATCCATAAGATGCTTCGGAAATCACCATTTTGCTCGTTTGCATCCACAAGAGCACTGATTGTGGTACTAATGCTGACTGAGAGACTGTCTTTGGGTGACAGTGATAGACGCTTTACTTTGTCCTCTTGAAGTGTTGTTAATGCTGGAACACACAGTTAGACCTGATCTATAGGCACGTTGAGATATAAGCTGCAGTAGAAAAAGAACTCCAGGATGGAAGGGGAGTTAACTTCACAGTTACTGAAGAACAGAGGAAGAAGACAGAGGAGTGTGAGGGAAGAAGAGGCTTTTTAAAATGATTTCGCAGAATGAAAAGATGTTTCTCTGTTGGAGGAGAAATGAAGAATTGGCTTAAAGGCTGAATCTTAACAGAAAAAGAGGATCGCCATGGTCAGAATCGCTGAAGCCAGCTGACAGTAAAGCAGAGTGTGGACCTAATGGCACTGAAAAGACTTTAGAACTAGGGTCATGGGATAGACTCATCCACTGTATTCTGTACAGGAGAGACCACACATGGGTATTATATTTGATTTGGAATAGGCTATTTTAAAATAGACACCAAGATGTGGGTTGGAAGAAGCAAAACAGGAGATTGCTTGAAACCATGTCATAAAATTAATGATTAAAGAAATTGAAGGAGATGTAGTTTTGTGAGAGAATATAGGTTTCAAAAGAAACATGAACGATTCTTGTATAAAATGCCGTTTTTACAACATCAGCTGAAGAGAGTCAGAAATCAGTGCTAGCCCACCATGGACTCAACCAACTCATAAAATAGATTTCCCACTGATGCAGGTACCTTGGGGGACTCTGGATGATGGAATCTGAAATAGATGACATACATCTAATTCTAATTTTATATTTTAAAATGATAGCTTGTCTCATGGCACAGGGGTGGATTAATTCAAGACAGTAGGTTACACATCTTTCTGGAGGTTTTCAGATTTATTTAGGGTAAGAGGGAAGGAGTATCAATGGTTCAGTTCAGTTCAGTTCAGTCGCTCAGTCATGTCCGACTCTTTGCGACCCCATGAGTCGCAGCATGCCAGGCCTCCCTGTCCATCACCAACTCCCAGAGTTCACTCAGACTCACATCCATCGAGTCCGTGATGCCATCCAACCATCTCATCCTCTGTTGTCCCCTTCTCCTCCTGCCCCCAAACCCTCCCCGCATCAGAGTCTTTTCCAGTGAGTCAACTCTTCACATGAGGTGGCCAAAGTACTGGAGCTTCAGCTTTAGCATCATTCCTTCCAAAGAACACCCAGGACTGATCTCCTTCACAATGGACTGGTTGGATCTCCTTGCAGTCCAAGGGACCCTCAAGAGTCTTCTCCAACACCACAGTTCAAAAGCATCAATTCTTCGGCGCTCAGCCTTCTTCACAGTCCAACTCTCACATCCATACATGACCACTGGAAAAACCATAGCCTTGACTAGACGGACCTTAGTCGGCAAAGTAATGTCTCTGCTTTTGAATATACTATCTAGGTTGGTTATAACTTTCCTTCCAAGGAGTAAGTGTCTTTTAATTTCATGGCTGCAATCACCATCTTCAGTGACTTTGGAGCTCAGAAAAATAAAATCTGACACTGTTTCCACTGTTTCCCCATCTATTTCCCATGAAGTGATGGGACCGGATGACATGATCTTCGTTTTCTGAATGTTGAGCTTTAAGCCAACTTTTTCACTCTCCTCTTTCACTTTCATCAAGAGGCTTTTTAGTTCCTCTTCACTCTCTGCCATAAGGGTGGTGTCATCTGCATATCTGAGGTTATTGATATTTCTCCCAGCAATCTTGATTCCAGCTTGTGTTTCTTCAGTCCAGCGTTTCTCATGATGTACTCTGCACAGAAGTTAAATAATCAGGGTGACAATATACAGCCTTGATGTACTCCTTTCCCTACTTGGAACCAATCTGTTGTTTCATGTCCAGTTCTAACTGTTGCCTCCTGACCTGCATACAGATTTCTCAAGAGGCAGGTTAGGTGGTCTGGTATTCCCGTCTCTTTCAGAATTTTCCACAGTTTATTGTGATCCACACAGTCAAAGGCTTTGCCATAGTCAATAAAGCAGAAATAGATGTTTTTCTGGAACTCTCTTGCTTTTTCCATGATCCAGAGGATGTTGACAATTTGATCTCTGGTTCCTCTGCCTTTTCGAAGGAAAACAACAAAATGGGAAAGACTAGAGATATCTTCAAGAAAATTAGAGATACCAAGGCAACATTTCATGCAAAGATGGGCTCGATAAAGGACAGAAATGGTCTGGACCTAACAGAAGCCAAAGATATTAAGAAGAGGTGGCAAGAATACATGGAAGAACTGTACAAAAAAGATCTTCACGGCCCAGATAATCATGATGATGTGATCACTAATCTAGAGCCAGACATCTTGGAATGTGAAGTCAAGTGGGCCTTAGAAAGCATCACTACGAACAAAGTTAGTGGAGGTGATGGAATTCCAGTTGAGATGTTTCAAATCCTGAAAGATGATGCTGTGAAAGTGCTGCACTCAATATGCCAGCAAATTTGGAAAACTCAGCAGTGGCCACAGGACTGGAAAAGGTCAGTTTTCATTCCAATCCCAAAGAAAGGCAATGCCAAAGAATGCTCAAACTACCACACAATAGCACTCATCTCACATGCTAGTATCAATGGTAAATCCATGAATTTCAGAATGGTGAGAAGGAAGGTGAAGACTGAGGGAACAGATAGGAAGAAGTCATCAGTATCAAAAATGAGTACAGTAAAAATAGGCTTCCTGGAAGAAAGGAGGTAGAAGTCAATTTAGGAAGTTAGTTAACACTCCATTCAACAATTACTTACGAAGGGTCTACAACATGCTCTGGGGCTCTATTTAGGGCTATAATAATGAACAAAAATGCTGAAGATACTCTGATTTACTGGTTTGGGGCTTCAGATCCAGAGAAAAGATCTGGTGTTTAATGCCTTAGAAGAATTCATTGAAGGAGATTTCAAACAATTTACTCAGAAATAACACTTCACAAGATATTATTTTTAGTGGAAGAAACAAAATGATTTTAAGACAGAATTATATATGGAGAACATAATACTGTATGTAGGAATTTTAGAAGTTTGTATTAAGTTGAATAGGATAGAAACCATTTGATGTGCAGAAAATCACAATAAAATACAAGATAATTACATAAAAGTGAGAGCTACATAGCATAGTCTCCAGAGATGGTATGGTCAGTACAAAATGAATATATAATTTTAAATTAAAATAGTTATTACTATATATTACTATATATTTTTATTGAATAGAGCATCCACAAAGTCCTTTTGTCACAAAATTTTTTTTAATATTTTTCTGAATATTTAAAGTTTGTCAAAATATTTTGATTATTAGCTATCTCAGAGTCTTTACCAATAACAATTTTTCAAATTTTCAAATTTTACACTATTCATATTAGTCTTAAGTCTAACCAACAGGACACAATTTCTCTCCCAGTAAAATATTTTTTAACTCTTTTTACTTCGCATAGCTGCAAAATCTGCATAGAATTAGCATCAGTATATTTTTATTAGTTTTTATTCACCCAATAAATTTTTTTCTAATGGCAGTTTAAAAAGGGTTGGCATGTGTCTGACTTCTGTCAATTTTTTCTTTGTCCACACACTGGCACTGAGGTTGCCAACAGAACTCTGGAGATGGATCATATGTTAATTCACCATTATCATCAATGTTATGTGTAAAATTTGTATTGAAGCACAACTTACAAACGGAATATGCATAAATCTTAAGTGAAGAGCTTGACAGTTTTATGTAAACTGAACTCACTAGGTTAATACCAGCTCTCTGAAATCCCTCTCTCTCCCACTTTCATGCAGAAATCTGTCATAGGTGTAACTATAATCCTGAACACTAACACCAAAAATTGGCTTTACCTGTTTCTGAACCTTATATAAATAGAATAATAAATATGTGCTCTTTTGCAGCTGACCTTTTCCATTCAAATTATAAGACTCATCCATTTACAGTATGTTGTTTCAATTCATTTAGTCTTATTATTGCATAATACTCCATGGTATGAGTATACCAATATTTACCCACTTTACTCTGAATGGATATTGGTTTGCTTCCAGTAGGGCTACTAAGAATAAGGCTTTTGGGAGTTCCCAGGTGTTCTAGTGGTTAGGATTCCATGCTTTCAGGGCCACAGCTCAGGCTCAATCCCTGGCTGGGGAACTGAGATGCTGTAAGCCATGTGGCACAACCAAAAAGAAAAATAATACTTCTAGCAAGCATTCATATAAATATCTTTGGACAAATAAATGGGTGCATTTCTATTGGATATATGTACACAGAAGTGGAATTGCTAGGGGATAGGCATGTATATACTTAACTTCAGTGAATACTGCCAATAAGTTTTCCAAAGCAGTTTTACCAATGTTTGCCTTCTCACCAGCAGTATATGTTTGCACAGTATTCTGGCCAACATGTGGGACTCTCATGTACTCCAAAAAATTTCTGGAGACAAATGAAAATGTAAACACAATGATCCAAAACCCATGGAATGCAGCAAAACCATTCAAACAGAGAAGTTTATAGCAATACAATCTTACCACAAGAAATAAGTATCTCAAATAAAAAACCTAACCTTACATGGGAAGCAACTAGAGAAAGAAGAGCAAAACCCAAAATTAGTAGAAGGGAAGAAATAGCAAAGATCAGAGCAGAAATAAATGAAATAGAGACAAAAAAAAAAAAAAACTAGAAAAGATTAATGAAACCAAAGCTGTTTCTTTGAAAAGATAAATAAAATTGATAAATTTTTAGCCAGATGCATCAAGAAAAAAAGGGAGAGAGCTCATATCAATAAAATCAGAAAAAAAGTTACAATCACAAAGGATCATAAGAGACCAGTACAAGCAACTACATACCAGTAAAATGCACAACCTACAAGAAATTAACCAATTCCATTTTAGCCTTTCTGATCAAGATGTTGCAATATCATAATGAATTAAAAATTTGAATTTTCCTGATGACTAATAAGATTGATCATCATTTTACTTGTTTGCTAGCCACTTGGTTACTCTTTTTGATGAAGGTTCTATTCAAACATTTGTTCATTTTCCTATTAGCTTGTCTATATTTTTCCAACTTTGTGAATTTTCTCTTCACTGTCTTACTGGAGTCTGCTGGTCAAAAGAAAAGCTTAATTCCAGTGTAGTTCAATTTAGCAACATTTCCTTATGGATGGCACTTTCTAAATTTTCTTCATTGACCTCTACAAGGTATCTTTAATTGCTCCCAAATTCTTGGTCAAAACATCTAATGGCTGAGAACCAAACAGGATTTGGATACGTCTTATACTGAGCCATTGCACCTGGACTTCCATTACATATATGAAAATAATTTCTGAGCACAATAATTAAAGAATCATTTATGAAATTATGGAATGTTCAAACCTTAGGAGAAAAATCTCCTTTCAACCCTGCTGACTTACATTTAATATAAGAAAAAAAAATAATGTATTGCTAGATTATCTTGAGTTTCATATTTTTATAAGGCTAAAAACTTGGAGAGTAGAAAATCTCACTGCATGTTTATTAAATCTTATAATATTCCAAAAATCCTGCTCCTTTTTGTGGAGTAAGGAACTTAGTCAAACATCATTAACATCCGGATATAACTTAAAACTCATAAATGCTTTGATTACTTTTGCCAAGAACAATATTGTTGCTGCTATTCAGTCGCCCAGCCACGCCCAGCTCTTTGCAACCCCATGGACTGCAGCCTGCCAGGCCTCTCTATCCCTTACCATCTTCCAAAATTTGCCCAAGTTCATGTCCATTGTATATCGGTGATGACATCCAGCCATCTCATCCTCTGATGCCCTCTTCTCCTTCTGCCCTCAATCTTTCCCAGCATCAGGGACTTTTCCAGGGAGTCAGCTTTTTGCATCAGATGACCAAAATATTGGAGCTTCAGCTTCAGCATCAGTCCTTCCAATGAGTATTCAGGGTTGATTTCTGCCTTAGGATTGACAGGTTTGATCTCCTTGCTGTCCAAGGGACTCTCAGAAGTCTTCTCCAGTACCCTAGTTTGAAGGCATCAATTTTGGGGCACTCCGCCTTCTTTAAAGCCCAGCTCTCACAACCATATGTGAACACTGGGTAGACCATAGCCTTGATTATATGGACCTTTGTCAGCAGAGTAATGCCTCTGCTTTTCAACCCACTGTCTAGGTTTGTCATAGCTTTCCTGCCAAGAACCAAATGTCTTCTGATTTCTTGGCTGCAATCACCATCTGCAGTGATTTTAGAGCCCAAGAAGAGGAAATCTGTCACTACTTCCACCTTTTACCCCTCTATTTACCATGAAGTAATGGGGCTGAATGCCATGATGTTAGTTTTTGGAACGTTGAGTTTTAAGCCAGCTCTTTCACTCTTCTCCTTCACCCTCATCAAGAGGCTCTTTAGTTCCTCTTCAATTTCTACCATTAGAGTTCCATGGAAATAAACTGATACACTAATTTCCCAAGTTTCTATTCTCTGTCCTTTCTCAAATGAAGATTTTAGCCCCAAAGAATTAATGTCTTCTGCCAGAATACTCAATGGATTTAAAAAAAGTTATCCTACTTAGTGTTAAATAAATATTAGTATTTATGAAAATAGACTAAATTACTATAGACTCAGTTTAGTTCAGTTCAGTTCAGTTGCTCAGTTGTGTCTGACTCTCTGTGACCGCATGGATGGAAGCATGCCAGGTCCCCCTGTCCATCACCAACTCCTGCAGTTTACCCAAACTCATGTCCATTGAGTCGGTGATGCCATCCAACCATCTCATCCTCTATCATCCCCTTCTCCTCCTGCCTTCAATCTTTCCCAGCATCACGGTCTTTTCAAATGAGTCAGCTCTTCCCATCTGGTGGCCAAGGTATTGGAGCTTCAGCTTCAACATCAGTCTCTCCAATAAACACTCAGGACTGATCTTTTTTAGGATGGACTGGTTGGATCTCCTTGCAGTCCAAGGGGCTCACAGGAGTCTACTCGAACACCACAGTTCAAAAGCATCAATCCTTCGGGGCTCACCTTTCTTTATAGTCCAACTCTCATACCCATACATGACTACTGGAAAAACCATAGCTTTGACTAGATGGACCTTTGTTGGCAAAGTAATGTCTCTACTTTTTAATATGCTTTCAAGGTTGGTCATAACTTTCCTTCCGAGGAGTGAGCATCTTTTAATTTCATGGCTGCAATCACCATCTGCAGTGATTTTGGAGCCCCCAAAATAAAGTCTGCCACTGTTTACACTGTTTCCCGTCTATTTGCCATGAATTGATGGGACCAGATGCCATGATCTTAGTTTATTGAATGTTGAGCTTTAAGCCAACTTTTATAAGCCAACTATAATACTATAGACTAGTATTAGTATTAATAACATTAGATATATTTATTTATTTACATTTGGGTTTTTTTTTAATTCTGCAGTAAACTAGATAAGAAACATTAAAAAAATTTATTCATTACATGCACAATTAAATGATAGAAAACTTTTTCAAATCTGATGCTTTCTCTGGAAGCCACAAAAGTTGGCAAACTGTCCTTTGCTACTGCTGCTGCTGCTAAGTTGCTTCAGTCGTGTCTGACTCTGTGTGACCCCAGAGACAGCAGCCCACCAGGCTCCCCTGTCCAGGGAACTGAAAATAAATTATGTCAGTTTTAAGCTTTATAGAATTAATATTTCTTCTTTGTCTGAATGCCAGTATTCTACTAGCAATTTGTAGATCAGAGATTTTATTTACCTTGATTATTAAAAAATGTCACAGGAGTGTTTTTATTGCTATTCATTTTATTCCAGAGAAATCATTTATGCCCCTCAACTTATGTTATAAATAACAAATAAATATTTCAATTAATATTACTCATAATGTTTCTCTGACTTCGCTCACTCTTGGAAACTGCCTAAGTCCATTTATAGAACAACAACAAAATTACAGCTGAATTACAGATTTGAGGGTACACAAAATTAGAAACTAGGGACGGGGGAGCCGATGGGCTGCCGTCTATGGGGTCGCACAGAGTCAGACACGACTGAAGTGACTTAGCAGCAGCAGCAGCAGACACTCTTGGGTAGCACAGAGGAGAACTTCATGCTCTAAAGCTGACCTCCACAAGGCATATGAAACCCCTCAGGAACCACACAGGACCATCAATATAGGATGAATGCTTAAAATCTAAAGAGAATGGAAGTTAGGGAAAATCGTCCCAGCTTGTATAACAATGGATCACTGTCTAAAGAATAGGAAATCAGGGTAGAGACAAAATCCCAGGCTCCTAGCACTAGCGTTCTTCCAGACTCACTAAAGGTAAATTTTAAGAGCTTATCTATGTGGGCAAAGCCACATTTAATACAATAGTACAAAAGAAAAGAATATTACAAACACAAAGTTATACTACTTTTCCACCAGGAAAAGCAACTTACTTTATTAAGAGCGTGTGTATAACAACATTTCCTTTTAGTTCACAATTATGTATTTATTTATACTATTTTATTCAAGGCTCTGAAATTGATGCACAGGCAAGACATATCTCTTTCTCCAATTAATTTAAAAAGGCAAGGAAGAAGAGGAAGAAAGAAGGAATCACTTTATTAGTTAATAAATAACCACCTATAAACAGTGGCTGAAAAGAAGATGCCAATAAAGTGTTACAATGATTCAAAATAGCAAAAATTTATAAATGAACAGTAAGATCTAGATTTTCTAAAAGATAGGGCTCTTCCATATGCCCTTGGATGATAAGACTAGGCAAGAGAATAGAAAACTCTTTTAGAAAGGATTATTAGAGGACATGAGATAAGAAATTAGAGGAAGTTTAAAGAACTGATCTTTTTTTTTAATCCCAACCAAAGAAAAGATTAATTCAGTGAAACCTGGAATGACAGCTGGCTCTGTCACATCTGTTCTCCCTCCTCCAATGCTTCTACACCACAGCTAAAGTCATCTTGAAAGACCCAACTCTGAGAGCTCACTCTGGCTGAAAGTCCTTGCCAACTACACTGGCCTTTAGGGTGAAGTCCAAACATCTTGAACAAGTGCACAAGCCTACAGGTCCTGGGCCTCCTGTGCCACCCCATATTGCAGCCATGGGGATCTTTTAATTTCTTAAAATCATCATGCTCTCTTTGCTTTCAGGTTCTTTCTAATGCTGTCCCATCTGTCAGAAATATCTTTTATTTTTTTCTTCCTTTTGAGCACTTGTTCAAAAGCCATTTTTCTCAGACTCAAAATTCCTTGAAAGCATAGTCACATATTTACCCTATCATCTACAACATTTACCAGTTCCAGGTGAGTCTTATTTTTTTTTCATCCAATACATGTAATTATGCCCATGAAAGGTCTTTTGGAAAGCATCATTTATGGGGTTTGAAACCCCTAGCATCATTATTTCACAATTTCTCCTTGTTTCAGGGAGAGATGGAATTAAAGGACTGTTAACAACTCTTCTCAAACAAGGTGCAACAAGATATCTGGATTTTGGGGCCCTTTCCAAAAGATAGGGTGAAAGCTAAATAAGAAAGCCTATGTAATATGTAAACCTCTTGTTTTGGATAGAGAGAAAACAGAACCAGATGAGGTAAGAAAGTTGTGAATAAAGATTACCAGGAAAATGGTGCCAAGAAGTTGGGATGGGGGTAGATGGGGTCAGAACAGTCCCCAGAAGTAACTGCTCAGTTGGACTCACAAACTTCTCCACCATTGCCAGGTAGCGAAACCAGTTTTGGGAGTCAGGCTAGTCCTACAATTAAAGCATGTCACATTGAGTTGGAGAGAGATATGAAGTTGCAAATAACAATCATATTGACACCATTTGAATTGGAAAAGAAAAAGATCATAAACTTTTTGACCATCACTGCCTTAAAGATTATATAATTTTTGACAGAGTATAATAAAAGAGAATCAAAGTAATCTTACCCAGAAAGGAGAGGTGGCCCTAATTTGGGTAAGCTCTGGAATATTTAGTGCTTAGCCTACAGTAATCCTTTCATAAGTATTTGTTGAGTTAATAAATAGATGAATCAATGGAAGTGATGTCAGCCTAATCAAGTTTTTAAAAAATGGCTTACACATAGTAATTGCTAAATCCATAAATACATTGAATCACTCAGGAATAAGCCCTATATAAATACATTGTATTTATATAGGATTGGGCAATTTCAACGTTTTCAAGCATCACTGGGGGCTTCCCAGGTGGCACCAGTGGTAAAGAACATGCCTGCTCATACAGGAGGCATAAGGGATATGGGTTCAGTCCCTCGGTCAGGAAGATACCCTGGAGAAAGACATGCAACCCACTCTAGTATTTCTTGCCTGGAGAATTCTATGGACAGAGGAGCCTGGTGGGCTACAGTCCATGGGGTCACAACTTAGCACACACGTTAAATTTTTTCAACCAGACAAATCCTTAATTCGTGCATGATCCATACCATCAGTATTATGGTCTCAGTTTATTTTTAGTTTATAGTACAAAAAGAATTGGACTTTGCTTAGATATTTCTTTTTTCCTGAGCTATGTCTTTGGTTTTGTAGGAGATAGGGACAGATGTGAAGTAGAAGTGAACGTGCAGGATATTTCTAAAAACAAGTAAGTTACAAAGATCTTGTTTAATACTGCTTGAACTCATACCTACATATGAGAAAAGAGAGACATGACATGAAATTATAGTAATTTACTTTAGAGGAACAAGACATTAATTTACTTATTATTTTTCCTTGTTTTGAAATAAGCCTTGAATTTCACTAAAAAAAAAAGAAAGAATAAATAGGTGATATGTTGCCATATTACATAAACAGGGAGCTACTATTATGTTTATTGGTATTCAATTACATCTATAGGATATCAGAGACTCTTCTTTTATTAAAATTCGGAGTAATAAAAGCAACTGACATTCAGTGAATTATTATGTAGCAGCAATGGTCTAAGGTCTATTTAGATTAATTTGCTTAATTCTTACCCTGATTCTGAGTGGTAGATACTTATATTACCAACCTCTTTTAAAGATGAGGAACCCAAAGACACAGAACATTTAAATAAGCTGCTCAAGGTTATCCAAGGTTATCCAAGTTTATGGCAGTGTTGGAACTGGATCCTGGATCTGCCCTAGTATAGATGTTAGTAATTCTGTTATACACAATAAAAATTCCTCTTTGAGGAACAAATCTGGATGTAAAGTTCATTAATTACTTCCAGTATTTTCTTCACTAGTCCATTTGGAAAATAAACTTGGACAATCTTTAAAAAAATAAAAATATAGAATGTCTTCTCTAGAGCATGTGGAATGAGATACAAGCAGGACAGTAACCTATCCTTTTTCTAATTCCTACAGGTCATTTCTAAACTGAGAAAGCATCTATTCGCTATTTTAGCAAGTTATCTGAGATCAGGACTTCAAATGATCGGGCTCAACCATACAAAATTGTCTGTGTTACAGGTCAAAATTGATCAACTATTGACAGTTTTACCTATTTACCAACAGTTTTACCTATTAACTTTCAGTTTTTTCCTGAGGTACTTCAAGCCAGAGGTTTTACAGTAAACAGTGCAAATTAAAAAGTCTATTTACAAATCCAGAATTATTCAGGACCCAGGGAAGGGGTGGTGTGGGGGAACGGAAGACACAACCACCATATTCAAAGAACTTAGAATAAGGTGCTACATGAGACAACCAGGGTCAAAGTCACACACAGTCATTACATAATCTTGGAATCGTAGCTAGAGAAAGCTACAGAAATTTAAGTCAATGCCTAGATGGATGTGAGTTTTGATAAAAAGACTGACAGAAAAGGCTCTGAAGCTCTTCAAGGCAGAAGGAACAGCATGACAAAGAGGAGATGATTGCAAACCATCATGATGTATGAAGTGAGTCCAGACTACCTGGACCTTGATTTCATGGAAATCCACAAACAGTTTAGGCTACGAAAAGAGGAAATAAGAGCAGAAAGTGGGAGGAAAAACTGGACTTTATTCTGCCAGGAGTGACATTAGGCTTTTCCATGAGAACCTTGCAGGTAAAACCACATGAACCAGGAGGATTAAACTGGTTAACGGGCACAGTATAAGAGACCAGGGCAAAGCAACTGATGAGACATCTAGCTAAACGATCCAGGGCCAAGTGTGAGGGCCAGGGTCAGAGTAGTAAAAATGAGAACAATATTTTGAATTCAACATATTAGAGAAAGAGTTTGAAGGAAGACATAATAGGATTTGATTTTTGATTTGAACTGTGGAGTAGAAAAATAAGACATTGAACTTAAGTGATTAAGAAAAATGGGAATTTATTGTGTTAAACATAAGTAAAATGGGAAAGAGTAAAAGGCTAGAGAGATGACATTCTAATAAATATATAAAATAATACATGCTTATTATTGACTGCTAACTGTCTCAAGCACTGATGGCTAAGGAATGTCAGAATGTAAACACATACACACATATGTAGGTGCATTATACTTTCTGAATCTTTAAAACAACACTGCATGACAAATATCAATATTTCAATTTTATAAGTAAGGAAATGGCCTTCCCTGGTGGCTCAGTTGGTAAAGAATTTGCCTACAAGGCAGGAGACCTGGGTTCAATCCCTGGGTTGGGAAGATCCTCTGGAGGAGGAAATGGAATCCCACTGCAGTATTCTTGCCTAGGAAATCCCATGGACAGAGGAACCTGGCGGGCCACAGTCCATGGGGGTTACAAAAGAGTTGGACACTACTTAGCGAATAAACCATCAAACCACCAAGTAGGAAATGGAGACTCACAGAAATAAAATACTTTTCCAAAAGTTGCAAAGCACTAAATATTTATGACTATTAAAACAAAGTCAATGCTCTCATGTTTCACTCAAGCGGAATTTGAAATGGCAGCTGAACCATCAAGTAACTGAATCTTAAATACAGCACATAACAGAAGACTAGAGCTTGAAGGAGAAGTCAAGACAGAATCATTGGATTTGAAAGTCATCAGGATTAGCTGAGCTTTGAAAGCAGGGTTTAGGAGTAAGGGAGGAAGACAAAAGAAATAAAACTAAAATCCTGGAAGTTACTTAGAATAATGAACAGAAATTACAGAAGACAGATTAAAAAAGGTAAGAGAACCAGAGAGTTAAGAGTGTTGCAGAGAATGGTATCAGAGAAGGCAATGGCAACCCACTCCAGTACGCTTGCCTGGAAAATCCCATGGCTAGAGGAGCCTAGTGGGCTGCAGTCCATGGGGTCGCTAAGAGTCGGGCACGACTGAAAGACTTCACTTTCACTTTTCACTTTCATGCATTAGAGAAGGAAATGGCAACCCACTCCAGTGTTCTTACCTGGAGAATCCCAGGGACGGTGGAGCCTGGTGGGCTGCTGTCTATGGGGTTGCACAGAGTCGGACAAGACTTAGCAGCAACAGCAGAGAACTGTATCATATGGCTCAGTTACTTATCAACAAGTATGCACTGAAAATTTATAAACCCCTAATAAATGGCAGCTTCTGTGATTATGGCAGGGGAGAAACCTCTGCCTTCATGGAGTGAGGAGGGGCAGGAGACTGATATTCATCTAATAATCATACCCACAGTGGTATATTTTTTTAAAAGATACAAGATACCTACACATTTTATGGTAAAGGTTTCAGCTAGAATGGAATGGTTCACAGAAAGCTTCCTTGAGAAAGGGGCAAATAACCTGACATCTTAAAGGTCCAATGGAAACTAAACAGTTGGAAATAGTTCTAGAAGAGCAACTGCTGACATAGAGAAAGAATATGCTCAAAAGGTGAGTGTCCAGAAGGAATAGAGACTGGGAGGAATTAAGCAACAGAGGGCTACAGTCCAGAAGGGCTTAGGGTTTTAGGAGCAACCCACTTTTTCTGGATCAAAAACTTCTGGAGCCTAAATTGTCCTATCCTGGACTTTTTAGAACCTCAGCTGTTTCAGATATATGGTAATTAAAGGCAGCGTCTATCTGTACCTGACCAGAAAAGGATTTTTGAACTGCCTGCTACTCATTGGCTTTACCCACAGTTTCATTTGATGTTACAGAAGATATATCACCAAAACTTCTATTCTTTTTAAAACTTATACATTGCACTCAATATGTCAGCAAAATTGGAAAACTCAGCAGTGGCCACAGGACTGGAAAAGGTCAGTTTTCATTCCAATCCCCAAAAAAGGCAATGTCAAAGAATGCTCAAACTACTGCCAAATTGCACTCATCTCGCACGCTAGTAAACTAATGCTCAAAATTCTCCAAGCCAGGCTTCAGCAATACGTGAACCATGAACTTCCAGATGTTCAAACTGGTTTTAGAAAAGGCAGAGGAACCAGAGATCAAATTGCCAACATCCACTGGATCATGGAAAAGGCAAGAGAGTTCCAGAAAAACATCTACTTCTGCTTCATTGACTATGCCAAAGCCTTTGACTGTGTGGATCACAATAAACTGTGGAAAATTCTGAAAGAGATGGGAATCCCAGACCACCTGACCTGCCCCTTGAGAAACCTATATGCAGGTCAGGAACAAAAGTTAAACCTGGACATGGAACAACAGACTGGTTCCAAATAGGAAAAGGAATACGTCAAGGCTGTATATTGTCACCCTGATTATTTAACTTCTATGCAGAGTACATCATGAGAAAAGCTGGGCTGGAAGAAGCACAAGCTGGAATCAAGATTGCCAGGAGAAATATCAATAACCTCAGATATGCAGGTAACACCACATTTATGGCAGAAAGTGAAGAAGAACTAAAGAGCCTCTCGATGAAAGTGAAAGAGGAGAGTGAAAAAGTTGGTTGAAAGCTCAACATTCAGAAAACGAAGATCATGGCATCTGGTCCCATCACTTCATGGGAAATAGATGGGGAAACAGTGTCAGACTTTATTTTTCTGAGCTCCAAAATCACTGAAGATGGTGACTGCAGCCATGAAATTAAAAGACGCTTACTCCTTGGAAGGAAAGTTATGACCTACCTAGATAGCATATTCAAAAGCAGAGACATTACTTTGCCAACAAATGTCTGTCTAGTCAAGGCTATGGTTTTTCCAGTGGTCATGTATGGATGTGAAAGTTGGACTGTGAAGAAAGCTGAACGCCAAAGAATTGATGCTTTTGAACTGTGGTGTTGGAGAAGACTCTTGAGAGTCCCTGGACTGCAAGGAGATCTAACCAGTCCATCCTAAAGGAGATCAGTCCTGGGTGTTCTTTGGAAGAAATGATGCTAAAGCTGAAGCTCCAGTACTTTGGCCACCTCATGTGAAGAGTTGACTCATTGGAAAAGACCCTGATGCTGGGAGGGATTGGGGGCAGGAGGAGAAGAGGGCAACAGAGGATGAGATGGCTGGATGGCATCACCCACTCAATGCACATGAGTTTGAGTGAACTCCGGGAGTTGGTGATGGACAGGGAGGCCTGGCATGCTGCAATTCATGGGGTCACAAAGAGTCTGACACGACTGAGTGAATGAACTGAACTGAACTGATACATTGCTACTAAGATATATGCTAATTAGACTGTCACCTTAGAATTAAATTATGATGTCAATGTAGAATCTTGTCCTACCATGGCTGACAAAATGTACCTCAAAGGGGCATTAAAATGAAAAAAAAAAGGGGTTAATATCAGAAAATGTTGAGATAAATTTTTTTCATAATAATCCTTTACTCTTGCACTCTGATTCTTTTTCCGTTATCTGTAGTTCTAAAATGGAGTGGAACAGAAGCAAAATACAAGTCTTTGTCCCACAAAGAAATAAAAGCCCATGGTCCTCTCCACCTTTATGTGGTCATAAAATAGGAAGAGGAGCAAGGTGGTCACATTGCTCAAAAGAGTACTGCATGCCTGTGTTAGTGAGCTGCGCAATTGCCCCATGGTTCCTTGCATTGTCATAAACACCACACTTCAAGAAAGCCACGTTTGCAATAAGCAAATTATTTGGGGGAGCAGATATCCATATGGTTAATACATTCTGTATCCTTTGTTAAGAAGTGTCTTGGTCTCCTAGCAACACTGTAGGGAAATCCATCAGGGGTATGAAATTAGACGGCCATGTAGGCGGAATACCTGTAGAGTTTCAGTTTTATGAAATGCTTTCACTAAAAATTATATATATTATGCAAAACAGTACAGTAATGTAAGGTTAAGATAAAAATTGTTCAACTCCCCCACAAGCAATTCAAGGTTCCAACAGTACCCAGTAGCCAAGGATCTACAGTGTACAAAGGAAAAAAGAAAGAACAAAAGACATTATGTGGGATGCCAGATGGGTTAACCATTCTTGACTGGGGAGAATTTTCTCCCCCAAAAGAGATTGCAGAGCATCTTGATACAGGTTCTTCTCTTGTATAAACCTTCTCCCAACTTTGGAAGTAAAGGGAACTGAAACATTTTATGCCATAAATAAACAAACAGTGAGTAACTAAATTAGAACTTCAAAATTACAAAGATGCACAACCCTGTACTTTGTAGGTAGTGACTGCAGCTGCAAGTCATATCCCAGCCTTGGCAGGCCACTCCAGTTGTCTTACATCTCACAGTGTTTGAGGACCAGCTGCATGCAGATTTCTGGGCCACAACTCCACAAATCAAAGTCCAGGGGGCTGATTTCTGCAGGATCTGCCTCTGGCCAATCTGTCCAAGATGACTATGAGAAACGCAAGCTATATTTTATAGAAAGTATTCTTAATGATGTCTACCCATTCCTCACTCCACAGCATTTCTTTTCATTGGAGAATGAAAGAATTTGCTCTTGCAAAGGACCTGTAATATTTTTCTTCTGCTCAGTTCAGTTCAGTTCAGTTGCTCAGTCATGTCTGACTTTTTGCGACGCTATGAATCGTAGCAGGCCAGGCCTCCCTGTCCATCATCAACTCCCAGAGTTCACTCAAACTCATGTGCATCGAGTGGTGATGCCATCCAGCCATCTCATCCTCTGTCGTCCCTTTCACCTCCTGCCCCCAATCCCTCCCAGCATCACGGTCTTTTCCAATGAGTCAACTCTTTGCATGAGGTGGCTAAAGTATTGGAGTTTCAGCCTCAGCATCAGTCCTTCTAATGAACACCCAGGACTGATCTCCTTTAGGATGGACTGGTTGGATCTCCTTGCAGTCCAAGGGACTCTCAAGAGTCTTCTCCAACACCACAGTTCAAAAGCATCAGTTCTTTTGTGCTCAGCTTTCTTCACAGTCCAACTTTCACATCCATACATGACCACTGGAAAAACCATAGCCTTGACTAGACAGACATTTGTTGGCAAAGTAATGTCTCTGCTTTTGAATATGCTATTTAGGTTGGTCATAACTTTCCTTCCAAAGAGTAAGCATCTTTTAATTTCATGGCTGCAGTCACCATCTGCAGTGATTTTGGAGCCCCCCAAAATAAAGTCTGACACTGTTTCCACTGTTTCCCCATCTATTTCCCATGAAGTGATGGGACCAGATGCCATGATCTTCGTTTTCTGAATGTTGAGCTTTCAGCCAACTTTTTCACTCTCCTCTTTGACTTTCATCAAGAGGCTCTTTAGTTCTTCTTCACTTTCTGCCATAAGGGTGGTGTCATCTGCATATCTGAGGTTATTGATATTTCTCCCGGCAATCTTGATTCCAGCTTGCGCTTCTTCCAGCCCAGCATTTCTCATGATGTACTCTGCATAGAAGTTAAATAATCAGGGTGACAATATACAGCCTTGACGTACTCCTTTTCCTATTTGGAACCAGTCTGTTGTTCCATGTCCAGTTCTAATTGTTGCTTCCTGACCTGCATATGGGTTTCTCAAGGGGCAGGACAGGTGGTTTGGTATTTCCATCTCTTTCAGAATTTTCCACAGTTTATTGTGCTCAGTGTGATACAAAACAAAAACCCTTCTAAACAACAAAATGAGGCTTCTTTTCTCAGTTGATTAATTGCATGTGTAGTTCTACTCATTTCCTTTCCTAAAACCTTCCAACTAATTTCATCAAATATTTATTGTCTACTGTGTTTCTACAACAAAACTACAAGCCGGAAATATCGTAGAGCTGAATAAATATGCATTCTTGGCTTGCGTTTTAGGTACTGTATGGAGTACTGGAGATATGACGAGTAAACTAGATTGCTTCTGTCTGTATGGAACTTGTATAGAGACAAACAAGCAGTATGCCTTAAAGAGAGGTGCTATCAAAGATCATTTGTTTAAAAATTTAAACACATTATAGCTTCTGGAAGAATTTCGATTCTGGAGTTTAAATACAGTCTCTATATAAAAATCAATTGTTTGGCCTTATCCATATTTATTTTCAAAAGCCATCAAAAGACACAAAAAACAGAAGGGTTAAAGATCAAAAAAAGAATGCTTAAATTGTGTTGATGCTATCAGAAAAATATGAAATACTATGGGACAGAGGAGGTAATGATTTATTTCTCCTTCTCTATGTTTGAGTTTCTCTGTACCACACACTATTTCAATTCTGAATCAAGGATGAAGAGTTGGAGGTGGCAAAACATGTTTTCGGGGAACTATAGATCTCTCTTTAATATCTACTTTGATTAGAACTAGTTTCCTGATAAAAATACCTGCCTCACTAAGCAAAAAAGCTAAAATCTGATTATAGTTTTAAAATCAGGATTCTAAGCTTCTCCCTCTTGGATACAAAGAGATGAAGATTTAAGTAGGAAGCTATTTAAGAAGCTTGATGCAAAGTCAAATACAGTCTAGATCTATATGACACTTCTCCTTCAAATTTCACCATCAAGATTGCCAGGTGCTAAGGGTTCCAGAGTTAGATTGTGTATTTGACATCTGTTGTTTCTGTTGCCCTAACTGAATGCTCTCGGGTTACCTTTCATTTCACTAGGGAAGCCAAACGGGAGAAAGTGGTTCCTCTCCCTATTTGGCAGACGAATCTGGGACACGTGAGTCCCAAGGCAGAGACATCAATGTGCAAGGCCAGACAGAGATTCTTGGAAGCAGCTGTGATGGACTGAAGACTCAACAACATGCAGGATGATGTGTGGCTAACAGTGCAGAGTGATGGCCACTGACAGCCGCATCCTAAGCTGAGTCCCCATGACAGGATCTTACCTTTGCTTGGACTTATTCGGTTACTACTCAAAGGTCTTTCTCCAAACTTCTCATTACTTTTGTGATCTGAAACTTTCTAACAAATTATTTTTCTGCTTCAATTAATCTGAGTCAGTTTCTGTTTGCATGCACTAAGAACTTTGACTCACATGAGTAGGAAGCTGGGGTCACAAATTATGGAGAAAGGCTCCATCAGATATAACAGAAAAAAGTATCAGCTCTGAAGAGACGATTGACAGCGGTGAGGTTCCTAACTCGGATCCAGCACATATTGGTGAACTAGGATCACTACAGGGAGAGAAAGGTAAGCAGGAAAGCTAGAGATGACACTTGAATAGATACATAGACAGATTATATCACCTAGGAGACACCACTGCAACTGGGGAGGGGGGGGCTGTTTTCAGAACATACTTGCTCCAGGTCTAGAAGGCTTTCTACTATGCTCATTCACTTATTCTTTTACTCAGTCTGTCATTAGTGAAGACCTAATTTGAGACAGCACTATTGGTAAAAAAAGAGATGTTCGTTCCCCATAAAAATTACACATGAGCAAGACAGATATTTAATAAATAATTATAAATACAGTTGATCCTCAGTATTCAGATTCTATATTGATGAATTTATCTTCTTGCAAAAAATGCATTTGTAACCCCTAAATCAATACCCACCCTGCTTTAGCAGTCATAGGTAGATATGTTTAGAGGTGTG
The DNA here is from genome assembly GCF_042477335.2 of Ovis canadensis. Classification (NCBI taxonomy): domain Eukaryota; kingdom Metazoa; phylum Chordata; class Mammalia; order Artiodactyla; family Bovidae; genus Ovis; species Ovis canadensis. Next base: position 40,062,992 of record NC_091250.1, on the reverse strand, counting down.
AGACATTAAAGTTGCATAATACATGTGTTCCCAACTGAAGCTGAACAAAGAGACATCCTGCCTTTTTATTTTCTCTCATAGAGATGGCTGGGGGATAGACACAACAGGGGACAGTGGGATGCAAGGAGTTCTGGCTCTAGGACCTGTTGACTGGTTTGAATCCCAACCTGGCACCTGTTAGGGTGGTGTCTTTAAGCCAGTCACTTAACACTTCTAAAACTTGTTTTCTCTCTTGTAAAATAAAGAAAATAGATATACAAGGATGAGTTACTTTTAGGATTTAAGATTATAATCTATGTGAGATACAGAAACATAAATATATAGACATAGATATTTATGGATATATTTCCCCAGGAGCAATGTTTCATTATTTGATAATTAAGTATTTGGGGTATAATTATAGCAAATAAATGAGAATTGACCATAATAAATTTAATTTAAATGACAAATACAGGGTGTTAGGGTGGGACTACATAGTTAACACCGAATTCAATCAGAGAGTCAAGAAATGTTACCGTTAAGAAGTTAGTACTCGAAGCATGAGCAATATTATGGCATTGAAATTTTGGAAAAGGAGCTCTGGAAGTACAGAGAGATGTGGTGGTCTGGCTAAACCAGAGCACAGTCTGAAGAAACAAGAGAGGGAGAAAAAATGAGCCTGGCAGGCAACAGGAAGTTAGATCTTCATTTCCTGTGTGGGCCACTTTAAGAGAAATTCGGGATTTATCCTGAGGGCATGGGAAGCTATTGATGAATTTTCTGTGGAACTAAGGCTTGGCCAGGTTTTCCTGGCTCTTACTATCCTTGTCCGCCAAGATCGTTTTAAGCACATAAAATAAGTAGGAGTTAGGAGAATTGAGATTCCTTGAGAATTTAATACTGAAATTGGTAACAAAAGCACATCTCAGATGATCTAAGTCCCTTCCCAAAAGGGAATTAAAGGAATTACTAACAGACTCTAGAATCAAATTGTAAATAAGATCTCTCTAACAACTTACTTATAAATAAATAAATTAAGAAACTATTCATTTCAATGTCTTAAAAGTTACTTTTAAGCTAAAGAGAGTAGTTCTCTTTTCAAATTTAGAATGTACCAAGATTTTGTTAAAAAAAAAAAACCAACATTCTAAGTATGTTTTCTAAGCTATTTATCTTTGCCATAATCCAAGATCTACTCTATAGCTTGAAAACCATAACCATTTTCCCTAATTTAAAAACATTTTATTAAGATAAAATACATCCAATAAAATTCACTCATTCTAAGTGGACAGTTTGCTGGAATCCACAGCAATCAAGACTGAACATTTTTCATCGTCTTAGAAGAGTCCTCTGGTAGAAATTTTCAATCCATTCTTTCTGCCTACTTTAGGACCAAGCTAACACGGATCTGCTTTCTAAAATAATAGACTCACTTTGTTTGGAATTTCACATAAAGGAGATCACGCAATATGTGTCTTTTGTGCCTGTCAAATTTTAGATCTCATAGGTCATTGAAGGTTTATGCAAAAATTTTCAGTCTTTTTCTCTGTGTGCTTTATTTTGGATAGTCATCATTGGTGTCTTCAAGTATTTTTTTTTTCAATTTCAAATGTTATTTAATACCATGTAGTATATTTTTAATTTCAGATGCTATAGTTTTTAATCTCTAAGATTTTTTTTGGATTTTTATACCTTGTAACTTTGCACATATTATTTTCATATCTTTTCATATCTATGAATATAATTGCATGCTTTATAACAGTTCTTTTAAGATCTTTGCCAATTCTATTATTTCTGCCATTTGTGTTTCTATTCTATTGATTTTTTCTCCTGCATTTTCTTGCCTGTCTGCATAGCTGGTCATTTTTACTGGATTCCAGACATTGTGAATTTTACATTACTGAGTGCTGGATTTTTCTCTTTAAAAAGTATAGGATTATGTTATAGTATGTGTTACATTGTCTGAGAATCAGATCTTTTTGAGACTCACTTTATGAGCTTTGTCCTACTGAGTCTAGAATAGCCTTTTCTCATGGGGATAATTTAGCCTCCTTACTAAAGTATTGCCCTTTTGAGGGCTGTATCTGGTGCCCTATGTATTATGAGGTCTCTCTGCTGTGGCTGCGGGAAACACAAACTACTTCTAGTGTCAACTCAAAATACTGTTCTATTTACTGCTTTCCCTGTGTGTTCTCCCTGGGTCCTGAAGAGTTTTATCTGACACAGGTAAATATAAAAGTCCCATGGGATCCGTTTACAGATGCTGGGAAGCCTCTGCAGGCAGCTTCCTTTTCTCTGATACTCTGCCCCACAAATGCTACTCACCTTGGTTTCCCTGAACTCTTCTCTCTGTCTCTTTAATTCAGTGAGACCACTCGTCTCTATGTAAAATCTCCCTCCTTGCTCCTGGACCGGGACACTGCCTCCAGGAAGTAAGCTTGTACAGCCATAGGATTTATCTAGTTTGTTTCTCCTTTCTGGATCTCAATCTGTACAAACTGCTATCCAGCCTTCAAAAACTCATGTTTCATAAAGTTTATTGATTATTCTAGTTGTTTATAGCAAAAAAGAAGGCAATTCTAATAATAAGTAGTCCTTCTAATAAGAAGAAATATTAAATTATACTGACTTTTGTGTTTACCAACCTAATTACCTTTAGTTTGTTTTTGTTGTTGTTGTTATAGATTCAAATTAGTGTCTGATGTCACTAGCTTTCTTTCCGAAGCATTTTCTGTAATATTTCTTAAGGCAAATTTGCTCGCAACAAACTCTCAGTTTTTATCTGAGAGTGTCCATTCTGTCTTCTGTTTTGAAGGATAACTTTGCTAAATAAAATATTCTTGGTTGACAGATTTTACTTTCAGCACTTTGAGTGCATCATCCTACTGCTGCCTGGACTTCACTGTTTCCAATGAGAAGTCAGCCAGTAATCTTACTGCACTTTCCTTATATGTGATGAGTCATTTTTCTTTTACAGTTTGCAAGATTTTCTCTACTTCTGGCTTTCAACATTTTTACTGTAATGTATCTGACTATGGATCTCATTGAGTTTATTCTATTTGGAAATCATTGAGCTTCTTATATGTATAGATTCATGTTTATCATCAAACTTAGTGATTTTTTTTGCCATTATTATTATTTTTTCATTGTGCTTCTCCACCTTCTTTTGGTACTTCAATTACATATATGTTAGTGCACTTAAAGGCATTCCTAATGTCTCTAAAATTATGTTTATGTTTCTTCATCCTATTTCTTCTCTATTTTTCATATCATGTAATCTCTGTTGATCTTTCTTCAAGATCACTGAACCTTCCTTCTGTCAGTTCAAATGTATTGTTGACGCCTTCTACTATTAATAGTAACCATACTCTTCAACTCCAGAAATTCCACTTTGTTTTTTTTCATAACTCCTGTGTCTTCACTGGTATTGTCCATCTGATGAAACATCATCATCATATCTTCCTTCAATTCTTTAGGCATGGTTTCTTTTGGTTCTTTCAACATAATAATCATGGCTGTTTCAAAGCCTGTCATTTTCTATTGCTTTAGTTTTTTCTTGTTATGGGTCATACTTTCCTAGGGTTGTTTTGCATATCTCATAATATTTTTGTTGAAAATTACATTCTAGAAAACATATTGTAACAAGTACAGGTACTGATTCCTCCAAACCTGGGTATTCTTCCTCTTTGCTTGGTGGTTTATGTGGTCACTGACTTGGCTCAACTAATCCTAACAAGTTTATTTTGTTTGCATTACGCAATGTGTGGTGTTCTGGCCCAGATTTTTCCCCTTATATTAATCTTCTAGTCTGGCTACATAGGAATAACCCCTTGGTTGACTTAAATCACTTATTGATCAAAGGTTATGCCTAAGTCTTCTTAATCAGTTTTATTTTTACCCTTTACTACTGAGTACACATGTGGCTTGGGCTGCTATCATAGTTCAGAGATTTTACAGGTTTTGCCCTATATTTAACCAAGGAACATAAGATTAGTTGGGCTTCTCTTGTGGCTCAGCTGATAAAGAATCCACCTGCAATGCGGGAGATCTGGGTTCAATCCTTGGGTTGGGAAGATCCCCTGGAGAACGAAAAGGCTACCCACTCCAGTATTCTGGCCTGGAGAATTCCATGGACTGTATAGTCCATGGGGTCACAAGGAGTCGGACATGACTGAGTGATTTTCACTTTACTTTCATAAGATTAGAGGCTCTTTCTCTGATCCCTTCTGAGATGGTATAACTTTGGGCATGTACAGAGTCTTCAGACTGCCAGGAAGGAAAGTAATTTTATTTTTAAACCTGGCTTTCTAGGTGTTGCCCCTGGGTTAGAACAGCTAAGGGTCTGATTAGTGTTTAGTCAGAGGTTATCTTTACGCCTCTTTTTCTAGTAAGGCTTTACCCCCTGTTAATGGATGGGTCTTTGTGTAGCACTGGGAATGACCTCAAGCCTCCCCAGAACTCTGCTCAGTTCCTGAGTGAGTGTGGCCTAGTGTATGAGCATACCATCCCCTAGCTCAGGTGTGACTGTGATCATGGGAGGACTCGTTTTAAGCTATCTCTTTTCCTGATTCTTCTTTTAAACTTCTGGCTGTTCTACCATTTTGCTTGTATCATGGAGTTAGCAGCTTTCTCTTGCTCTCTGCTAAGATCTCCATTGCTTTCAACAATGTCATTAGGCAGGAGTTCTCTATTCTCTGTTTCAATATAGTCAATCACCTCAAGCAGAACTTTGGAGTGTTTGATCTTTATGCCCTACCTTTTTCACCAGGAAAGGCATCTATACACCACTACACCAAACCTGTGGGCAGGGGGCATACTTTTCCCAGAGTAATACCCCCTGGACACTGCGGAAGTGGTAGCCCTTGGTCTTCTCAGTTGGTCCCTCCTATAATGGAATCTTCACTCTATGAGTAAAATGGGATAGGGGTGTCCCAAGTGCCAGTGTTTCATGCGTTGCCAAATAAAAAATAGACAGTTCCTTCTAAGAGTACGAGCGAGGTGGGAGGAGAGACTCAGACCTCTCAGCTGCATCTACCAGGAATACAGCTCCTAACATGAGACTGAGGGGAAAGAGGATAAGAAATGCTGGCAGTCTGCTCTTTCTCAAGTGAAAAGCTAGCAGCTGAGGGAGAAGGAGTCCCTGTCTTTCTTCTTGGTGGCACATGACCAGTGTAGAACTCTCATAACACTGGGGATAACAGGACGGGCAAGGGAGCAGGTTAGGACTCAAATACCTCAGACCCTCACTGTTCATAACAAGATCGAATATATCTTCCTGAATGAAAATTTCTCTACTTGCTGTATGCCCTTAGGACAATGTATGGAGAATTTAAATGATTGCTTAAAAAATATATATATTCAACAGCTCCTCATCTGGAGTTTCATTAATCCCTTTAACTCTGCTATTTCAAAAGTCTTATTTAGATATACTTCTTTATTTCCCAGAATTTGATCATTTTTCACCTGAAACATTTTAAACTTTTCCCATTTAATTTTCTTGTCTTCCCACAGCCTCAATCTTGCCAATTCTTCAGTTAAGAAACAGTTTTCATTTTGAAAATAAGACTGAACTAAGTAAATAAGTTCTTTTTTTCCTTGCAATTCCTTCATGTCACTGCTGCTAAAGAAGATTAAAGTAACTTTTCCTTTCTATTTCTTCTCCATCCCTTCATTCACATCTTCTTTACTTCCATCATTTTCACAATTCTCTCCAAAATTTTATTTGTAGCTATTTCCCCTTTCCTATCAAAGACACACTAGCTCTACCATCAGTCATTTTTTTTAAGTGAAAACTAATTTCTCCATCTATAATAAAATTAAAGATGTTAATTTATGTAAAGTATTTAGAAGAGTACCTGGCATATGGTAAGTAGACAAAATGTATAAAATAATTTTTATTTTTAATGAAAGGCTAAAGCAGAGTCCTAGAAGTTGGAACTAGAACTGGCTTTAAATTTCAGCTATTTCCAAACTCTGCATTTTATGGATGGGACATCTATAAAGAAATAAATGATTTACCCAAGTCTTCAGATCAAATATATACATAGATATTATTTCATTTTTTGCTTACAATGACCCTAGGAAGTAGGTTGATTGGGTAACATTATCTGAGGCACACAGAAGTTAATGACTTGCCTAAGCTACCATTAAGTAAGGACAAGACCAAAACGAGAGCCAGATCTCCTGATGAGCATTTGCATGGGCTCAACCAATATGTTTTTTGCCATCTGCACCACCAGGAAGCTCTACCCTGGTGGCTCAGGTGGTAAAGAAACTGCCTGCAATGTGGGAGACTGGGGTTCAATCGCTGGGTCAGGAAGATCCCCTAGAGAAGGAAATGGCTGCTGCTGCTACTGCTGCTAAGTCGCTTCAGTTGTGTCCAACTCTGTGCGACCCCATAGACAGCAGCCCACCTCCTCCATCCATGGGATTTTCCAGGCAAGAGTACTGGAGTGGGGTGCCATCATTGCCTTCTCCGGAAGGAAATGGCAACCTTCTCCAATATTCTTGCCTTGAGAATCCCACAAACAGAGGAAGCTGGCAGCCTACAGTCCATGGAATGCAAAGTGTCAGACAGGACTGAGAGACTAACATTTTCACTTTCACCTAACATGTTACTGAGTTCATTTTGGATATTAAAAAATGCAATTTAATAGTCCTCTAGAATTTACTAAGGGTTTTCACATAATGTATCCCATTTGCTTTAACAAGTGATGGCATAGGTATTGCAACATGAACAAAGGAATGTGATAGTCCTCACAGAGATTAGAAGTCAGGGTGCACAGCTAGTAAGATGCAAAGCCAAGAGCCCAGGTCTTCTCGCCCCAAGGCCAGAGCCTTACCTCTCCACCAGGCTGCCTGAGCACAGCTCTCAGGATATTCATCTTATCTTCCTAACATAGAGAACCCTCCTAGTTTACCTTTATAGCTCCATTCAGTCAGGTGTCTTCATAAAAGAAATTATGCATTTTTGTTCTGCAGCTAAGATTTTAAAATTTCAGGAAGCAATTTCATGCTATTACTTCCATCTTTCTTTTTTTTTTTCAAATTCATTTCTGAATTACCCAGGTGAGTCGTTTAAAACTTGAGACCTTTACAGTTCTTCCATCTATTTGTCCTCTGGGTTCACATCGCAGTTTTGGTTAGCAAGATTCTACTCTTACGTCTTGCTTTCTTTAAGTAAACAGTATATTACACCCAGACATATTCACAAACTTTGAGCACTGGCCCACTCACTCATTTACCAATCTTATGCCAAACTCCTCAAATGTCAAAAGACATGACAGTTTTTAAATAATAAAATAGTTGCATCTCTTTGAAATGTCATAAATCATATTCTGTAAGTTTTCAAAAATTTTCCTTAAAAAAGTTATAAAAGTAGAAAAAGGCAAATAATATCTTCTCACAGATTAAAATATATTAATGTTAATATTTTTCCAAAATTAATAGTCTTCAATCTCAATTAGGGTAATTAACTCCTGCTTCTGTATGCAGTGAAAACTAATTTTTCTCACATTAGGTCTTATTGTGTTTGGATGCATTTTCTACAAATAAAAATAGCTTACTTACAGTATCTTCTTATATGATAATTAAAATTTTCTTAACTATATAAAATGTGAAAATAGTTTTTTTCTATGTTCAATTTCAAAAAGATTATATATTTCTTCTAAAATATTATTAAAATGCAGAAAATAAAGAAGAGAAAAATAATCATCTGAAATATCACATTGATAACCACAATTAAAATTTTAAAAACATGCTTTCCGATATTTCAGAGATATGCAATAATTTTTAGTGTTCTTTTGTAACTTTTTTTCATTCCAGTGCCCATGCTAATATTTCCATATCAGTACATATAGATACATGGAATCTTTTCTCTTGGTTTTTAATTTTGGTGGAGTAGGGTATTTGGTTTATTTTTTACAACAAATGTAGAATTTTAATAATGTATCTCCATATAAGGCATTCTTATCATTGCTAATTACAAGGTCTAGTCTTAGTTTATGTTATCTTTCCCTTCTCTCTCAATCCTTGGGCCCTTCTACTCCTCTTACATACATACTGTTTATAATGAATGTGGCATACACCTTCGAATATTTATGTATCCTTTGTAGACATATATATATATAATAGATGAACACGTTAGTATATTAAACTAGCAAATAACAATATGCACAAAGAACACTAAGACAGCTGAATGCAGCAAGCCACATAGGAAGAGATTATTATTCATCATCCCCTTTCACATGCTTTTCTTCTAGACCCCTTTTGACCACAGGCACCATCTTGAAAGTGCTATCTGCATGATTCTGCCTCATCATTGTACAAAAAACGCAAACACAAGACCAAGAGTACAAGGAATATTTCTCTGGAACCTCTACATTCTGTTCAAAACCTGAAATTGTTTCTCCATTTGCAATTTGTGAGGATGTGTCTCTGTTCTCCCTTTCACTTGTTTTCTACCTTTTCTCACACCTCTTTCCACAAGGCAGCATTCTTCTTATTTCAAAGCAATGATCTATATTTTATAGCAGTATTTTTAATGCATTAGAAATTTAACATGTCTTTCAAAGATGATATTGGTATTTTTATTATAATTATTATTGCCTATGATGGAGTTCTTTTATAAAATTGTAAAGCTCTAGAGTAGAGTATCTCAATCTTACTTCTCCCATGAACCCTGTTACTGTTAATACATGAATCTGCAGAAATGTTATTTATTTCAAGAGTACATATATTTCCCTAGGGATGGGTCTCTACATATTGACTTCAAGCACACATGTCCCTTGAGGATCTGTCGTATTCACAGGAGTGAAATTGCTGGGTAATTGGTTATACGAATATATAATTTAACTACACACTGACAGATTTCTCTTCAGAATCACTGTACCAGTTCATATTTCCACCAATGTCTTCCCTATATCATGGTTTTAACAACCACGTGACATTTCATATTATGGAAGGAAGCACTATAATTCACCTCACCATTCCTCTACTTTTGAACCTGTTATTTCTACTTTTGGATATATTATATTAAAACTCATAGATACATATCCTTCTATAGAAATCTTCGTGCAATGTTTTGACTATTTTTTAAAGACAAGTTCTTAAAAATGTAGAAATGGTACAAGATAAAATAACAAGCATATAATGCTTTGGAGGCATATTGGCTAATTGCTTTCAAGAAAGCTTGTATCAATTATAGTCCCTTTCAGAAATCTCTCATATGTTTGTTCGTTTACAAAATATTTATTAAGTGCTAGTATTTTTCAGGTACTATTTGGGGCCCTGGCCATTAGACACAGAATGATTCTCCATTCCTTAGGGGAGGAGGAACTGTGGGAGAATAAGGAAGCTAAAAGAGAAAATGGTCTCAGTTAGGAACTAGCTTCAGGAGGTCCCCATAGGAAGCTCTGTTAGATAAATTACAGCATAGAAACAGTCCTACTTGAAGCAGGAGGTCAGGCCATATGTGTCTCCTGAGGTGGAGGATGGGGAGTGGGCTGAGCAGAGAAGCTCTCCTTTTGGTCAAATCCAACTCTCCATCAAAGGGGCAGCTGTGCCTTGTCAGCTGCCACCACTCACACCGGCAAGTTGGCAGCGAGTCGGGGGTGGGATCAGCTACCTGTGACAGGGATCCAAGGGAGGAATGACCTGTCCGTGGGTAAGAACTTGACACAGGCTAAAGCCTCAATTATCTTTTTAAGTTAAGGACTCTTGAGGCCCTCCCTTTCAATATGGAGGAGGATGAAGAGACTCAATTTTCATTTCTTCATCTCATTTACCTTCTAACAAATAACTTCACAACGGTAGGGTCTACCCAAGTCATCCCCACAGCTGTTTGTCAGTGCTATAACCCACAGTGAAGATCTGAAACAGCCAGGAGAAAATTTAGAAGCCTCCTTCTCTTTCTTTCAGTGTAGATAATATTCATCTCATCTTAGGTAAAGAGCAATTTGGAGCTTGCCTACTTCTTCAGGCCAAAATTCAATCTTATTTCCACCAGATGTGCTCAATAAATGATGACAGGAAATAACATCTCTCCATTTCCAGGTAAGAGAAGATGAGTGAGGCTGCTGGGTGCATATGAGGCAGAAACCATCATCACAACTAGAGTGACCAATCATTTGGGTTTGCCGAGGACTGAAGGGTTTCCCCAGAAAGGACACAGAAATTTCAGCATTAAAACTGGAATCATCCTAGGCAAATCAAAACTTGTGGTCATCCTAAGTCTAAATAACAAATTCAAATTTTACCACTATCTGTGGTTTAAAATTGCAATTTTCCACTTTCTTCTTCAACAGAGTTTATAATATTCTTTGAGTTCACTGTACCTGTGTAGTTTATGAAGTCAAAAGAAATTGATCCAAAATTTCATGGTTCTCACATGAATTACTGAAGATTTACTCTTAAGCAAGAATCTCTTAAAAAAATTTTTTTTTCAGAGCTACAAATATTGCCAAATGGTAGAAGAAATCAGAGATAAAAACAAGCTTAAGAGGTGTAAATAACTTAAAATTTAGAGGCTTCATTCTAAATGAATGACAGCAAGTCAAAGAGCAGATTTAGTTTCTAGGTTTTTACTAATCCACATTCTCAGACTACAAGTAGGTTTTATAAAGGCATCCCAACTCAAATGTCAATATTCAGCCATTTCATTTGTCAGTCTCCTTCACCATGCTGATTGCTAAAATATGTGCAGGGAAATTATGGATAGACAAAAAGCTAGAAGAAGATAGCAAGGAGAAGAGACACTAGAGAAGAGAGATGAACCAAGCAAGATGAGGTGGGCTGGCAGAAATATTTTTAGGAAGAAAAATACCAAAGGATGAATTCCGAGTTCACTTTTCTCTCAATAAAGTTTTCTGTCTCTACCTCCAATGAAGTCTTTTCTACATGCAAATATTGTGTAGCTTACATCGTATAGGAACTAAGAAACAGGGTTTTGTTTTAGTCCAAGGTTGACAGAGTCTGATAGGACAACTGGGAGAGCATTAAACGCTGTCCTTACAACTGCAATACTTCACTGGACACAAGGCTCCGAGCCAGAGATCACCAGACTCGACTGAGCAATGGAACTGAACTGAGCTGAAGGGTTTCCCAGGTGGCGGCAGTGGTAAAGAATCCGCTTGTCAAGTCAGGAGACATAAAAGATGTGGGTTTGATCCCTGGGTCCAGAAGGTTCCCTGGAGGAGGGCATGGCAACCCACTCCAGTATTCTTGCCAGGAGAATCCCATGGACAGAGGATTCTGGCAGGCTACAGTCCATGGGGTCGCAAAGAGTCGGACATGACTGAAGCAACATAGCTACAAAATGGAGGCTCAGAACACTCTTACTTGGATATTAAGGGGAAAGATGATTATATTAGCTGGTATCTGGACACTTGTAGACTTTATGACTCCATAACACCCAGGTGAAATTCATCCTAAGTGCCTTATCGGTTAAGTCCAAGCTTAACCACATCTGCAGGCACCAATTTTTGCTGCCACCAGGATATCAGACAAGACAGCCTCTGCGTGCATGATCTTTCTCACTATGCTGCACCATGGTAACTTGCTATTTCTGATAAGACACTATCTCATTATGTATCGTCACACCTTCCCACTGTTTGATATGTACATCTATATTTTATAGAAACTGAGAAGACAAAATAAATTTAATAAGGAAAAAGTTCTGCTGCAAAATCTGCTATTAAGTAGAACCTCTTTTTGTTGATGGCCTTAGACACCTTGTACAAATTGAGTGATTGCTCTGAGAAAATATACAGTATGTAAAGCTACCAGGAATGTCAAATTGTTCTTCTCTGATGGATCAAGGACAGAATGCTGGCAATTCATCTTGGGGAGTTACAAAAATAATAGATGGGGAAGATTAGTGGACATGGGAACCTTATCAGGAAATGCAGGTTGTTACCAACAGCAAAGGAAATGACTGTTATACTTGCAAATGAGGATTTCTATCACATGTTTCACTGGGTCACTGGAAAAACTCCCTGGGAGCTTTTCAACAAAGCATATCTGTGCCTATGCATCCCTCTGGAAATATTTATGAGATTGAAAAGCTGAAATCAGCTTTGACATTAATATCAATCTCGACTGTCTTCCAAGACCAAAGTTGATTTATTTTACTAGGAAGATACACAAGAAAGTAACTGCTAGTTTTAATTAGGTCACCTACTCCAGTCTCTGGGAACAGCTCATTGCAATATGCTTATTTGTTTTGCATCTTATGTTACTAGAATATTGCAAAAAATAATGCTTCCACAATCTTCTAAGGAGAACTCCTATAAATGTATATAAGGAAATTGAAATTGTTCAGTCATGTCCAACTCTTTGCAACCCCATGGACTGTAGCCTGCCAGGCTCCTACATCCATGGGATTTTCCAGGCCAGAATACTGGAGTGGGTTGTCATTTCCTTCTCCAGGGGATCTTCCCGACCCAGGGATCGAAGCCAGGTCTCCCGCATTACAGGCAGACTCTTTACTGTCCGAGCCACCAGGGAATCCCTAAATGTATATAGGGAAAGCTTCTCTAATTAACTTTTTTACTAATTGTGATAAAAATATTTTTTCTTGTTCTTTGTTCAACTCATCTCCATCTAAGTCAGTAGATTTTTTTCTTCTCTCAAACATTAAATTTCCTCTGAAGAGAAAACAACCAACAAATAAACAATGAATTAATTATTTTAGTATCAAAATGCCCATGACCACTCTACAGGATGTTTAATATTTCCCATGGACACTTCTCCTTCTCTTCTTCATTACTTAACATTCTTTGATATAAAATGAAAATGGGATTTCCTTTGCAAAAGTTACAATTTCCTCTATTTGGAAATTTCCACTATTTCTTCTATAGTGGAAACACTATAGAAGTCAAACTGTCAAATTTCTTAATATTTTTAATAACTACCACCTCAATCGCCTGCAGGAGGGTATGGCAACCCACTACAGTATTCTTGCCTGGAAAATCCCATGGACAGAGGAGCCTGGCAAACTACAGTCGATAGGGTTGCAAAGAGTTGGATACAACTCAAGCAACTGAGCATGCATGTACCACCTCAATCACTCTCCAACTACACTGGACCACATCCTACTCCTAGATACTAAGGAGCACTAGGAGGAAAAAAATAATTTAAAAAGCTATAAAAAAATAGATATTCAATGACAACTTCTTTAAAATGAAAAAGATAGATTGGAGTATCAGGAGCTTAAAGGGAAAGAGCCACTTACTCATTCACAAAGCTTTCATCAAGGGCCTACTGCAGTCTGTCCACTAAAGCAGGTACCAGCCACGTGTGTCAGGTACAGCACCGAATGCCAGACAAAACTGAGCAAGATTCAAGAAACTATGGAAACACATGGCTTGCAATGCTGTTACAGGTGCCATTTTAGTAGTATAGTCAGAGCACAAGAGGAAGGTCTTGATTCTTGCTTGGGGTTTACCAAGAGAAAAGTTTACCTAGAACTTTCCTATCTGGGATTGGAAGATGAGTCCATTTTGCCAGGGATACAGGAAGAAAGCAAGGGAATGTGGAAGAGGAAAATGAAGCGTTCCTCCCTTAGGGGGCCATAGCATCCAAATGAGTAGCTCATATTCAGTGAACAATTTCTAAAACAAAAACATACATAGGTTTTTCCAAGTCACTACTAGCCGTCTTCAGAATTTAAGTTTGAAGTCTTAGCTCAGTAGGGTGCTTTTTTCCTAAATACCATGAAATTAAAAAAAAAAAAAGATATTCAATGACTACATCTTAAAATGAAAAAAAAAAAAAAAAAAGGCAAAGAACCGTAATCTGATTCTTTTACGAATTGCAGAGCTCTGGCCTCCTTCCTCACTGCAGATTAGATAATGGGGAAAACAGAGAAGTAGTTCTATCACAGGCAAAATAATAAAGTCACATTTGCCCATTTTCCAGTCTGATGTTCCTCTAACTCTAATGGACTGCGTGGTTCTATATTCCTTAAATCTACTAGGAATGAAGAGCATGCCTGTTCTTTTTCCGAGTGAAACTGTGCCCCTCAACTTTACTCTAATTCCGTCTGCTTTTCACAGAGGCAAAGGAAAGCAAAGCTCTCCTCTATGAGCAGGAGCGACTGCTGCTATGAGAATTTTCCACTTTGTAAGCAGTCAGGCAAAGGAAAAAAAAATCAGCTTTTTCTTATTTCTGTCCTCCACATTCCCCTAATTTCCAAGGAGAGTTCTCTACTTGATGGGTTCTTTGGGCCTCTATGATGCTATAGAAAAGAGAGAGAGTCAAAGAGGTAGTGAGTAGGAAAAGCAGAAGAATGAGTCCAAGGTGGTTAGCTAATTTATAGGATGAAATGGTGAAGGCTTCCCAGGTGGTAAAGAATCCACCTGAAATGCAGGAGATGCCAGTGACGTGGGTTCAATCCCTGGGTCAGGAAGATCCCTGGAGGAGGATATGGCAACCTACTCCAATACTCCTGCCTGGAAAATTCCACAGACAGAGGAGCTTGGTGCACCACAGTCCATGGGGTTCAAAGAGCTAGACACGACTGAGCACATACAAACAAGGTGAGTGAAGATGAGGAACAGGAGGAGAGAAAAGCCACTGGGATGGAAGTAGATAAAAAAACATTTGAGAAGTTAGGAGTCTTAAGGGAAGAGGTGTTGGAGCAGCTGCAGAATATACTGGGAGTAGCTAAATGATAAAAGCGAATTTTAACAAGTATGCTGCAACCTGTGCATTTGGATACCCTGCATGACTTACATGAAAGACTAGTATAAAATTTGAAATTTTTTAAAATTTACTTTGATTTTCATAACTGTACTTCTGTAATAATAGCTGTGCTCCTAGACTGGATCCTATGGCTCTAGTCTAACAAGGACTATGCCTCTTTGATATGTAAGTTTACTGGTCAGTAAATAATATTAATCCTACTCTGCCCACTACGGCAGCCACCAGTCACACGTGGCCATCAAGTGCTTGCGGCATGGCTAGTCTGGATTGAGGTGCACTGTGACTGTGAGACACATACAGAGTATTGAAGACCTACTTTAACACACACACACACACACACACACACAGGTAGGAAAGGAGGGAGGAAGGAGAAAGAAAGGAAGAAAGAAGGAATAAATCACATTAATAATCTGTATATCCTGCTGCTGCTGCTGAGTCGCTTCAGTCGTGTCCGACTCTGTGCGACCCCATAGACGGCAGCCCACCAGGCTCTGCCTTCCCTGGGATTGTCCAGGCAAGAACACTGGAGTGGGTTGCCATTTCCTTCTCCAATGCAGGAAAGTGAAAAGTGAAAGGGAAGTCACTCAGTCGTGTCTAACTCTTTTGACTACCAGGCTCCTCTGTCCATGGGATTTTCCAGGCAAGAGTACTGGGCTGGTGTGCCTTTGCCTTCTCCAAATCTATATATGAGTTACATGTTAAAACAGTAATATGTTAGCTGTATTAAGTAAAACATATTATTGATATTAATTTACCTGGTTCCTTTTGCATTTTTTAAGATGACTATGAGAAAATTTTCAATTACATGTCTTCACATTTTTGGCTTACGTTTTCACTGGTAGCAGTGTACTAATTTATAAAAGAAACTGAGTGAGCATCCTCTAGCAAAACACCGTGTGAGATTTTCCTGTGGGTTCAGTTCAGTTCAGTTCAGTTCCGTTTAGTCGCTCAGTCGTGTCCGACTTTTTGTGACCCCATGAATCGCAGCACGCCAGGCCTCCCTGTCCATCACCAACTCCCGGAGTTCACTCAGACTCAGGTCCATCGAGTCAGTGATGCCATCCAGCCATCTCATCCTCTGTCGTCCCCTTCTCCTCCTGCCCCCAATCCCTCCCAGCATCAGAGTCTTTTCCAATGAGTCAACTCTCCGCATGAGGTGGGTTAGGAAGCAGTTAAGTTCACAAGCTACAGAACTCATATTTCTGGGTTTACTCCTGGCACCATCAGCCATGAGGGATTCATGTGACTCGCGTGATCTTAGATAAAACATTCCACATCTTTATTTATGTATTTATTTGCTTGTTTGTTTTGCCTGCACCACACAGCACATGGAGTATGGGATCTTAGTAGTACTCCCTCCCTCTCCCCTTCCCATCCCCCACCCACTTCCAGGAATTGAACCTTGACCTGAAAAATGGAACTGATAATTGTATCTTCATCACAAGGTAACTGATACAGATAAAATACTTATAAGAACATTGTAACATGCCTGGGACATAATAAGAAATTGATCAATATTAGCTTTTATTACTGTTAGGGAGGGAAGGGTACTAAAATGTCTTGAGCGCTCTTTAGGTTTTATGTCTTTCTTAAAGCTCCATGAGGGCAGGGAATATTTATATTTTGTTCTCTTCTTTTCTTTGCAACTAATAACACAATGGGTAGCAGGAACATATCTAACTAAATACTGAGTGAATGAGTCAGGGATGAAGAATGCACTAATGGACAATATTATTACTTTCATTTTACAGAAGAGGAAATTGAAACTTATGGAAATTCAGGTTAAAAAGTTAGAGAAGTAACAAAATCCAAAAATGATAGTGCCAACATTTAAATCCAAATTTACATGAACATTCACACACTGAACTGCAGGTGCATCTTATCTAGAGAAATAAAATGCATTTCAAATAAAAACAAATAATATTAATATTACTAGCCCACAGATGATGCCATTTAAATAACCTGATTGATGATTACTACAGAAGTTGGGCCTGGAAAGACTTCATATCTGGGAGGGGTATTGTGGAAAAAGTTGTAAAGGGCTGAGATAGAAGCTGGACCTCTACAGGTTTATCAAATTTGACTTAGTGGGTGCTTGGTCTGGGAAAAGGGATCCCTTGGTAAATGGAACAGACTGAGAACAATTGAAATGGAAATCCTAAGGCAAGTTTTTGGGCTGTGAAATGGATCTTCTTTCTCTTGGAGAAGATAATTTGTGTAAATTTATTAATAAGATTTAAGCAAAAATAAGCTTGTGTTTAGATCTTAGGCTATGAATAAAGGCCAAGTTTAGAAGTTAAAAAGGTATCAAGTAAATAATAGGATATTTTTTTCTGTTTCCCTCTTCAGTTCTGTCAAGACAAGATAGTAGCAGTGTGCAGGACACAACAGGAGGAGAGGGATGTTGGAGGTGGGGAAATAATTAAGGATACTATTGAAACATCCTGTCATGAGATAGTAAAGATAAGAATTAGAGATTTGAAATAAGAATGGGAAGAAAGGGAGCAATTTCAGAAACTCTGAAGAGAGTGTTCTAATTCCAAAGACCTAATCTGGATGACCCTAAAGTCTGGGTCACATATTTTACTTTTTTACTTTGCTAAAATATGTGACCCAATTAAAGGGCAATAACATGTCAAAACTTATGCTACAAGAAAAATGAGATTTTAATTTATTTTCCTTTTCTTTTACTATTCATTCTTTATTTCTCTTAATTTGCACATGGCTGACATTTGGCTTGTTCTGAGGTCTAGCCATTCTACTCAGAAATGCTTACTAAACTGAATCCCTCCTTTTGTTCCTATGCTTTACTACAAGCACTTGTTATTTATATTCCCTTTCTTTTTTTCTTGTTGGAGTTATTTTAAAGAGCTCCTAGGTTGAATTGAAATATTTGTTTATAATTCTTTCTGTCTCCAGTCTTGGCTTCCTATGGGTAACACCTCTTATCCTCCAGCCCAGAAATGTCTACTCTTAAATCTAACATCTACTCTGTGTTCTAAAAATGACTAGCTCATAGTAATGACTAGTTCACAATTTATTGAGGGATTTTAATAAAAAGAATTCGCCTTTCAGGGCTTTATTCTGTGAAGCCTGCTTGACCTTTCCAAAGCTATAAGCTTTTATCTGATTCTACAACTAATCTTGTAGAATTTAAAATTGTAAATTGTCCATATTTGAGTGTCTTCCTCATTGGTTTCCAACATCTTTGAGAGTAACAACCTCTTGACTATTGAAAAAAGATTAATTTTTTGACTTTAAGTTACTGAAGCTCAGAAAATTGGGGTGGAATTTTAACAGAAAACATGGCTGCCTCTGTGTTGGATCCATTTCCTTTAGGGCTACTTTGTGCTCTGTTGTCTGTGCTCAGTCATACTGGCTCTGCACCACCATAAAAGAATGTTGCCTGGAGCCTGAAATGTACATGACAGCCCATTCTCAAGGCTCTGTCTCCCAGACTCTACCTTTAAAAGTGTAAAACTTTTCCATTCATACAGAAGTAAAAAGTTGCAGAACAGAAAATAACAATTGTCTTGTTGGAGGTTTATAGGAACATTGTAACCAGACCTATATGGACAGCTGCAAAATAAAGGATTCTGACACCCAGAAGTTTGCAACAACCAATCACCCTCCTTCCCCTTTTAGTACAAAAGCTGAATTTTAACTCAGGTAAAATGATTCTTTGGGATGCTAGTCTACCATCTTCTTGACTTACTGGTTTTCTGAATAAAGCCACTATTCCTTGCCCCAACACTTTCTTACAATCTGTTGGTCCATCATGCATCAAGCAAGTATGTGCTTGGACTCAGTAACAGAAGGAAGAGGCTTCAAGAAGATGCTGGACTTCACGTGATAATGGTTTGTGAAATTTAAGTATTTAATTAGACAAGTATTATATGTATGCCTCTATTTGCACTCTAAAAAGGTAGACTATGTGATTACTGTGTTAGTAGGAAATCAAATATACCTCTGGTCAGTTCTTACTGAACAAAAGAATGTTGTTCTGATTCATTGTGCATTTTAGAACTAAAATATATTCATTCTTGGAACAAGGGAACACAGATTAGCAACTGTTTTGTTTTTTCACCCCAATCTTAGTTTAAATAAGTACAATACAAAACTAAGAAACATCTCATACAGATGCCATATTGATTAGATTAGATATGTATTTGTCAAAGTAAATCTGTCCATTAACATGAAACAGCAAGAGTGTTACACACACATTTTCTCACCAATGTTTACACTTAAAATAACACTAGATGAAGTACTTGTGTCATTCTAATCTAGCAGCCACATGGAAAATAATGACTTGGAATCTACAAGACAACTGTTTTTCACTAACATCACAATACCTGATTAGAAAGGCTATGGAGGATTATTTTTAAATTCTTAAGTAACAGAATTGCCTAATGAAAAATTTATTTGTGGAATTTGCAGAAAACATTTTTAGAACAGTCTAGAAAAAATGGTACAACAATAAGGAGATTCACAATTATAATAAGCAAAGTATTACCTACTGCTGGAGACCAAGGGAAACATGACTAGCAGGAAGGAGGAGGGTCCCATGGAGATTGTTCAAGGGAAGAATGGAGCAACTAGAGTCAGAATGGATACAGAGAAATAAATGTAGAAGACTTGCTAGTTGACAAAAGCAAGATGACTTTTTGAGGGAAAAATGAGTAAACTGAGAAATGGGAGACTGGGTTAAAAAGGGAGGCGAGGTCAAATAATTTTCTTCTTTTTCTTGAGCTCTTCAATTCTTCAGCTTTAGGTTTAAATCAATCATAAACTTTAACATCGTTCAGGCAACAACTGAAGCAATGCTTGGAAGACCAAGATGCTGTGCTCTGGAGTTTCAAAAAGCTTTAATCCAACTATACATTTTGTTTTCAGGCTTGTTAGTTTTCACAGTGCCATATTATTGACGCGTATTTTTTAACTGTTGTTGTTCCTATCAATCCTTGTCAATTCTGAAGAACTTCTCCATTTCCAGAGCTTTTACTGTGGTAAAAAAGCAACTGACAAACACCTACTACATTGCACCCTGTGGGTACTCCATAAACACTTGTTTCCTGCCTGGCTGAATATGTCTTCAGAAACAGAGGCAATAAACCCAACTGCCTCAAAAATAACAGATGGTGGTATCTGGTAAGTGTTTCCCCTGAGGCCTTGTTAAATACATAACTGATGTCAGGAGGCAATTGCATCTTGCTCCCTTTTCAAAACAAGTAATACTTCATATGTGCATATGTGTGAAAGAATGAACTAAAGTCACATTGATTCCTAATCACCTGAGACTTCTATGAGGATTAGGAAAAACCAGCCATAATGAGGGAAACAAATAATAGTTGCAAAACTGGTTAAGCCAAGGAGATGATATGTTGTGAGGTGATAACAGATCTGGATGGATTTTGAATTAATGTGTTAATCACTTTGTCGTTAGGAATGAAGGGAAGAAACTGAGGAAAGTTGGGGGGAGGACAAGAGCAAGTATATGTCAAAAATATATCATTCATAATCCATAATTCATGTTATCTCCCTAAAGTTTAAAACCTTAAATCATGATACTTCCTTGCTTCAGTTCAGTTGAGTTCAGTCGCTCAGTCACGTCCAACTCTTTGCGACCCCATGAATCGCAGCATGCCAAGCCTCCCTGTCCATCACCAACTCCCAGAGTTCACTCAAACTCATGTCCACTGAGTTGGTGATGCCATCCAGCCATCTCATCTTCTGTCGTCCCCTTCTCCTCCTGCCCCCAATCCCTCCCAGCATCAGGGTCTTTTCCAATGAGTCAGCTCTTCGCATGAGATGGCCAGAGTATTGGAGTTTCAGCTTTAGCATCAGTCCTTCCAATGAGCACCCAGGACTGATCTCCTTTAGAATGGACTGGCTGGATCTCCTTGCAGTCCAAGGGACTCTCAAGAGTCTTCTCCAACCACAGTTCAAAAGCATCAATTCTTCATTGCTCAGCTTTTTTCACAGTCCAAGTCTCACATCCATCCTTGCTTAAAGCCCTACAATTCACTAGAAAAGATGTGTGACATGAATATTAAGTTCTGGGGTGAGAGATGCTTTCTAAATCATGAAAGAACAATAGATTTCACTATAGAAATCTTTAAATTTTTCTACATAAAAATAAAGGCCAAATAAAAAGTGAGGAATATATTTTCATATTTTCAGTATTAAATTGTTAATATCAATACATTAAGTACCCTAGAAATAATATGGAAAATCACCATAAATACCAACACAGAAATACGATAGTTCTCAAAACAGAAAATGCATACAACTAACCACCTTTTTTTAAAGAAAATTCAGAAATATTTCTAATCAGAACACAAATTAAAATAATTTTATCTATTGAGTTAGCACAGATTTTTTTTAAAAAAGAGTTTGGAATATGTCATACTTTCTAATATGAAAAAGAAGATGAGCGGATTTCTTTAGAATTGGAATAATAATGTTTTAAAAATTCAGTTCCCTACCTTTACCTCTCAGTATGTCATATGAATTCCTCCAAATTCTTTCTACCCCATGCCCATTGTTCCTAATTTTTGCACAGCTGTCTCCTTTTCAAGTTACAGACAAATTGGAATTTGCAGTTCTCCAAATGTGCCATGTTATTTCACACATTTGGGGCCCCCAGCCTGGAATGTGCTCTACCTTTGTTCACCTGGCAAATTCCTATTCACTTTCTAAGACCCACGCTAAACCTTAACTCTTCCCAACAGTATCCCCATCACTCTCTTCTCCCCACCATCTCAATAAAGAAACTCTCTCTTCTGCATCTTGACTACATTTCTATTGTTCCATATTTTCTACCATATTTTACTAATTCAGTTACCTACATATCTTCTCTGTTCACTTTAGATTGCATGAGGGACAGATACGATGTTTTAATCATCTCTGTATCTCACGTTTCTGCAAATGAGTTTGATAAAAGAAATTAAGCATTTGCTTACATGAGGTGAATTAAAACTTGTAAGCCTCTGTTGGGTGTTTCAGTGTCATACTGGCATATATGCAGCAAAGGCATAACTGTAAGCTAGATCATTGCATGTGCACACATGTGCTCGTGGACACACACACGCACACAGACACACAAATAGCTTCTCTATGGGTGCCTATTTCAGAGTTTTTGTTAAACTGGAGGTTTTATACATGCAGTTTCTACCAAAGTATTTTAAAATGTAAAAACTTCATTATTCAATTACTGAGTATTTACAAAACTATACCCTCCATGCCAAAGAAAACAAATGGTTTCATTTCTTTCACTCTGAAACTACCATCAAGGAAGAATATTATGAACAGACTTAATGGCTAACTAAATAGAGCTGTGAACCATGAACATCCAGATGTTCAAGCTGGATTTAGAAAAGGCAGAGGAACCAGAGATCAAATTGCCAATATCCACTGGATCATTGAAAAAGTGAGAGAATTCCAGAAAAACATCTACTTCTGCTTTATTGACTATGTCAAAGCCTTTTGACTGTGTAGATCACAACAAACTATGAAAAATTCTTAAAGAGATGGGAATACCAGAACACTTTACCTGCCTCCTGAGAAGAAATCTATATGCAGGTCAAAAAGCAACAGTTAGAACCGAACATGGAACAACATACTGGTTCCAAATCAGGAAAGGAATATGTCAAGGCTGTATATTGTCACCCTGTTTATTTAACTTATATGCAGAGTACATCATGAGAAATGCTAGACTGGATAAAGCACAAGCTGGAATCAAGACTGCTGGGAAAAATATCAATAATCTCAGGTAGGCAGATGACATCACCCTTATGGCAGAAAGTGAAGAACTAGAGAGCCTCTTGATGAAAGTGAAAGAGGAGAGTGAAAAAGTTGGCTTAAAACTCAACAGTCAAAAACCTAAGATCATGGCATCTGATCCCATCACTTCATGGCAAATAGAAAGGGAAACAATGGAAACAGTGACTGACTTTATTTTGGGGGCCTCTAAAATCACTGCAGATGGGACTGCAGCCATGAAATAAAAAGATGCTTGCCCCTTGGAAGAAAAGTTATGACCAAGCTAGACAGCATATTAAAAAGCAGAGACATCACTTTGCCAACAAATGTCCATCTAATCAAAGCCATGGTTTTTCCAGTAGTCACGTATGGATGTGAGAGTTGGACCATAAAGAAAGCTGAGCATCAAAGAATTGATGTTCTTAAACTGTGGTATTGGAGAAGACTCTAGAGAGTCCCTTGGACTACAAGAAGATCCAACCAGTCCATCCTAAAGGAAATCAGTCCTGAATATTCATTGGAAGGACTGATGTTGAAGCCAGAACTTTGGCCACCTGATGGGAAGAACTGACTCATTGGAAAAACCCAGGAAGCTGGGAAAAATTGAAGGCGGAAGGAGAACGGGATGACAGAGGATGAGATGGTTGGACATTCTCATCGATTCAATGGACAAGAGTTTGAGTAGGCTCTGGGAGCTGGTGACGGATAGGGAAGCCTGGCATGCTGCAGTCCATGGGGTCGCAGAGTCAGACACGACTGAGCAACTGAACTGAACTGAAATAGAGCTGTAATAAAGACTCAATATTTACTGTCCCAGTTTGCTTCCCTAGGCCCCATGACTTGCTGAAATATCAGGGAGGCATGACTAGGTACTTTCACTCCCATATTTTTATTTACCCCAGAAAACATTTTTTTTTTGCTGCCATGAAACAAAAATAATTTTTACCAAAAGTAATTTTTGATCATAGATTTTATTTCATGTAGGTCACCACGGGATTTTTACCAGTCTTAATAGTGTTAGATTTTCAGACAGATTATTCCATTATAACTTAGATGACATGCATTCTTACATGTGATTAAAAAGTAGACATGGTACATCAATATCTTATTAGGATTCTTGGTGGATGAGTCTATATTAATTCATATTCCATTAGTGAAATATGGTCCTGCATTCATCATGATTTTTAACATTTGAAACATTTTAGAAGGAAAAACCTTCTTTAGGTATACTTTTGCTTTTTTTGTATCCATAAAGAGGGAATCAATTAATTGGAATTTTATTGATGACTCAAGGGTCATCAGTATGAACATATATTGTCTCATGGTTTAAACCCTTAAAATCAATCCTTAGGCGTAAACCTATCCAGAGGCATTTTAGGATTTTCCCCTACACTAAGGAATTCCAGATTATTCTGCTTTTAGGCCTTTGCTTGTTTTCAGCTGAAACATTTTTTGAAAGTGAAAAGTGCTATTTGTTCAGTGGTGTCCAACTCTTTGCAGCCCTGTGGACTATAGCCCTGGCAAGAATTCTGTAGTGGTTAGCTGTTCCCTTCTCCAGGGATCTTTCCAGCTTAGGGATCAAACCCAGGTCTCCCACTTTGCAGGCAGATTCTTTACCATCTGAGTCACCAGGAAAGCCCCAAGAATATTGAGGTGGGTAGCCATTTCCTTCTCCAGGAGATCTTGCCAACCCAAGGATCCAATCCTGGTCCCCTGCATTGCAGACAGGTTCTTTACCATCTGAGTCACCAGGGATATTTTTTGGCTGTTTCTAAATCAATCTCTAGGGCTTCCCAGGTGGCTCAGTGCTAAAGAATCCACTTGACAATGCAGAAGATACGAGTTCAATCCTGTACAATATTATGAATCTCCATCCATAGTCCTTCAGACACTCTACCAGATCTAACTAGTAGTTCTAATTAGTACACATTTCTTGAAGGAGTCATGTATGTAGCTCTCTGATTCATTGCACCTTATATTTGGTGGTTTTTATATGTACAAAAGCTATAAATTTGTGAATATTAATTTTAACATCTCTTAATTTACTGCATTTTTTGGTTAATTATCTTGGATTTGCAGTTATTTTTGTCTTCAGATAGTAGTATTTTTATCTCCTCCACCTTTCTAACTTCTATAGTTCTTTTTCTTGTCTAAGTGTATTGACTTATAAGTCTAGTTCAATATTAATAGTACTATGAAATTAGTTGCAGTAATTAGTATAGCTAATGTCCTTGTGTTTTCCTAACTTTGTTAGGAATTCCTCAATTAAATGTCATGGCAGTACTCTACAAAGATAATCATAGAATTATAGTTATAACTCATAATCATAGAATACATTAATATATTTCATTAATGAATTTGTTAATATTGAAACATCTTTATTTCTCTAGAATGAACTCCTTTTGTTCCAGGACTGTAGCCAGGCCCCTTTCACCATGGAATTCTCCAGGCAAGAATACTGGAGTAGGTTGCCATTCCCTTCTCCAAGGGATCTTCCTGGCCCCAGTATTGAACCCAGGACTTCTTCATTGCAAGTGCATTCTCTATCGTCTGAGCCATCGGGGAAGAGAAAACACACATATACACTTTACTGCCTGTTAGTGAACTGTATAACAGATACTCATTGACCAGTCACCAACATACTTTGAAAGAAGTGACATAATCCCTGATCAAAAAGTGAATCTGTTGTTTACATAGCAATTTATAAAATGAAGGGCTGGTAAAGAGTTTGCATTTTATATAATTACTCACAGCTAAAATAGCATGGTAATAGAAATTTGAAATATGTTGTTCGGGAACTGATGTTCTGAACCATCCATGGATGATGGTTAGAGATGATACCTGAATTTTAGCCACTTAATGTTATTCTGGACTCAGAGAAGTAAATGAAAGTTTCCTATCAATTTTGTGCCTCCTATTTTTCTATAATCTCTTGCAATGTTTGCTTTATGAAAGGTACTACTACGCTATCAGTTGAGAAACATACTAAAACTGTTACCTTTGTCTAAAATCATACTTCAGGCATTCTTGTTTCAGCTAGTGCTTTTTGACTTGAATTCTACCTTGATGGACTTTAAGACTGTGATTCTCTGTTCTCTTTTTGTTTGCATTTATTATAATAGATACCTTTGCTTATTATTTTATCCTTTATGAATCTGATGTTTTAAGTGGCATTCTTGTATAAAATGCAGAATTCAATTTTATGTTGTGGCCTATACTGAAAACAAATTTTTCCAGTTTTATTGAAATATAGTTGACATATAATATTGTATAAGTTTAAAATGTATAATATAATGATTTTATATATGTATATGTTGTGAAATAATTACTACAATAAGGTTAATTAACATCCATCACTTATATTGTTACATTTTTTTGTCCTTATGATAAGAACTTATAAGATATACTTTCTTGGCAAGTTTTAAAACTATAGTCCAGTATTATTAACTATGGCTAACATTATATGCTCCCAAACTATTTATCTCATAACTGGAAGTTTGTGCTTTGGCCACTCTCACCCATTTCCCCCATCCTACTCCCTGTCTTTGACAACCACCAATGCATTCTCTGGGCTTCCTGGGTAGCTCAACTGGTAAATATTCCACCTGCAGTATGGGAGACTTGGGTTGGGAAGATCCCCTGGAGGAGGGCATGGCAATCCACTCCAGTATTCTTGTCTGGAGAATCCCCATGGACAAAGGAGCCTGGTGGGTTACAGTCCATGGGGTTGCAGAGTCAGACATGACTGAGAGATTCAGCACACAATGTATTCTCTGTTTCAGTGAGTTTGTTCTTTTATAGATTTCACATATGAGTGAGATCATACTCTTCTTGTGTTTCTTGATCAGACTCATTTCGTTGAGCATAATGCCCTTTCAAAGTCTGTCCATATTATTGCAAATAGCAGGATATCCTTCATTTTCACGGCTGAATAATATTCAATTGCATATATGCCACCTTTTCTTTATTGATTCATCTGTCAATGCACACTAATGTTGTTTTCATGCCCTGGCTATTATAAATAATGTTGCAATAAAAATGGGGGTGCAGATATCTCTTTGGGATATTGATTTTATTTCCTTCAGATATATACTCAGAAGCAAAATTGCTGGATCGTATAGCAGTTCTATTTCTAATTTTTTGAGGAATCTCCATAGTGTTTTGCTTAGTGGCTGTACCAGTTTACATTCCAGCCAATAATACACAAAGGTTCCCCTTTCTCCTTATCCTCACCAGCAGTCATTATCTCTTGTCTCTTTGATGACAGCCATTCTACCAGGTGTGAGATAATAGCTTACTGTGGTTTTTTTGATTTGCTTTTTCCTAATGATCAGTGATATTGAATACCTTTTCAAACAGCTGCTGGCCATTGGAATATCTTCTTTGGAAAACTGTCTATTTTTTAGGTGCTTCATTCATTTTTGATTATTTGGTTTTTGCTTATTTTAGATATTAACTCCTTATCAGATGTATGGTTTGCAAAACTTTTTCCCCCACTTTAGGTTGCCTTTTCATTTTGTTTAAAATTTATTTTGCTGTTGCAGAAGCTTTCTAGTTTGATATTGTTTCATCTGTTTACTTTTGCTTTCGGTGTCAAATCCAAAACAAGCCTCAGCCTGACCCATGTCAAAGGATTTTCCCTATGTTTGCTTCTAAGAGTTCCAAAAATATTTTTATAGATAAGTTAATTCTATTTATTGTTATAGATGAACTAGGTATGTCTGTATTTTCTTAACTATCAAGAGCAACGTTTTCTTCCATACCTTTTCTATTTCTTTAATGCTCTTCATCCTGTTAGTGTTTAAATTTTATGTATTAGTGTGATAGTTTCTCACATCAACTATGACAATAATTTAATCAAAGTCAAATATTTTAATGCCAGTATCATATTTATGATTTTTATTAATGTTGAAATTAAAATCTATGATTCAGGTCACCATTCTAGTTACAGATCTAAGGAAAGATATTTCAAAACTGACTTAACTTATAATTAAATCTTCTCTTTGATTCTACATTGAATGGTTGTGATATCTGTTTCATCTTTTAAGGGAGGTCAGATACCTCTGCCATAAGAGCCTCATTTTTTTGTGATATATGTGCTTCAAATTATAAATTTGGACATTGCTTTAAACTATAAATTTGGACATGGGGTATTCTTGCTCAAAATATATATCATCCAATACTAAGAGAAATATAGGCAGAAAGCCTACTTTACAAATTTTATGAAAAACGAGTTGATATTTGAATTCCATATATTCTAATATCTCTTTTCTTTTCTCTCTACTTCCGAAAACACTAATCTCCTCTTCTGACTTCACTCTTCCCAATCATTATGCTGTTCCCAGGTTTCCCACAATACCCTACCATGATGATCCATTTGACTTTTTATTAAAACTTACCATTCCCTTATTCCAATCCAAATCCTCCCACTTAAGTAAATTGGGTGTTAGGGAATCAACATCTTACTTCTAGCTAATAATGCATTTTCTTTTTCTAACAAAATTTATAGGATTGGATTAACCTAAAGAACTCATTTCCTTAAAATGTATTATTTCCTTTAGAGATTATTTATTCACTTTTTTAAAAAAATGTATGCACAGGTGCTTCAGGAAATACTGAACACTACAAAAAAAGGAAGAAAAAGATGACAGAAATTTCAGGCAGGTATGTAAGGAGAGATATAAAAGGATTTTTGGCATCCCTGATTGTTTTATTCTAATCAAATGGATTTTAGAATAAATTGAAATCCAGAAATGTCTATTAGGGCTCCACTTTATGTTATATATTGTGATAAATATGGAGAGCATAATGGCATATGACACAATCCCTATTAGGCACAGAATACAGCAGATGCTTTTCATACAGGTTTGTAAGCTTTAGAAGGAAGAGGGCACAGTGCATTATTATGAAACTGCATGGATGGGGCAGTGAAGTCAGGAACAGTAATTGCAAAACTTCAGAACTGTTAAACAGAAGTGTGTAAATAATGAATACACAGTCATAGTGTGGAATGGAAATGGAAATTTCAAGAGAGCTGAGGTTGGAAAAGTGAAAGAAAGTATAACTTGCATGTCCTGCCAAAGAATTCAATTTTCATCCTTAAGACAGTGCAGAATTACTGATGGATGAAGCCTTTGACTGTGTGGATCACAATAAACTGTGGAAAATTCTGAAAGAGATGGGAATACCAGACCACCTGACCTGCCTCTTGAGAAATCTGTATGCAGATCAGGAAGCAACAGTTAGAACTGGACATGGGACAACAGACTGGTTCCAAATAGGAAAAGGAGTGCGTCAAGGCTGTATATTGTCACTCTGCTGATTTAACTTATATGCAGAGTACATCATGGGAAACACTGGGCTGGAAGAAGCAAAAGCTGGAATCAAGATTGCTGGGAGAAATATCAATAACCTCAGATATGCAGATGACACTATCCTTATGGTAGAAAGTGAAGAAGAACTAAAGAGCCTCTTGATGAAAGTCAAAGAGGAGAGTTAAAAAGTTGGTTTAAAGCTCAACATTCAGAAAACGAAGATCATGGCATCCAGTCCCATCACTTCATGGCAAATAAATGGGGAAATGGTGGAAACAGTGTCAGACTTTATTTTGGGGGGCTCAAAAATCACTGCAGGTGGTGATTGCAGCCATGAAATTAAAAGACGCTTACTCCTTGGAAGGAAAGCTATGACCAACCTAGACAGCATATTAAAAAGCAGAGATTTATCTCTGGGCTTTCTATTTTGTTCCATTGATCTATATGTCTGTCTTTGTGCCAGTACCATACTGTCTTGATGACTGTGGCTTTGTAGTAGAGCCTGAAGTCAGGCAAGTTGATTCCTCCAGTTCCATTCTTCTTTCTCAAGATTGCTTTGGCTATTAGAGGTTTTTTGTATTTCCATACAAATCTTGAAATTATTTGTTCTAGTTCTGTGAAAAATATGGCTGATAGCTTGATAGGGATTGCATTGAATTTGTAAATTGCTTTGGGTAGTATACTGATTTTCACTATATTGATTCTTACGATCCACGAACATGGTATATTTCTCCATCTATTAGTGTCCTCTTTGATTTCTTTCATCAGTGTCTTATAGTTTTCTATATATAGGTCTTTAGTTTCTTTAGGTAGACATATTCCTAAGTATTTTATTCTTTTCATTGCAATGGTGAATGGAATTGTTTCCTTAATTTCTTTTTCTACTTTCTCATTATTCGTGTATAGGAATGCAAGGGATTTCTGTGTGTTGATTTTATATCCTGCAACTTTACTATATTCATTGATTAGCTCTAGTAATTTTCTGGTGGAGTCTTTAGGGTTTTCCATGTAGAGGATCATGTCATCTGCAAACAGTGAAAGTTTTACTTCTTCTTTTCCAATTTGGATTCCTTTTATTTCTTTTTCTGCTCTGATTGCTGTGGCCAAAACTTCCAGAACGATGTTGAATAGTAGCAGTGAAAGTGGGCACCCTTGTCTTGTTCCTGACTTTAGGGGAAATGCTTTCAATTTTTCACCATTGAGGATAATGTTTGCTGTGGGTTTGTCATAGATAGCTTTTCCTTCTATTCCTGCTTTCTGGAGAGTTTTTATCATAAATGGATGTTGAATTTTGTCAAAGGCCTTCTCTGCATCTATTGAGATAATCATATGGTTTTTATTTTTCAATTTGTTAATGTGGTGAATTACATTGATTGATTTGCGGATATTGAAGAATCCTTGCATCCCTGGGATAAAGCCCACTTGGTCATGGTGTATGATCTTTTTAATGTGTTGTTGGATTCTGATTGCTAGAATTTTGTTGAGGATTTTTGCATCTATGTTCATCAGTGATATTGGCCTGTAGTTTTCTTTTTTTGTGACATCTTTGTCAGGTTTTGGTATTAGGGTGATGGTGGCCTCATAGAATGAGTTTGGAAGTTTACCTTCCTCTGCAATTTTCTGGAAGAGTTTGAGTAGGATAGGTGTTAGCTCTTCTCAAAATTTTTGGTAGAATTCAGCTGTGAAGCCGTCTGGACCTGGGCTTTTGTTTGCTGGAAGATTTCTGATTACAGTTTCAATTTCCGTGCCTGTGATGGATCTGTTAAGATTTTCTATTTCTTCCTGGTTCAGTTTTGGAAAATTGTACTTTTCTAAGAATTTGTCCATTTCTTCCACGTTGTCCATTTTATTGGCATACAACTGCTGATAGTAGTCTCTTATGATCCTTTGTATTTCTGTGTTGTCTGTTGTGATATCTCCATTTTCATTTCTAATTTTATTGATTTGATTTTTCTCTCTTTGCTTCTTGATGAGTCTGGCTAGTGGTTTGTCAATTTTATTTATCCTTTCAAAGAGCCAGCTTTTGGCTTTGTTGATTTTTGCTATGGTCTCTTTTGTTTCTTTTGCATTTATTTCTGCCCTAATTTTTAAGATTTCTTTCCTTCTCCTAACTCTGGGGTTCTCCAATTCTTCCTTTTCTAGTTGCTTTAGTTGTAGAGTTAGGTTATTTATTTGACTTTTTTCTTGTTTCTTGAGGTACACCTGTATTGCTATGAACTTTCCTCTTAGCACTGCTTTTATAGTGTCCCACAGGTTTTGGGTTGTTTTTTTTTCATTTTCATTCGTTTCTATGCATATTTTGATTTCTTTTTGGATTTCTTCTGTGATTTGTTGGTTATTCAGAAGTGTGCTGTTCAACCTCCATATGTTGGAATTTTTAATAGTTTTTCTCCTGTAATTGAGATCTACTCTTAATGCATTATGGTCAGAAAAGATGCTTGGAATGATTTCGATTTTTTTGAATTTATCAAGTTTAGATTTATGGCCCAGGATGTGATCTATCCTGGAGAAGGTTCCATGAGCACTTGAAAAAAAGGTGAAATTCATTGTTTTGGGGTGAAATGTCCTATAGATATCAATTAGGTCTAACTGATCTAATGTATCATTTAAAGTTTGTGTTTCTTTGTTAATTTTCTGTTTAGTTGATCTGTCCATAGGTGTGAGTGGGGTGTTAAAGTCTCCCACTATTATTGTGTTATTGTTGATTTCCCCTTTCATACTTGTTAGCATTTGTCTTACATATTGTGGTGCTCCTATATTGGGTGCATATATATTTATAATTGTTATATCTTCTTCTTGGATTGATCCTTTGATCATTATTTAGTGGCCTTCTTTGTCTCTTTTTACAGCCTTTGTCTTAAAGTCTATTTTATCAGATATGAGTATTGCCACTCTTGCTTTCTTTTGGTCTCTATTTGCGTGGAATATCTTTTTCCAGCCCTTCACTTGCAGTCTGTATGTGTCCCTTGTTTTGAGGTGGGTCTCTTGTAAGCAGCATATAGAGGGGTCTTGTTTTTGTATCCATTCAGCCAGTCTTTGCCTTTTGGTTGGGGCATTCAACCCATTTACGTTTAAGGTAATTATTGGTAAGTATGATCCCGTTACCATTTACTTTATTGTTTTGGGTTCGGGTTTATACACCCTTTTTGTGTTTCCTGTCTAGAGAATATCTTTTAGAATTTGTTGGAGAGCTGGTTTGGTGGTGCTGAATTCTCTCAGCTTTTGCTTGTCTGTAAAGCTTTTGATTTCTCCTTCATATTTGAATGAGATCCTTGCTGGGTACAGTAATCTGGGCTGTAGGCTATTGTCTTTCATCACTTTAAGTATGTCTTGCCATTCCCTCCTGGCCTGAAGAGTTCCTATTGAAAGATCAGCTGTTATCCTTATGGGAATCCCCTTATGTGTTATTTGTTGTTTTTCCCTTGCTGCTTTTAATGTTTGTTCTTTGTGTTTGATATTTGTTAATTTGATTAATATGTGTCTTGGGGTGTTTCGCCTTGGGTTTATCCTATTTGGAACTCTCTGTGTTTCTTGGACTTGGGTGATTATTTCCTTCCCCATTTTAGGGAAGTTTTCAACTATTATCTCCTCAAGGATTTTCTCATGGTCTTTCTTTTTGTCTTCTTCTTCTGGGACTCCTATAATTCGAATGTTGGAGTGTTTCATATTGTCCTGGAGTCCTCTGAGATTGTCCTCATTTCTCTTAATTCGTTTTTCTTGTTTCCTCTCTGATTCATTTATTTCTACCATTCTATCTTCTATTTCACTAATCCTATCTTCTGCCTCCGTTATTCTACTATTTGTTGCCTCCAGAGTGTTTCTGATCTCATTTATTGCATTATTCATTATATTTTGACTCTTTTTTATTTCTTCTAGGTCCTTGTTAAACCTTTCTTGCATCTTCTCACACACATATGGACACCTTATCTTTGACAAAGGAGGCAAGAATATACAATGGAGTAAAGACAATCTCTTTAACAAGTGGTGCTGGGAAAACTGGTCAACCACTTGTAAAAGAATGAAACTAGATCACTTTCTAACACCACACACAAAAATAAACTCAAAATGGATTAATGATCTAAATGTAAGACCAGAAACTATAAAACTCCTAGAGGAGAACATAGGCAAAACACTCTCCGACATAAATCACAGCAGGATCCTCTATGATCCACCTCCCAGAATTCTGGAAATAAAAGCAAAAATAAACAAATGGGATCTAATTAAAATTAAAAGCTTCTGCACAACAAAGGAAAATATAAGCAAGGTGAAAAGACAGCCTTCTGAATGGGAGAAAATAATAGCAAATGAAGCAACTGACAAACAACTAATCTCAAAAATATACAAGCAACTTATGCAACTCAATTCCAGAAAAATAAACAACCCAATCAAAAAATGGGCCAAAGAACTAAATAGACATTTCTCCAAAGAAGACATACGGATGGCTAACAAACACATGAAAAGATGCTCAACATCACTCATTATTAGAGAAATGCAAATAAAAACCACAATGAGGTACCACTTCACACCAGTCAGAATGGCTGCGATCCAAAAATCTGCAAACAATAAATGCTGGAGAGGGTGTGGAGAAAAGGGAACCCTCCTACACTGTTGGTGGGAATGCAAACTAGTACAGCCACTATGGAGAACAGTGTGGAGATTCCTTAAAAACTTGCAAATAGAACTACCTTATGACCCAGCAATCCCACTGCTGGGCATACACAGCAAGGAAACCAGAATCGAAAGAGACACATGTACCCCAATGTTCATCGCAGCACTGTTTATAATAGCCGGGACATGGAAACAACCTAGATGTCCATCAGCAGATGAATGGATAAGAAAGCTGTGGTACATATACACAATGGAGTACTACTCAGCCATTAAAAAGAATTCATTTGAATCAGTTCTGATGAGATGGATGAAACTGGAGCCGATTATACAGAGTGAAGTAAGCCAGAAAGAAAAACACCAATACAGTATACTAACACATATATATGGAATTTAGGAAGATGGCAATGATGACCCTGTATGCAAGACAGCAAAAAAGACACAGATGTGTACAATGGACTTTTGGACTCAGAGGGAGAGGGAGAGGGTGGGATGATTTGGGAGAATGGCATTCTAACATGTATACTATCATGTAAGAATCGAATCGCCAGTCTATGTCTGATGCAGGATACAGCATGCTTGGGGCTGGTGCATGGGGATGACCCAGAGAGATGTTATGGGGAGGGAGGTGGGAGGGCGGTTCATGTATGGGAACGCATGTAAGAATTAAAGATTTTAAAATTAATAAATAAATAAATAAAATTTAAAAAAATAAAAAATTAAATTAAAAAAAAACAGAGACATTACTTTGTTAACAGAGGTCGGTCTAGGCAAGGCTATTATTTTTGCAGTGGTCATGTATGGATGTGAGAGTTGGACTATTAAAAAAAGCTGAGCACTGAAGATTGACGCTTTTGAATCGTGGTGTTGGAAAAGACTCTTGAGAGTCCCTTGGACTGCAAGGAGATCCAAACAGTCCATCTTAAATGGGATCAGTCCTGGTGTTCATTGGAAGAACTGATGTTGAAGCTGAAACTCCAGTACTTTGGCCACCTCATGCAAAGAGCTGACTCACTTGGAAAAGACCCTGATGCTGGGAAAGATTGAGGGCAGGAGGAGAAGGGGAAGACAGAGGATGAGATGGTTGGATGGCATCACCAACTCAGTGGACATGGGTTTGGGTGGACTCCAGGAGTTGGTGATAAACAGGGAGGCCTGGCGTGCTGTGGTTCATGGGGTCACAAAGAGTTGGGCCTGACTGAGCAACTGAACTGAACTGAACTGAACTGACAAGCAAGTCAGTGACATGACTTTCTACAAAGAGACCAAAACAAGGGAAGAAAAATTGAGGAATAACACTTAACTACTTTATTCTACTTCAGGTTTGTTATTACACAAACTTAAAGATTGTTATTATTTTAAAATGGTTATCTCTTAATGGCTAGTTCAAAACGTAATAGTATTTTCAAAAGGGTCCTTTAATCTTGTTCTTAGTAGAAGGTAATATAACTTCAACCCAAAAACTTTCCTTAATCAGACACCTTTCACTGTAGCTCTGGCACTTATTTCTACT
This sequence comes from Ovis canadensis, assembly GCF_042477335.2. Classification (NCBI taxonomy): domain Eukaryota; kingdom Metazoa; phylum Chordata; class Mammalia; order Artiodactyla; family Bovidae; genus Ovis; species Ovis canadensis. The sequence continues at coordinate 40,028,117 of NC_091250.1, read as the reverse complement.
TCTTTTCCAAACGATTTATATCATCTTATGATGCAGTTTTTTTCATACTGTCCATGGGGATCTCAAGTCAAGAATACTGATGCAGTTTGCCGTTCCCTTCTCCAGGGGACCACGTTTTGTCGGAACCCTCCACCATGACCCATAATCTTGGGTGGGCCTAGATGGCATAGCTCATAGTTTATTGACTATGTCAAAGCGTTTGACTCTGTTGATCACAAAAACTGTGCAAAATTCTTGAAGAGATGGGAATACCAGACCAACTTACCTGCCTCCTGAGAAATATGTCTGCAGGTCAAGATGCAACTGGAACGATGGACAGGTTCCAAATTGGAAAGGAGTACATTAAGGCTGTATATTGTCAACCTGCTTATTTAACTTATATGCAGAGTACATCATGAGAAATGCCAGGCTGGATGAAGTACAAGCTGGAATCAAGATTACCAAGAGAAATATCAGTAACCTCAGACAGGCAGATGACACCACCTTTATGGCAGAAAGCAAAGAAGAACTGAAGAACCTCTTGATGAAAGTGAAAGAGGAGAGTGAAAAGGTGGCTTGAAACTCAACATTCAAAAAACTAAGATCTTGGCATCCAGTCCCATCACTTCATGGAAAATAGATGGGGAAACAGTGACAGATTTTATTTTCTTGGGCTTCAAAATAACTGCAGATGGTGATTGTAGCCATGAAGTTAAAAGACGCTTGCTCCTTGCAAGAAAAGCTATGACCAACCTAGACAGCATATTAAAAAGCAGAGGCATTGCTTTGCCAAAAGTCCATCTAGTCAAAGCCATGGTTTTTCTAGTAGTCATGTATGGATGTGAGAGCTGGACTATGAAGAAAGCCGAGAACTGAAGAATTGATGCTTTTGAACTGTGGTGTTGGATAAAGACTCTTGAGAGTCCCTGAACTGAAAGATCAAACCAGTCCATCCTAAAGAAAATCAGTCCTGAATATTCATTGGAAGGACTGATGCTGAAGCTGAAGCTGGCTAACACTTTGGCCACTGATGTGAAGAACTGACTCATTGGAAAAGGCCCTGATGCTGGGAAAGACTGAGGGCAGGAGGAGAAGGGGATGACAGAGGATGAGATGGTTGGATGGCATCATCAACTCGATGGGCATGAGTTTGAGCAATCTCTGGGAGTTGGTGATGGACAAGGAAGCCTGGTGTGCTGCAGCCCATGGTGTTGCAAAGAGTCAGACACAACTGAGCGACTGAACTGAATTGAAAATGCAGTCTATAAGCATTTTCGTTGCCTCCACAATAATTGTCTTTTATTTGCTATCTACAGGCACCTTGAGTATTTGTAGTCTGTGAGAGTAGTTGGCAACTACCCAGTCTTTTATGTCAGATTTGTTTTTGACCCATCAACCTTGATTTTCAGGAATAGAAACAAAACAAACAGAAGTGAAAGTCAGTGGATCCAGCAATGTTTTTCTCTTTCAAATACTGTGACTTTATCAAGTCCCTTGGCCTTTATGGATTTTAGTAATATTAATTCCTTAATATGCAAACCAAGGGGATCAGTATAGATCAGCTCCAATCTTATAACCTGGAACTTTAGGACTCCCAGGGATGCCCCAAGTGTCTCTTAAAAAGATATGACTGTGAAAGTAGATCTCTGTTTTTACCTTTTTCTGCAAACTGAGCAGCCCTTCTTTCATCTGTTGTATAAATTCGATTTGGGTTCCAAAATCATCACAGTTGGTGACTGCAACAATGAAATTAAAAGATGCTTGCTCCTTGGAAGGAAAGCTATGACAATCTTAGCATATTAAAAAGCAGAGGCATCACTTTACCGACAAAGGTCTGTGTAGTCAAAGCTATGGTTTTTCCAGTAGTCATAAGCAGATGTGAGAGATGGACCATAAAGAAGGCTGAGTGCCAAAGAACTGATACTTTCAAATTGTGGTGCTGGAAAAGACACTTGAGGGTCACTTGAATTGCAAGGAGAGATCATACCAGTCAATCCTGAAGGAGTTCAACCTTGATTATTCATTGGAAGACTGTTGCTGAAGCTGAAGCTCCAATACTTTGGCCACTTGATGCAAAGAGCAGACTCACTGGAAAACACACTGATGCTGGGAAAGATTAAAGGTGAAAGTAGAATGGGGCGGCAGAGGAAAAGATGATTAGATAGCATCACCAACTCAATAGACATGAATTTGAGCAAAGTCTGCGAGACAGTGGAGAATAGAGGAGCCTGGCACACTGCAGTCCATGAGGTCACAAGAGTCGGACATGACTTAGTGACTGAACAACAACAACAATATAAATTAGGTATTTGTATATGATTTCATTTAAAGAACAGATCAATCAACTGAAAAGAATTTGAAAATAACTATCTATATAACTCCCTAAGGTCCATTTCAGTTGTCACATTTTATCCTATCTCTTCTTGTTTTTTTTATTTCCCAGACATACTTCACAGTTCCTGTGTGTTGGCAGTATATATTAAAATGTTGTGTCAGAGATACAGCAAATGATACAATAAATGCCTCTTACGAAAAGAATGGACAAACACACTAATTGACTTGTTAATTGATAGATAGATAACCATTAATTTCCAGTCACTCTTCAAGACAATGGAGACAGAAAGTTCCGAACTCAGGCAATTACTTATATTCCTGGAATCATCAGTCAGCTAAATCAATGCATTAAGCATCAACTGTTGGGTTGGACACCTAATATATTGCATGTATTTTTTTAAATCCTAACTATGTTAAGACCTATAGGAACCTGTTTTTTTCTTGAAGATATTACAGCCTATTAAGAGGAAAACATGTCAATAGATTATTGCAGTAAAAACTGGTAAGTACTATTATAAAGTTATCATAAAAGTGCTATCAGCATCCAGAAAAAAAGAAATGTCTGACTCTGGCTAAAGTAGTAAAAATTCATAAATAAATCTATAAACTGAGTTATGAAGAATGAAAGAGACTGTGCCGCATGGAGCAAATCTCTAAACCATGATGGCAGCGGGACAGCACATATGCAGAAGGCATAGAGGGAAGAAAACCTGGGAAGTACAAGGTAACAGGAGTTTGGCGTGGCTGCACCACTCAGTACATTGGTGGTTGAACATCAAGAAAAAAAGGCTGCAGAGTTATTTTCCTTCAGATTAGAAATGTTCCTTTATATTATTATAAAAATTTACAGCTTCATAATTTAGGGAATGGAGACTCAACAAAGACTTTTAAGGGGCAATTTGGCAGGATAAATTTGTCTTCTAAAAAAAGATAACATGGATGTCGAATATGAAAGATGGGCTGGAATAAGGAGGATGCAATGAGAAGAACAAGAAAAGAGGCTGCTGCGGTGGGTCAGAGAGAAGGTGAAGAAGGCCTGAGAGATGAGAAGAGCAACCAGACTAGAGAGAATACCTCAGGATGAGTTAAAAGGATCTGGTGACTGGAAACAATGTACTAATAGAATTCTACCATAGGAAAACATGAAAGCTATTCTCTGTTCTATTCCATTAAAGATGAAAAAGCATTCCTTATAAACTCTATTTTTCACAAAACATGACTAGCAACTGTTATCTCTCTCAGATAAATATATAGCCAGTCGATTTGTGGAGACTAATGGATAACTTAATTAAGGCCTGACAAGATTCTCTAGGATAAGAGATAAAGGGCAATTCCTATTTAATAGTTCCCCCATAGATGGATGACATAGGCATTATTAATAATTATTTAAGGTATTCCCCATCCTAATTAAGAATTAACACAGGAGCTCACCTTATCACTTGGAACATCTTGCCAGATAGTACAATCTGGAGTCTATTTTTGCTTAGTCAAAAAGCCTGACAGTTAGCCATGGCAGGCTATTAATCTTTGTGCTGACTTCAAGTACAATATCAGGGTTGTAATTTGGCTTGGGGTTTGTCACAACGGATTGTTTTCTGAGATAGCAGATGGTTTGGGAACCATCTGCCATGACAGACCAAACTGACCAGAATTTCAATTGTCTGTTCCAGGAGCGATGATGAGAAAGGCACATGCGGGAAATAAACTCTCCTGGCTTAACTGAAAATGACAACGAATCTGTGGTTAGAACATTGACAGGTTACAAAAAGGAAGGGAAAATGAGAGGCAAGTGGGAAGTTCCTAATTAACTCCAATCTACTTCAAGTAAATTTCCCTAACTCAATGTTATTGCACAGATGAGGAAAGTCGATTTATGTAATTCAAAGCTTGATTTTATAATTTTGCTCTTGAAGAAGGAGATAATCAAACAACAGAAGGAGTATAATAACTGGAGACGTGGATTATGGTGATTCAGAGTGAGGTATCAGGTAATTGAATCTAGATGGTTTATTCAGAGCAGGATGCAAATAAGTAATTTGGACATCTTAAATGAGCTCTGCCAAGTTAAAAGCCTCATGAAAATTTTGTAAATATGCCATGTGATTTAATGCAATCTGAGAGTAGAAGGTAATTTACAGTTATTTTGGACTTCTATTTGGCCATTATTATTATTATGGCTTTTAAAATGTTTCCCATGACATCCTTCCTGTGTAAATGAATATGTCCCAGGGACACTCTAGTAAATGAGATGAATTAATGTAAAATCCTAAATAATTCATGTGCTTGGAAGCCACTGAGACATTGCTCATATTTTTCTAGAAACCAAACACCTTGTGATGCATAAAAAAGTATCTGCATATGAAAATATCTCAAATATTAAGTATAAAGCTGTGCTTAATCTGCAAAAAAGAAGGAAACATATTAAAAGTCTATAATAAAAACCAGTTTATACTAGTAGAGATAACTAATAGGATTTTGATTTGATGTTTTGTTTTGTTTCATTTTTTGGAGCTCATTTCACTATCTTTGCCACCATTTCTTTGGTTCTGAATTAAACTGGAGTGACATTAACAGACCACCTGACCTGCCTCTTGAGAAATCTGTATGCAGGTCAGAAAGCAACAGTTAGAACTGGACATGGAACAACAGACTGGTTCCAAATAGGACAAGGAGTACGTCAAGGCTGTATATTGTCACCCTGCTTATTTAACGTATATGCAGAGTACATCATGAGAAATGCTGGACTGGAAGAAACACAAGCTGGAATCAAGATTGCCGGGAGAAATATCAATAACCTCAGATATGCAGATGACACCACCCTTATGGCAGAAAGTGAAGAGGAGCTAAAAAGCCTCTTGATGAAAGTGAAAGAGGAGAGTGAAAAAGTTGGCTTAAAGCTCAACATTCAGAAAACTAAGATCATGGCATCTGGTCCCATCGCTTCATGGGAAATAGATGGGGAAACAGTGTCAGACTTTATTTTTTGGGGCTCCAAAATCACTGCAGATGGTGACTGCAGCCACAAAATTAAAAGACGCTTACTCCTTGGAAGAAAAGTTTTGACCAACCTAGATAGCATATTCAAAAGCAGAGACAGTACTTTGCCAACTAAGGTCCATCTAGTCAAGGCTATGGTTTTTCCTATGGTCATGTATGGATGTGAGAGTTGGACTGTGAAGAAGGCTGAGCACTGAAGAATTGATGCTTTTGAACTGTAGTGTTGGAGAAGACTCTTGAGAGTCCCTTGGACTGCAAGGAGATCCAACCAGTTGTTTCTGAAGGAGATGAGCCCTGGGATTTCTTTGGAAGGAATGATGCTAAAGCTGAAACTCTAGTACTTTGGCCACCTCACGCGAAGAGTTGACTCATTGGAAAAGACTCTGATGCTTGGAGGGATTGGGGGCAGGAGGAGAAGGGGACGACCGACGATGAGATGGCTGGATGGCATCACGGACTCGATGGACGTGAGTCTGAGTGAACTCCGGGAGTTGGTGATGGACAGGGAGGCCTGGCGTGCTGCGATTCATGGGGTCGCAAAGAGTGGGACATGACTGAGCGACTGAACTGAACTGAACTGAACTGAACTGAACTGCCATTAACAAAGGAGGAGGGCAAGTGAGATATAGAACCGAGACTGGAATGAAAGAGGCAACACTGAGGAGCAGAGGCAGTATGAGATGAACAGAGGCTGAGATATTTATGTTCCTGCCCCTGTCAAGGTCTGATTTTAGGTTTGTTATATAAAATCCTCAAGGTCACTGTTTTCTTAACTATAAAATACAATAATAGTGTCAGTCTTAAAGCTTACAGTGAAGTGAAAGTCTCTCAGTCATGTCCGACTCTATACAGTCCATGGAATTCTCCAGAATATTGGAGTAGGTACCCTTTCCCTTCTCCAGGGGATCTTCCCAACCCAGGGATCGAACCCAGGTCTCCTGCATTTTAGGTGGATTCTTTACCAGCTGAGTCACAAGGGAAGCCCTTAGCTTATAGGGCTATTATAAAAATTAAATGAGATATTATTAATATGCAGATTGAAGGGCATGATACAGAGAAGGCACACAAAATTTTGAACCTACCTGACCACTCTGCTGCAAGAAAGGACCTTGTACTGCCAGCTTTTTCTAAAAAGGAATTTCTAGATGCCCCTTCAATAATAACAGGGAGACATAAAGTGGGATTATGAGTGAATTTGGAAGACCATCTTCTTGGTCTTAAAGTTTAACCCTATCACTTAACAGTAGTTAAGTTTACCAGTTATTCAGACTCAGTTTCCTCATCTATATAATAAGGATAATGTTACTATTTACTTTATTGAAGGTTTGTAAGAATTAAATGAAATAATCTGCATTGAGTACTTAGTTCAGGTCTAAGCACATGGCAATGACTCAAAATGTTACCTCTGAGTTGTCCATTGATTAGCTCCACATAACAAGAGGCTTAAAAAATTTTATCTGTGATAAAGGACAAGCACAGTGATTTTCCTCTCCAGCATAGCACTGTGCTATGAAAATGCAATAAACAGAATTTTCAGCATAAATATTGCTTAATTATGGTTTGTTCCAAGGAACTCTTGCCCTTTAAGCAAATAATTCTGAGTCATTTCTGTTGCTATTTCAGGAAAAAAAAAAAACTAAAAGATATTAGCAGCTCCACTTCTAATACTTGAAAACACTGGAGATTAAAAGTGATCAAAAACTCAAAGATAATCAACTCTTGAAATAAGGAAACTGTACTAGGTGAGTTTATCTGTGTGGTCTCTCCTGTGGGTACAATTCCAGTCCTTGCTGTGTGGAACGGCTGAAATTCAAAAACAGACTATACTCTTAGTGGCTTGATCAGTCAGAGAACAGAATCTAGAACTGCCACAGTAGGTAGGAAATGAGGGAAGAAATGAAGAAGGGCCCACAATACTGTGTGAATCCTGTCCTGTTCTGGACTAAACCTTGTACTGCACATACACGAGGGAGACATCAAGGAACCTGACTGAAGGTTGAGGGAAATGAACTGAGGTTTCAACCATTATTATAACACGGGTTACAAAAGTCAGAGATTGGCTGCAGCCAAAGTTAACTGCTTGCTAAAATTAACTTCAGGAAAAAATGGCTTAAATGAATGAAAAGATGGGAAATCTCAGCTGGTAAATAAAAACTATTTAAAATGAATAAATTGATATTCTAGAACTAAAGAGTACAATATCTGAAATGAAAACATCAGTTAACTTGAAGACATATAAAAAGAATTAATCAATCTAAAAATCAGAGATAAGAAGTTAAGAACAAAACCTCACTGACTGTGACAAAATAAGCTGATAAACATTAGTAATTGAATTTGTATAAGGAACAAAAGGGAGATAAAAGAGCAGAAAAAAATCTTAAAAAAATAATAAGCTAAAGTGTGCCCAATCTGATACTAAAATCTACCTAAAAATTTTAGAAAACCCTAAGCAAATGAAAAACAAAATGGGAATTATCCATGTGATGATGAACTCTGGGTCAACCTCACTGCATCATAGGGTGCCCAGATTAAACACTGCTTGTGGGTATGTCTGTGAGGGTGTTTTTAAATGAGATTAGCGTTTGTATTGGTAAACTCAGAAAGTCAACTGCCCTCCTCAGAGTGCTGGGCATCATCTAACTCATTGAGGGCCTGCACAGAACACAAAGCACAGGAAGAAGGAACTCAGATGATTTCACTGTGAATTCTATAGTACATTTCAAAAACAATGCCAATCTTACTAGAATTAGAAATAGAAAAGAACACGTCAAGAAATAGAAAAGAATACTTCCAATTTCTTTAAGCAGGCCAGGAAATACTGACACAAAATTGACAAAGACATTATGAAGACCTAAAATGAATGACCAATATCATTTATCATAGTTGCAAAAATTATAAACAAGGTATTAGCAAGTTTAATTCAGTAATATATAAAAAGGTAAATATATCCTGACCAAATGATTTCTATATCAGGAAAGTAAAGATTAAACATTCAAATCAATCAAGCTCTATAGTAATTTCTATATATTAACTGAATTTAAAAAAAACAAAGCATAGTAAACTCACATAGATGTAGAAAGATACAGAAGAAACATTTGCCGAAATTCAACACCCATCTATTTTTAAAACTTTTACTTAACTATGAATAAAAGGCAACTTCTTTAACCCGGGAAACAACATTTACAAAAAGCAAACGTCCTATATACCACATGGTCAAAAACTAAAAACTGCTCCTCTAAGATTAGGAAAAAGAAAATATCTGCTTTCAGTGCTTCAATTAAAAATTTTACTAATGGATATAACCTCAGTGGCAAAGTAACTAAAAGGCATGAAAACTGAAAAAGAAGTAAAGCTTGTTTATTTTTTAATTGTTTGCATTTGAAATCTTAAAGAATCCACAAAACAATGATTAGAACTAAAAAGTGAATTTAGCAAGGTCATAAAATACAAAATTGAGGCAAAATTCAATTACACTTCTACATTCTAACAAAAACAATGGGAAAGAGAAAATTTTTTGATTTGTATATTTTGTTATAATAAATGAAACTCCCCACATCAGCAAAAACTAAAATGAGAAAAAAAAACAATAAAATATTGCAAGTTCACTGCATTAAAAACTACAAAGTAATGCTGAGAGAAACACTTTGGCCACCTAATGCAAAGACCTGACTCTCTGGAAAAGACCCCAGTGTTGGGAAAGATGGAAGGCACAAGAAGAAGGGGGAGGCAGAGGATGAGATGGTTAGATAGCATCACCGACTCAATGGACTTGAGCAGACTCCAGGAGATAGTGAAGGACAGGGAAGCCTGGCATGCTGCAGTCCATGGGGTTGCAAACAGTTGGACATAACAACTGAACAACAACAACGAAATAAATAAACACAGGATCAATACTGTTGTCAGTTTTCCTGAATAGCAGCAGCTTTCATACTTTTTTGTTTCAGAACTCTGAAATAGCCTTACAATTATTGAGGATATCAAAGAACTTTATTTTTCGTAAGTTACATCCATACCAAAACTGAGAAACGTTAAAATTCTAATAATTTTAAAATAGCAATCTGGCATTGAAACATGTTTACTATCATGTAAGAAACAAATCGCCAGTCTATGTTCGATACAGGATACAGGATGCTTGGGGCTGGTGCACGGGGATGATCCAGAGAGATGATATGGGGTGGGAGGTGGGAGGGGGGTTCAGGATTGGGAACTCATGTACACCCGTGGTGGATGCATGTCAATGTATGGCAAAACCAATACAGTATTGTAAAGTAAAATAAAGTAAAAATAAAAATTAAAAAAATTAAAATAGCAATCCATTACATCATATTAGCATGTCTATAAAAATAAATACACTCTCCAAAACAAACAAAAAATATAATTATAAGAGAGACACTATTTTACATCCCTTGCAAATCTATCTGGCTTAATAAAAGCAGCTACTGGTATATCTAAGACAGCAGCTTTTACATTTAGGTGTGTGTGATGTTATTTTGTTGAAATATATGAAAAAATGCTGGTCATACACAAATATGTAGTTGGATAAAGGAGGAATATTTAAATGTCTTTTTCAGAGAGCTGTGGTTATTCTTCTTTGGTACCATACAAAACTTGCCAAGAAACTGAAGAAGCAATCACACTACATTCTAACAATGGCTATGGTTAAGGGAAATGCCTGGCCCTGCAAAAGTGCATAGAGAGAGCCACTAATTAGGATGTGGATATCAGAGAAGACTTTCTGCAAGAAATGATGGATAAGCTGAGGGTTAAAGAAATGTGAGTTAATGAGGGTTAAAGAAAATGTGTTCTGGGAAGGGGAAGTAGTCAAGAAAGGACATGGTAAGTTCACTGAATCAGAAAAAACTCATAATGACTTTAGTTTAGTGGTTACACTGAATGCTGAGAGGATATAGAGGAATGTTAGAGGAAGGCCAAAGATGAAGTTGAAGAGGTAATCAAGGTCTTGAATACGAAGGCAGTTACTAAGTCAGGCTAAAAACTTTGGACTTCTCTATAGAGAGTGAGAATTTACTGAGGGGTTTAAGCAGAAGAATGACAGCTCATGGAAGCTAAAAGTTTAAAGAGAGATAGACAGGTCAGCTGTGTGAGATACAGTTCAGTTCAGTTCACTTCAGTCGCTCAGTCGAGTCCGAATCTTTGCAACCTCATTGACTGCAGAACACCTGGCTTCCCTGTCCATCACCAACTCCCAGAATTTACTCAAACTCATGTCCGTCCAGTTGGTGATGCCATCCAACCATCTCATCCTCTGTTGTCCCCTTCTCCTCCCGCCTTCAATCTTTCCCAGCATCGGAGTCTTTTCCAATGAGTCAGTTCTTCGCATTGGCTGGCCAAAGTACTGGAGTTTCAGCTTCAACATCCATCCTTCCGATGAATATTCAGGACTGATTTCCTTTAGGATGGACTGGTTGGATCTCCTTGCAGTCCAAGGGACTCTCTAGAGTTTTCTCCAACTCTGCAGTTCAAAAGCATCAATTCTTTGGCACTCAGCTTTCTTTATAGTCCAACTCTCACATCCATACGTGACTATCGGAAAAACCAAAGATTTGACAAGATGGACCTTTGTTGGCAAAGTAATGTCTCTGCTTTTTAATATGCTGTCTAGGTTGGTTATAATTTTTCTTCCAAGGAGTAAGAGTCTTTTAGTTTCATGGCTGCAATCACCATATGCAGTGATTTTGGAGCCCCTGAAAATAAAGTCAGCCACTGTTTCCCCATCTATTTGCCATGAAGTGATGGGACCGGATGCCATGATCTTAGTTTTCTGAATGTTGAGTTTTAAGCCAACTTTTTCACTCTCCTCTTTGACTTTCATCAAGAGGCTCTTTAGTTCTTCTTTGCTTTCTGCCATAAGGGTGGTGTTATCTGCATATCTGAGGTTATGCATATCTAAGGCATATCTGAGTAGAGAGGACCAATAATAAAGTCTTGAATGCATACACTGATTTTTGGCTACATCAATATTACATTTGACCTAACAGAAAAAAATGGAAGATGATGAAGATACATTACAGTGAGCTAAGGAATGAATGGGAAGTGAAGATGGTGAGAGCAGGCTCAGCTTTTAATAAGCTTATCGGGGAACAAAATGGGCAGTAATTAGAGGTGACAAAAGCAGGAAGAGACTGAGGGTCAGAGGCCTGTATACTGGCAAATGTCAAAGTTATGGATCTGGAAAAGAATACAAGACACACCTTGCTTGCAGAGGTGTCAGACCTGCCCTGATAAAGGTAAAGGTTGATTGCAATTTCTCCATTATTTTCTAAATCACTTCCCTTACTATGTTTTAAACAGTTCTGAAATAGGTCGTGATAATTTCCTCTTTTTGTTTAGTTGTCATTTACCTCTCAGAACATGAAAAAAAATAGATCATGGTTCAAATACAAAATAAATCATTTAAAAAACCCGAATCAATGGTGTCTGAAGTAATGAGCTTATATTTTATGCCAAAATTGGGGAGTATTATTAACTATCAATTTATTTGAAGGATGAGGTCTAATCCTCATGCATGACATATATCACCTATTTGTTTAAGTCTTCAGCTAATGGGTTTTGGGCTTCTTATATCTGTGGATTTGTAATACATAAACTCAGCTGGTTACAAGTTCCAGAGTAATGGATTTTAGTATCGTTTAAGTGGATAAAAAACACTTGGAGCCAGTTTATCAAATAGGATTAAGAGGTCTTTAAAAACATTACCCTGCCTGAAACTGATGTAAAATTTGATCCATAATCTGTTTCACAATTTGGGGCTGCCGAAAAGACTTTTTGTCACTGAAAAATCTTCCTGCTAAAACAGTTAGGTGAGGAATTTAAGCTTACTGGCTGAATGATTCTTGATAATCAAATATAGTTGATGAAGTCCACTTGGGTTTATCTGTGGGTAACTCAGGGTCTTGAGGTTGACAATAGTTTATAATAGTCATTTTTCTTCTGTACTTCTCTAGTGTGAACAGGTGTGTGTGTGTGTGTGTGTGTGTGTGTGTGCTTGCCACTCAGTCATGTTCGGCTCTTTGGGACCCCATGGACTACAGTCTGCCAGGCTCCTGTGTCCATGGAATTCTCCAGGCAACTAGGTTGCCATTTCCTTCTCCGGGGGATTATCCCGACCCAGGGATCAAACCTGGGTCTCCTGCATTGCAGGCAGATTCTTTACCACTGAGCCACAGTGTGAACAGATAGATTTATTTTATTTCAGAAATGTTGAAGCTATAATAACTGAAGGGATTGCCATAGAAACAAGATAGGACCATCAGTACATCAGGGGTGAGCAAAATATTTCAAAGTACTGGTGAAAACAGCCCAAGGCTCATAAAAACTCTTTTATGTTTTGATCCAGATATTTGTGTTAGTATATGATTAGATATTTTAAAAGGGGAACAATTGAATTGCATTTCAGTGTTAGACAATAGAGGATTACTTTGATATGTATATGATTTTCTTTGCCAATGTGAATAGTAGCACACATACAGTGTCAATCTAGAGTAAACCAAAGCAGTGATGGCTTATTTGTATAACACATTCTTCATTGAGGTCATTTGTTCTTAGCAACAAATGATTGTATGAGCTGATACTGAATGTACCTTAAAAAGTGAATATTTAGCATATAAAAAAACCAGCAGGAACTATATGCTTTTACAAGGTTTGATGAATGGGATCATGGTATTCTTGGGTTAATGGTAGTAACACCTTGTATTTGGTAGGTATTTAGTATGGGTGTTATTTACACTTGTAATTATATATTTCAGACTATTTTTTTTAAACATTTGATTTGCTGATGAAACTCCTCACTCACTGCCATGGCCCCCACTTATCAATGGCCAGAAACGGGAGAAAAAATCGTCATGTAATTACAGTACTAACTATAGAATATTTAATATTAGTTCAATATCTAAAATGCTCAACTAACAATGATGGAAATATCTGTCTTCTGAAAAGATTTACGTTCCCTGAAAAGATTTACTTCCCAGGCTTCCATGTTGGAGGAGATAACCATTATATTCTAATCTCTATTTCTTTTATGTGAGGTAATTCTTGTGTTGAATAGTACAAAACACCTTAAGTCCCTTTTGCAGATGTGTATCTTCCTGGCTCACACCCTTACCCAAACTCTGGAAACTTCAATTTAGTGGGCAATATATGTCTCCCCATTTGTAAGCACTCTCAGTTCAGTGTAGTTCAGTTGCTCAGTCGTGTCCTATTCTTTGCGACCCCATGGACTGCAGCATGCCAGGCTTCCCTGTCCATCACCAACTCCCAGAGTTTCCTCAAATTCATGTCCATCAGGTCAGTGATGCCATCCAACCATCTCATCCTCTGTTGTCCCTTTGTCCTCCCACCTTCAACCTTTCCCAGCATCAGGGTCTTTTCCAATGAGTCAGTTCTTTGCATCAGGTGGCCAAAGTATTGGAGTTTCAGCTTCAACATCAGTCCTTCCAATGAATATTCAGGACTGATTTCCTTTAGGATGGACTGGTAGGATCTCCTTGCAGTCCAAGGGACTCTCAAGAGTCTTCTCCAACACCATAGTTCAAAAGCATCAATTCTTTGGTGCTCAGCTTTTTTCACAGTCCAACTCTCACATCCATACATGACTACTGGAAAAACCATAGCCTTGACTAGATGGACCTTAGTTGGCAAAGTAATGTCTCTGCTTTGTAATATGCTGTCTAGGTGGGTCATAACTTACCTTCCAAAGAGTAAGCATCTTTTAATTTCATGGCTGCAATCACCATCTGCAGTGATTTTGGAGCCCCCCAAAATAAGTCTGACACTGTTTCCCCATCTATTTCCCATGAAGCGATGGGACCAGATGCCATGATCTTAGTTTTCTGAATGTTGAGCTTTAAGCCAACTTTTTCACTCTCCTCTTTCACTTCATCAAGAGGCTTTTTAGTTCCTCTTCACTTTCTGCCATAAGGGTGGTTATGCATATCTGAAGTTATTGATATTTTTCCTGGCAATCTTGATTCCAGCTTGTGCTTCATCCAGCCCAGCATTTCTCATGATGTACTCTGCATATAAGTTAAATAAGCAGGGTAGCAATATACAGCCTTGACGTACTCCTTTTCCTATTTGGAACCAGTCTGTTGTTCCATGTCCAGTTCTAACTGTTGCTTCCTGATCTGCATGTAGATTTCTCAAGAGGCAGGTCAGGTGGTCTGTTATTCCCATCTCTAAGAATTTTCCACAGTTTGTGGTGATCCACATAATCAACAGACTGTAAGCACTCTATTCCTTAGGAAATAATATTTTAATAACTGCAATCAGGAATACTGTAGTCTCTATATGACCGGACCCAAACGCACAACCTCACAGCAACTTTGGAGCATAACAGTATTTCTCTTCATTCTTCAAAATAAAGTAGTTTCCCAAACGTATTAGTAAGAATAAGAAACTTTACTTTTGGACTTCCCTGGTGTCCAGTGGTTAAGAATTGGCCTACCAATGCAGGGAAAAGGGGTTTGATCCCTATTCCAGGAAGATTCAAAATGCTATGGGGCAAATAAGCAAATGCACCACAGCTACTGAATCCCATGTGCCTAGAGCCTGAGCTCCACAAGAGAAGCCACCACCATGAGAAATCCACACACCAACCCTAGAGAAAGCCTGTGCACAGCAACGAAGACATAGCACAGCCAAAAGTAAATATATCAAAGTTATTTAGAAGAAATTTTGCATTTTGCTTGAAAAGCAAGCTAGTTATTTTACATCACATGTTATATAAAATCACCCAATAAATCCCACCTAGACATCTTTATTCCTCTTTCATCTTTATCTTTACTTCATTGTTATTCCATTATCCATGCATCCCTATGTCTTCTCTGCTTTTTATTCCTTGATCCTCTCTTTCTAGCTTGTACTTCCCTCCACCCCTCATCTAAAACTGCACTGATCTATAGGATAACCACTAACTGTACATGGCCATTTAAATTTGTTTTATTAAATTAAATTAAGAATTCAGTTTCTTAGGTACACTAGCCACGTTTTAAGTGCTCAGTAGCCTCGTGTGGCCAGTGGCTACCATATTGGAAAGCACAGATAAAGAACATTCCCCTTATTGCAAAAATTTTTATTGGCCAGTGTGAATCTAAAGCAATTAAACTCAGATCCAAGCTCAATACTTCACTTTTCAAAAAGAAAAAAAAAAAATAGAAGAAAGTGGAGAGAAGGAGCATAAGGAAGGAAAAAAAAGAATCCATGTTGCTCACTTACCCTTCTCTTGGTCGGAAGCAGTTCAAGAGTTCCTCGACCCAGCAGGAACTTGATAGCAATTTAGTCCCAAGTCTACTTTCTTGTCTTCTAGGAGAGAAAAGAGACACATAAAGAGTGTAGGGAGGAAAAGTCTACAAGCTGCCTCTTCAATGAAACTAGGGGAGAGAATATTTGAAAACTCCAAATTGTATTTGTGAGCAAAAGCAAATAAAATCAGCAAAATCTGCAAGGAAAACTATAGCAGCATGTCAGGTGAAAAAGAGGATAAAGGTGGACTGACTGGGCCAGATCTCAAAATTAACAGCAAGCATTAACTTCTATAGAGGAAAGCCCCCTCTAAAATAGGAACTACTGCAGTAAGGCAGATTTCCAATGGGGCACAATTACTGTGGCTGCTGTGACATAAGGTAATGAAAGCCCTCAGGGACCCTGGCAGTGGCAGATCTAAAAAAGCACCATCTTTCAAAGAGAAGAGGACACTTCGGAAGAAAGGGCCTGTGCTCTTGTTAGCAGTGTTCAGTGAAGGGTTCACAGTCTTAGGCTAGGTCTGAAAGGCAGATAGATGCATGGCTGCACAGGAGGACCATATTTAATCAAATATTCCAATTCTTTAGCCCCACCTTCTTGGATAATTCCTACCTACACCTCAATTAAAGAGTCCTGATAATACCTTCTTGAAAAATTCAATTCATTCAAATCTGAGTAAAAACAACAGTAACAAAATAAACCAGCATCCTGCTTCAGGTTGAATTCTGTCCCCCAAAAAGATAAGTTGAAATGCTAACCGCTACTACCTCCAAATATGACCTTTCTGCAGATGTAATTAAGATGTTAAGATGAAGTTACATTGGAGTGAGGCGCAATCATTGCAAAATGACTTGTGTCCTTATAAGAAGAGACACAGAGACACCAAAAGAGAATGCCCTGGGATGATGGAGGCAGTGACTGAAGTATTGCAGCTGTGAATCAAGAGATATTAAAGACTCCCAGCAAACCACTAAAAGCTAAGGATTCTTATCTACAGTTTCCAGAGGGAACATAGCCAATCTGATATTTTGGACTTCTAGTCTCCAAAACTACGGTACAATAAACTTCTGTTATTTTAAGCCATCTACTTTGTGGTACTTTTCTATGGCAGTCCTAGGAAATTAATATAAACTTCTCAAAGATGCTATAAAAACAGGGAATGCTTTATTCTGAAAGAAAATTCTCTGGTAAAAAATATTGCCTCAAAAAAATAAAATCACAACACAACCTTTCGATTAAAGAAGTATTTATAGCCATGAAGAAAATACAAGGGTTCAGGAAGACATGCCTGGAGAAGAAAAGCTGGATGTCTAGACATATGGTGATAAAGTGAAAAACTGATAAAATTTGGGGGAAATGGAAGAAAAAGAATTATTTTGGAAACAAAACTACAAGATCACAAGGTATAGTAAAACCAAAGAAAGCAAAATAAGAGATGCATGTGAGAAAATGAAATGACATTAAAATGAACAGAAATAAAGATATGAAAAGGACTGAAGAGAATATGATACATAAAAGATGGAAAAAATACATACACTATTCACAGAATTGTAACCCCGAAGAAAACCAAAACAATGGAAGAGAATGGATATTTTTAAATAATTCAAGAAAACTTTCTTAAATAAAGAAATTGTGAAAGTGAAAAGTGAAAGTCACTGTCATGTCTGACTCTTTGTGACCCAATGGCCTATAACAGTCCATGGAATTATCTGGGCCAGAATACTGGAGTAGGTAACCATTTCCTTCTCCAGGGGATCTTCCCAACCCAGGTCTCCCACATAGCAGGTGGATTCTCTACCAGCTGAGCCACAAGGGAAGCCCAAGAATACTGGAGTGGGTAGCCTATCCCTTCTCCAGTAGATCTTCCCAACCCAGGAACTGAACCAGGGTCTCCTGCATTGCAGGCCAATTCTTTACCAAGTGAGCTAGCAGAGAAGCCCTTAAAGAACTTGTATCTTCTACCTCCTAAAGAGGAAGAAATCACCAGAAAAGGGAAACACTATAACACAGAATCATCAATACTGAAACAGAATTTTTTTTTAAATTACAAAGAAAAGGTTAAAGATAAAGAATCTTTGGGCAGCAGGGAAAAGGTAATTTTAAGTGAAAGAAAATCAAGCTTATTTCAGACTTCCCTTGGCAATTTTCTACCCGAAGATAGTGAAGAAACACTTGCAGGGAAAGAAACTATGACCCAAGCTTTTTATACCTAGTCAGACTGTCCCTTAAGTATAAAGCTATAGAAAAACATAATTTTTTTCAAACATATCTGCACAAACTCATAGAACATCATTCATACAAGCCTCTCTTAAGAATACAATTACTAGAAAAGATCCAACTAACTAAAATATGATAGGAAAATAGCAGAAAAACAGCAGGTGGTAACATTTTAATATAATTAAGAGGCATTTAAGATAAAAACAGCTACAGGATATAAAATAAAAAGATATATAGTATAATTTTAAAAGTATAAGCAGCATTTTAAAAGGCAGAAAATGGTTTAAATAGACCCAGCTCACCATTGCTTTTCTCAGAAAAGCTAAATATTAAATTATTTATAATTGGCAAATCATATAAATTTGAAGACTTTGCCTCTGACTGTCTATCCAGATAAACTCTACTGGTCTGTGGAATGATGGAGTGACTTTCAGGTTGTTATGCAGGTCTTGATCTGCAGATAACTACTAAACAATGTAAGTATGAAAATGGGGACAGTTTACGTATCAGAAAGGGTACAATATGTCATTTATTGAATCTGCACTTCTCTGGTCCTGCAATAACTGGCTTCCTAATCTTAGTTCTTCCGTTATGCTCTCTTTTTCTCCTTTTCTATCTCTTTCCCTCTCCCCCTCCTTTCCCCTCCCTCTTTCTTTCTCTTTCTTTCCTACATAAACCACTGCAAATTGACACTGTGTATATCATCCTGAGGTCAGAATATTTCAACTAAAACTACTTATACTGTGGTTGTATAAGTGGTCATCTAGGAAGACGATGCCGGAGAAGGCGATGGCAGCCCACTCCAATACTCTTGCCTGGAAAATCCCATGGGTGGAGGAGCCTGGTAGGCTGCAGTCCATGGGGGCGCTAAGAGTCGTACATGACTGAGCAACTTCAGTTTCACTTTTCACTTTCATGCATTGGAGAAGGAAATGGCAACCCACTTCAGTGTTCTTGCCTGAAGAATCCCAAGGACGAGGGAGCCTGGTGGGCTGCAGTCTATGGGGTCGCACAGAGTCAGACACGACTGAAGCGACTTAGCAGCAGCAGCAGCAGCAGGAAGACAATGCAATCTAAGTGATCACAGCAAAACTTGGCAAATAGAAAGGGAATGTATTAGAATAGCTCACAGAATCTGAACAAAAGAACCAGACTATGGAGGATAAAAGTCAGCTCAGGGGAGCTTAAGATGCAGGAACTGATGAAAAGCCTTTTCAGATGCTACTCTTGAGGAGAATGAGCTCTAACTTTTTGAAGCATTTTTTTCACTTTGAACAGTTTAATTTATACTACAAACTTAATGCTTTAGTTGCAAATTAAATTTTAAACTTTTTATTTTATATTGAAATATAGCTGATTAATAATGTTATGATAGTTTCAAGTACATAGCAAAATGACTCAGCCATAGACATGTATCTAGTCTCCCCTAAATTCCTCTCCCATCCAGGCTGCCACATAACTTCAAGCAGAGTTCCCTGTGGTATGAAGGAGATTTTTATCTGTTATCCATTTTTTAGAATATAGCAGTGTGTACATGTCAATCCCAATCTCCCTAAGCATTCTTGATGCTTTGCTTAAAAGTAAAATCCAAAGAAACTATATGGATTGCACATTTTAACATTTTATTGTATCCAATAGAAAAATATAGCAGGCCCACAGGGAAGAAAATTAACCAGAAAAAAATTAGAATGAATTGAATTCAGAGTGACAAAAGCATTGAACATCCACTAGAAAAGTCATGATCTTTGTGCCTATGCTGGTAGGTTAGAAGAAGGGGTTCAAAACAGGTCATTCAAATCTCAGAGATGTTAGAAAAGCTAAGAGGCAGAGAAGAACTGAAGAATACTCAGGAGTCAGAAGCAATTTATAGGAACTCTTTCTGCTCATCCCTTCCTCCTGTTCACATCTCTTTTCCCATACTCCTTCATCCCATGGAACTTATTCTGTACTCTTGCTTATTTGTATTTTTCTCCCTCTGACATGGCTCCTGCCAAAGACATAGAACTGTTCTAGTTGTATCCACCTCTCTGGAATTCTGAGACAACCTTCCCTCCAAGAGAATGTGTGTGAAGTTTCCTATCTTCTCCATAGCACTAACTGAATTAGCAGTAGATGCCTATCAAAATCATTTCAGTACCCCTCTATCAAATTTGCACTCACTGGATGGCTGCTTTGGAACTTTCAGCTCAAAGAGCTGGTTTAAGATTATGAAAATGTATTTGATCTCCTTAAGTCAGGTCTGCTCTGAAGAACCGCTGGTGATTGGGAAGATATTGCCTAACCCAGAAACAGTTTGTCCAAGGCCAATAAGTTGGCAGCAGTTTTTCGTGAGTTTTGCAATTCTGTACAAAGTTTTATTTTCTGATTTGATATTGTAAAGATTCCATCTGCAGTTTGGGGCAGTCTGGAATGCACTGGAAAAAACTGAGGGAATAATCATATCTTTCTTAGGTGGGTTTTTATTTTTGTTATGGTGCCATTTGGAATTAAAAACAAAACAAAAACAACAAAAAAGCATGAGAACCACTACATAAGCCATCTGCTAGTGAAGGCCTTTGGCTATTTCTTTCCATATCTATTGCCAAGGGAGGTCCCCAAGACATTATAATTCCATGTTTAGGATTCCAAATCCCAGCCTTTTAAACAGCAGCAAAACAGCAGCAGTGGAAACACAATAACAGATACTTGTCATTTTTGTACATTTAAATATTTTTATGTTCATAAGAAGTTCATTTTGAGATAAACATGAAGATGAAAGAGCATAGTGGCATTTTAATCACTCTGAAGCAGGAAAAAAGATAACTATTTTTTGGCATGGAAACTTTCTACTTTTAGTAAGAGAAGAGAGAGCAGGCAGAGAACACTGTCAGCTCCACCAGGTTCAACTCATTCTTGAAACCAAACAAAAATAGCCTCTCACAGTTCCCATTGTTCTGCAGCTGTTGGCTTTAAAACCTTGCTGTCTCCTTCCTTGTGACTAATCATCGTGGTTGCCTGGTTTCCTTTCTTGATTTCCTACCAGAAGTTGTGATGTGGCACAGGAAGAGAGGGCAACCCCCCAGCATTTCTTTCCAGGCCTTGTGAACACATCGTCCTGAAGCACTTGTCATTTGCTTCAGATCCTTGAATTTCTTGATCTGCCTGGACTCAGAGACTATGTTTTAGCCATTTGATAAGGGAGCATATAAGTGGCTTCTTGTGTTAAAGAACTCAAAAGTTATGAATCTGGAATGCGTGCACGAGTCTTAGGCCTAAGGTATTTTCCTCTTAGAGAATCTCACTCTACTTCTTGCTCCTTTACTGAAAAGAGTCCCAGATTACTGAAAATATAGTCTGCTTCTGAGTTTAGCAATTACCGAGTCACATCATGTGTATTAACAGAATCCTTTTTATTAAAAGTTGAATGTTAAACTTCTAGCAACTTAAATCTTCACAACATCGACATGAACTACAAAGTGAGTTGTAGAAACTTTATGTACTAAGGCCCAAACACTTTTCCCACAGAAAAATTTTTAATTGAGAACACTGCCTGGTATATAGTAAACACTACATAAATGTTTGTGTTTATTATCAGAATTTATCAAGTATTTTACATATAAATCTAGTAAACTTAGTTACGTTTATCAGGAAATAAGAAAAAGATGATCAAAAAGTATTTTTTAATGATGGCAAAAGGTAATAACAAAATGAGAATGTTGTGAAATTTTATATCTGGCATCTATCTATAATAATGAGACAGAAAATTTAAAAATACAGCTGCAGTAACTGACCCATTTAAACTGCCAAAGGCCCTGAAATACATTAGATTATTTTTAGAGACACTACCCCAGTGACTACAGCAACCCCCTTAAGTCATCAAGGGAAATACAATTAGGTTTTTCTCTGTTCTAAGAATGCAATGCAAGGTAATATAAATATAAATAAATAACAAATAAAGTTCAAAAGAGGCATACTGAAGCACTAAATGGGATTTTCATCAACTACCTTGGAAAATCTACTCAAATAGGGTGGCTCATTCATCAACAATTTTGTTTTATGTATTTTATTTTTTAAGTAACTCTAATCTGTGTGTGTGTGTGTTGTTTTGTTTTTTTATTTTTTATTTTTTTCCAGATGTTCAAGCTGGTTTTATTTTTTATTTTTACTTTACAATATTGTATTGGTTTTGCCGTACATTGACATGAATCTGCCACGGGTGTACATGTGTTCCCCGTCTTGAACCCCCGTCCCACCACCCTCCCCATTCCATCCCTCTGGATCATCCCAGTGCCCAAGCCCCGAGCACCCTATATCATGCATCAAACCTGGACTGGCGATCCATTTCACATATGATAATATACATGTTTCAATGCCATTCTCCCAAATCATCCCACCCTCCCCCTCTCCCAAAGAGTGCAAAAGACTGTAGTATACATCTGTGTCTCTTTTGCGGTCTCACAGGGTTATCGTTACCATCTTTCTAAATTCCATATATATGCATTAGTATACTGTATTGGTGTTTTTCTTTCTGGTTTACTTCACTCTGTATAATAGGCTCCAGTTTCATCCACCTCATTAGAACTGATTCTTTTTAATGGCTGAGTAATACTCCATTGTGTATATGTACCACAGCTTTCTTATCCATTTGTCTGCTGATTAGAACAAATAATTTCACAATTTGTATGGAAATACAAAAAAACTCCAATAGCCAAAGCAATCTTGAGAAAGAAGAATGGAACTGGAGGAATCAACCTGCCTGACTTCAGGCTCTACTACAAAGCCATAGTCATCAAGACAGTATGGTACTGGCACAAAGACAGACATATAGATCAATGGAACAAAATAGAAAGCCCAGAGATAAATCCACGCACCTCTGGACACCTTATCTTCCACAAAGGAGGCAAGACTATACAATGGAGTAAAGACAATCTCTTTAACAAGTGGTGCTGGGAAAACTGGTCAGCCACTTGTAAAAGAATGAAACTAGAACACTTTCTAACACCATACACAAAAATAAACTCAAAATGGATTAAAGATCTAAACGTAAGACCAGAAACTATAAAACTCCTAGAGGAGAACATAGGCAAAACACTCTCCGACATAAATCACAGCAGGATCCTCTATGACCCACCTTGCAGAATATTGGAAATAAAAGCAAAAATAAACAAATGGGACCTAAGTAAATTTAAAAGCTTCTGCTCAACAAAGGAAACTATAAGCAAGGTGAAAAGACAGCCTTCAGAATGGGAGAAAATAATAGCAAACGAAGCAACTGATAAAAGAATTAATCTCAAAAATATACAAGCAACTCCTGCAGCTCAATTCACCAGCAATTCTAGTTCTCAAGGTGGCCTTTCTAATTACTCCGATGCTGGAAAATTTGAAGAAAGTCCATCATATAGACTAATGCCATCTGTGGGCATGGCTTAAAGACTGAGGTGAACTCCACAGTCCTCTTCCCAGGCTGAACCATGACTGGCTCCCTTTAGAAAAGAGCTGTACAATGGTTAGGAAGCCTCCAGCTTGCCTTTTGGAAGAATGCAGCCTTTTTGCCCAGAGTGAGTCATCAAGATCTATTTGCAACCGCCTAATTGGTGTGTATACTGGCATTGGTTCCCCGAGTTGGCTGAGGCAGCCCCACTCAGACTCATGATTCACAGTGTCCTTCAGTTCTCCTGCCCACTTGTGTTTGCTACAGGCTCTCTTGAGGTCACCACACATTTTTTCCTCCTCCATCATCAGAAAAACCACTCACTGCCATACTGCACCTCACACACCCAGTTTGTTTATTTACATGCCTTTGTTCCCAAGTCTTCCCAGACAGTTACCAGGACATATGCTCCTAACTCAGTAGCTCTCAACTTGGGCCAGTTTTCTCTAAAAGCAATTTATAACTGTCATAACTTGGAGAGTGGTACTACCAGCAGGTGGCAGGTGGGCCAGAGTGCCGCTAAACATCCTGCAATCACAGGCCAGTCCTCCACCACAAAAGAGCTCCCAATCCAAAAAGCAGCAGGGTCAAGATTGGGAGACCGTGCAGTCTCACAGATCTTCAAGTCTGAGTTCAAATCTTGCCTCCTCTGAAAATTTGCCTATCCTGTACTCTTCGCTGGATAAGTGGGTAAACTCTCCCTACTCTTGTTCCTTTTAGTCTTTGATTCAGTGTTCTTTCTTTGGGGTCCCATACTATAGCAAAATTGCCTTTGTATGAATCCTTTTCACCAGCTGACCAGAAGCTCCTGCTGAGCAGGAGGCAGGGGTGGGGGGTGGTGAGGGGGAAGGAGTGTATTTTTTGTCCAATTATGACCAGCACTCAAACCAATATCAGGTTTATTGTACTTTTTTTCAGTGTTTGAATAATTGAGTAAAAAAGGAATAATTTAAGTTTTACGCCTCTGTTTTTCTGCTAATTATTTGGCAGCTTTAGAGACATCTTGCTGATCCTCTTGAGAATCTTTAAATATAGAGTAAGCAGCCCTCATCTTCTTACATTCCATTATGTCTCTGTTCTCGAGTGTCTCAGTATCTTTGATGATAATCAAACAGTACATTGTAACCATACACTGATTGCCGACAGTGGATCCCATCTTTTACTGCTAATAATCTGCATTGGAAGTATTTTCTATTTAAGAGGACAATCACTGAAGTCACACTGCTTGTGTTTTAGTCTCTAAGTTGTGTCCAACTCTTCTGAGACCCCATGGACTGTAACCCACTAGGCCACTCTATACATGGGATTCTCCAGACAAAAATATTGGAGTAGGTTGCTGTTTCCTTCTCCAGAAGTCACACTGTCTGTGTTCAAATCTGGGATCTGACACCTAGCACCTATGTGACCTTGAACAAACTGCTTAAAATCTCTCAGCCTCAATTTTCTGTCTAATAAACTGTGGTGATTATAGCACAAAGCTCGTAGATTTGTTATGATGATTAGCATTTGTAAAATGCTTAGGACAGCACCTGGCATCTAACAAAAGCTATACAAGTGGTTGTTTAAAATGTAGGACAATCTGGTATCAACCCCTGCTGCTTTTCATGAATGCATCAAGCCAGGTAAATACATCTCATTCTAACATGTTACTGTGATCTGATACATTCCTCAGTAACATGCTAGAATGAGATGCATTACCTGGTTTCATACATTCCTAAAGAAAAATGGATGGAACCATGCTGAAAGATAAGAAAATTCACAATTTGCCCATTATATGTCCTGGTCAGACCAAAGCAACCCTTCAGAACTCATCAAGCTCTTCTGTGGGCAGGTGAAGGAAGGTCTTACCATCTCAACACAGATACAAAACCGCTGATCATCTATGGTTGCACTGCTGTTACATTCTAATTTTTCTGCTTCAAACAGTGGCATTTTAATCATTCTGCCCATAGCAACTAATGTCCTTTAAATTAGCATTAAAAATTCATTCTTTTGGTTTATCCTTCCTGAATCAAGCTAATTAACTATCAGCTGAGAGCACTTTAAATTATAATCTGAATATGTTACATTTTCTAATTTATAATGCCTCATCTAGGCAAATTGAAAATTCAAAAAGGAATGAATTAATTAACGTTAATTAAAGAGTACAGCACGGAACAAAGATGCCAGGTCAATCTTTGGAGTGTTCATAGAAAGACATTGTTGGGACTAAGTTGACCCTTTGCAGCATACAACTTCAGAGAAAGACTTTGCTATGTTGAGTCTATAAAGAAGGTGAAAAGGAAGCACAGATCAGACTAGAAGTAGCACTAAAAACAGACAGCATATAACTGTACATTATATATATTATATATGTAGTATTATATAATCTCTGTAATAAGAAACCAAACAACCTCTGATATTTTTTACCTTTTTCCAAAAATTTCCTTTTATATCTTTAATCAACAAATATTTTCCGAATGCCTCTGACATACAAGGTTTCATTAGACATCGGGGGAATGCAAAGATAGGAGGGTCATCACCCACAGAACTTATAGAGGAGCATTACCCAATTTCTGTGATGATGAAGACATTCTCTATCTGCACCACGTGATACAGTTGTTACATGCACATATTCAGCACTGGAAATGTGGCTTGTGTGGTTGAGGAATTAAATCTTTAGTTTAATTTTAGTTTTGATATAAAACACCACATGTGGCTACCATATTGGATATTTCAGGTCTAGAAGGTGAGAGATACCGCATACTGCTTATTTTTGTTCCTTAAAGATTTCCAAAGATTGTTAGCCAACCTTTCTCTCATGCCATGCCATTGAACTCTTTTATATCTCTCTCTCTCAGGCATATGTTTGCCTGTACACACACACATCTCTTTGTTTTCTATTCATCAACATAAACTCATTGTCTTCAGGGTTGTAATGATTATCTTGGAGAGACAAAGCATATCAGAGTTTCTAAAATGAAGATGAGAAAACAGCTGCATAATAAACATTATAATTTTATAAGAAAATGGAAAATACGTATATCCAAACTGTAGGAAAGTAAATTGCAGGGGGAGTATGGAGGATACAAATGATTCTCAACAGAAACCAGTACTTGTTCCCAAGGGGGAGTATCAGAAGAGAGGTGCTATGAGATTTTTACGTTGAACTAATTGGTATTTGGGTTTATACACTTTAAGAGGTACTACCTTAACTTTCAAACAGTTAAAACACATTGTTATTAGAGTGCTAAGGGCTCTTTTTACCCTTTAAGCTAGCATGCACATAACCATTATCTCGAGGGACTTCAGAAACTCACTGAGTGTTCTGGGGACCAGTTGCTGGGTGGTCCCATGGTTCTCCACAGAGTTCACAGAGTTGCCAACATAATTACTATTCGTGTATAGTGGGCAATATAATTTGGATTTTATTGATACCTTCAGAAAACGAAGATCACGGCATCCGGTCCCATCACTTCATGGGAAATAGATGGGGAAAGAGTAGAAACAGTGTCAGACTTTATTTGTCTGGGCTCCAAAATCACTGCAGATGGTGACTGCAGCCATGAAATTAAAAGACACTTACTCCTTGGAAGAAAAGTTATGACCAACCTAGATAACATATTCAAAAGCAGAGACATTACTTTGCCGACTAAGGTCCGTCTAGTCAAGGCTATGGTTTTTCCAGTAGTCATGTATATATGTGAGAGTTGGACTGTGAAGAAGGCTGAGCACCAAAGAATTGATGCGTTTGAACTATGGTGTTGGAGAAGACTCTTGAGAGTCCCTTGGACTGCAAGGAGATCCAACCAGTCCATTCTGAAGGATATTAGCCCTGGGATTTCTTTGGAAGGACAGATGCTAAAGCTGAAACTCCAGTACTTTGGCCACCTCATGCGAAGTGTTGACTCATTGGAAAAGACTTTGATGCTGGGAGGGATTGGGGACAGGAGGAGAAGAGGACGACAGAGTATGAGATGGCTGGATGGCATCACGGACTCTATGGACGCGAGTCTGAGTGAACTCCGGGAGTTGGTGATGGACAGGGAGGCCTGGCGTGCTGCGATTCATGGGGTTGCAAAGAGTCGGACACGACTGAGTGACTGAACTGAACTGAACTGAATATTCTTAAATGAAAACAAAGGTGCTAGGAATATAGTTATGAAAAAGTGGTTTTGTTCACAGTTTAACAAACTAGTGTGAGTAAACAAAATACATTCAAAGTACAATAACAGTGGGGCAAATATTTAAAAGTTTTCTTTTTGCCAAATTCAAATCTATAATTCAATAGGAATTTGATGACTAAGAGCCAATTCCATGAAGGTTGGTAAACTTAATTAATTTTTCAAGTCATTTTATACTCATCAAAAATGGATTTCAGATTTTATTATCTTTTTTGAGTCATTAAATTATGCCCCTTTTTTCACCCCATCTTTTTGTGCTTGACTTGAATAATACCAATATTGCTACCTATAGGTCAAAATGATTTTTTTTTCTTTTTCGGTGGGTTTTTTTCTTTGTTTGTTTGTTTGTTTGTTTGGTTTGTTTCTCAAGACCAAGATGAGGAAAAACTAAAACCCTTAGAGACTGGATCATTCTGGAGAGTTGAGTCTGACAACTTAGGATCCAGGCCTTACCCACTTTTTTCCTTTTAAAAAAAAAAAAGTAATTGAGGACAGAAAATCAATTTCTCAGCTACTGCACTGAAAATAATTAACATTTTTTGATGACTAAGAAGGGTAATCATCAGTAGGAATTAATCTTGTTTATTTGGTTCTGAGTAAATTCATCTCAGACTACTGCACCCTTGGCATATTTCACTCAACAGAATCTTGTCTGGACCGCCCATTCATTCCTCATTGCCATCAACATATATTCCCCTTTGGCAATTTCCATTCTTTCAGATGTTGATCCCAGTTTCAGTAACTAGAAACCAAACAACAACCCTAGTTAGTGTTGTTAGCAAAATAAGGGTAATTTGGGTGTGAGTTTGTGACTAAAGAAATCTTATTTTATGAATTTTGTGAAAAAGTTGGCTTAAAGCTCAACATTCAGAAAACGAAGATCATGGCATCTGGTCCCATCACTTCATGGGCAATAGATGGGGAAAGAGTAGAAACAGTGTCAGACTTAATTTTGGGGGGCTCCAAAATCACTGCAGATGGTGACTGCAGCCATGAAATTAAAAGATGCTTATTCCTTGGAAGAAAAGTTATGACCAACCTAGATAGTATATTGAAAAGCAGAGACATTACTTTGCTGACTAAGGTCCATCTAGTCAAGGCTATAGTTTTTCCTGTGGTCATGTATGGATGTGAGAGTTGGACTGTGAAGAAGGCTGAGCGCTGAAGAATTAATGCATTTGAACTGTGGTGTTGAAGAAGACTCTTGAGGGTCCCTTGGACTGCAAGGAGATCCAACCAGTCCATTCTGAAGGAGATCAGCCCTGAGATTTCTTTGGAAGGAATGATGCTAAAGCTGAAGCTCCAGTACTTTGGCCACCTCATGCGAAGAGCTGGCTCATTGGAAAAGACTGTGATGCTGGGAGAGATTGGGGGCAGGAGGAGAAGGGGACAACAGAGGATGAGATGGCTGGATGGCATCACCGACTCGATGGACACGAGTCTGAGTGAACTCTGGGAGATGGTGATGGACAGGGAGGCCTGGCGTGCTGCGATTCATGGGGTTGCAAAGAGTCGGACACGACTGAGTGACTGAACTGAACTGAACTGAACTGAACTTTTTTCTCCTGAGATCAATTTTCATAACTTGCTTCTTGATACACAGCTGTATTCCTAGTGGGTGAGACTACTGAATAAGAGTTCAGATAGGTGACTCATTAATTCTAATTATTTCTAAGACATTATGTCTAAGATTGCTCCCATTAATTAGCTTTATTTTTATTTTCATATGATAATTCTTTATACTTGAAATAAAGTATCAATTTTTAATAGAATTTTTTATGATGTTAAACGTATTTGAAAATCTATTACCTTCCCTAAGACTTCCAATACCAGTTTTAGTATGCCATGTAACAGTTACTAAAGATGTTATATTTTTCTCCAAATTAGCAAAATATATTATTCTGAGCAAGAATTAATGAACTTTAATCAACCATGTAGTATATAGAACATTATTTTTTTTAGTTTTTAATGCATTGCCCTCATAGATAAGTCATATTTGGAAGGCTTTTACAAACTAAATAACTCCCAAACTTTTAGTTTAGAAGTACCATATTTAGGTGATTTGGGTAAAGCCTTGGACAATATTTCAACACTTCAGAGACATTCGAAGTAGACATTGTACTCTATCTTCTACTACTGTGGACTTTAACATTCATCAATAGCATTCTAATTTATAACCTTTCTGAGGAAAACCGTTCCAGATAGACATCCATGATCTATTTTGGAAAAATTGCTTATTATATTTCTATATCAAATATTTGATTTTTATTATATTTAAAGAAAATTTCAGATACGTAACTCATAAATTAAAATTAGTTAAATTGAAAGAACTGCTGAGAAAGTATACTATCTGGTCTATCATGAAAAGACTGCTATACAATGTTTCTCCAGAAACCCTGTGAAGAAGAAAATTCCAGAGTATTTGGGAATACTCACTAAATTTGGGAAGAACCTCATAACAGGCTTCCCTCATAGCTCAGTTGGTAAAGCATCCACCTGCAATTCAGGAGACCCTGGTTTGATTACTGGGTCAGGAAGATGGG
Organism: Ovis canadensis; assembly: GCF_042477335.2. Lineage (NCBI taxonomy): Eukaryota > Metazoa > Chordata > Mammalia > Artiodactyla > Bovidae > Ovis > Ovis canadensis. The sequence continues at coordinate 39,998,214 of NC_091250.1, read as the reverse complement.
CTGGAGAAGGCATAAGCTACCCACTCCGGCATTCTTGGGTTTCACTTGTGGCTCATCTGGTAAAGAATCTGCCTGCAATGCAGGAGACCTAGGTTTAATCCCTGGGTTGGGAAGATCCCCTGGAGAAGGAAAAGGCTACCCACTCCAGTATTCTGGCCTGGAGAATTCCATGGACTATATAGTCCAAGGGGTTGCAAAGAGTCAGGCATGACTGAGTGACTTTCACTTCATATTATAACCCCTTCTTAGATATTAACAATTTACTTTACAGTATTAAATACTAACAATGACACAATGTATATGCCAGTTTCTGACCCAAATTTACTGAACCTTGGAATCCACTATATTTGATTACATATTCTGGTCAGCACTGGGCTACTCACAGATATTTGCTTCTCTCCTTTTTCAAGGCCATGGTAGATTTCAACTTCTTTACTTCTTTTAAAATCTGAAATCATAGAATCATCTGTATCTGTCCAAGTAAGTGCTGCAATCATCACCAATGTCATTTCTGGGCATAGTTTTAAGGGCCACAGTAGAATCGGCCACACCCCCTTTCCCTACAAGCATATGTCACGGTGGAATCTGGGTCAGCCTGTGTCAAGGAAAGACTATAAGCCCCCTGCTACCCACAAGAGGTGAAGAGCGAGCAAGAAATACCTTTTGTTAAGGTTTAAGCCTTGGAGATCTAAGAAATCTGAGGGCTGTTTGTTATGGTTGTATAATTTACCTCATTCTGAATGATACATTGGACTGTGAAGCCAAAAACTTTAGAGCATCAAATGATTTTTAAGATTCCCAAGACAAACCATAGCTCCAGAAATGAATTTTAATGAAGTTCTATAGTAGCTTTGCCTTCTTTACAAATCTTAGATATTTCAATAAAGGAAAGTGAATGCATTAAAAATGTTCATTTAGTAAAACTGTGATCAAACCAGATGACCTCAGTTCATGGTTGGACTATAATCTCTGAAACTCTTGCAAGCACAAAACAGAGTTTAGCAATTATCCACTCTATTGGCTTACCTCCCCAACAGCATTTCTTTCTGCATACTACTTCTACCAAAGCAACTTCATATTGTTCCTTCTTCTCCCATAGGATTAAAAATTCCTACAGCATAAGCCAACCTAGGAACTTGATGAAGAGGCTGACTTCAAGTTGCTATTGTTTTTCCTGAAACTACTTTCCCTGTTTGATTTCTGAACATTAACAAAAAAGACTAAATTTTAAAAAAAAGATTTGGTGTTCCAGTCCCAAATGGATTTCAAATTTCTCTACTAAACAAACTGGAAATAAAAGAACTTTTTAAATTGCAGACTGAAGGAGGGACAATCGATATTATGTATGAGGATATAAAACAGCTACCTTTTCCTGCCAGGAAGCAGGTTCCTAAATAAAGAAAATTTAACAATACCAGTTTACACTTGGGTTTGATACTGACCTTTTCTAAAACAATTATAAGAGAAAACTCAACATGAAATAATCTCTCAGTTGTGAGAAGCACATTTCTGTGGACTTTTCAACTACACTAGTCTTTAGTCCCTATTTTTTTCCCCCTAAGAATCCTGGAAAAACTAAACCACTGACATAGTTTAAATCTAACTAAAAAGAATAAGAGCTTATTTTCTGCTAAAGTAGTAAAATGTTCCCTTGATTTTTTCAGCTCCTCAGTAGAAATATTAATTTCTTTATCTTCTAGAATTTGCTTATTTCTTCATTTAATTATCATATAGTGAGTATTCACTATGGACTAGTTACTGGGTATCACAAAGAAAGTAGTCAATATATCTCCTCTGCCTTTGAATCAAATTCAAAATCTTGAACTTGACTAATACAGTAACCACTAATTATGTATAACCATTTAAATTAAGTTAATTAAAATAAAAATTTACTCAGTCACATTAAAACCTATTTGAAGTGTTCAGTAACCACATATAGTTAGTGGCTACACATTAGACATTATAGATCCACCATCACACAAGGCTCTATGGAATACTGTTGATCTGGAACATTAACCTCATCATAGAAAGTTCTATTAGATAGTATAGGGTCTAAATAATAAAAGTGACATGTTTGTAAATAATAATATAGTGATGACAGTCTTACATGAGAAGCACATAGTGTCAGGCATATATAACTTTAATGGGGAGATTCGAGAAATACAAAGACGATTAGGTAGAAAACAGCCAGTATAAAAGAAGGGTCATTTGAGACAGAAATGTCAACATGTTTTAAGGCTCATGTGTTTGACATAATGTGTATTTTGGATCTAGGAGGAAATTTAACATGTCTAGAATGTAGTATGGACATAGGGGGACAGTATGAGATGAAGCTGTAAGCTTTATCCCAGGTCAGACCTTGAAGGGTTTGTGTGTTATATTAAAAGTTATCAACATGAATTTCAAGGAAAGTCAAAACATATTTTAAGCAGAAGTATAGCATGGTCATATACTTTTTTAGAAATATAATTTAAAATCTCCCAAAGATGAATTAGTAAATTGAGGCCAACTTCTAAATCAAGTATGTGGAAATGACAGAAAAGAGAAGACCAAATAAAACCAAACCAAAATGCTAGATTAAAAACATATATATATATATATATATATATATATATACACAGTTTTGTGAAATAAAATTTTAAAAAATTAGCATGATTGAAGCCATTGGTCTATATGGCTTCATATTCATAAGTGCTCCAAGTCAGGCAAGGACCACACCTAGATTTACTGCCTGAAGCTCAAGATGAGTAAAAAAATCAAGCTATTTCTTGAGTGGATTTTAAATACTCCTAATATCATGCAGGAAATAAATAACCAAAACAAATGGAATAATAACTTTGAATTTCTAAAGGAAAATAACTATCAACTTAGAATCACAAACCCAGTAGCCAAAGCAATCTTGAGAAAGAAGAATGGAACTGGAGGAATCAACTTGCCTGACTTCAGGCTCTACTACAAAGCCACAGTCATCAAGACAGTATGGTACTGGCACAAAGACAGACATATAGATCAATGGAACAAAATAGAAAGCCCAGAGATAAATCCACACACATATGGACACCTTATCTTTGACAAAGGAGGCAAGAATATACAATGGAGTAAAGACAATCTCTTTAACAAGTGGTGCTGGGAAAACTGGTCAACCACTTGTAAAAGAATGAAACTAGATCACTTTCTAACACCGCACACAAAAATAAACTCAAAATGGATTAAAGATCTAAATGTAAGATCAGAAACTATAAAACTCCTAGAGGAGAACATAGGCAAAACACTCTCAGACATAAATCACAGCAGGATCCTCTATGATCCACCTCCCAGAATACTGGAAATAAAAGCAAAAATAAACAAATGGGATCTAATTAAAATTAAAAGCTTCTGCACAACAAAGGAAAATATAAGCAAGGTGAAAAGACAGCCTTCTGAATGGGAGAAAATAATAGCAAATGAAGCAACTGACAAACAACTAATCTCAAAAATATACAAGCAACTTATGCAGCTCAACTCCAGAAAAATAAACGACCCAATCAAAAAATGGGCCAAAGAACTAAATAGACATTTCTCCAAAGAAGACATACGGATGGCTAACAAACACATGAAAAGATGCTCAACATCACTCATTATTAGAGAAATGCAAATCAAAACCACAATGAGGTACCACTTCACACCAGTCAGAATGGCTGCAACCCAAAAATCTGCAAGCAATAAATGCTGGAGAGGGTGTGGAGAAAAGGGAACCCTCCTACACTGTTGGTGGGAATGCAAACTAGTACAGCCACTATGGAGAACAGTGTGGAGATTCCTTAAAAAATTGCAAATAGAACTACCTTATGACCCAGCAATCCCACTTCTGGGCATACACACCGAGGAAACCAGAATTGAAAGAGACACATGTACCCCAATGTTCATCGCAGCACTGTTTATAATAGCCAGGACATGGAAACAACCTAGATGTCCATCAGCAGATGAATGGATAAGAAAGCTGTGGTACATATACACAATGGAGTATTACTCAGCCGTTAAAAAGAATTCATTTGAATCAGTTCTGATGAGATGGATGAAACTGGAGCCGATTATACAGAGTGAAGTAAGCCAGAAAGAAAAACACCAATACAGTATACTAACACATATATATGGAATTTAGGAAGATGGCAATGATGACCCTGTATGCAAGACAGGGAAAGAGACACAGATGTGTATAACGGACTTTTGGACTCAGAGGGAGAGGGAGAGGGTGGGATGATTTGGGAGAATGACATTCTAACATGTATACTATCATGTGAATTGAATCGCCAGTCTATGTCTGACGCAGGATGCAGCATGCTTGGGGCTGGTGCATGGGGATGACCCAGAAAGATGTTATGGGGAGGGAGGTGGGAGGGGGGTTCCATGTTTGGGAATGCATGTAAGAATAAAAGATTTTAAAATTTAAAAAATAACAAAAAAAAAAAAAAAAAAAATAAATAAATAGAAAAAAAAAAAAAAAAACTCAAGGCAGTACCACTCAGCAGTTGATCACTGAGCTCATGGGCAGATGAAGAACACAACTAGCCTCATGAATTAATGTAAATTACAGGATACATTGATCACCAACACTTCGTGCACACCTGAAGTCCAAGATTCTTCCCAAAGCTATGCTAAAACAAAAAAAATCAAGGAAAATAAAGATATTTTCAGATATTAAAATAAATCAAGAGATTTACCACCCATAGTCCCTTATTAAAAAATTGATTAAGAGATGCACTTAAGTAAAAAACAAGCATCAAAACCAGAGGGAAATCATAATATATAAGAAAAAATGTTGTCCACAGAAATTTAAAAAATAGCTTAGTAAGAGTAACTATTAATTGGAAAAATAAATTGTAAAAAAAGCTGTAAAGCTTATTTTATTAACTTTAAAAGCATAATATCCAATATTTCATGTTAAAAATAAAATTAAGGACTTCTAGTTTCTGGTCTGGTATGTAAAGGGCTTAGAAGTCATCACACCACCCTAACAACAATCAAAAAACTGAAAAAATTCAAAATCAACAAGTTTTCTTAGATCCATCAGAAAACTGAGGTCAAAGGGAAAACCAACACACCAAAACTGGAGAGACAAAAGTTCACAACTTGAAGGTTCATATGTAAGGGATTTACTATACATAAAAATTTATCACTTTCCCATTTGCCACCAATGTGAAATTTAAAATACAACAGTACTTACCATTCAAAAAGATGAAATACTTAGGTATGAGTCTAACAAAATATGTACAAGCTTTATATGAGTAAAACTATGAAACTTTTATAAAAGAAATTAAAGAGGAACAAAATAAGTGGAAAGATATATCATGCTCATAGATAAAAAGACAATATTGTCAAGATGTCAGTTTTCTTAATAAAAAAAAATGCAATGCAATTCCAATCAAAATCCATTATGTTGTGGATATCAACAAACTAACTCCAAAATTTATATGGAGAGTCAAAATGTCCATAATAACCAACATAACACTAAAGAAAAAGAAGAGCACGGTTCGAGGACTGACACTTCCCAACTTATTAAGAGACTTTTAAAGCAGCACTAGTCAAGGTAGCATGGTGCCTTGAAAGAATAGACAGATCAGTAGAACAGAACACAGAGTCCAGAATCAGAGCCACACAATTTGGTCAAGTGACGTTGTCAAAGGAGCAGAGGCAATACAGTGGAGAAAGTCTAACCTTTCCAACAAATGCCGGTGAATCAACTGGATGTCCACATGCAAGAAAAAAGAGATGAATCTCTCATCAGGTGAGAGACATGGATGTCATACCTTTCTAACTCACAGAATTAAGTGTAAAATACAAAATCATAAAACTCTTAGAAGATAACATAAAAGATCTAGATAACATTACATTTGGCAATGACTTTTTAGAAACAACACTAAAGGCATGATTTCTGAAAGAAATAATTGGTAAGCTAAATGTCATTGAAACATACATGTATATGTATAACTGAATCATTCTGTTGTACACCTGAAATAACACAACATTGTTAATCAACTATACAACAATATATAATAAAAATTTTAAAAAAAAGCACTCCTGCTCCATGAAATATACTGTAAAAAGAATGAAAAGACAGCCACAGACTTGGAGGAAATATTTGCAAAAGACATATCTGATAAAGAATTTGTAACCAAACTATAAAAAGAACTCATACATCTCAGTAATAAGAAAACAAACACCCTGACCAAAGAATGGGCCAAAGACACCAGAAAAGATAAACAGATGCTAAATAACTTGAAAAGATGCTCAGCCTCATATGTCTTTGTGGAATTGCAAATTGAAGCAATAATGAGATACCACTACACACCTATTAGAATGGTCAAAATCCAAAGCACCGGAGACACCAAAAGCTGACAAGGATGTGGAACAGGAGGCACGCTCATGCATCATTGGTGTGATGGCGGCACAACCACTTTGGAAGTTCTAAAGACTATATTACCTGGGACAGTGTGACCGTGGTATAGTGACAGACGAGGAAAACTGATGTAATATCATAGCAAATCCAGGAATACAACCACGTGAATAAGAAAATCTGACATATGTTCAAGAAGGCAATAATTAATAAGGAGTGGATAAGCTATTTAATAAGTGGTGATAAGGCAACTGATTGTCCATATGAAAAATAAAATAAAACCAGATCATTACACAATATACTAAATTTAATTCTACTTGTCCTTGTAAACGTACTTTAAGATAACAAGTAAATTTCTTAAGACACAAAAGTACAAATCCAAGAATTTAAGGTTAATAAAGTTAATCACATTAAAATGATAAACACGTAAAACAGAGGCTGTTATAAACAAAGTTAGAAGACAAAACAGACTGTGAAAAGATTCTTGCAATGCATGTAACTGGCAAAAGATGAGAATTCCTATAGCTCCTACAAAGAAAAGAATTTCCACAAACTTCACTCATATGGTGAGCAAAAATGACAAAGAATGTAAACAGGCTCTTTACAGAAGATAAAGCCCAAATTTCCAATAAAGAAATGCAAATATAACATTTTCAAAATTTTTCAAGCAAGACCATTCTGAGATATTGAGATATCTGAAGAAATAAATTTGTTTAGCCACACTGGAGAATAAATCTTCACTTAATTTGTTGCAAATGTGCTTGCTTTCAGTCCTGCAATAACACTTTGAAAATCCTAAAGAAACTCATATATATATGCAAGGAATATGCACAACAGTGTTCATTATGAGATTATCTATAATGGCAAATGTTTTAAAACAATTAAATGCCCATCATGGTGGATAAATATATTATGGTATATTCATAAAATGATATCCAGGGGAATTCTATATGTCCAACCAATGAAATGAATGTTGTCATAAAGAACACATACTAGGCTGGTATGAATGTAATTGCAGGTTAGATAGTAAATTTTAAATCACTATAACTAGGCTCATCTTTATTAATCAAAATAAGGCCCATTACAATCAACACATTTTTGTCAATGAGAAATGTTTATTTATTCCTGTAGTGTAAAAATCCATGCTTCGGGATTTGACAAACTCTTAGAACGCATTTTCTGCATCCTGTTGGTTGCAGAAGTGCTTAGCTTACAAAAAGTGGAGATGCTTGAAGAAGTGGTAGTCAGTTGGCAAGACATCAGGTGAATATGGTGGATGAGGCAAAATGTCATAGCCCAAACTGTTCAACGTTTGAAGCTTTGGTTGTGCCAAGGGCAGTCAGGTATTGTGGAGAAGAACTGGGCCCATTTTGTTGACCAGTGCTGGCTGCAGGCATTGCAGTGTTTGCTGCATCTCATTGATTTGCTGAGAGTACTTCTCAGATGTAATGGTTTTGCCAGGATGCAGAAAGCTGTACTGAATCAGACGGTCAGCAGATCACCCAATAGTAACCATGACCTTTTTTTGGTGCAAGTTAGGCTTTGGGAGCTTCTCAGTCCAACCACTGAACTAGTCATTGCCAGTTGTTATATAAAATCCACTTATCACACATCACAAACCAACGAAGAAATGGTTTGTTGTTGTTGTGTAGAATAAGAAAAGACGACACTTCAAAATGACCTTTTTTTTTAATTTGCTGTCAGTTCATGAGGCAATCACTTACTGAGCTTTTTCACCTTTCCAATTTGCTTCAAATGCTGAATGACCATAGAATGGTCAGTGTTGAGTTTTGGGGCAACTTCTTGTGTAGTTGTAAGAGGATCAGCTTCAGTGATTACTCTCAGTTGGTCACTGTCAACTTCCAATGGCTGGCCTCATCCTCAAGGCTCTCTTCTCCTTTGCAAAACTTCTTGAACCACCACTGCACTGTACATTCCTTAGCAGTTCCTAGGCCAAACGCATTGTTGCAAGTTGTCTCTGCTATTTAATTACCCATTTTGAACTCGAAAAAGAAAATTGCTCAGGTTTGCCTTTTATCTAACATCACTTCCATAGTCTAAAATACATATAAAATAAACAGTAATAAGTCACTAGGGAAAAAATCATAAAGTGAGAAATGTTCATTGAAATGATGCATAACATAACCACATTTAAGAATGTATTCTAATATCAAAGGCAGATTTCAACAATGCAAAAATTGCAATTACTTTTGCACCAACCTAATAAAACTCTCCCTTGGCAGCTAGAACTGAGATTATAAATAATGAGATATCAATAGTAAGTCAATAAAACCTTCAAACTTGCTGATAACATCTGCACTTGTGGTATTTGGAATGTGCTTTTCCAAGGGCACCTGTCAACATGTCAGAAAGAATAAAGCAAATGTCAGGTCAGTTTCCGGATCTCTGGTATAAATGCTACAGATTAAGGCATGATTGCTAATTAAAGTTTAGTTCTTGCATTGCCTTCTTTAAACCTTGACTTTATTGTTTATTTAAAGTTCCAACTCATTATGTCCCTTATGCCATCAAATGTCTTCTTTCTTAATACAATTGAGCATAGACAATATAACTCCTATTCACTGAATTACCGCCCTATAAGACTTTGTTGGTCCTATTGTTGATTCTAACACTGGAGTGAGGAAATGCACTCATGAAGGAATATAAAAGACTTTGTTCCCCTTACAGTTGCTTCTTTGCCTGGGAGAGGATTTACATCACACAGCTGACTTGCATTCATTCCTATATTTAAACACAGATAAGCATGTGTGTGTGTGTGTGTGTCTGCCTTAAAGAAAATAGCTTGTTTTCTTTCCATTGGGAATAAATAATCTTAAAACTATACCCAAGAACATTAACTACAAGTTATAACAGTTATTCCCTTTTTCTTTCTTTCTCATTCAGGCTTTCTCTCTGTCTTTGTCTCTGTCTCTCTTTAGTACTGTCAACCTCCTGTTTTGACTTTGTTAAATTAGCATCTTTTGAGTGGAGATGGAGTGCCACATGGTGACCTGGGGTTCAACAGCAAACCACAAGAGAAATTAAAATAGTTGAAGCACCTGCTTAGTTGCTCAGTCGTGTCCAACTCTTTGTGACCCCCTGGACTATAGCGCACCAGGCTCCTCTGTCCATGGGGATTCTCCAGGCAAGAATACTGGAGTGGGTTGCATGCCCTCCTCCAGGGGATCTTCCCAACCCAGGGATCGTACCCCAGTCTCCTGCATCATAGGTGGAATCATAGGTGGATTCTTTACCATCTGAGGAGCCCCCAGAGAAGCGCAAGAATACTGGAATGGTTAGCCTAGCCCTTCTCCAGAAGATCTTCCCGACTCAGGAATTGAACTGGGGTCTCCTGCACTTCAGGCAGATTCCTTACCAGCTGAGCTACCCAGTTGAAGCCCAGAAGTATGTTAATCACAGGTCCTGGAGGAGGGAGGTCAAGGCAGAGTGTAAACAAAAACAGGCAGGACCTGAAGCACAAGCTTATATTAGGGTCCATGGGTGCAGTGTTTTGGGATCCCCAGGCTGGGGCCGGACTGCTCAATTTAAATAAAAACAGTGGGGTTTTGGTAAACCATAAATGAGTGAGGTCTTATAAGGGGCCCATAAAGAATACAAACACCGAGAGGCTTTGGAGATTGTTGATCACAAGGACTGTTGCGGGATTAGGAACTTACACCTGCTCATCACTGTGAGCTGTTCTAGGGCGTGTTCTTGCGTGAAGGATGAGTGTCAGCTTAAAGTCCCTGCAGGCTAGAACCCAGTCATATAGCCCCAACCTAACTACAACAGTGGCTGTGGAATATGGCCTTTCTATGTGTCCAAGAAAAGGAAGAAGGACTGCTGAGCATCTAGCAAGCCTCTGATAATCTAACTTCTGATGATACTAGTAAGTAATTATCTACTCACTAGTACTCGCTGGTTCCTGATAAATTGGCCAGAAATCTCATTACTTCTACTCTGCAAAACTCTGGGAGCTCAGCTGGGTTAAGTCTAAGGCTAACTATATCTAGTAGCCTGAAGGTTCAGCTAACCCAGGATTCTGAGACCAGTCCTGTCTCCTTTCAAGTCAATTTTAGAAATTTAGGTCACTAATTAAGTTATCAGCAAGAAGTTTTGTGTTCTCTTACTACAGCTGGGATTCTGTGCCTGTTTAAAATGATGGATCCAAGAGACAGAGTGCCTGTTTGCATTCCGGATTGCTACCTATGCACTTTGTAAAAGTTGCCTCACTTCCATTCTCTGTAAAATAGGAATGATATACTTAACTCCTTAAAAAGCCTGTGAGAAATAAATTTCAGAACGTGTGAAAAGCACCAAGCACAGCATCTAGTTTCTAAGCCATTATTATTAACACTATCATCAATATTTACCAATGTAAATTATACAGTAATTGAGTCCTTAACCTATTTTCCAGAAATATGAATGACTGTCATTCTTTGGGTATGTCCAGGGAAAGGCACTCTCTAGCTTTGGGAGTTGGGACAGAACAGGGAGACAGTTCAGAGATTGAGACCACGAAAACAACTGAGTGAGTAGGGCCCCAAGAATGAGAAATCTTGAGCTCCCTCATCTAAAAGACAATGAACAATAGTGAGTCAAAAGAAAAGGTGGGTCGGAATTGAACAGAATCAAGAGAAAGGCAATTTGCAGCCAAGTTGGGTCAATTTCCCAAAGATGTCCAGGCACCATGATCCTGTTCCAGCAGTCTGAATGGGTAGAACCCACTCAGGGGGAAGGAAGGAGGAAGAGCGGCTGGTAGGAGGAACAACGAGAACAGAAATAAAATACCTGTTCAGGATTAGAAAAATTTTGCTGAGGCTGCCTTTTATTCATATTTAACTTACTATACCTTTCTTCTGAAAGTCTTTACCTTCGCCAGTTATTTCATTTCCCCAAGAATGAGGGCCTGCCTCATTCCGATCAGTAATCTTGCATCTCCTCTTTGGTCTCTGAGATTACCTGCCTCTAAAATGGCCACATCTCCCCGGACCTAGATCTGTTCAAATCCTAGATCTGGTCCCAGTCATCCACCAGCTCACCTATTTGATTATGGACCAAAATGTATTTTTAACACCTACTCTCTGGCCCTTGAAAATTCTATTGATTTATCAGTTTCAGGGTCTAGATAGTCCTGCTATAGGTCAAGTCCTGATCCTGCCTCTGCTCATGTTGGGGAAAGCCTCTCTCTAAGGAAGACTATATTAAAGTTAGTCTTCAATGTGAAACTGAAAGTGTGAGTCGTTCAGTCATGTCTGACTCTTTGCAACCCCATGGACTGAAGCCCACCAGGCTCCTCTGTTCAAGGAATTCTCTAGGCAAGAATACTGGAATGGGCAGCCACTCCCTTCTTCAGGGGATCTTCCTGACTTAGAGATGGAACCTGTGTTTCCTGCATTGCTGGCAGATTCTTTACAGTCTGAGCCACCATGAAAGTCCTAAATTCAAGTTATATCAATAACTCAGTCAATAGGAAAATTTTCTCTTATTGAAGTTACTAGATTTGTTTTAAATTTGGACTGAAGTTTTTTTTTAATTCTATAGCATCTCCAAAAATAAATACCAGCATTTCTTCATTAAATAAGTCTTTGCATCACTTGTTTTCATATTTTGAATCAGTAGGTTTCAAATTAGCTCTAGGTTCCCTGTGTAACCATTTCACATGTTCAGTGCTTACATCCCAAGCAAAAACTGTTTTCTCTAACCAGGCAGCCTGGTGATATGCCATTTGAAAGAAAACATTACTATTTGAAGCATTATGAGCAACTGTGATTAGTTTTAAAGAACTCTTTCTATCCATTTCTAGCATGACTCACAGAAAGAATTATATTTTCTCCTTGTCTCCAGGTTAAAAGACTTACTTCCTTCAGGTTCTGGGGACAAGGAAGGGGGCTCTATGCTGAGCAAGTTCCTTCTTTCAGTAATACTTTCTTAATCAAGATTTCTAATCCCATTTCCTCTTTGAAATAGTTTACTAAACCTCTTAATCTACCTAATTACAGACTAGATAAACTTGCTTTGGTAAAATCTACCTATGCCTTTGTACGTAACATAGCATGTCTTTCTCCTCCAAATTCCTGCTTATAAAATTTGAATCTCTCCTTGTGTCACAGTTTAACAGCCTCTAACATGAAAGTGCATTTTCAGGATACTGAATAGAAATAAGACTAAAAATACATTCCCAAATGAATTTAGATTACACTGAAATCTAAAATTTTCCATAAAGAATAGTGAAATGCAGGAGAAATTTTGAGCTTTTAGATTTATTAAAAAATGAATATAATTAATAACATAATTAATTTTCCTTGGCTTGGATTTTTGATGCTATGTTTTTACTACTGGAACACATTGCAATTATTTTTGAATCATAATTTTTTATTTAGAAGTTGAAGATATAGAATTCTTAGATTTGACAATGAATTAACATTTGTTTTAGGCTGCAACCCACTCCATTACTCTTACCTGGTTAATCCCATGGATGGAGGAGCATTGTAGGCTACAGTTCATGGGGTTGCAAAGTCAGACACGACTGAGCGACTTCGCTTCACTTTAGGCTTCCATACAGTTACTATTCCCTAGCAAAGAATAAACTATATTCATCTTATATTAAAGTTAAGTTTCCAACTTACTCCCCTAATGGAGAAAAGCACCACGTGTGTATTTTAATTTAAACTGGTATCTTTGCCTTTATATAAAGTAAATATAATTGTATTTATGCATACACATATTGATGATAGAAGTATAAATCAGTATTACCTCCAAAGAGAGGAATTTGGCATTATATATCAAGATTAAAAATCCCCACATCCTTTGAGCCTGAAATGTCATTTTCAGGAATTTTCCTTGAAGATAGACTGGCTCATGGATTAATTAATGTATGTACCAGGATGCTCATGGCAGCAGAGCTTGTAATAGGAAAAGACTGGACACAACTTAAAGGTCTATCGATATGAAACTTGCTAAATAAATCTTGTTAAGTGCATGCAGTAGAGTAAAATATAAAAGCTAATGTATTCATTCATTAAACAAATTTAAGTATTTATCATGTGTCTACTATATTCCAGGCACTCTCTCCTAGGCATTGGAGATCCATGCAGAAAAAAAAAATACTTGCTCTTATGTAGTTAATATTCTAGGTGGGTTTCAGAAGCGATAAACAAATAAATGATGATGATTGGTTTGTTTTGGAGGGAAATATAAGGAAGATAGGAGTGTGGGGTGCTCAGTTATAGTAAAATGAAATGATATCTTAAGCAGAAATAGATGTTTTTCTGGAACTCTCTTGCTTTTTTGATGATCCAGCGGACGTTGGCAATTTGATCTCTGGTTCCTCTCCTTTTCTAAAACCAGCTTGAACATCTGGAAGTTCACGGTTCATGTTTGCTGAAGCCTGGCTTAGAGAATTTTGAGCACTACTTTACTAGCATGTGAGATGGCTGCAATTGTGTGGTAGTTTGAGCATTCTTTGGCGTTGCCTTTCTTTGGGATTGGAATGAAAACTGACCTTTTCCAGTCCTGTGGCCACTGCTGAATTTTCCAAATTTGCTGGCATATTGAGTGAAGCACTTTCACAGCATCATCTTTCAGGATTTGAAATAGCTCAACTGGAATTCCATCACTTCCTCTAGCTTTGTCCCTAGTGATGCTTTCTAAGGCCCACTTGACTTCACATTCCAGGATGTCTGGCTCTAGATGAGTGATCACACCATCGTGATTATCTTGGTCTTGAAGATCTTTTTTGTACAGTTCTTCTGTGTATTCTTGCCACCTCTTCTTAATATCTTTGGCTTCTGTTAGGTCCTTACCATTTCTGTCCTTTATCGAGCCCATCTTTGCATGAAATGTTCCCTTGGTATCTCTAATTTTCTTGAAGAGATCTGTAGTCTTTCTGAAGAATTGACACTTTTGAACTGTGGTGTTGGAGAAGACTCTTGAGAGTCCCTTGGACTGCAAGGAGTTCCAACCAGTCCATTCTGAAGGAGATCAGCCCTGGGATTTCTTTGGAGGGAATGATGCTAAAGCTGAAACTCCAGTACTTTGGCCACCTCATGCAAAGAGTTGACTCATTGGAAAAGACTCTGATGCTGGGAGGGATTGGGGGCAGGAGGAGAAGGGGACGACAGAGGATTAGGTGCCTGGATGGACTCGATGGACATGAGTCTGAGTGAATTCCGGGAGTTGGTGATAGACAGGGAGGCCTGGCGTGTTGCGATTCATGGGGTCACAAAGAGTCGGACATGACTGAGCGACTGAACTGACTGAACTGACTGAACTGACTGAAATGAAATCTTTAGTACTAATATGGAAAAATTTCTAATTTATATTGTTAAATGAAAGAAAGAAGGTACATAACAGTATGTAAAACACACACACACATTTTTATACACCCAGAGTATTTGCTTACATAAATTAGCTCTGAAAGATATGAAGAAACTGACAACAGTAGTTATCTCCTCAGAGGAATATTGGGTGAACATGGGCAGGAGATAAAGATTTAATTTTCTACTTAATAAATTGTTGTGCCATGTAGTGTATTTATTTTAAAAGATAAACAAAGAGTTAGTATAAAAAATGCATTTGAATTTCCATATGCCCATTAAGTCCCAATGCCAGAAGAATCACTTGACATCCCTGGGAAGTATGAATGCTTTGCAGTTTCTGGTATAGTATTTCTGACTGTAAATATTTTAATGATATAAAAAAGTTCTCACACTTTTTCTGGACATCTCTTAGAATGATTTCATCTGCTCAGACTCCTGTTCCAAAAGGTGAAAGAAGGAAATAAAACAGCAAGGATGAGGACTTATATTTTTCTCACAAGCCATTTGCCTAGCATTGAAGGTGACTGTCACTTGGCACTTTAAAGATAGACTCAATATTTTAATGGCTCCAACCCAATTGTATGATGCATCTGAAAATTTGCAGAATTAATGAGTAACATGAAAGTGAGCCTGGATTGGCTGTATATGTTTAATGCATACTCTAGGCTAACCATAAGAAAGTTTAAAAAAAAGAAAGAAAACTCATTTTCTAAGAAAAGAAAAATACTCAGTTGAAACGACAAAAGGCAGTGCAAGTTGAGTAAACTGAGGTCTAGAAAAAAGCAGAATGGTTTGCTCAGGAATTCACGGTAAGATGCTGCACCAGGACTAGAACCAAGTTCAGTGACTTCCAGACGTAAGTAAATTCAACCTCAGTCTATATCTGCCCAAGTTCTACTGCATTCTTCTCACAGGAAGAATGTCTATGAATTACCTAACTTCACAAACTTGGTCGTGTTAAGCCTCTGTGGATATACGCAGCCACCAATATACTGAGAATTCTATCATAAAAAAACAGCTACTATCTATGGTTCTAGTAGGTGAAGAGTTGGCTTGCTTTATGCTTTACCAGATATCAGGTATGATTTTCAGTCCTTGCTGGAAGGGAGGGAGGGAGCACAATCATTATTTTGTCTCGAAATTAGCATGGCATCCAAGACTTAACAAACCTTCACATGTATGTGAACATTTTTTAAACTCTGTGATATATAAATACAGTTTTCGGTCAGGTTCCCAAAAAGGACAAGCAAGGACACAACTTCAGACAAAAAGTCTCAACCTCAGCCTCATGCTGTAGGGGAGCTTTGGGACCTAAGTTCTGCTTCAGGGAAGGTCCCAACTTGAGGCAAGTTTGCTGAGCCTCATGACCTCTGCCAGATCGTCCTTGGTAAGGGCTAGGACATGCCAACCCCCATAGATGTTGATGGGCACTATGGCACCAGCAGCCCAAGGGCAGTCCTTCAAAGAGGGTTACAGAGGCTACCCTCTAAGGCCAAGCACACTGAAAGCAGCAGATGGACACATAGAAAGAGTCACAGGGATCTGAGGGGACCTGTTGGGGTACCACCAGCATCTGATTCACATATTATTACACTACACTTCCTAAAGATAAAGTATAAAAATATGATTAATCCCTGAAACCCGTGTCACATCATGGCAAATACTTGGGGGAAAAGTGGAAACAGTGACAGATTTTATTTTCTTGGGCTCCAAAATCAGTGCAGACAGTGATTGCAGCCACAAAATTAAAAGATGCTTGCTCCTTGGAAGAAAAGTTATGACAAACCTAGACAGCATATTAAAAAGCAGAGACATCACTTTGCCAACAAAGGTTGGAATAGTCAAAGCTATGGTTTTTCCAGTAGTCATGTATGGATGTGAGATCGGGGCCATACAGAAGGCTGAGCACCAAACAACTGATGCTTTTGAATTGTGGCCCTGGAGAAGATTCTTGAGAGTCCAAGGAGATCAAGCCAGTCAGTCCTAAAGGAAATGACCCTGTATATTCATTGGAAGTATTGATGCTGAAATTGAAGATCCAATAATTTGGCTACCTGCTGAGAAGAGCCAACTCACTGAAAAGACCCTGATGCTGGGAAAGATTGAGGGAGGGAGCAGGGGGTGACAGAGGATGAGATGGTTCGATGGCATCACCAACACAATGGACATGAATTTGAGCAAACTCCAGGTGATAGTGAGGGACAGGGAAGGCTGGCATGCTGCACTCCATGGGGCCACAAAGAGTTGGACACGACTTTGCGACTGAAAAACAACAATCCCTGACTCCTATTATCTAAAGACAAATCTTTCCTTAGGAACACGGGTGAGGATGATATCTGCTTTTCATTTAGGACAAAGCCGCAATACTGCCACCAACAAAGCCCATTAACAATTCCTAGAAATCAAAACAGAATCTGGGTAATAAGATAAAGTCTTTTTTTTTTTCCCCCTTTGTGCTTCATCCAGTTTCACTTGCTCATAGAGGGCCACGTGAGGAGAACTCAAACTTGGCACTTAAGAACAGCGTTCCCAATGCAAAATGCCCCTGACACGGCAGCTTAGGGCCTGGAGCAGAAATCCTGCTCGGGACACTGCAACTCAAGACAGTGGGCCGTGTGGATGTGCAGAAACCCTGCCCCAGACACTGAGATCTGAGACTAAGCACCCGCAGAAGCGCCTGCTCCTCTAGAACCCCGCCCTCTTCTCACTGAACCCTAAGCCCTCCTCCCCTGCGCCTGAGACTCCTACAAGTAGCTCCACCCACACCCTTTCTGGGAAAGCCTGTGCTCCAAAGTCCAACCTCCTGCCTCCCCTTTCTTTATTGAAAGAATCAAGCTTTCCTTGCAGCACGTGGGATCTTTAAATTGTGGTATGTGAACTCTTGGTTACAACATGTGGGATCTAGTTCCCTGACCAGGGATTAAACCCCATCTGCTTCAACTAAAGATCCTGCATGCCACAATGAATATGGAAGATCCACGTGCAACTACTCAGTCCCAGTGCAGCCAAATAAATAAAAAAATTAAAGATAAAGCTTTCTTTTGCTTCTGAAGGGAACTTGGTCTCATTCCATTGACTCAAACAACACTAGGCAAGAGGGCCCTTCTTAACCCAAAAAGGTCAGTAACAATACCCCCATATACAAATATTTTTTCAGAATGCATACACATACTCTAGAACAAATATTTGTAGAATTACACATATATTTTAAAAGACATTTACCTAAGTAAAATATTATTCTTATTCACAATCATATTATTTCATGCCCCCCAAATTTTCCCCTGGAAAGTCATTTCTCTCCCTTTAAATCCAGTCCACTCATTCAGGGTCCTGATAACTTTACTAGAATTAGAGCATGCTGAAGCTCTTATTTTACACACCTTCTAATCTTTTTATAATGGATAAAATGATCAATTTTTTCCTTTATCAGGCAAAAAGAAAAAAGCCATGTAAAAATCATACATTCACTTGGAGCACATACATATGGATTAAATAAAAGGATGACCTTATTTTGTCTGAACTCAAAATCACACAAACCCAATATGACAATACTCATCATATGCTCATCAGAAGCTGTGGTGGCAGTCACATGTTTGACTAAAAGATCAAAATATGCAAATAAATAGTTACTTAAGGAATTCAGTTATTTCATTAGACCAAATATTTCAAAGCACAAATGAAAAACAATACAGGGTATTCTTCATTGGCGGAAAAGATTAAGAATAACTTTGCCTCTCTTTTATTCATCTCTTGGATGGTTTATTTACTCATCTTTAAAGCTGATTATTAATTTACCAAGAATACTAGTCTCTGGGTAAAATATAAGCAGAATCTCCTGTGGACTTCTCTGGTGCTAACCACTTAACACCTTGATATTCAGACTTCCCCTGTTGCAAAGTTTGTATACTGCACAATGGCACTGAACTGCAGGGCTGAGGAGTTTCTGAAATCCACTCAGGTCCGGGAGCCGAGCTGCGGCTATCAGGGCCGTCTACCTACAAAGAGGGGGCGCCTTGTCTTCATTAGCAGATGGCACCACAGCACCTAATGGCAGGCCTGTTCATCTGATTAAACATATCTAACCCGACACTTCTCCCTTTGAGTCTGAAAGTTTAGACTTCAGCCTAGAAACATTCTCAACAACCTAGCTATCCAGTCATGAACAATTACGTAATTTCCAAAGTATTCCGAGCTTGATTTCAAGCTGCTGCCAACTAAAGAATGTCTCTAGCCATCGGCTCTACAAGGACTGAGTCGTTAGCCACTGCGGTTGCTAACCTTTAACACACCCTGACAGGAGTCTAGGGAGGAGACCAGGAATGAGGCTCTCTGTACTCCGGGAAAACTGACAGAACAGGCCTTCAAACAGTTAGATGTTTTTCAGGAGGAAAGTCTTTATGAACCCAAACTCCTGCATCTTCCTGTACATAGAAAAACACTAAAATCATTAAGACTTCTTTTCCTCGTGACTAGCAGCAACTTTCTGCTGAAACACAAACCTGATTACATGTACTCCCCTCACCACAATCACATATATACTGACTGTCTCCCTTACCTCTTTGGAACAGTTCCTCAGAGCCATCTGAGAGGCTGTATCTGGGGCTGTAGTCCTCAATAAGTCCTCCAATAAAACTAAAACTCATAGCTGTCACATTGTATATTTTTATGTCAGTTGACACTGCTAAGGGAAAATTGTGTAGCTTCACACACACACACACACAAGATATGTTTATGTATGGATGAAAATACTTTTAGTCAGAAAACTGGTTTAGATACGGGAAATATATATATATATTCTTCTTATATGGGTGAGGTAATTGAGCTTAACAACCACATTCCATAAGAAGACATTTTGTCATATAAAATGGAAATACTCTCACAGTCAGAGAAAAGATAGCCTTTGCAGATTCTATGATGTCCTTAAATTCCCTCTTAGTAGCATCACTAGGATCTAACATTTGGATTTTATGACCCAAACAAAATTATTTCTTTATGTTCCAAAATTAACCTAATTCTTTTGCCAGATATTTATGACTAGTGTTTTTGTATTCATTAAGTCCAAATGTCACAATTTTTTAAAATAAGTAGATATAAATAATCTAATCCTTAAAATACCCAGACTATTCTTCTGTGTCCTCAGGGAGCTTCCACAGCTTCTGTCTTTATAAAATGTAGACAAAACAAGGCTGTCAAGTATCTACCTTCTCTTTTTCCACTTTCTAATTTCTTTCAATTGCCTCATTTACTTAATGCTGTTCCAAAAATCAAAAATACCACATTTAGTAAAAATGTCCCCAATTGTTATCCAAAACTTAATTTTTCTCCTTTGATGGAAAATAATTCCATTGTTACTCCATCAACTATTGGAGAAACTGTAAAGGTTTAACTCTTTCATTTCTGACCACTATCCTTGTTGGTTTTGTTTAGTCACTAAGTCATGTCTGACTCTCTGCAACTCCATAGACTATAGCCCACCAGGCTCCTCTGTCCATAGACTTTTTCCAGGCAAGGATACTGAAGTGGGTTGCCATTTCCTCCTCTGGGGGATCTTCCCCATCCCAGGATCGAACCTGCATCTCCTGCATTGGCAGGCAGATTCTTTACTGCTAAGCCACCAAGGAAGCCAGTATACCACAGAGCACAAGTCAAATCATGCGATTCATGGACAGCAAGCTGAATGCCTCTCATCCTTGGGGACACCAGAAATAGACTCAACTGCATAGTTTCAAAGGCCCACCTATATGAACCAACTAAAAAAAGAGCTCCATCCTTTACTCTTCTCAGTACCAATTCAATTTCTGTCCACTTCAGTATTAGTACCTTTGCTCCCTCCAAGACAGTGCAGCAGTTATTCCCACTGTGCATACTTTTCAGGAGCTGATCCAGGGACATGGTGACACTTGCTCTGTATTAGCCTTCAGGTTATTGACGACTTCATCTTGTGTGAGCTTGGATGGACCTACTGCATGTGAAATACTGATGCTAATGATAACTATGGAGACACCTGGCATTTGCTCTCCAGTCCCCTGACATTCATGTTTCTACTTTGATTTTCTTGGTTCGCACTCAAAGTTAGATTTTCTTGGTGGCACCCTGCCTGGCAGGAGAGTCCTATCTGACTTGGTGGAGTGACCCTGTGACATGGAGAAACCTCTGCAGGGAGCTGAGTCAAAGTAAGAGATAAATTTGATTCTTTGAAAAACCTGCCTCCGTTGGAGCTAGAGTTGCTCCCTGCAGGGATCTTCAGTGGAAGGGATCCCACACAGATGGGTTCTGTTCTCATGGTATTTATGCATGCCACCCACTGACATGCATAAAATGCATGATCTGAGATTTACTCCAGCTCTAGAATACTCATGACACCTGACAAACAAGTAATAAAATCAGAATAAACAGCACTCACCTTTGCTGTTTCTATAACTATTTATAAGAAATTTCAAAGATATCTTTTATGTTTTTCCCTTAGGAGAAGTATGATTTTTTTAATGTGTGGGTTCTATAGAGGTTTGTAGAAATACTGCCTGGATTATGACCACAGTAAAAATTAAAATGATGTTTAAAAACATTTTGTTCTGAACCAAATCAGAGAGGAAAGGACTTCACTAGTGGGCTGGATAACAGAAGGAACTAAATGTAAAAATGATAGCAAAAAAAATGTAGCAGA
The DNA here is from genome assembly GCF_042477335.2 of Ovis canadensis. NCBI lineage: Eukaryota > Metazoa > Chordata > Mammalia > Artiodactyla > Bovidae > Ovis > Ovis canadensis. The sequence continues at coordinate 39,976,856 of NC_091250.1, read as the reverse complement.
ATTATCATTCATGAGTACTTTTGTTCTTACTGATGTGATTCAAGGAATGCTACAGTCAATAATAAATGATCTGAGAAAACATTTCATTGAAATTTATTTGAACTGCAAGTGAAGAGACTAGATGATAACTTATTTAATATCAGAATTCTTGCAGTTTAGTTTGCCCCCTCCCTCATTACAAGTACCCTCTCCATCCCTCCCTGTCCCTGTCTTGCCCTGGGAGGCTGACCTCTGGGAAATGCTTCTTGTTTCTGGTGGTGTTTAGCCACTGAGGAGCAGGGTGCTGGGAGGCTACAGGCAAGAACGGTCAGCTGTTAGTTGTGAGAACTTGGGCCACTTTATAAGGGACCATAGGTTCTGTGAAGTAAAGTGGCCCAAGTTCTCACAACTAGCAACTAACTAAGCTGAATGAATTAGTCCTACCCTTGAGGTCTCCTGATGCCCAGTCCAACTCTCAGCTCCTTTCAAAGTTCTGCATCAGTCTCGGTGTTACTGGCTTGTAAAAGGGAGAGAAAAGTCAAGTATGTAAATTACACTGCAATGCAAATTTTATGTGTAAATTAATTTTGTATTTATTGAGATATACTAAGAAGAACTTTGACACATATATGAAATCAGAAAGAGGGTTACTCAGGACACACAGCAAAGGGTTTCTTTTTGCCTCCATACATTTTGTGCTAATGTTACATGTCAGCATTCTAACTTTTCTACTGCAAGTATAATACATTTTTAAATTTAAATTTATTTATTTTAATTGGAGGTTAATTACTTTACAATACTGTATTGGTTCTGCCACACATATAATACACTTTTAAATGACTTTCTATGCTTAGTTGCTCAGTCTTGTCTGACTCTTTGTGACCCCATGAACTGTAGCCCGCCAGACTCCTTTGTCCATGGGGATTCTCCAGGCAAGAATACTGGAGTGAGTTGCCATGCCCTCCTCCAGGGAATTTTCCCAACCCAAGGATCAAATCCAGGTCTCCAGCATTGCAGGCAGATTCTTCCCATCTGAGCCACCAGAGAAGACCCTTAAATGATATAAATACCTAAATTATCACATATACTACTTTACTGATATATCCAATAAAATGTTTTGAAATGTAGTGATATGCCTTTTAAATATAATTGAAGGGAATGGGGAGGAAGAAGTGAAGAGAAGTCAAAGTCGCTCAGTCGTGTCCAACTATTGGTGACCCCATGAACTGTAGCCTGCCAGGCTCTTCTGTCCATGGAATTCTTCAGGCAAGAATACTAGAGTGGGTAGCCATTCCAGGGGACCTTCCCAGCCGAGGGATTGAACCCAGGTCTCCTGCACAGCAGACGGATTCTTTACTATCTGAACGGCCAGATAAGCCCAAGAATACTGGAGTGGGTAACCTATCCTTTCTCCAGCAGATCTTCCCAACCCAGGAATCAAACTGGGGATTCCTGCATTGCAGGCGCATTCTTTATCAGCTGAACTACCAGGGAAGCCCAGCAAACGGACTCAAGAGTGGCTAGAGGGGTCGTCCCTGTAGGTACAGTGGTTAAGAATCTGCCTGCCAGTGCCGGGGACATAGGTTCAATCTCTGGTCCAGAAAGATTCCACGTCACAAAGCAACTAAGCCTGTGCACAATCACTGAGCCCACATGCCTAGAGCCTATTCTCCACCAACAAGAGAAGCCCAAGCAGTGAGAAGCCCACTCACCATGACCAGAGAGCAGTCCTGGCTCACCGAAACCAGAAGAAGTCCACGAGCAGCAACAGAAATCCAGCAAAACCAAAAATAAATAATCAACAAATTTTTTTAAAAAAAATTAAAAAGAGGACAAAAAGAAATGCTACTTTGAAAGAAAAAAAGCAGAAAGTTTTTTCTTAAAAAAAAAAAAAGTGTCTGGGGGAGTCGGAAGCCCTGATTTCTATCTCTAGCCCCATCACTACATCACTACTTTCTCTGGGTGTTAGTTTGCACCTCTCCAAACAAAGGGAAATCTCAGATGATCTACATTCTCTCTCATCTCCACTAGTCAATAATTCTACAAAAGAGAGAATTAAGTCAAGAGCCCCTCCTCTAGTTCAGTCACTAGTAAAATAGAGAAATTTTTTCAAATAATTGTTGATGTGTCTTTTATACTTTTGTTTAAATTTCACAAATACAAATAAAAGGAGAAAATGCAATTACTATTTCCTCACTAATGCTGGAGTTCCTGAGAAATAAAATGTTGAAAATGTAGTTCTTTTGTCTCCTCGCTAGTCTAATAAGACTATAATTGCATAGTAATTTTTCTTAATGCTTTTAAATAATTAACCACTTTCAGGATCTTCTAAGGGTTGTCTACAGTTTCAAGGTTCTACAAATTAAGGCATCCATGTACTTCTGTTAAAAATTCCTTTTTTCCACACAAATAATTATATATTTTATGATTAAATATCCATTTCCAATCTTTCCTAACAGTTTTTGTAACTGTTAAATAAATTGTTAATAATTGTGTGAAAATAGGGGTAAATCGAGTTTTATTACTGCATACCACAGTGAGCTTGATCAAGTTACTTCATTCCTTGTGTCTTGATTTTCTCATCTTTAACACAGATTGGGAACATCCCTGGCTGTCTGGTGGTTAAGACTCTGAGCTTCCAATGCTAAGGGGCCCAGGTTTGATCCCTGGTTGGGGAAGTGGTATCCCACAAGCCTCATGGTGAGGCCAAAAAAACAACAATGAACAGTTAGCTATTATGAAGTAAAATGAGATAATACAAGGAAAACTGTTCTGAATACAGTACCGGTTTTATCCAAGATAGTTACTGTTTGCTTTTTTTTTTCTTTAGTACATAGCACAATGGCTGACCAAATTAGCCAATAAATAATTTATCATTGAAATGATGGTTGAATGAATAAATAAGAACCAGTTCAGTTCAGTTCATTTTAGCCGCTCAGTCATGTCCAACTCTGCGACCCGCATGATATACTCTGCATGTAAGTTAAATAAGCAGGTGACAATATACAGCCTTGATGTACTCCTTTCCCAATTTGGAACCAGTCTGTTGTTCCATGTCAGGATCTAATGGTTGCTTCTTGATCTGCATACAGATTTATCAGGAGGCAGGTAAGGTGCTCTGGTATTCTCATCTCTTGAAGAATTTTCCAGTTTGTTGTGATTCCACAGCCAAAGACTGTCACATAGTCAATAAAGCAGAAGTAGATGTTTTTCTGGAATTCTCTTGCTTTGTCTATGATCCAACAGATGTTGCCAGTTTGATCTCTGGTTCTTCTGCCTTTTCTAAATCCAGCTTGAACATCTAGCAGTTCATGGTTCATGTACTGTTGAAGCCTGGCTTGGAGTATTTTGAGCATTACTTTGCTAGTGTGTGAGATGAGTGAAATTGTGTGGCAGTTTGAACATTCTTTGGCATTGCCTTTCTTTGGAATCGGAATGAAAACTGACCCTTGGTACGTTCCCTTGGTACGTCTAATTTTCCTGAAGAGATCTCCAGTCCTGTGGCCACTGCTGAATTTCCCAAATTTACTGGCATATTGAGTGCAGCACTTTCACAACATCATCTTTTAAGATCTGAGATAACTCAACTGGAATTCCATCACCTCTGCTAGCTTTATTCAGAGTGATGCTTCCTAAGGCCAACTAGACTTCGCATTCCAGAATGTCTGGCTCTAGGTGAGTGATCACACCATCGTGGTTATCTGGGTCATGAAGATCTTTTTTGTATAGTTCTTCTGTGTATTCTTGCCACCTCTTCTTAATATCTTCTGCTTCTATTAGGTCCATACCATTTCTGTCCATTATTGCACTCATCTTTGCATAAAATGTTCCCTTGGTACGTCTAATTTTCCTGAAGAGATCTCTAGTCTTCCCCATTCTATTGTTTTCCTCTATTTCTCTGCATTGACCACTGAAGAAGGCTTTCTTATCTCTCCTTGCTATTCTTTGGAACTCTTCATTAAAATGGGTATATATTTCCTTTTCTCCTTTACTTTTAACTTCTCTTCTTTTCTCAGCTATTTATAAGACCTACTCAGACGATTTTGCCTTTTCGCATTTCTTCTTCTTGGAGTTGGTCTTGATCACTGCCTCCTGTACAATGTCATGAACCTCCATCCACAGTTTTTCAGGCACTCTCTCTATTAGATCTAGTCCCTTGAATCTATTTGTCACTTCCACTGTATAATCATAAGGGATTTGATTTAGGTCATACCTGAATGGTCTAGTGGTTTTCCTTACTTTCTTTAATTTAAGTCTGAACTTGGCAATAAGGAGCTCATGATCTGAGCCACAGTCAGCTCCCAGTCTTGTTTTTACAGACTGTATAGAGCTTCTCCATCTTTGGCTACAAAGAATATAATCAATCTGATTTTGGTATTGACCATCTGGTGATGTCCATGTGTAGAGTCTTCTCTTGTGTTGTTGGAAGAGGGTGTTTGCTATGACCAGTGTGTTCTCTTGGCAAAACTCTGTTAGGCTTTGCCCTGCTTCGTTTTGTACCCCAAGGCCACATTTGCCCATTACTCCAGGTACCTTTTGACTTCCTACTTTTGCATTCCTGTCCCCTATAAAAAAGGACATCTTTTTTGGGTGTTAGTTCTAGAAGGTCTTGTAGGTCTTCATAGAACTGTTCAACTTAAACTTCTTCAGCACTTGTGGTCGGGATATAGACTTGGATTACTGTGATACTGAATGGTTTGCCTTGGAAATGAACAGAGATCATTCTGTCATTTTTGAGATTTCAAAAAAGATAACTACTGCCCTTAAAATTCTCTGTTGAGATTTAGCCCATGTTACCCATCTAGATCTTCCATGTGGAGGTTGTTCATTATCTTAGTTACCTGTGTTAAGAACCATTATGTTAAAAATGCTAATGGATGTGCAGTACTACAAGTCATTTTTACAAAATACTCAAGTAGTTCTAACCTGAATTTTAGTGGTCAATAATCAATAATAATTTAATGTGTTCTTATGAGAGCACCTATCAGAGATACACAATAACCTATCAATGGAAACACTTTCCTTTCTTCTTTTTTTTTTCTTCTCTTCCCTAAAGAAGTTCACATTTTAGTGGATGCATCAGTCAGTATAATCTAACCTATATTGCGGTTTCTAAAAATCTCCAAATTTTAGTCTTAAAACAGCTAAACTTTATTTTTTACTTATGATACATGTCTATTATAAGTCTCATAGGAGCTTTGCTCCCTGCAGTTAGTTGTTCATGGGCCCAGGATGATAGAGCAGATCTCAGCCATTTCCAGTTGCTATACCAAGGGATATCATTCTGAAAGTTCTCACATTTGCAACTAGATGCCCATCCTTAGAAGTGACATGCCTCTAACATTCTGGAAGGTCTCACATTTGCAACGAGATGCCCATCCTTGGAAGTGACATGCCTCTCATCTGCTCGCAGCTCATTGATCAGAACTAGCCACATGGCCCTAGCCAATGACAACAGCCTAGGAAGCACACCCCTACCACATCCCCAGAATGCAGGGAACCAGAAATGTGCGGGAGGATGCACTGATGACTATCATAGAGACATAAGCAGTGACTGTTTGGAACAAACTAAATCTGTCCTTAACTCACTCAAGTCACTGAAAAATCTTGCTTCAAGCCAAATTTATTCTGAGGAGAAAGAAGCAAGATTGGGGAGAGAGATGATTAGGAAAAATGGGAAAAGGGAGAAAGAAGAGAAAGATAAAAACATCAGGAAGAAAAGCAGGAAGGTAGAATAGGAGCAAATCAAAGAAAATACAATTATTCCAAAAATATTCATCATCAATGAAAGGGTATGTGAGCGCTAGCATTTTTAGAGACTTCAACTTCTCTTTGAAATTTCCAAAATTACTACGGTTTTTAGATTTTCCATTTATTGTTTTTTAATAAAATGGCAAAAATTATTATTTGAACATTTAACCATTTTCAATGATTTCAGAGACATCATAGTGTAGGATAGTTATTTTTATCTGTAAGACCAAACCTGAGGCCTTAGGAGGTTTAATGAGAAGCTACTCCACTAGTGCAGCGAGTTGGGTCACAGAGTAGAGGAGGGCAGAAGAGTAAACGGGAAGGAAGTAGAGTGAAAAGAATTAATACAGCAGACAATATGGTCCCAAGAAAATGATCCAAGAGTGAGAAAACCCTGACCCCTAGGTCGGTAAAATAAAGTAGCAGAAAGCTTTCAGTTTGTGAGTTCTCTGCCCGTTTTTAGGAATGGCCTATTTACACTTTGGACGGCATTCCAGATGGTTTCAAAGCCATGACAGTCATCAGAGCAAGAGGTTCAAGATGGTGAAACAGGAATCGAATTTCCCCTGGACTTGCTCAGAATCCAGGGCTCAGTCAGGAAAGGAAGCTGTGCTGAAGTCACTTGTGCCAACGCCTTGCTGGGGGAGCCCCAGGAGCAAGATGTGGAAGAAGGACTTCAACCTGCACACTTGGTCACTGCCAGGAGCGGCAGATGGCACTTGCTGGACATGGATGCCTGTTAGCTCGGAATACCTACTCACAAAGAACCGCCTGGCCATGTTCATTATTACTCCCTAGGTTCAGCTAATCTGGGCAGCCTCAGGAAGCACAAAAATCACACACAACAAATATTACATTAACTTTATTACAATTCCCCCATTGCATAGTAGGTTCTTAATCCCCTGATACATGTTTTCTAAATCTGTATTTCATTGTTGTATCTCTACTTTTCCTGAAAAGATTTCTATATAATTCTCAAGTATTTAAGTATTCAAAGTAAAATATTATTTTGGAGGTAAGAGTTCCATTCTTTTGCTGGAAGAAAACTTTTCCTGGGAAGAAGTTTTTGGCAGCTGGTTCCTTGACAAACATCTAAAGAGCCAATTACTGCGCGTAATTTTAAAAGCTGAAAAACGAATGATGATGTTACGGGTTCATTACCCTCATAGCATTGTCAATGTGTTCTCAGAGAATTCTGGGAGTGGGTGGAGGGTCAGGAAGACTGTTCCTGGGAATCTCCCCCAGGGAATTCTCTTTGTGAATGTTTTCCCTTGAACTGCGTTACTAATTCAGCACTGGGCAGAGCCCTAAAATACTGGCACAGCCTGTGGAAAGGGGTTCTTCCTCCAGCTCTCCTTCTGACTCCATCCCCACTCCTCAGCCCCCACCAACGTGGCTCCTGCTGGGGGCCCTGCCTCAGGTTGGCAAAGCCTGAGCATGGCTGTCAGAGAATCACACTTCCCCACCCACCAAGGGCAGTGCCCACAGGCCTGCCATATGCTGCTAGATCCAGGAAAGAGCCTCGGCCTACAATTATGAAATAAAAATTCTCTGAAAATTCTATTGTCAAATGCTCCTGGAGCAAATCAACTTGGGGGTGAGGTTTTCAAAATGTTCTGCTCACTCCACCCCCACCCCCAGCACAGTGTACAAGAAAAGTAGCAGATGGGTTGACATTTGAAATGTCATTGCTTTATTCTATCTGTTTTCCTCATAACCATGAGACACTAAAGAGCAAAGGAGAATATTCTCTTGACTATGATACGAGGCAATAATTATTTAGGGGCCTGGGACCTGAAGCGGAAGCACATATTTACATTGTGCTAGATCACTTTCTTAGATGATTAAATTTCCTAGGACATGCTACTCAGAATGTGATCCTGGACCAGCAGCAAGGACATATGGGAGCATGCTACATATACAGGAGTTGAAGCCCCAGCCCAAATTTTCTGAACCACAACATATATTTTAGCAACATCCCTAGGTGATTTATATACACACAAAAGTTAGAGAAGCAGTGCTCTGAAACACATTTATACCGTTTGGAATATATGGGATAATTGAAAGAACAAAGGATTTGAATCCCAAAGATGGGCTCAAGAACTTGGTGATGATGAATTCACAGATAAATTTCCAGGTGAGGGAGAGAAAGGAAAGCAAAACAGAGGCAGCAGAATTCAGATCTCAGGCAAATTGCCCAGCCATTTTCACAGACAGTACTCCTGACCTTGAGAGCAACTAAATGCTCTCAAAACTTACTACTGTGGTACCAGCTTGCTCATTTATTTTACAAATACTTCCATAGCATTTACTATGGGCCAGAGGCAGTTCTAAGCAATTTACAAATGTTAACTCACATAATCTTTCTAACAAGCCCGTGAAGCAGGTACTAATGTTATCCTCATTTTACCAAGAAAAGCACTGAGACCCACAGAAGTTAAATAATTTGCCAAAAGTTCCAGTTAGGAAACAGCAAAACCAGGATTCAAACCACAGAAGTCTGGTTAAATCTGAATCTTAAACAATAATCTCAATTACGCCTCAAACGCCAGAGAGAAGTGAAGCTTGAATCCAGACATTCCAAATTGACAATTTTTTAAATCCTTTTTCTTATATATAGTATGGAAAAATGTATGCGACTTTTGTTTCCTACTTCATCATATGTTTGTTTTAACATACAAACTATTATTTCATTTACTTTCCACTGGTTAAGACTGATGTTTCTAGCTTGTAGCTTCACGTAACAGTGCGGGTGACCACATTCAAGAAGCACAGTCCTAAAATATCCACAGCTAACTACAGCCCCATGGCTGAGTTCTGGTCCAGTATTACCACACCTAGAAGGTCCTCCTAGGCTGAGGAAAAGGTTGCCAAACCACAGCCTCCATCTGAAAGCACAGGTATTTAAGGCAGAATCGAGCTAAGATTAACTGCAGTTTGGTAGGGCTGATTCTAACTTGGAGAAGCTTGTAAAAGAAATTCTTGGTTGACTCATCATTTTTATTGTTCACATTTTTCATCAAATGAACTGTTAATTCATACCTTCAGTATTCTTGCAAATCGTGCCTACTATTTACAGTTTTCAAAGACAAAAAATATCTTTATACATTATGATGTCACCCATTTGACTAAAATTTTAATTATCATCAATCTAGTTTTTATCTAATGTTTAAATATTTGATATAAATCTCAGATATAGGCAAGATTTGGCTATTATCAAAGATTTTTAAAGACCTCTTAATGGGTAATTTATCTTCCTCAATAGAAAAGTGTAAACATATTTTCTATGTATTTTCTTATAAATTCATATAATTAACTATATAGATATAATTAAACAGTTTGCTTTGCTAATACTATATACTCTACTTGTAAGTATTAAACACAGCTAAGTATATAAAAATTTCATAGTCAATATCAGAAAAATATGAAGATTAGGAAGGCACTACAGAAAGAGTACAACTGATAGGTAAATCTATTTCTATAAGCTTGAATCCTTCAGTCTTACAAATATTAGAGAAAATAATCAAAATCTCACCCATATATGAAGTTAAGTATGGCTTTCACCAGGGAGAAGGTGCTGATATGTCAAACTGAGAACAAAAGGAACAGGAAAATTATCTGCTTTTACCCATACATTCTGGAACAACTTTAGCCTGCTGCTTAAGAGCATGGACTCAGGTTCAACCAACCTGGTTGGGTGACTAATTTTGCCACATAATAGTTAGCTGTGGGAAACTAGTAGAATTGGTTGAAGATTAAATTTAAAAACGGCTTGCCCCCAGTAGAGGCTCAATAATTGTTACTTATATGGCTGTGCAGTTTTTCCTGGATTTACAAAATAGTGCTCCCTATTTTCCAGACAGTAAAACACACAAGCCCTTAATAACAGATTTATCGGTCCACAGTCATTAGCTCAACTGAGAAGCCAATTTGAAAAAGAAAGACTTGGTTAACAATTTGGTGTCATATAATTTGGGTTTAGAACTTTTCTGGAGAGAGCATAGTGAGAAACTTTGGCCACTGCGGGGAATATTTAATTACTGTCCCCATTACTGGGCCAACAAATACTTACTGTGCACCTACTCAGCTCACTACCATCTGTAGAGGATACAAAGATTCACGGCTCCTGATTTTTAAGACATAACATTCTTTGAAAGATAAAACATATTCTAAAAAATCTCTGATCCAGGGATTTATATGCAAATTTTCAGAGATGTATGTCAGTGAAAGTTCTAAAGGTGAGATTCCATTCAGCAAAGCCAACGGAACAGCTTGAGAGAGTAGCTGGGCTGGGGTTCCCAACTGAGAAATCCAAACCCCCTCCATAGCCCACCGGCCCCTACTCAGCTTGGCTGCTACCTCTTTGCCTTCATCTAGTATTACTTTGTCAACAAAGGTCTGTCTAGTCAAGGCTATGGTTTTTCCAGTGGTCATGTATGGATGTGAGAGTTGGACTATAAAGAAAGCTGAGCACAGAAGAATTGATGCTTTTGAAGTGTGATGTTGGAGAAGACTCTTGAGAGTCCCTTGGACTACAAGGAGATCCAACCAGTCCATCCTAAAGGAAATCAATCCTGGGTGTTCACTGGAAGGACTGATGTTGAAGCTGAAACTCCAATACTTTAGCCACCTGATGTGAAGAGCTGACTCATTTGAAAAGACCCTGATGACGGGAAGGGTTGAGGGCAGGAGGAGAAGGGGATGACAGAGGATGAAATGGTTAGATGGCATCACCAACACAATGGACATGAGTTTGGGTAAACTCCGGGAGTTGGTGATGGACAGGGAGGCCTGGCGTGCTGCAGTTCATAGGGTCGCAGAGTCGGACACGATTGGGTGACTGAACTGGAGTATCAGCCTCTCTGAGCCCATGCTGTTCCTACACTCTGTGCTTCTCTCCATGCCTGGTACCTACAAGTCTTCTCAGCCTTGGCACCTTTACACTTGCTGTCATTCCTCCAGGAATGTGACGTCTCACGTTCTGGACATGGGTAAGTCCTTTCGGTCAGGTCCCAGGCCACGCGTCTGCTCAATTCAGTTCTCTCTCCTCTTTACTAGCTGGCTTTCTCTGCTTCCTCACAGTTTCTAGTCTTCATGATGATGTCCAGCTTGTGGTTGGATTCAGTATAATGTGGTTCCAGATTTGGCTTGACATGATCGTTGTTCCAGCCACAAATTGACATAACAGTCTTCATGTCTCTTATGTCTCTTGGCTTGAATTCTCAGAATAGGCCTTCCTACCTAACATTATTATGTGCCTTGCTGGCCCAGGCGCTCACAGTAATGAGGTCGGGGGTTATGGTTGGATAACATTATAAAAGAGCCTATAAGGAGGGGAGGTAATCAATATTGTTCCATATTCTAATCTACTGAAGTATTTTCTTATTTCGTTGTTAATTATTTCATAATTAGTTTTAATTAGTTTTAAGGGGACTTGTCTGGTAGCTCAGATGGTAAAAAATCTGCCTGCAATGTAAGAGACCTGGATTTGATTCCTGGGTCAGGAAGATCCCCTGGAGAAGGGAATGGCTACCCACTCTATTATTCTGGTCTGAGGAATTCCATGGACAGAGGAGCCTGGTGGGCTACAGTCTATGGGGTTGCAAAGAGTCAGACACAACTAAGTGACTTAACACACACACACAACACACACACACATTAGTTTTAAAGTATACTCTAAATATTCAAATGTATCATCTAAATATAATAATTTTGTTTCCTTTGTGCTTATTTTCTTTGTGTGTTTTTCAATCAACCAACAGGAGGATAAATAATAATACTATGCTCCTGAATATGCTACAATGCTTAAAGGAATTAATACAAAGCCCTTAGGACAGTATTTAGCACAGCACATTTGAATATTTATGATTGTTATAATAATAATATTATTGTTAATTTTCAGGGCATGGTCTTTTGTAGGACTTTAAAATTGGAAATAAGATATAGGATATTGGTATTGTAAGGATACCAGGTAGAAGAACTTAACAGAAATATAAAAATATAAGACATGATAAATTTTTAAATATTAAACTATAAGCAGGTGATTTTATTATATACACTGAGAGAAATACCAAATTTATTTATTTATTGGCCACACCTCATGGTTTGTGGGATCTTAGTTCACCAACTAGAATCAAACCTGGGGCCCTAGCAGTGAGATCACCAAATCTTAAAAGTGGGCTGCCAGAGAATCCCCAAGAAATACTAAATCTAAAAACTCATTTTACATGTGTCCATTGAACAATATTTCTCAGGAAAATATTTACTCCCTTTCCTACTTCTAACCATTACGATAAACATTCACAAAACACCTATTACTTGCCAGGCTTTAACCCACATGATAAGCATGTTAGATCAGGTTTTACCAGAAACAGACCCTTAGGTAAAAGGTATGAATATAAAGAGTTTGAGTGAACTTGAATGATTCCAAAAGTACCAGTAAGAGGAGTAGGTAAGTGAGATGAGGAGGAAAGGAAGGTAATAAAAGGGGTTACTATGCAGGTTACTGCTCAGGACAGTGGAGCTCAACCCCACCAAGAACTCTGGGAGCCAGTGTAGGCCATGTCTCAAAATCACTTCACCCCGGGGGCAAGGTTATCTCCTGGGCACTTCCTGCCTGTCTTGCACATAGGCCAGTGGACTCCTGTCACTAAAGAAAAAGCCAAAGGCCAAAAGTCAACAAGCTAACAACTAGGAGCACTCTGGTGGGCATTCAGAGACGATATGGACCAGACAATGATAGCATCAGCTACCGTCAAGATTCAAAGATGGTTTCACTCTTCAGAGCACTCCTAGCTCTATAGAGAAATTAATGAGAAAAAAATTCTATGAAGTACCTAAATGCTTCTGACATATTTTTATGCAGAGTATTTAATAAATTGCCTAGACACTCTTATAAGCTTACAATTAAAAAGGGAACCATGAAAAATAGTTCCTTAAATAGTTTACTGAGAGTCCGTGGGCTAGGATTATATAAAATTTAAGATAAAACTGAATTTTTGCAAATTATTCACCACTACAAATATTAGCTATCTCTTATGGTTACTTATGGGAAAGTTAAAGAAAATAAAGAAGATACGAAACTCTTAAGACAGTGCCTAACTCATATAATCATTTAACATGTGCTTATGAACTATAAGCTGCATATATGCTCATAGTTCAAATAATAATAGAGTAAAAATAAAATAATATTGGTACTTGCAAGTGACATGTGGTAAACTGTATCACTATTCAGAAATATTTGCTGACTCTCCCTAATAGGAAGATACTTCAGGCTTGACCACGTGATTGTTTTAGTCAATGAAATGTAGGTGGAATTAACATGAAACATGTTTAGAAAAAAGTTTGAGGAGTCATTTGGTCCACCATTGCTCTTTTCTCTCTACTGTAAGGTAAGATCAGCACATACCAGATCCACTCTTTCATCCTGGGTTTCAGCATGAAGACAAAATAGGCCATCAAATTGACCCAGGGTGTAACATGAGCAAGAAATAATCTTGTTATTGAAAGCCATTAAGATTTAGGGGCTGTTTATTATTGAAAAATAACTCAAACTAAGCTGACTGATAGAACATGAATGGAAAAAAAAAAACCACATTCATGTATATAATGCATATTCTAAATTCTCTCATTGCAAAGGGAAGTTAGAAATCATCTAGTCAAACTAGGAGCTTCTAATGTCCCTGGAGAAGAAGGGAAAAAAGTAAGTACCTGTAGGTATAAGCTGTGGTTCTCATAGCTATCCATCCTAGTGTCCCGTATTTAGAAAAATTAGTTCTTTAATATGTTAAAATGAAATTCATGTTATGACCCAGTAACCATAGAACTTTAAAAAAATTCTAAGCAATATGCTAAATATTAAAAGAAGGAGAAATGTTAATAAAATGAGAGTAATTTACAAGGTAATATATATTTCAATATTATTATAGCATGTGTTTCAATATGTGTGAACACACGAAGACATCTACATAATTCAAATAAAGAAGACAATGAAAGTTCAGAAAGTTCAGGCTTTGGATCTCTGAATAGAAATTGTGTCTTAAGCCTCTTGTCTTATCACTGAATAGAAATCAGTGATAACACATATAATAACAGAGCAGAACTGTTAACATGACAAAGAAAAATTAATCTTAACTAAGGTGGCAGCAACATAATAAGATAAATTACAGACTGTCCATAAAAGAAAGTACAAAAATATATTTTTTCACAAATAAGCTGGACCTGACTTATAACTTATTTCAGAATAATTCCCTTTTTATAACATATTATGGAGAGTAAAAAAATATTATCACAGAAAACATATCTCATTTTAAAATAAGAGATATGTACGAAAAGACCCTGGGCATACAATGGAGTACTGCTTAGCGATGGAAAGGAACAAACTACTGATACATGTAACAATTTAGTTGAATCTTAAAAGCATTATCCTGAGTAAAAGGCAAAAACCATATTGACCTTGTCAGAAAACAGATTGCTCACTGTCAGGGGTTCAGAGTAGGGGAAGGTTATAACTAAAGCAGCATTTTGCGGGAGTTTTTCGAGTAATGGAGCTATCCTGTTTCCTCATTATAGTGGTGGTCACACTGAAGCTATGTATGTGTTAAAGTCATACTGCCATACACCAAAAAAAGAAAAAACCTACTGTCAATTTTTCAAAAAAATCATTGTATAAGTCAAGGTTCTCTGGAGAAACAGAAACAACAGGATGGTGAGTGTGTGTGTGTGTGTGTGTGTGTGTGTGTGTGTTACAAAGAATGGCTCACTTGATTATGGAGGATGACAAGACCTAAGCAGCAGTGTGAGCTGCCAATCTGGAGACGAAGGAGAGTCAATGGTACAGGTGAAATATGAAGACAGTCTGCTGAAGAATTTCATTTTGCTCAGGGTGGCTGGTCTTTTTGTTCTATTCAGAACTTCAACCGCTTAGATAAGGCCCGCTCCCACTATGAAGAGCAATCTGTCTTACCCTCATTTCACCAGTTTAAACATTAATCCAATTCAAAATCACTCTTCATAAAATTAACCATCACAAATCATGGAAGTCACATCCTTCAATAAACAATGGAAAATTAATGGTGGAATGGAAAAAAGAAAAAGTAATATAACAAGTCACAGTCAAGCCAAGAAGCATTACAATCATAAATAAACAAATTATTTTCATGTAATTTTTATGATTCTTATCATCTGACTTCAACATTTAAAGAGTATGTGATGGAAAAAAAGAATTTTTTAAACAGATTTTATTCACAAAACTTCATGATATCCTTTCATAATATTTTGTCTATCTACTCATCTAATAATGTTAAAGTGTGCATGCTTAGTAGCTCAGTCGTGTCTGATTGACCCCAGTCATGTTTGTAACCCCATGGACTGTACAGCCTGCCAGACTCCTCTGTCCATGGGATTTTCCAAGCAAGAATACTGGAGTGGGTTACCGTTTCCCACTACAGGGGATCTTCCAACCCAAGATCAAACCCACATCTCCTGTGTCTCCTGCGTTGGCAGGTGGATTCTTTACCACTGTACCACCTGGAAGCCCATTAATTCTAAGGCAGTCTGTTAAGGAAATCTCTAATTTTTGAATCTTATCACAGATAGTCCTTGCATCACACAGTCCTTCTTTCACTACATTAACTGAAATCATGCATTTCAGAATCATGCAGAGGGAGGCCACAGCTCCAATATGCACAAGTTTCAATTAACATGGGTGCTGTGTAAAACAAGGACTGGCTGTATGTATTGACTGTGACAGATACAAAACAAACTGAAATATGTGTACCTGTTAGCTGTCCTGATACCACAAATAGCATTGTTGTCAGTCAAGTGAGCTTCTGAAATTGCAAATCACTCTTGGGAAATTTCCAAACAAAACAAAGAACAATATTTTATTGATTTTCATGGTGTTTGCATGCCTGGTAAATTTGGTACGTATTAAAAATGTACAAAAAATACTTAATATGTATATCCCTAGATGCCTGTCTGGTAAATGTCAGTAGTAACTGACAAACTCTTTCCTACATATTGTGATAAACAAAAATTCCCCACAGATTACCAAAATGCTTCTAAAAAAGCAGAATACTCTCAAATGAAATAATCTCTTATAGCATTAAAATGCATGCATGCTAAATTGTTTCAGTAGCGTCTGGCTCTTTGTGACCCTATGGACTAGGGCCCTCCAGGTTCCTCTGTCCATGGGATTCTCCAGGTAAGAATACTGGAATGGATTAACAAATTGAAAGGTAAAAACCATATGATTATCTCAATAAATGCAGAGAAAGCCTTTGACAAAATTCAACACCCATTTATGATAAAAAGTCTCCAGAAAGCAGGCATAGAAGGAGCAAACCTCAACATAATAAAAGCCATATATGATAAATCCACAACAAACATTATCCTCAAGGGAAACAAATTGAAAGCATTTCCTCTAAAGTCAGGAATAAGACAAGGGTGCCCACTCTCACCACTACTATTCAACAGAGTATTGGAAGTTTTAGCCACAGCAATAAGAGAAGAAAAAGAAAAGGAATCCAGATTGGAAAAGAAATAAAACTCTCCCTGTTTGCAGATGACATTACACTCTACACAGAAAACCCTAAATACACAACCAGAAAACTGCTACAGCTAATCAATGAATATAGTAAAGTTGCAGGATATAAAATTAATACACAGAAATTCCTTGCATTCCTATATACTAACAATGAGAAAACAGAGAAATTAAGGAAACAATCCCATTCACCATTGTAACGAAAAGAATAAAATACTTAGGAGTAAATTTACCTAAAGAAACAAAAGACCTATATATAGAAAACTATAAAACACTGATGAAAGAAATCAAAGATGACACAAATAGATGGAGAAATATACCATGTTCCTGGATCAGAAGAATCAATATAGTGAAAATGAGTATACTACCCAAAGCAATCTATAGGTTCAATGCAATCCCTATCAAGCTACCAATGGTATTTTTCACAGAACCAGAACAAATAATTTCACAATTTATATGGAAACACAAAAAACCTCAAATAGCCAAAGCAATCTTGAGAAAGAAGAATAGAACTGGAAGAATCAACCTGCCTGACTTCAGACTATACTACAAAGCTACAGTATTAAGACATTATGATACTGGCACAAAGACAGAAATATAGATCAGTAGAACAAAACAGAATGCCCAGAGATGAATCCATGCACCTATAGACACCTTATCTTTGATGAAGGAGGCAAAAATATACAATGGTCAAAAGATCATCTCTTTAACAAGTGGTGCTGGGAAAACTGGTCAACCACTTGTAAAAGAATGAAACTAGAAAGAACACTTTCTAACACCATACACAAAAATAAACTCAAAATGGATTAAAGATCTAAACATAAGACGAGAAACTATAAAACTCCTAGAGGAAAACATAGGCAGAACACTCTCTGACATAAATCACAGCAAGACCCTCTACGACCCACCTCCCTGAGTGAAAGAAAGAAAAGCAAAAATAAACAAAAGGGACCTAATTAAACTTAAAAGCTTTTGAACAATGAAGGAAATTATAAGCAAGGTAAAAAGACAGCCTTCAGAACAGGAGAAAATAATAGCAAGCAAAGCAACTGACAAAGAATTAATCTCAAAAATATACAAGCAGCTCATGCAGCTCAATACCAGAAAAATAAACAACCCAGTCAAAAAAATGGGCCAAAGAACTAAACAGACGTCTCTCCAAAGAAGACATATAGATGGCTAACAAATACATGAAAAGATGCTCAACATCACTCATTATCAGAGAAATGTAAATCAAAACCACAATGAGGTACCATCTCATGCCAGTCAGAATGGCTGCTATCAAAAAGTCTACAAACAATAAATGCTGGAGAGGGTGCAGGGAAAAGGGGACCCTCTTACACTGTTGGTAGGAATGCAAACGAGTACAGCCACTATGGAGAACAGTGTGGAGATTCCTTAAAACACTGGAAATAGAATAGCCATATGACCCAGCAATCCCATTGCTGGGCATACACACCAAGTAAATCAGAATTGAAAGAGACACGTGTACCCCAATGTTCATCACAGCACTGTTTACAATAGCTAGGACATGGAAGCAACCTAGATGTCCATTGGCAGATGAATGGATAAGAAAGTTGTGGTATATACACACAATGGAATATTACACAGCTATTAAAAAGAATACATCTGAGTCAGTTGTAATGAGGTGGATGAAACCGGAGCCTATTATATAGAGGGAAGTAAGTCAGAAAGAAAAACACCAATACAGTATATGGAATTTAGAAAGATGGTAATGATGACTCTATATGCAAGGCAGCAATAGAGACACAGATATAAAAACAGACTTTTGGACTCTGTGGGAGAAGGCAAGGGTGGGATGATTTGAGAGAACAGCACTGAAACATGCATATTACTACATGTAAAATAGATCACCGGTCTAAGTTCAATGCATGAAACAGGTCACTCAAAGCTGGTGCATTGGGACAACCCAGAGGGATGGGATGGGAAGTGAGGTAGGTGGGGGGGTTTGGGATGGGGGGACACATGTACACCTGTGGCTGATTCATGTCAACGTATGGTAAAAACCACCACAATATTGTAAAGTAATTAGCTTCTGATTAAAATAAATAAATTAATTTTTTTAAAAAAGAATGCTGGAGTGGATTGCCATGCCCTCCTCCAGGGAATCTTCCCAATCCACAGATCGAATCTGCCATCTCTTATGTCTGCCACATTAACAGGGTTCTTTACCACTAGTCCTACCTTGGAAGCCCCTTTTCTTATTGTTTCTTTACACCAAAACCAATAACCTCCATAAACTTGATTCTTAAGGTAATAAGGGGAGAATCATCAGGAGAGGCCATTGTCTTTAAAATAAACTAACCCAAGGACAGACATAGGAGAAAACGCTGCCCCTGGAGTCATGCAGTAAGCTCATCCTGTGACTCAGCTCATGGACAATAGATACATTGTCATTTTGTTTATTTTTAAATTTTGTTTGCAAACTCAATGTCCGCAATACATTGCCAAGACAGTATAGTTCTGATCTGTGTAAATGTTTTGGTAACTCATTAAAATAACAATTCACTACTTCAGTTATGCTTCTGACAATATCATTCCTTTTTAGATCATTCAATTAGTAAAGGCAGTGGTGTCCTTGATTACAAGACACTGTCACTATTTCTGGAAAAAAATAAAATAAAGGAATGTGCTTCCCAATGATTGTTTATCACTTGATAATTACAGAGTCCTTGCAGCTATTCTCTGTATTTCAAGAACTCCTATTTTTTTCCTGAGGATCCAGCAGTTTTTTGCTTTAATTTATTTTCCTCTTAAATACCTCCTGCTATTTAAGCAATAATTCCTTCTAAATCAATTGTTAGCAGCAGTTAATGACCGGTTGGTTAATTAATAGCTCAAAGCAAAGCTGAGGGTGTTCCCTGTGCTAACAAACCACCAGCCTCTAACTGGGGTATTATTGTTAATGTACCCTGTAATCATTGGCTTCTCAAGCAGCCTCACTGCCACACAGTATTTTATTTTCACCAAAAAAGATGAGTTGAGTGGGAAATAGGTGACAGCACTATACAGTTAATCATAATACTATACGCATTTTGAAGTTATTTGCATGTTCAGCTTGATCCTTATTTCCACAGGATGTGCCAATAGGCAGGGGGATGAAATATCAGCCTGTACTGTTTAGGAAGCTCTTTTCACCACAGCGGTTTCCTCTCTTCAACCTCCAGTGCTCCAAGCCTGGTGTAGCTGCAACAGCCTCATGGCATTCTGAATCTTTTCTGTTCCAAAATTGTACTCTTAAGCACTGTGCTCCTGACAGTAGAAGGAAAGAAACTGTGCTGCACACTTCCTGCCTGATAAACATATGGTTTACTTACTGACACCAGATATGCCTTTTGTACAGCTAATAGAGAGGATATGTGCTTACTAATTAGTGCAAGAAACAAAACATCAAGAGTCCTTAATTCCTAACATCTTCTGACTTGTTCTGTGCAATCACAGGGAAGTCTCTACTTCTTGTGCTAATAATTCTAACAATCAACCTAAATTAAAGAGAAGATGAGTATTCATCAGAAAAGAGTCTAGAGGATCTATAATGCCCTCAAGTTTTGCCTTTTCTAGAAATATATTTATGAACATGTTGCATGAAAATAAATATCAAGTAGATATTTTGTGTCTCACTAAAGTAATGCTTTCATTTTTTATGTCCTTTTTTTTTTTTTAAATCAATTTCTTGAGAGAGGACTGGCAAGAAAGTTTTGGTTGTGTCATCCAATCTTCACTGTGTATCTATGACACACTGAGATACCAAAGGTGAATAATACTGTGAAGGGTTGCTGCTGCTGCTGCTGCTGCTGCTGCTAAGTCACTTCAGTTGTAACCGACTCTGCGACCCCATGGACTGCAGCCCACTAGGCTCCTCCATCCATGGGATTCTCCAGGCAAGAGTACTGGAGTGGATTGCCATTGCCTTCTCCCTGTGAAGGGTTAGGATATGAATACTGGCTAACAGTTTTCCTTCTAGATTTCAGTGTAATGGACTATTGCTGGATAAAACAGAGTATTATGATGGAATCATAAATCTCAAACCCCAACTTTAAGGATTTGCTGACAACATGATGACATGATCTTTCATAGACGATAATGGAGGAGAAAGTTGATGAATTAAAAGGAAGGAAAAGTATAGGCTATTTAAGAATAGGGAAAATTCTGAAGGGGAAAGACATGGGAGATACATAAACACTGGAGGAAAAAAGATGAACATGAAAGATACTATGAAATACACTTCCAGCAAAAGTCATGTGGTGTACTATGCTTGTGAGAACCAGAAATAATGCTTTCAGCTGAGTTACAAGGGAAATGACAGTCAGAGTCCATGTCCCCTGATCTCCAACAGGATTTCAAGCTTGGTTTGCAGGCAGTTGCCTAGATTGTTATTAAAGGTTACACACTGGAGCTCCAATCTATCTATATTTTAGTATTTTCATGATTTATAAAATTTCGCTGTTTACTGAAACTGACTCAGATTCCCAGAATAAGCAAAACATATCCATTAACATAATAAATACTCAACATGTTCCTGGTCTATAGAGATGATTAAAAACATAAAAGATTAAATTTGTTCATAGAAATGACTTTTTGACTAAACTAAATTTCCCGAATGGATTGCTCTCCCATAAGCCTACCTGTAATGGTCTAAACTTTGAGATATGATGTTCCCACCAGAGATATAAAAGATATTCCTTACATTGTGTCCATTGAAACAGCCATCTTCGCATTTAGAGAGAATGTGTGCTCAGTCACAATGTCGTGTTTGCCTCTTTGTGACCCCATGGACTGTAGCCCACCAGGCTCCTCAGTCCATTGAATTTTCCAAACAAGAAAACTGTGATGGGTTGCAGTTTCCTACTCCAGGGGATCGTCTTGAACCAGGGGTCAAACTCGTGTCCTTTGTGTCTCCTGCATTGGCAGGTGGATTCTTTACCACTAGCATCACCTAGGAAGCCCCTTTGGGAGAATTGGTTCAAATTTGGCAAGGACTTATTTTCTTAACTTTATGTTAATATTAATGGGAAAACATAATTTTGGCTTGCTGAGAATCTAGTCTATTCTAGGTACTGAACCTTATTCCCTGTAATACTAACAATGAATCTCCCTGGTTCGGTCAGTTCAGTTCAGTCACTCAGTCATGTCTGACTCTTTGTGACCCCATGAACCGCAGCACGTCAGGCCTCCCTGTCCATCACCAACTCCCAGAGTCCACCCAAACCCATGTCCATCGAGTCGGTGATGCCATCCAGCCATCTCATCCTCTGTCGTCCCCTTCTCCTCCTGCCCTCAATCTTTCCCAGCATCAGAGTCTTTTCAAATGAGTCAGCTCTTCGCATGAGGTAGCCTAAGTATTGGAGTTTCAGCTTCAACATCAGTCCCTCCAATGAACACCCAAAACTGTTCTCCTTTAGGATGGACTGGTTGGATCTCCTTGTAGTCCAAGGGACTCTCAAGAGTCTTCTCCAACACCACACTTCAAAAGCATCAATTCTTCAGTTCTCAGCTTTCTTCACAGTCCAACTCTCACATCCATACATGACCACTGGAAAAACCATAGCATTGACAAGATGGACCTTTGCTGACAAAGTAATGTCTCTGCTTTTTAATATGCTGTCTAGGTTGGTCATAACTTTCCTTCCAAGGAGTAAGCATCTTGCAATTTCATGGCTGCAATCACCATCTGCAGTGATTTGGGAGCTCAGAAAAATAAAGTCAGCCACTGTTTCCACTGTTTCCCCATCTATTTGCCATGAAGTGATGGGACTGGATGCCATGATTTTAGTCTTCTGAATATTGAGCTTAAAGCCAACTTTTTCACTCTCCTCTTTCATTTTCATCAAGAGGCTCTTTAGTTCTTCTTCACTTTCTGCCATAAGGGTGGTGTCATTTGCATATCTGAGGTTATTGATATTTCTCCTGACAATCTTGATTCCAGCTTGTGCTTCCTCCAGCCCAGCATTTCTCATGATGTACTCTGCATGTAAGTTAAATAAGCAGGGTGACAATATACCATCTTGATGTACTCCTTTTCCTATTTGGAACCAGTTTGTTGTTCCATGTCCAGTTCTAACTGTTGCTTCCTAACCTGCATACAGGTTTCTCAAGAGGCAGGTCAGGTGGTCTGGTATTTCCATCTTGGTATTATTAAATTTTATTGTGCATACTGAGGACACCAAGGTGCAGAGATGTTAAATAACAGCCAAAAGTTAGCCAACTAGCAGTGAGCAAAGCCAGAATCAAAGCAGAATTCTGCCCAATGCCAACACATAACACTATTATATCTAATACAGAACACTGATCTTTGAATCTCACATCAATCTCTAACTCAGAGCATGTTGCTTCTGATGACCCACAATCATCCTTTTCAAGTTCCATCCTTATACCACATTCACTTAATATTTTCTTAAAATTTATTTACAACCATAGAGTTGTAAATAATGTGAGATCACTTTTGCTTTCTGAAGTGTCTTGATTAAAGTTAAGTGGCTGATACTGAAACAGTATCCCTCATCTTGAAGCTCGTGGCTGAGTGGAAACCCAACTGACGGTGCACATGATCAGGACATGGTCCCCAGTGCCATGAAATCACTCAGGGTTTTATTATTATTATTACTATGTTCAACTGACTTTTTCAAGAATTGACTAAGGGTGAGTATGTCTTCTAGTTTCCCTGAAGGGGTGCTCAATCTAGTTAAACTGAAGGAAGACTAAAGAGTTCGTAAGTGAATTCTCCCAACAATGGGAGAGTCAGCAGCAACCTTTGGGACTTTTAAATTATTTTGCAGTAATTTATAGCTGTGAGTCTGAACATTACCTCCGCATTTGCCAAAGCAAGAACAACAAGATCCCCATGCATGTCCTAATGTTATCAAACGCAGTTTCTTTATTAAATTGACTTTTATTTCAGGTTTACCACCTAGACTTCTCTGCTTTAAAGCAGGCTTTTGTGTAAGCTGTCACAGCTACTAATTAGTTATGGATTGGAAAGCTAAGCTTAATGTAAGATCCTATGAATCTAGGATCACATAGCAACATTTCAGTTGGTTGGACTATGTTTAGTATATGTAAGAATATTAGATGAAATAAGCCACACAGAATAAATTTATTTCTCACACACACAACCAAATGGACATATCTAGTTGTTAAACCACACTAATTATTCACACAGTTGGCAAGTATTCAAAATACTGGAGCAGCGGACACTAATGCAGTAAAAACAATTTTCACACATTTCCATTTGCTGTGAAAATTGTTCTTCCAATACCCCTTCAAAGTGTTTACAGTTCATTAGAAAATGTTTGATCTCCACCAAACTGTATTCAAAGCAGTATATTTTCTATTTCTTCACATTACATCACTGGCAAATAATGAAGAAAGTGTTTTTTGTAAGTAAAAGGAAGTAACACGGGAACAGGACTTGGTTTTGCAAGTTTTCAAACTGCAAAAGTGGAAGGACAGGTGATGACCCAGCTTCAGGGGAAAAAACTGAGAAGTCAGGCCTCCTTCTGGGGAGGGGATTCTGCTTGAAATTGTAGATTGTGTGGCTTGCATTTGAGTCTTGAGGACAGTTTAAAAGCAGATATCAGTTAGCCAAGACATCAAGAAGAAGCAATTTGCTGACATTTACATTTGACTATTAGTGAGTGCTCCAGTGAGTGCAGAAAGAAAATGGAGGTGGTGAAGTTCAGGTTAAATCGTGTCATTAACGCCACTACAGGCATTCAGATCCATCTACATAATTATCTTGTATAATCAGAGCTTTCTGTTCATTTTTTATACATAGGAGAGAAAAAACAGTCACTTTATCCTGTTGTTATGTGAATAGCAAGCACTGATTATCCCAGTTTATCCTCAAAAAAAAAAAAAAAAAACTGGCAAATACTCTCAGAGAAATCTTCATGATTTACGGTAGCATGGATTTCACCCTGATAAATTGTTTTTTCCAAGGCTTGCCTTTCTTAATGTTTGCTGTCCAAAGGTCATGCAGTCAATAGCCAACAGAACAAACTCCATAGAATTAGAGAAATGATAGCATTCAAGAGTTCCATTTAGATTCAGATATGCCCAGAGTAAAAACGGCTTGTGCTGGATGAAAGCCCAGGTTTCTCTCAGTCACTTTTGATTCATTAGAAGGTGTCGTGGGAAAGGAGTTTACTTATAGTGACATGGATGAACACTCACGCTCTGTTTTCTCTGTTTTCTTTGAGGATGGCTCATGTGGACAAATTTGGTACAGGTCTAGCCCATCGTTTGCTGACCATGAGACAGGAATATGAACAGAGTCGAGTCCAAATTATTTAAAACATATAAATCGGGTTTTTTAAGAAAACCATCAATTAAATAAAATCTATTTTATCTTCCTACCTAAACTAATATCCTTTAAAACCACCTGGAACACCAGATTGGAATTTGGAATTCTCGAATGTCTCAGAGTTGCAAGCTGGGAAAGCAACAAGTTCAGGATCTGTGTCCTGGGCTGTGAAGTTTGCGGAAAGTTATTTTCTAAATCTGCTCCAATTTTCCAACATTACTCCAAGAATGTGCAGATTAAAACTGAATAGAATCTGTTCTGCTTCGGAAAGAACAGTGATGTATACATATTTCGGAAAGATATCCATCCAAAATAGTTTTAGGACTTAAAGAGAGTAAGTTTTATCTGAAAATGCACTTATAAGAATCAGCTCAGACCTGAAAATCAACAAATAAATAGAGATTAACTAGACTTTAACAGACGCTGGGCTAATAGCAAGTGTAACAGTTTACTATTTGCCATAAAAAGACAATTTCTTGGCTCTAACGTGTCACATCGCTGCCACAGCCTGTATCGGTTACGATTTATGGCTCGACCACAGTTTGGTATGGTTGACTAAAGGCTTTTTTTCTTCTAAAGAGCTTTTTGTATGGAAAATTTAGAACCCAGTTGTTTTGACAGTTTGGTTATTTAAATATGTTTTCATTGCTTTTGCTCACTACTCCTTAACTCATCTTATCAGCACCTGTTATTTACCAGGTACTCTTTCAGGTATAAGATCTACAGAGATTAAAAAATAATAATCTTCTGCCAAGTCAAAGGACTTGGGCTATTATCTGGCTTGCCTAGGGTTAAATATTTGCATTTGATAATATTATTCAAGTTCTTTGAACAACATTTTCTCAAGAAAAACTAAAATAGTATTTTCTGCAAGGACTTGGTAAGAATAAAGCACAACCTAAAGAATTCAGTTTCATACATGGAAAAGCCACATTCTCCAGGAAGCCAGGAGCTTCTCTTGGGTACCCAATGCTGTTGTGAATGATTACGCTTGCTTTCCCCCTCTGTATAACAAATTCTTCTGGAGTTCTCACTGTAAACAATTGTCATTTTTAGTTGATTACCTCATTTATTTCCCCTATAAAAGTTCCAAGATGTGCATAGGATCACAAGCTTCCAATCCTCCTCGCAGGAGAGTATGCTCTAAGACCAGCAGTTTTAGAAGAATGTCACAGTGCTGGGACTTCCTTGGTGGCCCAGTGGTTAAAGACAACATGCTTCCAGTGTAGGGGGCAGTGGGTTCAATCCCTGGTCGGGGAACTAAGATCTCACATACCATGCAATGAAGCCAAAAAATAAAATTATTAAAAAATAAATAAAAATAAAAAGAAGAATCTCACAGCTCTTTAATTATTGCTACCTGGCTAGAAAGGGGTCTAATTCTGTGTTCTGCACAGTGTGTAATTTTATATTGGTGCTCAATAAATGTTAAATACCAATAATAACCATGGTGGTAATCAGAATTCCTTCTGATATAAACTTATTTGTCTCAACCTTGTTTTTTCCCTGTGTCTGTTAGTAAATTGCCTGGCATTTTCCCTGCTGCTCTTGTCTTTTTTAATTACATCCTACTGACATGATTCTTCAAGCATCTTAAAGCGAATGGAAGGAAGGCTTACTGCTCTCTACACAAAAGGAGCTGCAGGAAGCAGGTGCCTAGCAGTCAAAATAACAAATTTCAAAGAAATAGGCTGGGTCATGCTTTCATTCCTCATAAATACAAAATGGCGGGTATAGGGAGAGTGAAGGCACAAGCAAGGAAGGGGAGAACTTAGTTTGCATGAGTGTACTGATGAGGACAAGCACAACTTTTCTTTGTTTCCTTACATTAGTTGTGCTGGGGAGAGTTGGTGCAGTACAGCAATTCATAGCCACTGCATAAGGCATTTGCTTGGGACTGGAAAAGGAAGAATCATGTACAAATATCACTGATAAACAGAAATTGAGCATCTCTTTTACAAAACCCACATATTAGCGGCACAGTGGAGAAATACATAAAAAAAGAATAAAATTTCCATTGTAGGTAACTCTGGTTTGGGTAGTCATGGAGGCCCATTCATGAACAAAAGTCATGTGCTGGTCCATCTAGGATGAATAATTTTCTTCCTGGTCTCTTTCTTGATATTGATATTAAAAATAGTGTCCTTTCTTCAAAAGATTAAGCATTGAGCTTACTTAAGCTTTGAGCATTGAGTAAAGCATTAAGGATTGAGTAGATTCTCTTTAAGAGCTTCCCTGGTGGATCAGGAGTAAAGACTTCACCTGCCAGGAGACTTGGGTTTGATTCCTGGGCTGGGAAGACCCCCTGGAGACGAAAATGGCAACCCATTTCAGTATTCTTGTCTGGGAAATTCTGCAGAGGATCCTAGCAGGCTACAGTCCATGGGGTTGCAAAAGAGTCAAATATGACTTAATGACTAAACAACAGCAACACAGATTCTTCAGGACCTTTAAAGCTGTGCAGAAAAACCTTTGCAAAATTTAATCTTCCAAAGTTAGTATGTAATGTTAACTTCATTCTTACACTTTTAAAACTATATTTATATTATACATAAAAATATCAATGAAAATCGCAGTCCCTGCTTTCTGGAAGCTTCCAGTTCAGTGGAAAAGACATATTTTATAATTTATGAAAATAATTATGAAACTATAAATGTACAAAAGTATAATTGGAAAAGTTATGTATGGAAAAATATGGGTACCATGTAAGCATATTGCTAAGACAGTCACTTCCTTTGGCAAGGGGATGATCTTAATAAATAAAAAAAGGGGAAGAGGAGAAAGAACTTAAGACACTCCTGCAAACAGTCTGTGAAAGAGATAACGCTAACTGGGCCTAATGTTGCAACAGTTTAGACGGACCAACGTGGATATAGTTGATACCTGTTTCAAAATCTGAATTGGTAAGACTTTGTGATTGGAGGGAAGAGTGATGAAAGAGAAAGAAAGCAAGGCTGACTCAATGAATAACGATGCCATTTACTGAGCTAAGAAAGAATGATGAGCAGCAGTGGATGGATGGGGAGCAGGCAAGAAGGAGAAATTCAATTTTGGAAATGTTTACATAAAGTATATTTACATGAGTCCTAAAAATGGAAAGAAAACTATATGAATAAGAGTTTTTTTCTCTGCTTTCAAATAGACTTTTATGACAGTTTTCTCCCCTGCTATTGAGAAGACCGAGCAGAGCACTTGTCATTCAGGGCTCTTGTAAAACTCTGAATATCTCTCCACATTTGATAGGTTCCTATATTTTGAATCTTACACTCTTGGGTTAAAATTTCAAGAAAAAATACTTTTTATTTTCCTTTGGGGTGCAGACATGTGCCTAAAGTTCCATCAATTAGAAGTACCTGTGGAGAGGCTTACTCCCTGGAAGAAAAGTTATGACCAACCTAGATAGCATATTGAAAAGCAGAGACATTGCCAACAAAGGTCCATCTAGTCAAGGCTATGGTTTTTCCAGTGGTCTTGTATGGATGTGAGAGTTGGACTGTGAAGAAAGCTGAGCGCCGAAGAATTGATGCTTTTGAAGTGTGGTGTTGGAGAAGACTCTTAAGAGTCCCTTGGACTGCAATGAGATCCAACCAGTCCATTCTGAAGGAGATCAACCCGGGGATTTCTTTGGAAGGAATGATGCGAAAGCTGAAACTCCAGTACTTTGGCCACCTCATGCGAAGAGCTGACTCATTGGAAAAGACTCTGATGCTGGGAGGGATTGGGGGCAGGAGGAGAAGGGGACGACAGAGGATGAGATGGCTGGATGGCATCACGGACTCGATGGACGTAAGTCTGAGTGAACTCCGGGAGTTGGTGATGGACAGGGAGGCCTGGCGTGCTGCAATTCATGGGGTCACAAAGAGTCGGACACGACTGAGTGAATGATCTGAACTGAACTGAACTCCCATTCTGTTGAAAGCAGCAAAAGTTACTGTCTTCAACTAAAACAACCCAAGGTCTAATTAATACACAGTAATAATATATTCTATTAAAATACTTTATAACATTTCCACTTACATAACTTGTTATACATTGAACAATATATTTACTTCAAAGTGCTAAAATACTAAATTAAAAAAAAGTTTTAAAAAACACAGAGATGCTTTTAAGAAAATAATCTAATAATTTTAACTTAATAATTAAGTTCATAGACCGTAACAGAATGCCACAAAGCAGGAAATAAACTTCAAAACTGTAGGAAATGAATATAGAAGTCATTCCTAATAAGTCTGTTTATAATTAGTGTCTAGGAGACAGAAATGAAAAATGGAAATCTATGTATGTAATTCTAAGTTAACAGATGTAAAATTGTTGTATAACAAGGACACTCAAACTAGTCTTTCAAATTTTCAATTTACATTGAATCCAGGAAGTGATTGCAGTCGATATACATAAATTAACACATTTTTAAATAGGTTTCCTTATCTACGGGGCTTCCCAGGTGGCAGTGGTAAAGAATGCAAGAGACACAAGTTCAGTCCCTGGGTGGGGAAGATCCTCGAAGGAGGAAATGGCAACCCACTGCAGTACACTTAGCTGGAGAATTCCACGGACAGAGAAGCCTGGCAGGCTACAGTCCATGGGGTTCCTCAGACTGAGTGTCTAGGCACACATGCACATACTTATCTAAAACCAGGAAATCAGTCTTTCTCAAACTACAGTTAAGAACAGAAACTAAAAAAAAAAAAAAAAAAAATTCTTTAAAATCTAGAGGTTCTTTATCCCACTGTATTTCTTCAAACTACCCTTAATATTTAATGGGTCACCTAAAACCTGCTCAAACATTGTATATCAGTCCTGCAAATTCTGAGAAAACTTCATGAAAGCAGAAAGTTAATTGGAAACAAATTTTACTGTCTTAAACACAGACTCAGACTGTCTTAAAAAGAACTAACATTTATTTAATGCATTCTACATGCCAGGCCCTGCATTACCTACTTTCTTCACAATATCTACAAGATGAAGAGCATGAGATTTTTGGAAAACTGACCTCACAGAGTCAGCAAAGGAACAAATCTGAGATTCAAATTGCCTAGCTCCAGAACTCTGCTCTTTCCACTGTATTACACCAACTCTATCAACGTGTAGACATGTTCTACCCCTGCCAACTGATAGGCTCCTCAGCAGGTCCTGCCCATCCAAGCTTGTCCTCTTCCTCAGAAAATGTGATGTCCTGGAAAAGCCTAGTTCCAGTATTTAAGTTTTTTTCCAGCTGTGGCTCATCCCCATCCTTTATTCCTGGCAGAGTTGAGCCCTGTTTTCAATTTTTCTGATTGCTCTCAAAATGATTCTCCAGAATCAAGTCAAGTTATCTACCAAACACTAGGATATGTCTTTTCTGCATTTCTAGTGTTGTTTCCCATCTACTCCATTTAATCTAGACCCACTTAGGTACTTTCATAGTCAATGGACTGAATTTCTCACACTTTCTTGAATCAATTTAAACCTTGAGGGATAGAGTTCCTGATTTGACCTTGATTTTTTTCATTTACCTCCAACAAGTTCTTTTTACTTAGGCTATGGACCAAGTGCTGTGCCTGACATGCATGCTCAGTTGCTTAAGTCATGTCCAACTCTTTGTAACCCTATGAACCAAAGCCCTCCAGCCTCCTCTGTCCATGGGATTCTCCAGGCAAGAATACTGGAGTGGGTAGTCGTGCCCCTCCCCAGGGGATCTCCCCTACCCAGGGATCGAACCAACATCTCTTATGTCTACTGCACTGGCATGGAAGGTTCTTTACCACTAGCACCACCTGGAAAGTCCAGACCAAAGTGCTCCCAGAATACCAAATCAATAGACTGCCACTGCCCTAAACGCTATTCGAGAAGCAGTTCTTTCTTTTTTTCTTAATACATTGAAGGAAAAAATCCTTAAAGCAAAACTAGCATTTTTAACAACAGTAAGTGAGAGTTACATTATTTCACCCATTACAAAGGACTTACACATTCACTGTTCATTTTAGGGCAGTGAATACATGTGTTATCCTGTCATTATGAAAAAGTAAAATAGAGATCGTACATATTAAATGATTTACCTGATGTCACAGAGCTAGTGGATGGAGCTGGGTCTCAAATCTAGGCTTTATCTAGGCTTTTTTTAATTCCAAATTCCATCTTTTTGAGAAGTAACAGCATTTATGACAAATATAATAATAAACCATTTAGTAAAATTCACTAAAACTTATCAGTGAAACAGATAATGTAAATTTAATGTTTTTAGAATCAGATACAAAAAGTTGGAAAAAATTTCATGGTAGGAAAAAATATTATTAATTTTTCTCTGTAATGCAAGTCAACAATATCAGTGTTTTTGAAAAGTTCTGAATGTTTCTTGACAATATGGGGATTGGTTAGTCTAAATTGACAATTATACATGATTGAAGCTGTATTATTTACAGACATAATGGACTAGAAATACTTATTCAAAATGTGTTGATCTAGCACATTTTATTTCACTGACTTGCAATTATTTCTTCATATATTTCTTCAAAAATAGGGTCCACAGTTTCAGATTTCTCTCTGAAGAAACTTATAGTAGAAAATATAATTAGCACTGTAAGGCTATAAATAGAACTAAATAAGTGGTAATGAAAAATAGCTGTTAGTAGAATTCAGATAAAAGAAGAGTTGCAATGTTTTGGAGCAGGGGTCAAAAAACTACCACCCATGGGCCAAATCTAGCCAACCACCTGTTTTGTAAATAAAATTTTATTAGAATATAGCCACATTCATCCATTTATATATTTTTATGGTCTCTTTTCTGTTAGATGAGCAGAACTGAGCCATGGCAAGAATACACAGAAGAACTGTACAAAAAAGATCTTCACGACCCAGATAATCACAATGGTGTGATTACTCATCTAGAGCCAGATATCCTGGAATGTGAAGTCAAGTGGGCCTTAGAAAGCATCACTACGAACAAAGCTAGTGGAGGTGATGGAATTCCAATTGAGCTAGTTCAAACCCCGAAAGATGATGCTGTGAATGTGCTGCACTTAATATGCCAGCAAATTTGGAAAACTCAGCAGTGGCCACAGGACTGGAAAAGGTCAGTTTTTTTCATTCCAATCCCAAAGAAAGGCACTGCCAAAATGCTCAAACGACCACACAATTGCACTCATCTCACATGCTAGTAAAGTAATGCTCAAAATTCTCCAAGCCAGGCTTCACCAATATGTGAACCATGAAATTCCTGATGTTCAAGCTCGTTTTAGAAAATGCAGAGGAACCAGAGATAAAATTGCCAACATCCGCTGGATCATGGAAAAAGCAAGAGAGTTCCAGAAAAATATCTATTTCTGCTTTATTGACTATGACAAAGCCTTTGACTGTGTGGATCACAATAAAGTGTGGAAAATTCTGAAAGAGATGGGAATACCAGACCACCTAACCTGCCTCTTGAGAAATCTGTATGCAGGTCAGGAAGCAACAGTTAGAACTGGACATGGAACCACAGACTGGTTCCAAATAGGAAAAGGAGTACGTCAAGGCTGTATATTGTCACCCTGCTTATTTAACTTCTATGCAGAGTACATCATGAGAAACGCTGGGCTGGAAGAAGGACAAGCTGGAATCAAGATTGCCGGGAGAAATATCAATAACCTCAGATATGCAGATGACACCACCCTTATGGCAGAAAGTGAAAAGGAACTAAAAAGACTCTTGATGAAAGGGAGAGAGGAGAGTGAAAAAGTTCAGAAAACGAAGATCATGGCATCTGGTCCCATCTGGAAATAGATGGGGAGACAGTAGAAACAGTGTCAGACTTTATTTTGGGGGGCTCCAAAATCACTGCTGATGGTGACTGCAGCCATGAAATTAAAAGACACTTACTCCTTGGAAGAAAAGTTGTGACCAACCTAGATAGTATGTTGAAAAGCAGAGACATTACTTTGCCAACTAAGGTCCGTCTAGTCAAGGCTATGGTTTTTCCTGTGGTCATGTATGGATGTGAGAGTTGGACTGTGAAGAAGGCTGAGCACCGAAGAATTGATGCTTTTGAACTGTGGTGTTGGAGAAGACTCTTGAGAGTCCCTTGAACTGCAAGGAGATCCAACCAGTCCATTCTGAAGGACATCAGTCCTGGGATTTCTTTGGAAGGAATGATGCTAAAGCTGAAACTCCAGTACTTTGGCCACCTCATGCGAAGAGTTGACTCATTGGAAAAGACTCTGATGCTGGGAGGGATTGGGGGCAGGAAGAGAAGGGCACGGCAGAGGATGAGATGGCTGGATGGCATCTGTGGACATGTGTCCTAGTGAACTCCGGGAGTTGGTGTTGCACAGGGAGGCCTGCGTGCTGTGATTCATGGGGTCGCAAAGAGTTGGACATGACTGAGCAACTAAACTGAACTGAACAGAGACTTGATTAAGTATGCAACACCTAAAATATTTATTACATTTTGTATTTTCCAGAGTCAGTTTCAGAGAAGGCAATGGCACCCCACTCCAGTACTCTTGCCTGGTAAATCCCATGGGTGAAGGAGCCTGGTAGGCTGCAGTCCATGGGGTTGCTAAGAGTGGGACATGACTCCACTTTCACTTTTCACTTTCATGCATTGGAGAAGGAAATGGCAACCCACTCTAGTGTTCTTGCCTGGGGAATCCCAGGGACGGGGGAGCCTGGTGGGCTGCCGTTTATGGGGTCACACAGAGTTGGACACGACTGAAGTGAGTTAGCAGTAGAGTCAGTTTGCTGATAGTGTAGTTGTTACAGAAGGTTTTGTGGGTGTAGAAGAGTTGGGCCTATGTCATTGGTAAAAATGGGGAAAGGGTTGAAAGGAGAGAATTCAGGCAGAGAATCTAGAAATAGCAGAGGCATATTTGTAAGAGATGCTTGGGAATGGTCAAGGGACAGTAAACGTATGACTTGGTTCAAATACAGGACTGAAGCTGGGAACTGAACGGGTATACATTTGAAAGGTTGACACAATTCCAGGGCATTTTAGTCCAGGCTAATTCATTTGAAGTTTTCCTGAAGAATTTCACTGGCGCTCCACTGAAGGTATAAACCTCAGTGCCCTCATAACCCAGTTCAGGATAGAGTCAAAGAGGAGAAGAGGAAGGAAGGAAGGAGGGAGGGGCAATGGGAAAGACAGGGAGAAGTCGAAAGAGAAAAAGCAGCAAACAAAGCAATCGTATTTCTGGTACTTTGTAATATGAACGAGGATGCTATTTGTAATGAAAACAACACTTTTCAAAAATCCTCTTTCTTTTCTCCTTCCTGTCTTAACTTCCATGCTTGCTGTGCCTAGCTGCTAACCCGTGTCCAACTCTTTGTGACCCCGTGGACTGTAGCCCACCAGGCTCCTCTGCCCATGGGATTCTCCAGGCAAGAGTGCTGGAGCGGGCTGCCGTAACGCCATAGTCTCTCCCTATCCCTAGTCTTTCACCTTCTGTTTCTTCACCAAATCAAAAACCACTTGCCATTTTCTTCCCTCCCACTTTCCTAGTCCCCCCTCCCACTTCCTTACTTTTCTTTCTCCCTCTACCGTTTCCCATTTTTCTTTGTCCCTCCTCTATCAATCCATCATTTCTCTTTTATGCAATCCTGAAGTCCCCCAGGAAAGACTGGACTCTCGTTACAGCAGGGGCTTATAATATTATGTGTGCCATCAACTGGTGGGCAGTCAAGTGAAGCCTGTGGACCTCTCTCACAACAATGCTTCTAAATGCCTAAAACAGAATACACTAGACTACAAAGAAAACCGAACAGACTGAAACCTAGTGAGTAAAACATGATATTAAATAATCGTGTCGTAGTATATGTCTTTTGGGCTTCACAGGTGGTGCTAGTGGTAAAGAACCCACCTGCCCATGCAGGAGACACAAGAGATGCAAGGTTGATCCGTGGGGTCGGGAAGATCGCCTGGAGGAGGGCATGGCAACCCACACCAGTATTCTTGCCTGGAGAACCCCATGAATAGAGGAGCCTGGTGGGCCACAGTCCACAGGGTTGCACAAAGTAGGACACAACTGAAGTGACTTGGCATACAGGTTTCCCTGGTGGCTCAGAGAAAAGAATCTGCCTGCCAAGGCAGGAGATATGGGTTCAATCTCTGGGTCAGGAAGATCTCCTGGAAAAAGGAATGGCAGCCCACTCCAGTGTTCCTGCCTGGGAAATCCCATGGACAGAGGAGCCTGGTGGGCTACAGTCCATGGGGTTACAAAAGTTTTGGACATGCTTTAGTGTTTAAACAACAACATATATGTCTTTTATCTATACATTAAATAACAAGATCTGATGATAAAATTAACAGCTGCTAGAATTAAAAATAGTGATCAGTGTAAACAACATTTTGAGATATCTACAATTAAATACATATATAAATGTATATAATACCTGTGTATATATAAATATGTACTTACATATGTAAATGTATTTCTATTGTGGAAAAGCTTCCGATGTCACTAACATTACCCTCATTTGTTGCCACTTAAATTCATAATTGAAGATGTTTAATTTTATTTCGTGGTTAGTGAAAAGAAAGATGGAGTTTTTAGCACCCTCGTTAGATAATCTCCTGAAATCTGATTTGAAAACCCCTTCCCTAAGAGGATGAATAAGAAGGCACTAAACAAGCAAAGACAAAAGTCCTTTCAACAGGCAGGATAAATGGAAGAAACTAGGAAGTCGCACATGAGAATACTTTTTTAACCACTCAATTTTTTAAGTAAGAAGGAAAATTATAGCAATAGGGCTTTTATAAACACTTATCTGACAGCATTCAAAGTTGGGAAAAGCTGATTTAAGTAAACTAGTCAGAATACTTTATAACAGTCGATGCACAAGGGAAACATCACCTATATTACATCCGGAAACAATAGGAAAGATCTTACCTGAATTCAGAAAATATTTCATTTATTTAACTGCCACATTTAAATCAGGGATTCTTACTTAGTAGCTAAGTTGTGTCCAACTCTTTTGCGACCCCATGGACTGTAGTCTGCCAGGTTCCTCTGTCCATGGAATTTCCCAGACAAGAATATTGGAGTGTGTAGCCATTCCCTTCTCCAGGAGATTGTCCCAACACAGGATCAAATTTGGGCCACCAGAATTGTAGGAAGATTCTTTACAGTCTGAGCCACCAGTGAATCAGGGGTAGATGACAATTAAGCAAATGTTTCCCCAAACTGAGAATTTAGTTTCACAAAGTAGTTTATCCCCCAAATCAGCTACATATACAAACACATACACACATTCAGAGCATGTACAACTAGAGAAAGTAGCAAAGTTGTTGGAAATCCAGTGCATTCAAATTGTTCAACAGGAAATTGCTATATTCTCCGGAAATACAGGCATTTTGAACAATGATTTATCTGTATGTCATAGAATAAAAGTTAGAGTTGTAGTTTAAATTCTCACTTTGCCACTTGTTAACTGTGGCAAATTCCTTTAAGCATCAGTGTTTTTCATCTTGAAAGTTAGAACAACGCTAATGCTCTCTAGCCAGAGGGCTACAGAGAGAATAATTACTCCATACATGCAAAAGCACTAATCATGGTATTGGATGCATTGCAAATATTCAATATGTGTTTATTGTATTTCAAAATAAGAATATACGACTACATCCACAAATTAAGATACTATCATTTAAAATCATCTTCAAATGAAAGGTCTCCAATGTACCCCTTTCTTCTTGACTAAATCATGTGTTTGCCATCCTAGAAAGAAAGCTATAATTTAGCTCTCCATAAAATTTCCTTGATCCTGAGGCAACACTGAGGCTATAACACTTAAGCATTCAAAGTATTAGAAAGTTGAGTATCTAAATAGGTACTTTGAAAGAATTTTGATTACATTGTATACTCCCATCTTACTGCCTTGGTACAAAATAATTATACTCTTTTGAACACAAGGTTTTAGTGTACCAACCCAGATTTCTGAAGTTGTGCAGCCTCAGGGCAGATGGAGAAAATGTTATGAAATTCAGCTTTACCTTGTACTCTTGAGAACAAAAACAACAGTTAAAATAACGGGAATTAAAATCCCACGGGCTAGCTGGTATTGTGGCACAGAGGGGGACAGTGGGTATACCTGAACACTATAAGTCTACTTAAACCTGCATTAGGTTTTATCTAAAAAACAAGCAAGCAAACGAATAGTAGCTTTTATACTTGCTTTCTTGGAAACAAAATTAAGTGCTCTCCTATGAGGATATATATTTGTGTGTGCATGCTAAGTCACTTCAGTTGTGTCCAACTCTTTGTGAATCTATGGACTGTAGCCGGCCAGGCTTCTCTGTCCATGGGATTCTCCATGCAGGAATATTGGAGTGGGTTGCCATGCTCTCCTCCAGGGGATCTTCCTGACCCAGGAATCAAACCTGGGTCTCCTGCACTGCAGGTGAATTCTTTACTCCTGAGCCACCGGGGAAGCCCCAAGGATGGATATATTAGTATGCAAGATTCCTTCTAGTGAAGGTGTATTTTAACAAAGTAATCCTTTTTAAAATGATATCTACATTTTGTCCTAAGAGAAAATGTTATTATGGCTCCCTTGACTGGCCTGAAACATTTTGAGCCAACCTCGTGTTCATGTTGGTCTCTCTGTATCTTTCCTCAATCCAGCTAAGTGTCATTTAACCTTCCTGATTTTATAAGCCATCAGCACTTTTCCTGTCCATCACTTCAACTGCACAAGACTGGACCATAAAATTGAAAATTTAAGCCAAGCTGAGAGAAAAATTGTGATTTGTCCTGGCCCTCTCCTAGACATTAGGTTTATCCTCTGGCCTCTTACTCAGTTTGCCCGAGAGGCCTCCAAGCCATAGTTATTTATGTGACTCCTTCCTCGCTAAAACCACACCAAATCTTCTTCTCTGATTTTACCTTCTTTCTGTCCCTCTGTTTACTAGGGTAGATTAAAGGTTGCTCTTGACTAAGACCTCGTGAGCAAAGATTCATCGCTTTCTGCATCTTCCTTATGGCTTGCATTTTAAGAGAACCTTAATGTTCTGTCTGTAGCCCACACACTGATAGAGAAACATTATTTTTTCTTCTACTTCCAAAAGTTTGCATAATTTCAGGATCTATGTGTGGGAGCTGTGTAACCATGCTGCTACAAGATGAAAGGCAATGGCAATTTTTGCAGTTTTGCTATGATGTAGAAGCACAGCACTATAAAACTAGAGAAAGAGGATCTCAAAAAAGGTGTAATATAGAGGTCACAAATTCAAATGTATATGCAGTCCAGGTAGGTAAACTGCTATATTTTGTGACTATACATAAGACAACAGATTAGTGAATT
Source organism: Ovis canadensis (assembly GCF_042477335.2). Classification (NCBI taxonomy): domain Eukaryota; kingdom Metazoa; phylum Chordata; class Mammalia; order Artiodactyla; family Bovidae; genus Ovis; species Ovis canadensis. The sequence goes on along the minus strand of NC_091250.1, from coordinate 39,939,012 downwards.
GAGTTCTGTCATTGAAAACAACTAAATACTGAGCTATGCAAAACTTCCCTGGTGGTCCAGTGGCTAAGACTCTGTTCCCAATGCAAAAGGCCCAAGTTCAATCCCTGGGCAAGGAACTAGATATACCCATTTGAATGCAGAGTTTCAGAGAATAGCAAGGAGAGATAAGAAAGCCTTCCTCAGTGACCAGTGCAAAGAAATAGAGGAAAACAATAGAATGGGAAAGATGACAGATCTCTTCAAGAAAATTAGAGATACCAAGGGAACATTTCATGCAAAGATGGGCTCGATAAACGACAGAAATGAAATGGACTTAACAGAAGCAGAAGATATTAAAAAGAGGTGGCAAGAATACACAGAAGAACTATACACAAAAGATCGTCATGACCCAGATAATCACGATGGTGCAATCACTCACCTAGAGCCAGACATCCTGGAATGGGAAGTCAAGTGGGCCTTAGGAAGCATTACTAATGGAATTCCAGTTGAGCTATCTCAAATCTTAAAAGATGATGCTGTGAAAGTGTTGTACTCAATATGCCAGCAAATTTGGAAAACTCAGCAGTGGCCACAGGGCTGGAAAAGTTCAGTTTTCATTCCAATCCCAAAGAAAGGCAATGCCAAAGAATGTTCACACTACCACACAATTGCAACTCATCTCACATGCTAACAAAATAATGCTCAAAATTCTTCAAGGAAGGCTTCAACAGTATGTGAACCAAGAATTTCCAGATGTTCAAGATGGATTTAGAAAAGGCAGAGGAACCAGAGATCAAATTCCCAACATCCATGGATCATAGATAAACCTAGAGAATCCCAGAAAAACATCTACTTCTGCTTTTTTGACTAAGCCAGAGCCTTTGACTGTGTGGATCACAACAAGTTGTAGAAAATTCTTAAAGAGATGGAAATACCAGACCACCTTACCTGCCTCCTGATATATCTGTATGCAGGTCAAGAAGCAACCGTTAGATCCTGACAGGGAACACCAGACTGGTTCCAGATTGGGAAAGGAGTATGACTGCATATTGTCAACCTGATTATTTAACTTCTATGCAGAGAACATCATGTGAAATGTTGGGCTGGATGAAGCACAAGCTGGAATCAAGAATGCTGGGAGAAATATCAATAACCTCAGATATGTGCAAAGAACTAAAGAGCCTCTTGATGAAAGTGAAAGAGGAGAGTGAAAAAGCTGGCTTAAAACTCAACATTTAAAAAACTAAGATCTTGGCATACAGTCCCATCACTTGATGGCAGATAGATGGGAAAACAATGGCAACAATGACAGACTTTACTTTCTTGGGCTCCAAAATCACTGCAGCCATGAAATTAAAAGTTGCTTGCTCTTTGGAAGAAAAGCTATGACCAACCTAGACAGCATATTGAAAAGCAGAGACAGTACTTTGTCAACAAAGTTCCATCTAGTCAAAGCTATGGTTTTTCCAATAGTCATGTATGTATGTGAGAGTTGGACTATAGTGAAAGCTAAGTGCCAAAGAACTGATGCTTTTGAACTGTGGTGTTGGAGAAGACTCTTGAGAGTCCCTTGGACTGAAATGAGATCCAACCAGTCCATCCTAAAGGAAATCATTCCTGAGTGTTCATTGGAAGGACTGATGGATGCTTCAAGGAAATCTGAAACTCCAATACTTTGGCCACTGATGCAAAGAACTGACTCATTTGAAAAGACCCTGATGCTGGGAAAGATTGAGGGCAGGAGGAAAAGGGGATGCCAGATATGAGATGGTTGGATGGCATTATCAACTCGATGGATATGAGGTAGAGTAAGCTCTAGGAGTTGGTAATGGACAGGGAGGCCTGGCGTGCTGCAGTCCATGGGGTTGCAAAGAGTCAGACACAACTGAGCAACTGAACTGAACTGAACTGTGCTGTGCAAACAAATCCTTTAAGTGAGCCAGATTCTACCTTTAGCTCATACCAGTTTTATTATCCATAACTGGTCAAATGGCCCTTTTCTTACCCATTAAATGCTCACTAAAGAATATATTTTCTATATTATTTTTTAAATGACAAAGTGCTGATATTACCTTTTCTACTTTCCACATTTAATATCCATTCCAAGGAATATTTTGGTAGGTGTTTTTTTTTTTTTTTTTTCCTAAAACACATCTTGTGGGAGGGAGGGAAAGATGGCGGAGGAATAGGACGGGAAGACCACTTTCTCCCTCACAAATTCCTCAAAAGAACATTTCAACGCCGAGCAAACTCCACAAAACAACTTCTGTAGGCTGGCAGAGGACATCAGGCAACCAGAAAAGCAGACCATTGTCTTCAAAAACAGGTAGGAAAAAATATAAAAGACGAGAAAGGAGACAAAGGAGGTGGGGAGGGAGCTCCGTCCCGGGAAGGGAAGCCCATCCAGGGAAGGGAATTTGAAGAAGAGAGGGTTCCAAACACTCTCCCTGCCGAGTCTGTGGCGAGCCTTGGAAACACAGAGGGCAACATAACAGGAAAGAAAAATAGATAAATAATTAAAACCAAGAGATTACAAGCCCACCAGTAACTCCCCCAGCGGAAAAGCAGCACAGACGCCTGCATCTGCCATTGGGAAGTGGGGGCAGGGCAGGGATGCGCGGGAGGCGCGGGCTGCAGGGCTTTGTAAGAATCGGGCAGGTACGCCCCACGCGCAACCAGAACGATCTAACTTGGGCTAGCAAACCAGACTGTGGGATAGCTACCACGCGAAAAGCTCGAACATAAGACACCGCCAGGACCGAGCACAAAGGACGGAACGGAAAAAGCCGGCTGCAGACCATCCCCCGCCGGGGACAGGCAGCCAGAGCCATAAGGACTGGAAAGGGGCAATTGCAGACCCGGAGAGACTTTACTTACCTAACTGCAAGCAGGCTCCTTTGCTAAGACTTCTGGGGGTGCTGGACAGTCACAATCTGCCTCACGGGGTGTGCCAGCGGTCCACCCAGAAAGCTGAGCAGCAGCGGCAGAAAAGGTGACAAGCCGCGGCGATCGTGCTCGCCAAACTCCTGAGCTACTCGGACCTGGGAAGGGCACAAAGCGCAGTCCCAGACGCATTTGTGCCTCTGAGGGCTGCCTGAGCGCCGAACCTGAGCGGCTTGGACCGGGGAAGTGCACGCAGCCTAGGGCCGGCCCCAGACGGTTCCCGGCTGAGCATCGTAGAGCTGGAGTGGTTTGTGCGCCTCGAGAAAGGACAGGTCAAGCGGGGCTGAGATACTGGGTGCACACGACGGTGCTATTTGTTTGCAGCATCCCCCCTCCCCATAGCGCGACTGAACTAGTGAGCCTAAAAAACCAGCAAACAGAAGAAGTTAAACAGAGGGAACCACCTTGGAAGTGATCCCACACGGCCCATAACATCAGAGAAGGGCCAGAAATATTTTTTACTATTTTTAATATCATTCCTTTTTTTTTTTTGCTTTTTTGTTTTTTGTTTTTCTCTTTTTTTTCCAAACTTTTTTTTAATTGTTAAGTCTTCTACTTCTCCTCCAATTTTTATTTCTATAACCTATTATTACTATTTTTTAAAAAAAAAAGACTTTTTTTTTTAAGGCAAACACCATATATAGTCTTTGGATGGTTGTTGGTGTGTTTTTTTTTTGGTTTGTTTTTTTGTTTGTTTGTTTGTTTTTTAATAATTCTTTTTTTTTCTTTCTCCCTTTTTCCTTCTGCTTTTCTTTAATATTGTATCTTTGAAAATCCAACCTCTACTCTAGATTTTTAATCTTTGCTCTTAGGTTTTTGTTGTCAATTTTGTACATTTAAAAACCCAAACTTCACTACCCAAGTTTACCTGAGAGCAAGATTACTGGCTTGATCACTCTCTCCTCCTCTGGACTCTCCTTTTTCTCCACCAGGTGGCCTCTGTCTCTTTTCTCCCCCATCTCTTCTCTATCCAACTCTGTGAATCTCTGTGTGTTCCAGACGGTGGAGAACACCTAAGGAACTGGTTACTGGCAGGATTTGTCTCTCTCCTACTCATTCCTCTCTCTTATCCTCCTGGCCACCTCTGTCTACTTCCTCCCTCTCCTCTGCCCCGTATAACTCTGTAAATACCTCTGAGCGGTCCAGACTATAGAGAGCACATAAGGAAGTGACTCATGGCTAGCTTGCTCTCTCCTCTTTTGATCTCACCGCATCTCATTCCAGTTACCTCTAACTACCCCCTCCATCTTCTCTTCTCCTTGTAACTCAGTGAACCTCTCTGAGTATCCCTCAATGTGGAGAAACTTTTCATCTTTAACCTAGACGTTTTATCATCAGTGCTGTATAGATGGAGAAGTCTAGAGGCTACTGTAAAAATAAAACTGAAAACCAGAAGCAGGAGGCTTAAATCCAAAGCCTGAAAACATTAGAGAACTCTTGAATTCAGGGAACATTAAGCAATAGGAGCTCATCAAATGCCTTCATACCTACACCGAAACCAAGCTCCACCCAAGGGCCAACAAGTTCCAAAACAAGACATACCACGCAAATTCTCCAGCAACACAGGAACACTCCACTGAGCTTCAATATACAGGCAGCTCAAAATTATCCCAAAACCTTTGATGTCTCATAACCCATTACGGGTCACTCCACTGCACTCCAGAGAGAAGAAACCCAGCTCCACCCACCAAAACTCCAACACAAGCCTCCCTAAACAGGAAACCTTGACAAGCCACTGATAGAACCCCACCCAAAGTGAGGAAGCTCCATAATAAAGAGAACTCCACAAATTACCAGAATATAAAAAGGCCACCCCAAACGCAGCAATATAACCAAGATGAAGAGACAGAGGAATACTCAGCAGGTAAAGGAACAGGAGAGTTGCCCACGAAACCAAACCAAAGAGGAAGAAGTAGGGAATCTACCTGAGAAGGAATTCCGAATATTGATAGTGAAAATGATCCAAAATCTTGAAATCAAAATGGAATCACAGATAAACAGCCTAGAGACAAGGATTGAGAAGATGCAAGAAAGGTTTAACAAGGACCTAGAAGAAATAAAAAAGAGTCAAAATATAATGAATAATGCAATAAATGAGATCAGAAACACTCTGGAGGCAACAAATAGTAGAATAACAGAGGCAGAAGTTAGGATTAGTGAAATAGAAGATAGAATGGTAGAAATAAATGAATCAAAGAGGAAACAAGAAAAACGAATTAAAAGAAACGAGGACAATCTCAGAGGACTCCAGGACAATATGAAACGCTCCAACATTCGAATTATAGGAGTCCCAGAAGAAGAAGACAGAAAGAAGGATCATGAGAAAATCCTTGAGGAGATAATAGTTGAAAACTTCCCTAAAATGGGGAAGGAAACAATCACCCAAGTCCAAGAAACACAGAGAGTTCCAAATAGGATAAACCCAAGGCGAAACACCCCACAACACATATTAATCAAATTAACAAAGATCAAACACAAAGAACAAATATTAAAAGCAGCAAGGGAAAAACAACAAATAACACACAAGGGGATTCCCATAAGGATAACAGCTGATCTTTCAATAGAAACTCTTCAGGCCAGGAGGGAATGGCAAGACATACTTAAAGTTATGAAAGACAATAGCCTACAGCCCAGATTACTGTACCCAGCAAGGATCTCATTCAAATACAAAGGAGAAATCAAAAGCTTTACAGACAAGCAAAAGCTGAGAGAATTCAGCACCACCAAACCAGCTCTCCAACAAATTCTAAAAGATATTCTCTATACAGGAAACACAAAAAGGGTGTATAAACCCGAACCCAAAACAATAAAGTAAATGGTAACGGGATCATACGTATCAATAATTACCTTAAACGTAAATGGGTTGAACGCCCCAACCAAAAGACAAAGACTGGCTGAATGGATACAAAAACAAGACCCCTCTATATGCTGCTTACAAGAGACCCACCTCAAAACAAGGGACACATACAGACTGAAAGTGAAGGGCTGGAAAAAGATATTCCACGCAAATAGAGACCAAAAGAAAGCAGGAGTGGCAATACTCATATCCGATAAAATAGACTTTAAAACAAAGGCTGTGAAAAGAGACAAAGAAGGCCACTACATAATGATCAAAGGAACAATCCAAGAAGAAGATATAACAATTATAAATATATATGCACCCAACATAGGAGCACCGCAATATGTAAGACAAATGCTAACAAGTATGAAAGGGAAAATTAACAATAACACAATAATAGTGGGAGACTTTAATACCCCACTCACACCTATGGACAGATCAACTAAACAGAAATTCAACAAAGAAATGCAAACTTTAAATGATACATTAGATCAGTTAGACCTAATTGATATCTATAGGACATTTCACCCCAAAACAATGAATTTCACCTTTTTTTCAAATGCTCATGGAACCTTCTCCAGGATAGATCACATCCTGGGCCATAAATCTAAACTTGATAAATTCAAAAAAATCAAAATCATTCCAAGCATCTTTTCTGACCATAATGCATTAAGATTAGATCTCAATTACAGGAGAAAAACTATTAAAAATTCCAACATATGGAGGTTGAACAGCACACTTCTGAATAACCAACAAATCACAGAAGAAATCCAAAAAGAAATCAAAATATGCATAGAAACGAATGAAAATGAAAGCACAACAACCCAAAACCTGTGGGACACTATAAAAGCAGTGCTAAGAAGAAAGTTCATAGCAATACAGGCATACCTCCAGAAACAAGAAAAAAGTCAAATAAATAACCTAACTCTACACCTAAAGCAACTAGAAAAGGAAGAATTGGAGAACCCCAGAGTTAGGAGAAGGAAAGAAATCTTAAAAATTAGGGCAGAAATAAATGCAAAAGAAACAAAAGAGATCATAGCAAAAATCAACAAAGCCAAAAGCTGGCTCTTTGAAAGGATAAATAAAATTGACAAACCATTAGCCAGACTCATCAAGAAGCAAAGAGAGAAAAATCAAATCAATAAAATTAGAAATGAAAATGGAGAGAGCACAACAGACAACACAGAAATACAAAGGATCATAAGAGACTACTATCAGCAGTTGTATGCCAATAAAATGGACAACGTGGAAGAAATGGACAAATTCTTAGAAAAGTACAATTTTCCAAAACTGAACCAGGAAGAAATAGAAAATCTTAACAACCCATCACAAGCACGGAAATTGAAACTGTAATCAGAAATCTTCCAGCAAACAAAAGTCCAGGTCCAGACGGCTTCACAGCTGAATTCTACCAAAAATTTTGAGAAGAGCTAACACCTATCCTCCTCAAACTCTTCCAGAAAATTGCAGAGGAAGGGAAACTTCCAAACTCATTCTATGAGGCCACCATCACCCTAATACCAAAACCTGACAAAGATGTCACAGAAAAAAGAAAACTACAGGCCAATATCGCTGATGAACATAGATGCAAAAATTCTCAACAAAATTCTAGCAATCAGAATCCAACAACACATTAAAAAGATCATACACCATGACCAAGTGGGCTTTATCCCAGGGATGCAAGGATTCTTCAATATCCGCAAATCAATCAATGTAATTCACCACATTAACAAATTGAAAAATAAAAATCATATGATTATCTCAATAGATGCAGAGAAGGCCTTTGACAAAATTCAACATCCATTTATGATAAAAACTCTCCAGAAAGCAGGAATAGAAGGAACATACCTCAACGTAATAAAAGCTATATATGACAAACCCACAGCAAACATTATCCTCCATGGTGAAAAATTGAAAGCATATCCCCTAAAGTCAGGAACAAGACAAGGGTGTCCACTTTCACCGCTACTATTCAACATAGTTCTGGAAGTTTTGGCCACAGCAATCAGAGCAGAAAAAGAAATAAAAGGAATCCAAATTGGAAAAGAAGAAGTAAAACTCTCACTGTTTGCAGATGACATGATCCTCTACATGGAAAACCCTAAAGACTCCACCAGAAAATTACTAGAGCTAATCAATGAATATAGTAAAGTTGCAGGATATAAAATCAACACACAGAAATCCCTTGCATTCCTATACACGAATAATGAGAAAGCAGAAAAAGAAATTAAGGAAACAATTCCATTCACCATTGCAACGAAAAGAATAAAATACCTAGGAATATATCTACCTAAAGAAACTAAAGACCTATATATAGAAAACTATAAACCACTGATGAAAGAAATCAAAGAGGACACTAATAGATGGAGAAATATACCATGTTCATGGATCAGAAGAATCAATATAGTGAAAATGAGTATACTACCCAAAGCAATTTACAAATTCAATGCAATCCCATCAAGCTACCAGCCACATTTTTCCCAGAACTAGAACAAATAATTTCAAGATTTGTATGGAAATACAAAACACCTCGAATAGCCAAAGCAATCTTGAGAAAGAAGAATGGAACTGGAGGAATCAACTTGCCTGACTTCAGGCTCTACTACAAAGCCACAGTCATCAAGACAGTATGGTACTGGCACAAAGACAGACATATAGATCAATGGAACAAAATAGAAAGCCCAGAGATAAATCCACACACATATGGACACCTTATCTTTGACAAAGGAGGCAAGAATATACAATGGAGTAAAGACAATCTCTTTAACAAGTGGTGCTGGGAAAACTGGTCAACCACTTGTAAAAGAATGAAACTAGATCACTTTCTAACACCGCACACAAAAATAAACTCAAAATGGATTAAAGATCTAAATGTAAGATCAGAAACTATAAAACTCCTAGAGGAGAACATAGGCAAAACACTCTCAGACATAAATCACAGCAGGATCCTCTATGATCCACCTCCCAGAATTCTGGAAATAAAAGCAAAAATAAACAAATGGGATCTAATTAAAATTAAAAGCTTCTGCACAACAAAGGAAAATATAAGTAAGGTGAAAAGACAGCCTTCTGAATGGGAGAAAATAATAGCAAATGAAGCAACTGACAAACAACGAATCTCAAAAATATACAAGCAACTTCTGCAGCTCAATTCCAGAAAAATAAACGACCCAATCAAAAAATGGGCCAAAGAACTAAATAGACATTTCTCCAAAGAAGACATACGGATGGCTAACAAACACATGAAAAGATGCTCAACATCACTCATTATTAGAGAAATGCAAATAAAAACCACAATGAGGTACCACTTCACACCAGTCAGAATGGCTGCGATCCAAAAATCTGCAAGCAATAAATGCTGGAGAGGGTGTGGAGAAAAGGGAACTCTCTTACACTGTTGGTGGGAATGCAAACTAGTACAGCCACTATGGAGAACAGTGTGGAGATTCCTTAAAAAATTGCAAATAGAACTCCCTTATGACCCAGCAATCCCACTGCTGGGCATACACACCAAGGAAACCAGAATGGAAAGAGACACATGTACCCCAATGTTCATCGCAGCACTGTTTATAATAGCCAGGACATGGAAACAACCTAGATGTCCATCAGCAGATGAATGGATAAGAAAGCTGTGGTACATATACACAATGGAGTATTACTTAGCCATTTAAAAGAATTCATTGGAATCAGTTCTGATGAGATGGATGAAACTGGAGCCAATTATACAGAGTGAAGTAAGCCAGAAAGAAAAACACCAATACAGTATACTAACACATATATATGGAATTTCGGAAGATGGCAATGACGACCCTGTATGCAAGACAGGAAAAAAGACACAGATGTGTATAACGGACTTTTGGACTCAGAGGGAGAGGAAGAGGGTGGGATGATTTGGGAGAATGGCATTCTAACATGTATACTATCATGTAAGAATTGAATCGCCAGTCTATGTCTGACGCAGGATACAGCATGCTTGGGGCTGGTGCATGGGGATGACCCAGAGAGATGTTATGGGGAGGGAGGTGGGAGGGGGTTCATGTTTGGGAATGCATGTAAGAATTAAAGATTTTAAAATTTAAAAAATAAAAAAATAAAACACATCTTGTAAAAATTATGATCACTTTGTATTTTGGTCTACCACCAAAACCTATCTGATATCTCTACCTTTATCAATCTATAGAGCACACTACCACAGAAACAACATTCCTTAAATATATTATAATAATATTGTTTCTCTGCCTAAAAGCCAGCAAGGGGTTCAATCACTCTAAATTCTTGATCACTGTAAGAAAGCTCCTTATTAGCACATCCGTCCTTTTTCCATTAAACTTCATCATCTCTTAGTCCCATTTGAACTCATCTTTTGTGTCAAACAAATTTGCTTATTACCAATCGCTGCTGCAGCAACCGATCAGTGGTAATTGTTGGTATGCCCACTGACGTTGTCATAAAAGGAAATGTTCAGAGCATTTCCATTCCTAGTATAGCATGGAAAGTTCAATGTTTCTAGTCACTAATGTGTTGCTGCAAGTACCTTATGCTTCCTTAGAAAGGGAGTCCTTGTACTTTTCAGAACTACTGGGTCATTGGTCTCTCCTTTGGAGGCATCTTTACTGCTGCTCCAGTCTTGGGCATGAAGGCGTGTTCAGTCATGTGTGACTCTGCGACCCCATGAACTGTTGCCTGCCAGACTCCTCTGTCCATGGGATTTCCCAGGCCAAGAACACTGGAATGAGTTGTCATTTCCTACACCAGAGGCTCTTCTCAACCTAGGGATTGAGTCCTCCTCTGTAGTATATGCTGCAATGGCAGGCAGATTCTTCACCACTGAGCCACTGGAGTTGGGAAGCCCAACTCCAATCTTACAGTCACCCTTTTAACCTAATCACGGAAGTAAATGGGAAATGTTTCCTTTAAAATGCCATTGATTGTGTATATGTGGCAAAATTAACCTTCACTAAAGCAAATGTGGCAGAATCTCTGGTGTAAAGTACAGCATGACCAGAAACAGATGGAGCAGGAGCAAGGAATGTCCCAGAGATTCCAGAAACACTATTTACTGGCAATTCTGTCTAAATCTGATTTGTTTGAATCTGAATCATAAGAGATCTTGATAGTAAGAAATTACTTCCTTTGAGAGCAAGGTAACTAAGGGAAATAGCCTTGGCTTTGAACTACAGAACAAAATTAAAAGCAAACTTCTTTTACAGATAAGTGGCCTAAAGGCAGAGGTAGGATAAGTAACTAATGGATCAATGATGGAGAAAGAAGGTTTACAATCGGCCCCCTTTAAGGCTCTTATGCCAAACATCCAACATCATCAGGCAGGAAAGGAACTCTACGTTTTGGGAACTAAAAACTGCCTGACTATAATTTGCACAGAGATGAAATGCTGTTTAAAAAAAAAAAGCCCCTACTGAACTATTTTAAGAGGACCTTAGGGATCATCCAACTCATTCCCTCTCTGACCCACTTGACTCAGTTTTCACTAACACCAACATTTAAAAACCTAATATTCTCTTATTTATTTCCCCCAAAAAGTCTCATTTTAGCAAACCACCCTGCCCCTCCCAAAAAATAATAAACTTCAGGGAAAAGGTATTTCCCAACTAGCAAGCTGGTAAGGCCATAATGCAAATCTTGGTGTGTTGAGCTCCAGAGCCAAGGCTCTGTTGTTGTCGCTGTTAGTTCTGAACATTAACTACTATGGTTTAGAGACTGGTGCACAAGTGTGAGTGCAGGAGCCTTTCCCATCACCATCACTTCTCTGGGTTTGCACCTTTGCTTGAATTCAAGATGGTCATTGGAGGATGTCCCAGGGATGTTCATGGGGGATAAGTCAGATGTGGGTGGAGGAAAGGTTTCAGATTCTAATGGGCTTGACCTTTCTTAGATGTCACTATTCAAGGGGTAGATTATTGACAAAGGAAAGTGTGGACCAAAGGTGAAGATAATTTGAACTACTGTTGGATTTATTGGATTTGCTTTGATGATGCTTCACATCTGCAGAGGATGATTCCATTCACACACAACCCCCAGGTGCTCAGTTCTGCCCACGTGGCCCTTTCAGGTCCAGCCACTCTCTATGCCATGGTTATTCTAAGCATGCAGCTTTGGTATCACCTGGGTATTTAGTGGAAATGCAGAATTTCTGACTCCACTTCATACCTACTGCATCAGAGTCTGCATTCTAACCAGATCTCCACGGTATCTTTATGTCAGAGTTAGAAGTACTCCAGTATGTTATTTCTATACCAAGCTTAAGACAGAAGAAATCTTTGTGAGGCTGTCTGTGGCCTTGTCTGCCTCAATTTTCCCACTCTCTAATTGCCTCCTTGGAAATCTTTCTGCTAAACAGAACCCAGGGTTCTGTTCCTTGGGAACTATCCACTCCTCTACACTCATCACCTGTTCATCTGTCTCCTCTTCACAAACCCCAGCGATTATTTTCCTAGCCTTCCTTAGCCTTGGACCCTACCCTCCTCCCACTGTTTGTCCCAGTCATTTTATCTATCCTCACTTAGGTCCATTAAGGGCTTAAATGTTTTTGGAATAGAAGAACCTGACACACTAGGAACCTATTTCCGGTATCTACCCTGCCTGCCCTCATTCCTGAGCTGAGGCAATTAAATGGAACCAACTCTGCTGGAATTAGGTCAAATGAAAGGAGTAAATGGGGGTGGGGTGGGGAAAGTTAGGATATGGGAGGAGAAGATGTTGATTTGTTTACGAAAAAAGTAATCTATCACACTTATATGTGATGCTTTTGTATGAAGTTGTATTCTCAGTAGTGTGTTTCTGTCCATGTTATTGGTGTTTGTAGATTCCTACAAACAAAGCTCTATTTCTGCTTTCCACCTTGAATCCAAATAGATGTTAGAAATATTTCCAAATAATTATGATTATCTTCAAGCATCACTGACTTGAGATAATCCAGCCAGAAAATGAGCCCATGACCTTACATTCACGGGGAGGCCATCCAGCCTAGCATTTAGTAAGTGGGTACTGATCTCTGATTCTACTACTCACTAGCTGAGTGGTTCTGGTAAGTCCCTTAGTATCTCTGACCTTTACCTTCTTGTGAATGAGGATAATAACATTATACTGACTTCAGAGAGTTTTTACAAGATTAAATGAGAAACTGAAGATAAATGTTAATACATTATCTGGCATATGGCATGTCTAATAAAATTGAGATTCTCTTATCATTTCAGAATTACTATCCATGAAATGTTAATATTCACTCATGGCAACTGGAAAATGATGAAGGTTTGAATCTACACTCCTAGTATTAAAAATTATTATATAAAAATTTTAGTTGGAACCAAGGTCATCATAATACTAATAATATATTAATTGAGCATTAACTACATGGCACCTTCTCATACATGGTCATGAAGAATCCTGACAACTGTTTTGAGGCAGTTACTATTTTCATCTTCCTTTCTCACAAATCTGTTTCCTCTTTTCCTGGCACATAGCTGCAGATTGGGTAAACAGCCTAGACGTGGCCTTGTAACTGAGTAGAGTGGAACGTGTGAGGCCAGGGTTATGCTACTTTCAGGCTTGGTCCACTAGCCCCACCTTGTTCCATCCCTCTGCTCTTTCTTCCTTTGTGGCAACCTTGAAAACTGCATGTTAAAGATGGAGGATCTACAAGAGGGAAGGATCCTGGCTTGTGTACCGCCTCTTAGAGAAAAGCCACCAGCTGATCAAGAAGAACCATTTTGGATTTTATGTAAGTAAGAAATACATTTCTATTATGCTTCATTTCTGGCATGTATTCATTACAGCAGCTAATCTCATCTTAACTGATTTACTTAGTCTACCTAAGCTCACAGAGCATATAACTAGGGACTGGAATTCTAGGCCAGTGGAACCGTAAAGCCCACACTTTCATTCATTATACTACACTGGCATCAAGCTTCACTTGAGAGCCAAAGAGTGGTTCCTTTTCAGCTGCCTACCAAATTATGCCAAACAGTAAATGCTAGAAGGAGACAAATCTGAAAGCTAGAAATACCTCAGCTGGGCTGTTTTCAGAAGCCAGTGCATGAATCTGCTGATTCACGGGCCCTGGGAATTTCCTACAGCCGTCATCAGATGGTTTCAGACAAGGCCAACATATCAGGAAAACAATTTTGCCTCAAGAACCCCTCACTGATATCTGAAATCTGTTGTCAGCTTTACTTCTCTCTCTATGGGGTACTGAACCAGTGACTCGGATGTTTGGAGCCTCTAATGAGGCTGGTAATGGTCTTATAAATTCTCCATGGAGCTCTCACACCTCTAATTGAGGATCAGACATGAGACTGGCCAGAGGCCAGGGAATATTCTCAAAGTGCATGCTCATGGTGGCAACTGTTTACTCAGAAGGCTCAAGGAAAGGTCTCACTATCAGGGCTCTAAAGAATTAGGGCAAGCACGGCTAGACTTGGTGGCACAAAAGCCGTACAGTAGAAAAATAGCACTTATGTTAACAATAAACACTTGCAGGGCACATGCAGATAACAAGGTGCTTTCAAGTGCAGAGTCTCAGTATCAATAGCCGTTGAGACAACCGCACTTCGTTGTGGAGACTAAATCAATGAAGCTAAGAGACTTGCCAAGAATATAACAAAATAAGGTATAAATATTGGCCTTCTAAACTGAAAGTCCATCATGAAATTCTCCCAGTTCTCTCTATCTAAGTTCTCAAAGTCCCTAGTAAGGTCACTGCAATGAAAATCAATGGGGCTGATTCTCACATTCTTTCAAATGAAGGGAGCTGACCTATAAGCCAAACAATATGGCCTGTGAGTGAGGGTCTTTTTCAGCACCATCCCTGCCCTCCTCCCTGTCCACACAGGGCCTGGCCTCTGCCTGACTTGCGGCCCTTCAGATATGCCAGGAGCTCCTTTGTCTTAACAATTCTGTGGCTTAGGCAGCAGACAATACAACAGGTGTAATTAATTTTTTGACCTCCAAAGTCAGGAAGCAGAACACTCTCATGAAAGCAAGGTCTGAGCTTCTCCTTTCTACTTAGGCTTCAGCTTGGTTAAAGCCAAGGGAAAGAACCTTAGCAGAAGGTAAGATGGTTTGTTCTGCTTGGCAACCCCCTCCCAAAGCAGAGCTCAAGAATATTTACACACGCAAAGGGGGAACATCGCGTTTATTGTGTTCAAAAGGCTCGTTGCCATCAGGTCTGTCTCCTCAGTGCTGAGCTGCAAATTGGTGTTCTCACCTTACCACAGTATATTGTTTTTAAAAAAAAAAAAACAACTAGAAGATAAGCTAAAAATACCTGAGCCAAATTCAGCACTTCTGTAAGAAGGCTCAGCACACCGGTGACATCCATGGTAAAGACAGCGCCAACATTATACACAGCAAGTCACATCCTGATGAGTTAATTGGCCCAACAGAATGTTAAGTGCAGTGGAGGAAAAGGGTATGTTAATACATGAAACTTAACTTTTTCACACAGGAAATAAAACCCCAAATGGAGATTTAACATCTTATGAAAACTTGCGCAAAGATAACTTTTAAGGAGAAAAAGAGCTGTTCAGATTTGTAGATGAAGCTATCTCATGAATAAAATATCCTCATACTTCATCAGTTTTCAAATAAAAAATAAAACTATTTAGCACACTTCTGTGTCCTTCCCACTCAGCACATATCGGTGGAAAGAGCAGGTGCCCTAGAACTGAAGATCTGAATTTCAAGTCCCTCTGCACCGCTCTAACAGGTTATGCAGTGATGATCGAGTTGATTAACTTCTCCGTCTTGGTTTCCATATATATACAACGTTGCTGCTGCTGCGCTGCTGCTGCTGCTGCTAAGTCGCTTCAGTCGTGTCCGACTCTGTGAGACCCCATAGATGGCAGCCCACCAGGCTCCCCCATCCCTGGGATTCCCCAGGCAAGAACACTGGAGTGGGTTGCCATTTCCTTCTCCAATGCATGAAAGTGAAAAGTGAAACTGAAGTCAACGTTGGGGCGATGCCTATTTCTCCCAGGCTGTTTTGAAAATTAAATGAAGTGACACAAACCCAAAGGCACAGTGCCTGCAGTAGCACCTAGTACATGATAGATGCTCAGTAAGTATCAGTTCTCCTTTTATGCTGCACTACAAACGGCAGAATGAAGAAATGAGTAGAATAAGGAAATCAGCAAATGGAGACCCCAGAATGTAGGATAGAGGGGCACTGTGTAATCTGGCCAAAGGTGGATCAGAAATATTCATTATGACATCCAAAATACTGACATAGAAAACAAGAGCAAACTAGAGAAAATGTTTCTGTTCATCAAAGTTTCTTGCAAAAAAGGAAAATATTGTAGAATTCATTCTATTTTTTCATTGGTTGAATTCTGCAGCCCCCTTAAGTGACCTCAAGTTACAGCTAAAGGCAGGAAAAACTACGTGGCTATGAAACAGTCAGATATTAATTACTTTGACCAAATAAGTGTTTATGTCTCTGAAAAAATTAGTAGATATATAATACCAACATTTAAATCATAAATCAGTGATAACAGAAACACTGAAAACTCTTACCTCAACTGTCATTGCTTAGAGAAACCCATCTTGGTTGGCTCCTTGGTCACGCACTAGTATGTGGTCCTGCAGCTCTGCAGTACTAACACACACAGAGGAAACTCAAGTGCTGGGCATACTTAATGAAGAGACCAGACATAACTGGGGCATTGCTGAAGGCCAAAGAACAGATGGAGAGACCACAATGAGGAGAAAAGGGGGAGATGCCAAGTAATGTCTGTGGAGGACACAATGGTCAGAGAAAATCTTCTAGAGGTGATGTTGGCTGAAGGATTCTTAAGATGTGGGTCTTATGTTACATGTGAAGTCTTGTGCCGGTGTGCACAGTAATCCTCCTCGACTGTCTGCAACCTTTAGAAATGGTCTGTTCCACCCATTGGCTTCTGATAGTGGGTGCTATACAGAAATAATCAGCAGAGCACAGAGCTCCATCTTACAGTTGAGTTTCCTTGGCAGGGGGCGGGCGGGGGTGGGCAGGAAAGACAGTCTAAGCAGAAAGACGCAGAAATATAGGAAGGAGAACACATCTCTAGAGGAAAGTGGAACCTGGAGCAAGCAGCAACTAGGAGAAAAAGCTGTCCCCTGAGAACTGAATTCTCACCAACTGCAGGCTAGGAACCTATGTCAGGGTATCCAATGCCATCCCTAGGTTCAAGTTTGGCCAGAAGGGCTCACAGGACTCAGCAGCATCCAAGTTCCCAGATGCCAGGCAGGGGCCATCCTCATAAGCAGGCTTTTCTAAGGACAGCAGTCTTGGGTTTGCTGTGTTAACTCTTTTCTGCACAGAGCTCAAGGTGGTTTTTAAAATCATTTCAGAGAAGGATGACCCTCACATCCCAGAGGAATACAGAAGCCAAATGTCTCCTATTTGGGTTACACTAACACTTTTATAGATGCTACCTGTAGGGTTACACTAACATTTAATAGCACTTTTTACTGTAGTATGCATTTTCATATGTACATTACTTTATTTCATCTTTGAACAATGCTGGGGAGGAAGCAATATATGCTCACAGATGGGCAACCCGATGCTCATAGAGGTTTGGTAACTTGCTGACAGCCTCACATGCAGGGTGTCACGGAACTGCGCTTCAAACTTAGTTCTTTAGACTCTAAAGTCAGCACACTTTCACTAATACACAACACCAGCACCACTTCTCAGCTTGTGACAGCAATTCCAGTCCTCACCTCTAATCCACTCCCTCAGATTTCTGTTTCCACACCTACTACATTCAGTAATGAGATTATGGCAGATTGTACCTCTCAAACATGGTCACAGCAATATTTCCAGCCCCATTTGCCCTTCTAGATGCTTGCCACTCTCCCATGGAGATGTGAAGCCTACTTCCCCACCTCTGAACCTGAATAAGCCCTTAACGACAGACTCAACAAACAGAATGTGGCAGAAGTGATGCTGTCTGCTGGCGAGGCTAGACAGTGAAGGGTTATGCAGCCTCCTCCTGAAGCCTGCTCTCTTTCTCATCCTCTCTCCCTCTCTGTCCTTCTGGAAACATGCCCCTGGTAGACCAAGGAGACGAGTAAGATGGGCAGCTACCCCGAAGTAATCACGCTAGAAAAACATTAACACATATATATGTGGAATTTAGGAAGACAGTAACAACGACCCCATGTGTAAGACAGTAAAAGAGACACAGATGTAAAGAACAGACTTTTGGGCTCTGTGGGAGAAGGTGAGGGTGGGATGATTTGGGAGAACAGCACTGAAACACGTATATTACCATATGTAAAATAGATGACCAGTGCATGCTCAATGCATGAAGCAGTGTGCTCTGGGACAACCCAGACGGATGGGGTGGGAAGAGAGGTGGAAGGGGGGTTCCATACATGTATACCTGTGGCTGATTCATGTCGATGTATGGCAAAAACCACGACAATATTGTACAGTAATTGGTCTCCAATTAAAATAAATTAATTAATTTTTTTAAAAAACCACATGAAAAGACCATGTGCAGATAGATACCCTAGGAGGCCTGCCTCCAGTTGTTTGAAGCTTCCCAATCTGGGCACCTGAAATGCAGGGGAAAAGAACTTCCACTGATCCCAACCCCCAGCCTTTGAGACACTCAGCTGATACCCAGTGAGACAGAAACTAACGATCCCCACCAAGCCCCTGTCCAAACAGCAGATCCTTGAGCAAAGTAAATGTTGTCGGTGTTATGCATCAACAGGTAACTGAAACAGTGACAATGATAGACAGACAGACACATATAGTACATATGTGTCTCATATATGTAAGAGAAAGTAGAAAGCTAGATATATTTCTAAAAGAAGAAATTCAAGCTAATCTACATTAGCACATACAATGGTTGAGATATTTTATATTTACATTGTCACTAATCTTTTCAACCTAAATTATCCCTAGTATAATGAACATTAACGCTGACTGGCAACACAATACCTGAATTTTTAAAAATATGTGTAATCTTAAACCTTTTTGCATTTAATAGGAAATCATCGGCTATTCTCAGACAATGAAGTTATACTTAAATAGAGTCTTATTGGCCCAATAATGATGTCCTGTCACCACAAAATTGGGCATATGACCTCATTTAAAGAAGGAGCTTACAATATTCTTGGCAGACATAAGCCCCTATGTCTTCATCTGATATAACTTAAAGAGGTGGGCTTCTTGGGAGGTGAAGCATTCACACACTTTGGAAAGCGGAGCCTGACCCCTGGAGGCTGAGAAGTGCTAGGACCACACCTTTCATCGGGCAGGAAACATGAAACTGACAGGCCAGGAACACGGGGTTGGAGCCAGCACTGAGGAAAATAAACCCTCCTGACGCCTAAGCTGGCAACACCTACCTGGTGAGCTAACCTGGGGGAGAATGGAGCAGAGGCAATCGCACACGAGGTGAGAGGTGGAAACTATTCACCTGTCCTTACAAGTGACAAACTCAAGATGATATAGCTGCTTCTCCTATATCTTCCAAGGTAGACTTCAGAGAAACCACAGTGACAGGCTTAGATATAGCTTACCACTACTCAGCAGAGTGGTACTGAGGGTAGTTACACCAGGGGATAAAGCTCCAGAACACAGCCACGTACCTTGCCAATTGGACACATCTAACTACAACTAGTCCTGGGAAACGGGGGGAGAATCTATCTTGTTTCATATTCACATATGAGACTGCCCTGGCTATTTACTTGGACAGAAAGAATACAATCTCAAGACAACCTAGAAGCATGCACCAGCAGAGATGAGGCAAAAGGTGCTCTGAAAACAGTTCTGTGGCCACATCTGTATAGAAGGAGCCTTCAGGAGGCTTCTTACATCATGCCTTGCTCCATACTTCAGCCAAGTTGTTTATTAAAATTAAGCTTTTAGAGAAATTCATTACCAGCAAAATTCAGGGTCAGACCTTGAATGGGAGATGCAAAGGAGGATGAACGTTAGAACAGGGAAGGGAATTTTAATTACGACAATTACAACTGCTCTTCACTTACCCTTGCCATGAGCAAATCTCAGTCCTCACCTCCCACAATAACTGAGAATTTATAATGCTGACAGAAGAGCCTGGCAGGCTACAGACCACAGGGGTTGCAAGAGTCGGATACGACTTAGCGACTTAACTACTACTACTACTATACACAAAGAAATATTTTTGGTTTCGAGGGAGTTTTGAAAAAACACATCATGCTGTTTTACTAATCTGACCTTTTAATGAAATTTCAATATTTTTTCATAAACAGAATTTTACGATGGCCCCAAATATTTCTACTACCTTGTATACATATCCTACATAATAATCCCCTCCCCTGATGTCTGAACAGAACCTGTGAACAAGATGGCTAGTCACTCCCATGATCGTGCCACATTATACCAAGACTCAGTGAGAAGAGGCTACAGAGATTCGCCTACTGATTTTGAAAATGTAAGCTATTATGTTTTGTGAAGGTAACATGACTAGGACCTAAGGGCAACTCTTAGAAACTGAGAGCAACCTTGGTCAAAAACTAGCAAGAAGGAGGAACCTTAGTCCTACAAACACAGGAACTGAATTCAGCCAACAACCTGGATTAGTTTGAAACAGACCCTGACCTCCAAATGAGAACATAGCCCTGTAGACACCTTGATTTCACTGTAGTGAGAGCCTGACCAGAGGACCTCCATCTATGTAGTGACAAAATTTCTGACCTACAGAAAGTGTGAGATAATAAACAGATATTATTTTGAGCCACTAATTTTGTGGTTATTGTTATATACCAGTTTAAAAAAAAAAAAAAACTCATACACCTCTCCCTCTGATGCCTGCACCAAGTTGTGTTTTCAAAGTAGTATCACATAACACTTACCACAATGTGGATATATTTTATTATTACTATTTTTAAAATTACACAATTTCTGGAGGGTTGGCACAGCCTCTGAATATTTCATCCTGTTTTTAATCCACTCTGTGCCAGATGCCTACAACCTGATTCAGTATGTTTTCAGCTTCTCCCTGTTTCTACTTTGTGTGTCCATGGAAAGAAAATCAAGAACAAGAATGATATTTCTGTTCCTCAGAGCAGTAAAAAGTGTTGTTCATGCTTGACCAAGGGTGGACCCCCTTCCTGGTCCATTTCCTGTGCCCTGTAATCCTCCATTACACAAACTCATACCCCTTTCTTACTTCACAGCTGTTTGTGGCTACAAGAATGGCCAAAACTCCTACTCATCCTGGCCTTGGAAGTATTACTAGGAGGAGGCACTCCATCTCCACCTCCATGTCTTCTCTCCAGGGCTTGGACTATTTCAATTACTAGCAAAAAAAAAAAAAAAGCAAAGTATGATAAAGTCAGCTGTGGGTTAAATTTCCAGTAGCAGGAAAAATCTAAGATTATTGCCATTTGCAACTATGGTTGATGTCATAAAGCAACACAGAAGATAGTAAGTTAAAATGACCAAAAAAATTATTTAGAGCAAGCAAAACAACCCTTTATCTATCTATTTTAATTTATGATATATCCGCCCAGAATATCACAGAATGTGACCTATTTTGGAGACTGAATCACCAAGGTGATCTAGTTAAAATGAGATCATTAGGTTGGGCTCCAGTCTAAAATGAGGAGTATCCTTAAAAAGTGAAAATTTAGTCAGAGAGACAGGCATGCATAGAGAAGAGAAAATGTAAAGAGATATAAAGAGAAGATAGCCATTTACAAGCCAGTTGCAGACCTGGAACTCATCCTTCCCTCATAGCTTTCAGAAGGAACCCATCCTGCTGACATCTTGATATTGGACTTCTAGCTTACAGAACTGTGAAACAATATATTTCCATGGTTTAAGTCACTCAGTTTGTGGCACTTGGTTAAGGCAGCCCTGGCAAACTCATGCAGCCCACAAACTTTGCTCTGCATTTCCTCTATCTGATAAGTCACTGTATTAATTCTGCAGGTGAATACTTAGTCGCCATCTTCATTTCTCCCCCAAGTAGATCACAACTTTAGCCTTCCCAGTACAAGAAATTTTATTACTTCACTTAATGTTTTTTAAAAGTTCATTTCCTATCTATGCTATCAGTAATGGCTCTATAGCCCTATCACGGAGAAGGCAATGGCAATCCACTCCAGTACTCTTGCCTGGAAAATCCCATGGACAGAGGAGCATGGTGGGCTGCAGTCCATGGGGTCACTAAGAGTCAGACACGACTGAGCGACTTTACTTTCGCTTTTCACTTTCATGCATTGGAGAAGGAAACATCAACCCACTCCAGTGTTCTTGCCTGGAGAATCCCAGGGACGGGGGAGCCTGGTGGGCTGCCGTCTATGGGGTTGCACAGAGTCGGACACGATTGAAGCGACTCAGCAGCAGCAGCAGGAGCAGCAGCCTTATCATTGGACCTGCTCTAGAAACAAGCTCTGAGAACACTTCTGCACTGTTGGTGGGCATGTAAATTGGTATAGCCACTATGGAAAATAGTACAGAACTTCCTTAAAAGACTAAAAAATCCAGCAATCTCACTCCTGGGCATATAGCTGGAAAAAAATTATAACCGTAAAAGATACACACACCCCTATGCTCATAGCGGCACTATTTACAATAGCCAAGACGTGGTAGCAACCAAAGTGTCCCATGACAGATGAATGGATAGAGAAGATGTGGTGAGTCTATGCAGTGGAATAGTAGTCAGTCATAAACAAGAATGAAATCATGCCAATTGCAGCAACATAGAAGGACCTAGAAATTATCGTATTAAGTGAAGTAAGCCAGACAGAAAAGACAAATATCATATGATATTACTTATATGTGGAATCTAAAAGAATGATACAAATGAATTTACTTACAAAATAGAAATAGACTCACATTCATAGAAAACAAACAGTGGTTACCAAAGGGGAAAGTGGTAGTGGGGGAAATAAACGAGGAGTTTTGGATTAACAGATACACATTACTATATACAAAATAGATAACCAACAAGGACCTACTTTGTACTCCAGGGAACTATACCCAATATTTTATAATATGCTATAATGGAAAATATTATGAAAAATAATATAATGTGTATAACTGAAACACTTTGCTGTACATCAGAAAATAACGTAACATTAACACTAATATAACTAACACATAAATCAACTATACATCAATTAAAATATTTTTCTAACTGAACAGACTCTGAGAACATCCTGATAACCTTTTGATGAAGCTAGAGGAAAAGTAACAGGTAGGTAAAAATGTACAAATTTTGATGTTCTAGACAAGTTGGGGAATCAGTAAGCAAATTCACGCCCAAAAGAGAAGTCTGGACTTTATCCTCCAAGCATGAGAAATCAATGAAAAGACTTAATGGTTGCTTTGTTTGCCAAGAGCCTTATAAGTCTTTCAGGAAGATGCAATTGGCCACTATTTCAGAAGATAGATTAGGAAAAGGATCAGAGTCATGAGGTCAGAAGGGAAGATATTAGAAGGTCATGGGTGGAAGAATAAAAAACCTAGATAATAGTAATAGAGTAGAAAGGGAAAGAATACATGTAAAAAATCTTATGAAGAATCAACAAGATTTAGTAGAACGTAAAATGACCTTGAGTTCTCCAGTTTGGAAAAGCAAAATTGACAAGGCTAAGCAAGGCTGAAAAATAATAAGTACTTAAACAGCATAAAATATGCTATTTCAGCAGATCTTAATAGCGACTAAAAAAACATTAATAGTCACTAAAAAGGCATTTTTGTTTTCTAGGTATATTTTAAAAACCGCTTCTCCAATACAACACTTAATCTGTCCAATAAAATTTGGAAAGTTTAAATGTTGTGTTGTTATTGGTTTGCTAAAATCATATGCAAAGCATTCAATCTCTCTTTTGGGAGAGGTTGGGGAGATGTTCATTCTTTCCTTCAGAAAATGAAGGAGAATGTCATCTTTCTTTGATTCAAGACAGGAACTGGATTATGTTACTTGGTTTTGACTGAATAAGTACACTTCTAGGCAATTCTGCATGTGAGTGTTTCCCCATGTACACACACTCACTCACGCTCACATCCAGTTTCTTAGAACTGCATTCCAGATGGCTTCCTTCCTCAGTACTCATCAGGAATAGCCTGAGGCTTAGTGAGTGTTAACTTATAACACTAAATAGTAGCCATGAATCCATTCACCTCAATTATTTCTAAAGAAACAATTTTAGTATTAGCTAAACTTGCCATCATCTGTTGGATCATACAAAAAGTAAGAGAATTCAAGAAAAAAACATCTAGTTCTGTTTTATAGACTATGCCAAAGCCTCTGACTGTGTGGGTCACATCAAAACAAATTCTTAAACAGGTGGGAAAACCAGATCACCTTACCTGCCTCCTGAGAAATCTGTATGCAGGTCAAGAAGCAACAGTTAGAACCGGACATGGAACAACAGACTGGTTCCAAATTGGGAAAGGAGTACATCAAGGCTGTATATTGTCACCCTGCTTATTGAACTTATATGCAGAGTACATCATGAAAAATGCCAGGCTGGATGAAGCACAAGCTGGAATCAAGATTGCCAGGAGAAATATCAATAACCTCAGATATGCAGATGACACCACCCATATGGCAGAAAGTGAAGAGGCACTAAAGAGCCTCTTGATGAAATTGAAAGAGGAGAGTGAAAAAGCTGGCTTAAAACTCAATATTCAAAAAACAAACATCATGGCATCCAGTTCCATCACTTCATGGCAAACAGGTGGGGAAACAATGGAAACAGTGACAGACTATTTCCTTGGGCTCTGAAATCACTGCAGATGGTGACTGCTGCCATGAAATTAAAAGACGCTTGCTCCTTGGAAGAAAAGCTATAACCAACCTAGACAGCATATTAAAAAGCAGAGACCTAACTTTGCCAGCAAAGGTCCGTCCAATCAAAGCTATGGTTTTTGCAGTAGTCATTTATGGATGTGAGAGTTAGACCATAATTTCTGAGTGCTGATGCTTTTGAACTGTGGTGTTGGAGAAGACTCTTGAGAGTCAAGTCCCTTGCACTGCAAGATCAAACCAATCAATCCTAAAGGAAATCCATCCTGAATATTCATTGGAAGGACTGATGCTAAAGCTGAAGTTCCATTTTGGCCACCTGATGCAAAGAACTGACTCATTGGAAAAGACCCTGATGCTGGGAAAGATTGAAGGCAGGAGAAGAAGGGGATGACAGAGGATGAGACGGTTGGATGGCATCACCAACTCAATGGACATGAGTTTGAACATGCTCCAGGAGTTGGTGATGGACAGGGAAGCCTGGTGTGCTGCAGTCCATGGGGTCTCAAAGAGTCAGACACAACTGAGCAAATGAACTGAACTGAACTGAAGACTGCCTTAATGCAGAATCAGATGAGCAACAGGATCAGTTTTTCAAGAAGACAGGCTTCGCTGATCCTCATATATTTAAATCGATAACATTAATATCGCTAAGGACTCTGTAAGTTCTTATTCATTTTCTCTCTACCACTCTACCTTTGGGCTCATGAAGTGCAAATAAAATGCAGAAGATGATAACCAAAGAAAGCAAGAAAATGCTATACAAATGTCAGGGGCAATTGAGGATGTGGAAAAAAAGAGCAGCTTATAGTTGGAAAACATTTACTCAAGAAAATGTAAACATCAGGATTATGGACATATTTTGAAAGGTGTCATTACCTGAAGTATGAAAAAGCAGTGTAAACCCCTAAAGCCATAAAATCATAATCTGTTATTATATGACATTCCTAAACCTCAGATCATTTGGATATTATTTCCCCAGGTAAAAGGTTCCAAGCTTTTTGCAAATGTTTTCGCTCAACTCCATGTTTCAACTTAGGCCAGGCCAGTAGAAAAGTTATCACAGTCTAGAAATGAAATTCTTTTCTCTTTACAGGAAAAAAAACACAAAAAGAAACAATCTTTGAAAAATGCTGATGAAATGTAACTTTTCTCCACAATAATTTTCTGGCTTTTATGACAAAGATCTTCTGTTACTTACAACTTCCAGTGAATTTCATTCTTGGCTTAGTTGCAACCCAAAGAACTGACAGGGGATGGATATTAATATATCTCTGAGTGGTGAGGGAGCTGTTTTTCAAGTAGATTGAGGCAATGAGTGTTTGGAACACCTCATACTTCAATGAAATCCAATTTTCTCTTACAGGTTTCACCCAGTAGCAAGAAGGCACTCTTATTGAAATGCTTAGATTCCAACAGCATCTATAAAAGAGAAAAGACATTCTGCAGTGATGTTTAGCAGTTTTTTTTGTTTTTTGCAAATGTACTTTCATCTTGTCCAGCTTCAGTGAATTCTAACCACTGAGGCAAGACCTCAGAGTTCTAATGATTTGTAGAGAATAATGTTACCAGTAATTTTACATATTTCTCATGCCTGAATCCTCTGGGCTTTGTGGAAGCACACTACCAGGGATTTGCTGGCAGACTGGAATAACATTTTATAGTAAAGATGATAAACAAGGGGTATTTAAAGGGGTTGATATGGTATGTAAGGTTGAAAATATGGACACTTTCTGATAAGGAGACATTGAAAGATTCAAGAAGATTCATGGATCCAACAGTCCATGTTGTCAGGCCTTCAAATACCTTCTTTCTAATCACAAAGTCACCCCAGGCTATCTGCAGGAATGGCAGCTAGAAAATCTGTGAAAGATTTAACCTTTCTGTTAAATCCTTGAGTTACTGGGAAGAAAATCAAACATCAAGAAGGTTGTCTATAGTCACTGAGGTATTGTGGTGGTCCACTCTGAAAACTGCTACTATCAGCTAGAACCATTGTCAAGGGTTTTCAAATCAGAGAGAGTTCACAAAGTCTTCTTTAATTCTTTTGTCATATGTGACAATTGTTATTGTTTTAGCAACTGACAGAAAGTCAAAACACATTTTAAATATGAGAAGAGCTTGGGAGAACTTGACTCTTTGCAATAAAGAAAGATCTTCTCTTCAGAAATAACAACTTAAGCTTTTAGTATGGAGGTTAGGTCTCGTTTTAAACCTCAAGTCTAAGAAACTCATGAAGGTAGGTCTTAGAAGAAAATGATCCACTTTCCAGAAACTCTGAAGTTAATTATCCACATTCATTAAGGTTCTGCTGCAGATTTTGACATAGCTAAGAGTTAATAAAATTGGAATTAACTTAAGCCCTAAGTAGGCTCTTAACTATTATCTGTATTGTATCCAAATCTCACTTACCCTGATAAGGGGTAAACCTAACATCATTTATTTGGCACTTATTCCATGTTATACAAAGTTTGACCATTTTATATACCCTCTGTAAAGTTTCCCAACAACTCAGTGAAATACATATTATTAATATTCCTTTTCTGAAGATACAAGGTCTAAGATCATGGTCAGATAGCTATTTGGTGGTAAAGCTTGAATTTAAACTTTAAGGCTACACATTGTCACCCTGCTTATTTAACTTACATGCAGAGGACAAAATGTGAAATGCCGGGCTGGATGAAGCTCAAGTTGGAATCAAGACTGTCGGAAGTATCAGTAACCTCAGATACACAGATGACACCATAGGATAGAAAGGGAAGAGGAACTAATGAGAGACTTGATGAAGGTAAACGGGGACAGTGAAAAAGCTAGCTGAAAACTTGACACTGAAAAAACTAAGATCACAGCATCTGGTTCCATCACTTCATTACAAATAGATGGGGGAAAATGGAAACAGCAACAGGCTTTATTTTGTTGGGCTCCAAAATCATTGAAGATGGTGACTGCAGCCATGAAATTAAAAGATATTTGCTCCTTGAAAGAAAAGCTATGCCAAACCTAGGGAGCATATTAAAAGGCAGAGACAACATTTTTCTGACAAAGGTCCGTTCAGTCAAAGCTGTGGTGTTTCCAGTGCTCAGATACAGATGTGAGAGTTGAACCATAAAGTAGGCTGAGCGCCAAAGAACTGATGCTTTCGAACTGTGGTGCTGGAGAAGACTCTTCAGACTGCCTTGGAAAGCAAGGAGATCAAACCAGTCAATGCTACAGGAAATAAATCATAAATATTCATTGGAAGGACTGATGCTGAAGCTGAAGCTCTAATACTTTGGTCACCTGACACGAAGAGCCAACTCAATGGCAAAGACCCTGATGCTGGGAAAAACTGAGAGCAGGAGGAGAAGAGGGCAAAAGACGATGAGATGGTTGGATGGCATCATTGACTAAATAGACATGAGTTTGAGGAAACTCCAGGAGATGGTAAAGGACAAGGAAGCCTGTCTTGCTGCAGTGCACGGGGTCACAAACAGTTGACCGCAACCAAACAACAAGAAATGATCAGTTAAACCCTGATTTTCCTGTACCTGATATAGGACACCTTGCTACTCTACCAGTAGTAGATTCTTGAACAAATCAACTACACTTAAAAGGTAAATTATATAAAGACAGTGAAGGCAAGATTACCAAGGGCATCTTATTCTCGAAACCAAAGACCACTGACACATTAGGAGAAGAAGCTTTTCAAGGAATTTGTGAATAACCACAGACCCTTGGTTGAATCAAAAATTACCATTTTTCACTAGCAGTAATCTTGATATTACTTACAAATAGCTGAGAAAAGAAGAGAAGCTAAAGGCGAAGGAAAAAAGGAAAGATATACTGATTTGGATGCAGAGTTCCAAAAAATAGCAAGGAGAGATAAGAAGGCCTTCCTCAGTGATCCGTGCAAAGAAATAGAGGAAAACCAAAGAATGGGGAAGACTAGAGATCTCGTCAAGAAAATTAGAGTAATCAATGGAACATTTCATGCAATGATGGGCACAATAAAGGACAGAAACGGTATGGACCTAACAGAAGCAGAAGATATTAAGAGGAGGTGGCAAGAATACACAGAAGAACTATACAAAAAAAATCTTCATGACCCAGATAACTACAGTGGTGTGATCACTCACCTAAAGCCAGACATCCTGGAATGTGAAATCAAGTAGGTCTTAGGAAGCAACACTACGAACAAACCTAGTGGAGGTGATGGAATTCCAGTTGAGCTGTTTCAAATCCTGAAAGATGATGCTGTGGAAGTGCTGCACTCAATATGCCAGCAAATTTGGAAAACTCAGCAGTGGCCACATGACTGTAAAAAGTCAGTTTTCATTCCAATCCCAAAGAAAGGCAATGCCAAAGAATGTTCAAACTACCACACAATTGCACTCATCTCACATACTAGTAAAGTAATGCTCAAAATTCTCCAAGCAAGGCTTCAACAGAAGCCATGAACTTCTAGATGTTTAAGCTGGATTTAGAAAAGGCAGAGGAACCAGGATCAAATTGCCAACATCCTCCAGATCACTGAAAAAGCAAGAGAGTTCCAGAAAAACATCTACTTCTGCTTTATTGACTATGTCAAAGTCTTTGACTGTGTGGACCACAACAAACTGTGGAAAGTTCTTAAAGTGATAGGAATACCAAACCACCTTATCTGCCTTCTGAGAAATCTGTATGCAGGTCAAGAAGCAACAATTAGAACTGGACATGGAACAACAAATTGGGAAATGAGCACATCAAGGCTGTATATTGTCACCCTGCTTATTTAAATCATAAGCAGAGTACATCATGTGAAATGCTAGGCGGGATGAAGCACAAGCTGAAATCAAGAATGCAGGGAGAAATATCAATAACCTCAGATATGCAGATGACACCACCCTTATGGCAGAAAGTGAAGAAGAACTAGAGAGCCTCTTGATGAAAGTGAAAGAGGAGAGTGAAAAAGTTGGCTTAAAACTCAACATTCAGAAAACTAAAATCATGGCATCCAGTCCTATCACTTCATGGGAAATAGATGGGGAAACAATGGAAACAGTGACAGACTTTATTTTCTTGGTCTCCAAGATCACTGCAGATGGTTACTGCTGCCATGAAATTAAAAGATGCTTGCTCCTTGGGAGAAAAGCTATGACCAACCTAGACAGCATATTAAAAAGCAGAGACATTGCTTTATGGACTAAGTTGAGTCTAGTCAAAGCTTTGGTTTTTCCAGTAGTCATGTATGGATGTGAGAGCTGGACCATAAAGAAGGGTGAGCACTGAAGAATTGATGCTTTTGAACTATGGTGTTAGATAAGACTTGAGAGTCCCATGGACTGAAATGAGATCCAACCAGTCCATCCTAAAGGAAATCAGTCCTGAATATTCATTGGAAGGACTGATGCTGAAGCTGAAACTCTAATACTTTGGCCACCTGATGCGAAGAACTGACTCATTGGAAAAGACCCTGATGCTGTGAAAGATGGAAGGCAGAAGGAGAAGGGCACGACAGAGAATGAGATGGTTGGATGGCATCACTGACACAATGACATGAGTTTGAGCAGGCTCTGGGAGTTGGTGATTGACAGGGAAGCCTGGCCTGCTGCAGTCCACGGGATCACAAAGAATCAGACAGGACTGAGAGACTGAATTGAATCTTGATATACAGCAGATGATGAACCATTTCTTCACCTTGACTATTATCAGAAAAGAAATTAATCTCAGGGCTAAGGTTTAGCCTGTATAACTCTATTCAGATCAATAATAATTACTGTTTAATTTGCAAAAAGATTTATATATTCTTTGAGAGATAGAGGGTTTGACATTCTGTCATTTTTGTTTTGGTCTTTATTGTTTGATTTTGGTTAAGAGAAGCAGATGATATTAGCAAAAATCTGAAGTTTAATCTATAGTAGGACATGCAGCTCTGTGTGTGATGTGTTTTTTTCTTTTTGGCATATCAGCATTTTTGTCAGAGGAAACTAAACAGAACTCTCCTCTTCCTACAACTCACTCCAATTACTTCCCTTCACTTCTTTCCCTCTGCAGCACCATCAAACTGCTGGAGGGAGTGACTGGGCCACTGGATCTAAATATGACTCAGCTCTAATCATATTGAATCAGAAATTGTTAGTAAAACTGAGCTATAGCACATTAGAAACATCCAGAGATTTGGCTCTCAAGGAAATCCTGTTTTCTCTCCTCTGAATCTCAAGATGCCTGAAGGAGAGTAAAAAAAAAAAAACTTGCAAGAGCAGAGACCTGAGGGATTCAGTAGAAGTGATAATGACAATTCTTTTTTAATTCCTGGGGGAAGAAATATTCCTGAGTTTTCCACCTACAGAACAGAATAGTGTGGGATTCAGGCTGTTGGCTTCATCTTCCTTGACTTCTTCGAGAACTTTATACTCCTACTAAAGTGTGTGTTATATAAAAGAGGGTCAGTTGACCTGCCTATAATGGTTACAGGAGTTTGTAACTTTGCTTTACTAACTAGTGTGTGCACTCAGTTGAGGATTAACAGAAACTGCTAGCTTTATTATCACTGAAACTGATCTTTCACCATCACTAGGGAACAGAGCAAATCAATGTTCAGAAAGATACCTTCATTCTGACCTCCACCTCTGCCTCCTCTGGCTCACAACATCCTCAAGCTACCATCCTACTGGGAAATGGGAACAGATGCCCTGGAAACATCTCTTTCTAGACATACACACACCATTTTCTACAACAGTTATCCCACTCCAGAGACCAACAAGAGTTATCATTTCATTTTTAAAAGCCCCTTAGAGATGGGAGAGAATGAGAGGTTGTAGTTCAGTTCAGTCGCTCAGTCGTGTCCGACTCTGCGACCCCATGAATCGCAGCACGCCAGGCCTCCCTGTCCATCACCATCTCCCACAGTTCACTCAGACTCACGTCCATCGAGTCCGTGATGCCATCCAGCCATGTCATCCTCAGTCGTCCCCTTCTCCTCCTGCCCCCAATCCCTCCCAGCATCGGAGTCTTTTCCAATGAGTCAACTCTTCGTGTGAGGTGGCCTAAGCACTGGAGCTTCAGCTTTAGCATCATTCCTTCCAAAGAAATCCCAGAGGTTGTAATTGCTCTACAATTTCTAGAGGAATCACTAAGAGATGCTGTGCTCTTAGCCAATGAGTGAGTAGTCCCATGTTCCTTGTGCCAAGATTCATATTCCAAACCCTATGACTTTTCTGCTTGACCATGGTAAAGCCGAGTATAGCACTATTTACCACAACTGGGAAGTCATTACATGTTTAAATGCTAGATGCAATGGGAGACTTCTTGCTAAAAATTGCATCAACATGGTGTCATAAAAAACTGGCTCTGGTCACTTGCTCTTCTTTTTCATGAAAGCATAGAAAACTAGAGGTCACACAGGAAACATGGAATGAGGAAAGAGATATGCTGAGGTTGCTATGATTTTGAAGAGAGTTGAGTAGTTGTTCAGCCATAGCATGATCTGAATGCTAGCTTGGAAACTCTGATGGGAATGTCACATGTAGAGATTTCATCATCAAAGACCTAGTCTGGCAGCCATTTTCATACTCCACCCTCCCTCACATAGACCTCTTGTATTGTAATTGTAAACATTTTTTTGGATCAGTTTACATTCTCATTTGTAACCACCTATTTGCATTTCAAATGCCACAAAATAAATAAATAAATAACACAGAGGTTCTTAGCTCATTCTAAATGAAATTTCTAGGTTTTACAATGCAAATTTCTCTTGTGGTCTAGCATGTTGGTCGGGAAATGCCAATGTTTCAAAATGATTCCAGCATTTGGGGGGTGGGGGGAGCGGGCAGAGAGAAGTTCATCGTATTCTATTCTCTTTGGACTTGCTGCTGACTTTCTTATCCCCAAGGTTGAATTACATTCAGCTAAGAATGAGGAAATTTTAAAACCCAAGCCCATTTGTAAATTGAGAGCTGCCTGCCAATGAAAGCCATATGTAATCTCAAATCCTGATTTTAATCAGTAGTTTCAACTTTTTCACTAAGTAAAGCTTTATGCCAGAATGCTCATGAGACAATCCTCAAGTGTCATTAGCATAATTGTGCAGCCTCAGGGATTAAGGGTAGGACAGATCTGGGCTGAAGTCCAGCTCTGCCACTAACTAGCCTTGTGACCTTGAGCCAGTTGCTTCATTTATATTAACCTCAGGTAGCAGCTCTCTCATTTGGCTTTTGTGAGGATTAAATAAACTAAGGCATGAAGAATACATTGTTTAAGGTCTGAAACATGATGAGTGCTCGGCATGTATTACCTAATGTTATCCTTTCCCCTAAAGCTTTCAAAGGACCTAAATATACATTTTACAAAGAAACAAAATCTAGTCTGGCAACAGACTCCTCATCAGAAAGACTAAGGCTAGTAGACAATAATACTTCCAAAGTTCTGTGACAATGAGATATTTTAACCTAAAATTGCATATCCAGCTAAATTAGAAATAAGCTGTCAATATTCAATTAAAAAAAAAAAGAAAACAGAAATATCCCTATAGTTGAATATAAGATTGAATGCATTGATTCTGGCTGCAGTAAATGTTTCACCCCATGGGGAGGTATGGATATCT
The DNA here is from genome assembly GCF_042477335.2 of Ovis canadensis. Lineage (NCBI taxonomy): Eukaryota > Metazoa > Chordata > Mammalia > Artiodactyla > Bovidae > Ovis > Ovis canadensis. Next base: position 39,905,930 of record NC_091250.1, on the reverse strand, counting down.
GTAAGCAAGTGCTAAGGCAGTACTTATTATAAGATTTAGGCTTGTGCTTAGTAATTTTGGAAAGAATGCCAGGAAGTGGCGTTTGCTTTGATTGAGGTGCTGTCCGGTGGTGGGAAGGAGCCTATGAAAAGGTATCTTAATAATTTTTATCTAGGACTCCACAGACATGGAGCAGGTAGGTCTAAATATTAAGGAGTACAGAAACAGCAATCACTCATGCTAGCTAGGAGAGGGGATGCTGGACATTATTAAAATTCGCTCTGTGTTCTCATTGCTGTCTGTGCACAGACACTTTTCCAGAGTGATCCTGTGTTTTATTCGCTCCATCGTGGTCACAGAGTCAACCTGTCTAATGTTGGTGTTCTGTGAAATCGTCCATTTGAATAGGAAGCATCACTATTAGCAGCAGGTCTGCGGCCAGCTAACAGCACTTCTTTCTCCATGGAAGGGAAGAAAAAGGACATTTTTAGACATGCAAGAACTCAAATATTTTAACTTACATACACTTTTTCCTAAGAAGCTACTTGAGGATGTGCTAGAGCAAAAACAACGGTATGAACCAAAACAAGGTTTCTGAGTCCAAGAAATATTGGCACCAACCCAGACCTTTCAACAAGCTGCTACTACAAAATGTCAGAGTAATGGATCCAGGCACCTGGCTTTCAGGGGTGTGGAGATCTTTCTGAAGACTGGGTCTCCATCCTTCAATCCTCTGAGACCAGACAGTCTTGAATGAGTTTGCCTTTGGTACAGAAAATCAAAAAATCCTAACGAGGTCCACAGCATACACTGATCCTTACATACCTACTGGTGGAGACTTTAAGGAAATGGACAATAATGGCATCAATAAATTGAGGATGAAATGTAATATATGCAGGTAAAAATGAGGGAAATGGTGATTTCTTTTATTTCACAATGTGTAATGGGACAGATGGTCACCACTGTTGTTTTTTCAAAGGACAGACAAAGGCAGAGAACAGGGGAGAGGCTCTTTCTCTTCAATGTACCCAGGATTCAGTGCTATTCCAAAATGAAATTGGAATGCACTGGAAATGAGTTTGAGCAAGTTCCAGGAAATGGTGAAGGACAGGGAAGCCTGGCATGCTACAGTCCATGGGGTCACAAAGAGTTAGACATGACTAAGCAACTGAACAGCAACATATAGCAATGACATTACTAGACAATCATTTAAAAATCCCTTAAAGAAAAAAGAAGTAAATCATGCACAACTTGTGGTAAATCAATCATCTCAAATAACTCACTAATCCAATCACAACTTATCACATCACACCATCGGGTTTTAACACTTGGGTTCGAGAATTGCAATTTTAAATGAAGTAGGCAAATATTTAAAAATCATCACTTAAAGCTAACCCTATGGTAGGGAAAAATGAGAGGCAGAAGTTAAGCTTTCCACAGCATCATTTGATCTGTAACTGTTTTCCAGTTGGGAGGCAAGACAGTGGTGACAAAATGAACAAGTAAAATAAGCAAACCAGTGGTGGGGGGAGGTATATGAGGCAGGAGTTGTAGAACTGAGTGAGAAACAGGTACATAAAGAGAAATAGAAATTGTAAATACATTACACAAGGGGAAAGAGTTTAAGATTGAAATTATAAGTGAAGGAAAATGAAGAGTGACTAAAACCTCTAATGAGGAAATATGATGAAAACAGGAAAAATGCAGGTGATATTAATAGCAACTTGGCTGGGGTATTTGAAGATGAGGGAGATAGCTAATATTTTCCAAATTATTGGTATTTTTTAAATTATATTTCTATGATTTTGTACAATAAAAGGAACAGAAAAAAGTGAACCTTAAATTTAGATGCTATAAAATTTGAGAGGAAAGGTCCAAATTGGGAAAATTTGTTACAATTTATTTTTTTAAATGTTAAGAAGCAATGTTTTCTGAATAATATAACTAACCGAAATAAATTCTAATCTCAAATAGAACAGACTTAATATAGAGTACAGAAATAAATCACTATCACTTTTACAATAGTGTGAGTTTCATAAATAGTTTCAAGGATTCCTAAATAAAGATTTGTGATCAACTCACTAAACTGGTTCTCTTTTTGAACTACAAGATTAATTCTGAATTTGGTGGGCAGGTGAAAAACTCATAAAGTAACCTTTAAGATTTCATTCAATCTATTTAAATTGGCTTGAAAACTGGCTGTCAGGCTATCAAATGAATGGCAACAAAGTGACATTTTGGGTGCCTGATGAGGTTCCCCAGAAACCAACATTAATTCAGAGTCTCACTGAATGTACCAATAGAATAGAACCCTCTCAGAGGCAATAACTGAATAAAATTACATATTCTAAGTACATACTAATCTAAGGCATCAACCTTATTATATGAAGATTGAGTGGTTTTTACATTTTGATAACAATTTATCATCGATTAAGATTAAAAACACTTTGCCACCTCACACTAAGAGTTGACTCATGGGAAAAGACCCTGATGCTGGGAGGGATTGGGGGCAGGAGGAGAAGGCGACGACAAAGGATGAGATGGCTGGATGGCATCACTGACTCGATGGACGCGAGTCTGAGTGAACTCCGGGAGTTGGTTTATGGACAGAGAGGCCTGGCGTGCTGCGATTCATGGGGTCGCAAAGAGTCAGACATGACTGTGAGACTGAACTGAAATGAAGATTAAAAACAAGCTTCAATAGGCAACACTCCAGCAAAAGAGAAGTTAAACCTAACAAGAGAAATTCCTTCTGCCTGACTTATTTTTTTCCATTTACAGGAGGAAAGGAAGAAGGAAAAGAGAGGGCCAAGAAACACCCCCTCCAACATCCAGCTTCCAAAGAAGTCCCAGGAGGGAGACTTTTTTGAATCCCAGGTGGAGGGAGAACACTGAGGGATGGACACTCAATAGAAAGACGTGCATGCAGCCTCCTGGTTCTACTACACCTTGTTGGGAATTGATAATTCACTTCCTCTGGCAAATGATGCAGCCAATTAAATGTGAACATCCTTCACACCTGTTCCTGTTTCTAAGGCAATGAGATTTGACACAAGTGAGCAAGATGACAATATAAATCCTAAGTTGCATGGAGAAATTTATTATGTTTTTAGTAAAACCATACCCTAATCACTCAGTGCTTCAACTACCCCATTTGCAAACACAGAAATCTTTGTCTACAGGATCCTCACACAGATGGCATAAGAATTCATAAAACTTAGAAAATATACTTTTCCTTAGAGAAAATGAATTGCATGAATCCTGGATGTTTCCTAACATATTAATAAACTCTTGACTTCCCCATAATGGTGTATGGGAATATTATGATCATCCAGTACACCACCTGCATCCCAAATGAAAATATGAGCATCTTATCAATGTTGAAATCACTTGTCTGGAGGAGATTTGGCAATTTTCCTCAATTACTCAGTCTAATATAATTATGTATAATTTGTCATAATGCTTAGTAAGACAATAAAATGAAAAACAGTGCTGAAAACAACCAATAGGAGACAGGAGTGTAACATATGCCTCACTAACTGCGATGAAAGATAATTCACTGCTTCAGTTATCAATATTTAGTTGATAATCAGATGAGAAGCTTAAATATTTTTTAAATGAATCAAAGAAATTCTACTCCCATATGAGTAATGGTATCATAAAGGCCATATCTGTTTTGCTGTATTATTGACGCATATTCAAATTTTTGGATTCAAACACAACAGGTTTTTTGCTGTGTTGACCTTCCTATATGAGAGGTAATTCTTTTGTCCTCTCTAACCCTGGCTTATCTCCAATGGCTTTCCTTCCCCCAGCCCTGAACACTGCAGGGAGTAGAGATGAAGAAAAGCAGGGTCAAAAGCCTACTTTCCTTTTTTTTCTCCTTTATTTGCTAATTTAGGCTGTATTTCTATAACATGCTGTTTCATAGGAAGAGGAAAGTAAGCTTGAGGTGGCACGTCTTGAAAGAGAAACTTGAGGTAGAAGTATGTAAACCTGCAAGAAAAGGGAAAGCCACGATTTAATTTTTTTTTCTTGTTCAATAACTGATTTTGTTTTCCATCATTGGCAAGAAGCACTAGAACAAGGCAAAGCTATTCCTATTTTAAGAGGTAGACCGACTTCTGTTCTCTATTCCCAAGATGAAACTAGTGGACAAGAAAGAAGATTCCCCTTCCACCCTCCTATCACATGTCTCTTTCCCTGAAGCTACTCCTGGATAAATGGGACAATGGCCCTATTGGAATCTATCAGCACACACGCACACACACACACCTTGCCATGTGTATGTGTTAGTACCGGGTAATAGGTAAGTCAGTCATTCACAAATATCTATTCATTCTCTCTCCATGATGCTTCTACAAGACTGCAAGTCCCTGAGCATTCAGAGGAGAATCAAAGGGCCACTACCCTCATGGAACTTTCACTCTGAACATCGTAGACTTCACCCGAATGATTAAATGTGCTAAGTGTTATTTAAGAAAAGCTCCACATGCAGGAAATCAACCCTGAATATTCACTGGAAGGACTAATGCTGAAGCTGAAGCTCCAATACTTTGGCCACCTGAGGTGAAGAGCCAACTCATTGGAAAAGACCCTGATGCTGGGAAAGACTGAAGGCAGGAGGAGAAGGGGACGACAGAGGATGAGAAGGTTGGATGGCATCACTGACTCAATGGACATGGGTTTGAGCAAGCTCTGGGAGTTGGTGATGGACAGGGAGGCCTGGCCGAAGTCCATGGGGTCGCAAAGAGTCAGACATGACTGAGCGGCTGAACAACAACCACATGAAGGGGACACAGCCCATTTCTTCCATTTATGTGTGAGTGGCCATAGGCAAAGACAGCAGCACTGAACACAGATTTACTAAACACTTGTTACGAATAATGTATTCAAGGCCCTTAAAGCAATGCTTGTTGCATGCCAAGTATTCAGTAAGTGACAGGAACATGTAAATAGACCCTTGCTAAGAAATTATGTGTTTCTACTTAAATTTTTCTCATGTCACTCAATTAGACTAGAAATATTTCACTCTTAACATTGTTGGTGTACCATTCCCAAAAGTTGGTGTGCAAAGCACCAAAGATCTTAATTAGTGGCTGAAATCTCCTTCTTTTTTCCTTTACTACCTATTCTCTTGGGCTTCCCAGGTGGAGCTAGTGGTAAAAAACCTGCCTGCCAATGCAGGTAGACGTAAGAGATGCAGGTTCAATCCTTGGGTTAGGAAGATGGCCTGGAGGAGGGCAAGGCAATTCACTTCACTATTCTTGCCTGGAGAATCCCATGGACGGAGGAGCCTGGTGGGCTACAGTCCCTAGAATTACAAAGAGTCAGACACAACTGAAGTGACTCAACGCTCACCTACCCTATCCAAGGTCTCTGTAGGTTCAATCCCTGGCTGACGACAGATGATATAATAACAAGAGCATGGGATTTACAGTTAACTAGACTTGTGTAAGCTGTGCTCTACCCATGACTGGCCAAGTAAACTTAAATCATCTGTGAAGTGGAAACTAACATTTGCCTTATACAGCTTCTAACAGCCTGAGAGGCAGGCTCCTAGAGAAGGGTCTACAACAAGCACTAACGACTGTGATGCCTGAGCTGTTCTTGGAGGATAAATGAGATTCAATTCTATATTTAGAGGCCATAGGTGAAAAAACAGCCATGCACTACTGTCTTCCAAAGATGACGAAAAGGCATTATTCCTATTTGTCCTAAGCACGTACTGAACACAGTTGCAAAGCAGTGATTCACTGTCTACCAGCAAAGTGGCTGAAGACTGGAAGACTGGGGCTGCCTGTCACGGCACCAGTGGAGTTAACCTTCCCATTTGGAGCCCATGTCACACGCAAGGTCGACCGACTGTCCCTATTTCATCAACAGCTTAATGGCAGATCCCGTTGCTGCCTCATTTAGAGATTCAGTGCAAACCCTCAAGTTGGGCTTCCTTTATAATACCCTGCAGTCTCTAAATTGCTGTGTAGGATTTTCTGAGGACTCGTCTGTGAGAACACCGTGGGCTGTTGGTTGTACGCATGCACTTGCACAAATAAGTGGCAGAAAGCTGGCTCAGGCAGAAGGACTTACATATTTTTCCCTCAAATGACATATTTGGGCATTAAAAACAATGTATTCTGTTCTCCTGCTAAAAAAGGAATAATGAAACCGGAGTATTGCCTTCCCAGTAGCTCTCACCTTTGAATCGTGCAAACAGCAATGATCCTCCATTTGTAGGCAGCAACAGCCTCCAGAAGCTACGGGAACATTGCCAAGATCCCTGAAAAACCTCCACAGCTAATTGGAAACCGGCTTATTAGTGACACTTTTGAGAGTCAGGTTGTCATTGAAGAGAAACGAAGGAGAACACGGTGGGCGCCGTAGCCTGGAATTAGACTGTGGGAGGGAGGAAGGCTCCTCGCAGGAACTCGGCTCTGTAATTTTCTCAAATGCTGTGCTCAGCTGCCTTACAAAAGCTCTGGATGTCAGGAGGCTATAGGCAACACCTTACCCTCCAAATCCTCCTTGAAAACTACCCCATAACCATCTACCTCTGGAGAGAGGGCTCTATGGCCTCTCAATGTTACCCTGAACTAAAGACAACAGAAAGGAAATATATATATATATTCCTTCTCAGTAGCCTTCTGATCATGTGTTGACATTTTTATGTAGCTGAGTTTTTTTCTCACAATTACTAGACAATTTCAGTAACAAATAACCCCTAAGGTTTTGTGTACATAAAATTTCAGTAAAGAGGGAAATGAATTGAAATTTTAATTTAAAAAAATAACAATATGTCAAAATACCAGTCAGGTCACATTTAGGAAGCATCACAAGAAATGGACAGGATTAGTGACTAAGATTAAGATTTTTTTTTTTTTTTCGGGAAGGTGATTGCCAGCGTCAGGCCAGCAAGATGCTATGTTCCAAGCGCTGCCTTTGAAGCTCATGGGAAATGCTGCTCTGATAACAAACCGGGCTTCTCAGCTCCCGCCCCACTGGAAGGACAGTACGGAATGTGGATAACCTTCCTTGACTTTTGTGCTAAGATTCTGGCCCTCACCCAAGAGAAAAAAAAAAAAAATAGCAGCAGCATCTGTGTCACTGTGCATGAGCAATGGGAGCCACGCAAGCTGGGTGAGCCCACGTCACTGCCGCTGGCTATGTTCTCTGCTGGGTAAACTGAATCTCCATGCTACCCTGATGGAAAGAAAGAAGCCTCGGCCCTGGAGTGAACTCCTGGGGCTTTACACTGGGGTGGGAATAAGCGAGGGAACTTTTCTGAAGGTGCCAGAAGCCCAACTAAGCACAGCAACTGGAACATGGAAAACAGCTCACAGCACCTGGTTGCCGCCTTCCTCCATTAACTGCCTCTCTCATCTGTTTCAGCAAATTCATTCTTCCCTCCCCATAATAATGATTCGCTTTTGCACATTCCATAATTCAACCCAATCTGGGATGATACATTTCCTGAATCTCAAGATAACTCAGTCTCTCCCTATCTTTTGCTTTTAACATCTCTCTCTCGCACACACCCACACACCCACACACACACACACACACACACACGCAATTAGTAACACAAAATTGGATTGGTTGTCTACCCAATGGTTCCCAGTTTTCTCCTCTGTTCTCCTTTGCTAGGACAGTCTGCCTCCCACAAGAACCTAGAATGTCAGTCACCAGTCTTCCTAGCTACTAGACATAGTGATGTGACTTAGCTTTAGGGTGGCCCTGTAACATAGTCCTGGGGTGGCAATGTGGTGATGGGACATACCCAGAGTGGCCAAGTGAGAAGCTCTTGGATGGTGAAGTGACACCATCCTGGGATAACCATGCGGGTATGGTGCTCGGGTAGCGATGTGGCACAGGCCTCTGGTGGCCACAGGACGCAGTCCTGGGTGGCCATGCGACACGGTTCATGAATGGCCATAGAAACATTTCTGGAACAGTCTTGTGACAGTTCTGTGGTGGCAATGTGACATAGTTTTAGAGGGGTAACATGACATAAGAGATAACCATGTAAAACGTTTCTAATCAATGAACCCTAAGGATGTGTGCTCTCCAGCAGGAGAGAATCCATAGGAACTTCTAGGAAAGCCTTCCCCTCCATATAAAGAAGGACTTTTAAAAGGCCTTTCTCACCACTAGGACTTTCCTTTGTATTCTCATCTTGGAATAGCTCTGTGTGTTAAGTCACTTCAGTTGTGTTCAACTCTTTGCGACCCCACGGTCTATAGTCCTCCATACTCTTCTGTCCGTGGGATTTTCCAGGTGAAAAGACTGGAGTGGAACAGCTTTCACATGACCATATGATGCAATGATGACAGACACTTCCTCGGCTAAGAACAGCAGACAAATGAAAAGTGCCCGGAACTCTGATGGCATTTTGAGCAAGAGCAACAACCCCCACTGGTCTACCCCTAGATTTCTTCTCAAGTGAGACAGTGACTAAACTCCTGATATACATGTCATACACACATGAGCACACACATGTACTATTTATTTTTATTGCACATACGTATTTTATTGTTGTTTAGTCTCTAAGTCATGTCTGACTCTTTGAGACTGCTGAGACTATAGCTCACCAGGCTCCTTTGTCCATTGGATTTCCTAGGCAGGAATACTAGAATGGGTTGCCATTTCCTTCTCCAGGGGATCTTCCCAACCCAGAAATCAAAATTCTGTCACCTACATTGGCATGTGGGTTCTTTACCACTGAGCCACCTGGGAAGACCATGTATTATATTTCATATTCACAATTCTGCTAGCATAGGAAACTATCAGCATTTCCCTGTAGACATTAAAATTATTTTTGCAAGCAAAGAAATGAGTTTTTTTTTAATAAGAATTTAGAACCAAAAAAAATCCAATTGAAACTTTGTGAAGAGTAACATGAGAAATCAACTTTGGTTACATAAATATGACACAAACAGGCTTCCTGACCTGCAGTAGAGACACGCAGGGCTTTTTGTTAACTGAGTTATGTGCTAAACACTCTGTGGTAAGAAGTTCCAAGGAGTGAGTGGTCATTATGTGTAAGAAGCTCATGGCCTTATATGAGATTAAAAGTCCCCCAATTCCTGCTCAAAGTTTAGAACAAAGGAAACCCATCAATTTGCACTAAGGTAGCCAGAGCTACCTACAGTAATATGACCTTGACCACAGTGAGACTGAGCTTATGGTCTAGAGTTCAGCGGACTTCAAGCTGAAAGCTCTACAGCTTCCATATCAGTGATTTCAATTCACAATAGCACGGTGTGAAATCTAGAAACCCCGCCGACTATATGAAGGGATGTGAACAAGCAAGGACACACCAGAGCCAGCAGACAAATAACATCATCTGTCAAACCTCATCTGTACAGGACGCAGAAGTGAGGGCAGCAGTGTGATTACTACAGGATAACTCCCAGCTTGTGTTCTGTGTATTGAAGTAGGCTGAATCTCCTACCCTCAACTCACTGTAGTAGTATGAGACAAACACAAATATTGTATGATACCACTTATATGTGGAATCTAAAAAATTATACTTATTTACAAAACAGAGACAGACTCACAGACATAGAAAAACGTATGGTTACCAAAGGGGAAAGATGAGGGGGTGGATAAATTAGGAGTTTGGGATTAACATATATATATATACTACTATATATAAAATACATAATCAACAAGGACCTACTGCATAGCATAGGGAATGCTACCCAATATTATGTAATAAACCATGATGGAAAAATATGAAAAAAGAATATATAAAATTATATATGTTTAACTGAATCACTTTGCTGTACACCTGAAATAAACCTGATATTGTAAATCAACTATATTCCAATTTTAAAATAGTTTCTAATTAAAACAAACAATCAAAAAACTGGCATGAGTAAATGTCTTGTTTCTTGGATAAACTGGACTGGGGAGATCTAAAGAGAAAATTAATGAAATTACAACTAACAGAATTTATGGAAGTCAGAGTATTAACTAAAAATGAATGAATGAATCCATCACCATCCCCACACTGTTGAGGCAGGGTATATAAATATTTGCCTATTTCACACATATACCTACTTAATATCAAAGTTGAGAGCTAAATGAAAACTTTCGATTATCCCAAAACAAATGAGTAGTTAAGCATGGTAATCCTTCCCTAATGTAATCCTCCTATTGTTTGATAAAATGTGTATTTTTCGGACAGGATCTCCTAACATGTAGGGTTTTTCAAGAAAGTTTTCTAAGGTCAAATAAATGTGGAAAATAATCTTAACACAAAGTTGAACCTGTTGCTTTGAGGCAACCTTTCTGAAGCCTTTAATATGCAGCAGGAATATCTGAGAGACTAGAGAGATAGCTTCTCTAAAAATTACGTAACCATTATGTAAGCCTTCCTCACAAAACATCTCAAGACTAGTTTCTTGCAGAATGTAATTTGAAAAACACTGATTTAGAGTTTAAAATCCAACCCAAATTTAATCCAAAATTAAATATTTAATTTTTACATATATTTCCTTTATTTAAAATATTTAAATTTATTATAATTATTTAGAATTTAACCTTGTATTCAATTGCATTTTCACTCATCAGCAGTCTCTTTTATGATTTCATAACTCTGGAAATGTTAACCTTAATACATGGTTTGGTCTGATAGAGCAGTTTTTAAAATACATTTTCAAGGATGGATCATGACTAATACATTTTCTTTTTTTTTTTTTTTGTCTTTTGCAAATTTATTTATTTTTTTTATTTTTAAATTTTAAAATCTTTAATTCTTACATGCGTTCAGATCATGACTAATACATTTTCTGATCTCCCCTCCAAATACGTGAAAATATATATTTTTTGTATTATCATTGTATGACATTCACCTTGGCTATGTACAGAATTATTCGGTCCTGGAATCATGCCTCAAAATGGGAGGCAAAATTTGTTATATATTACTGCACAAACCTTAGGGGCAAGCCTGAATTTTTATTTTGTATAGAAGTTTGTGGATAAGAAGAAGGGGATAAGCATGAAGTTAAACCTGGATACTCATAGGCTGCCTATTTGTTTTGATTCATACTATTGAAATGTTTGAAAGTAGGTGTATAGGGTGAGTATCCAAACCAATTTTGAATGAAATTTGCAAAACACTTTAAATCTATATGACTCGTTTACTATGGAGTCTCAAATTGCTGGGGCATAAACATGAAAAGCATTCTTTTGATCCAATAATTGGTACCTTCCATGTTCAAAGGTACCTCGTTTCCTACTGGGTACCCAGTTTCCTAATTGGCATCTCAGTTTGACTCAAAATCTCATTTTTCTGGAAGGTCTCATTTTAGTTATTAAAAGACAAACACATTCCTTTTAACTCACAATCTATTAAATTCAAAGTTTACTTCTATTCCTCAGAAGTTCACCCTATCCCCTTCCCTCAGGATATGCTTGTGGTTCTAGGGTTTGAAGTAGAGAGGTCTAGAGTGAAGCAGAACTGTTAGAAATCCATGTTCACTGTAGATCTTTAATATAATAAAGCACTTAAAAAAGCAGAGGAAGACAAATCTTTCAGTTGCTAACACTTAATAGTAACTCATTTTCCCGTGTGCTTCCTAAATGTGTTCATTTGACACACACACACACACAATTGCGTTATTTGCACAGAACACTGGGGAAAACGGGGAGGGGGTGGGGGTTTCTACATGACTTGGAGAAAAACTTATATTATGAAAAACAAAATACAAAATATTGATACTATCAGTTCAGTTCAGTCGTTCAGTCGTTCAGTCATGTCCGACTCTTTGCGACCCCATGAATCGCAGCATGCCAGGCCTCCCTGTCCATCACCAACTCCTGGAGTTTACCCAAACTCATGTCCATCGAGTTGGTGATGCCATCCAGCCATCTCATCCTCTGTCGTCCCCTTCTCCTCCTGCCCCCAATCCCTCCCAGCATCAGGGTCTTTTCCAATGAGTCAACTCTTCTCATGAGGTGGCCAAAGTATTGGAGTTTCAGCTTTAGCATCAGTCCTTCCAATGAACACCCAGAACTGATCTCCTTTAGGATGGACTGGTTGGATTTCCTTGTAGTCCAAGGGACTCAAGAATTTTCTCCAACATCACAGTTCAAAAGCATCAATTCTTCAGTGCTCAGCTTTCTATTAAATACTGAATTTGCATAACATTTCCAGTGAAATTTTATTAGTCCTTTTTAGTCACTTGATCTTATTTCCAAGAGGAAAAATTTCTTTTAAACAGGTTTGTTTTACACCTTTACTAAGGTATGCTACTACTGCTAAGTCACTTCAGTCGTGTGCGACTCTGTGCAACCCCAGAGACAGCAGCCCACCAGGCTCCCCCGTCCCTGGGATTCTCCAGGCAAGAACACTGGAGTGGGTTGCCTTTTCCTTCTCCAATGCAGGAAAGTGAAAAGTGAAAGTGAAGTCGCTCAGTCATGTCCAACTCTTAGCGACCCCATGGGCTGCAGCCTACCAGGCTCCTCCGTCCATGGGATTCTCCAGGCAAGAGTACTGGAGTGGGGTGCCGTTGCCTTCTCCTTACTAAGGTATAATCAACATTAAGTATTTTGCATTATTCAAAGTACACAATTTGATAGGTTGTTTTTATTACATAAGTTTCAGGTGTACAGCATTATTATTCCACATCTATATAAATACAAAATGATAACCATCACAGGTCCAGTTACCATCGATCACTACACAGTTGATCCCCTTCATCTATTTGCCTCACCTCCAACCCCCTTCCCTCTGGCAACCACTAATCTGACCTCTGTATCTATGAGTTAGTTTTATTTTGTTTGTTCATTTGTTTTATTTTTGTAGGTTCCACATATGAGTGAAATCATAGAGTATTTTTCTTTCTCCAGCTGACTTATTTCATTTACTATAATATATTCAAGGTCCATTCATGTTGTAAATAGAAAGATTTCTTCCTTTTCTAAGGCTGGATAATATTCCCTCCTGTTGTGATGGGGCCATGGCTAAAGTTGCAGCATGCTAGTGGATGGAGCTTGCCCTCAGACTAGCTTCCATGTCTACCCTCCACCGCGGCCACACTGGTGCGCGGGGTCATTGCTTAGATGGCTGTGGGGGCCAGCCAAAGTCAGGGGTGGGCAAGCTCTCAGCAGGGTACACCCACTTGCAGTAACAGGTTAGAAAGAGTATTTTAAAATGCTGCCTGCCAGCACCTGAATTAGCAAGGCAGCCTAAAACTGCAAAAGCGGCTCTTGCCAGTGTCTCTGTACCTGGCTAGCACCCCAGATGGGTTTTGCGTCTCTAGCTGATGCTTCAAAGTTGATAAACGGGCCCGCTTCACCTGTGGTCCAAGTACTTTTCAATCTAGTGTTTTTGCACTGGTTTTGGGGTTGAGTGAGTTTGACTACAGATGCATTGAGAGAGAGTTTTCCACTCCCTCTAGTTCTATAGTTTTCCTGGACGTAGTTCCCATTGGTTTTCAAAGTCAGGTGTTTGGAGGTTCATCTCTCCTGTGCAGGATCTAGGGTTTGGGATGCACAACTCAAACCTCTTGTTCCTCAGGGAAAAGACTGGTACCTTTGTGATCCCCCCTGATGTAGAATATCACAGGTAGGTATTGTGTGTGTGTTTTCCTTTGGCAAGATCATCCCTCTGCCTCACCTGTATCTCAATACTGTCCTTTTAACCTTTGTTGTAGAAGCTCTGTTCATCCAGTTTTCATGTCTCTTTTCTGAGGGAATTATTCCACATATAGTTGTAGATGTGTTGAATCAGGAGGAAGAATGAGTTCAGGATCTTCCTATGCCACCATCTTGCACTCTCTTACAATTTGGTGAGCTTTGACATGTGTAGATGACTATGAAACCGTCACCAAATCAACATAAAAAGCATGCCCATTCTGCAAGGGTTTCCTAGAGCAGGCCTATAATCCTTCCTCCCCATGCTTTCTTCATGCCATAGACAGGCAACAACTAATTTATTCTCTGTCATTAATATTTACTTGAACCTTCTGGAATTTTATATAAGTGGAATCATAGGTATATATTTTCTTTTGTTCAGAGTCTTTTACTCATCTTAATTACTTTAGATTCATCCATGCTGTTGAATGCATAAATATTTGATTTATTTATATTGTTGAGTAATATTTCATTATATGGCTATACCACAACTAATTGGCATTAACTTGTTGGTGGTCACTTGGATTGTTTCCACTTTGGTTATTATAAACACAACTGCTATAAATATTCATGTACATGTCTTTTTGTGAACATATGCTTTCACATCTCTTGGATAGGATTAGAATGACTGGATCATATGAGAAGGCTATGCCTGCTTTTTTTTACAGAATTGCCAAACTCCTTGGAAGTCATTTTCCCATTTTCTTTTACCACAAACAATGTTTGTAGGTTCCAGTTGCTTCACATCCTCATAAAAGTGTGGTCACCTTTTTATTTTTACCCAGTCCAATGGGGGCATAGTGATAAATATTTTATTGTGTTTTTATTTGAATTTCCCTAATGAATAATGCCCCTTGATGATCATAGCCTTGTCATGGCAAAGGGGTTTGCATAACTCAATGAAGCCATGAGCCATGTCATGCAAGGCCACCCGAGAGGGACAGGTCATAGTGGACAGTTCTGACAAAAAGTAGTCCACTGGAGGGGGGAATGGCAAACCACTCCAGTATTCTTGCCATGAGAATCCAATAAAGTATGATAAAGCTTGAAAAAGCATATGATATGGCAAGTATGATAAAGTATGATATGAGTATGATAAAGCAGAAAGTCGATACCAGAAGATGAGGTCCCCAGGTTAGAAGGTGTCCACTGTGCTACTGGGGAAGAGTGGCCTTTGAGGCCTTTAAAGAAGCCTTTCTTAAATGAACGGTGCAAAGAAGCAGAGGAAAACAATAGAATGGGAAAGACTTGTAATACCTCCAAGAAAATTGAAGATATCAAGGGAATATTTCATGAAAGGATGGGCACAATAAAGGGCAAAAATGATAAGGGCCTAACAGAAGCAGAAGAGATTAAAAAGAGGTGACAAGAATACACAGAAGAACTATACAAAAAAGGTCTTAATAACACAGATAATCATGATGGTATGGTCACTCACTTAAAGCCTGATATCCTAGAGTCTGAAGCCAAGTGGGCCTTAAGAAGCATTACTATGAACAAGGCTAGTGAAGGCGATGGTATTCCAGCTGAGCTATTTCAAATCCTGAAAGATGATGCTCTTAAAGTGCTGCACTCAACATGTCAGCAAATCCAGAAAACTCAGCAGTGGCCACAGGACTGGAAAAGGTCAGTTTTCATTATAATCACAAAGAAGAGCTGTGCCAAAGAATACACAAACCACCATGAATTGAACTCATTTCACAAGCTAGTAAGGTTATGCTCAAAATCCTTCAAGCTAGGCTTCAGCAGTACATGAACCGAGAACTTCCAGATGTTCAAGCTGGATTTAGAAAAGGTAGAGGAACCAGAGATCAAATTTCCAACATTTGTTGGATCACAGAGAAAGTAAGAGAATTCCAGAAAAACATCTACTTCTGCTTGCTTGACTACACTAAAGCCTCTGACTGTGGATCACAACAAACTGGAAAATTCATAAAGAGATGGGAATAATAGACCACATTATCTCTCTCCTGAGAAACCTGTATGTGGGTCAAGAAGCAACAGTAAGAATCCTACATGGAACAACAGACTGATTCCAAATAGGGAAAGTAGTATGACCAGGCTGTATACTGTCATCCTGTTTATTTAACTTACATGCAGAGTACATCAGGTGAAGCGCCAGGGCAATGAATCACAAGCTAGAAACAAGATCGCCAGGAGAAATATCAACAACCTCAGATATGCAGACGATACCACTCTAACGGCAGAAAGTGAAGAGGAACTAAAGAGCCTATTGATGAGAATGAAAGAGGAGAGTTAAAAGGCTGGCTTAAAACTCAACATTCAAAAAACTAAGATCATAGCTTCCTGTCACATAACTTCAGGCAAATAGATGGAGAAAAATGGAAACAATGACAGATTTTATTTTCTGGGGCTCCATAACCACTGCAGACTGTGACTTCAGTCATGAAATTAAAAGATGCTTGCCCCTTATCAGAAAACCTATGACAAACCCAGACAGTGTATTAAAAAGCAGAGACATCACTTTGTTGGCAAAGGTCCATTAAGTTAAAGCTCTGGGTTCTCTGGTAGTCATGTATGAATGTGAGACATGGACCATAAAGAAGGCTGAGCACCAGAGAATTGAGGCTTCTGAATTGTGATGGTGGAGGACTCTTCAAAGTCCCTTAGAATGAAAGGAGACCAAAGCAGCCAGTCCTAAAGGAAATCATCCTGAATATTCATTGGAAGGACTAATGCTGAAGCTGCAGCTCCAATACTTTGGCCACCTGATGCAAAGAGCTGACTTATTGGAAAAGACCCTGATGCTGGGAAAGACTGAAGGCAAAAGAAGGGGGTGGCAGAGGATGAGATGGTTAGATGGCATCACCAATTCCACTGACATGAATCTGAGCATGTCTTCTCAGTCTATCTCTTCACTACAGGGGATAGTGAAGGACAAGGGAGCCTGACGTGTCATGATCCATGGGGTCACAAAGAGTTAAACACAGCTTATCGACTGAACAATAGCAACAATGAATAATGATGAAAAAGAACTTTTCATGTACTTATCTGAACATCTGTATATCCTCTGTGGTGAAGTGTGGGTTCAAATCTTTTTGCCCATTTTATTGAGCTTTTTAAACTTATTATTGAGTTGTAAGAGTTTTTAATATTAAAGATTCAAATTCTTCATCATATGCATATTTTGTAAGTATTTGCTATCAATCTGTGTCTCTGTTTTTCTTTTTCTTTAGGGTGTCTTTTGAAGAGCAAACGTTCTTAATTTCAATGAAGTTCAATTATTTAATTTTTACTTTATATACTTCTTGGTTTGTATGTTGTACTTAAGAAATCTTTGCCAAACCAAAGGTCATGAACATTTTCTCCTAATAGTTTTATATTTTTAGCTCTTACACTAAACTCTATAAACCATTTCAAGTTATTGTTTTTATATCATGAGGAAAAGAATAAGCTTCATTTTTCCAAACGACTATCTAATTGTTCCAACACTTGTAGAAAACATTATCTTTTCTCTTCCTAGCAGTCTGGCAAAAATCAATTAATGATATATGCGTGGGTCTATTTCTGGACTGTATTCCATTGGTTTACTTTACCCTCTCCTTAATGCTAGTATTACACTATCCTGTTTATTGTAGCTTTATAATAAGCCTTTAAATTATGTGGTATAAGAACTCCAATTTTTTTCTTTGATAAAGTTGTTTTAAATACTCTTAATCCTATGCATTTTCATGTATTAGAATCAGCTTGTTATACATAAAAGCCTGCTTTTCATTAGTAATACATTGAATCTATAGCTAAAATGGGGGAAATTTGTCATCTTAATAATATGAATATTCTGAAGCATCAATAGATATATCTTTTTAGTTATCTAGGTTTTTAAATTACTCTCTGCAGCATTTTGCAGCTAAATGTGGATATATACCATTTGTCAAATTTATCAATCCTAACCTAACACTCTCCTTCTAGAATCTAATTCTTTCTTGAAACTACCTTTGAAATTAGCTAATACCTGATGTCATCTTCTGTCCAGATTAACCCTCCGTCACCAAGTTTGTATCATAGGAGGAAGAATTTGCAGCTGTGCATTAAATATTTCATTAAGTTATTTAAGCATAATCCATTGGGTTTAAAAGTAAACTGTCATCTAAAGCTATCACCATGAACTGTCTACACCTTATTTTCAGGAGGCCATTAGAGGAAAATATTATGCATAAAAATGATTTAAACAACATCTGTTTCAGTCAGTGATTTAATCCTCTCAGAGACAGCTGAAAGCATAATATTTTTGTCACACAAGAACACAGCTTTCTTTCTAAATGGGTTAAGTTCATGTGATGGCAGAACATAGAGGAAAACTATAATGGGAAAATATGAATAGCAGAGGGCTTAGCTTTAGCCATGCAGTCTTCAGTTCAGTTCAGTTCAGTTGCTCAGTTGTGTCCGTCTCTTTGCAACCCCATGAATCGCAGCACGCCAGGTCTCCCTGTTCATCACCATCTCCCAGAGTTCACTCAGACACATGTCCATTGAGTCAGTGATGCCATCCAGCCATCTCATCCTCTGTCGTCCCCTTCTCCTCCTGCCCCCAATCCCTCCCAGCATCAGAGTCTTTTCCAATGAGTCAGCTCTTCTCGTGAGGTGGCCAAAGTACTGGAGTTTCAGCTTTAGCATCATTCTTTCCAAAGAAATCCCAGGGTTAGTTCACAAAAATAACAAATCAGTCACATAGAAACTTTTCTGGCAAGTTGTGTGTCAACCAAGAATGAACTTTAGAGTAGGTTTCCTGGGCTGCCAGACTTTAAAACCAGAAAACAAGTAATAAAAAAATAAGTATAAATCTTTCAATAATCAAGTTAATTGTCAATGGACTGATTGCTCTGATCAAAAGGCATAGGCTGTCTGATTGGATAAAAAATAAGACCCATCCACATAATGCTTACAAGAGACTTCAGAGCTAAAGACACACACAGACTAAAAGTGAAAAGCTGGAAAAATATTTCATGCAAATGCAAGTGACAAGAAAGCTAGGTTATGCTCATATCAGACAAAATAAATTTTAAAACAGGCAAAAATGAAAGACAAAGAAAGGTGTTACATAATGATGAAGGGATCAATACCAGAAGAGGATACAACACTCAATACATATGCTCCTAATAAGCACATAAATATATAAAGCAAATATTACAGACATAAAGGGAGAAATTGACAATAAAACAATAATAGGAGGGAACTTTAACACTCCACTGACATCAATAGACAGATCACCCATACAGAAAATCAATAAGGAAACAGAGTCTTAAATGACACATTAGATCAGTTAGAATTAACAGACATCTAAAGAATATCTTAACCAAAACAGCAGAATGCACATTCTTATCAAACATACATGAAACATTCTCTAGGATAGATCACTACTAGGAAACAAAACAAATCTCAACAAATTTAAGAGGACAGAAACTATATCAAGACTTTCTTCTGATCACAATGGTATGAAACCAGAAATAAATCGCAAGAAGAAAAATGGGGAAAACAAACATGGACACTAAAAAGAATAACATTAATGGGCCAATGAAGAAATCAAGATATTTTGAGAGAAATGAAAATAAAAACACAGCGTTCCAATTTCAATGGGATACAGCAAAAGTATTTAGATCTCAGAAGGAAGTTCATTGCAAAAGAGACCTACCTTAAGGAATAAGAAAAATCTCAAAAACCCTATTCTATCATCTAAAGGAATTAGAAAAAGAAAAACAATGAGATATCACCTAACACCTCTCAGAATAGCTATCATCAAAAAAACCATAAATAATAAGTGTTAGCAAGGATGTGTGGAAAAGGAAATGCTAGTACAGTGCTGGTGGGAATGTAATTGGTATAGCCACTATGGGAAACAGGTTGGAGATTCTTCAGAAAACTAAAAGTAGGATTACCTATATTTAGTATTCCATTCTTCAAAAAACTAAAAATAGAGTTACTTATATTCAGTGGAATAAGTAATTCCACTCTTGGGTATGTATCTGAAAAAAAATGAAAGCTCTAATTTGAAAAGTTACATCACCCCAATGTTTACAGCAGTATTATTTACAATAGTGAAGACATGGAAGCAAACTAAATGCCCATCAACAGATAAACAGAGAAGATATGGTATATATACACTACTATATATAAGATATATAATAAGGACCTACTGTATATCACAGCAACTCTACTCAATACTCTATAGTAACCTATATATATATAGGTAATGAAGGTTACTCAGTCATGTCTGACTCTTTGCGACTCCATGGACTGTGGACTCTTTGCAACTCCATGGACTATACAGTCCTTGGAACTCTCCAGGCCAGAATACTGAGTGGGTAGCCGTTCCCTTCTGCAGGGGATCTTCTTAACCCAGGGATCCAATCCAGGTCTTCTGCATTGCAGGCAGACTCTTTACCAGCTGAGCCACCAGGGAAGCCCAAGAATATTGGAGTGGGTAGTCTATCCCTTCTCCAGCAGATCTTCCTAACTCAGGAATCAAACCAGGGTCTCCTGCATTGCAGGCAGATTCTTTACCAGCTGAGCTATGAGGGATATGTGTGTGTGTGTGTGTGTGTGTATATGTATAACTGATTCACTTTGCTATACAGCAAAAAGTAACACAGCATTTTACATCAACTATACTCCAATAAAATTATTTTTTAATCTTTTATCAGGTAAAGATTTGATAGTACCATTAATGCTAAAATATAAGTGACTAATAAATGTTATCTTCCACTGAGAGAAAGAAAAAACAATATGATGTGGTATACATACATACATATATTACTCATATGTGGAAGGTTACTCATACGTGGAATATTACATATGTGGAATATATGGAATATTACTCCACCATAAAAAAGAATTAAATTCTGCCAATTGCAATGTCATGGATAAATCTAGAGGGTATTATGGCCAGACAGAAGGAGACTAAAACAGCATATTATCTCTTATATGTAGACTCTAAAAAATAAAACAAACAAATGAATAGAACAAAAGAGAAACAGACCCACAAATAGAGAGAACAAACTCATGGTTATCAGCGGGGAGAGGGAAAGTGAGAGAGATAAGATATGGGGAGCAGTTTAATAGGCGTAAACTACAATGTATAAAATAAAAGCTACAAGGATATATTGCACAGCACAGGGAATATGCCCAGCATTGTATAACAACTTTAAATGGAGCCTAATCTAAAAAAAAAAAAAAAGGAATCACTATGCTGTACACCTGAAACTAAACAATATTGTAACTATACTTAAATAAAATAATAATAAATAGAGATGAGTGTAGGCAACTTTTTTAAGGAGATTTATTTAACAGTAAGCAGGAAAATGGCTTTAATTTTCAACTATTAGGGAAAGAAAAGGAAAAGATCAAAGTCTCCAATTTGTTGGATTAAGTATGTGTTAACACTATTAACCAAGATTAAAATTAGATATGGAATAATGACACCAGAGATTTGGAAGAGGTAAATGGTGGGTTTACTTTGGAGCCTATTAGGTCTGCATACAGAATTACCTAATCAAGGCAAGCCAGAATCAGAGGCCAGGGATCTCTGAACAGAGCTAATATCTCAATGGTGGACCACCCTGGTGGCTGAGACCGTAAAGTGTCTGTGAGAGACCTGGCTTCAATCCCTGGGTTGGGAAGATTCCCTGGAGAAGGAAATGGCAACCCACTCCAGTACTCTTGCCTTGAAAATCCCATGGACGGAGGAGCTTGGTGCAGGCTACTATCCATGCGGTCACGAAGAGTCAGGCACAACTGAGCAACTTCACATTCAAGGTATGAGTAAGGGAAGCTGGAGCTTTCCCAGAGCAGCCCATGGGGTTTGAGGACTGGGAAAAGTTGTCCTTTCTTGAATTGAGTATATTTAGGGAGGAAAAAGGGAGAAGGTAATGGCACCCCACTCCAGTACTCTTGCCTGGAGAGTCCCATGAACGGAGGCGCCTGGTGGGCTGCAGTCCTTGGGGTCGCTAGGAGTTGGATAGGCTGAGTGACTTCACTTTCACTTTTCACTTTCATGCATTGCAGAAGGAAATGGCAACCCACTCCGGTGTTCTTGCCTGGAGAATCCCAGGGACGGGAGAGCCTGGTGAGCTGCCGTCTATGGGGTCGCACTGAGTCGGACACAACTGAAGCGACTTAGCAGCAGCCGCAGGGAGGAAAAAGAGAGTCTCCAAAGGCTCAACACACAAAAAAGAAAAGTTAAGCAAACTGCATTCAGAAACAAAGTAAGACACTCCAGTTGATTTGGAAAGGAAAGCTGTGATTGTCACTTATGCAGAATGACCCTCAGGAACGCCAGTGATTAGACAACGGAAAGGAATGCTGTTAAAAGCGGAGACTTGGGATACACATCCATTTCCTGCTATGCAAGAAACTATCATTGTCTTCACCTCATATCAGCTTTCCATTCCTCTTATTAATGTTGGTTTGTTGGAAGTCCAACTTCGATAGCCCTTGGTATCTTCCATCAGTCTGGTGAACCCCAACTGTTCCTTAGAGGCAGAAATAAAATTGGAGTCAGGAGCAGAGTGCAGACAACTTGGGGGCTGCTTCTCACATCTCCTGTTTGAGGCTCTCAAGGCATTGAGAATCTGCACAGATCTATGGAAATATGATGAGTTCACTGGATACAATGAATTTGAATACTTGACCAAACGGAAAGGCAGGCTTAAAACTCAGGAAATGTGTTCAACAGAAGTAAAAAGTACTAATACCTGAATATTCCCCATTTTACCCCTCCTTCCTTCCCTCCTTTAGCACTTGCTGAGTTCTCCTTTAAGTAAAGGAGCTTGGTAATATAATATAATAATATAAAACAAAAAGTGAAGTTAACCTACATCACAATGAGCTTGGAGATAAAGACAGAAAAATCAGGTGGGCTGAATGTTGAAGCAAGTTTCTGAGGGTTTGGAGTCAACAGCGGAAAATGAAGTGTTTCAGGGAGCAACTGCTTTCTACTGTAGGAGCCCCCAAAGATGCAAAACACAGGTTACATTTTCACCTGTGTTGTGCATAAAAAATGCTTTCAGTTTATGCATTTAATTGAGAAGCTATTTAAGGAACTGAATGATTTTAATTATCTTTGGGCTGAGTAATTTTTTATATAAATGGTAATTAAAATGCTCTAAAGAAACAGAAACTTTGAAGTGATTTGAAAAGAGAAAACTGGATGAGAAAATGAGTGAGCATACCTCCCATAGCAGAGTAACATCCAGTTTAAAGGATTTAGCATCTTCACCATGTTATCGTCCAAGCAGAGCTATAGCAGTGTCATCAAACAATACAATCTACCACATTAAATCACTGCCTCTAATTTGAAAATTATATATTTTAAAAGTTTGTTTTTAACTTGTGTACTGTTTTTAATATATTCATTCATGTCTGAGTATGTTTAAGAAACATTTTCATTAAAATAATATACTTTAATGTGGAAAGAAAGAATTTGGCCTCTACATATGGTTCACTTTTACTAAATTTGAAAAACGCTTGGAACACAACTTGCCTTATGCAAAGCTTGATGAAAACGTGCTCTGAGACAGGCACAGGCCATAGCGAGCAGCTGGCAAGAAGCTGAACAGATGCCCGAGCAGCTCCAGAGTAAAATACAGTGTTTAGGAACTTTTTATCAAATCTATAGAAATGTTTTATTCTCCAGCTTTTAAAAATTTTGGATAATCATATCTCAGAGGTACTTTAATAATAGCCATTTATGTTTATGATATCTTTCACCATAATGCACATTTATTTAGCTACCTCAAATTATAATTTTGTGTTTTCTATGAATGAGCCTTGCACTGACCAACTATAGGCAGCATCTTGATATTCCCGGCAATCATAATTCCAAATAATGTAGTCATATTCTAAACAATGTCCTGAAAAGTGAGATAATAAAAGTATTATAATGTTGGCATAGCAACTAGGCCATTTCAGTTTAAACACACGAGGATTCATAATTTTAAATCACACTTAAACAACCAAGACTGTATTGATAAGTCATCAATCCTTATTCATTCTTTTTCAGTCATTTCTTTCATCCTTATTCTGTCATTTCTGTTTATTGTTGAATGCTACTTGCCTCCCTTTAACTCTTAATTCAACACTTAACAATGTATATTTTTGAGTGATCACAACTTTTAGTATGGATGGAAGTATAATAAGATTTGGCCCTTCTCATCCTGACATTTCTTTTTATTATGCTTCCTCTTGCTCAAACTGAGTTCCAGTCAAATT
This sequence comes from Ovis canadensis, assembly GCF_042477335.2. Lineage (NCBI taxonomy): Eukaryota > Metazoa > Chordata > Mammalia > Artiodactyla > Bovidae > Ovis > Ovis canadensis. Next base: position 39,882,086 of record NC_091250.1, on the reverse strand, counting down.
GAAATTCTTCCATTTTTTGAGCAGCATATAATCTCTGTAATCTTAAAAATGCCTCTCAAATGTTCACATTATTGAGTTCATCTAGTCCAGCAGCTTTTCCTCAAGGCTGAGAGAGGCTGCCAGGTGTAGCAAATAAAACTACAAAATGCCCACTTTAATTTGAATTGCAGATAAACTGTGATTTTTTTTTTTACTATAAGTATAGCACCTCTATTACCTAGTACATACTTATACTAAATAACTGCTTATCTGAAATTCAAATTTTATCAGATGTGTGCGTGTGTGTGTGTGTGTGTGTGTGTGTGTGTGTGTGTGTGTGTGCGTGCGCGCATGCGCTCAGCTGTGTCTGTCTGACTCTCCAGCTTTTAAAAGTTTCGGATAATTTTTCAATCCATGGACTGTATTCTCTAGGATCCTCTGTCCATTGAATTTTCCGGGCAAGAATACTGGAGTAGGTTGCCGTTTCCTACTCTATTTTACCAGATACCCCTATTTTTATCTGGCAACCCTTTGGCTAGGACTCTCAATTCTATAACTTCTAATTTGTTATAAAGCATGCCTTCTCCCTCTGGCATGGCTGAAAAAAGTAGAGTCTACTATACCAAAGAGTAAGATGATGGCCCTAGGCCTGGCCTGCCAGCCTTTGGTGTGACATCAAGCACTTCCTCTCAGCTGAATCTTGAGCCTCTTTTTCACATTAATTTCACAGCCTGCACTGCCATGTTGCTCTGTATTATTTTCTAGATTTCCTTGTCTTCTAACTGGCTTAGGCTCTGATGGATGAGATGTAAATTACATCTGATATTCCTTCTGGGACACACATGGGGTAAGAGGGACCCATCTCAAACTCAGGTTCCTGGGGCCAGTACTAGACACAGTGACAAGTGGGGCAGGTTAGTATGGCACAGTGGGTAGCCAAGGTCCAAGTCCTGTGTGAGACCCGGCCTTCAAATACACATATGAAGCCTCATGTTCAAGAGAGCAGGAAGAAAATAAGAAAGGGAAAAAAAAAAACAATATGCAACATAATCTGCAAGATGAGGCAACAAGAGAGACGTGCTCCTATGGAATATTTTCAACAGACTAATTTTTAAGGAGAAAATTGTTAAGAAGGCCAAGTTTATTTGGACAATTCACTTTCCAGCTTTGGTTGCCCAAAGACAGAGAGATCCTATCTTCAACCTTAGGAGTGGAAGACATTCTTCTCCTAGGTAGCTCCTTGATCTCAACCCTAATCCTACATAAAATTCAAAGCCCAGACTTACCTTGAGATTCTTTCCTTATTCCCTACTTAGATGTTCTCATTTTGTGTGACTTTCCCAGTGCTGTCTCCCTGCCCCATGTCCACATCTGCTCGGTTCTCACAGCCTAATGTAAGAAGAGAGATTAGTCATGGCCTTAAACTATGTTAAAGATCATCATATCTACTAGGTGACAGCTGTTGCTGCTGCTGCTAAGTCGCTTCAGTCGTGTCCGACTTTGTGCGACCCCACAGACAGGGGCCCACTGTCCCTGGGATTCTCCAGGCAAGAACACTGGAGTGTGTTGCCATTTCCTTCTCCAATGCATGAAAGTGAAAAGTGAAAGTGAAGTCGCTCAGTCGTGCCCAACTCTTAGCGACCCCATGGACTGCAGCCTACCAGGATCCTCCGTCCATGGGATTTTCCAGGCAAGAGTACTGGAGTGGGGTGCCATTGCCTTCTCCGAGGTGACAGCTACCTATATTCAAATTATAGTGCCTAAGGAATCACAGCCGTATTCTAACATAGTATGCATTATAACCGTCATTTAATATCCCTGAAAACAAATTTAAAAGCTGTTTACTCACTCCAGCAGCCATGCCAGAGCTTCAGTCATGTGCACTCCTTGCGACCCTAGGGATGTAGCCTGCCAGGCTTTTCTCCATGGGATTCTCCAGGCAACAGTATGGGAGTGGGTGGCCATGCCCTCCTCCAGGGGATCTTCCTGACCCAGGGATTGGACCCACACCTCTTATATCTCCTTCACTGACAGGCAGGTTCTTCACCACCAGTGCCACCTGGGAAGCTGCACTCCCAACAGCAAGGCATCCAAACAATGACTCATTAATCAAATAGGAAAAATGGAGGTGGGGAGGAGTGGAAAGAGTTGATCTAAGTGGTTTCTGTTTCTTGCAATCTCTGATTAAGAATAACAAGAAAACTGGGGAAAAAATATAAAAATCATTGGCTTGAAAGCCTTAGGAAACTAGCAAAATATGGAAAATTTTCTAGAGCACGATGTGGTAGAAATATGAACTCCAGAGATAAGGAGTAACATTTGGGCTACTTCTGCACACGTGGCACTTGCCAGTTCTGGAGAGATAGCTGAGAAGTCCTTTCAACAGCTCAAATGGTGAGGGAGATAAAAACTGAAGTCAAAGACCCACCTGGAAAACATCCCCTATATTGGCTTAGGAAACCAAAGAGTTGTATCTGAGGATTAAGGGTAAACTAGAATTAATTAACCAACCTTCAAAAAGACTGCAGCTCAATTATCACCTCATCTGCATAGCCCAGAAAATCTGTTTCAGAAATAACCCCAGGTTGCTTGCACCCATGCAAGCTGCAGAAGTAAATAAAAATTCTCTTTAATAAAAGACAGAATCATCTATGGTAGAATATGAGTACTTTTCACTTATATTTCCAATTTTCTTTCAGACAAAGGAAAAGACTACACATCTTCAAGCACTTGAATTTGGGAGCACACATGAGACTTGCCCAGGAAGTGAAATATGTAAAAGTGAAGTACAAGATTCTGCAATAATTCTTGCTGGACTTAGAGATATGGCCACGAAAGGTAAAGAAGCTCTCAGAGGGCACAGCCGTGGATGATAAAAAAAAATAAGGATGGATTAAGGAAGCCTTCCTAGAAGCAGAACTAAGTCCTCAGGATAGGGGGCTGCTGAAACGTGTTCTCAGGATACATTAAACGTTACTACAGCCCAGGAATTTCTGTTGGTCCCTTTCCCTCACTCTTCCTCTTTCAGAATGAACATGCTCATCATAATTACTGTCCCTGTTTCACCACTGTAAGTCTGTATGGAGCAGACCAAGAGCTGCCACATCTGGACATGATATAAAGACTACGCACATCACGCCTAATGGAGAAACAATCACGTAGCACCGAAAGATCTGGAATTTTCAGGTCAATGGTATTTTGGAGTCACCTTTGGGAAAGACTGGGTGTCTTTGGCATGCAGCAATGACAATGAGCCTAACATTTGGTGATGAGCTTTGTGTGGTAGAAATGAATGCCTCTTCATATCCCCAGTTTTCCTCTCTTTCTAGGGCCCCTGTGGGGACTGTATTTCCTTATCTCCCTTCTTCAGCCAACAAAATATTAATAGAAGTGATATGTACATTTACAGGTAGATTAGTTAAAATATAATCCTCTGATTTTCCTCTATCTTGGCAAGTTTGGACACAGCTGTTAATATGAAGATGCTGCAAGAGCAAAGCAAGCTGAAATACTAAACTGATACATGTGCGTAATAGTGATACCAAATAGTTACAAGGTCTTCCTTAGATGAGAAAAAAACAACTTCTTAATATTAATCCACTGAGATTTTGAGGTTGTTATCATAGCCTAAGAAAGATTTTCCAATACTTTAATCTATCTTCCGTAAATTATTTCTCATTTCCCTTGCAAAATATTTCTTAATTTCTATCATTTTTATCTTTTAATCTGTGTTTTTTCACAGTTCACCAATTCATTTTTCATTTTTTTAAAAATTATTTGTATACTGTTTTAAGTTACTTTTCATTTTGAGTTATTACAAAATATTAACTATATCCCCCACTTTGTACAAAACATCCTTGAGCCTGTCTTACACCTAATAGTTTGTGTCTCCCACTTCCCCATCCCAATATTGCCCCTCCCACCTCTCTCCCCACTGAAACCCCTAGTTTATTCTCCATATCTGTAAGCATGCTTCTTTTCTGTCATATTCACTAGGTTGTTATATTTTTTAGATTCCACATATAGGTGGTATCATACAGTATATGTCATTCTCTGTTTAACATTTCACTTAAACAGTAATTCCCTTCGAGTTCATCCATGTTGCAAAAAATGTCAAATATTTTTATAATAGTTACTTTTCATCTTGTTAGAATGGTAATGTTTGCCAACTGAAAAGAACTGGAGAAATCCAAACAGGATAAAAGAGAAAACAACCAAACAGGAAAAAAGAAAAAAACCCCGACTACTGACAGTCATCACTAACAAGTATCTTGTTGATTTTTTTAGTCTTGTAGCCTAGAGTACCAATGAGTCAATGCTTACAGATGAACAGAAAGGAATTAAAAAAAAAAAAAAACTCGGTGTTCAAGGAAGCATTATTGCTAATTAATGGCCACAGATACAAAATATAATAAATTATAATAATTAACCATTCCTTCACAAATTTAAATTATCATGAAGCTCAAGAACTACCCTTCAGCCTGCTTTTCTTCAGAGTGGCCGCTCAAAGTTTATTTTTGTTGTTGTTGTTCAGTTGCTAAGTTGTGTCCAACTCTGCAACCCCATGGACTGCAGCACAACAGGCGTCCCTGTCCTTCACTATCTCCCAGAGTTCAAGAAATTTTCATTTTACATTCATGGTTTATGTTATCAATATCTTCTCTCTGCCAGGCTGCTTTCCAGGTTCAAATAGTTAACCTTGACAATATATTAGAGTAGAATAAATGTGCGGTAGACCGACAGGACAAAAGTCACTTGAGTTTCAGTCTTCCTAACAACTACAATAACAGTATCAGAAACAGATTAGGAATTTAGAAGGTGTACTGCAATCAGTCAATACTTCCAGACCCTCTCCAGTGACCTACCATTAGAAATTAATCTTTGGTGTTAAGTATACAAATTGTATATTGTAATGCAATGCTTTTAAGTTATATATTTTAAATATATGTATCTTTTGTACTAAACCTATTTCAAGGGGCTTTACTTATTAACCTAAAGATGTATTTGAATCCTTTGGGGGATGCTTTTTGAGGAACCATGCCATATCTAACCCTATGCAGTAAGATCCTGGGGGAAAGGATGAGTTACTATGTTGTGCTGGGAAGATTCTCAAAAGAAAGATAACACTTCAGACCACATGCTTTTTCAGCTACATCTTACAAGCAGCTGCTTGCACACAGTTATTCTAGGGGAGAATGAACAATACATGCATTCTGATTTCCTGTCAGTCAGACTGACATATATGCCAGGCACAGACTGAGTCGTGTAGATATGTATGAATGTTCCAAGGGTATTCTTGAAAACTTCCCTGGACCTCACATATCTGATCTATCCTTAAACTCAGGGCATCCCCATTTGACCCTCAACTCTTGGCTCCATCATCTGGGTTTGATCCCACCTCTGGCAATTTTAATCTGGTGTCTGTAATTGGTCTCACTGGGATTAGTTTCTCAGCTCTGCCTAAGAGATTTTGGTCTAAACTCTGATTATTTCCTTGGCAGGCTGCCTCGGATAGTATAGCGCATCCTAATCCTAGCCTCTCATGACTTGGTCGATTCTCTAGCCAAACAGGCCCTGGGACTGTAGTAGAACACTGTGCCTCTCTCAGAAATCCTGATTATTGCACAGTATTCATTTCTCTTGCTCTTCTTTGTGTTCCACACAGGTAAACAAGAGCCTCATGTGGCTCAGGAAAATACAGTAAAAATAGTGTGTAATGGCTTTAATGAAAAGCTAGTTGGGAAAGTAAGATTCAGAGTTTATTTGGCTATTGAAAACACAGAGCTCATAAACAGCAGTTGAGATGACAGCCTTCTGCTTCACGTTGCACCACATTCGCTTCACAGTACTGAGCAGAGCCTCACTCTTTTCAAACAAGGAAAATAACCAGGCTCCCTGCACTTGGTATCAATTTAAATGAGCACATTCAGTTCCATTATTACTTGGAGTAAAGTGAATTTACTGTTTTTGACAAGGAACTCGCCCTTTCTTGAGGTTATATGAGCCTATTAAAGAGCCAGCAAATTGGCCAGCAATTATTAACTTAACTTTTTCTATCAAAGTGCTTAGAATAAGATGTCAATTTTGAACAGGAGAGTTAACGCATTTCTCAAATCTGTTATTAACCATATGCATTGTCAACAAATATGTTAAATGGGCATTTAGAAATCATTTCTCTCCTCTCTTTGCACTAATAGATTTTAGGCTGAAGAGCTTCTACCATATTTCCTATAATGGGTTTCCATCTATATTGACTTCCACAATAGCCTGTAAAGCTAGTGGTTGGGCCTTTATATTCATCTAAAAATGAGAACACAGAGGCACAAGTATTGTATACACCATCAGAAAGAAGGAGGTCACAAATGAGAGGAAACAGTTGATTTTGATCTGAACAGTTAATGTGACACTGGGTTTCTAACTCAAACTCACTCAACCACAGGATCGTAAGTAAAACTGGATTTTAAAAACCTGTATCATAATGTTACTGAGAAATATTGAAGAAAACCATGTGGCTAGTATATACTGAGTTATAAATGAATGGTCATTATTTCTGTTGAACTTTGTTTTACTAAATTTGTTTAGAGTCAACTCTAGAAACATGAGTCAGTAGACCACTTCAGGACTGAGGTGGGGAGAAGACCCTTCCACCAATCAGAGGCTGAGTGATTACAACACAGGAATATAATGTCACTGGGCTTGGTTTAAAGACCATAATTTGGGAGTGGTGGCTGGAAGACTGTGCAGGACAGATGCAAAGATAAGTCCTAGTGGAACATTTCTGAAAAATTACTTTGTGGTTGTCAGTGGAACCAAAGACACTTCTCTGGAAGAATGACTTATTCTGTAAATGCTGCCAATGACTCAATCATCTGGCTCTGAGGAATTTATTAACTTTCTGCTAAGTGGTTCACATGCATAAACTCATTTAATTTTATCACAATTCTGTGAGGCACGCTCTCTTTTATATAGGTAAAGGAAGTGAGGCTGTAGGGGTTAGACATCCTGTTCACGATATTGTGATTCATAAGTCAGAGGAACAAAACTCAGGTCCTTGAGTTCTCACCATTCTACTACGTTTCTTCCCAAAGAACTAGGATCTCACCAACAAAAATCATTATCTACATTCTGTTTGAGAAGAAAGTAAGATATTATAAAATGAGTATGTCTCTTCAGGAAATGACGGCCACCTACACACACACACACACACACACACACACACACACACACATACATAAAATCAGATATCATAAGATACCATAGTATTTATTCAGATCCTATCCAGAAGTTTTGAAAGGTAATGGAATTATGTTTCTTGAATACTTTTCTATTAACACATTTTCTAATAGCATCATTTATCATGCGATCATGAACTGTATAAACTATTAATAAAATGTATTCATATCTTATTTTCCAGAACAAGTTTAAGGATTTAGATTCTCTTTGGGGGGGGTGGGGGGGGAGTGGATTATGCAGGTTTCTGTGTCTCTCTATGAAATTCTTTGACTTCTGTAGGGAGAATGCAATTCATTATATAAGAAACATTCACTGAGCAGCTACTGTTTTCAAGCCACTTTGCTAAATTATAAATAGAAAAGGGAAAAGATACATTTCTGGCCTTTACTAAATAGATAATATTGTTCAAATGCTATACAAAGGAATCATCTGACTACCAACACCATGGGGGGAACATGTTGCCTTTTCATCCACCAGTGTTCCTAATCGTCTGCCCAGGCTTTCCTTTTCCCTCCATGCCTATCAAATGTGACAGAATGTCTCTACAAGATGGTGCAGGAAATTTATCATATTTATTCTTATAGTGGCTTCACGTTTATATAGTCACTCCCATTTTAGGCCTTCCTTGGTAGCTCAGAGGGTAAAGCGTCCGTGTGCACTGTCGAAGACCCGGGTTTGAACCCTGGGTTGGGAAGATCCCCTGGAGAAGGAAATGGCAACCCAATCCAGTACTCTTGTCTGGAAAAATCCATGGACAGAAGAGCCTAGTAAGCTCCAGTCCATGGAATCGCAAAGAATCACACGCAACTGAGCAACATTTTATCAATGAGGAAATGAAAAGTCAGAAATATGAAATAAATTACCAAAGATCATGCCATCAATTCATGGCAAAACTGAAATTTAAACCTAGGGTCTTAAAACAAAACCTAAGTTCAGTGCTCTTTTCACTTTACTACTTAGGACTCAAAAATAGGTGGTGGGTCTCATTCCCACAGGTTGGGTCCCTCAGGAGGCTGATTACAAAGTGAAGGTTAGTGCCCAGAAGGTTATTAGGCAGTGTTCTCAAGATCAACATGATCAGTAGACAGGAAGGAAGGTCAAGAGAGTTGGGCATTGATGCAGTCACAACAAGACCCCAGACAACAAGACTTTGAACTTGCATATCGACAAGGCACTGGAAGTGCACTACCTTGGAAACCTGTTGTGAAGAGCCGACTCATTGGAAATGACCTTGATCCTGAGAAAGATTGAGAGCAGAAGGAGAAGAGGGTGACAGAGGATGAGATGGCATCACCGACTCGATGGAAACGAGTTGGAGCAAACTCCGGGAGACAGTGGAGGACAGAGGATCCTGGGACGCTGTTGTCCACAGGGTCGCAGGGTCGGACACGACTTAGTGACTGAACACCACCAACAAAGTGGCTCTGTGCAGTGAGGCAGTTTCCAGAGAGGGCTATCAAACGGTTCAAGGGCGTCAGTAACGTTCCCAGAAGTAGTGGACAATCCTTCAGTTTTGAATCAGGAATGTGGGTGGTCCAGAAAAGCATTCACATCTTAGAGCTTTGTGGGTCAGACTCCTACACTAATTTTGAGTCTCCTTCAACTATTTTAATCCAACTATTCACCACTGCAACGTGTTGACTTACAGGAGCACATTTCACTTGCATATTTTTCCAGCATGCACAACAGCCAACTAAACAAACAAAAAACAAAAGTGAAAAAAAATGTGGTCAACAATGGGCCAGAGCCAGAGTGGCTGAGGCTCATCTACAGGTGATTATTCTCAAAAACCTTGCTTTCACTTCTCATCCATGACAGGAAGATTTAAGGAGGGAGAATTTCATTTAATACATGCATCCAGTTACCTAAGAATCCCCCTAGATATCACCCTATACAAAGTATTTCCATTGATTTTTAAGGCTTCCTTCCTCCAGCAAATTTTAAAATACAAATATAAAATAATACAATACAAAATAAGTCTGAATGTATAATTTACATAATAGATTTAGCGAATGTAGGACTTTTCCATTCATATTACTTAAAAATACTAGATAAATTATAATTAAACATTTTAAAATACAGTTATGTTCAAATTTAAGAAAATTTTACATGATAGAAATAAAGAACTCAAAACCAGAGAAATAAGTGAGCACTACTTTTCTCCTTGTCTCCACGTGGGTATTAGAGCCACACATCTGGCTAAAGGATATGGCATAGAAGCCAACTAATACAGACAACGGGTTGGAAAAGTGAACGGGGAACTATGAACCCAAATCTTCAATGTGTAAAGCTGGGAAATTCCAATTTGAGAAATTAACACAAAACTGATTTAGTACTGCCAAAATTCTGAGAGTACAGGCAGAGTCAACCAGAAAACAATCCCACAGAAGTATCTTCACTTGATCCCACTTCACTATCTTCATCTTGAAGGTCTTCCACAGGAACGATTTATTAAAAGACAAATTCACAAATTGCACTTACCAAAAAAAAGTGAAGAAACAAATTGCCACAAAGTATACTCACAGATGCAATACACTGGAGAACTCCAAAGAGAAACAACAAATAATAGAAAAGTAAGGAAGAGATCTTAAAATAAGTATGTTGAAAGTGGTCAAGGCGATAACAATAATAGAGATCTTTGATAAGAATGAGATAATATGGAAAATAACAGATTTATTTAAGAGAACTAAAAGGAAATTCTTGGGGAAAAAAAACAGAAATCAAAATTAAGAACAGTTCAAATTTAGGCTAAATAGCTTACTAGACACAGTAAAAATTAGTGAACTGGAAGACAGATTGGTAGAAATTATTTTGAATGAAATTATTCTGAATGCAGCACAGAATGGTAAAGAGATAGAAACCATTAAAAAGAAGCTAATAGACAAAGGGACTTCCCCAGTGGTCCAGTAGTTAATACTTTGCCTTCCAGTGCAAAGGGTGTGGGTTCAATGCCTGGTTGGGGAGCTAAGATCCCACATGCTTTGTGGCCAAAAAAAAACAAAACATAAAACTGAAGCAATATTGTAGCAATTCAATATGTAAAAATGGTGACATCAAAAAAAATCTTAAAAAAAGTAGACAAGGAGAATCAAAAAAGAAGTTCCAACTTACAACCAGCATTCTAGAGAAAGTAATAAAGAAGATGGGAGATAAACAATGTTCAAAAAGATAAGCTTTTTTAGATTGGAAGATTGACTCGCTGACCAAGTCCCAAGCAGAATTTTGTTTTTAATCCACATTTAGATTCACTGTGGTGAAACTGTAAACCTAGTAAAGGATAGCATGAGTAGTGATGCACAAGGAGGAAATGGCATTGCTAGCAATTACACTGGTGTTAGAAAAGTCCAACATAGGAAGAGAAAGAGAACTTGTCTGTCACAGTATTTCAGACAAAACTATCTTCTTCTTAAAAAAAAAAAACAAAAACACTATTCTTTACTCTTTGAAAGCATGCTAATTTAGTCTCAGGAACGCAATGATGCTAGAATATGAATTTCTGATCTCTATCCTGCCACAGTGTCCTAGTTCACAAGTTAACCTCCCAATGGAGAACAACGGTATGTAGCTGCCTTGGGTCATCTGACCCCACTCACCTAGAGCCAGACATCCTGGAATGTGAAGTCAAGTAGGCCTTAGAAGGCATCACTACGAACAAAGCTAGTGGAGGTGATGGAATTCCAGTTGAGCTAGTTCAAATCCTGAAAGATGATGCTGTGAAAGTGCTGCACTCAATGTGCCAGCAAATTTGGAAAACTCAGCAGTGGCCACACGACTGGAAAAGGTCCGTTTTCATCCCAATCCCAAAGAAAGGCAATGCCAAAAAAAGCTCAAACTACCGCACAATTGCACTCATCTCACACGCGAGCAAAATAATGCTCAAAATTTTGCAAGCCAGGCTTCAGCAGTACGTGAACCATGAACTTCCAGATGTTCAAGCTGGTTTTAGAAAATGCAGAGGAACCAGAGATCAAATTGCCAACATCCACTGAATCATCGAAAAAGCAACAGAGTTCCAGAAAAACATTTATTTCTGCTTCACTGACTATGCCAAAGCCTTTGACTGTGTGGATCACAATCAACTGGAAAATTCTTCAAGAGATGGGAATACCAGACCACCTGACCTGCCTCTTGAGAAACCTATATGCAGGTCAGGAAGCAACAGTTAGAACTGGACATGGAACAACAGACTGGTTCCAAATAGGAAAAGGAGTACATTAAGGCTGTATATTGTCACCCTGTTTATTGAACTTATATGCAGAGTACATCATGAGAAATGCTGGACTGGAAGAAGCACATGCTGGAATCAAGATTGCAGGGAGATATCAATAGCCTCAGATATGCAGATGACACCACCCTTATGGCAGAAAGTGAAGAGGAACTAAAAAGCCTCTTGATGAAAGTGAAAGAGGAGAGTGAAAAAGTTGGCTTAAAGCTCAACATTCAGAAAATGAAGATCATGGCATCCGGTCCTGTCACTTCATGGGAAATAGATGGGGAAACAGTGGAAACAGTGTCGGGCTTTATTTTTCTGGGCTCCAAAATCACTGTAGATGGTGATTGTAGCCATGAAATTAAGAGACGCTTACTCTTTGGAAGGAAAGTTATGACCAACCTAGATAGCATATTCAAAAGCAGAGACATTACTTTGCCGACTAAGGTCCATCTAGTCAAGGCTATGGTTTTTCCAGTAGTCATGTATGGATGTGAGAGTTGGACTGTGAAGAAAGCTGAGTGCCGAAGAATTGATGCTTTTGAACTGTGGTGTTGGAGAAGACTCTTGGGAGTCCCTTGGACTGCAAGGAGATCCAACCAGTCCATCCTAAAGGAGATCAGTCCTGGGTGTTCTTTGGAAGGAATGATGCTAAAGTTGAAACTCCAGTACTCTGGCCACCTGATGCGAAGAGTTGACTCATTGGAAAAGACTCTGATGCTGGGAGGGATTGGGGGCAGGAAGAGAAGGGGATATGACAGAGGATGAGATGGCTGGATGGCATCACCGACTCGATGGACGTGAGTTTGAGTGAACTCTGGGGGTTGGTGATGGACAGGGAGCCCTGGCGTGCTGCGATTCATGGGGATGCAAAGAGTCGGACTTGACGACTGAGCGACTGAACTAAACTGAACTGAAGGAGGGCCACCAAACTGGCTTTCTAAATTTTTGCTTTAAGCTTCTATTTTAAAACAATACCACTTAATACTAACCAAATCAAACTGATTCAGTGACAAGCAGTTGAAACATGAGGTCTATCTTCATATGCAGATTCTGCCATTTCATGATATATTTTGTACATGTCCAACATTTTAAAATTATATTGACCTTCTGGCATACAAACTGTAGTCAGTGAGAAGAAGCTGAATAATGTATTTGATAAAGTTATTCAAAGACCTCAATTTTTCAGCAGAAGTAAAATGGGAGATTGGTTCTCCCCACAACCCATTCCATTATTATTGTATCCTTTATTAGACTCTTATCAAAACAATGTTAATATTCTTTTAAAGGGGGTAGCTTGACATTTTAAAGCAATACTACTTTTTAATTATTGGGTGTAAATATTCTTTAAATAAATAATTTTTCCCAGTACAGGTAATAAATAAACAGCTCATCAATTACCCCAACTTCTCCTAAATCCTCTTTCCCTAAAGTTTTAATTCAGTTATCTCAGAAATAAATCAATGAAGATAAGTGAAAATCAGGCAGCTTCTAGAAATTTTTATAATCCATTGTTTACTACAGTTACACAAATCGTTCTTCATTATCTCAACATTTTTCTTACTTGTCAAGAGTGCAACATTTCTCTGTGCTTTAACATTTAAGCTGCAATCATTCATTTCAAAAGCCAGAAATCCTGGCTCTTTACTCTGGTCTTACACACAGATTCATGTAAAAATGGTCTCAAAAGTGATGAATGCAAAACCGATGTGGTACACAAAATGATGCCGGAAGTACAGAAATAAAATATTAGGACTTTTATTCAAACATGTTTTCCCCAATATCTGAAAACAGAGCATTCTTATGAAACCTATGTGAGTCAAACTGTCATAAAGCAAATAAGCAATTGCCTTAGAACACATCTTGCTACAAGATGCACAGAATTAATTGAGATAAAGCACAGATGCTTGGAGAAGGCAGTGGCACCCCACTCCAGTACTCTTGCCTGGAAAATCCCATGGATGGAGGAGCCTGGGAGGCTGCAGTCCATGCTAAGTGTCGGACACAACTGAGTGACTTCCCTTTCAATTTTCACTTTCATGCATTGGAGAAGGAAATGGCAACCCACTCCAGTGTTTTTGCCTGGAGAATCCCAGGGACGGGGGAGCCTGGTGGGCTGCCGTCTATGGGGTCGCACAGAGTCAGACACGACTTGAACACTTGAAGTGACTTAGCAGCAGCAGCAGCACAGATGCTCAAAGACATTGTTCTAAATTATGGCAGTTTGAGATGCTGAGTGTACTTCCTGGGGAAGGAGCTTGGTGGTACTAACACTGTTTAGGGTGTGCAGTACCTCTATAAAATCTCCAACAAAACCAAAGCTGAGTGCTCTTTTCACTTTTTGCCTCTTATCTTAAAACTGAAATTCTCTTGGATTTCTTTCAGTTACTAACGCAGGTACTAATGTGGGTGTTTCATGAAAGCTAAGTAGAGTAAAGCAAAATTTCAAAATAGGGGAGATACTTGTACTTAGTTTTATTTCTAAAATAAGGTGTTGTGCATATGTTACTGATGGCACAGGCCCCTCACTCTGCCCAGAGGACATCTGGAGAAGAAGCAGTGTTAGAGGATGTGCATGACTATTATGCTCTCTGCTGTAAGGTAGTGAGTGCTCAGACAAACATATTTACAGATACTGCCCTTTTTGGCTTCCCTGGTGGCTCAGACGGTAAAGCATCTGCCTGCAATGTGGGAGACCCAGGTTCGATCCCTGGGTTGGGAAGATCCCCTGGAGAAGGAAATGGCAACCCACTCCAGGACTCTTGCCTGGAAAATTCCATGGACTGAGGACCCTGGTAGGTTACAGTCCATGGGGTTGCAAAGAGTCAGACATGACTAAGTGACTTCACTTTCACTTAACCCTCACACAGGCTTACCTGGTGGCTCACTGGTAAAGAATCTGCCTGCCAATGCAGGAGACACAGGTTCTGTCCCTGATCCTGGAAGATTCTCTGGAGAAGGAAATGGGAACCCACTCCAGTATTCTTGCTTGGGAAATCCCATGGACAGAGGAGCCTGGAGTCCATGGGTTCACAAAGAGTCAGACACGACTGAGCAAACAAACAACAGCAAGATCCTCACACAGTAGAGGAACGTTTTAAAAAGATTCTTGCAAAGAAACAGTAGATTGAAGAGGATGCTAATAGTACAAATTTCCCTGATGTGAAGCATATCTCTACAATTTTTTAGCAATGCAATACTCAAGCTAATAATTTTAAATGTCCATTAGCCATATGATAAATCTTAAGCACGTCTTTTTGGTGTCTAATGCTGATTATCAAAGCATGAAAATCTCCATATTGTGCTGTGGCAGAAATGACCAAAAAGATGTAAATAAATCAACATAATGATATATCAACATTCATTCCACTGTTAGCAAATGCTGTTCAAAGATACAGAGAAAAGCAAAGACCTTAAAAAAACAAGTATTAGAACCAGTTAAACAGTTGTTAGATAGTTGGGTCCAACTACTGATGTTTCTACCATTCTAGGCGTATGGTACTCGCTAGATGCTCTTCCAGTGACAAAATACACATAAAACTACAATTCGTAAGCCATTAAAGGACAGAGGTGCTGCAAAAGATATTTTCTCAATTGTAAGCAATTTATTTTTCTCTCATCATAATTTACAAGACAAAGAATACTGTATAAACTAACCCCTGAAACAGTGGCCACTCTGGGATTCTAAAAAGAACTCTGGAAGAAGGTCGCAGAAATAGCTAAACATGTGTGACTCAGTCACCACATCATTCATGAGCAAGCTACTGCAACAAAGAAATGAAGCCCAACATGTACAACATGCCACAGGCTCATTCATCAGGTAAGTTTTTCCTCTTTCAATGACACCTTTAAATTAAAAAGTATCTTTACAATAGGTGTAATAAGATGTGTAATGATTGCAAAAATCCTTAGTTTCACAGAGAGGTTTGCTTTATATCATGTGACAAAACACACAGAGTCAAAGATATTTAGTATAACTTAGAGATTTTTTTGTGTCTAAAAAGGGGAAAAAGGGTTCCAAGTTTGCTTCCCTTTTGGGACACAATGCAAGTAATCGAAAACAAACCTGTGTAAAGTGCCCTTTATGGGCAGTTTTCATTCATCTTCACAATGAATGTAAAAGTGATTGTTCTATGGAGGAAAACTGAGCTACAAAGAGAAAATCTGAAGTGGATATTTTAAATTATTTCCCTCATTATTTCTTTTGCTGAAAACAGTCACATGAAAAACCCATCTACATTCTTTAAAAATTTGTTAACAGAACCCTCCAAATGAAATTTTGAAAGATTTCGAACACTTTTGTTAAAAAAAAAAAAAAAAGTAAATGAAACACCTTTTCCAATTAACTAGGAAGAACAACTGATTTACATCTGGGAGATGGAAATTTACTGCAAGAATTTTTTGAAACAACAAAGTTTCACCAAAACATACAACATTTTGAGTGGAAGCCACTGATTTAGTAAGCACAGCCAATATGCATTCCTTCCTTTTGCACTTATGGATTTTTTCACCAGTAACATTTTTAGATATGAAAGTAATTTGAATAATTATTAAAATAAAGTAATATTTATGTCAATGAATTTTAAATAAACTGAAGCAAATAATCACTTTCATCCATCACAATGGGTTAAATTGAGATTATTTTTTAATAGTGAAGGATATTCACTCACACTACTTTCAAAATATTGCTTTGGGCACCATTAATAAAATTAATTATTTTAAATTAATCTTTATCTTTATATTTGAAATACATTTTAACACATTTTATAATGTATAAGTTAGTGCTTATACATGATATAAAAATATACATATAATACAAGTTAAAAGCTTAAACATTTTTACTGAGGAAGGTTTGAAGTTCATAAACTGAGATGACTTCTGACTATTCTTTCCATGGAGGGCTCTGCCTCATGTTCCATTTCTGGATGTTCGTGTTCTTGACTAGTAGGTGTCAATATCTGGAAATATGGCTGCATTTTTCCCACAGGCATAAAGAATGGAAATCTTACCTCCAACAGGAAAGCTTCCCTGCTGGTTTGAGAAATATCAATGACTTTGGAGTCTGTTTCCTTGGTGAGAAGAGAGTAGGGCCTATTTTCTTTGGGCAAGGATGGCAGTCTGGCAGTGCATCTGCTGTGCTTTTATTTATTTGCATTTGTTTAGTCACTGAGTCATATCCAACGCTTTTGCGACCTCATGGACTGTTGCCCACCTGGCTCCTCTATCCATGGGATTTCACAGGCAAGAATACTGGAGTGGGTAGCCATTCCCTTCTCCAAGGGATCTTCCTGACCCACGGATCAAATCCACGTCTCATGCACTGGCAAGCGGATTCTTTACCACTGAGCCACCAGGGAAGCCCTCATCTTTATTAGATGGGTTTTAAGAAAAACAGAAGTCCTATTGGAATGCAAGAGATGTTCAGGAAAAGGGGACACCAAAACACATGGCCGGGAAACTTTTCTGAGATTTGTTTTATGGTCCAAATATGATCTATCTTGGTAAATATTCCCTGAACACTTAAAAAGGAATGCATATTCTGTCACTGTTGAGTTGAGTGTTCTGTAGATGTCAATTAAGTTAAGTAGGTTGACAGTGTTATTCAAGCCTCCTATATCCTCTCTGATTTTATCTCTACTTACTCTATCAATTATTGGGACAGGGTGTAGAAATCTCCAATTATTATTGGCATATGTCTATTATTTTTATTTAGCATTCCACTAAATTATACTTAATGGATTTAAAAAACTTCTATTAGGCACATAAACACATAAAATATTTAGGTCTTCTTTATAAATTGACCCCTTTGTTGGTATGAAATGAGCTTCCTTATCACTGCTTATATCATTTTCTCTGAAGTCTGCTTTACTATTAACACACTGTGAAGTCATTCAGCATTTTTATATCTAAAATGTTTTTATTTAAAGTTAATTTTTAAGGGAGATTCCCCCCGGGTACAGAATTCTAGGTTAGCAGTTCTTTTCTCTAATTACTTCAAAGATCTTACTTCACAATCTTCTTTGATTTGAATTGTTTCTGATGAGAAATCTGCTATGATGCTTGTTTTTCTTCCTAAACATATTAACAGTTAAATCCAATCCCCTACTCCTCTGACTGCTTTTAAGATTTTTGTCTTTATCATTATTTTTGAGCAATTTGATTATGATGTGTCTTGCTGACTTTTATACATACTTCTTTTCTAATTTGGGGATATTTGGGGGGGGTGAGTATGTGTAGTTTTGTGCCTTTGTTTTTTTAGCTTCATGTACTAGTAGGCTTACAGTTTTCATCAAATATGGACACTTGCGGCCAATATTTTCTCAAATACTTTTTCTGCTTCCCACCATTAGGAATTCCAATTATATGGTCATTATTCTACTTGAAGTTGTTCATCTTATTTTTTTAGTGCTTTATTTTGGATGGTTTCTATTTCTTCAATTTAACTAATCTTTTCCCAGTAATGCCTTGTGGTTGTTGTTCAGTTGCTAGGTTCTGTCCAAATCTTTGCAACGCCAAGGACTGCAGCATGCCAGGCTTGCCTGTCCTTCACTATCTCCCAGAGTTGGCTCAGACTCATGTTCATTGAGTCAGTGCTGCCATCCAACTGTCTCATTCTGTTGCTCCCTTCTCCTCCTGCCCTCAATTTTTCCCAGCATCAGGGTCTTTTCCAATGAGTCAGCTCTTCACTTCAGGTGGCCAGCGTGCTGGAGCTTCAACTTTAGCATCAGTCCTTCCAATAATATTCAGGGCTGATTTAGGATTAACTAGTTTGATCTCCTTGCTGTCCAAGGAACTCTCAAGTGTCTTCTCCAGGACCACAATTCAAAAACTCAGTTCTTCAATGCTCAGCCTTCTTTATGGTTCAACTCTCACATCTGTACATGACAACTGGAAAAACCATAGCTTTGACTATACAGACCTTTGTTGACAAAATGATGTCTCTGCTTTTTAATG
The DNA here is from genome assembly GCF_042477335.2 of Ovis canadensis. Lineage (NCBI taxonomy): Eukaryota > Metazoa > Chordata > Mammalia > Artiodactyla > Bovidae > Ovis > Ovis canadensis. The sequence continues at coordinate 39,863,710 of NC_091250.1, read as the reverse complement.
CCTAATGCAAGGAGATCCAACCAGTCCATTCTGAAGGAGATCAGCCCTGGGATTTCTTTGGAAGGAATGATGCGAAAGCTGAAACTCCAGTACTTTGGCCACCTCATGGGAAGAGTTGACTCATTGGAAAAGACTCTGATGCTGGGAGGGATTGGGGGCAGGAGAAGGGGACGACAGAGGATGAGATGGCTGGATGGCATCACTGACTCGATGGACGTGAATCTGAGTGAACTCCAGGAGTTGATGATGGATAGGGAGGCCTGGCGTGCTGCGATTCATGGTGTCACAAAGAGTCAGACACGACTGAGCAACTGAACTGAACTGAACTGAATGCCTAATCTATAGTAATGCCTAATCTACCATTATTGCCATCAGGATACAGTCAGTCCTCATTATTAGTGGATTCTGTATTTGAAAACTCACCTACTTACTAATATATACTTGTAACCTCAAAATCAACACACACTTGGACATGTGCATAGCAGCAAAAAAAAAAAAAAATCTGTTTCCTGATACATATATTCCCAGCTGAGGTCAAATGAGGAAACACTCTGTCTTCTTATTTCAGCTCTCATATAGTAAATGTGTGTCCTTTTTTCAGTATATTTAGTGTTGTATTTTTTTTGCATTTTTGCACTTTGTGTTGGTGATTTCACTGCTCAAAAAGGCCCCCAAGCATAGTACTGAACTGCTCTCTGGCATATCTAAGCACAAAAAGGTCGTGACATTATTTACAATGAAAATATATGCTAGATTAATTTTGTTCAGTCATGAAATATGGTGCTGTTGGCCTTCAGTTCAATGCCAATGGATCAACAGTTGATATTAAATAGGGTGTCTTTGGGCTTCCCAGGTGGTGCAGTTGGTAAAGAATCCTCCTGCCAATGCGGGAGACACAAGAGATCCCTGGGTCAGAAAGATCCTCTGGAGTGGGAAATGGCAACCCATTTCAGTATTCTTGCCTGAAAAATTCCATGGATAGAGAAGCCTGGTGGGCTACAGTCTGTAGGCTCACATAGAGTCGGACAGAACTGAGCATGAGTCAAGAAGGAAGGGTGTCTTTAAACAGAAACACATATAGAGTAAGATTATATCATAATCACTGATGAAAATTTTATGACCAGAGGCTCACAGGAACCTAATCCTATGTTTCTCCTGGGAGCAATTGTTCAGTATTCATGAATTCAGTGTTCATAACAACTTTTATAGATTCTAACTACCAAAATAACAGGAATCAACTATATTTTTCAACTCAGCCATAGTTTTATCTATCTGAAGTTTTCATCTCTAATATTTGATTAGGGAATGTTTTATATTTTCCATTTCTTTATTTAATCTTTCTCCTAGCTTCTTGAACATACACAATACAGTCATATTACCACTTTTAATTTTTTTTTCTACTAATTCCATCAACTGTGTCATTTCTGGGTCAATTACTACTGGGTAACTTTTCTCTACATTATGAGTTGTATTTGCCTGCTTTTTCGTGTATCTGGAAAATTTTTATTAGATAACACATTACTAATTTTACTTTTTGGGGTAGTTGATATATTTGTATTTCTATAGATATCCTTGAGCTTCATTCTGGGATGCAGTTAAGCTACAAATGTATCAACCAGTTTCGTCCTTCAGAGTCTTCCTTTAAAGCTTTGCCTAAGACAGTTTAAAAGCAAAACTTGACAGGAATAGGCTATTTCCAAGTAACTTAACAGCATCCCAGAACAAAGTTCAGTAGTATCTATGGGATACTGTAAACTAACAAAATTTTGGTTAATTTTATCTCATTACTAAAACAAATCTCCAGAGTTATCTTTCTGAGTAGCTTTTTTTTTCTGGTATTCCTGCAAATTCTAGATATTTTTGGTCTCCATGGTGTCAAGTTCTATCTCCCAACTTAGGGAGACTGGGCGGCTCTGCCTGAAGTCTGCTTGCTGTGCTGTGACCCAGAAAGTCATTCAAACTAGTTGGGTGAAAAAAAAAAGTGCTTCCCTTGTTTCTGTCACTCAGCAATCACTATCCTTTTGTTGCTGATGTCCAGAGCCTATAAAATTGCTCTTTAGTAAATCTTACTGAATTTCTTAGTTGTATCTGGAGTAAGGGTAGATCAAGTCTCTGTTATTCTATCCTTGCCATCTTTTCTGTACACATATTTTCAGTTCTGAAGAAATGCAACTTAATTCCACTTTTCTCAATCAAACTTCTCATATAAAAGTCCACCAGGGTTGTGCGTGTATGCCCAGTTGCTCAGTTATCTCCAACTCTGTGACTTCATGGCGCCTCTGTCCATGAAATTCTCCAGGCAAGAAAACTGGAGCAGGTTGCCATTCCCCTCTTCAGGGGATCTTCCTGACCCAGGAATTGAACTCAGGTCTCCTTCATTGCAGGCAGATTCTTTACTGTCTGAGCCACCAGCAAAGCCCACAAGGGTTAAGCAGGTGAAAAACTAAGAGCTTACTTTTTTCCAGACTTCAAACTCTAAGTAACAACATGTAAGCATGAACTAGGACAGGTCAGCAAATGTGAAAGCTCAGAATAATATTCTTCATCAAGTGTTTAGTGTCCATGTAATTAAGGTTCAAACTAAACACCGTAAAGGGTGTAATAATCCCACCTTTCCATTGAGTTAGATTTTTTTAATCCATTTTTAACATCTCTATTCAAATTCAGTTACCTGAAAATTGAACTAACTAGTCTAATATCATATTTCACATAGAAAGAAAGTAAAACTCATGAAAGTTAAATGACCAAAGTAACACAGCTGTTATTGCCAGAGCTGGGAAGGAATCCTGTTGTTAATTTCCAATGTGAGTGATTTCTCACTCTACAGAAACACTTCTTTCACTCTAGTTATATTTGTGCTATATACCACAGCACCACACATCTGCCTGGGTAAGATGCCGAGCACACACTCAGGGTCCCAACAGGAAGCAGACAGACTAAAAGAGTTTGATTACAGATAGCCTAATAAAGAGGATATTTTCAGGCATGTAGACAAGGTTCTTGTTTGGAAAATTCTATGGACAGAGGAGAGTGACGAGCTACAGTCCATGGGGTCACAAAGAGTCAGACAGGATTGAGTGACTAACACTTGTTTTTGGGCTTCCCTGGTAGCTCAGACAGTAAAAAAAAAATCTGCCTGCAATGTGGGACACCTGGGTTTGATCCCTGGGTTGGGAAGATACCCTGGGGAAGGAATAGCTACCCACTTCAGTTTTCTTGCCTGGAGGATTTCATGGATAGAGGAGCCTGGCAGGCTACAGTCGATGGGGTTGCAAACAGTCAGACACGACTGAACAACTAACACTTCACTTCAACCCTACATATTCCATATTGACAAGGTTATATCTTATGTATTTATTTATTATATAATTTAACTTACATATAGAGGACATCATGCAAAATGCCAGGCTGGATGGATCATATGCTAGAATTAAGATTTCTGGGAGAAATATCAATACCATCAGATATGTAGATAATACTACTCTATTGGCAGAAAGTGAAGAGGAACTAAAGATCTTTTGATGAGAGTGAAAGAGGACAGTGGAAAAGCTGGCTTAACTCAACATTCAAAAAACTAAGATCATGGCATCCAGTCCCATCACTTCATGGCAGAGAGATGGGGAAAAAGTCAAAACAGTGAAATAGTGGAAACAGATTTTATTTTCTTGCAGTCCAAAATCACTGCAGATATGACCACAGCCATGAAATTAAAAGACATTTACTCCTTGGAAGAAAAGCTATGACAAACCTAGACAGTGTATTAAAAAGCAGAGGCATCACTGTGCCAAAAAAGGTCTATGTAGACAAAGCTATGGTTTTGTCAGTAGTCACGTAGAGATGTGAGAGTTGGACCATAAAGAAGGCTGAGCACCAAAGAATTGATGCTGAAGAAGACTCTCAAGAGTCCTCTGAAGAGCAAAGATATCAGACCAGTCAATCTGAAAGGAAATCAACCCTGAATATTCATTGGAAGGACTGATGCTGAAGCTCCAATACTTTGGCCATTTGATGCCAAGAGTTGACTCATTGGAAAAGACCCTGATGCTGGGAAAGATTGAGAGCAGGAGGAGAAGGGGGTAACAGAATGAGATGGTTGGATGGAATCACTGACTCAATGGACATGAGTTTGAGCAAACTCCTGGAGATGACGAAGGACAGCAAGCCTGGTGTGCTACAGTCCATGGGGTCACAGAGTCAGACACAACTTAGTGACTGAACAAGACAAGGATAAGGAAACCAACAGGATGTGGTGACTGCAATTGTGGAAATCCATAGCACCCTTAGGGTTATGAGGCTAAAGACAAGCAAAAATGAAAAAAGAAACAGAAATAAACACCAAAGTTCTGCAGCAAGAGTGATAGCCATAAAAGAAAAGCCACACAACAGCATCTGTGGCTGTGGAGGAACAGAGCCACTTCCTGTCAGAGATCAGGAGAACACATACTCAACTTCTTTCCCTCTCAGCCTTCAATCTTGTCAGTGTTTCTACTGGCCAAACCCAGGGTAAAGGAGTTCAAACAGGCGGCCTCTTGGGGCACTGAATAGACAAGAGAAAACCCAGACAGTTGATCTGCAGGAGCAAGACGAAGAAATCTTACACCAAATTTTCTATTACACATACATTTGAAAAGAATCTGTGGTCACAGAGATGTCAAGGAGACTGAAGGTACCAATCAATCATTTGGGGACAATCAAAACTGTTTTGGAAACTATCTCTACGTTGAGTATTTTCAAAAGTTCCTCACCTTAATTGTCCTTTTACATTTTTTTTTTTTACTACAAAAGAAATGTCTATGTCAGTAATTTTTCATTAAGAAGATATAACTAATGAAGCAAAATGACAGCAAGGGTTGATACATATTTGTGTTTCTGAGAGACCTAACATTTTTTTTTTACATTCACCAGAAATGACCTTTTAATTTCTTAAAGAGCATCTTTCTTGATGGAACTAAAAATCGATGCGGAGTGTCATGACTGAGCGCTCGCGACAACTTACCTAAGTTTCGTCATTGAGATTTACAAATGCCACCGTCATATTGGCTTGAAATCACAGGTTGAGGAAATATACTCTGTGCAAATGGCAAAGCAGACTTGTTTACTGTCTTCTGGATCCCAGGGGACTCACTGCATATCTCATAAGCTAAGTGTTTTATTAAATCTTTGACTTGCTTTGCTCTAAGAAAAACCAATTTGTGGCATCAAGAGGGTTGTGGGGTGGGACCATTGACTTGTCCTACCTATTCTTGGGAACACATAAAACTTCATATAAATATTTTATAGCTCCAGATTACAAAGTAGTACCCTCAAAAGGTTTTTCAAAATACAGTTGTGGCAAAAATTTCACACAAACATCTTTGGTGTTAATTGCTTATTCCTTAGAGGCTTTTTTTAAAATGGCTGTATCATGGTGAATTATGCTGGCAACAGAAAGACGGTTCATTTATAAAGCTCATATAAATGATGCATTGGGAAAGGGTTTTTTGTTCCGGTTGATAAAAGTTAATCAAATGCAAGATGGCATACAGCAATTCAGCATAAATCTTCCACAGAGAGCTGCTTATGCCTCCATCTCCCAGGTAGACAGAACATTTATCTGACTATTTCTAAACTGTCCCAATAAATCTTTGATTAAGAGAACCGTATCAAAGTAGCTGACTAATGGCTTGTTTTTCAGAACTCTTCTAGTAAATATATTATAAATGGCACCTCTTCAATAGTCTGAAAGCAGAGACATTTAAAACTTAAGTGAGAACCACAAATGAGTCAAAGGAAGAAGAGGGAAAGGATTGCGACTGATACAGAAACTGAACCTGGTTTTGTCTAAATTTGCAATCCATGTTCTTTCCATTGCTTCCTTCTTATTAAGTTGCTCAAGGTTCTAAGCATTAAGCTTTCTGATTCTGCATGTAACAAAATACAGTAATTAACCATTCTCACCTAGAAGACTGAAATTTAGGGAGCTCAATCAAATATATTTTTTAAAAACTTTAAGGTTTCACAAAGACTATAATATCTTTTCAGATCTACTTTTTTCCTTAGATTTGATGAAGTAGATTATGTACAATTACAAATCCCTAATATGGGGGTTTGAACAAGATGGTCCCAGTATATAATTCTCAATCACACTAAGGTGTTCTTCCCCAAAACACAGTTCCACCCAAACACAGCACTCATTTGTTTGTTTAATGTGAAAGTAAAAGTGAACAAAACATTAAATCCTCTTAGCACCCGCACTTCATTTTTCTAAAGTCACCTTTCTTAGCGTGTAATTTACTTAATTTAAGAAATGGTGCTTGAATTTTGAGGACTAACTACCAAGGAAAGGGGCAAAAAGGTGATGATAATGAAAAGGAAATACACTTATGTTTGTATTGCATGGTTTGACTGCAGCATAAAAAAGCAAATAATGTTACTTTCCTATCATGTTTATAGTAGTTCTAGATATCTTTGTAAAGAAGGATAACATTTTGCCACTTTTCTCTCTCTCTCACTGTTTAATTAAAATGCGATCTTTTCTAAATTGACTGAGTCACTTGGCTCTCCTCTGTTTATTTCAAGCTCCACACATAAATGCTTTACCAGATTTCCATTTGGGGAGGATTAACCATTTTGCAGTCTAATTTTCTTCCAACAGAATGCTTTTGTTTTTTTATCAATATTAACGGCGGGGGGACTGAGATCTCCAAGAGTCTACTCCCTCCATACAAACAAGCTCTCAAGTTAATTTTCTTGATTATTTCTTCATCCCCTCCACCTCCACCAAGAAAGTTCGCATATGGACAACTTCTCCTCTGATGGCTAAGAACTGCATACTATAATCTCCCAGGAGCCCAGCCTCTGCCACACATGGCTTATTCCAGATTTCATCAGACAAACTCAAACTTCCAGGCCAGAGTTGTAGTCCAAGGGATTTTTCTCTTGGAAAGGTATGCGTTAATGATTTCAAACTTCGATCTCATTGCTTTCAGATGCCTTGGCTATTTGTGTTGGAAAACCTCTAGATTTCATTTAAGTCAATGCTCTTACTCTTCAAACAATGACACTGAAATTCAGATAGGTAAAATAAAAATGTCATAAGTGATTTAATGGCAAAACCTGGACTACAACTCATAAAACACATTCAGTGAGTTTTCTGTAATAGGTAACAGTGTTGTCTCACAAACATAACTTTTGTCATTAAAATTTTTTGATATTCCCTTTTAATCCACTGAGATATGTGAACTGAATTAATACTCCTATATTTCATTTGCACTAAAAGACATAGTTTCCATTTTTTAGCACTTCTAAAATAGGGATGAATCTTAAGAAGCAATGGTATCTTCTGCTGTTAGTTGCGTATCAGTAATGATGTAAGTACAATGATTGTACCTATTCATGTACAATCTTGGTTGATATTCTGATGGCATAACTGGACAACTACAATCCCTTCAATATTTGGTTGAAAAGCTCTTTAAGAATTTTTGAGGAATTAATATAAGACTTAGCTGTAGAGTTTCATTGACTTTTTCTGGTAAAATTCAGAAAGATCCAATAAATGTGACTATGAACAGAACTATATCAAAACTAAAAAGTTTTGCATAGCAAAGGAAAAAATCCACAAAATGAAAAGGCAACATGCTGAAAGAATGAAGATATCCTTCCTTCAGATATCAAATAAGTGGTTAATTCCAAAAACATATAAAGACCTTAATATTAAAAAAAAAAAACAATTGAAAAATGGGCATGGAACCTGAGTATTTCCAAAGAAGCGTACAGATGGCCAAGGGGCACATGAAAAGATGCTCAGCATCACTAATCATCAGGGATATGCAAAGCAAAACTGTAATATCACTTCACACCTGTCAAAATGGTATTATCAAAATGACAAGAAAGAAAAAATGTAATATCTAATTCAGAAGATTATCATGAGATTTCCACAAAATAATATCTGTTTCTAAATGTGTAACACAGAACAGTCACATAGTTAGATCTCAATAAACAAATAACCATGTTGCCCTTATTATCACTGTTGTTCCTATTGCTAAAGGAGAAAAGGCAAACATCCACAAAATTCATAAGAATTCAGCAAAGGGAAAATAAAAGCAAGAGTACAGTTAGGAACATAAACAAGCAATATTTAAACACAAGTGCTGAGAAGACAGTGAAATGATTGATAGGTGTTAAGCAGGATAGAGTCCACCTGGAAAGGTTCCATGGAGATAAAGCAGATTGAACAGAATTCTGAGGGTGGGAGGAGATGTGATTTGCCAGCAAAGCATGGGAAGAGAACTATAAAGGTGGGTTGGAATCGCTAAAGATCTAATGATGCCAACATACCTAAGCCCACTTTCAGTTTCAGATCATGTCACAGATGTAATAAAGAGACATAGCAAGCAGTGAGAGAGGGCATATATGGCCCTTCCAGGGGAAAAGCACAAGGAAGGTACAGAAATATGGATGCATTTCTAGAGGCTGTCATTCTTTCCTAGGTGGCCTGGGAAGAACCAGGCCAGCACTGCGGGAGCTCAGCCAACAGGAGATGAGTGCCTTGCCTGCTACAGTACTTTATACAAAATCTCTGGCACTGGCACTTTATTTATTTGGAGGTCAAAATATTTCATCCAACTATTTCTCATTTCTATCCTTCTCCTGGGTAGCAACCTGGGGCCATGCTGCTCTAAGCCACCTGCATATAAGAGCTCCAAAAGTGCACCTGGGTGGCTTCACTGCCAGTTCTTTCTGCTTCCTCAGAAAGGCTATTCTGGGCAAGCCTATGCGCTATTATGGAGTAAGTGTTTATATCCATTCAAAAGTCACACGTAGAAATCGTAACCCCCAATGGGATGGCAATAGGAGATGTGACTTTTGGGAGATAACCGGGTCATGTATTAGAGTTCTCTAAAGGAAGAGAGAAAATAAGTTTATTAATTTACAAAGAGGGAGAGAGACTTATTGTAAGAATTGGCTCATGCAATTTGGGGAGGCCATGAAGTTGTCTAGGGGATCATGTGAGCCAGAGGTATAATTCAGTCTGAGTTCAAAGGCCCGAGATTCAGAAGTATCAGTGTCTGAGAATAAAAGAGGGATGTCACAGCTCAGGTAGAGAGTGAAACTGCCCTTCTTCTGTCCTTCTTTTCTATTCAGCCCTCAATGGACTGGATGGTGCCCACCCACACTGGTGATGGTTATCTTCTTTACTCATTCTGCCAATTTAAACAATAATCTCCTCCAGAAACATCCTCACCAACAGGGCCAGACATGATCATTACCAGTTGTCTAGACATCCCTTAACTCAGTCAAGTTGACGCAGAAAATCACCCTCCGCAGATTAGGAAGGTGGAACCCTCATGATGAGATTAGTGCTCTGATATGAAGAGGAACAAATAAGCTTTCTCTCCCTCTCCCTCTGCATCTCCTATGGGAGGACACAGAAAGAAACACCCAGTCCTCACCAAATACAGGGTTTGCCTGCTACTTGATCTCTGGACTTCTCTGCCTTCAGAACTGTTAGAAATAAATGTTTGCTATTTAAGCCACTCCATCTATAGCGACTTGTTATAGCAGCCTGAGCAGCTTAAGCCACTGTGATCAGCATGGATTTCCCCTCGTGATTACCTACAGAGGTCTTTGAGTTTAGACCATGATTCTCAGGACCATGGACAGGGTCTTGTTGACCTATCGGTGACCCATCACCTATGACAGAGCTAAATCACTAACAAAGCCAAGGCTCTTGGTTCTCCTAAGCTTGCTCCAATGTGTTGCTCCCTTTACTGATGATCAGATGCCCTGATAAGTACTGAGCTCAAGCAGCTTATTCACACTTCCATGGAGCACAGCCTATGCCACAGCCTTCTTGTCCCCAGAATCTACCACTCATGACTTGCTGTCTTACAATTTATGGATCACTGGCAGCTTTTCTCCATTTCAGCACACTGAGGTTCCCATGCAAACTGCATCTCAGGGTTGCCTGTTCAGCCGAAGGATCCACATGGTAGTCACTCATTGCATAGTGCTGGCTATATTCATTACACTGAATTCTTCTTGGCCAACGGCAGGCTAGACTTTGGGAACCCACCCCAGGAGACTTCCCAGTGCTCTTTGAAGCCATACTTTGACTTTTTCTACTTTACTATACAAACTCCCATTGAGCCCTCATTTATGATTTGGAAGAAAATGAGAAGAAAGGTGGAAAACACCTGTGGGAGCAAGGATTCTGTCGTCTCAATCTTAGCTTAAGCAAACCAAAGCTCACAGCACAACTAAGTGAAGCAGAAAGACAACAATGTCAGAACACCCAACCTAGGATAGTCAGAGCTTCTACAGAATAATAACACGTGGGGCACTGGATATACCAAGGAGCAACTTACAGAGAAGCCTGGGGCATGAAATTGAGTCCCCATGGGCAGAGCTTTGCTGAGAAGGAAAGGTGTTAGGCTTTGATATATGGTTATTAACTAATCCTAATTAACAAATTAACAGTCAAATTAACATCCTAAATAACAAAAGTTAGTTCAGAAGTTCACTATTCAGCTAACGCAAGTCTGATGCTTAGAAATAAACCATGGGACCTGTCTGAGTTTGCTCAGGTTGCCATAACAGAAGACAACAGGCCAAATGGCTAAAACAACAGAAATTTACCTTCTTACAGTTCTGGAGGCAAGGAGATGGCAATATAACTTTTATTCTGAGGCTTCTGCCCTTGGCTTGTAAGCAGGCACCGTTCAGTTATGTGAAACACTGGCCTTTGTTTCATCCATTCCTGCAGAAAGAGGAAGAGCATGAGGTCTCTGCTGTCTCTTTTAAAAAGGACACTAATTTGGGAATTCCCTGGCAGTGGTTGAGACTCAGCACTTTCACTGCCAGGCACAGGTTCAAACGCCGGTTAGGGGAACTAAAATCCCTCAAGCCATGTGATACCACCAAAAAAAAAAAAAAAAAGACACTAATCTTGTTGGACCAGGGCCCCACCTTTATGACCTCACTTAACCCTAATTATTTCTTTAAAGGCTCTGTCTCCAAGTGCCACACTGGGAATTAGGGATTCAAGGACTATGAATATGAGGGGGGCTGCTGCTGCTTCTGCTAAGTCACTTCAGTCGTGTCCGACTCTGCGACCCCATAGACAGCAGCCCACCAGGCTCCCCCATCCCTGGGATTCTCCAGGCAAGAACACTGGAGTGGGTTGCCATTTCCTTCTCCAATGCATGAAAGTGAAAAGTGAAAGTGAAGTCAGTCATGTCCAACTCTGCACGAACCCATGGACTGTCGCCTACCAGGATCCTCCGTCCATGGGATTGTCCAGGCAAGAGTACTGGAGTGGGTTGCCATTTCCTTCTCTGGATGGGGGCTGAGACAGGTACAAATATCCAGTCTATAATAGTCTTATAAATAGAACAAGCTTTCATAGGAACTTAAAGTAATAGTTGAGAATCCCTAAAGGAAATTTAGAACTATGACTTAATTAGTAGCATAATATGCGATACAGCTGACCATTGAACAATACAGTAGTTAGAGACACAACACTGCACAGTTGAAAATTTGCATATAACTTTTGACACCCCCCAAACTTAACTATAGATGACCCTTGAATGACATGGTATAGGTCCTTACACGTGGGGTTTTTTTAATAAATATATTGAATATTTGGGGGAGATGTGATGATTTGAAAAACCTCATGAACAGCATGTCTTAGAAATATCCAAAAGAAAGAGGTATATCATAAAACTGTAAAATGTATGTAGATACTAGTCTATTTTATTATTTACTACTAGAAAAGATATACAAATCTGCTATAAAAAGTTAACATTTGTCAAATCTCTGCACACAAACATAGACTATACATGTCACAATTTGCAATGGAGAGAAATGTAAACAGATGTAAAGATTTGGTATTACATCTTAACCGTAGCCTATACTATACTACTGTAATAACTCCATAGCCACCAACTGTTGTTACTATTTTGTTGTTCAGTCACTCAGTGTGTAAGTCTTTGCAACCCCATGGACTGCAGCACACCAGACTTCCCTATCTTTCACCATCTCCCAGAGCTTGCTCAAACTCATGTCCACTGAGTCCGTGATGCCATCCAATAATCTCATCCTCTGTAGCCCCCTTCTTCTCTTGCCTTCAATCTTTCCCAGCATCAGGCTCTTTTCTAATGAGTTGGCTCTTCACATCAGGTGGCCAAAGTATTGGAGCTTCAGCTTCAGCATCAGTCCTTCAAATGAATATTCAGGTTGATTCCCTTTAGGATTGACTGGTTTCATCGTCTCTCAAGTGTCTTCTCCAACACCACAGTTCCAGTTCAAAAGCATCAATTCATTGGCACTCAGTCTTCTTTATAGCCCAACTCTCACATCATCCGTACATGACTAATAGAAAAACCATAGCTTTGACTAGATGGACCTTTGTCAGCAAAATAATGTCTCTGCTTTTGAATATGTTGTCTAGGTTTGTCATAGCTTTTCTTCCAAGGAGCAAGCATCTTTTAACTTCATGGCTGCAGGCACCATCTGCAGTGATTTTGGAGCCCCCCAAAATTAAGTCTGTTACTGTTTCCACTGTTTCCCCATTTATTTCCCATGAAGTGATGGGAATGGATGCTATGATCTTCATTTATTTATTCATTTAAGCCAGCTTTTTCACTCTCGTCTTTGACTTTCACCAACAGGCTATTTAGTTCTTCACTTTCTGCCATAAGGGTGGTATCATCTGCGTATCTGAGGTTATTGATATTTCTCTTAGCATTCTTGATTCCAGCTTGTGTTTCATCCAGTCCAGCATTTTGCATGATGTCCTCTGCATAGAAGTTAAGTAAGCAGGATGATAATATACAGCCTTGACGTACTCCTTTCCCAAATGGAACCAGTTCATTGTTGCATGTCCGGTTCTAACGGTTGCTTCTTGACCTGCATACAGGTTTCTCAGGAGGCAGGTAAGGTGGTCTGGTATTCCTATCTCTTTAAGAATTTTCCACAGTTTGTTGTGATCCACACAGACAAAGACTTTAGCATAGTCATTGAAGCAGAAGTAGACGTTCTTCACAAAATCGATGGACACGAGTTTGAGCAAGCTCCAAGAGTTGGTGGTGGACAGGGAACTCTGGAGTGCTGCAGTCCATGGGATTGCAAAGAGTTGGACACGACAGAGTGACTGAACTTAATTGAACTGAACTGATATTTTTTTCTGGAATTATCTTGCTTATTCTCTGATCCAGCGGATGTTGGTAATTTGGTCTCTGGTTCCTCTGCCTTTTCTAAATCTGGCTTGAACATCTGGGAGTTCTCACTTCATGTACTATAGAAGCCTAGCTTGGAGAATTTTGATCATTACTTTGCTAGTGTGTGAAATAAGTGTAATTGTGTGGTAGTTGCTATTATGTGTTGCTCCAAAGTACTGTAATGTGATTCTAATCATCTCCGTGTGCATAGTTCATCTCTCCAGTAAAGTACATATTGCAATAGAAAGTGATTACTCTTGATTCTCACATATTTTTCATTGTATATAACACTATATTGTAAACCCTGAATAACATCATGAGACCCAAGAAAAGTGCCACCAGTGATCCCGAAAGTGCTTCCAAGAAGCAAGGAAAAGTTACCATATTACAAGAAAAAATTGAACTGTTTGAAATACACCATAGTTTGAGGTCTGCACGTGTGAGTGCCCACCATTTCAGGATAAATAAATACTGCATAAGGATCACTGAGAAAAAAGAAAAGGAAATTTGTGAAGCCAAAACTGCAGTTACACCAGCATGTGTGAAACCTTCAACTTTCTGCAAAATATCTTTCCGTCTTGTATTGAAAATGCAACTTTCATGTAGATGCAGTGTTGCTATAACAAAGGCATACCTATAGACTCTAATATGATTCAAGAAATGATGCAGTCATTGTATGACAACTTAAAGCAAAAAGATTATGAAAGATCTAAAGCTGAAGCATTTAAAGCCAGTAAAGGATGGTTTGATAACTTTAGAAAGTGCTTTGGATTTTTTTTAGAAAAAAATAAGATAATAGGAGAAGTGGTTTCTGCTGACCAAGAGTTCCCAGATGCCATTAAGAAAATCACTGAGAAGAAAGAATATCTGCCAGAACAATTTTTGTTGCAAACAAAAGTGTTGTAATTCTGGAGGGGAAAAAATGTCACAAAGGGCATTTATTAGTAAGGAAGACAAAAAGCAAGCACCAGAATTTAAGGCAGTAAGGGATAAGCGAACTCTAAGTTTTGTGTAACTGCAGTTAGTTTTATGATCAGGACTGCCCTCATCTATAAGCTGTTAACTCCCAAGACTTGAAGGGAAAAGATAAACATCAGCTGCCTGTCTTTAGCTGTACACCAAGACTTGGACAGTGAGAAACCTTTTCAGGACTGGTTCTATCAGTGCATTCTCCCTGAAGTCAGGAAGTACCCTGCTAATAAGGGACTGCCTTTTAAAGTTCTTTTGATATTGGACAATGCCCCTGCTTATCCAGAACTCTCTAAATTCAACATCACTGAAGGCATCAAAATGGTAAAAGTGAAAGTGAAAGTCACTCAGTCATGTCTGAATCTGTGACCCCATGCACTACAGAGTCATGGAATTCTCCAGGCCAGAATACTGAAGTGAGTAGCTTTTTCCTTCTCCAGGGGATATTCCCAACCCAGGGGTTGAACCCAGGTCTCCTGCATTGCAGGTGGAATCTTTACCAGCTGAGCCACCAGGGAAGACCAAGAATACTGGAGCGGGTAGCCTATCCCTTCTGCAGTGAATCTTTCCAAACCAGGAATCAAACCGGGGTTGCCTGCATTGCAAGCAGATTCTTTATCAACTCAGCTATCAGGGAAGCCCACATAGTGGTCAACTTGGCCCCAAAACCAATATTTCAAATTTAGCCTCTAGATCGGGACTTTAAGGCTCATTACACACAGCACTTTATGGAGAGGACTGTCAAAACTTTAGGCTTCCTAGGGGGCACTAGTGGGAATGCCTACTGCCTGCCAATGTAGGAGACGTAAAAGATGCGGGTTTGATCTCTGGGTTGGGAAGATCCCCTGGAGGAGGAAATGGCAATGCACTCCAGTATCATTGCCTGGAGAATCCCATGGACAGAGGAGCCTGGCAGGGACACAAAGAGTGACCATAGGGTCACAAAGAGTCAGACAGGACTGAAGTGACTTAGTACTCACATCAACACTATGGAAGAGAATCCTGATAGAAAGAACATCAGGAAAGTCTGGAAGGATCACACCATTCAAAATGCCATCACTGCCATGACAGCCAGCAGCCTAAAACAATACATTCCTGCTTGAGAAAACTGTGTCTGGCTGTGCACAAGTTCACAGGGTTGACAACAGTGCCAATCAAAGAAATCATGGGACTGTGGATATGACAACAAAGGTGGGGGTGGTGAGAAGAGTTTCAAAATACGGGTCAAGAAATTCAAGAGCTAATCGACACCAAATCAGAGGAATTAACAGAAGACGTCTTGCTGGAGATGACTGCTTTCAACCAGTGCCAGAAAATAAGGAAGAAGAGTTAGAAGAAACAGTGCCAGAAAACAAACTGAAGGAGACAATCTGGCAGAAGGGATCTGGTTCCTCGAGACTGCTTTTGACTTGTTTCATGACATGGACCCTGCTATGATGTGGGCACAACTGGAGCAAACAGTGGAAGAACTGGAATGATATGAAAACATTGTGAATCAACCCATCCTTGTACTTTGGGGAACTACATTAGAGAGGATCAGGGCGATTCTTTCAGATTCCTATGACACCAGTTAAAAGTAACTTTTGGTAATACAGAGGTCTCTGATATTGGCATAACTCAGGGGTACACAGAAGACTAAATAGAAAAAAAACAAAAACATGGCAATTTATTGTGACAAATCTATGTGGTTGTACATTCATTAAGGATGAGTCTGTGTTTATTTATTCAACTAAGAGTTCACTCATCTACATTTTCCCAAAAAACTGTTGGGTTAAATTAGCTGCCATGTTCCTAAAACACCAATGGGCTTTAGAGCTAAAGTCTTTCTCAAGGTAGAAAGTTTTCAACACACAGACGTACCCCTGAAACTTGTTTCTCTACCAATCTGGCCTTCAACTGAATTGTTACTATGTTTTCCTCTAACCTGCAGGACATAGTCCATCTATCCAACAGTGCTTTAGCCTGAATAATATGGATGGGTTGGAAGACAAGAAAAGCCAGCAGTATGGTACTGCTGCTGTTTTCATCTTCACAAAGATTAAATAGATAGGTCTCAGTGTCCCAAATAATTTCAATTCACAGAATGGAAAAACAATCCTTGCCCAGAGAGAAAATAACCATGCTTTTTCCTTCTTTCTATGCACCACTGTTCACCTGAAGATTTGGAAAAAGTAACTGGACAGGGTTCTAGCACTGGCTCTGTGTTCACTGACTTCAAGAATGCTGATCAGATTCTCAAAGTCTATTCAGCTTGTTAGAGACGCTGCCCTTCAAGGCCAGCTAATTCAGCATGTAGCTTCTAGACAAGAGATTTCTAGACATGTGGAATTGTAGCTTCTGGCAACCAGAACTTCAGGCAGAAGAAAGGCTTACTCCCTCTTTCTGTTTTGATTCTTTGTCGTTACTGAACTTTCAAAAAGGAAGTCAGTGGAAGTCAAAGATATTTGGTATTTTATTAAGAAGACGTGGCAAGAATACACAGAAGAACTGTACAAAAAAGATCTTCACGACCAAGATAATCACGATGGTGTGATCACTCACCTAGAGGCAGACATCCTGGAATGTGAAGTCAAGTGGTCCTTAGACAGCATCACTACAAACAAAGCTAGTGGACATGATGGAATTCCAGTGGAGCTAGTTCAAACCCTGAAAGATGATGCTGTGAAAGTGCTGCACTCAATATGCCAGCAAATTTGGTAAACTCAGCAGTGGCCACACAACTGGAAAAGGTCAGTTTTCATTCCAATCCCAAAGAAAGGCAATGCCAAAGCATGCTCAAGCGACCACACAATAGCACTCATCTCACACACTAGTAAAGTAATGCTCAAAAGTCTCCAAGCCAGGCTTCAGCAATACGTGAACTGTGAACTTCCAGATGTTCATGCTGGTTTTAGAAAATGCAGAAGAACCAGAGATCAAATTGCCAACATCCACTGGATCATGGAAAAAGCAAGAGAGCTCCAGAAAAAAAAAAAAAACATCTATTTCTGCTTTATTGACTATGCCAAAGCCTTTGACTGTGTGGATCACAATCAACTGTGGAAAATTCTTCAAGAGATGGGAATACCAGACCACCTGACCCGCCTCTTGAGAAATCGGTATGCAGGCCAGGAAGTAACAGTTAGAACTGGACATGGAACAACAGACTGGTTCCAAATAGTAAAAGGAGTATGTCAAGGCTGTATATTGTCACCCTGCTTATTTAACGTATATGCAGAGTACATCATGAGAAACGCTGGCTGGAAGAAACACAAGCTGGAATCAAGATTGCCGGGAGAAATATCAATAACCTCAGATATGCAGATGACATCACCCTTATGGCAGAAAGTGAAGAGGAGCTAAAAAGCCTCTTGACGAAAGTGAAAGAGGAGAGTGAAAAAGTTGGCTTAAAGCTCAACATTCAGAAAACAAAGATCATGGCATCCAGTCTCATCAGCTCAGTTCCGTTCAGTTCAGTCACTCAGTCATGTCTGACTCTTTGTGACCCCATGAATTGCAGCACGCCAGGCCTCCCTGTCCATCACCAACTCTGGGAGTTCACTCAGACTCGCGTCCATTGAGTCCGTGATGCCATCCAGCCATCTCATCCTCAGTCGTCCCCTTCTCCTCCTGCCCCCAATCCCTCCCAGCATCAGAGTCTTTTCCAATGAGTCAACTCTTCGCATGAGGTGGCCAAAGTAGCTTTAGCATCATTCCTTCCAAAGAAATCCCAGGGCTGATCTTCTTCAGAATGGACTGGTTGGATCTCCTTGCAGTCCAAGGGACTCTCAAGAGTCTTCTCCAACACCACAGTTCAAAAGCATCAATTCTTCAGTGCTCAGCCTTCTTCACAGTCCAACTCTCACACCCATACATGACTACTGGAAAAACTATAGCCTTGACTAGACGGACCTTAGTCAGCAAAGTAATGTCTCTGCTTTTGAATATGCTATCTAGGTTGGTCATAACCTTTCTTCCAAGGAGTAAGCATCTTTTAATTTCATGGCTGCAATCACCATCTGCAGTGATTTTGGCACCCCCAAAAATAAAGTCTGCCACTGTTTCCACTGTTTCTCCATCTATTTCCCATGAAGTGATGGAACCGGATGCCATGATCTTCGTTTTCTGAATGTTGAGCTTTAAGCCAACGTTTTCACTTTCCTCTTTTACTTTCATCAAGAGGCTTTTTAGTTCCTCTTCACATTCTGCCATAAGGGTGGTGTCATCTGCATATCTGAGGTTATTGATAGTTCTCCCAGCAATCTTGATTTCAGCTTGTGTTTCTTCCAGCCAGCGTTTCTCATGATGTACTCTGCATATACGTTAACTAAGCAGGGTGACAATATACAGCCTTGACATACTCCTTTTCCTATTTGGAACCAGTCTGTTGTTCCATGTCCACTTCATGGCAAATAGATGGGGAAACAGTGAACACAGTGTCAGACTTTTTTTTTGTGGGCTCCAAAATCACTGCAGATGGTGACTGCAGCCATGAAATTAAAAGACGCTTACTCCTTGGAAGAAAAGTTATGACCAACCTAGATATCATATTCAAAAGCAGAGACATTACTTTGCCGACTAAGGTCCGTCTAGTCAAGGCTATGGTTTTTCCAGTGGTCATGCATGGATGTGAGAGTTGGACTGTGAAGAAGGCTGAGCACTGAAGAATTGATACTTTTGAACTGTGGTGTTGGAGAAGACTCTTGAGAGTCCCTTGGACTGCAAGGAGATCCAACCAGTCCATTCTGAAGGAGGTCAGCCCTGGGATTTCGTTGTTTTTTTTTTTTTTTTAATTTTTATTTTTACTTTATTTTACTTTACAATACTGTATTGGTTTTGCCATACATTGACTTGAATCCACCACGGGTGTACATGCATTCCCAAACATGAACCCCCCCTCCCACTGCCCTCCCCATAACATCCCTCTGGGTCATCCCCGTGCACCAGCCCCAAGCATGCTGTATCCTGCGTCGGACATAGACTGGCGATTCAACCTGGGATTTCTTTGGAAGGAATGATGCTAAAGCTGAAACTCCAGTACTTTGGCCACCTCATGCGAAGAGTTGACTCATTGGAAAAGACTCTGATGCTGGGAGGGATTGGGGGCAGGAGGAGAAGGGGATGACAGAGGATGAGATGGCTGGATGGCATCACCGACTTGATGGACGTGAGTCTGAGTGAACTCAGGGAGTTGTGATGGATAGGGAGGCCTGGCGTGCTGTGATTCATGGGATCGTAAAGAGTCGGACACGACTGAGTGACTGAACTGAACTGAACTGAACTGAAAATTACTTTTCCTTCATTGAAATGTCTTGGTATTTATTAATTATATTACACTACTTCATTGGACCTCATCTATATCACATACTACTGTAGCAGTTTTCTCCTTCTATCTGCATTTTCTTTCTTCTCTGGCCTCAGTATTTGAGCTTAACCACAGGAGTCATTCTGGCAATTATTAAGGATGTTTTGAAAGCCACCTCAGAGCATTCAATTGCTCCTTTATTTATTGTTCTATTGCTCTTTCCTATTCATTATTTGTTGATCAAAAGTAGTTGTCAGAAGAGCTGAACAAAGAAACTGCAGGGTACCTGAACTGAGATGTGATTACCTTCTGTCAAATCTTCTGTTTGTCTCTAAGCCTACACAGAAATCTTGATTTTCAAACACCACTCTTTAAAAAATGAGACTGTAATGTCTCTGGAAAAGTTAGCCCATACTCTAAGACCCAGATAAAAAGGTAAGTAGGAAAAATCTTAATGAACCTCTGAAGAATAAGCAATAGCCTTTTCCTAAAAGAATTAAAACAGGAAGAAAAAAAAAGGTTTTTAACTTCAACTTTTCCATTTTGGTGCAAAGACACATTTTTCCAAATAAAATTACTTGAAAAATGCTAATGAACAAGAGTTTAAGTTGTATAATCGTTTTGTTGGGTAGTTAGAATAGGGAAAAGGAGTCCAAAATGGAGGTGGCTAAAAGAAAAGGAAGGGAAAAGCCCACAAAAATAGAACAAAGGAAGGTCAAAGAAATGTCCGAGGACCAGAGTGAGGACTTCAGGTAGAATAGCACTTCTGGCTGAGCCCAATTTGCATAGAGCAGGCCCAGGGGGAAGAAAACATGTAAAAGGAGGAGCCAAGTGCTCTCTTGCTCTCTCTCTCTCCCGTGTGCACACACTCTTTCTCTCTCTCCCCTTCCCCACCGCGTGTGCGCTCTTTCTCTCCCTCTCCCTCTCTCTCCTGTGTGCGTAGTCTCTTTCTCTCCCCCACCACCCTCCATACCACGTGTGTGCACTCTTTCTCTCCCTCTGCCTCTCTCTCTTTCTCTCCCATGTGCATTAGATATGCTCTTTCTCTCTCTCTCTCTACCCCTACCCCCCACCTTTGTGCACACAAGTGCACAATGGCACACTCCTCCACTCTCTTCTTTTCTTCCAGGATGGATTCTCCTGCTATCTTCTAAATAAAATAGAACTGTAACACTGATTTGTCTAAGAGCTATGACACGGTTTGTTCAAGATCTGAGAGCTGTGACAAGCCGAGGGCTTTAATGTCTGTTGCTCCAAATCATTGTTGTGATGAGACAAGAATCGAGAAGCGTACATTCGCCTAACATCTATGGTGCCCTGACTCGGGTTTAACCTGGCTGAAACAACCTCCGCGCAGAAGAGGCCAAGCAGAGCAGGAGCCCAACTCAGCGAAAGCTCCCGTGGTAGAAGCAGAACATGAAGAAAACCCAGCACAGGGAAAGTCTCATCCTGCTGGAAACCGGGACAGTGAAAAGCGAACTCAGCAGAAAGCTCACACAGCTCAGTCTCAGATTCCAGAAGACCTCCGGTCAAAGTAGGAGGTCCTAGCTCCTATGGCTGGAGAAACATGCCTAACAAAGTCTTAATTCCTTTACAATCTCTCATTTCTTGTTTCCTTGAACCACCCTCAAACAGGCAGGCAGCAGTGGGCGCAGTTGAGGGAATTTGGAGAGGCTACACTTCGGTATGTTCCAAAGGCACTATCTGCTGGGCCCCAGTAGCTGTTACCCAAGCCAGTGGGGGTTCTTCTGTTCTTACTCTTCTCTGTGCCAAGAATCAGGCCAATCAAAACTGTGAGCACAGGTCAGGAATTTAGCAGATTTTATGGCAGGCTATGAAAGGGATTTAGGTCATACCCAAATGGTCAAGTGGTTTTCCCTACTTTCTTCAATTTAAGTCTGAATTTGGCAATAAGGAGTTCATGATCTGAGCCACAGTCAGCTCCCAGTCTTGTTTTTGCTGACTGTATAGAGCTTCTCCATCTTTGGCTGCAAAGAATATAATCAATATGATTTTGTTGTTGACCATCTGGTGATGTCCATGTATAGAGTCTTCTCTTGTGTTGTTGGAAGAGGGTGTTTGCTAGGACCAGTGCATTCTCTTGGCAAAACTCTATTAGCCTTTGCCCTGCTTCATTCCATATTCCAAGGCCAAATTTGCCTGTTACCTGAGGTGTTTCTTGACTTCCTACTTTTGCATGCCAGTTGCCTATAATGAAAAGGATATCTTTTTTGGGTGTTAGTCCTAAAAGGTCTTATAGGTCTTCATAGAACCGTTCAACTTCAGCTTCTTCAGCGTTACTGGTTGGGGCATAGGCTTGGATTACTGTGATAAAGTAGGGAGAACCACTAGCCCATTCAGGTATGACCTAAATCAATCCCTCATGATTATACAGTGGAAGTGAGAAATAGATTTAAGGGACTAGATCTGATAGACAGAGTGCCTGATCAACTATGGACAGAGGTTTGTGACATTGTACATTCAGGTATGACCTAAATCAAATCCCTTATGATTATACAGTGGAAGTGAGAAATAGATTTAAGGGCCTAGATCTGATAGATAGAGTGCCTGATGAACTATGGAATGAGGTTCATGACATTGTACAGGAGACAAGGATCAAGACCATCCCCATGGAAAAGAAATGCAAAAAAAGCAAAATGGCTTGTCTGGGGAAGCCTTACAAATAGCTGTGAAAAAAAGAGAAGCAAAAAGCCAAGGAGAAAAGGAAAGATACAAGCATCTGAATGCAGAATTCCAAAGAATAGCAAGAAGAGATAAGAAAGCCTTCTTCAGCGATCAGTACGAAGAAATAGAGGAAAAGAACAGAATGGGAAAGACTAGAGATCTCTTCAAGAAAATTAGAGATACCAAGGGAATATTCCATGCAAAGATGGGCTCGGTAAAGGACAGAAATGGTATGGATCTAACAGAAGCAGAGATATTAAGAAGAGATGGCAAGAATACACAGAAGAACTGTACAAAAAGGATCTTCACAACCTGGATAATCACGATGGTGTGATCACTCATCTAGAGCCAGACATCCTGGAATGTGAAGTCAAGTGGGCCTTAGAAAGCATCACTATGAACAAAGCTAGTGGAGATGATGGAATTCCGGTAGAGCTCTTTCAAATCCTGAAAGATGCTGCTGTGAAAGTGCTGCACTCAATATGTCAGCAAATTTGGAAAACTCAGCAGTGGCCACACGACTGGAAAAGGTCCGCTTTCATTCCAATCCCAAAGAAAGGCAATGCCCAAGAATGCTCAAACTACAGCACAATTGCACTTATCTCACACGCTAGTAAAGTAACGCTCAAAATTCTCCAAGCCAGGCTTCAGCAATACATGAACTGTGAACTTCCTGATGTTCAAGCTGGTTTTAGAAAAGGCAGAGGAACCAGAGATCAAATTGCCAACATCCGCTAGATCATGGAAAAAGCAAGGGAGTTCCAGAAAAACATCTATTTCTGCTTTATTGACTATGCCAAAGCCTTTGACCGTGTGGATCACAATAAAGTGTGGAAAATTCTGAAAGAGATGGGAATACCAGACCACCTAACCTGCCTCTTGAGAAATCTGTATGCAGGTCAGGAAGCAACAGTTAGAACTGGACATGGAACCACAGACTGGTTCCAAATAGGAAAAGGAGTACGTCAAGGCTGTATATTGTCACCCTGCTTATTTAACTTCTATGCAGAGTACATCATGAGAAACGCTGGGCTGGAAGAAGGACAAGCTGGAATCAAGATTACCAGGAGAAATATCAATAACCTCAGATATGCAGATGGTACCACCTTTATGGCAGAAAGTGAAGAGGAACTAAAATCCTCTTGATGAAAGTGAAAGAGGAGAGTGAAAAAGTTGGCTTAAAGCTCAACATTTAGAAAACGAAGATCATGGCATCTGGTCCCATCACTTCATGAGAAATAGATGGAGAAACAGTGGAAACAGTGTCAGACTTTATTTTTGTGGGCTCCAAAATCACTGCAGATGGTGACTGCAGTCATGAAATTAAAAGACGCTTACTCCTTGGAAGAAAAGTTATGATCAACCTAGATAGCATATTCAAAAGCAGAGACATTACTTTGCCAACTAAGGTCCATCTAGTCAAGGCTATGGTTTTTCCAGTGGTCATGTATGGATGTGAGAGTTGGACTGTGAAGAAAGCTGAGTGCTGAAGAATTGATGGTTTTGAAGTGTGGTGTTGGAGAAGACTCTTGAGAGTCCCTTGGACTGCAAAGAGATCCAACCAGTCCATTCTGAAGGAGATCAGTCCTGGGTGTTCATTCGAAGGACTGATGCTAAAGCTGAAACTCCAGTACTTTGGCCACCTCATTGGAAGAACTGACTCATTGGAAAACACCCTGATGCTGGGAGGGATTGGGAGCAGGAGGAGAAGGGGACAATAGAGGATGAGATGGCTGGATGGCATCACCGACTCGATGGACATGAGTTTGAGTGAATTCCCGGAGTTGGTGATGGACAGGGAGGCTTCGTGTGCTGGGATTCATGGGTTTGCAGACTCGGACATGCCTGAGCGACAGAACTAAACTGATGAAGAGTATTCCTTGGCACGTTTTCCCCACTCTTTTTTCTTCCTGTCCTTCAGCTCCATCCCAGGACTCGAGCCAGGCCAAAAAGTAAGAGGTGGATTTGTTAGGATCAGAGAGAAGCCATGCTTCAGGGTGTGAACCATTGCGACCAGGGCAAGGGCTGGGGCCATGGAATGCAGCCTGGCTAGGTGAATTCATATGCTAATGAGTGGGAGGATCATCCCAACCATTGGGGAACCACCCACTCCTCCATCTTTTTACAGTGACTTAGAGCTGTCCTGCCACCTCTGGGTATGTCTTTGGCTTACATATTGGGGATTAAGGTTTACTTGAATTTAACTTGTCATCTTGGACTCAATTAATTTTAATTGGTTTACGTTATGCCCTTGTGCTACGTCATTCTTTCAAAGGTTGTGCTCTGCCTCCTTCCCTCCTATCTCATGCTCCTTTCCTCAGCCCCATCTGGGCCCACAATGTCACCTGTACAATCTTCTGGAGGGACAACCAGAAAACAGCTGGCCTTTGGGAGGGAAATACTGTATAATATCCAGCCCTTCTAAATATTCAGCCCTTCACCTTCCATGTTTCCTATAACATGTGCAACGTCAGCATCTCCCAGTGAACCCGCTAGGGTGGGTGACAGGCACACAGTGCCTGCCAGAAGTCCATCAGTTGGCATCCCTTCAAAGGCAATTGGGCTTCCAGGGATAATGTTTGCCACTTTGGGAGTTAGCCCTGTGGGCTGTTTGGGCTCAAACACCTACCACCCTTCTCCTAAAGTTATAAACATAACCCTGGATCAAATCTCCACTCCTCTTTTATGGAAGATTTGGTCTGTTGCCTCTAAACAAATTGGTTCTTAAGCCAGTTACTAACTCCTACAATCAGGACCCTGCTTCCTTGTAGGCAATGCTGCTCCACCCAGCCTATAATTGAAATACTTTAATACCCCCTAACAGGGTCAGATAACTCACTCCTTTGTCACTACTTCTGTTATTACCTAAAGTGAGTCTATGACAGTGAAATACTTACCAGGGGAGATACCCTAACCTGCTCTTAAGGAGGACTAGGGGAAGAAATCAGTGACTTACAGTCCCTTAGAGTAAGAGGACAAGGCTTATGACTGTTTCACTGTTTCCCAGTCTCAGGGCACAGGCTTGGATTGTTTTACATCATGATATCTATTCCCAGCTACAGTGAACAAACTAGCAATGAGTTACAACCCCTTAATCCTACCCATCGCTGGTCACGCTGGAGATCTTGGGGATGCCCAACTCCAGTCTGGGGGTCCCAGGAGGTCACTATGCCTTGGCCTGCCTAGGGATCTAATTCTCGAAAGGTTATCATGCCTCAACCTGCTCGGGGATCTGCCAGTCCCAGAGGTCCCAGGAGGTCGTCACGCCTCGACCTGCCCAGGGACCCAATTCTCTGGAAGCCGTCATGCCTCGACCTGCCCGGGGATTCAATCCCTAGGAAGCTGTCACACCTCAGCCTGCCTGGGGATCTGCACCCTGACCCCAGGACGCCTGGCTCTCAGATTGCAACAGTACTAGGTAGGATGAGTTTACATCATGATATCTATTCCCATCTGCGGTGGGCAAACTAGCAATGAGTTAAGATTACAAGCCCCTTAATTCTACCCAGCACTGGTCACGCTGGAGACCTTAGGGATGCCCAAACTCCAGTCCAGGGGTCCCAGGAGGTCATCACGCCTTGACCTGCCTAGGGATCTGGTCCTCGAAAAGTTGTCACGCCTCAACCTGCTTGGGGATCCACCAGTCCCAGGGGTCCCAGGAAGTCGTCATGCCTCGACCTGCCCAGGGACCCAATTCTCGGGAGGCCGTCATGCCTCGACCTGCCTGGGGATTCGATCTCTAGGAGGCTGTCACGCCTCAGCCTGCCTGAGAATCTGCACCCTGACCCGGGGACGCTTGGCTCTCGAGTTGCAACAGTTCTGGGTAAGATAAGCTTCAGAAAGACTCACCCCTAAGAAAGTCCACTCATGGAAATAGAAGGCCTATTACTTGTGGGACTATGCCCAGGTCTCAGCAATAACTCAGGAGCCCAATGAGAACCCCATTGTCTTTCTGGAAAGGCTAAAAGAGGCCCTCCAAATGTTTACCAATCTGGACTTAGACTCTTATGAGGGATAGGTGATTTTGAAGGGCAAATTCCTGTCCCAATGTACATCAGATATCAGAATTAAGTTACAACAGCTACAGCTGTTTAGATGAGATGATCCAGACAGCCACCAATACCTTTTATAACAGAGAACAGGAGAAGGAGGCCAAGGCCCAGGAGAGGGAGGGAAGGAAAGAGACAAGGCATGCCCAGATGTTGGCTGCCCTCCAGAGAAGTCCTATGGCACATCCCGATTAAGGACAAGGCATGCAAATGCCTAATCTGTAGACAGGCAGGGCATTGGGCCAAAGAGTGTCCAAACCATGACAAGTCTCCTAAAACAGCTTGCCACAAATGTCATCAATTGGGACACTGGGTGGCACTCTGATCTCGGGACCCAAGAGCCTCAAGGTCAAGCACCAGGCCTTCCCTCATGATGGTTCAACAAGACTGAAGCAGCCCACTCCAGCCAGCCCGCCTGTCACAGATAACCATCACGGGGCTGGAGCCAAGGGTGCAACTGGATGTGGCAGGTAGGTCCAAGAATTTCTTGGTTGACTCAGCAGCTACCTACTCTGTCTTGATCTCCTACTCCGGAGCCTTCTCCTCCCAAACCTGTACCATTTTGGGTGCTACAGAAGAAGCAACTACTAAAAGATTCACCCAAGTACTTCTTTGTTGCTGGGATGGACAAATATTTTCCCACCAGTTTCTGGTGGTACCTGAGTGTCCTACTCCCTTATTGGGAAGAGATATACTCAGTAAACTGGGGACCACCCTTGTGATGGGAAGTTTTTCAGCCCCTAGAGCTCTACAGCTCATGGTTACTACTGAAGAACCCATTACACCTTCAATAGAGAGGAACCAAAAACTATGGGAAGGTAAAATTAACCCCCAGGTATGAGACCAGGGGATTCCTGGACGAGCCCACCAAGCTGAACTGGTCATCATTGTCTTCCGAGATCCCACTCGGTTTCCTAACCAGAAACAATACCCTCTCAAAAGAGAGGCTCGGGAGGGACTACGGCCTTTCACCATGGAACACCCCAATCCTCTCAGCAAAGAAAAAGGACAGAACCTGGTGAATGGTTCAAGGTCTCCAGATCATAACTGAAGCTGTAGTCCCCCTCCATCCCACAGTATCCAATCCCTATGTAATCTTGGGAGAAATCCCACCCAGTGCCAAGTGGTTCACAGTCTTGGATCTCAAAGATGCATTTTTTTGCATACCACTGGCTAAAGAATCCCAATATCTTTTTGCCTTTGAGTGGCAGGCCCCAGGAGAAAAACGCCAACCGATGACTTGGACAGTATTACCTCAGGGGTTCAGAGACAGCCCCCACCTGTTTGGACAGGCCCTTAGATGGGATCTCCTAGATCTGGACTTGAGACCTAATGGGAAAATATTACAATATGTAGATGACCTACTAATCTGCTCTCCAGATAAGGAAAATGCCCAACATGCAATTCAGGTTCTAAACTTTTTGGCAGAAAGGGGATATAGTCTCCCGTGCTAAGGCACAGATGATCGAGACAAAGGTCACTTACCTGAGTTCAGATTACACATGGGTCTAGGAGGCTGTCCTCTTATCGGGTACAAGGAATCTTCCAGTTGCCCTCCCCCATGACTCAAAAACAATTGTAAGCTTTCCTGGGGCTAACTGGGTATTATAGAATCTGGATACCCAACTATGGTCTAATTGCCCAGCCCTTATATTAGAGCTTAAAGGAATGCAATGATTCAATCTCACTGATGTGGGGAACTCCTCAAAAGAAAGCAGAGGCTACACTAAAACAGGCCTTAACTCAGGCACCTGCCTTGAGGTTGCCTGACCCAGAAAAAGCATTTCAACTTTATGTCCATGAAAGAGAGGGAATAGCCTTAGGAGTGTTAACTCAAAGGTTGGGATCTGAGCCCCAGCCTGTAGCTTACTCATCCAAGAGACTCGATCCAGCCACCTGAGGCTGGCCCCTCTGCCTTCTAAATCTTGCAGCTATTGCAATCATGATAGATGATGCTTTAAAACTCTCCTTTGGAGACAAACTATTTTACCAGCCACCAAGTAAAACAACTCCTAAATGGGACAGGCCATTTATGGATGTCTGATCAAAGAATCCTCAGATATCAAGTAATGCTGATGGAAAATTCAGGCCTCACTATATCCCCTTGTGAGGTTCCTAACCCAGCCACCCTCCTGCCTACCCCCGAGGGCTCTCTCCCCTTTCACTCTTGTCTAGAAACCTTGGACCACTGGACAAAACCCCAAGGGGGATTGTTAGAAGATCCTCTGACCAATCTTGAGGAAATCTGGTACACTGATGGAAGAAGCTTTGTCTTAGATGGAAAACAGCCAGATATGCGGTAGTCTCCGATTTTGAGACCATTGAGGCTAAGCCTCTGCCACCAGGTCAACAAGCTACAACATGCAGTGCCACTTCAACAAAGATACAAAACTACAGCCGACCACGGAAAATATCACTCACCCTTAGATGGACCCTGCTATAAGGACTCTGAGGCTTGGGACTAGCAAGAGGGGGAGGCCCAATACCCCTTGCCATCCCAAATCAGCAGAAAGTAGTCAGAAAGACCTCGACACCCCTATTTCCAAAGATTTGGGCCTCCCATCTCTTGAGCGGGGAATGTTAGGTAGTTAGAATAGGGAAAAGGAGTCCAAAATGGCAGTGGCTAAAAGACAAGGAAGGGAAAAGCCCACAAAAATAGAATAAAGGAAGGTCAAAGCAAGGTCCGAGGACCAGAGTGAGGACTTCAGGTAGAACAGCACTCCTGGCTGAGCCTAATTTGCATAGGGCAGGCCCAGGGGGAAGAAAACATATAAAAGGAGGAGCCAAGCACTCTCTCACTCTCTCTCCCACGTGCGCACACTCTTTCTCTCTCTCTCCCCCCCCCACCCCCACCGTGTGCATGCGCTCTTTCTCTCCCTCTCCCTCTGTCTCTTTCTCTCCCGCATGCCTATGATACGCTCTTTCTCTCTCTCTCTCTACGCCTGCCCCCCCAACACATACACATGCACACTGGCGTGCTCCTCCACTCTCTTCTCTTCTTCGAGGATGAAGAAGCTCTAAATAAAATAGAGCTGTAACTCTGATTTAAGAGCTATGACACAGTTTGTTCAAGGCCCAAGAGCTGTGACACGCTGAGGGCTTTAATGTGCATTGCTCCAAGTCATTGTTGTGACGAGACAAGAACAGAGAAGCATACACGTGTCTGACAATTTGGAATACTGGAATTATAAATTAGAGCTAACCATATGCCTATTCCATGGCTCAAGAATAATTAGTAACGTGATAACCAAGAAATGTACAAAACTGTTGACAGCAACTTTAGCCATAATGGCTCACACTGGAAACAACCCACGTGTCCAATAATAAAACAACAGAAAACAAATTGTCTGTGACAATAAAATGAAATACTAAACAGCAATAAAGAGATCATAATCCCAGACATGCAACTATACACTCTCCCAGACATTTCTGTGTGCAAAGAAACTAGACACAGACAAAAAATACACACTCTATGATACTATACACCTGAAATTCAAGAGCATGTAAAACTAATCCAAGATATTAGAAATCCAAAAATCAATTCCTTTTGGGGGAAACAGTGATAAGAAAATGAGAAACTTTCATGGTATGGGAATAGCTGGGTGCGACTATACTCGTGTATACATAATAAAAATAAATCAATCCATATATTTACAATTAGTGCACCTTTTGCATTTTACTCATAGGTCTGATAAACTTTCACTTAAAAATTTTAAACAAGGTGGGGAAAGTGACATCAGGATAACAGACGAATTTTCAAACCTTTCCAACATGAAACAAAGAGCTCATCCACCTTTAACACAAAGACAGAACGAAGACTAACGCTAAGTAGCTGGAGCAAAAACATGTAGTTGGACTTGAAAAAGAGGTGATTAAAACAGGAAACATCATCAGCATTTCGCTACCGCTCACTGAGTCCACAAATCCTACTATTTCAACATCAAGAAATAAGATGAAAAATAAGGATTGTCTTCCACAGAGCCACTGAGTTCTTAGTTGAAATCATGAACTCTTTAAAAAAAAAAACAGACCCTAAAATCTGTAGTTCATTTCTTTGTCTCTCCCACAAACTCAGTTCACATCCAAAAAAATCCATCAATATTCAGGTTCAGCCACAATAAACCAAGTCATGTGTTAATTTAATTCTACTTGAATGACTTTTACATAACCCCTAGGCAAGAACCTTGTCAAAATCTTTGCTCAGTACAATTCCTGGGACACTGCTGACATTCAGTTGAGAGTGTATATTATAATTAATATCATAATAACAGCAACACACAAAGAAAATACAAAGGTCCTGTAGTTTGCAACGAGTGGGGCTGCAGCTAACACAGAATTTTAATTCAGCATCAACAGAATTAAAGACCAGAAGGCAGCAAGAATAATGGGATTCAATGAATTTGTGAAATTACTCTAAACTGCAGGAAAAACAATACTTATTAGGCAAGGTCTCCTATAGGAGACAACTAAATTAAGCAAGATAATTTCCTACTGCATGTACCTGACCATAGTGAAGGCTGATGTCTTAGCAGTAACAGGAACCCCAAACTCTTTCTGAAGATAAAAGGAATTGTGCGTGTGTGTGTGTGTGTGTGTGTCTGTACATCTATATGTGCATCTCTTTGTTTATATTTGACAATGTTCAAAAATGGTGGGTAGGGCGAGAATGGAAAAAACAGTAACAGAATACTTATGTGAGTGAAAAAGATATTTGTCTAATTAATTAAATGAATTACACCTTTAGCTCCTTAGTTTCCCTACAGGAAGAACTGCTGGTATGAGGAGGATTAACAAACACTCCCTAAAGATGCAAAGTTGGGTTTTTTTCCCTTTGGAGAGCAGCCAACATCTACTCTCCAGCCCTCAAGCAAAGAGCACACACCTAACTTGGCCAGGAAAACAAAGAGAAAAAAAAACCAATAACTGGCCTGCACTTCAGGGGAACACCTAACAAAAAAAGCCCCAGGGCAAGAAAGATGTTCCCCAAATCCAGGTTTTATCTGAAAGACTTTTTTCCCAGTCCCTAATCAGTGACGCTCTAAGTGTGGTCCCTGAGCAGTGATATTAGCATCCCGGGAGTTGTTAGAAATGCAAATCCTGCCACCTCACCCACATTCATTGAATCAGAAACTCGAGGGGAGGTCATCTCTGTCTTCAACAAGCACGCTACATGAGGCTGACACATGCTCAAGTTTAATCTGTTTCTCCTTCGTCCCACCCCCTCCAAAAAAATCCTCTTCCGCCCCTCCAAAAAAATAACATCTGGCCAAGGTGTTCTGAGTAGCTGCTGCGTTTCTCTTCCTGCTCCGTTATTTTTTAGTTAATTATTCTTCATGGTGGAGTCGTATTTCTCACTGGCTGCTTTAAACAATCTTATTCAAACAGAATATACTCCCCGACTAGAGATCATTAAATACACGGAAAGTTTTGTCTACCCAAAAGTCTTGCCAGTATCTATTAAATCATATCAGGGCCACCACAAAGCACAACAGCTCTTCTACAACCCAGTCTTATTCCAGAAACTTCCACCACAGCAACACCTCACCCCCAAAACACAATTCTAAATAATACGTGAATTTGCACTTAAAACTTCTACGGAAAAGACTCGATGACCATGTTACTGACTTCTAGACAACAAAATGCAAAGGAAATCATTCGTGTGTGACATTTTGGGTCCAGATTTTTAAGAAGGTGGTCTTTGTCCCCATCCTCCCAATGGATGCAGACAACAGTGTCCTGTAGGCGTGGAGTAGTAGTTCTCAAATTTTCCGTGCACCTGAATCACCTGGAGGGCTTTTTTACCTGTTAAAATTTTTCCCCACACGAATCTCTCTCCTCTGGCTTGCCGGCCCCCATTGCTCCCATTTATTTCCGGGGCCGCCGCTGCCTCGGCTGCTTTGCCTCAACTGGAGCGGATGTGGGTGCTGCGGTGCACGCGCCATAATGGCGGCCGCAGACGCCCAGGCAAGCCGGTTAGTCCTTGTGCTGGGCTGCTAGGTTCACACTTTAGCTGTACCACTCACCCTTTTAGGACACCCTGGAGGGGTTTTTTTTAATGCTAATTGCTAGACCCCACCCCTAGAGTTTCTAATTCAGTAGGAATTGGGCGGTATCTGAGTAACTGCATTTCTATTGAGGGACTAGATAAGGCAATATAACACCTTGGCAATATGGATAACAATTTAAAATTCCGTGTGACCTTGAGGAAACAATTCTATTTCTTGAAGTTTATCCTACAGAAATACTCATTCTAGTATGTATAATATGCACACAAAGGTTTTTTTTAGTAACATTGCTTATGACACTAAAAACGGGAATGACATTACATGTTCAAAAATAGATTTGTTAAATAAATGACACCTTCAAATGATTGAATTTTATGCATCATTAAAGATACCTGACTTGTAAATACATCCATAATGTAGTATTAAATTTTAAATATGTAGAAAATATGGAGTAATCTATATATGGTCATATTTTTTAGATATACAAATGTGTTACAGGAGCCGAAAGTTCTGGATGGCACTTAGCAAGTGTTTTTCCTCCCTTTCTTTTTGTCTTCCCTCTTTCTTCCTGCTCTGTGTTTTATTAAAATGGAGTGGTCTTTGGTGAGATATAATACAGAAAAAGACTAAACATCCATTGACAGATAAATGGATAAAGAAGATATGGTATATATTGAGATATACAGTGAAATATTACTCATCCATAAAAAAGAATGAATGCCATTCACAGCAAAATGAACAGACTGCCCCCACCATATGCATGTGCTCTTTCTCTCCCTCTCCCTCTCTCTCTCTCTTTCTCTCCCACATGCCTATGGTACCTTGCTTATACATTTACTAGCCCTGAGCAGGAGAAAGAGGCCCTAATGTCAGTTTAAGTTTCTGAGGAGAATACATCTACCATTTAGAGCCACCCCCAAATCTGGAGTGAAATTGTTCTGAAATCTTATCACAAAAGCAATTGTTCCATTTTCTTGGAAATGAACATTTAGCTGTGCAAACGTAAAATAAATTTTTTTCATGATTACTTATACAAAGAGAAAAAGGAGATCACATAAAATATACTTCCCATATCCAACAGTCTCTAGTTGGATACTGACACAGCACTAGAATTTGTACTTTCTACTACCATCTAGTTTGGACAGCTTGAGATCTTTCAAAATGAGAAGACCTCCAGCTAGATAGTGAACAAATTACTCATTTTACATAAGTGATCTCCCAAGGATTTTGACCTTAAAGTCACAAAGATCAACATTTAGTACCTAGCTACAAGACTGTATATGCCTATTTCTACACTAGATTGAAAGTTCATAGAAGGCCAGATAGAGTGTGTTTGCTTGCTTGTTTGTTTGGCAGTGCCAGGTGGCATGTAGAATCTTAGTTCTCCATCCAGGGGTGGAACCCATGCCCCCTGTAGAAGAAGCACAGAATCTTAATCACTGGGAAGTCCCCACATAGTGGTTTGGTTGGGTTTTGTAACTTACTATAGTACTAAGAAGAGCGTTTCCATAAACAGACCTTTGATTCAACTGGTGGAAACAAAATTCATCACACAGAAGTCACAGGCAACTGCTCTTCCTTGGGCTTTCTGGCCATAATTTTTTAGTTTGTCCACTGATGAAGTAGAATGTTCAGTTATTCTGTTTACCCAGTACCTGCTTTTTGGAAGCCTAATTTATTAGGGCACCTACTGCAATACGAGAAAAAGGAAAAGGCGTAAACTCAGCCAATAGATTTGATTGTAAAAAACTATATAGGAAGCTTGGCTGGCGATTATGTGTTTAATTCATGACCCATGTGATTGCTGCTTATTAGACCAAGGATAAACAAGATTCAGTTGTAGTCAGGCTCTTGCTA
Organism: Ovis canadensis; assembly: GCF_042477335.2. NCBI lineage: Eukaryota > Metazoa > Chordata > Mammalia > Artiodactyla > Bovidae > Ovis > Ovis canadensis. The sequence goes on along the minus strand of NC_091250.1, from coordinate 39,829,662 downwards.
GCCCCCTTCAGTCCTCCTTCCTGTTTCATCTGAAAATGCTCCTGATGATGACCCAACAAACAAGTGCCCAGCCACCAAAATCACAGAAAGAGCAGCTTATTATCATCTGTTCTTATAACTATTGAAAAAGCTATTATCAGATATTTAGTTTTTTACAATACTTCTAGGGACTTCCCTGGCTGTCCAGTGGTTAAGACCCAGTGCTTCCTCTGCTGTGGGCATGGGTTCAATCCCTGGTCAGGGAATTAAGATCCTGCACACTGCAGTGTGTGGCAAATAAAAGAAATAACTTTTAATGAATTGAAATGTACAATTCCTGTTCATTTTGGCATGTATTTGTGCTCCATTTTTTTTCTATGAACCAGCCTCTCCATACTTCACCCGGAGAGCATGACTCTAAAATGAAAAACTCGTGACTGGGTGTGGGAGGAAAAAGACTAAAATTACAGGGATCAACAAGCTCTAATATTAGGGATTTATTTTGAAAATGCCACTTCTAATGAGAACTAACAAGGAAATTTTCTAAAAATGAATTTACTTGTTTAGCATGTTGAAATTTTGTCCTATCCTAATAGAATAAATAGCTGGCTTTTCTGTATTATTTTTGAAGATGAAATGGCAACCCACTCCAGTACTCTTGCCTGGAGAATCCCATGGACAGAGGAGCCTGGTGGGCTGCAGTCCATGGGGTCACAAAGAGTCGGACACGACTGAGTGACTTCACTTTCACTACAGTCAGAGTCAGAAAAAAAGCAATATTCATCTACTTAATCAGGTCCTGGAGAAAAATTAACATTTGGTCTAAAGAGAGAAGAGACTGATCAGGACAGAGGTAGGGTGAAAATAAAGAAGCCTAGAAAGAGACTTTTGATCAGTCTCTCTGTGCCTTCTAAGACCCCCATTTTCCAGCTAAATAGTTAACACACAAACAGAATTAGATATCACATCCTGCATTTAGAAGTGGTTCTGTGTCACCATGGTAACTGGTTTTGCTTAAACATAGCTCTGCATGTGCGTACAGTCCAAATTAGCCACAGAGAAGAGACTTACACACACAATATTCCTGGAGCCTATATACATCTGCCTGTATGTTACATTTTTCTGAAATGGGGTATTTGAGTTCACATTTGTAAACACTCTTTCTGTAAAACTTCCCTGTCTAGATAGTGTGTCTCTAATCATTTGTTTGTTATGATCCTGGAAGCAATATTACAGATCAAATTTCAGCTGATAATCAACATGGGAAACGAGTAATTTGTCTGTTCTGGCTTTTGTCAATCAGTTCTCAGTACTTGGAATAGAAATGGCGAAACTGACCCCTTTTGCTTCTTACCTTTCAAATGCTCTTTTATTTGGCTCATCCATGTGGACTGTTTTGGATCATTTTTCTGAAAGATTATCCCCAAATAGCATTCCACCCCCACTGACTCCTCCTTATGATAAACTTGCCAAGAAAACAACTTAAGCAAATTGAAAGACCTTTTGAAAAGAAAGGAAGTTGCCACAACATGGTATCCAAGCCAAGAAATATCCCCAGCATTCTCCTGGTAATTTTTAGTTGAAGATTTATCTAAAGGAAAAGAAAAATAATTTATGGATTGAACTCCATCGCATGACAGTATTTAAGGTATGTGATCCTTTGTGCTTGTCAAGCCTCTATTTCTTTCTTTCTTTTTTCTGAGAAGATAATTAAATATGATACACTTTGGGGGGAATTACATCATTGGCTGTTTTACAGTTTTTAGGATCGCATTGATTTTTGTACTAAAATAGCATAATATCCTTAGTGTTAGTGAATATTTGTCTGAAAAGAGGGAAAATTAATCATGATACTTTCCCTACTAAGAACTAGTGAAATTATCTTTCTGCTTTTGACAGCAGGATGTATTTATAAAGTTTGTCCTCTGTCTGTAGCTGTGTCTCTCCTATTCAAGGAAAAAGAGCTACCATTTAATTGAGCTCCAAATATGTGCTATGCACTTGATGGGAAATTTAGCATGCTGTGTCATTTAATTCTCACAGAATCTTGCAAGGGAAGTGTTTTCCACTTCAGAAAAAGAAATTAATTCTCAGAGGAATTTTATTTCCTCTATTTCAGACAGCTTACAACTTGGTAAAGCTGAGATACAATGACGATCCCAAAATACACTTGCTCAGAGGATGCTCAGCCCATTTCTAGTGGTGTCTAAGTCCCAGCAGATAGGTGCTCATCCACATGGGACAAGGCTGCATTGAGTGTATTTTCACATTAGAACTCTCATCCTTCTGTTGGTGGTGATCTGTGATCTGCCTGGAGGACCACTGGGAGGCAGTTGTACTCTGAACCCAACACCAGACCTTCAAGTCATCATCATAGCTTGCTTTGAGCTGGGGTTTCCATCTCTACCAGGAAGTGAATGTATAACACTTTCTTTCTTCCCCAAACCATCAAGACTAGATTGTGCTTAAATATTTCCTGGAAATTGTCTAATGACATGCAGTGCCCTGGCTTTCATACTTGATGAGAAGAAAGAAGAGAGTGGTTCAGTGGAAGTGTCTTAGAGCAAGTCAGCAACAGCAGTGCCTAGGGAAATAGAGGCAGCAAGACAAGCCAGGCCCTGAGCTCTCTGGTACAGTGGATGGGGGTGGGGAAGAAGCTGTCATCAGCCATTCCTGGATGGTAGGACCATCACATGAATGCGCTGGAAGAGATGCAGATCTATAGTCTGTTTCTCACTGACAAGGAGGCAATAACCTCCTTTCATGAAACTGATGTAGCAGAAATATGGTAGGGAGGGAGATTCAGGGTCCTTGAATGTCAGAGCTGGAGAGGATATTCAAGAAAGTTTCATCCAGTTGTTGTCATGCTGTGTCTTGCAGAACTTTTTAAGCAGGTGCCCCAGAGGCAATGAAGGAGGTGGACCAGCAGAGATTCCCAGGCGAGGCTTCTGGTTCTCATCCCAACCCTATTTTTCAACCACAGCATTTCCATTTTTATCAGTTTACATTTTGGAGTTTCTGCACAAGATTTTATTTTTATAAAAAAGACCTACAGTTTTTAAAAGTTCAAAACTGCTTTATACATGAAGAAACTGAGACTTAAGAGGCAATCTTTTATATCTCCGTCTTCAGCAACAAGCAAATTGTTGGAACATATTCCTTTCAATAGTACAAGTATTTATGCCCATGATGTTTTGCAGTATCACGTCTCAGCTTTGAAAACCTGCTCAGAGGAATGGACATCAGAGGAGACAACTATCAAAGCAGTAGCCCACAGTCTGTTCCCTAGTCCCATCAGTGTCCAGCTTTCACATACCTTGAGACAAATCAATGACAAAAAGCCTGGCTTTATTTCCTCATTCAAATGAAAACTGCAACATCAGCCTCCTTCATCGGAAACAGATTCAAAGAGCAGAGTCAGCTGAGTGCTCTGTGAATAAAGTGGTAAGGGATTAGGACTCAGAAACAAAACTATAAGTTACAGAGAGTAATTCTTTATACTATTAACTCAAAGTGAGTGAGTGTTAGTCTTTCAGTCGTGTCTGACTCTTTATAACCCCTTGGGCTGTTGCCCACCAGGCTCCTCTGTTATTGGGATTCTCCAAGCAAGAATACTGGAGTGGGTTGCCATTCCCTTCTCTAGGGGATCTTCCCAACCCAGGGATTGAACTCTGATCTCTTGCATTGCAGGCAGATTCTTTACCATCTGAGCCACCAGGGAAGCCCATTAACTCAAAGCAGGAAGCCTTAATTCAGCCTGGGGATTGAAAAGATACTTGACTGAGGCTTTAACCAAACTTGTGGTTCTTTATATGGACAGGGAATAAAGATAACCTCTCTTTTGCAAATTGAGATGCAAAGTTTTCCTAAAAACATTCTGTAGAATTTGGAATGACAGAATAGTTTGGAAGAAAGAGCACTAGATTTGGACCCAAATGTTCCTGAGTGTAAATCCAGCTCTGCTCATCCCTAGTATTATGCCCTTGACCACACTGTTCATCCTTCATGGGCCTCATGTTCCTCTTTGTAAATGTCAGCAGGACTATAGTGAGGACTCGAGAGATGTGTGGAATGCATCTAGCATAAGGCTAGCATTATTATTACTATTATTATTATGATTGTACAGTGTTGTTATTTCCATTGTGATTGGACTTGAAAATGGAGACTCAGCCGACTGGAGTGATTTTTCCATAACAGGGATACTATTCTACTCTTACAACCAGTTTCATCTCACAGGAAAACTCTAACTACATGGATGTCTAGTGCTGTGGGCAGAATTCCGAAGCATCTCAGTGGGAAAATCATATCACAAGTATAGGAATGCAGATACGACTAGAATACAGCACAGATGTCAGGTATAGACCGCCTCTGCTCTAGGCCAGGGAGGTTTAGGAAAAGAAAACTCAGGCCTCCAGTCCCAACTTTGTGCCCAATGTCTTCGTCATGGCAGATGGGGGAGAGTGAAGAAATATACAGTCCCTTTCTTTCCCTGCACATGTTTGCAGAGTCTCAGTAGCTCATGCGATGAACTGCAGAAGGTGTCATTTGGGAGGAAGAAAGAGCAGCAGAGAAAGTTCAGGGAAACGTTGGGGAAGGAACACTGTGGGCTGGATGTATTCTGTGTGTCTTGACACATGCCTCCTGCCATCCCTTCCTCTTAGTCAGCTGTGAAGATTTCATTTCACAGGTGAAGGGTTTTTTGGTGCCCTTGAAAACTCCTGGAATAACCAAAGTGTTGGGACAAAAGTCAATTTGAAATTAAGCTATCCAGAAGAACATGAGGGGCTCACTTTTCTTAAGAAACCCCAGAGGTCTGGAGTCAGTGGATTTAGGGCAGCAAGAAGCCACAAGGTTCAGATGCTCAAGAAATACTGCTCTGTCATGGAAGCCAGTTACAAGGCAGGCTCTTACAGAAAGAAGGATGGAAAGGGACATGGTTTGGAAAAACTTCCCTGAAGTGATTGGGGTCATGAAAGCATGGAATTAGAGGTTTTGCACACTTTAAGGTTTTTCTAGAGCAATGGGAAAAATACAGAAAAAGAGACCTAGTGTGGATGCAATTTTTTTCTGTTGAGAATTTTGGAAAAAAAAAAAAAAAGCTTTGTTGCCCCCTCCCCCATGTTTGAAATCTATCGAGCTGGTCATCTGTTGCTCACCGGGAAAAATTACAGTTTTCACAGGGGCCGTACTGAGAGCGTGAGTTGGCATAGGCTGGCAGTGTGGCCCACATAGATTGATGATAGGTACAGTTGGTCCTCTTGCTCAAAATGTGTCAGCCAGGCCTTCAGGTTCTTCCAGGATGGGCTGCTAATGGAGTCTTTGATGGTTCTGTTCTAAAGCTTCACTTCCTAGGTGTTGCCTTTTCAACAGTAATTGTTTGCTAAAGATGATGTTTTTCTTTTGCAAGTAAGTGGCCTAAGATGAGTATGTGAAACCGCCCATTTGAATGAGTGCATCAATTTAGTATCTCGAAGTAAACAAGGTTAATGAATTGATGCATTCTGAATGTAATTAAATTCAAACATTACCCAGGAGGGAGTCATGTCGCTGACCGCTTTCCACAAGGACAGCACCAGGGAAAATAGCAGCCTACAGACTAATTATTAAATCTTACCTCTTCACTGGGAGAAAGAATGGATGAGCCATTTTAAATCATGTTGAAAGCTCAGGGCTGCTTTGCACTTCGGTCATAAATATTCACCCAGCACTCCTATTTTGCCGTGTTCTTTGGAGTTAGGGTTCATTTGTCCATGAAACCACACAGAGGAAACCTATTTTCTCTGTAGCTGTGTTTCTCCAGGCTACAGTATTGTGTCTGGAGATTTTTAAAAAATTTTATAAACAGCACTTTTCTTATCCTCAGCTCCTGAGTCAGTTGTGAAATCTCCATTCCCTTCCCCATCTCTCAATCTTTGGAGTCCCCAGCAAATGTCTAATCAGTCTGTCATAAACATTTTTAGGTATCAGACAGAATCCACCATTTTTCTACTCTTTCACTCTGCTTTTGGATTCCTATCGGCTACCGAGGTTATTAAAATCTTGAAGGGCCCATGAAGAGAACTCACCCGCTGGCCTGGGCGCTATCTGCAGGGGTCGCACCTGAGTCATCCTGCACCGGCAGTGCTAGGAGCGGAAGCCCCTGTGCCCACTCATCCTCTAAGACCAGGGGTCTCAGATTTAGCAAACAAAACTACAGATAAGCAACCAATAAATGTTTCATGTAAGTACATCCCAAACATTTCATGCGTATACTTATAAAAAGAATAATTTGTTGTTTATCTGAAATGCAAATTTAACTGAGTGTTCTGTATTATATCTGGCAACCCAATCTAGGAGACGTAAACTGTCTCATCCTCACAACAGTATTGTAAACTGTTTGTTATTATTGCTGCTGTTGCTAGTGTCCCCATTTTATTGAAGAGGAAACTGAAGCTTAGCAAGGTTTTCTATGTTTAATGTCACTCTGTTACTATGGGGCTTCCCCAGTAGCTCAGTGGTAAAGAATCCGCCTGCCATTGCAGGAACCGCATGTTCGATCCCTGCATTGGGAAGATCCCCTGGAGAAGGAAATGGCAACCCACTCCAGTATTCTTGCCTGGGAAATCCAGTGGACAGAGGAGCCTGGAGTCCGTGGGGTTGCAGAGAGTGGGACACAGTGAAGTGACTCAGCACGCACGTATGTACTCCATTAGTAAGTGCCAGGGGCATCTGATTTCAGTTGCACATTCTTAAATACCGTCTCTGGTGTTCAGTCCCTCTGCACTGCTGCATGTATCATGTCTCTGCTATATGTAGTTCCATCCACATTGTCCAGCATATATATAAGTGGAATTTTCAATTAAGAGTGTCAAACCTTGGTATGTCAATCCAAAAGTAATCTATATTTACTGTAGACTGCATGTCTAAGTGAGGAGAGCTTTAATTGCCAGGGGAACCAGCTTACCTGAGTATCAAAAAATGTAATAAAACCTTTTTTTCTTTTCAATATGCACCCATTTTGGAACCTCTATCCCTTACCACTTTGGTCAATGTGCCACAAGTCTACAGCCCAATACCATACTCTTCACACACTGTCTCACTTGACTGGGAGATTGCCTCCCCAAGAAAGCACCTCAACTGTTATTTCTGTCTATCTCTTGGCTGCCTGCTCTTTCTTCCCATTTGTTGTGTGCGATCCAAAGATGGTCCTGCTGCTAATAACAGAATTTTCTACCTATCCTTTTCAATAACTAATGGACAGATGAGCTTGTCCTGACCAGGTACTTGTTGTAACCTTTTTTTCAATTAATTTTTATTGGAGTATAATTACTTTACCAGCTGAGCCACAAGGGAAGCAAAACAATGTTGTGTTAGTTTCTGCTGTGCAACAAAATGAATCAGTATACGTACATATATATCCCCTCTTTTTTGGATTTCCTTCCCATTTTTAGGTCACCACAGAGCCTTGTGGTTTATGGTCTTTTTGAATGAACCAAGAAAAGCAATGCTTCACACTAAAAAGAGTATTAAAATAATGTCACTCTTTTGAAGTCATCCACTTCGATAAGTTTATATGCCTCTCAATGAACAGGGACCCACTTTTCATCTGGTTGCATTCTGAGATACACGCACACGTTAGACCTGCAATGGAACCTCTTCTAAGAAGGCTGGAGCAGAAAAGTCCCCTATTTGTACCTCTGCTATATTTGACACAGTGTTTGTTATTCTGAATTCCTGTGATTAAATCTTTTTTGAAAACCAATGGTGTGCTGACCGGTGTTGCTGTTGTTAAGTTACTGAGTTATGTGCAACTCCTTCATGACCTCATGGACTGTAGCCTGCCAGGCTCCTCTGCCTATGGGATTTTCCAGGCAGGAATACTGGAGTGGGTTGCCATTTCCTTCTCCAGGGGATCTTCTCAACCCAGGGAGTGAACCCACACCCCCTGCATTGGCAGGCAGATTCTTTACCTCTGAGCCACCAGGGGTGGCTCTGTGTTAAAACAAAATATATCTATTTAGCAACTACAGGCTGAAAGAAACTTGCAGTGCCTTAAGTGCTTCAAAATATAATCTGCACAAGTTATTTTAAATGGGGCCTTGGGCTCTGGAAAGACTCTTCCTCCTGCAAGAAATCCCCATTTGTAGACAGCAACTACCTTAAACAGATCATCTGCCTAAATAGAGCTTGACTTGGGACATAACTTCTCTTTCCAACAAAGAACCTTATGTTCCCAGATGGCAGGAGCTTATCATATTTTTGTTCCAAAATATATTAGAACAGGGTTGCGAATTAGCTCCTAGTCACTTCCTGGAGCACTGAGTTGAGGAGATCACTTAGATTACATTTGGGCTCTGGAAACAGTTTGATGATGGATCAGCCATGTTTCCCATGGTTCCATATTTGGCAAGAAAGACACACACAACTTGTATTTAATATGTCTGTATTAGAAGCATAAACTGACCGCTTGAGAGTGAGAATCAGCTTCAGGTTCCTGGGATGAGAGAGCTGTATTTATACCTAGCAAAGGCAGCTTCAAACTAATTGACCAGGACATTTGCTAAGCAGAAAAGCACGGCTGCTTCTCCCTATTAACTTCCTATCTCCATCCAGATAGGCTCGTTAAGCACTTAATTGTGCATGCGTTGACTCAGAGATGTGAAAGAACCACAGCAATCTTCAGACTGCATACAATCTTAGCTTATGTATATGTATATGCTCGGTAGGTCAGTTGTGTTCAACTCTCTGCGACCCCATGGACTGCAGCCTGCCAGGCTCCTCTGTCCATGGGATTCTGCAGACAAGAATACTGGAGTGGGGTGCCATTTCCTACTCCAGGGAAACTACCTGACCCAGGGATTGAACCTGTGTCTCCTGTGTCTTTTGCATTGGCAGGCAGATTCTTTACCAGTAGCACCACTGGGTATTAAAGCATGTGGGGGGCCCAATGTCTTGTCTCTTGCATATCATGTTTTATCACAAGAGACCCATCTTTAAATTGCATGAACCACCATCCCAAATTTATAAGGTTCTTAGCAGAATATTCTTTTAATTTTATTTATCACTCTATTTTTGCCTGGGAATCAGACATTTTTCCAGGGGCTAGCCCAAGATAGTTTCAGCTGATACCCAGCAAATCAAACTCAGATCACCACCACCGTCCAAAGATAAGTTCTTTCTAATTTTTTTTTAAATAGTTCCAAGCTCTTGCCTAAGATTTTGTTCCCCTCAGAATGAATTTTCCTCAGAAGCTCCTCTGTTCTCATGAACAGGTTTCTCATGAACTGTTTCATTCAGATGTTACTACCATTTAGACCTATACTGGGATCCTGGGCCAGAATTTCCATAATCAACTGGGCGAGGCTCAGAATGCATAATCAGTTGGCTATCTGTTAGTCCCATAGTCATCCAGAAAATAGTAGCATTATTATATTAGCCAGGTGACTTCCAAGCAACTTCCCTTTTTGTTGTTTTGTTTTGTTTTATGGCCAGGATCTTGGTTCCCTGGCCAGGGATTAAACCAGGACCACAGCAGTAAAAGCCTGGAATCCTAACCACTAGGCCACCAGGGAACTCACCCAAGCAATTTCTTTAACATCCTTGAAGAGACCTAGAAATGGGCTTGGGTAATTTCTAGTTCATATGACTCCATGGATGAGACAATGCCAGCACTTTTTCAGTGTTATATAGGATGAAGAAAATACTGTCTACTCTTGACTGACTCTTCGGGATCTAATGACACCTGGGTCTCAGAAAGCAACCTAGCCTAATAATAGGTGCCCTTCCTCCCCTTTGATGCTGCCAAAGGCAGGCTCAGTATTCCTGAGTTGGGCTTATCCTGTACAATAGCACTAGGAGAGAGAGTGGGTTCGGGTTGAATGGCATCTCAGACCTTACTCACCAAGCCCTGTTTTCAGCCCAAATCTGCACTGGCCCAACAGAGCAAGAAAAGTGCCATTGAGACAAGAGGAAGGTTAAGTAAGTCATCAGTTCTGTGAATCCTCTTTGTAGTAAATGTCTTGTGAGTAGACCCAAGCCAAGCCAACAACCCTGGATTTTGTGCAGTATTGCTTCACCACTTCAGAAACCAAAGAGAGATGAAGTAAAAATTAGGTAATATTTGGAAAACCTTGTATTTTTACATTTCCAGTGCTTATATCAGAGTCCTTCCGAGTGACAAAAGAAGTCTGAATTGAAAGTACTATTTGTAAAGTTACGCTTTGTTAAGAGCTATTGTGGTACAAACCAAACCAACTCAGGACAAAACGGGGCCAGCATTTCACTCTGCTACCTGTTGAGTTCTCTGAGCTTCAGTGTCTTTACCTACAAAACATTAAAATAGAGCCTGCTGTACATACTTTAAGAGATATCTTTAAATAACTTTCATGTATTAACGTTTCATACATTGCAGTTTTTGGTGTTTTGTTTTGTTTGGGGTTGGGGTGGGTCTTCACTGCTGCACGTGGGCTTTCTCTGACTGCGGCAAGTGGGGGCTGCTCTCTAGTTGTGATGTGCAGGCTCCTCACTGTAGTCATTGTAGTGGCTTCTCTTGCTGCAGAGCGCAGGCTCTTGGCACGCAGGCTTCAGTAGTTGCCACTTGTGGACTCAGTAGTTATGGCTCGTGGACTCCAAAGCACTTGCTCAGTAGTTGTGGCCCATGGGCTTTGTTGCCCCATGGCATGTGGAATCTTCCAGACCAGGGACTGAACCCGTGTCCCTTGCAATGCAAGGCATACTCTTAACCACTATACCACCAGGCAGCCCATGTAGCCTTCTAAAAATATAAAGGAGTATGATATACATCATATATCATATAAATCATAACATATCTTTATGATATGTAACATTTTTAATGTTTATTTTATTTCAAATAAGTGACAACTTTTAAATAGTGCAAACCATTTTCAAATTTGTTACCATCAGATGACCCTGCAGCAAGAGGCACTGTCTCCCGCTGACTTCAGCAGACAAAAACGGCTTGCTTTCTGTTTCTTAGGATGATTCAGTTAAAATATGTGCAGGTTATCAGGTCATTCCAAAGTGAGATCCATCGAGTTCAAATTTAGAAAACCAAAAACTAAACTACAAAACAAAGGAAAATAAGTTAAATTCATAGAATGAGAAAAGAATAGTTTCCTTAACCATAGGCTATCATGAAACCAAGAATCGAAATAGGAGAAAGGTTCTCAAAAAACATCACATTCCAACAAAGTAAGGATGCTCAACTAACTGTGACTGTCTGCAATACCTATGCTATGTATTTCATTAGTAATAATATGTTCTAAGAAATGACACAATATAAACAATTCCAATCCTGAGTGTCTTTCCTAAATAACACAAGCTGTAGCATCCCCTTGCAACCTCACTTTTTTTTGTTTTAGGCAGATGTTTGTCACCTGTATAATGAAACAAATTTTTTATTAATACAATTTACATTTGATCTTAAGCTATCCATACTAAGAAGGTAACACCACAAATTAAGGGAGGGAGGGTTTCAAAAATGAGAAGTTCTAATTTTCTTACCAAAGTAATGAAAAGCCATCCATGGGATGTGATTTGCAGTAGCTTTAAGAGAAAAGTTATGACCACCCTAGATAGTATATTCAAAAGCAGAGACATTACTTTGCTGACTAAGGTCCATCTAGTCAAGGCCATGGTTTTTCCTGTGGTCATGTATGGATGTGAGAGTTGGACTGTGAAGAAAGCTGAGTGCCGAAGAATTGATGCTTTTGAACTGTGGTGTTGGAGAAGACTCTTGAGAGTCCCTTGGACTACAAGGAGATCCAACCAGTCCATTCTGAAGGAGATCAACCCGGGGATTTCTTTGGAAGGAATGATGCTAAAGCTGAAACTCCAGTACTTTGGCCACCCCATGCGAAGAGTTGACTCATTGGAAAAGACTCTGATGCTGGGAGAGATTGGGGGCAGGAGGAGAAGGGGATGACAGAGGATGAGATGGCTGGATGGCCTCAGTGACTCAATGGATGTGAGTTTGAGTGAACTCTGGGAGTTGGTGATGGACCCGGAGGCCTGGCGTGCTGCGATTCATGGGGTCGCAAAGAGTCGGACACAACTGAGCAACTGAACTAAACTGAACTGAACTAAGAGGATTTCATTGGAAATAGTGTGTAAAGGAGACTGAAGAAAGAGAAGTTGGAGACAGTTAATTATTGCAAAGTAACATATTGATGGGATAGAAAGTCAATAAACAAAAAAGATTATTACAATGGTCCAAAGTGAAAGAAAGTGAAAGTTGCTCTGTCGTGTCTGACTCTTTGTGACCCAATGAATTATTCCCAACCCAGGAGTTGAACCAGGGTCTCCTGCATTGCAGGCAGATTCATTACCAACTGAACTATCAGGGAAGCCTACAATGGTCGAAAGCTCATCTATTCATTTGTCAAATATTTTGAGTTCTTGAAATGTGTGTTATGAGCTAGACATATAATGTTGAGCAAAAACTAGCAGTTCAGTTCAGTTCAGTTGCTCAGTCATGTCCAGCTCTTTGTGACCCCACGGACTGCAGCATTCCGGGCTTCCCTGTGCATCACCAACTCCTGGGGCTTACTCAAACTGATGTCCATTGAGTCAATGATGCCATCCAACCACTTCATCCTCTGTCATCCCCTTCTCCTCCTGCCTTCAATCATTGCCAGCATCAGGGGCTTTTCAAAGGAGTCAATTCCTCGCATCAAGTGGCCAAGTATTGGAGTTTCAGCTTCAGCATCAGCCCTTCCAATGAATATTCAGGACTGATTTCCTTTAGGATGGACTGGTTGGAAATCCTTGCTGTCTAAGGGACTCTCAAGAGTCTTCTCCATCAGTTCAGTTCAGTTCAGTTCAGTTCAGTCACTCAGTCGTACCCGACTCTTTGCAACCCCATGAATTGCAGCACATCAGGCCTCCCTGTCCATCACCAAATCCTGGAGTTCACTCAAACTCACGTCCATCGAGTCAGTGATGCCATCCAGCCATCTCATCCTCTGTCGTCCCCTTCTCCTCCTGCCCTCAATCATTCCCAGCATCAGAGTCTTTTCCAATGAGTCAACTCTTTGCATGAGGTGGCCAGTTCAAAAACACCAATTATTTAGTGCTCAGCTTTCATTATAGTCCAACTCTCATATTCATACAAGGCTACTGGAAAAAACAAAGATTTGACTAGATGGACCTTTGTTGGTAAAGTAATGTCTCTGCTTTTTAATATGCTGTCTAGGTTGGTCATAAACTTTTCTTCCAAAGAGCAAGTGTTTTTTAATTTCATGGCTGCACTCACCATCTGCAGTGATTTTAGAGCCCCCCAAAATAAAGTCTGTCACTGTTTTCATTGTTTCCCCATCTATTTGCCATGAAGTGATGGGACCAGATGCCATGATCTTCGTTTTCTGAATGTTGAGCTTTAAGCCAACTTTTTCACTCTCATCTTTCATTTCATCAAGAGACACTTTAGTTCTTCTTCACTTTCTGCCATAAGGGTGGTGTCATCTGCATATCTGATGTTATTGATATTTCTCCCAGCAATCTTGATTCCAGCTTGTGCTTCTTGTAGCCCAGCGTTTCTCATGATGTAATCTGCATAGGAGTTAAATAAGTAGGGTGACAATATACAGCCTTGATGTACTCCTTTCCCGATTTGGAACCAGTCTGTTGTTCCATGTCCAGTTCTAACTGTTGCTTCCTGACCTGCATACAGATTCCTCAGGAGGCAGGTAAGGTGGTCTGGTATTCCCATCTCTTTAAGAATTTTCCACAGTTTGTTGTGATCCATACAGTCAAAGGCTTTGACATAGCAGGGTGATGGTCAAATAATCAGATATATAATTCAGTGTATAGTAATAGATATAGATGAGTTCTATAAATGTGAGGGAAAAATGTTTTTAGAAAGTCATAGAGAAATAGTTATGACAAGATTTATGAGTCAAGCAAAGCAGCTCTGATAAAGTGACATCCAAGCCAAAATGAAAGTGGTTAAAGAAATTAAATAGGTAAAATGGCAGGGAATGGGTATAAAAAAGAGATTGAAAAAACTATTTCAAGTAGTGCAAACATCATGTTGCAAGGGCCCTGTGGCAACAGCAAGTGATTAAAATAAGTATAGCTGCCTTAGGAAATGAAAGGACAGAAAACAGATAATGCACATGAAACTTCAGGTGGTAGTGACGTATTTGGAAGAACAATAAAGAACAAGAGGAAGAAAAAGCGACCAGACAATAAGGTAACAATTGAGCTGAGCCCTGACAGGTGGCTATGCACAGAGCTTTCCAAGCAAAAGAATCAGCTAGTTACCTGAAATCAGAGCCTGCTGGGATATGCCAGGAAAAGGAAAGATATCACTCTAGCTGCTATGGAGTGAGGAAGAGGGCAGGGCACTGGAAATGAGGCCCGAGAAATAGCAGAGAACATAGACTCCTTTACTGTGTGCAGCTGGAAAGCATAGGAAGACTCTTTCAGAAGAACTTCATAATCTGGCTTATATATTTAAAATGCTATTTGGTGAGGAACCTACTGTGAGGGCAGAAGTGGATACAGTCACTGGCTTACGTAGAGGGAGAAGTTAAGGATGACTCCTAAGCGTCTGACCCGTTACCTGGGAAGCAGAGGTGCTCCTGCAGATCAGCGATACTGGAAGAGGATCAAACTTCCTGAACAGATAGCAGAGGAATCTCTGAAGGGGAGGAGAGCATGAGACGAATCGTGGACATTTGAGGTTAAGGTGCTTTGTGCCATTCAAATAGAGATGCAACTTTGGGAGTCAAAAGTGAACAGAGTCGGACATGTGTTTGAGCACGATCCGGGAGTTGGTGATGGTACAGGAAAGCTTGGTGTGCTGCAGCCTATAGAATCACAAAGAGTCGTGCACGCCTGAGCAACTGAACTGAGTGAACAGAGCATAATTGAAAATGTGTGTGTAGAATAGAAGAAGAAGCCACTGAGAAGACAGAGGGCCTAAGACCAGTCCGAAACAATACCAACATTCAGTGGTGGAACAGAGGCAGATATAATCAGGGTAACAGGAATAAAACACATAGACGTAGGAAGAGAAGGAGGAAAACCCAAAGCTGTAGCAACTTTTATCAAGTGCTTATTATATTTCAGGCACAAATCTTCACGCCTTGCATGTATTAATCTTTACAGCAACTCTATCTGTTATTTTTTTCTCCACAGTTCTTATTTCAATAATTTCAATAATTTGACTAGGGTTTAAATTTTCATTACCAGCTCTGTATCAATTTACCTCAGTCACCTCTGATTCAAGTTGTTCTTTATTTCAGGAAATGCCTGCATTATTCATATTTTAGGCATTTTTGCTGTTATTCCATATGTGCTGAGGTCCTCTATTCTCTATCTTCTGTCCCCCTTTATCATCTACATCTATTTCTTTTTCTGAGATTACTGTTGTATCTTTGTGGGTTTTTCACTTTCAGTTTGTACGATTAATGTCTTTAAGCCTACTGCAGATCTTCCTACCTACAGTTGCTTTTATTCTAATCGCTTAAATATGGTTTTCATTTCTGTGACTTCTTTTCTCCTCAGTTTTCTTCTTGAAATTCTTCCTCCTTGAAGCATGCTCTTCTCTTGACTCTGTGTTATTGCTCACTGTTTATTTTTTTCTTGCTGCATCATTATTCCTGCTCAGAGTTCTTTCCTAGCTCTTCCTCTCTTCCCTGAGCCCTAAATCTTACCCATTCAGTCTTCTGGATTTTATTTTCTCTTCCTATTATTCTTTCCTTCAGCTCCATTGACTCAAAGAACATCTATACTCCTGTGATGTCCAGACCCAAACTTCCAGTTCAGCCCTTTTCCCCAAGGACTTACCTTCATCCTTTTAACAAATCCATTTCAGTGTCCACTAGCCCCACAAACCCAGGAAGTTTAAAACACAGTTTTAGATTATTCTCTCTGAAATCTATGTGGTTTTTTTCCTCTCATATTTCTTAGTTCTATAAATGGCACCTTTCTCCACCTAGCTGCTCAAACCAAAAACTTTATATTTATTATAGGTGCCCACTGCCAAATCCAATCCACCATTTGGAGGGCTTGGGTTTGTCTCTTGTGATCATGAGAAAAATCACCCTGAATGTCAGCTGCTACAGGTCTCATTTCCTAGGCAAATTCTTTGCCCTTTCAAAAGGTAACACCAGTTTGCTTGGGATGAATAACAAATTGCTTGGGGAAAGGAAAAATCATCTAATTAGTGAGTAAAAATGTCTTTAACCTTGGGACAATTGAGAATTTTTTTAAGGTTAGAAATGAGAAAGTATATCCATAGAATTAATAGTTTTGCATTAAACTAACAAATAACCTTCATATATTTTTTTATTTCATACATTTGTCACATTTCAGATAATTTGGCATATTAGAAATTATGAGTACAACTTAAAATTGTTGTTGTTGTTATTGTTTTGTGCAATAAGTGTTTGACTCTTTGCGACCCCATGGACTGTAGCATGCCAGTCTTGCCTGTCCGTCACCATCTCCCAGAGCTTGCTCAAACTCATGTCCTTTGGGTCAGTGATACCATCCAACTATCTCATCCTCTGTCATCCCCATCTCCTCCTGCCTTCAGTCTTTCCCATCATATAATCTTTCCCAGCACCAGGGTCTTTTCTATTGAGTCAGCTCTTCGCATCAGGTAGCCAAAATACTGGGACTTCAGCTTCATTATGAGTCCTTCCAATGAATATTCAGGACTGATTTCCTTTAGGATTGACTGGTTTGATCTCCTTGTTGTCCAAGGGATTCTAATTTATGTTTGTGATTTTAAAGTGAATAGTATAAAAATATTTTACTGCAACTTATGATACACTATGAGTCTACAATATTAGAATTTTAATAAACAACTTCTCAAGGACTTTGTAAGTTTTAGTCATATAATTGAAATTGTTAAAAGAACTAAATATTTTAAATGTGGAAATTAAATTTAAAATATTAAAAACTTAAAAATTCTTGCTTTAATTTATCAGATTTTGAATAGAAAAAAATGAAATTTTAATTTTAAAAAAAGGTTAGTATTTTCAATCCTATTAATTTAAAGAGGACACCAAAAATATATATATAAACCCTTGGGCAATAATGATTACCTGCCACAAAGTAATGTGCAACAAATATCTACTGAATGAAAGAATGAGACCAGATCAATCTTAAGTGTATAATCCCTGGAGTTATAAGAACACAATAGACTATTTATTGAAAACAGGACAAAGCTTTTGGGGAGTAAGTATCTGATATACTTTATATTTTATTTATATTTTTGAAAGATTTCTAAGTTTAATAGAACTAATGACTTCTATTAGTAGTTCTTTTGAAAACTGTCTCACAAATAGCTTAAATTTAATCTCTATTTGAAAAATTAAATCACTTTTATAAGCATGTTTTTTTAAACAGTACGAGTCAGTTTTATGACAAATCAGTATATTATGAACTGACAACTGTAGCATGGAAAATTTGGAAAACTAAAGCCAAAGAATCACCCACAATTTGACGTACTTTTTTAACCTTGCGTGTTGAACTGTCAGCCATATCTGACTCTTCGGAGACCGCAAGGACTATAGCCCGCCAGTCTCCTCTGCCCATGGGATTCTCCAGGCAAGAATACTGGAGTGGGCTGCCATGCCCTCCTTCAAGGAATCTTCCAGACCCAGAATTGAATGCGTCTCAGCACTCCTGCATTGCAGGCGGATTCTTTGCTGCTGAGCCACTGGAGAAGCCTTTATTAACCTTAACAACAACCATTATTCATATTGATAATTACTACCTGATATTGCTAAAGCCAAAGCATCCACCAGTCCCTCCTCTCCTTCCCATGTGTTCGCTAGACTTCCCTCCTCTAAGAAGGCAAATGGGTAAAAATATTATAGCAGTCATATACCTATTCTAAGGAAACTGCTCAACCACCTGGATACCTCAACACATGAGCCAACACTCAGATCACATTTCTCTGCACCAAAGAGAGAAACTGTGGCCTGCTTAATAAATGCTAGACTCCAGAAACCTTTTTTTAAAGTTAATTTCCACTTTAGCAACCAATTCAAATTACCATATTGTTGATTTGATCAACTGCCAGAAAAATTTAACTTTTAAGCTTGATGTAATTTCAAATTAGACCATGCTACCATTATTCAGAAAATCTTACAGAAGAAATCTTTGACTTTTGTCCAATTCAATTTAAAAATAAACATGGCTGCACCTACGATTGTAGACCTGAACGTGACATGGCCTGTAGTCAGATGCTCATCTTGTGCCATTTTACAGGAATCTACCCAAAACCCAACCATTGGATCCAAGTCCCTCACTTATACCAATTTTAAACACTGGAAATGTTTGAAGGGTAAAAATACCAAAATCTTCTCCAAGCCAGACCTGACTCTTTTCCATCAGTAATCTGTGTTTCTATGTGTAAACTTTGTAGATGCATCTGTTTTGTGTTACATAAATACACCAGAAACGTATTTTGTAGCAGGAAAATTTATGCATTCCATATTCTCACAGCTTGAAAGTAGCCAAATTTATTCTCCGGAATAAATTCGCTGGGTACGGAATCAAAAGAACAACTCCAAAGCAATATTTTGAGTTTTTTGCCAGCAGCAGAGAAAAAAAGGGTACACAAAAATGGAAGCATGTATATAAGACATATAGCCAAGTATCTGCTATCTATGCCGGGAAAAGGAATATACTATCAATAATTCCAAGTGGTTTGGCCATTCAAAACTTCTTTATTGTTGGCTTGAAATACATTTTCATGCAAAGATTTCTATTTGAATATGGGTGTGTTTAATAATCCTGTATTCAAATCAAAGCAAATAAGGGAGTCAAGAGGGTACTGGTTGAGATCATTTAGAAGAATGGATTTTATGTAACATTTATATGAGTCCTGGAAGGTTCTCACATCAAGATCACATGGACATTGAAACTGCCACTTCCCAGAGCTGCTGGCAGAAAAGGAGGAATGTCAGCACCTTCCTTTACCTCCTAACATAGGAAAATGTGTTTGTGGTGTGAAACCCCATCATCCATACTCTATTTTTACACGCTACTGCAGACAACTGCAGCAGAAAAAGAATTCTAATCAAGATTCAAAAGAATTGGGAACTTCCCTGGTGGTCCAGTGGTTGAGAATCCACTTTTCAATGCAGGTTCGATCCCTGGTCAAGAAACTGAGATCCCACATACCAGCTAAGCATCTAAGCCCGAGGACAACAACTACTGAGCCCTCAAGCCACAGTGAAAGATCCATCCCGCAAGATGCAACTAAGACCTGACTCAGCCAAGTACATGAAAAAGAAAAAGATTCAAGAACAGGGACAGGTAGGTAGGAGGTGTGAGAGATGAACCCTTAGAATGCTCAGCAGAAATGGCCGAATAAGTCCTTGATGTAGAACTTCAGAAATAAGCAATCCCTGACAATATCCCAACTCAAATCCATAATCCTAGCCGTTAGCTAGTTTCCACTTGTGTTTCATACTGCTGGGTGCTCTCTCTTGGCTCCAACCACGTGACCATATACACTCTTATCTGTAAGAGAGAGTCAACTTTGCCCACCCCTACCCCTGTCTCTATGGATATACATCATTGACATGATATGATATCCCTACATCAGAGGAGCTGGAAAGTTGTTCCATTCCTGATTTTGTCTTTTAGAGGGCCCTTTTTGGAGGGCCTGATTCAAGTTAATAATTAATTTTGAGCTACTAAAGTTTTACATCTTTAATTTAAAAAACAGTCCTGACTAGGGGAAGTAGTTTCAAACATTTTCTCTTGTGTAACAAGTAGACAAAATCTTACAGTGTCAACGAAGAAGGAAAAAATATAAGCAACATCAATAAAGACATTTATTATCAATGAATATTGAGTATTCAATTGAATAATCAATTGAATATTATCAATATTCCCATTTCTTGGGAAAAGAAGGTAAGGGCTATATATTTGAAAGCAAGGTTTTCCAAGAGTTGACTAAAACATAGATAATCTCTTTGAAACGAATAAAGAGAATTTTATATAGACGACTATGGACTTTCTGAATTATAAGCATGAAATGTTCACATGAAGAGCTCCTTCTAGTCTGTCTCCTTTTCTGGTAAGATTTTGCACTTTCTGGACTCTTGGCTCTATCTATATACATTCTCTCTTTTAGTTATCCTTTGTTGTGGTCCTTTAATAGACCGGAACCTGGTGGTCCAGAGTCGAAGATAAGAAACTGATAAAGAGAGAGAGAGAAAGAAAGAAAGAAAGACACGGTGACCGAAGCTCTGATGGAGCAAAAGTGCTTTAATGAACTTTCTGTGAGTATATATAGGCTGTTGTACAAGGAATTTCTTTTGACAACGATAAAGATCAGAAAACCAAATGTACAGCAACTGTTACCAAGGAAACAAGGAATTAACAATGGTCATAAGGTCAGGAGGCAATCCATATCTCAAGAAAGAGGATCGAGACTAAGCAGTTTTGTCATAAGGAGAATGTTTACTGAAGGAGATTCATACACGTCCCATCCTATGACCTCAGTCCTGGGAGCGGTGTGCTGTTCCACTCATTTCTGTTGCCAGAAACTGATAAGGAACAGAGGATTTATGAGAAACAGCACGTAGGAATCCTCCTGTTAAACATTCCCTGACAATCCTTCAGTAATCTTTTTTCAAAATCTATACTCATATGCTGGCGACTTTTGGAAAAATTACTAATTTTTCCTTTTATTTCTTTCCCATTAGGGAGCCAAATATCAACTTAACCTTGGCTGGTAAACATGAGGCAGAATTAGATCTCAACCAAGAAAAAGAAAAAGACCCAATAATTTTCCCACAAAATTGGAAATAGTAAAGAATTGATACTCCCAAAATATAAATAACTATAACAGTTCTAGAAGTTCCTTAATAAATTCCCACAAATATTGCATTACTGCTATTGCTTTTTATTTTTCTCAAGTATCTATTTTAATAATAAAAATGAATTAAATTTTAATATTATTTTAAATTTGTTTAATTACTAAAGCAGTGATTATATTTTGTGTACTATCTTTCATAAATATGACTGTGTAAACTTTCAGTCATATTATGAATTAAACAGGATTTGAGTGCTGATATGGACCAAGCTATATATAATAATATACATATAAAAAATATTATATATAACTAATGTCGAAAAGATTTTTCAAACCTTATATTTTAAACTAGTTGTGCCTAAACAGATATTTGCAGAATATATAACCAACTATATGTCAAAATTTCTTAATGTAATCCAAACTTGCTAAGTTTCCCCTTTTCCTATGTCAGTTGTGGAAACAATAAAAAATGCTAGGAACTCAGAAATTAGTGTCGCACAGAAAGTCAAGTTGAGAGTGTGAGTGGGGTCCAATCAAGCTAACATATATGTACTAACTTTCTTGAACACGCAGAGTTCTAATAGAACGCAAAGCAGCCAACTGTCCTGATTTCAGTACCTGAAAAGAAACCACTGTAAGCTTTGTTAACAGAAAAGGCAATCCTTTCATCTGACTGAGTTTTAAAATTTCTTACAGCACCTTCTGGTAAAATACAATTTGACCCAGAGATTTTGTAATGAGAATCTACAATTACATATCTTGGAAGCTAATTTTTATGTGCATAAAAATATGTCCCAGAAGTTCTGCCAGTGATTTTTTTCATTGACTGAGCCGAGCTTGCTCCTTTAAATCCCTAGGGATTAAGTGTCCGTATATAGCCCCGCAGCAACTGAGCTTTGCCTGCACAGTGTGAAGGTTTCACAGAGTTTAGGAACTGTATGAAGTAGACAGGGTGCTCTTTAATTTTAAACATTTTCAGAATATAGTTTTTATGGCTCATCAGTCAAAAATTTAAACAAATTGTGTATTTGGACTTCAACATAGTTTTCTTATGGCTTTATAGCAAACTGAGTTTCCTCCAGTTATCTATACACCAGTGATTTCATTCTTAATTAATACTGTAATACAAAGAAGAATTTAGGTTTAAATTCCAGATAAATAATTCTGAAATGATTTCCTCCAACTTCAAGTCTCTAAACCCTTTCTTCCAAATTTGAGTTATTCTTTAGAAGTTGTTTATTAAAAAACAAAACAAACAAACAAAAAAACCTATATCTTCATGTGCATGCTCAGTCATGTCTGACTCTCTGTGACCCCAGGGACTGTAACCCTCCAGACTCCACTGTTTATAGAATTTTACAGGCAAGAATACTAGAGTGGGTCGCCATTTCCTCCTCTAGGAGATCTTTCTGACCCAGGGATCGAACTCGTCTCCTCTTGCATCTCCTGCATTGGCAGGCAGATTCTTTACTACTGGCGCCACCTGGGAAGCCCATTTCAGGTAAATTTTTACTCAGTAGTTAATATAATCCATCAACTGAACAAATTTCACCTGAATACCTATTCTATAGTTCGCTTCCTTGGTGGTTCAGATGGTACGGACTCTGCCTGCAATGCAGGAGACCAGGTTTCGATGCCCAGGTTGGGAGGATCTCCTGGAGAAGGGACTGGCAACCCACTTCAGTATTCTTGCCTGGAAAATTCCATGGACAGTGATGCCTGGTGGGCATGCGATCGCAAAGAGTTGGACATTACTGAGCGACTAACACTTTCAATTTCACTATACCTGAATACCAATTTTTTTGCCAGATATCTCGCCCAGATAAAGAAATTCACTGTTGCTGAGCCATTGAATTTAATAATTTTGAAAACCCAACTCATTTAGCTAATAGTGACTGAATTTTTCTTACGATCTAAGCACGATGTTGGCCATGGGCTCACAAAGAAACGATTTAAAAACCCTGCCTTTGAAAAGAACACGTTCTTACCAAGAAGACAGAAATAAACAAATAATTACAAAGAGGTAAATGTCCCAATAGAGCTGCTGTGAAAATTATTTAAAAAGTAGTAATAATGTGAGGTATAGATGGTTCAGGAAGTCTTCCTAGAAGAGGCAGTACTTGAGCAGATTCAAAATGGTAACTAGGGACTTTCCCGAGAGAAATATACTCCTGACAAAAGTCACAATGTATGTGAGTATATGAAAAAGTGAGGAAGAAAGGCAAGTATTTTGGTGAAGCAGTGTATAAGATACATATTCAGTTCAGTTCAGTTCAGTAGCTCAGTCGTGTCCGACTCTTTGTGACCCCATGAATTGCAGCACACCAGTGTTCTTGCCTGGAGAATCCAAGGGATGGAGGAGCCTGGTGGGCTGCCATCTCTGGGGTTGCACAGAGTCAGACATGACTGAAGCAACTTAGCAGCAGCAGCAGCAGCAGCAGCAGCAGCAGCAGGCCTCCCTGTCCATCACCAACTCCCGGAGTTCACTCAAACTCACATCCATCGAGTCAGTGATGCCATCCAGCCATCTCATCCTGTGTCATCCCCTTCTCCTCCTGCCCCCAATCCCTCCCAGCATGAGTCTTTTCCAATGACTCAAACCTTCACATGAGGTGGCCAAAGTACTGGAGTTTCAGCTTTAGCATCAGTCCTTCCAAAGAACACCCAGGGCTGATCTCCTTTAGAATGGACTGGTTGGATCTCCTTGTAGTCCAAGGGACTCTCAAGAGTCTTCTCCAACACCACAGTTCAAAAGCATCAATTCTTCGGCACTCAGCTTTCTTCACAGTCCAACTCTCACATCCATACATGACTACTGGAAAAACCATAGCCTTGACTAGACGGACCTTTGTTGGCAAAGTAATGTCTGCTTTTCAGTATGCTGTCTAGGTTGGTCATAACTTTCCTTCCAAGGAGTAAGCTTCTTTTAATTTCATGGCTGCAATCTGGGGAGCAGTAAAATGTGAAGATAGACAGTCTGGAAATCTGGATGTGCTAAGGATGCTATCCGTAAACTCAGAGTAAATACTTAGAATTGATTTGTAGTAATTGTTTTGTATTTCTTATTTGCAGCTAATGAACTGGCAGGTCCAGAGCTGGTGTACCTATGAGTCAGAGGTTCTAAGTATATAGCCTATGCTCTGCTTCACCAAAGTACTCACCTTTCTTCCTCACTTTTTCATATATTCACATATATTGTGACTGAAAAATAACTGAGAAAGACTAAGGAGGTTTTTTTCTCCAGAGATTGAGTTTTACTCATCAGCATCAAAGTTCCACAAGGCACTTTGGTAGACCTTAAAATCCTGAACCAACCTCTAGGAGCATACTGGTTTATCTCCTATTTGTACAATCATTTCACTCAGTTTTAATTTTCTGTCCATCGCAGAAGTATTATAATTTTTAATTGTGTACTGCTGCTGCTGCTGCTAAGTCGCTTCAGTCATGTCCGACTCTGTGTGACCCCATAGACGGCAGCCCACCAGGCTCCGCCGTCCCTGGGATTTTCCAGGCAAGAACACTGGAGTGGGTTGCCATTTCCTTCTCCAAAATTGTTACAATGCCTGTACATGTATATAGCTTGTATTATTATTTTATAAGTGATATAAAATTTCAGGATAGGTTTAATTATGCAGAGTTGTGATTCATAGTTTAGGGAGAGTGAAAACAAAGATTGAGATAGAGATATTTACTAACTGGCCTTTGGTAGTAATCCAGTAGTAAAAGATTAGGGCCTGAACTAAAAGTTTTGGCACTCAGAATGGAAAGGAAAGGGGAGATTTAAGAGATATGTAAATTTCAAAACTTAGTAACTGAATAGATATACAGGTTGGGAGAAAAAAAAAAAATGGTGCCCTCTGGGGACTTTACCTCCAATTAAAAAGATTAGCCAGCATCAAAACAAATTCACATAAAAAGTAAGAAAAGCTAGATGTAAAAAAAAAAAAAAACAAAAAAAGAAAATATTCATTTGAAAGCATTAAGAGCTATCAAAGCAGCCAGGACTTGAGGTGATCAAGGTCCCAGAGGAAAAGAAAATGCATCAAAGTGAGTCAAGTATTCTGGTTAATTTCCCTCTAGATACATTTGCCAGGTATAAGTAGACTGGAGCCCAAAATCTCAGAAGCCAAACAAAAAGAGATAGAGGAGCTAAACAAAGTGAATGACACTCTTATAAATACTAGAGAAACAAAGAGTTCAAGACCTACCAAGAAGAAGCAGAACTAGTAAACATCATAAATTTTCTACTGGGACTCCTAAAAGACTATGCAATAAAAGTGAAGATGAACTAGTAATAAATCCTATAGAATATAGGATCTATCTAAAAGCCTATAGAATAAAATTTATCTTTATTCAGTTTAATCCCAGACTGACTGACAAAATAATACCCTTATCAAGGGTTTCCCCAGTGGCTCATCAGTAAAGAATGTGCCTGCAAGCTGGAGCCCCAGGAGACGAGAGTTAGATCCCTGGTTCAGGAAGATCCCCAGAGGAGGGCATAGCAACCCACTCCAGGATTCTTATCTGGAGAACCCCATGGACAGAGGAGCCTGCAAGCTGTACAGTCCACAGGGTATCAAAAAGTAGGACAGAACTGAAGAGATCTAGCCTGCACACACGCACACACCTCTTATCAACTACCTGTCAAAAGCAAAATTAAACTTTTTGAAGGGAAAGTCTTTCCAACTGTTTATACATAATATCTAGCAGTTCATAAAAGGTTGCCATGCACACAGAACCAATTGATCAAAACTGAAAACAGATAATTAAAATAGATCCATATGTGATATAGACATTTGCTTTACCAAACATAAACTTTTACTATGATTGATATATTAGAACTTTTTCAGATAAAAAGAACCTGAGTCAGTAAAAATCAAATAAAAATTTAAGAACTATAAAAGAAAATAACTGAGATAAAGTGTTCAGTGTCTAGTTTAGATAATATATTAGACAAAACTGAGAAGAAGATTAGTAAATTTTAAATTGTGTTAGTAAAAAAAGTTCACAAATAAAACAGAAAAATTGGTAACAAATACAGAAATGATGATAATAAACACACAGGACATGGTGAAACATGTGTAGTTAGAGTCTCAGAATGAGAAGGACAGAACAGGGCAGAAGTAACAGTTGAAGAAATAATCCTGAAAATTCCCCCAAAATGATAAGGTACATTAAACTACAGATTCAAAAAGTTCTGAATCCTAAGCTTAACAAATACAGATAAAATGGTATTGAGAGCAATCAAAATAAAGCTGCTTAGATCCAAGATAAAGAAAAAAAGCTTCAGAACAATAAGAAAACAAAGGTTCATTACATTCATAGTAAACAAAAATATGACTGAGAGCTGACTTCTCCATAGAAACTGTAGAAGCCAGAATATAATAGAATATTCTTCAAGATGCTGAAAGAAAATAACTGCCAACCTAGAATTTCATGTCTAAAAAAATATTCAAAAACAAAGACAAAATACATTTCAAACAGGTAAATGCTGTAATATCTGAAGTAGCAATGAAATAATGTAGAGGGAAAAAGTGAAATTAAAAAAAAAAAAAACTGACCAAAAGAAATAAGAAATGAGAGGTAAAGGAATATTGAAAACATTTAAAAAATTTAAAAATAGTAAGGTTATGGAGTAAATACAAATACATCAATAATTACATTAAGCATAAAGGCACTAAGCATTCAAATTTAAAGTAAAAGTTATCAAACTGGTGGTAAAAAATAAAATCAAAATTTACATTATTAATGAAACATTTCTGTATTAGGACACAGAAATACTGAGGGCAAAAGGATTAAAAAAGGTGTCCAAAAACCCATTAACAAAATGTAACCAGTTATAACTACAAACACCAGATGAAGTACCCTTGAAGGCAAAAAGCTGTAACAAAAGTAAAGGATATTTCATAATGATAAAATATTCACTCCACTATGAAAGTGAAGGTGAAAGTGAAATTGAAGTCACTCAGTTGTGTTCGACTCTTTGCGATGCCATAGACTGTAGCCTATCAGGCTCCTTCGTCCATGGGATTTTCCAGGCAAGAGTACTGGACTGGGTTGCCATTTCCTTCTCCAAAGGGTCTTCCCGACCCAGGGATCGAACTCGGGTTTCCCACATTGTAAGCAGACAATTTACCATCTGAGCTACCCGGGAATAACTTCACCATAAAATAATGCAATTCTAAATTAAAATATATAAAGTAAATCTAAAGTTTAAAGCAGGAATCTATCAAAATTATATATACAAGTTTTTTGTATAGAAATATACACATTTACAACTCTGTGGAAATGTTTAACATGCATGTCTTATTAACTGATAGTCTAATCAGGCAAAAAAAAAATACTGGCATTGTTTTATACTTTTGTAAGTTCCTTTAAAGCTTTAAATCTCTTCAAAACTTTGTATGGTAGACAACAGCTGGATTTGAAGATCTACTTTTGCATTCCATTTGGTATATCGTCAGACATCAAGCATGTCTGGAAAACTCCACCATTCACTCATGAAGGAATGGGTAAAAGAGGGTCATCTGAATGGAATTTTAGATTTTAGGATCTCGGGGCTCTTTGCATCATTCCTTGAAAACTACCACTTCAGATATTTAATTCTTTATGCTACTACAAATAACATTTTTTCTAAAATGTCATTCTTTAATTGTTTTCTACTTATATATAAAAATATAATTGATTTGTGCATATTGATTTTTATTCTGTAATTTTGCTAAATTTGCTTAATAATCTTAATACTTATAGATAATCTTGGACTTTCTTCTACATACTCAATAGTATCAGAATGAAAAATGACAGTTTTATTTCTTTCTTTCCAAATGTGTTTACCTTTAATTTCATATTCTTCCTTTATTGCAGGTTTGGGACCTCTAACTCAAATTTCTGAGGGTCTGGAAAAGCTATATTTATATATTTATCTGATGTCATGCCCTTGTATCTTCATTTTGCGGTAATTCACCAAGCAGAAAACTTGGTGTGGAGTCACTAATTAGTTTTTTCTAGAAGCCAAAGAAAACTCAGCATTATGAAACAGTTCCGCATCATGTTTCCTTAGTTCTTTGGTTTTCATACTGCATTTGATTTTCCTTTGCGATTTCCCTAGCCAATCTATGTCTTGAGACGCACTTTGCTGCTGCTGCTGCTGCTGCTGCTGCTGCTAAGTCGCTTCAGTCGTGCCCTACTCTGTGCGACCCCATAGACAGCAGCCCACCAGGCTCCCCCGTCCCTGGGATTCTCCAGGCAAGAACACTGGAGTGGGTTGCCATTTCCTTCTGCAATGCATGAAAGTGAAAAGTGAAAGTGAAGTCACTGAGTCATGTCCAACTCTCAGCGACCCCATGGACTGCAGCCTACCACGCTCCTCCATCCATGGAATTTTCCAGGCAAGAGTACTGGAGTGGGGTGCCATTGCCTTCTTCTAGACGCACTTTAATGGGTTAAAATCTGGATAATAATGTAATCATTGCTTCTAGAGGAAGCATCAGGCATGCTCATGAATTATTTAGTTTTATAATTTCAGCTTCCTTTGCCTGCATATGCGTGCCAGAAAAAAAATACCCATTTAGGCTGATGCTGGCTAGATTCCTTTTTTTTGATTCTCACTTGGGAGTGTGGACTACTTCAGCAGGATTTGGATCAATGCACAAGTAATTTGAGTGGTCCTGTTGACTAGTCCCTTAGCCTGGTCTAGGTGAGGTTAAAGATAGAGGAGAGTTGAGGTAACTAATAGATCTCCTTTTGCTGGGCTCCAGGGCCCTTTCATTATTCTTTCTTCCCAATGCCCAAAATCACTTCTGATGACATACGAAGAATATCTGGATTCTCCCTGTTAAAATGGAGACTAGCAGGTTATACATAGTTCCTCATTGTCCAACTGAAAAAGTTAAAGTGATGTCATCAGAATAGTAAGAATACATTCAAAAAAAACATCATTCTGGAGATGAACAGATACTGCTTATCATTAATTGGGATCAAAAATACTTCAAAATATATTCATTCAAAATTTATTCTTGACACTGTTCTGTTTATGTGGCCCAAATTATCTGTAGTAAATTATACACACACACACACAGAGGCTTCCCAGGTGACAGAGTGGTAAAGATTCAGCCTGCCAGTGCAGGACATGCAAGAGAAGCAGTTTCGATCCCTGGATCCAGACGATCTCCTGGAAAAGGAAGTGGAAAGCCACTCCAGTATTCTTGCTGGAAAGATTCCATGGACATTGGAATCTAGCAGGCTACCATTCATGGGGTCATAGAGTTAACATGACTGAGCATGTGTGTTTATATATATACATATATATATGTATATATATATATATGTATGTATATTCTTTTTCTTCCCCAAACATTTCCCTCAGCAATAAACTTACTTAGGGAAATGAGGGTAGGCCAGGAGCAGACATGCCTGACTCTCCTTGGTGAGTTCCTCTTTTCACACTTCTCTTAAGAGCTCTCCCCATTGCCTTTCTCTCAATTTCACAGAGAAATTAAGATGAAGGAAGGCTTAATTTTCTTTCTAGGGAGAAGAGTATTCGTGTTTTGTTTTGTTTTTATGTCTTTTTCATTTTCGCCTTGCCAGTCTGCTTGCGGGATCTTAGCTTCCCAATCAGGGATTGAACCCGTGTCCCCTGCAGTGGAAGCACAGAGTCCTAACTGCTAGACTGCCAGGGAATTCCCTGGTGCTTGTGATTTTTATAAGTGTTGTTGTTATTGTTATTTAGTCACTCAGTCACGTCTGACTCATTTGCAACCACATGGATTGTAATCTACCAGGCTCCTCTGTCCATGGAGTTCTCCAGACAAGATTACTGGAGTGTTAGCCAATCCCTTCTCCAAGAGATCTTCCCCATTCAGGAATTGAACCCATGTTCCCTACATTGCAGGCAGATTCTTTACCAGTAAGCCACCAGGGAAGCTCCTTTTATAAGTGTACTTCTTACATAACATGCCTAGCGTTTTGCCCTTCAATATAAAGTGCATTTTAAAGAAAACTCCAGGGTCTGCTAAAGGTAAGTAAGGATGCTCTACTCATTGTCCACAGTCAGTACTGGCAGGGGTGATGCAGGTAAAGAAGAGACACTGAATTCCAGAAAATCGACTCTCCTTTCCCCTTTCCACACTCTGTCTGAGCACCTCTTTTACAGTAGCTCCCTATGACCAGGTGATGAGTGGCATGAGGATATAAGGCAGCTTCTAATGAATCCCAACCCCAGAAGCCCAGGTGCCTTCCTCCCTGCTGACAATCCTCAAATCCTCTTTCCAAACTGTAAAGTGTCTTCACAATGTGGGACATCTAACTCCCTCTCCACAGGTCCACCTGACACCTGGGATTAAGGTCAGCTCTACCATGGGGCCTCAAGATAAAATGACTCCTTGAACTGAAATAATGGATTTAAGGGACTGATGCAGAGTACGGCTCCATTGAAATCCCTGGTGACACATTTACAGAACCAGGTCTGGCTGGCAACAAGGTGAAAGAAACAGTAACTCTAATTGCAGCCAGCAAAATGAACAAGCTGATTGGCTGAATGCCGGCCAAATGGTTACCATTAAAAATAACACAGCGCTGCTGCCAAAATGGGGTGTGGAGACCAACTGCCAGAGGTAACCGTTACATAAGCCAGAGCTCGCCCAGCCAATTAGCCAGAAGCCATGACTACATCTCTGCTGGCCATACTTCATCTGATAGGGTACTTGCAAACTCTTCAGCTGTTTAAGGACTGTACCAGAAGAAATAATTTCTTCTGTGGGAAAAGAGAACTCACCTCCAGGCGAAGGAAAATTAGGGGGTTATCTTCTTGGGATGGTGAATCGGCACCACAGTTGATAGTATAATAGTTTCAGCAAGAAAGTAAGAGAATCTCAGAGAACTCAGGCAAATGACCTTTTAAAAATTGCTGCAGGTTTTTCAGAAGAGCAAGAGTAGTAAAAGCAAAGAAATGTGCCTTGGCTTGCAAAAAAGAAAGGAAGGAAAGAAAGGCCCATCGAATTACCTCATTTTCTTTATTTAAAGATGCTTACTACCCCGATTAGCTGTGAGCTTAGCTGTGGTTCCCTGAGGACTGTCTTCCACAAGCAAAATGAAGAGAAGCATCATCCAGGTAAATCAAAAAAGGCCTTTCCTTTATAGTGAAGCCCTGGAAAATATGGATGTATGGATGTAATTACCCAAGTGAGAACTCCTGTGCTCATCACCTGTCACTGCTCAATCCACCCATAATATTTATGGAGCTGTGACACCACCTTGGTGCTCTCCTCATTTCCTTCCTGATTCCCAGCCACAGGCTCCCTCTAAGAAATCTATTTCCTTTCCCCAGGATCATTGCCTCCCCCCACCCCCACCCCCACATACATGCACAATGTTGCATCCATAATCTACTCAACAGCCACCTAAGTTCTTCTAGTATACAAATTCAATCTTGCCATTCACCTGCCCAGAATTGTTGAGGACCACTCTGTTACCTTTGTTTGAAATCTGAGCTTGATACAGTGAACTCCATCTATTTTATAAGCCCTGCGTGTGTGCTCTCTCGCTTCGGTCGTGTGCTCTCTCGCTTCGGTCGTGTCTGACTCTTTGCAACTCTATGGACTGTAGCCTGCCAGGCTCCTCTGTCCATGGGATTCTCCAGGCAAGAATCCTGAAGTGGGTTTCCATGCCCTCCTCCAGGGGATCTTCACAACCCAGGGATCCAACCCATGTCTCCTGTGGCCCCTGCATTGCAGGTGGATTATTTACCACTGCATCTCCTGGGAAGCCCTTTATAAGTTTTATCGCTATTCATCACCACAACTTTATAGTCCAGACAGAAGGTAATCAGTGACAGTGGTTCTCATCATGAGCAGCACATTCTAATGACACAGGGAGCTTCTAAAAATCCCAGTGCCCAGATATTGATAGAATACCATACCAGTGAAGTCTGTAAGAATGAAACTCAAGCATCAATAATATTTTTTCCTGCCATTACAAGTTTGAGAACCTGTGCATTATACCACTGTTATAGACTGAATGTTTGCCTCTGTCTTCCCCCAAATTCATATGTTGAAATCCTAACTCCCAATATGATGGTTTTTAGGAGGTCAGCCTTTGGGAGGTGATTATGTCATGAGGAAGGGCAGAGTCCTCGTGGATGGGTTTAGTACATTATAAAAGAGACCCCAGAGGGATCACCAGATCTCTTTGTGTCAAGTAGGGACACATCAAGATGTCAGCAGTCTGCAAACTGCGTGAGGGTTCTCACCAGACTCCAACCCTGCTGGCACCCTTGTCTGAGACTTCTAGCCTCCAGAACTGTGGGACATAAGTTTCCTCTATAAGGTACTCCCCTACGGGATTTGTGACATAGCAGTCCCAACCAAAACAACCACCGATTATGCTTTTGCACATGCTTTTACTTAGGGGGAAGATATGCTATTTTGTTCTTTCTTTCCCCTGCTGCTCTGGTAGGGCATAGGTAACTGATCTTCTCCTGTAGCCCCATAATAACCTCCTTTAGTTTTCCCATGGCAGCATAAGCATGCCTTCATCCTGGTTCTGGAAATCTCTCTTTTCCTTGTGAACTAGATATGGAAATCCTTCCAGACAGGAATTGTGTTTCCTGGGTCTTTGGATCTACAGTGTCTGTTGAATGAGAACAGATGTTCCTCTATACCAAGCATGGATTTGGTCTTTCAGGCTCTTTTTCCTGCTTCTAGAAAGCTTACAAAAACCACATAGAGTTCCAAATTTTAGGAGGTAATAAAGTGAGTGGAGAAGGAAGACATCTTGAAGGTTAAGGGGTCACAGCTCCATCAGGACACTGGTGGCACTTAGGGTGGTTTACTCTCCGTTGTTTTGATAATTTCCGTGATGAAAGATTTAAAAATGGAATTTTGATAACTTCCTTGTTGAAAGATTTCAAAATGGTATTCTCAAGGATTTGATCCAGAACTTGTAGGCTCATAAGCAGTTTGATTTCATGGCCTTTACTCAATTGTATTTTGCTTTTTAATGCATTTTAGCAAGGTATGCTCCACAATGCATGAGGCAGGAAGGACATTTAGATAAGTGCCAACTGAGGCTTTGGTTTCCATTAAGAGGAGATTCAGAACTCTTCCAGACAAAAAAGGGCTCCTGGACACGGCACAAGAAGGACGTTGTGAGAAGAGATCCAATAAGCAACAAGGATACAAACATGAAAGTAATTCTTTGCTGGAAAGACATTTTAAAATCCCGAGAT
Organism: Ovis canadensis; assembly: GCF_042477335.2. NCBI lineage: Eukaryota > Metazoa > Chordata > Mammalia > Artiodactyla > Bovidae > Ovis > Ovis canadensis. The sequence goes on along the minus strand of NC_091250.1, from coordinate 39,796,669 downwards.
CTGCAGGCCAGGGCCTGCCACTGGAATTGGCAAAAGAAGAAGAAACAACTGACTTTCCCTTTGGCTTTTGCCACAAGTACAATTGCTTTGTGATTCTTGCCCGAAGTCTCTAAATGGGATGCTTGGTGTGGATTCCAAAGCTCTTGCCTTCTGATGCTAGTGTGCAAGACCCAACTCACTTTTTTCCCTCTCTTTCCAATGGAAAGAGTTTTAGAAAATAGGCTTCTTTGAACAGTATGTTGAAAATCAAGTTTATTTTCCAACATAGGTAGTGACTTGATCGTTTTTGCTTAAGAAAGCCACAGGGATATATAAAGACCAAGCTTGAGGTACAAAAAACCATTACAGAGCAATATTTTTCCTTTCTCTTTTCTCTGTCCCTTTTGGAATTCTCCTAATGATTCTTTTGAAAGAATTTTTACATTTTTTATGATATTGAGCTTTTTAATATTAGATGGCTTCCCTGGTGGCTCAGAAAGTAAAGAATTTGCCTACAATGCAGGAGACCCAGGTTCTATCCCTGGGTTGGGAAGCCCTCCTAGAGAAAGGAATGGCAACCCACTCCTGTATTCTTGCCTGGAGCATTCTATGGATAGAGGAGCCTGGTGGGCTACAGTCCAGGAGGCCATCTTTTTCAGGAGCAAATACAGCAAGGCACAAGATTCATTTTTAAAGAACTTGTATTCTAATGCAGGCAGCTTTCAGTAATCACCTAGATCTCAAGACAGAGAAGAAAATTGAGAGAATATGGGTTAGTGTAGTAAATGTTTGGCACAGAATCAGCATCTTGTAAAATTCTTAATCATTAAGTTAATATTTGTCTCCACTAATTCTTTGGATATGATGATGTTAAATCATAAAGCTGTCATTTATATCAGCTGACAGCTGATATAAAGCTGTCATTTCTATAGGTTAAAACCTGTTAGATACCAGCAATTACATATAGTTCACTCTAATACTAAACCGATTCCAAAGTAATCAGAGAGATGGGGCATCTAATTAGAGATAAGGCACCTCTTTGAATTTCAACTTTAAATTTCAACCTCCTTCTTAACGTTAAAAAGCTATAGACAGTTAACCTTTGGAGAGTACTTCTTATGGGTTCAGCGTTATATTAAATGACTTGAATGAAGTCTCATTTCATGCTTAGAACCATTCTGTTAGGTTAGTATTATGATTACCTCCAGTTTACAGATTTAAAAAATGAGGCTTATAGAATGTAATTGTCCAACGGCACCTATCTTATAAATCGCAAGATTTAAGCTGGGGCTTAAAACAATTCTGACTGACACCCAGCTCCTGCTTCAAACCCTATGCAGGAGCCAACTGGGCCATTTCCAAGGATCTATTCAGAAGGAGGACAAAGAGGTAAGGAAATGAAATAAACGTATGATAGTTCACCTTGGGATGAGTGCTGTGGGGTTGAGAGAAACACTTTGATTGGCTGCGTGATTTGGGAGAGAGGCGGTGGTAAAAGGCGACAGCCCCCAGGAGATGTGAGTGCTCATGAGAGAGCGGTCACTCAGGCAGTGTGATGGCACCAGGACAGGATGTGTTTGGCACTGTGGCTACTGCTTCATATGGTCTGAAGTGAGTTATCACTGGGTTATTGTCCTCCATTCTCAAGTTTTCACAAGTTTCTCCAAATGGATTCCTCAGTTCCATGACTCACCAAAGGCTTTTGTTTGAACCAATATTAAACCCTGGGGTGTGACAAACGGCCTTGCCAATCCCTTGGTCAGTGTGTATGCAGTTCATTATTTTGTGCTCTTTTTATACTGCACACTCTTCAAATAGTTGGTCGAGTCACATACTTTATGCAAATACTTCAGTGGGAAAAAAAAAAAAGCAGATTTTGGAGGGGGGCACATTTGGTGATCAAATAACTAAAAGCATATTGTGGCAAAAGATCCAAAAGCATTAAAAACATCCCCAAACTCTTCTCAGCCAGTTTTATTTTTCCACCACTTGTAAGCCACTAACTCTGCCTCTTGGTTGCGTGAGGATTTAAGTAACTTTCCAACTCAGAAACTACCATGGCTTCCCAAAGCACAAACATCCAGACTTTTAACAGGAAGTTGCAGCAAGAGGCAGGCTTGTCTCCAAAACTGTCCGTTATGAACAAGCCTCAGAACCTTTGATCTTAATTAGCTAAACAAGCTCCTAGGGCTTTATTGGCAGTGCCAGCTCGGTTAATTTGACTTAGTCACATTTTTCCCATTTGGTACACAGTTTGGGTCATAATATTAACAAGAAGATGACAAAGATATGCAAAGATATTTTATCAGGAAAAATAATACTAGAGCATATAAACATCATTTCTTGTGACCTAAAACTTGAAATGTCCAGTGTGCCTTACCTGGTAAGCTCCAACTCTTACATCTCATTCGATTCTTATCCCCATGTATTTAACAAATACAACAACCATACATGAGCACCAACCAATCAAAACAGACTTTGTAATAACTAGCTTCTGCCTACCTCTTTGTGCCATTGGAATATGTGCCTTGATATTTAAGGCTCATTTATTTAAGCAGAAAGGTATAAACCCACAAGCAAGACAGGTTTAGAGTTTTCTTTTCATCTGTTATTAACTCCTAGAGATTTGATGGGTAACTTCAAAACAAAATGGATTGAATGCCCAGACATCTGCACACAGCTCTTCCTTTGGTTTCTCCCTTTGTTCAAATCCTGCATTTGCAAAGAAATCACTGCATAGGGCTGTGTGCATAGAACTCCATAAACTCTGTATTGGTTGATTTAGGGGGTTACAATGGTAACTATTTCATTACTTTGTTTTCACTTTCTGTGTTGATTTTAGAGATTAATCCCCATGATTCCTCTGAAGAGAGGAGCTAATGGATCCTCAAAGGAATTAAAAAGCATTCAGTCTGAACCACAGTGCTAGGCCATAAGCAACTTTTCTTCATAATTAGTCTTTGTTTAGAATGTGATGTTCTGTCTCCGGATATTTATGTGACAGCCATTTAGACTATTTGTTCCTCTTGAATACAGTGAGGAAATTCTTTTTTAATAGCAACTCCTACTCACCCCAACTCCCTCTCATTTTGTGGTAGCCTTTTACATGGCAGGCAGCAGAGAAAGCTCCTAAGACATCTCAGTCTGTCTTGGGTAAGGAGGTCGAGTTGCTCTTCCTTTTATCTTTTACCTAAATGTGGATCAAAATAAAGCCAAATGATCTTCAGGGACAGGACTGGCTAGCAGCTTCCTCATTTTCTTTTTCCTCCTCATTTATGTACCTGGCTCAATGAAGGTAGGTTGTGAAAATGCTATTCAGTTCAGTTCAGTTCCGTCACTCAGTCCTGTCTGACTCTTTGCGACCCCATGAATTGCAGCACATCAGGCCTCCCTGTCCATCACCAACTCTCAGAGTTCACTCAGACTCATGTCCATTGAGTCTGTGATGCCATCCAGCCATCTCATCCTCTGTCGTCCGCCTCTCCTCCTGCCCCCAACCCCTCCCAGCATCAGAGTCTTCTCCAATGAGTCGACTCTTCGCATGAGGTGGCCAAATTACTGGAGTTTCAGCTTAAGCATCATTCCTTCCAATGAAATCCCAGGGCTGATCTCCTTCAAAATAGACTGGTTGGATCTCCTTACAGTCCAAGGAACTCTCAAAAGTCTTCTCCAACACCACAGTTCAAAAGCATCAAAAATGCTATTAGACTGGTAGAAAGGATCCCCACCAGCTCCAAGGAGAAAACCGTACAGTGATGGACCATGTGCTCTCAGACAGAGAGAATGAACTGACACCCAGACATCCAGGAGGGTCACATACTATGTGGGATGCTGCAAACTGGAAAGGTTTGGAATGTTCTAGATTTGATCATTAAAAATGCCATGATCACACAAGTTTCTACTCCAATATACGTTTACCTACAAAAATATTTTCTATTACTTCCGCGGAAAAAAGTTGATTTACCATGGAACATAATGTAGTTTACATAAGAAAGAAATGAATATTGGGAATGAATAAATGGAAAGATAAAACCAAAAAAAAAAAATCACTTGTAAGGGAAGGGAGGAAACGGGGTGAAGGATCAAGTATAAGTCATAGATTTCTTTGAATATAGTTTGTAAATTTGACTTTTGAATTTTTGCATAATTATAAACAAAATTTTGGTCTAAAAATCAAAAGCAATATTAAAACAAACAAAATTAAGCATTTTTCAAGTTAATAGCATAACTGCATGGAAGGAGTTATTTCAATCAACTTCACAACAGAATAAATTGATTGTAAGTTCCTAACAAAATATGTCATAAGACAAAAAGAATTACGTGAAACAAAATAATAAATCTTAAAATATTTTCAGTAACCACATTGTTGGAGATAGTATTGGTATTTTTGTTCTAAGATTTTTTGCACATGAATTGTGGGATAAATCAAACAAGTAATTACATGGGTTCATTGGGAACCAGGATTTTCTGTGTGGGAGAAAAAAGAAACAGATGGAAGATAAAGCTAAGTGAAAACAGTGTAATCCTGAATTTAAATGAAAATTACCAGCAGAAACTTACAAATAGGTTATCTTTGGAAAAGAAGCAACTTTCCCAACCACACACATTGAATAGGTCTGGAAAGAGCTTATCCCAAATCAATGTGCTCCCATATTGCCCATATTCTCAAAATCTCACTGAAGTAAAACAGGGCTTCAGTATTACAGGCCTACAGCAGGAAAAGTACTGATAAGCCTGGAATATCGTGTCATATAGGACAGCAAAGAAGCACTCAAAAGCTTCAATGATTGTACTAACAGGTCTCAGGCAAAAGGATGGCTTAGAACCTGGACATGTAGGCTCATTAGAACTGATTGTTAAATATCCAGAATTTTCTGACTCTGTTGTTAAAGTGTTAGTTGTTTGAGATCAGCCATGTAGGGAGAATTTACACCAAGGAAACTGGCAAATGTTACATATTACAACCTTTTTCCCCCCCTTTCCTTGAGAGCCTCTTTACCAGCAAAGTACTACATGGAAGTCAATTTGAGGAGGCTATGACTGACAAAGGGAAAACATTTTGAGAAGAATTAGTACAATGGGCTGAAATGGATCAAATATAATTAAATCTATGTGTTCATAAAGGTATCATCCCCCTCTCCATACACATATAATTTCACTGGTCACATATGAGGTAATCAAACTTCTAATTTAAAAACTGGTAGAGAAGGGGAAAGGATCAAGTATTTATCTCATCTTTTCTATACAAAATGTCAGGGGAAACAGGGTTGATAGGGAAGGCTTCTTTTTCTAAATCTATGCCAGAAGATAAATGATAAAAGAATGACAGATTATCACAATTTACAAATCTAATTAATGCATGAATCTTAGCAAAGAACAATAATATCTGCTAACATGACCAAATGGAAGAGAATCAGATCTTTGCTTATCTGCAAAACACCATCCATGAAATAATCTTGCCGTTCTCACTCCTGACTGCTCTACCCCCAAAATAAACCTCTATAGCTAATTACCATTTAAAAGAAATACAAGGAAAAAAGGAATAAGTTAATGAAAGCTGTGCAATTGGGAAAATTAATACTATTGAAAACTGCAGGACACATCTGCAATTTCTTCAAAAAATTGCAAAGAAATATAAAAAGATAGGAAAGGGGACAGAGAGAAAGAATATATATATATGCAGAGACTTATGAAAAAGCAGTCATTGCAATGTATGAAATTTACTTCAATCTTGAGTCCAACAAACTGTGAGGGAAAATAATAAAACATCTTCAAGTTGACAATCAAGGAAATTTGAACAATGACTAAACGTTTAAAGTTATTGAGCAACTGTTAAATTTTAAAGTAGAATAAAGGCTTTCCAGGTGGTGCTAGTGGTAACATCCCTGCCAGTGTAGAAGACATGGAGACAAGAGTTTGATCCCTGGCTAGGGAAGATCCCCTGCAGAAAGGCATGGCAACCCACTCCTGTATTCTTGCCTGGAGAATCCCATGGACAGAGGAGCCTGGAGGGCTACAGTCCATAGAATCGCAGAGTCGGATGCAACTGAAGCAACTTAGCACGTAAAATAATGTCATCACGGCTATGTTTTCAAAATGAACTCCTATTTTAGGGATACTTGCTGAAACATTTATGGATGAAATGACATATCTGGAGTTTGTTTCAGTACAAGTCTGTGCCTAATCACTCAGTCGTGTCCTACTCTTTTCAACCCTTTGGAATGTAGCCCACCATGCTCTTCTGTCCACGGAATTTTCCAGGCAAGAATACTGGAATGGGCTGCCATTTCCTACTCCAGGGGATCTTTCTGACTCAGGGATCAAACCCAGGTCTTCTGTGTCTCCTGCACTGCAGGTGATTCTTTACTCACTGAGCCATCTGGGAAGCCTCAGATTGAATGAGCGGGTGAGGATAAAGGTAGCTAGGGGTATAGAACTCAACTATTTCAACAGTAATTCACCGGCCACTGAATCTATATCTTCTAGGAGTTTATTAGAAATGGAAAATCTCAGACCAAAGCATGAATATTTAAAAAAATACATTTGAATGTGCAGGTTGACTCTTAAGCTCATTGTATTTTGAGAAGCTCAAGTTTCATGAAGAACAGCTAGATGTTGTTTAAGATGGGTGAGCGCTACCTTTAGATACTATCCCCTATGTATTTGTATGTAATTGAAATGTATATATGTTATAAAATGTATTCTGGGGAAAACAAGGCAAATGAGAGAGAAGGGTGATGAGTACCAATTACTCAAAAGTAGAACTTCTGTTTCCCTTTTCACCTCACTTTCCTTAACTTAGCTCCCAGGCTGATCCACACCATATTCCCTAACTGGCCTTGAGGTGTCCTCATGGGGCATGCTTCAAACACTCTGAGGTTCAGAGCCATTTCTATTGAGTTCCAGATACTAAACCCCAACATTCACAGATAGTCCTCACAGGAGGAAAGCTTTCTTTGCTTCTAGACCCCAAATTGCTTCTCTGCAGACTGCATTTGAGACTCTCCAGGGGAGCTGAGTGGGTGGTAATGCCCTCTGCCAGGTATGATTGGTACAACTCATGAGGAGAGTGAAGTTTTCCAACCGGTTCCTTGCCATGGCCCAGTTGCACTAGTTACAAAGATTATATTATTTCTTCAGTGGTTTTCAAAAATATTTTATACCATTATGAAAGCAACAAAGGGGAGTGGAGAAGGAAGAACCCTGGGCACATGAATGGAGTGTTGCATTTTCCGTTGGTCAAATACAAAATAAGAGTGAGATTTGGGGGATCAGCTGGACTAGAGGAGAGCTTAGGAAATGATCATTTTGTCTGTGTTTTCCCTCTTCTACTAGGCAAGGTTCTTTTAACACACAGATGCATTTTCACCATGGTTTAAAAAAACCTACACAACTTAATACGTTTATACATTGACCCAACTCATTTTCAGTCTCCTTTTGTTTTTTTCTAACTTATACAAATAATTGCCAAGTAATTCAGAATGAAAGATCTCTTGGGAATCACTCTGCCCCAAAATTTTATAACTAAAGCACTTAGACGAATTCTATTCTGTACTTGAAAACAGCAATAGTGTTCTTTTAAATATTTGGAACAAAGTAAATTTTAGTAGTAATCAAGTATGTGCAAAAGAAAATAATAAAGTGTCACCTTCACCTTTAGATTGATGAGTGCTACGCCAACCAGTCCATCCTAAAGGAGATCAGTCCTGGGTGTTCACTGGAAGGACCTATGCTGAAGCTGAAACTCTAATACTTTGCCACCTCATGCGAAGAGTTGACTCATTGGAAAAGACCCTGATGCTGGGAGGGATTGGGGGCAGGAGGAGAAGGGGATGACACAGGATGAGATGGCTGGATAGCACCACCGACTCGATGCACATGAGTTTGAGTGAACTCCGGGAGTTGGTGATGGACAGGGAGGCCTGGCATGCTGCGATTCATGGGGTCACAAAGAGCTGGACATGACTGAGTGACTGAACTGGACTGAACACATGGATGAGGAAAAGCCAGCAGACTCCAGTGGTTCTGTTAAGAGAGTAATGGAGGAATCTTACTAGACAAAAATTAGTATTATGGATCAATAGTAGTAGTATAAGAATTCATGCTTTCAAGCTGTGGTGCTGGGGCAGACTCTTGAGATTCCCTTGAACTGCAAGGAGATCAAGTCAGTCAATCCTAAAGGAAATCAACCCTGAATATTCACTGGAAGGACTGATGCTGAAGCTGAAGCTCCAATACTTTGGCCACCTGATGCAAAGAGCCAACTCATTGGAAAAGACCCTGATACTGGGAAAGAGTAAAGGCAGAAAGAGAAGGGGAAGACAGAGGATGAGATGGTTAGATAGCATCACCAACTCAATGGACATGAATCTGAGCAAACTCCAGGTGATAGTAGAGGACTGAGGAGCCTGGCTTGCTACATTCCATGAAGGTTGTAAAGAGTCAGATCTGACTTAGTGGCTGAACAACGACAATAATCAGTAGCCTTAAAAAACAAAACCAAACCAGATTTATTGAAGTGTAACTAACATAAAATAAACTGCTCATATTTTAAATATACCATCTGTGGCTCAGCTGCTAAAGAATCTGCCTACAATGCAGGGGACCTGTGTTTGATCCCTGGGTTGGGAAGATCCCCTGGAGAAGGGAAAGGCTACCCACTCCAGTATTCTGGCCTGGAGAATTCCATGGACTAGTTCATGGGGTCGCAAAGAATCAGATATGACTGAACAACTTTCATATATCATATAACATATGTTTGTATTGATACCACTGACACCATCATCCTTATCAAAATAATAAGCATATTCAGCATGCCTCAAAGTCCCTTATACCCCTTAGTAACCTCACTTTGATGATCATCCCTGACACTCCCTATGTCCACAAACATGACCTAGTATGTGATTGGAATGAAACCATACAGAATATATTCTTTCGTCTAGCCTCTTTCATTTAGAATAATTACTTTAATATTTATCTATGTTGTAGCGTGTGTCCATAGTTCATTCTGTTTGAATGATGACTAACTGCTATGGACTAAACGTTTGTGTCTCCCCTACCAATTCACATATTGAAGTTCTAATATGACTGTGATGGTATTTGGAAGTGAGGCATTTGGGAGGTAACTGCACCATGATAGAGGAGCCTTCATGATGGGATTAGCAGCCTTATAAGAAGAGGAAGAAACCCAGCCCTCTCTCTCCACCCAGAGAAGATACAGTGAGAAGATGGTGTTTGAAAACCAGGGATTGTATCTTTGACAAGATCACAGCTATGTGGGTGTACTAGCAGCCTCCAGATCTGTGTAAAATAAATATTTGTTAAAGCCCCACCCCCGACCCCCCAGTCTATGGTATTCTCGTACAGCAGCCCTAACTAAGACATCAGGATTCCACGGTATGGACATGCCACTGTTTATCTGCTGCTGCTGCTGAGTCGCTTCAGTCTTGTCTGACTCTGTGCAACCCCACAGATGGCAGCCCACCAGGCTTCCCCGTCCCTGGGATTCTCCAGGCACGAACACTGGAGTGGGTTGCTATTTCCTTCTCCAATGCATGAAAGTGAAAAGTGAAAGTGCAGTTGCTCAGTCGTGTCTGACTCCTAGCGACCCCATGGACTGCAGCCTACCAGGCTCCTCCGTCCATGGGATTTTCCAGGCAAGAGTACTGGAGTGGGGTGCCATTGCCTTCTATAGGCCCATAAATAGAAATTTGGGTAGTTTCAGGGATTTGGCTATTACAAACACAACTCTGAATGTGCATGTACTAGTCTTTGTGTGGACATATGTTTCCCCCTACCCCCGGGGCAAATACCTAGGCTGGATGATATGACAGGAAGAACATTTTAAGTAACATTGCCAAACTTTTCCATGATAATTGTACTATTTACATTCCCGCCAACTATGTATGAGAATTCTAATTCTTCAACATCTTGGTCATAACTTGGTTTTAACAATCTTTTTATTTTTTGCCATTCTAGTGGATGTATAGTGGTATCTTGTGGTTTTAGTTTACATTTCTTTAAATATTTGTGATGTTGAGCCTCTTTCCTTTCATTTGCCATCTTTATATCTTTTACTGGTAAATAGACAATTTAAATCTTTTGCCCTCTTTTTAAAAAGTTTTGGACATTTTTAATCATTAAGTTTTTACAGATTTTTATGTATTCTTGGTATAAGTCCAAGATTTGGCATCTTGGTATAAGTCCAAATATGATTTGCAAATGTTTTTTCACAATCTGTAGCATGTCTTTCACACCTAATAATATCTTACAAAGAGTAGAAGCTTTTCATTTTTATGAAGTCCATTTAATCAAATTGTTCTTTTATGAATCATTCTTTTTGGTATCTTATCAAAGAAATAAATTTTAAAGTTTTAGGTATACATTTAAGTCTACAGTCTATTTTAAGTGTGTGTGTGTATGTGCGTTTCAAGGTATGGGTCAAGTTCACTTATTATAGTAACCATTATACTAGGATAATCTGTGAAAATATTTTTTACCACTGAATTACATTGAGAAAAACAGTTGTTCATATAGCCATGTATGTGTGGATCTATTTGAGTACTCTCTCTTCTGTTTCATCATTTTGATTTCTGTAGCTATATGAGTCTTGAAATCAGGTGGTGTTAATACTCCCATTTTGTTCTTCCTCTTCAGAACTGTTTTAGCTCTTCTAGGTACTTTGCATTTCCATATGAATTTCATATGAATCAGTTTTTCAATATCTATAGAGAGTCAGCAGAAGTTTGAGTGGAATTGCGTTGAATCTGTATGTAGTAATATGGGGATAATTGGCATCTTATCGATACCGAATCTTCTCCCCATAAACATAGAATGATGCAGCTTGCTGTATTATGAGCAATAAAATTCTTTGTCTCTGAGGAATCTTGTATCTTCTGCCAGCAGCCATGAAACTGTGGAAGTCTAACTTATTAACTTGCAAACACAGTAAAAGCTCAAACCCTTCCTAATTCTTGATAACTGTTTCTAAGGCTCTTCATTCCTTTATGTTGATCCAGATTTTCATCTGGTATCATTTTCCTTCCGCCTGAAGGACTTCCTTTACGATTTCTTGGAGTGTGGGCCTGTATGTGATAGATTCTTCCAGTCTCTGTATGTTTGGGAAATTATTTTTTTCTGCCTTCCTTTCTGAAGCTTATGTTTGCTGAGTATAGATTCTAGGGATGCAGTTTTCTTCCTTTTTTTAAATTTCAGTACTTTAAAAGCATTATTCCACTGTCCTCTTATCTGTAGTGATTCCTATGAGGCATCTGTTACAGTATTTTTCTACGTGTAATGTGGCTGCTTTTGAGATTTTTCTCCTTATAACTGGTTACGAGCAATTTGATTATGATACATCCTAATGTCCTTTTAATTATGATTTTTGTGCTATGGATTAAGCTTCTTGCATACATGCCTGTGTGCTCAATCACTTCAGTAGTCTTTGACTCTGTGACTCTGTGGACTGTAATCTGCTTGTCCATGGGATTCTCCAGGCAAGAATACTGGAGTGAGTTGCCATGCCCTCCTCCAGGGGATCTTCCCAACCCAGAGATCAAAACCACATTTCCTGCATTGGCAGGTGGGTTCTTTACCCACCAAGCCACTGGGGGAGCCCAGCTTCTTGCATGAACAGGTTTATAATTTCCATCAAATTGGGAATTTTTGAATCATTATTTTTCATTTATTTTTACTTTCCTTCACTCCTCTTTCCTTTTCCTATGTGGACTCTAACTGTGCATTAATAACCTCAGATATGCAGATGACACCACCCTCATGGCAGAAAGTGAAGAAGAACTAAAGAGCCTCTTGATGAAAGTGAAAGAGGAGAGTGAAAAAGTTGGCTTAAAGCTCAACATTCAGAAAGCTAAGATCATGGCATCCGGTCCCATCAGTTCATGGGCAATAGATGGGGAAACAGTGGAAACAGTGGCAGACTTTATTTTCTTGGGCTCCAAAATCACTGCAGATGGTGACTGCAGCCATGAAATTAAAAGACACTTACTCCTTGGAAGGAAAGTTATGACCAACCTAGATAGCATATTCAAAAGCAGAGACACTACTTTGCCAACAAAGGTCCATCTAGTCAAGGCCATGGTTTTTCCAGTAGTCATGTATGAATGTGAGAATTGGACTGTGAAGAAAGCTGAGTGCTGAAGAACTGATGCTTTTGAACTGTGGTGTTGGAGAAGACTCCTGAGAGTCCCTTGGACTGCAAGGAGATTCAACCAGTCCATCCTAAAGGAGATCAGTCCTGGGTGTTCATTGGAAAGACTGATGTTGAAGCTGAAATTCCAATACTTTGGCCACCTGATGGGAAGAATTGACTCATTTGAAAAGACCCTGATGCTGGGAAAGATTGAAGGCATGAGGAGAAGGGGATGACAGAGGATGAGATGGTTGAATAGCATCACCGACTCAACAGACATGAGTTTGAGTAAACTCTGGCAGCTGGTGATAGACAGGAAGGCCTGGTGTGCTGCAGTTCGTGGGGTCTCAAAGAGTCAGAAATGACTGAGCGACTGAACTGAACTGAACTAAGTATATATTAATCCTCTAGAGTTAACCCACAGCTCACAGCTTTTCTTTCCATTTTTCTTTTTCAAATTATTTTATTTTGGCTAATTTCTATTATTATGATTTCAGGGTAACTAATATTTTCTTCTATGGTGTGTAATCTCTCATTAATTTTATTCAGTATTCAGTGTATTTTTTTCATCTTATACATTGTAGTTTCCATTTGCAGAGCTTTCAGTCTTCTTCTTTTTTTTTTAGCATCTTCTAAGTCTTGGTTTAATTTTGGACATCTGGAATTAGGACCAGGACTAGGGTGAGACATAAGACATGTCTGGGACACAATTTTAGGAAGGCACTCACCCTCAGGGATATGCAAGTGCTAAACTCACTCTATTTGGAATACCATCATAATAATTATTTTAATGTCCTTATCTGTGGATTCTCCTATTTGTCTCAGCTCTGTGTCTGTTTTAATTGACTGATTGAATAATTAATCCATTTCCTTTTTGTAGGTCATAAAAAGAAATCTGTAAGGTTGTATAGCAAAAATCTGTTTCTCTCTTTTGAGCAGTCATATTTCTTAATCTCATTTGTTTATATTTCTACCCTTATTTCATCAGTCACATATTTCTTATGTAGTTATATATCATGCAATATCTGTTAAAATTTAATTTTGAAAAAGTGTCTTAAAATTATGGAGAAGTCATAAAAATAATACAATATACTCCAAAATAGCCTTCACCTTAATTTCCAATCCTTAAAGTTTTTCCACAGAAAGTAAGTTGCAAATGTAATTGTGGACTTATTTTAATCATACTGGCATGTACAAAAAAGAATAATATATCAAATGCCTATGAACGTGGCCTCCAAAGCATGGACTATTGCCCTCATCTATACCACTTATTAATTCTGCAAATTCTTGCTACTGACCAAAAAATATCTAAGGTGAAGTGTGGAGGGATGAAAGTAACCTCATCGCCATTATTCAGGGGAAAACAGCATTAAATTGTGCTGGGATAAGTTAGAACACACTATTCAAATACAAATGAGAGCATAACTCTTGTAGATAAAAATAGTCCCTGTTTGTTCCTTTGGCAAGGTCTATGCGATCAATCTGTTTGCTTCCATCTGTAACTTCATGTGTTTCCTTTAGCATATTGTCAACTCTTCTTCAAACAACATACGGCCTTGGGAATGTGGGGTTAAGACAGGGAGAAAAGGACCAAAGGGTCCATAAGGACCAAAATATTTAAACTGGATGTTGTCAGGGTATTTCCCCAGTTGGAAATGACTAATGGAGAGAAAATATGTGGGGGCTGGAACTCCTCCCCAGTCCAATTTCATAAGAACAGCTGAGCAGATTTAGTGTCTTCTGATATTTTTTTTCTAGAAGCCTTGAATCCTGAAGCTTTTGTTCAGCATCAGGAAAGGCAGTCTTAGAATGTCACTAGGAGTTGATGCCTGGGGCCTCTGTCACAGCCCCGCAGCCCTGCCCTTCTGTTCCCTGCAGCCGCGGTAGACAGTCCTCTCTGCTCGGCGACTCACCTTAGTGTCAGTCCCCAAGCAAACAGACGTCTTCCTGCATTCTGACCTGTATCCTTCTTGAACAAGGCAGGACAGGAAAACAACATGAAACAGGCCATGCCAACATGAAAACATGGAGCAAGAGCCTGGGAGCGTTCATGTTTCCAGGGAACAACCCTCCACGGGACTGGGTGGATTAACATTCCCATGTCTCAGCTTTCAAGGAGGCATTGTGCACATCAAGTGAGCCTGACCCACGTCAGCAGTCTTTCCGGCTCATCTCTGTTCCCTCATTCCTGCTTCCTGGGATAAACTACCAGCATCCTAAGCTTTGTCTCTCACCCTGCTTTCAGAAACCTAAATTAAAACATCATTCACTCCTTTGGTATAGTTAATGCCTAACTTACTAAAGGCAACTGGATTTAACTCTGCTTGTTTCACCAAATGCCCACAGGAGCGAGGGTGATGTCTATTTCATCTACCATTTTACCCCCAGAACCCAGCATAATCACTTGAGCAAAGAAATCCCTGGCTAAAAAATTAAATTAGATAAAATGAAGCAAAAGAAAATTCATTTTTATTCATAATTTTAAAAGATAACACTAACCCCTCTTAGAATGGCATAAATGTCAGTCAAGAATCCAGCTTCTGCGTTACTGTTGAATATGATCATGAAACAGAAAAGGAAGGATGAACTCAGAGCAACTCAAGGAAGGTGACCTCAACAGAGAACCCAAAAGACCATGAAAATGTTTGATTTGGAAGGAGCAGCTAGGAGGGTGCACATGAATTCGGTTGCATCCGACTCTGCGATCCCTGGACTCCTCTGTCCATATTCTCCAGGAAAGGATATTGGAGCGGGTTGCCATGCCCTCCTCCAGGGGATCTTCCAAACCCAGGGATCAAACCTGAATCTCCTGTATTGGCAGGCAGATTCTTTACCATTATGCTGCCTGGAGCAAGAAAAATTAACTCGGTATTTTCAGTGACTTTCTAAATGCAGTAGAAAATTTTTGTTTTCTATTCCTTCTTTTGAGAGTCAGCAAACTTGAGGAAATTAATCACTGTGGATGTAAAACAAGTGATAGGTGAGAAGTCAGACTTATGTGCTAAATTAAACACAGCAACATTCCATCATTTTTTTTAAGCTACTGTTTCTTTTGACCTAAGTGGCTTAATTTGCACTCAATATCCACTCCTTGCATAAAGCCTTGGTGTAATAGGAGGTCAAAAACATTTGGTATGAAATTAATTAACTACCTTCTAACAAGTTCCCCAAAGCATCAGTTTTGCCTTAGGATAGGGTCTGAGAAGGTTTGAAGTAGAAATGTTCCTTACAAGAGAAAAAGAATATTGGAAAAGAAATTAAAACCAAGGGGGAATGGAAAGAGTTTCAGCGCAGATGGCCTGGTTTGTGATGGGAAAAGAGGTCAGGTGTAATATAGCATTTCATTTCATTTCTAAAATGAAAAATGCCTACATATTGGCAAGAAAGTCTGGTGTTCTGATTCAGCCAAGGAGGTCATGTCAAACTTTATCTTTTAAGGAAACAGATCATGTAATTGGTTGCTTGAGAGTAATTGAAAGTTGGCACAATTGGAGAGCCATTTCCCCTGAAGACTTGCTCCTCTTAAATTGAGCAAATGTCAGAAGCAGACATTAAAAGGGTAATGTTTGTCTTCTAATTCTCAAAGACTTTATTGTGTGTGTTTCCTGTGGACTTGTGTACATGAACTTTCCTAGGCTTGTGTAAACGGTTCATACCAGGTTGCCTCTGACCACTGATCCCTTAAATGGAAGCAGCATTTCAGAAATGATTAGTGGACTTGAAATAGAAGGAACGGCTAGAACAGTGATTCGTAACTCTTTCAGACCCAATGCCCTCTTTTCATAACAAGCGTGTTTGTTTATTAGTGTTGGATTTTCATTAATTTTTTAAAAGCAGAAACATGAAATATAACACAAATAAAGAATTTAATTGCTTTAAACCTCCCTTTTTCTTTGTATAAGAAAATTAAATCCATCTATAGGTGGCTGAAGTTATCCATCACAGTTCTTTCTTAAAAATAATATTTACATTGATAGAATTTGGAGCTTTCTAGACAAATATCACTATGACTTAACAATGTTTGGGGGAAGGATAAAAGGATTGTTTGGTGATTTTTGGCTTCTGGATTTTCTTGTTAAAATATTCAATTAGAGACTTCTCTGGTGGTCCAGTGACTAAGACTCTGCGCTTCCAATGCAGGGGCCTGGTTTGATCCTTGGTCCAGGAACTAGATTCCATTTGCCTTAACAAACAGGTGACATGCTAGAATGAAGACTGACATTCCTGGGTGTGGAAACTAAGACTTGGCCCAGGTGAGTAAATAAATAGAAACATTTTAAAAAGTTAAAAATCCAATTAAAACATGTGCAGGGTTTTAAACATTCAAGTACTGCTAAAAGGCTTTCCACATAAGCAAAATTCAGTTCAGTTGCTCAGTTGTGCCAGACTCTTTGCAACCCCATGGACTGCAGCACACCAGGCTTCACTGTCCATCACCAGCTCCTGGAGCTTGCTCAAACTCATGTCCATTGAGTGGGTGATGCCATCTAACCATCTCATCCTCTACCATCCCCTTCTCCTGCTTTCATCTTTGCCAGCATCAAGGTCTTTTCCAATGAACTGGTTCTTCACATCAGGTGGCCAAAGTATTGGAGTTTCAGCTTCAATATTAGTCCTTCCAATGAATATTCAGGACTGATTTCCTTTAGGATGGACTGGTTGGATCTCCTTGCAGTCCAAGGGATTCTCAAGAGTCTTCTCTAGCACTGCAGTTCAAAAGCATCAATTCTTTGATGCTCAGCTTTCTTTATAGTTCAACTCTCACATCCATACATGACTACCGGAAAAACCATAGCATTGACTAAATGGACCTTTGTTGGCAAACTAATGTCTCAGCTTTTTAATATGCTGTCTAGGTTGGTTATAGCTTTTCTTCCAAGGAGCAAGTATCTTTTAATTTCATGGTTGCAGTCACCATCTGCAGTGATTTTGGAGCCCAAGAAAATAAAGTCTCTCAGTGTTTCCATTGTTTCCCCATCTATTTGCCATGAAGTGATAGGACTGGATGCCATGATCTTAGTTTTTGAATGCTGCTTTTTAAGCCAACTTTTTCACTCTCCTCTTTCACTTTCATCAAGAGACTCTAGTTCCTCTTTGCTTTCAGCCATAGGGTGGTGTCATCTGGTGGTAAGCAGCATTGCCATACTGTATCTTCCAGCCCTCAAAAGAAGCCCTGCTTCTTAGAGAGAACTCTCTTCAACTCTTAGCCTCCAAAGTTTTAAATAACAGGTTTGCACTGCTTTTTCTTTTCTTAAGCTTTATTGAGATATAGTTGATAGTAACATTACAATAGATTCAAAGTGTACATCATAATGAATTGATATGCATATATATTGTGAAAGGGTTCCCCCATCTAGTTAATTAACTTCCCCTCGCATTGGAGAAGGAAATGGCAACCTATTCCAGTATTCTTGCCTGGAAAATCCTGTGGACAGAGGAGCCTGGTGGGCTACAGTCCATGGGTTCACAAAGAGTTGGCCACGACTGAGTGACAGAGCATACACGCACCTTTCACATGATTACTTTTGCGTGTGTGTGAGAACATTTAAGTTCTATACTCATAGTGCATTATATTGTACAACACTGTATTATAGTTATGTAACTCTAGAAGGCAATGGCAGCCCACTCCAGTACTCTTGCCTGGAAAATCCCATGGATGGAGGAGCCTCGTAGGCTGCAGTCCATGGGGTCGCTAAGAGTCGGGCACGACTGAGTGATTTCACTTTCACTTTTCACTTTCATGCATTGGAGAAGGAGATGGCAACCCACTCCAGTGTTCTTGCCTGGAGAATCCCAGGGATGGGGGAGCCTGGTGGGCTGCCATCTATGGGGTCGCACAGAGTCGGACACAACTGAAGTGACTTAGCAGCAGCAGCAGTCATCATATTATATATTAGATTTTCAGAACTTATTCATCTTAAAACCTTATTTATAAAAAAGACTGTGTGATAATGGATGTACATTAAACTTATTGTGGTGATTATTTTGTGATACAGGCACATACCAAATTATTTTGCTTTATACCTAAAATGAATACAATGTTACATGTCAACTTCATCCATGTCAATAAAAAAGATGAATAATATACTATTAATTTTAAAATATTTTAATTCCCATACAATAAAATTATTAATAGCTTCTGTTTTTGTGTACAGTTCTGACTTGTAATACATGTATTCATTCACAGAAGCACATCACAATGAAGTCAAACAGAAGTTCCATCACACCAGAGAATTCCCTTGTCCTGACTAGACCTTAACCCCCACCCTAACCATTGACCTATCTGTAACTTGTCACAACAGTTTTGCCTTTTCCAGAATGTCATATGAATGGGATATGGGATCATACAGCATGCAATCTTTATAGACTGGATTCTGTTGAGGCTCAATTCTCCCTTGCTTTTCCATGGGTCTTGTGACAAAATTTATTCCTGACTACCTTTGTGAGACTCTGTTATGATAATTTCAAGTTTGTTTGGTAAGACAGAGGCAGGGGGAAGATTTATTTCAGACCACTATTTTCAGGATTAGGTCTCTTTATAAGCAAAAGTTGAGCAGGATTACTTGGAGCCCCCTTTATAAGATTGGGGTTTTCTAAGGTGTCATTCCTCAACTATGACAAAAATCCACTGTTTTTGATTAAACCTACATTTGTCTTGCATTTTGCCCATGGGTTAGGGGCCAGAGGAACATTTTCCAACATGAAACTCATGCTAGCTGCTGCACTGTGAGAAATGAAGTCCTTTGTCTCTGATTCCTGTTTTCTGTCTCCAACTATGAAAATGACAGATTGTTAGCTTGTAAATTGAGTAAGACCTCAGACCCTACATGATTCTTGATGGTCCCTCCATTTAGCAAAATGCATTTTAATTCATTATGTTATTGTGTGTATCAGTAGTGTATTCATGTCTTGGGGCTGCAGCAAAACATATTGATTTAAAACAATAGAAATCTATGGCCTTCCAGTTCTCTAGGCTAGAAGTCTGAAATCAAGGCATCAACAGGGCCTTTCTCCCTCCGAAACTTGTAGGGGAATTCTTCCTCATTCCTTCCTAGTTTCTGGTAGCTTGTCAATCATCTTTAGTGTTTCTGGCTTGCAGCTTTATTACTGCCATCTCTGCCGTGGTTGTCATGTGGCATTCTCCTTGTGTTTCTCTGTCTTTACATGGCTATCCTGTTATACAGTCACCAATCATATTGGATTAAAGGTCCATCCTATTTCAATTTGACTTCATCTTAATCAATTACATCTGCAACAATTCTATTCCCAAATAGGGTCACATTCTCAGGTATTGAGGATGGAAATGTCAATATATATTTTGAGGGGTACATAATTCTACCCCATAACAAATAGTTTGTTTCCTTTTGCTGTTAAGTAGTATTCCACTGGGGAGAAGGCAATGGCACCCCCCTCCAGTACTCTTGCCTGGATAATCCCATGGACGGAGGAGCCTGGTAGCCTGCAGTCCTTGGGGTCGCTAAGAGTAGGACACGACTGAGTGACTTCACTTTGACTTTTCACTTTCATGCATTGGAGAAGGAAATGGCAACCCACTCCAGTGTTCTTGCCTGGAGAATGCCAGGGATAGAGGAGCTGCCGTCTATGGGGTCGCACAGAGTTGGACACGACTGAAGCAACTTAGCAGCAGCAGCAGCAGCAGCAGCAGCAGCAGCAGCAGTGTTCCATTGGGGCTCCCACCCTAGTGGCTAAGTCATAGAAGAATCTGCCTGCAATGAAGGAGACATGGGTTCGATCCCTACATGGGGAAGATCTTCTGGAGAAGAGAATGGCTAACCACTTTAGTATTCTTGCCTGGAAAATGCTTCGGCCAGAGGAGCCTGGTGAGCTACAGTACATGGGATCACAGAGTCGCACATGACTGAGCGACTAACAAACCCTTTTGCTTTCATTTCATTGAACTGGATGTACCACAGTTTGTTTATCCATTTATCTGTTGAAGGACATTTGGGTTGTATAATTTGGGTGCTTATGTATGATGCTGCTATAAACATCTGTGTATGGAGTTTTGTGTGAATAGTAATGTTCTCTAAAATAAATACCTAGGAGTGGGATTGTTGGGGCATATGTTAACTTTATCTAAAACTGTTTAACTTTATAAGAAACTGTTTTCCGAGTGGCTGTATCAGTTTGGATTTCCACCGGCAATGTACAGGAGTTCCAGTTGCTCTCCATCCTTGCAAGCACTTTATACTGTAATTTAAAAATTTTGCTCTGTGTATGTGTTTTGCCATTTCACATAGATGTATAGTGCTTTCTCACTGTAATTTTATATTTCTCAGTGACTAATAATATTGAGCATCTTTTCATATGTTTATTGGTTAGTATGTTTGTTGTTGCTTTATTAGGAAAAATTTGTATGTACTTTTTATATATACGTCACTTGATAGAGATGTAATTTGAATACATTTTTCCCAGACTATTTTTTGTCCTTATTTTCTTAGCAATGCCCATTTACAGAGCAAAAACACTTCTAAGTATTATGCAGTTCAATTTATTAATGTTTTTCTTATATAACTTGTGTTTTTGTTATCATACATGTGAAATCTTTGCCTAATCCAAAGTCACAGAAGTATTCTCCTACGCTTTCATCTAAAGATTTTATGCTTTGTGTTTTAAAATTTGAGTCTATGATCCATTTTGAGTTAATTTTTGTATAAGATATGAAGTTGAATTCACTGTTTTTTTTTTTCCTTTTCGTTATTGAAACTTGTTGTTCCAGTATTGCTTGCTGACAAAGTTATCCTTTCTCCATTGAACTGCTTTTCACATTTCTCAATTGACCATTTGTGTGTGTCTATTTCTGGGCTTTATTCTATTCAAAAGCTTGTTAGTTTGTAATCATGGATGCAAACTATTATACGTACAGTGGATAAACAGCAAGGCCCTAGTGTATAGCACAGGGAACTATATGCAATACCTGGTGATAAGCCATAATGGAAAAGAATATGAAAAAATGTATATTATGTATAACTAAATCACTTTGCTGTACAGCAGAAATTAGCAAAACAGTGTAAGTCAGCTATACTTCAACTAAACAAGTTTTTTAAATAGATAAACCATTGGAAAGAAGTTAAAGAGACAAAATAATTTTTATCCTAATTACTTATTGCTAACTCTTCAAAATTCACTTAGTAACTCTTCCTTTCTTGCATCTACCAGTCTTAAACTATTTTGTTAAATTTTGTCTAATTCTTATCAGGTTCCTCCATGCAAAGATTCACCTCAGCCCACAAAGCTCTCTTAGATATCATGCTTTTGTTTGCTTCTTCTAGATTTACCATGACCCTGCCAGGGGAGTATTTACATGACCATGGTAAGAAATAAATTAAGAAATAGTATAAACTTTGCTTTATTTTCAATTTATTTTCGTGGTGAAAGGAAGTAACACTAGGAGCTGCAAATAGAATTTTTTTTATAGCTTATCAATGTTTACTTTTAATTAATTGAAACTATTTCATGAGAATCAACTTTTTAACATTTTCAGGATTCTAGGTTTATTTTTAACTTATTCTTAATTGAAGGATAATCACTTTACAATGTTGTGTTGATGTCTGCCATCCAATTCATATATGTGATAGTCTTTTGCAGCTGTGAAGACAGAAGCCAAGAGAAAGTGTGAGAAGCAGCATGGAAAGAGCCTAGGTCCTTGATAATACTGAGCCACCAAACTAACCCTGGAGCCATGCAGTCCCCTCTGTCCATGTCACAGACTGTAAATGTCTTAACGATTTGAGCACAGTTAATCAGGTATTTGGTCACTTGTAACTGAAAAACCTCCTGATACAAATAGCTGGCTTGGTTCCCCTTTGACCTATCATTCTCCTTCTGTGACCCCCACTCTTACGCTTCAACTATAGAGGTTGCGTGTGTGCTTAGCCACTCAGTCATGTCAGAGTCTTTGAGACCCCATGGATTGTAGCCTGCCAGGCTCCTCTATCCATGGAATTCTCCAGGCGAGAATGCTGGAGTGGATAGCCATTCCCTTCTCCAGGGGGTCTTCCAGACCCAGGAATAGAACTCGGGTCTCCTGTATTGCAGGCAGATTCTTTGCCATCTGAGCCACCAGGGAAACTCTAACCATAGTGGTCGACATAACACTATTTTTCTGGAGCTTCTTATTTGCTCTTACTTTTTCTTCCAGGTTGGAAAGTCTTCTGATCCCCTCCCTGATCATCCCTCACCTACCAACCCACCCTCATAGTAAAAGTCCCAACCAAATACCATTTCTTCTAGAAGGGTTTTCTGACTACATACACCTTCCCAGCTCCCACCACACTCACATATACCTGAAAGTGCGCTCATACAGACACACATACACACAATCTTCATCTATAGAATATTTATTTTAAAGGACCCATACGACTCAGTATGCTGCTAAATACCACATCCACAGCTAAAGTTTGAGTGGTTATTTTGTGCCAGTTACCATGCAAGTACTTTATTTGCACTATGCTTTTTAATCAAGGAAAGTTTATGAATGAATTACTCTTATTGCCTTCATTTTACCAAGAAAACAGTGAGGTTTGAAGAAGCTTAGGAAGTTTATCAAGGTCACACAGGTAACTGGTAAGTAGCAGAGCTATAAAAATTCCAACTCAGTTCTGACTCCAGGCTGGCACTCATATAGAGTATACAGCACAGAAGCGAACATGTGTCACACAAAGTACTGATTTCTTTTCACTGCTATTGTATCTTGCGAGAGGAGAGATTGTGACTTGAGGTTCATTGCATGTTCCTCTCTGCTCACACTTGCCTAGCACAAACAGCTACACAATAAATGGATGGGTTGATCATATCGGAGTCCTTTTCTCTGAGAGGCAGAGTTCCTGCCTGCTTATCCAAGTGACATGCCAGGCTCCAGTTGCAGCCTGACCCTTTCTATAAAAACACCTATCTATATTAGTCTTTGGTCAGTCCTGTCAGAACTGGGGTAAGTTAATTCTCTCTTAGGTGTTAGCAGCTGACAGTGGCTTGTCGTGTTCTTCTCTACTGTAAATCTTTTAATAAAGGACTTTTGGAGAAAGTATTGTTGAAGTCAAAGGAATGACTTTCTCATAGTAAAACTTTAGGTACACTATGAGATTCTTAAAGATAAACCAGCTGGTGGTGATAGTGAGTGTGATTGTTATAGGAGGAGTGATGCGGAGGAAACAGTCATTTCAATATGAAAGCATTTCCTTCACTTTGAGACACATGAGGTTTTTTCACTGATTCTTCACAGAAGAGTATCCGGAGTTACCACCTTGTCTCTGTTTTTTGCTAAGTGTTATAAACTTGAAAAGGCCACCACATCCTCCCCATAACCTGTCTAGTAGTGGATGTTGAGGTTAACATAAATACTTTGTTTCCATATTTTTGTCTAAGTTAATATTCATTAAACTGTAAGCAAAAGTTAAATTCATTCTGTGCAGTAGCAATGTATGCATGCTAAGTTGCTTCATTTGTGTCCAACTTTTTGCAACTCTATGGACTGTGCCCTGCCAAGCTCCTCTGTCCATGGGATACTCCAGGTAAGAATACTGGAGTGTGCTGCCATTTCCTTCTCCAGGGGATCTTCCCAGCCCAGGGAGTGAACCCACATCTTTTATGTCTCCTGCATTGGCAGGCAGGTTCTTTACCACAAGCACCACCTGGGAGGCTATTGCAATTGTGAACAGTAAAATATTTGTCCATGCCAGATACTCTGTTGAATTAGAGAGGACTGAACTTTAAAGTTTCTGCAGAAATAAAGTAGGACATGGTTTCTCAATCTTGTCTGATCATAAGAATTTTAGTGATGCTCATTAAAATATAGATTCCACTCCAGACCTTCAGGTCCAAGGAGAGACTTATGAGAAAGAGTGGGAAAACTGAGGTAGGGTAAGTTTCTTCACTGTCCTTTATAAGGGTTTGCTACTTGGACTCTGGGATAACCCGTATCTTGAGATCACGCTGAAAACATTTTCATTCTCTTTCCCTCCCTGCTATTCTTCCAAGAAATATTATGCCAGGCACTGTTACATGCTGGGAAAACAAAGATAAGCAACAATTCTTGCTGAAGTGTCAGACAAAGACAATGAACAATTAAACAGTGTATTAAATGCTAAAATAGAGGCAGTACAGGACACTACGCATTTAAGAGAGGAGGAAATGTCTGGTCCAAGTATTAAGGTAAATTTGACATCCATAATGGAGAGGTCATTCCACATAGAAAGAAGATGTATAAATAAAGACCTAGAGGCTTAAGGAAACCTGGTGTTTTCTGAATACTGTTAAATGTCTGGCATGGCTGAAGCTCAAGTTCCGGTTGGGTCAAGTGGGGGTAGAACAGGAAGAGTCAGATTGTGAACAGCCTCACGTGCCGCCTTGAAGATATTGGACTTTGCGCTGTTGGTAATGTGGAACTGTTTGGGAAGAAACCTACATGTCCCTTGCACTTAATGGAAACTGATTTCAGAATATAACTTGATAAGAACGTCTTAAAACTGAAGTTTAAGTCAACTTTTCTTTGTGCTAACCTTATATAATAGTCTTTGAGCTTTCTAATCTAGTGGAGACTCTTCTCAGTGGACATCTTATATAGAACACAACATACAAAACAGATTAACAGGCTGTTTTGGCTGATGCAGAAAGCTCAGCCCCATAACATTCCTGTAAACACAAGGTTCCAAGAACAGTCTGCAAACCAAAGTTCTGTGTTCCCCAGAGACTGGATAATTGGATGGAACTGGACCCTTCCTGTTGGAACATAGCTTCAATATTCTCTCTGAAGAGAGCGCCTTCTGCTGTATCTAGCACGGCTCTTTCCATGAAGCATCGTTCAGAAGATACTTGTGGCACTGAGTTGAGTCTACCTAGGTTTTAATCCTTCCAGTGAAGGGGAGGCCTCCACTTTCTTCTAAAGTTTACTCTCTGGTTAAGCTGCCTCATTCACTAGCAACATCTATGGTCAGTAGGCATCATTCTGATTTAAGCAAGGTCTTTTGGAATAATCAACTCAATGTTAAGGCTATTATGTCTCTTTCTCTTAAAAGCTTCTTTAATTGTTCGTTAAAATAGCCCCTCTTCCTTGCTGGGTCCCTGTTTTTCCACGATTCCAATTTGCCAGTATTGCCTCTTGAAAATGCCATCACCAGGAATACAACCATTTTTTTGGCCACTTCTTTTCTCGCATTGGAGAGAGAAATGGCAACCCACTCCAGCATTCTTGCCTGGAGAATTCCTTGGATAGCGAAGCCTGCGCCTAGCTACAGTTCATGTGTCACAGAGTTGGACATGACTGACTTTCACTTTTGACTTTTGCCTCCCATTACTAGGTATATACTTATAAAAAAATAAATTTATCATGAAAGGACCTCACCAGGGTTTTCTGTGGTTGGCATTACCTCAAAATTTATATAAAAGGAATAAAGATGAAACAGCAAGTAAAAATGGCATTATAAAGCAGCTCAGCCTTAAGCCAGACTGTCTTACTGGTTTAGTCAGACAGAATGCTAGCATTTAACATTGTAATGAAAATTGATAGGCTGTCAAGATTGTCGGGTTTCCCTGGTGGCTCAGTGCTACAGAATCCACCTGCCAATGCAGGAGACGTGGGCTCAATCCCTGGGTTGGGAAGATTCCCTGGAAAAGGGAGTGGCAACCCACTCCAGTGTTTTTGCTTGGGAAAGTAGTCCATGGGGCTGCAAAAAGTTGGACACGACTTAGCGACTAAATAACAAAATTGCCAGGCATTTGTGTGCGTGGAAAAAATACTAGCCTAGAACAATCAGAGGAACATAGCAGAGGCTGTTTTCTGTGGCATGAATAAAGCCAAAGGCTACCTACAATAGGAAGAGGACAAACGTTAGTCTGGGTATCAAAGATTTTCCCAGCTCAAGGGGCTTCCGGTCTTGAAATAAATGTAGGCAGGCAGGACAAGCTTCAAGGTCCCTGCTTCTCAGCGGAGTATGACAAGAGGGATCCAGTACATGCGAGATATTGACCTAGTCAAGGACAAGTGTGAGACATTCAAGTCATCCCCATGGTACAGTCCCTCCTGTGGCGCTGGCTTCAAGCTGGGGCCCTAGTTTCTAGGCAGAAAGATGGATGTATCCTCAGGTTTATAATTTCACACAAATGCGGTAGGGGAGAGAAGGGAAGAAATGTACCGGGGCAAGATCCTTCTGGAGGATTCAGCATCAGCACGACACTCTCTGGACTGTTCGCACAAGATGCTTCCCCTCTGACATGCTGTCCTTGGGAACCCCACAGTCGACACCCGGAGAGGCTCCTCCCTGCGTGACTGCTCCTCATACAAGCTTAGTGTCTGAAGATTTTCCTTTGTTTTCTTCAAAAAATATTTTAAAAGACTATGACAGTGAAGTGAAAGAAGAAGTGAAAGTTGCTCACTCTGACTCTTTGTGACCCCATGGGCTATACAGTCCATGGATTTTTCCAGGCCAGAATACTGCAGTGGGTAGCCTTTCCCTTCTCCAGGGGATCTTCCCAACCCAGTGACCGAACCCAGATCTCCCACATCGCAGGCAGATTCTTTACCAGCTGAGCCACAAGGGAAGCCCAAGAAAACTGGAGTTGGTAGCCTACCCTTCTCCAGCAGATCTTCCCTACCTAGGAATCAACCTGGGGTCTCCTGCCTTACAGGTGGACTCTTTACCAACTGAACTATCAGGGAAGCCTTTTAAAAGACTATAAGTAGAAGATATTTTAGGTAAGAAAACCTGCTGACCTAGGGTCAGTCAAATCTAGCTCTTAATCCTTGAAAAGCTAGATAAAAATTCTGTACTGGGTTTGAACCCCATGAGATGTAAGTCACCTTGGGGGAGGGTGAAGAAGGGCAGAAGACAGAAGGCTATATGTGTGTGTTTAGCCAAAGAGTCACTGGAATAAGCAACTTAAGAAACCAACAGTTTCCCCAAAGGCGAAGGAGATAGAGCTAATAACTGATGATCAGGCATGTTATCTCTTTTAGAGAAATAACTTAAATTCTACATTGATTTCTCTGATAGACTGAATTATTATGCAAAAATATACGCTATAACTTTCCTAACTACTGAGCAGAAAGACCAGGCAATACTCACATCAACCACTTATTTTAATGTCAAATGTTTATTTCTATGCCATAGTTGCCTCAGCACAATTTGTAAAAGAAAGGAATCCAAAGAAAAGATTTTTTTTTTTTTTGGTTGGGATATTTTCTCTGCAGTTATAAGAAAGAAAATAAACACCTTGGTATCAGAATTACCATTTTTTCATATCATTCTAATAAATATCACATCTAAATATTTTCCTTGGGTGTAATTTTTTTAAAGGATGGAAAGATACCCACAGGGGGAAAAAGCCTTGAATTCATCAAAATAAACTTGGGATAGTCTTTGTCAGAGAATATATCTAGAACACCTTTGTTTTGGTACACTATATCACTAATTGCCATATTCTTATTATTTAATATAACAGGCATACTTTATTACATAAAACAAAGTGCACTGAAAATAAACAATGTTAGAAACAAACTAATATTTGGTGTATCTTAAATCTTCAGGTGATTAGATATTAGCTGAAGCGCCGGGATACAAATTTCACGATTGATACAAATGCAATTCTCTTCTGCGGTGAAAACGCACTTAGTAGCTGAGTTCTTTTTGATTTAGCAGACAGGGCATCCAATACAACTGAAACAACCTGATAACAATTTTTTTTTTCAATAAAAAGGAATGTTCTGGTTCTTAACTGGCTCCCATCTTCAAGGGAGCCAGAAGACAGCATTTGCTCTTTCAATAGTTTTCTCGTGTCTGATTTGACACACAGAGCCACCAAGATCCTTACAGCGGAAGCAGGCACCACACTGAGGGCATGAGGCTCTCAGACAAGCCAGTTAGAGTCGTCTGTGATGCCTGCGGTGGGCCCAGCACCTAGAGACAGCATGGTGGTTGTGCATGTCAGTCCTTTCAGCAGACTCAGGGAAAGGAGGAGAGTTCTTTAAGTTCATGCACATTTTATTGAGTAGTAATATAAAATGCTTTTTTCTTTTTCATTGTTACAAGTGCATGCTTTGATTGCCAACATCTCAGAAGTCAAATTACAAAGGCAAGGCTTTAGGCTGTAGTGAATTACTTGGGCACTTATACAATTTTTAAAAAATATGAATGGACTTTTTGTGGTGGTGGTTGTTTTCAGAATGAACCAGTTGTAACCCGTAACTGATATACAAAGGGAAAAAAGTGAAAAAAGTACATATTTTGTGGCACATGACAGAACAGAACAAAATAACTAAACCGTTATGACATTAACAGTTACCATGCATTTAGAGTTCCACATGTAACTACAAACTTATTTAAATTTCACAAGGTTTGCTAAACATGCTAACCATCTATATGTGCACTGACAAGCTTATGTTAAAAACTTTTAAGAATACTCTCCCCTTTAGATTTTTTCAAAGCTTTTTTTTGATTACAAAATTTCAAAGGCATGAAGCATTTTAGAGAATATAAAGTACGCCAGTATACATACATTTCCAGTATATGTCAGACCACTAAGCGCATTACAGTCTCATACAGGCCGATACAGCCATTTTGTTTCTTAAAAAACATGCATAGGCAGATTTTTTTTTTTTTACAGAATATAGATGCTTTATCACTGTACTTAATATGGTGTCTTGTTTACTATACTTAAAAATGCACCACTCATAAATATTTAATTCAGCAAGCCACAACCAAGACTTGATTTATCAACAAAAACCCCTAAATATAAACAGCAAAAAAAAAAAAGATAGAAGTAATTATTCCAGTTTTTTAAAACTTAAAGAAAAGAAAAGGAAAGATATTCATTGCTAAAGTAATACGTGTTATATGGAAAGAAAGGCATTCAAAGCACACTAAAGAAACCTGAGGTAAGCATAATCTGTACAAAATTAAACTGTCCTTTTTGGCATTTTAACAAATTTGCAACATTCTTTTTTTTTCTTTTTCTGTTTTTTTTTTTTTTTTAAGACTGCCTAATTCATTTTATAGCCATTGTCTGACAAGAGTAGCAAAACATTATCAATAAATAGTCCTTATTTAGTTTGTACATCATTTTGTTAAAAATGGTTGATGTCATCCATTTTTAGTGCTGCAACTGTAAACGTACAATAGAGTAAGAAATTAGACAAAGTTTTCGTGTCCAGTAACATAATAAAAGACCTCTCGTTAACCTATCTAGAAGTCCCCCAATGCAGTAGGAAAACATGTACATTCCCCTAACATTGCAGTATATACTAGCATTAGCTTTCTTTTTAAATTTTTTTTCCCTATAAGCATTTTTTAAAAGGCATACCCAAAAGAGGTGTTTAATCACCACCCCCACCAAAATATAGTTTATAATTCTCTCTCCCTCTTTTAATGATAGTGTAAACTGAATCCAACTCCTGGCCCCAGAGCAAATAAGCTACCATCAGAGGCAAGAATATCCAACTGCTGATACGCAGCCATCCCCATCATGCCCTGCAGCTCAAAAAAAAAAAAAAAAAAAAGGTGAACAGGAAGTGGTCACTGGATATTGCTGCTATTACTGCCATTGCTGTCCGTGCCGTTAGTCTCTGAGGCGAGAGCCTTGTTGATGGAGTTAAGGTTGGCGTCAGAGGGCATGGCATCTCTGCGAGGCGGCATCCTCTCGTTAATTCGGTCTAAGCCCTTGGCCTCCTCGAAGCTAGTGATCTTATGTTGTGGTGAAAATCCTTTGATAGCTAAATGGAAAATCATTAAGAAAAGAAAAATCGGGGTTAGCTAGAGGAACACAAAGGGCACAGCTGTTGCATCAGGTGATGTTAGAAATTTCGCAGTGAGAGAGGGAATCCTTTAGTAGAGAACAAAGTGACGGGACCTGAACACAACACGACAGACTCCTTACCATACCCGAAGATAACCAAGAGGTTTGGTAACAGCCAATGTCTCTTGCCAACCAAAATGTCCTCTTCAAGTTAGTAAGATGTAAAGGTTTTTCTTGTCTTCATGAATGGTTAGATCCACGAAGTAGTATATAAAAAGGCAGGTTGCTACCAGTAATAGGTCTCTAGGCCCAGCATCCACTGGCCACATCCTTAGCACGATTACCGTATTAAATGCCCTAACCTAGAGAGGCAGGACATGGCCCTACTTTTACTATTCCAGTGTGCTAGTAATGGCAAATTCAGTAGACCCACTGAAGCAGCTAAATCTAAAAATCTAGTAAAGAGCTTAGAGCAGAAACTAAAAGGAGCTACCAAAGGAATGAACTTCGGGCATTTCCATGCCATCTCAGCATCTCAGAGAGATTTTCTTGGCAAACAATTTAATGGTGGCATGAAAAAAAAAATGAAATTCTAAACACCTGCTTCTCCACTCAGGAAATATGTGGAGTGGATGACAAGGTAAAAGAAATTGAGAAAAATCAAGATCAGATCACTAAGCAGAAAAATTTGGTGTTTCCTTCAGCAGCAAACAGGCCAAACTAATGTTCATCTGGTCTACTGCATAAATTAAAGAAAAATTCTTTTCTTAGTAGATCAATGTAGATGTTAAATGATGGTTCACAAATAACAAAGGGAAAACACTTTATGCAACTTTAAGCAAAAATGAATGGGAATGGTTTGGGCCTTATCCAATGAAAACATGGAATTTTCAAAAGGGGAGCACTGATATTTGATTTTTTTTTTCCAGTTATCCTACTATGCTCCAGAGATAGATAAAGCATTTGCACAAGAGACTTAAGGTTTTCTTCAATAGGTGCACCAACCAGTGAGCTGAAAATAAAGTACATAAATGGGGAACCATACATAAATGGGGAACACCAGATTGCTTTACTCCCTGTGAAAACGCAAGCCAGACACTGAAGGGCCAATCACCAGTGTTGAATTGGGCTGCATCTCCATGGCTGATGAAGGACAATTTCATTGAACCTTTATCCTTCCTACCCTATTTGAGAAAAAAAGGAAAGCAGTTTCAAGCCGAAACTTTGCTAGCCACTCCCACACAAATGTACAGTGCTTTTCATTAGTATGGATGAGATTCTTAAAAGATAGACACAGTTGCTTCCAAACTCGTTAAACGATGAGAAACAGTTCGTCCCCCTCTGCATTTTAAAGGTTAGCATCATGGTGATTAGTCAACTATGAGAGGAAGAAGATGGGGAAATGGGGAAAGACCAAGGCCCAAAGCAAAGCTTTTTAATTCTTCTCTAATTCAGTCAGAAATCACAAAAATGACAGAGCTGTCTAATGAGCACCCACCCTGAAAATGAACTCAGTGATTTTCAGGGACAAAAGCAGTATCTACTGTTTTGCTGAACTACTGTGAATATCATTTCATCATAATGAATAAATATAAAAAGTTAGTCATCATAATTGATGATGCGACTTTATGAATTGAAATGGTAAGAGTGCAATCTCTTTTTTAGATTGTGTAAGGTTTGAAAAGCCAATAGAGTAGGAGCATAGAATTTCAAAATCTAGCGAGAACAAGGGCTATGTCTGGAATAGGGCTCCATTTGTAATCATTCTGTCTACCCTGGTCTGGAAGAATGTGTGCTCTGCTGTAGTTGCTGGTCAGACAATGGGTATTAGCAATTTACATTGGTAGTATACTTAACACAACACAGAGTCACAGAAACCACAGAAAACAGCCAAACTATCAACGAGAATGCACACTGCAGATTAGAATTTGCCAAGAGGAATAGAGAATTCCCACATAAATAGCAGTTTATTCACTGCTATTTAGGAAACAGTTGTATTTTCTCTTACAGTGCTATCATTTCCCCTACTGTATCCAAATCACATACAAATGAGAGAGTCTGAAGTGGCACATTTTACATCATATCAAAGGAACATATCACACAATTTTGGGAACAATGAAACATTATCTTGCAAGAACAAAATACAACTGAAGAATTTTGTTTTAAAGGGGAACTTCAAATTATTCTTTTTTAAATTTTCAGGGGATATGGTATGTATCATATTAAAAACTATTGGATAAGCAGTTCTCTCATAACTTGACATTTAAAGAGCACAGAAGAAACTGCGAGAGGTCCACTCTGTCGTCACGGAGCAGGGCTGGGACAGTCAGTGATGTACGAATCTCGATCTTCCTGAGGCTCGCAGCACAGTGCATGGTGCAAAGCAGACACTCAGTGGACAGGAACCAGCTGAGTGACGACAATATTCACTATGCTTGTTACCGGTCACTTCCACAGCCACTAGATACTTCTGAACTCTTTAAAATATCTTGGTGGTGCCAGCTGTCCTACAAATACCAGTAGGTTAAAATTTCATAAGACTAGCAGAACTGTTTATGTTGAATACAGCGTGTCTCTTGTTGGGATATATTTTAGAGACAAAAATTAACGTTAAACTACAACAAAGCACTATTCAAGTGAACTTTTGTTTTTTGCTAGAAATTTCTGAAGACTAGATTTCATAAGGCTATTTTTATCCTCTCCTTTTCAGTGCTGACTGAAAGTGGTTTGAGGGAGGGACATGGTTCAGCTCAAAGAATATTGTTCTATCCATTGTTTGTCAAAACGGCTGCCATAACCCCCACCCCACATGTTCAAGATCTGTTATCCTTTGTTTTCTGTGATTATACTAGGATCATTATATACAAAGTCAAACATAGCTTTAAGGGAAAAAAACAAACAAACAAACCAGGAAAGGACATTTTCCCCTTTAAAGCAAGAACATTTTGGTTAATACTGAGCCACAACTGTTAGCCCAACACCCACACACTCTTTACAAGCTACAGCAAAAAAAAAAAAAAAAAAAAGGAAAAAAGAAAAAAAAAAGAAAGAAAGAAAGAAATGAATACACCCAGCAGAGCCCTTATCTGTTGCAAGTACAACAGAAAGGGGACTGGCCAATTTACCTTCATCAGCCTCAATAGCCTCAACAGTAGCTGAAGAGAAGAAAGGGGGTGCAAAATGAATGAGAAAAATGAGCAGAGGATTTTTAACTCTAAGAACAAATCAGTGACGATCAAGGGAGCTAAGGTGATTAGTGTTCCTGTAAGTGCTGGATTCTGGCACAGACAACAAAACAGAAATGCTAAAAAGAAAGAAAGAAAAAAACACACGAAAATGATAAGTTTTTTTTTAATGAGCTGGATACACATATCTGAGTGAACCGCTTTGGATTTTGCTCACTAAATAAATGACCACATGATTAACCCTTTAGGAAAACACTCAGGAAAGGTTTCTTTGACTTAGATTGAATCTACAAGGGACTAGGTCAATCGAAAATGTGCATCTGACTCACGTGAAGTATGAAAAAATCCACTGCTATGACTGGTGATTTACAGTTTTAAAATGTCCCCCCAAATAGCAAAACTTGAAGCACTGCCATAATGTCAGTGGAATAATTCACACTATTTAATATTAAATAGCACAATTTCCTAGTGGAATGGAAAAGCAGGGGGCATGCAAATTAAGAGCTGCCTCCGAGTTGATGACACATTGTGACTCTAAAGACAAACACTGAGCATGTTCCAAGTGTGAGGGAGAAAGGAAAAAGGAAGAGGAAGGGGCTGGGATAGTCTGGATGTCTTCTGCCAGGTAACCCAGTTTACAATTAGCTTTCCTCACTGGAATATTATTTTTAGAAACAAAACTCTTGAAATGTCACTATCAAGTGGTAACATGCCAGTAGCAGCAATAATTCTATTAGCATTTTAAAGAAAAGTTAGTCTAAATACTGAAACCTCAGCATATTTCAGAGGCAAAACTTTAAAAGCCCATTGCTTTATCAGCAATTTTTATAATAAGCTTAGGGTCTATATTCTTGCTATACAGGTGCATGAGTTTTTCTATGTTATCAAGGTTAGGGGATATTTCCCTAATTAAGCACTAAAATGCAAAACTTTTCTGTAATTCCAAAATGTTTAATATTAAAATCCTACCCCTTGACTTTAATTTGCATGTTCCTTCTAATTTAAGGTTTTAAGACTAGAGCAACTGCTAAATGTGCACTATAATTTACTTACAGTGCATTCTAAATTCCTTATGATAAAAATGTATGATGGTTACCACTATGGAGAAAAACCAAACAGTAAAACTTTTAGTAGTTTCCCCCTCTTAGACAAATTTAAGTGAGTCAGACAATAAATTTTGAAACTGTATTAGTGTACATTGTTTAAAATATACACTGACTTTTCAAATTCTCAGGACTAACAAGGTTGTAAAACCTTATGTCTGCTGTGGGTATGTGCTTGTGTGTGTGTAAATACAACACCAAATGGCAAACAAATGGATCTAAAATAAAACAACAGAACAACTAAAAATTCCAGGTTAAAATACAGGTGAAAATCTGAAAACAAAACAGAATTGTAAGAACTCAAGTCACTTAAATTTAAAAGTAAAGCAAAGAAATCTGGAGTTGCACCAGCACCAACACATATTAGACATGTGTACTGTCCATTATTAAGTGTATTCTTATAAAGCAACTGTGATCCATAGTTTCTGATAATACACTTGCTGTACTGTAAAACTGTGCTTCTCAGAAACTATGCAGATTTTAGTTAATTAGGTAGTTGTGCATTTCGTGCATATAAATGATTATGCATATGATAAATAAATATGCCAGTGTTCTTAGAGCATGTTTACTTTGGTGGGAAATTTTTTCATTTTTTCCTTCAAAGTTACTAAAATAATTTTTTTAGCTATAAATTAAATAGGGGATTTATTTATTTATTTACTGTGATATTTTCCTACTCTCATTTAGAAATTTTTTTCTTTTGGTGGAAACTCAAATATATTGATGTTGGAATAAATTCACATGAAAATAAAGAAAATTTTAGTGATGCTGCTAGGAGGTGACCGTTTAGCAGTACCGTATCCATGAAGCTGGGCATCACTCTCTATGTAAAAGAGCTGTATCTAAATAACATAACCATAGGAATACCAGGATCTTCCAGACTGAGGGACAGGAATAGAAAAGAAATCACACACACAACAAAAAAAAGATTCAGGGAAAGATACAGGAAAATAAGCAAGAGGCTGAGACTGTTTTAAAACCTTAGAGCGTATTTTTGTTTTCATTTTTTTCTGTTAGGGTCTAATCTAAAAGCAAAATTTCCATATAGTATGCTGAAATGGTACTTTAATTAATGAGAATATTGGTAAAAATAGATAACAAAAGTAACAAAAGTAAAAGAGCATATTGACTGGGCTGTCTAATACAGTAGCCACTAACCACATACGGCTATTTAAATCAAAGTAATGATAGCTAGGTAAAATACAGTTTCTCAGTTGTACAAGTTATATTTCAAACACTCAATAGCCATATGTTGTTGGTGGCTCCTGCACAGATAGAGATATTTCCACCATCACAAAAAGTTCTACTGGATAGCACTTATCCAAAAAACTATAGATTTTAATACAAAAGCTATCTTCAAGGAAATGTTTTCATCCTTTTTAAAAAATGAAATATGATTCTAATCACTCTCAAGTTTTGGTGAGTAAGTCAGAGGAAAGACACCTTTGACTTCAACTTCTATTCAAAACGAGATCATCCTTCTATACTCTTCTTCCATTCTCCACTAAATCCTACACTTTACATATGTATTTTTACGTGTGCATGTGTTTATTTCATCACTCCTGTAGATAACCAGCACATTTAATAAACATGTAATTAACAAGTTGTTTTTAGCAACTGCTTGGTTCCAAGTGGTTAAACCTATAGGGCCTGTAGGTGAGCTAAATGAGCTGTCTTACAGTGAGGCCTGAAATTGTGATTAGTGTGCAAATGAGGACATGGGGGTGGGGTAAGGACCACATTCCAGCGAATGAAGGAGCTACCATTTGGGGCATGACTGGTCAAACTGATGGGGGGCGGTTTCAGCCCTTCTTTCAGCTGAGAAGAACTGAAGACCAAGACTGAGCTTAAATGGAGGAGTAGGTCAGGGCTCTAATGACAGAGCAGATCGAGGTGCCAGCACAGGTTGCACCAATGGGCCTGCTTACCGCTTTGCAGGGTTTGTTTCCCTCCAGAAAGCACGCCGCTGGGGAGCATGCCTGTGGGCGTCAGGCCTTTCAGCGTCAGCACACTTTCACTCTCTTCTCTGCAAAGGCACAACGGGGGCGGAGGGGACATTACCTTTTATTTTCTTTCAAGAAAAAGATCAGACTTACAGGGAAAAAATGTATATAAGAACTCACACTGACCTCTTCCTTGGCTCCCTTGCTGTTTTGTTTTTTTTCCCCCTTTTTTCACTTAGAACACACTGTATTTTCACACATTCATATAGAAGTCATGTTATATAAATGACATGACTGTTAAGATAAAGTTGGAAATTATAAAACTGTCAGGGGTTCACATGCTTCTGAATCCTGAAGATATGGAAACCAATTCTGATTTTGTAATCAGGTCTCACAAAACAGTGTTGCTGGGTATCTTCCACGACACCATAAATATGTTTAAAAAAAAATGAGCCAGGGAAAGAGCTGTTTTAAGTTTTACTGCTAAGGCTCAACAAAATAAGTAGGGCTGGTTTGACTTGGGAGAGAAAACCAGACAGCAAAAGGGAGATTTAAAAAATCTGACCTATGGATTATCCTCTTAGTTACTATACTTTAATTTTTTTTCTTCAAGATACATAATTGCTGCTTTAAGTTTTATTACATTTGTTTAGAAGGAATGAATGGGTCCTGCAAGTTCAGTTAGGAATGTAAAGCATTAGAGCAAAGGCGGCCTTATTCATCAGGCCGCAGGGAGCAACTATGCTCTATTTTCAGCTTTAACATGACTTTTCAAGATTTGGCTGCTACTGCACAGTTATTACTGACTTTGATCTGGTGTCTTTGGGAAAGGATGATGGTGCTTTTCATCCTGCTCACGGCTCCCTGCTTTAGGTATCAAATCACTAAATTACTCTTTAGTGACTCTACCAGGAGTGAGATAGAAATAGCAAGAAGGAGAAATCAAAAGAGCCACTGTAGCTACTCCATGAAAAAGAATTGGAAAAAAATCTGGCAAAAATTAGAATATGATATTATACAATGTGGAGATGGACTTTTCCCCAAGACGGTCCTATTTACCCTTGTTAATAATGTAATTGTGAACCGATTTTATACTCCTCACATATAATCAAACTGTAGATTAAAGTAATCTCTTGAAGAGAAATATACTTTGCGTTATCCAAGAATAGATAATGGAATTTAAGTAAAGAGTAGTTAATCCTTTTTAAGAAAATATTTGTTTTCTTAAGTCCATGCATAATAATAACATGATGCATGATCCATGTAAAAAATAACTAACATATGGGAAATGAAACTCTAAATAATCTTTTCATTCTCAATGATTTATTAGAATAATATAGATTCTCATAAACAAGCTTTGTGGTTCATGTTCATTTCCTAGAAATCTAGTGAAATGCACCTGATAGATTCATCTTTTACTACAGGGAGTAAATGAAAAATAGGATAATAATAGCTGTTCTATTTCATAATATGTTGAATCTATTGTGAAATAAATGTTTTAAAGTGCTGCAGCACACAGAGGGCATAACATGTGAAGCAGTCCACTTAGAGGCTTTCTCTACAGAAATAACTTAGATTTCAATTTGACTAAAATAGTGAGGAACTAACAATTCCATTTAAAATATAATTTAAGAAAAGAAAATAGTTTCTAGTAACATATTTAAATGACCAGACTAAAGTATTAAGACACTATTCAGCGATATATAATCAAAGGCAAAACAGAGCAGAGGACCATGATCTCACCTGAGAACCGAGAACACTCTGGCCATCTTGCCGATGGCGCGGATCTTATTTCTTATCACCTCCTTCCTGGCCGCAGCCGTTGCTCCTGCATTTTAAAAACACAGTTGAGAAGTCAGGTGACTTTTTATTGAACTCTAACTAGTTGACTAATTTACATATATAACAAACTGATAAGGTGCTTCAGTCGTGTCCAACTCTGTGTGACCCCATAGATGGCAGCCCACCAGGCTCTTCCGTCCCTGGGTTTCTCCAGGCAAGAACACTGGAGTGGGTTGCCATTTCCTTCTCCAACACATGCATGCATGCTAAGTCACTTCAGTCTTGTCTGACTCTATGCGACCCTATGGACAGCAGCCCACCAGGCTCCTCTGTCCACAGGATTCTCGAGGCAAGAATACTGGAGTGGGTTGCCATTTCCTTCTCCAATACTGCTGTAAGCCAAATCAGGTTTGTTTTTTGTTCCCCTTGGGCTTTCCTGATGGCTCAGTCAGTAAAGAATCTGCCTGCAATGCAGGAGACCCAGGTTGACCCCTGGGTTGGGAAAATGCCCTGGAGAAGGAAACAGCAACCCACTCCAGTATTCCTGCCTGGGCAATCCCATGGACAAAGGAGCCTGGCAGGCTACAGTCCATGGGGTTGCAAGAGTCAGATATGACTCAGTGATTAAACCAAGGATTTATCTGTGAATCAAGTTTAACAGCTTATGCTTCCAGGTATAAATGCTTGCCTGTGATACTTTAGAGGTTCTCAAAAATGCCAAAGAGCGACTTTTGAGATTTCCAGTGAGGCAGGTTCCTGTCCTCTTCTGTTTGTACAAAGATAACGTGCACTGGCACGAAGAGGAAGTGAGTCACCAGGATCTTCTACTCCTTTCCGGTCTCCATGCTTGGCGACTACTTTAGGAAACTTCTTTTGCAAAAGCTGTCCTTTGAAGTGATCAAGCTAGGGAGTCTCTTAACCCCTTATGTTCCCTAGGGGTATCTATAGTATTTACAACATCTATAGTATCAGTGGCCGTAAAACATTTGGTTAGCGCTTGATACTCCTTCAGCTACTGGTTACTGTACAAATTCTAGAAGAAAAAGCAGAAACCTACTGAACTGGATTTAGTGAGAGAGAGTGGCACATATTTTGTATTTTAGCACTTATGTAGAAAAGTTACACATAAGTCTAAGTTTTACCACTGACTGCATTTTCCAAATTTAAAAAGGTCAATCTACATAGGTTATTGTTATTATAAACATTTTTGCTTTTTAAATATTTTTATTTATATAGTTTTAGAATAATGCTATATGATCTTTAGTGACTCTATTTTCTTTCCTTTTAAATTTTCAAGGTAATGTTTGAAGAAGTGCAAAACAGAAAAAAAAAAAGTTCTCTTTTTAAGATTTTTATATGTCAAAGTAAAAGGGATGGCATGCATGCTCAATCACTTAGTCATGTCCGACTGTTTGGGACCCTATAGACTGTAGCCTATCAGGCTCCTCTGTCCATGGAATCTCCCAGGCAAGAATACTGGAGTAGGTTGCCATTTCCTCCTCCAGGGAATCTTCCCAACCTAGGGATCCAAACTTGAATCTCCTGTGTCTTCTGCATTGCAGGCAGGCTCTTTACTGCTGAGCCACTAGGGAAGCCAAAAGGGATAAGATATCCTTTTTAAACATATGGGACTTTGTAGAAAGTGTTAATACAAGCAGATTTTCTTTCTAATTCTACTGCCACTAATAGGAATATAACAAAATATTCTTAGCAGATCATATCAGATAATATCAGAAATGTTTGTAATTCAACACTT
The DNA here is from genome assembly GCF_042477335.2 of Ovis canadensis. Classification (NCBI taxonomy): domain Eukaryota; kingdom Metazoa; phylum Chordata; class Mammalia; order Artiodactyla; family Bovidae; genus Ovis; species Ovis canadensis. The sequence goes on along the minus strand of NC_091250.1, from coordinate 39,757,028 downwards.
TAAGTCACACAGTTTGTTCAGAGACTGGTCTACAGGTGATAATTGGTATACATTTTGGTCTCTTAATTCATGGTAAGTACAAGCTTTATGACCTTTTCTTGGAAGGAAATATTTTTGTTGTTTCTTATGACTTCCAAGAATTGGATTGGAAACCTTTTTCATTGTTTGATAAGGGCTGAACAATTAATCACTGACCTAACACTTTTATAAGAAAGAAAACTCACAGCAACACCTACACAATTTGGAAATGGCTAGAAAAAGGCCTCTGATTTTCTATTCACCCCAAGGAAGTAAAAATATAATGGGTCACTTTTTTCTTCTGGGTGGGTTAATTTGTCAGAGGTGATGCTAATGCATACCCTTCTGAGGATATTCCTTAGAAGCTGTGTACCTGGGAGCTGGTTTCCTCTTTTTTCTGACTTAAAAGCCCTCACCCAGCTCCTATTTTTGTCTATTTCTTTTTCTCTAGTGTCAATGACACCATAGAAGGTATCCCCCAACACATCTAACCGGTTTGCATCTATTTTTCCCTATCACTTCCCTACTCTCAATCTGGGCGTGGCCACATGTCTTGCTTTGGGTAAAGCAACATTAGCAAAAGTGATGCTAGCAGGATCTTGAAATGCACACAGGCCTGTTCTGTCTCTTGCTCCTTGGTATTTTTCCAAGAGAGTTGAAAATTTATGTCCACACAAACTCCTATACACAGATGTCTATACTAATTTTGTTCATAATTGCCAAAATGGAAGCAAGCAAGATATCCTTCAGTAGGTGAATCTACTGTGGTCCATCCAGATAACGGGATTCTTACTTGGTGTTAAAAAATACTGATCTCTCAAACTAGAACTTATGGCTTTCTCCCATATGGATTTAAACTTATTTCACTCATTTGCAGGCAGAATAGCCTGCAATACTAGGCTACAATCCTGTTTTTCTGATAACCAAGTGGAAACATGGATTCTCATTTATAACTGGTTCTGTTAATTAAGTCTGTTAATTGGTTAGAATTCTGGAGGAGAAAATGGGGTATTGGCCCTCCCTAAAACTTTATTCTGAGTTTCTAATAATATTTAGTTATTATCTATGATGTGCAATTGTGCTTCTTTATATAAAACCTGTCCAAAAGGCCATTTGAAAGTTTAAAGTTTCTGTGCTTGAATTTTAGATGATTTATGATCTACTAAAGGACATTTAAGCCTACTGAAGGACATTTGTTAAGGGGGAAAAAATGCGGGGTAGCAATTAGTCGCCTTATAGTGGTTTTCCTACATATTTTTTTTAGTTGTTCAGTTAAATCCTGCATCAGTCTGACTAACTGGTGTGTTACTACCACTCTATGCTTAATATTCCCCAGTCTGACTGATCCAGTCTGTCAGAAGTCATGATGTGCTAAGTAAGAGGAAAGAGTCTGACCCTCTCCAAAAACAGTATGGCCAGATCATAAAATCAATCCAACAGACACAAGGAATGGAACATGTGGGAAGACTCCAAAACTGGTGACTATATTTAGAAGCACAACAAGAAAAGCAGCAAAGAGTAGTCTAGAAGTGTAATTGGATACATTTAAGAGGAATGAGAGGGGGGAAAAAGTCAAGTCAAGTAAGTGAAAAATATCTAAGAAGGCTATCTCTTAGAAAATTTTCATTAAAGGACTTGTAAAAACCATAACCAGAGCAACGAAAGCAAAGAAACTAATAGGAAAGGAAGGGAAGCAAATTATGTAGAGCTGTCCTTTTCAGTTCAGTATGAGCCAGGGAACTCAGAAAAATGCTCAAATAACTGTGGAATTTTAAATGTAAAAGAACATTCTGACAGAGCCAGTTTAGGATTCCTTATCTTCCAGACCTAGGGACTTCCTGGAGAGTACTATAAAGGGTACAGAGCAGGTATCTTACTTTATGTATTCATGGCCGTGCTCCCAGCAACTAGTAATTCACAGCATATGGTAATGGTAAATAATTCATCTTAATGAACGATACTATCTCTCTTTAGATTTCTCAGTAACCCTGGTAAGTAAGAAGTTTTAGTACATCTTTTATAAAATTCAAATGTATTTACTCAAAAAGTCAGTGAACTTAAGCAAAGAACAGTAAGAAGAGACCTTAAAAGTGAATATCTCAAAGCTTTACCCTGGGCAACTACCTTCACTATTTTCCACATAATCAAAATCAAAACAAATACCCACACATTTGTAACCCATGAAAATGTAAAATATTCAAATAAAATATCTGAATTAATATGTAATCAAACTTAGAGGAGCTGAACAACAGCAGGATAGAACTAAGTTCAGATATAAAGGTTCCTGCATATTTAGTATTGTTACTCATTAAAACTCATTTAAATACTTAGGCTCAATTGCAAACCCTCAACAGTCCATAATTCTATAGAAAGGTCAAGGAAAAATGTATATTTTTCAGACTTTTACTAGCTGTGACATGCAAATACAATGTCACATTTAACATTCTTGGAACTTAACTCTATTTAGGTTGTGGAAATGTATCACAGTAGCTCAGCTTAAAATTCAGAATACTGAATAATCAGGGCACAAAAAATACTTTTATGTTAAACATATGGCATGCTGGATCTTAGTTCCCCAGCCAGGGATTGAACCTGTGCTCCCAGCATTGGGAGCGTGGAGTCTCAACCAACGGATCACTGTCTCTTGCACTGCAGGCAGATTCTTTATCAATCTGAGCCAGCACGGAAGCCCAAGAAGCCCGTACATTAAACAATTTTTAATAGGCAACTACTGTAAACACATTTTTCAGAGAAGAATATAATCACTTATTTTAACTCGAAAGTCCAAAACTGAGAGGCAATCTTTCATAAGGTTAAAAACAATTAGCAATTTTAAGTAAAATTACATTTTGTGTTTCCATTCAAATAATTATCACTTCTTTTTTTGGCCTCTTTCCTGCTTTACCTTTTAAGTTCTAATCTTCTTTTATGCCTGGGGTATTATACTACTATTTTCAAAAGCTAGGCACTCTGGCACACTCCATTTTCCTCAAAGGTTAATGTACAGACCAAGGGTATCTTTAAAGATTTTTACCGCTTTTACCATGTGTCCTTCCTGACCTTAACTCAGTGCCCTGCTGACTCCCATGAAGTTTGGAAGGTACCTATGCCAAATGGCCTGCTGAGTGAATGCTGACAGGCTCTGAAGGGAACTGGAAAATGGCAGCAGCGTCACAGCGACGAGTGGTCAAGTGCCAGGGCAAAGACAGGTTCTAACACAGGGGCTACCGGCCACACATTACAGACCCTAGCTCCCTATGGCTCACTGTTCCCATCCATCCATTGAGTGACTACTGTAATTCCTCAGTTTTAACTGAATCAGCAGTGTCTGGAAGGTACTCTACAGAATACAATTTAGTACCCAAATCATTTATTCATTAAGTGTTCTTGTGAATCCTTTTTTATTCTATTGCCTGCCGTGAGCTAACAGCTAGCAACAGAAATAGGAGTGAAGCATGGTTTCTGCTTTAGGAGATCAGTTGATCACCAACAGCACACAGTGACAAGGGTGAGAGAGGAAGAGGCCGTGGAGTGGGGAGCGCTGCTGTCAGCTGGAGAGAGCGCACTGAGCGCATCTCTTCTTAAACTCCCTGTTCAATAACGAACTTCCTGTCGGTAGCTTGAAATCAGCGGTAGGGAAGAGAATTTTTACCAACAAAATCTGCAAGTCCTACAAACGAGGGCCATTTTCTTTCTGCAGTGATGGGTTGTTAAACATTTACCACTGGAAGTAGGTGTTAATTGTCTGGAGAAAAATGTTCACCCAAATGGTGACAGTTGAAGGATCCTGAAGGATAAGTAGAGTTAAGGAGGAGGGAAAAGTCTCCATAGAAAGAAGAGAATTTTCAAACACGTGGAAGCTGCAAGAATCCATGTCATATTCAGATGACAGATGAGATGTGCCAGACAGCACACATCGAGTTTGGGTACACTGGGGTGTGGGTAGGGTGGGAAGAGAAGCAAGGCATGCCTGGGGCTAAACTGTAAAGGCTTTAGCATAGTGCTAGGAACAAAGAAAACATTTAGATATAAGCCCCGGTGGCTCAGAAGGTAAAGAATCAGTTGCAATGCAGGAGACCTGGGTTCAGTCCCTTGGTCAGGAAGATCCCTTGGAGAAGGGCATAGCAACCCACTCCAGTATTCTTGCCTGAAGAATTCCATGGACTGAGCAGCCTGGTGTTCAAGGTGTTCCAAAGAGTTGGACATGACTAAGGAACAAACACTTTCACTTCACTTTTCATACTCATCATACAGGTATAGAGAACATACTTTGCACTTACCCACCCCTTTTCCAAAGAAAGAAAGAAAGAAAGAAAAAGACAGACTGATGGCTGGGTAGAGAGACAGAGGTGTGAGGAAGCAAATATACTCAAATGTTAATTGTAAAAAGTAAGTGATGGGGGCAGGACTATACACTTCTTTCCACATTCCTTTATGTCTGAAACATTTCATAATAAAATGTGGAAAAAAAAAAAACAAACACACCATTTTATCTGGAAGAAGCTTGCTTTTGAGAGAAAAGGGAGATAGCAGTTTTAAGAACAGAGGTCTCTCTATCCCGCCCTTTCTTTGTGTTATATGAAGGATGCATGAGCTCAACAAAGGAGGTCAGGAAGAAAAGGTCTCAGTGCAGTGACCTCCAACCCCGCTCTTCTCCAACCAGCTGCAAGGGGAATTTGGACTGCTAAGATTTTGTTGTATAAGCCCAATTCAACAGAATCTAATTGCTTCTGATACCTTTTTGAAACTGTAAGAAGTGAAAATGATGAACTACATAAAAGTTTTACACTTAAATATCTTATAAAATAGGAATATTTTCGTATGATTAGAACGTAAAAAAGCTGTTTTCAAAAAATTGAGTGCTTAATATTTAATGGAGAATGTACTGGGACAATTCTACTTCATTTTCACACTGGCTTCAAATTTTTTATTATTTAGGCTTCTTTCTTTAAAGGACTTTTAACAAGTGTATCCATAGCATGTTTTTAAATGAAATACATTATATTAAAAGGAGTGTGTATATATATATTAACATCTCACACTTTTTCAGAAGAAAGATATAGTTTAAGAACTATATTCTTGCTGATAGGCTTCAAATATCTTAAATCTTTTAATTCAAAATCAGACAATAATATAGAAAACTCACTTTTTCAAATTTGTTAAAGGACAATAAAGCCCCTCTCTGTAAGAAACCTATGCCACTGGAAAGTAAAACTTTATTATGATTCATTACTTTTAAGCAGAGTTTAGACATGTCTCCAGGTTTTATTTTTCGACACATAGGGCAAGTACTAAATTTGAATAAAGGTTATTGATGGAACAAAGCCTAAGGTGTTGAGATAATAAGATCTTTTGTTGTGTACACTTAAGACAAAAGTGCCAAAATCAGCACTTTAGAAATAGGATACCATGGAAAGACAGAGCATGCCTTCAGAAGCCTCTAAAAACTTTGCATAATTGGTCTTTATAGCCCTTGACAAATGATGATGAAATCATAAGCATATAGACCATCTTTTATGGGAGAACATGTTTTCTGAATTGGCCCCCATAAGGCTTGGAGCCAAACCATGTGCCTAAAACTTATTTTCTTGTATTTTCTTTCTCTGACCTAGTTTAACAATAACAAGTCTCGAGCTTCTATATTCAACAAAGTGATGTTGTACAGAAATTACTTAAACATTTACTCAGTTTTGCCCTTGGCTGTGGTGAGCTTGACAAGCACTTCACTATATTTTTCCATACCACTAGGCACTTGAGTGGAGAAGGCGATGGCACCCCACTCCAGTACTCTTGCATGGAAAGTCCCATGGACAGAGGAGCCTGGTGGGCTGCAGTCCATGGGGTCGCAAAGAGTCGGACACGACTGAGTGACTTCCCTTTCACTTTACACTTTCACGCATTGGAGAAGGAAATGGCAACCCACTCCAGTGTTCTTGCCTGGAGAATCCCAGGGACAGGGGAGCCTGGTGGGCTGCCATCTATGGGGTCGCATGGAGTCGAACACGACTGAAGCGACCTAGCAGTAGCAGCAGGCACTTGAGTCCTGGGAATTAGGGATGGTATCATAGGCTCTGAGAAACTGTGTCCATTCTGATGCACTGGCTATAATGATGCAGTCTTTACCTTTTTTTACTTATGCATCTACAAAAGACTATCCCCCAAATAATATTATTCTCACTTCCAAGTTTAAATAATTAAGTGGAATATATAATGTTGTAAACATTGCCATTTTAAAATGAACTGACAACACTACTTTTTAAAAAAAAATCAGTGGTATATAAATAACATAGCAATTTCATCCTATCATCATCCTTTCAAAGAAAAAATTCTTATGTTGGTCCTTTTTTCTTTGAAATTGCATTTCCATTTCAATTTTCCTGATTTTACTTTAGTATATTATATACACTATTTTATCACATTATACTGTTCTTCCAAAAAATATGTTTAAAACTTTAAATTTATTTTTAAAATTTTCCTGAGACGAGGCCTTACATCTTACAACTTCTTTTGTAATCAAAATCACGATTATTAGTAGTACATAACTGAACTGAGTAGCACAAGTATATGATAAATGTTCATGAATATTTCAAAAAAACACAGAAATATACTTTGATTGAACCTATCCCTCAATGATAAGGATGAAAGGGCAGTTACACTGCCTTGATTAAGGAGACCCCCTAGGCACTGAGTTTTTCCATTGTCTCTTTGTTTTAGTACTCTGGGCAGTGTTCACGGTGACTATCTAGGGAGGCCCATGCCTTTCTGTTATAATAAGAGAAAAGCAACTGAGAATGAATGAGGAGGTGGGAAAGGAAAGACTGCAGTGAGCTTGCATCTGATGCAAGCTCAGATCAGGTCCCAGGCTGATTGTCTTTAGAAATGAAGACACATGTAGGCTGAGGATGTAAAAATGGATTCCCTTACTCCTCTTGAAATCCCTTTGGTGAATCCCAGTAGTTCAAATACTCTGGCATGGAGAAAACTGCTCTGTCAAGAATTATATCACCCAATTTCTACAGGCGATAGCTGTTGCAAGATCTCCTTGTCCAGCCATAACTGGAGAATCCTGCATTGTTGATCCATTTAGGGTCAGTGCTAGTTAAACCTAGTTCAATGAGATGGGAGGTGTTGCCCCTCACATAACAGCTGTGTGTATGCTTATGTAGGTTATTCTATTGGAGAAAAACACCTTCACGATAACAAATTTAAAAATCTCTGTAAAAATTGATCTTTTTGAGGACTACAACCTAAAATATTTGGAATACCTTTCTAATCTTGATTCTAACAATACTATATCACGTATCTATAGGTGATAAAATTGGGACATAATGACTACTCATTCCAAACCACTCCAAACCACATATTTTCAATTTCTTCCACATGCTTTTTAGCTCAACTAAAATCTCAGCATGTAATAGGCCCTACAATGGTGTGATATTTGGCATAGGGCTAGTCTGTCTTACATATCATTTTGAAAGCACCAGAGGATCCTTGAAAATATATATATATTTTAAATATAAAGACTCTCCTGCGTAGTGGGTTTTTAAATAGGCTAGCACAGCACAGACTATTTATTCTAATTTCTCTTGTCATCAAACATAACTGGATTCTTTGGATAGGAAGTCTTAAAAATGTACAGACTACTCCTAAATGTCAAATAACTGTCATTATTTGGTTATCTTAAATACATAGTTAAAAGCTACTTTCATTTCCAAGTGTTAATTTGATTCCACGGACTTTTGTTCTCTGAGACACTGTGTTCCATCTGTTCAATGATTCCTTGGTATAGCTGCAGAAATTGGCTATAAGCATAAGTATAACTTGGGTAAAAATTAGACTTTAGAGTAGATTAGGAAGCTTGGTTGATTTTTTGAGATACTCTCACATATTCAGCCTCTGCCTTACAGAGGACATTTCAGTTCATCTATATTTGCCAAGGTGGAAACTAGTAGCATGTGAGATGCCATTTTGGATTGAATTCTTTAGCATAACAGACATGCATCAATTTTATGAGCTGACAATGGAAATAAAGGCAAAATAAGCTGAAATAACAAGTGTCAAGCTAATAATGGAGATGTATTGTCTATAGAAGAAACACTCATAACGCCTCGATGTTTAACCTATCAAGGACTGTTCTGAATATAAATGAGGATATAACAGTTGAACAATGTATTTATTAAGGACCTAACTGGGCATACATACCAAATGCTGGAAGAATGCATTTAGACTAGCGCCAGGTACCATGCTACCTGCTGAAGCACTTAGCACAGATCTTTGATACATGATACTCAAAAATGTCTTTTCTTTATATTAAGAAGCAAATGCTGGTGCAGAGGTGGACAATCCAGTTCTTCTAATAGTTACATTTCTCACTGTAAATTAAAAGGCTGATTGTATGATCTTCATTAATATCAAATTGCCTAGCTGGGGGCCTCAGTTGTGTTTTGTGCCAACCAGGCTAAAGGCTGGACCACAGATGTTGTTGGTTAACTAGGAAAGAATAGAAGCCAGGATGCTAATGCCTTTGTTTTAAGTCAAAAAAAAAAAAAAAAGAAAAAAAAAAGAAAAGAAAAGAAAAGAAAAACCATTCCACAAAAATGAGCGACCAAATAAAATCAAGATTTCTGTTTCTTTAAAATTCTGAGAAAAACTGGATGAAATGTCATAGCGTCTCATAAGCTAAAAGTAGAAATGAAGGGGAAAAATTGATTTTTAGGAGAGCAAAAATAAGACTACCCTGATAGAAAAATATTTTTAAACTTTAGATTTTCTGAGCTTTTATTAAACCTTTTCATATAGCCTTTAAACATGCCACTTGAGATCAAACAATTATAGAGAGACTGTTTTACAAACCTTGGACTTATAACAACTCTGCCATTGTTCAATCAATTAGTAATTATTCTAACTACAATCTTCAGATTGAGAGGTTGGACCCACAAATGCTTTAGTACAAAGAAAATGGTACTTCCCTGGTGGCTCAGAGGTTAAAGCATCTGCCTGCAATGTAGGAGACCCAGGTTCAATGCCTGGGTCAGGAAGATCCCCTGGAGAAGGAAATGGCAACCCACTCCAGTATTCTTGCCTACAGAATCCCAAGGACAGAGGAGCCTGGCAAGCTATGGTCTATGGGGCTGCAAAGAGTTGGACATGATTGAGCAACTAACACACTTACTTATTAACAGGGAGAGAGCTGTATATAACATTTAGTTCATTCTGCAAAGTCTGCACTTTTCTGTAATGTGAAAATCATGCCAGCTAATAAACTCATTTGTGCAAAATCATGTAGTACTAAGAAGAGAAAAAGGTACCTTTAATATCTGTGTTATTATACCTTTTAAGTTGGCAACTTAAAAAGATTTTCATTACTGTAATCACATATAAGTCAGACTTGATGATACTGGCTACAATATGATGGCTACCCAGGCATCTTGTTTGGTAGTCCAGGCCCCCAAATATTAATAGCCCTATATATGGATGGGAATTTATACCCTAGTATCTAGTAAATATCTGTGTACATTTTTAGACATGTTTCAGTTTTAATAATACACTGGATATAAAATTTGTTTCCTTTTTATAGCATAATCATGATGAAAAAAGGCAATTACCTGTACTATGAAGGGAACAAAGTACAAAGGATACATTTATGTGACCAAACTGATTTAGCCTCTAAATCACACACTGAAATATTAATTTTAAAAAGTAACAATAAACTGGAAAGTAATTAACAAAAGTATGACAAGCAATCACAAAGACTTTTACAAAATATTGACTAGTCTTTCTTTTTATAGATGTCTTCCTTTCCTTTCTCCAATTATATAATACAAATTCAGCTATTTTTAAAAAGATATAAGAACTTAAAACTGATAAGCTGATATCCATCTTTGACATGTAAGTTTTTGGAAAAATTACATGGATTTCTCACATGGTCATACTTCTTAAAACAGTAAAATACACAAAGTGTTTTTCTTTTCTTTGTCAGAAGTAGAAGAGAACAAGAAAGATGTCCTTATATTTCCTCCAACTATCACATATTTTATTCCAATTTACACTCCTTCCTCCAACCACCTAAATCATCTGTGAAAGCAACCTATTTAAAATTGGTTTCTTATTGTACTGTACTCTCAGCTCAATGACGGCAGAGACCATGTGTTTATTTACCACTGAATATACAGAAAATGGTATTCTATGAATATTTTATATAGAAATTTAAAAATACTATTGACAATAAAATAGAAATATACCATGATATAAAAATCGAGGTGCTTTGAGTTTTATTTTAGTATTTGGCATTTTAGAAAATAATTTCAATTTTCTTTTTTAGCTATTATAAACATTAAACAAATTTTGATATTTGCCTCTTTCCAATAATCTTTTATCTGACCAAATGATACCCTAATGTTTCATTTTCTGGTTTTCTGGTAAGATTTATATCTCATAGTAATTTTTATGCATTTGGTGCAAATATTTTTAAACAGCTGCTGCTTGAACTGCTCCACAATCCTGGTTCTCACTGTCTTTCCCTCATCACTCTTTTCTCTATTTCATTTGTTTATCTTTCTTCAGCTTCATAAAGAAGGGATAATTTTCCTGACCAGTGCTCAACTTTCTGATATTTCCTCCCACATCAGTAACTTTGGAGGCACATTTGACTCTTAGTAGGTTCAACTGTGACTTTTAACACAAAGCCTCAGTCACCTGCTCCAATTTCATTCCCAATTTCCAGGGCTTCATTTCCAAATCCTGTCTGGATGTTTCCAGAGCCATGTCACTTTTACTCAAACTCATGTCTACCACTAAACCAGGGGTTCCCAACTTTCGGGATCTAATGCCTGATACCCTGAGGTGGAGCTGATATAATAACAATGGAAATAAAGTGCACAATAAGCGTAATGCGCTTGAACCATCCTTAAACCAGCCTCTTCCCACCACACCCCTCCCCCCGCCCCGACACACATCCCTGGCCCGTGGAAAAACTGTCTTCCATGAAATAGGTTTCTGGTGCCAAAAAGGTTGGGGATTGCTACACTAAACTCATCTTTCTCCTGAAATGGATGAAGTTTTTCCATAACTGTTCTCATCCTCCTAGGTACCAAGGTTTGAACCATCCAAACCTGCTTTGTTTTCTTTGCCCACTGAGTCCATAGTTTTAAGTCCTTGGCCGCTCTTTGGAATAGCTCCCTCTTCCTTTTATCGTTAAGACTATCATTGTTCCAATCTAGTCACCTCAACCTTGAAATACTTTATTCAGTTTCTAAATTATAACCCAACTCATCCTTTGTTCTTTCTCCAAGCATTTTTCCAAGCTTGAAAAATGTATTTGCTTTTTCTCAAACATAGCTTTTAAGATGATGGCAGGTTATGCTAAGAGTTGATAGAACAAGAATCATATGGCCACTGTGCCCTCAGAGTTCTTTGTTTGGTAGTATGTCTAAGCATTTCTTTGAATTTTTTCATATTAAATGTAATACTTTTGCTCCCAAACTGCCAATTATTATAGGACATAACCCCTTCAGATTGGGAACCTGAAATGTGAGATGCTGAAATGAGCTGCTCCGAAATGACAGTGATTACAGCCATAGGAAGAGCTCTAAGCTAATGGTTCTCAGTACATGTGCTGCCAGATGCACAAAGCAGAAGGGAGTTTTTAAGATGACATTCATCTCAAACACTCATCACGCAAACAAATACAGCTTCGGTAGAAATGATTTACCCGAGTCCTTAAAGACGTATTCCTCAAGGACCAGTAAGATGTCACATAAGTCCTACTAATTTCCAACTTCACACTTTAAAAAGTTCTGCATAATTTTTTAAAGTTAGACAGAAAGCAGTGGGGAGACACTCTGGAACCTGTGATATTAGATTTGAAGAATTATCTAATAATCCAAAGCAGATGATGGAAGATAATTTTCTTGTATACAATTTAGATGGTTTCATAGAGGCATGCAAAAAACTGCTCTGATTCCATATTCGGTGACTTGCCTGTGGTTAACATTAGGATAAGGCAAAAATGTGGACAAAGGACCAGAGTTCCGCCATGTGGTTTGCTCCTTTAGATGAAAGCAGAGACATAAATTCTAATTTAATCCTAAGTCTTTCCAGGGCAGCTTGAAACTATACTTGGCTTGAAATATATTAGTTTTTATTATTTTTTCTTTCTTATTCTACAGGATTTCAGTTTTACCTCCACAGTTCTTTCCTCTTAGCCAGACTTATCACATATCACAGTCTCAAACATAACTTGCTTACATATATGTATATATACATATATATAAGATAGTGATCTCAGAGTCTAAGATTTTAGACAAAAAGCAAGTTTCAAATAAATATTTCTCACTCATGAAACTGTCATTAGGCTTTTAATGCTATTCCAGACCTCCTTCTTATAATACTGAACAGTAAAGAAAGCTTTGTGATGGAGATTGCTAGATTTCTGTCAGCTTCTCTGCCTCCCACTCCACACACTTTGGGATCACTTACTAATCCGTGCTCTGAAATTAGTCTTCCTCATTAATGAGAATTAACTACTAAATGAGATATATCTACTTGGATTTCATTCTTCTCTGACATATACTGGGGAATAACAAACCCAAATTAAAACCAGACTATCCTTTTCTCATCCAAAATCAGAAGTGGAAACAGGAATCAAAGACCCCAATACATATAAACCAGATTCTCAAAAGACATTCAGTTGGCATTGAACTGCCTCAAAACTTTACAAGATAACAGAAGTTTTATATTTTATTTTCAACAGAAAAGAACCACAGACCAATTTAAAACAGTGATCTTTTTCTAGACAGGCTATCAAATTCCTTTATTTGTAAAGCAGAAGCTGAGGAGCAGAAATTCATGACATGATTTCTACCCAGCAGAAGCCTAGGCAAGCCAGGAGACTTTTTGTCTATTCAGATGCAATAAAATTTTTCTCATTATCAAACACATAACTTCTTGGAGTGAATTAAGGTTAAAGGAGTAAAACAAAACTATTTTATTTGCTCTGACTTTCATGGCCAAATGATTGTGCAAAAAAATCTATTTCTTTATTTTATGGTTATTTAACAGAACAAACTAAAATATATCATGTTTCGCTAATAGTGTTGTTTTGCAAAAAAAAAACACAACTCATCATGCTGTTAAAAAAAAAAATCAAGCACTATAACTATAGCTTGTGGAAAGTTCAAGAGTCTGAGAAACAGGCAGACATTGGCATGAATCCAGGCTCCATTAGTTCACTAGCTCTTTGACCTTAGGTTTTCACCTCACAGCCCTGAGCTCTGTATGTAAAACTGGGATAATCATAGCACCTATATCAAAAACTTGTCTTGAGGATTAGGGACAATATAAATCACCTAGGAACTTTCCATAAAATAAATCATAGCTAATTATAAGTTTTTGCTCGTCAAAAGGGTAAGAGTTAATACAGATAAACCACTTGGAATGATGTCTAACACCTAAGCGTTAGCTGTGGCCACCTTCATTGTCAACTGGTGAAGGAGAGCTGACAGAACCCAGAGGAAAAGAAGCAAAATGAACCCCACACCTAGCACTCCTCAAGGGCATGAGGAGAATTCCCATCTGTGACAGACTTGTAAACACGAACAAGCCCCCCCTGATAAGGTACTCTGAGAGGCATGGTCTGTAAAGGCACCATTGTTGTTGTTTAGTCACTAAGTCACATCTGACTCTGCAACTCCATGGGCTGTAGCCCGCCAGGCTCCTCTGTCTGTGGGGTTTCCCAAGCAAGAATACTGAAGTGGGTTGCCATTTTCTTCTCCAGGGGATCTTCCCGACCCAGAAATCAGACCTGCTCTCTTGCACTGCAACAGGCAGATTCATTAAAACTGAGCCACCAGGGGAAGGAACCATTACTATCCTGGATCTTATAGCTGATGTTGGATACTAAGCAAAATATTGAGAAAGGTTTGATAAAGACTTATCAAGAGATGCTTTCTCTTTAGACTAAGCAGCAAGTTAAGGAAGAGCTTTAATTAAGTCCTTTGATGTCTTCTGATTCCTGCTTTCACCTCTGGATCCAACAACAAGTGCAGAAGCCTGATAGAACATAGGGCCAGCCCCGAGAGAGACAGACACTGCAGGCTGCCTAAAGGAGGAACAGGGTGGGAGAATGGAACCCTGATCCTCAGGTTGAAAATAACATCATACAAAAAGAGAGGAGAAAAAAAAAAAAAAAAACAACCTACAAGATATGTTTTCAATAAACTACTGTCCCCAAAAGAGTTAAATAGTTCTGGGAAGATTCTCAAGTGGTTCTCTGAGTAGCTCTGAGGAAATCCATAACTTCTGTGTCATGGTAAATAAAGCACTAAAGAACATTTCTGATGATTTACTCTGAAATGTATACTACCCTAAGTTAAACACATTTCTAATGAAAACTTTACTTCTGTTTTCCTTTTTCTTCCTTAGACAGCAAAAAAAATTTATGAGATATGAGCATTTAGAAGTTGGAGCTGTTTCTCTGCAGAAATGACCTAAGATTCAAACATGGTAGTTTAACAGTTCACGGGTCTGCTTAGAAAGAAAAGAATTCTTCCAAGTGCCCTGAAAGGACATGCACTGCTATCATTGGCATGAACAGGTTTAAAAGCAACTGCTGATGAGCACAGCACATTGATTAGAACTAATTATTTTAAAGCAGAGAAGTTCCAAAATGCATCCTTTCATTAAGTGACTGAGCAAGTGGGTAAAGGAACTCACTAAAGTGAAGTAAACACGGAGGCAGTCTTGGTGATACTCAACTGTGCAGGAAACACCAGCACTGTTGAAATGTGCAGGTACTTTTGGCTTTAGGATCTGGCAGCACATAGTAGGTGCTCAATATATTTTTACTGAATGAGTGAATTAACATATAATTACAATCATATGCAGGGCTACTTATTTCATACCATGTGCTACATACTTAATAATTATTGGTCAATAAACCTCGCTAAAATAGAGATTTGTTAACAGAGGAACACCTCTGTATGAATGCTACTTAATCTTCATTTTTGAGGAATTACAGAAACATAGTGAAAGGTATCTATTACAAAATGCTTGTTGACTTTTAAGATTTAAATTCCATCAGGTTAGTATTCTTTCTTGGGGGAAAAAGAATATCTTTCTAACCTTCCATTAGGAAGATTTAATATCTCTTAGATGGTATTATAACTATCTAACTATATATAGATAGTTATATATGGTATATAACCATCTAACTATACTTGGAAAAGTTAACAATGGCAAACTGTGGCTTTAACATATGAAACAGCTAGAATCTGGATAAAGCACAGAACATCCACTGGTTTTCTGAATATTTTAAAATGTATCAATGTTTACTTAAGAAAGTTCTTACAAACTATTTTTTTAGCTCATTCTAACCTAGTAAAAGTTTAAAAAAAATTCTTGTCTTCCCTGTATTGTACATTCCCTTGCAATGTGATATGACTAAAGAATAGTAACATGGAGATAAGTAATGAAGACAAGAGAAGTTAAAGGAAGTAGAAAAACCTTGAGACGGTAGAAATAATTGTACCCTTTAAATTTACCTAAGTATATAGACTGTATGTATGGGAGTGAACGGACACTTTCATTTTATTTTTGCCTAAAGAGTTAGGTATTCTGCAAAGAGTTAGGTATTCTAATACAAATTAGATGTGATTTGTATTAAGCTCAAATAAATATTAAATCATGCTGTTCAGACAGTAACTTTCAGAAAAGGCTACATTCTTGCTTCATTTTACACATGTACAGTTCTAAAAGGTAAAAAATTGTATCAACTTAAACTTGTCACAATATCTCGTTTCCACTGCTACCACCCCCTTTTATTTGATAACGTCTTATTTTATTGATATTTTGTGTTTACACATCAGTCTCTCTAATCAGACTGCAACTTCTTCTTAAGTCTTTAATGCATTGTGGAATCCTGAGTGCCCTGTGCAGAGCAGTCACATATTAAACATTTATGGAAGTGAACTTTGCTCTTGCACTTTCCTCTTCCAACTACATTTTTGTATATTAGCATCCCTTTTAGGGCCCTTTTGTAAGAGCCAGAGTAATTTTTCTCTCTATCCACATCAGGAATCTTTGTCTTTTATAGAAAAGTATACTCTCTGAAGGTAACCGAATACCAAATAGTATTTTAAAAAAACAATAATAAAAAACCCTAATAATGTATTTAATTATTACAGATATGAACAGATATTAAGTTGACATAAATATCAATATGTTAATGTGTAAGTTATCTTTTATCATAGACATCAAAATTTGAATAACTGACAGGAACAATTTCACTAAAAGAGCCGAAAAAGTGACTTAGCAACGTGAGATACTGAGAGATGGTTATTAAAGTACTTTACTGCTTCAACTACGTTTTCAAGGTGATGGGAAAATTCTCTCATGGATTTTGTTTCTTATATTTCTTCAAGGCAACTATAAAATATCATAACATTGTTCATTCTCAACAGTATATTATTTACACATAATCTAAATCTTAGAAATTTACTCTTAGGGTTACCTGTAAGATGCCAATAACTACCTAGGAAACTGAATTAGCTCAAAGGTCCAGGCTCTTACCATCAAATCCATCTTCTTCTGACCCCAGTTCATCGTCTGAGCAGATGTTGAGGACATTTACCAGCATCTCAGTCACTGAGGAGACAAAGGGAAGAAAGAAAAAATAGTCTAAAAAATTTCCTGCAATATTAATTATTACTCTAGCACTGTGAATGAGCAGGCTTGGCAGTAATATCCTTACCTCTATTGAAGATGGAATTTCCTGCATAATAGTTTTTATAAAATTCAGATCATAAAAGATATCAGGCTTTGTGTTTCTATGTAGACTTTATACTATTAAAATTATTAGCTCATGCCTATGAAATCTAATAGAAACATTGACCAGGTATCAGTCAATAGACAGTGGACCAAAGAAAAATGTGGATGTGAATATAGTATACATCCATGAAGGAGAAAATGCTTTTTAATTTTTATTTATTTGTACAGCAAGGCTGTTAGATTTAGACAAGGTTACAAACATTAGGTTCACAGGGACCAAGTGAATGCTGGATCTCTTTTTAATTTTTAGTCCCCCAGAGAACTCAGTTTAGTGATAGAAATGTGGTTTATGTTTAAGAAAAACTGATAAATGATGAACTAATATATTTGAGATAGCTTTGGGAATATTGATTTAAAAAATTAATCTGTTGATATATATATATCATTAAATTTCATTTTCAAAAAGGTGTTACAAATGAAGCTTAGATAAGACTGATTAGAAATTCACTTGAGTAAATAGATTAAAAGAGGGTTGTATAAAAGCATTATACACAGAAATTAGTACTGCAACACTTTATACTAAGTTACATGTTATTTGCGTTGAACACTTTTAAAAGTTAGGTTGGGTTCTATCATGAGTGTGAAAAGAAGCTTGTCCAATATTTCTTCAAGAGTTCATTTTTAAAATCAATGTTCTTCTAGCATTAAATATATATGTTAAAGGGTGAAACTTCAGTGGGGCCAACATTAACCCAGAGCTTCAGTTTCATTATCAAAAAGTCAGTTATGTACACATATATACTACTATATTCTTTTGTCACAGATCAAAAAATCTGAATAATTAATGGGAACAACCCACATGAAGGGTGTTCAAGGATAGCTGTCAGGATTCTCAGTGCTTTTCCGTCCATCTGTGATCTGATGGGTGCAAGGAAGTGGTGACATGGAGTAGTACCGGGAACTGCTAACTGCTGCTAAGTCACTTCAGTCGTGTCCGACTCTGTGCGACCCCATAGACGGCAGCCCACCAGGCTCCCCTGTCCCAGGGATTCTCCAGGCAAGAACACTGCAGTGGGTTGCCATTTCTTTCTCCAATGCATGAAAGTGAAAAGTGAAAGTGAAGTCACTCAGTCATGTACGACCCTCAGCAACCCCATGGACTGCAGCCCACCAGGCTCCTCGGTCCATGGGATTTTCCAGGCAAGAGTAGTGGAATGGGTTGCCATTGCCTTCTCCGAGTACCGGGAACATTTATCTATTAAAATTAAAATGTACTGACTCTTAAAATTTACTTTTGACTTGTTTTGGTGTTGAAGGGGAAGACTTCTTTGATGACAATTCATAACTTCTTGGGTTTAATCATCAAAGGATAGTTAAAAAATAAACAAGGATTGTAGGAAAATAAATATTATATATATTAATATTAATATATTACATATATGTATGAATATAAATATACAAATATTTTGGAAAAATGTACAGCTTTTCTCTAAAATTCCCCTAGAGGCCATTATTTTTCTAAAACAAGCGCAAGCTCTTATGTTTATTACAATGTCTATTCCCTTTCTCTGTGATGCTCAAGACTGCCTGAGGAATTATCCAGACTATCACCATCATGTTTCCTGAATGGAAAACTCAAGTTCAGTGGGTACAGGCTTTTCCTCAAAATTTTTGTTGCAGTTTAGGTCAAAACATAAAAAACAGATAAAGGGAGACTGAAGGAAAGAAAGAAAAGACCAATTGTTCTGAAAGACTAGAGCATGCTAATAAACAACTTTTAAAATATGAATCTCATCTAATGGTCACAATATTTATCATCACTCAGTTGCTCAGTTGTGTCCAACTCTTTGCCATCCATGGTGGCAGGCTCCTCTGTCCACAGGATTTTTCAGGCAAGAATACTGGAGTGGGTCACCATTTCCTCCTCCAGGGGATCTTCCCAACCCAGGGATCCAACCCATGTCTCCTACATTGCAGGTGGATTCTTTACTGTCAAGCCATCATTATATTTTTTTTTTTGTTATTGTACATGCTGTGTTTCAAAATATTGTAAACATTAATCACTTTCATACAATGATTATTATTAACATCAGAAATGTGAAGAAAGCATGGTTATCTCAACCTTTTGACTGGTAGTTTGTAAAATAAAATAGAACTTTTGAATTATAATACAAAGGGGTAAGAAGAGAAGGTAGCCATTATAGCTTGAAGCCAGTCAAAATTATGAATCTGTTACTTTTTTTTAGTTGGATTATTCTAATAAGATTATGTAAATTATCCTAATAGTTCTCATTTCTTTTATTTCCCCCTTAATTCCATCCATTACATGTTAATAATTATGTACAATGACACACTTTCAAATCACTGCTCTTATGGTGCAGCTTGTGAGTTTTATTGGTTAGACCAAAGGGTTTCTCTTTCTGAATATTTCATGGTAAAAGAGCCACACGTTTTCTCCTTCCTTCTCGTATCATTTTATGTAACATCAACATATATACACTACCAGGTTTACACCTGGATAGCTGGTGAGAAGTTGGTGTGTAGCAGAGACAGCCCCGTCTAGTGCCCTGTGATGACCTGGAGGGATGGGATGAGGGGAGAGGAGGGAGGCTAGGAAGGGAGGGGATGTATGTATAATAATGGCTGATTTGCATTGTTATAACATAAACCAATGCAACATTGTAAAATAATTTGTTTTAAATATATCTAAAGAAAAAGAAAAAAAAAAGAACATCCCAGGATTCCACAACACACCTTTTTCCCCAACAAATGGCAGGGACCAGGTGAAAACATCCATGAAATTTGGAAGCCAGTATGGATGAGGAGAACAGTTGAATTGCCTGATATTCATGACATTGTTCTCATACTTTAATACTGCAGCTGAAAAAAACAAAAAGAAGGAAATTAGATTCACAAGCATGTATTTCTGCTTCTACACACGACTTGAGCTGATCAAGAAAATTCAACTAATTGACTTAAGCTCCAAAATATCAAGGCAAATAGCTTCATCTGTCATGAATGTTTATACTAGTTATAGATTTAATCTTCACTCAGTGTGATATGTAACTGCAAAATATATGAATGCTATGTATGAAAATTCATTATAATTTGGCAAATATATATAAAAAATAGTTAATCAAACACCAGGAATTAGATCAAGCTTTTTTACAGCCAAGAATATTTTAGTCTTATTTAATATTTGATGAGACAAATAAAAGTGGCATAGGTAAGTTAGTATAATATAATTTAATAATCTCAAATATCTGAACAGAATTTATTTCTACTGCTTTTAAACCGCACTTTTTTTTTCCCAGTAGAACTCACAACAGTTAGACAAACAATTTAAACTAGACTGCAATCTTGACTTAATAAAGTAAAATGTTTGGATTGAATTCTGCCTTAAATAATATGCTGGTATCTGACTCCACCCTTGACTTCTGAGAAGGAAGCACCATCCACAAATAAGAAAATAAATCTACTTGCTTTACTCTGGTTTGTCTGGTGTCTGTAGGCTGGATTGATACTCATATGGAATGTTATGGCTGAAGAGATGCTAAGAGCACAGCTGATCTCCCTTCTAACCAGGTTCAGAATTTCATCTATAGCAATCAGGACACAGCGTGAGCAGGTCTCTGTGAATACTTTCAATGAAGCAAAAGCTTTACTACTTACTGATCTTAGTCCTCCCTTCTGAGAAAATACAGAACAAGTACACTTCTGTGTCTTTAAACATTAAGAACAAAACTCTCATACCACAGACTTTCTATGATGGCACGATTAGCATGGGTGTGTGCGTGCTAAGTCACTTCAGTTGTGTCCGAACCTTTGCCACGCTATGGACTATAGCCCGCTAGGCTTCTCTGTTCCTGGGATTCTCTAGGCATGAATTCTGGAGTGGGTTGCCATTCCCTCCTCCAGGGGATCTTCCTGACCCAGGATTTGAACCAGCGTCTTCTGCGGCTGCTGCATTACAGGTGGATTCTTTACCATAGAGCCACTTAGGAAGCCCATGATTAGCATTATCTTAGTGGAAATTACTGAACAGATCCTAGATGATGTCAAATGAGTTTTTTATGGCTTTGTCTGGGGGTTTAAAATATAGAAAAATTAATTATCTTACTACTTTTAAATTTTTAGGCTGATTTTACATGGGAAAGATTAGTTATAACATGTGATTCCTATGCATAAACATAGGCCTTAAAAATCTTTTTTGAAAAATTACTGTAAGTTTGCTAGGTTTGAGCTTTTGCATCAATGTCTGCACTAACATCTTTTCTTCTTACTTGATGATACCTTTAACATAACATTGTTTTCATAGCCCTACATTCTTATTTCACTTCGAATGTTTTCTCAGAACCTCTGAATTTCCAAATTCTTCCCATACATTGGTGCCCAGCTCAAACACTATCGCCTCTTTAAAATCTTTTCTGATTTCTTCTGATGAGTGTCTTTCCTCTGAATTCCCAAAGCCCTTGACTCTTAGCTCTATTTGCATTTATTATTTAATTTAAATACAGGTATTCTATGTATATATGTATATGCCCAATGCCTCCCTATGTCTGTAAGGAAAAGTACCCTTCAGCAGACTTAATAGTGTTTATGTTTGAGTGCTGAAGAATTGATACTTTTGAATTGTGTTACTGGAGAAGACTCTTCAGAGTCCCTTGGACTGCAAGGAGATCAAACCAGTCAATCCTAAACGAAATCAACCCTGAATATTCATTGGAAGGACTGATGCTGAAGCTGAAGCTCTGGTATTTTGGCCACCTGATGCAAAAAGCCTATTCACAGGACAATACCCTGATGCTGGGAAAGATTGAGGGCAACAGGAGAAGGAGGCAACAGAGTATGAGATGGTTAGAAAGCATCACCAACTCAGTGGACATGAATCTAAAACAAACTCTGGGAGATAGTGGAGGACAGAGGAGCCTGGCGTGCTGCAGTCCTTGGAGTTACAAAGGATCGGACATGACTCAGTGAATGAACAACAACGTTTCACACACTATCTTCTTAGCATAGATGCTCAAAAGCTAAGGACATATCTCGATATTTCCCCCATCATCTTTTTCAAGAAAATTCCTCCTAATCCCTTTGACCTTTCCCTCAACCTGCACATCCTATTCTGGATGTTTGTCACACCAGCAATGCGACTGTTCAAGTGTGGCTCAGAACTAATATAATTTTGGTGGGGATGATCAGTGCAGAGTATGAGAAGAATGTATAGTTTTCTGTGCTTTGCATACTACATACATCATACTACACCTGAACAATAAGTGGATGTTTTCAGCAGCTTACTCTTAACAAAAATCATACTTGATAACAGTGAGGTTTTTTCTTTGAATCATATTTCAGGCTGACTAACCCAATTCCAGAGAACAGAATCACAGATGGTTTGGGGACAAAAATTACAGATGGTATAATCAACACTGAGTTACTGTCTTCCTATAGAATACTGAATCCTCCATACACTTCTGTAAACTCATTCTTTCATTATCCTATCATTGATTTGATATGCCATTTGGCCTAAGGGTACATTCACACAGTATTAAAAACATGCAAAATGAAAAAATCATGGCAAATGACAACATTGCCTTTGCTAGATGAGAAAGGTGAAGTCCTTTCAGCTTAGCTACCTGGTCTCTGAGCACCAGCTTCATGGAAATGGTATTTATACTATTTTTAAATACTGCATATTCTTAGCAGGAATGGATCTTCCTGTCTTCAAAAGACTCTTTTAAGGTTCTAAGTTGTCTTTTTGAAGACTAATTTCTTCTCTAAGTTTTCCCCACTTTTTATTAGCTTAGGGTGGTGCAGCAGGAAGAAATAAGTAAGTGTTATAACCGAGAGTACCAAGGAGAAAAGGGAGGCTTTCGATAATAAGTCATTTAGTCCTCATTACAAATCTGAGAAACAGATGTGACTGCCCTCATGCTATAGACTAAGGATCTGCGGTTGAGAAGTAAAATAACTGTCTCAGGATCATGCAACAAGGAACTAGAAGATTTCACTCCCAATTCAAACTCAGCTTTTACTGACGCCAAATCCATCCTCTTTCTAACATCCCTCTGTCTCTTCTAAGTGATCAATATTTGAGTTCCAGTCCGAGCTATTATACTAATTTAACTTTGAATATGATGTTCAAAATTAAAGATGTTTTAGCTTTTTGCCAAAATACACGTTTGAGAAAAATGAAATAGGATGCACGTTCACTAGTGTGGATAAAGCTTGTCCAATAGATAAAGCGCAAGTTCTGTTGCTGGTGACACAAAGCATTTATTCATTTGACACTGCTCAACACAATTTATCTGCGTGCCTACCGATAATGCAGATACTGTTTACAGATTTTATTTTTGTTTATTAGCAACAGAAATAATACCATTTAATACACGCTACATTTTCTAAGCATCTGCTCTATGTGTTCCTGTGCTCAGGCTTGGTCATTTCAGTCGTGTCTGACTCACTGTGACCCCATGGACTGTAGCCCACCAGGCTTCACTGTCCATGGGATTCTCCAGGCAAGAATACTGGAGTGGGTTGCTATGCCCTCCTCCAGGGGATCTTCCTGACCCAGGGATTGAACCCGTGTCTCTTACGTCTCCTGCACTGGCTGGTGGGTTCTGTATCACTACTGCCACCTGGAGAGCCCATCTGCTCTATACCAGGCACTATATTTGGTGTTTAATAATCAAATACCTTCACAATATCTCTCAAAAAAGTGGTTCTTATTTACATTTTCAAAATAAGCAGAGAGGTTATTTGTCCAAGGTCACACATGAGAAGCAGCAAACCTCAGTTTGGTTTTGAATCTGAAGTCCCTCATCTTTTCAGTATTTCACAATATTCTCACCTTAACTGCATAAATCATGCCAGGTCTACCAAGTGTTGGACACAGATTCTCCCTCCATGTTTATTTCTTTTTTCAAAAAGGGAGCATTGGACTGGAAGCCCAGGCGCCCAGACTGAAAGATGAATGCTGTCATGAATTACTCACAAGACCCCAAAACACTTAATGTCTCTGTGTCTGTTACCTCACTTTTTACTACTTGGGTTTATCCAGATAATTTACACAACCTCTTTCAGGTCTGAATAATGTTAACAGACTTCTGGAATGAAGATCTCATCATAAATGCAAAGACTGATGAATGTTCTTAGTAATTCTAAAAGCCATTAATAGAACCTTTTCCCTTAATTTTCAATATATTAAAAAAATAGCTTTCATTTAAATATGCAAATACAGCAGTATGTATTCTCTTCTTCAGCCACATAAAATACTCATGCAAATACACTTCTTGAATAATCGTACATTAATAACTGATGAATTTTGATTTTTTTGCATAATATATATATCACAAAAATATATAAAAAAATTTGAACCAGAACAGTCCCAAATATCCAGTCACGAAATTCACAGTTAACATTTCATCTTCCACCTCCCACATCCTCCGCCCCTGCCGCCAGCCTCTGTCACTGGAATTACGAAGCTCAACTGGAGCCCTAACAGGATGCTCTCCTCTGAAGTACTTGAAAGACATTTATCTCCACTGGCCACATAAATAATGCAAATGGTTGTACTTCAAGAATCACTTGAGACCAACTCCTGAGATCTTGTCTGAGAAATAGAGGGAGAAAAAAAGAATGAAGTCTATCATCAAGGGCCTCCTTTATTCCGCTGGCAATTATACATGACCTCGTGTCCTTTAACAGCTGTATTAGAGGCCAGGGGACAGGAGATGACACATATACGGGCCTTAGGTTACCGACCATAATTCAGAACAGACCAGAAAGCACGGCAACAAATGCTCTTCCAATGCACATGCAGGTGTGAAGAACAGTCAGAAGAAATCTGGTATGAGACAAAGAGTCTTAATGTGTTTGGATCTGACGATCTGACTGCCAGTTCTTTTTCTGATACCAACATTATGGCAGCAAAGCTATCCAATTAACTGGTCCCATCTTGCTTATGCAGAAGATAGATATAGAATTAGCAACAAAGAGATTGCTCCCACTTGGGAATAGGAAGGGGCACTGGACCTCTATCATATCTAGTGATATAACAAGGCCCTCTAATATAGTGAAACCTGAGGAACAGCATCTAGATTTTAATTCAGTCTTTTCTCTATCAAACCATGCACTAACTTGCTAGACCAAATCCAAATCTGTAAACGGGTCTCTCTTACTTGAAAATTGAAATTTTGATGAGACACAAAATCTAGTATTTCACACAAACTTGGTAACATTTCTCAGCATCTTCTTTACAACTGCCATCACCAGGGAGGCTGATGATAGGGCAGTAAATGACAAAAACATAAGGTCAAAAGAGAGCTTCTAGTTTAAGAGAAGTTATCTAAATATTTGACTGTGGTGATAAAGAAGACTCTTGAGAGTCCCTTGGACTTCAAGATCAAAGTAGTCAATCCTAAAGGAAATCAACCCTGAATATTCATTGGAAGGACTGATGCTGAAGCTGAGGCTACAATACTTTAGCCACTAGAGGTGAAAAGCTGACTCACTGGAAAAGACAATGATGATGGGAAAGATTGAAGGCAGGAGGAGAAGGGGGCAACAGAGGATGAGATGGTTGGATGGCGTCACTGACTCAGTGGGCGTGAGTTTGCTCCAGGAGAGTGCGGCAGTCCATGCGGCCTCAAAGAGTGGGACACAAGGGGCAACTGAAGACAAGCAGGACATTGCTGACAAGATGCATCTGACTAGCTCACCAAATCATGGGCCCAACGCAGTCCAAGAGGATTTCAAGAGAAACACAGAGCTCCTTTTCTGAAGGCCTTCAGGTTAGTAACTGTAATAGTCCCAACATACCTCAGGCATTCTCAACACTACTAGTAGGGTTGTTCAATAGCAGAGAAGAGCCCACCAGAAGAAGAATGATGAAGTTTATTCTTTTGATCCTTCTGCTAACATTTTTCATCTCTTTAATTTTAATTGACCGTGTACTGCCCTCTTCAAAAGATAGGATAGAAGGACAGAAAGGAAACAAAGATGAGAGGAAAGCAAATGAGGGCACTTCAGAATCACTGTAAGACATCCAGAACCAGAAATAGCAAGAAAAAACCAGGCATAATAGTCCCAGGATGTTTTTTCCTTTCAACTCTCCTACCCGCAGACACCCTAGTAGAAAAACTAGCATCCGTGTGTTCTTTTGGCAAAGTCCTACCATCACAGGAGGCGTGATAGCTTGATGGATAAAATTCTTGAGGTAGGACTATGTACTCAAAATGTCCTTTGGTGGTGTTTTAAGATTATGTCGGTATGCTTTTTCAAATATATTTTTTCCCATAAAGATTATCTTTGGGTGGGGGACAATTTTAATTTAAAAATTTGGCAAGACATATATGTACATTTACATAAATGCATAGTTATCACACTACATGTTATAGCATCCATGAACACAATCTCTCGATTCCTTCCATTTAGAAATCTGATTTCTAACTCTTGTTCTCCTTTTTTTTTTCCTTTTCCATGTCCTGTACTTGCCTGATGGATTTTGTTTTGAAATGATTCCTTTTTTATTATTAGTAACCCAGGTAAAAGGCATGACTTAGGTCAAAGGAAATTTACTAGTTCATGAGGGTTGTTATATTTGGTGAGCAAGGGCTGTTCTTATAACTCACTCTTACTCTATGGCTCATAAGTTCAGGTAAAAGTAAGTATTCAAGTCATTTATTAAGATGGACTTCAAGTCTTCAATTTATGGGTAATTTTGTCATAATAATAATCTTTAGTGTGTGTTTTTTGAGAAATTTAATGCTCAAATCACTCAATTCAATACTTAAGATAGCACATCTCACAGGCAATGCTTAGTGACTTCCACATAGTGACTGAATTTCACCAACTTGAAATATTTTAGTATTCCTGGATACAAATAGTAGGTATATGTAATTATCTTGAAGCTAAGAGCTAATGATTTTGTACACATGTGTTTCTGTATATGTAACTCTTTTATGCCTGCGTCTAACCCTTATTCTTCCTCTTAACCCTGTACATGCCTCTTTCACGGCACCTCTAACACCTTCTTTTGCTTTGTCACAGTCTCCTACAGAAAATGCAGATGACATTATCTCACACAAAGGCACGTGACTGTACTAGCTGTATTTGTGAAACTGTCTGAGCCAATCTTATGATTATGTCTGTGTGTCACTGAATGACTGTATGTGTGTGATGCGTTTTCCTTCTTAACACTGCACTGGTAAATTGTGAATCAAGTGTTATTCAAACACAACATTTTGAGTAAAGTAAGTGGAAGGTAAATGATAGAAGGGATGAAGAGGGCACAGATCTCTTTTGTTTTCTTTTATTGTGCTTTGTACCATACCTGGCACACGGTTAACATTCAATAGTGTTGGTTGCAGTAAAAGTTTAAGGGAAGAGAGAGAGAGAAAAGGACAAGACTGAAAAAAAGAAGAAGGAAAGAAAGAAGGAAGATAGGTGAAGAAAGAAAAAATAGAGAAAAATTTTAAAACACAAGACATGTAACTTGTCAGGATATTAAAAATATAACCAACCACATATGAATTGAAGTCTGAAGGATGCTTGAAAGAATTTTGGGAAAAAGTAATATGCCACTTCAGAGGCTGAATTCTGTTTCAAAACTGTAAGAGTCTAAACTAGATAAGAGTAGAAATAATACTGTCTCTATCACACAGTAACCATGTGAACGTGAGCAAATATTTCTCATTATTTATTTGAGTTGCACCATGCTGCGTGCTTAGTCGCTGAGTCCTGGCCAACTCTCTGTGACCTCATGGACTCTCGCCCACCAGGCTCCTCTGTCCATGGGGATTCTCCAGGCAAGAATACTGGAGTGGGTTGCCATGTCCTTCTCCAGGGGATCTTCCCAACCCAGGGATCAAACCCACGTCTCCTGAATTGCAGGCAGATTTTTTTTACCACCTGAGCCACCAGGAAAGCCTATAATTAGGAGCTGTTCTGTCATATTTAGAGTATGAGAATCAAATAAAATGTTAATAACATATATGTTAATATTCATAATATATACAATCGGATAAAGTCTTCGGCACCTGAAAAATGTAAAGTACCACGACTCAGTTTTAAATTCCTGGAGGAGAGAACGGCTAGCTATTTTTAATAATTTTGCCATTTTACAATTCTTACCTCATGTGTTACATCATTATATTAGGGTCCAGAGAATTTGAGCCAAAAATTGATCCTTGGAATTAGCTCAAGTCCAGTCAAACACTGTGAATCATTTCTACCATTACAATTTCATCAAGAGAATTTGAACGGCTACCGTTAAATATTTTTTGCTGCGTCAATAAGAAGGAGTCATCGGCAGTTTTGATTTCCCTATCAGTCTGAACAGAAAACATTCTTTTAAGTTCTAATCTATACTACTATAATGCTAAAATATGACTTAATCAACCCTGACTAAATGAGAGAGATTTAGCTGAAGCTTTAAACTACTGAAGGAGATGGCATGGACACAGGAAACACTGTGTCCACTATTGTTGTTTTTCAGTTGCTCAGTTGTGTCTGACTCCTTGCAACCCCACGGACTGCAGCACACCAGCCTTCCCTGTCCTTCACTATCTCCCGGATTTTGCTCAAACTCATGTCCATTGAATAGATGATGCCATCCAACCATCTCATTCTCTGTCACCCCCTTCTCCTTGCTCTTATTGTTGATACCCACTCCAAATATATAACAAGGGTTTAAGTGTACCTTGGTGGGATGTACTTTGAAAACTAGTACCTGTATCTTATCTGTATCTGTTTCTGTATCTGCATGCAATTATAGAACACTCTTCCACCCTGTAGCTTGCAATGGTTCTAGGTGGCTTGGCAACTGCTGCTACTGCTAAGTCGCTTCAGTTGTGTCCGACTCTTTGCGACCCCATAGACGGCAGCCCATGAGGCTCCCCTGTCCCTGGGATTCTCCAGCCAAGAACACTGGAGTAGGTTGCCATTTCCTTCTCCAAGCAACTAGTTGCTTGGCAACTAGTTAATATTAACTCCTTGGAACTGAGTTAATATTAAGCCCATATACTTGATATCTACTGTTTTATTTTTTTGTCATCTACTTTATTCGTGGAAATAAGTCACTGAGTCTCTTGAAGGTCTAGAATCTCTAGATAATGAAAAGGAAGTGATAATCCATTGACTTATGTCTTTGTTACATATATATGGCTCCCGTTCGTCCTCCTGTTAAATGCCTTATTGACAATTAGACTTCTAGAGAAGCTGGTTTTAGTTCAGGTTAAGAATCTTGGAACCATCTGTGAGAAAATGAATGTAACCCCTGAAGGTGCGAGGCTTAATGGGTCCTGTGCAAGCGAGAGCAGGGCACTGACAGTGTGTCTGGACCGAGGACTCAGCTTCGCTGGAGGGCCTGTCTGCATCCCCAGATAAGGGTTCACAGAGCACTGATTCTGTGGGCGGAACTTCGTGAAAAGTGAGGATTGTTTTTCAGTCACTAAGTCACGTCCAGCTCTTTGTGACCCCCCCATGAACTGCAACACACCAGGCTCCCCTGTCCTTCACGACTTCCTCCCAGAGTTTGCTCAAGTGCATGTCCAGTGAGTCCACTGGTGATGCTATCTAACCATCTCATCCTCTGCCGCCCTCTCCTCCTTTTGCCTTCAATACTTCCCAGCTTTCCAGGGTCTTTTCCAGTGAGTCAGCTCTTCTTGTCAGGTGGCCGAAAGTGAGCCTTACCTCACCCACTGCCACATCATACTTTGTTATGTGTGTGTTAGTTGCTCAGTTGTGTCTGACTCTTTGCGACCCCATGGACTGTAGTCTGTCAGGCTCCTCTGACCATGGGATTCTCCAGGCAAGAATACTGGAGTGGGTTGCCAGTTCTTTCTCCAAGGGATCTTCCTGACCCAGGGATCGAACCCAGGTCTCCCATACTGCAGGCAGATTTTTCACCAGGGAAGCCTAGACTTATTTTGTTGAAAACTGCTGAAATGAACCATCCTTTAGTGGTGCTGGTTAAGAAATCCAGGTCATTCATTAGAGCAAAGATATATAGATTATATGTAGCTTAATTTAGTTAAAATATATAGTGAGAGTAGTTCCTAAATTCTAAATCTTGATTTTCTATTTCACCACATGGACAGAGGAGCCTGGCGGGCTACAGCCCATGGGGTCGCAAAGAGTGAGACACACTAACACCTTCACTTTCACTTCCCATTAATTAAATGTTTAAATGTAAGCAAGGTGACTACTGGACTAAAACTAATCTATTTAGAAAGTGGCCTCCAGCAATGACACTTTCACTGCAGAGTCAAACAAAAGCAAAAGCATGAGTGCTTTTGTGGGGGGGGGGGGTGGGGGTGGGGAGGATATCTTTTCAAGGGAGAGATTATTTATTTCAGAATAGTATAAGAGATACTCTAACTTTATTCTTTTAATAAAGTATATACTTGGATGTATAACACTCATGCAATTTTAAAGTAGTAACAAATGACTCTTCATTTCAAAAGCTTTTCCTTTCTTATTGAAGAATAGTCAGTCACCTAAACACAATAAGCTGAAAGCTGAATAGAGGATCAGGGCAAACACTGCTCAGAAAGCTTTCACATAACAAAGCTGGTGCACAAGAGCACAGAAGGAGGTTAACTTGTGGGCCCTAGAGTCAGACTGCTGAATTTCAGTCTCAGTGCTAATCCCCGACCAGTTTGTAAGAACCTTGGCAAAAGTATGTAACTCCTCTGTGTCCCAGTTTCTCTTCAATGAACTCAAAATTATAATGTAGTTCATAGAATCATTGAAAGATTAAATGAATTTATTCATGGAAATGTAGATAACTGTCTGGCAATGGTATATGTTCAGTATTATTAGTTATTACTATTGCTTTAGGTATAGGAAATCACAACACAGATCAGTTCTGCATATTGAAGTCTTGGTTATATAAGGCAGTGTAAAGGGGCCATTCTATTGAAATCTTCCTGTGGTTAGTTTCATCCATTTATCTCAGAGAAGTGATTTCTCTGAAAACCGATCAAAATCTTCCAACTTCAAGTTCTCTTGACCTTTAAATGTCTACCTAAATTTCTTTCTTACCATCTCATACTGATAGTAAAGGAAGCTAATACTAACAGTTGTTTCATGGTTTCTGCTTTGCTCCTTCATAGACTCTTATATTCCCTACTATCTCTTGGTGGACTGTGCTAGGTTTAATAACCATTATTAAGAAGTTATCTTCTTGGGGTGTGTAATTCTGCAAATACTCATATGTTTATCAAATAAACAAAGAAATGAATATTTTTGGTGGGAGTGTATCTTATTGTTTTGCTCTAGCATTTGTTAGCAAGTACCGAATAAGAAAATGCTACCAAGAATATGTATTTACATTTTCTATATTGAAATAAGTGAACTGGCCGAACAGCTGCTCAAGGCCAATTAAGAAAACCTTTAGATTTGAGATGAATAAAGGAATAAGGTAAAGGCTGTGAAAACTACTGCCACTGGACAAAGTCTCTAGATTAATTTTATCCAGTTTGTAAGGCAACTAGGGAACATAGTTATGGCTGTGGTTGCAAACACTTCAAAGTGTTTTCAAATGTTTAGTCAAGGCTAAAGGTCATGCCCATGTTTAAGGAAGGCCTCAGACCCTACAGAAATGGTCCCTTGTTATAAAATGTGTGTGTGTGGCTCTTTGCAGGGAACTAAGCTTTTAAACACGGTATAGAGAAAGAGCAAAGGTGCTACTCAGGTTGTTTGGACAATGACTCTACTGCCTTCCAAAAATGCCCCTGCCCATCTTCCTCTTCCACTCAGGATAAGGATTGAATCTATCTGGTTCTTATTTGACTCCTAAACCAGGTGGGTACCAGCTATTTCTGCTTGTGGAAGTTACTCCTGAATGGTGAAAAAAGTTCCCAGTGTGAAAAGACTGTAGTGCAGCAGGGGAAAGGCTTCTCAGGCCTGGCAAGGCTACCATGTGATGCTGGTGGGTCCCTGAGGCCTGAGAGCCCCTGCTGGGAGAACTGCAAGGCAAGTTGGCATCAGATATGCTGCCTTCGCTCCAGGAATTCAAATCACGCCTGCCAATCAGATGCCTACCTGGGTTCATTACATTAACAATTCAAGCCTCTTGTACAATGATATCTTCCTGCCAAGTATACATTATCTTTTAATTTATAAATGCTTGTCTTCCTGAAGTCCCTGTCTACTTTTTGATTGGAAAACATTCAAGGATGTTGAAACTGCAAGCTTTGGTAAGACTACAATACTTTTCGTTAAGCAATTCTATCAAGCTGTCAAGTTTCAAACATTATAATACGTTTTTTTTTCCTATCAAAAAGGGTAGACTTTTGCAAAAAAAAAAAAAAATCCTCTCAAAATTCTAGTGAACAATGCTTTTCTTGTCCATCCTTTTCCTTCAGCTACTTTAACACTGAATTGACTTTTTTTCTGGTTGTCATTTAAATCTTTGATCTTGATACTACATTAGTTATGTAACTATTTAGATTTTCCTCTCAAATCCAAAATACATTTTATTTAATAAATCTTACTTAACTACCTCATTTTGCTGTCAGCAGTTTTTCTCAGAACTGAGCTGTGTGCCCCTGGTCTACATGTCTATAGTATATATCCAGGGCTTCCCTGGTGGCACCGATGCTAAAGAATCAGCCTGCTATGCATGAGTCCAAGGTTTCATACCTGGGTTAGGAAGATCCCCTGGAGAAGAGAATGGCTACCCATTCCAGTAACTCTTGCCTGAAGAATTCCATGGATAGAGGAGCCTGGTGGGCTACAGTCCATGGGGTCACAAAAAGCCAGACAGGACTGAGCGGCTAACACTTTCATGGCATATATCCGCCCATCGAGCCACTTACCCATATGAAAGCTCATCTGAACTATAGGGAACTGGCACTACCTGGGAATCTACTACAATTTTGATATTTTTGAAGCACAGGTATAATCACCAGAGACATAAAGGTTTAAAAAACACTTTTTAAAAGAGGTTTATTATAGTTTTCAGCTACTGAATTGTTTAAAGCAGAATTCACATCTGCCATTGTACTTTTTAACACTAAGAGATTTCACTCTAAGATTGCTAGTGTGTCACTTTCTTAGTTAAGCTTTTTTTGGTTTCCACCAGCTAATTTCCACTGTCCTTGCATACCACTCTTTTCTTCGTAGGATTTTGTAAATATACTTACATAATTATTGGTGAAATTCTGTATTGAACATCTATCACACTACTAGATTATAAACTTCACTAGAGAAAGGACCATGCCTGTGTTGTTTATTTTATATTCCTAGTACCAGGCATGGTAGTTGGTATACAGTTAATTCTCAATAAAGGTTTGTTGCATGTGGATGAGTTTGAAGCCATTTTCATGTGGTGGAAAATTAGTTTGAAAAAGAAGAAAGAGAATGAGGAGGAGAAAGAGGGGGAGGAGAAGTAGCTACATGCCATTGCTGCATTTTTCTTCTGTTGAGTGTACCTGGATAATTGTGAAATTGCTTTTCCCTTAGAGCAACATCTTCACAGGAGAAAAACAATCCAAAGGTGCTAAGGGCTCTGTGCATGTTTAACTCCAACTGAGAAAGGATATCAGCACTGGTTACAGCAGTAATTTAAAGAGAGATAAAGCTCCGAGGGTCAATACTGATAGGATACTTCTGGGCACTATCTTGCTATTAGTTCCCAGAAAGAAAATGTTTTGATCAATGCACATACTGGCTGTGTTACCGTGCATAAGGCATGCTATTTGACTTTATAATGTGTATCAGAAAGCCGCTGATTCAAACTAATTATAATATGATTGGGAATTTATAGGAATGCATGGAAAAGCTAACAAGAAACAAAAGTAAACACTAAATACAAGGGCAAATGATTGTTACTGCAGGCGTTAAGAGAAAGACTGGAGGGGGTCTAGTCCATTTCGATGGGAAGAGAAGGGCAAGACAAGTATTCTAGATAGATATGGAAAGAAGTGGGTAGGAAAAAAATGTGAACAGGAAAGCTGAAAGTTATTCAAGACAATGAGCAGAATAATTTGGCTAAAGTAAAGGATTCACACAGAGGGAAGCAGAGAGATAGGTCTCCAAGGTAGATTGACTCATAAAGTAAAATCATAACTATGAAGCTGAAGAGGAGTATGCTGCCAGCCACGGGGAAATCCCCCACACACGTGGCATTGTTACAGCAACATAAAATATTCAGTGATGATAATATCTTAATAGTGCACAACACTCTGTTTCAAAGTAATTTCATCTATTATTCACAAAAGAAATTTTTTTCTCCTTTTACAGAGATGTGACCATTTGTCAATAAATTTAGATGAGTTAGTTGTTTGATGGCAAAGCTGTGGTTCAGAGCTACGTCTTTGGCCCTGGCATCTTGCAGGAGTAAGCAGGGCTTGTCAGAATGAGGAAAGCGAAGCAGGAAGACGGGCGAGCTGTTTGCCTGTGTTAGCGCAGAATGGAAAAGATAAGAGTGGAGTGGGTTGAAGTGGGCCATGGAATGGAGGAGGGGAGGGGACATGTACAGTCCTCACTGAGCTCTGAAAGCTGGTTTTAATTGCAGGCAAGTGTGAACTACTAATCAGAACTATTGGACATTTAAACATAAGGCTGATCATAGGATTATTACCAGTTTTTAGACAGAAGAGACTCACAGAGATGGAAAACAAACTTATGGTTACCAAAGAGGGCAGGAGGGGAGGGATAAATTAAGAGAACGGGATTAACAGATACACACTACCATATATAGGATAACCAACAAGGACCTACTGTATAGCACAGGGAACTCTATTCAGTATATTATAATAACCTATAAGGGCAAAGAATCTGAAAAAGGAAAAAATATACACGTATAACGGAATCATTTTGCTGTATATTTTAACATGACACTGTAAATCAACTATACTTCAATCAAAAAAAGAGACAGCAGAATAAACTTATTTTTTCTTATTCTTTCATTTTTCCAGACAGCTATTACTGCTGCCTAAATTCGCGAGCGTTTTAGAAATCAAATCAAAACTACGAGGTAATAATTCCAGAGGCCTTTATGATCACCTGTTTCTAAGAATCAAACGGTTAACTCAGAAATTCTTCACCATTATTTCTTTCCACTGATTGTGTTCTGAAGGTGCTTGCAGCCCAGTTTTACTGCACTGCCTTTTAAAATTCTCGTTAACATTTATTTTATTCAAATCCTCCCTTCAGCAGTGAATAGCTAACTCCCACTCCCACATACTGTACACAGTGTTAGCATAATAGCTTGAAAGTACTTTAGAGATTTTACACAAAGGTCTTTTGAAACTGTGCTCAAACTGAAGAATATATCTTTCTTCTTCCTATCAGTTTATCTTTTTCTCTCAGGAGACTTTTTTCTTTTATGAAAAGGTTCCCAAAATGAAATGCTTCTATCCCCTCCCTGAGAGATTGTGGTCTGCCCTAAAGGCAAAAGCGAAAGAACCACAGAACCTCAAAGACAGCAATGCCCTGATGTCTATGGTTTTTTAAGTTTCTACCTTGTTAAATCAGAAGCATAGACAAAGAAGCAATGCATATCTTATTCGAGAAATCGCTATTGGTCTCAAGCAAAACTGTACTGCTTAGCATTCTGATGAATGGATAAAGGCTAGGTCTGTTTCCATGGAGTAAAATCCCAGTTCTCTCTCTCTCCTTCCCACCCTTGTCCTGTTTTGAGTTTTGTTTTTTTTTTTAATTTTTATAAAGCTTGTGAATATAGTACATGCTACTTAGTAATCAAACTCTGTCAAGAAATTACTCATGTGGGCACTGTTTTCACTAGATATAACAGAAAAAAAATGCGTAATGCTATAAAACAATACAAACATAAGTGTTCATATTTTATATACTTTTGGTAAATAACACGATCACAGTGGGTCATGAAGACAACCTACTAAGTTCTTGCATTTCTTCTATGTACCACAAGGGAATTTTTGGTAGAAGATGAAGAAGACTTTTCCAATCGAAGGGAACTACTTCTTACTGATTTTACATAAGAGGCTTCAAGACTGAGATTTTGTCTGGAAAACAAAGTGTTTGCTGCTGAAAAAGAAACAAGTTGCAAAAACAGTGGCTTTGACTTTATTTTTTCCTCTTTCTAATCAAATGCTAACCATTCTTCCACGTTCAGATTGTATTTTATCTTAAACAAGGCCCTCCCTGACCATTCTGGAAAAATCATTCCTTGTTGAATGGACTTAAGTGTTTGACTCTCTGCTGTTGTTCAGCCGTTCAGTCCTGTCTGACTCTTGCGATTCCATGGACTGTAGCCCTCCAGGCTCCTCTGTCATCCTGTTCGGGTCCATCACTACCTGACTGAGAGATCTTGGGCAAGGCAATTACCATAGAGACTTACTCTGCGGGGGAAATGATATTTAAAGTTTAATTCAATTTTTAAAAAGAAATGACATTTAAATAAGTATTTAAAAGTAATATACTTACCTAGCACAAGATCTGATTAGTGGTAGGGTCTCAATAGATGAAATTTGAATTCGGATTTCAAGCTATAGTTTCTTTTTTGCTTATTTTTCTCAATCCTTTACGTGCGGCATTCCCACCGTTATTATTTAAATGCCTATCATGATTTTGGATTACTTTTCAGTTGTTCTTTCTTTGAAAGCCTATACCTATCAGAGCAGTAGCTATCAACCCTTCTATACCTTTACAGTCTCCTAGAGAACAATTAAAAAGTAACTGCCTGGGCCTCACTTCTGACCAACTGAACCTGGAACTCTGAAGATAATCACATTTGTATCAGACAATAAATGAAAAAGTAAGGAGAAAAAGAATGACTAAAAATGCTTAATTAAAACCAAACCAAAAGAGAACTTAAGAATTACAGCACATACTATACAGAGGGATTTGAAAACACTCACCTTTGTTATTGTATACATCTAAGTAATTTGGTGCTGAAAAAATTGTAATGAGAGAAGGGAAGCCTGTTGTTTGGCTTTTCCTGTACATGCGGTACCTAAAAACAATTAAATGCAAGTCAAAACAAGGTTAAGTATGAAAAATATATCACATTATAGATTTAGAAATACAAAATTAAATTTTTAGCATTCAAAGAGAATTCAATTATGTAACATTAAACAAAATTTTCTCACTAAAGTCTGTTGTTACACAGAGATTTCAATTCGTTTCAGGGTGACAATAAAAACACAGAGTCATACGTACAACTTCCAAATAGGTCTTTTCTAAGGTTAGTAGATCCAGGGAGGGCAGAATTTAGCGAAAAATCATAATTCAGTTCTATATGTTCAATAGGATAGAGGCCACAGTTTTTGCTCATAGATATCTGACCTACCATGCTTTCCATGCCAATATTTTTAACATAAAAAGACTAAACAAGCAGAGTAATATATAAACTTTACCACTAATTACCAAGCTGATTATTCTATTTATCATCTATAATATTCTATTATGGCTATATAAATCCATAATGCCTAGGCTGATCTGCTTTTTAAAGAACATCTGGTTAAATATATGGGTTTTACAAGCAGAAATTGCTTCTGTTTTAGAATTTTATTTATTGCCAGTCTCTTCTGGTATCTGTAGGTCAAAGATTATAATCTCAGCATATAAACATTTAATCAATCAGTAATGAAACATCTTCAAGATCTTTGGAAATAAATCAACAATCCAGTTGTTTTTCTCCTACTGAGACAAAAATAAGACTCTAGTCCTCAAATAATAAAAAAATACAGGAGATTTGGTTCTTTTCCATCAAGGTGAAAAGGTATCTCATGACTTCTATGTGACAGATTTCAGGAATATCAATTTAGAAAAATTCCTAAAGTACAAAACAAAATTTTATCATTCTTTGGTTATTTTGTGTCAGTAATTTCTGGCAGCCTAATCATGCCTAATTTAACTGAGTTCTAAATGGGCCTCAAACAGTACCTTTGGATAGATAAATAATCACCTTAAAATTTCTAATTTTACAAATATTTTGATACTACTTTTCCCAGGAGACAATATCCTCTTAAAAATCTTTTGGAATGGCCTCAAAGTATTTATTCTGCTTATGGAACTGAGCTTTGTTGGCAGAAAATCAGAGCGTAAAAGATGGTGGCACTCTCAATCCTAGTGTTCTGACTTCATAAATTGTGGCTGACTGTGCTTACTTAACAACAAATAAAAACAAAGAATCTGGATGAAGTAACCTCAATGTTTCCTAATGAATCAATCAACTGCTCATTTTAAACAAATATATTTGTTGATTTTAACTGATGCACTTAACCTATTTTCAAATAAGCAGATGGATTTCAGGTCTATTGTGGGATTAAGATAAACATGCTATGAACATGTTCAGTTGGGACAGTCAGCCAAAAAACAATGGTGACCCCATTGCCCCCAAAGTGAAAAAGATCATTTGAGGACTTGATTGGCTGGGTATATCAATAGATTACTGCAAATACCAGCTACAAGAGCGCTGAGTGCACAGTATCGGATCATTTCATACTTGTTGATTGATGCTTGAGAAAAGCTAATTTTGAAAAAAATTTAGGATCTGCCTTGATTCAGAACCTTCATGGGTTTGGGTTTACTTCAGAATGCTGGCATCTACATTTCTGATTTCAGTACACAGGTTATAAAAATAAATGTTCCTCCTTTTCAGAAAATTTAGAATATGAAGGAATGAGTTTAAGCCTTTAAGGCAAAACAGTGCCTTTCAGTGAAGCTTGTTGGGAAGGGTACTGGACTTCAAATCTTAAAAGTTAATTATGCTTATTTCCCCCATGCCTGCATCCCAAATGTAGATTTAATGTACCATCAGAGTGCATATCTCATATTTTTCTATGTCCTTACAATCTGTTTACGTTTTAAAAATTTACCAGTCATTACAAAATCATGTTATGTATTTGTGAGTTAGAATATAGGAGTTTTCCCATCATTTGAAGTCTCTGTTTTTGCCCTTTAAAACTTTACAGGGATCAGGGATGATATTCTTTAAACAAGGGCACAACAATGCAATCTCTGTTAAATACTAATGTGCAATTCAGACCAACGTGGCTGACGGAGACTGAAAAGTAGCTGGTAATTTACTCACTTACAGGACAAAGGTAAGAGCGGGAACTAAAAGAAATAGGAGGAGGTGGCCTCACTGTGCTTAAAACAGCCAGTTGAAAATTCTACCTGTTCATAAAGTGAAAGTGAAGTCTCTCAGTCGTGTTGCGACTCCCATGTCCATGGGATTCTCCAGTCAAGAATACTGGAGTGGGTTGCCATTTCCTTCTCTAGAGGACCTTCCCGACACAGGAATCAAACCCAGGTCTCCCACATTGCAGGCAGACTCTTTTCTGTCTGAGCCACCAGGGGCTCCTAAACAGCTAGCAGAGCACTTAAAAGCAGACTTCACAGTACACCCACAACCACTTACTCCTTTGGATCCCGCCATATCTATGACACCAGAAGGCAATTTTTAGATCTAATCCTTCAGCGGGAGAGTTTGGCAAAGGGAACCTCCACAGCCAAACACATGAAGGAATGACAAAGTAATGCATGGTTTTCATAAACCCACAAGACTGCTCACCCTGCATCTTGGGCTTCGTGAGCTCGGAGGATAGATAACAAGTTATTGTGCTGCAAGAATTCACATACAGCCGGGTAACTGCCAGAGAGAGAAAGAAAAGAGAAGCATCTGTTATAAAATCATCATGAGCATACTTCCTATAACATCCAGATCCATGTGATCTGATCAAGTGTAATCAAACATGCAACATTTATGAGACAGACTTCTTGGTTCTAAGGACAGGTGTTCCCCTGTGGCAGAAAAAATACCTATAGCTGAACTTTCATTTTTTTTTCTAAATTGAAGTACAGTTGATGTGTTAATTTCTGCTGTACAGCAAAGTGATTTAATTATATATATATATATATATATATATATATATACTTTAAAATTTTCTTTTCCATTATGGTTTATAACAGGATATTAAATATAGTATCCTAAGCCATACACTGAGACCTTGCTGCTTATCCATTCTATATAGTAAACTATATAGTAGTTTACATCTGCCTATAGCTGTATTTCTATTTACTTATTTGTTTATTTAGGCTGTGCCAGGAGGCTTGCAGGATCTTGGTTCCCAGACCAACAATCGAACCCGGGCCGCCAGCAGTTGAAGTATGGAGTCCTAACCACTTGGACCGTCAGGTAAGTCCATACAGCTATACTTCTGAAGAGCTGGAGGTGTATAAATTGGAAAAAGTATCCACTCATAGACAAAATCAATATTATCAAGTCTATATCTAACCACAGAGTGAACAGAAGTATAAATATAACATGAGAGTAGAATTTAAAATATAAACCCCCATTTTCTCAAATACTGCCCTATATGTATTTGGGTGCCTGTTTGGGAGCTGGACAGAAATGACTGAGCTAGGGAATGGCCGAGAGTAAGCCTTCTGAGAGTCAAATTGTCAACATCTTTATGGGTAAGTTAACTGACTATGTCATTCAAAATCTAAACAAAATTATGAAATTCACAAGATTTAAAAATGTGTACTTTAAATATGACCAAAAGAATTTTATCTTAAGGCTTATTCTTGATTGTGACTCAATAAAAATATTAAATATACAATAAAGATGATTTTGTCTATTAAGAAAGTCTCAAAACCAAAGATGGAAATGTAATTAAAAATGAGATTGAAATTATAAATTAAACATGGAACATCTTTTGCAGTCACTTTATCTCTGCTCCAAGAATTTTTAATGAGAAAATGTATATCATAAAAAGAAAAACATTTTAGATAATTCAAATCAAGGGATAGCAAACCGATACTTGTTTAAATATAAACAATTATAGATATTCACTAGAATCTAAACTACTAGAACCTTTCTCAGAAGACACAGGACGAGATGGTTGGATGGCATCACTGACTCCACGGTTATGAACTTGAGCAAGCTCTGGGACATGGTGAAGGACAGGGAAGCCGGGGTGTGCTGCTGTCTATGGGGTCTCAGACACGACTGAACGACTCAACAACAACGTACACTATAGTAAACAACTCCCAATTATAAAAAAAGCTCTTTGGGGAAATAATGTATGTCACTGAAATAATTTATTATAAAACAAAAGATGAAAACAGCTTTTATACTAAGATTTTCTAAGAATTCTCTGATGAATAGGGAAAAAATGGCATACCATTGCAGAGATATTAATGATAAACAGGATTCTGTTTTTTGACCTGAAATCAAAAACAGTC
The DNA here is from genome assembly GCF_042477335.2 of Ovis canadensis. NCBI lineage: Eukaryota > Metazoa > Chordata > Mammalia > Artiodactyla > Bovidae > Ovis > Ovis canadensis. The sequence goes on along the minus strand of NC_091250.1, from coordinate 39,716,063 downwards.
TTTGTGCCTGTGCACACCTATTTGTGTGCATGTGTCTGAGTGTGCATATATGTGTGTTCTAGAATATTCTAGCAATTCGCAAGGGAGAGATAAAGAGGAGACATCCATGAGGCCTTCACTTCCCAGTGTTCCAGGTCATTCCAATAAATGAATAAACCATCTAATTGATGAACATTAGCATGACCTACTAACTAGAGGAGATGGTTCCCCAAGTGTCTACATGGAAATATGTCCACAGGGTACCTAGATTATGAGTTGACCAACATATGTCTTCAAAGACAGTTCTACTTTGGGAGAAGGTGAGGATACCACCTTTCCAGACCAGTGTGTCAAGAAAAGAAACCTTAATTTCAGAGACACTGGTTGGTCTTCAAAATACAGTACATTTGCGTGTTACATATTAAGCTGTAAAATGCCCAGCCAAGGGCACTCAATAAATGCTCCTTCCCTATCTCCTTAAGCAGTGTACCTACATTTCATGTGCCCTCACAATGGTTCTTTAGAAAGACACTTTATTGCCTTGTACCACTGTAAGACAAAGGTTGTCTGTCTAGGTTTGTTACTTATTTCCTTTGGGCACATGGCTTGGCTGCTCTTTTTTATCTATTTTTTTCCTTTTGGAAGAACTTACCTAGTCTTATGAAAATATAATTTTAATATATTTTCCTCATGCTAAACCTTACATGTTTAATCTGAGTTTCCTCCCATGGAAATATATGTCATTTTTAATGAAAATCTGAAGAAGATAAAATTAACATAGCAGTAATTCGCTAGGTTAATAGCTTTAAGTGAGGAACACTTGCATTATTACTTGGAACAAACTCATTTTGAAGAAGATATTTCAAAATGTAAAAGCATGTACAATCTCATACTTGAACTTCCTAAGAATTACAAACATTTTTCTAAATAATTTCTTTAATTAGAGATAAAAACCTTCTACCATATTTTTATGGAAATAGAAATGAGAATAAACCACAAAGTGTTTAGCTGAAAAGCATTTAAAAACATACACGTAGAGTGGTAGGAAAAGCACAGTTCAGAACACATTAACAACACAGAGACAGTTGGAAAATCATTAATTCATGAATAATTTATCAAAGACTTCTTGGTGATTTTTTTTCCCATCTGTTATGAGACACAAGGAGGGTGGCATGGTAAGTGCAAGGAATGGTTTCTGTTCTGAAGATAAAATACACTAGGTAGGAAAAGAAAAAACACATAATTTAAATTAAAAAGCTACATAAAAGATAAAACAGTAAAGTTTCATAGAGACATTATAAAGCAAGAAACAAAGCATGTGGGTCTGAGGAAATCTTTTTTAAAAAATCTTTCTCTTGTACTGGATCTTTTTTCTTGTCTTTCTTTCTCTTTTCATTACTAAGGTGATGCTTCTGAGCTCACCAAGAAGAAAGAGTCTCTTCCTCCAGGCTGATCAATCCAAAAAGGGGCCGTGGCTGAGCCTCTGAGCAGAAGGTGGGCTGGATCTCAGCCCCCTTGTCATGTGCCTCCACAGGGGCACATTTTCAGGAACAACCTATCCGCAAGAGTGATTTTGCTGGAAAGGTTTCATCTAACCCTGTGTCCTGAGCAGGTCTTATAACAACACTTGCTTCAAGGGTTGGTGAAGGTCAGAGATGCTTTCAGCTATGTGATATTCATTTACCACAATGTGTAGCTGTATTTGGGGGAAGAAGTTATTGTATTCTTTCATGCTTCTTTTTTTTTCTATTGGAATATGAGTATTCCTTAAGCACTAGAAATTGTGTCTTCTCAGAGCAGAAAACAAGGTGGAAATTTCCTTGGAATAGTGAGACTATTAACATAGTATTGCAGACAAAATTCATATTATCAAGACTATATCTAACCATAAAGTAAACAGAAGTATAAATATAACATGAGAGTGGAATTTAAAATATAAACCCCCATTTTCTCAAATACTGCCCTATATGTATTTGGGTGCCTGCTTGGGAGCTTGACAGAAAGGACTGAGCTAGGGAACGGCAGAGAGTGTTATTTATTTCATAGAACTGAGATGAAGAGCAAATGAGGTAGCAATATATGTAGATGTTCTGGCCCGAAGCAGTAGACATTCAGCAATGTCTCGTATTTGTCTCCCCACCACCATGGTGTGGAGGGAAGAATACACCACAGAATGAATGGTGAGTCAGCAACTCCGGATTCCAGCAGTAGCTGTTCCATTTAGCAGTTGTGACTTGTGTTAGATCTCAGAGGCAATGACTTACGGGGATTAGTAGACAGGTAAGGTGCTAGAATTACACACACACACACACACACAAGGAGGAATAGGAAGGAGACTGAGCGTGAGCAAAGGTGAGGTAGAAAAGACAAAATCTTGAGAAATGATAGGAAAAACTGTTTTGGCATCAGAGCAAACAGCTCTTACTAGACTAGACTCATTCTGCTGATGCTCTTATTTTTGTTTCTGGTTATGTTAAAATATATTTTAGACCCTGAAATAAATCTTGGAGATTTCAGATGCTTTAACCATGCTAACACCCAGCAAGCATTATTAAAATGGCTATTTTATGCTTCTATGCCTTTGCATATCCTTTCCCCGGTGCTTGTTTGTTTCTTCATGAAGGACCACTTTTCCGCCAAGCCTGAGCTAAATTATCACTTGGGAAACCTCCCCTTCAAACCTACCTCACCCTGAGGTGTACAAAATTGCCGCATCCACCATGTTCCCATAACATATGAATCTAATATATCACTTGTCATGCCGTAGTGTAATTTATGTTTCTACATCTGCTCTCCAGGAACAGTGAACGAATGCCTTAAGAGACAGGCACTTTTATTTGTCTTCATATCCTAAATGCTCAGCAGCAATTTTTCAGCTTACTGAGGCTCATATGCAATTGTTGTAGTAGCCTCAACATGGGCGGTTACATAAGTGAGAGATGCAAAGGGTTTCTCTCCCTCACTGGCTTCAACAGAGCAGAGGCAGCCAGCCTGCAACCCCTCGCCAGTGGACCAAGAGAAAGCCTCCACTCACCTCTTTGGTGCCTCAGTAGCTCTCAGCCCGGTAGGAGGGAGGGCTCACTCCCCTGCCCAGCTCCCTCTCTGCTCCTTGGGACCTGTCAATGGATTATTAGCCCCAGGATGTCCTGGTGCTGCCTGGATGATGCCAAGACTATTGTTTCCTAGGACATGCTGTGTTTTCTCTCTGCCCAAGGGTGCTCTAACTAATTTCATTTTACCCACTAAGGATCATGTCTGGTAGGGTTCCAACTCTTCCTGCCAGAACTTCACCAGAGCTTAAGCCCTTACGTGCTCCTGGCTGCCAGGTGCCTCAGGAGCAGTGAGCACATTTTATTTAAGGCAAACTTTTATTGAAGTACAACATTTTAACAGAAAACTGCACAAATGAGAAGATGACAAATTGATACACAAGACTGCACAAATCAGACAATTACAACTGGACACCCTTGTAACTAGCATTCGTATCGAGACAAAGAACATTACCTGAATCCCAGCAACTTTTCACATCTTCTTTGAGGCACCATTACCTCCTCACTAAGGGTAACTACCATCCTGGTTTTTAATGTTATAGATCTGCTTGCTCTAATGCTGAATTCCTATTTCAATGAAATCACCAAGTATATCCCCTTTAGTATCTGGTTTCTTCAGCTCATCATTATACTTGCGACATGCATCCATGTTGTTCTGTGCAGTTTTGGTTAACTCATTCTCATTTGCTGTATTTAGCTGTATAAATATTCTACAATTTATTATTCATTCTACTAAATAGACATTTGGGCTGTTTCTATTACTTGGCTATTGAATACTGCTGCTATGAACAATCTTGTATATGTCTTTTGGCACACATATGTAAGCGTTCCTAGTTGATATAAAAACAGGAGTCAAATAGCTTAGTTATGAAGCCCAGCTTTAGTGTATACCAAAGCAGCTACCTATAATTTGGGACTGGAGGTCCAGTGAGACCATCTGGGTAGTCATCTTTCTAGAATTCCCAGAGCATTATTTTCCTCATATTTTTCACCACTTTCCCTGCCTGCAAGAGCCTTCACCACTGATTCTGGTTGGATATATCCTACACATCCTTTTAAAGCTCAGTTTAACAATATTTCCACCATGAGGAGTCTCTTAAACACCATCCATCCTTGTTTGGGTGTGTGTGTGTGTGTGTGTGTGTGTGTGTGTGTGTGAAAGAGAGAGATAACTTCCAAACATCGCAAAACTACTCACCTTGAAATTTATTTGTCAGTTTATTTTTCGGCCTCTGACACTAGACTGTCATTCCCTCAAAGGCAGGGACTTTGAGCATCTATAAAACCTCACACAAGGCATATATAGTACGTGTTCGGCTAATATTTGTTAAATAATTGAACGAGTGAATGAATTCTCCAAAGAACACCCGTGAATCTGGAAGAGCTGAATTGAGGTGAGGGGAGGGGAAGGATGCTGTGAAAGCAGGTATGATTTCAACAGACTAAAAATGGTCTTGAACTCAGAGTGGGAAGGAGGGAAGGCAGGATGGTCTAGATGCTGGTTATATTTTAAAGAGAGGGCCATTAAGATATGATGACTCGTTAGTGGTGATTTCAATGCAAGAAGAAAAAGAAAAAAATATTTGCTACTCTGTATAACTGGGAAAATAAACCATTAATAGAAACAGAAAAACCAGGAGAAATCCCCAGTGGAAAGGTAAATAATAAACCTCTTCAAGCAAGGTGAGTTCAAGAGAAGGTAACAAAGGAACATCTAAGATGAAAAATTCCAGCAGAAAACTAGAAATAGAGAATGCAAGCTCAGGAAAGATAAAGAGATAAATGGACCAGGCACAGATCTGGTAATCTAACCAGAGTTCATAGTTTACGGTGAAGCTAAGGACACAGATGTGGTTCTTGAGTAAAGTGTGAAGGAAAAACTGTCAAGAACTGGAGGAAGACAAAGAGACGCAGTGGAACAGACAGGGATCTGCCTGATAAGCTGGAGGGCAAGCAGGATCTGTGAAAAAGGAGGAGCCACAGGATGTCTAGGTGGAAAGGGCTGTCAGGAGTACCAATTGCAAAAGAGCAGCGGGGCAGCTTGGGGACAGAAGAAAGGCTGCTGATCTGCAATTAAGAAACCAATGGTGATTAGAGTGAGCTGCCATTTGCAGCTTCAAAAACACATTTTAAGTGCCCCTCAAGATGTTTTCCAAATCTCAGTGCTTAGAGGAATGTGAGACTGGTTAGTTAAACTTACTCCTGGAGCAAGCTAAATCTAGAACACAAAGCTCACAGGACACACCCAAGGCCAACAACCCAAAGCACCAAGTCTGGCCAACAGTTTCATTTGCTCTAATACCTCTGATTTGCCACGATCTTCACGAATCTTTACAATCTAACTCACGGCTGGTTCAAGCATCTCAGTTACTTCAACATTACAGTCACTGAGCGTGCAAACTCTGGTCTAAGGTTCTACAGGTAACGGTAGCACTGGAGCAAAAGGAGATGCCTTCCTCGGTCACATGCACTATCTTCTATAACTCATGAGCAGCATCAGCAAATCCTTCTAGATACATCTGTCCGTGGAACTTCATTTCATTTAAACCATTGCCCAGACAATACATTAAATCATGGACGGAGTGGCAGAGCAAATTAAATACACAAACTACAGATACATGTGAAATAAAACTGGGAGTTGTGGATGAAAGTAACTGCCAATAACTCAAACAGGTAATAACTGCCAATAACTCTACCTGTTTTTATTGTTCTTCTACCAATTTTCTTGTCCCTCTGTACCTGTTCTAGACCAGCTTTATAAACCTTGGCCGTAGAAGATGCCTTGACACCTTCAAGATGGCACGAAAGAAAAAAATAATCCAAAAGTTCTAGAGGAATGCATGAGCCATTTTTCTCTTCTTCAGATATGACATAATCCACACTGCTTTACCATTAGTCAGAGGACACAGGCTGTGGATTTTGACAGTCAGCATTTGTCATGGCTAAAGATCACTATCTCTTAAGAATCTCTAATGAGATGAGTTTAACAATCATTTTGTTGAGAACAAAGGTGTGAAAGCACACATAATCCTCTAATTATCTAGTTGATGGACTTTATCTCTGATGTAAACACATCTAAGTCTACAGTCACGAAACAATCTAAGTCTACAGTCACGAAACAAAAATATCATAACTATACAAGTTCAGCACAGGACTTTATTTAGAAGATGACATATTTGAACGGCTAACTCAGCTAACAGAAGAATGTTACACTATGAATTAAAGAACGGTTAATACTATACGTGTTAATATCAAAATCAAGAGGTCTATATTTTGTTTGATATTGTATTATTGAAGCGCAACTCAGTGGTATCAAGTAGGTAATTTAAACACTCTTGGTATAATTAAGGATTTAACACTAGATCTGAAAAATTGAACACTTGGCAAATACAGTTGTATTTCAACAAAACAACTTTTCCCTAAAAGTTAGAAGTCTTGAATAAACGATTACTCCCCAATTAAATAATTAGTGAAAAGAAATCTTCAGGCTTTTTGGAAATACTATACGCCTTTATCTTAGCCAAAGTTTCCAAAACTTGGAAATGAACTGCAAATTTTCTGATAAAGAGGCTTAGAACAGACCTCTTAATATTTAAAACAAAGACTATTCTTTGAATGATGGTTTACAGTGAACAAGACTTTCCGTTCACAAACTTCAATTTCTCAATCACATCAACAGATAAGCAAAAGGAAACTTTTTTGCCCCATCAGGAAAACAATGTATGGAACAAAATATTCCAGAATAACTCTGATCAGTGTTATGCAGGAGGATGCTATCTGCCTACTCAAGAGATGAAAGATATGTAGTTGGATGCAGTTCACAGAGTTCATCCAGTCTGATCATTAGCTTAGCTGCCACGGCAGGAATTGAGTGTAAACTTCAATGACTACTGGGTATGATTTTTCAGTTAAGAGAAAAAAAAAAAAACAAACCCACACTGTATTCTAGAACTTAAATTCTCAACCTCTCCATAATCTCTTTTGCATTTTCATTCTGGCCACTTTCACATCACACTGTACATCTGATAAGGGAACCTAGTGAGACTGTGGGTAATAAAATGCAGTAGGCCAAAACTGAGGTGAAATAAGATATCAGGAAGATCATGAGAACATGCAAAAATCCCAACTGAGTTGCTGACTACTTTCTGAAGTGCTCTGAAATGCTACGGGTATGGGGAAATCTCCATACATTTGCAAACAGAAACATTACTATAAAAGTTTTGTCAATATGGCTTGTCAAGTGCTAAAAATAAATTTACGGTGGTACTTACATACTGGGTTGCTACTAATTTTAATGAATGATTCAGGAAGTCTGATGAACTTAGGAAAATTTAAGAATAACTTGAAAATAATTTAGTTAACCAATTTAAAATTGTTTTTCTGATTTAAGGTATGAACACTGGTAAAAACATTTTTAAGTGATTACATAATTGAATGAAAAAAAAAATCAAGGCTGGATTTTCTTCCCTATGGTTCTTGAAACAGACCCAACTTTCTGCTAAACCCTACTATCTTCTTCAGCTGCTTGGACATCATGAAACTGCTTGCCTCTTTTATGCCTTTTCTATTCTTCACGGATAGTGTATCTATACATCTATATCAACACATCCATTTATTTATCTATCAATTTATTTATTTATATTTTTATTTTCCAGGGGCTAAGAATCTATTTGAACCAGGCTTTCAAAGCGAACCTTCATTTGTATTTGTTTCCTAGAAAAGTTACACACATAACAAATGAATCGGATGCATGGACTGATCAATGACAACAGTTAACGAACGCGACATGCTCCAGGAGGCGGAGCTCTCCGACCTCACCTGTAGAAGTATGAACAGCCCCTGACTGTGTTGTGAGTGAAATGTTCCTGAGTCTTCTCATTTCCAAAATCTTCCAGCGGGTCTGACCACAGGATATCACACATAGGTCCATAAGCAGGTGGTTCTTTGAATCGGTCTAACTAAGAAAAATAGAAGACAGAGAGCAAAATACTAATCTTTGGAAAGTTGGAACTTAGAAAATAGAAGAAACCAGCATTTCACAAAACCCATCTTTGCTTCCCAGTCACTGTGCAGAGTGAACTCCCCAACCTTTCTCCTGTTCTGAGGTCTTTCCTCCCCATTCTTCTACTCCTCACCTCTTCCATTTTCCTTCCTCCTTCTTCCTGATGCTCAATTATCATCTGCCTTCATTTCACCTTATACCTCCCTCTCGCCTCTTTAATTCCCACTCTGTTTTTCCTTCCTCCTGATTTCCTCTTTGTCTTTCTCTCCTCCTTATTTTTTTTTTAATCTAGCCAAGTGTTTTAGTTATTACCAACTGATGTTCTACCTGTGTTTCATTTCTTGAGAAGCTTTTATTTTACTTGATTTTGGGGGAAAATTTTTGTTACTGCCTCCCATTGAAATGTGATTTAGAAATCAGGAGAGGGAACAACTTATGGTGTTTGTATTTAACAATATAATTTTGAGAACAGACAGCTTTCATTTTGAGAGTAAGTACGTGCTGTACGACATTTTGGGTATTCACTCATTAGGGGTTAGGTTTCTAATTAAAACCAAGCTGATTAGAGTTACCTTACATACCAATCCTAACAATAAGCAGTAAAATAAACCCCAATTTAGCAGGTCATTTTTCAGTTCACAGTCCTAATTTTCCTAGCTTTACCTGAAGTCCTCATATGAAATCAATTTTCGAATTTTCTAGCTATACACGTTGAGCAAAGCCATGTTTCAATTTAAAATTGTACATTTAGAAGCTGTGAGCACTATAATAACTGAAAATGATATTTCACCAACAATTTTATAACATTGTCACTTTCCCATAGTTTATCCCGATTTAACTGCAATGAAAGGATTTGGGGTGAAGTTAGCAGATACTAGGGAGTCTCTCGAAGAAAAGCATAACACAGCTATGAAAACTCATTAAGAACTGAAATTCTGCATATTTGATACTACAATATTAAAAAAAAAAAACCCACGGGACAGGTGAATATATAAGTCTGACAGCCCATGAAATTCTTTTTCTGAGACATACAAGGTAATGTAAATAATGGTCTTGCTACATAGTGGTGTTGGTTTTTTTTTTTTACTAATATCTAAAAAGTACGAAGCATATATTTCACATTTTCAACACCCAATGAAAACCTTCAATAAGACAAGACCCTCTATATTTGAACCATTTTGTGATCCATAAAATATTCATTGCGAACTTAGACTTGCTTAAGAGACTTAAATAATTTATGCTTTGGAACAATTCATACAAGAAAAATAATGCTTGTCCATAAAAATACAGAATTTCTTTCTAAGAAACAAGAACTTAGTATTAGGGCTAGAGCCATAAAGGAGACACTTTCTGACAAAGGCGGCTTCCCAGCTAGGGCTTCGGTAAAGCAACCAGAGTACAGAACTTACGCTGGAAAAGTTATGGAATGCATTCTAAAATTCATATCATCTACAGTTAAACAACTATGAAACTGATTAAATAAAATAAGTGTGGTAGAAACGCTGACATATGGAAAATGCAAACCAAAAATCACTCTACCTCAAAGTCTAAAGCATAATGATAATAAGAGAATTGAACACAATATCTGAAACATGCTAGAAAAAAAGTCCTAGGGTTAGCAAAGGATATTTTAAAAATCTACATAATTTGTGATAAGAAATGTAGTTACTGATTTCACGAGTCCATCAGATTGCAGAATAAATTGGTTTCATTCATGCACAAACTCATGTACTTGAACTCAAAGACTACATTTCAGTGTTCCGTCTCCATAGAACTTTAAATGTAAAGCAAATACCAATCCTTTGTGGTTACAGAACACCAGAAGCAGATGCGTAATGGCATCTTATAAAAAAGGACACAAGCACACAGAGCAGGCTTATTTAATGTACTTTGGTTTCAATTTAAAAATAAAACCCATGCATTTCCTTTCTAACAGGAAAGTAAATACAATCTTATTTTTTACATTTGAAGACCTGAACTTTAATGATAGAGCATTCAGGTAGAATTCAAATGTTTTACTTACCTAAATATCATTTTCCTTTAAAAAGCAATGACATTTTAAAAGGATACTGAGTATAATCAAAGAAATAAAAGATGTCTCTTCCACTAAATAAAAATATCCTATGCTACATTTTCTCACGAAAGAGGTATTTCTACACTCAACCTAACTCATCATTTCTGCTGGCTAAAACAATGCTAATAGATAGTGTTAAATTAAGTAGAAAAATATCTCTTGTAAAAAATGAACTGCTTGTCACCTCACCACTCAATAAAATCAATAGAATAGCATCATCGCCTTTGTTAGATTGTTACGTTAAAAGTTTAAGCTGCAAAAGCAGATTTTTTAAAGAATAATATGGACACATTTTAAAAGTTCTGTTGTGATATTTCCCCAAGACAAAAACAATGTTTTTTAACTGTAACATATCATGAATATACAATGGGTTGTTTGAAACAAGTCAAAAGGAAATAAAAAGGCATATATGTATATCTTTTTCATGATCAAATATTTTACATTTCTAATGTCATTTCACATGGCAAAATGAACCTTGAGGTTTTAAAGTATAAATATATCCTTCTTTCTAGATAAAAAATGAATACAAAGAAGATATTCACGACTAGTTTGCTGCTACTGCTAAGTCACTTCAGTTGTGTCCGACTCTGTGCGACCCCATACATGGCAGCCCACCAGGCTCCCCCATCCCTGGGATTCTCCAGGCAAGAACACTGGAGTGGGTTGCCATTTTCTTCTCCAATGCGTGAAAGTGTAAAGTGAAAGTGAAGTCGCTCAGTCGTGTCCGACTCTTCTCGACCCCATGGACTGCAGCCCACCAGTCTCCTCCGTCCATGGGAGTTTCCAGGCAAGAGTACTGGAGTGGGTTGCCATTGCCTTCTCCCACGACTACTTTAGATCATTTTAATTCAAAATGTTATCGTTAAAGGCAGGGAAATTAATGTTATGTATTTATTACTGAAGGACTAAAAATGGCTAGACCTGGAAAATAACAGAACTTACTTTTCTGATATCATCTAAAGTGTTTATCTCTGGAGACAAACCGCCGTGTACACACAGGAACTGCTGGTTCATCAGGGCAGCCAGGGGCAGGCAGTCAAAGGCATCCATGCAGGCATCATATACACGTTCTGAATACTTTATTTTACCTTTAAAACATTATAAAAAACCAATTACTTACTCTTATGATTTCAGAAGTAGGATTGGTTCATAAAAATGAATTTTTTTGTTTTCTCGCTGGAATCATATTAGCATATAACTACACATGTAAAGTTCCAAATATGATTAAAGACTTTTTAAAGTTATATATTAACGTTTACATCTACTGCTTTTTACTTTTGTGGTTCATCCATATTTGACCATCTTTAATAGTTTTTTCTATAATGGAGGAGAGAACTTTTGCATACATACATTTCTGCTATTTATTTACAGTGTTAGTTGCTCAGTCATGTCCACTCCATGTGACCCCATGGACTGTAGCCTACCAGGCTCCCTTATCCATGGAATTCTCCAGGCAAGAATACTAGAGTGGGTAGCCATTCCCTTCTCCAGGGGATCTTCGTGACCCAGGAACTGAACATGGATCGCCTGCATTGCAGGGAGATTCTTTACCATGTGAGCCCCCTGAGAAGTCCTATTTATCTACAAATGTCTATTAAATACAGAACAGAACACAAAAACTAGGAGATCAATGGAAGAAGATACAAAACTGGATGATTCTCCCGAACTTTCTTATAGAAAAGCAGATAGCAAGAAAGTTTCCAATGTTGCTTCTAAATCACTGCACATTGCTTTCCTTTATTAACTTACAACTAATGTTTTTAGAGAAGTTTTGTGTTCCATTGAAATAGGGCTAAATGAATGACAGAAAGAAATTTAAGTTTCCAAAGACAATGAGGAAAATTAAGACAGAGGGAAATTACATTTATATGAGGTACTCCTCACCCCTAGTTTATTTCTGTAAGAAGAAGTTGTCTTTAATTCTGTAAAATCTACTTGAGGCTGGTAAATCCTTTGCGTCCAGAAAGAGAAGCACAAGGTTGAATCTGTCCTCCATTTGATTTTATTGAGTGATTTGAGATTAAAAAGTAGGATTATCCTGAACGGCAATATTCTGACTACTTTAAAATATAACTTACTCGCTTGTTGCTTAGGCTTGTTGTTGTTGTTAAGTTGGTAAGTCATTTCCAACTCTTTGCAATCCCATGGACTGCAGCATGCCAGGATTCCCTGTCCTTCATTATCTCCTGGAGTTTGCTCAAACTCATGTCCATTGAGTCAGTGATGCCATCCAACCATCTCATCTCTGTCACCCCCTTCTCCTCCTGCTTTCAATTTTTCCCAGCATTAGAGTCTTTTCCACTGAGTTGGCTCTTTGCATCAGGTGGCCAAAGTACTGGAGTTTCAGCTTCAGCATCAGTCCTTTCAATGAATATTCAGGATTGATTTCCTTTAGGATTGACTGGTTGGATCTCCTTGCTGTCCAAGGGACTCCCAAGGGTCTTCTCCAACACCACAGTTCAAAAGCATTAATTCTTTAGCACTCAGCTTTCTTTATGGTCCAACTCATATCTATACATGACTACTAGAAAAACATAGCTTTTACCATGTGGACCTTTGTCATCCAAGTGATGTCTCTGCTTTTTAATATGCAGTCTAGGTTTTTCCGTTTTTCTTCCTAGGAACAAGCATCTTTTAATCTGCTGTCTAGGTTTGTCACAACTTTCTAGCAGCAAGCATCTTTCAATTTCATAGCTGCAGTTACCATCTGCAGTGGTTTTGGAGACCAAGAAAATAAAATCTTCAACGGCTTCTACTTTTTCCCCTTCTATTTGCCATGAAGTGCTGGGACTAGATGCCATTATCTTCAGTTTTTGAGGGCTGAGTTTTAAGCCAGCTCTTTGGCTTTCCTCTTTCACCCTTATCAAGAGGCTCTTTAGTGCCTCTTCACTTTCTGCCATAAGGGTGGTGTCATCTTCATATCTGAGATTGTTGATATTTCTCCTGGAAATCTTGATTCCAGCTTGTGATTCACGCAGCCCAGCATTTCACATGATATACTTTGCATATAAGTTAAATAAGCAGGGTGACAATATACAGTCTTGATGTATTCTTTTATCAATTTGGAACCAGTCAGTTGTTCCATGTCCAGGTCTAACTGTTGCTTCCTGACCTGCATACAGATTTCTCAGGAAGCAGGTAGGGTGAACTGGTATTCCCATCTGTTTAAGAATTTTCCACAGTCTGTTGTGATCCACACAGCCAAAAGCTTTGGCTTAGATGATTTTCTGGAAACCCCTTGCTTTTTCTATGATCCAATGAATGCTGACAGTTTGATCTCTGGTTCCTGTGCCTTTTCTAAACCTTAGGCTAAATCACATCAAATATTAATTCAAATTTTATATCATTTATAAAGAACTTATACTTTTAAAAGAAATTCTTAATTCTCTTAACTCGCCATGCTCAGAAAGTAATATGAAATGATATGGACTCATTTTTTGAGCTTTTTACTTTTAAGCAATGGATCATAATGTAAAACTCTGTATGGATTAAAATGACTATTTAGCATACACGATGTTAAAAGAGAAACCAGAAGTATACTTACATTCTTGTTTAAATGTGAAATACTCTGTTAGATGTCTACATTCATGATTTCCACGAAGTAAAAACAGTGTTTTGGGGTAAAGAATTTTCAAAGCCCACAAATACAGCACACACTGAGAAAAAAAAGAATAATATAAAAATGAATATTTTCCACTATAGTTACACATACTTTGGCTCACATACCAGGAAGATATTAACAAAATGTGCTAGTATGGCCAAAAGTCTCCAAAAGACTACGTCTTTTTTAAGGAAGATATTGAAAATCAAACAGAAAATATTATTTCGGTACCAAGCCAGATTCATCTATGTGTGCTCAGCTGCTCAACTGTGTCCAAATCTTTCATACACCCATGGACTATAGCCTGCCAGACTCCTCTGTCCATGGGATTCTCCAGGCAGGAATACTGGAGTGGGTTGCCATTTCCTTCTCCAAATGTTCATCTGTACTAAAATATAAACATCGCATTGGGGATCTAGACAATACACGCAAACAAACAATGGACTACATACAGTCTGTTGGATAAAACCAAAATGAAAATATATTAAAAATGAAAATATACTTGTGTAAAAGTATGAGAAGAAATGTGATGAACAGCTAATAAATAAAATAAAGCCACTTCTCTTTGTAAAGCGAATTATTTTGAATAGAAATGGAAGAATTAGCAAGGAAAGGCCTGACAAAATTTGGAAGCAGACACTGATAAGCTCAGGCTAACCTGGATTGTGTCTCTATTTCCTGTTATGCTCTTCTCTCCTTCACTAGTCTTCTCTCCCATTATCTTGTCTCTTATTTCAGTGCTTTTGGTATTTAAAGCCTTGACCTTTTCATTTCATATATAATTGTAATCAAAATGAAGGCCAAGGAATCTCACTACACATGCTGTTGACAGCTAGGGGAAACTTTTCATATATCTTAAAACTCACAAAATGATTAGTTGTATATTGCAGTTTGTATAAAAATGAGGCTTGGAATCAACCTCCCTTGACACAGACTTCCAGAAGCGTGAATTAAGATAACTGGGATACTCAAGTATTAACATCAATTTCATTATCCTCAAATAGCATTCATTAAAAATCCACAGGGAAGAGAAAATCACACTGAAAACAAGTATGCTTTTTAATTCTCATGAACTTTATTCTGAAAGTGAAGCTAAAGAACCAGAAGAATATTGAGACAAGTCTGATTCTAGTTACTAAAATCTAAAACCCCAAATAATGCAATATTTACACTTTAATAATGAGCTTTCTAACATATGGTAGGAATGAGGGACAAGCTACTGGCAATTCATCTGTAGTGCTGCCTATGAACAATCATCATTTCTGTCAGCCCATATGATTATTTATTAAGTCAATGGAAGTAAATGTTTGAATACATAGCCCTAGTTTTAAAGAAAGAAAAAAATATGCATTATTGAGTTGTTCAAGCCAGATACTGTCCCCAACTATGCAATTATAATTGAATAAACAAAAATGATGAGCTAACATCAAATTTTAAATATATATATTACATTAAATAATTTTACAATGACTAGTTTGTGCTTAAAATTATTACCTAAAGTTCATGAGAAAGATGATATTACTATTTCTGAGAAGTTGACCAATGGCCAAATGGAAGGATTATGATCTTTTGATAAGTGTAAAAATCCCCTATTATCTCAGTGGGTAGTAGGTGTTTCAATGAGTCTCTCTTATGTATCAGGTTTAGAGGTGCACTTATAGTGTTCTAGCAAAAGGAATGTATATTATCAAGCTTGTCTCACATTTCAGAGAAGATATACACAGTTATTAACGTCAATGTGAGAGCCATTCTGATTTTAAATTTATACAACTGTTATCATATGTATATTTTGCTTATATATTATGTATAAATAGTGTAATTTAAAATTATAAATTGAAAATATAAATTAAATTATAAATTATATATGCATATATCTTTCCCAAATAGATTGCTAACATTGGATGTTGATTTGGAATAGGAATGGGTATGTGAAATTTTTAAAAATTACATTCACTTGTTGAAATTGTATTTAAGGCATATACTGGGGGAGAGACTATGTGCTTTGGCTATATTGTAGTTACTTTTTAAAAAGATTTTGTTTTTGTTTTCACTAAAGCATAATTTATATGCAGTGAAATGTATATATCTTAAATGTACTGGTCAGTGAATTTTTCCATATGTATATTCCCATGAAACCACCACCCAGATTCAGTTACATTTCAGCATCCAGATGGCTTCCTTGTGCCCCTCCCCCAGTCAATATCCTTTGGAAAATGTTACCACAGTTCCTAACTCTTTAGATTAGTTTTACCTATAACAATGCATTTTAAAGCAAAGCTATAATCTCTCCAACAAAAATCTAAACTGCAACTTAACCCCACTCAGATACTACCAAAGGAATCACATTCTAGAGCCCACATACTCTTTTTCTGCCATCTGTTAAAGATCATGTTTTGACATCAGCACATGGTTTTATCACCTCTAGTCTTAATTACTGTAGCTCTTTCATAACTGAAAACTCAAAGGTTCTATGGCTTCCTTATCCTATCTATTTACCTTTTCAACGATTCAATACACATTTCATATCCCTTATTATGTAATGGACATAAAGCTCCCTGCATGGAGTAGAAATTTAGGAAATAGTGACTCCTTTCCTATAAATGAGAAGGAACACAACCAGAAAGGAGAGGGAGTAGAGAGAGAATGGGGGAGAAAAAAGAGAGATGACGGAGAGAAAAAGGAAGGGAGGGAGGAGGAGGGAAGGAGGAAAGAAAACACTGAAGAAAACTCAATTTCCAAATTCTTGGCTCAGAGGACCCTAAAAATAAGAGTCTTCTTTTCACATTTTATTTCCCTCTCCCCCGTGGCAAGAATAAAATATCTTCCCAAACACTGAACAAAACCACAAACACAGCCAATATGGACTAAGTGGCACGGTAAATGACAGGGCAAGGGGTGGACTGGAGAGTGGAGCCCCGCCAGCCTTCGACCTCAACATCTGGTGGGAGAGAGCTGCCAAGCACAACTCTGTCTTGCTCGCAACTATTTTGTCATCTAAAGTTCTAACATTCTGGAGATCTGAAGAGCTTAAAATTACAACTTGATATTCTTTAAAAGAAAAAAAAAGAAAGAAACCCCATGTAAAACATTATCACAATTAATAAACAATGAAATAAAAATTAGTTAAATAGCTGTTTTTTTGGTCCATGTGGTATCAGATGGCTAATATGAATAAAATTTTCATTGGATTTACTGAGTAAGGTAGAAACAGAGGCAAGTTCAATTGGCTTTTTTTGAATGGTGATATTTAAATCAGTTGCACTAACCACTTTCAACAACACTTTGACTATTTTTTCCCATCTAAGTAATTAAACAGTTATTTACAATTTAACTTGGACTTCCCTGGTGGCTGAGATGGTAAAGTGTCTGCCTACAATGCGGGAGACCAGGGTTTGATCCCTGGGCCAGGAAGATCCCCTGGAGAAGGAAATGGCAGCCCACTCCAGTACTCTTGCCTGGAAAATCCCAAGGACAGAGGAGCCTGGTAGGCTACAGTCCACAGGGTTGCAAAGAGTCAGACACGACTGAGAGCCTTCACTTTCACTTTATAATTTAAAATTAGCTTGGTTTTATAAATACAAAAGATTAGAGCATAGGTTTCTCTTATGTATCTATCTTCCTCAGAGAAGCAGCACTAAGGATATAATTTTCTTCATTAGTTTAATTGGCTTGACTACAGCAGTGCAATGATTTACTTTGTGATTTACTCTTAAAAACTTGTATGGGGAGTCAAGAAGGATGTAAAAGAAGAAGCAAGAAAGGAAACATATATATGTGTGTGTGTGTGTATATATATATATATATATATATATATATATATATATATATTCAGCCTCGGATATATATCAAGCAGCTCCCTAAAATAGCTATACATGCTATGAAACATTCCAATCAAAAATGCTGTCTCTCAGTCACAGGACGATCAAGTGAGGGATGTGTATCGGCTGGGAAAAGACCCAGATTTGTGAAATGTCGAATGCTGCTCCTCAAAGCCATCATTTGCCTGGTCTGAAAAGCACCCGGAGAAGCAGCGCTGGGGACTCGCAATGCACTATAAAGAGCATCAGATTCGAGGAGACAGCCAAACAATCTCTTCCTCGTGTCTGTGGCTTCACTCTGTCACCTAACATCACCTGCTGCACTGTTTGCTTGTTATTCTCAGGCAGAAGCACGGAACACTGCCTGACGTACCATGGTTCATGCTAGTCTATGGGTTCACAGCTAGTAAATACAATTCTTCCTACTTAAAGGAGTCTGAGGCCTGGGCTGAGATCTAGTTATTAGTACTGTGGGAGGGGCTCAAGGCAATGTCTTGCAGTGCAGAATGGCTAGAAAGGGAACCTGATGAAGTGAATAGAAGGAAACAGCTGTGTGTGCCTCTTCTTCCAAATCTGAGTTTTCCGTGCATTCTCATAGAAATACATTCAGCCATGAACCTATATATGTAAGCTTATATGTGTGTACGCACATACACACACACACACACACACAGACACAAAGAGATTAGACAGCATAATGCCAGCATCAGAAAGAGGATGGTATTTGATGTGAGACAAATTATGATCCCCAGGCAAAATTACCTCTCTTATCACTACTCAAAAGCTTGCTTGTTTTGTTTGGGCTAACTTTGTGGGGGACAATTTCTAATTCTGGCAGAAGAAGAGTGGAGGAGAGGCGAGGAGGGAGTTCACAAAATGATCTTCATGTACTGCCCAGAACACATAACCCAGTGCCTGTAAATACTGCCCAGATGAGACTGTATGAAATCTGAACCTACTCTTCAAAGCTAATTTGGTAAAAATTAAACTTAAGTGCTCTTCTTTGCCCAGAGAACAGCCGAAGGAGAAGACTTGCAGTGGAACTCTGAATTATTAAGATGAATCAGGATGTCTGTTAGGAGATACTACACTCTGGAAAACTGAGCTCTCATTTTAGGATTTGTCTTAAAGCAACAGGTTTGCCCTTTAGATTACATTGGTGAGGGAGTGGACTGTGTGCATGTCTGCACACCTGTAAATTAATAAAACAGTATGTAAAAGTGTCTGCATCACTTACGTGTACATTTTTTTATGGCTCGTTTAGTGAATATATGGCCAAGGCATGGGATTGGAAAGAGCACAGACTTTGAATCTTGGCACTGCCATTCACTGTGTGTGCAAGTCTCTCTGAGCCTTGGTTTTGCAGGCTGGAAAGGAAGACATTCACAAGCTCCTTGAAGAGCTATGAGGAATAAATGAGATCATTTATACTAGGCAAACAATACCATTTCTAACTTGCAAACAATGTCAGTTTCCTTAACCCACAATTAAAAACCTCACAGTATCTTCAGTAAGTATATTTTACATAAATGACTGTTCTGTTTTAAATAGGATCATATCACTGAGCCATCCTCAAACTCCTCAAAGATCACAATCTAATCAAAACGGATCATTTTTACTTATGAGGCCATCGCATTTTTGTCATTTTGTGTGCATGTGGCCAAGTCCCTGGGGCTGTACTCTCAGACTTCTAAAGTTTAATTAAAGAGCTGTTTTTAAAGATGGGAACTATGGTACATGCATCTCAGAAGTTTTAAAGTTTATCAGTGTCCTCTGATAGCCACATTTGGTATTTCCCCAACGTTTGTTTTCAGATTTTTATTCTTTGCTTAAATTACAGAAGATACTAATATATATTACATAAACTATCATAGTTCAAGTATCTAGATTAATTGTAGACTAAAATTAAAATCTACTGAGGAACCAGTTAGTGATTACTGCTTCTCAACTTCTTTACTTTAAAGAAACAGTTCTAAAAAAGCTCTAATTAGAGAGAGTTTATGAAGTTTCGAGAGGTAAATAGACTGGTAACGTTAAGAGAAAAAGTTCTAACACAACACTCCATCATGTGGCTGATAAATTTAATCAGTCCCTACAGGAGAGTCTTCACCATTCTTTGCTTAGAAGATGAGATTCAAAGGAAGTATATATTACACCGATTGCAGTTATTCTCTGAACCTTTCATAGGAACATAGAAATGTCAAATGAATAATGTCAATTTGAGTCACTAAAATAATTTTTAAAAATATTTACTTAGATTCCACATAACCTTAATTTAAGGGAAGAACAGAAACTCTTTACCTCGCATTGCTGTTTCGTGTCTCCTACAGTCTTTCTCAAATCCGTCTACACATGGAAATCACATTTAGCCAAGTCAACAAACTCTGGCCCACAGGAAATAACTATGCCCCTTCTGGAAAACATCTTCAAATGAGAAGGCATATTCTTTCTTTCTTCTTTTCCTTCAAGCTGCATGTAATGTGAGAACATGAGGGCTGAAGCTGGTGTGGCCCAACCTCTTGGGTCATGAGGTTGACTTTGGAAGGAGGTCACACTCATCAGATCAATAAGGCAGACAGCCTGGGCCCTGGGGCCAGGCTGAGTCACACCAGTCATGGTCCACCCATCTATGGGTTTTTACTTGAGAGAGAAATAAACTTCTGTTCAAAACCACCATTATTTTTTTCTTTACTCTTGGCAGATACTAGCCCTAAAGTGATACAAAGGTCTTAAAAAATTTGTACTCCTTCACACTTCTCTGCCATGTTGGTGAAGTCAGCCCATGAATGAGGTTTTACAAGGTTTCTTAATTTCTTCTTCTGTGCTTTTCTCACTTCAGTTTTCCTCTGAGCTAAATCTTACTTGTTCTTTGTTTCTTACCCCAGCCATATATCTCTCAAAATTCTCCCAAATTTCTATATTCCAGTGGTAATTATCTTCTGTACCCCTTTTATCCCAAGATTTTAATAACCAGTTCAAATAACAATTAAATCCTGGATGACTATCTGTTTTAGACTTCTGATTCTATAGAGCTTTTTATAGTTATATTTTCCTGTATTGATTTAGGCTTCTGGAGAGCAAGGATGTATACTTCTTTAAATTCTCCCAATTACCGTGCATATACATTTTATGTGCTTGATAAAACTTGCTTACTAAATGGTAGAATTACCTAAATGTATTTCCTTTTTTTGAACTTCTACAACCCTCCCTCCCTTACCAGCATGAATAATTAAGAAACATGTGATCTTTAAATGTGATTAATATATTGATGGCTATACACAATGTGTGTGTATATATATATACACACACACACACACACACTACAGACACACATACATATGGTCAATGACTGGAGGTGAACTGAATTGGAATACCACCCCCTTCAAAAGTTAGTATAACAGTTTAAAAGTAAAAGCCATCTAAGAGTGATGTTTTTAAACATTAAATATTCCTATAATAAAATATTATGATAAAATTTTAAAACCTAGAATTTCTTTTATAAATGATTACTATGAATGTATTACATTGGTGTGGGTCTTCAGTAAATTTGATTTCTCTCTTTACTTAAGAATAATTGTTTTCCTTTTTAAAGTATTATTTCCAAGAGTACATATAATGTCATCTGCTATAGCATGAGCTCTTTAAAACTTATTCTTATTTATAATTATTTCTTTTAATAAGTATTTATAAGTTATTTCTATGTATGAAACACCACATTAAGCACCAGGAAGAAGAGCAAAGGTGTGAATAAAACAAGACCCTTGACTTTATTTTGAACGTAACTTCTACTTACCTGAAACAGAAGCAGTTGGGAGGCTGAGGATGAATGTCTACTCAAAGGTTATCTGTTTTGTTTTAATAAATGATTTTGACAAATAACCCTAGTTAGATGACAGGTGCCATACAAGACAAAACAGCAGCTGTAAGTGTACTCACACACACTCACACACAAATGCAGACAGACAGACATGCACTTGATTATCCATTTACAAAAATAACTTAGTGCCTCCTAAGATATAACTGCACAAATCTGTTTATTTAATCGACTTTTATTAGTTCTCTCAAGAAGAGACAGAATTAGCTAATGTAAAATATGATGCAATTTTTGCAAAGTTGCAAATTTGTAAAAAGTACAAAAGGCAAAATCTTACTATTAGCCAATTCCTTGACATTTCTATGCAATAAGAAGCACATAGGAATCAATGAAAAATAGGAATATATAGCATCTCCAAAAGTATATGTATTAGAGTTTATTGTTAAAGACTAGGGATTTATTTAACACAATAATATTCACCACTTTTATCTTGCTAAAATAGTGTTAATCCATTACTGAACAGCTAAAAGGAATCATGCAGACTTACTTCGATACTGAAGTACCCTCTGTCAACATAGTCCCCTAAGAAGAGGTAGCGAGTGTTGGCAGGAGATCCCCCCACTTCAAAGAGTTTCATCAAGTCAAAGAATTGTCCATGGATGTCCCCACAAACTGAAAGAAACAAAGAAAATTCATTTTATGGTTATATTATGTTCCAATTCTGAATTAGATAATAAAATTACAAAATTTTAGAGCCAGAAGGAATTCAGAGGCCATCTTAGCCACAACATTCTTTTGCAAAACAGGAAAGTAAGACAGAGTTTCCAAAGTTAATCTGTGGCAAACCTCGCTTTGCATCCAGGCCTCTATCACTTCACAGATTAAATGGAAAAATAACAACAACAATAATAATAGCTATTATTGTTGTGTGTTTAACAATTCTACACCAGAATTGTTTAACAAAACTGCACTATGCTGACAGTTTTATACACAGTTTGTAATTTAATACTAACAATATCATGGAATAGGTTTTCCTTTTGCAGATGTGTCAAAGACAAAGAATTTGGCATAACCTATATACTGGTATCTAAACATATATCTATCACATGTTATTGCCTCCTGAAGAAAAGTTGATGCATATTATAAAAATTGTATTTAATTGACTCTAAAATGTCATCAATTATAAAACACATCATTATTTTAGGTACCATTGAGAAAGAAAAAAACCAATTAAATTTAAATTGATATCATAAATGAGCATTTTTATAAGATGAACCCTAGTATCAGATGTCAAACTTTTTTCAAATTTTGAAATGAAATCCTATAAAACAGTAAAAAAAAAAAAAAATCACTGGGAATTGCAATTTCTTAACTTTCTCACCTTCTCTTGAAAACAAAAATTCTTAAAAGCCATGTAGTCTCTCAGTTTAAAAACCAATTATTCAGTACTGTTTCATCTGTTACTTTCAAATCTCTAAAAAATAAATATTATCTCCATTATGGTTATGTGGCTGGACAAGATCACTGTTAAAAATGAATGATACAGAGTTTCAATTCAGATTTGTCTAATTCAAAGCTTTTGCTGTCAACTATCATGTTATAATATCTTTGACATTTTATAGGGTTTACATATGTGTATATATTTAATATTTTAAGACAATTTTATGCTTGAATGATGAATAATTTGGCTATTTCTTTCATGCTAAGAGGTTCACAGAATGAATGTATCAGTGAATAGGAAATCAAGAGGTCAAAGGATGCTTGCTATCTTAACACATTCTATGCTGTAGTCGAAAGCAAGCTGAAATATCTTCAACTTCATCCCTTTATGTGATGAAAGCTGACAGAAGGAAATATGAATCAAAGGGATTCACTGATTTAAAAAAATACTGTAAAACAATGGATGAATAAAAATGCCATATAAATTCTCATTTTTGCCATGCAAAAGACCCTCAGGCTTCAATCCTGAGAGATTCTGGGTATGTTACTCAACTTCTCTGAGCCTCAGTGTATTCATGTATAAAATGGGATGATATTGGTACTTTGACTTACTTGGCTATTGTGAGAATTAAAGGTATCAATAATGTAATGGAATTAGAAGAGTTCCTGAAACCTGGTATGAACTTGAAAACTGTGAGATCAAAGTGGCATTTCAAAATAGTTGTATCAAAAATATCAAGGTACCAGAAAGAATGGGATTTTGGTGCTCAGGGTAAAGGAGGAAGGAGGAATGAAAAACATTCTGGAGCATCTTCCTCATTTTTCCCTCCCCTCCTATCCTCTCTTGCCCTTTCCATTCCTCCATTTCAACTCATGGCCATGGCTGGAAATTCATGGATCATTATTTTTTATACTGTCATGTCAATGACAAATACCAAGACACTAATTCAGGTTGTGGATCATGAACTTGGAATTACTGACATACAATTGCAGCATAATCCGGCAACTAGAATCACAGAATTTTATAAATACATGGGCTCTAGATGATGTAGACATTAAGGACAACTTTTCTTTCATTGGAGTATAGAATTACATTATTGTGAATGCAATTTTATAAAAACTGGAAAGTAAGCTCTTCTTTTTGGCTTACAGTCACTTTGTGCTAAGAGAGAATCTCAATGATATATCAATACAAGATCAGCACAATTACTGGATCTTGGCTTGATGATATAAAAGATCAGGGAGCAATTGCTGTAAAGCTGGCGTGGGAAACAAGATACTCTGAAATTCAGTTACTAGTAGGATGGCCACATTACCACTGACTACCTTACACCAGCCACGCAATTCAAACCATGCTTTTATAGTAAGGACCACTTATGATAATCTTCAGCAAAGAAAAGCAACTTGCATATACAATCATAAAAAACACTCAAAGTCCAAAGAAAGGAAACAGTAGCTCAAATAGAATATACCTGAATAATTGAGATATTTTGACTAAGGTTGAAGGATTTCCCAGATCAGTTTAAGTGAAAACCATGTATCTTTTTTTTTTCCCCAAATCATTTTTATATCTATTTGGTCACCATCCTATTGCTTTTCTTATTCAGTAGATGCCAGTCTTCTCTGTCTCAAATAGGCCACGTTTCTTTCTTGTACACCCACAGGCTGACCCTTTTTCTTCCAGTAAGTCTGAGCTATTCATCAGTATACTTCTTTCCAAAAGCATTCTTCTTTCCATTAACTTGTTTTACTTTATTCATAGTACTTATTACTCTCAGGAATAATCTAGCTGATTAATTTGCATGTCTGTTTCTTCCCTGATTCTTCCCACTGGACTGTAAGCTGTATAAGAACTATAACCTGTGAGAAGCTGCCAGCTCTTGTCCACTGTAACACGGACATGGAGAATGGTGCCTACCATCCAGTGGTAGAGAAAAGTGCTACCCTAGAATTCTTCACTGGGCCTGTGCTGTGCTGAATTTGGAAACCCATTCATTACAGAAGTCAAGCTTTTGAGGGGCCCCTCAGACCAACAGAGATGGACCACAGTGGGAGTTTGCTCTGGGGGAAGCTGAAGGTCCTCAACTTGTCTGATACGGTATTTGTTTTAAGCCTTTCAAGTCACAGCTTTCAAAACAGTATTGTGGCAAGACTGGGGGAGAATGAGGGACCTCCATGCAGGTTATGGTGATTTCTTTACCTGGTTCTACACCAGAAACACTTGTAGAGCTTTTGAAACTACAGATTTCTGGGTCCTGAATCAGAATCTCAAGAGATGCAGACTGATAACAAGCTCTTCAGAGGAAGTTATCTAGCCAGTAAGATGAGAGACCAGTGCTTTCCACCCTCTGTCTTAGCAGACTGAGCCCTCATTCTGCATGCTTGTGTGGTTCCCCTCACAGTATGCACAGGTGGGAGAAACACACATTGGAAAGGCAATTTTGTTCCATGCTAATCCCAGGTTGGTGTGAGATCAGAAATTCTTACTACCTGAAAGGATGCTATTGAAGTGATTGCTTGATGGAGTCTAGGACAGAGGGATGAATCTAAACAAAGAGCACACTTATTCATGCATTTGAATGTGGCTATTGCTCAGGCCTTGTGCATTTCAGCTTTCACATGAAGAATTCATCCCAAAGTCCTAATATTTGGGAACATTCACTATTTTGATTTCAAAAATCAAGAAGAGAGTGACCACCATACTGAGGTATCCATGCTTCAGTACCCAAAGGATGGAGGGTGGGGTTAGGACATCACACAGAGGGAAGGGTACCATGTCACATTAAGTGAAAAGTACAGCCCAGTAACCTTCTGTCTATGCAATGCCATAGACCCCACCTTCTATCCTCTTGGGTACCTAAAACATTGAGAGAAATAAAGTCCAACAAATTTTAGCTAATGAGGCAAACCATGTGCTTGGTTGTTCGCAGCCTGTAACTCCCTATGAGGCCAGGTCCTTTCATTTTCAATGTCGTTGGTTTTAACAGCACTTCTAGAACAAACAGGGGGCTTCCCTGGTGGCTCAGATGGTAAAGCGCCTGTCTGCAATATGGGAGACCCGGGTTCGATCCCTGGGTCAGAAGGATCCCCTGGAAAAGGCAATGGCACTCCACTCCAGCACTCTTGCCTGGAAAATCCCATGGACGGAGGAGCCTGATAGGCTACAGTCCATGGGGTCGCAAAGAGTCAGACATGACTGAGCGACTTCATTTTTACTAGAACAAACAGGCTTTGACAAGTTCTATTATACCTTCAAGGCAAGCTCATTCTTCACCAAATACTTCTGCTTCCCATATTCCCCCAGCTTCTCATTATTTGCTTCTCATTTCCAATGGAACACTGCTGGCAGGCAGGAACTTGACTAGGGGCCAGCTTTGAAAGCCCTACTATATTGAAAACGCACCAAAAATATAGGAATACAGGACACCTAATGAAAGCACTCCTCATCTCTATGAAATTATCCATCCATTTGAATGAACATTCAAAAATACATATTATGTCTTCAATAGATTATGACCAGACTTAAACATATTTCTATAAGAAATGTATAGTTACGATAGTTAATTAACACGTAATGACAAGAAACATGAGCTTTTTTCTGGACCACTAGTACCCTAATCCATTCCGGACGTGCTACATCATGATGGTTCTTTTTCCTGTGAGATGCAACAAGTCCTCCACTTGTTTTTACACTGGGCAAGTAAGAACTACCAGGAACACTGAGCAGTAGAATCGAGTTATTGAGAAGGTTGTCATTACCTTCTTCTTGGTTCTTTTTCTAAGTCAGGTGACGAAGTGGTTTTGAATGTGGCTGTTCTAACATCCTCAGTACAACCAAACAGTGCAAGAGGGACTAACATCTTATGATGCTCATGTTTTTTTTTTTCTTATTTTTCTCTCAACTACTATTAGAAAATACATAAATTATGCCTAAATAACCAACTAATAAGTAATACCAAAGCAAACAAGGCAATTGGAGTAATTGCCTTTTAATACTATTTCCATCCCCTGGTGACTCTTCAGTCCAGTTCAGTTCAATTCAGTCGCTCAGTCGTGTCCGACTCTTTGCGACCCCATGAATCGCAGCACGCCAGGCCTCCCTGTCCATCACCAACTCCCGGAGTTCACTCAGACTCACGTCCATCGAGTCAGTGATGCCATCCAGCCATCTCATCCTCTGTCATCCCCTTCTCCTCCTGCCCCCAGTCTCTCCCAGCATCAGACTCTTTTCCAATGAGTCAGCTCTTCACATGAGGTGGCCAAAGTACTGGAGCTTTAGCTTTAGCATCATTCCTTCCAAAGAAATCCCAGGGTTGATCTTCAGAATGGACTGGCTGGATCTCCCTGCAGTTCAAGGGACTCTCAAGAGTCTTTTCCAACACAGTTCAAAGGCATCAATTCTTCAGCGCTCAGCCTTCTTCACAGTCCAACTCTCACATATACATGACTACTGGAAAAACCATAGCCTTGACTAGATGGACCTTAGTCGGCAAAGTCATGTCTCTGCTTTTAGGCCACAGTAAATGAAAGTTTATTGAAAATGACCCTCACATGAGTGGTCTCATAATTTTTGACATAAGTCTTCTAAAGAAGAGCACGGAATTTTGAAGGGGGAAACAAAATAACGTACAGAAAAAATCTGTCTGTGTTTCTTGGGAAAGGAAATAGCTTTTATTTCTCATATCATTGCTAGAGAGCTAGTTATTACACTTTGAAATCACAAACTTAGGAGGTTGGTGTACATGTAAACATAAATATAAATGTGTGTGTGTATAAAGCCACCCACCACAAAGGAGGAATTATTTGGAGATTAGTGGTTAGTGCACCAGTTAGGAAGTCATTAAACAAGTTCAAGACATTTCTCAGTGTAGATTACAGCAAAGTAGTGCTAAAGAGAAACAGCAATAAACAGCTGGGGCAGGAACAAGAGGCTCTTTGTAGTTAGCTGAGAAAGCTCTTGGGATCTACAAACTGGACAATGAATCAGTCACAGGGCAAGTCTAAGAGTCCCTAGAACTGGCACACTGCTAAAGAGAGAAGATAATGGCCAGCATATTGACGGCAAATGGCCTCTTGAGAAAATAAGCTCAGAGTATGGAGGACAAGTTGGAAAGATAACCAAAATGAAGATCAAGCCTATGCTTTGCATCTCTTGACTAAGAGAAATGCCGCTCTCTGTCGAAAAGGGATAGTTGCTCAAAACAACTACGCATATGTGATATGTGTAATGAAGAATGCATGCCTAAATTAATGATTCTGCAAGAAAGTATACCCATATTTTAATTTAACTATTTTTCAAAGACTTCTATTGTTTTTAAATTCACATTGGCGACTAAACTGCTATCTTGGAAAAATGTAAAAAGTAGACCATACTGAACATATGATGAAGTCCCAGTATACTTGCTATACAAGTGAGAGTTTGTAAAGGCTCTGCTACAGATTCCATCCTGAGTGGGAGACACATTAACAAGTGTAAGATAAAATAAAATACATACTTTGTCATAAAACTACTTTCAAAAGCCTTGAATTCATGCTCTGATCCACACATTTGGCCCTGTATATGACTGGTTCCAAATAGGAAAAGGAGTACATCAAGGCTGTATATTGTCACCCTGCTTATTTAACTTCTACGCAGAGTACATCATGAGAAATGCTGGGCTGGAAGAAGCACAAGCTGGAATCAAGATTGCCGGGAGAAATATCAATAACCTCAGATATGCAGATGACACCACCCTTATGGCAGAAAGTGAAGAGGAACTAAAAAGCCTCTTGATGAAAATGAAAGAGGAGAGAGAAAAAGTTGGCTTAAAGCTCAACATTCAGAAAACGAAGATCATGGCATCTGGTCCCATCACTTCATGGCAAATAGATGGGGAAACAGTGGAAACAGTGTCAGACTTTATTTTTTTGGGCTCCAAAATCACTGCAGATGGTGATTGCAGCATGAAATTAAAAGACACTTACTCCTTGGAAGGAAAGTTATGACCAACCTAGATAGCATATTCAAAAGCAGAGACATTACTTTGCCAACAAAGGTCCGTCTAGTCAAGGCTATGGTTTTTCCTGTGGTCATGTATGGATGTGAGAGTTGGACTGTGAAGAAGGCTGAGCACCGAAGAATTGATGCTTCTGAACTGTGGTGTTGGAGAAGACTCTTGAGAGTCCCTTGGACTGCAAGGAGATCCAACCAGTCCATTCTGAAGATCAGCCCTAGGTGTTGTTTGGAAGGACTGATGCTAAAGCTGAAACTCCAATACTTTGGCCACCTATGCGAAGAGTTGACTCATTGGAAAAGACTCTGATGCTGGGAGGGATTGGGGGCAGGAGGAGAAGGGGACAACAGAGGATGAGATGGCTGGATGGCATCACCGACTCAATGGACATGAGTTTAGTGAACTCCGGGACTTGGTGATGGACAGGGAGGCCTGGCGTGCTGCGATTCATGGGATTGCAAAGAGTCGGACACGACTGAGTGACTGAACTGGACTGAACTTGTCTATATCCACATTTGGCCCTATTTACTTGTCTATATCCACATCTGGCCCTGTTTACTTGTCTATATCTAAGGAAATTCTTCAAGGAACATCAATAGTTCAACTTTTTACTGATGCTAAGCAAAAATTTTATAATGTCATAGAATTCTATGTTAAAGAATGCCTATAGAAATTAGGATGTCTAGAGACAGAGGAGTTTTAAAAAACAAACAACAAAAACAGTCAAATAATACAGTACAGGTGAAAATAGATTTTTCATGGACTGGTATTTCAAAATGGCATCAATATTATGACTTAGAAGTCAAGTGTTTTTAATTCTTGGTTCACTATTTATTTTTCTATAAAGATCTTTTAGTTCCTCCAAAATACTGGCTTTTATCATCTTGGAAGATATATAAAGTAGAATAACTTCTTCTAAAAGTTTTTCCAGTTCTCGCAAAACTTAACAGATTGTAATTTTTCTTTTAGAGAAGACATTACTGAGTTGCTGAACAATTTTCACCATTAGAAGTCCACTCTA
Organism: Ovis canadensis; assembly: GCF_042477335.2. Taxonomy (NCBI): domain Eukaryota; kingdom Metazoa; phylum Chordata; class Mammalia; order Artiodactyla; family Bovidae; genus Ovis; species Ovis canadensis. Next base: position 39,686,271 of record NC_091250.1, on the reverse strand, counting down.
CTTTCAGCTTCATTTAATCCAACCCAATATTTTTTCCATAATAGCCACATTTTTCCAAGACGATACCCTTTCTAATGTTAAGGAACTAACGTTATGTATAATTCTCAGCATGAGGAGATTATCCTATTGAATTTACTGGTTTGGTTTTTGAATCCTCTATCTGCTACAACTTTTTCTGTTCCAAAATCTGCAGTTTTGGAGAGAATGATCTTACATTTAGAGGTTTTGTTAGATGCTAAACACAGCGGGTACCTCAAGCACATATCTGTTTCCCCCTGTTGACAATCCAGGCTTATGTAACTTTAGTGGATGGTAAATTCAGATACAAACCAGCCAGCCTGAATATGTGTGGTTCATTAGCAGAATGTGTAAACTTCTGAAATTAAGCAATTACTGAGATAAAAGTGAGTTTCACTAGGGCATTCACTATACATCTAGAAATCTTCACTAACTATAAAATAAACTGAATAAGAAAAACTAAGATGGTTTTAATTCATCAAAGAGGTATTCTTCAAAATAATATTTTTACCATAATGAATACTATTTTTCAAATGTTACACATTTATCAGGTACTTTATAAAACATAAAATATGAATTCTTAATCAGGGCTTGATAGTATAAAACATTAATGAAAAGCCTCTAAGTCAAATTAAAATTCACCAAGTAGTGACAGTTCAAGGATTTAAAAGAAAAAAATAAAGTTATGAAGCTAAATACAAAACAATAATAGCCCTAGTGTAAATTAGCAGCAATAATTTCAAACATTTTCTTTATATTTTTGATACTGTTTTACAAAGATATACTGTTAGTCAGTGTTAATGAGAAATGAAACAGGACAACTGAAAAAACAAGAGTGGGATATACTGTAGACTGCAGTAGATAATAAAATAAAAATACAGTACTAAATATGAATACTTCATGAATTCTCTCAACCTCAGGTTATAACGATAATTAGATGGAAAAAAATTAGAAGAGTCTATACTTTTAAACTGTTTTACAGAAGAACTAAGCATACACAGCACCATGGTATGTTCACCATGTATTCTAATCAGCAGAAAAGTTGACTACTGAAATGCATGTGGTTTTTTTTACCTTAAAGATGAGTCTTCTCACTATTGTGATTTTTTCAAATTTTATTTACTGGAATAACCTAATCTACTGAATAAGAATGACTTTGTTCCATCTGTTATCACTATTTTTCTATTTCAGTATAATTCATATTTTACCAACATGCCTGTTACAGATCAATAATAACATTATTGAATTATTTTAAGTCACCGTCATGGCTGTGATACTAGCAAATAGAAACAATAAGTAATATATACAATACTTAGTGTTATTTAATTAAATTTGATCATGACTCTGTTCATGTGTCCAAGTTTGATCAGTCCTGAAAACTATAGCTTATTTGATATGTGGATTTATCCACATTATGTAGTTCAGTAAACCCTCGATTGTTATCACCAGATAATCAAGGGTACCGGATCATCTGTGAGATGATGTAATTTCATCCAAAAGTAATTAAACTTGATAACATATATTTATATATGTATTAATAAATGAAAGATTGTTCTCTTCACTCTCTGAAATACTGATACCAGGCTTCAGATTCTATGAACTCCCTCCAGGATCCTGAAATACGGGCTCCCATCATAGTAACCAGACCTAGGGGTAGAGGTCTATGCCTTAGCATTCCCATCCAGGTTCTTCCAAAGTGGTATATCTGGGAGGTTTTTTGCTTTTTTAAATTGTCTGGGAGCTGTGGCCACATTATACTTTGAATTCTGGCTTTTTCTTGGACATGTTATTTTTTCCTGGGTGAGAAGCAGTAGCGTGTAATGGTTGAAAACACAGTCTGTGAGGCTGTTTCATAATTGCTGTTCATGAGTTTCGGTTTTGTGTGTATATTTCTCCTGATTAACCTTAATCAATAAGCTGTAACGTTTTTGTTAATCACTTTCTTATTAACTCTCTCTGAATCAGCTTTATCATCTCAAGAAAGCATGGGCTTTTCCAAATTTTATGCAGTTGCACTCTATTCTTTTTTACCACAATTCTTTAAGCTTTTGACTATTTCCCCCTGTAAACTGCTACTGGTGTAACTATTTGTAGGAGGCCTCAGATGCCTCATCCATGCTGTTGTTGGTGTTTAGTTGCCAAGTCATGTTCAACTCTTTTGTGATCCCATGGACTGTGGCTCTCTCCATTGTCTCTACTGTCCAAGGGATATCCCAGGCAAGAATACTAGAGTGAGTTGCCATTTCCTTTTCCAATGCCACACCTGTAAGAGGATTCATAATAGACCTTTTTTTTTTGTAAGTTTTTTTTTCAATTAAATGAACCAATATAAATGAATAAAAAAGCTCAGCAAGTCGTAGCACATGCAATGCACTGGTGCAAGGTGATTGGTAGATGCGGCCACTATTACAAGGGTTGTCTACTAAGAAACATCTCTGCCAGATTCAGACTGACGGAGAGCAACTGTAGTCAATGTGGCCATAAATAAAACATACACAAAAACTGTTCTATTTTTCTTTCACTTTTTATCCAAATGTATGCTGTCATATGTTGAAAGATGTTAAGGCTGAAATCAAATAGACTAGGTCTCATGTTCCACAATTTCCATTTTCTAAGAGTGGGAGGATTTCCAAATGGCTTTGGGGATATTACCCATCTTTCAGCCAGCAACAGCACCATGTTTCCAGTTAGTCCCACGTTCTTTTGTTAGCAGAGCTCATTTACAAGACCACTCTGTTCCTTGGCTGTGAAATGGCAGTCATGTTTTAAAAGCTGAGAGTGACACAGTAAACAGAGAAAATGTAAGGGATTTCACCAAATGGAATTCTTTTAAAACTACTTTTCTTTAGTTTCTGGAAAACTTGGTTAAGAAAAATCTTCTGAGTTATGATATCTGTCAAATTTTGACAATGTAAAAAATTACCTTGTTTTTAATATTTTTAAAACTCAGGGAAAGCAAACTAATGATATTTAATTCTAAAGTCCATATTTTCATCACTAATTTGGCAATTTAGGCAGTGGGGATATTCATATAAGGGTTTTTACCTATCGCAGATTTTGAAGTAGTCAGTTCTATTTATGTCTACTTGGAGAAGGCAATGGCACCCCACTCTAATACTCTTTCCTGGAAAATCCCAAGGGCGGAGGAGCCTGGTAGGCTGCAGTCCATGGGGTCGCTAAGAGTTGGACACGACTGAAGCGACTTAGCAGCAGCAGTAGTGGTAAGTAAACAAAGCTAGTAAGTGCTCTTTCTAACAGATAATGACCCGATGGAAAGAAGGATTGATTATATTATATTGATTATACCATTTTGTCAGTAAAAACATATTTATTTGTTATCTGAGGCATGTTTGGAAATGGAACTTTTAATTCTTAATTCAGCAATCATTAAAAATATATGAGCCACACAGACATGTTAGAACACATTGATTTGAAAATTAGTGAAGAAAAAACATTTCTGGGAAAGTAATTCTGACAAAGACAATAAGCCTATCTTAATTCTACCTGCTGCTAAGTCACTTCAGTTGTGTCCGACTCTGTGTGACCCCATAGACGGAAGCCCACCAGGCTCCCCATCCCTGGGATTCTCCAGGCAAGAACACTGGAGTGGGTTGCCATTTCCTTCTCCGGTGCATGAAAGTGAAAAGTGAAAGTGAAGTCGCTCAGTCGTGTCTGACTCTTAGCGACCCCATGAACTGCAGCCCACCAGGCTCCTCCGTCCATGGGATTTTCCAGGCAAGAGTACTGGAGTGGGGTGCCATTGCCTTCTCCGTTAATTCTACCTAGTTTTCCTTAATCTATTTATCATTTCCTTGTTTATCTTTCATTAAGCAAATATTCTAGATTATCTAGGGGAAAATGAATAAAACATTAAAACATGAAACATTTCCTTAAAGTGCTGTATTAAAATGCTAAATAAGCAACATTAAAGGCTGAGTACTTTTTATTTGTGCTGATTATACTGGAACAATGAAGAAATGGAAGGCGTGCAAGGAATGGTCTCAAGAAATTTAGAGTACACGTGAGGAGGCACACATATACAAATGGTATGAAAAAGCACTGTCTTCCTGACATCAGAGTATTTCTGTCTCCATCCTGAAACTTCTGAGCTCATGATCAAGAAATATGGGTTTAACACTTAGGTCTCCCATATGGGCAAATCATTTCATTACCTGTTTATCATGTCAAATTTCTTAACAGAGGGAGGAACACATACAGTTTTTCTAAAAATAAAGAGCCAATTACAAATACTTTCCATTTACTTTTAGTAATGATTTTATTTTGAAATTTCAAATTCATTAAGAAAGGGGATGAGATTGCTTTATTTATTTTCAAAAAGGGCATCAATTGAAATTTTTGAAAACTTATACTAGGTTATTTCACATTTCTGTCAGACCTAATCTTCCCTCATACTGAAGACCTCTTTTATAGGGTTGATTATATTCCAAAGATAAAAGCTGTCAATTTTGTTAATCTTTATGAATATAAAGAGAGGTTATAATTTCCTAAATTGATGGAAATCACAGAATCCATAAAGCCTTTGCATTGCTTTGTATCTTTAAACATGTGACTGTCTCCAATCTGAGCATGAATTATGCCTCACATTTCTCGTTCCTTCAGCATGTAACACATATCTAATTAAATTATGCAAAAATCTGTTTCCTAACATGTTATACATGGCATATAAGCTGAGCGATTACCACAAACTAATGCAGGTGTTTGGAACAAAAAATAGCTGCTGATAACTCATCATAACTTGTGGTTTATTAGTAGTCATACTTTAAAATTTAGTTTAATTTTCATCAATTAGAAATGATGAATGTTTGTTATATATTTGAATGGCTAAAAGACCAGTCAGAATTATCAATCAACTCTTTTTCTTTCCTTTGACAAAATATATATATTAAAAAAATGAAGAACATGTTCATAATGTGTTTGGTGAGTTACTAAACTAGGTGATTTTAACTAGGGAAAAGTTTGCTTCATAAAATCACATAATTTCAGGTTTCATTTCCTTATAGATCTATCTCATTAAATTTCCAGAACTCCTTCCATCTTTTATATACCTGTTTAACACATTTTAAACAAAATCTTTAAGGTTCTTAATACTTAAGGCTATCTTTTAAAATATGAAATGTCTGTTATTAGTCACATCACAAATTCAACTACATTTTACAAAAGAACACTTGATTTCGCCTAGGGTGTTTTGATACTTTATACTGAGAGTTCACATGTCAGATAGGGCAAAGTGTTTATAATCCTAAACAACAGCTAACTTCAGAAATGAGGATATTTAATTCAGGACTAAATAGCAGGGAGTTAGTAAGTACCTTCTTTGTGATAGGTTGTTAATTATGAATTAAAAAACAATCATTATTCTTTCACACTGGTAGGAAGACAAGTTTATATAAATATAAAAAAATATAACCTTATACTAAAGGAACATAAATACAATTAATTCCCTTAAGAAATATAAAATATACTTAGGATATAAGACTCACACACAGGAGTAGGGACCAGATGGGGCTAAAAATCATATGGTACTCGCTGTGTTCTACAGATGTTTCCTGGGAAGTGGTCAGAAGCCAAAAACACTGGACTTGAAACGTGCTGTGGCAGGTGTAGCATGTATGATCCTTTACTTCTGTTTCGGGAGTAAGTGATTTCCTTCTCAGCTGTGCTGTCATCCTGACCACCTTCAGCCTTTCCCTTGCTAAGAGTAAGACTGCACACAGACCAGGGTGGCTGAGGTCACACACCGGCTTCAAATGTGTTCTGCAGAGCTGAAGGGGACATGAGGAATTTTAGGGGTCACTATTACAATCCGCTCTACTTTTATTGTTTTTATCTCTTGGAGTTTCCAGCAGTGTTTCTTTCCTTCTCACTCTCTTTCTCCTACTCTCTCCCTCCGTGTGTGTGTGTGTGTGTGTGTGTGTGTGTGTGTGTGAGTGTGCTGAAGCAGGAGATGGGATAGATTATGCTGCTTGAAACTTGTTTATGAATACTATTGACATAGACAGAAGTCTTACAAAAAGTCAGAGATTATGGAAATGAAGATTGGCTGAACTGAAGGGAAGTGAAGGAAGTGCTATAACATTTGTAATAAGTTGAGAATGAGAGAATAAGAGAAAGAGATCTTCAGGTAGGAAAGTGAAAATCAACCAGACTAAGTGGATTGCAAAACAATTTGGATTGATTAAAAGGTATAGGTGAAACAGCAGAAGTTAAAGTCAAGTAGAAAGGCATCATGAGATTATGAAGGGACTTGGATTTTTAGCATGTTGTTTGAAGAAGGAGAACAATTTCCGTAATATAAGAAGATAAATCTGGCAGATGCGTGGAAAATTCAATGGTGCAGAAAAACTGAAAGAAGGTTGATTCCAATTAGAGGTTCACTGCAATAATACAGTCACAAGACAATGAGGTCTGCTATGATAATGGTGATAGTGTGAAAAGATAAAAGAGGGCAAACAGAACATCCTCGTACTTCTATTAGAACCATTATAAATGACATAATAAGTAAAGTCATTCATCTGTGCCCTGATTTGATAAATATTCAAGCCGGCAACATTTCAACAATATTCCATTGTGTTAGACCCTAAGAATGCAACAAAACAACTTAGATATAATCAAAGCTCTCATGCAGCTCATGAAGGATACCGAACTAAATAGGTTATTAATAATAACACGAGAATAAAAGCCATAAAGGAAGAGATCTTTTCCTTCTTTGTTCCCTGTTATATTCCTAGTGCCCAGGACAGAGCCTGGTACAAAGCGGATCCTCATGAAATATCTGCTGAGTGAATTTATGAACAACACACAGTGGGCACAGTAGACTTGGGGAAGTTTCCTGGAGGATGTGCTATGTTAGCTGAAATCTTAAGAAGGAGGAGGACTTAGACACAGAATGGTAAGAACAGGAAGAGGGAACAGGACTCACAGAAGAAGAAACAACTTGCGGCAGATTTTAGAAAGTGAAAGGTGGCCTGTAAACCTGGAGTCTAGGTAAGGAATGAAAAGAGATGAAGCTTTCAAGATGAAGGTTCAGAGAATAAGGTTTTTGTCATCGAAGTCAAGAAGTTTGAACATCATCTTAGAGGAGTCACTGAAGGAATCTGGGCAAGAGATATTCTACCTTACCTGTGGTAAGTCACACTACCTCTCTAAGCCTCAGGTTCCTAATGTGCAGAATAAGGACAATAGCAGCTACCTTGCACTGTGGTTGGGAAGATGAGATCTGATAATGTAGCAATTGATACAGATTAGTAACTCAAAGAAAGGTAAGTTCTTTTTCTCTATGATAGCTATTTTTAGCTCCGTTTGATTGAAGCTGCCTCCATCCCTCTACACCCCAGTAAATGACTACAATGATATTTCAAAGGTAAGGTATCACTATCATCAGTCTGGATAAAGAGTTCTGGATATCATATATTAAAATTTACCTTTTATTTAAGGGTAGCTAATGAGTAGCTGGACTTTCCAGGTGATACTAGTGGCAAAGAACCCACCTGCCTGTGCAGCAGACGTAAGAGACTCGGGTTCAATCCCTGGGTTGGGAAGATCCCCTGGAGGAGGGCATGCAACCCACTCCAGTATTTTTGCCTGGAGAATCCCATGGACAGAGGAGCCTGGGGGGCTACAGCCTGTGGAGTTGCAAAGAGTCAGACACAACTGAAGCGACTTTGCACACACACTCAATGAGTAGCTGATGGTCCCAACTTTATATATATAGATGCAAACAGCAAGAAGGGGAGTTTGGGGTAGAATGGATACGTGTATATGTATGGCTGATTCCCTTTGATGTTCACCTGAAACTATCCCAATACAAAATAAAAATTTTTTTTTAAGTGTAAGCAAGGGGAACATTGCTTTCTTATTCATCTTTTTTTTCCCCCCCACAACATGACTGAATCAGAAAAAAATAACTGCAGAAATATTTAAAACAGGAATTACATATATATAAGTTATACAGAAATGACTACATTGGTGTTGAGTAGCATGTTTTTATTTCCATGCTTTTGAGTTTCCATCATTTATAAAGTCCATTAACTGGCATTCATTATTCAAGCAAGTAAACATTCACAGGTTTCTGAATTATTAATTGATGCACACTGTTTTCCACAGTTTGTAAATACAATGTATTTGAAACAAAGAGTTTCTACATTTCTTAAAAAACAGAAAATTAGACTATATCAAAGCTTCGAAGATAACAATGAAGTCTCAAAGCTTGTCAGCACACAGGTGGGAGGGCACAGGAACCACAGAACCTTTAAGCCACATGAAAGATCTGCTCCCAAGTTTTTGGAAAATTCTGCAGTTCACAAATATTACTAAGCATATTACTCTCCCATAAAATACAATAAAATATAATCACTGACTTTAGGCACAAATGAATCTGGGCTTAAACAAAGCTGTCCTTTCACTCTCATGTCAGTTTCCTGCTAAACATTAATTTCTGTTACTGAAATTAGGATTCCTTCAAAGTATCTTCCAAATCGGGTCTAGCCAGCACGCTGACTTAAGAGGCGGAGCCACCATTTCCAGCAAAACTGAGCCCTGGATTAACTGGCGCTATGCACTGCTGAATGAAGTGCTGTGTGCAGGGAACTCTGACTGGCCATTCTTGGCTCACGTGACCCTTACCACTTATTGATGGGAGCGGGCAAAGTCTATCATCAAAAGGAATGACAATGGGGTAAATATTCCAGGCAACTACAAACAAGGGTTTGTGCGCTAAAAAGAAAGAACGAACGAAAAAAAGATTGAATTTCTTCTACTTTTGTTTAACTCCAAGATCATTTCTCTAGGCATTCTACTGCTATTGCTAGAGTTTTAAGTTCTCATTTAAGTATTTGTTGGCAAGATCTGGAAAATTCATTGAAATGATTTAATATTCACTTTAACTAGTATCTGTAAAGAACTTTTGATGGATTCATTTATAGTATAGATAGAAATCCCTAAAAAAACATGGCAGTTTACCTAAAGCTCTTCTTTCTGGCTATAAGTCATCACCTCATCACTTCTTACTTCCAAAGGGATTGGCTATCTTTTTATAGAGATTATTTTTCATAGAAAATATACAGACATACTAGACACACATACACAGATACACAGGTAAACACAGAGAGGATACTTAATGAAAGGAAAATGCCGAAATGAAATCAGATACTGAGAGGTCTGTCAGCCTAGTGCATAAGCTAAATTAAAACATGTAATGAACCGCTGCAAAAGGTCAGGTCTTAGAATGTAAAAACTGTGCATGCCAGGACTCTCCTCTTCTCCTACTGTATCTTGTGATGTCTAAAATATGGTGAAAACATCTTAAGTACCATGACTCATGTCTCTGAAGATGGCAGCAGGCTTCATACAAAGATCAAGTGTGAGAAAGGCATGGAAAACTGGAAACGAAATAACTATATAAAATTCCACTTAGGGGATGATCTAATCTTCGTTGATTCAAATTCCTGTAAGGATTAGAAAATTCTATGTTAAGTAGATTTTCCATGTTTCTCTTTCCACAGTTGTCTTTAATATGATATTTACAAAAGATTTTTTGACGAAGACACAAAAAGAGATGAGTTTATTAATATTTCGGCCATACTGCTTCTTACTTGCAAACATAATCTTCTATTTGGAAAATCAAGACTGGTTATTCTGGAAATAATGATGGTACAGACACAGACAATCATAATAAGCCTCTATATATGATGCACGTTTTATTCACAGTATCATTAAACATTTTACGGATCTAACAAACTCATATTTATCCACCAGTAAAGCTCTCAAGAGCAGACAATACCTAATGGTTATATAGAGTAAATTCTTAGTTAAGTGTCTCAGTCAGAAAACAAACACATTCTCCTTCCAGGAGACTTTGAAAGCATCTTAAATAAACAAAATCTAACTGTGTAGGTTGGAATTTGGCCAGGCAATCAAAATCTACAATGTTGCTTTTATGACAGCTATTAAAACTCTATTACCACCACCAAGTTGTCAAGAAGTTATTTATTCCACATTTGCGGAAAGGCACTTCCATGAGTGACCTGGAACCTCAGTGCTAGCTTTGGGTTTACAGCTAATCTCTTGGCAACCAGTTCAGTACTGCAGGCCCTCTAAGATGTGGGTCCAAATTTGCCCCCAGGAGGACCTGAAATCTTATTTTCCCTTATCTTAGCCCAGAGGTTTAATTTGGACTGCATTATTTATTTATTGAAACCTCTAGTACCTATTCGCTGCTTAAATCTCAAAACATCACCTGTTCTTAGATCACCCATCACACTCCTCTCCCTATTGCTATCTTCTACTTGCTCCTGGGACACCCAGGTTTTCTGTTTTGAACTCCTCTGCTACTAGATATAATGAGGTGAATTGTGTTCCCCAAAAGTATCTTGGTGTTCTCACACTTGGTACCTAGGAATGCGACTTTCTTTGGAAATAGGGTTTTTGCAGATGTCAGCTTAATGTGATGCCATACTCCATTAGGGTGAGCACTAGTCCAATATGACTGGTGTCCTTATAAGAAGGGGAAAATCTGGTTGTTGTTGTTCCGTTGCTAAGTTGTGTCCGACTCTTTGTGACCCCATGAACTTAGCCCTCCAGGCTCCTCTGTCCATGGAATTCTCCAGACAAGAATACTGGAGTGGACTGCCATTTCCTATTCCAGGGGGTCTTCCTGACCCAGGGATCAAATCCTGCATTGGCAGGCAGATTCTTTACCACTGAGCCACCTGAAAAGTCCTTAAAATATGTCAAAAGTATCTTATATGCTTAAGTTCAATTAATCTTCAAATTATCACAGGAGGTAGGTTCAATTATTAATCATCATTTTCCAGATAGGGATTGGAGAAAGGTTAAGCAATTTGCCCAAGCTAATATGCAGCAGAGCTGAAATTTAAACCCAGGCAGTCTCATTGTGGGACCTGAGTTATTGAGGACAGCTCTTCACGCCTGCTGCCACCTCTCTGCTGTGTCAACAGGACCTCCACCACCACAAGCCTCTGAATCTTCCTGGTGAACCACCTTCCCCACACAGATATCACAAACTTTTCCTAGTAAGAGATGGGCTATGCGCCCTCAGAGATGACATGAAAATCCTTCTTAAAGAAGCTCAGGAAAAGGGGAGCCTCGGTTTATATCCATTATCTTGAAAAGGTCCTGGAAGTGTTAGCTGATTGCAGAATCAATGTGTGTCGTGTCTGCGCTGAAACTCCTCATGAAACAGGTCACTCTGAACTCTTGTATGTTAAAAAACACAGAAACAAAATAGAATATCCAAAGGGAATAGATAAACATTTATTTTGGGCCTTGAAAACATGTTTTATAAGAAACAGGGGTAACTTGGTCCAGGAAGCAAAACAGATAGCAACATGATGAGTATTTTTATGAATGAGACACCTGGTTTATTTTTTCTCTTTTTTGGAGGGCAAAATAAAGGTGGTTGAGTAAAAGCTAAAAGGAAATCCACTTGTCCAATTAAAAAAAAAAAGAAAAGATTCACTTCTAATCAGAAAACCATTCAGAATGGAGTTGCTGGTATTGTGGTATAATGTGCTCATCCACTCTAGAATTATTTAAGCCATGAGTGGAGCAACAAGTGGTTATTTTTAAAAATACTCTATTTTTTATTATTATTTCCTACCAAACCTCTGAGATCTGACTTTGAACACTAGATTTTATTTAATTTTCAATTAATTAATTTTGGCTATGTGGGTCTTAGTTGTGGCATGCAGGATCTTTAGCTAAGGCATGTGAACTCTTAGTTGTAGCAAGTGGGATCTGGTACCCTGACCAGGGATTAAACCTGGGCCTCCTGCAATGGAAGTGCAGAGTCTTAGCCACTGGACTGCCAGGGAAGTCCCCAAGTTGCTATTGCTAATTCTTCACATCCCTGTGTCCCGCCTTTATTCTCTTCTTTTTGGCCACTCTGTGCCACAGGTAAGACCTTAGTTCCTCAACAAAAGACCAAACCCATGTCCCCTGCACTGAAAGTGAGGAGTCTCAACCACTGGGCCACAAGGAAAGTCCTTAATTTTCTTCATTTTGATTAATGATTCTCTTCATTTAAGGTAACTTACTTGGGGTAAAGAGCTTAAACCCTGGCTCAAGTGGCAGCTACCATTAACCAACTATTAGTTTTTCAAATCCGCCTCAACTTCTGCCAGGTTCCATCCTGATAAACCCATCACAAGCTGAAAATAATGTCAGCTGAAAATGCATTTAATACACCTAATCTGCCAAACATCAGAGCTTAGTCTTACCTACCTTTAATGTGCTCAGAACACTAACAATAGCCTACAGTTGGGGAGATCATCTAACACAAAGTCTGTTGTACAAAAAAGTGCTAAGTATCTCATGTAATTTACTGACTACTATATGAAAGCGAAAAAAAAAGAATGGCTATATTGCTGCAGAATGGTTGTTACTGGATCTACTGTCCACTCATGTGATCAGGTGGCTGATTGGGAACTGTGGTTCACTGCCCAGCATCAGGAGAAGAGTATCATAAACATCAATAACTCAGGAAAAGACCAAATTTCAAAGGCGGAAGTATGGTTTCTACCAAACACGTATCACTTTCATTGTAAACAAAAAATCATCATTGTGAGTTGAGAATCGTCTGTATTAATTTTCTAAGATGCTGAGCTAGTCACCTCAATACTCTCATCTCTAAAATGGAAAGAATAAAATCTTACCTCACAGGGCTGTCCAAAGATTAAAAAGCATATTGCACTGTGATCGTCAGATACTATGACATTTCAATGACCTTAAGATACCACTGATTCTAAGAAATACCAGTATTTTGTGTATTACTAAATGAAACAATTAAAAGAATAAACTGTTTCCTTGTCACTTAAACTCTTTGTTCCATACTACATAAGAGAAATAATGATTAATATATTTCTAAATCTTCCTCCCATTTAGACTGACTCATCAGAAACCTTTTTCACATCAGAGTCATTGATGTTTTTTCACCAAATATCATCATCTATGTTTATAAGAAGTGTTCATAATGCCGTGTCTCTAATGAAGTACTCCAGTATTAAAACCAGGATTTTGTTTCTGGACTGTCTTGCTGGGTGTGTGATGGGCAATCCTCATCTCCAGTGTTGGTAAGAAAACTGGGCTTCAGCATGTTATGGTAAACTTTATTTCTCAGATCTTATAAATCATGTGATTTGGCTTTGTGTGAAAATAGGAAAGTGCAGACAGTCCTCCAATAGTGAATATTTTCTTCTCTACTCGTTGTTGCTATTCAGTTGCTAAGTCATGTCCAACTCTTTGCGACCCCATGGATTGCAGCATACCAGGCCTCCCTGTCCCTCACCATCTCCCGGAGTTCACTGAAGCTTCATGTCCATTCAATTGGTGATGCCATCCAATTAATGGACCTCAATGTCCTATTTCTGTGCCTTTCTACATGATAGCATTTAGTTTCAAAGTCTAACATTTTTGAAGACAGTGTAAACAGCAATTCGACACAACAGATGCGGTTCCAACAATGGACATAGTAACTCAGAGAAAACAATATGAACAGTTCTGACCAAGTCCATACCCGAACAGGTAATGACAACTCTATCATGACTATTGTTTGCCTAGTGATTGAGAGATGGGAGGTAAATTTCAGAGAAGTAAGAATATGAAAAGACTGCATTTTAGAATTGGTGAAATACAGTACTGTTTGATTACTATACTGTAGTCTTTCTCAATGGTCAGGGAGTTTATGTCTTAACACGTACCCCTGTGTCTACATAAAAGAAGGACTCAATAAAAGTTTAATGGAATAGAGGCTGGCAGGCACATTATAGAAGGGATTTTCTAGTATTATCTAGGGCAGACTACTGCTAAATTACTTTTTGAACTTCCCATAGCAATTAAAAAGGCAAGATGTGAGACGGGGTGCAGATGTGACTATCATGCTTTGAAATGCAACCAGAAGAACACCTTAAATAAGGAATCACAAAGCAGAGTGGCCCTGATCTGAGGAATGGTTCGCAGTTCCAAGGCATCATGGCCAGATGAGGTGAGACACACAGACGTGTCTGTGATCTCCCGGGTGTGTCATCTCCACAGCCCTTTGTGGACTGACCACCTCAATGTCAGCCTCCCTTCCCCACTGAACCAAAGCAGAGACTAGGGCTCCCCAGAGCTGGGTAGGCAGAAGCCCAGGGGAAGAGCTGAGTCACACCATCTCTGGCTGAGATGCCTGCCTGGGTGCTATTTTTTCTTTTCATCATTGCTGATCTTCTTTTTGGAGGCTCATCATCCCACATTAGTTTTAATTACTTGATGTAGCTCCGCACCCCTCTCCCTACTGCTTCTCCTGATCTAAATGTGTCATGAGAATGAGAGCAATTTACTACTCTCCATGGGCTGAGAGGAGGCATGGATAAATTTGGGAAGCTCATTATAACTCACAGCTGTCAGTCCTCAAAGAAAAAAAATAAAATAAAAAACTCAAACCAGCAAGGACTTTGGCTTCATTATTCTGTGCTATGTAAAACAGATCATTAATAAATGAGCAATTATATTTCCACTTCTGTCAAGTTGAGATCTTAACAGCATTGCTTTCACCGTGGCACTTCTCTGGGCAGATATAATCAATGGTTGCCTTTTGTCTAAATGACAAAATCCAAATCCCCTATCATGGCACCACCATATCCTGGCTTCCCAATACAATCTGGTTCTATCTCTCCTCTCCAGCCTTGCCTCCAGTCAACTGCATTGAGAAGAAGTTGGGATTATAGTCAAGCATGTGAGCTTTAGCACTGATTACACGATTGGAATCTTGTCTCTACTGCCATTACATTCGTAACTTTCGGACAAGTAACCAAACCCCAGTGGATTTCAGAGTTCTCATCTCTAAAATGGGGACATGAGATATCTACTCATTAGTTTGTTGGATAATACTATATTTAATCACCCTGACCCTATCTGACATACAGTTAATGTATATAAATGGTAACTATTATTATAACAAAAGCATTCTACTCTGCATTTTCACTTGTCTTGAGCCTATCAGGCTTGTTCTTTCTACTACTCATTCTGTGTTTGTAATAAATACATACGTGTTTATATATAGCTACACAGAAGGTTATATACATATATACATATATAACTTTATACATAGTTATAAGGTTGTATATCTAATAAGGTTACATATGTAACTTTATATGGTTAATAATTTCATATTATGACATAAAAGTAAAATTAAAAGAAATGATAATATGAATGATAGGAAAATGATATGAAAATCTGACATATGAAAGACATTTTCAAAGAACAGTAAATATAAGTATTTTATAAAAGTGGAAACTAACTCTTTGGTTTAAATGACTAGCTAAAGGTCACCTGGCTGGTTAATGACAGAGTCAAGTCTAGGACTCTAAACTCCTAGTACAGTAATGTTCATATATTCCAAATTTGATGAGGCAATTAGAGGACAAAGACAGCCTGTCTGAGTTCTCTACAGAATCCAATATTATGTCTGGTATTTGCCCACTGTGGGAGCTCAATAATATTTTGCTTGAACCCTACAAAGAACATGGCAAATGTATAACAGGTTTAGGTATAAACCAAAAAGAAGTGAACCTGAATAGAGTCCTGATGCAAAGTGAAATGGATTCTTACCCAAAGCAGAGCTTTGGAGTTTTGCTTGTATTTGTCTTATAAATACTGAACAAATAAAATAAGAGGCTTTGAGAGATTTCTGTTTTCTACTGGCTTTGAATTAAACTTTGTTTCAACTCCTACTACTTGAAAAGATATACTAACATAAATAGGACAACACAATGAATTCTGTAGTCTTTAAATTTCCATGTTCTCTTTCGGTATTTTTAAGCCTTCTGGCAAAAATGACACTACTACATAATCCTAGGCTTTTGTTATAAATTAATGTCTTCTGCATTGCTTTTCCAATGAATTTTGTATACTACTTTCATATTTTACTAACAGCCTTCTGACTAGAAGTGAAAGATGAAAGTAAGAATTCACTATTTCAAGCTGTTCATTTATTTATCTACATAACAGTTTTAAAAAAGGTAATAATTATTCAATACATTCTATCTCAGTTTGCTGAAGGAGATTACTTATAAGAATGTTCATTTATCTTCAGTGATGTGGAACTCAGTGCTATATTTCTTCTTTGCAGTTCAGCTTTCAAACTTTGATTGTAGTGTATAGCTATGCTGAGTGCTAAGTGCAGAATTCAGTACTAACGACTTGATAATATTCTCATCTGCAAAATACTATACTTTCAAGACATAGATCTGAGCAGACAAATACCATGCTCCACGCAGATACCCAGTCACGTTAATGATAGGTACATGTTGGCAGCTGGGACAAGTCTCCTTGCTGGTTCTTAGGACATTAGTCATGTACTATTAGACACTGGGAACATCTTTCTTTTCCCTCTTCTTCCCCTTTTCAGCACAATCTTCTCTGGATAAGATGCATTAACTATGTGGTTCAGAATAACATGGAAAAATGGACTCTAATTTGTGCTTTTATTTGGGAAGAAAAAAATTCAAGTGACTTTTCTTTTAAAGTTACTTTGGGTAAAAGATGTACCTGTGACCAGCACATAAACACTTTATTAGGGACAAAAAAAGACATGATGCCAGAATTATTATGTAGATGGTCTGCAATTCCCAGGGTGTCCCAGTTAAGAGTCAAGAGCACTGGAGTTATGGGTCTGGCTCTCTATTAACAGACATATTTCCTAAAACATGTGATTAAATTTAACAGAAATAATACCATCCGTTTCTAGCATTCTACTCGCATGAAATGAACAGAAGTGGGTAGACAGGGATTTGACCTTAACCTATCTATGTTTGGCATACCGTTTCCTAGTACAACAGTTTCATAGAACAGTGAGCAATTTTGATTAGCAGTTCATGATTCAGAAAAGAGGCTAAAACATGGTGGGGACAGAAACTCTCAAGATGTCTTACGACCAATATTCTACTTCTCTGCTGAAAACCCTGTGGCGTCCTATCTGAACTGAACAAAAGCCAAGGCCCTGAATGTTCTGGGCTCCCAGCTCCTCTAACCTCAGCTTCCCTTTCTCCTGGATACCAAGCTGCTTCAGCTATCCCGGCCTTGCTTTCCTAAGCACAGCAAGCCAACTCCCACCACAGGACCTCTGCACTTGCTGTTGCTCTACCTGGAGAATTCTTTCCTAAACAGATGCTCCTCTCTTCTCTTTATTTATATCCTGCTGATGGGTCACCTTCCCCTCGCATTCCCTACTGGACACATTCCTTCTTTAGCTTCCTGCATGGCACTTGTCACAGCCTTATATGTTATATATTCTTTAAACTGGTTTGACTAGAAAACAGTTCCCAGGGAACAGACACTTGGCTCTGTTTACTGCTGTATTTCAATATGTTGCTCAAAATGTTCTTGAATGAACAAAGGAATGTAGGAGATGAGCGATACAAAGGCTGGATTTGCAGTTATAATACAAAGTAGCAAATATAATCTCATAGATGTCATAAACTGTGGTACAATGATACTAAATGTTAGCATGCCAATGGAAGATGATATGAAAGAGCAAGCAATACATGTTAATCATTTTAGATGGTGGGGGTGGGTAGGGGTAGGGGTAGGGGTGGGAGAACCAAAAATTTCAAAAAATAGAAATTACTGGAGTTAGCTATAAATTATCTGGGAAGGTAAATAAAATGGATATTACATTCAAGACACAAATCACAAAATCAACAGAGAAGCAAAATATACCAGAAATGGGAGGCGTCATCTACCTGATGAAGTACGGGCCTAATTTTGACTTGTTATAAATTTCACTGCAGAGAGTTTGAGCAAATAGTTAGAATAACTATTACTCTCTAGCTGATTTTCACTTACAGTATGGAGGTGGTCAGTGAATTAGAAATGAAAGGGAAGAGTGATGTCATCTGAACATTTAAGACAATGAGAAAGGAGAAAACTAAGAATAGTTTGAACACATACAACAACAGCAATAATGGTAATTATACCTGTCACTCATTGAGTGTCCACCACAGAGCCAGCACTGTACAGAGCTATGTACATTCATAACTTCCTTTAAGTTTCGCAATCCCTCCTTTTAGCCCCTTTTAAAAAACTAAGCAAAATACCTTTAAAGAATTGAAGTACAGTTGATTTACAATGTTTCAAGAAGACAGAAAGTTGATTCAGTTAAACAGATATATATTTCAGATTGTTTCCATTATAGGTTGTTACAAGATATTGAATATAGCTCCCTGCGCTATACAGTAATCCTTGTTATTTATCTATTTTATATACAGTAGAGTGTACTCCTCATTTACACCTCCCCACCCCTTTACTCTTTGGTAGACATAGATTTGTGTGCTATGTCTGTGAGTCCGTTTATCTTTTGTAGATAAGTTCATTTGTATCATTTTTTAGATTCCACAGATAAGTGATATCATATGGTATTTGTCCTTGTCTGACTTACTTCACTCAATATGACAATCTCTAGGTCCAACAATGTTGCTGCAAATGGCATTATTTTATTCCTTTTTATGAATGGGTAATAGTTCACTGTATCAATACATATATACTACATATTCTTTATACATTCATCTGTTAATGGACACTTTCATGCCTAGGCTATTGTAAACAGTGCTGCTATGAACACTGGGATGTATGTATCTTTGCAAATTAGTGTTTTCATTTTTTCTGGATATAAGCCCAGGAGTAGAATTGCTGGATCATATAGCAACTCTATTTTTAACTTTTTAAGGAACCTCCACACTGCTCTCCATAGTGGCTGTGCCAATTTATATTTCCACCAACAGTGTAGGAGGGTCCCCTTTTCTCCACACCCTCTTAATGTTTACTTTTTGTGGATTTTTGATGAAAAAACAACAGAAAAAGGGCAAACATCTTTAAGAAGAACTTTTATAACACAGTCAGATAAGGGAATTTACACTAGAAAAAGCTTCAGGCAGGGTGGCCATGATACATGATGGAGGAGGCACGGAAACCCCTGGAACTGGGCTGTGCAAGATCCCTTTGGCTGCATGTCTTGACCCCAATGCTGATCTTGCCGTCCTTTCTATGTTGCCTCTGGTCACTTGTCTTTCACAGCTACTCCTTCAGGAGGCTTCTCAAGGATCATGCTCTATCATCAGTTATTTACTCTGTCTCATATCAGTGGAAAAGAATCTGCCTGCTAACACAGGAGATACGGGTTTGATCCCCGGGTTGAAAAGAACCCCTGGAGAAGGAAACAGCAACCCACTTCAATATTCTTGCCTGGGAAATCCCATGGACAGAGGAGCCTGATGGGTTCCAGTCCATGGGGTCACAAAAGAGTAGGACACAACTTAGCGACTACAACAATAAGGACATATATTTCTGACTTTTCTACTGGCTTCTTCCCCTTTACTTAGAAACAGCTGAGTATCTTCCATGGTGAAAAACTCTTTGCTTGACTGTAATCTCATGCTACTCACATGCTTTTCTTCTCAGTCAAGCTACCTGCATCAGTGATCGACCCTGGGTGCCTTCTCTTCCTCCGCCCTCTATTCAATCTCCACTCAACATTATTATCAGGAATGTCTTTGTCCCAGCCACTCTGCTCCCTTTCTATGGACAGAAAGCACCAGTTACTTCCTAACTCTCAAGCCCTGCAGGCATTCTCCAGTTCCCTTTTCCTCAGCTTCCACTAACACTATGCCCTCTTTGCGGTTTCCGTCTTAGTTCACATGGGATGCTACAACAGAATACCAAAATCAGACTAACTTATCCAACAGTACTTTATTTCTCACAGTTCTAGAGTCTGGCAAGTCCAACGTCAAGGCACTGGAAGACTCAAGTCACTGGCAGATTTGGTGTCTTGTGAGGGATAAATCTGATAGGCTCCTTGCATCTTCCTGCTGTTTCCTCACACAACAGTAGCAGCAAGTCGGCTCTCTGACATCTCTTTTATAAAGACACTAATTCCATTCATGAGGCCTGCACCTCCCAACAGCTCCACCTCCAAATACCATCACATTGAGGATTAGGTTTCAACTCATGAAATTTGGGCCAGGAGTGAGGGACCCAAACATTCAGACGGTAGTCATTCTCCACTTAATCTTCTGGCTATAGCTTTTCAGGCTTCCCTGTGGTCCTTTTTCCTTTCATTGTTCCTTAGGTGGATGCACTTCCCCCGGCTTTGTCATTACCTCTCTGCCAGCATTCATTTTCATTCTACTAATGCCAGGGCTTCCCAGGCGACTCAGTGGTAAAGACCCACCTGCCAGCGCAGGAGACACAGGTTCCACTCCTGGATGGGGAAGATCCTCTGGAGATGGACATGGCAACCCACTCCAGTGGGTTGTCCATTCCATGGACAGAGGAGGCTAGTGTGCTGCAGTCCGCTGGATCACAAAAGAGTTGGGACGTGACTTAAGACTTCCCTGGTGGCTCAGATGGTAAAGCGTCTGTCTACAATGCGGGAGACCCGGGTTCGAGCCCTGGGTTGGGAAGATCCCCTGGAGAAGGAAATGGTGATCCACTCCAGTACTATTGCCTGGAAAATCCCATGGACAGAGGAGCCTGATAGGCTACAGTCTATGGGGTCACAAAGAGTCGGACAGGACTGAGCAACTTCACTTTCACTTTCACGACTAAACAACAACAACATAATGATAACTCTGGAGTAGCAACTCTAATCAGGGCCTCTCCACTGAACTCTTGAGAAATGCATACAGAGCAGCTTACTGGGTGAGTCTGCTTAGGTCTTTCAGAAGATACATTCAACCTGTCTACAATGAATCCACTGTCTTCTCACTGAAACCTGTTCTACAGAGATATTCAGTCTTGGATGGTGGCATCACCATCTATCCAGTCACATAAACCAGAAAGCTGAAAATCATCCTAGATTTCTCTTTCTACCCATAACTTCCTACTTTTTAAAAAATATTTTATTCTTCATTTATTTTTGGCTGCATTGGGTCTTAGCTGTGGCACAAATGATCTTTCCTGGCCATGTGTGGGCTTCTCTCTAGCTGTGGTGCACGGGCTTAGCTGCCCTGAAGCATGTGGGATGTTAGTTCCTTGATCAGGGCTCAAACCCTTGTCCCCTGCCTTGGAAGGCAGATTCTTAACCACTGGGCCACCAGGAAGGTCCCCTCAATCACTTCCTTCTTGATATCGAGTCTTAAATATTTAATTAAATCTCATCCTTTTTACCGCTGCTATTACTTCCTCTGTCTTGACTTAGCTTCTTGTCTGGACCACGTTGATGACATTTTAGTCAGTCTTTCTGCCTTCAACATTTCTCCCTCCAGTGCTAGCTTCAGAGTGATGTCCAGATAAATAAAACATAATAGTAACACCACATAGGAGCAAACATTTTCCTTACAAAACATGCTTTGGAGTGTGTGTACACAGTGAAGTTTGAACTACTTATTTGTAGTGTATGAGATGTCTCCCTTCCAAACTCTTTAGTCTCTCTTGATATCTGCCTTCAGCTCTAGTAGTTTTCCAAACATTCCAAGGTGAAACATGCTCTGCTCCTTGGACCACATTATTCCTATGTACAGAATGCCCTCTCTAAACCTATGTGCCAGATAAGATATTTGTCTTTTAACACATACAACAGAATCAATGTCTCTTGAACTATACCCAGAGTTACTCACTTGGCAGCCTCTAACCTTTGCAAATAGTTTTTATTTTACACTACCATATGTTTCATAATAGATTTACTTCAATATCTAGAACATCTACTAAATTCTGATACCATTTAGGGCAGAGGCTATATATTTATCAATTCTGTGACTGTGGATCCTAGAAATTTAAATGTTCAATAAATAGTTCCCAACTGAATAGAAGAATGCATATTCTATTTAGCCCACTTTAATCTACTTCTCTGAGGTTTACTATCATGCTTAAGGAAACCTCTTTCATGGTATTGCCTATAATATATTTCTCTGAACAATGCAAAGTCTGTACAAGGTTTTGTGCTGTAGGAAGTGTTTTCAAAAATTATTTGATCACAAGCCAAAGTTGGAAAATTTACATCATGAGGCATTATAAATATACATATACACAAATAAATAACAATTTTATAGATACTTCTTATTTAGCATGACAACTCTGATATGCTCTTTCTTATTCTAGGTTTTTGCATTAAACTTTAAAAATACTGTATTGATAACAATAAACTGCTTTCATGTCTTATGGCTTGTGATACATATTTTGAAAAACACTGCTGTATATGTAGTATCTTAGAAAAAAATCTTATTTAAGGAATTCAAATTTCTGAATTAGTTAACTATTTCTCTTACCTTAACTGTAAATTTAACAATAAATGTTATCAGAAAACATGTATAATTTATACATACTTTAGAAATGTCAATGTAGATAAGTGGAAAAATCATAGAATATTTAAAAAGAAATATCATGCTACTTCTCTGAAATTCACACATTGCTGTAAACTATAAAAAAATCTGTGAAGGTCCTGGCTTTAATGACTATACAAAAGCACTTTGCTTGCAAGCTATGGTGTTAAATATGTCAATCATCTCCTTTTGAACTATCTCACATTTTATTTAGTTGGATAAACACTTCATTCACAGATGTTTTCAAGGTAAATTTCAGCATAGTCCAGATCTAAGTGTCAAGGACCTAAATTTAGAAGCATTCAAATTCATTAAGTTTTTCTTCATTCATGTTTAAGGCTGGGATGTTCTCAACTACCTATATCTATTTCCTGTGTTTTTAGGCGCTTGCTGTTTAGTCACTAAGTCATGTCTTCTGGGACCCCATGGATTGTAGCCCGCCAGGATTCTCTGTCCATGGGACTCTTCAGGCAAGAATACTGGAGTGGGTTGCAATTTCCATCTCCAAAGGATTTTCCTGACTCAAGGATCGAATCCACGTCTCTTGCACTGCAAGCAGATTTTTTACCACGAAGCCACCTGGGAAGTCCTTTTAGGCACTACCACTCTACAAACTTCCTAAGGGCATAAAATCTGTTTTCTGTGATGTATCCAAAATCACTGCAAAGAGTAACTGAAATTGGGTAGGAACTCTGCAGTAGAGCTGCCTGTGGGCACGTGTTTCTGCATGTCAGGCAATCTGCTAGGTGATTTTCATATCATTCATAATTCTCACAGCAATCCTGAAGGTCAGTGTTACCCTCGGTTTACAAAGGATGACCTAAGTAGCATGATTCCAAACATATAGTTAGGAAGTATAGGAATCAAAATCAGAGGAGAGCCCACAGTTTACAATGTATTTACTATCTGCAAAGCACTGTTGCTTTTCATTGAGTATTTTATTTAATTTGGACAACATTCTTCTAAGAAAAAGGTACTATTTTTATGCCCACCAGTCAGGTTAGGAGACTAAAGCAGAGAAAGGTTAAGTAATTGGTGCAGGTCAGAGTTCCTAAGTAGCAGAGCTGCGATTGAACCCAGATTTCTCCCAAAGTTGAGGCTATCCCCATGGGATTCTCTTCCTTTAGATAAATGCAGTGAATAGTCAAAAATTGATATGCTGCTGAATCTAGAGTTTAGGGTTTTTCTGGCCAATAATTTCCCATTTCCTTAATTCTTCATCAGAGCATGCAATTAAATTCTGGCTTAATTTATAGCCTATAAAAATGTCACATTATTATTATAATTTAAAATGAATTGGAAGAATACAAGTACTTTTCAAAGATAACCATGAGTGAGAGTTTGCTGGCATGCTGCAGTGTATGATCAAAGAATTCAGAAGGATGCCTTTTATCTGAGAATATCAAAGGCCACTAACTAAAAAAAGACACAGAGTTCCTATTACACTGAGAAGAAAAAGCTGAGTCCATTGAAATACAATACAAGAATGTTGGCATACAGGTAATTCACAGATATTATTACCTTTGCTACTTGAAATTGGACCAATCTGGATTCTTTCCAAGAGCTATTCTTTTAAAAGTGTAATACACTCAATTCATTTGTTACAACTGCCACATTTTTCCCCAGTACTCTCCCACATTTCACGCATACCCTACATAAACACACATATATACACACAAAGCAATTTATGGGTTCAGATCGCATACCATTTATTATGCTGTTTTTTCCACAGTGGCTAAATCAAAGTCAATGCCATTAAAGACCTAGTATTTATCCATTTAAAAACTGTAAGATTGAAACTTAATGAACTATCTGCTCAAGTTGTGACACGTCTCTAGTCATCACTGTGAGGGCAGAGGGATATTTTCAAAATCTAGTCAAGTAAACAACTTGATGTCTTCTCCTATTTTACTAAGGTCTATGTTTCTGCCTGAAATAAACACAAGCAAGTAATTTCTCTGCTTTGGGGCCTATTGCAGACAACTATCTCTTCTTAAAATGTTATCTGAACTCCCTCATCCAAAATATAAGTGAAAGAGAAACTTTTTTTCCCTAGGATGCATCATAGGCAGTATTATTACTGAGTTAAATCTCATCATGATATTAAAAAAGAAAGCAGGTCTTAAAGAGTTTTTAAGATTTAACTGGAAAAAATATTCCCTTTGAGCTATATATGACAAAAATAAAGGCTAGGAAGAAAGAATATGTTTTCTGAATTATCTATCTCCACAAATTAAATGCATAGTTTTTAAATAGCTATATCAAAGTAAGTATGCTGCTAAGTCGCTTCAGTCGTGTCCGACTCTGTGTGACCCCATAGACAGAAGCCCACCAGGCTCCCTCGTCCCTGGGATTGTCCAGGCAAGAACACTGGAGTGGGTTGCCATTTCCTTCTCCAATGCATGAAAGTGAAAAGTGAAAGTGAAGTCACTCAGTCTTGTCTGACTCTTAGCAACTCCATGGACTGCAGCCTACCAGGCTCCACCATCCATGGGATTTTCCAGGCAAGAGTACTGGAGTGGGCTGCCGTTGCCTTCTCCGAAAGGTTCACTGTAACTATTTAAACTTTGTATATTTCACTGTTAAAAGGTGTAATAAAGCTGGTGACTCTCTCAGGATATCAAATTCCAAATTAAAAAACAATTTTTTTAAGCACAATAGCATTAGACTTTTAAAAAGAAAAAAAAATCTATCAAAGTAATGATTCTAATTTTGTTTTGCTAATACAATGCATTACAGATAAAGATACATTTTCAAAATGTCTCTTGTTGAAGTTTCCTATTATATTATTAAAAGGGATGGAAAAGTGGATTTTCAGATATTGGCAGTTTAAAAATATTTCTATTGAGAACACTGTAATTTTATATCTTTGAAACCATGAGCACATATTAGAGAAATTGTTAAATTCTAAATAAGCTATTTAAGCAAAAAATAGAGGAACTTGAATGAGGAATAGGAGGGCATGGCAACCCACTCCGGTATTCTTGCCTGGAGATTCCCCACGGACAAAGGAACCTGGGGGGCTACAGTCCGTGGGGTTGCAAAGAGTCAGACACTACTGAGCGACTAAGCAGACATATGGAACAGGACTAAATAGATATAAAAATGCAAGTAAATACTTGGAAAATACATATAGTATATAAATAAGATGTATTAGTGGAGGTCTTTATGAGAAATAGAGAACAATTGAGAATTATTAGCACAATTGTTTAGAAGTAAATAACATTTATAATGCTCTTAGTAGCATGAAAAATATCATGAGTTATCATTAAAAATTGCTAATTCAGACTGTCTAACACCATATTCTTATGTAGTAGGTGCTTGGATGAAGATATTTCATAATATCACAAACTGTTATAAGGCTATCTATTTATCACTTAAAGTTAGAAAGTCGTAACTGTTAACACAGATTATGTAGCAGAAAATAAAATGCATTGATTTTATTTGAAAAACAGGTTTCTCTAGCACATAGTAAGTATCCATGTACTTTTTTCTCTTAATCAATTAACAGATATTTAAGGTAAGTGACCATGGGGCAAGCACAGTGTTACACATCGTGAAGAGAGAACAAGAGAAATTAATACAGTCTTTTCCTTGCAAGAAATAAACAAAGTTTAGAAGGGAACACAGACAACAGGCCACGGAAAGTTTGATGCAGGGTAAATTTAAGTGCGCTCTTCTCATCAGTAAGGAAGAGTGTGAAGTCAGAAGATTGCGTGTTTCTGAGGATAAGAGAAGATGTCCCACAGGAATGACATTTAAGATGAGACTTAAAGGGAAAATAAGACTTGTAGAGGTTAAAGGCGGAGAAGGCAATGGCACCCCACTCGAGTACTCTTGCCTGGAAAGTCCCATGGACGGAGGAGCCTGGTAGGCTGTAGTCCATGGGGTCACTAAGAGTGGGACATGACTGAGCGCTTCACTTTCACTTTTCACTTTCATACACTGGAGAAGGAACTGCTACTGCTAAGTCACTTCAGTCATGTCCGACTCTTCATGACCCCATGGACTGTAGCCTACCAGGCTCCTCTGTTCATGGGATTTTCCAGGCAAGAGTACTGGAGTGGAGAAGGAGATGGTAACCCACTCCAGTGTTCTTGCCTGGAGAATCCCAGGGATGGGGGAGCCTGGTGGGCTGCCGTCTTTGGGGTTGCAGAGTCGGACACGACTGAAGTGACTTAGCAGCAGCAGCAGAGGTTAGAGGGGGTGTTTAACAAACTCCATGAAATATCAAGTATCCAGTAAAAGCTAGGGCATAGAGAGTAAAGTGAAAAGGGCTCAGAGGAGCCGGAGAAGAAAGAAGTCCTGTGGGGCTGTAAGAAATCTGGATTCTCTCCAAAGGGTGAAGGGAAGCTATTGAAGGATTTGTGTAGGAGCAGGGACTGACGTGTGTGTGCAGAACTCTGTGCGTGGGTCTGAATGAGGCAGGCGTGACAGGAAAGAGAGAACTCAGGCTTCTTCTCAACATGCAATCTAAACAAAGTGTGATACTGTACCAAATAAAGGAGCATCCCCTCATAAGTTTAACTATGAACAAGAAATAAAATAAAGACTATGTTTCTTTCTTTTTAATAACTTTCATGTCAACAGCACACATACAGCAAAAGATTTCTGAAGATATCATACATTAGTGGCAGAAGGGAATTGTACCTTGGGCACACGAAATATAAAATTCTAGTCATTACCGCACATTTGTTTGTTTAGCTGCTAAAAGATCTCTTGAACAAAGAGGCAGGTCAACAGAGAAGATGTCAAAACATCAACAGAAAGAGATCTTGTCGGAGCTTAATTAGGGCTTCCAATTAGAAAACCAAACTAAGGATCCTATTAGCACTCAACTAGGCATTCTCCTTGATTTGGAAGAGCCAAGCATCACCCACATGTAACTGAGCTAACAAAAAGGATTTTTTACCTTTACAATGACCTCCTGATGGGCTTAAGTCCACAAAGACAAGCAGCGCGAGAGTCTCAGAAGCACAGGGCACACTTTCTGCAGTTCTCCAAGTTATCACTACAACTCACTTTTTAAAAAATACTGGAACAGTTTGGACAATACATGGCCTTGTCTGCTGCTCTTTGATACAAATTATTACATAAAGACCATGGCTACTACTTTTAAGACAAAAAATTGGGTTGCTTGCCTCCCAGTTTTGGAAGAAACAGTTCATCTCTCCAAATTATTTTGAGGCCAGAGTGCTTTAGAAAGTGTGAACAGTCCTTTCCTACTAGTTAGTAAGGAAAAGTTCACATTACTGAAACACTGTTTGCAGTCCTGTATGAACTTCAGCAACCCTAGCAATAAGTCTGACCAGAAAATTTACAAACAGGATCAAGACTTAAATGAGTGCCAACAATCAAGCAACATATGTGGCTTATAATGCACAGGAATTTGGAGACAGTTCTGTTCCCAGGCTGGTGAAATGCTGGGAAAGATACTCTAAAGCTATACTATGGGACAATAAAAATATTTCCTACACATCTAAAAATCATATGGCCTAGTAGTAATTTTGAAACTCCAACATCTTATCACAGAAATATAGGGTGACTGTATCTTCGAAATCACTGGTTAGATTTCTGGGAATTGATGTCCCAGAGTTACCTGGTCATCATGGGTCCAACTCTGGTTTTCTTCAAGAGATCTCAATAAGAATCTCAAGAGATTTCAACAAGAGATTCTCCAATTGCTTGAATGCTCTGATTTTATGATTTTTAAACACGTATTACATTTGTTCCTCTTGGTATTGAGTTTAGCAAACATAAATCTGTTTCAAAGGTTTTCATTCCCAGGAGAAATGTTTTAATATTTAAATTGACTTGCTACATTAAAATGCACACAGACAACAACCAAAAAACACATGTCCCTTACTTCAAGGCAGAAAACTAACTCTTATTCTCTCCCACTGAATGTCTAATATCAAATAGCTGATGAATGGAAAAGATAATAAAAGAGCAGATGAATGAGCAGATTCACACACTCAGAGCACCCTCCCTGGGCCCTTTGCTTGAAGAGCGCAGATAGGCCTTTCTTCCTGTGTCTTAGGCCTCACACTGGCTTTGTGTGTGTGTGTGCTAAGTTGCTTCAGTCGTGCCTGAGTCTTTGAGACCCCATGGACTGTAACCTGCCAGGCTCCTCTGTCCATGGGATTCTCCAGGTAAGAGTACTGGAGTAGGTTGCCATGTCCTCCTCCAGGGGATCTTCCTGATTCAAGGATTGCACCTGAATCTCCTGTGTTTTCTGCATTGGAAGGGAATTCTTTACTGCTCAGTCAACAGGGAAGCTCCAGACTGGCTTTAAGAAGGATAAAAAGGTCCTTCCTGCTCTTGCTGCCTCATCCACTCTCCTTTTTCAAGGGAGAGAAAGGCATTCTGAGATCAGGGAGGTAGCAATGGATCAGAGAGCAGATAGCCTTTATACTCCAGTCTTTGTTCAGCCAGGAGAGAGAGTTTCTTTCTCTTGGGAACAAACCCATTTGGCCCCAGGCTTCCAAGAGAAGGGATAATTACATGACTAATATAAGGAATTGTTAAGCTTAAACGACTCCTTTGTTGTAAGTTCCCACTTTGGGAAACACAGAATCACTTCTCTGTGCTAAATGCCTCATTATTACTTTAAGGTATATTAGGTGAATTTTTATCCTAACTGGAAATAGACTTTGTTCTCAAACAGGAAATATCTTTTCACTCAAAATTAAATGTGGCGAAGTAAATGCTGAAAGAAAAAACACCTAATTCATCAGATAATGGCTATAATAATATTCATACTGTTATTAATACTGATGGCAATAGCTAATATTTACCAAGCTCTTATGTGCTCGGCACTGTTCTTATCCTCGCAACTACACTACAAGATAGATAGGTACCACTATTATGCTCATTTACAGACATGGAGACTAGCCCCCATATCAATCAGAAGGAGTCAGAAGGAGGTTTTGTACTTAAGACAATCTGCTTCCAGTACCTGCTCTAAGCTTCAACTAGCTTTTCTTATGAATGTATGACGCCTACTTTGCTAAAGCAAGTAGAACTATCAAAATAAGCAGTTATGGAATGGTCCCAACTACGGCATATTGAATGGTTCTTTTCAGTGTGGTCAACCCTCAGTCGTAATTCCATTAACTTTTTGCATCGATAAACATTAATAATTGATGTAATGACACTTACTTATGTCACAGACTTCTTCTACATTTCAACTAGTGTGGCCTGTTCTACCACACAGGTCCTAAGATGGCCTGAACACAGACACAGCAGACATTAAAGAGAGGGAATCAGACTGGAAAGCTATTTTTAAAGAAAATTCATAATTCATAAAAAGGGAGAGATAGTCAAATGTATACTCCAGAGCCAAAAAAAAAAAACCAACCCAATTTGGGTAGATTTGCAGGTTTATGAAGGAAAAATAGGAGACACAGTAGGTACGGGCCAAACAGTGGGAGGCCTGGAACAGGCATCTCTACAAAGGCCTTTGAGTTGATTTCTAAAACTAATATTAGGTGAGTCACTTCAGGGTTTTAAACAGGAGATGAAGAATGCAAAATGGTATTTCAGAAAAATTAATCTAGCAAATTAAAAAAAAAAAAGAATTGGAAGAGAGAGACGAACTGCAGGCAAAATACGCAGGAAATACCACAGCCCCTTAGCAATCAGAGATTGAACATTCATAATTTCAGCTTGTCCCAAGTGATCTCCAAATGTTCTCATTTCTAATTTTTCTAGGGCACAGAGTTATGAGGCCAAATTTTGAAAGCAAGAGTTAGCTAGCAAGCACTAGCTACCAAGAAATTTCTGCTTCCCAGTGGGGATTTATCTCCCCACTACGCTGCAGCAGGGTCCCATACTCAGTCTGTTTCATTAAGTGGAGACGGATGTTCCTTTATGCAAAATGCTTCCAGGTAAACTTCAGCTACAGCAGCTTCCTTGAGGGCTCAGATGGTAAGGAATCTGCCTGCAATGCAGGAGACGTAAGAGACACAGGTTTGATCCCTGGGTCAGGAAGATCCCCTGGAGGAGGGCATGGCAACCCACTCTGGAATTCTTGCCTGGAGAATGCCATGGACAGAGGAGCCTGGTGGGCTAAGGTCCATAGGGTGGCAAAGCGTAGGACGCGACTGAAGTGACTTAGCATGCACGCAAGTACACCACGGTACAGCAATGGGGGTGGTGACGGAATTATCAAAGTCCGACACATTCATTCCTTGGGAATGTCCAGGCATTTTGTACTGGCCACATTCCAGATGTCCTGTAAGGAGGAAGGCAACAGAAATTAAGGAGAAAAGGGAAACAAGAAGACATCAGAAAGGAATGGCAGGACATACTGGCTGACTAGCGACGGCAGATGAAAGCAAAGAAATCCAGATGGGCTGTCAAGTTTTCAGGCCTAGGAGGCAGGGAGCATGTTAGCGCCTAGAATAGAAATAAAACCTGGAGGGTGCAGAGCACCTAAGCAAACGCGACAGGTGTCTGCACACTAAATAAAGATCTCAAAGGCTGACTTAAGCGAACTTTTGTCTGGAGGAAGGGAATCAAATCGGGTAACTTTAGGGTTCTCTGAAATACATCCTACAGGATGTGGAGTTTACCTACTACTCTTTTCTTCTGCTCTTTTAACAATGCAGATCGGGGGCACTCTCATTCTTGATTTTCCAAATCAAAATTGTAGAGTTTTGTCCCTTCTTTTAGAATGAAAGTGTTAGTCGCTCAGTCGTGTCCAACTCTTTGCAGCCCCATGGACTACAGCCCACCAGACTCCTCTGTCCATGAGATTTTCCAGGCAAGGATACTGGAGTGGGTTGCCATTTCCTTCTCCAGGGGATCTTCCCAGCCCAGGGATCGAACCCGGGTCTTCTGCACTGCAGGCAGATTCTTTACTGACTGACCTGCAAGGGAAGCCTACACAGTCTAAATTTTGAACTGTGCCTGATGGGGACCAAACTCCCAGTTTTCTTGACTAGTTTCCAGAGAGCTCTATTATCAGTCAGTATCTGAGAGGGACAAGTGATTAACTTTTGTGCATCTAAATAATGATACTGATATCCATCATAATGGAGAGAGAAAAGCCAGGGGTGAAATACCTTTCCTGTGTTAATTTTTCACCTTTGTTTTCCAGAAAAAGCTTCAGGGTGACAAACATCCTATGGAATAATTAAAGTTAGATATAAACCAAGAAGGTAAAAAAACAAAAAACAAAACTATAATTGCTGAGAATTCAAACTGAGAGAATTAGTCACAATGACAAAGAATCTTTATCCCTCTGTCCCCTGGCCAGCTCCTGGTGGAACACTGCCTCATCTGTATTCCCCAGGGGAAGTAGCAGCAGCTCCAGGGAAGATCAGCAGTGAACAGAGAGTGTGTTATTATGTGCAAATAGTTATTTCAGATGGATCACAAACAGAAGCCCAGTAGGAGAGAAAGGGGGGAACATTCTGCAGCAGGTTTACAAAGCAAAACTTAAGACGACAGGGATTTTTTTTCAGTTTTAAGATAATGCTGGAGGTTCAGACACAATGGATACTGAGATCAACTGTGCTTTAAAGGGGGGGCTCTACTCTTCATATCAATATTTGGGGCTTTGGAGCTGCTGCACAATAGGATCATTAAGCAAGATGCCTGAGGACAAGCTGTGAGAGTAGTTATGATTTCCCAGAGTAAGTGCTCAATAAATTATGCTGAAGTGAACCAGGTACATTAATGCTCAATAACTAAACACCCAAATCTGCCTGCCCCATGAATACAATGCAGTTCGCTAAACACAGTAAGGCTTTGTTATGCTAATGTTTGATGCACCTGAGAATTTGTTAGTTAAAGCCTTTTAATCAAAGTTAATTCACAGCTCAGTAATATTTGCCAAATCATTTTTACCAGTATTGTCCGTTTCTTTTCATCTTCACATTGCCCATGATACTTCATTTTATGAATGGAGAAAAATAAAGTACAGAAATGGTTAAGAAATTTAAACCAGGACAGTCTTATCTGGTTTAGTTTACTCTACGGATTTGTTAATCCTCACAAATGCTTAAGGACGGTACTATTACTATCTCCCTATGTTGATAAGGAAACTAAGGCTCAGACTTTCAGGTAACTGCTTCACATTCATAAGGTCAACAGGCCCAACAGTCACCAAAATGTGGCCCAGTCCTAGCTATCTGGCTCACGGTCCACAGAGTGTTCACGAGGAGGGGAACGCTAGAACTGGAAAACAGGCATCCAGATGTGGAAGTCTTTATGACTCAAATGGTAGGAATCTGCCTGCAATGACAGGTGCAATTCCTGGGTTGGGAATATCCCCAGAGAAGGCAACGGCTACCACTCCAGTACGCTTGCCTGGAGAATTCCATAGACAGAGGAGCCTGGTAGGCTACAGCCCATGGGGTTGCAGAGTCGGACATGCCTGAGTGACGAGCACTTCACATTTTCCTTTTCTTGCAGACACCAAGCTGACCTAAGCAGGTACTCCAAGTTTTCCTCCCTCTTTTGCCCACTGACCTGCCTCTCCTGATCTAGGGTAAGAACAATGGCCGCCGCAGATTTCATCTGGATTCACGTGATCTCAGAGGAACAGATCAGGGACTTGACAGTAATCCAACCCTTCTACTCCCAAACAGATCTAGTCTTCTGATAGGATTTTAACCAGAAGTTTTGTTTGTTTGCTTGTTTTCCATGCAGAGGACTGGCTTTCTTTCTAAAGTCAATAAAAAGACAGTTTTGTTTAGTTATGGTCAATAATGGTCTAAATGGACATCTGTATTTTTATTGTGTAAAATAGGAAACCCCACAATGCCTCCAGACTTAAAATGATCTCTACACTATGTGATGCTGTCACTATTGTAAAAAGTCACAGAACAAAATTTCATCTTACTGCAGGACTGCATAATTCCAGAAATAAATCTTTCAAAAATATACTTTGGGGGATGTAGGACTAATTCTAAAATAGGTATCAACCTGGACTGCCTCTTTTCTGCATTGCTCCAGATACCTGAAATATATACATCAAAACCATCTGTACACAGAAATGGGGCCACTGCTAGAGGCAGTAATCTTCTTAAGAGTTACAAAAATTGTAGCTGTCTATCAAACAGTCTGTCTGGTTCTTATTGAAGACAGCCCAATAGAAAAAGAAAAAATACATGCATGCATCTTTATAAAATAATCAAGATAGGCTAAAGTAACAGCTACCCTTGGAAAGTAGCAAAGGAAAAAGTAATTCAGAAAGTAGAATAGGAAAGTATGACAACATCATACAGCAACTATATGCCAATAAAAAGTAATTAAAAAAAAAGAGCAAAGTATGATTGGTGTATGCCTGCCACATTCTTCACTCTATTTGAACTGCTATGTGCCATTTAATTTAACAGTATGGTAACCATAAACCTACATAGCAACTGCAGTGATTAAGTAGCTTACCAAATTCTGAAGTACCTGCACTTCTGCATGGAAAGCCCATTGGCAAAGATAAATACTTCTAATTTTTAAAATAAGATTTGGCTCCCTTTAAAATGTTAGGCAGATAAGTTACTCCTTCTGTCCCAAGCTTTCTGACTTTTGAGGTTTTTTCCCCCCAGTTTTATTGAGGTGTAGTTGCCAAATAAAAATTGTCCAGCTTAAGATATACAAGATGATGTTACCCCAAGTCTTACATCTTAAGAAGCAGGGGGATGGACAACATGATATATTTATTCTCTTCAAACTGTAGTACTCATTAACTAGGTCAAAAATAGTATCTCCAAATTTCTGTGTAAATAAAATATGGGGAAGTCTAGTCATGTTAAAGAGAAAAATGAAAAGCTCACTATAATTTAATAATGGTAAATTATTAGGAAGCAAAGTATATCTTGCAAGATGATTACTGATCCTCCTTGTTAGTTTCTATGAACACAGATTTTTATTGGTTTGCTTAAAATAGGCACATCAACCCTCTCAAGTGGCACAGACCTTTCCATGGTGCCGCTGCAGAGAGAGATGGTGGTACACTTTTGATTTTCATAAATCAGCAGACATTTCTGTTTTTATGTATCCAGAATGTATTTGTTCTTTAAAAGCTTCTTTTAAATTAGATAAATGAAGGTGTTCTTTAGAATGTATGTCCGTGAAAGTTTCTAAATAGATAATAAAGGAACAGGTTTTAGGAATATAGAGAAAATAAATTCTGGAAATTTAGATCTGCTACCATCAAGAGTAAATCTAAATTTTTGTCAAAGTTCAAAATAACAACTCCAATTCCAAGGGTTTGTTTTTCTCCCTTACAAAAAGAAATTGTAATATATTTCTTGATTTTTTGAACAAACTGCCCAACAGTACCACCACAATGAATTCAATCACCCATGAGTGCTTTCACTAGGTGCTATGATATGGCATAATATTACATACTTTCTCAGGGTACACTTTTGGTAGCTAATGAAATTAAAACAGATTGCTTTAGTGTTGCTATGGGAACAATTATCAGATGGGAAGGGGATGGTAGCTATCTGCTGCCATATGGGAAAGGATTCATTAGCTCTAGAAGACCGGCATTCTGAAGAATTATTTAAATATAGACATTAGGGAAAAATGCTCAATGGACAATTGGGTTACCCAGTTCTAAAATCTCTTTTAACACATAAAGGTGAGAGATATGGGGATCCTGCGATACTTGGTAAAGAAATCTGAACAGATTCAACTACAGTGGCAAATTTCTGAAGAAACTAGGAAAAGGAACAGATGGAGTTAAGATGCAAGAGAAAACTCATTTGCTCCCAAAAGAACAGGGAAGCTGGTGTCTCATCAGTACACCATAATAGGAGATGCTCTGAAGCAGGCAAGCTGGTTTCTTTCTCACAGGCACAAGTCTGTACCCGACTTGGCTGTACATGCATTCTGCAGGAAGAGTCTACCTTTACAGTCCAAATTTCTTTAAAAAGAAAAAGTGAAATATATCAGTGAGCTCAACAATGAAAGTCTATTCGTTTAACACTGAAGAAAATACATAAATGGGAAGTCTAAGAATCTGGTATTTGCAAAGCAGACACAATGGCATATGAGAATGGCTGTCACCGCAGGGAACATGGGAAAACAGTCTGAGAAAAATATATCAAAGGAGTTTCAGAAGTTTCCCTGTTAGGCAGAGTGAGTTCTTTCCCATAGCTCTACTCCATGAAATAAGGAAAACTTAGAAGTCCACAGATACTGACAAGCATTTCCAAAATTAATTTTAATTATAAATGTCAGTTAGGGATTACCATGTTTTTACATGCAAAGTGTGAAATAATGCTGGAAGAAGTGATACAGAACTGACAATGAGAAATGGACTCCAAATTAACTAGCTACCAGGGAAAAAACAACATAAAACAAAACAACTGGAAGCTAGATGATTTCTCTGCTTTCCATATATTGAAACTAGAGGAAGCAGATAAACTTATGAACTTCTCAGGGCCTGACCATTAAGGTCCTACTATTTGCTCAGTCATCAGCCATGTGGCCTTGAGCAAACCATTTAGTCTCAATTTTCTTGCTGACAAAGTAAAGAGAGTGAATTACTTCTGAGACTGTACGCAGCCTGTGAAAGCAGCACTGGGTGCAGGTCTGTGTGGGTTCTGATATCCCAGGGATTTCAGGTCCACATGCAAGGTGCCCAAGGATTCTGCCCTCTACTGGACTCTGGGTAGTTCTGAAGCAAGTGATCCTTGAAACCCACTTTGATTCATTCAACAAAAATTATCTGAATGCAAACTATAGGCCAGGCATGGTGGAAAACACTAGAGCTACAACAAGTGAGTAAAATCAACAAGATCCTTGTCTTTGTCAAACATCCAGTGCTAGGGATCTAGCTCGCCAACATAATGGTTTCATAAATAAATGGGTTGCTTCAAGCTAAGAAAGAAAGAAAGGTAAATGGGACTTCCCCCATAACCCTCAAAAATTAATTTCTTAGTTGATCCACTCAATGAGTAGCATTCCAAAGCATAGATGCATGCTCACAAATATATACATACAGTTCACAATATCTTGTTCCTGGGATTAAAATTTCTCGGTAGCAAATCTGATTCATCTCTTCCCTTTAAGAATTTCCACTTAGCTTTCACTTCTTCCTTTAAAATGAGCATGCTCTTGACAAAATTTTAATGTCTGTCAGCACTCATTACTAATCTTTTTTGTGTATGCTAAGTCACTTCAGTCATGTCCAGTGCTTTGTGACCCCATGAATTATAGCCCATGAGGCTCCTCTGTCCATGGGATTCTCCAGGCAAGAATACCGGAGTGGGTTGCCATTCCTTTCTCCAGAGGATCTTCCTGACCTAGGGATCAAACCCAGGTCTCCTGCATTTGCAGGCATATTTTTACCATCGGAGCCACCAGGGAAGACAATCCCTTCTGTACTCTCCCATGCATGAGAGGGCTAGAAACTTAAGAACTACATTTCCCAGATTTCCGTGATGCTGGGGTTCTGGATAACTTAGGTTTTGCCAATGAGATGTACTCATGTGACAGTCAAAAATGAAGGAATGTAGAAGTCAACCTTACCCCAGCATCTGACAGGGCTGCTGCCTGTGGGTTTTGGTTAACAGCTTTTAGTGACTGGCAACTCCACATTCACAAGGAGCAACTATAGCTTTGTCAGGACTCTCCTTCATTTGTGGATGGCAGCAGTAGTTTCGTGGACACTTGCTCATAGTATGCAGTGCAACAAACAATGACAATTAAAAACAGAAAAACCAACCAAAGAACTCTGATACTCTTTTTCCAACCATTTTTGTAGGTACTTAATTCACTGTTTTTAAATCTGTTTCTACCTGGTAGGTATTTGAAATACCTAGTATTTCCATTTTCTATCTTGAACCCTTTCTCCCAAGAAAAACCAGTGATTTAGATCTGTCAAATTTCAAGATGTTTATTTGTTCATGAGTCAAGTCAGGAATTTTCAAAGAGATTCCACAAAAAGATGTAGTATAAGTTTAGGTGGTCTCAAAATTATCTGGTGGAGGCTTTAAAGAGGGCAGGTCTCTACTCTCTAGCCCTTTCTTATCCGACCCTTTCCCCAGGGCTCACAGGGCCTGCTGAATGGGGCAGGTTCACTCTCACTCATATTCGCCTTCCTTCTCTCTTGTTACTCCTCACACTTGTGACAGGCCTGGGTTGAGTTATAGAAGCACAGCTCTAGGGGTGGGAATATACATTGTCTTCCCCATTCTCTTCCATTTTTGTCTCTGAATGGGTTTGTCACAGTGTAGAGGTTCTGGTTGAATTTGGGGTGGAAACAGGTCAAGAAGCTCTTACATTGTTTTTGGTCCACTTCAAGGGACCAGAAAAGAGTTCCATGTGGCTCAGCCTAGCTCTTCAAGCACTACCCTGAGGTTCAGGGCCAAAGGCTCAGCCAGCAGCTACTGATCATAAATGGACAGACTTCTCTCATGACCTCAGGTGAGAGCTGGTAGATGACAGAAGATTGGTATTTACCATTCCACATCCAGGCCAGTATTCTCTCTACCACTGAAACTCACTTTCAGAAAATACTGATAAAAATGCTGTTTGTTTATATGTAGAACATTAAATAATTTAAACCAGGGTTAATGCATACTCAAGTTTCCATTTTACCAAAACAAATCAAACAAAAGCAAAGTAACTCAGGATCTCTTTAGTGTGGCAAATTCCTAAGGACAGTACCAGGAGAATCAGTGCTCAGATACACTAGCCTCCAGTTCGCTCACTCTGTGGAAGCCATGCTTGCCTCCACGCTGCTCCATGGGCACTCAGGCTCGGTCCTGTCTTAGAGCCGTGCTCTAGCTGTTCACTGGAGAAGAGTCCCTTTTCCATGGATCTCCTGGATGACCTCCTCTCTGATTTCAAGTCTGCTCAAAATCCCAACTTCTCCCACTAAATTAAGATCATGGCATCTGGCCCCATCACTTCATGGGAAATAGATGGGGAAACAGTGGAAACAGTGTCAGACATTATTTTTGTGGGCTCCAAAATCACTGCAGATGGTGATTGCAGCCATGAAATTAAAAGACGCTTAATACTCCTTGGAAGAAAAGTTATGACCAACCTAGATAGCATATTCAAAAGCAGAGATATTACTTTGCCAACAAAGGTCCGTCTAGTCAAGGCTATGGCTTTTCCAGGGGTCATGCATGGATGTGAGAGTTGGACTGTGAAGAAAGCTGAGTGCCGAAGAATTGATGCTTTTGAACTGTGGTGTTGGAGAAGACTCTTGAGAGTTCCTTGGACTGCAAGGAGATCTAACCAGTCCATCCTAAAAGAGATCAGCCCTGGGTGTTCAGCTAAAGCTGAAACTCCAATACTTTGGCCACCTGATGCAAAAAGTTGACTCATTGGAAAAGACTTTGATGCTGGGAGGGATAGGGGGCAGGAGGAGAAGAGGACGACAGAGGATGAGATGGCTGGATGGCATCACTGACTCGATGGACGTAAGTTTGAGTGAACTCCAGGAGTTGGTGATGGACAGGGAGGCCTGGCGTGCTGCGATTCATGGGGTCGCAAAGAGTCGGCACGACTGAGCGACTGAACTGGACTGAAGAAGACAGGAACTTCATATGGTGTACTGTCACAGCCCCTTTTCTCATTCCATATTCCTCTCTGCATCAGGGTGAAGTGCTTCTCCCAAACATTTCAGGTTTTGGCTCCAACCACATGAAATAATGTCAATACAGAACAAATAATTTACCCTATAAAAACAGTTAAATATCTGTTGTGTCACTCTTTGCCATACCATCTTTCAGACGGCAACAGAGACATGAACCCAGTATCAGCCCTGTAATGTCCTCCATGTAGTGCCTGACCGTTCTACCCAGTCAGGTTTAATTCTTAACTTTATAAAATTTGATATTAAACCCTTTTCTCCTATTGCTTTATCCCCAAATAAGAGGAAAAATCCTTAAACACCTGAAATTGCTTTCCCAACACGACCCAGCACATTTTCATCAATCTCAATGAGAAATTCAGTCGCAATACAGACATTCCATGTTTATTTCAGCCAATTTCTTTTGCTCCCTAAGGATATTTTTTTCCTGACTCTATTCTTTCTCCAGGAAAGAGCAAAAAAAAAGAAAAAACGAAAAAGAAAAGAAAAAAAAAAGAGATTTTCCAAATTCAGCTTCTCATTGCCTAAGTCATATTTGCAAGTGCTACATTTTATATTTCCTTAGGCTTCATTAATACCTTTGAGTGACTGCTACTCTGTCTCGAAGCCAGATCGCTCACTTGACTTATTTACCCTGTACTATTGACGTTAATAAGAGCTAGATCATTAGAGAACAATAAGACAATTTTAAAAACTGAAATAATAACCCACGGACAGTCTCACTTTTTCCTGCCTCTCCTTGTTAATTATGCCTGCAACTGAACATTTTAACCTGAATTCAGGAGAAAATGAAGTGAAAAATTATTTGCCTGAAGTCAAACTCGAGACTTCCATGCTTTCAACTCAATATGTTATTTAGAGTATCATTAACTGAAGGAAGTGGGACAAAACTAAAGCACATTTATGTAGGAGAGATCATTTGTTAGGCTCTGTGGATGGTTATTATTTTAATAGCCTGAGGAGCCACAGTCTCTACTGGGTAACAGAGATGATGATTCTTGCCAGTACAGCAGGGCCTCTTGGTTAAGGTAACTTAAGATGCAAACTGCTTTCAGATTCTCAGGGACAAGGAAGTCACTGGGGGTAAATCCCAGTCATATGGTTACCAGTCAATTTTGTTCAGCTGGACAACTCTAGTATAAAGCATCAAAAAGGAGCTTAGTAAATATGCAAATCACCACTGACTAAACAAGTATTTACAAAGCACCACATACAGTCCAGATACTATTCTAGACACTGAGAACAGAGTCATGGAAAAAAAAATAAATATTCTTACTTTCCTTCATACATTTTAGGGAGAAAGAAACATAATAAACAAAATAAAACAGCCAAAGAGTACCGGGCTTCCCTGGTGGCTCAGCAGGTAAAGAATCTGTCTGTAATGCAGGAGACATAGGAGAGGCAGGTTCAGTTCCCTGGATCTGGAAGATCCCCTGGAGGAGGAAACAGCAATCCACTCCAATATTCTTGCCTGGAGAATCCCATAGACAGAGGAGCCTGGCGGGCTACAGTCCAAAGGGTCACAAAGCACTGGACACGACTGAGCGACTAAGCGCACGTGCAGAGTACCATGGTAAATGCAACGGAGGAAAAGAAGATTGAAGTGCAGGACGGCAACCACCTGAGAGGCGGTGAGTGGGTGTGGGGGAGAGGAGGTGCCACGTTCTACAGAATAGTCAGGGAAGGCCTCACTGAGGAGGTGGCTTCTGAGCAGAGACATGAAGAAGGTGAGGACTGTATGGATGCACGGACTAAGTGTTCTCTAGTAAAGACAGAGCTCATACGAGGCCAGCATGGCTGAGGTGAATGAATGAGGGGGAGGGGAGCTGAAGATGTAATTAAAGAGAAATACGAGCAGCAAGGGCTTCCCAGGTAGTGCCAGAGGTAAAGAATCCACCTGTTGAGGTAGGACACACAAGAAACAGGTTTGGACCCTGGGTCAGGAAGATCCCCTGAAGTAGGAAATGGCAACCTGCTCCAGTGTTCCTGTCCAGAAAATTCCATGGACAGAGGAGCCTGGTGGCCTGTAGTTCATGAAATCACAAACAATCAGACACAACTGAGCGTGCATCCATACACTGGGCAGAAGGGAAGAGAGGTCAGAATCCATAAAGCCTGAAAGATGAGGGCAAGCACCCAGGCTCTTAACTTTCACAATGGAGAGGGACTGAGCAGGGGAGAAGTCGAATCCCACTAATATTCCATCAGGAAAACATGGGCAGATGCGTTGAGAACGTGAAGCTAGGGAGAAGCTGGGAACCATTAGACACTGGCCACTTCAACGATACAGCCCAGGCCAGTGCAGAGCAGGAGGGGACCGGTCATGATCAAATTCTGGGTGTGTTTTAAAGACAGAGCCATAAGAATCTTCAGATTCTATACCGGATGTGAAAAGAGATGTTAAGAACACAGCTGTTGTGTACTAAGTAAAAGGACAGTTGCAAGAGCAAGCTTATAAAGGAAGCAGGCTTATAAAGGGGTGCGGTTTGGGACATTTGAGATGCCTCTTACACAGGTAAATGGAGGTAAACAAGCAGTCAGAAGCATGAGGCTGGACTTAGAGAAAAACACTGGCTTGGAAACACAGATATTTAGGAAGCAACAGACTGAGGATGGTTTGGAAAGCAATAAAACTGACAGGCTGACCAAAGGAAAGACATGCAGACAGAGCAGAGAAGCAATCTAAGGGCTAAACTTTGGGATACTCTAAGAGGGGACAGAACCATGAAGGAGATTAAGAAACTCTAGTGGCAAACGAAGGGACAAACGGGAGTGCTTTTCCCTTAATTTCTTGAAAAACAAGTGAAGAATGTATTGGAAGATAGAGGGAGTATCAACTTGCCAAGCAGTCCAATACAGGAAGGACTAAAAATTGGCCCATGGCAAAAAAAAAAAAAAAAAAAGAGTTAAAATACTATAAAACAGAATCTTACCTACTAAAAACACAGATACCATTCTTTGGAAACTTTTTTAGGAGCTGTATCATCCTATGCAGACAGAGTAAAATCTCAAAATATTCTATTTGACATTTAAACTTCCAGGAGTTTTGTATTCATTATGTCTGCTTATACAGATACCATGATCCATCTGCCAAAGCCACCATCTCAGCCTGATAAAGCAGTGGTCAACTCTAGGAGCTAATTCTTGATAATTCTATCTTCTCGTTTACACTTATTTGCTGGGCGATCAATAATACATATTAAATGAAACAAATGATAAAGTTATTTCATAGACTTTAATAACTACTGCAAACAGGAAATTGAGATACTCACTTTTCCACAAGGGCAATTCATCACAATAAGGCACTATAGATAAGCAGCTAAGCAATTACACCTAGAGACAAGAGTCAACCACCAGGCTTGCCTGGCTCATTGAAGATCAAACTGAGTGTCCAGTGTGATCATAGTGTGTAAGCAACTTAGGAAACAGAATATTCGACCTAAATCCTAACGAAGCTGCTGCTGCTGCTGCTGCTGCCGGGGGCAATTCATCACTTGGACCTTCTACATGTATTTGGCACAGTGCCAAGTAAAGATGGTCAGTAAGAAGTGGAGACAAGAAAGAATGGTGAGCACACTCGGGGTAGCTGCAAAGGACCATGAGGGTTGTACCCTGTACAGTGCAGAGGATGCTGGTCACCTAGATTGCCAAGTCATGACACCGGTAGTGCAAAGCTGCCAGCCATAGTGGGCAGCACGGGGGAGCATCTACCAGCCTCTGACTTTTACCCTAAAGTTAAAAAGCAATCGCAGTAAGGGCACCTATATGCTTAATATCTGTAGAGAAGGCTATAAACTGAAAACAGGCCTACAAAGATGTGTCATGCAAGAGGAGACAGTTACTAAATGCTTACGGATGGGTTTGACAAATTTTACCTTACTATATGTGAACATAATATGTTTGCAGCATTGGATGATAAACTGCTAGAAGGCAGGGATTGCTCAAGCAAATGCTAATGACCAGAAGCAGTAAACACCTTCTTAATGTTGCCTCTAGTATGTGACGGATGACTTTGCAACCTTAAAGCGATCCATGACAAACACCTTTAAGCAATGCTGATTCAAAAATCATTCAAAAGCTCTCTTTTCAAGACATGTTGGTGACTTTTTTATCCTCTTAAGTTTGGGGAATCAGTGTTGACTCTGAAAAGACTGCTCAGTTTACAGTGAGTGCCACACAGCAGCATATTTTGAGTAGAGGTACTGAACTACACCAAAGCCTTTGACTGTGTCGATCACAATAAATTGTGGAAATTCTGAAAGAGATGGGAATACCAGACCACCTGACCTGCCTCCTAAGAAATCTGTATTCAGGTCAAGAAGCAACAGTTGGAACTGGACATGGAACTACACACTGATTCCAAATTGGGAAAGGAGTACCTCAAGGCTGTATATTGTCACCCTGCTTATTTAACTTATATGCAGAGTACATCGTGGGAAATGCAGGGCTGGATGAAGCACAAGCTGGAATCAAGACTGTCAGGAGAAATATCAATAACCTCAGATATGCAGATGATACCTCCCTTATGGTAGAAAGCAAAGAAGAACTAAAGAGCCTTTTGATGAAAGTGAAAGCAGAGAGTAAAAAAGTTGGCTTAAAACTCAACATCCAGAAAACTAAGATAATGGCATCTAGTCCCATCACTTGATGGCAAATAGATGGGGAAACAGTGGAAATAGTGGCTGACTTTATTTTTCTGGGCTCCAAAATCACTGCAGATGGTGACTGCAGCCATGAAATTAAAAGACGCTTGCTCCTTGGAGGAAATACTATGACCAACCTAGACAGCATATTTAAAAGCAGACACATTACTTTACCAACAAAGGTCCGTCTAGTCAAAGCTATGGTTTTTCTGGTGGTATATATGGATGTGAGAGTTAGACTACAAAGAAAGCTGAGCACCGAAGAATTGATGTTTTTGAACTATGGTGTTGGAGAAGACTCTTGAGAATCCCTTGGACTGCAAAATCCAACCAGTCCATCCTAAAGGAAATCAATCCTGAATATTCATTGGAAGAACTGATGCTGAAGCTGAAACGCCAATACTTTGGCCACCTGATGTGAAGAACTGACTCACTGTAAAAGACCCTGATGCTGGGAAAGATTGAAGATGAGAGGAGAAGGAGACGACAGAGGATGAGATGGCTGGATGGCAACACCGACGCGATGGACATGAGTTTGAGTAGGCTCCGAGAGTTGGTGATGGACAGGGAAGCCTGACATGCTACAGTCCACGGGCTCCCAAAGAGTTGGGACACTACGAAGCAACTGAACTGAGCTGAAGTGAACTATCAGGCAAGTCCAAGCTGTTTGGCTCACTGCCCCTATTTCAGTAATTTTCCAAGGAAAATCCCCTATTTATTTTCTAGCAGTTTCTGCTCTGCATTATCCTCATCACAATTAGGAACCATAATACATGATACAATAGTGACTTTGTCCCACAGACAGTAATTTAAATTTTCTGGAATATCTACTGAAATCACAAAAGAATAGTGGCATTAAAAAATATATATCGCCCAGAATTTCAGTCATTTAAAATCTCAAGACATGATTTTCCCCACAATTACATAATTATCCTGTCTCTTACTGAAAATCACAGGAATCAAAAGCCAGAAGACGCTGCAAAGCACCTGGGCTGTTTGACTTGAATCCCTCTGATTCTCAAGAAGGTAATGACTCATAATAATTCTCAAGTCACAGTTAACCACATAACAAACACAAACATCAGTCAGATTTAAAATACAAAAGCAATAAACATTTTATATGTTAGCTCAAGTGATTAAATATTAATAAAACTTACCTAGCTGACAAGGAGCAAAGAGCTGGGAAAAAAGGATAAGGGCGTGAGGGGAAAGGTGGTGAAAAGATGAGACTTTCACATTTGCACTGTCCACCCAGCTCCAATCAGCTTCACACTTGGTACATATACTCCATGTCTCTGTATCTTTCCTAGATAGACCTACATCAGGATTTTACTCAGACACCTAATAGAATAATCAATATGCTTCATCTACCATCCCTGGAAAATTC
Source organism: Ovis canadensis (assembly GCF_042477335.2). NCBI lineage: Eukaryota > Metazoa > Chordata > Mammalia > Artiodactyla > Bovidae > Ovis > Ovis canadensis. Next base: position 39,641,325 of record NC_091250.1, on the reverse strand, counting down.
CTGCAGGTTATAATTCATCCATCTTATCACTTCCAAAAGATCTGAAGGCTTTCAAAATTCACTCGATTCACTTCAATTCATGTTTACTGAGCACCTAATATATACCAAGCCCTGTTCTTTAAGCGCTCATGTTCTAGGCTAGTAAACTCACTTGGTCAATTAATAAATCATTTTGGAATTCTGAAAGAATTATCTAAACTCTACAGAAATTCTTAGGTATGCATTTGTTTGCTTACTGATTGCATTTTTGCAAGTACCTGTTAATAGTCACTCAGGGGCAGATTACACAAAACAAGGTCCTGGGATAATTGTCAATGGGTGACATTCCTGCTCTGCCATGTGTGTAACCTCTCTGTGTGTCATTGTTAAAGTCATCAGTTTTTACCTTGGGGTATAAATTAGGGTTATTGATGATTCCCTAACTTACTGAACCCACAGTTATTGAAAAAGAATCTTCTACAATGGAGCCTGGAAACATGTACTCTTTAAAGCCCTATAGTCGGTCCTGAGGCATACTCCAGTTTAAGAAAACTCCTTTTAATAAACCCTTAGAAGAAGGTAAATAGCATAGGTGAAGGCTATGGATAAAAGAAAATTTCTTAAAACATTATATTACATAATAGTAGCATGAAAGTTAAAGTGTTAGTTGCTTAGTCACATCTGACTCTTTGCAATCCCATGACCCCATACCTCCAGGCTCCTCTGCCCATGGAATTTGCCCAGAAAGAATACCAGAGTAGGTAGCCATTCCCATCTTCAGGAGATCTTCCCAACCCAGGGATCAAACCTAGATCTTCCGTAATGTAGGCTGATTCTTTACCATCTGAGCCACCATGGAAGCCTGTGATAGTAGTATCATAACAGTTAAATCTTTTGTACTCATGATATTTCTTGCAGTGTTATAAACTGTTTTCTGATATTCTTTTACTCCACTATTACAATAACCAGTATTCTTGTTTTGCAAAACTACATGGGAGGCTGAGAACCTTGCATCAAGTCCCAAAGCTCAGTAAGCGGCAGAGCTCAGTTCCAACCCCTGACGATGATGCTGAAGTCTCTGTGCTATGTTGCCACTTTGCAGAGGAATTTATCCTTATCATTCATTAATTTTCTAATTTACTTGGAAAACAGGTACAGATATAAGAGAGACAGGTGTGTGTCTATTTTCTTCTGTAATATGCATTATAAATATAAACAATGTATAATTTATTTAATATCCATCTCTGCTAGGAGGTAAGAATCACGTGAAAATAAACAGATCTCTAGTATATGCTGGCACCCCTATATTTAGCCTGATGCATGGAAGCATTCAATAAATATTTGTTGGTTGACTGAAGGAACAAATGACAAGTTTGCAGATTGCAGACATGCATTTTCTACCAGAGGAGTCATACTTGTAAACAGACTTAGCCCATATGGTTAATGCTCTATCAAAGTGCTCATAGAGATCAGTGGGAGACACAAGAAAGAAACTAAAACCTATCAAATCCAAAACACTTCTTGATTCTCACAAGGCACCAATGGCATAGGGAGCAAAGGTATCATTAACCATATTCTGTAGGCAACTCAATATGAGTGTGCCTAGCAATTCATGCCGCAGACCCAAAACCTGGACTGTGGAATCAGAGACCTGTTTTCAAATCTCTTTTCTGACATTTCTATCTTGGGCTTTAAGCAAGCTGCTTAGGATCTTTGAGTTTCAGCCATCTCATCTATAAAGAGAGGTATATACTGATCTTGCTTTTTATTTATGGATATATCCCAAGCACTTAGAATAGTGCTTGGCATCCCATTGGCACTAAATTTATTACTGAATTGCAGTGCTGTTAAAGGCTTTAAATATGAAAACATGTATACAAGCACCTAGCATTGTGACTGAGACAGACTGTTAGTCAGTGTTCCCTTGTGACTAAATGTCTCTAAAATGTTATTCCCACTTCCCCTTCCCTTGAAAATCTTGAATGGGACTCTCTGACCCCTTCCCTATTTCAGATTCCCTCTGAGCCATGTAGCTCCTTCTACAGTGAGCCTTAGTAGGTATAGACTTGCGTGTTCCCATGAAATTACCTGGTTCACTAATGCAAAGGGGGCAGATTTAATTTTTAGATTAGGACATGCTAAACATAAATCTCTAAATTTTCCTTCTTTCTAAAAACCATGGCATCACTTTAACACATTCTACAATGATCCTATTTTTTTAAAAGTTTACAAAATTGCAGCACTGCTTTCTTACCACTATTTAGACTAATAAATATCAACTCGCTACATAGCTACACATGAGACTTCCTTGCACTGAGATTGTTACCTGGGCATTTAAATTCGGCATCCCCAGATCTGTGACAACCCACATACACACTGAGCCTCATATGCCTGCATCCTCCTCAGACTCCTCTATGCCACCATCTTTACCTCTTAGTGTAAGAGCAGAGCCACAGGACCAGGGCAACAACATGGCTAAGAGGTTGAAGACAGATTCTGGGCACTGACAATTGCTTTTAAGAATTAATAGAACAAAGCTTCTGTTTGGCTAGTTGTTTTGTGGGTGTGTATATATGTGGCTTTTTTTTTTTTTTGGGCGGGGGGAACTAAGGAGTTACATGAAAATGTCCTTTAAGCCTAACGACATTGCTATGAGTAGTAATATTTAGATTCGTGGTGGGCAGAGTGTTTATTTAGCCTGTGGTAGGAGGGAGAAGCTAGTGCTTGGATGTACTACAAGATTTTGCAAACCTGGTATGCAGAGGGAAAAAAAATCCAAACTTTAGTGGGCCTATTTTTTGCAACAGTAAAATAAAACTCTAGGTGATTTCCACACTCATATCCAGCTTTAGTGATCTGCATTTTTATTAACAGCTCAATATCAATGTTGTTATATTTAATCCACAGGCTTATTCTTCTGCACCAGGAAAGGCAGTGATGTCAGGATTTATATACATAGAGACACAGATATAAATAAAGGATGAAAATCTTCTGTGAGCATAAGTTTTAAATAACAGTTTGGCAGGGAGTTTTTTCATCCAATTTAAAGTTAATTTTAATTTTTTAAGCAAAATAATTTCTGATTTAACAGAACTAGCTAATGGGATATAATAATATCAACAATGACCATATCAATGCTAATAATAGATAGCACTTATTGAGGTAATAGCATTACGAAAACCCACTGAGGTACATGCCATTATTACTTCCATACCTGCTTCACAGAAAGGAAAATCTTAACCGTAAGATAAGAAGCAGTGCAGTTAAGCAACAAAATAGGGAGCCCCAGAATTCGAATCTAGATCAATCTAACCATATAATTCCAGCTGTGAAACACATGACTTTCCAAATGATTACAGATATCGATAGGAATAATTTCCTGGGACAAAAGTGGAATGCACTACGGAAATCATGCTCACAGAGGAGTTAAAACAGCTGCTATCTTCTTCTCCCAGCTCAGCCATTAACTAGCTGAATATCCTTGTAATGAAACTAACCTCTATGGCGTCTCAGTTTCTTCAGAGGTAGAAGGGGAAATTTAGCCAGATGTTTCCCACTCTCTCTGTATGGTCTTTGATCACAAGGAAGGAAAGCATCACAAACATGAAACACAGGCACAACCAGTCTCTGTTTTATGTTTGGAGTTAGGCATAATAACGAAGTTTTACATAACATTACATTAAAAGACCTTGGTTGTGAACAAACAGTTTGGAAATCACTGAATTCAATGAGCTCTAGGGTTTTAAACTCTTTTGATATTCTACGGCTCTACTAAATACTTTAGATTGTCTCCTTTAGTATGAGTTGTTGAATATTACTTCTTTTAAAATATGGACCCAAAAGATTTCTTTTCAAGGAAGCAAAACCACCAAACTACTTGGTGGGTAACTTTTTCCATTAAGATATCACAAAATTGGAGTTGGGGAAAAAATCATGAAATGGTCAAGTCTTTGGATGTGATTTATTTTGTTAAAAGATATTTAATAAATCCTTTGCATTTATGTATTCTTGTGGTCTGGTTTAAATCTTTTCTAAAACATTTTCTTAAAGTATGACATTTCTTCTCAACAACATGTGAAAGCCCTAAGTATTGTGAGAATGAGTTCTAGGACTAGAAAAATATAAAATGTTTGTGTTCAGCCCTAAATACGAGATTATGCATAATTTGAAGTATTTAAGGGAAATCAGTAGGCATCAGTTTCTGTGTACTTCCTGATCCAAAATAACATAAAAGGATATGCAACCTAAGTCAGAGGAAGATGAGACCCTCATTTGGCCAAGAATAACAGTGACGGGGGTAGGGGAGGGATGCTGGTAGTAATATTAGAACAGCCAGCAATCACATATTATGTACCATGTGCCAGATGGTGCTTTAAGAGCTTACAAATACCAATTCACTTAATCCCCACAACAATTCTGTGAGAGAAACATTGAATCACGGAGAGTATAAGTGACTTGAAGAGTCACAGAGCTGGAGGGTGACAGAGCTGGGATTTGAATCAGACACCATGTTACTGGGAAGGGGAGTGCTTTGTGAAACAGGGGTGGTAGGGGAAAATCAGAGGATCAGGGTAAGATTTAAAGTCCTGAAAAATCCTAGGAGACATGAAAAAGATCTAGGAAATCCATAATGATGGAAGAAAAGGAGATGAGAATCCCTTGGAAGCAAATACTAAAACAGAGATTCTCCAGGCAAGAATACTGGAGTGGTTTACCATTTCCTCCTCCAGGGGATCTTCCCGACCCAGGGATGGAACCCGGGTCTCCTGCATGGGAGGCAGACGCTTTAACCTCTGAGCCACCAGGGAGGCCCAAAACAGAGACTAAAAGCAAGAAAATAAAGAATTGTTAGAACAAGCTAGAAAGACACTACCCTTGTTTTTGAAGCCACAAAAATCAACAGGGGGTGACGGAACAAAGACACTTCCGGGAAATGAAAGGGAACGTTCAAGATCATATCTGAAATCGGGACTCAGGAGAGGGGCCCTGGCAGACTCCTGGGCAAAGCAAGCACCAGGACTAAGTGAATGAAACCAAAGAAATATGGGGAGCGAGTCATTCTGGTACCAATGCTGTCTGGCTCCTTTTATCGACGAGAAAACAGGCCTGGTCAGTTGAAGTGATTTCTCTGAGTTTATTTGAGCTGATTAGTGAGTCCTCACTCCCTTCACTCAGCTGCTTGAGCTGTTTTCCCCCTTAATGTTTCTTCCAGATGTAGTACTTTTTTTACGGTTCCATTTGAGTGTTTGCTAAAGAAGTATCTCAGGAGGCCAAAGGAAGTTAAAACCACGATACATACATATAAAATTTTTTGATAATTTTACATATGAACACACTATCAAAAGATCTGTAGACCTAGATCTGTTCTAGATGAGAAAAAAGCAACTGGTAACTCATGGTCTTTGATGTATGAAAAACCTTCTGTTTCTTTTTTTTTCTTCACAAGATCTTTTTGATGTGGACCATTTTTAAAGTCTTCATTGAACCTGTTACAACATTGCCTCTGTTTTCTTCTTTTTTATTTGCCAAGAGGCATGTGGGATCCCAGCTCCGCAACCAGGCATCAAACCCTCACCCCTGACACTTGAAGGCAAAGTCCCAACCACTGTACCGTCAGGGAAGTCCCCACATCTTGTTTTCAAATGGAGAAATGTGATGGCCAGGAAGAAACCTCAGCAAGGAGTGGAGCAGAATGTTGTTTGCTCTTTACGCATAAATATCATGAATAGGGTTGACTGGTATACTTGAAAAACTCAAAACATTCTATTTTATTCCATTTTCCACAGGAAACAGAAAATGGAGATCTGTGGTAGACTCCCATTAGAATTCTGTGGTCTCCATAAAACCCTACTTTCTCAAGTCTGAAGATATTTAAAGGTAATTATGGGGGAAAATGAAGGAAACTTTCCTGGCAGTTAAATAGGGAGGGTCATGAAATGGACAAACATCACGCCTCGCAGGTCATTACCTCTGCCCTGCTGCCAGGTATGATGTAAGAAGCAGAAGAAAGAGCCAGATCAAGGGCAAAATGAGAAGGACATTGAGGGCTTACTCTATTTAAAGGTTAGTGGAGAAAAGTGAGTTTATGTCAACTACAGGCTAGGGAAGAGGAGAAACACTCAAATCTCTTGCTAAGGAAATAACTTGTAGTGCACCAAAAAAGTACATAAATATACATTAAAATCCAAGACGGGCAACAGAAATCAAGTTGTGAAAATTAACACTGACTTGGTGCAGAAGTGAAAGCATCCACATTCTCTGTTATTCTTGAGAAGAAAATAGAGGACAGAACTCAGAAGGGCAGTGGGCCGTGGCAGTGGGGACCGGCGTTCTGGGTCTAACTCAGCATGAGCCAGCTGTGGGTGGCACTGCCATGCCCAAGCCCTGCCCCAAAGCAGTGTTCTCATTGTGAGGCTGATAGCTGGAAGCTGTCTCTAGTCTCTTTCACAAATAAAATCAGGTGACTGTTGTAATAGGACACAATAATCACAGGGAAAAAAATTCAAATATTTTTTAAAAGTCAGGAATTTGATAACACGGAATGGTATGACCAGTGATCAGCTATATTAGAAATCATGAACCCTTAGAGGAATAATGAAAGTGTTCATTAAATCACAACTAGTACCCCACTCCAGTACTCTTGCCTGGAAAATCCCATGGACGGAGGAGCCAGGTAGGCTGCAGTCCATGGGGTCACGAAGAGTCGGACACAACTGAACGACTTCACTTTTTCACTTTTCACTTTCATGCACGGGAGAAGGAAATAGCAACCCACTCCAGTGTTCTTGCCTGGAGAATCCCAGGGATGGGAGACCCTGGTGAGCTGCCATCTATGGGGACGCACAGAGTTGGACACGACTGAAGCGACTTAGCAGCAGCAGTACCAAGATACAACTATTATCAAAATCTCCCCCTGCCTGGAGAGTGCATGCTAAATTGCTTCAGTTGTGTCTGACTCCTTGCGACCCTATGGACTGTAGCTTGTCAAGCTCCTCTATGGGATTTTCCAGGCAAGAGTACTGGAGTGGGTTGCCATGGCCTCCTCCAGGGGATCTTCCCAACCCAGGGATTGAACCTGCATTTTTTATGTCTCCTATATTGGCAGGTGGGTTCTTACCATACCAAGAAAAAAAAAATTCAAAGATTCACTAACATCAGTATCTGCATGATAAAAGGAAAATTGCTTCTCTATTCATAACACTTCTGATGCCCCATGTATGGGTTTCTTTCCCCCTACCAACCAGTGTTTCAACTCTTCAGACATCAATGGAAAGTACTGTTCAGTTCAGTTCAGTCACTCAGTCGTGTCTGACTCTTTGCAACCCCATGAATCGCAGCACGCCAGGACTCCCTGTCCATCACCAACTCCGAGTTCACTCAAACTCATGTCCATTGAGTCAGTGATGCCATCCAGCCATCTCATCCTCTGTCGCCCCCTTCTCCTCCTGCCCCCAATCCCTCCCAGCATCAGACTCTTTTCCAATGAGTCAACTCGTTGCATGAGGTGGCCAAAATTTCAGCTTTAGCATCATTCCTTCCAAAGAAATCCCAGGGCTGATCTCCTTCAGAATGGACTGGTTGGATCTCCTTGCAGTCCAAGGGACTCTCAAGAGACTTCTCCAACACCACAGTTCAAAACCATCAATTCTGCGGTGCTCAGCTTTCTTCACAGTCCAACTCTCACATCCATACATGACCACTGGAAAAACCATAGCTTTGACTAGAGGGATCTTTGTTGGCACAGTAATGTCTCTGCTTTTGAATATGCTATCTAGGTTGGTCATAACTTTCCTTCTAAGGAGTAAGCGTCTTTTAATTTCATGGCTGCAATCACCATCTGCAGTGATTTTAGAGCTGAAAAAAAATAAAGTCTGATGCTGTTTCCACTGTTCCCCATCTATTTCCCATGAAGTGATGGGACCAGATGCCATGATCTTCGTTTTCTGAATGTGGAGCTTTAAGCCAACTTTTTCACTCTCCTCTTTCACTTTCATCAAGAGGCTTTTTAGTTCCTCTTCACTTTCTGCCATAAGGGTGGTGTCATCTGCATATCTGAGGTTATTGATATTTCTCCCGGCAATCTTGATTCCAGCTTGTGCTTCTTCCAGCCCAGTAACTTAATTCAATTCTGACAGTAACTTCCCGGAGTCGGTGGAGCCCTTCAGGTACCAAATAACCTGCAAATAACAGGTCCCCAGGGTACTGACTCTTTTATCAGCCTTGGTTACAAAGTCAAGGGTTCCCACAACTGCCTACCCCTGTTCCTGGTTCAAAAATTTGCTGGAATGACTCACAAAACTCAGGGAAACATTTATGTTTATTTACTGGTTTTTTATAATGGATATTCTAAAGGGTACAGACGAACAGCCAGATGAAGAACTACATCTGGCTAAGTCAGGAAGGATTCCAAGCACACAAGCTTCTTTCCCTGTGGAGCTGGGGCACACTGGCCTCCCAGCATGGAGACATGTTCACTAATCTAGACACTCTCCCAACTCTGTAGGTAAGGAATTTTTATGGAGGCTTCATCACACAGACGTGATAGATTATTAACTCAGGCTTCGGCCCCTCTCCCCCAACCAGAAGATGAGGGATAAGGCTGAAAGTTCCAAACTTCTATTCATGGCTTGGTCTTTCTAGTGAACAACTCACATCCTGGAACTCTCCAGGAATCCACCAAGAGTCACCTCATTAGAACAAAGGACACTCCTATCACCCAGGAAATTCCAAGGGGTTTAGGAGTGCTATGTAAGATGCTTCTATCTGCCCCACCATTCAGGAAGTTATGAGTTTTAGGAACTTGGGGCAGGAACCAAAAATATATTTCTTATATTATAGTGATATATCAGGATATTTTACTTAAAATTCACAAGTCCATCCCCTTTTCATGATGCATCTTTTTCTACAGTCACAATAAAATTATTCAAAATAAAAAGCAGTCAATTCACTTATATTAGAAGACTAAAAAGAGTATGCACTTAAAGAAAAAATGTTTAGGGAAAACTGCCCTTCTCTGGAGAAGGCAATGACACCCTACTCCAGTACTCCTGCCTGGAAAATTCCATGGATGGAGGAGCCTGGTAGGCTACAGTCCATGGGGTCGCTGAGGGTCGGACACGACTGAGGAACTTCACTTTCACTTTTCACTTTCATGCATTGGAGACGGGAATGGCAACCCACTCCAGTGTTCTTGCCTGCAGAATGCCAGGGATGGCGGAACCTGGTGGGCTGCCATCTATGGGGTCACAGAGAGTCGGACACGACTCAAGTGACTTAGCAGCAGCAGGCAGCCCTTCTCTATTAAAAAAATAAAAAAGAAGGAAACACGTGTGGGGAAGGGTGGGGAAGCTCCAGTTATAACAAAAAGGGTTATGCTGTTAATGACAGAGGTCATTCTAGTTATCGAAGAATGCAAGGAAATATTTTAGTTCAGAACCGGTGGCTCTGAAATGTTCAGGAAACCATCCTATGGGAGAAATGAACTCACACAATAACAAAAATTGGGGTTATCAGTTACTTTGACACAGAGGTGTTTTTAAAGGGTGGCAGGAGAAAATACTGATAAGGATAATGAAGTATCTCATCAAAGTATTCATTCTAAAGTCAGGTAATGGGTAGTTTGAGTAGGAAACACATTTATGGAATCAGAACTGAAAGGAGCATTGAGATCATCTAGAATAATCTTCCCATGAATGGAAGATATTGTCAGAACTGGCACTGCTTCTCTGGATTCCTGATCCATACTCCTTTACTCTTTCCCTCTGCTGCTAGACAGTTGTTTTCACCAAGATCATTATTTTCATTGTCCCTTTTTCGTTACGTTCAGAGAAAGATAATCTTTTAGAATAATAATAACAAGAAGACCCTCCTTAAAACAACTATACTTCCACTTGGAATGAAAACAAATATTAAGTAACTCATACCTGAGTCAGAAGACAGGTAGAATGCAGATGATAAGACAGTAAACCAAGCAAGACAAGAAGAGAGTCTGTATAAATTCTATAAGTTGTATTTTTGAATCTGTGATCATAAATTACTTTAATGATTTTCAACTTGCACCAAAAGGGCAAGTATGAAGTAACTGCTGAATAAATCAGCAAGTGTTTGATATTTCTTACCAAGAAACGATTGTTAAATTTAGCAGACAAAATAACAAAATCCCTAAGCCCATGACTAATCTTCATTTTGTGTAAGCCACTACAGAGAGAGATTTACAATTTTTCTTTTCTTACGAAATAGTTACATAGTTTTCCATCCCTGTACTTCAGAAGGCTCAGTGGTATGAGTGCGTAAGCACCAATATCAGTGGGAATAAAGGATCATTTTTATTCGCTTAGTTCTTACTACGTCTCAGGAATTGTGTGAAGAGTTTCTGAACATTGCCTCCTGTCTCACAGCAGTGTAAGGTAGAAATTATTTCAATCCTCTCCACAGATGAGTAAATGGAGAGGGATGTGTGAAATAACCTGTCAGCAGCAGGATTAAAACTTACATCTGTTTGATTCTAGAGCCAATGTTCTCTTCACCAGGAGACAGCACCTTACCTGACAACACTCTCATGACTGTGGAGATGCTGCTTGTAAAAGTCTAGAACACAACTGAACACATCCACGCTCCGTTTCAGTCTCACCTTCTCCATAGATACTCATTTTATTATTTGCCAAGAACACAGTGAATACCTCATGGCTTTAGAATTAAGCCTTACTTCAACAGAAAATCGAAATCTGCTCCAAAAGAAACACTGTCTTCACTTTTAAAAGATTTAATTAAAATCATGACCATCACCGACCCTTAAATAATGTAATCTGATAAATATAGTCACACTCCCATTGGCCCCTGGTCAACAGGCTTTTGGTACTTTGCTCCCTTTCCTAAGGGTTCATCTGACAGTTCCCAGATTCTTTGATCAATCACAACACTTATTTTGCTATAATCCCTTTTTTCTTTTCCTCCACCACTCTAAGCTGGACAACCCATCATGAGTCAAACCCCAAATTTATTCCAGTCTATCCTCGAAAGAGTCATGTCTGTTACTGTTGTAATGAGCATCTGTCTATCTATTAGCCATCACTAAACTCAACATAAAACTCCCCAGCTACTTCAGGTTGCCTAGACAGCCATCATATGAATGGAAATGTCCCCATTAGTCCTCCCAACCTAATTCCTCAGACTCAACCCAATCAATGACAATTTTAAAAATATTTGAATCATCTTAGTATGTCAATGCATCTTACATATCTTATACACAGGACACATCACTGATTTTTTGGCACTACGGTGGCCAGTCAGGGGATGGAAGGAATCACTGGAAATTCCTGTCACATATTTCTGATTTAAATGTCACTGAGTAATCTATAGTAGGACATTATTTGGGAATGTAAAAATCCAGATGATGGACATTTTGTTGGAAGTTCCATAAACTGTTACTTAAAAAGCCAATCACCCATGACCACCATCAAAAAGTCTACAAAAAATAAATGCTGGAGAGAGTGCAGAGAAAAAGGAATCCTCCCACACTGTTGGTGGGAACGTAAATTGGTACAATCACAGTGGGGAAACAGTATGGAATTTCCTTAAAAAACTAAAAACAGAGCTACCACAGGATTCAGCAATCTCAAAACTGGACACATATCTGGAAAAAAAGAAAATGAATTTGACAAGATACACACAACCAAATGTTCAAAGAAGCATTATTTACAACAGTCAAGATATGAAAGCAATCTAAGTGTCCATCAACAGATGAAGGAATAAAGAAGAAACTATATATATATATATAGACATACACATATATGTAGTTATAATAAAATATATACATACACACATATATGTATATATGCAATGGATTACTACTTAGTCATATAAAAGAATGGAAAAATGCCATTTTGCAGCAACATAGATGAGCCTAGGGGTTATCACAGTGAGTGAAGTAAGTCAGACAAAGACAAATACTATATAATATCACTTCTATGTGGAATTTAAAAAAATAATACAAATGAACATATTTACAAAACAGAAGCAGACTCAGAGACATAGGGGGAAAAAAACTTACGGTTACCAAAGGGGAAAAGTGGGGGGAGGATAAATTAGGAATATGGGATTAACAGATACACACCACTATATATAAAATACATAAACAACCAGATTTGTTGTATAGCACAGGGACCTATATTTTAAAAAGCTCAATCATCCAAATTTGAAGTGAAAATGTATTTGCATCTGAATGATTCTAAGCCATCAAATTCATAGTAGTATTATTAACTTGAAGTGACTCTTGAGCAAGGGCCATCCTCCCATTTTTGGTTAATTACTTCTAATTTTTAAAGACATCCTAGCCCATATTACAAAGATTTTAAAACATTTTTTCATTGTCTATTTCTAATTGATATGCTGACAGCATGACCACAAAAACAATATGTATTTCTCTTTAATTAAAATTAAAACTCACTTGCAATTTACAAAGGATTAGTGGAGCGTTATAGGCATAAGGACCTATGTGTTTCATCTTTCGTTCCACAGCCCTCTCAGTAATCACTTACATCCACAAAGGTAATATACAGAGTCAAAGGTAATATACATCAAAGGTAATATACAGAGTCTGCTATAGCATCCACACTGATATAGTTAACGGCTCTCTGTGCTCCTAGTCACTGAACAATAGAACAGAACTGACAGTTGCAATATTAGCTGCATAACAACAATAATAGCCGTGACAAAAATGGTTATAGCCATGATAACAAAGCAGCTACTATTTGCTGGGCACTTACTCTAGCTAAGTGCTGCACTGGTAAGCATTCACTTTATTTGAGTGACAGGCATGAACTCACACTTCATCTCTTCAAAGATGAGAAAGTTGAGGTTTATGGAGGTGAAATATCTTGTCCAGTGGTAAACAGCTAGGAACTTGAAGATCCTGAATGCTAATCTAGCGGTCCACAATTTTTAACCTGGATACCACACTACATAGGATGAAAATAAAGTTGCCGTTGCACTCTCATTAGGAGACATACCTCAGCAGGTCATCTGGACAGCAGAGATGAAATCACTCTTCTTTTCACCTCTTTTCACACCATTTCTCTTTTTTTTTCCTTCAGATTAAAATGGCTAGACCAGAATTTTGGGTATAATCAGAGAATGTTGAACAGATCACAGAATCTATAAATTGGCCCACTGTCTCTATACCTTATTATACTAATTTAACCAGCCACAAATAATTTTGAAAGGACCTTAAAAAAAAAACTCATGTACTTTTTAACACTTCCTTTATTCAGATTCTTAAGTGGAATGGATATTTAATATCAATAATGCAGATAATTTACTTTCTAATTTCTACCTGGCTTTGATATATATTTAATAAGTATTACCAGCTTATTTCTTGAAGAAGGTGATAAAAGCAGTACTTAAGATTAAGCTAAGGTCCACCTTTGAAGGAGTTGGTCTTTAATGTTTAAAACATGAGGAAGAGAATTTTCAATGGACAATTTCTGTTTCCTGTTGATGATTATCTGATAATCTCCTATTCATCACATGGTATTCAAATAGCCAATCAAATTTTACCGTTTCAAAATGAAATAAAAAACATACATAATTAGCATTTTAAGGGCAATGCTATATATCTACTTATTTCTCTGACCTAAATTGAGTTTCTTAAAATGGGAACTTCATTTTCAAAGTCAATGCTGTCTTAGGAAAGACTCAGATTATGTTACTAAAGACCAAAGCAAACATGCATTTTACTTTGAGAAAACAGAAAAGCAAGGTAAAAAGGATCCTTTGTTTGAAGTGGAAACAAAAGTCTTTGCAAGTCTTTTCAAAAATATTCTCCTTCGTGAGCAATAAAGGATATGAGACTGATGGCGGTTCAAATTACCACTAGATGTATCAAATGCATACCACCAGATGGCATCTAAAATCAGATAGCATATTCAGAGATGAGGAGTTAATGACATTTGTGAAATGGAATCAAATTCATGAATTCCAAAATATTCCAAATATTTTTAATATTAAAATATCCGACACTAATCTAAACAACCCAAAAATGTAGTCTGGAATACAAGCAAAACATATAAATCTGAAAAGAAAGTCACTGTAAATAAAATGGTGATCTTGATATATCTTTTTAAATAAATCATTACAAATGGTGCTGTAGGAGAAAAAGAAAATTTTGGTTAGTAAGTTTATGCTTCCTTCATTATTACTACAAACTTTCTTTCCACGAATCCTAATTTTACTCTATCAGAGGACTTTGTTTATTGCAAAGATAAGAAAGACAGTTCAGAGCAGAGAGCATTAAGAGAAATATTAGGAAAATCTTATTAAAAAATGTTTTCTTTTCACCTTCATATATGACTCTCATGAACTTAACACTTAAAAACTTGGTTTCCAAACCTTAAATACCTTCAGGAACAGAATGAAACAATGCTGCTATGTCTGAAACTGCCTGGTACCTGGACCACAATGTCAAATATGAACAGAAATTAATGACAGAGGAGCATATCATACACCGAACTGGAGTCAAAAACTAACCATGTGATAACAGGAGCTGAAATCTTATTCAGAATACTAAAATACAATATTGTTTCATAGAAACCTCTGAAATAGACTTGATTATCCCCTGGATGTGGGGTGTGTTGCTTGCTTTTTTCTATCATCACAAAAGCAGTAAAATCCTACTTTAAAAAATACCTTTAACTAGAAATGTCATTTTCATACGGTAAAAGCAACATAAAGTTGTTAACTGCTGTTAACAGTTGGCAATTTATTCTTGGACTGGATTTTTGTATTGATATATATATGTCAATGTGTGTACGTGTGTGTGTGTGTCAGTTTCCTTGGAGGCTCAGTGGTAAAGAACCTACCTGCCAATGCAGGAGATGCGAGTTTGATCCCTGGGTCAGGAAGATCCCCTGGAGAAGGAAATGGCAACCCACTCTAGTATTCTTGTCTGAGAAATTCCATGGACAGAGGAGCCCAGTGGGCTACAGTCCATGGGGTGGCAAAGAGTTGGACACTACTTAGCTGCTTAACAACAACAACGGATTCTATATACACCATCTAGGCTTTAATACAAGGAATGAACCCTGGACTTTTTGAGTTTTCCTTTTTTTCCTTACTCAACAGCTGAATTAGGTCTCAAAACTGTCTGTGGATTCTGCACCTCTGACTTCAGGAGGTGATTCTCACTCCATGATGCTGGTGGAGAGCCTGACATAGTAGAAGGAAAAGCTTCGTGACACCCAAGACAAAAGCAACGCCCGCACTTAACTACCTAACGGGCTTCTCTCAGGGAATCTGTGTTAACATGAGCAAGATGTGTACATGAAAATATTTAATTTATATTTTAAAGAACACATTTTATATAAGAAGATAGTCATTTTAAATAATGGTAAAGCAGTTGTCTCAAAACTGAATATTTTTCTCATATTAATCCACTAATTAAACCACAGATTCTTCTATAAAAAGCTACTTATGACCAGTTCATGTATTTATCTGGTATCTCATTTAGCAAAAATCTTCCACTTCAGCCAGGAGAAAAGAACAGAGTAAACTGCTATTTAAATGATGTTACTGACAACACAGAAACATATGCATAAATCCACATATGCATAAATACACATATACTCTGCTTAAAAGGTTCCTGTGCATTTCCATTATACACACACAATTCACTATGTGCAAATCAGCACTGTATTTACATTAAAATCAGTATGAAACAGAGGAATATTCACAGAACCATAACATAAAATCCATTGTCTCAGATGTTAACATTTAATAGGATAATAGCCTGAAACAACAACGAAAAATTCAGTACAACATACTGTTGACCCTTGAACAACACAGGTTTGAACCTTGAGGATTCTTTCTTTTTCAATAGGAAATAGTACAGTACTGGAGGTTCCTTGACTTTGTGGGTGCAAAACCTCATGTACATGGGGGGCCAACTGTAAGTTATATGCGCATTTTCAACTCTATAAAGGATCAGCACCCTTCAACCCCTAGTTAAACAAGGGTCAGCTCTAGTTAAATGCCACACTATATGGTTACTCCCAAGTTTAATCATTTCATGAACATGTAAAATTAATTTCTAACTCCAAATAAAATAGGAATAGACACTATTGAACTGCCTGGGCTTTAATACCAGTTCTAGGACTTTCTAGATCAATAACCTTAGATACAATACTCAAGTTCACTGAGATCCAGTTTCCTCATTGTAAATTGAACTGATCACAGCACTTCCTTCGTAGGATTGTGTGAAAACTCAGAGTTAAAAAGTACAGTGCTTATAATAGTGAGTGGCAAAAAAAAGAACCTAACAAATATCAGCCTCATAGTAAAAAATAACTCATTAACTTCCTACCCCAATGGAATATATAAAAAACAATTACTACCTATCATCACCATAGTTTCAGGTACATAAAAAAAGCATTCTCACTAAAATGAAAAAAGACAATTTCATTCTGGACCAGAGAAAACTTTGTTACAGCCCAGTACAAGTCTGTGGCCAGTATGTGGGAATGTCCAGTAATAGCCTGTAAACATTACTGGATCACAAGAAAATAAAATCACTGGAATCTAAAATTAACAGGGATACTGCGAGAAAATGGAATGTCAGATAAGCTGGAAACACGAATATAATCTGCATTTCCTGTAGACACAGGGAAGTATGTCTAGTTTTCTTTCAAGGTATCCAAATTGCTCTTTCCTTCCCTGGAAGTCTTTCAGTGTTGTTTGAAACATTACTTCTCACAGATTCACAGAATTAAGAAAACAAACTTATGGATACCAAAGGGGAAAGGAGGGGAAGAGGGACAGTTAGAGAGTTTGGTGTTGACATGCACACACTGTTACATTTAAAATGAATAACCAACAAGGACCTATTGTATAGCACAGGGATTTCTGCTCAGTATTATGTAACAACCTAAATGGGAAAAGAAATTGAAAAAGAATAGATGCATGTATATATATATCACTGAATCACTTTGCTGTACACCTGAAACACAACATTGTTAATCAAATATACTCCCATATAAAATTAAAAGTTAAAAAATTTAAAAATATTTAAAAAACTCACTATTTCTCTTAAAGTCACAGTAGTATTGATAATAATATATTTCAACCTTCTCCAAAACCATCAGAGTATTATCATTGCAAGTGATCACTGTCAGACTTTAAGCCCAATAGCTTGGGGATTTTTATCTTCCTATGGAAACAACTACAGGCACTGCCTTAACAAACTGTACTTACACAGGTTACTATTTGTGAAATGTACTGACTCATGGCAAACTGAAAACGAACAGGGTGCAGTGTGTCTTAAAGAAAAGTATCTCTACATTTAATCATGCTGCAATTGTAATAACTACCAAATTCTTCTTCTGGATGGTGTTATATGTCTACCGATGTTAACAGATTATTACTGACTTGTATACTGCACACAAATGCTGAATTCCTAAGGCTCAACTATTCTTAATATAATACTCTGGTGGCTCAGATGGTAAATAATACTATATTCATTACCACACAATCCATTTATAGATGCTTTTGATTCCAGTTTTCCTTCATTTTCGTTTAAAAACAGACCCAGCAGTAACTTTCTACAGTCAACTCTCAAAGAGCTTATAAAGATAAGCACTACAAAATTTTTTCACTGGGAAAAACTATATATACACTGTGCCCCAACCATACTAAGCACTATTGTTTGGTCTTGACCCTTACGTTATTTTAATTTTTAATTTGAAATATAATAAATTATAATTGAGTCAAAATAATGTATTCTTCCTATTTCTTGAGAACCTTGAACAGCAAGCTTAGAATTAATATGTTTTCTGCAGTCATGAGCAAGGACAAATTCCAGTCAAATGAACTGAACTGCTTCATTTTTTTCAACTTAATATAGAGGCAGAATATAGTGTAATAGCTTGGCATGAGTCATGTTGGGAGATGCTTGTGCATAACAAGGTCTTCAGCTTACTATGAGACTTCAAGTCAATACTTAAATCAGTGGTTCCCACAGAGGGGTCCCAGATCAAGGAGGTTATCATGATCTGGGAACCTGTTAGATATTCAAACTATCAGGCCCTAATCCAGAACTGGCCCTCCCAGGAGGCTCAGTGGTAGAGAATCTGCCTGCCAATGCAAGAGATGCAAGTTCAATCCCTGGGTTGGGAAGATCCCCTGGAGGAGGGAATGGCAACCCACTCCAGTTTTCTTGCCTGGAGAATCCCATGGACAGAGGAGCCTGGAGGCTTAGAGCTCATGGGGGTCTCAAAAGTATGACACAACTTAGTGACTAAACAACAACTCCAGATACTAAATCAGAAAGTCTGGAGGTGAGACTCAGCAATCTGTGTTCTATGAAGCCATCCAGGAGATTCTGATCCATGTTCAAGTTTAAGAAACTCAGATGTAAACTGAGACTCCCTTCTCTCATTTGTAAGACGGGTTTCCTAAGACCAACCTTGCAAAACAAAGGAGGAAAACAAACCAGGGAAAAGTACACGCTCATGCAGTGACCGTTTATCCCTTTACCATCATCTTAAAAAAATTTTTTTTAACTCAAGGGCCCAAATTAAGGGGAACACAAACATCAAAAAACGGAGGTGCTGCTGCCGCAGGCTGAGCCTGAAATGTGCTGACCTGCCAGCAGTGGGCTGGGTACCAAAATAGGCCTCTGGCTGCAGGGCAGGCCCTAAAGATTTGGCCACTGAAATCACAAGTGGGCAAAATGCCCCAGAAGTAATATTTTATCCTCATATAAACTAAGGCCACGTTGCGTTGATAGTGACAAATGATAGCATAAAGAGAATAAACACTGATCTTTTAGTTCTCAAAAGACACTGGATTCCTACCCCCTACTTCACTCTCCCCAGAGGAAAGGCACGGGGAATTCTCCTAATTGACGTCAGCTGCTGTAAGGGAAGGAATGCCATGACCTTAAACTTGGCCACTGGTTCATTCTCACATCCAGGAACAAAGCCAGAGGGTTCTCCTGGCAACTGCCTGACATGCTAAATGGCAGGCACAGCCACCGAGGGAATCCTTTGCTGCCCTAGGGACAAATCCCCCCCTGCAGGAAACAGACAGACCAGAGAGATTAGCAGTTTGCCCAGCTGATGCTGGCGGGTCCCCTCGGCCCAGAGAGCAGAAAATGAGTTCTAAATCATTTTCTTTCAAAGACCCAAGCTCCTGGTCTGCGTCTGCTTTATAAATGAGGGAAATGTTCTCTGCTAAGTCAAAGAGAAAAACAGGAAAATATGAGAACTTGAAGGCAAAATGTAATAAATTGGATTCCTGAGTAAATCACAGTACCATAGTCAAGACGTCTTTAATGGATACTGATTAGGTACAAGTTAATCAAACATTTTAAGATCAATGTGAACTATCATTTTTGAAAGGCCCTGTAATCAAAATCAGATCCAATTCTCCTAGCCTGCCAAAATCATTGCTGGGACACCCTGATCAAGGATGAAAGGTTCTTGATCAACAACTCTCCCAAGAGTTCCTCCCCACTCACTCTTCTCATCTCATTCAGGATTCTAGCCACAGACTTGACTGTGTAACTCCCCTACTCCAAGACCCTCTCCACTCCCCAGCGCCTGAAGAACAGTAACCAGATGTTTCAGTGCTGCTCACAAGAGATTAATATCTGACCCTGACCATCCCATTTCAGCTTCATCCCCCACCCTTACTCCTCACACCCTTCTGAGACCTTGTCTATCCACAGCAAACCTCCACAATCATGCCTTCCCACTTTATGAAAAATATCAGTGTCTTTAATATGCTGTTTGTTGTGTCTGCTCAGAACAGACTTTGCTAGTTTTTTCACATAGTAAAATTGCACTTCTCACACATGCTCCAGTTCAAACATCATGTCATCTGTCAGGACTTTCGGCTTCCCTGCAGTCCTTGTTCTGAGTTCCTATACTAGTTTATAGGCTCCTTAATTATAATCCTTAACAGGTTTTACAGTAATTATCTATTTATGTACCTAACTCCCCAGATAGACCCCTTGAGTCTTCTAGTCAAGGACTATGTATGCTTCATGTGTTTCATCATTCACAGTTCCTAACCTTCGGAAAGAGTTCTCAGTCTATATTCAGGACAAATAGGGTCCAAGCTATTTAACAGTTTCAATAACTCAAAGACATAATATAATAATCAATGGACTCTATCAGAGAAACCTTAGCCATTTTGAAGACAGGAAAACTTTTTGGTTTCAAGTTAGCTCTAACCAGTTGCACATTTCTAAATTTGCTTAAAAAAATCTTGGTCATATTCTTTCATTTAATCAGTAGTTTGATGTACATATATTTCAGCAAATACCTGCTTCAGTTTTCTTATATTCTGACCACTGGGAGAGCAGAGACCAGGTCTTACTCACCTGTGTATAACACACACAACCTGTACCAGGTAAATGTTTGGTAAACTGAATTCCCAAACAGGCTGTATCTTAGTTTGGCTACTATTACAAAATATCTTTGACTGGGTGGCTGAAACAACAAACACTGATTTCTCACAGTTCTGGACAGCTAGACAGTCCAAGATCAAGGTGCTAGCATATTCAGGGTTTAGAAAGGGCTCTATTCCTGGTTATGGCAACCCACTCCAGTATTCTTGCCTGGAGAATCCCATGGATGAAGGAGCTTGGTGGGCTACAGTCCACGGGGTCGCAAAGAGTCGGACACGACTGAGCGACTTAACTAACTAACTATTCCTGGTTTGCAGATGGCCACCTTCCTACTGTATCTCCACATGGAGGAGAGAGGGCTCTCATCTCATGCGTGTCTCATCAGGGCACTAACACCATCATATGGGTCCACCCCCAGAACTCATCTAAACACAATCACTTCCCAAAGATGCCACCTTCAAAAATACCACAAAGAGGATTAGGGCTTCAACATATGATTATTGTGGGGACAGAAACATTCAGCTCATAACAAATTGCCACACAGATATTTGGCCAGTTTTTAATGATCCATTTGTATGTTTGCAAGGAAACACAGAAAACTTCAACTCAATTAAAAGAGAAAAAAAGAAAGATTCGAAAAGAAGGAAAATACTTTTCTTCACAAAATTGCCTCCAATATAGAAACACATACTTCAAATTAAATCTCTGAAACAGCCATCATTCCAATCAAGTAAGTTAGTTTAGAGAAAAGAGCAAAATGTGACTCATGCCTCCCTTGCTTTGACTGGGGACCCGTAACCAATCCTCATCTCTACTCCCATGGCCCTGGTTTCGGCTTATCTAAATCTATGCTTCAGGAGGGTAAGGTACACAGAGCTTTATCTCCTTCCCCAGGGGACACATGGGAGGAGCCAGGTTGGGACTAGGCAGTTTCCTGGTCTTCCTCCAAAATCAAAAGTACAGAATTTTAAAGGAAAAAAAATCCTAGATGAACATAAACTTTTTACCACTTTAAAAACAATTGAAGGGGAGGGAATAACGGAAGTTGGACAGCTTTGTAAATTTAAACATGAAAAAAAAAAATGCTAAAGGAATGAAATAGTGTCCAGATTTCAAATTAACAGGACACTAATATCTGGATTTTTCTTTAAGTGGGAGCAAACCATGCATGGATGTTAGCACAACTCCTCTTTAAACATCTAAGAGTGAAATGTTTTTATTAATAAAAAGTAAGAGGAAAGAAAAGAAGAGGGGAAGCTGGGGAGTGGATTTTGTGCATAACTATAAAATATTTGCCATTTGTTTGGTTTTGTGATGTTACATACCTGGTCCAGTTCAAGTTGCATTCCAAACAAGAAAGTTACTGGTCAGTTCCTACCCACACCACTCACCTTACATTTTAGGAATCTGACATACGTGAGAGACTATTTCTAATACCACTTGAAAACCACCACCTGGTCAGGCTTCAGGCTTTTTCTCCCTACATTAGAAGTCCTTGCTTCTCTGCTAAGTCCTTGATTCTTGCCTTTTAATCTTTTTTCACAGATTCTCATTTATAAACTCTAATATTTTCTTTTCTCTCCCTCTCCTCTTCTACTTTCTCCTCTGAATTGTTTTTTAAGGTCTCCGTTTTACTTATGTGTGGAATTCTGAACTATATAAAGAATTCACTACCCTGAAGATTTGGAAGGATAAACTATGCCTTTTGCTGCATAACCTAGTGTCAGTAAAGTATAACTTTATTGATTCAGTTATTCAAATAATAAACATTCTAAAAATAAAAATTTAGCTGCATGTTCAGCTGTCCAGATGAAATAAGATCTCAGAATAAAATCATATATCATAAAATGTTACAAATAAATTCTAAGAAGTATCTTGAAATACAAAGGCACAGTAAGTTTCTCCAATCAGTATACCCTGATTTTATTTTGCGGTCCACTGTGTTTCAGCTCGAAAGCTCATGGGTGGGAATGCAAAGCTATGAATTTAGCTTTCTGGTAAATTATATGCAAAAGAAGGTTTTTTCCCCCCCCATTTTAATAGAAATAGTAAAATAAATTACCCCTACTACTTTTATTCCATATCTTTATAGAAAAGGGGGAAAGATATCATAGCAATGGAATCTTCTACCTTAGAATCATGCCTTCATCAAGAAATAAAACACTTCTCTAGTGAAAGGGGTTTTCCTGCTTGGGTTATATTTCACTAGTGATACATATTTTGTGAGGTCTCCATAGCTACTTCTGTGACTATTTAAAAGACTTTGTATTTTTTCTCCCCCAGGGAAAGTTATACATCATCGAGTCCTGATTTCTAAAGTCACTTCATGTGTATGTTCTGAGATTTGCCAAAGTGACAGCTGCTATCTCTCTAGAAAGAATGACGCCCAACCTCTACTGAGCATGAGGGAAGTTAGTCAACAGACCCCCAAAAGGTTCAGGGACAAAACATCACAAATTTAACCTTTACAGAATGCTATGTGTTCTCTTAAGACAGAGCCTCATCAAATAGATGAGCTGAGTGCATCCAAGAAAATACATTCCCTTAAATGCTTACTTCACATGTTTTCTTTTAGTTACAATTACCACCTTCCACTCCAGTACTCTTGCCTGGAAAATCCCATGGACAGAGGAGCCTGATAGGTTACAGTCTGTGGGGTCGCAAAGAGTCGGACACGACTGAGCGATTTCACTTAAACGCTTATTTCACGTTTTCTTTTAGTTACAATTATCACCTTCATTAACACCTACTGGCACATTAGTGAGTCTAACATGAATTCTTCATTGGAAATCACACATTATCATGTCAAATGGAGAAAAAAATAATGATATTATAACATATACTATTTATCATATTATATTATAGCATAGTAAAATATTAAGCCATTCATTCTTACCAAAACCAAATAATCCAAATGATACAGAGATCATTTAAAGCTACTATTTATTGGTGGAATATACAGTCAGTTTTTTAAGGTAGCTTCTTTGCTGATGGATTCCATGCTACTATTTAGATGTAAAATTTTTCTCATATTTTAGTATCTAAGAAAGTAAAGCATACTCATATTTGTTTTGTTCTTATATGTCCACAGTGTCTGTAAGTCAAAGATAATAAGGCATGACTGCATTTTAGCACATGGAAAATGGGGATCATTGTCATACACACAAGGTAAGTATATAGCTTGATTTATTCACCGCTGGCCCAACACTGACTTACCACTGGAGTCAGTTTCTCCTGCTACCTGGCCCCAAACACATTCATTATTTTTTTGAATTACAAATAAGAGAAATATTATGGCTAACCCAAAACAAAATGTATATGTCAATTTCTCTGGAATAGGAATATTCAGAGGTATTATGATCAAAGAAGGTCTAGTCTGATACTCAAGAGAGCTTATCTTGCTCCAACCAGTCACCTTCAAAAATATATTTCAAAGCCAATAATATTAAAAGTATATGAAGGTTTGGAAGAAGGAAACAATCAGTAGTATATATGAAGTATTTCAAAAATCCTTTGTACTTATAAAAGGATAAAATCCTATGTTTAAATTTTTCCTTTTGCCAGAATGATAATAATTAAGGAGAAAATACTTGCTTTTAAGCTTCTCTAAAAACAAATACCTGAAAATTTAGCAAACTTCACCAAATACAGCTGAAAAATCTCTACTAACCGACCCTCCATAGCCTACTAAACTTTTTGACAAGATTTAATTTTTATTGTCTAAGAGAAGTTCCACTTATGCAAAGTATGAATCTGCTCTTAAGGAGTAAAAGAACAAAAACATTAAAAAAATAGATGTATTTTTGAGGCACAGAATGCTGTAGGAAGGAGAGAAATTTGGTCTTCTTCCTGAAGTTCAGTGGTTCTCAAACTTTCATGTGCATCAGGGTCACCTACATGACTTGATGAAACGGGTTGTTAGGGTTCACCCTAAAAATCTAGAGCAGTATGGTTCTGGGGTGGAGGCTGAGATGGTATGTTTAATAAGTTTCCAGGTGATGACGACAGTGATGCTAGTCTAAGACGAGCTACTAACTTAGTCACGTAACCACTGTGGAAATATTCCTATGCTTTGTCTGATCTTTCCCAATGAATACCTTGGATTCTTCATGACAGTTAGTGTTCTACTGACAAAATATCACTTAGCTAAGGTTTAACTTCAGAACACCTCCATCACCTCTAAGCTGAACACTACGCTATAGAGCATCACATCATATGGTTATTTAGTACATGAAAATAAAAACATTTTACATATGTATAAAATCTTTAGTTCCTAAGGTACAGATTTGGTGGTAAACCAGCAAGATGATGAAGGTCTTTGAAGACTCAGTGGTATCTAGGACTTCTGATTTGAAGTTATAAACAGCAAGGATGGGTTCCAAGTGGACTGTCCTCAGGCCTTACCTGTGACTGGAGCATCAATATCCAGCAAGTTTTTTTCCTGTCGAAGAATTGAAGCCCCTTCTGTTATTATTCTCAATGCGACAGTCTCTTCAAGCCTGCCCTCCTTCATGAGATGTGCCTTTAAGATATCCACACGAGGTTTCCCATCGTTATCAAACACTTCTTTTGCCGTAAGCCGGTGACTTGGAGGAAATGGCACAGCTGAAAGAGAAGAAATCAAAGGATCACATTAATTGAAACTCAACAACAGAAGATGCAATAATAACTGCCAAGTATCTATCCCTATCACTCACCACCTATTGGAGCATTTTTAAAGTTCATATCAAAATATGATCCAGGACTATCAAGAACTAAAGACTGCCTTCCTCAATTCAAGATGTAACATGACTGCTGAAGGGAAATGTATAGTTCTTATTCATCCAGTACCTATCTCATTCATCTAAAAGCTACTGATTGAGTGAATAACAAAAACAAGAGTTATTTGTTTGTTAGGCGAAACAGCAGAAGAAACGCAAAAGAAAAGACTTACTATCCATCCATCCGTTCAATTTTGACTCAGGTAAAGATGTTTCTCCACTAAAAAGCAGGCTCCTCCACTGGGATAAGAGGAATGAGGAACAGCCTGCCAGACCAGATTTCCAACCAGTGGGAGTCACATCCCTGAGTAAACTGACGGACTCACTGTTTAAGGAGAGAGCAAGAATCTGAGACTAAAAATGCAAAAACACACTGAATACCAAACAGAAAATCGGGACTTGTATATGCATGGATGAAAGAAAACTCTTGAACAGCAGGACAGTATGACATTGAAAAGAGACATTGGCATTTAGGAGCAGAGGTTGAACCCAGGTTTTCTGCATTGTAGGCAGATTCTTTACCATCTGAGCCTCCAGAGAAGCCCTAAGTGTTAGAGGCATAGTTCTCCAGGCTTTTCTGTCCATAGAATTCTCCAGACAAGAATACTGGAGTGGGTTGCCATTCCCTTCTCCAGGCATCAAACCTGGGTCTTCCACGTTGACAGCAGATTCTTTTCCGTCTGAGCCACCAGAGAAGCCACATGATGTAATGTCAGATCCCACTTATTGCTCAGACTTAGAGCCAAACATACTCTCTTCCAACCATGCACCTGACTTTTTAACAGTAAGACAGCCTCTTGCAGCTACTGTCATTCTTCACATCTCTGAATACATTCATTCACTCACTCAACCAGAGGATAGTCACTAAATTCCTACAATGTGCCAGGACATCCGAAGGTCCATGATCAGAGATCGTATTATAAAGGTTAATAAATGGCAAATAAGTCCTTCAGTGGGGGAAACTCATTATTTCTTTATTTTACACAAGGGTTCATTTACAGGGTAACTCAGACCTATCAGAAACATCTGGAAGAAGCACCAACACTGTTTCATATTAACTTTCACCTGCCATGCACATTATGCCATATACATAAGAACTCCATATGGAGCTCCTCTCTTAATGTGATGGATTAAACGTAGGCCACTTACCTCCTAAGAGTGTCTCTCAAAGAAGCAAGATTTAGAGTAGACCTATGCCAAGACATTGTGTGCAATCCAACAGCACAGATTTGTTATCCAAAAGAAATTACAGCTACTTAAGAGAGAAGACAAATCAGGAGATGAACATGTACTAATGGATGCATGCTTGGTTTTCCTAACAATCCAAGCATATCTACTGAACTATGCCACCAAGATGAAGTGGCAGCGGCATGTGTAGGGCTTTCTTGGTCAGATGAACCCGGGTGCAAACCTTGGCACAGAGCCCTCACCAGCTACACGACCCTGGGAAGCTAAATAACCTCCTTTGGCTTCAGTTAAGTCATACCGATTCAGTAGACATGAATTTTGAGCAAGCTCCGGGAGTTAGTGAAGGACAGGGAAGCCTGGCGTGCTGCAGTCCATGGGGTCACAAAAAGCTGGACACAACTTAGCAACTGAACAACAACAACCTCACCTGTAAACTGGGGATTAGATCTATCTGAGGACTTTTATAATAACTAAAGTAAATAGTAACAGTAGTAGCTAACATTTATAGAGTGTTTTATTTTATGCCAGGCATTGTTTGGGTAATAAAGTCAGACACAACAATAAAGCTGTAAGATGAGTAAGGCATAAGTACAAGTGTTTATATATAACCTTATTTGGTCCCTATAACATTACTCTGGGGGAGAAACTTGAGACAAAAATCTTAAGCATCTTGCCCAAGATAATCACCTAGTGATTTATATGTAGACCCACTGAGCGTAAACTCTGGCAGTCTGATGCCAGAATACTTGTGTTAACAGCTTCACTACACTGCTTCCCAGAAAGTTCTTGAGACAGTGCTTCATAATTAAAAAGTGATGAGTAAACCTCTTTCTAGAACAGAAATTCCAATGAATCCTGAGAGATATAAAGACCACTTTTATTTTCAAAAATTATTTGGAATAGCTTATAGTAGAGCAGGTATATAATACAAAAGCAAAAGGCGAAATAAAAGACAAAATGCACACAGAAAAGGAATCACAAATCTAGTACGCTATGGCTGTGCTGTGAACAATGTCTACATAGTTATGTGTGCTGTGCTTAGCTGCTCAGTCATGTCCGACTCTTTGCAGCCCCATGGACTGTAGCCCTCCAGGCTCCTCTGTCCATGCGGATTCCCCAGGCAAGAATAGTGGAGCGGTTTGTCATGCCCTCCTCCAGAGGACCTTCTAGTCATAGAGCTGTAAAAACCAATATTGATAACCTTAAATACACCCATTACTAAAATGTCTGTATTATTTTGGTAAGTGTGGTAAGTCCTGTTGGGTACAAACTATAATCAAAAGAGCAGAGGGCTTTCCCACTATATCTCTTAAGTTGTATGATTTTTTCTCCAGAGTTTTGTTTTATACAGGTTTTGAATTTAATTTTTATTGTGTGTACTGAATACTGCATATGTACGCTTCTAATTGCTTCTCTACCACAAATAAAAGACCTGTTAATCACATACCATAAAAAAAAGAGTAAAAAAAAAAAAAAAGCATAACATCAAGCATAGTATAAAAGAAAGTTCAAGAATTAAATGAAGAGAAAAAAAAGAAAAAATGAAGTCATTAGACTTCTGGCACTTGGGGAGTGTTTTGTTCATTTTGTTTCTTTGCCCTCCCTTCTTTTCTTGCCTAACAAAATGTGCAAACATTTCAGTGGCCACATTTCTTTACCTGGGTCTTTATATTAGGTTTGAAATTAGAAAACACCTTACCTGGTAGCTACTCAAAATTCCCCAGAGGTATCATAGGGGTAGAAATGAGGGAACTTCAAAAGGACACTTGGGGTAAGACCATGAGTTTATTTATTTATTTATTTTTCCCCTCTAGAGAGTTTCTAAGGACAACTGTCAAGGTTTAAGTGACTCTGCAAAATTGTCAGGTAAGAACCATAGGAACATAGAAGGGAAGGAGGCTGGTTTATTGGTAGGCACTGGGTCTCTGTCACATACGCACTGCGCTTTGTATTCAGCTGCTCAGTCATGTCTGAGTCTTTGCAGCCCTGTGGACTCTGGGCCCCCAGGCTCCTCTGTCGATGGCATTCTCTAGGCAGGAATACTGGAGTGATTTGCCATTTCCTACTCCAGGGGTCTTCCCGACCCAGGGATCAACCCCATTATCTCTTGCGTCTTCTGCTTTGCAGGCAGATTCTTTACCATTAGCACCACCACATACTAGTGGCCTTATTAAATTTTAAAGGGATCAAAGGTTAAAAAGAGCTGAAGCATTTAAGAAGGTGAGAGGCAAAAGGAGAGCACCCCAGGTAGGGCATGACCTTCATGAATTAGACTTTCTCCAAGTCGCTAGACTCTCCCAAGGCCAAGATCACTGCAATAACAGATGTTCCCACCTTTCACTGCATCTCTTATCTGCCAGTAACTGCTATTCCTAAGGTAACTAGCGAAGGTAAAGCCACCTGCATTGAGATACTGGAAATGGTTCCAAATAAACGGCAGTGAGAAAAAAGAGGGAAAAGGCCAATCAGAGGTCTCTATTTCCAACCAAATGAGAGAGACACCGATAGGATGGGCTCCTTAACCAATTAAACAGATGGCAAGGTCTGCAGGGAACCAAGATGCGGTCAGCCAGAGAGAAGTTTTCTAGGACAAAACTAAGAGTGGGCTAATATTTGTGTATTTGTGCACCTTTTGGCTTCATAAAGAAAATATCAGCCATAAAAGGTCACATTTATTTGCTTTCTCTTCTCACCGAGCGTCCTACAAACAGACCTGTGCCAAATACTGAACAAAAACTTCAAGGACCAATCAGTCCAACGTGCTTAGAAAACATTTCTTCCATTAACTCACTGTATTTTCTTTGGGCTCCAAAATCACTGCAGACAGTGACTGCAGCCATGAAATTAAAAGACACTTGCTCCTTGGAAGGAAAGCTATGACAAACCTAGACAGCATATTAAAAAGCAGAGATATCACTTTGCTGACAAAGGTCCTTATAGTCAAAGCTACAGTGTTTCCAGTAGGCATGTATGGATGTGAGAGATGGACCATAAAGAAGGCTGAATGCCAAAGAATTGATGCTTTTGAATTGTCGTGCTGAAGAAAATTCTTGAGACAAGAAAATTCTTGTCCCTTGGACAGCAAGGAGATCAAACCAGCGAATCCTAAATGAAATCAACCCTGAATATTCATTTGAAGGACTGATGCTGAAGTTGAATTTCCAATACTTTGGCCATCTGATGTGGAGAGCCTACTCATTGGAAAATACTCTGATGCTGGGAAAGACCAAGGGCTGGAGGAGAAGGGGATGACAGAGAATAAGATGGTTGGATGGCATCATTCAACCATGACTCAATGGACATGAGTTTGAGCAAGATCTGGTAGATGGTGAAGGACAGGGAAGCCTTTGCAGTCCACGGGGTTGCAAGGAATCAGACATGACTGAGAGACTGAACAACACTTGATACAACAAAATGGGATTATCCCCTCCCTCCTTCCCTTTGAGTATGACCACAAGCTGCTTTCAATGGTACATGAGCAGGCCAAGATTGGAAGACTTAAGTCTGCACATGCTAATAAAAATTCTGAAATAACTGTTGATGTTTGGGTTGACTCCAAAACAATTTTCTTAAAATTGCCTGTTAAGAATATGGTGTCACCAAAGACTTCTTAGTAGCATCCTAAAAATAACCAGAAACCTTCTCAGCTTTCCCTACTTCATAATTCCCACTCAGTGTCTTTTTTGTTATTGTTGTCAAATAAAAGCAAAGTAGCTAAAATATGGGACATTTAAGTCCTTGCTTGATTCCTGCCACAAATTACAAAGTCTTTAAATGCAGACAACATGCTGGACTAGGATTGTGTTCCCATGTCACTGACTGCGGAAACCTGTCAACGACTCATTTCCAATGGATAGCACACCATATTGTCTCTTTCCTATTAGCTGATGCCTCCAGAGTGTTCATCTACCTGATGGAGTACGTGTGTTTGTGTGTGCTCTCAGCCGTGCTCAACTCTTTGCAACCCCATGGACTGTAGCCTGCCAGCATCCTCTGTCAAAGGCAAGAACACTGGAGTGGGTTGCCACTTCCCAAGCCAGGTTTCAAACCTGCATTTCCTGCACTGGGAAGCCTTGCTATCTGATAGGGAGGAAGGTTAACAGTCTAGGAACCAAAGTCACATGCATCCAATATTGGCATCTATATAACAATTATTGAAAGCGAAAGTGAAAGTGAAGTCGCTCAGTCATGTCCGACTCTTTGCAACCCCATGGACTGTAGCCCACCAGGCTCCTCCGTCCATGGGATTCTCCAGGCAAGAATACTGGAGTGGGTTGCCATTTCCTTCTCCAGGGCATCTTCCTGACCCAGGGATGAAACCCAGGTCTCCTGCATTACAGGCAGACGTTTTAACCTTGAAGGTCTTGTCAATTAGGCATTCACCAGTAGAGAAACTCATTCTAAGTCAAAAAAGCCTGCAGCCAGAGTATTCTTAGCCCTGGGTTCTGGCTGACTATGTGGACCACACCTCCAGGATCAGGGTCCCCTGAGAGTTGGGCTGGAGGTCAGTTTTACACAACTATGTTGCCTCAATAGCCACAGGTGATCGGTATCACTCTGTGGTAGACCCAGGTACCTGACTTTCTGTTTCTCAACTCTGAGCCACTGTGACCACTACTGAAGGAATTCCTACAATTTGACAAGAAGTATTCATGAGTCACTGTCATGATGACACCTCCCTTTACTGGAAGGAAAAGGAGGATACCTGCTGCCTGACCTCTTCCTGGACTAGTCTTACAAATGCTGACAAGAGAGAACCATAGGCATAAGAAAACATTGAACCAAGTGATTTTTCAAATCTTGGTTTGGCTTTAAAGTTTTTGTTTGTTTCCTCAAACAAAATGACACCCAGAAATGTAAGGATATCCAAAGGAAACAAGAGCCTAAAGCAGATTGTTTATTTCCCTTCTTCTTTATGATGGCTGTTAAAGAGTGCTCACAAAATCGTGGGGCTCTTTGGAGTAAAATAAGAAAATTCCCAATTTAAACCAACTGCTGACCCCCCACAGTAAACACGAAGGACGTGAAGTCCAACAGAGAGGAACAGCGAACTGTCCAAGGTCACAGTATTAGTCAGTGGCAAAACCAACACTACAGTTAGGTCTCCTGGTCCAACACTTTGCCCTCCAGATCTGTTCTGTCCAGTATAGAATTTACTGGCTACATGATGGCCGAACACTTGGAGAGTAGTCAGTTCAAACCAAGCAGTGCTATGAAGCTGCAAGACACCCTGAATTTAGAACACTTGATACAAGGGGGAAAAGACTGTAAAATATCCCTTTTAACATTCCTATTCTAATTACATGTTTTAATAATAAGATCTATTGGGCTACATAATAGGTCCTATTAAAATTATTTCAAACTCTTCCTCTTTTTAATGTCACCACTGCTGCTGGTGCTAAGTCACTTCAGTTGTGTCCAACTCTGTGCGATCCCGCGGACGGCAGCCCACCAGGTTCCTCTGTCCCTGGGATTCTCCAGGCAGGAATACTGGAGTGGGTTGCCATTTCCTTCTCCAATGCACGCATGCATGCTAAGTCACTTCAGTCATGTCCGACTCTGTGCGACCCCCTGGACGGCAGCCCACCAGGTTCCTCTGTCCCCAGGATTCTCCAGGCAGGAATACTGGAGTGGGTTGCCATTTCCTTCTCCAATGCATGCATGCATGCTAAGTCGCTTCAGTCGTGTCTGACTCTGTGCGACCCCGTGGACGGCAGCCCACCAGGTTCCTCTGTCCCCGGGATTCTCTAGGCAAGAATACTGGAGTGGGTTGCCATTTCCTTCTCCAATTTCACTACTAGAATATTTAAATTGTATAAATGGTTTATATTCCATTATTGTTGAACAGTGATGCAGCCTTCTGAACAAGTAAATGAGAACAGGGTGAGTGGTGGAAAGTATATTCTTCACTGTTTCTCCTCTTTCCACTTCAGTTCCTGCAAAACTTCAAACTATCTCAGAAACGACTGCATGTTGGAATTGCTTTTAAAAATAAATGATGCCAGGCTTAGCCTCTAGAGTTTCTGATTTAACTTGTCTCGGGTAGGGTCAGGACAGTGGCAGGTTTTTAACAGAAGCCCGAGAATATTAATGTGAAGTCCAGGCGGAGATTCACTGACCTATCTATATCCTAAGTAAAGACAAACAAAACGCCAGGCAGTTTAATTCCCCCACCTAAACATATGCTCCACCATGTCAATCAGCAGCAGCAGATACAATGTCTCTCTGCAAGTGCAGACCTCTATTTCGTCTCTCTCTGTAATAAGAATGTGTCCAGGAGCAACTCTGTCCCATATTTCACATGGCTACTGTCTGCACAAGGCCTGTCTGAGATACTTATGTCAGCACACGCTAAGAGAACAGCTTAAGAAGATCACACGTCACACATAACTTAAAACACACTCTCTCCTGGCCTCCACAGACGGGTACTCCATTTATTCCCTCCTGGACACTGGTATATGTCACAAGCTATTATTCTAATCTAACCATATCAATCAATCAATCGATTGGCCATCAAGTCTTTTAAGCACCTACTATGCACTGTATTGGGCTTCCCAGGTGCAACGGTAGCTAGGGGTACCACTAGGATGCCAGTGGTAAAGAGTCTAGGACGCTAGGACGCTAGTGGTAAAGAACCTACTTGCCAATGCAGGAGACAGAGGTTCAATCCCTGGGTCAGGAAGATCTCCTGGAGGAAGAAATGGAAACCCACTCCAGTATTCTTACCTGGAAAACCCCATGGACAGGGGAGCCTGGCAGGCTACAGTCCATAGGGTCCCAAAGAATCAGACACAGCTGAAGCGACCTAGCACGTGCACGCACTGTATTCCACGCTAAGCAGGGACAAGGGTCGGGGAGAAGTGAGCGAAGGAAAACAAACACAAGCAGAGCCAGACTCTAATGAGCTTGCTATGCAGTACAGTCACTAGCTTTTGCTTTAGATAGATGGCAAAGTGTTAAACTGCAAAACCTAAGAGCAAAATTTAAAGAAAATGAGAGATTATATAAGCAGTGAGGAGGTCTTTACGTACCTTAAGTTTATGCTTGTGTTCCTAGAAACCTTATCTATAGTCACACATTTCTTTTATCTAAAGTACTGAATAAATATCTAATTCTTTAGATGACTCTGTCTTGAAACTAAGTAATAAAAAACAGAATATGCTAATTGTAAGATACAGTATTCCAGCTGCAATATACAAAAGTAGCTCCATCATCAGTAATTTAATACATGGAGTCTGATCCTATTTCTAAACAGAGTGACTGAAGTGAAAGTCACTCAGTCGTGTCTGACGCTTTGAGACGCCATGGACTATATAGTCCATGGAATTCTCCGGGCCAGAATACTGAAGTGGGTAGCCTTTCCCTTCTCCAAGGGATCTTCTCAACCCAGGGACTGAACCCAAGTCTCCCGCATTGCAGCCAGATTCTTTACCAGCTGAGCCACAAGGGGAGCCCAATCAAGAGTGATGGGGTACATAAAAGGAAATACTAGTGATTTTTTACTAAATTTTCTCTGGGTTCTAACACTGAGCAATTAGGTTTGTTCTACATTCTTCTAGGTTTAAAAATACAGTATGGGGATTACATATTTATTATCCATGCACAGAATGTCTATATGCAAAAAACATGTTGTGTGGGAAAGAGAGCTTAAAAATTAACCACAGTTGGCCTTTAAGAAAAACTGTCGAAAGGTATTTACTAGGTTCCTACTTATGCTACTCCTGTGGATATTTATCACTTGTTTTTTGAAAGCCTATGGCTTTCATTATAGATATTGGTGATGATGGTTGTTTGGTTGCTAAATTGTGTCCGACTCTTTGAGACCCAATGGACTGCAGTCTGTCAGGCTCCTCCGTCCATATGGGATTTCCCAGGCAAGACTACTGGAGCTGGTTGCCATTTCTTTCTCCAGGGGATCTTTCAGATCCAGGGATCAAACTCGCTTCTCCTGCTTGGAAGGAAGATTCTTCACCAATGAAGCCCAGTATAGATATCAATGGTTGTCAAATTAAAATATGCTTGTCCATCTCAAGTACGGTTGACCATTAATCTTGTAAAGAGAGACATGCAGCCCCACTTAAGCTAAAAAATTCTTCACTTAGGTTTATAAATAAAACCTCAATTTATTAAATTATTGTTGGTTTGTTTTTTTTTTTCCCTCATTTATCCTTAGCAGATACCTCTTCACCCATCCTCTCTGAATACTAGCACAGATCCTGAGCTTTAAAATGCATTCAGTGTACATGTACTGATCATTTCACTAGCAAACTGAACACCTCACTTGGTTCTCTTAATGTTTACATGCATATAATGTACAACACAATGGTATTTTATGTAAGATCCCCGAAATGTTAATAAAAGGGCACTCTGGTACTGGAGATATTTATTAAAACTAGCAATTTATTTCTCTGACTTACAAAACATATTATTATACACAGTACTTTCTGAACCTAAATCTGAAATGTACTAAATGCAATTCTTTAATAAAGATCAGATATGAATTAATGCAAATAATTATTTTTCCAACAACAAGGGATTAGTAATTAATGAAAATGTGTACCTTAATGATCAGAAGCTCTTTTAACTGTCTGAATTTCAAAATAATTTTCCTTTAAAAATACCCATTAATATACAGCCACTCCCTATCCTTTCCACATACAGCTTTTCTTATTTTTCTGGCCACTACACATTCTTGAATAGGAGGACTCAAAGACATGGTCCACAGCTCACTCCACATGAGGTCCTGGGCTGTTCTATCATAAAACTCCTTTGAAGCTGTGATATTTTGTTTAGCTCATTTAATTACTAGAAAAATTGCAAGTGGCTTACATAATGAATTATGCAATAATGATTCAACATGAAAGATTACTTAACAGTCTTATTTTAACTTTCAAAATATCTCAGCATTATGTTAAAACTAAAATGAAATATGATTTTTCAGTTAAAATTTCAAAGTATGTGCACAAGTTCTGTGATTAACCTGTGGGTAAGGCCAATAATAAATTATATTATATATGTACAAGATAAAAACAAAATTATACTTAATGGTACTGATACATGATATTGATTATTTAAACTAAGAATTTAAATTAAATATTAGATGTTTTAGTTTAGATATTTAAATTAAATTATTTATTTTAAATGTCTTAATATATAATTGAAGATGCATTGCTTTAAAAGATGTGATCTTTATTGTTTGATTAATTTTGTTTGGTCTTGATTTTAAATAAAGAGAGCCATATCATTTATATCAGTAGGTACCCCAGCTATACTGAATTTCAGAACTAGATGAAATGGCTACAGCAATATTTTCACCAAAGGGTATTTACAGTAATCTCTGGACTAGTAAATTTACAGCAATGCATTAAATTCCATTCACTTGGATCCACTTACATAGAGGGCTTTTTACTTATTTATTTTTTGCCTTGAACATTTTCTTTTCTCTGGAGATATATGTTATAGGAGGAGATAAAAATCAAGACACAAACAAGACACTTTAAGACAAGATGAATTTATCTCCCAACTGAGCATATCCCTATGGACACAATAATTATCCCTTAGGAATGAAGAGTATCCAGGGATTCTAAAACTTTATTTAACCCAAGACATACTTTATCATTCAGAAATTCTCAACTCCATGGCCTAAGACATGAAATATATGGAAGGATTTAACTTGAACTGGAGTTGAACTACTTGATTAGACATTTGTTAATAAATGTAAACTTTGGAAATCTGCACATTTAAAATAGCAAACCTGAAAAACATAATGTGTGCCTCTTAATCATCAATCCTAAACTTGTAAGTTAATATAAAAAAATCAATCTATGCCCACACACAGTTCTTTCAAGTTCATTACTCAGCTGTCAATATGCTCACATTTTCTATGCCCATGTGCTCACCCATGGTTCCCATCCCCGGTGGTTATTAAGTGTCTACAGACATCAGAATACTTTTTTTTTTTTTTTTAATGAATAGACTCTCTCTTCTTTGAAAGATCTTGATGAAATGGCAAACCTATGACCTAATGATATCAAATGACATAAATCCTAAGTGGCAATTTAAGGATGTTACCATGTTACCATTTTTGCATAACTGTTTAAAAACTAATGAATTTGGCACGTAGCCTTATATCTGTGTGCCACAATGAAGCAAAGATTGAAATACTTTACCTCAGAGTCACCCTCCAGAGAGCTAAGGGCAGAAGCTAAATTCCCAGGTTTGCCCTTAATTGCCCAGCTTTCTTGCTGTGCGCCCCTGACTCCCCACGGGCTCAGTCGTGAAACATCGGGCCCTCTGGGCCGCCCAGTGTTCTAGTAATGCTTACACTGGTTGCTTCACTCTGAGGACCAGACCTGCTTTCATCCACACTCTCCAGTCTGCCTTTTCTAAGAACCACCCACTCACATGAATAATACAGAAGCATACAGGAGGTCCCAATGCTCTGTACCTCAAATATGTACTCCCCAAATCATGATCTTCACACATCTAATTAAAACCTGGAATGCTCTAGTGAATACCACCCACAACTGTACCCTCTCAAACTTCATTTTCATGTATTTCATTTATCCTTAAAATGTACTTGTCAGTTTTTATTTTAAATCAAACATTCATTTCTTAATCTATCCGATGGAGAATGTCTGATTTCATAATAAAGCTGCAACAGACTGCATTCCCTTCCTCAATAAAGAAGGACTCTTAAGAAAGATTTTCCACTCTTAAGCAGCACATATTTAGTGCATAGAGAAAATTCTCAAATAACTAAAGACATAGATTACAGGGATTATAATGCCAATTGCAAAATTACAGGTAACACTAAATTTCAACCTTTAATGAATCAATCATCACTATTCCAAAAAAAAATCAGAATAAGTAGAAAGATAACAATCAAGTCCCACTGAAGGTGTAAGTCCAGTGCCCTGGCATTTGATAGATATTCAATTAATATGTTTTTGAATGAATGCAAAAATGACTTTTTTCCCTCCTTATTCACTCAGAATTTGGATAAAACTTCTGTGGCACTAGAAGTAGAGATAGTCCCCAATTTACAGCAGTTCAGCATATGATTTTAATTTTTCAACTTTACCACGATACCAAAGATATGCATTTGGTAGAAACTGTACTTCTAATTTTGAATTTTGATCTTTCCCCAGGTAGTGATACGCAGTATAATACTCTCTTTTACCCAGGCTCCCAATCAGCCAAGCATTAATGATACTCTAACAATCAGTCTGTTTTTCTCTTTCAGTACAGTATTCAATAAATTATGTGAGATATTCAATGTTTTATTATAAAAATAGGCTTTATGTTAGACAATTTTGCCCAATGTAGGCTAAAGTAAGTGTTCTGACCATGTTTAAGATAGGCTAGACTAGGCTAGGAGAAGGAAATGGCAACCCACTCCAGCATTCTTGCCTGTAGAATCCTGTGGACGGAGGAGCCTGGTGGGCTGCTGTCCATAGGGTCGCACAGAGCTGGACACGACTGAAGCAACTTAGCATGCATGTGTGCACTGGAAAAGGAAATGGCAACCCACTCCAGTATTCCTGCCTGGAGAATCCCAAGGACAGAGGAGCCTGGTGGGCTGCCGTCTATGGGGTTGCACAGGGTCGGACACAACTGAAGTGACTTAGCAGCAGCAGCAGACTAGTCTATGATATTTGGTAGATTAGATGTATGTACGAAATAAATTTTCAACTTACCGTATTTTTGACTTAGTATTGATTTATTGGATTTATTAAATAAATGATGGATTTATTCTATCATAAGTCGAAGAAGATCTGTAGTTTAAGAAGAAGAAATAGAAAAAGATGGCTTTGTTTATATCTAAAAGTATGTACATAATTATAAAAAGGATAATCAATGGCCAAAATAACTCAAACTGAAAACTTTATAAAATGTGTCTTTAAAAGTCATTACAAGATTTCTTGTCATTACAAGAAAATGACCAAGAATGTCAGATGGTGGGGTGAGAGTTAGAGGACAATTCCCAAGATAAAACACACAGACACGGTCAAAAGGGAGCAACAGAGAAAACTGGAAAGGAAAACAATCACTACAAAAAGTTTGAAGTACTCAATTTTTTTAAAGTCATTTCACTATGAAACTTTTTGGCCACATTGCACAGCTCACAGGATTCCCCAATGAAGGACTGAACCCCCACCTTCAGCAGTGGCAGTTAAAGTGCAGAGTCCTGACCACGGGACTGCCAGGGAAGTCCCTAGGACTGAATGTTTTAATACCACATGTGAGGATCGTATACGAAATCTGTTGCTATCTGTGATGTAAAACTGACCCAATAATAATAAAGACAATATCATATTGGTACAATAGTCCTTTGGTGTTTTTAAGCTCATAAAGCACTATTCTCTGGAATTTCAGGAAGCCGTTCAAACATTTCCTTTAAAAAGAACATTTTCTAGTTTATAAGAATGCATTAAAATCATATATATATATATATATATATTTACTGAAGTATGTGTCAGTAAAAAAGGCTGTTTTCATTGTTAAACTTGAGATATCTGAGACTTAATAGGCTAATTTCGAAGCATTTCGAAGTGTCAGAAGTGGTTCAGGACTTCTGTTCCTCTCTTTTTAGTATCTGTTTGACAAGCTATCACTACCAGTCAGAATGAATTCAAATCTTACTTGAAGACACAAATGAAAAATTTATAGTGAAATGCAGCTGTCAAGAATAGCTAAAAACTAGGTTATCTAACTAGTCTAAGCACATATACAATGACAAACTGGGCAACGCAATTCTCATGATATATGACTTTGGGTCATGGTTCCCTAAAAAATCTCAAAAGCTTCAGTTTCATAAATTTTTTCACTATCCAAGTTACAGATACTCATTTGAGCATGATGGTGAATCATTTAAGTAGCACCGTTAATGCTTTTCTTAAAGTCACATGTGCAGAATTCACAATTGGAAGACTTACTAAGAAGCATAGTATTTTTTTTTTATTACCACATCATTAACATCATGGCTTGCCTTATATCCCTGCTCAAGAAATAATCATGATTAAAAGTATAACTACTCACAGGTTAATACAAGTGTTAAGATACAGGCTACATCCAATGAAAAGTAATCATACGCACACATACACATCAAATGGTACACCAGTGTATGTTACTCTAACAACTGAGTTGTGTGTGTATTTTTTAGATCCCATGAAACATGATAACACTCCACTTTTCATTGCTCTGGTTCCCATCGTCTTCACCAACCACAGTGCAATTACACACTCAGAAGTTGAGTAATCAAAACTTGAGCTTGGCTGAGAAGGCCACAACATCTGTGCCCATTACTCCATAGGAAGGGAATGGAGGCATTCTCAGAATACTAACTAGAAAAGGATGGTGCCAGGCATGACTAAGCATTCGTATGCAGAGTTCTATGTTTCACAACAGCTGTAGAGGTTAGCAGGACACATCCATGGTATTCATAATGATATACATTCCACACTTCATAAATATCTTATTCTACATTACCAGACAATAAACTATTATGAAGAGAAAAGGTATAATACAATTTTGATACACTTTCATTAAATAGAATTTTAAATAATTTAAGTGTTTAAAAGAGATATGTCCCAGTTCAGTTCAGTTCAGTTGCTCAGTCGTGTCCAACTCTTTGCAACCCCATGGACTGCAGCACACCAGGCCTCCCTGTCCATCACCAACTCCCAGAGTCCACTCAAATGCATGTCCATTGGAGTCATTGATGCCATCCAGCTATCTCATCCTCTGTCATCCCCTTCTCCTCCTGCCTTCAATCTTTCTCAGCATCAGGGTCCTTTCCATGTCTCAGTTATGTGATAATTTCACTTTCAGTAAAATATCTCCTTCCTTAATCAAAGCACATGCTTGAAGGTTTACCCCTGTTGCTAAGTCTTGTACAGCTTTGTGACCCCAGGGACTGTAGCCCACCAGGCTCCTCTGTCCACGCACAGGATCTTCCAGGAGGTAATACTGGAGTGGGTTGCCATTTCCTTCTCCAGGAGTTCTTCCCAACCCAGTGATCGAACCCCTGTCTCCTGTGTCTCTTGCATTGTAGGCAGATTCTTTACCCACTGAGCCATCAGGGAAGTCCCACATGCAGGGATATATGTATTGTCAATTATTTTTAAGAATATAAAAGGTCCTCATTCCCCAAAATCTGCATTTAGTCATTCATGCTGCTGAGTCACTTCAGTCGTGTCCAACTCTGTGTGACCCCATAGATGGCAGCCCACCAGGATGCCCCGTCCCTGGGATTCTCCAGGCAAGAACACTGGAGTGGGTTGCCATTTCCTTCTCCAGTGCATGAAAGTGAAAAGTAAAAGTGAAGTCGCTCAGTCATGTCCGACCCTCAACGACCCCATGGACTGCAGCCTTCCAGGCTCCTCCATCCACGGGATTTTCCAGGCAAGAGCACTGGATTGGGGTGCCACTGCCTTCTCTGTTAGTCCTTCATAAGGAAAGTCAAAATAGTCTTTGATTTGCTAATACTCTATAGAATAGATATATATTTTTAAATGATATATAGAGTACACACAAGTACTGAATAAAGAAAAATGTCATAAAGATTTTATCCATCACATAAATGCAAACTGACCAACTAAAAACAACTTTCATTTATAAGCCTGAAGTCTGAGAAAATGCAGAAATCTCTAACGTTGGTTTTCTAACTTTCTTCTTCAAAACTAACTGGTTAAAATCATGATTTTTGTACATTTACACAAAGAAATGATTTCTCCTTTTGTAATGGAGACTTTAATAGTGCTAAGTGGAGTAAAAGTTTAGGGGTAAATTAAAGGAAAAGGAGAAAGAAAGAAAAGAACTAATTTTCCTCACCTCAGGATGAAAGTGAAATTTGAGTTCAGCTCACGAAACTGCCAGGTGAGACTGTATTTTTTAAAAACATTAAAATCCTAAACAGCATGTGAATTTTACTAGAGCAATTTCCTGTAGGTATTGGCAATTCTCACTCCCCACATAGCCTAGGGGGACCCAATTATTACTCTCACACCAAATGATAAACAAAACAAATGATAATCAGTCACCCAGCCTCTTCTGAACTCCCTTACCTCTCTTCTCTTAATTACCCTAAGGGTTTCCATGCTCAAGAGTTCTAAAAGCAAAGACAGAATCTTGGCTCTGGTTCTACACAAGAGGTTATTTCAGTTGCATTTTGCAAATAGGATTGATTTTTTTTTTAAAGCAAATAATGCTCCCACCCCAGATACACCTATTCAAATAACAAATTATTTGTGAATTAACACAGAATGTTGTGGATCAGCAGAAACTATCTACTGGCCACAAGGTCTACTAACACTTTTGTATTCAAGCAACAAAGCAAGAAAATTACAGGAATTTCATTGCAATTATTTATTTATATTTATTCATACAGCAAGGACACAAAGGTGATAAAAGTTGGTCAAGAACATGCCAAAATTAGAATTTTGTAAAAATTAGTATGCAAAGAGCAGGTATCTAAAGAAAGTGAAATATTAAAAATATGATTACTGAAAGAGAACACAAAAACACAAAACAAATGTAAAGATACACTGTAGATGTCTATGAAAATATTCAGTAATTATAAGGGAGGAAAACCAAGCTGTGTAAAGCAACAAATAAATTAAAGCGTTTGTGAAACTTGAAATTTTATGGCAATGTTGAATGTTGCACACATTTCTGGAAGGAAAATCCAGTGTTTAATAGATTCTCAAAAGGACCCCTGACCCAAAGAGGCTAAGATCTCCTCCAACACAATAGCTTCCTCAACATTACTATGGTAACCATTCTAATCAAATTCCAAAGACGTTCTTACCTAGATTATTAAGATAATGATCAGCCAATTTGTTTAACTCACCAGTTATCTCCCCTTAATACATCTTATCCTCAAACCCTATGATCTGGCCATATTTAATTATACAAAATATATTCTAAGTATCCCATGTAATCTCATACTTTCCTTGAAGCCTTTCAGAGACTGAGGCAAAGGAGCTGAAAGCACAAACTCAGACTTCCCTTCGAGTCCAGTGGTTAAGACCTATGTTTCCAAAGCAGGGGACACAAGTTTGACTCCTAGTCGGGGAACTAAGATCTCACATGGCACAAAGCACAGTCAAAAAACATAATAAAAGCACACACTCAGAAGCCAAAGAACTCAGTTTACACACAGTTCCAACCACTGTATGATCTCGGGTGAGTTATTTAGCTTCTTGAGGATTAAATAGACTAACACTTATAAAGTGCTTGGAACATTACTGGCATAGCAAATACTTCCTAAGTATTCCTGATGCTTAACAAATGCCTTGCTCACCTTCTTAAGCATTCAACTTCCTAACCACTCCTATTCAAATGTCATAATTTTGAAAAGATGCAAAGCCTACTATCTACCAAAACCTCCGTACCCTTGAGAAATGAACGCTTAATAAGATGTTCTTCAATTGCCAATCACAGGGTTTTGTTGTTTTTTTTTAACTTTGCATTTGCTTTGTGTTTATTTTTGCCCTAAAAACAGAAAGCACTTGCAGCTTATATTAATTTTCATACTTTTATAATTCTAAAGTACCTCACAAAATCATTAGAAGAGCTTTATGCTAAATTCAGTAAATGTGCACAAATCTGAAAGTATCATCTTAAGTATATGAATTTCACCCCCTAATTTTCTGGTTGAAAAAACTGAGGCTTAAAGAGAATAAGAGTAGTAGTGAGAATAACAATTAAAACAATAATAAAATAATCACTAATGCATG
The DNA here is from genome assembly GCF_042477335.2 of Ovis canadensis. Classification (NCBI taxonomy): domain Eukaryota; kingdom Metazoa; phylum Chordata; class Mammalia; order Artiodactyla; family Bovidae; genus Ovis; species Ovis canadensis. Next base: position 39,598,255 of record NC_091250.1, on the reverse strand, counting down.
GTACCTCCTATATCCTAGACACCATTCTAAACACTTTACACTACATGTCCTTAAGTTCATAAAAATCCTATGATGTGGATACTATTAATCTAGTTTTCATATGCAAGAACTCAAGGCACAAAGAAATTAAATGACTTTACAAGTTCACAAAGTTAATAGACTAGAGACACTAGAGCTCACACCAGGACCCCTAACTCTAGAGCTGTGCTTTTAACCCTTGCTACAGTGCACAGTAGGTAAGATGGGAGTCATCCAATAATCCAGAGCTTTCCAGATGGTGCTAGTGGTAAAGAGTTCACTTGCCAACGGAGGAGGTGCAAGAGAAGCGGGTTCTACCACTGGGTCGGGAAGATCCCTAGAGTTGGAAATGACAACCCATTCCAGTATTCTTGCCTGGAAAATTCCATAGACAGAGGAGCCTGTCAGGCAACAGCCCATGGGGTCATAATGAGTCAGACATGACTATAATCGAAAGACAATTAAAGGCAAAGCCTGAAGTCATTGCTAGTTCTCTAGATTCCCCAAAACATGCTCTTTCCTTTTGAGTTCATTATTCCCTATCCAAAACGTATATGCATTAAAAAAAAAAAAACTGTCCAATGATATGCCGATATACAATTCACATCTCATAACATAATTCTCTAAATCCCAATACCATTCATCCTGAATGTGCAGTAATCTCCTTGAACATCTTAATATCAGACAAATATAATCACGATGGTGTGATCACTCACCTAGAGCTAGACATCCTGGAATGTGAAGTCAAGTGGTCCTTAGAAAGCATCACTATGAACAAAGCTAGTGGAGGTGATGGAATTCCAGTGGAGCTATTTCAAATCCTGAAAGATGATGCTGTGAAAGTGCTGCACTCAATATGCCAGCAAATTTGGAAAACTCAGCAGTGGCCACAGGACTGGAAAAGGTCCGTTTTCATTCCAATCCCAAGGATAGGCAATGCCAAAGAATGCTCAAACTACCGCACCCAATTGCACTCATCTCACATGCTAGTAAAGTAATGCTCAAAATTTTCCAAGCCAGGCTTCAGCAATATGTGAACTGTGAACTCCCTGATGTTCAAGCTGGTTTTAGAAAAGGCAGAGGAACCAGAGATCAAGATGCCAACATCCGCTGGATCATGGAAAAAGCAAGAGAGTTCCAGAAAGACATCTATTTCTGCTTTATTGACTATGCCATAGCCTTTGACTATGTGGATCACAATAAACTGTGGAAAATTCTGAAAGAGATGGGAATACCAGACCACCTGACCTGCCTCTTGATAAGCCTGTATGCAGGTCAGGAAGCAACAGTTAGAACTGGACATGGAACAACAGACTGGTTCCAGATAGGAAAAGGAGTAAGTCAAGGCTGTATATTGTCACCCTGTTTATTTAACTTATATGCAGAGTACATCATGAGAAACACTGGACTGGAAGAAGCACAAGCTGGAATCAAGATTGCTGGGAGAAATGTCAATAACCTCGAATATGCAGATGATACCACTCTTATGGCAGAAAGTGAAGAGGAACTAAAAAGCCTCTTGATGAAAGTGAAGGAGGAGAGTGAAAAAGTTGGCTTAAAGCTCAGCATTCAGAAAATGAAGATCATGGCATCTGGCCCCATCATTTCATGGGAAATAATAGATGGGGAAACAGTGGAAACAGTGTCAGACTTTATCTTTTGGGGCTCCAAAATCATTGCAGATGGTGACTGCAGCCATGAAATTAAAAGACGTTTACTCCTTGGAAGGAAAGTTATGACCAATTTAGATAGCATATTCAAAAGCAGAGACATTACTTTGCCAACAAAGGTCCATTTAGTCAAGGCTATGGTTTTTCCAATGGTCATGTATGAATGTGAGAGTTGGAGTGTGAAGAAAGCTGAGCGCTGGAAAACTGATGGTTTTGAACTGTGATGTTGGAGAAGGCTCTTGAGAGTCTCTTGGACTGCAAGGAGATCCAACCAGTCCATTCTAAAGGAGATCAGCCCTGGGTGTTCTTTGGAAGGAAGGATGCTAAAGCTGAAACTCCAGTACTTTGGCCACCTCATGCAAAGAGTTGACTCATTGGAGAAGACTGATGCTGGGAGGGGTTGGGGGCAGGAGGTAAAGGGGACGATAGATGATGAGAGGGTTGGATGGCATCACCGACTCGATGTACGTGAGTTTGAGTGAACTCCGGGAGATGGTGATGGACAGGGAGGCCTCGCGTGCTGTGATTCATGGGGTCGCAAAGAGTTGGACACGACTGAGCGACTGAACTGAACTGAACTGGTCTTCTTATCTATTTGTTCCCAACTTGACAGAGATCCAAATACTGCAAGGAACAATTGCTTAAGTATTTAGATTGTGAAAGGTACAAGGTCTCAGCTGTAATTTGGTTCTTGATGGGTTGTTCACGAGGCAAGAGGTGCCTCCTGTGTTTCCACATAGCACTGATCTTGGGTTCTATCCAAGTTTTCCATGAATGACTGTTGGCTGCCTCTCAGTCCAGCTTCTGATTTCGCTAAAGGTGTGCCTCCCCAATCTTTACTCCTTAAAGAGACTAGTTAGTACAGTTGGCGTTGACAATTTTCATTCATATGGAGTAGAATTCAAGCTCTAAATGCCGTAAAGTGTTCCTAATTACCTATCTTCACATTCTGGCTTTAACGGCTATGCATCCTTAAGACATCCTCGTCAAACCAGTTTCCTTACATATAATAACATGGAGATATTTATATAACTCAGGAGCCTGTTGAAAGGATTAAAGGAGACTATATTTGAGAAAGTGCTTCGTAGCACACTTAGTGTTAAGTATAAACTCAAATTTAAATATTTTTTAAAAATTATGTGCTTCAGTGAATTCCCACAGAATTTTCTTTACTTCATACATCAGCATTTGGTTGTGTCACCTGAAAACTCTAATGTACACTTGGCTTATTTATTTATAACTCAAAAAAAAAAATAATGTGTTTCAATCATGCTGCTGCTACTGCTGCTAAGTCACTTCAGTCGTGTCCGACTCTGTGTTGACCCTATAGATGGCAGCTCACCAGGCTCCCGCATCCCTGGAATTCTCCAAGCAAAAATACTGGAGTGGGTTGCCATTTTCTTCTCAATGCATGAAAGTAAAAAACGAAAGTGAAGTCGCTCAGTCATGCCCGACTCTTTGCGACCCCATGGACTGCAGTGTACCAGGCTCCTCCGCCCATGGGATTCTCCAGGCAAGAGGACTGGAGTGGGTTGCCATTGCCTTCTCCGGTTTCTATCATATATGTGGTCTAATAGGAAGAAACTTATCTTGGCAAGTTTGGTCCCAAGAGGGCGTTTAATCAAGAACTGAAGTCATCACTGGGCATATATGAAATTCTTACTATGAGTTTAATGAGACTTTAGTGGAAGGTTCAGAGGAGCAAGTCACATAAGAATCCCTTATATGAAATGGGGTTCAAGAACTATTGGGCCTTCCAAGAACATCAGATTTTTAGTAAACAGCATCATTTCCCAAAGACAGTTCTTGGATAATAGCTGTTTTGTAAAAGAAAGGATTTTTGGAGAAGAAAAACACTCTGGAATATCTGTTTAACATGGTTAAAAGGGTTTATTCAGGACAGGTTTCCTTACAGATTTGGACACACTATTGTGTCTGGTAACTATCTAGCAGGGAGATCAGAAATGCTGCAACTCTATAAAAGTATCTTCTTGATACATATGCTTTGTCAAAACCTACTATAACCAAATAACCAGTTTAACCATTTTGACAAAGTGAGTCGGTTCACACAAACATGAATATTCAGTAATAGAGAATATCAGTAAAACTGGCCAGAAATTTTAATCAAAATCATAAACATGTTAGCTTAAACTTTAAGATATACTGTATTTATCTAACAATTTAAAAAAAAAAGTATAAAATCTGCTTATTTCTGATGTCTGCTTACGGATATATGCACCGTAGTGAACAGTATGACCATGAAATAAAAGTCAATATCCTTTACCTTACAATGCACAGTGTTTACTTAATGGTAATGATGACCGTCATATAGTAATGATTTAAGTCCAGTATAAGATGAAGATACTAAATGTTATAAGGTATCTTAAATCAAGAATAAACAAATCCCTAATACTTTCAGTTCAAAACCAATCTTTTTATAATTTTATTCATTCATGTATTTGTGGCTGTGCTGGGTCTTTGCTGCTGCTCGGGCTGTCTCTAGCTACACTGTGTGAGAATCTCTTGTTGCAGAGCACCAGCTGTAGCCCACAAGAGCTTCACCCAGCTCTAGCTAGAGCACAGACTCAAAAGCTGTGGTGCTCTGGCTTAGCTGCTCTGCAGCACGTGGTGTCTTCCAGGATCAGGGATCTAACTGGTATCTCCTGCACTGGCAGGTAGACTCTACCATTGAACCAGCCAGGAAGCCCTAGCTGTCTTAATTAGACTGTTCTTAATGTGATCATTTGGAACAAAGAACTATTTATTTATGATTTTCAACTTTAGAAAAGTATCAAACATTGAAACAACAGATAATGCCACTCAGAAAAGATACGGACGTAACTGTACTTTCCAGGTGGCACTAGTGGTAAAGAACCCGTTTGCCAATGAAGGAGATAAAAGAAACTGTGGGTTCGATCCCTGGGTCAGGAAGATTCTCTGGAGGAGGGCATGGCGACCCATTCCAGTTCTCTTGCCTGGAGAATCCCATGGACAGAGGAGCCTAGTGGGCTACAGTCCACGGGGTCATAAAGAGTCGGACAGGACTGAAGCGACTCAGCACACATGCTCATGCTTTAGAGAAGAGAGACTGATGCAACCAGGCAGCAAGACCACCTGAGAAAGCGCACTGAAATAACCAGGGGTCAAATGCAAAGAGACAAGCTGTGCTGTGAAAGTTTCATTTTGATAATCCCTGACTACATAGAAATCCAATTCATTGGCACATGATTAAGTGCATACCTATAATCAGCAAGGGCAAATTTCCTCCTAGATGTTTCCTTCATTTTTGTTCACATTAATATAATTCCTTAGCTAAAATGCAAGAGAAGAATGTGAGCGGAAGAACACAATCTATACCCTCATAGCAATAACCAAGTGTTTCCATCCCTCTGGTGTAATAGTATAACTATGTACCTTTTTACTCTCATGTCCTTTCATGAGCTTTTTTTCTTGGAAACACTCAAGAAAGTTTGCATTGAATAAATGTCATTTGGCCCAGAGAAAAACTTACATTTGTAATCTTTACAATAATAATATTTATAATTTACAAATAAATAATATGTACAAACATTGCATTTATGTGCAATATGTGCCTTTAAGCCAAAAAGAGAAAATTATTTTGAAAATTTAAGAATAAATGTAAATTACTATGAAGTTAAAGGAAAAAAATTTTCAGCTATTCAGAGATAATAAGCAAAATATGAGACTAAAAATAGACTTCTCTTTCTAAGGAATACTTGTATGTAACTGAACAAAGGTATTACCAAAATACAAAATGCTTTAATTTATACACATTGTATTAATTTCTTTTGAATTCCTCATTTCTAATATTAGAAAAGGAATCAAAAGTTTTCTACAGATATTTTTTCCTATATTTAATTATCTATTAACCATTCAGTTGCTTGTAAGCAAAATATAATTTCTTACTTTGTTACAGCACAAGCATTTTCATCCCTTTGGTAAAATAAAAAACAAAAGTCAAAGGGAAAGAAAGTTCATTTATGTGTTTCAGAAACAAGGACTTGTTCACCATGCTAACTCTAATGTCCCTTTTAGCTAAATAAAACTAACCTCAGTTGTTTTCATTTAAGCATGTTTACAAGTCTTAATTTAATACTGCTAATGCAATTCACTCCAGAAAAAATCCTCACAGTGCTGATATACTGGATTCACTCTAAAGCACTGCTAATCTATTCATTTACAAAAATAACATGATCAGTTTAAGATATAAGTTTTCTAACCAAAGCTCAATAAGAGCAGCACCTAAATAGTGAAGTATGACATATTTAGTAGATGACAGCTTACAGCATCACCAAATTTAGAGGCTCTTTTATTAAACAACTATCTGGCTTAATTAAAAGAGAAAATTCCCTATGTCTTGAACCTTTGTGCCAACAATGAATACATTGAAAAATCTAAGAATGGAGATGATCTTTGAGGTGAGTTTTTGGCTGACCTACATAGCAATGCAAAGGAAAGATATTCACCATCAATAAAATGCCTAACATTATATATGATTTCTCAATTGGGAACATTATTTAGCCATTGTACCATGTAAGGAAAAACTACAGTAATACAGTCCTCAAATACACTTCAATTTTATGAACTATTTTCCTCCCATCTGCAGAGTAAATGGCACTGTCCAATACTAAGGAACAATTCGTGACAACAAATGAGAGAAATTATACTCTCTTGAATCCTGAATTTTCTTAGCTGTTTCCAGTCACAATGCTGTATATTGTACTTCACCAGCCGATCTCCAGATTGGAGGCCCTGCATTCCAAAAACCAGTGAGTCCTTCAGAACTTTCTAGAATTATTCACTTGCTACAAAGAGTCCTGTTTATTGTAAGAGCCTACCTCATAGAATTAAATAAAATCGCCACATACATCTATGATAAACTACATCACAAAACATTTTGAAAGTGAAACTACTGAAAAACCACTTCCCTGAAGTGTTGCCCAAATATAAATAAGATACCTTCAACAATCAGTGAAAAGAAAATGCTCCAAAATTATATAAGTAAAGGATGCTATTTGGAGTATAAATAATTAAATCGTGCTAGCTCTGAGAAATGCTGCTAAAATCTGTTAAAGAAATGAGCTACACTAGTGGGTAAATTGAGGCCGGACATTCTACATGGATTTCATTTTCCCCTGGGGCACTTTATTCTGGTGTCAGGAGCTTTGAATCCTTGGATTTGAGACCTGGTTTCACCATTACCACATAATATGAGTGTTTATTGTCCCCATTTGACAGATTAAGAAAAAGAGGTTAAATACAGGGTCCAAGTTCATTCTAATATTAAGTGGTACAGTTTGGATGCACACCCAGATACATCTGGTAACGATTCTCTATACTAGATCATGCTAAACTACCTAATTTATAAAATAAAATAGGTTTTCCAAGTAACTTTCAGAAACATACTCCATTTTTAGACGATCAAATCTAATTCTGTCTATATGCTGAGTGAGGGAAAAAGCAGGGTATAATGGTAACTGAGCTGCAAGGGTCTCTGGATTTGCAGACCGATTCAGGCAGGTCTCTGCCACTAAACGGCTACATAACTTCACTTTTCAATCACTCAACTGCCTTGTTTATTAAATGAGGGAACAATACCAGTAGGCTTACATTTTGAAAAATAAGCCACACAGGGGTTTCAAGTATTCACCTATAATGTAAAATCATAAATCCCAGGGGCATTCCCCAGGGCTACATTTTTCGAAGGAACACATTTAAAAACAGAAATCAGCATAAGGCGGGGCTGCTGCATTCCACTGCAGCATGTGTATTGCACAAAAGGGTTCAGAGGAATCAGAAACTGAGGACCGAAATCCTGTTCCAACCCAAAGCAGCAAAACCCTCTGCTTTTTCTAATCCCGGCAGTGGGTCAGAGGTCATGAGTGATGCCGAAAGGGTCTATATCTCCAGAAAGGATTTGTTTGTTGAGGTGGGACAAGAAAAGGCACCATTCTACTACTTCTTATCTCTTTCTGGAGTCTGAAGATGAACTATGTGTTCTGAAGAAGAGCCCAGCAAGAAATAAACTCTTAATAAACACTAATGGAAGGAAAAGGGGAAAAAAGAGGAGAAAGTGACAGGTGTTACATAAAAGAGGAAAGAGGGGGGGAAAAGGGAGGAGGAAAAGGAAAATTTATTAAATGGAGTTACGTAGAATGTATCCAAGTTTTCCTTCTCAGTGTTCATGGGAGAATGAAGCCTTCCACAAAAGAAAAAGATTTCACCCTCAGCATATCCTGAGTTGAATCAAAGTTGTTTGATCTTTGCCATCAAATATTATTCAGATAATGGAAGTACTCTAAGGAAAATCCCTTAAAAACTGCATTTTTTTTTTGAGTGACCTTTTTTTTTGGAGATAAAATGTGGAAAACTGAAGCATACTCTCCTGCCTTCACTGCTGAATTGTTTTCCCCTTTACTTTTAAAAAAATATTTGCTACACCCAAGTTTTCCCATAGCCCTTCACTGTATAAGGTCAATTTTGTTTTCACAAACACTAGGAAGATTAAATAATAATTACCCTAGTTTAAATTCCTTTCTAGAAACAAGTCATTTAGAGAAAACAAAGGAAAAAATCACACATAACAATGGAAAACACAGTTCTTCCATCATCCAGATAAGGACACAAATAAGAATATTTCAGCAGTGGGGATAAACTGCAAAACCAACTACTCCCTAGATGAAACAGAGAACTAATGAATTAACCAGATGTGGAAAAGTAACCAGTTTTGAGGGCTGAAATGAACAGAAACATACTTTTTTAAAAAGTCTCAGATGAGGCATAAGCAATCAACACCAAATGAAGAATGTTCTCTACCACTATTTATCTTCCACTGTTTTTACTGGATATCCAGACACTTATTCATGTCACAAATAAACATATGGTCCCTTTGAGAAACTCTGTTGAAGATCTGAGTTTCTTCATGCATTTAAAAAGCTTTTGTTCATGTCTATTATGTATCAGACACTGAGCTAGGTGTTACCAAATCAATTGTTAAATTCTTACTGTAGGGATTAAGAATAGGGGAAAGATGGAAAGGTGAGATTGGGGTTCTCAGATTCACTGCTAAAGCCTGAGATGCTACATTTTATCATCTGCTCATATTTTTCATATTTTGAAATATTTCATCACTGCATCTGGAAAGTATAACATTTAAGCAATAATTTCAAGATCCATTAATAGTGTGGAGTCATGGAATATAAAAGAGAAAATAAATTGAGAAAAATGCCACAGTAAGAAATATTTCAAATGTATGTGACTTAATGACAAGTATTTATGTACACAGCCCAGCTTTAATATTTAGAAAGGCACAGAAATACCTAAAACCATAATAAGATACTTAAAGAAAATCTAAAGGTAAAATTAGCGGTTAAAATACACAGGATTTTGTTGACATTAATTCCTTTTAAAAAAACCTAATATTTTATCTCAATGATGATCATTAGTTATACCTGTGACATCTCCAACTCATATGCTCTAATGAAATCAATATTTTATATCCATATTTTTCTACTTATAGAAGAAACTATCCAGCAATGAACAATATATGCATGAAATGTTAATAAAATATTTTCATTCCTTAAAAAGTGGTCTATAACAAAATGAACATTGCAGATAAGTGGAAATATAATTAAAAGTAAAGCTATAATATTTATATTTAGCTTCTGAATAAACCTTAAGAATAAAATTTAAAACTAACATGAAGGTAAAAACAGACAAGAGAATTTATCTCTTCTTAAAAAATAATTGTAATAATAAAATCTCATCATTAAGTTAAACACATATTTCTCTTTCATCTAGTGAAATTTCAGTATAGGAGTCTATAAAGAAATGTCATTTATAAGTTACTTCAAATGAGAAAGTAACTGATGTTATTCTGAATCATCCATGGCATAGAATAAAACTTTTATTTTTAGAAGGTTTATTTTCTTTAAATAAATTAGTACTTAAAAGTACTCAACACCTGGAATAAAATGAATAACAATACACATTACAATCTTGGAAGAAGCCAGTTAACAAATTATATTTCATATAATGATGCATAATGATTTTCTAAAAGTAATTTCTAAGCTGCAAAATGAAATGAGAGATTCAAACTCGAAATCAGAAGATTTACAAATTCCCTTCATTAGCGAGATACACAAATGCATAACTTCATAGTGTTAAGGATGGAACTAACTTTACATAAAATGTGGCCAAATGATTGTTATTGAACATCTGTAATGATCATTTTCCATGAACTTAAATACTTAGAATCATGAGGTTTGATTAACATGCTCTGGTTTCTTGCATGCCATGTTATCATTATAATCAGAAAACTGAAAGAAATTTTCTCCCAATTAAATATAAAACAGATGAACATACTTAGGGAGATAACATGTATTACTGCCACTTGTACACGAAGATTGCAAATACACATGCATATTTTCATCATAAAGGAACTCAGATCATTTAGTATCCTAATTTTTATAACAGCCTAATACACTTGAATAATACTGTGTATACCCAATGCTTTGTTTTTCACAATTACTTGACAGCAAGTTCGGTTTTTATTTTCCTTTTTTTCTCTTTCTTTTGTTGCTAAAATAATAGTCCAATGAGAGAAAATTAACGTATCCCTTTTTCACCAGAAACATTTACACTTCTATTTTAGTCCCCTTTTTTATTAGTCTAAAATATAATCTTTAAGTAGACAATACTGACAGTTCTTTTTCAGCTGGAAGATGAACAGCTTTGAATAAAAAGATCTAGCTTTTCTGATACTCAAGGAAAAATATACTTGTTTGCAATCGGCACTATGGAAGCAGTTTTCTTCCCTTACAACATGCAAATGAAATTAAACACTGGTAATTTTCCCTCTTCAGTTTCCCAATTCACATGAGCATGATGTCTGTTATCTAATGGCCCCTTACGCATTACCTGTCAATAACTCACATATACACTCACTCATTCAAAGGTTAAACTAGCCATTCATATTAAATAGTGGCCTGTATGCTAGTCACTTCAATAAGCTTGATATACTCAGTGTTTTACCTTAAGGACTGCACTGCAAAATGTTAGCTAAACCCAAAGGACATCTTTGTCTTAAATTCCTCCTGTAGTTTTATTCAGATTGTCTTGTTTAAATTACACCATAAGAAAGTCCAAGTATTCTATTCCAAATCACTCCAAACAACTCTTGTACCAGAAATTTCAGCGAAGAGGGAAATTTTATTATAAAAAATGATATCAAGTAGAATTCAACAATTCTAAGCTAAAATCATCCATATTACAATTTGATAAGAGAAAAACCTTCCAAATCCTCCTACAAAATGACTTTCTTGTATAGATTCACGGTTTCATATATATTTTTCATTAGTTGCTAAGTGGTAGAAAGCACTGATTCCAACTGTACATTGTAAAAAATGTGAGGTACTATACTGGATTATCCAAAAGTCATTAAAAAAAATCACACTATAGTGTCTTTTATAAAGGACTCACATGGAATTATATGAAATACACAGCTTCCTCTGTAGTTGCTATGTATAACAGAACTAAATGTTTGTTCATAGAAACAGGTTTAGTAAAACTTTTTACATCAATGTGAAAGATTTCTCATTTTATCAGATCTGATATATTCCAGATCATACCACTTAAAAGTTCATTTCAAGGAAAAATCGTATTTTGAGAATTAAAACAGATTCTAGTCAGCATCCCTACACAGGTACCAAAACAAAACAAAACTAAAAAACCCACAACAATTGCAAGCTGAAATTCTAAGTTCTATGCTTTTTTTTCTTTTGCTAAAAAGCATGAATGTTTAAAAAGTTATTGAAAGCAGGCTACTTTTTTAAAAACCACATACAAAAATCAAATCCAACATCCTCAACAGGCACATGGAGAGATGTAAGGCTGAAGTTGCTATTTAACACAGGGAGCTCAGCCTGGTGCTCTGTGATGACTAAAAGGGGTGGGATGGGATGAGGGGATGGAGGCTCCAGAGGGAGGTGATGTACATATAATTATGGCTGATTTGCACTGTTGTACGGCAGAAACCAACACAACACTATAAAGCAATTTTCCCCCAAATAAAAATGCATTTAAAAAATAAAATGAGTTTATAGAAAGAAAAAGAAAAGAAAAAATGTAAGGCATACTCAGGATTCCTAAGTATCAACCTTTAGGGATGACTGCATTCCATAAGAATAGACACATTGTGGTGTACAGTAACATTTACAACTCCAAACATACTTATTGTATAAAAATAATATATAACATTATCAGCTAGTAACTTTCGAAATGCTTTAAGGAACAAAACACACTTCATTCTGAAAGCAAATACATGTACTAATCACTATGCAATAGCCAAGATGATATGAAGTTCACACAGGCTCTCTCTTTCAGATTGTGTTCTTAACACTATCAAAACTCATTTAAAAATAAAAGATATCCCACCAGGTGGAGGTATCCTATGAATCCTTAATTCCTTCTTGTTTTCTTTAGAGAAATTTTCTTAATTTCTTCTTTTCTTTCTTTACCCTACTGAATTTTTTTCATTCTCCCTCGTAGACATAAAATAACCTATATTTAAGTTATGGAGCCCATATTACATGGGAATTCTGAAAATAACAAGTTTGATAAATGTTTAGACTATTTGGTAATCATTGTCCTGTTAATACATATAATATCAGAAGTCATTTGAAGTAACACTGGTCCTTAGAGCAAGCACACAGTTACATAACCCTAGGAATTCTACTAGGTATTTTCATTAACAAAAATGAAAGGCACATCTGATACTACGGGGCTCACCAGTTAGGAACAATGCTGGTACTTCAACTATGCATTATCCGGCTACATTCTCATGACAGTTTTAATTCTCAGCACAGGTACCTGAAATCCATCTCTACATCTAACAGAGGTCTAGGTTTAGAGGAGCATTTTCTGGATAACACTGGGTAAAAAAAGAAACATCCTTGGAATACTTTCTGTAAAAATGAACATGAGTTGAGAGAATAATACTGCAAATTATTAAAAGTTCTATATTTTAAAATATGTAAAATATCTAACATTTTTTACTGCGGTTTCCTCAGTTCAGTATAATTTCAGTCAGTGCTTTCATGCAATCATTTATGTGACGCCGTGTCTGCTTGGTTCAATGATATATTAAGGATGAATTGTTAAGAATTAAAGAATCTTAACCTATTGAAATGTTCACTGTTAAAACCTATATTTATTTATTCCGATACTTCATATTTAAAGGTAAAGGTAAACCCATGTTCCTCACAATCATCACTATCACCACCACCAGAACCAGTAAAACAAAAAACAAACCTAAGCTATTAATAAGTCAAGAACCAACCCTAGGGCTTATTCAGAAGCTTCTGTTCACTTGTTTTCCTTCTGTTCTCTTTTCTCCTTCTTCCTTTTCTTTCATTTTCTTCTTTTACTGTAGGAGAAAGAGCCATTTAACTTTTAAAAATATATATGAGGATTTGAGCAAACTCCAGGTGATAGAGGAGAGCGAAGGAGCCTGGCGTGCTATAGTCCATGGGGTCACAAAGAGTTAGACACGACTTAGCAATTGAACAACAACAACGAGAAAAACATTAAAATGTAAATGACCAGAACTCATTCCTACACTAAATCAGATATCCCAGCTTCTAAACCTTTCCACCCCAATCCCACCCCAAACACACATTAAAAGCACTTTCAATAACAATGGTACACCATAGCTGCTCTCATTAGTCATTGTTTTTCCAGTCCTTAAAAATAATTTCAGACAAAAGGCTAACTTCATTTTTCCTTCATTTCTGTGTGTTTGAATAAGTGTGTGCTAGGGAAAGGGCACACCTTATACTCTTTACATTGCCTGGCATCACATATGGAAATCTGATTATTTTTCCCAATTGTTATTTTATCCCAAGGTCACGACTGATCTATTGGCAGATATCCAGAAACGGATGATTCATTGTACTAATGAAAATGTAGTTCATAAAAATACCACTTATGTCAAAGATAGGCCAACTATAGGAGGACAGAATCTGGACCTCCTCAATCAAACAATAAAACTGTGAATGAACATTATTAAAAAGGAATATGCTTAAGCCTATTTAAACATAATCATTCTCGCTCCAATATCTCCGGTGAAAGCTACGTCCTACACTGAAACACAGATATTAAGCTGGATTAGTTGCAAACAGAGAGTTAAAATTTAATTATCTATGCCAATCGTGCAGGTCATTGGTGCACATAATCCATAAAGTATTTGTATGTGAAAGACAGACATTTGGGTATCTCTGACAGTCTATTAATACACATTATTTTCAATAAAATAATGAAGTCATTATGAAAAGTCTGTTTGCCTAGACTCCCAAGTCTGTCAAACTGTTCACATTAGCTCCAGAATTCCCACTATGCAATGGATGAACTAAGTAGCTCCTAGACTAATGGAAAGATTGGCTTAAATTTGACCTTGGCTCTCTCTTTATAATTAGCTGATTCATTCCCTAGGGGAAAGAGGTAATTAACTTACTGGTTCAGAACTTCCTTAGGAACGAAATTTAACCATCTCACTTAAAAGAGTTTTCTTTTTTTCTACAGATCTAATGCAATCTCAGATTCAGATAGAAATGATAATTTATAAAATTCTTTCAAATATATTAGGTCCATGGCTCCACACAATAGCCTATGACTTGGTTTAGGCCAGAGAGACAGCCTTAAGCACAGACTGGATAGATGATACTGGCAAAGTCAGAAAGCCACTTACTAGATAAAACAAAATTAGAATTCAAGTTTCCAGACTCTCCATTAAGTTTTCTTGCTCTGATACTACAATGCCATGTCTATAAGAACATTACAAGAATATTTACAGTGTGGTGATGTTTCCAATTGAGATACTATATTAGCAAAGTGAATGTGGGCACAGATATAAAAGCATTCATTCCAGAAAATTCCATTGAAAATGAAACCTTTATTTTTATCTTAAGACTCCTTCCACATACCAAAACTCTTCAATGCTTTTAAATAATACATAAAATGGTGGTGGTTTAGCTGCTAAGTTGTGTCTGACTCTCGCAGTCTCATGGACTGTAGCCTGCCGGGCTTCTCTGTCCATGAAATCTTCAAGGCAAGAATACTGGATTGGGTTGCCATTTCCTTCTCCAGGGGATCTTCCAGACCCAGGGATCGAACCCGGGTCTCTTACACTGCAGGCAGAGTCTTTACCAACTGAGCTACCAGGGAATGTTATATTTATGTATATACAACATTATAATAAACATTCCCTGGGTCTGGAAGATCCCCTGGAGAAGAAAATGGCAAACCACCCCAGTATACCTGCCTGGAAAATCCCATGGACAGAGGAGCCCGGCAGGCTACAGTCCATGAGACTGCAGAGTCGGACACAATTTAGCAATTAAACCACCACCACTATTTATGTATTATTTAAAAGCTTTGAAGAGCTTTGGTTTATGCAAGGAGTCTGAAGACAAAAATAAAGGTTCCATTTTTAAGGGAATTTTCTGGAATGAACGCTTTTAGATCTGTGCCCACATTCACTTTGCTAATATAGTATCTCAATTGGAAACATCACTGCACTGTGATGTTTATATAAGATATAAATTTATGTTATACATAAATATAACATTGCAATTTTAATAAATTTATTTAACATTACTCTAACAGCAACACTACCGAAACTTTGACTCTAAAATAGTCTTTCATTCAATAGAAAAAAAATGTTAAGTAAAATAAATATAAGCATCTTCTAAAATAAAAAATGCATATTTTTCTGAATTACTTAGAAAGGGAAAAATCTCCAGTCTCTTTAAACACAAATCTATAAAGCTATTCCCACAGGAGAAAAAATGTTAAAGACAAGACAAAATATTAAAATAATGAACATTAATAATAGCCCAAATCAAGCTAAAATTATGAACACACCAAAAATTAAAATGATTTCAAATAATATAAATGATATTAATATAAATGAAGCATAACAGTAATGGACTCTATGTTGGATAACCACATTAGCTCATTATCGAAATCAGGACAACCCCTGGGAATGAAAGGGGGGGCTATTAATAATTAGACTGAACAAGAGGCATAAACTGGGATTTCCTGGGAAATAAACAGGACATATGATCACTCTAATTTTATGTCTTCACCATCTGGATTTTTTCAAGGATTCCCAAGCATCTCAAATTGTTTTTTTTTTTTTAGGTCAGATTTTTTTTTTCCCCCTTCATTCCCTCCTACCCCTACTTCTCTTTTACAATCCAGGAAAATATTAGTCAAGCCACTTAACTCCTTCTTCTCTCTGCGTGTCCTATTCTATTAACTAGGGCAAGAAAAGTATAGTAGTCTAAAAATCTCCTTTAAAAGCTATGACTTCTACAGTCTCCGTTTTATGGCCTCTGTGTTTCCATTTCAAAATGTCAAGGCCAGAGCCCTGAAGAGAAAGCTGCAGTCTGGTTTCTGCCTGAACCGATACACTGCTCTGTGTTAGGCATCACCTGAACCTGGACTCTGAAAAGCCTACCGCAGCTTATTTGAGGTATGTATATTCAAAATGTGAAGTCTTCCTAAATTCAACGTTCAGAACAAAGGAAGAAATGTGAAAGGGAAGCGTAGGAGAACTAGTTATTATAAATGAGAGGTTTCACCACACAACGCATAGTCAGGGTTTCTGAAGACGTTTTCACTAACTCTTCACGCTTAGAGCTTTCAAATGGTTTTCCATCTTCTTTGGAGTAAGGCCAAACTCCTCACAAAGTATTATATGATTTCCCCATTTCCTGCACACAATACCTCTTTGGACCTCTTCCTCTCCTCCTCTCCCATCCCATGGACTGCAGCCTACCAGGCTCCTCCATAAATGGGATTTTCCAGGCAAGAGTACTGGAGTGGGGTGCCATTGCCTTCTCCATTTCCTTCACTCAGTATCAGTCAACTCCATTCACTGAGTACCAGTCAACCCAACTCTCCAAGCCTTCCAGACCTCCAGCCGAGCCACTGCCTCAGGGATTGAGAATAAGCTCTGGTTGGAACACATTTCCCCTGTAAGCACTTAGTCACTCCCCGATCTCCTTTGGTCTTCCCTAAATGGTCATTTCTACGAGACCTTTCCTGACCACCCTATTTTCAATTGAATAGCCCCAGCACTCCCCATCTTCCTGTCTAACTTTATCTTTTCTCTATAAAATCACTATTTGATATATCATGTATCTTACTTTTCTGTTATGTTCCCAGCAGAATGCAAGCTCCATAAAGACAAAGATGATATTGTTGAATATGCTCACTACTATAACTCCAGTGCCTAGAAAAAGGACTGTTGCTTTTAAAAATGCTCAATAATAATTTGTTGAATAAATAAATTCTTAATAGTAGCTCTTACTTGTGAGCTTAAACGGACTAAGCTCATGAAAATGCCTGGAAATCTGGCAAGCTAGTTACAAATCCTTCTACATGCCTAGGTTGCCTAAAGACAATTTTAAATTTACAAGTAAAATGTTGGCAATTTTGCAAATGTCCTTTTAGATGTCTCTGAAATACAAAATTCTTTGGATTTCAAAGAATTTATTTGTTCCAGACTGTTTTTTATCAGTAAAAGGCATAGCAAATAAGACTTTTATTATGTGTTTAAGTGTATTTTTAAAACAATATTAAACATATGCATTTTATATCAGTTAAGAGGAATTTAAAATAAAAAAATAAGTATTCCTTTATGCATTTTATATACAAAATGCTCACAGGAAATTATACATAAAACACTAATATGAAAACAAAGACTTTTGGTCTCTAAAACATCTCAGATGGATGTAGACTTAACAGTGAGTACTTTGTGTTAAATTACATAAAAATGCAAATTACAACATCAGAAACATTGACAGTCAAGTTTTCAGTTTTCTCCATCAAGAGGTACATTGTATGTGAGTGTAGGGAATAAGAAGATATGGTGATGTACAAGTACAAACTATGTATCTGCTTTGAATAAAAAATATTTATAGATATAAAGTATGCTGTATACAATACTGTCATGATATTGATGTTGAAATACCTGAAACTGAAATTCTAACATTAAAATAACAATATTTTTTCTACATGTAAAAAAAAAACACACATATAGATATGGAAACTGAGCTCTGACGGTTTTTAATATAAGCAATGAACAGATTTTTGAGAACTTTCTGAGAATCCAGGCTCCTTGGAGTGACACATGTACACACGGTCTCCTTCCTCTCTCTGTTCTAATTGTTATGACATCCAGCACCTAAGCAGAATTTCCCAAAAGAAGTGACAAAATTAAAAACTTAAGAACTCCTGACATCCTGATACGATAGGTAGGAAATAATCATGCATGTTAATTGCAAAGGTTTCCTTGAGATAAATAGTGTACATCTGTAGCAGAATGACCAAAGTCAGAGATGGCAGACTACTAATATTGGGAAAAGTTTTGCTAAATGAACATCTGTAAAGATCCTTTCAACAACTGTCAAAATCAAAATGGCTCTAACTCCATAAACCTGCCAGTTTAGAATATCACTAAAGTTCCAAATGCACAGTCATGCTTCTTGCACTAGAAGTGAGTGAAATGAGCTCACTCAGTCGTGTCTGACTCTTTGTGAACCCATGGGCTGTAGCCCACCAGGCTCTTCCATCCATGGGATTCTCCAGGCAAGGATACTGGAGTGGGTTGCCATTTCCTTCTCCAGGGGAACTTCCCGACCCAGGGATCGAACCCAGGTCTCCCGCATTGCATGCAGGCGCTTTACCCTCTGAGCCACCGGGAGTTATTAGGAAATAGTAATTATAACCTAGAACTTTTTTTGTATTGAAATAAACACACATATTTAGAGGAAGAAAAAATGTTAGCAAGATTTTTTTTCACACAAATTCTAAGACTCACATTCTACATTATAATTGTTAGAAATACTTTACAGATCACTTAATACTTAGTACCTCTAGCAGATAGAAAGCTACTCAAAAGTATCTCGTGAATTACCTAAGCGAATGAATGAATGAATGAATAAATATTTACTTCTAACTTTTCTTCATGTTTTAATCTCAGTAGTGGTCCTTCAAAGATAATGAACAGAATTCCTATCACCATCTAACAGGCCTTTCCGAAATGATTCTCTATTCAGTTATTAAGCAAATAAGGTAAAGTATGGCAGATAAAACTCAATATGCTAAACAATTTTAAATAAATGGAAGCTCCTTTTCCTGACTTAAAAACAAATATCTCATTCCAACAAACAGAAGGCCAGGACCAGACAGCTTTACTGATAAATTGCACAAAATACTGAAAGAATATTTAATATCTATTCTTCTCAAAACTCTTGCACAACACTGAAGAAGAGAGAAATCTTTAAAACATATTTTAAGTCATGGTTATCCTTATAACAAAACCAGACAAAGACACCACAGAAAAAAGAGAAAATGACAGGTTAATGTCTTTGCTGAACATAATTCAGTGTAAAATCCTCAACAAAATATTAGCATACCAAATTCAACAACACACTAAAAAGATCATATACAACAATCACGTGAGATTTAGTCTAGGGATGTAAGAATGGTTCAACATTCAATAATCAATTAATGTAATCCATTCATTAAGACAAGACTACCCACTCTCATACTTTTATGCCAATATAAGACTGAAAGTCCTAACCACAGCAATTAAGCAAGAAAAATAAATAAAAGACATCTAAATTAGAAAGGAACAATTAAAACTATTTTATATATTATACATATCTAGTTATTATTTGCAGATGACATATTATATATATTAAAAAAAAACTAAAAAAGTGAAAGTGTTAGTCATTCAGTCGTGTCCCGGTCTTTGCAACCCCATGGACCATAGCCTGCCAGGCTCTTCTGTCCATTGAATTCTCCAGGCAAGAATACTAGAGTGGGTAGCCATTCCCTTCTCCAGTGGATCTTCCCTTCCCAGGGATTGAGCCTGGGTCTCCTGTACTGCAGGCAGATTCTATACCATCTGAGTCACCAGGAAAGCCCCAAAAAGACTCCACCAAAAAATTCTTAGAACCAATAAGTGAATTCAGTAAAGTCATCAATTATAAAGTCAATATACAGAAATCTGTTGTGTTTTTATATACTAATAAAAATTTTTCTGAAAAGAAAATTCAGAAAACAATCCTATTTAGAATTTAATCAAAAATAAGGAAATACTAGGAATAAATTTAACCAAGGAGGTGAAATACCTCTACATTGAAAACTATAAAACACTGATGAGGGAAACTGAAGAAAATAGAAAATGGGAAGATACTCTATGCTCATGGATTGGGAGAATTAATACTGCTAAAATGTCCTCATTAAATGAAGAAATCTACAGATTCAATGCAATTCTTTTCAAAATGCCAAAGGTGCATTTCACAGAAATAGAACAAATTCAAAATTTGTGTAGAACCACCCCCCCACACACACACACAAAATATCTAAAACAATCTTAATAAGGAGGAACAAAGCTGAAGGTATCATGATCCCTGAAGGTATCATGATCCCTGATTTAAAACTATACTACAAAGCAATAGTAATCAAAACAGTATGGTACTGGCACAAAGACAGATATATGAAACACATCAGTGGAACAGAATTGAGAACCCAGAACTAAATCCACACATATAAGGACAATTAACCTATAACAACGGAGCAAAGAACATACAATTCAGAAAGCACAGACTCTTCAATAAACCGCACTAGGAAAACAAGACAGCTACATGCAAAATAATGAGACTAGACCACTATCTTGTACCATACACAAAATGGATTACAGACTTGAATGTAAGATCTGAAATCATAAAACCCCTAGAAGAAAACATCAGTGGTAACCTCACTGACATTGGTGTTAGCAATGTCTTTGTGGAAAGAAAAGCAAAAGTAAATAAGTGAGAATACAATCAACTAAAAAGCTTCTGCACAGCAAAGGAAACCACCATCAAAATGAAAGAGAAACCAACTTAACACAAGATATTTGCAAAACACATAACCTATAAGGGGTTAATATCCAAAATATAAAAGAACTCATATAACTCAATAACAACAACAATAAAAACCAACCTGATTTAAAAATGGACAGATGATCCAAATAGACATTCTTTTCCCCAAAGACATACAGATGGTCCACAGACATAAGATGTTCAATGTAATTAATTTTCAGGGAAAAACAATTTAAAACCATGGTGAGATATTGCCTCACACCTGTTAGAATGACTATTACCAAAAAGACAAGACATAAATATTGGAGAGGATGTGTAGAAAGGGGAACTGTTGGCAGGACTGTACATTGGTGTACACACTATGGGAAACAATATAGAGATCACTGAAAAAACTAATAATAGAATTCCATATGCCCCAGCTATTCCACTTCTGGGTATTCATCCAAAGAACAACAAAAATATATGTACTAATTCAAAAAGATACATGGACCGCAATGTTCACTAAAGCACTACTTACAATAGCTAAGACATGGAAACAACCTAAGTGACCATGGTTAGATGAATATATAAATAAGATGTGGTACATACACACAATGAAATATTATTCAGCCATAAAAAAGAATGAAACCCTGCCATTTGCGGCAACATGAAGGGATCTTGATGGTATTATGCTAAGTCAGATAGAGAAAGATAAAAACCACACGATTTCACTGAAATGTGAAATATAAACAGAAAAAATATATATAATAAAAAGCAAGTTCACAGATATAGCAAACAAATTAGTTGCTACCAGAGGGGAAGGGAGAAGGGTGTTAACTGTGTGGTGACGGATGGCAACTAGACTTGAAATGACCATTTCGTAGTATCTACAGATGTTGAACTATAAGGTTATAAACCTGAAACATATATAAAGAAAACAAAGAATAAATATCTAAAATAACTTGTGTTTCAAGGGAGCCAGAACACATAGTTTCTTTCTCATAATGTAAACTCTCTCATCACCTAAATAGGAAATTCTCTTTGAAATCACCATGAGATCACTCTTCCCAGACAGTACCTCCAGAGATCCTGCTACACAACGATAAAAATCTCAAAATGAGTAAAAATTGGTGAAACGCTAGTATTTGGAAAGTCTTACAGGAATTAAATCAGAATTCAAAATTATGAATGGACAGCATCCACAATGTCAGCAGAAATCTTTACAAAGTAAAAGAATTTAATTTAAATAAAAAGCATTTCAGTCTTAGATACAGGAACTTAAAAACGTAACACTTAACATTAAAGACCCTGGATTAAAGACACTACACAACAAGTTGTTTTAAATTGTATCTCTTCAAATCGTTTGAATTTACGACTCCTTCTTGGTTCAAGAGATATCAAAACAAAATTTCTCCATGCATATCTAAAAACAAGAATTCTTCATGCCAAAGGGCTCTCTTTCAAAAGACACTCTGTGAATTAGAAGTGCTTACTGAAATTCACAAAGGGCCAATTATTAAAGATGTAAACTTTAGAATCAGGACAGGGCCAAGCAATCCTAACAGAAGTGAAATCTATCCATAGTATAATAGTCTCATTTATTAATTGCCAGGAAACAATAGGCAATGGCAAATAAACTACTATGAAAGAGATCCATTTAATCAGAAAAGACCTGGAAATAGATACAAACACTACAAAGATAATCTTGCCCAAAAGTGCAGTTGGTGCTATCCCATAAGATACTGGTTTTGATTTTCCAATTAAGGTGTGAGTGACTCTCTGGGAAATTTTTTTTTGATGGGATATCCAGCATGTAACTCCTACTACTCCACTTAATAGCACTGAAATAATAAGCCATTTTTATAATAATACTTTACTGGCATGCAAATGGCTGAAGTATAAAACAGATTACATGCTAAATCCAGTAAATAATTCTATCTCTCCAAATATGTGCTGCAGAATGGTATAAAACAGAATTCTTTTTTTAGGGGCCAAACAAAAAATAATTCAAGAAAAACCTAAGAAATTAACAGAAAAGCAACACCTTATAATACCAAAAGGGTAACATAATTTTTAGGATTTGAAATCGCTCAACTGGAATTCCATCACCTCCACTAGCTTTGTTCGTAGTGATGCTTCCTAAGGCCCACTTGACTTCACATTCCAGGATGTCTGGCTCTAGGTTAGTGATCACACCACTGTGCTATCTAGGTCGTGAAGATCTCTTTTGTACAGCTCTTCTGTGTATTCTTGCCACCTCTTCTTAATATCTTCTGCTTCTGTTAGGTCCATACCATTTCTGTCCTTTATCGAGCCCATCTTTGCATGAAATGTTCCCTTGGTGTCTCTAATTTTCTTGAAGAGATCTCTAGTCTTTCCCATTCTGTTGTTTTCCTCTATTTCTTTGCATTGATTGCTAAGGAAGGCTTTCTTATCTCTCCTTGCTATTCTTGGGAACTCTGCATTCAAATGGGTATATCTTTCCTTTTCTCCTTTGCTTTTTGCTTCCCTTCTTTTCACAGATATTGGTAAGGCCTCCTCAGACTGAACTGAACACAATTTTCACAATTAAAATTTATACTCACTATTATACATACATTATTTAAACATAAACAATAAGAATACATATGAGAGACAATGCCTTACAGCTTTGAACAGAATGGCCAATATCCAGTCCCAAAGAAGAGTACCTGAATTTCTACACTAGTTTTGGAAGCCAACCCTCTTTTTAAGGGTTTTGAGCTGAAGATTTCTCAGTGCTAAGAAACTGACTGTTCTTCAGGATTCAGTTAACAAGTATTATCATATATCGTGATAAGCATTCTAGCAAAACTATGTGATCTTGTGATCGCCTCTTCTAACAGGCACTTTTCAAGAACTTTGTTTCCTATTTGGATCGGTTCATTCACTGCAAAAGTAAATCTTGACTTGAATAAACAACTAGGGAGTTTGGTCCTGTGCAGTCAGGTGAAGAAAGCGAATCTTAAGGCAGCATTAATATAAATTGAGCCCTTAAGACTTAGTCACAAGCTACTTAGTCTCTACCTTATCCCTGGGCCAAATGCTCAGCTAATTGCTCCCTTTAGTATTATATATTATTCCCAGTACTGTCCACAAAACAGGGGTAAAAGGGCAGCAGGAAAAGGGAGGGGAAAAAAAAGGACAGAATTGAAAGATAAGTAAACAGTGCTTTTGGAGTGACAGTAGTTGTTTTTTTTTTTCAGGTAAATAGGACAAGAAAGGAAATTAAGAAGAAAATAAATGGAGACCTGGGAAATGATGGAAGAAAAAGCCCAAGGAATGAGAAAAAGAAAGATGTTCAAAAGTAGAGAGGGTTTATATTTGAAACCATTTGTTGCTAGTCTTATATTAATATACACGTGTGTGTATATACATATATATATGCATGAATACACACATATGTATATATGTATACATATATACATACACATATATATTTTATCTCTATTAAACCTTTTCTCAGTCACAAAAAATAATCCAGCTCCCATAAAAATCATACTGAGTTTTTTATAAAAGACTTTATTCAACAATCCCTGGTGGCTCAGAGGTTAAAGCGTCTGCCTCCAATGCGGAAGACCTGGGTTCGACCCCTGGGTCAGGAAGATCCCCTGGAGAAGGAAGTGGCAATCCACTCCAGTATTCTTGCCTGGAAAATCCCATGGACGGAGAAGCCTAGTAGGTTACAGTCCACGGGGTCGCAAAGAGTCGGACACGACTGAGCAACTTCACCCTCACCTTCATCTTGACAAGTCTTAAACTTTAAATTTTAACAATCCTTAGAAACTTCTTTTAAAGAAAAAAGAAAGAAAGAAACTTCGTATCATAAGTCAAAGAACAAATTTACTCTATCAGTCAAATTTTTCTTCTCTGGAAATGGATCTTGAATTCTATTTAACCCTCAATTTCAGGTCCTACGTTTAGGACCTCGACCTGAATTATAGTTTTCACTGACTTTAAAATATTCTATCATTATTTTACGTATCTCCAAAAAAATAAAAAAAATACTGCCAGTTAGTTTAAAACTTCTATCAGTGGTAAGATGCATCTCAGTTACAGAATGTGGAGGGAGAAAGTGTTCATTTTATGATGGGTAAAATCTCTCAGCTGGCTGTCTGCCCCCAATCTCTTGTCCCAACTTCCTGTCCATCCTTCACTCTGCCATATGAATTATCTGTACGTACTAGAGTTTTTCAGATGAAAAGTCATTGTGTCTCCTTTCTGTCTGCATAAGTGAAATCTAAATTAGATATTAATAGCATGCAACGTTTTTCACAAACTGAACCAAATCAGCTCTTTAGTGTTACTTCCTGTCACTCTCACAATATAACTCCATCCTAAAGTCACAATGAGGATCTCTACTTTTCATAAATAGCAGGTTCCTCTCAAGACTTTCTATGTATGATATGAATGCTCCCTTTCCACAAACTGACTCTCCTCTCCACCTTCCTCATCTAGGAAAATTCTACTCACACTTCTTAACGGAGTCATTTATGAAGCATTTTCAAAATACAAAGTCATCCCAAAGTGCACACTACTATGCGTAATTTTATAAGAATCAATTTCCAGATCTTCAATTCTCAAATCTCCTCTTTCTTAAAATCACCTTCTTGAAAACACTCTGGTTCTTCTTTTCCACCAGCTCCCCACCTGCCACCCCTTTCTTTCACAATTATTCTTCTCCACTTTACAAATCTCACAAGAATACATTGCTCAGGGCTTAAAACATCCAAATCACCAAGCAACTGGAAACAACTCAAGAGCTCTAGTCTGGAGAAAGAGTCCTGGAAGAATTAAGTAAGAAATGAGAAAGACAGACTCTTAGTTCACTGTCCACTAACTCATAGTCGGACTCCATGCCTTTATCTACTGCAGGGTAGAACTGTTTGCCTATCGATTCATCTAACTTAGAATTAGCAAACAGAAATGAGATGCTTTCAGAAGGACATACAGTTTACTTAAATTGAAAATGAAGTTGTCCTTTTTCTTACCAAAAATTAAGTCTGATTTGGCTTATGAGGTTGACAAATGAAGACTAGCTTTATTTATTAGATAATATGATGAGGATCTTCCAATTTGAACTAAATCCAGTATTAGAGGCTTTGACCAAAAAATATATACAGATATTTAAAGCACATATAAATAACACACTGTAAGCAAGAAATGACATCCTTTACCCATGGATTATAAGATTTACCATATCTTGCTTTAAATATCAATACTAGTTATATATGTATTTCACTCCATTGGGCCATAACTTACTTAAAAAAACTTCAACTGTGTGTAGCTATCTCTTATTCTCTTAAATATCTCATTTATTCTAGGTGTTCAATCAATTTTTGATGGATTATTAGATCAAGCAGAGCTACAATTAAATATCCTTGTTAAAAATTCCTCCTAAAACACAATAGTAATCATATTGTTGAAAAAATAAAAGACCTCCCAACTAGAACTACTCATTCCCTCCTAGATTACCATTTCATATTACTTGTAACTCACTCTGCCTACTATGCTACAAAAATTACTTCATCAGTCAGAGAAGGAGAAATATCATACGACATCCCTTATATGTGGATTATAAAAATAAATGATACATATGAACTTACAAAACAGAAAGGGACTCACAGACTTAGAGAACGAAATTATGGTTGCCAGGGGGAAGGGACGGTTAGGGAGTTTAGGAAGGTCATGTACACACGGCTATATTTAAAATGGATAACCAAAAAGGACCTATTGTACAGCACATGGAACTCTGCTAAACATTATGTGCCAGCCCGGATGGGAGGAGGGTTTGGGGGAGAATGCTGCTGCTGCTAAGTCACTTCAGCTGTGTCCGACTCTGTGCGACCGCATAGATGGCAGCCCACCAGGCTCCCCGGTCCCTGGGATTCTCCAGGCAAGAACACTGGAGTGGATACATGTATATATATGGCTGAGTTCCTTCACTCTTCACCTGAAACTATCACAAGATTATTAATCAACTATATCCCAAGAGAAAGTAAAAAGTTCAAAAGGAAAAAATAAAATAAAATCTTTATATATTTTGTTCATCATGAAAAAAATTAGTATATTTCATATTTTCTATAAGATCAAAAGCTTCTCAAGGTTAGGATCCCTATCAGACTGACCTCTGTCATCACCTCAGCACCTAAGGTCAACTTTCTTCAACACTTTTGAGTGAATTACTAATTTTAAATAAAGATACTGGCCTTTGCTCTTTGGAACTCTGATACCTAACTTAATCTTCTTGCCATGTGCTTTGGCCCAGGATAGACAGGGTAATTCCTAAAAAGAAAAAAGTGCTGTCAGTATATGAATATGATGCCACTGACTCACCATGAGCAGAGCAGGCATGCTGAGTTATTTTTTCCAGTAGTAATGATGAATTGTGCTGACTGAGCCATTTGGTTCCTCCTGGGACCAATGGCACACATTTTTTTTTATATATATAGCCTGCCAGGATTTAAGCTATAATTTTTGCCACTGAGTGGGGAGGGGGCATTTTTTTTTCTTTTAAAAAAAATGCAGCTATTTCACTCAAAGTGACAATGCTAAAAGCAAAATGAAATAACCAAGAGCATATGCTGTAGCCATAAATGTTTAATCTCTTGTTGGGAGACTTTTGACCTTCTGATCATCTCCAATTCCTTCATATATGAGTCAGTTCTGGTCTCACTATCTTATGACTGACCACATGTAAACCAAATATTTACAAGCTGAATCTTACATGCGTTCCTTTCAACTGCTTTCTGGCCCTACTATAGACCAGCTATATAGAGAAAGAAATACCCACTGCTTTCCAATTTCTACATAAATCCTCCTTTCTAACACTCTTGAGTTTAAATTAATTTCACGAACTTAAATAAAAAAATACTATTTTTTTTGGTTCATTTATTCTGAAAATGTCAGTTTTCAAAATTGATGTTACTCTATTTTTTCAACTGAAGTATAGTTGATTTGGGCTTTCCTGGTGGCTCAGATGGTAAAGTAATCTGCCTGCAATGCAGGAGACCTAGGCTCGATCCCTGGGTCAGGAAGATCCTCTGGAGAAGGATATGGCTACCCACTCCAGTATTCTTGCTTGGAGAATTCCAGGGACAGAGGAGTCTGCCGTACAGTCTATAGGGCCGCAAAAGAGTTGGATATGACTGAGCAACTAACACACACACACACTTAAGAGTTGATTCACAATGTTATTCTATTTTTAATAGGATATAGTCTAGCATTTCAACAGAAGAAAAGAAATCCTCAGTAATATATAAAGAACACTATACACATTTACTAATGTGTACTAAAATACAGTGCAAGTCATTAAACTGAACAGTGACATAAAATCAGGCTCTTCTCTTCATATTTATTTAAGGGATTTCAATGCAAACTGATACTCCACTTCCAGGCAACAATATCAATGTGAAACATTACAATGACATTAATCAATTCACTACTTACCAACTCATTATCTCTTAATTTATTATTTATTCATTTATTTGTCATTTTCACACATCATGTTGCCCTCTCCCAAAACAAACTCAACATGAACTACAAAAATGAGGCGTTTTTTTTTTTTAATATATACTTACTTTCAAAGGAAAGGCCATGCTTAATAATTAAAGACTCTATATCTAGAATATAAATGAATCTTTAAAAACTTGGAAAGAATTTTTAAATATACAGACAAACAATGGCTATCAGGAAATCATGAATGGAACAGTAAACAAGAAGGATTTTACATTAGAGGAGCCAACGCAATGGCACCCCACTCCAGCACTCTTGCCTGGAAAATCCCATGGACGGAGGAGCCTGGTAGGCTGCAGTCCATGGGGTCGTTAAGAGTAGGACACAACTGAGCGACTAAACTTTCACTTTTCACTTTCAGGCACTGGGGAAGGAAATGGCAACCCACTCCAGTGTTCTTGCCCGGAGAATCCCAGGGACGGGAGAGCCTGGTGGGCTGCCGTCTATGGGGTCGCACAGAGTCAGACACGACTAAAGCGACTTAGCAGCAATAGCAGCCAACCATCCTGGCTTGCCTGGAATTGAGGAGAATATTTCCCCTAATGCAAGTCTTTCTAAGATGCTAAAACCAGAAAAGTCTCCCTACTTGACATAGAAAACTGGGAACTTCAGTTTCTCTTATTATAGCAGTGAACTAAAAGTAAATCATAAACATTTTAGAGAGAAAATGCATGCTTTTATTATTTTTATCTTCTATAATGTTTTAGAATAATACTTGTTTTGTTTGTAGATTTTAAGGAAAACATAAATAAACAAGCCCTAAAAAAGCTTTTGAAAATCCATTCTGTAAGTTAAGGAATTTAGTCTTAATGTTTACTTTTTTACTTTATACTACCAAGTTAGCTGGACTTTATGTCTGAGTTTAAAGGTCAAGTAAAATAAATGAACTAAATTATGAGCTATTTAATTCAGATAAAAACTTTGGGAAATCTTAATCTAGAAAACTTCAGGTTTGGTTTTTTTTTTTTTTTTAATTAAACACTTTGGGTTAAGTTCCCATTAATCAATTTTTACTTTTGTACCATGAAGTGGTACTAAATTGCTTGGCAAGATATTAAAAGTAATAGAAAGTCTATCTACTTTAACATGTATGAAGGTAATTAATAGTTAAGGCAGCAAGAAATTGACACAAAGTAAAAAATATACAAAGATAAATATAACAAGTATCTTTCATTTAGTCATAGCTTTTTGCCTAAAAACCAAATTCTCCTCTGGTTTGTTTCTAATCATGAACTCACAGAGCCTAAGTATTATTCCAAAATTACGAAAGAAGCAAAGAATTAATCTGCTTAAAAGACATGAAGCTTTCAACGGAGTTATTTACAAATAATTACTGCAAGGAGGTTTTCTTTACAGCAAACTTTTCAATCACACATATATTACTAGTGAATGAATCACAGGAATAGTTAACTTTTTAACATATAAAGTATTAATGCATGAAAGATATTGTGTGAGTTGTAATCAAAATAATAAAACTTTTTAAAGTATATACCTGAATTTAAACTACCCAAGTTCTACATAATTTATGCAATTTTAAAAACTAAACCCTTTTACAAGTTATCTAACTCATTTGGTGTAGGCGGCTGAATTGCCTTAAAAGAAAATTTAAATTAAAATAGCTTTTTATCACATCTCATTTGGGGCTCAAAGAACAGTACTGAGGTTAACCATTCCCCGTTATCAGTCAGCTTCAATCTACGTCACTTCAGAATTTTCAACGGATTGCATAGGCATGCATGTGTACTCAGAAATGTCTGACTCTTTGCAACCCCATGGACTGTGGCCTGCCAAGCTCCTCTGCCCATGGAATTTTCAGGCAAGAATACTGGTGCATGCTAAGTAACTTCAAGTTGTATCCAACTCTTTGTAACCCTATGGACTGTAGCACACCAGGCTCCTCTGTCCATAGGGGTCTCCAGGCAAGAATACTAGAATGGATTGTCATTTCCTTCTCCAGGGGATTGTTTCAACTCAGGGATCGAACATGAGTTTCTTACATCTCCTGCATTGGCAAGTGGGTTCTTTATCACTAACACCACTTGTGACTATTTGGAGTTGGCAAGGACATGAATGTAAAATCAAGTGCATTGGAAGATGACTGTTAATTAAAACATTATCCCCTCATTAGACTATAAGCTTCATGAAGATAGGGGTTGCTTTTATTTCTCTGCCAAATCTCTGAAACCTATAAAGGGGCCTGGGCACATGGTGCCTGCTCAGTAAACATGCTTAATTAACACAGTATATTATGGTCTTTGAAATCCTGCTTTTGGAACAATCAATTTATCTAACAACTAGTTGAAGTAATCAGATTTTTTTGCTAACAGTTTCTCATAGTGAAAATCACTCGGTCGTGTCCAACTCTTTGCAACCCCATGGACTATACAATTCATGGAATGCTCCAGGCCAGAATACTGCAGTGGGTAGCCTTTCCCTTCTCCAGGGGATCTTCCCAACCCAGGGATCTCCCACGTGCAGGAGGATTCTTTACCAGCTGAGCCACAAGGGAAGCCCCATATAATTAACATTTACCCCCAAATAAGTAAGAAAGTATTAATTGCTCAGTCATGTCTGATTCTTTGCAACTCCGTGGACTGTAGCCAGCCAAGCTCCTCTGTCAATGGAATTCTCCAGGCAAGAATACTAGAGTGGGTTGCCAGTCCCTTCTCCAGGGGATCGTCCCATCCCAGGGATGGAACCCAGGTCTCCTGCATTGCAACTGTTTTTTGACAATTAACTTGTCTAAAATTGGTTTAACTTTACATGTAGAAAGGTACCTCCCCGCTGATGTTACTGAAGGTAATAGACTCAACTAAAATGAACATTAACTCTTTTAACATCAATGTACCCTTTGCACTCTGTAGGATATACAGTTTTGTAATAAAATTGGTAATTTTTCTGTATTTAAATTTAAATCTTTGTTCTACTTTGAAAGAACTACAAAAAGGACAATAAGTAAAAATTCACCATGGCTTGACTCTAAAAACCACTATACAGCCACAGCTGATGATTCATTGAAACAATACAGAAAGAAAATGGACTTGACCTAGGGTGGCTCAGCCTGCAGTGGCTTGAAGCAGGATTTCAGTTCTCCAGCCAGATATAGAAGCTCACTGTATATAGATACACATATAGTCAGATATAGATATAGTCAGCTCACTGTAGTGACAGTGATGGATCCTAGTTACTAGACCACCAGGGACAGTGGCCAGGGACAAGGCCCCAGCCCACCAGCTTTGTAGTAATGAATCCCACAAAGAGACAGACAGAAGCAAAACAAGTGTTTATGAAGAGTACATGTGAACAGACACACATGGAAGGATTCAGGGAAAGAGTCTTGCCCTATGGCAGTTTGAATCACTTATAGAAGGCATTTCTTCTGGGTTTCCTCTGGCCAACCATTTTGCTTTGCTTGGCTCTGAGTCCATATATGGCTCATCTCAGGGTCTCCCCTGTGTGCACACACATCTCTTATCCAAGATGGATTCTAGCAGAGAGGCCTATGAGTAGGTTGACATCACCTCCTGTGGGGATGGCACCCCTCCCTTTCTGACCCCCAGGAGCACATGTGTAGTGGGGAAGTTCGCCTTGACCTCGAGAATGAGAAATATGTGGTCTCCTAATCTCTTATCTGGGCCAGGCTCAGCTCCTCTCTGCTCTTGCTATTATCTTTGTCATAGAGCAACTGTCCACAGGGGACAGACTCCAGCTGCTCAGCCTGGGACCCATCTATCTCCTGCCTCAGACTCTACCAGGCACTGAAGAGACAAAGGGAATAAGACAGACACCAGCCCTGCACCCAGCATCTGTATTGTAGAGTACCTGAATAACAACCAACCAAAGGAACAGATAATCACAAATGGCAGCAAGAACAATGAATGAAGTGGGATACAAAGAGAGTAAAAGGGAATCGACTTTCAGTAGCATGGTCTGGGCAGGCTCTGCGGAGGAAATGACATGTCAGTCAAGATCTGAAGGATGAGAAAAACTCAGTCATGTGAAAAGCAGAAAGAAACACATTCTAGACACAGAAAACAGCAAGAGCAAAAGCCTGAGGTGGGAAAGAGCTGAGCACTTAGAAGCACCAAAAGAAACCTTGTTGACTTGAGCAAAGTTTAAGGAGGTTGAGGTGGGGATACCATTTATGGCTAAACAAGTAAGCAGCAAAGAACATATACTCAAGTGCGATAGGAAGTCATTAAAGGGTTTCAGCAGAGGACTACTAAGATCCAACAGAAGGTGTCTCTCATTATGTGGAGAACAAGAGTGGGGAGCAGGTATGGAAACTGATGGTGACCAAACCCTTGCCTTTCAACTGAACTATAGTTTCTTTACAATACTATATTAGTTTCAGGTGTATGAAACAGTCATTCAGTATTTTTACAGATAATATTCCATTAAAAGTTATTATAAGATAATGGTTCTATGTCCCTGTTCTTGGACAATATATCATTGTTGCTTATGTATTTTATACATGTGCTAAGTCACTTCAGTTATGTTCGACTCGGTGTGACCCTGTGGACTGTAGCCTGCCAGGCTCCTCTGTCCATGGGATTCTCTAGGCAAGGATACTGGAGTGGGTTGCCATTTCCTACTCCAGGGGATCTTGCTGACCCAGGGGTCAAACCCTCCTCTCTTTCATCTCCTGCACTGGCAGGTGGGTTCTTTACTACAGGAACCACCTGGGAAGCCCATTTGATACATGGTAGTTTGTATCTCTTAATCCCTGCTCCTCTCTTGGCCTCCACTTCTTCACATTTCCCACTAGTAACCACTAGCTTGTTTTCTATATTTGTAAGAAGGAAGCACTTTTTAAAGTTGTTTCTTTTCTTCTAAATTGCTGAACATTTCTTGTGTCATCCATCCCTGATATTTCTGCTACCAACACATTATTTCAAATAACCATCATCAATATGTCCCTAAAGAAAGCTCTGGACCCAGGATGTCCATTTTAAAAATCTTCACCCTTCCAGAAGTCAGAAAGAAAAACACCAATACAGTATACTAATGCATATATATGGAATTTAGAAAGATGGTAATGATGACCCTATATGCGAGACAGCAAAAGAGACGCAGATGTACAGAACAGTCTTTTGGACTCTGTGGGAGAAGGCGAGGGTGGGATGATTTGAGAGAATAGCACTGAAACATGTATATTATCATATGTGAAACAGATCGTCAGTCCAGGTTTGATGCATGAGACAGGGTGCTCAGGGCTGGTGCACTGGGATGACCCTGAGGGATGGGATGGGGAGGGAGGTGGAAGGGGGGTCAGGATGGGGAAGACATGTACACCTGTGGCGGATTCATGTCAATGTATGGCAAAACCACTGCAATACTATAATTAGCCTCCAATTGATATAAATAAATTTTTTAAAAAAGAACTAAAAATCTTCACTGTTATGCTTACTAGTTGTGTAAAGACTCTAGTTACCATAGTTATACTGTTCTCACCTGTAAAGTTGGGATAAGAATAGAACTTATTCCCTAGAGATATTATGATGATTATATCACATAATCTATGTGAACTTCTTAGAACAGTAGACTAATAAGAATTAAATAAGATAATCCATACAAAGCACTTGGCAACTAGATCATTATAATTAGAAGTCACAGTTGCTATTATTTTAGTCATAACTATTATTAAAAGCAGAAGTTATCCTTCATTGGCTACGCTTCTTCTATTGGTTTGAAAATACAAGTCCTCCTGGAAACTTCAAGCCCAGCAGAAAATATCACAACTGCAACTGTGGCTTTCCAATTAAAAATCTAACATGCATATAATAACACTTTCCTGTGAGTAGATGAATATAGCATTATCATGTGTCAGCTGAATCATCTGATTTAGATTTACCCAGCATTCTGGGGAGTGGAGGGTTTGAGTATTAATATGGAGACTGAGTTATTAAGAAGTCAAACAATATCCACACAAAATACCATGAAAAATATAATACAAGAGAAGCTCACATGCAGAGAAGGCAATGGCAACCCATTCTAGTACTCTTGCCTGGAAAATCCCATGGACGGGGGAGCCTGGTGGGCTGCAGTCCATGGGGTTGCTAAGAGTTGGACATGACTGAGCGACTTCACTTTCACTTTTCACTTTCATGCATTGGAGAAGGAAATGGCAACCCATTCCAGTGTTCTTGCTTGCTCCCCCATCTCTGGGATTCTCCTGGCAAGAACACTGGAGTAGGTTGCCATTTCCTTCTCCAATGCATGAAAGTGAAAAGAGGGCTGCCGTTTATGGGGTCACACAGAGTCGGGCACGACTGAAGTGACTTAGCAGCAGCAGCAAGCTCACATGAGAGAAGGCAAACCAGTAATGAGTGTGCCTAAAGATTAGGTTGACTACCATCAATATACATAAAAATTTTATCAATAGCATCATAACAGATTCTTAGCTTCTTAATACAGTCCTTCATAATAAGATGTATTAGGTTTGTCAACAACCACAAGTTTGCTTTTGTTTGTATAGTTTTTTTAATAGACCTCAACTTCTGGAAAGAGTGATCATTCTGCTTCTGCTCAACATGGTGTCCCCAGCGACCAGATCAAAGTGAGCTTCTTGGTGAGCAATGGTAGTAGACGCCCAGATCTCCCAATCAAGGACTCCCTTCTAGACTCGATTTACTCTTCTCCGCGGCCCCCTCAGCTTCCAAGAGCACTAGCTGTTGACTGCTTACAACTGCACCACTCAAGGCTGCACTTCTCTGGTTGAGGCAGGACTGCAAACGCCCACCCCCTCGCCTCCACATGGGACAACTCTGCAGGACCATCTAGCTCCACAGCTCTCGACAGGCTCATCGCACACCTCTATCGAAACTGCATCATGACTCAGCTTCTCCTTATTTCACATCCTTACTCGCCTCACTCCTCCACAGGTGTAGATCCATCAACAGACCTCCTGCACAAAAATTTCAAGCTCTGTTCCCCAGCAACCTGCCATATGAACAACGCCCAACAAATACTGTGGAATAAATGAATGATTTTGCTACTAGAGCCATACTTACCCTTCTTTCGAAAGAAGAACACATCTTTAAAGCATAAGCCAACAGTTAAATTGATGAGAAAGTATGTGAACAAGCTTTAAAAACATAGTCATCTTTCCATTGCACTGTTTTACTTCATGTTAAGTTGTCAAACAAAAAAATTACTACCTAAGCTGGTTTAATATCTTGTCCTTCACTCCAAGTCCCCAATCCTTTAAAAGGCTGATGACATTAGTTCTATGGTTATTTTAAGAAAATTATTCTTATTTCTATAGACAAAATAATGTATGGTTAAAATAGACATCTTGGACCGGTTCATTTCTTTAAGACCTTCACACGCAACTACTTTCTTCTTAGGAATAGACCTAATGTTTAGTTACAGACAAAAATGATTTAATTCAAGCAATAAAGAATTCAGTTCTGCTAAGACAAAGTTAAAATCATATTTTTAAGTTAAAACAGCAGCTTATAAATGCTTAGTATAACTAATTTCATATATATAATGGCAAAAATTAAATATATAACAAAAAAAGTCTTAAAAACCAAAAATAATTGGGAGATTTGAATTGGTACATGCACACTACTTAACATAAAATAGATAACTAATAAAAAACCTACTCTATAGCACAACCAACTCTAGTCAGTGCTCTGAAATGACCTATATGGGAATGGAGTCTAAAAAAGAGTGGATATATGTGTATGTAGGGCTGATTCTCTCTGCTATATGGAAGAAATTAACACAACACTGAAAATCAACTGTATCCAAATAAAAAAAAATAAGCAAAATATACTAAATATGGAGGTCAGGGAATATTACTCAAGCTTACTTTCCTCCATATAAAATACTTAACTCTCCTGGGGCTATTTATACTCTTAAAGTACATAGCTTAAAGACTTAGGATTCAAAAATTAGAGTTTTATCTACTTCAAAAATAAATATTTATCTCAGACTACAGGCTAGAATCTTCTTTTGGTGGGAAGCCCTTCAATTTTAATGGATGTAAAAAGAGAATCTACTCTATTCACCGGAAACTAGAATTACATTCTCAAATCCTATCATCTATCCCTCGACTGGCCTTCTGAGACTTAATTCTCCTCTGACCTAAGATGTTTTGAATGTCTTACACAATTATTACTTTACTGGCACTTTGATGACTCATAATTATTTTTAGGATTAAATCTCTAACGTAACCATCCTCCCGTTTGCTAGTACTCCCTAGTAAAACTGAAACATACCCATCTATCACCAACAATTAAATTAACTTCCTCTACCTACAAATACTATTATTCGAAGAAAGTTTACTAAAAGTCAGGAAACAGATTATGAGGAGTTATTGAATCTCATAAGCAGAACTTTAAACAAAAGATTATTTCTGCCAATAACGGTGAGGGGTTACAGATGTAACGGAAGTTCTTCGGTCCGCCATTGGGCCTTACTATATGCAAATACAAGCATCTCATTCTTGTCGGAAGCAAATAGATCATTTTCTTAAAAAATTCACAGGCTCACCGAATTCTACTTTCCAAAAAAATTTAAACATTTTGTTTACTATCATTCCTGAAAGCATTAAAGGACTTTAATGTCACTGTTGATTACTCCCTTTCTCTTTCTCAGTAATGTCAAAATCTCAATAGCCCAACTTAAAGCAAACAAACATCCATGAAGAAAAAAAAAGAATTTAAAATTCTGTCTTTACAGAAAGAAGAAAAGCAATTCCAGGAGAATATAATTCTATCCAGATATAGGAGAGGATCTAGAGAAAGTTAGGATATTTAATTATCATGTTTGGAAATAAGAAGCAGCAATGGAGAAAAGCAAGTAGATAGTAATCACGAGGGTAATAGCTAAATACAAACTGATGAGTAGAGAGGAAAATGATGATCATTTAATGATTCATCTTTGCTTTCCCAATTTTTCTCCAATCATATATTAAGATCAGTTCAGTTCAGTTCAGTCGCTCAGTCGTGTCCAACTCTTTGCAACCCCATGATTCACAGCATGCCAGGCCTCCCTGTCCATCACCAACTCTCAGAGTTCACTCAGACTCACGTCCATCAAGTCACTGATGCCATCCAGCCATCTCATCCTCTGTCGTCCCCTTCTCCTCCTGCCCCCAATCCCTCCCAGCATCAGAGTCTTTTCCAATGAGTAAACACTTCGCATAATGTGGCCAAAGTACTGGAGCTTCAGCTTGAGCATCATTCCTTCCAAAGAAATCCCAGGGCTAATCTCCTTCAGAATGGACTGATTGGATCTCCTTGCAGACCAAGGGACTCTCAAGAGTCTTCTCCAACATCACAGTTCAAAAGCATCAATTCTTCAG
Organism: Ovis canadensis; assembly: GCF_042477335.2. Lineage (NCBI taxonomy): Eukaryota > Metazoa > Chordata > Mammalia > Artiodactyla > Bovidae > Ovis > Ovis canadensis. The sequence goes on along the minus strand of NC_091250.1, from coordinate 39,560,780 downwards.
TGCTCAGCTTTCTTCACAGTCCAACTCTCACATCCATACATGACCACAGGAAAAACGATAGCCTTGACTAGACGGACCTTAGTCGGCAAAGTAATAAATTTTCTTCCAAGGAGTAAGCATCTTTTAATTTCATGGCTGCAGTCACCATCTGCAGTGAGTTTGGAGCCCCCCAAAATAAACTCTGACACTGTTTCTACTGTTTCCTGATCTATTTTCCATGAAGTGATGGGGCCGGATGCCATGATCTTCGTTTTCTTAACGTTGAGCTTTAAGCCAACTTTTTCACTCTCCTCTTTCACTTTCATCAAGAGGCTGTTTAGTTCCTCTTCACTTTCTGCCATAAGGGTGGTATCATCTGCATATCTGAGGTTATTGATATTTCTCCAGGCAATCTTGATTCCAGCTTGTGTTTATTCCAGTCCAGCGCTTCTCATGATGTACTCTGCATAGAAGTTAAATAAGCTGGGTGACAATATATAGCCTTGACGTACTCCTTTTCCTATTTGGAACCAATCTGTTGTTCCATGTCCAGTTTTAACTGTTGCTTCCTGACCTGCATACAGATTTATCAAGAGGCAGGTTAGGTGGTCTGGTATTCCCATCTCTTTCAGAATTTTCCAGTTTATTGTGATCCACACGGTCAAAGGCTTTGGCATAGTCAATAAAGCAGAAATAGATGTTTTTCTGGAACTCTCTCTTGCTTTTCCATGATCCAGCAGATGTTGGCAATTTGACCTCTGGTTCCTCTGCCTTTTCTAAAACCAGCTTGAACATCTGGAAGTTCATGGTCCACATATTGCTGAAGCCTGGCTTGGAGAATTTTGAGCATTACTTTACTAGCATGTGAGATGAGTGCAATTGTGTGGTAGTTTGAGCATTCTTTGGCATTGCCTTTCTTTGGAATTGTTATGAAAACTGACCTTTTCCAGTCCTGTGGCCACTGCTGAGTTTTCCAAACGTGGTGGCATATTGAGTGCAGTACTTTCACAGCATCATCTTTCAGGATTTGAAATAGCTCCACTGGAATTCCATCATCTCCCCTAGCTTTGTTCGTAGTGAAGCTTTCTAAGGCCCACTTGACTTCACATTCCAAGATGTCTGGCTCTAGATTAGTGATCACATCATCATGATTATCTGGGTCATGAAGATCTTTTTTGTACAGTTCTTCCATGTATTCTTGCCACCTCTTCTTAATAACTTCTGCTTCTGTTAGGTCCATACCATTTCTGTCCTTTATGGAGCCCATCTTTGCATGAAATGTTCCCTTGGTATCTCTAATTTTCTTGAAGAGATCTCTAGTCTTTCCCATTCTGTTCTTTTCCTGTATTTCTTTGCATTGATCGCTGAAGAAGGCTTTCTTATCTCTTCTTGCTATTCTCTGGAACTCTGCATTCAGATGCTTGTATCTTTCCTTTTCTCCTTTGCTTTTCGCCTCTCTTCTTTTCACAGCTATTTGTAAGGCCTCCCCAGACAGCCATTTTGCTTTTTTGCATTTCTTTTCCATGGGGATGGTCTTGATTCCTGTCTCCTGTGCAGTGTCACGAACCTCATTCCATAGTTCATCAGGCACTCTATCTATCAGATCTAGGCCCTTAAATCTATTTCTCACTTCCACTGTATAATCATAAGGGATTTGATTTAGGTCATACCTGAATGGTCTAGCGGTTTTCCCTACTTTCTTCAATTTGAGTCTGAATTTGGTAATAAGGAGTTCATGATCTGAGCCACAGTCAGCTCCCTTGTCTTGTTTTTGTTGACTGTATATTAAGATAAATTGTTGGAATAGACACTCACTACAAAAAGTTGACATTCCAACACAGGCTAAAACTAACTTGTTAAAATTATCACTCCTTTAGGGAATCAACTGGGGCTCTCCTGGTGCCTCAGCTGGCTAAGAATCTGCCTGCAATGTGGGAGACCTGGGTTCAATCCCTGGGTTGGGAAGATTGTCTGGAGAACAGAATGGCTACCCATTCCAGTATTCTGGCCTGGAGAATTCCATGGACTGTATGTGGAGATTCAGATACGGCGGAGCGAATTTCACTTCCCTTAGGAAATCAGTTACAATGGGGATTCTCTCTGCACGGCAAGCCACACCAACACTTCACTCTTCAAGCATAATAACAGTTAAAATATAGCTCCCCTGTGGTGGTGGGCTCTAGCAGATTTTCCTGTACACTGATCAGCTAGATCTTAAGTGACTATAACCTAGGGCAGTTGACCAAAGAGGTTTAGGGTAACAGGAGGCCATAGCAACTACTTCTTCAGGTAGCTCCTGGAACACAAGAACAACTGGTTTAAATGTCATGTTACTCTACAGTTCTACAAGTACTTGGGTTTAGAAATACAGTGGAGGAAAGCATTTTTAAGAATGAGAATAGAAGTACGATCAAAGCAATAGTTAAAATTGGGAATGCTCTGAAAATCTTTTAGCCCTTTAAAGTTTACATACATAATAGAGTTCTCTTCCCTCCAGAGAATGTCACTACACAAAACCAAGGGGGAATACATACTTCGGCAGCAGCTACTGGGAATTACCAAATTACATAAAATTAATGGGATGTGGTTATTTGCAATGAATAAATTTATGACTAAGTGATAAGTGCCTTATGGTTTTTATTCCACCGGGTAATCAACTCAATCAGATCTATTAGAGAGGCCCATTACATATCTGATGGGCAGTTTTACTTTGCCCATCCTATTCAGATTTCTGTCTATGTTGAAGGAAAAATAAGCAGCCCGGACTTTGAATTTAAATGTGGAAAGGTGGAAAGTTAGATATGCAAAATGATAAAAGGTTAAAAAGGAAACCAGGATTTGGTTAAGCCAAAGACACAACAGGATAAACAGAAACATCAGAAATATTAAAATGTTTTGTGAATAAATCAAATATGTTCAATTTATTGTTTTAAAAATGCAATATTGGTAATATTCAGAAATTTTTTTCCACAAGTTAAAAAACAAAAAAAACCTAAGGATAGAATTACTATGGTCCAGCCTTAGAAGAACCCAAATCAACATGGATGGTTGTTTCAGGTCCAAGTGATCCACCTGTAAACCTGCAGAGGCAACAAACAGCAGGCTCCAAGGGAATGTAAGTAAGCAAGGCTTTTCCTACATGAGAAAGGTGTGTTGAAGGAAAAGAAATTACCTAAATTGTACTTCCTGTAATGAAGGATATCTTTAAATCCCAATGAAAAGTTACTTCATCCAGAAACTAGCAATATAATTTTTCTTAGCTCACAGTTTGGGTTTTTTTTTAACTTTTATTTTATATTGGCGTATAGTTGATTAACAATCTTGTGACAGTCTCAGGTGATTCAGTTATACATATAAATGCATCTATTCTTTTTCAAATTCTTTTCCCATTTAGGTTGTTACATAATATTGAGTAGAGTCCTTTCTGCTATACAGTAGGTCCTTGTTGGTTATTCATTTTAAATACAGCAGTGTGCACATATCCATCCTAAACTCCCTAACTACCCCCATCTCTCCCTACCCTTCCCCTCAGGAACCGTAAGTTCATTCTCTAAGTCTGCAAATCTGTTTCCACTTTGTAAATAAGTTCATTTGCATCATCTTTTTTTATATTCCACATATAAGGAATATCATATTTCTCTTTATCTGTCTGACTTACCTCACCCATTATAACAATCTTTAGATCCATCCACGTAGCTGCAAACGGCATTATTTCATTCTGTTTAATGGCTGTGTAATATTCCATTGTATATATAGGTACCACATGCTCTTTATCTATTCCTCTATCAATTGGCATTTAGGTTGCTATCTCATAGTTTTCACAGGAAAGCCATATAAGCTAACATTTGGAAAGGCTTTATAAAGGTAAGAACATGAAACAGATAGAAGGTAGCACTGATATCAGAGGAGTATCAGTGCTACTATCTACAGTACAAAGCAAATGCTCAACAAGTAACTGATAAATGAAAGAACAAAAATTTTTAAATAATTTCTAAAACCCAAGACCAAATCACCAAATGACTTCAATAGGCAACATTATATTTAACATTAGATTCTGGGATGTCCTAGTTCTCTACAGTTTATTGCCAATAAGAATTCAGTGTATACCATTTGCTGAGCCCTGTTCAAAGGACTTTAGAAATATTAACTTGACAACAGCTCCATGAGGTAGAATCTACTATTAGAATCTACTTCATCTATAAGCCTCTATTCACAGACAAAGAAAATGACCTGATAACACAGGGCTAAATAATTCATCAAAGATCATAGAGTCTACAAATGGAAGAAATCAAATCTAAGAAACTGGCTCTACCAACCACGCTTTTAAACTAAAATGAATTTATTAACACAGATACTCAATGGCAAATTGGTAAGCATTATCTGTACAAACATTACAGTATAGGACCAAGATAGTAGTTTCAGATAAATTCAGTTCAGGATCATTGTTAACTGGATTGTATAGTCAAAATCCCTTCCTATTCGGGAGCTAACTCAAACGGGCATCGTGTCAATTATACGGGTCTCCTTGTTTCACTCCTCTCTGCTTCAAAATATCTCCTTCCCCAATTCCCAGACGTATCTATAATGGCATATATTAAATAGGTTTGTTTAGATGCGAAAATTCTTCAGTATGAGGCATTCTTAAAGAATCATAGTAGAAACACCTAAATTACACGAATGTCTACAGATAGACTTTCATTCACTAACAATTTATTTACTACTGACTGCAAATAGCATCACATTAGCCACTGAATGGGGACACACTAGCACTTAAAAGACATAATCCAGATTATTTTAAAAACTGAATTAAGTCACAAAACATACTTATGTGAGAGAGCCTGAAAACTACCATTTGTTAAAAAAAAAAAAAAGAAACTATTGAAAACAGGTATGTTACTAGTTGAATTTAAAAAGCTGAACTTCTAAAGGGAAACAAAAATGGTGAAATTTGGCAGATACAAGGGTCACAGAACAGAAGTGAAGTTTAACTACTCCATGTGCTTGAAACTGTTCAGTAAGAAAAATGTAAGTTTAGTTAAAAGAAATAGTAAAGCTGAATTCTCCACCCATTTCTCACATCATGGATTGACATGACTTCTAGACTACCTATATGTGGCATTATCAGAATTAAATTAAGAAATCTGTTCTTGGAAACATACATTCAGTTCAGTCACTCAGTCGTGTCCGACTCTTTGCGACCCCATGAATCGCAGCATGCCAGGCCTCCCTGTCCATCACCAACTCCCGGAGTTCAATCAGATTCAAGTCCATCGAGTCCGTGATGCCATCCAACCATCTCATCCTCTGTCGTCCCCTTCTCCTCCTGCCCCCAATCCCTCCCAGCATCAGAGTCTTTTCCAATGAGTCAACTCTTCGTATAAGGTGGCCAATGTACTGGAGTTTCAGCTTTAGCATTATTCCTTCCAAAGAAATCCCCGGGCTGATCTCCTTCAGAATGGACTGGTTGGATCTCCTTGCAGTCCAAGGGACTCTCAAGAGTCTTCTCCAACACCACAGTTCAAAAGCATCAATTCTTCGGCGCTCAGCCTTCTTCACAGTCCAACTCTCACATCCATACATGAGCACAGGAAAAACCATAGCCTTGACTAGATGGACCTTAGTTGGCAAAGTAATGTCTCTGCTTTTGAATATACTATCTAGGTTGGTCATAACTTTTCTTTCAAGGAGTAAGCGTCTTTTAATTTCATGGCTGCAGTCACCATCTGCAGTGATTTTGAAGCCCAAAAAAATAAAGTCTGACACTGTTTCTACTGTTTCCCCATCTATTTCCCATGAAGTGATGGGACCAGATGCCATGATCTTCGTTTTCTGAATGTTGAGCTTTAAGCCAACTTTTTCACTCTCCTCTTGCACTTTCATCAAGAGGAAACATACATTACCATGTGTAAAATAGACAGCCATTGGGAATTTGCTGTATGACTCAGGGAACTCAAAACTGGGACTCTGTCAAAACCTGGAGGGGTGGGAGGTGGGAGGGAGGTTCCAGAGGGAGGAGCCGTATGTATACATATGGCTGATTCATGGTGATATATGGCAGAAACCAACACAACATTGTAAAGCAATTATCCTTCAATTAAAAATGAATTAATTAAAAAAAAAAGAAACCTGTTTCTGATCCCTTGAACAAGAACTCCTTCTGCCATTGAATCAGTATTGCATGATCCACTAAACAGAAGCAGTTCATGCAATGGAATATTACAGGGTTGAAGTGAGCAGAAAGGTTGACGGCGGTTCTAAATGAAGACTGGTTCAAAAATTTGGAAAACACGTAAAACAATCATTTCCTCTTATATCCCAGGCTTCACAACCTACAGACTAGAAGAATCTTCTGATTTTTCCTTCTGCTCCTTTTTCTAAAACTGCCCAAGTCCCACCACTGCCCGGCTGCTTCAGGCACTCTCAGCCTGATGCCCTTACACCATACACACACACACACCTGTGTGCACACACCTAAGCACACACATCTGCAGAGACACAGCACATGCTCTTACTCAAAGACTATAGAAAAGACCATCGACTCTGAAACACTCATAGAAACTCTAGGCTGAGAAACAGCACAGTCAGTCACAGAAGACAGCTGTGGGAATAAAGTGCATGGTTAATAATTCTTGGCCAGGAGCTGGACATCCTGAATCAAATCCCAGTCCCTCCCTTCATGCCTGTGTGGTCTTGGTTGATTATTTCATCTTTCTGACCCTCACTTTTCTCATGCACTGAATCTTGGATTAATAAATAACTGATTCACTTTCCACTCAAACCCCTTAATTCTTGAAAGGAAAAAAATGAATTTAAAGGAAGACAATAATTTTGATTTGCAGGATAAGGCTTTTCTGTTCTTTTGTATAGGATCAAAAATGTTCTGTCTCATGATGGTTGGATCACAGTCTCTTACTGAGAAATATGTTTGCTTCTCAACACCTACAGCAAGATTACAACACTTTCCAAATAATGGTAACATTGCAAACATTAGAGGAATACATTAGTCACTTTGACTTTAAACTATCTGATTTTTAGTTCCAAAGTGTTATTTTAAAACATGCTTCCTGTACACAAGCTTATTTCTTAAAATATCTTTTGGAAAAAAGTCACACCAGGGTAAACTTCCAACAATATGCATTTCTTTATTCTCCACCAGACAAAGTCTACTCTACACCACACGGAACTAAGTTAGAATCTATATACATCTATAGGATCTCCTATTTTTCTTGCTTAATCATTTTTGAAATGTTAATGAGTGAAACAGGGAGGCTATATAATTAACCTTCCATCTGCAAGTTGAACAATCCAGAAACAGCATACAAAAGAGTCAGGTGTTACTGAGAATACATAACCTGTTGGCTTTCATCAAGTCCATGGAATAACAGGAAGTAAGAAGTCACTTTCTCCCTACAGTGTTAATGAGCACAAGCAAAGTGGACACTGTCCCCAGGCAAACGGAGGAGACCCAACAGCACACCTACAGGGACACACCAAGGTCACACAGGAAAACAAGAGAATAGAGCCTGCTATTTTATGTGACACATACTTTCTATATTTTAAGAGTTTAAAATATTTCAGTAGCTGTTACTATGGACTTTCAAGTCAAACTGACACCAAGTCAAAACTGTCTACTCTGTACCCTATACCTGTTGGTAAAATGTTTAGACATGCCTAATACGTCTGTGAGAAACAGCTTTAAAGGAAACTATCTGAAATCACTTCCAAGCTAGGCCACAGTTTTACACAGGACACTGACAAAATAAAAAAGGGAGAGAAACTGACTCTACCTGTGGCTTTCCTGGTGACTCAGACGGTCAAGAATTTGCCTGCAATGCAAGAGACCCAGCTTGGGTTAGGAAGATCCCCTGAAAAAGGGAATGGCTACCCATTCCAGTATCCTTGCCTGGAAAACTCCACAGACAGAGGAGCCTGGCGGGCCACAGACCATGGGGTTGCAAAGAGTTGGACATGACTGAGCAACTAACACATGAAGTTGGACAATCACAACTCATCAGCCTGCATATATTTCAAAGAAATCTAGTAAAAATGAGATTGGGAATCCTGTCTCTATACTTGTTTGAATGGATTTTTAAAAATGGATTCCCATCAAGGCTTTTAAAGAGTCTATCTCTTTAAGAGATGCAATTCTAATTATACAGAAGAGAAGGCTCACAGATGGACCAAGACTACTTACAACCCTGAGCTCCACAATGCCCCAGTCTCAGCATTCAACCGCACTTGCTTCCCTTGTGTTTAATTCACCATCTTCTCCCATATGGTTCCAGCCCCAGGACACTGCAAGCTCAGTCTCAGTAATGGTGTCACGATAACTGCCATCCCCTCGAAGAGAACACTAAGGACTGGCTTCTGATTTTTCACCTTTTCTCATTAATAGGGACAAGAGTTACATTCGGTATCTATAAATCTTCACCATCACTTTATTTAATTTGCTACCACATGCTGTGGGGTTTTTGTTTATTTGTTTGTTTGAAAAGGTCTTGAGTTTACCTTTTTCCTCCAAAGTCACTGCTGCCTCCTTGGATCAGGATAAATTTACCCAGTTTATCTCTAGAAGACTTACTTCCTAAAACACTATTCAGTATATCCTAAAACCTGTACTGGTTACATCTGCATTCTATTATATTTCCCAAAGCCTATTTTGCCAAAAGAAAAAATTTTTTTAAATTAAATTAAAAAGCACCTGTGACCAACTAGGGCTTCCCTGGTAGATCAGCTGGTAAAGAATCTGCCTGCAATGCAGGAGAACCTGGTTTGATCCCTGGATGGGACAGATCCCCTGGAGAAGGGATAGGCTACCCACTCCAGTGTTCTTGGGCTTCCCTGGTGGCTCAGCTGGTAAAGAAATCACCTGCAATGCGGGAGACCTGGGTTTAATCCCTGGGTTGGAAAGATCCTCTGGAGAAGGGAATGGCTACCCACGCCAGTATTCCGGCCTGGAGAATTCCACGGACTGTATAGTTCATGGGGGTCACAAAGAGTCAGACATGACTGAAGCCACTTAGAAAGCACACACACATACACATGTACATACAAACATCAAAAAGAGTTGAGTAATACAGGCTACATGCCAAGAGAGTATACGATTAGTTGCCCCTGAATGGCATTAGAAAAGGGCTTTGGAAGAACAAGTACTAGGAACTAGAAGACTGAAGTTTTAGCCTCTGTTCGTCACTGGCAAGTTCATGAACCTCTTTGGTCCTTCCAAAGGTGTAAAACTGAAGATCTGAATAGATGGCCCTTAAGCCTCCTGTGGTACTGGAAAAGACTCTTGAGAGTCCCTTGGGCTGCCAAGGATCCAGCCAGTCCATCCTAGGGGAGATCAGTCCTGGGTGTTCATTGGAAGGACTGATGTTGAAGCTAAAGCTCCAATACTTTGTCCACCTGATGCGAAGAGCTGACTCATTTGAAAAGACCCTGCTGCTGGGAAGGACTGAGGGCAGGAGGAGAAGGGGACGACAGAGGATGAGATGGTTGCCCGGCATCACTGACTTAATGGACGTGAGTTTGGGTAGGCTCAGGGAGTTGGTGATGGACAGGGAGGCCTGGCATGCTGCAGTTCATAGGGTCGCAAAGAGTCAGACACAACTGAGGGACTGAACTGAACCGAACTGAAGGCTCCTTCTATCTCTCCCATCCTGTTACTTTATAATTCAGACTGCAGAAGTCACAGGAAGGCAATACAATGAGAAAAGAAATTGAGTTTACAGCCAGATAGAAGAAAGTGTGCATTCAGTTACTACATTAGAATTTCTTCCTTGAATTATTCTGGTTATAATTAGAGATGATGCATTTACAGCATGCAAAACATGCTGCAGAAATTACAATTATTGACTTACAATGAGACACTGTTCTTCAGAGAGAGTCTCATATGTCACACCATATAAGATGGATTCTCATCTCTCAACTGCTTAAAAGTACATATTTATCATATTTACTTTTAGTAAATAGTAAACATCCTATCAAATTCCACTACACATCAAACTGCTCTGGGGAAAGGGTTTTGTCAACCATTAACGCTGACTGATTGGCATATAAGATCAATTCAATCAATATTTTTGATTTAACAAAGATTTGTGTTGGGTTATCTTTTTGCATTTCAAAGTATCTCTGTTCTTCTTTCCAAAGGCACTAATGATGATCTGGCTGTCCAACGGTTACATACTAACAAAACTGTCAAACTTCTAATTAGTGAAATTCTGCTTATTTTCTTCTGCCTGTCCCTCATTAGCAGGTACTCTGTAATTCAATGTGAATTAAAATATCCTGAAGATATCAGTCAGTGACCCTTAGGTGTTAAGCAACACTCAACAGGAAAAAACAAATCATTGCTTTGTGATGAAAGTGAAAGTCACTCAGTTGTGTCCAGCTTTGTGACCCCATGGACCATATAGTCCATGGAATTCTCTAGGCCAGGATATTGCTGTAGATAGCCTTTACCTTTTCCAGAGGATCTTTCCAACCCAGCGATGAAACCCAGGTCTCCCACATTGCAGGCAATTCTTTACCAGCTGAGCCAATGGGGAAGCCCTTGCTTTGTGGAAGGGAGTGTTAATATATTTTTAAAAAATGCAGACATTACTATAAAATTAGATGCTTTCAATTTCCTGTTTTATAGACCTGTATCTACCTTTGATATAACTTTAAATACACTGTAAGCAAAAATAAGACAAATAAATTTGAGCTTTAAAATTCTACTTTATGTCATAGAAAATAATGTCCATGTCATCATTTATCCTTATATTAAATCATTCATTTAAAAGTATGACAAAACCTTTTGAAATAGGATTGCTAGAAATTTTTCATCCACTTCAAGAGGAAAGAGAGTGTTCCATTTTGTTTGTTTGTTTGTTTACTGCATTTATTCCTCATTAAACACCAAAGAAAAACAGAAAAAAAGAGTAAATGTAGAAGTTGAGCTATTATTTTGTGAGGACAACATGTTAACTTTGCAATATCTAGATAAATTCATTGAAAGTTATCAGAACTACTGTAGTTTTAAGAACATGACAAAGAACTTGTGGTAGACATTAGCTTTTACTTCATTTTATACAGATAGGCTTTTAAAAAGTTTGTTTATTATTTATTTATTAAGCTTTATTTTTAAAATAGGACAAAGATGACAAATTATCAACTTTCCCTGTTTACTTATATATTAGCAAACATAGCTTAAATATGACAGAGCTAAATTATCATAAAGTAAAATAAGTTTTTTCACATTTCAGTGTCTTCTCCATACGTTTACAACATAATACAAAATAAAATCCAACTAATTTTCTAGTAAAATTTTCCATAAATTATATAGCAATTCACTGTTTCTCTAATTTTTCTCAGTGCTAAGGTAAACTGAATAACCTTTTAAAATTCAACTTCAGATGAACATAGATTGTCATTCTGAAGTGCTGTGTAAGGTATCAAGGTAATATTTTATTGACTATATTGTATAATATGTAACCTCTGTAAACACTTTATGGTCTAAATATTAAAACAAGGAATGAAACTAAGTTATCAGAATTTGAGAGCAATGAGATTTCTGATATAAATTTCTAAATCTTCTCTTTATAGATTAAGAAACTGTTCCCTGAATAAATAAAGTCCTCGGTCAGGGTCACACAGTTAGTGTGGTATAGTGAGAAGGCCTACAATTTAGAGTCAAACAGACCTGGATACTAACCAAGCCCACCCCTTTCTGTGCTATGTTACACTTATTATTGTGTCATCCATGGCCTTAGTTTCTGCATCTGTAAAAAGGACATAATCATAAGCATTTATGTTGTAGTGACAACATAAATTGAAGAGAGTATCACCACAGTACATAAAAGATGGTAAACAAATGTGAAGTTCAAGGCTTATTAAAGAAAGACCTACATACAATCTAAATTGCTTACTTTTTTGTAAGTCTGTAAGTCACCAAGATATTTTGCCTAACTTGCTACTTACTTAAAACTCAACATACATATTTTTCCATATAGGTTTAAACTCATTTGAAACTGTACATTTGACATCTACATAATAAATCAGCATAATTGTTAATCTGAAGTAACTTTAACAAATGTTTTTCCTTTCTATTCATTAGCCTTGGCTCTTTTTCCCTGAGTTAGGTTAATTTTTTCCAACTGTAAAATTTTTAATATGGTTTAAGAGTGAGTGTAATGCTCTTTGTAAATACAATGGACTGCTGACCTTAACACTCAATGGAAATAAAACATTTTTAAGTCCAGCAAAATGTCTCAATTGTAATTACCAAGTGGCCTTTATCTTGAACAATTAGTTTAATACAATGGTTTTAATAAAAAAAAGGTTCTTTCTTTCAAATAATCTTTAACTACAGTCTATAAGAGAACACTTTCAATTTTATAAGAGAAACTACATTTCCACTTAATCAAGAGAAAATTCTCATATTACTTATCATTTTATGCATTAACATCAACTTTCAAAAAAGAACTAGCAATGATTTTTGTAGTTCTCAAAGTATCATAAAATGATGTATATATGGAGAAAAATATGGAGTAGTAAGAAGAAAATTAAAGGGGTGAGTGGATAAAAGTCTTAAGTAGGTTTTTCACCAGAAAAAAAAAATACATAACAATATTATAATAAAATACACATACACATTTATTTTTCAATATAGTACCATAGTAGCTACAAATGAAGGGCCTTACACATTTTTATTTTTGCTAACCACAAAACTCAATTCCAGAGATTTTTCTACTATGTGAAAATGGACATGTTGTCCCCAGTTGCTCAAACTATTAATAAAAGGAAACATCTGCATAAGGTACATAGGACAAAAATTAGCTGGATTCAACAATGATCATTCCTTTGGAATACAGTACACTGACATTTTGGGTTTCCCAAGTAGAGCAGATGGTAAAGAATCTCCCTGCCGATGCAGCAGACCTGGGTTTGATCACTGAGTCAGGAAGATCCCCGGAGAAGGGGACGGCAACACACTCCAGTATTGCTGTCTGGAGAATCCCAGGAACAGAGGAGCCTGGTGGGCTACAGACCATGAGGTCGCAAAGAGTTGGACATGACTGGGTGACGAAGCGTGCACTCACACTGATATTTTATCCTCTAGAATCAAAGACCATTTATTAAATGACCCATAATTGCCAACCACAGGAATTGTCTAATGTTCTTCCTGAATAATATAAAACAAAAATGTCGTAAAGATTGAAAGCAATGTTCAAGTCCCAGATGAACTAAAGGTGTACAATAAAAATTACCACTGCAATAAATTCTAATACCATCTTCCTTTGCCAAGAGGTTCAAAGATTCAGTACACATCAATTTTAGCCAGCTGTAAGAGGCATTTAACATTCCCCAAAGCAAAAACCAACATAGGGTCTCACTTCAGTTCAGTTCAGTTGCTCAGTTGTGTCCGACTCTGCGATCCCATGAACTGCAGCATACCAGGCCTCCCTGTCCATCACCAACTCCAGGAATTTACTCAAACTCATGTCCATTGAGTCGGTGATGCCATCCAACCATCTCATCCTTTGTCATCCCCTTCTCCTTCTGCCCTCAAATCTTTCCCAGCATCAGGGTCTTTTCCAATGAGGCAGCTCTTCACATCAGGTGGCCAAAGTATTGGAGTTTCAGTTTCAGCATCAGTCCTTCCAATGAACACTCAGGACTGATCTCCTTTAGGATGGACTGGTTGGATCTCCTTTTCAAGGGACTCTCAAGAGTCTTCTCCAACACCACAGTTCAAAAGCATCAATTCTTAGGCGCTCAGCTTTCTTCACAGTCCAACTCTCACATCCATACATGACCACTGGAAAAACCATAGCCTTGACTAAACGGACCTTTGTTGGCAAAGTAATGTCTCTGCTTTTAAACATCCACTCAAAACATAGTTATTTCTCACCATCTTTTTCTGATTTATATGTGATTATTTTTTCTCCCTGGCTAGTGATAACAATGAAAACTAAGACACACCACTGTGGTACTGGTGAAAAAATGCTCTACTCATATCAATAACTCCACGGTGATGATTTTTAACTGCGTCCATCTAAACAAAAAAAGAAAATGCTGCATGGAAGTTTGGAATTCTCAGATCCTCTGAAGATTACATATTGGCTCCATATTAGGTCCGTGTATAGTATAATTCTGCTTTACGGATACTAGAAAATACATGGCAAATTACAGTCATTATTAATTTGTTCTTTATACATTAGCAGCCTGGCTCACAAGCCTAACTCCTTATGTCTCTTTCCTCTTCCTCTGAGGCACTTCTCAATGATGTATCTCTCTAATTTAGCAGAGAATTGCTCTCCCATCAGTCTCACTCTGCCATCAAGCGCACACTTAAGATTGAGGTGAGGAGAAGCAGTGGAGGGATGAGGCTCTTATCTGCAGCTGACTTTGGAGTTTGCCTCTGGCTAAGACATGTGGCTTATAGCGAAAGAAAAGGACTCTGGGATATCTAACAGAGAAGGGGCCCCCTCCAAAGGATGGGAAACCCATCCTGACTGAGCAAGTGGGACGCAAGGGTTAATCTAAGCTCTCTTCATCCATCCACACTTTTTCTATAATAGGATGGATGGCCTGGCTTTATTCCTGATCAACTCTGAGATAGCTTAGCTCGGAAATCCAGATTGTCCTTTCGTATATTATGTGTAAGAACTGAGTATTGTTTGGCTAAAAGCCTTCTTTCCTTCCATCCCAGTTTAAATTAAACCAGAAGGCAGGGAATGCTTATTACCAGTTTAGGGCAAAGACACTGTTTACTCTGTCTAGGCATTTGTCAAACTCAACCAAGCACCAAATATATCCTTCTATGATTTCTGGTCCTATCTCAAGTTTTTATCATAAACAACAATGAAATTTCATACATGCAAATAATAGACAAAACCACATATGGAGCTCTATCATGACAAGTTTCTTTGCTTATGATTATGTAATGAAGGTATTCAAGCTGAAATATGACTGTCCCAAATGGTACAGTTTCTCTAACCAACAACCAGTAAATAGCAGATCCCTGCTATATCATTTTTTAGCATACAAAATTATATATGTAAGAAGCAGATGGTGAATGTCAACTTGGCACCATTTCACCATCTGCTCTTTGTATAGCTAGTCAAGTTCAGAATGTTACTTAAAGATTAAAGAAAGACAACACTATTGTTGAAGCCAAGAGCAGCCTTCTTCCTTAAGCTCTCAACATTTGCAATATATACAGCAAGTATTCATCTATGATATATAAAATCTGTTTTAATCTCACTCTATTGAATAAAACCTAAACAAAAGCATTCATTTCTGTAGTATTCCACAGATATTTTCTGGACAAGAAAGAAAAAGAGTAACACATTTCCAAATAGCTAAATCAGGGATACAGAAAATAGACTGTATACACCACAAGAGGATATACAACAAGATAAACAGCAAAGCATAAATATCAGGGCTGAGTTTGTTTCTCATCTGCTACTAGATAGTATAAAGTATGTTAATGAAGGAAAATCTGCAACATGTTGGTTTCACATCTAAATGCAGTACAAAAGATATGCTTTGCATCGGCATATAACTTTGATCTTACAGATATTTTTACAGTTGTACTGAAAAATGCAAAAATGAATTCTACAATACTTAACTAGACTTCATATATTAAAAACCAATTGGAAGCCATCTATTATTTTTTAAGGATCTATTTCCATCAAGTTGCAATAAATATTATTCATGACAACATGTACAAGGAAATAATATTAGTTAAATGATCTATTTCCATATAGATGCAATAAAGACTGTTCATGACAACATGTACTAGGAAATAATATTAATCATCTATTTTATAAAGTTATCGTGTTATATAAACACATTATAACACATATAAGTATCACTTACAAATATGTGAATATGTCAGGTAACAACAGCAATGCTTTCTGTAGTGTCTACTGTATTACCGGCATCATTCCAGTTGCTTTAACATCAGTCCTAAAAACACCCTATTCAAGGTCAGTTACACAATTTGCAGGGTTCAATGCAAAATAAAAATACAGGGTCCCTTGTTAAAATTGAAGGATAAAAGCTTTTTTTTTCCTTTCTTCCATGGTCTTTCTCAACCTATCAGGAGATGCTTGCAGGGTGAAGGGAGATCTTCACAGGTGCTTGGACCATCTCCTGTCCCTGACACTCAGCAGGTGCACCATTAGCTGACCTCACATCCCCAGAGCCCAGGCCCAGGCCCCACTGGAGGCCTGGGGAGGCAGAGGGGGCATGAGAACGGGCATCTCAGAACACCTCCAGAGAAGTGGGGAGACAGGAGTAGGCAGAACCACACATAAGGCAAGGCTGCAAGCACCCAGTGCAAGAGACACTGTCCCATCTGACATCATTACATACATAAATCCAAAGGAAAACCTGCTAAAAATGTCAAGATGTTGACCACGGAGCATTCAACAAGCACAGGGCCAAATTCTGAGTGCCAGAGCATGAGCTGAGCACTGGCTGAGTACCTGTAAAGCTGCCCCTGACCACAAAAAGAAAGACTATTCATCTCCATTTTACAGATGAGGAAACTGAGACAGAGAGATCATTAAATTCCCCCAATCAGCTGAATAAAGAGGCAGAGTCAGGATTCAAACTCAGACAGGACTTACACACCATCCTGCCTGTAGGGTCCATGTTCTACACACTATACTAAAAGGAAATTTAAAGAAATATGTTTTTAGCCTCTAATAATTCATTTAATCTATTATTTCTAAACAATTATTTTCTCTATCCAAATCTAGAAGGCACATATACAAGTACTTGCTTATAAAATCACATACAAATATATACTGATACCTGTATTTCAAAGATATGATGTCATATTTAAATGAGTATCTGTGTCCCAAAACAGCATTTTAAGCCTGACTCCAAGATTTTCAGAAACACATGAACAACCATCATTATTTGAACCCCAGCAACCATACGGAGCCTCTCTGGCACTCTCACACCTCTTTTCTGCACATCATTCCTCCTTGGCCATCATCTTCTAGGAAACCGAATGTCTGGTATAATTATAAAAGAGCTTTCTCTTAATTTCACCATCATTTATACCAATAAAAAACCACCGATGTCCCAATCTGTTCATTTATTTGTTCAATGAATATGTATTGAATAAATCTGATTTGCTCCATAGACTTTAAATTACAAGTTTGCAGATTATCTGATTAATATATTCATAGATTATTATAGCATTCTGATTGAAATAAGAGCTCTAGAACCTAACACCACCCCATACTCAGACTATTTCCAATGAATGAATCCATCTTGTATCATATCACTATGTAAATGTGAAAAAAAAAAAAAGAAGAAGAAAGGAAAAGATACCACCCCTCTCTTTGGATCCACCTTAGAAAACAAGAAATCAATTCCAGTTTTCTTGGTGAGAATAAACGCAAATAACATACTCTAGAAAATGATAAAGTATAGACAGGCATCTTATTGCTGTTGTCATTTTTTCCATCCCCCTCTAATCTGTAACCATTCCACTTAATTTCTACAGAACTCAGTTATAGAGTTGAATCATACTCATGTAAGATAAAATTAGAAAAAGAAATAATTCTACCTGTCAAGATATGTATCCAAACTGATATACTCAGTGTGACCTAAATCACCTCCAACTCCCAGGAAGGTTTGTTTTTCGACTTACAATTTAGCCACTTGTACTACATCTGCTGCATCATGGAAAAAGCAAGAGAGTTCCAGAAAAACACCTATTTCTGCTTTATTGACTATGCCAAAGCCTTTGACTGTGTGGATCACAATAAACTGGAAAATTCTTCAAGAGATGGGGATATCAGACCACCTGACCTGCCTCTTGAGAAATCTGTATGCAGGTCAGGAAGCAATAGTTACAACTGGACATGGAACAACAGACTGGTTCCAAATAGGAAAAGGAGTACATCAAGGCTGTATATTGTCACCCTGCTTATTTTACTCCTATGCAGAGTATATCATGAGAAACGCTGGACTGGAGAAGAAGCACAAGCTGGAATCAAGATTGCCAGGAGAAATATCAATAACCTCAGATATGCAGATGACACCACCCTTATGGCAGAAAGCGAAGAGGAACTAAAAAGCCTCTTGATGAAAGTGAAAGAGGAAAGTGAAAATGTTGGTTTAAAGTTCAACATTCAGAAAACGAAGATCATGGCATCTGGTCCCATCACTTCATGGCAAATAGATCGGGAAACAGTAGAAACAGTGTCAGACTTTATTTGGGGGGGCTCCAAAATCACTGCAGATAGTGACTACAGCCATGAAATTAAAAGACGCTTACTCCTTGGAAGAAAAGTTATAACCAACCTAGATAGCATATTCAAAAGCAGAGACATTACTTTGTCAACAAAGGTCCGCCTGGTCAAGGCTATGGTTTCTCCAGTAGTCATGTTGGAGTCCAGTATGGATGTGAGAGTTGGACTGTGAAGAAGGCTGAGCACCGAAGAATTGGTGCTTTTAAACTGTGGTGTTGGAGAAGACTCTTGAGAGTCCCTTGGACTGCAAGGAGATCAACCCTGGGTGTTCTTTGGAAGGAATGATGCTAAAGCTGAAACTCCAGTACTTTGGCCACCTTATGCAAAGAGTTGACTCATTAGAAAAGACTCTGATGCTGGGAGGGATTGGGGGCAGGAGGAGAAGGGGACGAGAGGATGAGATGGCTGGATGGCATCACGGACTCGATGGACATGAGTCTGAGTGAGCTCCGGGAGTTGGTGATGGACAGGGAGGCCTGGTGTGCTGCGACTGATGGGGTCACAAAGAGTCGGACACGACTGAGCGACTGAACTGAACTGAACTAGAGATACTAGTTTACATATCTTCCTGAATCACTGAAACTCCCTTGCATTCAAACTCTTAAAATGCAGGAGTCATTCATTTAGTGATTGCTCTATAACTTCCTTCAACTCCTAAACATTAATTATTATAATAGTTAATGTTGATGGCTCTTGGCAAGGTCTCTACAAATAAAGATTAAATAATATAATATGTATTTAAAAGAAAAAGCATGCCCTCACACCACTAAAAAACTGGAACAATATTCAATGATTCACACAGAAATGATCAGAGAGAACACTGTCTAAATGGACTTTGAAGACCAACTTCATTTGTGCTTAGTCGCTCAGTCATGTCCAACTCTTTGTGTCCCCATGGACTGCAGCCCACCACACCAGGCTCCTCTGTCTATGGGGGTTCTCCAGGCAAAAATACTGGAGTGGGTTGCTATGTCCTCTTCCAGGGGATCTTTCCAATCCAGGGATCGAACCCAGGTCTCCTTCATTGCAGGCCGATTCTTTATCCTCTAAGCTACCACAGAAGCCCATTTAATAAATTTAATAGATCAGTAAGTACTAGTTAACCATTCCTTCAGTTAGGCTAAGTGTTAATTTTTTTTCTCTTTTGCTATTTTTATTTGTTTTTGAAGTATAATTGACCACGTGACCCAGCAATCAGGCTACTGGGCATATACCCAGAGAAAATCGTAATTTAAAAAGACACATGCACCCCAATGTTCATTGTAGCTCTGTTTATATTAACCAGGATGTGGAAACAACCCCAATGGCCAGCAGCATGAATGTTAAATATTGAGTCTTGCCCTTCACAAATTGCATTCCTACAGCCACTGTTACTGTCAAAAACTTTTTCATTTAGTCACTCAACATTTAATGACCTTACCTTGCTTCTGTCTCTAACTACACCATGCTTAAAGACAAATTCTGTGTCCAGCTCACCTTTGTATCTTCCATCATGGGCTTCCCTGGTGGCTCAGTGGTAAAGAATCTGCCTGCCAATGCAGGAGACTCAGGTTCAATCTTCCATCATGCAGATTACAGAGCCTTATCCGTAACTGCAGGAAGTGAGCCATTTGAGAATGAGGAAATTCTCCCTCCATGATACCATAAACATAAAAAGCAGGAGGAAATTAAAAAAAAAAAACATGAGTCCCAGGATCAACATGTAAAGCTATATAGGAATATGTTTCTTTGATTTTTTTCTTTGAGGAACCAGAAACCCTCAAATTTTACAAATTTGAAATCGCTGAATGGAAAAGTCTATCCCTCATGACTTCTAATTCTGTTTCTCCCTATTCCCCACTGACTCTGCTCTAATCCACCGCAAATCCACCCTCAGAGGACCATTCCCTAAGATTCAGTTCAGTTCGGTTGCTCAGTCGTGTCCGACTCTTTGCGACCCCATGATTCACAGCACGCCAGGCCTCCCTGTCCATCACCGGAGTTCACTCAGACTCACGTCCATCGAGTTGGTGATGCCATCCAGCCATCTCATCCTCTGTCGTTCCCTTCTCCTCCTGCCCCCAATCCCTCCCAGCATCAGAGTCTTTTCCAATGAGTCAACTCTTCGCATAAGGTAGCCAAAGTACTGGAGTTTCAGCTTTAGCATCATTCCTTCCAGAGAAATCCCAGGACTGATCTCCTCTAGTATGGACTGGTTGCATCTCCTTGCAGTCCAAGGGACTCTCAAGAGTCTTCTCCAACACTTAATCTCCCTAAGATTAGGGCCCCCTCATCTTCCTTTATATCTTTGATTCAAACTTCCATTTATACAATATTTAATAACCAATAATCCCAGGTATTTGTACTAATTTCTATAAGTCGTGGAGGCAGAACATCTTGCTCTGTTTTTCAAAAAAGGGAGGGGAGAGGCATGCCAACAATTTAAAGAGACGGCACTCTGGCACAGAAATCAGAATCAGCACTTCCACTTAATTTCTAATTTGATACCTGTCCTTCTTTCTCTTCCTCTGCCCTCCCCAACTCAGTGAACTGTGTTGATTCCTACTTCACGAGAATAAAGTTCTCTATTATCATTGTTATTTTTTTAAAGGTAAAAATATAATGTTCCCATGTTATTCTGGCTGCTTGAAGTAAAAACTATATTTTTCATTTTTCAGTTATTACATTTTTCACTATAACCTAGCACTGATGCAATGCTAAGGCCTACATGAGAAAGGCAACAATGGAAACAGAAAACAAATTAAGACAAACTCACTTCTTCAATATGTTATCAAATGTATCAGATTTATAATATCAATTTTATTTGAAAATTAATAAGAAAAGTAAGTCTTATTATCAACTAAAAGTGACTGAGATCTGGCAATATAAAAGCAGTCTATTCTTTAAATGCTAATCGTCCTAAAGTAAAAACAAAATTTTTTAAATTTAAATTAAAGGTTTGTTTATTCCTGCCCTCCTTTTTATTTCTTACACTTCTGTATGGTGCCACATGTATTTAGATACTTTGTCCAAAACTGCACAAATACCAAATAAGTATGTTAGCTTGCCCTTTGTCTTGTTACTGCACTCACTGTTGGTATTATGTTAATCTTACTTTTTCATAAGAAAATCATAAAATAACCTTCAAATCTACTCTTACTTACCTTTTTCTTTCTTTTTTAAAAGTAGGATAATAAATCATAAAATCATTTTATTCTCTCTTCTGTCTAAACAATGGCCATTGAATGGTTAAAATAATTGATGATTTACTAATATGTCTAACAATTTATATTCCTTTCTGCCCTTGGACCTGGCTCTGATCTATTCATCACTCTTGTTATGTCAAGATTTTTACTGAAAGCATGTATTAAGAATTTTAACAAAAGTACACATATGGATTCTTAATGGAGATTTGTTTCTAGTCCAATATGGACACTAGACTATTTTGCTATCAAACCAGAGTCAGAATTAATCAAGTTAACTTTCTAAAAATTATCTTATGTCAGAAGAATTTCATACCAACCAGGAAAAAGGATGCTATCTTTCAGGTTACAATGCAAAAGTCAGCAATGCACAATCTCAGCTATTGTTCATTCTGGCAAATCACCACTGGCTGGCTGATTTACAACAGGTTGGTAATTATATAATGATACATAAACATTGCTAGAAATTTCAAATGTCCACCTGCTGGAAGTGAAACCATATGTGCTATAAAAGAAGACTAATCACAATCGCTGGCTGACTCCAAAGGCAAATATTTGGCTAGTAAAGGCTGCCTGTTCACTAGTGTTAGTATTCATTGATATCAAATAAA
Source organism: Ovis canadensis (assembly GCF_042477335.2). Lineage (NCBI taxonomy): Eukaryota > Metazoa > Chordata > Mammalia > Artiodactyla > Bovidae > Ovis > Ovis canadensis. The sequence goes on along the minus strand of NC_091250.1, from coordinate 39,538,748 downwards.
CCATATCCACAACAGCAATTTCCATTTAAATGGTTGTTAAGAAGTCTGATGAAGTTAAACTGAGATATGATGACTGCAGAATTTTAATGATGGAAGAAGTCAATAGACCTGTTATGAAACAGCTGTGTGTGCTGGCAAAGCTTGCCAATGGGATTGTCTGGCCCCATAAGTTGCATGGTAGTCTTAGGGGTGTCCTAGGATAGCAGATTAAGCCATGGAGAGTGAGATAGTGTGGAGCAAGGAAAACAGGCATTATCTGGTAAAAATCTGCCTGTAATGCAGGAGATCCGGGTTCAATTCCTGGGTTAGAAAGATCCCCTGAAGAAGAAAATGGCAATCCACTCCAGTATTCTTGCCTAGAAAATCCCATGGACAGAGGAGCCTGGTGGGCTACAGTCCATGAGGGAGCAAGAGTTCAACACAACTTAGCCAATAAACCACCCACCACTACCACTAAGAAATAAAGCACTGAACTAGATATTTTTAAGTACTATGTTAATTTGCTTAGTATTATTAAAACTAAGTTTTATCCTTGCTATGAAAAACACATGAAAAAACAGAAGCTATGAAGGATTAATTTTTCCAGGGCCACTCAAGTGGGAAGGGGTGGGATTTGAGTCTAAACACGTGTGATTTCAGAACACATCTGAGCCCCACTGTGTGCCCTTCCACTGATTACTTTATTTTTTCTGAGACTCAATTTCCACATCTTAACAAGTTCCAAAGATACTTCCATGTTATTATTTATTTCTGATTCTTTTAATTTTGCTGTCTTCTTTCTTATCCCTGTATAAATGCATGGTGCAGGGCTGCTTAATAGAAATTAGATATATTAAGGCTCCAAAGGGAAAAACATTAAAGAAATGGGTTGGTTAGCTGCCTGCACCCCAAGTTGGAGAGAAGGCGAACATAGGAGACATTCAGTCAGTGCTCTAGGTCCGCTGATTAATAAGAAAACCATCAGCCATTTTATTTGACATTTAGAATCTGCTAACAGTTTGCTGTGAATCACATTTATTGCTTCATTTACTGCTTGTGGGCTATACTCCCTCATCTACAGGGTGCAAATCAGGGACTACTGGATTGATATAGAAGCAGTATTTATTACATGGGCTCATTCTGATAATTAAATAAGTCAATATATGTAAAATACTTGGAACAGGGTCTGGCATACAGCAGGATCTATGAAGTACTACTTATTTTCCTTATGTTCATCCACAAAAACTATAAAATACTACATAAACCCTAAAAGACAATATTAATGACTGTGTAAAAGGATTCATGCTTAACCCACAAGCATACCTCTTATTTACTTTTGGTCTGCTAACGCTGCTGCTGCTGCTACTGCTAAGTCAGTTGAGTCGTGTCTGACTCTATGCGACCCCACAGACGGTGGCCCACCAGGCTCCCCCGTCCCTGGGATTCTCTAGGCAAGAACGCTGGAGTGGGTTGTCATTTCCTTCTCCAGTGAATGAAACTGAAAAGTGAAAGGGAAGTCGCTCAGTCATGTCTGACCCCATAGGCTGCATCCTACCAGGCTCCCAGGCAAGAGTACTGGAGTGGGTTGCCATTGCCTTCTCCTTACTTTTGGTCTAAGAACTTTAATTGCATGTGTGTGTGCTCTGCAGCTTCAGTTGTGTCTGACTCTGCAACCCTGTGGACTGCAGGTCACTAGGCTCCTCTAGGCTCCTCCATGGAGTCCATGGGATTCTCCAGGCAAGAATACTGAAGTGGGGTGCCATTCCCTTCTCCAGGGGATGTTCCCGATCCAAGATGGAACCTGAGTTTCCTGCATCCCCTGCACTGCAGGCAGATCCTCCACTGCTAAGCCACCCAGGAAGACCAAGAACTTTAATTGCTGAGCATGAATTATTCATATGTAGCATGTATTCAGAAACATTTTCAACTTTTCTCCTCTATCTTCCATCTAGAAAACCCAGAATGTATTATCATTGTTTCTCAATAGCAACCAGAAATAATTCTTTTTAAAACTATGTATACAAACAAAACAGCATTTAAAACAAATTTATTAATATCATGTCCTACTTATCAAAAGTCAGAAAAATATAAGTAATTGCTTGCAGGCAACTGGTATTCAATATTTTGGTATAACTGGTATAAATATTTATAATAAGAATGGATAGATATATAAATGAATAATTCTTTAAAAAGAAGGCATGATCCCATCAGTAGTGAAACATTCAAAACAACACAAAATCAACTAGAAAAGCAAAACCCCAACTGTAATCAAGAAGCACATATACTAAATTCTTATAGTGATGGGAAAAAACTGCAGAATATAGTAGCTAAAAGACAATTTCACAAAACTCCACCAAAGAAAGTGGCTATTGTAGAGGATACTTAAGGAATCATGCAAATGAATTATCACTGAAGTGAAAGAACTATCATCCATACCTCTACAGTCAATTTGCCCAAATTTTGTGAAGAACCAATGAGCCCCTAGCAAAAGAAACAGAAACACGTGTCAGAGGCGGCTGCATCATCCACAGAGACATCTTCCTCTCGGACAAGAAAGTAATCTGTATGTTTCCCCAAATCTGTCGGTGTTTTAGACACTAACTTCCCAGGTGGAAACAGCACACACCATCTAAACTTCTTTGCTTTGATGAGAAAGGTGTGATTTTGACACAAAACCATAATCTCTCTCCCTGAGGAGCTGTTCATTGTTTTGAACGCTGCTCTGTTATTCACCTACTGTTGGGCTCAACCATTTCTGTCACCACTCATTTCCATGTGTGCTCTTATCCCTTCCTCTCCCCAAAGAGTCACTGTGAGCCTTCCTTTGATAAAACTCAGAAAGCAGAAAGCCCAGCTCTTCTCTTGAGCTTAGCAGTGAATTCTTCAGTTTCCTTTCTTGAAAGAAATTATATCTCTGGGAAATTAAGCCTCTTTGAGAACAAACTAGATAAGCATACTGTTCATTCTGGAAACCCAATAAACCACTCTGAATTGAGATTTTCACCCAGGACTTCACAGTGCTAAAGGGAGAACCCAGCAGAGTCAGAAGACCTGCTTTCTGAGCCGTCAGCTGACTCCAGAGCAGATTATACCTCTTAATCTCTGCTCTGGGTTTCCCCCTCTACCGAAAACAGGAACCCGAGGTTTTCTTCAGTTTATATTTAAATATTTTTATTACTCTGAACACTTCCTTCTCTTGACTCTGGAGAACATAACACTACCAGTACATTTCTTCTCTGTATCATCCTCTCCGCCACCCGACATGCCAACCATTTCCTCTCATGTGTTCTTGCAATAAATTAAATCTTGGAAACTACTCAGAACATGGGCCATGAACCCAGCTGTTAGGAACCTTACTGCTGAACACTTTCTTCTTCATTTAATGGTTTTCTCCCTCCTCTCCCAGTTGATAGATACACAATCACAATGAGCATGGACGCTGTTCTGACCAGAATCAGCAGGAAGATCAACAAATCCCAGTAATTTTAACCCTCCTCCTCATTCCCATAGGCCAGTCCCCACAGTGCAGACCATGCCCTTCGAGCTGAGGGATCATTATACTAGCTAAGGATTTTCTTTCATGAGAGCTAAAAATGAAGCATCTGAGTACTAGCTTAACAAATGAACTCATCTGAGTGTATCCAACGTGATATAAAAATAACCTGTTTAGGGTTATAAAGCACTTCATTATATTGCCAGATTTATTCGCAGTGCTACACTGAAATCAGGTTCATAACAACTTATAAATTCTGAAAGGTATTTTAGAGTCCTTGGATGAAAAAACAGCCACCCCATCCTAAAACATGCTGACTTTTTACTAGGGCAGTAGATCACTGGCAAATTGAAGTATGTGCATCCTCAGTCCTATGCTCCCTTCTCTGAGATTAGAAAACGCTGTTTATGTGCTACTGTCCGATCATGGAGTCCTTATGATCTACTATGTAATCTATACAACCCGTTTTCAAAGTATACGCTAATAAAATACTAAGAGCTGTCAAGGCCCAATGCATAAGAAATTTCCTGACCAATTTTAATACTAGTTACTCTTTCCTTTCAAGGTAGAAACAGCTGTTTTCAGCCTCAGTCAATTTTAGCTAGATGACCAGTTCAGAAAGCATTACTGTAAAAATGCAAGTTTACTGATGCTACTTTCTCTTAATGACTCATCTTCAGCTGCACAGGTTCCTGAAGACAGAGCAAAGAGAAAGATGCAAAGCTGCTATTCTAATAAAGATCTCAGTACCGTGGGATTTCATGCTGTCTCTAATTTAAACCTTCCCTTGGATAATTCTGAGACAACAAAGAAATTGTGGTGTGTATATACAGTATTAGAAATACTATAGCTTAAAACTTTCTTAATATGCTGGTATCCCTTCTGGTCTTAAAAGAGTATTTCATAATGCAAAGGAGGAGGGAAAGACAGAGAGAGAGAGAATTCAAAGTCTAATACAGAAAGTAAAAGTTAGTTGCACAGTCATGTCCAACTCTTTGAGATCCTATGGGCTACAGGCTACCCAGCTCCTCTGTCCACGAAATTTTCCAGGCAAGAGTACTGGAGTGGGTTGCTTCTCCAGGGGATCTTCCAGACCCAGGAATCGAACCTGGGTCTCCTGCATTGCAGGCAGATTCTTTACTAACTGAGCCACTAGAGAAGAAAGTAAATGACCTAATAAACCTCATTCCTCAAAACAGCATATTCCATTTTCCTGGAAATCTTTTACTTTCCTAGTAAAGATTTTCCTGGCCTATTTGAGACTACCCAAAATCTTTCTAGAATGATAGATATGTCATCTAAATAATCTCTTATATTAAAACTTTCACATGGTCTTTCATCAATAGAAGCAAGCTCTGCACCAACCATTAGCTATGCCTCTGATCAGCCAAATTATTAACTAAAGCATGAATGCCAGCCACATACTGTAGCTTTCCACGTTTCCCTAATGTAAGTCCAAACTATCTACCTCTGTTCATCTAAAGTAATCATTCTATAAATTGCCCTCTGACAATCTTAGAATCACTTCTCAATTACTGTCATTAGGTAAATTATCCTCATAAAAGATGTTAATTTCTGTTTCTAATTAACATTGTCACCTACTTTCTGATTATTCCTATCTAGAATGAGCTATAAAGGAAGACCCATTAAAGTAAAGCACTTAATTATTTTCACTGTCCTAAGGATACAAGAGATCTTAAAAGAAAGAAAAAAAAAAAGTTGAAGGTATCACTTTCAAAAAGAAACCATCAAATGATTTTAGCAAACAGACAAGAGAACAACATCATCACCAACTTTTAGTGACTATTTACTATAGTGCAGTGTCTAGCTAAACAGTTTATACATACTGTTTTAATTAATTTTCATGAAATTCTGTGAGTTAGGTACCCTTAATATCTCCAATTTAGAAGTAAGGAAGCTTGAGGTCTGGCAGCCTTGTTATTTCACCAAGATCAGAACAGGTGCAAGTGTCAGAGTCAGGGTTTCCTTACAGCATATTGGGAAAAACTCCTTCAAGAATGACTAAGAATCTTAAAGTCAGTTTTCAGTCATATTGAAAGGATATTGACTTAGAATATTGATAGGATATTGATAAGGAATTCCATAAAAAGAGGCAAAAATATTTATCAAGCTACTGTATCTTAATATAACATTATCACTGCACAATTTTTATAACTGTTTCAGACTTTTTAAAGGCATGTCTCAAGCAACTGCATTTCTTCCAAAGCATTTGCAAACTTCATAAGGTAATTACTCTCAGTACCACATTCTGAAAAAAAGCATGCTTTATCCTTTTACAAATTCTAACTAAAAAATCAGAATTTCATTTGCTACAAAAGTGTCAATGATCTCATTGCAAAGTACTGGCCAGGGATTTACATATTGGTTCAGAAATAGTCAGTTAACTAAGAGATCTGCAAATTCCCAAATTAATTATAGAATCATCACAGATTTTCTCATACATTCTTCTAAAGATCATATTTTAAAAACACTTAAGCTTTATATGTGTTGCTGACCCCTCCAAAAAAGCTATCAAAAGAAAGAATCAAGTATTAATGTTTATTCTCCCCAGAATTATTTAATGCACTCTAACTACTTGTATATTTCTACAGGATTAAACAAAATATTCAGGGAGATTATTAACCTTGCCACATAGCAGCAACAAAAAAAAATGATTTTGAAAGATTTTTCTAACAATTATTAAGTGAATTGAATATTGACTATGAGCCAGAGTAAAATATAAAGCTATTTTTTAACATAACAATTTTTATATTAAATTATCTTTGTCCTTTAGTCAAAAAAAGAAGAATATACTGATCATCCCCCATTTAACTAATACTCACTTTACAAATAGGCAATCAAAGGCAATATTATCTATATTTTATAGAAGTACTTTAAGTGAAGATAATAATAAGAGTATACCCATGGCCTTCACTCTCACAGATCATAAAAATTTCTAGACTGGTGTAGTTTTGTTGGCTTGTTAATTTTTAAATTATCTTTTATCGGGATCTACTAGCTGTACAATGTTCTATTAATTTCTACTGTACAGCAAAATGAAACAATTGTACATATATATATTTATATACCCTTCCCTTTGGGGCTTCCTTCCCATTCAGGTCATCACAGTGCATTAAGTAGAGTTCTCTGTGCTATTAGACTGATGTAGTCTTAATTCATAAGACTAAGACACATTCCAATCAAAATATCCCCATATTAAGGCTATGGTGGTGGTGGTTTAGTCCCTAAGTCATGTCCAACTCTAGCAACCCCATGGACTGTAGTCTGCCAGGCTCCTCTGTCCATTGGATTCTCCAGGCAAGAATATTGGAGTGGGTTGCCATTTCCATATCATATTAAGATTTCCTTAATATCATATTAAGGGTATATATATGGGCTTTCTAGGTGGTGCCATTGGTAAAGAAACTGCCTGCCAATGCAGGAGATCTAAGAGACACAATTTTAATCCCTGGTTTGAGACAATTCCCTGGAGGAGGGCATGGCGACCCACTCCAATATTCTTGCCTGGAGAATTCCCTGGACAGAGGAGCCTGACGGGTTACAGTCCATAGGGTCACAAAGAGTCAGACATGATTGAAGCAACTTGGCATGCATGCACCCATGATACTGTATAAATTGTTGAAGTCATTAATTTTTGTTTTTGGTTTTAAGATTTTCTTTTTTTAGAGCAGTTTTAGGTTCACAGGAAAATTGAGACGGGACAGAGGTTTCCCATTACCATGGCCCACACAGACACGCATAACCTGCCCCATTACCAACATCATTCACCAGAGGGGAACATTTTAGCTGGATCTTTTTCTATTTTTTGAATGATGAGAAAACAGTGCTTAGCTACACATGAATGCCTATGTTTTCTTAAGCTAATAATAAAAGTAGCATGCTGCATTTTAAAGGCTAGAAGGAACTTTAGTGACTGCCTTATTGAAGCTGCTCTTCTTACAGAAAGGGAGCAAAGGCAGGTAAATAAGTTGCTAAAAGTCACAATGTTTAGGGGGTCCAAAGCCTTTGAGACTATGATGCAGGTCTCCTGACTCTCATGGTTTTAATTTTCCAAGACCATAGCATGCTCCATAACTTTCAACTATACATAATGCCTTCTAGGAGTAATTTGAAAATGCAAATCAGGCTGATGTTAGCTATAACTATCCACATGACCACCTTATTCCCATAGCTAGTGGGCCAGATGAGAAGAAAATTTGCATTGACCTTTACGTTCAGGGCTGACCCAGTGGCCCTGGTATGCTCCCTTAGGCACTGTGGGCTCAGAGGACCCTGAGGGGAGGAGGTGGTGCTGGAAAACAAGAAACCGGAGAAACTCAGGCTGAGAACACACCACTATAATCACAGCACACACGCAGTCGATGTACTTACAAAGGACCACACAGGCACTGGGGTGTATGTTCGTACCTATGAAAATACATTTTCAGCTGGAGACTTACATTGGATATTCTTAGGAATATTTTCATTTTATTCAGCTCTGATATCTTATCAAGAAAAATCCAGGAACAAGTATATATCACTAAGCAATAGCTATTGCAAAACATGTGGGAATAAGCAATCTTTGGTCCATCTTAAAAACTCTTGGACTTATAAATGACTTAATTAGTGGCCCTTCGCCCTGACTGTACATTCAAATTATCTGAGGAGCTTATACAAAATGCTAATACCTGGACTCCATCCCGGATCAATTATATCAGAATTTTAAGAGCAAGGTCTAGGCATCAGTGCCATTCTTGTCCTTGTATTTCCAAAATACATGTTAATTCTCATTTAATGATTAAATCAAAAATACATGCTTTTTTAATATCTCCTTTATATAGGTATGATAGGCATCAAGTATACATACATACACACACACACACACACACACACACACACACACACATTAATGTGTTTCGTACCGTCAAGGAGGGGAGCTTTCTAAAATAATGGTTTCGTATTTTCCACTGTAGAAACTTTACATTTCTACTTTGGTTTTTGCTGGTGTTATTGTTGTTTGTTTTTCCCACAATTAATTACAACATGCCAACACCCCCTGACCCCACCCCCACATACATACATACACAAAGGTCAGAGTCCCTTGCTCACCACAAGAAGTACTTCTCTAGACTGACACTGATCGATTAATTAAAATATCAATTCCTTTGTTCAAACAGGGAAAAATCCATTTAACCACATCATCGTCTAACCCACATTAGCTTTACTATTTAGCATGTCCATTAAGGTACCATTCAAGGGTTTTTAAAAAGTGGAGCAGAAATTTAGATATGCTATGCAAACTATCTTTGATCACTCTTCTCACTTGACCCAATTATTAAGTGAGGTCAGTTGGGCTGACACAGAAAATAAAGAAAAGAGGACTTTAACTGATATGGCACAACAGAATTGCTGGGTAGAGTCCCCATCCAATGCTATCTTTCCACACAATTATCTTAATGTACTGATTCTCTTCAGTTGAGTTCAATTCAGTCACTCAGTTGTATCTGACTCTTTGCGACCCCATGGACCGCAGCATGCCAGGCCTCCCTGTCCATCACCAACTCCAGTTTACCCAAACTCATGTCCATTGAGATGGTGATGCCATCTAACCATCTCATCCTCTGTCGTCCCCTTCTCCTCCTGCCTTCAATCTTTCCCAGCATCAGGGTCTTTTCCAATGAGTCAGCTCTTCGCATCAGGTGGCCAAAGTATTGGAGTTTCAGCTTCAACATCAGTCCTTCCAATGAACACCCAGGACTGATCTCCTTTAGAATGGACTGGTTGGATCTCCTTGCAGTCCAAGGGACTCTCGAGAGTCTTTGCCAACACCACAGTTCAAAAGTATCAAGTCTTTGGCGCTCAGCCTTCTTCACAGTCCAACTCTCACATCCATACATGACTACTGGAAAAACCATAACCTTGACCAGACGGACCTTAGTCGGCAAAGTAATGTCTCTGCTTTTTAATATGCTGTCTAGGTTGGCCATAACTTTCCTTCCAAGGAGTAAGCGTCTTTTAATTTCATGGCTGCAGTCACCACCTGCAGTGATTTTGGAGCCCAAAAGAGTAAAGTCAGCCACTGTTTCCACTGTTTCCCCATCTATTTGCCATGAAGTGATGGGACTGGATGCCATGATCTTAGTTTTTTGAATGTTGAGCTTTAAACCAACTTTTCACTCTCCTTTTTCAGAGGCTCTTTAGTTCTTCACTTTCTGCCATAAGGGTGGTATCATCTGAGGTTATTGATATTTCTCCTGGCAATCTTGATTCCAGCTTGTGCTTCATCCAGCCCAGCGTTTCCCATGACGTACTCTGCATATAAGTTAAACAATCAGGGTGACAATATACAGCCTTGATGTACTCCTTTCCTATTTAGAACCGACTCTCTTACTAATTAGCAATTCTGCCCATAAGTGCAGGCTTCAAAACAGGCAAATAGGCAGAAATGTTATATATTTTCATTTAAAGTATTTCATTTACATTAAATAAATCAAATAGAGCATAAATCTCTTTTCATTTCTTTTTGTCCATAAGAAGTTCCTGTAAGGGAAGTACTATTTCTATTTATCTCTCTTTTTTATAAATGATCCAATACTTGACTAATAAATAAGAAGCTATTACAATTCACTATTTGAATTTTGGCATTTTTAATGTCAATGGTAATGGACTTTTTCTTTAATATTTAAAACAAAAACTGAAATGACTTCTGAGGACTATGAAAGGAAGAAAAAGTTTCCTTTTGAACTTTATTCATGAATAACTTTTTCAAAATCAGTAAGCAATTACTATTTAAAACATAGAAAAATGCACAGTGTACAAATGCACATAAAATCCAATCATTGTGCTAACCTTTGTGACTCAGTCTCAGAGTTAATCTAGGTTCTAAATGCCCAGCTCCACAGGCTAGCAGGCCAATAACTCTCAATTTCTCACAATGGTTTTGTCACATTCAAATAATCATTAAACAAATACCCCATTTAATCACCCAAGAAAGAATAACCAACTCAAATACCTACAGGAAGCAGGTGGACAAAGTAACTGAATGTGTACATGGAGGGAAGAAGAGATGAAGGAGGCAAGGTGGGGTTCTGGCAATAATGCCCTTACTAAAAAAAGGTAGCTATAAAAAGTCAGATTTTATATGAAACTTATTAATCCTATATGTCAGAAACTAATGCAAACTACTTCTATTTCTTCATAGGCTACTTACTTCTCTCTGAACTAGGAGGCAGCCTTCACTGCTGATCCAGAGGATAAAAAGGAAGATAATTCAAGGGAAGAATAAAAAAATTCACATTACTTCTGTTTTCCACAAGCCTTCCCCTGAACTTTGCTTTTCTGTAGTCTGCACCTGTCAACTCCTATGCAGTAATGCTTTAGTGTCTGCTTTCTTCAAGATTTCATCTTGAGTTGTTCTAATTTGGTCAGAACCCCTGAAAATGTTCTCAAGCAAACACAGAACTCAAGCAAAAAGAAGACTGAACCTTTCTCTTTTATTTTATTGAAGTGCAGTTGACTTATGTGTTAATTTCTGCTACACAGCAAAGTAATTCAGTTATTTACACACACACATATAGATACAGACACACATTATTTTTATATTCTTTTCCATTATGGCTTATTACAGGATGTTGAATATATCAATAGTTCCCTGTACTATACAGTAGGACCTTGTTGTTCTTCCCCCCCTTTTTTTTTAATGAATGGTAGTGATTCAGAGAATGGATAACCGAACATGAATCACTTGGAAACATGAATAAATATAAACAGTGAGATTTTGCTCACTCATGCTCTCTGTTTTTATCAACATTTTGAGGGAGAAGCTGAATGAAAAGTAAGAAGAGGCTACAATCACAGCAGATTAACAACAGTTACACAAACACTGCCTCCAACCAAGCATAACCTATTTAACAAGATTCCGAAAGAATACAACTCAACTATCTGACAAACTTCATCGGTCAACTGCTTGTAAGATAGAGACAGACGTAATTTTGTAATACAGGTGAATAAATCAAGGGACGTGACATAGATAAGTATCCCTATGGTGACACAATTTGCATGCTCTACCTAGGAGAAAAAAAAACACCTATATTTTTACAAATGTGTTTGTGACAGCATACAGGAGGAAACGCGGAATTTACATGTCAGCTCTGCCTGTGAATGGATTACCTTCATATATACGAAGTGAAAGTAGAATAATTTTATACTTCAACAAGTCTACTTTTCTTACCAAGTGCCTGAGATAGAAACTGACAATTCCACACTGTTTTTAAAGCTTATTCCCTCCCTTCATTTACTGTACTTTGCAGCAAAATCTTGTATTTTCTTTCATAAATCCTCAAACTCTTATTTCTTTCCTTAAACTGACAAAATGCATAGTCATTAGTAACTAAAAGGAAGAAAATGATAATAATAGTTACATACATACATCCCTACACTTTTATGGTTTACATGCAATAGCAAATGTACTTTTAAAGCAAATATAATTATAAGGTAAATATACTTTTTCAATAAAGCTATTAAATTCAGATATAGCCCTGGCTATGTGATAGTTAACTAATATATGTTAAAAATTAGCTTCACTATTATAAATTGAGTCACTACCTCATGTCTCTCTTTAAAAATCATGTGTTATTAACTCAGTCAAGGCAAACCACAGCTTAAGGACAAAATTAAAAACTTATAACTAAGAAATACCTAATAACAACAAAAAGTCAAGGTTGGCAATAAAACAAAGAAAATGGCTTTACAACAACAAACTCAGAGATAATATGATGAGAAATAAGTAGGTCCACAACGAAGTCTTTCAACTGAACTTGAGTTCAACCAAATGAAAGAATAAAATTAGGGGTAATTTGTATCAAACACAAACACATTCAAAGAAGAAAAGTAAGAGAACAGATATTCTGAAAGCAAACAAGACATAGCAAATATTCAATAACTGTTGGTTACTGATGTCTTTTTTTCATCTATAGAATCTGACCAACTAACCCTTCCCTTCAGATAAGTCAAATGCTATAAGAACAGGAGACACCATGTACCACATCACCACCCCTGGCTGCCTTTCCAGGCTACTGATCAGACTACCACGTGAAGTCAGATAAACACCTTCTTACCAATCTGCTTCTGCCCTGGGGCTTCACTGGTTACCTAGGAATGAAATAATATGTATGCATGTAGATTTCCACGCCCAGATACTGAGTACAGGGTTCTAGGAAATACAGCTCAGATGCCTTATAGAAAAAGAAACATTAGTGGATAATTCGTGTTGCCGGTGTTCATGTTTAGTCCTAAGTCATGCCCAACTCTGTGACTCCATACTGCAGCCTGCCAGGCTCCTCTGTCCATGGGATATCCCAGGCAAGGACACTGGAGAGAGGTGCCATTTCCGTCTCCAGGGGATCTTCCCAAGCGAGGGGTTGAACCCAAGACTCCTGCGTTGGCAGGAGGATTTTTTTTACCACTGAGCCATCAGGGAAGCCAGATAATTCATGTACTGCACAGCAGATACATTAGATAAAGAATAAAATTAATGGCACACTGAACAGCTGAATAAAATTCCACCTCTGTTAAATGAAAAGGTTTTCTTAAGTCAATGTAATATATAATATGTAGGAATTACTCATAAATTCGAATATTCAATCCATATGTATTCAGGACCTAGGAATTGCTAGGACTTGTGTTACATACCTGGGATTACAACATCCCTGTACTTCAGGTGCTCGTAATCTAGTGGGAAAGACAAGTAATCAAACAAGCACAGTGCAGAAACTATGCTGTGGCGCCTGCTTTGAGGGTCCTAAGTACAAGGCTTAATAATGGAAGTACTTGAAGCCCATGCTACGCTGAGACTGGAGGACGAAGGTCTAAGGGGATTTGGTTTCTAAAGGAGGTGACATCTAATCTAGCAATCTGGCAAAGAAGTGGAGGGAAGTGTGCTCCAGGCAGATGAAAGCCCACATTCAAAGACTCTGAAGCAACAGTGTTCGGAGGGATAAGCAAATAGGAACGCAGAAACAGAAAGAGCTTGGACTTTATCCTTTAAGTAAAGGGAAACCATGAAAAGACTTTAAGCAAAGGAATAATACTGAACTGCCTCAAGAATACTGGAGTGGGTAGCCAGTCCCTTCTCCAGGGGATCTCCCCACCCAGGGACTAAAGCCAGGTCTCCCACATTGAAGGCAGAATCTTGACCGTCTGAGCCACCAGGGAAGTCCTTGAATACTAGGGCTTCAGTTAACTAAATCCACATGACATCTAAAATCAAATTCCAGTTAATCATTAGAGTCTTACTCCCATTTTTATTTAAGCAATTAATTGAACCAACAAATTTTTTTTTTCTTCAAAAAAGCTACTTGAGAATTGGAGTGGGAGTGGACAGTGAGATGTCTTAAATACACACATACATCTTGGACTTTTGGTTCATAGATATCTTAGACAGTCACAGACAGTCGAGATGAACAAGGGCACAGAAGCAGGGATACCGGAAAAACCGAGGCATGCTCTGGGAAAGCAAGGAACTGTGGCTCCTCCTAACAGCAGAATGATTCGGTCTCAGAAAGAAAAATTATTTTTTAACACAAAGAGTGATAAGATGGAATGGGAGATAAAATGCCTTTAATTTCATTTAGAAGCTAGTGGAGAAGAACTAAAGCACTGTAAACTGAATACATCTCACACAAGATGCATGAAAAAAACACAGTGAGTGTAGGAGATGGAAATGGCAACCCACTCCAGCATTCTTGCCTGGAGAATCCCAGGGATGGAGGAGCCTGGTGGGCTGCCGTCTATGGGGTCGCACAGAGTCAGACACGACTGAAGTGACTTAGCAGCAGCAGTGTAGGAGAAACCCAAGCCACACAAAAATATCTGAGTTTTTTTTTTTTAACACTTTCAGTTTAAATTAATAATTTCCTCTTTTCAGGGCTACACTAAATGTTTTGGATTAAATCAATATAGAGGAGGAAAAATATATATACAAATTCTCATCAGTTAGTCTAGATTTAACTAAAGCAAATGAGAAAGAGACATTGTCTCTTGTCTGCAAAAAGATCTGCACAGTGAATTATCAATGAAAGAAATCTTAGAAAATAAGGCAAGACTGTCACATTTTAGTGACTGTATCCTTCAGGTGGTACATACTGACGAGTGAGCCTTCAGCAGCTGTGAGGGGAGAGCGCTGCCCTCTCATTCTTACTCTGACTCCACAGTGCTGTGGGACCACAAGGCTGCCATCCACTCAAACACATTAAACTGTCTTCATCTACAGCAGTGCCCTAGATATGCCAGCAACACTATGGAGTGCTGCGAGATAGACTCAGCAAAACACAGAGTAACACTGCAGTCACCGGGCTGTTCATGAGCTAAAAATAATAAAACTGCAACCTTATCTCCCCTCCATTCCTGGAAAAACCGAAGGAAGATTCAAATCCCACAGTATCCTAATAGATTATCATTTATACTAATGTGTAACATCACACATACCGGTAACATATCTATGAACCAAAAGTCCAAGGTGTGTGTGTGTGTGTGTGTGTTTAAGACATCTCCCTGAAACAGCTATGGGACAAAAGCCAAGGGCAGTATCATGATTTGATTTCTATGTCATGCTCATGAACCCAATCTTGGCACTTGTTTCTTTTAACTGAGTCAGCTTATGGGACTTCCTGCTAAACAGTAGCTTCCCAAAGTTCATAAACATTATTTGTTCAGGAGCAAACTGTTAGAAAAATTATCGAAGGGCAGCCACCAAATTCGTTTATTATGTTTACTACCAGCAAATCAGCATTTTTCATTTTTAGTGTTACCTTGTCACAATGCTATAGCCTGCCTTCAAAGCCTCTGCCTAGAAGATGGAGCCTATATGCTGTAACACTCCAGAGCCACCATTAGCCACAATCCACTCCCCCTCAAATCCCTCTGCTTCCTCAATTCGCTCTCCCCTCCTTTTTCTGAGTTTTGAGCATATTTCCTCTTTGTCAAGGTGACTCTTCCACTCATTTTCTTGAAAGTGCCTCACTGCTCACTCTAATTTTTTTTTTAATCAATTAAGCAGAATAGTTCTTTAAACATTTTCAGTCTCCTGATGAATTGACTCCTTTTTGCTTGCTACAAAAATTCTCAAGTCTCCCCATAGGAGGAGGAAGGGGAGGAAAGAAAGAACCTTTCCTCTAATCCTGTTCCTTCTCAACACAATACCTCCTCTTCCCTCTGTGAATGCCTTAAAAATAAAGACTGCCTCAGCCTGCTAGTTCCTCACTTCCCACCCCCACCTCACACCTGGGTATTCTGGTTATGGCATTTCTACTTTGCTTAAAATGTTCTCCTACACCTCACATTCCTGTTTTTCCACATGCCCACTGCTCTATCTGCTGACCAGTCAGAAACTTAGGGTCATCCAAGACCATTCAGGTCTGTCACCTTATGCCTGTAGTCAGTTGCTAAAGTCTAATATTTAGTTGATATTTCTATTGGTCTCAAATATCCCTCTCAGCGCCAGTGCCTTGCTTTGGGCACTTTTAACTTGCACCTAAAATATGGTGAAACCCTTCTAACTAGCCCATCCACCTTAATCAATCCACTGCCTGCAACATGCTATAATAAATCTTTCCAGACATAAACTTGACCAGTCCCTACTTACAATTTACCCTATACCCTGATGGCAGAAAAATCTTCCAGAAGCCCTGCAGCAATCATGTCACTCTCTGCTTTCAATCTTCACTAGCTCCACATTCTCCAGTAAATGAAGTAGTCTTCTTAGTTTGTTACTCAAGGCTTTTGCACAGTATGGCACCAAACTATCTTTTTAAATCTATTTCTAAGTTATACTCAATAATCCAAATAAACAGTATTAAATTGTTATTCGCATCCATGAAGATAGGGATAAAAATTCACTTTTTCCTTCTCCTAACAAACACAAAAGTGGCAGTAAACAGAAAGCCTGTTCAATAATCATTCAATGGACAGCCCACAGAATAAATAACCTAATCAAAAGAAAAAAGTTCAAGTTCCATGCAAACAGGGAATGTTGTATATATTCATTTTTACTGTCTTTTTTTTTTTAAAGCTTTCGTTTTTCTTTTTTTATCTGCTATCTTTCCAGAACCCAGCAAACCTCCTGGTATTAACAAGCACTCATTAGGTTGGATTGTTGGGAAGGCAGGCATGCTGCGGTGCTAATCCACTTTGCTTTACAGCTGGGAAACACAGAAAGTACACCACTGTCATAATGAAGCACTTAAACGTGAACATCGTGGGCGATAACATACAAGTATCCGTAAGATAAGTGTCTAAATATGGCAGCACTCCAGGAATGTGATGTCAGTAGAAGGTGGGCCTTTACTTAGCCAGCCTCTATAGTAACTTGGCCATAGGTTTCTCCAAGAACCTGTTAAAAAATTTCCTAATTTTTTTTTTTAATTTTACCATGGTAATCTCCATAGCAGAGTTAGCTGCTGAAGATTTCATTAAATGTCCGACAAATGGAGTTAAGGGCACATAATACGTGAGACAGGAAGGAAAATATACTTCATGTGCTTCAGGGAACACTAGACTTTGCAATCAAATTCTCTAAAGAATACTGTGCAAAGACAGCAATTTTCAAAATACAAGGTCAAAATGAAAAGACAAGGAGCTGAATTTTATGAAGACAAGGAGCACTTTTATTATTTAACTCTGTAACTTTCTAAGTGCCTAATAGATACTGCGGAATAAGAAGCGTTTTAAGACCTGTGAAGGGCTCAGATCATTCATACAGGTGCACATGCACCTATACAAAAATGTGCATTTTAATAGTAAAAAGTTTGTTAGTTGTGACAAATGTGCATCTCTGTTTATTTCTCTATCACAAGGCATAGAGAGGTGTCCACTATCAGATGCTAAGTAAGGATGTTTAAACTGCTGCTGCTGCTAAGTTGCTTCAGTCGTGTCCGACTCTGAGTGACCCTATGGACTGTAGCCTACCAGGCTCTTCCATCCATGGGATTTTCCAGGCAAGAGTACTGGAGTGGGGTGCCATTGCCTTCTCCAATGTTTAAACTGAGTTTCCTTCAAACTCTGAAATAAAACGAAAGGCTCACTGAATAATGCTGTAAGTTTCTAAAAGCATGTTCACTGATGCAAAGCAATTGCTTGCCAATCATACGAGATGCAGTATGTTAAAAGAGGTTTCAAAAGCTGTTCTCAAGTAAACCTTAATCTAGTTAAATGAACATACTAAAGTTTATCTCTTAGAAACAGCACATCAGCATCCTGGCAAAAAGGACCTGTCCAACTTCTTTAATTTATTCACTTGTTTAATTTAGTGTTTATTTCTTAACTTAGAAGTTAGTTGGTCCAGTCTCTGATTCCCTATCACAACTTTAACTACTGGATAAGATCCATTTTTCATTAGCCGTAGCAATGTCATTTGCATTCAAATAAATCATGGTTTAAAAGCCCTTTTTTGTAAGTTTTTTCTCCTATATAGATAAGTGTAGCAATTCTATGAACTTTTAAGAATAGTTCCAAAAACTACATGTAAAAACTATTTTAATAATTTTTTGTTAGAACCCTACATTATAAAACTGGCTTCCAAAACAGGAAAGACCTGCGGTCCTATCAAATTTACTATAAAATGTACTCATTTTACATGTAACGAAGCCACACTTCCCTGTAAAAACTGTCTTGTGGTTAAATTTATAAAACACAATATGCATTCAATTTTAAAAACCAGACAAGAAAAACAGAAGGAATTCTGGACTTCACAGGTACACAAATAGAGATGATTCTGTCAGGATTAGTGATGGCAGCTGGTTTTAGCCACTGGCAAATCTACCTGCCCCTTCATACATGTGTTCCTCCAGGGCCCTCAGAGAACTAACTTCTCACAAATGTTCTTCTTCAGATATCAGCACTCCCCACCCATTTTGTCAAGTCCTCTTGATTTCTCTTTATAAAACCCCATGTGTTTTCTAAACCTCAAAAATTAAAAAGCAGCATTTAGTCAACATAAACTCACGACAAACATAACAATTCATACATTTAACTAGACAGTTCTCTCTGGTATACATAAAATCCGTTCAACAATTCTGTTTCATTCAACCAATAAGAATTTCTTGGTGCCAATGACCACAGGTAAGTTGCAGTTATCTATTTTCCCACATACACCACCTAGATGTTGAAGTTAACATTTTATGTGTATAGATGATATTCTCTGTTCACCTTTTAATTGGACAAAGCCACTATAAATTTAAAAGGTAGTAAGCACTGGCAATTGTTTTTTCATGGGCAAGCCAATGGAACAAGAATGAAACACAGATAAAAAATGCCATAAATAAGGACAAAAACTTCTGACCTGTGGTTACTTATCTATTGTATACACTGCTTTTTAGTTCTGGCTTCAACTTGCCCTGCTTTGAGGGAAAGGGGTTCTTATCCCTTCCCCTCCCATCTTCAGGCATTATTTGTCTTCCTGTTACTGCATGAGTCAGCACCACTGGAAATGGACAGCTTCCTGCTGTTTATAAAGTGGAAAAGTCTTCTCCCCACGGAATGACACACCATAGCCACAGCACAAACATGGGTAGAAGATGCACCCAAATGTGGTGGCAAAAATTAAACACATGACAACAATAAAAAACACAACAAAAACGCTTCTGCCAAACAAATGTCAACGTTGCTCATTCACATAATCTACCTTTCTAAAAACAAAAAGTTAACACAACATACTGCTATTATCTTAGTCATTCTTAATAATGATATAATAATTATCAACTCAATAGTTAGGAATGACATTTTCTTTATTAGTAGTTAAGCCTAATTTGCTTCAAAAAGGCTTCCCTGACATCATACTCCTCGTACCTGCAAGTTAGGTTAGATATCTTGATACGTGCCTGACGATATTTCACTCTCTGTCCTTAGTCAATACTATGACAATATTGTAGTTCTATTTTTAGATTGATCTCCTCCACTGCCGAGCTACTAGTTCTATCATTCTAATGAAGCATTTAATAAGACTACACAGGATTAGTGAATGCCTTTAATAAACATGGCATGTCACATCATTACCGCATTTAATACTATAACTAACTTGTGAAGTATCATTAGCTCCATTTTATCTTTGAAGACATTTACCTAGAATCATAAGTAATTTTAAGAATTATAAATAAGTGATATTGAGGACTTAAACCCAGTTCTATTAAGCATCAAAGCCTGAGTACTTCACAGAGATGGCCTCATCCTATAATATACAAGAAGCATAGGGTAATAAGGTAATCATGTCAAGATTTATTTACCTATTCAACACAAGCTTATTCATGAAAAATGTTTTCAACACTACAGACCATTAGCATACCTCTCTTTGGTACTGATCCTTGCCTTAGGCAAAACACAAAGATTATACATTTCAACAATCTGGGTTCCAGTCCCAATTGCCCCACTTAATTCTCTGTGTCTTAGTTTCCTTATCTGCACAGTGTGGATAATAACACCCTCTACTTCATAAAAGTAAGTTAACACCGTCTGCTTGAAATGCTACCTGGCAGAGTATGAAGGGCCAGGTATTTGTTAAGCAAAAACACTCTCATGGGGAGACTGTATCAAATCTGCTTAATGGCCAACTCTGTTGACAGCACAACATGTTCTTTATTTATAGAGAAACACCTTGTAACCCAAATACTTTTAAGCATGCCCTTAGGGCAAAGGAGCTAGGTGAAAGGGTGGACAATGAGCAAACTGTTCCCAGGTACGAATGAAGACCTAACAGCTGTGAGAAGGAAGCAAAAAAGAAACTAAAATGGTTTCAGACCTTCTCCAAAACAGCATTTTTCAAGTTGATTTTAGATCATTTAAAATAGGAGATGTTGAGATCATACTTACTTCAGTTAAGTAGATTTTGTAAATAATGATTATGATCCTCCAACTGATGATTTAATTGATTTCAGTTCAGTTCAGTAGCTCTCGTGTCCGACTCTTTGCGACCCCATGGACTGCAGCACGCCAGGCCTCCCTGTCCATCACCAACTCCCAGAGTTCACCCAAACTCATGTCCATTAAGTTGGTGATGCCATCCAGCCATCTCATCCTCTGTCGTCCCCTTCCGCTCCTGCCCTCAATCTTTCCCAGTATCCAGGTCTTTTCAAATAAGTCAGTTCTTTGTATCAGGTGGCCAAAGTATTGGAGTTCCAGCTTCAACATCAGTCCTTCAACATCAGCTTTAACATAAGTCCTTAACTGATTTAGCATGGTATGTATTATTAATCTTCTGAAAATACAAACTGGCGTGTGTTACTTTCTAAATCAAGATTATATTTTGTAACTCCCCAACATCTGCACAAGGGTTTCTATTACTCTTAAAGAATTAATAAACCTAACTTCTTCACTCAAAGATTCTATTTTTAATACAGAAAATAATTAAAAATACTCTTTTTACTAAGACAACTCACATTTATGAAATGGAGTCTCGAGTATAGGAGATTATAAGACATATAAGTAGCTTTATTTCCCCTCTTTTCAGAAACAAGCTTCAAATCTCTAGGATGAGAATGAATGAGGAGCAGAATGAAAGAATTCTTTTTTAAAATGGCTAACAATGCTACCACCTCCACAGGAACGATAGCACCAATCAACACTGTAGACTAAAAGGGGGGAAGAAAGTAATGAAAACTTAAAACAACTTGGACCAAGAAACAATAGGAAGTTGGCTATTATAACTTAAAGCTATTTAAATTTATTTGAGTAAATCAGCACCTGAAAGGGGGTGGGGGGGTAAGCTTCCTATAATGAGACTGCAGAATAACTCTTTCAATAGAACAGTAAAAGGAGAACCATACATGAGAAAATGTGCTCGTTTCAATCTGTTTTGGAGTCCTTATTCAATTAGTATTGAAGGATATCCCAGCTATTTTTCTACAACTTCCAAAATCTTTAATTATTTTATTTCAACTAATCGGATCAAAGGTCTGTTGAATTATTCAATAATTTAGGGCATAATTGATTCTGCAGCAATACTCAACCAACATTACTTTCTGATTTCCCAATTTTTTCTTTAGAAATGACATTCTTCTAGAGTTTAAATATGCCTTTCTTCTTTTTTCTTTTAATCCTTCCTTCTATCTACTATATTCTGGCATGAAAGTCATGGATGACATAAAAAGGATACTTGATGTATTTTCCATATTAGTAAAATCCTTCAGATTTTTTTTTTTTTGCCTTAAAGAAAGTTTTCCTTCCCACAAATCCTGTCTATATAACTCAATGTTTCACTTCACAAAACATTTTAATCAAGCTAAAGTGAAGTTCCATTTAGATTACTACAAATCTAACAGGTAATTTATTGTATTTCAAGCCATTTTAAGCAATGAGACAATTTATAGCAAACAAGATGTGTGAAAAAACCATTTAAAGCCTTTAAAAAAATCAATCATCAATATCTCATTTTTATTTCTTAATCACAAAATGCTCAAAACTTCAAAAATAAAAATGAATGGCCTCAAAGGTTAGTTACATAACATGGCTTGCAGGTCTTTCATCTAATCCTGTTTCTTCATTAGCCTCATTATTTCCTCATCACCCTCTCACTTAACGGTATATATTCCAGCCACAAAGAACACCTCCCTGTTCTTCAAACTCTCTTCAGGCTTGACTCTAAACTTCTGCACAGACTCTGTCTTCACTTGCACACTCCTCTCTTGGCACCTCCGCGTGTAGCTAAATGCCACCTGTCCCTCTGGTCTTGCTGTCACTTCCCAGTAGGACACCTTCCCTGACTCCTCAGGGCTGAGGGTAGGCAGCCCCCTGTGCTCCTACAGCATCTTGCTCTCCATAACAGCCTACAGAAGGTATACCTTCTTTCACGACAAATCCTAAGAACGATGGCTGTCAATACATGACAACCTTTCACCACTCACATCCCTATAGACCACTGTCAAGAAGATATAATACTGGAAAACACAAAGTTCTCCCAAAGAGGAATTACTGCAAAGCTATTCTCCACCATTATTTTCAATTACAACAAAAGTCTTACATGAGAAAAAGAGCACTACATCTTCCCAGATATTTGTACTTAATATTATTGAAAGTTTTCTCCATGAGCCAAGGAATGCTGGCAATTTGATCTCTGGTTCCTCTGCCTCTTCAAAAGCAAGGAAGTTCCAGAAAAACATCTACTTCTGCTTCACTGGCTATGCTAAAGCCTTTAACTGCGTGGATCACAACAAATTATAGAAAGTTCTTAAAGAGTTGAGAATATCAGATCACCTTGCCTGTCCCCTAAAAAACTTGTATGTGGGTCAAGAAACAACAGTTAGAAACGGACACAGAACAAATGATTGGTTTAAAATTGGGAAAGGAGTACAACAAGGCTGTGTATTGTCACCTTGCTTATTTAACTTCTATGGAGAGTACATCATATGATATGCTGGACTAGATAAATCACCAGCTAGAATCCAGATTACCAGTAGAAATATCAATAACCTCAGATATGCAGATGATACCACTCTAGGCAGGAAGTGAAAAGGAACTAAAGGGCCCCTTGATGAGGGTTAAAGAGGAGAGTGAAAAAGCTGGCTTGAAAATCAACATTAAAAAAATTAAGATCATAGAATCCAAGCCTATCACTTGATGGCAAATAGAAGGGGAAAAAGTGGAAACAGTAACAGATTTTACTTTCCTAGGCTCCAAAATCACTGTAGACAGTGACTCTTCTGGCACCCCTCTCCAGTATTGTTGCCTGCTCCTTGGAAGGAAAGTGATGACAAACCTAGACAGCATATTAAAAA
The DNA here is from genome assembly GCF_042477335.2 of Ovis canadensis. NCBI lineage: Eukaryota > Metazoa > Chordata > Mammalia > Artiodactyla > Bovidae > Ovis > Ovis canadensis. Next base: position 39,515,519 of record NC_091250.1, on the reverse strand, counting down.
GCAGAGACATCACTCTGCTGACACATGTCTGTAGAGTCAAAGCTATGTTCTTTCCAATAGTCACATATGGATGTGAGAGTTGGATGATAAAGAAGGCTGAGCACTGAAGAAGTGATGCTTTTGAGTCGTGGTGCTGGAGAAAACTCTTGAGATTCCCTTGGACTGCATGGAGATCAAACAGGTCAATCCGAAAGGAAACCAATCCTGAATATTCATTGGAAGGACTTATCCTGAAGCTGAAGCTCCAATACTTTAGCCACCTGATGCAAAGGGCCAATTCACTGGAAAAGACCCTGTGCTGGGAAAGATTGAGGGCAGGAGGAGAAGGGGGTGGCAGAGGATGAGATGGTTAGATAGCATCACCAACTCAATGACATGAACTTGAGCAAACTCTGGGAGGTAGTGGAAGACACAGGAGCCTGGCATGCTGTAGTCCACAATTTAGTGACTGAACAACTACTGAAAGTAAAACTTGAAAACCAAACTCATTCCAAAATTCTTCCAGAATTTAACGAAAGAACTGGTATGTTTTCTTCAGACCAAACACCCCAAACTATTAAATATTATGCATGTAATAGTCCACCTGGGCCTTCCCCAATGTCTCAGTGTAAAGAGTCCACCTGCAGTGCATAAGACACAGGAGAGGCAACTTCAGTCCTTGGGTAGGGAAGATCCGCTGGAGGAGGGCATGGCAACCCTCTCCAGTATTGTTGCTTGCAGAATCCCATGTACAGAGGAGCCTGGTGAGCTACAGTCCATAGGGTCACAAAGAGTCAGACATGACTGAAGCAACTGAGCCGCGTGTGTCACGTCCCCCTATCTATTTAATTGCCTTTCAACCTTCTTTGCTGGAAGCTTTTTATGTAAAGAGGTTGCATTTACATTTAACCAAGGTTTTGTATCAATGTTATGGAAACCTACCACATTAAACAACAAAGGAAATAAAAAGAACCTTCAAAGAAGGACCCCCACAATCTGAAATTTGTAACTTAAACCTCTAGAACACAAGGAACTACTCAAGCAGTAATTTGATTCATCAAAATGAAAGTGAAAGTCTCTCAGTGGCGGCCAACTCTTTGCAACCCCATGGAATAGTCCCTGGAGTTCTTCAGGCCAGAATACTGGAGTTAGTAGCTGTTCCCTTCTACAGGGGATCTTCCCAACCCAGGGATCAAACTCAGATCTCCCATATTACACGCAGATTCTTTACCAGCTGAGCCACCAGGGAAGCCCAAGAATACTGGAGAGGGTAGCCTATCCCTTCTCCAGCGGATCTTCCTGACCCAGGAGTCAAACCGGGGTCTCCTGCATTGCAGGCTGATTCTCTACCTAATTCATACATCTGGAAGCGTAGTTGTTGACTTTGACAGAAAGGAAACAATACTGATTTTGTTTTTCCCTGAAGATCAATCTTTTTAAAATTGCTTCAGTCAAAATTTAAATTCCTCTTATGCCAGCTCAATCTTTTTCATTGAATTTTTTCACAGTTACATATTTTAATTTTTCATCATTAGTCCTATTTTTTTAAGTCCCCCCACCACCAATTTGTGAAAAAATGTATGGTACTTTCTCATCCATTAAATTCACCATCCCATCTTACCTTCATGTACTACATATTAATTAGATATCCACTGTGCCTAATGGAAAATGGGATTCTCCATTTTTAAGAACACATGAAAAGACTTTGTTTTTTTAGAACAATTTTAGATTTAAAGGGAAACAGAATGGAAAGTTACAGACCTCCCTCCAGCCCACCTCTCACAGTATTCCCTTCTATTAACATCTTGCGTGAGCATGATACATCTGTTACAACTGAGCCAATATTGAAAAGTGAAAGTTAACAGTGAAAGTCACTCAGTCGTGTCCGACTCTTTGTGATCCCATGGACTGTACAGTCCCTGGAATTCTCCAGGCCAGAATACTGGAATGGGTAGCCTTTCCCTTCTCCAGGGGAATCTTCCCAAACCAGAGATTGAACCCAGGTCTCCTGCATTGCACGCAGATTCTTTATCAGCAGAGCCACAAGGGAAGTCCAATATTGATACATTATTATTACCTAAATCCACAGTTAAAATTAGTGTACTTTTCATGTTGTACAGTTGTGTGAGTTGTGACAAATGCGGGTCATGTATCCACCACTATAAACTATAAAGAATAGTTTAAATGCCCTAAAAACCCTCTGTGTCTCACCTATTGTTGACTCTTGCTCTCCTGCGCTTCCTGAGCCTTTGGGTATCACTGATGCTTTTACTTGCTCTATAGTTCTACCTTTTCCAGAAAATCACATAGTTGGAATCATAAAGCGTGTAACCTTTTCAGATTTCACTTATTTCACTCAGCAATAAAGACTTGAGGTTTTTCCCTGTCATGGTTTTATAGCTCATTTCTTTTTTATCTCTGCCCCAGTTTGTTTACACTTTCACTTATTGAAGGACATCTTGTTTATTTCCGGGTTTTGTCAATTTTGAATAAAGCTGCCATAAACATTCATGTGCAGGGTTTTACATGGACATAAGTTTCCAACTTGTTCTAGTTGAGTTGGTATTTTTGTAAAAATGGAAAAGCATAGTTGCTGTGTTTGTTTTTTCCCTAAGAAAACTAATGCCTGCTTTGTTATTTTTTTTTTCTAATTTCCTAATTCCTGCCAACTCTTTCATTTGCAATTAGTTACCTATATTTATATAACTAAGTACGTAAGAGTTTCTAATGGTTCTTGTCTCTCCAGAGATTCTTTCACATGCAGGATCAAGTGGGGTGCACATTCAATTTAAACATGCACACAATCCCCATTAGGCAGAACAGTCAGCCACCACTTCTACAGAGATGTACACAGCCTTGCAAAATGCTCACCAAAAATTAAATCATACATGTATACAGGCTTCATCTTTTTCCACTGACAATCCTTAGTCAAAGTCAATCAATGATATTTATTAAGTATTTACTATAAGTCAGGAGTTGGCTGCAAACAGGGTCTCTACTTTCTGTTGATTAGTGGTTTGAGTGGCGAGAGTTCTCTCTATATCAATGATATACAATGTTCTCCTTAAACAGAAATTTCCACAAAAACTGAAGCAATCAGTCATAACTCTAAGATAGTGACCATATTTTAGTTTTATAAGTCCTCTTCTATCTCCTGAGATCCACTTTGACTTAACTTAAAGCCTAAATAAATCAGATATTTTTCCCTAGTCACAATGTTGAGCCTGCCTAATATATAAAAATGCGTATTTATAATACAGACCCACGTCTCAATTCTTACATGGCAGCAAACAGAAAGGAATAAAAGCTAAAAAATTAAGTACAGTTTTTTTTAACTGTGACTTTAAAGTTCAGTGTTTTGGTATAAATTTAACACTGTGTTCACTTTATTCATTCTATACAACTGTTTTTCACTGAAGTATAGTTGATTTATAACGCTGTGTTAGTTTCAGGGCTACAGCACAGTGATTCAGGTTTTTAGATGAATATGTATGTTCTTTTTCAGATTCTTTTCTTTTATAGGTCATTACAAAATATTGAGTATAGTTCCCTCTGCCATACAGTCATAACTGTATGCCATAACTGTAACTGTATGGTTATATAGTTGGACTATATAAAATAGATAACCGACAAGGACTTACTTGTCGGTTATCTATTTTATATAGTATATATGTCCATACACTTTTAAAAGAACTATAAGCTTATAACTTAGAGTTACGTTATAACTATATATCATATAAGGACAGTATCTTTCAATGTATTTTATTTAAAAACTATCTTCTTATTAATCTCCCTGTCATTTATCAGCCCTGCACTATAACTTCACTATTCCAAATCTGCCTCTCACTAGCTTTCAGAATTAGGTCCACTGAAATAGATGGGGAAACAGTGGAAACAGTGTCAGACTTTATTTTGGGGGGCTCCAAAATGACTGCAGATGGTGATTGCAGCCATGCAATTAAAAGACGCTTACTCCTTGGAAGGAAAGTTATGACCAACCTAGATAGCATATTCAAAAGCAGAGACATTACTTTGCCAACAAAGGTCCATGTAGTCAAGGTTATGGTTTTCCCAGTGGTCATGTATGGATGTGAGAGTTGGACTGTGAAGAAAGCTGAGCGCCGAAGAATTGATTCTTTTGAACTGTGGTGTTGGAGAAGACTCCTGAGAGTCCCTTGGACTGTAAGGAGATCCAACCAGTCCATTCTAAAGGAGATCATGCGAAGGGAGGTGGGAGGAGGGTTCATGTTTGGGAACGCATGTACACCCGTGGTGGATTCATGTCAATGTATGGCAAAACCAATACAGTATTATAAAGTAAAATAAAGTAAAAATAAAAATTTTTAAAAATAAAAAATAAAAATAAAGGAGATCAGTCCTGGGTGTTCTTTGGAAGGAATGATGCTGAAGCTGAAACTCCAGTACTTTGGCCACCTCATTCGAAGAGCTGACTCATTGGAAAAGACTCTGATGCTGGGAGGGATTGGGGGCAGGAGGAGAAGGGAACGACAGAGGATGAGATGGCTGGATGGCATCACCGACTCGATGGATGTGAGTTTGGGTGAACTCTGGGAGTTGGTGACGGACAGGGAGGCCTGGCATGCTGCGATTCATGGGGTCACAAAGAGTCGGACACGACTGAGCGACTGAACTGAACTGAAACATCCAGAGAGAAAAGTGATGCCCTCCTCGGCAGCCCCTCCATCTCCCGTCTGCTGTGGTTTAGAAATAACACCTGCTCAGAAACAGACCCCTCCATACAGACCTCAGGGCTCCTGAACTGTGTGCTTCCGGAGTCTCTCTGCTACAAAGCAAATCCTGAAACCACATAGCTTCCCTGTGACCTGAGAATGGAAGGTCAACCTTCTACCCCTACCTCTGACCTGTGCTAGCAATGTCAGAAGTAGGGTTTGTGTAAGGCAGTCCTAATATCTGCCCATGGCACTTTCACCTTCAAAGTTTTTTTGATTTAGACAATAAATTATGTGGTCCCCATGGTCAAAAGCACCCAGTCACACTCATTCACTTTCCATATTCCCTACTGTCCCTTTAAATAGCCACCCATGCCAATACCCAGCCCCTTCACGCCACCGGCTGTCAAACTTACGGAACTCCAACTACAGGAGTTTCACAACCACTAGTTTTCACTTACACTATATTCTATGAACGAGTGACTTTAAATTTCTACAAATTTTTTTTTCTGAAAACTGAGTGGTTTCCCCTTAAAGCATTTTCTCAACTAAAAAGTGCCATAAAAATGTCTTGCATCAGAATTAGGAGTGTAACATCCTTCTTGAATAAAAGAATCTCAAGCCAATCACCTTCTTACTAAGAAAAGTTTGTTACATGTTATAAAGTCACAGTAGGAGCTACTGTAGGGAATTCAAGATTCATAGTAAAGATGAGCACCTGGAATTCAAGTCAGTTTTTAAAAAGAAGAAATCATGGCCACAAAACATCCAATTCATTTTACAGACAGCAAGATCAAAAAAAAAAAAAAAGTGATCCAGGAACAACAGAGGGATGAGTAAGAATACAGTGGGAAATGAGTTTTCAGTAGTTTATTTAAGGGTCTGAGGATTTAGAGAGCAGAATGAACTAAGGCAACAAAGATGCTTCAGGAGGTACTGAAGGGGTAGGAGCAGAGAGAGGCAGGGAGCAGATGACCGGCAGTATCAGGCACCTGATCATGCTTCATCTCTGTGGACAGCTGACAATCATTCAGAATTTCCATTAGGGAGCAGTGAAGAAATGCATTCATTCCTGTGACTTTCGTGTGATAACTGCTAAAGGGTGAGTGCTGTATATAACTTGTCTTGTGTCAGAATTAGCCTGGCCCATCAAAAGATTAACTTGCAGAGTCATTTACCAGCTCAAATGGGCTTGGTCTGAAACTTGATTGAAACCAGCTGAGCCGATGACATCACCACAGACTTTTCACTATAGAAAGGGCAAGCTCTGTGAGGTCAGGAAGCAGAACTAAGCTCGGTGCACAGAAGCCAAGCTGCAAGAGGGAAGAGCCAAGGCCAAGTTCAGAGGAGGAGAGACTCATTCCAAGAAGCAGCAAGGGTGAGCAATCAACTCAGAGACAGCTGCAGAGAAGAAAGAACACAATGGAAATTTTCCTTTAAGGACTGGGGCTGCTGTCTCTACCAGAGAAGTAAATCTACAGCAAAGCCTCCAAGGAGAAACTGATGGAAGCTCTTTCAAGTCTTCCGTTCTTGCCACTGCATTAAACTGTAGCATCATTACGGGAGGCGCATTCAGGAAGTCGGCCACTCAACATGTACTAACTGAGCACCTACATTCATCATGCACTGTTGTAGGAACTGGGAATACATTTGTGAATAAAATGGACAAAAGTCACTGGAATGAAAGTTAAAAAACAGACAATGATAAAGCATGTCAAAAAAAAAAAGCGTTGCAGAGAAAATTAAGATGAGAAAGTGGTTCAGTGGAGAGTGGTGATATTTGAGCAAAGATTTAGGGAGATGAGCCATTTGGGTATCTGATAGAAGAACAGGGTCGGCAGAGGTAACAGTGAATGCCAAGGCCTTGAGCTGGGAGCGTGTTTTCTGTGGTGAAGGAACCTCACGACGGCCAGTGTTGCTGGTCAGAAGGAGCAAAGGGAAGCAGGCATTGGAACAAATTAATTTCATTTAGACAGGCAAGGGTTCTGCTAGTGGCTGGATAAGAACGTTGGCTCAGGAAAGAGTTTGTTATCTCAAGACAGAAAAATTATAGCATGTTTTTCTGCTAATGGGAAAGATCCCATAAGGAGGGAAAATGATGCTGCAGAAGAGAGAGGAACTTGCCAGGGCAATGCCTCCCCCAGGTAGTTAAAAGGGGGTGAGATCTAGTGAAGATGGGGGTCTGCCCTTCCCCCATGTTTCTGTCACAGTGAAACTGATGTGTACTGGCTACAGGGTGATTCCGTTTGTTTATGTTTTTTAATAAAATTGTCTTGGCCAGGAATGGCAGTGGGTCAGAAAAACTTGCCACACTTTCTGAAATTCTTCAGTTATTTGGGCTATGCATACCTGGGTTTAAATGAATCAAATGTAATAATGAGAATGGAGTAGAACATACAACATCCAACTCAGGAAAACAAACTCCTGTTGGTATTTAAATTTCTTTTCCTTTTCCCATCCTTCCAAAATTTTGTTTCAATTTTATATGACAAAATAATAACCTTCTACTCAATCAGCGAAAACACTTAACAAAGGCAGCTTGCCAGTTATCATGGGTGTTTCTTCCTGCACTGGGTTCCTAAATGACAAAGCACAAGAAGGGAAACAGGAGGAACAGAATTTGCATTCAACACACACTAAGATCTTAACCCAGAAGTACAGCTTCATGGTCTTTCCATATCTACAAAAATTGAATTTAACTTTGATAGTTCTCTACCACATACCTTTTCTTGGGAAGATCTAGTCCAGATAACAAGAACTTTTCATCATCTTCCCATCAGTGACGAGTTAAAAGTGCCTTGGAATTATTCTCTGTGAGTCCAGGTAACCCCACTACGAAAATCATTGAAATATGGCTTCACTGCTAAAACTTATTTTGAAATGGGGTGCTTCCGAGCCCTAGTAACCACTTCATATCTATCTGGTGGCAGCAAAGCCAGAGCTAAGTGGTGACAGAAAAACAACAGTTTTTCTCTCCTATCTGTGAAAATCAGAAGATGGTAAAGACTCGGACGAGAGGGATATGATGGACTGACCTCCCTGGAATGCAGTGGAGGACTCAAGTCTGACCTATGTGTCTAGAGCGCTTCCCAGATGACTACTTCAAGTCGGGACAAACCTCTGGGGACCTATTCCAGAGGAGGGGTATGCAGCACGTCCTCTGCTATCTGATTGACTTCTGGGCTCCTCATGGTCCTCCCATGAGGAGTAAGTGTCTGACTCACACTTGCTCTGGGTGCTTCTCACTGACTCTGATTTCCTCTCTGACCTGATTGTGGACTTTATCAGTTCAGTTTAGTTCAGTCGCTCGGTCGTGTCCAACTCTTTGTAACCCCATGGACTGCAGCATACCAGGCTTCCCTGTCCATCACCAACTCCCAAAGCTTGCTCAAACTCATGTCCAGCCTCTGTCGTCCCCTTCTCCTCCTGCCTTCAGTCTTTCCCAGCATCAGGGTTTTTTCTACCCTGATGGGCATCACGTTGACTTTGTAACCCCAAATAATTTTCTTGCCAAGGGATGTCCACAGATTGCCACCAGGGTGATTTAACATATGGGCTGTAAGGACTTAGCACCTCAGCAAGTTTCCCTTCCTGAACCTGCTGAGGTGCAGGGAGTAAGCCACGGCTCCCACTCTCCTCACTAGCACTTCCCTAGTGGTCCAGCAGTTAAGCGCCCGAATGTCCACTGCCAGGGACTCGTGTTCAATCCACGGTTGGGGAACTAAGATACTGCATGGCTCACAACCGAAACAAAAACACGTCTGGTCCACAGAGAGGACAAACCTGTTCCCGGGGAAGTCCTCAACACACGGATTGTGGGCTTTTAAATAGCTACTCAAATTCTGATGTTCACACAATCAGTTATCATCATAGGTGTCTTTACTTTCTACTTGTTTTTGACTTACCTAGGCTAAGTATTATTCAATTGAAATGTATTATGTAAGAAGTGATTTTTATAATTTTATGTGATACAAATATCACAATCGCCATCAACTCTTTTCTTCATGCTTTCAATAATTTTTTAAAAAGCTTGAAGATTAAAACCTGCACTACTCAGATTTCACACACATTTTTAGCATTATGATTTTACCAAAAAACAAATTTTCAGAAAAGACCTGAATTTCAAAGGGATGGTTTTCAAATACCCAGTGTTACCACTGAATTGATCAACAACATAGGTTCAGATAAAAGAAAGTATATGGCCCCTAACAGAGCATCTCATTTTGTGCCTTGAGGTAACATAAGACCTCAGCCTTCCTCTCCTCACCTGTAAAAAGAGCACAAATACACTCACAATGTGGCCTTTAGCTGGAAAATGTTCAATGACTTCCTTCTACATAATATTATAAATTATTAGTCTCCCAGCTGAGGAAATGTTATCAACAGATACTGAAATAATTTGTAATTTAAAAAAATGTAAGTAGCCAAGTGCAGTATGAGTTAATAAAATTTTGAATTTAGAAAATCAATGCATGCAGAGAACAAGATCTAAGTAATGTGGCAGACAATTCTCAAGATCGCTGCCACGTCCTTTCCCCCGAGCTACTGCCATCCGCAGACCTATACCTGCACTGTAATTCTTTAACCCAACCTGACTTTTCACCCACGCTGACTGATTCAAGGGTAGACACACAAGACTGAGGCTAAAACAATCAGAATGTCCCTCTCTGAAAGCTGTCATTTTGATCTGATAAACACAGCCTGGAAGCATCTAAGTCATGATAACAGCAACTATATAGAGTCCATCACTTCTGCTTCTAAAGACCCCAAAGCAATACTGAGTCCTTAGGGCCATCCTTGGCTCTTTTCTACCCTCATTAATACTGATGGCTGTTATTCCCAGGATTCCTTTAAGTACTGAACACTTTTAATTTAAATGACTTAAAACTAAGTAAAATTTTAAATCCAGGTCTTTAGCTGAACTGGCCACATTTGAAGTGCTCACTGATTACATATAGCTACCGGCTACCATACTGGACAGGCCAGATTTAGAGAGTGTTTTCATCATCAAAGCAAGTCCTATTAAAAAACACTGCCCCAGACCCTTCTGATTAACTTTCTTTTATCTCAAGCCACTAAGGATCAGAATTTGTTTTGTTTTGTGTCTATGTATTTTATATGTGCACTCATAAAAGCAGAATAGGCGGCAAACTGGTAACTTTATGGAAATTTTTTAAAGGACTTCTGGGTACTCTCAGAGGTCCTACGTCTTGGAGTTCATGTCACTTCAAAACTTTTAAGTTTACTCACATCATTCCTGGACTTCTCCTGAGTCATGGACTCATGGAATTTAAGAACTTGGGAAAACTTTAGCAAAAATCTAATTTGATTTCCTGTTTTTCATACATGAAGAAACGAAGACCCAGAAAGCTTGTAATTTGCTTTTGTTTCTGAAAGCACTTAAATTTAGTTTAATAGGTTAAGACAAGATTAATAAGAAACCAACTAAACAGTAATACACAACATAACTGCAAATCTCATGATTAAACAAGTAACCAGGCATGAAGTTTAAATATTTATTTACTCACCAAGGTATTACTACACCAGTTCCTTCCTGCTCCCCACCCCCACCTCTCACTTTTTTTTTTTTTCATTTATTTTGTAAGGTACATTCACAATGGTTACCATAGTTTTCAATGTCATAATATCTAAAAGGCCCAGAATACATTCTGTACTTTCAAATCAGAGAGCAGACAAATACATTTTTATTGTAATTTTCATTTTGCACTGGAAACTTTATGTTCAAATTGGCCACATAATTAGCTATCTGTACAGACTGAAATCTGGATAGCTGGAGATGTTTTTACTCAGTTGCTTTGAAACAAATAGTAACTGAACATTATTTAAAATATGTGTGTTAAAATGCCATACCTACACATCACTAGATTTAAACTTGCTAAAGCAAGTTCTCTTGGCATCTCCACAAAGCATATGTGTTCTTTATAACAACAATAACAACAACAACAACAAAAAACACTTCAAATCACACATCTGAATACTGGCAGTAGATGAGGATTCTGACATTCCATCAGGCTCACTTCTCACACCTAACTGTGGGTGAACTCTGTTATCATCCACCCAGCAGAGAGAATTTACAGGTTACTTTAAGGTAAATACAGAATTCAATAATCATGCAATGTTAATTTTTCCAGAAAGGATTGTTTTTAAACAATTATTGTGTATGACCTCCCAATCACCCTTTCCATTAAAGATAAATGGCTTACATGTTTTCCCATATACTGATTTGTATCTTATATGACCAGTTGATAAAGAAATGGAGTAAAATACAACCCCTGCATGTATCAAATCACTGCAGATTCATTTTCTGTATGATTTTTCCTTCTTAAGAATAAACAAGCAAATGTTTCCCCCGATCATATCACATCACATAAACCAAAGTTCCAAATTTTCTGAGGCAATGATATACATTTCAACAAATTAGCCAATGCTACTACATTTTCTCTTCCCTTTCAAACACAAGCAATATATGTGTACATACATAAATACTTGTATATAAAATATATACATATATATATGTATGTACACACACACACTTGTTTCAAACAGTTTTCTAACGTGTAGGGCGTTGGCCATTTCTATCTCAGGAAAAGCGTTCTCCCAAGATCACAGAACATGACCCACAAAGTCAACAAGGGGAAGTCGTGCACTTAGTGACTGCTGCTATGAATCATGCGTTAATCAAAGGTGGTGTAAATCATCGAAAAAGAGTCGAGGGAGCACAGGCCAAGAACTTGCAGTCTTTCAGCAAAGGTTTTAGCAGGTAACTTGGACAAGAAAAACCAAAAAGCAAAACAGCATGAACTTCAACACCTCAACTGCAAGGCTAGTGCATATGCTCCGTAGAGAAAAACGTACAAAAACCAATAAGTATATCCTAAAGAAAATGATCGCCAATACCAACCATTATCTTGGCCTTCACTCAAACACCTGACTCCTTTGAAACACTGCATACACCATGGAGGGGGGGGTGGGGTCACAAATTAGCCAGGTCATAAAGTTTTGCACCTGGAAATACTTACTACATTAATAAGTTACCAAAAAGGAGGACAAATCATGGTGTCTTATGAATGGGAATTACGGAGTTGATTATTTTAATAAAAATCAAACCACTGATTAAAAAACAGAAACTTTCTTACACAATTGAAGGGGCTCTTGAACCAAACTCACAGCATGGCAGGCCCTCTCTTCATTTCAAATGGAACTCTGAAGACTATTACAGGCTACTCTATCTGTAGAATTTTGCCCAAGGTTTATTTTAACCCTCCCTCCAATACTGATTAGTTACACTAAAGCTATAAAAATTCAGTATAAGCCATTCAGCTTCAGCAGCCCCAGCTGGTTATGACAAGCCATCAAGAGAGGGTCTGGAGACCTACAAAAGGAACCTGGTCCTTTAACAAGGTTTGAGTAAGTGGGTCAGCTGTCACCTGTGACAGGGTTTGGCCTCTCGAAAGAGAATGCCTTAGCTGCAGCAGCCCAGGGTCAGTTTTCAACAGCTGGGACTTGAACGTTTAGGTTGTTAAAAAGTCATTGGTAACATTTTTTCTAGTGGAAGACATATATATTTTCTCCAGCAATGTTAGGCTGTACATAGGAGGAAAAAGGTGCATGTGTATATAAGAGTGATACATCTTTTCTCATAAAATAAGGGGAAAAAGCACTTCAAGATTACATTTACCAAACATTTAATGTGTAAAGATTAAATAAAAGATCATTCTCCAATCTATATTTCATTTCTCAAGCCCAACTACTTCAGGGGGAGTCGGGAGGAGGCAAATAACAACGAGCAGAAATACCCAAGCTAATTTATCTTTCTCTAGCAAAGTTTAACATTTTTGGAATAGTCATCTGCTTTATGGCTTTGATTCTTTTAAAGATATTGAAATATATGTGCTTAACTATGAGAAACACAACTGAAGAGTCACATTCATTTTTCTACTCTCCTTTTAATGTATATATTTAGTGCTGAAGCACCAAAAAGCAATAGAAAGGAGTCTTTAGAAAGAACTGATGACTTTTTCTATTTGACAGGGATCTTGTTTTGAAAATACTCATCATGAAAACACAAGGTTCTGATCAAAACAGTGGAAAAGCAATTTAATTTTCTTGGATATGTGGTCCAGCCCTCCATGTGGGAGGATGAAGTTCAGATGCTCTGGAGAATCCATCTTCTACTCACTCCTATTCAAGTGTACAGGGTCCTCTGCTTAAAGGACCCAACATTCTACATCCAAGTCAAGCAAACAGTTCCCAGCTTCAATTGAAACTGGGACAGAATTATTACTTTTTTTGCTTTTCCAAGATATATGGATCACGTGGCATATTAAAAAAATGCATACATAACAGAGCTAGTTAGGTCTCCTAACTTCTTTTAATTAATGTGGGGAAAATGCCTAAATATGTCTTGGTAAATTTTTCCAAAGACACACTTCAAAGTTGTCTTGCTAATCAATGGGTGGTAATTTAAGTTCTGTGCAATCTCAAAAAAAAATGCAAGTGAAAACAAGAGTTCCAACAGCCCTGTTCTGTCTCCTTGTGCCTTTATTTTCCCCCTCCTTGCCTAGACTACTGAAGTCAGACAGGTTGAGGAGACAGTCACCTTCGAGAAAGCCCTTTGCCCTGCCAGGTGAAAGTCATGCCAGCAACCAAAGTAGAATCTGATATAAAAATAGGAGCCGAAGGAATCCAGGGAAAGCAAAGGACACTGCGCGGCCAGTTCAGATGGCCAAAAACGCAAAAGAGGTAACAGAAGCTTAAGGCGATATCTGAAGGAGCTCAAGAATTCGCGTCTCCTACCCACATTAATGAGGTAAATGAATAAAGCACTAAAATGGCCAAGTGGCAGACTGAAAAACCAATGAGTATATTATATAATGTTGCAGAGCTACAGGTGAAGGACATTAGTCTACTTTTTTCACATGTCTCTGTTCATACACAAAGGCCATTTACTTGACTGAGGTAAAATAATGGTTACTCTCATCCAAAAAAAAGAAAAAGATTGCAAAGGTGTCCATACAAAGTAAATAAGTGTGAAATTAATGCAATTCAACATCAATACATGATACTAAATATGGTATTAATCATTATGTCACTTCATTTTTAGACACCCTAGGTCAAATAAATTCATGGCTAATACTTTTTTTAGAAAGGAGAAGGAGATTGATATTTAAATAGTGCCACCAAAAGCAGAAATAAAGTTAAGGGGTTTACAGGAGTCAAAAGCAGGTTAGTGACAAAGGCATGATGATGTCTCTGAGGTAGTAAAAATATTTGTATGTTTAAAAAACTAAAGGAAGCAGCTGTCTAAACATTTTAGCTTTTTTTCCCCCCAAAAAAATGTTCATATGCTGTTCTGAGGATAGAAATAATCCGAGCTGAGAGGCGATGTTTTAACCCATTAGAACACACACACAATCACAACCACACACAATGAAGTGCCTGTGTCCCTCCCTCCTTCCCCTTTTTGATTTGAGGCATTTCCTCCTAACTTGACTGCAAGAAGGAAATCCTGAAAGCCAGGGTCAACGACAAATACCTTGGTTTTCAAAAAGCTTAACTGCTTTGTTCGTAACTTTTCTGCTCATGTGAACTGTAAATCTTTGAAAACGGAAATATTTGAGACCACGAAAGGTGTTACTCTTTCTATCATCCTCTAGTACTTTTTAGTCACACTTTTAAGAGGTGATCAAAGGAAATAAAGAATACTTTCTGCATAACTTGGGCAGTACAACAGTCTGCACAGTAAGACTAAAAAACATGAAGTTCGAACTTGCTGGTTTTAATTTTAAAAAAAGGACGTGAGAATGCTATGTTTTACAAACTACCATTATACATTTAATGCTAATCTAACTTTATTAAAAAGATATATCTACAGTAGAAAAAAAAATTATAAAGTACAACTGCAACAAAAACCAGCTCAAATCTAGAATACACATGTTTACTTCCCTATTTCCTTCATCTTTATATATCAAAATACATACCGGTCACATAGATGTAGCCATGGTTCCCCTACAGTTTTATATTCTGCACTCTCATTTAACATTAAATTATAATACTTTCCATATGCCCCACATATTTGCAGTTATAATTTCATTAAGAATTCCAAATATTCCACAAATTTAATAAGCTATTTATTCCCTTGCTTACTTATTTCTACAATGCCCTCTTACAGAATGGGCCTGACGTGGAGTCATCATTTGGGGGCATGATCATGATTTCTATGATTCTATTTAGACACTTAAGAGTGTTTCCAATTGTTTTTTCTCCCATTTGGAGCTAAACCTGCAATGAGTAACTTCATGTAATATAGCTCCCTTCCTCAGCTGAATAATTTCTTCCTAATGAATCAAAAGTTATAAACAATTTTTTAGTAACTATAATGCCTCATTGCTTTTCCAAAATGTCCCCATTTATAATACCAAGAGTGATAAATTGAAACAAATATCCAATAATTACTTCAATATTGAGACAGTTGGGAGTCAATTTTTTAAATGCTCTTAGCTTTTTTCACTTTTCAGAATTAAATAAATAATACATGTACATAGATAAATTCCAAACATGTATTTGCCAAAGTCGAAAGTAAAATCAATGTTCTCTCAATTCCTAAACTCCAGTCTCATTGTTAACAATCTGGAGTGTATTTCTTCTTGTACATATAAGTATGTGTATATATATGTAGGATTAATTTTTTCATTTTACAATACTAAATCTCCTCCTATCTTCAAATATGAGCCCATAATAGGCTGTCTATGCCTTCTGTAATATGACTCTGTCTCATTCAAATATCACTCAATTCCAGTTATACACTCAGTATAGCAACATCACTAAGAATTATATCAATACTCAGGGAGCCACTCCTGCATAACCTAAAACAGGAGATAATCCCCAAACTTTAAACACTGGGATGAGTGTGTGTGTACAAGAATTACCTTCCTAACTATGCTTAAGACCTGCAATAAAATGGCCTTGCATGCCTTAAGATCATGTCGCTAATGCAGTACAAGGAAGTGTTTAGGAAGGGAGTAAGCCTGACATCAGAAACGTGTGCCCCACATGTGGATAACCAAGACTGTATAACACCAACACTGTAGCCAGAAAGACAAAAGAGTAAACTACAGTTTAAGAGAGATGGGTGACAAAGAGTTAAAAGTCAAAGAAACTTTATGAGACTTGCCAGGAAGTAACCAGCTAAATCTTGGAAACTGTGGTTTCTCTAAAGGGTATAAGCTGTATTACTGATTTGATAAAGCCATAAGACCCCCACTGTAAGGAACATCACTTTTGTCATCTCTCTGTCAATCTGCCTCTTTCTGTACAGTCGGGAGAATTTTTTTGGTGATCCATGCCTCTGCTGTTAACAATCATTCAAGGTGGAATGGTCACCCCAGTGAAACACCCCTCCCGCGTTTGTTGTCCCATCATGATGTTTAATTTTTAACAATACTTATAACTGGTGTTTTTTTATTTACTTATTTAATATATGTCTTCTCCCACATGAAACTAAGGGCATGTTTCTTTTTCCTTCATGCCAATGAATATTTATTGAGCACCTATATATGCTGTACAAAGGAGGAAGACTAGTGAAAACAGGTAAAAATTGTTCCCTGGTGAAGCTCACATTCCAACAAGAAGAGAAAGACAATCCACGACGACTGTAAAATCTATAGTGTATTAGAATGTAGTGTGTCTGTGAAGAAAACTAGAAGGAAGGAATACACAGAATGCCCAAGGTATTGGAGGTCTGTAGATGTGATTTAAACACCATCTCCAGCACCTAAAAGGAAACATGCAGACCCTCAATAAATACTGGCTCATGGAACGGGCCAGATGGGCAAAAATCAAATAGCATATCCCATATTCCAGGGAGACTCCCTGGAAATAGTGATTGATTGGTTTTGAGATGTGCAGATAACAAGATCAGAGTCATTCGGATGCACAAGATTGGAGCAAGCAAGCTCCACTGTATTTGGTGCTGTGAACATGTTCCATGTGAAGCTATTGTAGCCACCTGGCAATCATGAGAATAATCCATCATAGGCAGAAAGGCAGAGCCAAACAGAGCAAGAGAACGCCCTGGTTACATCATGATTGTCTGGTTCAACTGACATCCAAAGATGTGCCCCTCGACTGAGCTATGGAGTTGCTTCAGGCAATCAGAGCCTCTAAATCGACTGTATCAGCTCTTCTATGTACAGCAAAATAACTCCTTGCTTCGCTTTCACTAAAAGGAGTACTCTTAGGGGCCACC
Organism: Ovis canadensis; assembly: GCF_042477335.2. Taxonomy (NCBI): domain Eukaryota; kingdom Metazoa; phylum Chordata; class Mammalia; order Artiodactyla; family Bovidae; genus Ovis; species Ovis canadensis. The sequence continues at coordinate 39,498,581 of NC_091250.1, read as the reverse complement.
TCCTCATTTGGAAAAGTTAGAGTCACTGGTATGATGTTGTTTCATCCAGTCTAAGCTGAGTTTCCTATTACTTGCAATCTAATGATTCTATACTGACATGCATCCCAATTTACCGTATAACACAAATTGTCTTCCCAGCACATATCACACTCACTAGTACGACCCTGTTTGAGTTTGAAATATTTCCTCTGCATTCCACTACCAGCCTCAAATCTCTAACAGTCCTACATAGAATATTCACATGCTACTTTCTTGCCTGTTCCACAAAGCTTCACTATTAATCCACTCATTATTCATTCAGCTGTTAAATAAATGTTTAGCAGGCACTGAGAAGAAGAAAACAAATAAGCCCAGTCCTTGTTCTTAAGGACATTTCAAAAAGGAAGGGGAATACTCCAATAATAGCTGTAAAAGCAAATGCAGGCCAGTGGCTGCTTGAACAGAATGATTCTCAGAAGACAATGACAGAGTGAAGGCTGGGGCAATTAACGCATGTTTCAGATGGTCCACAACTTCGCTCACTTCCTCTATGCCCACTGATGGTACTCATTTACTCCCCTACTATACAGCCCCCAACATCCCTTTTTTTATAAGAAATATGGACACAATTCCTGCCCTCAATGACCTTAGAATCTTTTCTCCCCTAAAAGGTCCTAAGGTCCTTGAGGGCAGGAATTGGGTCCAATTTTTCTTATAAAAAGATTATTTTATAAAACCATTATTCTTCTTTCTACCATATAACACAGAATGTCTCCCATAAATGTTTATTAACTTTAAATTTGTTTGTTTTGTTCTAAAACTTTTGAAAAGGACCATAGATGCTATTTCTAGCCCTAGTTAAATTTCATTGTTTTTTTAAACAGAGTACTAATTTTCCCTTATCTGTTTTGACAGCTGAAAGCTTATCAGAGCTGCTCATCCTAAATGATATCAGTAGAGGCTCCTCTTCCCATGGCATCTCCACATGGCCTATAAATCAGCCTCTTCTTTGTGGGTCAAAGTAACTTCCTGCTTTGCTTTCACTAACAGGAATAACTGGAGTACTCTCAGAAGCCAGAGATAATTACTTGAGAGAATTTCACTTCTGAGCACCAGATACAGGGATCACGACGCTGTGGCAATGAATCTGAAAGTGTCTACTGCCACAGTGGGCTTCCACAGTGGTTCAGTGGGAAAGACTCTGCCTGCAGGGCACAAGGTGCAGGAGACACAGGCTTGACCCCTGGGTCAGGAAGATCCCCTGGAGGAAGGCATGGCAACCCACTCCAGGATTCTTGCCTGGAGAATCCCATGGACAGAGGCGCCCAGGGAGCTAGAGTCCGTGGAGTCACACAAGAGTCAGACACGACTTAGCAACTCAACAACAACAACGGCCACAATACTCCTTCATCAGGCTGTTTTCAATTTAAATAAAGATTTTTAGAATGATGAACTAAGTGGAACTAACTACAGCTTTTAGTTCTTATGATAAAGCAAACAACAATTAATCAAAGAACAAAGAGCAGGGGTGGGCCACACATATTCCTGAACAAAATTTCATGAATTCTTAAGAGCTGATATGTTTCAAAAGGGGGAAAAACAAAATGTTTTCCTCATATGGTGAACAGTGAATCGTGTTTGTATTGAAGCTTTTTTCCATATGATGATCTCATGTATCAGATTATAAAATTTGAATATTTTTTTTAAAAACCTTTCCCAAACTATGTGGTCATTCATAGGCTATCATTTGTAAGTTTGAGTAATCAATTTCCTAACCATACTGCCCAAATCTCATCCACTATTTCAAAATACTAAACGTTTGGTACTATGGTACATTAGGCTACAGGAAGCTAGCCTAGAGACAAACCTCACACTTGGGATGTGGCGTGTGGGCAAGGGCATTCTGAAGCTTGGGGCAGGAAAGTGCAAGCAGCAGAGAAACTGGTCTTGTCTTTGCTCCACTCTAATCCCACTAGCCTTTAGTTTTCTCCTTGCTTACTTCCTGGCTCCCCTCCAGGCAATATTATAATTCCCATTTTTTCACCTTCCCACACTTCCTCTTTTCCATATGACAATTTGGAGAGTGACTGACGGCCCAGAGCCCACTCCAAGGGATGAGCAAGCTCAGGAACTCTTTCTTTCTTCATCCTTTAGATCTCCAAGACAGCCCAACCTGCACAGCCACGGCTGTGTCCCCTTAAGAAAGGAAGAAGTGGCTGCTCCCTTTCTCTTTGCAGCACCTCCTCCTACTCCAGGACATTCCCTAGACGATGCCCTCTGCCAACCTGCATGCCCGCTAGCATGGAGTGGGTGGTCCACGCCCTTCTTTCACCTCCATCTGGACACATAAACAGGTGCCTTTGGGCAAATCACTTCAACTCCTTGGGTCTCAGATGATCCAAATGATGGCTAGACTGCTTGCAGTTCAATATTTTTGTTCCCAAATATTAAATATTCCTACAGCTTTGCTTTTACTACTTTTGGCTTATTTGTTTCTTCTGTCTCTCTCCTGCTCAGTGAGGGTGGGGATAATGTCCAAGTTCTCAGGGGCTAGCACTGGGCCTGGCAGGTGTCTAGGAGACATTCTATATGTTTATGGAGAATGAACATACATAGTATTTCAACATCTTTAAAGCAAGCCTATTAAAGCAATAGGGAAAGAAGAATAATCTGCTTTTTCAGTTCACCAGTCACTGAACTAAGACTCTGTTACCTAGAGGATGCCATCATTTTTGACCCTTTATGTCAAATAGGGTAGAAGAGAGCAGCGGTTCTCAAAGAGAAAATAGAATGGAAATGGGATTATAGTCCTCGACATGGCAATCCACTCCAGTACTCTTGCCTGGAAAATCCCATGGACAGAGGAGCCTGGTAGGCTACAGTCCATGGGGTCGCAAAGAGTTGGACACAACTGAGCAACTTCACTTCACTTCACATGAGAGTGGGATTCTAAGTATTCTTTTTTTGAGGAAGGCATTCATTTCATTAAGTAATTCTGAAGCACTGATGCCTACCAACATATCACCTCCATGAGGAATCACCAAATTAGATGATCATTAAGGCCCTTCCAGCTTTAATCCTAGAACACATCCTAAATTTTATAAAATCTGTTTATTATTTTTTCCAGGAGTACTTTAGTACTTCTAAATACTAAGTACATGTCAACTAGAGGTGAAAACTTTATGTTCAATACATAGCTAATTTAATGGTTTATTTCACTAAGGCCTAAATTTTAAGTTTCTAATACCACTACATTTTAAAATTATATTTTGTGAATGTTAATGATGAAAAAATTAAAACTGATGCAAAAACTATATATGGCAAAGGAGAGAGAGAGAGTTTCCCATCTAGGATAAGTTTTCTTAGTCTTGGCATGATTGAAATTTGCGGGTGGACAAGTCCTTGCTGTGGGGGGCTGTCCTGTCCATTGAAGAATGTTTAGCAGCATCCACGGCCTTGATTCATTAGCACCAGTACCTGATCCCTACCCCTAGTTATGACAACAAAAAATGTCTCCACATATTACCAACAACCCCCATTCTGACCACACTGGGAACCAGTAGGGGAATAACATTAAAATTATTTAATTATCTAATTATGGTGTGTGTGTGTGTGTTCTCATCACTCAGTCACATCTGATTCTTTGCAACCCATGGACATAGCTCTCCGGGCTCTGCTGTCCATGGAATGTTTCAGGCAAGAATACTGGAGCAGGTTGCCATTTCCCACTCCAGGGGATCTTCCTGACCCAGGGATCGAACCCATGTCTCTTGTGTCTCCTGCGCTGGCAGGCAGATTCTTTATCATTGTACCATCTAGTACTAATAGGCAATTACTTAAGGGAAAGAAGTACTTATCTGAAAGGATATTCACTCATTTGCTAGTTCCTTAAATCCTTCTGTGAATAATAAGACAAATGAGTTTTATCAAAACAAGCATCAATTTTTTAATTTGTCCATAAAGCATACACAGGTGGAAAACCTCAAACATGAGCATACCCACACCCATAGTCTAAGACTTAAAGAAGCCTAAATAACATTTCCTAAACATTTCTGGAAATTTCCTTTTGAAAAACTGGACACCCTCATTCAAAACCTCATTGTGGATCCCATGATTTAAGACCATGTCTAGACAGAATAAAACAAAAAGGAAATTTGGCAATTCTTTTGATATGATTAGTCTGCTTCAAACTTTTCTCTTTGGGGTCTAAATTATAGCTTTTTGCTGTCAACACTAATAAATTTAACCAGATAATTAGCAAGTCTACAAATAACTTTTGCTATGTAGACATTAGCAACCACAATGATTTAAAGATGTTTCCATCTTTTTCCATGAGACCTCTTAACTGGTTCTAAATCCCAGAGGAAAGTGTAAAAAGAAAATCACTCAAATTCAAGTCAAACACTAGAGACTGGGATCTGTTCACTCAGATAAACCAGACCCAGCATCTCATGAGCTTCACACAAACTTCTCCACAGTTGCAAGGCCTCAAGAATTGTTCCTTCTCACTCAGTTTTACTTTGTAACTGATTCGAAAACAGGCAAAGCTGTGATTTTTTTTTTAAAATTTCTTAAGGAATATTATGTTTTTCAAGCAAAATGTGTCAAGATCAGAGACACACTAACCATTTAACCCTAAAAAAATAAAAGTATGCAATTTAAAGATGTTTTTACATGGTAGCCTGAGAGAAATTTCCAAACTTTGTTAAGAATTACCAAGCTTGTCAAAGTAATTTTCTAAGATAAAATTTAATTAATGTCAAAGTGATCTTTAGGTTACTTTAAATTCTATTTGTGTCTCATTCTCTGCGGAAGATAGGAGTTAACCATTACATATTGGCTAGTATGTTTGTTTCTACGATTACACATAGGCATTACATACCCATGCAAATTTTAAAGTCGATCATTCATCTAGAGTCTAACATGGTCCATATGTCTCCCAGCGCCTATTCTTCATCTATTTCACTATTCCTTAATAGCTCTATGAGAAAGCTAAGGAGGAATAAAAAGGATGGATGAGCTAGTTTCATTACACTCCAGGTTCTGATAAACCAGTTTATCTTTTGTGTATGTGTGTGTGCGTGTTAGGTTAACCTCCTCAAAAATAATCATGAAGTAATTAGGAGAATATGTACATTTTCTCGTTAAAGATGAAACCTCAGTGTTATTCTTATGGATTCTGGTGATTATATCATTTTATTTAAGCATTTTACTCATGGGCTTAATTTTCCTGAGAGTTTCAATTAGATTACTATGTTTCTATTTCCCAATAACTTTTTTAAAAATAAAGGGTATCTTTTCTGAAGTTTATTTACTATCACAGAGCAAACATTTACATTTATGCAAAGGTATGTACCACTGATAAACAGTCATATACCCAAAGTTAGGAGACTTAAAACCATGTCTGAATTAGTCAATGACTTGTAGCTAAACACTGCTAAGACATGGAATGTGTCCTTCTCAACAATCCCTTCTAAAGTCTGCAGTCTGCAGTCAAGCTGCTGTAGAAAGGTTTTGAAGTTAAATAAAAACATGTGAAACAACAATATATTTAAATGCTGAGGACTTCCTTAGAAAAATTTTAATATCTGCACAATTGGACACAATGTCATTCCAGAAACATATAAAGTTCCTATCAAAATCTCTCTGGTTTAGAGGTAGTAGCAAATGAAACACGGCTGTGCGTGTGCTTAGTCACTCGGTCATGTCTGACTCTTTGGGACCTGATGGACTATAGCCCGCCAGGCTCCTCTGTCCTTGGGATTCTCTAGGCAAGAACACTGCAGTGGGTTGCCATGCCCTCCTCTGGGGGACCTTCCCAACCCAGGGGTCAAATCTGCATCTCTTGCGTCTTCTGCACTGGCAGGCAGATTCTTTGCCATGTGAGCCGCCAAGGACAAAGCAGGAAATATTTATATACTGCTGCTTTCTTCATTTTCTCTTGTGATCTTTTCTTTTTAATAAAGTGTGGTTGCCTTCTGTCAGTGATACTAGCAAGTGAAAGTTTCCTGAGCCTCCCTCCTCTTCTCTATGTCTTTTAGGGCTGCAATGGGATTTAGTCTGAATGATACATGCTACCTATTTTAGCAAAGTGGCCACAATATGGCAAGTTAAAGAGTAACTTCCATTTCAACAATAAAGAACCCAAGGCATGGAGAAAAAATATCATCACACTTATTTACCATGACCTAAGTGATTCCTGTATGGATACCATGAATTAATTTCATAATACAGGTCACTGCTTCACCAGGATAACATCAGCAGATCTATATGAGGTGACTGAAGCTGACGCAAGGTCTTTTAGGAAGCCTGTAACTTGACTGTAGAGAGGGTATCCTGACCAATCACCTGGGTTGCCAGGAAGGAGAATCTACTGGGTGACCAGCCCTGGGATAGGGTCAAACATGTAGCCCCAAACTCTGCACCCCCACCCCCACCCCCTACATAGCCAGCTATTAGCAGAAAATTCTGAACATAATCCGTAGTAACAGAAGCTTCCACAAGCATTTTCCTCTGTTGTTCTGTGCAAAAATCTGGTCTGAGCAATGAGGATTCCCCTGCCCTCCTAAATCTCAGGTACTGAAAGTCTGACACATACTATTTTAGTCATTTTTAAGTAAAACATGAAGGTAATTTTGGGGGGACTGGTTTTTCATGCCTTATCGTGATGTTTTGATTATAGTGCCTTTTGTTTGAATAGTTCAGCTGTTTTTACTTTTATCGCCACCACTTCAGGAGCCAGAGCACACTGCTGATACAAAGCAACAGGATCAGAAATGAGAGGACCAGCTCTTAAGGGAACAGGCTCTGCTCAGACTGAATTGTGCAAATCCCCAGCAGGTTTTCTCAGCAGTGACAGGCCAATTGCAAAGAATGATTCCAGAGGTTCCTCTCAGGTCCAAAGATCCTTGGAGGTCTTGGAATCAGCACAAGCCAGTAGGTCACATAGCTTCTTCGACACCAGCATCACAGGAAGGTGTTCCCCGTCAGATTCAAGTGTCCCTAAGGTACACCTCAAAGTCATTCAGCACCGGAGTTTCACACTCCCTTTAAAACTGGACTTAGGCAAAGAATGTTTATTCAAGGTCACCTAATAACTGGCAGTCAATACCTACACCTAGCAGGAATCTTTTTTTTTTTTTTAATAGATGTTACATATAATAATTTTATAGTTTTCATCCTCTATGTCTCTAAAATGCTGGAGGGTAGAAAGTTTGTAACAAACACACACTGAGCATGGATAAATGATACTGAGTAAATGAGTTATAATTTCTGTTACAAAGTATCCAACTTGATTTCATCAGATCAGAAGCATTAGTAGGTAAAGATACATTTGTACTACTGTCCCCCCTTTATCATCAAAGACTGGTATCCTGCACATCCCTATAGCTACTTTAAAAGGCTTTCCTCAACAAACTTTTATTCAATATCTATATGTATCCCAGCTCTGTGATGGTTATAACTTGGCCTATAAAGTTAATGGTCTTTGCCCTTCAGGAACACAGTCTACTAAGGAAGAGTGAGGAAAACGAAAGTAAAAAGGCAAATAAGACTAACATGTTGACTGCTATTTCAGAGAGACAAATAACTTAAATCACAAGAACAAATAAGCTAAAATATCACCAACTTTATATAACAGAGACAAAGTAAAAAGGTTCGTACACATACGTATTACACATTCCAAGCTTTCAAGTCAAACTACCCATGTAAATACTTTGTATCCAGAAGATATGAATCATAGAAATATTATAAAACATGTTTAGTCAGAAAACCTGTTTGGATCTAAGACTGGCCAAGTCACATATCTTGGCTTAGGTTTTCCTGACACATAAAGGACAAAGATCACATCAAAACATAAACTGTGATGACAATCTACTAGGGAAAAGGCATTTGTGTTACCATAGTGATAAAACATAGTCATTGCCATTTTTTTTTAGCATAACTGAGTTACAATTTTTGTCATTACTTCTAAGCTAATATTTTAAATCATTTTATGCCACATAATACAACATTTTGTATAAGGTCTTAGATGTTATTCCAGACTGCATTGGAAATCCACCCCCCCAAAATCATGTATTTCTGAACAATGCTGAGTTCTCTCCATATCAATAATATCACAGATAATTAGAAGAAGAAAAAAAGGGGGCTTGATAGTATTACACTGAAAGTACTCAAATTTAGGAAATAATTTCAAAAGTCCTTAACAGAAGTCACCATTATTCATCAAAAATAGAACCATCTCAGATACCAACACAGTAATCATACTTATATACATCTATATCTACAAATGCACATATATACACATTTTCATATAAAATGTTTACTTTACATAACTATACACACACACACACTGATGACATATAAAGCAAGCAACCATGCCTTCGAATGTCCAAAACTTATTGAGACTACAAAGTTCAATTCACTTACTATCAAAATCATATTGATATACATCACTGCTTATTACATACTAGGCCCTCCCTACTCAAATATTCCCAGTGAAATTAGTGTATGAATCACCCAATGCTCTTGTCATTCTTCACCCAAGAAATGTAACAATAATGCTCCTAAGAAAAATAGTCTTGCTTAGGTTTTTAAAGGGTGTTTTACCTATTTTAAAAATTATCTTGTACTTATTTTACATACTTAATGACAGGGCTTACTCCAAATAACAAGATATGATTTTTTAAATGTATATATATATATATATATATACATATATATATATATAATATGTATGTAAGTATTTTAAATCACTTGTGCTCAAAAGAAACTCCTAATTAAAATAAAACATGCAAGCAAATATTACTCATATCTGTCTTTTGCAGCAACTGGTTCACTGAATACAATTTGTAGGATATCCTAAAGAAATTTCAATTTGAAAGAAAAAAAAGTAAAAATGAAACCAAAACTACCAGCTTCTACAACGGTACACCTTTTCTTTGAAACAGTAATTAATCTCACTGGTAGAGATTCCCTGGATTTCTGAATAATACTTATTCCATTTATGAAAATAGGGAAATATTAAGTAAAATGTATAAACGCTGTAGAAAGAGCTCTATATTGAGTAAAGAGATGATTTATTAATTCACTTATGGCAGAAATACTTCTCAGCACGTTGCTGGAATGAAATCCCAGCTCTGTAACCATGGACGGGGAATTCACTTCAGTTTGCTCTTTGAAATGTATCTGCAGCCTCATCTTCAAGGTCCCTTCTGGCTCTAACACTATGAGAAGATCTGCTAAAATATTACATTGTTATAAGGATCTTTGCTGTTCAGTTGCTAGGTCATGTCCAACTCTTTGTGACTCTTTGTGACTTCGTGGACTGCAGCACACCGGGCTTCCCTGTACTATCTCCCAGAATTTGCTCAAACTCATGTCCATTGAGTCAGTGATGCCATCCAACCATCTCATCCTCTGTTATCCACCTCTCCTCCTGTCTTCAATTTTCCCCAGCATCAAGGTCTTCCAATAGAATTATATAATCCCAGGGGTAAGGACAAAACTTTTCTAAATCAGTATACTACCACAAAGCAATAAATGACACTTGATCTGTAATGACAATTCGTTATAGCATCCACCAATAAAAAGATAATTAACACAAGTCATGTCTAAATCAGTCCTTATCATACACTTTTGTACAGAGCTCCAAATAATCTAAAAGTCCTCACTAGTTAATTCTCAACATTATCATTCCCCTTTGACAAAAGGAGAAATTGAGTCTTAGAGTCAGAAGAGTAATTTGGCCAAATATCAGCAAGACAGAGACTAGCACGACAAATCCAAAGTCCCTGGCTCTCAGCCCCTGTCTTTTAGGAGTATGGAGTAAGTGCCTCCTGAATCGCTCCAAGGCAGAGTTATAAACTAAGTGCAAAGTTTAGGGACAAATTTATGTCTCACTTAACGATTGGGAGTGGCCATTAAATAAAGCCTGTGTCATTCAAAGCTGTATCCCACTTCAAAATTCATCTCTTTATTAAGAAATAACCAGAGAGATGTTTCATAATCAAGAGGGGCTTCACTCTCCCCCACGACTATGTCAAAATAAGAAGTACAATGCAGAATGTACAGTCTACTAGCATCTGAATTCAGTAATAATTTGTTCATGAAATGTTTCATTCTGACGTGCTAAAAATTAACGTCTCCTCAAAGTTAAATGGTCAAATTTTCTATTTAAAAAATCTTTACCAGTACTTTGAAAATTACAAATGTAATGGGTAATCACATTTCTTTTACCTCCAGCTTGCCAACAATCTCACATTAACTCACCCCAAGGGAAATTTCCATATTTTCATTATACGTACACAACAATAGGGGCTTCCCAGGTGCCTCTAGTGGTAAAGAACCCACCTGCCAATGCAGGACATGTAAAAGGTGCAAGTTTGATCCTGGGTTGGGAAGATCTCCTGGAGGAGGGGATGGCAACCCACTCCAGTACTCTTGCCTGGAGAAGCCCGTGGACAGAGGAGTCTGGCAGGCTACAGTCTATCAAGTTGCAAAGTCAGACACAACTAAAACAACTTAGCACGCATGCCCACACATAAAACTATAAAAATGTATGCATTGTGTGGATAATTGTTTATTAATAAAAATGATATAAAACACAAACTCATATATCTATGTACACAAGTATCTGAAATTTATTTTGTTCTCTTAAAAACTACCATGTACATTTTGCCAAGGGTATAGATATCTACAAATCTATTTTTAAAGCTGCACAATATTCCATAGCCTGAATGTACTACATTTGGCTCAAAAAGTTTTCACCGCTTTTTTAATTAATAAAAATACATTTTAATTAACTTATATCATATATACAATATAAATTAACATATATAATTAACTCATATTAACAACACATAGGTTATTGACAACAGAAACCTTGTATTCTATCCTTATGTATTATATGTATTGGTATTTTCTGTACAATGGATTCCTAGAAGGACAGGACCACTGAGACAAACTAAAACCCTTTACATAATTATATAAATTTTCTACCACATTTTCTGCAAACTTTTTTCTGCCTTTGTTCTGGTATCTTTTGCAAGTGAGAATTTTTACTTTTTATATAACCAAATCTTTCAGTATTTGCTTTATACATCAAAGTTTTATAGCAAGCTTCCAAAGACCCCTTTCATCAGGATACTTTACTAATATTCTCCTATGTTTTCTCTTAACATTTTTATTTAGATTGCTTTTAATCTTATGTTGTTAATATATTTAGAATCTATTTTTGTGTACGATATTGAACAAGCCCTTAAGCTATCTGATTTTTTGAATAATCCATGCTCTTTCTACTTATTTGAATTTTTATCGTTTAGTAACTTTCATGGTGAACTAGAACTCGTCTCTGAATTTTGCCTGATGCTGCTCCTTTCTGTGCTAGCACCGCCCTGTCATTTGTACATTTTCATTCTTAGGATAAGGCAACATTCTACTGTGGTTTCCTTTCTATAGGTGAAAAAGTTTTAATTTTTGTTTTTTAAAATTATTGTAACAAGAGTCAAACACAGAATGTCGTGTGGAGTTTAAAGCTTGCTCATCCAGATAAGGAAGTCACTGATCAATCTTCTAAATTCTTCATGTTAAGATTTTAGACAGTTTTGTATTTAAAAAATGAATGAAAACTTATCTTTACATATCCAATACATTTATTTTTTATTGAAATACGGTAGATTTACAATGTTATGTTAATTTCTGCTGTATCCACTAGGTTTTAAAATAAAATCCACAACTTCTATAGGTTCTAAACTTGATATCCATTTATTCAATTTACCTACACGAGTAATTAAAGAGTTGGAACGAAAAAAAAATTTTTGACCCTACATTTTTAATAATAACAAAACAAATTCACAAACCTCTAATAAATGCTCCTTATTTTGATATGCTACAATTTATATGAGACAGTCTAAACAGGCCCACCAGCAAGTAAGGCCCAATTTAAGGAAAAACACTGAGGCCTTTGAAAACTAACTGAAATGTCAATCCACTTTAGAAGAAAGCTATTAGTAAAACAAGGATGAAGTTACAAGCACTTGTGAAAAGCACAATAAATAAACAATAAGACTCATTCAAAGATACTGGGGAGATATTCAGGCTTTGAAGAGTCAGAACAAGAGTCTGCAGAACCAGTTCCCACATGGGTAAGAGTCTGTTTATTTTATTTTGCTTATCTGAAATCAGAGCAAATGATCCCAGTGGTTTGGAACGGCTGGAAAAGGTTTCACTACATCCAGGAGAGAAAAGCTGCTTGGTTTTCGAACACCTTAACTGCTTTGTTAGTAACTTTTCTGCTCATGTGAACTGTAAATCTTTGAAACGGAACTATTTGAGACCATGAAAGGTGTTACTCTTACTGTCATCCTCTACCACTTTTTAGTCACATTTTTAAGAGGTGATCAAAGGAAATAAAGAATACTTTCTGCATAACTTGGGAAGTACAACAGTCTGAACCCTTGACTCATGGTTTATGGAAACCCATTTACAGAAATGTGTTTCATATTTCCGAAAAAGATGTTAAAATGAAATTAAACGGTCATTTTTAATCATAATTGAAGTTTTCTAGAAAACTGACAAATATTTAAAATGTGAATCATAATGACCTGTTTCCACAATTTAATTTAGGGCTAAGCTAACTGATGAGAAAGCCTAGACGACACTTCTTTCAGAGTACAAGAGCGAAGGGAAAACAATAACGATCATCCCTTTTTTATATAAAAAGTAAAAGGTAACCATATTCTCTGAATAGGATAAAATAAGATTAGTAATATCAAAACTTTCTATTTGAGTGCAATTTCAGAATGAAATCATTCATCACAGTCTTCCTACTTTAAAAGCAGTAAACAGTTGTCAAAGGCTTTTTTGGAGTTGAGGAAAGAGTTTAGGAAACAATCGATGATAAAGCTTTTAACTTCTACACATATCATCTTCTAGCATCTAAGAGTATAAAAAATATTTTAAGAACATACACTACGTTATCACTGAAATATATCTAGCCTGACAACTAAATAGTTTTCTAAGAATATTTCCTGATTCACAAAAATGATCACGTATTCAGTGTATCTGAAATGATGGAAATACATCCATTTCCAGTACCTGAGAACTCTATTACCAATTACACTAGTTCATTTCAAAGCTTCACACAGTGTTTTGAGAGCAGGATTTACTTGGATGGTATGCTTAAGTAAGACTTTTTTTCCCCCATAAAGAGACATATTGAGGAGAAAGACATTTTAACTCTGCCTCCCAAAAAGAAGAATGCACTTTAGCATCATAAGGGGATGAGGCAGGCCACAACTAATATAAGGAGTAAAGCTACAAATTCTTTCACGCAGGAAAATTAGTGCTTTGTCATGTCCTTGGAAGATCTTTCCTTTGGTTAGCTTATTGTGGAAGAGGTTTCTATATTGGTTGGCTATCATTAATCTAATTGCATAGTGTAGGAGCTAATTAGAGAGGGTACTTTTCTGTTTCAAAAATACTGCCTCAGGTGAAGCTTGAATTAGTAGCCAACTCCCCCCCGGTCCTCCAAGCCTCAACTCACTCCAGAATCAGAGCTCTGTTTGCAACATCTACCACTCACTCCCAGTTTGGAATGCAGCCTGCTTTCTCCACCTGACCATGGAGGTTCCCTCTCCGGAAAGCCACAAATTACAGTGCTAGATTTCAGCCAACAGAAGAAGGCATTTGGAGGTAAAGCCAAAGTGAGGGTGAAAGAAAATTTCCAGTAAGAAACCAACAGTAATAACTGATGTGTGAGCTACACAAAAAGTAAAGGAATATGGGCTGTATACAGGGAAGGCTGACATGCGATCACAGGATCGAAAAGAGTCAGACACAACTTAGCAACTGAACAACCACCACCCACTACCATACTCACTTCTCAGAAAAAAAAATGAAGACAAAAACTCTGACCCAAAAGTAAAAAATACTCATAGTAGCAAAGCTACAGATTTCATTCACTTTTTTCCTACACTAATTCTGAAGTTGACACATCAAGCATTACAGAATTATTGACTTAAGGGCCATATCCAACTTCCTTATTTCATACAGATTGCTTGTTTTGTGAAAATGTCCTCTCATTTCTCTTCTGTTTCATTTGGTTTCAGTTCAGTTCAGTCGCTCAGTCGTGTCCGACTCTTTGTGACCCCATGAATTACAGCATGCCAGGCCTCCCTGTCCATCACCAACTCCCGGAGTCCACCCAAACTCATGTCCATCAAGTCGGTGATGCCATCCAGCCATCTCATCCTCTGTCGTCCCCTTCTCCTCCTGCCCCCAATCCCTCCCAGCATCAGAGTCTTTTCCAATGAGTCAACTCTTCGCATGAGGTGGCCAAAGTACTGGAGTTTCAGCTTCAACATCTGTCCTTCCAAAGAACACCCAGGACTGATCTCCTTTAGGATGGACTGGTTGGATCTCCTTGCAGTCAGTCCAAGGGACTCTCAAGATTCTTCTCCACCACCACAGTTCAAAAGCATCAATTCTTTGGCACTCAGCCTTCTTCACAGTCCAACTGTCACGTCCATACATGACTATTGGAAAACCCATAGCCTTGACTAGATGGACCTTTGTTGGCAAAGTAATGTCTCTGCTTTTCAATATGCTATCTAGGTTGGTCACAACTTTCTTTCCAAGGAGTAAGCGTCTTTTAATTTCATGGCTGCAATCACCATCTGCAGTGATTTTGGAGCCCCCCTAAATAAAGTCTGATACTGTTTCCCCATCTATTTCTCATGAAGTAATGGGACCAGATGCCACGATCTTCGTTTTCTGAATGGTGAGCTTTAAGAGAACTTTTGCACTCTCCTTTTTCACTTTCATCGAGAGGCTTTTTAGTTCCTCTTCACTTTCTGCCATAAGGGTGGTGTCATCTGCATATCTGAGGTTATTGATATTTCTCCTGGCAATCTTGATTCCAGCTTGTGCTTCTTCCAGCCCAGCATTTCTGATGATGTACTCTGCATAGAAGTTAAATAAGCAGGGTGACAATATACAGCCTTGACGTACTCCTTTTCCTATTTGGAACCAGTCTGTTGTTCCATCTCCAGTTCTAACTGTTGCTTCCTGACCTGCATACAGATTTCTCAAGAGGCAGGTCAGGTGGTCTGGTATTCCCATCTCTTTCAGAATTTTCCACAGTTTATTGTGATCCACACAGTCAAAGGCTTTGGCATAGTCAATAAAGCAGAAATAGATGTTTTTCTGGAACTCTCTTGCTTTTTTGATGATCCAGCGGATGTTGGCAATTTGATCTCTGGTTCCTCTGCCTTTTCTAAATCCAGCTTGAACATCAGGAAGTTCATGGTTCAGGTACTGCTGAAGCCTATGTGAGAATTATGGCACAGATAGACAAAAACAGTGAGTTGCAAGGTTTCCAAGCTGGACCAGGTATATGAGTCAAGGACAGAGCTTTCTCTTCCAGGAAGCACCTGTTGATGGTCTCCGTGGATGCAGTGCCTCTTCTCTCCTCCTCTGAAGTACTTTCGCTGGAGGGCGGCACTGTAGGTATAACAGCTCTACTGAAATGCAAATCATGTTTCCCAACAAAACACACTAATCTTAAATCATGGTGTACACTCAAGGAATCTGAAGTTGAATTAAAAGACATCACTTCCCTTTCATTTGAAATCAAAGAACACCAGACTTGACTCGGACCGTGTCCTTACACAAAGGACCCCACATGCCATGGAAAACAAGAATGTCTGAGGCTGGAACTCCACCCTGTACACTTTTGCCCCAGTCAACGCTGTCGTTACAGCGTCACTTCTCCTGGTCCAAAGAACCTGAACAGAGAGGAGACTGAGATGAGGATGAATAACTGCCATATTTTTAGTGTTTGGGAGCTTTTAACACTGCAAAACAATTCTGAGAATGTAGTTTGGCAGCACAAACCTAGGAAACCAGATAGGTGACCACAGTTAGCTGACTTCTCAGCTCAAAATGAACCTTCCTTTGCTGAATTCTTAAGTCTGCAGATGGAGAAACTTACTCCCTAAAAAAGTTCTCTCCTAACAAATGACTTATCTCAGTTATGTGAGAAATGGTTACTCTCTTGATGATAAAATGTAGTTACAACTGGTCTAGTTTTTAAAAGGTTAAAACATGGTCAACTACGTGACATTTTTTTGCTTGGGATTTTCTCTTTTCTCTCACATTTCTAAACCTGCCAGTTGTATCTTGTGGTGGACAGCTGGGCACTAGGTGCTTGGTATGTGGAGCCTTCCTTCAGAGAAAATACTATGTTCAGTGGTTTTTCACAAACCAAAGTAACCAGTGAGGCTATAGCTAAAGTATTCACTGCCTTTTTAAAGGATATACTTTTTGTTAACAACTTTATGTGGACTCCCATTCTATGCTAAGTCCGTTTTCAGCAAAAGACACACACTGCCATTTCACAATACGAATTCTTACCATGAATCTACGGAATCTGTCTATCCCCAAATAATTAATGATAAAGAAAGCACAATGGCAACTGAGTAATCAAGAGAGAATTTCCTAATTACACCTTACACATATTTTAGCCTTTTCAACTATTGGGTGTATCCCAAACAACAACACATCTTGTAATGACTCATGTCTACATGTAACAAGCAGTCCTCTTTGAGCTCTTAAAGAATCACACATAGAAAAGCTCACCTAGAATGTGAAATTAAAAACAATTTATCAAGATTTTCATATATTTTTCACATTTGAAATTCTTCATGCTATGCAAGTGGAAATTTTAAAATTACCTTCTTCCAAGATGACTATATCAGAGACAAAGTAATCCTAGACTTTAAGGCTGGAAACAAGAAACTACTCTACAAAAGCCTAATTGTGTTTTTACCACTGCACAATATATGCAGTATATTCATATTTTTGTTATTACCATACCTGGCATATACATTTTTCACAATGACTTTTTATACAAAATTTAAGTCAAAAATTAATTTATTTTAATATTTACAAAACACTTGATTATCCTTAAAGTATACTTTCCATGATGTGAAACTATAAATACATACACAAATGAGATGAAGAGATTTATATTAGTGAAAAAAAGTTACTCCCAGAAAAGGGAATCCAGGGTTGTATATAAAGAGCTCTCTCCGCCCCATCTTCCTCTGCCATTCCCTTTCTGTACTTTGAGAGCAAGGCCTTTGTCATCTATGATTTATAAACGGAAGGGAACAGAAAGGGAAAAAAAAGGATACTGTGCATCAGGTGTTACCTTGGTACTTCCTGTGTCTTCCCATTGTACGGGGCTTTGCTCCTGGGGATATTATCAAATGACAAAGCTTTCTACTTGACAATAATCCATAAATAATAGAACAGAAGAAACACAGTCCTTCTGAAGCGGGGAGAGCCAGGCTCTGAAGTAGTTCTGTTGTGATGTGGGTGTCATATAAACACTTGAAACCCAAAGGCAAAATGTGTGTGTGTGTTGGTGTGTCTACACATGCATGGGGTGAGGGCAGATACACTTGACAGTCCCTTAAGCTTCACCCTGCTCTAGGGCTCAGAAAAAACTGTCTGAAACACTAATTACAGAGAAAGAAACAGGGCCCTGCCAAAACAAAATAAAGCAGTTGAAAGAAAAAACACAGTATCTCTCAGGTTGGGCCATGAGGAAATTCCAGTTGTGTATCTTTTGAATAGAAATCTAGGCATACCGCATAGGAAAAGACATTATTCTGTTGATTGATTCTCTTTACAGTCTACACAAGAATGAGCGGTGGTCAGAATCAATCAAACGAGAGCCCATCTCAACTACCTAATACAACTGAGTATCGCTACAGAATATTCTCACCAGTCTAAAAGGAAAAACCACTTTTTAAGTGGTACATACTACTCTATTTTAAAAGAAAACGTATTTGTCAACTTATCCTAATAATTCAACAAACCCAAACACTCTAATTCTATATCCCACGTTCAATATGAGAAGATTAACATGTAAAGATTTGTTTAAATAAGTACAATTACAAAAACTTAACAAATTTTGAAATTACCTAATATCTACTAATGTTTAACTAAAATATATCAATTATATTTTCTTTCAATTGAAGTATTACTAATAATTGTATTTGTGTAAGTGTTGTGGCTCAGCTGGTAAAGAATCTGCCTGCAATGTGGGAGACCTGGGTTCAATCCCTGGGTTGGGAAGATTCCCTGGAGAAGGGAAAGGAGACACACTCCAGTATTCTGCCCTGGAGAATTGCATGGACCATAAAGTCCAAGGGGTGCCGAAGAGTCGGACACGGTCGAGCAAACTTTCACAAAGAAAAGCTTTCCATGACTTTGTTACTTTGTTTTTCACTGCCAAGGTTTTTTAAGTTTCTCACAATTAACATAATACTACAAAATAAGGCTTAATTTAAAAAAATGAATTCTCAGTAGCCAACAATAATGATTATTAAGCTCTATTTTAACTTGGCTCACAGGAATAACGTAATCACACAAGCTCTCAAATTATTTCAAAGAGAGTGATACTTGTCCTGCAAGAATAATAATGCAGGTAAATTACAGAAACTTCATTTCCAAAGAAAGAAGGAATTTGTTTGATTTTATAAATTAATATTATTTACTTCAATTCAGAAAAAATATATATGATGGAATAATACATGAAATCCATGACAAAATTCTATAGAACGTATGTATGCATAAGATCCTCAGTCAAGGGTCTGCTTCATATTAAATAGAAATAACAGATTTACTTGGCAAGATACATTTATATTAATATATTTGAGATGAAATAGCAGATTACTAGAAATTCATCATCCTAAGGCATGGGCAGAAAATTCAGTTAATACTAAATGGAACAGTGAAAAATATCAAAATCTTTTCATTTAAGCAAAGAATAAAATCACACAAAAATTAAGCTTAATAAAAAGAGACTAATTTAAAGATCAAGAATTAGAGTCAATTCTCATTTACATTAAATAAATCATAGCAGTGAAATAGATAATCCATCATTTTAGGATTTATTAGCCAGTGAACTCAAGTATAGCTAAAATTCTAGGAATTAAGTGTACATTTTTAAAAAAATCATGCAAACACAGTGCCCCGTGTTCAATTTTGTCTTTCTACTTCTGGCATCTTCCTGCCATTCTTCTCTTCTCTGTCCTAGTAGAAAGAGAATTAAAATCTGTTAAAAGCCTAGTATGTGACAAGGTATTGTGCCTTATTCTTTACACACGTTATTTCATTTGCTCTTTACAACCAGTTCTATCAGTTTAGTGGTATTACTCCTATTTATATAATGAGGAATTTGAAAATATTAAAAAACTGACTATGTTACCTGAAGCCATGCAGCTATTTCTTAGGTGTTCTGGTCCCCAACTCTTGCTCCATTACTATACCATAAAACAGCACTAAATCCTGGTGTACCATTTCTCAGAATAATGCTGCCATTTTTCTGTTAGCAAGGCTCATGTTCTAAACAAATATGTGCATTCACACCCTGTGTTAGCCAGTGAATGTATTGTTTCTTCTTAAATTTCTCTCTTTCCACTCAAGGTAGGTATGGAGATAATGCAGAAAATCCATTCATAAGTTTTCCAGACTCAATCCTCTACCATCCTACTGCTATATATCATAATATACATTTAAATAACAAAATTATAATAACAGTTGACATTTAATGAATGCCTGCTGCTGTTGCAGCTAAGTCGCTTCAGTCATGTCCGACTCTGTGCGACCCCATACACGGCAGCCCACCAGGCTCCCCCATCCCTGGGATTCTCCAGGCCGGAACACTGGAGTGGGTTACCATTTCCTTCTCCAATGCATGAAAGTAAAAAGTGAAAGTGAAGTCGCTCAGTCGTGTCCAACTCTTAGCAACCCCATGGACTGCAGCCTACCAGGCTCCTCCGTCCATGGATTACTCTTTGTCAAATGCTGTTCTGGGTGGCTCACACCAATACCTCATCTAATCTATAAGCAGTTGAAAAAGACGATCATAAGTGAATGAGAAAAATATGTAACGATTACACATACTTTTGATTTAAACTATATTCTCTTGAACTAAAAACTTGATAAAGAAGATACATATATGCAGCATACTTACTTTGTGAAGCAAAATACTGCAATTATATAACATGGATCTTTACAACAAATTCAACTTCATTTTTATTCTAAGTGCATTAACCATAGTTTTAACTATGTGAAGAGACATACCAAAGAAGGCAGAATTTATCAAATAATATTTTGTGAATAGTTAAAAGAACCTTGGAGAAAAAAATTTATCTAAGAAAATACAAATGTATGAAATAAAATATTTAGAATCTTATTTTTACATTCTTACAGAACATTCATGAATGATTTTTAGCTGTTGGATTGGATGACTGGCCATTCACTTTATTAATGTTCAAAGATCATGTGTAAAACAAAATAGTTAAAATAGCTCCTCCTTTAGTAAAAGGTTCTTTGAAAAAAATATACGATCATTTTCTGATGAAATTTCAAATAATCATAATTTGAAAAAAAAAGTGTATAGATTAGTGATATAGGGGCAAATTGCAAACAGAATTTATAAGACAATCAAAACACAAGTGAGCATAAAAAAGTGCTTTAGAAATGTAAACCAAAATATAAGACAAATATACCAGGATATTCTGAGTCCTAACAGAATCCTATATGTGAAATTAATCTCTAGGCCATACCATTGAGGTTCTGACATCTTAGAAAAGAGTGACCTTCTTTTCTAAGATGTATTATTCTAAAATGAAGGGTCATTTTCTTGAAGGTTCAAATTAGTGTTCTTATTTGTCTAGCTGATATCTCCCAACGTGGTAGACATGAAGATTTTTTTACAGTTTTCTCTTAATTTGTATAGTTAATGCTCTGAGTTGCAAGAAAACATTCCAGCTTTACCTTGCTGAACCACCCTCTTTAGCAGTCTGTACAGAGATCAGCACTCCATGCTGGTAGCAACTTCCACCTAAAATGCTTTCAGAGTATAAGGCAATTTAGACAGCACAGCTGTCTACTCAGGAGTCTCATTAAACATACTTAAAAAATTCCTAGAAGAAGGCATGATTTATTATACGCAAATGGCTACCCTGGGTTTTTGGTATATTATAAATTGACAGAATTTTAAATTTAAAAAGAAAATTTAACATACACCTTGTTTGGATTATTTAAAATTTAACTTCTAAATGTCTGTGAAAATGAGTGTTGGCATAATCAAATGTGAATCCCAGCTGATTAACAAACACATGAACAATGGGGGAAATGGTCCCCAAAGCTCTTTATTCTGAGGAGCGTTTCCCTTAAGGGACAAACTCTAGGAGAATGAAGTCCTTACTGTACAACAGGAAAGAGTAGGCAGAGGCTCGCAAGTAATTGTAACAGAAAATCGAATGCATCTGCAACGTTTAAGTGCATTTAATGCCCAGTGATTTCATCACCTACCCTACATTTAAAACTGGGAGACAATCCAGAAACTGAAGGAAATCAGATATTTGCAAAAATATGTTTGCACCACACTATCCAACACTTGTACCGGCAACATTACTATAGGTATTTCAACATATGTTGATTTTAAAGAATAAGTT
Organism: Ovis canadensis; assembly: GCF_042477335.2. Taxonomy (NCBI): domain Eukaryota; kingdom Metazoa; phylum Chordata; class Mammalia; order Artiodactyla; family Bovidae; genus Ovis; species Ovis canadensis. The sequence continues at coordinate 39,477,066 of NC_091250.1, read as the reverse complement.
CTGGAGTTAGCCTTCTAACATCATATTTTAATTAAGGAGATGTAACCTACCAAGTTAACAAAAGAGTTAATTTTCAAAATAGTAACCCTTAAGGTGCTTGTTGTGAAAGCTACAAATAATGGCATTATCTTGCCATTTATCATCTTAAATAATTTAATGAAAAATATCTAATGATATATATTTTAAGAGAATAAAAGTAATCCCTACTTTCTACATTTTTTATTTGAACTAGAGAGAGGAGACTAAAGTAAAAATCAAAAATTCCTCCAATCTGGTTCTTTGAGTTATCTGAATGGCCATCTTCTTTCATTACAAGAAACATTACTTACTCTCCTCTTTGATAAAAGATGTTCTGCAGTAGCATAATGAATCATATTTTTTCAAAAAATAATTAGAAAGAAATAGTGCTTGATTTCTCATTTAAGCGTCACAGTCCTACTTATAGAAAGTTTAACTTACATCACTAAATGTCTGTTCTCTGTGTACAAAGCCCTGAAACTAGCCTTAAAACATAAATATTAGGTCCTGAAATTCCCATTTTCATTTTAGATTGCACAGAATTCTTATAATCACTTTTTGCCTGTACCCTTCTATGACTGCCCTTTGATAAAGGTCCTCCTATCTCCTATCTGGCAGAAGTTTCATGATTTTTTTTTTCTGCCAATAGCTTTAACATTTTCCATTTTCTGGCTTTATTTCCTCTCCACCATTAGAGTGAAATGCCATTTGACCCGACTCGGATCCCATAATATAGAGGAAAAACATGAAGACACAAATGTAAATTCTGAGTCCATTGTGTGCTACACTTTCAGTCAAGCATTTATATTTTATTCAACAAGAACCTTGGACAATACAATCCTAGTTTTACAGAAAAGAAAACTGAGATTCAATGGGGTTAAATAACTTACATATAATCAGTAGGATCTGAAGTCAAGTTCACATTTTTCTTCTTCTTCTTTGCTGCTTCCCATTATTCACTGACATTTACACATGGGAATCAGTTTCTCATTCAGGATGAAGAAATAAGTCCATGAGAATAAAGTCAATTAAGCATCCAAGAAAGATTCTATTCACTAGTCTTTTTGCACTTGAAGGGAATTATATCTGCTAGAATTAGCTTCAGCTACATACAACAAACCCAAAATTAACACTGACTTAAATAAGATAGGAGTTTAATTCTATCTCATGGAAAATAAATCAAGGTAGGCAATCCAGATTTAGTATGACAATTCCACAAAATCATCAAAGACTCATACTCCTTTTAGCTGACTACTCCATACTCTCTTAGAGTGTGATTTTTATCCTCATGATCCAAAATGGCTGTCAGAGCTACAGCTATCACATCTGTATTCCAGGAAGCAGAATGAAGGAACAGGAAAAGAAATGTGTTAGTCTTCCTTTTTAAGGATGTGTCTCAAAGTAACACTCAGTACTTCAACTTTTTCCCAATAAATAGAACTAGTCACATGCACACACTTGGCTGCAAAGAAAGTTAAGAAATGTAGTTTTTCTGACTGGATAGGATAGCAAGGTGCTGAGATAAAAAAGCAGAGTTTTATTATTACTGAAATGGAAGGTTAAAATGGATATTTGAAGGCAACTAGATGAAACTCTCATAAAAAGTTACATATAATCTCTGATATACTGGTAACATTATCAACATCTTTAAGCAGATCAGAGATAATTGAGAATGACAGACCCAATGTCATTTCTTAGGTAAAATACATTACCCCACTGGATTCATCTCATCATAGGCAATCCACTGAATAAATGTGATTTTACATTTCTGCAACTTATTTTCAACATTTGCATTATAAAGAACCACTAAGTCAACGAGAAAAAAATCAAGTGAGATTTGTTTTATAAATGGTGATCTTTTTCCAGGGTTAGAATACAGGGCACTGGATTAGATGACAAGTTTTACCAATGGGAGTGCCACAGACTTTAAGTGGTCACTGCAAGGAGATCCAACCAGTCCATTCTGAAGGAGATCAACCCTGGGATTTCTTTGGAAGGAATGATGCTAAAGCTGAAGCTCCAGTACTTTGGCCACCTCATGCGAAGAGTTGACTCACTGGAAAAGACTCTGATGCTGGGAGGGATTGGGGGCAGGAGGAGAAGGGGACGACCCAGGATGAGATGGCTGGATGGCATCACGGATTCGATGGACGTGAGTCTGAGTGAACTCCGGGAGATGGTGACGGACAGGGAGGCCTGGCATGCTGCGATTCATGGGGTCGCAAAGAAGCAGACACGACTGAGCGACTGAACTGAACTGAACTGATCTTCTAAAACTTCTAATATCCCAAGGTCATGAACAAATAACAGGAGAAAATGCAGATGGGGATAAGGAACCAAATCTGAAAGGTGCATCAGTAATTAACCTAGGCCCAAGTATTTCCTTATATGTCATAGTTAATTAGTATTTAAAAACCTGTAACTTGAATGTAAGTAGATTTTCTTGTTCCGTGATGTCGCTTACATGATAAGATGAAGCATTTGAGAAAAACACAAACATCATCTCAAAAACAATAACCAAAAAACTTGATTTTTTCAAGTTTTCTTGGAGGATAGAGAAGGTAGTCATTTCACACACAACAAAGCAAATGTCCTTGAAAATCTCTTTAAATACTTTCCCCCAATGTTTCATTACTCCTACTCTCCACTCTCATCTCATCTCTATTAAACACCTGCTCAATTCCCCACAATCATTTTCCATAACCCATCTGACTGCATTCAGCTAGACAAAGCTAGACAAACAGCCCTCAGAAAAATAAAACCAAGTCACGTGATATTTCTTAACACAACCCTGGGGCTCTTGTATCTCAGCACTCCCAACACGTACATGCATACCCACGTGCACACACAAAAAGATGAACCTCTTCAATTTGTCCCCTGATAACAGGATGCAATTTCCACTAATTCAATCCACAATCAAGATAGTAGAAATTTTCCTTCAATTTCATGTATTTGTGAAAAGTTCACACACAAATGAATTTCTTTACTGCCCTGCAGTCTTAAATGCTAGGTTCAGCATCCCCTGCCACTTCAAACTCTTTTTATAGTTCTATTTTGCTGTTTCAGTACATTTCATTATTCTCTAGATTTAGATAATTTCCAAGGATCATGATTAAAACAAGGCTCAAAATTAAACATAATGTCATATTAAAATATATGTGCCATAATGGCATGGCTTGTCATGTCTAATATCTGAATTAAACAATATTATTTGTCATTTCTTCTAATCAGAGAAGACTATTTAAGAAACTGGGTATGTGTAGATTTGGATCAACCTGATGATCTACTTGATAACAGTCTCAGCAATCTTATAATCTTTTGGGAGGCATATTGCATAAAAGCAAAAATGGGCTCTGGAATCATAGTCACTGGGTTGAGATTCCAACATCACTTACAAACTGTGTGATCTTGGGTAAGTTATTCATTCGGTGACTCAATTTCCTCATCTGTAAAATGATGATGATCAGAGTACCTACCTCTTGAAGTTGTTCTGAATATTAGGGAAATTGCCACATGAAAAATAGGCGGAAACAGTCATGGATACATGTAACCACTCAACAAGTGTTGCCTATTATTATTTCTCACTTTCTAAAACATAGCTGCAGTGTAGTAAATAACACATCAAAGCATTCTGGGATATAAATTACTCACTAAAAATATAGCATACACACATGCTTTAGAATAAATATTGGATTTTTACTTTGTAATGGATTCTGAAATATTTAAACAAATGGTATGAAAAAATTCACTACTGAAATATCCTAACATTTGTTTATGAAATTATTCCTTTTAAGTAAATTTACAGCATACTTTAGAACGGTAACTTCAACTGTATTTTTTTAAGTAAAAATTATTTTACCATGAAAGGAAACAGAATTATATATTCTTCCTTGAATAATAAAATAGTTTTGAAAGAAATCATGGAAGTGGTAGGTAAGTAGGCTTCATTAGTAATGTGTTTAGATTTAGGGCAGATTGATAAGATGTAGGCATACCCTTACCTAAACAATCTTAAACTATTAATCTAGGAGCCTTATTACAATTATTAGGCTGATTAAAATTATATCTTTAGGACTGCAATAGTTGTTCTAGACCTGTACATAGTAGTAACATAAAGATATACAGGAGATATTAAGAGCAGACTATGATAGATGGTGTCTATCAACAGACCATTAAAGTATTCTGTTGTAGTTAAGGATAGAAGAGGTTTCTTAACGTTGGGATCTAAAACCTTATGCTTGGGTCTAATGTAATAGAGCCAGCATTCTCTATTTTCAAATGAACATAAAATGCACTATAAATTTAAGAGAATTCTGATGCTACAAAGTTCTGTCCACTACATACTACCACTTGCACGACCTAAATTCTAAGAAATGCATAATGCTAACTACTTTGGAGATTCTTTTTCCAAATCTTCTATATGCCTACATTGTTCTACACAGGTTTCCAAGCATCTTAAAGTAGGCTAGGTTCATTTCTTCTGGACAAGCAACTTCTAAACAAACAAACAAAAAAATAAACTTAGCAGCAAATGAGAATGATAATGAAGGGGAAATTTTTATTTTAAAAGCAGGCACTCACTCTTATGAGCTACTGAGGTTTTAAAAGCATTCGCTCTCAAAGAGATTTTTCAGATTGAAAAAAGCTGCCTGGCTTACAAAAGGAAGAACAGATGAGAAAGTTATCTGAAATTCCTTCAGTAATATGTGGCCCCACAAAAGAATGAGGAACAAACTGCATGATCACTTTTAAAAGCTAGTGATATGCTATTTTTGAAATGATTAAGATTATAGCTGACTACTGATTTTCAGCTGTTTGGCATACCTCCAAGGAAAGGCTACAAATTAGTGGAGATGCCTCATTTAAGGTTCACTCACACCCATAAACATCTGTTTAGTGTTCATTAAGTTTCAATAAATTTCTAGAGCAGCTAGAAGTTGTATGAATCTTACTCCAGAGTACATGAAAATTTCACGTGACAAGCCAGGTTCCTTCAAAATAAATATACTCCTTCAAACATTAAATCATCAATTTTGAATGGGTGGTAGTAGATTAGATGATAATACAAAATTGACAGGAATAGCACTTTGTTTCTTTCAGCTGCTGCTAAGTCGCTTCAGTCGTGTCCGACTCTGTTGGACCCCATAGACGGCAGCCCGCCAGGCTCCCCCGTCCCTGGGATTCTCCAGGCAAGAACACTAGGATGGGGTTAAAAAAGAAAAAAATTCTCTCAAATTAGTTGAAAAACATATGAGTTAGGAATTAATTCGGGGATATTAAGAGGAGGGTTCAGAATGAAACTATAAAGGTATCAACTACTGAATATGTTTAAACATCCAGGAGATAATAAACTTATGTTAATACAAAATTAATAGCCTACTAACTGTGGCAAAGTAGATCCAGTAAAAACTTCTAAGTGAAGTGAAAGTTGCTCAGTCATGTCTGACTGTTTGCAACCCCCATGGAGTATACAGTTCATGGAATTCTCCAGGCCAGAATACTGGAGTGGGTAGCCTTTCCCTTCTCCAGGAGATCTTCCCAACCCAGGGGTCAGATTCTTTACCAGCTGAGCCACAAGGGAAGCCCAAACTTTTAAGTACACTAGTCTTTATCGTATTATATTTATTAAATATACTGAGTTGGGTGCAATATAGCCCCTTTATATCAATTTTCTCTTCTCAAAAGGAGAAATCTACTTCCCTAGAATAATGGTGAAGAATATATAAGATTCTGTGTGTATCTCACATTTCCTCCACTCAATTCCCATTTTCTACAGGAGTCAGTGAATAGAGGAACAGCAGGCCAAAAAATTATGAAGAATCATTAAATCTAGGAACAACACCAGGAAATAATATTTTATCTTATAAAAACTACTAAGAGTTTATACACACAACTCTTCCAGTATATGTGTGTGTGTGTATACATATATATATATAATCTAGAAGTAATCCATCCCAAATTGTGATTAAAATAGTTTACATTTGAAATCAGACATTAGCATTAGGGAGGCATTCCCTACAAGCTACCCTAAAATGTAATCAATTGAAACTAAATTATTCACTGACATATGGATATTAAAATAATACAGGTGCTTAAAAAAATATTTAAGAAACAGATCAGCACAGCCAATGGGATATTTTTTAAAGGTAATATTTCAATGTGTTCCTTGAAACAAATACACTTCTGACAGAAAAAAAACAAGTGTTTCAGCTACAAGAGTTTTACCAAAACAGAACACAATCACAGCGATCCCCTCCTTTTAGAGTTCAACAGGCAGTTTTCTGATTGGTAATCACGCTATAATTAATTTATAAATAACTGCTTGGCCTATAAGACCTCCACAGTGACTGATCCGAAAGTGGGCATATGATCCAAGAAGAATCTTTTGAGAGAGATCATATGGGTTCTGACGGATGCTGGGTCAGACCTACTCTAAGAACTCTAGTGAAAGGACCAAGTAAGTCTGGATTTCCTGGTAGGTACCCCTGCTCCAACATGGAAAAAGCCTGCATGATTCTAAAGCAACTAAGAGGAAAGCATCCCAGAGGCATAAAGAGGAAACCCACGCCTCTTTACACCTCTTTACAGGTGTGTTTAAAGCCAAATCTATCCTTGGACTTCTAGTTGTAAGACAAGCTATTTTTGATGCTTTTTAATGTTATTTGCTATCAAATGACTCTTATCCAATACCACAGACATAACTTGTGCCTCCATGTTCCAGTGAGCTATGTGATCCAAACTGTGATTCCATTTTCTCACTTATATGTTACCAGTGATAATGCTTATAAACAACTCCAGGACAGCAGCTCTGGAAGTAAGCATGTCCAGACACATTTATATTTTATACATCCTAACTAAAATAAAAAGCAAACACACAAGTCCTTCAGGACAAATGATTTAGAGTCACAACTTTTTTAAAAAGTAGACATAGTTCAGAAACCATACACATTTATTTGAAAAAACAAACACAACAGCATTTCATAGGTAAATGCATAGTTTTGGGTGTGACTTGGCATGCCCTATTACATCACTATGGCTTCCCAGGTCACACTAGTGGTTAAAAACCTGCCTGCCAATGCAGGAGACGTAAGAAACACGGGTTTGATCCCTGGGTTGGGAAGATCCCCTGGAGAAGGGAATGGCAGACCACTCTAGCATTCTCGCCTGGAGAATCCCATGGACAGAGGAGCCTGGAGGGCTTCAGTCCACGTGGTCCCAAAGAGCTGGCATGACTGAAGTAACTTAGCACGTGCACACACAGGTTACTTACATCACTAAAGGAAAAGCAATCCTCATCCTGAAGACTTAAAAATTTCAACAACAAGGACCAAAGAGTCCCGTCAATGAGAATAACTGTCATTCTATCTTCAGTGTTAAGAGTATAATTTTTTTTTCAATTTTCTAACTCTAAACTTGGTTCTGCAAAAAGCTAACTATAAAAGAAGGAAGGAGCAGGATTCATTTGTTGTTTTCATCTGGCATGAAATGAGGGAACCCTTCCAAGGATACTGAGTACCAGTGAACACCCCCCCACCCACCCGCAAGATGGGAACAACACGAAAACAAAGCAGAGAAGCTTGGTACCAACGCTGCACAAAACTGCAAAGATAAGAGCAAGAAAATTTAACTGCATTCAGGAAATGAGAATGTTGAAGAGTCAAATGGCAGAGTTCAAGTGCCAACAGAAAGGTGTTTTTAGTAGCAGTACTGTGAAGAAAGGGGGAAAAAACAGGCCAACGAGAAAGGCAGCTGTTGCAACAGACAGTGTCTTAACTGCAAAGACCATTTATAGTCATTTCCCCTGCAGAAGGTTGGCACTTTCCCCCAAGCCTGATTAAGAATAAGGAATTCTTGTTTCATTCGTCCTTTAATACTCTGACCTAGAATCTTGTCAAATGAACTCTTTTGAACACATTTTGACTTTCAGGTGAAATGTTAAATAAATAATAGTCACTCTCTTCACGTCGTGATTTTTTTCTGTGCCAACAAAATCATGCCTAAACTTGCCCATAGAAAATAGAAGCCATATTTATTCCAAATGCATGCAATCACTGTGATAAAGAAGTGATCTATACTCAGTGTTCCTATTATTTTTGCCACACGACATATATATGTGTTTATGTATATAAAATACATTTAATTAATGAGAAAAGTATCCAAAATAAGTAAAAATAAAATATACATTTCTAATTAGAGCATTAAAACCTTCACATTTCAGCCACAATTTTGTCATCTGTAAAACAAAGGCCCTGGGCTAAACCATGACCTTCAGGTCCCATGGTAGTACTGTTCAGTCACTAAGTGGTATCCGACTCTTTGCTACCCATGAGCTGCAGCCTGCCAGGCTCCTCTGACCTTCACTGTCTCCCAGAATCTGCTGTGATTCATGTCCATTGAGCCAGTGACGCCATCCAAAAATCTCATCCTCTGCTTAGGGCTTCCCTGACAGCTCAGCTGGTAAAGAATCCATCTGCAATGCAGGAAACCTGGGTTTGACCCCTGGGTTGGGAAGATCCCCTGGAGAAGGGAAAGGCTAACCCACTCCAGTCTTCTAGCCTAGAGAATTGCATGAACTGTACAGTCCATGGGGTTGCAAAGAGTCAGACATGACTGAGCAAATTTCACTCACTTCATATTCAAGGAATATAAAGTACTTCAACAAACTAAGGTTAATTGTATCTATGTGACAAGTGTTACTAACCACCCCACCCCCCTTCAGTCAAGGTTAGACTGATTAATCCACTCACCCAACATAACCAGGAATAAATGGAGTCAGAATACATATATTTCTGAACACAATGTCCCTGATCTAATCAGGGACTCAATTTCCCCAAACAAAAATCTCATTTTAGTCTGAAGAATCTCTCAAATGCTAAAATCATGAGGGTAAGGGTCTGTCGTTGCTATTCAGTTGCTAAGTCGAGTCTGATTCTTTGAGACCTCATGAACTGTAGCACGCCAGGCTCCCCATCCTTCACCATATCCTGGAAGGATCTATACTATAATATATAAACCACCTTTTCTCTGAGTATGGAAAATGTAATAATCATAATATTATTGGCAAATACAAAGCACTTCAAAGTGTTTTATACATATATTAATTCATCTACTCACCACAACAATTCTATAGGTAGGTGCTAGCATTATCCTGTTCTACAGATTTAAAAAACAAAACCTGAGGCGCATAATTAACTTGCCCCTGGTCACATAGCAAACAAGCAACAGAGCTAGGATTTCATGAGGGTAGTTTGGCTCCAGATGCTCCAGTATTTTGGTCATCTGATGTGAACAGGCAGCTCATTGGGTAAGTCCCTGGTGCTGAGAAAGATTGAGGGCAGAAGAAGAGGGCATCAGAGGCATCACCTACGGAATGGACATGAACTTGGGCAAATGCCAGGAGATGGTGAGGGACGGGGAGGCCTGGCATGCTGTAGTCCACGGGGGTGCGAAGAGTTGGACACGACTGGGTGACTAAACAATAACAACAACCAGACTCTAAACCACTCCATCTGCATTTCAGGGTAAGGAGTGCCTAAACGCTGCAGTTCTCTGCATTGTTACATTTCCTTCAACTACTTTGTTCATTTGGCTGCATTTACTAAGCACTCAGTAACTGCAGTTGAACGAACAGAATACACGTCTGGAATTGAAGTCACTGAATTAAAGAAAAACACATATCCATATACACGTACAGGCAGCAAACTCAGGAGCAAATTAAAATACACAGACTCCTATCCAGTGTAATATCATAAATTTATTTAATGACTCTTAGCCCAGTTTTTATTCATTTGGTATTCCACAATCCCTGCTTCCCTCTGTCTAATTCTTCACCTGAAGGAAAGGATGGGGGAAAAAAAAAGAGAAAAAAAACAATAAATTTTGGCAATATATTCATTCCCTAGCGCCAAAGACGGATAAGAACAGTGAGGCAGTTCAGTTGCATAAAAGGGACTTATTTTCTATACAATTATCAATGAATTACCATCACGAAAAAGATCGAGTATAAACCAAAAATACCTTTCATTTTCAATTCTCATTTATATTGATAGCATCATTTTCTATATATGATTTACGAGATGAAATGTTTTAGAGTTCAGTGGCTGAAACAGAATGGAAAGATACTGCAGCCCTATTAAACCAGGGCATTCTGAAGCCTGGCCAAAGTGAAGAATCACCAGGAGACTTAAAAACAGAAGCAAAACCAAACTGAGGCTGGGGCCTCACCTAGAGAATCTAATTTAACTGGTCAGCAGGAAGACTAGGCTTTGGTATCTTTAAACATTTTCCAGGAGATTATATGTACATCCATGCTCAGGAGGCACTGTTTACATGCTATCTGGGGCTTCTCCAAGTTTAATATGCATTTAGATCACTTGAGGATCTGTTCACAATGCAGACTGGTTCAAAAGTTCTGAGGCATGGCCTGAGGGTCTGTATTTCTACAGTGCTTCTAGGTAATGCTGATCCTGCTGCTCTATGGACTTAACACTTTGGGGCAGCAACCTTCTTTCCCTCCATCAATATACATTATTATAATCAGTATTAAAAATGAGAAGAAGTGGAAAAGATATTACAGTTGAAGGTGGTGTCGAATATTTCACTTTTATAAAGATAAACATTTTTAGAAAGTAATTTGAACCCACATGAAATGATTTTAGAACATGGGGTTACTGTGAACTAAACCAGTTAACATGCATAAAGTACAAGGAACAGTTCCTAGTCCAGGAGCAGTACTCAATAAGTATTAGCCATTTCATCTCCATTTTATTAACAAAGGAGTAGCAATGGTGATTACCCATGTCTTTCATTTGTTCACAGTGTTTACATTAGGACAGTCTCTCCTATACTTAGACCATTTGGTATAGAGATAAAACATTTGCCCCAGAGTCAAAATTAGACATTTGATAAAATGATGTCTTTGTAACACTTCAACAAAGAAAAAGTCAAGAAAAAAAGAATTTGTATATAAAGCAAATGTAGCGAAGTCAGAATATCTCCACGATTAACTGAGTTAAGTACCTGAGGGTTAAATGCCCTCCTCTCTCAACTTCTACATATACTTGAAATTTTTCAAAATAACTTTTAAGTGTTCTACTTTTGAATCTCATCTTCACCATTAGCTCTGTGATCATGAACAAATTATTTAACTTCTCTGATCCCAAAACTACTCTTCAGCAGAACAGCTTTCCACATTAACCACCTGTTAAGCTTTGCCACAGGGATTAAAGGAAACAGCATGGAGACAAATGTAATTTTAATCCAAATGGGCCAAGTGTAAAGAGGAGCAAAATGAATGGCAAAGTGTGTCTAAAACAGAAACAGGGGGGTCTATGGCAACTGAAGATGGAGTGCCACCACTTAAGTGACACCATCCTTTATATCACCTCTTTCTTAACATTACGGACCAAGTTCCATCATAAAGAGCAACGAGGAACATATGAATTCTCTAGAATGCCGTATCCTGAAATAAACGCATAAAAAGGTTTCTTACAGATGACATAAATGAACTAAGGATGACCTAGAGACAAGTAGCACATCTAACTGCTCACTACTGCTCTGACTAGAAGTCCCATGGCTTTTTCTCCCACTCACTACCTTCACTTAAGAAATTATCTCTGGACAGCAGCTGGGGACAGCAGTTCAGGAGGAAAGGGGTACCTTGAGCACATGCCAAATAATCAAAAGCAAAATATCACTCCTCGTTCTATCTCTTCACAGGACAGAAGTTCTAATAGGAACAGATGGTGGTACTTTTATTATCTCTAACATAACTGCAACATAATTACAGAAACATGTAAAAATATACATTACTGGAGACAATTGTATCATTCCAGAAAAAAATCAAATCATTCACAAAACCTCATAGTTAGAAAACTTATAAAGAAGTGTGTGTAACTTCACAATACACAGTTTAGCATAAGAGTGAAAGGGAAAATTTATTTAAAATAATAAAGATATAGTAAGCAATTTATGCACATTTTCATTTTCAAAAGAATACGTAGAAATAATACTATGCCAAGTCTCATTCATGTCCATTCCAACTGAATTCTAATCAAATGTTGTCACTAAATGAGACTCCAAGGATCATGCCTCTCTTCCATAAGAAAAAATTCTAAAGCCTGGAATATACTGCAAATATGCTGGCCTCCTTCCTCAGTTCAAGAAAGAACAAAACAGTAAAGTGAGTTCAGAAGCTGTACTTTCCAGGAGAATTCTCAAAAGAAGCACTCTATATTAATCTTCTACTTTACAATTTCACTCTTAAGACACAAGTTAAAGCCACATTTTTTTTTAAAGTAACCAAGCACATTTCTTCCATATTTTTCACATTGTTCACATACGGAATGAATGGAATGCTTACTCACTCACTGGTTATTTTACATAGATATTCCTATCTAGATAGAGACTTACCTGATATTTTTCTTATACTAATAACATTCAAATTATCTATATGTACAATAATAAACAGTAGGCATAATCATATCTTAGTATCATTTCCTTAAAAGGTAAAACTTATTTCAGGCACAGTCTGGCTCAAGGATTAAAATATACACACACAGCAGGAAAACGGTAATGTATATTGTTTTTCAGGACATGAAATAAATAAATATATATATATACACACACACATATATGTGCATATATACATGTATATTATACACATATACACACACATATATATAACAAGAACTGTCAATGAAACATCCTTGTTGTACTCCTCTCTAAGAATTAAGGTTATTTAATTTTTTTCTTCTATGTGTTCACACCTTAAAACCACTCCCAAAAAAGTCATATTTGAAGTCCAAGGTTCATAAAAATGTCACAAGGAGAAAAAAAGAGAGGAAAGAAAATATGAAACCAAGTTGATTCCAGCAGGGAAGAAACTTTCCCACACACAATGGCCTTAGCCATGAAGCAAGGGAAACTGAGAGGCCCCAGTATGAAATTAGAGCTCCCTGAATTTACACTTAGACCATCAGGTAGCCTGCTTCATCTTTGGTTCCAGCTGAGCCTATGACCTGAACTATTTCACCTGCAGGACTTATCACAGCTGAATCTGGTCCAGCCAGATTCGGCTAGATCAGAAATGTGTTCCGCAATCATATGAACAAAGAAATAAATGTCTCTAATCACTTGTCTCAAAGATGCATTAAAATTCTGAATGTGAATCATCACCCTTTTAAGTAATTAGATCAGTTTAAAAGTGTAACTAGGCTAGTCCCGAGCATTCGTCATGGTACAGAATGGCAATGAGCAGTAAATGAAAAATTCTGATCTCAAAACAATTCGCATTTGCATCTAAAATGCTACGCTGAAACCACATGACTCCCTCCTCAAAATGTTTCATGTGACGTCTCCTTGAAGTGGCTTTCACTTTAGCTATGTGTGGCTTCCTTTATTTGCTTTAGTGACAAAAATATGAAAACGAATATAAAGAAGCAAAGACTCTACAACAAGGGCCATCAAGTAGATACAATAACCAGCACCAAACTTTTTTTTTTCATAGTTTTAATCTAGAGAAAAAAACTCAAGGTCTAATAAACATACCTTCTTTATGTAATTCACAGTTAGCACTTTTTCTTTTATGTTTCAGATTAGTTTGTTTTACAGCACCATGATAAGGTCAGTAATAGCCAAGTAAAGCCTGGTTAATAATCCCCATTGTTTGTGAACATCAGCTGCGTATTTCTAAAAAGGAAGCAGGTATCTTTGCCCCATAAGACAGCTACATTTTTCTCCCACAGGAAAGGCCAATGATATTCCACTAAAGTGACTTTCAGCAGTAAACAATATTTTATATAAAAACAAAGCCTCGCTTTTCATCAATTCATTGATACCACCTAATGGATTTGTCCTTGAGTGCATGTCAACTTAGTGTCCTGGAAAAAGCCCAGGATCTGGAGTCCAAAACTCTGCTCTAACCACTGTGACTCACTACATGACCCTGGAAGAGAACTGAAGCTCCCCTGGCCTCAGAATGATTACAAGGCTAGAGCTAGCTAATGCACATGTGGGGCATATACAATATTATTCCTAACATCTTCAGAATAGGAAGCTCAAAAGTATATAAATTCATTTTATTATTTATCTACTTTGAGCAAGATTCTACAGGGAAACAAAGCAGCTAACAGGTTAACAAGGTGTTCTCTTCCAATATAATCACGTGAAATAATATATTACAAGACATATGCCATTAATAAACACACCAACTCTCCAATCATTATCCCAGGGAAATTCACTCCTCCTTCAAATGACAAAGAATTAAAATAAGTCTCAGAGTAGGCAAAGGCATTGGAAAAATAAATGTTTTTATCATTCTAAAGTACAGTTATAGAAAAATACATCAATTAGGTAACAAAAAGGTCAAGGACAACAATTACACAAGAATCTCCCTTTTGTTTTTTCTTTTTAATACAAGCCACAACTTCCTTATTAACACAGGTGGGATTTTTTCCCATGTTATATATGCAGAACCTAAAATAAATTTGTGAACTCAATCATCCAAACTGACTGGCTCCAAAAATTCATTTGGTTGCCAGGCTTATTAGATAGAGGCCCAGGCAAATTTACTAAGGACATAACTTGGGCAAATAACTAAAAAGAAGAGGTAAAATAATTCATGTGTTTAAATGAAAGATCGAAAAGGTTAGAACCAGAGACAAGATGAGCAATATTAAACCAAATTATGGTGTTACTTTAAATTTTGTGCTTAGAATTGTATAAAATAATCACAAAAATCTAGAGTAAAGGAGACCTGGCTTATCTGTTTACAAGAAAATGCCTGAGAAGAGGGATAAGGAAGTCAGGGTCTCCATAAGTCAAGGCTACCTGAAAAAGTAACCCAATTTGGTCTACATTAATTAAAAGTATGAGATTAGGGGCAAAAAAAAAAAAGAAGTCACTAACATCGTTACATTTTAGTGATGATCAGGTATAGCTTTTCCAGTCAATTTGTTTGCTGGAGAGGAAAAAAAACAAAAAAAAAGATTAATTATGTTCCAGGCATCATGCTAAGCCTAGGGAGACGAAGTGAATAAATTCTTGCCTGTGAAGATTTCACAATTAAAGAGAAAGTTGTGTTGCAAGTGTTTGTGACACCCTTTCAGCACAAAGTACAAGAGGAAACATAGACAGCTATGCCTGAGGGAATCCGAAAAATAGCTTTACACAAAAGAAGGACAGGATAATAAGCAACAGGGGTCAGTGCCGAAGTAGAACAAACAGAAAGCCGTGGAAGGTTTTACTGGGAGTTTTAAGTCATTCAGTTTAGTTCCATCAACTTTATACCGACCAAAACTGACACACACACACACAGAATACACGTATAAATACAAAATATTCTCCCTGTTCCCAAGAATTAACACTGTAATAAACTGCAGAGACTTAAGTTCAGTACAATATGGCATATGCTATATTACAAATATTTTCAATATGCAGGCGATAAGGGTCAAATTCCATAATACAGAGTTCTTACAATTCAGTCAAGAAAAGGTCACCAATCAAATATGCAGAGCAGAATCAGATATTCATTTTTAATTGATCACTCTAGTGATAGTATCAGAGAGAGGACAAGTTTGAAAGCAAAGAGACTAATGTTGGGAGGATACAGTAGCACTGGGCAGAGTATTTAAAAGATCTGAACTGAATAATAGATTTAATTAACTGGAGAGATGGTGGTCAAACCACCCAGGGTTAAAAACACAGGAGAACAAATAACCCACTTTATTTTCATCCTTACCCATCCACAGCAACTGCTGCATATAAGGTTTGAGAGAAAGATCCAGAAAAAAGACTAGGTTGCAAATACAGATGTGTTAGTCATCAGCCTAGAAGCCAGAGTAAATCCTATGTGTATAAGGGGGTAAGACGGCCTGGAAGAACTTTTAAAGGGATAAAAGATCATCAACACTTAGGACTCAATAAAGACGAGCTGATGAAGAAGTCAGAGGAGGAAATCCATGACAGACAATGAGGACAATGTTTGAGGAAGAAAGAGGTTGACCCATTGTGCCAAGTATCACAGAGACCAGCAACTGGACAGTCACCGGTGACCTCCATCAAGTGCTTCAGAGGAATGGCAGAGGCCCCCAACCTACAATGGACTTGACGGTGGTTAGGAGACGAGAAGTCTTTGCTTTAATACAGGCTACTTCTAGAAGAACACCACTGCGCTTTCCAGGGAGCTGTCCAACAATAAAATAACAATACCGAACATCTCCTGAGGGCTCTTTCTAAGCAGGCAGTGGGGAAGGCATTTCAAACACAATTCCTCTCACAGTCACTACCACCTTCAAAATCAGTATTACTGTTTCCACTTTTTCAGTAAGAAAAAAATGGGTTCAGGATGATTGCAAAAATTCCCCATGAACACACAGCTGGCACATGGAGAAAGGAGAATTGAAATGAAGGTTCTGTCAAACCATAAACCTCTTTCCACATTTTGATTATGCTTCCCCATCACTGGAAATGGAGGGAGGGGATGTGTTAACCATTTAACAGGAAGGTCCTTTTATTTTTTGGAAGATGGTTGAAGTAGTTGACTTTTAAAGACACGTCCACCTTCAACAGCCCATGATTCTCTCACATACTTTGCTCACAGGTATAATAGCTATAATAGCTACAGAATTCCAGATCTAAATGCTCAGCACTTTTTATGCTATCTTTATTTTAAAATAAACCCATATCTTAGCAATGTTCCCATTATACTACACAGAGAAAATTAATATTAATTTCATTTATTTTTGCCAAAAACTGAAAGTACGGTCTATGAAGACAGTTAATCACTCCCTTTTCTGCACTCCACAGCATGCCACATCTTCTGCTATTAAAGTGACTATAACTTACATTGCGACTTGCTTTCACACCCATTGCTGGACAGTAACCTTCCAAGATTGTCTACTTTATTTTAAGCCCTGAGAACACAACACAGGGCCAGGAGGCACTAAAACTCTGATGTTTGAAAGGAAAGAATGGAAGGATGGATGAGGAGATGAATTGTTTGGTAAGTGAAGGAAATAATATTTTTAAAACAGCCAATTTACACTCAATAATGCATTATTTAATCTATTTACCAACTGGGAGATTTAAAATGAGTCATACTTGAAGGAAGCAGTATGGAAAATTGAGTGATATGAGCGGCATGAGATATGGATTTAAAAAGAGAAACGAATGTTCACTTTCAGAAAGCCTCCTGAAATACAGAAGTTTTCCTGGATTCAGTGTCACCCAAAGGCAAAAAAAAAAAAAAATCAATTCACTAAATTATTTTTTAAAGATCAGTTGCTTTTGATACCTCTATCAAAGAAGGCCAATCTTATCCTAAATAAATAATTAATCATGGAATTTCAGGTGTGGCCCATGGGAGGTGTTCAAAGAGAGAAAGCTTCATAGGGCACTTTGAAATCACTCCAAAAGTGTCTACCTCTATGTTTCAAGATCTATTCGGTCTACAGATCTGTCTAGCAGAGGTCTGTTCTCTGAACCTCAAGTCTCAGACTTTTTTCCTACCGAGTCATATGACATGACACTCACTTGCACAAAACACTAGCATGAGTGAACCCAGGTTCCAATAAGCTATGCTCGAAAATGTTCATGGAAACAAAGGCAAACATTGCCCCAGCTTACAAGGATGTCTGATCTCCACTGTGATTAAAGCCATATCGGCAGGATCAAGAGGACTGCAAGCTATGCAAATACCCACCGTGACAGCTGCAGCTCCATCCCTTCTTCTCCCGCATGAGGAAACACATCAGAATGCAAGTGAAAGTAACATTTTCAGGTTGAACTTGAATCCACCCTGGTTTATATATAGATGTTTCAAAGCATGTCATTTGCAAACTTCTGTAGGTTATCAGTAGCTGCTAATACCTCACAGCTGAGTGTAACACAGACCTGTGTTGTGACACCACAGTTGGAAGGCACTGGCCTCTTTTAGGCCTCAGTGAAACTTAAACTAGTTATCAAATTACAATCAGACTCTCTGGGTTAGCCAAATTCAATGGCCTTAGGAGCTGTTTATCAACAACTTTGAAAGACTGAGTGCCAGGAGTCAGGGCAGGCAGAAGACGCACGTTCCGGCTCTGGTCAAGTGGGGTGCTGAGCAGCCTTCCTGGTGTGATATGAAAAGTAAACAAGGAACTTGGCCTGTCCTCAATTACCCCACTAAACCACCATGGTGTCAGGCTATCATGCTGACTTCAGTACCCGCCTGTATCCCAAATAAAAGCAAGCAAAATACAAGCAACGCCTCCAGAAAATCACTGTTAAAATGCATCTGCTAGCCAGGTTTTCTGGAAAGGTCCTACTTCAGAGCAGATTTAGTATTTAACAGCTTAACGCTGGGGGTACTGCGGGACTGAGAAAAGATATGAGTGAAGGAAATTTCAGTAGGAAAGGGCAAGAGACGTAAGAGCCCTCAGACCATGGTGGTCCTCACCCAGACACGGGCCATCGTGGGATGGATGCTAGACTGGGGCCCCTCAGTGAAGGACTTGAGCTCCAAGAAGTTCAAAGGTTAGCACGGGGGCACAGAGGACAAGAAGAGTGAAGCAACCCAGCCCATGGCGCTGGAGGTTCCACAGGAGGAAGTAAGCCAAGATGAATCTTTGCTCACTTCTCCAGTTTCAAGAGGCCCTGACAACTTGACGTGGTTTCATAAGAAGTTACTGGAATAGGGAAAAGCCCAGAAACCATGCCATGCGGGAAGAAGCTAGAAGACTTAAGAACATGAAAGCTGTTTTTAATATCAAATAAACTCTTCTGTAAAAGACAGAAAAGGTTCATTTTATCGAACTCTCTAGGGCAAAGCTAGGAACGACCAACACCGACGTCAAACATCAGGAAACACTCTGGTGAGCAGAAAGGGCCAAGTTAGAGCAGGAACTCTTGGGAAGCTGGGAGCTCTTTCTCACTAGATGTGTTCACAAGGCAGTGGGATACAATCCCGCAGGGAGTCTGGACAGGGGTTCCATACTGGAGAAGGCCTGAGCCAGATTTCTGGGGCACCTTCCAATTCTGAGTCTGATTTGTTCATTTTTGTTAGGTTCAGACTTGAGCAAGTATGAGAGATAAAAGGTCTCCCGTCCCCTCCCCCATTCACAATCAGAGGACTGGCTCAGGCCAAAAAGGAGTTAGATTTCCAAGGTTTCTTCTAACTCCAAACATCCATAATTTTAGACTTAGATCTCATTTACGCTCAAATAAATGAGGATCATGTGGTCTCTCCATTCAGAAGATCCCCACAATCCATGCCAGTGTTAAATGTCCTTAACTGGTTAAAAAAACAAACATCACCTGAATCCCCAATGCTTCTGAAGAGCATTTTCTCTAATCCACTTGAAAGTGGTGGTAGATAACATCTGAGTGTGATGTTATATGCAGAAACTGTAGAAAGAGACTTTTTAATATGTGAAATCTATAGTTAAATCACCACTCAGCCTTTTCAAGACTGAAGAATCCCAGGTGCTGTCGTAACTTAAAATCCTTTAATCACTGGGAGGGGATCTCTCTTTTTTTTTCCCCCCTAACATATTCCAAATTTTTCACATCTGTTTCTAGAAGTGTCTGTGCAGTGAGACAGCACCCGTGTAGAATGTGGAGGTGAAGACAAGAGTGGTTCCCTCCTGGCTGCTAAATGCAAACGGGCAAAGGTTGACGATGATGAGACTGTTATGTAGGAAACTATAGTTTCTCTATAGTTTCCTTGATGGAAACGTATTTCTATCACACATTAAGTCCTGGCTCACAAACCAAAGCCTGGAAAGCCCTGGCTGGCCCACCTTAATGTGGAGCCATATGACCAAGTCTGGGATAGTGCAGATCCATCTGTGGTCCTCCACAAGAGCCCTTGGAGAGCAGGCACCTGCTCACACTGCCACCCTGTTGACATGGACCCCAAAGCCACACTTTTCTCAAAGGCTTCACCATGCAGAGGTGCCGTCAGGAGAGCTGACTCACAAGGAGCCTGCACTCCGGGCCTGCAAGAGTCTTCCTTATTATTACACAGACATCTCATATCTGGGCCTGCAGCGCATTTCACATCTCTATTTTGACTCCAAAATGTATTAACTTTTATTCATCTGGATTTACATGATTCTTAAAGTAACCAATACAACTGTAAGTGAACCCTGGGCCTCCCCAATGCCGGTCACAATAGTTCATCCCTCAACCTAGCATCATCCCCAATCTTCCCCATGAAAAATCTTCCCCTGCCTTTGAGTAAACTAACCTATACACCCTTTGACTGACACTGATTCACTGAAAACCAAGCACTCCCTGGGTAAGCCACCACTGCCTGCAGCTTCTGCAAGCTGGTTACTGCATAGAAATCATAGGACCCCCACTATGAAACAGAGCATTTCAAAACTCATGTGAAAAAAAAACCCTTCTACAGGACTGGCACTTACAAATTAAGAAACTCCTCACGTTTATGAGCCACCCATGATTTAAGATCCACAAAAAAAATTTCAAAATAGAAAAGAACCCTATAATTCAAAATTTTAAATCCCTCTTATCCTTGATCTATCATTTCATTTATTTAACAATCTAGGGTAGGCTAACGATACAAAAGTAAATGGAACCAAGCCCCAGTCTTCCGGGTTCTCCACTTCCTTGGGAGGAGAGCCAGACAGACAAACTAACCATCACAGCAACAGGCTCTAGTCAAGGTGTCCACTGTGAACATGAAGGGACTGAGTCCCTTCACTACTCCAGCTGAAGGTATCAGGAGATGTGGGTCCCCCAGGAAGTAACATTTGAACTAAAGCTATAATCATGAGAATTAAATAATGAGAACTGTTATCATGCCAATAGTCAGACCCACACAGAGAAGGTATGCATGTACTTTATTAGCTTTAAGTATACATAGCAGACCAACAATGCCTGGTTTAATAATAAAAAGAAAGGTAATTCCTTTGCAAAAAAAAAAAAAAAATTGTAACACAAACGTGAAGCCCTGACTCAGGTTCTATTATTTTAAGAGACTGTGCTTTTAATTTAATTTGATAAAATGGTATAGCTCACAAGATGTTTAAATACAAACGTCAAAGGATGGCATAAAGTCCACTTAGGAGAATATAAGAAGTCAGAAGAATTAGCCACCTTTTACCATCTCACAGCCCATATATCTTCCCACTAGATAGCAGCAAGTGACACTACAGGGGCCATAGCAGGGCAGGAAATTATACTGAAGAGGGCTGCATTACTGGATTACAAAAGCTTTACAGAAAATGATAAATTGAGATGCAAACAAAGGAAGAGGATTTTGCTTTGTTTTGGTTTGGATTTTTTATGTCTTGCTTTGCTTTGTTTTTGTTGTCATGAAATTTGCCAGGTCATTTTTCTCTTCATGACCATGCCTGGACAATAATTAAAACATATAAATCACCCAATAAATCAAACACTGAATGATTAACGTATCTTTTCTCACTTGTCAGAAATCGGTCAGGCTAAGGAGAAATACAGCAGAAACTGAAAGAAAGCTTTCAAGTTAATATGCTAAGTTGAAAAGGATTTAGCCTTTTAAACTCAGCTGGCATAAAGCCAGTCCAAATGACCAAACAACAAAACTGCCCTCAATCTAACCGTGTCACCTTAGTAATGCCTTCTCCTAGTCCATTCCCTGATGTGGCTGGAGAAGGAAGCATTCCAATCAACCAGGCAGAACCATTTATAGAGAATCAGAAGTGATATAATAAACTCAATATAAACACATAATGTGTCTCCATTTACGGCTTCTGGAGGCACCTGATAATTCTGCATTGCCCAAGTCATTCAACAAGAATTTATTCAATGCATAAAGAGCAAGGCATTGAGCTTGGCACTATTGGTTCAATGACCATATTTTTCAAACTAAAACCTTGAATATATATTTTAACAAATCATTTTATGTAACTTCCAAGTAAATGCAACAACTTGGGAGACACAGTTTAGACACTGACATACTATAATTTCCAAAACATCCTAATACTACATGTAGACAACTGAAAATTTAAATCAGAAGCAGTTGCTCCTCCCAAAAAGAAAACTGGGAGCTATACGGTCACCAAAGTCTTTAACTCTTAGAATCCTGGAACTGACAGAAATTGTTTTTAATTTAACTGCATATGAATAAAACATTCTCTCTGAATATCAACCATCATTCTTCTGGTTTCACAACTGTAGCAAGTATCTGAAATTGACAAACGCTGAAAGGTAGTATGTCATAATCTCCAGGCAGCTGTTAACATAAATCTCGATTTCTACTCATTTTTCTCTTTTGCAGAGACATGCAGAATTTCCAGCTGCAAGGGATAAATGTTCATAGAAAGTCAGATAGACCATCTTTTAAAACAGAGTTGACTATATTTTGCTGTCAGGCAAAAGAACAGACTAGAGAAATAAAAAGAAAAACACAAGGTTCCAATCTTCCCTATAACGGTCTCAAAAGGAATCCATCCAATTCCATAAATAGCATTTAAACAACTGATAACTCCTTCCTCAGAGCTTATATACCTATTTTTCAAATACCTGAAAATGCATCTGTGAAATGGATTTGAAATTCGGCAATAGGTCTGCCTCTTGAGAAATCTGTATGCAGGTCAGGAAGCAACAGTTAGAACTGGACACAGAACAACAGACTGGTTCCAAATAGGGAAAGGAGTACGTCAAGGCCGTATATTGTCACCCTGCTTATTTAACTTTTACACAGAGTACATTATGAGAAACACTGGGCTGGATGAAGCACAAGCTGGAATCAAGATTGACAGGAGAAATACCAATAACCTCAGATATGCCGATGACACCACCCTTATGGCAGAAAGTGAAGAACTAAAGAGCCTCTTGATGAAAGTGAAAGAGGAGAGTGAAAAAGTGGGCTAAAAGCTCAACATTCAGAAAACTAAGATCATGGCATCTGGTCCCATCACTTCATGGCAAATAAGTGGGGAAACAATGGAAACAGTGATAGACTTTATTTTGGGGGGGCTCCAAAATCACTGCAGATGGTGACCACAGCCATGAAATTAAAAGACGCTTACTCCTTGGAAGAAAAGTTATGACCAACCTAGACAGCATATTCAAAAGCAGAGACATTACTTTGCCAACAAAGGTCCGTCTAGTCAAGGCTGTGGTTTTCCAGTAGTCATGTATGGATGTGAGAGCTGGACTATAAACAAAGCTGAGCACCAAAGAACTGATGCTCTTGAACTGCAGTGTTGGATTAGACTCCTGAGAGTCCCTTGGACTGCAAGAAGATCCAACCAGTCCATTATAAAGGAGATCAATCCTGGGTGTTCATTGATGCTGAAGCTGAAGCTCCAAAATTCTGGCCATCTGATGCGAAGAACTGACTCATTTGAAAAAAAACCCTGATGCTGGGAAAGACTGAAGGCAGAGGAGAAAGGGACGACAGAGGATGAGATGGTTGGATGGCATCACTGACTCAATGGAAATGAGTTTGAGTAAACTCCAGGAGTTGGTGATGGACAGGGAGGCCTGGCATGTTGCAGTCCATGGGGTTGCAAAAAGTCGGACAGGACTGAATGACTGAACTAAACTAATAGGTCTAAGTCCTCAAGTTTATAGTCCTCTGTTTTAAGCGATTACTCAGAATCCCTCACCATGGAGGAATATCAAATTTTTTATTTGATTTCTTACATAAAATATAATTGATAGCTTATCGATAAATACAGCCTGTATGAATACAGGAGATGGAAATATAAAATAAAATGGGTTTAAAATGCTGAAAATGCAAAGACTATTAAAGACAGTTTACAAACCGAAACTCTGTCTCAGTATACATCATTTCCAGTTGATTGTATTTTTAAAAAGTAGTAAAACACCTAAGAAGCAATGGCTCCTATTTTCACTTGAGCTCTCTCTAGAAATTAACTAAATCCTCAAACCAGAATAACAACATGGGTTGTTATCTGTAGTTCAGACAAAGAGTCTTACAATAACACTTTACAAAATAAAAGTATAAAAAATTCCTTAACAGGAAAGTATGCTATTTCTGTTTCCGAGTACATATTTACATGAATAGGAAACAATGTTTGACAGTTTTCCTTAGTTAACCTCATGCCAAGATCAAACCAGATTATAACATTTATCATCAAAATTTAAATTTCTGCTAAACATAGAGATCAAAAGCTTCTTCTAATAAAACTATTATATACAGTCAGTAATTCAGTAAAGAAAACTTTGAAACAAAATGTGACATCCTAGATATTGCTAAAAGAAGTGACAGTTCCAAACAGATGCTCAAGAGAGAAGAGACTCTTTGCTAAAGGGAAGAATTTGTTTACACTTACCTCCATTCTAGTCCCACCTGTGACCAACCATTCTATCTTTTCTGTCTCCATTTCTTCAACTATAAAATGTGACATGAGCTACCACTGCAGAGCCAAGGCATTCATGGATTTCAGTATTAATGGTTCTGACTATTCTTGAGTGACCCTGAAAATACATTATTAACACACTGTCATTTGTAATTCTGTGTCAGCAGTGTCTGAACTGCAGTTCCCAGGTGAGTGGATCAAGGGTAACCTTCCCAGCTCTGTATTCCCATTTCATGATCCTCTGTTCTCACCAGTGACTGATGAGTACAATTGCTGCCTGTTTACATATAGGACTATCCTGTGACGTTATAACACATAACAGTGGGATTATAGGAAGCTAGAACTCAAAAATCTCACTGAATTCCTCTTAAACATCAACAGAATGCGACTCTAGAAAATTGCTGAAAAAATTAACAAAATGATTTGCTAGTTTTTATCTAAGTTCAATATCATGAATCATTTTTTTTTACATTTCTACAAGTGTCTAAAAGTTTCAAAATGGTAATTTAACTGGATTTGCTGAAAGGAAAGTAGGTCTGGAAAAATGCTGTTTTCCAAGGAGGTCACTCTAAATGGATTCTTTATTTGGTTTCATAATCAGTTTCAACTTTACACATGGCTGCCACAAAAAAGATAAGGAAAAGCATAAGAGGCCAATTATAAAAGTTACAAATGCACACTATATCAAAGTCATATTTCATATCTCTAAAATGACAAATAAACACACATCATAAATAAATAGATTTTATAAGACATATTTCTAAACTAATATAAACAAATGTTAGAGTAAACCTGAAACTAAATTCTAAAGTGTTTGCTTTTTTTCACATTTTAACTGGATGTCTTAATATAGATTGTTCTTTAAAGCTGAGGCTCTTCCGACAGTTTCCAAAAAACTATTATTTTTTAAATGTTAATTCTTCTAACTGATGGTACTTTAGAGTCACTGGAGTTTCCCAGAATCCTGGCTGCAACTGTTGCCTTAAGCCAACAAAACGTTTTGAAAATAATGCACTTGTGTTATATTTACTTTATAGTAGAAATCCTGAAAGGATTAAAGAATAGATCAATCTAATTTGTAATTAACAGCATTAATTTGCATGCTGTTCACTAAGTCCTGATAAGAATTTGTTCTCTATTATCTATGACCAAATCATGTCGCTTATAGTAGTAATTAGATCAGCAGGCCCCCTTTTTCACATCCAGTGCTGATGTAAACTCCAGCCACCAAACAAGGAAATTTAGTCAAAGTTTCAATTAGTGACACTGAATTAATGCAGTTTTACTAAATTCAAACAGAAAACCAAATACATGGAAAACCTCAACCGATTTTAACAAACATCAGTAAAATAAATTCACAATGAGCTCTTCCTGACACACAGCAAAAAAATGGCATTATTTAATATTCCAAGAACCAAACATGACAGTTATCACTGATACAGCAGCCTCTCTCAGCTAGAAACACTAGTGGCATGAATCCCTATTTACTTAATATTCTACTTAGCAACAATCATCTTGCTTATAAGATATTAGATATCTTTCCAGAACTTCTCTACCTGTACTTTGTCTGCACAAATACTATATAAATTGACAAAACACAGAAAGACAGCTCTAGTTTTGGGGTTTTTTTGTTTGTTTGTTTGTTTGCATTCCCAAGAGTCAGAGGCAATCTGGCAGAAAGCACAAGAGTCTCCAATCTAAGGGTTTTGAGAAATTCCCCAAAAATGCTTTCCAGGAATTGACCCCTCAACAACTTGCCACAGTATCTGGAATGTCTACCATTCAAGTAATTTGGATTAAGAGAAAAGGCCCATTACAAAATACCTGAAGATGGGAAGAGAGGAAAGGGCAGGAGATGGAACAAAACAGCAGACTCAACACATGCAGGTCAATTTCCTCCGCCTGTTTGACAGAGTCCCACAGACCATAGGGAATGTTAGGGCCACAGAACAAGATTTAAAGGCAGGACCAGGCAGAGAGGCATGAAGGGAAGCCAGAATTTGGAACGAGGCCCATGGAGCACCACTGGGACAGGGACACAGTTATTCTTCTACTTATTGCCCTTTGTCTTTTGCCTTATAATTATACAGTGTTTTCTTTTTTAAAATATCAAACAGTAAATGGATCAAGTTATTCTGATTTCCAACAAATGGCACTACCACGATGTTTTCTCTGAATTTTTATACTTTGCACTGTTTTTATTCCAAGAACAGTCTAAATAAAACCGCTCCAGTTTAGCTAGATGAAGTAACTTTCTGATGTTATCTAAATGAATGCTTTCCCTCTCCAATGCTGCCATTCCCTTCCATTCTTTAGGTTTACGAACTGACCAGTATGTGTGAACACCTTCAAGAAGATGCTGAATATCTGAAAAATTGCACAACTGAGACTAAAACTCAGCCTACCTATCTTTCTAAAGTTGTGTTTTGGAAACACAAATCAAGAAAGCTGTCACATCATCGCATTACTACAAACAAAACCACAAGCACAGCTTTATTCATAAATAGCAGTATAATATACAATAAAAGCCAGATCACAGTAATGAAGATAACTGTAAACAAATGCCATGGCCTGCCACAATAATAATGATCCAAGTTTATTCCCATGTGAGAGTAAATATTATCCATACTGCTTAAAATGAAAAAATGCTTATGGAACACAAAAATTTCCCTTGCCTACATTAAAAAAATGAGTCAATCTCAGATCACGAAGATAAAGTCTAACAAAATTAAAAGTCATGGCTTCATGGCTTCATGAATTGTATCTTATCAAATTTTTGTAACTGCGAAAAATCTTTTGGTAATCCGCTTTCCATTCTGAAAATACGTACTTTCTACTTGCTAAGTATATACATATATATTCATGTGGAAATGCCACGTCATAGAAGACTGATAATCAAAACAGATTATCATCTCAATTAATTGTAAAACTCATAGGTATGACAAAATGTTAAAGCCAACTTTCAATAACGCCTCTTAAGCCAACAGTAAAAAGTCTATAAGAAAGCATAAGAGGAATAGCAGTAGTATTTCCACCTTAAAATCAGGATTCATCAATAAAACATTTTCAATAAACAAAATTTTCACAAAATTTCACATCAAGATTCCTATAAAAAAATATGCAAAATTAACTTTTCCTATTTTGAGTCTATTATACTCATCCACATTTCAGTTCTGCAAAAACCTGTAAACTAAATTTTCTGAATTATGGGTGGTCCTGTGTATGTATAATGAAAAGCC
Organism: Ovis canadensis; assembly: GCF_042477335.2. Lineage (NCBI taxonomy): Eukaryota > Metazoa > Chordata > Mammalia > Artiodactyla > Bovidae > Ovis > Ovis canadensis. The sequence continues at coordinate 39,449,495 of NC_091250.1, read as the reverse complement.
ATTTATGATCATATGTATCCATTACTGTAAAAAAGCAAGACAGAATAACCATGGAATGGTTGAATACACTTTCACATAAACCATTAAAGACACTGAGCCAGAATGTATGAACAATTATTTTCACAATCTTCACTTGATGACAATTTTACAATTACATTAAGAAGCCACATTTGGTGACTTAAAACAGAGAACTGATCTTCTGTGTGCACATATGAGTGTTTCCTCATTGCTGACACATTTTACTGCTGCCATATAAATTGTAAGCTTTATATCAAGTGTTGAAAAAAGGTAATCTCAACATACAGACTGGAGTTAAACCTAAACTTCACACCTTAAGGGAGATAGTTGTTATTTTCTGCTATTTCAGCAAAAGGTCTTAATTTTTTTTAAATGTCAACACAGGCCCTTAACACAAAACATAATTCTGAATGAATCTGAATTGACTGTTTACATGAGAATCCATGCCTGCAGAAAGAACAGTTGTGCATCTGTAGACCTATTTCAAGTCATTTTGGCAGAGATACTACTTACTTATTTTGATGGGTCTATGAATACTGCACCGAAGCAGGAATGATTCTAATAGAACCAAAACAAGACAACACACACACACACACACATCACTTTAAAAACAAAAACAAAAAAACTGAGCAAACCTGAGTGGAGCCATAAACATTTCTGAAGTCTCTGAAGGACTTAGGCATTCATTATGCATGGTTTTTCGACTGCTGGGTTACTTCACCTAAGTGTTCATGGTGCACATGACTTCACTGCCTTGCACTCCAGTTGCTTGCTCAAGCCACATTAGATACAATCTCTGTCCTACACACAACACACAAGCATACACACACTCTCTCTATATATCAGCCCGAGCTGTTTCCAATTTCAGAGGCCCGCTCAGCGTGTAGCCCATGCCCATCCCTGCTCTGCTCAGTCCTGACCCCAGGAGTGTAGGGACGCTTACATTAAGTAGGGATACTACTTAAAGCTGGTGTATCTGCTCTGTTGCTTCATCCTTCCAGAATGTATAGCATGGTCCCTTCCCCACTCCACGAGTACAACGGAGACGATGGATTCCCGGGTGCGAGAGAGGAGACCACTACTTGTCCCCTTCCACACCCCAGGCATCCCGGCTTCTCTCCTCCAAAAACCCCAGAGCCATTGCTGCCTGGAGTCTGTGATCCCGGGGCGGGGGAGAAGAGCCAATGATAGGAACCAAATAGCCCGTTCAGGAGCGGGTGCCAGGGGCACGGAAGGGGCGAGCCGGGTGAAGTTACCAGCACCGGGGAGGTGTGCTTCGGCAGGGCAGCTATTCGAGAGCAATGACAGGTCGGCGGGGGAAGGCTGGGGGCGGCGAGGGAGGCTGGGGAACAGCTTTTCCTGTCTCTCTCAGGGCCTGGCGGGGAATCCCGCGGCTGCGGCGGCAGCCGGGCTCGCGGGTCGTCCCCCGCCTCCCACGCCCCCCGCACCCCAGGCGCGTGCCCTCCGCCGCCCCCTCAGTGCGGCCGCTCCCGCCCAGCGCGGAAGGAAGCGCCGGGCTCCCCCCACGCTCTCCCGCTCTCTCGCGAGTCCTGTGCAGGCCCTTTTCGGGGGGAGGGGAAGGGGGAGGGGGCGCAGAGGGAATTGCTGCAATAGAGCGCCGAGAGAACCCTGCCCGGGCGAGGCAGGCGGTGGAAAGCCACGGCCACATAAAAATGCCATATTAATTTTTTAAAAGCCATAAATCACCCCTCCCTCTGCAAACGAAAACCATAAACCCGATCCCATGCAAGCCCGCGAGCAGCCACCCACTTCCTATTTCTGTCACAGCAGCTACACCCTGCCAGCAACCAACCCCCCCGGGCGCCCCCTCCCGCCAACGCCACCCCCGCCACCGCCTCCCCTCGGCTCAGCCATTTGCCAACTGACGCCCCCGTAAATAAAAATGCCCCAAGTGGGGCTGGGTGGGAAGCGTGGGGGAAGGGCGCGCCAGAGAGGGGGGATTTGAGGCTTGCACAATATCCTAGAAGGTCCGTGGCTGGAGCGAGGAGAGAACCCCAGGCGGGGGGAGGGGAGGCGAGCCTCCCGGGTGCCTGCGGCACACGGTGCACCCAGGCGATCGCAGCGCGCCGCTTACCTTTCACCACCCTGTCGGTCGTCGACAACTTGGGATCAATTGCCTTGGGCTCGGACATCTCCAGCCGCCGGGGGACAGCGACGCGCTGCTCGTCCGTCCTACTGCACACCCCGACCGGACCGGCGGGCCAGACACTCAACGCCGCCGCTGCCGCCGCGCTGCAAACCGCTTGGCTGGAGGTTCTGGGCTCTGAGCTGGCTTTAAAGTTACTGCCTTCTCCGCGCGTCCCTCCTCCTCCGCCGCCGCCGCCGCCGCCTTCACTCCTCCTCCGCCGCCGCCAGCCCTGCCGACTCTGCTCCGGGCTGCGCGTGTGTGGTGGTTATTTATTTATTTTCTAAGCACGCCTCTCGGTTCTTCTTTTATTCTTGGGGGAAGGGGGATGGGGTGGGGAAGCGCACACACGAGCACCCACCCTGGCACGGAGATCGGGCACCGCGGAATGGAGCCCCAAGCGCGCACACTGCTGGGATTAAGACCGATCACATGGGGAGGGCCGGGGGCGAGGAAGGAGAGGCAGGGCCGCCGATGTCAGTGCCACTAGCCGCGCCTCGGCGTCCCCGGCGGCGGAGAGGCGGCCGCCGATGCTGCTGCTGCTGCCGCCGCTGCTTCCCCACACCGAGCGCCGCTGCTGATCAGCGGCCGCCGGAGACGTCCCGCCGCCTCGCTCGCCCGCGCCTGCCTCTGCCTCCCCGCGCCGCTCCTTCACTCATACAGGCACAGCCACGGAGCTCGGCAGACTCAGTCCCCGGCGCAACCTACCCTCCGCCGGCACCACCGCCTCGGCCGCCGCCGCCGCCGCCGCCGCCGCTGCCGCCACCGCTCCCGCCTCCGCCTCCTCCCCTTCCTCCTCCCGGCCCCCTCCTCTAGCGCCCGAGCGGCCTCCTCCTCCCCGCGGAGCCCTCCCCCTGCTGCCCCTGACGTTGAAGCTATGGGAGCTCATTGGATAGCGTGAGCGTCACTCACTGCTAGCGGCGCCCTCCTCTCTGGCCCCGCCTCCCGCTCCTCCTCGTCGTCCCCGCCCCTCGCTCTGTTTTCTCTGGGCTGCCAGATCGGCGGGCCTGCTGCCTCCACCGCCCAGTCCCCCGCTCAGGTGTCACTGTTGCTGGCAGCCCGGGATTAGGGAAGGAGAATGGGCGGGGGGTCGCGGCTGGGAGGAGAGAGGCCCTGCCATGGCACCCTCCCAGCCCCATTTGGCCTTCTTCCCTGGACCCCGCACACACACCCCACGCCGCTTTGGCAACCGTGCCTTGCCGGCTTGGGTTAAGCCGCAGTGTGAGTAGCCAAGTGCGGAGGGTGTCTCCGGGTGTGTGCGTGCGTGGCCCGCGAGAGGGCAAGAAGGGAGGAGGCGAAGAGAGCAGGGAAGGGGGTTGGGGTGAGAGGCGGCCGAGGAAGGGCGGAGGAAGGAAGAGCGCGAGGAGCTCCGGGGCCGCCTCACAGCTGCTGTCGCTGCCGCAGCTGTCCGGAGAGAATCGCCGAAACGGCGACGAACCAACAACTTACCTTGGAGAGACGGGCTCCGCTGTGATGGGTGTACTGCCTGTTTTGCTACCGGGGCTTTTGTGGGGGGCTGGGAAGGGGTGTCGTGATTATTAATGTTTCCCACTCCTGCATCCACAGCTTTGGTGGAGGGGCCGCTTCGAGCGTCTCGGGCCAGGGACGTGGCGGAGAGTGCGGGGCACGGGAGCGGGCTGCCCACTGAGGATGGGGACGGGAGGACACGCGACCCCGGCCAACTCTTGAGTTACCTAGGTTAGCCCTAGGCGGGGAAAGGGAGGGAAGAGAACAACGGAGAGGGTCGCCTTTTTCACTGTTGACACTGCACACCCAGTGACTGGTCGGGACTGGTGACACAACATCCGCCTCCCCAGCTCCAGTCCATCATCCGATACCCACTTGGTGCTCCTAATACCTGCAGGGCACTGCAGCCCAAGGCGGGTCCCCATTCTGGTATCCTCGGGTTGGAAGGAGTGTGAAGGAGAGAATGGGAAGCTAAAGAGTGACTGTGACCCAAATGTTCCCTTCTGGACTGCTAATGAGGAGCAGATTTCCCTCAGCAAGAAGGTCACCTCGCCACAGCCCATCTCCCCAACCAACCTCAGCCCCAAGGACCGAGGACCGGCAAAGGTCGGGGACAAGGATTAACGTTCAAACTCGAAAAGAAGTTTTAAAAAATTGGCTGATGACATGAGTGTGGCTTCAGCAGTATGGTCTGCAAGGAATAGAAACTCACAGTTGGAGGTTAGGTGAGCCTCCTGGAGGCCTTTTTAGCCAAAGGATTTGTCCCTGGCTCAGGGAGACTGCCACTAAGTCCAAATTCTTCTGCCCAATTCACAACTCTAAGATTGTTATGCGGTATTTAAGCAAACAATACATTCAATCAATATGAATCCTGCTCTTTTTATATGCCAGACACTGTGATAGGTAATGAAAAGGGCCCTTGCAGGTAATGAAGCCTAGAACTGCCATGAAAATATGAGTTCTGAGAGAACAGGGTATTGCCTCAAGAAGGAGTTGTTGAAAACAGCCTCTTGAGCACAGGCAGAGCTAGTTGCTAAGGCAGATTTGGGAAGTTGGCCCCTAGCCAGATGGCACAGAGCAAGGCAAGGATGCCAAGACCTGTAGGTGAAGAAGAGGGCCTGCTTGAGGAAAGATCAGGAAACCATGTCCAGGGATGCTTGCTTCTAACTCCTCAATGTTCTTTCCCGCATACTGCAAGCAGAGATACAATTCCCACCGATATTTGGACTCACTTTTCAGATCCTGGAAAAAAAAAACTTAGTACCAAGCTCAGGGGCTTAAACTGTCAGCACCATAGAATAGTTTTATGATGCAGATAGGAAATAAAGGCACACCTTTCAGGCACACCCTTCAGTCCGCTACAAGTCTAGAACACCTCCTAGCTGAAATATGTGTGGGAAAAAATGTTCTGAATCATAATCACTTTACAACACATCTGATTATCATCAGATGTCTTTAATGCATGTGTCTGGTTCCATACTGTTGCAACACAGACACATCTTCCTAGTGAAAATTGGACCCTACACCAAGGAAAACTAGACAGAAGCTTATTAACTAGAGACCAATTATGTCCACATAGCAGGCCTACCGATAGAGCCAAATCTAAGGTATTTTTTTAGATGTCGTACTATCTCCTACTGTCATGCTTCTTTTTATCCTGTTAGACTGCCCAGTCTGTCTTTGATTATATTACCATTTGCATCAGCTCACCTTAGACATGGAATTTACATTTTCAAGAAGTTACCGCAATGCCTGGATGCTGAATTCAACAATATCCTCTATGAAGAAAAAATTTGAAAAACTTGGCAAAAAAACCTCACCATCTACCAAAAATTGTATTTCCCCTTTTTTAGTATACTCTCTGCAAAGTGTCTAACTAGATAAGGATTCCTTTTCCCACCTGCACCTGCTTGCATCTGAGCAGGTCCATGTGACTAGTTCTGGTCAATATGTAGGCTGAAGTGTTTCATCACTTTTTGACTAGGCAGTTAAGCAGCAGATATGCATTCTCCAGCCTATGGGCTCCCATCTATAGCTGAATTCAGAGACTTCTAGAGTCCTAGAGAGGGTGTAACCTCACATGGAAAGAGCTGAGTGCCTAAACTACCACATAGAACAATGCTACCCACTTATTAGAAATATCACTTTAGCACACAAAAGTTACTGTGTTAGTTCAAAAGTAAAGCCCAGAATTATTGTGTATCTGTTATATAACAAAATTACCAGGAGACTAAAAATATATTTACTTTTTGATACATGAACATAAAACTTTGGCTTTTATAAATATCTCAAAGTCTTGTTATATGTGAGTTGCACATATACTCTATGCAAACATTTAGGTATACGGTGCTACTTCATCAAAAGTAATTATGAATATAAATATATATGGAAGAAAAGAAAATATTGAGAATTTGGAGTCAGCTATGCATTCAAATGCTCCGTCACAGTTTACCTCCATTGGTACAAATTATAGTAAATGGATAATGTTAACTTGCTATTAACTGTTCTACTACATCTAGAAACTTTTTAAAGGAAAAAAAAAAAGTAAAGATATTTCATTTTATATCCTGTTTTGAAAATATCCGTCTTTGAAATTTTTTACTTTCCTGTTGGTTCTTGATAAAGTACTATCATTTTGACATTAAGAGTTGAATAGTAGCTTCTGGTTTTGATTCATCTGAGGCACGCACTTCATTCTGAGTAGCTGACGGCAGCAGTCCTATTTTCACCTGAGTTGATGGAGCTAAATGCTGAAGAACCTGCAGAGTATATAGCCAATCCTGATGGAGCCATGAATCTGTATGAGAATTAGATTTATTATCTTAAAGCTAATTCCTCTGACACTCACTTTTAACATGTTCTACCCTATTCACTATAGAAACTCTACCAAAAATATATTCAAAATAGATTTTATTTGAGATTTATAGTAAAAAGCCTTCTTATTGTGTATCTTTTGGATTGCCCTTGAAATTTTATTGAACCATGTTTTTTCCAGAAGTTAGTTTTACTCATTTGGGAAAGTTGTTATAACTAATATGTTCAAGAGTAAATATGCTTGTTTGTTTTGGATTTTTTTTCAGTCAGGGACCAAACTGTAACTTATGGAATTGTGTGCTAAGTTCATAAAGAGAGGATATGTTTTATGTAAAATTTGGCAAGACTATGGGCAATCATTAATTTGCATTTAATAAATATTTTTATATTTGTATCATCATTTCATATCCCGACTCTGGTCACAGAGTAAGTGCTCAACAAATTTTGCTGAATGAACTTAAAAAGTATATTGGCATCCAATATATGACAGGTTAAATACCATAGTGCATACTCAGGAATATTTCAATATTCCTAATATAAGAAATATATGTTAATATATTGTTAATGTATGTATATGTATATTTATTTATTTATACACACACATTGGAGAGAAATCTTATAGCCCTTTCTCCTAGTTTTAATTTTAGCTTCATTATTAATTTTAAAATTATGAATAGATTAAGGGTGTCGTGTCATACATGTTTACATTTAAAACAGCTATATGCACGCTATTATACTGAACATCCAAGAACTATTCATGCTGTAGAACTGTATGTATTCTGGCTTTTCTAAACTCAGAATTTCAGAATATTTGACCTGAAATGAGCTGGAGTTTACACTTGAAGTGCTTTGAGAACATCTTCAAGAACTACTGCAAACAGCTTAGTAATCAAACTAAAGATAACACGTTGTGGAAGACCGGGTAAATCAATTTAGGACAAACTTTGTCAAGCCCTCTAAAAGCACATTTGCATATACCAAATCAATATAGTAATTAGAAATGGATTTTACTGTTCAAAGCCAGCAGAAATTTAACCTTACTCAAAGTTAGTTTTGCCCATTATTGATGGAAAATTCATGAATTTGCAAGTAAATATTTTATTAAAAAAGAATCTTTCAGTCAGACCAGCCATCTTTCTATTTACTTCTGATTAATGGTATTTTATTTTGCTAGTATTCATGGTTATTGGAAAGCCTATAGATAATAGGCATTTATTGAACACCTGCACATATCAGACACTGGGAATATGACATGAAAATACCAAGTCTCACCGTTCATATACTTTACAGTCCAGTGAGGAGAGACACACAACAAAAAGGAGCAATTACACATACAGAATATGTTGGATGAGCTAAGTGGTAAAAATCATGTATACTGGTAACAGCACTGAACGGAGTGATTGGCAAAGTAGAGGTACTCACTGTTGTAGACAGATCGTTTAGGGAAGACTTCTCTGAGAAGATAATATTTCAACAGAGAGTCAATGAAGTACAGCTATCTATGCAGCTATCTGGAAAAAGAGTGTTCTGTGTTAAAGAAATGGCATGTGCAAAGGCCCTAATGTAACAGCCTGTTTGACCTTTGTAAAGAATTGTCAGAGGAGGCCAGTGTAGTTGAAGCACGATGAACCAGAGAGAGTGGTCCAAGATTAGGTCACAGAGGTGCTATAGAGTCAGATTATACAAGGCCTCATAGACCATAACTGCTGCTGCTGCTGCTGCTAAGTCACTTCAGTCATGTCCAACTCTGTGCGACCCCATAGATGGCAGCCCACCAGGCTCCCCCGTCCCTGGGATTCTCCAGGCAAGAACACTGGAGTGGGTTGCCATTTCCGTCTCCAATGCATGAAAGTGAAAAGTGAAAGTGAAGTCGCTCAGTCGTGTCCGACTCTTAGTGACCCCGTGGACTGTAGCCCACCAGGCTCCTCTGTCCATGGGATTTTCCAGGCAGGAGTACCGGAGTGGTGTGCCATTGCCTTCTCCACATAGACCATAGAAAAGATTCTAAACATTATTCTGGTGAAATAAGCAGTGTTTTATTAGGAAAGTGATATGATATGATTCAAGCTTAGAGAAAACAATCAGTCTCTTGTAAGAACTGACTCTGGATGCAATTATTGTCATAATCCAAGCTAGAAATAAGATAGTTTGGATTAGTGAGAAGGAAGAAGTGAAATGTATCCAATTCCAAATATATTTTAAAGGTAAAGCTAAAAGGTTTGTTGATGGATTGGCTAGAGTGTATGGGAAAATCAAAAGGACTCCTTGGAGTAAAGAACGCCAAAGCTTGGGGTGGTGTCTCAACAAAGGAAAAATGGAGCTACCATTTACTGAGAAAGGAATCATCGGAAATGGAGAGCATATATTATGAAGAAGATCTAAGACTAGTTCTAGATATGTTAACTTTGAGATGAACATTTGACATGGATGTGGAGATGGCATGTAGGTAATGCGTATATGACTCTGGACTTGAGAGGCAAGGGTCAGGCTGTTGATGTATAAAATTGGTAGTCATGACATCTTCAGTTCAGTTCAGTTCAGTCGCTCAGTCGTGTCTGACTCTTTGTGACCCCATGAATCGCAGCACACCAGGCCTCCCTGTCCATCACCAACTCCCGGAGTTCACTCAGACTCACGAGCTATTTCAAATCCTGAAAGATGATGCTGTGAAAGTGCTGCACTCAATATGCCAGCAAATTTGGAAAACTCAAAAGTGGCCACAGGATTGGAAAAGGTCAATTTTCATTCCAATCCCAAAGAAAGGCAATGCCAAAGAATGCTCAAACTACCGCACATGTCATCTTAGTAGTCCTTTATTTTAGTTGGCAGAAGTGGAGGGACCTGTAAATCTGACAAAAAGGAGTAGCTTCTGGGGGAGAAATGTGGTGTCTCTGAGGTCAAGCACATGAAGTGTTAACAATGCTGAAAATTTGAGTAAAATGACAACTGAGAACTGACTGTCAGTTTTGACAAAAGGGGAGTTCACTGGTGATCTTCACAATTCAGTCTTTATACCTATCCAAAAGAGCATCTCATCAGTCTCTGCCTCTTTATACAGACGTAGACCCTTTTTCATGTTTATAATTAGTTGACAGTACATGTGTATATCTGTAATGCATATGATGTGTTTGTCTATCTTCCTGCAACTATATGCTATGACCTTTGAGAGGAGGAGGAAATATGTCTTGTTCGCATTTGAATCTCTGGTGCTTAAAAGCTGTTTGTAAAAAGAATGGCTTACAATGCTAGCCCAAGTTAGTTTTTCTTATTTTTTAAATAGTTGAAATAAGTATTTTAAGGAGGTTGGGGAGGGAGAATTTAGTGAGGTAGTCAAAAGGTACAGACACTTAATTTTAAAAAAAAAAAGGTACAGACATTTATTTATAAAATAAATAACCCCTAGGGATGTAGTGTAAAATATAGTCACTATAGTTGGTAACACTATATCACAGATTCGAAAGTTGCTTAAACAGTAGTCCTTGAAAGTTTTAATCACAAAGGAAAAATTTGTGTCTGTGTGAGGTATTCAGTTCAGTTCAGTCACTCAGTCATGTCCAACTCTTTGCGACCCCACGAATCACAGCACGCCAGGCCTCCCTGTCCATCACCAACTCCCGAAGTTCACTCAGACTCATGTCCATTGAGTCAGTGATGCCATCCAGCCATCTCATTCTCTGTCGTCCCCTTCTCCTCCTGCCCCCAATCCCTCCCAGCATCAGAGTCTTTTCCAATGAGTCAGCTCTTCGCATGAGGTGGCCAAAGTACTGGAGCTTCAGCTTTAGCATCATTCCTTCCAAGGAAATCCCAGGGCTGATCTCCTTCAGAATGGACTGGTTGGATCTCCTTGCAGTCCAAGGGACTCTCAAGAGTCTTCTCAAACACCACAGTTCAAAAGCATCAATTTTTCGGTGCTCAGCCTTCTTCACAGTCCAACTCTCACATCCATATATGACCACAGGAAAAACCATAGCCTTGACTAGACGGACCTTAGTTGGCAAAGTAATGTCTCTGCTTTTGAATATGCTATCTAGGTTGGTCATAACTTTTCTCCCAAGGAGTAAACATCTTTTAATTTCATGGCTGCAGTCACTATCTGCAGTGATTTTGGAGCCCACAAAAATAAAGTCTGCCACTGTTTCCACTGTTTCCCCATCTATTTCCCATGAAGTGATGGGACCAGATGCCATGATCTTTGTTTTCTGAATGTTGAGCTTTAAGCCAACTTTTTCACTCTCCTCTCTCACTTTCATCGAGAGGCTTTTTAGTTCCTCTTCACTTTCTGCCATAAGGGTGGTGTCATCCGCATATCTGAGGTTATTGATATTTCTCCCGGCAATCTTGATTCCAGCTTGTTTTTCTTCCAGTCCAGCCTTTCTCATGATGTACTCTGCATAGAAGTTCAATAAGCAGGGTGACAATATATAGCCTTGACATACTCCTTTTCCTATTTGGAACCAGTCTGTTGTTCCATGTCCAGTTCTAACTGTTGCTTCCTGGCCTGCATACAGATTTCTCAAGAGGCAGGTTAGGTGGTCTGGTATTCCCATCTCTCTCAGAATTTTCCACAGTTTATTGTGATCCACACAGTCAAAGGCTTTGGCAAAGTCAGAAAAGCAGAAATAGATGTTTTTCTGGAACTCTCTTGCTTTTTCCATGATCCAGCGGAGGTTGACAATTTGATCTCTGGTTCCTCTGCCTTTTCTAAAACCAGCTTGAACATCAGGAAGTTCATGGTTCACGTATTGATGAAGCCTGGCTTGGAGAATTTTGAGCATTACTTTTCTAGCACGTGAGATGAGTGCAGTTGTGCGGTAGTTTGAGCATTCTTTGGCACTGCCTTTCTTTGGGTTTGGAATGAAAACTGACCTTTTCCAGTCCTGTGGCCACTGCTGAGTTTTCCAAATTTGCTGGCATATTGTGTGTAGCACTTTCACAGCATCATCTTTCAGGATTTGAAATAGCTCCACTGGAATTCCATCACCTCCACTAGCTTTGTTCATAGTGATGCTTTCTAAGGCCCACTTGACTTCACATTCCAGGATGTCTGGCTCTAGATGAGTGATCACACCATCATGATTATCTGGGTCGTTAGCTAATCTTAAAATGGTAATCATTTTGCCATATATACATGTATCAAATCATGTTGTATACCTTAAACCTATACAATGTTATATGTCAATTATATCTCAATAGAATTAAGAAAGAAAAAGAAGCATTTCAATGCATTTGTAAAAAAAAAATTAAAATTCATGTTTAGACTTTTTTTTTAATTACAAAATCAACTTTCATAGGGTAAAAAAATTGACTCATGCTGGAAACGGGATGGGAATTCAGGAGATCCTTTTTCATATGAGATGTGTCTCTCACATGTCGCCACTGTAAGCATAATTACTCATGTAAATCCAGGGGAGGGCTCTGTGTTACTCACAGTTTCTCTTTCTCCAAATACACAAAGGGTTCCATTGTTTGCAACATCTAAATTATTCCCTGGTGATAAGTTAGGCCAGACATTAGCAATTTTCAAAGAGGAAGTGGGCAGAATTTGGGTGGTGGTTGTTTAGAAGCAGTCCCTCAAAAGAGTTTCCTTCTCTCTTTCAGGGTGTCCTTGATGTCCAGCCCACGAAAGTATAGACGTTCAGGGAAGTTGTTCTAGCTGTGCTTTCAGGTGCCCACCCTGCCCACTCCCATTTTGGATAAAATGCCCCAGCCATAGCACCTGCTAAGTGACCATCAGTTCACAGGTTCAACTGCTGACATTGCAGAGGATTGAACTAGGATAAGTGAATGTCTAACTAGAGATCATCTAACGACCAGTGGCCTTAACTTCCCAAACCTAATTTACAAAGTAAGCTAGGCTAAACAGGTACTTGGAAGAATATGACTTAAAAATTCAGAGGAAAGTTGGGTGTGGTTGTTTGAATGAAAGGGCTTGCAGGCCGGAACTGATTTGGCCACTAGCAAATGATTCATGTGTAAGGAAGGTAAACAGATAAAACTATTCAGATCGGAGGACCATAGGTCAGAGTCAACAGGGGTGAAGGGAGGAGGCAAAGACAGAGACAGAGAGATTCCTAATCTGTTTTTCTTTTCGTCCTTTCAAAGGCCTGGTTGTTTACAACTTTTTCTGGATTTATGAGACCCCTCAATATCTTGACCACAAATCCTGTTTTCTAGAGCTAGTTTGAGATTTATATTTTTACAAACTCAGAAACTCCTCACTGAATCATATAGACGACAGAAAGAGCTGCTAAGATTTTTACTTCATGCCCTCCATGGGTTTTCAAAAGGTAACACCTTCTAATTGTGACCACTCCTTTTCTTCATTGAAAAAAATGACTATAATACATTCCCTCCTTGCCTGTCCTCATTGTTTCTATAGCATACTCAGTGCCCCAAATCAAAAGAGCAACACAGTTTATAAGAGAGACAGAGAGTAACTGCTTGAGAGTCCTAGTAAGTCTGTAACTATTTAATTGAATATGCGCTATGCCTGTTTCCACATCACATTCAGGCAGGTTATAAGCTATGCTGCAGTAAACGGAACCATCTCAGTCACTTAACACAATTTGAAGTCCTCTGCAGGCTTAGGCCACCCTCCAGGGCAGTCATTCCCCCGTGTGCTGGCTCAGCATTCCAGCCAGCTTCAATCAGGCAAGCAGAAGCACCCATATCAGCATTTCACAGTCACCCAGCAGGAGAGGAGAGCCCTGGAGAGCTGAGCTCCAGTAAACAAGTGCTTCTGTCTGGAAGTGACACTCACGAATGACTACCCTCACAGTTCAGTGACTTGAACTCCTCATGTGGCCACACATAATTTCCAGGTGGGCACAGGTATGTGATCCTGCCACATGTCCAAAATTAAAAGGAGACCAAATGCTTGTGAAGGACAGTAACACCAGTCAGGAGTTCTAAAAAACTGGTCTAACCCATGTGGGGTTTCCTTGCTAGCGTGTGAGAGGCAGTAACTGGAACGTGCATCTTAGTTGTGCTTTACATGCCAGGATCCTCCTGCATGCCTGTGGCTGGCTGCAGGCCTGATCTGCTTCTCCTTGGAGCCTTTGCTAGTCTACTGCATGGCCTCTCCTTGACTGGATCGGTTTTACTCCGCTTGGCCTGATTTTGATCTCACTGCACCTTCTCTAGGGCCTGCGGTTCCTCAGCAATCCTGCTGTCACTACGGCTCTTGCAAACTTGTTAGATACCTGAGGCCAAGGCTTCCTTTCTCCCTCGCTCTCAACACTGTAGTGCGAACACTATCAACACTCTAGTGTTTTATAGATGGGTGCTGTTGGGCAATTCCTGAGAGTTGTTAATATTATACAGAACGGACTACAAACAAATGTCCTCTGAATGTGTCTTAGCTGCAACAAAAGGCATTAACTGCTTTTCCAATTTTTATTTAGAAATATGAATATATCTACATATAGATATAGAGCATATATAGAGTTTATTTTTTGAGTCACTGCCTTTTGTATGAAGTGAATATGATCAGTTTAATAATATGTGAACTTATTATTGCATAAATGCGAAGCAGTTTCTGGGAATGCCATGTTTGTGTGCTAATTTGACACACAAAAAAACTATTTTTTTTCTTCCTTATTTTATTAGTCCTGTAGTATGATGAGTACTCTTTTGTGTCAGTCTAACTAGGCCATGGGTTTCCTCCGTGACACTAGTGGTGAAGAACCTGCCTGCAAATGCTAGAAGATGAAAGAGACCCAGGGTTCAATCCCTGGTCAGAAAGATTCCCTGGAGAAGGGCATGGCAACCCACTCCACTATCCTTGCCTGGAGAATCCCATGTACTGAGTGGTCTACACAGTCACAAAGAGTCTGACAAGACTGAGGCAACTTAGCACCCACACAACTAGGCTACAATACCCAGTTAACCAAACACCAGGCCAGGTTGTACTGTGAATGTATTTTATGGATATGGTAACATCTACAACTGATTGACTTGAAGTAAGGGAATTACCATTGATAATATGGATGGGCCTCATCCAATTATTGATAGTTGAAGGCCTTACGAGCAAAAGCTCAGGTTTCCTGGAGAAGAAAGAATTCTACTTCATGACTACAGTGCTCAGCTTCTGCCTGTTTCAAACCAGCCAGTTTTCCCTACAGATTTCAAAGTTGTCAGCTCACAACTGTGTAAGCCAATCCTTTATAAACAAACCTCTTTATATATACACACATGTAAAGATACATATAAACTCCGGGAGTTGGTGATGGACAGGGAGGCCTGGCATGCTGCAGTCCATGGGGTTGCAAAGAGTCGGACACAACTGAGTGACTGAGCTGAACTGATAAAGATACATATATATGTATCTCCTAATGGTTCTCTTCAAATCCTGACTGATACCTACAATACATACTTTTTTTTCCTAATTCAAATCCAGAAGTTATTTTAAATAACAAGAAAGAATGTCTCTTTATCCATCTGTATCTCTCAGTCTCTCTGATGATGTCTCTTTCTCATACATGTGCATGCACACAAATAAACATGTTTCATAGGAACACATTATATATTTATTAAAAGGTAGAAAAGCAAATAGATGGAGAAACAGTGGAAACAGTGACAGACTTTATTTTCTTGGGTTCCAGAATCACTGCAGATGGTGATTGCAGCCATGAAATTAAAAGACACTTGTTCCTTAGAAGAAAAGCTATGACAAACCTAGATAGCATCTTAAAAAGCAGAAACATTACTTTGCTGACAAAGGGTCATCTAGTTAAAGCTATGGTTTTTCCAATAGTCATGTATGGATGTGAGAGTTGGACCATAAGGAAAGCTGAGCGCCAAAGAATTGATGCTTCTGAATTGTGGTGTTGGAGAAGACTCTTGAGAGCCCCTTGGACTGCAAAGGGATCAAACAAGTAAATCCTAAAGGAAATCAGTCCTGAATACTCATTGGAAGGACTCATGCTCCAGTACTTTGGCCACCTGATGCAAAGAACTGACTCATTTGAAAAGACCCTGATGCTGGGGAAGATTGAAGGAAGGAGGAGAAGGGGATGATGGAGGATGAGATGGTTGGATGGCATATTGGCTTGATGGACATGAGTTTGAGCAAGCTCCAGGAGTTGGTGATGGACAGGGAGGCCTGGCGTGCTGTAGTCCATGGGATCGCAAAGAGTTTGACACCACTGAGCGACTGAACTGAACTGAACATATTTTATTTAATTCTCTAGGGTAAAAATTCACTTTGTTTCTCTTACTCATGGCCTGGATGAAGAATTTTATTCTCCCAAATATGCCAGCTTCCTAGGTAATTCTAATGGACAGTCTGTATCTAAGATTGGGGTCCCCAGACGTAGACCTGTAGATGAAGATTCAAATAAAAGTGAGTTGTTAAAACCACAGAGAAGTATGGCATGTGACAGGAAAGGGAAGGAAGCGAGTCAACAGTCTGAGGTTAAGCAAACACCCACATGGCAACTTCGGCTCAATCCTTCAGGTGACTTCTGCACTTATAAGTCACACCTCTAAACTGTCCCCATCAGGGACCAGAGAGCTGAATATTTTACTTAGTAGTCAGTGGTGGAGATATAAATTCTTAGGCCCTTTCTGCTTTCTCTACACTGAGGCAAAGGTTAAGGAAGTCTGAGGATATCACTCTGACTTGCAGAGATGCAGGTAAAAACACACAGGCAGCTGTTTTGTATAAAAACGGAAAAGGTTTGGAAAGAATATGAGTAAGCACTGAAAATGTCTGCTACTCAGGATTGAAAACCACTAGGATAGAGGAGTAGAGCAAGGCAAACAGCCACATATCTCATTGAGGATAAGCAGGTTTTAAAATTACCTCTTTTCTCATATCACTTCAAATTAGTCTTCTCTCCCACCTCCAACGGACTTACCCTCTTAGGAGTAAGTATGATACGATTTCATGGGCAGATGGTCTCATTCTTGTTCCATTTGCAATCCTCAAATAATGTCTCTTCTATTGTATAACGTTCTTAAGTCTCAGAATATAGCATTTTATCCCTTTATGGGCAGACTAATATGAAAATATTCCTAAGACAGGAATTATATTGGCTCAACTCAGAGCTGGGAATTGTCCTAAATGCTCGTGGCTAGATCTTCTGTCCAACCTTGGAAGGCACTGGGTGTATGCTGAATGTTTTATCTATTCAGAAGCCTTATTTCAAACCTGATTCAACTCTGTGATTTTACATGAATCAAGGGGGCATAGTTCCATCAAGACTGATCAAGACTGAGTATATGATGCCATCTTCCCCCATAAGTTTCCTTTCTTTGGAGAAGCAGATTCAGTCTTTCTCTGGAAGACAGGTCAAAATTATACTAAAGCATTTTCAGTAGCCGTGTTACTCTACCTTATAGATCAGAAAAGCAGAGATAGAGAGAGAGATGTGAATCAAACATACAGAGAAGAGCAGAGATGAAAGAAGGAAAAGAGAGTCTAGTGTTCCATTTCCTGATTCCACTGCGTTCCGAAGTCCTTCACGATGGGTCTTGGGCTCCGTGAGACCCCAGTGTGTTCTATAATTCATGCCCATTTGTAGGAAGCTGGGTTGTAACCACAGAATAATAAATAACAAAGGGAAACAAAGAGTAACACATTTTTTAGCTATGGACTCCCCCTTGGAGGAATCCAGCAGGCCTTCCTTGTCTCTAGTCATCTGGCTAAGTGTGGGGTGACCAAGAGGCAGGGGTGGTGACATGCATAGTCCTGGAGATACAAGGAGGATTTCCAGAGGTTACCCAGGTAGGAATATTTTCAGAGGTCGATTCTCATACTTGCTGCTGCTAAGCTGCTAAGTCACTTCAGTCATGTCTGACCCTGTGCGACCCCACAGGCGGCGGCCCACCAGGCTCCCCCGTCCCTGGGATTCTCCAGGCAAGAACACTGGAGTGGGTTGCCATTTCCTTCTCCAATGCACGAAAGGGAAAAGTGAAAGTAAATTTGCTCAGTCATGTCAGACTCTTCGCCACTCCATGGACTGCAGCCTACTAGGCTCCTCCATCCATGGGATTTTCCAGGCAAGAGTACTGGAGTGGGGTGCCATTGCCTTCTCCGATTTTCATACTTAAGTCTTTCTTAAAACTGATCTGTTAGAGCATTTCCTGGAACGAGCCAGTTCTTTCCCATATCTCTCTTCACAGACCCTCTGTCTTCCCCTCACTCATCTGAAATCAGTACAGTGTGTTATTCCGAGGCGCTTCCGGGACACCAAACAAAGAAACAATCTGAGAAGTGACATGGGGAAGATTGCAAGATGGTAAAGCTAGAAAGGCATCAGGAAAAATATTATAGAGGAAAGTGCCCTTCCTTATATAGGGGAAAGACTGATGGCTAGGCTCCTGTAACGTACTCTATCCCCCCCAAGCCATGTATTACTTCTGTGTCTTAGAATTCAGAAGTTAAATGATAGTGGGAATGCATATTTATATGTTTACTGTGATTGAAAAAAATCAAGTTTTTTTCTCCCAATAGAAAAGTCTCATTTAGATTATTGGTTTCACAGTTAAGAACTGGCTTTGCCAATTAATTCTTTGGCAGCTATTTTTCTTCTAAATTAAATATGTTTAATTTGTTGCCCTAATGTCTTGATGAAAAATATTTAACACAAAAAATGTAATACAAAATTTGTTGGAACTTATGTTTAAGTATTAAGCCTTAAAAATAAAACTTTAGCTAACAGCTAAAAATACAATTAAAAAAATATTTCAGTACTTGAACAAAAGCACTGAATGCCTCCAGATTAGCAAAATATATTCACCTGGACTAAACCAGTATGACCAAGAGGGACTGATCAAATCCATCTTTTCTTTTCATATTCTTGAATGCCTCCTGACCTTAAGATTGCAGCAGTTTGAATAATTACCCAAAAGACTAAAGAATTAAAGCATAAACTAATTTTTTGTATTGATATGTGTAAGAGAAGAGAGAATGCAGGCATGCTAGGTCTGAATGGTGATAGTTTTTAATACTCCAGGGAAAGATATAAAAAGTATTTGACTTGTTTTATAATTATGCATAATATTCATATCAAACTTTTATAGTGTTCTACAGTTAAAGTTTTAGAAAAGGCAGAGGAACCAGAGATCAAATTGCCAATATCTGCTGGATCATGGAAAAAGCAAAAGAGTTCCAGAAAAACAACTACTTCTGCTTTATTGACTATGCCAAAGCCTTTGACTGTGTGTGGCTCATAATAAACTGTGGAAAACTCTGAAAGACATGGGAGTACCAGACCACCTGACCTGCCTCTTGAGAAACCTATATGCAGGTCAGGAAGCAACAGTTAGAACTGGACATGGAACAACAGACTGGTTCCAAATAGGAAAAGGAGTACGTCAAGGCTGTATATTGCCACCCTGCTTATTTAACTTCTATGCAGAGTACATCATGAGAAACACTGAGCTGGAAGAAGCACAAGCTGGAATCAAGATTGCCGTGAGAAATATCAATCACCTCAGATATACAGATGACACCACCCTTATGGCAGAAAGTGAAGAGGAACTAAAAAGCCTCTTGATGAAAGTGAAATAGAAGAGTGAAAAAGTTGGCTTAAAGCTCACCATTCAGAAAACGAAGATCATGGCATCCGGTCCCATCACTTCATGGCAAATAGATGGGGAAACAGAGAAAACAGTGTCAGACTTTATTTTTGTGGGCTCCAAAATCACTGCAGATGGTGATTGCAGCCATGAAATTAAAAGACACTTACTCCTTGGAAGGAAAGTTATGACCAACCTAGATAGCATATTCAAAAGCAGAGACATTACTTTGCCAACAAAGGTCCGTCTAGTCAAGGCTATGGGTTTTCCAGTGGTCATGTATGGATGTGAGAGTTGGACTGTGAAGAAAGCTGAGCACCAAAAAATTGATGCTTTTGAACTGTGGTGTTGGAGAAGACTCTTGAGAGTCCCTTGGACTACAAGGAGATCCAACCAGTCCATCCTAAAGGAGATCAGCCCTGGGATTTCTTTGGAAGGAATGATGCTAAAGCTGAAGCTCCAGTACTTTGGCCACCTCATGCGAAGAGTTGACTCATTGGAAAATACTTTGATGCTGGGAGGGATTGGGGGCAGGAGGAGAAGGGGATGACCGAGGATGAGATGGCTGGATGGCATCACGGACTCGATGGACGTGAGTCTGAGTGAACTCCGAGAGATGTGATGGACAGGGAGGCCTGGCATGCTGCGATTCATGGGGTTGCAGAGTCGGACACGACTGAGCAACTGAACTGAACTGATGCTGAAGCTGAAACTCCAGTACTTTTGCCACCTCACACGAAGAGTTGACTCATTGGAAAAGACTCTGATGCTGGGAGGGATTGGGGGCAGGAGGAGAAGGGGACGACAGAGGATGAGATGGCTGGGTGGCATCACCGACTCGATGGACATGGGTTTGGGTGGACTCCGGAAGCTGGTGATGGACAGGGAGGCCTGGCGTGCTGCAATTCATGTTGTTGCAGAGAATCAGACACGACTGAGCGACTGAACTGAACTGGACAGTTAAAATCATTCCTATATATTTATTTCATCTTGTTCTTATATTATTTTAGTATATATTTTTGTCTGAGGTCATCTAAAAGTTGAAAAACTGCCCACAGGAGAAAGGGGCATGAAGGAAGCAGGACAGGATGGGAAATAAAAACTAAGCAAAAGGAACATTTCAACTGAGCATCAGGTCATGAGACTCAGTCTATTCCCACTGAAAAACTGAGCACAATCTGTACCCCATTGTTGCCAGAAGTTGACCTTTTATCCATCAGGCATTGGTCAAGATCTCTGGGGGCATGCAGAAGTTCCTGTTTGACCATTACTCTGGTTCAATTCTCTGGAAGTGAAGTGAAGTGAATTTTCTCAGTCGTGTCCAACTCTTTGCGACCCCATAGAGTGTAGCTTACCAGGCTCCTCCGTCCATGGGATTCTCCAGGCAAGAGTACTGGAGTGGGTTGCCATTTCCTTCTCCAGGGGATCTTCCCTATCCAGGGATCGAACCCTGGTCTCCTGCATTGTGGGCAGACACTTTAACCTCTGAGACACCAGGGAAGCTCCGGAGAAGGGGGTTATTATGAATCAATACTGATAGCAGAAGGGGAATGGGTGCTCTGGATTGGATGATCAAACAGATCTGGGGGGAGCACCAACAACATCTCCAGATTTCTATTTTAGAAATAAGGAAATCCAGGCTCAGAATGGTTAAGTATCTTGCTCCAGAGTTCTACAGGTAGCAAGGGATGGAGTTAGGGCATAAGTTTAGGCTTTAGACAGTACAGCCAGATAGTGAAGTTCAGCTCTTTCCCATGTCACACGGTTTCATGTCCAGGGTAAACAATCTATGCAGCTGACCAATCTGATATGAAGTCAGACTCTAACATTTACTAGCTATGTCTTTGGATATAGAGCTTCAGATATATGACCTTAGGAAGGCTACTTAACATTTATGAGTTTCAACTTCTTAATCTGAAAAATGTGAACAGTACTAATCACCATGGTATTCAGATGATTTTTTTGAAATATTTATTCATCATCTGTCATTGTGCCTTAGATAGTGAATATGCTCTAGAATATCCATTTCCTTTCCTTTTCTCTGTTACCTATGCAGATACACACTGATACACAAAATGTATTGGATAACACATAAATAGTATATTGAGTAATATACAAATAAATATTAATACACATCACTAAAAGGAAAAATTGACAAATTGATTAGATTTTCTATCAATTGAATTCAGTTTAGTTAATAATTAAACTCTTTAAACTTTTGTAATATTCTATAAAGAAGATATTAAAATTCTCCTCTTTGTAAAAGAGGGCAACTGAGAAGTAGACAATATATAAATAAAAGATATACAACTTGAAAATAAGTTTCCCCATCTTCAGATGAGGGCCTCTTTCCTCATCACCTCACCTAGAGGCCCGATGATGACTGAGAGAATAAATAGGTCCACTCTTGAGAAGAATTCACTTTTGTGATAGTTCAGGCTGCTCCAACAGAAAACTATAGACTGGTTGGCTTAAACCACAATTTATTTCTCACGGTTTTGGAGGTTGGAAGTCCAAGTTTAAGGTGCTAGCAGATCCAGTGTCTGGGGAGGGCCTGCTTTCTGGTTTGTAAGTGGTTGTCTTATTGTATCCTCACGTGATAGAGAGCAAAGAGAGGGTGAAAGCTCTACTGAATCATCTTGTAAAGGCACTAATCTCATTCATGAGGGCTCCACCATCCTGACCTAATTACCCCCAAAGGCCCCGCCTTCTAATGTCATCATACTGGGGCTTAGAATTTCAATGATCAGATTTTGGAGAGCACAAACATTCCATTCATAACAGTTCTTTATAAAAACGATATATGAATTTATTGTTGAGCTTCTGCTGCTCAGCAAATTTGACAGGAAAATCTCTAGCTTTTTGTTTTTCTCTTTAGAGAGTCACTCTTCTCTAAACTCGGACTTCACATATTCCTGTTTGATACTATTGGCTTATTAAAAAAGAAAGAATCAGTAACTATTAGGACTGAATAAGAGTCATAAAAATTTTCTGGTCTAAACTCCCAAATTATAAACAGGGAAAGTGGGATGTGTGGAAATTGAATTCACCAAGTCACAAAGTAGCTGGTCAGCAGGCCAGCCTGGGCCTTGTGCCCTGCTGATTCTATTCGGTCAGATTGCATCTTTATACAAACAGGGATATATATATATACACACACATATATATATATATGTTTGTGTGTATCTACATATTTACATGCATATATATTTATATTTATAACTTTGTCATCTGTGATGGCCGTTTTTAGCCTGTATCATCTTAAATGATGCAGAACTAGCAATTAGCAAATCTTAGTTAATGTCCAACATTACGTTGGGAATTCTACACACTTGATCTCATCCAGCCATCCAACAGACCTAGGAGAGACATACGGTTGTATTTTCTTTTTAGAGATGAAGAAATTGAGACACAAAGCAGTTGAGCAGTTCACCCAAGTGGTATTTTACTGTTTTGTTTTCTAATTTTTGTTGGAGTGTAGTTGAGCTACAGCGTTATGTTAGTTTCAGGTATACAGTACAGCGACTCAGTATTTTTGCAGATTATATTTCATTATTGGTTATTAAAAGATAATGATTATAAGCTCCTGTGCTGTGCTGCCTATCCTGGTTGCTTGTCTTTACCCATGTAGTTATTTTGAATCACAATTTTGACTCTAGAGCTTTGCACTCTAATACTAAGGAGATTTGTTCTAACTTTTACCATCCCTGAAACTTCTGATAGAAGATAAGCTTTTCTATTTCTTAGCAAAAGAATCTTCAAAACCAAGAAATTTCTGGTTCAGCTTTCTCCTCTCATTGAAAACCATCAAGACATAATATAATTTGAGACAGTTCTCATATCAGCAAGGAATTAAAAGAAACAAATATTATATGTAAAACCAAAAATCACTAAAATTTAGTCACTTAGTAGTAAAAGAAAATTTTAGTATAGTACAGGTCTCACTATTTTTAATCAAAGAAATTTTACTTATCTTATTTCTCTAGGATAGTTCTTTTTCTAACATATAATATAAGCACTTTTAAAATTTAAAATAAAGTAGGATAATTTACTGATTAAATAGTTCATAAGAAATATAATAAGAAAAAAATAGTTTCAATGAAAATTATTGACATGCATGCTTAATATTGTTGAAATATTATAATTGTGATAAGTACAAAATGTTTAATTTAAAAAATCTTCTCAAGTATCGCATATTTTATTCACAGTTTTGCCTTGATTAGGAATTATGCAGTATTAACATCTACATTTCCTGAAGAGAGAGGCAAAAGCTTATGTCTATTTGCCAAAAAGCAATAAGCCACTCTCATTACATATTTAGATGTAAAAATGAAATTAGCATGTGACTTTGTCTTTAACTCACATTTTTCTCTGGGAAAACATTACAGTTTTCCTTCAGCTAAGGCCTAAGCAGAACATATACAATTAAATGTATTATTTGAATTTGTTTGCTCTGAAGTAACTCTTCTGAAAACAAGCAGTATACCTCAATTTTATTTATCAGCTGTATTAAGGGGGATGGGAACTGTCCAGTCTGTTTTAAATATCTTTTCATGTAATAGGGAGATCAATAGTGATGCATCTATCCTTTGGAAAACTGAATAAACATGGCCTGCTTTCTACTTGTCTACTTGCTCAAAGCTCTCTTGAAATTTTGTGTTTATTTGCTGTGTTTTCTCTAAAGTTCTCTGCTTCTAAGCTCCTATACAGGCTTCTCTGGTGGCAGATGGTAAAGAATCTGCCTGCAATGTGTGAGACCCAGGTTTGATCCCTGGGTCGGAAAGATCCCCTGGAGAAGGAACTGGCAACCACTCCAGTATTCTTGCCTGGAGAATCCCATGGACAGAGGAGCCTGGCAAGCTACCATCCACAGGGTCGCAAAGGGTCAGACACGACTGAGTGACTAGCACACACACACGAGCTGCCATGCACGTGTGCTATTCTAGTTCTCTGCTGTGTCCCACCTGGATGCGAACATTCGAGCTTTCATTCTTCCCTCAAAATCTCAGTCTCAGTTAGCATTTTGTGATGTCATGAACATGTTGACTGTTTGATAGGCTGTGATGGAGGACAGTTTCACACAGTCTGTGACATTCTCCCATATTGCCTCTTCTTTTAGTTTCTTCCCTTCTATTCTATTAGCTTCCAAAGCCTGGATGCCCCTGTTGGTTTCTCCTGTGTCATAGACTCCTCTCTCCAATGGAGCCAATGGAGCAGCCCTACCAGATTGCGCTTCCTTCACCGCCTAGAAGTCTGGTGAGCAAATATTCTCAATTTTTTCGTAGGGAGTTTGGAGTTGACATGTACGTACTGCTATATTTAAAACCAGTAACAAACAAGGACCTACTGTATAGCACATGATACTTTGTTCAATGTTATCTGGCATGATATGGGGAGTTTGGAAGAGAATGAATACACGTATATGTATGGCTGAGTCCCTATGCTGTCCCCCTGAAACTATCAAAACATTGTTAATCAGCTATACTACATTACAAAATAAAAAGTTAAAGGAATTCTCAATTTTTTAACAAAAAGTATAAATTCTCTAAATACTCTTCAGTAAATGCCCCATCCCATTTTAAATCAATTGCAAAAGAAGATACTACCTATAGAGAGAAAAATATATCAAACATATCTACATTTATTTAATAAAGTAAAACTCACAGATTTAAAATATCAAATTTTAAAAACTCAGAGCTCAGCCTTAACCATGCCTTAAAAATATATAACCACTACAGTTACTTTTACGTAAAGAGAGAGAAAAAACTTTAAAAAAACAAGAAAATTAGGTTTGGAAGATGCTCTGGCTAGTGAAGTGAGTAGGTAAGAAAAACTGACAATTTTCAAAGGCAGGTGGGATGAAACATACTTGGCAAGATCAAGTTTCTGTTTTCAATGATTAAGAAATAAATTTGGAGAGAAAATAAGCATTGGGGGAATAAAATAAGCATCCATGCAGCCAGCACCAAGGACAAGAAATAAATCATTACAAATACAATTGAAGTCTCTCATGAACTCTCCTTTATTGCATTCCTCTGAATTCCATCTCGCTCTTTGGAATGTTTTATATTTCTACTGCATATGTATGAAATCCATAAATATATGTACGAATTCCATAAATATATGTACTAGTATTATTTTGCATATTTAAAAACACATAGAAATGCTATTACATTCTGTATATTGTTCAGCAGCTTGCTTTTTCAACACTTCTTAAGATTCACTCATGTTCATATATTTAGTTTTAATTCTTTCAATTTGACTACTCGATAGTCATTTTGGCACATGAACAAATAGATGTTTATCTATTAGAATCCCACTAAGGGACATTTAATTTTCCTTTTTTTCTGTTAAAACCAATACTGCTGTGAACATTTTGGTAAGCTTCTGTCTGTGTACTTGTGTGATTAGTATATGTCTAGTAGTAAAATCAATGGGTTACAGTGGATGCTGATCTTTAATTTTATTTCATATTCCAAACAGCTTAATGCGGTTGAACCAATTTACACTCTGCCAGGATTATATGATCTTCTTTAACACTTTTAATTTTATCCAATGACATGCTTGTGATACTGTATCTCATTGTGTTTTCAAGTGGCATTTTTCTGAGTAAATGTGAAGTTTAGTTATTTCAGTGTGTATACTGGCTATTTGGTCTCTCTGTGGGTACTTTTTTCTTTTTCGTATCTTTGCCAGTTTTGTACCATGTCAACTTGCCTATGTTAGATCCATGTTTCCCAGAATTCCTTTCTCTGGATGGTTCCAGCTTAGAGTTGGCCAAATCAAAATTTATATGAGATTTGGGAGGTAGAAGTGAAGGATCTGACATCTTGCAGGGCTGTCCATGTTTCCCCCTTGTCCTTCCTTTTCTCCACTACACTTAGATGCTCTTCATGATGACCAGTTGTGATCCTAAGCTCCACACCAGGTCCAGAAGGACTGGCCCTTTCGGAGCCCTCTCCACTAACATCCCTTTCTGTTCTCTCCTCAGCCGGTCGGAGCAGCTGGCTTCAGGGGTGCAAGTTAGGGACTTGTCTCGGATTCTGCAGTTTCTTTCTTTGGAACTTTGTTTCCCAGTTTCTCCTACAGCTGTGTAGGTTCTTATTAGTATAATAAGTTTGTCAGGCAAAACAAAACTTTAAAAACTGGGAGCAATCAGAAAGTCATGAAATTCTAACAGGCTAACAGATCTAAGAGAGAAGATAGAAACTGAAATTAGCCCAACATCTGGCATGACTTGTTTTGCCAAGTATTAAACATCTATCTAGATTCCAGGAAGATGAATATAACAGAAGCAGGTAAACTGGGTGAAAGGTGACCAAAAGGTCAAGAAACTAAGCAAAGCTTTAGGGAGTCTCACAGTGACCAAGTGGAGAGAGAGGAAAAAAGAAAAAAATTAGAGTGTGAAGGTCTCCAAGGAGAAGAATCTTTGGTAGAAACTTTGGCTTTTGACTGGATGACTGAATGGGTACACTTTATAAGTGATAGCTAATAATAGTAGAACAGAATTTACAAAACTGAGGGCCAGCTTCAATTTGAAACCTAGACTGTATAAAGGTAACCTGTCCCTCATTTGTTAACTGATAGAAGCAAATTAAATTCTTTATAAAGATATTATCATTTTGCTTGTTATTTCTAGAAATTTTCATACAAAATTTCCTGCATTAAATAGAAGCATGATATATTCAACTTAAATACTGTATGAAAATAAAATTTATACCATGAGCTGAAACAACAGATTAAAAAAAATCATGTACCCCAATGTTCATCACAGCACTGTTTATAATAGCCAGGACATGGAAACAACCTAGATGTCCATCAGCAGATGAATGGATAAGAAAGCTGTGGTACCTATACACAATGGAGTATTACTCAGCCGTTAAAAAGAATACATTTGAATCAGTTCTGATGAGATGGATGAAACTGGAGCCGATTATACAGAGTGAAGTAAGCCAGAAAGAAAAACACCAATACAGTATACTAACACATATATATGGAATTTAGAAAGATGGCAATGATGACCCTGTATACAAGACAGCAAAAAAGACACAGATGTGTATAGCGGATTTTTGGACTCAGAGGGAGAGGGAGAGGGTGGGATGATTTGGGAGAATGGCATTGAAACATATATACTATCATGTAAGAATCTAATCACCAGTCTATGTCTGATGCAGGATACAGCATGCTTGGGGCTGGTGCACGGGGATGACCCAGAGGGATGTTGTGGGAAGGGAGGTGGGAGGGGGGTTCATGTTTGGGATCACATGTATACCCGTGGTGGATTCATGTCAATGTATGGCAAAACCAATACAGTATTGTAAAGTAAAATAAAGTAAAAATAAAAATTAAAAAAAATAAAAATAAAAAATAACAATAATAGAAACAAACACATGGGAAATACAGGTGTTTAAAATAACTGTGATTGAAATATTTAGGAAAATATAAGACAAGATGAATTTTAATAGAAAGTTAAAATTCACAAAAAGAAACCTAAGAAAAATTTAGGAGTAAAGTATACAATAATCAAATCTGAGGACTCAATGCATACTGCATACTCACTCATGTCTGACTCTTTGTGACCCTATGGGCCGTAGACCACCAGGCTTCTCTGTACATGAGATTTTTCAGGCAAGAATACTGGAGTAGGTTGCCATTTTCTCCTCCAGAGGATCTTTCTGACCCAGGGATGGAACCTGTGTCTCCTGCGGCTCCTGCATTGCAGGCGGATTCTTTACATACTGAGGCATCAGGGAAGCCTCAGTAAATGAGTTTAAAACTGATTAGCACAGATGAAAGGAGGATTAGTAAACTGAAGCATGAGGGAAAAGATGGAAAAACACAGAAAAGAGACATATGGAAACATAGTGAAAAGTTATAACATAGATGCAATTGATGCTTCCTAAGGAGAAGAGAGAAAATTGAGAAAGAATCAATATTTAAATAGACAAATACTGAAACTTTTGCAAAATTGGTGAGACAACTATAGCCACATATTTAAGAATCACAGCAGATGCAGAGCACGATAAATATAAAGAATATCACATGTGGAAACATTATAGTAAAACTTCCTGAAAATTAAAGGGAAGAAAATTCTCAAAATCAGCTAATGCCAAAAGATATTTTAAAATATAATTTAACAAGTTGCGTCTAAAATTTACACAGAAATGCAAAGGACTAAAAATATCTAAGACATTCTTGAAGGGGAAAAATCCCTTGAGGATTTTGAATGTAGAAAAACATTTTGAAAACAAGATACAAAAAAATGTTGAAAAGTAGCATTGCATCAAAATGCTGTTCATATATAGATAACTTTAAGAGAGTGACACAAAAAAGTGAAGATATTTGCTAACATATACGACTGGTAAGAAAAATAAAGACAAATGAACAAATGAAAACTGGATGAAACATTAACTGGCACTTAACAAATTTAGAATAATTGAGTAGCCATTGCACTTATGAAAATATTCATTGCACTAATTATCAGGGAAATTCAAATTGTAATTATGAGATTTTTCTATACTCACCAGAATATTCAGATTTATAAAGTATCATAAAACCTTGTCATCACAAGTTGTGAATTAACTGGATTTATTATACATAGTTGGAAAAGGATTTGTATAAGGAATTTGGAAAATAATTTAGCATTATCTCTTCACTATGAGCTACATATTCCTGAAGACCAGCAGTTTCACATGTAGGTTCTTACTCAGTAGAAGGCTTTTTCAAAGATATTCTTAACTATTTTATTTTGAATTAGTCAATAAAGCAATCCAAATGTCTATTAAACACAAAATGGACAAGAATTTTTTAAAAATTTATTTTACTGAAGTAGAATCAAGTTTAATGTTGTTAATTTCTGCTGCACAGCAAAGTGATTCAGTTTTACATATAAGTATTTTTTATATTCTTTTCCAGTATGCTTTACCACAGGTTATTGAATACAATCGCCCAGTGCTATACAGGAGGAGCTTGTTATTTATCTGTTCTATATATAATAGTTTGCATCTGTTAATCCCAAACTCCCCATCTATTCCTCCCTCATCCCCCTTCCCTTGGCAACTACAAGTCTGTTTTTTGTTTTGTCTGTTTTTTGTTTTTTGTTTTGTCTGTTTTTTGTTTTTTGTTTTGTCTGTTTCTTGTTTTTTGTTCATCTGTGTCATATTTTAGATTCCACATAAAAATGATATCATACTGTATTTACAAGTCTGTTTTTTGTTTTTTGTTTTTTGTTTTATGTTTTTTGTTTTTTGTTCATCTGTGTCATATTTTAGATTCCACATAAAAATGATATCATACTGTATTTATATTTTGCTGTCTGGCTTGCTTTACTAGAAGCGATGATCTCTAGGTCCATCTATTTGCTACAAATGGCATTATGTAATTTTTCTGCGTGTGTGCTGTGCTTGGCAGCTCAGTTGTTTCCTCTTTGCAACCTCACGGACTGTAGCCCATCAGGCTCCTCTGTTCATGGAATTCTCCAGGCCAGAATACTGGAGTGGGTTGCCATGCACTCCTCCAGGGGATCTTCTCAACCCAGGGATCCAACCCAGGTCTCCCACATTGCAGGCGGAGCCAAGGCTCAGACTCAGACCATACTGTCTGAGCCAAAGAGTATTGCTCTCTCTCTCACATCTTCTTTATCCAGAATGGGTAAAATTTGATATGCACCAATGAACTGAATGAACCCTGCCTAAATAAGTTAAAAAGAAACTATGGGCTTCTGCTCAGGATGGCTGCACCATGCAGAGCAGGTTGGGGAGGAGAGGAAACAACAAGCCCTCATAGTCCCCCTCGGCTAGGCAACATAATGTGCCAACACCATTCAAATACACCCTGAAACTAACAGCATCTAAACAAGGCTCCTCTAACGTGGCTGAGGGCGAGGCTCCTAAGGAGCAGAAGTGGGGACCTGCATGCCCAAATTTCCTAAGGTCTTCTTGCAGTTTCCGTGACCCAACGTGGCCAGACACAAGCGCTGCCACTTCTGCTCCATGGCTCGGAGGGCAGCGCTGAGGAAGCTTCATTTTGATGTCGTAACTGAGGACAATGTAAGAGATGTGATGTTAAATTTTAGAAGTATAGATTTGTGGGCAATCTGTCTGCCAGCACCTGAAATCTAGCCTTAAGAGGGAGCTGACACTGCTGGAAGGTGAGCAGGGCTTTGCTAAAGAATGGGTTGGGGGTGGCGAAGTTCTTCTTCGCTCTAAGGGTGTAGAAAGTGGGAAAGAATGGTGCTTTTGCCCTAGCAACATGATAATACCCTAATGGAACCATCCGCAGTGGTTCAGTGGAACACTGGTGGGTCTCAGTCCATAGGGTCCCAAAGAGTCAAACACGACTGAAGTGACAGTAAGCATGTACAATGAAATCATATCTCACACGCTAGTAAGGTAATGCTCAAAATTCTCCAAGCCAGGCTTCAGCAATACGTGAACCGTGAACTTCCAGATGTTCAAGCTGGTTTTAGAAAAGGCAGAGGAACCAGAGATCAAATTGCCAACATCCACTGGATCATGGAAAAAGCAAGAGAGTTCCAGAAAAACATCTATTTCTGCTTTATTGACTAATGCCAAAGCCTTTGACTGTGTGGATCACAATAAACTGTGGAAAATTCTTCAAGAGATGGGAATACCAGACCACCTGATCTGCCTCCTGAGAAATCTGTATGCAGGTCAGGAAGCAACAGTTAGAACTGGACATGGAACAACAGACTTGTTCCAGATAGGAAAAGGAGTACATCAAGGCTGTATATTGTCACCCTGCTTATTTAACTTCTATGCAGAGTACATCATGAGAAACACTGAGCTGGATGAAGCACAAGCTGGAATCAAGATTGACAGAAGAAATATCAATAACCTCAGATATGCGGATGACACCATCCTTATGGCAGAAAGTGAAGAAGAACTAAAGAGCCTCTTGATGAAGTGAAAGAGGAAAGTGAAAAGTTGGCTTAAAGCTCAACATTCAGAAAACTAAGATCATGGCATCCGGTCCCATCACTTCATGGGAAATAGATGGGGAAACAATGGAAACAGTGACTGGCTTTATTTTTGTGGGCTCCAAAATCACTGCAGATGGTGATTGCAGCCATGAAATTAAAAGACGCTTACTCCTTGGAAGGAAAGTTATGACCAACCTAGACAGCATATTCAAAAGCAGAGGCATTACTTTGCCAACAAAGGTCTGTCTAGTCAAGGCTATAGTTTTTCCAGTGGTCATGTATGGATGTGAGAGTTGGATTATGAAGAAAGCTGAGCACCAAAGAACTGATGCTTTTGAGCATCAGTTGGTGTTTGAGAAGACTCTTGAGAGTCCCTTGGACTGCAAGGAGATCCAACCAGTCCATTTTAAAGATCAGTCCTAGGTATTCATTGGAGGGACTGATGTTGAAGCTGAAACTCCAATACTTTGGCCACCTGATGCGAAGAGCTGACTCATTTGAAAAGACCCTGATGCTGGGAAAGATTGATGCCAGGAGGAGAAGCGGATGACAGAGGATGAGATGGTTGGATGACATCACTGACTCGATGGACATGGGTTTGGGTGGACTCCGGGAGATGGTGATGGACAGAGAGGCCTGGCGTGCTGCGATTCATGGGGTCACAAAGAGTCGGACATGACTGAGCAACTGAACTGAACTGAACGGAACTGATGGTAGGAGCTGAGGTTTTAGGACAGCCAAGTAGCCTGAGACCTGAGAAAAAACAGATCCTTCGAGGAGAGACAGTAGATCAATGAGACTACTGCTTTTCTGATTTAGTTCTAGATGCTCCAGTATTCTTGCCTGGGAAATCCCACGGACAGAAGAGCCTGGTGGACAACTGTCCTGCAGTGGCAGAGAGTCTGACAGGACCGGAGCAACTGAACCCAGCATGACAGCAGCTCCTTAGAGACCATTAGGAGGTTCCCACAGGCAAAAAGCCATCTAAATGCTAACTTGTCCCAGGCAAGATTCCTTCCTTCAAAATTTTAGATCACTCCAAATTTTTGTTTTTCATCTCTGTTCAAAAGATAGTTTAAATCTTTTCTCCCAGAATGTATAATTGTTTTCAGCAAAAGGGTTAGTCCAATGCAAGCAATTACATCATTATCAGAAACTTGCAATTACATTTTTGTCTTGATTTTTATCAAATAACTTTGCTAAGCTTTCTTGTTATCTTAGTGACTTTTTAATATGCATTTAACATTTAAAATGTCCAACGCATAATGTCCGAGAAGCAAATATTAGTTTCTCCACTTCAATCTGTTTGTATGACTTAGTTTTGAATTTCATTTTTATATTATATTGACAAGAATCTCTGGAAAAAAATGTAAAACTCATCACTAAAAGTGGATGTTCTTGTCTTACTCTTGATCTTGAAAAAAATTCTCAGTTTTCACCATTAAATATTCTGTATGCTGCAAAATTTGATAGATACTATTTACTGAGTTATGCAAATTTCCTTCTATTCCTAGTCTTCTGTTTATTGTCATATATAAAATATTTAATTTTATAAAATATGTGATCTTCATCTGTTGTGATAATATAATTTTTCTTCCTGCAATTATTATCACAGAGAGTTATCATATGAGTAAATGTATAGATTATCTAATCTTACCAGCAACCTTGTATTCTAAGGATAGATCCAGACTTGTCTTATACAAGTGGGTAGTGCATAGAATAAAGATTTCCTGTTATGTAATTATTGAGAGAATCCCGCTGTAAAATCATGTGACTAGTGTTTAATTTGTAGATTTTTAGCTATTCTTTCAATTGCTTTCATATTAATAGGTCTGTTTTCCTGCTAGTCTATGTTTTCTTGAGACAACCCTAGCGACACACATTTTTTTCTAGCAATTTGTCCATTCTGTGTGAATTTGCAATATACCAGCATAAAAATATATGATTATTAAACCTACTGTATGCGTAGTTCTGTCTCTTTTAAATGTTTAGTATTTTTTCATTTGTGCCTTTTCTCTCTCTTTTCTTCTTTATCTTTCTGTGAACAATGGCTTTCCCCATTCTTTTTTTTTTCTCCTTCTGTAATGCATGTAGATTTATGCTGTTCTTTTCATTTTATGCTTCATGGCAACTTTTTCTCGTTCCC
This sequence comes from Ovis canadensis, assembly GCF_042477335.2. Classification (NCBI taxonomy): domain Eukaryota; kingdom Metazoa; phylum Chordata; class Mammalia; order Artiodactyla; family Bovidae; genus Ovis; species Ovis canadensis. Next base: position 39,416,438 of record NC_091250.1, on the reverse strand, counting down.
ATTCCCTGTTTCTTTTTCCTCATGTGTTATATTCTGAATAATTTCTCCAGTGTATACTCAACTTCATTAGGTTCTTTCCAATCTTTTTTTTTTTTTAAACCTAATTCTTGCCTCTAATGTTGTTTTTTTTTTTAAATCACCCATTACATTTTTTCATTTCTCACATTTCTCTTCATATATTATTCCAAACTGCTTGGTCTTTCTGGTAATATCTTATTTGTTTCCCATGTGTTTAGTTTCCTCTATCTCTTCTCTAATTTTAAACAAGATTTTATGACATATCTGATACATCTTTCACTTGAAGGTTTTAAGACTGTATTTCTACCATTTGTTTGTTTTTTTTTTGACTTTGGCTCCTTATGGATTTTTTTTCCTCATATTTTGTAACTTTGAATTGGGAAATCCTGTTCAGTTGACCTTATCTATTGGAATCCTGGGTGGATGGTTTGATATTTTCTCTTTAGAGAGTAGATTTTTTGGTATACATCTTCCAGTCTTAGCCATTACCTCTTTAGGAAACACTTTGGAAAAAATTTTTTTGTTGAAGTATAGTTGATTTACAATATTGTGTTAGTTTCTGGTGTCCAGCAAAGTGATTCAGTTATGCATGTATTCTTTTCCACTGTGCTTTATTATAAAATATCAAATATAGTTCCCTGTGATATATAATAAGAGCTATTGCTTATCCATTCTACATATTGTAATTTGCATCTGCTAATTGGGGAAATACTTTTACATTAATTTTCCAAACTATGAAAACTGTGTGACTTTAAATCCTTAAAATTATTAAAGCAAGCCTATGCAAACAGTGTTTCAGGGGAGCTGTTTTGGTTTGGTTTTTCCCCAGAGCCGAGGATGACATAAAATGCCTTTGTCATGTCCATTTTCAAGTGGAGAGATTTTAATGAAGTTCACACTTTCATAGTAGATGATGTCCTTCAAGGATCGTGGTTGCATGAGTCATCTTCATTCCAACTTATCAACTCACAGGTGCCCAGGGCTTCATGTGGCCTTTAAAGGCCAAGCCTCTTGATTACTCAGCCTAGCAAAACCTCCAGGGCTGCCAAATTGCCAATGCCTGACTATCACACTGGGTTTCAATTTCTCCTACTTTAGAAGACAGTAGAGATTTCCTTTAGTTACTTCCGAACTCAAACATTTATGTTAAAGAAGTTTATCCAGGACTTTAATGGATTTTCCTCAAGGGGGCTTTTATTTTTTATTGCCATCAATTCACAAAATTTTTGAAAAGAAAAGTTAACCTCAAAACTCTTCAGCGCAGAACCATAGTCTAGGTTTTTCTCCAGTTGATGATCACACCTGAAAAATATAAAGTATTGCCCAGTTAATAAAATGGCTTAGTATATCAAACTATACTAAACAAACTATTGCTTTGTTATTTAAAAATAACAAAATACAATTTATGAAGAAATTACACTGTTCAAAATTATTGAGGACCTCAGACATTTAATTTTTCTGGGTAATGGCTATCATTATATGCTATGTTATTGATCAAAATGAAGAACTTAAAACTTTTGCTTATTAATTTATGTTAGAATAGTTGCAATAAATCCATTATATTTTAACATGAGATATTTTCATGAAAATTATATTTTCCAGAAAAATAATGAGAACAGAGGCATTGTTTTATATTTTTGCATATCTCCTTAAGGTCTGGCTTAATGTGAAAGTGCTGGATTCTCATATGTTTCTGCATTCAATGTGTTGCAATATTTGGTTGAAATATATGAAGAAAATCCAGTTTCCCAGAGACATGGAGTTCAGAAAGGGAGGAGAGTTTTAGTAACTTCTTTAGATCATTGTAGGTATTCTTCTTTGATTCAGTATCTGTCTAGCTTGTTAAATTCAAAAGGACATGGCCAACTATTGGCTGCATAGTTGAAACAGTGTGGAATGAGGAAAATAGAGATAGAATACATTTTTCTGTGTGTTCCTACAGTTCTTTGGCTATAGACTCAACAGGTATCACATATATTTCCAAAGCTCTGCCCTCACCTTTAAACTTCTTCTTGTCTGCCTTCCCCAACTTTTCTCCCCCTGAGAATTTCCAAAACATCAAGGGCAAGAGTTAAAGAAAACTAGAGAAGAGAGTTTAGAACACTGGTAACGGAAGAAACTATGGATAGGAGAAATGATAGAGTGACAGAAAGAGGACCAGAATGCAAGACTGTAGAACAGAAAATAAAGCATAGTGGGAAGACAACAGAGAAGGAAGGCATGGAGCAGGAAGCAGAGACACAGGATGGGACACAGGCACAAACACCCCAAGGACAGGGGAGGACTGAGGCCAGAGAGAGAGCTACTTTTCAGAACAATAAGACCAACAAAAAAAGAAAATATTTAGCATGGTACATCATGCAGTTCTGTCACTCAGTCGTGTCTGACTCTTTGCAAGCCCATGGACTGCAGCACGCCAGGCTTCCCTGTCCATCCCCAGTTCCTTAAGCTTGTTCAAACTCATGTCCATAGAGTCGTTGATGCCATCCAACCATCTCACCCTCCATTGTCCCCTTCTCCTGTGCCTTCAATCTTTCCCAGCAACAGGGTCTTTTCTAATGAATCAGTTATTTGCATCAGGTGGCCAAATATTGGAGTTTCAGCTTCAGCATCAATCCTTCCAATGAATAGTCAAGACTGATTTCCCTTAGGATTGACTAGTTGGATCTCCTTGCAGTCCAAGGGACTCTGAAGAGTCTTCTTCAACATCACAGTTCAGAAGCATATGTTCTTCGGCACTCAGCTTTCTTTATGGTCCAACTATCACATCCATACATAACCACTGGAAAAACCATACCTTTGACTAGATGGACCTTTGTTGGCAAAGTAATGTCTCTGCTTTTTAATCTGTTGTTTAGCTTTGTCATAGCTTTCTTAAAAGGAGCAAACATCTTTTAATTTCATGGCTGCAGTCACCATCTGCAGTGATTTTGGAGCCCAAGAAAAGTCTGTCATTGTTTCCATTGTTTCCCCATCTGTTTGCCATGAAGTGATGGGACCAGATGCCATGATCTTAGTTTTCTGAATGTTGAGTTTTAAGCCAGCTTTTTCACTCGCCTCTTTCACTTTCATCAAGAGGCTCTTTAGTTCTTCCTTGCTTTCCCCCATAAGAGTGGTGTCATCTGCATATCTGAGTTTATTGATATTTCTCCTGCAGTCTTGATTCCAGCTTGTGCTTCATCCAATCTGGCATTTTGCATGATGTATTCTGCATATAATTAAATAAGCACAATGACATCATATAGCCTTGATGTACTCCTTTTCCAATTTGGATTGAGTCCATTGTTCCATGTCCAGTTCCAACTATTGCTTCTTGACCTGCATACCATTTCTCAGGAAGCAGGTCATGTGGTCTGATATTCCCATCTCTAAAAATTTTTGATAGTTTGTTGTGATCCACACAATCAAAGGCTTTAGCATAGTCAATGAAGTAGAAGTAGATGTTTTTCTGAAATTATCTTGCTTTTTCTTTGATTCAGCGGATATTGGCAATTTGATCTCTGGTTCCTCTATCTTGTCTAAATCCAGCTTGAACATCTGGAATTCTCGGTTCATATACTGTTGAAGCCTAGCTTGGAGAATTTTGAGCATCACTTTGCTAGCATATGAGATGAGTACAATTGTGCAGTAGTTTGAACATTCTTTGGCATTGCCTTTCTTTGGGATTGAAATGAATACTGACCTTTTCCAGTCCTGTGGCCACTGCTGAGTTTTCCAAATTTGCTGGCATATTGAGTGCAGCACTTTCACAGCATCATCTTTCAGAATTTGAAAGAGCTCAACTGGAATTCCATAACTTCCACTAGCTTTGTTTGTAGTGATGCTTTCTAAGGCCCACTTAACTTCACATTCCAGGAGGCCTGGCTATAGGTGAGTGATCACACCATTGTGATTGTCTTGATCATGAAGATCTCTTTTGTACAGCTCTTCTGTGTATTCTTGCCACCTCTTCTTAATATCTTCTGCTTCTGTTAGGTCCATACCATTTCTGTCCTTTATCGAGCCCATCTCTGCATGACATGTTCCCTTGATATCTTTAATTTTCTTGAAGACATCTCTAGCCATTCCCATTCTCTTGTTTTCCTCTCTTTCTTTACATTGATCACTTAGGAAGATTTTCTTATCTTTCTTTGCTTTTCTTTGGAATTCTGCATTCAGATGGATATATCTTTGCTTTTCTCCTATGCCTCCACTTCATTTCTTTTCTCAGCTATTTGGAATGCCTCCTCAGACAAACATTTGGCCTTTTTGCATTTCTTTCTCTTTGGGATGGTTTTGATCACCACCTCTTGTACAATGTTACAAACCTCTGTCCATAGTTCTTCAGATACTTTATCTATCAGTGCTAATCCCTTGAATGTATTTGTACTTCCACTGTATAATTGTGAGGGATTTGATTTAGATCATACCTGAGTGGTCTAGTGGTTTTTCCCTACTTTCTTCAATTTAAGTCTGAATTTTGCAATAAGGAGTTCATCACCTGAGCCACAGTCAGCTCCCCGTCTTGTTTTTGCTGACTGTATAGAGCTTCTCCATCTTTGGTTGCAAAGAATATAATCAGTCTGATTTCAGTATTGACCATCTGGTGATGTCCACGTGTAGAATCTTCTGTTGTGAGATTGGAAGAGTGTGTTATGACTAGTGCGTTCTCTTGGCAAAACTCTTGTTAGCCTTCGCCCTGCTTCATTTTATACTTCAAAGCCAAACTTGTCTGTTACTCCAGGTATCTCTTGGCTTCCTGCTTTTGCATTCCAGTCCCCTATGATGAAGAAGACATCTTTTTTATTTTAAATTTTAGTTCTAGAAGGTCTTGTAGGTCTTCACAGACTTTTGTTCATACATGAGGCTCCAGGAGCCTGTAGTGGTCATCCATGACCTTTCTCACTCCAGAGATTAAGGACCTGTCAGTAAAAATCTGTCCCTCCCCATCTTTCCTTAGTGAGAACATCATTGTAACCTCTACCCACAGTGTCATCAGAAAGCTTTCAGAATATTTTCACTTTCTCTTAGCTTGTTCTATGTCTCAGGAAACAATAGTAATTTATTTCTCTCTTATGTAAAATAACTCTTTCTTTCATTTTATATGTTTTCTTTTTTCACATTTTAAAGATTTCCATCTCATGCCAAGTGCATCATTTTTGCAGGTTAAAAAATTTTATCCATGCATCCCTATCTCATTAAACCACCCACTTTATGGTCTCAGATTCCGGTTGTTGGGTTTCATTTCTGTTGTGTCCTTATGACTTTGTGCAATATCCAGGCAATTATTTTATTATTTTATTTTCTTTTAAGAAACCAGCTTTTGATTTGCTTCCCCCTGAGATGGCATAGTGAACTGAAGTCTCTAGAAAAGGGTATATAATAATTTCCTAGTCCTTTATCTGGATTGTTGCTGGCTTTGAGCTTACCATTTTACCATTCAATTAGTAAAGTCTGGATTAACCTTCCATAAGCCACTTTCTTTCTGGGTTTTCTCACCTGGAAACTCATTTGCCATTATTATGCCCTCTCATACCAAAAGAGATTTCCACTGTTTATCTCCTTTAGCTTAGAATTTCACTCCAATAAAGACCTTACACTTTATATTTATAGACTTGGAGATTTGATGGTAGACTGCTTTCTCTTAATTATCTATAAGGTATAAAAGGAGACTACAGAGATGAGTTAGTTATCCTTATCCTGTAATTCCTGTCCAAGTCCATTGTAAAATCTGCACTTATTGGTTGGTGACTCAATGCATTTGAATAGTGTTTGATATAGAAAAATATCTGAAAATCTAAATAGATTTTAAAGCCACTTTTTCTTGTTATTCCAAACAAGTTCTAACAGTCTTGAAGAAGCCATGTTAGCTTTTGGATATACACATATCTGTATGTTTTCAATGTTCCAATCCTTTATTTTAAATTCTAACAAGCTACATGAAATGCAAGAAAGAGTTAGTAATTGGCCATTTTCGTTATTCCCCCTGAAACCCTGTTATAAATGATTATCATGTTGGAAAATTGCCAGCTGTCTTGTATGGTGATGATGGTGGTTTAGTCGCTAAGTCATGTCTGACTCCTGCGACCCCATAGACTGTAGCCTGCCAGGCTCCTCTGTCTATGGGATTCTCCAGGCAGGAATACTGGAGTGGGTTGCCATTTCCTTTTACAGGCTGTCTTGTATAAAGCTTGAACATTCTGGGAAATATTCCACAGTTGCACACCTTAAATGTTTTCTATTTTATATGTCAGTGATAAACTGACACATATTTATTTTTATGTTTTCTTAGTGATTTGGTATAGAACAACTATTGGAAGGACTGATGCTATAGCTGAAACTCCGATACTTTGGCCACTTCACGCAAAGAGTTGACTCATTGGAAAAGATCCTGATGCTGGGAGGGACTTGGGGCAGGAGGAGAAGGGGACGACAGAGGATGAGATGGCTGGATGGCATCACAGACTCGATGGACGTGAGTCTGAGTGAACTCCGGGAGTTGGTGATGGACAGGGAGGCCTGGCATGCTGCGATTCATGGGGTCGCAAAGAGTTGGACAGGACTGAGCGACTGAACTGAACTGAACCTATAGGTTTATACAATGGAGAAAGTTCAAAATACCAATTTCTAAAATAATTTGGGAGTGAGAAGCTCACTAGACATTTGTCCAGTAAAGACCCAAGCAGTTTATTATTCTTCACTGTTTTATCTTTTTCAATCCCTAATTCTGCTTATATACCATGATCCTCCAGTTGTTGGATTTCTTAATGAAATGTCCCCTTTATTACATGATTATTCATTTAGAAACTCCTATAACAGGCTCTTTATTTTGTCTCATCTTGTTTGTAATTGTGACCACTCAGTTAAATATGGAAGTAAAATTATCCTATGAAATTACTGTGATGGAAGAAACAATGGTTTAGACATCAGGGTCAGGGCCAGGATTGCAGACATCCACCCCCACTTTCCCACCCTATACATGTTGGCTCTCCTTAGTCCACAACTTCTTCTCAGACGATAGCTCTTATGTCTGAATCACCCAGGGGCCATGTTCTTCCTAACACCATGTAGGGAGAACTCACAATTTTCTAGAAAAGTTTTAAATACAGAAAAGGAGAAAATCCAGGAAGAGTTAAAGCAGTGGTTTTCAAAGTCTGGTCCACCAGACAGCAGCAGTAGCAGCTGGGAATTAGTTGAAAAATAAATTTTTGATTCCCCTTTCCCAGATCTACTGAATTAGACATTCTACAAGTGGGAATCCAGAAATCTGTGTTTTAATCTTCAAGTGATTCTAATGCTCATTGGGGTTTAAAAACCTCTGCATTAGAGACATGGGTCTATTTATCAAAAGGCACATGGCGTGGATGGGAATTAATCATAAGTCTCTGGTGAGACTAAAGAATCTACATTTCTAAGAAGCTCTAAGGTAATGTTGCTGCTGCTGTTCTGTAGACTACATTTGATTGCAAGACCCACTGATGAAATCTAGGGTGAGATCTTGTTAGGAGATGCCAAGAAAAACAGGCTAAATGGAGTGACCTTGATGAGTTTGGCCCAACACTGAGGGAGACTGACTAGACTTGGCTTTATTAGGGATCTTGATAGTCGACACAAAGGAGGGCCTTATCCTGAATCCAGGATTCTAAGAAAGGTGATCTGGCATGAAAGGTCAGTGAATAAGGAGGAAAGAGAAAAGAATATGAAGTTTTAGACTTACGCCAGATTAGGTTGTATAGTCTGACACTGCATAAAGTGCATGCTTAGATGCTCAGTTGTGTCACTCTTTGCAACCCCATGGACTGCAGCCTGCCAGGGTCCTCTGTCCATGGGATTTTCCAGGCAAGAATACTGGAGTGGGTTGCCATTTCCTCATCCAGGGGATCTTCCACACCCAGGGATAGAACCCACGTCTCCTGCATTGGCAGGTAGATTCCTTACCCCTGAGCCAGCTGGAAAGTCCAGTCTCTTCTAGTAAGTTTTGGAAGGAAGAGGTATACATCTGAACTTTCCAGAAGCCCTACTAGTGGACAGAGTAGAGAAAAGTATACTTACAAAATACAGGAAGCAGGGGCAAGTCATGTTGGTGGAACTGAGCTTAGAAAGCCCACAGTTTGGGAATGCTGTGTGACCTTGGACAATGTCCTCAGTGTTCTTATATCTAAAATGTGATTAAAAATAGAATCTATATTACAAAATTTTTATGAAGTTTAATGAGTAAAGATGTTCAAGGCTCTCAAAAGAGTGACTGGCACAAAATAAAACAGTAAACTGTTTCTTCTTCATTTTCTTTATTTTTGTCTTCACTTTAAACTTTTCATCATGTTACTACATCTGCCACACTCAGGGTAATAAAAAGTTAGGTGGTGGAGAAAAAATTATGGTGATTGAGAAAGGGCTCTTTGAGAAAGGGGAACATTAACCAAAATAAGAAATCCTTTTGTCAAATATTTTTATAAAAAGAAATGGAAAATATCTTTATGACTAGCCCCAAAGGATATATACTGAATGCAAAGTTATCATTATTAGATTTACCTTCAGAAAAATAAAGGTAGTAATGTTTTAATGATATTTGAGAGAAATAGCAAGTTAGCGTTAGTTCACTTTCTTTTGGCTTTTCTGAGGTCAGTCAGAGGTCAGACTTCCTGTCCGATTCATCTTTGACATGGCGAGCTACTGCAGTAAATGAAGAGTTCCTTAGGGGAGCTTGTTGCTGGATTTTCTTTCTTCTTGTCATTCTTTCAAGCAAAGTTATCATTTTATCAGTCTTCTGTAGGAAAGAATTGGTAAAATAATTTCTGCAATAATCGCTGAAAATATGAGAATAGTTGCTAAGTTGTGTCTGACTCTTTGCGACCCCATGGACTGCAGCACGCCAGGCTTCCTTGTCCTTAACTATCTCCCTGAGTTTGTCCAAACTCATGTCCATTGAGTCGGGTGATGCCATCCAACCATCTCATCCTCTGTTGCCCCCTTCTCCTCCTGCCTTCAGTCGTTCCCAGCATCAGGGTCTTTTCTAGTGAGTCAGTTCTTTGCATCCTGCGGCCAAAGTATTGGAGCTTCAGCTTCAGCATCAGTCCTTCCAATGAATATTTAGGGTTGATTTCCTTTAGGATGGACTGGTTTGGCCTCCTTGCTGTCTGAAGGGTCTCCAACACCACAGTTCGAAAGCATCAATTCTTGGGTGCTCAGCCTTCATTATGGTCCAGCTCTCACATCTGTACATGACTCTGGAAAAACCATAGCTTTGACTAGATGGACCTTTGCTGGCAAAGTGATGTTTCTGCTTTTTAAGATGCTGTCTAGATTTGTCATAGCTTTTCTTCCAAAGAGTTCTGAGGTAAGAGGCAGAGAAGGAGAGTTTTACCTGAAATTTTATACTGATCTTTTAGCATGTCCTCATGATCATATATTTAGTATTAGATTGATTTAATTTCTGAAAACATAGATTTATTAACACAAAATAAAATAGGATTTTTTTTTTGTTTTTTGTTTAATTGATCCCAACTTACTTCTTCTATTCAGAAACACTTATGGTCTAAAAATGACAAGCTAATTTAAAATACCTCAACACACATACACATGGCTCTAGTGTCTCTGTCTTGCTCTCTGTGTCACACACACAAACATGCACACACATACAATATATTGCTGATGATTCTTAGCATTAATTTTTATTTGCATAAAATTTTGTGTCTTCAACATGATACACATTCAAAGCCTCAATAAAAAAATTTTAAAATCCTTGAAAAAAATGAATTAGTTGGAATTTTTAAGGCTTTTTACTAAGTTTTCCCCAAAATAGGTCTTTAAAATCAATATCTATTGATATTCTTATGTTTTTAAGAAAAGTACCTGTTTGATGCATTATTAAGCCGAATTTCCTCACAGCCTTCAATGAAAGCAGTGTGAGAGAACAATATACATAAATCTCTTACCCAAGCAGAACTTTTGTCTTACCTTTTGTCTTTTGGCTGGTTCAAACAGCCAGCTATATTTAACTTGTATGGTTCACGTAGCAATAAAACAAACAGATGTCCCTCTCGAAAGTTATATCCTGCATTATATAAATATTCCTCTTTAGTAGATTGTAGCCTGCCTGACCACGACGTATTATATCCTTTTAGGAACAAAGTAAGCACTCTCCTTACTGAGTCCTAGACATTCTTCAGTTCAGTTTAGTTCAGTCGCTCAGTCGTGTCCGACACTTTGCAACCCCATGAATCGCAGCACGCCAGGCCTCCCTGTCCATCACCAACTCCCGGAGTTCACTCAGACTCGTGTCCATCAAGTCGGTGATGCCATCCAGCCATCTCATCCTCTGTCGTTCCCTTCTCCTCCTGCCCCCAATCCCTCCCAGAATCAGAGTCTTTTCCAGTGAGTCAACTCTTCGTGTGAGGTGGCCAAAGTATTGCAGTTTCAGCTTTAACATCAGTCCTTCCAATGAACACCCAGACTTTCCTCAAATCCCAGTAATATAGTCTGTACCAATAAATTAACGATATGTAAGTAATATCCTGAAAGCATTTTATGATCAATTAATGTCTAACGTAGCCAACAGCAGCAAATGCAGTGGATCATCCTAAGTGAATTAATTATTTTGTACTTCAGAAGTTATGTGAAGGCAGTGATGAATGACTGCTCCGTTAGATCCACATTTATCCAGCCGATGTGCAAAGTTCCCACAAATTTGGCAGAGAATTTTTCTGACACTCTTGGCAACCTGGCTATGTGAAGCAGGCTGGATTCTACCTTGTCAGTCATGTTGCAGTGTAAGCAGAAGAGCTCTCACAAAGCTCAAAACCAAGAAACTATTGTTGTGTTAGTTGCTCAATTGTGTCCGACTCCTTGCGACCCCATGGACTTCAGCCTACCAGGCTCCTCTGTCCCTGGGACTCTCCAGGGAAGAATACTGGAGTGGGTTGCCATTTCCCTCTCCATTTAATAATGGTAATAATTTAATGATAATAAAAATATAATGGTAATAATAAGAGCAAACATCAGAAGAATGAGACCCTTCAATACCCTTACCCTCAGTTTACAGGATTAGTTATCATTAGTTTATCTACCAATTTACAGCCTCAATTCTGCCCATTATCAATTATCCAAAATAATCATTCTTGATGAGAGTGAAAGTATTCAGGAGATTCTCCAAGTGCACAATGACAGTGTAACCCAATGATAGCAAAACAAAACAGAGAAAAACCAAAGACACACACACACAAAACCCTTCCTATACTGTTGACCTTTTTGCATGTCACTTAAAAAAATGTTTTTTCAGTTCGCTCATAGAGATAAATAGAAAAACTTTCTCCCTTTCTGAGAGAAGGTATCAAGTAAAGCTTCTCTTTTCCTTTGGTAATTAATAAATAAGGTTTGAACTTCTCAGTATATAGGGGAAAAAACAAGTATGCCTTATTCCTAGAACTGATCTTTGAGTTATATATTGTTTTGTTCAAACCTGGTATAGATGACTTTCAATTTACAAATAAATAAGGTGCTAATTAGAGTAACAACAACATTCTAGGATATCAAGAACTCAACCAATTTTATAAACTTAAGGTGGGATTAAATGACCCATGTTTATAGGAATTTACTGAAAATAGAATTAAAGTGTATGGTTATTAAATCCCCAGATTCAGGTTGGTTCCAAGTCTTCAACCCTAATACCTACCCATAGGCTGAGGCTCAGCTTCAGTTTCCCAGTCTTGACTCAATGGTGATGACTCCTCCTCCTCCCCATGATAACCTACTAATGTCCCACTCTAGTTCAGAAAATGGGGCTTTTGATTGGTTCCTGAGTCACATAATTGCATGGCACCTCACCTACCAGCTACACAGGACAAATGCCACCAGGAGTTGGAAAATGTCTTTAGACTGTCACTGGTCTCAATGATGGATTCATATTTTTCCTTTCCATCAGCCTCAGAAATGCACTAAATTTTTTTTCCATATGTTTTGTCCATAATTTTGGGGTGTTTTGTGGATAGATAAAGCTGTGGCAGGCAAACATATTAGCTTGTAAGGAGACTGGAAGATCTGAGAGCCTTCACAGTTCTTAAAAGCACTTAAATACACTTTATATGATTATTTGTTTTAACCTTCTTTTTTTTTTTTTTTGATTACCTGACCAGCTACTACTACTCCTACTCTTATCAGATAAGAGTACATTCACTATACTCACTGTGGTAGTTTGAGGCCTTCTCCCCTGCCCCTGCCCTTTCTTTTGCTTTTTTTTTTTTTTTTAATCCTTTCTCTAGTTGGATTGAGAAGGCATTCAGAGTACTTTAAGTGCTTCAATAAAGTTCCTCTCTACTGATGCCCAATTTGATGATCTACCTTTAAGCTAGAAGATAGCTCATTTAGTTGTTTATTAGTTCCTTTGTGACAGTTTCTAATAGGTTTTCCATTCTAAAAACCCCAACATCAAATATTTCTCCCAAATTAATTATAAAAGCAAACAATGTTGAGTGCCCAAAACTCATAGTAATTTATCCTCTTTGGTATTAACTGTGGGTTTTTGTAGATGCTATTGATGAAGTTCCCCTCTATTTGTAGTTTGCTGAGTATTTTGATCTTGAAGAGACATTCAGTTCAGTCACTCAATTGTGTCCGACTCTTTGAGATCCCATGGATTGCAGTACACCAGGCTTCCCTGTCCATCACCAGTTTCCGAAGCATGCTCAGACTTATGTCCGTTGAGTCAGTGATGCCATCCAATCATCTCATCCTCTGTCATCCCCTCCTCCTGCCCTCAATCTTTCCCAGCATCAGGGTCTTTTCCAGTGAGTCAGTTCTTTGCATCAGGTGGCCAAAGTACTAGAGCTTCAGCTTCAGCATCAGGTCTTCCAATCAGTATTCAGGACTGATTTCCTTTAGGATTGACTGGTTTGGTCTCCTTGCTGTCCAAGGGACTCTCAAGAGTCTTCTCCAACACCACAGTTCAAAAGCATCAATTCTTCAGCACTCAGCTTTCTTTATGGTTCCATCTCTCACATCCATACATGACCACTGGAAAAACCATAACTTTGACTAGACAGACCATTGTTGGCAAAGTAATGTCTCTGCTTTTTAATATGTTGTCTAGGTTTCTCATAGCTTTTCTTCAAAGGAGCAAGTGTCTTTTAATTTCATGGCTGCAGTCATCCTCTGCAGTGATTTTGGAGCCCAAGAAAATAAAATCTGTCACTATTGCCAATTTTTCTGCATCTATCTGCCATGAAGTGGTGGGACTGGATGCCATGATCTTAGTTTTTTGAATGTTGAGATGAATAGATGTTCAGTTCAGTTCAGTCGCTCAGTCGTGTCCGACTCTTTGCGACCCCATGAGTCACAGCATGCCAGGCCTCCCTGTCTGTCACCAACTTCCGGAGTTCACTCGGACTCACATCCATCGAGTCCGTGATGCCATCCAGTAATCTCATCCTTGGTCGTCCCCTTCTCCTCCTGCCCCCAATCCCTCCCAGCATCAGAGTCTTTTCCAATGAGTCAACTCTTTGTATGAGGTGGCCAAAGTACTGGAGTTTCAGCTTTAGCATCATTCCTTCCAAAGAAATCCCAGGGCTGATCTCCTTCAGAATGGACTGGTTGGATCTCCTTGCAGTCCAAGGGACTCTCAAGAGTCTTCTCCAACACCACGGTTCAAAACCATCAATTTTTCAGTGCTCAGCTTTCTTCGCAGTCCAACTCTCACATCCATACATGACCACTGGAAAAACATAGCCTTGATTAGATGGACCTTTGTTGGCAAAGTAATGTCTCTGCTTTTCAACATGCTCTCTAGGTTGGTCATAACTTTTTTTCCAAGGAGTAAGCTTCTTTCAGTAGATTTTGCCAAATGCTTTTCTTCACCTATTGGTATGATTGTGGTTGTTTTTTTTTTTTTCCCTCATTAACCTATAGATGGATGGACTACATTAATTGAATGTTGAACCAGCTTTGCTTATTTGGAATAAACCCCATTTGGTTATGGTGTATAGTTTTTATGTAAGTAAGTTTCAAGTTGCTGATGTTTTGATGAGAATTCTTGCATCTGTGTTCATGAAAGATATTGTACTGGTTGTATTCTTTGTCTTGTTATTAAGGAACTAAGGCAATCCTGGCCTCATAGCACAAGTTAGGAAGGATTTTCTCTGCTTCTATCCTCTGAAAGAGATTGTAGAAAGTTGACATAATTTCATCTTTAAATGTTTGGATAATTCACACATGAAACCATCTATGCCTGGTGCTCTTTGTTTTGGAAAGTTATTAATTATTGATGACATTTCTATAATAGACATAGGACATTCACATTGTATATTTTTTCTTGTTTGAGCTTTTTCTCGTATGAAAGATTTAATCTGTATCTTTCAAAGATTGGTTTATTTCTTCTAGGTTATTGAATTTGAGAGCATAGAGTGGTTCATAATAACTTTTTATTATCCCTTTCTGTCTACTAAGCTTGTAGTGATTTCCCTACTTTTATATCTGATACTAAAGATGCAAAAGTTTCCTCAGCTGAAGATCTAAGTTCCCCAGCTACATTTCTGACACTAGTAATTTGTGTCTTCCTTCTCTTTTTCTTAATTAACTTGCCTAAAGTCTTATCAATTTTATTGATATTGTTAAAAATTAGTTTTTGGTTCTGTTGGCTATATCTATTGATTTCCTGCTTTAAATTTGATTGATTTCTGCTTTCATTTTTATTATATCTTTACTTCTGCTTACTTTGGATTTAATTTGCTCTTTTTCCAGCATCCTAGAGTAAAAGTTTAGGTTCTCAGTTTTTGATTGCTGCTTTTTTTCTTTTTTTAAAAAATATAAATTTATTTATTTTAATTGGAGGTTAATTACTTTACAATATTGTGTTGGTTTTGCCATACATCAACATGAATCTGCCACAGGTATACACATGTTCCCCTTCCTGAACCCCCCTCCTCAAGCCCTCCTCCCTCCCTGTTCATTCTTTTTTTAAAAAAAATTTTTAATTTTTACTTTATTTTACTTTACAATACTGTATTGGTTTTGCCATACATTGACATGAATCCACCACGGGTGTACATGCATTCCCAAACATGAACCCCTCCTCCCACCTCCCTCCCCACAACATCTCTCTGGGTCATCCCTGTGCACCAGCCCCAAGCATCCTGTATCCTGCATCAGACGTAGACTGGTGATTCAATTCTTACATGATAGTATACATGTTTCAATGCCATTCTCCCAAATCATCCCACCCTCCCCCTCTCCCTCTGAGTCCAAAAGTCCGCTATACACATCTGTGTCTTTTTTGCTGTCTTGCATACAGGGTCATCATTGCCATCTTTCTAAATTCCATATATATGTGTTAGTATACTGTATTGGTGTTTTTCTTTCTGGCTTGCTTCACTCTGTATAATCGGCTCCAGTTTCATCCATCTCATCAGAACTGATTCAAATGTATTCTTTTTAATGGCTGAGTAATACTCCATTGTGTATATGTACCACAGCTTTCTTATCCATTCATCTGCTGATGGACATCTAGGTTGTTTCCATGTCCTGGCTATTATAAACAGTGCCGTGATGAACATTGGGGTACATGTGTCTCTTTCGATTCTGGTTTCCTCGGTGTGTATGCCCAGCTGTGGGATTGCTGGGTCATAAGGTAGTTCTATTTGCAATTTTTTAAGGAATCTCCACACTGTTCTCCATAGCGGCTGTACTAGTTTGCATTCCCACCAACAGTGTAGGAGGGTTCCCTTTTCTCCACACCCTCTCCAGCATTTATTGCTTGCAGATTTTTGGATCGCAGACATTCTGACTGGTGTGAAGTGGTACCTCGTTGTGGTTTTGATTTGCATTTCTCTAATAATGAGTGATGTTGAGCATCTTTTCATGTGTTTGTTAGCCATCCGTATGTCTTCTTTGGAGAAATGTCTATTTAGTTCTTTGGCCCATTTTTTGATTGGGTCGTTTATTTTTCTGGAATTGAGCTGCAGAAGTTGCTTGTATATTTTTGAGATTAGTTGTTTGTCAGTTGCTTCATTTGCTATTATTTTCTCCCATTCAGAAGGCTGTCTTTTCACCTTACTTATATTTTCCTTTGTTGTGCAGAAGCTTTTAATTTTATTTAGATCCCATTTGCTTATTTTTGCTTTTATTTCCAGAATTCTGGGAGGTGGATCATAGAGGATCCTGCTGTGATTTATGTCGGAGAGTGTTTTGCCTATGTTCTCCTCTAGGAGTTTTATAGTTTCTGGTCTTACGTTTAGATCTTTAATCCATTTTGAGTTTATTTTTGTGTGCGGTGTTAGAAAGTGATCTAGTTTCATTCTTTCACAAGTGGTTGACCAGTTTTCCCAGCACCATTTGTTAAAGAGATTGTCTTTACTCCATTGTATATTCTTGCCTCCTTTGTCAAAGATAAGGTGTCCATATGTCTGGGCTCTCTATTTTGTTCCATTGATCTATATGTCTGTCTTTGTGCCAGTACCATACTGTTTTGATGACTGTGGCTTTGTAGTAGAGCCTGAAGTCAGGCAAGTTGATTCCTCCAGTTCCATTCTTCTTTCTCAAGATTGCTTTGGCTATTTGAGGTTTTTTGTATTTCCATACAAATCTTGAAATTATTTGTTCTAGTTCTGTGAAAAATGTGGCTGGTAGCTTGATAGGGATTGCATTGAATTTGTAAATTGCTTTGGGTAGTATACTCATTTTCACTATATTAATTCTTCTGATCCATGAACATGGTATATTTCTCCATCTATTAGTGTCCTCTTTGATTTCTTTCATCAGTGTTTTATAGTTTTCTATATATAGGTCTTTAGTTTTTTTAGGTAGATATATTCCTAAGTATTTTATTCTTCGTTGCAATGGTGAATGGAATTGTTTCCTTAATTTCTTTTTCTACTTTCTCATTATTAGTGTATAGAAATGCAAGGGATTTCTGTGTGTTGATTTATATCCTGCAACTTTACTATATTCATTGATTAGCTCTAGTAATTTTCTGGTGGAGTCTTTAGGGTTTTCTATGTAGAGGGTCATGTCATCTGCAAACAGATCCATCCATTTCTAATAGAATTGACATCTCCAACTATAATAATGGCTCCTTGCAGTTCTATCAGTTTTTGCTTCAAGTATCTTGACATTTTGTTTTAAGGTCTATACACACTGATTATTATTGTCTTCTTGGAGTATTGGCCCCTTTATAATCATGTAACACCCTCTCGGAATGTTGAGCTTTAAGCCAACTTTTTCAGTCTCCTCTTTCACTTTCAAGAGGCTTTTTAGTTCCTCTTCACTTTCTGCCATAAGGGTGGTGTCATTTGCATATCTGAGGTTATTGATATTTGTCCCGGCAGTCTTATTCCAGCTTGTGCTTCTTCCAATACTTTGGCCACCTCATGCGAAGAGTTGACTCATTGGAAAAGATCCTGATGAGGGATTGGGGACAGAAGGAGAAGGGGACAACATAGGATGAGATGGCTGGCTGGCATCACTGACTTGATGCACATGAGTTTGGGTGAATTCCGGGAGTTGGTGATGGACAGGGAGGCCTGATGTGCTGCAATTCATAGGGACGCAAAGAGTTGGACTGAACTGAACTGAACTGAACACACTCTCTATTCTTGAACATTCTCATTACTCTGAAGTCTGCTTTGCCTGAAATTAATACAGTTATTTTAATTTCTTTTGTTTAGCAATAGCAGGGCATATCTTTATTCATCTCTTTCTTTTAATCTATATGTATCTTTACATTTAAAGTTGACTTCCTGTTGGGAGAATGAGTTAGGAAGTATTTTCCAATACTTCTAATACTGGAGAAAGTATTGATATAAAATTGGAATGATTTCTTTCCTTCAAAGTTCGTAGAATTCACCAGAGAATCTATCTGGACCTAATGCTTTATATTTTAGAAGGTAACTAATTATTGATTTAATGTCTTTAGTTGACATAGGTCAGTTCAAATTGTTTATTTCTTATTGTATGAGTTTTGGCAGATTGTATCTTTCAAGGATTGGTTCATTTCTTCTGGTTTATGAAATTTGTGGGCATAATACCTTTATTTTAAAGTGGATTCTGTAGACTACCTATATTTGGGTCTTGTTTTTTGATCCATTCTAGGATCTCTGTCTTTTATTTGGTTTATTTGACTATGTACCTTTAAAGTAATTATTGATATATTTGAATTAGTATCTATTAATACTTTGTTACAGTTTTCTGTTTGTAGCCCTTGTTCTTTTGTTCCTATTTTTGTCTTCCATTGCTGTCTTTATAATTCCAGTTTCTGTCCTTTTCTAGTGTATCAGTTATGCTTTTTTCCCCCATTTTATTGCTCTAGAGTTTGCAGCAAACATTTACAACTAGTCCAAGTCTAGTTTCAAGTAATGCTGTACCTCTTCATAGCTAGTGCAAATACCCTATAATAACAACATATTCCTAAATCCTTCCTTCCATTTCTTGTATCACTGCTATCATTCATTTCACTTATATATAATTACACACACACATATATACATTCTCACACAAGGATCTTTGCATAATCAGATACATTGTGGCAATTATTTTGAGCAAACTTGTTTGTAATTAAGAATAAGAAAATTAAAGTTTTTATTTTACCTTCACTTATCCTCTGATGAATGCAGATCTATGATTCTTTATAGAGATCTGAGTTTCTTGCTTATATTATTGCCTTTCTCTCTGAAAAAACACTTTTTAAAATTTTTTAAAGG
The DNA here is from genome assembly GCF_042477335.2 of Ovis canadensis. NCBI lineage: Eukaryota > Metazoa > Chordata > Mammalia > Artiodactyla > Bovidae > Ovis > Ovis canadensis. The sequence continues at coordinate 39,397,758 of NC_091250.1, read as the reverse complement.
GCAGGCATACTGGCATCGTATTCTCATCTTTTGTTTATGGGAGAAAGTCAGTCTTCATTTCTCCTTCACGTCTGTTCACAAGGTATAGAATTCTAGGTTAGTGGGTTTTTTTCCTCTCATCACTTTAAATATTTAATACATTTTTTTTCTACTTGCATGATTTCTAAGAAGTCAAGATATAACCATTAACTTTGCTCTTCTATAAATAAGATTTTTTCCCCCTTTAGTTCTTTCAAAATTACTTTTTTATCTTTGATTTTCCAAAATTTAACAATGATATACTTAGAGGTAGTTTTGTTTTATTTTGTGTTTTTGGCAATTGTCCTGTTTGGTGTTTTTTGAGATTCCTGAATCTGCAGTTTGGATTTTGAGTTAATTTGGAGGAAATTCTTCATCTTGTTGCTTCAAATATTGCTTTCCTTCCTTGCTTCCTCTCTCTTTTCCCTCCCTCCCTTTCTGGTATTCCCATTACACATATTTTACATTTCTTATAGTTGTTCCTCAGTCGTTGAATATTCTGTTCCATTTTTAAAGTAGTTTTTTCTCTTTGCTTTTCAGTCTTGGAAGTTTCTATTGACATATTCTCAAGCTTACAGATTCCTTCCTCAGCTATGTCAGATCTACTAATGAGCCCTTCAAAGGCACTCTTCATTCCTTCTATGGTGTTTTTCTAACATTTTTTTTCTAGAATTTCATTTTGATTCTTAGAATTTCTTGGTTACAGTATTCCTTTGTTCTTGCTTATTATCTACTTTTCGTGTTAGAGCTGTTAGCATGCTAATCAGTTATTTTAAATTCCTTGTTTGATAATCCCAACATTCTTGCATATATGACTCTCTTGGTTTTGTCTTTGCAAACTGTATTTATTGACATTTTGTTACACCGTGTAGAGATTTACTGATAGCTAGGGATCTTCCCCGGAGAAGGCAATGGCACCCCACTCCAGTACTTTTGCCTGGAAAATCTCATGGACGGAGGAGCCTGGTAGGCTGCAGTCTATGGGGTCACAAAGAGTCAGACACGATGGAGCGACTTCACTTTCATGCATTGGAGAAGGAAATGGCAACCCACTCCAGTGTTCTTGCCTGGAGAATCCTAGGGATGGGGGAGCCTGGTGGGCTGCCGACTATGGGGTCGCATAGAGTCGGACACGACTGAAGTGATTTAGCAGCAGCAGCAGCAGGGGTCTTCTCAGGTGGCTCAGAGATAAAGAATCCGAATACAGGTGATTCAAGAGATGGAGATTTGATTCCTGGGTGGGGAAGGTCCCCTGGAGGAGGAAATGGCAACCCACTGCAGTGTTCTTGCCTGGAAAACCCCATGGACAGGGGAACCTGCTGGGTGCAATCCATGGGATCACAAACAGTCAGACACAAGTGAGCAACTGAGGATGGCTTATCATGGACATGACATGCTGGGTAAAAGGAACTGTGATAAGTACACCTTTAGTAATGTGATAGTAGGTGTAACAGAAGCAGAAGATATTAAGATGAGGTGGCAAGAATATATAGAAGAACTGTACAAAAAAGATCTTCACGACCCAGATAATCATGATGATGTGATCACTCACCTAGAGCCAGACATCTTGGAAAGTGAAGTCAAGTGGGCCTTAGAAAGCATCACTACGAACAAAGCTAGTGGAGGTGATGGAATTCCAGTTGAGCTATTTCAAATCCTGAAATGTGATGCTGTGAAAGTGCTGCACTCAATATGCCAGCAAAGTTGGAAAACTCAGTAGTGGCCACAGGACTGGAAAAGGTCAGTTTTCATTCCAATCCCAAAGAAAGGCAATGCCAAAGATGCTCAAACTACTGCACAATTGCACTCATCTCACATGCTAGTAAAGTAATGCTCAAAATTCTTCAGCAATAAGTGAACTGTGAACTCCCTGATGTTCAAGCTGGTTTTAGAAAAGGCAAAGGAACCAGAGATCAAATTGCCAACATCCGCTGGATCATGGAGAAAGCAAGAGAGTTCCAGAAAAATATTTATTTCTACTTTATTGACTATGCCAAAGCCTTTGACTGTGTGGATCACAATAAACTGTGGAAAATTCTGAAAAAGATGGGAATACCAGACCACCTAACTTGCCTCTTGAGAAATCTGTATGCAGGTCAGGAAGCAACAGTTAGAACTGGAGATGGAACAACAGACTGGTTCCAAATAGGAAAAGGGGTACGTCAAGGCTGTATATTGTCACCCTGCTTATTTAACTTCTATGCAGAGTACATCATGAGAAGCGCTGGACTGGAAGAAACACAAGCTGGAATCAAGATTGCCGGGAGAAATATCAATAACCTCAGATATGCAGATGACACCACCCTTATGGCAGAAAGTGAAGAGGAACTAAAAAGCCTCTTGATGAAAGTGAAAGTGGAGAGCGAAAAAGTTGGCTTAAAGCTCAACATTCAGAAAATGAAGATCATGGCATCCGGTCCCGTCACTTCATGGGAAATAGATGGGGAAACAGTGGACACAGTGTCAGACTTTATTTTTGGGGGCTCCAAAATCACTGCAGATGGTGACTGCAGCCATGAAATTAAAAGATGCTTACTCCTTGGAAGAAAAGTTATGACCAACCTAGATAGCATATTGAAAAGCAGAGACATTACTTTGCTGACTAAGGTCTGTCTAGTCAAGTCTATGGTTTTTCCAGTAGTCATGTATGGATGTGAGAGTTGGACTGTGAAGAAGGCTGAGCGCCAAAGAATTGATGCTTTTGAACTGTGGTGTTGGAGAAGACTCTTGAGAGTTCCTTGGACTGCAAGGAGATCCAACCAGTCCATTCTGAAGGAGATCAACCCTGGGATTTCTTTGGAAGGAATGATGCTAAATCTGACATTCCAGTACTTTGGCCACCTCATGCGAAGAGTTGACTCATTGGAAAAGACTCTGATGCTGGGAGGGATTGGGGGCAGGAGGAGAAGGGGATGACAGAGGATGAGATGGCTGGATGGCATCACGGACTCGATGGACGTGAGTCCGAGTGAACTCCGGGAGATGATGATGAACAGGGAGGCCTGGTGTGCTGTGATTCATGGGGTTGCAAAGAATCGGACACGACTGAGCGACTGAACTGAAGGTGTTAGAGGAGGGGCATTTCTGTAGTCCTATAATTATCTCAGTTCCTGGACTGTGAACTTCACAATTACTTCTCAGTTTTGCCCCAGCCTACCCATATATGGTGGGACAGAGGCCTAGAGTTGAGTACTTGGTTCCCTTATGGAAGGACCAAGGGAGCTGTAGTTGAGGTTTCTCTCCCCTCACATAGATCCAGCGAGATTTGGGTATCCCTTCCCCAGGTAGGTTAGGATCTAACAGCAGATTAGACTGTGGCAGAATAGTTCTGTCTGAGGGCAGACCTTGTTAGGAAGAACAGAATGCTCTGGCATGTGTCAAAATGATACTTTCCCCTTCCCACTAGAAGAATCAACAGGGAATTTTCACTGTGAGGACCTGGTAAGGTTTGTGGAGATAAAATGCACAAAAAGTGGGGTGGAGGCGGCTACTATGACTGGGTTCTCCCGGAGATGAAAGCAATTTTTTGGGCAAGATTTTTTAGAGCATTTTAGATTTGTAGCAAAATGGAGAGGGTGTTATATGCCCCCTGTCCCCACAAATGCTCGGCTTCCCTTATCGGCAATATTACCCACTGGCATGATACATTTTTTACAATTGATGCATCTACACTGAGGTATGGTTCTCACCCAAAGTCTGTAGTTTACACTAGTGTTCACTCTTGGTTCACTATGTGTCCCTTGCATTTTTTAACCCTTAGACTTGTCTAGCGAGCCTTCAGCAGTTCATCAACTACAGTTCAGGTTTTCCCACCTGCCATAGGTTCCCTTTGGAGGGTTCTACTGACGAGTTACCAAACTATTGTGATTCTCGTACCTACCTGTCTGTCTCTTCAATTTGGGCTCTGCCCTGTGTCCTCACTTCTCTGATGAGTGTAAGAAGAGCTTCTGATTTTTCCATTTGATCATTGTTTTTAACCTGTTGTTAGGGGAGAGAGGTGACTTCTAATCTCCTAAATCGCTGGATTGGAAACCAGAAGTCACCAACACTTTTTATTGTTTGCCTTTTAACATTTTAGCCATCTTAGTAGGTGTGGGGTGTGTGGCTGTAGTTTTGATTTGCATTGTCTTAGTCACTAATGATATTCAACATGGTACATATAATTTTAAGGAGCACTTACAAGATTTTATATTGAGCTGAATTGCATTGTTTGATGATAAGCAAATGGAGTCTTTCAATGATTGGATTGCTGCTGCTAAGTCACTTCAGTCGTGTCTGACTCTGTGCGACCCCATAGATGGCAGCCCACCAGGCTCCGCCGTCCCTGGGATTCTCCAGGCAAGAACACTGGAGTGGGTTGCCATTTCCTTCTCTAATGCATGAAAGTGAAAAGTGAAAGTGAAGTTGCTCCGTCGTGTCCGACTCTGCGACACCATGGACTGCAGCCCACCAAGCTCATCCGTCCATGGGATTTTCCAGGCAAGAGTACTGGAGTGGGGTGCCATTGCCTTCTCCAATGATTGGATTATCTCCCATTTAATTTTGCCAGCCAGCTTGCATTTAGATACTTTTGAGAGATCCTTTTCTTATTGGTTTTGATTAGACTTCTAGATTGAGCTCTTCTTCACAAAACATGTGATATGAGGAATGAACAATAGATGCTTAAGCTTGTATCTCGTTGTCACTAATATGCATTTTAGCCAGGCAAATATTGATAACAAGTGATCAGAAAAAAATCTGGATCTCATAGGGAAGGTTTAGGTTTTGAGAGTATCTATTGTGTGCTGTTTGGGGCTGCTGTTTCTTGGGGAAACCAGCCCTCCATCAGTTCATGTCAACTTGATGCTGCTTACAATCATGCCTGCTCCTCATCCACCTACAGCCTCCACTCCCCAGATTACAGTGATGAACAGAGAGCACATAACTCTGACATGGCCAATTGTACTGTAGAATGCACATCTTTTTAAAAATCATATTGTCCTAACACCATCTCTCCTTCATTTCAGTGTATACAGCTCCTTCAAAGTCTTCAAGATCTTTGAGGGAAAAAGTTGGCTTTGTGAGCAAGTGATAAATGCAAAATATTAAATTTGGCATAATTTTAGGAATATCATAAACATATCTCAGTGAATATACATGTGCATCTCCCATTCAGTCATGCCTTTGTTTCTTTCCAGGTGAGTTGTGCCTTTTTGTGAAGATGTTGGCTGGAAGAAAACTGCTAAAATATTATTTCAGAGGTGTGGTTAATTTGTACTCATCCACTTGTCTTAGAGGCAATTCAGATTTCATGGCCTTGTTCAGCCAGTATTGGACATATGTGTCATTTCTTCATTTCTGTGTCAAGGTGACAAAAGGTAATAAGATTTTAAGACTTACTTTAATATGTATATATGTAAACTATTGGAAAAAAACATACTGGTGTCAAATACCTACAAAGTTTGTTAGCTGCTCAGTCATGTCTGACTGTGACCCCATGGACTGTAGCCCACCAGGCTCCTCTGTCCATGGAATTTTCCAGGCAAGAATATTGGATTAGGTTTCCATTTCCTCCTCCAGAGGATCTTCCCAACACAGGGATGGAACCCTGGTTTCCTGCCTATAAGAAAAGTGGTAATTTCAAAAGTATCAGGAGCTACTCAGATCAGAGGTCTTTGAGAGAAGGGGATATGTGTTTTTTTGTTTTCTTGACAGCAGCTTAAGGAGTTAATTGCACCGGGACAATATCCCTTGAAGTCAGATTGCTAGTGAGTCGGCTAACAGAGGGAACGGACGGGTGTGGAGCACCAATCCCATGTTGAGCACTGAGTGCATCCAAGCACATGATTTCATTTTGTCTTACAAAGAGCCCACTGAAGAAAGTATGGTGATACTGTTCTTGTAGATGACCAAACTGAAGTTCAGCGATCTTAAATAAATTAATTTTTTATTAATTTTTCCCATTAATTTTTTCCCTCTCTACCCGTCTCACCCAGATGCTAATCTGTGAATGGGTACAGTGCTGGCTGTACAATAATCATCCTGGTGAATTGTTTAAAATGTAAATTCTAGAACTCTCGCTCTTGAAGATCTTAACTTGACAGGTTTAGCTTAGATTCAGATATTCTTCTTTTGTGTCCAGTTGATTCCGTTTACATTGCCAAGTTCAGAACATCTTTATACCCCATGACCTCAGACTGGTTCAGGGAGTTCATTTGGTTTCATCTCTTACTGGGGCTTATTTGAAAAGGCTGTTCAGAGAGTCCTGTGTTGAAAGGGCTCTGAGGCTGATGGGAAAGTATTCCGTGATCCGTTAGTGATGGCTGAGATGAGGCCAGATGGAAGGAGTAGAATCCTCTTGCCAAATATCAGCCAACTGTGATCTAGATGGTAACAGTTGGTAGGTGGGTGAGGAGGGGGAAAAAAAAGGAATGTAGAGAATATCAGTTACATTTTGATTAAAAAGTGTCTGGGAACATACTAAATATTTTATCCAGCTCTATGTAACCCTCTCAGCTATATCATAAACCTGAATATAGCTCTTGGGAAAATGCTAGTGATGACCAAAATACAGACAGCCAAATAAAGGAGGTGAGCCAAAACACTTTCAAATCTCCAAGATCCTGAGTTCCTGCACCATCCCAGTTCCATGGGAATGCCTGTGCCAGGAGTACCGGGAACCCCGTGTGAGAGCAGAGGCCACGTGCTCATGTTCTTTCTGTTGCAAACTTATTTTTGTGGCAGGAGAATATGTGGCCTTATGCATTTCAGCAATGGATCAAATATTTCTTATTATTTCAAATGTTTCGGGAGAAAATATTTTATAGTTTCAAATGTATTTGATAGTTTTGAATTTGTGTGCTAATTTTTCATATTTTATTACTCAGTTTTGATGATCAGATATATTGCATTGTTTTCGGAGAAATCAGTTTGGAAGCTGGGTCTGATAAATACATACCTAAGTAGATACGACAGCAGTCCTTTCTTAGATATATTCATAGAATGATATGGATAAAGTTGTGCCTATAAATAGAGAAAGGGTCCCTTTTAGGGTTTAGTTATCTGTGGCAGTACAGCCTTTCTTAACGGAGAACTCTGTTTTGCGAGTCACTTAGTCCAGGAGAACTGTGCACACAGCTTCTTCCTGTAACACTAGAAACCAGGGGTCCTGCAGTCCTTATTATTTCAGTGACCACCAGCAGGTAAGCTACAGCAGAAAGGTTTATTTCTGTTCTCATCAATTTTGCTTTCCTTGTTGACTTTGTTACTTCCTTGTGGACATTGTTACTTCCTTTTGTCTACTTGGAGTTGGTCATAAGGTCACTTTGCACAGCCAGTGTCAGGGATGACCTTTGAACTGCTTAGTTATGTCACTGCTTTTAGAAAAGTGGTGAAAGACTCTATATAGCAAATATAAAGAGAAAGATGTTGCAGTTGACTAGTGATATCTATCATCAGATCAGAATTGGGAAGTTGCAGCACGTGGTTAGTATATTTACCACCTTTGATTCATATCAGTAACAGTGGCTAGGTGAAGGAAAAATAAAATATATCAGTCATGGTGTTGTTAGTATCAGCATGAAGGTGGGAAAAAGGGAAAAAACTGAACAAGAGGAATGGCATATAGTATCTGGATATAATTTGCACAAAACCCAAACTGAGCCTTCACAAACCTTTATAGTGAACTATTGAATTACAATAATATACAGAATTATTGAAAATTTAAAAATAAAATTCATGAATACTTATAACTGCTAAATGAATTTTAAAAATATATTTGACTTTGAATTAGACATGCATTTTTTTGTCTTTGTTAATAGCAATGTTCCCCATTTCAAAATCCGTAAGATGGGAGTTCCTAGAAAAATCAAGTTGGAGAAATAATATATTACTTTGCCATTCATTCATCAGGATCTGGAAATTGGTCATTACTTTGGTAAACAGTGTGAAGTTCAGACAGAACCCTCAGTTTTATCCTTGTAGTAACTGAGACTCAGTGGTTCTAAAGACAATTACTTTTACTGTAACTGGAAAAGTGATTAATAATTGTCACTGCTTCAGAGATTGGATTTTGTAGCAACTTTTTTTTTTTTTTAACTAGCACTACATTCAGATACTTTTGATGGAGAGAGCTAGAGTAATATTGAAGAATTGTTCACAGCTGCCCACACGAGGGACTTTCACATTTGTAAACAAAAATTACCGTTATCAAAGCAAATCCTAAGAGTATTTTAACCTGTGTTACACAATATAATGCATTTCTGATATATTCTGGGTGAATGGGAAAAGTAATAGACTGAGAGAAGACTTAGTGTTTGGCAGACTAAATGAAAGAAAAAGTAAGCCCAGACAACAAAAATGTTTTGTGCAATGATTCAATGGGATTTTAAAATAAAAGTTCCCATTTGCCTCAAACTGGAAAACACACTGAACTCTCAGTATTTCCTGAAGGCATTGGAATGTTTTTTTGTCCCTTTGAAAGCATCACATTTAAGGCAGTGAGCAAAACAAGGAAACCCTCTAAATGCCTGATTGGGAATCTAAGCTGAAGCCAAGACACATGTTGAAATTAGAACTACCAGTGCCTTACCATGGCTTGATTTCTGGTTTTCTCATTTGATGTCATACATGTGTTTCCTGTTGTGCTTACTAAAAAGAATATCTTATACCAGATCACATTTCCTACAAATACCAACCGAGAACTAATCTCCCAGCTTGCAAATTAACTTTTAAATGTGATTGTGCATCACATTGTAATAGGAGAAGGAATGGTTATTTAATAAATGGTGCTGGGTAATTAATTAACTACTTGGGCTACACTTCATGTTGTGGGGAAGGGAAAGAAAGGGAAGAGAGGGGAAGAGAAGGACGAGAGATAGAGAAAGAAAGAAGGGAAGGAAGGAAGGAGAGAAGAAAGGAGGAAGGTGAAAAGGAAGAAGGGAGACAGGAAGGGAGGGAGGGCGAGGTAGGGAAGGAGGAAGGAAGGAGAGAAGAGAGGAAGGAAGAGAAAGGTGAGAAATTCCAGAATGGTTAGGGAAGCAAGTGTTAAGCATGAAGCCATAAGAAAGAGGGGAAAATGTTTACTTTGGGACTCCTGTTTTCTAAGTAACAACCTAAATCACAAAAAAATGACTTCACTACAGAAAAACTGAAAGAATGAATCACTGTCAGAAACTGTCAGTCAAGAAAGAAGCAAATAGCCAAGTGAGAAAATATCTATGTCAAATAGAACAAACTAGGGATTCACAGCCTAAACATATAAAGGATTGCTAGAATGCATAAGAAAAAAGACCCCAACAGCTTGAAAAAAATAGCCATAGAGTTTTGTTCATAGTTCTTTCAAATAGATATTACAAATAAGATGAAATATTTCACTTCACTGGTAAGCAAAGAAATCTAAACTGAAATAAGATGTTATTTTCACTAAATACTTGGGAAACATAGATATACTAAGTAACCAGGATTTGTAGAATAAGAACATTCACACACAGTGTAAATTGCCATACATATTGAAGATACCCCAAAAGTTCGTAAGTTTTCCAGTTATTCCCATTACAGGAACCTATCCAGTGAAACTGTCGTGTATGCATATTGTTATTCTAATACTATTCATGGCAAACAGTCCAAATATGCAATTATAAGAAATGTTTACATAATCTAATCAACCACTGTGTAACCGCCAAACAAGCACCACCAGCATCACCAGGCAAATTCTTAGAAATGTACATTCTTGGCTCTATTTGACACCTATTAACTTGGAAACTAGGGTAGACCAAGCCTTCACAAAGCCTTCAGAATAATTTGGATGCATACAAAGGCTTGAGAATCACCAATGTACTGGAACATTAACAGACCCTCAAAATGTTTTCAAAGAACATTTAGCATGGAAAAATTTGTAAAACCTAACATTAAATGACCAAAAGGAGAATAAAATTTGTTCACATTTAGTATGATCATAGGAATTATGTATAACATGATTTCTATTTTGTAAATATTAATATATATCATATACTTAAAAGTAAAATCATTCACATATATGTATATTCACATAAACATGCATACTGGCAGATCAAAATGCTATTCTCAGTATATCAGAGGAGGTGACTTTGAATTACTTCTGCTTTGCATCTTTATGTACTTTTCCAAATTCTCTTCTATGATCACATGTTATTTTTTACTATCACTAAAAGATCTTGGCCACAGACATTTTCACATGTATATGTAAATACTCAAGAGGCCGAGTTTCCCGTAACCCTAAATGTTTACTCATCTTTCATAAGGGCATTGGTTTATTGCAAAGAGAGACCCCTTCTTCAGTAGCAGGTGGTGTTTTATCAGTCAGGAAAGCAGTAAGATGTGGTACTTGGGTTGACCTAGCCACAGGCAGGATGTGGCTGCAAGAGCAGAACTATAGGTCTTTGAGCAACAGCCACATCCTCCTCCCACTCGTTCTTTTTTTAGCTGATGGCAACTCCCAGGATTCTGACGTTTACCAAAAGCTCATGTTGTCTTTGCATCACTGTCATACCCTCTTCTTTCACTAGCAGTTCTTACGGTAATCTTAGTACGGAGCACAGGGCATAGAAATTATGGAAATATTAGGCATGGGAAATCTCAAACAACTAAGCTCATTTGGCCAGAATGTTCTAGCAGGGGGATCCCAAGCAGAAGTGATAATCAAGTAATTTATCTTCCTATGTTAAAAGTTATCTATCCCTTGTTATCTCAAAATACCATTGGAATTTCTTCTCTAGTTGACTTCAATTTACAGCTCTTTGAGCACACAGAAGGTTCAACCTGTTCTGCTAGGCTTGGACAATGTAGTGGATCTAACATTGTTTATAATGGTCTTAAAAGTTCTTAAGTGTTGGAAACATTTTAACTGTCATAGAAAATAAATATTGTAGCAAGTATCTCCTTACTTGTCCTAATCACTGGAACAAGATAACTTTTTTTTTTTTTTTTGCTTCCTGCTCATGTTAACACAGCAAGATTAGGGGACAGCCCCAACTGCTCCAGATTAACAGCTGCCTGAATGTAGGGTATGTAGGGACTAAGAAGAGGTATCATGCAGCTTTTATGTGACGATCTGCCTCAGCCTCCATAGTTTTATGTTGGAGGAATTCTGTGGATAGAAATATAGTTTGAATCCTTAGCTAGGTGCAGGAACTGTTATGATTTGAACGAACAGTGGTGTTAAACAACAGTGAAATTCTAAAAGAAATATCTCAAAGTCTCATAGAAAATCGGAAAGAAAGACTATACTTTTATATAGTGAACTTGAGTGTTAAATACCGTTATTAAGCCTGCTTAATGGCAATGGTCTTAGATTTCCTGTTATTCAAAATGCATAAACTTATGAGTAGGATCAGAGACTGATTTTGAAAACCTAAATTCCTCAGATGATGGTTCATGCTTTGTGCATGTAGACATTGCCATCTGAATGTTATGTCTCTGCCCTCATGTTTGATTTCCAAGGTCATTTTCGTAACTTCCTACAAATGTGCTTTGTGTCTCTGAGATATAAATGTTTGACTAAGTTTGGAAATACTCAGAAGGTTTTCAAAAGAAACCTCCGTGTTGTGTGGAAACTGACGCGACGTGTAAATGCTGAAGATAAGGTGCGTGTACAGAAAATAGAACAAAGATAAATACAGCAAGGATCAGGATGGGAGGCGCAGTCAAAAATGAGAAACTCCAAACACCTGTGTTTTGTCAACAGTGGCTTGGCAGCTAGAATAGGAAGAACAGAGGAAGTTAAACCCATGCTGCTTTCCAGAAGTCAGCTACGAAAAATGAACCCCTAGGACCAGATGGTTTTATGGCTTTGGTAAACAATAGATTTGCATAATGCTTCCTCAATAATTCTGTCAGGAGGAGTGTTGAGCTAGAAAACAATGTACAGTTGTGTCTTTTTTGAAAACCAGCTCTCCAAAAGGCCAACTGGTAATTAGGGAGACACACTGACACGTTGGGAAGGACAGAGTATGTAATGAACTATTATCAGACCATCTTGCTACAAGGTAATTGTAAATACCAATATCTTTGGAAGTCTTAGGTCTCTGCTGGTGGCTGTATTATAAACTGATTATCTTACAGGAACAAGGGCTTCTCTCATTTCAGGCACAACCTCCCTAGGGTTTCCTTGTTTGTTCTGATTTTGTAGCTTCCTTTGAGTTTTGTTTCGAAGGCTTGGGTGACTGCCATTTGGTTTCTCTTCAAGAAGAATCAACAAACCACTTAACACTGAGTTCTTTTCTAGCTTACGCATGCATCACTAGTCCCTATTGATCTCAGGATGTGGGATTCCCCATACACCTTTTGAACAAAATCCTCCATTTCAACAAGTGGATAAGAACCCTCATCTACTTCATTCATTCCACTGATTTCATTGCAACAGTTATTCCCACAGGTGATTTCAACACATGCAAATACAGATTTCTAGTTTTCAACACTTGATTCAGAAACTGGGCCAGTAGAATAATGTACCAGTAAAAGCCACTTCTTCTATCCTCCAAACGTGGCAACAATCCCATCCCCACTTTTAGGTTGAATACTAAGATATTGACGTTGAAAGGGCTTGCAAACTCAAAAGAATCTAGTGCTCAGGCGGGTAATATAACTAAACGTTGTTGAAAGGAATGAAGCAAATGTGGATGACTATGGTGAAGTGGCAAGTCTGGTCTAAAGAGGGGTCAGCAGCTCTCCAACTCCTAAAAATTGTTGCTGTGTAATAAACTAGCCTCCAAAATGTCGGATCTCCTAGATTTTCAAGAAAAGTAAGATTAATTTTTTTTTTTTTAATCTCAGTTTTATGAGCATGGACATGACTTTTCAAAGGTAGCAATGAAGTGTAAATTTTAATAATATCATAAGGGACAAACAAAACACTTCTGTGAACAGAATTTATCTTATAAAGTATCAGGTTTGAGCCTTACCTTAGTCTCTAAGGCTGTGCTGTCCAATAGAATTTGAGTTTACATGTGTGATTGAAAATTTTCCACTGGCTCTATTAAAAAATAAAAAAAACCATACAATTAATTTTTATATTTTATTTAGCCCAGTTATCCACACTATTGCCATTTTTCATGTGTAATCATTATAAAAATTATTAATGAGCTATTTTGCACTCTTTTTTGTGTGTTTAGTCTGAGGTTTAGCATGTATTTTATGCATACAGCATATTTCACTTTTTACTGGCCACAATTCAATTGCTTAATAGCCATATGTGGCTAGTGGCTCCATATTGGACAGCACAGCTCTAAAGCTTAGAGTAACTGCTCTTTCATATGTATAAAGATCGGGCAAGTCCTTGATTAGAAAAAGTATCATGGTCTTTGGGCATCAGAGCTCCCCTTGTTCCTGCCCAACAAGCTACTACTGCCGTTTTGGCAACATCCCACTGTAGCTGCCAGCGTAGTTACAGGAGGCAAACAGAAGGAAGGATGTGTTCAAGGGATATGTTTTCCCAAAGAAATGGTGTAAGGAACTTTGGCTGTTGCTTGACTTATGTGAAACAAAATCATTGGAGTGTCTTGGGAAGTCACTTAACACATATGACTTTTCACCATACCATAAAAAGTGATGATCCATCCTCTGCTTGTGACATCTAGTAGGAGCTGACTACCTAAGTTAACCTTTGTTATTACTGGATTCTTTTAGTTTATAGTCTTTTGTGTCAGGTAAAAATGATTTGACTAAGTCTAGAACAAAATATAAGTGAGGAAAACAATGGGGAGATAAATATTAAGTCAAAGTGAAGCAAATAAATCACAACAAAACGAGGAAAAGAAACATCTTTCTAAGTTATTCAAAGATTGAGTGGATTTCCTTAGAGTTCCTTATATCTAAAGGGGTCCAAGCAACAATTGTACAAATAATTGGTGAGTTTCTTAAAGCATATATATTGCATGATTGGATAATTTTTGCTGCTCTGAGAACTGTAATGGGTATAATAATAATAATAAAGTGTGTAATATGTACACACATATTCTGAAAATTCAGATAAATATTATACATTTATGTGTGCTACTTTGAAATTGAAATGTTACTATGTAGTTTTAATTTGCATTTTTCTATTTCCAAGGAAATTGAGCATATTTGCATTTTTCAGCAATTTAGAGTTTCTTTTTTATGAGTTCTGGTTCCTATTCTTTTCTTATTTTCCTGTTAGATGCTTGTCTTTCCTCATTGAGTTTTCAGATACAAATAATTGTAGGTTGTATGTGTTGTACATAGTTTCTCCCTACTTCTGTCTGATAGAGTTTTATCTTTTTAGGTCTCTTTGAAGAACAAAGTTCTTCAATTTTAATTTAATTTAAATTATAAATCTTTATCTTTTATGATTATTTCCTTTATGCTTGTTTAAGAAATCCGTCCCTACTCTGAAGTCATGAAGCTAGATTTTATTATTAACTTTTTTTCATTTGTTCTTTTATATTTGTCTTTCATCTACTTAGGATGAATAGTTGTATTGGAGAAGGTAGGCTCCAATTGTGCTTTCAGGTACCAAATTGTCACAATTCTGTTTATCATTCTTCCCTGCTGAACTGTCTAGTTAAGTGTTCATTTGTGTCCTTATCCTTGACTCTCTTTAATGGTCTTTCAGTCAATTCAATGGCCCTTGTTCCAACCTGAAGCTGTCTTCACCTCTATGAATTTATGTCTTGATGTCTAGTAAAGCAACTTCTCCCAGATGTTTCTTCTTCATGGATGCCTTAGTTATTCTTGTCCTTTATATCACTTCATGTTAATTCTAGAATTTGCTCATTAAATTCTAGAGTGGGAATGAAGGGTAGGGTTTGGGGCTTGGGGTTTAGATTTGGGTTGCATTGAATCTATAGACCAATTTGAATGGATTTAACAACTTATATTAAGTCTGCCAACCTATGTTTACGGTATGTCCCCACTTATTTGGGCTCTTCTAATATTCCTCAATAAAGTTTCTCTGTAGAGGTTTTGTATTTCTCTTACTAGATTTATTTTTAAATACTGTACTTAAAAATTAATAGACTTTAATTTTTAGAGCAGTTTTAGATTCACAACAAAATTGAGCAGAGGGTACAGGGATTTTCCATCTGTCTCCTGCCTAAACACTTTCCCCATTATCAACATCCCCCAACAGAGTGAGATTTATAATTGACGAGCCTACATTGACAGATCATTATTACCAGAAGTCCATAGTTTGTGGTAGCATTCATTCTTTATATTATACTTTCTGTATACTGCATATGTTTTAATGTAGTGGAAAATGTTATATTTTAACCTCATTTTCTAATTGCTTGTTGCTGGTATAGAAATGAAAATTTATATATATTAATTTTTTATCTTACAACTTGGTAAACTGTTAGTAATCCTAATAATAATAATAATAATAATACAGATTATTTTGAAGATTTAAAAATATGTAGTCATATTATTTGCAAATGACAGTGTTGTCTTTCTTCCAAATTCTTACACCTTTATTTCTCTCATTATGTGGTGGTCTGTGGTAGTCATATGTAGGCCAACATTACTTGCCTATTATACAGAAGTGGTGATAGAGACATCCATATTTTGTTCCTAATCTCAAAAGAAATCTTCTAATGCTTTATTATTAACTATATTGATTGTTGTAGATTTAAGAAAATTGTACTTTATTCTTAGCTAGCTAGAATTTATTTCATAAAACAATATTTAACCTTATCTCTTTTGTCATTTAATGATATCATCATTTATTTTTTTTCTATCTCTGTTTGTATGGTGGATTACATTAATTGATTTTCAAATATTAACCCCTGATTCATGGGATATGTAAAATTTATTCATGATGCACTATCCATTTCTATGTTTCTGCATTCAATTTGTTATATATTTTGATTAGAAATGTGTCCATTCACGTTCATACATTGGCCTGTCATTTTCCTTTTTGTTCCTGCTGTTTTGCGACTATGGGCTTCCCAGGTGGCTGAATGGGTAAAGAACCTGCCTTCAATGCAGGAGACACAACAGAGGCAGGTTTGATCCCTGGGTTGGGAAGATCCCCTGGAGAAGGGCATGGCAACCCTCTCCAGTATTCTTGCCTGGAGAATCCATGGGCAGAGGAGCCTGGTGGGCTGTGGTCCATAGGGTCACAAAGAGTTGGACACAACTGAAACAACTGAGCACCCTGACCACACATTTTGAGACTGAAGTTATGCACATCAAGATATTGATGCTAACTAACACTGGGAGAGCATTAACTCTTGTTGGTCGTGCAGATGACAAAATCGGAATTCTTTATTAAAAACATTTTATTTTGAAATAAATCTAGGCTTCCATAACAATTACAATGATAGAACAAAAAAAATCTTGTGTATGCTTCACCTAGGTTTAGTTTCACTCATTGTTAAAATATTGCCGCAGTAGCGTAATCATTCTCTATTTTTTTTCTAAAATACTTGAGAATAGGCTGCATATGTCATGAACTTTTATTCTTAAAAATTCCACTGCATGTCACATAAGAAGATCATTTTGTTATATCATGCCTGTGTACTTAGTCATTCAGTTGTATCCAACTCTTTGTGATCCCCCTGGACTGTAACCCACCAGGCTTCTCTGTCCGTGGAATTTTCCAGGCAAGAATACTGGAATGGGTTGCCATTTCCTCCTCTAGGGGATCGTTACAACTCAGGGACTGAACTCATGTCTTTGGTATTGGCAGTCAGATTTATAACCACTCTTAATCATTGAGCTACTTGGGAAGACTGCTTTGTTATATCACTTGAGTATAGTCAGAAAAATTAGGAAAATTAACATATTTAAAATATTGTCTGATTGGTTCATAATAAAATTTAGCCAATTATCCCAATTTTGTCCTTTATAATATATATCTACACATATATATTTTTTCTCTCTTGTTAAGGATTTACTCCAGTGTCATGAATTGCATTTCGTTGTTGTTTCCCTTTTGTATTGTTACTCTAGAAGAGTTTCTCAAGATTTTCTTTGTATTTGTGACATTAATAATTTTGTAGGGTATTCACCAACTATTTCATAGAATCCCCTATAATTAAAGCAAGAGTTAGTTTTCCCTTGAATGTCTGTAGAATTTATTGATTCTAGAGTTCATGTAGGGTTTGGAGGTCTCTTTGGGGGAAGATTTTCAATGATTGACTCAATTTCTTAAATCAATATCAATTTTATAAGGCAATGAAAGAATTTCTCTGATCTTTACTTAGTTTGTTTAAACTATCTAGGAATTTATCTATTTAAATTGAACCTGTTACTATAAAGGTGCTCATAATATTCTTTTATTATCTTTAATAAAGATAACATTTTTCTTATTTATACTTATTTATGAAAAATAATATTTTTTACTGTCTGTAAAGTATGTAGTTGTTATCTTCCTCTGAATATCCAATAATATTTGTGCTTCTCTCCTCTTTTTCTTTTTGAATTCCAAACTTTCCTTTCAGGCATACTTTCCTTTTGTTTGAAGTATATCTTTAAGAATTTCCTTTCAAAAGGGTTTTCATGTCATCATCATCATCATCATTAACAGCCTTCAGTTCAGTTCGGTTCAGTTCAGTTCATTTCAGTCACTCAGTCATGACCGACTCTTTGCGACCCCATGAACCGCAGAATGGCAGGCCTCCCTGTCCATTACCAACTCCCAGAGTCCACCGAAACTCGTGTCCATTGAGTAGGTGATGCCATCCAACCATCTCATCCTCTGTCGTCCCTTTCTCCTCCTGCCCTCAATCTTTCCTAGCACCAGGGTCTTTTCAAATGAGTCAGCTCTCCGCATCAGGTGCCCAAAGTATTGGAGTTTCAGCTGCAATATCAGTCCCTCCAATGAACACCCAGGACTGATCTCCTTTAGAATGGACTGGTTGGATCTCTTTGCAGTCCAAGGGACTCTCAAGAGTCTTCTCCAGCACCACAGTTCAAAAGCATCAGTTCTTTGGGGCTCAGCTTTCTTTAAAGTCCAACTCTCACATCCATACGTGACCACTGGAAAACCCATAATCTTGACTAGATGGACCTTTGTCGGCAAAGTAATGTCTCTACTTTTGAATATGCTATCTAGGTTGATCATAAATTTCCTTCCAAGGGGCAAGCATCTTTTAATTTCATGGTTGCAATTACCATCTGCAGTGGTTTTGGAGCCCCCCAAAATAAAGTCAGCCACTGTTTCCACTGTTCCCCCATCTATTTTCCATGAAGTGATGGGACTGGATGCCATGATCTTAGTTTTCTGCATGTTGAGCTTTCAGCCAACTTTTTCACTCTCTTCTTTCACTTTCATCAAGAGGCTCTTTAGTTCTTCTTCACTTTCTGCCATAAGGGTGGTGTCACCTGCATATCTGAAGTGATTGATATTTCTCCTGGCAATCTTGATTCCAGTTTGTGCTTCTTCCAGTCCAGCTTTTCTCATGATATACTCTGCATATAAGTTAAATAAGCAGGGTGACAATATACAGCCTTGACATACTCCTTTTCCTATCTGGAACAAGTCTGTTGTTCCATGTCCAGTCTTAACTGTTGCTGTCTGACCTGTATACAGGTTTCTCAAGAGGCAGGTCTGGTGGTCTGGTATTCCCATCTCTTGAAGAATTTTCCACAATTGATTGTGATTCACACAGTCAAAGGCTTTGGCATTAGTCAATAAAGCAGAAATAGATGTTTTTCTGGAACTCTCTTGCTTTTTCTAGATCCAGCGGATGTTGGCAATTTGATCTCTGGTTCCTCTGCCTTTTCTAAAACCAGCTTGAACATCTGGAAGTTCACGGTTCACGTATTGCTGAAGACTGGCTTGAAGAATTTTGAGCATTTCTTTACTAGAGTGTGAGATGAGTGCAATTGTGTGGTAGTTTGAGCATTCTTTGGCATTGCCTCTGTTTGGGATTGGAATGAAAACTGACCTTTTCCAGTTCTGTGGCCACTGCTGAGTTTTCCAAATTTGCTGGCATATTGAGTGCAGCACTTTCACAGCATCATCTTTCAGGATTTGAAAGAGCTCAACTGGAATTCCATCACCTCCACTAGCTTTGCTCGTAGTGATGCTTCCTAAGGCCCACCTGACTTCACCTTCCATGAAGTCTGGCTCTAGGTGAGTGGGAGTGATCACACCATCATGATTATCTGGGTCATGAAGATCTTTTTTGTACGGTTCTTCTGTGTATTTTTGCCACCTCTTCTTCATATTTTCTGCTTCTGTCAACAAGCTTAAAAGGTATCTTTGCTGGTTATAGAATTCTAGGTTGACATTTATTTTATTTCCTTTAAAGAATCTGCTCAAAGTTGACCCACTTGTTTTTTAGGGAGGAAGGTTAATGGAATCTTGAACATGAGCATTACTAACTGACTGGCTATATCACACTTTTGACCACTCTTGGACTATTGTTCATTTTTCACTAGTATTGACACTTTTTCAAATTACCATTCAAGCCATTGTTGCCTATGAAACAAATCTATGTCATTTACATCTTGACAGTGGTATGCTTTTATTGAAGAAACCACTCAACAATGGGCCAATAGTCAAAATATCTGATAGGTCTTTCATACTCCTTACCATACACAAGCATCTTGTTTTATTTTCTTGGAAAGACCTTTTCAAAATTTGTTTCAAAAGGTTTTCTAACTCTTCTCACCTCCTCTTGGTCTACACCCCTTAGTAAAAGAGTTTGGCCACTGAGTGAGGCTATTCCCAGGAAGGGATTATTTTTCTCTTGTCTGCTCTCTGGTGACAGTAGGGATAAATATTTGGACTTCTGCCTTGACCATTCCTAGGACTGATACTTCTTTTCTTCTCCAAATGATAGCCCTAAAGTCATGGTATGCTTGTGTATATAACAATTCAAAAATAATATAGATAAGTTACTAGAATTAATAAGTGAATTTTGCAAAGTTTCTTGATATAAGGTGTTACAGACAATATATTCCATTTCTATGGATTTTCTTAAGTGTTAAAATTTTAAAGGCAAATAATACTCTGTATTGGCATATGTTACTGGTCTATGCATAAATTGGATTTTCTTCTTTGGAAAACAACTTGATATTATATACCAAATTTTCATACCATACAATTGACAATTGAACTCTCAGGTATATATACCGAAGGGAAATGAATACACATGTATATAAAAGAGATGTATGCATAATATTCATTGTAATAGTCTCAAACTGATAATATACCTAGTATACATCAATAGTAAAACAAAGAGTGAAATAATAATAAAAATGGTAAAACTAAAGCTGAAGCTGCAATACTTTGGCCACCTGATGTGAAGAACTGACTCATTGGAAAATACCCTGATTCTGGGAAAGATTGAAGGCAGGAGGAGAAGGGGGCAACTGAGGATGAGATGGTTGGATGGTATGACTGACTTGATGGACATGAATTTGAGCAAGCTCCAGGAGTTGGTGAGTACGGGGATTGCAGGCATGCTGCAGTCCATGGGGTTGCAAAGAGTCAGACATGACTGAGCAACTGAACTGAACTGACTGAAATGCAGAGAATAAACATTTCTACAGTGAATAATAGTCAGCAATAAAAGTGAATGAAACTGAAGATATATATTACATTGATAAATTTCTCAAAAGTAAGCACTCACATAATAATGTATATTGCATGATTCCACTTATACTTAGTTTAAAAAATAAGAAAAAAAATAATGTCAGATGTCAGGTGATGTACGCCTAGCATCTTTGTTTTCTTCCCGTCCTTAGAGGAACCACAATAAGATGGAGGAGTAGATGGACTTCTCCAAATTTACAGCTTGCTGCTGAACAACCATCATCAGGAGAATGTTGGATCTGACCGAAAGAAGATACCCCACATCCAAGGGCAAAGTAGAAGCCCCAGCAAGATGGTAGGAGGGGCAAAATCATGTTTAGAATCAAAACCCCATACCTGCCAGAGACACTCAGCTCAAACAAAACCTTGTGTGCAATAGGAGACCCCACAGAGACTGAGTCAGACCTGCCATTGAGTGTTTGCGTGTCTCCTGTGGAGGTACAGGTCAGCAGTGGCCTTCCACAGGGGGAGGGGCTCTGGGTGCAGCAGACCTGAGTATGGTGTAAGTCCTCTTGGAGGAGGTCACCATTAACCCCACCATAGAGCCACCAGAACTTACACAAAACTGGGGAAACAGACTCTTGGAGGGCACAAACAAAACCTTGTGCATACCAGGACCCAGGAGAAAGGAGCAGTGACTCCACAAGAGATTAGACCAGACTTGCCTGTGAGTATCAGGAGTCTCAGGCGGAGGTGTGGGTTGGCAGTGGCTTGCTGCAGGACTGGGGGCATTGAGTGCAGCAGTGGGAGCAAGGGCCCTTTGGAGAGGTTACCATTATCTTCATTACCTCCACCAGAGGTTGGCCTCAGGTCAAACAACAGGGAGAGAACACAGCCCCACCCATCAACAGAAAATTGGATTAAAGGTTTACTGAGCATAGCCCCACCATCAGAATAACACATTTCCCCCTCAGTCAGTCTCTCCCATCAGGAAGCTTCCACAAGCCTCCTATCCTTCTCCAGAAGAAAGCAGACAGAATGAAAACCACAATCACAGAAGAAAACTAACCAATCTGATCATATGGATCACAGCCTTATCTAACTCAGTGAAACTATGAGCCATGCCGTGTAGGGCCACCCAAGATGGACTGGTCATGGTGGAGAGTTCTGACAAAACCTGGTCCACTGGAGAAGGGAATGGCAAATCACTTCAGTATTTTTGCCTTGAGAACCCCATGAAGAGCATGAAAAGGCAAAAAGATAGGACACTGAAAGATGAACTCCCCGGGTAAGTAGGTACCCAATTTGCTACTGGAGATCAGTGAAGAACTAACTCAGGAAAGAATGAAGAGAGCCAAGCAAAAACAGCACCCAGTTGTGGATGTGACTGGTGATGGAAGTAAAGTCCAATGTGTAAAGAACAATACTGCGTAGGAACCTGGAATGTTAGGTCCATGAATAAACGTAAATTGGAAGTTGTCAAACAGGAAATGGCAAGGGTGATCATTGACATTTTAGGAATCAGTGAACTAAAATGGACTGGAATGGGTGAATTTAACTCAGATGACCATTATATCTACTACTGAGGGCACGAATCCCTTAGAAGAAATGGAATAACCCTCATAGTCGATAAAAGTGTCTGAAATGCAGTACCTGGATGCAATCTCAAAAATGACAGAATGATCTCTGTTAGTTTCCAAGGCAAACCATTCAATATTACAGTAATCCAAGTCTATGCCCCAACCAGGAATGTTGAAGAAGCTGAAGTTCAATGGTTCTATGAAGACCTACAAGACCTTCTAGAACTAACACCCCAAAAAGATGTCCTTTTCATTATACGGAACTGAAATGCAAAAGTAGGGAGTCAAGAGATACCAAGAGTAACAGGCAAATTTGGCCTTGGAGTACAAAATGAAGCAGCTCAAAGGCTAACAGCGTTTTTCCAAGAGAGCACACTGGTCATAGCAAATACCCTCTTCCAACAACACAAGAGAAGACTCTACACATGGACTTCACCAGATGGTCAATATCAAAATCAGACTGAGTGTATTTTATGCAGCCATATATGGAGAAGCTCTATACAATCAGCAAAAACAAGACTGAGTGCTGACTGTGGGTCAGAACATGAACTCCTTATTGCCAAATTAGACTTGATTTGAAGAGAGTAGGGAAAACGACTAGACCATTCAGGTATGACCTAAATCAAATCCCTTGTGATTATACAGTGGAAGTGACAGGTATTAGATCTGATAGAGTGTCTGAACTATGGGCACAGGTTTGTCATATTGTACAGGAGGCAATGATCAAGACCATCCCAAGAAAAAGAAATGCAAAAAAGGCAAAATGGTTATCTGAGGAGGCCTTCCAAACAGCTGAGAAAAGAAAAGAAGCTAAAGATAGGAGAAAAGGCAAGATATACTCATTTGAATGCAGAGTTCCAAAGAATAGCAAGGAGATATAGGAAAGGCTTCCTCAGTGATCATTGCAAAGAAATAGAGGAAAACAGTAGAATGTGAAATACTAGAGATGTCTTCAAGAAAATTAGAGATACCAAGGGAACATTTCATGCAAAGATAGGCATAATAAAGGACAGAAATGGTATGGACCTAACAGAAGCAGAAAATATTAAAAAGAGATGGCAACAATGCACAGAAGTATTATACAAAAAAGATCTTCATGACCCAGATAATCATGATGGTGTGATCACTCACCTAGAGCCAGACATCCTGGAATGGAAAGTCAACTGGGCCTTAGGAAGCACCACTACAAATAAAGCTAGTGGAGGTGATGGAATTCCAGTTGAGCTATTTCAAATCCTAAAAAATAATGCTGTTAAAGTGCTGCACTCAATATGCCAGCAAATCTGGAAGTGGCCATAGGACTGGAAAAGGTCAGTTTTCATTCCAATCCCAAAGAAAGGTAATGCCAAAGAATGTTCAGACTACCACACAATTACACTCATCTCACACATTAGCAAAGTAATGCTCAAAATTCTCCAAGCCAGGCTTCAACATGAACCTGAACTTCCAGATGTTCAAGCTGGTTTTAGAAAAGTCAGAAGAACCAGAGATCAAGTTGCCAACATCTATTGGCTCATTATAAAAGCAAGAGAGTTCCAGAAAAACATCTATTTCTGCTTTATTGACTATGCTAAAGCCTTTGAATGTTTGGATCACAACAAACTCTGGAAAATTCTTCAAGAGATGGGAATACCAGACCACCTGACCTGCCTCCTAAGAAATCTGTATGCAGGTCAGGAAGCAACAGTAGAACTGGGCATGGAACAAGAGACTGGTTCCAAATCGGGAAAGGACTACGTCAAGGCTGTATATTGTCACCCTGCTTATTTAACTTATATACAGAGTACATCATATGAAATGCCAGGCTGGATGAAGTACAAGGTGGAATCAAGATTGCCAGGAGAATTATCAATAAAAGATCCGCAGATAACACCACTCTTATGGCAGAAAGTGAAGAAGAACTAAAGAGCCTCTTGATGACAGTGAAAGAGAAGAATGAAATAGTTGGCTTAAAACTCAACATTCAGAATACTAAAATCATGGCATCCAGTTCCATCACTTCATGGCAAATAGATGGGGAAACAGTGGAAACAGTGACAGACTTTTTTTTAATTTGGGCTCCAAAATCACTGCAGTTGGTGACTGTAGCCATAAAATTAAAAGACGCTCCTTGGAAGAAAAGTTATTATCAACCTAAACAGCATATTAAAAAGCAGAGACATTACTCTGCTGACAAAGGTCCATCTAATCAAAGCTATGTTTTTTTCCTGTAGCCATGCGTGGATGTGAGTTTGACCATAAAGAAAGCTGAATGCCGAAAAATTTATGCTTTTGAAGTGTGGTGTTGTAGAAGACTTTTGAGAGTCCCTTGGACTGCAAGGAGATCTACCCAGTCCATCTTAAAGGAAATCAGTCCTGCATACTCATTGGAAGAACTGATGCCGAAGCTGAAACTCCAATACTTGGCCACCTGTGTGAAGAGCTGACTCATTTGAAGAGAACCTGATGCTGGGAAAGATTGAGGGTGGGAGGAGAAGGTGACGACAGAGGATGAGATAGTTGGATGTCATAACTGATTCAGTCAACATGAGTTTGTGTAAGCTCTGGGTGTTGGTGATAGACAGGGAGGCCTGGCATGCTGCAGACTGTGGGGTTGCAAAGAGTCGGACACGACTGAGTATTGAACTAACTTAGAGGAAAAGATTTCAAGTTTTTACAATTGAGTATGATGTTAGTTTTGGGCTTTTTATTTATGGCCTTTGTTATGTTGAGGTGTGTTCCCTCTATGCCCACTTTGTCGAGGATTTTTGTCATAAATGGATGTTGAATTTTGGCACAGACTTTTTCTACATCTAAGGAGATGATCATATGATCTTTATCCTCCAGTTTTTTTTTTTTTAATGTGGTGTATCACATTGATTGAATCATGAATTGTCCTTGCATCCATGAGATAAATACTGCTTAATCATAGTGTATGATCCTATTAATTCATTGTTGAATTTGGTTTGCTAATATTCTGTTGAGAATTTTTGCATGTAGTATAATTGATCCTTTGTGTTTATTTTTAGTCTCTATTTCATTTATTTCTTCTCTGATATTTATGATTTTTTTCCTTCTATTGACTTTGGGTTTTATTTGTTTTTCTTTTGCTAATTCTGTTAGATGTAAGATTATGTTGTTTATTTGTGATTTTTCTTGTCTCCTGATGTAGGCTTGTATAGCTTTAAACCTCCCACTTAGAACTGCTTTTGTTGTGCCCCATATATTTTGGATCATTGTTTCCACTTTTGTTCATCTCCAGGTACTTTAAAAATTTTTCCCCTTGATTTCTTCAGTGATCCATTGACTATTTAGTACCGCTTTTTTTTTTTTTTTAAGCCCTGATGTGTTTGTAGCTTTTGCATTTTTTTTTCCTTGTAGTTGATTTCTAGTCTCATCCTGTTTTGGTTGCCTAGAGATGCTGTTATGATTTTAATTCACTTTAAATTTATTGGGTTTTGTGACCAGCATTTGATCTATCCTAGAAAATGTTCCATAGGCACCTGAAAAGACTGTGTATTCTGCTGCTGTTAGATGAATGTTCTACTTGATCTGGTAAGTCCTTCTGGTCTGATATGTTGTTTAAAGCCCTTGGTTCCTTTTTGGTTTTCTATCTTGATGATCTGTCCATTGATGTAAATGGGATATAAATATCCCTTACTATTTTATTACTGCCTTCCTAAAGGAAATACTTACCAGCTCAGATTTTTCCCTATTTCCTTATCTTGCTTATATAATAACTAACACAAATAGATTGACCTAAAATCTCAGTGGTTTAACCACCATGAAGTTTTCATTTGGATATGAAGAGAATAACGTATATATAGCAGGCACTTGTCCATAGCAACTCTCAAATCCCACCAGACATATATGGTAATATGTTATTTTTCTTTTATTAAAAGTTCATTGTGAAATGAAATGACCTTCCTTCATATAAGGGACAGCATTTTGGAACTTGGGTTTCCTAACACTGCTGCAACAGAAGAAGAGAGAAATGAAGGAGGCACTCACTCCAGTAATGATTTGGGAGGCATTTGCTTTTCTCATCTGATACAAACCAAAATGGTTTTTTGTTATTCCATCTGCATATAGAAATACTCAATCCTTCTCTATGGGACTCAGTTCAGATACTTCATCTTGTCGATGCTTGCAGCTCAGAGTACAAGGTTGTTAGATGATATATAGTAGTCACTGCATCAGGTTCAGATTATCTCCTCGGTGTCTGGAGATCCAAACATAGAAAAGAGAATTAATCCTCTTCCACAGCTTCACACAATCCACAGGGACAGGATACTGTCAATAAACATTTCCTGTAGTTAACTCTTCCAGATCTTGAGTATTGATGTTACCTGGGGAGGCTTTCTCTGTTGGTTACTATAAGGATGACTGACTTATTTCCACAATGTGAGGATATTATTTCTTGGAAACATTCTAAACACTTGGAAATTTTTTTTCATATTGCTGTCCTCAAATAACATATTAGTAAATATAATACCGGGCTTCTTAAGTGGCTCAGTGGTAAAAAATATACTTGCCAATACAGGAGATGTGAGTTTGATTCCTAGGTGGGAAAGACCCTTTGGAGAAGGAAATGGCAACCCACTCCAGTATTCTTGCCTGGGAAATCCCAGAGACAGAGGAGCCTGGCTGGCTACAGTCCATGGGGCTGTAAAAGTATTGGACATGACTTAGTGACTAAACAGCAACTATAATCTGTTTTTGGTTAATAAAGATATTGATGTAGAGCCATAACCTCTTAACTACAAATCTAAAATCCAAAATTTCAAAAACAAAAACCTAAGTTCTATGATGTTTAGTGGTAAAAGTCACCTTGGACTGAAATGAGGATATTTATAGGCCTACATTTATCTCATTCCATTTGAATATTCATGTATTTCACTGATGTATCAATGTGTTAGGTTATGGGCTTTTGCTTTGAATGCCTACTGGGAATGTCTTCTCATATTGTTTTTGTCCCCTGTACTGGACTTCTAAAATTGGAAAACATTTAAATTATATGCAAAACACATATTCTTCTAAGAATTTAAGGTAAGGGATTATGGATCTGTAGATACCATTTTTGTTGTTTGTTTTTTGACTTGCTAAGTATTTGACACTGGGAAAAAGGATTTACATGCTAGACAGTGCCTTTAAAGTTTCAATATTGATTTAACCTTTCAATCTACAAATTTGAGATACTTGCAATTTTTATAAAGTCATTAGTAAAGAGCCATGACTGTTATGTTACGTAGTGTTCTCTCTTTGAATGAAAGATATTTATTTCTGGTGTTCAAGTAGGAGAAGCTGTTACTCCTGAATATTTAGCCTTGTTACATTTCTTGGTTCATTGCTAGAAGTTTATAGCCGTTATTGGTTCTAAGTATATGCCATACGGTTTTTTTCCTACTGGTCTTGTTTTTCTCATTTTTGACTTTGTGTTATGTCTTTGTTTTTCCAGTCTGTTTTCTCCTGTGAATTTACTTTGTCTTCATTTTGTGCATTTTCCTTACTTCAATTTCAGAAACAAAGCAGGAACATAGATAAATGAAATAGACAGATATATAAAAATTACATGACATTTAAAGAGGAATGTTGTTTGCTACTGCTAAGTTGCTTCAGTCATGTCCGACTCTGTGCGACCCCATAGATGGCAGCCCACCAGGCAAGAACACTGGAGTGGGTTGCCATTTCCTTTTCCAAATGTTGTTTAAACGGGGCTAATTTCATACAGAAAGGAACTCTCTGGAATGTGCATGTGCATGTGTTTTGATGAGTTCATAATATATTGTTCTGTTATTATCTACATTTTATGATTAGTCCTTTTATAACAATTCTTAACTTATAATTTTCGTGTTAACTGTTTTCTGCAGGAGCCTGATTAGTAAAGTAGTTGGTACCAGAAGTGGTCCCAGAAAATACAATGTCAAATGGTATCTGAGATTGGGTTGCCCACAAAATTGAAAATTGCAGAGAACTTTCTGGTGAGGGAAACATGTGCCACAAATAAATCTATGACAAGCAGTGGAGTTAGACTTACTCAAACAGTCATCAGCAGTAGTGCCTGAGGAAGGCATGAAATTAGGACAGTAATTCTGAAATGTTAATATACATACAAACCACTGCAATTTCTTGTTAAAATCTGTTGCTGATACAATAGATCTGTGATGATGTCTAAGAGGCTGCATTTGTATCAAGCTCCCAGGTGATACTGATACAATGGAATAATATCACATATTAAGTAGCAGGAATTAGGAAATTAAGTGGCTGTAGCACTGAGCTTCTATGGCAACAGTAGTAATGATAAAGATTGAGGAGTCAGCTGGATCCTTCTTATGTCTCTAGAGATGTAAGTAGGGTAAATAGAGATATTGAAAGTTATGAACACACATTTGAGAAGAAATGTGGAGATTATCAGGTCTCCTTGCAGTCCTGAAATTATTTGGCATCTGCTGTAGGTGCAGGGAAGATACGGCTCAGGATCACACTTCCGGTCTGACAACCAGGATGACAAAATGGTAGTGACCATTGAATGCTATGTTTTAAGAGCGGAAGTAAAGGCATGAGTGGGGAAGGAACAGACCCCAGATATGGGAACTTTTTAGCAGAAATGGGTAAGGCTGAGAACTTGGAATCTTTGTATTCTCCCAGAACCTTCACATTCATTTTTGGCAGAGATGGGGCATCTCTGCCGCTTAAGGGTACCAGACTTCCTCAACATAAAAAATTCCCAATCACTCTCTCCGGCACAGTTTTCTCTCAAGGTGACGGCTGCTCTCTCCCTGGCCCACCTCCATCTGTTCATTGCCTCCAGGACGAGTGAGTCTAAGAGCTGGATTCCAAGATAGCCTAGACTGGCATTGAGGGTATAAGATCTTTTTTAGGAGAAAACAAAATTAAGAGGAAAAAAACACTTAAAAGATATCATTGATTTTATTAGAAAAAGCCTGGGCAATGTGTGTGGAAGTGTTACACCAAGGAGGTAGAAATATAAGGCTTGATCAGGCCAAATTAATTGCCAAGAGTGTACTCACACTGGATTTGGCCTGTGTTACACTTTTGAATAATCTGCGAATGGTAGTCAGGTTACATTATCCAAAACTAAGTTTCTTTCTTATGCTAAAACCACATAAAATTTACCATTGTGACCATTCTTAGTTGTCACAGTTCAGTACTGTGAAGTATATTCATATTGCTGTAACACAGATCTCCAGAACTTTATCATCTTGCAAAACTGAAACTCTCTACCCATTAAATAATTCTTCTTTTCTCCCTCTGCCTTGCCACGTAAGTGGAATCAAAATGGTTCAACAACATTCTTAGCATAGCTTCTGTAGAAGAAATAGTACAGCCCCCAGAAAACACACGTGTTGTGTTGGATACAGATGTGCAGTTTGTTCAGCATCCATACCTCCCTCAGCTGAGCCTTTGCCTCTGGACTGTGAACTTCATGAGTCCTGCTTTCTTTTTCCTTCTCCCCTCAGGTGGGACAGATTGGCCTGAGTCCACTGCAGTTGTGTATTTTCCTGGATCAATTAGGCTCTGATAATGCTCCAGCAGGTTAGGCTCTTGTTAATTAGTTCCCCCTAAAGACAGGCCTTGTTAAGAAAAAACAAAACAAAACAAAACTGCTCCGGAGTATTTCAAAATAGTTCCTTTCCTCCTCCCTCTCATGGAAGCCCTAAGGAATTTTTTTCTCTGATTTTACTGGGAGAGGTAAACCCTACTATACTGTGCAGGCCCCCTTATGCCTAGGTTCCCCTGGAATTCTTAACTCTCAGAATGTTTCCTCTGAGTCTCCAGCAGCTCACCAGTCACAGTTCAGGGATCCTGCTGCGGGTTCCCGAGGGGTTTTCCCTCGCGAGTCTGCTTTCTGGTAAGCCCTGACTGCCTCTCTCTGGCTCTCTGTCTCTCCAGGGTTGGGGCAGCAGTTCAGTCTGTTCAGCTTTTCACTTGTTAGGATGGAGCGGCTTTGTTACAAGGAGCTGGAAACCCTAAGTTCCTCTCTGATCCTTTTAAGCTTCAAAAATTGCTTCGTTTTTCTTCATTTTATTGATGTGTGTGTCCCTCATTGCATATTATAGAGTATTGGCTCTTACATTAGTTCCAATTGCGTCTTCCTGGCTGTTGGTTTTGTTCTCTCATCTATGCTTTTCCTGAATTTATCAGCTCGTGTTCTGGGGATATATATGTATTCTGTGTTCTAGTTATTTCTATTAATTTAAGCTCCATCATGGTGTATTTGGATTTTGTATGTTGTAGCTTATTTTTTGTTATTGATGTTTCTTAAATTCTGAAGGAGGTGTTAAAATATACTCAGTAATCATTTTGTCAGTTTCTCTTTGTAATTCTAGACGCATTCCTTTTCTCGGGGCGCAAAGGCTTATGATTGTTATGCCTTATTGGATATATCATTTATCATTAAAATACTTTTTCCAATTAAATACTTTTTTGATTTAACTTCACTTACTCTTTTTTGACACTTCGCTTAGGAATGCTTCTTATCAGGGGTAAATAGCTGAATTTTCTTCATTTGAAACAAATTGAAAGTCTATATTTTGAAAGGAAAAGTCAGATTATTCAGTTATGTTAACTGATCCAAATGGTTTCTTTTTCCATATTTTCTGTATACAATTATGCACTTTTATTGTTTGCCTCTCTCCTCATTTCCTTATTTTTTGTTTTTCATTTTGTATTAAATTTCACTTGATTTTTAGGAAGAGGTCAGAACACTAAGAATCGGACATGACTGATCAACTTCACTTTCACTTTCATGCATTGGAGAAGGAAATGGCAACCCACTCCAGTGTTCTTGCCTGGAGAATCCCAGGAATGGGGGACCCTGGTGGGCTGCCATCTATGGGGTCACACAGAGTCGGACACGACTGAAGCGACTTAGCAGCAGCAGCAGAATGCACATGTCTTTGTTCACTATCAATAGTTAGAAGAGTTTAGTAACAATTAAATGTGGCATGAATACTATGATCTAGTTCTTTAATGTATATCTTTATGTATACATAGAAAAATTATTGGCATTTATAAATCAGAAGCTATTTTATTTATAGGAGTTATTTCTATGAATTGGAATTTTAGGGTAATTTTTACTGTAAAAAATATACTTTTAGTCAACTATTTCAGATTTATAGTGATGTTTTATAATTATCAGAAAAGATAAAGCTACATTTTTCTCTCTTCTAAAGGTTTGAGCATTCTTATTTAAGAGATATATTTTGCTTTGGCCCACTGATTCAGACCATTTTCTCAATATATTTCTTGATCATGTACCACATATCCTGAGTTTTTTCTCAGCTAGTTTTTTTCCTACTCTTGGTAACATTATTCTTCATATGTACTATATTAGACATCTGTGTGTTAAACGTAGGAAACTAACTGCTCTCTTAAAATGGGTTTTAGCATATATATATATATATATATATATATATATATATATATATATATATATCCTACATAGGACTTCCCAGGTGGTGCTAGTGGTATAGAACCTGCCTGCCAATGTAGGAAACTTAGGAAATGTGTATTTGATCCCTGGTAGAGAAGATCCCCTGGAGGAGGGCATGGCAGCCCATTCCAGTATTTTTACCTGGAGAATCCTATGGACAGAGGCGACTGGTGGACTACAGTAAATAGGGCCACGAAGAGTTGGACACGTCCAAAGCAAATCAGCATACATGCATGCATGTCCTACAGATTATATATATTCTGTACATCTGATCTAAAATGCTTTTTAGGATCTAGTTTGTCCCTAAGTGAGGAACTTCCTGCAAAATAAATTCATTCAAAAGTCTTTGAGGGCCTTTGTTCCAGGTTAAATTTTGTTGGCTTGACCTTGAGACTCAACAACTTAGTGGTATTCTGCTAAGCTAATTAGATGTGTAGATTTTTAGGATATTTCATTTGATTCTGTTTTAAACATAAAACTATTATTATGATGATTTGCTGACAACATTTATTAATATTTAGATATGAATGAAGTTTTCCAGTATTTTGGCCCACCATTTGTAATCATGGTTCTCAGTCTTAAGCAGGAAAAAAAAAAAATTCCAAAACTACATCAGAGTTTGCCTAATGAGCAAAGTGTCATTTCTCTGCTTCCCAGTGTACATGGAGGTAAAAGCAGCTCTTGGTGGGCCGCCAGGGACCCTCTACCTCATGATGACCAACTTGCAACTGCTTGAAAACCACTCTTGTTTTGACTCTCACCACTCAAATACCAGTTGTCTTCTTGCTACTCATTCCAGAAAAAGTGGAAGATGCATAAACAGACTACTCCCTTTCTTGGCTTGCACGCATGTGTGTGTGCTCAGTCGTGTCCAATGCTTTGTGATCCCATGGACTGTAACCCGCCCGGCTCCTCTATGGGATTCTCCAGGCAAGAATGCTGGGTTGGGTTGCCATTTCCTTCTCCAGGGGATCTTCCCTAGATATTGAACCCACATCTCCTGCGGCTCCTGCATTGGTCGGTGGATTCTTTACCACTGAGCCACCTGGAAAAGTATATACATATATATATATATATACACACACATATATATATAACTGAGTCCAAACTTCAAGGGAGTCTAGGAATTTTGAGTTCTGAAACCAGCTGGAGACGTTCCTACTCTTATATCTTCTGCTCTGTTCTAGGTAATTTCTTAAATTCTAGTTTAAATATGCTAACTCTTCATTTAACTTTGTGAATGTAAATTTTTACTTTGCAAGATTTCCAAAGGCTAGTTTTCAGCAATTCTATGTCATCTTCTTCATAGTTCAATTCAGTTGCTCAGTCGTGTCCGACTCTCTGTGTCTCATGGACTGCAGCATGCCAGGCTTCCCTGTCCACCACCAACTCTTGGAGCTTGCTCAAACTCATGTCCATTGAATCAGTGATGCCATCCAACCATCTCATCCTCTGTTGTCCCCTTCTCCTCCTGCCTTCAATCTCTCCTTTTCCAAGGAGTCACTTCTTCACATCAGGTGGCCAAAGTATTAGAGTTTCAGCTTCAGCATCAGTCCTTCCAGTGAATATTCAGGACTGATTTCCATTAGTATGGACTGGTTGGATCTCCTTGCAGTCCAAGGGACTCTTAAGCATCTTCTCCGACACCACAGTTCAAAAGCATCAATTCTTCAGTGTTCAGCTTTCTTTCACATCCATATATGATTACTGGAAAAACCATAGCTTTGCCTAGGCAGACCTTTGTCAGCAAAGTAATGTCTCTGCTTTTTAATATGCTGTCTAGGTTGATCATAGCTTTTCTTCCAAGGAGTAAGAACCTTTTAATTTCATGGCTGCAGACACCATGTGCAGTGATTTTGGAGGACAAGTCTCTCACGGTTTCCATTGTTTCCACATCTATTTGCCATGAAGCGATGGGACCAGATGCCATGATCTTAGTTTTTTGAATGCTGAGTTTTAAGCCAACTTTTCCAATCTCCTTTTTTACTTTCATCTAGAGGCTCTTTAATTCTTCTTTGCTTTCTGCCATAAGGGTGGTGTCATTTGTGTATCTAAGGCTATTAATTTTTCTCCCAGCAATCTTGGTTCCAGCTTGTGCTTCATCCAGCCTGGCATTTCTCATGATATGCTATGCATATAAGTTAAATAAGCAGAGTGACAATATACAGCCTTCATGTACTCCTTTCCCAATTTGGAACCAGTCTGTTGTTCCACGTCTGCTTCTAACTGTTGCTTCTTGACTTGCATACAGATTTCTCAGGAGGCAGGTCAGGTGGTCTGGTATTCTCATCTCTTGAAGAATTTCCCACAGTTTGTTGTGATCTACGCAGTTAAAGGCTTTGGAATAATCAATAAAGCAGATGTTTTTCTGGAATTCTCTTGCTTTTTTGATGATCCAATGGATGTTGGCAATTTGATCTTTGGTTCCTCTGCCTTTTCTAAATCCAGCTTGAACTCTCTTCACAACAGGAAAATAATCTCCTATTTATTTCAAAGATATTGCTTCCTTATTATCTCTGAGTATTCTATATCTACTTATAGTTGGCCCTTGAACAATTATGGGGATTAATCCACATATAACCTGTGAATTCAACCAACCATGGATTCTGTAGTACCGTAGTATGTACATTTGAAAAAGGTTCCAGTATAAGTGAAACCACACAGTTCAAAACCATGTCTTTCATGGGTCAGTTGTATTTTTAAAATGCCTTTCAGATTATTTCATAAATTTTCTGTTGGTTTAAATTCTTTTGTTTGCAGGATCTTCTGAGAACTTCTCAAGGTGCCAGATTTCCTTATGTATACTGTATTTTTCCCTGTTTTGACGTGTGTTGTAGACTTGCTGCTGGGAATTACTGATCGAGGGCTTCTTGGTCACTGGAGTAATAATAATAAGGTGCTTTGGTTATGTGTAAGGTTTCCCTGATAGCTTGGTTGGTAAAGAATCCACCTGCCATGCAGGAGACCCCAGTTTGATTCTTGGGTCTGGAAGATCTGCTGGAGAAGGGATAAGCTACCCACTCCAGTATGCTTGGGCTTCCCTTGTGGCTCAGCTAGTTAAGAATCCACCTGCAATGTGGGAGACCTGGGTTCAATCCCTGGGTTGCGAAGATTCCATGGACTTTATATCCATGCATTGCAGAGTCAGACATGACTGGGTGACTTTCACTTCACTTGGTTATCTGTGATCCTGAGGGTCTTTTAGAGACTCAAAGAGGTACCATAACCCTCATTTCTTATTTAAAGTGATTTCATGGGTAAGGTTATTTATTTCCTAAAGGTAATACTTTTGTGGTTTCTATCCTTACTGACTGACTTCCCATACTCAGACTCTCCTTGCAATGACTAGCTTTGTTTATCATTTGGTTATTGTTAAATGATTGTCATGTGATTACATGCATGATGCCCACTTACTGTACAGTAACTGGCAAGAATCATCAGTTTATCTGAAATCCACATGGTAAAGCTTAGTATTGCACCTTGTTGAAGGCAGTTTTTATAACATCTCAGATAATTATGCTGAAGATTTAAGCTGATATAGTTAGGAGTGTACAGACTGTTTATTCCCTCTTCTCAGCTTTCAGCAGCCTGACAAGAATCTCTCACTGAACAGGTAGAATCCTAAAACACTCACTCAACATTACCTAACGTCACCTAACCTGACCCTGTTATCTTTTACTTGAGAAGGATATCCTTTCCTTTGTCTTACTGTAGGAAATCTTTAACTTATGAGCTAGAGAACTCTTATGAACCTGCTCATAGTAAATGACTAATATTTGTGTATAAAATTTGTGTATAAAAAATATTTGTGTATAAAATTGTGTCTAAAATTTTCACTTAACACAAAGTCTAG
This sequence comes from Ovis canadensis, assembly GCF_042477335.2. NCBI lineage: Eukaryota > Metazoa > Chordata > Mammalia > Artiodactyla > Bovidae > Ovis > Ovis canadensis. The sequence continues at coordinate 39,362,413 of NC_091250.1, read as the reverse complement.
GAAGTGAGGATGCAAGCATGAATAAATTCTCCATGAATTTTGGCTAAGCTGGAATGTTTAAAATTTTTTCAGTGGCAAGTAGATGAGCATAATTATTGCACCATTATAAGAAGAGAATATCCAAAGGAGAACAAGATGTTGGAGGAGTAGGTGGACATGGAGTACATCTCTCTTCACAGATACATCAGGAATACACCTTCAGACACACAAGTGCATGCAGAACACCAGCTGAGAGCGGACAGAAGTACCTGATCAGTGGAAAAGAATATATAGAACCATGCCAAACTCAATAGGACAAAGGAACTATGGGGAAAAACAGGAGTGTTAGCAGGACTGGACCTGCCCTCCATGGGTGGGGAACTGAAGCAGGGATCTGATCCCCACACTGGGGCAATTGTCTGAGTCAGAGGAGAAACATTTAAGGCTGAAAGTGAAACAGCTGATCTGTGGCAGCCTAAATGGAATCAGAATCAGACAGTCCTTGCCATGACCATACATACCACAGACAGGGCCGCAGGTCCCCTGGAAGGGATAAGCGGCTGGGCTATGGAGTTTAGGGATTGTGAAGCAATCCCAGAGTGAGGGCTGCTGTTGACTGTGGAGAGATGGATCGAGGAGATGTGCGAGAAGAGATTGTGGTGGGAAATGCCTGTCGAGGAAAGTTGAATAGCCATGGAAGCAAGGTGATACTGCTGAGTCAGGCATAGGGGGTGAAGCCATTACTATAGACTCTCTCTCCCCACATGCCAGCATGGGCAGCTGAACAGACAGGCTGGCCTATCAAATGCACTGGACGCACTGAACTTCAGAGTAGGACCCCAGCCAGGGTGCTCCTTTAAGTGCCTGACACACCAATCTACAGAGTAGGACCCCAGCCAGAGGGTGCCCTCTATGTGCCTGATGTACTAAACAATAGAGAAGGACCCCAGGCAAGGGAGCCCTCTAAGTGCCCAAACGGGCGGAGCTATGGAGAAAGACTGGCCAAAGAGGTTTTCTAATCGCCAGCTGCAAAAGGCTAGAAAAAAGACCATGCTAGGTTCAAAACTCCTGTGGTGGAGGCAGTTCGTGTCCCTGCACACTTGGCACCACCAGGGTCCCCGCAAGCCAAGCAGCTGCACCACCTTCACACTCAACTCTCACCAGGGCAGAGATGCCACAGGCAAAAAATTTTTGCATATATGCGTGCAGGGTCACTTCGGTCGTGTCCAACACTTTGCGATCCTGTAGACTGTGGCCTGCCAGGCTTCTATGTCAGGGGTTTCTCCAGGCAAGAATACTGGAGTGTATTGGCCAATACTGGTTGCCATATCCTTCTAGAGCACTGTATTTCCTGTTGCCCTAGCCGCCAAGTCCCCTGTGACCCAAGCAGCTGCACCACCTCCACACCTGGCCCTCACAGGGGCAAACCCAAGTCCTCCAGGGCAGCCTCAGGAGCAAATCCCAGTGGATGACCCACATGCAGAGGTGGACATAAAACCACAATTGAAACCCAAGGGCAGTGTGGCTAAGGAAGAAGACCCAAAACCTTCCCACCAGCTCTACAAGCTGCAGATTAAATCCACATGATCAACTAGGCAGACTCTGTGTCTGTGGAATATATAAAAGGTCACTGAGAACTCCCACAGAAGAAAACGCACTAGTTCTGATAGCTGTGGACATTGGTGGCAAGAACACACAGGAGTAGGACCAGATTAGAATCTGAGCTGCCTCCACAGCAGGTCCAGAAATCTGTACAGTGTTGGAGGGGATTCTAGGGTGGTGAGCTGGACCGTGACTTCCAGCGAGGGAAAGGACTCTGACAGCAGTGACTCAAGAAAAATATTTATTATTCTTATGTTTTGATTTGTTCTGTAGATTCTTTTGGACTTTTTTCTCCCTCCACCCTCATTGTAGTTGCTGACATAATTGGCACTATGAAATCTAACTAAGCTTTTGAGCTTTTTTTTTTCCCCCCTCACTCACATTTTTTATTCTTATTATAAACCTCTGCCTTTACATTGGGCTTTTACAGTTCTGTGGAGATTTCCTTTAATTTTTTAGACCTATTATTAGTTTTTCTACATTTATTCCTTTGTTTGCTTTTTCATTGCTTTATTCCTCATTTGGCACCTTGCTTTAGTTTTGTTTTCCAGTTTGTGCTTTAGTTAGTTTTGTTCTTAACTGGTAAGTATAATTTTTAAATTTCCTTTATTCACCAGGTCAGTCCATTGTAATTTAATTTTGATGGATTATTTAGACTTTGCTCTTGGGTATATTTGTGTGTGTGTGTGTGTGTATTCCATTATTTTAATTATTATTTGCCTCATTTTGTCACTGCCATTTGTATGGGGTTCATCTTTGGTTTCTCATTTTTGGGTATTTGTTTTAGTCTCACTAATGCCATAACAAACCACTTGTGAAATCTTCATTCCTGACCAGAGATCAAGCCCTGAGCCTTTGGAGTGGGAGCACTGACTCCAAGACCTTAGACTACCAGAGAATTAGCCCTAGGGAGTATCAAAGAGTGAGAACTCACACAAAGGAAAAGACTTGAATACAAGACCGGATATCACCCAGACACTAGTAGCACCCTATGCAGGATGCCTTATCTAAACAACAAACAGAACAAAAATATGAACCCAGTCATCAGCAGACAGGATTATCACCTCACTTAGCCTTGCCCATCAGAGGAAAAACAGACAGACAAAAAAACTCAGCACAAATCTCACCCTATATGAAGCTTACACAAACCACCGGACCAACCTTAGGAGGGCAGAAAACAAAAAGAAGAAAGAATTCAACCTTAAAGCCTGGGAAAAGGAGACCTCAAACACAATAAGTTAAAAAAGGCACTGATGAAAAGGCAGAGAAATACTATGCAAATGAAGGAACAAACTAGAAACACCAAAGTTCAAATAAATGAAGAGGAAATAGGCAAACTACCTGAAAAAGAATGCAGAATAATGATAGGAAAGATGATCACAAACCTTGAAAACAAAATGAAGAAAATGCAAGAATCAATTGAGAAAGATATAGAAGAATTAAAGAATAAACATACAGAAAAAACACAATTACTGAAATTAAAAGTACTCTAGAAGGAATTAATAGCAGAGTATCTGAAGCAGAAGGACAAATCAGTGAGCTGAAAGATAAAATGGTGGAACTAACTTCTGAGGAGCAGAATAAAGTAAAAAGAATGAAAAGAACTGAGGATAGTCTCAGAGACCTCTGGGACAATATCAAATGCACCAACATTCAAATTATAGGGGTCCCAGAAGAAGAAGAGAAAAAGAAAGGGTAGGGAAAATTTTTGAAGAGATTATAGTTGAAAATTTCTCCACCATGGAAAAGGAAATAGTCAATCAAGTCCAAGAGGCACAAAGAGTCCCATACAAGGAGAAACCCAAGGAGAAACCCACCAAGACACATACTAATCAAACAAACAAAGAGTAAACACAAAGAAAGAATATTAAAAGCAGCAAGAGAAAAGCAACAAGTAACATACAAGGGAAACCTCATATGCTTAACAGCTGATCTTTCAGCAGAAACTCTGCTGGCCAGAAGGGAATGACAAAATTTATTTAAAGTACTGAAAGGGAAAAATCTGCAACCATGATTACTATACCCAGCAAGGATCTCATTCTGTATTGATGGAGAAATAAAAAGATTTTTAATCAAGCAAAAGTTAAGAGAATTCAGTACCACCAAACCAGCTTTACAACAAATGTTAAAGGAACTTATATAGTCAAGAAATGCAAGAGAAGAAAAGAGATCTATGAAATCAACCCCAAACAGTTAAGAAAATGGCAATACAGACATACATATCAATAAGTACTTTAAATGTAAATGGGTTAAATGCTCCAACCAAAATACACAAACTTGCTGAATGGATACCAAAACAAGACCCACATATATGCTGTCTAGAAGAAATCCACTTCAGACCTAAAAACACATATAGACTGAAAGTGAGAAGATGGAAAAATATATTCTGTGCAAATGGGAAGCAAAAGAATGCTGGAGTGGCAATTCTCATATCAGACAAATAAGATTTTAAAATAAAGAATATTACAAGAGATAAAGAAGGACACTATACAATGATAAAGGGATCAGTCCAAGAGGAAGACATAACAACTGTAAATATCTCTGCATCCAACATAGGAGCTTCTCAATATATAAGACAGACACTAACAGACATAAAAGGAGAAACTGAAGTAACACAATAATTGAAGGAGACTTCAACACCCCACTCACACCAATGGACAGATCATAAAAACAGAAAATTAATAAGGAAGCACAAGTCTTAAATAATATATTAGATGAGTTGGATCTCATTGCTATCTTCAGGACATTCCATCCAAATGCAGAAGAATACACCTTCTTCTCCAGTGCACATGGGATATTCTCCAGGATAGACCACCTCTTGGATCACAAATCAAACCTCAGTTAATTTAAGAAAATTGAAATTGTATCAAGCATCTTCTCCTACCACAATGCTATGAGACCAGATATCAATTACAAGAAAAGATCTGTAAGAAACACAAACACATGGAGATTAAACAACATGTTTCTAAATAAACAACAGGTTAGTGAAGAAAACACAAGGGAAATAAAAAATTTTCTAGAAACAAATGACAATGAAAATATGACAACTCAAAACCTATGGGATGCAGCAAGAGCAATTCTAAGAGGGAAGTTTATAGCAATACAGTCCTACCTCAAGAAACAAGAAAAACTTCGAATAGAGAACCTAACTTTACAACTAAAACAACTGGCAAAAGAAGAAGAGTAACAAAAAACCCTCAAAATTAGTAGAAGAAAAGAAATCATAAGGATTAGAGCAGGACAATTGAAAGCGAAATTAAATAAACAATAGTAAAGATTAATAAAACTAAAAGCTGGTTCTTTGAGAAGATATACAAAATCAACAAACCTTTAGCCAGACTCATCAAGAAAAAAAAAGAGGCAAGAATCAAATCAACAAAATCACAAGTGAAAAAGGAGAGGTTGCAACAGACAATACAGAAATACAAAGGATTATGAGACTATTATGAGACACTATGTGGTAATAAAATGGATAACCTGGAAGAAATAGACAGGTTCTTAGAAAAGTTCAATCTTCCAAGACTGAACCAGGAAGAAATTGAAATTATGAACAATCCAATTACAAGCACTGACATTGAAGCTGTGATAAAAAAAAAATCTCCCCCAAAACAAAAGCCCAGGACCAGATGGCTTCAGAGGAGAATTCTATCAAACATATAAAGAAGAGCTAATGCCTATACATCTAACACTTTTTCAAAAAATTGCAGAGGAAGGAACACTTCCAAACTTATTCTATGAGGCCACCATCACCCTGATACCGAAACCAGACAAAGACAACACAAAAAAAGATAACTACAGGGCAATATCACTGATGAACATAGATGCAAAAATCCTCAACAGAATTTTAGCAACAGAATTCAGCAACACATCAAAAAGCTCATACACCATGATCAAGTTGGGTTTATTTCAGGGATTCAAGGATTCTTCAATATATGTGAATCAATCAATGTGATGCATCATATTAACAAATTGAAAGATGAAAACCATATAATAATCTCGATAGATGCAGAAAACACCTTTGACAAAGTTCAGCACCCATTTATGATTAAAACTCTTCACTAAATGAGCATAGAAAGAACCTACCTCAACATAGTAAAGGCCATATATGATAAGCTTACAGCAAACATTATTCTCAATGGTGAAAAACTGAAAGCATTCTCCCTAAGATCAGGAACAAGACAAGTGCGTCCACTTTCACCACAATTATTCAATATAGTTCTGGAAGTCCTAGCTATAGCAATCAGAGAAGAAAAAGAAATAAAAGGAATCCATATTGGAAAAGAAGTAGTAAAGCTCTCACTATTTGCAGATGACATGATACTGTACGTAGAAAACCCTAAAGATAGTATCAGAAAATTATTAGAGCTAATCAGTGAATTTAGCAAAGTTGCAGGATACAAAATTAATACACAGAAATCACTTGCATTTCTATATACTAACAATGAAAAATGAGAAAGAGAAATTAAGGAATCAATCCCATTCACCATTGCAACAAAAAGAATTAAATATCTAGGAATAAACTTACCTAAGGAGACAAAAGAACTGTACACAGAAAATTATAAGACACTAATGAAAGGAATCAAAGACAACATAAACAGATGGAGAGATATTCCATGTTCCTGGGTAGAAAGAATCAATATTGTGAAAATGACTATACTACCAAACACAGTCTACATATTCAATGCAATCCCTATAAAATTACCAATGGCTTTTTTCACAGAACTAGAACAAAAAATTTCACAGTTCATATGGAAACGCAAAAGACCCCGAATAGCCAAAGCAGTCTTGAGAAAGAAGAATGGAGCTGGAGGAATTAAACTTCCTAACTTCAGATTATACTGCAAAGCTACAGTCAGTAAGACAGTGTGGTATTGGCACAAAAACAGAAATATAGACCAATGGAACAAAATAGAAAGCCCAGAAATAAACCCATGCACCTATGGGTACCTTATATTTGACGAAGGAGGCAAGAATATACAATGGGGCAAAAACAGCCTCTTCAATAAATGGTGCTGGGAAAACTGGACAGCTACTTGTAAAAAAATGAAATTAGAACACTCCCTAACACCATACACAAAGATAAACTCAAAATGGATTAAAGACCTAAATCTAAGACCAGAAACTATAAAACTCTTAGAGGAAAACATAGGCAGAACTCTCGATGACATAAATCAAAGCAAGATCCTCTATGACCCACCTCCTAGAGTAACCGAAATAAAAACAAAAGTAAGCAAGTGATATCTGATTAAACTTAAAGGCTTTTGCGCAGCAAAGGAAACTAAAAACAAGGTGTAAAGACAACCCTCAGAATGGGAGAAAATAACGGCAAATGAAACAGCTAACAGAGGATTAATTTCCAAAATATACAAGCAGCTCATACAACTCAATACCAGAAAAACAAAAAATCCAATCAAAAAGTGGGAAAAAGACCTAAATAGATATTTCTCCAAAGAAGACATACAGATGGCTAACAAACACATGAAAAGATGCTCAATATCGCTCATTATTAGAGAAATGCAAATCAAAACTACAATGAGATATCACCTCACACTGGTCAGAATGGTCGTCATCAAAAAGTCTACAAACAATAAATGCTCGAGAGGGTGTAGAGAAAAGGGAATGCTCTTGCACTGTTGGTGAGAATGTAAACTGATACAGCCACTATGGAAGACGATAGGGAGATTCCTTAAAAAACTAGGAATAAAACCACCGTATGATCCAGCAGTCTCACTCCTCGCATACACCCTGAGGAAACCAAAATTGAGAGACACATGTACCCCAGTGTTCACTGCAGCACTGTTTACAATAGCTGGAACATGGAAACCACCTAGATCTCGATTGACAGATGAACGGATAGAGAAATGTAGTACATATACATAATGGACTATTACTCAGCCATAAAAAGGAACACATGTGAGTCCATTCTAGTGAGGTGGATGAACCTAGAACCTATTATACAGAGTGAAGTAAGTCAGAAAGAGAAAGATAAATACCGTATTCTAACGCATATATATGGACTCTAGAAAAATGAAGCATTTATTTACAAGGAAGCAATGGAGAAACAGACATAGAGAATAGATTTATGGACATGGAGAGAGGCGAGGAGAGGGTCAGATGAATGGAAAGAGAAGCATGGAAATTTACACTTCCATATGTAAAATAGATAGCCAACAGGAATTTTCAGTATGGCTCAGGAAACTCAAACAGGGGCTGTGTATCAACCTAGAGGGGTGGATGGGGAGGGAAATGGGAGGCAGGTTCAAAGAGGAGGGGATATATGTATACCTATGGCTGATTCATGTTGAGGTGTGACAGAAAACAACAAAATTCTGTAAAGCAATTATCTGTCAATTAAAAAAAAAAACAAAACAGAATATCCTTTTAGAGACTACCTAGATTTTGGTAACTGAATCTAGGGGCATTTTCAGGATAATACCATTTTCTTATAAAAATGGAATGATTCTGCAAGCGCTGCATGTTGTATTTAGAAATAATAATAACTTAAATTGAAATGGAAAGTAAATTGAATCAGATCAAAGTAAAATTAATTCAATAAATAAATCTCTTCTTAAATTAGCATCCTAAAAGTTAAATGCCAAATAATTTATACTCAGCTAAAATTTTCCACAAAGTGAACATGGCCAACATTGTTTCATTATTAGGTATTTACTGTTAGTGACAGCTGACAAATTTTACTTCTTGATTGCTCTTTTGTACAGATTCTTCGTTTGAGTTGTCAGTGTCATATGTACAGTTGGGTCTTTGACCCCTTTGCTTTTTCCACGTAGTGAATAATGAAGAAATCAAATTTTTTAGCTCACGTTTACTCCCAACTACAAGTGTGTGGTCAATAGGAATGAAAAGATGGGATTGTGTAAAAGAATATGGCAATGTTTAGATTCCTCAGAGTTCTATTGCATCTTTAGCTTTTGTTCACAGGCAGAAAATAAAAACAGAAAACCTTCTGATCCCTACTGTAAGCATGTTACTAATCACACACACAGAGTAACACAAGAGTCGATTTCCTAATAGAGTCAGTAACTGCTGGGTAGGGATTTGGTAAAGACTAAATAAAACAGTTTTGTATTTGATAACTTGAAAAAAAATGAAAAACTCATTTGTATAAATGCATGAGGATAGCTAAAATATATCTACTTATTTGGAGATCTGTAAAGAGGTCTCTTCTTATTACTTTCTTGGGGAGGGGACAGAAAGCAGAAAACATTTTACTTTGCTTGCTTATTGTTGCTTGATGATCCTTCTTTATTCTTATTCTGTGCCTGCTGCAAAGGGAGAAAGTTCAGTCACTTCTCCTTTTTTCTTATTTCCATCCAAATTACTGGCTACTCCTCCTGTCCCAGTTGGATTTAAGGGCAGGGTGGGCATTAAGGAGGTGAAATAGGTAGTTCAGAGCTTCCCTGGTGGCTCAGTGATAGAGAATCAGCCTGCTAAGCAGGAGACGCAGGTTCGATCCCTGGGTTGGGATGATCCCCTGGAGAAGGAAATGGCAATCTGCTCCAGTATTCTTGCCTAGGAAATCCATTGGACAGAGAAGCCTCGTGGGCTGCAATCCACAGGATCGCAAAGAGTGAGAGATGACTGAGCTACTGAACACACACAGAGGTGGTTAAAGGGGAGCAGAAAAGTTCTTATTTTGATTGTGTTCACGCAACATGGCTCTGTGCTATTTATTCCCAGCAAATGTTTGAACATGATTCTTTTTTTTTTTTTCCCTGTGGAGCATTTTTATAGGTTATTTGGAAGTCCTCCTCCATTTCTGGATGTCTCTTACTTGAAATACCCTCACACTTTACTTTTTTATTTAGTTGCTTATTCCCTCTTTAGCATCAAAGTGTTTTATCCAAAAAATTTTCTCACAAATACTTCATGGAACCTGCCTCTTTCATTACATCAGTGTGGTTGATGAGTCCAGGAATTGTGAAACTTTTTTTTTTTTAATTTTAACTGCTTTATAAATATGACATTTTGTCTAACACTTCCTTTGGAAAACAACATTTATCCTCCTTTGGTGCCCCAGCTTAATCATATGCTCCCCCTCATAAAAGTATACTTAAAACCTATATTGAGAAAAGGCTCACTTTACAATTAGCACAGCTTTGAGCCAAGGGAGCCCCATAATTTCACCGAAGATTATAAGGTTTCTTTTCTATTCTATCTTGGGGCCTGCCAGAATCATAAAAAAGATCCACTTCCTGTTACCAAGAGAGTGATCTAGGTCTCAATTGTGTTTGCTTAATTCACTGGTTCTCCCTTGAGCTGGGGGTGGACGCTGCACAGTGAAAAGGGGTTTAGGAGTTGCCCTTTATTTATATCCCACAAAGATACTTTATTTTCAACTACTGAGAACAAAAACATGCTCACTCCTCCAATACAATGATAGCTAAAGTTTCCCCGTAATTAAAAAAAAGTCACCAATTAAGAAAATATTTCCTTTAGAGTTAAATATAATTCACCTACAATTTGGCTATTTTTCCTAGAACCTATTCCCTAGATTTTTCTTGTCCTAATTTTTTTTTCAAGTTGTCTGAATAATTGTATTCCCGAAGGATCTTTAGTCATTCAGACTTTAAGTCTATACTGCATTTTGCTTCATGAGAATATCAGACAATGAGAAAAACACAAGCCAACCATAGCTTCTAAAACTTCTGTTTTTAAAAATGTCAAAATGACTTCACTTTCAGACTGAATGTTGAACATAAAATATAAAAGTAACATTCTCATTGGTGTATATTCAGTTTTCTCCTGCTTCCCCAACTGAAGGTTGATTTAAATTTGTATGGAATCACTTATCCTTTTCTTTTTGGTTCAGGGTTATTTTATTTATTCACCTGCTATTTTCAGTTTAAGGCATGAAAAAGACTATATAATAATCTCTGAAATAGAATCAAGAGTGTGGTTTGCACAGGATAGTTTCTACCAATAGTTTAGGCAGAAACACTGTTGGTCAGCTTTTCCATTTGTAGGAACAATGCATTTAGCTATGGGGGGAAAAAAAGGCATTTATTGGCCTTATACTGCTCGAAGGTCTTTTTTCCTCCCTGAATGTTTTAAATGTTTCTTTTACTGAAATATATTGTAGGGAATTTCTTATTCCTCCCTTCTTTTCCCCTTTCCTTCTTTCCTTTTTATTCTTTATATATTTAAGCTTAAACTTCAATTTCAACACTTGGTAACATTGCCTCAGTTCCCTTACAAATAAAATTAGATAATATCAAACCTAAGCATAAGTACAGAATGAAGTAACACAGGGGAAGGGCTTATGTGATACAATACTTCACTTTACGCAGTCTGACAAAGTTATGTGAAAAATGAGGAATGCAGTCAAAAACACTGGATAGAATCAGTCTACCCAGTTTAGTTTTTTGTAAGCCTATTGCCTTTTGTTCTCTGACTATCAGGGAAGCCTAGGCAGTGCCCTAACTTTCAACTGGGCTCCTCTTTAGTCTCTTTTTTTCCATCAGAGGTGAAGTCTAGCATTCTTGACAGGGACCCTGATCAATCTACCCAGCTGCTGTGGTTAAATACCCTCATCCAGTTCAGTGCAGTCGCTCAGTCGTGTCTGACTCTTTGCGACCCCATGAATCGCATCCAGGCCTACTTCAAATGGACAAACCTCCTGGAAGCACTGTGAAGACTACCTGACTGTGGCCAGTTTTCTTACACAAAATACTAACTTAGGTTCAGATCTGATCCACGTTTGCATGTGGCTTTTATATTTTTTAAAAAAAGATAGCTTAAAATCAGTGTTGCTTAAATTATAAAGATGATCAAAAGAGAATAAACTAAAAAATACAAATTATCTACAACCTAGATTTAATGAATGTCATGATTTGGCTACATGTACTTAAAATTCTTAAAGAGATTGTTAAAAGTACAAATGAAATTTCTCCTTTTCCACCCTCTCCTCTTCTTCCTTACCTAGAAGAAACTCCTCTTCTAAAGTTAGTATGTATCTTTTTTTTTTTTTTTTGGCTGTGTTGTGTGACATGTTGGAACTTAGCTCCCCAACCAGGGAACCTCTGCCCCCTACTGTGGAAGCATGGAGTCTTAACCGCCGGACCACCAGGAGCTCTTATTTTATCTATGTTTTATAATTTACCACAGTTATACTATCCAGTGCTTTCAAAATTTGCATGTGTGATATATGTATCTCTCTGAATCAAACTTTTGTCATTAAATAGTAAGATTAATACTTAAGGATATATTGAGGTCTTAATCATGTCCAACTCTTTGTGACCCCATGGACTGTAGCCCACCAGGCTCCTCCTTCCATGGGATTCTCCAGACAAGAAGACTGGGGTGGGTTGCCATTTCCTTCTCCAGGGGATCTTCCCGACCCAGGGATATAACCCCGGTCTCCCGCATTGCAGGCAGACGCTTTAACTTCTGAGCCACCAGGAAAGCCCTATCGAGGTCTAGGATATAAATTTTATAGTATTCATACAATAGAATCTTCTTGTCCTTTGTGTGTGTGTGTGTGTGTGCTGGACATTTGAGCTCTTTCTAGCTTTTATTACAAACAATGCTGGGAGGAACATCTTCACACATATATGTTGGCATATAAGCATGAATGTATATTCTGGAGTAGAATTCCTATGTTGTATGGTATATAAACTTAAGATTTCTTTCTACCAATCTAGGCTGCCATGCTTGGCACCATTCCAAACAAAGAGAAATCATTTGGGGTAAGGTGTATATGGTATGATTTACTGGGCCAACAGCATAGCATGAACCCTGCCCTGGGTCATCATTTCCATGGCGCATTCATTCTAAAGTGCCCTGACATTATTAACATCCTGCATGATTTTAATTTGCTTTGTAAAGGTTTATATATCTTGGCTGGAAAATAATTCTACTAGATTAAGAATACTGTTACCCAACAGGCTTTGAGAAGATAAGACATACTCGGTCATTTTCTTTGAAATTAGAGACCAATGAGTAGCAGGTTGTTATTTCAATAATGAGTTTTGCTAAGGTCATCAAAGTGCACCCTAAAAATAAACGAAATCCACTTTATTGGAATTTTTATTTAGTTTTGAAATCTAGTTGGTGGTTAATATTTACTGCATGTAGCACGAGTGAATCATAGCTAATCACTACCCATTTGGATCTAAATGTTGTTAGTAGATAAAGCTTTCTCAAAATGAAAGAAGGGCTTGAAAAAAGCAAAGAAAAAACCAAAACAAAGAAAAAGCCTCACCTAAAAGACTTGCATTTGATGTCACAGTAACAGTTGAACTGAACATGATTAAAACATGATTGATCTTGAATTAAGAGATGAGTGAGTCATATACTCGTGAATGTCTAGTTGTTGTTGTTTAGTTGCCAAGTTGTGTCTGACTCTGCGACCCCATGGACTGCAGCACAGGCTTCCCTGTCCTTTACCGTCTTCTGGAGTTTGTTCAAACTCATGTCCATTGTGTTGGTAATGCTATCCAAGTGTCTCATTCTCTGTTATCCCCTTCTCCTCCTGCCCTCAATCTTTCCCAGAATCAAGTAGTCAAAAGCAATATATGTTTAGAATATTGAATGAATGAATGAATGAATAACATCTTTGAGAGACAAATCCATGTGTGATTTTTCTTTGTATCATGTGGTCTCAAGCACAACACCGTGTGCATGGAAAACACTAAAGAGCTATCGCTGAGTGAATGGATTAATAATGGACAAGTGATGCTTGAAGTGATGACAGGAGATGCACGGATTTGTTTGCTTTCTCATTAGGATTAAAATTGGGCAATAGAATATAAAATTAAAATTAATTAATGTAGTGCCCTATTTTAGTCTAATATGAGGGTTTTTTTTTTTGGTAATTCAAAATTAGAGGGGATATCCATCCTATAATATTTAAAACACATTCTGATGTGGAGAAGGCAATGGCACCCCACTCCAGTACTCTTGCCTGGAAAATCCCATGGATGGAGGAGCCTGTGGGCTGCAGTCCATGGGGTCGCTAAGAGTCGGACACGACTGAGCGACTTCCCTTTCACTTTTCACTTTCATGCATTGGAGAAGGAAATGGCAACTCACTCCAGTATTCTTGCCTGGAGAATCCCAGGGATGGGGGAGCCCGGTGGGCTGCCGTCTCTGGGGTCGCACAGAGTTGGACACGACTGAAGCGACTTAGCAGCAGCAGCAGCATAGTGATATTCATTCATTCAATTGAAAACTTTTAGCAAAATGCTTCTGAAATTTATAGAATCATTTAAAAAAAAATCTGAGGACTTAATTATAATTCCTTTTTAAGCTTGTAAGACAATTACTCAGTCTCTTGGGTTTTCTCCTACACCATGTGCTAGTATGTGACAGATGTTTGGATAGCTGTGACCAAGCAGACTGGTCATTTCTGGGTTTGTTTGAACCACATGCAAGAAAAAACATAATGTTGAGACAGAATGCTGAAAACTGTGTAAACCAGGCAATTAATATGATGAGTTATGACCAACATTATTTTTAATGATATAAAAATTATCAGAATATGTTTGCACATAGGAAGCATTGTTTCAACAAATTGTATAAATATGTTTCAAAATACAGATTTGTGATTCAAAAAATATATTTCCTCCCATGGTTACAATAAAAATATTTGGAAACCAATTTCTTAATGGATCCAAAAGGATAGGTCTCTTAAATAGTGACGATAATAAGTAGAGAGGCAAAGACCAGGAGAATGTTATAAAAACTCAGGACAGAGGGCATTTTTAAAAAGAAGGAAATGGTTAGCATATCACTTGCCACCAGTGAGATCAACAAGAGGAGGTGAAAAAGGGATAATTTGATTTAGCAATAAGGAGGCCATAGGTGATTGTTTCATTTCAGTGATGAAGTGGGGCTTGATTAGTTTCATGAGTCAACGGTATTAAGAAAGTAGAGTCAAGTTAAGAGAGATTACCTTAAAAACTGGACTGAAGGCACCAGAGAGAGGAAGTAGAAAAATTTGTAAAACCTTAGTCTTATTTTTCTTATCTATAAAATAGATACAAGAATACTTACAAAAAAGGCTGATGTGTAGCTTGGGCACCATGCATGGGCAACTTGCATGGAGAGCTCATTAAGCGTGAGCCACCATCACCGCCTCCACCACCACCATCATCATCATTTCTTGGGGTAGTTAATTTCCCAAGGTTCTTATACCACCCTGACTCCATTATTCTTACCTATTACTTTAGAATTCTAATTACGAAACTTAATGATTTTTTGTGTATAGATAAACAGTAGAGGGGAGGGTGTGGTATAAATTAGCAGCTCACAAGAGGACCAAGGCTGGACTATGCAGCCTATTAAGCCAACTTCTGTGGAGAGATTTGTGAGCACATATAACATGTGCTGAATATTTACTGTGTGCCTGACACTTTTCATACTCATTAATCCTTGTAGTCACCATATTGGGTGTGTTCTGAATACATCCTCATGAAATGAGACACAGGGAGGTACTAAGAGTTAAATAAAAGTATGTCGCACATATTGTTTTATTGTGGCTGTGGTTTGGGTCCTTTGGGGGAAGAAGAAGATTTAAATAACTTAAAACCAAAATGAGAGGGAATGGAGAGAGAGAGAAAGACCACATGTATGTTCTTTCCTGTTTCTTTTTCTTTTGTCCATGAAAAAAGAGTGAGGTTCATAAGCTAAGTCTTGAGAGTAAATCACTCCTGCAGTGTTTATCAATCATCCCTTTTGAGCATGCTTTGGTTAGGGTTTAGAGCTCTGGGAGAAGACTTTGCACCGTTCCCTCTGGGCAAGGGAAAGAGCTTTTGCCACACTGTTTTCAAATGAATAAATCAGAAGTGGCTGCCAGACGTACCCTTCACTGTCCACGGTTGATATAAATTGAAGCGGCCACTGTAGATGAATAGAGGTAGAAGCTATTGCATGTTTGGAAGAATGGGAAGGAGGTGGTTGGGACAACTATTGGCTGTGGAATTGGAAATACAATTTGACTGTGAAGCATTTCCAAAGATACTGCAGGCTAAAATTTCAAAGTATCTCCAGAGGATTTAGTTTTATTACTCACACTGATGTCAGTGGGAACGGGGCAGTTATAGTCTTGGCTGCTCTCTGGAACTTTGCCTGACTACTCCTGTTTCAGCCATTAGAAATTATTTGTTTCACAGTCTCTTTCTGCCCCCTCACCCTCCATCCAAATAAACTAGTCTCAAGTAATTGATGTTAAGGTAATACCAGAAAAGTAGTCCCAAAGAACAGCTATCAGCTCTGAACTGTCAGCCAGAGAATACAGATGGCCCTCTCTTTGGAAAACAAAGATTGCCTATGAAAGCAGTTCTCTCCATGTGAAAGCTTCTTGTTGACTTCTGTTATAAAATTGGAGGCTTGCTCCCCCAGAAAATCTCTGACAAAGAAAATAGAAACACATTTAAAGACAGCAATTAAAAAAATATATATCTAAAACTGATTAATGTAGTACAGATGAACATTTAAGTGAGTTTGAAACAGTGAAACTATTTTTGTGTTTCTTAAGTTGGCTTTTATTTGAAAAGTAAATCAATCAGTTCAGATAGAAAAAAAATTAACAATTGGCTCAAAGATTTTTTCAGCTTCTTTCCATCTCCATTTCTTCACATTCTGTAACAGAATGTTGTTTATAGTTCCCTTTGGTTGGACAGGATATACTTCTTGGTAGTTTAAGAAAACTCCTAGTTTATCATTATTGCTTTCAAAAATAATGAACATGCTTATCTGGTTAAAGGGGTTGAAAGGGGGCTTCTGGAGGCTCTCCAGAAGTACAACAGGAATAACAGTGTACATGATAAGAAACTGAATTTGCCATAGTTCAATATCATATTCTCTAAAAAGGCATGTTGCTCAATGCTGAATTTTATTCTATAGGGTTTTCATTTACTCTCAACCAATTCCCACTTTCTGGATGAAGAGTTACCTTCCAGTATCAGGTCAGGCCTAACACCAGGTTCCCTTGACCTCCTTCCCTAAACTCACTTCATTTTTGAGTACTCATTTCCCTTGACTCCTCTCTATTCTGTACACTTCCAGTTGTAAATTCTGATTTATATTTAATCAGCAGCTGAGCAACTGTCTTCAGTACTTAACTGGTTGACAGTATGGACCAATTAACATTAAAGGGGCTGGCCTCTAGGGAAACTCATGGCTGCTCTCTTACCACCTCATCACTGCCTCTGACTTCATTCTTGGGTGTGCTGAGAGGGATATTTTACTTTCAAGCATTGTAGAGAACTACACTTTGGTTTATTTTCCTTTCTCCTGAATTTGGGCCAGCCCTCTGACTGCTTAACCAACAGAATGACATAGAAGTGACCCGATGTCTGTTCTAGACCTAGACTTTAAACCCTGGCAGCTTCAAATACCTTCTCTAAATGAATGCTGTTGGGATACATTCTCCCGGGCAACAGCTGATCTGCTGGGAGAAGCCCCTAGCCTCCTAGAAAGGATGCATTCAGGTGTTTGAGAGTGCCAGCTCTGCTCCCAGCCCACAGCTGGCATCCACTGCCAGCCACTTGAGAGAGCCAGCTTGGAGGCTCCAGCTGAGCCCTCCAGTGCCTGCAGCCCCAGCTAACATGAGGTGAAGGGGAAGAACTACCTAGCTAAGCCTTGTCAGCTTGAAGAATTTGGAGAGAAAATAAATAGTGTTTTAAGCCATTAGATTTTGGGGTGGCTGGTTACACAGCAATGGAGGACAGAAACGGGAGTATTTGTTCCCAGTATGGTATTAGAGACTGGAAATGTCAAGATGAGGAGAAAGGAGGTTCATGTTATGAGACTTTGTCTGGATGTTTTTTCCCATGTCGAAGGTGTGCTTCTCCTCATCTGGTATGTTATTTCTAGTCTGATAGTGTGAGAGCACTGAGCTCTGCTTTCTTTTGAGAATCGGTAGTTCCCTTGCCTCCCTCTCTCCCCTTGAAAATCAGTGGTAGGTATCAGGATGAGTCTTAGGCCTGCCTAGGGTAGCCAAAAGATGCCTCATTCTTTCTGGTATGTTTCCAAGTTTGCTTGCCAAAGCTTTCAGTAAGGTTTTTCCTCATCAGATGCTCTTTTTTTTTTTTTTTCCTTTGCATGCTTTATTTTTTAATTTTTTAAATAAAATTTTATGGGAGTATAGTTACTTTATAATGTTTTGTCAGATGTTCTTTGTCCATAAGTCTCCCTCAGGGAACTTGAGGAAGGTGGCTGTGGCTGAATCAGATTTAGATATTCATGATCCTCAGCCACGGCCATTTTCAAACTCTTCCCATCTACAACATGCTTCCCAGGTGGGATACAGCGCACAAGGTTGCAAAGAGTTGGACGCCACTGAAGCAACTTAGCGCACACGTACCATCTAAGACAAGCATCTTCAGCTGGAATTTTCAGGAAAAAGAATTATGTGCCTATGTGCTTATTTCCCCCACCAAGCCCTGTAGCCTCCTGTAACTGTGCTAAGTCGCATCAGTTGTGTCTGACTCTTTGCAACCCTATGGGCTACAGCCCTCCAGGCTCCACTTTATGGAGAGGGTTGTCGACACCATGGGCTTCCCAGATGGCACTGGTCGTAAAGAACCTGCCTGCCAATGCAGGAGATGTAAGAGACGTGGGTTCGATCCCTGGGCCTGGAAGATCTCCTGGAGGAGGGCATGGCAACCCACTCCAGTATTCTTGCCTGGAGAATCCCCATGAATAGAGGAGCCTGGTGGGCTACAGTCCATAGTGTAGAAAAGAGTCAGACATGACTGAGTGAGCACACACACACATACATGCCTTGTAAATTGTTTCTTTAGTAAACTATGTATGGTCTTTCCTATTCTGCTATCTCTTTCCTGTCTGCAATTTTCAGGGTTAAAACTGCAAGTATTTATAAGCTATCCTCAATTTTTAGATCACAGAGAACGTTGAATTGTATATTTTATCAGAGCTATACTGCGTAAATTAATGTAAGATGTTGGCCATGTATGCCTGATGCTGTGCTGTGCTTTAGTCCCTCAGTCGTGTCCAACTCTTTGTGACCCCATGGACTGTAGCCCACAGGCTCCTCTCTCCATGGAGATTCTCCAGGCAAGAATACTGGAGTGGGTTGCCATGTGCTCTTCCAGGGGATTTTCCCTACCCAAGGATCAAACCCAGGTATCCTGCTTTGCAGGCAGATTCTTTAACGTCTGAGCCACCAGGGCAGCCCATGTATGCCTGAGAGTGAATATTTAAAAGTCAGTAAGTCCATTCTGTCCAAATCAATATAATTGTAACTCAGAGGATGCTACTTTTCTAACAAATCGCTGTTAAACTTAGTTCATCTGTTACTAACAAAGCTATTATTTCCATATGGCAATCATGTTTACTCCTTCCTTGCATGGTATTTTCTTTCTTTACCATTTCATTTACATTCCCCCTGGTTCTGGATGTCTTGTTCTTCAAAGCAATCACAGCTTTGAAGATCTCATATGAGCATGATTAGAAAATGACAAGATTTAGGTTTTTTACTCTTCCTCAGAAATTCTTAAGACCTGTGGTAGACTCATTACCGTAAGTCTCAGCATTATAATCAGTCATTTATACATTTTAATTGTCTAGGAACTTTGGAACTTTAGTAGTTAGAATCCAAGTTTGAGGGATTATCCCTCCCCCCTTTTTCTCAGTTGACATTAGAGGTCATCTTCTTTCTCAAAGTTTTAACATGGTTTTATCATTATGCGAAGAGTTGACTCATTGGGAAAGACTCTGATGCTGGGAGAGATTGGGGGCAGAAGGAGAAAGGGACGAGAGAGGATGAGATGGCTGGATGGCATCACTGACTCGATGGACGTGAGCCTGAGTGAACTCCGGGAGTTGGTGATGGACAGGGAGGCCTGGCATGCTGCGATTCATGGGGTCGCAAAGAGTCGGACACGACTGAGCGACTGAACTGAACTGAACTGATCGTCAGGCTGCACTTTTCTTTGTTTTACTCTTTTGAAGAACTTTCTCACCTTTGCTTTTCCCCCAGATTTTAAGGACCTTGTTACCAATGCCTATCAAAAAGCAATGCCTCTATTCCTTTGCTATTTACTTTCAAAGTTCAGTGTGTAGGACTTGTAACAACTTTTAACTGGATATACTATAATACGTTTTATATAAGTTACTAAATGGCTTGCATCATCCATGGCAGAAGCTAAGCAAGTATCTTAAACCTATATAATCACCAGTGAAATTAATAGAAGAAAATCTTTAAGTCTAGTTCATCTATTTATAAAATAATAAATTAAATATCTATGTATCTATCTATGGATATGCATATATCTCTCTATCTATATCTTGGTCAGTTTGGGGACCATCTCATCTATAAAGTGGAAACCCCAGATTTCCTTTTTTTTTTTTTTTTTGGCTGTGAACTTAGAAATTCATAGAATTCTCAGAGGAAAGTAAAATTTTGATGGAATCCTAGTTCTCTTTGAGTATTACTTTTATTTATCTACTTTTAAAATGACTTAACCCTTTTCTCAAGCTTTCCTGATAGCTCAGTTGGTAAAGAATCTCCTGCAAGGGAGGAGACCCCGGTTTGATTCCTGGGTCAGGAAGATCTGCTGGAGAAGGGATAGGCTACCCACTCCAGTATTCTTGGGCTTCCCTTGTGGCTCAGCTGGTAAAGAATCCACCTGCAATGTGGGAGACCTGGGTTCAATCCCTGGGTTGGGAACATCCCTAGGGAAGAGAAAGGCAACCCATTCCAGTATTCTGGCCTGAAGAATTCCATGGACTGTATGGTCCATGGGATCGCAAAGAGTTGGACACAACCGAGTGACTTTCTCACACACACACACACACACACACACACACACACACACATATACATTTCCTACATGTAAACTAGATTATCTTTAACACAGTTATTTTATTTGACTTTATTAATTTGTAAGGCTTGTATTCGTTTTCCTCCTTCAGTTCAGTTCAGTCACTCAGTCGTGTCCGACTCTTTGTGAGCCCATGAATTTCAGCACCCTGTCCATCACCAACTCCCAGAGTTCACTCAGACTCACGTCCATCGAGTCAGTGATGCCATCCAGCCATCTCATCCTCGGTCATCCCCTTCTCCTCCTACCCTCAATCCCTCTCAGCATCAGAGTCTTTTCCAATGAGTCAACTCTTTGTTCGCATGAGGTGTCCAAAGTACTGGAGTCTCAGCTTTAGCATCATTCCTTCCAAAGAAATCCCAGGGCTGATCTTCAGAATTGATTGATTGGATCTCCTTGCAGTCCAAGGGACTCTTAGGAAGAAAAAATATTTTGGGTAACCTGAGGAAATAGTGAATATTTGATAATGTGCTATCTTTATAGTATTCTAACAACAGACTGGTTTCAAATAGAAAAAGGAGTACGTCAAGGCTGTATATTGTCACCCTGCTTATTTAACTTATATGCAGAGTACATCATGAGAAACACTGGGCTGGAAGAAACACAAGCTGGAATCAAGATTGCCGGGAGAAGTATCAATAACCTCATATATGCAGATAACACCACCCTTATGACAGAAAGTGAAGAGGAACTAAAAAGCCTCTTGATGAAAGTGAAAGTGGAGAGTGAAAAAGTTGGCTTAAAGCTCAACATTCAGAAAACGAAGATCATGGCATCCGGTCCCATCACTTTATGGGAAATAGATCGGGAAACAGTAGAAACAGTGTCAGACTTTATTTTTGTGGGCTCCAAAATCACTGCAGATGGTGATTGCAGCCATGAAATTAAAAGACACTCCTTGGACTTTCCTGTTGGCTCAGACAGTAAAGCATCTGGCTGCAATGCAGGAGACCCGGGTTTGATCCCTGGGTCGGGAAGATCCCCTGGAGAAGGAAACAGCAACCCACTCCAGTACTCTTGCCTGGAAAATCCCATGGATGGAGGAGGCTGGTAGGCTATAGTCTGTGGGGTCACAAAGAGTTGGACATGACTGAGCGACTTCACTACTCCTTGGAAGAAAAGTTATGACCAACCTAGACAGCATATTCAAAAGCAGAGACATTACTTTGCCAACTAAGGTCCGTCTAGTCAAGGCTATGGTTTTTCCTGTGGTCATAAATGGATGTGAGAGTTGGTCTGTGAAGAAAGCTGAGTGCTGAAGAATTGATGGTTTTGAACTGTGGTGTTGGAGAAGACTCTTGAGAGTCCCTTGGACTGCAAGGAGATCCAACCAGTCCATTCTGAAGGAGATCAACCCTGGGATTTCTTTGGAAGGAATGATACTAAAGCTGAAGCTCCAGTACTTTGGCCACCTCATGTGAAGAGTTGACCCATTGGAAAAGACTCTGATGCTGGGAGGGATTGGGGGCAGGAGGAGAAGGGGACGACAGAGGATGAGATGGCTGGATGGCATCACTGACTCGATGGACGTGAGTCTGAGTGATCTCGGGGAGTTGGTGATGGACAGGGAGGCCTGGCGTGCTGCGATACATGGGGTTGCAAAGAGTTGGACACGACTGAGCGACTGAACTGAACTGAACTGAAATTTTTTGTGTAATAGTCATTTATAAATATAAAGAATTAGATTATTATTTCACTAGAATTATAGAAATATTTTCCCCATAAATAATCATTTTCACAAATACTCTAAGTTAGAACATGTAGTATGAAGTGATGGACGTGTATTTAAGTGCCTTGGATCGGTTTAAAACTGATATTTTCTTCAATCTTTGAAACTCCTATTAACACAGCAGGTTTATCATTAGAGACATTCCCAGAAGAAAAGTGATTCTGTTTGCAAGTGGAAGAAATCTACTTTACTATTCCAGGACAAAAACATAGTGTCCATAGATTTCCTATTTCAGAAGACTAACAAGTTAATTAGCATACTTATGCTCAGAATATCCTTCTTCTTTCTCTTTCTCCTTCATCAAATGAAATGTGTATTCTAACTTTAATTTAGAATATAAAAAGAGATGATCACAGATCTTTTTACCCAGCACTTAAAGGCTTTTTGTGGGAATTGCTCTGGACAACAGTTACTACTACTGCCTTCAGTTGAAAGCTGCATTCCAAACCAAGTTGACTGATTCTGAGATCTGCGCTCTTTGTAGGTCACCCTGGTGGACATGTAAAGAAAGACTGACTGTTTCTATAAATTTTTCATTTTTCACAAGTAACTCTCCAGAGAATAACTTCCCTAATTAAGGGTAATTTATAGCAGAAACAACTTGCGTGCTGGACAATTGCACTGGGTTTCGACTTAGTGGTGGAAAGTCGTGCCCTTCTCTCCAAATTATTTTGGCTCTTCCTAGAGGATCAGGCGGAGAAGGAGATGGCACCCCACTCCAGTACCCTTGTCTGGAAAATCCCATGGATGGAGGAGCCTGGTGGGCTGCAGTCCATGGGGTTGCTAAGAGTCGGACACGACTGAGCGACTTCACTTTCACTTTTCACTTTCATGCGTTGGAGAAGGAAATGGCAACCCACTCGAGTGTTCTTGCCTGCAGAATCCCAGGGACGGGAGAGCCTGGTGGGCTGCCGTCTATGGTGTCTCACAGAGTTGGACACGACTGAAGTGACTTAGCAGCAGCAGATGATCAGGGTGCCATAGGATTTTCCTGTGCTTTGTGGCCAGGTCATGCTTTTGGTACATAGTGATACTCCTGGAATTCTTTTTTTACATTGTTGATTTCTTCTTGACTACAGCCTTATGTTATAATATTGTCTAAAGTTGATTTTTTTTCTCCTTCTAAGTATTTTCTATGCTCCACTATTTACATGGGCTGGTATTCTAGAGCTAGAAAGATGTTCAAATAGTATCTCCTGTCTAAAGAGTAATTATGGCTCTTTCTTCTGATACTTCTTTATAGCAGTTTTCTTTGCCTCACTGAATCTAGCCTTTTCTACTGATTCTTACTTTACTAGTTCTGAATTGTCTCATTATAGTTAATCATAATCTCAGGAAAAATTTACATTTAATGTTAGCTATATGGTCATATGCAGAGTACATCATGAGAAACGCTGGACTGGAGGAAACACAAGCTGGAATCAAGATTGCCGGGAGAAATATCAATAACCTCATATATGCAGATGACACCACCCTTATGGCAGAAAGTGAAGAGGAACTAAAAAGCCTCTTGATGAAAGTAAAAGAGGAGAGTGAAAAAGTTGGCTTAAAGCTCAACATTCAGAAAACGAAGATCATGGCATCTGGTCCCATCACTCCATGGGAAATAGATGGGGAAACAGTGGAAACAGTGTCAGACTTTATTTAGGGGGGCCCCAAAATCACTGCAGATGGTGATTGCAGCCATGAAATTAAAAGATGCTTACTCCTTGGAAGAAAAGTTATGACCAACCTAGATAGCATATTCAAAAGCAGAGACATTACTTTGCTGACTAGGGTCTGTCTAGTCAAGGCTATGGTTTTTCCAGTAGTCATGTATAGATGTGAGAGTTGGACTGTGAAGAAGGCTGAGTGCTGAAGAATTGATGGTTTTGAACTGTGGTGTTGGAGAAGACTCTTGAGGGTCCCTTGGACTCCAAGGAGATCCAACCAGTCCATTCTGAAGGAGATCAACCCTGGGATTTCTTTGGAAGGAATGATACTAAAGTTGAAACTCCAGTACTTTGGCCACCTCATGAGAAGAGTTGACTCATTGGAAAAGACTTTGATGCTGGGAGGGATTGGCGGCAGGAGGAAAAGTGGACGACGGAGGATGAGATGGCTGGATGGCATCACTGACTCGATGGACGTGAGTCTGAGTGATCTCGGGGAGTTGGTGATGGACAGGGAGGCCTGGCGTGCTGTGATTCATGGGGTCGCAAAGAGTTGGACACGACTGAGCGACTGAACTGAACTGAACTGATATGGGACTATAATCCAGACTTCTTTATAAATAACATTATAAACCTTATATTGAAACATATATTTGTATCATGTATGACCATGCATCCATATAACATTATATGCTCTACATACCTGATATTCTAGAATACAAGACTTTTATTCTTTAAAACATGGTACTCAGTTGGTTACTAGTCTTTAAGTCCTTTTCTCAGATACTTTACAGTCTGCCTTTTGAAGGTGATTTCAGCCTTATTCAGTTCAGTTCAATCGCTCAGTCATGTCCAAATTTTTGCAACCCCATGGACTGCAGCATGTCAGGCTTCCCTGTCTATTACCAACTCCCACTGCTTACTCAAACTCATGTCCATCGAGTCAGTGATGCGACACATCTCAACCTTTGTCATCCCCTTTTCCTCCTGTCTTCATCTTTCCCAGCATCAGGGTTTTTAAAAATGAGTCAGTTCTTCATATCAGTTGGCCAAAGTATTGGAATTTCAGCTTTAGCATCAGTCCTTCCAATGAATATCCAGGACTGATTTCCATTAGGATTGTCTGGTTGGATCTCCATGCAGTCCAAGGGACTCTCAAGAGTCTTCTCCAACAACACAGTTCAAAAGCATCAATTCTTAGGCACTCAGCTCTCTATATAGTCCAACTCTCACATCCATACATGACTATTGGAAAAAAACTTAGTTTTGACTAGATGGACATTTGTTGGCAAAGTAATGTGTCTACATTTTAATATGCTGTCTAGGTTGGTTGTAACTATTCTTCCAAGGAGAAGCATCTTTTAATTTCATGGCTGCAGTCACCATCTGCAGTGATTTTGGAGGCCAAAAAAATAACGTCAGTCACTGTTTTCACTGTCTCCCCATCTATTTGCAGTGAAGTGATGGAACCAGGTGCCATAATCTTAGTTTTCTGAATGTGGAGTTTTAAGCCAACCTTTTAACTCTTTTACACTTTCCAAGAGGCTCTTTTAGTTCTTCACTTTCTGCCATAAGGGTGGTATATCTGCATCTGATATTTCTGTTATTGATATTTCTCCTGTCAATCTTGATTCCAACTTGTGCTTCATCCAGCCTAGAATTTCTCATGATGTACTCTGCATATAAGTTAAATAACCAGGGTTACAATATACAGCCTTGACATATTCCTTTCTCAGTGTGGAACCAGTC
Source organism: Ovis canadensis (assembly GCF_042477335.2). NCBI lineage: Eukaryota > Metazoa > Chordata > Mammalia > Artiodactyla > Bovidae > Ovis > Ovis canadensis. Next base: position 39,336,893 of record NC_091250.1, on the reverse strand, counting down.
TGTTGTTTCATGTCCAGTTTTAACTGATGCTTCTTGACCTGCATACAGACTTCTCAGGAGGCAGGTCAGGTGGTGTGATATTCCTATCTCTTGAAGAATTTTCCACAGTTTGCTGTGATCTACAGAGTCAAAATCTTTGACATAGTCAATAAAGCCGATGTTTTTCTGGAACACTCTTGCTTTTTTAGTGAGCCAGTGGATGTTGGCAATTTGATCTCTGGTTCCTCTGCCTTTTCTAAAACCAGCTTGAACATCTGCATGTTCATGGTTCACGTACTGTTGAAACCTGGCTTGGAGAATTTTGAGCATTACTTTACTAGCGTGTGAGATGAGTGCAATTGTGCAGTAATTTGAGCATTCTTTGGCATCGCCATTCTTTGGGATTGGAATGAGAACTGACATTTTCCAGTCCTGTGGCCACTGCTGAGTTTACCAAATTTGCTGACATTTTGAGTGCAGCACTTTCACAGCATCATCTTTCAGGATTTGAAACAGCTCCACTGGAATTCCATCACCTCCACTAGCTTTGCTTGTAGCAATGCTTCCTAAGGCCCACTTAGCTTCACATTCCAGGATGTCTGGCTCCAGGCGTGTGATTACACCGTCATTGTTTTCTGGGTCATGAAGATCTTCTTTGTGTAGTTCTTCTGTGTATCCTTGCCATCTCTTCTTAATATCTTCTGCTTCTGTTCTGTCCACACCATTTCTGTCCTTTATTGTGCCCATCTTTGCATGAAGTATTCCCTTGGTATCTCTAATTTTCTTGAGGAGTTCTCTAGTCTTTCCCATTCTATTATTTTCCTCTATTTCTTTGCATTGATCACTGAGGAAGGCTTTCTTATCTCTCCTTGCTATTCTTTGGAACTCTGCATTCAAATGGGTATATCTTTCCTTTTCTTCTTTGCCTTTTGCATCTTTTCTTTTCTCAGCTATTTGTAAGCCCTCCTCAGACAGCCATTTTGCCTTTTTGCATTTCTTTTCCTTGGGGATGGTCTTGATCCCTGCCTCCTGTACAGTGTCACAAACCTCCATCCATAGTTTTTCAGACACTCTGTCTATCATATCTAATTGTTTGAATCTATTTGTCACTTCCACTGTATAATCGTAAGGGATTTGATTTAGGTTATACCTGAATGCTCTATTGGTTTTCCCCACTTTCCTCAATTTAAGTCTGAATTTGGCAATAAGAAGGATTTCATGATCTGACCCACAGTCACCTCCCAGTGTTTTTGCTGACTGTGTAAATCTTCTCCATCTTTGGCTACAAAGAATATAATCAACCTGATTTCAGTGTTGACCATCTGGTGATGTCCATATGTAGAGTCTTCTCTTGTGTTGTTGAAGAGGGTTTTTGCTATGACCAGTGCGTTCTCTTGGCAAAACTCTGTTAACTTTTGACCTGCTTCATTTTGTACTCCAAGGTCAAATTTGCCCGTTACTCCTGGTATCTCTTGACTTCCTACTTTTCCTATATGTCCCCTATAATGAAAAGGACATATTTTTTGGATTTTAGTTCTAGAAGGTCTTTTAAGTCTTCATAGAACCATTCAACTTCAGCTTCTTCAGCATTCCTGGTTGGGGCATAGACTTGGATTACTGTGATGTTGAATAATTAGCCCTGAAAATGAACAGAGATCATTCTGTCATTTTTGAGATTGCATCCAGGTACTGCATTTCAGATCTTTTGTTGGCTACGAAAGCTACTCTATTTGTTTGAAGGGATTCTTGACCACAGTAGAAGATATAATTTTCATCTGAATTAAATTCATCCATTCCAGTCCATTTTAGTTCACTCTTGCCATCTCCTGTTTAACCACTTCCAAATTGCCTTGATTCATGGACCTAACATTCCAAGTTCCTATGCGATATTGCTCTTTACAGCATTGGACTTTACTTCCATCACCAGTCACATCCACAACTGGGTGTCGTTTTTGCTTTGATTCTGTCTCTTCATTCTTTTCAGAGTTGTTTCTCCAATGATCTCCAGTAGCATATTGGGCACCTACCAACCTGGGGAAATCATCTTTCAGTGTCCTATCTTTTTGCCTTTTCATACTGTTCATGGGGCTCTTGAAGCAAGAATACTGAAGTGATTTGCCATTCCCTTCTCCAGTGGACCAGGTTTTGTCAGAACTGTCCACGATGGCCAGTCTGTCTTGGGTGGCCCTAGTCTATGTTGGTCACTGGAAACTATGGGATGGCTCATAGTTTCATTAAGTTAGACAAGGCTGTGGTCCATGTGATCAGATTGGTTAGTTTTCTTCTATGACTGTGGTTTTCATTGTGTCTGCTTTCTTCTGGAGAAGGATAAGAGGTTTATGGAAACTTCCTGATGGGAAAGACTGACTGAGGGGGAAACTGGGTGTTTTTCTGATGGGTGGGGCCATGATCAGTAAATGTTTAATCCGATTTTCTGTTGATGGGTGGAGATGTGTTCTCTCCCTGTTGCTTGACCTGAGGCCAAACTATGGTGGAGATAATAGGATAATGGCTACCTCCTTCAAAAGGTCCCATGCAGGCACTGCTGCACTCTGTGCCCCTAACCCTGCAGCAGGCCACTGCTGACCCATGCCTCGGCAGGAGACTCCTGGACACTCATGGGTAAGTCTGGGTTAGTTCTCGTGGGGTCACTGATCCTTTGTCCCGGGTCCTGGTGTGCACAAGGTTTAATTTGTGCCCTCCCAGAGTCTGTTTCCCCAGTCCTGTGTAAGTTCTGGCAACTCTATGGTGGGGTTAATGGTGACCTCCTCCAAGAGGGCTTATGCCACACCCAGGTCTACCGCACTCAGAGCCCCTGAACCTGCAGCAGGCCACTGCTGACCGGTACCTCTGCAGGAGACTCTCAGACACAGTTCTGGCTCAGTCTGCATGGGGTCTTATTCAATACTACCTGATTGAACATAGCCTTATTCCATACTAATACTACCTTAAATTTTAATTTAGTAATATCATATCTTCTACTTCCTGCATGGAGAATTTTAATCCTATGACTTGTCATTGTATTACTGACTGCTTTATTTCTTTGGCACCTCTTATCCTCTAAGAGTTTACTTTTCCTTCTAACTCTAGAGAAAAGCAGAATTTCAAAATCAAATGAACGGATAAAGATGTGTGTGTGTGTGTGTGTGTGTGTGTGTATGTGTATACAGCCATAAAAGAGAATGAAATAACACCATCTGAGCAACACAGATGGAGCTGGGAACTATCATACTGACTAAAGTAAGTCAGACAGAGAGAGACAGATATATTATATCTCTTATACATGTAATCTGCAAAACATGATACAAGTGAATTGTTTTTACAAAACAGAAATAGACTCATAGACATAGAAAACAATCTTATGGCTACTAAAGGGAAATGGTTGGGGGAGGAGATAAATTAGGAGTTTAGGATTAACAGATACACATCTATAGATAAAATACGGAAACAACAAAGACCTATTGTGTGGACAGGAAGCTATGTTCAATATCTTGTAATAATCTATAATGTAAAGTAATCTGAAAAAAGAATATCTGTCTATAACAAATCTATCTGCCTATATCTGAATCACTATGCTACATACCTGAAAATAACACAACATTGTAAATCAAGTGTACTTCAGTAAAAGTTGTTTCTTTTGAAAAACATAAATAAACTAGTTCTGCTCTTATGGCAGAAAGTGAAGAACTAAAGAGCCTCTTGTTGAAAGTGAAAGAGGAGAGTAGAAAAGTTGGCTTAAAGCTCAACATTCAGAAAACTAAGATCATGGCATCTGGTCCCATCACTTCATGGCAAATAGATGGGGAAACAATGGAAACTTTGGCAGACTTTGTCTTTTTGGGCTCCAAAATCACTGCAGATGGTGACTGCAGCCATGAAATTAAAAGACGCTTACTCCTTGGAAGGAAAGTTATGACCAATCTAGATAACATATTAAAAAGCAGAGACATTACTTTGTCAACAAAGTTCTGTCTAGTCAAAGCTATGTTTTTTCCAGTGGTCATGTATGGATGTGAGAGTTGGACTATAAAGAGAGCTGAGCACTGAAGAACTGATGCTTCTAAACTGTGATGTTGGAGAAGACTCTTGAGAGTCCCTTGTACTGCAAGGAGATGCAACCAGAGAATCCTAATGGAAATCAGTCCTGGATATTCATTGGAAGGACTGATGTTGAAGGTGAAACTGCAATACTTTGGCTACCTGATGCGAAGAACTGACTCACTGGAAAAGACCTTGATGCTAGGAAAGATTGAAGGCTGGAGGAGAAAGGGACTACAGAGGATGAGATGGTTGGATGACATCACCAACTCAATAGACATGAGTTTGGGTAAACTCCAGGAGTTGGTGATGGACAGGGAAGCCTGGCATGTTGTGGTCCTTGGGGTTGCAAAGAGTTGGACATGACTGAGCGACTGAACTGAACTGAGCTCTTAGGCATTCTGTTTAGGAATAAAAATACTGATGCATATATTTCTTCCATATACTCAGTCTCCTAAATTGTACATATGGTTGGAAAGTATTTCAGTCCATGAACTTGGTAGCTGAGGGGCTCTCAGAAGGTATTCAGATTTGTCCAGTGCATGATAACAGTAAATAGAAGATCATTTTATTAGTAATGATCTAGTATTATGGTATAGGGAGAATTCCTCCTTTCTTTGGCTCTGTTCCCCATTACCCAGACATAGATTGTATCCTCATCAGAGTACTTTAACCAAACAATATTCAAACTTGTTCAGAGATTCAAGTATTGATTTTAAAGTATAAAATACATGGTAAAAATCTAAGGAAAGTGATGAAGACATATCCCAGGCCTCCAAAAGGTACTGTAGTGTAGGTAATGGGAAGCCTTTGAGATTTAGTACATAACTTAAGATATATTAATTAGTTAATTAATATAACATGCTCAGCCTGGCATCTCCCATAGTTTTTCACTTCCTGGAGACCCAAAGTTAGAAATTCAAGGCAAAACAGAGAAGGGGATTTAAAGTAGTTTTTAGAATGGTCATAATACACTAACTGCTCACTGAATTTTATATATATCTGTATCTATATCTTCTGTATAGTACTAAAAAGGTTATATTTCAAATCATTGAAAGCAGTCTTTTGGCACATTAAATTATGAGCTGAGTACTGCATAAATAAAATGAGAAAAGGAAAATGAGAGAGAATGTAATAGAAAGCAGAGAATGAGAAAAGCTAAGCTCAGCATAACACATACCTGTTTGTTTCTCATCTCTTGTATTGGAGAATTGAGCTTGTCAAATATCTCAACTCTCATTTTGATTTTTTAAACTGGGATTTGACTTTTTTAAATTCAAGTTGTCAAATATATGACTATTTAATCAAACAGTGAGTTTTTTCCAAGATTTAGGCAGACTTTTTTTCCAGTTTTGTTTTCTTACAAATTCTGAAAGTTGAGTTTTACAGTGCTCGAGAGAGAAATTTCCTTATTCAGCAAAGTTTTTTGCTTCCAGCATTAGTAAGAACAATATCCTATGAAATCTCTCCAAGGATCTGTTCTGCCCAGGAGTGAAAGTTTCCTTGGTCTAAAAGAAATTAAGTCCATCTTAAGTATGAATAAGAATAGATGGCAGCCCACTAGGCTCCTCTCTCCCTGGGATTCTCCAGGCAAGAATACTGGAGTGGGTTGCCATTTCCTTCTCCATGAACAAGAATAGAAGACATGTAAAACAGTAAGTGTTATTTGGTTCATAATATTTTAGGGTAGGTTTTGAGTAATGATGTAACATTATTTCTGCCAGGAGTACAGTGACCCTGGACATAACATCTGATGGGCAGACCTATCAAGCCTTGGGTCTTATTCAACATTTAATACCCAGTTCCTTGCATGGAACTTGACATACTGTAGAAGCTCAGTGAATATTTGTTGACCTAATGCTCTGCCTGCCATGTGTCAAGATTATCTAGGACAGGTATTTCATCTTCTCTTTCATTTGTATTTCCCATTAAGTCCTATAGATTACAGGGATCCTGTAAATAGTATGGGCTCAAAGAATCTGACTAATGAGAGGACTGATCATTTCTAACTAGCAGAGCTAGTTATAGTCAATGGAATAATCTACAGTCATTACAAGCAGAATTTTGGTCAAATTTTGAATAACTGGGGGCATTCTTGTGGTTTAATGCTAATTTAAGTAAAAGGCAAAACATTAGTGTCGTGTTTCTTCACCTACTTTTCTTGAACATTTTATAATCTTATTAATTTATCCATAAATATTTAAAAAATCATAATAATTCTCTCACCTAGGTAAAATAAATTGTGTGAGGGAGAAAAGTTGCCCCTCATCTTTTCCAGTTGTTTGAACTGAGCTTAGCAATGGAGCCAAATATACTCCTCCCAATGTGTACCTTTGAGGACTAATTAGCTTTGGTCATATCCTGATAGTAGTTCTGGCCTGCTTTATACATAAGAGGTTAGACTGATGATGTCACTTACTTCATGCTTATTTTTTAAGGTATCTGAACTTCTTCTCCCCTAAAATGTTTTTCATTTTCTGGAGTTTTCTTTTGTTTCACAGGATGTTTCAGTTTTATGAAACCTCAGGCATCACTTGGCTTAAATTCCTCATAATGTAGATGAAGAAATTAAAATACAGACTAATAAAAGGGAAATAGAGAATTATCATCTATTGTAAATTAAATATGTGTTGGATATTATTCCCTGCCCTATGCACATATTATCTATCTTAGAATTTCAAGCTAACCTTCATTTGTAAATAGACCTCTAGTTAACCTTTTGCTCCCCTAAGCCAAGAGGAATCTACTTTAAAACTTACCGTCCTACATTATTTGGGAAATTATTTTAATCACCAGAAGGATTAATATACTTATTTTTCAGAAATCACATAAAAATTAATGATGTTTAAAAGCCAATTAAGAGCATATTTTGATTGATATAGTATTCTTTTCCCAGTTTTCTTGATCTACACTAGGCAGCTTTAACATTCTTTTTACTCTGAAAACTCAATGACATTTTAAAGTTACTATGCAGAAAGTGATTGCCTAGCATAATTTATTCTCTCTTTCAATAGTAACAGAACTCTTACTTAATTCCAAGTAGAGACACGTCCAATTAAAAAATTACATCCCCCAACCTCTTTTGTGTCTAAGGATGAATAAGTGAAGCGAAGTAGCTCGATCGTGTCTGACTCTGCAACCGCATGGACTGTAGCCCACCAGGCTCCTCTGTCCATGGGATTTTCCAGGCAAGAATACTGGAGTGGGTTGCCACTTGTATACTGAGATATTAACAGACAATGTCTCATGAGGCTTATCAGAAAGCACTTTTTTCCCCTTGCCCTTTCTAATAGTTTCCTATCTGGATCATTCATCTGATGACTAGAACTCCAGAAGACAGAGAGAGCATGGTTTTCTGGTGAGCTGCCATACAGGTCTTAGCTGCCTACTACTGAACTTCTAGAGGAGAGAGTAAATCATACATGTTTTAAATCTCCGTTGTCAGATTTCTGTGACCAGTCACAATTCCCATTGATACGCAGCTAATGAGAGATTTGGAAAAGCTCATTAGTATTTCTATACTGTGCTCCCTAATTTTGTTGTTTCTTGATGTTGTTCAGGGGTTACCTGGGAAGGTTTGGAAAGCAGGAAGGCGTGATTCTCAACTTCTCTGTGCCTGACCATGAAAACATCTTTAATCTCATCTGTTTTATTATTTGGACATCCATGTGGCATTTCATTTGTATTGGGGTCCCATAGCTTAAAGCAATTTGAAACCTGCAGAGTTCTAGTTCAAAGTCCTCATCATATAATTGCTAAAACAATCACTGTGTCTCAGACCTTCTTCTAAGTGGTTCTAGCCTAGTCTTGTGTTAGTTGTTCAGTCATGTCTGACTCTTTGTGACCCCAGGGACTGTAGCCCACCAGGCTCCTCTGTCATGGGATTCTCCAGGCAGGATTACTGGAGCGGGTTGCCATTTCCTTCTCCAGGAGATCTTCCCGACCCAGAGATTGAACCCAGGTCTCCTGCATTGCAGGTAGATTCTTTACCATCTGAGCCACCATGTAATAAATCATTTGACTCTCTCAGTAACCCTGTGAAGTTAATGCTGTTAATATTCCCATCTTGCACACAGAGGAATTAAGGCACAGAAATAGTAACTTGTGCAAGATTACAAATCTTGTGTGTGGTGTAGCTGAGATTCACACTTGCTCTCCAATCCAAGCTTTGAACCACCATCCTATCTCTGCACATGATTCCTAAATGAATGCTCCTGGAATGTAAGTGATTTCCTCAAATTCAAATAGAAGATTTGTGGGAGAGTTGAAGAAGCTCTCAGGTCAATTAATTTTAATGTTCTTTGCAGAATATCAAGCAGGATCCTCCTTCTCTTCTTAACAGTTTTTTTCCACATGACACAATAAATTGCAAGTCACTTTTCTAGTTACTGCAGTTGCAAATGAATGACACCCATCACCAATAAATTCAACTTTCAACTTCCAGATTCTTTGTAAAAACTAGTTCTCCTGAACAGTGTAGCAGCGACATAGTACTTGGCTGAAATCTTTTCTACCCCCTAGCTTTCTTTTAAACGTTAACATCATCTCTCTCCATATACTTCAAAACTTCTGTTAACCCCAGACCTCGCACTCCCAGACCTGGAGTGCAAGTTGTCTAGTCTCCAGCAGCTGGTAAAATCTGTCTTAATATCTCACTGCATTATTCCTACTTGAGTAAGCATAAACTAAATATGACTCCACTGCTACCATTTCTTCTGCTGATACATTTAAAAAGATTATATAAGGAAATAAAACCCATCAATGCATAATATTAAGCAGCATCTTTTCTATAAGAATTTACAATTAATTCTATTAGAAACTATGGCTGTATACAAGAAAAGAATTTGATTATGCTTCTTTTAATTTTAACCCACATAATTTTACGTACTCAATAAAAGTAATCATATTTTCTTGATTCAGTGATTAAGATCTCTCATAGGCCTTTCATTCCACTAAATGTTGAGTGTAATTTTCTTACAATATAAAAGTTTCCAAAATAAAGGAAACAATGTACTTTTAGAATAGTATAGATGTCAGCTCTTGGCTATTTTAAGTTATGTCAATTTTCAAAGACACTTTACAATTTGCCTACAGTTACTAGTATTGTTATTCATAGGTGAAAGGTGGAACAAGTTCAAAGAATGGAATTAGTAATCACTCAAAGCTGTGCTTTCCTGTCCTGGCTTATCTAGACCATCTGAGAATTCTTAGAAGTGCAGTTTTCTAAGTAGACCCCGGAATTGCTGACTTAGCACCTCTATGGGCAGGCCCACGGCTTATCACTTAACAAAATTCCTCCAGTAATGCTAATGTGCAGTTAGATTTGAAACCCAGTTTTAGAGAAAAAAAACTGCCTTAGTCATGTGAAATATTAACAATTCTAAAACAAGTAAGAGTAAAGATTATGCTTTAAAATTCAGGAGTTCATGTTTCATGAATTTCAATGATATGGAAAATTTATAAAGATAAATAACTAAAAGTACATCCAACAATGACATGCGTGTGTCGTCTCTTTTCCAACGAGTCCTTCATTTTAAGACTTAGAAATGCATCTTTGAAGTCTTTTCAATAGGACAGAGTAGTTGGGAAGGAAAGGCAATAGAAAGGATGGAATATAAAAAGGGATGATGAAGAAGGGGAAATTTGGAAACTGGTTTTCTTTATGTATCAATTCAATAATTTTTTTCTTAATGACAAGAGATTATAGTTTTCCTGTGAAAAGGATATATGTGGTTGTTGTTTACTTGCTAAGTTGTGTTTGACTTTGTGCAACCTCATGGACTGTAGCTTGCCAAGCTTCTCTATCCATGGGTTTTCCCAGATGAGAATACTGGAGTGGGTTGTCATTTCCTTCTCCATAAGGATATAAACAAGGGAAAAAAAGATGAATTATGTAACCATTGTTAATATTTTGTACATATCTTTCTACCAAATATATCAACAAAAATAAATTTGGGATCATACTATATAAGCTATGATATACTTTCATTTTCCATTTAGCATTATTGAGATCAATTTTTCAAGTCATTGATGGCTGTTCTGTGACTTGATTTTTAATGGCAACATTCTATTCCATCACATTCAGTTCAGTTGCTCAGTCGTGTCCGACTCTTTGCGACCCCGTGAATCGCAGCACCCCAGGCCTCCGTGTCCATCACCAACTCCCAGAGTCAGTGATGCCATCCATCCATCTCATCCTCCGTCGTCCCCTTATCCTCCTGCCCCCAATCCCTCCCAGCATCAAAGTCTTTTCCAATGAGTCAACTCTTCACATGAGGTGGCCAAAGTACTAGAGTTTCTGCTTCAGCATCATTCCGTCCAAAGAAATCCGCAGGCTGATCTCCTTCAGAATGGATTGGTTGGATCTACTTGCAGTCCAAGGGACTCTCAAGAGTCTTCTCCAACACCACAGTTCAAAACCATCAATTCTTCAGTGCTCAGCTTTCTTCACAGTCCAAATCTCACATTCATACATGACCACTGGAAAAACCATAGCCTTGACTAGACGGACCTTTGTTGCAAAGTAATGTCTCTGATTTTCTTTCTTTTTTTTTTCCCAACTCTTTGCCACCCCATGGACTGTAGCCCACCAGGCTCCTCTGTCCATGGGATTCTCCAGGCAAGAATGCTGGAGTGGGTTGCCATGCCCTCCTCCAGGGGATCCTCCCAACCCAGGGATCGAACCCACGTCTCTCTTTTTTTTTTTTTAAGTTTTTTATTTTTTAAATTTTAAAATCTTTAATTCTTACAGGCGTTCCCAAACATGAACCCCCCTCCCACCTCCCTCCCCATAACATCTCTCTGGGTCATCCCCATGCACCAGCCCCAAGCATGCTGTATCCTGCGTCAGACATAGACTGGCGATTTAATTCTTACATGATAGTATACATGTTAGAATGCCATTCTCCCAAATCATCCCACCCTCTCCCTCTCCCTCTGAGTCCAAAAGTCCGTTATACACATCTGTGTCTTTTTTCCTGTCTTGCATACAGGGTCGTCATTGCCATCTTCCTAAATCCCATATATATGTGTTAGTATACTGTATTGGTTTTCTAGATTGGTCATAACTTTCCTTCCAACGAGTAAGCGTATTTTAATTTCATGACTGGAATCACCATCTACAGTGATTTTGGAGCCCCCCAAAAATAAAGTCTAACACTGTTTCCACTGTTTCCCCATCTATTTCCCATGAAGTGATGGGACCAGATGCCATGATCTTCGTTTTCTGAATGTTGAACTTTAAGCCAACTTTTTCACTCTCCTCTTTCACTTACATCAAGAGGCTTTTTAGTTCCTGTTCACTTTCTGCCATAAGGGTGGTGTCATCTGCATATCTGAGGTTATTGATATTTCTCCCAGCAATCTTGATTCCAGCTTGTGTTTCTTCCAGTCCAGCGTTTCTCATGATGTACTCTGCATAGAAGTTAAATAAGCAGGGTGACAATATACAGCCTTGACGTACTCTTTTTTCCTATTTGGAACCAGTCTGTTGTTCCATGTCCAGTTCTAACTGTTGCTTCCTGACCTGCACATAGGTTTCTCAAGAGGCAGGTCAGGTGGTCTGGTATTCCCATCTTTTTCAGAATTTTCCACAGTTAATTGTGATCCACACAGTCAAAGGCTTTGGCATAGTCAATAAAACAGAAATAGATGTTTTTTCTGGAACTCTCTTGCTTTTTCCATGATCCAGCAGATGTTGGCAATTTCATCTCTGGTTCCTCTGCCTTTTCTAAAACCAGCTTGAACATCAGGAAGTTCATGGTTCACATATTGCTGAAGCCTGGCTTGGAGAATTTTGTGCATTAGTTTTATTAGTGTATGAGATGAGTGCAATTGTGCAGTCGTTTGAGCATTCTTTGGCATTGCCTTTCTTTAGGATTGGAATGAAAACTGACCTTTTCCAGTCCTGTGGCCACTACTGAGTTTTCCAAATTTGCTGGCATATTGAGTGCAGCACTTTCACAGCATCATCTTTCAGGATTTGAAATAGCTCAACTGCAATTCCATCACCTCCACTAGCTTTGTTCATAGTGATGCTTTCTAAGGCCCACTTGACTTCACATTCCAGGATGTCTGGCTCTAGATGAGTGATCACACCATCGTGATTATCTTGGTTGTGAAGATCTTTTTTGTATGGTTCTTCTGTGTATTTTTACCACCTCTTCTTAATATCTTCTGCTTCTGTTAGGTCCAGACCATTTCTGTCCTTTATTGAGCGCATCTTTGCATGAAATGTTCCCTTGGTGTCTCTAATTTTCTTGAAGAGATCTCTAGTCTTTTCCATTCTGTTGTTTTCCTCTATTTCTTTACATTGATCGCTGAGGAAGTCTTTCTTATCTCTCTTTGCTATTCTTGGGAACTCTGCATTCAGATGCTTGTATCTTTTCTTTTCTCCTTTCCTTTTCACTTCTCTTCTTTTCACAGCTATTTGTAAGGCCTCCTCAGACAGTCATTTTGCTTTCTTGGATTTCTTTTCCATGGGGGTGGTCTTGATCCCTGTACATTCCTGTACAATGTCACAAACCTGTGTCCATAGTTCATCAGGCACTCTATATATCAGATCTAGGCCCTTAAATCTATTTCTCACTTCCACTGTATAATCAAAAGGAATTTGATTTAGGTCATACCTGAATGGTGTAGTGGTTTTCCCTACTTTCTTCAATTTAAGTCTGAATTTGGCAATAATGATTTCATGATCTGAGCCACAGTCAGCTCCTGGTCTCATTTTTGTTGACTGTATAGAGCTTCTCCATCTTTAACTGCAAAGAATATAATCAGTCTGATTTTGGTATTGACCCATCTGGTGATGTCCATGTGTAGAGTCTTCTCTTGTGTTGTTGGAAGAGGATGTTTGTTATGACCAGTGCATTTTCTTGGCAAAACTCTATTAGTCTTTGCCCTGTTTCATTTCGTACTCCAAGGCCAAATTTGCTTGTTACCCCAGGTGTTTCTTGACTTCCTACTTTTGCATTCCAGTCCCCTATAATGAAAAGGACATCTTTTTTTGGGTGTTAGTTCTAAAAGGTCTTGTAGGTCTTCATAGAACCATTCAACTTCAGCTTCTTCAGCATTACTGGTTGGGGCATAGACTTGGATTATAGTGATATTGAATGGTTTCCCTTGGAGACGAACAGAGATCATTCTGTCATTTTTGAGATTGCATCCAAGTACTACATTTCTGACTCTTTTGTTGACCATGATGGCTACTCCATTTCTTCTAAGGGATTCCTGTCCGCAGTAGTAGATATAATGATCGTCTGAGTTAAATTCATCTATTCCAGTCCATTTCAGTTCGTTGCTTCCCAGAATGTCGACATTCACTCTTGCCATCTCCTGTTTGACCACTTCCAATTTGCCTTGATTCATGGACCTGACATTCCAGGTTCCTATGCAATATTGCTGTTTACAGCATCAGACCTTGCTTCTATCACCAGTCACATCCACAACTGGGTATTGTTTTTGCTTTGGCTCCATCCTTTCATTCTTTCTGGAGTTATTTCTCCACTGACTTCCAGTAGCATATTGGGCACCTAATGACCTGGGGAGTTTCTCTTGAGAAACTCTTTCGGTATCCTATCATTTTGCCTTTTCATACTGTTCACGGGGTTCTCAAGGCAAGAATACTGAAGTGGTTTGCCATTCCCTTCTTCAGGGGATCACATTGTGTGAGACCTCTCCACCATGCCTACATGTCTTGGGTGGCCCCACAAGGCATGGCTTAGTTTCATTGAGTTAGACAAGGCTGTGGTCTTACTGTGATTAGGACCACACTACATTACATTAATGGATATTAATTCGGCCAATCCTTAGTTTAGAACCTTTTTTTTTTTTCATTTTCAACATTATAAGCAATGTTGTTGTAAATATCATCGCATATAACCTTTATGTATATATTATGATAAAAATGCCCTTTTTTTAGCATAAAAGATCCTCTTGATGAAAGTTAAAAAAGAGAGTGAAAAAGATCATGGCATCCAGTCCTATCATTTCATGGCAAATAGATGTGGAAACAATGGAAACAGTGAGAGACTTTATTTTTGGGGCTCCCAAATCACTGCAGATGGTGACTGCAGCCATGAAATTGAAAGATGCTTGCTCGTTGGAAGAAAAGCTATGACCAACCTAGACAGCATATTAAAAAGCAGAGACATTACTTTGCCAACAAAGGCCCGTCTAGTCAAAGCTATAGTTTTTCCAGTAGTCATGTATGGGTGTGAGAGTTGGACTATAAGAAAGCTGAGTGCTGAAGAATTGATGGTTTTGAACTGTGGTGTTGGAGAAAACTCTTGAGAGTCCCATGGACTGCAAGGAAATCCAAGCTGTCAATCCTAATGGAAATCAATCTTGAATATTCATTGGAAGGACTGATGCTGAAGGTGAAACTGCAATTCTTTGGCCACCTGTGAAGATCTGACTCATTAGAAAAGATCCTGATGCTGGGAAAGATTGAAGGCAGGAGGAGAAGGGGATGACGGAGGATGAGAAGGTTGGATGGCATCACCAACTCGATGGACATGAGTTTGAGCAAGCTCCGGGAATTGGTGATGGACAGGGAAGCCTAGAGTGCTGCAGTTCATGGGGTCACAAGGAGTAGGACACGACTGAGGACTGAACTGAACTGAAAAATGCCATTTACCATGTACCTTCACTGAACTTTTAAATAAACAAATTTTACAAATTGATAGATAACAAGAGTGCCTTACTATTTAATTTGCACTTTTTTGATTGCTATTGAAGATGCATATTTGTCCCTACAGGGTAATGGACTTGTTTTTCTTTATTAAAAAGTTGCCTATTTATATACTTTTCCTATTTTAAAAATAGGCATTCTCATCTTTTTCATAATTGTTTCTAAGAAAATTTTAATCAAGGATGTTTAACCTCTTTTTCATATATGATGCAATTATTTTCTTAGTGATTTTTTACTTTTTAAATATTCTTTTCCTTACTATATACATTTCATTTTTATGTGGTCATATTTACTATTCTTTATGGTGTCTGCTTTTGCTTGTATTCTCTGTCCATGCCAGGATGAAATATATTCACTATATACATTTAAAACTTTTTGTTGTTGTTGTTCTATATAATATACATATATAACATTTTAATATACCTGAAATTTATTTTGGACTATAGTTTGAGGTATGGCTCTAATCATATTTTGCTCCCAGATAGCTTGCAGTTGACTCAACAGTTTCTGATGAATAATATATATTTTTCTCCACTGATACAATATGAAAACTTTAGAGAAAGTATAAGTCATTAGAAAGCAACTCCAATATGCAATTGCAACTGTTTTTACTTGCTATCACTCTGTAATGCCACATTACAGCATCCGCATTCCTGCCTCACTGTCCTCTTCTCTGGTGTCTATGGCATCACACTCATGTCCCCACAACAGACAGCAATGCTTTATTCAACTCCTTGTCTTCCTTGTATCTTAAATCTGTCAGCTACTCTCCTGTAGCTTCTCAGATAAGCCCACCAAAATTTCTTGCCTAGACTGCTATGCATATATTCTCAGTTGTGTCTGATTTTGTGACCCTGTGGACTGTAACCCTCCAGGCTCCTCTGCCTATGGAATTTTTCAGGAAGAGTACTGAAGTGGGCTACCATTTCCTTCTCCAGGGCATCTTCCTGACTCAGGGATCAAAGCTTCATCTCTTGTGTCTCCTGCATTGGCATGCAGCTTCTTTACTGCTATGAAAAGAGAATACTATAAATCCTCCTAATTGTCCCCATACCTTTAATTGTCTCTCTCTCTCTGAATCATTCTCGACATACATGACTACATACACTTGCACTTTATACTTAGAAAAGTTTGTACTTTGATTCTACTAGACACCTTTATACTGCTATTTTTAAAAAAATCCTTGATCCCCTTGGTTTTTTTTTTTTTCTTTTTTTCTGTTGGTGTCTTACTAAGAGCATTATTGCAGTTAGCTGCTTATGTGCATGCCAAGTCACTTCAATTCATGTCTGACTCTTTGAGATCCTTTGGACTGTAGCCCACCAGGCTCCCCTGCCCCTGGGATTCTCCAGGCAAGAATACTGGAATGGGTTGCCATGTCCTCCTCCAGGGGATCTTCTTGACCCAGGGACTGAACCTGTGGCTCCTGCACTGCAAGCAGATTCTTCACTGCTGAGCCACTGAGGAAGCCCCACTGAAGGGCTAGTATCATCTTATTCTTCTCTCAACTTCACCTCGCCTAGAGTCTGATATGAAGTAAGACTCAGTAGTGATAGGTCTTAGACCTCCAAATAGTTACTTCCTGAAAGAGTTATCCCTTTCCAAATTGAAATTTCTGTGGACAGAATTGGAATTACATAGGTCACAACTACTTGGGGAAGCAGAGAAAGAGTGAAATGGAAGTCTGTGGAAACCTCCTAAAATGGCAAAGCTCAGAGAGCATCTCCTTCTAGAAGAAAAGGAATACCTTTGAAAAGAAGTTGTATCCCTTCATAATGTCATCCCAGGAGAGTGTCAGGGAAGCCAGTGATGAGAGAAGCCCTGTGAACTAGGTTAGGTTCTTGGAGGCAAAAGTAGCATGACATGACTACATGGGAAACATGTAATATTCATATGTTCAAAATGTGGTATAGCAAATATATATTTCAACTGTATAATAAATATAGTTTTAAAATGAAAGAACCTTTTAATTGTGGTAAAATACACATAGCATTTGCAGTCATAACCGTTTTTTAGTGTGCAGTTCAGTTGCTCAGTCGTGTCCAGCTCTTTGCAACCCCAGGAACTGCAGGCTTTCCTGTCCTTCACTGTCTCCTGGAGTTTGCTCAAATCCATTCCCATTGAGTCAGTAGTGTTAGGTGTATTTACACTGCTGCACAAACAATCCTCAGAACACTTTTCATCTTGCAAAACTGAAACGCCATACACATTAAAAAACAAGTCCCCATTTTCCACCCCCCACAGACTCAGAGGTGTAATATTTTAAGGAAACAAAAGAGAGATCCCTCAGCCATTGGGAAAAAAAAACACACACAAAAAAAACAAAAAACAAAAAAACAAAAACAAAAACCTAGGCAGATACGTTGGTCTGTCTCCTCTGTTCTAAGAACTTCTTGATAATAGCTTATAAGAATTCAACTCCTTTGGAAATGAATTATGTGAAGGGATAAATCCAGTTTCTGTATGATGAAACTATAAATGAATAGTATGTAGGAAAAGTTTACGTAGGAAAAAAAGATGACATAAAAATATTGCCACAAGGTAGAAGAAAATAATCTAATTATAACTTGAATAAAAAAAATGTAATGAAGTAATTGCAGCTATAGAAGGCAGACTGAAAGAAATAATACAAGAATTTGGTGGATAATATGGCCAGGCAGTGGGAACCGAGACCAGAAAAACAGGAGAAGGAAAAATGGGAAGTGAGAGAATTCGGAAAGAAATAGAAGAAAATGAGATCATTTTAGGAATGGAGAATAAATTACAGGACCTAAGAATGAATAGACATTTAAAAAGCAAGAATGAGATGGGTTAATGTAAAAGCAAACAAAATGAGGCTGAAAACAAGAATGATTTTAAAAGATTAGAGGGGAGTTTTATCCTTGGGAGAGAGACAAAAGAAATTTAATATGAATATATTTGAAATTCCTGAAGAAGAAAAGCAAAACATGGACCAGAACAAATATTTTAAAACATAAATAAAAAAGTACTTCTGAAATAAGGAAAAATAGCAATTTGTATGGCTTCCCTGGTGGCTCAGAGGTTTAAGTGTCTGCCTGCAATGTGGGAGACCTGGGTTCAATCCCAGGGTTGGGAAGATCCCATGGGAAGATCCCATGGAGAAGGAAATGACAACCCACGGAAGAAAGCACAGGAACTAAGGACAGTGGAAATGAATAGGAATAAATGAGAAGAATGGAGACAATGGGGAAGGGGTTAGAACAAGATTTCCCTGCTTCTATCTTTTTATGTGGTTTTCATTTTGAAACATTTGCATATACATCTATTAAAAATATGATAAAATTTAAAATGCCTGTTACAAAGTTGGTCCCTTGGATTATAAGCCATTTTTATAGGTCTCACTTTTTTTTTTTCTTTTTAAAATTTTGATGTGAAGAAAGTCCTTTCCAGGCCTGATCCACAGACTGAGTGTGTGGCTCATCCTTGGCTCCTTTCCTCCTCTACCTGGTTCCTGTTACAATTGATTCACTGGTTCACCAGTTCTTTTCTGCTGTGTGCCAGGCATCATTCTAGCCATTGGGCTGCATCTCGGAAAACATAACACTAGTATCCCATCCTCATGGAATTTATATTCTTGTTGCAGAGGAAGGGGGATGAGAATCAAATATACATCAGTAAACTGTCTACGATGTTGCTACTGCTCCTGGGCTGCACTCAGTCGTGTCTGACACTTTGTAACCCCATGGACTGTAGCCTCCCAGGCTCCTCTGTCCATGGAATTCTCCAGGCAAGCATACTGGATTGGGTAGCCATTCCCTTTTCCAAGGGATCTTTCCCAACCTGGGGGTCAAACCCAGGTCTCTTGCACTGCAGGCAGATTCTTTACCATCTGAGCCACCAGAGGAGCGGCAAGTGGGTTGCCACTTCCTACTACAGGCGATCTCACTGACATAGGAATTGAACTCGCATCCCCTCCATCTCCTGCACTGTAGGCAGATTCTTCACCATGGCATCCCGGGGAAGGCTGTATAGTATGTTAGATGATGGTACATGTTCGGGAAAAACAGTATAACATGATGGTATAGAGAGTGGGAGAGGTGTGAAGGTGCTTGTAATTTCTGACAAGGTCTTCGGGAAAGACCCGCTGAGAAGAGATTCCTCCTGTATTTCAACCTTAGGGTCTCTAACCAGATTTTTGCTATTCTGTAAGTAATTAATTTGAATATTTGAGGCAGAAGGAGGAATTCATGATTTTATTTTGTGAGCTTATTTTAGTGAGAAATTTTAGTTTAAAAATATTTGTAAGCTTTTTGTGATTCTTTCTTTGTTAGAAATGGTGAATTAAAACAAACAAACTAACCCTCCAAACAATCCAAATTGTAATTTCTCAAGTCCTTCATTCCATGGATCTTCTTAGGCCAACCAGATACCCACATGCAAGTACACTTTAGACTAAGTGCATTACTGGGAAAATTATTTTCAGTATTGGTGCCCAAAAAGTTATTAAAGGGAAGGATGAAGAGGAGGTTATTATTAATAGAAGAGCTGTGATTCTACTAAAAAGCAACTCCCACACCTTAGGTTGGAAGCTTCTCTCTTTCTGGTAAGCGAAGGGTGTCTGTGTCCAGAACGTGAATGATCTGCCCTGTGATCTCCACTCCTGTATCTTCCCCCCTCGCCACTCCCTGCCCTGAAGGATTCTTCCAAGATTTCACTAATCCCATTAGTATCTGACTTTGTGGAAATTGAGTGGCATTTACAAATTGTACCCACTGCTTTTGAAATTTTGAATCTTAAAAGAAACTGCTTTCATAACTAAATGAGAAGATGAGGGTGGATGAATTAGATATTGCTCAGATTCTGTCAAGGGAAACTAAGCCTTCTTTATCTTTTATTTCAAATTTAATTTTATTCAAAGTATTTCATTTATGTAATTTAAAAAGTCAAATAGTTCTTCAGGGATTTTAAAGAGCAATGAGAGCCCTCTGCTTTATTCTGCCACAATCTGATTATTACGTGCTAAGTCACTTTAGTCGTGTCCAACTCTTTGAGACCTGTTGGACTGTCCCTCCAGGCTTCTCTGTCCATGGGATTCTCCAGGCAAGAATATTGGAGTAGGTTGCTGTGCCCTCCTACAGGGGATCTTCCTGACCCAGGGATTGAGCTTGAATCTCTTATGTCTCCATCATTGACAGGTAGATTACCACCAGCGGCTGCTCTGATGCTTATACCCTAGTAGAAATCATTTTCAACATTTTAGCTCTTTATTTTTGCTTTCGCTTCTACATTTCTAAATGGCATGCTCAGATTGCTGTTTTTGATCTTTGAACTTCAAATATTATATGTTGATTTCTATTGTGCAAGATAAGTATTTACCTCCCTTACATCTGCTAGCCACTGCAAAAATTTTTACATTGTTATAACATTATTAATGTTATCTATAACTGACACATCCATTGTACATTGCTTGGCTTGGTCATATTTTTAACTAGATAAGTGATTCATTTTACTTTTGGGTTATTTTCTTTCACACACTTGTTATTAATTTATCCCTAGATTCTTACCAGAAATAGGTGTCTCTCTGCAAAAAATCCAAACGTTATCAGGCAATATATCAGTTCTATTTTCTTATTTATTGAGCTATCACTTCTGGGAGCCTTCTGGCCTCTCAGTTTGGATTTCTGCTCATTGGCTTTGCAGTAGTGTGGTTCAGAGCTGCTGCTTCATCAACCTCAGTGTGAGGATTTCCTAAGACTTTCATCTGGATCACATGTTTCTTGGATTTCTTTTCTACTCTGGATTTATTCTCTTGATTTCATGAGGGACATCTTCCAGTAATATAAGAAATCAGTCACTGGAGTAAAATTGTTCGAGATTTTTGCACGTCTGAAAATAGCTTTACTTTATTCTCAGACTTGGGTGTAGAATTCTAGACTGGAAATTATTTCCCATCAGACTTGTGAAAATTTTCTAAGTTAGTTCATTGTCTTCTGGCTTTCTGTGTTATTGTTGAAATGTCTGACGGGATTCTTAAAACTTTTTATTTTGAAATAATTATTCTCACAAAAAGTTGAAAAGATTGTTGAGTCTTATGTATCCCTCTCCCAGCTAACCGTAATGTTGAGAGGTTGATCCATTCCAATGGAAACAACATTATAGCTGTAGTAAAATATTAAGTGATGCTATTTTTACTCTCATTCTTTTGTAAATGACATACTGTTTCCTTTCTGATTTACAGGTATCACCCATCAGATATTCTGAAATTTTATGATATGTACCTTGGTACAATTTTTCTCATTCATTGTGCTGTGTATTGAAAAGTGAAGGTGAAAATGTTATTCACTCAGTCATGTCTGACTCTTTGCGACCCCATGGACTGTAGGCCACTAGGCTCCTCTGTCCATGGAATTCTCCAGGCAAGAATACTCTAGTGGGTTGCCATGCCCTCCTCCAGGGGATCTTCCCAGCCCAGGGATCGAACCCAGGTCTCTTGCACTGCAGGTGGATTCCTTTACAGCCTGATTCTTTCACAGTCTGAGCCACCAAGGAAGCCCAAGAATACTGGAGTGGATAGCCTATCCCTTCTCCAGGGGATCTTCCTGACCCAAGAATCAAACCAGGTCTTCTGCATTGAAGGTGGATTCTTTACCAGCTGAGCTACCAAGGAAGTCCCTGAGTCACCAAGGAAGCCCAATTTTATGATAATGTTCAGTTCAGTTGCTCAGTTGTGTTTGACCCTTTGCAACCCCATGGGTTGCAGCATGTCAGGCTTCCCTGTCCATCATCAACTCCCGGAGCTTGCTCAAACTCATGTCCATCGAGTTGGTAATGCCATCCAACCATCTCATCCTCTGTCATCCCCTTCACCTCCTGCCTTCAATCTTTCCCAGCATCAGGGTCTGGTATGATAATGTACCTCAGTACAATTTTTCTCATTCATTGTGCTGTGTATTAGGTGGGTCTTTTCTACCTGGAAATTTTATGTAGTTCCTCATAGTTTTCTCTCTTCCATTTCTATTTTATGTGCTTTCTTTCTCAAATTGTATTGTATATGTCATAGACTTAAAAAAAAAATCTTCTTAAAACTATTTTTCCTTCTACCTTATTTTTATGATAGCGCTCCTCAAATGTATCTTTCTATTCTTCTGTTTGATTTTCATTTATTGTACTTTAACTTTCCATGAGTGTTTTTGAACATCATCCTCTTCATTTTAAAGGATACACTAAGTTTCTAAAAAGTTTCTCTAAAGATATCAATATTAATATTTCCTTTGAAAACACCTTTACCTATCTGCCTCCGCTTTGTTTTCCTGGGTCCATTTTCATATTAAAGCCTGTCTCATGTGCATATGAGGATGGAGCAGACATACAGGACTTCACCATTTTTTAAAATAGAAATTCTGTCAGATCTGTTATCATCCCCCTCGAATTTAGAGGCCCCTGAGGCCTCCTGTTCCTGGCTGACCTTAGGGAGTTTCAGGCCTTGTTTCTTGGCTTCTCTTCATAGAGGCACTTTGCTTTCTATCTTTTCTTGACTGAATTACCTGCTCCTTGAGTCCTTAAATTCTTTGGTTTTCTTTGTCTGCTTCCACTTCTCATTAGTCTCATTCCTTTTGTCCTTACAAGTTAACGCCCTAAACTTTTAAATTACTTCCATTTTGAGAGAAAGTGGAGGTAAACTAGTATATTTAACTGTGTGATTTATCTGGGCTTTTTTGCTATAATGTTCAATAACTCTTTACTGTAGGTGCATAGAAAGTATTTTGGTTTTGTGTATGCCTGCATCACCGACTCAATGGATGTGAGTCTGAGTGAACTCCGGGGGTTGGTGATGGACAGGGAGGCCTGGAGTGCTGCGATTCATGGGGTCGCAAAGAGTCTGACATGACTGAGCAACTGAACTGAACTGAACTGAACTGACACCTGTTTTATTTCATATCACCTCATTAAAGTCTCTTTGTAAAAATATTTTTAGCAAATTATCTTGGATTTGTTAGGTAATGATTTTTCTCTTTTATAAATTGAAAAAAAATTATTTTACTCCTTTCACTGGTGCTTGTGAAAGTATTTATACGTAATTTTAGCCAATTATTTTTTGTTATCTTACTTCATTTGTACATACTTTAAACTTATTTAAAAATTATTTTAGCTAATTTCTTAGACTTTCTCAGTAGGTGATAGTTTGACTATTTCCAATGTCTATTCAGGTGTTATTCATATGAAAATGTTCACGTTTGTGTGCTAGGAGCCAGTGGACAGCTCTGGAGTCTGATAGTTGTACAACAGAACATCTTCATGGTTCATTCTGCCTTAGCCTATGGTGGCTTCTGTCTCTGGGCTCTATTTATTCTCTGTGAATTGCTCAAATGAGAAAATAGGATATAGGAAGGACAGAAAAAGAAAATACTCAGGTCGGAAACTGTTCGATATGCATTTTCTTTCTCAGTAAGGAAGTATATCCTCCAAACTTCTTTAAATAGAAACAAGCAGTTTGAAGAACTTGTTTTCTTTTCATTTCTTTAATTTTTTTCTTTTGGCTGTTGTGCCAGTGAGTTTCCATGACATGTAGGATTCAAGATTGGACTGGGAAACATATAGGCAAGAAAGAGAGTACAACTGTAAACCAGTATTTCTAAAGAGGCTTTGGGACATCCTGCACATTACAGAAGGCTTAGGAGAGCCGGTAAACATGGAGTACATTCTTAGATTTAGTGAAACTTCCACCAACACAGAGCACGATGCTTCGGCCACTCTAAAACTCATATTCTGTAAGTGCCAGTGCGCCCTCTGTTTTGAGTATGCAGTGTGATCAACAATATATTAAATCAGGATGCTGTGCTCTATGAGCAAAAGAAATGTGTCTGTGCAGTCTCTTCTGGCCTTCCACAAAACTGAAGAAAATGTGGGGAAAGAAAATGTGACAGCTCCTTATAGCGCTGAAAATTACAAATAACTTGAAGACTGAAACTCTGAAAATCTTTCCTTCCTATAAGGCAGGTAGAACCAAAATTTTAAAACCCCAATTTGGCTTGATGTCATAGCACACCTAGATTTTGCCTTGCTACTTAAAAAAAGCAGAAAGATAACTTTCCCACTGTGTCAATGGACTGAGAAATTCTAGGTCTGAGCCAACCAAAAGAAAGTATTATTCTTCCTCTGTTCTGCTGCTTTGATCTGTACAAAGTAAATACCTTCTCGCCTCTGCCCTTTGGTTTTTTCCATCTTCTTTTTCACCACTAACACTGACACCACCATCCAGAGATAGTGACTTTCAGAAAACAATCAGGTAAGAAATAGTCAGAGACTTATGGTAGCAGGTTATGTTCCCAGCAAAATCAATGAAAATAAATCTATACTTACATTCACCTTGGGAAACATTTAAACAACAAAGGAAAAAATACCATAAAACATCTAACAAAATAAAACAAAACCAAAAAAGTTATCTACAGAAGAATAATACTGACGTCAGTTTCTTGTCTTCCAACAAAAGGTGTTCAACAGTTGAGACAGAGAATTTTCTACTCAACAAATATCTGTGTTCTTCTGCCTGTGCTTCTGCCCAGCTCCCTTGTAGTTAGGTGTGGGAATGGAGATGACAGAGGTCACTTCTGTGTTGACAATTTTACAAGCCTGATTTCATCTCCCAAAGTGCCCCGTAGGTCTGCAGGCCTTCTCTGTGGTTATCCTCTCAGATCCCAAATGCAGAGTTGGAATTAAGCATTTCTGGCCACTGAAAAATCTCAACATTGCCTCCGTGTGTGTGAAACGAGAGCTATTATGATAGGAATGCAGGACAGGAGAAAGCCCTGGAGCTGCCCCTTTCCTTCAAAACAGCAAAACGAAAGGTGATCATAGCTCTTGGGACAATTTTTTATGGCTTCTTCACAAGTCATACTAGATAAAAAGATTGTGGGAGCAGAAGCTTCAAGGCCTCTTGAAACCAACATTTGGCAGTCTCACAATATCACTTTATTGCCTTCTATTGCTCAATGCAAGTTACAAGGCCAGTTCAGAACTGAGCGTAGAGAAATAGAGGTTCTTCCACACAAAAATAACAGCAAAGTCCTTTTACCTAGACGTATCATACAGGGATGTGAGAAATTATTGCATCCATGTCTGCAAGAAACCTACCGTCTCACAGGAATTAGCTGGATAATGCGAAGTATTTTAGTATTTCATTTTCATCTGACATGAAGTACACTTTCACTCTTTCACCTCAAGGTTATGTCATTTCAAATCCCTTTACTCATATAGCCTACTGGGAAGTAGATTGTTGGGGGAGGCTGGCTCACACACACAGTCTTTCTACCCCCCCCCCCACTCCCCCTGCCGCCACTCATCCAAAAGTGGGTTCTCGGCTTGCAATACTTCCCTGCTGCTGCTGCTGCTGCTAAGTCGCTTCAGTTGTGTCCGACTCTGTGCAACCCCAAAGACAGCAGCCCCCCCGGCTTCCCCATCCCCGGGATTCTCCAGGCAAGAGACGTAAATAGTCCACATAAAAAGTCCTGTGTCAGGCTTTTCACCTTGTGTAAGAATATCTTTCCTGTTTCAGGCTCAAAGAATGCTCTTTTTTCTTTTCTTGAAGTCTGTGCTTCATGTGGCACCTGGTCAACCCCAGGTCAACCCCTGGTCAACCCCTTGTCAACCCCTGGTCAACTGTCATATCTGTCCTCTACCAGGAGGGCACAGGGGTCTTTCTACGATGGCACAGATTGCCCTGTGTTGGCCACAGGGAATGACTGATGCCCACTGCAGAAGCTGATATTGCTCTGTTGTCTGTAAGTAAAGCATTGTTTTACTCAGTGCTTGACTGTACTGTGTTCTTCTTGGTGATTTTGATGCCAAGAGGCAATGGGCAGAGTCCTTTCCTGGAATTGGTAACCAGTGCATGGTAACCTACTCCAACACTAATCATTTCAACATTCAGAACATCATGGTATGGGGGCACTACATTGATGGCATCGTAAATATTGGAGTGCTGAAAATAAGTGTAGCTGACACTTAGGTGTTCAGTTGTGTCTGACTCTTTGTGACCCATGGACTGTAGTCCACCAGCCTCCTCTATCCATGGGATTCTCCAAGCAAGAATACTGGGGTGGGTTACCATTTCCTCCTCCAGGGGATCTTCCTGAGCCAGGGATAGAACCCGAGTCTCCTGCATATTGTGCGGCGGGCAGATTCTTCATCACTGAATCGTTGAGGAAGCCACTGGACACTTTGTAAGAGCTCTCAGTGTGCTCAGTCACTCAGCTGTGTCTGGCTCTTTGCAATTCTTTGTTCTGTAGCCTGCCAGACTCCTCTGTCTAGATACTTCAGTTCAGTTCAGTTCAGTCACTCAGTCGTGTCCGACTCTTTGCGACCCCAGGAATCGCAGCACGCCAGGCCTCCCTGTCCATCACCATCTCCTGGACTTCACTCAGACTCAGGTCCATCGGGTCTGTGATGCCATCCAGCCATCTCATCCTCTGTCGTCCCCTTTTCCTCCTGCCTCCAATCCATCCCAGCATCAGAGTCTTTTCCAGTGAGTCAACTCTTCTCATGAGGTGGCCAAAGTACTGGAGTTTCAGCTTCAGCTCATTCCTTCCAAAGAAATCCCAGGGTTGATCTCCTTCAGAATGGACTGGTTGGATCTCCTTGCAGTCCAAGGGACTCTCAAGAGTCTTCTCCAACACCACAGTTCAAAAGCATCGATTCTTCGGTGCTCAGCCTTCTTCACAGTCCAACTCTCACATCCATACATGACCACAGGAAAAACCATAGCCTTAACTAGATGGACCTTTGTTGGCAAAGTAATGTCTCGGCTTTTCAATATGCTATCTGCTACTGAAAGTCACTTCAGTTGTGTCCGACTCTGTGTGACCCCATAGACAGGAGCCTTCCAGGCTCCCCTGTCCCTGGGACTCTCCAGGCAAGAACACTGGAGTGGGTTGCCATTTCCTTCTCCAATACATGAAAGTGAAAAGTGAAAGTGAAGTCGCTCAGTCGTGTTCGACTCTTAGCAACCCCATGGACTGCAGCTCACCAGGCTCCTCCGTTCATGGGATTTGCCAGACAAGAGTACTGGAGTGGGGTGCCATTGCCTTCTCCGAATATGCTTTCTGGTCATAACTTTCCTTCCAAGGAGTGAACATCTTTTAATTTCATGGCTGCAATCACCATCTGCAGTGATTTTGGAGCCCCTCAAAATAAAGTCTGACACTGTTTCCACTGTTTCCCCATCTATTGCCCATGAAGTGATGGGACCAGATGCCATGATCTTTGTTTTCTGAATGGTGAGCTTTAAGCCAGTTTTTTCACTCTCCTCTTTCACTTTCACCAGGAGGCTTTTTAGGTCCTCTTCACTTTCTGCCATAAGGGTGGTATCATCTGCATATCTGAGGTGATTGATATTTCTTCTATCAATCTTGATTCCAGCTTGTGCTTCTTCCAGCCCAGCATTTCTCTGCATAGAAGTTAAATAAGCAGGGTGACAATATACAGCCTTGACGTACTCCTTTTCCTATTTGGAACCAGTCTGTTGTTCCATGTCCAGTTCTAACTGTTGCTTCCTGACCTGCATACAGATTTCTCAAGAGGCAGGTCAGGTGCTCTGGTATTCCCATTTCTGTCAGAATTTCCCACAGTTTCTTGTGATCCACGCAGTCAAAGGCTTTGGCATAGTCAATAAAGCAGAAATAGATGTTTTTCTGGAACTCTCTTGCTTTTTCCATGATCGAGCAGATGTTGGCAATTTCATCTCTGGTTCCTCTGCCTTTTCTAAAACCAGCTTGAATATCTGGAAGTTCACGGTTCACAGTTCACGTATTGCTGAAGCCTGGCTTGGAGAATTTTGAGCATTACTTTACTAGCATGTGAGATGAGTGCAATTGTGAGGTAGTTTGAGCATTCTTTGGCATTGCCTTTCTTTAGGATTGGAATGAAAACTGACCTTTTCCAGTCCTGTGGCCACTGCTGAGTTTTCCAAATTTGCTGGCATATTGAGTGCAGCACTTTCACAGCAGCATCTTCCAGGATTTGAAATAGCTCAACTGGAATTCCATCACCTCCACTAGCTTTGTTCATAGTGATGCTTTCTAAGGCCTACTTGACTTCACATTCCAGGATGTCTGTCTCTAGGTGAGTGATCACACCATTGTGATTATCTTGGTTGTGAAGATCTTTTTTGTAGAGTTCTTCTGTGTATTCTTGCCACCTCTTCTTAACATCTTCTGCTTCTGTTAGGTCCATACCATTTCTGTCCTTTATTGAGCCCATCTTTGCATGAAATGTTCCCTTGGTATCTCTAATTTTCTTGAAGAGATCTCTAGTCTTTCCCATTCTGTGGTTTTCCTCTATTTCTTTGCATTGATCACTGAGGAAGGCTTTCTTATCTCTCCTTGCTATTCTTTGGAACTCTGCATTTGATTCTTATATCTTTCCTTTTCTCCTTTGCTTTTCGCTTCCCTTATTTTCACAGCTATTTGTAAGGCTTCCTCAGACAGCCATTTTGCTTTTTTGCATTTCTTTTCCATGGGGATGGTCTTGATCCCTGTCTCCTGTACAATGTCATGAACCGCCATCCATAGTTCATCAGGCACTCTATCTATCAGATCTAGGCCCTTAAATCTATCTCTCACTTCCACTGAATAATCAAAAGGGATTTCATTTAAGTCATACCTGAATGGTGTAGTGGTTTTCCCTACCTTCTTCAATTTAAGTCTGAATTTGGCAATAAGGAGTTCATGATCTGAGCCATAGTCATCTCCCGGTCTTGTTTTTCCTGACTGTATACAGCTTCTCCATCTTTGGCTGCAAAGAATATAATCAATCTGATTTCAGTGTTGACCATCTGGTGATGTCCATGTGTAGAGTCTTCTCTTGTGTTGTTGGAAGTGGGTGTTTGCTATGACCAGTGCATTCTCTTGGCAAAACTCTATTAGCCTTTGGCCTGCTTTATTCCATATTCCAAGGCCAAATTTGCCTGTTACCCCAGGTGTTTCTTGACTTCCTACTTTTGCATTCTAGTTCCCTATAATGAAAAGGACATCTTTTTTGGGTGTTAGTTCTAAAAGGTCTTGTAGGTCTTCATAGAACCGTTCAACTTCAGCTTCTTCAGCGTTACTGGTTGGGGCATAGACTTGGATTACTGTAAGAATGAATGGTTTGCCTTGGAAATGAACAGAGATCATTCTGCCGTTTTTGAGATTGCATTGAAGTACTGCATTTTGAACTCCTTTGTTGACCATGATGGCTACTCCATTTCTTCTAAGGAATTCCTGCCCACAGTAGTAGATATAATGGTCATCTGAGTTAAATTCACCCATTCCAGTCCATTTTAGTTTGCTGATTCCTAGAATGTCGACATTCACTCTTGCCATCTCCTGTTTGACTACTTCTAATTTGCCTTGATTCATGGACCTGACATTCCAGGTTCCTATGCAATATTGCTCTTTATAGCATCAGACCTTGCTTATATCACCAGGCACATCCACAGCTGGGTATTGTTTTTGCTTTGGCTCCATCCCTTCATTCTTTCTGGAGTTATTTCTCCACTGACCTCCAGTAGCAGATTGGGCACCTACTGACCTGGGGAGTTCCTCTTTCAGTATCCTATCATTTGGCTTTCCATACTGTTCATGGGGTTTCAAGGCAAGAATACTGAAGTGGTTTGCCATTCCCTTCTCCTGCTGCTGCTGCTGCTGCTAAGTCGCTTCAGTCATTTCCGACTCTGTGCAACCCCAGAGACAGCAGCCCACCAGGCTCCCCCATCTCTGGTATTCCCCAGGCAAGAACACTGGAGTGGGTTGCCATTTCCTTCTCTAATGCATGAAAGTGGAAAGTGAAAGGGAAGTCGCTCAGTCATGTCCGACTCTTCGCGACCCCAGGGATCGCAGCCTACCAGGCTCCTCCATCCATGGGATTTTCCAGGCAAGAATACTGGAGTCGGGTGCCATTGCCTTCTCCGTCCCTTCTCCAGTGGACCACAATCTGTTAGACCTCTCCACCATGACCCTCCTATCTTGGGTGGCCCTACACCACATGGCTTAGTTTCTTTGAGTTAGACAGGCTGTGGTCCGTGTGATTAGATTGACCAGTTTTCTGTGATTATGGTTTGTGTGTCTGCTCTCTGATGCCTCTTGCAATACCTACTGTCTTACTTGGGTTTCTCTTACCTTGGATGTGGGGTATCTCTTCATGGCTGCTCCAGCAAAGCGCAGCCGCTGCTCCTTATCTTGCACGAGGGGTATCTCCTCATACTTCAGTATCTAGTAATTCCATGTCTGATAGTCAGTGGAAGCATAGAACAGCCCAGTAAAGGTGGGAACACTAAGTACTCAGACACATCAGGAATTAAGACTTATATTATCCACTGTTAAAATTACCGACCATCAGAGGCACTATTGGGATCAAGAAAAGGATGGAAAATAAGAAGCAAAATAAGAAAAGGAAGGAAAAACTTAAGATTATAGCCTTGAAACTAGGTACAAACTCTATAATTATAGCAACTGGTATGTAACCTTAAGATATATTTTACTCAACGTCTGTCTTCCCTTCTCTGACCACTATTATTTTGTATGAGATGTGATGTTAGCACTTAAGTTCATTTAAATTGTCATCTATAAGGCCCCTATGTAGATCTGAGTGGTTAAGAGCTGGTTATCTTGGAGATCCTAAACTTGAATTTGATTCAGGGATGAACAGTTCTTAGTGCTTCCCTTTTTCAGGAAGAAGAGGGTGATATTATCTATATTTATACAATGGGTAGGCATTGATATTATGTGGAAACATGTAGTTATTGAATATGACTAGATGACAAGAGAGTAGGCCTCCCCATGTGGTGCTAGTGGTAAAGAACCATCTGCTAATCAGGATACACAGGAGACATGGGTTCGATCCCTGGGTCAGGAAGATCCCCGGGAAAAGGGCATGGCAACCCACCCCAGTAATCTTGCCTGGAGAATCTATGGACAGAGGAGCTTGGTGGGCTACAGTCCATGAGGTCACAAAGAGTCAGACACGACTGAAGCCACTTGTACTTGAACTTGTACGGATGATGAAAGTAGATGCTGAGTAATAGGAGGATGTGGACAGTGAATGCCTTGTTCCTCACAGCCCTTCAGTCCAGTCCTTGCCCTCTCTTTACTCTCCCATATATCACAGGTCTAACTCTTGTCAATACCCCCTTGTTGGTGGGTTTATGCCTGAGATTTAGCCAGTAATAGGTGCCATGCTATGCTGGGCATAGTTGCTCAGTCGTGTCTGACTCTTTATGATCCTGTGACTTCAGCCCGCCAGGCTCCTCTGTCCATGGGGATTCTCCAGGCAAGAATACCAGAGTGGATTGCCATGCCCTTCTCCAGGGGATCTTCCCAACTCAGGGATTGAATCCAGGTCTCCCGCATTGCAGGTAGATTTCTTTAAGTTACACAGGTGGCTCAGAGGTTAAAGCGTCTGCCTGGAATGCAGGAGACCTGGGTTCAGTCCCTGGGTTGGGAAGAACCCCTGGAGAAGGAAATGGCAACCCACTCCAGTACTCTTGCCTGGAGAATCCCATGGAGGAAGGAACCTGGTAGGCTGCATTCCATGGGGTCGCAAAGAGTCGGACATGACTGAGCGACTTCACTTTCACTTTCTTCACTGTCTGAGTCACGAGGAAAGCTCAATAATAGGTGCTAGTGGAAGATTAAATGAATGAAGGAAAGCAGGCTCCTCTGCAGTACAGCTAGCAGATGCTACATTTCCTTGGTGGCTCCAGCCCTCTCTGGACAGGCCTACCACTGTTACTGCAGGTGACTTAGGCTGGTATCACTGCCTCTTCTTTTTGTTCCTCTGGCCTAGGGACAGCAGTGGCCCCCTGCTTTTGCTGATCTCTGGATTGCTTCATGGTATTTTACTTGATTTCTCAACCAGCCCTTAATCTGTGCAGCCAATTCTCTTAAGACATAGTCTTTTTGTTTTCTATTTTGTAAATAAGTTTGTTTGTACTTTTTTTTTTTTAGTTTTCACATATAAGCAATATCGTATGATATTTGCCATTCTCTGTCTGACATTTCACTTAATGGTACTGTCCATTGACAGAGGAATGGGTAAAGAAGATGTGATACATATATGCAATGGACTATTACTTTAAAACAATGAAAACTACCTTAAAAAAAGTGAAATAATGCCATTTTCAGCAACACAGATGGACCTGGAGATGGTCATCCTAAGATGCTTTCTTTGTGTCTTAGGGCAAGGTGGTTTCTACTTTTCTTTGTTGTTGTTGAACTCTGAATGATAAACTAAATATATAAAAACCAAAACTCAGATTGTTATGAATCTTTTTAAAACATGAAGGGGACAAAATTATTCTCAAAGTAAAAACAAGACATGATATAAAAATATGATATAATGGTTACCTGGATTTGAAATGCTAGTTTAGTCTAATGCACATCAAGAGGAGGTTAGTGGAAAACTGTTTGGGCACATATGTTCAGACAGAAATTTAGCACATTAGAAGGAAGGAGGCAATACAGAAATTATGCTGTTTTACTCTTGACTCTGATTTTAATTGCAATATAAATTTAATGCATCCTTTCATACCCTTAAGGTTAATAAAGAATGGAAATGAAATACACACCTCATAGAACATAGAGGCAAAAGGTACATATTTGTGTACAAAAAAAACTGGCAACAAAAATAACATCAAGGCATCATTAAAAACATGTATAAAATACGTCACATATAAGTTTAGTATGATGAATTACTTATTTTTAAAAAAATAATTAAGACAGCGTGTGAATGGGAAAAAAGTCTCAATTTGGGTCAAAAGCAAATATACTTCTGTTCACATATATATTTATTAAATACATTCAAATAAAAATAAACCAGAAGATGTAGCAGCGTTATGAGACTAAGATTTTGTGTAAAATGCAGTTTGTGGTTTTCAGCACTCCCGGTGTAAATACACACAACCCTCCCGCTTCCTCAACAATACCAACTGTTTTTTGGTCTGGAGGCCTTCTACCACACTCTCCTGCAATCTTTACTGGAGGACCTGATGGGAGAGGAAAAGCTGGGAGGCAGGGAGAAGCCAGGGTGTTTACTGGGTAGGGGAGCAGTTGGCCACCACCTGGAGCAAAGGAAGAGGCTGTCCAGTCTAACTGTTGTTTCCTAAACTGACTTTGAAACAACCCTTCATTTTTGCTGCAACTTCAGCCTCAGCTCCTGAGCTTCCTTTAGCTATTTTTTAAAGCCTTCTGGGAGGGTTGCAGCAACAACAGCGAGGTGCTTCAATTCTCACATTGCTCATTGAAGATTCAGTTTACTTAGGAATGCTCTGCCTGTTGCCACTGTTCATGGCTCTCCAGCTTTCAAGGCACTGTTGCTAGACTCCTGTCCTCATCCTGTTGCCTTTGTGAGCAGATCCTTTTTCCTCTTTTTTTCTTTTTTAATCCCTCCATTCTAGTTTATTTGACATTGTGGGCAGTAAAGTGGGGACTGGCCAGACTGCATCTCTAGCCCTCCTACTGGTCTCAGTGTGTTTTTTTTTTTTTCCTTTCTCTTTTTGGGTGTGGACAGTCTTTTCTGTTGTTCTTTCATTCTCAGACATAGTTGCCATGTGTGTCATCTGTTCTGGTATAGGTCTGTCCTTCTATGTCCTTGGGAGGAGACAAGCACAGAATCCTCCTACCCGCTCCCCCCAGCTTGTCCCCTCCTCTGTTAACCTGAGGCTCTGAAGCCTGAGATGTTGCCTCCAGATGTGCTTGTTCATTTGATTTTTTCCCCAGAGTCACCTCTTATAATAAGCCTGAGTAGAAATTTGTTGAAAGTATTAAGCAGCGTCCAATGCACACTAATACATTCTGCTAAAATTATAGAACTCTGTGAGCATATCGTCCACCTTTCAATCTATAGAAGAAGATAGTTTATCATAGCACAATA
Source organism: Ovis canadensis (assembly GCF_042477335.2). Lineage (NCBI taxonomy): Eukaryota > Metazoa > Chordata > Mammalia > Artiodactyla > Bovidae > Ovis > Ovis canadensis. Next base: position 39,303,322 of record NC_091250.1, on the reverse strand, counting down.
ATTATCATCACCTCTCCATCATTGAATATCTTGCCAATACTATCTATTATCATTAGGTGAATAGTTAATCTCATATTCTTCAGTTTACATGTTGACATCGCTATGCTTTCAGTACTTATTCTGTGTTACCTAGGGTAGCAGATGAGTAGCTGTAACTAAGACAGCCTGAAACACAGTGGCTTATACCTGTGACTCGAGGGAGGCAGAGCTGAAGACAGCTGAGCTGCTTACCTCAGGACTACTGCAACTCTGAGTCTAAAGTTTTCATCCTCTCCCAGCCAGTGGAGTACACAAACACTGAAAGGCTTGATCAGTATGTGATAATAATCTCTATTATTTTTATTCCATTGGCCAGAACATGGTTATATGTCCCCATCAACTTGCAGGGAAGATTTTGGAAATGTAGTGTCTACTTGAATATCCATCTACCCAGTAAAAACTATGATTTTTAAAAAAGTGTTATTAAAGAAGAGGAGTGTGGATATTTGTGACAATTAGCAGGCTCTGCCAAGTGGAGGTCCAGTCATTACCAAATCACCACTGACCTTCTACTTCTCTTACTCATTCCCTTCTGGGGGAGCAACTTCAGTAACTGTGGGTTGGGATCCACTGGACATGCACAGTCCTGTTTCTTCTTCCCTTTTTTCATTACTGCCCATTCTGCAGAAATGGTATGTGCTCAGTTGCTCACGGATACATGATGAACTTGGTGGTGAAGGACCCTCCCTTGCAGGAGAGGCCTAGGGTGTTTACTGATGCTAGTGATTGATTTGGTATGAGTGTCTTCTAGCAGGATTCACTCGCCTATGTGTCCACAGGAAAAGTTCATTTCCCCCAGTATCAGCTTTGCCAATTTAGTCTCATTTGTCTGACTCCTTTTCTATTTCTAAACTGGTTCAGAACATGTAAAGAGGAGAAATGTTTTATCAGCTGGGCACTTTTGAACCTCAACAAGTTGGTCCAAAGAGAGCAAAACTTTTACCTTCTCACCAAAAAAAAACACAAACAAAAAAAGAGCTGTCCTATACAATGAAATATCATTACTATTTTAGTAGACTCTACTTATCCACCAATGTACAATTGCTCTCTTGTTTTTGTTTACATTTTAAATTAAACTCTGTTTTGTTAAAACATAACTGTTTTTATTTTGTTCTGAATTGAATTCTGTTTTGTTAAATATACACTGAATTGAATTCTGTTTTGTTGAAACATAAAGGGTCATAAAACTCCTCCTTTCTTTATCTTAGCATTTTTGTTGTATACCCATTAAAAATTTTTGTCATGTTGTTTTAATTAAATCTCTTACAAATCATATAAGAATACATTTCCCCAGCTTAACATGTGGTAACTGGCTTGCCTAAAATCATTAATGTCATATTTTTTTATATTTACTTTTACCTGATTGTCTTTTTTTTTACTCTACTCTATTGTTTCTTGTTGGATTTATGTGGTTTTTTCCCCCTTCCAACCCTGGGGATTTGAAGATTTCTACTTTATTTCTTTCTTAAAAATTAACTTAAAATTTTTCAACATTTTTAATTGTACAACATACATATAAAATGCATAATTTATATTTTGTGTGCTTAGGTGCTCAGTCATGTCTGACTCTTTGCAACCCCATGGACCACAGCTCTTCAAGCTCCTTTGTCCATGGGATTCTCCAGGCAAGAATACTGGAGTGGGTTGCCATGCCCTTCTCCATTCATATTTTACTAGTCAATAAATTTTTAAAAAGTAAATTACTGCTTACAGCTGTATAATCAACACATAGCTTGGAAAATAGAATATTATCCTAGAAACCATATTCTTGTATCTTAATACTGTTGTTTTTCACCCTTACCTCCAAGATATGATGACTATCCTGACTTCTGAGATCTGTGTCTTTTTGAGACTTGACAACTCATTTCTTTTCATGGCACATTGCCTGATTTATGAAATATTTTTGCTGTTTTTTGTAGGTATATATTTATATTCATTGTAGTTTTACTTAGTATTTCCTTGATCACATGGATGAAGTTTACATGGATTACATAAAATGAACTCTAGAATCTTTCATATGTTCATTGACCAAGGGATTTTGTTAATGAAATACTTAGAATAAGTAGAGATTAGTGCCTCTGTAGAAAGAGGCATCAGAGTTTTTCTCTCTTTCATATTCTCTGTCATGAGAGGCCACAGTGAGATGGCATCTGTTTACAAACTAGAAAGAGAACCCTCACCAGAATCTCACCATGATGATCCCTAATCTCAGACCTACAGCCTCCAGAATTCAGAAAAAAATAATTTTTGATATTTAAACCAACTGGCCTATGGTTATGGCAGCCGGAGAAGACTATTAATAGAATGATCTAAAGGATGTCTTGTTGGAGAAAAACCTTCTATATCCTAAATCCATGCAGGGAATCACCTGTATTTCCTTCTAAATATTTTGAATTTTATCATTTGAATGAAGCTAAAGAAATCTAGGAGTTTTAGGATCCCTAGGATTGTGGTAGCCACCTACATTGGAATTACCTGAAACCTCCTATTGAAATCCACATTTAGTAAAAGGACTAATACTAAAACTCCTGTACCTGACTTCCACGGTATAACTGGGAGACTGAGATGACTATAAACTTCAATTTGAATGTGATCAGAAAGAACATAAGATGGGCAGAGTTGTGGCCAGAACCCCTAGTATTGCATAGAGCCCAGAAAAATTTGCACAGACAGAACAATGTTAAGTACAGAGGCAGGCTGGCAGCGACAGAGGCAGGCTGGCAGCGGCAGAGGCCAGATAACATCAGTACATGTGGGACCCTACTGTGTGAAGGAAGGAGTCCCAGCTTAAGGAAACTGCTGAAGGCAAAAGTGAGTAGTTCAGAGGACTCACATGGAGGAGCTGAATGAAACAGGCTTCAAAGAGCCTGGACTGGAACTGATAGTTTTAGGGAGGCATCCATTCTTGGGTAGAAAAAGGGAAGCAATCTGGAAATTGGAGATGTTCTTTGAAAGCAGCAGTCAGTGATTACAAAGTAGGCTTTTAATCACTGATAGGAATGAAGAACCTACAAAAAGGCCACAAAAAGGCACCATAAAATAAAACAATGTCCGGTTGTTTTGTTACAACAAAAGGAGGAAACCTTGAGCTGAGAAATCAGAGGAGGCACTTCAGTCACCTGCTGCATCTCAGTCCATAAATCCCCCTTCTGACTAAAATACTAGACATATTTAACATCTTTAAAAATAAAAAACAACAAGCCAAAACTAATGTGCAAATTCCCCAGATATACAATAAGAAAACAATAGATAATAAAGTCCAAAATTGTTTTGCAAATAAATGTACATAAGAGAAATGCTGCCACAAAGTGTAAGAACGTTGAAACAAAAATAAAACAAAGGAAAAAAATGAGGCATTCAAAATGGAAAAATCCATCAGCAGAATTGCAAAAACTCAGAAGAAATGGTTTAAACACAAGAAGCTATGAAAGGATATTTGAGAAAACCTGAAAACATTCTCAAAAAGGACAGTCATCTCAGAAATGAGGATGAATTATTGACACACAGGGATTAACAAATATGACTATATGATACAGGGGCACAGGTGATAGAAATGAGGAAGGTCAAGAAAATCATGCAGATATAAGGAAGAAGAGAACCAAAAAAGCTGAGGAAAATTGAGAACTTTTATAGGTTTCAGGTTATAACTCTCACATAAAGTAAATCTAATAAATAGATAAATAAAGACCCTTAAAAAAATGAAACAGAACCAATATTTCAAAATGTAATTCAAGGAAATCTTCCTGAAATTATAGAACACTGATTCTGTACACTGAATTGTCAACTTGGAGCTTATTCTGGCATTAGACACTAAAGATAAACTTCTCTGGGCTTCTGACAGAACAACTAAGTTCTTTCAAAGGAAGTCAAAGCAGGTTGTCATCCGACCTCTCAGCCACAAGATTTTTTTTCAGAATAGTTTAGCTATATCTATAAGATGTACAAAGAAGTAATGAGCTAATGATATTAATATAATATCTAGCTAAGTTATAATATCTAGCTAAGTTATAATGGCAACCCACTCCAGTACTCTTGCTGGAAAATCCCATGGACAGAGGAGCCTGGTAGGCTGCAGTCCATTGGGTCGCGAACAGTTGAACATGACTGAGCGACTTCACTTTCACTTTTCACTTTCATGCATTGGAGAAGGAAATGGCAACCCACTCCAGTGTTCTTGCTTGGAGAATCCCAGGGACGGGGTAGCCTGGTGGGCTGCCGTCTATGGGGTCGCACAGATTTGGACACGACTGAAGTGACTTAGCAGCACTAGCAGCAGCTAAGCTATCCTTCAGGCTTTCCAGGCGGCGCTGGTGGTAAAGCATCCACCTTCAGTGCAGGAGATCTGGGCTCGATCCCTCTGTCAGGAAGATCTCCTGGAGAAGGGAAGGCAACCCAGAATTCTTGCCTGGAGAATTCCATGGACAGAGGAAACTGGCAGACTACAGTCCATGGGGTTGCAAAGCATTGGACATGACTGAGCATGCACACACACATACAAGCTATCCTTCAGGGACTGAGATCGGAGAACTCTTTCGAATGTGCAGGGTCTAAGGAAATAGCATGCTTCTGAGCTTTTCCTGAGAAATCTAGCAGAGTGATAATTGGGAAAAATTTGAAAGAATTGGTGTTGAACATTGAATGTATAATTAATGGTCTAAACAAGTGTTGGCATAAAATGTGAAGAAGAGTATGTTAGTATTATATACTCTGTATATAAATAACTTATCAAGGCAAAGAGAAAGAAAGTGAAAGAGAAAAGTAAGATAAGATAATTGATTGCCTCATAGGTAAAAATTGGAGATTAATAGATATTATTTAAAACCGACAGAAGAAACTGAAACATATTTCAGAATGAAAAATAAAATACTGAGACAATGTTATTATTTCAAATGGGATGTTGGATGTTAGATGATGGGCAAAGGGAAGGTAGGTAATAGAAAAAGTTCATAAGCTGAAAACTTGTTGCTCATAGCAGAGAACTAATAAATATTATGTGAAGAAAAATGGAACTCAGAGTAATATATGAAGGTATAGTTGCAAAAATAACTTCATTATCCATTCTTAGTGGGATATAATCTAAGAACAAAAAATGTTCTAGAAGTTTTCAGCTTTTACAAACAGGTTTATTATTTGCTCAGTTGCTCAGTTGTGTCTGACTCTTTGCGACCCCATGGACTGCAGCTTTCCAAGTTCCTCTGTCCATGGAATTTTCTAGGCAAGAATACTGAAGCAGATTGCCATGTCCTTCTCCAAGTATCTTCCTGAAACAGGGATCAACCCTGGGTCTCTTGCATCTCCTGCATTGGCAGGCAGATTCTGTACTACTGTGCCACCTGGGAAGGATTATTTTTTGAAATTACTTTATGTATTTTGTGGGATAATGCAAGAAAGTAGTTATGTTGATATCATTACAAAATAAATAAAACAAAAATTTTTGGTATAAAAAATTTTAAAAATATAAAAACAACAAACAGTTGAAAATGGCACTAGAAACTCATGTTTCTAAATGTATAGATTATTCAGTTCTGTACACTAAAAAAGCTTAGAGAAATGACATCTCAATATCAGTAAACTCCGCAGGGGCCCAGATTTTGATTTCTAAATGCCATTCCTTGCAAAGGAAGTAGAACCTTTTGATAATTGACTAATTTTAAGTTTGGACTAGGAAATATAGACAAGCCAACTTTTTGGCCAGTAAACAAGGAAACTTTCCAAGATCAAAGAGTTTCCATCAGAAAGAATGCCAGAGCAACTTTGAAGAGGTTTGATTTGAATATGAAAATAATACAGACAAAACAACAGACACATAGTAACCTGTTAGTCTACAAGGATACTCAGAAAAGGAAAAGTTTGTAAATAGTAGCAAATAAACAGCAAAACTCAAATTAACAAAATTTACTTTAAAAATCTATAGAGGGTGATTGCAGCAATGAAATTAAAAGACACATACTCCTTGGAAGGAAACTTACAATCCACCTAGATAGCATATTAAAAAGCAGAGACATTAGTTGGCCAACAAAGGTCCATTAAGTCAAGGCTATGGTTTTTCCTGTGGTTATGTATGGATGTGAGAGTTGGACTGTGAAGAAAGCTGAGCACCAAAGAATTGATGGTTTTGAACTGTGATGCTGGAGAAGACTCTTGAGAGTCCCTTGGACTGCAAGGAGATCCAACCAGTCCAACCTAAAGGAGATCAGCCCTGGATGTTCATTGGAAGGACTGATGCTAAAGCTGAAACTCCAGTACTTTGGCCACCTGATGCGGAGAGCTGACTCACTTGAAAACACCCTGATGCTGGGAAAGATTGAGGGCAGGAGGAGAAGGGGATGACAGAGGATGAAATGGTTGGATGGCATCACCGACTCAATGAACATGGGTTTGCATGGACTCTGGGAGTTGGTGATGGACAGGGAGGCCTGGCATGCTGTGGTTCATGGGGTCACAAAGAGTCAGACACGACTGAATGACTGAACTGAACTGGACTGACTTTAAAAATCATTATAGATTGCTGTTACATTAATTCTGTGGTAAAAATTTATAATTGAAGGGAAATCAATAAGCATCACTTCAGCCTTTCTAATAAGAAAGGCTTTTATCTTGAACTTATCAAATAAATAACCCTAGTTTATGAGAGTAAGCTCTTCTGTACAGAAAAAGGTCAGCTAAAAAACCACAGTCAAGCAATCACCATTTATAACACTAATGTTTAAATGATTTAGGCAAGAATCATCAGGGGATGCAAAGACCATTTGGTGAAGCACTGATAGGGAACTGAATAATTTCATGTTTCCAAAGTAGCAACCTACATATTTTAGCTGGACACATAAGGAAAAGTAATTTTACAGTAGAAGGATTCATCACCACCTTAACTCTGTGATCAAGTGAGATAAGCTGACATTAGGAGTATTATTATGTGATATAAAATAAAGTTCACAGCGTCACTTATGAGGTATTTTTGCAAACATGCTTAGTCTGAATCAAATTAATCTTTAAATTTAACTTCCATTTTACAGAAAACAAAGACAACAGAGGAAGAAATTAAAGTGGTTCATGTTTCAATCAGTCAAATTTTGAATGTGAGAAATCCTACAGGAGTAGAAGCAATGAGATAACATGAGATGAGTTGGGTGACTTTCCAGATTAAGGGAAGTTGAAGAGACATAATAGCTGAATTCAATGTGTGACTTTTAGTTGGATCTTGATTTGAATAAACCAAATATAAACGCTATTTTAAAACAGTTCACAAAAACTGAAACTTGACTTGGAATTATTGATAATTTTATGAGGTATAATAATGTTTGTGTGGTTATGGAGGAGAATATCCTTAATTTTTATAAAGCCACACTGAATTATATAGGGTAAAATATTGTGATGTCTGTAAATTTATTTTAAAATACTTAAGCAAAAAAGAAGTTAAGCAAATATGGCAAAATATTAACAGCTGTTAAATTTAGATTATGGCTACAGGGATGATTAATTTTATATGTCAATTTGCACAGATATTTGGTCAAACATTATCCTGGATGTTTCAGTGAAGATCTTTTTTTTGGATGCAATTAACATTTAACTTGCAAAGAGTCGGACATGACTGAGCGATTGAACTGAACTGAACTGAACCTTTAAATCAGTGGACTCTGAGGAAAGCAAATTACCCACCATGAAGTAGGTGGATCTCATCCAATCAGTTGAAAGCCTTAACAGAATAAAGGCTGACTTTCCCTGAACAAGAGGGCTTTCTGCCAGTAGATTGACCCTGGACTCAAGCTGCAACTCTTCCAGTCTGCTGGCATCCCCAGTCCTATTCCAGACTCACCTTGTTTCTCTGGAGAACCATCACTAATACAGAGATAAAAGTGATCATTTTACTACTGAGAAATTTTTCTTTAAGCTTGAATGTTTTAATAATAATGTTAATATTCAATGTATAGTCATCTACTACCCTTGAGAGTCCCTTGGACTGCAAGGAGATCCAACCAGTCCATTCTGAAGGAGATCAGCCCTGGATTTCTTTGGAAGGACTGATGCTAAAGCTGAAACTCCAGTACTTTGGCTACCTCATGTGAAGAGCTGACTTATTGGAAAAGACTCTGATGCTGGGAGGGATTGGGGGCAGGAGGAGAAGGGGACGACCGAGAATGAGATGGCTGGATGGCATCACGGACTCGATGGACATGAGTCTGAGTGAACTCCGGGAGTTGGTGATGGACAGGGAGGCCTGGCGTGCTGTGATTCATGGGGTCACAAAGAGTCGGGCACGACTGAGCGACTGAACTGAACTGAACTGAACCCTTATTATTGAATAGTGCATCCGTTTTCCATTGATCTACAGTGCCAGCTTTGTTCATAAACCAGGTTTACATGTATGCATGACTCTTTCTTCCTTATTCTGCCTTTTGGCTTACTATTTGCCATGTTCCAATGCTACGCTGTCTAATGTAAAATAATTTGAAGATAGACCCTCATATCTGGAAAGAGAAATCTCCTCAGATTATCCTTCCTCTTTTAATGACCTTTTTGTTCTTATTAGAAATTCATTTACAGTAATTTTAGTATTTAAAAATTTCATGTTTATCTGAACACTATTGAAATATTAACTGCATCTTAAGATCTGTTTGGGAAGAATTGACATCTTTAAACGGCAGAGTTTTTCTATCTTATTGTATGTTATGTTGTTGCATTTTATAATGTCTTTTTAAATGTACTTTAACAAAGTTTTATAATGTTTGTAAAGTTTGTTTCCATAACAAGCATGAACATGTTTTTTAATAGATTCATTTTTTATTACCTTTTATTTTGTGTTATTTTTAAAATGGCATATTTGTAAAAGGATATTTTCTGAATTATTTAAAGTTATATAAAAATGTAAGTGGATTTTGTATGTTGCCTTAATGTCTAGGAAACTTATAAATCCTTTTTTATTCAAAGATTTTCTCGAGTTTCTTTTGAATCTTTACATTACTGGTTATATCTACTGAAAATATTAACTTTTTAAACAATCTTTCGACTATTATTTCTTTCTCTGTTTCTATATATCTAGTAGGGCTTCCAGGACAGTTATGAAAAGAGCAATGATATGCTAACTGTATTCCTAATATTAAAGGTGATTTTTTGTTATTTAAAATTTTTATTTTCAATTATGATATTCACTATGGGAGTTTTATAAATTTACTTCTATATTAGAAAGCTTTTCCTTTGAATTCTCAGTTTATGCAAAGTTTCTATCATGAATATATGTTGAGTTTCATCAAACATTTTTTTCCTGCACTGTTGAGATTGCTAAGTTTCTCTCCTCTAATTTGTTAGTGAATTTAATGATATTCTGATATCAAGCCAGTATTAAAGTGTTGAGATAAAATTACATTGATCATGACATATTTTCTTTTTTATAGAATTTTGGATTCAGTTTAAGATATTTTGGTCAGAAGTTTTGTATCTGTTCATCAAAGTGAACTGCCTCTAATTTTATTTTCCTTTTTTTTTTTTTTGATGTGCTTTACTTTTCAAAATTGGAGTATCAGTAAAATAGGTTGAGGGGTTTTGCTCTTTTTCTAGTTTCTGGAAAATGTAATAATATTGGGACTATCTGTTCCTGAAATATTCACTATAGTTTGTTTTGCAAACTTAGGTCTAAGCCAATTGTTTTCTTTGTGAAAACATTTTAATTACTCATTCAGTTTTTAAATTTTAATTTTTTATTTATTATTGAATCATTTTACAAATTTTCTTTTATTGATGGGGGAATAAAATGTTTTATCTGAGTACAAAAGTAGGCAAAACTGTAGTCTTGGAATCAGGAAGTTGATTTATCTAGGTTGGAGAGGAACTTGGAGGTACTTCTCTGATGTGGAGAATGTTCTCTCTCTTGAGTTGGGTGCTGATCACAAAGCTGATGCAATCTGTGGAAATTCACTGAGCTGTACACTTATGAACTGTGCACTTTTAAGTTCACATATTACACTTTCTTATAAATTTTAAAAATATTTAGTCTAACAATATAAGGAAAAATAAGGAATTACAAAGTGAGATTGGTTTAAGATATGCAAAAATTAATAAATAACAGGATCTGTATTATTATAACTTATTACCATAATAGGTTCAATAAAAATATATTAGTTTGATATATGCCAAAGGCATTAGATAGAATTTAATAGTGATTCCTAAAAAGCTCAGTAAAGTAGAATGTTCCTTTAACATGCTAAAGACAAAATCCGTAACAGAACAGGTTTATTTGACTACATAAAAGTTTAAAATTCTTTTCATAATAACTGTATCAAAGGTATATCAAAGGGTAAATTATAATTTTTGAAAAGTACATGCTGCTGTAATGTCAGATAATGGATTATTATCATTATAATATATATATCTTTTACAAGTGAAAAAGGAAAAATTGTTATGTCTAAGCAATCCAAGAGAAAAATCCAAGAGAAAAAACTGGATATTTTTCATAAGTTTATTATTTCTATTTTTTACATTTATATTTTATAGTGTTTTGATCTAGGATTTCAGGCTTAAAAGTAAAGCCTATTAAAAGTTACCATTTGTGAGAAATACTATTTTTACGCATTATCTGTGAGCATATAGAGCAGCATAAACTTGTTGTAGGATAATTCAGCAATATAAATATTTAAGTTGTTTAAAATGGATTTATTTCTGATTTAGCAATTCTATGAATAAAACCTAAGTAAATAATCATTAATGTATAGAAATATCTGTCAATTGCTTTGTTTGTTAGATTATCTTTATAATAAGCAAAAATTTGGACTCCGACTACCTGTCAGCAATACAGGGTTGATAAAGTTATTCAAATTACAATCATACATTGGGAATATTATTAGGGATTAAGATTATGTTATTCATGAATACTGAATGAGATAAGGTTTTTATTCTACTGTTAAATGAAAGAACAGGTTAGCAACTAGATTTGTGATGTATACATATACTCATTCATATAGATATGATATATACATCTATGTGATATATAGATGTGGATATTCATATGCATGTAATATGTCATATATAGACATACATATCCATGGATTTATTTTCGTCAAGTTTTTGACAGTATCCATATAATAAAATTACAGACCGTGGCTTTTACTCATCTGTAACTTCCGTATTTTTAAAAATGAATATGTATTTTTGTCTGTAATGAAAGGAAGCACAAAGATATAAAATACTTGCTGTGAGACTATTAAGATCTTCAGACAGTAACAGCAGTGAAATCTGTTTCTTTGATTTTTGCGCTGGGCACAGCAGTCCTGGAGCTGCCGTGTCTGGTACCCTTCTCTGCCTGACAGTGCACCTCACCTCCAGATCTCAGCGAAGCAGCGCTCTTTCCTTGCGCACGAATAGGCACTGATTGGACTGGAAATGCAGCTGATCCAAATGTCCTCAGTGCAGGCTTCTGGGAATCCATAACTTGTCAAGGCACAAGGGGCTTTTCCTAAAGTAGATTCCTGGTAATTAGCTATCCCAATCATTGTAGTTCTCTGTGGAATTTACTTGGAATGTGGTGGCTTAATAGCTGTTTGTTTTTTTGTTTTGTTTTTTTTTTTGAGGCGACAGATCACATACTCAACAGGAGGAGGAGAGGTTAAGAAATAAAGATTAGATGAGAATAAGGAAGAAAGAGAAGAAGGGAGAGAGAGAGGGAGAAACTTGAGTTCATCTCCAGGAACGTCTTGCCTTGACAGCTTGCCAGTCCTAACGTACATGCACCCTCAAGGTGGCCTGTGTAAATCTTAGCATCCTTACAGCCGAGAAATGCCTAGTTGTTATCCACAGCGATGAGGATGAAAGTTGATAATACAGCCACTCCTCAGATGCCACTAATACATTTACTTCTTTCTTGCTTAGTCACGTGTTACTAAACACTGCCTGAGTGCATAAGAGCAGAGGAGATGGTCTTTTAGACATTTTACTTTACATTATGAGCGTATGTGTGTGTGACCTAAATATTTGACAATAGGAGAAGTTATATTTTGAAAGTATAGGAATTGAGAGGAAGTGGGAGCTTCTAGTATTTTCTGACTCTATATTTTTATCCCTCTTCCAAATAAATAAGCTCAGGTTAAAAGCAATCCTGAAAAAATATACATTAAACTCATTAAATATATTGAAAGGAAAGAGGATTGCTAGATAGAGATGTATTGTTGCTGTCAGGAACGTTCTCTAAAATTTGGAAACAGGCAGGAGCGATTGCTAGGGGTACCCTTAGGCCACTACCTGCTGGACCGTCTGGAGGCTGGGTTCTCATCCAGCTCTGTGGGACTGAGGTTAACTTGGAGATGTTTGTCTGCTAGAGACGTAACTCATTTCTTTCCCGTGGAAGAGACAACCTCAAAGGGTATGGTTCACTGCACTGTAAGACATAAATTGGTTTTATTTTTAACCTAGCTATTTCATCCTAACAGTTCTTTATTTAATTGCACATATGACTAGCTTCTCAAATACTCTTTGACCTGGTTATAATAATTTACTGGTCCCCTCATTAATTAATGAAATTGAATAGAATACTTGATATTTTCATTTCATATTTGCATGAAAATATGGATTTTACCTTTTTATCTTTTTAAATACACTTTTTAGTCCTCTTCTGTAAATCTTTTTGTTTTTCTTTTGGAGAAAATATTCAGTATGGTGTACTAACTATTGCTGTAATTCCTAGGTGGGAGGTTTAAAGGATTGTAAGATTATTTTCCTTAAAGGATTGTAAGATTATTTTCCTTTAATAAGTGATGCAAAATAATACATGTTCCAGAAATCTGCCTTAATCACAGGTTTACCAATTTCTTCCTTACTATGACTACTTTCACATTTAAGCAGAAATATTTTAAAAGGTGTTTTGTTACATTTTACCTGTTATTGTTATAAGTATTTGATTTGACACAAAGCAACCAGTTCTTTTGAGCTTTTCACATATGCTTTAAAAACAATAGGTGGTAAATAAACACTTATTAATATAAGTATTTAAGAGCCAATATTTCTCTGATATTTTACTTTACTTCTTCAAAACATCTTTTAAAAATTCAGTATAATCTATAGGCCGCTCTATATCATCTACTTTTAGTCACCTGTAGTAATAAGCAATTTCATTGACTTTTTCTCATTTTTTGCTTAGCGTTACCACGTGAGAAATGGTGACATGTCAGATGAGCTAATTTTCAGTATACGCTTTTATTTGTTTTTCTTGTCAACAAACATTTGTTGAGAACCCTTCTGTGCTCTGCACAATTGTAGAAGTTGAATATGTAGATGATTTCAGGGAATCAAATAATAACTAGGAAGGACTATTTCTAAGTATAGATTTGAAGCAAAGGTAGTTAGTTATTAAATTTCCCATTTCTGTTCTGATTATTTTTGTCTTAGAATCATACCTAAGACTTTGGAATAAGAGCATCTTCTTCCTTGAAATGTTCTGTTGAAACACTAACAAATTCCTCGTCATTCTTCTATTGCATAGATTATGTGATGATCTTTGCCTTACGGTTTTCTATTTCCACTTTGACATATAATAAACTCCACAGTTCTTCTACTCAAGGTAAGTAACCTTGCTTGATTTCCATTGTCACTTCCCAAAGGACTTGCCTCTACCAGAACTAAATTTGGCTATTCCTAAATAAAATCAACCAAAACATTTAAAAAGTCATTTATACTAACTATCATAAAAAATAGTAAAAATTTAAGCCAAAAACAAACTTGGGGTGAAAACTTGAGGGGAAATGTTTTACTTTACATTATTATTTTGCTGTGAGTAATGGAATTACTCATTCACTATAGATCAAACACAGTGTGAAAAAGAATGTAAATAAAAAGTGAAATGAAATCAGCCAGTATTATGGTTGACAAACTGATCATTCCTTTCAATCCACAGACTGACAAAGGGGTATTCATATAAATTGATGACACATAGTGAGTCACGGACCAAGAAGGGTCAATTAACTTGCATGAGTTCATATAGCAAATTAAATTTTGCCTACATACAACCTCTGACTCAAAGATTTCAGGCAGAAATGTCCTTTTGGCAATCACCTAGGAGATGGTAAAAATTTTTTTCAAAGTTAAGCAAATATTGTGGGTGGATCCATGTACATGCCAAAAATATTGAAGTCAGTAGTCATATTTTCATTGGCTTTGTGTGATTTCTGGGGCTAACTAGAGGGCAGAGGGTAAGGAAAATTGCTGGGAGAAAGTGACAGGGACTTAGGAAATGAAACCTGGAAAGGAAGCACAGAATATTTCTGATTATTGAGAGAGTATTTCTCCAATAGTAGTTAATCTGGAAGTTGTGCTCTTCCTGCTAAAATCCTGAGTGGCTTAAAAAAATGAATACTCACTGATGTATAAGATACAGAGTGGTTGTGGCAAGCACCTTTAAACAGTTTACGTTGATAGAAAATCAGTATTTCAGGCAAATGTGGTGACTTACGGGATATGAAATGGTTAGAGCTTCCAAAGTGCTGTTTAATGAAACTTCCTTTTGAAGTCTGAACTTTGAGCAAGTAGTGTCAGTTTTGGTATGAGAGAGTAACCATTCTTCCAGGCAGTTGTGTAATGCTAACCAGATATAAGTACACAGGATAGTAATGATGAAGAAAAGGATGACAAAATTAGGGGCTCCAGCGTAAAAGGAGAGTCTATTATCTTATCACATTTAACCTTCGTAAAAATCTTTCAGATGGGTCTTACATTAGGCCTATTTTCCAGATGAGGAAATTAAGACTGAAAGAAATTAAAATATTTATTCAAAACTTAAGGACTAAAACAAACAAACAAAAATCAGCTTGAGGACCATTACCATTTGATGTTTCGTGGCTGAATCCCACCTGGCGACCCTCTTCATCACTTCTCTAGTCGGGAGGGACTGTGTTTGCCAACAAAGCTCTTCTGTGTTGCAGCTGTACACAGTATCAGGGAACATCTACGCATGTATGTGGATACGTGGCTCTCGAGAAGTTCTGTTTGCAAGCAACAGACTGACTCTTACTTAAGGGAACCATGAAATGTATAGGCAGGTTGGTAGACCAGAATGGGTGAACAAGCTGGAGAAGCCAGTGGGGGTATTAGGCCCGCTTTGGGGGCTTCAACATCAGAAGCTTATGTATTTCTCATTAGATTTTCAGTCACTTGTATTTTCATTTAAATTTTCACATTCCCTAGTGAGAAATTCTTAATAGCTTCAGGTATTGTATGTGAAGGTCAAGCAGATTACGGTATATGTGAGGAGTGTTAGCAACACTGTCATGATAACTGAGGGGGTGATTGCTACATGTATGTATGCAAGTATACTTATACCTGTTTATTTACACAGGATGTATTTGTATTTAATTTTGGTAAACTATAGAAGCTGAATTACAATGGGCAGGTCTGATTATTCTTGGCTTAAGTTTTTTTTTTTTTTAAAGCTAGGATTTATTCCTTTAGATATTGTTAAGATGTATATGATCTATATGGGCTAAAATAATATTTTACAGTAAAGGCTTTTCTTCTCAGAGTGAGCAAATCTAGCCTCTAAAACATGAGCTTGAACCTTAATCCTGAACAAGACCTAATGTTTTACAGGGAATTTATTCTTAACACTTAACTGTACAAAGTTTGCTAGCAGACTGTTAATTTCCTTCACATCAATTCATCACTTTTTCCTCGTAAAATGATCAGAGGAGCTTGGCCCAGTGGAAAACACAGGAATAGTACTAATGCTTCTGATTTAACAAGGCTGGATTTTTCAGTAAAAAGGTTTTGGGTGTATTAACAACCACTGGAGACTTTGCTACATGGTTCACTTTTCAAATACTTCAAGTTATATCCCAGACACACATTTAGTTGCTCTCTCAGCTCTATTGCTGCTGCTACTAAGTCGCTTCAGTCGTGTCAGACTCTGTGCGATCCCATAGACGGCAGCCCACCAGGCTCCCCCGTCCCTGGGATTCTCCAGGCAAGAATACTAGAGTGGGTTGCCATTTCCTTCTCCAATGCATGAAAGTGAAAAGTCAAAGTGAAGTCGCTCAGTCGTGTCCAACTCTTTGCAGCCCTATGGACTGCAGTGAACCATGCTCCTCCATCCACGTGATTTTCCAGGCAAGAGTACAGGAGTGAGGTGCCATTGCCTTTTCCGTCTCAGCTCTATTAGTGACCCTTATAGTCTCTAGAAACAACTTCTTACATTTTCTAGAAAGGAGAATGTAATAGAGTAGTTGATGTTGAGAAGATCAATTTGGCTCCCTACTGGGAGGGACCATATTTAGTAATTTCACCATTGTCTGGCCTTCTATTTGCTTATTCCTGTAGCTTCTCATAGAAATGATAGGTGCAAAGCCAAAAAGCTCTGCTCCTAGTAAATACTGTGAGTGTTTTCCCAAACACAAAATTATTCGAAGACAACTTAGGGTAGTAGAAATGACTTAGTGTTCATTAAATTTTGAGAGGTTTACGGGAGAGATGGAATGCTGTGGAAGAATTTATTTTTCCTCATGGGCAAGAGCACATGGCTCTGCTCATCTGAGCTCTGAAAGGAGAAGTAATTTGTAGTTGGTTTCTCGTCATTTACATATGCTCTGCTGATTATCAAAACAACCCTCACAAGGAAGTGAGCAAGAATTATGGTCTGTCAATTTCACGTTAAGGAACCTAAAAACACAGAATTCTGTGCCCCAGAAATATTTGCCAAGCAAATGCCTAGGACTTCAAACCTACAGGCAGGATTTCCCTAGATACAGCTCCTGACACTCTTTCCTACTTGCAGTTCTGGAAAACTGCAAGAAAGCAGGATGCCAATCAAAAGGTAGCTGCCCTTTGAGATGCCACGTTCCTTGAGGCTCTACTTTACTTTCTAGGATGTACTTCTGATGAAAGTTACTGCATTTTCTGAGGACTTCTGAGTTGGTTACTATTAAAAAAAAAATAAGTACTAGTAAGGCAAACTTTAACTGAATACAGTTATTTCCGAGAGCTCTGTGTACGGGGGATAAGGGAGGAGGTGGCCAGCGCCCTTAGCCAAGTCTTACAGTTGTCACTTGTGGGAGTCTCCAGTATCTTAGAAGGCAGTGAAGGCATCCTCTGTGTAAACAGAGCTTTAAGTAGGTGGAGACTTACATCATCCCCGAAAGGAAAAGGAAGAAAATATTCATCTTCCTTCTATCTCAGTTGAAACGGCAAAATATCCAGAAGCCCAGGAGCTTCCCACTAGATACATTCTTGCCAAGAACACTGGCCTTGGACTGCATCTTTCTTCCTCAGACAGCATCCTCAGGAGAGCTATTCTTGCAAATGGTCCAACGAGCTGCCTCACTAAAGAGGGAGCAGACAGCGTCTTGATTATGCACAGTCCTTTTGTCCTTCCAGATGGATGCAGTTTATGATCTGAGTCCCACATATAAAAATAGTACATTTATGATGGAATTTTATATAATCTGGCTTTTCACCTGCCAAGGGGTGGGAGTGCAAACATTTCCACTCTCAGAAGAACTTCTCCATGGAAATGGACCCTATCCATTGCTTCCCTGCAGGGTGGCCTGAAGAATACAAGGGCACCTCTGAATGCACTATACCGTAGTCCCTGCGGCACAGGGAAGAAGTCATGTAAATAAACCCAAAACAAATGTAGTTGCTCTACAGATTCCAGTCATATAAAGTAGCTACTTAGAATTCAAACTCATAGAATTCAAACTCGTGCCTCTAAAGGGCTGTCACCGACTAGCTTGCTGTGCAATGCTAAGGAATTAATTTAGCCTCTGTAATTCGTAGTTTCCGTGTATGTAACAATGATATCATGTATCACATAGGTATTTGGGAAGATAAATACATAAAACAAATAACATTATATTTAGCATAAAATTATATCAGCTGGATTATTGTTGTTACCAGTGTGACTGTGCTAAAATTAGAAGGTTGAATCTCATGGCCTATTCTATTGGTCACCCTTATTATACTCCAAAGTGTGGTCTCTGTGTGCATTGTACAATGATATTTTCCACTCTCTTGAGTGATTTGTCTAACTGCAATCACTACTGATCCCATTACATATATGTTATTATCTGGTTTCAACTGAGCATATCACTAGACTACTTTTAAATTAGCCTATGGCTCTATTGGGAGAAGGCAATGGCACCCCATTCCAGTACTCTCGCCTGGAAAATCCCATGGACGGAGGAGCCTGGTGGGCTGCAGTCCATGGGGTCGCTAAGAGTCGGACACGACTGAGTGACTTCCCTTTCACTTTTCACTTTGATGCATTGGAGAAGGAAATGGCAAGCCACTCCAGTGTTCTTGCCTGGAGAATCCCAGGGACGGGGGAGCCTGGTGGGCTGCCGTCTATGGGATCGCACAGAGTCGGACACGACTGAAGTGACTTAGCAGCAGCAACAGCAGCATGGCTCTGTGATTCCTGCTCTTAAAAGTTTGGAGGTCACAAAATCTCCATGAAACATGAATCAGTTAGTTCATACTGTTTTTTTTCTTTTATTAAATTTTGATTTTTACTTTATTTTACTTTACAATACTGTATTGGTTTTGCCATACATTGACATGAATCCACCACGGGGGTACATGCATTCCCAAACAGGAACCCCCCTCCCACCTCCCTCTCCATAACATCTCTCTGGGTCTTCCCCGTGCACCAGCCCCAAGCATGCTGTATCCTGCATCGGACATAGACTGGCGATTCGATTCTTACATGATAGTATACATGTTTCAATGTCATTCTCCCAAATCATCCCACCCTCTCCCTCTCCCTCTGAGTCCAAAAGTCCGCTATACACATCTGTGTCTTTTTTGCTGTCTTGCATACAGGGTCATCATTGCCATCTTAGTTCATACTATTTTTAATTAATTTTTATTGAAGTATAGTTGATTTACAATTTTGTGTCAGCTTCTGCTGTACAACAAAGTGGATAAATTAAATATTTACATATATCCACTCTTTTTAAGAGCTTCCCTTTTGAGCTTCGCTGGTAGCTCAGTTGGTAAAGAATTCTGCGATACAGGAGACCCCGGTTCAATTCCTGGATCAGGAAGATCTGCTGAAGGGATAGGCTACCCACTCCAGTTTTCTTTTTCTTTTTTTTTTTTTTTCCACTCCAGTTTTCTTGGGATTCCCTTTTGGCTCAGCTGGTGAAGAATCTGCCTGCAATACAGGGGACCTGGTTTTGACCCCTGGGCTGAGAAGATCCCTTGGAGAAGGGAACAGCTACCCACTCCAGTATTCTGGCTTGGAGAATTCCATGGACTGCATGGTCCATGGATTCACAAAGAGTCGGACACAACTGAGCGACCTTCACTTTCACTTTTACTCTTTTTAAAATTCCTTTCCCATGGAGGTCTTCCCATGAGAAGAGTTCCCTGTGCTATACAGTAGGTCCTTATTAGTTATCTATTTTATATATAGTTGTGTGTAGGTCAATCCCAATCTCCCAGTTTATCCCGGCCCTACCTTTTCCCCCCAGGTAACCATCCTTTTTTTCCTTACATAAACAGGTTCATTAATATCATTTTTTTTAGATTTCACATATAAGTGATATCATATGATATTTGTCTTTCTCTGTCTGACTTAATTAACTTAGTATGACAATCTCTAGGTTCATCAGTGTTGCTACAAATGGCATTCATTCTTTCTAATTTCTGAATAACATCCTGCTGTATATATGTACCACACCTTCTTCACTCATTCCTCTGTCAGTGAACGTTTAAGTTGCTTTCACGTCTTGGCTATTGTAAACAATGCTACAATGAACACTGGGGCGCGTGTATCATTTCGTGTGATGGTTTTCTCCAGATTTATGCCCAGGAGTAGATTGGTGGAGCATATGGTAGTTCTATTTTTAGTTTTAGTGTAGGAAGCTCCCCTTCCCTCCACACCCTCTCCAGCATTTATTGTTCGTAGACTTTTTTGATGACAGCCATTCTGACCAGTGAGAGGCGTTACCTCGTTGTAGTTTTGATTTGTATTTTTTGCTAATAATTCGTGATGTTGGGCACATATTCATATGCCTGTTTGCCATCTGTATAACTTCTTTAGTGAAATGTTGATTTAGACCTTCCACCTATTCATACCATTTTTTAAATTTAAAACTTTTTAGCTTCGTATTACATATTATGTTAGACCTTAATGAAAACTTAGCTTATTGAATATTACCACTTTCTGTGAAATATAGAAGACAAATTGCCATCTCTGTAGGGATATTAAGTGTGGTAGCTAAAGGTCAATGTACATGTGCACACAGTAAAAATTGGAAAACAGAATTAGCTATAGTTATTAAGCTTACACACTGGGCTCAGTTTCCTATGCAATGAAACAATGATCACCAGTTTTTTATTCCAGGATCTCTTTTTGCATTTTAACTAGATTCAGTTTAGCAACTTTCACTAAACATTCAGCTTCTGTTTCTCAGATTTTTCCACTAAATCCTGAGAATTAGAGCTTTATTTCTTCCTCTAGATTCTCTAGTTGTTAACTGTACTGAGACAGTGCTCTTCAAATCTTCCCTAACCTTTGACCTGGAAAATTACTGAAACCTACAGGATAGGGATGGGAAACAAATGGCAGGAAAAGACATGAATTGCCCTGGAAATGTTGGAGCAAAGACATTCATGACTCAGAATGATAAGAAAAAAAGGAATGCAGATGTTAAACACAGTGATAATAACATGATACCAAATTTGAAAAAACCATAGTAAAGCTTCTATATCCTCTTTCTGTCTAGCCACCTAGATTCTCCCCCCGCAGAAGTGAACCATGTGAGTAGTTCCTTATATATTCTTCCATACTATATTTTCTATATCGAGTTTAACAAACAGTAATGCACTAGATGTACTCTACACTGCACCTTGCCTCTTTCACCCAAAATATATAACTTGGAGATTATGTAGTATTAATACTCTAAAATCCCTTGATTTCTCTGTACTGCTTCAGTGATACCTGTTTAACCAGTTTCTACTTATTACTGATATTCAGCTTTTTGCCATTGCTGACTGCACTGCATGGAACAACCTTGAGCACATCTCTTTGCACACATGTGAGTGTGCATTACTCAGTACTCAGTTCTGAAAAAAGAAAGTGCTCCATTTTATGGAGACAGGAATTCCACACAGCCAGTCCCATACTTACATATCGTTAGAGGATCATTGGCACAGATGGAACAATGGTCTTTTGGGCAGATGTTCAAGGAATTGATGGGCCATGGAACTTTTCTGCAACCTCTGTAGTGCCTCCTACAATACTGAGTTCAAAAGCATATCTCATAGCTGTGATTCAGGGATCAGTTCAGTTCAGTCGCTTAGTCGTGTCCGACTCTTAGGGACCCCATGGACTGCAGCACGCCAGTATTCAGGGATCAGGAAGCCAAAATCCAGAAAAAATTGCCTCCATTGAGATTGCCTATTCAGCAGACAGTCAAAAGAGGCAAAAAAAAAAAAAAAAGGCTTCATCTGTACTTCAGGCATCTAAATCTTATGTTGTGTTTTAGTTATCCAGTCGTGTCCAACTCTTTGCAATCCCATGGACTGCAGCAGGCCAGGCCTCCCTGTCCCTCACCATCTCTCGAAGTTTGCCCAAGTTCATGTCTATTGCATTGGTGATGCTGCCTAGCCGTCTTGTCCTCTGACGCCCTCTTCTCCTTCTGCCCTCAGTCTTTTCCAGTAGCAGGGACTTTTCCAATGAGTCAGCTGTTCGAATCAGATGATCAAAATACTGGAGCTTCAGCATGAACATCAGTCCTTCCAACAAGTATTCAGGGTTGATGTCCCTTATAATTGACTGGTTTGATCTTGCTGTCCAAGGGACTCTCATGAGTCTTCTCCAGCACCACAATTCGGAGGCATCAATTCTTTGGTGTTCTGCCTTCTTTCTGGTTCAGGCCTCACAACAGTACATGACCACTGGGAAGACCAAATCTTACTTGGTTACATTTAATTAATGGAACCTAATTTGCTTTTAGAACTTTGATTCCACAAGAGTCTGGGAAATATTGATTTTCTTTGTCTAGACTGTAACTCTGTGAGAAAGGACTCTAGAAAAAGGCAGGAAGGAGGGTGTGTGAGTCAATCCAACAGAGAAAAGAGCTGTTACTTTAACTGATGATACTGTCCTAAAGAATTTACCAAATCTTTCACAGAAACACTGAAGTAAAAGTCCCATTAATGGGAATAATTGACATGAGTGATTTTCTACTGACAGGTCATACTGGACTGCCTTCAATCACCACCACTCTCCCTCACCCCCACCTCATTAACATATTCCTTTTGGCCAAAGAAGGTGGTCCCAGAGAAGGAAAAAGAGTTTCCTTTAGAACAAAAAGACAGGGAAGCTTACACATAGATATAACTAGCTTAATCCATGGCTACTCACACAGGAAGGTAAATGGAAGTCAGAGTCAGGAGTGATATCAAAGTCACATGCCCCAAGTGGGGAAAAAACAGAGAAGAAAAAGGGAGAAAGCAATACCAAAACATGAGCTAGGTGATAAAAATGTTCGTTTGTTGGAAGTAATCATTAAAAGGATTTTTCTCATTAAAGTTGACAAGAGTCACTATAATTAGGGCAGAAGTTACGATGCAGTGTGAGCATGAGGGCATTGTGAACAATTGTTTGGATAGAAGGTAATGACCATATTGTTCATAAGCAATCAGAACATAGAAATAAAGCACGGTGGCTGCTGTTAGGCATTGGTGGGTAGTTAGAATTCTATTTTGCTGATATTAAATTAGAATGGTTAAGAGAGCATATGTTTACTCACTGTTTCCATGTAGAAGACAGCAAAGCATGGTATGAATAGGAGCACTGAGGGGGAACTCCCAGAAAGAAGACATGTTAAACTCTTCTTAGAGGATACTTCAACTATTCAGTATAAGTAATAAAAGTGCAACTTCAGTGGAGAACCAACATTCCGTGAACCATAGAGAATTGTGGTCCAATTTTTTGAGGAATTTCTTAGAGGGAAAAGTACTATCACCTGGGCTAGGCTTTATATAAGGCTGGCAGTTCCGTTCTTTCTTTTATTCAGACCAAAATATTTAGAGTCTTTTTAAAAAAAATATTTTTAATTGATAGATAATTACAATGTTCTATTGGTTTCTGTCACACAACATGGATCAGCCATAGGTATACATATGTCCCCTTCCTCTTAATCCTCCCTCTCACCTCCCATCCCATCCCACTCCTCCAGGTTGTCACAGAGCCCTGGTTTGGGTTCCCTGAGTCACACAGCAAATTCGCACTGGCTGTCTATTTTACACATGTTATCATGTATGTTTCCATGCTACTCTCTCCATTCGTCCCACTGTCTTCTTCCTACCACCCCCCACCCCTTGTTCATAACTCTGCTCTCTATTTCTGCATCTCCATTGCTGTCCTGCAAATAGGTTCATCAGTACCATTTTTCTAGATTCCATATATATGCAGTAATACATGACATTTGTTTTTCTGACTTACTTCACTCTGTATAATAGGCTCTAGGTTCATCTACCTCATTAACATGGTTGGAGTCATTTTTGACTTACAGTTTCTTTCCATTTTACAATTAAAAAAGAGTAAAGTACATATATTCTTAAAGCTATCATCCTAACCATTTTAAAATGTACAATTTGGGAATCTTAATCACATTCACATGGTTGTGCAACCAATCTCCAGAACTCTTTTCATCTTGTAAAACCAAAACTCTCTATCTCTTAAGAAATAATTCCCTCTTTCCCTCTTTCCCAGGCATGGCAATGACTACTCTTCTTTCTGTTTCTGTGGAATTTGACTACTGTAGGTACCTCAGATAACTGGAATTGCACGATATTCGTCTTTCGGGGACTGGATTCTTTCAAGTAGCATATGGTTTATCCATGTTGTAGCATATGCCAGAATTCCCTTCATTTCTAAGGCTGCTTGTTTGCTTTCTCTGGGGCTGACTTTCTTCTCTTGAAGTCCACATCCAATTATTATGAAATCCTTTGAATCTGCCTTCAAAGTGACTGCAGAGCTAGCCACTTCTCGCTTCTGCCACCGTGACTACTGTGGTCCCAGCCAAAATCACTTTTCCCCTGCATTTCTGCAACTTGCTCCCTCTCTCCTCTTTTCTAGCCAGCATCTACAGCAATCTCTTAACAATCAGGTCACCTGTTTGCTCAGAATCCTGCAGTCTCTTCTCATTCTGCTTCAAGCAGAAACTAAAATTTCCACCTCAGCCTGCCAGGCCCAGGAAGTCACCAGCTCTGCCTCCTGCTGCTCTCCCTGCCCACCCACCCCTCCACCCACATCACGCTTTCATCCCTATTCTTCCCTGAACTGGCAGGCGGGATCTGACAGCA
Organism: Ovis canadensis; assembly: GCF_042477335.2. NCBI lineage: Eukaryota > Metazoa > Chordata > Mammalia > Artiodactyla > Bovidae > Ovis > Ovis canadensis. The sequence continues at coordinate 39,278,998 of NC_091250.1, read as the reverse complement.
GCGCCCTTGTCCTGATACCTCTGCCAGATATCTCTGTGTTAGTTAGATATGCTAACTCTACTATTTTCTTTAAGCATTTTGTCAACTGTAGGGTAAAAGAGCCCTCACCTGACTAAGCTTACTGAAAACACAGTCCACCCTACCACACACACTCCCTTACCTCTTTACCACTTCTTCCCTTTTCCACACAACTCCCACTCATACTTAGTCCCTAAGTTGTGCCCCACTCTTTGCGAGCCCGTGGACTGTAGCTCACCAGGTTTTTCTGTCATGGGATTTCCCAGGCAAGAATACTGGAATGGGTTGCCATTCCCTTCTCCAGGGGATCTTCCCAACCCAGGGATCGAACCCAGGTCTCCCACATTGCAGGTGGATTCTTTATTGTCTGAGCCACCAGAGAAGCCCAAGAATACTGGAGTGCGTGGCCTATCCCTTCTCCAGGGGATCTTCCCAACCCAGGAACTGAACCTGTGTCTCCTGCGACTTGTGCACTGCATACAGGTTCTTTACCACTGCCCCACCTGAAGCTGACAATCAGCAGCTTCCAAACTGTTATAGACCACACTCATGTATGTATTGATGGTTTACTGTCTGTCTCCCCCTGCTAGATATGTACTTTTACCTGCTCTGTTTGTAGATGCATCTCAAACATTGAGAACCATGCCTGGTGCAGAATGAGCGCTCAACACAAGAATGAGAGGAAAGATCCCCTCCTCACACCTCTTTGGGCAGGTATTTTAATAGGTTATAACAAGCCTGTAACAGTGTGTGAGTAAAGAAGGAAGCAACCGAAAGGTCCCTGTTACTAGTTCATCTCCCACTTTTATCTACATTTTCATACCAAAAGAGCTTGTTTCTAAATGTCTAGTGGGAAAAGGTGTGGTGCAAGGCAGCAAGGACCCTGGAGCCTAACACACTGCAAATTCACAGCCATTTTTTACTGACTGAATGCCTTGGGGAAAGTTAGTTTTTTTATCCTTATTCTTTATCTATGAAATGGGGATATTATTAATTGGATATTCCTCATAGGTTATGAAAATGAAATGAGATAATCATATAAAGTGCTGGCACTTGATAAATTACTTGTTGGTAAATATAATTATACAGCATTTAAAGACAACATTTAGGATGTTATGCATTCTTCTATAATCTCACTTATTATTTTAATTTGCTTAATAAAATTCTCTGTATATAGGTAGTGTGAAGTTTGAGCTCAGTACTGAATTATCAAGAATTGATAACTTAATGGTATTTTCTCAAAAAATTATTGCAAATGATAATGAGCTATTCATAGCTTCACCTTTCAAATAACACTTTATTACTTGTTACTTATATTCTATTTTTAATAATGCTTTTCTTTTTGCTAGGTTATCTGGAGTATACCAGTTAAAAATTTTAAAATTGTAATTTCCAGTTAGTTTCAATATATCAGTTACATGTCTGAGTTAAGCATTTGTACTTAATTTTAATCACCTTTTGGGACCAAATAGTTGCATAATTGATTAGTAACTCTTGATATGGTGGTAATTTCTTCATGAACATCTTTTTATTAAATGTGGAAGTTTAAGCCAATTGAAAATTTCCCTTTTGTTATATCAATCTTGTTTCAATGTTTGAATATATTACCCTAATGTTCAGTGCTATTTCCCATTTTTGAAAACTTATTTTGTGTGTGGGTATTTGAAATGATCAGAGATATTACCAAGAAAATGACCAATAAGCCATAAAACTGCTCAACTCATTACTAGTGTAATTTATTTGTTAACGGGAATGTTTCATTTTAGATTACTTTGGAAGACAGTATAAGAGTATGTGTAGCAGTTCCCTGGGTATATGGTCTTATTGTCCTGTCCATAATTTATTTAAAGTTTCTGCTTCTGCACTTGTGTTGAATAAGTGTGAAATTGAGGCCATTGTGTTTAAAAATGTAGTATAGGAATCTGAGCTTTCAATGGAGTCAGATAGGAAACCTGAGAAATGTGCACAAGAGAGAAATGCTTGTTTCATTCTCCCTGCTTGCTTAAGAAAGCAGTCTACCTTCAAGTGAGACCTTCATATCCACAACTTCACCAGCACGTGCAACAGCAAGGAGAAAGACCTAAAGAAAGCATTCTGCCAACAGGCTTCCCCAAACAGTATAAACTCCATCTCTTTACCAAGGAGATTTTACCCAGAGAGATTTTAACTTGAATTTAAAATTTTTATCACACCACTTTTCACCAGAGGTGAAAAGTAAATGTCTTCTGAAGTGTACCCAAAATCTGCCTCCATGATTACCTGAAGTCTTCAAAAGATTAAGAGACAGGGCCTTTCTTTCCAGCCAACAGAAGGTCATGGAGTTTTTGAATATTTCTCAAACCTGTCAGAAAACAGTTGCTTTAGAGAAGCTATTAACATTTGTAAGACTATAGAAAGCTTAGTTAGTTGTCTTTTATAAACACTTAGAACATCTTTGGATCAAAGGAACATTGATAGAAAACATTTTTAGTTGCTAAAATATGTGTTCATGTTTGGATTTTTCTAAATATGTGTTTGCATTATTTTAGTTTATAAAAACTCTTTGTGGTAAATAAGAGAAAAACAGAAGAGAAATGTGAGATGGTCTCTTCCTAGAAAGCAAATATTGAGGATAGAAACGATTTCTAGAAATAAATAAAGTGAGGTGGGAGCAATAAGCTTCCGAGTCATTTAAAATCTAAGCTAATATCATGGTAATCCAAATCTATGCCCCAACTAGTAACACTGAAGAAGCTAAAGTTGAACAGTTCTATGAAGACCTACAACACCTTTTAGAACTAACACCCAAAAAACCCCATCCTTTTCATGAGAGGGAACTGGAATGCAAAAGTAGGAAGTCAAGAAATACCTGGAGTAACAGGCAAATTTGGCTTTGGAGTACAGAATGAAGCAGGGCAAAGGCTAATAGAGTTTTGCCAAGAGAACGCACTGGTCATAGCAGACACCCTCTTCCAGCAATGCAAGAGAAGATTCTACACATGGACATCACCAGATGGTCAATACTGAAATCAGGTTGATTATATTCTTTGCAGCCAAAGATGGAGAAGCTCTATATAGTCAGCAAAAACAAGACTGGGAGATGACTGTGGTTCAGACCATGAACTTCTTATTGCCAAATTCAGATTTAAATTGAAGAAAGTGGGGAAAACCACTAGACCATTCAGGTATGACCTGAATCAAACCCCTTATACAGTGGAAGTGAGAAATATATTTAAAGGACTAGATCTGATAGACAGAGTGCCTGATGATCTATGGACGGAACTTGGTGACATTGTACAGGAGACAGGGATCAAGACCATCTGCAAGAAAAAGAAATGCAAAAAAAGCAAAATGGCTGTCTGAGGAGGCCTTACAAATGACTCTGAAAAAAAGAGAAGTGAAAAGCAAAGGAGAAAAGGAAAAATATAAGCATCTGAATGCAGATTTCCAAAGAACACCAAGGAAAGATAAGAAAGGCTTCCTCAGTGATCAATGCAAAGAAATAGAGGATCAAGAAAACCAGAGATATCAAGGGAACATTTCATGCAAAGATGGGCTCAATAAAGGACAGAAATAGTACAGACCTAACAGAAGCAGAAGATATTAAGAAGAGGAGGCAAGAATACACAGAAGAACTATACAAAACAGATGTTCACGAACCAGATAATCACGATGGTGTGATCACTCACCTAGAGCCAGACACCCTGGAATGTGAAGCCAAGTGGACCTTAGGAAGCATCACTATGAACAAAGCTAGTGGAGGTGATGGAATTCCAGTAGAGCTATTTCAAATCCTGGAAGATGATGCTGTGAAAGTGCTGCACTCAATATGCCAGCAAATTTGGAAAACTCAGCAGTGGCCATAGGACTGGAAAAGGTCAGTTTTCATTCCAATCCCAAAGAAAGGCAATGCCAAAGAATGCTCAAACTCCTGCAAAATTGCACTTATCTCACACGCTAGTAAACTAATGCTCAAAATTCTCCAAGCCAGACTTCAGCAATACGTGAACCATGAACTTCCAGATGTTCAAGCTGGTTTTAGAAAAGGCAGAGGAACCAGAGATCAAATTGCCAACATCCGCTGGATCATGGAAAAAGCAAGAGAGTTCCAGAAAAACATCTATTTCTGCTTTATTGACTATGCCAAAGCCTTTGACTGTGTGGATCACAACAAACTGTGGAAAATTCTTCAAGAGATGGGAATACCAGAGCACCTGATCTGCCTCTTGAGAAATCTGTATGCAGGTCAGGAAGCAACACTCAGAACTGGACATGGAACAACAGACTTGTTTCAAATAGGAAAAGGAGTACGTCAAGGCTGTATATTGTCACCCTGCTTAGTTAACTTCTATGCAGAGTACATCATGAGAAACACTGGGCTGGAGGACGCACAGGCTGGAATCAAGATTGCCAGGAGAAATGTCAGTCACCTCAGAATATGCAGATGACACCACCCTTATGGCAGAAAGAGAAGAACTAAAGACCCTCTTGATGAAAGTGAGAGGAGAGTGAAAAAGTTGGCTTAAAGCTCAACATTCAGATAACGAAGATCATGGCATCTGGTCCCATCACTTCATGGGAAATAGATGGAAAAACAGTGGAAACAGTGTCAGACTTCATTTTTTTGGGCTCCAAAATCACTGCAGATGGTGATTGCAGCCATGAAATTATGAGATGCTTACTCCTTGGAAGAAAAGTTATGATCAACCTAGACAACATATTAAAAAGCAGAGACATTACTTTGTCAACACAGGTCCGTCTAGTCAAGGCTATGGTTTTCTAGTAGTCATGTATGGATGTTAGAGTTGGACTATAAGGAAAGCTGAGCACTGAAGAATTGATGCTTTTGAACTGTGGTGTTGGAGAAGACTCTTGAGAGTCCCTTGGACTGCAAGGAGATCCAACTAGTCCATCCTAAAGAAGATCAGTCCTGGGTGTTCATTGAATGGACTGATGTTGAAGCTGAAATTCCAATATTTTGGCCATTTGATGCGAAGAGCTGACTCATTTGAAAAGACCCTGATGTTGGGAAAGACTGAAGGCAGGAGGAGAAGGGGACAACAGAGGATGAGCCGGTTATATGGCATCACCTACTCAATGGACATGAGTTTGTATGGACTCCGGCAGTTGGTGACAGACAGGGAGGCCTGGCATGCTGCGATTCATAGGGTCACAAAGAGTCGGACACGACTGAGCAACTGAACTGAACTGAATGATAGTTGTGATTGTTTCCTGTGAATTCACTGACCCCATGTATATAGAATGTGATTCTAGATTACGCAAAAAAAAGTGTTAACAGATGATAAAAACTCAACTCCTCATGCCCACAAAAGAGGACACAAAGTAGTTTTTACTAGGAAAGTTGCACAGTGTTGCACAATGAATAACGGTGTGTCCCAATGTCCCCTAAAATGAGAACATACTTTTTTGCCCAATCAGTAAATTATTCTTCCTGACTGAGTTGATGGAATACATTCCCCTCACTCACTGTGGTGCAGATAGAAAATACAATAGAAAAGATACAGGCAGTAGAAATACCAGTTCACGGTGGAGAGAGAAACTCACAAGCATACCACCATGGTAGAAACCAAGAGGAAAACCATTGAGCAGCATATGTTTATTACCTGAAAAGTACCTGAAAGTGAAAACCTTTTCTATTAGGAAACAACACTGAAGTGTGAACCAGTAAGAGGAAGGAAACGTGTGCTGAACAAGAATGTCATCAGATTTAGGAAGAAAAACATGGCCTGAACTAGAGACAGGATGAATGACTTTCAGAGCTTTCCTAAAAGTTAATATAAGATTTGTCCATACTTTGTTGTCAAGATTTATGACAGAAATAACTGCAGAGTAACCTGCAGATGGTTCTCTTTCTAAAGTGTGTATGCCTTTATTTTCAGTCCTTTCTTTTCACCTGTCTTGAGTTAATAAAACATCTTCTGTCTGGACAATCCATTCTGGTTGGTTTCTGTACACTTGCTACAGTCTAGATTTTAAAGCCCAGAAAGAAGAGCTAAAATGTAAGACTCCCTTATAGGAATTTTGCCTTAACAAACTTCTATCCTTCTATCTGGGTTCATGTTATATATGCATATTTTAATGTATGGTCTATACTGTGTTCTTGAAAGTGAAAGTGTCAGGAGCTCAGCTGTGTCTGACTCTTTGCAACCCATGGGGTTCCTCTCTCCATGGGATTTCTTAGGCAAGAATACTGGAGTGGGTTACCATATCCTCTTCCTGATCTTCTCCATCCAGGGGTTGAGCCTGGCTATCCTGCATTGCACACAGATTCTTTATCATCTGAGCCACCAGGGAAGCCCACTGTATTCTTAAATATGGCTAAATATATTATTTCAGATTCCTCATGAACTTTCATTTAATATCATGGGTTTCCAGGGAAGCAAAAGGAAAAAAAAATCCCTCTTTCTGTTCAGCTCTCTCATCTTCCCAGCCAGAGGAACTTGAGAAAGACTTATTGGTTTTGTTTCTCTTTCTTATCGCTTACTTTTGGGTTCTAGAGCCCCTTTTGAAAGAGTGTTCTTGTATCAGTCAGGTTTGCCTGGGGAAGCAGAAGCCATTCTTAGTATATTTAGCTGAAACCAAATTGATATATGTAAAGTATTTGAGGCTTAGATAGTTATTGGAAGAGCTGCAAAAGCAAAGATCCAAAAAGCCCCTTTTAGGAAATCTGGAAGTATAGGATTTCACAGAAGCCACCGGTTGGTTCTAGTTGTCAGCAGAACTTAAATAGGAGCTAGCAGAATGCTCATAATACAGGTGTGGTAACCTCATCTGCTTTCCTCTTCAGATCTTCATCTCCCCCTCCTTTTACTCCCAGGAGCCTGGCTTGAATGGAGTGAACTGGGGTCTAGCACAGGTCATCCTCCTCATCTTCTTCTAGCTTCCAGTTGGGTTTGGCCAGCAAGGAGCATCAATAGGCAATCAGGGGTGGAAACGAGTAAGGTTAGGGTAATTAGCCTCCTACCTTCCTTCCTCAAGGTTAGTTCAGAAAGTCTGTGTCCCTTGACTGCAGCTGCTTTCAAATTAGTCTCCTCTCACAATATACTCCTTCCAGGTTTTGGTAACTGTTTCTTCCTCACTTTTTCAGGCTGAGAGATCCTATCTACATTCTTCCTTGTGGTTCCACATCCTAAAATATTTTTGTAAATACTCCTTTAGTAAATAAACACTCCATGAGTTATTCTAACATGAGTGTGCCAACTATTTTGTATTGGAAAGCTGGTTGATAAAATAATTTATATCATAAGTGTTTCCAAGTAGTGCACCTTAAAGATGGGTGTCTGGAATCGAGTGACCCATATTTAAAGGAGGTTGGGACTAACCTGTTTGCCAAGATGACAAGAACATGTGTAATCCATGGCTTGTGGAAGAATAAGATAAGGCACAAGTACAGGCAAGACATAGATGGATTGGCTGAAGAATTTGGCTATTTTGTAAAAATGAAGATTATAAGGACAATAGAATCACCCACTTTTCTCTTTCAGCCTCAGATAACAAAGACAGAAATTAATAACCATAGCATATAATTAAGAACATGAAATTGGAAGGCACCAGGATAGCTTTAAAGGTTTTTTTCTTCTCCAGAGGTTGCAATCTGGAAGTGTGAGGGTGAGGTGTGCAGAGTTGTAGCTCCAGTTAAATGTTCAGTCTTCCCCATCCCTCACTCTAAGGCAGAGACACTGATGGGAAGAGGTGCGTCCTTGAGATCTGAGCTGATGACATTTGAGAAAATGGGGGCTAAGACTGAGATCTTTCACCCCCACTTACCCTGCATTTCCCTTGCTTGTGGAGGGAAAGGTCTCCTGTCTCCATAATTCCCCTCTTAAGTTTATATGCCACAGGCAGCTGCTTCAAGAGCTAGTATTGATTCTCCTCCAGGTCCACCCTGACTACTTCTCACCAATTTTGCTTTGCCTTAATAATTATATACCAAGAAAGCCCTAAAAATTTAAAGATTTCAAACAGCTGTTAAGTAAAATATTTTGAGGTATTCAATAAAAGTTAAATAAAATTAGTAAAAATGTTTTTGAAAAACTACAAAAATGTCTTTTGTGTTTACACTATCTCTGAATTTCCCAAAATGACCATTAGGTAGCTCAAAGGTTTTTTCCTTCACCCTTCAGAAAAAAGGAATAACTAGAGTTTGTCTAGAGATTTGGCAAATTTTAATTAACACAAATGTGTTATGAAAGCTTTTGTCTACCAAACTTAATGTATAGTTTTTAAACTCTGAAAAAAAATCAAGGACAACTTGTCTTCCAAGTAAATGTATAACATATGTAAATGATCTAATGATTGAACATTTTCAAATTAAAAGAATGTATTCCTATTTTCAAAGATGGGTACAATAACCTTGAACAAAGTGATTTGTTTCCAGATTCTGGATTAATAAAACATTTTTTTTCATTCACTTAAATTATGGACTATTCGGGCATGATTTAACATGTAAATTGTCAAAAGCTTACTGATTATTTCAGTCTTTCTTTAGATTCAATAGCCAACACATATCCCTTGACTAAGAGTGATAGAGGCATAGAAAAACTTATGAAAACTTAAGTTGGTATATTTATAAAGTATCATGAAATCTTAGTGGTTTTCCAGGTTATATAGACTCTTCTGTTGACAAAATAACCTTAATGCTTTCCAGTCAGTTGTCAAACTGTGGAATATGGTTGCTTTCCCCATTCACATGTAGCTGTGCATCACCAAAGTGCTCTAAAGCCAGCCACCTCTTCCCTTCATGGAAGGAAGGAGAATCCCCTGATATTTAACTTTCTAAGGGGATTATCCATCCCTTGTAGAGACCTCTTAGTCAGAGACTTCCCTGGAATATTCTGATTTACTTGTGTTTGTGGATGTTTCATTCTTAAAAAGAAAAAATTAAAAATTTCCAAGTAGATTGTGCTATCACAGATATGAATTTATCATTAAAATGTCAACTTTTCAAAGAATTCAATCAATTCAGTTGGATAAATTAATTGCTTCTACTCAGACCTGCCTTCTGAAAAAAAAAAAGGGTAAAAGACCAACTATTCATACTGATAAGAGATATAGTTTGAGGTTAGTCCATGACTTTGAAAATTTGGATTATAGGGATTTCTTTACTACTACAGGAACCCCTAGAAAATGGATGACAAGTTAAAGTAATTGGAACTTCTTTGCTGCTGCCTAAGGAGATGACCATAGTAAAAGTGGAATTTACCAAAAAATGTTCATGATATGAACCTCAATAGTGGAAATAAGTTTGCCATGATACTGAGCCAACTTTGTGAATATTTTAAAGATACCACTGAGGATGTTTTCAAGACATGTCCTACCTGCTAATAACATGGTCATGGTGAGCTCACAGATGTAGAATATGGACAGGGATGTAAGCTTTAGGACCCCTTTGAATGTCTCCAAATATGCCATGTTATTGTTGTTGCTTAATCTCTCAGTCATATCCAACTCTTTGTGACCCTATGGACTGTAGCCCTCCAGGATCCTCTGTCCATGAGATTTTCTGGGCAAGAATACTAGACTGTGTTGGCATTTCCTTGTCCAGGGCATCTTCCTGATAAATCCAGGGATCAAACCCATGTCTCCTGCATTGGCAGACAGATTCTTTACCATTGAATCACTAGAGTAAGTTCTAATTAGTATTATTTATTTTTCAGATACCTTGATTCAAAACTATGATTGTAATGGTAGAAAAAAATAATATGAGTTTTTGCTCTCAGTTTGGGGAGCTCCAACTTCTCTCTCCAGTAAGAGGGGCACACATTTCATTGGCACTGTTATTTAAGAATACCATAACTTAGACAAGCAAAAGCTGAGAGATTTCAGCACCACCAAACCAGCTCGTCAACAAATGCTAAAGGATCTTCTCTAGATAGGAAAAACAGAAAAGGTTGATAAACTTGAACCCAAAACAACAAAGTAAATGGCAACAGGATCATACTTATAAATAATTACCTTAAATGTAAATGGGTTGAATGCCCCAACCAAAAGACAAAGAGTGGCTGAATGGATAAAAAAACAAGACGCCTATATATACTGTTTACAAGAGACCCACCTCAAAACAGACTGAAAGTGAAGGGCTGGAAAAACATATTTCATGCAAATGGAAACCAAAAGAAAGCAGGAGTAGCAATACTCATATCAGATAAAATAGACTTTGAAATAAATGCCATGAAAAGAGACAAAGAAGGACACTACTTAGTGATCAAAGGATCAATCCAAGAAGATGATATAACACTTATAAATATATATGCACCCAACATAAGAGCACCACAATATGTAAGGTAAATGCTAACAAGTATGAAAGGGGAAATTAACAGCAACACAATAATAGTGGGAGACTTTAATACCCCACTCACACCTATGGATAGATCAACTAAACAGAAAATTAACAAGGAAACACAAACTTTAAATGATGAAATGGACCAGTTAGATCTAATTGATATCTATAAGACATTTCACCCCAAAGCAATGATTTTCACCTTTTTCTCAAGTGCACACAGAACATTCTCCAGGATAGATCACATCCTGGGCCATAAATCTAGCCTTGGTAAATTCAGAAAAATTGAAATCATCTCAAGCATCTTCTCTGATGACAATGTGGTAAGATTAGATGTCAACTACAGGAAAAAAACTATTAAAAATACAAACATATGGAGGCTAAACAACACACTTCTGAATAACCAACAAATCACAGAATAAATAAAAAAAGAAATTAAAATATGCATAAAAATGATAGAAAAGGAAAACACAACAACCCAAAACCTATGGGATTCAGTAAAGCAGTGTTAAAGGGATGGTTCATAGCAATACAAGCTTATCTCAAGAAACAAGAGAAAAATCAAATTAATAACCTAACGGTACACCTAAAGCAACTAGAAAAAGAAGAAATGAAGAACCCCGGGGTTAGTAGAAGGGGACAACAAAGGATGAGATGGTTGAATGGCATCACCAACTCAATGGACATAAGTATGAGTAATCTCTGGGAGTTGGTGATGGACAGGGAGGCCTGGCATGCTGAAGTCCATGGGGTCGCAAAGAGTCAGATGCGACTGAGTGACTGACCGAGTGACTGACTGATAGCAAGAATCAACAAAACTAAAAGCTGGTTCTTTGAGAAGATAAATAAAATAGACAAACAATTGGCCAGACTCATCAAGAAAAAAAAGGGAGAAGAATCAAATCAACAAAATTAGAAATGAAAATGGAGAAATCACAATAGACAACACAGAAATACAAAGGATCATAACAGACTACTATCAGCAACTATATGCCAATAAAATGGACAACTTGGAAGAAATGGATGAATTCTTAGAAAAGTATAACCTTCCAAAACTGAACCAGGAAGAAATAGAAAATCATAACAGACCCATCACAAGCACGGAAATCAAAACTGTAATAAAAAATCTTCCAACAAACAAAAGTTCAGGACCAGATGGCTTTACAGGTTAATTCTACCAAAAGTTTAGAGAAACTATCCTAACACCTATCCTGCTCAAACTCTTCCATAAAATTGCAGAGGAAGGTAAACTGCCAAAGTCAGTCTATAAGTCCACCATCACCCTAATACCAAAACCAGACAAAGATGCCACAAAAAAAGAAAACTACAGGCCAATATCACTGATGAACATAGATGCAAAAATCCTTAACAAAATTCTAGCAAACAGAATCCAACACATATTAAAAAGATCATACATCATGACCAAGTGGGCTTTATCCCATGGATGCAAGGATTTGCAAATCAATCAATGTGATACACCACATTAACAAATTGAAAGATAAAAACCATATGATTATCTCAATAGATGCAGAGAAGGCCTTGACAAAATTCAGCATCCATTTGTGATAAAAACCCTCCAGAAAGCAGGCATAGAAGGAACATACCTCAACATAGTAAAAGCCATATATGATAAACCCATAGCAAACATTAACCTCAATGTTGAAAAATTGAAAGCATTTCCCCTAAAGTCAGGAACAAGACAAGGATGCCCACTCTCACCACTACTATTCAAAACAGTTTTTGAAGTTTTAGCCGCAGCAATCAGAGAAGAAAAAGGAATAAGAAGAATCCAGATTGGAAGAGAAGAAGTAAAATTCTCACTGTTTGCAGATGACATGATCTTCTACATAGAAAACCCCAAAAACACTACCAGAAAATTACTAGAGCTAATCAATGAATACAGTAAAGTTGCAGGATATAAAATCAACACACAGAAATCCCTTGCGTTCCTATATACTAACAATGAGAAAACAGAAAGAGAAATTAAGGAAACAATTTCATTCACCATTGCAACGAAAAGAATAAAATACTTAGGAATAAATCTACCTAAAGAAACAAAAGATCTATATATAGAAAACTATAAAACACTGATGAAAGAAATCAAAGATGACACAAATAGATGGAGAAATATACCATGGTCATGGATCAGAAGAATGAATATAGTGAAAATAAGTATACTACCCAAAGCAATCTATAGAATCAATGAAATCCCTATCAAACTACCAACGGTATTTTTCAGAGAACTATAACAAATAATTTTACAATTTGTATGGAAATACAATAAACATTGAATAGCCAAAGCAATCTTGAGAAAGAAGAATGGAACTGGAGGTATCAACCTGCCTGACTTCAGGCTCTACTACAAAGCCACAGTCATCAAGACAGTATGGTACTGGCATAAAGACAGAAATATAGATCAAGGGAACAAAATAGAAAGCCCAAAGATAAATCCACACACCTATGGATACCATATCTTTGACAAAGGAGGCAAGAATATACAATGGAGAAAAGACAATCTCTTTGGCAAGTGGTGCTGGGAAAACTGGTCAACCACTTGTAAAAGAATAAAACTAGAACACTTTCTAACACCATACACAAAAAGAAACTCAAAATGGATTAAAGATCTAATTTTAAGACCAGAAACTATAAAAACTCCTAGAGGCAAAACACTCTCTGACATAAATTACAGCAAAATCCTCTATGACCCACCTCCCAGAGTAATGAAAATAAAAGCAAAAATAAACAAATGGGACCTAATTAAACTTGAAAGATTTTCCACAATGAAGGAAACTATAAGTAAGGTGGAAAGATAGCCTTCAGAATGGGAGAAAATAATAGCAAATGAAGCAACTGACAAAGAATTAATCTCAAAGATATACAAGCAGCTCATGTAGCTCAATTCCAGAAACATAAATGACCTAATCAAAAAATGGGCCAAAGAACTAAACAGATATTTCTCCAAAGAAGACATACAGATGGCTAACAAACACATGAAAAGATTCTCAACATCACTCATTATCAAAGAAATGCACATCAAAACTACAATGAGGTACCATCTCATGCTGGTTAGAATGGCTGCTATCAAAATGTCTACAAAAAATAAATGCTGGAGAGGGTGCAGAAAAAAGGGAACTCTCTTACGCTGTTGGTGGGAATGCAAACTAGTATAGCCACTATGGAGAACAGTGTGGAAATTCCTTAAAACACTGGAAATAGAACTGCCATATAACCAGCAATCCCACAGCTGGGCATACACACTGAGGAAGCCAGAATTGAAAGAGACATGGGTACTCCAATGTTCATCACAGCACTGTTTACAATTGCTAGGACATGGAAGCAACCTAGATGTCCATCAGCAGATGAATGGATAAGAAAGCCATGGTACATATTGTGTATGTACACATTGTACATACATGTAATATGTATTTACAATTTAATGGATTTCCCTGGTTGCTCAGATGGTAAAGGGTCTGCCTATAATGTGGGAGACCCGGGTTCAATCCCTGGGCCAGGAAGATCCCCTAGAGAAGGAAATGACAACCCACTCCAGTACTCTTGCCTGGAGAATCCCATGGATGGAGGAGCCTGGTGGGCTACAGTCCATGGGGTCACAAAAAGTTGGACACGACTGAGCAACTTCACTTTCTTTCACTCAGCTATTAAAAAGTAAGCATTTAAATCAGTTCTAATGAGGTGGATGAAACTGGAGCCTATTATACAGAGTGAAGTAAGTCAGAAAAAAAACACCAATACAGTATATTAATGAATATATATGGAATTTAGAAATATGGTAATGATGACCCTATATGTGAGACAGCAAAAGAGTCACAGATGTGAAAAACAGACTTTTGGACTCTGCAGGAGAAGGCTAGGGTGGGATGATTTGAGAGAATAGCATTGAAACATGTATATTACCATATGTGAAATAGATCACCAGTCCAGGTTCGATGCATGAGATAGGGTGTTCAGGGCTGGTGCACTGGGATGACCCTGAGGCATGGGAAGGGAAGGGAGGTGGGAGAGGGGTTCAGGTTGGGGCACACATGTACACCCGTGGTTGATTCATGTCAATGTATGCCAAAAACCACTACAATATTGTAAAGTAATTAACCTCCAATTAAAATAAATAAATTAATTTACAAAAAAAAGAGAATACCATAACTTACAATTGGGCTTCCCTTGTGGATCAGCTGGTAAAGAATCCATCTGCAATGTGGGAGACCTGGGTTCAATCCCTGGGTTGGGAAGATCCCCTGGAGAAGAAAAGGCTACCCACTCTAGTTATGCAGAGTAATCTCCACAGTCCTCATATTCTCAAACCTCAAGAAAGATAAAAAGAAGCAAGAAGATTCTCAAACTATACAATTAACAAAGTTTTCTGGAATCTTGAATTTATTGAGGCCCAGAGTACTGCAAATAGCCTTGAAGACAGTAAGATCAATCCTCTCTAGTATCTGTAAGTTATCTCTTTTTGAATTAATAACAGGAATGCCTAATAGTTCTGAGAATTACTTCCAGTCCAAGATTCTACTCTGTTAGAAGCTGATATGACTAATTATTGCAGGAGACTCAAATGATACCTCTAGCTTTATCAACAACAAGTTAAAAGTGTACTTCCAAAATGCCCACTTAGGCAGTCTGCATGATCTGAAAATTGGAAATATGGGCTTCAGAAAAAAATAAAACAACCCTTTGAGCATCAGTTAAAAAAACAAAAACCCTTACAAGATACTCTCATAACAGCCACAAAATAAAACTCCAAGGTGTTGATTCTTGGGTTTATGTTTCTCAAATTAAAAAAAAAAAAAAAAAAACAACAACGCAGGAATTCCTACTGACTGCTGGACATCTATTCCATCAGGAGACCCTGAGCTGATGACTTTTAGGAATTCTCCTGAAGCTGCTGACTGTGTGAGTGGATGCCTTATGCCCAGAATGACAGAACAATCTGCTGACTACAGAAGCAGACAACTTCTGCTTAAGATGATAGAACAAGATTAATTATATGATTTTTCAGCATTTCCCCCTTACAATTAATGTTGTCTGTTACTGTATTTTTGTTATTCTCTCTTAACTAAAAGTTCTCAATGTGATCTCCTTTATCTTTTTTCCTGTTACTTTGGACCCCTTTTTCTGCCACTTAAGAAACAGCAAAACTCTCTGGTGTATTTTTCTCAGACTACAGCTGCTGCTCTAACTGATTACCAACAGCATGTAGTAACTGTTCCTTTAAACACTTCAGAAATAAATTCACTTTTATATGAACCAACCTCTTGGTAACTTATATTTACTTCATATATCACAGACTTCACACTCATAAAAATTAGACTTTGACCTCATGTCAATAAACTCTCCAGCTAAGCTTATTACAACACCAACAGTAAAAGCTCACTCAGCAAGAGGGTTATCTAATTTGGGGGCATTCTGCTAAAGTTATCGGTTTGTTTTCTTGAAACACCAGTTTTGCGGTAACTGTTTAGTTAAGGAATCTGTCCATTTTGAGGGACAAAATTGGCTTACTCCTGATGCTAAATGATGTTGTTATTCCCAATACAGTCCCACCAGGCTGCTACTTCTCATGTGGTCATCAGACTTTCCCATCTGTCACACACTAACATTTCCTATATATGCAGAATACCCATGAGACTTTTAGATGTTTATAGTTGTCAACCTCCAATGGGTCACGTTTCTCTGAAAAGAATATTCAGAAACATCTCCAAAAAGGCCAGCACAGACGACATAAGAAAACTTCTAGGAGGGATCACTTCTAGTATTCTGACCCTACAAGATATAATAAATGACACTAATTACATCTGGAAGCCCCCCTGCCAGAATCATTTAAAACTAAAATTTATTACTCAGTGTTATCATGGTTAATCCTACAGGCCTTAATTTCTATGTGTGTGTGATGTGCGTGTGTGTGTATATGTGTGTGTGTGTGTATGCTAAGTCGCTTCAGTCCTGTCTGACTCTTTGGGATCCTATGGACTATAGCCTGCCAGGCTCCTCTGTCCATGGGATTCTCCAGACAAGAATGCTGGAGTGGGTTGCCATGCCCTTCTGCAGATTTTCCAGTCCCAGGAACTGAACCTGTGTCTCTTATGTCTCCTGCATTGGCAGATGGGTTCTTTACCACTTGTCCCACCTGGGAAGTCACAGTTTCTATGTAACTATCCAAAGAAAACATTTAGTCTATAGAAGACAGTTTTTGTTGCTTTTATGATGCAGTGGGTCAAGAATAGTGCAGGACTACCCTAAAAAAAAAGCCACTTGATTCTGTAAAACAGACTCAGCTGAATTCTAAGAAATGCTTTTACTGACTGATTTTTATAATCTTTCCTCTGACTTAGAGATTTTTTTAAACTAGAAATAGTATTGAATTTAATAGTTTTTTTTTTTTTTGGTGGGGGGAAGTAACCATGATGTAACTGAAGCTGATGGAGTAAGCCGTACCAAATCCAAGTGTATTGAAAAACAAGAAATCATCATGAAGATACATTAGTTTGATATGGTGAGGGCAGAAGCTGAATTGTAGTGGTTTGAGGAGTTATTGAGGAGTTAGAAAGTGTAAATCAAGCTGATTTTCTAAAACTTAAAAAATCCAAATCATCGCGTTTTCCAAAAGTGTGATTTTGAAGGCATGTGAGACAGACAGAGAAATCTAGAGAGGTATGGTGGAGAAGAAGATGCTATCCCATGCCCACCTGAGAAATGAGCCATCCACAGGAGAGAACCATGTCTGGTAACACATGAGGAAAGTAGTCTAAAGATGGCTGATGCTGTAGGCAGGTTGTGGGAAAGAGAGATGGAGGAGAAAGTACATATTGTAGGACATCACTGTTTTCTCTGTAAAGTAGGTATTGAGACTGCACGTTGAGACTGAAGATGAAAGTAAAACAAGAAGATCTGAAGAGTGAATGGAAAACAAATGTTGGAAGAACCAAAAAAGGTAAATGAAGGTGCACAGCAGATTTCTCTGAGGAGTCTCAAGTACTCTTATATTGGAAGCTATGAACTTATATGGGAACCAAGTTGCAGGATTGTACAATCCTTTCCACTAGGACTTATTTTTAAGTATTGTTTAGAAACAGAAAAAGTGAGCTGTTGGATTGATACAGCTGAGGTTTATTTTTATGCATGTGTGTGGTGATGCATGACAAAAGACAGGGAAAGTAATCAATTAGACAAGAGTGTATTTAGGGAGATGGGCTGTAGGACTGGAGGTGTCAGTGGCACGGCACAGAGAACTTGATGACTCACTTAGGGAGCTATGCTATCACTGTTAAGCCTCCAGCACAAATTCCCAGTGACTGAAGGAATGAAAACCTGAAGTGAAGCAGAGTTGAAATATCCTGTATTTGAGAAAGTCAAGGAATTTTGAATCCACTCTTAAAGGTAGCAATGCATATATAAAGAGCAAAGGAGGAGAGGAGAGGAGGAAAACAGAATTCATGGGAGAGTAACATTTGAGTTTAGGCAAAGAGGTGTATTCTATGAGACATAAACATTACAACCTGTTTAGAAAAATTATGAAAAAGCTTAGAAAATAAATTGTTTTACCAATATTATTTTTAAGGATCTTATCCACACACTGTGACTTACAAAGAGTTGAATAATTTCTCTAGACCTGTTTTCCTGTTTATAAAGTGGTCACAACAATACCCACCTTGAAATTTTTAAGGAGAGAATTAACAAGGGCTTTCTGGTGGGTCAGACAGTAAAGAATCCTCCCGCAGGAGACCCAAGTTCAATCCCTGGTCAGGAAGATCCCCTGAAGGAGGAAATGTCAATCCACTCCAATATTCTTGCCTGGAAAATTCCATGGACAGAGGAGCCTGGTGGGCTACAGTCCATGGGGTCACAAAGAGTTGGACACGACTGAATGACTAACATTTCCTTTAACAAATATTGTAGGAAAGTGTATATCATAATGACAGGTACAAAACCAATGTTAAATTTGCTTTATCTTTTCCATTATTAATACTTCAGTAGTGCTGGTTAGGGTTTCCCTGGTGGCTCAGATGGTAAAGAATTTGCCTGCAATGCAGGAGACCTGGGTTTGATCCTTGGGTTGAGAAGATTCCCTGGAGAAGGGAATGGCAACCCACTTCAATATTCTTGACTAGAGAATCCCGTGGACAGAGGATCCTGGTGGGCTACAATGGGGTTGCAAAGTTGGACACGACTAAGCAATTAACTGTCTCTAGTGCATTAAGTATTTTAGAAAGCAGTTGGTCCTAAATTAGAAAATATCCAGGATCATCTTTTAATTTGTGACCAGCAAGAGAAACTTAAAGTTTAGCATATGATTGTTGACCTGGAAATTTTGTAATAACAAATGTAAATCCCAGTAGCAAGAATGATGTGTTTAAATATGAAACTTTGGCTTTGCCTGTAATGGACAGTGAGCAAACCACTCCCTGAATCTCCAGGAGTCACTTGTACCTCCCTCCACTAGACAAAAAGGTTGTATAATTATGTCAGAGCTTCGGAGAGTTGGGTTTGAACTGTCAGATCATAGGCTGATAATGCCCAAGGCATGTATCCAGAGTCTATGTCACTTTGGAGCGGCCTGTTACACTTCTCCGCCTGGATGTGTCTGTACATATATGTGACATTGTCCAGAAATAAACTCAAACCCCTCAAACCCTGAAAATGCTTCTCAGCTGATATTTCCTATTGTTTGGGGTGTAACACCACACATTTAGACACTCCAAGCTAAAAAACACTCAGTTCATCCCTGAATGTTTTTTCTCCCACACTAAATATCCAATTACGTAGACCTTCTAAATCTTTCTCAGTCTGATTCCCCTACCTTTTATCTCTACTACCAATACCTGTTCCTCCCTCAGAATCTCACATGATTTTTGCATATCACTTACTGTTACTCAAAAAGACTCAACCTTTATCATTTTCTGCTTTTATGTCCTTCTCCCCCATCATACCATAAACTTCTCTGTGCAGGCCCTAATAAAGTGCCCAGCACATGGTTGGATGGCATCACCCACTCAATGGACATGGGTTTGGGTGGACTCTGGGAGTTGGTGATGGACAGGGAGGCCTGGCGTGCGGTGGTTCACAAGGTCGCAAAGAGTCGGACACGACTGAACTAAATTGAACTGAACATGGTGAGCACTCAATGAATATAGTTTGAACTAAGAGACTCAAGAAGGAATGAGGAGCCTCTAAGCACCACCATTGCAGATGAAACTCATCTTGCTAGACTAAGCCCAGCCTGTATTCAGCCTTAGCTTTCACTCCTCTTTCAGAACTCATTCTAACTGGACTTGTCACCAGTGGTCCTGTCGGACATTCTCCCCTCTAGTCTAGCAGAATGGAATGATTGCTGCTGTTTTTAAAGAATGAGACACACATGGATTGTAAGAATGCTTGAGCCAATTACTATCTTCATGCCTAAAACAAACAAACAAACAAAAAAACTCTGCAAACCAGACTGTTAAGTGAATATGGAGGAAATAATAACCACCTCACAGTGTGAATGTGAAGACTAAGTGAGATGCTGTTGAGAACAACTGGCAAAGTTCACGGCTCAATAACTGTTAACCATTATCAGCGTTACATGGCCCAGCCCTGCTTGCTCTTTTTTGTCTCCAAATCATGTTTACTCCTTCACTTCTTTCTGGAATAAATTGTCCTCCCTCGTTCTAGTAATAATTGCTCCAGTGATGATACTAGCTACTTAATGTATTAAGAATACTTCACATATTATTTTATTTAAAGACGAAGATATCATCAACTCTATTTGTTACTTAATGGAACTGAGAATAGAGTATAAAGCTGCTTGCCCAAATTCACATGAGAAGGAAAGGGCAGAGTGATGGTGTGAATTCAATCAATGCTATATTCTTTCCTAAAGCCAAAGAGACTCTATTGCCTGAAACTATTCTGCTTATTTTAAACTTATAAATGCTATAATTTTGGGTTGGCCAAAAGGTTCATTTGGGTTTTTTTTTTCATTGCATCTTACAGAAAAATCCAAATGAACCTTTTGGCCAACCCAATATTTTACATTCTGCAGATCAATGGAGTTATGTCCTGATAAACCCATCATAAGCCAAAAATGTAAGTTGAGGGGAATTCCCCAGTGGTCCAGTAGTTAGGACTCCATGTTCTCACTGCCAAGGGCATGGGTTCCATCCCTGGTCAGGGAACTAAGATCCTGCCTACTGCAAGGCACTGCCAAAAAAAAGAAAAACAAAAATATAAGTTGAACATGCATGTAAATACACCAAACCTACCAAATATTATAAGATTAGCCTAGCCCGCCTTAAAGGTGCTCAGACATATTAGCTTATAGTTGGGCAAAATCATCTAACATAAAGCCTATTTTTAAATAAATTGTGGCAATTTATTGAACACTGTTCTGACAATGAAAAACAGAATGGTGATGTGGGTACAGAGTGGTTGTGAGTGTATCTGCATTTACCCTCTTGATTGCATGGCTCCCTGGGAGCTGTACTGCTGCCTCTGTCCAGCATCATGAGACAGTGTCATGCCATGTATCACTATCCCAGGAAAAGATCAGATTTCAAAATCTGGAGTATGACTTGTACTGAAAGCATAGCACTTTTGCACCACGGTTGAAGTTGAGAAATCCTAAGTTGAGGATTACCTATAGTATGTGGTAGGTTAGGGCTTCCCTTGCAGCTCAGTTGGTAAAGAATCCTGCCTGCAATGTGGGAGACCTGGGTTCAGTTCCTGGGTTGGGAAGATACCCTGGAGAAGGCCATGACAATCCACTCCAGTATTCTGGCCTGGAGAATTTCATGGATATTCCCTTATGGCAGAAAGCAAAGAAAAAATGAGTTTCTTAATGAAAGTGAAAAAGGAGGGTGAAAAAGTTGGCTTAAAACTCAACATTCAGAAAACTCAGATCATGGCATCTGGTCCCATCACTTCATGGCAAATAATGGGGAAACAATGGAAACAGTAACAGACTTTATTTATTTATTTATTTTTTTGGCTCCAAAATCACTGCAGATGGTAACTGCAGCCATGAAATTAAGACACTTGCTCTTTGGAAGAAAAACTATGACCAACTTAGAGAGCATATTAAAAAGCAGAGACATTACTTTGCCAACAAAGGTCCGTCTAGTCAAAGCTATGGTTTTTCCAGTAGTCATGTATGGATTTGAGAGTTGGACTATAAAGAAAGCTGAGTGCCAAAGAACTGATGGTTTTGAACTGTGATATTGGAGAAAACTCTTGAAAGTCCCTTGGACTGCAAGGAAATCCAAACTGGCAATCCTAAAGGAAATAAGTAGTAAATATTCATTGGAAGGACTGATGCTGAGGGTGAAACTGCAATACTTTGGCCACCTGTTGCGAAGAACTGTCTCATTGGAAAAGATCCTGATGCTGGGGAAGATTGAAGGCAAGAAGAGAAAGGGACAACAGAGGGTGAGATGGTTGGATGGCATCACTGACCGGATGGACATGAGTTTGAGCAGGCTCTGGGAGTTGATGGTGGACAGGGAAGCCTAGCATGCTTCAGTCCATGGGGTCACAAAGAGTCGGACACAACTGGTCGACTGAACTAAACTGAATTTTGGTAGGTTAAGTATGGCCACACATTTTTTGCAGCTCCTCCCCACAAGAGTTTATTTCTGTATTGTATCTTGAATCTGAACTGGCTCTGTGACTTGCTTGGCCAGTAGAGTACAGTGGAAGTAAAGATACATGAATGTGGAGCCGGGGTCACAAGAGGCCTTGCAGCTTCAGGCTTTGCCTTCTTGTGCTGCTCCTCCACTGTCTGAGGACATCAGGATAGCCTGCCGGATGTTGAGAGACCGCATGAAGAGAGGAGTCCAGGTGACAGCTAGCACCAACTCCCAGATACCTGAAAGAACCATCATATATCCTCCACTCCAGGCAAGGTACCTGCACATTCAGTCATATGAGAGCCCGGCAAAGAACCTTCCTCCCACTGATCGATGAATTGTGAGAAATAATAAGTTGTCCTTTTAAACCTCTAAGTCTTGGGGTAATTTTTTTAATGCATAAATAATTAAATAAGATGAAAGTGAAAAAAAAATAACTGAAAGTCAAAGTTGCTTAGTCATGTCTGACTCTTTGTGACCCCATGGACTGTAGCCCACCTGGCTCCTCTTGTACAGGCAAGAATATTGAGACCAAAATTGGCCCTAAAGGTAGACTACAGCAATAACATAGGCCTGCAAAAGTGACATTGGCTTCAAGCCCAGTGGTAGGTCAGTGAGACAGAGTGAACCACAGACATAGAGAAGCTGCCCTCACATAAGGGCAATGAGGAAATGGCTGTAGGAGACTGGAGAAGGGACTCCTGTGCTATATAATTACAGAACAATTAATTGGAAGGTAGAGAATATACCTAATGAATTTGTGGACCTGGCAAAAACATTGGGCAACAGAGTATTGAATGGGCCAAGCTGCTTCTCTTTCTTAGTAATGTGTAATAAGATACATGAAGGAAGATATAACATAGAAGAGGTTATTCATTTTGTAAGAAGTTAGGGGAAATAGAGAAGACCCAGGACTTGCTGGGTTGGAATATAAACCACCTCTCATTCCATGTCTCCCAGCTGGTAAAACAAAGTATTCAATCACATGAGGCCTGTGGATAAATTTCAAGTTGCGTATGTGATTGGGCAATCCTTTGCTGAAGGGAATTGCTAAGCTAGTGCCTAATAGATTCTCTCATATGAAAAAAAAAAAAAAAAGGGAGGGCATCTAAGAATCTTAAAAGTGCTTCCCGCAGCAGCCACCCACACACACCAAAGTAGAAATTTGGGAGCCATCAGCAGGTAGATAGAATGTCAAGCCATAGAACTGGATGAATTACATAGGGGAAAAAGTTGAGGGGTCAATGAATAAGAGGAATCAATACAATCAACACGTTACTATAGCTGCTAGGATTTTATAATAAGCAGGTAAATACAAGACAGTAATTAGTATTGACTTGCCACTGAGATTTCAGAGGTGCTACTCTGGTTATTGGTGATGACAATGAAAGTTTGTGGCAAAGGAGGGATTAGAAGAAAACATGGGTGGGCGTGAGAACTCAGAGTGCTTGATGACTTCTTTGCGGTGTTGACATCACCAAGAATGAAAGTAGGTTTCGTGGGGAATCGCATGCTCTTTTGTTTCCATCCCCTGTTATAACAAGATTCGGGTGTTTTGTTTATGTCTCTTTTCAATGTCTCATATTCTTTAGCAAAATAGAACAGGTTAAAAAAAAAAGAAAAAGAAGCAAGTTCCTAAACTATAGCAGCAAGTTCCTAAACTATATTTTTGGAAGAAAATAAGCCCAGAGGAGATAGGGATCAAAGAGACTTGATCTAAGGAATCATGTGGCAGAACCTTCACTTCATCAGCTGTCCCCTTAGAGTATAAGCTCTTTTGAAGAAGGGCAGCAGGGTGAAGGTAGGGGGGAGATCTGAAATCAAGCATTGGAAATTATCAACAAATGATTTTATCTATGGACCGTATTCTCTCTTCCTGATGCACATTTTTTTTTTTTTTTAACAATTAGAATGTTCTCCAGAAACAGTGGTACAAACTAAGAAGAGAAGTAAAAGAACGTATTGTCTATTCAGCTCTTTATCTGTTGCTGGAAAAAAAATTTTTTTAGGATCACTGAGAATTCTTATTTCTCATTGTGATCATTTAAATTCAGTAGCGGAAGCAGTTCAGGTAGCAGCGTATCTGTGACAGAGTTCCATACCTCATGTTATTTGGTTCTATAGCTGTATGCTGAATAGGCATTTAAAAATGATCTGACCTCTATTATGCAAGAAGATCCATTTTTAATATCTCCTAATTTCAAATATTTCCACAGAATTTCTCCACTTACTGAGAAAACACAAAATACACAAAAGCTACTTAAAATTTAGCAACGCTTTCAAATACAGTTGTAATTAGTAACCATAACAGCATCATATATTTAAATATATACCAAATACTTATAAACAATATATATTATTAGTAGTAATATGCACATTTTATTTACCTGAATAAAATACTTGCCAATTTGGATTTGAAGAGTTCCCACAAGTTGCTTAGGAAAATTTGGGACTGTCAAGGAAAATTTGCACAGGTCAGAGTTAAACAGGCAAGTAAGACTTTATCCAAGCCTATTGCAATATGGAAGAGAGATTAAACTCAAGTCCACAGAAACAAAAGGTAGGAGGAATTTTAGGAGTAGGGGTGAGTTTACAGAAAAGTACTGAAGGATGTTAACAGAGAGGTTGCTATATGGGAGGTGCCAAGCACATTGAATTATTCCTGAATTTGCAAGTGTTTTTCTCTGTGAGTTGGGCCATCTGTATTTGCCAATTAATGTTACAATAGGCTCCTACCCTCCCACAGAGATAGAGAGATGACCTGCTCTCTTCATTATGATTTTATTTCAAAGAAATTATTGTAGGTCCTTGAGACATTCCTGGGTTGTAAAACTGACAAGAGGCTGGGAGATCTATATACATTTCAAAGAAGCAGAGAAAGAATTTTCAACTACAGATTTTCTAAAGTAACTCATCAAAGAAAAGTGAGATCTGAGGCCTGTCATCAGGAAGAGGCCTATCTAAAGTTGGGTTAAGCTGGGGGGAACATTGAGGTGGTCTTATTCAGTCTCCAGGTTAGAAAACACCAACTTCAAGACTGCTTGTAGCCCTGAATGTTAGTCCTGATTTTTCCATGGGGAGTTGTAGGTCTTGGACAGATCACTCTAACATTAAAACAAAGCTTTTTTGTTTGTGTGTGTGTGTTCAGAACACTTAAGATCTACTCTTAGGAAATTTCAAATACCCAATACTGTTAACTAATTTTTTTTTATTATGTTTACATTGCTGTGTATTGGATCATCAGAACTTACTCATCTTGTATAACTGAAACTTTGTGCCCCTTAACCAATATCTACCTGTTAGGTAGTTCGAATAGGAAAAAGAAGTCCAGAATGGCAGTGGCTAAAAGACAGAAGGGAAAAGCCCATGAAAATAGAACAAGGGAACGTCCGAAAACCAGAGTGAGAACCACAGGTGAAGCAAACAGCCCTCCTGGCTAGCCCAATTTGCACAGGGCAGGCTTGAGCGGGAGGAGACAAAATGTTTAAAAAGAGGAGGCCAAGATGGATTGAGGCCTCTCCTTTGGGGTCAGCCTGCCTTCACACCTCAAGGGTGTACTATCCTTTGCCAAATAAAACCGAACTATAACTGAGCTGTAACACAGGTCTGCTGTTTGAAATCTTTGCTGCAGTGAGACAGAACTGAGGAAATTACACACTCCCCTGACATACCCACTTGACTACATAGGGATAGATATGTGGATTAGCTTAATTGTGGCCATAATTTTACAATGTATATGTTATATAACTTAAAAATATGCAAAAAAGAAATCCAAACATCAAATTCAGGCATTGAAATATGAGCCAACAGAAGGCGGTCTTGGCTGGGTGTCCATGGATCCATGCTGTAATCCCAGGTCTACCGCTTGTTTATCCCAAGAAGGTATTAGATAAGATCAAGTAGCCGATCTAATACTGGTTGCATTTGCAACTGGGAATTTTGTGAACCATTTTTCAAAGTTCACTCTATTAACTTTCATACCTTTCTCTGCAGGAGATGATTTCCCACTTCCTACTTTACTGGTTATAGTCTACTTGTGATTTGGGCAAGTGGTCACCTAGGATATAGGATGCTCCCATTGTTATTTTATTAATCTTTGCCTCCCTGCTTATGTCTCTCTTTATGTCTGTAAAGCCCACCTTCTGTGATGGTCACATCTCATTCCTCAGTTATTTGGGAAGACTATGGCCCTGGACTTCGAATGAACATAATGTCACCTACAATTTTGTTTTTCTGTAATTCTCAGTTTTCTGTATCCTGATGAATATAAAATACCCCCCCCCTTTTTTTTTCTTGGTTGAACATCATGTGAATGAAGAGAATCTTCGGTACTATAAAAATTCTTCCTATACCTCATGGGTAGTGTGCACAAAATTACTGCCTCCTTGCTTCTCCTGCTTGACTCTTCTTTAGGCTCTACCTTTTAAAAGTACCCCCCAAACTTTATCCAATTTACTTCTCAGTTTTGACTTTAAACAGAAGAAAGCAAAACAAGTTTTTGTAATGCTACAAATCATACAGAGAGGTCATAGAAGAGACTAGTTTTAAGTGTAAAAATGGGATAGATTATTGTATATAGAGAAAAAGAGACATTGAAGAGGCTTGGTATTTCAGCTTTGGTGACACACTTCTGAGGACACTAAACTTCATCTCACTCCAAATGGTCAATGTCACTAAGATAAAGATGAGTGCTCAGTGGTGACTAGACTATCATTCTGTATTTCTCTCTTTCCTCCCCTCTTTCCTTTCTTGTATCCTTTTCCTCCTTCTTATTCTTCTCTTATTTTTCTGTACTTTTCTCTTTCTTTTTTTCCCCCCACTGCTCAAGGTTTATTTGGTGTTTTAGCTGGTATGACACTTGGATACTTGATTGTATTGTTTTTATGTCTATCTTTTTCTTTTTATGTTATGTGGCAAAGTACATTATCTTGATAAATATAGTACACAAAATCATCATTTGGAGCAGTTATGCACAAAACATGCAATGTTGAGTCTGTCTCCTACACACACATATCTTATACTAGCATTTTAGAGAGTTTAGAGGAAGACTGCTAAGAAAAACATCTGCTGAATAATATCCTGTTTTAGTTGATGCTTGAAATTGTACTATTGGAAAATTATTTTCCCATGTTGGGTCATTTTTACTCCAAGTTCTTCCTTTAAATTAACAGCAAAATTTTATACATTATTATAAGAAAAATACAGTTAGCTGAGACAACAAATGCTTTCTTTGTCAATAAGAGAATTAAATTTGTAATTAACTCAGCATTAACAGATTAGTTTCTTTCTTGAGATAGCCCTAGGAGGTAGAAATTTTTCCTATGTGATGGTGAACATTTCTTATGCTGATGATATTGAATGTTTGCTGCTGTTAAATAAGTCAGTATCTTTTTTAGATTTGGGGGGACCATTTTCCTTATTTTCTAAATTCAAGAAGGCGTGAAATACCTTATATTTCTTTTACAACCAGGGTTGAGTGTTCTGTTTTATAAGCAAAATTGATCAAACAGAACTATAGCACCCATCACTGTCATGACGACTTCTGTGAAAATTAGAGAGAGAATATGTTCCTTTCCATATTATAAAATCTTTGACACTCTTTTCAATTATGTGTATACACATTTATTTTCCTTTTATTTATCATGTTTTAATTTCTTCATTATTCTTCATGCCTTTAAAGGAAAGAGGTCATGTCTGTCTTGATCATTGCTATATCCCTGTATGTTCAGAATTACAAAATAATGATGTAAATCCTTCTGTGCATATATGTATGTACATATGTAATATACACACATATATGTACACATATAATATACATACATATATAACACATCTTTACCATAGACATATATTGCACATATTCATATACACACACATATATGTACACATGTATGTTTGCTTATTCTAGTTTCACACTTAACTTTTAGGAATTCTTCTTATGGGGAAGATGATAGAGAGTAAATGAATAGAGATAGAGAATAGTTCAGGGCTAAGAAAATTGTTCAGGTTTAATAAAATTTATAGATATTCCCTAAATCTCACTGTAAGCAATAGTTTAAATATCTTTTTATCTCTAAATCTTCTTTTAAAATATTTTAAAAAAAGAATATCTTCTAAACATTTTTATACTTTGTCTTTGAGTCTAGGGCAATCAGTTTCCATGTACTATCAGTAAATCAGGGGAGGGGAGCAAGAATAAATAATGGTCTGTGCATAGCATATGCTGAATTAGCATCCCCCAGTAAGCATTAGCCAGGTGGAGAGAAATGGGCATGAGCTTTGAGGTCAGCAAGGCTTAGATTTATATGCTAGTCAAGTCACACTTGCCAGATGAAAAACCTTGGTCAGATCACTCTGAGCTTCACAGACAGTTATTTATTCTTGAAGGATGATAAAAACCCAATTCAAGGGATGTTGCAGGGATTAAACGGATGAAGTATGAAAAGAACCCAACATATTATTAGTACATAACATATGGTAGAAGGTC
Source organism: Ovis canadensis (assembly GCF_042477335.2). Classification (NCBI taxonomy): domain Eukaryota; kingdom Metazoa; phylum Chordata; class Mammalia; order Artiodactyla; family Bovidae; genus Ovis; species Ovis canadensis. The sequence goes on along the minus strand of NC_091250.1, from coordinate 39,250,593 downwards.
AATAATAGTGCCTTTTGTCTTTTCCACTCTTGTCAAGAAGGAAGTCCATTACTAAATAGGCTCAATTACATTGTTCATATGTTCCTAGGTATCTCTGAACACAGAAGGTGACCATGTTTAGCAGCTTCCTAATATCCTATTATGTGTGCCACCTTCTGTTGGACCTGTTCACTTAGGACCCGCTGCAGGTCTACACTCCAAACATCTCTAGGGCTCTACCGTGTTCTTTCATTTCTATATCCCACTAGCTCCATGTCTAGAACATGTAGGCATTTAATAAAAGTTCATTAAGCAAATTTATTATAAAGAGAACATTGGGGATATCACAGGACTGAAATGACATCATTAGGAAATTTACTAAGGTTCCATAGGCAGTGATCCCCAAACTTCGCTTCACATCAAAATGATGTGGAGAACTTGTGAAAAACAGAAGTAACGGTCATATACAATTTCCTATACCCAACCAGGCCAAATAGAATTTAAACCTTGAGGTTACTGAGCAAGAGAATTTGTATCTTAAAAAATATCTGAAGTAATTTTGATGTTTTCCACATTTGGAAACCACTGTCCAATAGTTGGTGGTTATCAACTTGTACACCTCATACTAACTACACTAAAGCCATCTGGGGGTAAAGTAACCTAAGTATCCATCAACAGGTGAATGATAAAGAAGATGCTGTGAGTGTGTGTTTGTACACACCATGAAATGTTCAGACATAAAAAGTAATGAAATAATGCCATTTATAGTAACATGGATGGACCTGAAGATTATCCTACTAAGTGAAGCAAGCCAGAAAGAGAAAGACAAATATCATCATATAGATATTACTTATATGTGGAGTCTAAAATATGATACAAATGAACTTATTTATGAAACATGAACAAATTCACAGACAAAGAAAGCAAATTTATGGTTACCAAAGTGGAAAGGAGGTGGGGGAAGAATAAATAAGGATTCGGGGATTAACAGATACAAACTACTGTAGTAGGACTTCCCAGGTAGCCCAGTTGGAAAAATATCTGCTTGCCAATGCAGGAGTTGAAAAGGCGAGGGTTTGGTCCCTGTGTCCAGAAGATCTCCTGAAAGAGGAAATGGCAGCCTACTCCAATATTCTTGCCTGGAAAATTCCATGGACAGAGGAGCCTGAAGGGCTACAGTTGATGGGGTTGCAAAGAGTCACATACAACTGAGCATGCATATATGCACTATAAGTAAAACAGATAAATAACAATGTCCTAGTGTGTAGCAAAGTGAACTATATTCAACATCGTATATAAACCATAATGGAAAAGAATATTTAAAAAGCATATGCTGCTGCTAAGTCACTTCAGTCATGTCTGACTCTGTGCGACCCCATAGAAGACCTCCTACCAGGCTCCCCCGTTCTTGGGATTCTCCAGGCAAGAACACTGGAGTGGGTTGCCATTTCCTTCTCCAATGCATGAAAGTGAAAAGTGAAAGCGAAGTCGCTCAGTTGTGTCCGATTCTTAGCGACCTCATGGACTGCAGCCTACCAGGCTCCTCCGTCCATGGGATTTTCTAGGCAAGAGTACTGGAGTGGGATGTCATTGCCTTCTCTGAAAAAGCACGTAAGTATAACTGAATCACTTTGCTATATATCAGAAACTAGCACTGTAAATCAAATATACTTCAACTGTAAAAAATTAGTTGCCCATTGTATTCTACTGCTGCTTTGAAAAATCACCACAAATCTAATGGCGTGAAGCAGCACAAAATTTTTATCTTACAGTTCTGGAGGTCTTAACACAAAGTGGATCTCATTGGGTATTGTCAGGGCTACCTTCTTTCTAGAAGCTCGAAGAAAAACTCTTTTTCTTGACTTTTCTAGCTTTTAGAGGCAACCTGCATTCATTTGCTCATGGCTCCTTCTTCCATATTCAAAGCTAGCAATAGAGACTCTTCAAGTCCCTTCCTGACTTTAACTCTTCTGCTTTCCTCTTCGGTTTATAAAGACCCCCATCACTACAGTGGACTCACTTAGGTAATCTAGGATAATCTCTTTCTCTCAAGGTCCTTAACTTAATCACACCTGCAAAATCTGATTTTGTCAGATAACCTACTATAATCAGTTTTGGAGGCTGAATATCTTCTGTATGTGAGGGGGCATTATTCTGCATACTATAGTTGTACTTGTGTGTGCCTATTCCTGTGTTTTCTGTTCTATTCATTGATCTATGTGTATGTCTCTGTGCCAATACCACATAATCACTGTAGCTAGAAGTCTTGAAATCAAATAGCCTGATTTTTCCCACTTTATTCTTCTGTTTCAAAAATATTTGAGCTCTTATGATTCCTCTGACTTCATAAATTTTAGAATAATCTTGCTTATATCTATGAAAAATCTTGCTGAGATTTTAAAACAATTTTGCTGAGCATCTATATCAAATTGAAATAGAATTGATTTGGGCTCCAAAATCACTGCAGATGGTGACTGCAGCCATGAAATTAAAAGACACTTACTCCTTGGAAGGAAAGTTATGACCAACCTAGATGGCATATTCAAAAGCAGAGACATTACTTTGCCAACAAAGGTCCATCTAGTCAAGGCTATGGTTTTTCCAGTAGTCATGTATGGATGTGAGAGTAGGACTGTGAAGAAGGCTGAGTGCCAAAGAATTGATGCTTTTGAACTGTGGTGTTGGAGAAGACTCTTGAGAGTCCCTTGGACTGCAAGAAGATCCAACCAGTCCATTCTGAAGGAGATCAGTCCTGGGATTTCTTTGGAAGGAATGATGCTAAAGCGGAATTCCAGTATTTTGGCCACCTCATTAGAAGAGTTGACTCATTGGAAAAGACTCTGATGCTGGGATGGATTGGGGGCAGGAGGAGAAGGGGATGACAGAGGATGAGATGATTGGATGGCATCACTGACTCAATGGACATGAGTTTGAGTGAACTCCGGGAGTTGGTGATGGACAGGGAGGCTTGGCGTGCTGGAACTCATGCGGTCGCAAAGAGTCAGACACAAATGAGCAACTGAACTGAACTGAACTCAACTGATGGTGAGTCTTCCAATCCATGAACAGAGTGTCTCTGTTCATTTAAATTATCTTTTATTCCTTTCCATCCACATGTTGTAGTTTAGTGTTCAAGGCCTTTATGCATTTTGTTAGGTTTACCTAAGTATTTCATTCTTTATGAGCAACTGTAAGTGGTATTATATTTTTAATTTTGCTTTTCACATGTACATTGCTTATATTAATATTTGTAAATCTAATATCCTACAACCTTGGTGGACTTACTTATTAGAGAGTTTTTCTTGTTAATTCCTTCGAATTTTTATGTCATCTGCAATAACAGAGAGATCTTTCCTGATCTCTACACTTTTTTTTTCCTTTTCTTATCTTTTTGCACTGGCTAGAACTTCCAGTACTCTGCTGAATAAGCGTAGTGAGAGAGGAAATCCATGCTTTCTTCCTGATCTTAGGAGGAAATTTCTCCCCTCTTCCATTTTTTTGAGAGATTTATCATAAATAGGTGCTGGATCTTATAAAAGGCTTTTTCTATACCAGTTGATATGGTCATGTGAATTTTCTTTGTAAGCTCTTAGTATGATGTAATATATTAATGGGCTTCCCTTGTAGCTCAGCCAGTAAAGACTCTGCATGCAATGCAGGAGACCCTGGTTCCATTCCTGGGTTGGGAAGATCCCCGAAGAAAGAAATGACAACCCTCTCCAATATTTTTGCCTGGAGAACCCCATGAATAGAGGAGCCTGCAAGAGTCAGACATGACTTAGCAACTAAACCATTCCAATATATTAAATGATTTTTGAGTATTGAACCAGTTTTACTGTTTGAGGACTTGATCCATTTCAACTAGATTATTTAATTTATGTATATAGAGTGGTAATCTACATGTATGTAGGTGATAATCCCTTTCATCCTCATTTCCAACCAGTCCATTCTGAAGGAGATCAACCCTGGGATTTCTTTGGAAGGAATGATGCTAAAGCTGAAGCTCCAGTACTTTGGACACCTCATGCGAAGAGTTGACTCATTGGAAAAGACTCTGATGCTGGGAGAGATTGGGGGCAGGGGGAGAAGGGGACGACCCAGGATGAGATGGCTGGATGGCATCAAGGACTTGATGGATGTGAGTCTGAGTGAACTCTGGGAGATGGTGATGGCCAGGGGGGCCTGGCATGCTGTGATTCATGGGGTCACAAAGAGTAGGACACGACTGAGGAACTGAACTGAACTGAACTTACAGAGTTACCTATGACATTTTATATACTTACTATGAATATATTATTGCACCATAAATATCTCCTTGGAGTACCTGAAGTATGCATAACTATATGATCATTTCCAAGCTTTGTCATGGAGACAAGCGATGAATAGGAAAACAAAAAACACTTTGCTCTATCTTTGGTGTAGACAGTATGATTAGATACAGCAAATCATTTGTTATAAGTCCTGACAGCCAGAAATATCTTGCAAAGACTTTTGCTAGATTGGATTCCAATCCTTTATACAAAAGGAAATAAAATTCTTTTTATAATATATAAAACATTTACCTTTACTTCTTACCTTTGTATTCCAGATATATCAAATAGATGAACCTAATATTTCCCTCTAAAAACTTACATCCTATCTTATTAAAGATGAGAATATTTTTGTATTAACAATGACTAGATGTAGCTGTATTTTTCAGCTGTATAGACATTCTATTTCATAACAAATCACAGAGTGACATAGTTTCATGTTCTGCAGAATTTTGATTTCTTATTATCATTTATGGTTATTTTCAGTGTTGCCTAAGGCAAAATTGTTGCCTTGGTAGCACAAAAAAACATACACTTTTATTCTAGGCCAGAAACGCTGAAATCCTTTTAGTTTTATACCGTGCTTATTTCAGAGTACCTCAGGATGAAGACAGCAGATACAGAGCACTCTTGCTCCCACTCCACATTTCTATACCCATCAGGACATCGTCAAGCCACCTGGGCAGTTCATTCCAGTGATAGTGGTAGTGATTTAGTTGCTAAGTTGTATCCAACTCTTGTCGCCCCATGGACCGTAGCCTGCCAGACTCCTCTGTCCTTAGGAATTCCCAGGCAAGAATGCTGGAGTGGGTGGCCATTTCTTTCTCCAGGGGATCTTCCCTACCCAGGGATCAAACCCACATCTGCTGCATTACAGGCAGATTCTTTACTGAGCCTATTCCAGAGAGTAAGACAAAGAATTGCTATTCTTTTTAATACAATCTTTCAGGCAACTATTTCCTATGCTGCATCATTACTTACAAGATGAAGCCCACCACCCTTCCCTATTCTAGATGTTTTATGAAAAAATTATTTTAAAATAATACTTTAAAAATGCATGATCTATTTATTAGTTTGGGCTTCCCTTGTGGCTCAGCTGGTAAAGAATCTGCATGCAATGTGGGAAACCTGGGTTCAATCCCTGGGTTGAGAAGATCCCCTGGAGAAAGCAAAGGCTACCCACTGTAGCATTCTGGCCTGGAGAAGTCCATGGACTGTATAGTCATGGGGCCTTATAGAGTCAGACATGACTGAGATACTTTCACTTTTTATTAGTTTACTGAAACCCATCGCTGAACACTTATAGGGAGCATTTAAACAAGAGATTATTTGGAAATGAAAGCTTCTTTTAAAGTATATAATAGACTGACAGCATAAAAGTATTACTTTTATAGCCATATTGCATAAAATATGCTGAAAATTGAATGTTGCCAACTTTCTGTGGTTCTCAGTGGTTCAAAAGTTATTTTTTTTCCCTTCTAAATTTTTAAAATAGTTAAAACATTTAAAATAGTGAAAGTGTTTTTTAAAATTATACTGTAACTTTATACATGTTTATTTTAAATTGTACAAGGTAGTAATCATTAGATTCATTTATTCACTCATTCCCCAAATATGTATTAAATGCCTACTAAGTGTCAGTCACTATTCTTAGCTCTAAAGGTAAGTGGGTAACAGGAAAGCCAAAGTTCAGCTCCAACAGAGGGAGCTGAAAACAGCTAGGAATGTACAAGCATTCTTATATCACTATATGTAGAATACTGAGATTGGATAGTTTGCTAGAGAGTACCTGGTAACTAATTTAGATGGATGGGTAAGGGGTGATTTCTCAAAGAGTCTTATACATCAAAGACATGAATTACATGGAAGAGTCAGCATTGTGAGGTTAGGGACAAGGGAACAACATTCCATGTCAATAGAGCTGACTACAGATTTGCAGGATCTGATGCAAAAAGAAAATATATGGTCCCTCATTCTAAGAGCAGAAAAAATACCTTTAAAAGTACTAAAATACAAAGCTTTCTCATTTTCTCATTATTTCTCTTCACCTATCTTGGTAATTTTTATCTGCTATGCTAATATTATTAATGTTGCTTTAAACTGGGAGAATTAAAATGTCAAACTATTTGCACAAATGTTACATTCATCTTTGCATTGTGTGGTACTAGTTTTAAATGCAAAAATAAGCACATTTCACTCATAGGTGGCATCACCAGAATTACAGTTTTTAATTGCATAGCTTGTCCATACGTATATATTTCATTCTAACCAGAAGCATTGTACAAAATTGACTCAACTTTAAAAATCTCACTTCTCCATAGGCACACATTCTATCGACACTCTCTACCTTGAGCTTACTTATGAGTAAAGGAAAACTAAGTGAAAATGTGAAAATGAACTCTGGTTGCCCTTATCATTCTCTTTCATTCTGTATTGTCATTTTCAGTATTGGTGGTTAGCTAATACTGGGAAGTTACATGAGCAAGAAGTGTTATGTCAAGGTGCTTTGATCATTCATGTTTCTTGGAACAGCACTGCTTCCTTCCTATGTTTGAAGCAAGTTCTGGTGCTCAATAGAAGGTGTGGCCTCTCAGAGCTGCCGGTGCACCTGCTTTCTCAGCTCGGACTTAATAATCTCACTTTGTACTCACTCTGAGTCATGAGGAACTCCTACACATTCTAGGTCCACCAGATTCTTTGCTCATGGAGCATTGGAAGCTCCATATGCAAATGAAGTGATGACAAATGATGGACATGTTGCACGTATTTTCTTTGCTCACCCAAGTGCTCCATTGTCCCATTGGATTTCACTGATAAAACACAAGTTTTATTAAAAACAACTTGAGATGCCAACAGCAGAGCGTTGAATCAAATATGGGGCCTTTCTGTTATTAGGACTCTGTGTGACTGCAGGGGCCATACACCCATGATGCTGACCCTCCAGGCAGACTAAGAATTAGCTGTAGGGGCATTAAAGCCGAGATAAACATGATGCTTTTTGAATGAGAAAGATCACTGAAGCTGGGTTGGGGGTTGCGGAGAAGACAGAGATGAGGTCAGTGAGGAAGGAAGGAATGAGCAAAAGACTTAGGGCTTTGAAGGCCATGGTCAGAAGTTTGATGTTTTTCTAATTTTGATGGGAGCAGCATGAGCTGATTTGCATTTTTTAAATATCAGCCTCATGTCGAGTATGAACTAGAATGTGTGGTGGCTGGAATTATTTTGGAAATAGTATAGATGGAGAGATGTACAAAACTCAGGAAACTTCTATAAACTGAGTGACTGTGGCCTCTGTTGGACTGAGTATTTGTGAAAGAAAGAGAGAAAGAAGATATAATCAGGGATTCCCACCCCAATCCCCTTGTTCAATGAAGTGAGGGGAACTTATAGCAGGACAGGTTTGGTGGAGACAGAAAATCAATAGTTCACTTTTGGCCAAGGTGAGTCTCAGTTGCCTTCTAAGCCTCCAAGTGATTTTGCCAAGTTGGCTGTTTAGGATTAAAGGCCTAACAGTCTATGAATAAATAAAAGCAAATTGAAGTAAAGAGCAAACTTATGAATTATAGGTCATTTGACTTTTTTCTCTGCCTGAGAGGGGGCTGGCTCTTCTTGAGACAGTCAGTTTCAGTGCATAAGCTAACAAGATTACAAATAACATCAAGTTTTCCTCCTCTTAATGACAGGTCACTGTACATCCTTAGGAAGGTTTGTAGACTCATTCATTAAGAAACAGAATCTTGTTAATAGAAAATTGCATAGATACTTGAATTCATGATGGTGGTATAACATTTTAATAATTACTAGCCTCTCACACGCTAATCCGACAGAGATGACCTCAGATGAGGTCCGAAGTACCTTCAAGAGGCCCTTTACTTTTGTTGTTCTTCTGTTTTTTTCCATTTTATTTCTCTGCTTTTTGGTTCCCATTCAAGCAGTCAAAGTCAATGGGTTAAAGCTGAACCTAGGAGATACCAATCAGAACACTAATGTCCTGACTTCACTTTTAGCCTCTTATGTTATGGTTACTCATGTTTAGTGAGTTTGCTTTGGCTGTTTGGAATTCTTGGGAGTGACTTATAGAGTGGTAATGTACCATGCTTTTACTAATATCCATCACTTCTCACCCCACAGCCTCTAGGAATTCTTATGTAAAAATACATTTTGCTACTGCAAGTGAAGATATGAGAAAATGAAGAAGGTAATGGGGAAGAGTACTGTGTTATACCCCAGATAGCTACAATTCTTGAACATCTATTGTATGCTAGCAGTTTCCACAATCTATTTTTAAAGCTTATGACACTATGCAGGATGTTTATTTCTTCATCTTGCAACTGAGGTCAAGATCAAATAGCTAGTAAATCTCAATTTTGGAAATTGAATTCATATTTTTAAGTGACAAAGTCAGTGTTCTTTCCACTACACAACACTGCCTGGCCAAAGAAAACTTTGTTGTTTGAAAGTTTTCCTTTCCCTTCACAAATATGTTTGTTTTTGAGCTCTAATTGGAATCACTAGAATGTTACTTTTATGGACTAATTCAACATCTAATTTTGGGGCATCCCTTGTGGCGCAGCTGGTAAAGAATGCAGTGAGGGAGACCTGGGTTGGGAAGATTTCCCTGGAGAAGGGAAAGGTTACCCACTCCAGTATTCTGGCCTAGAGAATTCCATGGATTGTTTAGTCCATGGGCTCATAAAGAGTTGGACACGACTGAGTGACTGTCACTCAGGCACTCAATTTTACAGATGAGAAAACCGAAGCACAGAGAGGTTAGCTCACCTGCCCAATATCACACTATAAACACAATTATAGTGTTATATACAAGTTATTTAGTGAGTTTGCAATTTATCAACTTAGTCAGCAGTGATGTGTCTCAGAGATGTAAGAAGTGAGCAAAAGTTAAACTTAACTTTTCTCTAAGCCCTGTGTAAAATACAAAGATTTTATTTTGCATCGTTTAGGTGAATCCTGATAGATAAATGCAATCATAGGAAGGACTAGATTATGCTATCTTCTACTTCATCTGATTCTACAAGTACAGTTGTAGAATCGTGAGACAAGTACAGTTTTATTACTTCTGAAAATTAGTGCAAAGGTAACTCATATTTTTTCTCAAAATGGAAGCAACATCCAATGTGCAAAAGGCATTTTCTTTCTGAACAACAACAACAAAAAAAGAAAAAAAAAAAAACAAACAAGAAAAGGAGAACATAGAACTCTACTGCAACACAAATTAAACTGACATAATTTACTTAGGACCATAGCAGGATCCAGAAGGATTTGAATATTCTTTAGCATCAGCATTTAGATATAATGTGAGCCACTGGGTGAATGAGGCTAGATAGGAGGGCTTTTCAGATATTACACAGCCAGGAATAAAATTAGAAACTGCTTCATTAAGGAAACAGGTTAAAAAATTACTTTTTCAGTTTTTTCTAGTCTCCAAAGATTTCTGAGACCTAGATAAGTTAACACTGTTTCAAGGATTTGTAATGCTTAGGTATAAATTCTACAGGATGGGGACTACTTGGTTATAAAATTAGGAGGAAGAGGCAGTATTCTGCAGCATTATGAATTTCATCCACAGCTAAAAAATGGCCTAATGCAGCTAAGCATAATACCGTTTAAGTGGCTTATGTAAAATACAGTGCTAATTTGTCCAGAGATTAATTGGGAAATTCCACTCCTCTCTGAGAAAAATGGTATTGTGTAAGCCAGAATGCAAGTGGTAGATGGGACATAAAGTGATGACTCCTGTTCTCTATGCCAAGGGAGATGTGAAGACTAAGAGCAAGTAAAAATTGGAAGAGAAAAATATGCTCATACTGCACTCTTCTGTGAACAAAGGAGATACATATGCTTCCATAAGGAGATCTTGTATAAAGTAGTTGAGGCATTCATTAAAAGTCTTTAAATAAGCAGTCACCCTGCAAATATATCTCGAGTGTCTGTGTGCTCATGGCAGGTCCAATGGGAAATACACAAGTCCGTGTATTCTTCCTGCCTTCAGGGAGTGCCCAGTGTCCTCCCAAGTAAAACGCTACTCTGGTAAGCTGTAAAAGGCTTTTGAGATGGTCTAGCCAATATGTAAAGTGATATTTTCCCACTAAAGTCCAAATGTGATTTAAAGAGCCCCTTTGTAATCAGCTTTGTAATCTCCACATGGTCGCTTTCTTAGACAATGCGCTGATGAATATCTAGAGCACGCTGTATGGACTTGATGGCTTTGTGGTTGGGGCAGATACTTAATCTCTCTGTGCTTCACATGTAACATGGGGATTATAACAATACTTGCTTGTATTGTCATGAGACTGAAAAGAGATATTGAAAAAAGAAGACTCAGTCTGGAGGTAATAAATCCTGTCAATATTAATTGTTTTAACCATTGTGATTATCATCGTCATATCATCACTGGAACTTTCCAAAGAGATTCGTTAATGGCTAGAGTTGAATGGGAATAAAAATAGACTTTTTTCCTCCCTTTTTTTTTTTCAGTAGTATTTCACCAGGGACACTAGTGACTCTCTATTTTAGTATCTTAAAAGAGAGCACTAGTACTGGACATTATAACTGTGTTCACTCCAAATTAAAAAAAAAAAACAAAAACCCTACAGTTCACTTCAATAAATAATCACTGAGCATGAGAATATGTTAGGTATACTCAGTGTTAGGCTGTTAGGCATGGGCATATGAAGATAAAATACATCCCACTCTCAAAGATTTTAGAGTTCGATGGGGAGTGCAGCAAGTAAGGGCATTCAGTGCCCTTACTTCAGAGCACGGTGACCAGCGCTCTGACAGAGCCATCACAGGATGCTACATGAGCAGATTGGAAGTGGGCCTGTCCCAGTCTGGAGGGGAAGGGAAGCATCTGTGAAGTCTTCTTAGGAGAATTATGCATGAGTTGAGTCCTCAAAGATGAGTTATACTTAGAAAAAGAAGGAGTTGTAAGAACAAAGCAGGGAGGCTTGCGTGGGTATTGTGTTTGGAGGGAACTATAAGTAGTTTTGAGTATCTGGACTAAAGTATGGTGTGTGGCAGACTTGGAAGGAAAAGATGCTATAAATGTAAGCAGGTTCCAGGTCATCAAAGATCTTCGATCAGACTAGGAAGGACCAGCCTGGGTCTGATGACTGATGAGAATCACCACTCAGATCATGTTCAGTTTAGCTTTTTGCTTCAATTTACCACCGATATTGGCAAATGATTCGTGCAAAGTGCTCTTGATGAGGAAACAAGTGAGAAACTAGCCTCTGGTCCAAGACCTATGCAAAACTGATAGGTCTGTGGGCTACGGAGTAAACCATGCTGCTGCTGCTAAGCCACTTCCATCGTGTCCGACTCTGTGAGACCCCCCGTAGCAGAAAAACGACGGAGGCTGCTAGCTTTTATCATGTTGGGCTGAAGGGGAGAGGAGGTCCCCACTCAAGTGTTTATTTACTCCCGTGTAAAGCAATCCTAACTGAAATCTGATTACATTCTTTAGGTTTCCATTTATTACTGAGTTGTCAGAGTTGAAGATTGGCCAGGGCCTAACATAGCCTTCTATGCCAAGTCAAGAAATTTGGACTCGATCTAAAAAATAATTTGGAGTAATCAGCAGTTTTAAGTATAAAAACAGTACGATTCCTTACATTTTAGAAATCGCCCCAGTGTCAGCATGTTTTCCATTTTAATGAGCAGAAGGAAGATTCTGAAGGCTACAAGCACAGTGGCAAGACTTTTCTGAGTCTTGAAAGAGACGATGAGGACTTGAACTAAGTTAACTGCAATGGTTGTGGATTATAGGTGATCCTGAGAAAGACATTTCTGAGATATTATCAGGACTCATGACTGATGGACTGTATGAGAGCAAATGATGAACCCAAGTTTTGGGTTATTTCTAAGCTTTGGAATATACTGGAAATTCCAATCCCTATAAGATTAATCATTTAGGATCAGCACTACTTTTTGGAGGTACTTTGGACCTAGATCCCACAGCCTGCTTTGGACTGTACCATCTTTCTTTTAAGGATGCTCCAGCAGCAGGTCATTAGGGGTTATACTGGTTTTACATCTCACTGTCATGGACTGTGAGAAAGCAGTACTATAATACCTGATTATATTCTATATTTTATATCACTCTTTCTCTGTACCAGTCTCTTTTCTTCATTCTCTGCCTTTTACCAATCTCCTTGATCATGAAGCAGAACACATCTTCTTGTGTATGTACATAAATATGTATGTTTGTAAGAATATGACATAAACTCATAACAAAGACTTGAGCACACTTGAAAATCATCAGAGTACAAATAAATATGGAAAAATTATTTTCCAGTATCTATGCTGAAAGAACCTCAGTCACGCACATAATTATTGATCAACTAAGTTTCTTCCTTATACAGAGTTATATGCTTCCATATAATTCATGTTCAGCATGAAATTTCATAACAGAACTTTCAAAATTATTAAACTCTTTTCTTTTCTTATTTTGACATCAATTTTTCTTCTGGTGAGATTTAGGAAGGAATGGGAGCTCAGGCTCAGGTTAAGAAAAAGCAGACCAGCTTTGTCTGTAAATATTCTGATTTTATAGGTCTGGAATAAGACTTAGAAAATTCTGTTAAGAAAACTTCTCTGATCTTTGTAGTGTGCATCCAGATTTGGAAAGACCTGTTTCCGGGAAAAATTTCAGATTCTTGTTGTGGCATATGTGGTCCTCTGTCCTCTGAGCTTTCCCCACTTGCTCATCCCCATTTCCCCACTCAGGCTGCTCTTCCCTGCTCCCAAATAGCCTGCAGTTCTCCAAACACATCAGACTGAGTTGTGCCTACCCGTCGTGCCTGCTAGCATAATGCAAGAATCCAGGTTAATAATTATTATTAACCTTTTTGTTTTCTCTTCCCTTCTTTAAGGACTTGAATAACAGCATGTGAGCACTTTGTATCAGGATCCAAAATGTGCCCTTTGAAAGTTGCCTGCAGGTTCCTCCTGTTATACGAAGACTCCTGGCAAAATTTAGTGCACAGCAGAAATGTTTGAGGAAAAACATCTTAGTAGTAAATAAATAAAATATATTTATACAGTGGAAAGATTCAGCTCCTACCCCTAAGGGAAAATGTTGAGCAAAAAGGGGAGCTAAAAGCCTCAGTGTGATACAGCTGTAAGGACTCTTGGTTTTGATGGGAAAGAGATGTTCTGACAAGTCAAGGGTGGCTTCAGACTGACAGAAAGAATACAGAGTCCTGAATTTCAAAGAGCTCCTCGAGGGCCTTGAAGCAGCAGACTAAATTCTGATCCTGGAGCAGAGGCGCTTAGCCCTATCTATAGCTTGTTTTAGGCCTCCCCTGATGGCTCAGAGGGTAAAGAATCTACCTGCAATGCAAGGAGATACAGGAGACTTGGGTTTGATCCCTGGGTTCGGAAGATCCCTGGGAGGAGGAAATGGCAACCCACTTCACTATTTTTGCCTGAAAAAAATCCCAGGGACAGAGGAGGAACCTGGTGAGCTACCGTCCAAAGGGTCGCAAATTGTTTAAGATGACAGTATACACAAGAGACCCTTGTTTCTGTGTCATAAGCAGCAGCACTAGAAAATGTTCAAATGACACATGAAACAAGGGGTCTCTAACTTCTTCTGAAATAAACTCCTGTGGGCTCAAACCCGGAAGTCAACACCCAAATGAGCTATGTGTCCTTGTGCATGGTGTCATGCCCTGAAAAAAATGTAATGAATTTTTCAATGGAGTCAAATTTCCTAGTACGTTACCTGTATCACTATAGATTTTTATTGTGTGGAAATGTATCTTCCTCCCCATTTCATTTTGTTCCACTTAATGATGTTTTATTGCTTTAATTATATGAGAAACCTTCTCCACCCAATTAAGTCAAACATGAGAGTTTGCAGAAGAAATCCAAATTCCTCTTTGATCCTAAGTAATTCATTTGTCTATTTTTAGGGAAGGAAACATTTCAGCAACACTGCTGAAAAGAATTGACAATGGGATAGAATTTCTTCTAATTTTAAAAAAGAGAAGTACTTTTCCCACTGAAAATACAGATTCTTATAAATATGAGGTCTAACTGATGGAGCCACATTATATAAAGCCATGTACATAAGTATGGACACCAAGCTCACATTAATATTCCTTTAAGACATATTCTTTTGTATTTTCATAAAATGACCTAACTGAAGAATAAGGGGCTTTTGCTTTGGGGGTCATATGTTTCTTATTAAATTTGAGTAGCATCCTATTATGTTTACCCATGAGTTTCAGTAGCTGAGCTTAAGTTCATTTTGACAGAGCAGTACAACTATAGCCTCCACCTGGTGGAGGAAAGCTATTTGCTGAAGAAAACTTTTGGTGAAGAAAAACTATTAGAAGGTACAGTGCTGTCAATGGATTTCAACTGGTAAAATCAATAAAAGGTTATTTTTGGCTGACTCAGAACTACAGAAATGGCGTGTAGAGTCCTAAGGGGTAGGATAAGGATGAGGAAGTGTTCCCATTTCCTTACAGATCAGAATATGGAGAAGCATTTCTTTTGCCAGTACAATACTCCAGTTAGCTTTTCATAATTGAAACCATTCACCCTTATTATGGCTTCCTGGTGGCTCAGCTTGTAAAAAAAACCACCTGCAATGTGGGAGACCTGGCTTCCATCCCTGGGTTGGGAAGGAGGCTATGGAAGATTCCCTGGTGGCTCAAATGGTAAAGAATCTGCCTGCAATGCAGGAGACCCAGGTTCAAGCCCTGGGTCGGGAAGATCGCCTGGAGAAGGGAATGGCAACCCACTCCAGTATTCTTGCCTGGAGAATTCCATGCACAGAGGAACTTGGCGGGATACAGTCCGTGGGAGTGCAAAGAGTTGGACACGACTGAGCAACTAACACATACCACAAGGAGGCTATGTGATCTTATAGAAAACCCTGACGCTCAACACAATTGGTCTTAGTCACAGATTTGTAACTGAGATCTACGCCTTACACCTTGCCCCTGTAAAATGAAGACAATGAAGTTCCCTTCATTATGGGGTGGGAAGGACTCCAAGTCAGTACTGAGGATGCCATCACTGCTTTCTCTGACTGGCAGTCAGTGTGAAATGCGATGTGTTTGAATATTTCTTCTGTTTGCTCTAATGCTGGTCTTCCAGCTTTCCCCATGGATACATCACCTCCAGATGGCCCTGTGCTAGGCTGTGCTTAGTCTCTCAGTCATGTCTGACTCTGTTCAACCCCATGGACTATAGCCTGCCAGGCTCCTCTGTCCATGGGGATTCTCCAGGCAAGAATACTAGAGTGGGTTGCCATGCCCTCCTCCAGAGGATCCTCCCGACCCACAGATTAACCCAGGTCTCCCACATTGCAGGTGGATTCCTACTGTCTGAACCACCAAGGAAGTCCATGAATACTGGATAGGCTACCCCTTTTCCAGGGGATCTTCCTGACCCAGGAATGGAACCAGGGCCTCCTGCCTTGCAGGCATATTCTTTAGCAGCTGAGCTACCAAGGAAGCCCCCAGACTGCCCCACTACCCCCATTTTCCATGAGCGTCTAACTCAGATGGTTCTGACATGAATAGTTTTACTTTTGGGGGAAAAGTTTGATTTTCCTTTAAAGATTTTTGAATTGTTAATGTACGATCCCATGTTTGTCCTTGCATCTCAGAGCTTGCCATATATTATTGCTTTCTTAGAAGCTAAACATTCTCAGGCACTGAACTATTTCATTTCACTTTTATTTAACCTTCTTAAATATGTATGCTCAGATTGGTATTAAAATAGATTTGTGATAGATTATATTTTCAAAGACCCAATCACTAGAGAGATACAGAAGGCAACTAAATTAAAAAGTGACAAATTTAAGGCTGATATAAATCAAGTGGGTGACTGAAGATAGACTTCAATTCTCAGATCAGTAAATAAGGGATCAGAAAAAAAAATCTGTCTTTTTGTTTACTTATTTATTTCAGTTTTTCTTTGAACAGACTTGAAATATTAAATACCCATAAGCCCTAATTAGTGGAAAGAACATTGATTTTTGTAGTCTGACTGATCTGAGTTTGCATCTCAGAGTTTGCTGTTTATTAGCAATGAGACTCAGACAATCTACACATACTAAATCTCATTCCTGTGACTGGTGAAAGAAGGATAACAGAAGGCAGTGAAATTTAATGTGTCTTTGTTCTGTTTGGAGTCAGCCTTGATTCAAACCTATTTACACTTGCAAACCCTGTAACTCTGTTTACACTCCTAAGCCTTTCTCTTTAGTACTTCCCACTCTCTTCTTTTTCTTCTTCCATTTTTATGGAGGTATAATTGATATACAGCACTGAATAATGTTAAGGTGTACAGCATAGTGATTTGACTTACGTACATCATGAAATGATTACCACAATAAGTTTAGTGAATGTTCATGTTCAGCATATCATGTGGTAGAAAATTAAAGAAAAAGAAAAATTTTTTTCTTGTAATGAGAAGTCTTAGGATTTACTCTCTTAACAACTGTCATATGTAATGCACAGCAGTGTTAATTATATTTGTCATATTGTACACTGTATTCCCAGTACTTATTTATCTTATAACTAAGTTTGCACCTTTGACTACCTTACTCCAGTTCCTTCTCTCCCTACCCCTGCCTCTGGAAACCACAAATCTGACATCTATTTTTATAAGTCTCTCTGTTTGTTTTTGTAGTATAAATAATCTATGAAACTATGTTAGTTCTTGGTACACAAGATACTGATTAGAATTTCTATACATTTCAAAGTGATCACCACAATAAGTATAGTTACCATCTGTGACTTTCAATTCAGTTCAGTCGCTCAGTTGTGTCTGACTCTTTGCAACCCCATGGAATGCATCACTCTAGGCTTCCCTGTCCATCACCAACTCCTGGAGCTTGCTCAAAGTCATGTCCATTGATTTGGGGATGCCATCCAACCATCTCATCTTCTGTTGTCCTCTCCTCTTCCTGCGTTCAATCTTTCCCAGCATCGGGGTCTTTTCCAGTGAGTCAGTTCTTTGCATCAGGTGGCCAAAGTATTGGAGTTTCAGTTTCAACATCAGTCCTTCTAAGGAACACCCAGGACTGGTCTCCTTTAGGATGGACTGGTTGGATGTCCTTGCAGTTCAAGGGACTTCCAAGAGTCTTCTCCAACACCATGATTCAAAAACATCAATTCTCACACGCTCAGCTTTCTTTTGGTCCAACTCTCACATCCATACATGACTACTGGAAAAAACATAGCTTTGACTAGATGGACATTTGTTGGCAAAGTAATGTCTCTGAATTTTTAATATGCTGTCTAGGTTGGTTATAGCTTTTCTTCCAAGGAGCAAGCATTTTTTAATTTCATGGCTGCAGTCACCATCTGCAGTGATTTTGGAGCCCCCAAAATAAGGTCTCTCACTGTTTCCAGTCTTTCTCTGTCTATTGGCCATGATCTGTCACCATAGATATTACATAATTGTTAATATTGACTATATTCTTCACACTCTACACTTAATATTTGTGACTCATTTATCTTTTTAACTGTAAGTTTGTACCTTTTAATCTCCCTCACATATTTCCTCCTCCCTGGCAATAACCTGTTTGTTCTCTTTTCTATGACTCTGTTTCTGTGTAGATATATTTATTCACTTTTTTTGTTTGTTTTTTTTTTCAGATTCCTCGAATAACTGAAAGCATACAGTTTTTGTCCTTCTCTGTATGACTTACTTCAATTAGCATAATACCCTGTAGATCTATCTATGAAGACACAAATGGCAAGATTTCATTCTTTTTGCGGTTGAATGATAGTCCATTGTATACATGTATCTTCTTACATTCATATGTTGATAAGCACCGAGGTTTCTTCTGTTCATTGGCTATTCTAAATAATGCCGCAATGAACGCAAGAGTTCATGTTCCTTTTTGAATTAGTGATTTTGCTCTCTTCGGATGAATACTCAGGAGTAGAATTGCTGGATGATGCCGTAGTTCTATTTCTAATTTTTTGAGGCATCGCCATACCTTTTTACATAGTGGCAGTGCCAGTTTACGTTCCCAGCAACAGTGCATGAGGGTTCCCTTTTCTCCACATCCTAGTCAACACTTGCTGTTTGTTACCTTTTGAGAACAGCTATTCTGACAGGTGTAAGGTGATATCTCATTGCGCTTTTGATTTACATTTCCTTGACTGCGAATAATGTTTAGCATCTTTCCATGTGCCTGTTGGCCTTAAGTATTTCTGCTTTGGAAACCTGTCTGCTCAGTTCCTCTGACAATTTTCATTTGGATTGCTTATTATTTTTTTTTTTTGATGTTAAATTGTGTGAGTTCTTTGTATATTTTGTACATTAGCCTCTTATCAGGTATATCATTTGCAAACATGTTCTGTCACTCAGTAGGCTTCCTTTTCAAATTGTTGTTAGTTCCCTTAACTGTGGAAAGGCTTTTTAGTTTGATGTTGTCCCATTTATTTATTTCTGTATTTGATCCGTTTGCCTGAGGAAGGGAAATATCCAAAAGAAAAATATTTCTAAGACCAGTGTCAAAGAGAATAATACCGTGTTTTCTTCTAGAAGTTTTAAATTGGGGGGTATTACATTTAAGTCTTCAATATATAGAAAGTTTATTTTTGTATGTGTTATGATGAAGTCTAGTTTGGTTCTTTTGCATGTAGCTGGCCAGTATTCCCAATACCATTTACTGAAGAGGCTGACTTTTCTCCATTATACATTCTTGTCTCCTTTGTTGTAGATTAATGGCCCATGAAAGTTTATTTCTAAGCTCTTTGTTCAGTTCCACTGATCTATGTATTTGTTTTTGTGCCAGTGTCTTACTGTTTCGATAATTGTAGTTTTGTAGTATAGTTTAACTTAGGTAGCATGATATATCCAGCTTTGTTCCACTTTTTTGAGATTTCTTGTTCTACTTCCTACTATTATGTTTCCATACAAATTTTAAAATTATTCATTCTAGTTTTCTGAAAAATACCATTGGTATTTTGATAGGGATTGCATTGACTCTACAGTCTGCCTGTAGTCTCTGTGTACTGACCAGACAAGTGTATAGAGAGGGTGTGTGTGGCCATAGTAGGTGGCAGGTAGGAAATTAAAAACCTTTGGAATGTTGCTTATCTTTTTATTATTTTCTATTGCAAATACTTTCCCTGCTTTTCTCACTAAAACTTATAGAGAGGTGTAGGGATAGAAATAAAGAAGATGACTGGGTTGAACATTGGGAATCATTGAAAAATATGGTCTATAGACGATAATCAGATTTTAAAAAGAAGCTTGTATTTGATACAGGTGTTGTATGAATCAGGGAAATAGGTTTGGAAGAAGGAAAAGAATACAGTATAATAATATTTTAAGAAGACTAATTAGGCAGCCAGTGGCATTTGTTTTACCACTCATGACTTCAGTAAAATTAAACAGAATAGATGGTGTTACCTCAATCTAATTTGTCTTAAATATCTTTCTGGTAACTCTTTTAGATCAAATTCAAGAAGAAAAAATTAAAGAAAATAAAAAGTCAATCTTTTACTTTCAGCATAAATCTTTTCTCATAAAATATCATGAATTCATTTTATATCACACTGTAGTCTAATTTTTTGGCAGTACTTTCAGGCAGGCAACTCAGGTTGCATACCTAGAAAAGAGGTAAGGTGTATTTCAGATGATTATGGAGTTTATGTAGTGCACAAAGTAACTTCTTCAAATAAAAATTGTGTATATGTGTGTGGGAAGGGTGAGAAAGAGACAGAGATTGGAGGTATAGAGGGAGAGAAGGAAAACATGCATCACTGTTTCTTCTGAAAATTCAAAGACAGTTAATGACTTAACAGGGAATAGAGTCTCAGACTTGAGAAAACCAATATAACTCACCCAATATATCCTTTTATATGCATTAGTAAATGTCTATATAACTGAATTTTAGAGTCTTTGTTCATATTTTACAACACATTCAATGCAAAGTAGAGAGAAGAGTTTGTTAAGTCAGTTAGCAAATCTAATTGCATTAAAATTTGTAGTTGATATCAGAAGATAATTCTCCTTTCACAGGTGGTATTTAACAACTGTATTCATTGGCACATCAGAAACTGAACCCAGATAGCTTTCTTTATAAATGTGATCTGGAGATACCGTTATAAAAAGGAACTTTAAATCCCTTAATCATTGGTTGATTTTCAGATATTAAACTGCTGCTCTGAGCTTTTGGGGTCTTGGCAATCAAAATACTAAGTGCAAACAATAGCATTCTCTGTGCCCAGAACTACCTAGCAACTATTCCATACTAAGAAGAGTACTGAAGACACATTTATCAGTATTATTGGTCAGGTTGAGTTAGGTAAAAACATTTTAATGAAACTAGAGATTATATTGCAATAGGAATTTCTTGGGAAACCTGAAGTTAGGTGTGGTATAAGGTCTGTTGAAAAGTAAATAGAACTGCTGTAATATCATCTGAATTTTAGTTTTACTTCAACATTTATGTTACATATTTTTGGGAACTTGTGATCAATAGAACTAGGTTTAAACTAAACCTTCTCACCTACTAGCAGTGTGAATCCTGATTATATTACCTCCCCTTTTTGAATTTGTTTGTTCCTTAAGAGGAAGACCTATAGGCCAGGGCAATGATAAGCATAAAATAAGGCATTTTTAGAAGTACTAAAACAGTATCTGTTACATAATAGCATCTTAGTAAATGAATTAAATAGAATAAATAACAGAAACATCTGAATAAAAGAATGAATCAGTAAAATAAGTCTCTTGTAATGAAGATTGATAAAGTGCCAGGTTCCCTTATTTCATGACTGTGCTTCTTATACCACTAAAGGGCCTCACAGAGAATTTAAAAGAGAACAATCTTTTAGGAAGACCTCCTGGATCCTCCAAAGTTCTTAATCCCACTTTTGTGATCTCATTGAATCAATTTGCATTTATATAATTTATCAAATGTTGTATGTATTTGTTTATGTTAGTTGCCTCTTCCATTAAAATACCAAGCAAAGGTGTTACTAAATATTTGTGGAGTAAAATATCTTATGGGTCTAATCATTGGACATGGTTTGAATCATATAGTGGGAAATAACTGAATATTTGCTGGAGTACCAGCTCACAGGCAAATAGTAATTAATTGAATGAATAAAGATTTTTGTGTATTTAACTCAAGTATATTAGAATATGAACAACAAAATATCTAGCTTTGTCTAATGAAAATATAGAGAAACTTAAATCTGCAGAATATATGGAACTTCTGCAAAATTATCTCATTAATTTCAAATGATTGGGAGCATTCAAGCCACATTATGTGACCACATCGAAATTAGTTAAAAAATAACAACACAATGTAACCAGAAAAAAAGCAGTTTTCTTTAAATTAAGAAAAACTTTATCTTATGAGTAAAAATAATAATGTTAAGTTAGAATATATTTATAATAATAATGCAAAATCTATATATACACGTGTTTGTTATACAACCAAAGTAATACTCAGAGTATAAAGCCTTATTATTCTTATTATAAAAGAAGAAAGTTTGAAATGAATTAGGTAAGCATCTTACCTAAGGAGTTTAAAAGTAATAGAAAAAAGAAATAATAAATGTAAGATCTCATACTAATATTTATTTCCTCTGTCTGAATTGTTTATAAACTTTAAAGAAGTTAAATCATTGGTTAAAAATCTTCACCCATAGCAAATTCAAGAACAAGTTTAATTTTAATGGAGAGTTCTACTAAACTTTCAAAAAAAAATTCTAACATTAAACACTCAAAAGTGAAAAAGAAGGAATTTTGTAAAATATTATAATAGTTGATAAATTCAAAACTGTATATAATTTATTTATTATATGGCACAATAATAAACATTTTGGAACATATCTTTGGATCTAAAACCTTTAAGTGTTCCAGTAGTATTGCCACTGAGTGCTCCTTCTATATCCTGTCCTGCTGCCTCTCCCAGAGGTAAATAATACCCTGAATTTTGTAGTTTTTATAAGAAATTGAGGCATTTAATAAAATACACAGACATTTTGACAAGTAATTACATATATGTAAATAGGATAAAGTATCATTCCCTTGTGCCCAATAATTATACCAAGTGTATCAAATACTCTTCTTCCACCAGGACAACCTCTTGTTTTCTGATTTCTATTACTACAGGTTAGTTTTGTCTGCTGTTGACCTTTATATCGGTGGACTTTGAGAGCATGTATTTATGTGTGTGTGTATGTTTCTTTTGAGATTCATGCATGGTATGGTAGTAGTTCGTTTCTTTTTCTTGCTAAGCAGTATCCCAGTGTATAAATACATCACTATTCGTTCATCCACTGTCCTGTTGATGGAATCCCAGACTATTCTTAGTTTGAGGTTTTTATGACTAAAAATGATATGAACATCCTTATACACAGCTTTTTATGGACATATTTTAACATTACTTGTGTAAATATTTTGAAGTCTAATTGCTGTACCGATGAGTATGTGTGTCTTCTTTGCAAGAAGCGTTTAAACAGTTTTCCAAAGTACTTGTACCATTTTACATCCACATTAGTAATTTATGAGCATTTCAGTTACTCTGCTTGCAATGGAATTTTGCTTGTTGCCAGTCTTCTGAATTTCAGCCATTCAAGTGTGTGTAAAGCGGTATCCCATTGGAGTTTTAATTTGTGTTTCCCTGATAAACAGTAAGTTGAACAGCTTTTCAATTGCTTGAATGATTTTCAAAAGAATTTATGAGAGATAATTTTGCTTACTTTTAATGGAAATTAAAAAAATTAATCCTGAGTGTTTTTGAATTAAAAAGATGGCTTCCACTTTATCTTCATTACTTTCTTAGCTATCATCAGATTTCTGAGTATATGAACATTCTTTCTCCTCTCTTAAAAATGAAGAAATCTCACAGAAATATATACATGATTCAGGTCAAAATGTGAGGAAAACTTCACATGCAAACACAAGGTGTTAATAAACTTTAAATTGTGACTCCCTCATCTGACCAAACAAATACTGCCCAGAACAATACTTAAGGTATGTTGAGAAATAAAATTATAAATTCCAACATAGGTCCAAACTATTAGGTCAAACTAATAGGTCCAAACCATTATATAGGTCCAACAGAAGTTGGAATTTATAGGTTCAAACTATCCTGCCAAGAGCTTGATAACAACACCCAGTTATGTGATTTGAAATACTTTGTAAACAAACAGAATGCCATATAACTGCTTATCTCCAAATACAAATTGATGAGTGAGATTATAAATTCACTTAAATTGAATAGAGCTCTTGTTTCTTGGGTTATTGACACCAGAAAGGCCTATATAAATTTAAAATGCAAGAATTTATAAATTTCCAGAAGCAGAAAAAACAAAACAACTTTAAATACTTGTTGGACTATAACTCAAGGGAGGAAAAAGAAAACTTTAAAATATAATGACCTTGATTTCTAGGTTAAAAGATAAGAAGCACAATAAGTTCACTGATATCAGAAAACTAGCTAGGAAAAAGAAAAAAAACCCTAAGAACTCCTTTACTTCTAAATGTACTTTAAAGGTGAAATCTGAATAAAGTTTACAATTAATATAACCCATCAACATTAACTACTTAATATTGATAACTGATCCAAGGCTATATAAGTTGTTACTTTAGGGGAAAATGAAGGAAAGATGTCATTACAGGAACCCTGAAGAATACTAGTTGCACCTTTTCTGTAACTATTCCAAAATTATAAGTGTATTTAAAATTATGTATTTAAAGATAGATAACGGAAATGTGGCAAAATATTAGTAATTGATAAATCTAGGTGACAGGTATATATGGATGTTTATTGGCCAATTTTTTAAACTTTTCTGTAGGTTTAAAAATTATCAATATAAGGTGCTAAAAGAAAAGAATTGTATTATGAAAAGCAAAGCAGAAAAGTTAAAATTTTTATTTAAACATACCAAATCTTGAGAACAGTTAAGACTATTTCTGATTCAGATGAATCTTTGGACAATTTATCCTGTTTTTAATAATTTTGATTTAAAACAATATATGCTGTCTGATTTTATCATAATATGAGAAAAATGATATTGACATGCTTTATTTTATTTAGCAGTGTTTTAGTTTATAAATGACATAAAAATTCTTCATAAAAAACCTTAATTCTGGAATTTTTAATTCCTGAAACTGATTTTCAGGGTAAATAACTTAATATTGTTTCTATAGAATGGTTAGGCAAAATTTGAATATATGCGTAAATTAAATTATAATAATAGTATTATCCAAAAATCTTATTTAAGCTGTTTATCATACTACAAATCAGTAAGATTAATTATTACAAATACACTATTTGGATAAAACAATTTTGTACAATAAAAATTGGCTAGGGATTCCCAGATGATTCAGTGGTAAAGAATCTGTGAGCTAATGCAGGAGAACAGAAGAGATACGAGTTTGATCCCTGGGTTGGGAAGATACCTTGGAGTAGGAAATGGCAACCCACTCCAATATTCTTGCCTGGAAAATCTGATGAACAGGGGAGCCTAGCGGGCTACACTCCATAGGGTTGCAAAGAGTAGGATGCAACTGAGCATACATCAGTTAGTAAGCTGAAAAAGATATAAAATATCATATCTTAGTGTACATGTTTACTAGTCATCTTCACAAAGGTAAAAGCAACAGCAATAATAGCTGTTTCATGATTCAGTCAGGTGTTGCCTTAATAATGCTGCTTACATAACTATCTCCAGACCCAGTGGATTAAAGGAATATTTATTTCGTTGCTCATATGTCTGCAGGTAGTCTGTAGATTAGTTAGGTTAAGCTAGACCCGCAGTTCTGTGATTCAGTCCTCAGGTTCCAGGCTTCCTGAAACACCTGTATTTGTTCTAAGGTATAGTGTGTTCTAAGGTATAGTGTGTTGTGGAGGAGGCAATGGCACCCCACTCCAGTACTCTTGCCTGGAAAATCCCATGGATGGAGGAGCCTGGTGAGCTGCAGTCCATGGGATTGCTGAGAGTTGGACACAACTCAGTGACTTCCCTTTCACTTTTCACTTTGATGCATTGGAGAAGGAAATGGCAACCCACTCCAGTGTTCTTGCCTGGAGAATCCCAGGGGCGGGGGAGCCTGGTGGGCTGCTGTCTATGGGGTCGCACAGAGTCAGACACAACTGAAGCGACTTAGCAGCAGCAGCAGCAGCAGCAGCATAGTGCGTTGAGTGTCAGCTACGTGGGACATGATTCTCTGATGCATGATCTCTGGAGTGTTAATGCATGTCCCAACATGAAAGGACATTTCCAGCCAAAGCTCCCCCCGTAGGGTTTCCCAGGTGGCACTAGTGGTAAGGAACACACCTGCTATGCAGGAGAAAAAAAGATGCAGGTTTGATCTCTGGGTTAGGAAGACCCGCTGGAGAAGGAAATGGCTACCCACTGCAGTATTCTTGCCTGGAGAATCCCATGGACAGAGGAGCCTGGGGGGCTACAGTCTGTGGGGCTGCACAGAGGCGGACACGACTGAAGCAACTTAGCACACTCGCACGCTCGCCTCGTGTACTCTGACATCCCAACAGTCAAAGCCAGGGATGTGGCCATTCCCAATCAAAGCGCAAAGAAATACACTTCGCTCACCACGAGGCCATGGCAAATGTGTGGAAGTAATCACAACACGTCAGTGAATAATTGGGAACAGTAATTTCCTCTCCTTTATGCGGATGTGTATACTGGAATACAGCTGTTTCTGGAACGCTGCTATTTAGTATGCTTGCATGTAATGGACAGTGTTCAGTTTATTCCCCAGTACTTTTTGGCATATGGCAAAAGTTAGTAATTGCAGATAACAATTGAAACTAATATTGGTGGTTGAAGGCTCTAATAAATTCAAAAGTTAAAAAGAAATACGTGTGTACAGAAGATAATGGGTTTGACTTTTGTCCATGAAGGGAAGAGAGGGTAAGTAAACAAAATGGTTAGGCAAAATGTGAAAGACAATAGACAAATTGAAGTTCTACAGTGAAACTGAGAATATATCTGAGGTAAAGTCAACCCTATTTATCTTCAGTATCTTCAGCAAGAGTGATTTCAAAAGCGAACAATGAGCTTTAGTTTTGACAAAGTTGGCCAGTGTTACGAGTTCATTTTAAAGAAAGTTTTGGTTTCCACACACAACTGTTGTCATTGTTCACTACCTTTATCATTCTTCCTCCTGTCGACGGCCTCTGGGTAACTTATCCCTATTGATTCCTTTAATCCTGACTACACCTCCACATATGGGCCCCTCATTTAATTCTTTACAATTTAAATCCTTGGAGGGTAACATCTGTTTCCTGCTGGGACCTTGACAGGTATGTATGTTATGTTTCTCTTTGTTTTGTTTTAGTTTTGCCACATTTTAATGTTTAGATTTTGCTTTGTATCCTTCTATGATAGTTGTTTGGAGTAAGGGGAAAAGCTCAAGTGTAATCTTATGATGTCATCTATTAAATAAAAAAAAATGACATCCTCAGTGATTACTTTGGAACACATATCTATTTAATCAAATATTTCTCTATGGCTTTTTTCAATCTGCCATTCAGAAGACTGAAGCTGAAATAAAAATAAACATATTAAAAATGATTTACTTTATTTTTTTTTAGAAGAAACAAACCAACAAAACTCCTTAACTTCCTTGCAACTTAGGATCCTGTAGAGAATGTTCTACCTTACTTTATCTGTTTTTTTGACACCCACTGATTCCCTCTACTCTGGTACAACCTAGCATCTGATAAGAGGACCCGTGGAAATACTCTGAGCTTGGATGAAAAGAGAGATCACACTTGGGTTTGCAACTTTAGACATTTTATGATGAGTTTCAGACTTAAAGCTAGACTGATCTTAGGCATCAGTGTCTGTAGTGAAGGAAATATTTCCGCATTTGATAGAAGACACTTTGATAGCCCTTCATCTCTTTGCTTTGAAGCAAGAAAAATGAAATCCTTAAAGTAAAGGAACTATTTCTCAGGATCATTTCTATCTGTCAATCAGTATGAGGGACTAATGAACAACCACTAATTTTGACAGATTAATAAAGTGGGGCATACAAAACATCATGACTTTAAACCTGGGTGCAAATTCAACCTGAATAAGGAGGTTATAGAGAGGATGTGAGGTTATAGAGAGGCTATAGAGAGAATGCTCAAACTACTGCACAATTGCACTCATCTCACATGCTAGTGAAGTAATGCTCAGAATTCTCCAAGCCAGGCTTCAGCAGTATGTGAACCATGAACTTCCAGATGTTCAAGCTAGTTTTAGAAAAGGCAGAGGAACCAGAGATCAAATTGCCAACATCCATTGGATCTAGAAAAAGCAAGACAGTTCCAAAAAAACATCTATTTCTGCTTTATTGACTATGCCAAAGGCTTTGAATGTGTGGATCACAATAAACTGTGAAAATTCTGAAAAAGATGGGAATACCAGACCACCTGACCTGCCTCTGGAGAAACCTACATGCAGGTTAGGAAGCAACAGTTAGAACTGGACATGGAACAACAGACTGGTTCCAACTAGGAAAAGAAGTACGTCAAGGCTGTATATTGTCACCCTGCTTATTTAACTTCTATGCAGAGTACATCATGAGAAACGCTGGGCTGGAAGAAGCACAAGCTGGAATCAAGATTGTCAGGAGAAATATTAATAACCTCAGATATGTAGATGACACCGCCCTCATGGCAGAAAGTGAAGAGGAACTAAAAAGCCTCTTGATGAAATTGAAAGAGAGTGAAAAAGTTGGCTTAAAGCTCAACATTCAGAAAACTAAGATCATGGCATCTGGTCCCATCACTTCATGGGAAATAGATGGGGAAACAGTGGAAACAGTGTCAGACTTTATTTTTGGGGGCTCCAAAATCACTGCAGGTGGTGATTGCAGCCATGAAATTAAAAGACGCTTACTCCTTGGAAGGAAAGTTATGACCAACCTAGATAGCATATTCAAAAGCAGAGATATTACTTTGCCGACTAAGGTCTGTCTAGTCAAGGCTATGGTTTTTCCAGTGGTCACGTATGGATGTGAGAGTTGGAATAGGAAGAAAGCTGAGACCCAAAAAATTGATGATTTTGAACTGTGGTGTTGGAGAAGACTCTTGAGAGTCCCTTGGACTGCAAGGAGATCCAACCAGTCCATTCTGAAGGAGATCAACCCTGGGATTTCTTTGGAAGGAATGATGCTAAGGCTGAAGCTCCAATACTTTGGCCACCTCATGTGAAGAGTTGACTCACTGGAAAAGACTCTGATGCTGGGAGGGATTGGGGGCGGGAGGAGAAGGGGCCGACAGAGGATGAGATGGCTGGATGGCATCACGGACTCGATGGACATGAGTCTGAGTGAACTCCAGGCGTTGGTGATGGACAGGGAGGCCTGGCGTGCTGTGATTCACAGGGTCGCAAAGAGTCGGACACGACTGAGTGACTAAACTGAACTGAACTGAACTGAGAGAGGATGTGACTGCAGGTTGACCTGTGACCTGCACCCAGGTAATGAGGGGCTCCCGCCCCCTCCCTGGAATGGATGTTCTGCCCATGATTCCCATAATGGGAGTGGGTTTTTAAGACTCAGCCTTGAGCGAGCTACGAGTGCTGAGTCCATCTGGAGGAATATATGGCTGAATCCAGTTAAGGCTGCTGTATAAACTTTTAAGATTCTAGCAGATGGATGCGGAGGTCTACTCGTCTTGTGGCAGAGACAAGCCTGGTAAGTAAGTTTCCTTTGCTTATTAGAACCGCTGCCTCCCAACCTGGAGTGGCTTCCTCTTTCTTCCCTCACTCCTTGTCCTCTGTGTTTGAGGGCCAGTTTGTGAACAGCATTATTTCACCTTTCCCCATCTCTTTTTTTGCAGAGTAATGCCTACTTTCCCTTGCTATGTCATGTAGGAAGGGATCAAATAACATTTTGGCTAACCCTACTAACTACAGAAGACTTTTATGAAGCTAGGCGGAATAGAGCTTAAGAATCTGCTGTCTCCTAACTACCTTCAGCCCGCCCTCATTCCTTGCTACCTGGTAACCTTGAACAAGGGCTTAAACATGTGTGGTTTCAGTTTTTTCATCATTAAAAGGAGTTTACATGTGCCTTGTACCAAGCTCATTGCCTGGCTCATAGGAGGTACTCAGTAAGTATTATTATTATTTTCTTATTAGAGAAATCAAATTTTTGGCTGATATTATCAAAACAAAGTAGAGTCCTTAAAAGATAATATTGAGAATTCCTGAATAAAATAACCTAAAGAAGAAATATTTAGGGAATAAGAAGATATTGCATTTTGGTTTTAATGTAATTATTTTTTCTCCTTTAAGATTTCATTGTGCTGATTTAAAACTGAGCTCACCTTGATTAAATGCTTACAAAGTGATTTACCTGTCCCCCAAATGCCTAGGCATAAGCCTGCACAGGACAGTCAACAAGAGGGGAAGACCGTTTTACTTTAGTAAAATACTTTCATTCTTATGTTTACTATTCCAGTCCTCTGGGTAATAGAATTATAATATTTATCCACCTCATAGAGATGTGGACAAAGTTATTGATTCATTTCTTCTTAGAAATACCTATTAAAATATAAGTTCTTAAAATTATTTATTATAAGAAAGCCAGTCTCTCCTGCTGCAAACAAACAACAGGATAGATTTTCCTGCATATCTTGACAGTGATTTTGGGGTTTTCATGAATTTTGAAAGCTTATTAATTAAGCAAAGGGTGTAATCCTAGCAGTAAGTAGGACGTTTATGATGAAGGCTGACATGTGGATGGATGGCAGTAAGTTTCGAGAACATTCCTGCAGAGGTGAGGGAGAACACTGTGTGGGAGGAGCCAGCTCAGCTGTCTCAGGGTGCCATGGATAGACCATCTTGAGTATCACCAAAGTCCTGAATTCTACCATATATATTTCATATATTCAGTTCAGTTCAGTTCAGTTCAGTTCAATCGCTCAGTTGTGTCCAACTTTTTGCGACCTTATGAATCGCAGCACACCAGGCCTCCATGTCCATCACCAACTCCCGGAGTTCACTCAAACTCACAACCGTCAAGTCGGTGATGCCATCCAGCCATCTCATCCTCTGTCATCCCCTTCTCCTTCTGCCCCCAATCCCTCCCAGCATCAGAGTCCCTTCCAATGAGTCAACTCTTCACATGAGGTGGCCAAAGTACTGGAGCTTCAGCTTTAGCATCATTCCTTCCAAAGAAATCCCAGGGCTGATCTCCTTTAGAATGGACTGGGTGGATCTCCTTTCAGTCCAAGGGACTCTTAAGAGTCTTCTCCAACACCACAGTTCAAAAGCATCAATTCTTCAGTGCTCAGCTTTCTTCACAGTCCAACTCTCACATCCATATATGACCACTGGAAAAACATATGCAGAGTACATCATGAGAAACACTGGGCTGGAAGAAGCACAAGCTGGAATCAAGATTGTCAGGAGAAATACCAATAACCTCAGATATGCAGATGACACCACCCATATGGCAGAAAGTGAAGAGGAACTAAAAAGCCTCTTGACGAAAGTGAAAGAGGAGTGTGAAACAGTTGGCTTAAAGCTCAACATTCAGAAAATGAAGATCAGGGCATCTGGTCCCATCACTTCATGGGAAATAGATGGGGAAACAGTGTCAGACTTTATTTTTTGGGGCTCCAAAATCACTGCAGATGGTGACTGCAGCCATGAAATTAAAAACTTCATATATTAACCATGATAAAAAAGCCCCTTGGGGATTTAATTTTCAAGTCTGATAAATTAAATCTCCCCTCTTCAAGTAGAACAGTTTTAGTGCTATTCTGTGATGCTCAGTCGCTTCAGTGGTGTCTGACTCTTTGCACTCCTATGGACTATAGCCACCCAGACTTCTCTGTACCTGGGATTTCCCAGGCAAGAATAGTGGAGTGGGTTGCCATGCCCTCCTCCAGGAGATCTTCCTGACCTCAGGATTGAAACTGCATCTCCTGTGTCTCCTGCATTGCAAGGGGATTCTTTACCCACTGAACCATGTGAGAAGCTGCTGGTAATACTATGAATAATAATAAAACTAACAGCAGCAAAAATAACTATTAAATGTAATAACAGCTTAATCCATTGCCCTTCTTGCCAAGAAATTTGTTGTAACCAGTGTACTTGTTCCCTGATCTTATGTAATTGAATTTCTACTTCTTCAGAGGCATTATCCATGTACAAAAGGTGATATTTGCTATTGCATAAATGACTCCTTTTTCAGCAAGTAATCAAGGGCTATGCAATTGTCCAAAACTATTTTAGCCAGTGGGGCTTCCCACATGGCTCAGTGGGTAAAGAATCGGCTTGAGATGAGACGATGCGGGTTCAATTTTCTGCTCAGGAAGATCCCCTGGAGGACGGCATGGCAACCTACTCAAGTATTCTTGCCTGGAGAATCGCATGGACAGAGGAGCCTAGTGGGCTACAGTCCATGGAGTTGCAAAGAATCATACGTAACTAAAGTGACTGAGTTAATACACACACGCGTGTATTTTAGCCAGTGAGTCAAGTGACTGTTGTTGAACTGCTGTTGTTTTGGCTGTGGCATCAGCTAGCTTTCTTAACTTTAGGGAAAGATTTCCAATTATGTGTTCTTGGCACTTACTCTGACCCAAAAGAGAGAGGCTCTGTCAATGGAGTCGAACCCAGAGTCAAGTATGTCTCTGGGTTGTTTTTGTCTGATTTTGTGGCTCAGGATTGGAAAGGTAACAGTCATGGAGGCCAGTAAAATTTTAAGGGTCTGTAGATCACACAGGGCTTCCCCAGTGGCGCCAGTGGTAAAGAACTTGCCTGCCAATACAGGAGACAAAAGAGGCATGGACCTGATCCCTGAGTCGGGAAGATCCCCTGAAGAAGGTCATGGTAACCCACTCCAGTGTTCTTGTCTGGAGAATCCTATGGACAGAGGAACTGGGCAGGCTACAGTCCATGGCGTCGCAGAGTCATACATGACTGAAGCGACTTAGCGTGTACGCATACACGCAGATCACACAAGCAGTTTTATCCTGATTAACTTCCCTTGTGTCCGTTTCTTTACACGAAGGTGGAGATAGAGTTCCTCAAGGCTGAATATTAACCAGACAGATAAATGAACCAGAGAGTCTCTAATATCATGAACAAATCAGTTTTTAACATTGCATCCATCAGCCTGAAGGATTATTCCCTACCCCCCAATCCCTCACTGCCCCACCACCCACCCTGCTAAGCAATGGCCTGAGAGACGCAGGTGATGCCATCTTTCCATGTCAATGCCAGAGTAAAGGAAAGAAAGGGAAGAATAAAGAGTTTTATGTGTAGCCAAAGTATGAAATCTTGATCCAGGATCTTGGAAGGAAGTCGTCTACCTCAGTATCAAATAGATCTATTCCTACTCAACTTTGGAGAGCTCTACCTTCTTACAACACCCAATGTCAGATGGAGCCTTTTTCAGCTGTGAGATGTGTATCTAAGGTCCAAGTCCCTAAAGCTTGGTTACTATCTGAGTAGTGAGGAGGACCCAATATAGTCCCCTCTAAGGAGATTCAAGAGCAATCTTTATTCTTAGTGACTGAAATGTTGAGAGATTTGTAGCTAGGTATTTGAGGAAACTAGAATAATTCAGGTATACAATAGGCCCTCAAGCACAATTAACAGGGTTAGAATCTAATACAGAGAAAGTTGTGATTATAGTTTCTCTTTTCAAAATTGCCTCCATTTTTATCAAAGATAATGACAGCCAAATTAATTTATTTGCATTAAAATATTTGTATAAGTCCAGCAAGAATAGTGATTAGCTGTAAAAGCTCTTTTAAGACTGCTTAAAGAACTTTTCTTAAGGAATCTCAAATTGAGCTCTTAACAAGCTCTCAAGACCAGGAAGCCAAGTCCAAGTAGTTTTTTAAAGCTGCCTGATCATATTTGAGTCTATGCATGTCTCTGTCATATGTGGTATTCCAGTCAAAGCATTGTTAACATAAGCAATATTTCTAATTGCCCTGATACAAGAATAGATTTTTATTGAATTCATGTAAATAAATAACTATACTGTTGTGAAAAGAATGCTCAAAATTTCCCAGTTTTGGAGGTATCAGGTAGAGGAATAAAAACAAATATTTTATCTTTGTCTAGAAAGAAACAAAGTAAAAGTCTCTCAGTCCTGTCAGACTCTTTGTGACCCCATGGACAGTAACCCACCAGGCTCCTTTGTCCATGGACTTCTCCGAGCAGGCATACTGGAGTGGATTGCCCTTCCCTTCTCCCGAACTTTTCCCAATCCATGGAGTAAACCTGTATCTCCTGTATTGCAGGCAGATTTGTGGTGGTGATTGCAGCCATGAAATTAAAAGACGCTTACTCCTTGGAAGAAAAGTTATGACCAACCTAGATAGCATATTCAAAAGCAGAGACATTACTTTACCAACTAAGGTCCGTCTAGTCAAGGCTATGGTTTTCCCTGTGGTCATGTATGGATATGAGAGTTGGACTGTGAAGAAGGCTGAGCGCCGAAGAACTGATGCTTTTGAACTGTGGTGTTGGAGAAGACTCTTGAGAGTCCCTTGGACTGCAAGGAGATCCAACCAGTCCATTCTGAAGGAGATCAGCCTTGGGTGTTCTTTGGAAGGAATGATGCTAAAGCTGAAGCTCCAGTACTTTGGCCACCTCATGTGAAGAGTTGACTCACTGGAAAAGACTCTGATGCTGGGAGGGAATGGGGGCAGGAGAAGAAGGGGACGACAGAGGATGAGATGGCTGGATGGCATCACGGACTCAATGGATGTGAGTCTGAGTGAACTCCGGGAGATGGTGATGGACAGGGAGGCCTGGCGTGCTGCGATTCATGGGGTCACAAAGAGTCGGACATGACTGAGCGACTGAACTGAACTGAACTGAACTGAGCCACAAGGGAAGCTCTTTATCTTTGTCTACATAATGTATATTTTACTAAATTGCTGTAATTCCTAGATAGTGTAAAAGAAAAGTTTTCCTTAAATATTGAATATGAAAAAATAAAGCATTAAGGAACCAGTATGCTTTCAAACAAAAAGTCATAAAAATTGTAATCATCCTCAGTTAATTTAGTCCCATGTAATTAATACTTGTTCTGCTCGAATTCAGTTTTTCCATTAGTTCTGGAAGTTCTTAGTTCAGTTTTATGACCTGAAAGTTATCAAAAGCCTATTCTTGTCAAAAGTCCTTTCCTTAAATTTCCTTGACAATGAAGTACTTTTGCAGGAATATTTTTGTAAAAGCACCAGAATAAAACAATACCTTTCTATAAATGACGAAAGACTAAAAATGGCAATGGTTAAAGATCTGATGAGAGTTCATTATATTGCAAATGGCAAGGGAATTTGGTTATTTCTGTGATACACATTTAAGATAGTAACTAGAAGTATGACTGATAACATCACACCAGGACTTATCAGAATTTTAAGAATTTTTCTACAGTATATAGAAGATCTATATTAATAACATTCACTCACTCATCAATGCTTTTTCATAGAAAAATTTCTTGGGATGGCATAAAACCTTTACTAACACAATCAAATATCTTATTTCTCTGTAAAAGTAGCAAAAAGTGGATAAACCTGTGTCCAATATTGAATTGAACACAGTGTTTAACCTATTGGAAATTATTTAGATATTCAATGAATTGAGCTTAAGATTTAACTTGGACTTAAAACATTAAAATACATTATTATTATTATGATAAAAGCCTCATGTTTAAAACATTCTATTTCTACTTCTGTGTACTCTACAGCGTGCTAATCACCAAAATTTAGTTTCCATTCGTTACCATTCAGTTGACCCAATCACCTGGCCCTCATCTCTCCCCATCTGGTACCCACTACTTTGTTCTCTATATCTAGGTGTTTCTAATGGTTTCATTTGATTTGTTCATTTATTTTGTTTGTTTCTCTGCTTTTTATATTCGATGTAAGTGAAAGTCAACGGTTTTTGTCTTTGTCTGACTTATTTCTCTTAGCATCTATATTGTTGCAAATGGCAAGATTCCATCCTTTTAATGGCTAAAGCCTGGTAGGCTGCAGTTCCTGGGATGCTGCGAGTCAACATGACTGAGCGGCTTCACTTTCACTTTTCACTTTCATGCATTGGAGAAGGAAATGGCAACCCACTCCAGTGTTCTTGCCTGGAGAATCCCAGGGACAGGGGAGCCTGGTGGGCTGCCGTCTATGGGATCGCACAGAGTCGGACACGACTGAAGCGGCTCAGCAGCAGCAGCAGTATAGGTAAGAAAGCCTTCTTAAGTGACCAATGCAAAGAAATAGAGGAAGACAATACAATGGGAAAGACTAGAGATCTCTTCAAGAAAACTGGATTTACCAAGGGAACATTTCATGCAAAGATAGGCACAATAAAAATGGCAAGGACCTAACAGAAGCAGAAGAGATTAAGAAAAGGTGGCAAAAATACACAGAAGTGTACAACAAAGCTCTTAATGACCCAGTTAACCACAGTAATGTGGTCACTCACTTAGAGCCAGACATTCTGGAGTGTGAAGTCAAGTGGGCCTTAGCAAGCATTACCATGAATATAGCTGGTGGAGGTGATGGAATTCCAGTTGAGCTATTTCAAGTCTTAAAAGGTGATGCTGTTAAAATGCTTCACTCAATATGCCAGCAAGTTTAGAAAACTCGGGACTGGAAAAGATCAGTTTTCATTCCAATCCCAAAGAAAACCAATGCCAAAGAATGTTTAAATTAACATACAATTGTACTCATTTACCATGCCAGCAATATTTTGCTCAAAATCCTTCAAAGTAGGCTTCAGCAGTATGTGAACCAAGAACTTCCAGATATACAGTCTGGAAAAGGCAGGGATTTAGAAAAGACAGGGAACCAGAGATCAAATTGTCCACATACGCTAAATCATAGAAAAAACAAAGGAACTACAAACACACACACACACACACACACACACACACACACAAACCCATCTACTTCTGCTTCATTGACTATGCTAAAGTACTAGACTGTGTGAATCACAACAAACTGTATAATATTCTTAAAGAGATGGGCATACCAGACCACCTTGCCTGCCTCCTGAGAAACCTGTATGCAGGTCAAGAAGCAACAGTTAGAATTGGACATAAAACAATGGACTGAGTCAAAATTGGGAAGGAGTACATCAAGGCTGTATATTGTCACCCTGCTTATTTAACTTATATGTAGAGTGCATGTGAAATGCTGGGTTAGATGAATCACAAGCTGGGGTCAAGATTGCCAGGAGAAATATGAACAACTTCAGATATGCAGATGATAACACTTTAATGGCAGAAAATGAAGAGGAACTAAAGAGCCTCTTGATGAAGGAGAAAGAGGAGAGTGAAAATGTTGGTTTAAAATTCAACATTCAAAATTAAGATCATGGCATCTGGTCCTATCACTTCATGGCAAATAGATCAGGAAAATGTGCAGCAGTGTCAGATTTCATTTTCTTGGGCTCTAAAATCAATGCAGACGGTAACTACAACCACAAAATTAAAAGACACTTGCTTCTTGGAAAAATAGCTGTGTAAAACGTAAGCAGTGTTTTAAAAAGCAGGGACGTCACTTTGAGACAAAGTTCCATTATAGGCAAAGCAATGATTTTTCCAGTAGTCATGTATAGATGTGAGAGTTGGACCATAAAGAAGGCTGAACACCAAAGAATTTATGCTTTTCGACTGTGGTGCTGGAGAAGACTCTTGAGAGTTCCTTGGACTGCAAGGAGATCAAACCAGACAATCCTAAAGAAAATCAATCCTGAATATTCATTGGAAGGGCTGATGCTGAAGCTCCAGTACTTTGGCTACCTGATACAAAGAACTGACTCATTGGAAAAGACCCTGATGCTTGGAAAAACTGAGGCAAGCAGAGATCAGGGCAACAGAAGGATGAGATATTTGGATGGCATCACTGACTCAATGGACATGAGTTTGAGGAAACAGATAATGATGAACAGAGAAGCTTGATGTGCTGCAGTTCATGGAGTCACAAGGAGTCAGACAAGACTTAGCAACTGAACAAGTATTCCATTATATATACTACATGGTCTTTATCTGTTCATCTGTTAATGGTAACTAGGGCTTTCCCCCCAATTTTGGCTGTTGTAAATAATGCCATGATGAACGTAGGGGTCCATATGTCTTTTGGAATTGATGTTTTTGTATTCTTCATATAAATACCTCAAAGTGGAATAAATAGGTCATTTGGTCATTCTTTCAACTGATAATTTTTTGAGGACCCTCCATACTGTTTTCCACAGTGGCTCACCCAATTTATAATCCCACCAACAGTGCATGAGGGCTCCCTTTTACCACATCCTCTCCAGCATTCGTTATTTGTTGTCTTTTCAATAAAAACCATTCTAACAAGTGTGAGTTTATATTCATAGTGGTTTTGATTTACATTCCCCTAATATTAGTGATACTGAATATCTTTTCATCTGCCAATTGGCCATCTGTATATCTTCTTTGGAAGAATGTCTACTCAGATTCCCTGCCATTTTTTTAAAAATCAAGTTGACTTTTTTGTTTAATTGAATGAGTTTAAAGAAAGCATTTTGGATATTAGCCAAAAATTATTGAATATATAGTTTGCAAACATCTTCACAAATCCAGTAGGTGGCTTTTTTGTTTTGATGACAGTTTCCATCACTGTGCAAAAACTTTTAAGTTTGGTATAGTCCCACTTTATTTTTCCTTTTGTTTCCCTTGCCTTTGCAGTCAGAGCTACAAAACCTTGCTAAAATGGAAATCATAAGGTTACTTTTTATGGTTTCTTCTTAAGTTTAATTGTCTTAGATCTTTCATTCAAATCTTTAATCTATTTTTATTTAATTTTTATGTATGTTGTAAGATAGTGGTCTAGTTTCATTATTCTGCATTTGGCTGTCCAGTTTCCCAACACCTATTTATTGGAGAGACTGTCCATTTCTCTTCATATGTTCTTTGCTCCTTTGTTGTTGAATAATTGTCCATATACGTGTGGGTTTATTTCTGGGCTCTCAGTTCTGTTCCATTGATCTATGTGTCCCATTTTGTACCAGGACCATAAGGTTTTGATTATTGTAACTGTTAGTATACTTTGGAATTGGGAACTATGATACCTGCAGCTTTGTCCTTCTTTTTCAAGATTGTTTTGGCTATTTAGGAGTTTTGATGATTCCATAGAAATTTTGGAATCATTTATTTTAGTTCTGTGAAATATGCCTTAAGCATCAATAGGGATAGATAGTGCATTGGGTCTGTACGTTGCTTTGGGTAATATGGACTTTTTTTTAAGTAAGATTCATTTAAAAAATAGTTTGTTTATTTATTTATAGCTGTGCTGGGTATTCACTGTTGCGTGGGCTTTTCTCTAGTTTCAGCACATGGGAGTTACTCTGTAGTTGCAGGGTGTGGACTTATTTTGGTGGCTTCTCTTGTTGTTGAGCAAGGGCTCTAGGATGTGCAGGCTTCCGTAGTTAGAGCAAGTGGCCTCAGCATTTGCAAAGCAGAGGCTCTGGAGCACAGACTCAATAGTTGTGGTGCATGGGCTTAGTTGCCATCCAGCATGTGGGGTCTTCCTGACCCAGGGACTGAACTTGCGTCTCCTGCATTGGCAGATGGAGTATTCACTGCTGAGCCACTAGGGAAGCCCCAGTATGGATATTTTAAACAATATCAATTCTTTCAATCCATAAGCATGGACTATCTTTCCATTTTTGTATATCTTCTTCAATTTCTCAGGTGGGTACCCCAGTGGTTCTAGGGATTGTTTAGTCCTTAGGGATTTGTCTCCTTTGGGTCTTACTTCAGACTCAAAACATTAAAGTAATGTTAACCTTAAAAAAAAAAAAAGGTAAGTGATTTAACTAGAAAAGTTGAGTTTATTCAGAAAGTACAGAGAAATTGCAAATTGGGACATGCAAACTATGGCAAAGCATAAGCAAGTCCACAGAACAAAGGAACAAAGGCAGGACACATTCTTTTATAGAGGAAAGGAGGAAGTCGAGAGGGACTGTTGTGAATGAAAGTTCATTGGAGGAGAGCAAGAGTTTGGGGTTGTGGTTACTTATTGACTGAGTTCTGTCAACTTATTATTGACTGGGTTTTTGTTGGACAAGGAAAAAAAATCTTCTTGCCGAAATATGTAAAGTGAGCTGCAGTGAATGGTACATATGTGAGAGATCCCTCTACAAGGCTTCTTGGCTTTATTTTAAATGAAATTTTAAATCTTAGTCTGGTAAGGTATTTTAATACAGAAGGATATTTTTGAGTGATGCATTTAAGAAAGGAAGAATTCTCTTCTGTAGATTTGTGAATGTGATCCGCTGAATTATTCAAATGAGACTTCTCCAACTTTAAGTTGTCCCTCACCTTTATTTTGTGTAAATGTAGCGCATTAAGAGATATTTCTAGCCTAAGACACAAAAGACCTTGAATAGCCAATAGCAATCTCGAGAAAGAAAATCGGAGCTGGAGGAATCAGGATTCCTGGCTTTAAACTATACTACAAAGCTACAGTCATCAAAATAGTATGTTACTGGCACAAAAATAGAAATACAGATCTTTGGAACAGGATAGAAAACTCAGAAATAAACCCATGCACCGATGGCCAATTAATTTGTGGCAGAGGAGGCATGACTGTACAACATTGGAAAGACAGTCTCTTCAACACATGGTGCTGGGAAAACCGAACAGCTACATGCAAAAAAATGAAATCGAATCATTCTTCAAGACCATACACAAAAGTAAACTCAAAATGACCTGAATGTGAGTCCAGACACTATAAAAACTCCTAGAGGACAACACAGGCAGAACACCCTCTGACATAAATTGCAGCAATATCTTTTTGAACTGTCTCCCAGAGTAATGGGAACAAAAACAAATGGAACCTACTTAAATTCAAAAGCTTTCTCACAGCAAAAGAAAAAAAAAAAAAGAAACAATAAACAAAATGAAAAGACAACTCATAGATTGGGAGAAAATATTTGTAATTGATGTGACTGACAAGGCTTTAGTCTCCAAAATTTACAAACAGTTCACCATGCTTAACAGCATCAAAACAAAAAACCCACTCAAAAAATGGTCAGAAGACCTAAATAAACATTTCTCCAAAGAAGACATACAGATGGCCAAGAGGCACATAAAAAGATGTTCAGCATTGCTAATTATTTGAGAAATACAAATCAAAACTATAATGAGATACCACCTCACATCTACCAGAATGGCTATTATCAAAAAATTAATAATAAATGCTGGAGAAGGTGTGGAGAGAAGGGAACCCACCAATACTGTTGATGGGAATGTAAACTGTTATGGTTCCTATGGAGAACAGCATGGAGGTTCCTTTAAAAACTAAAAATAGAGCTACCATACGACCCTGAAATCCCACTCCTGGGCAGGTATCTGGAGAAAAAGTATGGTTCTAAAGACACCATGGGGATACCATTGGGGATACATGCACCCCAATTTTTATTGTAGCACTGTTTACAATAGCCAAGACATGGAAGCAACCTAAACGTGGATAAAGAAATGAGTTACACGTATATAATGGAATATTATGCAGCCAATAAAAGAATGAAATAATGCCATTTGTAGCAACATGGATGGACCTAGAGAGTGTCACAATGAGTGAAGTAAGTCAGACAGAGAAGGAGAAATATCATGACATCCCTTATCTCTGGAATCTAAAAGAAATGATAGAAATCAACTTACAAAGCAGAAAGAGATTCTCAGACTTAGAGAATGAACTTATTGCTCTATGGGAGGATGGGGGGAAGAGATAGTTGGAGAGTTTAGGATGAACATGTACACACTGCTATGTTTAAAATGGATAGCCAACAAGGACCTACTGTATAGCACATGAAACTCTGCTCAATGTTGTATGTTGACCTGGACTGGAGGGGGAATTTGGGGGGAGAATTGATACATGTGTATGTGTGACTGTCTCTTAGCTCTTCACCTGAAACTGTCACAGCATTGTTTGTAATTTTCTATACCCCAACACAAAATAGAAAGTTTAAAAAAAGAGAGAATTTTAAACTGAAAAGGGAGAGAGATTTCCAGCCTATATGAATAAAAGGACTCACTTGAGCTGTGTTAAATGAGAATTTGCAAACTTGCAACCTCCTTTAGCTTTAAACAAAACTGAGATGTGTTTTGTGCATTTCATTGAAGAATATTAATTTGCACTTTTATTTCCCCAAGGCCAGAACAAATGCATACTGTGTATCTTCTCATCCAAATAGGAAAATTTTCCTCAGGAAAGTTTTGGTTTGCTTTGTTATTAAGGCATCATTTTAAAGTGATCATGGATATTTTTCATCTAAAGCTTGAGGCTAGCTTTAGATCAGGAGAATGTAGTCATACGTGTGCTGGAACCTGCTTGTACCAGTTCCTGAGAGCTAGATATGCCCGGGTCTTCCCAACTTTGTATCTAGTGACATTGCATAGACAGCTTGAAATTTGGCAAAGGTGGGAATAGTTACACCCTGTAAATCAGAACTTTCCTCATCCCTTTACCACTCAGTTTATCAGACCATTACTGATAAAATCAGCTGAAAGGCATACAATACGCTGCGACAGTCATCTTCAGCTTATTTCCTGCACGCTGCATCTTACAGAGCTTCCTACACATAATAACCATAATTTTGACAGAAAAGGGAATTAAGACCTTCTTTAAAACATTCTTGCTTTACTGGTGAGAGAATGGATGTATATAGAAAGGTTAGTCAATTTCCTCAGCATCACACAATTGGTTTCAAGGTTGGAGCTAGAATCATCCTTATGACTCTATTTGGTGCGTGTGTATGTGTGTGCTCAGTAATGTCTGACACTGGGTGACCCCATGAGCTGTAGATCGCCAGGCCCCTTTTCCAGGCAAGAATACTGGAGTGGGTTGCCATTTCTTATTCCAGGAAGTCTTCCCGACCTAGGGATCAAACCCACATCTCTTGCATCTCCTGATGGGTAGGTGCACCAATCCACTGTTCCACCTGGAACGCCCTAACTACTTGGCAGGAAAACAATGTTCTAATCGTTCAGATTTGCAAGGTACCCCTACAGTTGTATGGACTCGACTGTAGGATCCCAACCAAAGCTTTAAATATATTTGGCTCCAAAATCTATATTCAAGCTATTTGCTATGGAAAATTGTAAACAAGCTACTGAGAATTTTTGTTTGTTTGTTTCATTGGCAATTTTAAGTCTTTTGAGAGCTGAAGAGCTCCAAGTTAATTTTTTATCAGTACTTGTGTACACATATAGACTCAAATGTTCCTAAATGTTCCCTAAATGTCTCTTCAATTTCTTTGTTTTTTAAACTCACATGACTTATTGAATCTAATGATAAAAGAGAGCAATGAAGTTGATCTGATGGTTGAACATCTTAATGTTTAAATGAATTATTTAAAAGATATAAAATATCTAAGACCAGAAAGACACATTTGTAAGTATATGTAAAAATAAAGACATAATATAAACAAAGTACTCTCAGAATCTTGGACTCAGTACTAAAAATAATTTTGATAATAACATCAGTTCAGTTCAGTTCAGTCCA
Organism: Ovis canadensis; assembly: GCF_042477335.2. Taxonomy (NCBI): domain Eukaryota; kingdom Metazoa; phylum Chordata; class Mammalia; order Artiodactyla; family Bovidae; genus Ovis; species Ovis canadensis. The sequence continues at coordinate 39,207,810 of NC_091250.1, read as the reverse complement.
GTCATTCAGTCCTGTCCGACTCTTTGCGACCCCATGAATTGCAGCATGCCAGGCCTCCATGTCTATCACCAACTCCCAGATTTTCACTCAAACTCACATCCATCGAGTCGGTGATGCCATCCAGCCATCTCACCCTCTGTTGTCCCCTTCTCTTCCTGCCCCCATTCTCTCCCAGCATCAGAGTCTTTTCCAATGAGTCAGCTCTTCGCATGAGGTGGCCAAAGTACTGGAGCTTCAGCTTTAGCATCATTCCTTCCAAAGAACACCCCGGGCTGATCTCCTTTAGAGTGGACTGGTTGGATCTCCTTTAAGTCCAGGGGACTCTCAGGAGTCTTCTCCAACAGCACAATTCGAAAGCATCAATTCTTCTGCACTCAGCTTTCTTCACAGTCCAACTCTCATGTCCATATATGACCACATCAGTACAACTTAATAAGTGATTTGCAACTTGGTAATTATTGGATTTAACTGAGTGTCAGGACAGTCTATAACTTAATGTACCAACATTGTTAGCACACTTCAGTGTTTCTGAGTGTTTTACAGATTATGGAGACTCCTTTCAGCTTGATATGAGAATGTTCATTTTCATAACAGGGATATGGAAAGCATAGCATTAGTTGGGAGAAGGCTTCCTGAAGAGAGTTTGTTCTTATCTCTGGATGAATTTGGGAAGCCGGTGTCTCCTACCCTTCCACAGTGAAGTTTTGAGATGCAAATGCTTCTAAGTATCTATCAGGAAAAACATTCACATTGTTCACTGGCTTTGCAAAGAATTCTATGAATTCCCTGAAGGTAAAAGTAAAGGAAAAGTCAATTAATTTTTATACGGTATCTTTTATGTGCATCATTGTACCATCCATTTAAATATCTGGTTGCATTTATTTAGTCTTCACAGTTTGAAAAATCTTCTTAATATTACCTGCCTCTGATCTGTTTGACTTACCTTTGTGATCTGCTCCAGCAAAGTTCTTAACCTCTTAAGCCTCAGAGTTATTGCTAGTGGATTCTATAGTTAATTGAGTAAGTCAGTGTATGAAACAGTAGATTAGTAATTTTATTTGCTTTGCAAATCCTTATTTTTCAGTTTGCTTCCTTAGATTTATCATTATTTACCCACAGTGGTCTATAGAATATCGACATCTTCTATTGGAAGCTTCCTTGGGCAAAAATGTATAATCAAAGAAAGAAAAGAAGCATTTATATGAAGATAAAATATTATGTAAACTTTTTGCAACTGGCCTATGAAATGAACATGTAGAATTCTATGTGTAAATGGCCAGTTTTCCTTTTGAGTGTTCAGATTTTGAGTTTCTTTTTTGTGGGTGAAACATGTGGCTGTAGTTTTCCAACACTGATTTGAAGGCTTTTGTCTGGACACAAAAATCAGTAAAAACATATATTGTAGTTTGACTTGAAGTTTTCATCAAGTGAGCTGATGAGAAGGCAGGTGGTTACAATGAAGCAAGACAAGCCTTCGATTGCTGCAGGCATGACTCACTATGAAATGCAAGTGAGCAATATATGAAAGCAGCAGAGGATTGAAAGGAGGGAATAATTTCATATTTCAACACAAAAGATTGCCTGGGATTTTTCCTGTTCAAAAGGTGAAATATGACCTTCTGTCCTGGCTCATAAACAAACCTATTCAACATTTTTCAGCATGCCTGTTCTTTCCTACATTGTTGAAAATATATCCCACAGACTCCAGAGAACACAGCAAGCTTAAGCCTGACAAATACCCTAATCCCTCCCCATCCATTTGAGAAGAACCTGAGATCCCAAAGTTCTACTCTTGTAACTGAAGCAGTTTTCAAAACCCAACTGAAAACAACTGGATTTTTTTTACAAGAAAAATAGAAGTTGAACTTAGTGAGACATGGTCACAGAAGTGGGCTTTCATGCTCTAAATATGCCTGAGAAACTGTGAGGCAGAGAGTAGGAATATAAGTACCTGTGGTGACTTGAGTTATATTTTAGAATGTCAAGCCATTGAATTCTTTGTGTGCTTAAAACCTTTTGTAATGAATAAGTTAGGTGACTTGGGAAATACGCTCTCTGAATGATCTTTATAATCTTATTGACCTTTGGAGATTTATGGGTGCATCACCTTTGTTCTTCTCAAGTGCTCAGTGGTAAAGAAATTGCCTGTTAATGCAGGAGAATCAGGAGATGCAGGTTCTAACCCTGGGTTGGAAAGATCTCCTGGAATAAGAAATGGCAACCCATTCCAGTATTCTTGCCTGGAAAATTCTATGAACAGAGGAGCCTAACAGGCTAGTCCATGGAGTTGCAAAGAGTCAGACAAGACTGAGTGACTCAGAACGCACATTTGTTCTGTAGAAATTCTTGTGTGATATGGCATAGGATAGTGTTTCAAGGCAAGGGCTTTGGAGCTAGAAAACCTGCACTCACGTGTGGATTTATCACTTAGTTGTGACACCTTGGGAAAATTTTGTAATTTGCTTGTGTCCTGATTTCTTCATGGATAAAATTAGAATCATAACAGCAACTGCCTTTGTAAGGTTATTCACCAGGATTGCATGAAGTAATGGTTTTAAAGTTCCCAGCACAGGCCATTGCATCTAGGAAGCACTTTGCATGTTAGTTCTTGTTACAAAGCTGTTCTGTTAGTTACAGGAAGAAACCACTACTGAGACATGTCCTGGCATCCTGGTTCTGCCAGATGCTGTCCAAATTGTCAAGGCAATTAACCACTTTGGGTTTAGAATTCTCATCTGGCATATGAATGGATTTATTGGATATAGCTTATATGGCCAATATGATTGTAGGGTGATAATCATTAATATTTATTGGTTACTATTATAAGCAATTCACACACACTAATTTATTTAATTTTTGTAACAACCCTATGAGATAAGGATTATTTTTAATGCCTATTTTATAGATGAAGAAATTAAAATCTAGAGAAATTAGGTAATTTAGCACATAGCTAGTAAGTGGCAGAGCTGGGATTAAGTGTTTTAAAAAGTAGAATATATAATATGACCCCATTTTGAGGAAAGAAGCATACATATATATAGTTGCATTTTACATATCTAAACTGTTATATGTATACACACAAATACACACACACATGCACACAGTGTCCACAAGAAAATTTAAAGAGCTTCACTTAATATAAATATTTTATTGAGTGAGAAACATATTCCTGGTGAACAAGGAGACTTTAAACCTGAAAGTGGTATGAAGCTCAGAGGCCATGATATTGTAGGATGGCTTATAAAGAGAATAGCAAACAGAGATCAATGGAACAGGCCTTGGAAACAGAGATCCTTCTGTCTTCTTTGAGGTTGCACCCAAGTACTGCATTTTGGACCCTTCTCATCCGTTTTAGTTCACTGATTCCTAAAATGTTGATGTTCACTCTTGCCGTCTCCTGTTTGACCACTTCCTATTTACCTTGATTCATGGCCCTAACATTCCAAGTTCCCATGCAATATTGCTCTTTACAGCATCAGACTCTACTTCCATCACCAGTCACATCCACAGCTGAGTGTTGTTTTTGCTTTGACTCAGCCTCTTCATTCTTTCTGGAGCTATGTCTCCACTCTTCTCCAGCATATTGGCCACCTACCGACCTAGGGAGTTCATCTTTCAGTGTCCTATCTTTTTGCCTTTTCATACTGTTCATGGGGTTCTCAAGACAAGAGTACTGATGTGGTTTGCCATTCCCTTCTCCAGTGGACCATGTTTTGCTGGAACTCACCAGCGTGACCCATCGTCTTGGGTGGCTCTATCTACATGGCATGGCTCATAGTTTCACTGAATTAGACAAGTCTGTGATCCTTGTGCTCAGTTTGGTTAGTTTTTTGTGATTGTGGTTTTCATTCTGTCTGTCCTCTGATGGATGAGGATAAGAGGCTTGTGAAAGCTTCCTGATGGGAGGAACTGGCTGTAGGGGAATCTAGATATTGCTCTGATGGGCAGGACCATGCTCAGTAAATCTTTAATCCAGTTTTCTGCTGATGGGTAGGGCTGTGTTCTCTCCCTGTAGTTTGGTCTGATGCCAAATTATGGTAGGGGTAAAGGCAGTAATAGCGACCTCCATCAAAAGGACTTATGCTAGCATGCCATTGCTCCCGGGACGTGGCATTCAGTGCCTGTGACTCCTCGGCAGGCCACTGTTGACCCATGACTCTGTGGGAGACCCCTGGACACTCACAGGCAATCTGGCTCAGTCTCTTGTGGGGTCACTGCTCTTTTCTCCTGGGTCCTGGTGCATACAAGGTGCCCTCCAACAGTCTGTTTTCCCAGTCCTGTGGAAGTTCTGTAATCAAATCTCACTGACCTTCAAATTCCCTGGGGCTTCTCAGTTCCTTTGCTGGATCCTCAGGTTGGGAAATCTGTTGTGGGCCCTAGGACTTTTGCAACAGTGCAAAAATTTCTTTGGTTTAATTGTTCTCTAATTTGTGGGTCATCTGCTCAGTGGCTCTATGGTGGGGCTAATGGTGACCTCCTCCAAGAGGATTTATGCCACACACAGTTCCTCCCAGGTCTGCTACAACCAGAGCTCCTATCCCCTGCAGCAGGCCACTGCTGACCCATGCCTCCTCAGGAGACGCTGAGACACTCAAAGGCATGTCCGACTCAGTCTTTTGTGGGGTCCCTGGGTTCTGGTGCACACGAGGTTTTGTTTGAGCCCTCCAAGGGTCTCTGACGAGTATGGGGTTTGACTCTAAATGTGATTTTGTCCCTCCTACCATCTTCTTGGTGCTTCTTCTTTTCTTTGCCCTTGGATGTGGGGTATCTGTTTTTGGTGAGATCCAGCATCCTCCTGTCCATGGCTGTTCAGCAATTAGTTGTGGTTTAGGAGTTCTCACAAGAGACCTGATTCAAAGAGCCAACTCATTAGAAAAGGCCCTGATGCTGGGAAAGATTGAAGGCAGGAGGAGAAGAGAATGACAGAGGACAAGATGATTGGATGGCATCACTGATTCAATGGACATGAGTTTGAGTAAGCTCTGGGAGTTGGTGAGGGACAGGGAAGCCTGGTGTGTTGCAGTCTGTGGGGTCATGAAGAGTCGGACATGACTGAGTGACTGAACAGATAAAGAGAATGACGAAGTTGTTTCCCTTTTACGATGATTTATTATTTCAATGGAGGTTTCAAGATAGCAGGGAATTGATTAAAAGAGATTACTTTACATCATGTTAAGAAGACAACTGAGGTTTTATTTATGACTATCAGGGGCATTGATAAGGAATAACCTAAGTTAAATTTTACTTACACTCATGGAATAAGCAAGATTAAATTTTGTTTGTGTGGCTTAACTCGTTTTGTCTTCTCACGGGTTTTCAAGCTGGTTCTCCATTTTAACAATTCGCTCCTTTGGTCATTCTCTCAGTGAGCTGTTGCTGTTGAATACGGCCGTTCAGGTAGTTGCTAGGACGGAGGGTCGTATAGTCACTATTACCAAGGGGTGCTCTCCAGATTGTCAAAATGTTAAAAGGAACTATATCCAGCAGGTGAAATCCAGGGCAACCTTACATTTCCTCATTTTGCTTGATGATGTTTCTAACCCTTGTAATATAAATATGTTATTTGAATAATGAATACATTTTATGCATTAATAAATATATGGGTTGGACCAGATGAAATTTCAGATTCCACCTTTCAATAATGTTCTGTGATTCTTCATACTAAATAAATACAGCAAGAAGGAGATTTTTTGTAGTGAGGTGGACAGTGCCTTCCCCACCATTTGTCTCCGAGAAATTTCAGGGACACACATATGTGGGGAGTACCACCATCGCCTGTGCCGCCAGCAGCAGGGGAACCGCTGATACATATGGAAGCTCTGCTCCTCTACTGTGACCTGTGCAACCCAAGGCTCACTCTGTCTCCATTGTACTGGTTTCCGGAGCAGCAGTGCAGTGACAGAAAGGCCTAAGGGATGCAGTTTGCGAGGTGTGTTTGGGACCATCATTATTCAGGGGCATGCAATTCCTTTCCATGTGAATAGCAAGATATGATTATATTTAGATAATTTGAATGTTTCTATTAAAATGATTACTAATTAAAGTACTCAAGAAGATGGGGAGAGAGGAAACAGAGATTAACTGCTGGAACCTGGTGCTATTAGAGTTAATGTTTGAGATGTTGTCACTCTGCAACCCCCAACAGACAAGTCACGATTGTGTGTAGGGCTTGGCAAACAAGAATACCAAATCTGTTCTCAAAATAATTGCTTGTGTGATATTAAAAAAAAATCAAAGTAACTGTGGAAAAAATCAGAAACTTCTTGTAATCTCTAAGATTTACTTTATAGTTTAGTACTAGTCTTGGTTTAAATGCATATGGGGTAATGTTCTCTCTATAGTATTTAGGGTTTCTAGAGGTCTTAAAGGAGCCCTTAGCATCATTACCCAAGTGATTAAAATGACTGTTGGAAACAGAGAATACAGAATAGTGGCTGGATGAGCAGGAAATGGGGTGTTGCATATAAGTTGATGGCTGAGATGTTTACTGAAGTAAAAATCACTAATTATTGATCACTGTACATAGCTCTTTACCAAAAGGCCCTTTACCTTTTGTTATAGGCCCCACTCCTTGTTTCTGGGATGGGAAAAATAAATGTAGCTGAAGGTAAGATTTTTGTATCTATAACTAAAGAAACCTTGAAGTTTTTCTCCTTCAGAACTGAGTGAAGAGGGAAGACATTTCTCATCTGGATTAAAGTTATTTTACTATTCAATTATCATTTTAAGTGCTCCTATGACTCTCTTCTTTTCCATCAGAGGATAATCTAACCGAGAAGAGGCAAAGGGGGTTGTCTCAGATTGTTTTAGAGAAAAAAGTATGCATCCTAATTATATACTTGAAACACAAAGTGTTCCTCTTTATTAGCTAAATGCATTAATTTTAAATTTGTGTATGCAAAAATTAAATTTTTTCCCATCTGAATGATGGTTGGTCTTTGCATTTTATGTATCATCTGCTCCAGTCCTTTAACAAAAGAAGCATGAGATATCTGTTTCTTTTTTAGAAAAAAAAAGACGTAAGAGTCAAGAGACCTTTTGAAGTAGGATTCTAAGGAAGAAAAGAATGCTTAGGTTAGAAGGAAAGGAGTTGGATTCAGTTTTCCTCTTTCCTTCCTCTTGCCTAATAGGTAAGAAGCCAAAAATCAAGGAGCAAGTCACAGCAGTAAATTGCCATTTTAAAAGACAAAAGGAGTATGTGCTAGGAGAAACAGGCTTGATCTAGAAGATCTAGATTATGAAAAAAGCTGGCAAAACACTCAACAAATGTTTAAGAGTTAGTAAATAATGACAGAAATGGAAGCAGTTAACGTTGTTTTAATCTGTACCTTGATGAATGACTTGCATACATTTTGGAGTAGGAGACCCTGCTCAGTGCTCCCCTGTGTGCTCCCAGGCCCCTGAGCTCCACTTATTTTCACTCCTTGGAACAGCAGCTGCGTCAGCGTCAGGAAGCATGAGAGTCTTGCTTGCTGGAGAGTGTCCTCTAGTCGCTGCATCCTAACCCACCAGGATTTAGAAAGAATAAATCAAAAACTGCTTTAGAGGGAGATTTAAAAATTGACAGAGCAAAGCCAGTTAAGGTAAATGGACTTGCTCTGTCAATGATTCGGTGATTGTTTATTTCATGAAGGAACTAAGCCTGGGCGAGGCAGTATCAAGGCCCCAGATCTTGGCGTTGTAGATAAAAGTGTTGAGGTCTCAGTCCTTGATTGTTAGCAAATCTCTGACACTCCCCTGGTGAAAACACAGCTTCTGAAAATTTTGAAAAAATATCAGCAAATAACTCATTCACTCAATAAGTATTTGTGAGTACTTTCTACATGCCAAGTAAACCAGTTTTCTCTAATAAAAGATAAGGAAAAATAAGTGAGATTAATCTGTCTCCAAATATGGCGGGTTGTGCATTGTCCCTTCTCTCTAATTTTGAGAAGTATCTCTGACTGGACTTTTTAAAATGTGTCCAATTGATGCCTTCCTGATTAAAGTATAAATAGAGGACAATTTTTCTCAATTCTTGACTTTGATATAACACAGAAATCCCTAAGCCTCAAGTTTTTTCAAGTATACGTTGTTTATTGTGAATGTATTTGTGATTTTCTTCTAAGAAACTGAAAAATTCAGTGAATAAGAAAGTGTACCAGAAATGGGATGCTCTGCAGTTGGTTCACAAAGTAAGATTAATGACACCATGTCGTTGGTGATGACAAGGCCATGTGGAGCAGTCACGGGAGACTGGGTTGTAACCATCTGTTTTCCATGTGATGTCTTAATAAACACCGCCACCTCCACTGAGGTGTTATTACAGTCAGCCTCCTGGGTATTTGTAGATCAGGGCACTTGGAGGGAATTGTTGCATACCACGTGGAACGTTTGTGGCCTGTATTAGAACAGCAATCCCATTTTTAGGCTTTTATTTTTGCATTTAATTGCAAAGAATATTCGGTGAAGGGACACTAGGAATGGAAAGTTAGGAAGATAGCTTAGAAAGAAGTAAAACAGAATTCAGAAAAAAGTAAGGCAGAAAAAATATCTCCAATATTTGACAAAGAATTGAACAGAGAAAATCCTGGTTATGTATTATACTTAACATGAATGGTATAATAAGAATAATAAGGAGCTTCTATGATTATTTTCTAGTTAAAACTGTCTACTTCTGACAAGCAAGATATATATATTAGTATTATCATATCATGTATTTATCAATATTCATGATATTTATGATATTTATTCATGATATTTATTCATGATATTTATGGGAACTTTACCATATGCCAGGTACACCATTTTTCTCTAGTAAAAGATATCTTATTTCCTCTAAATAACAAGTCATATATATATATATATATATATATATATATATACACACACACACACCTATGCATATATATATATACATATGTATATATGTATACACTTCTCAGCTCTTCATTCATATCATATGATTTTATTTGTTTTCATTGCTATTAATTTTATTATTTTTTAAATTGAAGTATAATTGATTTCTGTTTCAGGGGTATAGCAAAATGACTCAGTTTTGTAGATACACACACACACACACACACAAATATATATGTCCTCTTCAGATTCTTTTCCATTATAGGTTATTATAAGATATTGAATATAATTTCCTGTGCTCTACAGTAGATCCTTATTTTCTTTAATCTATTTTACATGTAATTTACGTGTGTATCTGTTAATCTCAAATTCCTAACTTATGCCTCCCCTCATTTCCCCTTTGGTAACCACAAATTTGTTTTCTGTATCTATGAGTCTATTTCTGTTTTGCAAACAGGTTAATATGTATCATTTTTTTAGATTCCATGTATAAGTGATATCATGTGATATTCGCCTTTCTCTGACTTGACTTAGCACTACAATGTCTAGGTCCATGCCATGCAAATGATGTTTCCTTAAATACAGAGAACACTATGACAGCTTTGCTTTAGCTGCAGATTAGAAGGGAAAAACTCAGGGGGAAGAAAAGGAAAGGAGCTTCCTAGAGGGAAAGTAGTAAGTGAGAGCAATAGACTGACAAAAAGGAAGAGAAAACCAATTAAAATAGTCACAATAAAGAAAAAGAACTCAATCTTGACCCATTTAGTTGAGGGGTAATGATCTTACATACTTCAAGGGTAGTAGTAATTGCCCATATTATAACTGCAGCTGTTAACAATGACTTTTAAGTACCAGAGATATTATTATCTTTGTTTAGTAAGACAGGAAATGTTTAATAATCTTAGCAATATTTCCCGCTAAAATTGTGAAGAAAAATTAAAACCTGGACTCGACTATTTGTGAAATTTTCTTTTTGAGAAACATGTTATCTTTGTGCAAGATAAGTGATTTTTTTTATTATATAATAATCAATCATTGAAACAAACTCAAAAACTGTTCTTTTGTCACCTGTCATTCTTCCAGATTAAATGACTTTTAGATGCCATAAATTCAGATTTGATTTTGCTAGCACACAAAGGGCAGGTCTCTTTTTGGAGCTTATTTTAGGAAAATGCTGTGCTTGTTAGATCCTTGTGAGGACCAAAAGTATTGCCTGTCATCCAGTAAATAAAGATTGTTACCTGCCATCAAGCCATCAGCCACTGCAGCTGCCCCTAGGGGGAATTCAGGATTGAGGAAAACAAGAGACTGGCCCTGGATAGTTAAGACGCATATCAAAGGAATAGTTCGGTGAGCCCAGACTCTTGCATCTTCCCATACAGAGAAAAGCACTCAAATTATTAACTTAAGATGTCAGGTTGTGTGTGTGTGTGTGTGTGTGTGTGTGTGTGTGTGTGTGTGTGTGTGAGATAAGCAGTAATCTTTTGATATTTGACTACTCTTTTTTTTCTTTCAAAAGCTTCTATATATTCTGGCTCCCTCCTTACCCCTTTGAAACAGTTTCTTGGAGCTGTCTGAGAGAATCTCTCAGGCTATAAAGTGAAGTCACTCAGTCATGTCCGACTCTGCAACCCCGTGGGCTGTAGCCTACCAGGATCCTCTCTCCATGGGATTCTCCAGGCAAGAGTACTGGAGTGGGTTGCCATTTCCTTCTCCAGGGGATCTTCCCGACCTGTCGGGAAGTCCTCAGTAAGGTCCCCAATAAAAACATAACTAGCACTTTTAGATCGTGCGTTGTTGTGTTGTTTTTTTTTTCTCCAGTCAACACTGGATTTGGAGATGTTGCAGTTTCATGCAAGCGGCCGATGACATTTATCTCTTTCTGTTCTAAAAGTCCATTTCAAATGGGGAGTGCAGGGTAAGGCCAGTGAGAAGCGGAAATTTTGCTATATCACTTCCGGTGTTTATGTGTGTGTGTGTGTGCTTAGTCACTCAGTCGTGTCCGACTCTTTGTGACCCCATAGACCGTAGCCCTCCAGGCTCCTCTGTCCATGGGGATTCTCCAAGCAAGAATAAGATTGGGTTGCCATTTCCTCTTGCAGGGGACCTTCCCAACCTATGGACTGAACCCAGGTCTTCTGCATTGCAGGCAGATTCTTTAGTCTGAGGCACCAGGGAAGCTCACCGATGTTTATAGACATCCTGTATTCCTTGTAAGCCACCTTGCTCTCAGCAACTGCATATTTTTGCATCTCCATCATTTTTCTACTCAATCTAATATCTTTTGGTCTCTGCGCTAATTTGATACAGTGCTCTTACAATGCTTCAAATTCAGTGTTTTAAAGGACACACGAAAGTAACGCATGTCCCAATAAGAAAATGCTAAATTCTTTGCTGCCTCTCTGGGCCTTGTGTTCTACATTTCTTTACAGGCAAGAAAACACAGAGCCTAAAGCAGGAAGCTCATTTAGGAGACTGAGAATGAAGCGTCTTTCTTGATTAACAGTTGACTAATTATGAGTTACTGTTATGCCTGGAGGGAAATAGCCACTGCTTTAGCTTTTATAAACTCTGAAATGTATAAGTGCCTTTTTTAAAAACCTCATCCAAATTCCAATGAAATATCCTCCTGTATTAGTCACTGCCCAGATTTTTCAAGTGGGAAAAGGCAACAGCAAACTATCTGGAAAAAAATTCAGTGAGTGCCCTGAGGCTTTGAGATAAACTGGAAATAGATCCACACCCTGCTATCCTTGTGTAACACAAAGACCTTGATGCTGGGAAAGATCGAAAGCAGGAGGAGAAGGGGACGACAGAGGATGAGACGGTTGGATGGCATCACGGATTCCATGGACATGAATTTGGGTGGACTCTGGGAGTTGGTGATGGACAGGGAGACCTGGCCTGCTGCAGTCCATGGGGTTGCAAAGAGTCGAACACAACTGAGCAACTGAACTGAACTGAATTGATCCTTGTGCATGATACACAGAGGAAAAAGAAAACAATTAAAATATTTTGAGCCCTTTTCTGTTGAAAATTCAGCTTGTATTCTAAGTTCATAAGGCACAATTAATACTAGGAAATTCTGTGTGTGTGTTTTCTTTTCCCATGTAGTTTCTTGAAGGACTCTGGAAGTAAACTAGCTTCCTTTGCTGTTTGTGTTGTCACAAATACTTTCTTAGAAAGATAAGCTACAGGTCCTTTTGAGAAATGGATAGCCACCTTATTAGCATTTACACAGAGGCTTCTGCAAGGATATTGGCAACCTCAGCTAAAAATCTGACTTTGGTGCTGAAAGCAGTGCTATCAAGACCTATGGAATTGCTGCAGCTTTTGCTAAGATTTTAGACCCTTCTGTTTATTATTTTCACCTTTTTCTTTTAGAATACAATTCATAGTACTTGTAGTGAAAGTGAATGTCGCTCAGTCCTGTCTGACTCTTTCAGACCCCGTGGACTATACAGTCCCTGGAATTCTCCTGGCCAGAATACTGGAGTAGGTAGCCTTTCCCTTCTTCAGGGGATTTTCCCAACCCAGGGATCGAACCCAGGTCTCCCACATTGCGGGCAGATTCTTTACCAGCTGAGCCACAAGGGAAGCCCAAGAATACTGGAGTGGGTAGGCTATTCCTTCTCCAGTGAATCTTCCCAACCCAGGAACTGAACTGGGGTCTCCTGCATTGCAGGTGGATTCTTTACCAACTGAGCTATCAGGGAAGCCTATAGCACTTATACTGCATTATAATATTAATCCTCTCTAAAAACACAGACCTGATCCTATTAAAAATAGTTCTCAAATTCAAAATGTCAGGAAAGCCTGCTTGTCATTCTCTGTAAAAAATTTATTTCAATAAACAAAATTCATTGTGCTTTCCTATGTATAATTCAAAGTACCTCATTTTTGGTATTTTTAAAAACCATATTTGGGCATATTGTGAAGCAAAGATGCTAATGCTTTAGCATCCCTAAAATCTGAAATAATTTCCAAAAAAAGTTGAAATATTCTTATTGTTTCGGTGTTCTAAGGAATAACCAATGAAAGCTACAATTCCAATTTTATTTTAAAATTATTGGAAATACTTGTGTGATGTTGAGTACCAAAAACTATGAAAACATCTTGATTACTTTCATTACAATATTTTGTAATAAAAGGCCATGAGTTTTATTTTTCAATGCATGGTTTTAAATTCTGAAGTGTTAGAAGATATAATTCAAAAGCAAGTAATACAAACAGGCCATTTTAATAATTGTTTTAAACAAATTATTTACTTTCAAAAAATGATTGGGCATAAAATGTTCTTCCTTGAATCTTACAAACATAAAATGCAGATAGAACTTCATGTTTTTAAAAAGTGAGCAAAAGTAAATCAATAGTGATGAAAATCATGAAAAATAAGATATTTGTCTTTATTATGTTATTCCATATTTTAGAGAATATCCTTAGCTCTGAGTCAACTGTTTATTAAAACAATTATAATTGTCATGAAGTGTTTAAGTAGGTATTACCTGTACGTGTATGTATGTGTATGACCTGTAATAGAAACTTTGTGTCTGTGCCTCTGAGCTCACATTGTAACAGAAATAAGAACAAATTCAAGATGATCATTTATTTTCCCCCCAATAATATATTTAACCCAGTGCTGTAAACTGTTAAAGCTTATAAAAATAGAGTTCTGTGGTGAAACACATTTTGGAAATGCTGTGTAAAATTTTAACTTGTCCTTTAAAGGTTCTCGGTTCTATTGATGTGTTAATGTGAACTCTGGATCTACAACAGAATGATCATTTATCAAAATTCATTTGACAATTTTATTAGTCAGGGGGTCTCCAGAGAAACAGAATCAAAAGGAGATATCTATCAGATTATTTTGAAAGATTGGTTCACACAAGTATGAAGACTGAGAAGTCCCGCCAGCTACTGCTTGCAAGCTGAAGGTGCAGGAAAACTGATGATGTAGTTCTGGTCCAAATCCAAAGACCTGAGAACCAGAGGAGCCAAGAGTGGAAATCATTAAAAGTAATTGTGGAGTATCCCAGGGCCCATGAACCAGGGGGTATAAATACAGGTCTAAATCGGAAGGCCTGAGAACCAGAAACGCCAGTGTCTGAGGGCAAGAGAAATTGGGTGTTCAGCTCAAGTAGAGAGCGAATTTGCCCTTCTTGTTTCATTTTGTTCTATTTGGCCTCTCCTTGGGTTGGATGATGCTCACTTGTGTTGGTGATTGGAGGTCTTCTTTACTCATATTATGGATTCAATTGCTGATCTCTTCTCCAAACACCCTTATAGACACACCCAGAAAAAAATATATTTTATCAGCTATCTGATGTTTCTCAGCCCATTCAAGCTGACACATAAAATTAACCATCACAACCTTAGAACTCTCTTCTCATGATGTATTCATGGGATTCCCTGGATGTTCAGGTTGTTGGCATATACAATATATATATATACACACATATATATATATATACACACACATATATATATATATATACATATATATATACACTTGATCGTTGAACAATGCAGAGATTAGGGACAACAACCCTCACGCAGTTGAAAGTCTGAGTATAAATTTATAGTCAGCTTTCCATATCTTCAGTTTACAGTGGTGAATTCAATCGTGGAATGTATAGTAGTATAGTATGTGAAAAAAATTTATGTGTTAGTAGACTTGCACAGTTCAAACCTAGGTTGTTCAGGGAACAACTGTATGAAGGAGCTAAGCTTTGCCATTAAAATGGTAGAAGTATTTCAATGATGACATTTTTAGGTAATGAACTTTAAAAATATATAGCTCTCTCATTTTTAATATGGTATTTTTGTTTTATTTTATGTCATAAGATGCCTTTTCTTTTAACAATTATTTGTCACTTATTTCAATTTTGATCATTTAAACTTGACTTAGATGTCAAAGTATGTTTCCCTATAAATTAATAGTGTAACTCATGATGACTATTAATTACTCCAAGACCAAAAGAATAATGTATTGAGCTAGCAAAAGACCTATTGCTGTTAGAAAGAATACCAATCTGACTGATTCTTAGTGAAAAATGGGACCTTCTACAGCAACAAGACATAGCTAATAGCTCTAAGAACTGAGATGATGTGTGCCAACCTGACTTCATTCCAATAAATATTTGCTCTGAAAAGATAAGATTGCAAATCAGTAAATATTTTTTTACTATTTGCTTTAGGAAATTCACGTAAATTATTTTTTTCTGAGATAACAATCTGCCTATCTGGGTAAATAGCTCATTTATCAAATGGCAATTTACTTTTAAAGGCTTCCTTAAAGAACTTCATTCACTGCACCCACCAACCCCAAACTATTACAACCTTTGCCCATTCCCATTTTATTCCTCTCCCTGGAAAACCTTGAAAGACCCACCTTAGAATCACTTGAGCTCAGAAAACAAAGCTCTATGTCTTTCCTTCCAGCTCCTCTCTTCTGAGACCCAGCTGACGTGGTATTCTGCTTTTCTATAGTGGGTTCTAATAATTTTGTTGTTGTTTTTCAGTCACTGAGTTGTATCCGATTCTTTTGTGACCCCAAGGACTGTAGCCCACCAGGCTTCTCTGTCCATGGGATTTCCCAGGCAAGAATATTGGAGTCAGTTGCCATTTGCTTCTCCACAGGACCTTCCTGACCCAGGTATTGAACCCACACCGCATGCATTACCAGACAGATTCTCTACCTCTGAGCTACCAAGGAAGCCCTCTAATATCTTTAGCTTGATTAATTCTTTGCTTGGTGATATTTTGAAGAATTCAACAGTAGTACCTCAAAATATGGGAAATTAAGACTATTTCAAGAATTTTTAGATCCTGAGTTAGGGTGATTTTAGGGGTTGGGCAGTTTACATAGTAATAATTTTATATTAGGCTTCCTAGGTGGTATAGTGTTAAATGATCTGTCTGCCAATACAGGAGCCGCAGGTGTGATCCCTGGGTCAGGAAGATCCTGGGGAGAAGGAAATGGCAAGCCACTCCAGTACAAAGGAGCCTGGCGGGCTACTGTCCAGGGGGTCACAAAATAACTGGATATGACTCAGCAACTGAGCACACACACGTACACAGCTTTATTTTGGTGAGAGCAGCACAGCAAGGTTTTGAAACAAATCTTGAGACATAAACTGCTAGTCTTAATTCATATGCTTTCTTTCATCAGCATATAGTCATATGTTTTAAGAACAAATACATTTCATTGAGCAGGCAGGTAATTATTTTTAACTTGGCCCCAGTGTTCATATAGTGACAG
Source organism: Ovis canadensis (assembly GCF_042477335.2). Lineage (NCBI taxonomy): Eukaryota > Metazoa > Chordata > Mammalia > Artiodactyla > Bovidae > Ovis > Ovis canadensis. The sequence continues at coordinate 39,191,711 of NC_091250.1, read as the reverse complement.
AGAAGTATTCATATAGGGACAGAAAAGTATTTTCATCCTTGTGTTTAAAAAAGGACTGAAAATTATATCGGTTTTAGGTCTCACTGATGCAGATAGAGAATGCACATGTATTTGTTCATTGAAATAACTCATCACAAGAGCGTTTATAATAAAATAGCTAGCTTAGCTATATTCTATGGGACAATAATACTGTAACTTTGAGACTGCCTTCTACTGAACAGAAATCATGTAAATTCTGTCAACTGAAAGAAAAGTGCACAATATAAGAGCTGTAAATTGTCTTACTGAGAACTGTAGCTGTGAGACAGCCTTTCAGATAGCTTTGAGAAACTGCTCTGAAAAGGTGAGGGGTGGCCAGGATATTTGTGATTTTGGCTAAAGGGGATGTGCCATCTGGCATACTCTGTAGTAGAAGATTACTGATAGTTAACGTAGCAGATATCTCAGTTAATGAGTTCATTTAATGATTTTTTTCTAATATGAAGATGCAATAATCTGGATTGATAAAAGACGTTTTTTTCTGAGATATAACAAACTCCAGGAGTTGGTGATGGACAAGAAAGCCTAGTATGCTGCAGTCCACGGGGTCTCAAAGAAGTTGGATGCAACCGAGCGACTGAACTGAACTGAACTGAACTATCGGAGGCCCTGTTTTACCTGTTTACCAAAGCACAGAGTGTGTCATTTTGATCTCCACCCTGAATTCCTTTCGCGTGTACTGTAGGTCAGCGACTGCAGTGGCTAATGACTTAATCCTTGTAGAACTGGATATCGGCAGCATTCTTTGTTTTACATGTCACTATAACTGATTTTTAAATCCATATATAAATAGCAATTTAAACAAAGATACATTAGCCCAGATAACCTAATAGTCTGCATATGTTGGGCCTTTTTAACAAGGGTTCCAGTAGAACATTAAAATGTTATGCCATCTACTCGATTTATTTCAAGTTTTAGATAATTTCTAAAATACTGATGATATGTCATTGCAAAAGAAATAAACCCTCTCATTTAACTATCCATGCAACAAAGCCAAGTGCTCTGTCTCATTAAAAGTTTTCAACTACTGTGCATAGTACACACTTTAAAAATTCCTGCTGAATTGCCTTCCATTCAGCCTCTAAAATTCTGTGTTCCTATGTATTTAAATGTGGCCCTGTTAAGTCTGAGGTTTGACTCAAGGTATTTACTATGCTGCTGCTATGTCACTTCAGTTGTGTCCAACTCTGTGCGACCCCACGGATGGCAGCCCACCAGGCTCCTCTGTCCCTGGGATTCTCCAGGCAAGAACACTGGAGTGGGTTGCCATGCATGCATGCATGCTAAGTTGCTTCAGCTGTGTGCATCCCTATGGACAGCAGCCTACCAGGCTCCTCTGTCCATGGGATTCTCTAGGCAAGAATACTGGAGGGGGTTGCCATTTCCTTCTCCAAGACATTTACTATATACTACCTCATTTCATGCTTTGCTTTTCCTCTTCCTAGTGACTGCCATTATAGTTAATCAGAAAGCTTTAGTTCAGCAAGTTAAGGAGAGATGAATGAAAGCTATTGCTGCCTAAATGAAGTAATCTTCATAATTTTATCTGAATAACTAAAATATAATTTTAAATAAGGATGACTATAATTTAAGGGAACAGTCATCTAAATATTTTAAATTGAGAAGATAAACTCATAGTTTTATGTTTTTCAGGGGTTAACCATCCCTGAGATGTATACAAAGTATATGATATGGCTAACAACAATTAAACAAATTAGAAAGAGGGTGAAGCAATAGAGGTGAAAATGAATTGAAGCAGGAAAAATTTGTCTTAGATAGGATTTTGATGTATAATATCAGTCTGAAGAAAACAAATATAAAAATTTGAGAATGACTCTGAGCATGGGATGTCTGCATATGATGGGGGTAGGAGGGGAATATTGGGAAAAATTGGAGAAAGTGGTGAGAAAACATACCTGGAGAGAATTGTATGTTTCAAACCAATGAAAGTATGGAGAAGTAAGTGAAACTGCTTTTTCATGAATGAAAAAGCCAGAATGAGAAACTTGAATTGATTTTCTGAGTACTGAAAATAGGACTGTCATATATTAGAAAACTAAACTGAACACAGGGTTCAGGACACAGAAGAAAGAGAGCCTGAATTTAAATTGACCAGTTGAAAAGTCACGGTAATAACTCAGACAAGAAGCTATGAGAGTTTGGATTAAAATGAAAGGATGCATCTTAGACAGTTTGATGGATATGTTTATAGAATTTGATGACTGATTGGATATAAAAAATGAAAAGTATATAAGAATCAAAGTTAAATCTAGGACTTTTAATGTTCATCTCCGAAATGAGCAGTTGGGACTGTGGAATGAGGACGGAATTGTAGATCTAGCTTAGACATAGTAGTTTCGTGCTTTGGAACACTCAAATTGTGAGATGGATGCTGAGGTGGAGAGAAAGAAGGCTCAAATTTGACAAAGAAATCAGAGCTTAAGATAAGAGACTTGAGAATCAGGCATCATTCAACCTGTGGATGTGGGTGATATTTCTCATGGATAGCACAGAAAAGTAAGAGCAAATGGTAAATTTCAAGGCCACAAGAAAGATGGAGGATCAAGAGCAGATATTAGTTTATTATAAGGAAGAACAGGAGAAAGAGTGCTGAGGAAAGAATACTAGATTTTGTGAGAATACAGCCTTTCTTGGCCTTAGAAGTTTCACTTAGGGAAAGGAGATTGCACATGAGTTAAGAAGAAATGGAAAGGTGAGAGAAAACAGCACTATGTATAGATAGAAACAATGCATTCAAGAAATCTGACAGAGAAATCATGCTAGAGCATGAATATGCATGTGGGAGATGATGCTGCATGCAAGCCTAGGAAAAGACGCAAACAAGGAAACTGCAAAAAAGGAGAAGATGGTTGAAGGAGTGCATTAAATTAGAGAAAGAGTGAGTTCCCTCAGCAATAAGGAAAGAGTAGGACCTGGATAGTAGAGTTAATTTGAGATACAAAGTATTATTTCTCAAACTACTGGAAAGGTAAGAGTTGAGGTCAGTTCATTTCAGTTGCTCAGTCGTGTCCAACTCTTTGCAACCCCATGAACCACAGGATGCCAGGCCTCCCTGTCCATCACCAACTCCCAGAGTTCACCCAAACTCATGCCCATTGAGTTGGTGATGCCATCCAACTATCTCATCCTCTGTTGTCCCCTTCTTCTCCTGCCCTCAATCTTTCCCAGCATCAGGGTCTTTTAAAATGAGTCAGCTCTTCGCATCAGGTAGCCAAAGTATTGGGTTTCAGCTTCAGCATCAGTCCTTCCAATGAACACTCAGGACTGTTCTCCTTTAGGATGGACTGGTTGGAACTCCTTGCAGTTCAAGGGACTCTCAAGAGTCTTCTCCAATACCACAGTTCAAAACCATCAATTCTTCGGTGCTCAGCTTTCTTTATAGTCCAACTCTCACATCCATACATGACCACTGGAAAAACCATAGCGGACCTTTGTTGACAAAGCAATGTCTCTGCTTTTCAATATACTATCTAGGTTGGTCATAACTTTCCTTCCAAGGAGTAAGCATCTTTTAGTTTCATGGCTGCAGTCACCATCTGCAGTGATTTTGGAGCCCAAAAAAATAAAGTCTGACACTGTTTCCCCATCTATCTGCCATGAAGTGATAGGACCGGATGCCATGATCTTCATTTTCTGAATGTTGAGCTTTAAGCCAGCTTTTTCATTCTCCTCTTTCACTTTCATCAAGAGGCTTTTTAGTTCTTCTTCACTTTCTGCCATAAGGGTGGTGTCATCTGCATATCTAAGGTGATTGATATTTCTCCCAGCAATCTTGATTCCAGCTTATGCTTCTTCCAGCCCAGCCTTTCTCATGATGTATTCTGCATAGAAGTTAAATAAGCAGGGTGACAATATATAGCCTTGATGTACTCCTTTTCCTATTTGGAACCAGTCTGTTGTTCCATATCCAGTTCTAACTGTTGCTTCCTGACTTGCATACAGGTTTCTCAAGAGGCAGGTCAGGTGGTCTGTTATTCCCATTTTCTTTCAGAATTTTCCACAGTTTATTGTGATCCACACAGTCAAAGGCTTTAGCACAGTCAATAAAACAGAAATAGATGTTTTTCTGGAACTCTCTTGCTTTTTCCATGATCCAGAAGATATTGGCAATTTGATCTCTGGTTCCTCTGCCTTTCCTAAAACCAGCTTGAACATCTGGAAGTTCACAGTTCATATACTGCTGAAGCCTGGCTTGGAGAATTTTGAGCATTACTTTACTAGCACATGAGATGAGCGCAATTGTGCAGTAGGTTGAGCATTCTTGGCATTGCCTTTCTTTGAGATTGGAATGAAAACTGACCTTTTCCAGTCCTGTGGCCACTGCTGAGTTTCCCAAATTTGTTGATATATTGAGTGCAGCACTTTCATAGCATCATCTTTTAGGATTTGAAATAGCTCAACTGGAATTCCATCACCTCCACTAGCTTTGTCTGTAGTGATGCTTCCTAAGGCCCACTTGACTTCACATTTCAGGATGTCTGGCTCTAGGTGAGTGATCACACCATCGTGATTATCTGGGTTGTGAAGATTTTTTTTGTACAGTTCTTCTGTGTATTCTTGCCACCTCTTCTTAATATCTTCTGCTTCTGTTAGGTCCATATCATTTCTGTCCTTTATTGAAGGTAAGAAGATCTATACACATTTATATGTTGATAATATATACTATTTGTATGATATCGGAGAAAAAATTATGTAGATTGCACTTAGGTAAGACAGGATATGTACTTCAGAGTGATGCAATATTTGGGGGATAAAAGGAGGTGTGGAAGAAAAGAGGGTTTTTTTTAACATATATTTGAATATATTTAGTAAATATATTTAGCAAATCAGTGTAGAGAGGTGACCTGATGCCCTTTCTTCCTGCTCATTGCTATAGGGAGCTGGCAGTTCTTGGTGAAAAGCTACAGAGCTTTGTTTTATGAGCATAGAGGTCTTTGGGACAGGAAGGGGTCAAGACTTGGAGTATTGATACTTTGGTATAAAGTGAAAAGTTATCAAAAAGTTTGAATAGATCAGGAATCTTTTAACAAGGTTGTATGGTGAAAAAAGTACAAGACAGAAAGAGGAATAGTGGGCTGGTCCTAAACTGAAAGTTTGGAGACTGGCCGTCTCTTAGGTGGTTACACTGGAACCTGCTTTTACCCAGCTGTCCTGCTGGCCACCTTATGTCCTAAGAAGGAACCGTGCAAATAAGGAAGTAAAAATCCAATTTACAAAGACCTATGACATTGGGTTAGATCTATGGGACACTTGCTATTGAGCATAAAATTGAAGACAAGTGTATCCTTCTTAGCACCTGAGAGACCAGCAACTGTACTGAAAGGGCCTTGCACCAAACTGCTGGACTGTCTTAGACTTAGCAGCATACCAGCCCTGCTCTTCGAAAGGATTAGAGCTCCATTGTGAGAAACTGAGGTAGGCCAGCAGGGGGCACTGCTCAAATGTCAGGTCTGACAGAGCTGGGTCGCAATGTGTACATCTGATTTAGTAAAATGGGTAATAAGCCCTAGAAGAATATGTTCATATGGTTAATTTGGGGGGATATTTTTATGAATCCTTGGATAGAAACTCAGTAAAAGATTGTTCCTCCTGCCAGTTTGGACATACGAAGCTGAGTTTCTATAAATGGAACATCAGAACACTTGTGACTTGCTTTCCTATCTCATCTTGGAGAAATGGAATAGCTATGGAAGAGTCTGTACTGCTACAACAAAAACTTTGTTATGTATGCCTAATGTTTAGAACACAAGATTTGTTTTGACAGGTTATACTTAGGTTCTGGCTCTAGTATAAACTAAAAAGCTGTGTGATGTTTTGTGAATTATTTAAACTCCATGAGAGACTACATAAGAAGAATAATACCTACTCTGAGATATTTTAGTAAGTAATACAGATAAAGGATATAGGTCAGTGTCTGACTCAATGTCTGGAAGTGTGATTGTCATGATGGCGATTATTGCTATGGTTAATTCTAACCATGTCAGTCATCCACCATACTGGGTAAATTTCTGTTTCAGAGAGCTTGCAAATTTGGGGGTTGAATAGGTAATTTTTGTTTATGTTCATTAACTAAAAAACATGTCCCGATCAGGGGTTAGTGCTTTAGTCAGTGTTGGGTGAGGGAGTCCTTCTTTCCCACCCTTGATGGTCTCCTTACGTGTGGAAAGATCTTCAACAGTAGAATTCTGGCATCTCTCCATTCTCTTTCTTTTTTTTTTTTTTTTGCTTGATTGATTATTGCTTTTTATTTTTTTTTTATTTTTTATTTTTTATTTTTTTAAATTTTAAAATCTTTAATTCTTACATGCGTTCCCAAACATGACCCCCCCTCCCACCTCCCTCCCCACAACGTCTCTCTGGGTCATCCCCATGCACCAGCCCCAAGCATGCTGCACCCTACGTCAGACATGGACTGGCGATTCAATTCTTACATGATAGTATACATGTTAGAATTCCCATTCTCCCAAATCATCCCACCCTCTCCCTCTCCCTCTGAGTCCGAAAGTCCGTTATACACATCTGTGACTCTCTTTCTTTATAGAGGATGATTTGGTGAATTAATCTGATGAGTGAGTTTGGTATGCATATTTCCCCCATTTGTGTTCACTGGGATGTGAGCTGCCGGGGAGGATCACGCGTTTCCATCTCCTCATCCATGCCGCATGTACACTCTGCAGGGAGCCCTGCAAGTGAGGAGGTCAGTCAGGATCAGAGCTGGAGGCCTGAGTGAACAGGTCTATCTTGTTCTGGACATAACTCACTTGTTAATACATTTAAACCACATTTTTCACTTTTTCTTGCTCATAGATATTTTAATTTCCTCTTGGAAATATTCAGGTGGTTATTTATCAAAGATCCATATATTTTGGAAATTGGGAAATTTTGAAAAAGCTACCAGGGACAGAGAAGCCTAGGATTATGAAAATATCCCAGCCATCCATGTTTCTCCTGAGGGAAAGCACTTTATAGCTAATTGTGTGTCTTGTGTAATAGCAGCTCCAGCTCCAGCCAAGGGCAATATTAACACTGATGATTGCCAGCATTTTAGGATCTGCAAAGTAGGTCCACAACAGGTTATGTCTTTGGCCAGTTAACCATATTTGGTTTGAAGAGGCACAGTAAGGAAAATCATGTTAAGTGAGTTAATTAGCAATTGTTTTACATGCAGCATCTCCAATTTCTGTAAAAATCCTGCAGATTAAATACTATGGATCCCATTTTGCATATGTGAAAGTTAAGACTTTGAAAGGTTGAATAATTTTAACAGATTGGTAGGTTTTAAAATTAGAATTTTTTTCAACTCAGACCAAACTTGTATTCCAAAGTTCATGTTCTTTCTATTGTATCATTCTTTCTCTTTAAGACTAATATATTGTGAATTCAAGTCCTATTCTACTTTTATTGTTTTCCTTAAAATATTGAATTGGTTTGCATGTTAGTGACATCTGTTTACTTTAGTCTGATAGCACCTACAGAGTTATTGCAGTTCCATTTCTAATTTTAACCTCAAAGAATGGAAACATAGGATGCTTAAATAGCTTCCTTTCCTCAACTATTAACTCTGCACTGCATAGACCACTCTGCTGAGCACACCAGGTCTGAGGACTGAAAGAACTTTAAATCCTATATCCTGGAAAAGCTTATTTTATTTTAACTTGCTAGTGTCATTCATGCAGTTAGCAGCATGACTAAGTGCAGAGGACTGTTTTAACGGATACAGTTGGTCCTTAATAAGGTGGGACATGTGTGCAAGAGAGAGGAATTATTTTCTAAGAGAATTATCAAGAGAGGTTTACGAACTAATGTCCCACAAATAAAATTTGGGATGAATATGTGTCTGCATGGGGTTAGTTTCTTGAAAGGAGTATACACTGCACACAACATTGTTCTGAGAGCTAAATGTAAACTGCACATGAAAAATTAAAAAAAAATGATATTTAACCATTTTCTTTAGCCTTGCAAAACACTATCACTTTTACTCTATTTCTGCCATCTTATAGAAAATGAATGAAATGTAACTCTCCAGCTTTGGTGAAATATTTTGAAATATTTGCCAAGGAGAAATCTGATAGGTTGATCATCCTTGCTCTTATAAAATTAGTTTTGCAAATAGTAGTAACTTTTACTGTTTAACTTGGATAGCTTTGTCTGGGGGAGGTAGTCTGAAATAACTTATGAAACAGGCTTATGGCATAGGAATGATTTTTCATTGCAAGGGCATGATTGTTTCCTTTTCTTGAAAAATAGAACTGCATCTTCAGCAAGATGAACTGAACACCTGGTAGCTAAGGTGTACCTGAGGTGCAGGTAAAGAATCTGCCTCCAATGCAGGAGACCCCAGTTTGATTCCTGGGTTGGGAAGATCCCCTGGAGAAGGAATAGGCTACCCACTCCAGTATTCTTGGGCTTCCCTGGTGGCTCAGATGGTAAAGAATCCACCCGCAATGCGGGAGACTGGGGTTCGATCCCTGGGTTGGAAAGATCCCTGGGTAGGGAAGATCCCCTGGAGGAGGGCATGGCAACCCATTGCAGTATTCTTGCCTGGAGAATCCCCATGGACAGAGGAGCCTGGCAGGCTACAGTCCGCAGAGTTGCAAAGAATCCGACATGACTAAGCAACTAACACACAGAGAGACAGTGGAGCATTGCTTCTGAGCGGACAGGCCATGGCTCAGTTCAGGCGCCAGCCCCTCATAATGACTGTGCAACCTCAGGCTCCTTCAGTTCTGTGACTCTCATCCCTCACCAGTAAAGTGGAAACAGTGATATTACCTATCTGATATATCTACATATGTAACTATCATCAACAATAATTCAAACAGTTTTTAAGATCTCAGACCACATGGTAATGATTCAGAGCATGTTGAATATGATAGTGGCTGTTGTCCACATTGTTCAACATTACAGTTGAAACTATGTTATAATTTGTCAAGCTTTTAAAGAAAACCAAAAAAAACTGGGTATCACCCAAAGTAATCATAAACATTTACCAGTTTATCATGATTGCCATTCTTAAGCAAAATCCTTGGTTAGAATCTACTTTCTTAAATTCTGTCTATTTTTTATTGATATACGGTTAATTTACAATATTGTGTTAGTTTCAGATGTCCAGCACAGCAATTCAATCATTCCTGTGCGTGTATATATGTGTGTGTGTGTGTGTGTGTGTATGTAGAGAGAGAGATAGATATACGTATGTATGTGTATGTATATATTATTTTTTGGATTTTTTTTCCCTTACAGGACATTACAAAATATTGAATATAGTTCCCTGTGCTACACAGTAGGTCCTTTTTATATATCTCATATATAGTAGTGTATATATGTTACTCCCAACCTCCTAATTTATTCCTTCTCACACCCCCCTTTGGTAACTACTGGTTTGTTTCCTAAGTCTGTGAGTCTATTACAGTTTAGTAAATAAGTTAGTTGTGCCTTTTTTTCCTTAGATTCCACATGTAAGTGAGTTCAGATGGCGTCTGCCTTTCTCTGTCTGACTTACTTCACGTAGAGGACAATCTCTAGGTCCATCCATGCTGCTGAAAACACACTGTTTCATGCTTTTTATGAGTAATATTTCCTTGCATACATGTACTGCATCTTTTTTTTCCATTCATCCGTGGATGGACATTTAGGTTGCTTCCATGTCTTGGCTATTTTAAACAGTGCTGCAGTGAACATCAGGGTACATGTATCTTTTCCAATTATACTTTTCTGTGGATTTAAGCCCAGCAGTGGGACTGATAGATCATATGGTAGCTCTATTTTTAGCTTTTTAAGAAACTTCCATACTCTTCTCTGGGCTTCCCTGGTAGCTCAGCTGGTAAAGAATCCACCTGCAATGCAGGAGACCCTGGTTCGATTCCTGGATTGGGAAGATCCCTTGGAGAAGGGCGTGGCATCCCACTTCAGTATTCTTGCCTGGAGAATCCCCATGGACAGAGGAGCTTGGCCGGCTACGGTACCTAGGGTCACAAAGAGTCAGACATGACAGAGCAACTAAGCATAGCATGAAGTGAAGTGAAGTGAAAGTCACTCAGTCATGTCTGACTCTTTGCCCCCCATTGACTATATAATCCACGGAATTCTCCAGGCCAGAATACTGGAGTGGGTAGCCTTTCCCTTCTCCAGGGGATCTTCTCAACCCAGGGATTGAACCTAGGGGTCCCACATTGCAGGCAGATTCTTTACCAGCTGAGCCACAAGGGAAGGCTTACTGTTCTCCATAGTGAGAGAACACTATGTGCTAATTTACATTCTCACCAACAGCGTAAGAAGCTTCTCTTTTTTCCACTCCCTCTCTAACATTTATTGCTTATAGACTTTTTGATGATGGCCATTCTGGCCAGTGTGAGGTGATACCTCATTATAGTTTTGATTTATATTTCTCTAACAATTAGCAATATTTAAGATTTTTTCATGTGCTTTTTGGTGATCTGCATGTCCTTGGAGAGATGTCTATTTAGATCTTCTTCCCATTTTTTGATTGAGGTTTTTTTTTAATTGAGTTTATGAGCTATTTGTATATTTTGGAGATTAACCCCTTGTCAGTTGCATCATTTGCAAATATTTTCTCCCAATTTGAGGGTTGTGTTTTTATTTTATGGTTTCCTTGGCTATGCAAATGCTTTTAAGTTTAATTAGGCTCCACTTGTTTATTTTTGTCTTTATTTCTATCACTCTAGGAGATGCATTCAAAAATATATTGCTGTGATTTATGTCAAAGATTATATGGTGCCTGAGTTTTCCTCTGAGTTTTATAGTATCCCGTCTTACATTTAGATTTTTAATTCATTTTGAATCAATTTTTGTGTATGGTGTTAGAGAATGTTCTAAATTCATTCTATTGTAATAGAATTTACTTTTATTAACCACAAAATACCTGGTATTTGGATGTCTCTACCTAACAGAAGGAAGTAATTTCATTTGAATCAAAATCACAGCTTTCTGCTTTTTTCTTTCCCAAATGTATAATAGACCTTATGGTGGAATATGGTGATGCTACTAAAAAGACAAAATTCTAGGACCGTTTTCTCTAGCCCAGGTTTCTTGGCTCCTTTGCTTGTTGGAAGATGAGTGAGAGACAGTGCTGTTTTCCCACCTTAGCTTTGTCATCTTTAGCTTGAAATTTGCAGTGGAGAAATTCACTGGAACCCGCTCATTTGTACTGCCCTCAATGTCTGGATCTGAATTGAACAGTGGGGCTCTGAGAGGCTTTGCCAGTTCACACAGTCAGCTGGGGCAGAGCTAAGGTTGGGGCATAGCCCTCCCGACTCTCAATCTAGTGTTTGTGCCGGCACGCGTGCTCATTTTCTCAGTTGTGTTGGACTCTGCAATCCTGCTTACCATAGCCCTCTGGTCTCCACTGCCTGTGGAATTTTCCAGGTAGGAGTATTGAAGTGGGTTGCCATTTCCTCCTCCAGGGGATCTTCCCTGACCCAAGGACTGAACCCATATCTCTTGCCAGTGCAGGCAGGCTCTTTACCCCTGAGCCACCTGGGAAGCCCACTAATTACCTGGAAGATAGCCGTCATTCTGCTTCCAGATTTGGCCTAGGTACTAACTTTTCTGTTAAAGTGAAACAAGCCAAAACCAAAACTTTATCTTTTTCACAGAGTATTTTTCCTCCCATCACCTCTTTCTTTAGACCTTGTTTCCTGGATGAGAATGTGAGTGGAGATGTAGGTCTTGAAAGTGGAGCAACTAGCTGCTCTTCCAAAAATCTGTAAGTTAGGAATTTTAGGGATGCTAGTATAAGTGTGTGCTATGGCTCTGAGAAAGTTGTTGCATAGATTTAGTTTCTTCTCTGTTCCTGATAAGATCCTTTAGAATATTGGTTTTATCCATTCTTTTCCTTTGCTATAGCAATCTTTTAAATCCTTAATCATTAGAAATTTTCCCAGCCCAGTCTAATTAATTAAGAGAAGTTTGTGTGCATATGTTTGAAAAGAGAGGAAAGTTTAATGTTCAAATAATACAACTAGGGCCTTTGGATCCAAATGTATTTTTAAAGGAAAAGTATTTTATGAAAAGGACGTCTGGTCATCCTAGCCTTAATCATTTTTATTTTGGAAATGTTAGTTCTTTACAGTCTGTGAAAAAATGAATTGGCAAAAGCACATTACTCCAAGTTAATGAAAATATGGAACTCAACTTTGAAATACTGGGACAGTTAGTTAAATTTCCTCAGCAACACTCTGAGTCAAAGCTGAAGGGCATCATTTGCTTGTTCTGGTTTATAAAGTCTCTTCCTCATAATGTCTTCCTTCGAGAAGGGAAGCTACTCAAAATGAAAAGGAGGGGAGAATATTGAGTGGAAATAATGATTCATTGCCACAACTCCCAGCAATAGAATAATCCATTCACAGGGTTCACAGTCATCTGTTTTTCTATGCCATTATGCTAATGAAATCACTGCTGTTTACTGCCTGGGGAGTAGGGCCTTTCAACGCCTGTAAGAAAGAAACGCTGTTTGAAAGCTGGCTTCTTGGTTAGAATGCCAAAATGTTTTGTGACTTGCTCTAGTTCCCCAAACCTAGTAGTAGAAAGGACTGCATTCATATTCTAAACTTTAAGCAAGTGTGCTTCTCTTAGGGAGGGACCGTGTCCTTCCTGGGAGTGTGTCACTGGGATGAGATCTGAAGGCGTTTGCCTCACTGTTGCTGTCAGGCAAAACAGACTTGATCAGTAATTTGTCCCTGTTGACTCTGGCTCATTTAAAACAGACAAGTACAAATAAGCAGATATAATGCTGTTTTTGCATCTTTAAGAGAATTTATTATGTTTTGAATTCACTCTCTTGACTTCAAACTTTCCAAGAAGCTTTGGGTCAAGAGAGTAACTACCTCTTCTCTCGGTTACTTTTGGTCTGCAAATTGAGACTTTTGAAATTAATTCTAAAAGCAGTCGATTAAAAAAAACATGTTGGAAAATAAAATAATCTCTGGGGATATCACATGTAACTGTACTAACGTAGGATTGTCTTGCTTAGATGTTTTGTTCAATCATTTTATTTCTAATGCTGGTATGATAGGGGATAACATAGTCTATGTTCTGGTCCTTTGGAGTTGATGGATGAGGTACTTGGCCTCACTACTTTGAATGTTGATGGTAATTCATTTTTTGTTTCTCTAATAATGTATATTATTATTGCCCCAGCTGAGCTTCCTATAAGAAATCAATCTGTTGTCATTGAGATATTTGAAAATTTCATCTACATGGGCGATGGGATTCACTTTCAGAGTACGATGCAATCTTTCCAAAATAAATAAAGAGGATTAGAATACAAAATAAAAGACCAGAGCAAACACTGTGTTTCTCAGACAATGCTGGCTGGAGCTGAGCAAAGAATTCTGGTTTCCCGAGTTCCAAACCAGCAGAAACAATTCCCCAGAGAGAATCACTATCTCCAATCAGAACTGAAAAAGAGTAACTAATACAATGAAATCATTAGGGATTAAATGGTAGCTCAACTAATCTCTTTCCTTTTAGGCTGAATACATTCATTTTCTAGCGAATGGAAAATGGGTCCTAAAAATAGAATTTTAGTGTAGTGTTTTTCACTTAAAATCATTTTAAGCCTAGTCATAGTTCCAGATGGTAAAATCACTCAACTCAAAATAGAGGTTATACTTAAATTGATAGCTGGGAATTTACCAGGATTTTGTTGTATTCTGGAAATTCAGAATGTTTAAGGACCTCTAATATGCCTGACTATGATTCAGAGGTTTAGTAAATAGAGCTGATATAACTATACTATGACAAAAGTAATTTTATACACGGCATTCATTGTCAAGTGGCACAAGTATGAAAGATGTCAGCCACATCAACACTTCAGTTCAGTCGCTCAGTCATGTCGACTCTTTGCGACCCCATGGATCACAGCACACCAGGCCTCCCTGTCCATCACCAACTCCCTGAGTTCACTCAGACTCACATCACTGATGCCATCCAACCATCTCATCCTCTGTCATCCCTTTCTCCTCCTGCCCCCAATCCCTCCCAGCATCAGAGTCTTTTCCAATGAGTCAACTCTTCACATGAGGTGGCCAAAGTACTGGAGCTTCAGCTTTAGCATCATTCCTTCCAAAGAAATCCCAGGGCTGATCTCCTTTAGAATGGACTGGTTGGATCTCCTTGCAGTCCAAGGGACTCTCAAGAGTCTTCTCCAACACCACAGTTCAAAAGCATCAATTCTTCAGCGCTCAGCTTTCTTCACAGTCCAACTCCCACATCCATACATGACCACAGGAAAAACCATAGCCTTGACTAGATGGACCTTTGTTGACAACATAATATCTCTGCTTTTCAATATGCTATCTAGGTTGGTCATAACTTTCCTTCCAAGGAGTAAGCGTCTTTTAATTTCATGGCTGCAGTCACCATCTGCAGTGATTTTGGAGCCCCAAAAAATAAAGTCTGACACTGTTTCCACTGTTTCCCCATCTATTTCCCATGAAGTGATGGGACCAGATGCCATGATCTTCGTTTTCTGAATGTTGAGCTTTAAGCCAACTTTTTCACTCTCCTCTTTCACTTTCATCAAGAGGTTCTTTAGTTCCTCTTCACTTTCTGCCATAAGGGTGGTGTCATCTGCATATCTGAGGTGATTGATATTTCTCCCAGCAATTTTGATTCCAGCTTATGCTTCTTCCAGGCCAGCATTTCTCATGATGTACTCTGCATATAAGTTAAATAAGCAGGGTGACAATATACAGCCTTGACGTACTCCTTTTCCTATTTGGAACCAGTCTGTTGTTCCATGTCCAGTTCTAACTGTTGCTTCCTGACCTGCATATAGGTTTCTCAAGAGGCAGGTCAGGTGGTCTGTATTCCCATCCCTTTCATAATTTTCCACAGTTGATTGTGGTCCACACAGTCAAAGGCTTTTGCATAGTCAATAAAGCAGAAATAGATGTTTTTCTGAAACTCTCTTTCTTTTTTGATGATCTGGTGGATGTTGGCAATTTGATCTTTGGTTCCTCTGCCTTTTCTAAAACCAGCTTGAACATCTGGAAGTTCATGGTTCACATGTTGCTGAAGCCTGGCTTGGAGAATTTTGAACATTACTTTACTAGTGTGTGAGATGAGTGCAATTGTGCGGTAGTTTGAGCATTCTTTGGCATTGCCTTTTTGGGATTGGAGTGAAAACTGACCTTTTCCAGTCCTGTGGCCACTTGGTCACCCATAATTCAAGTGGATTATATGGCAGCATAATAATTTTTTCATTCATGCCTGCTGGAGTAGATTCATTCTTTCTGAAACTATTTGTAACAAAGTAACAAAAGATAGAAATACTGACCATTTCCATAGGGATGTTACTTCTTAGTCTATTTCTGTGGACCGTTGCTACAGGGCTGATTAAAATATATGGAATTTTGTGGTTATTGCTATTTGCTGAAAATCAGTATGACATAGTGGTGCATCTCAAATTGCAATAGTTTTTCTTGTTGTTTTACTTTTAAACTCTTTATTTAGTATTGGGATATAGTCAAATAATAATGTTGTGATAGTTTCAGGTGAAAAGTTAAAGGACTCACCTATACATACACGTGTATCCATTCTCCCTGAGACCTCCCTCCTCTCAAGGCTGCCATATAACATTGAGCAAAGTTCCCTGTGCTACACAGTAGGTCCTTGTTGGTTATCCATTTTAAATACATCAGAGAGTACAAATTGCAGTAGTTTACCTAATCTTTTTTTAGGACTTTCTTGGGAACTGACATGTGTCTAAATTTCCCATAATTACTTATCATTCCAAGACACATAAAGGCATCCAGTGAATTACTTTGTGGATTGCTTTCAGTCAAAATATAATTTTCCTCCACAGGAAGAAGTCTGATTTCATTGAACTAAGTAAATATTTACACAGAGGTAAATATATGGCAGGTATTTTCCAGATGCTTAAGATACCACCTAGGTGTCGGTAGTCCTTGCGAACTTACTAGAGTATAGAAAAGTGTGGGGACAAAACACTTTTGTGTCTCAGAATAGATGTCTTTGAGGGGTTTGCAGAGGCTCACAGTCTCTGAGATATCTTTGAACTATGGGATTTCTAGCTTTGTAAACTATGGGATATTATGTTCCCTTTCTGAGCCTCACGTCTATGTGCAAAGTGGAGATAACACTTAATGTTAAATGGTGGTTCTGGGGATTAAACTGAACATATATAAAGCTCTCAGTGTAGTAAATGGCAGAAAAGATACCCTATGAAAAGTGTTTATTCCTGTTATTACTCTAATGTGCTTAGGAAGATCATATTCATCTAGAAACACTTGGAATTTAGAAAAAAAGCATGATGATTTTGATTCACTTGGAAGTCTTCAGGCTTACTGAGATCATGAAAGATCTGAGGGGCAGAAAGGACCCTGGCAGCAGCCCAAATCCCTTACGAGAAGAAATGAGGATGAAGGTTTCCTAAACTCTTTTGGAGAGTGAATCACTGAATAGGGAGACCCGTACTGAGTCAGAGAAGACGCAAAGCGCTGTGTTCCCCTTAGGAAGATTCACAGAAGAAGCTCTGCTGATACCGAATGGAAAAGCGCATCCTTTGCTGCTCAGCCACATCCTAGGGACTCATGCATCAAGCATTCAGTGTGCAAATACACATTTACTGTATGAGTACTATGTACTGGGTTTCCCAGGTGGTACAGTGGTAAAGAATCTGCCTGCCAACCCAGGAGATGAAAGAGATGCAGGTTTGACTCTCTTGGGCCTGGAAGATCCCCTGGAGTAGGAAATGGTACCCTACTCCAGTATTCTTACCTGAGAAATCCCATGGACAGAGGAAACTGGCAGGTTCAGTCCTCAGAGTCATAAAGAGTTGACTCAGTACACGACTGAGGTACTGAGCATGCATGTGTACTAGTGCACACACACACACACACACACACACAGTGGGTACTGGGCTTGGTTTTGAATGCTGAAAATAAAGAAGTGAAAAAGTGATTGATAAAGGTTGCTATTCTCATGGAACTTACATTGTTGTAGAGGGAAAAAGACAATAAATGTGGTCTCTAAATAAAGTATGAGGCATATAGTTAGTGCTTACTGAAAGTCGCTGAGTCATGTCTGACTCTATGACCCCATGGACTAAACAGTCCATGGAATTCTCCAGGCCAGAATACTGGAGTGGGTAGCTTTTCCCTTCTCCAGGGGATCTTCCCAACCCAGGGATCCAAGCTAGGTCTCCCACATTGCAGGCAGATTCTTTACCAGCTGAGCCACCAGGGAAGCCCAAGAATACTGGAGTGGGTAGCCTTTCCCTTCTCCAGAGGATCTTTCCAACCCAGGAATCGAACCGGGGTCTCCTGCATTGCAAACAGATTCTTTACTAACTGAGCTATCAGGGAAGCCATGAGGCATGAAAGAAGATAGAAGTGCCAGTGAGGAGAATAAATCTAAGAAGTGCTACTGATTGCAGCTTTCAATGGAATGGCCAGGGTAAGCTTCAGTAAGGATGTCTCCTGCGAGCAACTATTTGGAGGAAATACAGGAATGAGCAAGGCAGAAAATCAAAGTAAAGGGGATTGGAGGGAAGGGAGGCAGGCCTGGTGTGAAGACTCTAAGTTGGGAGCATGTTAGTGTGTTTGAGGAGCGGGGTTGAAGATGAACAGGCTAGAGCAGAATCAGCAAACAGAAGAGAATTGGGACAGATAGGAATCCTGGTCACACGGGACTGTGAAGGCCTTCATAAGCAATTGGCATTTACTCCCACTTGTGTGCAAAGCCTGTGGCGGGTTGATCAGATGAGCATCGTGGTTTGATTTCATTTCTTGTTAATCCTTGAGCTAACTACTGGGTAACAGTAGACTTTAGGGGCAGGAGGAGGGTACACAAGGGGGTTAAGAGCAATAGCAAGGAGCTTTTTTAGGAAATCATCCACTACAGTGGCCAGTCTATCTTGTCCATCAGCATTCTATAGATCAGGCCCTTCAAGGTCAGCAGGAAGCCTGTTCTGCTGGAGCTAGGGAGTGGTGACCTGCAGGAAGCCTGGCAGCCATCCTGTTTGGAGTTCTGGTGAGCCACCCTGAACAGCAATGTAGCAGTGCTTCCAGCACTAAACAGTCACTGTTCGGTTGGCACTGGGGAGCAAAGCAGCGGTAGCTGCGGTGCACAGAAGCACTGGTACACCCTCCAAGGGTGCACAGAAGCGCTGGTACACATCCCCACCGACAGGAAGGCGGGGTAACAGCTGCAGGAAAGCATGGCTGGGAGTGTGCCCTGGGTGGCCTCAGTACCAGGGTAGCCTCACATTTGCATGTATCAGCATGGAGCGTTTTAGAGTGATGGGAACAGACACTGTGGCAAGATGATCTTTTGTAATATTAACCAGTAATTTAGGCATCTAGGCTTTGCAGCATCAATTGCCTCAGGGAAGGAACGTTGCAGCAGAAGCTCAGTAAAATTTCAAAAGTTCTCTCCTCCCAAGAGAACTCAGGGTACAGAAAGCGTCTGATGCATCAAAACAAGTCTTGCAGCTCCCTGGGGCTTCAGGTTTGGGGGAGGATGAGGTGAAGAGGCAAAGACACAACAAGAAGGGCAGTCACTGTGAGTGTCTGGGAGAGGGGAGACCTCTGCCCTGCTCAAGCAAGCTAAGATGCAGCGGTGAGGAGCAAACCCTGAAGGCTGGGGGGATACGATAGCGGGAGGTACTTGTGTCTTTTTGCCCAGAGAGACTCAAAGAGAGGACAAGCACCCTGAGAGGAAAGGCCTGCATGCTTTGTGGAGATATGTGCACCATAGTTACCAGGGCATTCTCACTTGGATGGACCTGAGATGAACACCTATTAGGTTCTCAATAAATAATTATTAGTAGCAGTTTTTAACAGATTTTTAGGCCCTCTTACAGAGGCTAGTTCTTGTGTAGAAGGTGTAGAGATGAAGGGGAGGAATAGGAACTGGGTGTTGGATACTTAGCGGTCTGGGTACCGCTCTGTGACTACTGGGACATATCACATACTGGCCATCCTTCCTGTAGGCAGGAAGGTAAATACATTAGACAGAGCTGTGGGGTGAGAAAGCTGGGTGGATGCTCAGATTAATGCTAGGTAAAATAATGGAAAAAAAGCCCACCCAATTTATTATTGATAGATTTTTGTCACAGCAAAACCACTCTATCAAAAAAAAATTTTTTTTTTTTTAATCCCCAGCCACTCTTCTGTTGATGCCTTCACGCCATACATGGATACACATAGGGTCCATACACTCTTGCCTTTCTCTTCTTCCATTTCTAGCCAAGTTAATCTCACAGCAACTAAGATTCTGTCATAGTAGCATATTAACAGGTAACGACGGCCTGGGGTTTGGACTGCTTTCCTTCCTCACCTTGCCCAGTGCATAGCTTTTGTTTCCAGGGCTTGATTTAGGAAACTTTGGCTTATCTTTACTCATGGTTTTAAAGATGAAGGAAGAGAGATTTAATACCATTTTGTGACCTTCCTCTTTGAATCATATTTACTGTAGTCAGATAGGAAGTTGGCCTCGAAGGTTGATTTCTTTGTAAACTTTTCATTTTGTATTGGGATATAGACTATTAACAATGTTGTGATATTTCAGGTGAATAGTGAAGGGACTCAGCCATACATATACATGTATTCATTATGTATCCATCCATGTATCCCAGCAGCCATCCTGTTTGGAGTTCTGGTGGGCCACCCTGAACAGCAATGTAGCAGTGCTTCCAGCACTAAACAGCCACTGTTAGGCTGGCACTGGGGAGCAAAGCAGCGGTAGCTGCGGTGCCCAGAAGCACTGGTACACCCTCCAAGGGTACACAGAAGCGCTGGTGGTAAAGTGGTAAAGAGTCTGCCTGCCAGTGCAGGAGACATAGATATTCCTGGGTCAGGAATATCCCCTGGAGGAGGAAATGGCAACCCTCTCCAGTATTCTTGCCCAGAGAATCCCACAGACAGAGGAGCCATGGGGTCGCAAAAGAGTCAGACACGACTTCGCAACTAAACTACATTCTTCCCCCAGCTCCCCTCCCATGCAGGCTGCCACATAACATTGAGCAGAGTTCCCTGTGCTACACAGAAGGATGGTTATCCATTTTAAATACAGCAGTGTGTACATGTCCATTCAAAAGTCCCTAACTACCTCTTCCTTCCAACCTTCCTCCTGACAACCATAAGTCCGTTCGCTAATTCTGGGAGTCCATTTCTGCTTTGTAAGCAAGTTCATTTGTCTAATTTCTTTTTAGATTCCACACATAAGGAAAGTCATGCGATATTTCTCCTTCTCTGTCTGACTTACTTCGTTCGTGTGACATCCTCTAGGCCCATCCGTGCCATTGCTATGGCATTATTTCATTCTTTTTCATCTCTGAGTAATATTCCATTGTTTCTATGTACCACATCGTATTCATATTTAAAAAAGAAATAATGTCTGAAGTGGTAAGACTGTTGATATTATTGTTCAACTTTTCTTTGATTATTATGTTTATAAATAAATTTAAAGTCAATTGGTTGGATGACATCATGATCAAAACCATCTGTATAACATCACCCTTTTCTCCACCAAAGCTGTTTTTTATCCTTTTTATCCTGTTTTTATCCTCTTTAGCAGTATAAAAGTGGATCCAAGCAGTGGAAATGTGCAAGTTGTTCAGCTGATGGACAAAATACTACATATATGTTACTGCATTCTCAAACTCAATATTGGCCAGTAGGATGGCCTAGTTAAGGGATTAATGTGATATGTGTCAAAAGAATTTTGGTTCCCCAGATACCTGTAATTTAATATTAAGGCTTAAGTTGTTAGGTGTGTTCCATTATTTAAGGAGTAGACCCACATGAATGAAAATATCTGGGAAAATAATGCTTAAAGAATTTTTGGTCATTTGAATGTTAGTATAAGTCATTTGGGTAAAGGAGAAAGAGCGCTTGAGGATTCCTGGGGTGGAAGTGGGTTTAAGAGAGGACATGTTTAGGAGAAAGTGACAAGGAGGGGAGAGGAGAGAAGACTAAGTGTTATTAACACTTCCCATGTTCTCCCTGGAGTTCACTCTGCTTCCAAGAGTGAGTTTTCTGTCAGGGTTGCAGTTGGGACCTGGAAAGGTGCTCCCACCATGCTCATTTGGTGAGAATGTGGTCGGGGATTTAAGATATGGATACAGCTGTGATCAGGGGTGAAGACTGCCATGTCCAAGCTGCCTCATAGTCTGGGATTCCTGAGCCAGTCACGAGTCTATTGAAGGATTAGGACTTCACATTTCAGATGGCATTTGCAGTCATAATATGAAGCCAGGATCATAGCGCAGAGGTTAAGAGAATACTTCAGTTCAGTTTCAGTTCAGTTGCTCAGTCGTGTCCGACTCTTTGTGACCCCATGAACTGCAACACACCATGCCTCCTTGTCCATCACAAACTCCTGAAGTCTACTCAAACTCATTTCCATTGAGTCGGTGATGCCATCCAACCATCTCATCCTCAGCGTCAGAGGATAAGAGAATACTGCTGCTGTTGCTTCTAAGTCACTTCGGTTGTGTCTGGCTCTGTGCGACCCCATAGACAGAAGCCCACCAGGCTCCCCTATCTCTGGGATTCTCCAGGAAAGAACACTGGAGTGGGTTGCCATTTCCTTCTCCAATGCATGAAAGTGAAAAGTGAAAGTGACATCGCTCAGTCGTGTCTGACTCTTAGCAACCCCATGGATTGAAGTCCGCTAGGTTCCTCCGTCCATGGGATTTTCCAGGCAAAAGAATACTGGAGTGGGGTGCCATTGCCTTCTCTGTAAGAGAATACTAGGAGAATATTAAGATCAAATGTTGATCTTAATATTTTGTTGATCTTAAGATCAAATGTTTGATCAAATATTAAGATTAAAAGATTAGGTCTTTTAATACTGTTTTCTGCTATAGATTATGAATCTACAAATCTCAGCTCTTCATTCTCATAACAGAAGAAGTAGCTTAGGTATTAATTACAAGGTTTTGACAATGCATTACTACCCAGTCTCAAAACAGTCCAAATGGTTTTCTTCTGATGATAGTTAATCTGTACTTTCTCCTAAATGATGAACATTTTACTATTAAACAGAAGCAATATGTTTTATTTACTTGGAAGAAGTTTATGCTTACCTGGTTAGTTAATTTTGTAAATTAACTAACAAACTGACCCTTGTTTGAAGTAATCAAAAATGAGACTCAGGCAGAACTCATATACTGATGAGCCTTAATAGTTGCATTCCTTGTTCAGAGAAAGTGAGTGAGTGAGTCTGTGTAAGAGAGAGAGCATGCACACCCACATGCATGCCTAAGTGTGGCTCCTAGGGAGAGAAAACAACATAGCTATAATATGTAGTAACATTTTTAAGTGTTTACCATGTGCCAGGCGTTGTTAGGTAAGTACCATTATTTTTCCTGTTTCATAGCTTATGAAACTGAACAGTTAAATCACGAGTGTTTCTTTTTAACCATAGAAAAGGAGAGACTAAAATAGGGGAAATTAGAAGGGAAAAGGATGCAGAAATTCAGTCATTTTTTTTATCCTTTCCAGAGTGATGTTTAAGCATGACAAAATGAAAGCAGATTTTCTGGGAGCGGTAACCCTTCCGATGGCCAATATTGCAAAATTAGGTGAGCAATAGGCTTATCAGGTGGCACTAGTGGTAAAGAATCCACCTGCCAGTTCAGGAGAAGCAAGAGGTGTGGATTTAATCCCTGGGCCAGGAGGATCCCCTGGAGTAGAAAACGGCAGCCCATTGCAGCATCCTTGCCTGGAAAGTTCCATGGACAGTGGAACCTGGAAGACTACATACAGCCCGTGGGGTCGCAAAGAGTTGGAGATGACTGAACATCCACAGGTGAGCTATACAAGAACTTTGAATTGCAAGCCAACTTCTTTATTTTATTTGAATGTCACTGAAAATAGTTTGATAGTTGTTTATTTCCTTTGTAATAGACGGTATTATTGTGAGATGACATTGAAATCTGTACCAACTGAGAATGTTCTTTATATTCATGATATTTTTAATAGAAATAGACCAGAAAGGGTCTGAAATAAGCGATGTTGCTTTCATAGGCAAAAGAGCACCTTGTATTAATGTAGAGCTACACTAAAAATACTATATCCCCAGACTTTGTTCAAGGTCCAAAATGGGATGTTTGGTGAATAAATTTTGCTATTTATTATCAAAGAAGCAAGTACCTAATCAGTTTGATTCCATTTCACATATACAACACATAGCGTACAAACATACACCCATCTGTGAAAAAGGTTATACCACAAAAATATTATACTAAGTGGTTATTTCTGAGTGGTGTATTGATTTTTTTCTTCTTCTTGACTGACTTTTTAAAACAGTTCACAAAAACACAGCCCCCCCACATTTGCAGTAAGAAAATGTAGCCAATCTAACCAATGTTTATCACACTGCCATTGAGTACCTGCTTTTGTATGCGGATCTTTGTAAAAGATACAATCATGTATTAGAGAGGTTCCTGCCCTTTAGAAATTCTTTACTGAGGAAATAGACACAAAATATGAACTACTCCAGTGTCTCAGATACTGATTTCTTGATAAAAAGCAATCTCTGAGAACAGTATTGTTCAGGGGAGACTACAAAGAGAAAGGAGAGATCAGACTGGCATTAAAAGATAGGTCCAAAAAAAAAGATAGGTCCAATCCAAGGGGACGTGTGAGGAGACAAGAAATTTCTGTTGGATGTAACGGCTTCCATAAAAACATAGAGGTCACAAAGTATATTTATCTGAAGCTCAGGTATGGGATTCGTGGTGAAGAGAAACAGTAAGATTATTCCCCACTGTGGCGGTCTTTGACTATCGGGTTCCTATCTTCTCAGAGCAGCTTCTAACTAGCCCATTTAGAGATGCACAGAAGCATCTTAAAGCAATCCTAAAGTTTCGGAAGAGAGATTCAAGGCCCCATCTTCCCATGTGTTTTGAAATTTGTCCTTCATCCTGTCTTTTTGTTATGCCTGTTTGGTTTTAGTGTCTTGATTTCAAATTTTCTGCCTCTTTCTCATCTATAATTTCTTCCAGATACTGTTCCTTGAAACCACTTCTAGGCACCACAGGTTAACAATGCCATGCCCTCAAGACTATAACTTATGCATACCAACCGAAGCTTCATTTTGTCCTAGCATGCGTTCGCCAAATGAAGCAATAAGAAAGAAATATAAGAAAATATATTTGTTAGTTTTGTTGTTGTTGTTATGTAACAAAATTCCCCAGGGCTTTGTTGTTTGGTCACTAAGTTGTGTCTGACTCTCTGTGACCCCATGGACTCCAGGCCACCAGGCTTCCCTGTCCTTCACTATCTCCCAGGGTTTGCTCAAACTCATGTCCATTGAGTCAGTGATGCTATCTAGCTATCTCATCCTTTGTCATCCCCTTCTCCTCCTGCCTTCAGTCTTTCCCAGTATCAGGGTCTTTTTCAATTCAGCTCTTCCTATCAGGTGGCCAGAGTATTGGAGATTCAGCTTCAGCATCTGTCCTTCCAGTGAACATTCAGGGTTGATTTCCTTTAGGATAGACTGGCTTGATCTCCTTGCTGCTTGAAACAACAAATATTTATTATGACACCAGTTTCTGGGAGTTAGGAACCTGGAGTACCTTACCTACCTAGGTGGGTATGGCTCAGGTCTCTTAGGTGTTGGCTTATGTCATGATGAGAGCTGGAGGGTCTGCTTTTAAACTCATTCAAGTGGTCATTGCCAGGGGCTTCATTCCCTTGCTGTTTTCATAATGCTGCTCACAAGTTGGCTTTACCTCAAACAAATGTTTGTTCAATTATTAGTAACCAATAAGTTATTTCCACTGAATTTTTGAAAGATTAGGATCCACTTGTGTAATAATATATAGTTTCAAATATACTTCCCATAAGAAATAATGGTGTCATAATTATTTCTGCCACATATTTGTAGCCTAGAACTCTTTGATCAAAATGAGTCACCATATGAAGTCAAATTTTCCTTTAATATTTGTAAAAATGCAATAAATGTTAAGGGTCTTATTCCACACCTCATTGGAAGGCAGATATCTTTTCTATGGTTTTTGGAAATTTTCAGGGTCTCCTGCATTGCAGGTAAAGAATCTGCCTGCAATGCAGGAGACCTGGGTTTGAACCTTGGGTTGAGAAGATCCCCTGGAGAAGGGAAAGGCTACCCACTCCAGTATTCTAGCCTGGAGAATTCCACGGACTGTATAGTCCACGGGGGCATAAAGAGCTGGGTATGACTGAGCGATTTTCACTTTCACTTTTCCTGCATCCCAATGAAATTCCCAATTCCCACCTCAATCTGATTAGCATGTCCTGTGATATGATCTCTGCATCGAAGATTAGCACAAACATGAACTACAAGTTGTTTTCTGTGACTCCCCCAGAGCATATAGGATAAGCAATATGCAACAAGCAGTTTTGGGGATGTTATTTAGTGGGAGCAGGTAAAGAGGTGCTCCTGGAGAGGTTTGATACCATCCATCACACAGCTGAGAAAACAATTTAAGATATAACATTTCTCATAAAAGATTCCATAGGGATTTGTACTACTAGGAATCCTCTGACCACAACACCCTATCATGTTGCTGGGCCTATTTTCTTTCCAACTGTGGCACCCTTCCCACTTCTACCTTACCTATTGTTATTTTTTTTCATGTTCTTCTTGACATTCACCCCCCTCCTTCCAACATGTCACATTCATATTTCTTCTGTTCTATGTTCTCCTTCAAGACAATGCCAGAAAGACTTCTTTTATACCCAAAGCAGCCACCAAGTTGTTTTTCTAAACAAAAGGCTGTTTTTTTCTCATATGAACAGCATTCCCTAGTATGCTGAAATCCAATACAATCTACATTTGTATTACAGATCAAATTTTCTTCATTCTCAAATGGAATATAAAAACATAAAATATTAAAATAAATAAAATTGCACCATTATGTCTGACACCAGTACTTAAATGCTATTATTTTATTTTATTGATAATAATGTATTTAAACTACTCAAGTTCATTCAGGCATAGCACTTTACACATTGTACCTGATCTATTTGATAAGAATAAGCCTTTCTAACAGTTGTCAACTCATGTAATTGCAAGTATCTAACTAATTTTCCTATTTTGAATAATCATGTATTGTTACTTTAAATATAGTGTAAGTCTTACAAAAGAAGATGACTTGCAGGAAAATGTCATAGAACAAGTTTTTATTATTTGTTTAAGTAATTCTTTTAAATATGTAGTCACCTGCTAACATATCATAAATTTCTTTTTCAAAATACTTCATCCATATGAATTAATTTATTTCCATAAGCACCTCAGTGAAACAAATAAGAAATATCCTCTTTTCCAGAAGGGAGTATGAAACAGAGATAAACTGCTTAATATCATACAGAGAGAGAAGTGAGACTAAGATATAAGCAAGACTTGCTGCTATATTCTACCCTTGCTTTTATAATCTATATAGTTTTTCTCCTGAAGTAAAAGAGAAGTCTCATCTAGAGAACACACTTTTTGTCCAAGACAGCAATGTTGGCTTCACTCGGTGTTCCTTACTTGAATCTTTTTGGTGATATTGCTTATTCCCAACCTTCACGTTGCCTGCATTGTATTAATGTGAAAGAGAGTGACAGTTTTACATTCTCATGCCAAGATACCTGTGCAGATAAGCATAAAATAGCAAAAGGCAAATTTATTTATATCTTAAAGCTTTCAAAAGCATCATGGGAGACTCCCCATGTATCAAGAGTTCACCAAACCAGAGGAACCCCAAACGAGGAAGGCCCTAGGGCCAGGCTTTCATAGCTATGCTGCTACAGAGTATGTTTTGTGTCACTGAAAATTCTCTCTCATTCGAGTTTAGATAATTTTCTATCAAAATTTAATTTTTATTGTGTAAGTGACTTAAGTGAAAGGAAAGCTTATAATCCTTTTACTCCGATAGCTAATAACTGATGATTGTTTTGAATGTTTGGTATACTTTTTATATTGTAGGTAGGATTGCCTCACTCTTCTCTTCGGAACCCTCTGATGACTCTTCATTCCACTCAGAATAAAGAGTATGCTGCCATCACAGCCCGTGGAGCCCCCACAGCTCTCCCTCTGCCTCCTTTATTCCAGCTGCACAGGCCTTCTTGACTTTCCTTAGAAACGGGGCACACCTGTCCTCTCCCTCTCGCTTTGGGCCTGAGTACTTGTTTTCCCCTCCGCGTGATTTTCCAGAGACTGGCTGGCTTTTCTTTACTCTGACCTCTCCAAAGTAAGCCGGCTTTAAATACATCCTGCCATGTTTCTTGACAGAAAGCTTCTGATAAATAGTCCTTACTTTAACATTTACTCTCATGTCTGAAGATAGTATATTGAAAAGCAGAGACAGTACTTTACCAACAAAGGTCCATCTAGTCAAGGCTATGGAATTTCCAGTAGTCATGTATGGATGTGAGAGCTGGACTGTGAAGAAAGCTGAGCATCGAATAATTGATGCTTTTGAACTGTGGTGTTGGAGAAGACTCTTGGAGGCCCTTGGACTGCAAGGAGATCCAACCAGTCCTTTCTGAAGGAGATCAGCCCTGGGATTTCTTTGAAGGAATGATGCTAAAGCTGAAACTCCAGTACTTTGGCCACCTCATGCGAAGAGTTGACTCATTGGAAACGACTCTGATGCTGGGAGGGATTGGGGGCAGGAGGAAAAGGGGATGACAGAGGATGAGATGGCTGGATGGCATCACTTACTCGATGGACATGAGTTTGAGTGAACTCCAGGAGATGGTGATGGACAGGGAGGCCTGGTGTGCTGCGATTCATGGAGTCACAAAGAGTTGAACACGACTAAGCAACTGAACTGAACTCATGTCTGAATGTCTAATTGTAAGGCTTATAGGTTCTTAGTGTGAACATTCATCTGGAAAGTATAGCATTCCCATCTAGCATGGAAAATTATATCATTCTTAAAATGCAAAAAGGCATCCAAATTCTATGAACTATTTTCTCTGTAAGACATCTTTTGACATTTTTGTCATAAAAGTACTGTAAGGGATTTTCTAGTTTGTCTCCAAATTTTATGAAACATTTGCTACTGGATCAATCAGTCTTCACTTACAGATCAGAGAGTTTGTCGAGCTACTATTTGTGTTCGAGTGAAGAAGGAGTACATCAAGGCTGTATATTGTCACCCTGCTTATTTAACTTATATGCAGAGTACATCATGAGAAACACTGGGCTGGATGAAGCACAAGCTGGAATCAAGTTTGCCAAGAGAAATATCAATCACCTCAGATACGCAGATGACACCACCCTTATGGCAGAAAGTGAAGAGGAACTAAAAAGCCTCTTGATGAAAGGGAAAGAGGAGAGTGAAAAAGTTGGCTTAAAGCTCAACATTCAGAAAACGAAGATCATGGCATCTGGGAAGTGGCATTCCACTTCATGGGAAATAGATGGGGCAACAGTGGAAACAGTGTCAGACTTTATTTTTTTGGGCTCCAAAATCACTGCAGATGGTGACTGCAGCCATGAATTTAAAAGACACTTACTCCTTGGAAGAAAAGTTATGACCAACCTAGATAGCATATTGACAAGCAGAGGCATTACTTTGCCAACAAAGGTCCGTCTAGTCAAGGCTATGGTTTTTCCAGTGGTCATGTATGGATGTGAGAGTTGGACTATGAAGAAAGCTGAGCACTGAAGAATTTACACTTTTGAACTGTGGTGTTGGAGAAGACTCTTGAGAATCCCTTGGACTGCAAGGAGATCCAACCAGTCCACTCTAAAGGAGATCAGCCTTGGGTGTTCTTCGGAAGGAATGATGCTAAAGCTGAAACTCCAGTACTTTGGCCACCTCATGCGAAGAGTTGACTCATTGGAAAAGACTCTGATACTGGGAGGGATTGGGGGCAGGAGGAAAAGGGGATGACAGAGGATAGATGGCTGGATGGCATCACGGACTCGATGGACATGAGTTTGAGTGAACTCCAGGAGTTGGTGATGGACAGGGAGGCCTGGCGTGCCGTGATTCATGGGGTTGCAAAGAGTCGGACATGACTGAGCGACTGAACTGAGCTGAACTGAACTGAAGAAATAAAAGCCATAATTCTGCCTTCAATGTCTGTTCTTTCAAGTTACTATCTCTTTGGAGACATAACATAATAAAATTAAACAGTCAAGCAACCTGCTGCCTTTCCCTGTGGATCCCAGCATCAGTGATAAATAATGTCCCAGTATTCTTAAAGGTTGACCTTCTCTCTGAACATCTATAAGGAATAAAATTCACCTGTGCTTAGGCATTCAAGTGTTTGGGGCTAAAACTTTTTGGTACAGATTTAATGACCTTTGGCAAAAATTTATTAATCTGAATGTTTACTTCCAGATATTGTGGTTCAATTCTATTAGTATATGATATTTTGAGAATGGGAATTCAACATGGTAAAAATAGGAATATCAATTACCACATAGTCTAATGATACTACACATGGTATGTATATGTGGGCAAATGACTAGCACAGATACTTACACAGTTTGAGTTTGCAGTAATGATATCTAATTATTTATTCTTACACATCCCTAGTGAAACTGTAGGTGAAACCATTTCAAATAACGTGATGCTGCTCTGCCCTTTTCCTGAAATGACTGCTGCAATAGACCCATTAGCACCACAGTATTTATATTCTGCCTTTCAAAGGACAGGCTCAGGAAATGTGTGCCTAGAGTGCACTGAATGAAATTCTACTGAGCCGTATCTTCAGCATGTTTGAGAATGTCAGTTACAATGTGACGGATTTAATTGTTCAGCAAAGTGGAAATGCTTGCTTGGTTAATAATGTCTCTTTAAAGCAGGGTCAGATTGTTGTGAAATATTTCCAGGAAATGCACCCTTAGAAACAGAAGGGAAATTCTGATGCTATTAATTAATTAGAGAAGGAGTTATCACCTTTAATATCTTGAGGAATTAATCCATTGCTGTTATTATAGATTCTCAACTTTTGTTTTTCCCATTGGAACCTTTAATCAGATCCTAGATATATCAGTAAACTGAGATTAAGAAAATGGGCTCAGACAGCCAGACTCAGTGATAACTCTGTTATGGTTTTCTCTGAAGAGTTGAAAAGTAGAAATATTGGTATTTATTGGGTCATGCAGATAATGATGCCAGGAATCTATTCTATAATTCATAGGTTACAAATTAAATAAAACTATATCTGAAACAGTGGAGCAGAGCATTAGAAAAGATGGCAGTGGTAACCAAATCCCTCTTCTTTGGGAACCTAGGAATCTCACTGTCTTAGACTTTTCTTTTGGACAGATTTTCCTCTAAAACCAAAGGAATGATTCTTTCTCTAGCAAACAGTTGTAGTTGATTTTAATAGTGCTGCTTATATTTACTTTATATAAAACCATGTGCTTAATAAAGTGTAATTGACTTAAAAATGAGTTTTGAATTGAAGATTTGCATCCAATCGGATTTCTGTTACTTCATAATACATAAGACATCTGTCTGTGATTTGATGTGACCCTGGAGTGAGAATACTGCAGAGATTTTGGAGGTCTTACGATTGTGCTGAATGGCCAAGCAGAAGGTATGATCATTAGGTAACTGAATGGCAAATCCAATTGGACAAACATCTATATCGTAGTTTCACCATCATCCCTAGGCATGAGTTGGAGCACAGCATGAGTGAAGTTTAGCAATGCAATGACAGAGATGGGAGGGTGAAACGAAAGACTCGAGGAAAGTCCTAGAGCTATTTCCGTGAAATTTTATCATTTGCTCAAGGGTTTCATTTATGTGGTCCTCACGTCATTCATTGAATTAAGGCTGTTAAAGAGATTGGCCAACTCCACATCCTGTGGAGGCATCTCACTCAGTCTAAGAAAGTACAAAGTTTCCTAGATTTGCCTAGTGGGACGCACTGTGAATAATATTTAGTATTCCAACTTTGTTTCCTCAAAAGACAGGATGGGCTGTAGATATGTTTAAGGATGTTTTCAACTGCAAGTAATAGAAAATATATGTAATGATAAGGAAACTATAAGGAAAATCTCTTATATTATGGAAGGTTTAGGATATGGCATTTTTAATGTCGTTTAAGCTAGCATGTAAAGACAGTATCAAGATCCAGGGTTTCCCCCCCAATTTTTCTTTCCTCTGTCATTTTTAGCATGTCACCTTCTTCCTTCATGGTTGCAAAGCAGCTGCATCAGCTCAGGGATAATATCCTGCACAATATTTAAAGGCCAGGAGAAAAGACAGTGCATCCTGTTTTGTTTTGTTTTTCAAAGAGCAAGGGAGGTTTCCCCAGAAGCCTCTCAGCATCTATACTGACATACCTCATTCGACAGAATTGCTCTTTTCTTCTAGATGTAAACTAGAACTAGAGAAAAAAAAAAGGGGTATAACTAGCTTAGATTAACCAAGGGGCCCAGAATCCACTGATACTGACCTCACCCTTTAGAAAGTGAAGACTGTTTTGGCAGAAATATAGGATGAATGGATATTGTATAGGCTTACAGGTGGCATTTTCCTTTGTCCTCAGCTTAACAAGAATACAGTGAAGGCACTGGCACTTATTGACAATTAGGTCAGGTCATTATTTTGAGAGCTGTCCTGTGCATTGTAGGATATTTAGCAGTCAGTACCCCTGGCCTCTATTCAATTAATGCTGATAGCAACCCCCAGCTTATGAAACCAAGTTGTATCCTCATATAGGTGAGGGGAGGGGGTTCAAAAATCACCTCCCACTGAGAATGTAACTTGTGCAGCCACTATGGAGAACAGCATGGAGAGACCTTCAAAAACTAAAAATAGAGCTACCATGTGATCAGCAGTCCTACTCCTAGGCATATATCTGGAAGAGATTAAAACTCTAATATGAAAACCTGTGTGTACCTCAGTGATCATAGCAGCATTGCTTACAATAGCCAAAACGTGGATGCAACCTAAATGTCTATTGGAGAAGATGAACTGTATATATACAGTGGAATATCACTAAGCCGTAAAAAGAATGAAATAATGCCATTTTCAGTGACATGGATGCAACCAGAGATTGTCATATAAGTGAAGTAAGTCAGACAGAGAAAGACAAGTATCATTTGATATCACTTATTTGTGGAATCAAAAAAAATGATACAAATGAACTCCTAACAAAATAGAAGTAGACTCACAAACATAGAAAAGAAACTTATTAAAGGGGAAAGAGGGAGGAGTAAATTAAGCTGAGATTAACAGCTACAAACTAACATATATACAAAAACAAGGACCTACTGTATAGCACTGGGAACTATATACAATATCTTGCAATAACCTATCATGGAAAAGAATATGAAAAAGATATACACACACATAACAGAATCACTTTGCTGTATGACGAAACACCATAAATGAACTATATTTCAATTTTTTTAAGTGACAAAAAATTACCTCCCACTGAGATGCACTGATGTAGTGGGTAGGCATGAGAGAGGGAAATTTCTAATCAATAGACTATAGAGGATTATTTTAGGCTTGACCACGGGTCTGTGAACTTAATTATATGCTGGGCTAGTTTTGCTTGAGTGATTTGAGGTCAAGTATGCCTTATGTCTCCTCCTGAAGGCTTCTACAAAATGTAAGGGCCTTGCTGGTCACAGATTTGCAGCTTTCTTGGACTCTCCATCAGATGACCTACAAGCCCTCCTGTGTGTGGAAATCCTCCTGGTAGTGATCAAAGTCAGGGAAGGTGCTGATTCAGGGTTTAGTGGGAAAAAAGCAGAGGCTGAAATCACTATTTTGGTGAGAAAACCATACTTTGCGTGGGAATGTGAAGCGAGTTGTTTTGATGGAATTTCATTTGGCCTGCTTATCTTACAGATGTCCTAGTACTTGATGAATTCTCCTAGTAAATGGTTTAAATGCTATAGAAGGGCTAAGAACCTTGAACTAAGGACCTTGAAGAATGGTCCTCAGAAATCAGGGCACAACCTAAAGCCCTTGGTTTGAGAGCCACTAACTGGAATTGGTAGAGTTTAAAAGTTCACATTTCTTGATCTGAAGGTGAAAATAGTCTCTGTATTAGATAAATTGAATAGCTAAAATTTCCAGTTATTTAAAGAGTGTTACTTCAAATTAAAGTAATTCTGAGTACTTAGGATCCTCTCTCTCTTCATTATATTTTCTCTCTCATTTCAGGAGAAGAAAGCGATTTAAACTTTACAAGATGATGGCAAATTTGAAAGAGAGACAGTTGGGGGATAGAAATAAGCAAAGATATCCCTGGAGGGGAAATAAAATGGAGAAAACGAAGTGAGGTACCAAAAAAAAAAAAAAAGAATAGTCAGGAGAAAGCAGGGAAGACATATGCATAGAGAGATACACAGCAAAATATCAGTGGTACCATCCTGTGCATAATTTATTCAGTTAATTCACAGATTTTTAAAAATGTTGGTATTCATAGTTTAGAAATGATAACCCACTACATGTTTTGTGCATTGACAGTTTGAGTTGATTGCTCTGGATCTTAACATTCAATTCCGTATGGCACAGTGGATGCGAGTAGGAGTGTGAAGCAGTCTCATCATCACTTGACAGCTGTGTGACATTGAGAAATTATTAAATTACATAACAACCCTGTGCCTCAAATCCTGTTCAGTGAGGCTGCTAATAGAACCTAGTTCACTGGGCAGCTGTGGGCATTTTCTGAGTTATATCAGAGTAAATTACTCATCATGTTGGCTGGCATAGAGAGACTATTTAACAACTGTTGTTGTTATTAAAGTTTTTTTCTTGATTTCCCTTTATCCAGTTTTCTAAATTTAACCACTAAATTGAACCCTGTAAGGAGATCAGCCCTGGGGTTTCTTTGGAAGGAATGATGCTGAAGCTGAAACTCCAGTACTTTGGCCACCTCATGCGAAGAGTTGACTCATTGGAAAAGACTCTGATGCTGGGAGGGATTGGGGGCAGGAGGAGAAGGAGACGACCCAGGATGAGATGGCTGGATGGCATCACTGACTTCCTGGATATGAATCTGAGTGAACTCTGGGAGCTGGTGATGGACAGGGAGGCCTGGAGTGCTGTGATTCATGAGGTCGCAAAGAGTCGGACACCACTGAGTGACTGAACTGAACTGAACTGAAAGTTGTCAGCATTTTCCCCACTAACTGGACACATACTTAGTGCTTCTCAGTCTAGTTCAAAGAAGTGGAGAGCAATATTGTAGTGAAAATGTCTAGATGGTGAACACTGAAAAGATGCAGGATCCACAAAGATTACACTTTGGGATAATCAGATGACTGCTGCTGCTGCTGCTGCTGCTAAGTCTCTTCAGTCGTGTCCGACTCTGTGCGACCCCATAGACGGCAGCCTGCCAGGCTCCCCCGTCCCTGGGATTCTCCAGGCAAGAACACTGGAGTGGGTTGCCATTTCCTTCTCCAATGCATGAAAGTGAAAAGTGAAAGGGAAGTTGCTCAGTCGTGTCCGACTCTTCGCGACCCCATGGACTGCAGCCCACCAGGCTCCTCCATCCATGGGATTTTCCAGGCAAGAGTACTGGAGTGGGGTGCCATTGCCTTCTCCGAATCAGATGACTAAATACCAGTTTGTGAAGAGATCACAGAAGCTCAAGAAGAGAAAACAAAATTCTGCTAATTATTTTGATAATTGAAACTTTGACTTTGCTCAATTATGGAAGAGTTCATATATACAAAATTATATAATGATGGGATATGTCTGTGTGTATATATTCATAAAACCTAGTAAAACAGGCCTCCATGCACTCACAATACCTTTTTGAAAAATAAAACATACACGCCTATTCAAGACCACTCTGTGCCTCTTATTACCTTTTGTGTCTATCATTCTGTTGCTTTTCTTTGCGATTCCCCTGTGGCTTAATGGTAAAGAATGTACCTGCCGATGCTCGAGACACAGGAGACACGGTTTCAATCCCTGGGTTAGGAAAACCCTCTGGAGGAGGAAATGGTAACCCACTCCAATACTCTTGCCAGGAAAATCCCATGGAAATGTACAATACATTAATAATCTCTAAGCAACACAATTGTTTGGTTGTACTTTTATTTGAACTTCAAATAATAGTATCTAGATTTCCTCTATATTTTTCTGAAACTTGCTTTTTATTAAAAATCAACATTATAAGCATTATGTTTTTGATATTCATCCAGGTGAGCATATAGAGATGTAGTTCATTTATTACCTTTGCCATAAATATTTGTTTAACTTACATTCAATGGACATTTCCATTGTTTCTAGTTGTTTGCTTTCCCACAGATGCTGCAATGCACCTGTCTTTTGGAGCATATGGGCCAAAAATTTCAGAGGAGAATTATGGGGTCAAAGTAATCTTGTGGTTACAAGATAATGTCAGTAGTTTTCCAAAGTGAATATGCTAAGTTATACTCCCACCAGTAGTATATAAAAGATTCACTTAGTCTATATTTTTGCCAACCCTTGATATTGTGAGACTTTTAACATTTTATAAATATGAGGTATGACATGCTGTCTTATTTGGGTTTTCTCTGCAGTAAATTTGAGCGTTTGTTTTAAATTGCAATTTCTTCCTTTTTTTCCCCTGTAAAATGCCTCTTTCTATATTTCCCCCATCTTAAATTATACTGTTAGCCTTCTTATTGGTTTATATGATATGTTTTTACATTTGGGAGGCTAATGCCTTGCCAGTTATATTGTGTGGTAGATATCTTCACCTAGATTTTGACTTGCTTTTGATATGGCTTAAGATATCTATGGTTGATAGGTGTATTGGTGCCAATTTTCCACTCTGCTATAATACGGTGATAGGTTCACAGCCTTTGTCCCTGTAGCCATGGTTCCTCACTCCAGTGGGAGTATAACACCCAATGAGATATGACCAGGTTTGATGCAAGTAGAGGCATTAACTCTGCAAGTAGAGGTCCAGTTTCTGGCCATCTTATGTTCCTGCCATACTCAATAAGAATAATGTGCCCTAGTTTAGCTTCTGGTCCAAAGGAGATAGCTGGAGCAACTGCAGCTCAATCCCAAGTCTGGAACCAAGCCCAACTGACATGAAGCTTATATCTGAAGACCCAGGCACAAGAAAAAGAGTGCTTATAGTTATAAGACATTTGATTTGACATGATTTATTACACCTCATTATTACAACAGCTGAGTGAGAACTAATGGGCAAGGTCCTTAATTTAACATGATTGATCATTCTTTTCCTCTAGAGTTTGCATATTTTGTCTTGTTTAAATTTCATTTCTTCCAAAATCATAAACATGTTCTTTGCATGTTGTTCAGAAACACATTTCCTGTCCCAAAGTTATCAAGATAATCTACTACATGTGCATTTAAGCCTGTTTGTAACTAAGAATTGATTTTGTGTTGTGTGTGAAATAGGGTTCAGTTTCGCTTGTTTTTTCACCTGAGTCCTGCAGTCACTTCAGCACCATGTGCCCATTCTCTGCTGATATACAATGCTGTCTTGTTTCCACATAGAGTTTTCATGCCTAGGCCAATGTCACATTGTCTTAATTCCTAGGAGCTCTTCAGTATGTCTTGGCATTGGGTAAGGCAAGTCCTACCTTCTTCCTATTACAGGAAGTTTTTAGCTGTATTTCTTCCTTTGCTTATCATATGCATATTATAATTAGCTTGTAAAATTCTTGAAAACCCAAATTACTACTGGATCTATAGATAAATTTGGAAATGTTGGAGGACTTTGCAACATTGTTTCATTATCCAAAATAATCATCTATTTTGTCTATGTTTTATTTAATACCTCTTATAAAGTTTTATAATTTAATTCATCATGGTCTTGAATCTTTTTAAAAAGAATTATTCTTGGTTACTTTCAACATTATCACTATTTTGCAGGTATTTTTTAAAAATGACATTTTCTAAGTGTTTGTAGATATTGTGTAGAAATGCAACTGAGTTGTGTATTATATAAAGGATTTTTTTCCTCAGCAACCAGCTTAAAATCCAAGATTGAATCTAATAATTTATCTGAATAATATTTTGGGTTTTCTAGTTAGAAAATTATGGGCTTGCCAGGTGGTGCTAGTGGTAAAAAACCCACGTGCCAATATTGTATGGGACAATTATTGGATTTTTAAAAATTCCTTTACAATACATACATTTCTTCCTTTTTATTTTTCTCCATTGCTGCCCTCAAAGGGTCCTCTAGTACAATGTTGAACAACAGTAAGAGAGTGGACTTATTCTTTATTCATTAATTTAAATGAAATGGTTTTAATCTTTTGCCACTTAATATGATATAGGCTTAGGGTTTTTGTTTTTTTTTCATTTCTATCAGATTAAAGAAGGCTCCCTACATGGTTAATGAATTTTGTTAAATGCTTTTTCTGCATCTATTGAGATGACTATATAGTTTCTCTCTTTCTATTCGTTAATGTGCTGAAGTACATTAATAGATATTTTTCTAATGTTAATCCAAACTTTCATTCCTGAGATAAATGCAGTTTGGTCATGATACAATGCATAATGTGTGTGTGTGTGTGTGTGTGTGTGTGTGTGTGTGTGTGTGTATACATGCACATGCTTCCAGATACATGGCCAGGTTTATTTTATCTTGTTTGCACTACTGGTTTATACATTTTCTTTCTTATACTGTCCTCTAGCTTTTTTATCACAAATTTTTAATGTTAGCCTAACCAAATAAGTGGGGTGTTTTTCCCTTTTCATATTCCAAGAAGAATTTGTAAAAAATCAAGATTATTTGTTCCTTGAGTGAGTGGCAAAATGCATTTATAAGAGTCATTTGGACATGTTTTTTATGAAAATATTTTAAAATATTGACTTACTATCTTCAAATGTTACTGTATTACTCATATTTTCTATTTTGTTCTTTTAATAAATTGTAATTTTCTGAGCATCTGTCCGTATCATGCTAGTTTTAAAATCAGCTACCTTAAAGCATTTTTTAAAAAGTCAATTATATCCTCAATTTGTTGTACAGATTTTTTGGTTTTCATAACTGTAATGTTTCCTCTAGAATGACTTTGACTTATTTGATTTTGTAATTTTTATATTTTTCATGTATTTTATATTTGTTTGCTCTCTCATTAATTTCCCCCTAGGAACTGTTTTTACATATGTCTGCTATAACGTCATTTAACTGATGTTTATAGTTCATGTGAAAGTCTGAAAATCTTAATTCCTTACCTGAAATATTCAGGCCATTCACATTTAACTGTGAGCCTTTATGTGTTCGGACTTATTTCTATTATTTCATCTTAGACTTCCTATTTTTATTGCATGTTTTAATTTTTTCTTACAAAACTCATTTTGCATTAATGATATTTTCCCATTATTAAAATTTTCTTTCTATTTGCTTGAAAGTTACACA
This sequence comes from Ovis canadensis, assembly GCF_042477335.2. Classification (NCBI taxonomy): domain Eukaryota; kingdom Metazoa; phylum Chordata; class Mammalia; order Artiodactyla; family Bovidae; genus Ovis; species Ovis canadensis. Next base: position 39,153,360 of record NC_091250.1, on the reverse strand, counting down.
GTATCTCAAATATTTTTATGGATTATAGAAATTATGATGTTCAAACTTAATTTGTAAAGGAATAACAGACCATCTTATCTGCCTCCTGAGAAACCTGTATGCAGGTCAAGGAGTAACAGAATTGGAAATAGAACAATGGACTGGTTCAAAACTGGGAAAGGAGTACATCAAGGCTGTATATTGTCACCCTGCTTATTTAACATCTTTGCAGAATATATCAAGAGAAATACCAGGCTGGATGAAGCACAAGCTGGAATCAAGATTGCCAGGAGAAATATCAATAACCTCAGATATGCAGATGATACCACTCTCATGGCAGAAAGCAAAGAGAAACTAAAGAGCCTCTTGATGAGAGTGAAAGAGGACAGTCGAAAAGCTGGCTTAAAATTCAACATTCAAAAAACAAAGATCAAGGCATCCAATCCCATCATTTCATGGCAAATAGATGGGGAAAAAGTAGAAACAGTGGCAGATTTTATTTTCTTGGTCTCCAAAATCACTGTGGAGAGTGACTGCAGCTATGAAATTAAAAAACACTTGCTCCTTGGAAGAAAACCTATGACAAACCTAGACAGCATATTAAAAAGCAGAGAAATCGCTTTGCCAACAAAAGTCCATGTAGTCAGAGCTATGGCTTTTATAGTAGTTATGTGTGGATATGAGAGTTGGACCATAAAGAAGGCTGAACCTCAGAAAACTGATACTTCTAAATTGTGATGCCAGAGAAGACTCTTGAGAGTCCCTTGGTAAGCAAGAATATAAAACCAGTCAATCCTAAAGGAAATCAACTCTGAATATATATTGGAAGGACTGATACTGAAGCTCCAATACTTTGGCCACCCGATTGGAAAAGACCCTGATACTGGGAAAGATTGAGGGCAAGAGGAGAAGGGGATGACAGAGGATGAGATAGCTGGATGGCATCACTGACTCAATGCACATGAGTTTGAGCAAACTCAGGGAGAAAGTGAAGGACAGGGAAGCCTGGCATGCTGAGTCCATGGAGTTGCAAGGAGTCTGACACAACTTAGCAACTGAACAGCAGCAGCAATTTTCAGTTCATTTGGGTAAATACCAAGGAGTGTCATCGCTGGATCATATGCTTAGTTTTATCAGAAACTACCAAGCTGTCTTCCAGTGTCTCACTATTTTGCATTCCTACCAGCAATGAATGGAAGGTCTTGTTGCTCTACATGCTCATATTTGATATTCTCAGTGTTTTGGCTTTTGGCCATTCTGATAATGTGTACTCTTATCTTATTGCGGTTTTTTTTCTAATTATTTTTTATTGAAAGATAATTGCTTTACAGAATTTTGGTTTTTTCTGTCAAACCTCAACATTAATCATCATAGGTATACATATATCCCCTCCCTTTTGAACCTGCCTCCCATCTCTCTACCCATCCCACCCTTCTAGATGATACAGAGCCCCTGTTTGAGTTTCCTGAGCCATACAGCAATTCCCGTTGGCTATTTATTTAACATCAGTTCAGTTCAGTTCAGTAGCTCAATCATGTCCGACTCTTTGCGACCCCATGAATCACAGCACGCCAGGCCTACCTGTCCATCACCAACTCCCGGAGTTCACTCAGATTCACATCCATAGAGTCAGTGATGCCATCCACCCATTTCATCCTCTGTCATCCTCTTCTCCTCCTGCCCCCAATCCCTCCCAGCATCACAGTCGTTTCCAATGAGTTAACTCGTCGCATGAGGTGGCCAAAGTACTGGAGTTTCAGCTTTAGCATCATTCCTTCCAAAGAAATCTCAGGGCTGATCTCCTCCAGAATGGACTGGTTGGATCTCCTTGCAGCCCAAGGGACTCCCAACACCACAGTTCAAAACAAGATATGGTAATGTAAATTTCCATATTACTCATTCCATACATCTTACCCTCTCCTCCCCTCTCCCTATGTCCATAAGTCTATTCTCTATGTTTGTTTCTCCATTACTGCCCTGGAAATAAATTTGTAGGTACCATTTTTCTAGATTTCATATATACACATTAGAATATGATATTTATCTTTCTCTTTCTGACTTACTTCACTCTGTATAATAGGTTCATCCACCTCATTAGAACTGACTCAAATGTGTTCACTTTTATGGCTGAGTAATATTCCATTGTGTCTATGTACCACAACTTCTTTATCCATTCATCTGTCGATGGACGTCTAGGTTGCTTCCATATTCTAGCTATTGTAAATAGTGCTGCAGTGAACAATGGGATACATGTGTCTTTTTCAATTTTGGTTTCATCAGGGTATACGCCTAGGAGTGGGATTGCTGGGTCATATGGTGGTTTTATTCCTAGTTTTTTAAGGAATCTCCATACTGTCTTCCATAGTGGCTGTTATCAATTTACATTCCCACCAACAGTGCAAGAACATTCTCTTTTCTCCACACCCTCTCCAGTATTTATTGTTTATAGACTTTTTGATGACGGCCATTCTGACTGGTGTGAGGTGATATCCCATTGTAGTTTTGATTTGCATTTCTCTAATAATGAGTGTTGAGCATTTTTCATGTGTTTCTTGGCCATCTGCATGTCTTCTTTGGAGAAATGTCTATCTAGGTCTTTTAACCATTTTTTGACTGGGTTGTTTGTTTTTCTGGTATTAGTCATAGGAGCTGCTTGTATATTTTGGAAATTAATCTTTTGTCACCTGTCTCATTTGCTATTATTTTCTCCCATTCTAATAGTTATCTTTTAACCTTGCTCATAGTTTCTTTTGCTGTGTGAAAGCTTTTAAGTTTAATTAGGTCCCACTTGTTTACTTTTGGTTTTATTTCGGTTACTCTAGGAGGTGGGTCATAGAGGATCTTGCTTTGATTTATGTCATCGAGAGTTCTGCCTGTGTTTTCCTCCAAGAGTTTTATAGTTTCTGGTCTTACATTTAGGTCTTTAATCCATTTTGAGTTTGTCTTTGTGTATAGTGTTAGGAAGTGTTCTAATTTCATTCTTTTACATGTCCAATTTTCCCAGCACCATTTATTGAAGAGGCTATCTTTGTTGCATTATATATTCTTGCCTTCTCTGTCAAAAATAAGGTAATAATAGGTGCATGGGTTTATTTCTGGGCTTTCTATCTTGTACCATTGGTCTATATTTCTGTTTTTGTGCCAGTAACATAACTGTCTTGCTGACTGTAGCTTTGTAGTATAATCTGAAGTTAGGAAAGTTGATTCCTCGAGCTCCATTCTTCTTTCTCAAGACTGCTTTGGCTCTAGGGTCTTTTGTATTTCCATATGAATTGTGAAATTTTTTGTTCTAGTTCTGTGAAAAATGTCATTGGTAATTTGATAGGGATCACACTGAATCTGTAGATTGCATTTGGTAGTATAATCATTTTCACAATATTGATTCTTCCTATCCAGAAACATGGAATATCTCTCCATCTTTTTATGTCATTTTTTATTTCTTTCATCAGTGTCTTATAATTTTCTGTGTACAGTTCTTTTGTCTCCTTAGGTAAGTTTATTCCTAGATATTTAATTCTTTTTGTTGCAGTGGTGAATGGGATTGATTCCTTAATTTCTCTTTCTCATTTTTCTTTGTTGGTATATAGAAATGCAGATGGTTTCTGTGTATTGATTTTTGTATCCTGCAATTTTGCTAAATTCACTGATTAGCTCTAGTAATTTTCTAATACTATCCTTAGGGTTTTCTATGCACAGTATCATGTCATCTGCAAACAGTGACAGCTTTACTTATTCTTTTCCAGTCTGGATTCCTTTTATTTCTTTTTCTTCTCTGATTGCTGTAGCTAGGACTTCCAGAACTATGTTGAATAATAGTGGGGAAAGAGGACACCCTTATCTTGTTCCTGGTCTTAGGGGGAATGCTGTCATTTTTTCACAATTGAGCATAATGTTTGCTATAGGCTTATCATATCTGGCCTTTACTATGTTGAGGTAAGTTCTTCCTATGCCCATTTTTTGAAGAGTTTTAATCATAAATGCGTGCTGAATTTTGTCGAAGGCATTTTCTGTATCTATTGAGATGGCCGTATGGTTTTTGTCTTTCAATTTGTTGATACAGTGTGACACATTGATTGATATATGTATATTGAACAATCTTTGCCTACCTGGAATAAACCCAACTTGATCATGGTATATGAGCTTTTTGATGTGTTGCTGAATTCTGTTTGCTAAAATTCTGTTGAGGATTTTTGCATCTATGTTCATCAGTGATATTGCCCTGTAGTTTTCTTTTTTTGTGTTATCTCTGTCTGTTTTTGGTATCAGGGTGATGGTGACCTCGTAGAATGAGTTTGGAAGTGTTCCTTCCTCTGCAGTTTTTTGAAAGAGTTTTTTAGAAGGATAGGCCTTAGCTCTTCTCTAAATGTTTGATAGAATTCTCCTGTGAAGCCATCTGCTCCTTAGGTTTTATTTTTGGGGAGATTTTTGATCACGGCTTCAATTTCAGTGCTTGTAATTGGGTTGTTCATAATTTCTATTTCTTCCTGGTTCAGTCTTGAAAGATTGAACTTTTCTAGGAATCTGTCCATTTTTTCCAGGCTATCCATTTTATTGCCATATAGTCATTCATAATAGTCTCTTATAATCCTTTGTAGTTCTGCATTGTCTGTGTAAACTTTCCTTTTTCATTTATTATTTTATTGATTTGATTCTTCTCTCTTTTATTCTTGATGAGTCTGGCTAAATGTTTGTCAATTTTGTATATCTTCTCAAAGAACCAGCTTTTAGTTTTATTAATCTTTACTACTGGTTCTTTAATTTCTTTTACATTTATTTCTGCTCAGATTTTTATGATTTCTTTCCTTCTTCTACTAATCTTGGGGTTTTATTTTTTTCTTCTTTTTCCAGTTGTTTTAGGTGTAAAGTTAGGTTGTTTATTCAATGTTTTTCTTATTTCTTGAGGTAGGATTGTAGTCCTAAAAACTTCCCTCTTTAGAACTGCTTTTGCTATATACCATAGGTTTTGAGTTGTGTTTTCATTGTCATTTCTTTCTAGAAATTTTTTTATTTTACCTTTGATTTCTTCAGTAACCTATTGGTTATTTAGAAATGTGTTGTTTAATCTCCATGTGTTCGTGTTTCTTACAGTTCTTTTTTCTTATAATTGATATCTAGTCTCATAGCATTGTGCTAAGAGAAGATGCTTGATATGATTTCAATTTTCTTAAATTCACTGACGTATGATTTGTGACCCAAAATGTGGTCTATCCTGGAGAATGTTCCATGCGCACTTGAGCAGGTGTATTCTTCTGCATTTGGATGGAATGTCCTGAAGATATCAATGAGATACATTTCATCTAATGTGTCATTTAAGACTTGAGCTTCCTTATTAATTTTATGTCTGTCCATTGGTGTGAGTGGGGTGTTGAAGTCTCCTACTATTATTGTGTTACTGTCAATTTCTCCTTTTATGTCTGTTAGTGTTTGTCTTATGTATTGAGATGCTCCTATGTTGAGTGCATAGATATTTACAGTTGTTATGTCTTCCTCTTGGATTGATCCCTTGATCATTATGTAGTGTTCTTCCTTATCTCTTGTAATCTTTTTTATTTTAAGGTCTATTTTGTCTGATATGAGAATTGCTACTCCAGCTTTCTTTTGCTTCCCATTTGCATAGAATATATTTTTCCATCCTCTCACTTTCAGTCTGTATGTGTCTTTAGGTCTGAAGTGGGTTTCTTGTAGAGATATATATATATATATATATATATATATATGGGTCTTGTTTTTGTATCTATTCAGCCAGTCTGTGTCTTTTGGTTGTCATTAAAATGCGTTTAATCCATTTACATTTAAAGTAATTACCGATATATGTGTTCCTATTGCCATTTTCTTAATTGTTTGGGGTTGATTTTGTAGATTTTATTTTATTCTCTTGTATTTATTTATTGACTATATAAGTCCCTTTAACATTTGTTGTTGGAGAAGGAAATGGCAACCCACTCCAGTGTTCTTGCTTGGAGAATCCCAGGGATGGGGGAGCCTGGTGGGCTGCTGTCTGTGGGGTTGCACAGAGTGGGACATGACTGAAGCAACTTAGCAGCAGCAGCAGCAACATTTGTTGTAAAGCTGGTTTTGTGGCCCTGAATTCTCTTAACTTTTGCTTGTCTGAAAAGCTTTTTATTTCTCCATCAATTTTGAATGACATCCTTGACGGGTACAGTAATCTTGGTTGCAGGTTTTTCACTTTCAGTACTTTAAATATATCCTGCCATTCCCTTCTGGCATGCAGAGTTTCTGCTGAAAGATCAGCTGTTAAGCCTATGGGGGATTTCCCTTGTATATTTCTTCTTCCTTTTCCTTTGCTGCTTTTAATATTATTTCTTTGTGTTTAGTCTTTGTTAGCTTGGTTAGTATGTGTCTTTGTGTGTCTTGGTGTGTTTCTCCTTGGGTTTATCCTGTATGGGACTCTTTGGGCCTCTTGGACTTGATTGACTATTTCCTTTTCCATACTGGGGAAATTTTCAACTACAATATCTTCAAAAAATTTCTCATACCCTTCCTTTTTCTCTTCTTCTTGGACCCCTATAATTAGAATGCTGGCATGTTTGACACACTTTCAGAGGTCTCTGAGACTGTCCTCAGTTCCTTTCATTCCTTTTATCTTATTCTGCTCTTCAGAAGTTATTTCTACCTTTTTATCATCAAGCTCACTGATTCATCCTTCTGCTATTGATTCCTTCTAGAGTGTTTTTAATCTCAGGAACTGTGTTGTTTGTCTCTGTCTGTTTATTCTTTAATTATTCTAGGCCTTTGTTAATTGATTCTTACATTTTCTCCATTTTGTTCTCAAGGCTTTTGATCATCTTTACTATCATTATTCTGAGTTCTTTTTCAGGTAGTTTGCCTATTTCATTTATTTGGGCTTTGGTGTTTCTAGTTTGTTCCTTCATGTGAGTAGTATTTCTCTGCCTTTTCATTAGTACTTTTTAAAACTTATTGTGTCTGAGGTCTTCCTTTTCCCATGCTTCAAGTTAAAATTCTCTCTTCCTTTTGGTTTTTGCCCTCCTAAGTTTGGTCCAGTGGTTTGTGTAAGCTTTCTATAGGGTGAGATTTGTGCTGAGTATTTTGTTTGTTTGTTTGTACCTCTGATGGACAAGACTGAGTGAGGTGGTAATCTTGTCTGCTAATGACTGGGTTTGTATTTTTGTTTTGTATATTGTTTAGTCCTGCACAAGGTGCTACTGGTGGTTGGGTGATGCCAGGTCTTGTATTCAAATGACTTCCTTTGTGTGAGTTCTCATTATTTGATACTCCCTAAATAGGAATAGGAAAAGGAATACGTCAAGGCTGTATATTGTCACCCTGCTTATTTAACTTCTATGCAGAGTACATCATGAGAAACGCTGGACTGGAAGAAGCACAAGCTGGAGTCAAGACTGCCAGGAGAAATATCAGTAACCTCAGATATGCAAATGACACCACTCTTATGGCAAAAAGTGAAGAGGAACTAAAAAGCCTCTTGATAAAAGTGAAAGAGGAGAGTTAAAAAGTTGGCTTAAAGCTCAATATTCAGAAAACTAAGATCATGGCATCTAGTCCCATCACTTCATGGGAAATAGATGGGGAAACAGTGGAAACAGTGTCAGACTTTATTTTTGGAGGCTCCAAAATCACTGCAGATGGTGATTGCAGCCATGAACTTAAAAGACACTTACTCCTTGGAAGGAAAGTTATGACCAACCTAGATAGCATATTGAAAAGCAGAGAAATTACTTTGCCAACAAAGGTCTGTCTAGTCAAGGCTATGGTTTTTCCAGTGGTCTTGTATGGATGCGAGAGTTGGACTGTGAAGAAAGCTGAGCACCAAAGAACTGATGCTTTTGAACTGTGGTATTGGAGAAGACTCTTGAGTCCCTTGGACTGCAAGGAGATCCAACCAGTCCATTCTGAAGGAGATTAGCCCTGGGATTTCTTTGGAAGGAATGATGCTAAAGCTGAAACTCCAGTACTTTGACCACCTCATGCGAAGAGTTGACTCATTGGAAAAGACTCTGATGTTGGGAGGGATTGGGGGCAGGAGGAGAAGGGGACGACAGAGGGTGAGATGGCTGATGGCATCACCGACTCGATGGACATGAGTTTGGGAGGACTTCGGGAGTTGGTGATGGACAGGGAGGCCTGGCATGCTGCGATTCATGGGGTCACAAAGAGTCAGACACGACTGAGTGACTGGACTGAAGTGAACTGAGAGCTAGGTCTCTGGTAGTCTAGGATCTTGGAGTCAGTGCTCCCACTCCAAAGGCTCAGGGCTTGATCTCTGGTCAGGAACAAAGATTTCACAAGTGGTCTGTTATGGCATTAAGTGAGATTAAAACAAATACCTCAAAATGAGAAACCAGAGATTAATTCCAGACAAATGTCAGTTACAAAATTAGGCAAATAATCAAAATAATGGAATATATACATATACATATACACCGATAAGCAAAATCAAAATAGTCCAACAAAAATAGAGTAGATTGACCCAGAGAACAGAGGAAATAAAAAATTTTATTTACCAGTTAAGAACAAAACTAACTAAAGCACAAACTGGAAAACAAAATGAAAGCAAGGTGCCAAGTGGGGAATAAAGCAATGAAAACAAAACTAACAAATATGTTGGAAAGAAAGGAAAGAAAAAAAAGAAAGAAAGTATAGATATGCAAAATTAAATAGAGGTAGATGAAAAGATTCATATCCACTAAAGATTAACTGCCAGGTGAAAATAACAGTAGGAAAGGCAAAAAAGGAATAAATGTAGAAGTAATATAGTAGGCTTAAAAAAATTAAAATTATAAAAGAGAGAGAGAAAAAAAGGAAAACTTTGCAGAACTGCAAAGGCCCTATGTAGAGTCACAGGTTTATAACAACAATAAAAAGTGTGACTGAATATACACATATACATATGCACTCATAAGTGAAATCAAAAGAATCCAAACAAAAATAAAATTCAATAGATTGACTGGATGAACAAAGGAAACCAAAAGTTATATCTACCAGTTAAGAACAAAACTAATGAAAGTACAAACCGGAAAACAAAACTAAAGCAAGGTGACAAGTGGGAATAAAGCAATGAAAACAAAATTAACAACTATGTTGAGAGGAAAGGAAAGAAAGAAAGGGCATGCAAAGTTAAGCAGACGTAGATAAAGAAGATTTATATACATTAAAGATTAACTGCAAGGGGGAAAGAACAGTATGAAAAGCAAACAAAGGAATAAATGCAGAAAAAATAATAATAGATTTTAAAAATTAAAAATAAATATTAAAAAAAGAGAGAGAGAAAAAGGAAAACTCCACAGAACTGCAAAAGCCCAGTGTAGAGGCAGAGGTTTATAACAATAAAAAATGTGACTGAGGAAAAAAAAAAGCTCAAAAGCTTTATTGGATTTCATTGTGCCAATAAAATCGATAACTACAACAGAGGGGAAAAAACAAAGGAAAAAAGAATCCAAAAGAATCTACAGAATAAGTCAAAACATAAGAATAATAAATGTTTTTCTCGAGTCACTGCTGTCAGTGGGAGTTACAGTCTACCGCACCTCCCAAGGATGCCCTCCAACACTGTGCTGATCTCTGGACCTGCTGTGGGAGCAGCTCAGATTCTAACCTGGTCATACTCCTGTGTGTTCTTGCCTCCATTGTCCACGGCTACCAGAACAAGTGTGTTTTCTATTGTGGGTGCTCTCAATGTCCTTTTATATATTCCATAGACACAGAGTCTGCCTAGTTGATCATGTGGATTTAACCTGCAGCTTGTAGAGCTGGTGGGAAGGTTTTGGGTCTTCTTCCTTAGCCACACTGCCCTTGGGTTTCAATTGTGGTTTTATTTCCACCTTTGCATGTGGGTCATCCACTAGAGTTTGCTCCTCAGGGCTGCCCCGGAGGGCTTGGGTTTGCCCCTGTGAGGGCCAGATGTGGAGGTGGTGCAGCTGCTTGGGTCACAGGGGTTCTGGCAGCACCAGGTACTCAGGGGAGTTGGTGGCTAGGGCAGCAGGAAATATAGAGCTCTAGGAGGGTATGGCGGAGAAGGCAATGGCACCCCACTCCAGTACTCTTGCCTGGAAAATCCGATGAACGAAGGAGCCTGGTAGGCTGCAGTCCATGGGGTCGTTAAGAGTCGGACACGACTGAGCAACTTCCCTTTCACTTTTCACTTTCATGCATTGGAGAAGGAAATGGCAACCCACTCCAGTGTTCTTGCCTGGAGAATCCCAGAGACGGGGGAGTCTGGTGGGCTGCCGTCTATGGGGTCGCACAGAGTCGGACATGACTGAAGTGACTTAGCAGTAGCAGGAAGGTTGGCAACCAGTATCGGCCAATATGCTTCAGTATTCTTGCCTGGAGACTCCCTCCTGACAGAGAAGCCTGGCAGGCCACAGTCTACAGGGTTGCAAAGAGTTGGACATGACTGAAGTGACCCTGCACACATAGATGCAAGACTTTTTTTGCTTGTGGCAGCTCTGCCCCAGTGAAAGTTGAGCATGAAGGTGGTACAGCTGCTTGGCTTGCGGGGACCCTGGCGGTGCCAAGTGTGGAGGGACACGGACTGCCTCAGGTGCAGGAGTTATGGCCCCATCAGAGTCTTTTTACAAGCCTCTTGTAGCTGGTAATCAGAAGGCCCCTTTGGCCAGCCTTTCTCTGTAGCTCCAACCATTCAGGAACTTAGAGGGCTCCCTTGCCTGGCATCCTTCTCTATTGTTCGGCGCATCAGGCACATAGAGAGGCCCTCCTGGCTGAGGTCCTACCCTGTAGATCGACGTGTCAGGCACTTAAAGAGGCACCCTGGGTGGGGTCTTACTCTGTAGTTCGGTGGGTCAGGCATGTAATGCACCAGCCTCTCTATTGTTCAGCTGCAGGTGCTGGCATGTGGGGAGAGAGAGCCTATGGTGATGGCTCCACCCCTCTACGTGTGACTCAGCAATATCGCCTTGCTTCCATGACTGCCCGGCTTTCTTACACAGGCATTTCCCACCACAATCTCCCCCCTCACATCCCCTTGATCCCTCTCCCCTCAGTCAACAGCAGCCCTCACCTGCGTCCGTGTCCAGGGTATGTATGGTTGCAGCAAGGACTATCTGATTCTCTATCTGACTATTCTGATTCCATTTAGGTTGCCACAGATCAGCTGTTTCACTCTTAGCCTTAAATGTTTTTCCTTTGATTCAGAGAATTGTCATGATGTGCAGATTGAACCCCTGCTTCAGTTCCCTCACCCACTGAGGGCAGGTCCAGTCCCGCCTTTTCCCCTAGTTCCTTCGTCCTACTGAGTTTTGCATGGGTCTATATATTCTTTTCCACTGGTCAGGTACTCCTGTCCACTCTCAGCTGGTGTTCTGCATGCACTCTGTCTGAAGGTGTATTCCTGATGTATCCGTAGAGAGAGAGGTACTCCACATCCACCTACTCCTCCACAATCTTGTTCTCTCCCCTTATTGTGTTTTAATTTCTATTTTTCTGATGACATAGGATGTGAAGCATCTTTTCATATGCTTATTTACCATCTGTATGTCTTCTTTTATGAGGTGGCCATTCAGGTCTTTAGCCCATTTTAAAAATTAATCCTGCAATACAGGAATGGTATTTTATTTTTATGTCTCTAGAAACCAGTGCAGCATCCAGCATAGAATAAGTTCTTAAGAAATAAGTGTCAAAAGAAGAAGAATGAGCAATAAAAACTCATTTAACACGTAAATATATTTTCTAATAATTGTACCCCCATAATGGAAGCACATCCTAATTAAAGTATATAGTTAACATGACACTGTTTCTCAGTTGCCCAAGGAGGTTAGATGAGTATCTATCTACTGTTTTCGCTTCTTACATTGTACCATTTTCTAACAACTCTTCAATGAGAAACTACCAATAATACCATCAAAGGAATAGGTTAAACAACAACCCAGAAGGATGGTTGCCTCTTGGCTGAGTCAACAAATTCTATGTTCCTACACGCTAAATGTACAACTGTCTAATTCCAGTTTTTCAAGGGTACCTTTAAGTCAAAGATCAATAAGGAACATTCAGAAGTCTAGACCATTCTAAAAAAACAGGACCATGTACATTTTTGAATCCTGGTTTCACACTATTAGTGGTTTAATGCTGAGCCAATATTAAGTTTTGTGTCATTGCCTGAAAGTTACAACAAATGTAACCCACAGCATAACGCTGGAGTCATATTTACTCGGAGTCAATATCAACTGCAAGTCCTTGACTTGGACTCCATGGGCTTGGAGTCATATTGCCCGGACACAAATCACTTCTCCTCCAGTTACTCACCGTGCTGTGCTGTGCTGTGCTGTGCTGTGCTGTGCTTAGTCACTCCGTTGTGTCTGACTCTGCGATCCCATGGACTGTAGCCCGCCAGCCTCCTCTGTCACTGGGGATTCTCCAGGCAAGAATACTGGAGTGGATTGCCATGCCCTCCTCCAGGGGATCTTCCGCATTGCAGGTGGATTCCCTACTGTCTGAGCCACCAGGGAAGCCATATTATTGACTTACCACTATCTAAATTATTTTCTTGTTTACTCAACTTTCAGTTAAGGGGGTTTTCAAAATGAGAGGATCTCCTTCCATCTGCCTTCACAGAGCAACCCCCTCACTGGACCACCAGATGTCACTGTTTCTGACAGTTTCCAACTTCTTGACCATCTTAAGATGACACGCTGTTTCAAAGGAAAGGTGTGTTAAGTTTCAAGGAGAGGAAATATTTTAATGCTATGGAATTTTCAATAAAATTTCCCAAAAGCCATATACAACCGTTTTAAAAATATTTTTTCATGTATTACTCAAGGAGTGCGTGTTACACTGGCCACTTCTGAGATGAAGCTGATGATAATGAGGATCTGAGAATGACTTCTAAATGGATCATTTTGGATTTATTCATTAGTTAAACCATTCAACAAAAGCCACTTTCATCAGTGGCTATGTTTAAAATACTTAATAGAAAACTAAATTAAGTTGAAGGTGGATATCACTACTAGCTGGGCTTCCCTGGTGGCACAGACGGTAAAGAATCCACCTGCAATGGGGGAAACCTGGGTTCAATCCCTTGGTTGGGAAGATCCCCTGGAGGAGGACATGGGAACTCACTCCAGTATTCTTGCCTGGGGGAATCCCGACGGACAGAGGTGCCTGGCAGGCTACACTCCATGGGTCGCAAAGAGTGACGATTGGGTAACTAACCACAGCACAGCACAGTATCACCACTAGATAGAGGCTAATGACAGATAAGAGTTACAAAAGGCTCAAATCTATATAAGAGTGACAAATGTTATTTAATCAAGGAGAAACATTATGTTATGAAAGGACAGCAAAGGAAAAGATAATCTGTTGACAGGGGATTAGGAAGAATAATATGGAGGAGAAATATTCTCATGAGATCTTAAAGAACAATTAGTATTTGACACAGGAAACCAGGCTGGGGAAGATTTTTATGTGCAAAGATATTTTTACTTAAAATAGTAAGAGGTTCACTTAATCTCATGTAGGACATATAATAGAAAGTGATAAGAAAAAAAAATAGTGAAACTATACGTTGGGATTTGATTGAGTACCAGGGAATAAGCTTTAGAAGAGTAGCAAAAATAAAGTGAACACTAGAGATTTGTATAGAGTGTTTGAATCCTGGTTTAGGCTTTGAACTATTTAAACTTAGACTAAACACCTCCTACCCCTTTCTGAAAAAGAGAGAGAGACAGAGAAGTAGAGAAAGGCAGTGGTGGTGGGTTTCTTGAGCTGCAAACAGTTTTTTTGATGGATAAACCTGGACAAATAGCACTGTTGGGAAAGTTGAAAAGGTTGAGGATAATTCACTGTATGGCACTCAGAACCTGTAAGCTGTTAATCCATTTTAGTCTGTAGATGATAGTTCTGTTATCAGAAATCATATTTTTATTTTGAGTGGAAAGTGAGAGACAAATCAAAGGTGTGTAAGAACAGATTCTTTTTCCCTGAAAGCATGTGGAGACCTGCCTTGGGACAGACACCTTGGGTCTGTGGTTGAACCAGGCATTTGTATAAGTGGAGCAAGTGGCCCTGTAGACTCGTGATACATTCTCAGAGGTGCTTAAGTATTTGTTGAGTTGCTTAACCTGCAATGGTCAGTCTTAAGCCATAGATACCCCTTTCATGTTTCCACAGAAGTTTCTCTAGTAGAGAACACTCCCATTTTAGTAATTAGGCTCTTTACCACTTTCACAAACTCAGAAAATGTTGCCTGTTTTGAGAATTTTGAGAAGCCTGCTCTTTTTGTTTTTAAGAGTGAAAACCAATCCTATTGCTTTCTCTTTAGGGAGATCTTATGGTTACATATTTTGTCTCTTCAACTAAAAAAATAATTATAGATCATGTGAACCAAACAGCCTAACAGAGGCTGGGAAAGAGAAAATCTTCACACTTCTTTTGGAATAGTATGGCTGCTCTCATACTGCCTTTAGTATCTTGCAATGATTCACTTTTCCTTTGTCCTGAAAGACAGAGTTTTGCCTTCATTTCAGAGACTATTCTGGAATATTGTAACTGAACTACTAACTCATTTTTTTCTCTCTCTGGGATATTTCTCCTCACAGACTAAACTTTCTTTTCTGAGTTTCATATCTACCTCTTTTCCCTTGAACAAGCTAAATAATTCATTTCGTCCCCATTTCAGCTGTTTATAACACATAACCTGTTATTCTACTCCCAGTTTGCTCTGCTTTAACCAAACTGCCCACCTTTAGGAGTTTGAATCTTCCTTGACTTTCCTCATCATTTTACTCTTAATTTGGTTACTTGTGCCACTGTAATATCTACAGTGAAAAAGGCACAAAGAGTTTCCAAGTTTGAAAATTACTTTTGTGGCTATTGTTGCTAAGGCAACCACTTCGCTGTATCCTTGTTTTATTTAGCACATAGAGTCCTTTATGAGCTAGATTTTGAAGAATCACTGTTAGATTTCTTGTCTCCTTATCTTTTTCTTTTAGAAAGCTGGACATCAGTCTCAAGAAGAAGTTAAGGAAAACAGTAACTTCCCTGAACATCAACTCTGAATATGCAGAGCTTATGAAACACCCAGAGGTAAGTGAAGACACTTGCTAGTGAAATACTTGGAATAAGAGCTGGGAAACTCATATATTTCTCACTGACTGTTTGCATGAGCCTAAAGGAGCTAACCTTTATGAATATTAGTTAAGCTTCATTTTTCAACTTAAAAAATGGTGGTGGCCCATCTCACCAAATTATTCTTTATAACCATACCCATTTTTTTGCCATGATAGCAGAATATTCTTCATAAATATGCTTATTTTTTTACTATACTTTAGAAAATGTTACACAATTATGAAAATGCTATACAATTATATATTTGTATATTTATATTAACATGCTACACATATTCATTTAAAATTTACCTTGCATGGTTTTTAGTTACTTCAGTTAACTGCCCAGATGCTGGTTTGGTTTTTTTTCCTGTCAAATTCTTTCAGAGAAAACCACAGAAATCTAAGAACATGTATCTAACATTTGAAAAAAAAAACAAAAAACAAAACAGGTGTTGATTGCAGTGACTTCTTAAGAAACAAATCACTGCTTTCAGCCTTTAGCTGCCCAGAATTTTATATATCTGCTTCAAAGAGCCAGAGGCAGACAAGATTAAAGACAAATGAAATAAGCCTCCTTCAGTTATCCCTAAACGTGTGTAATTGTTCCCCACGGACAGGTGGCTACTTGCGGTGTGGAAGTTCCTTCTGGCATCTTCATTGCACATCGGTTTGCATGCTCAGCGGGCAGGGGTGGGGGTATTTCTGCTCACTGAATCTATGTGTTTTTGCACAGATGAATATTTAGATAAACTGGCAGATCCTTGTTAAAGCTGCATACTCAGCCGCCCAGTAATGTCTGACTTTTTGTGACCCCACGGCCTGCCAGGTTCCTCTGTCAATGGGATTTTCCCACAAAGAATGCTAGAATGGGTTGCCATTTTCTTCTCCAGGGGATCTTCCTGACCCAGGGATCAAACCGAGTCTCCTGTGTCTCCTACATTGCAGGCAGATTCTTGGCTGCTGAGCCACCTGGAAAGCCCATTAAAACTACAAAGGAGTTGATATTGGTCCATTCTAACCTTTCTTCAATTCATCTGTGACACACCTGTCCACCCTCTTTACATCGCCTACTGCCAACCTCTCTCCCACCACCCACAAAACAGGGACCCACAAACTTTACTTGTCATACAGTCAACTGTTATATTGTACAATTACTATAGCGTATTTGCCTTCCTTTAAATTTTTACTTTTCAATTCCAGAAAAATTTCATTTCACTTGCTACTTTGAACTTGGTCCTGTATAAGCCTTTCATATCCATTAACATATCAGTGAGATTGTGAAAAATGGTTTATCTGCATTTTTTTAAAAATCACTTTTCTGAAATCTTTTTTAGAGGCTAGCATATGTATGCACCCACACAAACAGTTTTCCCCTTCTCTTCCCACCCCTACTCTGAAATTTGAGAATCTATTACGTTTGGGTGGTTTGTGGGAAAAGGCAGCTTCTAATTACTTTTGCTTTAGCTTTCTTTGAAGTTGCACAGGGGCGCATAATGTTCTCTGAGTGTCTTCCCACTCCTGATCCCCAACCATTCCCAGGGAGTGATAAACCCCAGATATGGTTGTGCATAGCTCATTTCCCAGGGAGTTTTAAACCCCAGATATGGTTGTGCATAGCTCTTTTCCCAGAGCTGATAGATACATAGGGATGTGTCTCAGCATCTAGTCTTTAAGGGTTTTACCCGCCTTTGTCTTTCTGTTACCTCTTAACCTCCTTGTTCCTTAATGTACACCAGCTCCCCTTCCTTCCATCCCTTGTGGAGACATCTAGCAGCATTTACTACGGTTGTGCCTCAGGCACTGTTGAGCATTGGCACGATGACAGAAAAGAAAATTTGGTCCCAGGCTTAATGAAACTAACAGTATAATTGGAGAGAGGGACATAAATAGGTATTTGCAATGTGCTGTACAACAATAGGGCTAAGTTCAGAGGATTATAGAAGCTGCCTAATTCATGGAGAGTGAATTAGAACTAGCCAGGAAACATGGGGACTTTGTCAGAAATGACCTGTGAAGAGGGAACGGCAGATGCAAAGGCCCAGGGGTGAGCTGATGGGAGCCAGTGGGGAATTCATGGGAGCAAGAGGTATTTCTCTATGCCAGGCTTTTCTTTCCACCAATTTTAATACAGTTATAAATTCTACATGCAAAATTATTTTCAAGGTGGAGTATTCATGGGGCATAGTTACTTCTTCACCCTCAATAACTCGTTTTCTCCAACTGAAGTTATTATAAAATAATCATCAACTAGAGAGGCTCTTTTGTTTTGGGTTGTTCTTATTCCAGTGCTGTGAGTGTAAATGTGGATAGCTGAAATAAGGTAGTGAGATGTGGACTATGAGTTATCAAATTGAATCTGTATGAGTAAAGTATAGAGAGAATCCATAAAATGCAATTCTGAAATTAATCAGTCCATTGGAGGGCTTTATAATGATAAAAGCCAGCATTTGCATTATTTAAGCATTATTATTGGCAGATGGACCACACTGTGCTTCAAACAGGACTCACCCTAATAGAGAATAAGATTAATCAGTTATTGAAATAGTAAGGGTTGCACTAGAGCAGAGGAAATGAAAATAAATCTCGAGAGAAACCAAATGGGTATTAAATGGGCCAATACCATAAGTGAATCCTCCCCCTTCTCAATCCCCAAATGCAAATGGCAAGTTGTTTTAAGGCAGAGTCTAATCTCTTTTGCATCTGTTCTGTAAAGCCTTGCGTTAGACAGATATTTTGCTACAGAACTGGCACTCAGATAGGTTCAGGAAAATGAAAATCTAGCAGTGGAACTGAATCAAAGAATTATGAAATTTGATAATCATTTTTCCCCATTTTTGTATTTTTTTATGTCAATTTCCTGATTTTGAGGAAGAACAACAGCAGGAAAGCCACACAGTTGTCATTAATGGAAAATGCTACATTCTTTCAAGGCCTTGTTCTCAATATAGTGTACTGGAAACCTATGAAAAAGGAACACAGATCCTGAAAAACAGAGTACCTGAGTACCAGATCCCTATCCTTGACTAAGCACAGACCACAGTGTGCAGTCCCAAAGGCAAAAGCTATGTACACAAGTTGAAGTAAGATGGAATTAACATTTAACATTCCATTGCTAGAGGGAACATTACTCCAAACCCCAATTTAGTTT
Source organism: Ovis canadensis (assembly GCF_042477335.2). Classification (NCBI taxonomy): domain Eukaryota; kingdom Metazoa; phylum Chordata; class Mammalia; order Artiodactyla; family Bovidae; genus Ovis; species Ovis canadensis. The sequence goes on along the minus strand of NC_091250.1, from coordinate 39,135,174 downwards.
CCTAGAAAGCTAGGCTGAACCATGTGAAAACATCTTGTTGCTTTGACATAGATGCCTTTTACTTAAAACCAATTTTCTTCAAAGGAACTTTGTATCTCACTTAAGCTCCTTCTGAATCTTGACTCTTCACACTGTAACTGTGAGGAAGCTGGCCTAGAAAGATGAAATCAGCAGCAAGAGGAAGCCTGAAGAAATGCAAAGGAGCTGGGACAGAGATGCTAGGACTTATCTCAAATATTACTTACTTGTAAGATATCGGCACTCTACCCTTCTGGAAGGAAGAGCATTCAAAGACCAGAAAGGCACATTTATCCTCGTCCAGGTTTGCTTTTATCTATAGTACCTTTGTCAACAAAGTACCCTCAGTTCCTAACTGTGACCACCCTCAGGGCAAGAAGCAAAGCAAATCCTTGTCTCTGTCCCTTCAAGGCTATTGGCGTATAAGATGAGGATTTAGGAATTAGTGGTTATCAAAATTTCTGTGACCTGTTTAGGTTTGCATAAAAACTAGCATTGACTCAGCGTCCCGTGTGGGGGCCTATGCGCCAGACTTCCCCACCTCCTTACTTCTGGTTCTCAACACGTCAGAATTGGAAAGGACGTGAAAAGGTAGAAAGGTAGTCTAGCTAATGAAATGCCTAGATCCCTTTTACTGCATTCTTGCAAGGTGGTTACCGTTTCTCCTTAAATACTTCTTGAAGAGTGAATGAAGCCAGGAAAGATGAAATAGAAAGGACAGTTCCTGGTACTATATAGCAGGCCTTGTGCTGAATGATGTATGTATTCTACCATTTAAAACTTGAATAAGTTCTGTGAGTCCCTGTTGCAGTCAATAAAAATTAACATATAAGAAAAGTTCAGTTTGCCGAGAAGTACAAGTATAAACAGTCATGCTTGGATTAGATATCCAGTCTTTCTAGACCCCAAAGCTCATTCTTTTTACACAGCAACTTTTACATTTTTATCTAGGGAACACTCATACTTGACATATTTAAAGGTATTATTGAAAAGGGGTGATGAAGCAATTTAGGGAAACACTGGGTTGAATGATGTGAATACATTCTTTTTACTGCACATGAAGTTCACAGTCTTTAATGTGTTGATGTTCTCTGTTTCTTTCACATGTGATAAAAACTTTCCAGATTTATTGACATTTTATGCAACCTTCAGAATGGCCCTATGATCATGTACTGTTACCCCATTTTACATATGCAGGAACAGGGTGGGTTGTCTTGCTTTTAGTCACCCAGTTGGTGATGGTAAAGCTGTGATTTTGAATCTAGAGCATAAGACTCAGAAATCTGAACTCTTACCCAGTACACAGTACTGGTCCTCTCTATGGCATTTGATGTGTCCTTAGCTTACCTGTCACAAGCAACCTGAGGAACTACTGTTCCTTAAGCCAGCTCCAGTGCCCAGTGCAACTCCAGAGAAATCTTCAAGGATAGGAAATGTACCAGCGTATCCAATGAAATCCATATAGGCTAACAGCGACTGTGAGGTAGATACTCATTAATATTTCATCAAGGAACTGACCATTCTGGCCATAAATTACGCTAATAGCTATATTTTCAAAAGTTAAAACTATTATGGTAAACATTAAAGAGAGAAAATTTAATGTAATTATTATTTAAGGAAGTAAAATTTTCACTAGTAGCTTATTCTTTGTGATTAAGAACTTATTAACAGTGAAGGCAAGGCCTGATTTATTTGAAACTTTTAAAACTTTATTTTTTGGTTAAAAAAGTGATAGTTCATTTGATAAAGTTAAAGCAAGCCATTCCTATTTCTACAATCTAAAGGCAACCATTTCAAATCTACTGTTATTTCAAACATAGTTAATTACATTATTACAGCAGTAATTATATATAAACATATATAATTACATGGCAATTATTATTGAGCTCATGCTAGGTACAAAGCACAATGGAAGCAATTTTCAGAAAATCTCTGTGAAGTTCATATTTTATGTTTGTTTTGCAAATGAGGTGCCAGGCTGAAGATTTCTATGTTTTGTTTTTAAAAATGAGAGAGAAGAAGAGCTGGAATCAAATCTAGATATCTTTGAGAGAATGCTTAAATTTGTCTACCTAAGGAAAATTCATGGCCTAAATGAAGTAATAATAGTGGATGAAGTGTGTTTGTGTGTGTGTGTGTATATAATATGTATGTATATATATACACATATACATACATGTCTGTGTACACACATATAGAAAAGAATAGACATCTACATGTACATAAAATATGTATATATACACACAAATGTATAAACACATATATGTACACACACATATATAAAAGAATACATATATATATGTATACATAAAATAACAGCTTACAGGGTCGTTACTAGGACCTATTAAAAGGTCTGGTGCTGGTGATGAAAAGAGAAAGGAGGTGAACTTAACTGAGGATAAGGAAGTAGGTTTATGAATGGAGAATTCTAAATTTACTTCTAAATACAGTATGTTTGTTTTTGTGGCTTCTATGAAATTTACTGATGGAGATATTTGGTGGCCAATTAAAATGTAAATCTGGATTTAGAGGTTTCTTGGGACGTTCTCAGAATATAGACAGTGGGTAAGACCATAAATTTAATTGCATCATGAGAAATTAGGGAAGAGGGATGAATGTTGGACTCTAGCAAGAAAGAAGTCATTAGATATTATACTTTCTTAAAGATTTGTTGACATATAGTTCTATAGATAGATAGTGCACAAAGAGATGTTTGTGACAAGCATGCGGTTCATGCTACATAATTATGCTACACACTTCTTTATTCACAAAAATATGCTAAGGGAAGAAGTCATATGTTGTTTTTATACTCATACCAAATAAAACTTCAATGAATGCATAAAAGACAAAACCTCAATATCTTCACTCACAACAATATATATATAATCAAAGTAAAAAGATAGGTCTAGTTACAGAAACCATGAAAAGGAAATATGACTTTTAAAAAATTTTCCGCCAACACTGGAGTGAGATGAACCAAAAGAAAGAGGAACCTAACACACAATATTTTTAGTGTGAAATGCAAATGATAAAACAGTTGCACAACCTCTGCTTGAGTGTAGCCTAATCTCAACACAGTAGCCAGGAGTGATGCATTTAAAACTTAAGTAAGATCTTCTCACTCATCTTAAATCCTTTAGTGGCTCTTCTGGCTTTATCCAGAGTAAAAGCCAAAGTCTTTACATCCACCTCTAAAGCCTCACCTGAATAGACACCAATCAATCCACTACCTTCCTTTCTCTCTCTCCTTGCTAAGTGTGCTCTAGCTGCAGGCTGGTGGGCTACTGTGGAAAATGCCAGGCATGTATCTTCCCCTGGACCTTTCCACAGCTGTTCTCTCTGGCTGCAATGCTCTTCTTTTTAAGTATCTACTTAGCTACCTCCCTCATACCTCCAAAACATTGCTCAAATATCACCTTTTTCTTTTTTTTAATAAATTAGGGCAAGGTCTACCCAGACTATCCTATTTAATATTGCCATCTGCTCTCTCCCACCTATGCCAACCTGAATCCCCCTTACCTGACTCAACTTTTTAATCCCTAAACTGTATCTTCTAATATACTAGGTAATTTATGTAATCAGCAAATCAAAGAATCAGCAACTTTAAAATATACCAGTATTTTAAGTAGGAAAAAAAGCTGCCAATAAAAGCATGATATGCCATCAACTGTTATATGTACCCAGATATTACAGTCATTAAAAATGTGAAAAAATTTCTATTTCAGACTTAACAAAATGCATATTTATTATTATTTATTATGCCTCACATTTTTTTCCATCTCCCTATGCTGGGATACAAGATTGTAGGAGCAAAGATCTTTATATGTTCTCTTTACTGAAAGACTCCAGGTGCTTAGAACAGTGCTTGGCAAGTTACAGATTCTCAATAAGTGTTTGTAAAATTAATTGTTAAATTTTTCATTTAGCGAGAGATCACCCTGGACTAAGTAAAAATTAATCAGAGGTATAATGGAAGTCATCCAGGGATTATAAGCTGGGAACAAAGTGTCTCAAATACATATATTACCTCTGGATGAAGAATAGGTTCATGACTTTGGATGGCCACCTTATAAGACTGGGGAGGAGCATATTTGCCATTGTAGACAGGAGCATGTTATGTGCATTAGTTATTACTGTGTACCAAGTTGCTCCCAAACTTAACAACTTAAAATAACACACATTTGTTGTCTCATAACTTTTGTGAGTTAGGAATGTGAGCACAGCTTAGCTGGGCCTTTGTTTTGGGATCTCTCACATGCTGCAGTCAAGGTATTACCTGTCCAATTAAAATAAATAAATTTATATTTAAAAAAAGGTATTGCCTGATCATGTTGCTGTTGCTACTAAGTCAGACAACGTCTCTTCAGTTGGGTCTGACTCATTGTGACCCTATGGACTGCAGCCCCCTACCAGGCTCCTCTATCCATAGGATTCTCCAGGCAAGAATAGAGGAGTGTGTTGCCATGCCCTCCTCCAGGGGATCCTCCCAATCCAGGGATTGAACCTGTGTCTCATGTCTCCTGTATTGGCAGGCAAGGTTCTTTACTACTAACACCACATGGGAAGCCCTCACTTGACCATAGTCATCTCAAAGCTTGACTGGGGAGGAACGTGCTCTCAAGATTATGCTACTGTTGGCAGGATTCAGTTTCTCATAGGTCACTGGGCTGATAACCTTAATTAATACTTTGCTAGTTATTGGCCAGAGGTCCTCCCTCAAGTGGGCCTTTAGGGTATAGCACCTTGCTTTATTGAAGTGTGCAAATCAAGAAGACAATAGAAAGAATCTGACAATCCTGAGATTACAATCTTCAGTAATATAATCATAGAAATGACATACAGTCACCTTTGCCATATTCTCTTGGTTGAAGAGAGTCCTTATACTTAAGGGGGAGGATTATACAAGGACATGAATAGTAGGAGGTGAAAATCATTGGGGACCATCTTAGAAGTCTGCTGACAACATTATGTGAAAGCATCTGGAATTGTATGTTTAAGAAGGGTATGTTTGTCTATGGAGGACCTGAGGAGTATGCTTTAGTAGACAGATCCCAGAGTGCATATTAAGTGATGTTCTTAAGTGGGAACTCTCATCTCTCACTTTCATTCACAATGGTGGGTTTCTGATCATCATACCTCTCTGACCACAGCTGATGGGATAGAAGGTAGACGTCTGACTCAAGACAGTTAAATTCTACTCCATAATTTTTGACTTTGGACTAACAGACTCTAGTTCAGTATTGCTTGGAGAGATGCTATAATCTTGGGAACTGTGACTTGATCTCATCTGTCACACAAAACGAGAAGCCAGAAAAAAAGATTTGCAGAGAAGAAAGGACAAAGATGTTTAGAGAACCACCGAAACAAAAATAGAATGTCTGATGGATATTCTGTTCACATTTCCAGGCATTCTATAATAAGCTTTCACAACCCCCTTCTATTTTGTTGTAAATTTCCACTTCCTTTTTAACTAAAACAAGCTCAAGTTGGTTTTGCAACTTGCAGCCAGAGTTCTTACTAATTATCTCTTTTTGAAGACCTTCAAAGTACCCTTGTTACTGTGACCGTGAATATGACATTATGGTGACGTCTTGTAATAAAGATGTAAGGAAAGCTTAAAGAGAAGCAAAGAAGGCCTTGAGCCTTCAGTCCAAATTACAGAATGATTTAAATTTTTGGCAGAGCAGCTTTTATTTCACTCTCTCAATCTTTATAAGATTTTAAAAGAAAGCATATCATGTAGGGATACGTTTATAACATCCCCTGTGGAACTAAAGAGGCAGGAGTTTGAATGGTGAGAGTTGTCTCAAAGCATATCTAAAGCACAGTGGCATCGGTCTAGTCATTTCTCATTCATGGTAATGCCATTGTTTACTCCAAAACCTGAAACAAAAGGAAAATAGCAAGCTATAGCCCTAGACTCTTAAAATATGGGCTGAAACTAACAAAATAATTTTATTATGGTTGAATGCTATTTGTAAGTAGAGCTTTTTTTCTGTTTTGCTGCAGTGCAGAAGAAAAAAATCACAGCATATTCTAGGAATCCGGAAATACCTAGACTATAAAAGAATGAGTAATAAATGAAGCATTGTCTGCATTGCACTTCTTCCATTTAAGTTGTTTAATCAGCCTCTAATCTTATTCCAAGATACCATTCAACACCCATTCACCTCTTAATGCTGCACTGAGCCAAGGGCTGAGTTTGGACCGTTTTTAGTGAAATGTCAGTTCTCTTTCCTTTTTTTCTTGTCTTGGCTTGAACAGGACTTATATACGTGGCTCCCGTTTCATGCTCAGTTTCCGTAATGCACAGTGATACCTCACTCCACATGCAGTAAGCCTAGTGACTTCTTAGTGTATGGTCACTGCGTAGGATGGACTTGCTTTCTTATTGTTGGCTTGAAGGAGACCGCCTCAACAGGTGAGAATACATGTCAAGCTAAAGGTTTGGGTGGACTCTGGGAGTTGGTGATGGACAGGGAAGCCTGGCATGCTGCTGTTCATGGGGTCACAAAGAGTCGGACATGACTGAGCGACTGAAATGAACTGAACTAAACTGAACTGAAAGTAAAATATTAAAATAGGGGATAAAACCCCCATGTAGAATACCTTCAGAACTCAGGGAGTGAGTTATGTTAGAGGACTTTCCCCTTTGTTCACGTTCTCAGCTAGGACAAAAGCATTGTCCTTGTTTGCTGAAGGAACTCTGCCAAGCCAAGAGTGGTAATTTGAGGTAACAGATCTTTCACTAACTGTATGTTCCTGAGCAAGGACAAAGGTTTCATAAGAAAGATCTCTGGGCTTGATTCACTGATGATTGATGTAATCACGCTTGTGGGGAAAACAGGCCATCTGTGAGTGGCATCCGCTGGGGTGCGTAGGTGTGAGTGGGTTGCACACAAGCCTCCTGGGCAAATTCTGCCAAGCTGTCTTCAGCTCAGAGACTAAATAAAGATGAGAAACTTCCATGCGACATTGAGATAGAGCCATTGTAAGACCAGAAAATACTGTCAGCTTCATCACAAATCAGAATTGTTATGAAACATAGCAATACCTCTATAATAACAGCAATGCCTTGAAGCATTTGATGAAAGTCTGTAAATTCACAATTTCCTCTCAACTTCCCATGCTGCCACCTTAGTTTCAGATAATTTCATGTACCTACCACTGTAGACGTTCATGTGTCCACCGCTGTGGACATCCATGTGTCCATGGCTGCAGATGTTCTCACAGTTGTGCCTAACTGCAGTTTCCAGTATTTCTCACTCAGATTGCAAGGTTCTGCCAGATTAGTCACCATTTATGAGAACTATTTCACAATTCAGGGCAACAGTTTACTTACAAAGAAAGTTGATGGCATTAGACACAAGGCTCTTCTTGTGTCAGCCCCCACCCGTTTCTCCTCCTTTTACTTCACTTTCTTTTTCTTCACTTGTTCATTTCTCCCTTCTCTTCCCCAGTATAGATAAACACACTCTATTAACTTTATGAAATCTGGAAAAAAAAAAAAATCTGAGTTCTAAAAGACATCTGGCCTGGAGGGTTTTAGATGATAGATTTAGGACCTGTACACGTTTTACTATAAATTACTACTATTTCTAAAGCTGTCACTGCTTTCTCTTCTCCATTAACATGTTACATTTTTGTCCAAATGTCCTTCTCAAAAACTCTTTGTACTTTCTTTTCAGAAAAATTTGTTTGAAAACTAATAGCCTTCCCTCCCCCCACAAACTTAAACTATAATTCTACAATGTTCTCACAAAGTAAGAAATAAAAATGAAAACCTCTGGCCCCTCCACCCAGTGCTATTCACCAGAATAATCACTATAACGGTTTGAGGTTTAGCATTTCCTTTGTGTTTGCACAAGTGGTATGTGTCCATGCACTATGCATGCTCTAAAATATCCATACATTTATGAAAGTGAAATAATAACTTTGAAAATACCTTTTTTGATTTGACATTCTATTATAATCATCTTGGGGCTTCCCAGGTGGCTCAGATGGTAAAGAATCCACATTCCAATGCAGGAGACGCAAGTTCGATCCCTGGGTCAGGAAGATCCCCTGGAGGAGGAAATGGCAAAGTATTCTTGCCTGGAAAATTCCATTGATAGAGGAGCCTGGCAGGCTACAGTCCATGGGATCACAAAGAGTCAGCCATGACTGAACAATTAAACAGCAGCGGCAGCAGCAGCAGTGTGATCATCTTTTTAAGCTTACTACCAACAGACCTACTCAGTTCTTTTTCAAGAGAGCCCAGTATTCTAATACCGCATTTGTGGCATAATTTATTTCATTGTTTCCCCATGGATAAACAAAATAAACTGCATAAACAACCTTAAACATATATTTTTTACTGATGAGGAAAGATTTATAAATGTAAACCTGCTTAGTCAGAGATACTTAAATTTTAAATGCTAATTAAATGCTAATTTTAAACTGAATTTCAAAAGATTATATCTATTTATATGCTCACAAACAGTGAATTAAAGGGCCTGCCACTTTGCCAGAGCTTGATGTTATAAAACTTTTTATCTCTTGCCAATCTGATAAGTGGAAGATGCCTCATCCTTATTTATATTTGCATTTTCATGATTAGTGCTCTGGTAGACCATATATAAATATAAATATATATATATATATATATTTTTTTTCCTGCTTCTATCTTCTTCCTCTTCCTCATTTTTCTTGAATTTCTTGTTTCTTTTTCAGGACTTCCTTTTTCACTTCTTTTTCTTATTAGTTTTTAAGAACATATTGTAAAGTACAAATGTCAACTCTTATCTGTCATTTATGAAATGAAATTCCTGTAGATTTTCTATGACCTGTTAACATTTTTATGTTCATTATGGATACTTTCTTGTGACTAATACAGTCAAATCTCTCTATTTTCCGCTCTTTATGGTATATAGGTATCCTGTTTTATTTAGAAACTCCATTTCTGTTCAAATGTATATGTAGTTTTTCTCCAATATTTTTTAAGTACTTTTAATTTTATTTTTTTAATTTATATATTTAATTTCTCTCGAGTTTGACTTTTTCAAATAGTATGATGATTTAGTTTTCAAAACAGCAAATGTGCCTGCTCAGTCATTTCAGTTGTGTCTGACTCTTTGCGACCCTATGGACTGTAGCCTGCCTGGCTCCTCTGTCCATGGGATTCTCCAGAGAGGAATATTGGAGTGGGTTGCCATGCCCTCCTCTAGGAGATTTTCCCAACTCAGAGACTGAACCTACATCTGTGTCTCCTGCATTGCAGGCAGATTCTTTACCACTGAGCCACTGTTAAACAATCAGACTTCAACAGGTGAACTAATCTAGACACGGACCTTACACCCTTCACAAAAATTAACTCAAAATGAGTCATAGACCTAAATATAAAACACAAAACTATAAAACTCCAAAAATATACCACTGGAAAAAATCTAGATGACTTTGAGTGTGGTAATGACTTCTTACCAACCTAGACAGCATATTAAAAAGCAGAGACATTACTTTGCATACAAGGGTCCATCTAGTCAAAGCTATGGTTTCTCCAGTAGTCATATATGGATGTGAGAGCTAGACCATAAAGAAAGCTAAGCGCAGAAGAATTGATGCTTTTGAACTGTGGTGTTGGAGAAGACTCTTGAGAGTTCTTTGGACTGCAAGGAGATCCAACCAGTCCATCCTAAAGGAAATCAGTCCTGAATATTCATTGGAAGGACTGATGCTGAAGCTGAAACTCCAACACTTTGGCCACCTGAAGTGAAGAACAGACTCATTTCAAAAGATCCTAATGCTGGGAAAGATTGAAGGCGGGAGTAGAAGGAGACAACAGAGGATAAGATGGTTGGATGGCATCACCAACTCAATGGATATGAATTTGAGTAAACTCTGGGAGTTGGTGATGGACAGGGAGGCCTGGCATGCTGCAGTCCATAGTGTCGCAAAGAATTGGACATGACTGAGTGACTGAACTGACTGAACTGAATGACTTCTTAGATATGCCATCAGATAGAACCCATGAAATAAATATTGATAAGCTGAACTTTATTAAAATTAAAAACTTTTGATCTGCGAAAGACAGTGTCAAGAGAATGGGAAGAAAAGTCACACACTCGGAGACCATACCTGCAAAAGATATATCTAATAAAGGACTGCTATCAAAAATATACTAAGAGCTGTTAAAACTCAACATAAAACAGCCCAATTAAAATACAGAAAAAAATGATATGAACAGACACTTTACCAAAGAAGATACAGGGATTGCCAATAAGCATATGGAAAAAGATGCTTTACATTCTGTGTCATCAGGAAAGTGAAAATTAAAGCAACAATGCGATACCACTACACACATATTAGAATGGCCAAAATTGAAAGCACTTAAGATACCAAATTCTGGCAAGGATGTGGAACAATAGAAACCCTCATTCCTGGTGGGAATGCAAAATGATACAGCCATTTTGGAAGACAGTTTAGCAGATTCTTAACAAAACTAAACATTAACCAAGTGATCCAGCAATCTCATGCCTTGGTATGTGTCTGAAGGAGTCAAAAGCTCTATGCCCACACAAAACCTACCATGAATGTTTATAGCAGCTTTAGTCATAATTACCAAAACTTGGAAGCAACAAAGATGTCCTTCAGTAGGTAAATGGACAAATTTCAGACAAGGGATTATTGTTCAGTGGTAACAAGAAATGAGCTATTACGTAATGAAAAAACATGGAAGAATCTTAAATGCTTATTGCTAAGTGAAAGAAGCCAGTCTGAAAAGACCACATACTGTATGATATCAACTATGTGACATTCTGGAAAATGCAAAACTATAGAGACAGGAAGAATGTCAGTGGCTGTCAGAGGTTAGAGGAGGAATAAATAGATGTACCACGAAGGATTTTTAAGGCAGTGAAAATACTCTGTATGATACCATAATGAAGACTCATGTTATTTTAGATTGTTCAAATTCATGCAATGTATAGCACCAAAAATGAACTTTCATGTAAACTGTGGGTGATTACGATGTGTCAATGTAGGTTCATCAATAGTAACAAACGTATCAGCCTTGAAGGGAATGTTGATAATGCAAGAGGCTATGCGTACATGGGAAAAGGAGGTATATGGGAAATTTCTGTACTTTCCTCTTAATTTTACTGTGAATCTAAAACAACTCTTTGTTTTTTTACGTCTTAATAAAAACAAGTATGCTATGAAAGGAGAACCTGGGACATTCATTCATTTACTCAGCATGCAGGCATTAGATGAATGAGTGCTATGTGTCAGACACAGAGAATAAAGTGCACAATGACAATCTTTGCTATAAAACATCTTACTGTCTAGCAAGGTTCAGAGAATCAGTGCACACGGAAATGGTATAGCCCAATGAGTGCTATTCCATCAAAGGTGAAGTCTGGGAAAATTACCAGTTTATTTGTGGGATGCTATTTCCTCAAACCATTTTGAGTAATTTTCTTCTGAAACTTCTTTAGAGCCTTTGACACCTTGTACACATTTTTAGTGGGATAGATTTACAGTTTAAGAATGAATGAATGAATGAAATGACTTCTCAAAATAGTCAACTAATTCTCTATTATTAATTTTCTTTTAAATTGTTATGCTCAAACTATAGATTTTTTCATGTTTTCTGTTTATTTTCCCTTTATATATTCCCAGACTGTGCTATTGGTATCATGCAACTTCAGATTTTCTACAAATTCATGAAGAGTTCAATCATCTTATGAAACTTACATATTACGTCAATTATATCTCAATAAGGCTTTAAAAAATATGGATGGATTATCTCCTTTTTTGGTGTGAAATATCCCTCTGTCTCCCTTTTAAGGCTTTACTTGTTTTGTGCATATTAATTATTATTGTATGCCAACAACCATGGATTCAAACAAATGCCAACCAAAAATATTTGGGAAAAAAGTCTCCAGAAAGTTCCAAAAAGCAAAACTTGAATTTACTGATTGCCAGCAACTATTTATGTATCATTTATATTGTAATAGGTGTTATCAGTGGTCTAGAGATGACTTAAAATATATGCAATGAACAAGGTAGAGATTGTTGTCTTCAAAATACTGCCTAGATAATAGGGGCAACTTGGGAAAGGAATATATGGGAACTTTCTATATTATCTTTGCAAGTTTTTTGTCAATGTAAAACTATCTTAAAATTAATGTTTGTTTAATAAAATAGAAAAAATAAAGTATATGGGAGGATGTATATAAGTTATGTGCAAATACTATACCATTTTATATAAAGGACTTGACCATCCACAGATTTTGATATCTGTGAGGGATCCTGCAACCAGTTCCCCAAGGATATTGAGGGATGACTCAATATAGTGTAATTTATCGTTTTATATTTGTTTAAAAAATAGCCATAGCTAACCTTTACACTTTTTAGTTAGCTATAGAGTTGCCATCTTTTAATTGGAGGTTTTGGCCCATGGGGATTTTTTAATCTATATATCTATTGAGATTGCTATCTGCAGTTTTATATTGTGCTTTATATTTGATGTATTTTTCTCGTATCTTTTCTTCATTCCCTTTGTTTCTCCTTTGTTCCCTTTGTTTCTTGCAAGCATGCTAAGTCACTTCAGTCATGTCTGACTCTTTGTGACACTCTGGACTATAGCCCTCCAGGCTTCACTGTCTATGGATTCTCCAGGCAAGAATACTGGAGTAGGTTGCCATGCCCTCCTCCAGGGGATCTTCCCAACCCAGGGATTGAACTTGCATCTCTTATGTCTCCTGCATAGGCAGGCAGATTCTTCACTACCACCACCACCTGGGAAACTCTTTCTCCTCTTACAGTTGGGTTAATTTTACAAAATATTTTCATTTTTTTACTGGTTACCTCTAACTTTTATAATATAAATATTTAAATTGATATTTTCCTACCCAAATCCAAAGTTTATCTATATCCTCTTCCTGAATGAAAAGAATATTGCTATTACCTTAGCAATAAAGTTTGGGGACTTTAAATTGAGATATCCCTGAAGAAACATCTCAGCTTCCAGGTTTTTTTTGACACTAACTGAAATTGGGTGGCTGTTGCAGCTGCACCTCAGTCCAGCTTCTCCCTCTGCCCAAATTCCCCTTTCTCTGCTTCCTCATAGCAGTCTGCAGAAAGTTTCCTGAACACAAATCATACCAACTCAGAATGCGTTCCTGGAGGAGCTAACCCACAACACTCAGGTTGTCCTCTGAGCAGTTTTATATAGTTAATAATGGTTTTAAAACAATGGGCAGAGGATGAGATTGTTAGATCATATCACTGACTCAATGGACATGAATCTGAGCAAACTCCAGGAGACAGTGAAGAACGGGGAAGCCTGGTGTGCTGCAGTCCATGGGATCACAAAGAATTGGACACAACTTATCAACTGAACAACAAATAATGGTTTTCACCTATCTGAGCATAAGTGGAGTCTTTACATAATTAACTGTCCCTCAGTTTGATTTGGGCTCCCTGGTGGCTCAGATGGTAAAGTGTCTGCCTACAACGCGGTAGACTCGGGTTCAGTCCCTGGGTCAGGGAAATCCCCTGGAGAAGAAAATGGCATTTTGATTTGACATAAATTCTCCCTTCAGATTTGATGGTCTTACAGCATGAACAAAAAAACAGTAAACGTCCAATTTTAATGGCCAAATGTCTAAGAGATTGTTTAAAGATTAAGTTCATTTTTGTGTTTAACATTATTTACAGAGATTTCATGTTCTGCACAAAGTACACGTAACAAGGGCAAATCAGCAATGATACAAAGTGAAATAATTTGATTTCTAATAATAACAGACGGTGGCCACCTGCTGTTTGTGTTAAATAAGGATCGTGTTCAGTAATGCCATCATTTACGAAATGAGAGATAGTTCCCCATTTTCCACAATATGCAGAATAAGCATAAATGAATAAAGACATGACAGGTTTGGTAATTAAAAGAATGGCAAAGTTCCAAATTCACTACCTTAGTAAATTCATTATAAGTTGTCGCTTTGCATCCTAGTGGTACAGGGACAGTCAGTATAGATTAAACATAGCTATTTATAGTTACTGTCTTTTTGACATAAGGACTACCTAGTGGGACAATACCTGCTTGACTTTACTAAGGAAAGTGTAAAAGAATAGGCATAAAAACATACTGAAAATTAAAAAGTAGATTAAATATTATTTTACTACATTACTTAGTCCAGCACCAGTTGTAACTAAGATGTCAGAATAATGGATGCTTAATTCTCCATAACCTAAAAAAAGTCTTCTAAACCTAAGTAAATTATTTCTGAAATAAACCTGAATTATTATGCAAATATAATATGAATCTGAATTAATTCCAAAGGAAGCTATGAATTGAGTGACAAGAATACTGGACTTTGAGATTCTGTTTACCAAAGATATAGTACTGTTCCCCATAGGCAAGTTACTTAACATCCCGGACACTGAATTTCTTCACTGTAAACTATGTGATACCTAAATTATGGTGTTATTTTAGTGGATCTAGTAAAATTTAATAAAAATCTTTCTTCCTAGAACAAACTGGGTGCCTAGCAAATACTTGTTTAAATAGCAACATTATTTAAAATAAGAAAATATTTATTTATTACCAACTTTCTTCCAAAACAAGAGTGTACTTTACAGTGATGCATAAAATATGACAAAAGAGAATACAGTGGATCAGAGGCGATAGAAACTTTAAACAACCAGGTAGAAAAAAGAGGAGTCAAGATAAGACTATAGTGATAATTACAAGGGCCTATTGGAGACCTCAAATTTAGCTCTTTCTGGAACTCACATACAAAGGTAGATATCATTCGGTACACAGATCTTTGCTCAGTAACAGTAATGATTACCCGTTCTTGGTATTAAGAGCTGGCAGAGATTTCTCTTGAGATTCTTCATAAAGAGGACAATGTTGGAAGTAATAAACAGCCTCCTCAGTGGTATCATTAAAATAGATGCAGAGACAACAACTTTATAGAACAGTTTCTAGGTGGGTTCCTTTCATTACTCCAAGGAGTAACTCAGTAAACATACTTCTGTGGAGGTCAAGCCGAGGGCAAGGCTATTAAGTCTCGCTTATTTTCTGAAGGGCGCTTAGAAATATAGGGGCAAAGGAAGCAATTGCATTCTAGGTAACTAGATATGTTTTAGAATATCTGAAAGCAGGAAGGGCCTGTGCCCGTCATGTCAGTTATCTTGAACACTGTTTTTCTCACAAAGAAATTTTAAACAGGTGAAAACAGAAGTAAGCTTAAATTGTAATCCTTGGAAAATGCAACAGAAGCTATTCTTTGTTACTCGTTCTCATTTAACAAATGTTTGAGCACTGATTAAGAGCCACATGTTGTACTGGGGATACACACTTCAGTATTGTAGTTCTGAAAACTATGTTAATGTGTATGTATATGTCTACATCTGACTCTACATCTGCATTCATACCTGGCCTATTTCTATATCTATACATCTCCCCCAACACACAGATACCCAGAAATATCAAGTGTTGGTGTCTGTCATCATCAAATTTAATATAGATAAAGAGGCAATGGCAATTGAGCTTCATAAATTTATGAAATTATCAGCCTGCACTGTATTAACATTCTTATAAGGATCTGTAAATAGTGTGACTGGCTTCCCAGGTGGCTTAGTGGTAAAGAACTGCCCGCCAGTGCAGGGGTCACGGGAGACACAGGTTTGATCCCTGGATAGGAAAGATCCCTTGAAGAAGGAAATGGCAACCCACTTGAATATTCTTGCCTGGGAAATCCCATGGATAGAGGAGCCTGGAGGGCTACAGTCCATATATCGCAAAGAGTCGAACACAACTGAGTGATTGAGCACAAAACAGCTTAACAGAATATGTGCATCAGTGGAAAGTTATTGTATTTGGTACAAAGAAGAGAGATGGCTACTGTTTCTTTCCCTTGCAGTATTATCAAAATTCACCCCACCATTCTAGACAGATAGTTCCTGAAGGTCAATTAAACATGCAATATTTTAAGAAGTGACTTTCTAGGAAGTGAAGCTTATCCCATTAATTTATAATGAAAATGAATTCCCTTAGATGTAAACATTTATAAAATGGAATAGATGTGTTATGTGGACAACATTAAACATGTGAACATCTCTAATGACTTGTTTCAGCAATATCTGCCAAGACCGCTGAGGTGAGTTGATGTTTTATCCTCATCTATGTTGTGTAAAAATGATGAAATTTTGTATACTTTGTCTACCTTAAGTCTGTTGTCTTATTTTTTTACTCCTATCATATGAGTCTAATTATAGCCCGTATTAGATGGGAAGTCAGTCCAGCCACTTAAAAACCATACAAAATGATTTAAGAAGATCTGAGAGAGTATGGAAGAGGCTCCCTTATGAGGGCTGCATGTGTTTAGTGCATAGATTCGGTTGCATCAATTTTAACTATTCAAAATAAAATTCTGTGTTTTTTCACTTGATGGCTTCACACAGATAGTTGGTGGATTGGTTAAAAGACATTTGGATAAATTAAGCTCTATTATAGTCATACTGAATTTGGTAATAAGGAGTTCATGATCTGAGCCACAGTCAGCTCCTGGTCTTGTTTTTGTTGACTGTATAGAGCTTCTCCATCTTTGGCTGCAAAGAATATAATCAATCTGATTTTGGTGTTGACCATCTGGTGATGTCCATGAGTAGAGTCTTCTCTTGTGTTGTTGGAAGACAGTGTTTGCTATGACCAGTGCATTTTCTTGGCAAAACTCCATTAGTCTTTGCCCTGCTTCATTCCACATTCCAAGGCCACATTTGCCTGTTACTCCAGGTGTTTCTTGACTTCCTACTTTTGCATTCGAGTCCCCTACAATGAAAAGGACATCTTTTTTGGGTATTAGTTCTAAAAGGTCTTGTAGGTCTTCATAAAACCATTCAACTTCAGCTTCTGCAGTGTTACTGGTGGGGGCATAGACTTGGATAACTGTGATATTGAATGGTTTGCCTTGGAGACGAACAGAGATCATTCTGTCATTTTTGAGATTGCATACAAGTACTGCATTTCAGACTCTTTTGTTGACCATGATGGCTACTCCATTTCTTCTGAGGGATTCCTGCCTGCAGTAGTAGATATACTGGTCATCCGAGTTAAATTCACCCATTCTAGTCCATTTTAGTTCGCTGATTCCTAGAATGTCGATTTTCACTCTTGCCATCTCTTGTTTGACCACGTCCAATTTACCTTGATTCATGGACCTAACATTCCAGGTTCCTATGCAGTATAACTCTTTACAGCATCAGACCTTGCTTCTATCACCACTAACATCCACAGCTGGGTATTGTTTTTGCTTTGGCTTCATCCCTTCATTCTTTCTGGAGTTATTTCTCCACTGACCTCCAGTAGCATATTGGGAACCTACTGACCTGGGGAGTTCCTTTTTCAGTATCCTATCATTTTGCCATTTCATACTGTTCATAGGGTTCTCAAGGCAAGAATACTGAAGTGGTTTGCCATTCCCTTCTCCAGTGGACCACATTCTGTCAGATGTCAAAGATGGAGAAGCTCTATACAGTCAACAAAAACAAGACCAGGAGCTGACTGTGGCTCAGATCATGAACCCCTTATTACCAAATTCAGACTCAAATTGAAGAAAGTAGGGAAAACCGCTAGACCATTCAGGTATGACCTAAATCAAATCCCTTATGATTATACAGTGGAAGTGAGAAATAGATTTATGGGCCTAGATCTGATAGATAGAGTGCCTGATGAACTACAGAATGAGGTTTGTGACATTGTACAGGAGACAGGGATCAAGACCATCCCCATGGAAAAGAAATGCAAAAAAGCAAAATGGCTGTCTGGGGAGGCCTTACAAATAGCTGTGAAAAGAAGAGAGATGAAAAGCAAAGGAGAAAAGAAAAGATATAAGCATCTGAATGCAGAGTTCCAGAGAATAGCAAGAAGAGATAAGAAAGATTTCTTCAGCGATCAATCCAAAGAAATGGAGGAAAACAAGAGAATGGGAAAGACTAGAGATCTCTTCAAGAAAATTAGAGATACCAAGGGAGCATTTCATGCAAAGCTGGGCTCAATAAAGGACAGAAATGGTCTGGACCTAACAGAAGCAGAGATATTAAGAAGAGGTGGCAAGAATACACAGAAGAACTGTACAAAAAAGGTCTTCACGACCCAGATAATCATGATGGTGTGATCACTAGTCTAGAGCCAGACATCCTGGAATGTGAAGTCAAGTGGGCCTTGGAAAGCATCACTACGAACAAAGCTAGTGGACGTGATGGCATTCCAGTTGAGCTGTTTCAAATCCTGAAAGATGATGCTGTGAAAGTGCTGCACTCAATATGCCAGCAAATTTGGAAAACTCAGCAGTGGCCACAGGACTGGAAAAGGTCAGTTTTCATTTCAATCCCAAAGAAAGGCAATGCCAAACAATGCTCAAACTACCACACAATTGCATTCATCTCACATGCTAGTAAAGTAATGCTCAAAATTCTCCAAGCCAGACTTCAGCAATATATGAACCGTGAACCTCATGATGTTCAAGCTGGTTTTAGAAAAGGCAGAGGAACCAGAGATCAAATTGCCAACATCTGTTGGATCATCAAAAAAGCAAGAGGGTTCCAGAAAAACATCTATTTCTGCTTCATTGACTATGCCAAAGCCTTTGACTGTTTGGATCACAAGAAACTGGAAAATTCTGAAAGAGATGCAAATACCAGACTACCTGATGTGCCTCTTGAGAAATCTGTATGCAGGTCAGGAAGCAGTAGTTAGAACTGGACATGGAACAACAGACTGGTTCCAAATAGAAAAGGAGTATGTCAAGGCTGTATATTGTCACCCTGCTTATTTAACTTCTATGCAGAGTACATCATGAGAAACGCTGGACTGGAAGAAGCACAAGCTGGAATCAAGATTGCCGGGAGAAATATCAATAACCTCAGATATGCAGATGACACCACCCTTATGGCAGAAAGTGAAGAGGAACTAAAAAGCCTCTTGATGCAAGTGAAAGAGGAGAGTGAGAAAGTTGGCCTAAAGCTCAACATTCAGAAAATGAAGATCATGGCATCCGGTCCCATCACTTCATGGAAAATAGATGGGGAAACAGTGGAAACAGTGTCAGACTTTATTTTTTTGGGCTCCAAAATCACTATAGATGGTGATTGCAACCATGAAATTAAAAGACGCTTACTCCTTGGAAGAAAAGTTATGACCAACCTAGATAGTATATTCAAAAGCAGAGACATTACTTTGCTGACTAAGGTCCATCTAGTCAAGGCTATGATTTTTCCAGTGGTCATGTATGGATGTGAGAGTTGGACTGTGAAGAAATCTGAGCGCCGAAGAATTGATGCTTTTGAACTGTGGTGTTGGGGAAGACTCTTGAGGGTCCCTTGGACTGCAAGGAGATCCAACCAGTCCATTCTGAAGGAGATCAGCCCTGGGATTTCTTTGGAAGGAATGATGCTGAAGCTAAAACTCCAGTACTTTGGCCACCTCATGTGAAGAGTTGACTCATTGGAAAAGACTCTGATGCTGGGAGGGATTGAGGGCAGGAGGAGAAGGGGACGACCCAGGATGAGATGGCTGGATGGCATCACTGACTCGATGGACGTGAGTCTGAGTGAACTCTGGGAGTTGGTGATGGACAGGGAGGCCTGGCGTGCTGCAATTCATGGGGTCACAAAGAGTCGGACATGACTGAGTGACTGAACTGAACTAATAGTCATACTTCCAAATTTTTTTTATTGAACTTAGATTCCTGCTACTTATTTTGCCAAGGAATAAAACAAGTAAACTAATAGAACTTTTTAAGGAATAGAAGTCACTAAGGGAGATAAAGATTCTTAAGATAGTAATACTAATGATAATAATAATAGTTACCATAATTATATTGAAGTCAATAATGGTAGCTTGGTGGCTAGCATGTACCAGGCACAATGCAAAGCACTTTATGTGTAAAAGTTCATTTCAGTTCAGTTCATTTGCTCAGTCGTGTCTGACTCTTTTCACCCCCATGGTGTGCAGCACACCAGGCTTCCCTGTCCATCATCAACTCCCAGAGCTTGCTCAAACTCATGTCCCTCAAGTCCGTGATGACATCCAACTATCTCATCCTCTGTCATCCCCTTCTCCTCCTGCCTTCAATCTTTCCCAGCATCAGGGTCTTTAATCCTCCACAAATACACAGGGTTGAAACCATTTGTCTTAAAATGTCTTTAGAGTGCCCCCATTTTAAAGAATGAGACCATTTTATTCAGTATAAAATTCTAGGGGCAAGTTGTACTGTTTTACTGACAGTAAATATATAAATATCACTTTCAAGATGATTGATGTGTCTTATTGTCCATTTAAAAGAATGAATACACCTGGCTTCTTTCATTTGGTACAATGTGAGATTCATATATCTTTCCACATGTATCAGTAACTTACTTTTATTGATGAATAATGTTTCATAATAAGAATATGCTACAAATTGTTTGCTTTATCATTCATTCTGTTGCTTGATAGGCATTTGAGGAGGTTTTAGCATCTAGCTAATATAAGTAAAATTTTTATGAACATTCTCATGCAATTCTGTTAATGGATATAGGTTTTCATTTCTCTGTGCCAATACCTAGTAATACAGTTGATGAGTTCTAGAGGAGGTGTGGGCTTCCCTGCTGGCTCAGTGGTAAAGAATCCACCTGCCAATGCATGAGACACAGGTTTAATTCTTGGATCAGGAGATCCCCTGAAGAATGAAATGGCAACCCACTCCAATATTCTTGCCTGGAAAATCACATGGACAGAGGAGCCTGACAGGCTGCAGTCCATGGGCTCACAAAAGAGTCAGACACGACTTAGTGACTAAACAACAATAAGGGTGGGTTTATGTTTTACATTAAAAAACAAACTGTTGGAATGTTCCGAAGATGGCGGAGGAATAAGACGGGGAGATCACTTTCTCCCCCACAAATTCATCAAAAGAACATTTCAATGCTGAGTAAATTCTACAAAACAACTTCTGAATGCTGGCAGAGGACATCAGGCACCCAGAAAAGCAGATCATTGTCTTCAAAAACAGGTAGGAAAAATATAAAAGATGAAAAAAGAGACAAAGGAGGTAGGAAGGGAGCTCCATCCTGGGAAGGGAGTCCCATCCCGGGAAGGGAGTCTTAAACAGAGAGGTTTCCAAACACCAGGAAACACTCTCACTGCCGTCTGTGGCGAGCCTTGGAAGCACAGAGGGCAACATAACAGGGAAGAAAAATAAATAAATAATTAAAACCAACAGATTACAAGCCCAACGGTAACTCCCCCAGCAGAGAAGCAGTGCAGATGCCTGCATCCACCACTAGCAAGTGGGGGCTGGGCAGGGAGGCACAGGCTGCAGTGCTTTTTAAGAATCAGCCAGAATGCCCCGAATGTAACCAGAGTGAACTAACTTGGGCTAGCATACCAGACTGTGGGATAGCTACCACATGAAAAGCTCTAACATAAGACACTGCCAGGACCGCGCACAGAACAAAGGATGGAACAGAGATAGCCAGCTGCAGACCATCCCCCACCGGTGACAGGCAGCCAAAGCCATAAGGGCTGGAAGGGGGCAATCACAGCCCCAGAGAGACTTTACCTACCAAACTTCAAGCAGGCTTCTTTGCTAACTAAGACTTATTGGGGTTCTGGACAGTCACCACCTGCCTGACAAGGGGCACCAGCAGTACACCCAGAAAACTGAGCAGCAGGGAAAGGCGATAAGTCGCAGCACCCGTGCTTGCCAAACACCTGAGCTACTCGGTCCTGGGAAGGGCACAAAACGCAGGCCCAACCGAATCTGCGCCTCTGAGGACTACCTGAGAGCCGAGCCTGAGTGGCTTAGACTGGGGAGGTGCGTGCAGCCTAGGGCCGGCCTCAGACGGTTCCCAGTGGAGCAACATAGAGCCTGAGCGGTGTGTACCGCAAGCAGGGGCAGGCCCAGCGTGGCTGAGACACTGCGAGCACAAGCCAGTGTCATTTGTTTGCAGCATCCCTCCCTCCCCACAGCGCAACTGAACAAGTGAGCCTAAAAAAAAAAAAAAGTGTTCACCACCACCCTCCTTGTGTCAGGGTGGAAATTAGACACTGAAAAGACCAGCAAACAGAAGAAGCTAAACAGAGGGAACCTCTTTGGAAGTGACCCCACACTGCCCACAACACCAGAGAAAGTCCCAGAAATATCTTTACTATTTTTATGACCATTCTCTCTTTTTGTTGTTGTTGTTGATGTTGTTGTTTGATTGTTTTTTTCTTTTCTTTTTCTTCTCCTTTTTTTAAAATTTTTTAAGTCCTCTATTTCTCCTTTAACTTTAATTTTTATAACCTACTATCACTTTTCAAAAAAAAAAGACCCTATTTTTAAAGCAAACGCCATATATATTTTTTGTGTGTGGTTGTTGTTGTTGTTTTTTAATAATTCTCGTGACTTTGTCTTTTTCTTTCTTCTTATTCTTCTTTTCTTTAATATTGTATTTTTGAAAATCCAACCTCTACTCTAGATTTTTAATCTTTACTTTTTGGTATTTGTTGTCAATTTTGTACATTTAAAAACCCAATCTTCAGTACCCAATTTTACCTGAGAGCGAGATTACTGGCTTGACCACTCTCTCCTCCTTTGGACTCTCCTTTTTCTCCACCAGGTTGTCTCTCTCTCCTCCCTCCCCCTTCTCTTCTCTACCCAACTCTGTGAATCTCTGTGTGTTCTAGACGATGGAGAACACTTAGGGAACTGGTTACTGGCTGGATCTGTCTCTCTCCTTTTCATTTCCCGCTTTTATCCTCCTGGCCACCTCTGTCTACTTCCTCCCTCTCCTCTTCCCTGTATAACTCCGTGAACATCTCTGAGGGATCCAGACTGAGGAGAGCACATAAGGAAGTGATTACTGGCTAGCTTGCTCTCTCCTCTCTTGATCCCACCTCATCTCATTCCACTCACCTCTAACTACCCCCTCCCTCTTCTCTTCTCCAGGTAACTCAGTGAACCTCTCTGCATGTCCCTCAATGTGGAGAAACTTTTCATCTTTAACCTGGATGTTTTATCATCAGTGCTGTATAGATGGAGAAGTCTTGAGGCTACTGTAAAAATAAAACTAAAAAGCAGAAGCAGGAGGCTTAAGTCCAAATCCTGAGAACATCAGAGAACTCCTGAATCCAGGGAACATTAATCGATAGGAGCTCATCAAACGCCTCCATACCTACACTGAAACCAAGCACCACCCAAGGGCCAACAAGTTCCAGAGCAAGACATACCATGCAAATTCTCCAGCAACACAGGAACACACCCCTGAACTTCAATATACAGGCAGCTCAAGTTACTCCAAAACCATAGACGTCTCATAACTCATTACTGGACACTTCATTGCACTCCAGAGAGAAGAAATTCAGCTCTACCTACCAGAACTCTGACACAAGCTTCCCTAACCAAGAAACCTTGACAAGCCACTGATACAACCCCACCCACAGTGAGGAAACTCCATAATAAAGAGAACTCCACAAATTCCCAGAATACAGAAAGGCCACCCCAAATGCAGCAATATAACCAAGATGAAGAGACAGAGGAATACCCAGCAGGTAAAGGAACAGGAGAAATGCCCACCAAACCAAAAAAAAAGAGGAAGAGATAGGGAATCTACCTGAGAAAGAATTCCAAATAATGATAGTGAAAATGATCCAAAATCTTGAAATCAAAATGGAATCACAGATAAATAGCCTGGAGACAAGGATTGAGAAGATGCAAGAAAGGTTTAACAAGGACCTAGAAGAAGAGTCAATATATAATGAATAACACAATAAATGAGATCAGAAACACTCTGGAGGCAACAAATAGTAGAATATTGGAGGCAGAAGATAGGATTAGTGAAATAGAAGATAGAATGGTAGAAATAAATGAATCAGAGAGGAAACAAGAAAAATGAATTAAAAGAAATGAGGACAATCTCAGAGACCTCCAGGACAACATGAAATGCTCCAACATTCGAATTATAGGAGTCCCAGAAGAAGTCAAAAAGAAAAAGCATGAGAAAATACTTGAGGAGATAATAGTTGAAAACTTCCCTAAAATGGGGAAGCAAATAATCACCCAAGTCCAAGAAACCCAGAGAGTTCCAAACAAGATAAATCCAAGGCGAAACACCCCAAGACACATATTAATCAAATTAACAAAGATCAAACACAAAGAACAAATATTAAAAGCAGCAAGGGAAAAACAACAAATAACACACAAGGGGATTCCCATAAGGATAACAGCTGATCTTTCAATAGAAACTCTTCAGGCCAGGAGGGAATGGCAAGACATACTTAAAGTGATGAAAGAAAATAACCTACAGCCCAGATTACTGTACCCAGCAAGGATCTCATTCAAATATGAAGGAGAAATCAAAAGCTTTCCAGACAAGCAAAAGCTGAGAGAATTCAGCACCACCAAACCAGCTCTCCAACAAATGCTAAAGGATATTCTCTAGACAGGAAACACAAAAAGGGCATATAAACCCAAACCCAAAACAATAAAGTAAATAGTAACAGGATCATACTTATCAATAATCACCTTAAATGTAAATGGGTTGAATGCCCCAACCGAAAGGCAAAGACTGGCTGAATGGATGCAAAAACAAGACCCCTCTATATGCTGCCTACAAGAGACCCACCTCAAAACAAGGGACACATACAGACTGAAAGTGAAGGGCTGGAAAAAGATATACCACGCAAATAGAGACCAAAAGAAAGCAGGAGTAGCAATACTCATATCTGATAAAATAAACTTTAAAACAAAGGCTGTGAAAAGAGACAAAGAAGGCCACTACATAATGATTAAAGGATCAATCCAAGAAGAAGATATAACAATTATAAATATATATGCACCCAACATAGGAGCACCGCAATATGTAAGACAAATGCTAACAAGTATGAAAGGGGAAATTAACAATAACACAATAATAGTGGGAGACTTTAATACCCCACTCACACCTATGGATAGATCAACTAAACAGAAAATTAACAAAGAAATACAAACTTTAAATGACACAATAGACCAGTTAGACCTAATTGATATCTATAGGACATTTCACCCCAAAACAATGAGTTTCACCTTTTTCTCAAGTGCTCACAGAACCTTCTCCAGGATAGATCACATCCTGGGCCATAAATCTAACCTTGATAAATTCAAAAATATTGAAATCATTCCAAGCATCTTTTCTGACCATAATACATTAAGATTAGACCTCAATTACAGGAGAAAAACTATTAAAAATGTCAACATATGGAGGCTAAACAACATGCTTCTGAATAACCAACAACTCACAGAAGAAATCAAAAAAGAAATCAAAATATGCATAGAAACTAGTGAAAATGAAAACACAACAACCCAAAACCTGTGGGACACTATAAAAGCAGTGCTAAGAGGAAAGTTCATAGCAATACAGGCATACCTCAAGAAACAAGAAAAAAGTCAAATAAATAACCTAACTCTACACCTAAAGCAATAAGAAAAGGAAGAAATGGAGAACCCCAGAGTTAGGAGAAGGAAAGAAATCTTAAAAATTAGGGCAGAAATAAATGCAAAAGAAACAAAAGAGACCGTAGCAAAAATCAACAAAGCCAAAAGCTCGTTCTTTGAAAGGATAAATAAAATTGACAAACCATTAGCCAGACTCATCAAGAAGCAAAGGGAGAAAAATCAAATCAATAAAATTAGAAATGAAAATGGAGAGATCACAACAGACAACACAGAAATACAAAGGATCATAAGAGACTACTATCAGCAATTATATGCCAATAAAATGGACAACGTGGAAGACATGGACAAATTCTTAGAAAAGTACAACTTTCCAAAACTGAACCAGGAAGAAATAGAAAATCTTAACAGACCTATCACAAGCACAGAAATTGAAACTGTAATCAGAAATCTTCCAGCAAACAAAAGCCCAGGTCCAGACGGCTTCACAGCTGAATTCTACCAAAAATTTCGAGAAGACCTAACACCTATCCTCCTCAAACTCTTCCAGAAAATTGCAGAGGAAGGGAAACTTCCAAACTCATTCTATGAGGCCACCATCACCCTAATACCAAAACCTGACAAAGATGCCACAAAAAAAGAAAACTACAGGCCAATATCACTGATGAACATAGATGCAAAAATCTTTAACAAAATCTAGCAATCAGAATCCAACAACACATTAAAAAGATCATACACCATGACCAAGTGGGCTTTATCCCAGGGATGCAAGGATTCTTCAATATCCACAAGTCAATCAATGTAATTCACCACATTAACAAATTGAAAAGGAAAAGCCATATGATTATCTCAATAGATGCAGAGAAGGCCTTTGACAAAATTCAACATCCATTTATGATAAAAAAAAAACTCTCCAGAAAGCAGGAATAGAAGGACCATACCTCAACATAATAAAAGCTATATATGACAAACCCACAGCAAACATTATCCTCAATGGTGAAAAATTGAAAGCATTTCCCCTAAAGTCAGGAACAAGACAAGGGTGCCCACTTTCACCGCTACTATTCAACATAGTTCTGGAAGTTTTGGCCACAGCAATCAGAGCAGAAAAAGAAATAAAAAGAATCCAAATTGGAAAAGAAGAAGTAAAACTCTCACTGTTTGCAGATGACATGATCCTCTACATAGAAAACCCTAAAGACTCCACCAGAAAATTACTAGAGCTAATCAATGAATATAGTAAAGTTGCAGGATATAAAATCAACACACAGAAACCCCTTGCATTCCTATACACTAATAATGAGAAAGTAGAAAAAGAAATTAAGGAATTCCATTCACCATTGCAACGAAAAGAATAAAATACTTAGGAATATACCTACCTAAAGAAACTAAAGACCTATATATAGAAAATTATAAAATAATGATGAAAGAAATCAAAGGACACTAATAGATGGAGAAATATACCATGTTCATGGATTGGAAGGATCAATATAGTGAAGATGAGTATATTACCCAAAGCAATCTACAGATTCAATGCAATCCCTATCAAGCTACCAGCATATTTTTCACAGAGCTAGAACAAATAATTTCGCAATTTGTATGGAAATACAAAAAACCTCGAATAGCCAAAGCAATCTTGAGAAAGAAGAATGGAACTGGAGGAATCAACTTGCCTGACTTCAGGCTCTACTACAAAGCCAGTCATCAAGACAGTATGGTACTGGTACAGACAGTATGGTACAGACAGAAATATAGATTAATGGAACAAAATAGAAAGCCCAGAGATAAATGCACACACCTATGGACACCTTATCTTTGACAAAGGAGGCAAGAATATACAATGGAGTAAAGACAATCTCTTTAACAAGTGGTGCTGGGAAAACTGGTCAACCACTTGTAAAAGAATGAAACCAGATCACTTCCTAACACCTCACACAAAAATAAACTCAAAATGGATTAAAGATCTAAACGTAAGACCAGAAACTATAAAACTCCTAGAGGAGAACATAGGCAAAACACTGCGACATAAATGATAGCAGGATCCTCTATGATCCACCTCTCAGAATACTGGAAATAAAAGCAAAAATAAACAAATGGGATCTAATTAAAATTAAAAGCTTCTGCGCAACAAAGGAAACTATAAGCAAGGTGAAAAGACAGCCTTCTGAATGGGAGAAAATAATAGCAAATGAAGCAACTGACAAACAACTAATCTCAAAAATATACAAGCAACTTATGCAGCTCAACTCCAGAAAAATAAATGACCCAATCAAAAAATGGGCCAAAGACCTAAATAGACATTTCTCCAAAGAAGACATACGGATGGCTAACAAACACATGAAAAGATGCTCAACATCACTCATTATCAGAGAAATGCAAGTCAAGACCACAACTAGGTACCATTTCACACCAGTCAGAATGGCAGCGATCCAAAAGTCTACAAGCAATAAATGTTGGAGAGGGTGTGAAGAAATGGGAACCCTCTTACACTGTTGGTGGGAATGCAAACTAGTACAAACACTATGGAGAACAGTGTGGAGATTCCTTAAAAAAATTGCAAATAGAACTGTCTTATGACCCAGCAATCCCACTGCTGGGTATAAACACTGAGGAAACCAGAATTGAAAGAGACACATGTACCCCAATGTTCATCGCAGCACTGTTTATAATAGCCAGGACAACCTAGATGTCCATCAGCAGATGAATGGATAAGAAAGCTGTGGTACATATACACAATGGAGTATTACTCAGCCATTAAAAAGAATTCATTTGAATCAGTTCTGATGAGATGGATGAAACTGGAGCCGCCTATACAGAGTGAAGTAAGCCAGAAAGAAAAACACCAATACAGTATACTAACACATATATATGGAATTTAGGAAGATGGTAATGATAACCCTGTATGCAAGATAGCAAAAGAGACACAGATGTGCAGAGCGGACTTTTGGACTCTGAGGGAGAGGGAGAGGGTGGGATGATTGGGAGAATGGCATTGAAACGTGTATACTATCATGTAAGAAACGAATCACCAGTCTATGTCTGATACAGGATACAGGATGCTTGGGGCTGGTGCACGGGGATGATCCAGAGAGATGATATGGGGTGGGAGGTGGGAGGTGGGAGGGGGGTTCAGGATTGGGAACTCATGTACACCTGTGGCTGATTCATGTCAATGTATGGCAAAACCAATACAGTATTGTAAAGCAAAATAAAGTAAAAATAAAATTTTTTTAAACAATGAAAAAAAGAAAACCTGTTGATACTTTTCTCAAAGAGATCATACCATTTTACACTCCTATCAGTGTATAAAATTCAACTGCCATATATCCTCACCAATATTTAGAACCATCAATCTTTCATTTTAGCCACTCTACTGAATATGTGTTGGTGTTTCATTGTTTTTAATTTCATTTATCTGATGACTTACACTGTAGATATACTTTCATGTGCTTTTGCTGGGCTCTGCTCAGTCACCTCAGTTGTATCTGACTCTTTGTGACCTATGGACTGTAGCCTGCCAGGCTTCTCTGTCCATTGGATTCCATGGTATTTTTAGATAAAAATTGAGGGAATTTATTGCCAGCATATATTCTTTATTCTTAGAATGTCAAGGAAATTTACTGATTTTTTAATATCTCTTTTAGGATGTTTGTTTAAATATCTTGCCCTCTTTTAGTTTTGTTGATTGTTTCTTTTTTATTATTAAATGGTGAGAATTTTTTTAATGGTTTCTATTGATTGGCTGAATTTTTAATTTGGATGAAATTATTTATCATTTTCTTCCTTTAGGATTGGTGCTTTCTGTGTCCTTTTTAAGAATTTGCCTATGCTCAGGTCATGAAGATATTCTCTGATTCCTGTCTTCTAGTAGGTTTACAGTTTGGACTTATGGTTAGTTTTTTTTTAGGTCTGGGTCCATAATCCATTTCGAATCATTTTTTATATAATGTAAGGTAGACGTTAAAGTTCGCTTTTTTCCCATACAGATACCCAGTTGTATCAGCAACATTTATTGAGACATCTCTTTCCATTGCTTCGGTTTCTGTCAAATGTCAATTGAACATATAAGTGAGGGTCTATTTCTGGAGTCTCTTTTCTGTTTCATTGATCAAATTTTCTGTTCTCATGCCAATATCGTTATGCAGTTTTGATTATTATAAATTTATACTAAGCATTTTACCTAGAGTCAGAAGCCATTACACATAACATGTAAGGCTCTTTCAACAATAAAATTCCATTTACCTCTTTCTTTTGTCCTGTTATCATTTCTTCTAAGGGATTCTTGCCCACAATAGTGGATATACTAATCTGAGTTAGATTCATCCATTCCAGTCCATTTTAGTTCACTGATTCCTAAAATGTTATTCACTCTTGCCATCTTCTGTTTAACCACTTCCAATTTACCTTGATTCATGGACCTAAATTCCAGGTACCTATGCAATACTGTTATTTACAGCCTCAGACTTGACTTCCATCACCAGTCATATCTTGGGTGCAGTCTCAAAAATGACAGAATGATCTCCATTTATTTCCAAGGCAATCCATTCAATACCACAGTAATCCAAGTCAATGCACAACCAATGCTGAGGACATTGAAGTTGAATGGTTCTAAGAAGATCTACAAGACCTTCTAGAACTAACACTCCAAAAAAGATGTCCTTTTCATTATAGGAGACTGGAATGCAAAAATAGGAAGTTAAGAGATACCTGGAGTAACAGGCAAATTTGGCCTTGGAGTATAAAATGAAGCAAGGCAAAGGCTAACAGAGTTTTGCCAAGAGAATACACTGGTCATAGCAAACACCCTCTTCCAACAACAAAAGAGGAGACTACACACATGGGCATCACCAGGCAGTCAATACCAAAATGAGACTGATTATTTTCTTTGCAGCCAAAGATTGAAAATCTCTATACAGTCAGCAGAAACAAGACTGGGAGCTGACTGTGGGTCAGATCATGAACTCCTTATTGCCAAATTCAGACTTAAATTCAAGAAAGTAGGGGAAACCACTAGACCATTCAGGTATATGAATAAAAATCCTAAGTAAAATCCCTTATGATTATACAGTGGAGGTGAGAGATAGATTCAAGGCATTAGATCTGATAGAGTCCCTGAAGAACTATGGAGAGAATCATGACATTGCACAGGAGGCATTGATCAAAACCATCCCCAAGAGAAAGAAATGCAAAAAGGCAAAATGGCTGTCTGAGGAGGCCTTACAAATAGCTGAGAAAAGAAGAGAAGATAAAGGCAAGGAGAAAAGGAAAAATGTACCCACTTGAATGCAGAGTTCCAAAGAATAGCAAAGAGAGATAAGAAAGCCTTCCTCAGTGATCAGTGCAAACAAACAAAGGAAAACAATAGAATGGGAAAGATTAGAGATCTCTTCAAGAAAATTAGAGATACCAAGGGAAATTTTCATGCAAAGATGGGCACAATAAAGGGCAGAAATTGTGTGGACCTAACAGAAGCAGAAGAGACTAAGAAGAGGTGGCAACAATACACAGAAGAACTGTACAAAAAATCTTCATGAACCAGCTAATCATGATGATGTGATCCCTCCCCTAGAGCCAGACACCCTGGAGTCAAAGTCAGGTGGGCCTTAGAAAGCATCACTACAAACAAAGCTAGTGGAGATGATGGGATTCCAGTTGAGCTATTTCAAATCCTAGAAGATGATACTGTGAAAGTGCTGCACTCAACGTGCCAGCAAATTTGGAAAACTCAGCAGTGGCCACAGGACTGGAAAAGGTCAGTTTTCATTCCAATCCCAAAGAAAAGCAATGCCAAAGAATGTTCAAACTACCGCACAATTGCACTTATCTCACATGCTAATAAAGTAATGCTCAAAATTCTCCAAGCCACGCTTCAACAGTATGTGAACTGTGAACTTCTAGATGTTCAAGTTGGATTTAGAGAAGGCAGAGGAACCAGAGATCAAATTGTCAACATCCGTTGGATCATAGAAAAGGCAACAAAGTTCCAGAAAAAGCATCTACCTCTGCTTTATTGACTACACCAAAGGCTTTGACTGTGTGGATCACAAAAAACTGTGGAAAATTCTTCAGGATATGAGAATACCAGACACCTTACCTGCCTCCTGAGAAATCTGTATGCAGGTCAAGAAGCAAGTTAGAACTGGACATGGACAACAGACTGGTTCCAAATAGGGAAAGGAGTACATCAAGGCTGTGTATTGTCACCGTGCTTATTTAGCTTATATGCAGAGTACATCATGCAAAATGCCAGGCTGGATGAAGCGTAAGCTGGAATCCAGATTGCCGGGAGAAATATCAATAACCTCAGATATGCAGATGACACCACCCTTATGGTTGAAAGTGAACAAGAACTAAAGAGCCTCTTGATGAAAGTGAAAGAGGAGAGTGAAAAAGTTGGCTTAAAGCTCAACATTCAAAAGACTAAGATCATGGTATTTGGCCCCATCACTTCATGGCAAATAGACGGGGAAACAGTGGAAAGTGTCAGACTTTATTTTGGGGGGCTCCAAAATCACTGCAGACGGTGACCACAGCAATGAAATTAAAAGACTCTTGCTCCTTGGAAGAAAAGCACAGACATTAATTACTTTGCCAGAAAAGGTCTGTCTAGTCAAAGCTACGGTTTTTCTAAGAGTTGTGTATGGATGTGAGAGTTGGACCAAAAGAAAGCTGAGCACCGAAGAATTGATGCTTTTGAACTGTAGTGCTGTAGAAGACCCTCAACAGTCCCTTGGACTGCAAGGAGAGCCAACTAGTCAATCCTAAAGGAATCAGTCCTGAGTATTAGTTGGAAGGATTGATACAGAAGTTGAAACTCCAATAATTTTGCCACCTGATGCAAAGAACTGACTCCTTGGAAAAGACCCTGATGCTGAGAAAGACTAAAGGCAGGAGAAGAGGATGACAGACGATGAGATGGTTGGACAGCATCATTGACTCGATAGACATGAGTTTTAGCAAGTTCCAGGAGTTGATGATGGACAGGGAAGCCTGGCATGCTACAGTCCATGGGCAAAGAGTCAGACACGACTGAATGACTGAACGACTGTACCGAACCGAACTGTTGTCATATATATTACATCATTATGTTTAAGCCCCACAATTCAGTGATAATTTTATTTTTAAAAAGCATGTATCCTGTAATGAATAAGGAAATTAAAAAATAGTTCAGTTCTCTATATTTCCTCAGGTACCATCTCATATACTCTTTATTCCTTCCTATAAATGTGACTTGCTGCCTTGCTTCATTTTCTTTCAGCCTGTAGAATATTCCTTGACATTTTAGAGAATATATGCTGGCAATAATTCCCTCAATTTTTATCTAAAATTACCTTTATTTTGCCAATATTTTTGAAATATATTTTGCTAGATATATAATCCTGGCATAAAAGTTTTATTTTCTGTAAACATATAAAATTATTCCATTATTAGCCCTGTTCTCACTTATATAATGTGTCATTATTTGCTGCTATTATCATAATTATCTTTTTGTCTGGTTTTTAGTAATTCTGTTGTGTTCTACTCATGTATGATTAATTTTTTTACTTATTCTTGGAGTTTACTTTGTTTCTTGGGTATTTATGATTATATTTCTTGGACTAAATATGAATAATCTAGATAATTATTTCTTTGATATTATTTCTATCCTATTTTCTCTCTCTTCTTTTTCTCTGAGATTCTAGTTATTCATAAATTAGTGTGCTTGATATTACTAGTATTAGGATCTGTTATTTTTGGTTTGAATATTTTTCTCTGAGTTCTTTAGGTTGAATATTTTCTTGATCAGTCCTCTGATGATTTACTATATCATCTTTAATCTGCCAGTAAGTCATCCATTATATTTTTTTATTTAAATGTTGTACATTTTAATTATTTAATTTTCACTTAGTTCTTTTTTATAGTTTTCATTTTCTGCTAATATTTCTCATTCATTCCTTTTTTACAAAAATATTTTCTTGAACATATAATGCCTGCTAATTCCAACACCTGCATAATCTCTAGGTTATTTTCTAGTGACTATTTTTATTTTAATTACACGCCTTGTTTTCCTCTTTTATTCACATTTCTCTGAAAAAAATTTAACTTACATTCTAGAAATTGAGGATCTTCTGTACAGACACTAGATTTGGTTATCTTCCTCTAAGGAGTGTTTGTTTTTGTTCTAGCAGGTATATTTACTGGACTCAAATTCCAAACTGAATCTCTTGTGTAAAGGGCAACAGAAGAAATTTCTACTATTCTTTCAGCCTTCTAGATGACACTTTTCCCTGTGATCTCTGGATTCTTTCTGTCTCCCTCAAGGGCATTCCAGGTGTCAGCCAAAGATTTTGCAAAAGTGTACTTAAAGAATTTGGGTCTTCCCCTTCTGTGGTTTATTCATTTTGAAACTTTTTCTCTAACAACTCTGAATTCCATCCTCTGACTCTTTGAGATAGTAAAGCTGTGGTTCTCTGCTCTTGTATTCTAGCTACCCCATGCCACACTCATGAGAAAAGGATTTTTAAAATGTAAATATATTGTATATATTCCAGAGTGGATAACTGGTACTGTGAGAGGTTCCATCCAATACAACATCTCTATCTTATTTGAAGCAGAAATTCTCACTTTGTTTGTGACCTCTGAATACATTTATTTATTTCTTCTTTGCCTATTCAGAAACACATTTTTAAAGTACTCATTTTTATATTGGCAGAAGTTTTATAATGTCCAGAATATTCTGAAAATAAAAGTTTCTAAACTACTTTTATCTTGATAATATGGTATGGCAGTATTATAATGTATTTATCTCAGGAAAAAATGAAATTTCTATAAAGCATTCCTATAACTTGATTTGAACATTACTATGTTCTAGAGTGAGCACCAAGGTAAACTATTTGTGAAGCAGACATCCAACTAAATGTTGAAGGTGTTTCAGAGTAAGTTCTCCCTAACATTGCAGTTCCTACCTTATAGCCCCTTCATGATCTAGAGACAAAAACCTTTCTATAAATACTAACAGTAATAATGGAAACTTTAAACTTGTAAAGTGGTAGACATCTGTGGAAATGTATGCCTTCTACTTACTTTTAGATATAAGAACAAAATATACTGTGATTATTCACAACAAATGAGTTTAACACTGAATTTCTGAAACTTGAAACCCAGTTTTATTTTAAAGCAGATTGTAGGAACAAATCTAAGAGATATCAGTAGTTAAAAATTGAAAAGACCAAATCCTTTGAGTGCCACTTTAATCCCAGATCAAACGAGGACTGCTGGTCCAAGAACTATAATCAATTTCATTTAAACACATCAGAGCAGTCTCGTGATTATTTCCATACTTCGCTGAAGGAGGAGGGAATGTGTAGAACACAAATGCTCTTCTTAGAGCTAATTGTACCATGCCCAGATTGAATCAGCATTTCCAACAATTTCTGTATTTCTTTTCTACGTTTTTAAATACTCTTTATCCCCCAGGGCTAGAGTTACCCAGCATAACTCGTCTTACTTTACTGCAAGAATACATCTACTGTTGCATAGGAAAAGAATTCTCCTCACAGCAGCACTACTCATTTACGTGCTCCCTTGTTCTGGAAAGAGTTGTGTGGTAGCTTGGTGTTAAGGGGACATTGCAGCCATGTAACAGGAGCGTAGGTGTAGTGACACAATCTGGGTTGCAGACCTCAGAGCACATGGGGTGGGAGGTTGCTGAGCAACGGCAGATCAACACTGGAAGGGGGCAGGACACCGCATCCCATTCCCCTTTCCTGACACCCTTCAAGAGCCACAGTGGGGCTGTCAAAGTCCAGGCACTGTTCACCAGTCTGAAGAAGGAGCATCAGTGCTGCGTTGTCAGGAAAACCAAGCTGTCTCCTCTGGAGCTGGCTCAGATACTGTAAGCTCCTTTAGAAAATGAGAGCTCAACTCTCACCTGTCACTCAGTAAGAATGGTTTCTTCAAATTCTGTCAGTCAGGCGTGATGTCAGGAATGCGAACTCAGCCCTTTCTCTGCCCTGTGTGGTTATGAGACAGATGTGGAGGGAGGTCTGTGAACAAGGCAGCTCTGTGCAGAGCTGTGAATTAGAAGCTCATCTTCAGAACAGTTTGCTCAAGCTCCCAACACTGTATTCCAGTGTTCTCCCTGGCAAAGCCCAACTCAGGCTTATTTCCCACCCTGTCAAAACTGACCTTGATCATTTCCCAATTCCTGGAGCCCCTCCCCCTTCCCCGTTCTCTACATACCGCTGATTAACCTGTTTGGAAAAAAAATTTTTTTCCCATAGCAGCACTATTTATAATAACAAAGACATAGAAATAATCCAAGTGCCCATCAACAGATGACTAGTTTAAGAAGATGTGATATATATAATATACATATATGTATATTATAGAATATCACTCAGCCATAGCAAAGAATGAAATATTGCCATTTGCAGCAACATGGATGAACCTAGAGAATATCATACTAAGTTTAAGTAAGTCAGACAGAGAAAGACAAATATTATATGATATCACTTACATGTGAAATCTAAAAAATAATGCAAATGAATCTGTTTACAAAACAGAAACAGACTTATAGAAAACTAACAGGGTTACCAAAGGGGACAAGCAACAGGGGAGGGATAAATTAGGAGTATGAGATTAACACAAACTACTACACATAAAACAAGTAAATAACAAACATTCACTGTATAGTTCAGTGAACTATACTCAATATCTTATAATAACCCATAATGAAAAATAATCTGAAAAAGTATATATATAACTGAATCACCCTGCTCTATATCCAAAAATAACACAGCATTGTAAATCAATCACATCTCAATTAAAAATTATGTTAGTTTAGCACCATCATTATCATTTTAATTCTCATGAGTTAAATATCATGTATATTTGCAAAAAAAGTATTTTGAGCCTGTCATTTTTGGTATCTTAACCGTAAGACTTGTGTGTGTTTGGGGTCCAATGTGAATTGTTCATGGCCCTAAAGGGACTGAGGCAAACACACATGGTCCTCCCTCCCTTTCTCCTAACCCCTCTTTTTAAAAAAAAAAATTGAATTATAGCTGATTTGCAATGTTGTGTTAACTTCTGCTGTCACTAAACTGATTCAATTATACATACATTTTGTTTTTCATATTATTTCCCACTATGGTTGGTCACAGACTCTTCAGTACAGTTGTTTATAAAATTATTATTCAGTACAGTTGTTTAGAAAATTATTATTCAGTACAGTTGTTTAGAAAATTATTAATAAAGATTTATGTTCATGGTTATGTAAGCATTGGAAGGGAACTTAGAGCCTCTTTATGTTCACAGTCTCATTTTACAGATTAGAGACCTTGTCTGCACGTGACCATGTAATTACATGAGAGGAGAGTGCAATAGGTTATGTTTATTACAATTACTATGAAATCATATGTAATTAAACAATTAGTTGAAATTGAAAAATGGCAGGTAGTGAGAGTTATTACTAGGGAAGATTGATAGAATAGCTACCCAGAGACCTCTCTCATACCTGATATATTTTTTTAGTTATTATGTCAATACAGACTGTTCTCAGCTTGCAGAATCTCATTGCTGCAAGTATCAAACAACTGTTTGACAAATTCAGGGCTTACAGAAGACTCAAGTGGAAACCTGAGTGTCAGTGTATTAATTAATAAAGAGAAACATAACTGTCAAGTAGACTGAGAAGAATCATTGATGTTGTAAAGAGTACAATATAGCTGAAATTAATAACAGTAATAATAAAATTTAAAAATTAATAGAACATTATATGCCAGGCACTGATTGATATACTTTAGAAAACAAGTCCTCTGAGCTTCTCAACAATGTTATAAAGTAGATACTATCATTGTTCCCACTCCAGAAATAAGCAAGTCGAGAAACTTGACCATCACCATAAAGCTAGTAAATGGTATAGTTGGGTTGTAAACCCATGTAATCTGATTTTACCCACTCTTCAATAGTGCCTCAGTAATGGTTCAGTAAACACAAAGGCAGAACATATGTTTAGATACCTGATTTACATTTTTGGTTGTTGGGATAAGGAACAAACCAACCCTAGTCTGTTCTCCACCTGGAGAGATTTTGCCATGCTCCCAGGAAGGGGGGCATTTGCCAGCATCTGCAGGCATTTTGTGTTATCACTACTGGAAGATGGGCTACTACTGGAATCTAGTAGGAAGAGTCCTGGAATGGTGTTAAACATCCTGCAAAGCACAGGATATCTGCCAACAAAAAAAGAATTACCCAGTCTAAAATGTCAGTAGTCCTGGAGCTGAGAAACCCTAGTATAAGGCAGTGGGAGCTGTATCCAACTCCACAATGGAAATCGTGCCCCATTGGGTCATTCTTGAAGGGTTCTTGGGTCCAGGTGCTCTGTTATTTATAGCACTGTGCTTGGATGTGCATTTCAAATTTGCCTTTCTGAGTTGCATTTTTCTGTATTCTAAAATGGTTAATTCCCAATATATTCAATAATTTGTCCCATTAGATGTGATTTTAAAAATTGTGTGCCTTTTCCATTACCTCCCAAAGTTATTTGCAACTCTAATACTGAAACTATCAAAATTAGTTACAAATACTGAATCCATCTACATGTTTCATGTGATTTAAGCCAGAGTTCTGTTTTCATAAGCAAAGGTCACATTTTTTTCACAGGGATTGAAAACAAAACTAAGAATGATCATGAACACCTTCAGTTCAATTCAGTTCAGTTCAGTCGCTCAGTCTGTCCAACTCTTTGCAACCCCATGAATTGCAGCACACCAGGCCTCCCTGTCCATCACCAACTCCCAGAGTTCACTCAGACTCACATCCATCGAGTCAGTGATGCCATCCAGCCATCTCATCCTCTGTCATCCCCTTCTCCTCCTGCCCCCAATCCCTCCCAGCATCAAAGTCTTTTCCAATGAGTCAACTCTTCACATGAGGTGGCCAAAGTACTGGAGTTTCAGCTTTAGCATCATTCCTTCCAAAGAAATCCCAGGGCTGATCTCCTTCAGAATGGACTGGTTGGATATCCTTGCAGTCCAAGGGACTCTCAAGAGTCTTCTCCAACACCACAGTTCTTACTAACATTTAACCTAGGATATTTCACTCATGTAATCTATTCCATGCTACTTTTTCTTATCCAGACTGTCAATAAGCCTTTCTGATTAACTCAGAGCCAAATCCCAGAGTGTTTCTGAATATCATTTCTTGAAATTAGAAGAGTCTCTAGCGTGGAACAGAGCTATCATGGTCTGGGGATTTCTGCCTCTGACCCAGAACTATGACATGAAAAAGAAATATACAGATTTAGGGTTGTTGTTGTTTTTTTTTTTTTAATCCTTTTAGATACCAAAGTATGAATTCTTCTGACAAAAGCTGCTAACTTGCACTTCTCTTGTGTTGTTGAAAGAGGGTGTTTATAACCAGTGCATTTTCTTGGCAAAACTCTGCTAGCCTTTGCCCTGCTTCATTTTGTACTCTAAGGCCAAATTTGCCTGTTACTCTCAATATCTCTTGACATCGACTTTTGCATTCCAGTTCCCTATAATGAAAAGGACATCTTTTTTTTTTTTTTTTTTTTTGGAGTGTTAGTTCTAGAAGACCTTGTAGGTCTTCATAGAACCATTCAACTTTAGCATCTTTAGCATTGCTGGTTGGGGCATAGACTTGGATTACTGTGATATTGAATGGATTGCCTTGGAAACGAACAAAGAGTATTCTGTCATTTTTGAGATTGCATCCAAGTACTGCATTTCTGACTCTTTTGTTGACTATGATGGCTACTCA
Organism: Ovis canadensis; assembly: GCF_042477335.2. Taxonomy (NCBI): domain Eukaryota; kingdom Metazoa; phylum Chordata; class Mammalia; order Artiodactyla; family Bovidae; genus Ovis; species Ovis canadensis. Next base: position 39,095,950 of record NC_091250.1, on the reverse strand, counting down.
TTTCTTCTAAGGGATTCTTACCCACAATAGTAGATATAATGTTCATCTGAGTAAAATTCACCAATTCAATACATTTTCTCTTCTCTTCTCTTCAACACACAAGCGAAGACTCTACACATGGACATCACCAGATGTCAATACCAAATCAGATTGATTTTATTCTTTGTAACCGAAGATGATGATGCTCTATACAGTCAGCAAAAACAAGACTGGGAGCTGACTGTGGGTCAGATCATGAACTCCTTATTTCCAAATTCAGACAATTTCAAGAAAGTAGTGGAAACCTCTAGACCATTCAGGAATGACCTAAATCAAATGTTTATGATTATACAGTGGAAGTGACAAATAGATTCAAGGGATTAGGTCTGATAGAGTGCCTGAAGAACTATGGACGAAGGTTCACGACATTGTACAAGAGGCAGTGATCAAGATCATTCCCAAGAAAAAGAAATGCAAAAAGGCAAAATAGTTGTCTGAGGAGGCCTTACAAATAGCTATGAAAAGAAGAGAAGTGAAAGGCAAAGGAGAAAAGGAAAGATATATCAATTTGAATGCAGAGTACCAAAGAACAGAAAGGAGAGATAAGAAAGCCTTACTCAGCGATCAATGCAAAGAAGTAGAGGAAATTAATAGAATGGGAAAGACTAGAGAGCTCTTCAAGAAAATTGATACCAAGGGAACATTTCATGCAAGTTCAGTTCAGTCACTTAGTCATATCTGACTCTTCAATTCCATGGACTGCAGCACACCAGCCTTCCCTGTCCATTACCAACTCCCAGAGCTTACTCAAACTCATGTCCATCTAGTCAGTGATGCCATCCAACCATCTCTTCCTCTGTCATCCCCTTCTCCTCCTGCCTTCAATCTTTCCCAGCATCATGCAAAGATGGGCACAATAAAAGACAGAAATTGTTTGGACCTAACAGAAGCAGAAGAGATTAAGAAGAGGTGACAAGAGTACACAGAAGAAATGTACAAAAAAGATCTTTATGACCCAGATAACCATGATGGTGTGATCACTCACCTAGAGCCAGACATCCTGGAGTCCAAAGTCAAGTAGGCCTTAGGAAGCATCACTGTGAACAAAGCTAGTGGAAGTGATGGAATTCCAGTTGAGCTATTTCAAATCCTAAAAGATGATGCTGTGAAAGTGCTGTACTCAACATGCCAGCAAATTTGGAAAACTCAGCAGTGGCCACAGGACTGGAAATGGTCAGTTTTCATTCCAATCCCAAAGAAAGGTAATGCCAAAGCATGTTCAAACTACCGCACACTTGCACTCATCTCACATGCTAATAAAGTAATGCTCAAAATTCTCCAAACCAGGCTTCAACAGTATGTGAACGATGAACTTCTAGATGTTCAAGTTGGATTTAGAAAAGGCAGAGGAACCAGAGATCAAATTTCCAACAACCTTTGGATCATAAAGAAAACAAGAGAGTTCCCGAAAAACATCTACCTCTGCTTAATTGACTACGCCAAAGCCTTTGACTGTGTGGATCACAAGAAACTGTGAAAAATTCTTAAAGAGATGGGAATACCAAACCACCTTACCTGTCTCCTGAGAAATCTGTATGCAGGTCAAGAAGCAACAATTAGAACTGGACATGGACAACAGACTGGTTCCAAATTGTGAAAGGAGTACATCAAGGCTGTATATTGTCACTGTGCTTATTTAATTATATGCAAAGTACATCATGTGAAATGCCTGGCTGGATGAAGCACAAGCTGGATTCAGGATTGCTGGGAGAAATGTCAATAATCTCAGATATGCAGATGACACCACCCTTATGGCAGAAAGTGAAGAGGAACTAAAAAGCCTCTTGATGAAAGTGAAAGAGGAGAGTGAAAAAGTTGGCTTACAACTCAACATTCAGATGACTAAGATCATGGCATCTGGTCCCATCACTTCATAGGAAATAGATGGGGAAACAGTGGAAACAGTGTCAGACTTTATTTTGGGGGGGCTCCAAAATCACTGCAGATAGTCACTGCAGCTGTGAAAGTAAAAGACACTCCTTGGATGAAAAGCTATGACCAACCTAGACAGCATATTAAAAAGCAGGGACATTACCTTGCCAACAAAGGTCCATCTAGTCAAAGCTATGGTTTTTCCAGTAGTGTTATATGAGTATAAGAGTTGGACCATAAAGAAAGCTGAGCGCTGAAGATTTGATGCTTTTTAACTGTAGTGTTGGAGAAGACTCTTGAGAGTCCCTTGAACTGCAAGGAGATCCAACCAGTCAATCCTAAAGAAAATCAGTCTTGAATATTCATTGGAAGGACTGATGCTGAAACTCCAATACTTTGCCCACCTGATGCAAAAAACTGGCTCCTTGGAAAAGACCCTGATGCTGAGAAAGATTGAAGGCAGGAGGGGAAGGAGATGGCAGAGGATGAGATGGTTGGATAGCATCACCGACTCAATGGACATGAGTTTTAGCAAGCTCTGGGAGTTAGTGATGGACAGGGAAGCCTGGAATGCTGCAGTACATGGGGTCACAAAGAGTCAGACAAAACTGTGTGACTGAACTGAACTTTCCTAGCAAATACAAGCTTGTTACCAAGTTTGTTATGGGTTTTGTTTAAGTGGAACTCAGGTGTCAAGGCTGTTTGACTTATATACTGGTTTACAATATCATAGCCTTACATTTGTATAATATGTTTATGTTTCTTAAGTTCTATTTTATTTCATTTCTATCATAATCCTTGCAAATAGGTATGAGTTATAGGTATAATAGGTATATTTTAATATGTTTTCCTTATAAGCATATTTAAAGAACTCAGAAATGCAAGAGTAAAACATAACACCAATCAGAGATATCACATTAGCTACTGGTTACATATGCAATGTGTGTGACAGTGTGTTAGTTGCTTAGTCGTGTCTGACTCTTTGAGACCCAATGAATTGCAACCCACCAGGCTTCCCTGGGCTTTCCTGGTGGCTCAGACAGTAAAGAATCTGCCCGCAATGCGGGAGACCCAGGTTCAATTCCTGGGTCGGGATGATCCCCTGGAGAAGGGAATGGCAACATACTGCAGTATTCTTGCCTGGAAAATTCCATGGACAGGGGAGCCTGGCAGGCTACAGTCCATGTGGTTGCAAACAGTCAGACATGACTGAGCGACTAACACACACACATACACACAGGCTCCTCTGTCCATGGACTTCTCCAGGCAAGAATACTGCAGTGTGTTGCCATTCTCCTCTCCAGAGGCTTCCTTCCATTCCCTTCTCCAGTGGCTTCCAGCAACTAATTTTGTCATTTTTTCACATATGCAATACTTTGTATTTTTAGCAAAAGTGAAGTCAAATGAATACAAATAATTATAACACATCTTTACTTAATAATATACAGTCTCTTTCCTATGTCAATATTACTTTTCTATTCAATTTATTGAATAGATGTTTAGTATCCTACTGTAGGGACTTACTTATATTGATTTAGCCAATCCTTTAGTGAAGAACAGTTGATTTTTGGTACAGCTTGTCTTTCATTTAAATAAATGTAATTATGAACCAATACTTTATGCATACATTTTTATGTATTTGTCTTGTTTCTTTGGTTTCTTATGTTTAAAATTAAGACCATGTTACCAAATTGCACTGAGAAAAGCCCTAATCAAGAGTCTTAGCTGGTTTTGGTTCATTTCTTTATTCCCTTTTTAATACTAGAAATTATTAATTGTGTAAATATTGGCCAATTGATATTTCCTATTACTTATCTTTTCCTTAATAATGTTGAACAACACTTCTTTTTTTATAGGCAGTCTACACTTAGACACTTTTTGAAATTAACTTCCTAATCATTCCCAAATTTCTTCAGGTTTTTCTTTCCCATTAATTTGATTTGTTTTCTTGACTGGTTTACAGGAGTTCTTTGTAACTTGCTATGCTATGCTTAGCTGCTCAGTCATATCTAACTCTTTGTGACCCCATGGACTGTAGCCCGCCAGGCTCTTCTGTCCATGGGGATTCTCCAAGCAAGAATACTGGGGTGGGTTTCCATTCCCTCCTCCAGGGGATCTTTCCAACCCAGGGATTGAACCCAGGTCTCCTGCACTGCAGGCAGATTTTTACTGTCTGAGCCACCTGAGAAACCCAAGAATACAGGAGTGGATAGCCTATGCCTTCTCTAGGGGAATCTTCCTGACCCAGGAGTTGAACTGGGGTCTCCAGCATTGCAGGTGGATTCTTTACCAGCTGAGCTACCAACTGAGCTCCAGCATTGCAGGTGGATTCTTTACCAGCTCCCTTTATATCTTAGGGATAGTAAAATCTTTCTTATTACATGTTGCTAATGACATCTTTGTCTTATAGAAAATAAGTAAAAAAAAAAAAAAAGAGAGAGAGAGAGAGAAAACAAGTAAGGTTTGAGGGGGTTAACTTAGATGTCCAAGGTACAAGTGTCAAAATCATGACTAAATGCTAGATCTGATGCTGTGGTTTTTTTTTTAATTCACCTTTGTCATTGCCTTTCTTAAATGAAGCAATTAGAAATACAGTAGCTGCAAGAATAATTGCATTTTGAGAATGAATTCCTCCTGAGATATTTTTAGAGTGATTACTAGAATAATTATATGCTGCCCTATGGGAAACTAATATTTCTTGCATTCTCCTAGAGTCCATGTGCCTGATATAATTCCTGACACATAGTAGACATCCTATAAATATTTGTGAATGGAAGAATTAGTATGCTGTATCCTGTGGTTTGAGTGATAAAAGACACAGTCTCAGCATTCAAAGAACTCCCAGTCTTGCAGAGGTGACAGATGAAAGATAGACAAAATGATCCAATATGGGATGAATGTTATCATGGAAATGAGCATAGAGTCAATATGATACCTAAGTGAATGTTAAAAATAATTGACAATGACTCTCAAATCCCCTTCTGCAAATATATTAGCTAAGAGCACACTGTCTTACAATGTGACATTTTTCTTTAGAGAAAAGTAATGAAGTAATAAAACGCACAAAGTCTTTAGAGTCAGACGTAGCTGAACTTAAGGTCTAGCTGTACTACTTTCTATCTGAATAAGATCCCTTCTGTGAACCTGAACATTTTTACCTATTGACATCAATTTGTTGTTTAGTCACTAAGTCGTGTCTGACTCTTTTGCCACCCATGGACTGTAGCACACTAGGCTCCTCTGTCCATAGGATTTCCCAGGCAAGAATACAGGAGAGGGTTGCCATTTCCTTCTCCAGAGAATCTTCCTGCCCCAGGAAATGAATCAGTATCTCCTGCTTTGGCAGGCAGCTTCTTTACCACTGAACCACCAGGGAAGCCCTTGATATCACTAGCAATGTCTATAGCCTAGGTTATTAGGAGGACTAAATGACAATATAGTCAAATGGCTTAGCTCTTAGAAAATGCTCTAGAGACACTGATTCTTTCACCTGTTCCTCAAACAAATACTCACCAAGGAAACCATAATTGAAAAAGACACGCGTACCCCAATGTTCATTGCAGCACTGTTTATAATAGCCAGGACATTGAAGCAACCTATATGTCCATCAGCAGATGAATGGATAAGAAAGCTGTGGTACATATACACAATGGAGTACTACTCAGCCATTAAAAAGAATACATTTGAATCAGTTTTAATGAGGTGGATGAAACTGGAGCCGATTATACAGAGTGAAGTAAGCCAGAAAGAAAAACACCAATAAAGTATACTAGGAAGAAGCGCAAGCTAGAATCAAGATTGCCAGGAGAAATATCAATCACCTCAGATATGCAGATGACACCACCCTTATGGCAGAAAGTGAAGAGGAACTAAAAAGCCTCTTGATGAAAGGGAAAGAGGAGAGTGAAAAAGTTGGCTTAAAGCTCAACATTCGGAAAACGAAGATCATGGCATCTGGTCCCATCACTTCATGGGAAATAGATGGAGAAACAGTCGAAACAGTGTCAGACTTTATTTGGGGGGGGGGCTTCAAAATCACTGCAGATGGTGATTGCAGCCATGAAATTAAAAGACGTTTACTCTTTGGAAGAAAAGTTATGACCAACCTAGATAGCATATTGAAAAGCAGAGACATTACTTTGCCAACAAAGGTCAGTCTAGTCAAGGCTATGGTTTTTCCAGCAGTCATGTATGGATATGAGAGTTGGACTGTGAAGAAAGCTGGGCACCAAACAATTGATGATTTTGAACTGTGGTGTTGGAGAAGACTCTTGAGAGTCCCTTGGACTGCAAGGAGATCCAACCAGTCCATCCTAAAGGAGATCAGCCCTGGGATTTCTTTGGAGGGAATGATGCTGAAGCTGAAACTCCAGTACTTTGGCCACCTCATGTGAAGAGTTGACTCATTGGAGAAGACTCTGATGCTGGGAGGGATTGGGGGCAGGAGAAGAAGGGGGCGACCGAGGATGAGATGGCTGGATGGCATCACTAACTCAATGGATGTGAGTCTGAGTGAACTCCGGGAGTTGGTGATGAACAAGGAGGCCTGGCATGCTGCAATTCATGGGGTCACAAAGAGTCAGACACGACTGAGCAACTGAACTGAACTGAACACATATATATGGAATTTAGAAAGATGGTAACAATGACCCTGTATGCGAGACAGCAAAAGAGACACAGATGTATAGAACAGTCTTTTGGACTCTGTGGGAGAGGGAGAGGGTGGGATGATTTAGGAGAATGGCATTGAAACATGTATAATATCATATAAGAAACAAATTGCCAGTCTAGGTTCGATGCAGGATACAAGATGCTTGGGGCTGGTGCACTGGAATGACCCACAGAGATGGTATGGCGAGGGAGGTGGAAGAGGGGTTCAAGATTGGGAACACGTGTACACCTGTGGCGGATTCATGTTGATGTATGGCAAAACCAATACAGTATTGTAAAGTAAAATAAAGTAAAATTTTAAAAAAATTACCCATTTGAATGGTTATCTGCTGCTTTATGTCAAAGTTTATACCTTTTAAAAAACCATTAATAGTTCATTATCTTATATTGGTCTCTTCTTAGCAGAACTTTGGACAGTCTGCTACAGACTTTTACCATGAGACTTCTGTCTTGCACAGAACAGTTTAGAGATGTAAAGTATATACTAAGAGTTTAAATTCTTCAAAAATATAAATAGTCTATGACTTTGATGTTCCCAAGAATGTAGAAAGCATTAAATAATAATATAAAATACTGAAACGTTGTTTAATGAAAGCTATGCTAATGCTGAAGAGATGGATTTCAATAAAGGTTACCTTATATTACATTGCTTGTTCTTAAAAATTGTAACCTGACTTTAAAGTGGGTGATTGAGATATATTCTTTTTTTAAAAAAAATGCAACTTTAAAACTGGTACATTTATTTCTAAAACATCAGCGCATTTCTGTAGCCACCAAAACAAACATTATTAATGTAGTAATTCATTTTTCTCCTTCATCTCTAGGAAAAGGAGAATTACAAAGCCTTCTGACTGACCCACTGCTTGCTGAACACAGCATGCAATTAAGGTACAAATGGATACAACAAATTATGCTATTTATTTGTTTATACTTCTCATTCCAGACAAGATTTTAGACAGCTTACTGTTCATTATGATAGAGAATGCCTAGGAACAATTCAATCTTAGTTTGTTCAGCCTGTCTAGAATGTGAGCTCTGGGATGAAGGGGCCATCCTCGTGAGGTGCCATGTATATGCTAGTAGATGCTCAAGAGGAAGATTTTCATCAGCAAAGATTGGGAATGTTTGAGTATTAGTCACTCAGTCGTGTCCGACTCTTTGCAACCGCCTGGGCTGTCCGTGGAATTCTCCAGACAAGAATACTGGAGTGGATTGCCATTCCAGAAATATTGGGTAAGAGAGGCAAAAATTTAGACTAGAAACAAATATTTTTGAGATTCAAGAGCTGTGTGACTTTTAAATTTTATTCTTGTAAGAGCCATGGCACACTCTACCCTCTGCTAATTGACATTATATATTCCTGTTTCCTCTCTAGCAGCTATTAGGCATGTTGTATTGGGTTCAGAGGAGAAGGAAATGGCAACCCACTCCAATATTCTTGCCTGGAGAATCCCAGGGACAAAGGAGCCTAGTGGGCTGCTGTCTATGGGGTCACACAGAGTCGGACACGACTGAAGCGACTTAGCAGCAGCAGCAGCAGCAGCAGCGTCGGGTTCAGATGTGGTTGTCTTTTTGACTCTGTGGCATAATGAGCTACCTTCTGGTGGAGGGTGAGGCCCTCTGAAAAAAATAGAGGGTTTTATTATCAGTCACTAAGGAAAGAGGCCAGTTCCAGACTTGGATGGCTAACCTGGACAGGAGGGAGTAGAGAGACCAGACAGGTGACACCAGAACACCCTCTGTTCTGGATCACTCCCTCGGGGTCTAGAGAGCAGGGGACTGGAGGGCCAGGCTGGACATAGATCGTGATGGGCTCTCGGAACCTCAGGTCATAAACTTACAGACAGATCCTATATACTATACAAGTCTCTCAGTTTATTTCTTCCCTCTTTATTTTTCCCTAAGATGAATCTTCTTGATTTGGGTACACTATGCAGAATACTTAACCACTGGCAATTCGCAGAAGCTTGTTTGCATTGAAATCTCATGTATATCCTGCCACGGGAGTGCGACAAGACGGCCCTTGGAGGCCTATGTTCACATTTCCCAGTTATTCTGACTTCACAAGGAGCTGGTAGCCTTCCTCCTTTGGTACCTGATAGCAACTGATATCTAACTAATAAGACTGCTTCTTATTTTTATCTCTTTTCCAGGAAAATTTGGACAACTTTTATCTATTTCATCAATTACGTATGCTTCATGTTGTCAATCAAAAGAGAAATTTCAATAATGTTACTTTTAGCAAGTATACTGTTTCTAAAGTCACTAGTTGACTAATTTAATGGTAGAATAAAGATGATTTTAAGGAAAAACTATCCCTGGAAGAAAAACTATGACCAACTTAGACAGCATATTAAAAAGCAGAGACATTACTTTGCCAGTAAAGGTCCGTCTAGTCAAAGCTATGGTTTTCCCAGTAGTCATGTATAGATGTGACAGTTAGACCATAAAGAAAGCTGAGCACCGAAGAACTGATGCTTTTGAACTGTGGTGCTGGAGAAGACTCTTGAGAGTCCCTTAGACTGCAAGGAGATCAAACCAATCAATACTAAAGGAAATCAGTACTGAATATTCATTGGAAGAACTGATGCTGAAGCTGAAACTCCAATACTTTGACCACCTGATGTGAAGAACTGACTCATTAGAAAAGACCCTGGGATCCTGGGAAAGATTGAAAGCAGGAGGAGAAGGGGATGACAGAGGATGAGATGGTTGGATGGCATCACCGACTCGATGCACATGAGTTTTAGCAAGCCCTGAAATTTGCTGATGGACAGGGAAGCCTGGCATGCTGTAGTGCATGGGGTCACAAAGAGTCAGACATGACTGAGCGGCTGAACTAAACGGATAATCTTTTAATTTAAATTGAACTAGTCTAATCAAATATTCCATATTCAATGTTTTGTTAAGCTACAGAAGCCTGATTCTTCAGATTATCTTCTTTTTTACTAGAGGAGAATTATTTTGGATTTCTTTCCCTAATACAGTGTGATTAAAGAGCGACCACAGGATCTAGAGCTAAAGATATATTTCTACAATTGTATTTTCAAATATAAAAATATGGCAGGCTATCTTTTCTTGCCTCTGAAATATTTTTCCTCATGAAATTCCATTTTATGGTTCAGACTAATTTAATTGACAATCACCTCAACGCCTCAAATTTGTGAAGACTGTGCTGATATTTATGAAACAAGATAATATTATGAAACTTTCCTTCAAAAACAAGTTAGAAACTTCTTATGATTCTTTTATTTGAAGGCAACAAAATGCATTCCTCTCATGATATAAAATGAAAAAACTCAATTACTGAAGCAAATGACAAGGTTTTCTCTATAATTCTGATAAAGAGTTTCAGAAGTCAAAATAGAATATAACATTTCTTTTTCTTGAACTGTTACCAACAAACAGTACAAAGAAATATAAAAAAGTAATAAATCATAATGCAATCATTCAAAACAGTGCAGAGACTGTTTATCCATATGTAAATTTTCCTCTCTCATTCAGAATTAAAAGCTGCAATATGAAAATTATCTTTTTCTCGTATTTTATTTGTCTTTCTTGCATCTCACCTTGAATCCCTTTTTCATGAGTTAAAAAGGGTAGATAGGAATGGAAAGGGGACTTCCCTTGTGTCTCAGCAATAAAGAATCTTCCTGCAATGCAGAAGACCCAGGTTCCATCCCTGGGTGGGGAATATCCCCTGGAGAAAAAATGGCAAGCCACTCTAGTATTCTTGCCTGGGAAATCCCATGAACAGAGGAGCCTGGCAGGCTACAGTCCACAGGGTCACAAAAGAGTCAGACACGACTTAGTGACTAAACAAAATAAAGAATGGGAAAAAAAAATTTCAATACATAGCAATTGTCTTATCTGGGTACTAACAAGAGTTAGTTAGTAGCTAGTAGTGATAGTATTAGTAGTAGTTAGTAGTAGTTAGTTAGTAGTGTTGCAAAAACTTCTGAAAACTTTGCAAGAGAAACTCTCGAAAGTCAAGTACAAAGAGAAATACAGCCAAAAATTAAGAGCTCAGTGACCTGGAGGACGGTATCAAGTTGTCTGCATATATGCAGTTTGAGTCCAAGGAGAAGTGGGAGAAAGGGAGTCAGAAAAATATATCTGTAGAAATAATGAAAAGCTGGAACTAAATTTCTAAATTTTATAAAATCTATAAACCCACAGATCCAAGAGACTCACCAAACATCAAGAAGAGTATCTTTTAGTGGTAAAAAGAAAAAATTTTAAACATCCAGAAAAAATGGTATACTACATGTAGAAGCATAAAGGAAATAATGACCACAGACGTCACATCAGAAACCATGCAAGTCAGAAATATAATATCATTCAAGCCCTGAAGGAAACTGTCAAATCATAATTCTATTCCTACAGCATCTTACAAACCTTAACAGTTTTACCATATGATCCATCAATCATGATGCTAGATATAAATGTCTGACTCAACCCAATTGAGTCAAACATTTGTATCAACATAAAAACCTGCTCACCAGTACTTAATAGCAGCTTTATTCATAAGCACCTAAGCCTTGAAGAAACCAAGATGCTCTTTAATAGATGAATGGATAACCAAACTGTGATACATCCTGTGGAATGCTATTTATAGCTATTGGAGGGATTGAGGGCAGGAGGAAAAGGGGACAACAGAGGATGAGATAGCTGGATGGCATCACGGACTCAATGGATGTGAGTCTGAGTGAACTCCGGGAGTTGGTGATGGACAGGGAGGTCTGGCGTGTTGCGATTCATGGGGTCGCAAAGAGTCGGATACGACTGAGTGACTGAACTGAACTGAACTGATTTAGACAAAAAGAAATAACTTACCAAGCCATGGAAGAAACTTAGATGCATATTGTTAAGTGAAAAAAGCCAATCTTAAAGGCTACATACTGAATTATTGCAACTACATGATATTCTGAAAAAGGCAGAACTATAAAGACAGTGAAATGATCAGTGTTTGGTAGGTGTTTTATGAGTAGGGTGGGCTCCCCTTGTGGCTCAGATGGTAATATGTCTGTCTACAATGCAGGAGACCCAGGTTCAATCCCTGAGTCAGGAAGATCCTCTGGAGAAGGAAATGGCAACCCACTCCAGTACTCTTGCCTGTGGACGGAGGAGTCCCGTAGGCTACAGTCTATGGGCTTGCAAAGAGCAGGACATGACTGAGCGACTTCAATTCACTTATGAGTAGGGGAGGGTAGACTAAGGATGAATAGGTAACTAAGCAAAAAGGATCTTTAGGATGGGGAAACTGTTCTGTGTGACACTATAATGGCAGATACAAAACATTATGCACTTGTTAAAACCCATAAAACTGTATAACATAGAAGTGGCCCTTTATGTTGGCTCTTTATGTAAATTATGGACTTGGGGAGTGATAACATATCAATATTGCTTTATTAGTTGTAATAAGTGTACCACTAATGCAAACTGTTAATATTAAGGAAAGCTGTATATTTTGGGGAGTATATATGAAAATTCTCCATACAATATGCTTTTACTTTAAATACATTTCAAAACTACATGGAAATGAAATTTCTAGGTTCACTGCACTAGAATGGAAAAGATAAGGATAATGACTCCCTTTAAATTTTCATAGTACTTTTCCATAAACCCACTGGAGTTTGATTTCTATGTATAATTTGATTATAGACCCAAAATCTTTGAAAATTGTTTATCTGTTAGATTTTTCTATGATAAAACTTTTTGGTGATCTATACTTTACAAAAAATTTTAAAAAACACAAAATAAGAAACTTCTATTCTTTGAAAGATTCTATAAAGAAAATGAAAAGCAATTTGCAAAGATTTTTTAGTCTGATAGGTGTATAAGAGAAACTGAGGTGTAATCTCAGACTTAAGTAATGGCTGGATGAAAACATGAAGCCCAGCACAATGAGCTTTAACCTTCAAGTGTGGAAAGCAGGAGCACTCTAGCTATTAGAAAGTGTGATGATTTATGTAGATATAGACAAAGACTTAGGAAAACACTATCCAGTACTCCATCACCCTTTTGATTAAACTGAGTTCTAGCTTTTTATAAATAATAATAGTAAATTCAACAATATAAATCATAAACAATAAATAATAAATAGGAAAAGGAGTACGTCAAGGCTGTATATTGTCACCCTGCTTATTTAACTTCTATGCAGAGTACATCATGAGAAACGCTGGGCTGGAAGAAGGACAAGCTGGAATCAAGATTGCCGGGAGAAATATCAATCACCTCAGATATTCAGATGACACCACCCTTATGGCAGAAAGTGAAGAAGAGCTAAAAAGCCTCTTGATGAAAGTAAAAGAGGAGAGTGAAAAAGTTGGCTTAAAGCTCAACATTCAGAAAACGAAGAACATGGCATCCAGTCCCATTACTCCATGGGAAATAGATGGAGAAACAGTGGAAACAGTGTCAGGCTTTATTTTGGGGGGCTCCAAAATCACTGCAGATGGTGACTGCAGCCATGAAATTAAAAGACACTTACTCCTTGGAAGGAAAGTTATGACCAACCTAGATAGCAGATTCAAAAGCAGAGACATTACTTTGCCAACAAAGGTCTGTCTAGTCAAGGCTATGGTTTTTCCTGTGGTCATGTATGGATGTGAGAGTTGGACTGTGAAGAAAGCTGAGCGCTGAAGAATTGGTGCTTTCGAACTGTGGTGTTGGAGAAGACTCTTGCAAGTCCCTTGGACTCCAAGGAGATCCAACCAGTCCATTCTAAAGGAGATCAGCCCTGGGGGTTCTTTGGAAGGTATGATGCTAAAGCTGAAACTCCAGTACTTTGGCCACCTCATGTGAAGAGTTGACTCATTGGAAAAACTCTGATGCTGGGAGAGATTGGGGGCAGGAGGAGAAGGGGGCAAAAGAGGATGACATGGTTGGATGGCATCACCGACTCAATGGACGTGAGTTTGAGTGAACTCTGGGAGTTGGTGATGGACAAGGAGGCCTGGCGTGCTGCAATTCATGGAGTCACAAAAAGTCAGACATGGCTGAGCGACTGAACTGAACTGAACTGAACCTGTATAGTTACTTGAAACAGGTACTATTCTAATTATTTAAATGCATGCTTGCCTTAACCAATTTTATTCCTATAATTTTATAAAATACCCACTATATCATTGCACCTATTTCGTGGATGAGAAATGGAACTTTATTTTAAATTAGAATAGAAAGTTTGAATTAACATATACACACTACTGTATATAAAATAGGTAACCAACAAGACCTACTGTACAGTGTAGGGAACTATACTCAGTATTTTGTAATATATTATAATGGAAAAGAATCTAAATCACTGTACACCTAAAACTACCTTGATACTGTAAATCATCATCTTTAGAGATGTTCTATAACGTGTCTAAGAAAAACATTGATAAAAGTAGTAGAGCTGTCTTTCAAGACTAGGATGGCTGAGCCTGAACCCACTGTCTCTAAATGACAGTGCATTGCTACCATTTCTTACCTTAAATGATCAGGCTTGCTCACTTGAGACACTGGTTGAAATAGAGAGTTTATTTTTAAATTTTTATTTTATACTGCTGCTGCTGCTGCTGCTAAGTCGCTTCAGTCATGTCCGACTCTGTGCGACCCCATACATGGCAGCCCATGAGGCTCCCCTGTCCCTGGGATTCTCCAGGCAAGAACACAGGAGTGGGTTGCCATTTCCTTCTCCAGTGCATGAAAGTGAAAAGTGAAAGTGAAGTTGCTCCGTCATGTCCAACTCTTAGCAACCCCATAGACTGCGGCCCACCAGGCTCCTCCATCCATGGGATTTTCCAGGCAAGAGTGCTGGAGTGGGGTGCCATTGCCTTCTCTATATTTACTAAAACAGTTGATTTACAATGTTGTGTTAATTTCAGGTATACAACAAAATAATTCAGTTACACATTTCAGTTCAGCTCAGTTCAGTTACTCAGTCGTGTCCAACTCTTTGCGACCCCATGGACTGCAGCACGCCAGACCTCCCTGTCCATCACCAACTCCTGAAGCTTGCTAAAACTCATGTCCATTGAGTCAGTGATGCCATCCAACCGTCTCTTCCTCGGTCATCCCCTTCTCCTCCTGCCCTCAATCTTTCCCAGCATCAGGATCTTTTCCAAGGAGTAGGTTCTTCACATCAGGTGGCCAAAGTATTGGAGTTTTAGCTTCAGTATCAGTCCTTCCAATGACTATTCAGTACTGATTTCCTTTAGGATTGACTGGTTTGATCTCCTTGCAGTCCAAGTGACTCTCAAAAGTCTTCTCCAGCACCATAGTTCAAAAGCATCAGTTCTTCGGCACTCAGCTTTCTTCATAGTCCAACTGTCACATCCATACATGACTACTGGAAAAACCATAGCTTTGACCATATAGACCTTTGTCGGCAAAGTAATGTCTCTACTTTTTAATATACTGTCTAGGTTGGTCATAGCTTTTCTTCCAAGAAGCAAGCGTCTTTTAATTTCATGGCTGTAATCAACATCTGCAGTGATTTTGGAGCCCAGAAAAATAAAGTGTGTTACTGTTTCCATTGTTTTCCCATCTATTTGCCATGAAGTGATGGGACCAGATGTCATGATCTTCATTTTTTGAATGTTGAGGTTTACACCAGCCTTTTCACTGTCCTCTCTCACTTGCATCAAGAAGCTCTTCAGTTCCTCTTCACTTTCTGCCGTAAGAGTGGTGTCATATGCATATCTGAGGTTATTGGTATTTCTCCCAGAAATCTTGATTCCAGCTTGTGCTTCATCCAGCCTGGCATTTGGCATGATGTACTCTGCATAGAAGTTAAATAAGCATGGTAACAATATACAGCCTTGACATATCCTTTCACAATTTGGAACCAGTCTGTTGTTCCATGTCCAGGTCTAACTGTTGCTTCTTGACCTGCATACAGATTTCTCAGGAGGCAGGTAAGGTGGTTTGGTATTCTCACCTCCTTAAGAATTTTCCTCAGTTTGTTGGGATCCACACAGTCAATGGCTTTGGGGGTAGTCAGTAAAGCAGAAGTAGATGTTTTTCTGGATCTCTTGCTTTTTCTATGATCCAAAGGTTGTTGGCAATTTGACCTCTGGTTCCTCTGCCTTTTCTAAATCCAGCTTGAACACCTGGCAGTTATACATTTACATGCATCTATTCTTTTTCAAGTTCTTTTCCCATTTAGGTTATTAGAGAGTATTGAATAGACTTCTCTGTGCTATACAGTAGTCCTTGTTGGTTATCTATTTTAAGTGTATCTGTCTGTACAATGCTAAAGCCCAATTTATCCCTTCCCCTACTCTTCCCCACTGGTAGCCATAAATTTGTCCTCTAAGTTTGCGAGTCTGTTTCTGTTTTGTAAATAAGTTTATCTGTATCATTTTTTTTTTAGATTCTGCATATAAGCAGTATCATGTGATATTTGTCTTCTCTGACCTTACTGCACTTATTAAGATAATCTCCAGGTCCATCCACGTTGCTGGAAATGGCATTACTTCATTCTTTTAATGGCTCAGTAATATGCTATTGTGTATATGTACCCCATCTTCTTTAGCAATTCATCTTTAGGCAATGGCAACCCACTCCAGTGTTCTTGCCTAGAGAGTTCCAGGGATGGGGGAGCCTGGTGGGCTACCGTCTATGGGGTCACACAGAGTCAAACACGACTGAAGTGACTTAGCAGCAGCAGCAGCAGTACATCTTTCATTCATGTACATTTAGGTGGCTTCCGTGTCTTGACTATTGTAAACAGCACTGCAATGAACATTTGGGAGCATGTATCTTTTAGAAAAGTGTTTTTCTCCAAATATATGCCCAGGAGTATTATTGCAGGATCATATGGTAGCTCTATTTTCAGTTTCTTAAGGAACCTTGGTACTATTTATCATAGTGGCTATACCAATTTACATTCCTACCAACAGTATAGGAGGGTAACCTTTCCTCCACACCACCAGTATTTATTGTTGGTAGGTTTTTTGATGATGGCCATTCTGACTGGTGTGAGGTTATAGCTCATTGTAATTTTGATTTGCATTTCTTTAATAATTTGTGATGTTGAGTATATTTCATGTGCCTCTTGGCCATCTTCTTGGGAGAAATGCCTATTTAGATCTGTCAATTCTTGATTAGGATTTCTGTTTTTTTAATATTGAACCACATGAGCTGTTTGGATTCTTTGGAGACTATCCCTCATCAGTTGCTTCACTTGCAAATATTCCTACCATTGTGTGGGTTGTCTTCCCATTTTGTTTATGGTTTCCTTTGCTATGCAAAAATTTTCGAGTTTAATTAGGCCCAATTTATTTTTGTTTTTATTTACAATACACTCTAGGAGATGGTTTCAGTGTATCTCCCCTCTGATGCACTCTTGCAACACCTACCGTCTTACTTGGGTTTCTCTTACCTTGGATGTGGGGTATCTCTTCTCGGCTGCTTG
The DNA here is from genome assembly GCF_042477335.2 of Ovis canadensis. NCBI lineage: Eukaryota > Metazoa > Chordata > Mammalia > Artiodactyla > Bovidae > Ovis > Ovis canadensis. The sequence goes on along the minus strand of NC_091250.1, from coordinate 39,078,963 downwards.
TGAATGTGCTGCACTCAATGTGCTAGCAAATTTGGAAAACTCAGCAGTGGCCACAGGACTGGAAAAGGTCAGTTTTCATTCCAGTCCCAAAGAAAGGCAATGCCAAACAATGCTCAAACTACCGCACAATTGCACTCATCTCACACGCTAGTAAAGTAATGCTCAAAATTCTCCAAGTCAGGCTTAAGCAATATGTGAACCATGAACTTCCAGATGTTCAAGCTGGTTTTAGAAAAGGCAGAGGAACCAGAGAAAAAATTGCCAACATCCGCTGGATCACGGAAAAAGCAAGAGAGTTCCAGGATAACATCTATTTCTGCTTTATTGACTATGCCAAAGCCTTTGACTGTGTGGATCACAATCAACTGTGGAAAATTCTGAAAGAGATGGGAATACCAGACTACCTGACCTGCCTCTTGAGAAACCTATATGTAGGTCAGGAAGCAACAGTTAGAACTGGACATAGAACAACAGACTGGTTCCAAATAGGAAAAGGAGTACATCAAGGCTGTATATTGTCACCCTGCTTATTTAACTTCTATGCAGAGTACATCATGAGAAACGCTGGGCTGGAAGAAACACAAGCTGGAATCAAGATTGGCGGGAGAAATATCAACCACCTCAGATACGCAGATGACACCACCCTTATGTCAGAAAGTGAAGAGGAACTAAAAAGCCTCTTGATGAAAGGGAAAGAGGAGAGTGAAAAAGTTGGCTTAAAGCTCAATATTCAGAAAACTAAGATCGTGGCATCTGGTCCCATCTCTTCATGGGAAATAGATGGGGAAACAGTGGAAACACTGTCAGACTTTATTTTGGGGGGCTCCAAAATCACTGCAGATGGTGATTGCAGCCATGAATTAAAAGACGCTTACTCCTTGGAAGAAAAGTTATGACCAACCTAGATAGCATATTCAAAAGCAGAGACATTACTTTGCCAACAAAGGTCCGTCTAGTCAAGGCTATGGTTTTTCCAGTGATCTTGTATGGATATGAGAGTTGGCCTGTGAAGAAAGCTGAGTGCCAAAGAATTGATGCTTTTGAACTGTGGTGTTGGAGAAGACTCTTGAGAGTCCGTTGGACTGCAAGGAGATCCAACCAGTGCATCCTAAAGGAGATCAGTCCTGGGATTTCTTTGAAAGGACTGATGCTAAATCTGACACTCCAGTACTTTGGGCACCTCATGCGAAGAGTTGACTCATTGGAAAAGACTCTGATGCTGGGAGGGATTGGGGGCAGGAGGAGAAGGGGATGACAGAGGATGAGATGGCTGGATGATATCACTGACTCAATGGGCGTGAGTTTGAGAGAACTCCAGGAGTTGGTGATGGACAGGGAGGCCTGGCGTGCTGCGATTCATGGGGTCGCAAAGAGTTGGACACGGCTGAGCGACTGAACTGAACTGAACTAGGAGATGGATTGAAAAAGATGTTACTTCAATTTATGTCGAAGAGTATTTCTGCCTATATTTTCCTCTCAGAGTTTATAGTATCTGGTCTTGCATTTAACGAGGTCTCTCTTTAATTCATTTTGATTTTATTCTTGTGTTGTAAAAATAATGTTCTAAAGTCATTTTTTTACATGTTGCTGTCCAGATTTTCCAGGGTCATTTATTGAAGAGACTGTCTTTTCTCCATTGTATAGTCTTGCCTCTTTTGTAGTAGATTAATTGATCGTAGGTACACAGGTTTATTTCTGGGCTTTCTGTCATATTCCATTGATCTATATTTCTGTTTTTGTGTCAGTACCATACTCTCTTGATGACAGCAGCTTCATGGTATGACTGTGGCTTTTAAGTTGGGGAGCCTGATTCTTCCAGCTCTGTTTTTCTTTCTCAAGATTGCATTGACTGCTCAGGGTCTTTTGTTTTGCCATGCAAATTTAAAAATTTTTTTGTTCTAGTTCTGTGAAAAATGCCATTGGTAATTTAATAGGGACACAACAAACACACAGTAATTGTTTTGGGAAATTGTGTTCCGGATTGCTTTTGGTTTTCCTTTTTAATCCTGGTTCTTAAGCCAGGATTTCCTCTAAAGCGTCATTGGTTAAAAAGTGTTAACTGATTGATTGGGCAGTTTTCTCACATGCACGCAGTGAGCAATATGCAGTGAAGACTTGGGGACTTGTTACAGAATCCTGGAATTTTTTTTCTGTGCAACTCTCTCCACTTCAGTATTCCACTCTACAAATGTGATCACACTGGCCACCATGGACTGAAGTTCAATTTGAATATCATTCTTTCCTATATTTTGTCTACTTTTCGTTGTTCCAAGTGGAAGTATAATCCGTTTTCTGTCCAGAACCACTAATATATTTTTATTTTGTTTTTTTCTGAATGCATTGGCATATTCCATTGACTACAAATTGGGAAGGGCATTGTTTTATTATAAATGCTACACTGGAGTAAGCAAAGAACATTGTAGAATCTGGATTAAGAGTATGTGTGAGGCTAGGTGGAGAGAGGATAAGAGATAGATAGACTAGTCAGATAGAAAGATAGACAGATAGGTGAAATACTTTCTCAATGGAGAATATTTCTTTAATGGTTAAAATTTTTTTCCCATCTCGATTAGGTCTGATAGTGTTAGAAAAACAATAAACAAGAAAGCTTGGTAAACATATAGCACATTAGGAGAGAAATCAGGGAAAGGAAACCGACAATGCAGAGGGCAAGTGGAGTGGTAGACGTGTTATAATTTAAACAGAATGACCAAAGATATCAATGAAATAACATTTGAGTGATGTCCTGAAAAAAGGTGCATGTGGTGCATTTTGCCATGCAGTAGCATTTTAATTTTTATGCAGTCAAAATTATCAATCTGGTTTCATTTCATCTTTAAAAAGGTCTTCTCTACTATGAAATTTTTTTTAAAGTCTTCCATAACATTTTCTAAGAATTTGATGACATTGTCTATCCCAGTCTTTGAATGTGTAAACATTTAACTTATCTGAAATTAATATTGAAGAAAGTTATGGAGACACAGATGCAATAGTTTTATTTCCCCCAAATATTCAATTAGTTTATTCAGCACCAAAATGTTATGTATGAAACAACCCTAATTTTCTGATTGGCAAGTTATCTTTTTCATAAAATCCATAATGACTTAGATCTACTTCTGGTTTTCCTTTAATAGCTCGTTTATCTGCCCATGATATGAGTGTGCATGTTTAGGCATCTCCTTAGCTTACTACCACTAATCACCTAACATTTTCCCACAGATATCTTGCTGATTTTTCCAAATATAACACAATAACTGGCATATAAATACCAAAAAAAAAGTGTTAACTGATACTTCTAGATGACACTCTAGATCCAAAGGTATAAAACTAGTTAGCTTTATCAGATTACTAAAATAAAATTTAGTATTGACACATATACAATCAGACACATTGTATTTAAGGTCTATTTCAATTATCTTTGATTGTTCTGGCTTTGTAAATTTCCATCACCTATAATTTTGTGGTATATCATGATAATTCATAACACAAAGGGTCCCAAAGTTGATAGTGATTGGTTTGCCACTAATGAAGATTGAATGCATTCACTTCGTTTTCTCCAGACTGATAATAAAAAGTAGAAGAATAACTACTGTGATAAGGTCCTAATAAACAAGAGACTTGGCAACTTTCTGTGCGAGTAGTTGAATTAAAAAAAATTTTTTTGCAGTGCTTAGCAAATAGATTTTATTAGGTCCATCTAAATCTTGATTGCCAAGAAGGATTATTGGACAAACTTGCATATTATTTACTTTGTAAAGAATATTTTATCTGTTTTCTAATTAGAAAAAGTAACAATTTCAACAAAGTTTTCCGTTCAGAGGTAATGAAATAACTCATTTTAAAAATCCTTTAACTTAAAAAAATGCTATATATCTTCCATAAAATTACTTTTCCCTTAACTTTCATTGTTTCTAATTATGCTGAAAATGAAGCTTTCCATTCCTCCTGCCTTCATTTGCTTGCTCATTCACTCCGTTGTGTCCAACTCTTTGAGGGCCCATGAACTGTAGCCCGCCAGGCTCCTCTGTCCATGGAATTTTCCAGCAAGGATACTGGAGTGGGTTGTCATTTCCTCCACCAGGGGATCTTCCCAACCCAGAGATCGAACCTGCATCTCTTATGCCTCTTGCATTAGCAGGCAGATTCTTTACCACTCTGCCACCTGGAAAGCTTCACACCTTCACTAAGAGGCATCTTTTAAGGTTCAGTCAGATAACATTTCCAGGTAGCTTAGATATCAAATCATATGCATGAAATACTGATATAATCAAGGTGTCAGAAAACCTAAGCAAATGTAACCTGTATGATTTTAAGCATTTGGAAACTGATATTTCTGGATTCTTAAGAGCCCTGGCCTTAACTTCCTCTCCCTTATTTGCTGCCCTCTGTCCAGGAGCAGATATATGAGGTGAAACCCAAATCCACCCATTTTTTCAGGATTCTCTTTTTCTTACCAGTTCATTGTCTTTTTCCAGCCATGTTACCTGCTTTTATCTGTAAACCCTGGTTAGTTAATTTCTGAAAGAAATTACATTATCTTCCCTGAGTTTTTATCACCATGAATTTTTTGTCTGCCCTGATTTCATGCCTTCATTCTGATATCTGGTGGCCTCAGCCTGGATTTACTCTTCTTTTCGACTCCTACGTCCTGTATTTCTGTCTGCAGCTTGACTTTCCCCCTTCTTCCCCTCTTCTGTTGGATGGTCATAGTAATTAACTACATGCTTATGACTTTTTCTATTCCTCTGCACATAGGATCTGTGTTTGCCCAAATTCTGAACCTTTGCTTCTGTTTCAACCACTTAGCTTCTCACTCTTTCTTGCTGGTTTCCTTTCTTGGATGCTCCCTTTGCCATTACTCGCTGTCTCTCTGCTCTTAGAAATTACATTTTTTGAGAGATCATAGCAAGATATTTAATGGGATAAAGGGAAGGTTGAAAGTAAGAATTATCACAGATAAAAGAACTGTCTGATTTTGAAAAGTGAAACTTTGTGACTTTGGAAGACAATGATGCCAGTTGAAACTATACTCATTTTCACCCCACCTGGAAGCCCCAGATTCCTGATCATGTCCCATGGTAGCAAAACACATACTTGGGAAATACAAGAACTTATGAGGAAAATCAGCAGTAAAGGATCAGACATCATATATGAAAACTTTCAGAATATTAAAATATTTATATTCATTAAAAGATAACCTGCTGAATTAAATAATGTTGGTGACATTTTATGCATATAAGATGACAAAAACTGCAAAATTACTTTCCACTCATCTTCTCTTACCTTCTAGAAAATCCAAGGATTTATTCTCCTGAAGTCTACATACGCTCATCAAAAAATTCTATTTTTATGTTGTTTTTATCTTACGTTGAAAGATTCCCTTATTTTTCCTATATCTTTTTTCTAGATATTCAGTGCTTGTGCCAGCCCTGATCATCATAAATTGCCTTTATCAATAGTCCAGTGATTCCATCTTTAAGCCAGTTTTACTGTTTCTTATTATGAATTTATCTTCCAATTCAATAGTACAATCCTTACCTTCATTTTGTGATCATACCCTCAAATAAAATTCTCAGTAGATGGATTAACTTCCTACCTTATTGCACTTCTGCATGATTCTGGACTGTAATAATCTACTTGTAGACTGTTATTTTCAAAACATGATTTATCTTGCTTTCTCTAGACTCTCCCTGGGGCTTCTCTCTGCTGTCACATGTTCTGTTTCCCACTGCCTCCATGACTGCTGAGACATTCACACGTCTTCTCTACCAAGACTCCACGACCTTCCTTCCTCATTGTTCTCTCTTACCCTGATGCAAGTCTCTTCCCAGAGAATGCTTAAGCACCGCCCAGTGTCTTCAGATCACTCTAGATACAGCCTGTGGCAGTGAAGGAACACAGGCTCCACCCAGAGGGAAGACAGGATGAAAAGTGAGTCACCCTCTCAGGTTTCCACATGCGCTGGATCCTCAGATAGGAGCTGAGGCTGGTTTTCATCATATTTCAGTGATGTGGTTATGGCGATGAGAGAAGAGGACAAATTCAACTTTTATTAAGAGGGTCATCTGACAGGACTTAGTGACAGTTTCAGTGGGGCAGAGGGAGAAGTTGAGGATGACTCGGGTTTCTGGTTTGGGGAAGTGGGTGGCTCACCATTTTTCATATGGACTGTTGCAATGACTTCTTAATTAGTTTTGACCTCTTGTAGCTTTGTATTATCTCCCTATATTGTTACATCTCCTCTCTGGATTGAACCTTTCCATGACTTCATATTACCTGCAGGATAAGGTCTTAAAAGATGATGCTGTGAAAGTGCTGCACTCAATATGCCAGCAAATTTGGAAAATTCAGCAGTGGCCACAGGACTGGAAAAGGTCATTTTTCGTTCCAATTCCAAAGAAAGGCAGTGCCAAAGAATGTTCAAACTACCACACAATTGCACTTATCTCACATGCTAGTAAAGCAATGCTCAAAATTCTCCAAGCCAGACTTCAGCAATACGTGAACCGTGAACTTCCTGATGTTGAAGCTAGTTTTAGAAAAGGCAGAGGAACCAGAGATCAAATTGCCAACATCTGCTGGATCATGGAAAAGGCAAGAGAGTTCCAGGAAAACATCTATTTCTGCTTTATTGACTGTGCCAAAGCCTTTTACTGTGGATCACAATAAACTGTGGAAAATTCTGAAAGAGATGGGAATACCAGACCACCTAACCTGCCTCTTGAGAAATCTGTATGCAGGTCAGGAAGCAGCAGTTTGAACTGGACATGGAACAACAGGTTCCAAATAGGAAAAGGAGTACGTCAAGGCTGTGTATTGTCACCTTGCTTATTTAACTTCTATGCAGAGTACATCATGAGAAACGCTGGACTGGAAGAAACACAAGCTAGAATCAAGATTGCTGGGAGAAATATCAATAACCACAGATATGCAGATGACACCACCCTTATGGCAGAAAGTGAAGAAGAACTAAAAAGCCTCTTGATGAAAGTGAAAGTGGAAAGTGAAAAAGTTGGCCTAAAGCTCAATATTCAGAAAACGAAGATCTTGGCATCTGGTCCTGTCACTTCATGGGAAATAGATGGGGAAACAGTGGAAACAGTGTCAAACTTTTTTTGGGGGGGCTCCAAAATCACTGCAGATGGTGATTGCAGCCATGAATTAAAAGACGCTTACTCCTTGGAAGGAAAGTTATGAGCAACCTAGATAGCATATTCAAAAGCAGAGACATTACTTTGCCGACTAAGGTCCGTCTAGTCAAGGCTATGGTTTTTCCTGTGGTCATGTATGGATGTGAGAGTTGGACTGTGAAGAAGGCTGAGTGCCGAAGAATTGATGCTTTTGAAGTGTGGTGTTGGAGAAGACTCTTGAGAGTCCCTTGGACTGCAAGGGGATCCAACCAGTCCATTCTGAAGGAGATCAACCCTGGGATTTCTTTGGAAGGAATGATGCTAAAGCTGAAGCTCCAGTACTTTGGCCACCTCATGCAAAGAGTTGACTCATTGGGAAAGACTCTGATATTGGGAGGGGTTGGGGGCAGGAGGAGAAGGGGATGACAGAGGATGAGATGGCTGGATGGCATCACTGACTCGATGGACGTGAGTCTGAGTGAACTCTGGGAGTTGGTGATGGACAGGGAGGCCTGGCGTGCAGTGATTCATGGGGTCGCAAAGAGTCAGACACGACTGACTGAGCGACTGAACTGAACTGAACTGAAGGTCTATCAGTTTTGTAGTGTCTGAGTTTCCCCACAGTCCTATCCTCAACTCAGTGTCCTATGACACATGCAGTATCATGCTCTGACCAGCCCTGTGCTAACTATACACTCACATCTCTTCTGTCTTTGAAGGTGACATTCTGTCTGTCTGGAATGTCCTTACCACTATCACTGCCTAGAAAAGTCCTGATCATCTTTCAATGTCTAGCTGATGTACCACCTTTCATATAGAAGTGGAGTCTTCACTGTGCTCTAAAATCACTATGTCTAAGCAACATATATTTCCACCATTAAGAGGTAATGTAATTCATACAATAAATTTCTAATCTTATTCTACAAAGGAAATTGTGGACAATTTTTAGGTCTGCTAGTGAGGTGCCATCTTTTACTAATGATTTCAAATATATACTTTTATGGCTGGTCCAAAATCCTCAAAAATTAAGTAATGTATAGTTTAATGTATGAATAAAATTTAGAGACTTATTTATTGTCCTGAAATAATTGTGTTTTGGATGTTTTCTAACGAGCACAGGAATAGAGACACTGATGTGGGGGAGGGGATATTCTCTGGATATTTTAAAGAGAAGCCTCCAGAGGAGACTGGTAGAACACTGACTCTGTTTTGTGTGGCTGGATTGAGAAGTAGTTGGATTAATTCACACTTGCACAATGCAAAGTAAAGCAAAAAATTCATGTCCAAGAAAGACAGGAAGCAAAAATTTATGTCCAAGAAAAGCAAGCAAAGAATTAAGAAGAACAATGAAGGGCAGAATCTGCAACTGAGATGAAAATTGGAGCAAGTGGCTTTAAAAGTGAAAGTGAAAGTAGCTTGGTAGTGCCCGACTCTTTGAGACTTCCAGGCCAGAATACTGGAGTGGGTAGCTTTTCCCTTCTCCAGGGAAGGAACTCAGGTCTCCTGCATTGCAGGAGGATTCTTAACCAGCTGAGCAACAAGGGAAGCCCAAGAATACTGGAGTGGGTAGCCTTTCCCTTCTCCAGGGGATCTTCCCAACCCAGGGATGGAACTCAGGCCTCCTGCATTGCAGGAGGATTCTTAACCAGCTGAGCAACAAGGGAAGCCCAAGAATACTGGAGTGGGTAGCCTATCCCTTCTCCAGCAGATCTTCCCGACCCAGAAAGCAAACCAGGGTCTCCTGCATTGCAAGTGGATTCTTTACCAACTGAGCTATCAGGGAAGCCTTATACAAATATAAAAACCTGAGTTTGTGCTATAAGACACTCCCTGGAACTTTTGGCAAAGGAGACTCATTTATGGCCAGTCTGTGGCCCTGTTCAGGGGTGCAACCGATTAGGCTATTCTATGATCCTGCAGTTAGTATCAGGTTAAGGTGACACTTCTCTGGATCTTGTTGCAGGTAGTATGCTTCATTTCTAATGGCAAAGTATGCTCTTACCACTATGATTTTCAGTCAGTTTCGCATATGTGTACATATAAGTACAGAGGGAGCGAGAGAGACAGACACAGGGAGAGATTGACTGACTGAAAGGAATCAGCTCATACAGTTAACAAGAGCTGGCAAGTCTGGAATCTGTAGGGCAGGCCCACAAGGTAGAAGCTCTCCAGCTTCAGTTCTGCTAGAGTCTTGAGACAGAATTTCTTGTTCTTTGGGAAACCTCAGTATTCGCCTGTAAATTCTGCTAACTAACTGGATGAGATCCACCCACATCATTGAGGATAATTTCCTTTTCTTAAATTCAGTTAATGTAGATGTCAACAGCATATATGGAATACCTTCACCAGCACCTATATGAGTGTTCAATTAGATAACTGGTCGCCTACCTAAGTTAACACATTAAACCATCACAGTTCACCCTTCATCAATTTTGCACCCATACACATATCCTTAAACCAATACAATCTCCAATTAGAATAACACAGTCATACACCTGCCTAACATGAAAAAGTTCAGTTCAGTCTCTCAGTTGTGTCCAACTCTTTGCAACCCCATGGACTGCAGCATGCCAGGCCTCCCTGTCCATCACCATTTGCTGGAGTTTACTCAAACTCATGCCCATTGAGTCGCTGATGCCATTCAACCATCTCATCCTCTGTTATCCCCTTCTCTTCCCGCCTTCAATCTTTCCCAGCATCAGGGTCTTTTCAAATGAGTCAGCCCTTCGCATCAGGTGGCCAACATGAAAAAACTGTCCTAAATATAGCATCACACAAACACTTTTTCTCTATAAAATGATATAAACTCCTTGGGTGGGTTTTCTTCTCAGTATCTTGTAACTTAATGCTATGATTAATACATCTTGCATTATATGATAAGGGACAAGAGAGGAAAGAAAACAGCCTAAAATATATGTATCAATACTGGGTAAGATCTCAGATTCATTAAGTCTGATTTAGCAATCCAATGCTTTGTGTGAGCTCGAATATTAATCTTAATCTGTGGTCAGACATGGTATTTCTTTTCCTCATTTGTTAGGTAAGGAAATAAAACATAAGACTCTATTGTCAGGTTTCTTTCAAAGGTAGTTTGCATATTACATATCAAACAGGAAACTGCAGTCAATTAAAATGTATAGCAGTAAATAGTAAGTCTGTCTCCAGAAATTAAACAGAACTCAGCCTCATGAGATGTGAAAAAGAAACAGACAATAACAACTAAGGATACAACAGTGGGCAAGACGGATTTGGTCTTGTGAAGTTTTGCCAAGAGAATGGGAGTAGAGAGCTTTTGGGAGCTCATACAGATAAAGAGAAGGCTTGTGAGTCTTGGAGGCAAATTAAATTTTGTTAGTATCACAACCATTGTTTTAAAGTCTGACTCTTACTGACTGTATTTTCTCTTTGGTAATCCCTTGGAGTTTATACAGCTACTCAGAATACTCCAGAATTTTATTCTAACCCTGTGTGCAAGACAGCAAAAGAGACACAGATGTATAGAACAGGCTTTTGGACTCTGTGGGAGAGGGAGAGGGAGAGGGTGGGATGATTTGGGAGAATGGCATTGAAACATGTATAATATCATATATGAAACGAATCGCCAGTCCAGGTTCAATGCATGATACTGGATACTTGGGGCTGGTGCACTGGGACGACCCAGAGAGATGGTACTAGGAGGGAGGTGGGAGGGGGTTCAGGATGGGGAACATGTGTATACCTGTGGTGGATTCATGTTGGTGTATGGCAAAACCAATACAATATTGTAAAGTAATTAACCTCCAATTAAAATAAATAGATTCATATTAAAAAAAAAAAAACAGTGAAAAGAAATAGGACAGACATCTCCTGGGGAATGAGGCAAGTGGGAGGCTGACAGCCTTCCCTTCCCCCAGTAGGGCTGCCTTTATTTAAAGTGGGCAGCACAGGTGGATTCGATATCTCATTAAAAAAAAAAAAGAGTTTATTCACACTTAGACTGGAGATGTTTAGAGAATATCACTTACCTTGAGACTCAGGGTGACAGGGGGCAGTGACTGTCACAGTAAGAAGCAACCCATGTTCAGCAATATAATTAAATTAGATTATGCTCTTAGCATGCAGTGGACACGTTCAGGTGAGACTTATCGGAGGAATGTTACCAGAAAGAGTGACTTCTGAGGCCAGTTTTTAAAGAGGTATACGTATTCCTGAAAGGAAGGGGATATTTAAAGGCCCGAAGCCATCATGAATGTGATAAAAGTTCACTTCATTGCCTATAAAATGTAATCCCCACTGTTAAGACACATTATAGCCTAGATACCATGATGTATTTTTCAATGTAGATCTGATCTTTATTTTTTAATTAATAATACATGGTAGCAATGCTGGAGAGCTGATCTATTATTTATGTATCTCTTTCAAAGAGTGATTCATGCATTATATATTCAGGCAGAAAATTCCTTTTATTTTATCTGAAGTTAGTTTTCAATAGAAAATACACTAAGATGTTATTGTATAACCTGCAATGGAAAACAGGTATGCTAAAATTCACAATTCTCCCAGATATATGCATGCTCTGCATACTAATTTTTTAACCATGCATACTGATAGTTAATGGCAGTTAAGTGGCCTAGATTGAGTTTTTCTTAGTGTTAAAGATTTTATTTAAAGATAAGAGGCTGTTTCATGTGTTAATTTAGAGCTAGAAACAAAAATTAAGGAAGAAATAAAGATGGGTTTTTTAAAAACCTTATTTCCCTAAGTTACTTGTGTACTTTTCCAGCCAAAGCTAATATGATTACCCAAACACTGTGCATTTGTAAAAAAATGTTGTAACAAGATATTCTATAAAAGTTCAATTCAAATTATGTTTTCTCGCACTTAAAATGTGAACTACTTCATCCAATTTTGTCAATACACAAAGAAAGTGTCTGCCAGGCTCTTCAATAACTTATAGCTTTCATGTAGCACTATTATTAACTTCTCTTCTTATCAAGTCTCCTCAGTAACAATAGAAGTTCAATTAAATTGGGAACAAGCATAAGACTGAAAACTGGAGTAAAACAGTGGGGAAAGGATGCTGAGAGAGAGAGGAACTTAGCAAGTACTAATCTTCATGCGCCTGAAACTACATCATTCAGTCAACACTTTGGGCAAGTTATTATTCTAAGCACTCAGGATACATCCTTGAACAAAACAACATCTACCTGTCTCAGAGCTTGCATTCTATTTCCATATAACTGAAACTTTTAATAACAATAAAAACCAGAAGAAAATGGGAAATCTTTAATTCTAATATAAGTAGTAGGACAATGTTGAGAGTCTTTTGGATTCGTTGTAATCACTTTTCAAAAGGTTATTGAACAGAGGCTTTTCAGAAAGTGCTATATATTAAATATCTTGAATTTCCTCTACAAATTGAAGGCGGCTTATTTTGGTTGACATTTTCAGTAAGTAAGCTCTTCTTTTAACACTGTGTCTACAATACCAAATATCAAATCAAAAATTGAAGTATTCAATCAGTTGAGAGATTTCTTAGACTCAAACTAAAAACAAGAGAAATAGTTTCCTTCATTATTTTAAGCTAGAATGGATCAGTTGGTAAATTACTATTTGGGTTGTAGAAGAACCCTATATGACATTAAAAAAAATAAAGATTTTTTTTTCACAAATATATTTCTGTTTTCATTAATTTATTTTTCCATATGATCAGAGAGTGAGTTAGCCTTCTGATGTTTCATAGGGAAAAAAAAATGTCTCTTTAAAAAAATATCTTTATGTTTAAGATCTGTGCCATTTCATTCTTTGAGCAGGTCTTAATCTGTATCTAAATTATTCAGTCAAAATAACATTTACCTTTAATTACTGAAGTAATATATGCTCAAATCAGAAAATTAAGAAAATGCTGAAAAGCAGAGAAAACTCTGAATGCTCAGAGTTTTGGTGTTTTTTTCTATCATTTTTTGTCATATAGCATATATAATTTCATATTATATCATATAGCACATATAGTTTCAAATTCTAATTTATTTTCTTCCTTTTTCCTTAGCAATCACAAATCTTCCTATGTCAATAAATATTCATCTGTTTGTGGCATTTAGATTTTTCCAAAAGTATAAAAATGCATTGAAATGTATAAAAATGTTGTAGATACTTCTGTTTATTTTCTAAGGGTTCAGTTCAGTTCAGTCGCTCAGTTGTGTCCGACTCTTTGCAACCCCATGAATCGCAGCACGCCAGGCCTCCCTGTCCATCACTATCTCCCGGAGTTCACCCAGACTCACGTCCATCGAGTCCGTGATGCCATCCAGCCACCTCATCCTCTGTCGTCCCCTTCTCCTCCTGCCCCTAATCCCTCCCAGCATCAGAGTCTTTTCCAATGAGTCAACTCATCGCATGAGGTGGCCAAAGTACTGGAGCTTCAGCTTTAGCATCATTCCTTCCAAAGAAATCCCAGGGTTGATCTCCTTCAGAATGGACTGGTTGGATCTCCTTGCAGTCCAAGGGACTCTCAAGAGTCTTCTCCAATGCCACAGTTCAAAAGCATCAATTCTTCGGTGCTCAGCCTTCTTCACAGTCCGACTCTCACATCCATACATGACCACTGGAAAAACCATAGCCTTGATTAGACGGACCTTAGTCGGCAAAGTAATGTCTCTGCTTTTGAATATACTATCTAGGTTGGTCATAAGTTTTCTTCCAAGGAGTAAGCGTCTTTTAATTTCATGGCTGTAGTCACCATCTGCAGTGATTATGGAGCCCAAAAAAATAAAGTCTGACACTGTTTCTATTGTTTCCCCATCTATTTCCCATGAAGTGATAGGACCAGATGCCATGATCTTCGTTTTCTGAATGTTGAGCTTTAAGCCAACTTTTTCACTCTAATCCTTCACTTTCATCAAGAGGCTTTTTAGCTCCTCTTCACTTTCTGCCATAAGGGTGGTGTCATCTGCATATCTGAGGTTATTGATGTTTCTCCCACCAATCTTGATTCCAGCTTGTGTTTCTTCCAGTCCAGCGTTTCTAAGGGTAAATGGCTAAAACTGAGAGACTGCAGATGAGTGGTTTCCTCAGTGGTGAGGGTTTCATGTGCGTGTGTGTGTACGTGTGTATGTTCCCATTTTATTCTCCAGAAAACCATCCATTGCTTCACCCGCCTCTTTATCCCCCCAGGACTATGACTCTGCAATGTCTTTCTATACCTTCAAAACTTGGGTCAAGTTTTTTTCTACTCACATCATTTAACATTATCGTTCTTTCCCTCTCTCAGAGGAAAAAGAAGCCATTAGGAAACTCTCTCAACTTCACTTCCTCATCTGCAAAGTTATTTATTTATTGCTTATCAATTTTCCTGCTTGCTGAGAAGAGTGTTCACTGTGGGTGATTTTTCCGTATGTTCTAAACCCCATCACCATGGTATCATATCTGAGTCCATGTGTCAGCATTTATCAAGAAATTTGTTTCTTTATCTACCTGATTGCATTTCTTGGCAAAATGTTTTTCTCATAATGTTTTTACTGTTATTCAATATTGATTCAATTTCTACTGATTTTCCATTTAAATTCCTGAAGTTAGTCATTTATATTCTCTAATTTTTTATCACTTATGCTAATTATTTATCAAATAGATAAATAATCTATTATACTTGTTTTGTGAGTGAACTAATGGTTGGTTTGGAAAGCCTTCATCTCATAATTTTGTATTTTGCTTTGATTGATTTCTGCTCTTATCATTGTTATTTTCTGTTTTAAATATTCTTTGAATTTAATTTGCTGTTTTGTTTCTTGAAATAGATGTTTGAATTACTAAATTTCAGTTTTTGTTTATTTCTAATATTTAGAAATTAAAGTTTTAGCTGCATCCTATAAGTTTTGATATATCATATTATTACTTTCTTTCCATTTAAAATATTTTCTAATTACTTTTGTGGTTCTTTGCTTACCTATGTGTTACTTACATGTGTGTTGCTAAATTTCTCCCAAATTTGGGGAGTTTACTCTACTTACTGTCTCTCATTCATTTTATAGCTCAACTCCACTGCCGCCAGAGAAAAGCCTCTGAATTATGTAAATCCGTTGATAATTTTAAACATTTGTTTTATGGCCAGCACATGCTCCATTTTGGAAAATGATCCATGTGGGTTTGAAAAGACAGTGTGTTCTGCAGCTCCTTGGTTTATATTGGATTTATGTAAGTTAGGTCAAAATTGTGTTTCTGTTAATTGCATTTTTCAAAAATTTTATATTCTTAGTAACTTTTGATTTGCTTGTGCCATCAGTAACAAGAGATTGTGCTCAAATTTCTTGTGTTTGTGGATTTGACAATGTCTCCTGCCTATTTTGCTTTATATTTTTTCTTTGAAGCTAGAAAACTCCACACAAACAAATTAAAGATTGTTATATCTTCCTGCTCAACTGATCCTATTATCATTATGAAATATCTTTCTTGATCTTGTATAGTGCTTCTTCCTTTAAAGGCAACTTTGCTAGATAGTGCATGCAAGCTCAGTTACTCAGTCGTGTTAACTCTTTGTGACCCCATGATGATAGCCTGCCAGGCTCCCCTGTCTATGGGATTCTCTAGGCAAGAATACTGGGACTGGGTTGCCATGCCCTCCTCCAGGGAATCTTCCCAACCCAGAGATTGAACCAGCATCTCCTGCATCTCCTTCATTGCAGGAGGATTATTTACCAGTGAGCCACCAGGGAAGCCTGGTAGATATTAGAACTATAGATTGAATACTTTCCTTTTGTTAGTGCTCGCATGGTATTTATATCTCCATCTTTTTATTTTCAATCTGCTTGTGTCCTCAAACATAAAGTGAATTTGTTGTAATTAGCAAAATGTTGTTATTTTGAGATCCTTCTGTGTTAGTCATTCTGTCGTGTCCAACTCTTTGCCACCCCATGGGCTGTAGCCGGCCAGGCTCCTCTCTCCATGGCATTTCCCAGGCAAGAATACTGGAATGGGTTGTCAGTCCCTTCTCCAGGGGATCTTGACAACCCAGGGATCAAACTCAGGTCTTCCACAATGCAGGCAGATTCTTTACCATCTGAGCCACCCAGGAAGCAGTCTAACAATTTGTTTCATTGGGCTATTATACAATTTACATTTAGCTACAATTTAAAGCACATTCATTTGTGTTTAAATCTAAATTTTTATTCCTTACTTTTTGCATCTGTTTTTAAAATTAATTTAAAAATATTCTATTTCGTCCCCTTATTTGGTTTACAGCTAAGCATGCTACATAGTTTTTGCTATTTTATTAGTGCAATCTGGGGTAATCAAACTATGGCACATGGCTGAAGTCTATGTGAAGTCCATATTCGTCATAGTCCATCATAAATTAGTATTATCACTCCACGGACAAGGCAAGGTTATCAGAACATTTTAATCCTACTTATCTTCTCTTGTTTCTTGTATTTATATGTTTTATTTCCATACATATTTGAAACTTCAAAAGATATTACAATTGCTATTTTACATATTCATTTAGATTTATGTAAATTATTATACTGTCTGATCATTTTTATTTACCATCTTTCATTGCTGTAGTTTTATCTAGGATAATTTTATTTCTCCCTATAGAACTCTCTTTGTATATATATTTATTATATATTGGATCTACTGGTGAGAAAACTAGTTTTTTTTTTCTTTTTTACCTGAAAATATATTTATTTGCCTTTATTTTGAATGATATTTTTGTTGATTATATTGTTCTGGACTGACAAAAATGTTCTATTAGCATTTAAAAATAATATTTCATTATCATGAAGCTTCCATAGTTTCTGTTATATAATCAGCTGTTGAAATACAGTTGTTGTTTTGAAAATGTTGTGTCTTTTTTTCCCCTCAGATGCTTTTGTATTTTGTTTCAAGCAGTTTTTCCCATGATGTGGCTCTGAGTAATTTTTTCTTTGTTTTTCATGATTGATTTATATAAGTTCTTGAATTTGTGGTTTGATATTTTTCATTTGTTTTCAGAAATTCTCAACCATCATTATCTCCTCAAATATTGTTTCTTCTTTCCTCTCTTTTGTCACTTCCTGGGACTCCAGTGACTTTTAGGAAGTGTTATTATCTCTATGTCATTTCTGCTCCTTTATTCTGCTTATATTTCAGTCAATTTCCTAATAACTTTTCTTCTTCCTTTTTGCTGAAACCTTAATAGTTAAATCTATTTATTAATTTTAGATAATTCTGAATTTTAGGATTTAATATTTTTCAGCTTTAACATTTTTTAACATTTTTAAAGATTTATTTTATAGACATTTGGCTATTTTGAGGAAAAATTTTATTTATTAATTTTTAAAACATTAATTACAGGTATTTAATGATCCAACTCTATTACTCAAAAACGAGATTAATCATGCATGTTTCATATTGCTTCATGTGTATTGTCTATGTGTGCTTTCTCTTGGTTTTGGACATCCATTCCTATTTCTTGATGAGATTGTCAAACTTTATTAACTACATGGCATTGTTTATGAAAAATTGTAGAGATTCTGCTTGACACTCTCTTCCAATGGATAGAATTTAGTATTTTTTTTAATGGGCAAACTGAGTAAAGTCAGCTTACCTTGAGATTCTTTCCTTCTTCAGAGCCTGAACTCTAATTTTTGACTCCTCAGCACTTGGAGACCACAAGAATTACTGCTTAAAGTTTTGCCACTTAGTAGCCAAACTGCCACATTCAGAAAACTAAGATCATGGCATCCAGTCCCATCACTTCATGGCAAATAGATGGGGAAACAGTGGAAACGGTGGCTGACTTTATTTTGGGGGGCTCCAAAATCACTTCAAATGGTGATTGCAGCCATGAAATCAAAAGACACTTACTCCTTGGAAGAAGTTATGACCAACCTAGACAGCATATTAAAAAACAGAGACATTACTTTGCCAACAAAGGTCAAGGCTATGGTTTTTCCAGTAGTCACATAGGGATGTTAGAGTTGGATTATACAGAAAGTTGAGTGCCGAAGAATTGATGCTTTTGAACTGTGGTGTTGGAGAAGACCCTTGAGAGTCCCTTGGACTGCAAGGAGATCCAACCAGCCCATCCTAAAGGAGATCAGTCCTGGGTGTTCATTGGAAGGACTGATTTTGAAGCTGAAACTCCAATACTTTAGCCACTTGATGTGAAGCGCTGACTTATTTGCAAAGACCCTGATGCTGGGAAAGATTGAAGGCAGGAGGAGAAGGAGACAACAGAGGATGAGATAGTTGAATGGCATCACCAACTCAATGGATGTGAGTTTGGGTAGGCTCCGGGACTTGGTGATGGACAGGGAGGCCTAGCATGCTGCAGTCCATGGGGTCGCAAAGAGTCAGACACGACTGAGCAACTGAACTGAACTGAACCGAACCACTTTCTGCTTGATTTCCGAACATAAAGTTCTGTGCATTCACAGTTTAGGAATTTGCAAATGTATCCAGGAAAAATTGTGATCCGTCTGTTGGGTTCATTTTTCTGTGACTTGATTTTTCTGAAATTTTAGCCAGCAATTTTAGTGACCTTGATAACCTTGAATTTTGAATTCTCTTTCCCCAAGCCCAGTGAGACTGAGCTGCAAGCCCTAACCTACTTCCTGCTGTTCTCCACCTATACTATAGGGTGAAAATAAGCCACTCCCCAAGAGAGTGTGCATCTTGGCATCTAATATAAAGCTTATTCTCTCATGCTTTCCCATTCTCCTAAGGATTTGGTTTCCCCTGTCCATGTAGTGTTATTCTTCGATGTCTTGAGGAAGGGCAAAAGAAAGAAAAGAAAACCTCAGCTTTTAAAGTTCTTAATTAAATTTGCAGTTGTAATTAGTCAGGGGTGGGGGTTAGTTTTATTCAGGCACTGTGACATGGCCAGAGGTGGTATTCCTACTTCAGTAACTTTTACTTTAAAACTTCATCACTTCTGCTTTTCTGAGGTCTGTTTTCTTGCTCTTTTTCTTACTCATTACCTTGAAAGTTCTCTTCATCAATTTGCATTCTTTCTTGTATATTTTTCAAGGCTGTGCATTTCTTTTGAGCTTCACCTTAGCTATATTCCACAGCTTGTGGTTTCCAGTTTGTATCACCCACTTCTATGTGCCCCTAAACCACTTCCCTGAGTGTTTTGGAATTTCCCTTTAGGTTTCTTATTTAAAGTAAGATTTTGTAAGAAAAGTTGTATTGTTTCAAAGTTTCTAGATGCTAGAGAATTTTTATTTCTGGCTTTTTTAATAATTTTCAATCCCAGGTAATAAATATATTATTTACATTTTGGAAATTGTTGAGGTTCTTTTTTAGCCTAAGATATGAGTTTTAATGAATTTTTTCATGACACTTGAAAAGAAAGTGCATTCTCTGTTTTCAGATTACTCTTCCCCACCTCCCGGCCCATCTCTCCGTCTCTCTTTATTTCTCTGTCTGTCTCATTGACAGGTTTCTGGCCTGAGTTCAACATTGTTATGATCCTTAGTTTCATTTTGTTTGTTCTTGTACTTTGCCCAGTATTTTATTTTTAATCTTTCCAAATCAGATTTTTTTCATTGCTTCTCATAAGTAGCTCACAATTTTGTTTTTCATTGTATTATTTTATTTTAAATAAGTTAGGCCACTTACTATCATTGATTTAGAGAAATTTGAGTTTAATTTGGCATATTATTTTATGCTATGCCTTCTGCTTATATAACTTTGTTTTTTAAAACTCTTTCACTCTGCAGTGATTTGCATTGTTTCCTCTGAAAAAGAACTTTTTATTTTATCTATAAGTTTATATATTACTCATATACACTACATATTTAGACTGCATTTCTGCTGTATTATTAACAATGGTAACATTTCCATGTCCTCTCTTCTTGATTCTCTCACAATCTAACAAATTGAATTTACTATGTTATTTTTGCTTTTATCTACCTTTGTGCTACATATTCATGTTTTTAAAATCAACAGTAAATGATAGTATTGACTTCCAGGTACTATAAATTAGGATATAGTTTCCTGTACATACATGCTAAGAACAAACACATGTTACTCCTTGCCTCTGGACTTTTTCTGATTTCTTGGCAAACTCTGGCTGTCAGAAGTGAGTGCTTTTATTTTGAAAAATATTTGTTTATTGCATTTATATTCAAGGACAGTTTTTCTGTGTATAGCATTCTCGGGTCAAAATTAAATATATAACACCTTTGTATTCTTGTGTTTAATACTGCTGAGGAAAAATGTAAAGGCAGCCTAATATTTCTACCTCTTTTTTTACATGTATTAAACTTTAAAGGAGTACTTCTATCTTTGAAGTTTAGAAACTTTATTGCAGTGTATCTAATGGTTTTTTTAATTGAAGTATAGTTGATTTACAGGGTTGTATACATTTCTGTTTTGAATCATTATTTTTATGTTTAAATAAAATATTTAAATTATTTTTTATACTTTTTATACATTTCCATCATGGTTTATCATAGGATATGAATATAGTTATCTGTGCTGGTGTTTCTCCATCCCATACATATTAGCTTAGCCTCCCACTTCATCCCTCCTCCCATCCCTCTCCCCCCACTTGGCAACCACAGATCTGTTCTCTGTGTCTGTGAGTCTGTTTCTGTTCTGTAGATAGGTTCATTTGCGTCATATTTTAGATTCCACACAGAAGTGATATCATATGGTATCTGTCCTTCTCTTTCTGACTTACTTCATACAGTATGATGATAAACAAATGGGATGTAATGAAACTTACAAGCTTTTGCACAGCAAAGGAAACCACAAAAAAAGAAAAAAGACAGTCTGCAGAATGGGAGAAAATATTTGCAAATGATGTGACCAACAAGGGCATAATTTCCAAAATATGTGAATGGCTCATGCAGCTTAACAGCAAAACAAACAACCTAACTGAAAACTAGGCAGAAGAAATAGACATTTCTCCAAAGAAGAAATGCAAATGACCAATAGGGACATAAAAAGATGCTTGACATCACTAATTATTAGAGAAATGCAAATCAAACTATAATGAAATATCACCTCATACCAGTCAGAAAGGCTTCCATTAAGAAGCCTACAAACAATAAATGCTGGAGAGGATGTGGAGAAAGGGGAACCCTCCTACACTGTTGATGGGGATGTAAATTGGTACAACCACTATGGAGACCAGCATGGAGGTTCCTGAAACTAAAAGTAGAGCTACCATATGATCCAGCCATCCTATTCCTAGGCATATATATGGAGAAAAAACATGAAAAAGATACATGTACCCCAATGCATGTATGTGTGTTGTTCATTGCAACACGATTCACATTCACTATTCATATATACCACATTTTCTTTAGCCACTCATCTGTTGATGGACATTTAGGTTGTTTCCATGTCTTGCCTCTGTGTGTGTGTGTGTGTGTGTGTGTGTGTGTGTGTGTGATGGAATATAGCTTAGCCATTAAATTAACATATTAATGCCAGTTACAGCAACATGGATGAATACAACTACAATATATCTAGGTTTAATTATTCTTACGTATGGTATACCATTTCAACATTAGCTCCAATACTTCTTTGATATCGAAAATTTTTATTCAGTAAAATCTATTTTTTTGTTTATTTACTTTGGAACTCTGAGTATTTTTCTTCTGGCTTTCCTAGCTAAATGTTTCCTTTTGTATTTTAACCTTTCATTTCCATTCTTTTCAGCTTCTTTTTTACTTATTTCTATTCTCTGTGTACCTTACATATATTCAGCAGTTTTAATTTTTATAGTGCTTCTAATTTTACTTTTATTTCAATTATGATTTAGTTTTTTCCTTTTACTTCTTTCCTTAGCTTTGATAATCTACATTTTATTTTTTACTTATTTGTTAGTATCTTTTCTGAGGTCTTGTGTCCATGTTTTATGTTCCTAATTAATCACTACATTGAGATTCTGGAATAGTAATTTCAAGATATTTTGTTTCAATTTTCATTGTTTCTTGGCAATATTTTTCTGATGAGTTTTCATTATCTGTCTTGTTTTCTGTTCCTTTCCTCCTGTTTTGCTCATTATTTTTGTATGTATTCATCCTTATAGAGGTAATTTTTCTCATTCATATATTTGAGGAATTTCACCTGGGAAACTACCTGTGGTTGGTGCAGATTAATGGTTACTTTACATATGATATAAAAGTAATCTTTATTTCTCCCAACCCAATACATAGGAGCTATTTTGGCAGAACTTTTTATAGTACAAAAGTCCTATCTGCTCCTTCTCCTATTTACCATGTAGACAGACTGTTCCTTCTAAATAGGATTTTCTAGCTAATTCTCTGTTTGACCCTATGTTCTCTGCTTTTCAAATATATGACATATTCATGTCAGGGAAATTACTGTGGCCAAATTTTGGTCCTATGTCCAACAGTTGCAAACAAGAGTAGTCTGCATTCAGTTCAGTTCAGTTCAGTTCAGTCGCACAGTCGTGTCTGACTCTTTGCGACACCATGAATCGCAGTACACCAGGCCTCCCTGTCTATCACCAACCCCCAGAATTCACTCAAACTCACGTCCATTGAGTCGGTGATGCCATCCATCCATCTCATCCTCTGTCGTCCCTTTCTCCTCCTGCCCCCAATCTCTCCCAGCATCAGAGTCTTTTCCAATGAGTCAACTCTTCACATGAGGTGGCCAAAGTACTGGAGTTTCAGCTTTAGCATCATTCCTTCCAAAGAACAATCAGGGCTGATCTCCTTTAGAATGGACTGGTTGGATCTCCTTGCAGTCCAAGGGACTCTCAAGTGTCTTCTCCAACACCACAGTTCAAAAGCATCAATTCTTCAGCGCTCAGCCTTCTCCACAGTCCAACTCTCATATCAATACATGACCACTGGAAAAACCATAGCCTTGACTAGACGGACCTTTGTTGGCAAAGTAATGTCTCTGCTTTTGAATATGCTATCTAGGTTGGTCATAACTTTCCTTCCAAGGAGTAAGCGTCTTTTAATTCATGGCTGCAGTCACCATCTGCAGTGATTTTGGAGCCCCCAAAAATAAAGTCTGACACTGTTTCCACTGTTTCCCCATCTATTTCCCATGAAGAGATGGGACCAGATGCCATGATCTTCGTTTTCTGAATTTGAGCTTTAAGCCAACTTTTTCATTCTCCTCTTTCACTTCCATCAAGAGGCTTTTTAGTTCCTCTTCACTTTCTACCATAAGGGTGGTGTCATCGGCATATCTGAGGTGATTGATATTTCTCTTGACAATCTTGATTCCAGCTTGTGCTTCTTCCAGCCCAGTGTTTCTCATGATGTACTCTGCATAGAAGTTCAATAAGCAGGGTGACAATATACAGCTTTGATGTACTCCTTTTCTATTTGGAACCAGTCTGTTGTTCCATGTCCAGTTCTAACTGTTGCTTCCTGACCTGCATATAGGTTTCTCAAGAGGCAGGTCAGGTGGTCTGGTATTCCCATCTCTTTCAGAATTTTCCACAGTTTCTTGTGATCCACACAGTCAAAGGCTTTGGCATAGTCAATAAAGCAAAAATAGATGTTTTTCTGGAACTCTCTTGCTTTTTCCATGATCCAGCGGATGTTGGCAATTTGATCTCTGGTTCCTCTGCCTTTTCTAAAACCAGCTTGAACATCAGGAAGTTCACGGTTCACGTATTGCTGAAGTCTGGCTTGGAGAATTTTGAGCATTACTTTGCTAGTGTGTGACATGAGTGCAATTGTGCGGTAGTTTGAGCATTGTTTGGCATTGCCTTTCTTTGGGATTGGAATGAAAATGGACCTTTTCCAGTCCTGCGGCCACTGCTGAGTTTTCCAAATTTACTAGCATATTGAGTGCAGCACTTTCATAGTATCATCTTTTAGGATTTGAAACAGCTCAACTGGAATTCCATCACCTCCACTAGTTTTGTTTGTAGTGATGCTTTCTAAGGCCCACTTGACTTCATATTCCAGGATGTCTGGCTCTAGGTGAGTGATTACACCATTGTGATTATGTGGGTCAGGAAGATCTTTTTTGTACAGTTCTTCTGTGTATTCTTGCCACCTCTTCTTAATATCTTCTGTTTCTGTTAGGTGTATACCATTTCTGTCCTTTATCGAGCCCATCTTTGCATGAAATGTTCCCTTGGTGTCTCTAATTTTCTTGAAGATATCTCTAGTCTTTCCCATTCTGTTGTTTGCCTCTATTTCTTTGCATTGATCACTGAGGAAGGCTTTGTTATCTCTTCTTGCTATTCTTTGGAACTCTGCATTCAGATGCTTATATCTTTCCTTTTCTCCTTTGCTTTTCACTTCTTTTCTTTTCACGACTATTTGTAAGGCCTCCCCAGAAAGCCATTTTGCTTTTTTGCATTTCTTTTCCATGAGGATGGGCTTGATCCCTTTCTCCTGTACAATGTCATGAACCTCAGTCCATAGTTCATCAGGCACTCTATCTATCAGATATAGTCCCTTAAATTTATTTCTCACTTCCACTGTATACTCATAAGGGATTTGAGTTAGGTCATACCTGAATGGTATAGTGGTCTCCCTACTTTCTTCAATTTAAGTCTGAATTTGGCAATAATGAGCTCATGATCTGAGCCACAGTCAGCTCCCAGTCTTGTTTTTGCTGACTGTATAGAGCTTCTCCATCTTTGGCTGCAAAGAATATAAACAATCTGATTTCGGTGTTGACCATTGGTGATGTCCATGTGTAGAGTCTTCTCTTGTGTTGTTGGAAGACAGTGTTTGCTATGAGCAGTGATTTCTCTTGGCAAAACTCTATTAGCCTTTGCCCTGCTTCATTCTGTATTCCAAGGCCAAATTTGCCTGTTACTCCAGGTGTTTCTTGACTTCCTACTTTTGCATTCCAGTCCCCTATAATGAAAAGGACATCTTTTTTGGGTGTTAGTTCTAAAAGGTCTTGTAGGTCTTCATAGAACTGTTCAACTTCAGCTTCTTCAGCATTACTGGTTGGGGCATAGACTTGGATTATTGTGATATTGAATGGTTTGCCTTGAAAATGAACAGAGATCATTCAGTCTGTGTTCAGTGTACTCTTTTTACCTTAAAAATAATATCTTATGGTTTTCTGGCAACCAACTGCAGTAAGTACCCCATTTCTACCTTTCTCTCCAAAGCTTATTTGTGGTTTGGGGTTTTACTGACACTTAATTTATTTAAAACTGGGCTTTGCATGTTTCTTACTTTCCTTGATGCATTGGTTTTTATGTAATTGGAGAAGGGGAAATTTTACTTTTCATCATCAGTTTCAAATTGAATGGCTGAGCTGCATTTCAATCTTTGATATTAAGAACACAAAGGAAGTATAGAAAACTCCTATTTCAAGCATCTCATTTTGCAGAAGGTGAAACTCAGGCTAAAGTAAAATGACTCCAAAGGCAATACCAAACCTATTATAAACAGTGAAATAAAAACCCATCCCATATCTCTTAATTGTCAATCTAATGCCATTTAAGCTGCACAAACTATTCCATTTCAAAACTTCTAGTGAAACATGTCTCAAAGCAAGTAACTTGTGAGCAAGTTAGGAAAATATTTGCAAAAATTGGAACTATGGATGAATTTTCTCAGTAAGCAAGGGACAACTTCTAACTTTTCCACTAGAATAGGAGAAAAAAAAAGATATTTTGATGTAGGTTCAAATTAAATATTAAGGTAGTTTTAGGGATTAATGGTGTGATGATGTAAGTTTTGTAGATGATGGTGGAGTTATATTCCTATTGAATACTGTGGTGGTCAGTGCACCAAGCATGCCTGATTCTGTACTGCCGTGCTATCATTCTTTTTCGGGAGTTATGTGAGGAAAGCAAAATCAAGGGCACTTAATGATTTTCTGACACTTAGCTTAATATACACATAGATTTATTCTGGACTTGTGGGCTACTGTGTGCTTTGGAATGAAACCTCATTTTTGTTTCTAAACCCAAGTTTTAATTTATTAACTCATCAGTCTACATTTGCGCTAGATGCAGTTCTGTGCACGGGTTAGAGAGTGACTGGAAAAAAAAAAGACAAAGTCTCAGCCTTCATAGCGCTAATACTTTGATATAGGAGATAGACAATAATCATATTTATAGGTAAATAGATTGAGAGCCAGATAACTGATTTTTGCCATGAAAGATGAAGTCCTGAGCGAACGTGGCTTCTTCATGTCCCTTCTGTTCCTTAGTTCTTGTTTAGTCGCTAAGTCCTCTCTGACTGTCTCGTGACCCCCTGGACTGCAGCCTGCCAGGCTCCTCTGTCCACAGGATTTTCCAGGCAAGAGTACTGGAATGGGTGACCATTTCCTTCTCCAGGGGATCTTCCCGACCCAGGGATCGAACCCACGTCTCCTGAGTTGGCAGGCAGATTCTTCACCACTAAGCCACCAGGGAAGCCTCATTTTACTTAGAGCTGTGCCCATATTTGGAGAACTCTAGGAGTTTTAAGGGAATCGGCCTAAGGATTATAGACTTGCAGGCTCACCTGTATACAATTTCAGGTTGGAGGTAGGTGGTATTTTAACACTTAAATGTCTACCTTATTAGCATAACATGAACTTCATCTTGTCCCATGGCTATATAATTTAAATTTTATTTCATAATGTATTTGTATGCCATCAGATCTGATTAAGCTACCAGTTCATTTAGATTTCCATGAAGTACCACAGAGAGTGACAGGGGTGGGAACAACAGTATTATAGAAAAAAAGAACCTTCTGTAGTGACATTTGAGTTGAAATGTAATTGATGAGAAAATGAAGGCTTGCAAAGACTTCAGTGTAGAGCGTGGGAATAACAGGCTTGACATGTTTGAGGCATAGAAAGGAGGATAGAGTGCTGAAAGATTAAATTTTGGTGACGGGCAGGAATCAAATCATAGAGACCTTGAAGGCCTGGAAGGACTAGGGATTTTACTCTCACTGTTATAGGACACAATTGGTGGTTTTTTGTTTGCTTGTTTAGTAAAAGAGTAACAGGTTGGTTTATGTTTAGCTGCTGCATAGAGGATTAATTGCAAAGGACAGGACGGAAGCAGGAAGATCAGTTACGAGCCTTTTGTAGTAATTCAGGCTGGTCTTCATGGGATAGCAGTGGACGTGGAACAGTGTAGATACATACCGGATATTCACCGGTTTCAAAATATCTGAAAACATAGGGGAAGCATTGAATTACTTTTTTTATACATTTTTCAGGTTAGTGGTTGTATTTATGACTTTAAAGTAAGTTTTGCACCTGAAAATTTCTCTACAGGTTGAAGGAAATGGTTATCCGATGAGGGAAATTTGGCTCTGGCTTGAACTCTTTCTTCCACAAGACCCCACCCTTAGCTCCTGCTGCAGGTGGTCCACCCATAGCCTTTTATTCTGGGGTCTACTGTTTCCTGGGACTCTCTCCCGAGAATGATTGGAAAGATGGTTCAGTGCTACTCAGATTCACGTTGACTACCCAACTTCTGCAAAATTTTAGATATGCTTGTATGAAAAACAGTGTTCAGGAGGCCTCCTTGCCACCTCTACTCCACTCTATAATGCTGATCCCGTTTTTTCTCTACTTCACAGCTGAGTGGTATGCATCTCTCTGTAGGTTGAATTATTGTTCAGTTGATCAGTCGTGTCCAATTCTTTGCAATCCATGGACTGCAGCCTGCCAGAATCCTTTACTATCTCCCGGAGTAGGTGGGATGGTGAGCCAAACTTCAGAGATGAGATAGACATTTACTTTGATCTACTAGAGGGTGAAAATAATCAGGGTTTTCACTTAATTTCTGGTGGGAGACGCAGCCCATGGGAAAAAGTAAGGGGAGGAAACGCAACAAGGTTCCCTCTGAGCTCTCTTTTACTGACTGTAATGATAGTGAGGTGGTAGTGAGGATCGCTTTTGGGTGTGAGGCTAGTTCCTTGCCCAAGCACACCTTAAAAAGCTGAACAGGGCTTCTTTCTCAGTGTGCAGTCATTAATTCAACAAATATTTACTGAGTATCTACTTTATTTCAGGTACTACAATAGGCACTAAGGTCAGAGAAATGAAAAGACAACCAGAGTCAACTGCCCTCAGTGTCTTAAAACATCAACTTGTTTACGGTATAAACCTTAATGTCTTATAATATTTCCACATGAAATCAGATGTTTTAACTTTTTAATGATTGTATATGCTTATGTGGGTTAATTGGAATAAGAAAATGAATTATTTCTTGTTCAGTGATTCCATTTTCTAGTTATCTATAATCATATTTACCCTATTTATTCAGCTTAACTTCTCCTCTTTTATCCGGTTTCTTTGGCCAGTACAAACTTTATCATCTTTTGAATGGAATTTTAACTCGGAACATCAAATAAATAATGACTGTGATTTTCTTATACATGGAAATTTTCTCATTTTCTAGGTCAGTCCCCTGGAAGCCTAAGCTATATTTTAGATTAGACTGTGAATTAAGTACCAGGCTTAAATGACTCCACTCTGTCAATAATCAGTTATGTTATTTTTTTGTGCCTGCACCATGTGAAGATCTTTCTGAAAGTGTTTGATTTATTTATTGCTATATAGACAAACCTACCCAGATCTTAGTGGCTTAAAATTTGTTATTTCTCACTATTTTGCAATCTGAGTTGGACTTTGGTGGGTGGTTCTTCTGTTCCAAGAGGTGACTGCTCTTGCTTGACTATCCAGAATGATTTCTTTACTCATGTGTCTCACATCCACTGTGATGGATGGAATAACTAGAGATTGGCTGGATATTTCCTTTATCCACATATTCTGTCAATCAGAGTAGCTGGATCTCTTTAAGTAATAGCTCTGAGTTCCAAGGGAGAGCATTACAATACAAACCCTAATGCCCCATGAGCAAGTCCCTATTAAGCCTCTGTTTGTATTTTGCTTGTCAGTGTTCCACTGGTCAAGGATAGTCAAGTGGTCTGTCTCTGAGTCAATGTGGAAAGGAATTAGGTGAACACATGTGTACCAAGGGGGCTGGTGCATTAGTGGGTCATAAAGATATAATAGCTGTGGGCTTCTCTGGGGCTCAGTCAGTAAAGAATCTGCCTGCAGTGCAGGAGACCCAGGTTTGATCCCTGGGTCAGAAAGATCCCCTGGAGAAGGAAATGGCAACCCACTCCAGTATTCTTGCCTGGGAAATCCCATGGGCAGAGGAGCGTGGCAGGCTACAGTCCATGGGGTTGCAAGAGTCAGACGTGACTTAGTGACTAAACCACCAGTATAAAAGTTACCACAGGTTTCCTCTGGCCTCTGATGATTCATTTCCGCCTAACATCAAAAATATATTCAGCCCTTTCTAAGAATCACAATGTCATTCTATTATAACCTCAGACATAGGCTTGAAACTTAGGCTTAATATTCATAATATCACCATCTAAACTGAGTCCAAGTGTGGCTGAGGCTCCTGGTGTGAAATTCTTCATGCGCAACTTTTTAAGCAACTTGTCTTTATTTTTAATTTAATTTTTAATTAGAGGAAAATTGCTTTACAATGTTGTGTTGGTTTCTGCCATACAACAGTGCCAAGCAGCCATACTGAATACAGAATATTATAAACTAAAAATTAAGTTACTGCTCCTTCTACCCATTCCCAACTCCAACCCCAACATACAATGATGAGATAGGAGCAGGATAATTTAAATTAATACTTCTCTTCAAGAGTGGTGGTGATATGTGTATAACACAGTAGTCACTGCTGCTGCTGCTGCTGCTAAGTTGCTTCAGTTGTGCGATCCCATAGACGGCAGCCCACCAGGTTCCTCCATCCCTGGGATTCTCCAGGCAAGAACACGGGAGTGGGTTGCCATATCCTTCTTGAATGCATGAAAGTGAAAAGTGAAAGTGAAGTCGCTCAGTTGTGTCCAACTCTTTGCGACCCCATGGACTGCAGCCTACCAGGCTCCTCCATCCATGGGATCTTCCAAGCAAGAGTACTGGAGTGCGGTGCTATTGCCTTCTCTGATAGTAGTCACTGCTTCATAGCAATTTTGGAACCCACCTGGGTAAATATTTTCAGTTTCCTCTCCTCTGAGATTGATGGCTCAGACAGTAAAAAATCCACCTGCAATGTAAGAGAAGCAAGTTTGATCCCTTGGTTAGGAGAATCCTCTGGAAAAGGAAATGCTACCCACTCCAGTTTTCTTGCCTGGCGAATTCCATGGACAAAGGAGCCTGGTGGGTTATAGTCCATGGGGTTACAGAGTCATGCATGACTGAACGACTAACAGAACACATTTCTTTCATATCCAAGGAGCAAATAACAAGCTTCTGATGAAAACATGTAATGTTTAAATCAGTGTGTCAAGACTCTTGAGAGTCCCTTGGACTGCAAAGGGATCAAACCAGTCAATCCTAAAAAAAAATCAGTCCTGAATAGTCTTTGGAAGGACTGAGGCTGAAGCTGAAGCTTTAACACTTTGGCCACCTGATGCAAAGAACTGACCCATTAGAAAAGACCCTGATGCTGGGAAAGATTGAAGGCAAGAGGAGAAGGGGATGACAGAGGATGAGATGGTTGGATGGCATCACTGACTCCATGGACATGAGTCTGAGTAAGCTCTAGGAGTTGGTTATGGACAGGGAAGCCTGGTGTTCTGCAGTCCACAGGGTTGCAAAGAGTCGGACACGATTGAGCAACTGAACTGAGCGGAAACATTAAGTGGGTTTCCCTGTGACTCAGACAGTAAAGAATCTGCCCGAAATGCAGGAGACCTGTGTTCAATCCTTGGGTTGGGAAGATCCCCTGGAGGAGGGCATGGTAACCCACTCCTGTGTTCTTGCCTGGAGAATTCCCATGGACAAAAGAGCCTGGTGGACTACAATCCATGGGTTCAAAAAGAGTCAGATATGACTGAACAACTAAACACAGCCCAGGAGAATCATTACCATGAAAACTTGGTAGGATGCTACAGGGTTCTTCCTTCTGGGGATCTCTTTCATTCAGTGGGTTTCAAATGTATGAAATGGCTCAAGCCTGAAAGCTATTTTTCTTCAATATAGTATGAACAATGTATAGATTGAACAATATCTTTGTTGTCTGCTTAGTAATTTTGTTCCAGGTGCTTTGTATTCTATTAGTCATCTCCATAGGTCTGTGAGGATCAGGCTCCCCTGTTTGTTATGACAATCTTGCTGCTAACTACATTTATTGTGTCCATTATATTTCTGGTAATTAAAATACTGAATTGATTATTTGGGGACTTTATCATCCCATTTACTACCTGGGATCCTCCTTATGTAAAAGCCCTGGCCTTCAGAGGACAGTTGCTACTGAGCTTGTCCATTTAGAATTTCAGAGTCCATTTCTTCACAATTACAGCCCTGATGTTGGCATAGCAGACTTGCTGGGATTGAGAATTCAAACTTCTCTGGAGTTCTGCTACTCATAAAATTAAGTCTTGGCCCTCATCCTTAGACTTCCCTGACCTTCAGGTAGAGCAGATGAGACTGTTCTTTATATGCGGCCTAGGAGACTTTGTCTTTCACAATTTGATTTATAGTCATCATTCATCGCCCTCAGCTTTTGCTTTCTTCTTTCAATGCACCAAATGGCTCTTTCTATAGTTACTCAGTTTCATAGTCCTCATCATTACTATTTTACTCAAACTTTTCATGTGCCTGAGCACCCATCCTTTCCATTGGCCTACCTTTCCAGTTCACAACTGAAATAAACTCAAGAACTATACTGAAACCACACGCTAGAAGCTCTCAGTGCCTGTGATGATGTTCTCAGACCTAGATTGAGATCCAGCTCCAAATATCACTTTTCAGTCAGCTTCTTAGGGTCATTCCTGGTACCAACTGTCACAAGTTCTCTGGGGAATACATTCTGATATTTGTATGTAGAATCTTTGTTGAGAAATTGTTTCAGGAACAACACATGCATGAGATAAGGGAAGTAGGACTTGACAAAGGGAGATGCTGAGCAGAGAAGCAGTTGCAACAGAGACCTCAGGGCATGTTATACTTTGATGAGTTCTTATGCTGAGTGTAGTGCAGTGTGTTCATTGCTCAGTCGTGTCTGACTCTTTGCATCCCAGCGGAGTGTAGCCCACGAAGTTCTGTCCACGGGATTCTCTAGACAAGCGTACTGGAATGGATTGCCATTCCCTTCTCCAGGAGATCTTCCCGACCCAGGGATCTAACCCAGGCCTCCTGCACTGCAGGCAGACTCCTTACTGTCTGGGCCACCAGGGAAGCCCTTGTGCCGAACAAGCCTTCAAAATGGTTCGACTTGGGTAAGCAGCCCAGCCCTTGCCCTTCCACACTGAACTTCCACTGGAGCAGCTATACTCCTGGATACAGGTTGACTTGCAGGGAAGGTGAGTAACCCTGATCAAGGCAGCTTCCTTTTGTGAAGGATAGACAAAATGAGAGAACACAGTTGTGAGCTGTCCCTAGCTAATGCCTCCAGGAATTGAGAGTTGAATGTCATAGAACTAAGAAGTGCATACCGCTGCACACAGTAACTAAGCCAACTGCTGGAGTCACTAGGCTCTTCAAGCTGATCTTTTATGCTTGTATGCATGTTCATTGCCTCAGTCATGTCTGACTCTTTGTGACCCCATGGACTGTAGTGGAGTGGGTTGCCATTTCCTTCTCCAGGGGCTCATCCCAACCCAGGGATGGAAACCACATCCACCGCATCTTCTGCACTGGCAGGCGGATTCTTTACTACTGAGCTGCCTGGGACACCCACATCCCTTCTTAACTCTTTCTGAGAACAATATCTAACTTTTCCAGGGGAAGTGGTTTTCTCAAGTCCAACCATGTGCACCATCTTCTGAAATATCTAACTCCTCCTATAGCTGTTGTTTGTAGTCTCAAAGATGAACATCTGATGAGCAAGATGAATCAGCATACTCCATGCATCCTTCCTTAACTGCAAACATTATCTCTTGAATTAATTTAGATCAATTAAAGCACTTCTTTATTAATTTTTAATAATAGTTTTATTGAGATGTAAGTCATATACCATAAAATTCGCCCTTTTAAAGCATATAATTTAGTCATTGCTAGTATATTCAGAGTCCTACAATGACCTCCATTGTCTAGTTTTAGGTTCCCTGGTGGCTCAGCTGGTAAAGAATTTGCCTGCAATGTGGGAGACCTGGGTTTGATCCCTGGGTTGGGAAGATCCCCTGGAGAAGGGAAAGGCTACCCACTCCAGTACTCTGGCCTGGAAAATTCCATGAACTGTATAGTCCATATACTTGCAAAGAGTTGGACATGACTGAGTGACTTTCACTTTCACTTTCTAATTTTATGTTCTGATTTTTGCTTACTGATTTCACTAATTTTACTCTCTAATTTTAGAATATTTTAATTACCCTAGAAAAGAAACCCTGGACTGAGCATTCACTCTCCATCTGCTGCTAACCTCAGCCTCTTCACAAATTACTTTTTGTCCCTGATGATTTGCCTACTCTGGACGTTTCATATAAATATAACGATATAGTATGTGGTCTTTGGTGAGTGGCTTCTTTAACTTGACCTATGTTTCCATGTTGTAGTATATAGAACTTCATTCTTTATATTGCAGGATAATGTCCCATTGTATGTTATACTGCATGTTTTTTAACCCATTCAACAGCTAATGGACATGTGGGTTGTTTCCATGTTTTAACTCTTATGGATAATGCTGCTGTGAAGATTCATACCTCATAATTTTCTAAACTTGATACCACAGAGAGCAACTCACTACCCTACTCATTTTGTCTCAGCTTGGCCTGTTTTCAACATTTCCAGGCAGCTATTCTAGAATAGGGGCTTCCCAGGTGGTGCCACAGGACTCGAAAAGGTCAGTTTTTATTCCAATACCAGAGAAAGGCAATGCTGAAGAATGTTCAAACTATAGCAAAACTGCACTCATTTCACACACTAGCAAGCTAATGTTCAAAATTCTCCAAGAGAGGCTTCAACAGTATACGAACCGAGAACTTCCAAAAGTTCAAGTTAAATTTAGAAAAAGCAGAGGAACCAGAGATCAAATTGCTAACATACATTGGATCATAGAAAAAAAAAACAAAAGAATTCCAGAAAAACATCTAATTCTGTTTCACTGACTAGACTAAAGCCTATGGCTGAGTGGAATACACCAAACTGTGGAAAATTCTTAAAGAAATGGGAATACTAGACCACCTTACCTGCCTCATGAGAAATCTGTATGCAGATCAAGAAGCAACAGTTAGAACTGGACATGGAACGATGGACTGGTTCAAAACTGGGAAAAGAGTATGTCAAGGCTGTATACTGTCACCCTGCTTATCTAACATATATGCAGAGTACATCATGTGAAATGCCAGGCTAGATGAAGCACAAGCTGGAATCAAGATTGCCAGGAGAAATATCAATAATCTCAGATATGCAGATAACACCACCCTTATGGCAGAAAGCGAAGAACTAAAGAGCCTCTTGATGAAGGTGAAAGAGGACAGTGAAAAAGTTGATTTAAAACTCAACATTCAAAAAACAAAGATCATGGAATTTGGTCCCATCATTCCATGGCAAATAGATGGGAAAACAGTGAGAGACTTTATTTTCTTGGGCTCCAAAAATCACTGCACATGGTGACTGCAGCCATGAAATTAAAAGAGACTTGCCCCATGGAAGAAAAGCTATGACAAACCTAGACAGCATATTGAAAAGCAGAAACATTACTTTGCCAACAAAGGTCCGTCTAGTCAAAGCTTTGGTTTTTCCAGTAGTCATGTACGAATGTGAGAGTTGGACCATAAAGAAGGTTGAATGCCAGAGAACTGATGCTTTTGGACTGTGGAGAAGACTCCTGAGAGTCCCTTGGACTGCAAAGGGATCAAACCAGTCAATCTGAAGGGAAATCAATCCTGACTATCCATTAGAAGGACTGATGCTGAAGCTGAAGCTCCAATACTTTGGCCACCTGATGTGAAGATCCGACTCATTAGAAAAGGCCCTGATGCTGGGAAAGATTGAAGGCAGGAAAAGGGTAAGACAGAGGATGAAATGGTTGGATGGCATCACTGACTCAATGGACATGAGTTTGAGCAAGCTCCAGGAAGTGGGAAGGACAAGGAAGCATAGTGTGCTGCAGTCCATGGGGTCACAGATAGTTGTACACGACTGAGGGGCTGAACAACAGGTGGTACTATTGGTAAAGAACCCACCTGCCAAAGCAGAAACATAAGAGATATGGGCTGGATCCCCGGGTTGGGAAGATCCCCTGGAGGAGGGCACAGCAACCCACTTCTGTATTCTTGCCCAGAGAATTCTACGGACAGAGGAGGTTGGCAGGCTACAGTCCTAGGGTCACAAAGAGTTGGACATGACTGAAGTGAGTTAGCATGCACAGCACTGCATTCTAGAATAACAGAAAGGAAGTGGAGGGAGAGAGAACAGTCCTTTATTTCAGTTTTCCACAAAGCCTAGGTACACCACTCTTCTTCCCACAGTTTGGTCACAGGATCTGTTAAAATGTCCCACTTTACATAACTTGGTTTGGGCTAGGAATCTACCATGTGCATACAAAAGAGTTCAGCCTAATTAATGCATGACCTCCGATAACACTCTGAACAATGCTACCAGCAGTGAAGCTGTTTAAATAATAAAAGTCCAAAGTTTAGGCATAACTCACAGCTGCTTCTTCATTGTACCTCCTCCATCTCTGTGGAAATAATGCCCAGTCTTAAAGATCCAAACTCCAAAACTTACTTTGCCCTGAAGGCTCCCCAATATTTAATCATCTCTTCCATTTCAGGCTTAAACAATTTGTTCTGCACCTTTATTTAGGGTTTGTGGCTTCTGTGCTCAGTATGTCTGACTCTTTGCAATCCCATGGACTGAAGCCCACCAGGCTCCTCTGTCCATGGAATTCTCTAGGCAATACTGGAGTGGGTTGCCATGCCCTCCTCGAGGGGATCTTCCCTAGCCAGGGATTGAACCTGTGTCTCTTGCATCTCCTGCATTGGAGACAGATTCTTTACCACTGAGTCACCTGGGAAGCCTATTTAGGGTTATATTTATGTGAATTAAATTACCATTGGTTTACATATCTGCCTTCTTCATTAGGCATTAAGATTTTTGAGACCTGGGACTCTTTTTGTTCAACTTTGTGTTTCTAATAGTTCTCACAGTGATTAATTCAACAAACACAAATTTTTATGTATGAGTCACCTATTCGATTCTTAAAACTATGATAGTCCTGGGGATAGAAAAACGAATAAGATCCTTTGAGAGGCTTACATTTTATTATAGGAAGGCCATATTAACATCAGTAAGAATAAACTGTATGAGTGTTGTTATGATAAAAATAAGAATAAGCACAGGGCACAGGAAGTCATAAGAATGTGTAGTCAATTCTGCTCCGATCATAAAATCAAATTTATAGGTGAATCCACTCTTAAGCCCAAGGAGGGAATTCCCTTTAGCTTCTGACAAACAGATGTAATGGGTAAATGAGGATTAATCTCCACTGCAGTTGAGTTCACTAAGGAGCCTATGTCAGAGTCACAATGTGGCCACAAGTGGTCAACTGATTTATATTGTGATTTCTTGTTCACTGGGACACATATCAGACAGCAGATTTCTTTTCCCTTTGTGTCTGAATAGGAATTAGGGAGCTAGACCTCTTCCAGGGAATAGGAAGTATCCTAAGAAAGTCCTACTAGACCATTCTTACTGGTTATGCTTGTCTGGAAAGGAATCACCACATCCTTGGGTAACATGTACTTCTGCAAAGGGCCAAAAAATAAAAGGCTTACTTCACATGTAGCTTCTCTCTTTCTTCTTTAAGGCAGTATTTTTGATGAAAAAAGAAGTTGGTGGCAAGATAAATTGCATTCCACTAGTTAGTCACTGAAATCAGATCCCTTTTAACCAAATATGAAAGGTATATAAGGGGAAACTATCAATACAGTTGGTAACAGTCCACTTCATTCAGAATTTCAAGGGAAAACTAAAAAATAGTTACCACTTGCTAATGGTATTATAATAATGAATAAGTTTCAGTAAAGATTTAGAAAAAAGTGACATATTTAGCTCTATGGTACAATAGCTTTACTGATCATTATCATTTTTTGCTTGTTTTAGTGTAGATTGGAATTCACTTGTGAAAATAGTTTCATTGTACCAAGGAGCCCTTGCCTTTTCCTAAACTGAGATTTTACTTTAGAGATTGTATTTTAATTATTTAAAATTCATCAGGCATATGGATAATTAATCCCTGGGAGAGTTTTCCTCACTATCACGCTAAGCTAGCCTCCCTATGCCCTGTCCTAATCTGTTTAATATCCCAAATAACCCAGGGCCTGTTCTATAATAATATTATACTTTCTGTATTATAATGTTGGAATACTCTATACTTTATTACAATTTCTATTATTTGTTTTATGGAAAACATTCTAAGAATAGAAACTATGACACATAGTAGGTACTTAATATACAGCTGCTGACTGACTGGATAATAATCCATTATGATTGCTTTGAATAGTCACTTTATTTTCAAATTCCTCAGTGCTAGTTCATGGCAAGTATTCATTGTGTCTATAAAACAAGATTCTTTTATTTTTAAGTTAATTTTTGTTACCTGTTAATTATTAGACTATTAAGATCATTTTATGAATTATATATTTAACATACAAAATGTCCATCTTTTATGTATCCTGATTAGAATATTATACACATAGAAAATGCTCAGTATGTATTTAGAATAAAAATAGCTTTCACTTTTAATCTTAAATTTTTAAATTTATTTTCTTCTATTTCAGTTACTTTCAATATTACTTTCAGTAATTTTCAAAATAAAAGGCAGATTTTTTTTTCAGTAGGAAACAAATGTAAGAAAACTTATGCAAAATATTTGCAGTGTCACAGGACTAAATATATTTCTTAGATTCCCTCATCAAAATTTTTCAAAGTGCTCTCCCACTCACATCTCTAGCCACTAGACAAATGGCTCACACCCCTAACTTTCTCACACCCCTAACTTCCTCTGTTTCTGTGGCTGACCAGGAAGCCTCTAGGGAGGTAGCTATACCAGTGAGTTAAATTCATCTTTTTTACAATATAGTTTTCAACATCCCCCTCTTATGTATATTTGACCTAGATTCACAAAAGAAAATCAGCCCTTCATAATAAATAATGTCTTCTCTTTCCTTCAAAAGCATACATGATGGTTTTTATTCCAGCAAAGCTTAATCAAGAAATATTTTTCATTCATCCCAATAAGAATGGCCTGAGATTTCCTCCATCTAATCTTGAAGGCTCAGGATCCATGAACTCTATATGAGGTCTAGCAAGAGAATGTAGAGCCTGTGACACTGAGGCCCCTCTGTCCTGAAATCTCAGATAACTCATGAGGGCAGAAGTCTAGGATGTTCTCTTCAAAAGATGATTTGGGACCACACAACTGGTCTCTCAGAACATGGCAATGCACAGGCCATAGGAAAGGAGCAAATGACCTTTCAGAAGCTCTATATGAGCTAATACTCTCTCGACATTAGTTTCACATCACCAACATTTCTGTTACTGTTAGTAGTTCATAACATATTTATTATTCTACAGTTCAGAAGGTCAGAAATTTAGTCATTCTCACTGGGCTAAAAAGTCGGGTATCAACAGGGCTGGTTTCTTCTGGAGGCTCTGGAGAGGAATGTGTTTCCTTGTCTTTGCCCGCTTCTAGAGGAGGCCTTGTTTTTGGAAAATGATAAGTCAATTTTTGGTGAGAATTCTCACCGTAAGATGCCATTTTCTGTTCTGCTACCCATTTTTAGCTCTTTGTAAAGTCTGTTATACTAACTGCTTTTTCTTCTCTGAATGGGTTTCCTCAAAAAATGTCTGCATTCTCTTATCTTCTGAATTGTTAACAGGCTATTCACTGCCCTTTGAAATTATATGGCAGATGTGGAAAATACTTTCTGTATGTTCTTCCAATTTTGGGATAGTTTCAGGGGCACAGTTCTTAAAAACTGCCCGAAGCACCCTAATAGCCAGTTACACCACTGTCTCAAACATTATCTTTGCTTCTCTTCCTGTTGAAATTTGCTTCCAACCACTTCCTGTTGTTGTCTTCTAGTTCCAAACTCCCAATTTCAATGTTTTTTTACTATGGTTTATTTATAATGGAAGCTGCTCTAATAATCACATTACTTACAAGAAAGAATATCCTTGACGTATCCAATGGTCCAGAGATATTTTCAATTATTATAGAACTGTTTAGTATTACTTTATCCTATATAGTTAAGTCACTTGCTCAGTCCTGTCTGACTGACTCTTTGCGACCCTGTAGACTGTAGCCCACCAGGCTCCTCCGTCCATGGGATTCTCCAGGCAAGAATACTGGACTGGGTTGCCATTTCCTTCTCCAGAGGATCTTTCTGACCCAGGGATCGAACCCAGGTCTCCCGCATTGCAGGCAGACACTTTAAGCTCTGAGCCACCAGGGAAGCCCTTAATTCTCCACAAAAACTGAAGCAGAATGTCTAGAAGGCATTCTTTATGGAAGAATGGGCTTTATGGAAGCAAGGGCTGCATCTTCTCATCATTACATGTCCAGTGCCTAGCACTGCATTTTGGGGTTAGCATTGGAGAAGGAAATGGCAACACACTCCAGGGTTCTTGCCTAGAGAATCCCAGGGACTGGGGAGCCTGGTGGGCTGCTGTCTATGGGGTTGCACAGAGTAGGACACGACTGAAGTGACTTAGCAGCAGCAGCAGCAGCAGTAAGCACTTACTATAACCTCTTTGAATGAACTAATAGATAAATGAATAATGAAAATGTGAAGAGCAATGTCTGCTTTTATCAATCCTATAGATTGAAGCTAACAAGTTTAGCTATTGAGAGACCTCTGGTGAGTTAAGTGCTAAGGCAAACATTATAAGTAGGATACAGGGTAACACTGAAAACTTTCTCTAATTAATAATTTTGGCTAAACACAGAAGCAAATTATCAGAGTTTTAATAAAAAAGTCAAAACAGCCAAAATGAGAAATAGAGAATTTTATATTTCTTGACACTTAAAATTTTTGTTGTATTGTTTGTTAAAACTCAGATATAACAATCAAGCTCCATTCTAGCAAACTTACTTTCGCTTGTTAACATAGGCAGGGGTGGCTGGGTGGGGGGATTGTCAGCTACTGTATAAGCAGAAAACTTGGTGAGTTCCCTAAGTGATTCTCAACTGAATAGAAAAGTGAAGATTCAGCACATCTGCTCAGCCACTAGAGAACAGAGGCAAGTACATAATGCAAATAGCCCTGCAGGAAGGAATATCAAAGAGCTACCACAACCACCAATTAACAGTGAAATGTTACTCCATAGGGACTTATCAAATTAATGTGAAAAGGAGTTGAATATTCTTTAATATATGTTTATTTAGAAGAAGATAATTTTTTCCCTGTTAATGAATTATCTCCGAACACTCAATTTATCACCTTAGGTTGATATTAGTTTTCTATTGCTACTCTAAAACACTACCACAAACTTAGTAGCTCAAAACACACTTATTACTCTACAGGTCAGAAATTAAAAATCAGTCCCACTGGGCTAAAAGCCAGGTTTCAGCAGGGCTGGTTGCTCCTGGAGGTTTTGGAGGGGAATGTGTTTCCTTGTCTTTGCCTGCTTCTAGAGGAGGCCTACATTCTTTGGCTTGTGACCCCCGCCCCCCACATTATTCAAAGCATATTACTCCAATCTCTGCTTCCTCATCACGTCTCTTCTCTGACTTTCCTGCTTCCATCTTATAAATACCCTGGTATTACACTGACTTACCCGGATAATCCACGTGACTCTTCCCATCTCAGTATCTCTAACATAATTCTACCTTCCATGTCATGTTAGGTAATAAATATCTAACATCTTTAGATCTTTAGGACATCTTAGGGGGCCCATCACACAGTTAGGTTAATATGAAAGAATTCAGCTAAATGTGAGGAAGGAAAAGAAAATGAAGAAAGTCTCTCAGTAACAATAGCAGGGAAAGTACCATTGCTAGGAAATGCCTTCAAACCTTCCTAGTATTTGGTCTAGTTTTGAGATACAAAATAAGACACTCTAGGAGAATACTATGGGCTTCCCTTATGGCTCAGCTGGTAAAGAATCCACCTGAATGCAGGGGACCTGGGTTCGATTCCTAGGATGGGAAGATCCCCTGAAGAAGGGAAAGGCTACCCACTTCTGTATTCTGACCTGGAGAATTCCATGGACTTATAGTCCATAGAGTCTGGAAGAGTCAGACAGGACTGAGCGACTTTCACTTTCACTTTCACTTTCTTTCATGAGAATAATATAATATATGCCTAAAGATCTGGACATTTTCTTTAAGAGGAAAATTCTCTGATAATAATAGCTATGAAGAAACAATGTACTCTTTCACTTTTATGATATCTTGCTGCTTTAGGAAAGAACCAGTTTTTGTTGTGTTTTTTTTTTAAGCGATCCAGAATCTAAAAGTAGAAATGAAACCAGCAGAATTAGCAAAAGCATCCAGTCTGCAAGGGCACAAGGAATCAGCCATGCAGCTGCAACAGGGCAACAGGGCCTCAGCCATCCAGTTATTGGAACATAGAGTCAGCATGAGGCTCATAATCTCTACTGAGTGGGGTAATCAGACTGAAGCTGTCAATATGCTGTTAAAAAGAATACAAGGGAAGAAGTCAATGGATCCAAGAGTTTGATATATTGAGAAACTAGAAACCAACTGTGGATAGCATTTTTTGTCATTCTGTAACAGGGGAAAAATCAGGAACCTATGATTACACGCTGCTGGTCGCATTCTGCCTGAAAAAGCATCTCAGTGTGAGGATTATGAAGCCCCTCTTGTCTGAGAACAAATGTGAACCAAGAGATTAACCCAGCATTTTAGACAGTATCATTTCCTTAGGGGAGAAGGTTGAGGGAAAATAAAGTCAACTGTGACTAAAGATTATCTGGCACCGAGAAGACCAAAACGAACGAAAACATTTCTAAAATATCTTTTCATATGCATAGGCAAAGGCGGAATACATGTAAGCCTTTGTTCACGATCTCTCTGTGTGTGATCTCCACACATTTTCTTTTCTTTGTGAAAGCAATGTCTACATATTCTCAACCGAATAGTGTCAGTATTATAATGAATTATGAGTTCAATTCAAACCTGTTTTGAAGGAGATAGATGTTCATTTCTATGAGGTTTTTGCTCTGTGGAAAGAAGAGGAAGAAAACAAAAGCAATTTTTTGATATATTTATATATATATGTATAACCTTGCCTATGACATCCATGCAATCTTTAGCAATAACTATGCGACGTTAAAAGGAAGAGAGGGCTTATACTAAGAGGGAAGCCTATGGGGTCAGATTTGGGATTGAATTCCAGTTCTACTTAAAACTTTTAAAATCCAGATTCTTCATTTGTAATATGTGGCTAAAGCCACATTGGTCTGAGAACCAAATCACATGAACATTGTGAATTACATGGTGCTTGGCACACATAATACTTAAAACAGAGTAGCTGTTAATAGCAATATGAATTAAACAAGAGTGAACAAATAAGAGGCTAAACTGTTACATCAAAATCTTTGAACAAGAGTTAGTACCTGAAACAAAAACAAAGCTAGAATAATGTTTGAACTTTATAGATTTTTAGGCTTTTCTAACACAGTCTTATTCAATAAAGTAACCTAATATAAACAGCTCCGAATTTTAGACACATTTTTGTTTTCATTTTTCCACTTACCAGGATCATACTGATAAAGTTGTAGAAGTATCCAAAAATACTTAATTATCCTATGTATTATAAATATTGTTATTAGATGAGACAGTGTCATAAAACTGTAGAGCTGGCAGAGTCCTGAGTATAATTATTTCAATTTCCTCATTTAGCTGGGATTATGCAAGGCTCAGAAATAACAGAATTGCTCCAGCTGCCCAGATAGTGAGGAGGAAAGTCAAGATGGCAGCCACAGCCTTCTGACTTCCAGTCTAGGGCTCTTCATACAAGAAGGCTATGCGATATGTGACAATTTGCTATCTGAAGATTAACCTTGTGAACAAGTCTTCGTGTGCAAGGAGGGAATGAGCATTGTGTATTTGCAGAGAGAAAACTGGGATGCTTTTGAAGAGATGGACCCTTAACTGGCAAGCAGGAGTTAGAAGGTGTTCATCACTTTCCCCTCAGAATCTTGGTCAAAGCATCTTTTGTGAAGATGCATCAGTGAGAACACTGTCTACCCAATGGATTGGTTTAAGAAGATTTATGCTTTCCTGAGAACTGAATTTCTGAAAATATTGACCAAGAGTTTATATACTCTTTAACTCAAACTCTCTGTTTTTACCTTATTGTACTGTGGTCTCTTGGTAAACAGGCACTTGTAGAAGACAATAAATTTGTCAATATGATATTATTTCATAAATTAAATAAACTCTTCTGCTCCATTATTTCAAATACCGGAAATTAACTTAAAGTTAACAATGAGGTTAAGGGAACAATTGGAATATATATTGAATGTATATATATAAATGTATCTATAATAGCTTTCAAATTTGCTGACATATTTCTCCCATTTTACTTCATCATAATACAAAATGTAAAACAAATTCAGCTATGTGAAAGAACAAAGTTTTGATACTTGATTTGTATGCCATTCCTAAAATAGACTTTATGAGATCAAAATCAAATAGTTGGT
Organism: Ovis canadensis; assembly: GCF_042477335.2. Classification (NCBI taxonomy): domain Eukaryota; kingdom Metazoa; phylum Chordata; class Mammalia; order Artiodactyla; family Bovidae; genus Ovis; species Ovis canadensis. The sequence goes on along the minus strand of NC_091250.1, from coordinate 39,035,302 downwards.
CTACAAATATAAATAGTTGGTATATAAGCCTCCTTTCTAGGTTACTTTTATAAAAAGACAGAGGGGGACATTTAGGCATGAACAATTACCAACTCTTCAAATTGATCTTCAAAAATATTTTTAACTTCAGAAGGTAAATTACTCATTAAGAAATCCCTGAGAGAAGAAGGGATGTTTATTTTAAGGCTCTGGGGAAACTCTTGAGTATTTCAGTCTTTAGGGCAAACAAACAAACAAAAGGACCAATTTAGATCCATGTCTATTTTGTTTTTTAACTAGGGCCAGTTTTGAGCAGGCGTAGGAAATATAAAATACATAATTTATGGATCTAACCTAAAATGTTTGGGCAAATGCAATATCAAAGCAAACAAGCCCCCCAAACCCAAACCAAAAAATTCCAACTATATATCTCTATCTACAGTATTACCTATACCTTTACTGACCCATCCATATCTGTAGGTCTGCTGGATGGCATCACCGATTCAAAGGAGATGAACTTAGGTAGACTCAGGGAGATAAAGAGAGATAGGGAGTCCTGGCTTGCTGCATGCAGTCCATGGGGTGGCAAAGAGTCAGACACGACTGAGCTACTGAACAACTCTCTCTCTTTTCCAGTACGTGTCTAGTTCTGGTAACCCTATTTCTTCCAGGAAGAAAGGGCATCGCAGAAGCCCTTGAATGGGACAAGAAAGTCGACAGGAACAGGTAACCTCGCTCTAAAAATGTCCTGAGTGAAAAGGTGAGGAGGGAACAGGCCCGAATAGTGTTGCCGCTGCTGCTGCTAAGTCGCTTCAGTCGTGTCCGACTCTGTTCGACCCCATAGATGGCAGCCCACCAGGCTCCCCCGTCCCTGGGATTCTCCAGGCAAGAACACTGGAGTGGGTTGCCATTTCCTTCTCCAATGCATGAAAGTAAAAAGTGAAAGGGAAGTCACTCAGTCGTGTCCGACTCCAAGCGACCCCATGGACTGCAGCCTACCAGGCTCCTCCGTCCATGGGATTTGCCAGGCAAGAGTACTGGAGTGGGGTGCCATTGCCTTCTCCACCGAAGAGTGTTAGGAGAAACCAAAGTGGCCTAAAAAGGAGACCAGCGCGAGCCCGTGAGCAGTTTCACTTCCGCAGGGAGCCCAGCGCGGCGAGCCCTCGCCCTGCGGCCCGCGCCCAGGGGCTGCGTTTCCGGGACCTCGGCCGCAGCCGCCGCGGTGGGAAGCGGGCTGAGGACAGCGAGGCTTGGAGACCAGGTCGAGGAGAACCTCAGATCGAGAGAGTCCGGGCTCCGCGGGCACGCGTCCAGGCGCCTGGGCTTCAGCGGCCGCGATGCTGCCAGCAGCGCCAGCCTGGGCGCGCGGGAGTTGCGAGCAGCCTGCAGGCGGCCCAGCGCCCCCAGGTGGGTGCGCGCGCGGTCGGGAGGCGGGAGGGAGACCGGCCGGCCCCGGGGTCCCGCGGAGACCGTGCTCCTCGCGGTGCGGGACCAGGCTGCCGCTCTGCCCGCTTCTGCCGCGGGCTTCTTGGCCGGGGGAACCCGGACGCGAGGAGGTGGAAGCGCTCTTGAGGTCTGGGCAGCGTGCCACGGCCAGTGCTGCAACTTCTGAGGAGCTGGCACTCTCCAGGGCACCTGAAACAGCCGCCTCTAGTATCCAAAATCACCTTGAAATGTGTTTTACAGTTACACATCAGCCTAAAAATTCTGTCAACATGTTACAGCAAAACTGCCCGTTTACCTGCCGGGGCTTCCCAAATCCAAACCGGTAAATGGCCTGTGACCTGCTAGTCAGACAGATTACTTTCTGTAGAAAGTCCTGGAAACAGCTTTTCCTAACGCAAAAGGAAGAGCAGTCAATTCGGCTCAATACATAAATGCATTTACGGGTCTAATGGAAGTGAAGGCACTTGTTTTCACTTCTTTTTGAAATACGTCAAATGCATTTGTGAATTGTATAATGATTATAAAGTGTTCAGTTTTGAAAATTAAAAAGAAAAAGGCTTCACTTGCATATTAAGAGTACTGGAGATGTTCACACTGACATAAGCGATAAAAAAATCTGAGTGAAATTCTATTGATTTGCTGAATGGAGTTTCTCATAGCTTACTAGCATTTTAAAAAATTAAATTATGGTTTTAGCTATGGCAAGTGTGTTTTTTCACATATGAGTTTCAAAATACTGCTTTTTAGTTAAAATAGGAAGTGTACTTGTGGCAGTGGAAATGACAAGAAAAGAATTGATATCTTAATATGTTAACTTTCTGTGTAGTGAACACTGACATTCTGAAAGCTATGGTCTGATGGACTGCATCTTGGCTTGCTTCAGTAAATAAACCTTTGAACCTTCAGCAGGTTAGCTCTTTTGTATTTTTGGTTGAACAATTTTGTTAAATAGAATCAGCTACAGTTTGTTTCAAACTTCTAAATTGAGCAGTTTAGACAAAACATGACTATTATTTCACTTAATGCTCAAGTAATGCTTTGAGGTGTTTGGTAGTATGAATAATGCTGAAGTGATGTAAATTACCTTTTGTCTCATTCTGAGTCTCCCTGTTCCTCCTGTGCATTTCCCCTCATCTCTTTTGGTCCCTCCAGTACAATATTATTTTACTTGATTCATTTACCTCCTTATTTGGCTCAGCTAATGACACTTCTAACGAGCTCTCTTTTGTTGTTAATCCATGCCATTCCTAGATGTGGATAGTCTTCTAAAAGAACTAGTTCTGATTAATCTCTCTCTCTCTCTTTTTTTTTTTTTAAACAAAAACCTTTTTGTGTGACCTCTCTCTCTGCTTTGGGCAGGTGTCTCTGTCGCGTCATAGACTTTGGCTTAATGTGACACATTAGGGGTTAGTTACTCCAACTGCTTCACTTTAGATATGAGCAAACTGAGACTCAACGAGTGAGTTGCCCGCAGTTCCATGACCAATAAGTATCTGAAGATCTCATTCATCATTTTACCAACAGTCTTTTACCTATCCATCCCCAAGAGTTGTGTAGTAAAATGACTAAAATGGGCAAACACAATCTAAAGTGGTAAATAACATTTTTGTGCCTATGAAGATATATTTCCAGCAGTTGGTGTATGTTGTATTTGTAATGACAACATTGTATAAATTTCCATCAGAGTGTTCAACTTGTCATTTAGGGGAAGAAGGAAAAATATGATACCCAGAACTAAGACAGTGTGAAAATGATGCACAGTGGATGAAAATTCCATTAGACTCTCTTTTCTGGTTTATGAGTAACTAGATCCTGTCTACTAATGTCCAAAAGAGAAGTTCCTTCTTTGTTTTATTCCAAAACTAATGATTGTTTAAATCTAATTTTGACTGCTACTTTCAATAAAGACTGTTTACTAAAGCATAGAATATTCTCTACTCCATAGTTTCTGTATTTCTTATTAATATTATTTGAGGCCGCTGATGAAGACAAAGATGAATTGTTAGGTTAAAAGCAGAGAGCATCTGTCCTGTCTCACCGTATGCTAGATGCTTATACATAGTTTGTGAGGAATAGTTTGTCTAAGCATTGTGTCTAAAGCTCTTGAGGATTTGAAGCTTTTCCCTCCAACTATAATCTTCCAGCATAGTCAGTGATCTAGATTTCTCCTACCATGGAGATTCCTTTATTTAACTCTGCTGACTGATAAAACTTTCTTCAGACAAGCTGGAAAGGTTCTGATAGGCTTATTTATGTTGAGATTTTAAAGTGAGGTGCTCTCTCAGGGCCTTCTTAATATGGAATAATTGTATAATATTTAATTGCTTAGGATTTCAGGCATATAGCAGCATATTGGGCATAGGAACCTTTTCTTGCCGTGTCTTTCTGAACACGTGCTATAGGCGATCATGATCATGCCCTACTTAGGATGGCCTCAGCTCAGACTGGAGAAGGCAGTGGCACCCCACTCCAGAACTCTTGCCTGGAAAATCCCATGGATGGAGGGGCCTGGTAGTGCAGTCCATGGGGACGTGAAGAGTTGGCACAACTAAGCGACTTCACTTTCCCTTTTCACTTTCATGCATTGGAGAAGGAAATGGCAACTCACTCCAGTACTCTTGCCTGGAGAATCCCAGGGACGGGGGTGCCTGGTGAGCTGCCGTCTATGGGGTCGCACAGAGTTGGACATGACTGAAGCAACTTAGCAGCAGCAGCAGCTCAGACTGCTTCAAATCCAGTCCAGCTTCATTGCTTATCTGCTTTGTGATCTTGGATAAATAAATCAATCTATCATTATATCAATTTGTCCAGTTACAAAGTAAATGTGGATGGAACAATAGCATTTATTTGAAAGAATGTTTTTGAGGATTAAAGGAGAAAATGCATGTGAAGTGCTTTTCAAGGTGCCATAGCAAATAGTAATTGCTTAATACATGTTGGCTATTGTTTTACTCCTTTGGTCATTGATTGATAGTGTAATATTTGCATGTGGAAAGTAAAATTCTTGTTGAGAAACTACCTCATGCTGACTTGGGGAAAAACTTAAAAGGATGAAGCCATCAAACTCCCACATCAAAAAAGACTGGGGAATGTGGCTTCCTATAGAAAGACATTGTCATAATCTTGGGGAAATAGTGTGGTTAATAGTTCCGGGAGGAGGGGAAAAAAAGGAATCCGCAATGAGAAAAAAAAAAAAAAAAGATTGATTAAAAGGGTTTAAATTAGAGCAGTTACAAGAAAGAATAAAATGGGAATTTAATGGGACAAAATGAGAGCTATATTATTTCAGAATTATTTCTCCGTATCACAGAGAATCAATTATGACCCAATTAAAGCAAAAAAAAAATATGAAAAAAATAAGCATCAAACGTAAAATTGTGGAATATTTCATCAAATTATAAGAAGATAGAAGATCTGTTTTACCAAAACATTTACTGCTAGGCTGAAAAACAAATCTAATGTAAAGAATATCATTCCTGTCAAATATAAATCACATGTTTTAAGAAATTAAATGGCTGCTACCTGACCAGGGCTCTCTTGGTGGCTCAGATGGTAGAGAAGCTGCCTGCCAATACAAGAGGCCTGGCTGTAATCCCTGGGTTGGGAAGATCCCCTGGAGAAGGGAATGGCAACCCACTCCAGTATTCTTGCCTGGAGAATCCCATGGACAGAGGAGACTGGTGGGCTACAGTCTATGGGGGTCACCAAGCAACTTTCACTCACTACCTGATCATCTAAGGTACAGTTGCTATTTTATTACTTTATATATATATATATATATATATAAAATAGAATATCTTAGAATAATTTTGGAGACATCTATGAAATAAGAATAGGAAGGACAAATATTCTAGAAGTTGTTATTTAAAAATGAGTTGTCATATGGTCTTATAATTCTTTCCTATTTGAAATATAAAGATGGTGTCTATGTTTTACTGCAGATACTAAAATAGTTCAGGTGGTGAAGATAACAGATATTATATGGAATTATACCCTCCTGTATTTATTTTTCACTCAGAAATATAATGAGCCTTTTAGACCTTTACCATTAGATGTAAATTTCTTTGCTGCTTCCAAATGCTCCTGATTGAGATAATCTAGAAAGATTACTTCTCTTTGTAATCATGAGAAGTAATTCATTATTACCTTGTGGTATTTTGTAAGATTTTCTTTGTATCCAGTTCAAGTTTTGCTTTATCATATGAACTATGTGTCATATTTCCTTTTCTTTTAAGCTTCATATTAGTAATTCTCATTGCTTCATTTTCATGTGTTCCATTTAATAAGGAAGACATACTGAAAAGCACAAGACATTCTTAACGTGGAGTTTCATTTGCCCGATTTTGTTTGGTCATGATCTGGGTTGAGGTGTCAACCTCATCCTTCAATCAGGATCAATGGTCTCATTCCCTTTTATTTCATATTTATCTGTAGGATCATGTCTAACTTTCAGAAGAACAATATAGTTTCAGACTACTTGAAATGTTGGCCTTTTAGTAGCTATCCTGTATTATGTTTCTACTTTGAATTTATGTGATTGGGATATCACATTACTTTGATAGGTGAGCATGTCAGAAGATTAGCACCTAATTTGGACAAGAAGTTATGTTGTTTCATATAATCATATGAAAACATTTAATAATTCATTGTGGCCTTTCATTTCCTAACAGTTTTCTAAACTGTTAAAGCCTTTTTTTAAGGGATGGGGTGCAGGGTGGAGAAACATCAACATGCAGAAACATATCACATCAAAGTGGTAGGATTCTATAAAATCATGGCACTGGAATGACAAATTTTAGCGTACTTCTTGTGACTGTATGAAGAATCCTTAAAATGTACACATTTTCTGCATTGGCCAATCACATTTTATTTAGATTTAGAAGACCAGTGTAATTAAGAAATCTCAGGAGACAACTACAGCTTTAATGTAATTCGTGAACTATTGGGTCCCTATTGGAGCCAGTCCGTTGACTGCTTAATGGCCAATGATGTGTGTTGTCTGGCATTTAAAGATTTGTTGGATTCAACAAAGCCCTTCTTTCCTTCCAAACAATAGATAATGAGACTGTTAGCAGTGGAAGGTCAATGTTCGGTGACATACAATAGAGAGTGACAACTAGTTGACTCATGTGGAAGATGGATAATTAGAAAAAAGACTAGAAGAGAGAATTAAGGAGGACTGAAAGACAGAGGGAAGAGTCTTGGTTTCTCACTTTCCATTTCCAAGTCATGTAAGACCCCGCTGCACTTGTTGTTCTGATATTGTCTGTTCATGAAATGCCTGTGACATCCTGCAATGAACTAGTTTGAATGAGTTTCTTTTCTTTCTTTTTTTTTTTTTTTGAGGGAAAAAAGGAGTTTGGGTTAGAATACCTTTATTTCTCAAACACTGCCATTCCTGTTCTTGTAAGCTTCTCCTCTTTTAGAAAATTGCTGTTATTGTTAAAGCGATGTCTTCTAAGAATTTTCCATTGAAAATTCAAAATCATCAGAATTAGATCTATTCCTTTTATGTGATTAAAAAAAAGAGTGCCTTGTGAGGAAGTCTGGTGATCCTCTAGATAAAAATATTTGGAGTTTTCTAGCTTTATGGTGCATATTTGAAGAACTTGAAGTCTCATTAGTTGGTGAGGAAATAACTCATTCAAAGGTTAATACTATGAGTTAAGCTCTATTAAGAAGTCTAGAGTTTTGAATTATGTAGTTATAAAATTATAATAATTATAAAATTTGGCAATAGAATTTTTATGCTTTGTTAATACAGTCATTTTACTTATATGAAAAGTTTATAGCATGCTGTTTCTGACAAACTTTTAAAATGTGTTTAAATTGAGGCACACAAATAGGATGCTTATGACATTTATCTTATTAAAAAAGAAAGAGGAATTATAAAATTCCTCCAGCATAATTTACAAGCTATTATCTCAATCCTCCTGGCAGATGATAAAAAACAGCACCACCGACAGGCCATTGTGAACACTTTATCCACACTATCAGTGGATTAATATCAATCTGAAGCAGTGTAATCAGCATTTTACTTCAGAGATTGGTCCTTGATTAAGATCTTTTGTAGTAATCAAGTAGAAAGTTTAGTATCCTCATTAGGTTACAGATGATATGTTATTAATAGTGTTAATGATCACCTTGGAAACAAGGTTAGAATTTGGTGTGCTCTTACCAAATTGGAGAGATAGCCACAAATTAATGAAGTTCAGGTGTGATCAATTAAGTGTAATGATGTAGGTGAAGGAAGGAGACTCAGTGACAGAAAATTTTTCAGAGTTTAACAAGGTTACAGTCAGTCTTATAATGAGCAAGGGGAGAGTTGCAGGAGAAGCTGGAAAAGTAAACTGAAACTAAATTACCTAAACCTGAAGGAAAAGTCCCCCAAGTGTGAGTAGATACTGAAGAATTTTAAAGCAGAAGCATAACATGACTAGATTTTTGTTTTTAGACGATCACGTGAAAGGTTCTTCTTCTTCTAAATCACCTTCTGAATCAATGAAGGTGAAAATAAAAAGAGTTTATGATCTGAAAAAAATAAAAGATCTTGTGAGGTGCTTTTGGTACAGTTAATTAGAAGAGGTCAACAATGGATGTTTTTGAACAATTAGGGATTTATCCAAAAGTAAAATAAAGGGAGAAATGGATGTGTTTATTGAGAACTATATACTTTTTGTGCTATAGTAGTAGATACAGAGTCTGAGGGGGAAAGAGATGTGAAGAGTCAATGGTAGGTTTGTGGCCTGGAAAACTGGGAAGATCATAAAGTTATCATTTACTCCAAATGGAAAAGACTGAAGGACGAGGAAGAAATGGCAAGGGCATGAGAACATTCAATTTCAATTTTGCATGTGTTAGATTTGGGCTAGATGAGAAATACTCAGGTAGTGATGTCAGATAAGCATTTAATGTTATGATACGGAGCTCAGAAAGGGAGTTCAGGCTAGAGATATAAAATTGGGAAAAATACCTTGGCTTAGCTAGTAAAGAGTCTCTCTGCCAATGCAGGAGATGTGTATTTGATCCCTTGGTTGGGAAGATCCCCTGGAGAAGGAAATGGCAACCTGCTCCAGTATTCTTGCCTGGGAAATCCCATGGACAGAGGAGCCTAGCGGGCTACAGTCCATGGAGTTATAAACAGTTAGACACGACTGAGCGCACAGGTATGCACAGTCTTTAAAATTGTATCAGTAAATAAGATAGCAGAAAAGAAGTGTTTAGAGTGGAAAGAAAAGCTGACCCAGGGTAAAGAACCACATAAAGTAAAATTTACATATTGATAGAGACAGAGGAGTTACCCTATATGATTGAGGAGAGGCTGAAAAGAGAAGGAGGAAAATAGTATAATGGGAGGAATTCAAGAATGAGGTGTTTTGGGGAGGCAGGAGTGGTGAACTGATTGAAATTCTTTAAATAGTTCAGGCAAATTGAAGACTGAAATTTAACTGATGAATCTGACATGAAACTTAGCGATGACTGTAGGGAGAGAGGTTAAGTAGCTTTAGGAGAGGGGATGAGAGTTGAAGGGTGAAGGTAGATGAGGATGTGGATACCATGTAGACAGCTTTTGAAAGCTTGGCTCCAGAATGTAGAAAGAAAGTAGCCATTTGCAGGAGATGTGGGTTAGAGAAAGGGTTTTGTGTATTTGTTTTTTGTTTTAAGATCTGTGCTAGTGTGATGGTTTATTTGTACTCAAAAGCTGATAGCACTACACCAAAGGAGATTTTTTCCTGTGAAAAGGTTCAGAGATAAGTTCCATAAATTTCATTATGAACACATTTTAATGTAGATATTTTCTTATGTGTTTAAATATTCTGTTTCATCCTTTCCCTTCTTTCCTTCTCTTCTTCCATGATTCTGGAGTGCCTCTCTTCTCCCTCTCCTCCCCTCCCCTCCTTCATTCCCTTTCCCCCTCCCCATCTCCTTCTCTCTATAGGCATGAATGTTAGTGGGAAATAATGAATATTTACTTGCATTGAACCTTTATTTCCATGCTGGATTATTCCATAGTTTTGCTTTTATTGATCATCCCTTCCTTTTTATCCAAATCTGAATCAGTGCATCGCTATTACAGTCATGTCTTTGCATATGTTTCAACTTGTAGCCCCTCTTTTTCCATCAGAGCTGCTTGATTAAACTCCAACCCTGTATAAGTCTATCCAGCTGTATTCTTCCTGTTTGAATCCAGGTAACTGAATGTTGCTAAGTGAAAACACATTCGGGCAAGTTGGAATAGTTATAAATTTGGGCAGTTCCTGTTACATACTACTTGTGTCATAGAAGATTTTGATAATAAATGACAGTGAGTTGAAAATTGTATTCTCTGAATGCAGGTTTGTTCTATGATGTCAGATCAGTGAACTCTTCCATACTTTCTGTCTGTTGATGGGCAAAAAACACTATACTGTGCTTCCTGACACTGTATCAACTAGACATGTGGCTCTTGGGCACTTGAAATACAGCTGGTTCAAATTGAGATATGCTGTAAATGTAAAAACACTCACTAGTTTTCAAGGATTTAAAATAGAATGTAAAATCTTTCAGTAACTTTAATATTGATTTACATGTTTTACTGGATTGAATAAAATATATTGCTATAATTTCACCTATTTCTTTTTATTTGTTGTTACAGAGCTGTTAAAAAATTAAAATTACATATGGGATTTGCACTTGTGATTTATATTGTATTTTCTGTTGGATAGCACCGCTCTAAGTTTTCAAAAAATCCCAATGGAATCTGTTGAAGGTTTGATTTCTTTCTTATGAAATACTGTTATATAAATATTACCAATATCTGACACGAACAATGCTAACATAATTCACAATTCCTCCAATAGTTTAAAGAGACCCTCTCCCCATTCATGCTTACCCACAGAGGTATTTTAATAATGACATTATAGTATTACTTGAATGTTTAAATCATAGAGTAATACTTAAATAGTGTAAATGCTAAAATTTACCTACGATTTTTCATATCATTTACTCATATTTCTATTATATCTTTTACCTTAATAACTTGTGAGGTCACATTATATATTGAAGATTTAAACTTTATCTTATCATCACAGGTATTTTTCTTAGTCTATTGTGATCTTTCTAAATGATTTTGATTATGGTGTTTGTTGCCACTGAATACATTTTAATGCTCATTTTTTCAAATACACTTATATTTTCTTTCACAATTCTGTTCCCTGTCTTGGCTAGGGGAATCTTAAAAATCCCTAAGTGACCACTGTAATTTTCTGTATTTTTTTCTAAGATTTTAATTTTTATAGTTGCATGTAGTATGCTTGAGATTTATTTTTGTGTATAGCATGAGGCTAAAATCCAACTTAAGTTTTTCTTTTTTAATATGGGCAGCTAGTTGAGAAAAACATTTATAAAATGAATCCTACTCTTGTAAGTGAATCGAAATACCACCATTGCCATACAGCAAAGCTTCATGTATCTGGGAATTTGCATTCTGAATTCTCTGTTCCACTAATGTTTTTGTTTATTCCCAAGCCAATTTCTGCTAAGGAAAGTTCTCCCAAGAAATCGCCTTTTCCATAATATTTTTTTGGCTATTAATAGATATTTATTATTCTATTTTTCCACTTTCATTTAAAGATGATTTTGTCCACTTCTCCTTCCCATGAAATAATTGGGATGCTGTGTAACACATAGTTTAGAAGCATTTAATAGAAAGCCATCTACCAGTTTTAATCAGAAAGAACTTCAAGTTAGGGAATTAAGTGTAATTATTGTTGCTCAGTCATGTCAGACTCTTGGTGACCCTACAGACTGTAACCTGTAACATGGGATTTTCCAGGCAAGAATATTGGAGTGAGTTGCCATGCCCTCCTCCAGGGGATCTTCCTGACTCAGGGATTGAACTCGAGTCTCTTGTGTCTTCTGCATTGCAGGCAGATTTTTTACCATTAGCACCAATCAACATTAAATGCTATCAACTATTCTGTTGGATTAATATGGATAAAAAATTCTGTGTCCAAAAGGTCCAAGGTTTCAGAATAAGTATATAGTAACTTGGGTTATTTAATTCAGTTGACAAAGTTGGAAACTTTCAACTCACTCATATTGCAGTTACATGAAGATTGAACTTTCCTGATATGCTTCTGTGAAAAAATGTTACAAGATATTACTTTCTATATTTGAGATGTCTTTCCAGATAATATTTTTTCACAAAATTAGCTCATTAATTGAGTTGAATCATTAATTGGAAAGATGTGACCGTTGCACTGAAATTATGAGATAGAAAATATCTAATATTTTATCAGTATTAAACTGAATAAGATGTTAAAATGAAAAAAAAAGGCATAATTCCTTTTTAAAAAGAACTTGATAGATCTTTGGATACATATATAGAGTTTCAGTTTAAAATTTATCAAAAATTTTGTTTGTTTTATAGACCAAACTAATCTCCTAATCTCTTACATGTTTCCTATACATTTTTCCAGTTTTACGTTGTTAAAATTTATCATGTTATTTGACAAGATAACTTAGGCTGCAAGTTGTGTTACCCTTTGTGAGTTCATTATCTGTACTGATATCTGTAGCTTATCTGTGTCAACTCAGATATAGGGTTTATCACTTGTGTGACTTTGAGCTGATTACTTATGTAGGATCCAATTCTTTTATATCTGGAGTGGGTAACACAGCTATTTTATAGCCTCGGGTTGATTAAATATAATTCTGTGTGTAGAGCACCTAGAGCATTCATAACAGGTGCTTAGCAAATGGCCGATATTACATTCAGCATAAGCTGCATTCAACTTGCACTTTTATTAGAAGGAATGTGTTTACATGGCTCATTCTCACACTTCGGGTGTCGCGTACATATGAATCTCAGGATTGAGAGCCTCATATAAATGTTCTTTCAGTTCTCCTGTTTAATTTTTCTCAACACTACATTAAACAGTATAATAATATCTCAAACACATGTTTCTCTGGGTTTTCACTCCAAACTGAACGTGAAGAAACCTGTGATCTGTTATGAAAATAAATGCTATGGTTCTATATATGAATACAATGTAGTCTTCAGGGAAAATAGTTAATGGGTAAAGAACATTTTTCTCATTTTGAGAATTTAATTCTGTTTAAGCATCATATTTTTAAAAATAAAAATGTAGTAAACTTTCATTTCTTTATTCTTGAAGGAGACTTTGTTCATAGCTATACCATATAGTATATTTCCTGCCCTCCCAGCCCTATGAAGACAGAAGAATGTACAGAAAAGCTGGACCATAGTGTAGTTGACTCAGTCTCTGAACTTTTGCAATGAAGGCATTTCTTATATCATCATGTAATTAAATAATAGTTGATATAGTTGCGCAGGCAGTGTTTTAGCGATATATTTGAAATTGTTTAAATTATGTCTGAGCAGTGTATTCCTTATAGGGTATAAATCTATACAGTGTTTCACCTAGACATCTAAGGGTGAGCAGAATAACAGAAAGGATCCCCAAAGCAAATTTCTAGTTCTGAGTAACCCTCATTTCCTGTAATTATGGAAAGGAAAGGACAGCTTTTCTATTACTTTTATGAAGGCCAGCCTTCTGAGAATCCAGCAGTTAACACCCATTTCATTTCTGCTCTCCTTATGAAAACATAGAAGAATCGTTAGAAAGTATGTTCACATGTAGTATTTTATTGTATGACCTCTTAGAATAATTCTCTGATCTGGTGCATATACAAATCTAGACTCTGAACTCCTCATTCTGAATTCAAAGCCTAGCAGAATCACCTAGTAGTTAGTCATAGGACCTTAAGTTACTCTGTGACAAGAGCTCTCCATACCTCACAATGAAATGAGGAAAGAGTGTGTAGTAGTACTTGAAGCGGGCGCGTACTCTGTAATTGATGACTGTCATGGTTGCTGCAAGGCAGGTAGGCCAGCAGCCACGTGGGACGTTATGAAGGGTGACCCACACTTCTCTTACCTGATGGCCAATGCCTCAAAAATCTAAAGAGTTCATACTTTCGAGCTTCGTTCCTTTAATACTGCGTTGCCCCTGTTATTCCGTACCATATATATTCCTTGGGGAAAAAAAGGTGTTCTGTGGTGAAATAAGTTTTGATATATATATCATACATATGATATATATGTATAGGTATAAATATGATATATGTATTATATATATATATCATATATATATAAGGTCATTAAAATAGCCTGAGAAATTATGCAACTAACAGTGTCTGTTCAATTTCCTTGAAGCCATTGTCTCATAAATGTTTTTAACCATGGTATGCTTTGTTATCACAACACTGGAAGAGAAGTAAGTTCTTTTGCACAAAAAATTATCATCCTTGTTAAATGGCAATTTCTTGAGATTTCTGAGTTCTTTCAACCAGAAATTGATGGCACTCTTTTTAGTTTTTTTCTTCAGTTCTGTTCATCCCATTGGGTAAATAAAGTTCTCACTCTGCTCTTGACCACATTTGAAATGAGCAGAAGGAAAGGAGGCTTATCATAGAAATAAAAGTGGAGGGGGCTGTAGATAGGGAAATGGCGTTGGCAGGCTAAGTAGGGCATAGACAATTTGCTGATTTTTAAAATTCTCTTATGATTATTTCTGACTTTTCTGGTGGGACTTTTATTATGGGATGTGCCAGAGAAAACAGGAGGAAATGTGGGGATGAAATGGAACTGGGAAAGAACCTAGGGAATTCTAAGATAAGAGTATTTTGGAGTGTTGTGTTTATGATGTTGATATTCAGATAGCATGTGTACATCTTAACTGAGCAAATAACTTAAAAGATATTTTCACATGTTAAATGTATAAACCTGCCACTGTCTCAATAATCATGTATGCTATGTAAATGGCCTCACATTGTTGAATTATTGGGATTTCATTCATTAGAAGATTCTAAAATTAAGAACAACTTGACAGATGTTTTTCATGTTAGAAATGTTTGTCAGTGAAGCACATGTTTGATGCAAATATATGGGCTAATAAGAGTCACTCAGATAAATTATTGCTGAAATATTTTTCTACCTAAAACAACAGAAACTGATATAAATGCAAATAACTTAGAGAATGAGTTTTATGTCTTAGAGATGGACTAACTTAGTAGGTCACATAGAAAGCAACGTTAATATGACAATGACTGCTATTGCTCAAATAGATTGGATGCTATTTAAAGGAATGGGTAGCCTCTGGCATCCATTCAACAGAGAGAAGCACATTAATAGATGCTTCCTGATGAGCTAGTACAAAGTGTGACATTAGAGTTGCTGACTAAGTTTATGAAAGAGAATAAATAAAGGTGAAGCCATTTCTGAATGCCCTGTTTATGAATATCCTTGGAGTTCTATATTTACCCTTAGTTAACCAGCCTGGGATTTCCAAGTTCTTTCTTAATTGTTTGGTTTGCACATGAACTGCCTTTGATTATGAAAAATGTTTCAAACTCACAGAACCTTTTACACAAAGATAATTTTAAGGCAGTTCTCAGTATTATGTTAATGTTTAAATCTGATAACAAATACATTAGTTATTTTTACTAAGATTTCTATAACCTTTTAATATAACTTAGAGTATTTAGTTAATTAGAATATCTTTTGGGATAAATAGAAAAAGTATTATTATTGTCTAAAAGTTTATGAAATTTAATATCCTGCATTTATGTATAGAAGATTAAATCATTTTCTTTATTATTCTTTTTTCTAAAATAATACATACCCATAGGTGAAAATACGTACCAGGGTTAAAAAAGTAGAAAAAAGAGATATATGTACTTCTAATTTTTGTTTTTCTATGTTTACTTCTAATACTTTTACTTGTTTAGCTTTGTTGCTTTAATACATTTACTATTTGCATATACATTTTAAAATTACATTTGTATGGCTATTTGGTGATGTAGCATTTGTAAATATTTCTGCTGTGCTCTTACCTCATTTAAATATATTGCACAATGTTTTAAAACAAAAGGAAACAAAAAGAAGGAAATCCACAGTGATTTATTGGATAGAAGAACAGATCATCCTCCAGACAAGATTATTTTTATTACTTTAAATAATTATTTTAGTTAAGTAATTAAATATGAATTATTTTTATTAACTTGCTGTTGCTGCTAAGTTGCTTCAGTTGTATCCGACTCTGTGCGACCCCATAGACGGCAGCCTACCAGACTCCCTGTCCCTGGGATTCTCCAGGCAAGGCCACTGGAGTGGGTTGCCATTTTAAAGAAAGACAAATTCGGTATGATTTAACTTATATAGAAGACAAAACAAATTGCCCAATGTAACAAAGCCAAAACAAAGTCTTAGATACAAAGAACAAACACTGGTTGCCATAGAGAAAGAGGGAGAGGGGAGAGGGAGAGTGAGTGGTGAGAGAGACTGTGAGGTGCAAACTTTCAGACAAAATAAATGAGTCACGGGCAGCAGGGTGAAATGTCCAACAAGGGGAATATAGTCAATAATATTGTAATAAATTTGTATTTTAACAGATGGTAACTAGACTTTTCATGGTGATTGTTTGTAATTTACAAAAGTGTCACATCATTATGTTGTGCACCTGAAATTAACACAGTGTTGTAGGTCAATTATACTTCAATTAAAAATAATATATGTATACTGTCTTAGCCATTTTAAGTATACAATTCAGTGTTGTTCCTGTAGTCACCATGTTACCTTCAGTGACTTCATGGTGACATGTAGTCACCATGCTGTACATTGCCTAAGTTTCAACTCTCATTTAAATTATTATTATAAATGAGAATTATAATTTAACTTTCGTTTAAATAAAGCGTGAGTCTCTTTCCCAAATATTTTTGTTAATATTTCGTAAGTTATGTTGCCATTGTTTTCAACGTTTTCCAATGCTTATGTCACTTTGATCCCTTGAGTGTATCATGATACAGTGGGAAGAGTACAGTTTTATTGTTTGGAAAGGGTTCTATAGCCAAGCAAGTCCCTAGTGTTGTCTCCCATATTGTTTTTTAAAGATTGATGATGTAAATTAACACTTACAAGATGCTTATTGGCCCTGCAACAATAAAGAGTTAACTTTATTCTCTAAGCCTTATTGTGGATGGTTTTCATTGTAGAAAATTTGGGAAATATAAGGAAGAAACATAAACTTCCATTTCATTGTACTGCCCAAACTTCATCTTGTTTACATGTTGGTGTTGTACACATTTTTTTTTACCTATAAGTATGTATATAGCATTTTTAAAGGCAAAATTGGACCTAACTGATGGACCTAAAATAATAAAGAAAGAAAACAATAAGTGTTTAAGAACATAAAAAATTTTTGTACCAATTGATTTGAAGTCATCTGACAGGACAGGATCAAATCCTGGCTTTGTCATTAATGGACCTTCATCTTTTACAAGCCATGCAACCTCTTTCATACCCAGGAGGCATTATGTATATTGATAACATCAATTATTCAAGAGAATGATAAGCTCATACTAGTAATTCAATTAGTACCTCTTATCTTAAAAAAAACTACAGAAATTAAAATTGCTTTCTCTAGGCACTTGGAATTGAGGATATTTGTCAAGAAAAGGGTGGACTAATGCCTCTCTCTACATTCCTGTGTAGGAGTAATTACCCTTCCTTCATCTATCCTGCCATCTCCTGTGCTAGGCTCCAGGGATATACACAAAGTTGGCTCTAGCTCTCAGGGACTGTATTTAAGTGAAACAGGGTGGGACAAGCTGAGTAGTTCTACTTCTTTTTATTTTCACTCTAATTCAACATCAGGTGACTAAAAATCCCTTGGCCTGCCAAGATCTGAATAATTCAATCATGAGAACTAGTTAGCAGGCTGAGCAACAGCTAAAAATGTTTTCTCTGATGATTGGGGGTGACTCCTGATGCAAAACTGCTATTCCAGAATGCCACCACTCATTTTAGAATGCAGTCATGAGTACAGTCTCTTGGGACAGAGTTTTGAAAATTTTATTCACTAAGACCTTCCAAAGCAAAGAAATAGAGGAAAACGATAGAATGGGAAAGACTAGAGATCTCTTCAAGAAAATTAGAGATACCAAGGGAACATTTCATGCAAAGATGGGCTCGATAAAGGACAGAACTGGTATGGATCTAACAGAAGCAGAAGATATTAAGAAGAAGTGGCAAGAATACACAGAAGAACTGTACAAAAAAGATCTTCATGACCAAGATAATCACAATGGTGTGATCACCAATCTAGAGCCAGACATCCTGGAGTGTGAAGTCAAGCGGGCCTTAGAAACCATCACTACGAACAAAGCTAGTGGGGGTGATGGACTTCCAGTTGAGCTATTTCAAATCCTGAAAGATGATGCTGTTAAAGTGCTACTCTCAATATGCCAGCAAATTTGGAAAACTTTGCAGTGGCCACAGGACTAAAAAAGATCAGTTTTCATTCCAATTCCAAAGAAAGGCAATGCCAAAGAATGCTCAAACTACCGCACAATTGCACTCTTCTCACATGCCAGTAAAGTAATGCTCAAAATTCTCCAAGCCAGGCTTCAGCAATACATGAACTGTGAACTTCCTGATGTTCAAGCTGGTTTTAGAAAAGGCAGAGGAACCAGAGATCAAATTGCCAACATCCTCTGGATCATCGAAAAAGCGAGAGAGTTCCAGAGAAACATCTATTTCTACTTTATTGACTATGCCAAAGCCTTTGACTGTGTGGATCACAATAAACTGTGGAAAATTCTGAAAGAGATGGGGTTACCAGGCCACCTGCCTTTTGAGAAACCTATATGCAGGTCAGGAAGCAACAGTTAGAACTGGACATGGAACAACAGACTGGTTCCAAATAGGAAAAGGAGAACATCAAGGCTATATATTGTCACCCTGCTTATTGAACTTCTATAGAGTACATCATGAGAAACTCTGGGCTGGAAGAAGCACAAGCTGGAATCAAGATTGCTGGGAGAGATATCAGTAACTGCAGATATGCAGATGACACCACCCTTATGGCAGAAAGTGAAGAGGAACTAAAAAGCCTCTTGATGAAAGGGAAAGAGGAGAGCGAATAAGTTGGCTTAAAGCTCAACATTCAGAAAATGAAGATCATGGCATCTGGTCCCATCACCTCATGGGAAATAGATGGGGAAACAGCGGAAACAGTGTCATACTTTATTTGGGGGGGCTCCAAAATCACTGCAGATGGTGATTGCAGCCATGAAATTAAAAGATGCTTACTCCTTGGAAGGAAAGTTATGACCAACCTAGATAGCATATTCAAAAGCAGAGACATTACCTTGCCAACAACGGTCCATCTAGCCAAGGCTATGGTTTTTCCAGTGGTCATGTATGGATGTGAGAGTTGGACTGTGAAGAAAGCTGAGTGCTGAGGAATTGATGGTTTTGAACTGTGGTGTTGGAGAAGACTCTTGAGAGTCCCTTGGACTGCAAGGAGATCCAACCAGTCCATTGTGAAGGAGATCAGGCCTGGGTGTTCTTTGGAAGGAATGATCCTGAAGTTGAAACTCCAGTACTTTGGCCACCTCATGCGAAGAGTTGACTCATTGGAAATGACTCTGATGCTGGGAGGGATTGGGGACAGGAGGAGAAGGGGACGACCGAGGATGAGATGGCTGGATGGCATCACCGACTTGATGGATGTGAGTTTGAGTGAACTCTGGGAGTTGGTGATGGACAGGGAGGCCTGGCGTGCTGTGGTTATGGGCTCGCAAAGAGTCAGACACGACTGAGCGACTAAACTGAACTGAGGTGAAGACCTTCCCCAGTTTTTGACTATACTACCCATCATCTTGTTTAAGTAAATGTTTCCTTTTGGCTATTTTTTTTTTAGCTTAAATATGATACATTTAAAAAGATTATGTGGCTACCATAAATAAAAAATCATTACCTCTTGCCATTAGTAGATGGTGACCATACAAATACACAGATTGAAAATCAAATAATTTTGAAAAAAGCAGCTAAGGACAAGCTCTGGGCCTCTGGGTCACTCTGTCTTTGATAGTGGTGGAGTTCTTGAAGTTGCAGGAGCTCCAAACTGGAACATAGGCCTGAAGGAGTCAGGATTGGAGGAGTGTTCTAAAGGGAGTGATATTCCCTCTATGACTTCCAGTCCCTGTGTCCCAGGAATTGGCATCCTACCTCTGGCAAATGCCCTCTTGAAAGGCATATTTCACGTTCCAGATGTTTGAAAGGAAGTTTTCTTTTAGAGCTGACAGGTGTCAGGCACTGTGATAAATGCTCAACATACTTTATCTCATTTAATTTTCTCAACTACCAATTTCATAAGTTCTATTATCCGAATGTTACAAGTAGGTAATCTAGTTTTAGAGATGTTAATTATTTGCCCAATTGGACTCCATGACAGCCTGACTCCAAAGCTTGACATTTTGGCCACTGTATGCCTCTCTGTAGTGAACTCACTTCTTTCTCATGCAAACTCAGATATACATCCACGTCAAGCAGGTATCCCTCCCACGTGAGCATTTCCTTTTTTAAATCAATAAAATAGCCGTATGTACAGAAAGTTATTTTAATAGAATAATATACAACATAAAAGATACCATTACTTATTAGTAGATTGACTTAGAAACATTCTTAATAAGTGATAGAATAGACAACCACAGTTTCCAACTGATAATCATAAAAATTTAGAGAGTTTTGCTACTTTTGAGGTCCTTAGAGATGAGTGAAGTAATAGGAAGTGAAATATCTACAATGAAATGCTAGAAAAAATGTCTTTCATAAAGGCCATTAGGGTATTTAAAATCATCAAAGCTGTAATACAGATGTGATTAAAATATACTGTAAAATGCCTGCGATAGAGTAGTTTAAGAATGCAAGGCTAATAATTTGCATCTGCCTAATACTTTGCATTCTCAAAGGAATTTTCAAACCCCTACTAATTGACTCTTAGAAAATTCTTCTAACATATCATTTACTTTGACTCAATGAGAAATGTAAACAATGATCATTGAAGCTGTTTAATCAAGGTTATCCTGCAAATACTGTGTGAGGAGAAGCAGAGAGTGTTCTTGCTTGTATATCTATCTGTTTTATGTCAGAAGGCTGTAGGAAGAGGAGAGAAGAAACCAGAGCTGAAAGCAGTGTTCAAATGTGGCGGACACCGTAATGGTTCTCTAAGATTGTTGTTTTTTAGTTGCTCAGTCATGTTCAACTCTTTTGAGATCCAGTGGACTGTAGCCCACCAGGAATCCCTCTGTCCATAGGATTTTCCAGGCGAGAGTAGCCATTTCCTTCTCCAGGCGGTCTTCCCAACACAGGGACTGAGCCCATGTCTCCTGCATTGACAGGCAGAGTCCTTACCACTGAACTCCCCAAAGATATCTACATCCTAATCTCTGCACCTGAGAATATGTTCAGTTCAGTGGGTTAGTCATGTCTGACTCTTTGTGACTCCATGGACTGCAGCATGCCAGGCTTACCGGTCCATCACCGGTTCAAACTCATGTACATCGAGTCAGTGATTCCATCTGTCTTCCCTTTCTCCTCCTCCTCCTTCTATGACAAACAAAAGGATTAAAGGTTACGGATGAAATTAAGATTGCTAAACAGTTTACCTTGAGATGGGGAGAGTATCATGGATTATCCAGGTAGATCCAATATATGTGAAAGAGGGAGGCAGCATTCTCATGCTGCTGGAGACACGGTTGCATGAGGAGGACTCAGGCGGATGTTGCTGGCTGGAAGATGCGGCAATGGGGCATGAGCCAAGAACTCTAGAGGGCTTCAAGAAGCTGGAAAAATGCAAGCAATGAATTCTTTCTTAAGGCTTCCAGAAGGAACATGGTCCTGTTTATGTCTTGACTTTAGCCTAGTGAGACTCATTTCACGCTTATAACTTCCAGTACTGTAAGACAATAAATTTCTGTGGCTTTTAAGTCACCGTTTGCAGTAACTTTTTATAGCAAAAATAGAAAAGCAGTACAGGCTTCTAAACATGTGTGGACTCAACAGGAGCAGAGAATAGCATGAGTGTGGCAAATAAGACCCCATCCTTCAAAAATTCATACACCATCAGCCTAGTTAAAACACTGGATGTAACCACAGGAAGAAAACAACCATCATAAAATATGTCGTGGTTATCCTTAAGTAGACATCGTTGGTAATGTATATACTTATTCATTATTGGAACATCTCTCTGGAATTCATTGTTGTTTTAATAGCAACACAAAAAAAGAAAGTCCCATTATTGTTTGACCATATTTGTTGGTTTTACCAGCTTAATAATCCTTGTCAGTAACGCTACCTGTTGCTGCTGCGATTATAATTTTTAATAGTACAGATGTGTGAACTTTTGCAAGCTGTTTACTTTCTTACTGCCTCATCACCACAACTGGAAAATAGGATAAGAACATTTGTTCACAGGGGTGCTATGAGGTTAAAAGGAATTAGTGCTTGTCAAACTCCAGAACAGTCGTTGGCACATATTAGGCACTCACTACATCTTTGTAGCCTTAATTATAATTATTATTGTCATTGTCATCATCACTACCATATACATCAATGACTGCTGAAAGCCAGGCCTGAGCCCAGCAAACAGGCTTAGGATTTTATCCCTAGGAATTTGGGTTCAGTTTTTGCACATTTGCAGGTAAAGAAACAGAAATAACCAAGATACAACCTAACC
Source organism: Ovis canadensis (assembly GCF_042477335.2). Taxonomy (NCBI): domain Eukaryota; kingdom Metazoa; phylum Chordata; class Mammalia; order Artiodactyla; family Bovidae; genus Ovis; species Ovis canadensis. The sequence continues at coordinate 39,013,292 of NC_091250.1, read as the reverse complement.
AGGTTGAAGAACTTTAAAAAGATGGAGTGAGGACTGTTCCTGAAATATTTGTCTAAAGTTCTGCTAAGCCTGGTGCTAGATGGCTTCTGCTTTCATTACTTAAAGCTCGATTCCGTCCTAACCATTCAGAGGACAACGATATTCTGAAAGACAACTGATTTAGATATGCACTCCCTGGAAAAGGTCATCAGTATTATTTTATGCTCCCACTTTGTTTTAATATCTGAGAACATGAACTATTTTTTAACCCTGGAAGGGAATTATTTTGAGGCCATTTTCTCCTACCGGTAAAAATTGGATTGACATCAGGTTAGTTTGCCATGAAAGGAATGATATGGGATTGTTTTTAGGTGTGTTTTCTTATAAAATGTAGAACATTTAAAAAATATAGGATAGTGTAAGAAGAAAATCACAGTGTATCATAGCCCTTCACTAAAAAGTATTGATAATATTTGTCTGGAATTGTGAGTTTGTGTGTACATTCTTAAAGCAGTTCACATTTTAATACATGGTTTTATATGTTCACTGTGGTTTGCCTATTAATTCATGATACATTTTTAGACTTTTTAACATGAAACAGAGATTTTGTAAAATTTATATATTTTCGATGTGTAGGTTCAGTTCTGCATTTTGTTATATTTATAGATTTATTGACATTTTATTCCCAAGATTGTATTTGTAATTAACCCTAGGATAAACAAGACTATTAAACCACAGGTCTTAATGAGATACTAAAATAAACTACCTTGTGTTAAGATAATTTGTAAAAATGCATTAGATTTTTCTAGTATTTAAGTCCCTTTACGGGTAAGAATTGTGCTCCATAATCTTTATACTTTCTAAAGTCTGAATAACTGTTTTTTATGATAATCATTACATGATTTTCAAGTAAACACATGAAAAATATAAATGATTAGGGAATTGATATTGAGGTATTTTTAATCAACATTATGATAATTATGGACTGTTATGATAAATTATCATGCTGAATTTCAAAACATCCAATCTAAACATTGAAGTGATGAGTGAGAACTAAGAAATGTTAGAGTAAGTGAGAATCAGGATAATACAAAGGTAAGGCCAATGGCCTCCTAAATATGACTGTCCAGAAGTATTGAGAATTTCCAGTAAATTAAGATACCATCCATCTCTGTCTGTATTTTCAAGTGTCTGTTGCTGACTTTCAACTTTGCTAACAATTTTAAGCTACATCAAGATGTAGGAATGCCTCAAGTTCAAGTAGTAAAAATTTTAAATACTAATAGTGTGTTACTTGTACATGCTTAGAGAAAAAAATATAAGGGAAAATTCAGCGTTTGGATAGCTATCCCTTTCCAACATACTCAAGTATAAGTAATTGAGCAATTAGAGTGAAAAATAAAATAGATTACTAAAATTGTTAAAGGTTAAATATAAAACATTTATTTTCATACATTCTTGATAACAGCTCTGTCTTTAACACTTTTATATGATATAGAGCTTCAGTTTTTAATGGACAATATCCTGCACACTTTAATAAGAGAGAAGAAATACAAAACAATTGTAATAATTCTTTCTGGTTCTTCACATTCTGAAGTCATCTTCTTTGTCTAGATGTTCATATTTTTATAAGAATTTGTACATAGATTTTATAAACTTCCAAGTGTCAGGTATTAATTAATGTAGCCCCATCAGGATTCCCATTGCTTTATTAGTTTAGTTTAGAAAACAGTTTAGAATTTAGTCTTGTACAAAATGTTCAGTCAGTTCAGTTGCTCAGTCGTGTCTGACCCTTTGTGATCCCATGGACTGCAGCATGCCAGGCTTCCCTGTCCATCAACTCCCAGAGCTTGCTAAAACACATGTCCATCCAGTCGGTGATGCCATCCAACCATTTCATCCTCTGCCGTCCCCTTCTCCTGCCTTCAATCTTTCCCAGCATCAGGGTCTTTTCCAAGGAGTCAGTTCTTCTCATCAGGTGGCCAAAGTACTGGAGCTTCAGCTTCAGCATCAGTCCTTCAAATGACTATTCAGGAATGATTTACTTTAGGATTAACTGGTTGGATCTCCTTCCAGTCCAAGGGACTCTCAAGAGTATTCTCCAACACCACAGTTTAAAAGCATCAATTCTTTAGCGCTCAGCTTTCTTCATGATCCAACTCTTACATCCATACATGACTACTGGAAAAACCATAACTTTGACTAGGTGGACCTTTGTCAGTAAAGTAATGTCGCTGCTTTTTAATACGCTGCTTAGGTTTGTCATAGCATTTCTTCCAAGGAGCAAGCATCTTTTAATTTCATGGCTGCAGTCACCATCTGCAATGATTTTGCAGTCCAAGAAAATAAAGTCTGCCACTGTTTCCATTGTTTCCCCATCTATTTACCATGAAGCGATGGGACTGGATGCCATGATCTTTGTTTTCTGAATGTTGAATTTTAAGCCTGTTTTTTCACTCTCCTCTTTCACCCTCATCAAGAGGCTCTTCAGTTCCTCTTTGCTTTCTGCCATAAGGGTGGTATCATCTGAATATCTGAAGTTATTGATATTTCTCCCAGCAATCTTGATTCCAGCTTGTGCCTCATCCAGCCCAGCATTTCTCATGATGTACTTTGCATATAAGTTAAATAAGCAGGGTGACAACATACAGCCTTGACATACTCCTTTCCCAATCTGAAACCAGTCCGTTGTTCCATGTCCAATTATAACTGTTGCTTCTTGTCCTGCATAGAGATTTCCCAGGAGGCAGGTAAGGTGATCTGGTATTCCCATCTTTTTAAGAATTTTCCACAGTTTGTTGTGATCCACACAGTCAAAGACTTTGCCATAGTCAATAAAACAGAATTAGATTTTTTTTTTTGGAACTCTCTTGCTTTTTCAATGATCCAGCAGATGTTGGCAATTTGATCTCTGGTTCCTCTGCTTTTTCTAAATCCACCTTGAACATCTGGAAGTTCACGGTTCACTTACTGTTGAAGCTTGGCTTGGAGAATTTTGAGCATTACTTTGCTAACGTGTGAGATGAGTGCAATTGTGTGGTAGTGTGAGCATTCTTTGGCATTGCCTTTCTTTGGGATTGGAATGAAAACTGACCTTTTCCAGTCCTGTGACCACTGCTGAGTTTTCCAAATTTGCTGGCATATTGAGAGAAGCACTTTAACAGCATCATCTTTTAGGACTTGAAATAACTCAACTGGAGTTTCATTACTTCCACTAGCTTTTCTTGTAGTGATGCTTCCTAATACCCACTTGACTTCACATTCCAGAATGTCTGACTCTAGGTGACTGATCACAACATCATGGTTATCTGGATCATGAAGATCTTTTTTGTATAGTTCTTCTTGTCACCTCTTCTTACTATCTTTTCCTTCTGTTATGCCCATACCATTTCTGTCCTTTTTTGTGCCAATCTTTCCATGAAATATTCCCTTGGTGTTTCTGATTTTCTTGAAGAGATCTCATCTTTCCCATTCTATTGTTTTCTTCTACTTCTTTGCATTGATCATTGAGGAAGGCTTTCTTATCTCTCCTTGCTTTTCTTTGGAACTCTGCATTCAGATGGGTATATAGTTCCTTTTCTCCTTTACCTTTAGCTTCTCTTCTTTTTCAGCTATTTGTAAGGCCTCTTTGGACAACCATTTCACCTTTTTGCAATTCATTTCTTTTTCTCAAGTTTTCAAACTTGAGTGAAGTGAAGAAGTACCCCAGTGTTTAGTTATCTGATGGGTGATTCTTTCCTAGGCACTGATTCTAGGAAATTCTAATTTTTTCAAGCTGCCAAAGTGATTCTGAGGCTAGTGGGCCCTTGACTACATGATAAGAAAAGAGCAAAGTCATAGTGGGGCCATGAAGCTGACCTCAAGTGGTAATGGAATTGAGAAGTTTTATAGAGGTACCTGGTGCTTTAATCACTTGCTGTGTGTCATCTCTAGACAGAACTCATGTGTACTCCGAGCACAGGTCCCAAGAGGCCTCAGGTTGCTTCTACAAGTGGTAGGATAAACACTTTGCTAGGTCTGCTATTTCCCTTCTGGTGAAGAATAGCTACGAAACATCAGGAAAGGGTAGAGGGTTACATGCTTGCTGGTATTGCTTTCAACGAATGGGCAGAAATTCATCCTCTTCTTTGTTTTATTATGTACATACATCTTCTAGTATATTGCCATTTCTAAGATATTTTACAATGTCCACAGAAGAATGTGAATCTTCTAAAGGTGCATTCTTAGTTATATTCATATATTGTGACCTCATATGTAATTCTGCACATAACAAAACCATTGAAAGATGTTAGTGTCTAAGTGATAATCAAACTCTTGCTGATATAATTAAATTGTGATTCCACTAAAAACTGAGGACATGGAGTATATTTATTGTGTCTTTGGTTTACATACTTTGGTAATAGCATTCATTTTCACAAAAGGAATTTAGGAAGAAAAATATAAACTACTTGGTCATTGTTCTCAATCCATCCATGGTTAGCCATGCACTCCTCTTTTCTCTACCATTGCCACCATCTTGTTTTTTCAGAAAAGAGGGAGACAAAGAAATAAGGGAATGCCTGTAACATGTATACTATCATGTAAGAATTGAATCGCCAGTCTCTGTCTGACGCAGGATACAGCATGCTTGGGGCTGGTGCATGGGGATGACCCAGAGAGATGTTATGGGGAGGGAGGTGGGAGGGGGGGTTCATGTTTGGGAACGCATGTAAGAATTAAAGATTTTAAAATTAAAAAAATAAAAACCAAAAAAATAATAAAATAAAAAGCAAAAAAAGAAAAGAAATAAGGGAATGCCAACATGGTTTTCTCCTGCTCAGAGGTAGGACAGTTGAATTAGATTTGCTAGTGAAACTGAAGTTAATTCTCTTTTTATTCAGATCAACTGATCATGTGCTTTCTGTTGACTGGAAAGCCCAAGAAGGGGACTGCAATGTATTTCATTTTCTCAGTAATAGTGCCTTCAGGGTGCTTCAATACCCAAACCAGAGTTGGCAGTAGATGGTGTGAACTTTACCCTATCTCTGGAACTCACTATTGGTGTGACCTTGGGCAATTCTCTCAAACTTTCTAACTTGTGTCTTCTCAAGCTTAAAATTTTGTTTTTGACTAATATTGAATTAAAATATTTTTCTTAGAACTGTAACCCTGTGAATAGTTAAAAAAAAACTTCATAATATTCATATGAATGCATTTCTTATATTATTATGATTGACTGGAATTCCAGTGTATGTTACTTTGAAATTTGTCACATTTACAATCAAGTGTTAAGTTGGTACCTAGTTAGATACAAGGCTCCACTATAGCTGAATTGAAGATACCCTGGCTTGGTCAATGAATTCTTTCCTGCTCAGATTCAAGCAAGATGAGCTTTTATTCAGTTGTTTAAATGGGAATGGAGAAGGAGGACTCATGCTGTAAAGGTAGCTTCTCCCCTAAGGAAGGGGAAGAAGAGTATTTTAAGGGGTAGAAGGCAGACAGGTCATCAGGGCTTTAGGAGAAGCGTGGAAATTTCCTGGGGTAGCTGGGGGCAGCTGGGCATGCATAGGCTTCCAGGTTCCTTTGTACAGGCAGACATTGTGCTCAGGAGAGCACAAAACCCACTTTGGGCAGAGATCGTAGCATGGTAATGAAGCAAAGATAACTTTAGGTCAATCTCGAGCTTTCATGTGCATAGGCACGTCCTGTGTGCGTCAGAGTTGGTTTGGGGTGGTTGACTGCTGTCTATCTCTCAGAGCATAGATCTCTCAAAATGCAGCTGCAGAGCATATCTGCCAGACACCAGGTAGCTTTGAAACAAACACAGAGGTAAATCAGGGGAAGTGTCCTTCAGCTCTCAGGAGTTGGTATGGAAACACAGAGATAAATCAAGACGGAAAGTGGTGATTTGAGCCTAATTTGCCCACTATCTTGAATCTAGCCAGTGCAGTCTGGTTTTGTCACTGATCTTTGTGGCATCCATTGGTAAAACACATCTATTCTATATGGCTAAAGACAGTTTCTGTGCTGGGGCCTGAGCTACATAGCATTAGTGACAAAGCCACTTTTCAGTAAAAACCTCAGGGACTTGTATTGAGGATGGAGGTGGGGATGAAACAGTAAATATCCTTCGTCCATGCGTAAGTTGTTAAGCAGTTGAGATATAGGAGAAAAGAATAAAGGTATTGTCTTTATTATTTATAAAGTTGGCATTGGCTAATGTAGTGTCTGTCTAACTTGCTTTTAGATAAGCCACAAAGAATATAAGGGCATCACTACATGGAAGAAAGTAACTTACAGGCACATGTTCCCAGATATATTTCCTTAATTAGTAACTTAGTTTAGGTTAATGAAATGAGCATATTCTTTTCTTTTTCTTCTTTTACTTGAAGTAGATCCAAGTTTAAGCCTTTTCTTCAAAGTAAAGTGGACAATTAGATACTGCCCAAAGTTCTACCAACTGGGAAAATTTCCATTCCCCATTCTTTTCTGGGAACAAATATGAGTGGGCTGAAATGCAGCAATCACTCACCTTGGACTAGTGCCAGTATATTTTCAGACACAAGTCATGTAGTAATTTGTTTTATCTTACTTACTATATTGGTGGTGGTGATGGGGATGGGGTTGAACAGTTCCAGAGACTTATATTTTTCACTTCCTAAATAATATCCTCAATCTCTGTAAAGATTCTGCCATTTGCTGCATATATGTATTGCCCACATACACCCCTGGCTTAAAAAAAAAAAAAATTCCCGCAGGATAGCTCTGTAGGTCCACTGAAATTGTGATTAGATATATCCCCAAGCAAGATGTTGTTTATTATTACGTCTGACTTCCTAAAGTTCCCTTTTACCAGTGTGCTATTGTGGCATTTGGGCTCCAAAAAATGATGGTACACATGGCTGCAAGTCTCTGGGGGAATGCTTTGGAAAAGATTTCTTGTGTTGAAAGCATAGAGGAATCTTTCTCAAAGAAATTTGGGCTTCCCTAAGTCAAAAGGGTCTGAGACTGTAAACCAGATAGGAGGTTGTGAATCTCCACTATTGCAGCTTAGGTCAGTTTCTGCACCAAACCTAGAGTTGTTTTGTTTAAAAAGGTGAAACTGAAGCTTCATAGGCTGTGCATATATTTCTTTCCTAAGGACCTTCAGATCAATTAGTTTCCATAACAGATCCCTGGAGTGGAAAACACTTTGATTACTTAAATTGCCGGTAATGATGAAGTGTTGCCATTTATTCTCTACCAGTCCAGACTTCATTATTCCCCCACTGACATCAAAAACTTCAGGTCAGCAGCCCAGTTGTCATCATTGTCTCTGGGCTACAGAGGACAGACATCACAGAGCTTTTCATGAGTGAATGTTTTAATGCTCACTGGAGGAAATGTCAGAGTACTCTAGAGCAAGAGTCAGCGCACTACAGCCAACAAGCGGAATCCAGCTGGTGGGCTGTCTGTGTATAGCCTGTAAGGTAAGAATAGTTTTTACATTTTAAAGGACTATAAGAAAGAAAAAAGTAAAGCAGGAGGAGTAAAAGAAGGAAGGGAGGGAGGAAGGAAGAAAGAGAGGAAGAAAAAGGTAAAAGAGGAAGAAAAGAAAAAAAAAAGGAACAAAGGACAATAATGAATATACTGTGTGTGTCCCACACAGCCTAGAGTATTATCTAGCCCTTTACCAAAAAAAAAAAAAAAAACCAAAGAAACAAACCAAAAAACAAAAAACACCTTGCATGCTGACCTCTTCTCTCCGTCATACTAGGCAAATTCTAGCATTGTAGTCACACTGATTGTAAGCTACCATGGAGTCCAAGCTTTGATTATGCATCATGCTGCTGCTGCTAAGTCACTTCAGTCGTGTCCGACTCTGTGCGACCCCAGAGATGGCAGCCCACCAGGCTCCCCCGTCCCTGGGATTCTCCAGGCAAGAACGCTGGAGTGGGTGGATTGCCATTTCCTTCTCCAATGTATGAAACTGAAAGTGAAGTTGCTCAGTCGTGTCCAACTCAGCGACCCCATGGACTGCAACCCACCAGGCTCCTCCGTCCATGGGATTTTCCAGGCAAGAGTACTGGAGTGGGTTGCCATCATAATCGGCTGCAAATGCCACTCAGGTACTTGAGATAACACATCACATTCTGCCTCCTATATGAGTGTAACTATTTTGATGAATTCAGTTGGATTTAATCCTCTATTTTGCCCTCCTTGGTCTAATAACTTTTAAAATCCATTCCATAATACTTTCCAGGCTCATGCTGATATATATTGGCAAAGTCCTGTAATAATTTCTATCTTTGAAATAGTTTCTCTAGAATATTCCTTTCACTTATGGGATCTAACTTTAGTTATTAGTATTAGAGGCAGTCAGTGAGGGATGTTGGCATGGATACTGAGAAAAGTTGACATCACTGATGAGGCAGTTGCCTCAAAAGCTCTTGAAAACTTTTAATTTGATTCGATTCAATTTTTATTTACTTATTCTTACAAGGAGCACAGATTCCCTTGGGTAAAAAAGATGCAGGGATTTTGGGAGCTAAAATTTTTAGCCTCATCTCTGCCCTAGTCTTTCTAGATCTCAAGTCTTAAGATTCCACAACTTTCTAAATAGAGCTTTTATATTAGTTTATGATTCTTGGAGGATTTTGCCTACTACTGGAATTGTAGCTCTGTCTTTGTGTGAATGCTTGCTCTCTAGAACAGAGAAGTCATAATACCAACCTGCTCCATCTCTGTAATCCCTGTTGCCACCATAGACATTTGGTCTCCCAAAACTTTCTCCTCCACTGACAATCCATCCCATTATACTACTATGCCATTATGGTGCTCCTGTGTGCCCTACATTGCCAGTGTACTATTTTCCCTTAATGAGAGGTTGCTTATGTTCTCTCCACAGTTATTGAGATCAACCTAAGAAACAGATGCCACTGTCAAATAATTCAACTGAAAAAATTTATTATGATGTGCAGGATGAAGAACCCAAAGAGGGTTAGTGAACCGTTTGAAGACTAAGAACAAATCTTTTAGTAGGCCAGTGAGGGAAGTGGAGAAAAGATGGTTGCAAGAGATGCATGAAAGTTGAAACCACAGAAGAATCATAGAAGAAAAAACAGCTCTGCCAAAATTAGGATGGGGGAGTGAGTGACAGGACCAATAAATAACCCTATCGTTCCTCTCCTTCCCCTTCTGGTGTTCCATTGGCGTGGGCTTGGGAGCCTGGGTGATGAAATCCATAGGGAAGGACTCAGTCCTCAGAGATCACAAAAAATATTCAGGTCCTAAGGAACTCATTTTTAAGTGTGAGTTGGAGAAATGAGAAACACCAAAGATATTGTATGAGCTGATACTACTCCCATATTTAATTGATTCTGATAATGTGTTTTGTTTTAGGTGAGTCAAATTCTCTGGAATCAGAATTCATCTTAAAATTTGCAGTATATCATATTTTATTTGATCACAGTATTCTTTTCTTAAAGGAATAGCAAATAATGGGCTGTCTCATGGTCGATGTTGTCCAATTCAGTGATCTATAGAGTAATGGCAATAAAAGGAGGGAAGGGATATGGACATTGCAGAAATAGGATTCCATCAACTTTTACTGAGTCAGTTTGAAACATTTTAAAACCTCACAGATCTAGTACCTTTTATGTTTATAATTTTAAATAAACTCTTAGGAATTTGCATTAGCAATAAAGAGTGATAGAGATGGGAGTTGAATGAGATTTGCAGTTTATATATGAGGGGATAGGAGGTCTTCACAAAATAATCCTATAACAATTAACACCATGCTTTCCTTACAGAAAAATTTCTCTTTCAAGGTTGTTCTGTGAAGCATAAAAGCATTTATTTGCATCTTAAAAGGAAAAAGAAAGGGGATGGTTCTGCATTTTTTGGTGGTAGCTGTTCCTCCCCATGCTAAAAAGTATTATCTTAAAGTGATATGTTGGTACCTTGCTGTATTTGAAAAGAAAAACTAAATTAACAACTATGTTTATAGAGGTTTCTCCTGAAGATGATGCTAAGAAATGGGCATGAGAGCAAGTAGTTTAAAGATTAGCCCGTGAAGCACTAGTAAGAGAATTGGGAATGTGAGACAAGAAAGGGAGAAAAGCAAATACTGTTTATATTAATAAGCAGAATAAAGTGATGGGCAAGCCTAATTCAGTATCACTGGGAACCTTCTCATTACAGTGTAGAACAAACCTAAGAACTGTTGCACTGAAGGATGGGGAAGCTGACCTATTTACACATTGACTTACATCCCTCATTGACTGAGGGTTGCCCCCAGCCCTCTGTGCTCTAACTCTCCAGCACTTCCAAGCTGCTGAGTGGGCACACAGAAGCTCTCTCAGATGCAGAGGAAGTCTTGAGGCACAGTAGAGTTTGGAAGTGGTCAGTGTGGTTAACAACTGAACATCAACCTGAAGCTCCTGGGCCAGGAAGGTGTGGGATGCTACACAGAAATACACAGAAAATGCCTGGTACTTTTGAAAGTAAAAGTGAAGTTGCTCAGTTGTGTCCGACTCTTTGCGACCCCATAGATGGTAGCCTACCTGACTCCGTGGGTCCATGGGATTTTCCAGGCAAGAATACTAGAGTGGGCTGCCATTTCCTTCTCCAGGGGATCTTCCCAACCCAGGGATTGAACCCAGGTCTCCTACATTGGATACAAACGCTTTACCCTCTGAGCCACTAGGGAAGCTTTAGGCCACTATTAATAAGTAAAATTAACCAACTTTTGTGGAGGAGAAATATGAGTGATAGTGTATTTTGCTACCTTACTACCTTTGGAAAATCCTTAGTTTTGTTCCCCTGTTGTACTAGAGTACAAATTAGAGTATAAGACCAATTCAGTTACCTATATAATTTGAATAATGATATACATTTTTGTATGATTAGATCAAGATTAATGTTCATGTTATCTCTAACAAGTGCATGATGGCTCTAAGTTATTTCTTTGTATATTTTTTGTTTTTTTTCTGCACTTTGGTTACAGTTAAAAAACTATAATATTGAAAAATGTATCATTCAGTCTTTCTCCATTATACACAAACATGGGTAAGAGATGAGATCTTACTCAAAAAGAGGAAAATCTGCCATTTGAAGCTGTGCATATATAATAGGAAATATTTAGATTCATGATGAGTCTCTTCCTTTTGGCAATATGTAGTCTAATTTAATCTCATAGTAAAAGCAATTATCAATATCAGTTATTAGTACAAATTTTCCTCAGACTTAAAGATGTGTTCAGTATTTTGTAAGAGAAATAAAAAAGGCATCATTATGGAATCTTAAGAAACATTTTATAATAAATTTAAGTCTATATTGTTCCTTCCATTGTAGTATAAGCTGGCATTTACTTTATGTTGCTAGACCTGAGATTTACATTTTAAATAATTTATTTGCAGACCATAATTGCTTCTTTAGTAAGTAGCACTTTCCCTTTATCTTGGTGACACTTCACAGGAATGAACATTCTGTGTTTCTATATTTCAGGTTCATCCTTTATGGTTTCATTTCACAGCCTATAAAATTTGGCCAACATTAATAACAATAACTCTCTTTAGATGGGCAGAATAATGATTTAGGTTTGATATAGTTCAAGTGCATAAAACGAAGTTCATTTCAAGGCTAGTAGGCTCCTCTTGAGAAATCATAGAGAACTGTTGTTGAGTCTGCAATTCAATTGTTACTCAAGGATAGGCTTTTTTCTAGAATAAGGAAAAAGAAAGTCATGGCTGTGAAAGGCCTTTTAATTAACTTTTGTATTTTGACTCAACACAATTTTATACAAAAAGGTTGGAAGATAACTTAAAGACCATTTACTATCTTCCAGCCATGACAAGTTAATCAATGTGATCATCAGTAAAACAAAAATAACAAGGCCAACTCCATACAGTTTTATGAATAGTAAATGAAGTAATGCATGTTAAATGCTTAGAAACATAACTGGTTCATGAAACATCTCAATAAATAATATTTGATAAAATTAAAGAGTAAAAGCCTGAAATAATGAAATCCATAGGAAAGAGAGGGCTTTAATGCTATTCTTAGTTTCTGAAAATTGGCAAACAGAGGTTACTAAGTATAAGTCAAATATAAATTTTAAAGGAAGGCACAATTTTAGCTTAAGAAAAAAATGGCCTCTAAGTGTTCAGAGAAACTTCCTGTCTAATTTCCCTGGGAAATTTTGAAAGATCGGTTATGATTGTCTCTAGAATTGATATTCTATGGTTATCTCCCTATGGTAGTGTGATATCCAACCATGTAATGGGGCAATATTCATTCTGTGCTCTAATACATCCTTATAGCTTGATCTATAATTTCAGTGACCTAAGTTTTAGTCAGGAAAGAAGTTATGTACATTCTTCACAGACATCCATACTAGGTAGTGTTGGTTTATTTCCTCTTTTTTCTTTAATAGGAAACCAGGCTCCCAGTGAATTTCACATACTTTCCATATTTGATTTTAACTCATAATCTGCTTAATAGACACTAATCTAGCTCATTGCACTACAGAGAATCTACTTTAACCTTTTAAATAATGTTATTGTGTCCTCTGCTATTAGAGGTTAAAAGTGCAGACTGTAGAGTCAGACCGCCTGTGCTGGAATCCTAATTCCAAACTCGAATTTAGTTTTCTCATCTGTAAAATAAGAATAATATTAAATGGGGTAAGTTAATAGGGTAAATTTAGAAGATTAAGTGAAATAACATATGTAAAACAGCAAGAGTCCTAGTTTATACTAAGTGCTTGATAATTTGTTATTAGTTTTATTTTTACTCTAATTATTCCAGAACTAAATAGCAACTTACTCTGGCTATGTGTAAGATAGGAAAATTCTTCCCTTACTGTTCCTCAAATATAGAAATGCTGAATTATAACACTATGTTTGTGTTTGTTTAATAAATATTTATTTAGCATTGAGGCTGGGTGAAACACTACATAGAGAAAAACAAAATTATGCTGATGATTCATATAGAACTTGTGTATGATTCCCATATGTTTTCTGCCAGATGTTTTTTTCTCATTCTGTGATATAAATGTATTTTAAAATATATTTACATACATTTGTTGAATATCTGTTCAAGAAATTATGCTATGCTTTGTGTAGGAATCTGTGAATTGAATGAGGCAGCATCTTCCTTGGAGATGCTATTTATATCATGAGGAAAGACATAGATAAATCAATAAAGATACAATAATTCTCAAAGTCATTGTGTTATTAATTGCAATTTCAATGGTGTAGAAAATGCATATTATATCCAGAGGGGGAAAATATTTATGGAATACAGCAGTTTTGGTGTTTTGTTCTTTATACTTAATATCTTAACAAACTAATTTTTAAAAATCATTGCATTGTTTTATAAAGAAATACAATTTTACTACAAAAATATTAGTGATATGGAAGAGTAACATAAAAGAAGTCATATGTCTCTCAAAATTTACCTCTCATGTACAACTGCTGGTTGCTCACAGCCAATAGAATTATGCTGCATTTTGAGTTAGATGGGCAGGATTATTTAAAAGTGAGAACATAATCTATATGCTATTTTTAAATAAAATAATTTTAAATGACATGAAGTAATATAAAGTAAAATCAAAGAACATTAATTATCAGATAATTTTTTTTACTCAGAACGCTGTCAGTGTCATTTACCATTAAGAAAACTGAAGTTACAAAAAATAGTGAAATAATTGAGTCACTTTATATTCAAATTAGTATTAAATGACTGAATTCTATGAAAGATGATGTTAATTCTTTATACGTTCTTCTCCTCAAATGCTCACTTTTTCCATTCTATGGTCACTTCTATCTCATCAAGATTTTTAACCTTTGCATTTTGCAGTGCTATCCTAATCCTTATGATACTTAGTCTTTGACCTATATGTACATGTATTCCAGTTACCATGTGTTCTTTCTCCAAAGTTTTTACATTTCCATTTTGCTTACTTTTGTTCTTCTATTTGCTGGCTGGGTTTTCTTCTTTATTTAAATTTTGACTATAGTTACATTTGAATATTGAACAATGGTAAAACATCTCTAATAAAAACCAGTAATTCTTTGCTCTTCCCCTTGCCAGAAACAATTTCATCCCCTCCTTGTTCAGTACAGTGCAGCCACTCAGTCATGTCCGACTCTTTGCGACCCCGTGGACTGCAGCATGCCACGCTTCCCTGTCCATCACCAACTCCCAGAGCTTGCTCAAACTCATGTCCATCTAGTTGGTGATGCCATCCAACCATCTCATCCTCTGTCATCCCCTTCTCCTCCTGCCTTCAATCTTTCCCAGCATCAGGGTCTTTTCCAGTGAGTCAGTTCTTCGCATCAGGTGGCCAAAGTATTGGAGTTTCAGCTTTAGCATCAGTTCTTCCCATGAATATTCAAGACTGATTTCCTTTAGGATTGACTGGTTGGATCTTCTTACAGTCCAAGGGACTTTTAAGAGTCTTCTCCAGCACCAGAGTTCAAAAGCATCAATTCTTCAGTGCTCAGCTTTCTTTATGTTCCAACTCTCACATCCATACATAACTACTGGAAAAACCATAGCTTTGACCAGATGAACCTTTGTCAGTAATGTCTCTGCTTTTTAATATGCTGCCTAGGTTGGTCACAACTTTTTTTCCAAGGAGCAAGCGTCTTTAATTTAATGGCTACAGTCACCATCTGCAGTGATTTTGGAGCCCCTCAAAATAAAGTCTGTTACTGTTTCCACTATTTCCCCATCTGTTTGCCATGAAGTGATGGGATCGGATGCCATGATCTTCATTTTTTGAATGTTGTGTTTTAGGCCAACTTTTTCTCTTTCTTCATTCACTTTCATCAAGAGGCTCTTTTGTTCTTCTTTGCTTTCTGCCATAAGGGTGGTGTCATCTGCATATCTGAAGTTATTGATATTTCTCCCGGAAATCTTGATTCCAGCTTGTGCCTCATCCAACCCAGCATTTCTTATGATGTACTTTGCATATAAGTTAAATAAGCAGGATGACAACATACAGACTTGACATACTCCTTTCCCTATTTGGAACCAGTCTGTTGTTCCATGTCCAGTTCTTCCAGCTGCTTCTCGTCCTGCAAAGAGAAGAAGAAGTGGAAGTCGCTTCAGTCGTGTCTGACTCTGTGTGACCCCATAGACGGCAGCCCAACAGGCTCCCCCATCCCTGGGATTCTCCAGGCAAGAACACTGGAGTGTGTTGCCATTTCCTTCTCCAATGCATGAAAGAGAAAAGTGAAAGTGAAGTCGCTCAGTTGTGAGGTGGTCTGGTATTCCCATCTCTTTAAGAATTTTTCACAGTTCATTGTGATCCACACAGTCAAAGGCTTTGGCGTAGTCAATAAAGCAGAAGTCCCTGTTTTTCAGAAACTCTCTTGCTTTTTCAGTGATCCAATGGATGTTGGCAATTTGATCTCTGGTTCATCTGCCTTTTCTAAATCCAGCTTGAGTATCTGCAAGTTCATGGTTCTTGTACTGTTGAAGCCTGGCTTGGAAAATTTTGAGCATTACTTTGCTAGCGTGTGAGATGAGTGCAGTTATGCAGTAATTTGAACATTCTTGGCATTGCCTTTCTTTGGGATTGGAATGAAAACTGACCTTTTACAGTCCTGTGGCCACTGCTGAATTTTTCAAATTTGCTGGCTTATTGAGTGCAGTACTTTCACAGCATCATCTTTTAGGATTTGAAATAGCTCAACTGGAATTCCATCACCTCCACTAGCTTTGTTCGTAGTGATGCTTCCTAAGGCCCACTTGACTTCATACTCCAGAATGTCTGGCTCTAGGTGAGTGATCACACCATCGTCTTTATCTGGATTGTGAAGGTCTTTTTTGTACAGTTCTTCTGTGTATTCTTGCCGCCTCTTCTTAATATCTTCTGCTTCTGTTTGGTCCATACCATTTCTGTCCTTTATATGCCCATCTTTGCATGAAATGTTCCCTTGGTTCCCTTGGTATCTCTAATTTTCTTGAAGAGATCTCTAGTCTTTCCCATTCTATTGTTTTCCTCTATTTGTTTGCATTGATCACTGAAGAAGGCTTGCTTGTCTCTCCTTGCTATTCTTTAGAACTCTGCATTCAAATGGGTATATCTTTCCTTTTCTCCTTTGCCTTTAGCTTCTCTTCTTTTCTCAGCTATTTGTAAGGCCTCCTCAGACTACCATTTTGCCTTTTTGCATTTCTTTTTCTTGGGGATGCTCTTGCTCACTGCTTCCTGTACAATGCCACGAACCTCCATCCATAGTTCTTCAAGCACTCTGTATATCAGATTTAATCCTTTGAATCTCATCCCCTCCTAGGAACCTTAAGAACCTCTGTTAGTCTTCCAAATTCTCTTGTTACTCTATTTCATGTTTCCTCTATTATTTCTTAGTTTACTAATTCTATTACCTATTTTTTTCCTATAATATGCTAGATAAGGATTTCAATCTATTAGCCTTTGAGAGTCTTTCCTTATTCCCCAGTGTATTTAAATCACAACTTGAAGCTAAACCATTAGACATATTTTACATTATTATGATTGTTTAGTCCATTTTAGGCTGCTTTAATACAATACCATAGACGTGGTGGTCTGAACAATGAACATTTATTTCTCATAGTTCTGTGAGCTAGAAGTCCAAAGTCAGGGCACCAGCAGGTCAAATCCTGGTGAGGTCCCTCTGCTGGGTTACAGATTGCTGGTGTCTTTCTGTGATCTCACAGGGCACGACGGGCAAGAGAGCTCCCTGGAGCCTCCTTTATAAGTGTTCTAATTTCATTCATGAGGGCTCCATTCTCATGACCTCATCACCTCCTATTGGTCCGTCTCCTAATTCCATCACACTGAGGGCTATTGTTTCAATATATGACTGTAGGGGGAGGACAAAAATATTCAGTTCATAACCATGATTATATGCACATTTATACTGTTAATCCAAATAGTACATAATGATCCTGCTTTCTTTTTTGTTTTGTTTTGCTCTGTTTTTCTGCTATTAATTTTATTTTCTTTTGTAGTTTGCAGGTAAAAGATTGTAATATATCTATCTTTAATTTTTTCAAAATGTCCAATCAGAATTTTCAAACCATTAGCATTTTTCCTCAAATTTTCACATACATGATACAATCTTACAACTGTTTTATTTTCTTTGAATCTCCCTCCTGAAATCCTCCATTCTTCTATTATAAGTCCCTATGCCTCTTAAACAGCTGCCATCCTGAAACTCTTTTTCTCTTGGTATTTTAATTTACTTTTTTATTGTAATATAACTTACATTTCCAGTCTAAGATATATAGATGAATAGATTTTTATGTAAGTGTACTTTGTGTAACAACCACTCAGATCAAGATATAGAACATTTTCAGAACCCCAGCATGTTCCCTCTTATCTGCTTCCATTCATTAATCCTACCTCAAATGTTTTGATCTATATCATGGTGGGTTTCTTTTTTTTGTTTTTTAACTTCATATAAACACTGTCATTCAGTATATACTTGTTTTTTCTTTCATTCAACATTAGGTCTTTGGATTCATCCATTCATGTTAGCAGTGATTCATTTTTATTGCTGTACAATATTCTATAGTATGAAGATACTATAAAATATTTTTGTAAGAGCTGTCTTATAATTTATCATAATGTGGCCTTGAAACTGCTCTGTAAAAAATATATCAACCTGATATTTTTCTCCTCCTGGATGACTTGCTTTTCTTTCCTGAATATATGAAGAGGTTTTATAATAATCATTAAACCAAGAGAAATTTAATCATGATATGTTTCCTCTAACAATTTTTCCATGAAACTGGTTTCTTTTTCTTCCATATTTTAAAGATTTAAAAACTATATTTAAATTTTTTAATATGTCCTTTGTTCTCTTCTATTTCAGGTTTTTGGAGTATCTTTATGTTCAATGTTTTCCTTTTTTGGCTCTTATCCATATATATCAGATTTTTCATCAGTTCTTTAATTTTGTTCTCTCTTTTTGTGTTTACTATGAAAATATAAAGCTTTACTTTGAGGCCAGAGATAAAATATTATCTATGTCTAATCTAGTCAGTGCTTTTTCTGATTTATTATCTGAGCAATGGTACTGCTTTTGGCTTTTGATCTTTTTATCTATTTATTATACCCTTTCAAATGATTCTTTTAAAAATATTAAATCAAGTCAACTTGGTTTTGACCTTAGGTTTTATTTAATTAATTTTTTAATACTCTGAAGAACTTTTCTTGTGTTTTTCTTCCCTGCTTATCGTTTCTCCTAGTTTTTTTCTTGTTGTGCTGCTTTCTTTATTATGATGATCATATTATTATTGTTCATGTGGTTGCCATCATCTCTTTCAATAACTGTGAGTTCGTATTGCTAATCCTTTCATCTTGCTCATGATTCTCTTAGCTCATTTTAGACTTGTATTTCCTTAAGATTGTCTGGGTAAATTATCCTTAAGCTCTCTTCCCTACTGGCCACTTTTTATTTTTCCATGCAAGCTATAGTTTGAGAGAGAATGTCTACATTCCAGTCAGTTGTTAGGGCGTGAGAGAAAAGAGAAGGAAGATCTGTCAGTGTGACTCACATTGGAGGCAGTGGATTATAGTCTCTAATGAGACCTTTTCTGCAGGACCCCTCCCAGTGCTCAGGGATGCTCTTGATTTCCTGTACAATTTGGCTGGCTTCGCTGCCTCACCCTGAGTCCTGACTTCTTCATGATTCAGCCTTTCTTGCTTCTGCGGACGTCCCTGACCAGTTTCCAATTAGGGAAGAGATTCATGACCACCCTGCCAGTTTGGTGGTTTATAAGTTTTCCCATCAGTTCTGGCTTTAGGGTAGGAGATAGATAAGGGCTAGCATTGCCTCCCTAGAACCTCCGATTTATTTCATCAACATTAACTTTTTGGTTTCTGACATAATGCTCCCTTTGTTTTTTATTATTGAATTTTTTATTTATTTATTTTATTTTATTAGTTTTCTGGGCATGGAAATTCTATAATCTGCCTTGATGTACCCATCTTTACATGGAAGAAGTATTTTCAAGTCCTCCAACATATATTCTCTCATTTCTTCTCAGAATAATCTGATTCATGAGGTAGGGCTTATTTAAAAAAAAACAAACCTTCATTTAGTTGGTGACGAAACAATGACTGAAAGGAATTAAGGAGGTAAATCTAGTTAAAATTACATGGTTACTGGTAGAGCCATGCTTGGTAGCCCAGCATCCCTAATCCCACAGAACAGTCTTTTCATTCTGTCTCAAGGCCTCTCATTTACTTCAGTTGAGCTTTCTAGATTCACACTTGTGCCGGGAGTACAGTGTACACTTGCACAAAGCATGAACTCTGTGTTGCATCTGAAGAATTATCTTAATCCCATAGGGTTACTTTGGGGATACTACAAATTATACTATTGGTCTCTGGTGTAAACAAATTAAGGGCTTCCCAGGTGGCACTAGTGGTAAAGAACCTGCCTGACAATGCAGGAAATTAAGAGATGCAGGTTTAAACCCAGGGCTGGGAAGATCCCCTGGAGGAGGGCATGGCAACTCACTCTAGCATTCTTGCCTGGAGAATCCTGTGGACAGAGAAGCCTGGTGGGCTGTGGTCCATAGGGTCGCAAAGAGCTGGACGTGACTGAAGCGACTTTGCATGCACACACATAAGCAAAGTAACATATTCCATAAGAAGTACATTTAATTCTTCAAGAACTGATAATATAATCAGCTTTTAGCCTGTCAATATAAGAAAATTAATACATTATTTTCTCTTTTCCAGAAAATGCAAAAGACATCATCGTGATATATGAAGGAGATGCTGAGGAATGGGCTCTGTACTTGAGCGAAGTTTTCTCACATGTTGTGAAAATGGAAGCAACCCTTTTATATTGCCTGGAGAATTGCTCTCTTCGGGATTTGGACTTGCTGAATTTAAGCTCCTACAAGTGTAAACTTTTGATATTATCAAATAGCCTGCTTGAAAACCTATCTCCAAAGAAAGGTCAATTTCTGAAAAACATACTTTTTTCATCAGAAAGTGTGGTCACTCTGCTGTGTGGGATGAAGAGTTCAGATCAATTCTACAAATTATTAAATATCTCTAGAAGCAGATGGGAGATCTCAACGGAGCAGGGGCCTGAAGAATACATCTCTGTAATTGAGAGTATCATATTTGGAGGTAGCGTTGCCAAATCGTATTTGTTTGTCTTTGTTTATTTTTTAATTAAAACTTTGAAAGTTTTTTTTGAACCAATGAATATTTGACAGTGGAACTAAAGGAAAAAAAAAGGAAATCCAACTTTATTTAACAGTGTATTATACTTTCCTCAAAATTCATGAAGATTCTTAATTTTAGCTTTATTCCGGACAATGTTTATCAGTGGTTCAAAAAATGGTTTATAAACATATTCCTTAGGGCAGCTTGCAGGAGATCATACTTTGTAGAACAAATGCTATATGTTAGTTTTTGTTTTAGTTTTCCTTTTTCTTTTTTTGGGGGAGGGGGGCTCTTTTCTGCAAGACATAGATTCAATATTCTTCTTATTTCAGGCATAACTTCTTGGCCTCTGTCTTTAAATGTGTGCTCTATCTTATTATTATGATTTTCTTTCTCAGAGATTCCTTTTATATGTGTTTGATTTATTTTATCTTAATATACAGTTTCTAATTCTTTTTGATTATTAATATCAGTTTATTAATACTTAACTTATATTCATCATTTCAGTCTTTGCTACATTCTTATATTTTCTGTACTCTCTCTTCCCTTGTATTATTTCAAATTTTTTCTTCAGTTTTATATTGCTTTACTTCTTTCATTTTAACCTTTGATTGAACACAGGAAGTTTGCAATGAATTTCTTGTTCTTATCTTCTTCTTAACACCTTGATTTCTCCACTGTATAATTGTTTCAAAACCGTGATCATAATTTATCACATTTTAAAAATTCATGGAAAAATGCTTGGTCACAACTTTCTACTTTTATGGCAATGAGATTTTAGTATGTGATTCTTTATGTGCTGGTTTGCTCTTTCTCTCATAGTTACCTTCATATGGATCCTGTGCTGGACCATGTGTCTGGGTTTTCTTTTGTATCACTGAACATGATCGAGAATGTGGGTTTTGTTGTTTGTTCTTCCCTACCCCCACAATGAAAGACTTTACTTTGTTTTCACAGACATAGACTGCTTCCTACAGATTTGTCTTTTCTGTAGAGTTCTTCATTTAGCCTCACCTTTTCTGCTTTTTGGAACCAAACCACTTCTACCTGAAACTATTGCATCATGTCTACAATATAGAAAGGCATGACCTCTAGAATTAGAGAAAGCTATGTTTGTTAGCTCTTTTTGAAATCTGATTTTGGAACCACTCTATTGACCTGGAGGCCTAAGAGGTCACTGTTTGCTATTTTCAGTGAATAGGACATTTGCATAATTGTTTCTCATTCTCTATGTTTTGGGATGATTTGCAGCAATAAAAAGGGGGAAATGTTGACCCTACGCTATGATTTTCAAACTGGCAGTCCTCTAATATCTAATAATCTGTCACTTTTTATTTTTGTTTAGTATTTCCCAAGTATCTTTTGTATTTTTAGTTGAAAAGGAAAAATGTTGCAATTGGAAATGATAAAGTATTTATTACAGTAAAATACACATAAGAACATAAGATACAGGTAAGTTTATGCTCATTGTCTCCTCTGATACAGAGGAACACTAAAAATTGGGACAAAATTTTGAGTGGTTTTCCACACCCATTATTTTCACTTCCTTGAAGAATTCAAGTTGTATTGGCCACTTATATTATGATATCACTATTGTGTAAAAATACTTGGGCATACCTCATTGTTGTTTTGGTTGTTTTGTTTTATGAAGAGTACCGTTGAGTGGCTATATTTTCAAATTGTATTCCCATTGATATTCGATAGGAAAAAATCTTATAGCTTATGGACAACACAGGACTATTTTTGAAGATATTGTTAGCTCTCACCTTCCCATATTCAGTTTTTACACTGATTTCTTATAATAGCTTCAGTTGAGTTCAGTCTCTCAGTTGTATCCGACTCTTTGCGACCCCATGAACCGCAGCATGCCAGGCCTCCCTATCCATCACCAACTCCTGGAGTTCACCCAAATTCATGTCCATTGAGTCGGTGATGCCATCCAACCATCTCATCCTCTGTCGCCCCTTCTCGTCCTGCCCTCAGTCTTTCCCAGCATCAGGGTCTTTTTAAATGAGTCAGCTCTTTGCATCAGGTGGCCAAAGTATTGGAGTTTCAGCTTCAACATCAGTCCTTCCAATAAACATCTAGGACTGATCTCTTCCAGGATGGACTGGTTGAATCTCCTTGCAGTCCAAGGGACTCTCAACACCACAGCTCAAAAACATAAATTCTTCGGCAGTCAGCTTTCTTTATAGTTGAACTCTTGCATCCATTCGTGACTACTGGAAAAACCATAGCCTTGACTAGATGGACCTTTGTTGACAATGTCTCTGCTTTTTAACATGCTGTCTAGGTTGGTCATGACTTTCCTTCCAAGGAGTAAGTGTCTTTTAATTTCATGCTGCAATCACCATCTGCAGTGATTTTGGAGCCCCAAAAGAAATAGTCATCCACTGTTTCCCCATCTATTTGCCATGAAGTGATGGGACCAGATGCCATGATCTTCATTTTCTGAATGGTGAGCTTTAAGCCAACTTTTTCACTCTCCTCTTTCACTTTCATCAAGAGGCTTTTTAGCTCCTCTTCACTTTCTGCCATAAGGGTGGTGTCATCTGCGTATCTGAGGTGATTGATATTTCTCCTGGCAGTCTTGATTCCAGCTTGTGCTTCTTTCAGCCCAGCATTTCTCATGATATGCTCTGCATATAAGTTAAATAAGCAGGGTGACAATATACAGCCTTGACGTATTCCTTTTCCTATTTGGAACCAGTCTGTTGTTCCATGTCCCATTCTATAATAGCTTTCTGCTAAGTCACTTCAGTCGTGTCCAACTCTGTGCGACCACCTAGATGGCAGCCCACCAGGCTCCCCCGTCCCTGGGATTCTCCAGGCAAGAACACTGGAGTGGGTTGCCATCTCCTTCTCCAATGCATGAAAGTGAAAAGTGAAAGTGGAGTCACTCAGTCGTGTCCAACCCTCAGCGACCCCAGGGACTGCAGCCTTCCAGGCTCCTCCATTCATGGGATTTTCCAGGCAAGAGTACTGGAATGGTGTGCCATTGCCTTCTCTGTATAATAGCTTAGATGTACCTAAAAAATAGTAAATATAATAATATTGTGTGAAAAAAAATTCAAAGGTAAATTTGTCTGAAACTGTAAGCATGCAATCAAAATACAGATCAATAAGCAATTGGCTAATCATGCCTAAAATAATTTTATGTATTGGCTGAGTCACTTGAAAAAATTGGTATTAATTGCTGTGGTCTATGCAATAATAATTTGTTTTAGTAAATCCCTTGAATGTTGTGCTAAATTATTTTTTTGTTATCTGTTGCCATTTGTGTTGAACACATAAAGTCTGTTTTTTTTAAAAAATGGGTAATTAGTATGAAAGATGTGGAATTCAATTTTAGTGTCCTTTTTCTATTCCCCTTCTGTGCCGCAGAGAATTATACAGGAAGAAAGGAAACTTATTATTCAGGAACATTATATGATAAAGAGAATAATAAAAAAGCCAGAAAAGTCTTGGAAATAATTACATGTTGTAATATACTCACAAAAGAAAGACAAATCAGAGGAAATTTTCTAAAACTTAATGAAAGGGAAAGATATTTTATAATTAGTCAAGATTCTGGAAAACTTTTATTGTTAAAATTATGAAAAAATATACAGTAATTCATGTGCAATGTGAGTGTTTTATTTCTATTTAACAAATGAAGAAATATTAATTTCCTGTCTCCTTCATTCACCAACTGGGAATAATACAAACCTGTGTATGTTTTCTACCTTTCTGTATGTAGTGTAACCAATTTGACCATATGTTTTCCTTTTCTGTCTTCTGTTTGTTTATTTTTGGATCTTTACCTTGTTTTCTCCTTCTAATCTTTTCACATGTATAGGTTTCATACAGCATAGTTTAGATGTAATATGAATTATCTGATCTCAAATCTATATAAAATCAACTAACTTTTCTGAGTGTTACCATTATGTATTTTGCTGCTTATGAATCCTTCCCTTAAAAGAGTGTGTACCAGTTCCAGTGATCCCAGCTCATCTACTGGGTCACCTTCCTCCCTTTCTCTTTCTTCTTATATCTTTTAAGCATTCTGGCTTGTTATCAACAGTTGAGTCAGCTCTCTCTAACCTTTATTTTATCATATTTTATATTTATATGAAAATATGATGTTCATATATATTTCATATTTATCATACTTTCTTTATTGTTGAATTGTAGATGTAATAGTAATGGGAGAGCTGCTAATACTTTCATGAACAACTTTAACATTTTGATTTGTTTTCATATTACCAAACCAAGGATTTCAGATATTTAACTTTGATAATGTAAAATAGGAATCATTAAATTATGAACAGCAATGTAACAGTAAAGTTGTTGGAGAAACAAAACAGGAAAAATGACAATGCCGCCATACATTGAAATAAATCATACAGAAGCATGTTTTTCTTTCCTCTCTTCTGAGCTATGTATTGCTGTAAAAGCTCTGATTTGTTGGTCAATGAGGTCTCATGGCCTTCAGATGAAGTCCATCCATTTTACATGGCCTTCCAGCTCCTCAAAAGCATGGAACTAACATAGATGTTCTGGAGAAGGCAATGGCACCCCACTCCAGTACTCTGGTCTGGAAAATCCCATGGATGGAGGAGCCTGGTGGGCTGCAGTTCATGGGGTCGCTAACAGTTGGACATGAGACCAACTTCACTTTCACTTTTCACTGTCATGCATTGGAGAAGGAAATGGCAACCCACTCCAGTATTCTTGCCTGGAGAATCCCAGGGACGGGGGAGCCTGGTGGGCTGCCATGTTATGGGGTCACACGGGGTCGGACACGACTCAAGTGACTTAGCAGCAGCAGCAGCAGCATCAGTAGCAACATAGATGTTCAGGCCATTTGTGTCATTACCATTAGTATCGGTATGTGCTGTACACAAGGATAATTGGATCACTTTCCATTTCTGGAAACACAGTCTCCCATTTCTGTCTTAAAACCACTGCTCCTATGCTGCCTTCTTTATGTGGAGTAACTTTCCCCATCTTTTTGGTTGAAATCCTAGCCATCCTTCAAGATTCATTGAAAACCTGCTTTATTAATGATTTCATCTCAGATCTTTTCTACTTGAAAATATACTCATCTCTAACTCTATTAAATTTTTATTATTGCTTATTTATAACTCTCATTATATTCTTTGTAATTGTTTTGACACTTTCTTCTCATTATTTTCTGTTTCAAAAATGTAATGCTGCTTTCTTTCCAAAATATTTCAGCATTTTGAATATCGGAAAAAAATCGTAGAAGAATACAAATTGTGTTTCTAAGTTTATAAATGTTTACTGGTGCAGTCGAGTTTCACTTTGTTAATGATGAATGGGCTTATTGTGGTATTTCTGTCAAGATTGAAAGAGTAAAGATGGCAGTGTAGGAAAATCTTAAATTTAACTTTTCCCATGGATCAAGCACATCTATTAATACAACTGTATTTGGAATAGTTCCCTAAGAAAGGGACCTGAAAACTGGACGAAGAACAAAGGCTGAAAGACCCATACAGTTGGCTCAACAGGGAATATGTCCAAGAAAACTATAGAACTGTAGGAAATAGAAACCTGCTTATAAAGGGCTCCCACAGAACACACTTGATATGAAAACCAGTGCAGAAATACCAGATTGAAAAGCATATGGTCCATAGGAGAGGGGACCCACTTACTAATCTTGAAGCATCTGAAGCATCTGCCAGGGAGGCAGGAACCAGTTGAGATGCTCCCCAGAGACTAAGACACTGGCAGGAGACGTTTTTGTGTGGGGGTGGTCTCAGGCTACCTTCCTAATGCTGTCACTGGTAGTTGCCATTTTTTTAATCCTCCCTCCAATCTGTCACCACAGTGGGCATACCCTGCTGAGAGCCACGCCTACTCCTGTGCCTCAGCTGAGCCTTGAAGCCGGGCCAGAGCTATCTCTGCCCACCAGTGTGCTATGGCAGTTGGGCTGTGCCACAGCAAGATATATATATTAGTAGATATATATATTGAACATTCCATTCAAAAGCATCAGAATTAACATTTTTTTCAAGAGCACATAAAACAGTCTCAAGAATAGATTACATGTTAGGTCATAAAGTTTCTATAAGTTAAAGTAGAATGAAATCATATCAAGCATCTTCTCCAATCATAATGGTAGGAAACTAGAAATCAATCATAAGAAAAAATGAAAAAAAAAACCACACAAAAACCTGGAGCATAAACAACATGCTATTGAACAATCAATGGGTCATCAAAGATATCAAAGGAGATTATGGCATGTCTCCTAGAGATAAATAAAAACATAAATAGAATATATAAAAATCAATGGGGTGCAGCAAAAATGCTTCTAAGAAGGAAGTCCACAGCAATATAGGCCTACATCAGGAAGCAAGAAGAATCCCCAATAAACAATCTAACTTTACAAAAGGAATCAGAAAAAATAGCAAATAAAACCCAAAATTAGTAGAAGGAAGAAAATAATATCAGAGAAATGTATTAGAGACCAAAAACAATAGAAAATATCAATGAAACTAAGAACTAGTTCTTTGAAATAACAAGCAAAATCAACAAATATTAGATAGACTAACCAGGAAAGAGAAAAATAACATATAAATAAAATCAGAAATGAAAGAGAAGTTAGAAGATCCACAAAGGATCCACAAATGATCCATAAGGCTACCACAGTTATATGCCAACAAATTGAACAACGTAAAACAAATGGATAAATTACTAGAAACATGCAATCTTTCAAGACTAAATCAGAAGGAAATAGAAAATCTAAGTAGACTGATTATTAGTAAGGAAGTTGAAACTATATAAAAAAGCCCAGGAGCAATATGTTTCACCAAAGTCACCAATACTGATGAATTCTGTAAAACATTCAAAGAAGATTTAGTACCTATCCATTTTGAACTGTTCTAAAAATTTTTAGGGGAAAGTTCAAAAGACAATTTACAAAGCCAGCATTACCCTGACACCAAAACCAGACAATGACACCACAAAAAAAGAGAAAATTACAGGCCAATATCCTTAATGAATATGGATACAAAAATCATCAACAAAACATTAGCAAAATTAATCCAACAATACACTAAAATGATGATACACCATGATCAAGAGGGATTTATTCCAGAAATGCAAAGATGGTCCAATATCTGTCTGGTCCAACATCTCAATTATCCAACATGACACATTATATTAACAAAATGAAGGATAAAATTTATATGATCATTTCAATAGGTGCAGAAAAACCGTTTGACAAAGTTCAAAATATATTTATGATAAAAATTCTAAACAAAGTGGGTTGAGAGAGATCATACCTCAATATAATAAAGGTCATACATGATAAACTTTTAGTAGCATGACACTCAACGGTGAGGAATAAAATAAGTATGCCTCTCTTGCCGCTTTTATTCAACATAGTTTTGGAAATTCTAGCCTCAGATTTAGGCAAGAAAAAGAAAAGTTATTCAAATAAGAAAGGGAGAAGCAAAACTGTCATTGTTTGCTGATCACATAATGCTGTATGTCGGAGAAGGCAATGGCACCCCACTCCAGTACTCTTGCCTGGAAAGTCCCATGGACAGAAGAGCCTGGTAGGCTGCAGTCCATGGGGTCGCTAAGAGTCAGCATGACTGAGCGACTTCACTTTCGCTTTTCACTTTCATGCATTGGAGAAGGCAATGGCACCCCACTGCAGTATTCTTACCTGAAGAATCCCAGAGACAGAGGACCCTAGTGGGCTGCCATCTATGGGGTCGCACAGAGTCGGACACGACTGAAGCGACTTAACAGTAACAGTAGCAATGCTGTATGTAGAAAACCCTAAGAAGTCCACCAAAAAACTGCTAGAACTAACTAATTAATTTGGTAAATTTCCAAAACATGAAATCAACATACATATATCTGTGGTGTTTCTATACACTAATAAAGAAATATCAGAAAGAAAAATTAAGAAAACCATCCCACTTACAATTTCATCATAAGAATAAAATACTCAATATTTTAAATTTAACCAAGGAGGTGAAAGACCTGTACACTGAAAACTGTAAGACACTAATGAAGGAAATTAAGGAGATACAAATATATGAAACT
The DNA here is from genome assembly GCF_042477335.2 of Ovis canadensis. Classification (NCBI taxonomy): domain Eukaryota; kingdom Metazoa; phylum Chordata; class Mammalia; order Artiodactyla; family Bovidae; genus Ovis; species Ovis canadensis. The sequence continues at coordinate 38,985,106 of NC_091250.1, read as the reverse complement.
ATGTTCTTTGCATACAGATTAAAACAATTAATTTTGTAAAAATGTATGTACTACCCAAAGCAATCTACAGATGGATTACCATCCCTATCAAAGTACCATATGATATATTTCACAGAACTAGAACAAATAATTCTAAAATTTGGATGGCACTGCTAAACATTACAGATAGTTCAAACAATATTAACAAAGAAAAACAAAGCTAGACATATTACACTGGCTGACATCAAACTATATTACAAAGCTCTAATAATAAAGTCAGTGTGGTTCTGGCTCAAAATAGGCACAGATCAAGAAAACAGAATTGAGACCTCAGAAATAAACCTACATGTATAGGACAGTTAATTTTTGGTAAGGAGCAAAGAGCATACAATGGAGAAAGGATAGGTGACTCGTTGGTGAAGAATACACCTGCCAATGTAGGAGACACAGGTTTGATTCCTGAGTTGGGAAGACCCTCTGGAGTAGGAACTGGCAACCCCCTCCAGTATTTTTGCCTGGTAAAATCCCATGGACAGAGAAGCCTAGACGGCTACAGTCCATGGTGTCACATGGTGTCACAAAGAGTCAGACACAACCGAGTGACCGAGCACACAGGTAGTAGGTAGCAGCATTGCACAATGTTCAGTTCTCTGAATTTTAAATTGTGAGATGATATGCAAGAGAACATCCCTGTTAGGAAGTATTTAGGAGTAATGGGGCGTGATGTCAATTGGCATGCATATGTACAACACACACATACACAGACAGATACACTATTTACAAAGATCTGTGTGTGTGCGTGTGTGTGTGTGTATGTGTGTGTGATTATTGGCTAAATATCCTGAGTTATCTCCTATAGATATCTGTGGTTCTAAGAGATGAACAAAAGCAAAGTACGCACATTCTAAGAGATGGACAAAAGTAGGCACAGTCTAAGAGATGAATAAAAAGCGAAGTAAACTGATAGCTGTGCATCTCTGAGAGGTGGTGGCTTTTGAAAGAGGACATAGTTCAGTGCATGCACTGTGAAGCTAGACCTAATTACCCTGTGGGCAGCATTCATGGAGCCTCCGCATGTCTACTTTGTATGTAACAATATAGCATCTTATTGCCATTCTTACTGTGGGATGGGGTGGAGGAAGTCATCTGGCATGGGAAGTCATCTGGCATGAAAAGTCGTGTTTCCTCTGTATAGTTTACTGACTTTTTTCTTCTACATAATGTTTTAGCCCTTTATGTCAAACACCATGTCTTATGTCTTATGCTCTGGTTTGTTGTATGCTGTGTCTCTTAGAAAAATCGAGTAGTTCAAAACCATAAAATGATGTTTAGGAATAACAAACTCACGTTGAGTTTCTCCCCTAGATTTTCTGTGTAAGGTAAATGTTTAAAGGGGAAACTTACTGTTGTCAGTTAAACTGATATTAAATAAATGTATTTCCCACAAAAACCCTATTACATGCCTCTGAGCCCAGGATAGTAGGCATAGGGAAGAGCTGACTTAATAATACTGCCCACCTGATAATATTGTGATGATTCAATTATTTTATACATTTACAGTGCTTACAAGAACTCCTGGCAAAGAGTCTATGCCCAATAAACATAAGCTAGTTCTATTACTTTTCTGTGTATTGATTAAATGAGAGGAAGAAAGGAAGGAAGGGGGGAGGGAGAAACAGAGAGAGGGAAAAAGACAAAAGTAGAGAGGGGAAATAAGGGAGGAGGAGAGGGGAGGCCACATCTGAGAGTGAGGGAGAGAGGCAGGAACTCTAGGACTGCAAATAGAGGCCAAGGTGTTATTGATTGGGCTAGAAAGAGAGATCAGAGATGTGAATGAAAAGCTCAAGGCTGAAAGAGTGTCAAGGAAAGAAGTGAGTCAAATATCAGGTAAACAGTAAAAAATCTAGGAGAGGTCAGAGTTCAGGAAACAGGAAAACAGGTGGGAATTGAAGTAGGAAAAAACAGGAAAAGAATTGATTTAAGTCACTAAGGCTGATAACAAAAAACAGCTTCATTTATTTTGGAATTTACACCTACTCCTTGGGTGGCCCCAAGCCAATCAGCAGGTGAGGGCCTGAAGGCTTTGGACTAGCTCAGAAAAAAAAACCTTCAGGGAATAGAAAGGAGATCCGAGAGTTCCTGTTTCCATATCTTTTCAAATAACAGTGTGATTTTCTCCCTAGATACGTGTGGTTAATTTGGACAGAAGGATAAGTACGCTAAAAGCAAGCAGGAATTCTGTTTTCTCATGGTTCTAGTTGTTCATTTTCACAATTTGATGTGTTTGGGCTTTCTCTGATATGATGAATGAATTAGAAGCACACTGCTGATTTCTTAAGTGTTTGTAGTTTTCAAAGTTTATGTATTTATTTTTGGTAATAAGTTACAAATGCTAAATTAAATATACTGATTTTATGAAGTTAAAGGGAATCTTTTCAAATTGTTTCATTAAGTGAAGGGAGCCTTCCTACATTGATCCAACTTTGTGTATTAGCAAGAGGAATAAATGCGCATCATTATTCTCTGTGGCGCTCTCTCTGTATCAGACTGTTCAGAGTAGTGCAGAGAGGGCTGCCCAAAATGAGAGATACCTGGCTCCTTCTAGTTCCAATGAGTAAAATCTCTGGAACTGAGTCATGAAAGAACAAGTACACTCTGAAGCTTAAGAACCACTGATCGGAACTAATTGTCTAATGAATTTAATCTTTATTGATGAATAATTAAGCATCACTCAAAGAATTAGAAATAGTGGCTTTGTGAAATTTAAATCAGTATCTCTCCTATGTTGTTTGAAATAGTTGGAATGCACCTCAATTTATCTATCAATTGTATTGTCCACATATTAATAAATAGTGACTATTTGCAGAGGTTTGGGGTTTGGGTTTTGTTTAATTAATGCAATTACAAATGTTGTTCTGTGAATATTATTTTATACAAGTCTGCTGGTCCACAAGTTCTGGTTTGGGGGCATATGTCCTGGAAGAAGGTTGTACTCATAGGATTTATGCATATAAAGGGTAATGCAAGTTGTCTCCCCAGGGCAGTTGTATCAACTTACCTGATAGAAATGTAAGTTCTCAATGCTTCCCCATCCTCTTCAATACTTGGTACACTCAGTTTTTAATTTTCAATTTAATAAATGTGAAATTGTATTTCGTCATAGATTTAACTTGCATATCCTAGTTACTAATTAGTGTTTTCTCATATATTTGCACATGCATATATTCATAGATTACAGTCTCTAATTTTATTCTGTGAAATGCTTCTTCATGGTTTTTACTCATTCTTCCTTTGGTTTATTGGATACTTTAAAAATATTTGGTTATATATTTTACAAATATCTCCTATGAGTTTGAGTCTGAGATTTTTAAGTTTATAACTTTATTTTTGATACTTTTGATAAACAAACTTTCACTGTAGTTCAGTGTATCAGTACTTTTCTTTTAGCTTACTATTTTTCAGTTCAGTTCAGTTGCTCAGTTGTGTCTGACTCTTTGCGACCCCATGGATTGCAGCACGCCAGGCCTCCCTGTCCATCACCAGCTCCCGGAGTTCACTCAAACTCATGTCCATCGAGTCGGTGATGCTATCCAGCCATCTCATCCTCTGTCGTCCCCTTCTCCTGCCCTCGATCCCTCCCAGCATCAGAGTCGTTTCCAATGAGTCAACTCTTCACATGAGGTGGCCAAAGTATTGGAGTTTCAGCTTCAACATCAGTCCTTCCAAAGAACACCTAGGGCTGATCTCCTTCAGAATGGACTGGTTCGATCTCCTTGCAGTCCAAGGGACTCTCAAGAGGTTTCTCCAACACCACAGTTCAAAACCATCAATTCTTCAGTGCTCAGCCTTCTTCACAGTCCAACTCCCACATCCATACATGACCACTGCAAAAACCATAGCTTTGACTAGATGGACCTTTGTTGACAAAGTAATGTCTCTGCTTTTGAATATGCTATCTAGCTTGGTCATAACTTTCCTTCCAAGGAGTAAGTGTCTTTTAATTTCATGCTGCAATCACCATCTGCAGTGATTTTGGAGCCCACAAAAATAAAGTCTGACACTGTTTCCACTGTTTCCCCATCTATTTCCCATGAAGTGATGGGACCAGATGCCATAATCTTTGTTTTCTGAATGTTGAGCTTTAAGCCAACTTTTTCACTCTCCTCTTTCACCTTCATCCAGAAGCTTTTTAGTTCCTCTTCACTTTCTGCCATAAGGGTGGTGTTATCTACATATCTGAGGTTATTGATATTTCTCCCAGCAATCTTGATTCCAGCTTGTGTTTCTTCCAGCCCAGCATTTCTCATGATGTACTCTGCATATATGTTAAATACGCAAGGTGACAATATACAGCCTTGATGTACTCATTTTCCTATTTGGAACCAGTCTGTTGTTCCATGTCCAGTTCTAACTGTTGCTTCCTGACCTGCATATAGGTTTCTCAAGAGGCAGGTCAGGTGGTCTGTATTCCCATCTCTTTCAGAATTTTCCACAGTTTCTTGCGATCCACACAGTCAAAGGCTTTGGCATAGTCAATAAAGCAGAAATAGATGTTTTTCTGGAACTCTCTTGCTTTTTCCATGATCCATCAGATGTTGGCAATTTGATCTCTGGTTCCTCTGCATTTTGTAAAACCAGCTTGAACATCAGGAAGTTCACAGTTCACATATTGCTGAAGCCTGGCTTGGAGAATTTTGAGCATTACTTACTGAGATGAGTGCAATTGTGCGGTAGTTTGAGCATTCTTTGGCATTGCCTTTCTTTATTATATCCTAAGAAATCTTTACCTCTTTGGTCATACAGATATCTTCTGAAAACTGGAAACTTTTGACTTTCTCATTAAATCTGACATCCATCTCTATCTGGAATTAATTCTGTGTGCAATGTGAGGTTGGACACCAGATTATTTTTTCCATTATGAATTAATTATCTGTTCTTTGAATGTTTCAGTTGAATATATTTAAGGGTTCTGCAGTCATTCAGGTTTTTTATTTGAGTCATTTTTGTTGTTTTATTTTTCCGAGAATTTGCTGATTTCACTGTTTTCGAAGTTTACCATTATAAAATTGTTCATAAAAATCCTTTATTTTTAAGTGTCCACTCTATATAAAATTTGTGATCTCTTTATTGCTAAGATCATTTATTGATGTTTGTCTCCTTTTGTTTTATATCAATTAATCTTCCCAAAAGTTTGTCAATTTCATTTTCCTTTCAAAGGAAAGGAAAAATCTTTTAAATTTAAAAATTATTTTCTATTCTGTATTTTTCTATTTTAGTTATTTTTATATTATACATAATATTTCTTTTTTCTGTTTCATTCAGTTTTAAAAATACTTAGCTCATGAATAGCTAATCTTTAAATTTTTCCTTTCTACGAAGACATTTAAGGCTATAATTTCTCTTCAAGTACTTACTCATTTATACCCAACAGGTTCTCATAATGCTTTTATTTTTATGAAAAGTCCTATATGTTTTCTAATCTTATTTTGATTTATTTAGAAATATTATAAACAGAAGTGAAAGTGAAGTTGCTCAGTCTTGTGTGACTCTTTGTGACCCCATGGACTGTAGCTTACCAGGCTCCTCTGTCCATGGGATTTTCCAGGCAAGGGTACTGGAGTACCTTGCCATTTCCTTCTCCAGATTATCTTCCCAACCCAGAGACTGAACCCAGGTCTCCCACATTGCAGGTGGACGCTTTACCATCTGAGCCACCAGGGAAGCCAAAAACAGAAATATGAGCTTTAATTTATTAGTACTTTTTCTGTTAGAGGATAGTTGCTTTACAGTGTGTTGGTTTCTGCCATTCATCATCAACCAGTCATAAGCATACATATGTCCTGTCCTGCTGGAACCTCCCTCCCACTCACCCCACTCCATCCCACCCCTCTAGGTTGTTCACAGAGCACAGAGTTGAGCTCCCTGTGGTATACAGCCACTTTCTACTAGCTCTTTATTTTACATATGGTAATGTATATATTTCAGTGCTATTCTCTCGATTCATGCCCCCCCTTATCCTTCCCCTTCTGTGTCCACAAGTTTAATTTATCTTCTGTCATTCACTTCCGAATTGTGTCATCAGAGAATGTGGTCTCTATTATTCAGATAGTTTTAAATTTATTGAGTTCTATTCAGGGTCTTGTATTTGACTAATTTTTTAGAAAAATCCATGTGTGGTCGAAAAGAAAGCTCATCTCTATATTTGGTATGCACTGTAATTTATGGCCATTGGACCAAATTTGTTATCTGTATGGTATAACTTTTTACATTCTTTTATTTTGAGCTGTCTTTATATATGTGCTCTATCTTTATATACTCAGTGTATATTTCATAAATGGTGCCTCACTGGATTTTAAAAACTCAGTGGTAGAATCATACTCTTTTAATATATAATAATACATTTATATTGATTTTGATATCTGGTGCATATGGATTGAACTTTACCATCTTATTTATTGCTTTCATTTTGTTCCATTTTTTTCATGTTTCTCTTTTCTTTCATCTTTTTTGCCTGTTTTTGGCTTGAGTCCCTCTCATTTTATTTGCATGCTACTTTATTCTTTCATAATATTCTAGAAATTTCTAGATATATACTTAACAAGTAAATTATTAATAATTACTTTTAGCTATTAACAACTATATTTATTATATTTGCACTGAAAAATAAAAGCACCATTTATAATGTTTTAATTTATAATCATCTCCTTTCCAACTTTTCAAGATGATTATTCATTCTTAGTTTTTCCATATTTTTGATGTTTATAGAATCAATGTTTGTTTAACTTAAACCATTGATTTATAATTTTCTTTGTGTGCCATTCTTTCTTGCATATTAAACTCTCTCCCTATCATTTTTTCCTCCCATGAAGTATATCTTTAAAGATTCTCTTTAGTGAGCTCTGTTGGTAATAAACCATCTCAGTTTCAGTTTGTGCAAAAATGTCAGATTTGCATCATTGTTGAAGATAGTCTCACTGGATAGAGAAGTTCAGTTATTTTTTGTCAGTCCTTGAAAATATTATTCTACTGTCATTTCACATCCATTTTGCTGTTGAGAAGTTGGCTACTTAACCACCACTTGTCTGTTTTCAGTCTATTTTTCTCAATAACCAACTGTTAAGATCTTCTTCTTGTATGAATTTCTTCAGTTTTAAACTGATGTGTCTAGATGTTACCTTTTTAATTTCTCCTGTGTGTGATTATTTGAGCTTCTTAGATCTGAGACTCCATGTCTTTTCATAATCTGATAAAGCATTGATACCTTTGAGTGTCTTCCCCCTTCTCTGCCCCTCCAGTTGTCTCCTGCAACCTGATTAAGCACATGCATGGCCTTCTCATTCTCTGTGTATCTCTTTCAAACCTGCCCTCACTTGGTTCCTCTTGCTTCTTTCTACTTAATTTCTTCAGATTTATCTTTTAGATTACAGCTTCTTCAGCTTTTCTCAGCTGCCTTTGAATCTTCATTGAGTTTTTAATTTCAGTTATCAGATGCAATTATATTTTTCATTTCCTAGGGTTCCATTTGGGTGTTTGACCATAGCCAGGCCCATCTTAATAGTCTTTGATTTCTTTACAACTTCATTTTCTTTTTAAAATGTCTTTAATTATATTGACACTTATTTATATTTTTTCTGAAAATAGTAATATGTGGATTGCTGGCCTTATTCCTTAAGACTTTTGTTCTTTCAATATTTTTTTCATTGTAACTGATGTAACATGGAACTCTATATAACTCCACTGAGGCTTGATTTTAATGTACTTTGCTTGAAAAAAAAAAAAAAAGATTTAAGTCTGCTTCTGCCAGGAAGTTGAATTTCCACCTGGGATTACTTTAAACTAAATTTTTGGCTTGCAGTTTTTTTGGCAGTTTTTAAGGTTGGCCCTGTGTAGGTCCAACAACCAAGTGAATGCTTTTAGTTTAGGAAATCTCAAGAAATAATATTTCTACTTTTCTGTTTCACCCAGAACAAGGCTGAAAAAGAAGATTGAGCATCTCAACTTAAGAGAAGGTTCCCTTTCTTTGCTCGTGCCTTGATTTTATCACCTTTGCAATGAGTATGGTATTCCTTAGAACCTAGGACCACCAAGGATGGGCAGAGAAACTCAGAGGAAATATGGGTTCCAATATATTCCCTTAACACTATAAATCTGTGCTTATACATTGCTCTGGCTTCTGAGAAATTTTCTATGTGACATTAAGCCATTCATGAATGAAATATTATTGTTATTTGTAGTATTTTAGATTTTCTATACAGAGATTGATAGAGATTGAATCTTTAATCTGTTATATCTCTATAAGTAGATTACTTGAAACACTATTTAAAATTGAGAAAAAAATTATTAGTTACAAGTATAACAAGGAGTGTGAACAGTTACAAATTTCAACTAATTAAGATTTCTAGCATGCATCTTGAGCCATGTCCTCCAGGAACCTTTGAACCAAATACCTAAAATTGCTTTTTTTCTTTGGTTTTCCCTTACATGTTTCATTTTCATTGTCCAAATGCACCCATTAAATAAAAAAATCTATAAAGCTTTAGGGAATTGATAGTGAGAAAATTTTAGACATTCAATTTAAGAGGAAAAAATGTTTTTAGTGATTCGAAAATGCTGCAAATAAAAATTTTTTCAAACAATTCCAGTAAAACAGGAAGTTGTACTTAAATATGTGAGATAGGGATGACTTAGAAACAGTTGAGATTTAATCAGTTTTCAAAATAAACCATACAGGTTTCTTTAACTGAAAAATAAGAAGACTGTGTTCTACTTTTCCCATCATATGTCAGTTAACAAAGATAATAAGTAGGCACATGCTATTATTAGAAAAGATGTCATTAATTAATTTTCATGTTTTGTTGGCATATATGATTCTATATTAGGTAGTTGAATTCAGGGTCATATCAAAGAAAATACTAATTTTTATCATGGACTTCAAGATGTAAGAAAACTTGCTGATTTATGTTAATAACAGTAGCACATTAGAGATACGTTTGTTGTGACAATTAGTTAAATTGAAACATTTGAATTATGGTTCCTTTGCAAATTCCTACCCTGGGGATACCTTTTGTGGGGACTTCTTTTGTTAGAAACGATGGTGTTCTGTATTCCCAGTGATAAACCCCCTGGAAAGCATGTGCTTTCCGTATAAACTGTGCTTCTATATGCTGACCTTTGGTCAGGTGTGGTTAGGGGAAATGTGGCTCAAAATCTCCTTCTGGCTCCACTGGTTTTCTTTCTTCTAATGCCTTCTCCTTCAATTTAGTGAGTCATAAAGTGGTTCAGACAGAAGAAGCCATATTATGAAATAAATGTACAGCTGTAAAAGAATGTTGTAGACAAATCCATAAACTCTTATATTACAAATAGGTTACATAACTAGTAACAGTGCAGCTCATTGCCTCAGTCGACTACAACTTTTCAGTTAATTGCAATGGTTAGCAAATGGAAACCTTTTATAGGGTTTTCGCAGGGTGATTGTTGTTCGGCCATTTAAACATTCCATCCGGATCATTTCTGATCAGCTGTATTGTTGCATAGTTGCTTACTAGCTTAGAAGGAAAGACTTTAACTCTTGTCTAGTCACATATTTTTAACAATGTCTGTTATTCATAAATGTAGTGTCACAAAGATGACTTGAGAAAGGCTCAATTACTTGTTTTCATTTATTTAAACTCTCCCACTTAGGGAGTATGGACTCTGAGGCTAGGGCTTATCTGTTTCACTGAGAACACACCATGTAGCTTTGAATGACAATAATTCATGTGTCATTGATTTTGTGTAATGAGGCTAAAACACAGACTGAACTAGATGCACTCTGAACGGCTTTCTCATGCTTCCTCTCGTGGAGTTCGAATTTTACTGCTTGGGACTATTTTCAAATTCCTTTCAATTGTGGTTAACATATAATCAGGCTAGGGTGCTAGAAGGGTTATTCTGGCAGTCTGGTACACAAGTAATGGCTGCATGACTGGGCAAGAGGATACTGCAGTGGTACAGGAGAGAAATGATGAAGGGCTGAATTAAGGAATTAATGGAGAGATGGATCCTAGAGGACAAATTAGCAAGCTACTTAAAGGATAAAATAATACTTCTTAAGGACAAATTGGATGTATGGACATTTCAGCGACAATAGGAAGGTAAGAGTGTTGCTCAGATTTCTGTCTTTGGCCCTTGTGGCTCTCCCCAAATGGGGCTTAAAACATTTTCTCTTATGTATAATATGATTATTAAACATTTTGTTCTCAAGAAACTTTATATTCTTAAAAACATTTGATGATCCCAAAGAGCTTTTATGTTAGTTAAATTTATTGACTTTTATTATGTCAGAAATTAAAATGTAGAATTAAGAATCTGATTCATTTTAAAATAGTAAATTCATTCCTGATAAACATAAATAACATTTCTATGTAAAAGAGATGTATTTTAAAAAACAAAAAATTAGTGAGAGAAGTGGTACTGCTTGACATTCTTGCAAAACTCTAATGTCTAGTGTAATAGAAGTCAGATTATCATGTTGGCTTTGGCAACATGCTGTATGTGAAAAAAGTTCTGTCTCTGATCTGTAGTTAGAAAAGAGAGGAGTTACTCTTAATACTACCCTCAAACTTGACAAGTGATAGTTTCTTAAAGCTTAGCTGCAATGTGGCATCTAAAAATATATCAGTAGACTTTTTGTACTCTGCTAAATATACTCAGTTCTTTTGGCCTGTCTTGCACTTTTAATGTCTCTTCTATCCATGCGTGATTTTATAACATACATTGGTCTTGTAGAAAATATTTATTTCCTTAGATACAGGTCTTCTAAGTATTGATGTATTTCATTATAGAGCATCCCCCAATCACATTCATTAATATCACCATTGATCTAATTAGAAAAGTATTATGTATTGGGAAGGTCTCAAGCTCATCGTTTGGGTATAAGTTTTTTAATGTTCCATTTTTTGCTTGAAGTACAATTTTTTTTTGCTCAATGTACAAATTTCTAATTGTCAACAAACATTGTCAACGAGTTTTCCTTGAAATGACAGCTTCATTCACTTTCAAGAAAGTGTCTGCCGGTGGTCAAGTCTGAGTAACCACAGTTTATCTGTTAGTTTTTCTTTTAAGTACAACTATTGTTTCATTGGGAACTAGGGGGAGCTTACTGCCTATTTTCAGCAGCAAATCAAAGAATTGCACAGACACTTGTCCCTTAGATGATTACTAAACTTGAGTAGGTAGCAGAAGCGCAGTATATGCATTTTGCCATGTAGAATTTTAAAAAGACGTACTGAGCTTTCTCTTTCTCTCCAAGTGGAGTAATTATGATCCAGTACAGCTAAACAAAATAGACAGTATATATGAAGCAACCATTTTCCGATACTGGACATGAGGCCATTCAGGAATATCAGCACCGAGAGGGGAGACAGCAAGGTTAGTTCTATTATTTTCCCAGCTTACTACCTGGAGAGAGTTTCCATGACACCAGAGGGGAAAGGGTGACCCAGGTGGAGTCATTGGTTACCCAGAGTTCAGGAGATGGAGATGGGAGTACCAGAGGCCGAGGCATCATGAGTTTGCCAGGCACAGTGCTGAAGCAGAGAGAGCTGCACAGAGAGGAGCTATGGAGAACTGCAGAGTGTTGTTCATCTTCAGCTGAATACCGAACAAAACATGCCAGCAAGGAAACTACTCAAAACCAGAGAAAGAACCATCCTGAGGGAGCAGAGGAACCTCTCAGGAGTTCACACAGACATGGGAATAGTTTGTGTATCCACCTCCAGGAGTGGAAAAAACCTTATAGGTAAAGAAATCTCTGGGAGGATACTTAGTAAAGTATCGCCTGGCCAGTGAGGGCAAAATCAGCCCTAAATGAAAAACAGTTTTGGTCATGCATAACAAAATTTAAAAGCAGATTTTGAAATATTAAATTGTTATCAAGTAATGTAACTGCATCCTAGAACAAAGTTCAAGTATATTTGTAGGGATAAAGCACCCATGATAAAGACTGTAATGTCGAACAGCAAACAAAAATTCTCCAGCTTTCCGGAAAGCGGGGAAACTTTACATGCAATCAAAGAATTGTATCTGGAGTATATGGAGAACTCTCAAAACACAATAATAAGAAAACAAACCAATGAAAAAAACTGGGCAAAAGATTTAAGTAGATACTTGACCAAACGAGATATCTGGATTGCAAGCAAACACATAAAAAGATGCTGCAAGTCATTAATCATTGTGGCACAAACCACACTGCTATTTTCCAAAGTGGTTATACCATTTTATATTCTCACAAGCAGTGTTGAGGGTTCCAATTGCTCATCACCCTTACCAACACTTGGTCAGTCTTTCAATTTCAGCCATTCTGATGGTTATGTAGTGGTATCTTATTGTGTGTTTTTTTCTTATAAGAAATTAACGTTTATTTTAAGCACAAGTGCATGGTGGTTTATCACACAGTTTGGTGCCACTGCCTTTATTATTCATGCTTAGGCAACATTTGTCTTACTATCCGTTACTTTTCCCCCAACATAGACAAACTACATTTTAGTATTATTATGAAAATTGTTTTCACCTCATGGACCCTTTGAATCACTGTTCTAGTCTGCACTTTCCCCCTAGACTTCACATTGTTTATTTATGTTACACATTCAGATCTTATTTAAAAGCATAACTACTACCCATAGCACCTCAGGGCTATCACACAGCCCTCTCTGTCTCCCACATTCAGTGAACTTCTCTGCCTTAGAAATGTCTCTGCTTTCCCACTGCCCATTCCCATCAGCCTGGATTATCGTCTTCTCTTTTACACCTGCTGCTGGTAGCCCATCTCCTCAGTCTTTCCAGTATTCACGCTTGATTATGGGGCTCTACATTACCTACAGAATAAAGTCAGAATGCCTTAGAGTAACCGACAAGGCTGCTCAAAATCATATATTAGGTAACTTTTAAAAAATTAGTAGCATGGTTTAAAACACCTACAGTGCTTGTCCTCTAATTTAGACAATAATTAATTCTAACAGTAAATGTATAATGATAGCAGTTTAGGACAAAGGCCAATAGAAATGTTTTTATAGTTCTAGAATGTATTACAGTTGGAAAACTTATTAGCTGACAACGTTTAGATTCAAAGATTGGATATCTGCTTTTATGCTTTCTCCAAGAAGCTAATAGTTCATTATAACTTCAGAATTCCAATTAAAATGATGGATTGTTTAAGAAGAACACTACTCACAAAGTCTGAATTATAAATGTGAGTTCAGGTATGTGATGCTCTACATACACAAGGGTTTTATTTTGGCTCAAAAACTTCTGTGACTTCCATGATTTAATAAAGTTGCTGAAATTATTTTTTGAGGCTGCAAAGACTAAGGTTTCAAGGTGTTTTCCTCAATTTATGATCCATATTGGACTTTTCTTTAAAGAAATTAATCTTTTTTATTTTAATCAATTTATCTTTTTGAATTCTATTTTTCATTTTTTATTATATTTTGTTTTGTTTTCTAAATATCATTTTTTGTCATTCTTATATATCTTGAAGAATGAAACTCAAACACCAAATTGTTCAGTTCAGTTCACTTCAGTTGAGTCACTCAGTCATGTCCAACTCTTTGCGAACCCATGAACCACAGCATGCTAGGCCTCCCTGTCTATCATCAATTCCCAGAGTCCACCCAAACCCATATCCATCAAGTCGATGATGCCATCCAACCATCTCATCCTGTGTCATCCCTTTCTCCTCCTGCCCTCAATCCTTCTCAGCATCAGGGTCTTTTCCACTGAGTCAGCTCTTCACATGAGGTGGCCAAAGTATTGGAGTTTCAGCCTCAACATCAGTCCTTCCAATGATCACCCAGGACTGATCTCCTTTAGGATGGACTGGTTGGATCTCCTTGCAGTCCAAGGGACTTGCAAGAGTCTTCTCCAATACCACAGTTCCAAAGCATCAATTCTTTCGTTCTCAGCTTTTTTTATAGTCCAACTCTCATATCAATACATGACCACTGGAAAAATCATAGCCTTGACTAGATGGACCTTTGTTGGCAAAGTAATGTCCCTGCTTTTTAATGTGCTATCTAGGTTGGTCATAACTTTCCTTCCAAGGAGTAAGCATCTTTTAATTTCATTGCTGCATTTGCCATCTGCAGTGATTTGGGAGCCCAGAAAAGTAAAGTCAGCCACTGTTTCCACCGTTTCCCCATCTATTTGCCATGAGGCGATGGGACCAGATGCCATAATCTTAGTTTTCTGAATGTTGAGCTTTAAGCCAACATTTTCACTCTCCTCTTTCACTTTCATCAAGAGGGTTTTTAGTTCCTCTTCACTTTCTGCCATAAGGGTGGTGTCATCTGCATATCTGAAAGAGATGGACATACCAGACCACCTGACCTGCCTCTTGAGAAACCTGTGTGCAGGTCAGGAAGCAACAGTTAGAACTGGACATGGAACAACAGACTGGTTCCAAATAGGAAAAAGGAGTACATCAAGGCTGTATATTGTCACCTTGCTTATTAAACTTATACGCAGAACACAACATGAGAAACATCTGAGGTGATTGATAGTTCTCTCGGCAATCTTGATTACAGCTTGTGCTTCCTCCAGCCCAGCATTTCTCATGATGTGTTCTGCGTATAAGTTTAAAAGCAGGGTGACAATATACAACCTTGATGAACTCCTTCCCCTATTTGGAACCAGTCTGTTGTTCCATGTCCAATTCTAACTGTTGCTTCCTGACCCACACACAGGTTTCTCAAGATGCAAGTCAGGTGGTCTGGTATGCCCATCTCTTTCAGAATTTTCCAGTTTATTGTGATCCACACAGTCAAAGGCTTTGGCATAGGCAATAAAGCAGAAATAGATGTTTTTCTGGAACTCTCTTGCTTTTTCAATGATCCATCAGATGTTGGCAATTTGATCTCTGGTTCCTCTGCCTTTTAACCAGCTTGAACATCTGGAAGTTCACGGTTCACGTATTGCTGAAGCCTGGCTTGGAAAATTTTGAGCATTACTTTACTACCGTGTGAGATGAGTGCAATTGTGTGGTAGTTTGAGCATTCTTTTGCATTGCCTTTCTTTGGGATTGGAATGAAAACGGACCTTTCCAGTCCTGTGGCCACTGCTGAGTTTTCCAAATTTGCTGGCATATTGAGCATAGCACTTTCACAGCATCATCTTTCAGGATTTGAAATAGCTCAACTGGAATTCCATCACCTCCACTAGCTTTGTTCAGATCCATAGAACTCCATTCTCAAGTGATAATGGAGACACCCTCATCAAATTTGAAAGGAAATATTACATATGAGTTGTGTTTGACTTAAACACCCCTTCCTCTAGCTGGTAACCAACCATTTACTAGTTGGAATAATTATTTTTCTAGACAGAGAATTTAAACTTTATTTTCTTAACATCAATGACATTTTCTCATTCACACTGAGGTTTATTCTGGAAGATAATAAAACATAAGATCATATCAGATCAACAAACAGCTTGATGCAGACTTGTGCCTTTAACACTGATTTATCATATGTTTATATTTTACTTAGGAAATAGGACAAAAGGCCCTTCTATTTTAATTTTTAATTCTTCACTGAGAAACGCAATAGACAGTTTACATTGAGAAATAAGTAAAGATTTTAAAAGTCAGACATTTTATGTTACCACCAAATAGGAGATCACTTACACTCATATATTTAGGATTTATAATTTTCACTTTAACTTTGCATGAGACACTTCAAATTACTTTTTACTAATGTCTTAATATTCCTGTATATTGGAAGACTTTATTGTTTTTAATTCCCATTTCAAATTGCATAATAGCAAAGTTGGAATTGCATTTGTTCCCAAGAACTATATTTATCCATTAAATTTTTATGGTTGTACTACTTACTAGGCAATTATGTGTTTCTTTTGAATTGTAATAGGAATGTTGGGAACAAGTGGAAATTGACACAGTTCTTACTCTTAAATTCATCCTGTATCTGCATTTTGTTTTTAATCTTAATAGTATTATAGTGCTAGAAAATGGATATAAATAATGCTCATTAATCTCTTTAATAGTTTCCCATATGAAGAAGCTTAGCTTTTATTCAACTTTTCCTTTTATTCAAGTACCTCAACAGGAATTCTCTTTGACTAACATTATGGTAATTTGGTAATTGAGGACATGAATTTTCAACTCTACTAAAATGCCTCCCAACACTCTAATAAATGCTCTATCATTCCTGTCTCTAGTCTGAAGCTTCTTAAGCACGGGGGATTTTCTCAGTCATTATTCCATTAGTCACAATGATTAGAACCATACACAAATAATTTTCTTATTCAACTGGCCAAGTTCTTTACAACTCATTGAAATTCTTTTAAAATATGAGGAAATATGATTTATATCTAATTTTTAATTGTCAGTCTTTCAAAAATGTTTAGAATTTAGAAAGAGCTTACAATTGGTGTTTTTTCCTACTTTCTTTATTAGGAAAGATACTATATAATTTCAGATATTTAATTTTATAGTTTATGTGATCTTAAATATATGAAACCAGTTTTGAACTATGGATAAGAATTTTAAAATCCAAAGAAATATATTTTTAAAAATCTAAATTTTTCTCTAATTATGAAAATAAGATATGCTCATTATAAAAATTCTGAATTGTACAAAAAATATGAAAGAAGCCAGAAATAAAGGTCACTCAGAATGACAATACCTTGAGGCAATGACTGTGAACATTTTGACAGTTTCATTCCAAAGATAAATTCTTATAATGTAGAATACAAGCTGTTTAATTGTTGAGAGAGTACTTGTATGTAGAATCACTTTAAAACAAAATCATAGTTTATGGTAGAGAAAAAGACCAGAATGTCAAATTTTGCATTTGGGTCTGAAATGATATGTTAAGTGTTCCAAGGAAAAATGAAAATCTCACCAAAATTGATGTCATACTGTAATGAAAGATTCTAATATGGAACAGATACCTCAAAACAAACAAAATATTAATGTATGGAAGCATAGATTTAAATGATAATGATAATCTTACTTATATATAATTGCACAAAATATTGATGTAGGTGGAAGCAAAAATAAGCCATAACAGATGAGCTATTAGAAAATGAAAAAAGATATAAATATATGACCGAGATTTAAATATATGATGGGGATATAAATATATGATGAAGATTGTATTTCCTATAAAGGATTATTTTAAAAACCTCTTTTTCTAAAGAAATCATAGACTCGTTCTAGAGTTCTAGAGTTAAAAGTGGTCTCAAATAATATCTTGTCCAACACTGTCATTTGACAGATGAGACTTTGAGACATTAAATTGTTCATGCAGGACGCATAGTATCCATGTGGGCAGGAGTCTGGGAAAAATCCGCATTGAGTCCAGATGCTGGCTCCTCCCTTTGAATTCCAGTTCTCCCATGGTGCTTGTGCTTGCATGAGGAAGCAGATAACTTCACCTCCATTATTTGTTCTTGACTGATCCATTCTTTTGTACCTTACATTTTAAAAATACTTACTGTCTAATATTTAATGAATTTCTGTGAGTTACAAATTTCTATGTGTCAAACACTGTTATAAGAACGTTATGCACATTTTCATTTAATTCACACAAAATGTCTGGATACTTAGTGCCATTGTGATTTTTAAGTAAAAATGCAAGCATGAGAGGGTAGGCAACTAGGAAATGACAGAGCTGGAATGTGAATCAAATACATCTAGCACCCAATTTAAAATAAATAACTACCAAACAGATTTTTGTTTGATGTGTAAAAATTATATTTAGGGTTCTTTAGGAGTACCAGCTCATTTTTACCTTCTTAGATGTACAGATACTCTTAAGTTTAATCAGAGTGTTGTTAAAACCTGAGGTGGCAATAATTGGAGTGAGCTTTGCTGAGGAAATACTGTCACAGGCAGAATCCTCTTCTCTATCACCTATAGTTTCAATTGTGGGAAGATTTTAAGTTTTCATAAAACAATTCCACATTCTATATTTAACAGAACGGTCACACTTGAACGTATTCTACATCTTAGGCCCTGTGACTTAATTTACATGAACAAACTTGCAATATATTTTATTTAAAGACAATATTATATAGTCTTTTGAATTCAGTAACTTTCTTGCTAAATGAACTTCAGAAAATTTTCCCATCTGGAATAGTATGCTGCTGCTTCTGCTAAGTTGCTTCAGTCGTGTCCGACTCTGTGTGACCCCATAGATGGCAGCTCATCAGGCTCCACCATCCCTGGGATTCTCCAGGCAAGAACACTGGAGTGGGTTGCCATTTCCTTCTCCAATGCATGAAAGTGAAAAGTGAAAGTGAAGTTGCTCAGTCGTGTCCGACTCATAGCGACCCCATGGACTGCAGCCTACCAGCTTCCTCCGTCCATGGGATTTTCCAGGCAAGAGTACTGAAGTGGGGTGCCATTGCCTTCTCCAATAGCAGTACTTAAAAACTTTTAAAGTAGATAAGTTTCTGAATATTCCACTTGAAACATTTTCATTTTAGGCATCATATTTCAGAATTGCAGCCAAGAAAATTATCTACTTTTCCTGTGTATCATCTTTCCAATGCATATCATTTTTATTGGTCTCATTTCATTATTATAAGTTTTGTTTTCATGTTTCCTTGTCAGTGTTACTTCCCTATTTTGTACTTTTCATGACAAATACTCTATGATATTAATTTTGATTAACATAAAATGATACCCAGAGTGTTCTTCTTCAACAGTATTTTAGTCATAAAGAGATTATTCTGATCTTCATCAGTGTAGACACATTTTTCATATTAGCCTTTTGATCTCAAGGATATATTTTCATGCTGTTAATTAAAACATTAGAATCAAGCATTTTACCAATTTTCCCTTTATTGTTAACATTTAGATATTAGTAATTTTTTTTCCTCTACAATCCTGAAACATTTAGATATTAGGAGTGCTTTTTCCATGACCCCCTAAATTAATATACTCTTTGTCTGTTTCCTTAATTCCCATGCAAGTCAGTGCCATATCTGTGTAATTTATTTTTCCTCATTATTCAACTTTGAATAATCTTCTTTGAATTATGTGTATTGGCTATAAGGCACAATTGCCTTATTTGGAACACATTTTTTTCCCCCTTTGGCTTGGCTCAGTTTCCACTAAATAATAGTTTTAGCCAACCGACATTTATTGAACTTCTACTGTGTGGCAGGCTTTTGGTGGATTCTTAGAGTTGAGGTAGAAACAAAGATCACCCAGCTTTGCTATCAAGAGCTCACTAATGAAAGAGAAAGGAAAACAAATAATATGTAAATAATGTGATCCATGTGACACTTTTCTCTTTTTCTTTTTTTCTGACCACACCACACAGCTTATGGGTCCTTAGTTGCCTGACCAGGGATTGAACTCAAGCTCTCAGCAGTGAAAACATATGAGTCTAATCACTGGACTCCCAGGGAATTCCTTTATTTGACACTTTCTAATGAAGTATGATGCTAAAGCTGAAACTCCAGTACTTTGGCCACCTCATGCAAAGAGTTGACTCATTGGAAAAGACTCTGATGCTGGGAGGGATTGGGGGCAGGAGGAGAAGGGGACGACCGAGGATGAGATGGGTGGATGGCATCACTGACTCGATGGATGTGAGTCTGAGTGAACTCTGGGAGTTAGTGATGGACAGGGAGGCCTGGTGTGCTGCGATTCATGGGGTCGCAAAGAGTCGGACATGACTGAGCGACTGAACTGAACTGAACTGAACTGAATGAAGTATATAGTACAGAGCTGTGATCATGGATAATTTGGAAAAAGTCTTCTACCGGGAGCAACCATTGATAGGAGTGTTGAAAATTAATTAGGAGGATAAATGAGACTAGGCACAGCAGGCAAAGGAAAAGCGCGTACATGAATGCATTTGAAAGATGATGGTTATGTTCAGGGACTGGGAGATTGGAATGGCTACAGTGGAAGTACAGCATCCTCACAAATGAATCAAGTGAAGTGCTCATTAGGCTCTTCTTCACTCTTAACAGAAGCAGGCCTACCAATGAGGCCAACTTGCTAGAGCGTTTTTTTGTGTGAAACTGGGGACCAGCATGACGTATGTGGACAAGCCAGACTGTACCTCTGTGGCCATCAGCAAAAGGTTTGGAGCTGGATACTCCTGGATTGGAGTTCAGCTCTGTGAACTATGGCAGTTTAACTTTTTCAAAACTCCATTTCTTTATCAGTGAAGTGAGAAAATAATACTATGTATTTTAGGACAATTGTGAGTATTAAAAGCGTTTATGTGTAAAAATCTCTACCTAGGGTTAAAAAAAAAAGTGAAAAGTGTTAGTTGCTCAGTCATGTCCAACTCTTTGTGATCTTATGGACTCTAGCCCGCCAGGATCCTCTGTCCATGGAGTTCTTCAGGCAAGAAGACTGGAGTGGGTTGCCATTTCCTCCTCCAGGGGATCTTCATGACCCAGGGATCAAATCAGTGTCTCCCATGTTACAAAAATCTCTACCTAGGGTATTTGAGACTTAATCTGAACTCAATACATGTTACCTCTTGTTTTATCCCAACCTGAAAAGCTTCTTTTAGGATCTTATCTATTAATAAAGTGAGCCCCAGGAGAAACTTTCCTAGACTTAAATGCAGTCATCTTTCTTATTAGTATATCTCACTGAATAAAAGGGGAAAAGAAAACAAAACCAGAACTTATTGCTTCCCTAAAAGTGTACAGAGGTGTATAGACTCAGCTTCTACTATTTTTTATTCAAATTAAAAAAGATGATCCTTATATACACTATTTCTGAGAGAATGAAAGTATCCTTTAAAGGTTGCTTTTATGTGAAAGCAAGCAATTTCAAAGTCATTTTGTCTAGTCACATGAAAATAGAAAACCAAAACCTATAACACATGCTGAAATTATTTACATTTTATTTAATTTGGAAATTAAAATAAAATCCTCAGGAACAGAGTCCCTGGTATTTTGTGGAAATAGTCTTGGATATCAGTTTCAAATGTTGATTACTATTTAAAATGCATAAAATACTGGTGGACATTAAAAAAAATACCAAGGACAGTCTGCTGTCCAAGTTGATGTTCTACTCTAGATGACTGTAAAGAATTTGCAGATACTTGAAGGAAAAATGTTAGAACTGTATCTGCTCCTTCAAATCTAATTTGGACTGAGAAGAATCATCATTACCTACTGATAATGATTCCACATGTTTGGCACTATAAAAAAAGTCATTTTCTCTGGCAGTGAGAGTCAGTCCAACAACATACAAACCACCCCTGGGAATTCTTTCTAATATAAAACATTCTTGTGAGATAATTCAGTGAGCAGCAAGACTGGTAAACATATACTCTCACACGTAAATTGCCCTTTCTTTGTAAATTAAGGATTCTAACTAGAACATCAATTTCATGTCAAATGGAGTGTAATCTTATGCTATCATAAGAATTAATGCCTTAGACATTTTCACTGGAGTTTTGGGCCATATGTTGTTTTTAACAACTTTGAAAACTGTGTCTTTGATTCTATAAGATTATTCTCATGATTAATGGACTATCATATCCAGGGATTTAACTTTGGGTGGGATACTGCATAGAGATTATGGGTCCCTGAAATCTGACTAGCTATTCCCCTTTGCTCTCTGTGTGTTCATCCATGTCTGACTCATTTTGACCCCTTGAACTGTAACCCACCAGACTCCTTCCTCTGTCCATCGGATTTCCCAGGCAAGAATA
Organism: Ovis canadensis; assembly: GCF_042477335.2. Classification (NCBI taxonomy): domain Eukaryota; kingdom Metazoa; phylum Chordata; class Mammalia; order Artiodactyla; family Bovidae; genus Ovis; species Ovis canadensis. Next base: position 38,963,435 of record NC_091250.1, on the reverse strand, counting down.
CTGGAGTGGGTTGCCATTTCCTCCTCCAGGGGATATTCTGGACCCAGGGATTAAACCTGCATTTTCTGCATCTCCTGCATTGGCAGGCAGAGTCTTTACCACTTAGCCACCTGGGAAGCCCTGTCTTCAGCAGTAACTAGCTCTGTCACCTTGGAAGTGTCCTCTCTGAAGGAGATAGCAAGCCAGACTCTGCCACTTACATTACTGTGACCCCTCAATGCATAAAGGAGGAGGATGCCCCCTCAGATAATGATAGTGGCGTCTGTATGAGCCCTGACTCCTCTCTGGGCTCTCCCCAGCATAGCCCCTCCACCTCCAAGGGCTCTCCAGGTACCCTCAGTGTCTCTTCCTGCCCCAAACCCTACGACCGTCCTGGAGAGAAGATGGTAGCAGCAAAGTAAAGGGTGAGAAGCTGGACAAGAAGCTGAAGAAAATGGAGCAGAACAGGACAGCAGCCACTAGGTACTGCCAGAAGAAGAGGGCAGAACAGGAGGCCCTCACTGGTGAATGTAAAGAGCTAGGGAAGAAAAATGAGGCTCTGAAAGAGAAGGCAGATTCCTTGGCCAAGGAGATCCAGTATCTTAAAGATCTGATAGAAGAGGTTCGCAAGGCAAGGGAGAAGAAAAGGGTCCCCTAGTTAGGGTAGTCAGGAGTATGTGCACTTGTATATAGAAGGCTGAAGCTGTGTTTTAATAAATTATTTTGTAGTGGGGAAAAAAAAGCTATTTCTTGCTCACAGCCTATTTTCCACATTTGAAACATCACCCTATCTCCTGGAACTCCCCATCAGCCTTCCTGGCTTTAATTTTGTTCCTAGCATCTGCTACACTCCATATTTTAAAACTTTTTTTTTTTTTGCCTCCACCTCTTTAGCTTGCAAGTCCTGGGAAGAAAGATTCACCTCAGCTCTTTGTAGATCACCTGGTACATAACTGGTGCTTACTGAATGTTTATTCAAAGAATCAGTGAATTAATCTATAAAATGAGGTTAATATTAACACCTACTTCATAGAGTTGTAGACATTTCAATACATTGTGTATTAATGTATGCAAAACACCAACAACAGTACTTAGTACATAGTAAATGTCCAGTAGTTTTAGCTGTTATTAATACTCTCAAAGGAGTTTGTTAATAAAATCGTAGGTAGTAATTCTAGAACAGATCTTTATTTGAAATTCTTTTCCTTTTAGTCAATGAACTTGTAGCATTGTAGCATCCCTTTTCATTTGCTAAACTAGAAGACATCATCACTAAAAACTTCCCAGCTTCCTGAGGGTAACTTGTGGTTGACTTTGCTAGATTGGGAGGGGAAAGATGGGGACTCTATCCACTTACTAGAATAATGTAGTCACTCACTGAAGATTGAACAGAAACTCAAGTCCAGGGCCAAGGGCATGGGATTTGAAGTGAAAGATAATATTAATAATCTTATATTAATATAATTAATTAATCTTATATTAATTTCTAATGCTTTTATTATTTACTTAAATTATTCATTCATGAGAGCTCAAAAAAGTTATTGTATTGTTATTTAAATTTAATTAATTCATATGTGCAGTCTCTTTTTCTTATTCTTTCCAAGGGCAGTGATCTTGCATTAGGCATTCCAGAAGGATCCTGTTCTTGTCCTACTAGTATCTTCCCTTCTTTCCTTTTAGCCATTGAGTCATTTACCAAGTCTAGTGACTCTGTTGGCTGCTGAGCCATTGAGAAGATCAGATTAGCCATATGTGCCTTGTTCTTGCTTCTCTGTATCTATCACTCTGTATTCTCTTGAAACACTAGGATTTTTGCTATGTGTAAATAACCTGTAATAAGTGAAAACAAGTGAAAGTGTTAGTTGCTCAGTCATGTCTGACTCTTTGCAACCCCGTGGACTGTAGCCTGCCAGACTCCTCAGTCCATGGGGTTCTCCAGGCAAGAATACTGGAGTTCGGCAGCCATTCCCTTCTCCAAGGGATCTTCTCAACCCAGAGATTGAACCTAAGTCTCCCACACTGCAGGCAAAGTCTTTACTGCTGAGGCACCAGGGAAGCCCACCTGTATAACACCAAAAATAGAAACATTAAAATTAACATTAATATGGATGGTTCCCTGAGTCTCAAAGGGAAGACCATAACAGACAGATTCCTTACTTTTTCACTCTTGGTCCACTTCCTCTAATCTCATTTTCTTCAAGAATTTCCAATTAAAATATTAATTCATTCATTGTAAAAATAATTTTTAAGCACCTATCATGAGTTCAACAACAAACAAGATAATTAATTCTTCAATCTCATAGAGACCGAAGAAAAGACTGATTGAGCATTGTTTCCAGTGACTAGAGTTATTCTCTCTTTCTCCTCTTCATCATTTTACATTTAAAGCCTTCTTCTGAGAAGGCCAACCTGAATGCCTGGTCCTCAGTGGTCTTTATCTAACAACTAACATGTGGTGTTGGTGTCAGTGTTCCTAGCTAGGTAAAGAAGCTATACAAAGTAATGTCTCCCTGATTAAATTATTAAAGCTTCTTAGGAGGAAAACAAATTCTAATAAATTTTCTAAGCAATATTGAAATTTCAAGGACCAGAAGAGTCTCATCATTTATTTTGCAAAATTTAAGATTTTGCTATTAAATTTACTACTTAGGGCTTTATTACATTATTCCTGGGTTAACTGTATCTACATTTAATTTTTTTAACCCTGTTTGATAAGAAGTAATATGGCTTAGTGGTAAAGAACCTGCCTGCCAATGCAGAAGTCATTGGTTCTATCCCTGGATTGAGAAGATACCCTGGAGAAGGAAATGGCAATCCACTTAAGTATTTTTGCTTGGGAAATCCCAAGGACAGAGGAGCCTGGCAGGCTATGGTCCATAGAGTGGCAAAGTCAAACACAGTCAAACACAAGTTGCTAAATTAGCGACTAAACAATTTTCTTCACAGCTTTGAAACATTAGGAGAGGAATAAAATATTCTGTTTGGCTGAACAACTTATGGTAGAAAAATAGTTTCTGGCTCACAGAACTTTAAAACTATATACAAATAGTTTTAAATGGTTGACAGAAATTCAGTAATCCAGCATTGAAAAGGGATTATAATTTTAAGTGTGTATTCAAAATAAAATGCAGTGTATGTGAAAATTTTGATTGCAAAGAGCTGTTGGCATATAAAGGGTTATTATTTCACAGTCCCATTTTAGTTTTTCAAAAATATGTGTTTGTATTCTTAAAAAAAAAGACTGTTAAGTTATATATATCAAAAGTTAGGGAGGGTTATCTCTAGGAAATAATATTATAGGTGATTTTATTTTCTTCTTTTTCTTTGTGTGTTCTAAATTATACATTGTTGCTGTTCAGTCACTCAGTGGTGTCTGACTCTGCAACCCCGATGGTATGCAGCATGACAGCCTCCCTGTCCCTCACCATCTCCCAGAGTTTGCTCAAGTTCATGTTCTGCTGCATTGGTGATGCTTTCCAGCATCTCATCTTCTGATGCCCTCTTCTCCTTCTGCCTTCAATCTTTCCCAGCATCAGGGACTTTTCCAATGAGTCAGCTGTTTGCATCAGATGACCAAAATCCTGGAGCTTCAGCTTTAGCATCAGTCTTTCCAGTGAATATTCAGGGTTGATCTCCCTTAAGATTGACTGGTTTAATCTCTTTGCTGTCCAAGGGACTTTCAGGAGTCTTCTCCAGCACCACAGTTTGAAGGCATCAATTCTTTGCCGTTCCGCCTTCTTTACGGTCCAGCTCTCACAAGCGTACATGACCACTAGGAAGGCCATAGCCTTGACTACACGGACTTGTGTCTGCAGAGTAATGCCTCTGGTTTTCAGCACACTGTCTAGGTTTGTCACTGCCTTCCTGCCAATAAGCAGTCTGATTTCATGGCTACAGTCACCGTCCGCAGTGATTTTGGAGCCCAAGAAGAGGAAATCTGTCACTAACTTCTGCCTCTTCCCCTTCTATTTGCCATGCAGTACTGGTGCTGGATGCCATGATCTTAGATTTTTAAGTATTTTTTAATATTTATTTATGATTAAAGTCATAAGCTGGCTTTTTCACTCTCCTTCACCCTCATCAAGTTCCTCTTCATTTTCGGCCATTAGAGTGGTATCGTCCACATATCTGAGGTTGGTGGTGTTTCTCCCACCTGTCTTGATTCCAGCTTGTAACTCATGCAGCCTGACACTTCTCATGATGTGCAGAGTATATAGCTTAAACAAACAGGGTGACAGCGGACAGCCCTGTCCTACTCCTTTCTCTATCTTGAACCAATCAGTTGTTCCACACAGGGTTCTCACTGTTGCTTCTTGACCTGCATATAAGTTTCTCAGGAGACAGGTAAGATGGTCTGGTATTTCCATCTCTGTAAGAGCTTTCCACAGCTTGTCATGATCCACACAGTCAAAGGCTTTAGGATCACTGCCTTGTCATGGCGAAGGGGCTTGCGTAACTCAATGAAGTTGTGAGCCATGCCATGCCATGCAGGGCCACCCAAGACTGCCAGGTCAAAGCAGAGGGTTCTGACAAAACCCCAAACCACTGAAGTGGGGAATGGCAAACCACCCCAGTATACCTGCCATGAGAACCTCATGAACTGTATAAAAGGCCAAAAATTATACATAATAAATATGTATTACTTATATAAAAATACATAAATTTGATTATGAAAAATAGAATTGCTGCTGTCCTCTTACCTAGTGAAAATGATGAATAATTTTTGTTGATATTCCTTTTGGTCTGATTTTTGGAAAAGTAATATTTGTGTTGTTTGGAATGTGTTCTCAGTCACACAGTCGTGTCTGACCCTGCTGTCCCATGGACTGTAGCCCACCAGGCTTCTCTGTCCATGAAATTTCCCAGGCAACAATATTGGACTGCTCTGCTATTTCCTACTCCAGGGAATCTTCCTGACCCGGGAATCAAACACGCATCTCTTGTGTCTCCTGCATTGGCAGGCGGATTCTTTACCACTGAGCCACCTGGGAAGCCCATATTATAAAGGATGAAGAAGAAAATTTTGAAAATAACTTTTACTCCTGCCTCTCAGAAATAATCACTGTTAAAATAACAGTAATTTTTTTCTTGCTGTATTATATATATGTACATACACATATATAGCAGTATGCTTATAGATCTGTATCATGTATGTATATGTAAAGGAGTCCGTCAAGGCTGTATGTTGTCCCCCTGCTTATTTAACTTCCATGCAGAGTACATCATGAGAAACCCAGGCTGGAGGAAGCACAGGCTGGAATCAAGACTGCCGGGAGAAATATCAATCATCTCAGATACGCAGATGACACCACCCTTATGGCAGAAAGTGAAGAGGAACTAAAGACCCTCTTGATGAAAGTGAAAGAGGAGAGTGAAAAAGTTGGCTTAAAGCTCAACATTCAGAAAACTAAGATCATGGCATCCAGTCCATCACTTCATGGCAGATAGATGGGGAAATAGTGGAAACAGTGTCAGACTTTATTTTTCTGGGCTCCAAAATCACTGCAGATGGTGATTACAGCCATGAAATTAAAAGATGCTTACTCCTTGGAAGGAAAGTTATGACCAACCTAGATAGCGTATTCAAAAGCAGAGACATTACTTTGCCAACAAAGGTCCGTCTAGTCAAAGCTATGGTTTTTCCAGTGGTTATGTATGGATGTGAGAGTTGGACTGTGAAGAAGGCTGAGTGCCGAAGAATTGATGCTTTTGAACTGCGGTGTTGGAGAAGACTCTTGAGAGTCCCTTGGACTGCAAGGAGATCCAACCAGTCCATTCTGAAGGCGATCAGCCCTGGGATTTCTTTGGAAGGAATGATGTTGAAGCTGAAACTCCAATACTTTGGCCACCTGATGCGAAGAGCTGACTCAGTGGAAAAGACCCTGATGCTGGGAAAGATTGAGGGCAGGAGGAGAAGGGATGACAGAGGATGTGATGGTTGGATGGCATCATCAACTCGATGAACATGGGTTTGGGTGGACTCCGGGAGTTGATGATGGCCAGGAAGGCCTGGCGTGTTGCAGTTCATGGGTTCACAAAGAGTCAGACACAACTGAGCAACTGAACTGAACTGAACTGATGATACATAAATATGTGCATATATCTACACACATGTACATATATATGCTTTTATATTCAGTGAACATCATAACAAAAATATCTCATTCATTTGGAATGCTTCTCAAACCATACCTTTCGTGAATTTCTATTCAGATTAATCTGTTTTTTCTTTTACATAATTCTAAGAAAAGACTAACAGAAAGAAACTGGTAAATTGCTGAATTTATCTAGGTTAAGTGTACCTTATCATGTACTAGGTATTTCAGTGTAATATTTTCTAAGACCACAAAAAGTCATTTCCCTACTCATGAATTGTAAATCCCTTGTATTATTTAGCATCTAAACCTGCAATGATCAATTTATATACAAAGTTTTCTTGTAAACTAGACTTTAAAAATACAGCAACCAGAATAGATAGAGTCAATACTCTATAGTGTCATTCATTAAAGGCAGTAATCAAAAGTCTGATGGTCAGTTTTTGTTTACAATTTTATTCAATAAATCTGGATTTTATTTCATTCTGGATACTCTGCTGAAAGGGGGGATTATCATTGATATGTGTTAAACTTCTTCAGAGAGGATGTAATTAGGGTTTATTTCATTAACTGGCATTTTAATTCTTTCATCTAAGTGTTTCATTTATCCAGTTGCAGGAAATAACAGTCGATAGCATTGTTGTTGTTGTTGTTTAGTCACAAAGTTATGTCCAACTGTTTTTGACCCCATGGACTGTGTAGCCCCCTAGGCTTCTCTGTCCTTGGGATGTCCCAGGCAAGACTACTGCAGTGGGTTGCCATTTCTTTCTCCAGGGGATCTTCCTGACCTGGGAATTAAACCCTGGTCTCCTGTTTGGCAGGCAGATTCTTTACCATTGAGCCACCTGGGAAGCCTGTCGGTAGAATAGGTTATGCTAATATTACCTTAGCAACTCTCAGGAAAAGGATAAACAATGAAAATGTGTAGGAGAGCAGAGGCAAGTTTAGTGCTTTCTAAGCTTTGGTGATTTTCTCTAACTTTGTCCTGTTCCCACCTTTAGGGTTACACTGATTGAAATGCAGATGTACTTCCTTAAAACAGCCAGCCAAAGCGTGTGGTAGATAGAACAAAATACTGTTCTTCAGATACAAGCTACAACTCCACTCATCCCCCAAATAAAAAACCAGGCATGGATTTATTTAATCATAAATCAAGCAACAAATGTTTACACTGCTATGCATATGAATACACATCTTATCACTATGTCTACTCATATAAATATTGAGCATCTGCTGTGTTAAAGGGGGCTTCCAGTGTGGCTCAGCTGGTAAAGAATCCACCTGCAATGCTGGAGACCTGGGTTTGATCCCTGGGTTGGGAAGATCCCCTGGAGAAGGAAAAGGCTACCCACTCCAGTATTCTGGCCTGGAGAATTCCAGGGACTGTATAGTCCTTGGGATCACAAAGAGTCAGATATGACTGAGCGGGCCCTATTGTATGTACCAGAAATAGAAAGGGGTAAAAAGGACTAATTACTTGACCTCAAACAGTTGCATTCTAGATGAATGCACAAGAAACAAGGAAAAAAAATAAATACATGATATGATTTCAGTTAGTGGCTCATGCTTTGTTAATGTTATGGAACAGTATCACACCAAGGTACGAATTGTTAATGTACATTTCTCAAACTTCAGTGTGCATTCAAATAATTTGGGATCCTTTTAAAATGCAGATTATTCAGTAGCTCTAGGATGCTGGCTAGAAGCACGCATGTCTAATAAACTGCTGGTCTGAAGACAACAGTCTTGAGTTGCAAGATATAATATCATTTTTGTATAGTTAGTTTGACTAAGAGGTGGGTAATGTATCTTAAAGGAAGAGTGGGTAATGGGTGATGGGCTATGAGAAGGGGGAAGGATAAGAAATAGGAGAAAATATAATAAACAGAATAGTACAGAACTGCAGATAAAAATAGAACACACAGGCTACCAAAAACAGCATCTCCTTCCATATTCTCTGTCTTAGAACTATTCCTGCTTGTTATGGACTAAAATAAAAAATCTAAAGTACTAAGAGTAAAATTAAGTATATTACTGATGCCTATGTTTGCAAGAACTGGTAGAGTTTGTGCAGTTTCAGTGCCAGGATAAATGTGCATATTTAAATAATGTAGATTTATCGTTTTATTATTGGAAACCCGTATTTACTTGGTTATATTGAGTAGGTCTATTTTTATATATATTTGTTAGGTAAGAAGTTTTATTATGATCATTATTATTTTTCCTTGGACATAGCCTTGAATGAAATAGTCCTTATTTTGTGTCTTTTATAATGCCCCACAGACAGCAAAGATTAAGATACCTGAGGACTAGACTAAAAGGTTGGTAAAATTACATCTTTTTGTGCAGTTTATTTGTTTCCTTTACCTCTTGGAAAAATACCTGTTTACTTCCCTGAGTGATAGGGAATGTTATAGTCTTTGGTATGATGTTAAAACTCCAGAAGAGCATGCTAGAATCTGTACTGCCTTAAGCATACTTAATGGTATCAGCTACATTATGATTAAAGAATCGTTTACTAAGTTATAAATCTGTCCAAAAAATGATGTTCAGTGTTGAAATTCCAGGAATATGTTGCAGTGCTTTCTGAATCATAGTTAGCTGGACAAACTTAGAAAGATGGATTTATGATCTTTTGAAAATAAAAAGTTGCTTTTATTCAATTTGATACCAGAAATTAGAAAAATAAGGAGACTAATATTGAGTGCCTATCCTAGGCTTGACACACAATACATTTTATTAAATGTAATCAAAACAATCCAACAAGGAAGTCATTTACCCCATTAAAGAGTTGAAGAAATTGAAGCTTGTCTTCCAAGGTTGCATGAGAAGACAGGAAGTTTTTTTTAAGCCGCAGACATATGTCTTCTATATTATTGCTTGCCTCTCTCTCTCTCTGTTCCAAAAATATTTATGATGAAAACTGAAACCTTGCTTTGTCTTTGACCTATTGATAGATGTGAAGGGTCATTGGGTAACGAGGAATAACTTCTTTTTTCATCAGATGGCTATAATGAAAGCAGTTCAAGTGTGATAGCAATAAAGGATTCTATCTTTTTTCAGTCTCCACTGAGTTTTGCTAATTACCAGAAAACCTGTCCTTATTCCAAATGAGGATTTAATCAATTGACAAATAAAAACAAAAGATAAAAATACTACACTAAAAGTTACTTTTTTGAAAAAACAATATTAAAAAGTTTCTATTTTGAAAAGCATTTGGTATGTTTTAAAAATTAAACATATAATGATCTTTTGCAACGTAATTCATAAGGAAGTTTATTTTCTGATGCTTAACTATTTTGTTGTTTTGCTAAGTTTACAGTGTAATATTGGATGCTAAAAAATTACACACAATTATCTTGCGTTAGGATATCTGTAATTTTCCTCTAGGATTATATGTATTTTAAAAGAGTAAAGACAAGTTAATTTCAGTTAATAGTTTTGGCGATTGCTTAGATTACCTGAGCATTAGGTGATTTGTGGTAAACTGGTTTATTTCATATATTATCTGAATGGCAGTGTTTCCTCCCCATGTTTCCATCATCGTACATAAAGAAAATAATCTTTTCTGTAATTTCATTTGCATGTTGTAGAGTAGGGGTAAAGACATTTGCTCAATCTGTAATCTTGATCATTTTATTCCTGTATTTGAGGAATGTATAGAGTTCAATCTATAAAACAAATATATTTTCATTATAGAAAATCAAAATAATTATTAAGTATATTAGATATTAAAAATAACTGATATTATTAGTTATGTATTAAATAAAATTGCTCATGACTCCGTCAATCAGAAATAACCTCTAGGCATCTTGGATTTATATAGCTAGTCTATTCGTATGCTTTCAAAAATTTGTCTTGAGTTTCTACTGCATAGTTCTGAATATGTATACATATTAAAAGACTTTATTTTTTAGAGCAGTTTTAGATTTACAGCAACTGAGAGGGAGATACAGAGATTTCCCATATAGTCTCTGCCCTGTCACCCCCAATGACATATATAGCCACTCCAATTATCATCACTAACCACAGTGGTACATCTTTTTCGCCATTTAAGAATGAGCCTACATTAACATACCATAATCCCTCAAAGTCCATAGTTTACCTTAGGGTATACTCTTGGTATTGTACAATCTAAGGGTTTGGACAAATGTATAATGATATGCATCCATCATTAATGGTATCATAGAGTATTTTTACTGCATTCCTCTCCCTTCTATTCCAGACCCCTGGCAATCCCAGATCTTTTTACTGTCTCTCCAGTTTTGCTTTTTCCAGAATGTCATATAGTGGGAATCATACTATGTATGGCCTTTTCAGGGTGGCTTATTTCACTTAGTAATAACCATTTAAGGTTTTTCCCCCATGTTTTTTCATTGTTTGATAGCTTACTTCACTCATTAGTGCTGAATAATATTTCCTTGTATGGATGAACCACAGCTTATTCATTTACCTGCTGAAGAACATCTTGATTGCTCCCAAGTTTGGGCAATCATGAATAAAGCTGCTATAAATATCTATATGTAGATTCTTGTGTGGACATAAGTTTTCCAGTTCATTTGAATAAATACCAAGGAGTGCATTTGTTAAACTGAATGATAAGAATATGTTTAGTTTTGTCAGAAACCACCAAAATGTCTTCCAAAATAGTTGTACCATTTGCATTTCCACCAGCGATTGATGAGACTTCTTGTTCCAAATTCTTGGTAGCATTTGATATTTCAGTGTTCCAAATTCTAATAGGTATATAATAGGTGTATAGAGCTATTTCGTTGTTATTTTAATTTGCATTTCCCTGATGACATACAAGTGGAGCATCTTTTCATATGCCTATTTTCTACCTATATATCTTCTTTGGTGAGGTATTTAAAAACTTTGATTTTAAATTGATTTGGTTGTTTTCTTAATTGTTGAATTTGAGTTCTTTATAAATTTGGGAAAACAGTCCTTTTCTAAATGTATCTTTTGCAAATATCTTCTCCAAATCTATGGCTTATCTTCTAATTCTCTAGACATTGTCTTTTGCAGACATGTTTTTTCATTTTAATGAAGTCCAGCTTATGAATTATTTATTTCATGGATCATAACTTCAGTGTTGAATCTAAAAATGCATCATCATACCCAAAGTCATCTAGGTTTCCTCTTCTGTTATTAATGTCATCTAGTTTTATAATTTCATATACATTTATGTCTAGGATCCATTTTTAGTTAATTTTTGTGATTGTTGTAAGGTTTGTATCTTGGTGCTTTTTTTTTTTTTTTGCATGTGACTATTTAGTCATTCCATCACCAATTGTTGAAGTGACTTTTTTTTGCCTCATTGTATTGTTTTTTTCCCTTGCTTAAAGATCAGTTAACTATGTGATTCTACTTTTTGGCTCTTTATTGTGTTCCATTGAACTGTTTGATTATTCTTTTTCAAGACCACACTGTCTTGATCACTGTAGCTTTATCGTAAGTATTGAAGTAGTGTAGTGTCAGTCTTCCAACATTGTTCTTCACCTTCAATATTAAGCCTCCTACTCTGGATCTCTTGCCTCTCCATATAAACTTTAGAATCAATTTGTCCATATCTGTAATTTTCTGATATTTTTATTGTGATTGAATTGAATCTATAGAGCAAATTGGGATGAACAGACATCTTGACACTATTGAGTTTTTCTATCCATGAACGTAGCAGTCCATGGGGTCGCTAAGAGTCAGACATGACTGAACGACTTTCACTTTTCACTTTCATGCCTTGGAGAAGGAAATGACAACCCATTCCAGTGTTCTTGCCTGGAGAATCTCAGGGACGGGGGAGCCCAGTGGGGCTGCCGTCTATGGGGTCACACAGATTTGGACACGACTGAAGTGACTTAGCAGCAGCAGTTCTTATTTGATTTTGGTTATCAGAGTTTTGTGATTTTTATCATATTGATATTATACATATTTTGTTAGATTTATACCTAAGTATTTAACTTTGAGGAGGGACAAAGAAAAAGCTAGAGGGACTATTGTAAGCGGTATTCCATTTTTAACTTCTAATTCCACTTGTTTATGGTTAGTAAGACATTTTCCTCAGGAAAAAATATTGAAAAATTTATTATCAGTGGACCTGCCTGAAAGAAAAGTTAAAAGAAGTTTTTGAGTGAGAAGAAAAGTAATATAGATCAGAAGTTCAGATCTGTAGCATCAAAGAAGGAATAACTGAAGATAAAATTTAAATATATATATATATTTCCTACTTGTGATTGATCTAGAAGATAATAGTTTGTTCAAAATAATATCAACAATATATTTAATAATGTGGGCTGCCATCTAAGGGGTCACACAGAGTCGGACATGACTGAAGTGACTTAGCAGCAGCAGCAGCAGCAGCTTATATAATATATGATATCAATTTTACATACATTTGCTTGTGTATGTTTATATAGTGAAAGTGAAAGTGAAAGTGAAGTCGCTCAGTCGTGTCCGACTCTTCGCGACCCTGTGGACCTATGTAGCCTACCAGGCTTCTCTGTCCATGGGATTCTCCAGGCAAGAATACTGGAGTGGGTTACCATTTCCTTCTCCAGGGGATCTTCCCAACCCAGGGATTGAACTCGGGTCTCCTGCATCAGAGGCAGACGCTTTAACCTCTGAGCCACCAGGGAAGCCCTAATGACATAAATGAAAGCAGTAATATAAAGTATAGGAGGGAGGAGTAATCATTTTATTATTATATGGTACTAAAACCATCTATAAAGTGGTACAGTGTTATTTGAAAGTGGACTTGGATTAGTTGTAAATGCATATTGCAAGCTCTAAAATAACACCACTAAAAATGTTTTTGAGTATGACTGATATGCTAAATAAAAAAAAAAAAGAAAAATGGAATCATATAAAATGTTCAATAAAAGACAATGGCAGAAAAACAGAAGAGAAAACTGGAACAAAAAACAGGCTAACAAAAACAGAAAACAAATGCTTTTTCCCTGGTCTCTTCAAATTGCACTCCCTTCCTTTTGGTATGTATGCCTTGTAATTTTTCTTGATAACTAGACATAATGTGGCCTTCCCAGTGGCACTAGTGGTAAAGAACCCATCTGCCGGTGCAGGAGACATAAAAGACACGGGTTCGATCCCTGAGTTGAGAAGATACCCTGTAGGAGGGCATGGCAGCCCACTCCAGTATTCTTGCCTGGAGAATCCCATGGGCAGAGGGCAGGCTACAGCCATAGATTTGGGAAGAGTCGAATACAACTGAAGGGACATAGCACGCAGAGCGCAAATGTAATATACTCTGTAAAAAGAGCTGTTGCAAATAGACCTTTAGTAATGCAGTGGTGAGGTGTGGGGAGGAGGCTTTCTAGAGCCCTGGGATTTAGGTCTCAGTCCTCTAGTAAGCCTACGCCTGTCGACTGTGAACCCCACAAGAGTTTCTCCATTTATCTCCTTTAGGTGAGAGGGGATGGTTATAGTGGGCTACAGTTAGTTGTTTCCCTTCCTGTGGTCAGTTCAACTCCGAAAATACCTTACTAGATTAGGCTCTGATTAAGTAGTTTTTCCTGAGGGCAGTCCTTGTTAAGAAGACTAGAGTGCTCTTGAGTATTTAAGGTTGTTTCCATTTCCTTAGAAATACTGTTCCCCAATATTTGCTGTGGGAATCTGGTTAAGCTCCTAGAGCTAAACCTCAAAATAATGTGTCCCCTCCAACCTTTTAGCTGAACCCTCTTGGAGACTTTAACTCTCAGACTTGTTCTCTGTTGAGTGTCCAGCAATTTGTTAATTGCACCTCAGAAGCCACAGCCACGAGCATCACAACCAGAGAGGAGCCTCCACTTGCACAACTGGAGAAAAGCTGGTGCTGCAATGAATACCCAGCACAGCCAGACATAAACAAACAAAAAGTTAATCAGAGAAGACTTGTCGAATTTTTAGTCTGTTCAGCTTTCTGTTTGTTAGGATGGAGTGGTGACATCCAAAGCTCCTTAAATATGGAACCCGAAACAGGTAGTCCTATACTTCTTATTTTACTAAAATGGGAACCTACAAAATTGACAGTTTTGTAACTTGAATTTTTTCACTTATGTCATAAACTTGTTCTTTACTATTAAATGTTCTTTGATAGAATTTTAATTTGTGACTATCTTTTATCACATCAGATATTTTTATCTGGTCTGTTATTGCTTAGACTGCTCCTAATTATCTGCATTATAAACAGATCTTCTGTGAGCATTCATAGAGATAAATATTTTGCACATCTATGATTATGTCCTCAGAGTAAAGAAAATAGCTCTTTCTAACCTAATTCTACAGATGAATTAGCAGTAAATATCCTAGACACTGCTACAGTGGAACAGCATATACCTCTTAAGATACATTAAATAAAATCAGTTCTCTTGTTCTTTCATCAATTCACAAAGGGATCAAGCCAGTTCTATACAACCTTTCACTGTTTGGGGGTGTGTATGAAAGAGCATGAGAGAGAAAGAGAGAATGAGGTGCTTATGGAAGTGCCTTAAATTGTTAGAGAAATAAAGGCTGTTTTTCATGCCATTTCAAGCAAGACCGGTACTGGGAGAATCTGGAAATCCCAGGTGCTTTTGTACTTTTATTTTGTAAATTTCTTTACCAACACTCCTTCTTAGGTGCAGCATGGGGACAGCTCCTCTCCAGAGGACATCATTCTTTTACTCTGCTTCTCTGTTGGGAATGATGACTTCATTTTTGAGATGCAGTGACACCAAAATTCTAGCCACCTTCATCTATATATAGATCTTCATCTGTATTGCCTTTGACTCTTCTTCCTTGTCATCTTGGCAATTTCCTTTTGCCAGAGGAACTTGGAACACACCTGTGCTTGAACTATTATTTATTTTTTTGTCTGCTAGCAATGAAGTGAAGGCTACCATGGCGAACCATGGGGCATCTTAGTAACATTGTATTAAGAAAAGACTTACTGTAGGATTTAGGATTGTACTGTGATTTGAGGAAGGGTTCATGGAAGCAGGGCTTTGCTATTGTTTGCTTGCTGTCAAAAAGTGGGTGTAATTTTATGATTTGCATAATTAATGACTCTTACTGAGAAGCTGGGTAACCAGCTCTCCCAGCAACTGAGGGGTTTCTGGGACACAGTGTTTTCAGCACACAACCTCCCCCAAATCCCAAGCAAACTGGAAGAAGTTGGTTACCCTACCTGGAAGGTAAAAATGAAAAGAGGCTGAGGCTAGACTTGGTAAGGAAGTAAAGTCACTCACAGGAGCCAGGCTTCAGGATATCTGGTTCCTCTTGTGGTTTGGATGATGTTCATGTTTTCGCCTGGATTCAGACATGATTACAAAGTAGCCTGATCTCTGACTGGATCCATCATGGTGGCAGCGTGGTCTAGTGGTGGTGATTTTCTGTGAGGTTATTGGTGTTCAACAGGACAGGAGGCCACTGCCTAGCAACAGCAAGCCCTTCAGAAGGTATCAGGACAATTTCTAGCTGTCAGGAGCTGTTTACCTTTCCTCCAGTACCCTTCTTCGGGGATTTGAGGGGTACTTTTGTGGTTGGCCAAAGACAGACGACAGTTGTGAGTGTCTGTTGTGAGAGCCTTGGTTTCAGTCATATTGGTTCTGTGCCCTAAAGAAATGCTCTGGACTTTGGACAATAAAGATATTGTCCATCTCTCTTCACACAACTCTTTTCTTCAATAAAGTTTTTTAAATGGTTAAGACCAAATGCTGAATTACTGTTACATTTTAAACAATCAAATACTTTTCTCCTTCTTTTATTCAAAATCCACATTAGCATATTTTAGTGTTCTTAATAGTAAATACCATAAAGAAACCCATATCATTTAATTGAAGACTCTTTTTTCACAGGACACATTAGCATTTTGATGAACACTAATATTTCACTATTAAACCAGCATTTCATAGAAATATTAGTTTATTTTGTGATTGTCTCCTAGTTATGCCTATTGTTTTTAAAAATTGGAAATATACATAAAGGGTAAATAATTGTTCTGAGTTAAATTGTTCTGATTTTAAATGGATAAATTTTCTTATTTACAGTCATTGAAAGGAGATAGTTTCATGTTTTTCAGATTTTCTGTTTTAATATAAAGTGGTATTTGGAATTTTGGGGGGAAAATATTTACCTAGTAGATGAAAATATGTATTTGATTTAGTTTAATAGCTAAGGTTATAATACTAGTTAAATTATGAGGCATCATTTTAATTATTAACATTGGTTCAATTATTTTGACTATCTTAAACTCAGTTTGGTTGACCCATATAATAATTAAATCACCTGTTCAGTAATTAGTTTTCATAACAATGGAGGAACTTAATATGGCCTTAGCTGTATTATGGGCTTCCCTGGTGGCTCAGAGGTTAAAGTGTCGGCCTGCAATGCGGAGACCTGGGTTCGATCCCTGGGTTGGGAAGATTCCCTGGAGAAGGAAATGGCAACCCAGTCCAGTATTCTTGCCTGGAGAATCTCATGGACAGAGGGGCCTGCTGGGCTACAGTCCACGGGTCGCAAATAGTCAGACACAACTGAGCGACTCTTGGTATTAGTAGCTGTATCATAATCCATGTTAATGAACTTTCTTTTAGGTTCTGCGGACTACCTGGAGATCACTGTGCCACCAGACCTAAGAAAGGAACAATCCGGGCAAACCAATGAGAGAAAGGAAGCTGGAGAGTTCTTAGAAGCTTCAGGAAGCACCATACCACAGGCAGTGGTGCTTCCTGCTGAGATTCCATGTGAGGTCAGTAAAGACACCTTGTTACTGTTGTAATGGATACTGCATTTCACTAAAATGTAACTAACACTAGAAGCTCCAATATAGAGGTATTTTTGTTTACTCTGTTCTTGGCTGTCCTCAGAATGGCAGAACAATATCTGGCAGTTAGTAGGCATTTGATATGTATTTGTTGAGTAATAAAATATTGAAACATACATGAAAGCACCATGTTATTAGATGTTACTTGATATGTTGCAATGCAGAAGGCAATGGCACCCCACTCCAGCACCCTTGCCTGGAAAATCCCATGGACGGAGGAGCCTGGTGGGCTGCAGTCTATAGGGTCGCAAAGAGTCAGACGCGACTGAGCGACTTCACTTTCACTTTTCATTGTCATGCATTGGAGAAGGAAATGGCAACCCACTCCAGTGTTCTTGCCTGGAGAATCCCAGGGATGGGGGAGCCTGGTGGGCTGCCGTCTATGGGGTCGCACAGAGTTGGGCACGACTGAAGCGACTTAGCTGCAGCTAGCTGCTGGTATGTTGCAAACAGATTTACAATTGCTATATGTGTGTGTGTGTGTGTGTGTGTGTGTGTATCAAACTGTTCAAAGCAAAGTTGGATTCATATTAACCAGATCAAGGATTTTATTTTCATGAAAGGAAATATGTTCTTGAATAGAATTTGAAAATACTTTAGGACCACCTATATTCAATTATAAAGCATGTGTCAAAAGCCTACATTATGAAGTGGAAATACCATAACAGCTAGAAGAGCTGGTATGAGAATAAAAATATAATGTTAGAGCAAGTAGATTTCTCAGGAGGTGTTATGTGATACATGTTGCTGACATTTCTTCTTCCTAAGTCTTCACTGGACTGAACCACTAAAAGAAGCCATGCTAGAGCTTGACCAAAATTGGGGCTAGGTTTTGGAGAAGACTCTTGAGAGTCCCTTGGACTGCAAGGAGATACAACAAGTCCATTCTAAAGGAGATCAGCCCTAGGTTTTCTTTGGAAGGACTGATGCTAAAGCTGAAACTCCAATACTTTGGCTACCTCATGCGAAGAGTTGACTCATTGGAAAAGACTCTGATGCTGGGAGGGATTGGGGCCAGGAGAAGGGGATGACAGAGGATGAGATGGCTGGATGGCGTCACCGACTTGATGGACGTGAGTCTGAGAGAACTCCGGGTGTTGGTGATGGACAGGGAGGCCTGGCGTGCTGCAATTCATGGGGTCGCAAAGAGTTGGACACGACTGAGCGATTGAACTGAGCTGAACTGAATCTCTAGAAACTAAAAAATGCTGGCCCTCAACATCTGCAGTGTGCTTGAGCAGAAAGAGCCAAAGATACAGGAGAAGCTTGAGCATTGCATGAGAAGGTCCTTCAGGTAGAAGCCAGTATTTAGGTTACAGGAGCCGCACTTGTCTGCTTGCTGGACCGTGCTTAGTCACTCAGTCATGTCCAATTCTTTGTAAGTCCATGGACTGTAGCCCACCAGGCTCCTTTGTCCATGGGGATTCTCCAGGCAAGAATACTGGAGTGCATTGCCATGCCCTTCTCCAGGGGATCTTCCCAACCAAGGGATCAAACCCAGGTCTCCTGCATTGCAGGAGGCAGATTCTTTACCATCTGAGCCACCAGGGAAGCCTGAGAATACGGGAGTGAATCCCTTCTTCAAGGGACCTTCCCAACCCAGGAATCAAACCAGGGTCTCCTGCACTGCAGGCGGATTCTTTTCCAGCTGAGCTACCAGGGAAGCTCACTTGTCTGCTTACTGGGAGGCATATTTGGGGAGAGAATCCTCTGATCCTGCTGGTTCCAGCAGCCCTGGCAGAAGCAGAATGTTCTGTGCAATTTTGAAAAGCTTATTTCCCTCATCTCCAGACCTCATGCACAAGCAGGAGAATTGCCAACAATTTAAGTTACTATGTTATCAATGCCAGAGGAACAAAAACTTCTTTGGCACTCCCTTAGAGACCCCAGGAACCGGAACTGTACAGGTTGGAGGGAACCGAGACAGAGGAATCAGGCAAAGAAATATTACAGCCTACTTGAGGAAGGAAGCCCAGCCAAACAATCAGAACCAGTGGCTCCTATTGAGAAATAATGGAAGAGACAGAAATCAGTAGAAGAGACTATAAAAGGGAAATGAGGACTATTCTCAAATAGGTAAAGTCAAAGTAAGAAAAAAAAAAAACCCTCTGGAACTAAAAATTGCTCACGAAGAATTATGCAATGAGTCTAACTAGCTGCTTTTAAAAATATCTGCAACAGTAAAATTTGAACAATATAAAACCTTTCCATTATTAAATTGCAGAGACATCAAAATCCAAAAATTAAATCCCACTGCCCTCCAGGTAGAAATCACGCACTCAGGTGGTTGGGGAGGACCAGGGTTCTTTCCATAGCAGAATTGTGGACTGTCTTTTATTTATTGACATGGATATAATTCTATCAGAATCTTCGAAGGGTCTGAATTAAATTATTTCAATCCCAAATCTTTCTTGGGAGCCCCACTTTTTAAACAATCCTAAGATTTGAAAGATCATATAAGACTATTTTAGCACCAGCCAGCTTCCCAAGTGGCAATTCAGGAGATATAAGAGACACAGGTTCAACCCCTGGGTCAGAAAGATCCCCTGGAGGAGTGTTCGACAACCCAGTCCAGTATTTTTGCCTGGAGAATCCTGTGGATTGAGAAGCCTGGAGTGCTACAGTCCATAAGGTCACAAAAAGTTGGACATAAGTGAAACGACTTAGCATGTACACACTAAAAATTGAAACAGACTGATCCATGGACCAAAAATAGTCACCCAAGTCAAAATCTTGTATTCTTAGAACCTAGATCTTAGTATAGTCTAAATTCATGTCCCAGTTTTCATGCACCACAAGAAAGATGAGTGAAAATCATGTTTCATATTTACCAGGAACCTGCATCTCTTATGTCTTCTGCATTGGGAGGTGGGTTCTTTTACCACTAGCAGCACCTGGGAAGCCCAGGATAGCATTCAGTCTATACCAGTTGTCTGAAAGCACAACCTTTACACTTACTCATTTCTGAGAAGTCTTCAAGTTACTGGGTAAATGGAATCCACTTAAATGTATAGCTTTCTCTCTCCAGAAATGATATTTAAGACTTCTTTGCCGTTGTATAAAATCTAGAAATTTATAAGACTGTCATTGCCAGGCACCAGGTCATATTTGAGATGTGCTTCTTCTGCTCCCAGCATCTTCAAATTCTATGAATTTCCCCTTATACCTTAAAGGTTCCAGCATGCCATTGTTGAGTTGACTGATTCAGTCTATTGGTGTCATCTTCATTCTTTCTGATGAACAGGGCATTAGTTTAGGTCTCTCCTGCTGTCTCCTGCTGCAGAATGGCTTGAGTCTGTAGACCTGCCGAAAGCCAAGTGCTCTCCCTGAGCCCTCCTCTGCTCTGGAGAAGTGGCGTTTATCGGTGTAACTGGGGCTGCAGGTGAGCCTTCTGCGGCTTTTGACCCCTGGAACCTGGCCCTTTTGATTCCTTCTGCCTAGTCATCTTTCCCAGCATTGTTCCTTTCCTGGACCTTGAAATTTGTGCCACTTTAAAAACAGCAGAAAAACATTTTTTTTTTCTTTTGACAGGATTGTGTGTGTGTGTGTGTGTGCGCGCGCACTAGTGAAGATGTGCCTCCAGTGTTCTATTTATATAAGTTATTCTCTGTCTTTTTAAGAAACACCTAAATGGGTCTTAACAGTTTAAATCTGCTTAATTCAGCCTCTTCTTTTCCCTTTTCTAGCATTAGCAACCTTTGTTCTGTTTTAGTGTTTGTTAAGCTTTTTGTTGTTTTTTATGGGCCAAGATACTTGCTTTTCTAGCATATTCCTCTTGATTTTGTCTTGTATAGGGTAACATATCATGAGAGATATGAAATCAGTGAGTTCTAAGTCTTCCAAACAAGTCCATTGTTCAAAGTAATCTTACCCAATTTTGTTCCTGATGAATTATCCACTTGGGAGGCATTCTCCCATTGAAATAACATCTAAACCAGAACTGAACCTGGTCTGTTATTTGCTAGCTTCTTTTCCCTTTGCTGTGTATTTACCCCACAGTCCTAATTTCATTAATTTCTCAGGAAAAATCCCTCAGAACAGTGATTCTCATCTGGGAGTGATTTGGCTGTCTCTCCCAAGGAGATATCTGGCAAAGTCTATAGACAAGTTTGTCGTAACTGAGGGTTGCTCCTGGCATCTGCTGAGTAGAAGCCAGGGATGCTAGTAAAAATCCCACAGTGCACAGGGCGTTCCCCACAGCAGTCACTTCTCTGGTCCCAAAATGTCAGTAGTGTCAAGGTTAAATCCTGCACCAGAGGATAGAAAATACATTCATGCCTCTCAGTAATAGGTCACCTTCAAATCACCCTAGGAATGGCATTCAAGGAGGCAGTGCTCTTCTTCAGAGGCTTGTCTGCAGCCGGGGCAGTTCTGTGATCACTTGTTAGAGCTGTGCTATGCTGTGCTAAGTTGCTTCAGTTGTGTCCGACTCTTTGCCACCCCATGGACTGTAGCCCGCCAGGCTCCTCTGTCCATGGAATTCTCCAGGCAAGAATATTGGAGTGGGTTGCCACAAGAATACTGGAGTGGGAAAGGGATCTTCCCAGCCCAGGGATCAAACCCACTTCTCTTGCACTGGCTGGAGGGTTCTTTACCACTCGTGCTACCTGGGAAGCCCTTCTTGTTAGAGAGGCATCATGTCTAAGCAGTAATCCAGTCACTGGATAATTTTTTAATGGATTTGACCTGAAGCTTTAAGAGGGATCCTTTGAGTGTGTTCCTCAATGGCCTGTTCAGAAATACTGTGGTTTGCTCTAAATGCCTCCTGCCTCTCCTGGAGCCCCAACCATGGGTCATTAATGGCCTCTCTAGTGCTTCTTCCATCCTAAAGAGCAGCTAAGAGGAGCTTATTTTTATCTTGTCTTATCTGTGTAGGCAGGACTTCAATATGGCATTTTCCCTTCCTTTTGGTAGAATCTGCTGTAATCTCAGCTTTCGTCCACCCTGAACCTCTTACTTCCTTTCATATAGTCATATATATTTCCTTATGTTTATGTTATTCTTCCATAGCTACTGTTCAGATAAGACTGGTTACTTGTTGATTTTTGAGCAAATTTAAATCTTAAACTTATAGTACCACCACAAAAAAAAAAAAACCTTTTAATGGGCTTTATCAGCAATTATAGCTATATTAATTCCTTTGACTTGTTTTTCTGAGTCCTGGAACATGGCACATCCCCTGGTAAAGACCTTCATTTTATTTGACCTTCACTGATGTATATGTTTGTGTCTGAGTCTCCAAACCCAAATCTGTTCAGATCACAGATTGTATAACCAGTGAATCTAGAGAAACTCTGAGAATATATATGAAGGACTCTTAGCAGGGCCCATGGGGAAGCTACAAAATCCTCTGAGATTAGCGCCTTCCTGTTCACTCCTCAGCACTGAATACAGTTTAAAACAATACACAGAAACTAACAGCACTGCCCACTGATTTCTGACATCAAATCACACATTAGATCTTGATAACCTACCTTAACTTAAAGTCAGGTCCTATGATTTAATCGAAACATAACAGTAAAAACAGCAAAAAATTATTGTGTGTGTCACTGCCTAAAATGTCGATGTTGTGAACATTACCCCTTCAGTGGTAAGGTTTTACAATGACAAAAAGGTGTTTTTTTCCCTTTAATCAAGTGTTTCTCAAATTAAGCAGCATATCTGACCCTGTTTCCACTGTTTCCCCATCTATTTCCCATGAAGTGATGGGACCAGATGCCATGATCTTCGTTTTCTGAATGTTGAGCTTTAAGCCAACTTTTTCACTCTCCTCTTTCACTTTCATCAAGAGGCTTTTTAGTTCCTCTTCACTTTCTGCCATAAGAGTGGTGTCATCTGCATATCTGAGTTGATTGATATTTCTCCCGGCAATCTTGACTCCAGCTTGTGTTTCTTCCAGTCCAGCATTTCTCATGAATTTCTCATGATGTACTCTGCGTATAAGTTAAATAAGCAGGGTGACAATATACAGCCTTGAGTACTCCTTGATTCATTGGGTCACAAAGAGTTGGACACGACTGAGCGACTGAACTGAACTGAACTGAGGGATGACTTGGGGAGGTTTTACAAAGTAAAAATGTCTGAATCCTGCTGTTAGAGATTCAGATATAAATAGTTTGAGTTTTGGCCTGGACATTAAAAGCTTCCCAGGTGATTCTCCAAGGTGAGAATTAGCAGCCAAATTTGGAACCATTGCCATGACCTAATCCTTGATGTGCCGTCATAGGTCAGGTCAGGGTCAGCTTCAGGGACTTGCATAGTGCTGGCTTAGTAAGGCCCATGCCCGTGCAACTGTGCTTGTAGAGCTAGTTCCTATTAATTATGGATATATGAAAAGAGCCATTGGTCTGGATGCACAAGTCAAAGTAAGCTGATACGATCCACGATCCACGAGGATCAAAATCCTTTGTTACATGTGCTTAATGATTCATTAAAGTCTAGAAGGCCACCCACCCCGAGACAATCTAGAAACTCCACTACCGATGTGTTGTACTGCAGACTTTTTAGTGAGGTCTCAAGGTTTGTTTTCAATGCAGCAAATCTAGAGAGTCTGGTAGTGATTATTATTATAACTCTTTCTCAATTTGAATGCTCAGAGCCAGATAAGGTGTAAACAAAGAAGTTAGATTGAGAGCAAAATAGCATCTTCTGATAAAACTGAATTTATGACCATTTGAGAGTCCTAATATTTCCTCCATTAAATTAAATATGTCCATATAATTGTAGCTTTAATTAAGATATCCATAATAATTAAGCCTTCCCCAATGACTCAGACAATTAAGAATCTGCCTGTAATGCAGGAGCCTCGGGTTCAGTCCCTGGGTCTGAAAGATCCCCTGGAGAAGGGAATGGCAACCTGCTCTAGTATTCTTGCCTGAGAATTCCATGGACAGAGGAGCCTGGTGAGCTACAGTCCCTGGGGCTGCAAAAAGTTAGACATGACTGAGCAACTAACACTTTCACTATTTTCACTTTCATAATAATGAAAAACAGGGCTGGATGAGTGCAGGCCTTCCCTCTTCAGCAGCCCCCTTTGAGCATGGAGATGCAAGAAGCAGATGAATCTGTGAGTCCTGAGAGGGATAAGGAATAATGCTTGCTCAATGTAAAAAAAAAGTCATATTTTTATAGGCTTATTCCATCTCAATTTGAAAATACATATAGATTGCCTCTTCAATTTTTTTAAAAGATTTTTTTTTTATTTGGACCACTTTTAAAGTCTATTAAATTTGTTACAGTATTGCTTGTATTTTTGTTTTTTGGCTGCAAGTCACGTGGGATCCTAACTCCCCAACCCACACCCCCTACATTGGAAGGTGAAGTCTTAACCTAGAACCACCAGGGAGTTCCCCATAGTACCTCTTATGTACCTAATTCTTACAAGATGCCAAAATGATATAAAAAATAAAAATATCTTCAGGGTGTTTAAAATCTGTCTGGGAAGCCTCAATACAGACATTAAAAACTTATTAAGACCAGAGGGCATGACTTAGAAAGGTTCAAATGATGAGTACACATGTGAAATGTTTTATGATCCCTTTGGAAGCTGTACGTGAAACCTGAGATGGACCTTGGTGAACAGGATAAGTATGAGGAAATGGAGGGAGAGTAGGAACTCAAGAGCATGCCAACATTATGTGCAAATAGGAGCGGCTTCCTAATAAACAGGGCCCAGTGTGAAATGAAAAGGTAGAGACCCCAGTTCTAATTATTAAGCATTTCAAGGTGTGATAGCAGAACATTAAAACAAGCGTAGGTTCTGTGCATCTTCAGAGATTACATGCCCTTGGAGCTTGTCCCAATTACAAATGAGGTGTCAGTGCCTCCTTGGGGGTGGTCAGTGTGCTGATCTTTTGTTTAGCTCTCTTCTCTGAAGATGGTTGAAAGGTGGGAGAGAATCTGGTACATAAGAAGCAGCTCATGGAAGCACCCGCCTTCCCAGGTGGCACCAGTGGTAAAGAATCCGCCTGCCAGTGCAGGAGACTTAAGACACATGGGTTCGATCCCTGGGTTGGGAAGATCCCCTGGAGGAGGAAATGGCAGCCCACTGAAGTATTCTTGCTGGAGAACCCCATGGACAGAGGAGCCTGGCAGGCCACAGTCCATAGGATCGCAGAGTCAGACATGATTACAGTGACTTAGCGCAGCACGGCGTGTGAGCACCCACGAATGAGGATGAGTTGCTGGCTGAATATATACCAGGAGAGGATGCTCGGGATTATTAAATTTGGAAGGCGAGAGGTCAGAGTTTTACAGGAAGGGATGAACAAATAAAAGAAAACACCAAAGGACTTTGAAGCTGGATTAGAGCCAGAGTGAAAATGGAAAGTTATTAAAGCAAAGTAAGGAGACGGATGTGAGCAAGTGAGGGACTAAGGCCTTGGAAGTGTGGTCTCTGAAGAGGAAGTGGCAGGCGTGAGGACTGGAAGGAGCTCCAGTTGCTGACCTCAGACTCAGATGAAGTAGTGCATGAGGAGGCATCGGCAGAGAAACAGAAGCATTTCCCAGAGGTTGGATGTGTGAAGCCAGAGCAGGAGGAGGACTCATGGGATCTTTTCTCAAAGTGCAATTTAATTGATGTAGAGAAATTTAGTTCAGAATATCCTGTGGACAAATACTTGGGAGCGCTAGACTCTGCTGGAAAAATGCCAGAGGTGGATGTGTGTCAGCTGAAATGATTTTTTTTAACATCAACATATTTGTAAAAACCCCATAGTACAGAGCATTAAAAATGTAAGTTTTATTCGTGGGTGATTTATGCTTAGGGAAATAATATTTAAATAAGAGAACTTTGAAATTAATGACTTTTGGGTAAACACAGTTTTATAAGAGCATATAAATGGGATTCCTGTTTATTTTGTGAAAGACTAAAATTCAGTTTGACTTTGAAGAAAGCCTTTGAAATGTGATATCTGAGATAATCATAAAATATATTTCATTTTAGTTATTTTAAAGGTTAAAACAGCATCATGTAAACAATAGTATAGAGTTTAATTTAAATAATTCTGATTGATTTTCAGAATGTAAATCTTTATATTCATTACTCTCATCTTAAAATAGAAATATAATAGCCTTCCATATTGGTTTTTGAGGTTTGTGTGTGTGTGTGTGTGTGTGTGTGTGTGTGTGTGTGTTTTGGTGAGGATGAAAGGAAATGGCTTTATATAAAAAGTGATTAGCCAGTATAAAATACATGAATGCATCCTCAGTCAGTCATGTCTAACTCTTTGTGATTTCATGGACTGTAGCCCACTAGGCTCCTCTGTCCCTGGAATTTGCCAGGCAAGTATACTGGAGTGGGGTGTCATTTTCTCCTCCAGGGAATCTTCCTGATCCAGGGATTGAACCCATGTCTCTTACATCTCCTGAATTGGCAGGTGGATTCTTTACCACTGTTCCACCTGGAAAACCCAGTATAAAACAGATGCTCAAAAGATGTTTATCCCTTCCTTTTCTCTGTATTAAATCCAATCTTCTTATCCTTTGTTTTCTCTCAGGTTTTTTTTCAAAAAGGTTTTTCAATAACCCCTTATATCTTTGTAGTTGTTGTTCAATCGCTAAGTCACGTCCAACCCTTTGCAACCCCCTGGACTGCATCACACCAGGCTTCTCTGTCCTTCACTGTCTCATGGAGTTTGTTCAAACTCATATCCATTGAGTTTGTGTTGCCATCCAACAATCTCATCCTCTGTCATCCCCTTCTTTTCCTGTCCTCAATCTTTCCCTCATCAGGGTCTTTTCCAATAAGTCAGCTCTTCCCATCAGGTGGCCAAAGTATTGGCGCTTCAATTTCAGCATCAATCCTTCCAGTGAATATTCAGAGTTAGTTTCCTTTAGGATTGACTGGTTTGGTCTCCTTGCTGTCCAAGGGACTCTCAAGAGTCTTATCCAGCATCACAGTTCATAAACATCAATTCTTCAGTGCTCAGCTTTCTTTATGGTCCAACTCTCACATCCATACATGACTATTGGAAAAACCATAACTTTGACTATATATGGACCTTTGTCAGCAAAGTGATGGCTCTGCTTTTTAATACACTGGCTAGGTTTGTCATAGCTTTTCTTCCAAGCAGTAAGTGTCTTTTAATTTCATGGTTGCAGTCACTCTGTGCAGTGATTTTGGAGCCCGAGAAAATAAAATTTGTCACAGTTTCCATTTCTTCCCCATCTATCTGCCATGAAGTGATGGGACCAGATGCTATGATCTTAGTGTTTTGAATGTTGAATTTTAAGCCAGATATTTCACTCTCTTCTTTTATTTTCATCAAGATGCTCTTTAGTTCCTCTTCGCTTTCTGCCATTAGGGTGGTAGCATCTGCATATCTGAGATTGTTGGTATTTCTCGTGGGAATCTTGATTCCAGCTTCTGTTTCATCCAGTTCAGCATTTCACGTGATGTATTCTGCATATAAGTTAAATCAGCAGGGTAATGATATACAGCCTTGACATACTCTTTTTTCAGTTTTGAACCAGTCATTCCATGTCCGGTTATAACTGTTTCTTCTTGACCTGCATATAGGTTTCTCTGGAAGTGGGAAAGGTAGTCTGGTATTCCCATCACTAAGAATTTCCCACAGTTTGTTGTGATCCACACAGTCAATGTTTTTAGTACAGACAATGAAGCAGAAATATTTTTTCTAGAATTCTATTGCTTTTTCTGTGATCCAACAGATGTTGGCAATTTGAATCTTATATACATAGATTTGGGCTTCCCTAGCTTTTCCACCTTAATAAAATCTTGAAACTTTTAGATTTATAACCTGTAGTCAACCCAACAGCCTTCACTGGTATTCATCATAAAGAGTAACAAAAGAATCTCTTATTGGTAAGATTAACAATACACTTGACCCTTGAACAATAGGGGTTTTGAATTACATGGGTCCACTTATACATGGATTTTTCTCAGTAGTAAATACCCCAGTACAACATGATCTGCAGTTGGTTGAATCAGGATACTGCTGTTGCAGAGGGTGTGCTATCAATCTTCTATGGATGTTCCACTATGCAGAGGGCCAGTAGGTGCTTCTAACAGTTATATTGTTCAAGGGTCAACTGTATTAGACATCTAAACCAATTAATCATATTTAAAGTATAAGAGATCTTAAAGCTAAACGTGTTCAATCCTCTTATTTATAGATAAATACACCAAATCCTAGAAAGGTGAAGGAAAGGGATTTGGGGATGGGGGGGGGAAGAATTTGTTTAGCAGTTGAATTACATTCCCTGCATAGAACCTCTCACACAGGGAAGAGGTGAAAGGAAAAGGGAGCAACTGTGAACTCAGTCGATTCATTTGCAAAATATGGTGCTGGGGAAAAATAAATATTCGATAGACATAAGTTGATAAACTTAAAATCTTGTGAGGCTCACCTTTACATATTTCATTTATGAGTATGGCTGAAACTGTGGACACGATGGTGGTGGTGGCTTAGTTAGTCCCTAAGTTGTGTCCTACATTTGCAACTCCATGGACGGTAGCCCATCATGCTCCTCTGTCTGTGGGATTTCCCAGGCAAGAATACTGAGGTGGATTGCCATTTCCTCCTTCAAGGGATCTGTCCCACCAAGAAATTGAACCTGGGTCTCTTGCCTGGCAGATGAGTTGTTTACACTAATTACGTGTTGGACCTTTATCACTAATAAGTGTATTTGGTTGGTTAATGAAAACTTTTCAAATGCCTAATTGAGTTATATTTTTCATCATATAGAATCCTGGTGAAATATTTATTATTTTGAGAGATGAAGTAACCAGTGATGCTGTGGAGGTTGAATTTACATCAAATAGTAAATGCATTAGAACACAGCCAGCCCTCTGGAATAAAAGTGTCTGGAGTATGAAAGCTTTAGGTAAGAAATTGTTTTATGCTTTAATAAATATAAAACATCATTCTGAGTTTCTTTCAATAAATTTCTGGTGAATGGTTTCACTTCTCTACAGAAACTAATATTGTTCTGCAGGTGTTTCCTGTGTTTAGCTTTCACACATCCAAGGCTGTTATTATTAATCTGAGTTTGCAAAAGCATGAATGTGTGAATTATGAGAAATTAGCCTATGTACCATGTGGTGAAATGACAGGCAGTAATATCATGTACTTTTAACTGTATCAGCAAAGAGCACTTTAAATGTTAGCTATTAAATTAAGGAATTAAAATCATTCGCTTTATTGTAACAGGATGAGCAAACATTTGGATTTTCATTTGTAATTTTTGTTTGTTTGTTTTTTGTTTCTGCCATGCCCCTGAGTATGTTTTTGTTTGTTTGGAAAGCATAGTTCCTTTTCACTATTTTATCATCTTGGTACCATATCTATATACAATCTCCCCTCTTTTCCTTTTTTAAATTATGAACCTAACCATTTATTATCCAAGTTTGCTTCAACATGATAAATCGTATCAGATTTAAAATTGCAGGTAAAATATACAGACTTGTCTTGATAATTGTACTAAAATCAAAATCCAATATATTAATTTCTGAATGTTTTGATATAAATGTAGGACTTGCTGGTTTTTTAAATCTATGGTATCCTTTTATAATCAGAGAATGAAACTTTATAAATGTGAATTTAAGTAAAGTACAAAGATATTCAATCTTATTATGAATTCGAAAATGTAGTAAAAAATTAAAGAGTATGTCAAACGCATCCAGAGCTTTTTTGCTTTCTTTTTAGAATATAACTAGTGAAATCCATTTACAGAGCATTTACAAATCTTTTCTGTTGTGTTGTATAAAGTATGTGTCCCTTCTGTGGATATCCTCACACAGCTTAGATCAGAGTTGGATTATAGAAAGGGAAGACTCTATAAACATCTTAGACACTGCTTCCTGTCATGGACAAGGACATGCAGAAGTGAAGTGAGAAAGAATTCTGTTTCTTTTGCTTTTCTTCCAAAGCCTCTTACTTCCTTATGTCATATTTTTAAAATGATTTAATGAACAGTAATTTATAATTAGTTTAGAAGTTAAGCTAAATCTAGTTAGACTAAAATCACTACAGAAAAATCAGTATTGCAAATTAAGAAGTACTGAGATAATACTTCCCAAATACCAAATCAAAATGTCAAATAAAATTATTCACATTAAGATTTTATGTTCAGTTTACCTAGTAGCTAAGAGCAGTGGAAAGAATAAAATGTCAAATTTCAGATGTTTTTCAGAAAAATAGAAAACTGTTATTCCATAATTTCTAAGATATATGAGACTATAATATTATCTTTGTGATTGAACAACTAATTTATAGTAAAAATAAATAAAGTATTATTTACCAGTTATGCTAATTAAACCTCTCCAACTCTTTTTTTTTCAACCAGTGTATTCTGTAAGTTAATGATAGATTGTCTTACAAAATGTTGCCTGTTAAGTAACAATATATAGGATAGTTCCATGAATAAGTATGGGACTATGGATGGGACATGGCTCAGCAGAAATGGCCCCAGAGTCTTACTTTCTCTGCCTCGTGGTACTGTTTCTTAAAAATTTTTGAACCCTAGCAAGAACTACATTTTACGTTACGATGCAGGATGTATGCATGAATACATAATGAAAACAAAGGTTTTAAAAGCAATATTTAGACTAATGGTTTCAGCCATGACATGTAAAGAGCTTCAAAGTTGCCACTCCCGTTCTTACAACAAGAAAAACCTGAACAAACTGAAAATCAGTGACTTTTCTTGAACTCGTTGGAGAACTGAAGTTGGAGGGCAAACAACCATTATAACATGTGGAGAGAAAGGTAAATCTAGAGTGACGTCTAAGATCCACTTACCTGGAGCCGAAGTCTCTGGAGCCATAATCTGGTAAGAACACCTAAATGGTAATTCTCGTGAACTGCTGAAGGCTAAGTGTGAACTAGCTTGAAAGTAAGAAACCCCTGGAGGCTGCCATCTTATGTATGCTGTGTGCTCAGTCACATCCGACTCTTTGTGACCCCGTGGACCGTAGCCCTCCCGGCTCCTCTGTCCATGGGATTTTCAAGGCAAAAATGCTGGAGAGGGTTGCCATTCCCATCTCCAGGGGATCTTCCCAACCCAGGGATCAAACCTGAGTCTCCCGAGTCTCCTGCATTGATAGGTGAATGGATTCTTTACCACTGAGTTGTCTTATGAGGCACCTATAATTTTGTGGAATTTATCTCCAGGAATCCCATCAGATTCACACAGTGAAGATCTGAGAAAGATCTGGAAGATTCTGCTGGGTCAGAGGAAACATAATCAAGGGGAAATACTCTCCATGTGTTCTCCATAATGAAGGTCTACTTTTCAGGGGGAAACACTTTCCCAGAGTCTCATCCTACCTGAGGAAGGGAGCCCCCTCTAGCCTTTCTGTCTCATTTAAGGGGGGAGAAAGAAAGCTATGGCATGGCAGAAATGCTAGTGGAGGTCACAGCAAAAGACACAGGCCCACTAAAAGACTGAGAATCACAAGATTAAAGTGCTCCCCCCCGCCCAACATGACGATTACCACAGCAGTGTAATGACAGTGGGTTACATCTTGAAAGTATGCAGATGCAGTGTCTTTCTGAGGAGCAGTACTTAGGGACACACAAGATCAAGAGAGAAGGCAAGGACGAGAGAGGAAGTCGATGACTTTGGCACTGACAGCTACAGCAACCAGTAGATACAGTCCAACTCCTAGATAGATTACTCTCACTACACCCTTACCTATTTTACTTCGTATAGCCCAAACAAATAGCCCTGGTGGCTCAGTCAGTAAAAAATCTGCCTGCAATATGGTAGACCCAGGTTCAGTCCCTGGGTGGGGAAGATCCCCTGGAGAAGGAAATGGCAACCCACTCCAGTATTCTTGCCTGGGGAATCCGGTGGACAGAGAAGCCTGGTGGGCTACAGTCCATAGGGTCACAAGGAGTTCGACACGACTGAGAGACTTTCACTTTCACTTTTCACCCCAAAAAACATATCTGCTTTTCGACAAGAAATTACAAGATATGCCAGAGAGCAAGGAAAAAACAGTCCAGAGCGATAAAATGCACATCAGACCAGACAAGTGTGACGCTTGTTAGACAAGTGTGACACAGATGTTGGAATTATCAGACAGGAAATTTTATACAATTATGATTAAAATGTTACGGGCTGTAGTGGAAAAGTAGACAACATGCAAGAACATATGGGTACTGTAAGTAGAGAGAAACATATTTTTTCATTTTTTTTTCACTGTTATTCAGAACCTCCTAAATTCACGTCATGATGAACTAGAGGGTCACAAACCATAGCTGGAGAAACTAAGTTTTGCAGCTGCACCAGGCAATATGGTAGCCACTGGCCACATCTGGTTATTTAAACTTTATTATAATTAAATAAAGTTTAGAATTCAGTCGCACTAAGCATATGTCAGGTGCTTCATTGGAACATATCCATCATCTCGGGAAGTTTGATTGGACAGCACTGACTGTACACTGGAGTTCCCTTTTCTCTACACCAGCTGCAGAGTAAGAGGGAGTACCCAGTGTGCTCTTGCAGGCTACCTATCTGTGCAGAATCTGCAGTGAAGTTAAGGAAATACTTAACTGGTGCCCAAAAGAGCTGTTTTTATTCTGTATTGAGCCATTTACTGGGAAACTTTAGACACATCTCTTGATCTTTCTGTGCTCGGTTTTCTTACTGATTAAACAACTTCTGTACTTGTATTTTAAGTACTCACGTACAGGATGTTTGGAGATAACGGAGATAATATATGAGACACCACTGAGACATCCAGCTGAGGAACAAAGTATCAGTCTCTCCCTCTAGCAAATCTCATAAACTTGAGTGGCTTTAAAACTTCCTTCTCTGCCTTTTGGGAGAGAATTGAAGTGTCTTTCTCTATAAATACTGTACTCCTCATATTGCCCACTCCCTCCTCCTGTGTTCACATCCCTTGATATAAAATTTGTCCCCTTTCACTCTTGGGCAACCATGCTCAGGAGCACTCCCGGTTCTGAATATCTCACGTATAACTCCTGTACCTACTGATGACTTCCAGGGCAGGAAATGATCTCAGTTAGTATCTCATACCATCTAATACTAGTCTAAACATATTTAAGGTTTTAAATTTTTCTTGTTCTGCTTCTTTGAATACCAAATTAAAATGGAGGATCTAACCCTGAAGTGGAAACATACCAGGGACGCTTCTCTACTCTCAGGGTTCTTTTGAAGAATACTGATGTTCCAAATTCAGGAGATGGCCTCTCTCTGTTGGTCTCTTTCCACTCTAGAAAAAGTGCTCATGTGACTTCACTTTCTAAAAAGCACACCTTCATAATGATGTCCACAGGTTCATCTCTGACAGGTATTGTTTTGTGTTACAGGAATTCGAAGCTTCTATAGTCCCCTTTTGCTAAAACTTATAAAAATACATGTGAAGGCTTTAAATGAGAAATGTTAAATAATTTTAACTCAGAAAGAAGAAAGTATTCCTCTGGTACCTGCATCTCAGGCAGAAAATTATTTTACACAGCAGGGGGACAATCAATTAAAAGTTGAAAGGAATGTAAAATGTATCCAGAAAGAGAATTTCTTGATTAATTAAGAAGCTAAGTTCTGGATAATGTAAATTATAATTTCATATTTAATTTAAAAAACAAGTAAATACTTTAGGATGTTCTAAGTATGCTGAACATACTTAGAAAAAGAACTGTTAAGAAATTATTCTAAATATCACACTTCAGGAAGATGGTTTTAACATGTATTAAATTGGTAGTAATTTTTAGGTGTGACTAAGATTTTGAAGCCACCAATATTTATTTAATAATAATTTCCAATCAAAAATGTTATGTTTATTTCTGTTCCTATAGAAACTTTATGTGGATTGATTCAAAGCTTACTATGTTGTAAAGTGCCAGATTTGGTTAATAAAGGAACACAACTTCTCAGACAAAGAAAAACAGAAAGCAAAAAGCTATTAAGTTAATGGATTTGTGAAATATATATATTTTATGGAAATAGTGAATATAGTTCTGATATTCAGAAATACCTTTGGATTATATTTCCCATGAATTAGTTTGTTCCTCCCCTGGAAAGGTGTGTGTGTGTGTGTGTGTGTGTGTGTTTGTGTGTGTGTGTGTGTTGGTCACTTAGTAGCATCTGACTTCTTGTGACTCCATGGACAGTAGCCCACCAGGCTCCTCCATCCATGGAATTCTCCAGGCCAGAACGCTGGAGTGGGTAGCCTTTCCCTTCTCCAAGGGATCTTCCTGACCCAGGAAGACCTGGGTCTCCTGCATTGCAGGCAGAATCTTTACCATCTGAGCCACTAGGGAAGCCCCCACCTGGAAGGATAGACCACTTAAATAGTGGAAACAGAGAGGGTTGTCAGAGATTCTTGAATGGCCTAGAACTTGATATTTAAAATTTAAATACAGTTCGTTTTTAACCATTGCTCCTCTATATTTTATTATGTATCTATGTCTGATGGAGGTAGGGAGTTCCATCTTTTCCTTCCGTGTCCTTTTTCATCTTCATAACTGACTCTCATATGCTTCCTTAGTTTGGTGATCTTGACCTGCATTTGTGTGTAATTCTGGTGTTAAATGTCACTTGCCTACTTTGTCTAGATAGTAAAGAACAGAACTCACTTTCCCTCTCTTCTGTTGAGTCTTTAAATTAATTGGTTTTTATTTTTTACCGAATAGCTATACAAAGTAGACATCACAGTGACCACAGAGTTGTGGTCAGGAAAAAGCCAATTCAATTAATATGTTACTAAGGAAGGTCTTTCTACCAGAGGAAGCCATAAAAGTTCATCCTGATTTATCAGTGGAAATAGTAATTAGGTCTTGGTTGAATAAATGACATTCAATAGATATGAAAGTGTATACAGCAAAAGCAGTACTTCAAATGGCATCTCTTTGGAGGTTTTCTCTAAAATCAACATTATTATCAGTTGATCTAATGGTAAAATTTTGAGTCAACTAATGACTCAAGACATCAGGAATATATCAGTTTATTCTCATGTTAAATTCTAAACAAATTATTTTAAATATCCTATACTAAGCAATATTCTTACCATGTATCTTTCATGATTTATCATCTGACTTTTCAGAAGGTTAACATCCCATCATAAAACTCCTGATTTGTTTTCTGATAAACAAAACCAATATTTGATTTTAAAATCGTCTTTGTGAAATCTACTGAAATTGATTTCATTTCACTTCAGTAACTCTTCTTTACTGCTCCCAGTTTTTTGAGATTTCTGTTACATTCTCTATTGGATGAATACTTAATTTTGGATGGAAGAACTTTCTACATTTTTTTTTTAATAATGTAAGTGAAGTGACTGGTCAAGCAATATGAGAAGAGAAACTTCAGCTTCTTGATCTAGTTAAATCTAAGATTGTTATTTTGGCTTCAAATTTCCCTAAGCAATATTGTGAGAGGTCCTGTAACCTCTTCAGAAGATAAAGTAAAACTAATGCTTAAACATCCGCTGGATCATGGAAAAAGTAAGAGAGTTCCAGAAAAACATCTGTTTCTGCTTTATTGACTACACCAAAGCCTTTGGCTGTGTGGATCACAAGAAACTGTGGAAAATTCTGAAAGAGATGGGAATACAGACCACCTGACCTGCCTCTTGAGAAACCTGTATGCAGGTCAGGAAGCAACAGTTAGAACTGGACATGGAACAACAGACTATTTCCAAATAGGAAAAGGAGTACGTCAAGGCTGTATATTGTCACTCTGCTTATTTAACTTATATGCAGAGTACATCATGAGAAACGCTGGGCTGGAAGAAACACAAGCTGGAGTCAAGATTGCCGGGAGAAATATCAATCACCTCAGATATGCAGATGACACCACCCTTATGGCAGAAAGTGAAGAGGAACTCAAAAGCCTCTTGATGAAAGTGAAAGAGGAGAGTGAAACAGTTGGCTTAAAGCTCAACATTCAGAAAACGAAGATCATGGCATCTGGTCCCATCACTTCATGGAAAATAGATAAGAAAACAGTGGAAACAGTGTCAGACTATTTTTTTGGGCTCCAAAATCACTGCAGATGGTGATAGCAGCCATGAAATTAAAAGACGCTTACTCCTTGGAAGGAAAGTTATGACCAACCTCAGTTCAGTTCATTTCAGTCGCTCAGTCGTGTCCGACTTTCTGTGACCCCATGAATCACAGCACGCCAGGCCTCCCTGTCCATCACCAACTCCCAGAGTTCACTCAGACTCAGGTCCATCGAGTCGGTGATGTCTTCCAGCCATCTCATCCTCTGTCGTCCCCTTCTGCTCCTGCCTCCAATCCCTCCCAGCATCAGAGTCTTTTCCAATGAGTCAACTCTTTGCATGAGATGGCCAAAGTATTGGAGTTTCAGCTTTAGCATCATTCTTTCCAAAGAAATCCCAGGGCTGATCTCCTTCAGAATGGACTGGTTGGGTCTCCTTGCAGTCCAAGGGACTCTCAAGAGTCTTCTCCAACACCACAGTTCAAAACCATCAATTCTTCAGTGCTCAGCCTTCTTCACAGCCTTCTTCCGACTCTCACATCCATACATGACCACAGGAAAAAACATAGCCTTGACTAGACGAACCTTAGTCGGCAAAGTAATGTCTCTGCTTTTGAGTATGCTATCTAGGTTAGTCATAACTTTCCTTCCAAGGAGTAAGTGTCTTTTAATTTCATGGCTGCAGTCACCATCTGTAGTGATTTTGGAGCCCAAAAAAATAAAGTCAGCCACTGTTTCCACTGTTTCCCCATCTATTTCCCATGAAGTGGTGGGACCAGATGCCATGATCTTCGTTTTCTGAATGTTGAGCTTTAAGCCAGCTTTTTCACTCTCCTCTTTCCCTTTCATCAAGAGGCTTTTTAGTTCCTCTTCACTTTCTGCCATAAGGGTGGTGTCATCTGCATATCTGAGGTGATTGATATTTCTCCCAGCAATCTTGATTCCAGCTTGTGTTTCTTCCAGTCCAGCGTTTCTCATGATGTACTCTGCATATAAGTTAAATAAGCAGGGTGACAATATACAGCCTCAATGTACTCCTTTTCCTATTTGAAACCAGTCTGTTGTTCCATGTCCAGTTCTAACTGTTGCTTCCTGAGCCTGCATACAGATTTCTCGAGGCAGGTCAGGGGGTCTGGTATTCCCATCTCTCTCAGAATTTTCCACAGTTTCTTGTGATCCACACAGTCAAAGGCTTTGGTGTAGTCAATAAAGCAGAAACAGATGTTTTTCTGGAACTCTCTTGCTTTTTCGATGATCCAGAGGATGTTGGCAATTTGATCTCTGGTTCCTCTGCCTTTTCTGAAACCAGCTTGAACATCAGGAAGTTCACGGTTCACGTATTGCTGAAGCCTGGCTTGGAGAATTTTGAGCATTACTTTACTAGCATGTGAGATGAGTGCAATTGTGCGATAGTTTGAGCATTCTTTGGCATTGCCTTTCTTTGGAATTGGAATGAAAACTGACCTTTTCCAGTTCTGTGGCCACTGCTGAGTTTTCCAAATTTGCTGGCAAGAAATGATTATATTACTCAAAAATAATGGAGGTTAGAAGGTAAGGAGAAAAGATTTATTGCTTTGCTTTTATTATAATTTTAATGTATGTTTTTATTTGTTAAGTTTTTTAAACAATTAAGTGCAAAAGTATACATTTTGTTTTGTGATTTCTAACTGCTAAGGATAAAAAAGAAAACAATTTCATGTTAAAAGTAAAATTGTTATGAATTCTTAAAACCTCACTTCATATTCTCTAAGAGATGTAATAATATGGTACATTTGTTTATCTACTCAGCTCCTCTCATTTGTGTTTTACAGATTTTCCTGCTGGCTCTGTCAATGTTGATGTCTACGTTGATGGAATCATTAAGGCCACAGCAGAGATTAAATACTATACAACCCAGAAGGCTATGAAATGCCTGTTAGGAGCTGCAGGTCCACGAGATGATGTGTACCAGGTAAGCTGCTCTTTCCATGAAGTCTGTAATAAGCCAAAGAGCTAACATAGAATAAATGAATACATACTTTGGTATAAAGTCTGAATGCTGGTTGAATAAGATGAATTACTGATCAATAGGAAAGGAAGAAATTGACCTCTGTGATGCAGAAATGTAGATAAATTAGTTAGTATAAGTCAAATCATTTCAGGTGATGTCACAACAGGTTATCCATTACAAAGTATTAAGGCTACTCTGATGGGCTCATTTTAAAGCTGTTACAGACCAGATAAAGACAAAAGGATTAAAGAGAACTCTTAAACACTGAATTTTCTCTTTAGTTAGATGTGGGTAATACAAAATAAAATTTTGAAGTTAAGGATTCAGACAAGTCAAGAATACCATCAAAACAGAAGTGTGTGGTGTTAACCTGGAAATCGTTATTTTCATGAGGACATTTCCAAGCTCGGTGTATTTTTTTTCTTAGTTTCATTTATCACTCTTTTCTGACAGTGAGAGTAATTCTTTAAATTAATAACATTTATTTGAAATTCCAGAAAAGCTAAACTTTTCTGGAAACTCTACGAAGAGGAGTTTTCAGGTTTTTTTCACTGGTGTGACATAGTGGTACTTGGGAGTGATGACTTGCTGTGGAGTTTACAGTCCTGTCCAGGGTCCTTAGTTTGGACATTTTCCAGTGAATAGTAGATACTGTGAGTGCCCTGCCCTGATGGACTGAGAAGGTAAAATGTGCATTTTGAGTCATTGTAAGCCACTTGTTTAATTTCTGCATTTTTTTGCTGCTGTTGTCGTTGTTACATGATCCACTTTTAGTAGAAAGCTTGCTCAGTGTGGAACTTCTTTATATGCTTATTACATCAAATCTTCACTGAAAAAACTGTCATTTCATTCAACAGCTATTTGATAATTAGAATTACAACCTTGCTTAATTACCTTGGTTTTTCTGGGGGAAGGAGGAAGCAGACCAGAGGAAAGGTGAAGAAAAAGGTAGTTGAACTGCGCATGTCATCTTTAGATTTACCACAAAACACTCCCTTAGGTTTGTAACAAAACCATCAGTGATAATGATGTTGACAGGTTGTCAGGAAGCCTTACTGTTTAAACTAGTTTGAATTGGTGGCTTTGTTATTTGTTTTGTGTGACACATTTTTTTCTATTAGTATTCTCCTTTTATGAATGATATATTTGGAAAAGGTTAAAATATCCTAGAGAATCGAGAGTGAAATACCATTTGTCAGACTGAGGAGCCTGAGGACATTTGAGAAAATGTCTATATTGTAATTGCAAAGCAAAAATAAAAGTAACAGCTTGAAATACAGATTTTTTTCATTTTCCTGTGATGTCTACTTTATTCTACTTTAAAAACTTTATCCATTGCAAAATGACTAATGAAGCGTTATATTGCACTATAAGGTATTCAGTCAGCATAGAAGTAAAGTAGTCCCCAAAACACATTTTTCTGTTGATTTTGCCTTTGGGGAGCAAAAAAATATTTAGTATATAATGAAAATGGGATGTAATTTATGACTCAAAAGTTTTTCAGAATGTTTCAGATATCCAAGTCATGATTTCTTCTGTAGCTTTGAATGAACACAAACTTTTTTTGAGTAGTTTTTTGATAACTAGAAAAATAATCTGTTTCATTTCTACCGTCAGTGTCAGAAATGAGAGGTGAGGAAGGGTTCTCTCCACTGAGCCCTGGTGCCTAGTGAAAGGGGGATTGCAGGCAGTCACAGCTTGATTCAGGTTTTCACTCTTGGGAGACACTTTAAACCTGAGGTTTGAGTCCTGGGGCTTCCCTGGTGGCGCAGAGGTTAAAGCGTCTGCCTGCAGTGTGGGAGACCTGGGTTCAATCCCTGGGTCGGGAAGATCCCCTGGAGAAGGAAATGGCAATCCACTCCAGTATTCTTGCCTGGAGAATCCCATGGACGGAAGAGTTTGGTGGGCTACAGTCCATGGGTCGAAAAGAGTCGGACACGACTAAGCAACATCACTTTCACTTTTCTGAGTCCTGAGAGGTAGAATGATTCTAAGTTGGTGACAGTAGACTACAGCTTGACAAGAAACATTAAGAGATTTGGATTAATATATACAACTGAAGATATTTTAGAGTTTGCGCTATTGTCATAAGAGGACCTGTAAATGTTGTGGATTTAAATGAAACAAATTCTGAGACTGAGATTTCAGACCAGACCAAGACACACCATCACAATCCTGATGGAAGGGAAGTCTGCGTGTCACTCAGTGTCCTTTACATCTTGGACTAATGGGTTTCATCTCATCCACTGGCATCCGGACCGCGGGAGGTGTCCCTACCATGAATTTGCTGAGATGGTAAAAATCAGACTCCACCCTTGATTAAAAAGAAGGAACTGCAGGGACACAGAGGAACCTTGTTGTGCTTTAGGGTTACTTGGCCTCAAAGGACGTGTCCCACCCCACACTGTGTTTCTCCTTATGGACTTTTGATTGCTTGTTTTGACATTTCGCTTTGCTGTCATGTAAGTTATATTCTGAAAGTTGTAAAAAGTTATGCTTTTCCTCTCCAGCATACAACACTGCTATTTCTTTCCTATGCTTCTCAACTACTTAAACTGGGAAATTTGTGTATGTCGCAGATAGTCCACTGACCATCTCTACTTAAGAACAACATACATTGGAAGTTTATTCAGCACAGTTATTATATATCTGTGAGGACATATACCAGCAGATTTATGGGTTGTGTGTGTTTTTTTAATATTCTGCCCACTTAGCTGAAATGGTATACTAAAAGAGCTATCCTGAGTTTTCTTATAAATGTTAATGGCAGATGTGATTTAAGTAATCCTTAAAATTAGTAATTAGATACTTCCTATAATCATTTCAAAGCTCTTGGGCATTTAATAACATGAATATTCTGGAAATTTGAGGGAAGGAACAGTAATGAGAAATCTATGGATTTTAGTTTTCAGTAATCCTCAAATTTGTGGTAAGCGACTTTCTATTATCATTTAAAAACTGTAGGGCATATAGCAAAATGATCATTCTGTGAATCTGAGGAAAGAAATGATAAAGAGAAATTTTATTTTCTTAGTTTATTTTGAAGATGTCTATTAGGCTTCAGAAGACTTTAGCTAAACCAGCTTATTACCTAACTGCTTCCTAAATCATTTTGTATTTTTTTGCATAAATATTAAACCCCAGCATATAGCCTCATAAAGGGACAATTTTCAGACCGTCACCTAGAACAGTGAATTCAGATGAAAAAATCCAAAGCCCTATTTGGGAAGATAATTAGAATTCAAGTATTAGTGTTAGAAAAACTAGTAACTCCTATTTAACTGAGATAATTAAAGCCTTTGAGACTTCCATCTTATTTACAAAATTATCTAGGGGCAACAATAAGTTTAACTTTATATAGGAAAAACTAGATATAAAAAAACCACACTAGGTCAGAATGCTAAACTATAATAGCAATTATTGATCAAAGCGTTAGGCTCATGTTTATCAAGAGAGTTTTTGGAATAGTACCAAATAATTTTTATTAGTTGTAGTTCTTATTGATTAAAAGGTATATTGCATTGAATATGTTTATCATCTTGCATGTTTTACTTTATACCTATTGAAATCTTATTTTCGTCTTTGTGTTAGGTCCATTTCATTGCTACTTTTTATTAAACTATATGTATTACTCAATCTTTGCATGAAATATTCCCTTGGTATCTCTAATTTTCTTGAAGAGATCTCTAGTCTTTCCCATTCTGTTCTTTTCCTCTATTTCTTTGCATTGATCACTGAAGAAGGCTTTCTTATCTCTTCTTGCTATTCTTTGGAACTCTGCATTCAGATGCTTATATCTTTCCTTTTCTCCTTTGCTTCTCACCTCTCTTCTTTTCACAGCTATTGATAAGGCCTCCCCAGACAGCCATTTTGCTTTTTTGCATTTCTTTTCCATGGAGATGGTCTTGATCCTTGTCTCCTGTACAATGTCACAAACCTCATTCCATAGTTCATCAGGCACTCTTATCTATCAGATCTAGGCCCTTAAATCTATTTCTCACCTCCACTGTATAATCATAAGGAATTTGATTTAGGTCATACTTGAATGGTCTAGCGGTTTTCCCTACTTTCTTCAATTTAAGTCTGAATTTGGCAATAAGGAGCTCATGATCTGAGCCACAGTCAGCTCCTGGTCTTGTTTTTGTTGACTGTATAGAGATTCTCCATCTTTGGCTGCAAAGAATATAATCAATCTGATTTTGGTGTTGACCATCTGGTGATGTCCATGTGTAGAGTCTTCTCTTGTGTTGTTGGAAGAGGGTGTTTGCTATGACCAGTGCATTTTCTTGGCAAAACTCTGTTAGTCTTTGCCCTGCTTCATTCTGCATTCCAAGGCCAAATTTGCCTGTTACTCCAGGTGTTTCTTGACTTCCTACTTTTGCATTCCAGTCCCCTATAATGAAAAAGACATCTTTTTGGGGTGTTAGTTCTAAAAGGTTTTGTAGGTCTTCATAAAACCATTCAACTTCAACTTCTTCAGTGTTACTGGTTGGGGCATAGACTTGGATAACTGTGATATTAAATGGTTTGCCTTGGAGACGAACAGAGATCATTCTGTCGTTTTTGAGACTGCATCCAAGTACTGCATTTCGGACTCTTTTTTTGACCATGATGGTTACTCCATTTCTTCTGAGGGATGGTGATGGACAGGGAGGCCTGGCGTGTTGCGATTCATGGGGTCGCGAAGAGTCAGACACGACTGAGCAACTGAACTGAACTGAACTGATTACCCAATCTTTGGTTTACTGCCTACAAATATTTAATACACTGTGAAGCCAGATAGGGTTGAAGTGGAGGACATGGATTAAGAGAACTCTCACATCATAAGGAATTTCCCAGTTTTTTTTTTTTTTTCATTAGTTCCTTTACAGGTTGGTTTCTTCATTAAGTTAAAGCTTAACATTAGTGGTTATCTCCCTTAAAGAGGTCTTCAGAAGATTCTTCCTACTGAAAGAAACTGGGAACTTCAGGACTCTTAACTTTTCTTTAAAAAAAAAAAAGTCCTTGCCTCTCTCAAAAGGTTGATAAACACACAAGCCTTCAGGGTCCTACATCTTTTCCAACACTGACTCCTCCACAGCATGCCTCCTTGTCTCCTTAATTCCCTCCATTATTCCTGTGTTTTAGCCACCCAGGACAGGGCCTTCTTTAAACACACAGTAAGCCATTTACCCTCATCTTTAAGGCATGGCATTGTGGTTTTCATCTTTGCATGCTGCTTCTTCACGTGGTTATAGTTCCTGATGCATGTGGCGCAACTGATACTAAGGGTTTAAAAACATGAGAAAAGAGTGATACGTGTTTTCCTAGTGCTATTTAAATAAATAAGTGAAAACCTATAATATAAGTATACAAATAAGAGAGAAATGAAATCTTCCCTTTGAAAAATTATACTGCTATTTATTTATAAAATTGAATAAATGAATCTGATGCTTATGAAAGTAAGGGACTCTCAGAGGTTCACAATACTAGGCAAATTTGTACTACAAACTTTCCTTCACATCCTACCTCAGCCATGAACTCCATGTACATATACTTCATCATTGTTGGTCAGTCCCTA
This sequence comes from Ovis canadensis, assembly GCF_042477335.2. Classification (NCBI taxonomy): domain Eukaryota; kingdom Metazoa; phylum Chordata; class Mammalia; order Artiodactyla; family Bovidae; genus Ovis; species Ovis canadensis. The sequence goes on along the minus strand of NC_091250.1, from coordinate 38,920,080 downwards.
AGTCATGTCCGACACTTTGCAACCCCGTGAGCTGCAGTACATCAAGCTTCCCAAATATACTTCATAACTGACTTTTAATGGCTGTAAAATTTTTGATTTGATCTTGCCTTTCTTATGAACGTTAAGAAGAGGTTTATTACTCAAAAATGCCTAAGGTCTTACCTCTCTCAAAAGGCTGCTTATTATCTTTCCTTTTTCCTACTGGACTGTGGCAGTGTGGTATAAGAGAAATAGTTCTAGATAGGGCAGGAGCAGGAGTTGGATTCTTTTATTTAGTAATCACTTCATGAGCGCTCATTTTCCCTAGTGCTAAAGGAATTCCCTCCTGTGAACAGTGAAGAAATTTAAGTATATGATCTCCAAGGTCATTTCCAGCTCAAATATTCCATAATTGTAAGTCAAGGAAAAAAAAAAATGCTTGTTTAGATTGAGAGCTATGACCATTCTCCATTAAAGAAGACTGACTTGCAAATATATGGGCTTTCCATATAGCCTTTATTTCCATTTTATTTGCACTGATTCTTAATTCTACTCCCAGAGAAGAAGGAAGTGATTTGAGTTTCATGTACCTTTGATCAGTTTTATTACTTGTTTTGTATTTCTGAGCAGAGATTTGGACTGTAGCCCCCCAGGCCCCACTGTCCATGGGATCCTCCAGGCAAAAATTCTGGAGTGGGTTGCCATCTCCTTCTCCAGGGGATCTTCCCAAGCCAGGGAGAGAACCTGCGCCTCCTGTGTCTCCTGCATTGCAGGCTTTTGAAAGATTCTTTACCCACTGAGCTATCACGAAGAAAACCATCAGATTTTTAATCAGACAAAGAATAGTCCAAATGCAATTTGAAGATGTATTTCTGGATTCATTTTTCACATTGTTTGTTCTCCAATTGGAATGGACCAATAAGAGTAAAACAAATCTTTTGAAGTTTAGATGTGACATTTCCTAACGGTTAATTGATGCCTGATTAGGATACCCCAGACTCAATGATTATACTCACCTCCGTTACAAATCAGTGACTCAAACAAGAACACACAGCTAGTACACTCATCCATTTATTTAGAGAAAAACAAGTAAATCAGTTAGCTTTAATGGTAGATACAGCCACTGTTATAAGAAAAGACTATTGCTGAGCACAGAAATAGCCAGTGACATAACTATACTGTTGTTTCTCTACAATTCTTGATCTTATATGCCATCTTAGTCCATTTTCATAGTTATTGGTCCCATATGTTTCAGTTTATGTTTAGCTACTATTTAGAACATATTTTGTTAATGACTTCTTAATTTATAGTTTCTGCTCACTTGATGGAAATAAATACTTCCTCAGTGCTTTATTTCTCCCAAACTGAAGTGTCTGTCTTGCACCTTATATCCGCTTTCTTCTTGTCAAGCTGGGGCTGGCTTTGACTGCCCTCTGCAGAGGATGTCTCTGTGCTGGTGTAAATGCTGTCTATAGCAACCCCATCCAAGCACAGCCTTCTGCTTTTCCTGTCTAGTTCTTTAGAGCATTCAGATCTTCAATCATAACGAGCATTTTTAAACAACCCTAAAAAACAAAGCACAAGTCAAACACTGTTAACAAGGTTCCTTCATAGCTTTATTCATATAAATAAAAGGTAGGAACAAACCTCAAATATTCCGTACTTCTTTGGAAATTAGAAGACTAAAAAACCTTGCGGCCAAAATGTGTTTGTTTGCATTTACTAAAAGTCATTGTACATTCTTGTGGTTCTCTTTATTAAATAGTATTAACAATAAGATAAAGAAATAAAGAGGAATATAATTTGGGAAGTTTAAATTGTGTTTAGCATTCATGAAATATGCTTCTACATTAAACTGTATCAGGACATAGGAAATTAAGTAAAATAAGTCTTTGATAAGGAAAATTAAACTTCTAAGAACTTATTATTTTTCAGAGATCAGCCATTTAGTTTCATCAACCTTATTAAGTATCAACACACAAACAAATATAAATCAGTTATGCACAAGTCCCTCCCAATAAATCTGATGAACATTTAAAAAATGTAACTTGACTTTTCAACAGCAATTAACACCATTGAACAAACTTACTGTCTTGATTTAATTTTTCTCCTTAACTTCCAGGAAGACATGTGTTCCTGGTTTTCTTCTTACACCCTTTGCCTTTCATTTGCAATCTCTTCATTGTAGATCTATAAAATAAAATTTTAAATCCATCCAGTTTTGATTCTTAGCCACCCTTATTTTTTGATGAATATTTCCTCTGCAATTTATCTCATTGGTTTATGAGGTGTACACCAACTGTGGATTTCCTTTAAGCCTATCTCTCACTGTTCTCTAACTCATGAAATGCATCATAGTCAATCTGTTTTAAAAACCAGAAACACAGGAGTCTCCTCATACCTTGCACTCCCGCACCCTAAAAATTCAATCCATTATTAAGCCATATCAGTTTTACTTACTAAATATTGCTCACTTCTGTATACATCTCTCTAGTTTTCACACTTTAGTGGACCTTTTCCTCTTACCTACATTGCTAGACTAATCTCCTAACTGGTTCCCAACTGTAGGTTTTGCACACACCCTACTTATCTGAAGTCCCTGGTCTGTGAGGGTATTTTAAGAATAATGATGTCAGCATACAATTCTCTTGCTCAAATACTTCAATAGATTCCAGTTGTTAAACGGATTTAAAAAATCTTTAGCATGAAAAATATGGCCTTGATGTCATTGCCCCTCTCACCTTCCAACTTAATCTTTTTAATAAAATAATTTATTTTTAGTTGGAGGATAATTGCTTTACAGTATTGTGTTGGTTTCTGCCATATATCAACATTAACCAGCCTTAGGTATATGTCTGTCCCCTCCCCCTGGAGCCCCCTACCCCTCTAAGTTGTCACAGAGCACCAGATTTGAGCTCCCTGCGTCATATAGTACCTTTCTACTAGCTGCCTGGTTTCACATATGCTAATATATACGCTGCAGTGCCTCTGTCTCAATTTCTCCCACCTCTCCTTCCCTCTCTGTGTCCACAAGTCTGCTCTCTATGTCTGCGTCTCCACTGATGCGTGCAGATAGGTTTATCGGTACCATCTTTCTAAATTCCCTATATATGTGTTAATATGAGATATTTGTCTTTCTCTTCCTGACTTACTTCACTGTGTATAATAGGCTCTAGGTTCATCCACCTCATCAGAACTGAATCAAATGTGTTTCTTTTTATGGCTGAATAATATTCCATTGTGTATATGTACCACAACTTTTTTATCCCTTCATCTGTCGATGAACATCTAGGTTGCTTCATGCCCTGGCTATTGTAAATAGTGCTGCAGTGAACATTGGAGTGTATGTGCCCTCTTCAGTTATGGTATCCTCAGGGTATATGCCCAGTAGTGAGGTTGCTGGGTCATATATAGTTTTATTCCTAGTTTTTAAAGTAATCTCCACATTGTCTTCCATAGTGGCTGTGTAAATTACATTCCCCCCAACAGTGCAGGAGGATTTCCTTTTCTCCACACCCTCTCCAGCATGGATTGTTGTAGATTTTTTGACGATGGCCATTCTGACTGGTGTGAGGTGATACCTCATTGTAGTTTTGATTTACATTTCTCTAATAATGAGTGATGTTGAGCATCTTTTCATATGTTTGTTAGTCATCTGTATATCTTCTTTGGAGAAATGTCTGTTTAGGTCTTCTGCCCACTTTTTGATTGGGTTGTTTTTCTGGTATTGAGCTGAATGAGCTGCTTGTGGCTTTTGGAAATTAATCCTTTGTCAGTTGTTTCATTTGCTATTATTTTCTCCCATTCTGAGGATTATCTTTTCATCTTGTTTGTAGTTTCCTTCACTGTGCAAAAGATTTTAAGTAGGTCCCATCTTAATCTTCTGCTTCTGCTTTCCAGGACCTCTGATCTGCTTTACTTTTAGTTAATTTCCTACCTCAGGGCCTTTATATGTGCTCCTCTGTAACTGAAACCCTCTCTCTATCGCCCTTTCCAATAAGTATCTTCATCTAGTTAGTTTTAACTCCAATTTTTAATCTAGCACCTCTTCCTCAGCGGAGCCTTCCTTGATCCATTCATCTCCCTATGTATCTCTTTGTAATACTATAATTTGACATTTCTGGGTGTGATATTTTTCAAGTTATCTTTCATTATCTGTCTCTCATTAAACTCCAAAGTCAATAAAGGTGGGGATGCTATCTGTTTAGTTCCCTGTTTCATATCCAAAATCAAGTACACTGCTAGATACATGGCTGCTCAATGTGTATTTTGTTGGATGAAAGAATATACATTAAATTCCCCACCCAACTTCATGTGATCCATCAATCAGAGGTCCTGGCTTCCTGATAGCACAGACACAGGCCATTTTGAGAAGGTTATTGGGCTATTGGCTAAGGCAGTGCTGCTTTTGGCTGAAGTTAAAAGAGCAGGGCAAAAAAAAAAAAAAGGGACAACAAAGGAAAAAATCAAATGAATATAAAATGATGAGACTAATTCTATTGTTTGTTTTGGAAGCTAGCATCTAAAACAATTCAAGAGAATAATTCCCAAAATTTTTCAAGAAATCATGGCCTCATTTAGATAAAGATTTTTTGAAAGACATTTCTTTGAATGGTCTAATGCAATATTTGTTCCAAAGCTCCCCTCAGAATGGGAGAAAATAACTGCAAACAAAACAACTGACACAGAATTAATCTCCAGAGTATATAAGCATTTGATACAGCTCAGTATCAGGAAAACAAGCAGCCCAATCAAAAAGTGGGCAGAAGACCTAAACAGATATTTCTCCTAAGTTATACAAATGACCAATAAACACATGAAAAGATGTTCAACATCACTCATTATTAGAGAAATACAAATCAAAACTACAATGAGGTATCACTTCACACCAATCAGAATGGCCATCATCAAAAAATCTGCAAATAAATGCTGGAGAGGGTGTGGAGAACAGGGAACACTCCTACACTGTTAGTGGATATATAAACTGAAATAACCATTATGGAGAACAGTATGGATATTTCTTTAAAAAACTAGGATTAAATGTACCATATGACCCAGCAACCCCACTACTGGGCATATATCCTGAGAAAACCATAATTCTAAAAGACACGTGTACCCCAGTGTTCACTGCAGCATTATTTACAATAGCCAGGGCATGGAAGCAACCTAGATGTTCATTGACAGATGATAAGGAAAATGTGGTACGTATATTAAAATGGTATATTACTCAGCCATAAAAAAGAATGAATTTGAGTCAGTTCTAGCGAGGTAGATGAACATAGGTCCTGCTATACAGAGCGAAGTAAGTCAGAAACAGAAAAACGATTATAGTATATTAACGCATATATATGAAATATAGAAAAATGATACTGATGAACCTTTTGCAAGGAAGGAATGGAGATGCAGATGTAAAGAATGGACTAGTGGACACAGTCGGGGCAGGGAGGGAGTGGGACAAATGGAGAAAGTAGCATCAGTATATTTACACTATTGTGTGTAAAGTGGATTGTTAGTGAGAAGTTGCTGTGTAACACAGGGAGCTGTCTGGTGCTCTGTGATGACCTAGAGGGGTGGATGTGGGGAAGGGAGGGATGCTCATGTGGGAGGGGATATACATGTAATTATGACAGAAACCAACAAAACATTGTAAAGGACATCAGGAGGGAGGGGACCTATGTATACCTATGGCTGATTCATATTGGTGTTTGACAGAAAACAACAAAATTCTGTAAAGCAATTATTCAGTTAAAAACTAAATACATGTTTAAAAACACCCTTATTTTGTTTCACATGCATATACCTGCATGCTAAGTCGTTTCAGTTGTGTCTGAATCTTTGCAACACTGTGGACTGTATCCCACCAGACTCCTTTGTCAGTGGGATTCTCCCGACAAGAATACTGGAATGGGTTGCCATGCCCTCCTCCAAGGAATCTTCCCAATCCAGGGATGAAACCCACATCTCTTACATCTCCTGCACTGGCAGGCGGGCTCTTTGCCACTAACACCACCTAGGAAGCCCATATTTAACAGTAGTAAGGTCTGACTAAGGTCCGTCTAGTCAAGGCTATGGTTTTTCCAGTGGTCACATATGGATGTGAGAGTTGGACTGTGAAGAAGGCTGAGCGCCGAAGAATTGATGCTTTTGAACTGTGGTATTGGAGAAGACTCTTGAGAGTCCTTTGGACTGCAAGGAGACCCAACCAGTCCTTTCTGAAGGAGATCAGCCCTGGGATTTCTTTGGAAGGAATGATGCTAAAGCTGAAACTCCAGTACTTTGGCCATCTCATGCGAAGAGTTGACAAACTGGAAAAGACTCTGATGCTGGGAGGGATTGGGGGCAGGAGGAGAAGGGGACGACAGAGGATGAGATGGCTGGATGGCATCATTGACTCGATCGACGTGAGTCTAAGTGAACTCCGGGAGTTGGTGATGGACAGGGAGGCCTGGCGTGCTGCGATTCATGGGGTCACAAAGAGTCGGACACAACTGAGAGACTGAACTGAACTGAAGGTGTTACAGAATGATTGCTAAAGGGATGTAAGGGTGAGAAAAGACATGGTTCTTATGGTTATTCTAACAAATGCCTGCCATAGAAAACTTTATTTCATTTCTTTTTTGTTTCATTATTCATATCATTAAATATCTTCATTCAAAAGTCTGTTCAAGTTTGATCAAATTAAAGTTTTGGGACTTTTTTGACCTTATGTGAGGGAGGGGTCAAGTCAAAAAATTCAGCACAAATTCAATCAATGGTCTAGAAGAGTATTGTTGTTTTGACTTTTATCAGATTGCCTTCACATAATTATGATGTTTATACATTTCTCATGACTGATGGAGCTGACAGAAACTACTAATTGTTCACTTATATTTCTTTTTCCTTTCTTGTATGGTAATATAACTGGCACATGACCACCCAGGTAATTATTACACTTGCTGACTCCTTTGCAGCTACATGTAGTCATATAACTAACTGATGGCCAATGGCATGTCAATGAAAGTGATTTGTGCAAATTTCTGATCATGTTCTTAAAAGAAAGATGCAGTCATGCTCTCCCCATTACTCAGTTTTTCCTGTGACTGACTGCAGTGCTAACAAGGGAATGATTTTTGAACCATCCAAAACCATGAAAATGATACACAGCAGTGAAATGAAATAGAGCCTGGATCCCATAATCAAGGAGCCAGGACAGCAGCCCCAGACTGCCTCATTCCAGATGTTTATATTAAAGAGAAATGGGCTTCTGTCTTGCTTTAGCCTCTGACGTTTTGGATATCTGTACTACAGTATAAAACCTACATTCTAACTAATTTTAAAGATAAACATTACACAATTTAAAAAGAGAAACTAAATTATTTGTTCAGACTTATTTCCCCAAGCTAGCCTTTGCACTTAATTTGTTCAGTTAGTGCAAAGGCTAGTTTGGGGAGTGAACTCTCCTCATGAATAGATGTGCACTCTTCTAAATCACAGTGATTGTATTTCATGTCCTATAGCTAAGGGCTCACATCAAAGTATTTATTTAAACTCCTAAGTAATTCTGTTGGGTAAGTATTATTAAGGTCCACAACTAATGAGTCCTGAAGCAGGCATTTCAACTCAGATCTCACAATATATTTTCTTCCTGGTATAATTGCTTCAAGTTATTTAAAGATATTCTACAGCTACATGAATACCTAATCAATAGTAAATACAAAATATTTGAAGGAGGTGTTAAATTGCATTGTTTAATACTCGTAACACTTATTTTTGCATATGTGGTCACGACATGTTGAAATTCTTAGAACTGACTCACTTAAAACTTAGAAAAAGTAATTTGACAAAGGAAAATATCTCTTTTATCTTAGCCCAATTTACTTGTTTATTCTTTTACATTAAGTGCTTGAAGTTGAATACTTGTAAAAAAGCAAAAGGCTTTTTATAACCAGAAAATATTTGTTCTGTTCTCTGTCATTCTCTCTACAAGCTGTAGGAGGAAATTTTGTTTAAGATATGTAAACTGTGTATCAGATTTTCCTTTAAATGTCTATTTTGGCTGGCTTTCATAGCACACATTATGAACAATGGAATAAACGAAGTGAATCTTATTTTCTTTTACTAGTGAAACTTAAGGAAGCATAAAAATTTGTTATAAGAAAAACAAGATGTTTTTAGTTCAACCATTGCTTTTCTTTTTAGATACCTGAAAGTAAAATGCTGCAAATGATATATTTTGTCTCCTATTTTGAACATTTCATAGCCTTCCTATGATTATTTCACTGAAATCATTTCTCTTGTTAAGATTCTTTACTACTACTGTATTTCTTTACCAGATTTTTAAAAATAACTTAGTATTCTGTAGTCAACCTTAGAGGTTTATTCATTCAACATCATTATTTCAAAACCTTTTTCCTTGCCTCTTGTCAGCTATTAAATATGGGAAGATTAGATTTTTGTATTTTTAACCACCCTTCTAGTTAGATATGGGGTTCGCAAGCGGCTAAATGGTAAAAGAAAAAAAAATGCCTACCAATGCAGGAGATGCAGGTTTGATCCCTGGGACAGGAAGATCCCCTGGAGGAAGAAATGGCAATCCACTCCAGTATTCTTGCCTGGGAAACCCCATAGACAGAGGAGCCTGGCGGGCTACAGTCCCTGGGGTCGCAAAGAGTCAGACAATACTGAGCCACTAACACTCATTTTGCTTTGCGTTACATAGCTATAACTTTCATCCTTTCTCTTCACTTCTAAACAGGACTTTTAGAAAATCCAGAAAGGCTTGAACCACTTTATTATTTGAGATAGGCAGATTATTGAAAAATGAAGAAATAGAATAAATCATTTTTTTCAACCCAATCATTTAATTTCTGTGACTTCATATTGGCAGTCTATCTAATTTACTTGGAAATCATTTCAAAAGTCTTTAGTAGATATTTTTGTTCCATAATCCTCTCTCCACCCCATGGATTTTGTTCATTGACCTACTTTCTTAGCTTTAATCATCTAGGTCACAAGTCAGTTTAATCCCAGCCATTGCTTCACAAAACACAGTTTAAAAGAAATGGTAGCTTTTGCAGTCCACTATGTCATTGGTAGTACAAGACCAATAACTCCTTCCAAAATGTTCAGATTAGGGAAATAAAGTTGATATATAATTATTTTATATCTACAGGTGAAAAAATAGGTCAAGATGAATATTCACCCTCACTTTGACACAGAAGTAAAATAATCTCATTTCTGACCCTTAAATTGAAGAATCAGATTCATCATTTTATCTCATTTATTAAAATGAAGCATATATTTTAACAGAATTTATTATTGAAACAAATGACAGTGTTATCATTGACTTCCTATAATTCTCTTCTAAAATTAGTCAATTTTCAAGTAAATTAGCTCATCCAAAGAGAGTGAGTGAAAATTGCTCAGTCGTGTCCAACTTTTTGCGACCCCATGGACTATACAGCCCATGGAATTCTCCAGGCCAGAATACTGGAGTGGGTAGCTTTTCCCTTCTACAGGGGATCTTTCCAACCCAGGGATCAAACCCAGGTCTCCCACATTATAGGCAGATTATTTACCGGCTGAGTCACAAGGGAAGCCCAACCAAAAGCAAAGACTTATTTCTTGCATTCATTTTTCTATTATTCTAATAACTGGCTTTTTTCCAAGTCCCTAATATTTTATATTATTATTTTTAAAAAGTTGTAAGTATTATTAAAGATTACCCAGTATTTATCCTAGTCAATAATTTTTATTATCTTGCACTAAGTAAGTTTCTTTGTAAATAATTAAACTAACAAAACATTTCCTTTTCATTTGAAAACAGAGTGACATCGACAAACTTGATGATATTCTCACATCCACATTCAAACATGAGATACCATACTATGAATTCCAATCTCTCCAAACTGAAATCTGCCCTCAAAAGGAACGTGAGTATTTTCCAACTGCATCAATTATTCTTTTTGTCACATTTCACTCTACGTAATAAATATTATAGCAAAGAGTATAGAATTGCTGATGAAATGTTTTCAAAAACTCCCATCCTTGGTGAGAGAGCTGGTTTTTATTCCAAGAAAATATCTGGATAATGAATGAGGAAAATTGTTCATCATAGCATTATTTATAATTACCAAAAATGAAAATAACTCAGTCCTTTAAAGATAGGTCATTGATCAAATAAATTTCGGTACATATGTTAATGCAGCCATCATAAACAAATTTTATTTTAAACTGATTTGCTGACTGGAGTGATGCTTTGATTTATACTTAATCAAATACAAGTAGGATATATAGCAGGAGATGGAGTGTGAGCCTGTTTTAAGAGGTACGTATGTTTAACAGCATATGTTTGTGTGTGTATATATATAAATGCACACTGCATATATATGTGTACATATATATATAAATCAATAGTCTGGACAGATATGCATCTGCTAACAGTTATGCATGGGTTCTGCTCTTTCAGGGATTACATTTTTTCATTTTGCTAAATCTTTGTTTTCTACAGTGACTGCATATTATTTTCATCATAGAAATATACATATACATATATATAAAGGAAAATATATTATGATAAAAGATTGTACTTCTAAATGTTATCACAAGCTTAGCAGTATGCATTGTTTATTGCTTATTCCTGTGTTTTTGGTTGACACACTGTTTCTAATACAGTTTTATGCTCAGTATGTGCCGAACACAATGATGGAGATGTAATGGTGAGAAGATAGGCATGGCTACAGGCCGTGAGAGGTCTCCTATAGGTATACTGTAGGGCTGATGAGCAGAGGTTTTCTTCGGTAGAGTTTCTGTGCTATTTGAAATAGTTTTATCATCAGGCTGTCGGGCCTGAGGGAAGCAGGAAGGAAAGAGTAGAAGCCTTAAGGCACAACTGATTATGATTCACCCAGATGTGCTAGAACGTGCACAATGTGTGGTAAGGTCACACTGCGGGAAAAGGGCAATGGTAGGCTGCTTTGAATAAGTAATCTTATGAGAGTAATGCACACTTATCTTTATTTCCCACATACATTTTAACAATATACAGTTCACTTACAAAAGTTAGACATTAGGTTGGGACAGAAAAGGAACATGACATGATCCCTTACTTAAGATACTCATCGTTTAACTGGGAAAACAAGATATTATGTATGTAATCATAGAGAGGAAAAAATGTGCTACAGTTCACAAAACTGATTACATTGACAATAGAATTTTAAAGAAAAGCTACATTATTTTTCAAGCTGTGTTTCCTAAAGGAAATAGGATTTTACCTAGATCTTAAATGATGTGTCTCAATGAGAAAAGAAAAAGGAAACAGGAATTCTAAGGAAAAGAAAGTGTATGTAAAGGTATGAAGATGAAACGATGACACAGTTTTTACACATTCCCTCAGCATTATATTTAAGTTTGTGAAATGAGAAGTGTGGAATTGGAGAGGATAGGATGGCTTTGGTCTCTCATTTATAGATAAAGAATTCTAGGTAAGTTTGAAAATGCTTCTTAGTGCCTCATTCATGTTGAAGTATCTGAATTTTAGAGTTGGAAATGATGGAATAGACTTGGTCCTTTATTTTTTTTAGGAAAAGGATTCTTTATAGTTTAAATGGAAGCCCTGACAATATGGATCTGATTCAATAGGCACGGGGAATAGTTAAGCTTCTGCTTTTTAAACAAACTTCCAGGTAAAACTGATGTTGCTGGTTCTCAGACCTTGAGTATCAAGGGTTTAGAGCAGTGGTTCTGAAACTTGGTGCATATTGTAATTAGCTACAAAGCCTTCAGAACACCCTATGCCCAAGCCACACCCCCAAATTAATAAAGAATCTTTGAGTGGATTCCAGCTATCAGTACTTTTCAAGTTTTCCAGGTAATTCCAGTGGGCATCCAAGTTCATCAGTCTCAATTGTTTCACTGCATCAATATTGCAGACCTGCCAAATAATTCATCTTCATATTGATCTTTAACACTGACAAAATATTACTCTCTTTATTAAACTTTCTAATTTATTAATTAGGAAGTTAATAGCATTTGAAAACTTTGAGCCATTATTAGACTGGAATGATTATTTTGTATTTGGGAAAATATTTTTATGAAACAATTGAATTTTTGAAAAGAAGTTAACTATAGTAGGATAGGATAGTTCAATATAATCTAGGTAATTCATTCAAAAACCATATTGTTGGTTATTGCTAGGTGGCAGAGCTATTAAACCTATAACAGAAGCAAGCATAACATAACATTAGGCTCTAATCCCTAGTGGAAGTACAAAATAACATAATACAAATTGCATAATAAAATATACAACATAGACATGAATATCGCTGAACTCATGTTTTGCTTGCCTCATTGGCCCTATAATCTTGACTCAGTATCAGCTTCAAAATATCTGATCATTAAGACCTTGAACCTACAATTTCATAATGTTCAGGATGAAAGGATGATAAGATTTGAGAAGTCTTTTATACATGGAATGGAATTAATGATATGTTGTTGAAGAACTTCTATAGAAACACTACTAGAAATATATGTAGCATAGTTCTACATAGAAAGAAATGTTTTCACAAATTAGAAATTACTAATCTTACTCCCTGAAAAGAAAATTAGGAACAGAAAGATGCAATATCAAAGGTATTTTGCAAAAAATATTTTTAAATGTTTTCCCCAAACATGAATTTCACAACGCCTGAAGTTCTGTGTACCTCTTTCAGTTCAGTCCAGTTGCTCAGTTGTGTCCGACTCTGCAACCCCACGAACCGCCGCATGCCAGGTCTCCCTATTCATCACCAGCTGCTGGAGTCTACCCAAACCCATGTCCATTGAGTCAGTGATGCCATCCAACCATCTTATCCTCTGTCATCCCCTTCTCCTCCTGCCCTCAATCTTTCCCAGCATCAGGGTCTTCTCAAACGAGTCATCTCTTCACATCAGGTGGCCAAAGTATTGGAGTTACAGCTTCAACATCAGTCCGTCCAATGAACACCCAGGACTGACCTCCTTTAGGATGGACTGGTTGGATCTCCTTGCAGTCCAAGGGACACTCAAGAGTCTTCTCCAACACCACCGTTCAAAAGCATCAATTCTTTGGCGATCAGCCTTCTTCACAGTCCAACTCTCACATCCATACATAACCACTGGAAAAACCATAGCCTTGACTAGACAGACCTTTGTTGACAAAGTAATGTCTCTGCTTTTTAATATGCTGTCTAGGTTGGTCACAACTTTCCTTCCAAGGAATAAGCGTCTTTTAATTTCTACCTCTTTACTTTTCATTTTAAATCACCTGAATAGAATACAGGGGCAATGAAGAAATCAATGCAAAATAAAAGAAATTGGGGAGATTATTCCTCATTCTGACATGAGAAGTAAAGGTGATAAGAAAATAATTGTAGTCATGTAAACACTTCAAAGTAGTTACAAATGCATCACTGCTAAAATAAAAAAAGGAAATTAGGAACAGATTTATACATAACATATTATCAAAACTTGTAGTGATTGAGTAAACTGGAGTTTTGGCATGTAAATTGCCTGTAATATTATAGATTCTTCCAGCTCATTTTTTTGATAACACGGCCTCCAAGTATAAGTTTTTTCATATATCCTCCCAAGGATATCTTTTGCACATTCTCAAGCAAATTTCATGAGCTGATGGTTTTGTTGTTGCTCACTCAGTCGTGTCCAACTCTTTGCAATGCTGTGGACTGCAGGACACCAGGCTTCCCTGTTGTTCACTATCTCCTAGAGTTTGCTCAGACTCATGTCTATTAAGTTGATGATACCATCCAACTATCTCATCCTCTGTCACTCACTTCTCCTCCTTCCCTCAGTCTTTCCCAGCCTCAGGGTATTTTCCAGTGAACCAACAGTTTGCATAAGGTGGTCCAAGTATTGGCGCTTCAGCTTCAGCCTCAGTCCTTCCAATGAGTGTTCAGGGTTGATTTATTTCCTTTAGGATTGATTGATTTGATCTCCTTGCTGTCCAAGGGACTCTCAAGAGTCTTCTCCAGCACCACAGTTCAAAAGCATCAATTGTTAGGCACACAGCCTTCTTTATAGTCCAGCTTTCACATCCATACATGACTATTTTTGTGTATCATTACTAAAAACAAAAATAAACCCTCATGAATTCTTAGAAGTTTAACACACTCTGCTTTATACTAGGCACTCTTCTAGATGCTGAGGGAAGATAGAGGAATGTCAGATAAATAAATAAAACCCATACACTCAGAGTGGACCCAAGAAGAAGAGAAAATAAAATCATAAAAATCAGTATCACTAATATAGTGTGTTTTTCTCTAGTAATAAGAGCTAATGCTTGCAAATTATTATGTACTCTGTGTTAAGAATAATTCTAAGAACCTCTCTTACTTTATATCATTTAATTCCTCTCAACAAACCCATGGTAGGTACTATTTTCAAACGTGATTTACTGATGAGTCATTGAGAGTGTCTATCATTTGCTCAAATGGTGGTAGAGCTGAGGTGAATCCAGTCAGCCAGCAGAGGTTATTAACCACTCCTCGGCCACTGCCTCCCTATCTGCTGTGACGAGCTCTGGCTCTCTGAGGCACAGGAGCCCCAGCGAAAGAGGGACAGTTGGAGTTAGCTTCTCAGCAGATGACCTTGCTGAAGAGGGAAGGTTATGAATTATTTGTGCAGAATTATTTAAATTTATGGCTTTAATGAATAATTTATAAAGGCAAGTTTGAAATTATCTCAGCTACTCTTTATGGTATTTTTTGCAATCCTCAAAACATAGTGATTTTTGTTTCATAGCACATTTTTTCTTTAAATCACCACTTTTACCTCTGAGGACGAATGCTGTCCTTTAGGAGGGAGCCCTGTCTATTTCGTTCATGAATTTATTCCTAGTGCCTGAGAGAGTCTCTAGTACTCAGTAAATATTTACTGTGTTAATTTGTTGATGGCAATGAAGCTAACCATAGATTAAAATCAATAAAACCATGGTAAGCATTAGATACTCATGCCTGGAAAATCCCGTGGACAGAGGAGCCTGGTAGGCTACAGTTCATGGAGTCGTGAAGAATTGGACACGACTGAGTGACTTCACTTTTACTTTTCACTTTCATGCATTGGAGAAGGAAATGGCAACCCACTCCAGTGTTCTTGCCTGGAGAATCCCAGGGACGGGGGAGCTTGGTGGGCTTCTGTCTATGAGGTTGTGCAGAGTCAGACACAACTGAAGCGACTTAGCAGCAGCAGCAATCATTAGGTATCAGACTAGTATTATTTGAGCTTCAAAAATAAGCTCTTGTTTATAGAAATATAAGGCAGCTTATCTGACTTTCCAGGTGGGGCTAGTGGTAAAGAAACGACCTGCGAATGCAGGAGACATAAGAGATGTGGGTTCGATGCCTGGGTTTGGGAGATCCCCTGGAGGAGGGCATGGCAACCCACTCCAGTATTCTTACCTGGAGAATCCCATGGACAGAGGAGCTTGGCAAGCTGCAGTCCGTAGGGTCACACAGAGTTGGACACAACTAAAGCAACTTAGCCCGCAAACAAGGCAGCTATTTAGAATATCACTTTCTTTTCTTTTCCTTTGTTTTCTTTCATCTTCTATCTCTTATCTATGTATGGCATCTGCCATTACCAGAATGAAAAATTGGCGCATGAGCCTTCTGAATGTGCTGCACTGAACTATACCGTGGCTCATGCTCAGTCGTGTCCGACCCTTTGAAACCCCATGGACTGTAGCCCTCCAGGCTCCTCTGCCAAGGGGATTTACAAGGCAGGAGTACTGGAGTGGATTGCCATTCTCTTCTCCTGAACTATCTGTGTTCAAATGATTGAGACACACCTGTTCATCTTCTCTGAGCTGACACACAAAAAATGTAGGTTTTTCAAGGTCAAAAATAATACGTTTAAATATGTAAGTTTATCACAGGGTTAGAGAAAAACATAAATGCAGTCCATTAGTACTGGTAACAAGAAATAGTCTCTGTAATATTCACTCATTTTGTTAAGAAAAATGAACACGTGGGTTAGCCTTGATTACACACACATAAACACACACATACACACACACACAGCAGAAAGGGTTTTTTTCCTTTTTTAAATTACAGATTGAATAAATTAATCCTTAAGGAACTCCCTGTTACTTTTGCAGCTGTTGTACAATGATAATTTTCAAACCTGGAGTTTCTATCCTCTGAAATGCTTGACAGGTCCAGAAATCCCCCAGACAGCCCAACTACTAACCTATCTGGAAACAATATTCATGAAGGGACTCCTTTGCTCTCTGGGTTTTGCCTTCACCAAATAATTACAGAACATCTTTTTAGTGTTACTGCAGGTGTGAATATTCACTGCATTTAGAACTTTTTTTTTTGTCTTGTTATAGTTTACCAGAATCACTGCAGTCATTTCCCTCATCGAGTTAGGATTCTCCAGCGAAACGGAATCAAGGGTGTGTACTAAGAGAGAGACAGTAAAAGGTTTACTTTAGGGAACTGACTCATGTGATTGTGAGGCTAGCAATTCTGAAATCGGCAGAGCAGGCCAACAAGCTGAAACTTCCAGCAGAAGTTGATGTTACAGCCTTGAGTCTGAAGGCAGTCTGTAAACTGAATTCCTTCCTCCTTGGTAAACCTCAGTCTTTTCTCCTAGGGCCTTCAACTGATTGGATGAGATTTGCCCACAATATGGAGGGTAATCTGCCTTAGAGTCCCTTATGTAAATATTAATCACACCTAAAAAATACTTTCACAGTAACCTCAAGACTGATGTTTGAACAAACAACTACCCACAATAACCAAGACAGTTGACTCATAAAATTAACCATCACACTCACCATCCTACTTTTCAGAGGTCAGCATCTCTAAAAGACTGTAGTTTACCCACACACATTTAGGCATCCCCCAACAATCTGTTTGAAAAATCTTGGTCAATAGATTTGCAAAGCAGCTGTATCCAGTTGATAGAAAAATTTCTCAGAATATCCTATCCTGGTTTAGACAATAAGGATGTGTTGGTAGTGTGGTAATAGCTGTCATTTGGGTCATATGCATAATATTAATTCTTTGTCAAGGAAAAATAGATATTGCTGAGAGTGTTAAGACATGGTTGAATTATGGAATTATTACCACTTTCTTGTTTCATGAGAGTGGCTTTTGGTTTAACACCATTTGTTTAGTGTAGTAAGTGAAATAGTTGCCTCCTAATGGTATTCACTGGAGCAGGAAATGGCAACCCACTCTGTTCTTCTTCCCTGGGAAATTCCATGAACAGAGGAGCCTGGGGGGCTACAGTTCATGGGGTCACCAAAGAGTTGGACATGACTTAGCAACTAAACAACAACAGCAATAACAAAGATATTCACATCCTGGTCCCTAGATCTGTGAATTTGTTACCTTAAATGGCAAAAGAAACTCTGGGACCCTATTTCAGAATACTTCCTCTTCCACAAAAAAAAACAAAAAAACTGTTCTGTGGTGATTATTAATCTTTAGTGATACGGGAGCTAAGCTTATAACCAATATGCTCCATTCAAAGACACATTTATCTAATATACTTTAATGCCATATAATTGTATTGCCAGCAGCTACCCCATCAATACCCCCACTTGGACTTTTCCATGACAATGAAACGTTACCTTCTTTAATGAATACCCCTTCTCTTCTAACTCATAAGTTTGTAGCCATAAACCTGAATGTTATCTTAAATCCAACTCTTTCCTTCGGAGCCTGAACAGCCTTTTCTTTTGACTGTCTGATATCTCAGTCCTTGTGCATTTTTACTGCCACCTCTCTAATTCATTTAGGCCATCAATTATTCCTTCTTCTTTCTGAAAAAGCTTCCTAGCAGGTTCCTCTAAAATATTTTACCTTTCTTTCCAGCCATCCTACATGTAGATGCTTCCCTAATCATTCTCATATTTAATTTATATTCTGCCCATCCACTACTTATGACGATATTCCCAAAGCTCTAACCAGCCCCTTTATTGCCCAGACAAATTTCCAAGATTACTTTCCTGCCTTAATTCACTTTTATTATCAAAATTATTTAATATTTTTTAAAGAATAAATCAGGTTCTCAAGACTATAAGAAGTCCTCAAAATATACCAAATGCTCCTAACAAAATCTCACACATTTGTCAGATATGTTGATTTACTACTTGGTAGGACACATTGTTTGGCTTTCTGTGTGAAACCCATACAAAGGATAGTGGGCCACTTTCCATCTGAAAGGCACGAACTGAAGGTAGGGTAACTAGACATTTGATCCCAACCCAGTCTATCTTGGGAGAAGGAAATGGCAACCCACTCCAGCGTTCTTGCCTGGAGAATCCCAGGGACGGCGGAGCCTGGTGGGCTGCCGTCTATGGGGTCGCACAGAGTCAGACACGACTGAAGCGACTTAGCAGCAGCAGCAGCAGCAGCAGCAGCCTATCTTGTTTCCATACTCTTAGTGTTCCAAGTTTCCTGGATCTCTCTAGACTCTTTCTTGGCTTCTTTCTAGGTTCTTGGTCCCTTTGCTGTTCAGAATCAGAAGCAAACATACTGGTAATTTTCAAAAGGTATTTTTCAAATGAACATAGGAACAAAACATGCATATAAATAAAGTTTCTAGAGAGATAACAAACTGCACCAAAGAACTTTAATATCCCACTATTTCCTTTGTTCGCTTAACTCATGGTATCAAGATTCTAGAAATATAATAATCTCAGTAGTAGTATCTTTTGCCTGCAATTCTAAATAGGTTATGTCTACTCTTTCAACAGGATAGGAAGAGTGACGCCTCATATGTTGCATATGTGCTCCTCCAAAGCAATCGGGTTCATAAACCCAGTCATGCTGTCTTATAGATCCATAGAAACAGTAACATTTCATCTGGCTCCAAACCCTATGATGAAAGGAATAGGAATGGAAATCATCACCTTTATTCGACTTTGCAAATATCATCCTTACCGCCTTAGTTGGTATCTGATTAGCATCCAGGGGAAATTACCCTAAAACCATCTGTGGCATGGCCTCTAGCCCAGAAGAGTATCCTAAGTCCTACAATTCTGGCCCCAAACTTATAATTTTATAAAGGAAGAAATAGAGGTCCAGGGAAATGAAAGAACTTTCATAAGTACCACAGGTTTAGTGGCTGAGCTGAAATTAGAAGGCAGATCCCCTGACTTTTTATCTTCTCTGGTGTGTGCTTCATTGTTTTGTCCATCACACATTGAGGGAATAAAGATTTACTATTCCAGATAATGATTTAAGAGGACAGAGGATTACATGCATGCACTTCCAGTTTGCGTATGCATCTTACTTTAAAAAATTTTAAAGCGAACCCTGGGCATATTCCCATTTTATTATTCTTGGAAGCTAGGTTAATCTTTTGAAAGCTTTGGTTTGAGAACTTCAATATAATTATTGGCCATCTTTTATAGGGATTATCTTGAACTGTTCGAAATGGCTCAGCCTAAATAAATATGTGACTTGATTTCTTTACTAGGTTCCAGGTCATCTCTTTATTTCCAAAGCTAATGAAATTGAATTTTTGTTGGAAAATTCCTCTACCAGACATTTAATTCTGTTCCTCTGAAATTACCATTTGAAAGACATTGATTGAAACAACTGAAAACTGAACATTTGTCAGGAAAAAAAGTTAAAAGCAATTTGGCCACACCCTAGTATGAGTTATAGCTTTTTTTTAACTTATACCTTGAAGGAGAAAAAGTGGAAGCAGTGACAGATTTTATTTTCTTGGGCTCCAAAATCACTACTGACAGTACCTGTGGCCATGCAATTAAAAGACTCTTGATCCGTGGAAGGAAAGCTATGACAAACCTAGATTGCTTATTAAAAAGCAAAGTCATCACTTTGCCAAAAAAGGTCCATTTAGTCAAAGCTATGGTTTTTCTGGTAGTCATGTATGGATGTGGAGTGAAAGTTGCTCAGTTGTGTCTGATTCTTTGCAATGCCATGGACTGTATAGTCAGACAGTCGGAATTCTTCAGGCCAGAATACAGGAGTGGGTAACCATTCCGTTCTCCAGGGGATCTTTCCAACCCAGGGATCGAACCCAGGTCTTCCCCACTGCAGGTGGATTCTTTACCAGCTGAGCCACCAGAGAAGCCCAAGAATACTGGAGTAGGTAGCCTATCATTCTGCAGCAGATCTTTCCGACCCAGGAATTGAATCGGGGTCTCTTGCATTGCAGGTGGGTTCTTTACCAGCTGAGCTCCCAGGGAAGCCCATATGTATGTGAGATGGACTATAAAGAAGACTGAGCACTGAAGAATTGATGCTTTTGAGCTGTGATGCTGGAGATGACTCTTGAGAGTCCCTTAGACTACAAGGAGATTAAACCAGTCAATCCTAAAGGAAATCAACCCTGATTATTCATTGGAAGGACTGATGCTGAAGCTCAAGCTCCAATACTCTGGCCTCCTGATGTGAAGAGCCGACTCATTGGAAAATACCCTAATGTTGGGAAAGATTGAAGGCAAAAACGAAAGAGGAGTGGCAGAGGATAAAATGGTTACACAGCATCACCTAAATGGACATGAATTTGAGTGAACTCTGGAAGATAGTGAAGAACAGAAAAGCCTGGCCTGCTGCTGTCCGTGGGGTCACAGAGTTGGACACGACTTAGCAAATGAACAACAATAGAACAAACAAAGAATCTTGATTAAATGAAAATTGCCATGAAATGAAATAGGTGTATATTACAGATTAAGTACACTCTAAAAGTTTTTTTTTTAATATCTTCTTACAGAATCTATTATTTTAATCTAATAGGTGAGATTAACAAACTATTTACAAAACAAATGCTGTGAATTTAAGAAATGATAAGCTTAAGGTCTTTAGGTCTCCTAGGACTTTGGCTTCTGATTAAGATGTACAACAACATAAGAGTCTACTATTCTTACTGTGATAGGAAGAACAAGCAAGATGATCTTCAAAATCATAGTAGCCTTTTAAAATGCAGCAGAAAATGAATGACAAAAGAAATCTGAACAAACTAAGTTCCAGGAAAGAACAAGTCCTTCATGGTAGAAAAGCAACTCATAACTTTCTTCATCCCTTACAGAAGAAAAAGACAATAACTCACTATAGATGAGGAGTAAAGAAAAACCAGCTGAATATTTAGCGAATATTTAATGGCTGTACTTAAGCTAGTGTGACGAATGAAAATCCCGAAGAGCCCCCATTACAGAGTGGGTCTGCATCACCCACTAACTCTTTTGTAGACTGTCTTAAGTGTACAAAGCTACTGGAGGTGGGCAGTAGGTCAAGAAAGACCCTTAAAATACCTGAGGATCACTTGTTCAGTCTCTCAGTTGTGTGAGAGCCCATGGACTGCAACACGCCAGGCTCCTCTGTCCTTCCCTATTTCCCAGAGTTCACTCAAATTCATGTCCATTAAGTCAGAGAAGCTGTCTAACCATCTCATCCTTTACCACTCCCTTCTCCTTTTGCTTTCACTTTTTCCAAGCATCTTTTCCAATGGATCTTTCCAATTGGATCTTTTCCAGTGAATTCTCTCTTTGCGTCTGGTGGCCAGAGTATCGGAGCTTGAGCTTTGGCATCAGTCCTTCCAATGAGTATTCAGGGTTGATTTCCTTTAGGATTGATTGATTGGTTTGATCTCCTTGCAGTCTAAAGGACTTTCAAGAGTATTCTCTAGCATTGCAGTTCAAAAGCATCAATTCTTTGGTGCTCAGCCTTCTTTATGGTCCAACTCTCACATCTCTGCATGACTACTAGAAAAACCATAACTTTGACTATATGGGCCTCTGTCAGCAAAGTGATGTCCTTGTTTTTTAATATGCTGTCTAGGTTTGTCATAACTTTCCTTCCAAGGGGCAAGTGCCTTTTAATTTCATGGCTGCAGTTGCCATCCGTGCTGATTTTGGAATCCAAGAAAATAAAGTCTGTCACTGCTTCCACTTTTTCCCCTTCTATTTGCCATGAAGTGATGGGACTCGATGCTATGACCTTAGTTTTCTGAATGTTGCATTTTAAGCCAGCTTTTTCACTCTCCTCTTTCACCCTCATCAAGAGACTCCTCAGTTCCTCTTTACTTTCTGTCATTACAGTGTTATCATCTGGATATCTGAGGTTGTTGCTATTTCTCCTGGCAATCTTGATTTTAGCTTGTGATTCATCCAGTCTGGCATTTCACATGATGTACTGTACATATATGCTAAATAAATGGGGTGACAATATACAGCATTGACATACTTCTTTTCCAGTTTGGAACCAGTCAGCTTTTCCATGTCTGATTCTCACTGTTGCTTTTTGACTTGTATACAGGTTTCTCAGGAGACAGGTAAGGTGGTCTGGTATTCTCATCTCTAAGAATTTTCTACAGTTTGTTGTGATCTGCACAATCAAAGGCTTTAGCGTGGTCAATGAAGCAGAAGTCAGTGTTTTTCTGGAATTCCCTTGTTTTCTCTGTGATCCAATGAATGTTGGCAGTTTGATCTCTGGTTTCTCTGCCTTTTCTAAGTCCTTCTTGTACATCTGGAAGTTCTCAGTTCTTGGACCACTAGTGGCTGCTGAAGAGCAGGAGTGGGACAGAGTTGCTGAAACAAATTCCATCAAAGCTTTTATTGTATGGAAAGCAGCAGCAAACAGATTCTAAATATGGAGAGTGGTAAAAGTGGAATAATATCCCCTATTTGAGATAGTAAGGAATCTACCTTAACTGGGTATATACAGAGGCTGCACAAAATCTGAGTGAGATATTCTGATGTGAAAACTTCTGGAAGCAGGACTTGAGAGGAAAAAGAACCATCCAGTTACCCAAAGGCTGACAGCCAGTCTGTAGAGCAACAGAGACTTCTTGAGTCTCACCAAAGCTTAGATACTAAGCTGTGCAAGAAAGTTATGGTTCGGCCCTCAAAGTATTTGAAGCCAGTGGTTAACTAAATCTAAGTGAAGTCACAAAAAAATGACCAAGTTCAGCTCATCTACAGATTAGTTTGAGTCAGCTTTCAAGTCTAGTTGTCTGACTGAAGAAAAGGTGTGCCTTTTCCTGGGGTAGATATTATTTACTTTGATTCTTTAGTACATTGTTCAGCACCATATATAAAATTACAAGAAATACAAAGAAGGAATTAAAGGTGACCTGTGGTCAAGAGAAGATAGTCATTAGAGGCAAACATAGAAATGCTTCAGATGTTGAAATGATCAAATAGGAACCTTAACATAATTATGATATGTATGTTATAGAATCTATTGTAAAATGGTACAAATGCATGAAGAGATGGAAATTTCATCAAAGCAATGGAAATTATCATTTAAAAAAGGAAATTCTAGAAACATATAATATCAGAAAATTTTTTGGATATTCAGTTCAGTTCAGTTCAGTTGCTCAGTCGTGTCCGACTCTTTGCGACCCCATGAATCGCAGCACGCCAGGCCTCCCTGTCCATCACCAACTCCTGGAGTTCACTCAGACTCACGTCCATCGAGTCGATGGGCATAACTGTATAAAAAAGAGAAAAGAATCAGTTTACTTGACGACAGTCAAAATAAATTATTCAAACTGAAAAAGATGAAAAATCCAGAGTCTAAGTAAAGCCTTAAAAGAAGAACAAACTCAGCTCATCTCAGTTTTGACTTGAGGTCTATGGGATAATACTACATATCAAGCATATGTGTAACTGAATTCTCAGAGTAAAGACAGAGAATGAACAGAAAAATATTTGAAGAACTAAAGGCTGGGGAATGATCTAAAATTGATGAATGGCATTAAACCATAGATTCAATAATCCCTGTAACCCCTAGCAAAATATATACAGAAATTTTATACCTACCTACCCCAGAGTTAAACTGATAAAAATCAAAGATAAAGAGAAAATCTTAGAAGTAGCTGGGGTAGGTGTTGAGGTGGGGATGTGTGTATTGAGGAAAGACATGCCATATAGGAAAACAATAAGAATTATGCCTGACTTCTCATCAGAAATAGAGAAGAAGAGAATGGAATGCAAGAAGATATACTATATGATTCCACTTGTGTAAAATATCAGATGAAATAAAACTCATCTGTTTTGATTAGAATTAGACAGAAGTTGCCTCTGAAGTGGAGAATTGACTTGAATGAAGCAGAAGGGAACTTGCGATGGTGATTAAAGTTTCTCCAGCTTATTTTGGGTGGTAGTTACGTTCAGTTCAGTTCAGTCGCTCAGTCGTGTCCGACTCTTTGTGACCCCATGAATCACAGCACGCCAGGCCTCCCTGTCCATCACCGACTCCCGGAGTTCACTCAGACTCACGTCCATCGAGTCAGTGATGCCATCCAACCATCTCATCCTCGGTCATCCCCTTCTCCTCCTGCCCCCAATCTCTCCCAGCATCAGACTTTTGCAATGAGTCAACTCTTCGCATGAGGTGGCTAAGTTACTGGAGTTTCAGCTTTAGCATCATTCCTTCCAAAGAAATCCCAGGGCTGATCTCCTTCAGAATGGACTGGTTGAATCTCCTTGCAGTCCAAGGGACTCTCAAGAGTCTTCTCCAACACCACAGTTCAAAAGCATCAATTCTTTGGCACTCAGCCTTCTTCAAGGTCCAATCTCACATCCATACATGACTGCTGGAAAAATGAGTGAACCCCGGGAGATGGTGATGGGCAGGGAGGCCTGGCATGCTGCGATTCATGGGGTCGCAAAGAGTCGGACACGACTGAGCGACTGAGCTGAACTAAACTGAACTGACTAAACGGACCTTAGTCGGCAAAGTAATGTCTCTGCTTTTGAATATACTATCTAGGTTGGTCATAACTTTCCTTCCAAGGAGTAAGCGTCTTTTAATTTCATGGCTGCAATCACCATCTGCAGTGATTTTGGAGCCAAAAAAAAATAAAGTCTGACACTGTTTCCCCATCTATTTCCCATGAAGTGATGGGACTGGATGCCATGATCTTCGTTTTCTGAATGTTGAACTTTAAGCCAACTTTTTCACTCTCCTGTTTCACTTTCATCAAGAGGCTTTTTAGTTCCTCTTCACTTTCTGCCATAAGGGTGGTGTCATTTGCATATCTGAGGTTATTGATATTTCTCCCAGCAATCTTGATTCCAGCCTGTGCTTCCTCCAGTCCAGCGTTTCTCATGATGTACTCTGCATATAAGTTAAATAAGCAGGGTGACAATATACAGCCTTGACCTACTCCTTTTCCTATTTGGAACCAGTCTGTTGTTCCATGTCCAGTTCTAACTGTTGCTTCCTGACCTGCATACAAATTGCTCAAGAGGAAGGTCAGGTGGTCTGGTATTCCCATCTCTCTCAGAATTTTCCACAGTTTCTTGTGATCCACACAGTCAAAGGCTTTGGCATAGTCAATAAAGCAGAAATAGATGTTTCTCTGGAACTCTCTTGCTTTTTCCATGATCCAGTGGATGTTGGCAATTTGATCTCTGGTTCCTCTGCCTTTTCTAAAACCAGCTTGAACATCAGGAAGTTCACGGTTCATGTATTTGGTTCCTCTGCCTTTTCTAAAACCAGCTTGAACATCAGGAAGTTCACGGTTCACATATTGCTGAAGTCTGGCTTGGAGAATTTTGAGCACTACTTTACTAATGTGTGAGATGAGTGCAATTGTGTAGTAGTTTGAGCATTCTTTGGCATTGCCTTTCTTTGGGATTGGAATGAAAACTGACCTCTTCCAGTCCTGTGACCACTGCTGAGTTTTCCGAATTTGCTGGCGTATTGAGTGCAGCACTTTCATAGCATTATCTTTCAGGATTTGAAATAGCTCAACAGGAATTCCATCACCTCCACTAGCTTTGATCATGGTGATGCTTTCTAAGGCCCGCTTGACTTCACATTCCAGGATGTCTGGCTCTAGATGAGTGATCACACCATCGTTATTATCCATGTCGTGAAGATTTTTTTTTGTACAGTTCTTCCATGTGTTCTTGCCACCTCTTCTTAATATCTTCTGCTTCTGTTAGGTCCATACCATTTCTGTCCTTTATCGAGCCCATCTTTGCATGAAATGTTCCCTTGGTATCTCTAATTTTCTTGAAGAGATCTCTAGTCTTTCCCATTCTGTTGTTTTCCTCTATTTCTTTGCATTGATCACCGAAGAAGGCTTTCTTATCTCTTCTTGCTCTTCTTTGGAACTCTGCATTCAGATGCTTATATCTTTCCTTTTCTCCTTTGCTTTTCAATTCTCTTCTTTCCACAACTATTTGTAAGGCCTCCCCAGACAGCCATTTTGCTTTTTTGCATTTCTTTTCCATGGAGATCGTCTTGATCCCTGTCTCCTGTACAGTGTCACGAACCTCATTCCATAGTTCATCAGGCACTCTATCTATCAGATCTAGGCCCTTAAATCTATTTCTCACTTCCACTGTATAATCATAAGGGATTTGATTTAGGTCATACCTGAATGGTCTAGCAGTTTTCCCTACTTTCTTCAATTTGAGTCTGAATGTGGCAATAAGGAGCTTATGATCTGAGCCACAGTCAGCTCCTGGTCTTGTTTTTGTTGACTGTATAGAGCTTCTCCATCTGTGGCTGCAAAAAATATAATCAATCTGATTTCGGTGTTGACCGTCTGGTGATGTCCATGTGTAGAGTCTTCCCTTGTGTTGTTGGAAGAGGGTGTTTGCTATGACCAGTGCATTTTCTTGGCAAAACTCTGTTCTTTGCCCTGCTTCATTCCACATTCCAAGGCCAAATTTGCCTGTTACTCCAGGTGTTTCTTGACTTCCTACTTTTACATTCCAGTTCCCTATAATGAAAAAGACATCTTTTTGGGGTGTTAGTTCTAAAAGATCTTGTAGGTCTTCATAGAATCGTTCAGCTTCAGCTTCTTCAGCGTTACTGGTTGAGGCATAGACTTGTCAACTCTCCTGAAACTCGTGATCAGTGAAATTACACTTCTATAATTTTTCAAAAGCAATCAAAACATAAATATTCAGAAGCAAAAACATTAGTAATCATGTGGTCTAGAATAAAATTAAGCACTGAAGAGCAAGGGATAGATTGCAATAATCTCCTGAGTCACTGATACATTCTTTGATCAGCACTCATTCTCTGACGGCTGCTCAGGTGGCTCAGTAATAAAGAATCCACCTACCAATGTAGGTGACCTGAGAGACACAGGTTCAATCCCTGGGTTGGGAAAATCCCCTGGAGTAGGAAATGGCAACCCACTCCAGTAGTCTTGACTGGAGAACCCCGTGGACAGAGGAGCCTGGTGGGCTACAGTCTATGGGGCCACAAAGAGTCGGACATAACTTAGCAACTGACCATGCATGTGCGCGTTCTCTGCACTGAGTGAATGCCCAGGAGAGAGGATAGGCTCACCCAACAAGGTTTGTTGGTTTGTTTAAGATAAAGAACTTTCTTATCTTACACTGTTACAAATGTGCTTGTATGGTACACAGAGCAATTCATTCTTGTCTCAAATTCTTATACTAATCAAATCAAGGTAATATATAAAAAGTATGATTTTATAAAAAGCATGATACCAGAAAACCCAAACTATTTCTTAGCATAATTATACCTTTATTGACATGAATACCTTTATTCATATATAAATATAATATGTATACTAATATATTAATATAAACACATACATTAAGTGTATTTAACTTAATGTCCTGAAAAATAATGCTAGAGGCCATGATCTAATTTGTATTAAAACAACTAATATTACTCCTAAAAAACATTTTAATTCTTTGAAATGTCAACTCTGCTATATATTAATTTAAAAAAAACAAAAATTAGAAATTTTCTAATTATTGGTCATGTACCTTAGCAAGCTGAGCATTTCTTACATGATGAAACTAAGCAGCAGAAATAACCCCATCGAAGACCATGAAAGGGATGGCTGTAATGATCACATTGGGGCAGGTTTCAAACAGATCCACCATTTAAAAAGTGGAGTCAGTCTCTTAGAATGATAACTAGTTGGAATTGTGAAAAGAATTTGTGATCATAAGACTGGGGCAAAGGTGAGTTAGGACAAGGCAGCTTTAAACCATTTGATGCAAAAGAGAGAAAGAAAAGGAAACTAAGACTCTTGTGGGCACTTTTTAGAATATGTTGTCATTTAATTACGTCAATAGCCCTACAAACTTGGATGCTGAAATACTGAGATGCTGAAATACAGCTAGGTTCAAATACTGAATGGCTTGCTGAAACTTCACGCAGTGAACATATGGCAAAGCCAGCTCATTCTAAGCCCGCACTTTCTTTCTTTTTTTTTTTTTTTAGTTTTTTTATTTTTTAAATTTTAAAATCTTTAATTCTTACATGCATTCCCAAAGATGAACCCCCCTCCCACCTCCCTCCCCATAACATCTCTCTGGGTCATCCCCATGCACCAGCCCCAAGCATGCTGCATCCTGCGTCAGACATAGACTGGCGATTCAATTCTTACATGATAGTATACATGTTAGAATGTCATTCTCCCAAATCATCCCACCCTCTCCCTCTCCCTCTGAGTCCAAAAGTCCGTTATACACATCTGTGTCTCTTTCCCTGTCTTGCATACGGGGTCGTCATTGCCATCTTCCTAAATTCCATATATATGGGTTAGTATACTGTATTGGTGTTTTTCTTTCTGGCTTACTTCACTCTGTATAATCGTAAGCCCGCACTTTCATAATGATCGTATTCTGTATAGCCCAAGGGATATGAAGATCAGGTAATTTAGAGGAAATACATTTCATTTCACCTCAACAGAAGTAAAAATGTCTAATGATCAGTGTTGTCTAATCAAGAAACAGGTGCCTTAGAAAGTAAAAAACACTCGATCATTAGGGCTATGCATGCAGTACGTGGAAGATCATCTCTTAGAGACTGCAGGAAGGCAATTCTCTTACTGGGTAGGAAACCGGAAAGATGACTTCCAAAGCTTTTTCATGTCTATAACTTCACAAAGCCTTCTAGTAGGTTAGTGGGTTTTCGGCTACAACTAAAAATGAAATAAAGAAATGGAAAATAAAGGAACCAGACTACAAGCCTGTAGTCCCGTTTAGAATATGCAGCATAATCTTAAATCAGCAGAACTTCTTCTTTTTATGTGCCAGAAAGCATGGTTCAGAATATCAAAACTGTCAAGAAATGAGCCTTGAAAAACCATGTACACTTGGTCACTGTCCTTTTTATTCTTCCTGGTGTAGAAAAAGAGAGATTCTTAATAAAGTTTATCGTAGTTGTTTCTAACACTGTATCATCTTAAACTTGAGAAATTTACAAACAGATTAAAAGGTGAATGTATTTGTATACTGATTAAACACTTATTTAATGAAAATAATATTTTGTGCTGCAATAACTGTGATTCAAAAGTATACCAGAATAGCAATGTGCAGGAACAATGCATAAGGCTTTGACTGGCAAGTGATGATGGTATAAGAGAAGAAGATGACCAAGGGCATGTAAAAATCTGACATAATGCAAATATTTTTCTTTAAAAACTTTGGTTTAATTATAGCAGAAAATTATTTTATAGCTTATTTAAATAAAAATAAATAGAAAATTGCATCTTAACTCCTTTTTAAGAAAATACATTATTTTTAGTTTGAAAACTGCTACCTACCTTGAACAGTTTCAGCTATTATAAGCTCATCTTTATAAAATATTTGATAATTTTTTATTCACTGCACACCATATAAGAAGGGATCAGTGCTTTTGTCATTGAAATTCAATCATAGATCTACCTATAGCCATTTAGTTCTAATGCATTTTGAAGGATAAAATATTTCCTTACCAGAAGTCTTTAACATGTCCTAAAGGTTTTTGTTTTGTTGTGTTTCCTGGTTAAACATACAAACCAAAAAACTAAATATTTTATTTAGCCCTCAAACACCCACACACCCAAGTGAACTGAAAGCACCAAGTTTAGATCCCCTCTCTCTTCCTTTTTTTTTTTTTTTGTCTACAAAATGGCAAAGAGATAAATGAGGCCAGATTCATAATTTTCCAAAACATTATGAGGTGGCTGTTTTCACTGCTTCAGAATTTTGCTGAAAGATAATTAACTTCTGCTTTGATGGTTTTGTTTCTGTTACTATAAATCTTCACATCGCTTGCTTCTAATAATGCCACAGCTATTAAAGTGAGGTGATGTGTAATTTCTATGACATAGTTTTTCTAGCAAAGTGTGAAAGTATAGAATAATAATAAACCATCACTCATCAGTTTGTGTTTGTGTGTGTGTTATCATTGGGGTAGCAGTTTGCATTCATCATTTTATAGTTATACATAATTAATACATGTCTTCTAACTAATAGTTAATATGTAATTAGGAAATTCAAACTCCAAAACATTGACATGAAACCTGTAAATTCCTAATGGAAAATTCCACATGGAAGATTTTTATAAAAGTGCCTACCGGTATTTGCTATTGCAGTTACTTTTTGAAAGAAAAAACTCAGGCAGAAATCTAACATAACCCCTCCTGGAATTTCATGTTCATTTCAACTTCAAACAAAAACAAAGTAGGCATGGAAGTAGAAAACACAAAAAAAGATCTTATAGAGGAATTTATTTGTTATTTAAGTATTTGATTAATACTGAAATGCATTGAAAAGGAGTTTTTACAAGGTAATGTTTTTGTTTTGTTCTACATTTGAGATTGATATGCCTTTCTATATTAAACTTACGCACAAGCAAGGGAGAAGCACTAATGCTTGTGAGAATATTGATGTTTGCTTGATTTAAGATGAGGAACAGAAAGGGAAGAGTCTACACTGCTAAACCATTGATGGTTTCTTATTTGCAAAATCACTCTAAAAGTCAGCAAAGCTTTGTGGGAATTATTTTTAAGAATAGATTGTGCTCGACTTTCTCTTATATGGTTCCAAATGTGATGAAAAAAAATTATTCTGTTTTGCTTATTTCAGATTCTTATTTCAAAGAACTTCCAACTCTTCTCCACTGTGCAGCAAAATTTGGGTTAAAGAACTTGGCTGTTCATTTGCTTCAATGTTCAGGAGCAACCAGGGCATCTAAGATAAAAAATTTGGAAGGTTCAGATCCAGCACATATTGCTGAGAGGCATGGTCACAAAGAACTCAAGAAAATCTTTGAAGACTTTTCAGTAAGTTGTTTTTTTTCCATTTTATCTCAAAAACTGTTTTTATAAAATTAGTGTGTGTTTGTACATGTACATTGCTCTTTTAACAGTGATGCTACTATACGGCTGGTTTGTAGTGTCTGTTGGTTCTGAGTCATTGGTTGTCTTAAGTGTTTTGCAAGATTAGTCCATTTGTTTTAATATTGCCATGAACCAGCTCTGATTCCATACTCCCACCCCTAAATAACCCTTTTTGAAACTTACCTGGCCTTTCTGGCTTCCAAATAAGCTGTTCAGTATTGGAAAGGAGTTGATACAAAGGAAATGAAGACCCATTATCTTTAGTCTTTTGTTCAAAAGTCTTAAGTAAGACATTATTAGGCCCATGAAATGAGATAAGTATTCATTAGGTTAAAGGAATACATTTTGATAACCATTTAAAAAGTCTATCCAATAAAAAGCTAACTCATGTTGCTTAAGTTTCTTTCTGGTATGTGACTCCTTTTCTCTCTCTGTTAAGTCCCAGTTGCTTTTTGTATAACTTGAGCTTGAAGCCCTAAATTTTAGAACACCCTTTGAAGGATATTAGCTTTGTAAGAATGACAGCAAGGGACAATTCTTTTTGCAATTTTTTAATTTTTATTTTTTAATGGGAGGAAAATTGCTTTACAAAGTGTTGTGTTGGTTTATGCCGTCCAGCAATGCGAATCACCACAGTTTTACATATATCACCTCCCTCTTGAGCCTCCCTCCCCCCACTCCAGCCTACCCCTCTGGATCATCACAGACCTCCAGGCTGGGCCCCCTGTGTTATACAGCAGCTTCCCACCAGCTATCTGTTTTACACCTGATGGCGCATACATGTCTATGCTACTTTCTTTGTTTACAAGGGACAATTTTGAAGGAGAGGATAATACCTTAGTACATAAAACACACTTTGTGTTTCCATAGTCAAATTTAGAAAAGCAGTTATTTTCTGTTTGTAACAAAGGTGTGCACATTTTGCTTGAGAAAATGAATTATAATACTTCTGATGGCTCTTAGGAAATATAGTAGTCAATTACCATGTTGGTGAATATGTCAAAATTTGTCTTTGGTTTCTCAAAAGATAAATAATTTTATTGCCAGTGAACAGTTAATAGAGAACATTGAAATGCTTCTGGTCATTTTAGCATATATTCTGATTATTAGATTAAGTCACTCTAATGTTGGACTAATGAAAATCATCAGTATTTCTTATTTCCAGAGGACAAAATGATAACCAATCTAACTTTTTTCCCCACTTTTAAGAATAGCAAATGGTCATTGGAGAGTATTGGTATCACCTACTATCTGGATTTATAATAAGATATCTTTTGCTTGTGAAATAATACAGAAATTAATACAAAAATATATACAGAAATTAATAAACTACTTTTTAATCTTATATGTCCTTCAAATGAGTAATAAGCATAACTTTTACTCCTGGAAAGGTTTTATATAGTGATTGTCACATATCTGGTGAGTAGTTATTTTAGTCATTATCCACTGTGTATAGTCATTGACCAATGCAACATGCCAGGTAAGTCAATGAATCAATTCAGTTCAACCTTGTACATTGACACACGGTACTGTTGTTCATTACATCCTGGGTACTCAATTCTACACAACTTTATTCTCAAAATTCTAACCACTGTTGGACTTAAAATTCCTCTTGAAAGTTTTCAACATCCAGGGTTACTTTCTAAGTTAAATTGACTTTCAAAGGGTTATGCATCCACTCCTGGTTCTCCAGTGAGGACTCAGCTTTAACAGATGCAGCCCCGTGCACACTACATATACTTCATAAATAATATGGCACTAAATAATAATAACAGTAGGTATGAAAGCTAGTTTGAGGGTAGGATTCAGTGGATGTGGAAAATGAATTTTCTCTCTTACATCCTCTGGGTATTTATACCTTTGCTTCTGCAATAATAGCATTGATATTTTATTGATATCATTGTCTTTAGGTGACTTAGTATTTACTCTTTCACTGTGGCTGCATTATTCAGGGTTATACTTGATAATTATTCTATTAAATTGGACAAACTCTTTTTTGTATTCTGTCTTTTTGTTAGTAGTTTGCATTTTGCCAGTATGTCTATAGTAGACATTGCCATTATAGCTAGGATGGAGCAATTATTTTTCAAATGTATGTTTTGCTGTTACTACAGCTGAAGGAAGTGCCTGTAGTTGTTGTAAGGGACAGCATTTTTCTAAGCACATTTTATGGCTATGAATAGTTTTAGGTACAGTAATTTTGCAAGATAGCAAAGGTTCTTTTGTAAATGTGTGGTTAAGGAAATAGGAATGTATGAATTAGCTTGTGACATGCATGGTAAAGGGTGTTTCTTATTGATTTTTTTTCCTAATATTCTTCTGATGACCAGTTTTATTTAAAATAAATCCAATAATCTTATCTGCTTGTTGAAAGTATGTCAGATAAACGCATGATGAAATTTTATACTGTAAGTTATAATAGCCATGTCTTTTTAGGAGTATATCTAAACTTAATAGAGAAAATGTGCAATCTATTTGCATTGCTAAAATGCTTTATTGTTTCTTTCATAATATTTATACAGCTTTAATATTATAATCACATTCTGATAGATCTCAGAGTTGTCACATATGCATTCAAATGTTCCATGTGCTATTTTTCAGAATTGTTTAAAGAAATAGCTGTTCTTTCAGTTTGAGGTTTATAATCCACCAATTGACCATACTTCTGCACTGCAGAAATATATATTTTTAAATTCAAACATACCCCCAACTGAATTACTGATTTCTTCGATTGTTCCTAATCCTCCATCAGTGAAACACTGTTCATTTTAGAATCTCAGAGGGTATTACAACACAGTGAGTTTGGTCATGACTGAATAAAATTGGAAGAAGAAAAAGCCAATCATGATTTTTTAAAATCAAGGAAAAAAAAAAAGAGACTCCTTAGCAAACATTCATAAACAAAGAAGTGCCATCCATATCTTAGTGTTAACTAGATGAAGAAGAAGGAAGGAGGAAGCAGAGAAGGGGCCTCAGATCACTTTCCTGACATTTCTTCATGTCACTTTTTACTTTGAAAGGTTAATAATTTATACACAATCTATGAGCAGAGCCTTTCATTATTAACAGGTAGCTTAAAGAATCCTCCTGCTAATGCAGGAAATGCAGGTTTGATCCCTGGGTTGGGAAGATCCCCTGGAGACAGAAAGAGCAACCCTCTCCAGTATTTTTGCCTAGGAAATCCCATGGACAGAGGAGTCTGGCAGGGGATAGTGCTTGGGGATCACAAAAAGAGTCGGACACGACTTAGCAACTAAAGAACAACTATGTGAGACTTGGCACTTCATGCTTTGCTAGTTATCTAATTAACACCTACACTTGTTTTATGCTTGCAGTACTATTTTAGGTAAGAACCATAGATTTCTATAACTTATAAAGTCTTTTAAATAAACTACTCAATTTTCAGTTTCTAACAATGCCTTCTGAGATAATTAATGTGAAAAGTGGATGGACAGAGGTAAATGATTAGTATTTAAATCCACAATTGAGTGTGAACCACAGTTTGCTTCAAAGGACTCGAGAAAATCTAACTATTTCAGATATCAAGTAGCAATCCTGACAACTAATTCCATCCTCTAAAAACTTATCTTTTAAGTAAAAAATAACAGAAAATTTGAAACTAAACTGAAACTTGGCTACAGATTGTGAGATACTTTGTGATTTCAGAGAAAGTGCACAGCAAAAATTAGAATATGTTTTAAGCAAAATAAGTGATACTTCTTTGTGTTATCCTCAGTAGGTTACCCTATTTATCCCCATCAGTTTAAACATTTTACAGCATGATTACATCATGTATAAATAGAGAAATATATCCTCCTCTGTGGGTTTGCTGTAGAATCGGAAAGCCAACAGACATTTGTTGTTGTTCATTTGCTAAGTCATGTCCAACTCTTTGCAACCCCATGGACTGCAGCACCCCAGGCTTCCCTGTCCTTCACTATCTCCCAGAGTTTGCTCAAACTCATGTCCATTGAGTCGATGATACCATCTAACCTCTGTCACCCTCTTCTCCTCATGCCCCCAATCTTTCCCAGCACCAGGTTCTTTTCTAATGAGTTGGCTCTTCACATCAGGTAGCCAAAGTTTTCGAACTTCAACTTCAGCATCAATCCTTCCAATGTATATTCAAGGTTGATTTCTTTTAGGATTGACTGGTTTGATCTCCTTGCTGTCCAAGGAACTCTCAAGAGTCTTCTCTAGCACCACAACCTGAAAGCATCAATTCTTCAGTGCTCAGCCTTCTTTATGGTTCAACTCTCACATCTGTACAGTATTCAGATAGTATCTTTTTTCTCCTCCACAGTGTTCAGTCATATAGTTTGGTGCATATATAAATAAGATCTTAATGATACATCATGTTCATGAAAATTTCAGAAATAGAAAATCCGTTTTCCTTGTAGTTTCTCCAGTAGACTTTTCAAGAAGACTCCTAACTGAATGTTTCTCTTGCTTACCTCTGTGATGGGATTCTTGTGACATCCTCCTCTCACTGACATAGCCTGACACTGTTATTTACACCTGTGGACAGTGGACTAGTGTGGGCTAGTGTGTCTGTTTGTGTGTGCACTTGCTCCAGAAAGAGAGAGAGATGAAGATTGATTCTGTTGCCCTCTAGTGTCTGCCTGATAGACAGTGACTCTGATCCTTTTCAAATGGTCAAGGGTTTGGAATGAAAGTACGAAGAGGTAAATTTTGAAGTACCTGAAGTATCCATCCCTAATATAGCACAATGATTGACTGACTGGTGTAGGAAGGTAGGTTTTATGCTTAGCCCAGTGAACATTCATTCCTTTTGGCCCATTATTTCTCTCAATCTTGGCTTTGCTTCTTTGATATCTTATATACTGTTTTGTTCTCTAGTGGATTATTACATATAATTTAGAACACACTGCTGCTGCTGCTGCTAATTCCCTCTAAATGGCAGCATATCCTGCTCTACTTATATAATTTTTCTTCCTTATAAGTCTAGAAGTTGATGAGGGGAATGGACTCCTCTCTCCTACCAACATCAGCTGCTCAACACGTATTTATTCATTGATGGGAAAAAAAAAAGCAAGTATCAAATTTAAGGACTTGTTTGATATCACTGACCAATATCAATATCCAATATCCTTAACTGGATCCCATGTTTTTAAAAATACGTTGCTCATATTCTTTCTATATTCAGGATTTTTTTCAAGTTTAGGTTTAGAGTATTCATAGACAAATAACATAGCTGCTATCTTCAGCATTTATTTTTAATAGGCCAGCCTGCAGTGAATTTTAGAATTTTGGCCTTTGTTCAATATTGATGTTCTGTTAGAACTGAAGAAGGTGGAACAAGTCACATAACTGCACTTGACTGCATGCATTACAAATTCATGTCTCAGTTATGCTTTTGGAGGTACTTAGCAATCTCTTTTCTAAAATCGCATTTAATGCACCACAGTGGTGCATTACAGATTTTTATTCTTCCCTAAGTCCTCAAACTCAGTTTTGATGCCCTAACTGTGCAGTTCTAAACATCCTATTAAACTCCCTCAACTCCTTCGTCTTCTTTGTCAAATTTTTATCTTTTTTCTAGTCCTATGGTCTTGGGATTCAGCCAGGTTCAATTTGAATCCTAACCTCATCAAATACCACATTTCCATCCTTGGACAACCTCTTTGTTTTCTCTCAGCTTCAGTTTCTTTATCTGCAAATAGAAAAGATAATTCCTTACAGGGTATTTAGGACTGGATGACATTAATGTGAACACATTTAAGGTATAGTAGATCCGCAGTACATGATATTGCATTCACTTTATTTTCTTTTGATTTATTGTTATTCATATCAACTTGAGACCTCACCATCAATCATAACCTCTCTTCATCGTTAATCTCTCCCATTATGTTGGCTCTTCCCTAAACAAACATGTTTGAATACACACACATTCCCATCAGCCCTGCTTTCTCTTTGAACCCTTTTTTTAGGTCCAAGAACTAACTGAAAGAATGCCTTTTCATTTCACTTATTTCTTTCCTCCTAACAACCCAAGCTTTGCATTCAGCCCAGTACCAAAGCTGCTCTGTCAAAGGCCGTGAGTAATCTACCATAGATCAGATCCATTGGATTGCTCTCAAACTTTGGCACTGGATTCCCTGACCCTATCTTTTTTCTAAATCTCCACTGATCCTTTCCAACTTCCTTCTCTTACCCCATCAGCTGTGGTCCTTTCTACACAGTCTTCTCTCATGATTGATAGTCATTGTCTTTAGCCTGGACCTTCCTCCTGAATTAAGGTTCCAATTTTAGTTTTCAAACTGAATGTATACACATAGATATGTTACAGGCCTCTAGATCTCAACACACCCAAATGTTCCTTTTCTTTCATCCTGGCAAATGGCATAATTATCTGCAATATTGATTTGGTGAAAATTTGAAAGTCATTTTCAACTCCTAATTAGATAGTCACAAATGCATATACTATTTTCCATTTTTCAGATAAGGAAATAGATTTGTAGAGATGATGTACCTTGTCCCGAAGTCACTCTGCTAAAAATATGTCTGATGTAACCCTGAACCCATTCAGAGCCTCCCTCTTCCTCACACTACCCTGATTCAGCTATCAATTTGGTTAACTTAACAGTTGCACTTACACGTCATCTATCACATCTGTTCCTTCCTTTTCATTCTCTCTGTGGCTCTCTTGGTTTATACCTTATCTCCCTTTGGATCAGCTGTGCTGAAAAAGCCCCCAGGGAGGTCTTCCTTCTCAATTTTGGCCTCAGATCATGCCATGTCAGGCTGCACGCTGAGGACCCACCATGGCTTAGCCCAGCTCACTATTGTAGACATATCTTTAATTGTGCATACTCCTCAGACACCAAAGTCCATTTGTCCTTCCTTCATTTAATTATTAAAAGTTATTCCCTTCACCTAAACATTCCTTCCTCCTAAATAAAATATCCTGATCTCCTAACCATGCCAAAATCTCAATTCAAACCACCTATTCCAGGAAACTTTCATGAAAAATGGCTGTAGGTATCTACCTCCCCTATTATACACTCAATTTCCATCACAAACTTTAGCCTAATTTAGGAATATTATGTGCTAGAGGCTTAGGGCCTGTGCTCAAGAGCTCCCTAAATACTGGCTCTGCTGCTTTCCAGCCGTGTGCCCTGACTAAGGGTTTCCCAGGTGTTCAGTGATGAAGAATCTGCCTGCCAAGGGAGGAGACACGGGTTGGATCCCTGGGTCTGGAAGATCCCTTGGAGTAGGAAATACAACCCAGTCCAGGATTGTTGCCTGGGAAATCTCATGGACAGAGGAGCCTGCTGGGCTACAGTCCATGGGTTCGCAGTGGGTCAGACACAAGTCTCACGAGCCATACACACACCGCACATGCCCTAAGTAAATCATTTCATCTCTCCTTGCTTAGGTTTCCTCATTTCTGAAATGGAGATAAACACCTGTTTTGGTACCATTGTTATGATAAACATAAGTACATATGAAACATACACTGGATACCTGATACATAATAAGCACTCTATAGAACTTGTCTGTAATTATGTATTATTTGTCCACTATTCCGTTTCTGAGAACCCATTCCTCCATGGGACTTTTTATAGTTTGAAGTAACCACTGGTGAATAGCTATTTATTTGTGTTTTCTTGTTGCTTTTTATGTCTGTCTCTCCAATAGATTATGGATTCCATGAGGGCAAGATAGTTTTACCTCTTTACCACAGTTCTTTAATATCTAACTAACACAATTTTTGGCAAACACTATGTGTTCACTGCATAAGCATTGAATGAATTAATCAAGTAGTGTTGATTACATTAACTTTTCAGTTCCTGGAGGCAAGTGTCATGCTCTGTTTATTCCATATTCCCCATAGCATCTAGCCTAATGTCTTCCAGGTTGTAGATAATAAATATTTATTGATTAATAATAATAATTGCTCTCATCCTAAAGAAAAAAATTGTGTTATTTGGATGTTTGTCCAAGATGAGAAATAAATATTTTCTTATAGTTCTTTATGAGAAGAGACTATGGGGAAGTAGAATTTGGATACAAAAAACATTAAACCAGAAAAAATTCTTGTAGTTTCCAGAAACTTACCATTAGTAAAAGATACATTTAAAGCTGTTCATTATTACAGTGGAGAAGGAAATGGCAGCCCACTCCAGTACTCTTGCCTAGAAAATCCCAGGGATGGAGGAGACTGATGGGCTGCCATCTATGGGGTCGCACGGAGTGGGACACGACTGAAGCAACTTAGCAACAGCAGCAGCAGCAGCAGCAGCATTATTACAGTGCCAAGTGGTTTTAATCTTGGCAAATATTCCAGTGTTTTAGTGTCAATACCCACACTTAATCTTCTTGAATCTCTCTTCAAATCCTCCACAAACAACTTTTATCCTTTAAGAACTAGATTCAGGCCAACACAATACATTAAAACTTTATCCACCATATTTATCATTATTTATCTAAACATCTAGAGATATTTTGTGATTTTATTTTTATACTGTTCTTACTAAAATGTATTTTCTTAGAAATAGATATGCCAGTTTTCTAATTTGTAAAATATCTGTCGTAGCAACAGTAGGCATTTACATGGCAAGGACTATGATAAATTATGCAATAAATTTATCATGATAAATTATATGCTTCTTATTTTATTGCAAATGACAGGACAAGGAAAGAGATAATGTACTTCTCTTGTGAGTATCAGAGAACTAAACAGTTCCATTTTATGTTTATTATTGTCTATTCAATAAGTGTGTAGTTAATGAACAATTACTAAGCATGAGGATAACATTATCAACATAACAGAATAATATTATTTTCAGAAAAAAATTGCATTTTTTGACCAGTAGCATAATTGTTGAGGATTCCCCGGTTGCAAGATCAGAATGGAGGTAATTTTTACTTTTCTTGATTGGGAACATTCACCATGAAATTGTAAATTGGCTGTTCATATGAAGTGTACTGATTTAAGTAAGTTGCTTGAGATTAGTGGCCTTTTTCCTATAATGTATCCTGAAATGTGACTCAGCTCAAGCTCATTCTTTTTGTTCCATATAGATCTAACTTAAGAAAGGAAAGGAAAGAAGATAAAACAAGCTCGCCTTTATTGTATGCTTCTGTATCAAGCATTATGCTTGGTGATTCCATATTAGAACAGTATACTAATCTGTATGAGTTTGACATTTTTACTCTCATTTTACAGATCAGGAAATTAGACTGTTATTTGTTGGAGATTGTGCACTAATCTGATAGAACTGTATTTCTCACCTAAGCCCAACTAAGCTCCATTTAATGATTTTTTTTAAGTACTGCATATCTCCTTCTTCCTTAAAATCAAATGCTACCAATGCATTATCTTTTAATTTTCATCTTTTGTATTTATATTCTGATAGTACACAAGTATATTGATAACTCTGCTGAGCTTCATATTTTAAAAAATGATAGTGGGCATTGGAGCCTAGGAACCAAAGAGGAGAGAAAGCTGTCCCTATCTGAACAGAGTTAAACTCAAGTGATTTTAAATGTTTCTGTTTAACTATTTTAATTTTTGAAAGCAGTCTTTGGTAACATATATGAAGACTTTTTTCTCAAAGCAATTATGTAAGAAGTAAATAGATATTTATCCTGAATTATAGCATATTGTATTTAAGTG
Organism: Ovis canadensis; assembly: GCF_042477335.2. NCBI lineage: Eukaryota > Metazoa > Chordata > Mammalia > Artiodactyla > Bovidae > Ovis > Ovis canadensis. Next base: position 38,879,402 of record NC_091250.1, on the reverse strand, counting down.
AAACAATGGTCTCATGGAGTAGCATGTAGTCATCTCTGGTTGGAGTTAGAAGACTTGTCTAGAAGAAAACAGTCATGGGATTTGTAAGGAAATACATGAATTCAACTCCTGGTTAAAATTACATCTTTATATAACAGAGATGGGGTATTTGCTTTGTAAAGGGAAAAGTCGTGCAATGATCTCACTCCCTAAATCATGAATGCTTAACGCTGAAGCCCTGTGGCGGCAGTGTACTCAATGAACAAAGTACCTCCAGCAAAACAGTCTCACTGATGCTGAAACTGCTCTTGACAAATAAAGTGATAGCTAGTGTCCCAGAACGTGATGAACTAGATGAACATAAAAATGTCCAAAACATCTTCATAAATATTGAAAGACCCTGAAATGGAAAGCAAGATCATAATTGGAAAAGTTGAAATCACAGAAAATTTTTCCAAAGAAGATAAATCATGAACAGAATTTTAAATACGAAATATTTAATGGAGAAACATGAAGGATGCACCTGGGTGAAATGAATGGAGTGTACATTTGTGGGGAGAAGGCAGAGCACATGTAACCTCTGAGTTCTTGGACCAGAAAACAGAGTCATTTTACGTGGTTTTTTTTGTTGTTGTTGTTGAATACATATTATCTTTTGACTTGTGTGCAGGAATGACCGAGGTAGGAAAATTAAAAGCTTCTGCACAACAAAAGAAAATATAAGCAAGGTGAAAAGACAGCCTTCTGAATGGGAGAAAATAATAGCAAATGAAGCAACTGACAAACAACTCATTTCAAAAATATACAAGCAACTTCTGCAGCTCAACTCCAGAAAAATAAACGACCCTATCAAAAAATGGGCCAAAGAACTAAATAGACATTTCTCCAAAGAAGACATACGGATGGCTAACAAACACATGAAAAGATGCTCAACATCACTCATTATTAGAGAAATGCAAATCAAAACCACAATGAGGTACCACTTCACACCAGTCAGAATGGCTGCGATCCAAAAATCTGCAAGCAATAAATGCTGGAGAGGGTGTGGAGAAAAGGGAACCCTCCTACACTGTTGGTGGGAATGCAAACTAGTACAGCCACTATGGAGAACAGTGTGGAGATTCCTTAAAAAATTGCAAATAGAACTACCTTATGACCCAGCAATCCCACTTCTGGGCATACACACCGAGGAAACCAGAATGGAAAGAGACACATGTACCCCAATGTTCATCACAGCACTGTTTATAATAGCCAGGACATGGAAACAACCTAGATGTCCATCAGCAGATGAATGGATAAGAAAGCTGTGGTACATATACACAATGGAGTATTACTCAGCGGTTAAAAAGAATTCATTTGAATCAGTTCTGGTGAGATGGATGAAACTGGAGCCGATTATACAGAGTGAAGTAAGCCAGAAAGAAAAACACCAATACAGTATACTAACACATATATATGGAATTTAGGAAGATGGCAATGACGACCCTGTATGCAAGACAGGGAAAGAGACACAGATGTGTATAACGGACTTTTGGACTCAGAGGGAGAGGGAGAGGGAGAGGGTGGGATGATTTGGGAGAATGACATTCTAACATGTATACTATCATGTGAATTGAATCGCCAGTCTATGTCTGACGCAGGATGCAGCATGCTTGGGGCTGGTGCATGGGGATGACCCAGAAAGATGTTATGGGGAGGGAGGTGGGAGGGGGGTTCATGTTTGGGAATGCATGTAAGAATTAAAGATTTTAAAATTTAAAAAATAAAAAACTAAAAAAAATAAAAATAAAAATAAAAATAAATTTAAAAAAAATTTAATATTTAGTATGAAACTTTAATAAAATATATAGTAAGAAATACTGTTTTTAGAGCTTATATACACATTCACGGTAGATATTTAAAAATCCAAGCAATAGGATATTTTTACTAAAAATAAGAGTGAAAAATGTGATGAAATAAATCAAGATATTTTCATTCTTTTATCTGCTCTTTTTGTGGAATGACTTTTTCTTCTGAATGTTTGTCATTATTTTTTCACTTCAAGGGAGAGAAAGAATAACAGAGTAGGAAGGAAAAATGATTGCAATTTAGTAGTATCTTTGATTTTATGCAGATTATTGTAAAGCACCTTGTGAGACATATAGACACACACCCCAACTGAGAGAGAAACATCAGTTGCCATTTAAAGGAATTATTAAAGGAATTCCCTGGTGGTCCAGTGGGTGGGACTTGGAGCTTTCATTTCCCAGGGTCTAGGTTCAATCCCTCATCTGGGGAACTAAGAGTCCGAAAGCCATGTGATGCAGCCAAGGAAACAAAACAAACAAACAAGGAATTATTGTTATAGTCTAAATTTTTATTAGTAATAATAAAGTAAAATCTTTGAAAATATATTTGTTGAATTTTATAACTAGTATCTAGTAGTAATCAAGGCAACTGAACATATGCTGAAGATCTATTTGGTTTCTCTTCCCATATGATATAGATATGTTTATAAGAATTTATTCAGTTCTTAGTCTTTATTCTTTATTTTTATGTTTAGCTTCAATATATTATACAAACAAGTTGATATTCTAGGAAAAAATATGTGAATATATGTCCATTTTAATTTCTGAGAAATGGCAGACTTTTTTTTCTTTTGTAAAATGGTTAGGATATGAATATCACTATATAAATCAACATCCACATTTTTAAGCTCTCACTGGATCAGGAATTTCTTATTAGTGGATTGCGTATCTACGCCAAGCTGATTTTCCCCTTTATAAACATCAGTTTCATCATATTTAGATCCTGTTCAACTTTTTATAAATCTGTGTCTAGACATACAATTTGAATAAAGAATACATAAGGCAAAATTTCATAAGAATTTAAAACTGAATACCTTTCTTTTACATAATATTCATAAACCAACAGTAATACAGAAGTAAATAAATTTTATATTTGGTAGCTTCCAAGGAGAAGATGCATCTGTTTATATTTTCATTTTAATTTAAAAATAATACATAGTTATTTTAGAATATTTGGAAAACACAGAGAAATATAGAGGTTATTTATAACTCTGCTGCTGCTGCTGCTAAGTCACTTCAGTCGTGTCTGACTCTGTGCAACCCCATAGATGGCAGCCCACCAGGCCCCCCATCCCTGGGATTCTCCAGGCAAGAATACTGGAGTGGGTTGCCATTTCCTTCTCCAATGCATGAAAGTGAAAAGTGAAAGGGAAGTTACTCAGTCATGTCCGACTCTTAGCGACCTCATGGACTGCAGCCTACCAGGCCCCTCCGTCCATGGGATTTTCCAGGCAAGAGTACTGGAATGGGGTGCCATTGCCTTCTCTGATTTATAACTCTGCCTTCTAGAAATAACCACTTTACACATATGTTTCCTTAAGTAATTCAAAACCCATTATTTAGCTAGAGCGCCCATATTCTAATTATTCCTAGAACTTTTAAAGTAAGAGATTTCTTACATCTTTCCTAAAGGTGCATTCATAACTCCATGCTCTGGCTTCTTTTTTAATGCTTGCAGGATGTAGCATCCTCCTCCAGCTTTCCTAGTTCCCAGATAGTGTTGACTTTTCCTCTAGATTCTCACGCAAACATCATTCACAGAGACCTCTGTGTCAATACCAATTCTCACTATAGGTTTAGGGGCAGAGAAGGAGTTTCACTGTAGCAGTGACCCTGGTGCTAATCTTTATCCATAATAATCAGCATTTTTTCCTCCAATACTGCCCCACACAGACCTTCCTTCTCTGCTCTTGCATACTCTCAGGAGTTTGGTCATCTTCTTTCATTCTTGTCTATTTATGTCTTTAAACTATCAATTTTCTTCTTTAAACAATTTATCAGAAAGCCTTCTTTATCCTCAAGAAGAAATTTGATGTCAGCTATTGGGATATATATTTTTCTATATTTTATTCTTTCAAATTTGTTGTGTTGCAGAAACATTTTATGTTCTGTTGTTTTAATTTCAGATTATATTCAACACTTTTACTTATTATTGCATACTCCTTGAAAACCCGATAGCCTATTTTTTTAGTAGAAATATAATATGAGATGAATCCTTTGAAGGTAAACTCAAGAGGTTGCTACTTGAATTGTTTGCCTTCACTTGCTTAAAATGTTTGTCAGAGAGAAATCAATGTAAACTCCAACAACTGTGCCAAAAAGGCGACATGGCCTTACCTGAAAACTGTAAGAGGTTTTGAACAAGTTAGAAACCCCAAATGTTTGCTCATCAGGTGCAAAAGAACAGATTTTAGTATATCAGGCCTACAGCACCAAGGGCAGCCCCAAGATTAGCTATGAGTGCTGGACGTGGCTTTTGGAAGCAGGAAGTGGCTGAATGTCCCTCCTTGAGAACAGAATAATCACCCCATCTGAGTCCAGCAGCTCTGCTTTGGACCTTCTAGAATTCTGACTTTAGGAGTAGGAGTTCTCCTTCATGAAAATTTGCTGCCCTACTTTGGATTTAATATCCTTCTTACAAGGCTGATGCTTACTTCAAAGGCATTATCCCTGACTGATGGGCAAAAAGGAAAGACTTGTGCCATTTAAGAGCACTTAGCAGTCCTGTTTATTTAATCACACAATGTACTGCTTTGAGCCTAGACAAGCATCCCGTGGACAGAGGAGCCTAGTGGGCTGCAGTCCATAGGATCACAGAGTCGGACATGACTGAAGTGACTTAGCATGCACGCACCACAAGGAGAGATTTCACCTTATATCAATACTTACTTGATGCTGATTCAATATGAAAATTGATTCAAAAGTGGAAAATTCAGTCAATCAATGAGTTGCTTGATACACACAATACCAAATTTTACTAGTTTTTTTAATTAAAATTTTGTGTGAATGCCTTGGGTTTTAGAGATTGAAAATATATATACAAGAACAAAAATTTTCACTGTTTTGGTTTTAGCAATTACCACAAACATGCCCATTAAGCTCCAAAATCAGAAGGAAAAAAAAAAAAAAGAGGAAGAATAGAGAGGCAGATGAGAGAAAGAAACAGACGTTTGTAGAATAGAAGAAATGGGTAAGGCAACTGTCTGTGTTTTTACCTGCTTTGTTACTCTGAGAAAATACTTGATTTTTAATTAAGTGTTTCTTTAGACGTTTTTCGGGAAAGACGTTTCTCCTGGTTAGTAAGCCCAATGTATCTCACTGCTTAAAATAGTCTTTCCCTGAAATGGTGTTAGTTAGGCTTGACAGAGTCAAGCAAAAACCCCATTTGTAATTCTCAGTAAGAACTATTCACAGATGTCACAGCTGCTGGGTTTTTTTTTTTTTTTCCACTGTGTTGCTACATAATGAATGATGAATGATTCATATTTTCATAAAGTTCCTAGAAAAGCTAACAGTATCTGTATACTTTTTCTTCATATACGCATAGGCTATAACCCTAAAAAAAAAGTTCCCTGAGTTTTTATCCCTTATTCTGGTTCCATACAGAAGGAGACAGAGGTCACGAGGGTCAGGGCTATACCCAGATGGTCTCCATGGCCATATGCTTTGGGGAGGAGGGAGTGGGGAGGGAGACGGGAGGGGCAGGGATTGGAGCAAACACCCTGGGAAAAGCAAGCTGAGTAAAGTATGTGAATAGTCTTTGAGTGGTTTTTTTTTCCAACTCAAAAACAGGTAATTATGTTATCAGCAGTACTACCCCAAATGAAATGAGCTCTTATTAAACTCCAAGGAAGCAAAGATTTTATAATACAAATACAGTACATGTTTTATGTTTCCATCTTTTTGAAAAGATACAACATAGTATTTCCATGAGTCAGGTTTTCCACATCAAATATGCTATATTTTCATGAGAAAGTGATACATAAGTTTCTCATAATATAAAAATATTCATCCTCCTTATTCCAAGGTCTGTTTCGTCTTCTCTGTTTCATAATTATGAAGTAAATCTTTTACCCTGGTTGTATAATCAGCATTTTTTAAATGCTTTGTTGTTTAAACATTACTTTAAGAATTAATAATTCTTTGGATAAACCTTGAAGGGCACTTTGTCCTAGTAATAGCTGAACCCTGAGAAGTCATGCCACATCACCCCAGGCAGAGGAAAGTCTTACCCTTTTGAGATGCCATAATATCATTCCTGAATGACATTGATTTTGCAATATTTGTTTGAATATTTATGTAGCCTCAATTTTTGGAAAGTATTCTTTATATCCTCTAGAAGCCCCTCAGTCTACAATTTAAGCCCTTTTCCCACTCTCCTAATTTCATCCTTTATGGAAAACAGCTGGGATGGCAAATTCAGCCACAACAAATGCATATTTTGGAATATTTCTTTAGAATAGTATCTCTGCTCTCATCTTCATTGTTACAAATACCACAGCTGCTTAGAATGCAGTCATGGTCTGTGAGAGCAAACATATTATTTTGATTACCTGTTGGTTCCATACAGAGTGATTTTAATGCTTATTAAGTTAAAATTAATTGAGTACCCACAGGTATTTTCAATTCAATACCCAAGGCAATTCATGAAATAGAGGGGAATGGTATATATGTGTTACAGTTCTTCTTGAATAGAGACAATTAAAGTCATTAAAATGTTTTCAAGGTTGAAACAGTACCTCATTCTAAACAGATAATTCATTCTATTTAACATATTTGCTTTAGACACTGGTGGTCTTCAAGATCCTGACAAAGTTCATACTGCTGCATGTAGTGGTTCAGTGGTCTTTAGAGTCCCATAGAGCCCTAGCTTTTTATAATCCTTAGACTTCTGATTTCTCAGAAACCTTCTGAACTTAAGTTCTTTTGTTTTCCTCTGGCTTCTTTCAAACCAATTAGCTTGTGTAGAACAGAATAGTCTAGAGCTGTCACTTGCATGCCTGCTGGTCAAAAGGAAATGCAATTTCAGTGAGTACAAAATTAATCACAAATGTTAATTAGAGCAATCAGTATTGACATCGTAGCTTTACAGAGTGGACCTCATGAAATAAATACAATGGCATTATGCTTTCAGAATAAAAGCATACAAAGGCAAATTGATTAAAATTTCATTGGAAAAATACACTTTTGGAAATTCTTTTCTATTAATTGGCTTTAATTTCAGTCATTCTTGATGCTTGAGGATAGAAAAGGGTGTTTAATATAACTCAGTGTAAACTGAGTATTTACAGGGCATAACCATTGTGGCATGGTTTCTACTTTAAATTTATATAAAGATCTCTCCAAGGTCAGATACATATCAGAAAAATGCAGAACTAAATATATAAATATTTTTAAGGAATATTCATCAAGTATCAAAGCTCTGAGCCAAGCAATATGATTTCTTCTTCTTCTCTCCTTATATAGCACCCTCTTACTTGTAATATATATGGATGTGAGAAATTAAAGATTATGTCTGACTTATTTTGTTTCCAAAAATATAATAGACGGTACCAGTTGAAAGCTAAATTTTTGGACCTGTTCTTTAAGTAAGTTAATCACCTCTTACTTGACCAGAAAAGCAGTCATTGTTATTCGGCTCTAGGTCATGTCTGACTCTTTGTGACCCCATGAACTGCAACACACCAGGCTTCCCTGTCCTTCAGCATCTCCCAGAGTTTGTTCAAACTCATGTCCATTGAGTCAGTATGCCCATTCAACCGTCTCATCCTCTGTCGTCCCCTTCTCCTCCTGCCATCAGCTTTCCTGGCATCAAGGTCTTTTCCAAAGAGTCACTCTTCACATCAGGTGACCAAAATATTGGAGTTTCAGTTTCAGCATCAGTCCTTCCAATGAATATTCAGGACTGATTTCCTTTAGGATTGACTGGCTGGATCTGCTTGCAGTCCAAGGGACTTTCAAGAGTTTTCTCTAACACCACAGTTCAAAAACATTAGTTCTTCGGTACTCAGATTTTTTTTATGGTCCAACCCTCACATCCATTCATGACGCCTGGAAAAACCATAGCTTTGACTAGACAGACCTTTGTTGGCAAAGTAATGTCTCTGCTTTCAATATGCTATCTAGATTTGTCATAACTTGTCTTCCAAGAGGCAAGCGTCTTTTAATTTCATGGCTGCAGTCACCATCTGCAGTGATTTTGCAGTCCAAGAAAATAAATCTCTCACTGTTTCCATTGTTTCCCCATCTATTTGCCATGAAATGATGGGACTGGATGTTATGATCTTCCTTTGTTGAATGTTGATCTTTAAGCCAGCTTTTTCATTGTCCTCTTTCATTTTCATCAAGAGGCTCTTTAGTTCCTCTTTGCTTCCTGCCATAAGGGCGATGTCATCTGCATATCTGAGGTTATTGATAATTCTCCCGGCAATCTTGGTTCCAGCTTGTGCTTCATCCAGCCTGGCATTTCACATGATATACTCTGCATGTAAGTTAATAAGCAGGGTGACAATGTACAGCCTTGACGTACTTTGTTCCCAATTTGTAACCAGTCCATTGTTCCATGTCCAATTCTAACTGTTGCTTCTTGATATGCATACAGATTTCCCAGGAGGCAGGTCAGGTGGTCAGGTATTCCCATCTGTTTAAGAATTTTTCAGTTTGTTGTGATCCACAACAAAGGCTTTTGGCATGGTCAATAAAACAGAAGTAGATGTCTTTCTGGAACTCTCTTGCTTTTTCAGTGTTCCAACAGATGTTTGCAATTTGATCTCTGGTTCCTCTGCCTTTTCTAATCCAGCTTGAACAACTGGAAGTTTGTGGTTCATGTACTGTTGAAGCCTGGCTGGGAGAATTTTGAACATTACCTTGCTAGCATGTGAGATGAGTGTAATTTTGTGGTAGTTTGAGCATTATTTGCCATTCCCTTTCTTGGGGATTGGAATGAAAACTGACCTTTTCCAGTCCTGTGGCCATTGCTGAGTTTTCCAAATTTGCTGGCATATTGAGTGCAGCACTTTCACAGCATCATGTTTTAGGATTTGAAACAGCAGAGCTGGAATTCCATCCAGTAACTTTGCTCGTAGTGATGCTTCCTAAGGCCCACTTGACTTCGGACTCCAGGAAGTCTGGCTCTAGGTGAGTGATCACACCATCGTGGTTATCTGGGTCATGAACATCTTTTTTGTATAGTTCTTCTGTGTATTCTTGCCACCTCTTCTTAATATCTCCTGCTTCTGTTAGGTCCATACCGTTTCTGTCCTTTATTGTGCCCATCTTTGCATGAAATGTTCCTTTGGTATCTCTAATTTTCTTGAAGAGATCTCTAGTCTTTCCCGTTCTATTTTTGTCCTCTATTTCTTTGCACTGATCCCACTGAGGAAGGCTTTTTTTTATCTCTCCTTGCTATTCTTTGGAACTTTACATTCAGATAAATCTATCTTTCCTTTTCTCCTTGCCTTTAGCTTCTCTTCTTTTCTCAGCTATTTTTAAGGCCCCTTCAGACAACCATGTTGCCTTTTTGCTTTTTTTTTTTTTTTTTTTGGTAATGATCTTGATCACCACCTCCTATACAGTGTCACAAACCTCTGTCCATAGTTCTTCAGGCACTCTTTCTATCAGATCTAGTCCCTTGAATCTATTTGTCACTTCCACTGTATAATCAGAAGGGATTTGATTTAGGTCATACCTGAATGGTCTAGTGGTTTTCCCTACTTTCTTCAATTTAAGTCTGAATTTGCCAATAAGAAGTTCATGATCTGAGCCAGAGTCACCTCCTGGTCTTGCTTTTGCTGACTGTAAGCTTCTCCATCTTCGGCTACAAAGAATATAATCAGTCTGATTTTGGTATTGACCATCTGGTGATGTCCACATATAGAGTCCTTTTTTGTGTTATTGGAAGAGGGTATTTGCTATGTCAAGTGCATTCTCTTGTGAAACTCTATTAGCCCTTGCCCTACTTCATTTTGTACTCCAAGGCCAAATTTGCCTGTTACTCCAGGTATCTCTTAATTTTTTACTTTTGCACTCCAGTCCCCTTTGATGAAAAGGGCATCTTTTTTTGATGTTAGTTCTAGAAGGTCTTGTAGGTCTTCATAGAACTGTCCAACTTCAGCTTCTTCAGCCATTGCTTGTCAGGCCATAGACTTGGATTACTGTGATATTGAATGGTTTGTCTTGGAAATGAACAGAGATCATTCTGTCATTTTGGAGATTGCATCCAAGTACTGCATTTTGGACTCCCTTGTTGACTATGAGGGCTATTCCATTTCTTCTAAGAGATGAAATAAGTATGCCACTTATGTTTATATCTTAGCATAGCATAGTATTTTATAGAAGAGGCATTAGATCTGCTGTTTCTTTGGCTGTGGGATGTAAAATAAATTGAATGACTACTGATATCTCGAAGGATTATGATAGAAATAATGGAAGCAATGAATTGTTGTTGTATTGAGATGAAGAAGACTTTGTGACAAATTGGTTTGCTGGAGAAGATTGGGAGTTTGTTTTAGGGCACAATAAATTTAAAATGCCTATTAGTTATTCCAAAGTTTAAAAGTTAAGGTGATAGATGATACCAGCAGAAAAGTCCAAGAATGAGCAGCCTTTGAGGTGGGAAATGACATCAGAAATCTATTGTCCTGAAAGTCAAATGAAAGAATAATTTGACAGTGATTAGCTGTGTCAAGTGCTACTTACAAGTCAACTAAGATAAGGACAGAGAATCAGCCTTTAGATTTAGAGGTGTACCTGTCATTTGTGTGAAGTACATTGAGGGAAAGGACATCAGAGGTGTGGGAGAGGTGAGAAAGCCTTGGCATGAATCTGAGAGGAAAGGAGAAATGGAGTTGGGGAGTGAGTATGCAGCAATCCTTAGGGCTATAAAGACCAAGAGAGAAAAGGTACTGTAGCTAGTATAGAGCATGGGGTCAATAGAGGTCTTTGTTGTTCATTATTTCAAAGATGATAAAAATTACATGTTTATAAGTTTATGAGAATGACTAATAGAAAGAGAGAAATTAACGGTTCTGAAAAAGAGAAAGCACAGGCCAAACACTCTTGTATGTGTTAAACAGGACAAGAGAGATGCAATATGAATAGATGTGAATGTATATTTGTATATGTATATTTATATAGTTCTTCTTCAAACTTAATCATAATAAAACATCCAATAAATATGAAAAAGATTGAACAGTGATTTCTTGGGAGGAGAGAGAGATTAAGATAAAAAAATTTCTAGTAAAGCAAATCCCTGTGATACTTTGGGAAAAACTTTGATGAATGTTTCACTCTCACTTAGTCTGTTCCAAATATGTCTCATTAACTGTTTGTGGAAACAAGAGTGAAGCCTGCGTCTGTATCAGACACAGGTTTCCTGACAAGTGGTTAGGAATCCTTGATGAAAATCTTTTGGGGGAGGAGGCAATGTAGCTCTGAGGGGTATGAGTTCTTGAATGGGAAGTAAACCGTCATGGGAAAAATTCAGAGCATTTTTGTGTGTCAGACACTAATATCCACTCACAGTGACAAATCTTATAATCAGATCCTTGATTTGAGCCCATGACTGAGACTTCAGCCTAAGCAAGCACGTTTCTCCCTTTATTAGTGGTTAATTTGCTTTTCTCAGGACTGCCGAGTCCAGTTATTCAAATCTGGCTCTCACTAAAACATCAGTAAGCCAATTAATCCATCTCCTTAATGAGAACTCTCTATTACAAGAATGAGTAACGGCATAAATTTGTATTGAATCTATCAATCTTGCATTTGGTGGGGAGAATGCCAATTATCCAAGCAATCTGGTTCATTACTGCGGCATTGGACTGCTTTGCTGAACAAGCCTGCTGCTCGATTACAACAGCGGTGGGGATGGAGGGCTTGGGATTGATTGTGTGTTGAGGGCCTATTATATAATAGGATGGCCTGGAAGCTCTGGGCACATTCCCATTTTCCCTACCTGTCTCTGAGGACCTGCTACTTATTTTGCATTTTGGGAAACTGAGACTCATAAGTTGGAAAGTTAGTGAACTGAGAGGCCAGAATTTTCATCCAGTGGCCTCTGAAAAAGATGTCTAGCCATAAAATTACTAAGAAACCTACTAAAGGATCCCACTACATGAATTCTGTCATGATTAAAATGATTATTTTCAATTTCATCATAGATTTAAGTGTGGGTCAGCACGAAGGGAGCCAGGATGATCCAAATTTAATAATAAATACTCAGAGAGTAATCCAGGTTCTCACCTCTCATCTTCTTAGATGTTCTTTCCTTGACATTACAACCTCATGTCCAGACCATGCTCCTAAACAGAATGTCAATCTCATCACTATATTATTATTATTATTCATACTTTTATTTCTATCTGAAATCTACTTTATCAACTATCATAATATTGTAAGGTTCCAAAAAATGTATGCAGGGTCTTTGGAATTTGTGAAGCTTTAGCAATGCTTTCTGTATTACTATATTATTATCATTTAAAAATTTCTGCATGAACATATTTTAATATTTTAATGACTTTGTGAGGGAATTATTTTAACAGTCTTTTCTAACTAAAAAAAATACACATGTGGCACATGAATATTCTGTATGATGATTTTTCTTCTTTCCTGGTTAAGATATAGCTTCTGAAGTACATACAGGATATAACAGTCATCAAATTTATTCTTGCTTAACTTTCTACCACTGTCCTTTGATCTTTTCTTGAATTATTTTATCACTATGGTATTATCAAAAAATCTCACGAGTCGTGTGATGGTTAACTAGACCAGACATTGGGTTGCCTAGATATTTGATCAAACAGCAAATGGGTGTTTCTGAGAGGGTGTTTTGGGGTGAGATTAACATTTGAATCATTAGACTGAGTAGGTTGCTCTCCCTGCTGTGAGGGGCCGCGTGCAATCAGATGAAGGCCTGAGTAGAACAGAAAGACTGATTTGCCTTTTAACTGAGACACCAGCTTTCTCCTGCCTATGGACTCATATTGAAACGTCAGTTCTATTTGGGCCACAGCCTGCCAGCCTTCAAACTGGAACCATACCATTGGCTCTCCTGGTTTTCAGGTCTTTGGAATCTAAGAATCTTTCAGAATTCTTTGGAATCTGTGTTAATTTTAACTCTTTCTATATGTATATGTATTTTTTTCTGAATACCTCAGTGGTACAAGATGAAGAAATAATCTGAGTGCTAGGTTAATCCTGTCATTTTATCATTTGCTGTTAGGCTATAACCAGGTACTGAGTCCTTAGCAAAGCAAGAGAGGGCTGGAGTGCTAGACATGAAGTGATAGATGTACAGAACCCAGAAGGCAGAAAGAGAGAAGCAGACAGGTGGGCCTCAGGCAAAGCAATAAGATCCATAACAATTCTAAAGTAGCTAACTAAAATTGTTCTGGGAAAATATCATGGAAAATGGTCAGGACTTTTAAAAGAAAATGCAGTTTGTTTAAGATCTTTGGAGGTTTTCAGGTACCTTCTAGGAGACATTTGGGAAAGTAGGGGATCCTATTTTAATGCCCAGAGAGTTTTACTGACTGTGAGTTGATGGATGAAGAGCGAGCCTGTCCAAAATACCAGCGGAAGTTTTAAGAAATACTAGCAAAAGATTTTTAGCTAATCACACCCTAACCTCCGTAGACATAGAATTCAGCTGTTTTTCATATTCTCTTTGATTTCCTATGTGATATGGCCATCATTTTAAATTGAATTGATAAGGAGATATATTAAATTGAATTGAAATGATGGCTGTATCACATGATGTTTTTATAAGTGAGTGTAGATGTCTGTGTATGTTTCTTGTTAAAAGATACATGGGAGAATCTTAAAAAATTTTGAGTTTATTTGGTCAAAAGTGAATTTCAGTCAGGTAACACAAAAGCAAGGGTGCTTAGGAACACTCCTGTGACAGGAGCTGGAGGAAGCACTTTTACAGAGAAAAGGCAAGGAAATTACTGACTGACTATAGCTTAACAACCAGTTGCTTGGTTGTGATTGGTTGTCCTTGGGCTTTGATTGCGTATCCTTGAGGCATCTACAGGGTTAGGGTTTGGTTTACCAAAAGTAGGCCACTGTGGTATTGGAGCCACCTCTGTGTAATGGCCTCTTTGTCTAATTAATTAAACTGTATATAGATCTTTGTTCATAAAATTTCTCTCAGGTCCTCTGACAATGAAGTCAGAATTTGGACTTTTATATAGGAACTTTTTTTACAGTTTCAGATTAGTTGTACTTTTGTAATTCCATTTCCTTAAATATTTACATAGGAAATGTTTTAATAAATTACAGTATTTCAGAAAGTGGAGGGCTGTCATTTTGAAAGATACACCCCCCCACCACAATCATTGCCGTAAAAGCACAGCTTCAGTAGCCTCTGAATGTAAAACTGAAGGTGAAATGACAGCTGATGGTGTAAGACTGTCATCCACTAAATGGCCATTTTCTACTCTAATGAGCTCTCTCCTATGCCAGTAATGTTTTTATATTCCTGAAAGAAGAAATATGGTGAGACCACCCACTCTTCCAGGAAATATATACATGTACTAGAGGAGATAAAATATAAAGTTGTTTCTTTTTCAAAGAGTTAAGCCCACTCCTTAAATGTAGATAATAGACTTAGTGGATGGGCAAAATTTGTAGATTAAGACTCTGAAGCTGTGTGATAAGGATAATCATTGAAATAGATCTGATAAAGGTATTTCTATAGAGCTGTCTGATATTATTGTCTTTTTCCTGTGATTTTGAAATGACTTATAATGTAGAGATACCATGATATAATCTGGAGAATATACATTGAAAAATATTCTTGCCTCCACAATTTATGCTGTGAATTAATTATACTGTAAACTCTGCTCCCTTCAAATACAAGTGTGAGTTCTAGACACACTGGTACCATGAATAATTGGCAAGTGCAGTGCTGTGAAATATATCAAAAACAATGGCTCACTGTGGGCTTAGGGCTATAGAAAGGGAGATCATTTGGAGAAACTAATGGAAACAAGATTTAAAGTTTTATTTATGTTGAAGTAACAGATAGCATATTCAGAGGAGAGTCAGATAAGAAGAAAAAAAAAAAAGAGTTAAGCATGAGGGTACCCATCAAGAGTATTATTTTTTCAGAGAAAACAAGTCAGTGGAAGAAAAACATATTTAAAAAGTTTAAGGTGATATGTGGCTTTAGCATCATGTAGCATCTCTGGCCTAATACAAAATGTTGTTAAATCTATACTTTAATAAGAAAGGTACTTATTTCCCAAGGCAGCACTTCTCACTGCTGTGTTGCAACCTCTTCACAAGTATATCATCAAATTTTGAGCCACATGTATTTTTAAAAAATAGCTTAGCATATGTGATGTTATAGTGAAGTCACTCAGTCGTGTCCAGCTCTTTGCGACCCCATGGACTGTAGCCCACCAGGCTCCTCTGTCCATGGGATTTTTCAGGCAAGAGTACTGGAGTGGGTTGCTATTTCCTTCTCCAGGAGATCTTCCCAACCCAGGAATCAATCCCGGGTCCCCCGCATTGTAGGTAGATGGTTTACCATCTGATCCACCAGGGATGTAAATGTTATAGTGATGACTGTCAAAGAGAATGCTGATCCACATAGTGCAACGTAATATAGAGACAAAAACAGCTGACTTGAAAGTAAGAGTGAAGAAGTAGCATCAAGCGTGTACCAATAGAAGTTCAGATATTTATTGACAGAGTGACAGTTCTTTCCCATCAGCTCAGTGGGGAGTTGGTTAGGGAAGGAAACAGTTTTACTTATGACAGTGCTGGAAGGTCCCCAAATGAATAGTACCACGACTGTGAACACTTTTATAAACTCTGTGAGATACTGTCAATCTGCAGTCAGGATTCTCCTATAATTATTGCTAGCTTGTTTAGAGTGATTTGGGCCTTTTTATCCATTCCAGTTTGCTGCCAAAAATGCTGGTGTCTGAAAACGTGTTTCAGTGAAACTGCATAAATATTGTGAATTATGCCTTAGGGCCTGGATGCTACAGCAAGCTGCCCAGTGTAAATATGAAACCAAAGGCAAAGGCAAAGTCATGGGCATAGAGATGGGATCTCTTTTTGCTAGAAAGAAGGCCAAGCATACATTAATATTAACTATGGTGGAGCTTCCAGAATGAATTATAAAAACCTTCAAAAATCTGCTGAAATGGCTTTAGAGTCAACAAAGGAGACTGTTGCCTGCAACTTACTTGTTTAAAATGGGTCTCTGAATATCTCTCTACCCAGTAGTAACTAGATGAGTAAACTGAGCTGTGTATTTATTTGATATGCTTATAATAGGAAACCGACAGCTGGGAGGAGTAAGGGGAAATAACTTGTTGGCTCTACTCTTTGAAGGAAAAACTCTTGATCTCTTTGATGGAAATGAAAGACAGTTCTGAGCAGTGAGAGCCTCCATCAGCTGCATTCCAACTGAATCCTAGAAATCAGAGCTACCCCCTTTGTTTTAGGTTTATGAAGAGATTTTTAAATGTCATTCCTGTCAAAACAAGACAACCAAAGATTAAAAGGCTTCCTGATGGATGTGATCAGTGGCCTTATGGTCATAGTTTAAAAGTGACCAAACAAAACAAAACCACTAACTCACCTACAAACTTTAGAATGATTCACTGATAAGTTGAAGATTCTTTATGCAGCATTGTAAAAGGGACTACTGTCCTTGCACTGATTTTATAAGATCATTTTAAAACAACTTTTCTGGGGGAACCTTTTCCAAATTTCATACATATTTATCAATACCACAATTCTTCATTGACCGCTTATTTTATGAGCATGTTTACCTACCCTTTTCATAATCAGGACCATGGCTAACTCCCTCACCTTCTTTGGGAACTTGGAATTAACAAAATGTCATCTCAATAAAGGCTGCTCGGATTACTCTACTTAAAATTACCAACTGCACTCTTCCTTCACCTGGTATTCCAATTCCCCTTTATTCTGCTCAGTTTGCCCGTCTTCTATAGCACTTATCGTTTTCTGAAGTTCTGCATAGCAGTATTTATTTTCTGCCTCCATTATTCTCCTTCCCCCACTAAGAATATAAATACTATGAGGACAGAGATCTTTGTTTTCTTTTCTTGCATTTTTAAAAAAGAAAAAAAAACTTCCTAAAGTTGGAAAAAAGCATATTATCTAAATTAGCATATTAAAATTGGACACCCACGCTGAAATTCTAAAAGCAAAGCAATGAAAAACTTATAAGAAAAGTTTTTAAAGACTCAGTCAGGAAAACAGCTGTGTCAGAAAATTGCCTTGTGGATGTAAATTGAAATCTAAATCTTCTGTGAGCTGTTAATTTTCTGCAAAATACATTTGGCTCATTAGTGGGGCAGTGGGACTACCCATTAGCTGAGTGGAAAGAACTATACCATCAGTGCCCTAACCCAAGGCTCACAGTCTAATTTTTAAGAAGGTATCTATTTGAATTTTTAATCACTTCATGGCAAATAGATGGGGAAAAACTGGAAACAGTGGCAGACTTAATTTTCTTGGGCTCCAAAATCACTGTGGACGGTGACTGCAGCCAAGAAACTGAAAGACTCTTGCTCCTTGGAGGAAAAGCTATGACAAACCCCAGTCAGCATATTTGAAAACAGAGACATCACTTTGCTGACAGACATGTGTAGTCAAAGCTATGTTTTTTCTAGTACTCATGTACGGATGTGAGAGTTGGACCATAAAGAAAGCTGAGCACCAAAGAACTGATGCCTTCAAACTGTGGTGCTGGAGAAGACTCTTGAGTGTCCCTTGGGCAGCAAGGAAAACAAACCAGTCAATCCTAAAGGAAATTAACCACTGAATTTTAGTTGGAAGGACTGAGGCTGAAGCTCCAATAGTTTAGCCACCTGATGTAAAGAGACGACTCATTGGAAAAGACTTTGATGCTGGGAAAAATTGAGGGCAGGAGGAGATGGGAAGACAGAGGATGAGATAGTTGGGTGACATCATTGACTCAGTGGACTTAAGTTTAAGCAAACTCTGGGAGATGGTGAGGGACAGGGAAGCATGTGCTGCAGTCTATGTTGTCACAAAGAGTCAAACGTGGCTTAGCAACTGAACAACAACAAAATCAAAATAAAAGAGTAAGGGAGAGTTGAGAGAAAAAGGTTCTTCCTTGAATTCAACACATTTATCATTCAATTTATCATCAAATGTTGTTGAAAATTTCATATATATGTAACAATTGATAAAACCTGTCATAATTCCCTCAAGTAATTTGTTTATGCCTGCCCTTGGGGAATAAATGAAATGTGCAACAAGCCCTCTCACTTCAGTCATATTAAGAAGTTTAATTACCAGGAAAAAAAAAAAAACTGACAGCACGTTTATCAGTCATGATTAGTGAATGGTAGGTAATTCTTGGGGAACCTATGTCCATGAGACCCATTCCCTGTGTTGACTAATGACATTATATTCCAAAGCTAGTCTGTGAAATCTTTGCATGCAGAGTCTGAATATGCTCTCTCTTCATACTGCCATGTTTTATGAAAGTTACATACAGCATCTTATAGTCCCCAAAATACAACACCCATCTCTCCTACTTCCAGCAGTAACATGGCTAAGTTTCCTTTATCCTCTGTTCCTGAAAATGGGTCCAAACAGTAGGTGCCACTCACCTTCCCCTCTACCTGAGATATATTCTTTCCTGAAATACTATGGAATGAAACCTTAATTTTTTGCTGAAATCTCCCTTCTTTCAATATTTTGAATGGTTTTATTTTTTTGTGCCTTGACAGGAGCAACTTTCCTTCCTAAATGGGTTCTACAAAATTCTCTGTCCCTACTCAGAATCTCTATTCTTGCTATCTTTTCTGTTTTGAAATATTGCTTTTTGTCATAAGGCATTGTGATTTGAGGTGGTGTCAAGTAAATCTTATAGTAATCTCAAAACTAGCTTCTGACTACCTATAACAAAATAGTCTAAAATGTAATAATGATTTCTTAAAATGCATGCAGTTTTCCTTACTAGTTGTGCTAAGGTAATTAACAACAACTATAGCAGCAGACAGACTCCAGTGTCTTATGGCATAATACAGCATGTGATATATATCACTTGTTCAACATGGGCTGGCAGGATTTGAAGAGGAGGATCTGCTCTACACAATAACTCAGAACCTAGGCTAATGGAAGCTGTGCTTCAGTCATATCTGACTCTTTGCAATCCATGGCCTGCCAGGCCCCTCCGTCTATGGGGATCCTCCAGGCAAGAATACTGGAGTGGGTTGCCATGCAGGTAATGGATGCTATACCATCTTATACCAACAGCCTTGGAAATACGGCTTCTGATATTATGACAGGGGAATAGAGAGATGGAGGGTTAGAGACCTGGAGTCTTAACTTTCTGCCCAGATGTGACTGACATCACTTCATCTTAACAATCATTGACTAAAACCAGTCACATGGCCCCAACCCAATTACAAGGGATTCTGAGAAATGAAGTTGAACGCATGGAATATTTGGTGAGAACTGTCTCTGCCACAGATGTTTTGCCCATCAACTATTGGCACAAACTTAGGATAAAGCAAGCTTTGAACTTAACATAATTTTAATAAAAATGCAATTTTAATCTGTGTAGGAATTGTGACAGCATAATCAAAGACAAAATAAATTGCATAAATATAAAAGAAACTTTCAAAAATAACACTAAAACTACTGAAATTGATCTCCTCTGACAAGTTTCTTTGGTGCTACTCAGATATTCTCTAAATGACACAATTAAGTGCAGGAGCAAATTCAGCTCTTAGCTTCCCTATTGACCATCAGATGGGCCCATAAACCAAACCGTTAATACCCAGAGCTCATTTTTCTGTTGTCAACTCACTCTAATTTATTTTTTCGATTATTGCCCCTAAGAGATAAATTCTTTCAACTTTTCCTCCCCTGCACATTATTATGAGGCATTTACTTATTTCTCTAGATAAATGAATGTAATTACAATGATTAATGTCTTGTACATTAAACATTACAATGGAAGGGACTTTTCCCTTCACTTTTGCAAATAGAAAAAAAGCATTATTTGTAAAGTCATTGTATTAATTAAAAAATAACCTTTATATTTTAGAATACCTTCAGATTTTAAAAAAAGTTATGAAGATGACACAGACTTTCCATATACTCCCCACTCAATGTTCCCTTTTATTAGCATGGTACATTGTATGGTACATTTGTCCCAATTAGTAAATCAGTATGATATATTACCATCCATAAAATGATATACTTTATTGAGACTTTCAGATTCCCTTAGTTTCTACCTAATGTCCTTGTTCTGTTCCAAGATCTCATCCAGGGTATTACATCGTGTTTAGTTGTCATGTCTCCTTGGACTCCTCTTGGCTGTGATGGTTTCTCAGTTTGCTTGTTTTTGATGACTTCTCAGTGTTATGGATTCCTGGTCATGTGTTTCGTAGACTGTCCCTCAGGAGGGACTTGGCCAATGTTTCTCTCAGGATTAGGCAGAGGATATGGGTTTAGGCAAGAAAGACTACAGAGATGCAGTGCCAGTCTCCTCACATCACGTCACATTGAAAGGTTGTGGCTGAGCCATGAAAGACGCCAGGATTCTTGGCCTCCAGATAAGAGGAATTCAATCTGGGGCCAGTGATGAGACTTGATCGCTCAGAACTTTTGTGTAATAAAGTTTTATTAAAGTATAAAAGAGATAGAGAAAGCTTCTGACATAGACATCAGAAGGGGACAGAAAGAGTGCCCCCTGCTAGTCTTTAGCAGGAAGTTATGTATCTACTAGCAGGCTGCTAATTAGAGAGAGGAAATGTCTCAAAACTCAGAGAGGGGCACCAGGACCCTCACCCACAACATGCATTTTAAGATAACACTGGCACAAAGTGAGTCATCAGTTCAGTTCAGTTCAGTCGCTCAGTCGTGTCCGACTCTTTGCGACCCCATGAATTGCAGCACGCCAGGCCTCCCTGTCCATCACCAACTCCTGGACTTCACTCAGACTCATGTCCATCGAGTCAGTGATGCCATCCAGCCATCTCATCCTCTGTCGTCCCCTTCTCCTCCTGCCCCCAATCCCTCCCAGCATCAGAGTCTTTTCCAATGAGTCAACTCTTCGCATGAGGTGGCCAAAGTATTGGAGTTTCAGCTTTAGCATCATTCCTTGCAAAGAAATCCCAGGGCTGATCTCCTTCAGAATGGACTGGTTGGATCTCCTTGCAGTCCAAGGGACTCTCAAGAGTCTTCTCCAACACCACAGTTCAAAAGCATCA
Organism: Ovis canadensis; assembly: GCF_042477335.2. Classification (NCBI taxonomy): domain Eukaryota; kingdom Metazoa; phylum Chordata; class Mammalia; order Artiodactyla; family Bovidae; genus Ovis; species Ovis canadensis. Next base: position 38,858,338 of record NC_091250.1, on the reverse strand, counting down.
ATTCTTCGGCACTCAGCCTTCTTCACAGTCCAACTCTCACATCCATACATGACCACTGCAAAAACCATAGCCTTGACTAGACGGACCTTAGTCGGCAAAGTAATGTCTCTGCTTTTGAATATGCTATCTAGGTTGGTCATAACTTTCCTTCCAAGGAGTAAGCATCCTTTAATTTCATGGCTGCAGTCACCATCTGCAGTGATTTTGGAGCCCAGAAAATGAAGTCTGACACTGTTTCCACTGTTTCCCCGTCTATTTCTTAAAAGTGATGGGACCAGATGCCATAATCTTCGTTTTCTGAATGTTGAGCTTTAAGCCAACTTTTTCACTCTCCTCTTTCACTTTCATCAAGAGGCTTTTTAGCTCCTCTTCACTTTCTGCCATAAGGGTGGTGTCATCTGCATATCTGAGGTGATTGATATTTCTCCCAGCAATCTTGATTCCAGCTTGTGTTTCTTCCAGTCCAGCATTTCTCATGATGTACTCTGCATATAAGCTAAATAAGCAGGATCATAATATACAGCCCTGATGTACTCCTTTTCCTATTTGGAACCAATCTGTTGTTCCATGTCCAGTTCTAACTGTTGCTTCCTGACCTGCATACAGATTTCTCAAGAGGCAGGTCAGGTGGTCTGGTATTCCCATCTCTTTCAAAAATTTCCACAGTTTATTGTGATCCACACAGTCAAAGGCTTTGGCATAGTCAATAAAGCAGAAACAGATGTTTTTCTGGAACTCTCTTGCTTTTTCGATGATCCAGAGGATGTTGGCAATTTGATCTCTGGTTCCTCTGCCTTTTCTAAAACCAGCTTGAACATCAGGAAGTTCACGGTTCACATATTGCTGAAGCCTGGCTTGGAGAATTTTGAGCATTACTTTACTAGCATGTGAGATGAGTGCAACTGTGAGGTAGCTTGAGCATTCTTTGGCATTACCTTTCTTTGGGATTGGAATAAAAGAGTCTTAGGCAGAACCAAACAGACTTCAAGAGTCTAGGGTAAATACATAGTTCGTTAACATAGCTTAAGAAAAACATTTTCATAAGAAAAACGCATTGGTTAGCTCAAAGTTTGAGAAAAGTTAAGTTCAGGTAGAACCAGGTATTGCCCAGGCAACACAGAATTTTAAAAGAAACCTCCTTTTAATTTTGTATAGAGAAAGGAAAAAATCTGACACTTGTTGTTTGTTTCCTCTTGCCTCTTAAGAGAGAAAAAATGTCTGACATTGCAGCCTACTTCTTCCATTGGAGGGCCCCTAGCCTTCCAGCCTGTTACCCTCTCGACATCAGTGGTACAGACTGCCAACAAGACTTGCTGGAGCTGTTACCCTTGATCACCTGGCTGGGGTAGTGTTTGCCAAGATTCTCTGCTGTCAAGTACCCCCCCACACACCCCAACTCCTACATCATACTGTCCTCTCTGGAAAGAAGTCACCATACACAACCCCCCACTTAAGGGGTAGAGACTGATGCTCCAGTCCTTGCCAAGGCCTCAACCCCAGTTAGGGTCATGGTGCTGTGGTAGATCACCCCAGGGGAATGCCAGTTGTCTACACGTTACCTCCTTGAGGGTTAAGTATTCACATGAAGCACCATAATCCTGCACAGGAGGACTTCCTGTTCTCCCCCATTTCATTACTTGATACAGTCATTTGTATCAGCATGGACTTATGGCTGTTTATTTTATACTTTGGGCTATAATCCAACACTTTTTTTTTTTTAATCCAGATTATTCTAACTGGTTGTCAGGAGCTATTTCAGTTGGTTTCTTTGCCCTTTTGATACACACATCAGGTTTTGTTGTTTTTTTTTGTTGTTGTTAACACTGCTTTGTGGCATCATGTTTTATATTATTCTGTGTGTTTTCTGTTCTTGTCCTAATGTGAGTTGTTTCTCAAGGCACTCTGGTTTCTTTTATTGGAGAATGGTCCTAGAAATTGATATCTGGGCAACCCATTCCCACTGAATTAGCATTCCTTCTAGCTCTCTCAGCTGACAAAGCCAAGAAAGATATGTTCATTTAGTTTTGACTCAGGTCATTTTCGGGTTTACAGGCATTCACAAAAGTTTGTGTCTAGAATAAAAGACTTTTCTTTCTTATCTGAATTACTTTGACATTTGTAGAAACAAGAGGATAAAGAACTGCCAGTTCTGAAAAATAAACGTGAAAGCCTTGTCCTAGAAGGCTGTGTCCATCATTCATCAAAAATATAAAGTAGGACTTTGGAACTATATATACAAGCCAGCATTCAAAGGGTGAAAAGTATGATAACCATATATATATATGTATATACATATATACACACACACACATATACATGTAGTAATATATATGTATAGATTACTATGTATGTATGTTATATATTGGCACCCCACTCCAGTACTCTTGCCTGGAAAATCCCATGGATGGAGGAGCCTGGTAGGGTGCAGTCCATGGGGTCGCTAAGAGTCAGACACTACTGAGCGACTTCACTTTCACTTTTCACTTTTCACTTTCATGCATTGGAGAAGGAAATGGCAACCCACTCCAGTGTTCTCGCCTGGAGAATCCCGGGGATGGGGGAGCCTGGTGGGCTTCCATCTATGGGGTCGCACAGAGTTGGACACAACTGAAGCAACTTAGCAGGTAGCAGCAGCATACACATTTGATAAGGGTGACACAGATATATATCTCAAGAATATATTTGATAAAGGTGATAGTAGAAAGTTTGCTTTCTAATAAAAATAAGCTTCAAATTTTATTTCAAATTTTTCATTTTGACAGTTGAGTTAATACTGCTATTAGTTCCCCAGTATTTCTTTGAAGTTGTTTTTCTTCCTTACTTTTTTGGTTTTGTATGGACCCTCTTGATGATTCACTTGTGGGGTGGCTGAGACTCTGCACCACGAAAATGGAACAATGGATATGACTCTTACTGTACCATTTTGAGCCTGTCCAGTAATTGGACTTCATGTGAGAGTAAGAGCAGGACTTATTTTTATCATGAGGCATGCCCAAGAGCCAAAGACAGAACAGGAAGGATGAACACTGATGCACAAGTCAGCAGGGCTGAAACATCTGGGTGACTACCAGCTTCAGCATTTTCATTTTTCTGGTATTACTAAAATTGGCAACCAAGGGCTCTATTCAGTCTAATTGATTCTGCAGCTGCATCACCCAAAGTCATTCCATAAAATTTTTCTCCCTACATAGCCTGAGAGCCTCTCTTAATGCACACAGGAAGTTCTCTGCCACCAGGCAAGCCTATCACCATAGTGGGAAATACCTCTAATAAATCATGCAAAAGGATGTATTAGTAGCCTGTGGTGAGCATCTTGAGCCTGTCCTTCCTCAGGGAACTCAAGAGTCCCAGCATCCTCTGTAGGCTAGTGTATGCTAACGATTGAGTTGGAAAGCTGGAATTGAGAAAATAGCATAAAGAAATGAAACAACCATGCACACATCTCAACATTGCTCTCTTACAGAAAATAAATGTGCCAGCTGAAAGGAATTCTGAAATTGTTTTACATTCCAAAGCTAAGTCACTGCGTGGAGAAAAGTTGAGCTCTTTCTTTAAAAATATGGGTCCTAAACAATTTATAATTCTCATTCTTATAATTCCATAATTTAGGGTAAGAGTTCATATAAAGTCAGGCTTTGTAGCTAATTATGTACACAGACCTGGGAGATAAAATGCAGAGAGGTATAAAAGGGAAAAGGCAGGCAAAATGGAAATGTGTCATTTTTAAGCACTTGAGATTCTACTAAAAAGAAATTACTTCTTTCAACAAACATTTTACCCATTGCGGTACTAGATACTGTGGCATACCTTAAAGATGTAAATATTAATGAAATGCACTCTGTCTTGAGTGATGTGACCATCTGACATGTTTATAGTATGTGGGATCAGTATTGGTAGTTGGGATGTCATCCAGACACTCTCAAGTATCATCTGTTATGCTCCGTGTCCGTGTCCCCTACCCGACCGAATGAACAAGTCCACCAAAGTAATGCAAAAGGCATAAAGGGAGTTTATTTCTGGCGCGCCAGGGTCCTAGCCTCTCTGACACAGCAGAATGCGGCTGGACCCTGAACAAAGAGGTATGGCGGTTTATATACAGTTTGTCCCTTAGTCCAGCAACAGGCATAGTTGGCACTACCTGATTGGTTACATGCGAAGCTGAGCTCATACATTCCCCTGATGCTGCTTCCCTATAGATTTTTCTTATTTGGTATGGAATGTTTAGCGCAGGAGCTACTGACCTCCTTATTTGGTTATGGAATGTTTAGCGCAGGAGCTACTGTCCCAGGTCCCTGATGTAGTTACACACCTCACTAAGTCTTCCGATAACCTAACATTCCCCCCTGTTCTTTGATCATACAGAGGAATCTTCCTCTGTTCCCGGTGATATAGTTTGATATTGTTGCCGTAGCACAAACAACTGCACTGTGTTAATACGTTCTTTTACAAAGGCTACAAGTCTGTTGATGATGCAGGGACCGAACGTGAGCATTATTAGAAGGATTATCAAGGGTCCTAGTAAGGTTGAGATTAAAGTAGTCAGCCAAGGGGATTGTTGAAACCAAGACTCAAACCATCCTTGTTGGGCCTCCCGCTCTCGTTTACGCTGGGCTAGCCCCTCTCTCACTTTGGCCATAGATTCTCTAACTATACCCGTATGGTCTGCGTAAAAACAACATTCCTCTCCCAGGGCGGCACAAAGTCCCCCCTGTTGTAGAAATAGCAAATCTAGCCCTCTTCTATTTTGCAAAACTACTTCAGACAAGGAAGTTAAAGAAGACTCTAAATGACTTATAGACTGTTCTAGTCGGGTGATATCTTCATCTATCGCTGCCCTTAAAGAGTTAAATCCTTGACTTTGCATAGACAAAGCTGTAATTCCAGTTCCAGCTCCGGCTATCCCTAAGCCAAACATAGTGGCTATAGTAATTGCAGTAAGGGGTTCTCTTTTAATTCTATATGCTCTTTCTTGCTGATTGAGGGTTGACCTATGGGCCCAATAGTCGTACACAGTTTCTTCCGACCTGTATATTATTTTAGGTACTACTGCTACCATGACACAAAATTCTTCTTTGGGATCAAAAATTGACTCATGTACACAAGGGGTCAACCCGGTTCTGGAACATACCCACCATCCTCCCATCTGGGGAATCATCCAGCTAGCCAGAGGCCCGTTTACAGATCTTGTGACATTGACACATAGGGAGGTTTTATCTGACGGCACTGTGCCTATACATAGCCCCTTTCCCCATACCTGCCTCATCGTGAGTCCTACCTTGCGGTCTCCCCATTGACACTGGGAGGGATCTGAGGCGTTGACCAAGCTGTAAGAAGCATTGAGGCCTATGGCTTCATAGTATGGGGGAGCTACGTTGTAACATAACCAACAGGATCTAGTTGCCTCAGGATGAGTCTGGTTTAAGGTGGTGTATGCAGCCTTGACTAATTTCCACAACGGGTCTGTCTCAGCAAGAGCTTCATCCTTGTTAGGTTTAGTTAAAGTCAACGAAGTTGGGTGGGGTGTGGTTGATAGGGTCACAGCACCTAATTTCTCTACCTTATTAGGTCCGATACTGTGTACTAATATCGGTTCTATTGTCTGACTAATAACCAGAATTCCCCCAGGCTTTGCTTCAAACCACTCAGCGTAGAGTTGGAGGCCCCATGATAGCCCGGAGACCCAAGACCTCTCCAGTTTAGCCGCTTCCTGGTTGAACATTACTTTCACCTGAGCAATTGGGCTCCAGTGCTGTTCCCATTGCCGCCCGACATAATCTCCGAACAGGTTTTGGTAATCTTGGTTCCAGGGCCCGCGATAGGGCTGGACAAACGAGAAATTGACTAAGTCCCGGTTCCCGACCTCCCATTTCCATCTCCCATCATTGGAGGTCACACAGCTCCAGGACCAACAGAAATAATGTTGCAGCCCCCCACAAGTCTCCCAATTATGTCTCTTCAGGTGTCCGGGACATGCCCAGAATCCAAAGTTTCTGGTCTGGGCCGCTGTCCAAGTAGTCTTTATAAGGTCTTTGAGGTTGAAATACAGATCCGGCCACCACGTATTAGGGGGGTGAATTCCGGTGGTCAAATTGAGTACCTCTCGAGTCAGTCCGTTCCAGAGCGTCCAGGTGATCTTAACAGGTTGGTGGGGGTTCACACTGGCAGTCACAGGACAAAGCAACACAGTCATCCAGATGACGGTCCAGATGAGTCTTGTCGGTCCTGCGGCCGGCGCTGGATCTTCAATTTTAAAGGGTTGGACGGGTGTAGAGACGCTTCCCATTGTCTTTTCGCGTCTTCTTGTTCGGCTGAAGTAGCTGGGCGTACGTGATTGCAATGCACCCAGGGCCCGATACCGTCGACCTTCAAGGCAGTTGGGGTGGTAAGAAGAACAACATAAGGACCTTTCCATCTGGGTTCTAGTGCCCTGGCGTGGTGCCTTTTGACCCACACCCAGTCCCCGGGGCCAATGTTATGTGAGGGGCTAATTCCCTCACCTTGACCCTCATGTACCTCTCGGAGTAGTTTCCAGACTCGAGAATGTACTTTGCCCAAAGCCATCAAAGCCTCCTGGAATTGTCCCAAGGTGGGAAGTGGAAACTTTTTCCCTTCAAATTTTGGACATACGGGAGGGTGGCGCCCATACAGAATTTCAAATGGGGTCAAATTGAGCTGATAAGGAGTATTACGCACGCGAAAAAGGGCGAAGGGAAGGAGAGTCACCCAGTCCCCGCCAGTCTCCATAACCAATTTAGTTAAAGTTTCTTTTAGGGTCCGATTCATTCTTTCAACTTGCCCCGAGCTCTGTGGGCTGTATTCACAATGTAATTTCCACTTAGTTCCTAGAGCCCGGGCAAGGTTCTGTATTATTTGGCTCACAAAAGCAGGGCCATTATCAGAGCCAATGGTCACCGGCAGGCCAAACCTGGGTACTATCTCTTCTAAAATCTTTTTAGCCACTACCATTGCAGTTTCTCCCTTAGTAGGAAAAGCCTCTACCCACCCTGAGAAGGTATCTACCAACACTAGCAAGTAGCGGTAACCATACTTGCCTGGCCTTACCTCAGTAAAATCTATCTCCCAGTGCTGTCCTGGGCCTTCCCCTCGATACCTCAGTCCTGCGTGTTGCCTCTTTCCTGGCTTCATCTGTTGGCATGCCTTACAAGCTTGTACTATGTTTTTTACGGTTGTTTGGTGCCGGGGAAATCGTAGGCACGCGGTTTGAAAAAGCAGCAGAGTCTTTTTCTCTCCCAGATGAGTAGATGAGTGCAGATGTTCACACAGTTGTCGTCCCAACTGAGCAGGAAGTATCAAGTAGCCATCGGAGTCCCGGTACCATTTATCCTCTCCTTGTTGGAGGTTGGGATATTCCTGGATCCAGGCCAGGTCTGTGGACGAATACTCAGGGGTTGGGGGCAAAGTTCCCATACCTGGGGGCGGAAGTCCGATTGCCAGCACTGGAGCGGTGTACTCTTTGTCAGCCGCCTTCCGAGCCGCCAAATCAGCGGCACGATTTCCTCGGGCTGTGAGGCTGTCCCCCTTTTGATGTCCAGGTACATGTACTATTGATACAGCTCGAGGCAACTGCACAGCTTCCAGAAGTCGACGGATTTCTGGTAAGTTTTTGATCTCTTTTCCTTCAGCTGTTAAAAACCCGCGTTCCCGATAAATCGGGCCCTGAATGTGCACCGTGCCAAAAGCATAGCGACTGTCAGTGAAAATAGTTATTCTTTTACCTTTAGCTCTCTCTAATGCCTGAATCAGGGCAATTAACTCTGCTCTTTGGGCTGAGGTGTCTGGGGAAAGAGTCTCTGCCCATATCGTCTGTCCAGAGTCATCTACTATTGCGGCTCCCGCCCGTCTCTGTCCATCTCTAACATAACTGCTTCCATCTGTGAACCATATTAGGTCACTGTTATCCAGTGGCGTGTCTGTTAAGTCCTTTCGTACTGCTGTTACTCCGGCTAGTATCTCGTCACAATCGTGGAGGGGGGCTATCTATTTCTGGATTGGGCAAAAGAGTAGCTGGGTTTAGAGTGCAGGGTGTTTGAAAATGAATCCGGGAGGTGTCGAGCAGCAAGGCCTGGTAGTGTGTTAAGCGGGCATTGGAAATCCATTTGCCCGGAGGTTGTTTCAGGACTCTCTCTATAGCATGAGGAGTGTAAACCAAGAGTTTCTGGCCATAAGTCAGCTTATCAGCATCATGGACTAGAAGCGCGGTGGCTGCAATAATTCGGAGGCAAGGTGGCCACCCGGCTGCCACTGGGTCTAATTTCTTTGAAAGGTAGGCTATGGGACGCTTCCAAGGTCCCCATTTCTGTGTTAGTACCCCTTTTCCTATCCCTCGCTTTTCATCCACAAATAATTGGAACGGCTTAGATGGGTCAGGAAGGGCCAGGGCAGGAGCTTCCAGCAAGGCACGCCTGAGCTCCTGAAAAGCCGTTTTCATTGATTCAGTCCATTTCCAGTCTTTGTTTTCTTTGGTCCCTTCATATAAGGGCCTGGCTTTTTCTGCAAACCCCAAGATCCACAATCGGCAATATCCTACAGTTCCCAGAAACTCTCTCACTTGCCTAGGAGTGGTAGGTTCAGGGATCTGAAGGATGGTGTCTTTCATAGCCTGTGTTAGCCACCTCTGGCCCTGTTTTATCTTGTAACCAAGGTATGTAACCTCTTGCTTGATGATCTGGGCCTTTTTGGCGCTAGCCCTGTAACCTAAAGTCCCAAGGGTTTGGAGAAGGTCACCTGTTGCCTCCTGGCACTCTTTTTCTGTAGTCGCCGCCAGCATAAGGTCATCAACATATTGTAATAAAACAATGGTAGGGTGTTCAACCCGGTACTCACGGAGGTCTTCATCTAAGGCCTCGTTAAACAACGTGGGTGAGTTCTTAAACCCCTGTGGTAGGCGAGTCCACGTCAGCTGCACAGGAGTCTGTCCACCGTCTTCTAGCCATTCGAAGGCGAAGATTTCTTGGCACGCCAGGGCGAGAGGCAGACTGAAAAAGGCATCTTTTAAATCTAAAACAGTATACCATACGTAGCTTGGTGGCAAACTGCTTAGCAATGTATAAGGGTTAGGAACCGTAGGATGGATGTCACTCACCCGCTTGTTGACCTCTCGCAGGTCTTGAACTGGTCTAAAATCAGTTCCCCCAGGCTTCTTTATGGGAAGCAGGGGGGTGTTCCATGGGGACCGGCATCTCTTTAAGACCCCAGCGTCTGTGAGGCGTTGTATGTGAGGAGTGATTCCTCGCCGGGCTTCTTGACTCATGGGATATTGCCGTACCCTCACTGGTGTGGCACCCGCTTTTAACTCCACAACAATAGGGGGTCTCTGTCTGGCCAATCCCATTCCTGCTGTTTCAGCCCAGGCCTGAGGGTATCTTTGAACCCATGGCTGTACTTCAGGACTTACTGTCGCTGGGGCCTCTGGCAAGTACAGTCTGTATTCATCCTTCAATGCCAGAGACAGAACCTGTAGAGGGTGCCCGGTTCCATCTAAAACTGACACTTGTCCATGGCCAAAATGAATTTGGGCATTCACTTTAGACAGTAAATCTCTTCCCAGCAAGGGCACTGGGCATTCGGGTATCACCAGAAAGGAATGAGTTACTTGGTGGGTCCCCAAATTCACATGCCGTTTTGTAGTCCATCCATATCACTTAGTCCCGGTTGCTCCCTGTACCCAGCTACTTTTCTTAGACATAGGCCCATCTCTTTGGTTTAAGACTGAGTATTGAGCTCCCGTGTCTACCATAAAGCCAACCGGTTTCCCCTCCACATTTATAGTTATCCAGGACTCGGGGAGGGGCGTCGAGCCTTGACCCCCCTAGTCACTATCCTCTCCTGCGTAGAGGATATGACTGTCAGGAGGGGGGGTCTCGTTCTTGGAATTTTTTGGCCCCTCTTTTAGGTTTTTCTTGGGGCATTTATCTTTCCAATGTCCAAACTCTTTACAAAATGCACATTGGTTCTTTTCAAGCTTGCGCCTTGCAGGTTTCTCCTCAGTTTTTGAATCTGGCTTTTTCCCTTTTGGGGATCTATCTTTGTTTTCAATCCCAGCGAAAAATATCTGAGCCAGCTCCTTTTGATTTTTACGGTTTTCTTCAGCCCTAAATTCTCTGTCTTCCCTTCTAATGCGGTCCTCTCTTTCTTCCGGGGTCTCTCTATGATTGAAAACCCTCTCTGCTGCCCTCACTAAATCTTGTAGGGACTGTTCACCGAGCCTCTCTATCTTTTGTAACTTTCTCCTAATATCGGGGGCTGCCTGATTTACAAATGCTAGCATGACTGCTGCCCTAGACTCATCTGCCTGGGGGTCCATGGGGGTATACTGTCTAAAAGCTTCCATTATCCTTTCAAGGAAGGCTGCCGGGCTCTCATTTGGCTCTTGCCTCACCGAATTTACCTTGGCCAAATTAGTTGGTTTTCTGGCGGCCGCTCTAAGGCCAGCCATGAGGATCTGACGGTGCACTCGGAGACGCTCCCTACCTTCAACGCGTTCGAAGTCCCAGTTGGGTCGCACCAAGGGGAACCCCTCTTCAATGAGGTGAGGCTGTACTGTGGGCCTCCCATCTACCCCCGGCACATTTTTCCGGGCTTCTGACAGGATCCGTTCACGCTCTTCTGTAGTGAAAAGTACTTGTAGCAGTTGTTGGCAATCATCCCAAGTGGGGTTGTGAGTAAAGAGGATAGATTCTAAAAGATCAATAAGACCTTGAGGTTTCTCAGAGAAAGAGGGGGTTTGGGTTTTCCAATTGTACAAATCACTAGTAGCAAAAGGCCAGTACTGATATGTGCGTTCCCCACCCTCTCTGGCTGGCCCCGCCCGGACCGGAAACGCATGAACAGTGGAGGAGGGCAATTCCGGGCCTTCCTCCTCCGCTGCGCTAGCCATCTCCCTTGCCCTTCCCCGAGTTCCCTGGGCGGGGCCTCCTCCCCTAGGGGGAGCTGAGGGCTCGGCCCTCCTCTGGGCTTCTCCCGACGAGACTTGAGGAACCTGTGGAAGCAAAGGTGGATTTGGATCCGCGTACGGGGGTGGGGACAGTTCGGTTTCCAAGTCAATCAAATTAGGGTACAGAGAGGAAGATTCCTGGAACACCGGCTTGGGTCGTTTTTCGTCCTGGTTTTCTTTCGTTTTCTCAGACGCTTTCATGACTAGCACCTGTGGGTTTAGTAAGGTTGGAGCCGGGGAAGAGGGACGGGGAGGTTTAGGAGAAGCAAGAACGAAGGGTTTAAGCCATTCCGGTGGGTTCTTCACTAGATCCTGCCAGACCAGAATGTAGGGAGTCTGGTCTGGGTGCCCAGCAGGACCAGGAGTAAGCACCCTCTCTTTAACTGCCTGGATGATCTGGGGATTGAAGGTTCCCTCTTGTGGCCATCCGACATCAAAGGTGGGCCATTCGGCGGAACAGAACGTCACCAGTTTGCTCTTCTTTACTAGTAACGAAAGATTCCGAGCTCTAGACTTAAAATCAGAAAAATGGTCAGTCATCAGGGACAGCGGAGTAGAAGTAGATTGCCCCATGGGTACAGAGAACACAGACAATGACAACAAGACACTCACACAGACAGTGCCGGCACACAGAGTCACAAAAATGACACAACAAACAGATTCCAATTCAGTCTCTTTTAGCACTAGAGACCCCTTTTCTATTTGCAAATGTCTTACCGTCAGGACGTCCTCAGTGCCAGCCGCCTTCCCGGTACGCTACCGGGGACTCGGCCTTACGCTGGGCTTGCCTTGTCTCTCACACCTAGATGCCTCCCCAGTACGATACTGGGCCCCGGACTTAATCTAGGCCTGTACTATTAGCACCGGTGCTTCGGAGTTCAGAGCTCTTTGCCTCTCAGCGGGGCTTCTCCCTCTTACCAGGGGAATTATTCCTCCGGTGGGGCGGAGATCCCGGACGAGCCCCCAAATGTTATGCTCCGTGTCCGTGTCCCCTACCCGACCGAATGAACAAGTCCACCAAAGTAATGCAAAAGGCATAAAGGGAGTTTATTTCTGGCGCGCCAGGGTCCTAGCCTCTCTGACACAGCAGAATGCGGCTGGACCCTGAACAAAGAGGTATGGCGGTTTATATACAGTTTGTCCCTTAGTCCAGCAACAGGCATAGTTGGCACTACCTGATTGGTTACATGCGAAGCTGAGCTCATACATTCCCCTGATGCTGCTTCCCTATAGATTTTTCTTATTTGGTATGGAATGTTTAGCGCAGGAGCTACTGACCTCCTTATTTGGTTATGGAATGTTTAGCGCAGGAGCTACTGTCCCAGGTCCCTGATGTAGTTACACACCTCACTAAGTCTTCCGATAACCTAACACATCCAGCCTATTAGTTGTTTTCCCATGAACCAGCAGGAGTTAGCCAAGAGAAGTAAAGAATGGACATTCTAGGCATAAAGAGTAGGATGAGCAGAGGCTACAAGTGAGAGGTTTCTTTGAAATCTTTATGATTTCTTTGAAAAACTGAAAGTATCTTGAAAAACAAAGCAAATATGTGGCATGTGATAGAATTTGCAAGAAAAAAACGCTAGACAAGGAACTTAAAGTCAGTCTTCCTAATAGATTAATACCTAGTCCTTGTGACAGTGAAGGCTGTTAAAGGTACTTGGGCAGGAGAGTGATAGTCATCAGGATTTAGAAAGAACATTCTGGCCACACTGTGAGAATGTGTTGTAAGGGAAATCAGATGCAAAGGGACCAATTAGATGAGTGAGGAGGAGGCTGAATAGAGATAATAACACAGGGAAAGATGGGAAGTGGTCCAATTACAAAACCCTAAGGTGGGAGGGCGAAGGGTCATGGTGCCTACATTGATATGGAGATTGAGGGGGCAAAAAGTTTCTGTCCTAAGTACCTAGATAAATAGTGGGGTGTGTTGAATGAATGAAAAAGACATTCTGGGAGGGAAGTATGGGTTCAGTCTGAGACACGGACAGGATGAGTTTAAGTGCCTGTTTCATATTCAAATTTAGATCCTTTTAAAGTTTGACGCCAGATCTAGATCTGCTGCTGCTGCTAAGCAGATTCAGGCGAAAGGTCTGGCCTGCAAGTCGTTGCGTAGTGGAGGTAGTGAAGAATTTAGTGGGAATCAGAAAGGTGACCTTTACAAAGCACATTTTAAAACAATTAATAGAAAAAACATTAAATATTTTATAGCATAGTGATTAAATGCTCAAGCCCCGAAGATTTTACTACCTGGTTTTCTAGGTATTAAATACTATTGGTAGATTCTATGTTTGAGAAAGTTAATTAATTTCTTTGAGCTTTAGTGTCCTCTGTAAAATAAGGATAATAGTAAAGAGGATTAAGTAAATTAATATTTGCCTTAAATTGTGCCTGGTATTTGTTGATAACCAATAAATGTGTATGTGAGCATGTGTGTGCATAGACCCTAACTTATCTGAGACTTCTCAATATGCTGGATTCCCTTATATGGTCAATGTGTCAACTGACAAATTTTAGTGTGTGGAATATTGGCTTAAAACCACGTAAGAAGCATAAGAGATGATACTTGCCAGGAAATTCACTATTTGCAAGGGTTGCAAAAGAACAGAATAGTGGATAGCGGTGCGCTTACCCAGCCTCCCTTCTCACCCTCAGCTTTAGCCACATCAGACTGTCCTTCGCGTCACTTTCCCCAGGTAGGGGCTTACAACCTTTGCAACTGGTTCCTAGGGTATTTGACAACCCCATATACTTGACCAACTTCCACCGTCCATATCTCAGTTTAAACATCACTGTCTCTGACTCTAGACTTAAATTCCCTGTTGTGTTTCCCAGAGTCTTGTATTCTCCTCAGACCTCTTTAGTTATTCATGGAGATTCAAGAACTCTAGAGAAGGCAAAGAACTCAGTGTGAATGAGAGGGACCAGGAAGAAGCCAGTGTGGACAAAAAAAATGAAAGAATTTCAAATCAGTTCCCAGATATTTTCTTAAAAGATACTCAGTTTTCCAAATAATGTGGCAAACTTGTAGATGGAAAGAATCTTGTGAGAGTTCTTGGAAGGCTGATTTATTATACCTCTCCTGTAAGAGCTGTGCTGTTGATACGTGTACTAAGAACCTTCCACATTTTGATTAAATCAAAAATAGTTTTGGAAAATTTAATAAATATAATGCTATGATGGATCATGACTAAACTTGCCTCATTCATACTTTAAAATTATTTTATTATGGCCACATAGATTTAACTTGAATTGGCTTTGGAAGTTCACGTCTGTCACTGATAATCATCTTTTTCTATCATTGTGGGAGGGGCACATATTTCTTGCATCCCTACTATGTCACAGGTGCTGTGTCATCCACAGAGTATTGATATGCCATTTTATTCACCATTCAAAACAACCTGAAGAGGTATTATTGTCTCAATTTTCCAGGCGAAACTCACATCTTTACTTAAATGATGATAGCATTTATACTGAAAAGGTGAATTCTTTCAAGTCAAAATGATTTAGTGAACCATGAATCACAAGAATTCGTGAATCAACAACAACAAAAAGACAGCTAGAAATAATTATATTTCTATAATTAGAAATTATACTTCTATAATTAGAGTGAGTTATATGGGCTCAATATCCTTACCAAAAGAACACTTTTTGTGTCATCACTTTTGCAGTTTTTGAGGACCCCTTGTACCTTCTATGTCTGACTTTGTTCTAGGTCTTGTGAGGAATATCAAGTAGCAGCAATAAGAGGACAGATGTAAAGCACCTCATACTTTCATAAACTTCTTTGGTAGCTCATCATTCAGACATGAGCGGGATAGCATTTTATTATGTGCATCTCATTCTTTATTCTAACTAGGAAACAGACGCATTTGGCATTTGGGAGCTTGTGTGTTATTTCTGTCTCCCCCACCTAGTTGAAGTTTGTGACTTTGGAAAAGAAATAAGGCATGTATGAAAAGAGCACAGGAAAATATACTAAAGCCTTTAAAGAATAGACATTAGTTTTCTTGGCCTGCTGCATGATAATACAATGCCCATCTGCTGAGGAGGGAGGAAGTATCTCATGAAGACTACGAAAAAAAACATTTAAAGCAGGTACATCCAGCGTCAACTCAAAACTCCTGTAATCTGATATGTGTGGGGGAAGGAAAAAAAGGAACATAAAACACTAAAACTGAACGTTTGAGATGTTAAAGGCCAGTACGTTTTGGATATTTCAGTATAAGAAAATTCTGAGCAAGAATACAGCAGTCTAGTCAAGTAAGTGCCCGCGTCCCTGTATTTTGTCTTCTTTACCTTTCCTGTACTCATGGCATCCTCTCATTAGTTGATACCTTTGTGTTTGGCTACCTCCCATTACCTGTCAAGCTCTGCCATTCAGGAGTGACATTGAGGACCTTTGGTGTGGTGTTTATTTCTCATGGTAAACATCAGTGGTAGAAGAGATGTCCAGTGATTTTCAAGAGAGTCTCATGGACTCTTTATAGAGTTAATATGATGTTAGGTCTATAGAGACTTAGAATGTGTTAATAGAATGCATAAAACAGATGTTTTAATAATGTAAAGTCAAAGATATGTGTAAAATTCTACCACATCAGGTGAAAACAATGAAAAAGATTTTCATCTTACTAGATAGTATGCACAAATGGAGGGTTTCCTTGGTGGCTCAGTGGTAAAGAATCCACCTGCCAATGAAGGGGATGTGGGTTCAGTCCCTGGGTCAGGAAGATCCCCTGGAGAAGGAAATGGCAACCCACTCCAGTATTAATGCCTGGGAAATTTCATGGACAGAGGAGCCTGACGGGCTACTGTGCATAGGGTTGCAAAGAGTTGGACACAACTGAGCAAGTGAGCATGCATGTAGATACTCTGAAAGATTTGTTAAGTTGCATTAATTAAGCCTATGTTTGAGGAAAACATTCAAGTCAGGCAGAGGAGTTTCTTTATCTGTGTTTCAACATAGAAGAAGAAAGAAAGGTTAGGTACTCTGCTTGGAATTGTTGCTCTGATATTAATAGACAACAAAATACAGAGACTTTTATTTCCATCTCCTCTGACATGAAGCTTATTCAAACTAGGAAAGTCAAAGCAACATAAAGGATTTGAAGACATAGAAGGGATTAAAAACTACCTCACTGTTTTAAATGAATCCAAATCTGCAGGTTCAGGCATATGTATGACTTGCTAGATCATTAAGACTAAGAGATCGCTCTTGGTGATGTTTGAGAAAACAGAAATTGGAGCAGTGCCAACTTTGACAATTATCTTGATTTTCCAAAAGTAACCTCACATCTTGGAATAACAAATACAGTATGAATCCTCAGTGATATTTTAGAGGGCCATGTGATTTATGAATATTTAAGAGAGAAAAGACATTTACTACTAAAGTCATTATTCTCCATAATATCAGGGATGCAAAGTAATGAACATTCTTTTTTTGATAAACTTAATAGTTTAGCAAAATTCTTTACATTGGGCATTTCATTCCATGGCTACATCTTGTACAAGACAGAGAAGCAAGCTCTGAAAAGTGAAAATAGGTAGATTCTTCACTAGTCAAATAGCATTCTCAAGTGTGGGTGAATGGATTGATAATGGCTTGGATATCTTGTAGTGGATTGCTAGACATCTTGTTACTTAGCTCTGTCCTAGCCAATCTTCCTTTCTTCACTGACTTCAGTAGATACCCAAATTCCTGAATGCTGGTTTTTCAACTGGCATACAGCTAAGGAAAAAAAAATTAATATTTATAAGAAATGCTGTTTTGGAGGCAATTTGCCCAGAGAAGTTGACTTGTTAATGTCACATATGTTCTATGTGGGATAATTTATTTTCTTCCACTCAAAAAAATTTTTTTAAAAGAAGGGCAGGGGCTTTTAACCTTCCCCATTCCACATGGTTTTCCAAGGAAGTGAAGGAAAAGCCCTTTACTGATGTGAAAATACCATCCTCTGGCTGAGGATTGAATTCATCCAGTTTGTTGTCAATTTGACAGGCATTTGTTTTTGCTAAAATGTGTCATAACCTCAGGATCTCAGTAACCTCTGAATGTTAGTTTTACTATGTTAGTACAGTTTTACTATTCATTCAAAGTAGAGGTATTCAAATGCAAAAAAAGAAAAAAAACAATAGCAGCAGTGAAAGGGAGGAGGTTCATGGTTGAAGATGCTATATATATGTACCACGTATTGTATTCTTCAAACGATTCAAGAGTGATAACCCTCCATCTCGTAAGAGATTAATTAGTGTGTGAACCCTTGGGTGCCCATGAGAGTCTAGAAATAGGAAACTTAACTAAAGAGTACATTTAACTGAATTTTTTAAAGATGTCTGTCAGGTTCAAAAAGAAACACAGATGCTTGAAGTCTGATTCATGAAAGCTCTGGGTGTCATTATTTTGCATTGTCTGTCCATGTACATTTTATATAGATTTAGTGTTTGCAGATTTGTTCCTTATGATTCACTAATTCAACTCAAAAACGCTAAAAATGTAAATTATAAATTAAATCTATGCAGATACAAGAAAAGACATATAATTTTGCCTAACATCTATTCTTCTGAATAATTCCACTGAACTTTGGTCTCACAAATCTTTATCTTTTACCCTTGCCAAATAACATGATATTACTATCAGAATTTCAAGTTTTCTCATGTTTCCTTGTCATTTTCCTTCATGACAACAGAAGAATCAATGCTATGAACTATTTTTTAGAATATTATTCCTTCCTTTCTGATAGCCATTGAAAATACCATGCTGCTGCTGCGGCTGCTACTAAGTCACTTCAGTCGTGTCCGACTCTGTGCGACCCCAGAGACGGCAGCCTACTAGGCTCCTCCATCCCTGGGATTCTCCAGGCAACAATACTGGAGTGGGTTGCCATCCTTCTCCAATGCATGAAAGTGAAAAGTGAAAGTGAAGTCGCTCAGTCGTGACCGACTCTTAGCGACCCCATGGACAGCAGCCTACCAGGCTCCTCCGTCCATGGGATTTTCCAGGCAAGAGTACTGGAGTGGGGTGCCATTGCCTTCTCCGAAAATACCACGGGACTCATAAAAATTCAGTCAGTAATATTGGTCCTGTTTTTATTTAAAATTTTGATATTTTGTCTATCATAGATTTTTTCATTATTTTTCATTCTTGAATTATGGAATTAAAATATTATGTATTTTTATTTCTGAGTTTTTGGGTGCCTGCTTATATTTTGCACTCAAGGCAAGTGCCTCACTCTCCTCACCCTAGTCCTGGCCCCGGCACTAAGGCTCGGGATCATGCTTATGATCGGCTAGCTGACAGGTCAGTGGGGAGCTGCCTTGTTCAGGATGTGGATGGCTTGGCCTTGCTCATGTCATCTTATATGTTTCTTTTATCTCCCCAGTAGACTAGATGGATCATATTCTCAGGCTGACCTGGGCTTATCCTCTTGGTGAACACAGAGAAGTGACATATAATACAGAAACACACAAGCTCTTTTTTAAGTCTCTAATTGCAGGAAGTTGGCCACTGACCCCTGGCCAAACCAGGTCACAAGAGCAGAAGTAGTGTGGGAGGGAACTGCAGGGTTATAAGTTACAAGGCAAAGGACATGCATACAGAGAGGCCATTCATTAAAACCATAATGTAATCAATCTAACATACTCTCTAAACTTTGATTTCCTCAAATATATTCTTTACCAGTAGAGCGTACTACATAAAATTGTTGGGGGCACTGAATGAGACATTTCATGTAAAGCTCTTAGTATATTTCCTGGCACATAGTAAGCTTTAAAGGATAGCTATTATTTTAATATGCCTGTGACAATGTGTTACACTCTGAATTAACATTTTAAACAACAGAGAATAGAATTATCCCAGGGCTTCCCAGTTGGCGCTAGTGATAAAACACCCACATGCCAATTTAGGAAACAGAAGAGACTCGGGTTCTGTCCCTGCGTGGGGAAGATCCCCTGGAGGAGGGCATGTGGGTGCCCTCTCCAATATTCTTGCCTGGAAAATTCCATGGACAGAGGAGCCCTGCAGGCGCGCACATGAACGCCTGGGGGCAAAGAACACATTTTTCGTTTTATCTAATTAACAGAAGCAATAAATACACAAGACCAGTATGTAGAATTTAAAATATAGCATATATGAATATGTTTATCATTGTGTTCCACACCCAAGCACTCATTGCTATTTGAAACTGAGGCTGAATTTCTTTATCAAGAAGTACACATGGCTTACTACAGTGTAATTATGGGTGAAAATAAGGAGCGGTAATATGCCACAATTGATGCTTTTGAACTGTGGTGTTGGAGAAGACTCTTGAGAGTCCCTTGGATTGCAAGGAGATCCAACCAGTCCATTCTGAAGGAGATCAACCCTGGGATTTCTTTGGAAGGAATGATGCCGAAGCTGAAACTCCAGTACTTTGGACACTTCATGCGAAGAGTTGACTCATTGGAAAAGACTCTGATGCTGGGAGGGATTGGGGGCAGGGGGAGAAGGGGACGACAGACGAGGAGATGGCTGGATGGCATCACTGACTCGATGGATGTGAGTCTGAGTGAACTCCGGAAGTTGGTGATGGACAGGGGGGCCTGGTGTGCTGCAACTCATGGGGTTGCAAAGAGTTGGACATGACTGAGCGACTGAAATGAACTGAACTGGACTGAACTGAAAATGCCACATGAGTTACGTGGAATTGAATGGTCTCTAGAGAATCTGTTAATTTAACCATGGACTTCCCAGGTGGCGCTAGTGATAAAGAACCTGCCTGACAATGCAAGAGAAACTAGAAACATGGCTTCAGTCCCTGGGTTAGGAAGATACCCTGGAGGAGCAAATGGCAATCCACTCCAGTATTCTTGTCTGGAGAATCACATGGACAGAGGAGCCTGGCAGGCTGTAGTCCATGGGGTCGCAGAGTCGGACATGACTGAAGTGACTTAGTACGCAGCACACATGTGCAGGGACACCTAATAAATTGACACCTAATAAACTTAATTTAGTTTAAGGAAGTAAAGTATATGTGTGTGTGCCTGCATGGGTGTGACCCTAAGAAATATTTTTCCCAGTGTTACTGGGATTGCTGGGTGCCTTGCCTCTGGATAAGCTTACTGATAGAGGAAGATGATGAAAGATGTCACTGGTTGGACCCACCGGTAAACATTTTTCATTATTCTGTTTCCAGTTTCTCTTACTAATAACTCTAAAATATGTAGAGGCAATGAGTATTAAATTTAAGGAAGATGATTTTTATCATGTGCACTGTGGGTAAATGTTTGAAGAGCAGAATAAGAGGTAATGGATGCATATTAAAAACTATGTTTTTTAATTTAATTCTCGAGTCTCTGCAAATTTAAAGAGAAACTGAAACCTAAACAAACAGATAAAATCATTGAGACGGGAAATTGTCCAGTGAGTCCTCTTGTCATTTGGAATATCACCCGTAGCTCTGCTTCAGTTAAGGAGGACACCTCTGTCCTGTTCATAAGCCTGTCTTTGAAAACCAGCTATTTCAAATGTATTTAGTTACAGCATCATATTGGGAAAAATCCAAGTCAAATTTAAAGTTAAAAAATACTAAATCTACACCCCCAATGTGGGCTGCACAGATTTTAGTGACTTCCTTCTAAGAACTTCAATGTGAAGTAGGGGTTAATTAGAGTCGCTTTACAGTGCAGAAACCTAACTAACATCCAGCTAGGTGATCAGGATAACAATGACTTTGGTGAGTCCTGCTGAAGGCCTGTACCACTGATGTGATGTGATGTGTTGAGATTGACCCTGCACCTCCGTGCTCTTCTTCCCTCAAACCTATAAGCTCTGTCTAATCATAAGATAAACATCAGACAAGTCCCTCTTGCCATTATTGAGAAAACCACCTGACCAGTAATTCTTATCACTGAGGAGTCATCAAAAACTGGGAAAGTTTGAGAAACGGTTACAGCTGGAAAGAGCTTTAGGAGCCATGACAACTAAATGAAATGTAGTATCCTGGATAGGGTCTTGGAACAGACAAAGGACACTAGGCAAAACCTAAGGAAATCTGGATACAATGTGGACTTTAGTTAATAGTAACGTATCAGTATTGGTTCACTGAGCGAGTGAGTCAGAGTCGCTCATTCATGTCTGATTCTTTGGGACCCCATGGGCTATAGCCTGCAGGCTTCTCTGTCCTTGGAATTCTCCAGACAAGAATACTGGAGTGGTTTTTCTTCTCCATTTTCTTCTCCAGGGGATCTTCCCAACCTAGGGATCAAACACAAGTCTCCTGCTTGCAGACAGATTCTTTACCATCTGAGTCACAAAGGAAGCCTATTAATAAGAGACATTTCTAAGTATAAAGACAGGTTAACTTAAAAAATATCAGCACATACATGCTTGGCTTTATCTTATAATCTATAGAAAACACATTAGACTATGTAATGAATCCATACACCTTTTCCAAAGGAATATCCAAGACAGAAGTAGCCAAGACAAATGTATTGTACTAAGTCAGATCTTAATCATGAGAAACTGGATGTCGAGTACATACTAACTGTACTGGTTTCCCACTTTTTCTTTAAATCTAAAACTGCTTAAAAATGAAGAGATTATTTTAAAAGACTAATTCTAACTTACACTTTGCTTAAGGACTCGGAGGGTTTTTTAACAAAATATAAAAGAATGACTTTTTAGAAAAACGCAATTTTTAGTATTTTTATTGTACTTACCAAGGACTGTGTTCCTAAACTGCAACCCAAACATCAATTTACAAGAAGTTAGAGATAATTAGAAGCAGTTGCTTTAACAGTTAACACCTCAAGTTAGAGTATTTTACAACTTTTTTCTTAATATTTGCATTATTATTCTACAGTTTGTTGACCAAAATCTGAAGGACTTTTATTTTACTGTTTGAGATTTAAAAGATCTTAATTTTGAATATCCTTTTGTAAGCAACACAAATCCTTAGATTTACTCACTTATTTAAATCAGACATAGACTATGGGGAGAAATGAAACAAAAATGATGGTTTTAACACTTTCCATATTGTTTTTGCTGCGATAATCTCAAGTACAAAAAGATACCTGGAGTTCTTCCACTCTTTCAATTTGGAGACTAAGGATAATTACTAAATTGCATACAAGGCAATAGAAAAGAAAACTTAAAATATTTGCTGGGATTTTCCTTTGGCAATCTAGCCAAAATGAAATAACTATTAAAGCAAATGATTTTTTTTTTTTTGCTGTTGTTTTTAGTTTTTATTCTGAGACCTTTCACACTTATCAGACAAAAGAATCATAAATGTATGCTCATCAACAGAAGAACATGAAACTTGTATTAGTGCTTCTGAGCTCAGCCATAGCAAGAGGATGGCCATGTGCTTTTTTAGTATATTTCCCTCTAGAACAAAGTGAGTACCTAATGGATACTTTTTTATAACTGTCTAGCTTCTTAGCCATCGATTCATGGCTTTACTCTATTACAGAAAAAAATAAATGATCCAAAGTTCTACTGTACATTTCATCTGGGTATGCATGCCGTTGTATGTGTGCTGGTAGGTAACAGTAATGCTACTTATTGTGGTTATCTGTATTTATCTTCAGAGTGCAGTTTCCTGAGAATAAGAGCCATCTCATGTATACAGTATATTCCAACTGCTCTTAGTGAAAAATAAGACTTGAGCAAAAAGGGCATTTATATTTAGTAATTCTACAGCAATTATAATGAAAATGGTAATGATAACAAAAATAACTATCATTTACTGAGTGCTTAATATATGCTTATAATTTGGTAAAACATCCATAATGAGGGTTTCCCAGGTGGTTCAGTGATAAAGAATCCTCCTGCCAATGCAGGAGATGCAGGAGACACTGGTTCAATTCCTGAGTCGGGAAGTTACACTGAAGGAGGAAATGGCAACACATGCCAGTATTCTTGCCTGGCAAATCTCATGGACAGAGGAGCCTGGCAGGCTATAGTCCATAGGGTACAAAGAGGCAGACATGGGTTAGAGACTAAACCACCATCATTACCATAATATTATAGGTCTGAAGACAGAAATTTGTCTGTTTGGGTTACAGTTCTGTCTCCAGTATCTAAAACATTAGCACATAAATATTTGCTAGATAAATTAATCTCAGGCCCAGGGTACAGCAAATTAATGAGGCAGGTGTTTTGTGTTGGACATATTAGCATAAATGGAATGCATGTGTGTGTGTTCAGTTGTTAAGTCATGTCTGACTCTTTGTGACCCCATGGACTGTAGCCCACCAAGCTCCTCTGTCCATGGGACTTTCCAGGCAAGAATACTGGAGTTGGTTGCCATTCCCTCCTCCAGGGGATCTTCCCCACCCAAGGATCAGACCCAAGTCTCCTATATCTCCTGTCTTGGCAGGCAGATTCTTTACTGCTGAGTCACCTGGGAAGTTTGTAAGTGGCATAAGATCTGTTAATAAACCTTTTCAGTTAAGGCAGATTTCCAAATCCATAGCTTGATGATGTCAGTCCTGTATCCCTCTCACATTCTTGCATTGCGTGTCTCATTCATGCCAGGTGATATTTCTGAAATACTTAAATAAATCATTTTTCTAGCTTTTCATCTTATTTCTTAATGAATTGACAGCAAAGAAAAACACAAAAATCCTTACACTAATGATTAATGATCAGTGAGTGGCTGGGGAAGACCTTTTGCCTATATGCACACCAATAGAGGACACATAACGTTTATTTAATCAGGTGAGATGGAGAGGTTGGAAGTGAGTTAGAGTTGGTCAAGGTTAGTTACTACACCACAGCTTAGATGACAGAAATAAAATGAAACAAATTTTGTTACCTGAAGTTTTACTATGTGTAAGAACCCTGGGAGTAATACAATAGTGTTCTTTCATCCATAAAATTGATGTTATTAAGATGAGAACAAAGGTAGCATAAAATAATGGGTGAATAGGGATTGAAATGTTCCCATCTGGTTTTTGCCATCTCTTGTCATATTTATAGAAAATGCCTTGTGCAGAACACTTAATCTTGAAAGAGTGAACAATGAGAAACCTGCCCACAATTACAGCATCTCTGTTCTTGCTCAGTGAATATCAAGATCACAGTATGGCAGGACTGCATGGGGAGAATAGACTGATTAGACAAGATCTGTAGAACAAGTGATCATAGCACTTTGAGGTTTTTGCAACAGACTTACTAGCCTGCATTATTCTTTGCTTTCTGAACCCTTTCACCAAAAAAAAAGAAAAAGAAAAAGCCTAGTGTTCTGAGCTAGAGCAGATTAAGTATGCCAGCACAGCACCTACCCTTCTCCTAACACACCTTCCTCCCTCCCATCTTGATGCAGACACTCAATATCTGATCGTTCACTTTCATATGAATTTGTAAGTTGCGACTTTTTAGAAAGTAGAGAGATTGCCTTGTGTTTTTCTGAATGACAAAATCGTACATTTGTTGAGCCTCATATTTCTCTGTTCTCTTGTACCTCTTGCCTCCTTATTTATGTCCTACAGCTGCTAGAACAAATTATCATAAACTGTGTCGCTTAAAACAACATAAATTTATTCTCTCACAGTCCCAGAAGCTAGATGTACGAAATCAAAATGTCAGCAAGGTTGATTCCTTCTCCAGGCTATAAGGGATAATCTCTTCCATGCCTCTCTCTGAGCTTCTGGTGGGTATGGGCATTCTTGTTGTTCCTCAGGGTCCCATGAAGTTCTCCTTGTGTGTATCTCTATGCTCTTTGTCATCACACGGCCCTTTTAAAAGAATGTCAGTCGATGAATCTAGGGTACATCCTTCCTAATCCAGCATGAACTCATTTTAACTCGATTACTTCTGCAAGTACCCCATTTCTGAACATGGTCATGTTCACAGGTACCAGGAGTTAGGACTGAAACATATCTTTCGGTCAGGAGACAATTCAACTGACAGCATCCTCCCCATGAAACCTCACTTTAAGGAAATAATGAAGATGATTTTTACCTTCTGTCAAAGTTAGGGCTCATTTATGTGGTCTTGCTCTCTTCTCCACATTCTACCCACAGTGAGAATGTCAAGTTCAAACGAAGCCCTTGGTAAACATTACTATGCCTGGAAAAGGTGGTGGTAAACGCCAAGGTTGGGCTACCCAGGTTCAGTTCAGTTCAGTTGCTCAGTCGTGTCCGACTCTTTGCAACCCCATGAATTGCAGCACATCAGGCCTCCCTGTCTATCACCAACTCCCGGAGTTTACTCAAACTCACGTCCATTGAGTCGGTAATGCCATCCAGCCATCTCATCCTCTGTCGTCCCCTTCTCCTCCTGCCCCCAATCCCTCCCAGCATCAGAGTCTTTTCCAAAGAGTCAACTCTTCGCATGAGGTGGCCAAAGTATTGGAGTTCCAGCTTTAGCATCAGTCTTTCCAAAGAACACCCAGAGCTGATCTCCTTTAGAATGGACTGGTTGGATCTCCTTGCAGTCCAAGGGACTCTCAAGAGCCTTCTCCAACACCACAGTTCGAAAGCATCAATTCTTCGGCGCTCAGCTTTCCTCACAGTCCAACTCTCACATCCATACATGACCACTGGAAAAACCATAGCCTTGACTAGATGAACCTGTGTTGGCAAAGTAACATCTCTGCTTTTGAATATGCTATCTAGGTTGATCATAACTTTCCTTCCAAGGAGTAAGCTTATTTTAATTTCATGGCTGCAATCACCATCTGCAGTGATTTTGGAGCCTCAAAAAATAAAGTCTGACACGGTTTCCCCTGTTTCCCCATCTATTTCCCATGAAGTGATGGGACCAGGTGCCATGATCTTAGTTTTCTGAATGTTACCCAGGTGGCTCAGTGGTAAAGAATCTGCATGCAAGTGCAGGAGACCCAAGAGACGAGGATTCGATCCCTGGGTTGGGAAGATCCCCTGGAGAAAATAGCAAGCCAGTCCAATATTCTTGTCTGGAAAATTCTGTGGACAGAGGAGCCTGACGAGCTATAGTCCATGGGGTCACAAAGAGTCAGACATGCCTGAGCCACTGAGCATGAGCATGTAAACTCCAAGGTTACAGAAATCTTTTGTCAAGGGATCAAACTAAGAAGGACTGAGAGTGGGAGGAAACTGAGTAAGCGTTTGGAGGGCTGATGTGTTGACAAAAGAAATACCAAGATAGTGGAGGGGAGAAGGAGATACCTATGAGTGTAAATCCACTGAGTTTTGTGAATATTTCTGAGTTGATTGTCACCATAATCCACCAAACATGCCATCAGTTTTCTGAGAAGAATGTTTAAAAACCACAGGCAATTATTTGAAATGTAATAGAAGAATTTTATTTAAGGCCACACACATGAAAATCACAAAGGGAGGGAATCTTGTGTTTCATCAAAAAGGAATCTCCCACTGCTAGATGGCACAGCAGTTTTGAGCGCCCCCTCTCCCCAAATTCTAAATTTGTGTTTGTTTTCTGTGGAGAGTCTCATGGCATTTTGAGAGTCAAACATTCCAACTGTGTGATGGGTATGAGTTGAATTAACTAATGAAAAAAAATATATAAGCCTTTCTTAACAAGGGCTTCGGAGAAGGCAATGGCAACTCACTCCAGTACTTTTACCTGGCAAATCCCGTGGAGCCTGGTAGGCTGCAGTCCATGGGGTCACTAAGAGTCAGACAAGACTGAACGACTTCACTTTCACTTTTCACTTTTATGCACTGGAGAAGGAAATGGCAACCCACTTCAGTGTTCTTGCCTGGAGAATCCCAGGGACAGGAAAGCCTGGTGGGCTGCCGTCTATGGGGTCACACAGAGTCAGACACGACTGAAGCGTGTTAGCAGCAGCAACAAGGCCTTAGATTAATACATTGGCTCCATGGGTACTCCACGACTATAAGCTGTGTGGTCAGTCCTCATTTGTAGCTATAGTGACAGTGATCCAGGAAGATGACAGACAAGCTCCTGCACATACAGGTGCCTTAGACAGAAGGGGCAGCTGGAAATGGCATCAACATCAGCACTGACAGAGGCTCCAAGGTTAACACAGGAGCACATATCTTTCTGACACAACCATTGAATTTACTGATAGACCGTACTTTCAAATAGATTGTTGAAAAGATTGATTCTAGATGTAGATAAGAAAAAATTTCTATCAGCTCTAGGACTAGGTCTCTTCCTGTTTCTCAATGTTACTGACATCAGCTAGGTTTTCATTTCCTAGTGCAGTACAGATGCCCTCCTATCAGTAATTCTAGCACGTAACCAGAGCCATGGCTTCTTTGCCTTTCACAGCGTGTTTTTGTTGTTGTTTTGTTTTACCGTTTCAGTTGTTATTCTATTATACGAAACAAGAAAAACGGTGCCCTGTATGTTGTTCCACCATCAGCCTCCTGAAGGGTGATGCAGCCTGGTTATGTAACAGGAATTCGATACTTGGTTTCTTATTGAGAGAAAATTGTCTCTTTCCAGGTCCTTTCCTTAGTTAAAGTTATGTAAGATCATTGACATTTTTGAGTTCTAAAACTTCTCCTCTTAGAAATGACATATAAGAAGCTATATTTAAGGCAAAATGAGCTAGAAAATGATTGAATAATAGCTTTATGATTAATAGTCGGTGTTTATGTCCCAGTTCCATAAATTAACTGAAGAGGTTTCCTGAGACAAAGTGCAAAGTAACTTTATCTGTCAAATGGACATCATAGTGCCTATTTCATATCTCATTGTATGAATTAAATGAGATCATTGGTGTAAATTGTTGATCACAGAGTCTGAAGAGTGAATGTTCTATAACTGTTAATGCAAGAATAAAACTAGAATATTTCCAAAATAAGTATTTTAAAAATAATTTCTGTGGGGTTTTTAAAATACTCTCCATTTCATTAAAAATAATATTGAATATTTTAAGATATAATTTTCTGTGTGATAATTTGGGAATGCAAAGTCCAACAAATATAATCTGGGGAGTCAAAATTAGTAACACTTTTCTAATATGCAAACTGATACAACTGGAAATGATTTTCTTTGCAAGGAACATGTTCCTTGTGGCTGGAATGTTTATGTAAAAGTGGAAGGGCCTGCTCAGGAGTCCCTTGTAGATGGAAGGCAGAACTAAGCGACCTCTGCTTCCCTTCCTGCCGCTGTCCTGGATTCCAAGGAAACCAGGCCTATTATCTTGATTCTTAATCATCTTTGCCTTCAGAACATCCTACGTATTCAGGCAAGTTTTATACCACCTTATTTTCACTTTGTTTTTTGTTTTTCTTTTTAAGTACAATTTGAAAACCCAGAGCAGAGGATTGAACCAAATGGTCCTCACTCACATCTAGGACATCCTAGGCATCATCTCATTTGGGCAGTTTGGACAAACCCCTTAGTAACACTCCCACCACTAAAAGTGCATCAAATTCTGCTCAGTATTATATAACCTAAATGGGAAAAGAATTTGAAAAAGAATACATTTATATGTATAACTGAACCACTTTGCTGTACATTTGAATCTGTGACATTGTTAATAAACTATACCCCAGTAGAAAATTAAAAATTAAGAAGAAAAAGCACATCATTTATCACTCCAAAATCACTGCTGATGGTGACTGCAGCCATGACATTAAAAGATACTTGCTCCTTGGAAGGAAAGCTATGACAAACCTAGACAGTGTATTAAAAAGCAGAGACATCACTTTGCCAACAAAAGTCTGTATAGTTAAAGCTGTAGTTTTTCCAATAGTCATATGCGGATGTGAGAAAGAAACAAAGTGATGTCACTCAGTCAGGTCCGACTCTTTGCAACCCTCCTCCATCCATGGGATTTTCCGGGCAAGAGTACTGGAGTGGGTTGCCATTTCCTTCTCCAATGGATGTGGGAGTTGGACCATAAAAAAGGCTGAGCACCAAAGAATTGATGCTTTCAAACTATGGTACTGGAGAAGACTCTTGAGAGTCCCTTGGACAGCAGGGAGATCAAACCAGTCAACCTTAAAGGAAATTAACCCTGACTATTCTTTGGAAGGACTGAGGCTGAAGCTGCAATACTTTGGCCACCTGATGCAAAGAGCTGACTCTTTGGAAAAGACCCTAATGCTGAGAAAGATTGAGGGCAGGAGGAGAAGGAGCCAGCAGAGGATAAGATGGTTGGATGGCATCACCAACTCAATGGAAATGAGTCTGAACAAACTCCAGGAGATGGTGAAAACAGGGAAGCCTATTGTGATGCAGTCAATGGAGTCACAATAGGTTGGACATCACTGAGCTACTGAACCATAAGTTGGTCACAGCCTGGAATGTAGTGCTCTTTGAAGACCAAGTCCAGCCTTGGAGAAGTGCCAGCCCAACTCAGAAGCTGAAGTACTCTGCTTATTCAGAGAACAAACCAAAAACCATTCCAGCATTCATCACTCCTGTTCAGTCTCCACCTTGCTCTGTCTTACTCCAAATGTAGAACAAAGAGAATGATGAAATCTGCGCACTTGAAATTTATCGGGAAATTGGCCAATATCATTTCCATCTTGCAAGAAGAGTTTTGTGGAAAAGAGAAACCTCAGAGTCCTCACAGTACAACTG
The DNA here is from genome assembly GCF_042477335.2 of Ovis canadensis. NCBI lineage: Eukaryota > Metazoa > Chordata > Mammalia > Artiodactyla > Bovidae > Ovis > Ovis canadensis. The sequence continues at coordinate 38,828,894 of NC_091250.1, read as the reverse complement.
TAAATTTGACAGTTATAGGGGATGCCTATGAGTTGCTCCATTTAACAGCAGGTTCTTTGCAAAACCCAGTTCTCCTGATATCTTTGTCTTTCCAGACCCTATTGCTGCTCAGTAAAAAAGAGCATTTCCCATCATCTCCTTCAAATGTCCCATGACCTCTTTTTTCCCTATGATGACATGGCTAGTGAGTTTGTTCCCTCCCATCAGTTATGAGCTTAATTTCACCAAAAACCATATCTACTAATGAGAAGATAAATACAGACTCTTCTTTAACTCTTTATTGTTATATTCAGAGTAGGAAATGTCTTTGATGAATTGAACTGTTTAAGCTGTATCTCTGTGTTTTACCTTTCTTTATTAAGCAGCATAACTACCTTGATCTGTCATGTTCATCCTCTTCCTCCTTCACGTCATAACCACTCTTTTGGAGTTCTGTTGATTGGAAGGATTACCACGTTGAAATTAGCTGTATTCCTACAGTCCCAGAGTCCTGCTACCTACCATTAAAGCAGATTTATTCTTCTAATAAATAATAAGAAGTGATTATAAGTGGTTATCATAATAATAAATAATATGTGTGATTATTCAGAGACTAATGGACACCAACTGGATGTCTCTTCTCCAAGGATGCAACCAACTGGGCAAGGCACAGCCCTTTCTCCCTGTGGTTTGTGAGTTTCACATGACTCACTGACTGAGGGGCAGCTTACACATCAAAAAGAATGTTGCAGAACTCACCCTTGGAACTTAGAAGGGAGGTTCTTGGAATGTTGTCCTTTGATTTTCTCAACCTTTTGAGATTACATGGAAATTCTGAAAGTATTTGAACTTTCCATTTAAAGTTAGAATCTTTTTTTCTTTTCTCATTTTACTTAATGTATTAATCTTTGTGTTTGAAGATCTTGGTGCTATACGCATAATTAGAAACACAGATTTTGAAACCAAAACTTCTTTCTCCACTTTGTCCACATGGAAGCTATCCTTAGATTTTGCTATATAGGCATCAGTGTTTGTTGATACTTACCATTTACCTTTTATCTGATAGGTGCTATGCACTAGGCTATTTGACTTATTGAATCCTCACAATAAAATCCACTACAAAAAACCCCACTACCATCCTCATTTTTTATAGATTTTTTAAAATTAAAACTCAGAGTTGCTAAGTAGTTTCCTAAAATGAGCTTGCAAGTTAAATAACTGAGATTTTAAAACAAGATTAAAACTAAGACCCTTTTTACTAAGTGATGCTTAAAACACTGTCTTCTTCTTTTTGCTTTACAGACTGTCCCCAATACATTTTTGCTTAAAATATTTCTCACTGTTTCTGATAGTTGTATGCCAGCTTGGCCCATCTGGTGCTATTTTCCCAGAATTTCACAGCACTGCCTTTCTATTCAAAGATATACTTTAACATTCCCTTACAACAGTTCTTACGTTCCCCTTGCAATGGTCACTCTACCGTGGTCATCTTGCTGCAAAGCACATTCTTATGAGCTGAGCATCTGGGCGTGAGTATGTCAGCAGGAAGCCAAGAAACTGTGTGGATAACGGCCATCGGTATTCATCCTCTACACCCGCTCAGCTCAGCGGAGTTCTGAGGCGGCAAGCACTGCCTCACTGCTGGCACAGTGGCCGCATTCCAGAACTCTCGTGGTAGACTGAATGGCAGTGCAGGTATTTTGAGAAATTCTTAAACCTTAGCTAGCTGAGGATATATACGATCAAAGAGTCTGTGAGAGGACTTTGCACTGTGTTGATAATTTAATTTTGATGCATAAAAACTCATGAATTGTCTTGTAAAATCAGCATTCCCCTCTAGATTCATAATTAGGGCGCAGAAAATTGAAGGCACCTGCTGTACAGAAGATAAACCTTATGTCCAGCTACAGATATTTACTTTCAATACTAAGAGCTATTACTATTCTGCTTTCTAGACAGAAGACTTCTGATGTTTTGATTTATACAGACCAGCAAAATGGAGATAGGGCATCTTTTGAGAATTTGAAAAATCAACTATAGCATGAAAATGGCCAGAAAGCCAAGGCAAGGCTAAAAGTTTATGGAGTAATGAAAATACCCATCAAAAGGTCATCTCAAGGCATTTCTCCAATATATTTGCCCATATTATCTGCAAGCACCCCTTTAACGTTAAAAGGAATGGCTCTGCTCCTTACATACCTGAAAAGTTCAACGTGGACTTAAAGTCAACAGACAGAAGTTGAGTTCTGCCTCTTCTATTAACAAGCCCTTTGACCCTAGGCAAGTCACCTCTCAGAGACTTAGTTTCATCACCTGCAAGATGGAGCGATTTATCTGGATGATCACTGAAGATGTTTTTACTCTCTCATCTCAGCCTTTCTGACTAGACAGGGAAGAGAAGAGGAGGTACATTGATCAAAGGCTAAAAGATGTGAAGGGTAAATCATGATGCCCCTTCTTATATCCTTTCCCTAGTTTTTGATCACGTGTTTAGGATTATATGGAAAAAGTTATTTGCCAGTAAATGTAAAAATGTAAATAGAAGTATTGAGTGGAGGCTATCCATAATGGAGTTAGTATCTTTTATTATTAACAGCAGTCTCTTGAGCATTCTGTATTCAGGATACAATATTTAATGAGCCTTGGTTAGGTGGATGTGCCTGTTTAGTAAATTGGTGACAATGACATGGCTTTTGTGAGAACACAAAGTGAGCATAGCCGCGTCCAGACTCAGGTTGTCAGGTCACCTTGTTATGATGAGGGTCTTCTTACTGTCTTATTACTGCTCAGGGGAAGTCTCCCACACATCAGGCATGAAGTCCCAACTCTGAGAGGACAGACAGACTCATTTTCCTGGTGACTTAAATCATATGTGTCTTAGTCACTCCTTTTATTCATCTAAGAAAATTTCTCCTCCTCTCAGAATCTCCTTAATCCCCTTCATAGTCACCTTCTCCCTGCCTTTTTTATGATCACATTAATTTCACTGTCTGAACTCTTTCTCTAAAATAGGTTATTTTGAAGAAAATCTAAAGCAAATAAACGACTTCTTAAGTCAGTTTGCTTTAGGTGAAAACAGAAACCAAAGGCTTCAGATGGATTAGAAAAACGCATCTCGTTTCATTTATAACCTTCACTAGAGAGAGAAAGTAAATACAGCCCCTGTGGTGCAATTCATTATATTGTCATCCCCTGCCTTCTCCTCCATCTCTCAGCTCCATCCAGCTGGGCCCCTTAAGAATGTGAAGCCATTTACCCTGCTAAGTGGTAGACTGAAGTGTCTGTTGAACAAATTGGAAAATTGTCTAGGCGGGCCTACAGGTGCCTCTTTATGTAAGTTCAGTCACCAGGAATCATTTCACTGTCCTTGCTGTTTCATTTACTTCTAACTCAATTCACTGCTGATGCCTCACTGATGAAATAATTAGGTGGTTATGGAACAAGTGGAGATGTAAGTCAAATATATAATTGGGGGGCTATCACCCACTCTCTTGTAGTCTTTCTTCTCTTATCCCTCAGTCCCCTAGACTGTCTCCTCAAAGGTTATCAGTAATTCCAGTGTCGGTCACTTTGCTCAGGCCCGTGTCAAGCAGCTTTCTAGTAGACGCATTGTTGACCCTCCCTAGACTTGCTTGTCAACCAGCGGCAAGTTTTTTTCGTTTGTCTCTGGGTCTCTTACCGCGTGTTCTTTCCTGCCCCTTCTTCTTACCTAAGTACACATGTATTGCCACTGTTTTGTCTTTGGACAATATTTCTTTTCTGCTTTCTCCACCACCACAGGAATACTGTCCACTATGATTCAATGCTCATCTTTAGGTAGCTGACCCCAAATACTTGTCTCTTTCAAACTCTCCAGTGACCTTCTCTTCCAATTGCCTGTGTAATGAATTCATCAATATGAGCTGTTTACATTTAAAAAATTAGTTCACCTTCTCTACCAAACCAAGTTCCCACTCTTATTTCCCTCTTTCTTTTAATAACTCCACCATTTTCTCAGTTATCTGAAGTTAAGTGAATACCTTTGGACTGTCTTTGATTCTTTTCTTTACACCAGCTTTGACCAATTAAAAATGTGATATAAACAACATTCTGCAATGTTCCTTTTTCAGCTTGAATATATGGCCAATATTTTCTATACCAATATTTTCTTTTTTGATGAATATGTAGTATACCAGAGCACCAGTATATGTTACTTTCTTTAACCTCCTGTTAGTTATATCATTTTTCATCTTTTTTATAAGTAATGCTACAATTGAGTGATAATGATATGTTTATGTGGAACTGCTGTCATATCTAAAAGTATGAACATTTAAATTATGAGAAAATTGTAAAATTTACCCTCAAAACATACAAATGTGCCCTGTTCCAACAATGGCTTTGTTATCCATACTGTCTCTAGTGATCTGAAATATAATTTTACTTTCCAGTGTACATGTTAGTCTTTTTTGGATTTATACACCCATTGATCTCTGTTGAGACTTTGGGTAGTGCCATACAATCCTACTAATTATAGCTTTAAACCATTTCTTATCTGCTTAGGCATATAATCCCATGTTGTTCTTTCTTTTCAAAATCCCCATGGCTGTTTTCTAAGAATTATAAGTCCTCCTGTACTTACAGCTATCAATTGATATTTTGACTTACCTATGTTAAATTTACGCATTTTTATATGTCCACATTTTTTAATCTTTCCACTCAGAAGTAGGACATTTATTTTTCCAGTTATTTGATTTTTCTTATCACCTTTCATTGAAGTTTTATAATTTACTCCATTTAGGCCATGGATTCTTATTATTAGACTCACATCTAGCAGTAGTGTTATTTACACAGTGAAGGTTTTATTATATTTTCTAACTAAAGGGTGGTTTCTGATACCATTTGTTTAATCAAAGTTTTGCCATAAAAGCTATCTTGTTTATTCATTAATTCTCTTAGGCTTCTGTATTTTTCATCAAAAGATTCTGTGTATTTTAATTTATTTTACTATGAGATCTATTACTTCTCAAACCATAAACACAATGGTGACACTGATGATTTTCATCTTGGAAGAAGCAAATCTCCAATGAAACCAGTTATCTGGAGCCTGTCCTCATATCCTTTACTGAATTGACTCCCCCACATTCTTCCATCCACCTGTTTTGTTCTTGTCCCCACGTCTCCATTTCAGTCTGCCAAAACTGTGTCCATGTTTCAAGGTCTTTCTCTCCCATAATTCGTTCCCCATGTTTTTAACCTCACACCAGTTTCTCCTCCTCTGAAACCTCATCCTACGTTGACAGCTCCTGTAGCTGTGCAGGAGTTAGAGGCAGGGCTATCTTTTGTCACCTCCGTATCTTCTGTAGCATCTAGTGCTGCTTTCTCATATGCTGTTAGCTCAATAGACATGTTCTTATTCAGTCTTAATACAATAAGTGTCTGGAACCTAGAATCTTAGCCTGGAGGACTCCATTATCTATTCATCCCCTTGCTGTACCATAAATCATGGATGGACCAAAGTTTGGTGGGCCATCCATCACTGATGGGGTAATTAGATGATGAGGTCAACAGAACACAGGCTTCTTATATGCTCATAAAAACTGCTATTTGATTTATTCCTGATGAATAGTCTTTCCACCTTACCTTAAAAACACACCATTACAGCCTCATAGAAACAAAACATTCTCAAAAAATCTTAACTGATCTATAGAACTAGGGTTGTAATTGCTTTCTTTTCTGGCTGTTAAAATGTTCTGCTTTGGGGAAAAATGTTCATTTTATTTTTACAATTTAATTTTATATTTTATAGGTACATAATGTTATTTTATATTGCAATTTTAACTAGTATGTACCTTGGAGTTCAATTATGAAACTTACAAAATCCATTTATATTAAAAGCTATAACAGGGTATCATTTTTCACAAAGACTCTGCATTAAATGACTTCCTTACTGAAACAGTTTTTGTTTTTTTTCCCTCTTCCTTAGGGATACAGAAGCTCAATTATTTTTCCTATTAGAGATGATATTAAGTTAAAATAAATATAAAAGAAGCATTCTAATGAAAAAAATAGACAAAATACTGACCTATTTCTATTTATAATATTTGAACATCCATCTGCCTTTTAATCTGCTTTTTTTACTTAAAACACAACAAAGCATTTTCGATCTAAAACTGCAGGCTCTTTGAAATCCAGAAGGAACTAATAGCGTTTGCCACTATCCATTGCAGTGTTTCTGCAATGCATAACCATCTAAATAAAAAGCAGAGCCACAAAGTATACAACCAGCCACAGATTATAGAAACAGCCAGGTCTGGATCCAGGCAAATGTGACAGGTAGTGCTATATCCCCAGATGATGGCCAAGCTGTTTCCTCTCAGTGAAATGGCACAATACCACAAGAATAAGATTTTCTTAAGATTTTCAAGAGAGTGTCAGGCTAGTTTTATATGCCAGCCTGTTCCTCATTCAAAACCATCCCCTAGCTAAGACACTGGAACACCAGGTGCATTTCCCTGTGAAGTCAAATATTATGCCTGTAAAGCAACAATCTTTATGCTTATGAACCCCGAGTCCTAGCAAGTGATTCCTATCACATCATGATGTTGTGGATCTTCTCTGCAAAACTGCAGCCACTCATTTTGGTTGGACACTCATGGAGATAGATAGCTGGGCACCCCCTGAGCTTTCTGATTCTCTCCCAGTGTTGTCATATAAGTTCCAATAATTTCCAGCTATTATATGAAACTGATATGACCTTTCTTCAAGATTTTTCATTTTATCTTAAAGCAGTAGTGTAAGACATGCTGGAATAATGCACTTGGAATGAATTCATAGCCTAATGATATTCAGGAAGGTTTGGTAGACTTCTTACTGCAAAAGTTAGTGTCTGTTCGTTTTGTGGTGTGCTGTTTAATCAAACCCAAATGAAATGGTAAACGCAAAAGTTTTGCTCTTCCTAACATGAGTTTGTCGTCATGTATGGTTGTGAGAGTTGGACTGTGAAGAAAGCTGAGCGCCGAAAAATTAATGCTTTTGAACTGTGGTGTTGGAGAAGACTCTTGAGAATCCCTTGGACTGCAAGGAGATCCAACCAGTCCATTCTGAAGGAGATCAGCTCTGGGATTTCTTTGGAAGGAATGATACTAAAGCTGAAACTCCAGTACTTTGGCCACCTCATGCAAAGAGTTGACTCATTGGAAAAGACTCTGATGCTGGGAGGGATTGGGGGCAGGAGGACAAGGGGACAACAGAGGATGAGATGGCTGGATGGCATCACTGACTGGATGGACATGAGTCTGAGTGAACTCCGGGAGTTGGTGATGGACAGGGAGGCCTGGCGTGCTGCGACTCATGGGGTCACAAAGAGTCGGACACGACTGAGTGACTGAACTGAACTGAACATGAGTTTATCTTTCTTACTTTTTCCTTCTTCTATTAAAATGGCAATGATTAAATTCATACTTCCTGAAAATTATGAGATGCCAATCAAGAAGCAATTTTATTTTTAGTTAAACCACTTCAAGGAGGCTGTTCAACATAGTACCTATAACCATTCACTGAATAATTTACTCCACTTTCCCTTTTTCTAACAATTTTTTTGTGTTACTTTTCTTTTTAACAGAACAGTGGTCATGATATAGGGTAATTTTTTTAAAGATGTGCTTGAGTTTGATTTTAGGAAATGTTTATTAGTCTTCCTTTTAATTCCAGGAATCAAGGCAAGAGCTTGTTACTTAGGAAAGTAATAATTGGACCACAAGTATGTAATTTAAATAATAATAATAGTAATGATAGATTATTCAAGCTGGCTCTGATAAGACATCATGGAAAGTGGCTAATGTAGAATGTGGTTAATGCAATTCTTTGGCTTTTTAAAGCTTCTGTAAGGGGGATAGGAGGAAAAACAAGCAGTTTTTCACTTGAATATCAAGGGTTTAGTTATTTTTATTCAATGATATTTCATTAGGTCTTTGATTTGAAAATAGATTGGAACCTCAGGTGACCTCATACATACTTAACACTGTCAACCACGCCTTACCTTGTGCCTTGGCTCCCAAAGCCAGAATATTACATGAAAATATCTTTAAAGATAAGAAGTACTGACTATTAGCCAAGATGCGGGACTTGAAAGATTGGGGCCCAAGGCCCAGGTTCACCTCCTGAAACAGTATAGCTTAGCTTGACATTGAGAACACCTGGGCTTCAGTACACTTGCGTGCTAAGTCACTTCAGTCATGTCTGACTCTTTGCGACCCTATGGACTATATAGCCCACCAGGCTCCTCTGTCCCTAGAATTCTCCAGGCAAGAATACTGGGGTGGGTTGACATGCCCTCCTTCAGGGGATATTCCAGACCCGGGGACTGAACCCACGTCTCTTATGTCTACTGCTTGGCAGGGGTTTCTTTACCACTAGTACCATCTGGGAAGCCCATTATATTCCAATTAATGTGCTACCGAATACACACAACTTTTCTAGGACAAACTTCCTCCAAATCAGAATCACAGAACTTGTGACAAGGAAAACAAACATTTGCCAAGTCCCAGACATGAACCAAAGAACAATCTAGATGCTGTTACTCAATTTAGTCCAATTCATTAAACATTAATTGAGCACATACAGTATTCTAGACAATATGCTTGCTGCTAGGAAGAACTAAGTGGGTGGGATTGAAATGTTGCCATCAAAGAGATCACAGTTGAAATGAGATTCGTAATTTTAACGAAGCAGTTACTGTAGGGCACATACTATGTTAAGTACTTTACATACATTAAAACATAATTTATTCTTACAAGTCATATGAAGTAGGTGCTATTACATTTCTCATTTTATAAATGAGAAAACCAAGACACAGAGAGTCTAAGGAAATTGAGAAGGGTATTCAGCAATTTAGAACCAGGATTCATGTCCAAGATTATGGCTTGAGCATTCACATTTACAATCACTTCACTGTCTCTAGAAAACTAGTTACAGCTCAATGGTGTCTGTTAATATGGTCTAGAAAACTTGAAAGAGGCACAGATCTGCATGGGGCTTCCCTGATAGCTTGGTTGGTAAAGAATCCGCTTGCAATGCAGAAGACCCTGGTTCAATTCCTGGGTTGGGAAGATCCCCTGGAGAAGGGAACGGCTACTCACTCCAGTATTCTGGCCTGGAGAATTCCATGGACTATACAGTCCATGGGGTCGCAAAGAGTTGGACACAACTGAGCGACTTTCATACTCACACTCACCCAGAGCTGCATAGAGGTGGGAATGATAGGTTTACTCAAACTGAGGCTGGGGTATAAAGTGAGAATTCAGAGAAAATAACATTAAATCCAGTAAATCCACAAGATCTTTTTAGTTACCCTTATTTTGTTTTTTTGCTTTTTGTTTTTTTTTTTTTTTACTGAACAAGTTGTTATTACTCTGAAAGCTTTACAGTCACATAGCTCACATATAAAAGAACCAAGCTTCATATCTCAGGTTGTCTGAATTCCAGTCTCATGTCTTCTGGCTTAAACCTTAACTTAATTACTACTCAAAGAACCAAGCTGAGATAGTAAGCATGAAAAGTAACTGAGGAGATAAAGGGAAGAGCCTTGTTGGGAGAAGTGAACTTAAAATTAAACAGTCATTTGTTGTTTTTTTTTTTAGAAACAAAGAGCTTTTAGGATGATTCAAAATAAAATACAAAAGCATAAAACTTAGCTGTTTTCAAGCAACCGATTGCAAACACATAGCATTTGAGAAACCAGGAGATGGGAGGAAGTTGGCGGTGGCCTGGCCTGGAAGGAAGAAGGGCGCTGGAAAGCATGTTTGTCTCTGAAGGAGAAAAGAAACTCACACAATCTTTGAAACAACAACTTCATGTCAGTGTAAGATACGCCAATATTAAGGAGAAATCCCCATACAAGACTCTATAGGGGAGAAGGTGGTGACATCAATAATTCATTGGGAATTATGTGAAAAGATATGTTGCAGGAAGGCGGACCCCTTCTAGGGCCTGAAACTGGGCTCTTTATTGCAGGAAGAAGGACCCCTTCCAGGGCTCAAAACTGGGCTCTTGTCTAACACTCGGAAATGAATTGTCCGAGGAGACACATCTGCTGACAAAGCAACAGATTTTATTGGGAAAGGGCACCCGGGTGGAAAGCAGTAGGGTAAGGGAACCCAGGGAAACAGCTCTGTCACATGGCTTGCAGTCTCAGGTTTTATGGGGATGGGATTAGTTTCTGGGTTGTCTTTAGCCAGTCATTGTGACTCAGAGTCCTTCCTGGTGGTGCACGCCTTGTTGGAGGTGGTCGGACGTGTCGTGTCTCCTTTTGACCTTTCCCGAACTCTTCTGGTTGGTGGAGGTTTATTAGTTCAGTGTTCCTCAGCAGGACCTCCTGTTGTAAAGCAACTCATGCAAATGTTTACTATGGTGCCTGGCCAGGGTGGGCGGTTTCAATCAGTGTGCTTCCCCTAAGAGATATATTTACAGCGATTCAAATTACTGGCATGAAGCAATTTGCTTTAACCTTTGGGGATGAAACGGTACATGACAAATGTTAAAATAAGCATACTGGGAAGCTAAAAAATTTCTGGGAGTCATTTGCAGAGAAACCTATACCAGGATGATTCAATTTAGGCATGAGACATAAAGAACATTGCTCTGTCTGCAGAAATGGCAATGTAATATTACAGACTCTCCCAAGGAAGGTTTGAATGGATTTGGATTTGTGTAGAAAAAGTCAGGTGGGAAGTGGAATGGTGCAGAAAAGTTGCTTTTTTTTTCCCTAAGTGGACAAAATGTACCATCAAAAGCAGACTGCAGAGTGTACCAGCATGTAGAAAGTATCCAGTCCAGTGCTCTGCAACTTTGCAGAGCCCAGTGTGACAGGATGCCCCAGTGGAAAGCAAACAGAGAAGTAGCACGTTGAGGAGGAGGTGGGGATGGGGGGTGTTTATGCTTCGGAAGAACAAAAAGTACAGGGCATTGCTGAAGAAGAAAATGAGGCCAATTTGAATATGAATTGGAAAGTTTTTAAATTGCAGAAGATTACAGAGGAAAGAAATAAAAATCCATAAGGATTCTTCCCTCACATAGCTTGAAAATGCTAGAACATTTCGTATGTAGGAGGTAGAAAGAGGAAGATTTAAACCGATAAAACTCTTACCTACGAGAAAGAAAAGAGGAAAAACTGACTGCAAAATAATGAAAGAATCTTTTGAAAAGGATATGATGCTAAAATGTGATTGAGAACAGAAACACCCAAAGGTGATGGCAGCAATACAGTGTGGGTGAGAAATCATGCCCCCTTGCCCGGATGTGTGTGACTGGTGATGGTCTCTGAAAACAAAGAAACTTGTTCTGAGATAATGTCTGAGATTAGAGTTCATCAGGAGAGTCACTGCTACCACAGAGTGTTCTCAGTGTGCTTAGGATTGACTTCAGTTTTATCTTTATCTTGTATTTGATAAAGATTAGATACTCACCTCCTCTGGAAATGGAGTCCAAATACAAAGAACAGGGTCAGACCAGGGTCCTAAACTATACCCTTCTCTCTACTTGACCTTGAGAAGTCAAAAGCCAAAAATCTGGAAAAAAAATCAAACTAGAAAGTTAAGTCATCTGAAATATATATGGAGTTTGTATTTTATATTTCCTATTATAAATGAAATTGGAAGGAAATTGTATTGTTGGTTAATGAAAGTACTTAGACAACTAGTTATGAATTAATTTAAAAGTTGACATAATGAAAGGCATATTGATGAAAATGAAGTTTCACATGTTACTTGATTCATATGAGTAGCTAAATGTTCTGTGAGCTAAGAAAATTCTAGTTAGGTTATTGAAAGTTAGCAATTTCATAGCAACACACTGATTTCCATTCCAGATACTGTAAAATACATCCAGATTCCTGAAAGTTTTCTCTTACTAACATTTCACTAAGGCAGATAGCCAGTTGAATAGGAAAAAAAATCACTCTCGCTAAATTTGGTGCTCAAATTTCTTTGAGCTAAGAGTGGATAGAGTCTAGAGAATTATATTTTGAATGAAATAGACTAACCACTGTTACCGTGGATGGACTAGAAACAAATCTTCCTTAGTGGGTAGATTAAGCAGGGAGAGACTGGTGATATATCCCCTTTCCACATCAGCAGACTGTAGGTAAGGACCATTTCAAATTTCCTCTGTCATGCTAATCTTCAGATAAATATAATCAGAGGTCAGCAAAATGCATCATTTCTCTAAGCCATCGTGAAAGGAGTGTATGTTTAAGGCCAGTTATTTGTATAGAATAGTTTTTAGATGCTAAAATAGCTTCAGTAAGATGAATTCTTTGCCTTAGTAGTATTCTAGGTCTGGAACAGAAATAGAGAAGGGTGGTTTTAAGTAAGATTGTACAGGAATATATTGAGCCCCGTCTTTTAAGTCAGAGAATCTTGAGTTTTAAAGGATTTTACTAGTTATGTGACCTTGGGTAAATGAATCCATCCTTCTCAGTCTCCATTTCTCTACTTAGTTCCTGCCCTTCCCCTCACTGGCTCTCCTCTGAATTCATGCTGCAGTCAGGCACTTTTGTGAGGACTGGAGGAACTGGCATGTACCAGGAAGTCAATAAACAGCTGCTGTTACTCTTGATACTGTCCTAGTAGAGGAATAGAGAAGTTAAGTAAAGTAATAAAGTAACAGAGTTTTAAGATTATGGATTTTTAGATTATGGAGTTTTAGGGTTATGGAGACAGTTTTAGAAGAGTTGAGGAAAGAAAATTTGGCAACCGTATAGTGAAATATGGCTAGACTATTTATGAATTACCTATAAGAATCAGAAGTGGGGAAATAAAAAGTGAGAGTGGAAAATTTTCAGAAACGAGCTGTCCCAACCTTATCATTTTATCATGCCTTTGTCCCATTGCTACGACAAACTCTGAGGCAAGGGACAGCAGCGGCAACCAGACAAACAAACCTGGAAATGAAACCTTGTTCGCCTCATATTAGATGAATATTGACTTTGCGAAAGTCATCTTGGCCTGTGCAGCTTGACATTTTAATTAATTAGAGAATGGAAAAGGAAGGGACGAGGTCAGCACATTCATTGTATTGAATTTCCACCTCACGTGTTTGCACAGCCTTCAGCCAGTCTCCACAGCCCTCACTTGGGAAATCTCTCATGACCCCACCTTAATTCCCAGACAGACAAGGTTGGCTTAGAGAAAAGCAAACTGCTGATAAGGGAAAATCAGTCAAATCTGGTTGTCCCTTCCTTGGGTTCAACCTAGAGTGATTGATAGGAAGGAAATAGGATTTTCTTAAGACTTTGTTTTGTCTATGATTGCTTAAAAATTTTTTGCATCATATTATTCTGCACATCAGCCCCCACTAACTGGCTCATAGCTTGCCCCTACGTGTGCCCCAGCTCACAAGTGTGCAGTGAAGCTGCCAGATGATGGGTAATCAGGTGGAATGTTGAGGTGAACCGTTCATGCCATGTGGTATAGACTGTACTTAACAGTGTTACTCAGAAACCTTGAACTTACTCAGTATTCAGAGGACTACTCTCTCTGTACAATAAATAATGGTGAAAGACAATAAAGTAAATTAAATGGAATGGGTCACTGAGAGATATGTTGTATCTTTCACACACATGCACACAAAATGCAAGTGGTTCCTCCAAATATTCTGTTAAGCAAAATGTGTCAAAAACAGAAAAAAAAAAGTTAAAATAATATCTATTTTGTAAAAATTCTAATGCAACATCAAGGACATGTAAAACTAATCAGCCAAAACTCAGGTTTAAAAATAGTAAGACCAACTTGGCTAGTGTCTTCTTATCTAAAACTCTCTTAGGTTTTTACTTTATTTATAGAAATACTTAGTCTTCAGAAATTTTACAGAGCAAATTTCATTATGATCTTCATTTCACAGAATTGGAAACCAGTTTATATTGACTCGCTCAAAGCTATATGGTTAATAATTTACATAGTTGAAATTTAAACATGAGAAGTCCAGAGCTTGCTTAATCACTAAAATCTACTGGCTTAGCTGTTAAACTCTTCTGCCTGAGATATTTATCAAGGGAGTAGATGATCAGTTCACAGACTGTTTCATGCTGTGGAAATTCTAAGGAGTGCTAAATTCTCCTGTAGTGATGGAATGTACTCATTATGCATTACTTTCATTAAAAGTTGGATTCGTTCACTCTTTTTTGTATTACACAAAAATCCCCAGGGTTACATTATAATCTTGTTCACTTGCAGTTCAGTTCAGTTCAGTTCAGTTGCTCAGTCATGTCCGACTCTTTGTGACCCCATGAGTCGCAGCACGCCAGGCCTCCCTGTCCATCACCAACTCCCGGACTTCACTCAGACTCACGTCCATCGGGTCAGTGATGCCATCCAGCCATCTCATCCTCGGTCGTCCCCTTCTCCTCCTGCCCCCAATCCCTCCCAGCATCAGAGTCTTTTCCAATGAGTCAACTCTTCGCATGAGGGGGCCAAAGTACTGGAGCTTCAGCTTTAGCATCATTCCTTCCAAAGAAATCCCAAGGCTGATCTCCTTCAGAATGGCTTTGCTAATTGAACTCAATTCCTGGTGGAGGGTAGGTTCTCTTTTGTCTTAATGAGAGAAAGAATGCATATGTTAAATGAATTTTTAATAAATATTCCTATTTATAAATATTCAAATACTTTGCTTCCTTTCCATGTAATAACCATGAAATATGCTGAAAGATCTGACTGGGGAGAATTTAACTGAAACAAACTAAACAAACTATTTGTTCCCTCTTCTATTTCTCTAAGGGCTTCCCCGGTGGCTCAGTTGGTAAAGAATCTGCCTGCAAAGGGGGCGACCTGGGTTTCATCCCTGGGTTGGGAAGATCCCCTGGAGAAGGGAATGGCTACTCACGCCAGTATTCTGGCCTGGAGAATTACATGAACTGTATAGTCCATGGGGTCACAAAGAGTTGGATATGACTGAGCAACTTTCACTTTCTATTGCTTTATCTTGGAGCAGAATTAGCTGTTAGTGCCTTTCATTTTTCTCTACTTTAAATATTCCCCTGTGAAAGTATAAATATATTTCTAAACATCTTGCTCAGTCCAAAACAAATTTCTGACATACTGGGTAAGAAGCAGCGGGGTGAGTTATAGTGTTCATAATACCTCCAGCTTTTTCATCAGCTTAGTCACTGTAGACAATGAAGGTTTATCTCATTTCACCACTGAATTCTGAGCTTGAAAAGAGGTTTGTCGACAATGGACAGATAATAGCAAACTTCCACTGCAACAAAGGATTGTGTGATCTCAAATAGTTTGTGTACAGTAATGGATTTTGCTAGGAATGTTATGTGACACTCCATCTATATACTTTAAACTGTGTATCTCATGTTACATCTTATAAAATTCTAGACCATCCGTGGTAGTGCCGACTTTTTCATTTATGAGAGCTTTACCTTGAGAACATAGCTTTCTAAAAACTGAAACATTCAGAAAGACCACTGGGGTGGAGTTTGGGGATGGGGAAATCTGTTTTATTCTAATCCCACTTTCATGGATGTTAATGAAAAATTCTTTGAAATACATATAAGGAAATGCTAACCTCAGTTTCTTTCGTAACAATGGCAGTGTCCATCCAAGATTATTTAAATACAGTATACAGATGGGTTTTGAGATAACATTTAGATTGTCATTAAACAAGTTTAGCTATTTTCCCTTTCATTCGAATTGGGAACAAGTGATAACAAAATACTCATCTGACTAAGTCCATCAGATCCCAGATTAAAGATAAATTCTTAAAAGTCTAGACTAAGTCATGTTTGCCTTAAAGGCCTACTGACCCTTACATTTGCTCTGGTATTGCAGCCATTTGTTGATTAGAGAGCATTAGAGCGTGAGACGTGCAGGTAGACGGCTGTTCCTCAGAACTTGACTTTGCCTCTTACTACTTATTGTCCAGAGGCAGTTCTCTGTCTCACTTTGTTGTCTATAAGATGGCAATGTTAATAATAGAACCTCCCTCTTAAAATTATTGTGAGGACTAAGTAAGTTAAATGGGCTTCCCTGGTGGCTCAGATGGTAAAGAATCCACCTACAATGCGAGAAACCTGGGTTCCATCCGTAGATTGGGAAGATTCCCTGGAGGAGGGCATGGCAACCCACTCCAGGATTCTTGCCTGGAGCATCCCCATGGAAGAGGAGCCTGGCAGGCTACAGTCTATGGGGTCGCAAAGAGTTAGACATGACTGAGCGACTAAGCACACACACACAGGTAAGTTCATACATTAAAAGTCCTTTTACTAGTGGCTGGCAATAACACTCAAATGTTACATATAATTGTTATCATTTCTTTTATTTGCTGACTTTTAGGCTCTAAGCTCCATGAAGACCATTTTTCTTTTTGCCTCTATCCTTAGAAACCGGCAGAGGTCTAGATGTGGCAAATGATTAATCACTATTTTTATTAAATTCATAAAGGAATGTGCAGGCCTTGCTATAATGAGAGTGGAACTGATGACTGATTATAACCACTAATGGTGTTTGATAACTTCTATTCTTTCTCTTTGCCAATTTCATTGTTAAGAGATGCTATTCTTCTTTGTAGGCCTTTCTCCAGAAAGTCTTTTCTTAAAGACATTTTTACATGATATGTCTCCCCCAAACAAGGAAAAGAATCGGGGTAGACATTAATTTATTCAGTAAATAATTTTTCAGTACCTGGTATGTATATAAACTAGCACTAAAGGGCATTTAAAGAAACATCTCAGGTACTCAGAGTATCCAAAGGTCTCAAGTATCTGTGGTCATAAACGGTGAATTAGAGATACTGCTCTTTGCTGTCTCTTTTCAGTATTATAATGCTGAATCTTTTCAGTATTCTAAGTACAGCATGGCTGTCTCTGGATCTATACTTCAGTGCCATGGGGAAAATCAATAGTAATAACACAAGATGCTGAGAATGGGGTTAGGTTTCTCCATTTTCTAAACTAATCTTCTAAGTCTGATATCTTCCTGCAAACTGGGAAAATACTGAATTATCTAGGGTTTAGATTAAGGCTGGCAAAGAATATAAAAAAATAATATATAAAAAGATGGCTGAAGGTATTTTATTTTAGTCACCTTAATGAAATATATAATTTAGTGAGTATGTGTAGATTTGGCATCCTGATATTTTCTTTAATTTTCCAGCCAAAATAAAGTGTTGATTTGGCAGTTTTCTCCTTTAAGTGTTAATATTTCTAAAATGGAAAATTCAGGTAAGAAATAATCCAGTTTTATTCCCTTCATCTATCTGCCAATAAACATCACATATTAATTGTCAACTACAAATTTTATTTGCTCCTCACTAGACTGCCAGATGTTTGGTATGACTATAAAAATTTTGTCTCTGAGTTTTATTCAGTTTTATAACAAATGTTTTTGAGAAGCTTATTCTTTAACAGTAATGTTGTTAATAAAATACACTGTCTATAAGCTTAGTAAAAACAGGCTTTTTTCATGGGTGCAGTTTTTTAAAGATTTAGTAGTATCAGAGTTTTTATATGCAACCTGAATCTTACATACTGGAATATTCAGGGTAGGATTGTTTTATAGGATGCAATATTTAACTTATTTCTATTATAATAATAAAACTAACTATGAGTCAGGAAATATTATGAATCAGAAAGTCAGATTATTTTAATGTTGTGAAAATCATCAGAACTTTGTGTACTAAATCAGGATTGGTCCATCTAGTCAAAGATGGAGAGAGTCTGAATTCTAAGTGCTCCAATAGATTGTCTCTAATATGAGACAATGCCAAACTCTCTATGGCTTAAAACCAGACTAATTTACACTGTATGTTGAGTGCAGTTTAGGCTGTCAAGGGCCTCTGCTCAGCAAAGTCACTAAGGAATCCAGGCTGGCAGACTCCATCACAACTCATATCTCCATACTTGCTGCCTCTGGAGGAAAGGAATGTGGTGAATCACACACTGGCTCTTAACACTTCCTGACAAAGCAACCACATAGCCAAGCCTAACTGGAGGAGGAAAAAGAGAAGCATAGTCCTGCTTTATGATGTGCCCAAAAGAAGCTTCAGCATATTTTGAACGGCCCTTATGATTAAAATTAGCCCTAAAATTGTCCCTGTCACTGGTTTCTTAAGTGCTATCATTTGCATCTTCTGATATATACTTTATTGTTACTTATAAAATTGATATACTTCTGTGCTATGGCTCATTCTTCTACATTCAGTTCAGTTCAATTCAGTCACTCAGTTGTGTCTGACTCTTTGCGACCCCATGAATCGCAGCACACCGGGCCTCCCTGTCCATTACCAACTCCTGGAGTTCACTCAAACTCATGTGCATTGAGTCGGTGATGCCACCCAGCCATCGCATCCTCTGTCGTCCCCTTCTCCTCCTGCCCCCAATCCCTCCCAGCATCAGGGTCCTTTCCAATGAGTCAACTCTTTGCATGAGGTGGCCAAAGTATTGGAGTTTTAGCCTCAGCATCAGTCCTTCCAATGAACACCCAGGACTGATCTCCTTTAGGATGGACTGGTTGGATCTCCTTGCAGTACAAGGGACTCTCAAGAGTCTTCTCCAGCACCACAGTTCAAAAGCATCAATTCTTTGGTGTGCAACTTTCTTCACAGTCCAACTCTCACATCCATACATGACCACTGGAAAAACCGTAGCCTTGGCTAGATGGACCTTTGTTGGCAAAGTAATATCTCTGCTTTTGAATATGCTATCTAGGTTGGTCATAACTTTCCTTCCAAGGAGTAAGCGTCTTTTAATTTCATTACTGCAATCACCATCTGCAGTGATTTTGGAGCCCCAAAAATAAAGTCTGACACTGTTTCCACTGTAAATGAGTTTGAGGAGCAGGATCACAGTTCTTAAGAACATAATGGAGTAGTTCCTCTCATTTCTTTTTTCCATGTATTTTCTGACCTCATATCAATAAGATCACATGAATTGTCATACTGAGTCAGATCCTTGGTCATTTCAGCCAAAAATCTTACCCTTGGTAAAAATGAGTCACTTCTATCATTTATTTGTCTGTTGTTCTTAAAGAAAAGTGATAGAACTATTATAAGATTTGCTCTTTTAAAAATTAATGACTCTGTTTAAAGTGCATAAAGATGAATAGGCACTTCCCATAAAGCCAAATATTTCTTTCTTGAATTCCAATGAATCCCAATGAAAAATACAAAGTATTAAAATTTAGTTTTACAGAAATATTGCTAGTACAGTTTTGAAAGTTAGAAAAAATTAAAATAGGTACCTTTGAATGAAAATAAAACAATAAAACTCTAGTGACTCCATTTATCCAGTTTTGTAATTCAATTTCAAAAAAAAATTGATAGACTTAGTTTTCTGGATCACGTTTTAAAACAGAGAATCTCTCTAAGGCCACAGTCATTTTACAAATGAGAAAACTAAGACCCAAGAAATAGTCTGCTGAACAGGATAGACCAATCCTGCTTTCCTAACAACTAAGTTCTAGGAGATAAAGATATCAAACTAAGAACCCTGCAACTATGAATACATCCAATAACATATATGATGTGCCTGGAATGTAATGAGTACTCAATATTATTGTTAGTCCTTTTAGACAGTCCTTTTTTCTGACTTTTTTCCCCATTATTTTTATTCCCAAGTATTCTTGACATACGGGATTCCCAGCTGGCTAATTGGTAAAAAATCCGCTTGCCAAAGCAAGAGACATAGGATTGATCCTTTGGTTGGGTAGATCCCCTGGAGAAGGAAATGACAACCCACTCAGGTATTCTTGCCTGGGAAGTCCCATGGACAGAGGAGCCTTGCTGGCTACAGTCCATGGTCCATGGGGTCTCAAAACAGTCTGCTATGACTTAGCAACTAAACAACAAAAGCAACACACTTGACATATAAACATTCAGCCCGCTATAAGGTACTTCCAGATCTGTAGAACTTTCAGGGCAGTTAGAAGGTTCTTTTGATTATGTTTGTAAAATATACTGAAAGAACTTAGATATTAGTGAGCATTATTTGTCACAGTTTATTCTATTTCCAATTTTTAAAAAAAGTATAATGGCTTGACAATGAAAAGTCATTATGTTTCATTAATTTTCTTATTTAATGGCCCAAAACATTTCTCCTCAAAATATCTTTTCTATTGAAATAGAGACTTCAATGCAATATATTCCTTGGAAACACTAAAATTTATGTTACATCTAATTGACATCACCAGATCTCCGAAGTTGAGATACTATGGTATTTGTTTTTATCAGTGTGATGAATCATTGTTCCTTTAAGGTTTAGCTTTCTTTCTTAATGCAAACTTGGTAGATATCCTTTGGGAAAAAGGCTGTTGGATAATTATGTTTGGAATAACACATGTGTTTTGCATCTAGTTATTTTTCTAGTGAATTGTCAAAGAGTATAGGACATGCAGAAAGAATCAGTAATGAAACTGTTGGGCACAATCAGTTTTGTAAAATGGAAACTCAATATACCTGTGAAATATAGGAAAAAATACATTGTTTGCAAAATAACAACTGACGTAAAATCTTATTCTTTGAAAATAATGGCAGCATTGTTATATTACTGCAGCAAAGCCTTTTTAAGGGGAAAAAATGACTGCCTCTGGAAGCATTTAAAATTGTATAGCATTGGTTTGGGGCCATATAAAATTAATTTGTATAAATGATTTCAAAGGAAACCAATAAAACTATGGATATAATCCAAAAAAAGAAAGAACAGTAAACAACCCTTTATTGTTCTGTGTAGGAAAACTACCTGGCCTTATATTGAAATGCTCCAAATGACTCACACTGCTATTAAATGTTTACTTTTCATAGAGTCAATTATCAGCATTTTTAAAGAATAAATTGCTTTCAGAAAGACCTATAAACCGAGAGAATATCATAAAGTCTTAATACATAATGTGAAATTTGTGATTTCAGTTAGGTCATTAACACAAAATATCAACTGTCTATGATTTTGCCACCTTCTTAGGGGCTTCTAGTTTATATATTTACATGTAGATATAAATATAAATTATATAAATATATAAAGAAATAGATGAATTTTGATAGAGATTACCAGACTGCTCTCTATACTTAGTGAAGTAGTTTACTCCATTTTAGGTCTGTGTAGAAATGTAGCTATGACTTATCAAACTTTTAGAATTTTGCCACTTTCATAGAAGTAGAGGAATATTTTACTTCTTTTGTTATAAATGTGGTTAAACATCTTTTCATATGTTATAAAATAATTTGCATGACTTTTTCTGTAAACATTGTTAATATTCTTTGCCCTTTTGGCTGTTGTGATTTTTGGCTTGTTAGTCTTTTCCTTCTCCATTTTGAGTAGTCATCTAGATTTTGGGGAAATTAGTACTTTGTCTCTAATATAAATTGTAAAAGTTTTTCCCAGTTTCTCCTTTGTCATTTAATTCATTTTTTGTATTTATTGAGATGGTCAGTTTCTATTCTTCGTTTGTTATTGTAGTATATCATCTTTATTGATTTGTAGGTATTGACCATCCTTATATCCCAGGAATAAATTTCACTTGAAAACCAATAAAGAAACATTGTATTTAGACTACATATTATATCAGGTGGACTTAACAGAACATTGTAAACAACAAGAGCAGACTATATTTTCTTCTCAACTTCATATGAAACATCCTCCAAGATAAATTAGATCACAAAACAAGCCTTAACAAATTTAGGAACATTGAAATCATACTGAGCATCTTCTCTGACCGCAGTGGTGTGAAATAAGGAATCAATGACAAGAAAAGAAGTGGAAAATTTACAAATGTCTGGAGGTTATATACCACATTCCCAAACAACCAATGGATCAAAGAAGAAATCAAAAGGGGAATAAAAAAAATATTCAGACAAGTGAAAATGGAAACAGAACATGCCAAAACTTATGGCATACAGCTAAAGCAATTATAAGAGGGAATTCTATAGTGATAAGTACCTACATTAATAAAAAAGAAAGATCTCAAGTAAACAATGTAACTTTACATCTGAAAGAACTAGAAAAAAACAACAATTTAAGCCTAAAGTTAATGGAAAGAAAGAATTAATATAGATCTATTAATATAGAAATAATTGAAATAGAAAGTAGGAAGATAATAGAAAAGATAAACAAAATTAAGCTTTTTTAAAGATAAATTGTCAATTTTTTACTAGATTAATAAAAAAACACTCAAGTAAATAAAATCAGAAATAAAAAAGGAGATATTACAAACTGACATAGAAATACTAGAGACAATAAGGAAACTACTTTGAACAATTATATACCAAAAATTTAGATAACCTAGAAGAAATGGATACATTTCTAAAAATATACAGCCTACCAATACTGAATCATGAAGAAACAGAAAATCCAATAGACCAATTGCTATTAAGGAGGTTGAATCAGCAATTGAAAAACTGTCTAGGACTGATGGCTTTACACGTGAAAATTGTACCAAACATTTTTTAAAAATTAGTATCAATTCTTCCAAAACACAGACAAGGAAAAATCACTTCCAAACTCATTTTATGAGGCCCACCGTACCGTGACACCAAAGGAAGACAAGGATACTATAAGAAAAGAAAATTATAGGTCAATGTCCCTGATAAGCACTGATACAAATATTCTCAACAAAATATTAGAAAATCAAATTCAACAATACATTAAAAGGACTTTCCTAAATTATTTTTATGTTTTGTGTTATATTGTACTTGATTCTCATGAATTTTTCAAGTGTAAAATATATCATTCTTAAATGGTAATAGTTTCCACCCTTCTTTCCAATTTCTGTATATTCAATTTTATTCTCATTAATTGTAATTATTAACTCAGTGCAATGTTAACAGTCATGATCCTGGATATCCTTGCTTATTTCCAACTCTAGTGAAAATACCTTTATTACATATATATGGAATTTAGGAAGATGGCAATGACGACCCTGTATGCAAGACAGGGAAAGAGACACAGATGTGTATAACGGACTTTTGGACTCAGAGGGAGAGGGAGAGGGTGGGATGATTTGGGAGAATGACATTCTAACATGTATACTATCATGTGAATTGAATCGCCAGTCTATGTCTGACGCAGGATGCAGCATGCTTGGGGCTGGTGCATGGGGATGACCCAGAAAGATGTTATGGGGTGGGAGGTGGGAGGGGGGTTCATGTTTTGGAATGCATGTAAGAATTAAAGATTTTAAAATTTAAAAAATAAAAAAAAAAGTAACAACCAAAAAAAAAAAAAGAAAATACCTTTATTATTTTCCCCATTGAATTTGATACTGTCTTTGGGACTGAAATAATTATATTTATCAGGTTATATCTTGTGGGGTTTTGTCAAGAATGCATATTCAATTTTATCAAATACCTTTTTAGTGTCAGTGGACAGAAGCATGTTATTTTTCTCTTTAGTTAGTCTAATAAATGAATGAATTTAATATCATTGAACTACTTTTGTGTTCCTGGATTAAATCTCTCTTGGTCATGATACAGTCTTATAAAGTGCTACTGGAGTCTAGTTGAGATATTGTATTATTTTAATATTGACTGCAGATGGTGACTGCAGCCATGAAACTAAAAGACACATACTCCTTGGAAAGAAAGTTATGACCAACCTAGAC
Source organism: Ovis canadensis (assembly GCF_042477335.2). NCBI lineage: Eukaryota > Metazoa > Chordata > Mammalia > Artiodactyla > Bovidae > Ovis > Ovis canadensis. The sequence continues at coordinate 38,805,348 of NC_091250.1, read as the reverse complement.
AGCATATTAATAGCAGAGACATTACTTTGGCAACAAAGGTCCGTCTAGTCCAGGCTATGATTTTTTCAGTAGTCATGTATGGATGTGAGAGTTGGACTATAAAGAAAGCTGAGTGCCGAAGAATTGATGCTTTTGAACTGTGGTGTTGGAGAAGACTCTTGAGAGTCCCTTGGACTGCAAGGAGATCCACCAGTCCATCCTAAAGGAAATCAGTCCTGAGTGTTCATTGGAAGGACTGATGTTGAAGCTGAAACTCCAATATTTTGGCCACCTGATGTGAAGAGCTGACTCATTTGAAAAGACCCTGATGTTGGGAAAGATTGAAGATGAGAGGAGAAGGGACAGCAGAGAATGAGATGATTGGATGGCATCACTGACTCAATGGATATGAGTTTGGGTAAACTCCAAGAGTTGGTGATGGACAGGGAGGCCTGGCATGCTGTGGTTCATGGGGTTGCAAAGAGTTGAACATGACTGAGCAACTCAACTGAACTGAACTGAATATTGAAATTCATGAATATAAGTGTTGCATAGTGTATATTTGTGTAGTCATTTTTAATTTGGGTATTCATCGTTTAAATAGAATTTGGAAATATTTCCCTTTTTCATATGCTCTGGCATATTTTATCAACACTAGATTTGTATTTTTAAATATTTATCCTGATATATGGCAGAGTTTTTGGTGAAAGCATCTTCATATGTTAAAAGGCTCTGTTTTCCTTATGATCATTTCTTTTGATGTATTTTCTTAACTATCATATTACTTCTTTTGTTTAAACTTGACATGAGTCCAGTTTTCCAATAAAATCTTCATCTAATTGCAAAGAGATCACAGTTGTTCTACAGACTAGGCAAGTTTCAGCTGTCATAAACTAAGACTGAAAGCCTGGCTATTCTGTACACATCTGGGTGTGCTCCAGTCCACCCCCATTCTGCTTTTTTAAACTCAGTATAGTTAGGGATGATGAGGAGTGTGGTTCTGCTACTTCTCAGTTCTTCAGTGTACCTCCTATTACAGAAAAGGCATTTGACCTTCAGGACGGGCCTCTCACCTTGAGGAAGCATACTTGTATCGTTATTCCCTGAGATCTGCTGCAGCTGGAGTCCCTCCAAATGGTCCTTCACCTCCCTCATCTGCCTTTTGGTGGCATCTATATGAACGCAGTACCTTTAGCTACCTTTTATGTTTATGGTGTCTTTCTTCTAGTTTAATTAACAATAGAGTTAATTAATTTTTTTCTTGTTATTTTTGGATGATTTCCAGGAAAACAGGGAAATTGATGAGCTACACAGCCATGAAGCAGAAGACCAAAGTATATTTTTTAAAGATAAGATTTTATCAACTCATATGACATTGATGGTCTATGACACTGGGCAGTTTTCTTTTAGAAATAAAAATTATTAGACCAGTTAGGTACTTGAAATTGCTACAATTTGTGAAGTCTAATAAGAATTGCTTTTCTATCTATTGTGCTATATATCACACCTAAGGAATACTTCAGCCAAATTGGTACACCTTTATTTGTACACCTTAACAAATATGATTTATTTAGATGCTCAATTACCTTTAACAGAAGTTGTGAGTGATCAATAACTTTATAAAGCAATTCTTTACTCAACAAACTACTTACTACATATTCATAAAATATGGAGTTTGTATCCCACATTTGGATTATGTTTTACTATACCTGATTTTTTTCTAGTGTTCAAGAATATATCATTACTATGTAAAGAGAGAAGCAGTTTTATTATATTGTGTTATGTTGACAAATATATTCAGTGGATATAATCAAGAAGTATAATTTAAGAATATCTCCCAAGCAATACAACAAATTAAATAGATTTTATATAGTCAGTAAATTTATTCTAACATTATTTGTATTTGTAAGCATGAAACTTCATCAGAATTATGTAGAGGCTTTCCCCTCAAATTAATCTTAAATAATGAAAACTTGTAACTGGATATTTCTCTGAGTGATTTCTAAAGATTTTATTTTTCTTTGACTGTATTCTCTTCCAAGACACACTGTAGATATTCTGCAGCAAATTGTGATTTGGCTCCACACATTAGGATGTATTTTTCTTCTTGTTCCTAACTAGTAATAGTAACGTCACTGAACTATCTTAAAAATTTCTGCACATCAAGTGCAAAACCAAGTTATAGATAATCTGAAGTTCGAATTTTTTTTGGGGGGGGTAAATATGCATTTACCACCAATTTTCAAATATGGTATTTATATTTAACCATTTTATATGTTAGGATAAACTACACAAAATGTCTGAAAATCTTAAACAAGTCATTAGTAATTTAGTATAATGTTCAAAAAGTTTGGACTTGGCAGCCATACTGCCTGGATTTAAATATTGTCTCTATCACTTAGTTACTGTTGTGATTTTGTAAATTATTAAATCTAATTTCCTTATACATAAAATGATACTTTCCACAATTTATTAAAAACAAATTCAAAGAACTGTATAATGAGTTAAAATATATATAATACTTGCAATAGTGCCTGACACAGAGTAGTAGCTACTACAATTTCAGGACACTGCCTCTAGATAATTGGAGGCTTCCTGTTATAACAAGTCCAAATTATGGATACCTGGTTTATTATCTGAAGCATAGCCTAATCTTCACAAATATTTAAAAACTAGCCATGAGATTAAAGGAAATAGATCCGATTAAATACTTCTAACAAAAGGGATTTTTGGAAGAAGGAAAGAGAAAAACTCTAGATATGTAACACCGAAGGAAATTATTTAGCTTGAAGCATTAGATTTGTCAGTGCTTCAAAGCTTCCCCACATTATCTTATTCACTTCCAATATTATTTTAATTCATTTGCCAACGAGTAATCCAAATATCATATTGGACATAATTATTGTTTTGGCACAGGCATAAGAGAGAAGAGAAGTACTCAAAGGATAGTATAAAAGCCTGAAGTACTTGAGAATTAAAATTACACAGCTAGTCATATGTATGTTTCCAGTGTATTAAATCATGGTTACATTTACAAAAGATAGGAAAGGGGAATGTATAGAGATAGCAAGCCATCCTGACATCAGATATGAAGCACATCCAGTCTCACTAAGCAGAGAATTTCATTTATGTTACAAAAACCCTAGATATCCATGTCATAATTTTACTGAAATGTTGTGTCCCACTTAGAGAGTCAAATCCCAAAAGAACAGAAAAGATCTGAGAATAGTTGAAAAAATAGGAATTTAAAAAATTGAAAATCTTTAAAAAAGAGGTCCTAAAGATGAAAGTTAAGGATTATGATAGTTAGCCTACAAAGTTGAAGTCAAGAGCCATGTCTTTTAAAAATATGGTGGAATTTTATTAAAATGACACCAAGCAATTGTTCTCTCTGTATATAAGATAGCTAATCCCAGCTTCAGGGCCACTAGCTTATCAGGAAAGACTCTGTGATGGAATTTCCTTATCCAAAAAGCAGGGAACAGTTTTAGTTTATCACTGACCTCTCAGAATTATTGTACACATAGGATAAAAACCCTCCTGCAATGCTGGAGATGTGGGTTTGATCCCTGGGTCGGAAGATCCCTTGGAGGAGGGAATGGCTACCCACTTCAGTATTCTTTCCTGGAGAATCCCATGGACAGAGAAGCTTGCAGGCTACAATCCATAGGGCTGCAAAGAGTTGGACATGACTGAAGCAACTGAGAACACATGCATTGGATAACTATGGGATATTATTATTACTTTGATTGGTAGTTTTATAGAATAACAATAATTCTTAAGAAACCAATCTTTAAAGACAATTTTAAACAGATCTAAGAACAAACTTGCTAATTATCACTGTGCTAAATATGAAAAGTAGACTCTAGAGTGAGGACTAACTGCCATTTCATTCTCAGAGATCTTTAAAAACACAAAGAAACTACCCTCCTGAGTTATTTTAAATTTCTGTCTACATAATAAATAGGAGGGTGGAAGTGTGAACAAGATACTTTGAACATCTTAATAGTTATGAAATCATATGATCATGAATGTGGCTTGAAGATGATAGCTACTAGGACAGATGACAATCTATAACATCATTGATCTGTTGAGGAAGATTTGCCCACATACACAAGCCAACATTTTCTCTGTTTTTTTGTTTTTTGAAGTTTGTTAACAATTATTATTACTGAATTGGCACAGCAGAAATGCCTGGTGTTGGAGAAAAGGAGTTAAATTTTAACTTGTAAGCTGGAAATGAGTGTTGCTCACTGGTGTTACTGTGGTCATAACTGCTTTATTAGCTGACTTTGCCATGTACTGCAAAAGTGTTTTTAAACTGTTGCATGTCAGAATATTGGCATGTGAAATCATGTGTTTCCATTAATGTTTATTATCAGTACAGAGTATCTTCCAATATAAAATTTAAATGAAGTAAATTGTTAAATAATTTTGTTCAACAAACAGTAGATTTCATGGTCTAGCAGTAATTATAATAGCATTTACTTGCCCAGTAAATATTAGTATATTTTATTCATTTCTTAAAGGCATATATCTTTTCAGATTATGAAAGATTTAAGACAGCTTGCTAAAAGTCAAGAAAATGAGTATCAAAGAGTATATCTAACAGCATGAATTCATTTACCCCTTCATTTATTCGCTCATTCAATGAAAATTTGTTTAATATCTACCAATCACTAAGATTGGAAGTTAGGGGTGCAGAGGTGAATAAAGTATGATCCTTCCCTTCAAGAAACTTGAAACTCTTTGTGCCACAGACCCATAAACAAATGATTTAAGATGCTCCAATAAATGTATGCATAAGAGGTGAGGTATATGAGAAGGTCTCAAATAAATATATGTATAAAGGGCTATGGGACCCCTGAAGCAGATGTCTAAGACATTCAAGATGCACATGTTCTCTGAATAGCTAAAACAATCCTGAGAAAGAGAAACAGAGTTGGAAGAATCAGGCTCCCTGACTTCATACCATACTACAAAGCTATAGTAATCAAAACAGTATGATACTGGCACAAAAAGAAAAATAGAGATCAAGCCAAAAGGATAGAAAGCTCAGAAATAAACCCACACACCTGTAGTCAATTAATCTATGATAAAGAAGGTAAAACTATACCATGGAGGAAAGATAGTCTCTTTAATAAGTGATGCTGGGAAAACTGGACAACTACATGTAAAAATAATGAAATTAGAACACTCCCTAACAGCATACACAAAAATAAGATCAAAATGGATTAAAGACCTAAATATAAAACTGGACACTATAAAACTCTTAAAAGGAAAAGGTAGACAGAACACTCTTTGACATAAATTACAGTAGTATCTTTTTTGGTCCACCTCCTAAAGTTATGAAAATAAAAACTAAAATAATCAGATTTCCTTGGTGGCTCATTGGTAAAGAATCCGCCTGCAATGCAGGAGACATGAGAGACACAGGTTCAATCCATGGGTCAGGAAAATCCCTGGAGAAGGAGATGGCAACCCACTCCAGTATTCTTGCCTAGAGAATCCCATGGACAGAGGAGCCTGGCAGGCTACAGTCCATGGGATCACAAAGAGTCGGACATGTCTGAGTGATTAACACAAACAAATGGGACCTAATTAAACTTAAAAGCTTTTGCACAGCAAAGGAAATCATAAAATTAAAAGACAACCCACAGAATGGGAGAAAATATTTGCAAATAAAGTGACCAATAAGGGATTAATCTCCAAAATGTACAAACGGCTAATGTAGCTCTATGTAAAAAAGCAAACAACCCAATCAAAAAATTGGCAGAAGATCTAAATAGATATTTCTTCAAAGAAGACATATAAATGGCCCCAAAACACATGAAAAGATGCTGAACATCACTAATTATCAGACAAATGCATCAAAACTACAATGAGGTTTCACCTCACACTGGTCAGTATGTCCATCATCAAAATATCTACAATCAATACTGGAGAGGGTGTGGAAAAAAAGGAATCTTCCTGTACTGTTGGTAGGAATGGAAATCGGTTTGATTATGGAGAACAGTATGGAGGTTCCTTAAAAAATTAAAAATAGGGCTACCGTATGATCCAGCAATCCCATTCTTGGGCATATATCTGCAGAAAACCATAATTCAAAAAGATGCATACACCCTAATATTCATTGCAGTACTATTTACAAAAGCCAAGACATGGAAGCAACCTAAGTGTCCACAGATGGAAGAGCAGCAGACGTGGGCCAGGCTTCCTGATGTTTGGTCTAAATAACACTGTCTCTTTGGAAGTATGGCTGTGTATCTTCAGAGACCAAATTTATCTTCAGCTCTCACTTACCCAGCCCTTATAAGGAATTAGTTAAATGGGTAATCAGTTCAGCAGTTAACTGTAGCAAACACTTAACAGCATTTACTAATATTTACAAAGTGATGTGTGTATTATATTTATATATATACACACATATGTGTACATAATCCTCATAAAACTATGAAGAGGGTATTAACATTATGTCCTCACTTATAAATGAGGAAACTGAGTCATAGAAAGGATAAATTACTCCCTTAAGGTCATGCTGCTAGTGAGTGGCAGAGCCAGGATTCAAACCCAGGCTCCATGGTCTCTACACTGAGTCTACTGACTATTGGTTTTCCCATGAACTTACATATTGACTTAAAAGTATACAAATGCTAAAATATTTCATACCAATAGAGCTTATGTCTTATGAATTATTCTCTCTCAGTGACCTTGGGGTCTTTGTACAGTCAGTCCCTGTTATTTTTCCAAGTAATTCTTAGCACTTCCTAAGCCTTTCTAATCACTGCACATATTAAATATAGAACAGAAACCATATTCTGCCCCTGTTGCTCTTACTTTAATTTGAATCTGATATAGGTTTATGGGAGTCATTAGACCTCTTTTCCAAAAGTTTACAGTCTTTCTTCTGGACGGATAGTAGTATTATTTTTGCCCACTCCTTTGAAGTCAGGTACAGATGCCTGGAGAAGACTCTTGAGAGTCCTTTGGACTGCAAGGAGATCCAGCTAGTCCATTCTAAAGGAGATCAGTCCTGGGTGTTCATTGGAAGGACTGATGCTAAAGCTGAAACTCCAGTACTTTGGCCACCTCTTGTGAAGAGTTGACTCATTGGAAAAGACCCTGATGCTGGGAGGGATTGGGGGCAGGAGGAGAAGGGGATGACAGAGGATGAGATGGCTGGGTGGCATCACGGACTTGAAAGACATGAGTCTGAGTGAACTCCAGGAGTTGGTGATGGACAGGGAGGCTTGGCGTGCTGCGATTCATGGGGTCGCAAAGAGTCAGACACAACTGAGCGACTGAACTGAACTGAACTGATAGATGCCAAGTTTGGTTGATCAATGAAGTGTGAGTAGCAGTGATGTGTGTTGTCTCTGGGAGAAAGCCTGAAGAGCCAGTGCAAGATTCTCCATAATCCCTCCCCACTGTGGAGTTGATCATGGAGGCAGACACTGAGATAAGCCTGAGTCCCAAAATGATTGTGTAGAGCAGAGGTCACCTGGAAACTCATAGTGAACACATAGGGTGACCAACAAATAAACATTTCTTGAGTGAAGCTCCTGAGATCTTTGTGATTACTACAAGTTTATCCTGACTCTTTCAAGGTTTAGTTACCATTAGAAATACTTTATATAGTTTATGTATTTATCTAAAACAGTTTTAGAATAGTTAGCAAATTACGTGGCATCATTTGACTCAACTTTTATGCTTGGTGAGTTTTCCCAACATATGTTTTCTATAAATGTGAAGCGTGAAAACACTTCCTAGGAGTTAAGACAGCTTTCAAAGGCCTAATTAGGACTGAAATAGCCTATGCTTTCACTTCCAGAGATGTTCCCTGAGATACAAAGTCATGCATAATTACACATATGATAGTGCCATTAATGTTGGATTTCTGTTATTGTTCTTTTTGAGTTGCTCTGAATGTTTTGTTCACTCCTCTCACTTATTTTCAGATGGCTAAACATAGGGTGCTCCAGTAAAGCACTTTTCAGAGTGTTTTAATAAAACTTGCTGATGTTTTCAACTACATTTGTTTCCCACTATTATACTAGCTGTTGACTATAGATATGGTACAAAAAATATTTTCATCACATCTTCCAAGAACCATATTTTGACAAGCCTTTGGAGGACTCTTTCAGGAAGTGCATCAGTTGTTGACTCATTCCAGCTTGGATCCTTCTTGAACTTTTTATAAATGGTCAAACCCTTGATTATTCAAACTCATGGAAGGAAACAGCACTATCCATAAATTCAAAACCAGAACTGATCCAAAAGGCATTAATATTTGGCTCTGGAGATCATTATATAACATTTTGTGAAAGCAGCCTCTTTATCTGCCCAGTTCTGTAGCTCCTGATCTTCCCTGGACATTTATTAATTGAGCATTGAGTGGGACCCAGCAATGACCTGGAGATGGGAAAGGCCACCTGTCCCTGATATTTGCCACCTTTTGTCTCCAGAGTTGATGTGTCTATTAAGAGGTTGTCAGATTTCTCCACGTGTGCTCTGTATGCATCTACCCAGAAGATGCAGCTTCTGGAAAGACCGGCCTTTCCGGTTGTCAGAAGCATCCTATCTGTTACAAAGAAGCCATTCTAAATTCAGATTTTATTATGTTTCTGTCAAATTTATCCTGTCAGGTAATTTCTTTTTTTCTTTTTTTGGTTTTGATTGCTTATTGTTTGTATTTGTTTTCTTTTTAAATTTGTAAGTGCAGTAAACCCACAGTAAATTTGATGTAGGCCAAATAAAAGTATTAAAAGGAGAACCTTCCAAATCTTAAATGATAACTCTCTTTCTCTCTTTTAAACTATGGTGCTTTCTACTGCATCACACAGTGTTTTTAAGCTAATGGGTAGTTGAATGCATTAGCATTTAATGAACATAATAAAAAGTATTAGAGTAGAATATTATATGAACACCCTAAAGTAGTGTTTCTTTAGAATCACTGTAGGATTCTAAAGTGATTCTGCACATCTGAATCATGTAAAATGCTTTAAAAATATAGATTCCTGGGCCTCATTTACACAGGCTTTAGTTAAACTGTCCAAAATGGTACCTGGGAAATCAGTATTTTAAAAATTCCCTCAAATAATTCTCATGTACAGCTAAGGTTGAGAGCCATTGCTCAGAGCCATCTCTAGGACAGAATTGCTCCCCATTTCTCACATTCATAGTGTGTTTTGAATGTGTTTTGTATCCTCACAGTTTCCAATAAGGGAGATTTTATTATTTCTTGTGTAATATAGGGATTCATTTCCCCTTGCCTTCATGCTTAAGTGTTTTCCAAGGCATTGAACTGTTTGGAAAAAAATCACAGTTTAATGATCCTAAAGTTACAAAATAAAATTCTGATGATTTAAATGACTTTCTAAAATAACATTTACCAGTGCCTATCAGGTAAAGAATTCAAGAAACACATCTATAGACAACACTGCTGCTGCTGCTGCTGCTGCTGCTGCTGCTGCTGCTGCTGCTGCTGCTAAGTCACTTCAGTCGTGTCCGACTCTGTGCGACCCCATAGACGGCAGCCCACCAGGATCCCCTGTCCCTGGGATTCTCCAGGCAAGAACACTGGAATAGGTTGCCATTTACTTCTCCAATGCATGAAAGTAAAAAATCAAAGTGAAGTCACTCAGTCGTGTCCAACTCTTAGTGACCTCATGGACTGTAGCCTACCAGGCTCCTCTGTCCATGGGATTTTCCAGGCAAGAGTACTGGAGTGGGGTGCCATTGCCTTCTCCATAGATAACACAGTTAGGTTTCAGTTAGGTTTATTACTTGCTGCAGCAAGAGAGAGACTGCCCCTCACTGGAACAGTGAAGAAGGCATCTCAAAAGAGATAATATAGGAAAAAGATAATTCCAGGGTTCAATCTTGGCAGAATTCTGACAGTGTTGATCAGAATTTGCAAACTGGGGAGTTGTTGAAAGTGTCAGTGGTCTTATCTTTGGAATTCATCTTTGGGGCGTGTTTCTTTAGATCAGTTTGTTGATAGTCTCATTTTGTGATATAAACATTTGGATGAACTGGTGTTAAGAGTTTGAAATTCCATAGTTTATGATGGACATCGCAGTTCCGATTTGGTCCAATTTATCTCTTTTTAAATTTGTGAATTTTAAGGCTCAGTTCAGCTGAATTACTTTCACATGATAAGATTCATGGGAACAATAGTTTACCATCATAAATTGAGTAATTAATGCTTAGCTATCTATAACAATAAATCAATGATATATTCTAAATAAAAATAAAATATATGAGTCTTGATAATCTATTTAATAGAGTTTTTAGTCTTATTGATTTTCATACCAAGCAAAATATTGTTTGCTCAATAACAAAATCCAGCAAGATAAGTTACCTTATCTTGTTATTTCTAACACGTGTATTGATACAGTTCTGGGTGACATCAGGGTTGGGGTTTGCAATTCTTAAGATATTCACAGAAAAATATCCAAGTGATTGTGCCTCACTGGGAGTGTGTTTCCTACTAACTAACTCTATAATGCAGAGAAATTATATAGATTTAGAAGAAAAAAATGTAATAAATATTTTTTGTTTGTTTTTGGAAATTTAGTATGGAAATTCAGGCCATATCCCTTACACATAAAATGACAGGGCCAAATTTAGGGGTCATTTCAAATAACTTGTTTGTATCCATCTCCTGCTGACTAATGATGTCTTTTTTATAAAATGATAAACATGAAATTCGAATGCAGCACTATAATATAAAAACTTAAGTGTGAAACACACTGCAGGCACTTTTCCTGTCTTCTCAGCAGTGTGACTTTGGAGTTCAGGATGGAACTCTGAATGGGCCACAACTTACCACTGTGTAATGTTAGGACAGTGACCTGTGGTTTCAAATTTACATTTTTATTTTAAAAACTCCCATATACATTCTCCTAACTTTCCAACTTGTTAACGTCATTAAAACAACAACATAACATTCAAATATTCAAATCAGGAAAGTAATAGTGATACAGTATTATTAAATAACCTAAAGAACATATTCCATTTTTGTCAATCGCTACTAATATATTCCTTCTTTGGGGCCAGGATCCAACCTGGAATCACAGAATACATTTAGTTGTTATGTGACGGTCCTTAATCTGGGACAATTTTCCTTTTCTTTTCATGACTGACACTTTTGAATACAGTTACTTTGTATAAAATCTCTTTGTTTGGGGCTGTCTGATTTTTTTCCTTGTGATTAAACTTAGATTACTTATTTTTGGTAAAAATGCAGGGCAGTGACTTTATGCCTCCTTCAGTGCCTTGTACAAGAGACCTGATGTTGTTTATTCTCATTACTGTTGATGCTAACTTTGATCAGTTGAACAAGGTGGAGCCTGCTGCAGTTTTCCACTCTAAAAGTGTTACTTTTTCCGACAACGTAAATTTTAAATGATGACACAGGCTCTTTCTCCCTCCTTTCTTTTTCCTCCTCTTCCCAAATCTGATGTGAAATGGTGATAGTGGAAAAATTTGAGAGCTGCTAATAAGCTGGTGAATTCCCTTTATTATTTTTCCTGCCTAGTCTATATCTTTTAGAATAGTGAATTTCTCTGAATAAAAGACTCATCTTTATAGGAAAGTCTTTATGAATATGGTGTTTTACAAATTGTCCAGGGTAGTTTAGCCTAAGCGCACATTCAGTTCAGTTCAGCTCAGTTGCTCAGCCATGTCTGACTCTTTGTGACCCAGTGGACTGCAGCATGCCAGACCTCCCTGTCCATCAGCAACTCCCAGAGTTTACTCAGACTCATGTCCATTGAGTCAGTGATGACATCCAACCATCTCATCCTCTGCTGTCGTAACCTTCTCCTCCTGCCTTCAATCTTTACCAGCATAAGGGTCTTTTCAAATGAGTCAGCTCCTCACATCAGGTGGCCAAAGTATTGGAGTTTCACCTTCATCATCAGTCCTTCCAATGAATATTCAGGACTGATCTCCTTTAGGATGGACTGGTGGATCTCCTTGCAGTCCAAGGGACTCTCAAGAGTCTTCTCCAACACCGCAGTTCAAAAGTATCAAGTATTCAGCACTCAGCTTTCTTTATAGTCCAACTCTCACATCCGTACATGGCTACTGGAAAAACCATAGCCTTAACTAGATGGACCTTTGTTGGCAGGTAATGTCTCTGCTTTTGAATATGCTGTCTAGGTTGGTCATAACTTTCCTTCCAAGGAGTACGCATCTTTTAATTTCATGGCTGCGGTCACCATCTGCAGTGATTTTGGAGCCCCAAAGAAAAATGTCTGACACTGTTTCCACTGTTTCCCCATCTATTTCCCATGAAGTGATGGGACCAGATGCCATGATCTTAGTTTTCTGAATGTTGAGCTTTAAGCCAACTTTTTCACTCTCCTCTTTCACTTTCATCAAGAGGCTTTTTAGTTCCTCTTCACTTTCTGTTATAAGGGTGGTATCATCTGCATATCTGAAGTTATTGATATTTCTCCCAGCAATCTTGATTCCAGCTTGTGCTTCTTCCTGCCCAGCATTTCTCATGATGTACTCTGCATATAGGTTAAATAAGCACTGTGACAACATACAGCCTTGACGTACTCCTTTTCCTATTTGGAACCAGTCTGTTGTTCCATGTCCAGTTCTAACTATTGCTTCCTGACCTGCATACAGATTTCTCAAGAGGCTGGTCAGGTGGTCTGGTATTCTCATCTCTTTCAGAATTTTCCAGAGTTTATTGTGATCCACACAGACAAAGGCTTTGGCATAGTCAATAAAGCAGAAAGAGATGTTTTTCTGGAACTCTCTTGCTTTTTTGATGATCCAGCAGATGTTGGCAATTTGATCTCTGGGTGCTCTGCCTTTTCTAAAACCAGCTTGAACATCAGGAAGTTCACGGTTCACGTATTGCTGAAGCCTGGCTTGGACAATTTTGAGCACATTTGAAGGCACATTAGCACTTTCTTAAAATGTTTGTCTTAAATAAAATGTTGGTCCCATACCCAGCAGCAGCCAGTGTGAAAGAAAAAGAAAAAGAAAAAAAAAGGAAATTTCATTCTGCTCCATTCTGAAACTTAAAGCTCTCAGAATAAAATTGAAATTATATTTCTCTCTGGCTATTTTATTACAAAAAAAAAAAACCTAAAAGAAAATTGCATACTGTGTGGCATAGAAATTTATTATAAATTCCTTGTATTTACTTAAATAACCCTTTTCCCTGGTTTTCTTTTTCAACTGAAGGAGCACATGCTTAATCTCCACCCATTCTACATTTCTTGAATAATTTAAAGACAGTACCTGGAAAGCAGAATCACTTAGAATCTAATATACATTTGGCAGTATAGATTAAGGATTCAGGCTTTTTACTTGGACAGCTTGAGTATGACTGAGCCTGATCCAAGGTTCACAGAGGCCAGAGCAGTGATTTCACACTGTCCGAAAATGAGCGGTTAATGGCACTTAGGCTGGCTGCAACCAGAATACAGCCTGACAAGAGGAAAAGCCACATGCTTTGCAGCTATGAAGCATGTTGTGGAAGAATGCCTATGGGGAGCAGAATGGGCTGGACCTCTGTCTTGTAGTCAGCATCACAGGCAAGGGATAAGGGAGCCACAGGTGTGTCAGACAGTCAGCATATGAGATTCTGAGCCTGGAGCTCGCTCTGCTTAATTAACAAGGGGAAAAAATGGTCAACAGATTTTTAGACCAAAGACTAAAGGTTGCCTGCCATCTTCCTATAAATCATTCCATTTTTGTCTTAGTACCTTATTTGGGACTAAAAATGTTGTAAAATTTAAGAGTTTTGATTTAAATATTTTGAAACAATAATGAATTATGTTCCCTCCATGCGTATATTTTAGCAGTGCTTTCATACTTAATGTTTTGCTTAATCCTTCCAGCACTTATGTGAGTTAAGTATACTTGCCCCCTCCTTCCTTTTAAAGATGAGGAGCTGTCTTGGAGAAAACATAAATGGCTTCCATCAGATGACATAACAAAAAATATTGGTGCCAGGAAAAATGAAACTTATCATGATTTTGCTCACATATTTTAGCTATGAAGGTATTTTTATTTAACTAAAGGAGGTTAGAAATGCCGAGTTTTAGTAAATTTTGATGACATACATTTGGGGTTTATTTTAAAAGCTTAAATACTGATTCAAGATATCTCATCCCATAAAAAGAAAAGATAATTAGCAATTTCATTCATATGAGAAACTGTAAGTTTGTGGATACCAAAATTCGGCTAACTTCTTTGTCAAGAAATTGAATTGTCTGTACAATTCAAAGGTGAACTTTTTAAAAATCTTTAAGCATCTATAATTTTAATAATATTGTCATTAACAGAAAATATTTGAAATTCATAACAAGTGACCATATATATATATGTCATATATACATATATATACACAAAATTTGCTTCAACTATAGATAATGAAGTGAAAGTCATTCTGTCATGTCTGACTCTTCGTGATCCCCTTCATTATCTAGTCCATGGAATTCTCCAGGCCAGAATACTGAGGTGGGTAGCCTTTCCCTTCTCCAGGGGATCTTCCCAACCCAGGAATTGAACTGGGGTCTCCTGCATTGCAGGCAGATTCTTTACCACCTGAGCTATCAGGGAAGTCCCAATAGATAATGAGATGGTAACCAATTCCCCATATCCTCAAAGGGCAAAATACTACTGATATTATCTACCAGTTAAAGAAGTTTATCTTTTCTATTTGTTATTTGTTATGGGATTTAAATTACCTCTTGCCCAGTCCTCCATCTAATTGTAATTGACTATTTCTGTTAGAAAGACTGAACACATTCTTGCCTAAGAACTTGATGCAGTAAAACAACCCGTAACATTTCTGTGTTCTTATCGTGAGACTGGATAAATCAAAGGTCAACTTCCTCAGTATGACATCATTTAGCCAACTCATATTTCAGGTCTGTCTGAAGTCCATTTCACATATGTAGATACACAATTATGCATTTTTTCCCTTTAATGCCAACCAATCTGTGCAAGACTATCCCATTTTAATTTAATGGGACAAGATGACTCTAAGCTGTAAACCAAGATAAGAGAGAAGTCAAAACTACAAGTAGATTGATAGTATCTTCTGTGAGTCCATGGGTAGGATGCAAAATTTAACCTACAAATCTATTTTTAAAAGGTTAAGAGTATGTGTGATGTGATTGTAAGACATTAGATTAAGCCAGAAAAAGTGAAAGTGAAAGTCTCTCAGTCATGTCTGATTCTTTGTGACCCCATGGACTACACAGGCCATGGAATTCTCCAGACCAGAATACTGGAGTTGGTAGCCTTTCCCCTCTCCAGGGAAAGCCAGAATAGGTGTCAAATCTAATATGTACAAACATTAGAAGCAGAGCAAGGCAAACCAACGAGTTTGATGTTGACAGGTCAACTTTGGAAAATGAGGCAGCCCATCCAGATAACATCACCAGAGCATAACTTGTTTGGGAAGAGCTCATCTCTACTCATACCTGAAAGTCCATCTCCGAGAATAATAAAGGCACAGCCGTCTGAAGCTGGCAAAGAAAAGCAGTGATCAGATGGGCTCTAAATTGCTTAGTGGTTGAGTAGTAATGGGGAAAGACAAGGGTATCTGGATTTGAGCGTGCTGAGAAAGGCAAATAAATAGAAGTGATTGACCATGGGGTCTGGATTGTTTGACGATTGCATTTGAAATCATCATAGGACCAACAAAGGGCTTCCCTGGTGGCTCAGTGGTAAAGAATTTGCTTGTCAATGCAGGAGATGTGGGTTCAGTCCCTGGATCAGGAAGAACACTTGGAGGAGGAAATGTCAATCCACTCCAGTCTTCTTGCCTGGGAAATCCCATGAACAGCAGAGAGTGGCGGGCTATAGTTCATGGGGTTGCAAAGAGTCAGGCACGAGTTAGCACACATGCAAGACCAACAAAATGGAGAGAAAAGAGAAACTGAAGAATTCGAAGTACAGGCAAGATAGAAACAGTGTTCAAAATTATGGAGACAGTAAAAGAATCAGGATGCCAGGAGTTAGGAAGGAGGGAGGGAGGAATAGGTGGATTTTTAGGGTGGCAAAATTACTCTGAAGGATACTCTAATGATGGATACATGACATCACACATTTGTTCAGATCTGTAGAAGGTACAGTGTAAGAGTGAGCCTTAATGTAAACTACAGACTTGGGTTGATAATGATGTGTCAATATAGGTTCATCAGCTGTAATGAATGTGCCACTCAGGTGAAGGGTGTTGATAATGGGGCAAGATATGTGTATGTGAGGGGAGGGGATATATGGGCAGTCTTGTGCCTTTTGCTCAATATTTCTGGGAACCTAAAACTGCCCTAAAAAATGAAGTTTATTAAAAAAGAGAGAGAGAGATAGAGAGTTAAAAGACAATGAGAGAACATGGCTTGAACATGGGATTTCAGAGTTTGAGATGAAGGATAAGGATGAAGATAGGCAGAGATGGCCAGAGGAGACATGGCTCACCAAGTTATCATAATTTTGGTATAATGTGGTGATGGATTGAATGGCCCACCCCCATCCTGCCACTTCTAACCTTTTCCAGTGCACAGAGCGATTGCTTTAAAAGGCAAAAGCAGCAGAGCATCCAAAAGCATTGGCACCTCTACGTTTCACTTTACATCACTTCTAACTATGATTTTCTGATTACATATCCTTAGGAAAGCTTCCAGAATCAGATCCATACACTCTTTAGCCCCAGACTATAATAATTAATAATTGCATTTGTGAAAAAGCAAATGTTTGAGTATGACGTTAGAGAATATCAGCATATAATCAGAGACTGGCCTAGGAACTGCTGTGATTTACAGGAGAAATTCAATTACTTTTCTTGTTCAACTCATGAAAGACAAAACAAAGGAACAAACAAAAGGGGTATTCTTTGGCTCTGGCAGCAAATGAACATGAAAGACTTTATGTTTATAGATTTTCCTCACGTTTGTGGTTTAGTCACTAAGTTATGTCCGACTCTTTGCAACCCCATGGACTCCAGCATGCCAGGCTTCCCTGTCCTTCACTATCTCCCTGAGTTTGCTGCAACTCACGTCCATTGAGTCAGTGATGCCATCTAATGATTTCATCCTCTGCCACCCACTTCTCTTCTTACCCTCAGTCTTTCAAAGAATCAGTGTCTTTTCCAATGAGTCATCAGCTCTTCACATCAGGTGGCCAAAGTGTTGGAGCTTCAGTTTCAGCATCAGTCCTTCCAATGAATCTTCAGCGTTGATTTCCTTTAGGAATGACTGGTTTGATCTCCTTGCCGTCCAGGGGACTCTCTTCTCCAGCACCACAGTTCGAAAGCTTTCATATACTGAACACTTGATACAAGGTGTCATGCCAGGAGTTTTCCTATATTAGGCTGTTAATCTTTATTGCAACCATTAGGTAAATAATATCCTCATTTTGTATATGAGAACATAAAGGGTTAGGATGGTCTTATAACTTGCCAAAGCCTTCCAGCCAGTGGGATGTGAATCTGCTTGCTAGGCTCCAAAACCCATGTCCCAAGTCCCTTTGCTCTCCTACCTTCCCTAAGCGTGTGCCTGTGAGAACCTCCTCATTTGCCTCTTGAAAGAAAATAAATCTAGAGTGAGTGATTACAACACTTTTTGCCACTGTGGTTGCTTACAATTTAAACTGTGAATGACTTTAAAAATTGCCAGCAGGCATGCCCACACAGTGTCCCAAACAAGCTCTTTATTTTTCCTAGTCGGGTAAATTGTTTCTTGGTTTTGTTTTACTTTGATTGTCTTTTACCTTGTACATTTTTAGATCTCATGTCTAAGGGTTTAAAGAAAGACAGAGAGAAAAGCTGAAAATGTCTTCTGCTGTATCCCACAGGAGTATCATGTCCTTGACACTGTTATTAAAAATGAGCCATGGGAAATGGTTTTATTGGCCCATGGACAAATGACCATGTGGAATTCCTAACTCATACAGGCTTCAACCAGGCTCTTAGGCCTCTTGAGACTTTCCAAACATTCCACAAGTGCTTTATACAAACCAGTTCCATGTATAGCTAGAAAAAGGGAAAGAAAAAATACCTGCCAAGTAGGACTTTTCAAAGATCAGTGAAGATGCATTTGTTTGTGTGCATTGCCTGTATGTGTCTGGTTGGGTCATCTTTCTATTCAATAAAACAAGTTTTTGAAGGCTATACAGAGAATAGTTTGCCACAAAATCCTCACCAACACTAAAAAGTGTGCAAAATTTTGTCTGAAGTCTGAGAGCAACTAAACAAGACCCTTTTCCAGTGCCCCTTGGTTCATATAGACACAAGGCAACATGAAAGGTTTGGGAATCATATATGGGTGACCACCTGCAATGGACTCTCAAATTATAACTGAAGAAGGAGGGTTACAATATAATGAAGCTGAAGGTGAAGGTGAAGTCGCTCAGTCGTGTCCGACTCTTTGTGACCCCGTGGACCGTAACCTACTAGGCTTCTCCGTCCATGGGATTCTCCAGGCAAGAATACTGGAGTGAACTGCCATCTCCTTCTCCAGGGGATCTTCCCAACCCAGGGATCAAACCCAGGTCTCCCACATTGGAAGCAGATGCTTTAACCTCTGAGCCACCAGGGAAGCTATTTGTCAACAAATCCTCCCTTCCACCAAAATTTAAAATGATGACATGGGAAATGAGGACACATGTATTTCTTTTGTTCAACCAAGAATACCTTAGATTTCATGATTTTAAATTCAAATTTTTTTGCCATTATCTTATTAGTCTTTTTGTAGAACTTAAAAGACTTAAAAGTCATATGCATGATGGCCATGCGTATGACTAATATGCATGTTCTAATACAGAAACTGTATTAGAACAGAGCGTAGCAGCATTATTCAGGATTTGTTTTTCTTTTTACATATCTCTTTTGAGGATGACTCATTCTGCACATTACTCTTCCCCACCTGGCTTCTGGTGAGACATTTAAATTGCAAATAAAGAGCAAGATGGTACATTTTTAAAAGTCCATAACATATGCAGAATGACCTGCTAGACATCAAAAGGTTATGGAAATAAATGTCTATAATTTAAGATTCAAGCATGTTTTTTATTTTATGACAAAATATGATCCTATTCTTTTCCCCAAGCACTTGGATCCCCAATAAATGGTATTTAGGGAAATAACAACACTTCATACAGTTGAGGAGCAGTTGCCCCAGTTTGCCTAGAAATGAGGTGTGCCCTGGGGTTCAGGACTTTCTGTGCTGAAAACTGGACAGGCTCAGGTTTCTCACCCTATAGTCAGCCCAAACCTGTATGGTGGTACAAATCCACCCTCAGAAAGCACCGTTCATTCCTCCAAGTGTCTAATATGAGCCACTTGCAAAGGCCTAGTTTTTATGGAGTCTTGTAGATTATTTTGTATCCTTCTAGATCGCAATTTTTATGGAATCTGTTATCTGAGAATCTAGGCATCGAGTCTGCAAGAAAAAGCCGCTATATGTAGTATGCCCTTCTGAATGCTCTGGGTATGAAAAATATGGAAGTAACTGAAACAGAATGGACCCTAAAACAATTGGGGAAAGTTTTGCATAGTCTTCTAATACTTTTTGATTTGTCTTACCAGGAGTAGCAATCATGTTTGTTTGTTTTTTTCAGGCAATTTACTTTATTCTCTCTTAACTTACTAGCCTACTGAATCCCTATAAACCCTTCCAGTTTTCTGATTCTAGAATTCTCTGTAACAGAAAGCAATAGGAAGACAGAACTAGAGCTGAGAGAGTAAATGTGGCAAATTGGGACATGGGGCTGTAGAGCTTTCAAGGCCTGAGGTTTTTAAATGCGTTGCCAAAGCTGATCCAGCATATTTCGTTCCCAGCATTAATAATTACTTGGCACTAAAGAAACACTTGCTGATAGAGCATTTTATGGTATGGTGTTTTATTATCTCTGTCTTGGAAAATGGTGGCCAGTGATAATCTAATAGAGAGGAGAAACTCACTTCATTAATTTATTATAGACCAGAATCCTAGGCAGGGTGTTTGATTACAAGCAATATTCTTTATTTCTGCCAAATTAAAAAGCTGGCACAACCCAGGATGTGATGTAAAGCTTTTGGTTAAATGCCTTCTGGATTCTGTTTTCTAACAGATCCATCAAGAACCTGCAGCTTAAGCTTGAGCTGTTTTCAACCATTTTTATATTTACTTGATTTTCTCTCAATTTATTGTACTTAACAAACTCATAGTGGTTTGTTAGATATTAGATAGTTAGGTATTAGATAGTTTTGTCTTTACCAACATGGTACTATGGAGCCAGATGCTGCTAATCATTGTCTGTGACATTGGTCACAGCACAAAATCATCCCAGACGCCCGATTTCTTTATCTGTGAAATAGAAAGGTTGGACTAAGGTTTCTTCCAGCTTTAATATTTTATGGTTCATGTTTATGAAAAGTTGTGGATAAATATGTATGAAAGAAAATGTCTTTCCAAACTATTAAAGAGATATATTTTAATTTTGCTAAATTCCAGTTCAAGATTGAGTTATTTTATTTCAGTTTGCTGTAAAGCCTAGGGAGTGTTGTGATAGATGATGCAGAAATGCTTACTGCAGTTCATATCCTATTCCTGGTGGAATCTCGGGGGGGTTTCTGTGAAAACTGGGATTCACTCGTAGCAGGACCTTTGACTTTTGGATTGGGTTGTCCATTATGCCACTCGCTGTGCTTTATCCTTTATGACAATTTTGCCCTCTGCCTGCTTGCAGTTATTTGTTTTCTTAATCAATTGGTAGAATCTATGATTTTTTTAATATTTCGCATCCATCTTTTTTTAAAAAAGCAAGAGGATGTGTGCTACATACTGTTGCACACGTTCATGACAATAGACTCAAAGAAATGGCGCGTTATACCTGAGAGACGCCTTGGACAGAAGTCCGTCCAACTCCTTCTTTTTGTAGAACAGGAAAATGCCCAGCTCATCCCTGGCAAAACACAGAGCCTGTACCCACTTTGTGTTTTCATTATGTCACCCATGAATTCTCTCTCATTCTCAGGTGTGTGTGTCTTCTGATATTTTTTAATTCTTTTGACTTCATAATGATAGTCAAACTAGAAGAAACAAAGTTCTGAAAGTATTTTCTTATATGAAAGTTTTATGCGGACACAGTTAAAAAGCCAAAATAGTTCTCTTGTTGTGCATTCTGCTCTTTCCGCTTGCAACTGTGATGCCCTAGAAGTACCATATTCATTTCTTTGAGCTAGTCTTTTTTGTTTGCATTTTCATTTCTAAATAAATATTTACACTATTAGCCCTTGATTATTACATATCCTCTCTTGACTAGTACTATAGAATATGAGAATTTAACTCAATTTAATGCATGTCTCCATCCAAACTTACCTTTCTTCCCTCTCCACCCTTCCCCATATTCTCAGTATAGTTATAGTATTCATTGTGGTTATGTTATATTCTGCTCACTCCAGTGTACTTGCCTGGAGAATTCCATGGGCAGAGGAGCCTGGCAGGCTACAGTCCACATGGTTGCAAAGAGTTGGATACCACTAAGCTTCTAACTTCCCTGGAGAATCCCAGGGATGGGGGAGCCTGGTGGGCACCGTCTATGGGGTCACACAGAGTCGGACATGACTGAAGCGACTTAGCAACAGCAGCAGCAGCAAGCTTCTAACACTAGCTCTTACATTATGTAATTATTTAAACAATATTTGCAGCTGAACCATCCAGAGAGCAATTACTACATTTCATATCTATTCAAAATTTCCTCTCTGGAGTTAGTATGACCTAGTTTTCATTGCTGTTGTTTGCTCACTTACTAGCCTGCATCCCTATCACTGATTCATGCCCAAACCCTCTGACATAAATGTAAGTCTCAACTCAGTATATTCAAAATCATCAGATAATCTATCAGTTTGATCTGTTACTGAGCCATTCTGTTTTAATATGTTCTGAGAACCCTCCAAACCCATTCACATTCTCCCAGCTTTGCTATCCTTGGGTTCTCATTAGCTCTCACATTCGAATTCTCTTTTTCCTTCATCTCATATCTTCTTGTTTCATATTTTAAAAAGCACATTCTTTGAGAAAAGGTGCATGGAATGTACAGTATTTTGACACTCACAGAGCTGAAAGTATCTATTGATGTATTTCAAGCTCACCCTTACTTAATAAGATAGCTAGATATAAAAATCTAGTTTGCAAATTATTTTAGCCTAGAAATTTTAAGAACCTGCAACATTATCTTCTAGTTTCCAGTGTTGTCCCAGATTTCATTGTGAGATGCCACGGTTTATTCATCACTTTTACTGGACTCTCCATGGAACACTGTCAGTACCAAAACTCTTGATTTTCAGTTTAGAGCTATTTTGCTGAATTCATTTTTGTAAAGTTCTCTAACTGACTAACCAGAACTGTATCTCGTAACAATGGCAGACATGTACTTTTTCAAGCCTCTGCGTGTGTCTGTCTGCTTACTCACTAAATTTACTTCCTATGTACGCTATAATGAATTACTGCAAACTTGGTGGTTTCAAACAACACAGATTTATCTGCTTATTGTTCTGGAGGTCAGAAGTCTGAAATAAGTTTCACTGGGCTAAAGTCAAGGTTTTGGCAGGGCTGTTTTTTGTTTTTTCCTTTGGGCTCCAGAGGATAAGCTCTTTCCTTGTCTTTTGCACTTTCTAGAGGTTGCCTCCACCCTTGCTTTTCTTGGCTCATGCTCCCTTTCTCCATCTTAAAGCTAGCAGTGTAGCCTCTTTAAACCTTTCTATAATTCTACTTTCATATCACCTTCCCCCTTGTAAGTACCTTTTTGATTTTATCGTACCTACCCAGATAATCCAGGAAAACCTCCCAATTCCAGATATTTAATTTAATCAAATCTGTAAAGTCCTTTTGCCATAAAAGGTGACAATAGTCATAGGTTCTATGGATTAGGACATGGAGGGCATTAGAAAATCAATGATCAACCTACTACGCACAGCACTGGCCACAACTGATTCCATTTCTGAACTTGGTATCGACAGTGAACTAGACATTCACTCATTCCTCTGATTCCATTCGCTGGTTCCGTTCACACTGATTCCATTCACACTCATTCACTGATTCCATTTCTGAACTTAGTATCAACAGTGAAATAGACAGTCACTCATTCCTCTGTATTGAGAGGAACTGCAGAATAAAATGGCTGAGGCATCGATATAACGTAGAGTTGGGCCCACTTATATAATTAATCAGTGGCATACGATCATGTCTACATTTATTTAGATCTTTTATGATATATTTAAATAAAGACATAATTTTTACCATGAAGTCCTTGCACATGTTTTGTTGGATGTATTCCTATATGCTCAATATTTTGATGGTATTTAAATGGTATCTAATCTTTTTTTCAGTTTTTCTTTATCAGTGGCAGGTATAAATGCAATTGATCATTTTATCAATTTTACATGCAGTAATTTTCTAAGCATTCTTATTAATCTCAAATTTTTAATTTTTTCTCACTTTGTTTTGCTGAGATCAACAGTCAGTCTTGAATGAAGCAGTGATAGCAAAAAGACATGTTTTGTGCAATTGTATTTCAAACTTGTGTGATGTTTTCTATAGGTTTTTATTAGTATTGATATGTTTTGTCAGTTTATAACCATTTTCTTTATTCCTAATTTGCTAAGCAAAAGTATTTCTTTTAAGATTAGATTCATCTGAGATATAGAATCCAGTTGTTTATATTTTGATAAGTAAAGTCATCCACTAGCAAAAAGTTCTTACTATAGTCTATCTAAAGTTTTGTTATCTTACTTACACATATATCTTGAGGTTTATATAATTTGGTTTTAAATCACAGTCTTCCAAGACTTTATGAATCACTCACTAAATGTTCTCTTTAGTTAAAGTGAGGCTCAAAATGGATTGTTAACTATGTCTACCACTGACAAATAGAAAACAACAACTTCTAATACTACCTTTATTCCATTTACCAACTTAAAAAACTATATTATGAAAGAATCTTGGAGTGTTTTGTTTCCCATTTAGAATATTCACAGCAGTGGCCTACCAAGGCTGAAGTTTCCTAACAAAGTTCACACAAAAGACTGTGAATATAGTATATTCCACATTTAGAAAGGAACAGAAGCTTATCTAATTCAGGTGAGTTCCCCCTCCTCCAGACAAGTTGGAAATCAATAAAGCATTGATGCTTCAGCAAACAGTTTTTAAATTCCCGGGATATATAGCTACTCTTCCAAGATAACTCTACCAGAGTTTAGATTTGTTCTTTTATTTATTGTTCATTCATTTAGGAAATATCTTTCTAAAATGTACTTGCATTATGCATGGTGTACACTCTGAGATGCAACAGCAAGCATGACAATGCAGTTTCTGGATGTTAAGCAGTTTATGATTTAGTGGGTAAAACAAACAAATACATAAACAACTATAACATAGAACCAGTGCTACTATAGAACTGGATATGGGAAGCTATGGGAATGCAAAAGAGTTTCATTATCTTAGTCTTGGGGAAGAAGAAAAAATGTTTTCATTTTCCCAGGGTACCTAAACAATGAGGAATAGTGAGCCAGACAAGAAGCAGGAAAAGCCCTTTATATAGTGGGACTAGAATGTGCAAAGACTCAGAAATGAAAGAAATAATATTTCTAGAAAAATTACTCAGATAATCAGAGGCTGACACAAGTGGAAATAATCCTGAACAGGCAAATCAACAAAGGACTTTATAAACTGGGTAAATCATAGAATGTATTATCCAAACTACTATGCTTTCAAAAGTGAAAAAGATGATACTAATAATTATGCCATAAATAAATAAATTGAAAATTGCAACAAATTAGGACTATTCCAGGCAAGCCAAGACATGTGGGCTTCTTTGTAAGCAATGCAAAATTCTCTTATCCTGAAGCTATTGAAGAATCATTGAAGGGTCTTAAGTAAGAGGGTAGGGAGGTGACATAGATTTTCATTTGACAAAAATTATTCTTCCGTGTGTGTTAGTTGCTTAGTCGTGTCCATCTCTTGGCGACCCCATGGCAGCCCACCAGGCTCCTCTGTCCGTGGAATTCTCTAGGCAAGAATACTGGAGTGGGTAACCATTCCCTTCTCCAGGGGATCCTCCCGACCCAGAGACTGAATCCAGGTCTCCCACATTAAAGGCAGATTCTTTACCATCTGAGCCACCAGGAAAGCCCTGTAGTGTGGGTCACCCATGGGTGAAGGAAGTAGAAATGTGCCAAAGGAAGAGAAATAGAGAAGAAACAGATATGTGTGGCTTTACTTCAGGTAAGGAAGGAGAGTTCCTCTGCATGCAATCATGAAGGTGGTAAACAGCTGGTAAATTTTTTGAGTATTTAGAAAGTAAAATTAACAAAAGTTTTGGATTGAGCATTTGAAGGACTTAGTAGTGAAAAGGGAAGTTGCAAACACAAGCACAGTGTCCATGTTTCTGCCTGTGCAAACTGATTGGACTGTAGGTTCTAACACACAGGGGAGCAGCCGTGGAAAATGTTGTTCATAAGAACCTGCACGTGTTTTGTTTACAAATTATTGTGGATTAGGGTAGTTGGGGAGGAGGTGTTGTTCCAAAGTGTTTGTGTGTGTGTGTGTGTGTGTGTGTGTGTGTTCATTTGCTCAGACATGTCCAATTCTTGGCAACTCCATGGACTATAGTCCACCAGGCTCCTCTGTCCATGGAATTCTCCAGGCAAAAATACTGGAGTGGGTTGCCATGCCCTCCTCCAAGGGATCTTCCTGACCCAGGGATTGAACTCTCGTTTCTTGCATCTCCTGCACTGGCAGGTGGATTCTTTATGACTAGCGCCATCTACAAAGCCCTCCAAAGTTAGACTAGCCCTAAATGATCTTCTGAGCCGTCCCAGTGAATGGCTGCATTTGATGCTGGAACAGAAATACCAGAGTCAGTGGGTGGAAAGCCCAACCCCTGTAGAACACCCAGTGAAGGCATGAATGAGCCCTGGAGTGGCTGATTTCTAAAATATCAAAGGAGCAACCCTGAAGTCTATGTGAATAAAGCAACACGTCCATTCCCTAGACACAGACAAGGGAGAGGCCATATAATCTGAGTGAGAGCTTGAACAATGAGTAGTGAAGTCCCTTTAAAATACTCAAGGTTTTTCTTTTGTTGCCTCTTCCTTCTTAAAGGCTCCAGATAATAACAGAGGTGAAAGATTAAAGCAGTTTTAAGAAACCATAACAACAAGAAAGAATTAAAAGTCAGAATGAGGATAGCAGTCAACCACAGATGATCACTGTCAGTCTCCAGGGAGGGGGGTACAGGCTATAAAGAGTATAAAAGTCATAAACAGAAGGTCTATGACCAGAGTGGTTTGGAAGCCAAGACCTGGGAGGATAAAATAGGAACCAACAGGGATGAAAACTGGGCTGCATTCTTCATGAAATCCAACTGGATGATAGGATATCACTAGCTAAGTCTGTCACAAAGCCCTGGAAACAAATTTGGAAGCTCAGCGATTTTATCTGAGTAATGGAATCAGAACACCAAAACCAAGGGAGATGCCCCTTGCTTCATTCCTTTATGCTTGCTTTCCAGTCCATCTCTCAGAAGCCCTACTCTTCAGAGCGAAAATATGGCATTTGGGCTGCCTATCTCGCAAGTCCTCTGTTTGTTTGTTTGTTTGTTTTTTTCTTCCGCTTCACACATTAGGACGGTATGAGCAGTGCTAGCAGCATCAAATCTTTCCAAAATTCTTCCTCAATTCATTTCCTGTAGTACTTCTGCTTTTTCTGTGTGTGTAATCCTATCCTCATCTATTTTCACTTATGTGTTTTCGGAACTTTACACCTTTCATGAATATATTACTTAATATGCCTCCAGCCTAGTCTGCTGCAGTCCATGGGATCACAAAAAGTCGGACACGACTGAGCGACTGAACTGAACTGAACTGAACTGATATGCCTCATAGTAGTTAAAGACATCCCTGATTCTGCTAGCTGAAAGACTTACTGTTTTGCTGTTTTGTTTTTTTTGGTTTTGTTTTTTAACAACAGCAGGTAGACAAAATCAGTGTGCATGAAAGACTTAGCTTTTCAATCCCACTCTAATACTTATATTTGGTCTTGGGCTAGTAACTTAATCTCTCAGTAACTTGGTTTTTTCCTCAATGAAAAAGGAGATAATAATAGTACCATACATAATAAATTGAACAGTTTTAAGAACACACGATGACATATGAAAAGCACATAATACACCGCCTACCACATAACATAGACCCCAAAATGTTAGCATCTGTTATTACTGCTGTTACCTTTGCAATCTTGTGTGAATGACAATATTAATACAAATACGTGTTTTATTATGTGTATGTTTATACGCATACACATAAAGCGACTTTTAAAGGTTAAGTGACTGGTTCAAGGTTATACATCACTAACTTATAGAGCTTCAGTACATGATTTTGACCTCAGGTTCAATGTCTTTCTGGGCAAACCTGAATACAACATTCAAAGAAATTTGAGGGAAAATATTCAGACCTTCTCTCAGATTGAACCTAAAGGTGTAACGCTACTAATGAGAGCCATGCTCTTGCTTTTACTATCTATGGTGGACAGGTCCCTGGACCCTTTCTAGTTACTCCTCGTATTTGCTATCTAATCCTTAAAATTGAAAAGAGCACACTCAGTTGACCACTTATGCACATGTGTATGTGTTGTCCTGGCTATACATTATTTTGTAACAATCTACCCCCAAACCTAGTGGATTAGGATCATAATAAAGATTGATTTTGCTCATAAATCTGAAATTTGGGCAAGGCTCAGTAGGAAAACTTTGCTCCAAAAAGTTTGCTCATCTTTGCTCCAATAATTTCAGTTGGAATAACTCAAAAGAGGATTGGAGAATACATGTTGAAAAATGGCTCAGTCCCATGGCTGGCAATTGGCGCTCTGAACCGAGAGCTCCACTGGGCTGGGAGCTGAGGTCTGTTCCTCTTCAGATGGGTAAGGATCTCCATGTTTCACAGGCTGCTTCGCTGAGTTCAAGAGTGTGCATCCTGAGAGAAAGTCAGGCAAGAGCTGTGTCATTCTCACGGCTGACTTCAGAAGTCATACAGAGGCGCTTCTGTGCTACTCCTTACTCCAGGAGATCACAGAGGTCCACCCCCTTTTAAGAACAGAGAACATATGCGCTTACGGTGATGGAGGGACAGGCCCGGCAAGAGCATGATGTGGAGTAGGAAAAACGGGGTGGGGGGGGAGTATATATGCACATTAATGTCTATGCTTCATACTCAAGTATATATTTCATAGCTATATGTATACAAATATGTGTGACCTATTTGACCTATGTAAAATAAACAATCTCACTCTGACAGTATGTCCCTTTTAAAAAATAGTCGCTCAGTCTTGTCTGACTCTTTGTGACCCCATGGACTATAGCCTGCCAGGCTCCTCTGTCCATGGGATTTTTCCAGGCAAGAATACTGGAGCAGATTGCCATTTTCGTCTCCAGGGGATCTTCCTGACCCAGGGATCGAACCCAGATCTCCTGCATTGCAAGCAGATTCTTTACTGTTTGAGCTACAGGAAGACCTTTTTAAAAAGAATTGTATATTTATTCATCTATAGGGCTTCCCAAATTGCTCCAGTAATAAGGAATCTGTCTGCCGGTGCATGAGATACAAGACATGTGGATTCAATCCCTGGGTCAGAAAGATTCCCTGGAGTAAGAAATGGCAACCCACTCCCATATTCTTGCCTGGAAAATCCCATGGACAGAGGAGCCTGGTGGGCTGTACTCCATGGGGCACAAAGAGTCAGACACAACTGAGAGACTGAACAAACACACACACGCAAACTAACACCTCGAAACAAACCCTCCTCCCCAGCTACCCCAGTCCACACTAATTTGTACATAAAACACAGTGCTGCTGCTAAGTCGCTTCAGTTGTGTCCTACTCTGTGTGATCCCATAGATGGCAGCCCACCAGGCTCCCCCATCCCTGGGATTCTCCAGGCAAGAACACTGGAGTGGGTTGCCATTTCCTTCTCCAAAGCATGAAAGTGAAAAGTGAAAGTGAAGTCGCTCAGTCGTGTCCGACCCTCTGCGACCCCATGGACTGCAGCCCACCAGGCTCCTCCTTCCATGGGATTTTCCAGGCAAGAGTACTGGAGTGGGGTGCCATTGCCTTCTCCGAAAACACAGTGCAGGTTCTTGTAAACATCTGTCTGTCCTCCACTAGAATGAAGTTCCACAGAGGCAGGAACTTCATAATATTTTATTTACTACTGTATCATTATTCTGAACACTGCCTGGCCTGGCACATTAAGTAGACACTCAGTTTGTTTGTTGAGTGGATGAACACATGAATGGATCCCGCCTCCAGTGTGCAGGGCCATAAATTCACCAGCATAGATACTGGTTCTCAGGCTGGCCACTGAGGCACATCTGTTTAAAGAAAGGAAAGGTTGGTGTTGGTCTCTTCCAGAGATAACACACTTGGCAAAGGACAAAGAAAGAACATTACTGAAGCTCCTGACACCTGCATTTGCAACCCCAGGGAAAATATAACTCTGTAATCACTTTTTCCCTGCATTTTATTTCTCTTTCATAAACCAGCCATTGCCAGACGCTTCAGCAGAGGGATTTTTTGGATGGCAGCTGTGAAGTATTAAGAAAAAGGCAGTGACAGATATAAGGGTTTTATTTGCCTTCCACAAGATGCAATGTGTGAAGTCTCATAAAGTCATAGTTAATAAGTTGCCTGTTTTGCCTGGAGGTATTTTTGGTAGCTCATAATAGTATTTATTTCCAAAAGTATATCTTTCGGCACATTAAGGGTCAAGTTAAAATAACGTGAAAAGACCTTGTTTGGCTTTTGAAAAATTAAAGCCCTCAAAGCATAGAAAGCAATAAAAGATTATTAATGTGCCTTTTGTCAGGTATGAGATACGTTATGATGAATTCCTTGTGACAAGTATCTCCTAGCCTTGGTTGTAAACAACTCACATCGGCTGCTAATTGTGATCTCCAGCTGGACCCTTGACACTCTGAGGTGCTTCCTCGATAGGCATTGTAGTTGTGATGAAACACTACCTAATAGTTAGAGTTAGGGAACAAAGATTAAATTCATGAATAACATTATGTTTCTCTGGTACAGAATTTTTTTAAATCTTAAATTTTGATTTAAAGTGCCAAAAAACACAAAATGCTAAAAATAAGATATTCAACACTATCGGAGAATGTCAAATACCTTTTTTCTCAAGATCTGTACAGATGTCATTAAGATATTTTTTGTTTGTTTAGCACTGCAGCATAGCAGTGAATTTATGAATTCTCTTATTCTTTTCTGTTAATATCAACATCAGTGTTATATAACCGTATGATATACAACCTAGACATTAATAAAATAAACGCAT
This sequence comes from Ovis canadensis, assembly GCF_042477335.2. Taxonomy (NCBI): domain Eukaryota; kingdom Metazoa; phylum Chordata; class Mammalia; order Artiodactyla; family Bovidae; genus Ovis; species Ovis canadensis. The sequence goes on along the minus strand of NC_091250.1, from coordinate 38,775,013 downwards.
ATGGAAAGAAGATACTACTTGTTAACCAGTATAAGAACATGATCTTTCAGACCATTTTCATGAAGTGGTTATGGATTTGAATTATCACTTCCAAAAAAAATCTGTGAACTGGTAAAGAAATAAGAGAATATCCTTTCAAGTTATCTTTGAAAACATTATTCTCCAATGTAGTTCTAGTGGACATGGTGTGGGAGAACCGCTAAGAACGATGGAAAGATCTGGTGGGCAGTGCTAGATTTGGAAAATTAACACCTTTGGCTGAAACACCAGTAAAGGATTTCACTACTAACATCAGCAACATTATCATCAGCGCGATGTGTGTGTTTGTGAGGTGCTCAGTCATGTCCACCTCTTTGCAGCCCTATGGACTGTAGCCAACCAGGTCTCCTATATTACAGGCAGATTCTTTACCGTCTGAGCCACTAGGGAAGCCCCATCTATCTTGTGTATATTAATACATTTACTCATCACAAGAATCCTCTGAGGCAGATAATGTTAGTAACCCATTTTACAAATGAGCAGATTGAGGGAGAGAAAAATGAAGTGTTTGACCAGTGTCACAAGGCTACAAGAAGATGTAGTCAAGATTTGGACCTAGCTGTTGTTTCCTGTGTCCATGCTCTTAACCACGTTGCTCTGCTGCTTCAAAAAAGCACAGCACTGCCTCTAAAGAAAATATAAAGTTCTAATTCAGCAAGTGATCGGATAATGAAAGTTTGGAATGCCATCAGGGATTGGGGTACAGGAACTGAACTCCAATTTGAGACTTAACATGTGCCTAGGAGTAATAGTATTTAATCTATGACAGGAAATAGCTCATCTAACCCTTGAAACAACCCAAAGTAGTAGGCACTTGATTTATAGATAAAAACTAGCTCTGAGAAGGACTCAGTAACTTGTTCACAGTCAATAATCAGGAGCCACTGTGAATTTAGGCTATCTCATGCTAAATCTGTGCTTGTATTCACTGTCCTCATGGATCTCCATGCTGCATGCAGAGTAGAGTCCTCAGCAGAGCCTTTCATGAACACTACAGCCTGGGTCCCATTTCTGATTATTCTAATTAGTTGGTCTTGGGTGGGGCCTAGAAATAGGGAGTTTATGAAAGCTCCCCCTGGGAATTTAATGTGCATCGAGAGCCAAGATCACTACACTATTTGATATTGTTCCTCATCTTAGTTATCTTTCGTCTCAACCTCCTAAAATGCAATAATCTAGGTTATCCTTTCCAGAATGGGGTAAGGTATGAAAAGAACACTTCCGTGGTTGAAAATTTCCAATGCTTTCTTATATAGGTTTACTGTATAAGACCTGTACATTAGATGTGAAATGGAGTTCTTTATCCAGCCACATATAACAAGGTGTCTGAGTAGGATGTCATAATTTTAAATTCACTTTTTTCCTGATTCTCCTGACAGGTAATCTTCCCAGAACATATGATCTATTTAAATTGCCTTCTGAGCTGTATTTTTATCTTTAGTACACTTGGCCCACACATCCTCTGATTCACAAAAGGATAATATAGGGGTCACCTGAAATCATGCTGCTTTACATTTGGTTAAAGAAAGTGTCTCACCAAACTAGAGTTTAGATAACAGTATTCTTGCTTGGAGAATCCCAGGGATGGGGGAGCCTGGTAGGCTGCCGTCTATGGGGTTGCACAGAGTCGGACACGACTGAAGAGACTTAGCAGCAGTAGTAGCAGCAGAGATTTGTTAACTCATCATATGAAAGCCTGTCATTCTGTGGTTTTATTTATTTCTTTTTAAAAGTCAAAGGAAAAGAAAGAAAACATTGAGCTAATAGGCAAGTCTGAAAAAAATAAGAACGAAGAAATACAACCCCTAAAATTAAAACCTGACATCTGTTTATCATGTGTTAACTATTTGATGAAGTGGTCACAGTTTATGTGACTGGATAAAAGTAATTAAAAGAAACAAGCACAAATCCAACATCTCTGTTTTAGCAAATGACCTTGTATGTATAGGCTTTGCACTGGAAGGGTTGATAACGCTTACAGAGGTGATCAAACAGAAGTTGCTACTGTGTTCCAGAGATAAACCACTGTCCAGTGGCTGAGTGCTTTGGCTTATCTGTGAAATGTGGCTAAAGACTCAGGAAGTACGAAAGAAAGCGTGGATATAAAATCTGCTGTGGTAATGGGGGCCAGGGAAGCAAGGTAATCTGAAACCATAATTTTAAGTAAATTGTAATCTTCCTATCGCAAAATGTACTATCATAAAACAAATATAACTATAATGTGTGGAATTTCACTTTCATTTATCTTTTTATTACATCTATCAAAAGGCAGGTTAAGTCTACCTGATAAAAATGTTTCTCCACTGGAAAGAGTTACACTTTCTTGAAAATTCAATTGCTGGTAAATAAACAGTAAAATACAGACTTTTCTATCTTTAGGAATATATCAGAGTTATGTTTTAATGATTTTGAAGTCATAGAGGTCATCTTTCATCCTAAACTGTATAATAGAATTTAATTGATTACTAGGTTTTTTGGATTAACTCCATAATTTTCTCCTATTCACATTCTCTAGAAAATAGACTATTAGTCAAAGATAGAGCCTCTGAATTTCAGCTTCATTTTTACTACCAACATAAATTTTTAAACTTCACTATCATTTATATAACTTTGATCTGTAGTCAGACATGATTTCTTCATTGAGTAAAGAGTTTCATTTCCAAAACTATATTATTTTCACTCCATCTCTGTTAGTGTCATATTTACCTGGTACAAATAGTTTTAATAAAAAGCAACATATTCATAATATAAAGAACACTTGACAAGGATCCACAGGATATAAACCTCCCCAGTTCCCGGATTATCCTGGATTTGAATCTCTGCTTTATACACTGTAAGCTGTGGACAAGCCACCATCTCTTCATCTGTCTTCACTTAAGTGTCCTTGTGCCTGACTTGCAGTGTTGATATGAAGATGGTGATATATGTGAAACTGCTTTGAAAATCATTGATTACTTTATAAATGTAGACACTGTAATCAAAACCTTCCTAAATCATGACATCTGCATCTCATTCTTTGGCAGCAAGATAGAGGGAAGCGCTTCTAGTTATGTATCACGTGTATCTAAGAGTTGTAGATAAAACCCTGATTAGAAGGCTTCATCTAGTCCCCTTGAACAACCATTTAAAAACTTCTCTGCCTCTCTTATCCCATTTGTAATAACTATATACATTCCCCGAGGTGGATTTAGAAGGAATAAGAGCCACACACACTTTTGTTCTGTGCTACCAAGGAGACATAGACCATTAAGTTATCAAACGATATCACTGTGCAACCCATATGTTCTTACTTCTAACATTTTCATCTTACAACAGGTTTTTTTATTTTTTCCCTCTGAAAGATTGGGCCTAAAGCAAGATTCTCTGATTAGAACATATCTCCATTCATCTCATTTTTCATTTCTCAGAACACAAGAAATGTTTATTAGATATTTTCACTGTATTTGTATCCAAGCCAAATGTGAAAACAGAGCTGTCTCCTGCTTCTCAAAGGCAGGAGAGAAAATGAAAAGGGAAGCCTGGAAGTATCTTTGCTGGATTGCGTGTGTTTTCTCCCCATATCTATCCCTGACCCCACTGTCCCCATTAGCACTCTTCTAGCGGCATCTGTGGGCTTCCCAGGTGGTGCAGTGGTAAAAAAAATCCGCCTGCCAATGCAGGAGACACGAGATGCAAATTGATTCTGGGGTTGGAAAGATCTCCTGGAGTAGGAAATGGCAACCTGTTCCAATATTCTTGCCTGGAAAATTCCATGGACAGAGGAGCCTGGCAGGCTACAGTCAGCAGAGTCTCATAGAGCTGGACACAGCTCAGCGTACACACACATATTGGCATCTCTACAGCCGTGATATGGTTTAATGATGTCTGTGTGTACTTTCAAAGGCCATTATTGCCGTTTTGACCATCTCTTCTGTGGGGACAGAGTGGGCCTTCTGTTTTCTCATAACTCAGACAATAGCCAAGACAGTACTCAGCATATGCTTTACAGGCCAACTGGACAGACAGCCTGGCTCCCCACTACCTAGCCTGAGGGCCAGAAATACTAAGGAGACAGAACTGGGCAACTAGGGATTCTGTGCACCCTGTAAACAGACATTTGTTGCTCTTACCCGCTAGTCAAGCAGGATGATCCAGTGTTTCCCAACACAACCTGTGCTTTCCCAAGTCCACATTTAATTATGTCACTTTGCTCATGATGCCCAGCCCCCAGTTTTAAATATTTTAATCATCTTTCAAAGGTATCTCCAATGCCAGCCACAGCCCTGAAATTTGTGCATTTCTTCCAAAATTTTGTCAGCTATTTGTCCTATGATGGGGCTTCCCTACTGGCTCAATGGTAAAGAACCCATCTGCAATGCAGAGGACACAAGTCCAGTCCCTGGATCAGGAAGAGCCCCTGGAGTAGGAAATGGCAACTCACTCCAGTATTCTTGCCTGGGAACTCCCATGGACAGAGTCCATGAGATCACAAAAGAGTTGGACATGACTTAGCAACTGAGCATGCATGCATCTGTTCTGTGAATCTCTATGACTCTTGATTCATTGCCATCTTAGGTGACGACACATTCTTTCTTATAGACACATTTATTTTCCTATTGTTTGAGCCCTTTAATAAGAGACATTAGCTGTTACTTAACCCCACTGTAAGTTTTTTTTGACTCATTAAGTGAGGATTACAACAGTAAACCTATCTCATAAAATCATTTTGAGGCTGAAATAAATTAACATGATACAGAACTTAAGTGTGTGTGTGTGTGTGTGTGTGTGGGTGGATGTGCTTAGTCACTCAGTCATGTCTGACTCTTTGGGACCCTTTTGGACTGTAGCCCACCAGACCAGTACTGCTGCTGCTGCTGCTAAGTCGCTTCAGTCATGTCCGACTCTATGCGACCCCATAGACAGCAGCCCACCAGGCTCCGCTGTCCCTGGGATTCTCCAGGCAAGAACACTGGAGTGGGTTGCCATTTTCTTCTCCAATGCAGGAAAGTGAAAAGTGAAAGTGAAGTCACTCAGTTGTGTCCGACTCTTCGCGACCCCATGGACTGCAGCCTACCAGGCTCCTCCGTCCATGGGATTTTCCAGGCAAGAGTACTGGAGTGGGGTGCCATCGCCTTCTCTGGACCAGGGCTAGTACATTGTAAATATTGTATAAGTTATTATTTTTAATAATAATGCCATTGTACCTATCATATGTATTATGAATATGTATGTGGATATTTTCTGTTTTTTTTTAAACTTAACTTATCCTTCATTATACTCCCAGCCTAGCCTAGTTTCTAATATTTAGTAAGTTCTGAATATTTTTAAATAAGTAAATAAAAAATACAGCCCCATTGCCATTGCTGCAATTCTCTAGCGATAGAGTTTTGCCTAAACTGAATTGACATTGCTTTAGTTTGATGAATTTCTAAGCTATTCAGTGGTTTAGTGAGGAATATATCTTTATAAAACTTCCAAATGTCCTCAAATACAGGGTATAATATGTAATTTTTTATTCATTCACTTAGCTGAGCTGTTAATTTTTTATTCATTTGCTTAGTTCAGCTGTTCATAAATGCTAATCTCAGTTAAAGTACCTCAATCCTTATCTTACTATTTTAATTACATGATCCATAACAATGTAAAGTGATTCAAATATCTAAACAGAATATTTATAGTTAGAAAGCTAATTGACCTAGGGATTCAACCATTGTTAATATTTGTATGTGCTAACATGGAACAACAGACTGGTTCCAAACAGGAAAAGGAGTACATCAAGGCTGTATATTGTCACCCTGCTTATATGCAGAGTACGTCATGAGAAATGCTGGGCTGGAAGAAGCACAAGCTAGAATCAAGATTGCCAGGAGAAATATCAATAACCTCAGATATGCAGATGATACCACCCTTATGGCAGAAAGTGAAGAGGAACTAAAAAGCCTCTTGATGAAAGTGAAAGAGGAGAGTGAAAAAGTTGGCTTAAAGCTCAACATTCAGAAAATGAAGATCATGGCATCTGGTCCCATCACTTCATGGGAAATAGATGGGGAAACAGTAGAAACAGTGTCAGACTCTATTTTGGGGGGGCTCCAAAATCACTGCAGATGGTGACTGCAGCCATGAAATTAAAAGACGCTTACTCCTTGGAAAAAAAGTTATGACCAACCTAGACAGCATATTCAAAAGCAGAGACATTACTTTGCCAACAAAGGTCCATCTAGTCAACGCTGTGGTTTTTCCAGTGGTCATGTATGGATGCGAGAGTTGGACTGTGAAGAAAACAGCACGGAAGAATTGATGCTTTTGAACTATGGTGTTGGAGAAGACTCTTGAGAGTCCCTTGGACTGCAAGGAGATCCAACCAGTGCATTCTTTTTTGTGTGTATAAATTTTATATTATGTGTATTTTATTTTTTATTTTTATTTTTTTTAACTTTTTATTTTTACTTTATTTTACTTTATAATACTGTATTGGTTTTGCCATACATTGACATGAATCCACCACGGGTGTACATGCAATCCCAAACATGAACCCCCCTCCCACCTCCCTCCCCACAACATCCCTCCGGGTCATCCCCATGCACCAGCCCCAAGCATGCTGTATCCTGCATCGGACATAGACTGGTGATTTGATTCTTACATGATAGAAGGAGATCAGCCCTGGGATTTCTTTGGAAGGAATGATGCTAAAGCTGAAACTCCAGTACTTTGGCCACCTAATAACGCAAAGAGTTGACTCATTGGAGAAGACTCTGATGCTGGGAGGGACTGAGGGCAGGAGGAGAAGGTGACGACAGAGGATGAGACGGCTGGCTGGCATCACCAACTCGATGGACGTGAGTCTGAGTGAACTCCGGGAGTTGGTGATGGATAGGGAGGCCTGGCGTGCTGCGATTCATGGGGTCGCAAAGAGTCGGACACGACTGAGCGACTGAACTGAACTGAACCACCCAGAGTCCATAGTTCACCTTATTATTCACTCTTGGGGTCATACACTCTGTGTGTTTAGGCAAAAGTGTTAATAACCTATACACAAGATTTTCATTGCCAAGTATTATTCATTGCCCTAAAAATCTGTTCTGATAGTCTGGTTCAAGATGGTGGAGTAGAAGGATGTACGCTCATCTCCTCCTGCAAGAACACCAAAATCACAGCTAGCTGTTAAGCAACCATCAATTGGAGAACAGTGGAACCCAGTTCTAATGAGGTGGATGAAACTGGAGCCGATTATACAGAGTGAAGTAAGCCAGAAAGAAAAACACCGATACAGTATACTAACACATATATATGGAATTTAGAAAGATGTTAATGATAACCCTGTATGCGAGACAGCAAAAGAGACACAGATGTATAGAACGGACTTTTGGACTCTGTGGGAGAGGGAAAGGGTGGGATGATTTGGGAGAATGGCATTGAAACATGTATACTATCATATAAGAAATGAATTGCCAGTCTAGGTTCGATACAGGATACAGGATGCTTGGGGCTGGTGCACTGGAATGACCCAGAGAGATGATATGGGGAGGGAGATTGGAGGGGGGTTCAGGATTGGGAACTCATGTACACCCATGGTGGATTCATGTCAATGTATGGCAAAACCAATACAGTATTGTAAAGTAAAATAAAGTAAAATTTTAAAAAAAATTGAAAGATACCCTATGCCCAAAGACAAAGAAGCCACAGTGAGATGGTAGGAGGGGCGCAAACATAATAAAATCAAATCCCATACCCGCTGGATGAGCAACCTGCAAACTGGACAGCAATAATATCAAAGTTCTCCCACTGCTGTGAAGGTTCTGGGCCCCATGTCAGGCTTATTAGTCTGGGGATCCAGCAAAGGGATTGGGAATCCTCAGGGAATCTAATTATCTCATTGTTGTTTTAATTTGCATGTCCATAATACCATATGGGAAAGATGTGGGTCATTTTTCCGTATGCCTATTTGCCACATGTGTATCTTCTTTGCTGTGGTGTCTGATAAGATCTTTGGCCCATTTGTTAATCAGTTTGTTTTCTTGTTGAATTTTAAAACCTCTTCAGATACTTTGTTAACAGACCTTTATCAGAATTTATCTTTTCAGATATTCTCTCTTAGTCTGTGGCTTGTCTCCTGTTTGTCTTGAGTTTGTCTTTTACAAAGCAGAAGTTTTTATTTTAATAACGTTCAGGTTATCAACTATTTCTTTCATGGATCTTACTTTGGTGTTGTATCTAAAAAGACATCACCAGAACCAAAATCGTCTAAGTTTTTCCCATTATTGTCTGTGAGTTTTGTAATTTTGCTTTTAGGTCTATGATCTATTTTGGGTTAACTTTTGTAAAGGGTATAAAGTCTGTGTCTAGACTGATGTTTCACATGTGGATGTCCACTTGTTTCAACACCATTGGTTGAAGACTCTCTTGGTTCCATTGTATTGCCTTTGTTGTTCTGTCAAAGATAAATTGACCGTACGTATAGAGGAATTTCTTTTTAATTTAAGGAGCTATTTTAAACTTTATATATTCTGTTGTGAAACCCTTGTGCAGGCAAATGCCATGGCCTGCTATTTGGAAATGAATAACTGTCTAAATTAAGAACCAGAAAAATCTTTCTCAGAAGATATGGAAAGCTAAAGATAAATTTCATTAAACTAATTTATCTAAACTTCATGTAAGATTACACACTCATGAAGTTACTTCTAGATGAAAATGGATATCAGACACACCCTGATTTCCATTAGACTAGCCCTGGTTTCCTTTAGGCTGTGAATATGAAGGTTAGGAATTATTTTCACAAGCAACTGAAATCTACCAAACAAATCACTTGAAGCGTGAAAATGCTAAGCTACTGCCTTACAAGATGCTTGCACTTCTCAGTGGCAGAATGAAGTGGGATGAAGCTCTTTTTACAGTAATTTTAGAATAGAAGCAGCAGCACCTTTAGTGTTTTGGTTGGGGCCCCCACAAAATAAAATTTATTTCACTATTACAAGTTAAAAGCGTTCGGATTTCTGGACTAAAGAAAATGATGTTTTTCTCCCAAAGTGAACTTACTGGTTTTATTGATTCTCTTCTTTTTTTTTTTTTTTTTTGAAAGTTTATTTTATTTATTTATTTATTTTTGGGGGGGGTTAGTTTTTTTTTTTCTTTTTTTTTTCTTTTTTTTTCTTTTTAGTTTTTTATTTTTTACATTTTAAAATCTTTAATTCTTACATGCATTCCCAAACATGAACCCCCCTCCCACCTCCCTCCCCATAACATCTTTCTGGGTCATCCTCATGCACCTGCCAGTGTAGGGGAAACATGTTTTTTTAATATATAACAATGTTGTTTTTCCTACCACAAACTTTTTCCATTTTATTTTTACCTTAAATGCACTGCAGATTTACTTTCAATAGGTTTGTTCTGTTATTAAATTATCAAGTCTAGTATAACTTTTGGTTGTTTTGGTACATAAACATATATATTTGTCTGTTTCTTTGATCTATATTTAGGTAAGATCTAAGTATCCATCCTGCCAATGTACTTACTCATCAAAACTAAGTGGGAAAGGTAAAGGTCTGATAACTTATTTGAATGTAAGCTAGTAAATTGAGATGGGGTAAAAATGACTTTTAATAAGAAAAATTATTTATTGAGGATACATATGTGTCTCACAGATTTCTGTGATTAAGAGATACTGCTCTGCTACTAAATGATATTGATGGTTTTGCTAGTTCCATTCCACAATTTAAATGTAAAACTGTAAAATGGGAATACTTAAGAGTATTATGGTGTGTTGCCACATCAAAAAAATATAAATCTATATATTTATAATTAGTAATAACAGCTTTGTCTCTAGTAACTTTTCCCCAAAAGAAGAGCCTCTTCTGAATTTTACCTGCCTTCAAACTGAAGGTTTGAGGCTAGAAATTTTATTTGCTCTTCTACTGTATCTTCATTAATTTATGATTCATCTTTTCTGACTGTTGATCCTTCATATTTTAAATTCTCTGATCAATAGGATTGACTCTTCTAATTCTGTATGTCAAAGCTAGAAATTATTCCAGCCTTATAAACACCTATTGGGGACAGATTAGCTACAGTATAAGTTTTAAGAACCTTTCTATTTAATTTGTTCAAAGAACACTTATTTTCTGATAATATAAACTTAGAGGTCTTTTGTCTCGTTTGTCAAATAACACTTATTATCTAACAACTGAAGAGTATGATCTTTGGGGGAAATTGCTGGGTCTCTAAGGGGTGTCTTGTGTTTGCTTCTGGCTTAGATTTCAGAAACCACTTGCTTTTCTGTTTTTAGATAAATGACATGTGCAACAACTGTGATGATGACAATGCTAACCTTTTATTACTCAGCTTGGATTTTTCCATTTGGTTCTCTTTGACCCTCACTCAAATTATCAAAAGCTCAGAAAAAAAGAAAAAAAAAAGATGGCTGTTAGCAATAGTCATCATAAATGTAAACCTGGCTACCTCTTCACTGACTCCAATCTGTCAACTTGGAAACATGTAAATGTATCCATTATTTAGCCTCTATTTAGTTTTGCTCCAAATTAAAGCATGTTTTTAAAACATTTTATATAATTGGAGTATTCAAAACACCATAATGATTTCTATTTCTGACATACTGGTATTTTGTGTTTCCTTTACAGAAGTTTACATTTTTTAAACTTAGGATTTTGAAACTAAAACTGATTTCAAGGTTTTATAATTGTCAGTGGCAAAGCTTTACATTTATGTCTGGTATATGCTTCTGTTTTTATTATAGGAATAGAAAAAAGAACTGCAGTAATGCCCTCTTTCAGTAACATCTTTAACTCATTGTTTGAAAAACAAGTCTTAAGGAGTGTTGTCCTGTAACCCTTACTCACATCATAGTTCCTAAAAGGAAATTCTGTATATATAATGCCCTCCATTCTTCACTCCCATATTACTCCCCAAGATTCAATCTGGGATGAAATCACACAGTTCTATTGTAGTTTCCCTACCTAGGATCACCAATGATCTTGATTTAAAATGTTTAGAAACTGTTTTCAGAACTTTTCTTTGTTACCCTTGGTGAAGCAAGGATTACTTGAAATTCTCTGTCTTTGGCCATTCAAGCTGCTCTAACAAAAATATCATAAGCTGGGTGGCTTATAAACAACAAACACATATTTCTCATAGTTCAAGAGGCTGGGAAGTCCAAAATCATGGTGCCATCAGATCTGGTATCTGGTGAGGGCCCTCCTCCTGGTTCATGCATAGTGATCTTCTCACTGTGTCCTCATATGATGGAAGGGATAAGGTATCTTTGTGAGGTCTCTTTTATCAGGGCACTAATCCCATTCATCAGAGCCCCACCCTCATGATCTTATTACTGTCCAAAAACCTCCACCCCCAATATAATCACTTTGAGGGTTAGGATTTTGACATATGAATTTTGAAGGGACACAAATATTTAATCTAAAGTATAGTCTCTCCTGATTTTTCTTCCTCCCTCCAGGTTTTTCCCTTTGCTTCTGTGAATAGTTGTTCTAGTATCCTTTGCTGAATCCTAGAATCTAGACCCCAGAAAAATTTGGAGCAAATTACACGTCTAGAAATCATCATGATAGAGATATAAATTAAAGACATTGCAGTGGATAAGATCTCCCAGACAGGATACGTTCTATACGAATAGAAGGACAAGTGTGGAAACCAGGAAAAGCCAGTTTATAAAGAGGGCTGGGCAGTGCAGACCATAGATTATATTTAATATTTTTTATTGAAGTATAGCTGATTTACAATGTTGTGCCAATCTCTGCTATAAAGTGACTCAGTTATGCATAAATACACATTCTTTTTCATATTCTTTCCCTTTATGGTTTATAACAGGATATTGAATATAGGTCCCTGTGCTATACAGTAGAACCTTGTTTATCCATCCTATATATAGTAGCTTGAATCTGCTAACCCCATACTTCCAGTCCTTCTCTCAGCCACCCTCCTCCCCCTTAGCAACCACAAGTCTGTTCTCTATGCATAGACCACATTTACAAGCAAACTTGGTTGGATAAATATCCAAATTATTACAGTTTTATTATGACACATAGTTTCAGCATTGTATCATTGTACGAACAAGAGAATAAACTAGTTGTTCAGGTTCCTTTCAGACTTTGGATTCCATAATTGTGAATGACAATAACATTTTTACTTTTACAGCTACAACCTTAAGCAAGGAATGGATTTTAGTTGTATCATTCACATTTTAGTGAAAGATGGCTGAATTCAAACCATGCGTAAAGTGAAAGTCAGAGTGTTAGTAGCTCAGTTGTGTCTGACTCTTTGTGACCCCATGGACTGTAGCTCCCCAGGCTCCTCTGTGCATGGGATTCTCCAGGCAAGAATACTGGAGTGGGTAGCCATTCCCTTCTCCAGGAGATCTTCATGACCCAGGGATCAAATCCAGGCTTCCTGCGTTGAAGGTGGATTCCTTACCTTCTGAGAAACCAAGGAAGCCCTGGTTCAGTAAAGGTACTGCTACCTCACAAATGCAATCACAACTGTGATGGATTAGAAACAAGTATTATCATATAGGGCTGGAATGTAGTTAAAAGGGTCAGGTGCCCAAGCCTGAAATTCACAACTGTAGTTAGAACTGATGGATCTAAGACCAGAAGCTGTTAGCCCTGTGTGTCACCCCTTAGGGAGACTGGCTGGAGGTGGCCTCAAGGTGCGAGGAAAGCTTAGACTTCAAAATCCACTCTCTGTCCTCTGCACCACATAACAAAGTATCAAAGTGCTTAGATGTCAGAATGCCATCGTACTTTTGAGCCATCCTTGATTTTACCGGTTATTAATATGTCATTAGATATAACACATTTTTCCAAAGTAAATATGATGTAAGTGTAAAGAATTCTAGAAAGACACAATTTTTTTCAGTGTAAATAAGTAAAGATCCTTTCATTCCTGAGAAAACAGTTGCTTTCTATATAGCCTGATTGTACAAAATACCAGTTTGACATAATAATTATGAAAGAAGTGCTCAATCAAATTTGGCTATTTTTTGTATTTGGAAGCCATTTCCTTCAAGACACTTTTAGGCTTTTGTGTTTGTGTATATAAATGCCATAAAGCTTAAGTTATATTGTAAAAATTATTCCATTAGGTTTCAACTTCAGTACACACACACACACACACGCACACACAGACATAAACCCCTACCAAGTTGCCCACAGTCTCTTTATTAAGAGACTGATTTTTCAGCTTGTGGTATCTAGGTTTGTAAATAGGATAAAGGAAATTTCACATAAATCCTGAAATCTTTGAAAAGCATTCCTGTTACTCAACTAGTAAAAACTCCCTTGGTGTGATTTTAATATTATAGATTTTTAAAAATAGATTCTTGATCTACTTTGTGAAATATAGAGGTCAGGCTAACTGAAAACAAAAAATGGCCATATCAACAATGCTTTTAATACTGAGCATTCAGACATCAACCAACTTGTCAATCTCTGTAGTAAAGTTACATGACTTTTCACATTAGCATTCAATTGAGCCCACAAAGGAGAAAATATGATTTAAATAGAAAAGAATGTGAAACACATGTTATATGTATATGAAAAACAGAGTCACTTTTCTATACACCAGGAACTAACTCAACATTGCAAATCAACTAATACTTCAATAAAAAAAGAAAATGAGCTTCTGCATCAAGCTCACTATAAAAACATTAAAGAGATTTTTTAGTTTCAAGATTTCAATGGAAATCAAAGACTGCTGCTTCTGGCTTCCCCAGTGGCTCAGTGGTAAAGAATCTGCCTGCAATACAGAAGACTTGCAAAGCTGCTGGTTCCATCCCTGAGTTGGGAAGATCCCTGGAGTAGGAAATGGCAGCCCACTCTAGTATTTTTGGCTGGGAGATCCCATGTACAAAGGAACTTGGCAGGCTACAGTCCATGGGGTTGCAAAGAGTCAGACATGACTGATTAAACAAAAACAACAACAAATAAAATAAATTTCATTGAGCTCTCAATGGCCAAAGTGGGTAACAAACCAAATTGATGAAGTCATGATGCAAGTCAAATACCCTTGCACACCAAGTCTGTTATAAGTTTAATGATGCTTTAATGTGGACACTTCTAAGTTTTACAGAGACATACCAAGTGTAGAGCAATGGCCTAATCATTTCCATCAGTTTTTTTAAATAAAAAAGCATAAATTGTTTGAATAATCCCTTGGATTTCTTGGTTAAAAAATGTGATCTATGCTAATGCAACCAAGCTCCATCTCTTTCTCAACATGTGTTTGTACAAATAGAATGGTCACTGGAGTTACTTAGTTTTCTCTACAACCACCAATGTGTTCCAGTAATTTAGACTCCTTCAGATATTATAAGCAAAGGCTAGCAATTCCAGCTTCCCAGATGGCTCAGTGGTAAAAGAATCTGCCTGCCAATGCAGGAGATGCGGGAGACATGGGTTTGGTCCCTGGGTCAGGAGGATCCTCTGGAGAAAGATATGGCAACTTACTCCAGTATCCTTGCCTAGAGAATCCCACAGATAGAGGACCCCGATGGGCTACAGTCCATAGGGCTACAAAGATTTGGACACAACTGAACAACTGAGCACAGCAATTCCTGAGAAAATAAAGCAGGTTCCTATGCTTTCTCAATAATTCCCACTTCTAATTGTAGTGGAACTGATTTATGAAAGAGGAACATCAATTCCTTTACTCCGTTTCCTTTTTGTTTTGAAAGAAACTTCTTTAAAATCTCACTGTCTTTCATTGTATTTTAATCCCTGATGTAATTAATTATTTTTTGAACTGGTAAAAGATACAGAAATGTTCAAAGGAAGCAAAATTTATGGTTTCTAAATGAAATAGTTCTATTCAGTTTTATTCAGGAGTTATCTGTTGTAAAAATTTCATATTTATTGCTGTGAATCTTAAAAATATTGCAAGAAGTTCCACTTAAAATATATTTGGTGATTGCAGCCATGAAACTAAAAGACGCTTACTCCTTGGAAGGAAAGTTTTGACCAACCTAGAGGGCATATTCAAAAGGAGAGACATTACTTTGCAAACAAAGGTCCGTCTAGTCAAGGCTATGGTTTTTCCAGTGGTCATGTATGGATATGAGAGTTGGACTGTGAAGAAAGCTGAGCGCCGAAGAATTGATGCTTTTGAACTGTGGCATTGGAGAAGACTCTTGAGAGTCCCTTGGACTGCAAGGAGATCCAACCAGTCCATCCTAAAGGAGATTAGTCCTGGGTATTCTTTGGAAGAAATGATGCTAAAGCTGAAACTCCAGTACTTTGGCCACCTCATGCGAAGAGTTGACTCATTGGAAAAGACTCTGATGCTGGGAGGGATTGGGGGCAGGAGGAAAAGGGAACGACAGAGGATAACAGGTGATGGACAGGGAGGCCTCAGTTCAGTTCAGTTCAGTTCAGTTCATTCGCTCAGTCATGTCTGACTCTTTGCAACCCCATGAATCGCAGCACACCAGGCCTCCCTGTCCATCACCAACTCCCGGAGTTCACTCAGACTCATATCCATCGAGTCAGTGATGCCATCCAGCCATCTCATCCTCTGTCATCCCCTTCTCCTCCTGCCCCCAATCCCTCCCAGCATCAGAGTCTTTTCCAATGAGTCAACTCTTCTCACGAGGTGGCCAAAGTACTGGAGTTTCAGCTTTAACATCATTCCCTCTAAACAACACCCAGGGTTGATCTCCTTCAGAATGGACTGGTTGGATCTCCTGGCTTGCTGCAATTTATTGGGTCACAAAGAGTCAGACATGACTGAGCTACTGAACTGAACTGAACTGAACTGATGAATGTTACGTTGTTCTAGTTACACTTTTTTAATACCATGTTTCATTGAAAAAAATATAGATGGCCCAAATATAATAGCTAAGATATATAATATGATCAAAGTATTTAAATTAAAATTTAAAAACTAATTCTTATTTTTGCAGGTATCAGTTCTCCATTTGGTATATTAAAAATACAGATATATTAGTATCAATGCATGTTATTGAAAATTATACTCCTTTATTTCAGATCCAAGAAGTTAGCAGAGATAATGAGCAAGAAAATCATTATGAAGAGAGTATCACCTCATTTTCTACATGTTTTCCTAGTAAGTGCTTCTCTGTGTTACATATATACATAACACTTAAATTAAGGTATTTGTAACTGGTAAAGTCAAACTGAAGAGAGTGTGGAAAAACACGAAGAGCAGTGGAAGACATTTAATTAATGGTATGACTTTAAGCATATCATCTGGTAGAAATATTACTACATTATCGTGCTAATTTAAATAGTTCTAACAAGTTCAGTGTTTAATAATCAAACCAGCAGTCTGTCCTACCAAAAAAGGTACACTAGTCAATCTAATATAAATGTTCTGTGATAAGTATGTTTTTTCGATTTTTTTAAACAAAGTCACATTATTTTCAGACCTTAGTTTTCCCCGATAAGAAATGAGAAATTTGTACTAGTTCTCTCTAAGGTCCCCGCTAGCTGTAATAGAATGTAGTTCTATATATAATGATCGAAGACTATTTCAGAATCTTCCTCCATGTACATAATTCTACCC
This sequence comes from Ovis canadensis, assembly GCF_042477335.2. Lineage (NCBI taxonomy): Eukaryota > Metazoa > Chordata > Mammalia > Artiodactyla > Bovidae > Ovis > Ovis canadensis. The sequence goes on along the minus strand of NC_091250.1, from coordinate 38,758,450 downwards.
ATCATGCCTGAGTCCATTGGTTCACAACTGCTTGCTCACTGGGCTAGTCTGATGGGCATCTCCCACTCAACATTTCTAAATCTGAAAGCCCCCAGTCATGCCCAGATCTACTCTACCTGCTGACATTGCCATGTCAAGAAATGAAGATTTCTTCCTTGTTCAATTCAGTCCCCAAACTTGGAGTCACCCTTTTTTACTTTCTCTCCTATCCCATTTCCAATGTACTTCCACTAAAACGATAGTACTGTGAACTCTGACTTCACAATATAGCCAGTATTTCCTTACCCTATCACTGTTATTTATCCACACTGTCCCCTCTGGCATCAGCTCTCCCCTGGATTGTCGCAATAACACAGTGGCTCTTAATGGAGCACATTTTCTACTCCCAACAGAGAATGCATGTCAATGAATGGAGATTTTGTTGTGGTCATGAGTTGAGAAGGGAGTTTTGCTAAATATTCTGCTAAATATTCTGCAATACACAGGACATGCCCCAGGAAACACAGGATTATCTTCTCTAAAACGCCAGTAGTACTCTGTTAAGAAACCTTGAAACAGCTGCCTTCCCATTTGCCCCTAATATTCTGTACTTTATGAAGGAACTATTCACATTTATGTTCCAAATTCTCCTGTTCTTACCACAAGTTGTTTGCACTTTGAACAGTTCACAGTTGATGCTCCACAAAACTGCCTACCGGTTTTTCAATTGATGGGATGACTTGCAAATCAAATAATATTAAATATAATTCCTTAGCTAGCATACTTTGGCAAAATCAGTAAACTCTTCAAACACTAGGGCAGAACACAAAATCATGCTAAATGATAATGTAATCAATCAATGTACTAAATTTTAAAGTTTTACTTTTTATTATCATTTTAATGATTTATTATCATTTTAGTGTTAAAGAAAGTGATGAAAATGCCATCACTGATAATGACCATGTATTTATTATGACATTTGATTCTCAGAAGTACTACCTATAATAAGAAGACATTATTTCAGTTATTGGTACAGAACCACCTCATTTCTACAGACTCTTGGGACCTGAAACTGTCACCGATATGAAATTCTGTGTGATTGGACTCAGGCCTCTGACTCTTTCCTTAGAGAAGTGAAACATAGAACACCCTAAGTCAGCAAATTTCCATTGGTATCATTTCTGTGAAGTTTCCTAAAACCCATTGACCCACCACGTAAGACTCTCTAGGGCTGTATTCCAGGTTAGGGCATATTTGACAAGGACTAAGGAGACCCTGATGGCTCAGAGGTTAAAGCGTCTGCCTCCAATGCGGGAGACCCGGTTCAATCCCTGGGTCGGGAAGATCCCCTGGAGAAGGAAATGGCAACCCACTCTTCTTGCCTGGAGTATTCCCATGTATTCTTGCCTGGAGTATTCCAAGTATTCTTGCCTGGAGAATCTCATGGATAGTGGAGCCTGGTAGGCTACAGTCCACAGGGTCACAAAGAGTCAGACACGACTGAGCGACTTCACTTTCTTTCACAAGGAGACCCTGTTGCTTAGACAGTGTTTCCATAAAATAGAATACATAAACTGAGCATGTTAACATAAAGGTAGCTGTAAGGAATTGCGTATAGCATGAATGTGATTCTAAGTTGATGATCGATTTGCCCAGACAGGAACAGTGAAGTCCTTTTGCTAGCCTGAGCAATGATTTCTTTTCAGCCACTCCATTATTTACTCCATCAGCATATCTAGAAACTACTTTATTTCAGGCTGTGTTTGGGGTTAGAGGCAGAAAGATGAATGAGGTCTGTGCAGAGATCTGTGCAAGAACGAAACACCGTCTGCTCTGCCCCAGCTGATAGTTAAGGAATCTTGGTTGCAGTTCTAATACTAGCAGCTAGACCTTTTTTCTTTCCCACATGAAAAATGAGAGAAATTAAAAATAAAATTCATGTAGAAATACGTAGTACCATCATGGACATGATTTTCCCACATGACTGATTTTTTTCCTCCTGTTGCTAAAAAATGTCTACCATGTAACTCTTCGTATAAAAAAAAAAATTCCTCTTTGTCTGTACTCTGCCACTTGTCTTCTTTAGCTGTGTTTTAGTTTAACAAAACTTTGAAACAACAGTTATTTGCTTTTCTATTGCACTCATGACCCCAATTCGCCCTTTCCCTCCAGTATAGATTCCAAAGTTCATTTCAAATTTTTGTGAATACTTTATTTAGAGCAGAATTTCTATAAAGAAAATATCAACCACAAGTTTTAAGAGTTAAAGTTATTGCATTCTGTATTTTTTTATTTTCTTCCTGGGTAGCTAGAGAGCATTTACTGTGTACAGTGTAAACACAAATAATGGAATCATGATTCTTAGAGTAGAGGAAATTTGCCTGAATCATTTGGTTAAATTTCAAGATAGAATAGATTTTTTTGGTGAGAGAACTGAGCCTTAACAATATTTACCTACTCAGCTCAGTGCTCTGTGATAACCTAGAAGGATGGGACAAGGGGGTGGGAGGGAGGCTCAGGAGTGAGGGGATATGTATACATTTATAGCTTATTCACAGTTGCTCTACAGCAGGAACCACCACAACATTGGGAAGCATTATCCTCTAATTAAATTTTCTTTAATTTTAAAAAGTAGAAATTTTTTTTTAAAGTAGAAAAAATGTTTACCTATTGTTGGTAATTTAGATGCCTTCCCAGTGGAAAAATAGCAACACTTTATCAAATAGTATTTTTAAGAATTAAGATGTCATCTGGTGATAAATGTTAAATAATAACTAAATAAGAATCACAGACTCATTTGATCACAGTATTTATAAGCAAGACAAGATTTTTGTTCCTTGTCTTTACCTTTTCCATCACTTACTTATTACTTGTTAGGTTGGTTATATTGTTGTCTACTAAAAATATGGTAATGCAGTCATATACTGAATCTGCTCAAACAATAACTTTAGAGAATTGGAATATTATTATATATGTAATATCAGAATATTACATATTATTATTGTGTATGAGAGTGTCATAAACTGAAGTAGCAGGATGTAATGGAGCTCTCTCGGTAAATATTTTAAAAGCTCAGTAATGGCTATTCACCAAAACTACATGTTTGTTAGCTTTCCCCTGTATCAGTTCATAAAAGTTTAATTAACATTACCACCACTTCTGTACCAAGTTACGAAACATTAACTGCCTCCAGATGGAGCGTTTAAATGAAATCCTACAATCTTTGTCATAAACAGCCGTACAGAGCCCAGCTCTCCACCATAAAAGCTGGCCTTACAGGCAGAAGGCAGAAGAAGCCAAAGGGAATGAAATGGCAGAGGAAGAAAAAGAGCATGAATCAGGCATGGAGGCAGAGCACAGCCCTCCAGAGGTTGACAGTGAAAGTGAGAACCAGTACGATGACTTGTATGTGTTCATTCCTGGAGACAACCCTGAAGATAATTCCCAAGAGCCCCTCGTGTGCCCCAGACCACCTCTCCCCCCACCACGACCTGTAACCACTGCCTTCCAACCAGAAAAACCTCACTTCCCAGTACAAGGTAAGTTTAAGTTTAAAACAACTTTGAAACTTTGACACACTTAAAACAGCATATAGTACAGCAGTGGTGAAGCTATACAAAGATCACCATTTAAAACCAAGAGGAACTTTCCTCCTGTTCTTTAATAACTAAGACCTGAGAAATCAGCTAAGAGGTACCTGCCACTAACTCCCTTCCTCCCTCCCTCCCTCCCTCCTTTCTTCCTTTAGTCCTTCTCTCTCTACCTTTCCTTACCCCTCACTCCTCTTCTTCCCCTCTCCCTCCCTCTCTCTCTTTCTTTTTCCTTCCAGGCAAGAAGTCTCATTACAAAGCTTTCTGTAAGTAAAGAAATAAAATTTGGAAGGAGTTTGTCACTCTTCACATAAAATGAACCTCAAGCGTCATGTGGAAAAGTAAATGACAACTTTGGGTTTTAAAAATACTCTTAGTTTTCTGGCAAAAGAGAAAGGCTGATGTGTTACAGATTTGAAAATGAGCTTGGGCACAGTCACTCAGTGGGGAGCTGCAGGGGAAGCAAGTGGTAAAGGGTTTATCACACCGTGCATTGAGACCAAAGTCTAAAAGCACTCTGTCTCGCTAAAGTGGAAGAACAATTAAAAGACTGTGATAGCATTGTTCCCAGATGCGGGAACGAAGCTGTGTAGCAGCAGAGGTGGGAGTGCGAGTGGGGGTGAAGGGCAGGAAGCATCCCCAGGAGCTTCCATGGCAGGCTTCTCTTCCTGGAATGTTCCACAGCCTGGCAGACTCTCCTGCTCACTCCTACAGTCACTAATTACCACCCACTTTACTGATCACTCTTTCGTGTTTACTTTCCAAATTCATAAAATATTCTTACAAAGAAAATTTAATAAGGATGAAAGAAGCATCTATTATTAAAGCCCCATTTGTCACTGTACTTGAGTTGTCAATCCTAGAAGGCTGTAAAGTCTTTAAAGACTATTTTTAAAAAGTGAATTTTGAAACCATGAAATTCAGCATTTGTGTTCTTGAAGGCATTATCTCTATAAAGGTTCAAGTTAATCAACATAAACCCTTACTGAGATTATGTACTTTATAAGAGATGGAAAGTACTTCTTAATGAAAAGTATGGGAAACCTAGTGGGTACTTTCTTGATTCATTCATTCATTCATGCAACAAACACATATTGATTACCTACTATGTGCTGAGCTCTTGTAGACTGCTGAGATAGATCAAGGATGTAGGTATATCAATATTGGGAGTGGAGGGAGAGATGTAAATTAGTATGTGCTTGCTTGCGTGCATGCCCAGTTACTCGGTCATGTCTGACTCTTTGCAACCCCTTTGAATACAGCCCTGACAACAAAGTTTGGGTGTATTTTTCTCACTTTTATAGATATGAATAGTTTTATGTAGTTATTAAAATCAGTTATTAAGAAAACAAGGTTGTCTTATGTCAGGTTAAAGCTATTAAAGGAGTTAATTTTTAGCTACTTTTTAAAAGGAGCTAAATAATTTAAATAAAATTTTAAATCCTGTTTTTTCTAATGTGCATTTCCATATATGATATGTTGGTTAGGAGGTTAAAAATTATTCCACAGAGAGTAATTTTCACCAGATACCTAGGACCACAAGTATAATGTTGGCTAATATATCTTCTGAAAAGTACTAAATATAAAAAGCAATATCATACAAAAACTCACTCCTGTTATTTAAAAACAATATTATTACATTTTCAATGCAGTGTTACTTTTAATTACAGTGGGAAATGGCAGCCCTTTCCAGTATTCATGCCTGGAAATCCCATGGAGAGAGAGCCTGGCAGGCTACATACAGTCCCTGAGTTTGCAGAGTCGGATACAATGGAGTGACTGAGCACAATTTTAATATCCTATTTTTTCATGGGGCTAATATTGGAAGTGAATTAAAAGTAAAATGCCAGTATTTTTTCTTAAAATTCTTTGATTGAGGTCTTTGAAGGTAAGACTAGAAGCTCCCACTTATTTTTCGCTGGAGACTGTATATGTTCTTTGACTTTAGCTAATGATAGCTTCAGGAATTGTTCTGTACAAGTTTTTTCCTGCCTTCAAACCACTGATAAAGAGAAGCCACGTCATGAATGCCCCAAGCATCAAATTCCTTATGATGGATTCATGAACATATTCATTGGAGAAAATAGTTACATAGAACACTTTTCAGTTTATAACTGACATCCTGTCTCTTTGTATCTTCACAGCAAACTTTCAAGGCAACCATCATTATGATCCCCCTTTGATTTGGGCTTCCCTGATAGCTCAGCTGGTAAAGAATCCACCTGCAATGCAGGAGACCCCAGTTCGATTCCTGGGTCAGGAAGATCTGCTGGAGAAGGGATAGTCTACTCACTCCAGTATTCTTGGGCTTCCCTGCTGGCTTAGCTGGTAAAGAATCCACCTGCAATGCAAGAGACCTGGTTTCAATCCCTGGGTTAGGAAGATCCCCTGAAGAAGGAAATAGCTACCCGCTCCAGTATTCTGTCCTGGAAAATTCCATGGACGGTATAGTCCATAGGGTTGCAAAGAGTTGGACACAACTGAGTGACTTTCACTTTGACTTAGATCCAAGACCCTAGAGCTTGTAATTAGAATGTGTCAAATTCTTCCATGGACAGGTTTCCTGGGCTCTTAAGATTCTTATCTTTGTTCTACATTCTTCCCCAATTATTTCAAAAATTGGATTATAGGAGTGATATATTTTAATCATTATTTACTAGTGTACAGTCTGAGTTGAGAAAACTCAGATCCAACTCCAACATGATAAGTATAACCTGATACACTGGGAAATGAAAAGCGAAATGTTTTCTTTCTAGCACAAGACCAACTTTAGAAAGAGTTGAGAAAAGAGGTAGGTGGAGAAACAAAGAGAGTTAACAGCTCAGGAAATCAGTTCATAAAAGTAAGATAGTTGACACATTCTGCTAAAAATGAAACATTGTACATGTGTTTCCCACACACTTAATCTGGTTTCACCTAGGATACTGTCAGTGAAACAGAAGTCATGAAGTCAGAATCTCAAAACCATATTCTTCACAAGGGAAAAGGAAAGTCTTGAAGATTTTAAAGTTAATGCCAGGCATGTTAGCATTCATACTTCTTGGGTTAAACTAACTGAAATAAGCTAAAACTCAGCAGGCAGGTGATCTCGGGCTCTCCTTTGGTTTCTCCTCATAAGCCTACCCAAAACAATTGCTGAATCTTCTTATAATAATACCTTTTTATTCTGCTCGTAACCATTTGTCTTTGTCCCTACCTCCTAAGTTTCCCCACTAAAATATCCATTAAGTAAGCTAAAAAATTTTGATCAGATTCTTACTAAACAGAAAAGAGACTAATTCTTCCTTAGTTCATGAGCATGAATCTCAGAACAACGTAGAGAATTGACAGTTTTTCAGTCAATAACTGAAATAATCTCCATTTTTATTGTTTTCATTAATACTTTAACACCTGTCAAAAGGACACATTTAAAAGATTTTTCTCATCGTCGGGCAGAGAGAGCCATCAAAATTCTCTTCAACTTATTAATTGATCACAGTATATAGTATCTTTGTCTTCCAAATAAACTGCTGCTAGAATATTTTAATATGTTCTTATAAAAATATGTAAAGATTTTTCTGAATATGAAAACTATAAAAGACTACTAAATAAAGACTATTTATTAACCATAAAATATTAATTCTTGGAAAATTAATCTTCAAGCCATTGATTTTCTATGCCATCTTTTATTTCATGAACCCTACTTTCAATATCCTTTATCAAGGAATGAGGTTCATGTTGGCGTATAGAAATCAAGAGAGCCAGACTGAGACTTAGTATAAGAAGCTAAACAATGGTGCTTTTGGCTAGTCCCCTCTGTCATTTTCAGAGAAATCGATTTTAGACAAAATACCTGGTTCAATCCCTATAAAAGGTAAAATGGCTTCAAATTAAAAAAAAAAAATTTTTGAGAACACTAGGCTTGAGAAACACAAGCGTTCAAAGTATTTGATATTTGAGGCTTAGTTTTATGATTTGATTTCCTGATGTTAAATCATTCATAATCTATGTGGAAAGTAGTTATATGCCTATTTGTATGTTTTCAAAGAATGCCATGTCTTTAACAAACTTATTCTAAGAAGTTAACAATTACAGACTGAAGGAGAATATGTTAGTAAATTACATGATTCGCTTTTCTCGTTTTGGAATTTATAGAGTAATATACAAATTATTTGGGGGGGGTGGAAATTCAAACAACTGACAAATGGGCACCAATAATATTGTATAAAGTATAAATAATTACCATTCAAATATTTTATAAGCAGGGAAATTGCTGGAAGGCCAAATGGAGAGAAGTCAAAGTTGGTGTGATTTCAGTGCAAGATATGAAACAGGAAGTGATTCTGAAGAAGAAAAGAAAGAAGATGAAAAGGGCCGGGAAGAGGAGGAAGACCCATACACTTTCGCTGAGATTGATGACAGTGAATATGACACAATACTGGCCAGCAGGAGTATAAAGAAAAAAGCTGGAAGTCGCTCATTCATTATGAACAGACCTCCTGCCCCCACACCACGGCCCACAAGTATCCCTCCGAAAGAGGAAACTACACCTTACATAGCGCAAGGTAATTTGTTCCATTATTGCTGTTATTGTTTGTTTGTTTATGTGTTTTTGGAGACTGTCCTGTCTTTTGGTAGGATCTAAAACCTCAAAGATTAAAAGTATGTTTTAGAGTCAGTTAAGTTGTGTTGGCCCATTTTTTAATTTAAACACACAATGGATAAAGAAAATAAGGACAATGTGTGGGGTTCTGGTTTGTAATTGTTCATTAAGAAGGGTAGTTTTGACTATGAAACCATAGTATGTGCAAAGAAATACTGTTCGGTGCTTCTCCCATAATTCTATGAGGAAGCTCAATTCCCATGAATAACGTGTACCACAAGAAAAATGTAGATACTTTACTTTGCCCCTCTTCCATTCACAATAACTTTAAAAAATCTAAACAATTTTGAATACTAGAATCTTAGATATGCAATGCAAGTGTCTTTGATAACTGTACTTCACCCCCAATGATTAAGATTCACTTCATCCATGATAGAATTTTTGCTTCATTTTAGATTGCAATTCTTTGTCATTCTCAGTTAAATCTAAATATAAAAAACATAAAAAAGCCTTAGAGCTTTCTTATATCTATAACCCCAATAAGATGTGTTGACTTTGCTATTATTTCCTCACATTCTTGTGCAGTCTGGTTTGGTGCATTCCATGAGTCACTGGTGTCTAAGACATGACTTTTATTCATCAGTGTATCATAGACACATGTACTTAACCCCACTTTTGGGGTTAGATACCACCCTAGGGACTGAAAATGTGAAGTAAACCATTGTTTCCATCCTTGAGGTGTTCTAAGCAACAGCTATACAAATAAATATATAGTACAATTTGACCTTTTATTAGAGATTTTTGAATAAAATATTTGGGATTAATCAAAATGTTTGGGTGACAACTAAAGATGAGAGGCAATATATTATACATTCAAATAATCTAAACGAACTACACAAGCAGAACATTTAAATATATACCACAGATTCGCTCAAAAAGAACGCAGTTATTCATCTGTGATCAGTATGTGCAAAAGAAACCATTCTATTGTGTAAGTAGTATGTACTGAGAGATTTGTGTAAGAAAATTGAGCAAGTTTTTCCATTATAGTTTACACCTACTTAACAGTGATGTGCTGATAATGTTTAAGACACTATTAAAAAAATAGAAACCAATAACAAATTAATAAAGATTTCAGCTAAAATAAAATGTCAGCTGGAACAGTTATTAGATTATTAAGGCAAGGGATAAGTTGTAATTAGAATTTTTCACATTGTCTAGCATAGTGGCTCTAGGATATTGCATACAGGCCTTCCTATCAGCAGATTCTACATCTAAGGATTCAACCAACTGCACCTCAAAAATATTCAATAAGAGAAAATTCCAGAAAGTACCACAAAGCAAAGCTTGAGTTTGCCTCCAGGGCAACTGCTTACATAGCATTTATATTGTATTTTCAGCTAATTATATAGCATTTACGTTATATTAGGTATTATAAGTAATCTAGAGGTGATTTGCAGTAGACAAGAGAATGTACATAGGTTATAGACAAATACTGTAGCACTTTATAAAAGAGACTTGAAAAGTGAAAATGTTAGTCTGTCAGTCATGTCCAACTCTTTGCAACCCCACGGACTGTTGCAACAGGCTCCTCTGTCTGTGGAATTCTCCAAGCAAGGATACTAGAGAGGGTAGCCATTCCCTTCTCCAGGGGACCTTCCCAAGCCAGGGATCGAACCCCAGTCTTCTGCATTGTAGGAAGACTTTACCATCTGAGCTGCTAGGGAAGCCCAAAAGAGACTTGAGCATCTGCAGATTTTGGTATGGAGGAAGGAGGTCATGAAACTAATTTCCTGTAGAACCTGAGGGACAATGCTCTTTGACAAAGTTGTTAAATCCCAATACATTTTTTTTTTAAGAGAGAAGATAAACATAATTTAATGAAAGAATTTGGTTGTATCCTAGAAATTTCTGAACAGGTACATCATCTTCTGCATCTCAGTCTTTAGGGAGTTCTCAGGACCACAAAGACCATGTTGTGTTTCTCTACTTTTGGCCCTTTATCTTCTCGCCCTTCTGCCAACTGTCATATTCTTGTTTTCCATGAATTCATTCTTGTGTTCTATTTTTTCTGTATCATTCATTTCTCTTTGTTTACTGGTAGTGGGGGCAATGAAGTTTAATTTCTTTGTCATGGCTTTTCTCTCACTTTGCTTTGATTCTAATTTATAAATTTCTGTGATATTGATTTCTCTTTAGCTCTCATATCATCTGTATTATCTTTGTCTGTTGTTTGTCGGTTTGGCCTGGAACTCTTGATACCTCCATGAGCTAGGTGGCTCTTCCTTACTGTGCTTTCATGTTGAAGAATGAGGCACCAAAGCCTAGATGGAAGCTTTCCCTACTCACTTGTGGACTGCGCTGTAGGGCAGTAACATAACCAGCTTTTTCACTGAATTATCCCAAAGTGTAAGTTTTGGTAGATCTAGTCTCCTGTTTTTCAATATCTAGAATAAATTCCAGCTAATTGTAACCTAATTTATATACCTGCTTGCCAGTGCTCTGAAGTCAGAGTCTGGGAAGGAGACGGAATCTCACCACTCAGCATGCACTATTCAACTTGTTCTCCCCGTGTTCAGTCCAGCGTCTGAAACTCCTTCCACCCACTGCACCTGGTGTGCCACGGTCCTTCTCTTCACTTTCCCCAAGAACAAACTGCTCATCCTAGAGGACTGCCTTATTTCACTGAAGAATGGATTAGAAGCAATGCCTGCTTTAGACTGCCAACCAAGCTCCATGTTCTATAAGAGCATTGGGATGGTTCTCCTTCTCACTCATAGCTTTATTAATTATATAAAGTTTTATTAAGAACCAGATGATAAATTCTTTCTGTGTATTAATAATTCAAATCCCCTACATAACCATGGTACAATTTGTCTTTCATACAGACACACAGGAACTTTAAAGAATCTTAAAAATCTTGAGTTTCTAAGAAATTTAAAGGCTGTTTATCTCACCTACTCATCCCAAGTCCAACACCTATCAATATTTATAGGAAATCTTTCATTCAATTACATAATCAAATTTGTTCTCACAGCATTTGTGTTATATGCAGACAGGGATCACTGTTACGTGATTTATTTTGGTTTTGTTTTGCACTTAAGTACATACAAGCAAGTATGATTATTTTCCCTATATTTCAAAGCAGTAGCAAAAACTGAACTATAAATGAGGTCATCAAAGTCCCTTTCCATTATTTCTTCCCTTTCTCTTTTCCTGGGATATACTTGCTGGCCTCTTCCTTTTATGCTATTGATTGTTGATCATATTGTTCTCACATTAGGAAAACATTACCTCATCATCCAGTTCTTTTTTGATGTTCTTTGCATTCCATGGGATAAATATCTTTCATCACGGCTTCCTTTTTTCTTTCCTAGCTCAGGCAACTCTATTAAATAGAATATCCACCATTTCCCGGAAGGCCATCCATTCCATTTGAAGACTATTAGTTTGCTCTAGTTCTTGCCAGAGCACAGAAGCAATAGCATAATGTTGGCACATCTGGGGTATGTTAAAGTAGCCGAAAGAGAAGGCTGTGGAGCGGGGGATGGAAGAAGGATGCAGATGCCCAACTTACTGTTTCAAAACTCAAGAAAGTGATAGCAAAGTGACTAGGCAAATAAACCAGAGAGATACGGGAAAATCACGTTGGCTTTTGTGGGGTAATAGAATGTGTGTGTGTGTGTGTGTGTGTGTGTGTGTGTGTGTGTGCTTAGTCATGTCTGACTCTTTGCCCAGGAATTGAACTCACATCCCCTGCATCTCCTGCACTGCAGGCAGATTCTTTACCACCGAGCCACTGAGGAGGCCCCATCCAAGTGATTAGAAGCTTGAAACTTTCACTCTCTAGAGAAGGGAGAAGGACTGAAAGTGGACGAAGGATCAGTCATGACTGTGTGGGGAAGCCTCCATACAGTGCTGTTATTACGGGTTTTCAGGAGCTTCCAGGTTGACAAACACATAGAAAGGGTGACATGCCCCCAGATGCTATGGGGACAGACTCTCTTGGGCCAGAGACTCCCAGACTTTGCGCTATATATCTCTTTATCTGGCTGTTCATCTGTATCCTTTATCATATTCTTCAATAAACTGGGAAATAAGTGTTTCCCTGAGTTCTGTGAGCTACTCCAGCATTTTTTTTTTTAGTTTTTTATTTTTTAAATTTTAAAATCTTTAATTCTTACATGCGTTCCCAAACATGAACCCCCCTCCCACCTCCCTCCCCACTCCAGCATTTTAATAGAACCTGAGGGAGGTTGTAAGAATCTCCAATCTGTAACCAAATCAGACAGAAGTTGTAGGAAACCTCGGGACTGGCACCTGCAGTAGAATGGAAGCAGACTTGTGAGCCTGAGCTCTTAATCTGTTGATCTGACACAATGTCCAGGTAGATAGTCTCAGAATTGAATTAGAATGATGGAAGTTGTGGTATATTCATACAGGGTTGTAGGACTTGGTTGGGGGGGAAAGCCCACACATTTGGTGACCAGAAGTGTCTGAAATGAAGGGTGAGAGTGGTGTGAGATGGAGGAGACACACAGGAGGAAAGTTGGGTTTTCCCAATACTGCTTTGAAGGTAGGATTCAGATTCCCCTGATATTACCTAAGCAAAAAACTTCATATATCTGAGATTCAAATTCCTCATTGTAAGTTGGGAGCAGAAATAATATGTACCTTAAGGATTGTTTGGACTTCCCAGGTGTCTCAAGTGGTAAAGAAGCCACCTGCCAATGCAGAGATGCAAGAGACATGGGTTTGATCCATGGATCAGGAAGATCTCCCGGTGGGGAGGGGGGGCGGGCTTGGAAACCTACTCTAGTAATTTTCCCTGGAGAATCCCATGGACAGAGGAGCCTGACAGACTGGGGTCACAAAGAGTCAGACACAACTTAACTGACAGAGCACAGAAGCAAGTACAAATAAATGACAAAAGTGACAAGAATCACATCAATGTGGGTAGAACAGGAGACATCACTAGCACTACAGAGGATGATCAGAAGAATATACCAATCTAGTAATTTCTAAATTTCACGTTTTAAACTAAGCATGCTAAGTACTCCTGTTTGAAGAGGGGAGCCCATACATAATGGGACAAACTTCTAGAATATTCACTTACAACTAAGCATTCTAACTTCTTTCATGCAGCATAACATATCAGTCAGAAAATCTATTTCCATCGTCACCACTATCCCGTCCACAGAAATGTAGCTTATTAATACAAAATTGAATCCATGGTTCGTTTTATCAAGAGATATGTTCCTGGGTTTTTAAAATTCTATTCTTATTATACTAAACCTAATTTTATGTTAACAACCAAAAAAGAATAACTCATTTTTCTTAATGAAAATTTTTGAAGTCTGCCTGCTTCTAAATGCCGTATTCTTTCCATCGTTTGCGCCCTTTAACATTGAAAAGGATCAGATTCATTAAGCTTCAAGAATATAGAGGAATTGACAAGGATTTACAATCCTTAGTGACAGAATTCTTGATTTAAGACTAATCAAGGAAAAAAAAAAGACTAATCAAGGAAACAAAGTGAGATCTTTTCATAGTATAGATAGATTGGTAATAAAACTGTATCCATAAATCATGCAAAGAGATGACTGCCTATTGTGGAAAATTTTTCAGTGTCAATGAACAATTTCCCATTTTCCCCTCACACAATTAATGAAACCAAGATCATTCGTCAGAGTCTGTGTTGCTGATTTGGGGTAGAATATAATTTCCCTTTCAATTCTCAATTGCTACTGAGTTGCCCTTGGCATTTTACAGTGCAACAAAGTTGTATATGACCTTTTTGAGAGCTACTCAGCTACTGGGACCCTAAAATGTCAAGTACAACTCAGTTGCTCAGAAATTTTCCACTTGCAATTCACTTGTACTTGAAATTGATCACGTCCAATGCAATTGAAATGCAAGCAGAGAAGAAAAAAAAAAAAAGCCTTGTAGAATCACTCAGGAAAATTAATCCATATCATTGTAAATGTGACAGAATGGAATGGCTTCTATCTCATTGTTATTATTCAGTCACTGAGTTATGTCTGGCTGTTTGAACCCCATGGACTGCGGCACACCAGGCTTCCCTGTCCTTCATCAACTTGGAGCTTGCTCAAACTCATGTCCACTGAGTCGGTGATGCCATCCAACCATCTCATCCTCTGCTATCCTCTTCCCCTCCTGCCCTCAATTTTTCCTGGCATGAGAGTCTTTTCCAGTGAATTGGTTCTTTGAATCAGGTGGCCAAAGTATTGGAGCTTCAGCTTTAGCATTATTATCTATCCTCATTAGTGAAGAGATAAGGGCACATGTATTAAAGTAAGCCTTAGATCAAGTGCCTTGCATTCTATTCTCTGGCCCAGTGACTTTGTCCAAAACTTAATCTTCAGGACTTAGTATATCACAGGTGTTCTCAGGATAGAAGGATATATGTATCATTTGTAAGATATGGATAGGGTTCTGGTGCAGCTCTGCAAAAGAACAGTTGTTCAAGCTGTGCTTACACGGAGAATTCTGGTCTTTACCTCTTAAAGTACAATATTCTTGTGTACCTGAAGAATCACTTTAGTCATGTCCGACTCTTTGCGCCCCTATGGACTATAGCCTGACAGGCTCCTCTGTCCATGGGGATTCTCCAGGCAAGAATACTGGAGTGGGTTGCCATGCCCTCCCCCAGGGGGATCTTCCCAACACAGGGATCAAATCTGTGTCTCTTTATACTAGAATCTCTGTTAAATTTGTATTTTAATAAGAAGTCCGATTGACCTAGAGTAGTAGTTCTTAACTGGTGGTGATTTGCCTTCCAGGAGACATTTGGAGACATTTGGCAATATTTAGAGACGTTTTTGATTGTCATGGCTAAGACATAGATGTTACTAGCATATATGCCAGGCCACAAAATGTGTCTCAACAAGTTTAAGAGGATAGAAATTATATCAAGCATTTTTTCCAACCACAGTGGTATGAAAGTAGAAATCAATTAGAGGGGAGAAATGGGAAAAACACAAACATATGGAGGCTAAGCAACATGCTACTAAAAAAAACAATGTGTTAATGAAGAAGTCAGAAAATAAAATGCAATGAAAATAAAAACACAACTTTCCAAAATCTACGGGACGCAGCAAATGCAGTTTTAAGAGGGAAGTTTATAGCAATACAGATCTACCATAAAAAACAAGAAAATCTCAAATAACCCTGTCCTTTTGAAATTTTCAATCTGCATTTTTGTAGTTTGAACCTTATTGGCAGAACTAGTATTTAATGTTTATTCAGAGTGAGAGTGACCTGGTCTTACTAGTTACTTATTCAGTTCAGTTCAGTTCGGTTGCTCAGTCATGTCCGACTCTTTGCGACCCCATTAGGACAGCAATATTTCCTGATATAAAGCGAAAAAAAAAAAGCCAGAGAACCAAAAGGTAAACTCATCACAGCTTCTAGTGGATGGCGGTGACTTCCTAACAACCCAAACCACTTTTCTTTGCTTTTCTTTTTTTTTTTTTTGGCCTTGCAACTTGTGGGATCTTAGTTCCTCAACCAGGGATAAAAATCAATATCCCTAACCACTGGACCACCAGGGAAGTCCCTAAACAACTTCCCTTTGACACAAAAGAAAAATTACTAGGGACATCATTAATGTCTACACTAATATCCTTTTTTATTGAATACAGATGTTCAAAAAGTAAAGTCAAATAGTGAGCCCACATGAAATCCTAGGGGAAGAAATTAGCCCCCAGTGCTCTGTAAGCAGTAGGTATTCAGTAAATGTTGCCTGCCTGGTTCAAGAGGAAGACAGACCTGCCTGCCCAGTAGTGAAGTGTAGACTTCGCTAAACACTCATTATAATGGACTCAAGCTCTAATGCCACAGAATTCCATAAACCAACTGCTGTCATTCTCTGAATGTCCCAACTCCCTTAATAAGAAACATTTCAAGAACAGAAACATTCTTATTTGCATCAAAAAGGATAAATATGCAAATCAAAGCAGTTTGTATTCTACCTAAATAAAAATTAAGTTCCTTAGAAGTAGAAAATGTAATTAATAGTGAGATTTCCTGGTTTGGGAGATTTTTATGGGAACACATCTATCAGACTTAAAAGTTTCCATTACAAACTGGAAAGAAAATTAATGTTTTCTCCTTAAGAAGCCAAAGCATTCATTGATATTTCCATTGAATTAGAATTTCTGTACTGTTTTCCTTCATGCAGATATGTACTTTGCAACTTCCCATCACCACCAATCTCCCAAGTATGCCTTAACCACCTCTGTGACTTCACGTGTGCTGCCTGACCATTTGTAGATCTTCACCATCCTCTTCTCCCCCCAAAATCCCACAACTCCTGGCTCTATGTCTGCCAGTCAGTAAACTGCTTTCAGATGAAAGACCTTCATATCATGTGGCTGATGTGACTATTTCTGTTTGTGACCATGCCGCCCCTCACACACCTATTCAAATGTGGTGACCTGCATTCGATAAATTCATTAAAATTGGCAACCCACAACTATTGCTAACAGAATGAAATGGTGCTTTTAAGCTGACAGGAGTGCTCAGTCTATCTTGATCCATTTGCAAAGAGGCTGCATCTCTTCCCTGAGCTTCGATTTGATTCGTTAGTATGACTACTTACAGGGTTAGAACGTTCTGTTCCCTGCCTTTGCTGGCTAGACAGGAGCTGTTTACATTGCTTGTCTTTACCTCACTCTGCCTTTTTGTCATCAGCATGCTCAGGGTACAGACTGGGGAACAAGGCAGGCAGAGTAGGGCTGTGGAGGTTGCATTATGGCCCCTGCCCTTCCTGCCTGTTTCTCATCTCTGTCCTCTCATCAGTAGGCATTAATGACACGTTTGACTCTTGCTTAAAATAAGACACCAAAAATGGAGGACAGAATGAAAACTGACCATGTCTTGTTTACCTTCGCATCCTTAGGACCTAGCACAGCACTTAGCTACATGGTTACCAATCTAATGAAAGTTGGCAGAGTGATTAATAAATGCTACTATACTAAGGACCTGAAGCACAATACCAATCTGTATATTTCATATCAAATCCCTGGTTTCAGGAACTATCAACAGTGATAGGTATACAGCTCCAAACATTTCATTTCACACTTCTAATGGGCATGGAACATCAAGGGCTTTGTGGTTTATAATTCATTTCCTTATGAATGCACTTGGCTATTGCACAGACTTTCCATTACCTTAGCCACTTATAAAATAATTCCAAATAAGCTTTATCAGATTTTCAAAGAAGGGCAGCCCTGGAAGAATCTGTTTGCTTGAAATAGGCCACTAATGAGGTTGACATGAACAATGTTCTTGCAGAAGCAACCTGGAAAGACAAATAGTGCAAGTGAATTCGTTATATTTCACCTTCTCCTCCTCCTCTGCTCTTCTGTTAGTTCTGCTTTGCTTAACATTTTGAGTATTTAATACTATGCAAATTTTTCCCATTCAGTATCATTTCTATTCTAGAGAAAATTTTACGGAAGTCATTCTATCAACATTTAAAATAAATGGGTTGGTATTTGGGGCATTTGCATTGTTTGAGATTATTTTGAGCCTCAAAAATTGTTTTTCTTCCTTTATGGACTTTTTTAATGTTTAAAGGTAGTGAAAGGTACTAATAATGCATTCATTATTCTTTCTCCTTAAATTCCAATTTTAGGTAGGAAGAGAAAAATAAGGTTTCACTCAGTCAGAGAATCATCAAAATTGACGTTATGTCATAATTGCCTTGACAGCATCGTTTGAACACTGACGCAATAAAATACTGTCAAGAATAATATTCTCCAAGATTTCAAACACATGGGGACAGAGCCACCTCCATATATTACAAAAAACTAACATTAGTCTGTGACTTAACTTTCTATTGTTTCTGTTCATCTAAACCTCCACTAAAAAGAATTGCTTCATCAAAACCATGCATTTTATTTAAATTCATGTGCACTTAAGAATTTATCCAGGAATTTCCCAAGGCCTGATGGGCTTGGGAAAAAAGAATTGGTAGCATTTTAGCATGTCAGAACTGAGTAAGACCCTAGAGATCATCTCATCTTAGCCTTAACTTCATTGGCAAAGGAAATAAAGGCCCGAGGGAAAAAGTCATTTTCCCATGTCATGCATGTTGTTAATATTAAGATAAAGCTACACTCCTTCCACTGTTCCAAGTTGATTACCATCCTGGTATTCAGATTTTTTTTCAGTTACTGTATGTTTAGAACAGACTTTCATCTTACCACAAATCCTGTTGTACAAAAATAATACTTTCATATCTGAACCTGAGTGATTCATACTCAATGTTTGGTTCTCCCTATAACATGAATTTTCTAGTTGTCTCCTATAAACATTATGCATTTTATGCTTAAAATGCATAAAGCTTTCTAGGACCAAGATTTTGTTGGCAGACATAATTTAAATGTTTCAGCTAATGTTTACTACAAAAAGAAAGATTAACAAATTCTGGAATTTATATCTTTTCCTAAGGCTAATAGAGCATGTGTCCTTGGTATGCGTGTTTGTACTGGTCGTCCTTTGGGTGGGTTGGCTCTTTCTTCAGGAAACAAGTTAATATAAGTATCTTCCCAAGATAAACTCATATTCAAAAACACCTCCTAACTTTCATAGCAATGAGAAATGGTGTGTTCGGAAATATGTTAATTGCTAATTGAGCTCTTGTAAGGAAATGAGGTTTGTCTGTAGGTGGAAGGAGGGAAGCAGTTGTAGTGGATGGAACCAGAGATGAGTTAGGAGGGAATTTTAAGGGAGATTAGACAGACAGAGAGTCTTCGCAGTAGCTCAGTGGTAAAGAATCCGCCTGCCAACGTAGATGTGGATTCATTCAATCCCTGAATCGGGAAGATCTCCTGGAGAAGGGAGCAGCAACCCGTTCCAGTAGTCTTGCCTGGAAAATCCCGTGGGCAGAGGAGCCTAGCAGGCTACAGTCCATGGGGTCGCAGACAGTCAAACACAACTTAGCAACTAAACAACAATACTATGGAGCATGACTTAGTGCCTGTCCTTCTCTTAAAGAGTTCTGTGATCAGCACGCTCATCATCATCCTCCTCAGAGCATCCTATCCTCTGCTCCAGTCGTACACCCCATTTCACGATGTTATAGCTACAATAGCTGCTTAAATGTCAACATTAAATACACCGCTGTAACTTCTCAATCTAGAAACTGAGACTGTTTACCTGTTTAACATTTCCTGTATTTCACAAAGTCTGAATATTTACTGTCAGCAAAATGTATTTCAACAAAATATAAGGTGATTTTTAACAAATTAATGCCAAAAGCTGGAAAAAGTAATTCTATTTACCAGTACTCTATCAGAGCTTCACAATTTATCAGAGTTCTTAAAGCTTATCAACAAATGTGCATTTTATTGGACAAATTTGTTTTCTGACTTTATCTTTGGATGCAGATGTTTATCCATTTTAATGATTCCATATTACAGCTATTTTTTGTCTGAGATAGTCTCAGTTCCTGTCTTAACAATATTGGTGAAAAGACCCAGAGTGTCTACATGTTATTCAAATTTCAAAAGTGTTTTATTTTTTCAAGACTTTTAGAACTGGCCAATGAAAAAAATCAAGCACCACTTGTAAAAAATGCTTTTATTATCCTAAAATATATTCGTATACCATATATCCATCAGTATATTTTATTTGAGAAAAAATGTAAGCCACAAATTCCAGAACTTGCCAGTAAGTTATATTTAGCATGTTTTCCAAATACTAACTTGAAGCAGAAAATTGATTTGCAACCAAAAATGTTATTTCATGTGTGTAATTTCTCTTAAACACATCATACACTGAAACTATATTTGCTTCACCTATTTGAAGGAAGACAGTAGGGCAGGGTACCCTTTCTATTGACAACAGCTGGCAAAGTATATATGCATAATAAATAATAGTTGATTTGATATGGTTTAGGGAACATTCTTGGGGCTTCCCAGGTAGCACTAGTGGTAAAGAACCCACCTGCCAATGCATGACACATAAGGAATGTGGGTTCAGTCCCTGAGTCAGGGAGATCCCCTGGAGGACTCCAGTATGCTTGCCTGGAGAATCCCTATGGACAGAAGAGCCTGGTGGGCTACAGTCCATAGGGTCACAAAGAGTCAGACACAACTGAAGTGACTTAGCATGCACACACAAAGGGAACTTCCTTAAATTTGAAAAAGTGCTATCTGAATTCCTCACAGATATGACCTTGATATTAGATCAGTTTAAAGAATACTAAAATCAAAGAAGCCAAAATACTGCTGGGATGCATCTCCCAAGCAGAGTGGTCAAGTGCCATCCATCCAGTTGGAACATGCTGGGAGCCACCACAGGAGATCCCACCCATGACAAGGTCATGTGGAAGAGAACTGTTAAGCAAGGCTTCAGAACTCAAGGGGCTCCCTAGGCTTTCTCAAGCATCTACCCCAAAACCAGAATCTGTCTGTTTTACTGTTTCATGACTTTCGCCAACTCCTCTGACATTAACAGGGGGCTAACCCTGACCACCTTTCACTGGAGAAAATCAACTTAGGGCTATAGCTAATAAGTCTCCTGGACATGAGAGGAATATTTCAAATCAAACCCCCTCTGTTAGCATTCTAGCTTGCTCGGCAGGTATATCGAGACCCTTGCAGCTATGCATGTGATTATTTAGAGCCTCCCAACTGTGAGAGGCACAGAAAGCCTAAAACATAGAACCTTTCAAAGGGTTAAAAGTTATTAGAGTAGTGCTGATGTAGGATTTCATTATTGGGCCAATGCTTGTTGCTAAGTTCCCATATCTCTTATCCACTGTGCACCTGGGAATGCATTAGTTAACATAGTGAGAATGTAAGAAAAACAAGTGTAGCCTTGAATTTAACCATATCAGACTTTTGAGCTAATTGGTTCTTTCTTGTAACTCACTGCACCTTGCTCTGTGAAAAACATAACTCTGTTTGGCATTTTCTGAGGCTGACATAGATTAGAAATATAAAGAAAAAACACTTTGAGGGGAAATAAGTTTTCTGGTTGAGCAGCCTTTATCAAAAGAGGGTCATAAAATGTTCACAGGCCTCCAAGGCCAGAAGATACTGTATACAACATCATTTGTGGAAAAGGTATGTAGAAAAATCCTGGTTTCGATAAGGGCAAAACTGCTGGAATGTTGGGCTGACTCTGTATGACCTTGCATCTTCCATTTCCCTCTATATACAAAAAAAGTATATAAGTACCTTTTGAAAATAAAGCTATGGATCTCACTCATCGAAACAGCTTAGTCTCCTCATGTCAATCATTTTCCTCCTCTTACTCTCTCTTTCAGGCTAGTTCCCATCTGGAGTACAGAGGTCCGCTGTGTCTACTTATTTGTCTGGGTTTCTAAGACCTGAACGGGAAGGCGCCCTGCGTCTTCACTCCCTCAGGAGACCAGGAGGTCACCTGTGGCCTTACATAGATGGTGCAAGTCTCTTGTCTTGATACTTTAGTGATTTTCTGTATAAACCAAGGAGCATCAGCCTCTTTTCTTCTCTCCTCTATTTTCTTATCTACAACATTCTTTCCTTATCTATCTCTCTCTAAATCAATCCCTGACACCATTCCTCCTTCGGGTTTCCCTGGATCCTGTGGGGGCTGGACTCCGGCAGGAACACTCCCACTCCTGTGTGCCTCGGTCGGGCTACCCCAGGCAGCTGTTTGGGGAGCAGAGACACAAGCATATGGGAAATGCCCTAAGGTTCTTTCTCTTTTTGGCCACACCACGTGGCATGTGGGATCTTAGTTCCCTGACCAGGGACTGAATTCACGCTTCTTGGATTGGAAGTGTGAAGTCTTAACCACTGGACCACAGGAAAGTCCAACCCTAAGGTTCTTTTTAATCCTCTCTCTAGGGCTTCTTCTTTGCTGTTTTTCTTTTGACAGAACATACTTATTTTACAGTTTCTTTCCGAGTGTTTCATTACATTTAATTCTTGATATGCTGTTTTGCTGACTTTGTCTCACTGTGGTTTGTTTCCTTGTGTGATTTCTAATTCTTTTTCTTTTTTGGAGAATAGTTGACATGCAATTACATGTATCTGTAAGTTACAGGTGTTCAACATAGTGATTCACAGTTTTCAAAGATTAGACTCCATTTATAGGTAATAAAATATCAGTTATATTCCCTGAACAGTATGTCCTCAGTTGTGGATTATGGAAGACGAGAGGCAGCAATGCTGTGAAGAACCACACAATAGATTGAAGTGCAAGGCTTGAGAGTCCAACTCACATCTCCACCAACAACAGTTCTGGGATCATTTCGATATTATGTAACCCTTTTAAATGTTAGTTATTTCCACCTTCCTCATCTGTAAATATATGACATTGGATCAGTCCTCCAAGGCCTCTTGCAGTTCCCAAACTCTGTAGTTTAGCCTACCCATTAAAAATAAATGGGACTCTGGGATGTTCAGTTTCTAGAGTCAAGCTCTAAAGGCTATAGACTTTTTCATTAACAAATGCCAGAAGGTATACAGAACTTTGTGGGTACTCAATAAATATTAAACAATCAATCTTATCTTTCATCTGCAAAATGGGGTGAGTAATGCTGGCTTGTCTCACAGAATTCTGTGCGAGAAATAATAAATGAGAACAAAGCACTTTTCAGATAATGAAGTAATTCGAATAAGCTGCTTTAATAGGTCTGAGGTCTAGCTAGATGATGCAAGAATAAAGTGCCTTTTTTATTATTACATCTGTGAAATACAGCAGTCTTTTCATCTGTTTAAGAAGAAACAATCTATTATCCTTGCTTATCACCAAAAAGTCAGCATGAGTAATTTCTATACAAATGGAATTTTTCACGTGATTTTACCATTAATCACTTTTAACAAAATGCAGCTTTTATCTTTACCTGATATCAAAATGGAATCATATCTTGATTTGAACAGTTTAATGGTGCATTCCGTCAGTATTATACTACTATGAGCAAAGAAGAGGCTTTTTGAAATGACTGATAAGCTGCACAAATGAGAAAATTGTAAATCTAATAATCTTCCTACTAAAAAAATAATACAATTCAGGAATTGTTACTAAGGAAAATGAAGTATTGCATCCTACTTTCCTAGAGTCTTCTACAGGTTGTTCTTTTTAATGTTTCTGTTCAATAAATAATATGTGTTCTATTTTTTACAGTGTTTCAACAAAAGGCTGCCAGAAGACAATCTGATAATGACAAGTTCCATGGTCCTAAGAAACAAGGTATTGATATGAACTTCAGCTTTTTAAATCATCTTTAAGTAAGAGTTAAAGAAGTTTTATGAATACTGACTCAAGTCTCCTGACGTAGAAGTAAATAGCTGTGCACTTGATTACTTTTACTCTTAAGTCACTATCTTACCCAAAGTAGCTTTTCCATAAAAAGATTAATGCAAGAATATTCTTTTAGTTAATAAAAGCAAATTATTTTAATTTACAAAAGGAAAGAAATTCACAAAGGCCTTATGAGGATATTTGTGGTGATGTTGATGATGCTGTTTGTTATCACAGCTCTAGGAGGGTCAAGTAAGACAAATTCTCTCACACACCTCAGAGACCTTTAGAGAGAAGTCTCTAGAGCTTAACTTGGTAGGAGGGGCAGATGACTGATTCCCCAGAGGAGACCAGCATGGGATTTCTGTGCTCTGCATTGAACTCCACTCCAAGATTGTACCCTTTTCTCACGGTTCTCTTGCCTTAGGCACTGGATCCAACGTTTTTTGTTTTTTATGTTTTTCCTTTAAATAATTATTTATTTGTAATGCAGAAAAGAAATACACATTGTTGCTACACAGGCATCTGACACAGGAGGAATGTTTTCCTCTGGTTCCATAGGAGCTGGCTGCTTCCAGTCTTCTCTGATACACTAGGTTCCTTTTGAAAGGAGAGACTCTAGCAGGTGATTTATAATAATATTTTTCTGATAATAAGCCCTTGGTTAAGATTCAGAAATGCAGAACATAAAAGGCGGCAGAAATGGAGGTAGTGCTGGACGCTTTGATAATCAAAGAACACGTACTGATGCTTTTAACCTCAACCCACTTCTGAAATAACGTCACTCCAAAGTCAGTTCAGTTCAGTCACTCAGTTGTGTCTGACTCTTTGTGACCCCATGGACCGCAGCATGCCAGGCTTCCCTGTCCATCACCAACTCCCAGAGTTTATTCAGACTCATCCATTGAGTAGGTGATACCATTCAACCATCTCATCCTCCATCATCTCCTTCTCCTCCTTCCTTCAATCTTTCCCAGCATCAGGTTCTTTTCCAATGAGACAGTTCTTAGCATCAGGTGGCCTAAGTATTGGAGCTTCAGCTTCAGCATCAGTCCTTCCAATGAATATTCAGTACTAATTTCCTTTAGGATTGAATGGTTGGATCTCTTTGCAGTCGAAGGGACTCTCAAGAGTCTTCTCCAACACCACAGCTCAAAAGCATCAATTCTTCGACACTCAACTTTCTTTATAGTCTAATTCTCACATCCATACATGACTACTGGAAAAACTGTAGCTTTCGTTAGATGGACCTTTGTTGGCAAAATAATGTCTCTCCTTTTTAATATGCTGTCTAGGTTGGTCATAGCTTTTCTTCCAAGGAGCAAGCATTTTTTAATTTCATGGCTGCAGTCACCATCTGCAGTGATTTTGGAGCCCCAAAAAATAAAGTCTGACACTGTTTCCACTGTTTCCCCATCTATTTGCCATGAAGTGATGGGACCAGATGCCATGATCTTAGTTTTCTGAATGTTGAGCTTTAAGCCAACTTTTTCACTCTCCTATATCACTTTCATCAAGAGGCTCTTCAGTTCCTCTTTGCTTTCTTCCATAAGGGTGGTGTCATCTGCATATCTGAGGTTATTGATATTTCTCCCGGCAATCTTGATTCCAACTTGTGCTTCATCCACCCTGGCATTTCTCATGATGTACTCTGCATAGAAGTTAAATAAGCAGGGTGACAATCTACAGCTTTGACACACTCCTTTCCCAATTTGGAACTAGTCTGTTGTTCCATGTCCAGTTCTTACTGTTGCTTCTTGACCTGAGTACAGATTTCTCAGGAGGCAGATCAGGTGGTCTAGTATTCCCATCTGTTTCAGAATTTTCCACAGTCTGTTGGGATCCACACAGTCAAAGGCTTTGGCATAGTCAATAAAGCAGAAATAGATGTTTTTCTGGAACTCTGTTGCTTTTTTGATGATCCAACATATGTTGGGAATTTGATCTCTGGTTCCTCTGCCTTTTGTAAATCCAGCTTGAACATCTGGAATTTCACAGTTCACTACTGTTGAAGCCTGGCTTGGTGGATTTTGAGCATTACTTTGTTAGCATGTGAGATGAGTGCAATTGTGCAATATTTTGAACATTATTTGGCATTGCCTTTCTTTGGGGTTGAAATGAAAACTGACCTTTTCCATTCCTGTGGCCACTGGTGAGTTTTCCAAATTTCCTGGCATATTGAGTGCAGCACTTTCACAGCATCATCTTTTAGGATTTGAAACAGCTCAACTGGAACTCAATCACCTC
Organism: Ovis canadensis; assembly: GCF_042477335.2. Taxonomy (NCBI): domain Eukaryota; kingdom Metazoa; phylum Chordata; class Mammalia; order Artiodactyla; family Bovidae; genus Ovis; species Ovis canadensis. The sequence continues at coordinate 38,732,785 of NC_091250.1, read as the reverse complement.
CAGTAGCTTTGTTCATAGTGATGCTTCCTAATGCCCACTTGACTTCACATTCCAGGATGTCTGGCCCTAGGTGAGTGATCACACTATTGTGGTTATCTGGGTCTTGAAGTTTTTTTTGTTTAGTTCTTCTATGTATCCTTGCCACCTCTTCTTAATATCTTCTGCTTCTGTTAAGTCCATACCATTTTTGTCCATTACTGAACCCATCTTTGCATGAAATGTTCCCTTGATATCTCTGATTTTCTTGAAGAGATCTCTCGTCTTTCCCATTCTATTGTTTTCCTTTGTTTCTTTGCATTGATCACTGAGGAAGGCTTTCTTATCTCTCCTTGCTATTCTTCGGAACTCTGCATTCAAATGGATATGTCTTTCCTTTTCTCCTTTGCCTTTAGCTTCTCTTTTCTCAGCTATTTGTAAGGCCTCCAAGTAATGTTACCTTAAAATTGTTACCTGTTGGACTCAGAGGGAGAGGGAGAGGGTGGGATGATTTGGGAGAATGGGAATTCTAACATGTATACTATCATGTAAGAACTGAATCGCCAGTCCATGTCTGACGTAGGGTGCAGCATGCTTGGGGCTGGTGCATGGGGATGACCCAGAGAGATGTTGTGGGGAGGGAGGCGGGAGGGGGGGTCATGTTTGGGAACGCATGTAAGAATTAAAGATAAAAAATAAATAAATTTTTAAAAATAAATAAATAAATAAATAAAATTATTAACCATAAAAAAAAAGAAAATAAAAAAAAAAATTGTTACCTGTAAATCACTGAGAGAGACATTAAAATAAAGCTGGAAGTTATTTTACCAGCAGCCACTAACCACTTCCATAGTCTCTTTTTGTTCCATTATGTAAATGGCGAGGTACTGGTTGCACCAACTTCTAACACCTGTTGACCTGTTGAATACATGACCTCAGTGGACTTCTCCTGGGATGCCCTGGATCATCCTCCAAGAGAGGTGTGTCCTTAAATGAATAATCTTCACCCATCACTTCAAGTGGCTTTTCTCATGACAGCAACATTGTGCTTATATCGTTCTTCCAACAAATACATGGTATTTGAATGCAGCACATGATGCTCCTGAACTTCCAGTCTCCCGCAAATCACTTGGATATACTGCTCATAAATTCATATGCAAAAAACTCCTTACTGGGCAGTTTTTTATATCTAATGATTTCTTATTTTGAAGGGAAAGAAATATCTTTTTAAGTCTACTGTTATCCTCCCACTGTGCCTTTAGCTCTCTTAAGAAATAGTTGCAGAACTCCATCTGAGAGCATTGTATAGCTTGGATCAAACAGTTATTGAAGAATTAAAGTAGAGAAGATTATTCCTATCTGGACTCCTCCCACACATCTCATAGAACTCTGGAAAGAATAAAGAGAGGGGATACTTTGAGCTCTTTGGGAGAAAGTTCCCATGAAGCATTTTTAGCAAATTATTCAATTATCATACTTCAATTAAATCATGTTAGAATTAAGGGGATGATGTGAAGAAGGCCACAGGAGATGGAAGAAGGTAACAAGTGGCAAGTGTAATGAAGGGATCTCAGAATGCCTGATGTATTATCCTCTGGTTGTCCACAGAGAGCAATATAAGGAAAGGCTGCTGATGTTTTGGAAGGCTGTATGAAATCTATTATTATTCTACCATAAGTATAGAAGAGTAATCCCTTGTTTACTCAGAAGAAAAGGGGCAGAGGGAATGATGAAAGGAAACAAGAACCTAAATTATAAAATATTTTATTGGGTTAACATCTGTCCATATCCTGTTACTTAATTTGCTTCCTCAAGATCAATGATAACTTGATTTATTTTTTAATTCTTGGGGATTAGGATACTGAAAATTTTAATTGAATTTTTGTGTGAACTTTTCTGTCTAGATATTTCAATCCAATTATTGATGATATTTTTGATTAGTCAACCTAAAGCAGTTCCTTTCTCAGTTCCTTTAACTGTGGACATCAGTAATTCAGCAGAATGGAAGAGAATATTCCATTCCATATTTCAAGGATAGAGGAACATTACATCTTACAAAATGTAAAGGAAAAAAGCAAAGCTTTCCTGGTGACTGCAATCTGAAATCAGAATCTAGAGAAAAAAACAAGAATAACTGGGAAGGGGGACTTCCCTGGCAGTCCAGTGGTTGAGACTTCACCTTTCAATGTAGGGGGTGCAAGTTTCATCCCTGGCAGGGTAGCTAGGATCCCACATGCCTCTCCACCAAGAAACAAAAACATAAAACAGGCACAATATCGTAACAAATTAAACAAAGATTTTTTTAAAAAAGAACAGTTGGAAAGAAATTTTTAAAAATCAAATACCTAATGGACTTACTCTGTCCAACCATTCTTCTCTAAACTTTTTCAGATATTTATGACCATCCAGACCATAGGACATACTTAGCAACCAAAACTGCTTATGCCTAAATTAATGAATACTCTTCAAATATCCTGGGATTTCATGGTGTAATAGGAAAAGTAATACATACTTCACCAATGATAAATTATTTGGTAGAGAACAACAACAACAACAACAAAAAAGACCCTTGTGTGAAGTGTTTGTCAGAGTCAAGATTTTTTGAAGAGACTGGACAGGTTCTCTAAAGGTTAAGGAAATTATTCAATTATTTCAGTATATATTATATTTTACTGAAAGGAAAGGAATTATGAGAGCCAACTATTTTTCCATTGCAAGTACAGACGTTTCAGATGCCCTATGTTGAAGACTGCCAAGGGATTGCCAGGAAGTTTCGTTGTTGCTAAGTCAAGGAATTTTCCTGAGGAAAAGGAAAAAAATTAATTGGCACCATTTCCATGGAAACTAAACAGATTTCTTCAACTCAGTTTTCACATTTTCAAAAAAAAAAAAATAAGAAAAATGCTGAGGACTTTGGATCACAGATTAGAAGTTTCCATCAAAATTCAGTCTTAAAGTCAGTTTTTCCAAATTACTTTTAAAATTAGAAAAATTTTAAATCAATACCAGAGCATTGTCCCCAGAATATGCTGCCACCACCCACTTCCCAAAATTGAGTGCCACAGAGTGGTCAAGGGTTTGCTCCTCAACGTGGCTAACCAGAGAACTGAATTTTGGCAGTGGGTTTAGAATCAATCAGAGTTTTGATGTCTGAGTCTTATTAACTAAGCTCATGGAGGACTGACATAATTCTCAACTCCAATCTATTAAATCTATAATATGGGAAGCCTCCTTCCAAGTGACAAGAATTCTTTCATTCATTAGACACTTGCCAAATAATGAAGTTTCTGTAAAACATAATTAGTGATTAGAAGACTAGCAGGTGACCATGATCAAGTCAGAGGGTGCTGGAGGAATACAAGAGCTTCAGGGACATGGAAATATCTGCCTCACAAAATAATATAAGAGTCTGGGGTAAAGATTGTTCATGTCTCCCAGACCTGTTACAACTTTTTTCCCAATTGTTATCTTTTTTCATGGGCTATACCAAGGGGCCTTTTTCTGTCTTCACCAGAATCATCCCATTTTATTAGCATAGTCAGACCTCAAAGATGATGCATGGCAATTGATGAGGTTTAGTGTTCTTAGCATCCTTAACTGCCCCTCTGGGCATGGCCACAGATATGTCCAGTCACACCGTGAAATAATAATAACCTCATCAAGCGTGTGTTGTTGCTGACATGCTTGGAAGGCAAACTGTATTTTTGAGGGATGGGGGTAGTAGGGAGGAGGGAGGAGGATCACATCCACCCTAACCAGCTGCCTATCCAAGTAACTCTCAGTCCTAGGTGAGCATATTAATTTTTTGTAGGGCTTTTAGAATTTGGTTGCCTATGTCCTACCTTAGACATGGACAACAAGTGGAACCCATGAGAACAGCCATGTGCTATAATAATAATCACCTCGAACCAACACAAAGAAACACAAAATCTAACCAAAAGGAACTGTTTCTCAGGCCATACTGTGGTCAAACCTGGCCTCTAAATGTATTATATTTAAGAAATAATGTGCACAATGTAATTTCAACTTTTTGTCATGATTAAACCTTTCAATTTTTGTCATGTTTAAACCATGTTTTAATCTGTCTCATGTAAAAATTCAAATCTCCAACCACTCCCTATTGTATTACTATATCATTGGCACAGATGACTCTTTTTTTTATTTAATTTAATTTAATTTTTATTTTTTTACTTTACAATACAGTATTGATTTTGCCATACATCAACATGAATTCACCACGGGTGTACATAAGTTCCCAATCCTGAACCCCCCTCCCACCTCCCTTCCCATACCATCCCTCTGGGTTATCCCAGCGCACCAGCCCCAAGCATCCTGTATCCTGCATCGAACCTAGACTGGTGATTCATTTCTTATATGATATTATACATGTTTCAATGCCATTCTCCCAAATCATCCCACCCTCTCCCTCTCCCTCAGAGTCCAAAAGTCTGTTCTGTACATCTGTGTCTCTTTTGCTGTCTCACATACAGGGTTATCATTACCATCTTTCTAAATTCCGTATATATGTGTTAGTATACTGTATTGGTGTTTTTCTTTCTGGCTTACTTCACTCTGTATAATTGACTCTAGTGTTATCCACCTCATTAGAACTGATTCAAATGTATTCTTTTTGATGGCTGTGTATATGTATCACAGCTTTCTTATCCATTCATCTGCTAATGGACATCTAGGTTGCTTCCATGTCCTGGCTATTATAAACAGTGCTGCGATGAACATTGGGGTACACGTGTCTCTTTCAATTCTAGTTTACTTGCTGTGTATCCCCAGCAGTGGGATTGCTGGGTCATAAAGCAGTTCTATTTCCATTTTTTTAAGGAATCTCCACACTGTTCTCCATAGTGGTTGTACTAGTTTGCATTCCCACCAACAGTGTAAGAGGGTTCCCTTTTCTCCACACCGTCTCCAACATTTATTGCTTGTAGACTTTTGAATCGCAGCCATTCTGACTGGTGTGAAATGGTACCTCATTGTGATCTTGATTTGCATTTCTCTGATAATGAGTGATGTTGAGCATCTTTTCATGTGTTTGTTAGCCATCTGTATGTCTTCTTTGGAGAAATGTCTATTTAGTTCTTTGGCCCATTTTTTGATTGGGTCATTTATTTTTCTGGAATTGAGCTGCATAAGTTGCTTGTATATTTTTGAGATTAGTTGTTTGTCAGTTGCTTCATTTGCTATTATTTTCTCCCATTCAGAAAGTTGTCTTTTCACCTTGCTCATAGTTTCCTTTGTTGTGCAAAAGCTTTTAATTTTAATTAGGTCCCATTTGTTTATTTTTGCTTTTATTTCCAATATTCTGGGAGGTGGGTCATAGAGGATCCTCCTGTGATTTATGTCAGAGAGTGTTTTGCCTATGTTCTCCTCTAGGAGTTTTATAGTTTCTTGTCTTACATTTAGATCTTTAATCCATTTTGAGTTTATTTTTGTGTATGGTGTTAGTAAGTGTTCTAGTTTCATTCTTTTACAAGTGGTTGACCAGTTTTCCCAGCACCACTTATTAAAGAGACTGTCTTTTCTCCATTGTATATCCTTGCCTCCTTTGTCGAAGATAAGGTGTCCATATGTGTGTGGACTTATCTCTGGGCTTTCTATTTTGTTCCATTGATCTATATTTCTGTCTTTGCGCCAATACCATACTGTCTTGATGACTGTGGCTTTGTAGTAGAGCCTGAAGTCAGGCAGGTTGATTCCAGTTCCATTCTTCTTTCTCAAGATTGCTTTGGCTATTTGAGGTTTTTTGTATTTCCATACAAATTGTGAAATTATTTGTTCTAGTTCTGTGAAAAATACTGCTGGTAGCTTGATAGGGATTGCATTGAATCTGTAGATTGCTTTGGGTAGTATACTCATTTTCACTATATTGATTCTTCCAATCCATGAACATGGTATATTTCTCCATCTATTAGTGTCCTCTTTGATTTCTTTCACCAGTGTTTTATAGTTTTCTATATATAGGTCTTTAGTTTCTTCAGGTAGATATATTCCTAAGTATTTTATTCTTTTCGTTGCAATGGTGAATGGAATTGTTTCCTTAATTTCTTTTTCTACTTTCTCGTTATTAATGTATAGGAATGCAAGGGATTTCTGTGTGTTGGTTTTATATCCTGCAACTTTACTATATTCATTGATTAGCTCTAGTAATTTTCTGGTGGAGTCTTTAGGGTTTTCTATGTAGAGGATCATGTCATCTGCAAACAGTGAGAGCTTTACTTCTTCTTTTCCAATTTGGATTCCTTTTATTTCTTTTTCTGCTCTGATTGCTGTGGCCAAAACTTCCAGAATGATGTTGAATAGTAGTGATGAAAGTGGGCACCCTTGTCTTGTTCCTGACTTTAGGGGAAATGCTTTCAATTTTTCACCATTGAGGATAATGTTTGCTGTGGGTTTGTCGTATATAGCTTTTATTATGTTGAGGTATGCTCCTTCTATTCCTGCTTTCTGGGGAGTTTTTATTATAAATGGATGTTGAATTTTGTCAAAGGCCTTCTCTGCATCTATTGAGATAATCATATGGTTTTTATTTTTCAATTTGTTAATGTGGTGAATTACATTGATTGATTTGCAGATACTGAAGAATCCTTGCATCCCTGGGATAAAGCCCACTTGGTCATGGTGTATGATCTTTTTAATGTGTTGTTGGATTCTGATTGCTAGAATTTTGTTAAGGATTTTTGCATCTATGTTCATCAGTGGTATTGGCCTGTAGTTTTCTTTATTTGTGGCATCTTTGTCAGGTTTTGGTATTAGGGTGATGGTGGCTTCATAGAATGAGTTTGGAAGTTTACCTTCTCCTGCAATTTTCTGGAAGAGTTTGAGTAGGATCGGTGTTAGCTCTTCTCTAAATTTTTGGTAGAATTCAGCTGTGAAGCCATCTGGACCTGGGCTTTTGTTTGCTGGAAGATTTCTGATTACAGTTTCAATTTCTGTGCTTGTGATGGGTCTGTTAAGATTTTCTATTTCTTCCTGGTTCAGTTTTGGAAAGTTGTACTTTTCTAAGTATTTGTCCATTTCTTCCACATTCTCTATTATATTGGCATATAGTTGCTGATAGTAGTCTCTTATGTTCCTTTGTATTTCTGTGTTGTCTGTTGTGATCTCTCCATTTTCATTTCTAATTTTATTGATTTGAGTTTTCTCCCTTTGTTTCTTGATGAGTCTGGCTAATGGTTTGTCATTTTTATTTATCCTTTCAAAGAACCAGCTTTTGGCTTTGTTGATTTTTGCTATGCTCTCTTTTGTTTCTTTTGCATTTATTTCTGCCCTAATTTTTAAGATTTCTTTCCTTCTACTAACCCTGGGGTTCTCCATTTCTTCCTTTTCAAGTTGCTTTAGGTGTAGAGTTAGGTTATTTATTTGACTTTTTTCTTGTTTCTTGAGGTATGCCACAGATGACTTTTGATATTATCATTTGTCATCATGCTTTCCATATTGTTTTCTTATACCTGAGATACATTTCTCTAAACTCATAATTCTGTCAGAACTGGGAAAATAAGATGTATCATGAGAATCATGCTATCAACAAAAACCTAAAAGGAAAAATATTGATAATGAAGACTATTCAGATGTGTTTAACAAGCAGGCACTAAATCTTCTCTGCTCAATAACTCTATCTGGCACCTGTAAGCTTTGGAGTTTGCAACTTGTAATATAATCTCTACCCACTGATTCTTCAACGCAGACTGAAAAATCATTATTGGCTGGTCTTTTCATGGAGTGTGCATGCTTTTGGGAAAGATATAGTCAGGGAATCCATCTTATATGAGCTTTCTAAGTTCCCAGTGCTATAGCAGTTCAATGAATGTTAAATAATAGAAGTTTCTGTAAGTAGGAGACCTAGGGAAATGCAGATGGTATTACCCGTATGTGGGAAAAAGAGAATACTGGTCCCTGAGCTATTTTCATCAGGCTGCTTTTGTCAATACTTGATATATTAAAAAGAAAAGGGGAAATTATCAAAATATGATTATGTGTACTCTGCAGAATAATGGCTTCAATTCTCTTTTTCAGTATAACGTACATTTCTATTTGTTATGTTGTTTATGGAAGTTTTTTTTGGTTAAAGTCATACCTGGAAAAACTTGTGTAATAGCTGAGGTCTTATCTAAAATGGTGATGGGTCAACAGCCCACAGTGGCCTTCCAGAAATGCTTCTGAAGGAAAGGCATCAAAATGATGCAGTTCTTAATAACAATAGAAACAAAGACTTTAAAAAAGCTAATAGTGAAAAAAATGCTAATAGTAAAAAAAAATGATACTAATCCAATTAATTTTAAAGTTGAACAAAGGAGATTGAAACAAATAAAATCAGTAGTTCACCTTCTGACCCCCAGTTATCACTCTGTTTGTTGTTGTTGTTCAGTCACTACGTTATGTTTCTTTGTGAGTCTATGTGCAGCCCATGGACTGCAGCACGTCAGGTTCACCTGTCCTTCACGATCTGAAATTTGCTTAAACTCATGTCCACTCAGTCAGTGATACTATCTAACCATCTCATCCTCTGTCACCCCCTTTCCTTTTTGCCTTCAATCTTTCCCAGTATCACAAGTGCTAGTTTTTGAAAGTTCTCCCCACTCTAGCTCAGGTCTTTCCATACACATACAGAAAAAGTAGTTCTCTTAAGTAGAAAGCAGCCTGAGATCCTACAATAAAGAAAGCTGTGTGATGGAAAGATGGGATGGGCAAGAACTACTGTTTGTTCAGGAAGTCAGTTGCTTGTAGACCTATCAGAACATATTGCCAAAGAATCACGCTCCCCCCATAAGTAACAAAGTTACACCAGACAAAACAACTAAGGCCTGGAATTTTGAGTTGTGAATTGCACCTGCCAAAGTCTTGTGTAGTCCTGAAGCAGAAAACAAAATTTGATATGAACACAAGGAATGGAAACAAAGGATAAACAACCACCAAGTCTCTTGTTGAACAAGATTTTATAGATGTGTTCTCTTTTAAGAAGATTGAAAAAGAGGATATATAAATAATATAATAACTTCAAAACCCATGTCAAAGGAAAGAAAGAATTTCATCATGAAGACTCAGGTTAATTATACTTTAATAAATTATTTGTTTAATGAGTGAGGTTGTATCTTCCCAAGAACCATCAAGCTATCAGAAGAAAAATAATGTGAAATATTCATGCATGCCCCTTACACCTCAACTAATGACTGGTAATTGTCTAAGTCTGAAACATTTTACAAATATTTTAACTGTTTTAGAAGATAACTGAAAAGAAGTATGAGTTATTTTGAATTTTCATTTATTAAATTAAGCTAAACTATTCAGCTTTCAGGATCAGTGCTAGATTGTTGTTGAGTCACTAAGACGTGTCCGACTCTGAACTACAGCACACCAAGCTTTCCTGTCCTTCACTATTTCTCAGAATTTGCTCATGTCCATTTTGTCAGTGATGCCATCCACCCATCTCATCATCTACCACTGTCTTCTCCTCCTGTCCAGAATCAGGGTCTTTTCCAATGAGTTGGCTCTTCCCATCAGGCAGCCAAAGTATTTTAGCTTCATCATCAGTCCTTCCAGTGAATACTCAGGGTTGATTTCCTTTAGAATTGACTGGTTTGATCTCCTTGAAGTCCAAAGGACTCTCTAGAGTCTTCTCCAGCACCACAATTAAGAAGCATCAATTCTTCAGCAGTCAGGTACTCAGCCTTCTTTGTGGTCCAACTGTCACTGGGAAAACCATAGCTTGGACTGTACAGATGAAGAAACAATCCCAAAATAATGGCGAAATATCTTAACTTAGATTTTCTGTTTTAAAAATAAAAGTCAGTTTTAAAACTTAGAGAATGGTGTAACAAGTATTTGACGTATGGACTACATGATTTATTGGGAAAATATCACAACCTAAGAAGTTTATATTTAGTTTGCTAGTTTGTTAGCTTGCTAATTAGATTGTTAGTTGTTTAGTTTGTTCATGTAAGAAGAAAATAAATATATTTTTTGGATATCTAAGATTTTTTAAAAAGATAGCATTTCTATGTCATCATCAAAATATTCCCCAAAATAGCTTCTAAATAAAGGAATGACAGTAAAAGTAAAAGCTCGAATAGAAGTTATAGAGTTAAAGAATTCGTGGTGAATAATGAATTCAATAAAACATGGAATTAAGTGTAAATAATTATTAACCTTTGCAACAACCCTGTAAGTAAAGGTATTAGACAAACTGAAGTTTACAGGGTGGGGTAAGACAGAGCTAAACTTTGTACCTCTGCTTGTTTGGTTCTAAATACCATTCTATATATTTTCTTTTTAACAGATGTTGGTTCAAATTTGGATAAAAGAAAAATCAAACTACATCTTGCTTTTAAAATATATACTGCATAAATATACTATAGAAAACAAAAGTTGAAAATTTATGGTTGGTAATGATTGCTTACAGAAACAGAAACAAAGGAATTATTTTCAATCTTAATTTTAGAAAAAATATAATTCAAGGCAAAAGTATTAGACAAAGAATATGACTTCATTTATTTTTAATTCTGAAATCCAAATAAAGGCTTGTCATCCAAATAAAGGCATTCTTTAATGAGGCAAATATTAAAACATAATAATATTTAAATAAAATGTGGTAGAATAAAAGAACCTGACAAAACCCGCAATAGTAGTGACATGTTAGAAATACTTTGAATCTTTGATAAAATAGTAAAAATGCAAAAAAAAAAAATAGAATAGAAAAAATTAAGATAATGTCAGTTTGCGCTTAATAGAATATATGCTTTTCAGGCTCTTTAATTGATAATATGCTGTATGAGTTTTTTAAAATTCATTAAAAATGTGACCTATTCAACCCACCTTCTGATCTCAATATGTTAAGCAGAGGCAACATTATAGCCATAATCTTTAGTTAGTAACAATTAAAGGAAAGCAAAGGAAATAAACACTAAGAAAAAAACTGTAATAAAACCAATGAAATAAATCTAGTAAAAGTTGAAAATTAATAGAACTTGAAGAATTCACATATATGAAATGTTGACTAAATCTAAAAGTTTATTTTTAAAAGGGGTAAATTAGCAAATCCTCTGGCAAATCTAGCCAAGAGAAGACACCAATAAGAAAACCAGTCATGAGAAAATGTCAATATAAAGAATCAGAGGAAATGTTTATTTTCTTTTGTCTAAAAATATATGACTTTTCAACGAGAAAGGCTAATTAACAGAATTATGTCAGATGATAATGATGTGTCAGTACAGATTTATCAATGGCAACAAATATCCCACTCTGGTGGGTGATTTTGATAATGGCAGAGGCTATACATACGTGGGACTGGAGATGTGTGTCGATCTCTGATCCTTCTACTCAATTTGACTGTGACCCTAAAATTAAATAATAGAGTATATTACTAGAACAAAGTCAACTCAATAAAAAAATTATGTCAAGTGATGAATAGAATTTTTTAAATACTACACAACAAATAGCTAAGGAATGTTTTATAAATTTTAACTCAAAAGATTACCAAGTTTTGTCACTGGGTTATTTCAAACTCAAGTAAAACAGAATTTTCATATTTTATGAATCATCCCATCATCACTGACTCAATGGACATGAGTTTGAGTAAACTCTGTGAGACAGTGAAGGACAGAAAGCCTGGCCTGCTGCAGTCCATGGGGTCATGAAGAGTTAGACACAACGTAGCAACTGAACGATAGCAACAATATTACTTTGCAGACATCATAAAAGAAAAAAAAAGTATTCACTATACACTGAAAACAAAAAGTTCCTGCTAAATAGGGCCAGGATACCATTTTCCCACATGTATAGATTAAATAGACTAAATTGTTCCTAAAATAATTTATGAATTTAAGGAAATACCAGTCATTTTGAAAGGACTTTTTTTCCTATGCAGAGAGACACAACAGTTTGGAATAACGCATTTAAATTTATAAAGCTGATAAATAAATAAGAGCTGAAATGAGGTTACCATTTAGGGAAAAAAAGGAGATTTAGGCATCACCATTTCCCATGTGTGTTAAGGTCTACTACTTATGCAATGCAAAGCTATAGTATCTAGTGTTGCATTGGCATAAGAATCCCCTAACTGTGAAAGAATGGTTTAGATTATAAAATTACTAAAAGTTTTTGTGCTTTTTTTTCACTGACATATGTACAATATTGATATGGTTAACACTTTACCATATATGCAATTTTGCATCCTGCTTTTGTACTTGTCCTTGTATAATAAGCACACTCTTTGTTGCACGTGGTCTTTTAAAGTATTGATATTATTTTAATGACTACCTAATACTTATTAAGTAAATACTTCATATTTTAAATTCTTTGGCATTGACCAGTCAAGTTGTTTGCTTTCAATTTTTCAGGAAAAAATGTTCTTCTAGCCAGTCCCTTGGAAATAGAAAGAATTTTTATGAAAAGCTTAATTTGCTTTCTTACACAATCTCTAGGTTCATATGTCCACCAGATGAATTGCTTGATGTTTATTTGACCAAAACTTGATCAGAAGGAAAATCTTATAAAGAAAAATTGATCTGAAAGGAACAAAACTTTAGAAACTGTAGTTTGTCTTGAAGCTTTTACAATAAGAGAACAGGAGTCTGTCTATATGTACAAATAGTCTGACAAATGCTTTTCAATGAAGATTATGTTACACTCATACTATTATGTTATCATTTCATACTAACTCCTAAAAATAAACTAATAATACATATAAGTTTGAGGAGGAAGGAAAAACCTTTACATCCCCCATAAAATAATGAACTAAATGCAATAAAACAATCTATCAAAAATTATAGGTTTCATGTTTTGGTTTGATTAGTTTGCCCTTTGGAAGAAAGGTGGTAAAATGCCTAATCATTTTTCTCTGCAACTGTCATACCTAATTTATCATGACAATTGTTTTTAATATTTTTAATGTGAAAAAGAAAGAGGAAGAAGCAGATGTTTGTAAAATTAGTCTAGTTGTACAGCTCATTTTCAGAACTCAATCTGTCTAGAATTTTGTCTCCCCTAAATTGTGTTCTTTTGTTCTGTCTGCACAACCATGCAAAACTGAACCCTGCCTCCTCAAAAAAGAGTCATCTTGCTTATATTTTAGTAGCTAACATTTGAAATATGAAAATAAAATTGAAATGAATGTTAATAAAAGAATTCAATATTTTTGAATTCAGTTAAACCTGCACGTATAGCGAAACTGAAGCTGGGGCCATTTTCTGGGAAGACATGGCTTGAGATAACTTCTATAAAAGCAGAAAATCCAGCTGCACGGGTTTTTGAGATAAAAATGGATTCACACTTAGGCAAAGGGATGACAGAAGTGAGGTGCTAGTTAAATGGCATAACTGTTAAATGACGAAGTTAAACCTCCGCACTCTGGCAGAAACGACACATAGAATTCTGCTGCAGAGGGTACTCACGAATTGAATTGGAGCGTGGAGGCCTATAAAAAGCAAGTGGTATAAGAAGCAAGAGCTCAATTCTTATGTGTGCTTTTGGCTGCTAGCTGACTTTTGCTTCTCCAGTTCCCTGAGATTGCACACTCCACCATCCCTGAAGGAAAAACTTTACAGTATGGAATCTGTTGGCATCTCATTAGTCCTGGGGAAATAGGACTTCTGAAGACAAAAGATAAGCCAAGAAAACTCCCACGGGAATCAGAATGATTGGCCATGGAGCAGTTTTATGTGCTTGTGAATCTTTACAGAAAGGAACCCTCTCTGTGCCCCCTTCCCGAGAGTCACTGCTGGAGTCTCAAAACTGACAGAGACATGAGAGGCCATTCCAAGACTGCCTCACAGCTCAAGTTCCCATCAAATACTTAAAACTGCTATCAAGAACTTGAACTTCTCATTTCTAAACTAACCCATCCTATCAATGAATCTTTAATACTATAGAATTTGAAATGATGCCCCCCCACACACTGTTTCCCAAATATTCATCAATCTGGTCTGGGTACAATCTAAACGATCTACTTCTTTCTTTATTTTTTTTTAATTTGCCACTCTCTTTTATGTAAGACCAAGGTACATTAGCAGGGGAGAGCTGTGTACACAGAGAGAGCACCGAGTTAACAGGTTCCAGTCCTTAATCAGCAGCAGGAAGTTATTCTCACCAGCCCTAATCAGTTTCAGCAGAATTACTGTTACTTCCTTAGAGTGATAATCTCAGAGAATATCTATTTTACTATCAATAGTTCATAATTTTTTAATTTATTTTATTTATAGTATAGTGATCTAATTCTTTCTTGAAAACGAGTTCCCAGTAATGAGCAGTTTCTCCAGGGATATACCTAACTTACTCACCTCCAACCTGCCTGCAGCTTGGTGGGACTATCTCTTCTCTCCTTCTAGACTCTGGGCATATTTGGATTTTATAGTACATAAGATGTGTGCTGCCTTGTCTTATGCAGTAAGTATGGACATAATAGAAATATGTAAATGAGAAAGTACAAAACTCAAATGAGTTCTGCAGCCAGGCAGGGAATACAAGGGTGATGTCATCCAAAGACTTAGAGGGAGTAACAGATCAGGAGAGTAGAGAGTCCCTACAAGCATGCGCTTCATTTATGGCTTGAAGCTCTGTGTGGAATAAATAGAATGCTGACTTCACCTGTGGTCTGCAGTTTGCTCTCAGTGTGCCTCAGGCCAGTGTCCTCTGTGGTATTTGTAGCCACATGTGAAACATCAGCAGAGAAGGCAATGGCACCCCACTCCAGTACTCTTGCCTGGAAAATCCACGGACGGAGGAGCCTGGTAGGCTGCAGTCCATGGGGTCGCTAAGAGTCAGACACAACTGAGCGACTTCACTTTCACTTTTCACTTTCATGCATTGGAGAAGGAAATGGCAACCCACTCCAGTGTTCTTGCCTGGACAATCCCAGGGACAGGATAAGCCTAGTGGGCTGCCGTCTATGAGGTCGCACAGAGTCGGACATGACTGATGTGACTTAGCAGCAGCAGCAGCAGTGAAACATCAGACCACCTACTGTTCTCATTGTGCCAGACAACTAATACATTTGTTGTTGTTATTGTCGTTAGGTTCAGTCGCTTAGCCTTGTCTAACTATTTACAACCTGCTGGACAGCTCCCCTGTCCTCCACTATTTCCTGGAGTTTGCTCATGTCCATTGAGTCAGTGATGCCATCCAACCATCCCATCCTCTGTCGTCCCCTTCTCCTGCCCTCAATCTTTCCCAGCATCAGGAGCTTTTCCAATGATTCGGCTCTTCATAGTATTAGAACTTCAGCCTCAGCACCAGTCCTTCCAATGAATATTCAGGTTTGATTTCCTTTAACTAATAGATGGCATGCTTCAAAATAAACTCTTTTGAAAAGGAAGCAGTTCACTACTACAAAACAACCAGAAACTATTTATTTAAAATCTTTCAGGAATAAATTTTCAAATGATCCTAAACCTCTTGTGACATTGAGATGTTGGTTGAGATCTCTTTTCTCAAAGCTAGAGAGATTATGTTTATTCCACAAATATTTATTAGTAATAATAATATGACCTTTTACTTAGCTTTCTATGTGGCAAGCCCAATGCTAAGTATTTTGTGCACATGTGTGCTGAGTGCTGTGCTGTGCTTAGTCACCCAGTCGTGTCCAGCTCTTTGCGACCCCATGGACTGTAGCCCACCAGGACCCTCTGCTCATGGAATTCTCCAGGCAAGAATACTGAAGTGGGTTGCCATTCCCTTCTCCAGGGGATCTTCCTGATCCAGGAATCAAACCAGGGTCTCCTGCACTGAGGACAGATTCTTTACCAGCTGAGCTACCAGGGAAGCATAATTTAAAGTAATTCCCCCAAAGGACCATGAAACTGGCACTGCCCACAAGTAGTGCAGAGCAAAACTTTGGTTATTGCTCTTTCTCTCCTCATCCCTTTATGTTTTCAGTGATGAGACACCTTCTTTTCACCTGTAACTCTAGGTCTGAGGCATGACAGTTTTTAAAAGTGCATTAAAAAATTTGTTCTGGTTTGTTCTGTAACTGCCTATAGACTAGCTGGAACGAGAAACTCAAACTGCTTCATTTTTTTAAGTGTTGTTTTTTTTTTTTTCTCTCCCTAGTTGTCATTAAAACACTTCTCATGAAAACACCCTTCTCTCATATTGTAGACAGAGGTCGGATGGAGAGTCAGACCTTCTCCACCGTAAGGAACTGCCTCGCTGCGGGACAGGAGGAACTCATCCTGCTGCAAGAGAAAGTCAAGAATGGGAAACTCTCTATGGACGAAGCCCTGGAGAAGTTTAAACACTGGCAGATGGGAAAGACTGGCCTGGAGATAATTCAGCAGGTAATACAGATCCCATTCTACTGTGGAATGTTCCTTCCCTTGCAGAGTCCTAGCCTCTTTGTAAATATTTAGTCTTAACAAAAAATACAGGTAATTGTTCTTTCTTTCATTTTTAACTAACCAGAAAAAGAGGCTTTAAATTACCGATTAAAAGTTTAGCAATACCCAGGTTTCATGTTTACAAACAACTGATGAATTCATTTAAGACTGAGTGTATCATAGCTAATATCTAATCAACATATAAGGCTGTCCTTAGTAGAGTGAAGGTTTTATGAATCTCATTGCTGAAATTAAGGTGAAGCATCTTTACACTACGTGCTTAGAATTCTGAAGAATGTATTATTTAGACCAGACTTAAAGGGAACAAGAAAATGATTAAAATCATATTATACAATAGTCCTGAATAAATTTAATGTTTTATATTCCCCATTACCTTTGGAAAAATAAATATACTTGTATCAGAATTTGCATATATATAAATATATACATATATAAATAGATATCATGATTTGCATATAGATCAGTCAAGATTTACAGGGAAATTATGCCAAGAGTATTAAATTCAGATAAGCTTGTCTTCTATAAAAATAATTTACATCCTGAAAGGGGATTGGAGTAGGTAGTTCCAAGAGGAGAATGAAAAAATTGTATACTATACATGTAATATAATATACAGCCCGTGACAGTCCTCAGTGAGGGGATTCGAGACGGTATTCTATCTATCCAACAGGCTGTACCACTCACAAAACATCTCACCACTTTTTTTCTTCTCATATAAAGCCCCCGTACCTCAGCCAGTTCTCAAGCAGCCATTTCCTTAGCTACGTTAGGCCCAAATATCAATAATTATTAATAGCCTAATATGCTACCTTTCCCAAGGGATCATTTTTCCTTTAAAATAGTGCTTAAGAAGACATTTTTTAAACAGCAGAGAAATGAATCAGAATAGTGGTTCAAATGATATGGCATATAGACAGGAGATTGTTTAGGTAAGGGGACTTCCCCAACACATGTGAGGTCACACACCTTGTTAGAAGTCACCTGTCTCGCAGGATAGCTCTTGTTGCAGTTTGGTGGCTGGACCTGGTCAAGCTTTTGCAGTGTGAAGCAGGGGCAGTTGTTTTGCAAACACATGTTAAGAAAGCTAATTGTGGAGTTTTGTAGTGACAGAACTACAGCACAGTCCACACTGTTGCCATCACCATCAAGCATCCCTCTCATCCTGAAGTGGGTAAAGCGTGCCCAAGTGCTGAACTGCAGATCACTCTCCTGGCAATGCTAGAAAATAAGTTTATATAAGTTTGGTTGAGATAAGTCAATTGTACTTTATCCTCCTTAGACCTTTCTGTAATAAAGTTTACAATTTAAAGTGATCCAATCTAAATACCTTCTTGTTAGTGATTTCACTAGTTGCTTTATCAAACCCTTGGTTGTTTCTATTTTATTTGTGTATTTATATTCAATTGTTATTGTTGTTCAGCCACTCAGTCGTGTCCAACTCTTTGCGACCTCATGGTCTGCAGCACGCCAGGCTTCCCTGTCCTTCACCATCTCCAGGAGCTTGCTCAAACTCATGTCCATTGAGCTGGTGATGCCATCCAACCATCTCATCCTCTGTCATCCCCTTCTCCTCCTTCTTTCCTAGCATCAGGATCTTTTCCAATGAGTCGACTCTTTATATCAGGTGGCCAAAGTATTGGAGCTTCAGCTTCAGCATCAGCCCTTTCAATTAATATTCAGGGTTGATTTCCTTTAAGATTGACTGGTTTGACTTCCTTGCAGTCCAAGGGACTCTCAAGAGTCTTCGACAACACCACAGTCCAAAAGCATCAATTCTTTGGTTCTCAGCCTTTTTTAAGGTCCAGCTCTCACATCCATACATGACTACTGGAAAAATCATAGCTTTGACTATTCAGGCCTTTGTCTGCAAAGTAATGTTCTGCTTATTAATACACTATCTAGGTTTGTCACAGCTTTTCTTCCAAGGATCAAGTGTTTTTTAATTTCATGGCAGCCATCACCATCTGCAGTGATTTTGGAGCCAAAGAAAATAAAGCTTTCACTGTTTCCATTGTTTCCCTATCTATATGCCATGAAGTGATGGGACCAGATGCCATGATCTTAGTTTTTTGAATATTCAGTTTTAAAACAACTTTTTCACTCTCCTCTTTTACCTTCATCAAGAGGCTCTTTAGTTCCTCTTCACTTTCTGCCATAAGGGTGGTGTCATATGCATATCTGAGGTTATTGATATTTCTCCCGGCAATCTTGATTCCAGCTTGGGCTTCATCCAGCCCGGCATTTCACATGATGTACTCTGCATATAAGTTAAATAAACAGGGTGACAGTATACTGCCTTGATGCACTCCTTTCCCAGTTTTGAACCAATTTGTTTTTCCATGTTTGGTTTTAACTGTCGCTTCTTGACCTGCATACAGATTTCTCAGGAGGTAGGTAAGGTGCTCTGGTATTCCCATCTCTTTCAGAATTTTCCACGGTTTTTTGTGATTCACACAGTTAAAGGCTTTAGCCTAATCAGTAAAGCAGAAGTAGATATTTTCCTGGAACTCTTAATTTTTCTATGATCCAGTGGATGTTGGCAATTTGATCTCTGGTTCCTCTGCCCTTTCTAAGTCCAGCCTGTACATCTGGAAGTTCCTGGTTCATGTACTGTTGAAGCATAGCTTGGAGGATTTTGAGCATGACTTTACTAGCATGTGAAATGAGTGTAATTGTGCAGTAGTTTGAACATTCTTTGGCATTGCCCTTCTTTGGGATTGGAATGAAAACTGACCTTTTCCAGTCCTGTGCCCACTGCTGAGTTTTCCAGATTTGCTGGCATATTGAGTGTAGCACTTTAACAGTGTCATCTTTTAGGATTTGAAATAGCTCAGCTGGAATTCTATCACCTCCACTAGCTTTGTTTGTAGTGATGCTTTCTAAGGCCCATTTGACTTCACATTCCAGGATGTCTGGCTCCAGATAAGTGATCATACCATCACAGTTATCTGAGTCATTAAGATCTTTTTTGTATATTTATTTTCAGTATCATTTTAGATAGAATTAAAGGTGGTCTCAGGGGCTTACCAGATGACTCAGTGGTAAAGAATCCTCCTGCCAATGCAAGAGAACTGGCTTCAATCCCTGGGTCAGAAGGATTCCCTGGAGAAGGAAATGGCAACCCACTCCTTGACTAGGAAAGTATTCTTGCTTGGGAAATCCCATGGCTAGAGGAGCTTAATGTGCTACAGTCCAGGGAGTTGCAAAGAGTTAGACATGACTTAGGGACTAAACACAACAATATTCAATTGCTTCAAGACTAATGTGGCTTATCTAATACATAGGAACAATGAAATAATGAATACAGTAAGCACTTATGCAAAACAAAACCAAAAGGTAACCTGTAGATGAAAGAACAAGCCATAAAACTACTTTCCGTAAAAGCCCAAAGCTTGTGACTGAGTATGAGGATTTATTCAGTTCTTTTCCCTTTCCTTCCCAAGCTTCCTGATATAATTGACTTAGAACATTGTCTAAATGTAAATTGGACAGTGGATTAATTTTATATGCTGCAAAATGATGACCACCATAGAATTAGCTAATGAAAGGTTGTTGCTGAATCACGCAAAGACGCTGGGATTCTTGGCCTCCAGAGAAGAATTCAATCCAGGGCCAGAGATGAGGCTTGATCACTCAGAGCTTTTGTGTAATAGTTTTATTAAAGTATAAAGGAGATAGAGAAAGCTTCTGACATAGACATCAGAAGGGGGTAGAAAGAGTACCCACTTGCTAGTGTTAACAATGGAGTAATATACTCTCCAATGAATCCAAAGAATGTATGGAGGTTGTAAAGATCTCACTAGACCTACTCCCATAATTTACATTTTAAGATAACAGAATTAGCCAGAAGGTTTAATCCAGAGACTGTTCTCAGGCAGGATACATAATCCTAAGGAATGTAGAGGGGAAAAAGAAGTTTGTCCTTTTCTCCTCCTTAAGAATTCCAGACCCCTCTCTCCTTGGGGACCCCTAGACTTATCAACCTGCCTAGGAAATGACTCTCTCTCTAACACCTCCATCATGTCACAAAATTAACATTTCTGTGTGACAAGAACATACAATATTAACTCTCTAAGCAACTTTCAAGTTGCTATCTATAATATATATGTAATACGGTACTGTTAAATAGTCATCTTGCTGTACACTAGATTCCCAGAACTTTTTCATCTTGTAATTGGAAGTTTGTACCCTTTGACCAACATCAGCATCTCTGAATTTCTTCCACTCCTCAGTCCCCAATAACCACCATTCAATTCTGTTTCTATGAATTGGCTTTTATAAGTGTTCACATTTAAGTAGGATCACACAGTATTTGTCATTGCCTATCTGACTTATTTCACTTGGCATAATGCCCTCAGAGTCTATCCATGTTGCCAAAAATGGTAGGATTTCATTCTTTCTCATGGGTGAATAGTATTACCTCGTGTATATATATATATTATATATATGTATATATATATATACACACACATACACAGACATATATATCACATGTTCTTTATCCATTCCTAGACACTTAGGTGGTTTCCATATCTTGGCTAATGCAATGAACGTGGAAGTGCAGCTGTTTCGTTGAGATCATGATTTCATTTCCTTTGGATAAATACCCAGAAGTAGGAATGCTGAATCATATGATGGTACTATTTTTAATGTTTTGAGGAAGCTCCATACCGATTTCCATAATGGCTGCACCGATTTACATTTCCACCAACTCTGCACAAGGCTTCTTTTTTCTCCATAACCTCATTTGTTACCCCTTGTCCTTTGATGATAATCATTCTAACAGTTCTGAGGTAAGATCCTGTTGTGGGTTTGATTTGCATTTCCCTGAAGATTAGTGATGCTGAGAACTTTTTCATTTATCTGTTGGCCATTTTAATGTCTTCTTTGAGAAATGTCTGTTCAGTTCTTCTGACCATTTTTTAATCAGGTTATTTGGGACATTTTTGTCATTAAGTTGTGTGAGTTCTTTATATATTTCAAATATCAACTCCTGATCACATATATGATTTGCAAATATTTTCTCTCAGTCCACAGGGTGACTTTTCATTTTGTTGGTTGCCCCTTTTGTTATGCAAAAGCTTTTTAGTCTGATGCAGTCCCAGCTTTTATTTTTGCTTTTGTTGCTTGTGCTTTTTCAGCTATATCCAAAGTATCATTGCCAAGATGAATGTGAGAAAGACTTTTCCCTGTGTTTTTTCAATCAGTCCTTAAGGGCCTGAACAAAAGTCGTGTCTGCATGTCTGCTTAGTCACTCAGTCATGTCTGACTCTTTGCAACCCTATGAACTGTAGCCCACCAGGCTCCTCTGTCTGTGGAATTCTCCAGGCAAGAATACTGGAGTGGGTTGCCATTTCCTCCTCCAGGGGATCTTCCAGATCCAGGGATCAAACCCCTGTCTCCTGAATTGCAGGCAGATTCTTTGCCCACTGAGCCATTGGGGACAAAAGTCAGAACATCAAAAAATGAATGTTCTCCCTATTTTCCCAATACACACTGACCATACACTTTTCAATCTTACTCTTGTAGTTTACAAAAAATATTCATTTTAATCCCAAAGATGAATCTATCAGAGGGGGCTGTGCAATTATACTCTTACTGACAGAGAGGTATTATCCCAGGAAAATAAGAGAGAAAATGGCACAAGCATAGATTTATTAGTAGAAGAGTTTCTAGAATAATGAAGACCCAGGTAGAATCCCTGGAGTTGAAGGTGAGATGATTGAAAAAAACCTTGCCTTTAGCTCCCCTCTCTCCTGCTCACAATCACCGAGTTCCTAAAGAAGAATGTTTGCTCCACTCATAGGAGAGTATCTTTAAGGCAATGAACACAACTCTATTTTAAGAAAAGTTGTTTCTAGGTTTGCAGGGCAGCCCTTAAGAAAAGTGCTACTCTTAAATTCTCTTCTAAAAGCACATTTATTGGTACTCCCTTTGGCAGGACATACACTAAAATTAGAACAGTACAGAGAAGATTAGCACGGCCCCTGCACAGGATGACATGCAAATTCATGAAGCAGTCCATATTTTTTAAAAAAATAAATAAAAGCAGATATATTGAGCATTAGCTTGTTTTACCTTTCAGTTAAAAAGGTAATAGATGTTCAGTATAGAACATTTGGAAAGCAAAGAAAGATCACAAATGAGTTAAAAATGGAAATCCAGTTATGTATCATTTGCTCCTGAGTCCCTGGTTCTTAGAAGGACCTGCTAGGAAAGCATGTACCCTGCAGAGGCTAGAGATGGGCTCAGGCAGCAACAAACCATTGTTATGTTGGCCTTCTGCTTTGAGGCACCGATAGCCAGTGTAGATGCCTCAGGTGTTCATTTGGGAAAGAAGCTCCCAGAAGAATTGGGCTCTGGGTTCCCACCATGGCTGTACATCTTCTGTGTGATTTAGGAAAGTTACTTTATCTTCTATAACTTGGTTTCCATATCGGTAAAAGGAGGTGATGATGTTTTTTATCCACCTCTTGAAGTTGTGAGGATTAAGTGAAACAATACATGTGAAGCAGCAAGAATGGTGGCTGGAACACTAAGTACCACATTAGCACTAAGTTGTAGTGGTTTTACTGGTCGTAGTAGTTAAAGTTTCCATCTCAATTCATGACAAATTCGTGAACCTTGACTTCTCTTTCCTGGTTGTCTCCTCATTAAGGAAAAACTACGCCAACTACGAGATTGCATTGTTGGAAAAAGGCCAGAAGAAGAAAATGTCTACAGTAAGTAAAATTTGTCTGCTCTTCAAAAATAATAGAGTGATGAAGTGGAAAAAGCAAGAATGGTGAAATAAAACAGGCCTGAGTTCAAATTTATATCCAGTCACTTCCCAGCTGCTTAAATTGGAGACTGTCTTACTCCTTGGTACTCAGGGCCCTTGTCTGCAAAACAAGAATAATCAGACATATACCTGGAAGTGGTTGTACAAGTTAACACATAAAATACTTTTCACTTTCTCTGGCCCATAATGTAAATGCTAGTTGCTTCCTTTCCTTTGATTTCCATATAAGTTGCAAATAAGATAATTATGCTTTAGTTTTGTGCGTGTGTGTATAAGTCTCAATAACGGGGTATTAAAGTGTTAAAGAGTCACAGTTTTTTTTAATAAGGTAGAATATTCTCAATATAGTCAATTCTCACAGTTGTCCACATGTGGATCATTTTAAATTATAAATCTCATGTTGCCTTCCCCTGAAGCTAGCATGCTTCTTCTCAACACAGATTCCCCTTGCTAATAATTAGCAGTTGCTCCCAGGGGGGAAAAACACTCATTTTAATGTTAACACAAACATTATTAAGATGGTAAATCTTCTCCAAAGATAAACAACGCATTCCAAAATTGAAAATAAATTATGTTGTCATTCTCTGACCACCTTATCCCCAAGTCCCTACCCCTGCACAGATAATTAAAAACTGACAACTACTAGGAAAGTTTGAAAGCCTCCATCTCTTCTATTTTCAATAATACTGCATAACTTTTAGATAGTACTTCATGCTGAAATTCACTATGTTAAAATTCATTTTCTTTTTATATTACTGGCTTGTTATCTATTTCTTCATAGAGAATTCTTTAAGCTCTCTTAGAAATGTTTTCTAAAACTTAAATATGCTTTCTAAAATAATTAAGGTCCCAAACACAAAACTAATTTACAAATAACTGAGTTCTACAAACCTACATTCTAATGTGGAATAAGAGTAAAATTTTTTAAATGTATAAAAGTATAAAATATATAAATAATTTAACTAAGGAACATTAAATAGTAGTAGTAGCTAATATTTATTGTCTTATCTACTATGCACAAAATCATCCCATTAATAACCCTTTGAGATAGGCATTAGTCCCAATTTATAGGGACTAATATTAATTAATTAATAGGGAAACTGAGAATCTGAGAAACTAAGAAACCTCTAAACACACAGATTAGAGATTACAGTCTATGTCTATTGGAATCCAAAGTTAACACTCTTAATCATTGGTGTTTTAATTAGGAATCAACTAGTTCTTCTTTCAGCTAAAATGGAATAAGCAGTACCAGACAAACCCTCCCACTGTAAGGATACAAATAATAGGCAAAAAAATATGAAGCAACTGATTTCAGGGAGTAAATGACAGGCAGATTTAGACTGTAATCCCAGAGAAAAACAAAATATGTGAGATGTCTCTCACCATTACCCACAAGATGATTTTCTGACTAGAGTCTGTGCAAAGCAGTCAAACTGAGGTCTCAAAGATAAGAGTTCAGGGCAGCCAGAGTCCCACTCCAGCACTCTTGCCTGGAAAATCCCATGGACGGAGGAGCCTGGAAGGCTGCAGTCCATGGGGTCGCACAGAGTCGGGCACGACTGAGCGACTTCACTTTCACTTTTCACTTTCATGCATTGGAGAAGGAAATGGCAACCCACTCCAGTGTTCTTGCCTGGAGAATCCCAGGGACGGGGGAGTCTGGTGGGCTGCCGTCTATGGGGTCACACAGAGTCGGACACGACTGAAGTGACTTAGCAGCAGAGCTGCTGGAATGTGTGTGGTAAGTCACTGAAGAGGAGGTAACCACGAAGAGAGGAAGCCTCAGAGGGAGGGAGGGGCTCCACAAGTCTGGCTGAGAGATGAGCTGTACATGTGCAGACAAGACCAGTCAAAGCATGTAAGATAGCAGCTTTTAGTGCTGTGAAGGCAGAACAGAGACATTGAAGGTTGGGCAAAGCCAAGGAAAAGCCAAACTGGAGATGTTTCTTTGAGTTCTGCCCTGCCAGAGAGGAAAGGTCTCCTAACACTTTGTTAAAATGCCTGGCATCCTGCTGTGACACCCAAGAGATGTAAAGAGTAAGGACCATGACTTAGAGTAAGACCTACTCTAGACTTGCCCCAGCGAAGCCTAGAACCAAACCCCTACAAGAGCCTGGTGGAAAATGGAACTCGTAGGCTTAGTCCTGCTGTTGTTGTTTAGCGGCTAAGTCATGTCTGACTCTTTTGCCACCCCCATGGACTGGGGCTTGCCAGGTGCCATGGAATTTCTTAGGCAAGAATACTGGAGTGAGCTGCCATTTCCTTCTCTAGGGGATCTTCCCAACCCAGGAATCGAATCCACATCTCCTGCATAGCAGGCAGGGTTTTTTCACTGCTGAATCATTAGGGAAGTTCTATTAAGAGTCTTAGCAAACATCTTGAGCTTTGTATAGGTTGACACTGAGAAAAAGCAGAAAATCAAGCCTACCACAGGTTCATGACAGTAATCAAACTGCCTGGTAAAACAAGAACCTATATTCATCAAAGGGATATAGAATATGAATATAGAATCCAGAATATGCTACAGATTATCTTTAAAATCCAGTATTCAGGGTTTGTTTTTCTTTAAATGAGGTACAAATAAAAAGAAAATGTGATTCACAGAAAAGAAAAAAGAAAGCATCAATAAAAACTGAACCTGAGATAGTCTTATTGTTGACCTTAACAAAATTAATGAAAAATATGGTTTTAAAGAGTGAATAAATATGAAATTTCAACAGGATAATTGAAACTATGTAGAAGAACCAGATGGAAATTTATAGAAATTAAAATTAGAATAAAACAAATGAAAAATTATCAGAAGAACTTATCAGCAGATTGAATATAGCAAAAGTAAGAGTTAATCAACTTAAAGACAGATCAGTAGAAATTATCCAATATGATGAAAAAGGAGATAAAAAAACTTAAAAATGAATGGAGCCTCAGAGACACATAGGACATAACACAGTCTAGCATGCATGTAGTCAGAGTCCCAGAGGAAAAACTAGTGCGTTTGGGCAAAACATTTTAAAATAAACAATGGTCAGCTATTTTCCAAATTCAATGTAAACTACCTTCATACTGTTCCAAGAACTTAAAAAAAACTCCAGTTAGCCTGTTAAGCCAAACTATATTTGAGCGCTGGTAGTCAAGCTACTTCAAGTCAAGGTAAATTCTTGGTAGCAGCCAGAGAAAAAGACATATATCAATAGAAAAGCATAAATGTATTCCATATTCACTAATTTCTTGTCAGAAACATGGAGGACTAAAGACGGTGCAATAATATCTTTGAAAGTGCTAAAATAAAAACAAATGACCACTTAGAATTGTATATCCAGGAAAAATAACCTTCAAAAATTTGTTGAAATTGAGACATTTTCAGACAATTGAAATCAGAGAATTCATAGACAGGAAAATTGCAATGTAAGAAATGCTAAAGAATGCCTTACAATGTGTATGAATTGTACTGTATGTAATTATTTCTGAATAAGGTTATTTTTAAAAATACTTGAATAGCTCAGGCTAAAAGAATATCAAGGCTGAGTAGGAAGCTATTATTAAGCGTCAAATATATCTAAAATCGTGATAATGTGGGACAAACATCGGAAGGAAAAAAATACATAGTTTCACACTTAGTGATACAAGTAATAAAAGACAGTTACATACTTAGTGGCCGGAGGTATTTTTTAAAATCAGACTGTGAAACTTCGTAGTCATCTCAAGACAAGAAGTAGTCAACCAATAAGAAGAAATGACCCTAAGATAAACATGGAGCAAAACTCAGTAGAATGTGCTTTTTTTTTTTTTTTTGTCTTGTAGATAAGCTCACCATTGTGCACCATCCAAATGGTAAGTGGTGTTTATTAAAGAATTTAGGACTAAAACAAAGCCCAGAACAAACCAACTTTTGTATTAATGTAAACCTAATGTGATTAGGCTGGTCAGTGTAAAAACTCACAGAGATTTTATATTTATATGTAAGGCAATTTGATATCCAAAATAAATGTGAGGAGATTCTAGAACAGCAATGCTAGAGGCATTGTGATATGGTAAAAGAAGCATGCACTTTGAACTCTGACTTGGCTCTTCAAACTTAACTAGCTGTGACCTTTGACAAGTCACTTAAACTCTTTACACCTCAGTTCCCTCATATGTAAAATAAAGATAAGAATTCTATCATGGGGAATTGCTATAATGACTGATGATGACTGATGCAAATGGTGTTAACTTAGTAAGTGGGAAATGTTGATAGAGGAAATGAACTTAGAATAAAACTTAATAGATGGAAGGGTTCACTTTAGTGTAATGAGAGAGAAATGTGTGCAGAAAGTGAGGAGGGCAGAGAGGAGCTGCAGGCCAGCTGGGGTGTTGTCTAAAGAGCTGTGAGCTCTGCCTCCAGCCTGAAGCGCAGCACTGACCGTGGGAAGTGCAGAAGCAGGAGAACAGAGGTGTGTGGCTGGACGGAAAGTCAGAAACTTATGATAGAAGCAGCAAGTGGCATGGGCCACGATGCAGGGGTAGGAGCAAACTTATAAAAAAGTGTGCTTTGCAGTTACCTGATCCTGGTAAATGGGGAAGAGAAGAAGGCAAAATCAAACGGAGGTTGTTATTCATGGTTTTGGATAGTTTCTGAGCTCATCAACTCCTCAATATGTGGGTATGAGAAATTAATACATACATATTAATACAAATTAATACATAATTGCCAAGGATGCCTTTTCAATATGCACATTTTATCTCTTTTGTGTTTTTTATCTTTACCCATATCCTACTCTTTGCATATATATATTTTAAATGCTAAATAAAGGAATTACTAAATTTGTGAATGAATAAAGCGTTAGTAACAGCGTTTGTATTTCTAGGTAACGAAAGTGCCCACAGTGAAAGTATGTTACATAACATACCCTTTGGCAGTAAGGTGGGTTGTGTTTATCTTCATTTTTATAAAATACAAACAAAGAACTTATTTGTTGAGAAAGAACATGAAAGCCTTCTATCCCGACTATGTTTTGAAACATTCCAACAGATATGAACTAAATAGGTTACATAAGCATTTGTGTGCAAAATACATGAGCAGTAATTTTAAAAACATAACTGTTTGTGAAAAAGCAAAGAAAGAACTTAAAGGAGAAAGGCACTGAAGCTAACATGTGCACCAACGTGTACAGACCAAATAAATTGTAGAGAAGTTATAAACACATCTTCTTTAGCAAAAGGAATATGATGAGTCTATTTGAACCACAGTTTATACAATCCTTAAAATCTAGTTTTGGGAAAAAATATAATGTGAAAATATTGTTCATATAAATATGTGTTTCTTCACATTGTAGTGTTAACTGAAAGTAAATTGCTAATGAGAAGCTAAAAATAACCCTAAAGAAAGAAGGTGCAAATGGAAAAGCCAAGACCAGTTCAAGACAATATCCTTGATGTCCCGACCACACACTTTTCTTCATAAAAAATTGCGCTATTCCAATTGTCCATATATGTGATGTAGGAAGTTTGCACTATTACCTGTTGTGTGGCAGCTGGATTTCTTGCTAAAATCCTGAATTAGGGCCCATTACAAACTAGTTTTTGTTTACCAAATTTTGATAACCCTTAAAGTTCTCCCATCCTTCAATATATCATAACATACAAGTTATGTTAATACATTAACATAAAAGTCATTCACTCTTAAGAACTGCTTGAAGTAGTTCTTTGCATTTCTGGATCATTCTGTGGCCCACCGGTGAGCTATAGACCTAATGGGTCTGTAGCGCATAGACTCATGAGACCCATTTGACTGTCACAGAATTGTGAGGTACCATCTAGCTTTATGAAAATATCTTTGTCAAGCAAAGTTCCTTCTACAAGATCTGAAGGACTATTTTAAGAGCAAGCTTTTGGGTAAGAGGAAAATAATATAAATTCCCAACACTTATTCTCCCTCGAAAAGGAAATAAAATTTGAACTCAAGGACATTGACGTGGTTGAACTTGACAATGATTCTTTCCTTTTAAGATGGGGGACTATCTTGCCAGTTGCCTCTACAAAGCTGTTCTCCCGTGACTGCGAAAAGCAGCTATGACTTTGTCATGTTTCTTTGTTCAGCCTTAAAATGGAGAAATGCTAATTCTGTGTATTTTTTCCTTAGCTTCCTGCTCGACCCCAGGTGGAAAAAGATTTTGGTTTCTGTTGCAGGAAAGATCACTAAAGATGGTAAAATATCAGCTATATATCAACCATATTTTTTATTTATTTATTTATTTATTTTTAGTTTTTTATTTTTTAAATTTTAAAATCTTTAATTCTTACATGCGTTCCCAAACATGAACCCCCCTCCCACCTCCCTCCCCATAACATCTCTCTGGGTCATCCCCATGCACCAGCCCCAAGCATGCTGTATCCTGCGTCAGACATAGACTGGCGATTCAATTCTTACATGATAGTATACATGTTAGAATGTCATTCTCCCAAATCATCCCACCCTCTCCCTCTCCCTCTGAGTCCAAAAGTCCATTATACACATCTGTGTCTTTTTTCCTGTCTTGCATACAGGGTCGTCATTGCCATCTTCCTAAATTCCAAATATATGTGTTAGTATACTGTATTGGTGTTTTTCTTTCTGTCTTACTTCACTCTGTATAATCGGCTCCAGTTTCATCCATCTCATCAGAACTGATTCAAATGAATTCTTTTTAACGGCTGAGTAATACTCCATTGTGTGTATGTACCACAGCTTTCTTATCCATTCATCTGCTGATGGACATCTAGGTTGTTTCCATGTCCTGGCTATTATAAACAGTGCTGCGATGAACATTGGGGTACATGTGTCTCTTTCCATTCTGGTTTCCTTGGTGTGTATGCCCAGCGGTGGGATTGCTGGGTCATAAGGTAGTTCTATTTGCAATTTTTTAAGGAATCTCCACACTGTTCTCCATAGTGGCTGTACTAGTTTGCATTCCCACCAACAGTGTAGGAGGGTTCCCTTTTCTCCACACCCTCTCCAGCATTTATTGCTTGCAGATTTTTGGATCGCAGCCATTCTGACTGGTGTGAAGTGGTACCTCATTGTGGTTTTGATTTGCATTTCTCTAATAATGAGTGATGTTGAGCATCTTTTCATGTGTTTGTTAGCCATCCGTATGTCTTCTTTGGAGAAATGTCTATTTAGTTCTTTGGCCCATTTTTTGATTGGGTCGTTTATTTTTCTGGAATTGAGCTGCATAAGTTGCTTGTATATTTTTGAGATTAGTTGTTTGTCAGTTGCTTCATTTGCTATTATTTTCTCCCATTCAGAAGGCTATCTTTTCACCTTGCTTATATTTTCCTTTGTTGTGCAGAAGCTTTTAATTTTAATTAGATCCCATTTGTTTATTTTTGCTTTTATTTCCAGAATTCTGGGAGGTGGATCATAGAGGATCCTGCTGTGATTTATGTCTGAGAGTGTTTTGCCTATGTTCTCCTCTAGGAGTTTTATAGTTTCTGGTCTTACATTTAGATCTTTAATCCATTTTGAGTTTATTTTTGTGTGCAGTGTTAGAAAGTGATCTAGTTTCATTCTTTTACAAGTGGTTGACCAGTTTTCCCAGCACCACTTGTTAAAGAGATTGTCTTTACTCCATTGTATATCCTTGCCTCCTTTGTCGAAGATAAGGTGTCCATATGTGTGTGGACTTATCTCTGGGCTTTCTATTTTGTTCCATTGATCTATATTTCTGTCTTTGTGCCAGTACCATACTGTCTTGATGACTGTGGCTTTGTAGTAGAGCCTGAAGTCTGGCAAGTTGATTCCTCCAGTTCCATTCTTCTTTCTCAAGATTGCTTTGGCTATTCGAGGTTTTTTGTATTTCCATACAAATTGTGAAATTATTTGTTCTAGCTCTGTGAAAAATACTGCTGGTAGCTTGATAGGGATTGCATTGAATTTGTAAATTGCTTTGGGTAGTATACTCATTTCCACTATATTGATTCTTCCTATCCATGAACATGGTATATTTCTCCATCTATTAGTGTCCTCTGATTTCTTTCATCAGTGTTTTATAGTTTTCTATATATAGGTCTTTAGTTTCTTTAGGTAGATATATTCCTAAGTATTTTATTCTTTTCGTTGCGATGGTGAATGGAATTGTTTCCTTAATTTCTTTTTCTACTTTCTCATTATTCGTGTATAGGAATGCAAGGGATTTCTGTGTGTTGATTTTATATCCTGCAACTTTACTATATTCATTGATTAGCTCTAGTAATTTTCTGGTGGAGTCTTTAGGGTTTTCTATGTAGAGGATCATGTCATCTGCAAACAGTGAGAGTTTTACTTCTTCTTTTCCAATTTGGATTCCTTTTATTTCTTTTTCTGCTCTGATTGCTGTGGCCAAAACTTCCAGAACTATGTTGAATAGTAGCGGTGAAAGTGGACACCCTTGTCTTGTTCCTGACTTTAGGGGAAATGCTTTCAATTTTTCACCATTGAGGATAATGTTTGCTGTGGGTTTGTCATAGAGAGCTTTTATTATGTTGAGGTATGTTCCTTCTATTCCTGCTTTCTGGAGAGTTTTTTTAATCATAAATGGATGTTGAATTTTGTCAAAGGCCTTCTCTGCATCTATTGAGATAATCATATGGTTTTT
This sequence comes from Ovis canadensis, assembly GCF_042477335.2. Taxonomy (NCBI): domain Eukaryota; kingdom Metazoa; phylum Chordata; class Mammalia; order Artiodactyla; family Bovidae; genus Ovis; species Ovis canadensis. The sequence continues at coordinate 38,701,097 of NC_091250.1, read as the reverse complement.
ATTTTTCAATTTGTTAATGTGGTGAATTACATTGATTGATTTGCGGATATTGAAGAATCCTTGCATCTCTGGGATAAAGCCCACTTGGTCATGGTGTATGATCTTTTTAATGTGTTGTTGGATTCTGATTGCTAGAATTTTGTTGAGGATTTTTGCATCTATGTTCATCAGTGATATTGGCCTGTAGTTTTCTTTTTTTGTGACATCTTTGTCAGGTTTTGGTATTAGGGTAATGGTGGCCTCATAGAATGAGTTTGGAAGTTTACCTTCCTCTGCAATTTTCTGGAAGAGTTTGAGAAGGATAGGTGTTAGCTCTTCTTGAAATTTTTGGTAGAATTCAGCTGTGAAGCCGTCTGGACCTGGGCTTTTGTTTGCTGGAAGATTTCTGATTACAGTTTCAATTTCTGTGCTTGTGATGGGTCTGTTAAGATTTTCTATTTCTTCCTGGTTCAGTTTTGGAAAATTGTACTTTTCTAAGAATTTGTCCATTTCTTCCACGTTGTCCATTTTATTGGCATACAACTGCTGATAGTAGTCTCTTATGATCCTTAGTATTTCTGTGTTGTCTGTTGTGATCTCTCCATTTTCATTTCTAATTTTATTGATTTGATTTTTCTCTCTTTGTTTCTTGATGAGTCTGGCTAATGGTTTGTCAATTTTATTTATCCTTTCAAAGAACCAGCTTTTGGCTTTGTTGATTTTTGCTATGGTCTCTTTTGTTTCTTTTGCATTTATTTCTGCCCTAATTTTTAAGATTTCTTTCCTTCTACTAACTCTGGGGTTCTCCAATTCTTCCTTTTCTAGTTGCTTTAGTTGTAGAGTTAGGTTATTTATTTGACTTTTTTCTTGTTTCTTGAGGTATGCCTGTATTGCTATGAACTTTCCTCTTAGCACTGCTTTTATAGTGTCCCACAGGTTTTGGGTTGTTGTGTTTTCATTTTCATTAGTTTCTATGCATATTTTGATTTCTTTTTTGATTTCTTCTGTGATTTGTTGGTTATTCAGAAGTGTATTGTTCAACCTCCATATGTTGGAATTTTTAATAGTTTTTCTCCTGTAATTGAGATCTAATCTTAATGCATTATGGTCAGAAAAGATGCTTGGAATGATTTCGATTTTTTTGAATTTATCAAGTTTAGATTTATGGCCCAGGATGTGATCTATCCTGGAGAAGGTTCCATGAGCATTTGAAAAAAAAGGTGAAATTCATTGTTTTGGGGTGAAATGTCCTATAGATATCAATTAGGTCTAACTGATCTAATGTATCATTTAAAGTTTGCGTTTCTTTGTTAATTTTCTGTTTAGTTGATCTGTCCATAGGTGTGAGTGGGGTATTAAAGTCTCCCACTATTATTGTGTTATTGTTGATTTCCCCTTTCATACTTGTTAGCATTTGTCTTACATATTGCGGTGCTCCTATATTGGGTGCATATATATTTATAATTGTTATATCTTCTTCTTGGATTGTCCCTTTGATCATTATGTAGTGGCCTTCTTTGTCTCTTTTCACAGCCTTTGTTTTAAAGTCTATGTTATCGGATATGAGTATTGCCACTTCTGCTTTCTTTTGGTCTCTATTTGCGTGGTATATCTTTTTCCAGCCCTTCACTTTCAGTCTGTATGTGTCCCTTGTTTTGAGGTGGGTCTCTTGTAAGCAGCATATAGAGGGGTCTTGTTTTTGTATCCATTCGGCCAGTCTTTGTCTTTTGGTTGGGGCGTTCAACCCATTTACGTTTAAGGTAATTATTGATATGTATGATCCCGTTACCATTTACTTTATTGTTTTGGGTTCGGGTTTATACACCCTTTTCGTGTTTCCTGTCTAGAGAATATCCTTTAGAATTTGTTGGAGAGCTGGTTTGGTGGTGCTGAATTCTCTCAGCTTTTGCTTGTCTGTAAAGCTTTTGATTTCTCCTTCGTATTTGAATGAGATCCTTGCTGGGTACAGTAATCTGGGCTGTAGGTTATTGTCTTTCATCACTTTAAGTATGTCTTGCCATTCCCTCCTGGCCTGAAGAGTTTCTATTGAAAGATCAGCTGTTATCCTTATGGGAATCCCCTTGTGTGTTATTTGTTGTTTTTCCCTTGCTGCTTTTAATATTTGTTCTTTGTGTTTGATCTTTGTTAATTTGATTAATATATGTCTTGGGGTGTTTCGCCTTGGGTTTATCCTATTTGGAACTCTCTGTGTTTCTTGGACTTGGGTGATTATTTCCTTCTCCATTTTAGGGAAGTTTTCAACTATTATCTCCTCAAGGATTTTCTCATGATCTTTCTTTCTGTCTTCTTCTTCTGGGACTCCTATAATTCGAATGTTGGAGCGTTTCATATTGTCCTGGAGGTCTCTGAGATTGTCCTCGTTTCCTTTAATTCGTTTTTCTTGTTTCCTCTCTGGTTCATTTATTTCTACCAATCTATCTTCTATTTCACTAATCCTGTCTTCTGCCTCCGTTATTCTACTATTTGTTGCCTCCAGAGTGTTTCTGATCTCATTTATTGCATTATTCATTATATTTTGACTCTTTTTTATTTCTTCTAGGTCCTTGTTAAACCTTTCTTGCATCTTCTCAATCCTTGTCTCTAGGCTGTTTATCTGTGATTCCATTTTGATTTCAAGATTTTGGATCATTTTCACTATCAATATTCGGAATTCCTTCTCCGGTAGATTCCCTACTTCTTCCTCTTTGGTTTGGTTTGGTGGGAAACTCTCCTGTTCCTTTACCTGCTGTGTATTCCTCTGTCTCTTCATCTTAGTTATATTGCTGCGTTTGGGGTGGCCTTTTTATATTCTGGTAATTTGTGGAGTTCTCTTTATTATGGAGCTTCCTCACTTTGGGTGGGGTTCTATCAGTGGCTTGTCAAGGTTTCCTGGTTAGGGAGGCTTGTGTTGGAGTTTTGGTGGGTGGAACTGGGTTTCTTCTCTCTGGAGTGCAGTGGAGTGACCCATAATGGGTTATGAGACATCAAAGGTTTGGGGATAATTTTGAGCTGCCTGTATATTGAAGCTCAGGGGAGTGTTCCTGTGTTGCTGGAGAATTTGTGTGGTATGTCTTGTTTTGGAACTTGTTGGCCCTTGGGTGGAGCTTGGTTTCGGTGTAGGTATGAAGGCATTTGATGAGCTCCTATTGCTTAATGTTCCCTGAATTCAAGAGTTCTCTAATGTTTTCAGGCTTTGGATTTAAGCCTCCTGCTTCTGGTTTTCAGTTCTATTTTTACAGTAGCCTCTAGACTTCTCCATCTATACAGCACTGATGATAAAACATCTAGGTTAAAGATGAAAAGTTTCTCCACATTGAGGGATATTCAGAGAGGTTCACTGAGTTACAAGGAGAAGAGAAGATGGAGGGGGTAGTTAGAGGTAACTGGAATGAGATGCGGTGAGATCAAAAGAGGAGAGAGCAAGCTAGCCAGTAGTCACTTCCTTATGTGCTCTCTATAGTCTGGACCGCTCAGAGGTATTTACAGAGTTATACGGGGCAGAGGAGAGGGAGGAAGTAGACAGAGGTGACCAGGAGGATAAGAGAGAGGAATGAGTAGGAGAGAGACAAATCCTGCCAGTAACCAGTTCCTTAGGTGTTCTCCACCGTCTGGAACACACAGAGATTCACAGAGTTGGATAGAGAAGAGATGGGGGAGAATAGAGACAGAGGCCACCTGGTGGAGAAAAAGGAGAGTCCAGAGGAGGAGAGAGTGATCAAGCCAGTAATCTTGCTCTCAGGTAAACTTGGGTAGTGAAGTTTGGGTTTTTAAATGTACAAAATTGACAACAAAAACCTAAGAGCAAAGATTAAAAATCTAGAGTAGAGGTTGGATTTTCAAAGATACAATATTAAAGAAAAGCAGAAGGAAAAAGGGAGAAAGAAAAAAAAAGAATTATTAAAAAACAAACAAACAAACAAACAAACAAAAACAAAGAAAAAAAAACACCAACAACCATCCAAAGACTATATATGGTGTTTGCCTTAAAAAAAAAAAAAGTCTTTTTTTAAAAATAGTAATAATAGTTTATAGAAATAAAAATTAGAGGAGAAATAGAAGACTTAACAATTTTAAAAAAGTTTGAAAAAAAAAGAAAAAAGAAAAACAAAAAACAAAAAAGCAAAAAAAAAAAAGGAATGATTTTTCAAATAGTCAAAAATATATCTGGCCCTTCTCTGATGTTATGGGCCGTGTGGGATCACTTCCAAGGTGGTTCCCTCTGTTTAACTTCTTCTGTTTGCTGGTTTTTTAGGCTCACTAGTTCAGTCGCGCTGTGGGGAGGGGGGATGCTGCAAACAAATAGCACCGTCGTGTGCACCCAGTATCTCAGCCCTGCTTGACCTGTCCTTTCTCGCGGCGCACAAACCGCTCCGGCTCTACGATGCTCAGCCGGGAACCGTCTGGGGCCGGCCCTAGGCTGCGTGCACTTCCCCGGTCCAAGCCGCTCAGGTTCGGCGCTCAGGCAGCCCTCAGAGGCACAAATGCGTCTGGGACTGCGCTTTGTGCCCTTCCCGGGTCCGAGTAGCTCAGGAGTTTGGCGAGCACGATCGCCGCGGCTTGTCACCTTTTCCGCCGCTGCTGCTCAGCTTTCTGGGTGGACCGCTGGCACACCCCGTGAGGCAGATTGTGACTGTCCAGCACCCCCAGAAGTCTTAGCAAAGGAGCCTGCTTGCAGTTAGGTAAGTAAAGTCTCTCCGGGTCTGCAATTGCCCCTTTCCAGTCCTTACGGCTCTGGCTGCCTGTCCCCGGCGGGGAATGGTCTGCAGCCGGCTTTTTCCGTTCCGTCCTTTGTTCTGTGCTCGGTCCTGGCGGTGTCTTATGTTCGAGCTTTTCGCATGGTAGCTATCCCACAGTCTGGTTTGCTAGCCCAAGTTAGGTCGTTCTGGTTGCGCGTGGGGCGTTCCTGCCCGATTCTTACAAAGCACTGCAGCCCGCGCCTCCCGTGCGTCCCTGCCCTGCCCCCACTTCCCAGTGGCGGATGCAGGCGTCTGTGCTGCTTTTCCGCTGGGGGAGTTACTGGTGGGCTTGTAATCTGTTGGTTTTAATTATTTATCTATTTTTCTTTCCTGTTATGTTGCCCTCTGTGTTTCCAAGGCTCGCCACAGACTCGGCAGGGAGAGTGTTTCCTGGTGTTTGGAAACCTCTCTTCTTCAAATTCCCTTCCTGGGACGGGCTTCCCTTCCCGGGACGGAGCTCCCTCCCCACCTCCTTTGTCTCCTTTCTTGTCTTTTATATTTTTTCCTACCTGTTTTTGAAGACAATGGTCTGCTTTTCTGGTTGCCTGATGTCCTCTGCCAGCCTACAGAAGTTGTTTTGTGGAGTTTGCTCGGCGTTGAAATGTTCTTTTGAGGAATTTGTGAGGGAGAAAGTGGTCTTCCCGTCCTATTCCTCCACCATCTTTCCCTCTCTCCCCAACCATATTTTTTAGAAAACCTAAAGCAAGCTTATTAGGAGCTTGAAAGATCATTTGTCTAACAAATGGAATACCTTAAATATTTCATTGTCTTCTCCTGAAAGGATAAACATATGTATTTTTCAAGCTAAAGGTGATTGTTCCATAGAAAGATTTATGTGTAGGGGTGATTTTATGCTAGCTAATCAATTTTAGTTGATGATCCATTATTCGCTAATACATGTCCTGTGATCTTATTTTCAGGTTATTATAATGAAACTCAAGAATCTGCAGACACTTTCTGGGTGAAGCAAGCTTGCATTTGGATTGCCTGCTGTCTTAGGATAAATCTATGCTATGAAAGCAGAAGCAAGTTTTGAGTTTCAGAATTTTATTGCCACACTTTATTGGCATTGTACCTGCTTCAAATGAGTATATCAAGATTAAGTTTGAATGCTATAGAGCAGTTGCATCCTTTGAAAATTCTTGCATTTTACCTGGCACTTTGCTTATGAAGCAGGTATTTCCCATTTTTAAAATTAAAAACAAGAGCAGAGAATTTAAATGCTCTGTAGCAAAGTTATTGGGCCTATTTAAGGGGCTAACCTTATAGTTTACTCCTCCTACACTGAGAATAAACATTAAAAAATACAAATTTGTTTTATACATATTGGCTTTTCCAGTGGATAATCTATTTTCTGAATTTCTCACGTTCAAAACTCTAATTGTTATTATCAGATCATGCTTACAACAACCTTCCATTTTTCAGAGCCTGTTTGCATATAACCTTGAGAATATTATTTTTTTAACTTTCTATATCTCAGATTAATATACATTTTCACAACCTATATTTTCTATTAAAAGGCCTACAATTTCATCAACCAAATTCTTAGAAGCAGTTTATGAGCTTAAAATAGAATGCAGTTTCACCATTCTATGATTTCTCCCCACAGTTGCTACAAATAAAATGAATGTTTAAAGCTGTCTGACTTTTCAAAACAAATGTATGAAATTAACCTCTGAAGTCTTTTGCTTACTAGTTTACAGAGAGAAGTCCACCAAATTTTTTTAATAATTTTACTGTGTAGGGCTCATAAAATAAACACACAAATTATTTTTTTCTAGCTTATAAACAGTAAGTGATAGGAATATCCAATATTGTAAAGTAATTAGCCTGCAATTAAAATAAATCAATTAATTTTAAAAATACATGCATACTATATATACTTAATACATACAATAATGGAAATTTTAAATACATGTAACCACGATTCCTAATGTGGTTTATAAGGGGAAAAAATGCAATTCAATAAACAATTTAGGATTAAAAAAATAGTAATAAAGTGATTCTGCAAAACACTGCCTGTAAGTTTCTTGTGACCATTAACACTCTCAAACTCATGTTTTAAAAAAGAATATAGTTGTTTGATCAATCCCTAATAGAAGGTGATTTTTGATTATGACATCTGGAAATTTGGTCCATAGTTTCACATTTAAATTTTCAAGAAATGGAATGCTCCCATTTGGTGCTTCAGGTGGTAAAGAATCTGCCTGCAATGTGGGACACCTGGGTTCGATCCGTAGGTTCAGAAGATCCCCTGGAGAAGGGAACCGCTATCCACTCCAGTATTCTGACCTGGAGAATTCCAAGGACAGAGGAGCCTGGCAGGTTGCAGTCCATGGGTTCACAGTGAGTCGGACACGACTGAGCAACTTTCATTTTCATTTCTGTGGATTGTCCCACCCAAAGAGTCCGGAAAAGCAATAGGAAAATTGACTACTTTTCTGTAATTTTCTAAATCTGTAAAATTTAAGTGTGTCTATTATCTCTATTGGACTTCCCCAATAGCTCAGCAGGTGAAAAATCCTCCTGCAATGCTGGAGACACGGGCTCAATCCCTGGATTGGAGAGATCCCCTGGAGGAGGAAATGGCAACCCACTCCAGTATTCGTGCCTGGGAAATCCCATGGACAGAGGAGCCTGGTGGGCTACAGTCCACGGGGTCGCAAAGAGTTGGACGCAACTGAGTACTAACATGCTATGTATCTCTAACGTGAGAATTGCCATTCAGGCCTGTGACTACTGTGTACAGTTCTACTGTTGACTTTATTCTTATTAAAAATGTGAAATCCATTAACAGGTAAAATGGCAACTCTTCTGATTACAAAGGGCTTAGATCATTTCTTCAGTTCAGTTCAGTCACTCAGTCGTGTCCAACTCTTTGCAACCCCATGAATCACAGCACGCCAGGCCTCCCTGTCCATCACCAACTCCCGGAGTTCACTCAGACTCAGGTCCATCGAGTCCGTGATGCCATCCAGCCATCTCATCCTCAGTCGTCCTCTTCTCCTCCTGCCCCCAATCCCTCCCAGCATCAGAGTCTTTTCCAATGAGTCAATTCTTTGCATGAGGTGGCCAAAGTACTGGAGTTTCAGCTTTAGCATCATTCCTTCCAAAGAAATCCCAGGGTTGATCTCCTTCAGAATGGATTGGTTGGATCTCCTTGCAGTCCAAGGGACTCTCAAGAGTCTTCTCCAACACCACAGTTCAAAAGCATCAATTCTTCGGCGCTCAGCTTTCTTCACAGTCCAACTCTCACATCCATACATGACTACTGGAAAAACCATAGCCTTGACTAGACGGACATTAGTCGGCAAAGTAATGTCTCTGCTTTTGAATATACTATCTAGGTTGGTCATAACTTTCCTTCCAAGGAGTAAGCGTCTTTTAATTTCATGGCTGCAATCACCATCTGCAGTGATTTTGGAGCCCCCCAAAATAAAGTCTGACACTGTTTCCACTGTTCTTACCTGAGACTCTATTAAGGGTGGAAGTGGGAGTTAAAGCATGAATGTTATTCAGTCCTTTAACACAGAAAGAAATCTAAAGTCAGGACCTGTAAGTCTACCTTCTGAACTGGGCTAATTTAGAATAAAATGATAGGGAAAATACCTTTAATCATCTCTTCCCTAGAGTTCTGTCCCTTGAAATTTTTTGATTTTGTCATCACAAAGAAAGGGAGAAAAAGAAACCTAAAAATAACTGAGGTCCCCACTATGCCTCCTAAGCCACAGCTCCTGCCCTGCTTCATCTGTTGGGGCTTCCCAAGTGGCATTTGTGGTCAAGAATCCACCTACCAGTGCAGAAGACACAAGAGACTCGGGTTCGATCCCTAGGTTGGGAAGATCCCCTGGAGGAGGAAGTGACAACAACTCCAGTATTCCTGCCTGGAAAATTCTATGGACAGAGGAGGCTGGCGGGCTACAGTCCATACGATCACAAAAGTTGCACACACCTGAGCACAGAGGGCAGAAGAGAGTTTAGAATCAGGATCAGAAAGGAGTTCACAACACGCCTATTGCATGAAAGGAAGAGATGAAAAGTGGAGAAATGCCAAAGCAGAGGAAGGGTAATCCAAATTTAGGACTGAATATATCCAGAAGGAGGCTTCTTCTTTTTTTTTTTTTTTTTTTTTTGGCTGCACAGGCTCTTCATTGGCACATGGTCTTCCCTAGTTGTGACATGCAGCCTTAGTAGCCCTGAAGCATATGTGATCTTAGTTCCTTACCTGGGGATCCAACCCACATCCCCAGCTTTGGAAGGTGGATTCTTAACCACTGGATCACCAGGGAAGTTCCAGGGGCTATATTTATAATTTCTGGGCTTTCTCCCTAACATACAGAATACTCTCCATCAAATCTGAGCCACATTACAGAAGCTTTTTTAGTGGTGGAAGAGATCAAATGTCAAGATCTGGACTAGAAGACTAGGAAGGTATGAACTTTCCTTGGTGATTTCAGGCATTTGTTTTAAGAGCCCTAGTCACTACCAGGAAGGGAAGACCTGTATGGGAAATCTGATGATTTTGTGCCGATTCTGGAAGCCTGAGCAATCTGTGTAGGTAATATACCCTGGCTTTCCCATCATCCCTTCCTCAGTTTGGATTCATTCCTAAGCCGTTGCTCTTAACATACACAAGAACTACCCCCCTCCCCTTATTCGACTCCAACTTCTAGAGAAATTTGGATTGGAATTAAATGTTATCATAAGAATTTTACATTTAATATTCATTTATTTTCTACTTAATTTTCTAGTTTAAAAAAGCATCATCCAGACAAGGGCTTCTCACTTGAGGCATTTGGCAATATCTGGAGACATTTTCATTGCCTTGACTGTGGAGAAGATGCTCTTGGCATCTAGGGTGTTGAGACAATGAACCCTAATAAATATGTTATAATCCACAAGACAAAAAATTATCTAGAAAATAAACAGTGCGAGATTGGGAAACTCTGATCTACACTCTAAAGTAAAATGGGATCAACACTTAAAAGAATGTTGTTAAAAGTAAAAACAATTAATTTTATATGGAATTTTCTAGAAGTGGAACCCCCCATGATAGTATAAATCAATGTTTTTATTTTGAAGTACATATGGCATAACTTGAATGGACCATTAAAAACTCAAAAAAATGGATGACTCTAATACATTTTCATAAATCAAACAGAGTATTCTACCAGTGGAGACTCCAGTTTTTAGAAAATAAGGCTGTTCTCGGTATTGTTCTAATGAATATGATCTTGTACCTTGAGTCATGATTATATCTTATTCGTGCTCTTAAGTATTTGCTCACCTGAGTTCCTTCTTATAATGCTCAGGAGGTCTGATTTTAATAACTTGGACTTCCCTGAATTTTTATGCTTAGAAAAGAATATTGCTTTTCTAAATTGGTAAATATTTAAGAAAGTGGTCTGCTCCTGAACCTGAGCTAGTAGCTCTCAGCCAATTAACACAGGGCTGATAGGAGACCCCAGATGCTGTCTTTCTGTAACTGTACCTGCCAACCATATTTGTTGGCCTGCCTTGTTTTGTGGGGCTGACATTTAAGGCAAGGACTGCCACACAAAAAAACACTTGGAACTTCTCCAGTGGTTCAACGGTTAGGACTCCCCACTTCCGCTGCTCAGGGCACGGGTTCAACCCCTCGTCAGGGAGATCCTGGAGATCTCACAAGCTGCGCAGTGGGGCCAATAAATAAATAGGCCTCAAGTTTATAAATTACAGCATATAATTTCCTCAATATTCTCACCTTCAAAATGTAAATTCTTACATAATTTCACAGGTATTAAATGACTTCTTATACTTACATGCATTCAAAAGTGTGAGCTTTAGGACTGATCTAGTTTTCATATAGCCTCAGCTATATCCCAGCTATGTAAACGATGCCAGTTTTTCAGTTTCCCAGGGCCCTATTTAATCATTAGTAAAGTGGGGTTATCAATACCAACATCAGCACAGGTGGTTTGAGAATTAAAAGTAAAAAAATAAAAATTTATCATCCAAAGAAGACACTTTTAATGGTAAAATGAAGTATTGCTAGTGATTATGATTTTTAAAAAGCAGGCATAAACTTGGACTACCTTCAGCAAAAGCTGAGATATATCATCACTCTTCTTAAATGAGATGTAGATGCTTAGTACATTTTTGGTTCCAAATGAATGCTCAGTGAAGATAGCTGGCAAAAGATAATCCTTTTTGAAATGTGAATACAGTGTGATACACTAGGCTAACTTGTTGTCTGACTGGCTCTTAGGCACAGGATTATAGCATATGATTCAAATCCATATCATTATCTAGAAAACCAATGATTAAAAAAATATTGACTGACCATCTGGATCACCCATAACCCTCAGCAGCCTCAAGTAGAAAGTCTATCAGTGGTGCAGTACTGTGGTACAGTACTGTATTTTCCAAACTGTGTTACCAGGAACTCATGAATATTCAATTAAAAGGGTTTCTATGATCCAGTGAGGTGGGAAAGTGCTATGCATTTTTGTCTCTTTTAGAAGAGCATATTAGACATCCAAGTATTGAAGACTAATCCTGCAATAAAGAAATCCATACAGTTTGAAAAACACTGGCTTACATTTTATGTATACGTAAGCTGGTCTCATTTTCCACTTAATGGGAGAAGGAAAACTGGCTGAAAGATGCTTGCTGTAATATGCTGAGATGGAGTCTGAAACCAGGGTTCAATGGGAAACTGAAGATCAGTGATTATCAAGATCAATCAGCGATGTTTGCCATGGAGAATGGTGGGGGATGGTAAGAGTTGTGAGTATATACATGAGACTTATTTGGCACTCAGTATTTGCACTTGGTTAGCAAAAAGCTACTTCCTTGGTGGCTCAGATGGTAAAGAATCTACCTGCAATGCAGGAGACCTGGATTGGGAAGATTCCCTGGAGAAGGAGCGGCTGCCCACTCCTGGAGTATACTTGACTGGAGAATTTCACGGAAAGGAGCCTGGCGGGCTACAGTCCATGGGGTTGCAAAGAGTGCCTAAAGCTTTCACAGCACTAGCATACAGCAAAAGATTAAGTCCTGAATTTTGCAAATGATAAAAGTTGGTTTCAGTCAGAATAAAGATCACTTGTCTTCAAATAAATGAATTAGTGAACAGATTTCTGAATACAGCACTGTAGTTCCTGTTGTATGATTCTTGGTATATCTTCAAATCAACACTAAATTTTGTTCCAGTCAGAACTAAGGTAAGACCACTCAGACATGTTATGCAGTGAAGTGTATCAAACGGTAAAACAATTTCTGAGTCCATGGAAATGAGTGGGATAGTTTTGCTCAATTTGCTTTCTGTTGCAATAGGTGATCCTTGGAGAGAGAAATTATCCTAGTAAATTAACCAACAATGTCCGATGGATTATTTCCTTATTTCTCAAAGTAGGGGTGGACATGTCAACTGTGATAAAAAGTGCTACAGCTTTGCCTCTAGTACTTTCTCTTTTCTTCACTTGAGAAAAAGAAAGACAAGGGCTGTGGGAAGGTGTAAGTAAGCTGAGGCTGTGTTCATGCCTGGTACTCAGTGAAAGCATCTGCAGTCACTAAGGAGCCTTAAGCATCCTTGCAGGACACTGACATTTGTTGTAATGTTGCAAAATGAGATGTTTTGTAACTCAGACGTGGCAAGTCCTGCCCAGTACCTCCCAGATATTCTGCATTAGCAGACATGCAGAATCCCAGCAGAAGACTTATTACTAAGATTGACATTGAAGGGCATAAGAACCTTACTTATGATCATCATATGTTTTCTTCACCTTGACTTCCAAATGTTATAGTACTGTGACTATATTTAATTTTGTAAGAACACTTATATAAGATCTGCCCTGTTAACAAATTCTTAAGTGTATAATACATTGTTATTAACTAGGTACAATGTTGTACAGCAGACCTCTAGAGCTCATTTTTAGTGAAATGTTTGCAACTGGATTTTCATCTCAGGTTATCTTTCAGGGTTTAAGAAAACAACTCATCTATATCCATGAGAACTATTTGCTTCATCACCTTCTTGAAAAGCATAATAGAGAAGCAAGCATTATGCTTTCCTGTAGAATAAGCTAGTTCTTCAGCCAGAAAAGCAAATGTTCATTAAGGTTCTGCTTATGTTTCAGCCTCTGAAATGGAAATGAAACAGCAGAATTCTTTGGAATGTGGCAGATAAATATTTCCCAAAAACATCTTTTAAAACCGCAATAGAGTAGCAATAGTTTAAGACCAGAGAGAAGAGCAAGTCTAAAAGCCCTGTGGCATGAGGGAACAAAGAGCATCTGAGAAGCTAAAACCCTCAGGATGCCCAGAGCGCAGACAGCAAAGGGAACACAGACTATGGTAAGAATAGATCATGCAGGGCAATAGTAAGGATTCTGTTTTTTCCAGAAAACAATAGAAATCATTAGCGGGTGTTCAGCAAAGAAGATGAGACATTTGCATTTTGAAATGAACACTTCAGCCACACTAGGGACAACTGGAGAGAATATAACAAACCAGATAGAAATGAATTGTTCAAGAACAAAGCCTCCTATTTGTTGCTAGTGTTGAAGCTACATGTGTTCTATGCTATGCAATGAATTGCCAAAAACTTAGTAGCTTAAAACATTTGTGATGTTACAGTTTTGATAGGTCCTGAACCTGGCCATAGCTTAGTGGGGCCCTCTGTTTAGGATCTCACAGGGATACCAAGGAGAGGTAAACCAGGCTGAATTTTCATCTGGAGGGTCAAATGAGAAATAATCTGCTTTCAGGTTGCTCTGCTAACAGAGCACATTTCCTTGTGGCTGATTGACCGAGGGCACCTGATTATTCTGGTAGGAGGCCACCCTCATGTCCTAGGGACTTCATTCAAGTACTTGCCACGTGTTGCTGTTTTTCAGTCGCTCAGTCCTGTCCAACTCTTTGTGACCCCATGGACTGCAGCACGCCAGGCTTCCCTGTCCTTCACTATCTCCTGGAGTTTGCTCAAACTTATGCCCATTCAGTCAGCAATGCCATCCAACTAACACATCCTCTGTCATCCGCTTCTCCTCCTGCCTTCAATCTTTCCCAGAATCAGGAAGTTTTCCAATGAGTCAGTAGTTTGCATTAGGAGGCCAAAGTACTGGAGCTTCAGCTTCAGCATCAGTCCTTCCAATGACTATTCAGGGTTGATTTCCTTTAGGATTGACTGGTTTGATTTTCTTGCAGTCCAAGGGACTCTCAAGAGTCTTCTTGCCACACGGATGTCATCAATGTAACTGCATACTCCATCAAGCCCACAAGAGCCTCTCATTTCAGGAAGGCACAGCCCCTCATTTACAGCTTTTACCTGAGAGAGACAGGCTCACCCAAGATATGTATTTTTATTATCTGAAGTTGAACTGATTTGGGACCATTAATTACATCTGACAAAACCTTTCGCTTTCCCATATTCTGCCATGTAGGAAGAAGTCAAAATTCCTACCTGCACACATTGGGGGAAATAATTAACACCAAGTGTGGCCACCAGGGGGCAGGCATCACAGTGCTGCTTTAGAATTAACGTTCACCACACTGAAGTGACTTAGCAGCAGCAGCAGCAGCACACCACCAAATGCTTACATTTAATATAACAAACTATTGAAAGCTAGTTCCAGGCACCAGTGGGACCTTCCCACACAGACCTGATCTTTGCATGTTAATAAGAACAATACTGAGAGAAGACTCCTTGCCTTGAGATATCCATAATGCTTCTCCAGAAATGTGTGTTAGTCGCTCAGTTGTGTCCAACTCTTTGTAACCCCGTGGATTGTAGCCTGCCAGGCTCCTCTGGCCATGGAATTCTCCAAGGAAGAATACTTGAGTGGATAGTCATTCCCTTCTCCAGGGGATCTGCCCAACCCAGGGATCAAACCCAGGTCTCCTACATTGCAGGCAAATTACCATCTGAGCCACCAGGGAAGCCCGATGCTTCTCCATATTAAGATTTATTCCATTTCGTCTATCATCCACCAAGAAATGACTGCCCTGTGTTCCTTTGATATGTTTCAGGAAATTGTGATATCTCCCTTAGTATTTCCTGGTTCTTTTGCCAACTGCATCTGTTTTTACATTTGTGTTAACCCAGTGTTTTCCCCCAACATCACAGTCCCTTGGTATAGCTATACATTTGGCATCGAAAACCAAGAGAGGGAAGCCAAAAGAGAGGTGTGAATGATATTCTATCAGTATGACTTTCTTGAACTCTGCAAGTTTCCAATAGATTTGCCTATGTGGGATTCCTCTGAATTATGCAGACTCAACATGGTATCCAACACTGTTCACAATGACACTCAAAACAACCAAAAATTTCAGAAAACTAAAATTTCATCTTCTAATTTTTAAATCACTCATTACTTTCCTGTTAATCAAAGTAGCACTTTAAACCCTATTTAAGGTGCTCAGTACAATTTTTTAGAGCAGCAGTGAAAAGGCATTGGAATATTTTAAGCAGAAAAGTTCATTCTGACTGCAGAATGAAGAACGGATTATAGAGAGGCGAGAGCAGAGAGTCATGGGGCTACTGTGGTATTCACAAAGCAATGGTGGCTTGGATTAAGGTGGTAACTCAGGTGATAAAGAGGGTTGTTTTTATACATATTTTGGTAGTAGTGTCAACAGCTTTTGTTATTGGGTTTGATATGGAAGTAAGAAAAAATATATATGAGTAAGCGTAGAAATTTTTTACTTGAACAGTTGGGGATGTTGGAGAAGGCAGATGGGGGGAAGGTTTGGTGGATTATGATACTGGTCAAGCCAATTCATCTAACTCTGGAGACTTCCTTGGCTGTCCAGTAGTTAAGACTCCATGCTTCCCATGCAGAGGGCAAAGGTTTGCTCCCTCGTCAGGGAAATTTGATCCCACAGGCCACAAGGCACGGTCAAAAAAGAAAAATCCAATTCTCAGTTTCCTTGTGAAATGGAACCAACAGAAGTAGCATCTCATTGGGTAGTTTTGAAGATTAAATAAGTAATACTCGTGAAATACTGAAACTTGGTAAATGCTCAACAAGCCTTGAATTATCGTCATCTTTAGTCAGTACTTACCTTGAAATACAATGAGTAAGTAAAGCTGAATTTAGTATCATTAGGGACATTACAGTTGAGGTGATAATAGTTCTCTTTGTGATAAGTATGGAAGTTAAAATTTTATTTTATTATAATTTTTGGATTATGTGTCTAAAGTCCTTTAATCTGTAGGGATCTGTATCACATTTTGACAGTTAAGCTTTCAACACTTATTAAGTTACCTGTGAATTTAGAATAGTTTGAGGAAAGGTTCCTGATATTTTTGTTCATCTCATTAAAAATTAAAAAAAAAACCTACTGAATGCTATTCCGAGTCTTCAAAATTAACTAAGGGCATAGGACAGGGATTCAGCGTCCATTTTCATCCCTTTCTAAGAAGACGCTGTATTTAAGGTCCTGGGAAGCTGTCGCTTCCATTTGTCAGGCTCTCCAACAGGAAGAAGCTCCATGTGACATGTGTTCCACCAGTGAGACAGTCTCAGGGGAGATATGGAAGATGCAGATGAGAGAGAGAGAGCATCTCCCTCTCCAGCTGCGGAGGCTGGCCAAGAAGTCGGACTCCCGGTATTGGTGTTGGTGGCCAATGGGATCTGTATTCGAGGGTCTGGTCACCAGCTTTGAGACTGAGGCACTAGTAGTGGCATCAGTGATGGTAACAAGCACAACCACTTCCTGACTTCTGGGTCTTAGGGACAGTAGTGTTAACCTCAGCCAACTTTAGCTCTTTGAAAGACGTTATAACCTATTCATTCCTTGTCTTAAATTCCTTTTTGATTTAAATATCTAGAATGGCTTCTGTTCCCTAAATGTAACTCTGACTGGAACACTGAGTCACATCGAGTCAAATTTAACCATTTCACTAGTTTTTATATGATAACATTTTTCTTGACTACAGTTTCCAATTTATTGACCCTGTTGCCCAATTTTCATTGCAGTCACTCAGTTCACATTTTAGGTTCTTATTTGGTGTTCATTAAATAAATAAATGTTATGAGGTCATCATATGGGTTATCTGATTCGTAAAATAATAACTTATTCCTCCTCCAGCCATCAAATCAATCTAATACAATATTATCAAATTACTCAGAAATTTACAATCAATATAAAATCCTTTTGAACTTTATATAATCTAAGCATGTCTATAATACCTTACAGCATAATTTTAGTAAATTTAATTGCCAGTATTACCACAAGTGCAACCAAATTTTTATTCATTGACTACCTAGTTATGGAATTTATATTTCTCTTTATTTCTTAAGAATATTTAGTTAAATCAAATGACCTTCATTAAACTCATTTTTCATCAAAATCTAAAAATACCAAGTTACACATTCAGGAAGAATTTCACTTACATCTATAATCAAGGCATCAGCATTAAATGATTCACTGGTTAGTTCTTCTTTTGTTAGTTCTCTTTACATAAAAATTTTAGATTGTGTTGAATATGATTATTTCCTCTTTAAATATGTTCAAACCCTCATTATTCATAACCTTATAATCAGACTTTAACCATCCTTTGAAGGTCCAGATTGCAGAAAAACAAACTTTGGGAAGCCTGGCACCAAATGAAACATTTATTAGATCTGTGGCTGGATCTGATTTTAAAAATAGTGGATACACAAAGGTAAAAATCCAAGTTTTAAAAAAGTCGATGATTTAAATACTAATGGGTGACCCAGATTAGTTCGAGTCTCAATATCATCTGCTCAGATCTATTTTCCTTCCCAGGCTGTGAGACTGGGCAGAATAAAGGGATCCTGACACCAGCACTTAAAGGAGAGCCCTGTCTATCAATCGCAGTGGTCCACAGAGGAAACTCGGGATAGCCTTTTGATCCATTTTATTTACCTTGGAACTAAATACCAGGATTTTCTTGAGATCAGGGGCCGTTATAGATTTGATAAAGAAACAACAGAAAGCTGGAAATAAGCTCTTCTTGAAACGATGACAGTCACCCAACAGTCCCTGCACACCTTGGCTTGATGTCCTTGGAGGAAAGGGCATGACCTTATCAGTGTTACCAGTAAAATATGACTCTGATCTTTTGGCACAACATTTTACATCTTTGTTCTCCACAGAGAGGGGATAGTGCCAGACTGGGCACTGTGTTCATCATCTCCTACTGAAAATGCATTTAACTTTTGCCTTTAAGCTGTCTGTATTCTTCTTTAACCAGCAAAATCCCCTCTCTCACACAGATTTACTACATGAAGAATCCTTTGATCTTCACTAAATCTGTCCATTATGGAAGGGTTTTTTTGGATTGTTCTCAATTTTACCCATACAAATGTACCCACCCGGTACTTGCTAGGCATGGTGGTACAATGGAATATTAATATTTGACCAATATTAGCATTAGATTTTTAACATATTTTTGAAAACAGGTTCCTTCCGCTAGTATCAGCCACCAACACAAGGGACAGATAACACACTCATAGTTGGTAATTTTTAAACGGAACACATGTATACCCATGGCGGATTCATGTTGATATATGGCAAAACCAATACAATATTGTGAAGTAAAACAATAAAATAAAAAAATAAATGGCACTTTATCAATTGCCCATTCTCCATAAAAAAAAGACTGCATAGAAAACAACCATAAAGCCCCCTTATCATGCACTATGAACCTTACTAAACTCAAAAGTATGTAGGTGGCTCTGCTGATCTCTCCAGGGTTTGCTCACATATCGGGGGGTCAGCTGCCTGCCCTAATCTAGGATGGTCTGGACTAGCACTTCACAGCGTGGCTGCTCCCTGAGTGTTGCCGACCTGCAGCGTAGCCCTAGCACAGTCTTAGAGCAACTGCGGGAGGCGGGAGAGAGATGACAATTGCGTGAGCACTTTTCCTGTTGTTTCAAGCTTCTGTTGTTGCCACTTTTACAGCATGCCACTGGCCAGAGTAAGTCACATGGCAGACCCAAAGTCAATACAGGAGAGACTAAAAAATTAAATGGTAAAGGACAAAGAAAGAAGATGAAAAACACTAATTCAAAAGGATACACGCACCCCAATGTTCAATGCAGCATTATTTACAATAGCCAAGATGCAGAAACAAACCAAATGTCCATTGACAGAGAAATGGGTAAAGAAGACGTGGTACTTATATACAATGGAGTATTAGCCATCAAAAATGAAAGGTTGCCGTTTGCAATGATGTGGATGGACCTAGATGATATTATGCTTAGTGGAGTGAGTCAGACAGAGATAGACAAATACTATATTCTATCACTTACACATGGAATCTAAAAAATAAATGAATAAAATAAAACAGAAACATAGTCACAGATACAGAGAACAAACTAATGGTTCCCAATGAGCAGACGGAATGCGAGAGGGACGAGATAGGTATAGGGCATTGGCGGGTACAAACTATTATGTTTAAAACAAATAAACTACCAGAATACATTGTATAGCTCAGCAAATACAGCTAATATTTTATGATAACCTTAAATGGAGAATAATCTATAAAACTATCAAGTCACTATGTTATATACTTGAAACTACTTTGTAAATCAACTATAATTTTTGAAAAGAGGTGGATATATGGAGGGGTGAAAAAAAACAGGCTTCTTAATCCAATAAGTCTACCAGAGATACTTCTTAACATCAGTTTATCACATGAAAATGTACACAAAACCAAAAAGAAAAGTTATATTATTAAAGTCGCAAAACCCAAACCAAAATGATAAGGACACATTGGGAGCAACATTGATACTTGTATCTCTAATGTTAAACACATTCAAATCTATAGGAAAGCACCAAAATTCCAATGGTAAGTTCTCAAAGGACAGCAACACAGAGGTCGTGTAAGTAATGCAAGTTGTGAAGAAATACACGGAACTAATGTTTATCCTCATTTGTGATAAAAGACATCAATTAAAGCAAACCTAAGGTAGAATTTACAATTCGTATATTGCCCGCCCCCCCCCCATAAAAGCCTAATCTTTCTTATTTATGAACTTCAGGATCTTTCTAATCCCTAAGAAATGGAGCATTTTAATTTGGTGCCATAGATCTTTCCTCCAGTCAGCAAACATTTGTTCTGTTGGGCTCTCCAATACCTGAATTTCCCACCCCTCTTCCTATTAGGACTGCCATCATTCTTTTTAGAAAATTTCCCAATTGACTATATTTTTCACAAGAAAATTCCAGTTTTCTTGCGTCCACTGCAGCCTCCCACTTCATGGGCCAAGTGTGGCAGATTCTTCTTCAATTTGCCCTTGGCACAGTTCCTTACATTCTCTCCATCACTCATTCCAGGGCTGCAGATTCAACAGTTGAGGTCAAAGTAATCCTCATACACGACAGAGGTCAAACTGTTCTTGTGGCATGACCCTGGCTGCAATTCTGCCTGCTCATCCCTCAGAGGACCCCTACTTCCTGTCCTTTCTCCTAGTTCAGTCCCCTAGGTCCCATTTATTATGTCATTTCCCAAGCTATGAGATGGAGATAAATACCCACAATAAATATCCGTTGGCTCAGATGGCCAGGGTTGTTTTTGTGCTCATAACCAACACTCTAGTCTGGAGAAATCGAAATACAGAGATTCCAGTTGGATGTATCCCCCTAAAAGACACAGTGTTCTGATCTCCAGGGAGTGGGACCTGATTTGGAAAGTGTCTTTGCAGAAGTTATCAAGATCAGATGAGGTCCTACTGGCATAGGGTGGGCCCTTAATCCAAAAGACTGATGTCGTTTCAGAAAGAGGGGAGACACTCCTGATTAGTCCTTTCAGAAAGAGGGGAGACCCTCCTCTGCACAGGGAGAGAATGCTCTATGAAGACACATGCAATCGAGGGAAGAGCAGTCATGCTGCAGCTCCAAGCCCAGAGCTGCCGAGGATCCCTGCCAAACCTCCAAAGACAGGGGGAGGCAAGGAGGCATCTCCGAGAGGTTTCCAAGGGAACATGGCCCCAGCAACACCCTCATCTCATGCTTCTGACCTTTAGAATTCTGAGACAATGCTTTTCTGCTGATTTAAGTCCCCAGTCTGTGGTGCTGTGTTACAGCATCGCTGGGAAATATATGATTTAACTTGTTACCAATGATCATTATGAACCACTTATCATGGAAACATACATTACCATATGGAAAATAGACAGCCAATGGGAATTTTCTGTATGACTCAGGAAACGCAAACCAGGGTTGGGGAACAACCTAGAGGGGTGAGGTGGGGAGGGAGGTGGGAGAGAAGTTCACTTGGGAGAGGATATGGGTCAACCTATGACAGATTCATGATGATGTGTGGTAGAAACCAGTGATAAACTGAAAAGCAATTATCCTTCAATTAAAACTGAACAAATTTTAAAAAATTATGAACCACTTATAAGAAGCTAATTATATATCTGTAGCATAAATCTTTTCCTAGATAACTGCTTGTATGATGTTTTTCATCCACCAAACCCAAACTTTTGCATATACTAAACATATAAATAAGAACCCAATTAGTAGATAGGACCACACAAATGAACAGGAAGCACAAGACAGAGTGAGATTACCCTAAGAAACTAAGGATTTTCTACATTACCCTCTTCTTCTCAACACTTTACTTACCTCATTATCAACTAATGAATAAAAATGTCCCTCCGATCATCAGTCAGGTGACTTTTCGATTATGTTCACTCACTACGTTGTGTCTGACTCTTTGCAACCCCATGCACTGCAGCACGCCAGGCTTCCCTGTCCTTCACTGTCTTCCAAAGTTTGCTCAAATTCATGTCCACTGAGTTGGTGATGCTATCAAACTTTTTGAATACCATATAAATATTTACCAAAACAAATTGAGTGTTTGACAGACCAAGAGTCATGTACTATGTAGCAGCACAAGGGTCCTAGGAGATCTGGATTTTCACCAAACCAAAGCATCTTATTTCATCATAACCAAAGCATCACCAACCCTGAAATGATTATGAATAGGAAAAGGAGGTATGACATGTCTTCAGTTATATTCATGTTCAATGTCCTATAAAATGATTAAGATAAATGAGATGGAAGGACATTAAAACAGAATGGACATGGAGATACTCACTGAGTATGATCAGAGGTCTTAAACCCTGACTGTGTTACCAGTTGACTAGACAGCAGTCAGGGTAATTAAAGTGAGCAATGATAAGATTTTTAAATTTTCTTATGGTTTTATTATATTTGACAAAGTTCAATTTGCCTGCAGTTTACTGGGCAAACACAAATGTGTGTTATAGGTATAACACTGGCTTTTTTTTTTTTTCTGCTGAGATTTTCATTATATATTAGCTTCTTAGTCATTTCAAAATTCCTCGAATTTCTTTCTGATGCTGTCATTTCATTTAGCAACTGGATAGAAGCAGCTGAAAGTATTTCTTGGTCTTAAATTAGAGTTGGCCATGACAAATGTTCTTGCAAAAATATAGGATGAATCCCACACATTTATCACGGCATCTGGGCCATGTTTGTTTCTGTAGGACAGAGGAGAGGGTAGAAAGGATTCTTATGTTGGTAAACTGAAAGTCTAAGAATTACACTTGCCATCTGGGATTGCTTTGACAAAGATACAGCCCTGTTCTTCCCACTTAATTACCAGAATGAAGTATCATCCTGCAAAGACAACGATCTTCATGATCAAGACTTAAGGAAAGCCAATAAGAAAAAAAATACTTTGATTTAAATGTGGTTGGATTTTTTGCTGTGACATTCAACAAGCTTCTCAAGTTTTGAGCAAAAATTTCGTGCACACATTTAGCCTATACAAACAAGAAGTTACATAAACCCCACATAATTAAAGCAATTTATATAGGGCATAAACTTCATGATGCTTTACAGTCAACTTGTAAGTAAAGAAGTCAACTAACAGAAATAACTTCTCTCAGCAAAAACACTTATGTGGTTTGCAGAGTTCCAAAATACCAGTCTTTAAATATGTACTATTCCACCAAGTGCCGAAAGAACAACAAACTAAATAGAGCAAAATATGGCCTCAATTTAGAGATTTTGGTAAGGAAGGAAAATGAAGACCTATTTTTATATGTGCTATCATAAAGAATCAACTTAATTTCTCCAGCACTGTAATTTCATTAACTCCATTAGGGAATACAATTTCAAATGAAAAGCTTAGGTTCACTTAAAACTATTGAACAATTAACTCAATGCTAATACTTCTGGTATTAAATCTACTGCATTCCAGATATACTCAAACTTTTCCACTGCAGGATCTTCCTTGTTTTATAATAGAAGTGGTGTACTTTTCAGGTCAGATGGGCAATTAAGAAGCATGCTAAGTGGCTGCCTGAGGTCATAATTGGAACAAGGACTCAGAAATGCTGCCCCTTATGGAAATAACACTAATTCGGGTTCCTTCCTATTAGCTGCGTATCTGAGTAAACCTTAGCAGTAGACCCACAGTAGAGCCCTTTATTGAGCTGATGTCCACCAGCAATATTTCAGGGAACATGCTGTCAATCCCCAAGATTGCTTTGACAGAATTATTACAACAGTGAACATTTGCCCTGAGCACCAACTTGACACAATCCTTTAACAAGCAGTTTCACTCATGCAGTGAAGAGAATATACATACATGATTCTTGCCTAACTGACTTAGTGGTAGCTTAATTTAGAAATGATATGGATAAAAGCTAGTAGTAGTATCAATTAATTTTCTGATTCTGCATCTCGTAACAGATAACCAATTGCTTTTCAAAATCAAGTCTCAAAAACATTTTTTAAAATTAACTGTACTTTTTCGATGCCAATTGTGAGGACACTGATCATCTTAAGGCTCACAATACTTTATTTTAAAATGAGAATTTTCATCTTTGGAAAGTATCCTTAACTCTTCATAGGAGAGTGGCCAAGTTATTTGGAAGAAATCCTGGGTCTACACAATTGAGGCTTCCCCATGGCTCTGTGGGTAAAAAAAATCCATCTGCAATGCAGGAGCCACAGAAGACACAAGTTCAATCTCTGCATCAGGAAGATCCTCTGGAGGAGGAAATGGCAACCCACTCCAGTATTCTTGCCTAGAGAATTCCATGGCAAGAGGGGCCTGGCAGGGTATAGTCCATAAGGTCGAAGAGAGTTGGACACAACTCAGCATGTCAACAACAACAATGTGACTATGTGCTAGCAAAAAAAAAATATCAGAAATAGCATATATTTTACACCACTTCAGTTATGGCATGCAGAGTAGTTATGACGCTCTGGCAAATTTTCTTTAAGTCATACTCCTCATGGAAACAAAACAGCCCAAATGAGCAGAGCCATTTGGGTACATTAGCCAATTGCAGAATAATAAATGGAGGAAGCTTAATGAAACATTTGCTAAAACTGTCAGGCCTCAACATAAAAATGGAAAGTCTGAAACTAGCAAAAATGCATGAGAAAATATATAAAATTGGTAGGTTAGCGCCGAAGAATTGATGCTTTTGAACTATGTATTGGAGAAGACTCTTGAGAGTCCCTTGGACTGCAAGGAGATCCAACCAATCCATTCTAAAGGAGATCAGCCCTGGGATTTCTTTGGAAGGAATGATGCTAAAGCTGAAACTCCAGTACTTTGGCCACCTCATGCGAAGAGTTGACTCATTGGAAGAGACTCTGATGCTGGAAGGGATTGGGGGCAGGAGGTAAAGGGGATGACAGAGGATGAGATGGCTGGATGGCATCACCGACTCCATGGACATGAGTTTGAGTGAACTCTGGGAGTTGGTGATGGACAGGGAGGCCTGGCGTGCTGCGATTCACGGGGTCGCAAAGAGTCGGACACGACTGAGCGACTGAACAGAACTGAACTGAACTGAACTGAACTGAACTGAATAAGGAGTCAGGCCTATAATTACAGTGTGTTAGCCACAGGTGGGGGAAGGGGCTAATGCTGAGGTCCTCCTTCAAAAGAGAACCTGCTGCAAAGAGCATGAGGTGCTGAGAGCTCAGACTCCCAGCTAAGGCATTCACACTGAGGCCATGCTGCCTGGACCCTCCACCCCACCACCAGCCCCCACCACCATTCCAGGCTGCTCCGAGCTGGCAGGTGGGGAACTGCAAGCCACCACATGTAACCAGTGCAGGAATATTTTAACAAACAGCTTTGGCTTTGGATGGCCCAGCATCCTCACCGAGACTTTCTGGGAGTGGCCCGGCAGCCTTCCTCTCTTTCAGCCTAATGATCCTCCTGGTTTTTTCACAGGTGTTGGGCATGCAATGCCATCTCCATCCTCTCACCTCAGTTCTCCCCTTTATTTTTCACAGGCAATCCCTTCCCCTCCCCCCACCCCACCCCTCCCTCACCATAACTCGCTTGCATTTCTGATTCCATCACTGTGTTCACTTACTGGAAGATCTGAACTGATGCCAACAAATATATAAATTAATGTTTGTTCTGGCTTATCCTGCTGAGAGACAGAACAATAGCTGAAAATTTTTATTGAATTGTAACCATGGAGAAAAAATACCAACAGCTCTCCCCTTTACTGAACCATATACCATTTCCAAAGTCTTGTTTCTTTTTTAAGTGGTTGCTTCCCCTTAACCATTTCAAATAGAACCTTCCCTTTTCTTTTCCTTCCTACTGTACCCGTTACTGCATCTCTCTGTCTAGCTCAAAGTAAAATATATTCTGTTGATATTGATGTAGAAGTTATATGGATAAGGTGCAAATATACTTTTTCTAATAGACTTAAGCAATTAATACTTAAGAATAACTGTTCACACTAGATACACACTAGGTTGTAAATAGCCATGCTTTCGTGTTTTGCGCTTTTCAGTACAGGGAGAAAGAGGTGAGTATACATTTAGAAGTGAATTTGCCTCAATATAGGAACATAAAGTCTGAAATTACCAAATAACCTTGGCTTCAGAGGAGGTTAATGCCCCAAAGCTAAGTCATCTGATCACAACTATCAAATAAAGTCTGCATTAGGACTCATTCAGGACTGTAAATTTGCTTTTGGAAAGGACATTTGGAGGCAGTTCAATACTTCGTTAGCAATTATTTTTCAAGCTTCCATTCATTCCAGGTTTGTCTACATGATCAACCTCCCTTTCCCGCATGATCCATGACTCTAAATTATCCATTTGCATCACTTCCGTATAAACTCTTATTTTCTTTATAAACAGAATGGAAACCGTAGGCTAATCAGACCCCCCATGATGCTGTGGACATGGAAGATGACTTTTTATTAGAAGGTTGAGTGGGAGGATAGTGAACAAGCGCCTGCTCCATCCCCTGAGTGCCATCTGCGTTCGAGGGCACAGACAGTGCCCACCCGGAGAGCTCTCCTGCCCACAGAGACGCCCACACACTGCACCACTGACAGCTATGTGAGGATGAGACGCTAAAGCTGAGCAAAACACGGAACTGCACATATCGGTCATCAGAAGATGCTGAGTAAGCCCCCAAGCAGCCAAAATATGAGGCTCATTTTAAGTTTTAAAATCAGCTAACTCCTCTGGCAAAAATGAGTTTTTCTGTTTTAAAGCCTACAGAATCTCTAATTCCCAATCTGTTCAGAGACTTACCTCCCTTTACAAACTAACAAAAATAGATATGCCACCAACCTCTGAAACTCAGAAGAAGAAATAGAAATTGCCGCTTTAGAGTTTCTTTGCAACTCAACATCTTGCATTAGATATGAGGAAGCAAGTCACCTTTTCTATCCTTTGAGAAAGACAGAGAAACAAGGTGCTCTCTGGAGTTGATCTGAGTGAGAAATCCCACCTTTTCTGACTCTAAAACACAAAGGCTGTCCCTGACAGAGAAGTGAAAAGCCTGAGGGAAATTGATTGGAGAAGTGTGTGTGTGTCAGGGATTGGGGGTTGGGGGGACAGACAGAAAAGAAAGACAAAAAACAGAAAGGAATGGGAAATGAATAAATGTAAGTTAAATCCATGCTTGTTTTCTACTACTCCTGAAGTGACATAAAAACACATTTTGTCGTTTGTTGTTGAGTCCCTCAGTCGTGTCCAGTTCTTTTCGACCCCATGGACTGTAGCAATCAGGCTCTTCTGTCCATTGGATTTCCTAGGCAAGAATGATGAAGTGGGTTGCCATTTCCTACTCAGGAGTATCTTCCTTACCCAGGGATCAGAACTGCATCTCCTGCAAGCCCTCTGCATTGCAGGAGGATTCTTTACCACTGAACCACCAAGGAAGCGCAAACGCACGTTTCAGTTCAGTCACTCCGTCATGTTCAACGCTTTGTGACCTCATAGACTGCAGCACACCAGGCTGTCCATCATCAGCTCCCGAGCCTGCTCAAACTCATGTCCATCGAATCGGTGATGCCCTCCAACCATCTCATCCTCTGTCCTCCCCTTCTCCTCGCGCCTTCAATCTTTCCCAGCATCAGGAAAAAACACATTCAGGCCATGTTAAAAAAAAAAAAAAACACTTTTACTTATAACCATCTTACTTATAAAATGATTCCAACATTCTAATAAATGTTAGTAGATTTATCTGTGACTTTAGACTATTCTTGTTTTAATCATTATATTGTCTAGTGTTTATTTCTTCAGAAGACTGCTGAAATACATACCAGAAAAATATTATCTTCCTTTTGGTTGGGGGGGGGTGGAATTGTCCAGAAATAAAGTCAGTGTTCAACTCCTTTATTCTGTATTAACAGATCTGCAATTAGAGCTCAGAACCTCTTTTTGGATTCAGATATAGTTATACGATGACTGAATAGAAAACCAAACATTAGTGACAATCATGAGCTACTTCGCCCTGTGTGCAGCCTCAGTCCCTCATGCAAATTGACTGCTGGTGGCTGCTCCTCTTATTTACTGCCTCTGTCTGCCCACCAACAGTGAAGACAGCTGGTCCCCAGCTAAGATCTCTGCAACCTAAGACAGTACAGAGATGAATACTGATGTAAAGCTAAAAGCTTTATAGAAATTATCATTCCAGTATTCAGTTCTTTTATTTTTCTAAATTGTTAACATATCAGAACTGAAAACTATCCTCTTCACTTAATTTGAATCTATGCTAGATGATAATAAAATGAATTGCTTTCTGAAAAATCATACTTGGTAAGATGGTGAACAATCATTTTCTATTTGGGGGAATCAGAAGGATAGTTCAATCTCTCATATGGTTTCTTCCCACCTGCTTCATAAGTCCAAACTCTTCTTATCACCTACAGCCTGGCCAGTTCTCCATATAAGTTTATGATTATATCCTTAGTAAGATCTGCATTGCTAGTACCACAAGAGTCACTATAAAGCATTCCATAAATAATTTTGAGTACAAATAGATAATCAGAAGCCTGGGAGAACCCACATATGTTAACTGGATACCAGACTTCAGACCCTTTCTCATTGGCTCAGTAGCAAAAATTGATTTATCCAAGCAATTATTAATATCTAAAATACCTGAGCAATTACAAATTAGTAATTATTTGAATTATTTGAAGATTATTATGAATTTTATTAACAATTGTAATTTATCATCATCAATTCTATAGATTCTAAAAGAAAGAGGTTCCAGTAGAAACACATCAAGAAGGATGGGGATGTGAATGATATAGGAGCCATAAACTTTGAGAAACAAACCATCAGAAACAGGACATATGATGTAAGAAAGAAACATCAACATTGGGGGGATTTCACATGTCCACCTAAGTCTCATTATTGCTAATCTTCTGTGCTCATCACCAGTTTTAAGGTCAAGTGCTTCAAGTATATTTTCCTGGGCTGTTATAGAACCACTTTGCATTGTCTTTTTTTTTTAAAGAGATTCTAGGTTGAAAAGTAAAAAGTCTTTATCCTTGATTTTAAATGGATTAAATTGCATGTGAGAATAGAGTGTACTGTTTCCTCCTCCTATGTTTTCATAATTGGTGCCCAAAATCAAAATAGAAATGGTGACACATTCATAGGACAAGTTGATATATTGTGTGTTCAGAATTCTTGCTATAACACAAAGTGACAGATGACAAAAAAAAAATAATATTGAGATTTGTTAAATAGAAACCTGATATTAAGAAGTCATTAAATTATTCTACTCAACTCATCAAGTAATGCAATTGAAATTCACTCTTAGTCTAATATACTACATCTGTGAATAAAATGTGTTACTCAGGTGATGTCTTATACTACCTAGTGCAAATTTAATGCTTCTCCTGATGTAATTGTAAAATCTGTTTATAATTTTATTTTGCCTGTTTATTTACTCAACATGCATTTATTGAGAACTTACTTTGTTCCAGGATTGGGTATATAGTAATGGACCAAACTGACAAATTCTTCACCCTAGAGATCCTTACATTCTCCTCCTGGGAGATAGACAATTTTAAAAAATAATCTATAATAACTTTAAGCTAAGTGGAGATAGATGCTTTGGCCACCTCATGCAAAGAGTTGACTCATGGGAAAAGACTCTGATGCTGGGAGGGATTGGGGGCAGGAGGAGAAGAGGATGACAGAGCATGAGATGGCTGGATGGCATCACCGACTCGATGGACATGAGTTTGGGTGAACTCCAGGAGTTGGTGATGGACAGGGAGGCCTGGCGTGCTGCAATTCATGGGGTCACAGGGAAGTCAGACGTGACTGAGCAACTGAACTGAACTGAACTGAAGTGGAGATAAGAACTATGAAGAAACACAAATCAGAGGAAGGAAACAAATCACAAATTGCCATTTTATATATTGTGGTCAAGGGAGGAAAAATGATCAAGGATGGAATAGCATGAAGGGCCAAGCCCTCTACTGATACAGATAAAGAACCTTCCAGACCCAGGAAATTGCATGTCCAAAGGTTTAAATTTGGGAATATGCTTTAGTGTTTAATGAAAACCAGGTGTGCTTAAAGTAGAATGTGTGAGGGGGAGATTATAGAAATGTCAAAGAAATATTTGAAGGACAAATCACCAAGAGCCTTAAAAGTCATGATAGGGACTTCCCTGGCAGTCCAATGATGAGAAATTTGCACTTCCACTGCAGAGTGCCTGGGTTCGATCCCTGGTCAGGGACTAAGATTCTGTATGCTGTGCAGTGTGGTGAAAGAAAAAGAAAAAAAGTCATGATATAAGTGTTAGATAGGTAGAACAGGAAAAAGAAGTCCAAAATGGTGGTGGCCACAGACAAGGAAGGGAAAAGCCCGCGAAAATGAAACAGAAGAAGGTCCGAGGACCAGAATGAGGACCTCAGGTAGAACAAACAACACTCCTGGCTGGCCCAATTTACATAGGACAGGCCCAGGGAGAGAGAAACATATAAATAGAGGAGCCAGAGCCAGCTCTCTCTCTCTCTCCTGCGCGCTGGGGCGCTCTTCTCCTCGTGTCTTTAGATCGACGTGCCCTCACGCCTCGAAGATGGATTTTCCTGCTATCTTCTAAATAAAATAGAGCTGTAACACTGAGCTGTAACACTGATTTGTCTAAGAGCTATAACACGGTCCATTTGAGACCTGAGAGCTATAACACGGTCTATCCAAGACCTGAGAGCTGTGACTCGCCGAGGGGGCTTTAATGTCCGTCACTCCAAATCTTTGTTGTGACGAGACAAAGAATCGAGGAACATACACTCTCGTGACATAAGGAATACAATAGTAATTAAGGTTTATATGTTTTAGAAGACATATAGAGCAAATTTTGATGAGGACTTTTAGCTGCTGCAGTGATCAATGGTCTTTGTACTTTAAGAGTTGACATTTGGCTCTTAACATTGTAAAGAGCTATAGCAGAAGAAAGGGGAGTAGAATGGAAAAGTTAGGAAGGGGGAATATGTTTGGATTCATGGTAGAATACAGGCTTCCCTGGTGGCCTAGATGGTAAAGAATCAGCCTGCAATATGGGAGACCTGGGTTTGATCCCTGGATTGGGACGATCCCATGGAGAAGGGAATGGCTACCCACTCCAGTGTTCTTGCCTAGAGAATCCATGGACAGAGGAGCCTGGTGGGCTACAGTCTATGGGTTCGCAAAGAGTCAGACAAGACTGGGCAACTAAGCACACACATAGTAGAAGATACTTTCCTCACCGCTGTGCAGAGTGACCCACCTCATTGTTAGGAAAGGTGTCCACGTGACAGATTTTCTCCACATGCTAGAATCTGGTCTTACTGAGTTCAGGTTCTAGGGACTTTTTCTACTAAGAAACAGAGTTTTACAATCTAGTCAGCATAGATTAAGAACATCGGTTGTGTCCGGTTATACACATAACATCTATACATTATAAGCAATCATGTCTTAATGATGCCAGGAATTACAACATTGGTTAAAGCAGAAAGTGAATTGAAACCTCCTTCTTAGATGATGAATTAAGATGATGAACACAGAAGAAGAAAATGTGTTTTCCTATTCTACAATATTTTTCAGGTTCTGGTCACTTCTGCAAGTGACCCCTGCTTCTTAATCTAATTTGGATGGTCCAATCATTTTCCTCATTAATCCATTGTGGAAAGCTTCAGTAACAATATTAAATGTACATGAACCAAACACTTTACCAGTACTGAGAAATCTTGCTTATAGACTACTTAAGATATAGGTTTTACTGATGGAAAATAAGAATCTGTCCCATATATGACCCAATCTATACACTGAGATTGAGAGAGAAGCCTGAGACCAATAATTTGAGCACCTGACTTGGAAAGTGAGCCCATCAGTTGAAACCAAACTTCATCTGCCAGTGATAAGGTGTTTGCCAGTTATCAAGTATAAATATCTAATCAACGTAATAATGTGCTTTCTTTGGACAGTGCTCTCCCTCAACCAAATTCCAAATGGACAGTCAATTGTGAGATCTAATGAAGCTACAGTCCTGAGGGCAAGCTAAGTTTGGGGATATTAATTTCAGACTGAATGGGCCCAAGGCACCCACTCTGAGCAACAAAATCAGCTTTCCACACATCTCAGGGGGTGCCACACATTTTCACTCTAGCCATACCTTTCCACATTTCCTCCAAATGTTGTTCTCCCACAGTTTGCACTGCATAACCCTGCCCCATCCCTGGCTACAATTTATTGGACCAAATTACCACCTTGTGGTAATAAGAGAGACAACTTATTGACTCAACAGAAGGCCATTAGGATGTCTTCAGACTTTTGAACAGAGACACGAAGTTGGAATATGATTCCAGCGCTAGAATGAAAGTCCAAGAGCCTCCTAGAACTACCCTGAATTCTTCCTGTGGCCTTAGGCCTTATGCTTCAATATTTCCTTGAATTTCACAAGCTACTATAGGATTCTTGGTTTAATTTGTTTGATATGAGAGGAATTGCTGTGGTTTGAAGCCACAAAGCTTTGATGGACAATGTCACCATGGAAAAACTATGGACATCTTTGGTAGTATCACTCATTGATTCAATGGTGTAAACCTAGTACCTTCTGTGTGCCAAGCACTGTCCCATGTGTTCATGATACAGAGGGAAAACCAGACAGAACAATCAATCACTTTCACAGAGCTTATGTTCTGGAATTCTTGCACAGCAGTTCTTTTCTTGACATTTTGTCCAGATGACTACATAAAAGCCTGATTCTTGTTTCCATGGTGTTTATGCCTAAATATCAACAATTCAAGGATGACAGAATATCATTAAGCAGATGTGTTTGTCTTCCTTAATATTCTCCATAATACCTAGCAGGGGACTCACTAATTTAGCAGTCTGCTTATAAGCATGTATTTTGATGTCAAGCTAGACTCAACTTCATGTCGCAGCTCAATATTTACAAACAATGTGACCTGTGTTTGAAACCAACTTTCAAACATATACACAAATGGAGCTCATGACATCAATTCATCCTGTAAGAGTGAAATAAATTAACCTCTGTAAAGCACTTACCACACGTTTGACACAAATTCAATAATCAGTAATTTGTAGCTAATACAAGTACAAAGAACAGCATAAATGATTCTTGAAGTGAAAGGAGGCATACAGGATGGCCCCTCATTATTGCCCATCATTCCTGCTGAGAGAGTATGGTTCTTTTTGAGCACATCCCCCAAGGTTGAAACGTTCCAGACAAGGAGGCAAGGCTCAGGGAGGAAGTCTTCCAGGGGAGCTGGTTTTCTGAGTGCTCACTTCTCCTGCCAGCTCTGCAGCCCCCTGGTGCCTTTACACTCTTGTTTCCGAGTGAATGTGTCATTTGGGCAGAGGAACTGACCACATGGTCTGCCATCATCTCACAATGGAACACAGGTTTCTCCTCTTCAGTACTATTGACATTTTAAGCCAGGTGATGTGATGAGGGCTGTCCTGTGCATGTCAGGATATTCAGTAGCATCTGACTGGCCTCTACTGGCTAGATGCCCATAGCATCCCAATTCTAATAACCAAAAATTGCTTCTGGACATTACCCAATGTCCCCTTGGAGGATAAAATCACCCCCAGATGAGAATAACTGGATCATCAGGGTGAAGGGTCATCTCAGCAGCCAATCACTTGGAGTCTAAACATAATGTGGATGCTTCAGAGTTGAGAAATGCAGCTTCTTTCAAGGCTGGATTAGGAAAAGTGGTTCATTTATATGGCTGGTTCTAGAACCAATGGGAAATGAGACCCAAAGGTACCACAAATTTTAACATTCTTCTGCCTATATAGACAATTATTTCAAGACCAAAGAGAGGGGCTCAGAGTGCATGGATGCCCAAAGAGACTCACACAAACTGCTCATAACTGCACTGAGGGAGGAAACCTTTCAGCTGTTGACACAGTTCTGCAAGTATTCCTCCAAAGGGATGCACCATTTTTGGTTTTGTCTATTTGCATTTTTTTTTTCAAAACAGTTTTACCACCCTATGGAGGACGCCAAATTAAGCAAGATACCTGGATAACATTTTAGTGATTGAAGAAGTGATTTGCTTTCACCCACAGAGGCTTACAGCAGCTTGCAAGGTTGACTATAAGATAAGTCTTAGAGGTTTAGAGACCTGTGCTCTCTGCCACAGCTGATTTGATGACCTGTCTTACTCAGGCTTCTTTCCCCATACACCGTGAACACCCCTGCTGTCAGAACGTATAGATTTAAATATTAGAGGAAACTCATCACAAAACTAAATTACAAGTGGTCCGTCAGTGGCTCTCTGGTTTAAAATGGGGTTATTAGTGCTTTTCGGAGAGTGCCAAGTATCCCTTCACACCTGTCAGGACAAGCAAATTGTCTATATAGTCAGAAAGGCACTTATCTGAGTGTGACTATAAAGTCTTATACAATCTCTCTCCCCAGGTCTCCATGGCCGTGATGGAGTCTGATGTATTCCAATCATGTCACAAACACATTACTGTCCCTTCTGAATCAGAACTTCCTGGCTAAGTTTTCTGGAGCTGCCTGCCAGAGTCCATCTCAGCTAACATCCTCAGGACACACTTGGATCTCTTAATGATGTAGTCTCTATAAGGAGAGAGTGTATCATATGCTGCCAGGAAGTTAAGGAGAGAAACTGTTCTCTTGCCCATCTCTGACATACCTAATCAGGCAAGCGGCCAAAGCTTGCTTAAAGTGAGTCCAATAACCTAGTGTTACTCTTCAGATTTTTTTATAGCTCAGAAGCTTGATGTATTTTCCCCAACTCCTAGCTTAATATCTGTTTTCTATTAAAACAAAGGGAAATATATCTTTTGATTTTACAAGTTCCCAATAGTGCTAACTTTGAATATTTCCTACTATGTGTGGGATGGCAGGACAAGCTGTGTTCCAGTTCTTTATTATTCCTGACTTCTAAGGAGCTGAAATTGGTTCGGAGCCCCTTTTTTTAATATGACTGGCAAGTGCGGTAAGGTTGCAAGGAGAAACCTTATTTGTTATAGAAAAGAAACAGAAAATGTATATAAAGGAATAAGTGTAAAATTGTACAATAAGCACTATATCATTATTCTAACATATCTAATCACGTGGGTAGTCAAGTATACGTTAAGTGCCTACATATGAATGAGTTCCGTTCCGTGAGCATGTTCATAAATCCAATTTGTTCCTAACTCCAATAAAGTTAGCCTAGGTACTCAACGGGGTTCCCTTGTAGCTCAGTCGGTAAAGAATTTGCCTGCAATATAGGAGATCTGGGTTCGATCCCTGGGTAGGGAAGATCCCCTGGAGAAGAGAATGGCAACCCACTCCAGCATTCTTGCCTAGAGAATCCCATGGACAGAGGAGTCTGGCGGGCTGCAGTCTATGGGGCTGCAAGAGTCAGATGCGACTGAGAGACTCAGCCACCACCAGTTCCTCACCTAACACAGCTGGCTATGTACTACTGTAGTAGGCTTATAATACTTTTCACACAAATTATACATAAAAAATGCAGAAAATGAAGAAAAAATTTCAGTCTTACAGTAAGTGCCTTGAAAAATGCAGTACAACCTTTGGCATACAAGGGCTGGCATTGAGTGAACAGGCAAGAAAAGTTACTTACTTAAAAAGAGAGAGAAGTTGGGAGATGGCAGAGCTGAAGTTGTGTCTGACTCTTTGCAACCCCATGGACTGTAGCCCACCAGGCTCCTCTGTCCATGGGATTCTCCAGGCAAGAATACCGGTGTGGAGTGCCACTTCCTACTCCAGGGGGATCTTCCTGACCCAGGGATCAAACCCATGTCTCTTTTTTTCTTCTGCACTGGCAGGCAGGTTCTTCACCACTAGCACCAATTGGCAAGCCCAGGGCTGAAAGATCTTCAGCAATAGAAGTTGGAGGGCAAGCTGCAATTTCACTCATGCCTGAGGTTGATAAAACACACCTTGGCATCTTTCAAAGTTGAAGATTATGTAGGAGACTTAGTGTACTTCCTTCCAATCAGTTTGACAGTAAACAGTGCCAATGATATGACAAGATCTACTTTTCCCTGAAATTTCTCAAAACTATAGAGTATATGACTTCCCTGGTGGCTCAGACAGTAAAGCATCTGCTTACATTGCAGGAGACCTGGGTTTGATCCCTGAGTCAGGAATATCCTCTGGAGAAGGGAATGGCAGCCCACTCCAGTACTCTTGCCTGGAAAATCCCACGGACAGAGGAGCGTGATGGGCTACAATCCACGGGGTTACAAAGAGTCAGACACGACTAAGCAACTTCACTTTACTTTATAGAGTATTTAGAGGAAAAGATGAGGTACTTAGATATTTAGATTTAAAAAAAAAAAAAACTATAACCAAGAACTATTTCTAAAAGAACAATTGGCAGATTAATTTCCTTGAGTTTTCCATCTCTCGTTCTTCTACATTTGAGGGAACAGAATTTCAGGCAGCCTGGAGCCAATGTATTCTCGGTCTCTACATCTAACTTCAGGACCATAGTAAAATAATATTGCTTTGTTCTCATCTCAGAATACCCGCCTTGGCCACCTTCACAGGAAAAGTTATAAAATCAAAGCCTAAGGAGTATGACTTTGATTACCTATTCTTCTCAGTTGTTGAGAGCATCCAGTTAAGAAAATAAAAATTGGGAGTCAAATCTAACCCATCTTGAGATCAGGTGTCCGCATTCTGTACTACAGCTGCTGCTGCTGCTGCTGAGTCGCTTCAGTCGTGTCCGACTCTGTGCGACCCCATAGACGGCAGCCCACCAGGCTCCGCTGTCCCTGGGATTCTCCAGGCAAGAACACTGGAGCGGGTTGCCATTTCCTTCTCCGATGCATGAAAGTGAAAAGTGAAAGTGAAGTTGCTCAGTCGTGTCCGACTCTTAGCGACCCCATGGACTGCAGCCTACCAGGCTCCTCTGTCCATGGGATTTTCCAGGCAAGAGTACTGGAGTGGGGTGCCACTGCCTTCTAGGTCACTACAACAAAAATGCTTGTCCAGGTAAAATGAGGATCAGATGAAAAGATGTGAGTAGTTGCATAAAAATCCTCCGTTGTCGGTGGAAAAACAACCCCAGGGCATGTCCACAGACAGATATTAGCAGATCCAGCCCCTGGCAAAGAGGAAAGTATGCTGAGTGAGACACCTTGAAATGACTTAGCCACTGAGAACAATACAATCCATAGAACACAAATATCACTTACAGTGTGAGGTGATTGTTTTTCTAAGTGACTATATGAAACATTACCTGTCATAAGACACTTGGTGAATCAGAGGCAAGAGAAATGTCAGCTGAATCCCAGGTTCAACTCTCTTCTATGGCACCAAATGGAATCTTCTGACTCCATACCCCAGACCTCACTAGTGCCAACAACAACAGAAATCATTTGTTCTGCTATTGCAACCACAGTTGTAACTCATTCTCTTTATTTACATATAACACACTTACTAAATGTGAGATATAGGGAAAGAAAGACACAACAGCACTGTATTTTGCTATAATCTAAAACATTGCTCTATTTTTTAAAGACTTAAGGATTCCTTTATCATGGCTTTCACATAACCTAAATGACAAAAGCTTCTGTAAATGACATTCCAATCACTTCTCCAAACTTATTCCTGACTTAGTTCTGGAAGAGGAAATAAATTAAAATACTCTGAATAAAAAAGTTATTTTCTTTTTTGAGTCTCCTTCAACTGGAAGAAGCAAAATGTTCTTCCATGACTTGACAGCCACCCCATCCATATCAGAGTCAACTGGATTTGATGATATATTAAACTCTGGCCTTTTTCTTTTCTGATGACATGTGGCATTAGGCTTTGAAATCTGGACAATTGTTATCTCTTCTACACTGAAACATTCCTTGATCAACTATCCCATTTCGAAGGCTGACATATTTCAGGCAGAAAAAAATGACTATTTTATTTATACTGCCCAAGTAGTCACTCTATTCTATAATCTCCAAGAATTCTCCTGTATTCAACTTATTTCCTTGAGCTCATTCACAGAGCATTGAACATATATTTACTGAACCCCTGGGAGTCAGCTGCTGTCTTACCTAACAGGGATACCATACACACAAGACCAAATTTCTTCTTCCCAACAGCTGTCTAGGAAGACAAAGAAAGCAAAGGGCATTGCAATGCACCATGACCCATTATATTCTAGAACTCAGTGACGCTGATCAGCATGCTCTGTGAAGTAATTATACTTCGCTTCATTTCTGTCTTCTTTACAGTTTAGCACTGTCCAATAGAGATGTCTGCAATGATGGAGTTGTTCTATAGCTTCGTTGTCCAGTACAGTAGCCACTAGTCACATGGGACTATAAAGCGCTTGAAATGTAATTAGTGTGACAGAGAAATTGGTTTTTAACTTTATTTCATTTTAACTGATTTAAAACAGCCTGCTATGGCAAGTGACTACCATGTTCAACAGTGTATGAATAGACAGAGATCCATGGTGCTAAATACAAACCATATTATCTGATTTAGCTATAAATCAGTCTTTCAGCTATAGAGATCCCAGGGAACTATTCATTACAAGCACTGTGTAATAATGGGGGAAAATGCATCAGATGGTTCAGTCAGATCGAAGGCAGCTTCCTCTCGGGATCAAATCTCTATATGTGTTTCTGGTAGCAATCCATAAGGTGGTTATATAAGATCAAAGGCATAATTATTTTATTAGATTAGCAATGTTAAGGAAAGAGAATCTATAAAATACAGAAAGTAAATGCATAGTCTTGCTTTATGTTTGCACATGATTCCTGCCCTTCCACCTCCAGCCCAATGGTCAACTGATGCAAGTCTGAATTCACTCAAAATTATTGAGCAAGGAAATGTTTGATTTAGAGAATTGTTAAATGTGCTCTGAAAATAAAAACACAGATTTGGGCACTGTATTTCAATGTTTAAACTCCTCATAGCCAAGGTGCTGACAGACATGGTACCAAGGAATAAAGACTATAAAGGCAATGAATCAGCACAGGAAAGACAGGTGACATTGCATTAGATTGTGGGGGAGGTAATGAGAGGTGTTTAAGGTAGGTCTCAATATGAATCCTAGCTCTGATGTTCATCGCTGGGTGCCCTTGGGATATTTCCTTCAGTGTGCTCATCTGTAAAGTGAGGGTAATAATATCTGCCTCACAGATTGTTGAGAGAACCATAAATAATGTGCTCCAAATTCCTGATGCATCTCAAGAACTGGCAGTTATTATGATGATGACAGGTACATAACTGTAAGAGTTACAGTCACAACAGCAAGTACCAATTGAATGCCATCAAGCCACTATTAAGTTTAGGACACAAGAACCTCTTTTTTTATAAGTGAACAACTATAAATAAAATGGAGTTCTGTCCCAAACCAGCAGGAGATTCACACATGTACAGTTACAAGGATACCAAAGAAACAGATCTCTCATCCATAAGTCTTACCTGTTATGGTCAAAATTCCTTTTCCCTGCAGTAATACTCTCTCAGAGTCAATGCGGAATGTGTAAGATATTCAAGAGAGAAATGGCAAAAGTGAATGGCTAATCAAAGAACTGAAATAGTACTTTTTTACTTGAAACTCAAATCATATGTATTATTAATATTTAGAGAGTATAATTTAACCTCAGAAAAAATTATCTAGGAAGAGAGTTGTTCTAGAATCAGCATTTGAACTCTTCCCACTTCTGCCCCAGCATCTTACCCATTTGATTCTGCTACTATCGGCTGCCTTTCTAGCCTGTTATCAGACATTGAGGAGCAATATTAGAAAAGCAGTTAACAGGACAAATGGATGGTAAATGCAAACTTCTGTTGACAAAGACAGAGAGGCTTAGAACCCTGCCCAGAGCTCTGTTAGCAATCTTTCTTTTTTCAAATGTGGCTCTAACATTTATTTTACTAACAGTGAGATTATTTCAGTAGTAACTAGGAGATGGCAATTTGCAGGGGGAAAATAATGAGCAAATAGTGCCTCTAAACCATGTCCTTTGTACAGGCATTCTGCACTCTAACACACAGCAATTAACATCACAGTTGTGCCAAATTATTAAATTAATCTCAAAGCAATTTGTATTAATGCTCTTCCTCTCTCTCCCCTTGCCTTCTCTCTACTTACACACATATAAATACAAGTAATTAGGCAAGTTTTTGAAAGTCGTAGGTAAGTAAAATTCCTTCTTAAAAAAAATAAATTTTGAAACTAAAGGCTATATTTGTAAGGCCTCCTCAGACAGCCATTTTGCTTTTTTGCATTTCTTTCCCATGGGGATGGTCTTGATCCCTGTCCCCTGTACAATGTCATGAACCTCAGTCCATAGTTCATCAGGCATTGTGTTTATCAGATCTAGTCCCTTAAATCTATTTCTCACTTCCGCTGTATGATTATAAGGGATTTGATTTAGGTCATACCTGAATGGTCTAGTGGTTTTCCCCACTTTCTTCAATTTAAGTCTGAATTTGGCAATAAAGAGTTCATGATCTGAGCCACAGTCAGCTCCCAGTCTTGTTTTTGCTGACTGTATACAGCTTCTCCATCTTTGGCTGCAAAGAATATAATCAATCTGATTTCGGTGTTGACCATCTGGTGATGTCCATGTGTAGAGTCTTCTCTTGTGTTGTTGGAAGAGGGTGTTTGCTATGACCAGTGCATTCTCTTGGCAAAACTCCATTAGCCTTTGCCCTGCTTCATTCTGTATTCCAAGGCCAAATTTTCCTGTTACTCCAGGTGTTTCCTGACTTCCTACTTTTGCATTCCAGTCCCCTATAATGAAAAGGACATCTTTTGGGGATGTTAGTTCTAAAAGGTCTTGTAGGTCTTCATTGAACAAGTTCTATGAAGTTCAGCTTCATAGAACCAGCTCAGATGAAGTTCAACTTCAGCTTCTTCAGCATTACTGGTTGGGGCATAGGCTTGGATTACCGTGATATTGAATGCTTTGCCTTGGAAACAAACAGAGATCATTCTGTCACTTTTGAGATTCCATCCAAGTACTGCATTTTGGACTCTTTTGTTGACCATGATGGCTACTCCATTTCTTCTAAGGGATTCCTGCCCGCAGTAGTAGACATAATGCTCATCTGAGTTAAATTCACCCATTCCAGTCCATTTTAGTTTGCTTATTCCTAGAATGCCAACGTTTACTCTTGCCACCTCCTGTTTGACCATTTCCAATTTGCCTTGATTCATGGACCTGATGTTCCAGGTTCCTATGCAACTCTTCAGATGAGGTGGCCAAAGTATTGGAGTTTCAGCTTCAGCATCAGTCCTTCCAATGAACACCCAGGACTGATCTCCTTTAGGATGGACTGGTTGGATCTCCTTGCAGTCCAAGGGACTCTCAAGAGTCTTCTCTAACACCACAGTTCAAAAGCATCAATTCTTTGGCTCTCAGCTTTCTTCACAGTCCAACTATACATCCATACATGACCACTGGAAAAACCATAGCCTTGACTAGACAGACCTTTGTTGGCAAAGTAATATTTCTGATTTTCAATATGCTATCCCAGGTTGGTCATAACTTTCCTTCCAAAGAGTAAGCTTCTTTTAATTTCATGGCTGCAATCACCATCTGCAGTGATTTTGGAGCCCCCCCAAAATAAACTCTGACACTGTTTCCATTGTTTCCCCGTCTATTTCCCATGAAGTGATGGGACCGGATGCCATGATCTTCGTTTTCTGAATGTTAAGCTTTAAGCCAACCTTTTCACTCTCCTCTTTCACTTTAAACAAGAGGTGTTTTAGTTCCTCTTCACTTTCTGCCGTAAGGGTGGTGTCATCTGCATATCTGAGGTTACTGATATTTCTCCCAGCAATCTTGATTCAAGCTTGTGCTTCTTCCAGCCCAGCATTTCTCATGATGTACTCTGCATACAAGTTAAATAAGCAGGGTGACAATATACAGCTTTGACATACTCTTTTTCCTGTTTGGAACTAGTCTGTTGTTCTGTGTCCAGTTCTAACTGTTGCTTCTTGACCTGCATATAGGTTTCTCAAAAGGCAGGTCAGGTGGTCTAGTATTCCCATCTCTTTCAGAATTTTCCACA
The DNA here is from genome assembly GCF_042477335.2 of Ovis canadensis. Classification (NCBI taxonomy): domain Eukaryota; kingdom Metazoa; phylum Chordata; class Mammalia; order Artiodactyla; family Bovidae; genus Ovis; species Ovis canadensis. The sequence goes on along the minus strand of NC_091250.1, from coordinate 38,659,616 downwards.
GTTTATTGTGATCCACACAGTCAAAGGCTTTGACATAGTCAATAAAGCAGAAATAGATGTTTTTCTGGAACTCTCTTCCTTTTCCCATGATCCAGCAAGTGTTGGCAATTTGATCTTTGGTTCCTCTGCCTTTTCTAAAGCCAGCTTGAACATTTGAAAATTCGTGGTTCACGTATTGCTGAAGCCTGGCTTGGAGAATTTTGAGCATTACTTTACTAGTGTGTGAGATGAGTGCAGTTGTGCAGTAGTTTGAGCATTCTTTGGCATTGTCTTTCTTTGGAATTGGAATGAAAACGGACCTTTTCCAGTCCTGTGGCCACTGCTGAGTTTTCCAAATTTGCTGGCATATTGAGTGCAGCACTTTCATAGCATCATCTTTCAGGATTTGAAATAGCTGAACTGGAATTCCATCACCTCCACTAGCTTTGTTTGTAGTGATTCTTTCTAAGGCCCACTTGACTGTCTATTCAAGGCTATGGTTTTTTTCAGTGGTCATGTATGGATGTGAGAGTTGGACTGTGAAGAAAGCTGAGAGCCAAAGAATTGATGCTTTTGAACTGTGGTGTTAGAGAAGACTCTTGAGAGTCCCTTGGACTGCAAGGAGATCCAACCAGTCCATCCTAAAGGAGATCAGTCCTGGGTGTTCATTGGAAGGACTGATGCTGAAGCTGAAACTCCAATACTTTGGCCACCTCATGCGAAGAGTTTACTCACTGGAAAAGACCCTGATGCTGAGAAGGATTGGGGGCAGGAGGAGAAGGGGACGACAGAGGATGAGATGGCTGGATGGCACCACCGACTCAATGGACATGAGTTTGAGTGAACTCTGGGAGTTGGTGATGGACAGGGAGGCCTGGCGTGCTGTGATTCATGGGGTCGCAAGGAGTCAGACACAACTGAGCGACTGAACTGAACTGAACTGAACTGAAAGGCGATATATTGCGAGTACTAATCAGTTAAGTAGGAAAATTTGTCATAATGTCTATATAGATAAAAATACAGAGTAACATGGTGTTTTAAGAAATATCTTGAGTTAAACAACCTGGAAGTAGATTCTGCCTTAGCTTCACTATTTCTTAGCTAAGCTATCTTGGACAAGTTATACAAGTGTTTTAAACTTCAAATTCCTCATCTTATAAAGATGGAAATTACATTAGCAGCTATTTCATGAAGTTGTTGTAATGGTTATAAAGCCATGTATGTAACTATTATGTATAGAATATATAAACAAGGTCCTCCCATATAGTACAGGGAACTTTATTCAGTATACTGTGATAAACCATGATAGAACAGAATATGAAAAAGAATGTGCAACTGAATACTTTGCTGTACCACAGAAATTGACACAACGTTGTAAATCAACTATACTTCAAAATAACAAATTAAAAAGAAAAACTATAAAACTCTTTGTACAGAGTCTAACATAAATAAGGATCAGCAAATGGATAAGTATCTTTGTTAAATATATATAATCATTGTTTCTCAGGTGGTTTTAAGCAAATAATGAAAAATCATTCACGCAGGTTAATATGTTTGGCATTATGTTTATGCAGCCAATCACATCTTCTTTTATTGTTCAACATATAAAATAGTGTCAAACAGAATCAACAATTTTTAAAAATCCACATCTAAACACATTATCATAAATTATAAAAACATCAGAAACAAAGTGAAAATTATATAAACTATACCCTAGAGAGAAAGAACAGATAACCGTAAAGAGAACAATAAAAATTGGTGTCACATGTCCAGGACATTGGAAGCAAGGAGACAATGAAGTAACATTTTTACACTGTAAAAACATAATATTTGAACTTAGGATATATTCTGCTAAAATATTAATTTCAAAATGAAAGTGATGTAAAGATATGTTCAGACATAGAACTCAGAAGATTTACTACACAAGAAAACACTTTTAGAATGTTCTCAAAGAAAGTACTCATGTAAAAAAAAGAAAGCAATGTAAAAATACTTTCACAAGAAATGAGAAACAAGTGTGAATAAAGAAATTAAGACCTTTTTGAGGTGTAATATAAATAAGCAATTACCAAACAAGAGTCAGAAGACCAATTATACATCAATTGAAAGAAATACCAAAGCACATCCAAAAAGAAGAAATATTCATAAAAACCAGAATCAATGTCTAAATGGGGAATTCTGTGGTGGTACAATGGTTAAGCCTTGGTGCCTTCACTACTAGGGGCCTGAGTTCGATCCCTGGTCAGGGAGATAAGATCCCACAAGCAGCGCAGCATAGCCAAAAAAAAAGTCTAAATGATACCAACATAAAAAAACTAAGAAAAACCTGAGGATGGAAACAAAACAAAGGCAATGATACCATTCCAAGGACATGCCTCCTTTGGGGAAAAAAATGAATAGTGTATTGACCTTTAACCTTAGGAAAAACCACTCAAAGAATAAACAATATATAACTTTTAACTTCAACCAAGAAAAATTCACCTGTTCAATGAAATGTAGGGATAAAAAAATGATAAATACACGAGTTAAACTTTCAAATTAAGTTAGAAACACAGATTATAAAATAAGAAACAGTAACATGTTATCTGTAATACAAAATTTAAAGGAAAAGAATATTAAAAGGTTTAAAATAAAGAGGTGATATTTTAGACAAATTTGAACCAAAGGACAGTCATGGAAGCAATATTAAAACCATACAGAAGACAGACAGCACCAGAAGGACCATTATATACCCGAGGAAGTAAGAGTAAATCTAAATATAATTGTATGTTCTATATATTATATACTTATATATATTTATAATATCTTATAAACTATATAGTATAATATATAACATATAATGTGGCTTCCTAGGTGGCACTAGTGATAAAGAACTCACTTGCCAATACAGGAGACAGAGATGCAGGTTTGATCCCTGGGTCAGGAAGATCCCCTGGAGGAAGGCATGGCACTCCACTCCAGTATTCTTCCCTGAAAAATCCCTTGGACAGAGGAGTCTGGTGGGCTACAGTCCATGGTGTTGCAGAGTTGGACATGACTGAAGTGACTGACCATGCACACATAATTTATAATATTATTGTATATTACATATAAGTATATTTATCCATATCTATACACTCAGTGGAGTCATTATATCTCCAAAAGGAGAAAAATCACATATAACTTAATTGGTCAGAATTTTTCTGTGATCTAAAAAGAAAACAAAAATATAAAGCTGAGATTTCATCCTTGATTATTCCTGTCCCCAAACATTATGCAAATATCTTTTGAGATTTATTTCCTTTCATAAGAGGAAACAAGAATGCTCACTGTCACCTCTACTGTTCAACACTGGTCTGGAGAATAAGTAAAAAGAAGCATTAGTTTTGGAAAAGAAGAGATAAAACTGGAATTATTTGCTGATGATATTATCATTTGTAAAGACAAGCAAACAAAAGTCCACAAACTACTAGACATAGTTAAAGCTGACAAAAAAGGTTTTTTGGTACAAGATCAGCTTAGAAAATAATTCTCTTTACACCAGAAATAACAAAACATTTAAATAGAGACAAAGATTATAAAATAAGAAATTAACCTAATAAAGAAGGTAGACAGTTTTGATGAAGAAAAAGCAAATATCTTTATGAAGCAATATAAAAAAGCATCTGAGTAAATGGCGAAACATTCCATTGGCCTTGGTTGAAACAATCTGTTATTCAGTTCAGTTCAGTTGCTCAGTTGTGTCCAACTCTTTGCGACCCCATGAACTGCTGCACGCCAGGCCTCCCTGTCCATCGCCAACTCCCAGAGTTCACTCAGACTCACGTCCATCGAGTCAGTGATGCCATCCAGCCAGCTTGTCCTCTGTCATCCCCTTCTCCTCCTGCCCCCAATCCCTCCCAGCATCAGAGTCTTTTCCAATGAGTCAACTCTTCGCATGAGGTGGCCAAAGTATTGGAGTTTCAGCTTTAGCATCATTCCTTCCAAAGAAATCCCAGGGCTGATCTCCTTCAGAATGGACTGGCTGGATCTCCTTGCAGTCCAAGGGACTCTCAAGAGTCTTCTCCAACACCACAGTTCAAAAGCATCAATTCTTTGGCTATTTCCCTCAATTAATCTTTAAAGATGTTACACTCAAAATGAATTCCAGCAAGCTATTTGTAAAATTTGACAAATTGAGCCTAAAAGTTACTGGGAAGAACAAAGGCCCATGAACAGGTGAACAGTTCTGTAAAAGAAGCACAGAGAAAGATTCATTAGTGACAGACCACAGAATCCTGAGGCCTGGCTGTCTCTTTTTGGTTATGTCTCCAAGCAAATTGCTCAGCTTCCTAAGCCTTGGTTTTCTCATATATACGATGAGTGTAATAATACAGCCTTTCTCAGTGGACTAGCGTAAGAATTAAATGAAATAATGTAGGTAAAGTTCCTGAAATGTAGTAAGCATTCAATAAATTTAAGCCATTGTTAATATTATATTGATGCATAGTTATTTTTGTGTCTTACCTTCCTTGCTACACCAGAATTGTTTAGCTATGATCATTGAGAACTACGTATTTTTTTCTTCTGGAGTAAATAGCCCTTACCTATGGAGCCTCTTTTTTTAATTTACAAAAGGAGAAAAAGAAGACTGCTTCGTCTTTACTTAAGGTGAGAAAATGAAACTCAGGGATGTTCTCTTCTTTTCTAGCCTTTAGAATATAATCTCAAAATAACAAAAAACAAAGAAAACAAAGCATGCCAGTAGAGACTTGACTGGGACTGGGTGATGCATGGCAGAAATATTGAACCCAAACTCTAAACAGACTGCCCCTCTTAGAATCCGGTATACTGATTTAGAAAGAGGCAACACAACTCAGTTAATAGGAAAATTCCATAAGCTTAATAACAAATTGGAAATTTTAAGGCCTAATAACTTACTAAAATATTCATAACAAGTCATTTCCCTTTTGTCTCTCACTTTATCTGTAAAATGGGAATAACAAAAAGTTCTTGCTTCCCAGCACAAACTCCTCAAAAGATTAATGAAGATGACAGTGCTGTACAAATGCTTCTTTAAAAACAGAGATAAGTGGTGGTGGAACAAAAGTCTGGCAGAATTCCCAGTGCTCTCTGGGGTCAAATGGATTGCATATTGAAAAATTATCATCAGTGTTTCAACGAAGGAGGACCACCAGCAATTAACATCAAAATAGCACAGATTTTTGTTCTCCCCTCTTTGGTCAACTGCCTCATTCTTACCCATCGGCAAAAACCGCTTACGTCTTGAATGATAATTTTTTCCTACATACAGATTGATCCAGGAGAAAAGAGTATGCCCTTGAAAAATAGAAATCATATTGAAACAAGTGGATCCCATCTGCTAAAAAATAAATATCATGGAAAAAAGAAAAAAGAAACTGTACTCATTTGAATAACCACCAGGCATCATGAAAATTGAGCAAAGTAATCCAGCTTGATCTTTTCAGTGATTGCTTTGACAGCCTGCATTTCAGGCTGTTTCTAGAGTTTTATAAAATGTATAATTGGAGTGATGACCTAGGGGGTAGAATCAGGCACTGCACATGTGCAGGGCAGTGCTGAGATTTCACAGCCTGAACACTGGCAGTGACACTGAAGAACCACTACTGATAGGTATTCAGGGTTCTCAGGGCCAGGTGCTCCCATTTGTACTCCTGTGAATAAGGTGATAGCCAAGGGAAGCACACAGGTCCAGAGGGGAGCAAGCAAAGGCAGGTACAGTTCAGTGGTAGAGCAAGTTGGTGGTGGACAGGGAGGCCTGGCGTGCTGCGATTCACGGGGTCGCAAAGAGTCAGACAAGACTGAACAACTGAACTGAACTGAACTGAGAGCAAATGAGAAGCAGAATTAAAGGCTTTTGGTGGAGGATGGAGCATTAGCCTGGACAATTCTAATCTTGAGAAGGGTGAGGAAATCCAGGGATGTAAATGAGTTTATGAATTGCAGCCACAAGGACTGTCTTATAGCAAGAGAAGTCTTCTTAGAGATCAGGTGGTCTTGGCTCCTTCAGTTCAGTTCAGTTCATTCACTCAGTCATGTCCGAATCTTTGCAACCCCATGGACTGTAGCACGCCAGATTTCCCTGTCCATCACCAATTCCTGGAGCTTGCTCAAACTCATGTCCATTGAGTCAATGATGCCATCCAACCATCTCATCCTCTGTTGTCCCCTCCTCCTCCTGCCTTCAATCTTTCCCAGCATCAGGGTCTTTTCCAAGGGGTCAGTTCTTCCCATTAGGTGGCCAAAGTGTTGGAACTTCAGCTTCAGCATGAGTCCTTCCAATGAATATTCAGGACTGATTGCCTTTAGGATTGACTGATTGGATCTCCTTACAGTCCACAGGACTCTCAAAAGTCTTCCCCAACACCACAGTTCAAAAGCATCAACTCTTCAGTGCTCAGCTTCCTTTATGGTCCAACTCTCACATCCATACATGACCACTGGAAAAACCATAGCTTTGGCTAGACGGATCTTTGTTGGCAAAGTCATGTCTCTGCTTTTTAATATGCTGTCTAGGTTGGTCATAACTTTTCTTCCAAGGAGCAAGCGTCTTTTGATTTCATGGCTGCAATCACCATCTACAGTGATTTTGGAGCCCCCAAAAATAAAGTCCATCACTGTTTCCATTGTTCCCCATCTACTTGCCATCAAGTGATGGGACCAGATACCATGATCTTAGCTTTTTGAAAGCTGAGTTTTACACCAGCTTTTTCACTCTCTTCTTTTACTTTCATCAAGAGGCTTTTCAGTTCCTCTTCACTTTCTGCCATAAGAGTGGTGTCATCTGCATATCTGAGGTTATGATATTTCTCCCAATAATCTTGATTCCAACTTGTGCTTCATCCAGCCCAGCATTTCTCATGATGTACTCTGCATATAAATTAAATAAGCAGAGTGACAATATACAGCCTTGACGTACTCCTTTTCCTATTTGGAACCAGTCTGTTCCATCTGGTTCTAACTGTTGCTTCTTGACCTGCATACGGATTTCTCAGGAGGCAGGCAAGGTGGTCTGGTATTCCCATGTCTATAAGAATTTTCCAGTTTATTGTGATCCACACAGTCAAAGTCTTTGGCATAGTCAATAAGGCAGAAGTAGATGGTTTTCTGGAACTCTCTTGCTTTTTTGATGATCCAGCGGATGTTGGCAATTTGATCTCTGGTTCCTCTGCCTTTTCTAAATCCAGCTTGAACATCTGGAAGTTCTTGGTTCACATACTGTTGAAGCCTGGCTTGGAGAATTTTGAGCATTACTTTACCAGCATGTGAGATGAGTATAATTGTGCAGTAGTTTGAATATCATTTGGCATTGCCTTCTTTGGGATTGGAATGAAAACTGTCTTTTCCATTCCTGTGGCCACTGCTGAGTTTTCCAAATTTGCTGGCATATTACATATAGCAGTTTCACAGCATCATCTTTTAGAACTTAGAAGAGCTCAGCTGGAATTCTATCACCTCCACTAGCTTTGTTTGCAGTGATGCTTCCTAAGACCCACCTGACTTCAGACTCCAGGATGTCTGCCTCTAGGTGAGTGATCACACCATCATGGTTATCTGGGTCATGAAAATTTTTTCGTATAGTTCTTCTGTGTATTCTTGCCACTTCTTAATATCTTCTGTTTCTATTAGATTCATATCATTTCTGTCCTTTATTGTGCCCATCTTTGCATGAAATGTTCCCTTGGTATCTCTAATTTTCTTGAAGAGATCTCTAGTCTTTCCCATTTTATTGTTTTCCTCTATTTCTTTGCATTGATCACTGAAGAAGTCTTTCTTATCTCTCCTTGCTATTCTTTGGAAGTCTTCATTCAGATCTGTATATCTTTCTTTTTCTGCTTGCCTTTAGCTTCTCTTCTTTTCTCAGCTATTTGTAAGGCCTCTTCAGACAACCATTTTGCCTTTTTGCATTTCTTTTTCTTAGGGATGGTCCTGATCACTGCCTCTTGTACAATGTCATGAGCCTCCGTCCATAGCTCTTGGCTCCTTAGCAGAATTTGTACAATTTCTCTGATCTTCTCCAGCTCCAGCCTGAGCACTAGGCCTGGCCCTAAGGTGGTGGTGGTTGTTTTTTAGTCACTAAATCCAGTGCGACTGTCTGTGACCAATGAACTATAGCCTACCAGGTTCCTCTGTCCATGGAATTCTTCAGGCAAGAATGCTGGAGTGGATTGCTATTTCCTTCTCAAGGGGATCTTCCCAACTTTGTATAGTTTCTCTAATCCTTTCTAGCTCCAGCCCAAACCACAGCCTGAGTGACAGCCCAGGCCCTAAGGAGCAACCTCTTATTCTATGAACAGGCTCTTTCTAGGGTCTGGGACTCTGTGCCTGCTTTCACTTCTGCTTAGAATTGCCCCAACCCTTCCATCTCTGACCGGCCTCTACTTGTCTTCTCTCTTTAAACACTAGTTTCCAGGCTGCCTGCCATGCCCCCTGCTCATCCCTCATGAGTAGAGCCTTTCTGTCTACTTCCATAAGGCCACGTGTCACTTACACACCACGTATTCCTCACTCTTTATTACCTGTGCATGTGGTTTCCCCAAGATGATCTGCATGATCTAAGAGCTTAAAGGTCAAGCTGCTCTTCCCAAAGTATTAATTGTATCTCACACATATAAATGCTCAATAAATAACTGCTGAGCTTGTTTGGGGGTACCAGCAGAAGCTCAAGAAAAAAAAAGAGGGAGATAAAGAGTAGGGCTGCATGCCTGAGAGAGACAGAGAGAAGGTCATTTGAATCAGAAGAAGATCTAGAAAGAAGTTAGTTATTCAAGATATGTATACATTTTGTTGTTGTTATTTCAAAAAGGTAAATTTTTCACACTTAAAAGTAAGTAAATAAATAAACTGATGAATATTCAATGTCAGTAAGATAAGAGGGCATGTTCAAGTTCCGGAACTGGATCAGTGGTCTTTGAATGCTCCCTAGGACATGGAAAAACTGTGTGTCCCCAATCAAGATAGTCTTCTTTCCTGTAAAGAGAAACATAGAGTTGCTGCACAGTTTATGGTGAGCACTAGTAGAAGGCAATCCATGGGAAAAAATTAGTTTACACATTGTTAGCTGATACGTGGCACAGTGCTTGCATGAGTGCTCAGCTGTGTCTGACTTTTTGTGACCCCATGGTCTGTAGCCCACCAGGAACCTCTGCCCATGAAATTTTCCAGGCATGAATACTGGAACAGGTGCCATTTCCTACTCCAGGGTATGTTCCTGACCCAAGGATTGACCCTGAGTCACCCGCATTGGCAGGTGGATTCTCTACCTGGCAAGCTGCATGGCACAGTGCATGGGAGCTTTTTGGATAGCAATATCATGAGAGATAGCTAAAGTTGAATTTAAGCATATGTCTCTACAGGCAGTGTTCATTTAAGTCATAAAACATAATGGTTACCATAAATACATGGACCTGCTTTAAGTTTTCCTTAAGGGTGTTTATTCAGCAGGTTTAGGCTTTTTAATTTCATAACAATAATCTCTTCTCTGGTTTCAATTAACAACAACAAGCTACAGTGAGTCTTGTTTAAAGCAAAAACATACAAAATAGGGCAAAAGGGTAAGGGTAAACAGAGGAACTGGATCCCCCATGGGGAGAGAAACCCAAAGAAATCTGGATTTTGAAGTGTATGTCCATGTTCATAGTACTCAGTGTCTTCAAACTCCTTTTTAAAGATTTAAAGACAATTTTTTTTATCATGTGATGAAAGTGGCAGTTTCTTAGCATAGAATTTAAGATTAAATTTAGAAATGGGAAGAGGTGTGTAACAAAGACAGCAATTTAAAATGACAGCCTCAAGGAAGGTCAAAGTGGAATTCTCATGGCATATTCTACCCAAGTTAGAACAGCTACCACCTGACTTAAGAGCTCTTTTTTCTACCAGTATTCAAGGAAGGGAGATACACTTTCCAAGGACAAATTTCCTGGCCGGTTTGTTTCAAAAGTTTTATGTTGGGATTTGCAGTTGAAGACAATTGAGATTTTTGCTTAAATTCACTTGGGCTTTTGTTACTGCTATTTTTATAATAACTATTGCTGCTTTGTTTTAGGAAAAGCTGCCCCTAACCTGTCTTGACAAATTATGTTCTATCAGAAAGTCTGGGAGAGTTCCCTGCTGTTCTAGTAGCTAAGACTCCAAGTTTCCAGTCTAAGGCCCCTGGGTTCAACCCCTGGTCAGGGAACTAGATCCCATATTCCACAATTAAAGGACCCAGTACACTGCCACTAAGGCCTGGTATGCCAAGTAAATAAACAAATATTTTTTAAAAAAACCAAGAAAGTCTGCAATTATATCAAGAATATCATGTGGACCTCAGTGGCTGTTATATGAACAAATTATTACTTAACAGGTATGATTTTTCCATTACAACAATTATAAATGATTGGCCAATGGGGTTGCACAGAGTCGGACACGACTAAAGCGACTTAGCAGCAGCAGCAGCAGCAGCAAAGAACAGAAATATAGACTATAAGCATTTATAAGATTTGTCATCAACTGGGCTGGGTGGCAGGTTCTCATTTAGTATGGAAGAAGATGAGTTCTTTGGAGAAAAAAACGTTCCAGCATTATTGTGCAGAATTCATTAAACCTTCACAAAAGATAGGTGATGATTGGGAATGGAGAGCTTCAAAGGACTTTTCTAATGGCTACATATGCAAAACACATTTTCAAGTTAAAAGTGGAACTGCAATGTCACATCAAGGAACATCTGTCCATGTACAGATATTTCTTCCTGTGGAGGAGGCTTTAGATTCCACGCCCCCACCTCGGTTACATTTTGATGTAGCCGAGACCACCACAGCAGCCAAAGTGATTAGATATGAATATCATGTCGTATATTCCAGCAGCTGCCAAGTGCCTGTGCTTTGCTTTAGGGCAAGCTTTTTAGATGGAAGAACTTTAGCTCTGAAGGACATCTGGGAAGGAATTCATGAGTGCTATAAGATGCGGCTGCTGCAGGGACTATGGGACACTATTACCCAATAGGAGTATCTGATACTTGGACCAAATGCAATCTACAGATTCAATGCGATCCCTATCAAATTACCAATGACATTTTTCACAGAACTAGAGCAAAAAAGTTCACAATTCATCAGTTCAGCGGCTCAATCGTGTCCAACTCTTTGAGATCCCATGAATTGCAGCACGCCAGGCCTCCCTGTCCATCACCAACTCCCAGAGTTCACTCAAACTCATGTCCATCGAGTCAGGGATGCCATCCAGCCATCTCATCCTCTGTCGTCCCCTTCTCCTCCTGTGCCCAATCCCTCCCAGCATCAGGGTCTTTTCCAATGAGTCAGCTCTTCACAGGAGGTGGCCAAAGTATTGGAGTTTCAGCTTTAGCAGCATTCCTTCCAAAGAACACCCAGGACTGATTTCCTTTAGAATGGGCTGGTTGGATCATATGGAAACCCAAAAGACCTCACAGCCAAAGCAGTCTTGAGAAAGAAGAATGGAGCTGGAGGAATCAACCTTCCTGACTTCAGATTATACTGCAAAGCTACAGTCATCATGACAGTATGGTACTGGCACAAAAACAGAAATATAGACCAATGGAACAAGATAGAAAGCCCAGAAATAAACCCATGCGCCTAGGGGTACCTTATCTTTGACAAAGGAGGCAAGAATATACAATGGAGCAGACAGACAGCCTCTTCAATAAATGGTGCTGGGAAAACTGGATAGCTACTTGTAAAAGAATGAAATTAGAACACTTCCTAACACCATACATAAAGGTAAACTCAAAATGGATTAAAGACCTAAATATAAGACCAGAAACTGTAAACCTCTTAGAGGAAAATATAGGCAGAACACTCAATGACATAAATCAAAGCAAAATCCTCTATGACCCAACTCCTAGAGTAATGGAAATAAAAAGAAAAGTAAACAAGTGGGACCTGATTAAACTTAAAAGCTTTGCACAGCAAAGGAAACTATAAGCAAAGGGAAAAGACAACCCTCAGAATGGAGAAAGCAATAGCAAATGAAACAACTGACAAAGGATTAATTTTCAAAATATACAAGCTGCTCATACAACTCAATACCATAAAAACAAACAACCCAATCAAAAAGTGGGAAAAAGGCTAAACAGACATTCCTCCAAAGAATACATACAGATGGCTAACAATCATATAAAAAGATGCCCAACATTGCTCATTATTAGAGAAATGCAAATCAAAACTACAACAAGATATCACCTCACACCGGTCAGAATAGCCATCATCAAAAAGTCTACAAACAGTAAATGCTGGAGAGGGTGTGGAGACAAGGGAACCCTCTTACACTGCTGATGGGAATGCAAACTAGTACAGCCACTATGGAGAACAGTGTGGAGATTCCTTAAAAAACTGGGAATAGAACTGCCTTATGACCCAGCAATCCCACTGCTGGGCATACACACCGAGGAAACCAGAATTTAAGAGACATGTGTACCCCAGTGTTCATTGCAGCACTGTTTATAATAGCCAGGACATGGAAGCAACCTAGATGTTCATCAGCAGATGAATGGATAAGAAACTGTGGTACATATACACAATGGAGTATTACTCAGCCATTAAAAAGAATACATTTGAATCAGTTCTAATGAGGTGGATGAAACTGGAGCCGATTATACAGAGTGAAGTAAGCCAGAAAGAAAAACACCGATACAGTATACTAACACATATATATGGAATTTAGAAAGATGATAATGATAACCCTGTATGCAAGATAGCAAAAGAGACACAGATGTATAGAACAGACTTTTGGACTCTGTGGGAGAGGGAAAGGGTGGGATGATTTGGGAGAATGGCATTGAAACATGTATACTATCATGTAAGAAACGAATCGCCAGTCTATGTTCAATACAGGATACAGGATGCTTGCGGCTGGTGCACTGGGATAACCCAGAGAGATGATATGGGGAGGGAGGTTGGAGGGGGGTTCAGGATTGGGAACTCATGTACACCCGTGGTGGATTCATGTCAATGTATGGCAAAACCAATACAGTATTGTAAAGTAAAATTTTTAAAAAAAATTTTTTTTAAGTCTACAAACAATAAATGCTGGAGAGGGTGTGTAGAAAAGGAAACACTCTTGCACTGTTGGTGGGAATGTAAATTGATACAGCCACTAGGGAAGATGGTATGGCGATTCCTTAAAAATCTAGGAAAAAAACACCATCTGACCAAGCAACCCCACTCCTAGGATATACCCTAAGGAAACCAAAATTGAAAAAGCACATGTATCCTGTTGTTCATTGCAGCACTATTTACAATAACTAGAACATGAAAGCAACCTAGATGTCCATCAACAGATAAATGGATAAAGAAGTTGTGGTACATATACACAATGGAATATACCTATTACTCAGCCATAAAAAGGAACGCCTTTGAGTCAGTTCTAATGAGACAGATGAACCTAGAACCTATTATACAGAGTGAAGTAGGTCAGAAAGAGAGAGATAAACATCGTATTCTAACGCATATATACAGAATATAGAAAAATGGTCCTGAAGAATTTACTTACAGGGCAGCAGTGGAGAAATAGACACAGAGAATAGACTTATGGACACGAGGAGAAGGTGCGAAGTATGGGAAGAGTGACATGGAAACTTACATTACCATATGTGAAATAGACAGCAAACAGGAATTTGCTGCATGGTTAAGAAATTCAAACAGGGGCTCTGTATCAACCTAGAGGGGTGGGATGGGAAGGGAGATGGGAGAGAAGTTCAAAAGGGAGGGGATATATGTATACCTATACAACAGAGGATGAGATGGCTGGATGACACCACTGACTCGATGGACGTGAGTCTGAGTGAACTCCGGGAGTTGGCGATGGACAGGGAGGCCTGGCGTGCTGCAGTTCATGGGGTCGCAAAGAGTCGGACATGGCTGAGCGACTGAACTGAACTGAACTGAACTGATGCTGATTAAGACTGAGGTTTGACAGAAAACAAAAAGTTCTGTAAAGCAATTATCCTTCAATTAAAAAAAAAATGATTTGTCATCATGATTAGAGGCACTCAGCACACAGGGGAGCCAAACCATCCTGGCTCATTAAATCTGCGAGACCAAGTGTGTCTTATGCCCTGTGGAATCCCCATTCAGTACTCTGTGCCCAGCACAGTGTTTATGCTCAGTGAATTGATCAAATGGGTTGCATTGAGTTGGCTCTAAATCTGGCTTTAGGGCTTGTTAAAAGTTCTTGTCCAAATTATTCAGCTCCTCTGACCTTCGGTTTCTCTATGGGCAAAGTTAAAATAAGACCATTTATTCTATATCATCTTAGTGAAAATTAAGGTGGCACGTAAAGCAGTTAGTGCAATGTCTGGTACCATAGGTATTCAATAATTGATGCTATTTTCATTTTCATTCTTCCAGTTATCAAGAATTGATCAGGGAACATTTTGGAGCTTATTTTCAAGTCATCACAATAAGCAAATGAAATGTATTGACAGTTATAGACATGCAATTATAACCACCTCAGTAAGCTGAAATGGATAATCCTGGAATAAAATAAGAATTTGATGGCTGGAGGAGCTTTCTGAGGCTTGAGTAGAAATGGACTCTAACCACAATCCTAAGTCCTCCTTAACACATTTTCAGCAGTCATCTCACAGTTTTGATAAAGCTGCCTAATACCATTGATAAAGTCTGCTTTTTGTGGTAATACCTGTTAGGAAAAAGAAAAACTACAATAAATAAGCACCTCATGCATAATATTAATAGAATGAGATCATGAATCTTTTATGAACACGGACCACTGTTCCACTCCTGGCTCCATTATGGGGTACTTTTAGACAAGTTAGGGCTTCCCAGGTGGTGCAAGCAGTATAGAACCCACCGGCCAACACAGGAGATGTAAGAGACACGGGTTCTATCACTGGGTTGGGAAGATCCCCTAGAGGAGGGCACGGCAACCCACTCCAGTATTCTTGCCTGGAGAATCCCATGGACAGAGGAGCCTGGCAGGTTACAGTCCATGGGGTAGCAAAAAGTCAGATATGACCAAAGTGACCTAGAATGCACACACACATTCAGTTCAGTTCAGTCGCTCAGTCGTGTCCGACTCTTTGTGACCCCATGAACTGCAGCACGCCAGGCCTCCCTGTCAATCACCATCTCCTGGAGTTCACTCAGAGTCACGTCCATCGAGTCAGTGATGCCATCCAGCCATCTCATCCTCGGTCGTCCCCTTCTCCTCCTGCCTCCAATCCCTCCCAGCATCAAAGTCTTCTCCAATGAGTCAACTCTTCGCATTGGGTGGCCAAAGTACTGGAGTTGCAGCTTTAGCATCATTCCTTCCAAAGAAATCCCAGGACTGATCTCCTTTAGAATGGACTGGTTGGATCTCCTTGCAGTCCAAGGGACTCTCAAGAGTCTTCTCCAACACCACAGTTCAAAAGCATCAATTCTTTGGTGCTCAGCCTTCTTCACAGTCCAACTCTCACATCCATACATGACTACTGGAAAAACCATAGCCTTGACTAGATGGACCTTAGTCGGCAAAGTAATGTCTCTGCTTATAAATATGCTATCTAGGTTGGTCATAACTTTTCTTCCAAGGAGTAAGCTTCTTTTAATTTCATGGCTGCAATCACCATCTGCAGTGATTTTGGAGCCCCCCAAAATAAAGCCTGACACTGTTTCCACTGTTTCTCCATCTATTTCCCATGGAGTAATGGGACTGGATGCCATGTTCTTCGTTTTCTGAATGTTGAGCTTTAAGCCAACTTTTTCACTCTCCTCTTTCACTTTCATCAAGAGGCTTTTTAGCTCTTCTTCACTTTCTGCCATAAGGGTGGTGTCATCTGCATATCTGAGGTGATTGATATTTCTCCTGGCAATCTTGATTCCAGCTTGTGTTTCTTCCAGTCCAGCGTTTCTCATGATGTACTCTGCATAGAAGTTAAATAAGCAGGGTGACAATATACAGCCTTGACATACTCCTTTTCCTATTTGGAACCAGTCTGTTGTTCCATGTCCAGTTCTAAGTGTTGCTTCCTGACCTGCATACAGATTTCTCAAGAGGCAGGTTAGGTGGTCTGCTATTCCCATCTCTTTTAGAATTTTCCACAGTTTATTGTGATCCACACAGTCAACGGCTTTGGCATAGTCAATAAGTTAATCTTTCTAAACCTCAAGTTTCCCACCTTTAAACTGAGAGTAATTGCTGCCCCAGAAAGATGAGAACAGAAGATGAAATAAGGTATGTAATACATGTACATAATGAGTGTTACTGTGCCTGTCGGATAGTAAGCGCAAAATATTCTCCATCACCATCATCAAGATTGGGGAAAAAGAGTAGCTTTTTGTTGGCAGGACACTTTGATGTTACTTGTTTTTAGCTGAATCTAGACTGTTTAAAAATACCCAGATTCCCTGATCTTGTAGAAAAAGGAGGCAAGAAGAAAGTATGAGTATCTAGAACCAGGTTTATGCTACTTAGTTTTGTTTGGAAACTTAACCTTTATAATCCAAAAATGGAAGAGAGTTTACCACGTTTGCCTGTCTTAGAAGTCTTCTCCAGGATTGTCCAGAAATGTCCAAGGGGCAAGAACAAAGCTCAGTCTTAGACATAGTAGTTTACATGTACATGAGAGCTAATCCAAGCACATTATGCATTTTTTCATACACAAAGTGTTTTTCCATTTTAAAATACTCACAAAACCAAAATATTACCACTTCAAAACTGAAATGGTAAAACAAATGGAAAAGGAAACCACCAGCAACAATAAACTCACCCCTTCATACCCCACCATCTATTTCCACAGAATGAATCTCTCGTCCCCACAGCTCTTCTCTGCCAGTTCTCCAGGACCCACCCCACCACCCCCAAAATCCTGCTTCTCCCAAGTCTGTTCAATCAGCCTTTCCTCCTCCCTCCATGCCTACCCACTCTTTTTCACTGTCAGCCTGCATACCCATATGAGTGAGAAATTACATGGTAACTATCTTTTGAGATTTATCTTGATATTCAAGAAAGAAAAAAGAAAAAACAACAGCATAAGCACAGAGAAAAGATAGTGGTGGAAATGGCAGCCAAGTTGCTGACAATATCACTGAGATTCAAGACCTGATTGGACAAGAATGAAGGAAACTGAAGGTCCTTAGAGGAATGAACTTTCAGCTCTAGAAAGAATTTTGGTTTAATCAACTCTGGAGAAGGAAGACCATATAGTATGTACTGGGCAAAAGTTCATAGTCATATGTTATCATCTGAAAAGGGATATCACAGGGGAAATTCTTGGCAGTTCACTCTAAGTTTGGTTGGAAAAGTTCAAAGCCATTTGTTGATTTCATAGCTGTATTTTTCCAAAGTCATTTCCTATTGATTCAACACACCAGGAAACCATGGCCGGGTTCGCCTTGCCAAATATGAGTTTCTACTTTGCTGACTGGACAGCATCCAAGAGCCACATTATATTGGAGACAATAAGCACCTTACCTTTGAAAGGAACCTTTTGTGTAGGCCAGTAGGGAATGTCTCACAAATTTCTTATCAATTCTGGGATTGAATTATCACCTTCCATCCTACTCTGCAATTTAAGTTGTTGGTTGCCCCGGCATGGAGACAAGTTCTCTGCTCTGGGATAAGATGACCCCGTCCTGGTTACCTTGGGGGCCTTCCCAACAGATTCCCCTAAGGGATCCAGGATATTGGAAAACAAGTGTGTCAAAAACTATATACTTTAGAAACAGACCTTGTATGAGAGAATAACACAGAAGCCGCCGATGCAATATTCAGACATACCTTTTGTAGCTTAGGATCCTTAATAGCATGGTATTGCAGGAGATTAATATAATAGAGGAACTGAATATGACCTTTAAAAGATTTCTGAGTCTTAGGATATTTATTTGTTACATGAGGATAATAATGATTGTCCTTTTCACAGTGTTGTGAAGAAAAAAGAAAAGTGTGTACAAAATCACTATGCAAAATAGACAAATGGAGATTATTTTGTTAGCCTGGAAAAAAACTGCACAGTTTGATTTTGCCAACAGGAAATTTGTCCTTTAGAGACTGAATATTAGAGAATAAATGGCTTGTTCAAATGCATTTCCTCAGTTTGCTGCTTTTACAGGTAGAAAAGGAATGGCATGACTGTTTTTATTTTACTTTTATAAAACCAGGTAGATGGAGCTGAATGGACACTTAAATCTCCCATTGGGAAGTACAGCAGGGCCCAATCAATCATTTGGAGGCTGTTAAATGACAAGGCCAGACTAATGACTCAACTTATTTGACAACTGGCAAATGACAGACTGGCCAAAACCAAGACTTTGAAACATCAGAGAGGATCCAAAGTAAATCTTTGAGATAGCTCCAAATCCAATCCCATCCATTACCAACCACATCTGCCTGCAGCTAGGGTATCTGCCTTATGCCAATGTTGTTGCCAGAAGTACTATGCTAGGAAAATAGGAACAGATTACAGAGAAAACATTACTGGAATGATGCAGAATGGTTGATGTTGTCCAAGGCAAGTTGATCAGCAATTACAGAATCCAGCTCTAAAATAACCCTCCCCATGCCACTTGACTCATGTCTCTAGAAAAGCACTTGCATTTTCATGCAGAGTTAAGAATGAAGTACATAATTTCCATCCGTGAACTTTACTAAGAAGAACTATGTACAGACCATCACTTAGTGCCAGGGTTACAAGGATGACTTTGCATCCTAGTGATGGAGATAGACTCTTCTTTTTTGACCACAAGACAGCAGCATTATGGGCAAAGTGCTATAGGAACCAAAACTGTAGAATTTTATTTTTCCCAGGATGTGAAAGGAAGGACAGGAGAGGCTTTGTAAAGAAAGTGCCATGAGCTGAGTCTTGAAAGATGAGCAGAAGTTAGCTAACAAACTAAGGGGAAATGAATCGTAGAGATATGGACCGTGCGAAGGCAGGAGAGAGCAGCTACACCCGAGAACTGAAGGTTGTGAGTATAGTGTGCAAAGGCTAGTGTAGCCCTATATTTCCAGTCATACCTCCCATGTTTCTCAGGAAGAAAAATGATTTTCTGAAATGCTGGGAGTGGTTGTGGTGGGAGTTGGGGTGAGGCAGTGAATGATTGATAGGTCAGACCTGAAGAATAATCAAATTAGGTTTTTCTGAAAGTGAAGTTTCTAAATACTAGTGTGTCTGTGGTGGCTGTTAGCAAGTGCAGGGCTATTAGAAGTGCCCCTGAGTTGGGGAGGACAAGACAGGTCTTGCGCTGGGAATAAGATGCTTAATCCTTTGAAACTTGCATAAAATATGTCTCCCCTATGACATTCCTTGTATCTCAGCTTCTACTTGTGTCTGCTCCTGCATTTGGAATGGGCCTCCCATTGTATTTGTGTTCATCCTCTGGTTAACACCACCTAAATCACTGTCGAAAATGAAAGCAAGTGATTCATCCAAGCATCAAGGCCATCCAAGTCGAGGGAATTCTAGGACTAAGAATGATCTCTGTTTGGTTGATGGTAAGAACAATCTGTCCTTTTTATTCAAGTTGTCTATGGACCATTGACACAGCAGTGATATTAGACTTAGAACTATATCCTAGAAAAGTGGTAAGAATAAAATTTTTAAAATTTAAATACAGTTTAGTTGTTGTATATGACCCTTGTTTCACCAAGATTGGGTAAAAATAGTGAAATGCATTATAAAGCAGAAATGAATTACTTCACAGAGGCCTCTAGAGCTATCTGATCTAGATTTCAAAAACATAAAATTATTAACACTGTAGCAAAATAACTTATTTCTAAATGATTTGTACCAGATTCTATGGGCTCCATCATATGTGATATTTATTAAGACCACACTGAATAAAAAGGTATAGATCAACCTAATATAACTGGTTAAAAACTAGCATCAGCATAAATGAGGAATTTTTTATTTTATTTCTCAGAAAAAATAGGATAGTTTTAGTTTTTTACATCAAAGAACATAAAGGTATAATGAGTTAAATTGCCTAAATCATTCTTTGTACATGTACAAAACCTTTAAAATTTTCCCAAGGAAAATAAATTTGAAGTTCAAAAAGACAATCTTTGCAATTTGAAAGAAAATAAAGCTGCTTTCATGTTCAGAAAGAACTGAGCTAATTATTGCTCCTAAAGGTGACATCATCCAATCTTGATAAGCAAATCTGACCACACTTTTACATCCAACTAAACCTGACTGACAGCTTGGAATGCCAAAATGATCATTGTAGATTAGCGGAGAATTACATTGAAAAGAATTATAAAGCTGTATGTGGGCCCAGCAATGATTGTCGTGGGCTGGGCGAAGGGCCACAGGCGTATATTTGTCCTCCCTAAACTGGCCCTAAGCTAGGCCATCCTGAGCTGACATTTCCCCTTGCCCACCTGTCTCTCAGTTAATCCATTCTTTGGTTTTCTTTCTGAATTTGTCTGCTCATCAAATGCTAAGTCAGCACTGTTCAATTTCCAGTAAGTCCCCAAATGAAGCAAAATCTCTGGAGGACACAGAAGCTTTGGACATTTTAGAGTTTGATACAGTGTAAGCCGCTCTGTTGTGGTTGTTGTTGAATCACTACTTTGTTTAGTGGCTACGTCTTTTGCAATCGCATAGACTGTAACCTGCTAGGCTCCTCTGTTCATGGGATTTCCCACACAAGAATACTGAAGTAGGTTGCGATTTGCTTCTCCAGGGGATTTTCTTGACCCAGGGAGTGGCCATTAAAAGAAAATTTTGCCTTCTACCAAAGGTCAACCTTCCAACTCTGGAGTATCATAGTATCTGCTGTACCTATTGCAAGTACGGTACAGACTGCAATGCACATGACAATAGCTTATGATATGGAAATGATGTTAACAAGAATCTGCACTAAAAAACAATTAAATAATTTGGAAGTAATTTGGTAAAGATAAAAGAAATTGATGGTTGCTAAATACCCTCAGTATTTTCAAGTGCTCTGTCTTGTTTAGCCCTTGCATCAGACCTCTGAGTAATAATAACAATCATTGCTGAGAACTTACTATATACCATGTAGCTGTTTTAAGCCCTTTATTGTCATTAAGTCACTTACTTGTCACTTGGTTTTCACAACTCTACGCTATAGTTTTATTGCTATCCCATTTTATAGCTGACAAAACTGAGACACAAAAAATCTAAATAATTTTCCCAAGATTGTTCAACTAAATGACAAAGCTGGGATATGAATGCAGGCAATCTTTTGAACTAAGGTGCTGGAGAGTCCGTTGGACAGCAAGGAGATCGAATCAGTCAGTCTTGAGGGAAATCAACCCCAAATACTCGTTGGGAGGACCGATGCTGAAGCTGAAACTCCAGTATTTTGGTCATCCGGTGCAAATAGCCGACTCATTGGAAAAGTCCCTGATGCTGGGAAAGATTGAGGGCAGAAGGAGAAGAGTGTGTCAGAGGATGAGATGGCTGAATGGCATCACCGATGCAATGTACATGAACTTAGGTGAACTTTGGGAGATGGTGACTGACAGGGAGGCCTAGCGTGATGCAGTCTGTAGGGTCGCAAAGAGCCAGACCTGACTGGGCAACTCAACAGCAACAATAACCCGAGGCCAGAGCCCACACTCTTAAGCAGCCATGGAGTTTATTTTTCCAGTGAAGATACTGAGGCTTAGAACAGTGAAGGAACTTGGAGAGCTAGTGAGAAGGCTAAGAATTAAAACTCAGATCTGCCTAACTCCAGCCTCCACATTCAATGGACAACTCCACGCCGCTAAGCACAGATATACAATTTTTTTGAGTATTTAAATTATAAGATGCTTAAAGAGGGTGCAAACATCAATCTCTTCTGTTAAATTTCTTTCTTATTAAGCTTAATTCTACAACTAATCAGATATAAAACAAGTGAGGAAACTCCCTTCTAGTTCACTAGACAATAGGCTTTATAGGCTAGAAGCCAAGCCCTGAGTGGATTTCTCTATTACCTGAGTCAATTAAGTGTGCCTCAGACAATAAAATGTCTAAGAAGGGGGGGGGGGGAGAAACAGTTTCAAGAAAAATAAATACAATTGTTTTCCTGAAAAGAAGAGGATGCCTAGTAGAGGATGAAGGAACAGGGAAAGAGGCACAATGAAGCCCTTGATGGCTCCACCCGGTCACCTCCCGTACAGGGGGAGGGAAATGACTAAGAACATTTTCGACTCAGTCTTTCAAACACAAATAAATACCAACTAGAATCTGAAAATACACGGAGGCAACAAAACACACTAGGAATAAGCAAGCAAAATGGGCAGAATTGGACCAAGGATTATTTAGGTAAACTGAATATGTTCCGATTCACATAATAGCATCCTGATGTATAATTTTCTTATTCAGAAGTGTTTTCACAGCAGCCAAAATAGAAACGAAAGCATATTATTCTCTTGCTGAGTGAGGCCAAGTTTCTATCAAGTTAAATCCTTTCTCATTGTATCGAGATTCTCAAGAATCCCAACGCAATGACATTTTCACATTCCTAAGCTATCATTTCTTCACTGTGTAATCAATCTGTAATCCTTCCAAATTTTTAGCTTCATAAACAATCAATAAACAAACAACAACATAACTACCAGCAGTCAACTCTGAATTGCTGGCTATTGCAATGCTAGATTTTGTTAATCATATGTTGTGAGTGTAGAAATCAAGATTGAGTATTTCAGTAGTCCAGCTTTCTAAGTGGAGCCTGTCATGTTTCGAGACTCGAGAACTATTCATAAAAGCAGAAATGCCAGCACTATCCAGGAAAGAAATGTGTGTAATGTCTCCCAGTGTTTTCACTGTCTATCAGGATTCAGAAGTGACCATGACCAAACAATTATTTGAGAAATAAGAATACCTCCCAATCAAAATCACTGAATGTAACTGATCATTCTCCCCATGCATTTTAAAATGAAGATGTCATGAGGTCTGAGACACTGATCCTCATCTAAATAAACTGTTGGGGAAAAATCCTCAGCTTTCCCTTCTGCCCTGGTCTCCTGTTGGCAGTCAGCTTTCTCAGCTCACTTATATCAACATGCAGGCTTTATCATGGGCACACTGTGCTTTCAACTAAAACAAACCTGCATGAACTTTGAGTCTCTACCCATCTCTTAGCTCAGATTCCTGAGTGACAAAAAATAATGGATTCAATACCTCCATCTTCAACCCTATAGGGGCTGGGTCTATGTCCTGCCACTGGAGAAGCCAAAGATAAAGCCTCTTTTTTCTAGGATAATTCCATCCTTTCTTTCTTTACCACTGACATCATTAAGAACTGAAAAACAAGACATTCTATTCCTGCCTTAGCTTCCATGAAACTCAGAGAGAAATTAAAGACCTAGATTATGATCATAAGGAAACCGTAGAAAATTCCTACATTAGAAGTGTTTTCTCATACCAAGGTATCCCATGTTAAAGGTAATCCAATGCAGACGGTGATGATATGGTTACAATGTTATTGCATGCTTCTTGGACTTAATAATAAGTATATGTTTCCTAGATATTCAGACATGTGAGTTATTAAATATGTGTTACTCATTTATTCATTCAGTGTTTTCATTCATTGATATTTATTAATACTTTCTAAGGTGTAGGGTTACACAATGGACAAAGCCTATTCCTTGGCCTCATGAAACACGTTCTAATGGGGAAAGAGGGTAGCAAGATAAATAAGCAAATGATATAGTATGCTAGACTAATTTCCAAGAAAAGAAAGAAAAGAGGGAAAGGGATATGAGTACTGGGGGAAGGGGGAGTGATTTTAAAAAGGAGTATTCACTTTCATGCATTGGAGAAGGAAATGGCAACCCACTCCAGTGTTCTTGCCTGGAGAATCCCAGGGGCAGGGGAGCCTGGTGGGCTGCCGTCTATGGGGTCACACAGAGTCCGACACAACTGAAGTGACTTAGCAGCAGCAGCAGCATGCTTTCTTCTAAGCATTTCTTAATTATATACATTTATAGCATAATGTTTATAAAAATAAATCCTCTAACAAACTGGCCATTTATTCTTTCTTTCTTCATGGCATATGCTGTGGGAAATTTTGAAATACCACAGAGATCAAAGGTGGAAAATAGTTCTAAGGTGATAAACTTAAAGTTTATAAGCAGAAAGTTGCATGTTCCATATTGGTAAATAATTATGAAACCAAAAACTTTTTTTTTTACCCAGTTAATCCCTGGATTCTACTAGAAAATAGTCTGTTGACGCAACATAAAATGTCAGTTTGCAAGGGATGAACAACTAAGCCTAACTTTTTAAAGAGCTTTCAAGCTTTTGGCTAAGTTTATCGGCTCAAAGAATTTCGCCATTGAGTTCTAAATCTCCTCTCCTTTGATAGCTAAAACTGCAATCTGAATCTCTCTCTATACAGACTGTAAAAAACTGGAGAAATTCCCTCTAAATGTAGCCAGATTTCTTAAATACAAGACTTGTAGCAAATTGATGACTAGAACTTTCCCTTTTGTCCTTGAATTGGAGCTAAGTCCTAGAACTGAAAATAAGGTGCTGCGTACCACATTTTCTAAAGAGAACTACCAAAAACAGGGGCCCTAGAGCCCCCCTCAAGATTTTCCAAGCAATCACAGAAGTGCTGAGTATAGTCACCCAAGGCTTCAACCATCTTCTCCCAAGTCTGTAAAATCAAAGAGCTGGGAAAGGAAACGAAATCAGGTATAATCTAACTCTCCACTCATTACTGGATAATTCTAAATTGTGAGATGGGCTTCCCAGGTGGCTCATTGATAAAGAATCTGCCTGCTAATGCAGAAGACGCAGGTTCCATCCTTGGGTGGGGAAGATACCCTGGAGAAGGAAAAGGCAACCCACTCCAGTATTTTTGCCTGGGAAATCCCATGGATAGAGATACCTGGCGGGCTACAGTCCATGGAGTCAGTCATAACTCAGAGACCAAACAACAAACTCTGAGATGCAAAGATTTGATTGATTTGCCCAAGATCACACAGCTGGACAGTGATAAAGTTGGGACTAGATTGCAACTGGTCATCTCCCTATCTCACTGCTGCTGCTGCTGCTGCTAAGTCGCTCCAGTCGTGTCCGACTCTGTGTGACCCCAAAGACGGCAGCCCACCAGGCTCCGCCGTCCCTGGGATTCTCCAGGCAAGAGCACTGGAGGGGGTTGTCATTTCCTTCTCTAATGCATGAAAGTGAAAAGTGAAAGTGAAGTCGCTCAGTCCTGTTTTCACGACCCCATGGGCTGCAGCCTACCAGGCTCCTCCATCCATGGGATTTTCCAGGCAAGAGTACTGGAGTGAGTTTGCCATTGCCTTCTCCCCATATCACTACTGCCTCCAAATCAGACCAGTCCTTTATGATACACTTAACCAAGTTAGGGCTTCCCATGTGGCTCTTTGGTTAAGAATCTGCCTGCTAATGCAGGAGACCTGGGTTCAAACCCGGGGTCAGGAAGATCCCCTGGAGAAGGGAACGGCTACCTACTCCAGTATTCTTGCCTGGATAATCCCATGGACAGAGGAGCCTGATGGGCTAC
Organism: Ovis canadensis; assembly: GCF_042477335.2. Lineage (NCBI taxonomy): Eukaryota > Metazoa > Chordata > Mammalia > Artiodactyla > Bovidae > Ovis > Ovis canadensis. The sequence continues at coordinate 38,634,192 of NC_091250.1, read as the reverse complement.
AGTCCATGGGGTCACACAGAGTCAAACATCACTAAGCAACTAACACTTTCAACCAAAGTAAGCCAGCTAAGTCAAACAGCTTATGCTAAAGTTGATAGATAAATTCCCATCCTTGAAACTCATTTACATTAGAAATCTTTACAACTTTCCTCAAGAGATATTAATCACAGATGTTCATATAGATTAAATGGCATTTAAAAATTGCCATTTTTTCCAGTTTTTTCCAAAATTAATTATGTGTCTTGTAGACAACTATTTTGAAAAGACAACTCATTTGGAAAGACCCTGATGCTGGGAAAGATTGAAGGCGGGAGGAGAAGGGGACAACAGAAGATGAGATGGTTGGATGGCATCACCAGCTCAATGGGCATGAGTCTGAGTAAACTCCAGGGGCTGGTGATGGACAGGAAGGCCTGGCGTGCTGCAGTCCATGCGGTTGCAAAGAGTCGGACACAATGAGCGACTGAACTGAACTGAACTGAAACAACTATATACTTCACGCCTCTCTTTGGTTTTCACTCACTCCATAATCTAACATTCCAGGATGGAAAATGCTCCCTAAAAGATTTAAATTGTTACCATTATTTTTCTTGACTGCAACAAAAACAAGTAATTGAGGCAACTGTGCCCTTTCTTAAGTGTGCAAAGAGGGGTCAGGAAGTGAAGAGTTTTGAAAGCTACTTGTCATGCTCCCATTACTACACTGATTACTGGAACAAAAAAGGCCAGCATGGAGCCACCCTCTGGGTTCTCATACACAAAATCATCAGGTTCCTTTCACCTTGTTTTTTTAAGGCTTTGAAACCAGATTTTGTCAAGCTCTGTGTAGTCTCAAATCCTTTACAGCGGGTACCAGAATAAATATATAAACTCCGGTAGATCCCCACAGCTAAAGAAGAGAAAGGTTTGAATTAGGGCTTTGCCTTAAATCAAAGGCTGCCTTGTGGTAATTACTGCCACAACCGAGATAAGAAAGTGCATCAACAGTTCTGTTAATATAAGCTTTGTGTCTCCTCCGATTGCCAACACCCTGGCCTAATTTCTCCTGAATTAAGGCTGTTTCAGATTTCTCTGTGACAGACTTGGAGTTACTATAGTTGCCATATATATAACAGTGCAGACTTCATTTGATAGAACGCCCATATCAAATAGGAGCAGTCGAGGAAATTTTAGACAGGAATATACAATTATAATTAATAAGTCAGAAATACACATAAGAATCCTTCAGAAGCAGCTTTGGCCAGAGACAATGGGTTTGTAAAAGAAAGAACAGCTTAAGAAGCTATAGTTGCTATAACATCAACTTAACAAGACTTGCTTTTCTAATAAAGGGCCTCATAGTTTAATAAGCTGGAAAATTACTGTTACACCCTAAAGGTAAAAGTTAAGATCAGAAGAGTTTAAAAGTTAATAATGGTGAAGGCCTTAATAACAATTTGCTCAGAAATGTTTTTGAGACTAAATTCAATACTGAAAATAACACCCAGTTAAGTGAGGAAAAAATGTTATCCAATAAGAATATGGGTTCACTTGGGAAAGCATAAACAAGCAGTCTGTAAGAAGTATTTCAATGCTCTGTAATCCATCCCAAGAAGGGCTTGTACAAACTGTAGAGGAAAGATCAAATCATTGCAAATATAAGGATGAAGCAAAATTCTAGAGCTGCAATACCTGTACTCTAATGTAAAGGTAAGGGTATAAAGACAATTATTATAGAATTCATGGATCAATTTAGAATTCAGTAAGCAGACAGCATTCCTGGAGGAGGGCACAGCAACCCACTCCAGTATTCTTGCCTGGAGAATCCCATGGACAGGAGCCTGGTGAGTTGCAGAGTCAGACACAGCTTATGCAACTTGGCGCACACACAAGCAGAAAACATTAACAGCCTGTGATACAACACCATGGGATTCGTTATGGAAAGACTATAGAATAATTTTTTAAAAGCTACTTGCTTAAGAGAAATTTCAGTTTATGAGTTGGGAAATAAGAGAAGAATAAACATAAAAATGAATGTATGTATACAAGTGCTGGAAACATGGAAACATACGTTCGATTACACTCTAGTTTGATGACTACTAGAGAAATCACACAGGAGAAATCCTTTCTTTCTTACTCTTTCTGTCTTTCTTATTATTTGCTCTATATAGCAAGATTTGCATAATTGAAGAGAAAGTGAGTGTCAGAGTGATGTGCTTGTGTAACACATTCTCCTTATGTATGGCAAACTAAACTTATTAGCTTGTCTTCAAAAACTGGAGATCTCAAAGCACATAAGGTTTAAGGGCACTCTCTTATTCCTACAACTCTTTAAAAATATCAGCAAAAACCTAAGAACCTATGGAAACATGTTCCAAGACTCTCAGCTTTTTGACCCAGAAACAGGAGCTGAAAATGATGTTATTTTTTTTACTACATTTGGCCCACTGATAAGATTCTGATTTGGTAGAATTTGTTTCCAATTTTTGGAAAGACCTTTTTTTTTTTTTTTTTTTTTAGTTTTTTAAAATGTTAAAGCCCTTAAGTGGAAAATGCTCTCTCCAGCTTGCTATAGACACGACTGCTCCCAATTATTTACAGCTGGTCTAATTCTCTCACTTATTTTTCACCTGCCAGTCCCATGTCCATATATGAAATTATGATTCCTATCTTAGAGTTACCTCCTGTGTGCCAATTGTTTAACTCTATATACATATAAAAAGAACCTATTACGCAGATCATACAAAAATTTAATCAGCTACCTTTCCTAAATCTTTCGTATGTATATACACACACATATGCACATACATATGAAAGATTAAGGGAAGGTAGCTGATTAAATTTTTGTATGATCTGTGTAATAGGTTCTTTTTTAAAAAGGCCAATACAATCTCAAGTTGCACTGAGAAATGTCCGATAGCCACATTTCTAAACTTGAATGGACAATGAATTTAGATTTTGAATTCTATATATTAAAAAAAGAACTTTGGCAAATTAGAATATGACACGGATGTAAAAGATCTGTAAATCACATTTTAAGGGAACATTTGACTGAATTATGGCTAGGTAACCTTCAGAAAAAAATGTAGGAAGAACTGCCAAAAATTGCCATGAGGAAGAACATATGGATTTGTTATGGATTTGTTTTACCTTACTATATAGAAAGCAGAACTAGAACCAAATTTGGTTATGAGCTTAGTAGGGTAAAGAAGATTAAAATTGCATTTGGTGTAACTATGATTTTTTGAGCATTATAGCCATTCAATAATAAAGTTGGTAATCCTAGAGATGATGCATTTTTCCCTATACAGGTATTTTGATGAGTGGAGATACTGGGTGAGAGGTTACACTAATTCAGTACTTTACAGTTCTGTCCATCAGCATCACCTGAGAATCCTTTTATTTTTTTTTTAATTTGATACTACTGGCCCCATTCCAAACATACTAAGTTAGAATAACTGGGACTAAAACCTGGAGGTCCCTATTTTAGATATTTCACCAAAATATATCTGACTGTGCAGCAAATTAGTGTTTTCTCCAACTGCAGGATAATACATCTGTAAGACATGATTTCTGTCATCTTGTTCAAATATAAAAATCTAGAGTCATATAAAAGTCATTTGTTTCAGGATCTATATTTCTAGAAAAAAACAGCTTCTTCTGTACATTTATTTGGATGACCTAGAAAGTCATGCCATCCCTTTGAAACCTCAACTGTAGAATTAAACTGTTGCTATAAATATTTATAAAACACTATCTTTCAACAAGTCTTTCCCCTACCAAGAGAGTAAATTCAATATCCTTAGGAGCATACTTTGAAAGAATGAATGGAACACGATCATACTTCTCTCTGCACATATAAATGCTGAAAAATTATTTGTGTCTCTGTCATACAATTCTAATCTTTCGATTATGTTGCTTACATTTTATAAAGAGTAAGAACCTGCCTGAATCAAGAATGTAGGCATCCATACTTAAGGTAGTAGTCATGGGCCATTGGGATAGAGTTTCTTTCTCTGCATTTTTATCAGGCTTAAATACTTTTTTTGATGGAGATTAATGTTCCCTCTATAATTAAGTACAAACCAAGAATTCAATCACCTCCCCCATTATCAGTCTGTACTTAACTCATCACCAACTTTAGATGAACATGTTGATAAAGTGTCTACTGAATTAAGATTTCGCTTTCAAAGAGCTCTTTTTCTGCTTGCTGTTTACTACATGTGAATATAATTGACAACTTGAAGTTTTTTCCATGTAGTTCATTTGTGCCAAACTGGCCAGTTATTACAGAAATGGAACAGTCTTTGGTTGTGACAAACAGTAAAAGAAGGAAAACAATTAAAAGTTCAATAAATCTTTGAACCAGGTGATTGCTAACATACTTTTCAGCTCTAAAAGTCTGTCTCTCTGATGTCTAAACAAACATATTGATTCTAACAATACAGCCTTTGGTAACTGACATAAAGAGCAAATAGGAAAAATAGCTTATGTTTGAGAGATAATAACTGTAGCCACAAAACTAAATGTCTGGTCAGCTGAAAGATAAAAGAGAGAAAATGTGCAAATAAAAGGAGATAGGCTCTGGGAGTCCTTTTGTGAAAGACCCTGACTATTCAATCCTCATCTCTTCATTAAATGATTTATCTGACTGTTGCTCCAAACCATGGAAACTAGAAGTATTTGGAGTCTACATACATATTAATTCAACCAAGTGGGTCCCACAAACATAAATAAATTGCCACAGACTGGCAAATAAATTACCTGAAAAACAGACATGATAAAGAACAGATGGATATAGATAGATAGTCAGTTGATCTCTGAAACGGCCCCCCAAAATGGTGGTCAAGTGTAACAGAGGTGTGGGTGGTATGAGTGAGTTTACAGCTTTCTACTCACAACACAATATTCCCATTTGTCTTACAAAAAGTGAAGAATGAGTAGGATACCCTCCATTTCACTAGCCCTTGTGTGTTTCTGTGGCCTTCCAAATGAGCTAGATTTCTTGTTTGGGTCCCTTCCAGAAACCTCAGAAGACCTTCTCTCTAATAATAACATGCTTCCTCTAGGTTCCTCTTGCTTCCACCTCACCTGATCACATGGTTATATTCCTCTTTTTTTTTCTTTCCCCACCTATTTATTTGATCATCTCAGTTCAGTTCAGTTGCTTAGCTGTGTCCAGCTCTTTGCAACCTTGGACTACAGCACACCAGGCTTCCCAAATGAGAGCTCTTTGCAGGGATTTTTATAGATTTTGAGATGCCATGAAAATCAGCTTCTGTAAGGTGACTCTGGAAAAGTTTTACATGCTAAATTGAGAAGGGAAAGGTTGTAGGAAGCAAAATCAATTAGGAAACCTTCACAATGGCCCAAGTGAGAGCAAAGGAGGGCCTGGACAAAGTAAGGCAGTGGGTGCAGACAGGCAGAGTGAAGTGAGAGGAGGGAGAGCATGGAGAAGGGTGCAAAGAGATGCTTCTCCCTCCACCTACCACCCTCTGGACCAGTCCAAGAAGTGCAACAGGGAGGAAAAACCATGCAGTCTGATAAATAAAGGTGTGGGTGGCCCTAGAACAACCTATTGAGATACTGAAATTGTGGTTCTTTCCCTATAATTTGCATTCTTTCCCATCCTACTCACAGTATTTAGATATTTGTTTTTGTTTTCTACAGCCATGTACATTTCTGTCACAGTAAGGTAGCACTGAAATTAAATGCCTTGCAAATTTTTCTTTGTCAAAGGAGGTTTTACTAGAACTGGCTACTCTCAGGAAAGTTATTATTACCCTGTTGTCCTCTTTCTGTAATTCCAATTTCTCCCTTTAATTTTTCTGATTCTTTTATGTGTGCTGCTTCCATTGCCTGCACAGTTGACAATGTATTTTTTTCTCTTTCTTTTTTTTATTAGCTGAATTTTGTAGCAGGTTTATGAAACTTAACTCCCTCTATAACTCAGATATGAAGAGAAAATGAAAGCTCTTTAGGGTTCTCTACTGAATCAGGTCCTCTGTTTTGGTTCCCTCCCCACTCCATAACCAGAAAACAAATTAACTAAATTCAGTTAAAATTTAATCTCATCTAATAGTGTTGGCTTCCCCTTTAAAATATGCAGTATTTCAAAAAATATCATTTAGTCCCAGGGAGCTAGCCCAGCTCCCTGCACTTCCTTCTGTGATGACATGTGGAGCATGGTGGTGGGTGTCGGGGGTGGGAATAAAGCTTTTGAGTCCTCCTGGAAAAATAATCAGAGTCTTCAATACAATGTTCTCTGCTTCCCCAGGTCTCCATGGCAACACCCCTGGCTCCTGGGTGCTGTTTGCCCTGCTGCTATGCTGCATAGCTTCACTCTGTGTCAGCAGGACTCTGATTCAGTCTCCCCCAGCTCTAACAATGCCCAGCACTCTATCCTGGATAATTAACCCTGTCTCAACACCGCTCCCATTGGCCACGGTTTTCTGCAAGAGGCCTAAAGCCTCCTTTTAGTCCATGGTCCAGGTGGTCCCAGCCTCATACCACCTGAAGAATCACTTGGTGGGCCTGTGGCTGGCTCTCAGGTTAGTTTTTCACTGCAGGTCCCTGGAGGCAGTTCAGGACCATCATACTGAAAGATCTCCCTCTTCTGACAATCAGGCTATGTAGCTTCAGCCAGGCCCAAGTTTGGTGCAATACGAAGCTCAGAGGTAATTTCCTGTCCCTGGATAGGGAGCAAGGAGAAAAACTGCTGCCAGCCCTCTTTGCCTTCAGTGTTATCCTCAGTAACCTGACTCCTTAGGAGCTGATGGGGTAGACAACCCAGTGCCACTGTGATGTTCATTAGTTGCTTGCTCTGTGATGAGTTATTGACTGGCTCTGTGTACCAGTTTCCTCTACAATAAAGTGGGAATAAAATAGTAATTGACTTCACTACTTCACAGTGTCATTGTGAGGATTAAACAAACTGATATATTCGTATACATAGAAGTTGTGTATGCTCAGTCACTCAGTCATGTCTGACTCTTCGAAACCTCACGGACTGTAGCCCACCAGGCTCCTCTGTCCACAGAATTCTCCAGGAAAGAATACTGGAGTGAGTTTCCATTTTCTCCTCCAAGGGATCTTCCAGACCCAGAGATGGAATCCCCAACTCTTGTGTCTCCTGCATTGGCAGGCAGATTCTTTATCCCTAGAACCACCTGGGAAGCTCATACATAGAGGGACATAGACCCAAAAGAATAAGTGTTATTTAGTAAGTTAACACTTTCCTTCTTACAAATCTTTGGGGATTAAAAAACAGAGGAAGGTTTTTATTTCCTTCTTCATTAATATCCTCTTTCAGACTCCAGTCAATCCTAATGGCAAGTGTTACATCTTCTCTACACCACAGGAGAACTCGAGAGACTGAATCATCCATACTTGGTTGTGGCAATGCTGAAGAGGAGATCGAGGAAACTGGGAAAGTTCTCTCTCAAGGTAGAAGGCTAGAACTACAATCTTGCTGGATGATCTTATGACAGCATAATGGAGGCTCAACATTCTCTTGGTCTCTCCTCAGTGTTCCTTCCTAATAAGTTATAATCTCTGCCCACCTACCCACTCCCATCTTCCAGGTAAATTGATGCTAAAGCAAGTTAGGTCAGAGGTCTCAAGAAGGAAAAGGAGAACAGCTCATTCAAAATTTTTAATGTTAGTCCCTTTCATTTATAGTCCAGCCTTACTTTCTGTATCTTAAAAGCTGAACAAGTAATGAGAATTATGTTCAAAGTTCTCTGATCTACCAAGTTTAGCATTGGTACAGCATGCCCTTCAGTTTTAAATTCAATAAATGCAACCTCATCTGTTGCCAATAGTATGTGCCAAAATATGCATATGTTATAAACTAGCTCTTCCTTTTTTCCCCTCAAGGTATTCTCTTTATGATTAAATAAGTTTCATTAAAAGTGACCTATTATGGACAAATTATCAAAGAACAGCAAATGAGCTCAACAGATACCATATATTATGACTATTTAACTCTTGCTAAAAGTAATAAAGCTAACTGTAATATTAAGTAGAAAGGAAACATTAAAAAATCCTCATATCCTTAATAAAACTCATGAGTAAATTGTAATGAGCAGTGAATAAAACCAGGCACCAACCACCACTATTAATTTACAGTGATATGACTTGACCATAGGTAGCAACAACCCTCTAAATTGAATTATGTTTGTCTAGAATATTGATGGTTGAACAGCAGTATGTGAGGGCTAAGTGTTAAATTATTACAGAATGTACGTTACCGAAATACAGTATGTTCAGCATCTCTTTTAGGAAAGACAGCCCATGAAGTGTAGCTGGCCTACTTAGGTGTAGCTTATCCATCCATGAACCCCCAGGGTGCATTAAGCTGCATCATAACAGGCTATGCCAACCTTTGCCAACAGTCCCAGGTTCCATTTACTCAGAGTCAATAGGTTCAACCAGAAGAGCTTGACATATGGTGACAGTAATTGTCACCAAGGAGCAAATTTGGATTTATTCATTCAACACTATAGTGTGGAAACAATGAGTGACCTACAGTTTGGGGAGAAAAAAATGATCCAACAAAACCTTGAATTTGATGAAAATTTTGGAAAATAAGGATTTAAAAAGAGATGTTATGAAGTCTAGAGAAAAGGACCCTGAAGGGACATCACTTCAGTTCAGGTCAGTCATTCAGTTATATTCGACTCTTTGCGACCCAATGAATCGCAGCACGCCAGGCCTCCCTGTCCATCACCAACTCCTGGAGTTCACTCAGACTCACGTCCATCGAGGCCGTGATGCCATCCAGCCATCTCATTCTCTGTCGTCCCCTTCTCCTCCTGCCCCCAATCCCTCCCAGCATCAGAGTCTTTTCCAGTGAGTCAACTCTTCGCATGAGGTGGCCAAAGTACTGGAGCTTCAGCTTTAGCATCATTCCCTCCAAAGAAATCCCAGGGCTGATCTCCTTCAGAATGGACTGGTTGGATCTCCTTGCAGGCCAAGGGACTCTCAAGAGTCTTCTCCAACACCACAGTTCAAAAGCATCAATTCTTTGGTGCTCAGCTTTCTTCACAGTCCAACTCTCACATCCATACAAGACTACTGGAAAAACCATAGCCTTGACTAGATGGACCTTTGTTGGCAAAGTAATATCTCTGTGCTTTTGAATATGCTGTCTAGGTTGGTCATAACTTTTCTTCCAAGGAATAAGCATCTTTTAATTTCATGGCTGCAGTCACCATCTGCAGTGATTTTGGAGCCCCCAAAAATAAAGTCTGACACTGTTTCCACTGTTTCCCCATCTATTTCCCATGAAGTGATGGGACCAGATGCCATGATCTTCGTTTTCTGAATGTTGAGCTTTAAGCCAACTTTTTTACTCTCCTCTTTCACTTTTATCAAGAGGCTTCTTAGTTCTATATCAGCTATAAATTTCAGAGTAAATTCAAGCATTAACTTTGGAACCACAAAAACCCAAACTTAAATTCTGGCTTTTCTGCTTACCGGCTTTATAGGTTTGGAAAAATTACATGAAGTTGACGACCCACAACTTCCTCATTTGTAAAATAGAAATACCTGTGTTATTGGAAGATAAATAAAATAATGTCTGTATAATGTCCCTGCTCCTATTATCCCAGCTTAGGGAGCGTCTCTCACATGCTAGACATATGAGGTCCTATTTGATCATCCTGGGAGGGGGCCCTGTGCCATGAGACAGAGGGTGGTGAAGCAACAAAGAGTGGTAGCACTGGCTGGATGCCGATCCCTCTTCCAAGGAATTAGCTGGACGGGGCTCTTAGTCACTAGAGAAATGGAAATAAAACCACAATAAGACATCACCTTACACCTACTTGATGGGTAAATTCTTTTCCAAAACCGACAATACTGAGAGAAACCAAGAATGCAAAGCAACCAAAATGCTCATAAACTGGTGGTGGAAATAAAATGCTATGTTTTTGAATTTTGTTAATAATTTGGAATTTTGGAATTTTCTTAATAAATTAAACTTATCCTTATTGTATGACACACGAATTCTGCTTATACAGATTCATCTGTTTACTTAAACTATATAGATCAACAAAAATGACCTGTCTGCTAATGTTTATAACAGTTTTATTCATACTGGCCCAGAACTGAAAAGTACTCAAATGCCCATGAATCAGAAAAAGGATAAAAACCTTGTAATGTGTCCATATGGTACAATACTATCCCTCGAGAAAGAACTAACTGGTGATACATGCAACAGCATTGACGAATCTTGAAAGCAAGGAAAGCAAAGGAAGCCAGAGACAAAAAGTCACGTGCTGTATGATGCCATGTATAAGCAAGTAAGTAAGTGAAGCCGCTCAGTCGTGTCCGACTCTGCGACCCTATGGACTGTAGCCTACCAGGCTTCTCCGTCCATGGGATTCTCCAGGCAAGAATACTGGAGTGGGTTACCATTTCCTCCTCCAGGGGATCTTCCCAACCCAGGGATCGAGCCCAGGTCTCCCGCATTGGAGGCAGAAGCTTTAACCTCTGAGCCACCAGGGAATATTCCATGTATACGACAGTCAAAAAAATGCAAAACGCAAAGTCTTAGGGACAGAAGTCAGATAATTCATTATCACATTCTGGGAGACTGAAGAAGGGATGTATGGCAGTGGGGCAAGAGGCATCTTCTAGGTATGATGGAAATGTGCTATATCTTAATTGTGGTAAGATTAATACACTGCAATTATATGGCAGCATAATTAATATTCACTTGTCAAAATGCACCAAACTCAAATTTTAAATTGTGCAGTTTGGCCATATATATAAGCCTGATTTAAAAAAAAAACTCATACCAAAATAAAACAAGTATAAATATGAGAGCTAGAAATAAATTAGATTTAGCTGTAGATTTAAACCTAAATTTTTGCAAAAATCTCAGTTATGTCATGCTTTTCAGAGACTTACAGAAACTTGAAAAGGAAAAGGGTAAAAATATAGATAGATAACTTTTAAACACTGGAAAGAGCATAAATTAAATAATAAAATAAAAAGAGAAAATAAAGATAAGCATAGCCAATAACTGATTCTCGGAAAAGAACATAAAAATTCATAAATGTCTTGGGAGAGCAGGTTTCAGGGAGACTCAGCTGAGTGCTGTCAACCTCTAACACCCCAAGCAGACAAGTGCTCTGGTCCCAGAGGGAGAAGCTGGGTGGTATGGCATGGTACCAACTGCAGATGATACGTGTATGAATATCATAAACCTAATAAAACACATGGAAACTCTCAGCCCAGAAAATTATAAAATGTTACTGAAAGAAAGGTCTCAACTAATTAGAAAATATACCATGGATGTGAATCAAAGGCTCAAATGTCAGAAAGATATTAAATCGATCCAATTTGATATATAGATTTAATATAATCCTATAAAAATTTTAATACTGTGTATGTGGAATATTACAAACCAGTAGTAAAACTTACACAGAAATGTAAAAAGGTGAAGGGCTAAGCTCTTTGCAACCCCAAGGACTATAGCCCACCAGGCTCCTCTGTCCATGGAATTTTCCAGGCAGAGTACTGGCGTGGGTAGCCATTCCCTTCTCCAGGGGATCTTCCCGAGCCCAGGATTGAACCCAAGTCTCCTAAATTGCAGGCAGATTCTTTACTACCTGAGTGACCAGGGAAGCCCAAATTTAGCCAAGACATTTTTAAAGATGAAGAAATGGATGGGAGGATTTGCTCCATTGAATATTAGATACAATAGTTAAAACAGTAAGGTATTGGCATAAGAATAAGAACAATAGCTCAAAAGAATAGAAACCCTGGTAAGAAATTCTTCACAAATGGCCACATGATTTCTGCAGATCTAGCACTTCACAAGTCTTCCCTGGTGGCTCAGTGGTAAAGAACTCACTTGCCAATGCAGAAGACGCAAGTTCATTCCCTGGCTTGGGAAGATCCTCTAGAGGAGGAAATGGCAACCCACTCCAGTATGCTTGCCTGGGAAATTTCATGGACAGAGGATCCTGGCAGGCTACAGTCAGTGGGATCACAAAGAGTCAGACATGACTTCACGACTAAACAACAAAGCCCTTCACAATAGTGGAGAAAGAACACGTTTTCCCAGAAAATGGTTCTGAAACAATTAGATAGCCATATAAGTGGCTATGGACCTAAAATGTAACTAGACTCTTACCTCACACCAGACACAAGAACCAGTTACGGTTGGATTATGTAGTTAAGTGTGAAAGGCAAAGACAATGAATTTCTAAAAAGTAATAAGAGAATATCTTTACACTCTTAACTTCGGGAAAGACTCTTTAAAGAGGACACAAAAATCCTGAACCACAGAAAATACTGATCAATCGGACTGTATCAAAGTTCTTTGTCAAATGTCACCACTAACAGAGCAAAATGGCAAACCATAGACCCCTGTATTTGCAACACATAGAGTCAAAAGAGGACTCATATCTTGAATTTATATCTTTTAAAGATGTTCTGAAAACCAAAAGAGAAACTCAAACTGTTCAGTAGGAAAAAACACTCTTGAGATTGAACAAGCAATTTGTCAGAGCTTGTTCAAATAGCTAGTATACAACCCCACTGATAAGAATATCAATACAAATTAAAATCACAAAGTGATATCCTTATGCTCCCATTATGAGATACTAGGGGAAAAAAATCTAATGACAATACCAAGGGCTGGAAAGCCTATGAAGCTACAGAGACTCGACTACTTGGAGTAAAACAGTTTATCATCAACTTATCCTATTACTCAGCAATTCTACTACTGGAAACATATGCAACAGAAATGCATGCGCAAGGTACCAAGAACTGTGTACAAGAATGTTCATAACAGTAACATTTGTTTCAATCCACAATTAGATATAAACCATATGTTCATTAATAGTAAATGGACAAATGAGTTTTATATGTATATATAGAATACTATATAAAAACAGCGATCTTTAGGTTAAAAGATGAATGAGATCTTGACTCTAAGCAGGACCCTGCAAGCCTTCCCAGGGATAGATCTACCCCTATCTCTTCCCATATCCCCCACCTCTTATTTGTAGAAAAACTTTAGCCTCCTAGGCCTTCCCCAGGTTTCAAAGAGCAAATTTAACCAGAGAAGTGGAAAAATATAGAAACAAAGGAAAGCAGTCAAGCAAGAAAAAATAATAATAGTTTAGTCATAAAACAAAGTCAAAGAATTCTAGTTTTTCTTTCCCTCCCTCCTCGAGAACAGGACATGGAAACAACCTAGATGTCCATCAGCAGATGAATGGATAAGAAAGCTGTGGTACATATACACAATGGAGTATTACTCAGCCGTTAAAAAGAATTCATTTGAATCAGTTCTGTTGAGATGGATGAAACTGGAGCCGATTATACAGAGTGAAGTAAGCCAGAAAGAAAAACACCAATACAGTATACTAACACATATATATGGAATTTAGGAAGATGGCAATGACGACCCTGTATGCAAGACAGGGAAAGAGACACAGATGTGTATAACGGACTTTTGGACTCAGAGGGAGAGGGAGAGGGTGGGATGATTTGGGAGAATGCCATTCTAACATGTATACTATCATGTGAATTGAATCGCCAGTCTATGTCTGACGCAGGATGCAGCATGCTTGGGGCTGGTGAATGGGGATGACCCAGAAAGATGTTATGGGGAGGGAGGTGGGAGGGGGGTTCATGTTTGGGAATGCATGTAAGAATTAAAGATTTTAAAATTTAAAAAAAAAAAAATTAAAAAAAATAAATAAATAAATGCAGGAAAAAAAAAAAAAAGAATTCTAGTTTTTCCTGAAGGGCTATAGATAATATCCTGAGCTCTATTCTTGAGTTGTTTTGCAGATATACTAAAACCCTTACCATGTTGCAGGAGTTAACTGCATGCTGACCACAAGCACAGAGACCTCAGACCAGTTGAAGCCAGAGGTTGATGATGTCGATTCCCCAAATACCATCCAGTAACCTCACCACCAACCAAACAGAAGAATGTCCACAAGCTGATCAGACATCCTGTACCTCTTTCCCTCATTTTGTCTTTAAAAACCGCTCCCTGAAAACCATGAGGGAATTCAGGTCTTTACAACATGAGCTTCCCATTCTCCTCGCTTTGCCCTGTGATAACACTGTACTTTCCTTCACCACAGCCCAGTGCGATGGATTGGCTTTACTGCTCATCAGGTGAGCGGACTCAAGTCTGGTTCAGTAACAGTTTGAGAATCTAATGTATAGTTACTGTAGTTGATAATACTCTATTATACAATTGAAATTTGCTGAGGGAATAGAACTTAAATGTTCTCACACACACAAAAAAAGGCAAATTAAAAAAATTTCCATATCCTGCAATACGGATGAATTTTACATTGAAGAAAAAAATTCAGCGCAACAGAATTCATATTGGATTATTTTATTTGTATGAAGTTTACAAACAGGCAGGACAACACTCCAATGCATGAAAATGCATGTGTAGGTAGTAAAGTGTAAAGAAACACACAGACGTGATGGCCGTAAAGTCATGATAGTGTCTAACTTTGGAACAGACAGGAGGAGCAGTAAGGAAGAGGGAGCACAGAGGGGATTATGGAGACTGGCAATTTTGTATGTTCTGATCCAAGTAGTTGCGTCATGAATGCTGATTTGAGAGTAAATCCACCTCTACTTCAAGGTTTTGTTCACCTTTATTTATCTACATTATGTTTTATAAGAAAACATTAGGTTTTTATTTGAAGTGTAGTTGGCTTACAATATTGTATTAGTTTCAAATATATAACATAGTGATTCAGTATTTCCCTAGATTATGCATCATACAAAATTATTATTTTATTGGCTGTATACCTTGTGTATACTACACTCCTGTGATTTATTTATTTTCTAGTACAAGTAGTTTGAGCAAGAAAACATTTAAAGAAAATTATATGTCTTGGAAAAGAAATGAAATTTCTCCTTACCTAAAGAAGTGAAAGTTCCTCCTTCCTTCCATAACAGCCTTGCCAGTTTCAACTCCTGGGAACATCTGTTGGGTAATTCTTTCCTTAAGCATATGCCATATGCATATCTCAGGGTATATCACACCTTTTTAACTTTTAAAAATTTTAATTTTGCTTTTTTGCATTTTTCTTTTCATATTAATATGTGAACATTATCTCTTCGTTTCATATGTTGTTTACATATTCCCTTGTCAGTATATGTTTATTCACCTCATTTTTAAAGGGTGCATAGCAGTCTATTGTATGGATATGCTGCCATAGTTTATTTAATCTTTCACTTATCCTAGTGGCTTAGATGGTAAAGCATCTGCCTGCAATGCGGGACACCCGGGTTCAATCCCTGGGTCAGGAAGATCCCCTGGAAAAGGAAATGGCAACCCACTCCAGTACTCTTGCCTGGAAAATTCCATGGACAGAGGAGCCCGGTAGGCTACAGTCCATGGAATCTCAGAGAGTTGGACATGACTGAACTACTTCACTTTCACTTTATTGAAGGGTATTTAGATTCCTGGGTCAGGAAGATCCGCTTGAGAAGGTATAGGCTATCACTCCAGTATTCTTGGGCTTCCCTGGTGGCTCAGCTGGTAAAAAATTCTCCTGCAATGCAGGAGACTTGGGTTTGATCTCAGGATGGGACGATCCCCTGGAGAAAGGAGAGGCTACCCACTCTAGTATTCTGGCCTAGAGAATTCCATGGACTATATAGTCCATGGGGTCACAAAGAGCTGGACACAACGGAGCAACTTTCACTTCACCTCACTTAAATTCTTTCAAATTTTTTTCACTCCTCCAGACAAAATTTCACTGAATGTTCTTGGATATGTACTCATATCATTTTTTTCAGTGAATCATTCTATTACTCTTACTGAGTCCATGAGAGTTTTAGCTTTCACTTACTGTTCTCTCCAGCACAACTTGGCATAATGCTTGGAGATTCCAGTATCCGTGCATACACCCCTACCAGCACTGTGCCTTGCCTCTTGGTTCCTCCATCCCCCTCTCCTCCAAAGACTACATCTTTCCTAGCCTGGCCATTCTTCCCCACTGCATGCTTTGGAGTCTAGACCTTGTCTGAGCCAGGATAATCATCATACTCTCGGACCATCACACTGACCTCCAACACTTCCTGGCTTCACCAAGTTCTAAGTTATGAATCCAGCTCCTCTCCATGTGTCTCACTTCCATGCTTGCCTTTCTTAAATTCCATAACTCATCATCAGAGCCCTCCCTTGCTTATGTCTACTTCTCTCTCCCTCCTTTCTCACTGTATTATACTCATCTGGCAAAACCCAGACATGAAAACAGCCATATTTCCACCCATACGACACCTGTCCCCATGTACTTCCTGTAAATTGAGGAATTATATAAATCAAGGCTAACTTGCTTTGTTTTAAATTGTCTAACAGAAAACAGGTCTTGCATAAGACAGGTTAGGCAGCAGCCACCCCTTGGTGTGGACCAGTTATCCTCCTTTATTTCTACACCTCATTCACACTTCCAGCCTCCTAAGAAAACTACATCCCACCTTCTCTTCTCTCTCAAACCTCCACTCCCTAGGGCCTCCTCCATCCTCACTCTCAGCTGAAGAATGTGCTTCCTGTTTCACTGAAAAAATGAATCAGAAAAGAATTTCCAGAGGTGCCCACTCCACAATTATTCCTCTGCCATCATCTGCACCCACATAGTCTGCCTTCCCACCCACTACCTCAGATAGATTGCCCTGCTCCTGTCTACAGGCAACCCCTCTTGTGCACTAGACCCATCGCCTGTCGCCTACACAGGCTCATCAGTTTGGCAATTCCTCCTTCTCCCTTTCTTCCATCATCAATTTTCTACTTGCCACCCTGACACTCCCACCAGTGTACAAACAAAAACTGCTATAACTTCTGCCATCTAAAAATCATGGAAAAATACCTCTCCTTGACCTCACCTTCCAGTTGTCTCTCATGTAACTGCTCCTATAGCAGCCCCATGGACTGTCGTCATCCAAGCTCCTTTGCCCATGGAATTTTCCAGGCAAGAATATTGGAGCAGGTTGCCATTTCCTCCTCCAGGGCATCTTCCCAACCCAGGGATCAAACCTGCATCTCTTGGGTCTCCTGCATTGGCAGTGCCACCTGGGAAGCCCATATTATTACAAAGCCTTCTTTAAAGTTTTCCTGTATCTGCCGTCTCCAATTTATTCCCATTTTTGTCTTGAACCTACTGTAATATAACAAGCCTTTAACCTTCTATCACCTTTCCACTCAAAACTGCTCTCATGAAAGATACCAATGAACTCCTCTTTGACCAAATCAGTGGCCAGATCCTTAACCAGTCAACCATGCTCCCTTGGAAAACATCCATCCTTTGCTTTCTAGAATAACCTACTTATGATTTTCCTTCAGCTTCACTAACTTTTCTGTTTCATGCATACTCCCCAAATCTAAACTTTGGAGACCTTGAGGACTTAATCTTTATCCATGTTCAGTCCCTAGATTGTATATCTATCTATATCCATAGTATAGCCAAATAATATCTATATTATTTATCCATATTCATTGATATTTCTATTTCCCAAACTTATATAAATAGCCCAGATCTCTCTCTGGAGTCCATATTCATATATCACCTTCTTACTAGATAGATCCATGGAAATGTCTAACATCTAATAAAAGTCTGAAGCAGAATTTCCTTTTAACCTGCCCCTCCCACTGATTGCTGCGTTTCAGTAAAGAGCACTTCTCATCCTTCCAGTTCCTCGGACAAAAAACCTTGGAGTCATCCTTCATTGGCAAAGTGATGCCTCCACTTTTTAATATGCTGTCTGGGTTTGTCATAGCTTTCCTTCCAAGGAGCAAGAGTCTTTTAATTTCGCAGCTGCAGTCACTGCCCTCAGTGATTATGGAGCCCAAGAAGATAAAAAGCGTCACTTCTTCCACTTTTGCCCCTTCTATTTGCCATGAAGTGAAGGTATCTGGTCCCAGCAAGATTACGCAACTACTCAAAACCTTCCAGTTTACTTTCATTCCCCTCAGAGTAAAAACCTCATTCCTTACAATGTCCCATGAGATCTGTATCATCCACCTCCCTGCTTCCTCTCTGTCATCTATAATCTTTCTCTCCGCTAATCATACTATCTTCTTTAGTGTCTACTAAGCAAAACATGCGCTTGCTTCTCCCCCTGCCTAGAAACCTCTTACCGCCTACTGCTATGTTTAGCCTTCTCTTCCTTCAAGTATTTACTCAGTTACCTAATTGAAGAGGAATTTTGGAACTACCCTATTTAAAATAACTTTATCCTTCCCTCCACTTCCTTGATTATACATCCTCCACAAAACATGTCACTATAAGTTTGCGTGTGTGTGTGTATTCGTGAATATATAATATATACACATAAAATTTATTATATTAATTCTCCATCTTTGTGCTCTGGAATGTAAACCATGTGAATACCGAAGCTTTGTATATCTTGTTCGTAGTTCTATCATCTACAACAGTGCTTAGCAATAGTTGAGGCCCCGAAGGCATTAGTTGAATGAAATAAAGTACACATTCATATTTTTAACAGATACACAGTCATCATTTAAAAGACAAATTCTGTTTTACTTTGGCATTTCAATAAAGCCTGCTCCTGCATTTTGATTCTTTTCGTTTAGATTTCAGAAGAAAAAATTTTTTTATTATTTTCTTGAGTTGGCAGTTTAATGAATGTCCTCTGTGTAACTGATTCATTTTAAAGCCATATTATTTCCTCTGTCTAATCATTGACAGGGACAGGAAGTGGAATTAATGGCTAATCTTTCAGGATTCCCCTGAAGCATTATTGCATGAGGTAGGAGAGGTTTTTTCTTACTAGGACACATTTTCGTGTTCTAGTGTATATTTAGACACTGAATCCCTTTTAAACTAATGGGAGGTCTGTGGGCCAAACATTTATAGGGAACAAAAGGAAATGGCAAGCTAAAAGCAAGCTGTGAAGAAAGGTCTTCCAGCTTGCTGTTACCTAATCTGTCACATCAAAGACTTATTTTAACGTTTCTATTAGATTAAATGAACAGAAAAATACCACACTGGGTATTCTTCCCATATTTTTGCTCAACTTTCTATGAATGCTGCCTCTTCATTTGAGTCATGTATTGGGGTAAGAAAAAAAAAGTGTGGGGTATAATTTTTTCACCTAAATCAGAAATATCATCCTACACTTAATGACTAATTGCAAAGGAATCAAAAAATTTTTAATTGCTGACACAATTTCAGTGAAGCTTGGAGCTGTAAATTGTCAGTAAATAACTATGTTTTATTTTCAATGAAAAATGGCATTTGGTCACATTGGTTGTAATTTGGTTTGGTTTCTTGCTTCCCTTTGTTTTTTGGGAGACCTAGAGATTTATTCTAATGTTGGGCATTTTCTTAACTTTTTTTTTTGACTGAGCAGAATGTGATGTTTTAGTTCCCCAACCAGGGATCAAACCCACATCCCCTGCAGCAGAAGCACAAATTGGACTGCCAGGAAAGTCCTTCTTAACTTTGAAACATACTTAGTAGTGGATGTACTAATATGTGTCCATGACACAGCCACACTTTTATTCTCCTCTGTTCTTTGACACATTCTTACTTGTAAAGTAGACTATGGGAAGGAGTAAATTTCTTTATTCTTTTCTCCAGCCATTGCTAACCAGCACTCTCTGCTGCAAGCTCCCTTCACTGCTCCAAGATAATAACTGAGGCATATCCCATACCTTTCTGACCTCTTTCAGCTTCAAAAGCAATTTCACTTGAGTAATAGTGATTCACTTTCAAGGAATAAAAAAATTCCATCCAGTCTAAATTAGAACTTCAAGCTGACTTTCATTCCAAAACTTCACCCTTTCCCATAGTAAAAATGTGATCGTTGGATAAGCTAACTGCAATCACAAAGTCATCTTTATCTGTTTCTCCCCTTCCTTCCTCCATCTATACTGTCTCTCACTGAAGGTTCTCTCTAGCAGAGATTATAAAGCTTTTATTATGTCTTATGTGACAAGTACTTTGGCCACCTCATGCGCAGAGTTGACTCATTGAAAAAGACTCCGATGCTGGGAGGGATTGGGGGTAGGAGGAAAAGGGGACAACAGAGGATGAGATGGCTGGATGGCATCACGGACTCGGTGGACGTGAGTCTGAGTGAACTTCGGGAGTTGGTGATGGACAGGGAGGCCTGGTGTGCTGCGATTCATGGGGTCGCAGAGTCAGACACGACTGAGCGACTGAACTGAACTGAAGTAACAGGTGTGAATAGTTTGCCACAATAAATGCCCTCATGAGGCACATTTGGAACCAAAAAGGACCTCCAGCACATAAATTTTCACCATATGAGTGATACATGTCCAGTTTACTCGTTGCAGCTGCCCTCAGTTCATGCCCTCTCAGCTGGACCTCTTGGCTTCTTAACCTGGATTCTGTCTCCCTGGAACACTTCTTTCTTGGATAAGGGTTCAGTGAGACAGCAGAAGTCCTTCCATGGCAGGTGCATGGACCATGGGAAATCTGTGCATTTTTAACCTATCAAACCATAGGATACCATTTGTTTGGACTTCTTTTTCTTTTCTCTGTTTGTTCTGTTATTGCAAGTTGTTCCAGGCTGGAAACTGGCAGAAGGAAAACACCATTTTCTTTGTTTACATATGTCTCTGCTCTAGAAGACTCGTCAAGGTCTCTAAAGAATCTTCCTGCCAGATTTCAGGCTGGTGGAAACGTTAAGAAAGCTTAAAGCTTTCTACAGTTATGCAAGCATTCACCTAGGAAGTAAGATTCTAGTATCTCCTACTTCTGGGATCTCTCAACTGGCTTACTCAACTGGCTTGAGATAGGTGCCAGAATCCCCACTTCCCACTCACTTCCTTGGGAGGGGAGAGAAAATGCCATCGTTCTCTTAACCCACTGACACGTCTGTTTTAACTATTTTCTCTCCGATCACTCTTCAAAGTTCCCATTCTTAGTCCCTGGAGAGGTTCTGCTATCTCTCAGTAACTTAGTTACAGATGTGGTAAAGCATCTCTCCTTAACATGTGAATGTACCTACCTTTCTCAGGTTTATGACCTCAGTTAAAGTTCTGAGACACCAAAAAAATCCTAGTCAACATCCTATGTCACCCATCTAGCTATTGCAGAATCTGTCATTCTGTCTTAAAGTCAAAAGCATTGTGCAGTAGTCTGACTAATGGCTCCCAAGGTGTCCAAATTCTTACCCTAGAACCCCTAAATGTGTTGCCTTAAAAGGCAAAGGAAACTTTGTAGGTGTGATTAAATTGAGAATCTTGAATCGTATTATCCTGCATTATCCAAGTAAGCCTTAGACATCATCACAAATGTGTTTATAACAAGGAGGAAGAAGGAGATTTGACTTCAAAAGTAGGAGATGTGATGGTAGATGCCAGAGGTTGGAGTCATTCAAAAAACTCTCAGGAATCAGGAAATGCAAAGCGAGCATGTATGAGCACATGTATATGTATATAAAATCAGGCCCTTATTTTTATTTTGCAGTACCATATTGATATTTTATAATAAAATACTTCCTCTGAACAGATGAATAAATAAAATACTTCCTTTGAACAGATGAATAAAGGTACCCCAGAGTCTTGAATAAACATAAACATAATAACTGGTGGCTCCATTACAATCATGTAAACACTAAGATGCATTTCTGCCAGTATGAATCAATTAAATTAGAATGGAGGTCAAAAGATCCCATATTAAACTCCTTTACCTTTCTGTCTCTTTCCTCACTATACTTTAATTACATGAAGTAGAATTCCAAGAAGATGACTGCCAGTAAAATTTTATTATCAACCTTACTTGATGTCCCCTTGTTAAATAGCTTCTAACATGAAATATGTATTCATTATCTAGATTCTATTTTATTAAAGATTGATCTTGAAAAAGGTTTCATATTCTTGTAACTCTCCATCTTTGGTAATTTCACATGCATTTGACTTTTTATTAAAAAGTAGCCAATTTCACTTCTTGATGATTCACTGAGTCTTCAGATCAAACATCCCTTTGTAGGGATTCATTTATTATATTAACTTATGGCCCCATACATGTCACCATACACACCCAAACACATGCAAACAATTAATGAATAAAAACAGTCTCCTTGGCCATCCGCTCTCAGTACACTCCCTCTGGGCCTATGGGCGAGTCTGGCAAAAGGCAAGACTCTAATGTAGAGCTCACACCACTCCTGTTCTGTGCTCCTTCTTGATTTTCTCCCATCTTCACCCACCTCTCCCACCCATTCTGACTTCCTACCAGAAAGATGTTCTATCTGCTTTCTATACCTCTCTGTGCTTAGCTAAATGAAATACCTAGCCCTCCAAATCATATGATGTAGATTCCTACTGCTATTGACATTTGAAGTGCGAACTCTTTAAAGAGTAATAAAATCCAACACTCAATATTATTAGGCCTCCAAATGTAACACTCCGGCAATGAGACAAAAACATTGCAGGGCTCTTAAAATACTGGCATAGAGCTCTGCCTTCTCATCTACTCATAAAGCTGACTCTCCCAATTGTACCTAGAGCAATAGTAGAACAAAACACCATGTCCAATGCCCAATTTCCACAAAGAGAGATGGGAAAAGAGGACAATTACCTTCTCATCTATTCCCTCAAACGTAATAATCTCTGCCACCTACAATTCTACCTTTACATATCAAAAAGTCTAGTCCCGTGACCTTTTTTAAGGATGCAGAATTTAGATTAACATCCTTAAAAATGTACACACAGTGCACAACCATCAGAAGAGTAAAGATAGATTTATTCTCTACCTTTTCAACATAGACTGGAAGACCAAGCCTGGGAAAAGTACCCATGACGAAAATTTGTGAAAAAGCCTGGCAGCTACATTAGCTTTTGCTGAGAATTACAAAACTGAATCAAGAGAGATGGCAAAGGCAAAAGAAAATTTAGATTTCAAGTCAGGAAGGACTGATCTGACATCTTTTAACACAAAACTTGTGGGAGAATTTTCCTCAGCCAACCATAGCAACCAGCAAAGCTTCCTGAATAATTAAAGTGGGGTGTTAAGGTGAACATTGCCTACTAGACTTGCATATTAACATGAATGAATCTAGTTTGTTTTGGAAGCAGGAATCTTCCAGAACTTTTATATCCTGCCTTAGAAGTATGTACTTAATTCATTTTTCACTGCTCTTTCCTTCATTATGTATTTTATAGAAAATTTTGATGTTAAAAGCCAGTTTTATTCTATTTACCACTGTTGCAGAATTAAATACAACTACAGTTGAGAGACCCTTTGGACTGCAAGGAGATCAAATCAGTTAATCCTAAAGGAAATCAATCCTGAATATTCATTGGAAGGACTGATGATGAAGCTGAATTTCCAATACTTTGGCCACCTGGTGCAAAGAGCCAACTCATTACAAAAAACCTCAATGCTGGGAAAGATTGAAGGCAGGAAGAGAAAGGGACGACAGTGGACAAGATGGTTGGATGACATCACCAACTCAACGGACACGAGTCTGAGCAAGCTCCAGCAGATGGTAAAGGACAGGGAAGCCTGGCATGCTGCAGGCCACGGAGCTGCAAAGAGTCGGACACAGCTGAGCGACAGAACAACAACACAGCTGCTAAAGAAGTACCAAAGCACCAGAAAGATCCTCCACAACAGAACCAAGAGAGTGGGGTTATTTCTTCATCTCAAAAACTGGGCTTTTCTCAAGGGGGTTGGGAATCCAAACTCCTTAAGGATTTTGTTGAATATAGTTTTTTCACATCTATGTACTACCACTATTTCATAAATGTTTGTAGTTTTATCAACAGACATCCTGGTAAAAAAAAAAAAAAAAAAACTCCCATACCCCAGTTTTGAAAGTTTTTACCTCTTGGCTCATTTTCTCTTTGTTATTATTTTCTATGCATATCTATCAGTGGTTCTCAACTTTGACTGTGAACTAGATTTCATGAGGAACATTTTAAAAACACTAGTACTTAAGTCCCACTTCCAGAAATTCTGGATTAATTTGTCTGAGATGTAGCCTAGATGCTCATATTTTCTGAAGCTCTCCAGGTGATTTTAATATGCACTCAGAGCCAAGAAGTGCTAAGGTAGACAGTCCCCTCTATCCTGGACTTTCCATTCGTAACTTGCCCTCCCCCTGATATGACCTCCTCCACCTCACTTTAGCCACTGGACTCTAATGGCCACACAGAAGATCTTACCAGTATCTTCAGTCCTCCATAATGTCAATTTTAAGCATACTACTGTTTCTTCTATTTTCTTTTTCAAATGTTCTCTGAGCGCACTTTCGCCTTCGTTCCACTAAACCTCACTTCCTCATATCCTCACTCCCCTTCCTTCCCATCTTGAGTTTCATGGTTCATTATTACAATCATTCTTCTGCATAAGCCATAACCCTTTTGTCCTTTGTTTGTTTATACCCTGAAAACACCCTAGTACTGGATAAATCCAGTCTCCCACATTACCCTGTATCTAGTGTGCTAGACAAAACAAAACTATGATGACTGGTCTCACTTCAAATCCTTGACTATCAACCCCAAATGAGTCCTTAGACCTTTCTAGTAATCTAATCATATTTCCCTTTCCAACTCACTTTTCTGTATTCCAGATCACTTTTATGATGACTTTCCAGAAGACTTCTACTCTCTTCAAACTTCTAATACCATTTCCATTTCCTTCACTCTCAAGTAATGACTTTGTGTCTCCTTTTATTAATAAATTAGAAGTCAACAGAAAAAGAACTTCCACAAGCTTCTACCACAAAGTCCTCTTACACCCTGCTTTGTCTACATATATTACATTGATAATATAGCATCAAAACCATAATAATCATCAAGGTAAGTCTACACAGAGTGTTGAGGGAAAGTTTAAGAAAAAAACAGGGCAGTCAAGTACAGGAAAACTCAGCCTCTATAGTAGAAATAAACAAGGATGTATATACCACATTCATTGACTTAAATATTTATTGATTAGCTCTCATGTTCCAGTCAGTATTCTTAACAAGTCCTTAGGTATCTAATCCTCCTGTTCATGTGTCTGCTAACACTAACCATAAGCAGATTTCCCTTGTATAATTTAGATTGTGAGGGGCTCTATCTGAGACAGTCTTGCGCAAACCTAAGTTTAGGGTGAAGTGAAATGAAGTCGCTCAGTCGTGCCCGACTCTTTGCGACCCCATGGACAGTAGCCTGCACCAAGCTCCTCTGTCCATGGGATTTTCTAGGCAAGAGTACTGGAGTGGGTTGCCATTTCCTTAAGGTGGACCCATTCAAAAGAGTTTGCATTTGCTTCTGCCAACCACTCTTGGACTAGCTGAGCATCTTGTTTATCTTATACTTTTCAGCTCGGTGACTTATACTATGCAGTTAGTGTAAATTCAAGCTTCACACACATGTGGCCGAAACTTGATTACAAATTATAAAGAGATTTTTTTTCCACAAAAGAACTAAATAGAAATATATAAGCTTTCTTATTATCTCCCATCTTCGCAGGTAGATTTTTTTTTTCTTGCACATACTTCTACCAGGGATGCAGCTTTGGAAGAAGCCTCAGTTCCTACTTTGTGTTGTTAAAATCCAAGTTCTAATTCCCTACCTCATGTGGCCATTAAATTCAAGTCTTCTAGTCACTTTGGCACCACAATATTAGTTCTATGATAGTTCAATCTTTGTTTTGGCCATGTGGTTATCACTAAATTTCCTATATAGTCAGCTATGCATTCAAAAAGATGTTTGCTATATCTGAATCACAATTTGTAGTTGTTTGTTGTAGGCAGGTTTTCAAGTCACACATGAAAATAAAATTGAAAATAAAATAAATGATCATATGCGTATAATTGCATGTTATTAGAATCTTCCTTGCAATCTCCTCCAATATCCTTTCATTTCCAGTTTTTCAATATCATATTGTTTGTACTATTCAGTAATGTGTTTTATGTAAGTTCATGTGAGTTAAATGTGTGATTATTTTTAATTTTTGCTAATTCAAAAAAGATAATAAAATCACTTTTGAAAGCACTTTCCTAAGTATATTTACATGTTATTAGCACCTTCAATTCTCATAACTCTGTGAGATGAGTGCTGTTACTACCTTCTATTTTAAATACAAGGAAACTGGCACACAAAATGATGAGATTATTTGCTCAAGGTTTCACAGTAAGGGTTTTAGCTGAGAATTTTACCTAATAATTCTGATTTCAGTCACTGACCTAAGAACAACTATTTCTATCTTGTAAATTAAATAACTATAAAAATTAGAGGTCTGGATGAGTGTGAGAAAAAAATTTCTTTGGGATTTCAGAGGAGGAAACAATCAGTTTAAGTTTGAAGAAAGGATCAGGAACAGAAAATTAGTCTCCATATGGTAGCAATTAAAAAGCAACTTAAGACATAGACTGAGAGAAATGAACATACTGATTTCAAGGGAGGGGAATGAATTGGGAGATGGGGACTGATGTATGTATACTATTGATACAATGTAAAAAATAGATAACCAATAAGAACCTACAGTATAGAACAGGGGACTCAGTACTCTGTGGTGAGCTAAATGTGAAGGAAATCCAGAAAAGAGGGGATATATGTAATCAATGGCTGATTCACTTTGCTGTATAACAGAAACTAACACAACTTTGTAAAGTAATCGTACTCCAGTAAATAGTAATTTTAAAATAATTAAAATTTAAAAGATTTTTTAAAATATAAAATAATAAATTAAAACTTAATAGAATATCTCAGATTCATTCTAAGTTTCCTGAGTATAGCCAGCTCTAAACGAGTATTTGTTAATGAATGTATTTGGCTCTGTATTTCTGTTTCTCAGTATTTCTAATTAGTATTTGGCACTAACTGTCCACAGGGTAGGTGTTTAATAATCTTTTGGATAAACTGAACTACAGTTTCTTTTCCTTGAGAATGTACCTCCTGGACAGTGAGGTGAGAGCAATCTAGAAATAGTTTCTAGGGACACTTGTGGGAATCCAACCAAAGGCTTAGAGTTTTTAACTGTCATGAACTATCAAAAAAAAGTAGATAATTGTGTATTTGTTGATTTTGTGGCTGTCAACATTATATACTAGAACAAACACACAAGCCTATCCTATTTACCTATTACTAATAGGAACACAAAAAAGAAGAACTGTACAAAAATGATCTTCACTACCCGGATAATCCCGATGATGAGATCACTCACCCAGAGCCAGACACCCTGGAATGTGAAGTCAAGTGGGCCTTAGAAAGCATCACTACGAGCAAAGCTAGAGGAGGTGATGGAATTCCTATTGAGATATTTCAAATCCTGAAAGATGATGCTGTGAAAGTGCTGCACTCAATATGCTAGCAAATTTGGAAAACTCAGCAGTGGCCACAGGACTGGAAAAGGTCAGTTTTCATTCCATTCACAAAGAAAGGCAATGCCAAAGAATGCTCAAATGACCACACAATTGCACTCATCTCACATGCTAGTAAATTAATGCTCAAAATTCTCCAAGCCAGGCTTCAGCAATACGTGAACCGTGAACTTCTTGATGTTCAGGCTGGTTTTAGAAAAGGCAGAGGAACCAGAGATCAAATTGCCAACATCCGCTGGATCATGGAAAAAGCAAGAGAGTTCCAGAAAAACATCTATGTCTGCTTTATTGACTGTGCCAAAGCCTTTGACTATGTGGATCACAATAAACTGTGGAAAATTCTGAGAGAGATGGGAATACCAGACCACCTGACCTGCCTCTTGCAAAACCTATATGCAGGTCAGGAAGCAACAGTTAGAACTGGACATGGAACAACAGACTGGTTCCAAATAGGAAAAGGAGTACGTCAAGGCTGTATATTGTCACCCTGCTAATTTAATTTATATGCAGAGTACATCATGAGAAACGCTGGACTGGAAGAAACACAAGCTGGAATCAAGATTGCCGAGAGAAATATCAATCACCTCAGATATGCAGATGACACCACCCTTATGGCAGAAAGTGAAAAGGAACTAAAAATCCTCTTGATGAAAGTGAAAGAGGAGAGTGAAAAAGTTGGCTTAAAACTCAACATTCAGAAAACGAAGATCATGGCATCTAGTCCCATCACTTCATGGGAAATAGATGGGGAAACAGTGGAAACCGTGTCAGACTTAATTTTTTTAGGCTCCAGAATCACTGCAGATGGTGACTGCAGCCATGAAATTAAAAGATGCTTACTCCTTGGAAGAAAAGTTATGACCAACCTAGATAGCATATTCAAAAGCAGAGACATTACTTTGCCAGCAAAAGTGTGCCTAGTCAAGGGTATGGTTTTTCCAGTGGTCATGTATGGATGTGAGAGTTGGAATGTGAAGAAGGCTGAGCACGGAAGAATTGATGCTTTTGAACTGTGGTGTTGGAGAAGACTCTTGAGAGTCCCTTGGACTGCAAGCAGATCCTAGCAGTCTATTCTGAAGGAGATCAGCCCTGGGTGTTCTTTGGAAGGAATGATGCTAAAGCTGAAACTCTAGTACTTTGGCCACCTCATGCGAAGAGTTGACTCATTGGAAAAGACTCTGATGCTGGGAGGGATTGGGGGCAGGAGGAAAAGGGGACGACAGAGGATGAGATGGCTGGATGGCATCACCGACTCAATGGACGTGAATTTGAGTGAACTCTGGGAGTTGGTGATGGACAGAGAGGTCTGGCATGCTGCGATTCATGGAGTCTCAAAGAGTCAGACATGACTGAGCAACTGAACTGAACTGAATTGAATAGGAACTCAAGTTTAAGACACTATCTTCTTTTTTTAAATTGTTACTGGCAATTAAAATTTTCAGGCTCTTAAAGATCATTACACAATAGATTTATGCAAAACTAACTTTGATGTTAGTTTGGAGCTTCAGAACTTACTCTTCCATGTAAAAATACTTATTTCTCTATGAAAGTCTCAGCATCTATTTCTGATCATCAGTATCCCTTCTGACCATTTGATTTATTTCAATATTGGTAAAATTATTCAAGCCAATATTCTTCAGAACGTTGGGAGTTAAAATAGGCTACTTCCCTCAAAATGTCTCATTCTTATTTTAAAGACAATAATCTGACTTTAACCTTTATTTAAAATTTTCATTGAGAAAATTTGAACTACTTATCTCAATGATATTATCCAACACTTATTTGAGAAGTTAAATTCATCCTCTTAACAATCATATAAAGTAGATACTATTACTATAATTCTCCCCATATTGTATATAAGGAAATTTAAAAAGAGAAGTTATCTTAATGTGTCCAAGTTTAAACAACCAGTAAATAGTGAGCCTGCAGATGAACCCAGATAGCTCCAAAGATACATTTAATGTCTATGTCCAGCCCAGAATCAACTGTAAGAATACAATTGTGTCATCCCTTATCCATTTTTTTTGCTTTTGCAGTTTCAGTTATCTGCTATCAACCCCAGTCCAAAAATGTTAAATGGAAAATTCCAGAAATAAACTATTCATAAGCTTTAAATTGCATGCCAAGCTAAGTAGTGCAATAAAATCTTGCAACATCTGGCTCAGTCCTGCATAGATCATGGAACATCCCTCTGACCAATATCCCGCAGGTTAGTCACTTAGCATCCATCTTGGTTATCAGATTATCTGTTGTGGTATCACAGTGCTTTTGGTCAAATCACCTTTCTTTTACCTAATAATGGCTCCAGAGACCCAGGGGAGTGATATGGGCAATTCGAATTTGCCAAAGAAACCACAAGTGCTTTTTTTTTTAACCTAAAAAGGCGAACATTTTCAACTTAATAAGGAAAGGACGGGGGGAAAATGTATGCTGAGATTGCTAAGCTCTACAGTAAGAATAAATCTTTAGTCTGTGAAATTGTGACAAAGCAAAAAGAAATTCATGCTAGTCTTGCTTTCACACCTCAAACTGCAAAGGTTAAAGCAGCAATGTGATGAGTGCTTAGTTAAGATGGAAAAGGCGTTACATTTGTGCCATGAGATATGTGAGAGAAAGATCCCACTCACATAACTTTTATTACAGTATATTATTATCATTGTTTTATTTTATTATTGACTAGAGTTGTCAATTCATATTAAGTTGTTAATATGAATGTTTAGGAAAAAACATAATTTACATAGGGTTCAGTATTATCCATGATGTCAGGCATCCACTGCAGGTCTTGGAACATATCCTCTATGAATAAGGGGGCACCACTGTAACATGTGAAGTGACAGTGAGGTGTTAGTTGTTCAGTCGTGTCCGACTCTTTGCAAACCCATGGACAGTAGCCCACCAGGCTCCTCTGTCCATAGAATTCCAGGCAAGAATACTGGAGAGGTTTGCCATTCCCTTCTCCACCAGATCTTTCCAACCCAGGGATCAATCCCAGGTCTCCCACATTGAAAGCAGATTCTTTACCATCTGAGCCACTGTGGATGTGTACCAAAGGCCAATTGGTACATGCACCTTTGATATTTTAAAAGATAGGATGACAGTAGCTGTGGAAAGCCTCTTTTAGAAATGCTACCTGCCACTTTACTCAAGTATCTAGAAAAATATTGTCATCTCTATTATGGAGATGCTAAATCTGGCTGAGTAGTTGCTTTCTCTGATTCCAAGTATGACTCCAAACATGACTTTGGGTTAGAGAGTCAGATCCCAAATGAAAAGGGTAGATATTGAAGCCTGTGCTAAATAAACAGGAGAGCCACAGGAATGCATAAACACAAGAGCCAAGATCATAATGCCTGCCTTTGCTGTGGGTTCATCACACATACCTTGCTTAAAAATGCAGAGAAAATCCTAAACTGAAGGAAGAGCAACAGACATGCCTTCAGTTCAGTTCAGTTCAGTTGCTCAGTCGTGTCCGACTCTTTGAGACCCCGTGAATCGCAGCACGCCAGACCTCCCTGTCCATCACCAACTCCCGGAGTTTGTTGGCAATTGCGAGCGAAATGACACAAAGACACACACACAAGAGACGGGCAAAGACACAACTCCGGCCGGAGGAAAGAGAACTGCGCAAGTAACCTTGCGGTTTACTTTTACATAGCCCCCTGAGCAGAATTCCAGACTGTATGACCAAGCCTTCTCAGCATAGCACATGTGCATAAATGTTATCATACAGCAAAAGGGAGTGAAATTCCTGCTTTCTGCAGAGTCTGTCCAGAGCCCTTTCTTCCTCCTTATCACAGGAAGGGAATGTTCCCTCGTTTGTGAGGGACCATTAAACTCAAGGCTGTGTCCAGTCTCCTTGGCAGAACATCTTGTTTGCAAGCACGTTCAGCCCAAGCAGAGAGTCCCGTTTGCAGGCACATCTCCGCTTTCCCTATTGTGGCCGCATTAACTTCCTTTTGGAGTTCACCCAGACTCACGTCCATAGAGTCAGTGATGCTATCCAGCCATCTCATACTCTGTTGTTCCCTTCTCCTCCTACCCCAATCCCTTCCGGCAACAGAGTCTTTCCCTATGACTCAACACTTCGCATGAGGTGGCAAAAGTACTGGAGTTTCAGCTTTGGCATCATTCCTTCCAAAGAAATCCCAGGGTTGATCTCCTTCAGAATGGACTGGTTGGATCTCGTTGCAGTCCAAGGGACTCTCAAGAGTCTTCTCCAACACCACAGTTCAAAAGCATAATTTCTTTGGCGCTCAGCCTTCCTCAAAGTCCAACTCTCACATCCATACATGACTAGTGGAAAAACCATAGCCTTGACTAGACGGACCTAGGCGAAGCAACGTCTTTGCTTTTGAATATGCTATCTAGGTTGGTCATAGCTTTTCTTCCAAGGACTAAGCGTCTTTTAATTTCATGGCTGCAGTCACCATCTGCAGTGATTCTGGAGCCTAAAAAAATAAAGTCTGGCACTGTTTCCACTGTTTCCCCATCTATTTCCCATGAAGTGATGGGACCAGATACCATGATCTTCGTTTTCTGAATGTTGAGCTTTAAGCCAAACTTTTCACTCTCTTCCTTCACTTTCATCAAGAGGATTTTTAGTTCCTTTTCACTTTCTGCCATAAGGGTGGTGTCATCTGCATATCTGAGGTGATTGATATTTCTCTCGGCAATCTTGATTCTAGCTTGTGTTTCTTCCAGTCCAGCGCTTCTCATGATGTATTCTGCATATACGTTAAATAAGCACGGTGACAATATACAGCCTTGACGTACTCCTTTTCCTATTTGGAACCAGTCTGTTGTTCCATGTCCAGTTCTAACTGTTGCTTCCTGATCTGCATATAGGTTTTGCAAGAGGCAGGTCAGGTGGTCTGGTATTCCCATCTCTCTCAGAATATTCCACAGTTTATTGTGATCCACACAGTCAAAGGCTTTGGCATAGTCAATAAAGCAGACATAGATGTTTTTCTGGAACTCTCTTGCTTTTTCCATGATCCAGCGGATGCTGGCAATTTGATCTCTGGTTCCTCTGCCTTTTCTAAAACCAGCTTGAACATCAGGAAGTTCACGGTTCACATATTGCAGAAGCCTGGCTTGGAGAATTTTGAGCATTAATTTACTAGCAGGTGTGATGAGTGCAATTGTGTGGTCATTTGAGCATTCTTTGGCATTGCCTTTCTTTGTGATTGGAATGAAAACGGACCTTTTCCAGTCCTCTGGCCACTGCTGAGTTTTCCAAATTTGCTGGCATATTGAGTGCAGCACTTTGACAGCATCATCTTTCAGGATTTGAAATAGCTCAATAGGAATTCCATCACCTCCTCTAGCTTTGCTCGTAGTGATGCTTTCTAAGGCCCACTTGACTTCACATTCCAGGATGTCTGGCTCTAGATGAGTGATGATCACACCATCATGATTATCCAGGTAGTGAAGATCTTTTTTGTACAGTTGTTCTGTGTATTCTTGCCACCTCTTCTTAATATCTTCTGCTTCTGTTAGGTCCATACCATTTCTGTCCTTTATCGAGCCCACATTTGCATGAAATGTTCCCTTGGTATCTCTAATTTTCTTGAAGAGATCTTTAGTCTTTCCCATTCTGTTCTTTTACTCTATTTCTTTGCATTGATCACTGAAGAAGGCTTTCTTATCTCTTCTTGCTATTCTTTGGAACTCTGCATTCAGATGCTTATATCTTTCCTTTTCTCCTTTGCTTTTCACCTCTCTTCTCTTCACAGCTAATTTGTAAGGCCTCCCCAGACAGCCAATTTGCTTTTTGGCATTTCTTTTCCATGGGGTTGATCTTGATCTCTGTCTCCTGTACAATGTCATGAACCTCATTCCATAGTTCATCAGGCACTATATCTATCAGATCTAGGCCCTTAAATCTATTTCTCACTTCCACTGTATAATCATAAGGGATTTGAGTTAGGTCATACCTGAATGGTCTAGTGGTTTTCCCTACTTTCTTCAAATTAAATCTGAATTTGGTAATAAGGAGTTCATGATCTTAGCCACAGTCAGCTCCTGGTCTTGTTTTTGCTGACTGTATACAGCTTCTCCATCTTTGGCTGCAGAGAATATAATCAATCTGATTTTGGTGTTGACCATCTGCTGATGTCCATGTGTAGAGTCTTCTCTTGTGTTGTTGGAAGAGGATGTTTGCTATGACCAGTGCATTTACTTGGCAAAACTCTATTCGTCTTTGCCCTGCTTCATTCTGCATTCCAAGGCCACATTTGCCTGTTACTCCAGGTGTTTCTTGACTTCCTACTTTGTATTCCAGTCCCCTATAATGAAAAGGACATCTTTTTTGGGTGTTAGTTCTAAAAGGTCTTGTAGGTCTTCATAGAACCGTTCAACTTCAGTTTCTTCAGTATTACTGGTTGGGGCATAGACTTGGGTTACTGTAATATTGAATGGCTTGTCTTGGAAACGAACAGAGATCCTTCTGTCATTTTTGAGATTGCATCCAAGTACTGCATTTTGGATTCTTTTGTTGACCATGATGGCTACTCCATTTCTTCTGAGGGATTCCTGCCCACAGTAGTAGATATAATGGTCATCTGAGTTAAATGCACCCATTCCAGTCCATTTTAGTTCGCTGATTCCTATAATGTCAATGTTCACTCTTGCCGTCTCTTGTTTGACCACTTCCAATTTGCCTTGATACATGGACCTGATGGTCCAGGTTCCTATGCAATATTGCTCTTTACAACATCAGACCTTGCTTCTATCACCAGTCACATCCACAGCTGGGTATTGTTTTTGCTTTGGCTTCATCCCTTCATTCTTTCTGGAGTTATTTCTCCACTCTTCTCCAGTAGCATGTTGGGCACCTACTGACCCGGGGAGTTCCTCTTTCAGTATCCTATCATTTTGCCTTTTCATACTGTTCATGGGGTTCTCAAGGCAAGAATACTGAAGTGGTTTTCCATTCCCTTCTCCAGTGAACCACATTCTGTCAGACCTCTCCACCATGACCCACCTGTCTTGGGTTGCCCCGCAGGCATGGCTTGGTTTCATTGAGTTAGACAAGGCTGTGGTCTTAGTGTGATTAGGTAGACTAGTTTTCTGTGAGTATGCCCTCAGTGTGTCTGCCCTCTGATGCTCTCTTGCAACACCTACCATCTTACTTGGGTTTCTCTTACTTGAGCGTGGGGTATCTCTTCACTTCTGCTCCAGCAAAGCACAGCCGCTGCTCCTTACCTTGGACAAAGGGTAACTCCTCACTGCCGCCCTTCCTGACCTTCAACGTTTGATAGCTCCTCTAGGCCCTTCTGAGCCTGTGCAGCCACGGCTCCTTGGATGTGGGGTTGCTCCTCCTGGCCACCACCCCTGGCCTCAGGCACGGGGTTGCTCCTCCCAGTTGGTGCCCCAGCCTCAGGCACGGGGTGGCTCCTCCCGGCCACCCCTGACCTCGGACGTGGGGTAATTCCTCTTGGCTGCTGCCCCTGACCGCCGACGTGGGGTAACTCCTCTTGGCCATCGCCCTCGGGCATGGGGTCCTCCCGGCTTCTGCCCCTGACCTCGGACGTGGGGTAGCTTCTCTTGGCTGCGCCTAGTGCGCCAGTCGCAGCCACCCGTGCCTAGTGCCTTAAAAGAGTCATTTTTCTCTCTCCCTTCTAATTGCTCTTTCAAAGGTATCATTCTGAATATTAAGACCTTCTGTACTTCAGTTTTATTTACTTTTTATTTGTTGCTGTTTCTATTCATAAAAGAAATTTTTAGTGGTGTTTTGTTTCAGAAAGCTCAAGGGATTTTCTTTGTCTCTTTTGATGGATCTTTCTGGAAAAGAGCCAAAACATAGTTAACACCATCACTGAGGACAAGCTATGCCTTCTCATCAATATTCTGAGAACATTAGGGTTGGTATGGGAGGTCCAGTGTGCAAGCCCTAGCGATTAATTTTAAATACTTTTGTTAAAAAAAAAAAAAAAAAAAACACCCTGAAGAAAGCTTTGTGAAAGATGGCTTAAGAATAGCAAAGAAATTTTTTTTTAGAATATCTTAAACAGAAATCCCCAGGAGGATGCCATAGGAAGGAAAAACTTAATCAGAACTAGCAGCTAAAAATACAAAACTTTGTAGCAGAAAAGAAACCCTGGAGATACAGTTCATCATATCAATGGAAGCAGGAACTTTGCCACAATCTCTACCTGGGCTGCACATTTCACTTTCCCCATATTCATGGGAAATGAAGTTGATAATGAAATCAAAAGCAGTCTTCTCTATGATTAAAAATTATTTCAGAGTATCAAATTTAACCTAATGATATCATTGTGGTCTGGAATTATCTAGATATTTGGGAGGTATATAAAGGAGTGAATAAATACTGTAGGTTGGCATTTGACTGCTTATAGAATCAGGATCTAACACTTAAGCTTCTTATTCAAACCACTAGAGATAAGTATGGATACAGTCTGATAAAGTCTGAAGTAAATGCAACCTAAATCCACACAGATCAGCATCTACCTTGACCAGAAATACATCCAAGACTTTTTTCTGGATTTAGCCAGCCATGGAAAGTAATAAAATTCTGCTATAAATTTCAAAGTCAGGTGACTTTCTTTTCTTCTTAAGAAATGAAACACCTTAGAAAATGTAACTGAAGAAAGATTTTTACATTAAAGTGCATTTATCCAGGAATCTGTAAGGTATATAAAGGGTATGATAAATGTATTGAGATTTGCCTACATGAAGATCAGCAAGTTCCTCAGACTTGTGGTAGCCAAGAAGGAGGAGGAGGGGTGGAGACGGGATGGAATAGGAGTTTGGGGTTAGCAGATGCAGACTATTATATATAGGATGGGTAAACCACAAGATCCTACTGTATAGCACAGGAACAATATTCAATACCCTGTAATAAATCATAATGGAAAAGAATATATATGTATGTACATATATTACTGAATCAGTTTACAGCAGAAATTAATACAACACCATAAATCAACTATACTTCAATAAAAATTGAAAACAAAGAACAGCAAGTTCCTCAATTTCTGTACATCATGCTTCTGAGTATGGTGCTACTTGTTGCGAAACAACTTTCACCAATACCAGCTAGATCATGAGGTCCTGAAAACAGTTTCTAAACCAAGGTGATAGCTGTTAAGGTATTGAGACGTGATGAATACTGGATATATTTTAAAGGCAGAGTCACAGAAGTTCCTGTGACAGAGGGACCATGAGATGTAAAGATGAAAAAAGAATTCAAGGGCAACTCCAAGACTTTTTGTCATAAGAACCTGATATTATGGAGTTGACATCAACCAAGATAAGAAACATGGAACAACAGACTGGTTCCAAATAGGAAAAGGAGTACATCAAGGCTATATATTGTCACCCTGCTTATTTAACTTATATGCAGAGTACATCATGAGAAACGCTGGGCTGGAAGAAGCACAAGCTGGAATCAAGATTGCCAGGAGAAATATCAGTCACCTCAGATATGCAGATGATACCACCCTTATAGCAGAAAGTGAAGAGGAACTAAAAACCTCTTGATGAAAGTGAAGGAGGAGGGTGAAAAAGTTGGCTTAAAGCTCAACATGCAGAAAACGAAGATCATGGCATCTGGTCCCATCACTTCATGGGAAATAGATGGGGAAACAGTGGAAACCGTGTCAGACTTTATTTTGGGGGGGCTCCAAAATCACTGCAGATGGTGATTGCAGCCATGAAATTAAAAGATGCTTACTCCTTGGAAGAAAAGTTATGACCAACCTAGACAGCATATTCAAAAGCAGAGATATTACTTTGCCGACTAAAGTCCATCTAGTCAAGGCTATGGTTTCTCCTGTGGTCGTGTATGGATGTGAGAATTGGACTATAAAGAAAACCGAGTGCCAAAGAATTGATGCTTTTGAACTGTGGTGTTGGAGAAGACTCTTGAGAGTCCCTTGGACTGCAAGGAGATCCAACCAGTCCATCCTAAAGGAGATCAGCCCTGGGTGTTCATTGGAAGGAATGATGCTGAAGCTGAAACTCCAATACTTTGGCCATCTCGTGCAAAGAGTTGACTTATTGAAAAAACCCTAATGCTGAGAAGGATTGGGAGCAGGAGGAGAAGGGGACGACAGAGGATGAGATGACTGGATGGCATCACTGACTCGATGGACATGGGTTTATGTAAACTCCGGGAGTTGGTGACGGACAGGGAGGCCTGGTGTGCTGTGATTCATGGGGTCTCAAAGACTCAGACACGACTGAGTGACTGAACTGAACTGAACTGAAGATAAGAAAAACCACAAATGGAACAGGTTTGGGTGGGAAGAGCAGGAATTCAGTTTTTAATATGTTGACATTGAAATGCTTGTTAGACTTTCAAGTAAAGATGTAGTGGAGGAAGCTGAATATACAAGCCTGAAATCTGAGAGGTCTAGGCCTGGAGATAAAAGTATGAAAATTGTCAGTGCATGAGTGATACTTAAAACCTTAAGAGTCAATGACATTGTCAAGAAGTGAGTATAGATGCCAAAGAGAAAAGGTCAAAGAAATTTCAAGGGCATTCTGATATTGCTTGTTCAGGATAAATGGGAATATAGCAAGGGAAATTGAGAAGAAGTAGCCCATGAAACAGAGGGAAATCATGAGGATGTAAAGTCCTAGAAGCCAGGTGAAAACTTGGTCATAAAGGAGAAGTAAACCATCCATGAATCAAAGTCGCTCTTAGGTCAAGTTAAGAACTGGGAACTCTCCATCGTATTTTGTAATGTGGACATTACCAATGACCTTGATGAAATCAATTTGAAAAACAGAAGAAAAACCTTAACAATTAAAATACTGTTGGATTTCATAAGAGCAATAGGCAGAATAATGACCCCCCTGCCCCCAAAGATGTCCTGTCCTAATAAGAGACTCAATTCCTAGGTAGGTTGATAAGAAGTCCAGGGTCCCTAAGGAGGAGAAAGGGATCTGGGGCTCTTGAGGAGGAGATAGGGGTCCAGAATTCTCAAGGAGAAGGAAAGGACAATTGTCTTTTTTTTTTTTCCTCTACATTCCTTAGTCTTAGTCACATAAAACATTTTTTTTCTTTAAGCCTGGCACTGATAATTACACAAAAATTCAGTTTACACTCTGTACTAATGATTATATAATAACAATATGCCCTGCTTGAGGACAGTTTCTCCTTCCTGAAAACCTTCTGACTAACCCTGGCATGTTAAAATGTGACTTATGGGGGTGGGTCTGGTAAGATCTTTCTATTGTAAAGTTCTAATCCTGTTATCTTAAAGTGTAAACTATGGGAGTGGGTCTGGTAAGTTCTTTACAACCTTGAGACATTCTTTTGATTTATTGTAGTAACTAATTTAAAAAATATATAGCTCCCTTGCTAAAACCAGCAAGCAGGGCACTCTCTGACCCCCTTCTGATGTCTGTATCAGAAGCTTTCTCTGCCCCTTTTCACTGTAACAAAACTTCTGCCACGTAAGAACCCTGAATGGCTAAGTCTGGTGTCTGATGCCAAACCTAAATCTTCTGAGATCAGGAATCCAACATGTAAGGGAATCACTAATCCCTGGAATCTATCAATATATTTAATTCCCATGGCAAATGGGAATTAAAGTTGCAAATGGAATTAAATTTACAAATAAGCTTACTTAAAGAATAGGGTGGCTATCATGGACTATTCAATGGGCCCAGTGGAAACAAGGGTTCTCAAAAGTGGGGCAGAGAGGCAGAAGAGGAGGTCAGAATGATGCAATGGTCTCTACCCACCATTGATAGCTTTGAGGAAGAGGGCCACAAGTCAAGAAATGTCAATGACTTCCAGAAGCTGGAAATGCAAAAAAATGGATTCTCTCTTAGAGCCCTTAAAAAAAGATCACAGCCCTGCCAACAGCTTGATTTCAGCCCAGTCGAGGCTCTTGTCAGACTTCTGACCCTCAGAACTGTAAAATAATAAACTTGGGCTGTGTTTAGCCACTGAGTCACATGGCTGTCACAGCGATGTATCTCACTGGAGTAAAAGCGAAACATGTCGCAATGCAAGAAAGGAAAATGTGCAAATAATGGCAGAAGCCTTGAAATAACCAAACTGTACAAGGTGAAGGAGCAACAGAGAATCCTTGAAACAGAAGGCAATACAGGCATAAGGCAAGCATCAAATTCTATGTAAGTCTTCTCAGGAGAGTTCAGTCTCCTTTTTCTGTATCAGACAATATAGAAAATACAGAGAATACAATTTCCCCTGTATCAAAGAATCAGATTATCACCTGCCAGTTGCCCAAATCATCAACTCTGGCATCAGCTTCACCTTCTCCTCTTAGAGTATCTGATCAAGCATCACCTCCTGTCACCCTAACACCCTAATCTCTCCCCAATCTCTCAGGTATTCATCTGGATTGGACCATCTCCATCTCTTACCTGGTTTACTGCAAAGCTTCCTGACTTCTGTCCTGGCCCCTAGTCTTCTCCTTTCCAGGTCACTCTTCAAACTTCTCCCAAAATGACTTTCTTAAAGCTCAGATAGAACCACATATCCCCTAGTTAAGTCCTCCAGGGGCTTCCAGGCCTTCTTCATGCAATTCAAACTCCAGTAGTTCAGTTCAGTTCAGTACAGTTACTCAGTCATGTCCGACTCTTTGCAACTCCATGAACCGCAGCGCACCAGGCCTCCCTGTCCATCACCAACTCCTGGAGTTTACTCAAACTCATGTCCATTGAGTCAGTGATGCCATCCAAACATCTCATCCTCTGTTGTCCCCTTCTCCTCCTGCCCTCAATCTTTCCCAGCGTCAGGGCTTTTCAGATGAGTCAGCATTTGCATCAGGTGGCCAAAGTATTGGAGTTTCAGCCTCAACATCAGCCCTTCCAATGAACACTCAGGACTGATCTCCTTTAGGATGGACTGGTTGGATCTCCTTGCAGTCCAAGGGACTCTCAAGAGTCTTCTCCAACACCACAGTTACAAAGCATCAATTCTTCAGCACTCAGCTTTCTTTACAGTCCCCAACTCTCACATCCATACATGATTAGTGGGAAAATAATAGTCTTGACTAGCTGTACCCTTGCTGGCAAAGTAATATCTCTGCTTTTGAATATGCTGTCTAGGTTGGTCATAACTTTCCTTCCAAGGAGTAAGCATCTTTTAATTTCATGGCTACAGTCACCATCTGCAGTGATTCTGGAGCCCAAAAAAATAGTCAGCCACCATTTCCACTGTTTCCCCACCTATTTCCCATGAAGTGATGGGACCAGATGCCATGATCTTCATTTTCTGAATGTTGAGCTTTAAGCCAAACTTTTCACTCTCCACTTTCACTTTCATCAAGAGGCTTTTTAGTCCCTCTTCACTTTCTGCCATAACAGTGATGTCATCTGCATATCTGAGGTTATTGGTATTTCTCCCAGCAATCTTGATTCCAGCTTCTGCTTCATCGAGTCCAGCATTTCTCATGATGTACTCTGCATATAAGTTGAACAAGCAAGGTGACAATATACAGCCTTGACGTACTCCTTTTTCTATTTGGAACCAGTCTTGTTTCATACCCAGTTCTATCCATTGCCTCCTGACCTGCATACAGATTTCTCAAGACGCAGGTCAGGTAGTCTGGTATTCCCATCTCTTTTAGAATTTTCCACAGTTTACTGTGATCCACACAGTCAAAGGCTTTGGCGAAGTCAATAAAGAAGAAATAGATATTTTTTCTGGAACTCTCTTGCTTTTTCCACGATCCAGCAGATGTTGGCAATTTGATCTCTGGTTCCTCTGCCTTTTCTAAAACCAGCTTGAACAACAGGAAGTTCACATATTGCTGAAGTCTGGCTTGGAGAATTTTGAGCATTACTTTACTAGCACGTGAGTGCAATTGTGTGGTCGTTTGGCAATCTTTGGCATTGCTTTTTTTGGGGATTGGAATGAAAACTGACCTTTCCCAGTAGTGTGGCCACTGCTGAGTTTTCCAAATTTGCTGGCATATTGAGTGCAGCACTTTCACAGCATCATCTTCCAGGATTTGAAATAGCTCAACTGGAATTTTATCACCTCCAGTAGCTTTGATTGTAGTGATGCTTTCTAAGGCCTGCTTGACTTCACATTCTAGGATGTCTGGCTCTAGGTGAGTGATCATAACATCGTGGATGTCTGGATCATGAAGATCTTTTTTATATATTTGTTCTGTGTATTCTTGCTGCCTCTTCTTAATATCTTCTACTTCTGTAGGTCCATACTATTTCTGTCCTTTGTTGTGCCCATCTTTGCATGAAATGTTCCCTTGGTATCTCTTATTTTCTTGAAGAGAATTCTAGTCTTTCCCATTCTATTGTTTTTCTCTATTTCTTTTCACTGATGAATGAGGAAGACTTTCTTATCTCTCCTTGCTATTCTTTGGAACTCTGCATTCAAATGTGTATATCTTTCCTTTTCCCCTTTGCTTTTGCTTCTCTTCTCTGCTTTTGTAAGGCCTCCCCAGACAGCCATTTTGCTTTTTTGCATTTCTTTTTCTAAGGGATGGTCTTGATCCTTGTCTCCTATACAATGTCATGAACCTCCATCCATAG
The DNA here is from genome assembly GCF_042477335.2 of Ovis canadensis. Lineage (NCBI taxonomy): Eukaryota > Metazoa > Chordata > Mammalia > Artiodactyla > Bovidae > Ovis > Ovis canadensis. Next base: position 38,592,405 of record NC_091250.1, on the reverse strand, counting down.
TTCATCAGGCACTCTATCAGATCTAATCCCTTAGATCTAATTCTCATTTTACTCTATAATCATAAGGGATTTGATTTAGGTCAGATGATGCTGTGAAAGTGCTACACTCAATATGCCAGCAAATTTGGAAAACTCAGCAGTGGCCACAGGACTGGAAAAGGTCAGTTTTCATTCCAATCCCAAAGAAAGACAATGCCAAAGAATGCTCAAACGACCGCACAACTGCACTCATCTCACATGCTAGTAAAGTAATGCTCAAAATTCTCCAAGCCAGACTTCAGCAATACGTGAACCATGAACTCCCTGATGTTCAAGCTGGTTTTAGAAAAGGCAGAGGAACCAGAGATCAAATTGCCAACATCCGCTGGATCATGGAAAAAGCAAGAGAGTTCCAGAAAAACATCTATTTCTGCTTTACTGACTATGCCAAATTCTTTGACTGTGTGGATCACAATAAACTGTGAAAAAATCTGAAAGAGATGGGAATACCAGACCACCTAACCTGCCTCTTGAGAAATCTGTATGCAGGTCAGGAAGCAATAGTTAGAACTGGATATGGAACAACAGACTGGTTCCAAATAGAAAAAGGAGTACGTCAAGGCTGTATATTGTCACCTTGCTTGTTCAACTTATATGCAGAGTACATCATGAGAAACGCTGGACTGGAAGAAACACAAGCTGGAATCAAGATTGCCAGGAGAAATATCAATAACCTCAGATATGCAGATGACACCACCCTTATGGCAGAAAGTGAAGAGGAACTAAAAAGCCTCTTGATGAAAGTGAAAGAGGAGAGTGAAAAAGTTGGCTTAAAGCTCAACATTCAGAAACAAAGGTCATGGCATCTGGTCCCATCACTTCATGGGAAATAGATGGGGAAACAGTAGAAACAGTGTCAGACTTTATTTTGGGGGGCTCCAAAATCACTGCAGATGGTGACTGCAGCCATGAAATTAAAAGATGCTTACTCCTTGGAAGGAAAGTTATGACCAACCTAGATAGTATATTCAAAAGCAGAGACATTATTTTGCCGACTAAAGTCCATCTAGTCAAGGCTATGGTTTTTCCAGTAGTCATGTATGGATGTGAGAGTTGGACTGTGAAGAAGGCTGAGCGCCGAAGAATTGATGCGTTTGAGCTGTGGTGTTGGAGAAGACTCTTGAGGGTCCCTTGGACTACAAGGGGATCCAACCAGTCCATTCTGAAGGAGATCAACCCTGGGATTTCTTCAGAAGGAATGATGCTAAAGCTGAAGCTCCAGTACTTTGGACACCTCATGAGAAGAGTTGACTCATTGGAAAAGACTCTGATGCTGGGAGGGATTGGGGGCAGAAGGAGAAGGGGACGACCGAGGATGAGATGGCTGGATGGCATCACGGCCTCGATGGACGTGAGTCTGGATGAACTCCGGGAGGAGATGATGGACAGGGAGGCCTGGCGTGCTGCGATACATGGGGTCGCGGAGAGTTGGACACGACTGAGCAACTGAACTGAACTGAACTGAATGGTCTAGTGGTTTTCCCTTCTTTACTCAATTAAGTCTGAATTTGCCTTAAGGAGTTCATGATCTGAGCCACAGTCAGCTCCTGGACTTGTTTTTGCTGACTGTATAGAGCTTTTCCATCTTTGGCTGCAGTGAATATAATCAATCTGATTTCAGTATTGGCCATCTTGTGATGTCCATGTGTAGAGTCTTCTCTTGAGTTGTTGGAAGAGGGTGTTTGCTATGACCAGTGCATTCTCTTGGCAAAACTCTGTTAGCCTTTGCCCTGCTTCATTCCGTACTCCAAATTTTCCTGTTACTCCAGGTGTTTCCTGACTTCCTACTTTTGCATTCCAGTCCCTTGTAATGAAAAGGACATCTTTTGGGGGTGTTGGTTCTAAAAGTTCTTGTAAATCTTCATAAAACCATTCAACTTCAGCTTCTTCAGCATTACTGGTCAGGGCATGGACTTGGATTACTCTGATATTGGTTTGCCTTGGAAACGAACAGAGATAATTCTGTCATTTTAGAGATTGCATACAAGTACTGCTTTTTGGATTCTTTCATTGACTATGATGGCTACTCAATTTCTTCCAAGTGATTTGTGCCGGCAGTAGTAGACATAATGGTCATCTGAGTTAAATTCACCCATCCCAGTCCATTTTAGTTCACCGATTCCTAGAATGTCGATGTTCACTCTTGCCATCTCCTGCTTGACCACTTCCAATTTGCCTTGATTCATGGACCTAACATTACAGGTTCCTATGCAATATTGCTCTTTAGAGCATCAGACCTTTGCTTCCATCACCAGTCACATCCACAACTGGGTGGTTTTTTGTTGTTGTTGTTTTGGCTCTGTCTTTTCAATCTTTCTGGAGTTATTTCTCCACTGATCTCCAGTAGCATATTGGGCACCTACCAACTTGGGGAGTTCATCTTTCAGTGTCTTTTTTTTTTTTTTCTTTTTTGCCTTTTCATACTGTTCATGGGGTTCTCAAGGCAAGAATACTGAAGTGGTTTGCCATTCCCTTCTCCAGCGGACCACATTTTGTCAGACCTCTCCAACATGACCTGCCCATCTTGGGTGGCCCTATACATCATGGCTTAGTGACATTGAATTAGACAAGGCTGTGGTCCATATGATTAGATTGGTTAGTTTTTTGTGATTGTGGTTTCAGTCTGTCCTCGTCTGATGCCCTCTCTCAGCGCCTACCATCTTACTGGGGTTTCTCTTACCTTGAACGTGTGGTATCTCTTCACGGCTGCTCCAGCAGAGTGCAGCCGCTGCTCCTTACCTTGGACGTGGGGTATCTCTTCTCCGCCTCTCACCTCTCCAGCACCACGCAGCCACTGCTTGCCGCTCCAACAAACAAAATTGGAGTCTGTCAACTGTAGAAGTTTGTCGGTTCTTTTGTCTCAACTGCCAAGCACTGGGGGCAGCAGTGCCACTTCAGGGAACCTTGAAGGAAAGAACCTCAGGACAACAAATGTTCCCGGCAGCTACTAGTGTCTTGCCCCAGTTTTCCCTGACAGGCCGGCTAGCCACGAGTAGCAAGGCTCCTGGCTGGCTAAGCCAGACTGTTACCAAGTCCAAGCTCTCTCTGCTCGCTGCTTGATAAGTCAATGAATCCAAGAGATGAGGTGTCGAGGCAAGGAAGAGAGTTTAATTGGGGAGCTGGCAGGCCAAGAAGATGGCAGGTTAGTGCCTCAAAATAACCATCAAATTCTCACCGTGGATTATCAAGTAGTTCTAATAATATCCTCTTTTTTTCTCTTCTTCCTCCAACCTACTGCCCTTTTCCTGAATTATAATGAATTCCATATGATTGCTGGGATCCACCATAATTTTTCTAGCCACTAATCCTCGCATCGTTTTCTCTGCTTGGAATACACTTCTTTACGTTCCAACTTCCCTCAGTGGCCTTTACCTGGCTAGTCACATGCATGCTTCATATCTCAGTGAACGATAGCATTTTTTCCAGGCAGCCTTCCCAGATCTTAGATGTCAAGTTGAATGACCCTCCTATGGACTCAGCAAATATCCAAAACTATATATCATATTGTAATTGCTTTTTCATTTTCCTATCTCCACACTAAAATGTTAATTCCTTGAATAGACGGACTTCATTCTAATTAAAGTTAATTACTGTACCAAGAAAAATTCCTGACATATAGTTCATTTTTGATAAATAGTTTTCAAATGAGAAATAAAAAATATATAGCATATATTTGGAAAGATCTCTGATTAAATGTTGATATTGTTTGCTAGAATGAAGCAACCAAAATTTAGCCTAACAAGCCAACACTGTTAGAAATTTTGTAGTTAATTATCTCCAGCAGAATGTCAAGTGCACAGAACTTACATTTTTCAAATGGGCTTCAGCAATATTAAACAATAATCATAAGATTTCTTGCTGTCCTCAGTAAATAGGGCTAAAGTGCTAGTCGTATCAATAAGAGAACTTCAGAATTTCTCCCCTCTTCCCAATTCTGCTGAAGCTTTAACTCATGAGATGCTCTGTCCTCATGAGCCTGTCTTTCAATAGTTCTTCTTTCCGCTTCCACCATGTCTCTAGGCTTAATCTAACTCATGAGTGGACACAAGATGCTGACTATACCTTTGAGTCTAACAGATTTGGCTTCCAGACTCTTCTGTTGTCACAAATATGTCTTGTCTTTTACCCTCTTGATTGTGTTAACCAATAGGAATAGCTTGATCTGGCTTCTCGTTAAGTATCCTTTGTAAAGTAAAAAAACTAGATTTTTTTTTTTCCATTTCTCTAGCCATAAATGTTCATGGCATCGAGATATTTGGAAGTTTAATCATTTTATTGTAGAAAACATTTTCAGATGAACAGGATACTGAAATAATGACTAGTCCCTGACGGTAATCTTTCTCTCCCATTACCAGTACAGACGCAGCAAAGCAGTGGAAAATTTGCAGTTTTGCAGTGTAAACATTCTTAGATATTAGACAACATTGTGAAGGACCAAAGCGGTGATCAATCTCAGTAAGTACTATTTAGAATAGCTTTTGTTTCGCCAGCTCCAAAAAACAGAATGTGCCATCTATGACTTTACATTTTAGCACTAAGTATATTTTTGAAATAAGTGCTCATTGCTGCTGGAAATTCATAATTATTCTCCAAACATATATTGCCCATTGTGTACTCTCATTCTTTTTTATGTGGTTTTTAATAGTAAAACAGCGGAGGTTTTCTGTTCCTGCTGTCTGGAACAAAAGTACATTATATTCAGTAGTTTGCAACCTATTTATAGGAAAAATCTACCAGTATTTTGAACAAGCAGACATGTAATAAAAGACTCATTGAATTATAGTTTCTCTGTCCTTCGTAAGGAATGAGTCAACTTTTCTGCAAAACAGGTGAGATAATTTCTCTGTGATTCAACATACATTTTCATCATCCTGTGTCACAGCTGACAGCTCTTTTCTGACAGATCTGGTTCTGAGCAAGTTAATCAAAATTCCACTTCCTGGATTATGATATTTTGTATTGTTTCATTAAGTTTTGCAGAAATTTTTCCATGTGAAACATTCTCTTGAAAATTATCTTGTGAGTTTTCTTTTCCATCAGCAAGTCATATTAAGACTGCTAAGCAGAGTCACTGCTGGAAAAAAATCATTAATTGGAAGGTAAAACCTTGAGATGTCTACCTCTGATTCCAGGATATTTGAAATTGCTTTGATTCTGAATAATTAATTCAATATCAAAAAAAAGCACAGTTATAACTATCACTTGACAACTACCATGTTGAGTCTATGTTTCCATGGAGATACAGTTATTTGATTCTCTTGCCTAACAATCATCATTTTAAAATCTAATCTGAGCATCTGTGTCTTTGGATCAACCAGTTTTATGCATTTACATTTATTTTAATTCCTGATACATTTGGATTTATTATTGAGAGACTATTTTACACCCTTACTTACCATGTTTCCTTGCTTCCCACCCTCTCCTTGCCTATCTGCCATTGGATGAACAAACTATTCTTTTGCTGATTTATTTCTGTACTTGTGGTAGTTGCCACTAGTTTATTGATGACACATATCTGTTTACTTTTTCCTATTATTTTTAAGCCTATCCATAGCTAGATTGTTCCCTTTTATAATGTTAGGAACTAGCTCACAGTGCAAATTTGTGTGAATTAGAGAAAGGCAACCTGCCCTGAGAAAAAGAAACTAAATTAGCCTGGGGGTGTTTCTGGAGCCCTGGCAGGCAGCAGCCCTATCTCCCTGGATACACACTAGTGCTCCTCTCCTCCTCTGGGTAGCTTAGGGGGCCCACTCAGCTTAGATCTCACTTCCATCCCAGCCATTAGCTAGTCAAACAGTGATGTGAGGACCAGAACTCAGGCTCTAATTAACTCTCTGAGATGTTTCTGTAGTGTAAATGATGCCTCTCCTGTGTGATGCCATTAAGCAGCACAGACTCGTGACCCTCCATGCCACAGTGTTGCCAGAACAAAACAGGTGGTGCTAGTGGTAAAGAATCAACCTGCCAATGCAGGAGACACAGGAGACGCAGGTTCTATCCCTGGGTCAGGAAGGTCCCCTGAAGGAGGGCATGGCAACCCGCTCGAGTATTCTCGCCTAGAGAATCCCATGGACAGAGGAGCCTGGCTGGCTACAGTCCATAGGGTTGCAAAGAGCTGGACATGTCTGAAGCGACTTAGCACTCACACAGCACGAAAAATGTGAAAGCTTTGGCATACACTTACCACCTCTGGCCCCTCCACAGCAATGCAGTCATCATATAAGATGCTCTAGATCTGGATTGTCTGGGATATATTTCAGTTTGTTTTCATCTTTCATTGTTTAAACAGTGAAGCTTACCAAGATAGTTACTCTGTTAGCTTCCCTTATCTCAAACTATTCTAGATTTATTTCTCTTCTTGCTTGAATTCTCTGTCCTAGAGCAGGAGTTAGCAAACTTCTTTATAAAGGATCAGATAGCAAATGTCTTAGGCTTGTACACCATGCCATCTATTGTAATTGCTCAGCTCTGCCATCACAGCAGGAAAAAAGCCATAGATGATACATAGTCAATGTATGGCACTGAATTCAGTGAAACGTTATTTACAGAAACATGTGGTATACAGTTTACAATCAGTTTTGACCCAAGGCCCAGAGTTTTCTGATTCTTTTCCTAGAGTATTTTCAAAAAGGCTCATTGTGTGTTAAATCTTCTGAAGCATTATATATGTCATTTTTTTTGCATTTAAATAATCTGGCTGGAAAAATTCTATATTCAAATGTCTTTATTCAATACTCTAAAAGTAGTTTCCTATTATTCAACATTGATATTGCACAATTTGATAACAATAAAATCCTTGTGAGATGGAGAGGATCTTCTTTTAATCTCTAGAAACTATTAGAATATTTTCTTAGATTTAGTTTTTCTTACATTTTGCCATCATATGCATGGGTATAAATTATCAGTTTTCTACTCCATTTCAAACTGCATGAAATCTGTCAATTCAAGCATGAATATCTTTCCTTAGTTTAAGGAAATCTTAATCATTATTTTTTAATCATTTCCTTCTCTCTACTATTGCCTTGCCATCTGAACACCTCTTATTCAAATTTTGATGTCACTTCTATTTTCCTTAATTCTTAATTGTTTGTTATAAGGTCCTCCTCTTTATCTTTTTCTGATGCCTTTTTTAAAGTGTTATTTATTTTTTTAGTGGAAAGATAGTTGATTTACAAAATTTTACTGGTTTCTGCCAAATATCAACATGAATCAGCCATAGGTATACATACATCTTTCCTTTTCTCCTTTGCCATTAGCTTCTCTTCTTTTCTCAGCTGTTTGTAAGCCTTCATCAGACAACCATTTTGCCTTTTTGCATTTCTTTTCCTTGGGCATGATCTTGATCAATGCCTCCTATACAATGTCACAAACCTCCATCCGTAGTTCATCAGGCACTCTGTCTATCAGATCTAATCCCTTGGACTTATTTCTCACTTCCACTGTATAATCATAAGAGATTTGATTTAGGTCATATCTGAATGGCCCAGTGGTTTTCCCTACTTTCTTCAACTTAAGCCTGATTTTGGCAATAAGGAGTTCATGATCTGAGCCACAGTCAGCTCCCAGTCTTGTTTTTGCTGGCTGCATAGAGCTTCTCCATCTTTGGCTGCAAAGAATATAATCAATCTGATTTCAGTATTGACCATCTGGCGATGTCCATGAATAGAGTCTTCTCTTGTGTTGTTTAAAGAGGGTGTTTGCTATGACCAGTGCATTCTTTTGGCAAAACTCTGTTAGTCTTTGACCTGCTTCATTTTGTATTCCAAGGCCAAATTTGCCTGTTACTCCATGTAGTTCTTGATTACCTACTTTTGCATTCCAGTCCACTCTAATGAAAAGGACATCTTTTGGGGTGTTTGTTCTAGAAGGTCTTGTAGGTCTTCATAGAACCTTTTAACTTCAGCTTCTTCAGCATTAATGGTCGGGGCATAGACTTAGATTACTGTGATACTGAATGATTTGCCTTGGAAATGAACAGAGATCATTCTGTTGTTTTGGAGATTGCATCCAAGTACTGCATTTCAGACTTTTGTTGACTATGATGGCAACTCCATTTCTTCTAAGGGATCTGTGCCCACAGTAGTAAATATAATGGTCATCTGAGTTAAATTCACCCATTCCAGTCACTATTTCCTAAAATGTAGATATTCACTCTTGCCATCTTTTGTTTGACCACTTCCAATTTTCCTTGATTCATGGACTTCACATTCCAGGTTCCTAGGCAATATTGCTCTTTACAGCATTGGACTTTACTTCTGTCACCTGCCACATCCACAACTGGGTGTTGTTTTTGCTTTGGGTCCGTCTCTTCATTCTTTCTGGAGTTATTTCTCCATTCTTATCCAGTAGCATATTGGGCACCTATCAACCTGGGCCATTGATCTTTCAGTGTCATACCTTTTTGTCTTTTCATACTGTTCATGGGGTTCTCAAGGCAAGAATAATGAAGTGGTTTGCCATTCCCTTCTCCAGTGGACAATTTTTTGTCAGAACTCTCCAACAAAGGAGAAAAGGAAAAACGAAGAAAAGGAAAGATATGTCCAACTGAATGAAGAGTTCCAAAGAATAGCAAGAAGAGATAAGAAAGCCTTCCTCAGCGATCAATGCAAAGAAATAGAGGCAAACAACAGAATGGGAAAGACTAGAGATCTCTTCAAGAAAATTAGAGATACCAAGGAAACATTTCATGCAAAGATGGGCCCAATAAAGGACATAAATGGTATGGACCTAACAGAAGCAGAAGATATTAAGAAGAGGCAGTAAGAATACACAGGACAAATATACAAAAAAGATCTTCATAACCCAGATATCCACGATGGTGTGATCACTCACCTAGAGCCAGACATCCTGGAATGTGAAGTCAAGTGGGCCTTAGGAAGCATCACTACGAACAAAGCTAGTGGAGGTGATAAAATTTCAGCTGAGCTATTTCAAATCCTAAAAGATGATGCTGTGAAAGTGCTGCACTCAATATGCCAACAAATTTGGAAAACTCAGCAGTGGCCACACTACTGGAAAAGGTCAGTTTTCATTTCAATCACAAAGAAAGGCAACGCCAAAGAATGCTCAAACTACCACACAATTGCACTCATCTCACATGCTAGCAAAGTAATGCTCAATATTCTCCAAGCCAGGCTTCAATGGTACGTGAACTGTGAAATTCCAGATGTTCAACCTGGTTTGAGAAAAGGCAGAGGAACCAAAAATCAAAATGCCAACATCCATTGGATCATCAAGAAAGCAAGAGAGTTCCAGAAAAACATCTACTTCTGCTTTATTGATTACGCCAAAACCTTTGACTGTATCGATCACAACAAACTGTGGAAAATACCAGACCACCTGACTTGCCTCTTGTGGGAATACCAGACCACTTGACCTGCGTCTTGAGAAATCTGTATGCAGGTCAGGAAGCAACAGTTAGAACTGGACATGGTACAACAGACTGGTTCCAAATAGGGAAAGGAGTATGTCAAGGATGTATATTGTCACCCTGCTTATTTAACTTCTATACAGAGTACATCATGAAAAATGTTGAGCTGGATGAAGCACAAGCTGGAATCAAGATTGCCAGGAGAAATATCAATAACCTCAGATATGCAGATGACGCCACCCTTAACTGATAGACAGTGTGCCTGATGAACTATGGACAAAGGTTCATGACATTGTACAGGAAACATGGATCAAGACCATCCCCAAGAAAAAGAAATGCAAGAAGGCAAAATGGCTGTCTGAGGAGGCCTTACAGATAGCTGTGAAAAGAAGAGAAGTAAAAAGCAAAGGAGAAAAGGAAATATATACCCATTTCAATGCAGAGTTCCAAAGAATAGCAAAAGAGATAAGAAAGCCTTCCTCGGTGATCAATGCAAAGAAACAGAGAAATAAAATAGAATGGGAAAGACTAGAGATCTCTTCAAGAAAATTAGAGATACCAAGGGAACATTTCATGGGAAGATGGGCTCAATAAAGGACAGAAATGGTATGGAACTAACAGAAGCAAAAGATATTAAGAGGTGGCAAGTATACACAGAAGAACTGTACCAAAAAATCTTCATGACCAAGATAATCACCATGGTGTGATCACATACCTAGAGCCAGACATCCTGAGTCTAAAGTCAAGTAGGCCTTAGGAAGCATCACTACAAACAAAGCTAGTGGAGATGATGGGATTCCAGTTGAGCTATTTCAAATCCTAAAAGATGATGCTGTGAAAGTGCTGTACTTACTCAATATGCCAGCAAATTTGGAAAACTCATCAGTGGTCACAGGACTAAAAAGTGTCCGTTTTCACTCCAATCCCAAAGAAAGGCAATGTCAAAGAATGCTCAAACGACCGCACAATTGCATTCATCTCACACTCTAGTAAAGTAATGCTCAAAATTCTCCAAGCCAGACTTCAGCAATACATGAACCGTGAACTTCCAGATGTTCAAGCTGGTTTGAGAAAAGGCAAAGGAACCAGAGTTCAAATTGCCAACATCCGCTAGATCATGGAAAAAGCAAGAGAGTTCCAGAAAAACATCTATTTCTGTTTTATTGACTATGCCAAAGCCTTTGACTGTGTGGATCACAATAAACTGTGGAATATTCTGAAAGATGGGAATACCAGACTACCTGACCTGCCTCTTGAGAAACCTATATGCAGGTCAGGAAGCAACAGTTAGAACTGGATATGGAACAACAGACTGGTTCCAAATAGGAAAAGGAGTACATCAAGGCTGTATATTGTCACCCTGCTTATTTAATTTATATGCAGAGTACATCATGAGAAACACTAGGCTGGAAGAAGCAGAAACTGGAATCAAGATTGCCAGGAGAAATATCAATCACCTCAGATATGCAGATACCCCCCTTATGGCAGAAAGTGAAGAGGAACTAAAAAGCCTCTTGATGAAAGTGAAAGAGGAGAGTGAAAAAGTTGGCTTAAAGCTCAACATTCAGAAAACTAAGATCATGGCATATGATCCCATCACTTCATGAGAAATAGATGGGGAAACTATTTTGGGGGGCTTCAAAATCACTGTAAATGGTGATTGCAGCCATGAAATTAAAAGATGCTTACTCCTTGGAAGGAAAGTTATGACCAACCTAGACAGCTTATTAAAAAACAGAGACGTTACCTTGCCAACAAAGGTCCATCTAGTCGAGGCTATGGTTTTTCCTGTGGTCATGTACAGATGTGAGAGTTAGACTATAAAGAAAACCGAGTGCCAAAGAATTGATGCTTTTGAACTGTGGTGTTGGAGAAGACTCCTGAGAGTCCCTTGGACTGCAAGGAGATCCATCCAGTCCATTCTGAAGGAAATCAGCCCTGAAATATTCATTGGAAGGACTGATGTTGAAGTTGCAGCTCCAATACTTTGGCCACCTGATGCGAAGAGCTGACTCTTTTGAAAACACCTTGATCCTGGGAAATATTGAGGGCAGGAGGAAAAGGGGATGACAGAGGATAAGATAGTTGGATGGCATCACCGACCTAATGGACATGAGTTTGGGTAAACTCCCAGAGTTGGTGATGGACAGGGAGGGCTGGCATGACGCAGTTCATGGGATCACAAAGAGTCGGATACGACTAAGCAACTGAACTGAACTGAACTGAACCACCCTTATGGCAGAAAACAAGGAAGAACTAAAGAGCTTCTTGATGAAAGTGAAAGAAGAGAGTGAAATGTTCACTTAAAACTCAACATTCAGAAAACTAAGATCATGACATCTGGTGCCATTACTTCATGGCAAATAGATGGGGCAACAGTGGAAACAATGACAGACTTTATTTTGGGGGGCTCCAAAATCACTGCAGATGGTGACTGCAGCCATGAAATTAAAAGACGCTTGCTCCTTGGAAGAAAAGTTATAACCAACCTAGACAGCATATTAAAAAGCAGAGACATTACTTTACTAACAAAGGTCCATCTTGGCAAAGCTATGGTTTTTCCATTAGTCACGTATGGATGTGAGAGTTGGATTATAAAGAAAGCTGAGTGTCAAAGAATTGATGCTTTTGAACTGCGGTGTTGGAGAAGATTCTTGAGAGTCCCTTGGACTGCAAGGAGATCCAACCAGTCCATCCTAAAGGAAATCAGTACTGAATATTCATTGGAAGGACTGATGCTAAAACTGAAACTCCAACACTTTGGCCACCTGGTGGGAAAAACCAACTCATTGGAAAAGACCCTAATGCTGGGAAAGATTGAAGGCGGGAGGAGAAAGGGATGACAGAGGATGAGATGGTTGGATGACATCACCGATGGGATGGACATGAGTTTGAATAGGCTCCAAGAGCTGGTAACAGACAGGGAAGCCTGGCATGCTGCAGTCCATGGGGTCTCAAATGTCAGACACGACTGAGCAACTAAACTGACTGACTGACTGATCCATACGTCCCCTCCCTCTTGATCCCCTCTTCCATCTCCCACCCCTCTGTGTTGTTGCAGACCCCTTGGTTGAGTTCCCTGAGTCACACAGCAAATTCCCATTTTTCCTGATGCCTTTTGAGTAAGATCCTGAACCTCCTCTTCCAGCTCTCTCATTTATTTTCCTTTGTATCCATTTAGCTACTCAATCCTAGGTTAAATGCTTTATTTAAACTGTCATATTCTTCATACTAGGTATTTCCAGTTGAATTGTATATATGAATGCTTTCCATTTCATATGTCCAGTTTCCTAGTGAGCTCTTATTTAGTGAAAAATCTGGAGAGGCAGTGAAGAGATTTATGCCCCAGGCATAGAATGACAAAAGAACAACCAAAAAAGAATGTGATTTGTATGTAAGGTGATCATGTATCCTGGTTTGCTGGGAATAGTTTAAAATTGTAGTCTTGACTTAATCATTAATAGCTCCTCTTATCACTCTCATATATGTCCCAGTTTGGACAATAAATTCTATGGGCCGTTTATGCAGTCACTCTGCTTACATGTGACAACTCAAGCTGTCACCTAGGAAGGGAGTTTTTGGTCTTCTGGCTTCTCTCACTGACTCATCAGAATCAGTGTGGCTGATAAGTACGTCAGTCCTCATCCTCAACATCACATCTGGTCTAATCCAGTTTCCTTGGAAGGAACTCCAAGATGCTCAGGAAGCCCAGCATCAGACTGAACAGGGAACAATCATGAAGTTCACTGTCGGACTTGTTCTCTCTTCCCAGCCTTTCCCATCACCCTCAGCAAAGGGAAGGGAAGGGAATGGAGGGGAGTGACAGGAAGGCAATCAGTGAATTCTCTACAAATGCAATTATTCATATTTTCAAAATTCTAGACGGTAAATATGGACACATTTTGTTTTAGAAAGAATGCTGTTCTCAGGTTTCAACATTTGCATGGATTAAATGATAATTAACTGATTTCTTCTTTCTGTCTATTTAGTGCTCTCAGTAACCCCCCAATTTTTTTCTTTCTCCCTTTGGCCTACTGTTAGAAACCAGTCTACACACTCTCTCATAAGAACTTAGGTATAAGTATTTAATTTGCAATGAACCACTGAAGTCATGCATACTTACCTACAAATTGTTTTACTCTCTCATCTCCATTGGCCCTGCTAGAGGTTTCTCTCAAATTTGCTTAACTCTGCTTTATCTTCCTCCTTCCTTGGAGCTTGCTAGAAAGCACCACACAATGCATGGTTTTTCACAGAGCAGAATGCCTGTGACTCTACAGCACACCCAGTGATAAGGATCATCAATTGATGGGTCAACAAAACAGAGCCTTGTATTTGAGATGCAAGAAGCACCTGGAGGATTTCCCTGGTGACTCGGTGGTAGAGAGTCTGCCTGCCAATACAGGAGACATGAGTTGTATCCCTGATTCAGGAAGATCCCACATGCTGTGGAGCAACTAAGCCCCAGCACCACAACTATTGAGCCCGTGCTCTCGAGCCTATGCTCTGCAGCAGGAGAAGCTGCCACAGTGAGAAGCCTCTGCGCTGCAGCCGGAGAGCAGTACCTGCTTGCTGCAACCAGAGAAATGCCCACACAACAAAGACCTAGCACTGCCATAAGTAAATAAATAAAGCTGAATAAAAAGAGAAGCACCAAGAGAGGCGGAAACATAGAGGACTCGGGTATCCTATAAGATGCGCTGCTGCTGCCGCTGCTAAGTCACTTCAGTCGAGTCCGACTCTGTGCCACCGCATAGACAGCAGCCCTCCAGGCTCCGCCGTCCCTGGGATTCTCCAGGCAAGAACACTGGAGTGGGTTGCCATTTCCTTCTCCAATGCATGAAAGTGAAAAGTGAAACTGAAGTCACTCAGTCGTGCCCAGCTCTTCGCGACCCCATGGACTGCAGCCCACCAGGCTCCTCCATCCATGGGACTTTCCAGGCAAGCGTACTGGAGTGGGTTGCCATTGCCTTCTCCCACAAGCCTTTTTTAAGAAAACATACCACAATACTATCAATTTTAACTAAAAATAAAACAGTATTATATTATTATAATAATTGTCCAAATTTACAGTCATTCAACTTATGAAATTATTGCAGTTACTCACCGGCGTAACTGCACACCAGTGAGTATTTCTCTGAGCAGGAGTGCCATTTTAACTCCCTCTTCAAAAGAAAGACTTCAGGGAAATGACCAACCAAAAGATCTGAGGCCAACTGGCTTTTAAAGCATTGAGTTGATTCTAACCAATATGAAAGGGAAGCGACCCAAGAAATTCAAAGCTCCCTTGAAAAGAAAGGGCAGGGAATAAATAAAGAAAAATTTTTAATGAATAAGTAAACAAAGAAATATTCAGCCTAATTTTAGTGAGAGGGAAATAAATTTTTTCCTAATTCTTAGCACGCTAGTATTATGTAAATTGATATTTTTGTCATTATTTACAATATGTAAAATCTGTCATTCTCAAGCACTTCAGATTAGATTATCTTCTCTCCAAAATGGTTTTAAAGATGAAAATAAATGAACCCAGTGAGTTACCACAGTCTATTTTGGGCCTGATATTCTATCCATTTTTCATAAAATACAATTCAACTTTCACAAGGTGATAACAAACAGCCCTTAGTAACACTGGACACGGTGCCAGCCCAGCAGGGTGCATCTCCTACAGGAGAAAACCTAAGCATCAGAAGTTAAACCTTTAATAAATATCTAGCCCAAATTACTATTAAAGCCAAAAAAGAAATGATTACACAAACTTTGGAAAAGTCTGGGAGACTTAAATCATCTAATCAATCTAGATTTGTTTGTTTTTTTTTCCTACACCTCTCTTTTAGAGTGTTTCTTTTCTGCAATTCCTTAGAGAAAGGCCAAAGCAAAACTTAAATTCAGAATAGAATTTTCTCAATTTAAGGCAAAGCTAAAAAAAGGGTTTTAAACTAAGAGAAAGTATTTGCTCTCATTTCAATAATTGTCTATAGTACACTTATCATGCCTAAGACTCCAGGCAAGGCATCATAAAGGGTAAAAATATGTACTGAATATGACACTGTCTTCTATAAACTCTTGTCTGAGGGGAACAGAGTCATGTATAAAAATTCTACTTCATAGATAAAAAGTTGATAAAATATTATGGGTATAAAAAGGGAGAAATAAAAGTTTCTTAAAAGTGGTAGTAGCAAAGTGAAACTTAAAAGATAAGCCATTTTCATCAACCAAATGTGAACCTGACATTCAATTAAAACACAAATCTGGCACACGTGGGTCACAGAAAATATTAAGATTAGAACATGTTGGTGTTTTCCAGCAGAAGATTCTAGAGGAGGTAATTTTTTCCTAATATCTAGGCCCATACAATAGACAGATATGAACTGAAAAAAATTACTTAGATAATAATCATTTTGTTCATTTTGATCAAATAACCCCACTTCCTACTTTATACTTTAAAGCAGTAGATAAGAGCAAATGGAAAGTATTTTATATTATAACTTCTAAGGATGAAGTAATTTGGTGCATTGTTTAAGCCAATAGGATTTAGAATTAAAACTGAGTTCAAATCCTTTCTATAACATGAGCTATTTGATTTCGGAAAGATGACTAAAGACATTTTATGTCCCAATTTTCCAGTCTATTAAAAAAAGACTGCTTCGTAGTCTTGTTGTAAATATAAAAGCAATAATACATGCAATCTTCTCATCCCTACTTTATAATTAAAATTTGTTCCACTCCCCAAACACATGTTTCATTACAATGTTTACTGAGTTATCTGTGTTCATATCCTGATTGTATCTTCTATTTACTTTCAGTTTATTGCTTAAAGACTCTGATGCTGGGAGGGGTTGGGGGCAGGAGGAGAAGGGGAAGACAGAGGATGAGATGGCTGGATGGCATCACTGACTCGATGGATGTGAGTCTGAGTGAACTCCGGGAGTTGGTGATGGACAGGGAGGCCTGGCGGGCTGCGATTCATGGGGTCGCAAAGAGTCGGACATGACTGAGCAACTGAACTGAACTGGACTGAATGCCATGGCCAGATATATATCATAAATACATGTTGGTCACCTCGATGACCAGCTACATTATTTCTTAGCGATCACATCATGGTACCTTATTCATTAACTCTGAGAATCAGTAATGTGGGCATTGAAGAGAGTTAAATATTAATATAAGCTTCCTAGGTGGAGAACCCACCTGCCAATGCAGGAGACGTTAAGAGGCACAGGTTCAATCTCTGGGTCAGGAAGATCCCCTGGAGGAGAGCACAGCAAACCACTCCAGTATTCTTGCCTGGAGAATCTCATGGAGAGGAGTCTGGCGGGCTACCGTCCAGAGTCACAAAGAGTTGGACATGACTAAAACGATATAGTACATACACACACACATGTTAATATGTGAGTATAAATTAACTTCAGAATGGTTTAATGGAGAAAAATCTACACTGCAAAAAAGAAGAGTTTTGATAAAGGCAGAAATGGAAGTAAGGATGGAGAAGAGAGGGACCCACAAATAGCACTTCAACCTGACCTCCAAAAGGACCAGCAGGACTTCTTCCAAGTTCCAGAGCAACTGACAGTGAGGTCAGTGAGGTCTTTTATCCTCTTCCAGTCTATCTCTGGGCCAGGCCTTAGCAGATAGGAAAAAGTTACACAGACGGCTCCCAAATCTAGTTTCATTTTAAGTATTTGTCATTTGTATGACCTTGAACAAATCCTCCTGTGCCTCAGTGTTCTCCTTCGTGACACTGATGCAGTAAAGCCAAGGATGCCTGTCAAACGGGATCAAATGGGTCAGTGAACATAAAACTCCTTAGAAATCTGGGAAGAGTAATACACATGTCAGTCATGATTGCCATCCCCACTGTCTCTCTTGCTATTTGCAAAAGCAGAGGAGGGAGCAGCTTTTGATAGATAATACATACCTGCTCCTAGCTTTGAAGCTGTAAAGATCGTGTGCAAGACAAGCTTTCTTTGACCAAGGTAGATTCGGGGTTGCATCGTGGACACAGAGCACCACCTTACCAGCTATGCTTATGCAGTTCACTTACACAATCCTAGGGACAATTTGAAGACTTCCTGGTTGAACACAAATCTCTTCACTGATTGGCTGGACCACCTGTTTCCGTGACAAATCTAGAGCCATTCCACACTCATCCACCTCCTGTTCCCATTCACTGTAACATCTCATTAACAGCAAGAGACAGAAAGTTTTATGAAGTTGAAGCATTTTGATTAACGAAGGCGTAATTTAAATAGAAGTTTTTGGCTTTTTTGTGTGTGTCTCCAGAGTTTTTTATATGTTACAGTAAACTCACAGTTCTTTCCTCTAAAGGTGAATGGAGGAAAGCAGACGCTTTTTGTAAAATTCCTTTTAAGAATTCTGAGAAAACATTGCCCCATACATCCTTTGCCATATTTTGTGAACAGACATCTCTAGTCAACATTTAGTTCACCTTGTTCTCTCAGAAGAGAAATGGATGTTCTAAGTTCTCATTTGCCACACACGCATCTTCACGACCATGTCACAGTCTTCCCTCTACACAATTTTGCATCAGCCAACATCTGGTCTTGGAGGGTAGGGAACCTAAAGGTGGAGGGAGAATCAGAGCCACACCGAGACTGGTAGGCCGGGGTTCTGGGCAAGCTCACAGCAATCCTGTGAGGCAGTAGTGTTTTCCCCATTTTTCCATTTGACATTGAGGCTCAGAATATTCAGTTAACTGACAGTGTTGCAAGATATGTAAGTGACAGAGCCTGGATCCAAACACACGCAAATGTGTCTTGACCACACAGATTTGATCACATCCTTGGTGGATGTGCTCTCAATATTGCATCATCACAATTTTGAAGGCATATAAACATTTCTTAGTTTGAGTTCCCCCAGAAATCAGAACTTGAAACAAAGATTTGGGAGAAGGTAATTTATTTAGGAGCCGAGCCCAGGAAACAGGAGCAGAAGTGAAAAGAGTAAGACATGGATTCCTCCAAGAAGGATTCTTGATTCTACCAGGGCCTCTGAGAAGCATACAGAATGCCTTCTGGAATCATCCAACTGACAATGCGAGACTGGAGCATTTATGCTCTACTCCCCCTCCCCCACTCTCATTGGCTGAGAGTTGCCTCTGGCCATTTAACTCTCCCACGATTTCTGTCTGCTCTTGCACACAACGTAAGAAGCTCCTAGAGTGTCGGAGAAGACCCTGGAGGAAACAACAGGAAGATCCAAAACTGGCCTCCAGGTGGAGGTTGGCTGCATTGAGTAGAGGCTGAACTTCCAGAAACCTGCCCACCACAGCTGCTGCTGAAATCAGAGCACCCAGAGATGGCGGTGCAGCACCAGAGGTGTCAACTGCTCCCTTAATCTAGGAGATTTTACAACTTGCTCAAATAACTATTGGGTTAGCCTTGTGACTTAAACCCTCACGTCTGACATGAACAAACCTTAATTATAGTTAAAGAGCAGCACTGTCACAACACGCACAGTTGATTCAGCCGTAGTTTCTCTGGAGCAGTGATCATGGTCCAAGTACGGGCTCTGAGAGCCAGGATCCACTCCTAGTTTCATCACGAGAAAGTCTGCACGTATGTCATTTAAGCTCCATGTGCTTCAATTTTCTCACCTGTAAAATGGACATAACAAAATCCATCTCATTGTTTAATATAATGTTACATAAAATAATATATGTAAAGCATTTGGAAGAGGGCCTGGATAAAGCAGGTACTCAAAAGGGTGGATAGAATTTTATAAACAATTTTCAATTGCCAACATTTCCATCTCCTCTCATAGGAGGAGGTGAGCACATTAAAAGCATTCCATGTCTTCCCATTCGTGATTATAATATGCTAACCAAATGCCCAACACAAAATAACTACAAATCCAAAAACCAAACACCATGGTGACAGGAATTTTCACCACTCCAAACCCAGCGTTTTCTTAGCACTTTGTCTCAAACTAATGAAAAGCATTTGGTGGCATTCCTCTCACATACAAACTAAAGCTAAAGGGAAAGATTTCAAAGGTTCGTATCTCCACTTGGTAAAAATTCTTTGGTGCAATAACAGCTGGTTAGAGACCCGGGAAAAGCAACCTGAACAGGAGCTAAGTAGCTTCTGGTCTCCATGGTAACAGTGTTTCATACTCTGACCCTTGTAATCACCTAATTCCCTTAGAATAAAGAAAGGAGCAAGGAGACAAAAGTGCTAAGACAAAAAAAAAGAAAAGTCACCATTTGTGCAGTGGATGATAAGTCAGCAAACATGGCCAGGAAGTGATTCTAACCACCTATAGTTATGTGACATTTCCTTAGAATTATTTTTTTAGTGAGAGTGATAGGTTAATATTGATCAAGCACATGTTAATTTAAATTACTCATTCCCCCCACCTAGGATACCATAGCCCTTATGGCACTCTGGGGATAAGGGACAGTTGGCAGACAAACCACAATTCATAGCAGGATAATTAATTGGTCTTATTAGGAGTGAAATTCATGATACTTTTCTTCTTACCATAAGGCTTTGCTTGATTTCTAGGAAAGATACCGAACATCTTTTGAGTGACCAGAGTAGCATCTCAAAGCCAAGCCCATGGAACCCTGCCTCAGGATCCCTGGGGACAACGCCACAGCACAGATTCCCTCTAGCAGAGCCAGACTGGAGTGGAGCCAAGGAAGCTGTCTTGAACGACAGCCTCAGGGCACATTTCCTCACCCTACACTTGGAAACCACTCATGCAGATCTTGGGATTTACTCAAAAATCTAAGGAGCTAACTTTCCTTCACTCTGCTGTTTATGTTGGCATTCAAAAGATCATTTATAAATGTGACAGATTCTACTTTTCTACAGATGACCTACAGAGATAATCCAGTTTTGAAACCGAAAAAAAAAAAAAAAACATAGGGAATTGAAAGGAAACAAATATCTATTTTGGAAAAAAATGGCTATAAATTCACAACAAGTGTAACCTTTGGTTTCACTCATTTATTTCATTCCCTATATCACCTCACCCCTTATAGTAATGCCCATCTAATTAGCATAAAGAATATCTTTCACTTTTTATGAGATAGAATTCTTATGTTAAAAGACAGAAACCTAATGCTTCAAATCATTGATTTATTCAGCCTTTCTGAAAAGCTATGCAAATTACATTTGGATGCCCATCCAATTGTATCATACATTCAGAAATTCAAATGTTTACCAAGCACCTTTTAAGTACAAGGTGGTGCTCAATGTGCTGGAGTCAAGGAAGTCAAAAATCCCTGCCATCATAGAGTTTACATTCTAGAAAGAGAGACAGACAATAAAAGTGAAGTCAAATAGCCACCATGTCAGAGAGTGACAAGAGTGCTACCAAAAAACATAAAGCCAGGAATGACATCTGCTAAGTCGCTTCAGTCGTGTCCAACTCTGTGTGACCCCATGGATGGCAGCCCACCAGGCTCCCCCGTGCCTGGGAGTCTCCAGGCAAGAACACTGGAGTGGGTTGCCATTTCCTTCTCCAATGCATGAAAGTGAAAAGTGAAAGTGAAGTCACTTAAGTCGTGTTCAACTCTTAGCAAGCGACTCCATGGACTACAGCCTACCAGGCTCCTCCATCCATGAGATTTTCCGGGCAAGAGTATTGGAGTGGGGTGCCATTGCTTTTTCCAAGGAATGACATGGTTGTAGGTTTTAATAACTGATTTATAAGAAGACCTTAAAAAAGAAGATGACAATTGAGTAAAATCTGAACATAATGAGGGAGCAAATCTTACACATATTGATGGGAAATAGTCAAGGCAGAAGAAATTTCAAGTGCAAGTGCCCTGAGGCAGAAGCATTCTTAACCTGTCAGAAGAATGTCCCCAAGTCCCTTGTGTCTGGAAGGGAGTGGAAGATGGAGAGAGTAGCGGGAGATGAGATGAGACATAATCATTCGGGCAGAGGGGACACATATCATGACCTTTGACTTTCATTCCAAATAAAATGGGAAGATCCTACCAGAAGATTTTGCACAGAAAAATTACATGAGCTGGTTTAGATTTAAAAGGATCATTCTAGCATCTGATTGAAAACAGACTGTACAAGAGACAATGACGGAAAAAAAGAAACCAGGTAGAAGGCATTCCAGGATTTCAGGAGTGAAATGATACTGAATAAGACTAGAATGGCAGTTGTGATGGCAAAAGAAATAGTTTAAGATTCTGGAAAACTTTTCAAGGCAGAACCAAAAAGATTTGTGGAAGAATCAGATGTGGACTCAGGAAAGAGAAGAATCATGGTTCTTTATCTGGGAAACTGAAAAGACAGAGCTGCCTCTTACTAGGTGTGGAAGACTGAGAGAAGCAGGTGTTGAGACATGGTAGTATTAAATCATCTGCTAGACATCCAGGTGGCAATGCCAAGTAGACAGTTGCATCAAACAATCTAAAATGCAAAAGAGATATCTGAGCTGGAGGTATAAATGTGTGAATCACCAAGCTAGATGATGTTCCCTAAGGAGTGAATGTAAATAGAAAAAGGAAGTTTGGTGTCTAAATACGGGTGCGCTTTAACATTTAAAGATCAGAACTGAATAGGAACCATCAAAGGGATTGAGAAGGAGTGACTGATGAGGTAGTAGGAGTATCCTTGAAGCCAAGTGGTGAACACATTTCAAAGAGGTGGGAATAATCAACAATGTCAAATGCTCAGAGATCAGTACCATGAGGACTGGGAGTTGATATGAATGATGATATGCCCTAGAGCAGTTAGATGTACTTGTGATAGTAAAACCCTGATTTTATTGAATTCAGGAGAGAACAGGAAAAGAGGAACTGGAGAGGATCAAGATAAAAGATTCAAGTCTTTATCTAATGGAAGATATTGAAAAGTGACTTTTTCCAACTCTTTCTTCCTTCCTTTTTTAAAATATGAAACTGTAAAGAAATATTTGCAATCTAAGAAAAAGATTTGCGTAGAAAGGGTCAGTTTGATTACAAAGGACAGGAGGGAAGAGTTGCTGAGCAGTGTCCTTGAATAGAGGACATGGGGTGAGGTCTAGTAGGAAAGTAATGGAGGTATTAGAAGTTTTTTTCTTTCGTAAAAAATTATTCATATACAACATTAGGAGAGAAAGCAGATGCACATAGCTGTGTAGACGTGGTTGTGACAGCTTATGGAAGTCCTTGCTGTCTGCTTTTTTTTCCTCAATGAAACAGGAAATAAGCTCATCTATAAGAAGTGGGGGAGGTGAACAGCTTTGGAAGTTTGAGGAGAAGGAGAAGGACGAGAACTTGCTGTGGTCCTGGAACCTAGAAAGAAATGGACTTGGGAAATATGATGACTGCTAGTGGCATAAGGGTCACCTTGATGAAAGCAAAGGGGGCTAGTCAGCCACTGTGGCCTAAATACTGAGAAAAAGTATAAGTTTAAGAGTCCAATAAAAAAAAAATCTGAACTAGCCATCATAAAAAGATTTCCAACTCACTTTAGCAATCTCTCTTTTAATCTTGACAAAAGTCAGTTTGAGTATTTCTCATTTTCTCTTGGCAGTGCTGAGTCATGACTATCGCCCCTGCCTGCTAGATGTGAATCTTGAAGGGTTTGTTGCTAAATCTATTGGTCTTTCACTTTATAAGACAGTGAGGTATATTTTTTAAATACCTCATTCATTCCAGCCTCCATACTTTATTCTATGGTATAAAAATCTTTTGATGTGTGATTTAGGCTAACATCTTGGTGGCTCAGATGGTAAAGCGTCTGCCTGCAATGTGGGAGACCCGGGTTCAATCCCTGGGTTGGGAAGATCCTTTGGAGAAGGAAATAGCAACCCACTCCAGTACCCTTGCCTGGAAAATCCCATGGACGGAGGATCCTGGTATGCTACAGTCCATGAGGTTGCAAAGAGTCGGGCACAACTGGGCAACTTCACTTTCCTTTCCTTTCCTTTCCTTTCTTTCTAAGTTTACTCCTACCGAAACTATGCTAAATGCAAATCAAAATAAGTCATTCTCAGTCTCGAGCTTTTGAAGTCTTTGATATTTATACCAAAGAAAGGATGATAACAAAATTTCTCAAAGCTGAATTAATTTTAGTTCAAAACCATATGGCATATTTCATATAATGTACTAATGGCAAAAGAAATCAAACCCAGATTAAGCAAGAAAGGATTTTACAGCTCAGACAGTCAGGATATTTTATATGAATCATATAATTATATGAACTATAGGAATGCCTGTAGTCAGTCCTGCTTCTTCAGGAATCATGCGTTTTCATTCATGGCTTCTGTTAACACTCTGCTTCACTTCTTGCTGTATTTCCCATTCACCCATTGGCTTCTGGGCAGTGGCTCAAGGAAGCTGAGAGAGGTATAGGCTGGCTTTTAGAAAAAATCAAGACTTGTAGCCACACTGATTTCGGGTACACCACCTGCCATCACAGACGCAACCAATTCTTCCTCATCTTATCCATAGTGATACATCAGGTATCTCTTACAGTTTTTTTGAAATGTAAAATTGGTAAGAAAAGTTAATGTCAATGCCCATTTTATAAGACTTAAGCATATTGTTTTTACATTTGAAGATATCTTACAAGCTTATATTCAAGTGAATAGGCTTGTTTATGGCCTATTTTAGTCACATGTGTAAGTCATTTGATAATAGGTATTTATAGTTCCCCTAATTATAGCATGTCTCCATGGAAACATTTTGCCACTCCGTTAATATGATGCCATTTCAGGGACCGCCTGTGTCTCTTTTGTTGATCCTTTGATCGACTGACTAATTGATTAAAAGACTTCGTCTATGAGCTATAATGGTAAGTAAATATTTCTAAGCATATACTAGCTTCATAATTAATATTATTCCATATTTGCCTTTAAAAAATCTCTTCAGGATCCATCCACCAATTAACCAAAGAATCAGAATACCATGAAGTGAGAAGAATTTTTAACAGATGTAAGAGGAAAAAAAATTTTTACCAGAGTTGATAACTTCAACTTGCCAAAACCAACTTTGGCACATACCACAGCTTGCCTATTCAACAGTCCTTCACTCTCCTTTGCTCCAGTAAAAACTAAACTGGGTCCATCCTTCTTTAAGAAGCCATAGCCACAGAAGAATCTGAACTCTCCAGACCCAGAATAAGTTCCTTATTTTTTGTCCTCTGAAACTGTGCAAAAAATAAGAGGACAAAGCTTCTGAAATCAGAGGTTAATTGTTCTTCATGCAGAAATTAATTGAATAGAACTGATAAAAGACAACCTGGATCACTTTGACACTCGGCTACAAGAGGGTCAAGATCCAATTACTTGGGAAAATGTTATAATTCCAGGTCAGGATTCTTGAAGAATTGCTAAAGGAAATGTTCATGTTAGTGAGAAAGGTGAGAAATTTTTCTTAATTCCTTTTCAAAGCATTATCTTTGAAAATTATCCTTCTATTGAATGTTATTTTTATAACAAGATAAACATACTGAACTGAAAAAATTACATGCTTAACTCAAATAATAAGTCACTATGCTGTCTTGCAAAACCAGCAGAGACAGGACAACCTTGCTATTGACAACCACGCCTCGCCATCATTTTGAGCCATTTCACTTGAGAATTAAAACTCCAGTTTAAAAATATTGTGAAAATATAGACTAGAAATTCCCTTTTAGTCTTAATCAGTCACATTGGAGTCTTTTTTAAATAGGATAATCTAAATTTTATACAGCTGGAAAAGTCAACTCTTTCTACTGTCCTCTATCTTTTATTTTCAAATTCACCATGATTATGTCTGTGTAAGTGAGGGGTGGGACAGTTATACATCCTCATGATGTGTGGACGACCCCAAGTCACATGCACTACAAGATGTTTGGCATCCATCTGGGAAATTCTAGGCTCCTGTCCTCCTTAGCTCTGTGTCCTCATTGCCTGCAGTGCTCAATAAATATTCTGCTGAGTTAATGGATGAATGAATGTGAACTAAAAAGAAATCAGAGCTACCATTAGATATGATTCCCTTTACGCCTCACATCATACCCAATTACTGTACTTAACTATTTATTAACGTTCACTGTACTTGATTTTTCGCCCGCTCCAAAATGATTCTGTCAATAATGATCGTTAAATTCTCAATTCAGTACCTAGATTTATAATCACATTAAATTTACCAGTGTTTCAAGAATTTTCTTGAGTCTCCTGTAACAACTTTATATGACCCGACCTGTCTATATGTGATCTGGTATCATTTCACCATAGGCCATTTTAACTACATTCAATAAATAAAATGATGGTTCTTTACAACTCATAAGAAAGATGAATTTACCCATCATTCTGTTTTCAAGGAGCTGGGAACAAAAGATGTGACAAAAAGGTCAGAAAAAGAATTGATCGTATTGACCGTGCTCTGTAACCCAGTAACCACACAAACCCAGGTGGTAAGATGATCACAGACCTCTGGTGACAGGACTGATTATCTTAAAGAGTAATCTAGCAAAGATTCAGTGGATGGAAAATGTCGGAGTTTAATAGCCATCATTTTTATCGTGTCTGTAGCCTAGCATACAGAGAAAAAAAATATGAAGCTTAAATCCAGGTGATCATTTATTTCTGGTGGACACATTATTAAATAAGCTCTTAATTTCAATTTGAATAAATTAACACTTCCCTCCTGGACCAATACTATCCCTGTTCACTTTTGAAGGAATGTGGTATGGAGTGGGGGCAGGGGATAGTGGAGAAGGGAGGGAGAGGCTCTCGGTCACCAACTGATAACTACTCCCACCTTCTGCACTGATTATAAACAGCCTTTAGAGCCCGATTGTCTCTTGGAGTTAAGGAATTTACCATTAAAGTATGGAAGATTATTCTTCATCTTTTCATAGTGTTCTTGTCTTGTCCAGGAAAGAATACAGGAGTGGGTTGTCATTTTCACCTCGAGCCAACTCCAGGTGATGGTGCAGGACAGAGGAGCCCGGCGTGCTGCAGTTCATGGGGTTGCAGAGTTGGGCACGACTTAGCAACTGAACAACAACAACTCTTCATCTTAGAGAGAAATATGTATTTCTTGGCTTGGTTATAGACTTAGAGGCAACTGGAATGCCCATTCTTTGCAGTAGTCTAATGACTGCTGCCCTTCTAAATCTTCATGGATATATATGTAATCTAGAAAATAGTACAGATGAACTTATTTGTAAAGCAGAAAGAGACACAGACATAGAGGAAAAAAAAAAAAACTGTATGAACACCAAGGGTGGAGAGTAAGGGTATGGTAAATTGGGAGATTTGGATTAACATATCTATGCTACTAAGCATAAAACAGATAACTAATGAGAAGCTACTGTATATCATGGGGGGGAGGAAGAAGGCACAATCTCTTTGTAGGTCATATATTAACCTTAAAATTGCATTCCAGTATATAGTAGATGCAGGCAAATACTGTTTGATTCCATTTATATAAAGTGTCTAGAATAGTCAAATTCATAGAATTAGAGAGTACATTGGTAGATGTCAGGGGCTGGGCGGGGTGGGAGTGTGGTGAGGGGGAAGAGGAGTTAGTATTTAATGGGGACAGAGTTTTAGTTTAGGAAGGTGAAAAATTTAGGAGATGAATGATGGTGAGAGTTGCGCAATGTGACTGTTCTTAGTGCTACTGAACTGTGCAGTTAAATATGATTAAAATAGTATGTTATACATTAAATGACTTTCACTGCAATAAAAACACATGTGAAACTAAATAAACAACAGTTTAAAAAATAAAAAATATAAATCTTCCTGGAACCCACTGGACCAGAAGAAAAGACAGGCAAAGCGGTGTCCCCAGAATCAGCAGTAATGGAACAAGAATTAGTTAAGTCTTCTACATGGCAATTCAGTGTTTTTAATGTAATTATACCTAATAATCTCATCTTCAACTTTCTTAAAACTACCTGCTAATACTTTAGAGCAAGTTTAGCAATATAAATTAGCAGGAAGAAAATAAGAGAACCAGTATGGCATGTGAGACAGCGGGGCAAATTCAGGAATGAAATCCATCTGAGTACAAAACCCAGGTTCCCCATTTTTGTTGTGTCTACAAGAATCAGTCCTGGGTATTCCTTGGAAGGACTGATGCTAAAGCTGAAACTCCAGTACTTTGGCCACCTCACGCATAGAGTTGTCTCATTGGAAAAGACTCTGATGCTAGGAGGGATTGTGGGCAGGAGGAGAAGGGGACGACAGAGGATGAGATGGCTGGATGGCATCACTGACTCGATGGATGTGAGTCTGAATGAACTCGGGAGTTGGTGATGGACAGGGAGGTCTGGCATGCTGCAATTCATGGGGTCGCAAAGAGTCGGACACGACTGAGCGACTGAACTGAACTGAACAGGGAAGATACTTAGCTTCTCCAACCCTCAGTGCTCCCTGAGATAAGCATCAGAGGAGATAAGCATTCCCATTTCACAGTATTAAAGATTACATGAGATTATATATATTAACCATTCTGAGTGCTCACAGTTGCTAAGTACTTAAGAACTAGTACTTATTATTAAACTGCTACAAATAATCATCTATATTCCCATCTCACAAATAAGTACTATCAATGCTTTAGCATGTGATCTTTAGCTTAATTTTCTATGTGTGTACTTCCCATATTTTTATTCAATAATGAGATCATATTATACATAATGCCTGCAGCTTACTTTCTTAAGACAATCTTTCCACGTCAACAAAGTTTCACAACACTATTTCCAGTACTTCACAATATTCTCTTCTGTGTCTCTACAATCATTTCTTTCTCTGATCACTTTATTGCTAAGCATTTAGGATGGGCACAAATTTTTACCATGCTAAACAATGCTGTTATTGTTGCACATAAATACTTCAATATAATCCTCCTTGGGTTAAATTCCTAGAAGTGAAATCACTGGGTGAAAATGTAAATGCCCTTTTTTAGATATTCTGACACAGTATGACAAAGTCTCTCCCAGAAACTCCTCTTACCAAGAGGATACAAAAGATTCACTTTTTATGAAACTATCTACAACACTAGATATTGTCATTTTATTTTCAAAGAGAAAAGGCATTGCCAATATGATAGGAGTGAGAAAGTGGTTCATTGCTGTGACGATAAAATAAAAGCACTTTGAAGGTTAATTAAAATCTCTTAATTACTATTTTAATTAAGCTTATTCTAGAGAAGGAATCAACAAATATGACCAACACAATTAATCTAACCCACCATCTATTTCTGTACATCCCACAAGCTAAGACTGGTTTTCACAGATGAATATTTGCAATTAATTTGGTGATAAGGAATGCTACCTTGGACTCCAATTAAGCAAAATGTTATTGAAAAAAAATCACTTTTTCTCATTAGCCAACTTGTATTACAAAAAGTTATATGTACTCAATAACCTTTAGTATTGTATTTTGAATTTTGTAAAAAAAAAAATTTCTTGAATATTTGTTTTTTCTCATGTTATCTAAGCATGTAATATTCTCAGTGTTGCACCTTGAGGCACAAAGTGCAAAATATTATCTGGCTGTTTACAGAAACATTTGTCAACCTCTCATTTGTTCAGGGTCTTCTGAGGTGGCTCAGTGGTAAAAAACCTGCCTGCCAACACAGTAAGTGTGGGTTTGATCCCTGGGTCAGGAAGATCTCCTGGAGGAGGAAATGGCAACCCACTCCAGTATTCTTACTTCAGAGATCCCAAGAGGAGCCTGGCGGGCTAACAGTTCATGAAGCCACAAAGAGTCAGACACAACTGACTATGCACACACACACATCCAAAGCGTTCACTAAAAGTACAAGTAAATGCACGCTAAGTCACGTCAGACTCTTCGTGACCCTATGGACTGTAGCCCGCCAGGCTCTTCTGCCCATGGAATTCTCCAGGCAAGAGTACTGGAGTGGGTTGCCATGCCCTCCTCCAGGGGATCTTCCCGACCCACGGACTGAACTCGCATCTGCAGCCTATGTCTCCTGAGGCTCCTGCATTTCAGGCGGCTTATTAACCACTGAGCCACCAGGAAAGCCCCATTTACTCCCTGTCAGTGCTTTGCAAACTTACAGTTCTCAGGTTTTCCAGAGGTGATTTTGGGAGGAAAGGGAAGGCAAGAGAGGACAAGCCCCCACACTTCAATGGTTTCTATTGCCTTTGCTTCCGCATCTGGGTCCAAATAATATTTCATGTAAAAATTAACCTTAGTGTTTTACAAAAATGTCTGAAAATTGCTTCTGAGGATGGAGCAGGGCTTCACTTTAGCCACTGGCAGCTTCTCCATACTTTCTTCTGGGGCCTGTTGACAGGAGACAGTTCCCCATAGGCCCCAGCCCACCTGCTTTCAAATCAAAAAGCTCCATTTTTAAAAAGGTCCATCAACAGATGAACGGATAAGAAAGCTGTGGTACATATACATAATGGAATATTACTCAGCCATTAAAAAGAATACATTTGAATCAGTTCTAATGAGGTGGATGAAACTGGAGCCGATTATACAGAGTGAAGTAAGCCAGAAAGAAAAACACCAATACAGTATACTAACACATATATATGGAATTTAGAAAGACGGTAATGATAACCCTGTATGCGAGACAGCAAAAGAGACACAGATGTATAGAACAGTATTTTGGACTCTGTGGGAGAGGGAGAGGGTGAGATGATTTGGGAGAATGGCACTGAAACATGTATAATATCGTATAAGAAATGAATCGCCAGTCTAGGCTCGATGCAGGATACAGGATGCTTGGGGCTGGTGCACTGGGATGACCCAGAGAGATGGTACAGGGAGGGAGGTGGGAGGGGGGGTCAGGATTGGGAACACGTGTACACCCGTGGCAGATTCATGTTGATGTATGGCAAAACCAATACAATATTGTAAGAAAAAAATAAATAAATAAATAAATAATTTTTAAAAAATAAATTAAATAAAAGGTTGCATTTCTGACTGGTGAAAATAACTAATGATCAATGTAAATCAATCTAAATTAGTATTAGTAACGTTTTCTCCTTTCTGGTTCTGGTCTGGTCTGATTTCTGGTAGGGCCAAGTTCCAGTCCTCCCTTCTCTGGAGGCCCAGGGAAAAGTCCCATAATGCCTGGGCATCTCTAGGTCATCCCTTTCATCCCCTCCCCTCCAACCTCCTCCCCCTTCTTCTTTCAACCTGGCTTCCTTTCCTCCCTTGAAATCTTTGATGTTAGTACTTGGATTCTTTTATTTAAGGGCTTCCCTGGTGGTGCAGAGGTTAAAGTGTCTGCCTGCAATGTGGGAGACCTGGGTTCAATCCCTGGGTTGGGAAGATCCCCTGGAGAAGGAAATGGCAACTCACTTCAGTTTTCTTGCCTGGAGAATCCCATGGATGGAGGAGCTTGGTAGGCTACAGTCCATGGGTCGCAAAGAGTCGGACACGACTGAGCGACTTCACTTTCACTTTTCTCCTTTCAGGAGGAAACTAATCTTGAATCATGGAAACTATTTTGCACTTAAAACTGTTAAGCAATCAGGGATTAAGGACCTACATACTGAATTATGAATAGTTCAAGCCTTGCTAAACTTTTAGTGAAATGGGAATAAAAACACATTAGAAGTGTTCAAGAGGGAATTCCTCGTTGAGATAACAGTGTTAAGCTGCCACACAGATTTTCCCATTCCAGTATCTAATCAAGTATTCCTTTATGTATTGAAGTGACAGGCAGGCCTTCTCATGTATGAAAGAAGTTGTACAATACAACACTGGTATATTGTAATTGTAAACTGTATATTGAAATAGAATTGATAAAATAACAACAAATTGTGTACTGCATCCTTGTAGAGAACTTAAGAATGGCAGAAAACTTGATCCAATAGTGATTAGCAGTGATTCTAGTAGTGATTAGCAGTGATTCCACTTAAGCCTAGAATTTCTATAAGAAAAAGTGTGAAGCTTTTTGTAGAAGAGATAGAAATATTTATTTTAAGTCTTGTTTACAAAAATAAGGAAGTGAGAGCTAGGAGAGCTTCAGTTTTTAATCTGTGGATCTGGTAATATCTAAAATTAAAACACATAGTTAAATAATACTAGGGAACAAACTGTTAAGCAACTATTCCCACAGCAAGGAGGCAAGAAAGAATATACAAGGAGCAAATACACATAGAACAGAAAGTATAATCCTGACTAAAATCCTGACTGTCTTTCAGTTTTCTGAGCCATTAGTGGGTTGTGAGAGTAAGCTTACATTGAAGCTGTTCCTTCTGTCTGTGGCAAAATGTAATGAAATGGTTAGGAGTGAAAAACTAAACACAGGAATAAAAACTGGGTTCTTTTTCCATTAACTGTGACTTTCTTGATGATTGGGCATTTCCAGAAGGTTTAACATAATTGCCTCTTCGCCCTTCCTGAAGCTTGGTTAGATACGTCCTGACACATTCCCACACGCATAGCTCTTCTACCCTTGGGTTCAGTTTGGCAGAGAAATGCTTTCAAATAAGCAAGAAAGAAAATAGTGTGTTCTTTACTAGGTTCTTGCTGTTGAAATTCAGCAACAAAATAATGTTATTAATTCCATAACAGGAACTCTGGCCACTAGAATTTAAAGGTATATGATCAGTTTATATCAAAGTTATCTTCATTCTGGAATCAGGTAAGTCTAGACAATGAGAATATAATCAGTAAAATTACCAAAAGAGTAACCATGATAATGGCAATGATAACTAGTGTTTGGTACTTACTGTGTAGCAGGCCATGAGCAGGTCACAAGAAACAGATGCCTTGTTGTAACTCCATTGTATTAACTACTTCGAGGTAATGGCACCAATGAGGTAAGGCCATTATTTTCACCATTTTGTAGGTGCAGTTTAGCAGATTGACATGCTCTTGGAACCAGTCACTGTGGACCTGGATTTGAACCTGAGCTTCTTTATCCCAGAGCCATCCGTGATGGTGCTCATCCATAACATTTTTTTACCATTGCCACCCCATGGACTGCAACCCACCAGGTTCCTCTGTCCTCTACTATCTCCTGAAGTTTGCTTAAATTCATGTCCATTGAGTCTATGATTCTGTTTAACCATCTTATCCTCTACCACCCCCTTCTCCTCCTGCCTTCGATCTTTCCCAGCATCAGGGTCTTTTCCAATGAATCAGCTTTTCACATTAGGTGGCCAAAGTATTAGAGCTTCAGCTTCAGCATCAGTCCTTCCAATGAATATTCAGAGTTGATTTCCTTTAAGATTGACTGGTTGATCTCCTTGCACTCCAAGAGACTCTAAAGAGTCTTCTCCAGCACCACAGTCCGAAAGTATCGATTCTTCAGCACTCAGCCTTCTTAATGGTTTAACTCTCAACATCTGTACAGAACTACTAGAAAAACCATAGCTTTGACTATATGGACATACTGAACAAGACAGCTTTTAAAAAATAGAAATTGCTGAAAATGGAGGTAACTAATACAAAAAAAGAAAAATAGGTGGTTACTACTACAAAGGGGGCATTTGAACTCTATTATCTTCAAACGCCCTTAGAAAAAAAAACCAGAAAACTGAGCTCCATATACTGGACATTGGACCAGTAGACGAAGAGGGCAACGATCCCCAGATCTGGCCTAGGTGGAAGAGATGGCCATGAGAAAGGACAACAGCAGGGGACCTAAGAGTTCCTCCCAAATGCTAACACAGCCACAGCATTGTCAGTAGGCACTGGGATAAGGGACAGATGTAAGAATCACAAAAAATGAATGAAAGTAGTCACCATTTCCAAAAGTGTTTCTAAGTGATCCAAATAAGAATCATCAAATATGAAAAAATACTATGTGGTTTGATAATATGAGGAGAAAAGGGGGCAAGAAGAGTTACGCTGGCTTCTCTACTGCAGGACTGCTAGAGTCTTTGATATACACAAGTGAATCTCCATGGGATGACTACCGTACGCAGCATTTCTTAAACCTTTTGAACACAGCATTCTTTCTTCTTAGAAAAAGATGTTAACATTTTGTAGATTACCTTTTTTTTTCCATAGAGCACAGTTTGAATGAATTAATCAGCCTTTATTCTTTCTCTGTGGTGAAATAATCAAGAGTGCATTGCTGGGGGGAGGACTTGCGCTTTGTGTCCCAGGTACATCCACACACGCTTACACGTAAAACAGTAAGTCAGCAAGACCAGGCTGCCTTATCAGATGTGCTACAATGTGTTCCACATGCAGGACTATTAAAACTGGAGTTTCTTTAACTAGCTGAGTTGGGAAGGGGAGATTAACTGTAGACAATGTGTGTGTATTATGTCTGCTGTCTATGGAGAGAAGTACCCTCACATTTATCAGAGAGTCAAAGAATTCCAGGATCTAAAAACATGTAAGAACCAACTGAACTTGCACAATAAGAAGAATCTTTACAAATACAAAGGTGAATCCCAGGAGGGTGGAGATCAAGATAGCACAATAGGAAGACACTGGGCTCACCTTCTCTCACGAACACAGGGAAAACTACAATTTGCATATATCACAACTATCATTGAAAACAACCCAGGGACCAGCAGAATAGCTCTTCTGTAACCAAGTCTGTAAAGAAAGATCTGCATGGAGTCTGGTAGGAATGGAGGAGAAGCAATCTGGTCAAGACCCACATCCCACCAAGGAATCTAGGAGAGAAAAGGGAGACCACAGGCTTGGGCACCCTCCCAAAGCAGGGGATTCGAGCCACTTATTAGTCACCCCAATCCTGGGGTCTGACACTGGGAAGATGAGTCCACTTAGCTGGCTTGAAAACCAGTGGAGAAAAAAAAAAAAAAAAAAAAAGAAAGCCAGTGGAGCTCACTGGAGAGTTGTAAGAAGTCAAGACTCTGCTCTTGGAGTGTGCACACACAGACTTGCTTACTCCCAGTCACAACACAGAGGCAGAAGAGTGAGAACTATCTGGAGCTCTGGACAGCTTGCCAGGACTGCCACAGTGCTCCCCCTGTGCTCCCACCCCCCACCCCGCCCACACAGGACTTCTCCAGCTCCACTGAGGCAGAGGCTGCCACTGCCAATGAGACTGCATGCTTGGAGAGAGCAGAACTAGCTGGGACACCCAGCTCTGCCTCTGATCACTGAAGAGGAATCCATTGCTGGCGGGCCCCTACCTGTGCACAGTCGAGAGAAGCAAAATCAGCTCCAGGGAGGAGCTTATCATCCCAAGTGAGTGCGTCGTGGCCCACATTTGGGAGGGAGTGAAGCCAACCCTCCTGACTCCAACCCAGCCTCTAACTGAGAGGAAAACTGAAATCGGCACAGAAGTGCAGCCCCCAAACCTCAGGCCCTGGGGATGCCCCAAACCAAGACAAATTGCCATCACACCCAGGGGAAACCCCACTCCCTCGGAGCTCGTGCTTCCCTCCCTTAGGCCGCACTTCGGGCTGTGACAATAGCTGAGCAGAGGAGAAGCTCTGGCTCGCACCTGGCTCTGGCCTCAGCCCCTCCAGGTCTAGCCGTGCCTTCCACCAAGGCAGTAGCTGCCGCACGCCCACGGGAAGACACAACCTGTGCTCCCCTCACACTCAGCCCTCCCATCGCAGCCACTAGCACACGGACCGCACAGGGATGTTCCCACTCAAGGACGCACCTTCAAGATGGGGGTAGGTAACTGTTTCACATAATTTCATGGAGACGGAGAAAGTTAAATAAAGTGAGAAGACACTTTGTTTCAAACTTTGATGAGCAAAAGTGCTATATTATTATTATTCTAACATTGAGTCATACTTCCTCTATCAGAGACAGTATAGGAAAGGAAACAATCTGTAGCATTTTGACTAATGTGTGTCTGAAAACCAGCACAAATTACAAAGAAATGGGAAATAATCAAAGAAGAATTAAAATCAAAGCAAAGTCCTCTGTCAGGCAAGCTCAAGATGACAATTAAGTCATTTCATGAATCCATCTGAATCCAGGCAGGAATTCCACTGATCTTAAGTACCTATTACAAAACACCAACATTTTAATTTAAAATATTACTTAAATATTTATCTTCCAAAATAATATTAGTAGTATTCCTGCTATACACATATATTTTCAAAATAAACAAATCTATTGTAATAGAGAAACCTAAGAAATACCCTCAATTAATTAAAAAAAATTTTTGTTAATAATAATTGTTATTTATTAATAATAGCTCTATGGTCTTGTTACCATGAAATAGAAACTATTCATTATCCCTAGGAGATAGTCAGAGAATGAGAGAGGTAAAAAGGTACAAGTTGAATGTCTACTACTTACCTGACATATTTCATGCAGGCTACTTTTAACCCTGTGAGCTACAAATTATTATACCTGTTTTATAGATAAGGAAACTGAGGTTCAGAGAGGTATAACCAAGCTCTCATAGCAAATAGATATTAGAGGTAGAATTAAAAGTCTGGTCTCTCTGATTCCAAACTCCTTTCCCCTTCAACACATCTATTTCTACAATTTAAAAAAACTAAATAATTAAAAATTGATAAACTATAAAACAACTATAGAGAAATGTTTTTAGTGATATAAGATCAAATCTAAAAGGTTAAGTAGGAAATAAGCTCATAGCAATTTTTCATCACAAAATATTTCTATAGTTATCCCAGAAAGTTTTTTTTATAATTATACCCATACCCATAGGAAAATTTCCTTCAAAAGGAAAAATCATTTTAACAGAAGTACCACTTTGTAAGTGGTGATGTAAGTAAAATAAATAATATAACCTATAATTTAAAATAGCAGAAGCATTTAATGGCTAATATTTATTGATTGACTGACAATGGACCAGCACTGAAAAAATACGTGTTATATTTAATAAAATACCCCTTGCTCAACATTACCTATTTTTATACTGATCTTGAAATAGCAGTGGCAAGTTCTATATTTTAAAACCAGGTTGAAGAATGATCTAGTTTTTTTGCCCCCTCTGAGTCCTTTTAAGAAAGTTTTTTACCTTCACTAGTTCTGTGAGGATAACTCAGAGATCATTTCAGTTCAATAAATAACCCATTCAGGGAAGACACTTCCCATTCTCTATTCATCAGCAGAGAAATACCACCTTCAAAAATACCTTTTCCTGAATATCCACCCACCATCATTTCTTGGATGAATGAGTAAATGAGATTCCATACCAGCATCCTGGAGTAGAAACTCCAAAGTGTTGTCAGGGGCTCATACAAGCCCATGACCCACAGTGCAAATGGAAGCGGTGCAGCCAATTCGGATTTCCACCTGGAAATCAAGGACTGGATAGCTTCTGTGAGTGTAAAGAATTATCCTCCTCCCCCAAGTCCATATCCCATTCCCCAGTAGAGGTGTCAGTTGAGCAGCTTAAAGATATAGGGAAGCCCCATGAAGGTGCAGTGTGGGTGGGGATGAGGGGTTGTGGAGTTGGAGGGGGATTGTGGAGTTGGAGGGGCGGTTCCAGGAATCTTAACCCAATCAGCAGAAGGCAGGGAGACCCAGTGCCAATGCAGAAAGAGCTGGCATGGGAAACAGGGCTGGCCAAGGACAAGCAGTTCCAGAGGGCCAGCTTTCCCACCCACCGCCCACCTCCAAGTCCAGGAAAACCCACCCTCTTCCATTTCCAGGCCCACTGGCATTAAGCATCTTCCTTTCCTCTCTTCCTCTTAGAAACTACTTCTGTCTTCTCAACCTCATGGAAGCTTCTCCCCCTCCAAAGCAGAGACTGCAAACGGCAATATTTCCTCAGTTTTAGAGGTTCCAGTCCCCAAGAGTCAAGTCCAGAGCATCAGTCGGAAACACCTTCTTCTCCTTCTGCCCTGCAACAATCAGGCACCCTCTGAAGCACCATACCTCAAAATCATAAAACAATGAAAAACTAACCAACCGATCTATATGGCTTTTCTCATAAAATTTAGCTATTTAAATTCCATGACAAGAGTCATGTCTTGGCTGGGCTTTCACTGGTGACAAGAGTTGGATGACACCCTTCCTTCTGGTTTTCACAGAAGCAGGAAATCTTGGTAGAAAAAAAATGATTTAGCCTTCTGTTTCTCTTGAACCTTTTGTGTGTGTTATGTGTGGTGAGAGCCATGAATATCATGAGCTCCATCCTCTTAACACATGTTTAAGAGTACAACACAATATTGTTAACAGTAGATACAATGTTGCATGGCAGATTTCTAAAGCTTATTCCTCTTGCTTAACTGAAACTTTATGCCCTTTGATGAGCTACATATCTTCTCTCCCCCTGGGCCCTGGCAACCACCACTCCACTCTGATTCTACAATTTTGACTCTGTTTACATGCTTCTAGATTAAATGCGTGTGTGTGTGTGTGTGTGTGTGTGTGCACTCAGTTGCTCAGTCATGTCTGACCCTGCAATACTATGGACTGCAGCCCACCAGGCTCCTCTGTCCATGGGATTTTCCAGGCAAGAATACTGGAGTGTTCCCATTTGCAACATTTCCTTCTCCAGGGGATCTTCCTGACCCAGGGACTGAAACTGCATTTCTTTCATCTCCTGCACTGGGAAGCTTTTAGATAAATAAAATCATGCAGAAATAGAAAACAGTAAGCACTTGGAGAAATTTGGGCTTTTGTACACTATTGCTGGGAATGCAATGGTGCCGGTAAGGAAGGAAAGGTAAGGAAAACAAGAAATTTCTTCAAAAAAATTAAAAATAGAACTACTGTGATCTAGCAATCCCACTTCTAGATATTTATCTAAAAGAACTGAAATCAGGATCTTGTTCTTAGTAACATTGTTCATAATAGCCAAGATATGAAAGCAACCTAAATATCCATCAATGAGTGAATGGATAAAGAAAATGCACTGCATTTTTACAATGAAATATTATTCAGCATTGAAAAATGAAGGAAACTCTGCAATCTGTGATATCTTAGATGAACCTCTGGAGGACACTGCTAAGTGAAATAATCCTGTCAGAGATGACAAATGCTACATGATTTCTCTTGAGCTTAGGCATATAGAGAGACATCCAGGAGACTGTGAAGGAGGGTGGCCTTCATGCAGAGTTGGACACTGGTATTTGGATTACAGAAGGGAACACGGGCAGAGTTGGTATCGAAAGCAACTCGAAGAGTTTGCATGACTAGAAAAAGTGATTACTATGCATATCAGGAAGTCCAAGGAAGTGGGACTCTAAGGAGGAGGTTTGCTAGTTCAGCTGCTGAGAATGTTATCTTATATAATGGTTGCACTTTCTACCTTGTATCCTCAGCACATCACCTTGGTCTTCATGTTATTTCCTCTCAAGGTAACTGTTTTCGCTTGGCTGGGGCTGTCATAACAAACTACCACCCGCTAGGGGGCTGAAACAATAAGAAAGTATGGTCTCCCAGTTCTCAAGGCTACAAGCGCAAGATCTAGGTGTGTGCAGCATTAGTTCTTTCTAAGGGCTGTGGGGAAATCTGTTTCATGTCTCTTTCCTAGCTTCTGGTGGTTTGATGACAATCTTTAGCATTCCTTGTCTTGTGGAAGCTTCACCACAATCTCTGCATTCATCTTTTCATGGCATTCTTCCTGCGTGTACATCTGTGCCCATATTCCCCCTTTTCATAAGAATACTAGTCATACTAAATTAGGAACCCACTCTTCTCCAGTATGACCTCATTTTAACTAATTTCATTTGCAATGACCCTGTTTTAAAATAAGATCACATTCTGAGGTACTGGGGATTAGGACTCCAATGGGTCTTTTTTTGCTGGAGGAGAGGATGGACACAACTCGACTTGTAACTAGCCAAAAAGGCTGCTGCAGACATCACATCTACCTGTAATGTCTCAGGGAAGTTAAGGATATCTCTTCTTTCTATGACTTCCCAGCACATGCTATCCTAACTCAGGTATCAGGAACAGTGTCATTTGCCCGACCAATCACTGGTGAGGGGGTTTGAATTATGGGGGTTTGGAAGCGAAATGCTTCAAAGAATACAACCACTAACTTGACTGATAGACAAGGGAAGAAACATCACAAGGTCTCAAGCATCTCAGTTATTATGCTCTCCTAAAATTTTCTATCCTCTAAATTGTGAGCTTTTCTTTTTTTCTACTCGCATTTATTAGCTGTTTTTTTTTTAAATAAATGTTCGCTGAAGAAAACTGAGAAAGTTTTAAAAAAATAAGTCTTGAATAATTCATATCCCACCAGCTGAGATTTCTTCTTCTAAAACACTAGTATATATATATATGCATGTTTATCAAAGAAAATTGAGAAAATGTTAATATTTTACCAAGAACCAATTTAAAACAGCTCATAATCCCACAGAGTTACTCGCTACTAATACGTTGGAAAATATATTTCCCATCTGTATCTACTATGTGTTCAGTCACTCAGTCGTGTCCGACTCTTTGCAGACTCTAGCCCGCCAGGCTCCTCTGTCCATGGAATTTTCCAGGCAAGAATACTGGAGTGGATTGCTTTGTCCCTACTCCAGGGGATCTTCTTTACCCAGGGATCAAAGTTTTATCTCTTGCAGCTCCTGCATTGGCAAGCGAGCTCTTTACCATCAGTGCCAGCTGGGAAGCCTGTATATATATATACATATAGTATATATGTATATATATATATATATATATATATATATATATAGTATATATGTGTGTGTGTGTGTGTGTGTGTGTGTGTATGCTATACACACATTCATAAAGAAAAATTGGGACTACAGAGGGAATACTGCTGAGTAGCCTGATTTTTTTCAGTTAGTATTAATTTACTTGTTTGCAGGTCTTTCTCTATATTAGTAACTATCATGTTATCTAAAAACCTTCCACCTCCAATATACTCACACTATCCAGGGGTATACTGTACGCCTTCTCAGTAGCTAAGTCATGTCTGACACTTTGAAACCCCATGGACCCTGCCACAGTCCCCTCTCCAAGGGATTTCCCAGGCAAGAACACTGGAGTGGGTGGCCATTTCCTTCTCCAGGAGATTGTCTGACCTAGGATTCGAACCCGAATCTCCCACGTCTCCTGCATTGACAGGCAGATTCTTTACCGCTGAGCCACCTGGGAAGCCCACAGTGGTGTAAATGATACCAAAACATATTTACTTGGGTTAAGGGAAATCCATTAACTAGATACAATGTAAATGATAGCAGTGTATTGATACCAAGAGTATCATCCTGGTGATCCCCAAAGCATCATTTAGTAAATTTAATTGCAACACTGATCCATCTCAGGTCACAGACAGAAGATCGTGATTCAAGTGATGAGAAGGGAGAAAAGGTTAAGTCAGAAAGGGATTAGACTTTTTCACTAAAAGTAGAAAGGAATTAGACTTATTCACTAAAACCAAAGTCAAATAGTCAAACACAACCTCCTCTGTGGAGATTTGTCTGACCGATTCCCACTCCAACCTAAAGAGAATCCTCCCACTTGTGCTCAGTTACTATTTGCCTGCATATTTGTCTGTCTGTGTCCTCTATCATAACACCTACAAGTGTGGTATCACTGGTTTTTACATGACTATTCCCTTATGATCCTTCTGAGAGCAGACATGAGTTGACTCATTTTTGTAACTTCTGGGCTTTGCATGTATGTTGTACTAAACAAATAAATGAGTTCATTCATTCACAGAAGAACAAGCTCAGAATTTTTCTCGTTCCCTGCAGTGGTCTGCCTTTTAAAGGAGTTATAGTTTGAATGCTTAATTTTTAAAGTTTTATTTGGAAAAAAGTGAAATGTAATTATTCCAGCACTAACCTGGATATTATGCTTAAGTATTAGTGATGCATGTGCCTAAAAAAGCCAGGTGTCTATAAAAATCAAGTACTAACTTGACAACCAGGTAATGGTTGCTAAGAAACTGTATTGTTCTGTGAACACATGGTATATGAAGTATGGCCTAGATTCATATCCTACATAAAACATCTTCCTTGGAGTTATCTAAAAAGTCTGATTTTGCATGGCTTGTCAAGGCATATAAGTTATTCTTTCTGCTCTCCTGCTATTAAAAATCATGGTTCTATACATAGAATATTATTTCAGCACCATGATCTGTTCTGGACCCCAGGTTGTTAGGTTATAGACTGAGGCCCTCTTCAGCTCCAAAGCATTTCAGTAGCATCAGATGTGACCCTCAAGTCACCGCTGAGGACCAACCATCACTTCAAAAATTAAACATCTACAATGTTTTTGTATTCCAAAGTGAAACAATGAGTTGGAGTTTATCTGCAAGT
The DNA here is from genome assembly GCF_042477335.2 of Ovis canadensis. NCBI lineage: Eukaryota > Metazoa > Chordata > Mammalia > Artiodactyla > Bovidae > Ovis > Ovis canadensis. Next base: position 38,550,948 of record NC_091250.1, on the reverse strand, counting down.
TTTATGGGACTTGTGTTCACTATTAGTGGAACATAGGGAGATTTTGCTATACTGTACCCCAAATAGGAGGGCTTCCCATGTGATACAGCGGAAAAGAATCCACCTGCCAATGCAGAGACGCAAGAGTCACAGGTTTGACCCGTGACTTACCAACCCCTTGCTGGGTCAGTAAGATCCCCTGGGACAGGAAATGACACCCCATTCCATTATTCTTGCCTGGAAAATTCCATAGATAGAGGAGCCTGGTGGGCTACAGTCCGTGGGGTCTCAGAGCTGGACACGACTGAGCGTATCCCAAATAGGAAGTTGTCTCCAAATCTTGACAAGGGAAGTGGCAGAGGTGGGAGGGCTGTCCAAAAAGTACCTATCAACTATACTAAATTTAAGAGGTAGAAATCGTGCTTAAAATAAATATACCAATGTTTAACTGCTGTATTAGAATGTTTGTATAGCACAAGGGCCTACATTCAATATCCGATAATAAACCATAATGGAAAATCATATGAAAAAAAGAATATATAAGATTGGTCAGGTGGCCTAGTATAATTAAAATGGTTAAAGTGTCAAGGAACTAACCTGAAAGAAGTCACGAGAATTCTTAAAAGAAGCAGTTCCCTGAACTGGTTGTGTCAGAACCATCTTGAGTAAGTTCCCCCAGTGAACCAGATGCAAGCCTGTCTTTACCTGACACAACCACTGGTCTACCCAACATTCATTCTTTGCTGCTTCTTAGAAACAGAAGCCTGTGTTGGTATACCCAGCTAAAAAAGCACCCTTTCCCAGCTGCCTGGGCAAGTTGGCGCAGCCTGCAACTAAATCCGGCACATGACTGTAAGTGGCGATGATTGTATATTACTTCCGAGAAAGCACCTTCAAGGAAGATGAAGAGCTGGTGTGGGTATTTTGCCTTCTACCCTTCCCTCCTTTCTGCTATGTGGGATTTAGACTTTAAAGTGGGATCTCTCTTGCAAACACTTTAAAACATGAAGTAATCTTAGTCAGAAGCCAAAGATTACAAATCGAAGGAGCCCAGGTTCCCAAAGACCATGGACCAGCCATGCCAGCCCTGCACCACTTCTTCCACTGTTTTTATAGGAAAAAAAAAAAAAAAAAGTCAAGCTAACATGTTAGCACTGCCATCATGCTACACCATCAAATCTTAAACACAACAGTGGTGGCATTTTCTTGGCCTTACCCCAGATTCCAACTGATGGTTTTCCTCTTTTGTCCCTTGTTTTATGATTATTTTTTTAATCTATTGGGTTATAGTTGCTTTACAATAATGTTAGTCTCTGCTGTACTAGGAAGTGAATCGGCTATATGCATACATATAGCACCTCCCTCTTGGGTCTCCCTCCCGGCAGCCATCCCACCCATCTAGGTCACCACAGGGCACCGAGCTGAGTTCCCAGTGCTATACAGATTCCCATGTATCCTTTTCACGCAACTGTAAGTTCCTCAACAACGCACCTGGTGGTAGTGATTTCAGCACATCCTTCAGAAGTGCTCAGACAAGGCGAGGGTGGGGGGGTGGGGGGGTGGGGGAGGGGTGGGGGGAGGGGTGGGGGTGGGGGGAGGGGGTGGGGGAGTGAGGGGAGGAAGCAATGCCTGTCTTAGGATTAATGAAATAGGTGTTAGGAATTTTCAGTTTATCCAACTGCCTTGCGTGCTTAGTTGCTTCTGTCGTGTCTGACTCTTTGCAACCCCGTGGACTGTAGCCTGCCAGGCTTCTCTGTCCATGGGATTCTCCAGGCAAGAATGCTGGAGTGGGTTACCACTTCCTCATCCAGCAGATCTTCCTGACCCAGGGATCAAACCCCTATCTCTTATGTCTCCTGCATTGACAGGCGGGTTCTTCACCTCTGGCACCACCTGAGAAGCCCAGCTGCGTTAGCTCGCCTGAAATTTTACCAGTAAAGATGCTGATTATGAGACACAGAAGTCGGGAGCCTTTGGTATACAGACTGACCATGAGAGAACGCTTTGGGCACACTCGGCACAGAAAGCAAGCTAAGGGCAATGCAATCTTACATGAGTATGGCAGCCCACAACTGCGGGAAGGCAGAGTGTCAGTGAGAAAGCAGCTGTAGCAACATCGATATTAAGGAATTTATCACAGTTAGAACCTCTTGTACTGTGCGTGGTGGTGGTGGTTTAGTTGCTAAGTCATGTCCAACTCTTGTGACCCCATGGACTGTAGCCCACCAGGTTCCTCTAGGTGATGGACCTTAAATAAATACAAAGGAATCTGGAAATCATGGTAAAAAACCAACCTATTGCTAAAAAACAACATAAGCCCCAAAGGAAGACAATGCCAATCAGAGCCTGGAGGACAGATTTGCAGTTAATGTTCCCCTGGCACGGACCATCAATAATTAGTTCTGTTAATACACCTACACTAATTTTCTGGTAAACTCATAGAGCAGTTTTGATTCTTTCCAATTTACTCATTTTTTAAGACCTTAAGCTCTTAGGTAAAGAAACCCCTTTAGATGTTGGGTTGGTAGGCTGGAAACACTAAGCATCTGGAGGACTTAATGAAACGCTACCTAGGCTGGAGCCTCCAGTTGGCTCTGTTGAGCAATGCTGTAGCTATGGACCTGGCAGGGTTAGGCTCCTCTCTACTTTCCATGAGAATGTTATTTTCCTTCCCTTACCAGCGTAAGTAATAGAGGTCTGAATATGGCCTGAATGTTTATGTTTCCCCCAAAACCCACATGTTGACATTCTAATCCCCAATGATGATGCTATGGAAAGTAAGGGTGTGGGAAAATACTTAGATCATAAGGTCGGGGGAGCATGGATGGGAATACACACTCATAAAGGAGGCTCCAGAGAGATACTTTGGCCCTCCGCCATCTGTGGGCACAGCAAGCAGGTGCCACCTATAAAGCAGACACCACACGTGCCTGAGCATTGATCTTGGACTTCCAGCCTCCAGAACTGTAAGAAATAGATTTTGGCTGGTTATAACCTATTCAGTGTGTGGTATTTGCTATAGCAAGTCTAAACAGACTAAGACAGGGGCTGATTCAGGACTCAAAAAATGCCAAATTAGTAATCAATTGTTATAAAGTTCAATAATATAAAAATAAAAGTATACACCCCCATACAATGCATTGAAATCATTTTTGGTTTGTCATAATAGCATCTTTAAAGCCTGAAATTATAGAACATTCAATTTGCATAATGAATGTCTCAGTATAAGGTATGTTGACTGACAGATTTATATTTTGTTATCTAGGGTAATTTAAATTTAATCATGGTTTCCCCTATCCTCCCTTCTACCTGGAACCATAGCCTCTAATAAGTAGCAATTCCTGTTTTGGGGGTTGTCATACCCTATCGCCTCTGTTCTCCTAATATTTGAGAAAAATGGCCAAAAGACCAATACATAGAGAGACTAACACAGAGCACCAAAACAGTCCACATACATTTTGATCAACACCAGATGAGTTTGTTAAACTATCTTGTTTTAATAACATGTTGCAGCTTAAAAAAAATTTTTTTTAATTGGAGTATAATTGCTTTACAATGTTGTTAGTTTCTGCTCTACAATACCATGAATCAGCCATAAGTATACATAAAACCCCTCCTCTAAGACCTCCCTCCCCACTCACCGTCCCACCTCTCTACATTATCACAGCACTGAGATGAGCTCCCTGTGGTATATATATACAGCACCTTCCCGCTAGCTATCTACTCCACATGTGCTAGTGTATATATGGGCTTCCCAGGTAGTGCTAGTCGTAAAGAACCCACCTGCCAGACATGCAAGAACAGAGGTTCAATTCCTGGGTTAGGAAGATCCCCTGGAACAGGATATGGCAACTCACTCCAGTATTCTTGCCTGGAGAGTCCCACGGACAGAGGAAACTGACGGGCTACAGTCCATGGGGTCACAAAGGGCTGGACACAACTAAAGCAACTGAGCATGCACGCATGCAGTGTATAGGTACCATTTTGTTATTTGTTGTTTAGTTGCGGAGTTGTGTCCAGTTCTTTGTGACCCCATGGACTGTAGCCCACCAGGCTCCTCTGTCCATAGGATTTCCAAAGCAAGAATACGGGGGCAGATTGCCATTTCCTTCTCCAGGAGATCTTCCTGATCCATGTCTCCCACTTGGCAAGTGGACTGTTTACCACTGAGACACCTGGGAAGCCAGTGACCCAGCAATCCCACTCGTGGGCATACACCCTGAGAAAACCATGATTCAAAAAGACACATGGACCCCAAGGTTCACTGCAGCGTTATTTACAATAGCCAAGACATGGGAGCAACCTAGATGTCCCCTGACAGATGAATGGGTAAAGAAGATGTGGTGTGTGCACATGATGGAATATTACTCAGCCAGAAAAAGGAATGGCACTGGGTCATTTTGGTGATGCGGATGAACTTAAGAGTCTGTCATACCGAGTGAACTAAGTCAGAAAGAGAAAAACAGATATTGCGTATTAACACGTATATATGGATATCTAGAAAAATAATACTGATAAATCTATTTGTAGGGCAGGAATAGAGACAAAGACATAGAGGATACATATATACTACCATGTTGTAGCTTCTTAAATAGCGTCTCGACCCAGACATACAATCTGTGCTTTGAAAAGGTAAAGATTATTTCCTAAGATTGAATGTAAACAGGTGAAATGATAAAAATAGATTCTATGTATACTGATTTCAATGAACAATGATTAATCTTTATAGTATTTATTTGCTGAATAGCTTTGAAATAAACATACCTATGTCTCTTCCTTGTAATACCAGGTATATGAAAATCACTCAAAAACTATCCATTCAAATGAATAATGAATGACACAATACAAGGTTTCAAAGGTGTTTACTATTTGGTCAAACAATATTTTTAAATTGTCAGAGGAAAATGTACATTAACGTACATGCTAAACATTCATCACTCCTGCATTATTGCTATGTGACACAATTTTACAGCCTGTGGGACAGTATAATTCCCGAGGTCATTGTTGGCTTCTGTCAAATATTTTTCTCAGTTAAATCATCTTCCCTTAAGTGATTTGGGAGTGAGATTAGGGCTAAGATGTTCAATTATAGACCAAACTTCTATATCTACTAAATGAATAAACAGGCTCTATCTTTTATAAAAGGTAGAAAAATAATCATGCTGTGTGGGATTTTTTTTTTTTTTTTGCAAAATATACCATATAGGAAAAACATAGGCTGAATACAAAAGAAATATTTTCTGTCTCTTGGACACCCATAAAAAACATATATCTTAGTCTCTGACATACAGCCATTCAGCTGTTATTTTGCATTTACTTAAAACATCCTCTGCTAAATAGTTATGTTCATCTTTAAAAGTAAATTGCTTAAAATTACATTCAATTTCTTTCTGTAAACCAACATTTCTTCACCTTGACAAAGGAAATACATTGGATACCACCAATGAGCTGTCATCAGCTTTACATTACACTTAGAGGGAAAAAAAAATCTGAGTCTGAAATTAGTAGAGTTAACAAAATTTTACTGATTTCATATTATTTCAAGACGGGTTTCAAAGCCATCCTACAAGTCCCTATCTGTAACATAAAAACAAAACCAAAGCTATGAGCAATCTTTTTCTCCTGGATTCATTAAGGCCTTGGAATCATTCATATCTGTGTTTTGTACATTTTGATCCTCTTCCACGTTTTTATGTACTTGCTTGTGAAAGCACCAGAACAAATTAATTGAAAGAAGCCACTCTGAAACTACTTGAACATTTGATCTGACCATAGAGATTTAAAGGCTTATACAGCCTAGTTTATATTTTCTTCTGGATTTTGGTGTCAAAATGATTATAGAATGTATGTTTCTTGCTTTGTGATGGTTTTTTAATATGCGTGAAACATTAAAAAAAAGTCAGCATTTACCAAAGATCTCATGTATCAGGCTTTTCAGACTGGAACCAAAAGCTTTTTAAAGCATTTTTAACAACAAATGATGGTCTGTTTCACAGATCCTGACACCAATAATCAGTTTTCCTGACATACAGCTAAAAACAAAATTATCTTTTAACTGAATAGGATCAGCTTAAAAATCCCTCTGGAGCTGTTTTTATTTATTAAATGCCTTCATTAACACCACCATCTTTCACTTCTTATTACTCCAATTCGATTTCTCCTGCATACAAAGTAATAAGCAGGATGGCTGCGAATCCAGTTAACATCCCAGCGTTCTGAATCATGAAGAAGGTGAAATCGGTTTTTCTTCCAGTTACCTTTTCTCTCAGCATATCGTTCATCTCTGGAAACTAGAGGAAAGATATATTGTTAGATAACTGTTGCCATCTTGTGGTCAAACATAAAACAGTTATTACAGATTCCTGCGGGGGTGGGAGGGGGTGAGCGTTTCTGTCCGTGGTTTAAATGTTTTAGTACAGACAGCATAACAGCAAAAGGCAGCGTAATCAGACATCAACAAGAGTAGGAAAACTGTGTTCCCCGGGTTAGTCAATCAGTGGCTTGAGATTAACCTCATTTTATGCCTCCTCTCCCTCTCTTCCTTGCTCTCCCTGCTCCAACCACATCATTCGGACCTCAAATGTATCCAGCCTCTTTCCATCCTCAAAATCTTCACGCCTACCAAAACCTCTTTTCCCTCGTCTTTCAACGAACTAAATCTTTGAGGTTTCCGCTTTCTTACTTTCATAGGAAGGCTTCTCTTAGGCCTTCCTAACTTAGACACCCCTATTATCATATTGCATCACATATACTGTTTTTCCGTTCATTTCAGTTTTTATTTGTATTTATGTAATCATGTGTGTGGTTTTGTTTGTTGAATTACAGGTTCCCCTCTTTGCAGACAAAAAACCGTGCCTTTCTGCTCCCTCCACCATCTACAATCCCTTCCCAATTTCCAAGCCTGATATAAAAATATCAATCGATAATAGCTGATTAAATATGCTTTTAGAAACCACTATATAGTTAATTCTGGTTCTCTTCCATTTGTTTCCACTTGCTTGTTCTATCCCTCACAAAATCATAAGGTTTTTTAAATAAATGGTGCTGTCTTTGAAGACTATAACAATCTCACAGCGGTGAAAGCAATTAAAACCCCAAGTTCTGTACTTAAAATCCACTCTTTCTCAACACAAAACTTCTACTGAAAAGGCTCATGAAGAGATCTGTAAATGTCATCTTTTCAAAACACATTTCCAAGTGATTTGCTATGTACACAGTGGTGCAATGTGCCAAAGCATTCAGGAGACCTCCAGAGTCTGCGGTCACTCCATTTGCCTGATTTGAGAAAACTGTTACAAGGATACAATGGATGAAATTTGTAAAGCCATGCTGAAAAAAGCAAAGCTGCCATAAGTATATATAGCATCATTTATTCGTATGATTTCTTTAAACTGAATAACTCTAATAGATTCTGTTCTTATATTTTAAAAGGAAAGAAGTGATGACCTAACATAAATACATTATGAGGCACTAAATTCTGTGAAGAAAAACATAAATGCAGTGATGGTTCTAAGAGATGAAATCCTTGTGCTTATAAGGGTCTGCACAGAACAATGAACAGAGTTAAGAATGCAGATGGAGGACATTAAATTAGTAAATTGTATATGTAAAAACACATTCAGTTCCAAATGCAAAGGAAACATTCCTTGATTTGCATTCATTTAGCACATTTTCATTTTCTAGAAAGCCATCCATGATTTATTTGAAAATGCACGGAACCACTGATATTCTCTCCCTTACACACACACAGAGACATACGCAGAAGCAGCATAAACATAAATACAGATATAAATATATACTGACCCAAGTAAATATCGTTCAACGTTAACTTATCAAATTTACTTTAACTCAAAAGGCTCTCACTGTTTAGAACTTTGAAGTAACAGAAAGCTATTTACTTTATTCAACAAGTCATTTCCTTTCAAATATGACATCTTCTTGAAAAGGGGGTGAAAAGTCCTTCGGAGCCATACCATAGCAGTATACAAGCTTTACCCACAAGGAAAAACACTGGGAGGATATCTCTACTACAGCAAAAATAAGTCATTTCGTCCTCTAGCAATGAGATCCTACCTAGATCAAAGAATTGAGAATCACTGTCAAATCACTATTAGTACAAACCACTCAAAAAGAGTGGACCTGGAATATTTTAAATGACCACAGAAAGGCCATCCACACTGAGGAAAGCAAAAGGTCACCCTTAGAGAAGGAAATGGCAACCCACTCCAGTGTTCTTGCCTGGAGAATCCCAGGGACGGGGGAGCCTGGAGGGCTGCCCTCTATGGGGTCACACAGAGTCAGACACAACTGAAGTGACTTAGCAGCAGCAGCAGTCAATTCATAACCCAGATGTTTATTTCCAAGTTTAAAATACAACAAAATCTTTAAATTTCTTACCATGTCTGCCAGAGAAATATAGAGGAACATGCCTCCAGCAAGGGCAAAGATAATATTTGGAGCAAAATTATTGCCCACCAAGATGCCAAAAGCTAGCCCAACATAGCAGGAACACGCAGAAAGGAAATTGAATAACAAGGCTTGTCGAGTGCTCATTCCTGCATTGAGAAGGATCACAAAGTCCCCTAGAAGAAGAAGAACACGTCAAGTCAATAGTCTTTCTTTTTTTAAAATTACTTTTTACTGGAGTATAGCTGCTTTACAATGTTGTCTTAGTTTCTACTGTGCAGCAAACAGCCATTCTCTCTTTTAGATTTCCTTCCCATTTTGGTCACCACAGAGCACCAAGCAGAGTTCCCTGAGCTACACAGCAGGTTCTCACTAGTTATCTGTTTTATACACAGTGTCAATAGTAGTGGAAGCAAAAGGTGGAGAGGGTGGCAGAAGATGAGATGGTTGGATGGCATCACCAGAACTGACTCATTGGAAAATACCCTGATGCTGGGAAAGATTGAAGGTGGGCGGAGAAGGGGACGACAGAGGACGATGAGATGGTTGGATGCCATCACCGACTCAATGGACATGAGTTTGGGTAAACTCCGGGAGTTGGTGATGGACAGGGAGGCCTGGCGTGCTGCAGTCCATGGGGTCACAAAGAGTCGGACACGAATGAGCGACTGAACTGAACTGAACTCAACAGACATGAACTTGGGCAAACTTCGGGAGACAGTTTGCCCAAGGGAAGGAGAGGGAAGCCTGGCGTGCTGCAGTCCATGGGGTTGCAAGAGTCAGTCATGACAGCTATTGAACAACAACAATCAACAGAATATATATATATATATATATATATATATATATATATATAAATCTCCCAATTCATTCCACCCCACCTCTTCCCCCGTCACTGGTGTTCACACATTTATTCTCTACTTAAATAGTTTGAGTAGATTTGTTTTCTACTTAAATACTTTTTTCTCTTTTTGAATGAAATAAAAGATAATAACCAATGTCTAAAAAGGCTCCTTCACTTCAAGACATCAGCAGGAGTTTTAAGAGTATGTCATCTGAAACATCTCCCTCCCCTTAAACCAAGAAGTTAACAGACTTGGAGGACGTGAGTAGAACTCCTTACCTAACTCATGAGGGAACTCCTCGCACAGGATGGCTATGGAGGTGCTGAGTCCCTGCAGAAGAGACAAGGTGCAGGAGGCCCCGATGGCCAGGCCATCAATGAAATTGTGGAGGGCGTCACTGAGCGTTATCATCCAGGCGATCGTCCCTATTTCTGAGAGCTTCGGCCCCTTCAAACAAGTACACGAGCTTGACTCTTTTTTTCCATCCTGTAAAATAACAGAAAATCAATCCACAGGATAACCGACACTTCTTGAAAGTCCAAGCCGTACAGAGAAGTAGATGTATTATGTGTTGAGAGAGACAAATGTTTCCAACAGAAAGTTTTTCATAGTGGATAGGAACCACTAATCATAAACAATGGAGGCAAAAAACTTGGAGAAAGGAAAGGAAGAGACTGACAGGCCTTGAACAAACCACTTAAAAGACATTTTACTCTAGTTTCCCTTCAAACAATCCTTTTGACTTGTATGAACAAATTCTTCCTACTCGCTTCCTCAAATGTAATATTAATAGACATTAACCTAAGAATTTGATTTATTCATACACTTTAAAGTAAAAGAAGTTTTTCAAAGACTGAATTTAAATTCTTTTCCATGTTATAATTTGAATGCGAAATCCACATTTAACGCATGATAACATCAAGGAGTATGTATTCTAATCTATCCTGTGCCAACCCTTTAACTGTGAGCAAGTAATCTGAGCTTTAGCGTCTGTGATCGTGAAGTGAAGAGAATGCACTAAATTATTCATTTATTTTTCAATGACTTAGTAAGTTTCCACTGTGTTCCAGGTAGAGTTCTGGGTGTTTAGGCTATAATAACGTGGTCCCTACAAGCTCTAAATTTCAATGATTCTCTTAACAAATTACATGAAGTATGATTAAAACAGGCTTGTCTTTACACAACACTTCTTTCCACCATGAAACAACAGAAAATCCTAGAGCAGAGTCTTTGTAAGAATTTTAATTTCCGTAACAAATTTTTTCAAACAAAATTTAAATTTCCATAAAATTTACAAAATTGTATAAAATCAAATGACAGATGCCAACTGAAGCCTATTCCAGAAACTGTGGGAAAAGATAATAGAATGCAAATTCATTTTTAAGTAGGGAAGCAATTTGCAATTAACTGGAGAACATTTCATTCCTAATTATCCCCCCCTCAACTCTACCTCAGCAGCTAATCAACATATTTATTGAACATCTGCAATTTATACAACAGTCTATTGAATGCTATGGGAAGGCACAGAAGTGGAAAACACAGGTTCTATCTCCAAGAAGTCTATTTACCTTGGAGAAACAAGATGTAAAGTATATGACTGACTCTAAAACTTGGGCAACATATATCGACTGAAAAGGGCTTCCTTCAGAGCGATCGTCTGAGAGGTGGTGCTTTTTCTCTGACGTCACTTAACTGCTCAAAACACTTTGGGGACTATTCTTTCAAAGCTGACTTCCAGTCTTGCCACACAATTTTCGCTGTTTCATTAGTGGCAAATCTTCATCTTTGAGGGATGTTTTGTTTGTGCACGCGTGCATGCTCAGCTGCTTCAGTCGTGTCTGACTCTTCGTGACCCCACGGACGGTAGCCCGCCAGGCTCCTCTGTCCATGGGATTCTCCAGGCGAGAACACTGGATTGGGTTGCCATGCCCTCCTCCAGGGGGTTTTCCAGGCCCAGGGATCTAACCCATGTTTCCTGTGGCTCCTGCATTGCAGGTGGATTCTTTACCACTGAGCTACCAGCAATTTGCAAGGGGAACATCCCCTTCTCTCAAAAACACAGGAAGCAACATTAATCTCCTTTTACTTTAAAAGGCAGTTCTTATCAGCATAAAAAGAATTCCTTCTGGTTTTAAAATGTGGTCTTTTCACTGTACAGTGTTAAAACATAAACTGAAGCAAATTAAATAATTTAAGAGTTCATTCAAGCAAGAATGGGTTCCAAGCTAGCAGTGTCAAACCGGGAGTAGTTAGGAGCACTCTGGGGATGGGAAGCTCAGAGAGACACATTTATGGAGAAAAGATGGAAGCAAAGCAAGGAAATTATTGGTTGACTACAGCTCAATGCCTAGTTGGATGTTAGGAACTGACTGTCCTTAAGTTTTGATTTTATAACTTTGAGGCTTTGCTTTTGGATTGCTTACATATGACATTTGAGCCACCTCAGCTTGTGTCCTTATTTAATTAATTCAATAGTTGATATATCTTAAATGCACCATGTAATAAACAACAATGACTTCAGTTCAGTTCAGTTCAGTCCCTTTGCTCAGTCATGTCTGACTTTTTGCAATGCCATGGATTGCAGCACACCAGGCCTCCCTGTCCATCATCAACACCCGGAGTTTACACAAACTCATGTCCATTGAGTTGGTGATGCCATCCAACCATCTCATCCTCTGTTGTCCCCTTCTCCTCCCTCCTTCAGTCTTTCCCAGATTCAGGGTCTTTTCCAGTGAGTCAGTTCTTCACATCAGGTGGTCAAAGTATTGGAGTTTCAGCTTCAACATCAGTCCTTCCAATGAATATTCAGGACTGATTTCTTTTAGGTTGGACTGGTTGGATCTCCCTTCCAGTCCAAGGGACTCTCAAGAGTTTTCTCAAACATCACAATTCAAAAGCATCAATTCTTCGGTGCTCAGCTTTCTTTATAGTCCAACTCTCACATCCATATATGACCACAGAAAAAACCATAGCCTTGACTAGACAGACCTTTGTTGGCAAAGTAATGTCTCTGCTCTTTAATATGCTGTCCAGGTTGGTTATAACTTTCTTCCAAGGAGTAAGCGTCTTTTAATTTCATGGCTGCAATCACCATCTGCAGTGATTTTGAATCCCCCCAAATAAAGTCTGTCATTGTTTCCACTGTTTCCCCATCTATTTGACATGAAATGATGGGACCAGATGCCATGATCTTAGTTTTATGAACACTGAGTTTTAAGCCAACTTTTTCACTCTCTTCTTTCATCAAGAAGCTCTTTAGTTTTTCTTCACTTTCTGCCATAAGTGTGGTGTCATCTGCATATCTGAGGTTATTGATATTTCTTCTGGTAGTCTTCATTCCAGCTTGTGCTCCATCCAGCCCAGCATTTCTCTTGATGTACTCTGCATAGTTAAATAAGTAGGGTGACAATATACAGCCTTGATGTACTCCTTTCCCTATCTGGAACCAGTCTGTTGTCCCATGTCCAGTTCTAACTGTTGCTTCCTGACCTGCATACAGATTTCTCAGGAGGCAAGTCAGGTGCTCTGGTATTCCCATCTCTTTAAGAATTTTCCACAGTTTATTATGATCCACACAGCCACAGGCTTTGGTTTAGTCAATAAAGCAGTAGTAGATGTTTTTCTTGAACTCTCTCGCTTTTTCAATAATCCAATGGATGTTACCAATTTGATCTCTGGTTCCTCTGCCTTTTCTAAATCCAGCTTGAACATCTGGAAGTTCATGGTTCGTGTACTGTTGAAGCCTGGCTTGGAGAATTTTGAGCATTACTTTACTAGCGTGAGATGAGTGCAATCGTGCAGTAGTTTGAGCATTCTTTGGCCTTGCCTTTCTTTGGGATTGGCGACTGCACGGCACTGGAGCAGCCAAGGAGATACCCCATGTCCAAGGGCAAAGGAGAAGCTCCAGAAGGATGGTAGGAGGGGTGAATTCATGTTTAGAAACAAACCCCATTCCCACCAGAGACACTCAGAGGGCACAAACAAATCTTGTGCGTGCCAGGACCCAGGAACCCCACAGAGACTGAGACAGAACTGTGTTTGAGTGTCTCCTGAGGAGACAGGGGTCAGCAGTGGAGTGCTTCAGGGGCAGGGGCTCTGGGTGCAGCAGACCTGGGTATGGCATAAGCCCTCTTGGAGGAGGTCGTCATTACCCCACCACAGAGCTGCCAGAACTTACACAGGACTGGGAAATAGAATCTTGGAGGGCACAAACAGAATCTTGTGTGCACCAGGACCCAGGAGAGAGGAGCAATGACCCCAGAAGAGACTGACCCAGACTCGCCCGTGAATGTCCAGGAGTCTCCAGTGGAGGCGTGGATAAGTGGTGGTTTGCTGCAGGGTTGGAGGCAGACTGTAGCAGTGTGCGCATGGGACCTTTCGAAGGAGGTCACCATTATCTTCATTACCTTCAACATAGTTTGACCCCAGGTAAATAGCAGGGAGGGAACACAGCTCTACCCATCAACAGAAAACTGGATTAAAGATTTACTGAGCATGGCCCCATTCTATTGTATTGTATTGATTACAACAGAGAAAGGCATGTGTCAAGGCTGTATACTGTCTCCCTGCTTATTTAACTTATATCATGAGAAACACTGGGCTAGATGAAGCACAAGCTGGAATCAAGATAGCAGGGAGAAATGTCAATAACCTCAGATATGCAGATGGCACCACACTTAAGGCAGAAAGTGAAGAACTTGAAGAGCCTCTTGATGAAAGTGAAAGAAGAGAGTGAAAAAGTTGGCTTAAAATTCAATGTTCAGAAAACTAAGATCATCGCATCTGGTCCCATCATTTCATAGCAAATTATTTGGGGGGGATTCAAAATCACTGCAGATGGTGACTGCAGCCATGAAATTAAAAGACTCTCACTCCTTGGAAGAAAAGTTATGACCAACCTAGACAGCATATTAAAAAGCAGAGACATTACTTTTCCAACAAAGGTCTGTCTAGTCAAGGCTATGGTTTTTCCAGTAGTCATGTATGGATGTGAGAGTTGGACTATAAAGAAAACTGAGGGCAGAAGAATTGATGCTTTTGAACTGTGGTGTTTGAGAAGAATCTTGAGAGTCCCTTGGACTACAAGGAGATCCAACCAGTCCATCCCAAAGGAAATCAGTCCTGAATATTCATTGGAAGGACTGATGTTGAAGCTGAAACTCCAATACTTTGGCCACCTGATGTGAAGAACTGATTCATTGGAAAAGACCTTGATGCTGGGAAAGATTGAAGGAGGGAGGAGCAGGGGACAACAGAGGATGAGATGGTTGGATGGTATCACTGACTCGATGGACATGAGTTTGAGTAACTCCGAGAGTTGATGATGGATAGGGAGGGCTGGCATGCCGCAATCCATGGGATCGCAAAGAGTCAGACATGACTGAGCGACTGAACTGAACTGAACTGAGCATGGCCCCGCCCATCAGAACAAGACCCAGTTTCCCCCTCAGTCAGTCTCTCCCATCAGGAAGCTTCCATAAGCCTCTTATCCTTCTCCATCAGAGGGCAGACAGAATGAAAACCACAATCACAGAAAACTAACCAATCTGATCACATGGACCACACCCTTGTCTAACTCAATGAAGCTATGAGCCATGCTATGCAGGGCCACCCAAGACGGACAGGTCATTGTGGAGAGTTCTGACAATGACTTAGTACATGTCAAATGGGTGGCTTGAGTGAAAAGTCCCAGATTAGGAAACAATTACTGACAAAGAGAAACAAAGGCAATCACGAGAAAAGCCATAGAGAAAGTGACCTTGGCTTTGCAAAAACTTACTACCAAGATACACTTCAAAAGACTAGTTGTTTTTCTTTTCCAACTTGGTTTACCTAATCACATATTTATAATTTCCTTATTTACTTGTGATGACTTAGGGAAAAGCTTGCTAGACCAAGTCTTGACTACCTGACATTTTGTACAGAGCCTGTATACAAATTCCTTTAATTCTGAAAAACAAATTAATATATCAGGCATAGTTCTTTTACCTCTGAGTACAGATATTACTATGTTTATTATACTTCCTTTAATCTTATAATCTTATAATCTTATAATCTCAAATAACACTGTTGGCTAGATTAACTGTTATACGTTTTTAAAAGTCTTAGAAGAAATGAAAGCAGGCAAACATTCGCAAACAGTTCTTTTTTAATTCACCTGAACAAAGTCACTGAGCAGAGAGAACACTAGAGTCAAGTCTTTGTTAAATTAGGAATATTCTCTTTCCCGTTATTTTTTTTATCTTTCTTTGGTCTTGTTGCTTGTTTGCTTTCTTCCTTGTTTGACTTGTACACTAAAAACGAGGCTATTTCTAACCTCAGTCATGATAAGGCAATGCAATCTAATGAAAGGACCACTGGTCTGAAATCCAAGAGAACTAAGGTCTTGCTTGGCTCTGACAAGAATTACAGTGTAATCATCAGCAAGGTGCATAAAATTGCTCACCTAAATCACTAACGAAAATGAAGTCAAAGCAAAGCACAGACTAATCAGAAGGAGGGGAGAAATAATAGCATGAACAAAGTTATGAGAGGGGAAGGGAGACTGAGTACAATCCCAACTTAAGTATGGAGGGGAAGAAGAAAAAGTAAAATAAAAAAGCAGTAAGAAATCATAATGAAGAAAGCAACTGGGCTTATTGCAGAACAGTTTAAAGTTAAATAAGGCAGTTAAAGAAAGTTAAAGAAGACCAAAAAAAGAGACAAAGAGGCGGGTGTGAGAGGAGGAGGAAGAGGAAGACAGGAAGAAGAAGGAGTGGCATATGTTGGGAGGAGCTGCTGCTGCTGCCGCTAAGTCGCTTCAGTCGTGTCCGACTCTGTGCGACCCCACAGACAGCAGCGCACCAGGCTCCCCCGTCCCTGGGATTCTCCAGGCAAGAACACTGCAGTGGGTTGCCATTTCCTTCTCCAATGCATGAAAGTGAAAAGTGAAAGTGAAGTCGCTCAGTCGTGTCCGACTTCTAGCAACCCCATGGACTGCAGCCCACCAGGCTCCTCCGCCCATGGGATTTTCCAGGCAAGAGTACTGGAGTGAGGTGCCATCGTCTTCTCCATGGAAGGAGCAGGAAGAGCTATCAAAAGAGGAAGATAAGTAGGATGAGGAAAAGGAGAAGAAAAAGGAGAGGGTGGAGAAGAACAAGAAGGAGGGCAAAGAGGAGGAGGAAGATTAGGAAAAAAAAGAACGAACTTGGTTATCCTGCATAGGACATGGATCATATAAATATGGCTTATACCTGCAATGAAATACTATGCAGAGTAGCAGAGATGATGAATATCTGTATTTTTCCAAAACATAGCATTGAGGTAAAGTATATTTATATTTATACATAACAACATGCCTAGTAGGCACCTTTTGTAAAAAATTAGTATTATAATCTCATGATGGTTTGAGTGCAACTTGAAAAGATACATATAAAAATGCTAATCATGGTTCTCCCTTGAGGACAGTACTATGGGTAATCCTTGGGTTTCTTCTTTTGTCTTTTATGGGTGTTCTGGATTTTTTGCATTATGTTATTACAATACTCAGAAAACAAAACATTAAAGCCGTGGGATGAGAACCAGCAAGAGGCAAAAGTGAACCTGTAATAACTCAGGAGTTATCACCAGCAAACAAGGTAAAGCTGGAAAAGCAGGCTGCCTTCCAGGTTTAGTCTGCATTTAAGAGGGTGTATGGTCCTACTGAGTGAAATCCTTTCTTGTTAAATTAATGGCTGCAAAGATCAGCATGAACACTATCAGAATTCACTCTGCATTGGGGGAGGCAATGTGAGCAATGATTAATAAAAATGTTTTTTATGGTTTGTTATCTTCTATTTTACTGATAAGAAGGTAAAAGCAAGCAACCACTGCAGTTAAAGTTAAATTTCAAATTCCATATACCATGCTGAAAGAATTTTACATAGCAAGAATTCTGGTTATTAAAAAAAAAAGCACCAAGTCAAAAAGGAAAGTAGAAATCCCCCAAAAACCATAATTAAGATGGCAAAAGGAAGTACAAATAAACAAAAGCTGAAAATTATATGCAAAGCTAAACATAAAATCTACACCCATAAAAGAGAAACTGATATAACATAAAAACTATAAAATATTATTTTAAGAGGCCACAAATAAAGAGAGGTGAGAGTTAAAGAAGAGGCACTGAATGCAAGCTAGCTTAATGATTCAAGGGAATGGGCTTTGGCACCAAATGGATGTGAGTTTAAGTAATGGCTCTGCTACTTAATAGATCCATGTCCTTTGGAAAGTTACTTGGATCTTAGCTAATGCAGTAAGGCAAGAAAAGTAAATAAAGGGTATATACATATTGGGAAGAAATAAATAAAACTGTCTCTGTTGGCAAACGGACATGACTGTCTATGTAGAAAATGCTAAAGGCTCAACAAAAAAGCTCCTAAAACATAATAAGCAAGTCTGGCAAGGTTACAGGATGCAGGTTAACATATAAAACTCAGTTGCTTTCCAATATGCCAGCAATGAACACGTAGAATTTGAAATTAAAATCATAATAGCATGTATATTGGTACCCCCTAAAATTAACTACTCAGGTATAAATCTAACAAAATAGGTGGAAGACCTATATGAGGAAAGGCACAAAACTATGATGAAAGAAATCAAAGAATTATTCCATTCATGCATTAGAAGACAATGAATAGTTGTCAAAATGTTAGTCCTTTCCAAGTTGAACAACAGACGCAGTGCAATCCCAATCAAAATCTCAGAATGTTATTTTGTCGACATTTTTTTAAATTCTTTTTTTATTTTTTTTTTTATTTTTTGTTTTTGTTTTTTTTTTTTTTAGTTTTTTTATTTTTTAAATTTTAAAATCTTTAATTCTTACATGCATTCCCAAACATGAACCCCCCTCCCACCTCCCTCCCCATAACATATTTCTGGGTCATCCCCATGCACCAGCCCCAAGCATGCTGCATCCTGCGTCAGACATAGACTGGCGATTAAATTCTAAATCTATATGAAAACAAAAAATTCCTGGAATAGCTAACACAACATTGAAGGAAAAAAAGAAGTTAGTTAACTGACACTATCTCACTTCAAGACTTACTACGAAGCTACAGTAATCAAGATGGTGCAGTATTGATGGAATAATAGATAAATAGATCAATGGAACAGAATAGAGAGCCTAGAAATAGACACATATAAACATGGTCTACTTATCTTGAACCAAGAAGCAAAAGCAATACAATGGAGGAAGTCTTTTCTTATATTCTGTGGCTTGTCTTCTCATTCTGTTGGCATTGTGTTTTGCAAGAAGGTTTAAATGGTACTGAAATAAATGGATATCCATATTAAAAAAAAAAAAGAAAAACAAGAGTCTAGACACAGACTTGACACCCTTCACAAAAAAATGAACTCAAAATGGATCATAGACCTAACTATAAATGCCAAACTCTAAAACTCCTAGATGATAAGATGGGAGAAAACCTAGATGACCCTGAGTACGGCCATGGCTTTTTAGATACAACACCAAAAGCATAATCCGTGAAAGAAAGAATTGCTGGCCTGGACTTTATTAAACTTTAAACCTTCTTGCAAAAGACAATGCCAATAGAATGAAAAGACAAGCCACAGAATGTGAGAAAACATTTGCCAAAGACAAATATCTGGTATCTGATAAAGACTTAAGCAAAACATACAATAAGAAAACAATCAATTAAAAAATGAGCCAAAGACCTTAACAGACACTTCATCAAAGAAGACTTACAGAGGGCAAATAAGGGTATGAAAAGATGCTCCATATCATATGTCATCAGGGAAAAGCAAATTGAAACAAGATAACGCTACACACCTATTAGAATGGCCAAACTCAGTAGCACTGACACCACCAAATACAGGCAAGGATTTGGAGCAGCAAGAACACTCATTCATTGCCAGTGGGGATGTAAAATGGTACAGACACTTTGGAAGACAGTTTGGCAATTTCTTACAAAACTAAACATATTCTTCCCATACAATTCAGCAGTGATGCTCCTTGATAGTCACCCAGAGAAGCTGGAAACTTATGTCCACATAAAGACCTGTACACAGATGTTTACAGTAATTTTTTTCCTAATTGTGAAAATTTGGAAGCAACTAAGATATCCTTAATTAAGTGAGTGGATAAATAAACTATGAGACATCCAGACAACAGAATCTTATTAAAGTCCCCCAGCCTCCAAATGAGCTATCAAGCCATGAAAAGACATGGATGACTCTTAAATGTACATTACTAAATACAAGAAGCCAAATTTGAAAAGGCTACATAGTGTATGATTGTAACTATATGACATTCTGAAAAAGGCAAAACTATATATGGAGACAATAAAAAGATTAGTGGTTGCCAGTTGGTGGAAAAGAGAGATGGATATGTGAAGCACGGAGAACTTTAGGGCAGCGGACATGCTCTATATGATGCTACAGTGATGGATACATTACACATTTGTTCAAACCCATGGAATGTAGAAAACCAAGAGTGAAATGGAAACAGTGGACTCTGGTGATTATGATATGTCCATGGATGTTCACCAGTTGTTAATGTACTGATCTGGTGGGGGACATTGATAATGGGGGAGGTTACACAAGTGTGGAGACAGGGAATATATGGGAAATCTCTGTACTTTCCTCTCAACTTTGCTAAACTGCTCTTAAAAAAAAAAAAAACTTGGAATTGATTTTAGATTCCTTATCTGTAGAATAGAGAAAATACTACTACCCACTCCATAGGATTAAATGATGATTAAATGACATGTCTATAAACTAAGTATGCCACAAATGGGTACTATTGCCACATAGATTATTTTATCTAACAAAGCACAGAGGAATTAAGCATTACTAAAAGGAAAAGAAACAAAAACTGCCTGAGAAGTGTGTGCATGACCAAAGGCTGCTCACATATGATCCTTAAATAAATTCTCCTGCATACTGATCGAGATGATTGGAGAAAATGGGAGAAAAAGTAAATCTATGCAAAAAAGGAGCTTTGGAAAAGTGAGCAGGTGCAGCGACATATTAAAAAGAAACAAGGAGCGACTCCCCCAGTGCTCCAGTGGCTGAGTCTGCCTTGCAATGCAGGGGACTCAGGTTTAATCTCTGGTCAGGGAACCAAGATCTCACACGCCTCGGAGCTACTGAGCCTGTGCACAAAAGATCCCGCTTATGGCAACTAAGACCCAACACAGACAAACAAATAAATACTAAAAAAAAAAAAAAGGAAAAAAGAAAAATTGTTAACTAGGAAGTGTGAGCTTGGACATAAATATACTCTACTGAACTTTCAACTACTAAGAGTCAGGAGGTTAATTAGCCAGAAGGTAAAATCCACTATAAAAAGTATGTAGTCTGAGTTAACAAGTTTATCTGAATCAGACAACTGACCGCTAATAGGAAGAAAGGCATCTCTAAGATGTAAAGTAGTATCCTACATAGTTAGCGTTTCAGTTTACAAAGAGCTTTCATATATTAGTGTCTTTGTTTTCTTTTGACCTTTACAACATCCTCATGAGTAAAACAGAACAAATATAGTATCCTAATTTTAGAGACAAGGAGAATGACAATCCAAGAATATAAAGTACTTGCTCAACATCACACAGGTGTTGGGATTAAGCTCCTTAATTATTTACCAAACACCTATTTTAGAGCAGGCAGGAACTCTGCAAAGAACCGAGAACTGAAACATAAATAAAAAGAACCTGCATGTTGTTGGAATTCATAGTCCCCAAAGGAACATCCAAGATTCAAACTTCAGGGCTGTGATGATTAATTCCCATTAGCCCTTTCAGAATGACTTCCCACCTTCTCACCCTGCTCTCTGTCCTGAAGCTGTTTTTCCTGAATGGGCCATTGCTACAGGCTTCCTGTCCTCTGGTTTCCATTTAAGATGGACAACTAGTAAGCCTTACAGGGAATTCAGGGGGAGAAAGAAAGGAGAAATCAAGATCTTTATTCCTTTGATACCCTCTTGTGCGGTCGACTCAAGCCGTCAATGACCCTCAAATGGAGAACACAGCTCGTCTCAAGACAACTTTATTCCTAGAAGCTCCTTTCTCTCCCTCCTTTGGGTCCAGGGGTGGTAATAATTTTGCCATTACTGGTCCCTGGTTCAAGCACTACTCTTCTACCCAACTCGTACCTTATAAATCAATCTTCCTGAAATTATTCTACTTTGAGTGGTCTGTTTCCTATTGGATCCTGATAGAATCACTGGTGCTGGAAATGGCCATAAAAAAACAGGCCTCAAAATGGAATATAACTGGGTTTTTCATACATTCAAAGTATGGGAAATGGAACAGTGGTTACCCACGGGTAGGCTGCATTTTTCGCCGAAACCCAGGGCATGAAAGGGCTCTGCAAGATCTGGGCTGTGCTCTAAGTTTTCCTGCCATTTGGTTCTTACGACCCAGCAGACTAAGTGTTATTAGAAAAGTCTGTGGCAGAGAGAGATGCTGAAAGGAGCCTTCTGGCAAGCCCTGGTCAGAGAATTCACAGCACAGGTCCCTAAGATGTTAGGGTAAAGCCATGCCCTCTTTTGCCATTAACTATTCTTTATCTATCCCTGGTGGCTCAGATGGTAAAGCGTCTGCCTACAATGCGGGAGCCCTGGGTTCGATCCCTGGTTTGGGAAGATCCCCTGGAGAAAGAAATGGCAACCCACTCCAGTACTCTTGCCTGGAAAATCCCATGGACGGAGGAGTCTGGTAGGCTACAGTCGATGGGGTCACAAAGAGTCGGACATGACTGAGCGACTTCACTTTCACTTTCTTTTCATTCTTTATCTCAAGGCTTCCCAGGTGGCACTAGTGGTAAGGAAACCACCTGTCAGTGCAGGAGACATAAGAGATGCAGGTTCTATCCTTCGGTTGGGAAGAGCCCCTGGAGGAGGCGTGGCAACCCATTTCAGTATTCTTGTCTGGAGAATCCTCATGGACAGAGGAGCCTGGTGGGCTACAGTTCACAGAGTCACAAAGAGTCAGACACAACTGAAGCAACTGAGCATGCACACACACAATTTTTATCGCAAAAGCTGTGACTTGCTTGCTCCTGCGTCCTTGGAGAGACTTACCTCGTGCCCATGGGACATCAAGTGAGTGAGAGGTCATACACAACATGAACTGGAAGTTATCTGATCCAACAAGCCATAAATTCAGTTGCCCACACCAGCATTCCATTATCAAATTTATAAACAAAAACAAGCCCATACCAGCCTTGAAGATACAAGCAAATTACAATGGCAGTTGATTCAGACCCTCATAACCTAAGCCTAATACTGCATCTCTTTTTCCTCAACAACAGTAAGGCTACATGGGGCATTTCCTATGGCCAGTTAACTGTGAATAGTGTTCCAACACCAACCAGCTATAGAATCTTACTCACAATGAACTTAAAATATAGATAAAGATAAATCCTCCAAGTGGGCAGAACTTTTAAGCGTGATGTTGAACTTCATGTAGAAGTAATGGCTGAGATATAGGTCTACACTAACTCATGAGGGAGAGCTCAAAGAGTGGGCCAGGTGAACAGAGACTTTCAAAAGACAAAACTGGAAACTGGTGGCAGAGATCTGGGGAAAAATATTTAGACGGACCACTTGTAAAAGGTGCAGAATGTGAAGACCATTCTATTCTGTTGAATCTCATAAGAGGCTACCACCGAGGATGGTCTCAATAATAAGCACCAAGAAGACTGTAAATATCATTTTGGGCATCTTTCATCAGCCATCCCAGTGTCTGCTTAATGGCCTATACACAAAGAAGTCAGATTAGTGGGGATGGAGACCATTCATGGGGGATTTCAAAGTGCTCTAACACAAATTTGGAGAGAAAGAGGAGAGGGGGACCAGGGTATTTTATTCCCTGGGCTCCCTCCTTGGTGGGGTAACTTAGGCTGGCCATGACCCTAATGAGAGATCCCTGCTCCACTGAACAGTGGCTTTCTGTACAACACTAGTTCCCTCCAAGTTCTAGTAAACTTCTTCCTCCCCCTTCCCTTTGGACATAAGATTGCTAACAGTTCCACCATTTCAAGTTCCAAGTTTATTGCACTTTCCCCTGTGGTTAACCCACACCTTGCCCCGAATTTTGTAAATTGCCCATTTTCTATTTTGTATCTTTCCTTGAAAATGCCATCTCTTCTGGAAAGGATGATTGATTCAAACTCATCTGCTCATTCCCCATACAGCAATCCCTGACTCTGTATATACTATTAAATATATTTCAACAGAAAAACTTGCAAAAAGGATTAAATAGACACAAAGATATAAAGAGTTAAAGGCACTATTCTGCTGCTGCTGCTTCGTCACTTCAGTCATGTCAGACTCCGTGTGGCCCTATGGACTGTAGCCCACCAGGCTCCGCTGTTCATGGAATTCTCCAGGCAAGAATACTGGGGAGGGTTACCATGCCCTCCTCCAGGGGATCTTCCCAACCCAGGGATCGAACCTGGGTCCCCTGCATTGCAGGCAGATTCTTTACCACTGAGCCGCCAGTGAAGCCCTAAAAGCAATATACAATATAAAATTTCAATAGATTTTGTTTTTATAACTATATTTTCAAGTGATTTCAATGGACTTTATAGCTGATGGTTCCTTTATCCTTCCTCTAGCCCTAAAAAGTCAGTCTCAGCTCACAAAAACCAAAATCAAACTTCACAGGAGAAAGGAGAAATTATTTTTATTCTTTAATGCCTATAACCAAATGTAATTCGAATATACTTAGTCTCTAGTCATTTGGTTTCAGGAAAAAACTTCATAACCATTTTCAAAACTCTCCTTGCAATGAAAATAACCATTAACAAGAAAATAACAATTTCCAGAAACCTTGAAAATGGTTTCCTTTCCCTCTGCCTCTTCTGCGAAATTAGACTGAAGTTGTTTAGCTCCTTAGGAGTTGAAATAATAGTTTCTCATTTTCAGCTGGGGACCATATCACTTTACTATCCTACAAAAATAATTTAAGAGAAATCTGAGGGGTTTTCAAGAAATTATGCTCCTATTTTGCCAATGAAACTTAAAGTATATAGTAATTAAGTATTTACAGTTTCCTAATGGACCACTTACGCCACTCTGAAAGGAAGCCTACTGTTTCTACAGACCAGGAGGGCATTAATACTCTGATACATTCGGGAAGCAGAACACCATTTCTTATAAAAAGCCTGCATAATGTACTCCCCATCCCACACAACCCTCATTATTACTGAGAAGTCTTAAAGGGACTCAGAAGGCACTAGGAAATTGGTTAAGTTTTCATGTAAGTTGGAGAAATTTGTTGCTGCGCTCTTGAAAAATGAAGTTCCCCAAAAGCAGGGATACCTACATTGCTCAGTATGAAGTCCTACAGACTAGTTCAGATGAGGAGACATGGGAAGGGTGGGATGTGGTAGGGGAACCGCCCCCATGCAGCAGCTGCCTGTGGTGTAATTACCATCTGACATGAATTATGTGAAATGAACTGAAATACAGAAGATCCCACCCAGTGCACTGCAAGTGACTGACTACCCAGGCCTGCAAAAGATGAGGGTGGGCTGTCTGATCTGCAGAGAACTAGAAGCACAAGTTTCTTAGGGCAAGAAGCTCAGGACAGTGATAAGAGACCAGGAATGACAGCTGACAAGAAGGACAAGAGCAAGCGCCAGCTGCAGTCACTGCAACAGAAGAAGCGATGATGAGCACAGTGGAGGTGTTAAGAAACAGGCAGCCCGCCAGCAGTGAAGAAAGTGAGCAACAAAGGGTCAACCCTGTCCTCTGAGACAGCAACCAGTCCCTGGGCTCTAGTAAAACGGAGCATCGTCACTTAGTATGTGGAGAGTGAGGGGTGAGAATTACACAGTACACAGGGGATGGGGTACCAGGACCTCCTTTCCTCTTAAAGATATAAATATGATTCTCTGAGGATTCGCTTACCAGTTAAAGAAAAGAAGAATTTTATTGACATACAGTTGATTTACAATGTTGTGTTAATGTCCGCTGTATGGGAAAGTGACTCTGTCATACATACATACATATTCTTTTATTAAAAACAAAGATGTAATTTTATTGGCTTTGTTTCCACTCGTTGTTTGTTTGCTTGCTGTTGTTGGGTTTCATTGTTTTTATTTTTTATTTTCTGGCTGTGCCACTTGGCATGTGGGATCAAACCCACACCCACTCCATTAAAAGCTCAGAATCTTAACCACTGGACCACTAGGGAAGTCCCATATACAATATTTCTTTATAGTCAAGAAAAGAAATTTCCTACTGAGGAACTGAGCATGAAAGACATAGGGTATACTCAGGGAGCACAGAAGAGTAATAACGATAATAGTAGTAGTGGAAGTGAAAGCCACTCGGTCATGTCCAGCTCTCTGTGACCTCATTGACTGAACAGTCCATGGGATTCTCCAGGCCAGAATGCTGGAGTGGGTAGCCTTTTCCTTCTCCAGGGCATCTTCCCAACTCAGGGATCGAACCCAGGCCTCCTGCACTGTAGGTGGACTCTTTACCAGCTGAGCCACCAGGGAAGCCCAAGAACACGGGATTGGGCAGCCTATCCCTTCTCCAGCGGATCTTCCTGACCCAGGTATCAAACTGGGTCTCCTGCATTGCAGGCACATTCTTTACCAACTGAACTATCAGGGAAGCCCAGTAGTAGTAGTACGAGTCATTTAATCATCACAATAACCTTAAAAGGTTATTGTTCCCACTTTATAAATGAGGAAAGTGAAGTATAAAGAGATTAAGTAATGCTCAGAGTCATACCTCTAGAAAAGAGTAGAGACAGCATTTAAACTTCTATGCCAAACAAGCTATGCCTATGATCTCCAGGAAAGGTGGGGTTTTATTTCCTCTTATTCGCTCCTGTTCATCCAGTAGGTAGCACTACAAGCATTCTGAACACTTAGTGTCTGAATAGATGAAGGTGAAGTAATAGTAAAAGTACATTTTTTCTCATGACAGATTCACAGACCATTGTCATACGCAGCATCTATTCCAGTCTCTCCAAAGAGCAAACATAATGGGCATTTATACAATGTGGGAAAGGTTTGCATAGAAAAATGCCCCTTAATCAATTCCGAACTGGTTCATCTACATTAAAAAAAAACAAAAACTCTGAAAGTGCAGAAGTGTTTTTGTTGTTCTTTGTTTTCTTACCAATTCTTTAATGTCGTGGAGCCAGATCAAAAGCTCCTGGCAGACAAGGATTTTGTCTGCATTTCAGCCCCAAATGTAACACAGCTGAGACTTCCCTGGTGGTCCAACGGTTAGGAATCTGCACTTCCACTGTAGGGGGCCTGGATTTGATCCCTGGTCAGGGAACTAAGATAAGATCCCACATGCCTGTTGCACTGTGCATCCAAAAATTAATTGAATATATATATGGAGGTGTTCAATAAATTTTTAAAAATAAATCAGGGGGAGAGGGGACTTGTTTCGCTCAACTGAATGGACTGACCGAATGCCAAAATCACACTTTAGTCAGCAGATGTCAGCACCTCTATAGCCATTCCAGTGGCCACCAGAGGACTGAAGGCTTTAATTAGCAGCTATTTTGCATCTAATTCAAGGATAGTTACACGGTTTTAAGAAGATTGTTGGAGGAAAGTGAAAGTGAAGTCGCTCAGTCGTGTCCGACTCTTTGCGACCCGTGGACTGTAGCCCACCAAGCTCCTCTGTCCATGGGATTCTCCAGGCAAGAATACTGGAGTGAGTTGCCATTTCCTTCTCCAGGGGATCTTCTCGACCCAGGGATCAGACCCAGGTCTCCCACATTGCAGGCAGACACTTTAACCTCTGCACCACCAGGGAAGCCCTTAAATACAAGAATAGTCTCTCAGAAAACCTCCTATAGAGACACAGAACTTCAGATCCAAGTACTAACATCAAAGATTTCAAGGGAGGAAAGGAAGCCAGGTTGAAAGAAGGGGGAGGAGGCGGGAGAGGGGGGCGAAAGGGGTGGCCTTACAGACGTCTCCTGCCACCTACAGATACCCAGGCGTTATGGGACTTTTCCCTGGGCCTCCAGAGAAGGGAGGACTGGAACTCGGCCCTACCAGAAATCAGAACCAGACCAGAACCAGAATTTGAGTTCTCTGCCAAGAGGAGGTGATCAGTCTCCAATCCTCAGCTCAGGCTGAGGGCCCTTCGACCAGATTCCTACCAGGGGACTAGAAAAACAGGGAAGGATAGGAAGGGTTAAGGAGAGGAAAGAGAGAGGGAAGGGGAGAGAGGTCAATAAAGTCTTTTGTTCCTTACCAGTTAGGGCACTCTGGCCAGTTGTCTGCGTCAGGAGGAGACCAGGGACAAAAGGGTCCCAGCTGCGGCCGCTGGGTCTGGTCCATTGGCAGGCAAGCTGGCCCCTGAGTACCCCGAGTGGTCAGAGTGTTGGAGGAAAGGAGCCTGGGAATCATAGCAGCAACAAAAGCAACCAACACCACTGAGTGCTTACCATTTGAAATGTACTCTTCTAAATGCCTTGAGAAGAGTCCCTCTCACATCCAATCACAGATGAAGTCATGCGGGCGGTAGAGGTAAGGTCAGGACCAAGATCCACCTCACTGGAGATGGAAAAGCCACTGAACCAAGATGATCTGACTCTTAAGCCCACGCAACAGAAGGCAGAAAAGGCTGCTCAGAAAGACTGAGTTTTTCCAGATAAGAAATTTTGAGTTCAGTAATTTATTGCTACAATAACGGGTTATTTTATATTGCTATTGCCAGTTTCCATCCTGAAAGGTACCAGATTCAAGTACCTCTGGTTCTGAGTAGAATACACTAAGCTGATGTGCTAAGGTTTGCTAACACTTCAGACACACTTAAAAATAATACCTCCAATCATTGAGGGGATAAAACACCATCCTCCAGCTTTCAAATCTACTCCATATAATCTTTTGTTTACAGACTGAAGTACAGACGGGGAGAAAGATATAGTTTTCTGACTGCCCCTTCCTGAATTTGTTACATTTAGTAAAATGTGATTTTAGATCTAGGTGCTTATTTGAGATGATCAATACCTATTTAAATAGAACACAGTAACACTTCTGACCTTTCAATTCCTAAAACCAACCAAACTCTTTCCCACCCTAGAGATTTTGCACTTTCCGTTTCCGCAGCCCTGATCTTCTTCTCCCTGATCTTTGCATGCATAGCTGCTTCCTATAGTCTGTATTTTAGCTTAAATATGTCCCTGACCACTCAAACTGCATATGCAGACATCATCACATCATCACATTTCAGTTCCCTGCACAGCATCTATAATCCTATAAGGTTAGGCTGTGTGCCCACAGAGTGCCAGAGATCAGAAACATTTTCTAATTTGCCACAATATCTCCAGGGTATGGAACAGAGATCGGCACTGGGCGTGTGATCACAGGATACACGAGCGAATGACAGAATGAAAAACTGAATCCCATCCTCCTGCCCATTAACACAGCCTCACTGATTTGGCCTATAGACCAGGATATCATTCAGAACATGAAACATTACCCCAAAAGAAGGCTCATTTTAAGACTGCCTTTATTATTCTAAGATATAAGTTAAGTGACTGAAAGTTTGGTCAAAGTCACAAAAACTACAAAGAATCAAGAGAAATTTTCTGCAAAAATGACACCCTCCCAGTAAAGAATTTTTGCAGTTTTACTTTCCAAATGTAAAACAATCTCTCGATTTACTTTTTTCACAACCTAGAAAACTATTGATGATCCCTCACTTCAGTTTTTCTGATACGTATTTTACAACCTAATAATAAAAGATGAACTAGAAAGCATCAAGCCAGACGCACGATTTACTAACACTTCAAAAGTAATCTTTACTGGTGCCTTCTGAGCTATTGAATTATTTTTTCTTAATCTGACTTCACTGAGTTGCTGTAAAGGTTTAATAAAGTCATGCTCATTAGCAATTTGATAATCTTAAGTAGAAGAAGTTTCAATAAAGTTTGTTCCTTTTTTTTTTTACTTTTAATGCTCTGATACTTGATGTCAGAAATAAAAAGCAAACAGAATAATTTTAAAAAGAAATGGGGTCATGTATACTCTGCTATATTAAAATGGAGAATCAACAAGGGCCTACTGTACAGCACATGAAACTCTACTCAGTGTTGTGAGGCAGTCTGGATGGGAGTGAGGTTTGGGGGAGAATGGATACATGTATATGTATGGCTGAGTCTCTTCACTGTTCCCCTGATCACAACACTGTTAATCAGCGATACCCCAATACAAAATAAAAAGTTTAAGGTTTGAAAAAACATACCAACTGAATAATCAAGTTTTAATATTAAAAAAAGAAAGAAATGGAGGCTTACACATTAAGATCTCTCCTTTTGATTGATAAAAACTCAAACTTATAACAGATCTGGATATATTGGGCCACTGATCAACATAGCAAGCAAAGTTAGATAGGAGAAAGTCACAACTTAACTAACAGAAATGAGTTATTAACCTAATTGCACTGAAATGCTCAAAAAGGGACTAAAATCCCCTATCTAAAAAGCAAGTACACCGGAAAATCAAATCTAACCTCCCATCAACGATCTGACTGTAACCTGATGGTACATTTACTAACAGCAAATACTTAATTTGGTCTTAAATACCTTCAATTATTTTTATTCACTAAGATAACCAGTGAAGTATTGATAGTTACAAAAGTGCTATGTGTGATCAGGACATTTGCCTCAGACATAAAACTGGATAGGAAAAGATAAGCAGATAAATACCTAAAGGGATGTGTGTGTGTATGTGTGTGTATGTGTGTGTGTATGTATGTGTATGTGTGTGTGCGCACGTGTGTAACAATCTGCTGATGCTCTGCTGCGGACTGTAGCAGTATCAAACTCAAAAAACATCTTCTCAAGACCACAGTTGATTTGCAAGATACTTCAGCCTTGTGATCTTTCTAATTTAGAATTCTTGTTTTTGAAATATACAGAATAAATATAACACAGAATAATAGAATATAGAATAAATTTTACCTCCCCAAGAGCTTCTACTCAGGACATGACTTTTACTCATTACACTAAAACATCCCATACTTTGGCAAATTTTTCATCATGCAATCCACTGAGTAAAACTTACTCACCAGGTCTTGATCCAGTATTCCCAAACTGCAAGATGTAGCATGTAAAGAACACAGCACCACATAAATATTTTTAAATGAGCAAACAGGAGATATAAAGAGGCCTATTTTGGCAAGTTCAGTGTTTATGATATGGATATCTTTTATAACTCAACCTTAAAAAAATTTGGAAAAGCTGATATTAAAGACACCGGCAATAGAATATATATTTACATTTTTTCCATTGCTTATGCTGCCTTGCATAATAAAATTAAGCAAGGACACAATAAAACTAAGCAACTCTTTCTGATGCCCAGAATAATTTACTTGAACCTCTTATTTTTTTCTCATTTTTCAAAAGAAAAATGTATTGGCATTCATTCTCAATTTTTTAATCAATCAGCGTGCACGACAAAGCAACACGGCAATTCTTCATTATACTAATGGGGGAAATATTAACTTGACATCAAGCCTAATTGAGTAAAACGTCACTAATTCTTCTCAATAAGGACAAGTCCTGCTTGATTAGTGAAAGCAATTTAGTATAGGACATGTTTAGATAAGTACACTTCTATTGCTTCCAAGAATTCACACTAACAAACAAAATCCACAGCCAGCATGAGGTGTGGCAGAAGGCCTTCAGAAAACCCACCATGTTGTATGGGTAAGATTCATGGGGCATCTCAATTCCAGAATAACAACTTGGTGTTTCTTTAAAGAACTTGAAAACTTTAGGTGCATCTTCCTAACAAATTATTTCAAAAGCAATTTTGATAGAGGATACCCAAAGTACTCTATGGGGAAGGGAATGACTACCCACTCCAGTATTCTGGCCTGGAGAATTCCATGGACTGTATGTTCAGTCCATCGGGTCGCAAAGAGTCGGACACAACTGAGCAACTTTCACTTTCACCTTCAAGTACTCTCCAACCCAGTCTAAAAGGAAAATACAACAAATCATACGTTGTTAGTTATGATATATAAGTAGAATCGAAATTAATGAGGTTTCACTCTGCCGGCAATCCTCAAGTTGTACTGCAGAAGTTCACTTGTAAGTTCATTGTTAGAAATCAGAACTGACTAGAGCAATGTTCCCATTAGGAAGGTCATGTCATGCATATATACAGAAGGAACAGGAGGTTACAAATCAAGACTCCAGGACGGGATCTGATCATAACTTTGCCACTTATTGTCTGTGTGAGTTATTTAACTGAGTTTTCATTAAATCTGTAAACAGACTTAACACCTATTTCACAGGATTGTTGTAGGGATTAAACATACTACAGCACTCTCTACTTTCACCCCTGGGCATTTATTTTCTTTATCAAGTATTCTCAATCATTACTCTGTGCTAGGGCAATGCAAACAAAGACTTTATCAAGGAGAGTATGATATCCTGAAGACCTATGAGACGTCTTCTATTTACACCTGGAAACCTAGCTCCATCTCACCCCAGCCCCCGGCTGTTTCCTTCTGTATTCCTCTGCAGTGTCGCTGAGGACAGAATTGCCTACTAAGTGGGACTTTGTGCACCAAAGTCTCTTCTAATGTACCTGGACACTGAGAAGTTTGGTCTAAAGGGAAAACAAATAACCTCTGAGTTCAACTGCCTTCATATGCTTTATTCACACCTGCTATTTGGTTTTGTTTTCTGCAAACATCCATGAAAACCTTGTTCTCAACTCTTCTGGAAAACTTCATAAACGTAACTCTTGACAGTAAATTGTTCCTATACTAAAGCAATCCATCAATTCTGAACCTTCACAATGTACCCCACCATAACTTCACAGAAAACCCACGGCGTAAAATGCCTTCCTCCTTCCCGCTGTTTTGTGCTTATAAACCTGACCAGAGCCCACAACTTTATACCAACGCTCCTACTCGAAATCAAAAGTTGCCTAATTATTCTGCGATTGAAATAGAGAACTTTGTGGCTTTGAGGCCACACACAAGGCTGGCTGCTGTTGCTCTCACTTAACCCCACACCTTCTCAGCAAGATGGTGATGTTTGGTAGTATGGTAGTGCTAGTAATAAAATGTTACTTCACAGCTACGCTTCTTCATTACTTTTTAAATATTTGATTTAGTTCTCAACATAATCCTTATTGGGAGAGACATCGGCCAATTTAAAGATGAAAAGAAAATTAGTTTTAGGAAAGTACAGTAACCCAACCAGTTGTGAGTCAAAATTTCAACTCTGATCTATCTGGCTCAAGTTCTTTTTTTAAAAAAGTTTTTATGAAAATATAGTTGATTTACAGTGATGTGTTCACTTTAGGTATATAGCAAAGTAATTCAGCTATATATTATATACATATAGATATTCTTTTCCAGAATCTTTTCCACTATAGGTTATTACAAGATATTGAATATGGTCCTCCATGCTATATACAGTAGGTCCTTGCTGTTTATCTATCTTATATACAGTAGTGTATACCTGTCAACCCCAAATTCCCAATTTATCCCTCTCCTTTGGCAACCATAAATTTGTTTTCTACGTCTCTGAGTCTATTTTTGCTTTGTAAATAAGTTCATTTACATCACTTTTTTAGATTTCACATATAAGTGATATTGAACGCTATTTGTCTTTCTCTCTCTGACTTACTTCCCTTAGAATGATAATCTCCAGGTTCATCCATGCTGCTGCACATGGCATTATTTTGGCTCAAGTTCTTTTGACAAAGCAAAGTTGCTCTAATTTTCATGTTACTAATCAATGATACCTAGTGAATAATACTGTAGAGTTCATAAATGACACCATTTTTGCCAGAAAATATTATCTACTCATTTAGTCTTTCACTGCACTTTAAGACTCCTCAATTTTAGAAGAAAAAAAATTAAGTATAGATTATCCATACTTGTTTATAGTACAGAAAAAGAAAAAAATTCCAATAAAATTCAACATTGAGAAAAATACTTAGTAAATTCTGAATATGAGAGAACTTTCTTGATCGAATTAATGGTATCTATTAAAAAAACCAGAGCCAGCCACCTTCCAAACTTAAAAGTGTGCCCATCAAAGTCAGAAACAAGACAAAACACCAGTTATCACTACTTCTACTCAATAGTATCCTGTGAATCCTTGCCAATGTAACAAGAAAAGGAGTTATAACAATTACAAAGAAAAAAACTTGCTTATTTACTCACTGACATCTACATAGGAAATCCAAAAGAGCAAACAAATAAAACACAAAGAATTATAGAAGACTTCAGCAATACTGCAGGATTAAAATCAATACACTGAATTCAATTTACTTCTACATAATAATTAGAAAATAGAGTAGGAAATGATACCATTTATAATGCTCACAGAGCTACAAAGTAATTAGGGATAAATCTAACAGAACACTTTAAAAGACATTTCTACAGAAAATTACAACACAAAGAAAATCTGAAATCTCACAAAAATGTTAGCTGTCCCTCAACTTATCTCTAAGTCCAATGCAATGTCAATAAAAAAACCCAAAATGATATTGACATGAAAGAACAAAAATAATTTTCACTGAAAACAAGAAGGTAAAGAGCCTTGTCTTAGGACATTCAATGTTCACTATAAATTATAATAATGCATTGAGATAATAAGGTTGAAGTTTGTTAATAGACAAATGAAAGACAAATCAAAGTCTAGATATAAGCACATGGATATACAGAAACTTGACATGAGAGCAATAAGATGCGCTCTTCAATAACAGAAGCTAGATTAACTGCTTATCTATCCAGAAAGGAAAAAACTGGGTCCTTTACTTATACACAGAAATAAATTCCACATGGAATATTAAACTTTAACCTTTTTGAAAAAAAATGCAGAAGAATATCTTCTTTACTTTGGCAAAGGGAACCTGTTTTAAACAAAATACAGAAAGTAAAAATCTTGAAAGTATTGATATATTTTACTACATTTAAGTTAAAACTTGAAAAAATTCAATTTAAATGACATGAAAAAAGAAGTCATAGACTTTGAGAATATATTTGTAATCCATTTAATCAATGAAGATTAGCATCCAAAATATATACAAAACTCCTCCAAATGACAAAGACTATCCTTGACTAAGCTTTAGCCAGGATCCTCTGAGCCCAGTTCTCAACTAGACCTCACTCTCGGGCTTCTTTGCACCAGTGTACAGAGTCCAGTTGTAGCAGGGATCATGCTAAGTCAGTTTAGTAAGAATCCCTGTATTCTTGATATCTGATCATCTTGGTCTGCCTTTAGCAAGATTCTGTCAAACTGGTTTAACAAGGATCCTTCCTGGAACTCTCCAGTGGTCCAATGATTAAAACTCTGCTTCCACTATAGGGTACATGGGTTCCATCTCTGGTCAGAGAAGTTCTTCCTGCAGTTCAGTGCAGCCAAAAAAAAGAAAAAAGGATCCCTCCTACTCTGAATGTCTCCACTTAGTAATTCTCTATCCACTGACTGCCTCACCCTGCTTGTTAGACATAAATCCTCAGCTGGCTCTGTTATATTCCAAGTTGAGCCCCACCTCTCTACTCTATAGCAAGAGTTGACCCCTACTTCTATAATCTTAAAGCATTCCTTGCCATTTTAACAAGTCTGAGAATAATATTTCTGCAATACAAATTAATAAGAAAAGATGATAAGCAACTCAACTAAAAATGTGTGAGACAGATGAACAAGAAACACAAAAGGAAACTTATGACCAATAAGCATATAAAGAGATGCTCAACTTCGCTAGTAATCAGAAATAAACAGAGGCTAATCACAGAAAGACACCATTACAAAGTCATTAAATAAGCAATAGGTATTTTTGTAAAGTCTGAAATGTCCAACAATCATGAAAGAAAGCAATTCTCCAATTGTGGAGAAAATGTGAATTCTCCTCTGATGCTGATGAGAGTGTAAATAAGTATAACAGTCTGGAGAGTGATTTGTTGTTATTCAGTAAAATTACATATGGACATACCCGATGACCCATTTCTTACAAGTCCAGCTATGTACCCCAACCTTTCTCACAGAAGTTCTATGAGACAAGCCCTAGTACCTTAAGGCATCCATAGTATATAGTAAATTATTTTGTTTGTTGTACACTTTTCCATATATATATATATATATATATATATATGTTTTGCCTCTTGATGAAAGTGAAAGAGGAGAGTGAAAACATTGGCTTAAAGCTCAACATTCAGAAAATGAAGATCATGGCATCTGGTCCCATCACTTCATGGGAAATAGATGGGGAAACAGTGGAAACAGTGTCAGACTTTATTTTGGGGGGGCTCCAAAATCACTGCAGTTGGTGACTGCAGCCATGAAATTAAAAGACGCTTACTCCTTGGAAGAAAAGTTATGACCAACCTAGATAGCATATTCAAAAGCAGAGGCATTACTTTGCTGACTAAGGTCTGCCTAGTCAAGGCTATGGTTTTTCCTGTGGTCATGAATGGATGTGAGAGTTGGACTGTGAAGAAGTCTGAGCACCGAAGAATTGATGCTTTTGAACTGTGGTGTTGGAGAAGACCCTTGAGAGTCCCTTGGACTGCAAGGAGATCCAACCAGTCCATTCTAAAGGAGATCAGCCCTGGGTGTTCTTTGGAAGGAATGATGCTAAAGCTGAAACTCCAGTACTTTGGCCACCTCATGCGAAGGGTTGATTCATTGGAAAAGACTCTGATGCTGGGAGGGATTGAGGGCAGGAGAAGAAGTGGACGACAGAGGATGAGATGGCTGGATGGCATCACCGACTCGATGGACGTGAGTCTGGGTGAACTCCGGGAGTTGGTGATGGACAGGGAGGCCTGGCGTGCTGCGATTCATGGGGTTGCAAACAGTCGGACACGACTGAGCGACTGAACTGATGTGTTGCCTCAGTAAAAATGTTTTCATTTAGAGAAAATTGAATCATCTCTCCTCCTCCCCTCCTTCCTCCATCGTTCTTTCTGGCTGTTTCATTTCTGTTCATCACACTATAATTTTTCCCCGAAGCACAGGCTTATGCACTCACTTTTGATCTTTCAGCCCCAGGAGACCAACTCTTGCGAAGACAGACCAGCGCTAACCAGAACTCCTATCAAATGTCTTTCCTTCCTTCCCACCAACATCAAACAGACCTTCTGTTTTCTCTTTTGCTCTGCACTTTATAAATCGAACTGGAAACCAAGCAATTTTTGGCATCTTATCCTGATAACTCACAGAAGGTTTCTGTCCACTGTGAGGAGTACTCACTCATTTCAGTAAATTTTTAAAGATTCTTTGTCAAAAAGTATATGGGATAGAAATTAGTCCGGATTTCTCTGGCAATTTCTAGGGCAGTTGAGAAGTCTTCTCTGAATGTCTTATTTTTTAATATCTTTTCTTTCTTTTCCTTTTTTAGATTAAAAAAATGTTAAATATTTTATAATATGAATTATTCAACAGAAATTAAATTGTGTGTATCTATTTACAAAGGCAAAAGAAAGCCTAAAGGTCTGTAAATTATACCCAGAAATCAAAACATTTTAATTATGTTTGCATGGACCTGAAAGTACACACAAATGGATTAAAAACTACAAAAATATTAACCATTAATATATAAATGTTTATCACATGATTAACTAAAACATTCCCTTTTTATTTGACTATAATATCAGTCCCTGACTGAGACCCTTGAGCAACTGCTTGTCCTTCAAACAGATTACACAGTGTGGATTTGGGTACATTGGAGTTTCCCTGGTGGCTCAGATAGTAAAGAATCTGCCTGCAATGTGGGGGACGCAGGTTCTATCCCTGGGTTAGGAAGATCCTATGGAGAAGGGAATAGCACCCCCTCCAGTATTCCTGCCTGGAGAATCCCACGGACAGAGTAGCCTGGCAGGCTATAGTTCATGGGGTCGCAGAGTCCGATACAACTGAGCGACTAATACTTTCACTGTGGGCACATTACAAGACACTTTCGTATACATTATTATTTGATTTTCCCAGCTGGCCTCGGAGTTGGCAGGACCAACTCATTCTTTATGAATTTTCTGTGTCAGTGGTGATGCTATCTCTCCCAGTGTAAGAACAGGGGTGTCTTAGCTGGCCAAATGACTGGCTAATTCAAGGAACAACAGATAACCCTACGGCCCTCCCCACACTGGACATCAACTAAAATGCTTCTGCCAAATTTTTGTATCTGAGACATTGTTTTATCTGAAGAGCAAGAATGGTCCTTCATGGATAGTTTGCCTTTCTGGAAAGTTGCATCAGTTGACATTTCAAACCTCTCTATTTTAGCTCTGATTTAGCTTAGATTCTGTATACTACCTCTAATCTTGTGACCTTATTCACTGGTACTCTATCTTATCTTTTGAATGACAAATTTTACATTTTATATCACTAAATTTTTCATCTCTAGAATTTATCTGTATAAAATGTCCATATCAGATTTTAAAAGTTAACAGCACTTAACTTCAACTCAATTCAATCTTTAAAGATTTTATGCACCCCAACTATTTCAATAACGTGACAACCAAATGTCTTCCCTACATAATTAAGGTGTCATTTTAATGTCCTTTCAAATGAACTGAATGTGTCGGAGTATGACAGATATAACTGGACAAATGAGTGTGTAGCTGAACCACTCTGAAAGAATATGCAGTGCAAAAACTGATAATATGATTCAAGGGGCATGGTATGTTGGACTTTAAAGTTTTATTCCAGTGAATGAATAAATAAACTTGAATGTTTCAAGTTTTCTTAGTCTATCACACAGAAGTCAACAGCATATATTCAGAAAGCTGTCATTCTTACCAAAAAGCCTTCAAGTTTTAAAAGTCAAAATTTAATTTCCAGGGAAGTCACTCAAACTTTTAAAACAGTAAATAATCAAGATGACAAAGCATGGAGTTTTATATGTTTTTACCTTCTCTGTCCCACTAAAAAAACTACAGACAGATTCAAAAGCCTTCATAGCTTAATATAAGAAGCCCTCTTCTAAACTATCATCTGTAAATATTAATAATTATGCACATAGATTCAAAAGTTAATCCCAGAGGAATGTAAATTGAAGTGAAAAGATTTAATAAGATCATTATGATTAAAAAGCAAGGAAAGAGAAGAAAAAAAAACTTGGTGAATGAAAGAGAGAGAGAAATATATACTGATTATGTGTGTGTAACATCAGACACATTGTTACATAGTTGGCCCATAATAAATAATTTTCACAAAAACTTCTGAAGAATTTTGCTCCTCATTTAACAGATAAGTTAACACAGACTCAGAGATGTTAACTGCTGCTGCTGCTGCTGCTGTTGCTGCTAAGTCGCTTCAGTCGTGTCCAACTCTGTGTGACCCCATAGACAGCAGCCCATCAGGCTCCCCTGTCCCTGGGATTCTCCAGGCAAGAACACTGGAGTGGGTTGCCATTTCCTTCTCCAGTGCATGAAAGTGAAAAGTGAAAGGGAAGTCACTCAGTCGTGTCCGACTCTTAGCGACCCCATAGACTACAGCCCACCAGGCTCCTCTGCCCATGGGATTTTCCAGGCAAGAGTACTAGAGTGGGTTGCCATTGCCTTCTCCAAGATGTTAACTAACTTTCCCCAAATCACACAAAACTGGCCTCGTGCAACTCCAAAGCCCTTGCTTCCTCCCCCCAGTTGTCCTGCAGAGAAAAGGAGATTCTGAGAAAACATCAAGAAAGTAGTAGCTAAAATGGGACAAGAAGAAAAGTATCATGTCACAGAAACCATTTAATGAGTAATTCCAAGAGGAAGGAAATATTAGTAAGTTCCTGTGAAAAATCTGCCTTAAACATTTAGCCAATAAAGGGTACTCAAATGCATGCTGAACTACAGGAATGCTTCAGAGAGGATATGAATGAATGTGAAGAATATAGTCTGCTGCCTAGAAAAATCACTTGTATCATTCCAGAGAGAAATTTCAGAGATTATGGAGTAAATTTTTAAATTGTACACAAATATTTGAGGGGGCTTCCCAGGTGGCTCAGCGGTAAAGAATCCACCTGCCAAGCAGGAGATGTGGGTTCGATCCTCAGGTTGGGAAGATCCCTTGGAGAAAGGAATGGAAACCCACTGCAGTATTCTTGCCTGGAGAATTCCATGGACAGAGGAGCCTGGCGGCTACAGTCCATGGAGTTGCAAGGAGTCAGACATGACTGAGCAACTTAGCATGCACACAGCCTTAAAAAAGAGAAAGGATACAAGTTCTGACACAAAAAGGAAGGTGGAGAGTGTATGAGGATATGGACGAGGACAAAGAGCCAGGAAGCAACAGATGAAGTGAGATAGCAAAGTTCACAGAGTTTCCAAATAATCTTCACAGTCTGATCATTAAAGGAAGAAAAGTTTGGGTTGAGAATTCTGTGAAGTAATGAAAACTTTTTTGCAACAGTTATTTCTGAAAATGTGAGAAAGCATTCCCTAAAGATGAATGAAAGCAAGTTAGTATTAGTCAAACATGGGCTACACTCAGAGTGGATTCAGGTACAAATTTTCATGACTTTGAAAAGACACTGCTAGCTAGCGCCTGATAAAAGTCTGCAAGGAGCAAGGAAGCATGGAGATGGATCCAATGAGGAAACTAAAGCCACGAACAACCAAGGTGCGCTCAGAATTCCTCCTCATGATTGTGTAAGGACATCATTTGTGTCTAATCCAACCAACTCTTTT
This sequence comes from Ovis canadensis, assembly GCF_042477335.2. NCBI lineage: Eukaryota > Metazoa > Chordata > Mammalia > Artiodactyla > Bovidae > Ovis > Ovis canadensis. The sequence goes on along the minus strand of NC_091250.1, from coordinate 38,511,102 downwards.
GAGAATCTGTCAATCAAGACCAACGAGAACCAGTTCTTACATAATTTCATACACATATCATTTTCAATTTTAACTAACTGCTAGTATAACCCCATAAAAGAAAATAACTGATTTCTGTTTTTAATGATGCTCAAAAATATATGATATAATATAGTAAACAGGTCTTTGGTGCAGTATGACAAACTAGACACATATTTTTCTCTGCTGCTGCTAAGTTGCTTCAGTCGTGTCCGACTCTGTGCGACCCCAGAGACGGCAGCCCACCAGGCTCTGCCACCCCTGGGATTCTCCAGGCAAGAACACTGGAGTGGGTTGCCATTTCCTTCTCCAATGCATGAAAGTGAAAAGTGAAAATGAAGTTGCTCAGTTGTGTTCGACTCCTGGCAACCTCATGGACTACAGCCTACCAGGCTCCTCCGTCCACGGGATTTGCCAGGCAAGAGTACTGGAGTGGGTTGCTATTGCCTTCTCCAATAGTCCCTCTTAAAATTTCCTAAAATTAAAGACTAAAAAAAGACATAAAGTCACAAGGAATGAAAGAATGGAAGATGGAGAGCACAGAGATATTTATTTTGGAGGATGAAAAAGAAGAGGACAAGTTCTGACTCTACAGAGGAGAAAAGTCGAAAGAAACAAATTGAGGACAGGGCCCCAAACCTCGGAAGCATTGGGGAACTGAGGCACCAAGCAAGCACCTCTGAAGGCAGCAGAGGAAGGATGGAAGTAAAAACAAGGGGGAAAGATGGGGTGCACTGAGAGACTGGGACTGGCATATATACACTATTGCTACTATGCATAAAATAGATAACTAATAAGAACTGACTTTATAGCACATGGAACCCTACTCAAAGCTCTGTGGTGACCTAAACGGGAAGGAAATCCAAAAAAAAAGAGGGTATATAAGTAAACGTATAAATTCACTTTGCTGCACAGCAGAAACACAACATTGTAAGGCAACTATACTCCAATAAAAATCAATTTTAAAAAAAGGAATTTGTTGTTAGTTTATTTAGGGAGCATTTGAAACATCAGACGACTGCTCCCAAGTCAATTCAGCAAGGAAACCACTTCAAATGAAGACTAGAGATTTGCCCTCTGGGAAAACTGAATCAGAAAAGCCCTCAGTTCTAGGACACAAAGCAAACTGAAGGCTGGGGTGAAGTATGGGACTGCATCAAGGGTATCAGGTCAGATATTCACAGGGTCTCAGCCCCCTTTCCTCACCCACCCTCCTTCCCAATATTCCTAGTCAGCCAGGAATAGACACCATCCTTCTATCTCCAGGTAAGAACAAAGAAACACCCCCCATACTAGAGGAAAAAGAGCAGGAAGCAAGCCCCACACATACATACAGAGCTTCTGATTTTTGTACTTAAAAAAGGATGTGTTCCACTTTTGTGTAAAATATTTCTGTATACTACAGAATATTTCAGTTATGTTAGAGTTGGACTGTGAAGAAGGCTGAGTGCCGAAGAATTGATACTTTTGAACTGTGGTGTTGGAGAAGACTCTTGAGAGTCCCTTGGACTGCAACGAGATCCAACCAGTCCATTCTGAAGGAGATCAACCCTGGGATTTCTTTGGAAGGAATGATGCTAAAGCTGAAGCTCCAGTACTTTGGCCACCTCATGCAAAGAGTTGACTCATTGGAAAAGACTCTGATGCTGGGAGGGATTGGGGGCAGGAGGAGAAGGGGACGACCGAGGATGAGATGGCCAGATGGCATCACAGACTCGATGGACGTGAGTCTGAGTGAACTCCGGGAGTTGGTGATGGATAGGGGGGGCTGGCATGCTGCAATTCATGGGGTCGCAAAGAGTCGGACACGACTGAGCGACTGAACTGAACTGAACTGAACTGAACTGATGGAAGGGCAGAAAGTGTGTCTGTTCTGTCCCACTGATCTATCTCAGTACTCAGAATAAGGCCAAGTATACATTAATAAATACTTGAATGAATGAACTATATTTAAAATCTGTTGGATTTTCATGGAGACCCAAGCACCTCAAAAATGTTGTATTTGTAGAGTATCATGTCCTATCCATCACTGACAAAGTCCCTAACATCACCACACTTTGCAGCTAAATTCTACATCATTACACTTCAATTTTCAACATAAAACTCACAATAGTCAACTTTTTTAAATGGCTGATATTAATTTTTCTTCTGTGGGAAGAATAAATGGCTTCTAGCATTTATATTTAATAGCATCTCCTATTTAACAGCATCTCTTCTTAAATGAAAGCACAGGAGGTTTCATTTAGAAAAGTGATGACAGACCACTGTAGGAATGGACTAGGTGCGCCCCCTAGTGGCTCGAAGAGCTAACATTCCCCAAAGTGCCTGACATGCTTGAGCAATCTGGTAAACACAGTCCTTCCAAAGCTGTAAAGTCAGGGGGAAAAGACCCCCCTGGCTGCAGAGATACAGCAGTGACTTCTCCCCACCTTTGTGCAGTAGTCAGAGAGAGGAACAGAGCAAGTGTCAGGGAATGAGATCGGAAATGGTACTTAGGGGCACTGAACAACGAGAAATGGCCTCCTGCTCTCCTCTTCTTCCCTCGTAACTGCCTCCTTATTATGTCTCTATAGTTTCCCCAGCACACAAACGCTCCTACACACCCACAGCTGCACACACACACACCACACACGCTACAGAGCTAACATTTACTGAGACTGAAGCAAGGGTACTAAGGAAGTTTCACACCATTTGTCTAAATATTTAAAAGTTATTATCAAGCTAACAAACTGTTAAATATCTTCTACCCTCCAACTGTGATAGTCTCCATGGCAACAAAATGTTTTAAAAATACATGTAAAGCTATAGTTTTCATATAAGTGAAGATAGAAAAAATAGCAAAGGCAACCAAACTTATACATGATAGTATTTCTGAGTATTCTGTGATGAATCAAAATTGTCCAGATGAGTATTGATAAAGATATCCCTAAGTCATGCATTTTAAGTATTCTTTAACATTTTGTTTGCTCTTCCTATATTCCATAAAAAACATGAATCATGTCGTTATAATCCAGATTGTTACATAACCTGTGTTCTTTGGATAATAATGTCAAACTAAACTACTTTTCTTAACTCGTGCTTATTATCTTCAATTTGGAAAAACTTCACTCCATCAAAATAGTAAAAACAGGAATCATCAACAAAATTCTTGGGACAATACTTGGACATCGAAATGAACGATGAATTTTACACGCCATGTTCAATCATTGAGGTGGGGTCACCTACGTTAAATATATTCTTATCATATAAAAGATTAGAAAATAGCCTAACTTTATTATCAAAATAAGTATGACTCATATATCTTTATCTGTTGTCTCTTAAAGCAATATCTGGACCCTGATAGTATTTTTAAATTTTGCTTCTTTCCATTTTTTTTAATGCAATGTGAAGGGAAAACTGAGAATAACAGTATGCAGCTCAAATTGTTTGAATCTCTCTTCACTAGAGTTTATACCTACAACCAAAATGGCCAGAAAATAGTCCCCAGAGGAAATGAGCTTCAGGACTTTTTATGGGCTCACGTTGAGGCCTGGTTCATGGCAGTCATCTGGCGTGTTCCTTCTCTGCTTGATGTGCACTTTCCGTTTCTAGAAGTAGATTTCCAGACACCCAAATTTATTCTGCTCTCTCACAAGACGTAGCTTACCCAGGCTGACAAGTCCACAGTTGTTTCTGTTCAGAGTATTCAAAGAACTGTGCCACTGGTCTCCAGAATTGATGTTGGGAAACTCGGCGCCATTCAGCTTCCAGCTCCCTTGTATGGGACCAATTTGGTTCTTATCAAAGCTTTTGGAACATTCTTTTCCCAGATATTTGCATGGCTATTTCTTCTTTCTCATCCAGTTCTCTGCTGACCTCTTAAGGGACTGTTCCTGATCAAAGAAGCCTCCACATGCCACTCCCACATCACCCACGATTTTCATCAAATCTATGCAAATTTGATGAAAACTATTTTATTTTCATCAAAATAGTTAGTGCCACCTGATACTCTCTTTTATTTATTTATGGCAGTGCTGGATGTTTGTCGCTGGGTGTGGGCTTCCTCTAGTTGCAGCAAGCAGCGGCTACTCTCAGTTGCTGTGGTCGGGTTGTTCACTGAGGTGGCCTCTCTTGTTGCAGAGCGTTGGCTCTGGAGTGCGTGAGCTTCAGTAATCGAGGCTCATGAGCTTTTAGACCATGGGCTCAGTAGTTGTGGCTCAGGGGCTTAGTTGCTCCCCAGCACGTGGGATCTTCGCTACCAGGGATCAAACGCATATCTCCTGCATTGGCAGGCAGATTCTTAACCACCAGGGAAGTCCCCCTCATATTTTCTTGTTTATTCTTTTCTATATTGTCTATTTCTGCTGAATATAAGTTTCACAAGAATTTGTCTGCTTCTAAATCCCCAGTGCCTAGGATAGCGAGCAGGTACTTAATCAGTATTTACTGGATAGATGAATGAAAGCCTATATATTAGCATTGGCACCAGAAGTAGAGAAAGTGTGGACTTTTGATTGGTATTTCTAAGTTATGTAAAACAGGATCATGTCTAGGACCACACCTGTCACAATGCTTGTACTGACCGCAAACGTGTCTTCTGACCATTGTGAATTATAAATTAGGAGCCCTAGGACTTTAAAACTAAAGTAAAACTTTGAGCAGTTCAATTTTATCTGCCCTCAGAAAACAGTGACCTTGGGCCAAATTACCTTCTTCCCCCTACAAAAATTAATATTTATTAAGAGTTAATGTTATCATCTTGATTCTAGCAGAGCAGTGACAAGATGAAGGTAATCCAGCAAGGCATATAAGAGAGCAAGCCTCAGCATCATATGGCCTCAGTTCTGATAGAAGCTTCATCATTAGGAGCTATGTGCCCTTGGGTTTATTAAATAAACTGGTAAGCCACAGTCTCCTAATTATAACAGTGCTTGTCTCCTGGGCTGTTATGAGGATCAAATAAGATCATTTATCTAAAGTTCTAGGCATAGTCCTTGAACATTTAATAAATGTTAGCTTAAATTATTATAAGAAATTATCTATTTGAACATTTACATATCTTTGCAAAGTCTTGCCTGAAAGCATCATTCATTAAGTTGCATGAAATAATTTCCTCTCTTAGCTTAGTGTTCACACAAAACTGCCTCTTGAAACACACTTGAGATTTTCCTTAATCAGGTGGGAAGAAGTATAAGACCAATCATGCTTTCTTTCCAGAAGGAAATTCAGGTCATCTGCACTAATAAAACCTCTTCCAAATATCTTTTTTCCTGCTTATTTTCTCAGCTGACTTCCTTTTGATTTTGTTTTTAATTGTCTTTTTTAATATTGTGTTTAACTCTGTAGCTTGTGAATCTGCCATTTATGAACTGAGAGACCCTGGAGAGGTTATTTAGCATCTAATGCTCTACTTTCTTAATTTGTCAAATGAAATAGACACCGACGACACCAGCATCCCAGTCTCCTTTTATAATAACCTCTCGTCTGCTGCATTCATACTTCCTTGGGGTCATACAAAGGGCCCAATCCTCTAAGCACTGAGATGAGTCTAAAAGCGAACATTAATTCAAGATGGACCAAGGAGATACCTGCCAGAAATTTCGTATTTAGGACTGAAAGAGGCAGGTCAATTCCATCCAGTAGTTGAAATTATAAAACATAAATCTCAGGAGTTGCTAGTGGCTATGTTTCCCATTTATGAAGGAGCTGGTCCGCCATGAAAAAGAAGAATGACTCTAAGGAGAGAGGAGAAGGAGAGGGAGTCCTAATGATCTAATGGTTCCAGGGATGTAGCTTGGCTGTCCCACTATCTCCCCAATAAATTCTCCTTTTTGCACACATCATTTGGGTATGAGGTCCAAATAGTTCTAACACAGAGAAAATAAACTCTCCTTTTAGTTCTAATAGTTACAACATGCAGTCCTAATACATAGAAAATAATTCTACTTTTAATAGTTATTAAGGAAAATGCATGAGATAAAGTAAGTGCCTGGTCTATTGTGTATGTGTATGTCCTCGGTAGAGCATGACTCTTTGAGACCCTATGGACCATAGCCTACCAAGATCCTCTGTCCATGCAATTTTCCAGGCAAGAATACTGGAAAGGGTTGCCACTGCCTACTCCAGGGGATCTTCCCAACCCAGGGATTGAACCTACATCTCTTGTGTCTCCTGCACTGGCAGGAGAAATCTTTACTACTAGCTCCACCTGGCCTATTACCTGGCATATAATTCTTGCTCAAGAAATGAAACTTATTAACATTATTTAGAAAATTGAAATACAAATTCTAAGTCAATTAATAAACACAAAAAAAATTTTTTTTAATTTTTTGGCCATACCATGTGGCATGTGAGACCCGAGATCTCTGATCAGGGATTGAACCCATGGCCCCTGCATTGGAAGGGCAAAGTCTTAGCCACTGGGCCACAAAGGAAGTCCCTAAACACAATTTTCTTAGCTTGCAAGTCTTCTTTCAATTTCAAAATTACTCCAAAGGATTCTTTGGTTTGGGATCTTGAAAGAATTGCAAAATAAGAGAAATGCTCTGAATTAATTTTGCTACACATTATTGTGTACATCTAAGTAGTTCTTACACAGTTAAACAGTCTTAGAGAATAGGAAAGCCTCTGACCCAGAAACTCACAAGTTCATGCTTAATTCATGTGTTTGTAGTAAATACATGGAGGGAAAGTAGGAAAAGTAACAGACTTGCACTCTACGTTTCCCACACATACAGGAAAAAGCCTGACACATTTAAATGGGCAAAATACTAATGCACTGCAGGCTTCTCAGAGTGTAAGTGATGCCGTAGAGAGAATGGCAATACCTGCAGAGATACCACACTGACATTATCGAAATGGATGTGTCCATTGGGCTCTGTGACAGCTGGATTTGCATAACATGTCACACCATTGATGGCAGGTAATGTTTTAGGTTGATGAGTTTTTTCTTGAGGAGGGCCAAAGTCATTATTTCCAAAGTGGGTGTGATCATTCTACACGGAAAAACAAGAGAGGAAAATGTTATAAGAAGAAACAAAGATCGTTCATGCAGGCAAGGGAATTTAACGTAGTATAATCTTTTCAGATTAAAAAAAATTTCTGTCCCTTTAAATGTATCCTCATTTATTAGATTCTATTGTGGGTTGTTGTTTTTTTTTTTTTTCATGTTTTAGAGTACATATACCTTCTCATGTTCATGAATATGAGAGGAAACAAATTATGTGCAGCTGTCATTGGACATTAAATGGTTAGTATTTACTCCAAATTCTACAACAAGAATCAAGTGTTCCTCTTATACTTATCCATATATTGATTCTTTTCTTTCTACTCATATTCACAAGTCTAATAACTGAACTGTTCACATAATTGTAAGAATAAAATTCCTGCCTTTACATGCCTATATAAAGTAACTTTAGAGGGTAAAACATCAAACATTTAAAATAAAGTCAATTTACCTGACCATACGTCTTCAATAACATCTTTAGTGTTCTTTCAAAAAAGAAAAGTATGTAAAATCCGCCAAACACAGCAACTGCCTTCTCAATATAGTTGTTAACTTTAGGATTGAATCCAAATGCCTAAGGGAGAAAAAAAGGCTTACGGTTAAGATCAAATAATTTAATGTAATTCAGTGTATAATTTTCACCACAGTTCTAAGTCCATCCTTCACATCCAAGTAATACTGGAAAATTTACCTGCCAAAAATCTGAAATTTGGATAATCAAGCTATAAAAGATGGCATTGAAGTCTTATAACCAGAGGAATCTCTATAAAGCCCCCAGAGTACCTTATAGTTTCCTAGCTATAAAATCTTCAGCAATATTTGCCCCCCAAAAGTAAACTTTTCATAGTGAAAAAGCAGTACTGATTCCTACGTTTATAAGATAACATTAGATATAAGTCATAACGACAAATGAGACATTGATTATCCACTTTTCCTAAAAGTAATATATTTTTCCCTCATATGCAGAGTCAAATTTTTAAAGCAAATATGGCAGCTCATTTGGATTATTGTTTTCACAAGAGATCTTCTTGAATGTAGAGGATCCTAGTAAGTCCTACAGAGATAAATTAACAACAGAGCTCCAGAATAAAGAAGAAAAAATTTAAAATACCAGGCACACAGACATACACACACACAGACACACACAGACACACACAATGATAATGAAATAATGCATCATTTAAAGAACATAGGGCAAGAGCTAGAGTTTGAAATTATAGAGCCAAGAAGTTCTAAGCAGATAAGAATTACAAGCTCCGAAGACACCTGGGTTCTTCTACATTTGTCTCTGCAGGGGAGACCTCATGTCACATTTTCATTTCAGTAGCTTCTCTGGACCTATTTATACAGTGCAAAAATGACATAAAATACCTGCTCCATATACCTAACACAGAGGGTATGAAACTAAAATAACAAAGGGGAAGTAATTTTGCCACAAAAGGAATAATTATGTAAATTGGGGTTATTATTAAACAGATAGATTCTTTAGTGTTTACATAATTCTCTGAGCACATCCATCCATAATTCCCTAATTATCACAGAAAGGCAAAAAAAATATCTTTAAGTGCTACTGAAGAAGTGTCTTATTTTTCTAGTAGACATTTTTATGTATTATTGCATTTTCAATAAAAGAGAAAACTTCAAAATCATAAAGGTACAATCCTCAGTTCACAAACAATATCAGTTTAATTTAATTTGACCCACAAATCAGATGAGTTAATATATATGCTATATTAAATATGGCCCATGAATAATATTACATGTAAAGTTTTTATTCAGAAAGTCTGAACTTTAATCCTTGCTTTGTTACTGATTGTAAGTGATTTAGTCTCCCTGGACTTTTTTAATTTTTGCAATTTTGGATTTTAATTTTTGCAATTGAGGGTTTGAAGTACCTGTTCTCCTAGGTCCCTTCTAGATATAATAATAATACTATGACTTTAAGAAGTTACATCCCCACTTTCATAGAGTTGTAATTTTCTAAAAGTTATGAGCTGAAGGTGGTGCCATTTTCTCTCTGTTTGGAGCTCCACCTTTGTGTGTACATGGGCTGGAGTAATATCATCCACGTGGGTATGGATTCTCTAGTTCTCCTCTGTGGCTCCTTCCTATTCATGTCTTTCTCTCCTTCCCATCTCCCTTCCTCGACTCATTCTCCTCCCTCTGCCTCTCTTCCCTATATGACCACATTATAGATTTGAAGTAAAATGCATATATCATGTGCTGGTCAACTCTGGGCAACGGCATCTGTAACATATTTTCATTAAAGGAAAAAATAAGCTGCTATTTATTTATCGGCCCTCAATTGATTTTTTTCCACAGTCAAAAAAAAAAAAAGAAATGAAAAGGTTTGTCAACCTTTTTCTAATATGTCCTCTGATCTACAGCGGTCGTAAACATATGAAGGAATTTTGTTGTATATGTTTAGTAAATCAGATACTGTGTGCTCTCCAGAAACAAATAAATAATAAGCACAGAAAATCAAATTTGCTGAATGTGCGACAGAATGGAGTTGTTAAGGCCCTCCAAGGTGTCCCAGGCCTGTCTGAGCACGTCCTGGTGGCTAGCCACTCAGATCAATTTTCTCCCTGACACTGACTTCCCCAGAGTTTGGGACAAGCTTTTCCATTTGCTGTGATTCAGCTTTTTCTTATCCAAAACACTATAAACCAGACCATAAACTGCTGCAAGAATTATGGAGGCTTAAAATGTACAAAGTGCTAAAACATTTAAAAGCAACAATTATTCACAGAAACAAACAGCCCAACCTCCTTACCTCTGGTATAAGTTGGAAAATTGCATTTGAAAATAGAGTCCCGATGGCCAGCCCCACAAAATAGGTCAGAATCTTAGGGAAATAAGATTTCTTTATCAATGGAGTCAAAACCAATCCGAGGAGAGAAGCCAGATTAATAATTGTCACTGACAGGAATCCGTACCCCCAAACTGTGGGCGAGAGGGAAAGAGTGGAAAATAATCAGCGCAAAGGAGCAAACGACATCTTACTGTACATTAAGCCTGAAATGTGTTTCTTCTTTAAAGGCTTTTCAAGGAGAAGATATGGGGGAATGAGTGCAAGATAGGGGTGGAGATGGGTGGGAGTGGTTAGCTTCAAGATGACCATAGTTGCTGACACTGAGCTGATCATAATCACTCATCTGCAGGTGCCTGTGGACAGCACCTCCTCGGGGGGGTGGCACCTCAGCCCCCTGCCCAGGCCTCCAGGGAGCCCCAGGGTAGTGAGCACTCAGGAAGGGAGCATATGGCAGCGGGGGAGAGTGGATACCTTGCACAACTCACCCCACTGGGCTCAGACAAAGGTGAAAATATGCTATACACACAGATGGGGGTGCATTCTTCATATCTCCATCCCCAGGGCAAGACACCCTAGTGATGTTTAATAAATATTACTTAGAATGAAATGATTGGATGGCATCCTAAGGTCTTTAGCCAATGGTATGCATGACCTTTGGGCCTCAATATCTCCTCGGTTATCTTAGAGGAGATGGAAGACAAAATGGGAATGTGAGGAACAGCCTGTGTGAACCGTGCAGGTGCCAGGGTAGGACAAGCTGAGACAGAAGTTGGCCCCTGGAAGTGTCTGACACTGGCTTTGCCCATGGCCTCACTCCCGGCGTGCAAAGGACAGTGTGAACGATTAGAACGCTGCCTCTGAATTGTCACTTCTTTAAAATGTCCAGAAAACATTTTTAAATGTTGGGGTGTTTTTTTTGTTGACACTATCGTTGGGGTACATGTTGGCGAGTGCTTGTCATGCGCCATGTACCGTGCTAACTGACTAGCCTATATTAAATCATTTTATCTTCACAAATCCCTGTGAGGTTAGTCCTATTACCTCCTTCATGCAGTTGGAAAAACCAAGGCACATGGAGTTTATTTGAATTTATTTAAATTGCCTGAGTCATGTGAATAGAATGAGATTTCAAACCCAGTCCAGTCCCAGGACCCACATTCCTTAGCAATATGCTTTATTACTCCTTGGAGGTGATCTAATTTTTAAAAAGCTCAAGAGACTCAACAAAACAGTGAATGTTTTATATTGTGCTTCCTGCATATAGGATTGCTCACCATTATTCTAATGACTCTAACTACAAATAAACAGTCCTAGCAAACAGAGCCTAGAATGTAGACCAAAAGGTAGTTTCTGCCAACAAGGGGCTTGAACCATTGGCTTGGAGAGGCTAGCAGGAACACATATACACAAAGCAAAACAAGGTAGCTTGTGCTGAGCACCATATGAAAAGGACAGATAATAAATGCTACAATGTTACCACAAAGATCATCACAGCACCCACCATGCCTTTATCTTCTACAGGTACTTTCCTATCAGTCCCAGACTCCTGACCATCCCTGCAGAGTTATCTCACCAGACTCCAAAGATCCACCTTGTTCCCATTTGTTACCTTATCGCCTAATGCAATACTACCCACGCCCCTCAGCACTTCCACTTAGAGAAAGTTCTCAACCCCACCTCTTCCTCCAGAGTATAATCTGTGTGGGTAGCCCTTAGCACAAACATCCTTCTATCCCATCACTCGCCTACATGTGTTCATTCTTTCGATAAATATTTATAATCTAATCAGGTAGACAAGATATATACACATTGAAACTAAACTCAAAAAATCAAAATGCAAAGAATTTTTGGAGTATCAAATAGAGGCAAAGCCACTACACGTATTAAACTCATCAGCTTCCCCCTGAGATGTCCTATTCCACTACCCTTGTCCACTGTTTCTATAAACAGCAGAAGCATCAGGATAGATTTCAATTTCTCACTCTGTACAGTCAATTCCAAACACAATCAGCAGCCAAACTCAATCAGTTCTGCTTGAGATATTTCACTCATTTCTCCATCGCATTGCCTGTGCCTTGAGTTCCGGCTCTTGTCATCTCCCAGTCTTCATGGGCTGCCTTATGAGAGCCTTCCGTCTTGTCTTCCTCTCCCTACTTGACACAGCCACGAAACTCATGATCTGAAAACAGATTCCAATCACCTTGTGTTCCTATTTGCAACTGTCCTTCATATAAACTGCCACACAACCTCGACAGTCTTGTTTATTTCCCCTTTATCAACGTGGCTTTCATGCAGACACAATGTTTTCCATATACAGAATATCTTTGCACTGTGGTTCTTTACCTAGAAACACCTTTCTGTCTTCATTGCCTGACAAACTCACACACGGCTCTCCAAACCAATGACAAGACCTCCTCTCCTCCATGAAGCCTTTTTGGCTCCTCCAGGCAGCAATCTCTTGCTCATCAAGTTTCCCAGAGCTCTCTGAAGACATCTGGGTCATTTGCCATTTCTTGCGTGCCACTATCATTTTATCACTTATATATTTGTCTGCTTCCCAGGTGGCGCTAGTGGTAAAGAACTCACCTGCCAATGCAGGAGACCTAAGAGACACAGGATCAATCCCTGGGTCAGGAAGATCCCCTGGAGGAGGACATGGCAACCCACTCCAGTATCCTTGCCTGGAGAATCCCATGGACAGAGGAGCGTGGAGGACTACAGTCCATGGGGTCACAAAGAGTCAGACACGACTGAAGCAACTTAGTACACATGTATGCATATTTGTCTACCAATTATAAGATTTTCAAGGACAGGGGCTATGTTTTATTCATCCTCAGAGCCTAGAATGTTGCCCAGCAAATAGCACACATACCTTGATGAATTAATGAATGCCATATTTTCAAGGCACAGCCTAGAACTCTGTCAAAAAATACCAGTTCATTTGCTGGTCCAATGTTTCTAACCTTCCTTACTATTACTGTGCACATTTATTGAACCACCTGGGGAATGGTGGGAGTGTGAACCATTCATTACACTCCAGGCACACAGCATAGCTTTCCCTTCATGTTGTTAGGGCATTACTCAAGCGGAAAAAAGATCTGTTCATCCACTCAACTTAAGCACCAAAGAATGAATTAATATAAAAATATTCCTTGAACCTCTCCATCTACACATGGGACTCCCTCTAATGATCTGTTTCAGAGAAAATCCTTTCTCTCTGCTTCTCAGTGAACTCTGAAGGATTATTAATACATTTTCAAGGAATATTAGTAACAACAGCTAACATTTACAAATGCCCACGATGTGTTAAGACTGTTCTAAGAATGTCACCTTTTCAAACTCATTTAATTCTTTTATTTCATAGAGTTTTTAAAAGGATAAAATTAAACCATTTAACCCAGTCCTTAACGTCTTAAATAAATGTAGTTGTTTTTTTTTTTTAATTTAGTAAGTAGACATGATATAAATTTTAGTTCACCTGGCTCACTGTTATACAGCAAAACAGGAGTCAGGAGCCCTGGGCTCTCATCCCGCCTTAGGTATTGTACCTGAAGGAAGCCATTTAACCCCACTGGAGCACACACTTATGTCACCAGTTGTATTACAGAGTTGGACAATGTGATTTTCAGGGATACTATTAAGGGTAAGATACTATTATTCTTATCTGTTATTTGAATTGAATGGCATTCTGTAACTGAAAAAAAAAAATGAGGCAACTTTGGACCATTAACTTACTGCTAAAATGTAATTAATCTCCTAGAGAATTTAATTCACCATCAGTTTATGGCACTCATCAATATGAGTTTATAAAGCACATGAAAGGCAATTGCAAAATCACAAAATATGAGGTCTCAGATTACATGAAACTCTTTTATCTGTTCACTGAAATATCAGAGTAAATGTACTCATAAAATCCTGGTATCATGACTCTTTCAGTTCAGTTCAGTTCAGTTCAGTTCAGTCACTCAGTCGTGTCCAACTCTCTGAGAACCCGTGGACTGCAGCACATCAGGCTTCCCTGTCCATCACCAACTCCTGGAGTTCACTCAAACTCATGTCCATAGAGTCAGTGATGCCATCCAGCCATCTCATCCTCTTCCATCCCCTTCTCCTCCCGCCTTCACTCTTTCCCAGCATCAGAGTCTTTACAAATGAGTCATGACTCTTTGGCTTGCTTTTATTTTGGTTTTTCATTCCTTTGAATGAGCTCAAAATTGTCTCTACATTAAGTAAACTGTTATATAAAGAATCCAGGGCATTTCATTATTTAAAAAATCATTTCTCTGTTAGAAAAGAATAGTCTTCCATGGAGGCCAAGGAATGGAGTCAACCTCTGAGCACGTGTATAAGAAGAACGAAGGCACATTCCTCCTACTTTCTGCCAGGCACTGTTCTAGGTGCTTGCATATGTTAACTCACTTACTATTTCTAACAATTCTAGAAGGAAAGTACTATTACTATCTCCATTTTACAGATGAAGCACAGAGACAGGCTGTGTAATTTTGAGCAAATGATTTTGAACTGTGTCTCAGTTTCCTAGGCTGTAGAATGGGAATAGCTGTTCCTCCATCATTTAGTTGTCCAAAGATGAATTGAGTTAACACATAAAAGAATTTGGAAAAGTAGCTGTTACAGTAAGCACTTCATAAAAGTTGGCTATGATCATTATTTTTGCCTTGTTATCCCTGTTACTCATATATACACAAAGGAATCCAAAAGTTGGTAAAAATAGGCACTTCCTTTGTTGCGGCTTCCCTTTTCTTCTCCATTTTTACTCTATGTTCCCTATCTCTTTGTGTCCTCTATCTATATCCACATTAGATGTGCTCACTCAGACCAGTGGCTCCAAAGACCACTAAGATGACATCTCCAGCCTCAACCTAGTCTCTGGATGTGTGAATCCACTGTCTACTGGACATCATGCCTTGTGGGTCTACATCCACAGCTCACACTAATCACATCAAAAATACACTCACCACTCGCTTCCTCCACAACAAAATGCTCCTCCCCAGGCTTGTCCACCCCAGGATACAGGTGCAACCATTTATTCAGTTTCTCTGGCTCAAATTTCATTCATCTATCCCTCTCACACATCCAGTGCAGAGGGCAAACCACATTAGTACCATCTCCAAAGTCCACCCTGAGTGCCCACATGCTTTGACGATCAGTCATCTGACTCTTTCTGACCTCATGGACTGGGATGTTTTCCTGGTGAGAATACTGGAGTGGGCTGCCATTTCCTCCTCCAGGGGAGCTTGACGACCTAGGGATGGAACCCACGTCTCCTGCATCCCTGCATTGCTGCTGAGCCATCGAGGCATTGGGGAAGCCTCACTGAAATCCATCCTGAATCTGACCATATCTCCTCACTTCTCCTCTCCCACCTTAGACCAAGCCCTCATCAGGCTAAGCCCCCCACCCCTGACCCATTTCCTTGCTTCTACTCTTGCCCCATAACAACTTATTCTTCAAAGTGCAAGTAGAATAATCTTTTACAAATCCAAATAAAATCATATCACCCTCTTGTTTAGAACCCTACAGTGTCTTCAGACTACATTCAGAACAAAATTCCGTTTACCACACCCTACAAGCCCTCCCTATCTGGCCCCTGGCTACCATCTCCTTCTACTCTGCCTCCTGCTCACTGTGCCCAGACATGCATGCTTTCTCACTGATGTATAAGCACATGCCAAGATCATCCCCAAGCTTATGCTGGTATTTCCTGGACCAAGAATTCTGCCCCCCAGAGAAGATCTAGCCATGGCCCTCTCCCTCCCCTCAGTAATCCTTAATAAACAGAAAATAAAGGAACAAAACAAAAGAGAATTAAAATACTCACGTGGGCCAGGTAACAATCGGAGAATACCATGAAACCGCAGAGTTGGCAAACAGCCCCAACAGTTGGTTTATCTCACTCATGAAAGAATTCTTCCACACATTTAATTAAGTATGTGAACTATATAGTAAGACTATACTCACTTATATTTTAAATTTTCTTTACAATTGTTTTTTAAGGCAATAATCTATGGCAACACTACTATAGGCACTTAAAATAGTCAGTGGCATATTCTTTCATTTTTGAAAATCAAAGCAGCAATAACTCAGTACCTTAAGATTTAATTTGGAATCATACTAGCTCCCTTTTCCCTTTACTGACAGTGATAGATAAACTGACAAGTTTTAAAATAATACGATAAGCACAAGGTAATAGAAAAGGATCAGTTACGACCCAAATAGTGAATGCAAATAGTGTAATGTGCCATCCAATGTACACAGCATAAAACGTACATTGTTTAAAACTAGACCAAATTTTATAAAATTTTCAACTGGTACCAAGTAAAACGTTGACTCCATAAATAGAACAGCATAACTTTTGAGGCATAAATGAGTTCTAGCTATGCTTACTCTGAAAGATTTCCAGAATATAAATTGGTTTTTGTTTGTTTGTTTGTTTGTTTGTTTTAACCAAGGGATTCTGTGCAGATTGATTCAGAGCAATAAAGCAGATGTATCTTGATTTCATTTCAGACTAGCCCACAGATTTTCCCAACAAATGAGAAAAAAAAACTTCCAACATACCCTCTGAAAGACTTGGTTTTGTTTTGTGTTTGAGCCTTTCCTTGCAAGGGTGAAAGTTCAGTTGCTGTAAGACTGCTGGACAGATGACAGAGAAGTTTGAGCTGGTGATCTGTGTAGCATTTGAAAACCCATGAAGGGAAAAGATCTCTTCAGCTGATAAACACTGAAACAGAAGAAACAAAGTACACATATACCAGTCAACACAGCCAAGTCTGCAAACAAAAACACCATAAAGAGACACAAAGTATCTTCTCCAGACACTCAACATTGCTTTCTATACACAGTTCAGTTCAGTTCAGTTCAGCCGCTCAGTCCTGTGGACTCTTTGCGACCCCATGAATCACAGCTCGCCAGGCCTCCCTGTCCATCACCAACTCCCGCAGTTCACTCAGACTCACGTCCATCGAGTCGGTGGTGCCATCCAGCCATCTCATCCTCTGTTGTCCCCTTCTCCTCCTGCCCCCAATCCCTCCCAGCATCAGAGTCTTTTCCAATGAGTCAACTCTTTGCATGAGGTGGCCAAAGTACTGGAGTTTCAACTTTAGCATCATTCCTTCCAAAGAAATCCCAGGGCTGATCTCCTTCAGAATGGACTGGTTGGATCTCCTTGCAGTCCAAGGGACTCTCAAGAGTCTTCTCCAACACCACAATTCAAAACAAGCCTACTGTAAAAATGTATAGACTTCTATAATTGTGAAGCAAATCACACCTCTTTAGTGCTAGAAACTAGAAAAATGGCCAAAAAAATTTTTCGTGATCAACAGTCTATCTATAGCAGCCAAAATATAAGACGTTTGGGGATTTCCAGGATTTAAAAAATATTAACAGCGAACCAATTCACACAAAGAGCTCTAAAACAACTTTATATCCTCAGTTTTCCATCTCTGTTTTTCTTTAGTTCAAATAGGTATTTCATGGAGGCTACTGAAGTGGCTCAGTACAGCATTTCTTACAGACAAACACACCTGGTTCCCTTATAATTTCATGATTAAGAAATTCATGCATCCTAGACTAAAATAATAAGAATCTTAATACGTAAAAGTTGTTTTAAAACATGTCTTTAGAACAAATCATTGTTGGCTAAAATATTATTCTCAGTGATGGTGGGTAGCTTTGCTATATCACAGAAAGTTTTGAAAATGGTGCGAGGCTGTTGATAAATTCATTTAACTATTAATAAGGAATAGAACCTGCATTAGAAAAAAATTCTCTTCAGAAATAACTTTTTAAAGTATCAGTTTACTCAGGTATATTTTAACTCTAAACTTTCTTCTATATACTTGCATTATTAAGATGAATATAAAAGAAATTAAATGTGTTACAACTGCTAATAAATGTTGTAAGAATTACAGAGCATTAAAAATACCCATTCACTCAAATAAAATAATTATATCTCTAATAAGTGCAAAGGACATTTCTTCACATCCTTCAGCCAGTATTTCAGCCCCACTAAGACTTCAGCTTCGTTCTCTGGACTGGATTGTGTCCTCCCCAGATATACACATTGAAGCCCTTCGTTGTCATTTAGTCGCTCAGTCGTGTCCGACTCTTTGCAACCCTATGGACTGCAACCCACCAGGCTCCTCTGTCCATGGGATTTTCCAGGCAAAATTACTGGAGTGGGGTTCTTCCCGACCCAAGGATCGAACCAGTCTCTCAGGGTCTCCTGCATTGCAGGTGAATTCATTACCACTGAGCCGCTGGGGAAGTCCTGCTAAAGTCCTAACCCTCTACAAAAATATGAAGTTGCCAAACGCTAAGACTCCAATTGCCTTAAAGAAAATGCACATTCAGACAACTTTTAATGCTGAAATATGTACCTAAAGTTGTTCTTCATTCAAGCCAAACTCTCCTTTGGTTCATAACAGTGAGAACGGTGTGCCATCCCTAGAAGAGGTCATAATACACTCAATGCTCTGTTAATAGTCTTTCCTAAGGTCAAGAATAGGGGATAATGAACTAATGGAGGGAGAAAAACAGCTTGATGGCCAACCGGGGGACAGAAAGCGGGTATAGTTTATTCATTACCATGAAGACATCTAGCAGTATAATTGCAAGGCTCAAACATTACAGAGTCCAGGGAACTCCCTGGCAGGCCTGTGGTTAGGATTCCACACTTTCAATTGTCTAGGGCCTGGTTTCAATCCCTCTTTAGGGAACTAAGATTTGGCAAGCTACAAGGCGTGGCCCAAAAAAACATACAGAGTCCATGTGACTCAGTTGCCCCACTGCATGATTCCAGAAATAAATAGGTGTAGAAGTAGAAACACAAAGCTGCACTGTTTCCCTGCAAGGAAATGCCTCCAAAATAGGAGGAAAAGGGGAAGTTGTGCATAGATAATGTGCAAAGTCTTCTCAGAATTCACAATCTAAGACTTCCTAAAACTTGATGACTGCTAAACAGTTCCTTTTAGACTCAACTGTGACGCATTCATGGATCAGGAAATCCACTTACAACATCAGAGTCAGCATTTTGTAAGTAAGAAAACACAATATCATAGAAACTGTGGAGTGTATCACATAAAACAAGAATAAGTATTGCTTAGTCAAACTTTCCCTTCAGCTACACTGTCTACATACCAGACACATGGATATTGGACCACAATATAAAGTTCATTTCTTACTATAAATGGCAGTCAAGAGTTTTAAAGTCACTATCCTTATGGATGCCAGACTGTCCATTGTAAATCACTAAAGACACTCTCCTACATACAGTTTTTTAAAAAATGCAGTCAAGAATATAAATCAATATTGTAAGACAGCTGAGAGTCTTGATCTGTGCTGAAAGAACAAAAAGGTAGTGAGACAACAAAACTCAAGCTTTGCTTTATGATTTTAGAATGAGGACTACTAAGAGTGTGACAAAACTGAATTAATGGCAGGCATGCTTCATTTAAAACGGCTATCTATTTCAGAAAACAGCGACCGCCAGAAAAGGTGGGGGGTGGGGGGGGGGTAGTAGGTGTAGGGGATTAAGAGATACAAACCTCCAGTTATAAAATAAATAAGCCATAGAGTTGTAATATACAGCATAAGGAACATGGTCAATAATATTGTCATAATTTTATGTGGGGATAGATGGTTACTACTTATCACTTCATAATGCCTGCAAATTTCTAATCATCAAAACTAACATAATCTGATATAATGTAACATAATATAATCACCTAAAACTAACATAATATTGTATGTCAACTATATTTTAACTTTAAAAAATAAAAATAAAGGCGTTATGAGTGAAAATTAATTGATTTAGTTTAATTAAATATTAGGTTGGTGCCAAAGTAATTGCAATTTTTGCACTGTTGAAATTTGACATTTGATACTAGAATACATTCTTAAATAAATATGGTTATGTTATATAACATTTTAATGCACATTTCTCACTTTATGTTTTTTTGCCAATGACTAATGGCTTGCTGTTTATTTTGTGTTTATTTTAGACTATGGAAATGATGTTAGACAAAAAACAAATTCAGGTCATTTTCTTATTCGAGTTCAGAAATGGGTAATAAAGCAGCAGAGACAACTCGCAACATTACCAAAGCATTTGGCCCAAGGACTGCTAATGAATAGACAGCGCAGTGGTGGTTCAAGAAGTTTTGCAAACGAGATGAGAGCCTGGAAGATGAGGACCACAGCAGCTGGCCGTCAGAAGTTGACAACCACCAACTGAAAGCAATCACTAAAGCTGATCCTCTCACAACTATACAAGAAGCTGCCAAAGAACTCAGTGTTGACCATTCTATAGTCGTTTGACATTTGAAGCAAACTGGTAAGGTGAAAAAGCTCGATAAGTGGATGCCTCACGAGCTGTCTGAAAATCAAAAAAATCATCATTTTTGAAGTGTCATTTCTCATATTCTATGCAACAACAGCAAACCATTTCTCAATCAGAGTGTGACATGCAATGAAAAGTGGATTGTATGTGATAACCAGTGACCATCAGCTCAGTGGTTGGACAAGAAGCAGCTCCAAAGCACTTCCCAAAGCCAAACTTGCACCAAAAGAAGGTCATGGTCACTGTGGTGGTCTGCTACCCGTCTGATCCACCACAGCTTTCTGAACGCTGGTGAAAAACCATTACATCTGAGAAGTATGCTCAGCAAATAAATGAGATGCACCAAAAACTGTAACGCATGCATTCAGCACTGATCAACAGAAAGGGCCCAATTCTTCTCCATGACAACATCTGACCGTACATTGTGCAACCAACGCTTCAAAAGTTGAACAAATTGGGCTACAAAGTTTTGCCTCATCTACCGTATTCACCTGACCTCTGGCCAACCGACTACCACTTCTTCCAGCATCTCTACAACTTTTTGCAGAGAAAATGCTTCCACAAACAGCAAGAGGCAGAATATGTTTTCCCAGAGTCGGTCAAATCCCAGAGCATGGATTTTTATGCTACAGGAATAAACAAACTTATTTCTCGTTGGCAAAAATGTGTTGGTTGAATGATTCTTATTTTGATTAATAAAGATGTGTTTGAGACTAGTTATAGCGATTTAGAATTCACAGTCCAAAACCACAATTACGTTTGCACCAATCTAATAGCTACCAGCAAGTGGAATGCAAACCGCTTTATACTGCACCTTATTTGGTTTTAAACAATACGGATTTTTATGGTGCTTTGAAATAACAAAGTTGAACCTGACACAAAGAAAGCAGTTGTCTAAGAAAGGGCAGTGCTTTCCAGAGGAGAGATAAACAGGATGAGCGCCCAGGGCCTGGGCAGAACAGAGTGACAACAGAACTGGCAGAACCACTGAGGAAGTTCAAACATCCTCTCAAACACACCCCTTCTCCTCCGAAATGAACAATGAATGAACTATAAAACTGGTGTGATCAACAGGGGCTGCTCAGAAAACAGCTCAGGGTGATTAACCTGAAGAGTATCTGCTTCCGTGTGCTTTCACGGGCTCCTTCACATTTCCGTACTGGCTGTTCTTTCCACCCATTTGCTCTTACAACACTGCTGTTCTCAAGACTGCCACTCTGAGGTCTGCTGTGGCCCTTTGAGCTTTGTGCAAAAAAAGCTGTAGACTGCAACCAGCAGCCGTGCTAAGGCACAGTGGGCTGGGCTGAGTTTTTCCTAAAGGCGTTTTCTACATGTTGAGTTAAACTCCTACCTGCGTTAAGACGATCTCAGAGAGGTCTTATACACACAAAGTACCAAATACATGGTAGAGGTCAAGGGACTTAGATGCATCTCCTTAATGAGACCCCAAATTATATTCAAAATCATTTTAGCAGATAGTTCCATACATGCCTTCTTCTGCTTCCTCCACTTCACCTTCCACCAGTGCTGACTAGTGAGAAGTTGTTTTGTTTCTCTTCTAGACCTATCTTTGTAGGGATTCTGGGGACCGGTCCAAAGAGAGGACAGGGGAAGGTTGAATGATTAGGGCAAGTTCCTCTCTCAACATTTCACACAGTGGAAATCTGCTTATACTAAGGTGCCAAGGAGTTAGGCAAGACTTGAGATTACACAGCTCAGATAAATAAACAGACTCCTCCTTGACTAAACTTCAGTCAGGTTCTTCTAAGTCCTCTGGACTTCCCTGTAGCTCAAACGGTAAAGAATCTGCCTGTGAGGAAGGAGACCAGCACTGGGAAGTTCCTCTGGAGAAGGGAATGGCAATCTACTCCAGTATTCTTGCCTAGAAAATTCCATGGACAGAGAAGCCTGGTGGGCTACAATCTGTGGGGTGGCAGAGAGTCGGACATGACTGAGCAACTCACACAGCCTGCCCAGTCTAAGTCCTCTAAGCTGCAGCTTTCCATCCATCCTTGTATGGCTGGCGCTGCTCAGTTTTAGCAAGAATGCTGCTAAATATGTTTACAGAGAATCCCCTGTCCTTACCATGTGACATTATCCGAATATCCTCAATATCTGGTGAAATTCCTCCTTCCTCACCCTAATATCTGATTAACCTGGCTTTAGCAGAAACCCTGTTGGGTCTGTTTAGTCAAAATCCCTCTCTGCCTCTGATGTTTCCTCTCAGTAGTTTCCCATCCATTGATCCCCATGCTGCTCTTGGCTATAAATCCCCACTTGTCTATGATGTATTCAGAACTGAAAAGAACACTGTTCTATACCAAGGTACTTTTCCCCTATTGCAATAGTTCTTGAATAAAATCTGTTTTTATTACCTTACTATCAGACTTCTTTTTAACAATACCAAACTATGTATAATAACTATACTACACATCACAGAAATTCTTTCCTTCAATCAACAAGCATTTATTGCTTCATAAATTCTGGGTATTACAGTGATGGGAGAAGCTGAAGGTGGAGGGACACTGGAGGGTGACAAGAAAGAAATGGTACAAAGAAAAATAAGTCATCATACTTTCCATCAGGAAACTTAAATAATTTCAGCAGCAATAATTCAGATACACCAGTATCTCTAAAACCAGAGAGAAAATGATTAATGATAAAGAACTATGAGAGTTCATACAAAGCAGAAATAATACGCAGAGGAAATAGTCAAAAACAACTCTGAGGTCAAAACTCCAGGAAGTAGAAATAGAATGTTGCTACTTGTGGGATTAGAGAACCTAGGAACAGAAAGGTATCGAAGGGTGGTGGCAAGTTTGATTTTAGACATTTAAAGTTGCAATGCCTGTTTGTGGGACACCACAGGGAAATGATGAATGAGCTTTCTCTGGGAAAGGTAGAGGCCAGAGATCAAGATGTGACTGTCTTCTGTAAAGAGGTAACAGCTAAGTGGGACTAGAGGAGATCGTCACAGAGAGAGTACAGAAAAGAGAGAAAAGCTTTGAGAATACATATATGATTTGTGCAAAAGCAGGAAAGGAAGTCCGTGAATAAGATAGAGCAGTTCAGTTCAGTTCAGTCACTCAGTCGTGTCCAACTCTTTGCAACCCCATGGACTGCAGCATACCAGGCCTCCCTGTCCATCACCAACTCCTGGAGTTTACTCAAACTCTTGTCCACTGAATCGGTGATGCCATCCAACCATCCATTCTCTGTAGTCCCCTTCTCCTCCTGCCTTCAATCTTTCCCAGCATCAGGGTCTTTTCAAATGAGTCTGTTCTTCACATCAGGTGGCCAAAGTATTGGAGTTTCAGCTTCAGCATCAGTCCTTCTAATGATTATTCAGGACTGATTTCTTTAGGATGGACTGGTTGGATCTCCTTGCAGTCCAAGGGACTCTCAAGAGTCTTCTCCAACACCACAGTTCAAAAGCATCAATTCTTCGGTGCTCATCTTTCTTTATAGTCCAATTCTCACATCCACACATGACTACTGGAAAAACCATAGCTTTGACTAGCTGGACCTTTGTTGGCAAAGTAATGTCTCTGCTTTTTAATATGCTGTCTCGGTTGGTCATAACTTTTCTTCCAAGGAGCAAGCATCTTTTAATTTCACAGCTGTCACCATCTATAGTGATTTTGGAGCCCAAAACAGTAAAGTCTGTCACTGTGTTTCCACTGTTCCCACAGTGGAAACAATGGAAGTGGAAGACAGAGCAAGATAAGCCCAGAACACAAGAAATAATTAAGGCCAGTGAATTGCTTTTGCCTGTCTGAGATCCCTTCTCCATTATCAAGGAACAGCTCACCTGCCTGGGATGGGAGCCTCCCTCTACGTGATGTAGCTGTGACTGACCAGGAAACATAGGACCCAGACTTGTCCACTCTCTGGTGGAGCCACTGAAGAAATTTTCTTTCACTAGGATTGCTATGGTGGTAAAGTGGCCAAAGGGACCCACAGACTGCCTATGGGTCCCTTTGGCCACTTTCCCATCACATGAGTGAAGGTGAACTAATAGGCAGAGAAAGGTAGGTATCCAATATGAGCACTAGTCTCCTGGATACATCTGCGCCTAAAGCTGGTTCTGCCCCCCTTGACTCCTTGGTTACCTAAGTCAAAGAATTTCTTTTTTGACTTAAGCTAATTTCACTTAAGTTTCTTTCACTTACAAATGAAAGACTCCTAATTGATACTCAAAGTAATTATTTAAAAGACACTTTGGGGACTTCCCTGGTGGTCCAGCTGTTAAGACTCTCAACTTCCACTGCACGGGGCACAGGTTTGATCCCTGGTTGGGGAACTAAGACCCCATGTACTTAAGGATGTGGCAAAAAAAAATAGATAAAAAATCAATGCAAAAAAAAAAAATCTATGATGAACAAAAGACATCAAAAACATAAGATACTCTTAAAGCTAGCAAAGGAAAACTCCTGGTACATCAGAACCTGGCTGAAAGCAAAAAAAAAAATTAAAAAATAAGCTTCTCCATTCTTCTTCCTTTTCCCAACACATGGGTTCTCTTCTCTACTTGGCTGTTTAGTCAAACGGTATCCACTAAATAATACAAAGCAATAGGACCATCTGATCCTGCACACATTAAGCCTAGGCTTTCACGTTACACCAAAAATGAAACATTATCCCATTCAGGAGTCACCCCAGAGGTGGTTTCAGATTCTGTTTTTGCACAGACTGTGATTCTGTGGAAGCTGAGCAGCTCACATTCTGAACAAGGACTGTGCTATAGGCGTAGCTGAGCTCTCAAATCAAGGAGAGTAAGGGCCTCCTAACACATTTAGACTCAGTGATGATCAAAACTAGAATGCAACATCAAGTTCAGTCAGTTAGTCCAGGCTGTCAAGTAACACACAAACTTTAAATTTCATTACAAAGTCCCAAAGGGACCCAGAGGTAGAACTGGGGTTAGAATTCAAGTCTGAAAGAGCCCTATCCACCTTCTTTTCTTAGCAACTTTTCCACCCTGCCCTGCTCTGTGACAGCTGTCGTTTTTCAGTAAGAACTACAGCTAGCCTTCTGGAATTTGCCACATATACAGCTGAGAGGAAAGTCGTGTAATCTCTCTCCCCATTCCCCAGATGAATGACAGGTCTCTTGTTTGAAGAGATGCCACAGGTAAGAGGCTGAATAAGAATCCATGCAAACTCTGAATCTATTCTGCTCTCATAAAAGCCACTTCCACTTCTCCCTCACTTTCATTTATTCATTCATCAGTCACAGGTTGATCAAATTCCTCTGGGCCAAGCATTCCGGTAGGTGCTGAGAATAAGACATGGTTCCATCTTCAATAAGCTCACCATTCAGTAAACAAAATGATGGGCTTCCCTGGTGGCTCAGAGAGTAAAGAAAATGCCTGCAGTGTAGGAGAGCTGTGTTCGATCCCTAGGTCGGGAAGATCCCCTGGAGAAGGGAATGGCAACCCACTCCAGTATTCTTGCCTGGAGAATTCCATAGACAGAGGAGCCTGACAGGCTACAGTCCATGGGATCGCAAAAAGTCAGAGACGACTGAGTGACTAACACTTTCACTTTCACAGATAACTGTAACGATTAATTGCTGTAAATTGATATAATAATAAAGACACATGCAAAGTCTTGTGAGGGAAGAGGTCAGAGAAGGCTTCTTGGAGGAGCAGATACAGGCGCTGTATCTGAAATGTTAGTTCAATGCTTCTGATGGCTGGAAGATAAGACCTGGGTCAAAAAAAACTACCTAAAGCAGAACTCAGTAATATAAGTAACTATGTGATGATTACTTGACAAGTGAATTTTATAAAGAACAGTTATTATAGGAATTCTGGCCAGTACATAAAAGCTATATGCTTAAGATAAATGTATAATCTATTTTAATCCCCACATCAACTATCATAGTAAAGTAGATTTTAAGAGAAATCTGGGATATAGAAATCATGTCTTAGAAAGGTAAATTGTCCAAGATTAAACAACTTAAAATTCAAGCCAACGTTTTCCTGTGTCTCCTATGTTTAGGTGGGCTGAACGAACACAAACAATGAAAGAAAGAACTATTTAGACCCATCAAGGAATGTATTTACACACTTATCAATAGTGTATAAATGTGACTTATAGTGACTTGAATCATCAAGCTAAATTACTCTTAGACCATATTTAGCATCCTATCCAAAGAGAAGGACTTCCCTGGTGGCTCAGACGGTAAAAGCGTCTGCCTACAATGCGGGAGACCCAGGTTTGATCCCTGGGTCGGGAAGATCCCCTGGAGAAGGAAATGGCAACCCACTCCAGTACTCTTGCCTGGAAAATCCCATGGACGGAGGAGCCTGGTGGGCTGCAGTCCATGGGGTCACAGAGTCGGAAAGAGAGACCTCAAAAATAAACATCAGCCAAATTCAAACATCAGTCAAGTTTTCTTACCATGATGAGAATTAAGAGGGAAATGGGAGCGGGTCATGACTTTTGCCCTTCCAATAAGCCTTCCTTATTGTCCATCAGCCTCCAAGAAGTTCATCACCCCAAACACCCAGTGTGGCTGGGCAGGTGCAGCAGCCACACTGAAGAGGCAGCCAGCCCTGACCGGGCACAGCACCCTCCACCACCTGCCCATGGCTGCTAACGCAGCCATGACACACCCCTGCGGCACGATCGTCAAACCTAGAATATCCAGAAGTGGATATTCTTTGCTTTGCTTCCCTGTCACTGCTTTAAACCCAGTGTTCTTACAGTTCAAGCAGAGAAGTCAGCTTATTGATTCACCCACCTAAGCTACCATCGTATGAACATAAGACGGGAAGACCAGGAACACTGGTCTCAGATTGTTAGGAATGCATCAGGAAGAAGAAAAGATGAAGATCTAAAATAAATATTTAATGGGAAAGAAATCTCTGGAATCCTTGAGCACATATCTATCTTAGTACTGTATTAACTACTGCTATTACTAACAATATTAATACTGTGTGACTGACACACAGCAAGGATCAGCAAACACTTGTTGAATAAATGTAGTAAATGAATGAATTAACCCCTCGCCTGTCTTCACAGCAGGTTTTAAAAACAATTGCCAAACTGGTTTTTCATAGTTACTTAAACAAAATTATACAAAAAGCAAAAGAAGTATAGAAGATGAAGTACACACAAGAATGATTCGAATATTATGGCAACTGGCCAAAGATCCCAAGAGGACAATGTGAATATGTGAAGTTTAAAAAGGTGATTTGAGTTGAACAGTTGGGAGGCCATTTCTGACCTTGAAAACAGTGAACAGTTCAATTGACTTTCCCCTTCGGGGGTGACCGCACAAGAGCCGGGAACTGGTGATTCAAATGCTCCATGCTGGTAGTGGAGGCTCTAAAGTGGGGGCAACTGCAGGCATCACTTCCAGGTTTGCTTATGACGCAACAGTGGATCTGCCCAACCGCAGTTACAAGGAGCTCCTATCACTTCCAAGCCGCCGTGATATTGCCCAACGTGTGTATGTGCTCAGTCACCCACTACCAATCTTCTCTTGAACTTTTTCCCCCTCTTTCCTCTTTAAAGTTGAGTCACGATTATTTCACCATGATAAAAGAGTTGTCTACAGTTTGAGAAGAGAACGTTCTGGAAGCATGATCTTCTAAGGTGTTAAGAAGTGGCTAATCAAGTGATCCCAGCTCTGTTGCCCCAAGATTTGTTCTTCTATTTTCCCTGCGGGTTTTCCTACTGAGCCATGATGGTACTGGAGCACTCCCCTCCCATGATGTACACGTGTGTGTGCATGCTCAGCGGCACTCTCAAAGCTCTTCCTTAAGAGAAGACAAAAAGACCCTTTCCTGGATATATTATTTAAAGAAGAAAGAGGCAGTAAAGAATCCACCTTCAATGCAGGATACCCTGGGGAAGGTTCAATGCAGGTTCAATCCCTGGGGAAGATGCCCTGAAGAAGGAAATGGTAATCCATTCCAGTACTCTTGCCTGGAGAACCCCAAGGACAGAGCAGCCTGGTGGGCTATAGTCCATGGATTAGCAAAGAGTCAGACATGATTGAGTGACTAACAAACACTGTCACTTTTCACTTTAAGGGGAAAAAACAGATTACTACAAAACAATGTGTATAAAATGATACCACTGCAAAAAAATAATAATAATAGTAATACCATTGCTATAAACCAAGTTAAATAAAATCCAGAGATACATGCCTCAAAATGTTAACATTTTTTATCTCTGAGTGCTGAAATTATGGGCGATTTTTTTTGTTTTTCCTTTCTGCTTCTCTATGTTTGCCAACGTTTTAGACAACATGCACATATTCCAATTTCAATAAGGAAAATAAAGTCAAATCATTGGGGTTTTTTAATCTTTTTCCAGATTCCTCCTATATACAGTTAAGACATGCTGATATTTTTTCCTTTTTTTCTTTTAATTTTTACTAAAGCAAAAGAAATTTTAAAAGCTTTGATACTCTCTTTAAAAGAGGCTTACAAAATTTTTTGACTTGACCACAGCTACCTACAAGGCTCTCAGCCATGCCCCACTCTCCATGGAGTTTCTCAAGGTTCTCTCACCTAAAAGCCCAGTGTAGTGTCAGAGCACAAATAACCTGGATTCTTGACCTCCTGATCCTGACCTGCCTCCAGGGGTAAGGAGGTGGTTGCCTAGGCCTCCTCCTGTTTGTTGTTGGGAACAAAAGGTCTTTTCAGTTCAGTTCAGTTGCTCAGTCATGTCCAACTCTTTGCGACCCCCTGGACTATTGCATGCCAGGCCTCCCTGTCCATCGCCAACTCCCAGAGTTTACTCAAACTCATGTCCACTGAGTCAGTGATGCCATCCAGCCATCTCATCCTCTGTCGTCCCCTTCTCCCACCTTCAATCTTTCCCAGCATCAGGGTCTTTTCCAGTGACTCAATTCTTCGCATGAAGTGGCCAAAGTATTAGAGTTTCAGCTTCAGCATCAGTCCTTCCAATGAATATTCAGGACTGATTTCCTTTAGGATGAACTGGTTTGATCTTCTTGCAGCCCAAGGGACTCTCAAGAGTCTTCTCCAACACCACAGTTCGAAAGGATCAATTCTTCAGCACTCAACTCTCACATCCATACATGACCACTGGAAAAACCATAGCTTTGACTAGATGGAGCTTTGTTGGCAAAGTAATTAATGTCTCTGCTTTTTAATATGCTGTCTAGGTTGGTCATAACTTTTCTTCCAAAGAGTAAGCATCTTTTAATTTCATGGCTGCAGTCACCATTTGCAGTGATTTGCAGCCCCCCAAAATAAAGTCAGCCACTGTTTCCACTGTTTCCCCATCTATTTGCCATGAAGTGATGGGACCAGATGCCATCATCTTAGTTTTCTGAATGCTGAGCTTTAAGTCAACTTTTTCACTCTCTTCTTTGACTTTCATCAAGAGGCTCTTTAGTTCTCCTTCACTTTCTGCCATAAGGGTGGTGTCATCTGCATATCGGAGGTTATTGATATTTCTCCCATCAATCTTGATACATTATTTAATTTTTCTTAACATTAACTTCTATGATGGCAAATATCAATAGCTATAAACTACACATACTTTAGTATATTGGTGTCTTCATGAATTTTTAAGACCATAAAGGATCCTGAGACCAAACGTTTTGGTCTTGGGCATAAGAACAACAGACAGGCTTTTACATGCCACTTAACTGACAAGTCTGGAATTTTAAACCAATCTTATTCCATCAATCTCTTATCCTGTTTATCTTTACCCCTTTCCCACACACAAGACTATCTCTACTGAAATGTTGGCATTATCACTCTTCTGCTCAAACTAAGCCCCTTCATACACACCAAAACCAACCAAACAAACACTTTTCCTTCTGCCAAGAGCCTAAAGAGCTAAGACTGAAGAATTATCTGTCTCCAACCTTCCTTGCTCCCTTTGCCCTCCTCCAAAAGTATACTTAAACTCTCAAACTCTCTATTTTAACCAAGCAGTTCTAATGTCATGTGTCTTACTTTCACTGTGACTTTGCCTGCCCTAAGATCCCTACTTAGAATTCTGAGATACCTCCTCTCAAAGGATCCAGCTTCTATCTGTTCTACATTCGACCCCCCCACTGCCTCTGCTTAATATCTCTATGCTCTCCAGACTCCTCCACTCATAGAATTTACACATTCAGTGCTTATTGCGTGCTTCCTTGTATTACCATCTGTTCATGAAAATGAGTATCTCTTTAATAAGATCATGAACATCTAGAGAGGAAGGATGTGTTATTTCTTATCTTCCTCAACTTCTAGCAAAGCTTCAGACACAGAAGACACTCAGCTTGTAACAATCACTGACATGATAGATTAAGAAAGTGAAGTGAATGAAAGATCAGAGACTAATACATAGTGTCTGAATATTAATTCTGAGAAATACAAAGTGATAACCTGAGACATTTACCAGGAATTCTGAAGACTTAGATTTTTCTAGACATAAGTTTAGCTTTGCTCATTCTTTGAAACTTTCCCAGCATCATCTCAGTAGGGACTTGATAACCACAAGTCAACTAATATTGACACCAGAGTTTACAGGTTGTCCTAAAAATTACAGCTATGGGCTATGGAGAAAATCTGGGTCTAAATTATGACCCAAAAACTCTAGAAATTTTGAAAATTGGAAGGAATAAAGTCTTTATTATTTCCTTCTACTGATACGGCACATGAGTGAATTTTAACCTAGTTTCTTTTCTACTATTTTTTATCAATTTGTCTGCATCAAATAAACGGATTGCTGGTTTATGTTTAACTAAATGAGACATCCAGATTGACTGAAATAATTTTAAAAACTATACTGGCAGAAAATTATTGTAAAAAGCTGAAGTTTTTCATTCATTTAATAAAGATTACCTGAATACCAACTATATGCTAGACATTATGGTAGTTACTAGGTTATGCTAGTAACTAGGATAGATATCAATAACCTCATATACACAGATGACACTACCCATATGGCAGAAAGTGAAGAGGAACTGAAGAGGCTCTTGATGAAAGTGAAAGACAGTGAAAAAGCTAGCTTAAAACTCACCCTTCAAAAACTAAAATCATGGCATCTGGTCCCATCACTTCTTGGCAAATAGATGGGGAAACAATGGAAACAGTGATGGACTGTATTTTCCTGGGCTTCAAAATCACTGCACATGGTGACTGCAGCCATGAAATTAAAAGATGCTTGCTCCTTGGAAGAAAAGTTATGGCCAACCTAGACAGCATATTAAGCAGAGACATTACTTGCCAACAAAGGTCTGTCTAGTCAAGGATATGGTTTTTCCAGTAGTCATGTATGGATGTGAGAGCTGGACTATCAAGAAAGCTGAGTGCTGAAGAACTGATGCTTTTGAACTGTGGTGTTGGGGAAGACTCTTGAGAGTCCCTTGGGCTGCAAGAAGATCAAACCAGTCCATCCTCAAAGAAATCAGTCCTGAATATTCATTGGAAGGACTGATGCTGAAGCTGAAGCTCCAATGCTTTGACCACCTGATGCAAAGAACTGACTCCCTGGAAAAGACCCCTATGCTGGGAAAGATTGAAGGGTCCCAGAAGGGGACGACAGAGGATGAGATGGTTGGATGGCATCACCGACTCTATGGACATGAGTTTGAGCAAGCTCTGAGAGTCGATGATGGACAGGGAAGCCTGGCGTGTTATAGTCCAGGGGGTCGCAAAGAGTTGGACATGAATGAGTGACTGAACTGAACTGAACTGATGCTAATTACAGGAATACAGAAAGTAACTGAAGGATTTCCCTCGCAGTCAAATGGTTAAGACTTCACCTTCCAATGCAGGGGGTGCAGGGCCAGTCGATGGGAGGAGCTAAGACCCCACATCCTTGCAGCCAAAAAAAAAAAAAAAAGACATAAAGAAGAAGCAGTGTTGCAACGAATTCAATAAAGACTTTAAAACTGGTCCACATCAACAACAACAAAAAAATCTTTTAAAAAAAGAAAATGACTGAGATAAACCCAGTCCCCAGCCTCACAATAGATCTCAAAAACTAGTACAGGTTCAGATTTTTAAAAATAATAATAAGTTATTACAGTAAGGCCTGATAAGTGTTAAGGGAGATCTATTTGTGAGAAGGAGACAGAATAACTAACCTCCCCTAAAGTAACAGGACTGTCCAAGTCTTCCTGGATAAAACAACATCTAAGATGAGATGTGAAGGAAAAAGAAATAAGGTTGGAGACATACAAGAGGTAAGTGTAGGTACTACAGGGCCTTAAATATCAGGCAAGGAGCTTAGATTTATTCTTATAGTAATTATAAGCCATCTGAGGATGGTGAAATGATCCGATATGCATACTTGAGATATAAATCTGGCAGCAATGTGAAAGATAGGACATGGCGCAGCACGGAATGCAGTGGGCAGCAGCCTGCCGGGCACAAACACAATGCAAGATACAGTATCTAATTTAATCTCACAACAATCCCATACAGCAGGTAAAACTCTTCTCTTTACACAAAAGAGAACACTGGAATTTAGAGATATTAAATAGGCAAGGTTTAAGTTACTGTGACAGGACTTATGTGCATTTGACATGGGAAGTAGGCAGAGAGAGGCATCAAGAATAACATCCAGTTTTTTCATCTTAGTCAGTGGAGTGGACGGTGATGCTGATCATCACTGAGACGGATTACCAGAAGGTGTGGGTGGAGAAAGGATGGAGTTGATGAGTTCCATCTGGGACAGGTTTAGACCTGCTGAGTTGCGGAGGGGAGAGAGTTAGACATTAACTGGCAACAGGATGTGCAAGCTGAACATCGAGAGAAATGTGGACCAAGCCAACCTATGCAAAAAGCAGCCACAGAGAGGTGATAACTGTAGCCAGAGAAGCGACTGAGGTTGCCCAGAGGAGTGTGCAAAAGCAAACGGAAGAGGCCTTGAGACAGAGCCCTGAGGAACGTCAATATTTAAAGGGTGAGCAGAGGACATAAACCGAAAAGAAACAGCCAAAGAGGTAAAAAATCCAAACCAAGGAAGGCACAGCTGCGGGCAAGGAGAGTGTGGGTTTCAAGGAGGAAGTGCTCAACATCATCAAAATTAATAGAGGTAAAGCCTGAGACCCTCCCATTGTATTTAGTAATAAGACATTCTGGGTGACATCCTTTTGTGCAATTTTAAGCAAGTGTTGGGGAAGCAGCCTACAATGTGCTGAGGAGTGTCTGGAAGGTAAGAAAATGGAGTAGGCTCCCTATATTACCACTGCCCAAGTTATATATAGAAACTAAGGCACGAGGACCATGGGATATTCAGGGGATTTATAGTACAAGAGCCACACGAAAGCAACACCTGCCTAAAACCAGAACAGTGGAGAAGAACTGAGGATTCAAAATTGGCGCCTCTGTTCTCCCAGACAAATCTGGACACGTGGCAATGTCTACCAGATGACTTATTTGTGCCTCAATTTCTGGGGAAACTGCTATGTCCTAATTCTTTCACAATACTGCTTGCAATATCAAATGTCAATGATCACGAAATAATATTGAAAGGTCAGGTTGAAAAATAGCTTGTGATGTTTTAGCACTAGACCTGACTACTGCAAGCAGTTCAGCAGGGGAAAACAATAATAATAATATTTTTCTTGCTTTACTGAAAAAAAAAAAAATCGCACCGTTTCCAGTGGCTTCAAAAAACTGGCATCAGTTCTACCTTGACACCTAGGTACTTGGATAATATATGAGGCACTAAGGATTTTGGAAAACAAACCAGGATTATATTCTTCCATATGAGAAGCAACAGTGGAGAGAGCATGGGTTTTGAAGTTGAGTCACTCTGGAGTGGAATCCTCACTCTGCAATTTCTGAACTGTGAGGCTGAGGGAGGTGTCTCAGCGAGACTGGGTTTCTTTACGGAATACCTAGAGTACTTACCTGGTGAGATTAAGAGGCTTATTGGGACAGTACATAAGAAGGTATAATGCCCGGCACATGACAAGTACTCCGTAAGTGTTAACTACCTCTACCACCAGGACTTGCTTCCTCTGCTAGAGTGAAGGCCCTAGCTGAACATTTACTTAAACAGCATTCACCCCAAGATTACAGACTTTCTAGTCCAGTGTCTAGACTTTCTCACTAATATGTGTAAGAAAAGTAACCAAAGGATATACCTGAATTCTGAGATCCTTTTTCCTAAAGAAAACTGCACAGCATCATGATTTGCTACTGAAACTCAAGCACCTGATACCATCAATAGGATGCCTCCCTTACTAGAAGGGTCCATGTGCTTTCCAGCATATATGTTCAATAGTCATTTACAGCGGGGTGTGTGACCCAAATCAGAATCACACTCCTAATTTTACCTCTCCTTTGAAGTTTGGCCTAACTTCTCCTTCCCTGTCCCTGAAGAGAAATGTCCCTCACTTATCACTGCGAGACCACAATGGCTCCTGTTCTCTCACCTACTTTCCAACTGAAAAGGTCAACTGAGTCTGGAGATACTTCTGGCTTGCAAAACCCATATGGAGGTCTTGAACTTAAAAACACAATTAGATCCATTTCTACAAGTATAATGTGGACTTCCAATCATTCACATTTCAGTATTGATGTAAACTTTGGACAAAAATTATAAAACAAAAATTACAAAAATAAATTATAAAACCCCTAAATAAAGCCTCTGAAGCCCCCTGGAAAAGAGGGAATGTTTACAATTTCAATGTCTATTGAAATACTCAAATTATGTCATTAGTCTCTAATGTTTACATTTTCAGGAGTTTATTACCACTGTTTGATGAAAAGGAACACGAGGCAAATAGTAAAGTCTTTCTCAAGAGGAGAATCACCATGGAAACGAACACCAAATTCACTGGACTGATGTAGTTCTCACTGAACTTTTTATTTCATTAATCCCTGCCCTCTTTTTATAGCAGTGCTTTCTTCCAAGTTGACTGACCCTAAGGTGCCCCGGCCTCCACTGAAAAACAATTTTGTTAAAGATAGTTCAGTTCAGTTCAGTCACTCACTCATGTCCAACTCTTTGCAAACCCATGAATTGCAGTACGCCAGGCCTCCCTGTCCATCACCAACTCCCGGAGTTCTCTCAAACTCACATCCAAGGAGTTGGTGATGCCATCCAGTCATCTCATCCTCTGTCCTCCCCTTCTTCTCCTGCCCCCAATCCCTCCCAGCAAAAGAGTCTTTTCCAATGAGTCAACTCTTCGCATGAGGTGGCCAAAGTACTGGAGTTTCAGCTTTATCATCATTCCTTCCAAAGAACACCCAGGACTGATCTCCTGTAGGATGGATTGGTTGGATCTTCTTGCAGTCCAAGGGACTCTCAAGAGTCTTCTCCAATACCACAGTTCAAAAGCATCAATTCTTCAGTGCTCAGCTTTCTTCACAGTCCAACTCTCACATCCATACATGATCACTAGAAAAACCACAGCCTTGACTAGACGGATCTTTGTTGGCAAAGTAATGTCTCTGCTTTTGAATATGCTATTTGAATAGGTTGGTCATAACTTTTCTTCCAAGGAGTAAGCATCTTTTAATTTCATGGCTGTAGTCACCATCTGCAGTGATTTTGAAGCCCCCAAACATAAAGTCTGACACTATTTCTACTGTTTCCCCATCTATTTCTAATGAAGTGTTGGGACCAGATGCCATGATCTTCGTTTTCTGAATGTTGAGCTTTAAGCCAACTTTTTCACTCTCCTCTTTCACTTTCATCAAGAGGCTTTTTAGTTCCTCTTCACTTTCTGCCATAAGGGTGGTGTCATCTGCATATCTGAGGTTATTGCTATTTCTCCCGGCAATCTTGATTCCAGCTTGTGCTTCTTCCAGCCCAGTGTTTCTCATGATGTGCTCTGCATATATGTTAAATAAGCAGGGTGACAATATACAGCCTTGACGTACTCTTTCTCCTACTTGCAACCAGTCTTGTTCCATGTCCAGTTCTAACTGTTGCTTTCTGACCTGCATATAGGTTTCGCAAGAGGCACGTCAGGTGGTCTGGTACTCCCATCTCTTTGAGAATTTTCCACAGTTTATTGTGATCCACATAGTCAAAGGCTTTGGCATAGTCAATAAAGCAGAAATAGACGTTTTTCTCGAACTGTCTTGCTTTTTCCATGATCCAGCGGATGTTGGCAATTAGATCTCTGGTTCCTCTGCCTTTTCTAAAACCAGCTTGAACATCTGGAAGTTCACGGTTCACGTATTGCTGAAGCCTGGCTTGGAGAAGTTTGAGCATTACTTTACCAGCGTGTGAGATGAGTGCAATTGTGCGCTCGTTTGAGCATTCTTTGGCATTGCCTTTCTTTGGGGTTGGAATGAAAACTGACCTTTTCCAGTCCTGTGGCCACTGCTGAGTTTTCCAAATTTGCTGGCGTATTGAGTGTAGCACTTTCACAGCATCATCTTTAAGCTATTAAAAAGCCTAACATAGTAACATAGTATATCAACCAACATAGTATTATAATGAAAATAACTATACATTGAGCACATAATTTGAGCCAGGCTAAGTATTTTACATGCATTGTCTTTTTACTTGCTATTTGAAGTAATACAGGAAAATACAGCTTCTTTATTTGATTTACTACACATAATACACTAAATACAGAAGTGCCTAAAATAGAATGAATGCTCAGTAATTATTATTATTGTTCGTATATGTTAGTTCACAACCACCCTATTATAAGTTTTCATTCTTTCAGGTCACAGATGTGAAAACTGAAGATTAACGAGGTTAAGTCACTTGGCTGTGATTCCCCAGCTAATAAGTGACAGAATTTCAGCCCAGGCCTGGTTTAACTACCATGACTAAATTGTTAACCATTTTGTTGTACTCTATTCTATAGTTAGAGACCTAAGAAACCCACTGAATGTATCGATGACAAGTGTATTATTTTTGAACTAGGTTCACAGAAATAAAGCCTTAGAGGCCTTATCAAGGCTTGCCTGAGTTTTTTTCTCTATTCAGTTAAGTATAAATAAAGTCAGGTACTAAATATTTGGACTTGGAAGGCATAATACTACTTTTCAGGTTAACACCTTTGATCTAGAATTCACAGATTTTTGTTTTTGTTCTCCTTAAACCTCAGGCCAAGAAAAACAACAGAGGATCTTTGGAAGGATATGAAAACCAAATTAAACAAGGCTCCATTCTGAAGATTTTCTATGTTCCGAAATTCCATCATCACAAAGGTAATTCAGTGATAGTTTCATTTCTTTATAAAATAAATCTCAAGACTCGGCAAATCCATTTGGCTCCTGAGACAGACACTGGGAACAGTTGGAGAATAAATTAGTTTCAATATTCAATTACAAACAAGAATCTACCATCACCTGGAACTGGAAATGGGAACACTCTCTGAAACCTACAAGTTTCTTAGGTTTTATAGAGTTTAGTAGCAATCTTTTTTTTTTTAACAAATTGCATTGTAAATGATCCTAATATTAACTGTGCACACTTAATAATATGGACAGTCCCTTGAGGAAATGCCACTCTGAATCCAAGTAACTGGCAAACTCTTATTACCAACCGCATTAGACTAACCCTCACTGCAAGTTGCTTTGCTTTTCCCTAAGAAATGTCAATCCTCCTTAACTTCAGGCCTATTTCCCATGCCTATTTATATTCCTATTTTCTCCCCCAACCCCATTGGTTGTTGTTGTTCAGTTGCTTACTCGTGTCTGACTCTTTGCGACCCCATGGATTGCAGCATGCCAGCCTTTCCTGTTCTTCACAATCTCCTGGAGTTTGCTCAAATTCATATCCATTGAGTCAGTGATGCCATCCAACCATCTCATCCTCTGTTGTCCCCTTCTCCTGCCTTCAGTCTTTTCCTGCAGCAGGGTCTTTTCCAGTGAGTCTGCTTTTTGCATCAGGTGGCCAAAGCATTGGAGTTTCAGCTTCAGGATCAGTCCTTCCAATGAATATTCAAGGTTGATTTCCTTTCGTATTGACTGGTTTGATATCCTTGCTGTCCAAGGGACTCTTTCAATAGTCTTCTTCCTCAAGCCCCTACTACCAGCAAAGGAAATAGAATCTCGAGGATTCAAATATATACTGAATGTAAAGAAAAAATTCTTAAGCTGCAGTCATAGTTGAAAAGCCATGGGTTTTTATGATGGGAAAATGAAGACTTTGCCCCTCAACATTTCCCAAGGTGGGCATCCTCAAGAAACAGAAATATGGTGTGAACCATGGAAAGCACAAAAACTCAAAATCTCCCACTCAGCTACTCCACTTTGAACATCTCTAAAGGGAGATGAAGATCTACCTCATTAAGGGGGAAAGTTTACTAGCCCCCTCTTCATAACTGTGTTAGAGTTCAAACTCTCACCTTAGCGGCACGAGAGTCCAAGAGTTAGGAATTCTGTTAAAATACTCTGCTCTTCCCTCATTGCTTCAACTCATTCCCTAGCACTGACGCACCATCCTCTTTCTCCAGTATTATGCAGTCAGCAACGCAGCTGCTTCACAGGCATGAAAAAGGAGGACTTGCAGGATTAAGAGGAGCAAACTACAATGTATAATATGTTATAAGGATGTATTGTACAATGTATGGAACATAACCAATATTTTGTAACTATAAATGAAGCATAATTTTTAAAAGCTGTGAATCACTATATTGTACACCAGTAACATATAGCACTGTACATCAATTTAAAAAAAAAAGATGATTAATTAATAAGCATAAAAAAGAACTACCTGCCAGAGAGAATATGGCACAATTTTTTTAAAAAAAGAAGAACGTATACTCTAAACTGCCAGAAGAGAGAGTAAATTCATTGGTAGAATTCTTCTGGAGTAAAAGTGAGAACAAGACTGAAAAAATTAACACTAGACATGGGTATTCCTCCCATACCCACAGTCTATCCACAGAAGAAAGAAGTTGATTAATATGCTGTTCTCCAGGAAAACTTTGAAACTCAGAATTAGGAGAACTATTATTGCCAAAATATTTTCTCCAAGAAAAATTCAACATATAAGAAAGAAATAAAATAAATTTTCCTTCTATTAGAGAATTTTCCTTCTATTAGGAACCCACTGGAAAATCCATCTTGTGATCAATAGCACAGACATTTTGTACTAGCGGATATTCATCAAATAAGTATTTTAAAAGCCAAACCAAACAAGCAAAATTCTCCAAAAAAAAAAAAAGAGAACTGACTGAGTAGTAACTCCTTCACGAGGTGTTTCCCAAAAGGCTCCCTCACTCTTTTCAGCAATTAGAGCATGCTACCAAAAGTGTTCATTTGGCAATTAATGACACACAGTCTTGTGATATGTCTGGTAATATTTCTTTCAGTGATTATTTAACTACTGCAGTTTTGCCTTACATATTTCCCACAACTTCCCACCTATTTCTTAGATTAAAAGCTCTCCGAGGACAAGGACCCATCATCATCATTATAATTTTTTTGCCCTTAAAGTGACTAAGTAATGTAGCTAGATAAGTAATTGATGGTTAGACCAAAATCTGAGGTACCAGTTGCCCTGGCTAGAGACAGTATGATTTTCTAAAGTAAAATTCAAAAAATCCACTATTTTATGTGTTGTCAACTACAAACTGACACTTGCCAAGGGCATTGCCAGCGGCTGAACAACAAGGACTTTTGCCACCTGCATCTGCAGAGGTTGAGCCCTGCGCTGCTGCAGCTGCTGACCTTCAGCACCCCCTGAGGAAGCTCAGGCTGGAGTGGGGCACTCTGCGCTCCAGGCACTCTGCTGGAATATAGTCAAATATTTTCAGAAACTGATTTCATAAGCCAATCTTTGCATTTCCTCCTATTTAAAAAAGTACTAAATCCCTTCCTGATGACATCAGCTCCTAATAACTAGCAGAAAACCTTTTGTAAAACGAGCACATAATTGCATTGAACTCCTCCTTCACCAAAATATTATCTATTGGCCTTCCCACACTGCCTCTTTGGAGCAGTCTCCCAGAACTAACTGAGGTGCTGTCTCCTCGGTTGCAGTCCTCATTTTGCTCCAAATAAAACTTAACTCGCAGCTCTCAAGTTGTACATCTTTTTTAGTCAACAGGATTTAGGATTGTCTGCGGTTCTATCACTTACTGTTTGATTTTCGTTGAGTTACATAACTCTCGGAACCACATATTTCTCCTGTGTAAAGTTAATAATGGTATCGTTATCACAGGATTGTTGTGATCTTGAAATGCGTTAATACAAATAAATTGGTTAGGAGTATGTCATACAGAAAAAGAAAAAAAAATAAATCCTTAGATATAATTATTTATGTTATGTACACAAGGGTCTGTGTGACTCCTAGGGTAGTGGGTGAACATGCAAATTTGGGAGTTAGATATGGAAAGAATGAAGGATATTTCCTTATATGGATTACCATCATCCCTGGCAAGGGAGCAAACTAAAGCTCTTGACATCATGGTCAAGTGAGCTATGAATGTCTCTCACTTTCTCAAAACCTTTTGGAAACAATGATCACACTGTACACAGTCAAGTTAAATAGAATGATATAATAAATCAGAGTAAATCCATTGTCTTAAAGGAAAAGACACCAAAGACGTAAGTACAACCACACCCTTCCATCATGCCATTCCAAACAGTTTTTCACCTGAAAGTCTTTCCTAGGATATTGAACCCATCATTTTTCAGAACATAAAAGAAAGAAAAAAAAAAAAAGAGGGCAACAACAGATGCTTTCTCTCATTCATCTACAATCGGTGCTTCCCAGCATGTCCTTCATCTAATGCACCGTTACCCGCTCACATACCAGGAAAAAGTACAATAAATGACAACAAGTTATGCATACAGCATGCATGTAATAACCACACACACACCCCTGTGTTTGCTACAAACCACCAGCCTGACCCCACTGAAATAAGCCAACAGTTACCTCCCTGTCTCTTCCTCCGGCATCCTTGGGCCATAAATTAATGAAAGGAAAGGTCTAATAATAGTTGCATGACCAGTACAGACAAAAGGCTGCAGTAGAAAATACCTGTCTTTGGGACTTTTTTCCTACTCCTCAGTCATGCTTTCCTAAGAGAAGGCAGAGCCTTTATGCTACCTCCTGACAGCCTCTCCAGGTTCAAGCAATCATTACAGCTCCTACAAACCACTGCAGTTTCCTCCTTAGCTCCTGTCTCGACCCACTCTGACACATTCCACACATTCATGCAGAAGAATTTTCTAAAAACACAAGTCCGATCCCATTCCACTTTAGTCTAAAATTCTTTAATCAAATATATCATTCTATTATACATTATAGTCATACGTGCACTATGTCATACATCTACCTAGAAACTAAAGTCATGTGCGGGCTCAAACAGCTGCTGCTGCTGCTGCTGCTGCTAAGTCGCTTCAGTCGTGTCTGACTCTGTGCGACCCCATAGACGGCAGCTCACCAGGCTCCCCCATCCCTGGGCTTCTCCAGGCAAGAACATTGGAGTGGGTTGCCATTTCCTTCTCCAATGCGTGAAAGTGAAAAGTCAAAGTGAAGTCGTTCAATCGTGCCAGACTCTTAGCGACCCCATGCACTGCAGCCCACCAGGCTCCTTCATCCATGAGATTTTCCAGGCAAGAGTGCTGGACTGGGGTGCCATTGCCTTCTCCGGCGGGCTCAAACTGCCTTACTCATATTAAGCAATCTTCACTCATTCATTCAAAAATACATATAACGGGAAATTCCATGGCGGTCCAGTGTTTAGGACATGGAGCTTTCACTGCTGAGGGCCCAGGTTCAGGGAACTGAACTGGTCAGGGAACTAAGACCCCACCTGGCTCAGCTAAAAAAGAATGTATATATATATATATAAAATATACATATATATAATATATATATACATACACATATAATGAATATGTGTTGTGTACCAGGCATTACACTAGCCCCTGAAGAGATGAGTCAGATCATTCCCTCAATTTATTCAAAATCATATCAGAGGAGGGGAGGACATTCAACCATGTGAACAGAAAATTAAAATATATATAAATTATTTACATATTATACTACCATTTCAATATATGTTATGATTGCAGAGGCGCCAATTAATATAGGGGCTTCTACTAAACCCCCGAACAGGCTACGAAAGGCTTCTTGGAAGAAGTAATATCTAAACTGATACCTAAAACATAAGCAAATGTGTATGCAGAACCAGGAACTACTAGCAGTCTATGAAGACTGGAGTAGTAGCAAAGGATAAGACTTGGGAAATATACAAGAACCAGATCATAAAAACACTTAAGCCACTTTTAAGTGTTCAAAGTTTGTCTCGAAGGTATTTAACTGGGCAGTATGGTTAGGTTTGTACTTTTAAAGACCGCTCTAATTAGAGTATAGTAGTTATTCAAAATATTTCTAGAACACATGAATAGCTGTCTCATCAGCATCATGAAAAAATTTCAATAATTCAAAAAAAGAGAAATCGGCAAATCAGCAGTGGCTGTGCAGTCCTAGAAATATTTTATGGAAGAGTGTAGCTGGGTTTTTAAAAGTGTAAGATTTTGAGAGGGTAATTCAAGGAAATGAAGGACAACCCAGCTGGGAACAGGAAAGGGTGCAAGGAAGATAACGAGGTAAAAAGTGCTTGAATAAAAATATACGGTGAAGTTGTACAAGAGTAACTAGTTTAATGTAGGAAGTGCTAGGTCTGGGCAGGTTAGGTTGATATCTCAGGGTTAACCTTGCTGTGCAGAGCCTCAAATGCCAGACTCCAGATTTAGACTTCACCAGCCAAGAGAAATCATGGAGGAGAACTGAAAGAAGAGAGGCATACTCCAAGTATTGCTTTATGAAGATTGACTATGAATTGAAAGATGTTTTAAAACATCCTGTGAATGAAAAAAAAAAAAAGATGCAGGAGCTATGCTGCAAGATTTGTATCAAATGAAAAACTGGTTAGGAGAGAGAAGCAAAAGTCAAAGGCAGAGAGATGGTGGGAAACAAAGGCTGCCTCAAAGGCCAACCTGCCACAGCCACACCCACACCCCCATCACCCCCACTAACCCTCCCCAGGAGACTGATTTCAATATAACATTTCCTGCAGCTGAGTGTGATAATTTAGAAATGAGGGGTTTTGAAGGAGAAATGAAGAGAAAGGCCACTTGGAGAATGAGAAAGGACTATCAGAACAAACAAAAGGTGGCACTGAGCCCATTCTTAAATCCCCTCAATTAATCACCCAGGGTATTCACTCAGCTGGGGCTTCCCTTTGTATTCTACACTTCTTAGCCAAAAGGCCAAGAAGCGATCCCTTTGTATTCTAGAAACTCCCTCAGATAGAGCAGACCTACACTTTGTCTTAGGCCCCAGAGACCCATTTAGATAAAAGAGCTCCTTCCTCTCAATAGTTTGGCCTACTTCTTCTACCTGCTCTTTGTACCCTCAAAAACCAGGAGAAGCAAAACAGTAAACTCAATCATTCTATTGTCTCCAGTTTGAACTTAGGTCACTTTGATCTCCCAGAGCAACAAGCTAATTTAATAGTACTTGCTGCTGCTGCTGCTAAGTCGCTTTAGTTGTGTCCGACTCTGTGCAACCCCATAGACGGCAGCCCGCCAGGCTCCGATGTCCCTGGGATTCTCCAGGCAAAAACACTGGAGTAGGGTTACCATTTCCTTCTCCAATGCATGAAAGTGAAACATGAAAGTGAAGTCGCTCAGTCGTGTCTGACTGAGCCTACCCGTAGACTGTAGCCTACCACGCTCCTCTGTCCATGGGATTTTCCAGGCAAGAGTACTGGAGTGGGGTGCCATTTTCTTCTCCTAATAGTATTTAGGGATACTGAAAAAAACATTAGAAAACCTTCCGGAACTGTTTAAATTTTTAGCAGTCTGCGGAAAAACTGGCTTAAGCTCTCATCCAAAGGAACAATGTCATTTGTAAATAGATCTCATACAAGATTCAATAAATCCCTGGTCCAAAGAAATAAACTCTATCTTTTCAACTGTCTTCAAAGTCAGAAAATCCTGTTTTTCACATATATTATTATTCTACTTTGCTGCAGGTGAGGAAACTGAAGTTACCTTCTTTACGGTATGGAGATATTAACAGCCCTAAATTTTGCTCCAAACTGGATAGTCTCCTGCTGGAGCAGACGTAACTGACAGCAAATTAACAGATTCTTCTGGAATGGCATTTCATTTAACTGACCATTAACTGATGATGGTTGTTATCAGTAGAACTTTTTTAGAACATCAAACATGTTTGCTAGGTCTGATCAAGTGATAAATTTTCCTTGGCTTCCCTTTGTTTCCAAAGTAATTAGGGGCTTTTTCTCATCTCTTTTTGATGTCCACAGAGGCCATAAAGAGGGTAGTTAAATATGCAAACAGAAGAAAGAAAAACAAGGTGTCAACATACATCATGTTGTTGTATAATTTACCTATATTATAATTTACCTATTGAGGTACCTACTTACTCATAAACTGAGAATCATATTGCTAACAAACTTAAGCAACTTCCTAAATTATTTAGGTATATTTTCCACTGTCTTTGCCAAGGTGTGGCTCAGGGGTCTTTTGTCCCTTTATAATTCATCAGCACCTCCAAACACTGCAAGATAAGGAGATAATTTAAGTCAAAACAATATGTAGGCTACAGATATGCAGCTGCAAGTCAAGTCCCCAGGCATCTTTCCAAGCAGATGACCGACCACTCCTGCTCCTATCTAGAAATACTTCAGTCAGCTCAGCTGTTTCCCTTGATTGAAGAGGCTGCAACTAGATGGAAAATACTTATGAAGTTAGTTGTTTGCCTTATTTTCTAAAACATCAATATAATATGAAGTCATTTCAGCTCTTCCAATATATCATTTCTTAGCCATTACATTCTGGCATGTAATGCCATGCAAGAATCGGATAGAGAGTTTACTAAAGAACTTATATAAGAGGACCATAAAACCCTTCTAG
This sequence comes from Ovis canadensis, assembly GCF_042477335.2. NCBI lineage: Eukaryota > Metazoa > Chordata > Mammalia > Artiodactyla > Bovidae > Ovis > Ovis canadensis. The sequence continues at coordinate 38,466,110 of NC_091250.1, read as the reverse complement.
ATCAAAGGACATGCACTCTGATACTTCATGGCATCAGAATCTTATACTTCTTATGTACTGCATGTTTTAATTGAGGTAAGATATTTCTAACAAAATGAATGCCAAACTATAAGGTTATCAACAAAAAATTTATCTGGTTAAAGGGGCCTCCCTGGTGGTAAAGAATCTGCCTGCAGTGTGAGAGACCTAGGTTCGATTCCTGCCTGGGAAGATCCCCTGGAGAAGGGAAGGGCTACCCACTCCTGTATTTATTCTTGCCTGGAGAATCCCATGGACAGAGAAGCCTGGCGGGCTACAGTCCATAGGGTCACAAGAGTAGGACATGACTTAGCAACTAAACCACCACCACCCCCCACTCCAGTATTCTGGCCTGGAGAATTCCATGAACTGTATAGTCCATGGGGTCACAAAGACACGACTGAGCAACTTTCATTTCACTATCAGATTAAAATTTCCCTAATTGTAATCGAAGGCCAGATACATTGGGAAACTCTAGATTATCAAGAGTAGAGTAACAGTATAACATTCCCAAACATTTTTTAACATTCCCAAACATTTTGGACCACAAAACTTTTTGTAACACAAACTAACATCACCCAGAAGTGATAAACAATACGGAAAGTACTGAATACTGCCATTCATCATCAGTTATCACTGGAACCACAGCAGAAGGGGGAAAAAAAAACAATCAAAGCACTGAGTTAACAGGGTTTTAAAAAGGAGAGGGGATTTTTGGGAAGGATGCTAAAAGCACACTTTGCTTATTTCACAATTTTAAGAAATAATCATAAGCTATTTATTATGGAAATATCGAAGACTCTCTAATACCTTTTTTGAAGTTAACTGACAGGTATGGTCTTAACTGTGCCTAGGTAACTTAGGGTGATCCTTAAATCTTAGGAATTACCAAACGCCTAAATAATGCTGTGTATCTGTACTAAGATAGGTTTGGGGTTTTTTTCTTTTTATTTGAATGAATGAATGAATATTAGAACCAAACCTTTGACCTGATAGATGAATAAAAACTATGGCTTTAAACCCAGTTCCATCACCAGTTGATGTGTGATCTTGGTCTCAGGGCCCCCTCGGCCTCCTGGTCTCTATACAATAAGCCCTTCAGCCCTAAGTGCCTCATGTAACTTACAGGGGAAAGACAGAACTACATTATACCTTGCTAGCAGCTGTTACCCACCAAGCAGCTGTTAACGGGGGTGCCTGTAAGCCACTATCTCTGCCAGGAAGACTTCAGTACTCCATTCCTATCTCAAACGCATCTCTCAAGGTGCTTCCCGCACTCAACTACTTCATAAACTTTTGCATAAAACCTTATAACCACAAGCGTCCGATGGCTCAACTCATCAGGCATAAAACTGCAGTTTCTGGTTGCCTTGTCACCGCCAGCCCTTTAACCTCGGCTAGAAAGTCAGATCCAGTAAAAAAACAGGACCCGCCTCACACTTGAGAGACAAAACCAAGTTCTTTCTCCTGCGCTCGTCCCCTTTAATCAACGTTCAAGTACAAATGGACGTCTCCGGACACCCCGGCGTTTGGGGAAGGGCGGCCCGGCCCTACCTGGTTGAAGTGCAGCTGTCCCGGCTCGGGGGCGCCCTCCACGGGGGCGGTTCCCAGCCGCTCCAACAGGCGCCCGAGCTGCGCCGCCGACAGGCTCCGGTTGGCGCCGAACACGCTCAGCACATCCTCGCTGAAGGCGAGCCCGGGCACCTCCGCCTCCCCTCCGAGGCCAGCGGCCGCCAACAGCAGGAGCCCAGCCACCGCTCGACCCGGGGCCATCCTGGCCGCGGTTGCCCCTCACGGGCCCAAAACGGACTGGAGCGCACAGGGATGTGCCGGGCGCAGCCGCGTCGGTGCCCAAGGACGCCGGTCAGGCGTCGGCGCCGGTCCGGGTCAGCGGTGGCGCGGGGCGCACCTGGTCCTCCGGCGCCTTCGAAATAGCAGCAGCCCGCGACCTGCCGGGCATTGAAGTGGCGGTGCAGCCCGGGGGGTGGGAGCGATAGACAGAGCGGGCCCCCGGGCCTCCTGGAGAGCCTGAGATAAAAAGGACAAAGGGGGACAGAGATAAAGGCCACCTGGCTACCCGCCGGTCGGCCTCGGAGGCACTGCGAGGCCGGAGCCCTCGGACGCCCCGCCGGGCTTGGGGCCAACTGCTCCGGACCGGAGTTTGCAGACATTCCAGGATTAGCTTGCAGTGTGATGCCACATGCTCCTTCCGGATCTAAAGCCCGTCACTTTTTAGGAAGAAAACTACAGTGGCTACAGAACCCCACCTCCCCTTCCTTTCTTTCTGATTAATTCCATCTGCAAACTTAGAAGGGGTGAGGCGTGCAGTCCCCGGGCAGCTGCAGGAAATGGCCCCTTCGGAGTCCCGGGGTTTGACCGTCTAAACGGGACCCTCCTTCTCCCAGATCTCCCAGATCTTCTTTGGCAAGCAGAGAAGTAGGTGAGCTGACCTGCTAACCTCTCACCTCGCCTGCGTATTTCGGCGTCTGTTTTTGTCCACGTAAGTCAGTCCCTGTCTCTCACCTTCTTTCTTTCCCCCACACCCTCCCTCCCCCTCTCTCAAGACTATCCCTGGCGAGTCCGATGTAAAAACTCTGAGCTCGGGCCCCGCGCTCTTTACAAATAACCGGAGGAGGCGGGCCCTGTCCCCGCCTCCCCGCAGCACGTGGTGACACGCTCTCCGGCCTGGACTCCCGCGCGCGTCCACGCCGGGGCGCACAGCCGCTGCCCTCGCCTCTTGGCGGGCGGGGCGCACTCCTACCCGCGGCGGCGCCGGCTCCCCACCCTCACCCTCGGGGAGTTACCTGAATGCCACCTCCTGGTCGATCTCCCTCGCCTCCTTTCTGACCTTGGTGATCTCTTTGTTACCTTGTTGAAACCAGCTTCCTGAAATGGAGCTTGGAACCCTCAGCATTTTCTAAGAGATTAGCCGGAATTGCTTTTTTGTCTTACTTCTTAAAGTCAAGAGAAAAAGGAAACCCAATCTGGAGCGGCGGTGGCGAGCTCAGAGCCGGCACTGCTCTACCCGGCCCTTCCTGACGCCGCACGGGATATCCGCAGATCAGAGTGAATTGTTTGTTTGTTCAGATGAGAGTTCAAGAAAACCCGACTTAGGTGTAAGGTCACCAAGTTTGTGCAAAGTGAACGCGATGTTTGAGGGCAAAGGTTGTTTCTGGTAGCTACCACTGTCCAGAAATAAACTGAAACCACGATTCACTGTGACAGAAAGACGGAAAGAGGAATTCAGAGTGCTGTTCTTGTATTTCACGGGGGAGAGTGCATGGCTTCCTAAAACTGCACGTTTTAAAAGAGGCACTAAATCCAGTCAAGGGGCAGGCTATCTCATTTCCCACGAGGAACTTGGTGGAAGAAAGAGACATGGAGAGAAAATTCCAGAAGGATGAGGATCTAGGGGGACATATCTGCAGGACTGTCCCTATGGAGAAAATTTTGTTGTTGTTTAGTCACTAAAGTTGTGTCCAACTCTTTTGTGACCCCATGAACTGTAGCCCACCAGGCTCTTCTATCCCTGGGCTTCCCAGGCAAGAGTCCTGAATAGGTTGCCATTGCCTGTTCCAGGGGATCTTCCCCAGGGATCAGAACTGCATCTCCTGCTTTGCAAGCATATTCTTTACCACTGAGCCACCAGGGAAGCCCACGAAGAAGGTTTGCCTGTGTTCTAACCACAGAGGACGGAAGGCAGCAGTAAGAGGAAAAAGTTACCAAGAGGAAGATTTCTGCAGAAAATAAGGCACAACTGCTTTGGGAGGTAGTGATTTCCACGTGATTGAAAGTGATTCAAACTCATGGGTATATAGTAGGATTCCTGCCTTGGAGGAATATCAACCAAATGATCTTTATGGTGTGTCCCTTCCAATTATGAAATCTGTGTGTTTGCTGTTACTAATTTACAGAATTACATTGGTGCCAAAGGCCAAATATTTCACCAAGGGCCAGAAGTAGGTTCATATTACACTTAAGTTCTTAAATTACACAACTGACGGGAACACTTCAAGATTTTTCTTGGATCCTTACATATAGTTTGTTGCCCGTTTTTCCTTTTGACCCCAATAACTCAAGGTCATTCTTGGAAATCAGTGAATGTTCTAAATGATTCACCTAAACCCAGCAAGTTGTTCATTCCTATTCGAACTGCAGCATTGATAAGATGTTGAACTTTCCACAAACGTGAATGGGTTTCAAGTAATACAAATTTTATATTGTGGATTTTTAAAATAAAATTTTATTCATCAGCTATTTGGCTCTCTCTCTCTCTCTCTCTCACTCTCTCTCTCTCTATATATATATATACATATATATATATACACACACACATATACATACATTTTGCTTGGATGGGCTGGATGAAGCACAAGCTAGAATCAAGATTGCCGGGAGAAATATCAATAACCCCACATATGCAGATGACACCACCTTATAGCAGAAAGCAAAGAAGAACTAAAGAGCCTCTTGATGGAAGTGAAAGAGGAGAGTGAAAAATTTGGCTTAAAGCTCAACATTCAGAAAACTAAGATCATGGCATCCAGTCCCATCATTTCATGGCAAATAGATGGGGAAACAATGGAAACAGTGGCAGACTTTATTTTGGGGGGCTCCAAAATCACTGCAGATGGTGATTGCAGCCGTGAAATTAAAAGACGCTTGCTCCTTGAAAGAAAAGTTATGACCAACCGAGACAACATTAAAAAGCAGAGACATTACTTTGCCAACAAAGGTCTGTCTAGTCAAGGCTATGGTTTTTCCAGTAGTCATGTACGGATGTGAGAGTTGGACTGTGAAGAAAGCTGAGCGCCGAAGAATTGATGCTTTTGAACTGTGATGTTGGAGAAGACTCTTAGGAGTCCCTTGGACTGTAAGAAGATCCAACCAGTCCATCCTAAAGGAAATCAGTCCTGCATATACATTGGAAGAACTGATGTTGAAGCTGAAACTCCAATACTCTGGCCACCTGATGCAAAGAACTGACTCATTGGAAAAGACTCTGATGCTGGGAAAGATTGAAGGTGGGAGGAGAAGGGGACAACAGAGGATGAGATGGCTGGATGGCATCACCGAGTTTGAGTAAACTCCGGGAGTTGGTGATGGACAGAGAAGTCTGGCATGCTGTGGTCCATGGGGTCACAAAGAGTCGGACACGACTGAGCGACTGAACTGAACTGAACTGATATACATTTTGCCAAACCATTAGTCTTACATGATGATAAATAGTAAGATAAATAATCAACCTGCTTGGCATCTTTATCCAAAACAGTTAACATAGTGTAAGCATGCTATAAAACAGAGTATTCAAAAAATGTTACTAACAACCAAATTGGTGAGGCTAATTTCTAGATCTAATGAAATAAATAGTCACCAAAATACTACTTAATGTTTTAGGGCCTAAAATATAGCATTATATGAACAATATCATTATTGAAAAAAAAAAAAAAAACCTCCAATTTAAAATATAAGGTATAATGTAAAAACTAATTTTTCTTAGAAATGTGCTGTAAAGCTCAAATAATTTTAAATGATAATAATGAAGAGAGAGTGCCAAGAACACTGGCCAGGATGTAGAAAATTGTCTGGGAAACCTGGGAGAGTCATTTGACGCTCCTCTGTCCATGGAATCCTCCAGGCAAGAATACAGGAGTCGGTTGCCATTTCCTACTCCAGAGGATCTTCCTGACCCAGGGATCAAACCCAAGTCCCTGGCATTGTAGGCAGATTCTTTACCATCTGAGCCACCAGGAAAGCCCCATTTGACCTCACTGGGTCTCAGTTCCCTCATCTATGAAACAATAAAATTGGGCTAGAAGCACAAATATTCACTCCAGCTTTTTCATTTCTAAATGTCTAATTTAGAAGTCATCTATCGGGGCTGGTGGGGGGGGCGGGGCGGGGGGGGACATGAAACACCTAGAAGAGAAATAAAAGTTCCATTCTCCAATGAAAAGGGCATCCAACTTCAAATCTTATTACATTTTTCTTAGGCCAAATCTTTTGTTACTATTGCAGAAGAAGCACATTGACCACTTTTAAACTTTTCCGTGCATTCCTTTCCCTCTAGAAGGCCTAATGAGCAAACCTGGGAAATGGTATGTCCTTTTCCTTCTTTCCCCTCCTTTCTCTTCTTCTGGAGAAGGAATTGGTAACCCACTCAAGTACTTTTGCCTGGGAAATCTCATGGACGGAGGGGCATAGTGGACTACAGTCCACGCGGTTGCAAAGAGTCGGACACGGACTGAGCAACTTCACTTTCACTTTCTCTTCTTCTCTCTTCCAGTCCTAGAGAAGTCATCCTCAGGAGCATAGCATAATAAATAATATCTGTATGGAGGGCAGTCACAGTGGCCCAAAGAAGAGTGTTGGAACTCAAACAAGGGAAGAAGGGTATCCTAGTGGGAGGGAAATTCAGCGTGTGTATTTAGAGCCCAAGCAGGGTGACAAGGTGTCAAGATTGGGGGAGGAAACTAGAAACCAGAGGATGCCTTCCTAAGGTGGTAAGAGCATATTCAAGTACCCCCACACAGTATGTCAGCACCCAAATATGATGAGTGAAGCATCCTTTCCAGTATGATTCATCAGAATCCAAGCTGGAAAGGAGGGCTTTGACAAAAAGCAGTGGCATGGTGTGAGGTATCAAGATCAGAGCAAGAGTGATACAGCACAGCACCCTTGGTCAGAGTCTAAGAGAAAGAGAAGCTGTCGAGTGTAGAGTCAGAGCCTGAGTGGGTGAGGAGGGCATTCCTGCACAGAATGGCTGAGGTGGACAAGGGTGAGGAGGGAGACCCTGCCAAGCAGCCGCACCAGGGTACCAGGGTCTGTGCAGTGAAGAGGGCAGTCTGACGTGGGAGATGTGATAGTGTGATTTATAATCAGTTCAGTCACTCAGTCATGCGCGATTCTTTAAGACCTCATGGACTGCAGCACACCAGGCTTCCCTGTCCATCACCAACTCCCAGAGCTTGCCCAAACTCATGTCCATTGAGTTGGTGATGCCCTCCAACCATCTTATCCTCTGTTGTCCCCTTCTCCTCCTGCCTTCTATCTTTCCTCATTGGTCTTTTCCAGTGAGTCAGTTCTTCACATCAGGTAGCCAAAGTGTTGGAGCTTCAGCTTCAGCATCAGACCTTCCATTGAATACTCAGGACTGATTTCCTTTACAATTGACTGGTTTGATCTCCTTGCAGTCCAAGGGACTCACAAGAGTCTTCTCCAGCACCACCGTTCAAAAGCATCAATTCTTTGGTGCTCAGCTTTCTTTATAGTCCAACTCTCACATCAATACATGATCACTGGAAAAGCCATAGCTTTGACTAGACAGACTTTTGTTGGTAAAGTAATGTCTATGCTTTTTAATATGCTGTCTGGGCTGGTTATAGCTTTTCTTCCAAGGACCAAGCGTCTTTTAATTTCATGGCTGCAGTCAACATCTGCAGTGATTTTGGAGCCCAAGAAAAGAAAGTCTATCACTGTTTCCATTGTTTCCTCATCTATTTGCCATGAAGTGATGGGACCAGATGCCGTGATCTTAGATTTTTGAATGTTGAGTTTTAAGCCAGCCTTTTCACTCTCCTCTTTCAGCACCCAAGAGGTGCTTCATCAAGAGGCTCTTAGTTCCTCTTTGCTTTCTGCCATAAGGGTGGTGTCATCTGCACATCTATCTGAGGTTATTAATATTTCTCCGTGCAATCTAGATTCCAGCTTGTGCTTCTTCCAGCCTGGCATTTTGCATGATGTACTCATAAGCAAGGTGACAATATACAGCCTTGACATGATGTATAATAAGAAAAACATATTTGTCTTCATTTCTCTTTCTGGCACCAAGCTCCTAAAACCCTTGGAATTTCCTAGGTGATGCAAGTGTTAAAAAGGTGACTTTTGGACCCCACCTAAGGATGAGAAGAAAACCAGCCATGTGATGAGAGGGTTTGCACTTTCAGTTTCACCCACTTAACTTCTTGGGAGAGGAGAGCAGCTGGAGGTTGACTCAGTCACTAATAGTAAGTGGTTAAATCAATCATGCCTATGTAAGGAAGCCTTTGTAAAAATCCAAAAGATTGGATTGGGAGAGACTGCAGGTTGTTAAACACGAGGAGATTCACAAAGAGTGGTGCATTCAGAGAGGGAAGAAGCTCCACCCACTTTCCACAGACCTTATCCCATGCATCTCTTCCAGCAGGCTGTTCCTGAGTTACTTTTTGTAATAAATGGGGGATGTGTTAAGTGTCAGTTGTTAGCCAACCTTTTGCAACCCCATGGACTGTAGCCTGCCAGCCTCCTCTGTCCATGGAATTTTCCAGGCAAGAATACTGGAGTGGGTTATCATTTCCTTCTCCAGAAACTGGGGATGAAGTAGGCAAAATGTTCTCTTAAGTTCTGTGAATCATTAGAACCTCTGGTCTATAACCAGTTTATCAGAAGTATAGGTGGCAACCTGAACTTTGCGACTGACATGGGTGAGGTGACTGTCTTGTAAGACTGAGCCTTAAACTGTGGGTTCTGACACTCTCTGTAGGTAGATAGTGTTAGCATGGAGTTGAATTGGAGGACACAGTGGTGTCTGAGAATGAACTGGGTACATGTGGAAACCCACCTCCCATTTTCAAATTTGGAATTTCAGAATTGTGGAAGGAAAATCCGAGAAGGAGGGAATCAAGGGGGAAAGAGATGGCATCTCAAATAGATTAGTTATGTAAAAAGAAATCCATTAAATAAATATATTAAAGATAATAGCAACCAGTTTTCTCACTATCAGAGAAGGAACTTGCAAACATCAAGATGGAGAAAACTAGGATGAGCCCAGGATGAGGTGTTGGAGATGTCAGCGTTAATTTGTGGTTTTCAGTATATAAACAAATCAAAACAGATATTGTTGTATATAATCCCTAGCTCTGTCCATCAGGAGGGGCTGGAAATGGTGACGCCCTAATAACAATAAGCAGACCCAAGGTCCTGAGCTTGGCTTCTAAAAACTACGCCCACCAGTAGAAATCAGAGCTCCTTAGGAAAAGGAGTTGGTTCCAGGACTGAGCAGGCCAAGACCAAGATAAACCTAGAATCTTTTTGCTATGCCTGAGAACAAGAAAATGGTCCCAAAATGTAGGAAATACACCAAACGCATGGAACATGGGTGCAGCAGCACACACTCAAATGGATGGGTGCAGGAGAGGAATCTCTGCACTGTACTTGCAACTTTTCTTTAAGCTTGTAGTTGTATCAAATTGTTAATAATAATAAAATAGTAAGTATAAATAAGGAAAGGAGAACATTCCTGCAACAAATTACACAGAAATTAATAGTAAAATTTGATAAAATCCCAACTTGGTAATATCCCATACAATTAACAAATTCACTCCATACATATTTCTAGCCTCTGCATCACAGTCCCTAATATCTGGGAAAAGAAAAGTGAAAACATGCATTTTGTTTTACCTTTAAGAAGCCTGAGGCTTCCCTGGTGGCTCAGACGGTAAAGCATCTGTCTGCAATACAGGAGACCCAGGTTTGATCCCTGGGATGAGAAGATCCCCTGGAGAAGGAAATGGCAGCCCATTCCAGTACTCTTGCCTGGAAAAGTCCATGGACAGAGGAGTCTGGTAGACTACAGTCCATGGAGTTGCAGAGAGTCCGACATGACTGAGGGAATTTATTTTCACTTTTCTGTGCTATGCTGTGCTTAGAAAAAAAAAAAAAGAAGCCTGTAGTTAAGGTTAGACAGAAAGGAGATGGTTAGTGTTATGGAGATGTTAAAAGTTGCAGAGGAGAGAGACTGGAGGAATGATACTGAGCAAATAATTCACAGAGCAGGGGACACTTGAGCTTGAAAGATCAGTAGAGGTTTGACAGACAGGGAGTGGAAGCACATTCCAGGACGAAGAAATGCAAAGTAAAAAGCTCCAAGAAACCTGAAGAGCCAGGAGAACTGAAAGAGGGCCTTTGGACCTGAAGAGTCTAGAGTAGGAACTCGAAGTTCCAGGGGATCAAAGATGTCTTTAGTGATGCTGCAAAAGACTCCTTATGATCATCTGTGGTAAGAGTTCTCCTCAGGGAATTTAAACCTTCTATTTCCTGTATTATGAGCATCAAATATTATTCCTTCCTTCTTATTACAAACATGCCACACATAAAATTCTCAAATGGGAGCAAGATAATGACTCTGTCCAGATTGACTATTCAACCATCAATGCCACAGGAAATGTAGGTAGTAGTCAGATTTCTGCAAGTTTTCTCTGAACTTAACTCTTAGTCTATAAAATGGGAATTAATATCTGCTCAATCTATGTCACTGAATGTGAAAATCAGATATGGTAAGGTGTATGAAAACCCTTTATATACTTAGAATGTTGGTATTATCATAAGCTTTTTAAAATGGTAAGGTAATCTGACCTGTGTAACCAGCCTAGTGAACTGCTTTGGGGAAATGGACAAAAACAACTGTGAGCCTTGAAACAAAGACTACATTATACCTAACTAAATTCTTAAGGTATTTTTTCCCCCAATGAAAGTAAAGTGCTAATCAGAAATGGAAAGAATCATAGGTATCGTTGACTCTAATCTAGTCATTTTCGAGTGGAGAAAGAAAACCTCAGGAGAGTTGAGGGACATGGTTAAGTATTATAACAATCAGCCTAAGCCTGACTCTTTTCATTTTACCACCAAAAGCAAACACCAGGCAATGTTTGGAGAGCGTTACCCATGTGACTTTAATTTGAATAAGCAAATGAAACTGGAAATTATATCAGCCTATGTTCTTCCTGGCTCTGCTTCCTTCTAATGGACCAATATCCCCGGGCCTTTTGCTCCCATTTAGCTTAGTGCATTTACCGTGACCTCACCATGGTTTGTGTGCTTTATAATTAATTCCATACAATTTTTTGAAGATATTCCTAGACTTTTTGGAAAATGTATATGCACACTCACAGAAAGATGCTGAGTAAATTAATAAAAAAAAAGTAAAGAGCAGAATGCGCTGTAAAACAATATGAACAACAGTGCGTGTGTTTATGTGTGCAGGTGTGTGTGTTTACACTTACAACATCAAACATCTGCGGGTTTATGCACCAAGCTGTTTACATCTTCCTCTTCAACAGTAGGTTTGAGAAGCAGGGGATTCTGAAGGAAGAATAACACCTTTCTCTGGAGGGAAGAATGAGAGAAATGTATCTTTTTTTTTTTCTTTTCTTTTTTGCAGTATTATTGGGTTTGCTTTAGTTTTTACCTCTTTTTAATTGAATTAAAATTGCCTTACAGTGTTATGTTGGTTTCTGCTGTCCAACAAAATGAATCTGCTCCATGTATACATATATACCTTCCTTTTTGGACCTCCCTCCCCCTTATCCCCCACCCCCGGCCCATTCAGGTCACCACAGAGCACCAAGCTGAGCTCCTGCACTGGACAGCAGCTTCATACTAGCTATCTGTTTCACACACGGCAGTATACGTATGTCAGTCCCAGTCTCCCAGTTCATTCCTTCCCCTGTCCCTGCCCATGTCCACCCATCCATTTTTCTATGTCTGCCTCTCTATTCTTGCCCTGTAGATGGATTCATCTGTACCATTTTTCTAGATTCCATGTGCATGTGTTAATATACAGTGTTTATCTTTTTCTCTGTACACTTCTATAGAGTTTGAATTTTTCAAAAGTTGTACTTCACTCTTATAATTAAAAGAATAAAAACTGTCAACATGTAGAACTTTAGGCAGCCTCTAATGTAGGGACTCAGGGAGTTAGAACCAATATGCCTCTGTGAGCCCAGGGAGGAGAATCCTGAGTGGCAGATGTGCAGATGCCCATGCTTCATCATCACAGAAAGCTAACAAAAATAGCATGGGCTTACAACAATAGCCCTGAAAGGCATCCATCTGGATATTTGATGGGTAATGGAGTCAGCTGAACATCAGGCACGAATAATTCTCCTTGGACCCAGGGCTCCCCATATCTCAATTCTCCCAACACTTGAGAGTCAGGGGCCCAATGCTGGAGTGAAATGGAGCTGTAGGAAGTAGGATCATGTGAAAACAGTTATGAATTTTGTTTTCAAGATAAGATCTGAGTACAAAGTCTAGCCTCAGGCAAATTTTTGGAATGCAACTTTGAAAAGGACCTCTGAGTTCCCAATCTTAATAACTGGACTCCCATCCTCTTCCCTTGCCCTCCCTTCCTTCAGATATTCTGTTTTCCACTCACATCAAATATCTCTGTTAAAATATCAAAGATTAAGAATTAAAAAGTGATAGCTGACCCAGGCATTATTTGCAAACTTTTGTATGCCAATGGTATCACTGGCTTACCTGGTTCACAAAGCATTTTTAACTTAAGAAGAGTTCAGAAGAGCCTATTGGAAGTGAAGAAGGAAACAGAGCAAGTGTTCTCTCTTCAGTGTATGTTGGCACTGTGCTAAACTGCTTCAATCATATCCAGCTCTTTGCAATCCTATGGACTGTAGCCCGCCAGGCTCATCTGTCCATGGGATTCTCCAGGCAAGAATACTGGAGTGAGTTGCCATTCCCTTCTCCAGAGGATCTTTCTGACCCAGGGACTGAACCCATGTCTTTTTGTCTCCTACAGTGGCAGGCAGGTTCTTTCCCACTAGCACCACCTGGAAGCCCAGTGTGTGCACTATGAGGAGCTTAAATCTACCTAAGAATCCTGTTGACCAGTTTCACTTCTAGTCTTTTCCCCAAGGCTCATTCAGACCACATTCTTGGTGCAGAAGTACTCTCACTATAGGAAGCATTCATCTATTTGGAGCTCCTCTGACAATGGGGATTCTCCAGGCAAGAATACTGGAGTGGTTTGCTAACAATCAAAAGAAAGGTGGGAAGGGGAAGAAGACCTTCTTCGTCTTTCTTGAGTAGATATCACGTCTCCATTATAAGTTCCTCCTCCAAGTCGAGAAGGGGGGTTTTCTTTTCCTTATAAGGTCAAGCTAGATCTACAAATCATTGTTTTTTGTTTTCTAATGTGTGCAGAAGCATATCCTGGGATCACTGACTTACTGAGCTCACTGGGCAGTATGTGAGTCTCATGCCTCCATTGTTTTATGGTTTAGGGGCATGTCTCATGCTTCTGTTGCAAGTTTTTGTGGCTAAGCAACCTGCTTGGTTTTGTGGTTAAACAAACCTGCTCTCTTAAGTACTCATTAACTTACAGGGGTCTCCCGTGTGTTTCATACTTACAATCCCCTAGTTGGTATGCTAAGTCACTTCGGTTGTATCTGACTATTTGAGACCCAATGAACCATAGCCCACCAGGCTCCTCTGTCCATGGGGTTTTCCAGGCAAGAATACTGGAATGGGTTGCCATGCCCTCCTCCAGGGGATCTTCCCTGCCCAGGAATCAAAACTGCCTCTCTTACACCTCCTGCATTGGCAGGCAGATTCTTCACCACTAGTGCCATCTGGGAAGGCCCCCTCTCCCACCAGTGGAATTAACTGTTTAGTCACCTACTTTCTCTCTTTACTCTGTCCCTATCAAAGTTGTATGGTCTCTTAGGGGTGCATCATAAGCTAACTCACCCCAGGTCTCTTGGCAGCTCAGTACCGAGGGATGAACAATGAAATAAGAATCAGAAAACTTGAGTTCTCATTTTAATTGAAACCATGCGAACAACTTTGTCATCTGGGTGGCTTAAGTCCCTTAGTTCTTCTGGTACTTCACTGCGGTGTTTTGATAGTTCACCGAGATAAACATTAAAGCAGTTTATAATCAACAAAGCCAAGGAAAACTAAAATTTCAAACCAGCCAAACCAGACTGAGACGTCATTTTGAGCACAGTTGACAGCATTGTGACAACCACTTGTTTGTCTGACACACATAACAGTATCAAACAGGCCAGGTAGCTCATCTTCTATAGACCGGAAAATTACTTGTCTGTAGGACATGGTCCAGAGAGCCCATTTTCAAAAACACTTTTTTGTTTTTTTAACTTGGATGGAATTTGTCATTTAATCATAGAAACGTTAATTTTTTCAGTGTGATTTCTTATTCAGATGCTTTTTTTGGTATGTTTCAGAAGGAGGAAAATTACTCTTGGCGCTCAATGAAAAATCAAGCTTTGGTATCTGTGGCTTTATACTTAATATGATCCATTCTTATGGGAAAGTCTTAAAGTACATAAAAGTACTTGGAATAAAAATGGACACAAATATAAAGCAAAAGCAGGATAGATGTTACAAGTAAAGATACTGATTTGAAAACAACATACTCTAATGCCCTGGGAATTGTAGAGAACTGTTCAGCTTGAATTGGGTTGGCCAAAATGTTCGAGTTTTTCTGTAACATCTTCCATAACATCAATATTTGTGAAGGAAGAAATATTCCTCAGACATAAAGTCTGATGCCACTGAGGAAATGATGGATTTACTAATGTCCATGGTTTTTTATGTTCCATGCACAAGCTCTAGAAATGCCTCATCTGGTACCTGTGTATTTCTTAAAGTCTATGGACAACTAATAAACCTTGGGTCTCTTCTAGGAACCCAGCCTACTTCTTAATCCAAGTTACCCGAAACATATTGGTACTGCCTTACAAGTGAAAAATGGACTTTCCACTGCAGTTTGGGAACTAAATTAGATATGAAAAAAATTCACATTAAAAGAAGCTTAAATATTTACCCAGGCAAAAACACTATGAGTCTTTCTACAGTTGATACAAGCAGGAATAAGTAGGTGCTTTATTCCGAAGTCCCAGGATGATTGCCTAGGTTTCTGTCATCTAAAAAAAAGAGAAAGAATTGCTATAATGGAGTTAATTCCAGGAAAATACAGCATTCAGATGAATTTTCTTTATTTTTTTATTATCTGTCATTTCCAAACTTGAGGGAAGTAAAAAGAAAGAAGAAGGATAGAAGGAAATGCTCTAAAGTGGCCTGAATTTGATGTGTCACATACTGAATTAGGCTTCCTCGTGGCTCAGTGGTCGGAGAAGGCAATGACACTCCACTCCAGTACTCTTGCCTGGAGGGTCCCATGGATGGAGGAGCCTGGTGGGCTGCAGTCCATGGGGTCGTGAAGAGTCGGACATGACTGAGCGACTTCACTTTCACTTTTCACTTTCATGCATTGGAGAAGGAAGTGGCAACCCACTCCAATGTTCTTGCCTGGAGAATCCCAGGGATGGGGGAGCCTGTTGGGCTGCTGTCTCCGGGGTCACACAGAGTCAGACTCGACTGAAGTGACATAGCAGCAGCAGTGGCTCACTGGTAAAAATCTGCCCTCAGTGCAGGAGACACAGTTTCAATCCCTGGGTCAGGAAGATCCCCTGGAGGAGGAAATGGCAACCCACTGCAGGATTCTTGCCTGGAAAATTCCATGGACACAGGAGTTGGCAGGTAATCGGGTCACAAAGAGTCAGACTTGACTGAGCAGCAGCAACACACTGGAATAAGTTCATATTTTCTTTGACATTTCCCATTAGTTTTATCTTTGAAAATGAAATTGCAACTCCAAATTGTAATTTCCAAACTAACTTGAGGGTTTCTTATACATCTTAGCTCTCATCCTCTTACTGTAGTTGTTCTTTAAATACAGTTTTCATTGTTTTAAATGTCATGAAAAAAATGTTGCTGATAAAGTCATAATTTTTTAAAATGAGGTTAAATTCATTTTTGTAAGAAACTAAATAATAATAATAATGCATAAAGAAAAGAGTTAATGCAAAAAATCATCTTGATAATCTCTGGATTATCAAAAATGTGAAATTTTTATAATGTTTTATATTTTCTAAATCTTCTGAAAAATGATTTCACAATCAAGTTATTACTATTAATTTTAAAACAACAATGACAATAAAATCAAGTTAGAATGCTAAGTAGAATGAGGATGCAAACAGCTTTTCATTGAAAACCAGTGGTAAAATGTAGTGAGACTTTCTTGCTCTCAATTTCATGCTTGTGGGATTTCCTTTAATTTGAGGACAGAACCTTGCTTTTTCCTAGTCTCTATGGTTAATTACAGAGTCACAGTAAGAACAAGAATTAAGTCAGCAAGCTCAATATCTAGTAGGGGAAAAAAAGTCCCCCAAGGCCAGAATTTTTATGCTCCATGAAACTTTCCAAGTGCAATTATACCCTCCTACATAAAAGGCAGCTTAAAACCTTAAAATACAAATGATTAAAATACAGTAAATAGTGAAAAACATGCTGGGTAGCTACCACTTTGCAAGTTTTTATCTAAAACATAGCATAGGATTAATAATTATTTTAGAAGATTTTAAACTAAAATATTAGATATGCCAGCAAATTTGGAAAACTCAGCAGTGGCCACAGGACTGGAAAAGGTCCATTATCATTCCAATCCCAAAGAAAGACAATGCCAAAGAATGCTCAAATTACTGCACAATTGCACTCATCTCACACGCTAGTAAAGTAATGCTCAAACTTCTCCAAGCCAGGCTTCAGCAATATGTGAACCGTGAGCTTCCAGATGTTCAAGCTGGTTTTAGGAAAGGCAGAGGAACCAGAGATCAAATTGCCAACATCCGCTGGATCATCCAAAAAGCAAGAGAGTTCCAGAAAAACATCTATTTCTGCTTTATTGACTATGCCAAAGCCTTTGACTGGGTGGATCACAATAAACTGCGGAAAATTCTGAAAGAGATGGGAATACCAGACCACCTGACCTGTCTCTTGAGAAACCTATATGCAGGTCAGGAAGCAACAGTTAGAACTGGACATAGAACAACAGACTGGTTCCAAATAGGAAAAGGAGTACATCAAGGCTGCATATTGTCACCCTACTTATTTAACTCCTATGCAGAGTACATCATGAGAAATGCTGGGCTGGAAGAAGCACAAGCTGGAATCAAGATTGCTGGGAGAAATATCAATAACCTCAGATATGCAGATGATACCACCCTTATGGCAGAAAGTGAAGAGGAACTAAAAAGCCTCTTGATGAAGGTGAAAGTGAAGCATGAAAAAGTTGTTAAAGCTCAACATTCAGAAAACTGAGATCATGGCATCTGGTCCCATCACCTCATGGCAAATTGGAGAAACAGTGGAAACAGTGTCAGATTTTATGTTTGGGGGCTTGAAAATCACTGCAGATGGTGATTGCAGCCATGAAATTAAAAGACACTTACTCCTTGGAAGGAAAGTTATAACCAACCTAGATAGCATATTAAAAAGTAGAGACATTACCTTGCCAACAAAGGTCTGTCTAGTCAAGGCTGTGTTTTTTCCAGGAGTCATGTATGGATGTGAGAGTTGGACTGTGAAGAAAGTTGAGCGCTGACGAATTGATGCTTTTGAACTGTGGTGTTGGAGAAGACTCTTGCGAGTCCCTTGGACTGCAAGGAGATCCACCAGTCCATTCTAAAGGAGATCAGTCCTGGGTGTTCATTGGAAAGACTAATGCTAAAGCTGAAACTCCAATACTTTGGCCGCTTCATGTGAAGAGTTGACTCATTGAAAAGACTCTGATGCTGGGAGGGATTGGGGACAGGAGGAGAAGAGGACAGGACTACAGAGGATGAGATGGTTGGAATGCATCACCGACTCGATGGACATGAGTTTGGGTAAACTCCGGGAGTTGGTGGTGGACAGGGAGGCCTGGCGTGCTGCAATTCATGGAGTCACAAAGAGTCAGGCATGACTGAGTGACTGAACTGAACTGAACTGAATCTAAAATATTACTAAATAAATACTAAAGCACCTAAATAAAACTAAAAATTTAAGCTAAAAGAAAATTATCGAAGATATCCAAAATAGGAACAAGTGGCTTCTCTCAGTTATTTCTCCCTAGTTAATCCACTGAAAGTTAATACAATGCAAGTTTTGGTCAATATTATGTGTAAGTTTTCAATCTTTCAATTTAGAATTGTTTTCTATTAGGTTCCTGCCTATTTTATTCATCAACATTTTTTTCATTCTAGGAAATGAATTTTTAAGGAAGGCTTGGAAAACTCTTAGGACAAACTTGGAGCCAAGATAAACTTATCACCCAGACAATTCAGACAGAGAGTTGTAGCTCATATAAACTCTAGTGTCCTTTCTACTCCTTTATCTTGAGAGAGGTTCTTAATGCTCTGTACTGGCCAACATTGGAGAGTAGGATTAGCAAAATGACTGGGATTAGAAAAGAAGGTGTGTGTGTGTGTAGCATTACCATCCTCATGCCCTGCACCTGGATGTGCCACAGATTTAAAAATTAAAGAATAGAGTAGGGAGTCATCAAAGATCAGATCAAATCAAAACTGCTTCTAGTGTAGGTTCAAAGATGCCTGGCTTTCAAAATTATTCAGTTCAGTTCAGTTCAGTCACTCAGTCATGTCCAACTCTTTATGACCCCATGAACCGCAGTATGCCAGGCCTCCCTGTCCATCACCAACTCCTGGAGTCCACCCAAACCCATGTCCATTGTGTCAGTGATGCCATCCAACCATTTCATCCTCTGTCGTCCCCTTCTCCTCCTGCTCTCCATCTTTCCCAGCATCAGGGTCTTTTCAAATGAGTCAGCTCTCCACATCAGGTGGCCAAAGTATTGGAATTTCAGCTTCAACATCAGTCCCTCCAATGAGCACCAAGGACTGATCTCCTTCAGGATGGACTGGTTGGATCTCCTTGCAGTCCAAGGGACTCTCAAGAGTCTTCTCCAACACCAAAGTTCAAAAGCATCAATTCTGCTGTGCTCAGCTTTCTCTATAGTCCAGCTTCCACATCCATACATGACCACTGGAAAAACCGTAGCCTTGACTAGATGGACCTTTGTTGGCAAAGTAATGTCTTTGCTTTTTAATATGTTGTCTAGGTTGGTCATAACTTTCCTTCCAAGGAGCAAGCGTCTTTTGAGTTCATGGCTGCAAGCACTATCTGCAGTGATTTTGGAGCCCAGAAAAATAGTCTAACACTGTTTCCCCATCTATTTGCCAAGAAGTTATGGGACCAGATGCCATGATCTTAGTTTTCTGAATGTTGAGCTTTAAGCCAGATTTTTCACTCTCTTTTTTCACTTTCATCAAGAGGCTTTTTAGTTCCTCTTCACTTTCTGCCATAAGGGTGGTGTCATCTGCATATCTGAGGTTATTGATATTTCTCCTGGCAATCTTGATTCTAGCTTGTGCTTCCTCCAGCCCAGTGTTTCTCATGATGTACTCTCCATATAAGTTAAATTAGAGAACATTTATATTACTGTCATTTTTTTTAATCTAACACTCTGCTGACACTATCGGATTCAACATTTATAACTGAAGGTCCAGTGCCATCAACAAAAATAATATCTGCAATTACTCTCTCTATTCCACACTGACTATAAAAACAGGATCTCTCTGGGGACAATTTGGTCTATAGGGTAGGTCTGGGGAAAGCCTACAACAAAGATAACAGCATTCTTGCTTTATCATCTAGATTAATATGTAGTTGTCTAAATGCCATCATTTTCTTACAGTGTTATTTTCTTCATATAACCTTTACTATCTGACATTTTAATTCTAGCGGGTGAACATTTGGAACATTAACTCATTGCCTTAATCAGACAAGAAAGTTTTACATACAGTTTATATTCTTAAATATTATAGAAGTGAAGATAAATCAAAGGTAGGTTAAATACAGAAAAGTAAACCAGTTTTTAAAATATTGACTCATTTGTAACAAAAGTAACATTAAAATAAAAAATATTATACATTTTAAATTTATAATCTTCTTTTGATATAAATACTTATAAGGATGGTAAGGACTACTACCTACTAACAAATTGATTTATATTTGAGAAACTAAAACATAAAGACAATGCCTCCTGGACTGGGCTTCTGGTCAAGAAGCTGCAGTGTTTGATCAGCACATAAAGTTAGTTATAAGGAACCCAAGTGTGCTTGTTCACAGTGCATTTCTACTTACAACTCTTATAGCTGTCAACATTGGTTTGATTTATTTATTTGTTACCTATTTGGGAAGGTTGGCATTCCTTTTATCATCCTAGATTCTTCTTAATAGCTAATTATTATTAAATATATATATATATATATATATATATATATATATATATGACAAAGAAGTAGTATGGAGTGCCCTAAAAGTTTTAAATGACAATAAAGAGATTTTGTTCGGTTTGGTCTTAGGTCTCTTTGTCCTGTTATTGCTAACACAAAACTGATTATTGATAAACAGTGGTGTTAATTAAATCACTTAGTTTAGGTAAATATTCACTAATTGATCTTTAATCTATACTCTATATTTTAATCTATTCAAAAATCTATATTTTAATCTATTAAAATTTTTTCAACTATTCTTCTCAGCTTTGTACTGATTGCATTGCAGCATTCAAAGGACCTATTGACAATGTGCTATTAGCTAACCTCTAGACTACTATGAGAGGATATTTAATACTTTAAACCTTAATGGTATGTAGAAAAAGAAATTCTTTTGCCAGAAAATTTCTTTGTCAAATGTTATGAGGATTAAAGTAAATGATATATGTAAAGTACCTAGCATAAAGACATAGGAATATGTTTGGGTGCATGTGTGTGTTTCAAGCACCACACTACTTTCATGTGGACTGCTGCTGCTAAGTCGCTTCAGTCGTGTCCAAGTCTGTGCGACCCCAGAGACGACAGCCCACTAGGCTCCCCCATCCCTGGGATTCTCCAGGCAAGAACACTGGAGTGGGTTGCCATTGCCTTCTCCAATGCATAAAAGTGAAAAGTGAGAGTGAAAGTGAAGTCGTGTCCGACTCCTAGCGACCCTGTGGACTGCAGCCCACCAGGCTCCTCTGTCCATGGGATTTTTCCAGGCAAGAGTACGGAGTAGGTTGCCATTGCCTTCTCACATGGACTACAATTCCCTAAAACAACACTAATTGTGATTATTATATTGATTTGAAGTTCAAGTCAGAAACATTTGTTTCTTTTTTCACTGAGAAAATATAAATACTCAAAGGAAATTTCTTTTCCTGCCATCAAATCTGTGGTCTACCCTCACCTGAATTCCTAAACTCTTCTCTCCTGTTAGGGCAAATGAACTTTTCATCCTTTTTTTCCAAGACCAGCCTCCACTGGTACAGTGATTCCCATCCTCTCTTGCTTACTCAAGGTCTTTGTTCCCACAATTATACCTTCTCTCTCCTACAATGCCATCAGTTTTTCTCTCTGTGCTACAGCATTCCCAAGAACAGAAAACATTATTTCTAATGTCTGAAAAGATCCTTTCCTACTATGTATTTCTCAGGAAATCAGTATATTTTGTATAGGTTGTATCATATTCCTCAGGAAAAGGTATGTTGAAGTCCTCCTAATTCTCAGTAACTCAGGGTGTGATCTTGTTTGAAAATAAGGTCATTGCAGATGTAATTTAGCTGGAGATGGGTGGGTCCCAGTCTGATATGATTGGCATCCTTCCTTGAAGGTGGACATGTGAAGACACAGAGAAGAACATCATGGGACAATGAAGGCTGATAGTGGAGATATGCAGCAGCAAGCCGAGGAATGTCAAAGATTATCAGCAAACTACCAGAAGCTGGGAAGATGAAAGGACAATTCCCCCTCAAGGTTTCAGAGGGAGTGTAGCCCCGCCAACAACTTGTTTTCAGACTTCTAGCTTCCAGAACTGCATGTGGGACAATAAATGTTTGTTGTCTCAGCCACCCAATTTGTGGTACTTCATTATGGCAGCCCTAGAAACTAATACATCATTTGCACATTGCACTAAGTTATTCCTAATAAGCCGAAAATATTATCTCTTATCACTTAACAATTCCCTTGACCCTAAAGCTAGCACTCTATTCCTTTGCTTCATTTTCATAGCAAATATCTTTTAACAGTTACTTTTAATTGTTGTCATCACTCAGCCCACTCCCCCTTTCTCTAACGGTCATATTCTGGTCAGGATCCTCACCCCTTCCACTAGTCCCCAAAACCACTTTTGTCAAAGTAACTTATTGTACCTTATTTTTCTTCGAAACAAATAATGTTTATTTCTTAATTTTGCTACTTCCCATCTTCCTCACTGAAATCTAAGTTCCAAAAAGACAAAGAATTGATGTATTTTTTCACTACAGCGCCTTTTCACTACAGTGTATTTTTCACTACAGTGCAGGTCCTGGCACTTGGCAGGTTCTTAATGAAATTTTGTGGAACCATGCAATTCACTTGCTTTTAGATTATTAATTACATGTGATACATAAAATTTCCACTTGGATATAAGCACTCTATTTATGGATGCTATAAATTTTACAAGTATTTTGTTAAAACTTTTCAAGTATTTAAAGATTATCAATAAAAAAGGTTTTTATGTTTTGTAAGCATACAGAACATAATTTTTTAATGTTTTATCCTAATATTTATCCCAAGGTAAACTGTTATGTCTTTATTTTATTTTATACTTTCCAAAGCTATCAGAAGATAATAATCTTCATATTCAGCCTATGTATTAAGGAAAGGGTTTTGTTTTTTTTTTTAACTTTTATCTTGCACATTTAGAAACTAAATGATTTGAAAACCAAAAGTCCTTCCTGTGATATCTAAGTGGGTAAATGATAAAATGCAAACTTTGGTAAAAGCTTTTCACTATCACATAAGTTTAATTCTTGTATCACCAACTCTATCTTATAATTTTATTGACATTTAAGATTATTATCTTAATATATTAAATGAAAAAATAACTTCCTGCTGGATATAAAGGCAATTTACAGATGAGGAATATTAAATCAGAGATATTATGCAAATGATACAATGAATGAATATTCCTTGCTTAATTCAAGGCTCTGAGGAGCAGCAGAAGTTTTACACAATGAATTGAGTTGAAAGAGAAAATTAGGCAGCACTATTAAATGTGCTTATAGAATGCATTATCTAAACATGAACAAGAATATGATCACATTGGTCCATGATGTGACAGTACACAGTAATAAAACATCTATATCCACATAAACTTGTCTTTCCATTTTTCCATTGCTCTCCTTATCAGTAGTAAACAGTAGCTCAACAGCCAGATAAGGCAGCATATTAAACACATTGAAACTTTGCTAACTGCTGATATTGGGGCTACATTGTTTCACTTCTTGTCAAGTCCTCCATAGAAGAAGAGCACTATGTATTTTATTCAAGCTATTTTTAGGAATAGAGTAACATAACAATATTATTTAATCATCCATGTATGGACACAATAACAAAAATTGTATTAAAACTGTTTTATCTATGAAATAAACTCCTTGACAAATATGTCAGTGTTCTGATTTCAAGAAGAAAATGGATTCCAGAAATTTCAAGACCAAAAATGATACTAGACTGAACATAAAAATATTTATAAAAATACATCTACCTGCTGTTTTATGGAATATTATTTCAACCCTTTGTTTAACTCAAACTATCTTCTCTCCCCCCAAACTCCTCCTTACTTTCCAATCATTTTTCCCACCACTTCTCCCCCACATCCTGGACAAATGGAAGCGCTGTCTCTGCGCTTATCTAAGGCCAGTCCTGTACATGAACTATGAATCCTTTCCTCTTCCTCCACCTCAGTCATTGCTCACCTATCGTCT
Organism: Ovis canadensis; assembly: GCF_042477335.2. Classification (NCBI taxonomy): domain Eukaryota; kingdom Metazoa; phylum Chordata; class Mammalia; order Artiodactyla; family Bovidae; genus Ovis; species Ovis canadensis. The sequence continues at coordinate 38,442,613 of NC_091250.1, read as the reverse complement.
CCTCTCTCTCCTCTACCCCCAGCTCGTCTTCCTTGTTGGTTCCTCCCAGTAGCACTGAAACCCATCCATTTACGCCATGCTCCACTGGAGCTACTGCACTATTTCACTCTTCTCTCAGCCATAGTTTTGCAACTTCTCTTCAATGATCAACTCATGGGCTCAGCGACCTCATAGCTTCTCTCTTTTGCTGTGTCTCTGAGCAGCCTTTAGCATTGGCTGCTTACTCTTTTCTGGAAACAATCCAACCCCCTTCTTGCATGAAGCCACACTCTCCTGGTCTCCTCCTACTTTTCTAAACTCCTTATCAGTCTGTTTTGTTAGTATTAAAGGTTAGTCCTGTTTGTGCTTGTGTTAATCCTGTTAAATGATAGTATCCCTTCAAATCCTGTTCAAGAACCTTTCCTTCTTATTCCTGCTTCTTAAACAAGCTTATCTGTTCCCTTCCTGTCTATTACTACCTATTGTATGAGATGAATTGTGTCCTGTCAAAATTCATATGCTGAAGTCCTAACCCCAGTACCTCAGATAAGACTACATGTGGCGAATACATGGGGTCTTTAAAAAGGTAATTCAGGAAACAGAAAGAGAAATTAAGGAAACAATTCCATTCACCATTGCAATGAAAAGAATAAAATACTTAGGAATATATCTACCTAAAGAAACTAAAGACCTATATATAGAAAACTATAAAACACTGATAAAAGAAATCAAAGATGACACAAATAGATGGAGAAATATACCATGTTCGCGGATTGGAAGAATCAATATATTGAAAATGAGGATACTATCCAAAGCAATCTATAGATTCAATGCAATCCCTATCAACCTACCAATGGTTTCAGAGAACTAGAACAAATAATTTCACAATTTGGATAGAAATACAAAAAAAACTCAAATAGCCAAAGCAATCTTGAGAAAGAAGAATGGAACTGGAGGAATCAACCTGCCTGACTTCAGACTATACTATAAAGCTACAGTCATCAAGACAGTATGGTACTGGCACAAAGACAGAAATATAGATCAATGGAACAAAAGAGAAAGCCCAGAGATAAATTCACACACCTATGGGCACCTTATTTTTGACAAAAGAGGTAAGAATATACAATGGAGAAAAGACAATCTCTGTAATAAGTGGTCCTGGGGAAATTGGTCAACCACTTGTAAAAGAATGAAACTCAAACTCTGTGGGAGAAAGCAAGGGTGGGATGATTTGAGAGAATAGCATTGAATCATGTATATCATCATATGTGAAGCAGATCATCAGTCCAGGTTCAATGCATGAGACAGTGCGCTCAGGGCTGGTGCACTGGGATGACCCTGAGGGATGGGATGGGGAGGGAGATGAGAGGGGAGTTCAGGATGGGGGACACATGTACACCCATGGCTGATTCTTGTCAGTGTATGGCAAAAACCATACAACATTGTAAAGTAATTAGCCTCCAATAAAATAATTTACAAAAAAAAAAGGTAATTCAAATGAGATCACAGGGGTGGACAGAAACCAACATAACTGATGTTCTTATAAGAAGAGGAGACTCTGGCACAGATAGACACAAAGGAAAGACCATGTGAAGATGCAGAGAGAGGATGGTCAAAGAGAGAAGCCACACAAGAAATCATTTCTGTTGACGCTGTGGTCTTGGACTTCTAACTTCCAGACCTATGAGAGTTCTGTTGTTTCAACCTCTCAGTCTGTAGAATCTGGCTTTGGCAGCTTAGCAAACTAATACAAGACCTGCGAATTGGCCTACAGCTCTTATATTCACTGGGCTTTCCTGGTGACTCAGATTGTAAAGAATCTGCCTGCAATGCAGGAGACCCGGCTTTGATCTCTGGCACAGAAAGATTCCCATTACTGTGGTATCAGGTCTAACCACAAAATTATATCCTACTGCCTACTGAGTCTCGCCACACAGATGTCTCAAAAATATTTCAAGAACTATATGCTGTTGCATCTAGTTGCCTGAACATAAAACATCTTCACCGTAGTAGACTCTACTTGAGCTCCAAGTCAAATCTGCTGATCCCACCTCTAACTCCAGTTTCACCTCAAGCAGTTCTCTCAGATTTTCTGCCTCAGGGTTTATCCAAATTTCTAAGAACTTGTTCAGCAGCTATGAGTTAATGTCTCTGGAGTCAACAAACTAAAGAGATAGGAGAATTGGGGACTAGAGGTCCAGTCTCCAGTTTTCCAGAGAGACCCTGCTGCAAGATTTCAGTATGGTTCCTCACAGGATCCCCCCACAAGACTGTGCTCCAGTTTCTGCAGCAATGAAGAGCTCAGTGGTGCACACTTGATTGATTTTCCTCCTTCCTAGAATCAGCTTTTCTCCTTTCCTGACTAGGTCTCTCCATTTCCTCACTCTTACTTTCTAGGATCTCCTCTAAATTAAATTTCCTGAACCCCAGTCCTTGTCTCAGACGTGTGTGTAGAGGAACTCACACTAAGACTGTCAATGTCATTCTCTTAGATCTCTCCTTTATCCATTTTATCTGGCCACCAATTATTAAATTCTGGTGATTCTACCATGGCTTTCAGGTCAACCTACTCTCCCAGAATAAAAGCCCATTGCCTTTATTCTGGGTTCGGGCCATCATCAGCTATGATCTGGACAATGCTACAGTCTTCTAACTAACCTCCTTGCCTTGTGAATCACCCCTCACCAAATGGTTCTCCAGGGGAAAGTCAGTGTGTGATTTCTAAATGGACTATCTGATCCTACTTACTCATAAAAACCTTCAAACATTTCCCATAATCTCTAACATAATGTACTTAACATGATTTGCAAGATCTTTTAGACTTAGTTTTCATCCCTAGTCTCATCTCTCATTTCTCACTTAAGCTAGTCTGATTAAGCTACTTTTAGATCTCTAATTAGTCATGCGATCTGTCACCTCAGGGCCTTTGCATACTCTGCTCCTGCCTCTTGAAACGTCCTTCTCCACTCCTCATACCACTATCACTCATCTTTACCCTTCCTAGTTTAGTCAGTATTTACTCTTGAAAACATCTGATTTTTTTTTTTTGGTGAGTTGTTTTTAAAATATGTTATGCTATATTTTAATTGCCTGTTTATATATTCAGATCATACACTCAGTTACACTATTTGAGGGCTTTTCTCCCCCTGGGTATGAAGTACATCACATATTTTAAGTATTCAATAAGTACTGGTAAAATAAATTAATTAATAAATACAAGTAACATTGTTAAATAATGTTATAAAATATTTTTAATAACAAAAAACTGGCAAACAAGTTTTCAGATCATATAGAAAGTGTTGAAGCAAACCAGAAGGAAGATTAATAAATAGAAACTCTATAAAAATCTAGGACAAAAGTTCTATCTTCAGAAATCTTTGACACCGTTATTGCTGTAACTGTGGATACATGCCTACTCAGATTCTTTTAATCTATTACTTAGAAAGCAATTTGAAAAGTTTGTAGGAGAAAGAAAGGGCAGCCCACTCCAGTATTCTTGCCTGGAAAATCCCATGGATCACGGAGCCTGGTAGGCTGCAGTCCATGGGGTAGCAAAGAGTGGAACACAACTGAGTGACTTCACTTTCACTTTAACTATCCTAAAAAATCTAATACATAATTTTCAGCGATGTTGGGCTTATTCTTCGCTAATTAAAAAAGAAAAGAAAAGTTTGTAATACAAAGCAGGCATTTTCAAATGGAAATTTAAATCAATCCCGCAGATTAGTGAATTTTTAAATAACTTTAAATGACATGGCTTTAATTTATGACCTCACCCAATGAAACAATAAGGTGCTGAACAGGACTAGCCTTTCAGTAAAGCTGCTGCTGCTGCTAAGTTGCTTCAGTCTTGCCCAACTCTGTGCAACCCCAGAGATGGCAGCCAACTAGGCTCCTCTGTCCCTGGGATTCTCCAGGCAAGAATACTGGAGTGGGTTGCCATTTCCTTCTCCAATGCATGAAAGTGAAAAGTGAAAGTGAAATCACTTAGTTGTCCTCAACTCTTAGTGACCCCATGGACTGCAACCTACCAGGCTCCTCCGTCCATGGGATTTTCCAGGCAAGAGTACTGGAGTGGGTTGCCATTGCCTTCCCCACAGTAAAGCTGAGAAAGAAGTAAAATCTGTTTCAGGCCTTGGACTCCATGACTTATTCTCTTGATGCTTCCACCTCAAGTCTTGCTCTAAAATCAGCAGCCTTCTGTGTCTGTTCACTACTCTGTCCCTTGGTGAATGTAAGAATCTTGGCAGGATGTCCTGGTGAACTGCCCTTTCCAGCTATCAACCTTCTAAACATCATATAATCATCACCACTCCCCGTCTCTTGGCCTTGCTGGACAAAAAAATGCCAGCGCTTGAAACCATGAGTAGGAATTTCCAGTCAGCTAAAATGGAGAGGCAGTTTTCTTGGCAACTACCAGTCACTCTGGGTAAGTGGTTCCCATCCAGAAGCATCAAAAAGCCCTTCCTAGCAGGTACCCTATTATCAGGGCATCATTGCAGCCACATAATCCAGCTAAAGTTCTCTGCCGGAGACAAAGCTTTATTTCTCATCAGCCTCTTAACAATAATGCTTAGTTTCTCTCAAGAGAGAGACAGGGCACCACTGAAAAACCCTCAGTTGTACATATACTGCCATCACTATTTGAAAAAACTGCTATAGTAATCCATTTCTTAAAAACACTATATTTGAGACTGCTCAATTATTTTGATCCTCAATTTAGCAGGCAATAACTTAGTCACCAAAACTAAGTGCAGAGTTGATTCTAAGGGGTAGTTAATGATATCATACAAATTTCAAAACTAAAATTCTTTCATTTATTCAACAAAAGTTTTTTAAGAGTGCCTTTTTTGTGCCTGCCAGACACTTTTCTATGTACTGAAGGATTGCCTGTTTAAAAAAAAAAAAGAGCAAAATACTTACTTTCTCAGAGTTCATATTTTACAAGAGGAAGAATGAAATAACACATATAATTCATTTTTTAAAACACTCATATAATGAGTCATGGTATAGTTATTAAATATCATCTTCCCCCAAAATAAAATTTTGATGATTTGAAAATATATATACATAATGGTAAGTGGGGGAAAAACAAAGATACAAAACTATATACACTATATATATATATATATATATATATATATATATATATATATGTACCAAAGTTTTTAAATAATTAATACAGGCATATATAGACATAGATATAGCTTCTAGATATAGCTAGATACAGATTAGGTTTTATAAAGTATAAATATACACTAACAGTTACTAGTGTTATCTTTGGCATGAAATTACCAATAATATTTATTTTTTATATTTCTGATATTTTCTAAAATCCCATAGTGAATACTCTTTTAATAGTAGCAAATGAATATAATAAATATTTTTAAATGCAAAAATATAGATCAAGATGAAACTTTATTCATAATTGTTAAAAGTTGGAGGCAACCAAGATGCCCTTCAGTACATGAGTGGATAAACAAACTGTGGTCGATCTATACAATGGAATACTATTCAGTAATAAAAAGGAATGATCTATCAAGCAATAGAAGTCATAGATGAAACTTCAGTACATACTGATATATGAAAGAGGCCCTAATCTGAAAAGGCTACATATTTTATGATTCCAATTATATGATATTCTGGAAAGGGTAAAATAGTCTGGAGACAGTAAAAAGATCAGTGGTTACCAGTGACTCAGGTAGAAGGAAAGACGACTAGGCAGAGCACAGAGGATTTTTAGGGCAATGAAATTGTATTGTATGATACCTCTAATGGTGGATACATGTCATTGAAAAGTGAAAGTGAAATTGCTTAGTCATGTCCAACTCTTTGACCCCATGGACTGTAGCCAACCAGTCTCCTCCATCCATGGAGTTTTCCAGGAAAGAGTACAGGAGTGGATCCCCTCCTTCTCCAGAGGATCTCCCCAACCCAAGGATCAAACCCGGGTCTCCTGCATTGCAGACAGACGCTTTACTGCTTTACTATCTGAGCTACCAGGGAAGCCCAAACACGTCGTTACATGTTGTCAAAACCCATAGAATTTGCAACACAAGTAGTTAAGCTTTATGCAACCTATGGATTTTAGTTAATAATAATGAACCAATATTGACTTATCATTGTAACAGATGCACCCCACATTAAGGATAGAGAAAACTGGGGGAATGGGAGGGGAATTATGGAAATCTCTGTAATTTCCATTCATTTTTCTGTAAGCTATTTTTTTAAGATATAGTCTATAATGAACTTCATTTTGACCTTCCAGTGTACAAAACCCTATATAAAATAATGGTTCCCAGATCTTGGAACTTCAGAGGCCTGTAAAATTTCCCAAAAAGAGTCAGGAAGAGACAAAGAGTTTTCCACTTTCCTTGGCCAAATAAACACATTAAATCTACATGTGTGTATGAAATACACACACACTCACTCTTTCCATAATATCCCTTACAAGGGAAGGATGTTTTATCACTCAGAATGTAATTTTTCTTTAAATGCAATAAATTTCACCTTATGAAAAACCCACTCCATTTTGTGACTTCTCTAATTTCACTGTGCCCTTGTGAACACCTGACCCACATGTGTTGGGAATCCTTGGTATATGACCCAACGTTTTATCCAACTACAATCCAGGAATGGAGAGGAATATGGTACAAAAATCAAGACTCTTCAGTCTGGACTTCTGCAGGATGGAGAATCCATCTCCTGAAGTCAGTTATTATTCAGCAGTTGGCTGGTTGCATGTTCTCCACTGTTCTTTCTCATTCATCATGATTGTGAAATCATGCAAAATGTTCAAATGCTAATGTCTTACAGACAGTGAATTAGTGGTCATTTGATTTGTTCTTGTCCTTAAAGTTCTCACATCTATGCCTGTGAAACAGAACAAAAAGCGTATCTTCACAGAAGAAATCTTCTGATAAAACCTTTAGACTATGGTTCACTGCAGAATCAATGAAGTGATGATCACATAGTGCCAGAGGAGGCAGGTGTTTTACTCACCAGTGACCTCAAGTAGGTACTCACTGCTCCTCGACAAGAAGAGGCTCAGAACTTTCAGATCCAGTCCCATGGTCCACTACTTCTTCCACAAGCTCTCATCTCTGGCCCAGGCCAGTGCATCACAAGGTGTGATTTAGCTAGAATTTACCTCTATCTAGGACAGGGAGTAGCAAGTGAGGAGCATCTGCATTGAGAGACAGGAGTCACACCCACCTATTAGTTATGAGTCATTTTACACAATTATAGGAAATGGCAAAGTTTTCTTCAGGGCACAACATGCAGGGATATTTCTGATCCCACTATCCAGCTAAATTCTTTTGCTACTAGAGTCAGGCAAGTGGCGAGCATGAACACGTGCTCAGTTGTGTCCAACTGTTTGGTGACTACATGGACTATAGCCCATATCTATGGGCTATAGAGCCAGGCTCCTCTGTCCATGATACTTACCAGGCAAGAATACTGGAGTGGGTTGCCATTTCCTACTCCAGAGGATCAGCCCAACCTAGGGATTGAACCTGCATCTCTTGTATTTCCTGCATTAGCAGGCAGATTCTTTACCACTGGTGCCACCCAAGGCCAGTGTGGACTTCTGGAGTTATGCGAGCCTTTAATGGCAAACTCACACACAGCCTTCCCCTCTTCTTCAGTCTCAAGGCAGTGAGGACAAATCCACTTTCTTCCTCTCACACTCACAACAGTGGCGGAGTTGGGCTTCTCCTCAGCACTTGATTGCTATTCTGGGAAGAAAGCAGTGTGGCCATATCCATTCATCTGACTCCTTCTTTGTAGACTGACAAAAAGAAAATGGATGACCTCATCTGGCCATTCCAGTTCCACAGAATTTACTCCAAATTAAAGAGAATGTTCAGTTACAAATTGTGAGGATCAAGTTGCAGGTAATACTTAATGCCTCTATGAAGCAAGAGAAAACTGATCTTTGCTTTAGGCATCCTTTCAAAGACAGGGAGCGTCATGCAACTGATAAAAGAGATCAGATGGGCTATGATATAGTCTAATGCACCCATTGTGTTCTATTTAAATTATTTGACTTCACTCACTGACTACTGTCTCTGCTTAGTTAACGTCTCAGATTTGGGGGTAAAATGGCCATATTCTACATACTGACAAACTGACCTGGTACATATAACCCTGCAGTGTTAATAAATGAGCCTCAGCCCAGACAACTCACAGAAGTACAGAACATACCAACACAGCAAAATTCCAGCTGGCAATCTGGGACTCTCACAGCAAACTGGAACAAGTCCTTCCTTCTCCATACTCACTAATGTAGCCTTATGCCCTAAGTCCCTTTCCTGATATGATTATTTTTTTTCAGTCTTCAGAACCACCAGGAAAACACCAGTTGCTTGACTCCTCTGTACTCCTAGCAAAATCACTCAAGATCTTTGAGCCGGCTTTCTTAATTCCCTCTGCATTGATTTGTTCCAACAGATAATTCTAGTGGGACTGAGTTTTGGCAACAAAAGACAGAGGACCCAGACTAGGCATCTTGCCTAAACCCGAGGACCAGAGTCACTTTTATTATAGCATTGACTCATCTTGCTTTAAAAAAGGGTAAACCCCATACTCTCCCACCTTTCCTATTCTGATAATCCCAAACCTCCCCCTTTCTGGTCTTCTGTCTTCCAGATATACTAGTTAATATCTTATCTACATTGCTAAGAATGATGTGTTACTGTCCTGTTTGCCAATCCCAGGTTAACCTCCTTTCCAAATTCTTTCTTCTTCTTTCAGAGAATGCGCTGCTCAGGTCTTATCATAGCAGTAAACATTAATTTTACTTTGTATTTATTGTAGTAACCTCTAGGTAAAATGGTAAAGTGAGTTTTCTTTCTCAGAACCTCTCTCAACTTTGGTCCCAGGCGCACACTTCAGACTTCCATGTTTTCTCTATTCTTCCCTCTAATATAATTAACTTTCCAGAAAATAAATCATTCACTCTATGATATAGGATTGGCAAAACTTATCCCCTCTCCAAAGATGTTCGCTTTAACAGAGAACCAAAATCTCAATTTCCAGCTCTACAGATACAACATCTGTAAGAGGTCTTAGGGAAAGATACCTTTAAATCATACCCTTTAGGACAGAGTATTCATACTGGCCATAACATCCTACTTCATGAGTTAATATCAGTTTTTTTTATCAGATAAAAGAGAAGCAAATAAAAATATCAAGGTCAGAATCACTTACAGTAAAGGTAAATAATGTTTCTTAGAATTTTCATTCCTGTTATACATATGTATGTATAACACGTATGTGTATATGCTGCTGCTGCTAAGTCACTTCAGTCGTGTCCAACTCTGTGTGATCCCAGAGACAGCAGCCCACCAGACTCCCCCGTCCCTGGGATTCTCCAGGCAAGAACATTGGAGTGGGTTGCCATTTCCTTCTCCAATGCATGAAAGTGAAAAGTGAAAGTGAAGTTGCTCAGTCGTGTTGTATGTGTATATAATTATATATAAAAAGTATAAAGGCATTTTTATGGTGTTCATCACCAAAAAATGGAACTAACATGTCTGGCTTACACCTTTAACAGGTGCTTCTGAAACTATCAGTTGCATAAAACCAACATTTTTCAATTTCCAGTCTCAGACCAACACTTAAAAAAAATACAATAAAAAGAAATAACTAGCAGAATAATATTAACACACATAAAATTACACTGTTACATTCCTATCTTCCTATCTTAACCATCTTTTCTCAATTGCTGTATTTATTTCATAATAGGCTGGTTAAGAAACAGTTTGAGGGCTGGTGCTGGCCTGCAGCCTACACTTTGGAGAGCACCGCTTTAGGATACACATTCCTCAGGTGGGGAGCATGTTTTGGTCACCTGTGCACCTCCTCAGGTAGCACAGAGTGGGCACAGTTAGCACAGATTGATTGCTGGTTAAGTTGAGTCAATTAACCTATTAACAGATGGCAGCTTTAGCAGTAAATAACTCATTTACCCAGTGAAAAGACTATTTTTTTGCATTCAGAACTCAGGCAATAGAAACTGGCTAAGATCAGCTCATCCTAATCAGTAGTCTATGGCAGACATGGTTCATAATGATGATGTTAATTATTCTTCTACATTAAATGGCAATTATGCTTTTTTTCCATATCAGCAGTTTATAACTTACCTTCATTAATTAGAATGACATCACTTACAAAGTAAATAACATATGATCAAAACAAAGCCAAAATTAGAGATAGAACCATTTTAGCTCTAAAATGACCAAGAACTTCAGTGTTGAACTTTGATACACGATTCACAGATAATTTACAGAAAGTAGTTAGTGGTGTTGCTAAGACTAGCTCTATTTTTTAACGCAGAGGGGAATTTGAAAAATATTTTTTAAGGTTCCCTTCCTTGAAATGCAGATAAGTATGTAAGTTGCTACCAGAAGTCTTTATAAGGAAGAGATTGAGAGATGTCTGAGACATGAAGTCTAAAACTGGGCTAGGGCACCACTGGAGATTCCATTAAACCTTTTAATTATTGCATAGTACATATAGAATAATGATTTCAAATCTCAACAAAACTATCAGCTAGCCTAAAGAGAGGACATCTAAAAGGTCCTGGGGAAAGGATTTTCCAGACTTACGTGTGTTCCTAATCGTAGCTGAGGCTTGAAAAAAAATGTATGCTGAATTTACTTAATTCCCTTTTTGCCAGTGGAGTGTAGACAAAGACGCCTATGGTGTCCCTCTTTAAAGAGGTGGAACAGAGATATGCTGGCTGTAAATGAGTCACCAGTCTGGATGGGAGCTACAGCCACAGTGCCCAGATTAGGGCCATGACCCCATGTCCTAGAATGTCTGGCCACCAAAGGACAGCCTTGTCATGGAAGCATGGTACTTTTTTTTTTTTGAAGGTGAAGTTATTCTACTTCTTTCATAAAAGAAATAAAGTAAGATTATGTGAGTCAGATCAACATTAGAGCCTCACATATTAACTCTTAATCAGGTAACACTATGATTTCAACTTTCTTTTATCCTACAATATAATACTCTGTAAGAAAGAATGTGTGAAGTAAAATGGCTACTCAAAAAAATTTTTATGTAAAGACAGAAATTTCCATAAAGATGGTGACAATGTGTATCATGTCATAGTACAGACATACAGTGGTCATTTGTCTTGCTTTACAGAAAGCATACTGTGTAGAAAATGAGAAGTGCTAGTTGTATTAGCCAAAATACAATTATTCACCAACATTTTTATTGTGCCAGTTTGTTTCTCCCATCACACGTGCACACACATACACACAAACACACAATTAAATCACACAATATAAAACTTGACAAAACAGCCCTTCCGTTTGAATACTAGCACAATTGCTAGCATTCCAGGTAAGAGAATTTTTCAAAATGTTTTACAAATTCCCTCCTACTACACATTTATAAAACTAATCACTCACCTTCAGAGGATATTATGGAACCAATTCCAATATTTTACTTAATAACAGGTGAGTAAAGAGCACAAATCAAAACTTTATCCTGTCATTCCTCTCTGAACCATGGTGCTAGGTAACCAATAGGTGAAAGAAGCAGCTCAATAAAAATACTTTAGCTAATAAAAATACTTTAGCCAAATGATAGAGCACCAGCCTTTTTGTGACCCACAACAAATGATTTGAGGCAATTAGTGTCAAGGTCTGCTAAAAGTCAGAAACACAGTCAGATATAACGGGTCCATTGAACTAAATCTGAGTCTGACCAAGCTCCTGGATCCAGCTGCCAATGTTCAGGAAATATGGAGGATAAACATGTTGAATTTCACCGTGAGGATGCAATCAAAAAAGTCCAGGCTGCAAGACACTTTAGTGAAATAGCCTAGGTTCTTCAACAAACTATAAGGCAGAGACGAGAATGGAGGATAAACCTGCAGATTAAAAGAGACAAAAGATACCAGTTTTTAATAGGCAAAATCAGCTACAGTATGATAATACATACTTAAGTGACAAAATCAAAAAGAGGGAAGTGATTACCTTTGGAGAGAGCGGCAGGTGTATGGGACAGGTCACCTGGAGGGCTTTCTGGAGTGGTTGGCATAACTTTACATTTTGACACAGGTAGTAGTTAAAACAGTATTTGGCTTATAATAATTCAGAGTTATACTATTCTTTTGTGTGGTTTTTCTGGATCTGCATTTTATTTTACAATAAAAAAGGAAAAATATATAAACCTTGTGATAGGAAAAAAGAACAGATCTGTTTGACACCTCATCACTCACTTGGAAAATAGCACAGAAGCTCACAGGAATATCTTCCCTGCATGATTTACAAGTATTACCTTCTCTAAAATGAAGGACTCTTTCCCATAAGTAGTGCTTGAGTTTTAAATTCCTCACATATTTCCAAAGTACACAGCTGAAACTAGCCCTGTGGTTAGCTATCACATCTGAGTCAGATATCAGCCTTACGAGCAATTAAAAATCACACAAATATTTTACAGAAAGTCTAGGTAAAACCTGCCCCTAGTTTCTGGCTATCAGCTATGATAATGGCTTCCCAGCTTGTGTTCCTGACCTCTTAAAATCCTCTCCACATTGCAGTAAGTATGCTTATTTTTTAAAACTAAATGAGAATGGTATGAGCACTTAAGGAAAAAGCCAAGTGTTTCTTGTAAAGCTACACCTCGTCTATGACCCATCAATTTCATTCCCAGGGATTTGCTCAAGAGAAATGAAATGCACCCTGTGCCCATGGGTGCAGGACTCAGGTGCAGAGGGTTGACTGTTGTATACCATTGTGCCTAAGGGTCTTGAGAATCCATGGATTTTGGAATCCACAGGGCTCCTTGACCCAATGTCCAGAGATACAAGGGGACAGCTATATATGATTACAAAAACATCTGTACATAAATTCTCTTCACAACTTTATTCATAATTGTCAAACATTCAAGACAACCCATCGTAAATTGTGGGATAACAATAGAATACAACCCCAAAATAAAAAGGAATAAGTTACTGATACATGTAACATGGATGAATTTCAAAGACTCTCTTCAATGAAAGACACTTTACACAAAAGAGCACATACTGTATGAATATATATATAATATATGAAAACTTCTACAACAGGCTACACTACTCTATAGTGGAAAAATTGAATATAGTAGTTTTCTCCGGGACAGTGGGTATGAATATTAACTGGAAAAAACCACAAGGTTCTAGTGTGATGGTAGAAGCCTATATTTCAATAGGGATTTGAGGTACACAGATGAAAGAATTTGTTGATGTCAGCAATGTATGTATTTCATTATATGTAAAATTTCCATCAAAATAAAAGGAACTAAATTCTGTCATCTGGGTCTATTTCCTTTGTCTTCCACTGCTAACTGATATAACTATGCCTAATGTCTTTTTGCAGTAAAAGATTGAGGCGTTCTTCAACAAAGTTTTCAGTACTGTATGTAATCCTATCTTTTTGCAAGATTTGGAATTTCACTTTGCTAATGACTTGCCTTTTATCCTGGCATCCAAAAATTAGTCAGAGGGTGATAGAGAAGGCAATCTGCTGGCTTCAAAATCTGTTAAAGAAAGGAATGTGTAAGGCGAGATTAGTTGTAATAGAAGTTCATTAGTAAACATTTTCATGTTAAGAGGACTTTTGCTCCTCTATGCAAATTTGTAACTATACTTGGGGGACCCCCCCTTAATGAAAACTTGGAGAGCAAGCAAGAACTCCCTACATGCTTATCCCAAGTTCCTTTAGTGAATGTTATTAAGACTAATTAATCCACTTGGCAGAACGTTGAATCATGATTCTATTTGAGCAAGCAAAACTATTAATCTCCTTTAACACATGTATCTTTTATTATCAAATAATTGCAACTCTTTATTCAAAGTCTACTGATTTATGTGTTTGTATCATCTAAAAAACACCTTCACAGAAACACTAGAAAATTGTTTGACCAAATATCTGGGTATAGTGCCCTAACAAAGTTGACACATATAATTAATCATCACTGTTATCACATGAAATGTAATGAAATTTAATACTGTTTGGAGGATCAAAGGAACTTACCTTGAGTGTTAGTTAAGCTTCAATAGAAATCCACCTCCTAAAATTGTGTTATCTTAGATAACAGGTTTCTGATTTCTTAACCTCTAACAATATAAAGTTTGCTCTCCTTAGTGAGATTATTGTGAGCATTAAATGAGTTAATTAATAGTGTTTAACATATCATTGACTGCTGAATATGTATTATCATCATGACTTGACTTAAAGTATATCAAAATTTCTTCATCTATATTTTATAATTGAGTTACTAAGTAATAGTTATAATAAAATTTTTTGTCTGTTTTCCCCTCAAATCATGTTAACAAATGAGCATGCATTCTTTAAGCTCTTTTACTAGAAGAAATATTATAGTATATAAAACTATCTGTTAAGTTGGCTGCCTGTTTTCTTTTAGGCCCCAAACTTCAAAGAATAGGGGTTCCCTGGTGGCTCAGACAGTAAAGAATCTGCCTGCAATGCAGGAGACCTGGGCTTGATCCCCTTGAGAAGAGAATGGCAACCCACTCCAGTATTCTTGCCTGGAGAATTCCATGGACAGAGGAACCTGGCAGGCTATAGTCCATGAAGTCACAAAGAGTTGGACATGACTGAGTGACTAGCGCTTTCTATTAATAAGCAACCTTATTAAGTATAACTGGTTTTATATGTGTCACTCCACCATTCATATCCTAACCGTGTTTGGATCTACCTAGTTTGGAATAACTTTAACGAGGATGAACATTATGAAAATTGAGCAATCCATCAACCATTCCTCTTAAGAATGTTTCTATTTTTAAACTGAGCTCATAGAACCACCATTGTTTCACAATAGGATCATCTGTCTAGAAAGGTTAACTATTAAAAGCAAAGATATAACTCTGTTGAAAAAATGATGTGATTTACAACAGCGATCTATGCTGTTCAGTAATAATCTTCACCATTTTGGAACTTTACATAGGTGAAATTAGGGTTATTTAATTAAGTAAAGGAGAAATATCAATAACCTCAGATATGCAGATGACACCACCCTTATGGCAGAAAGTGAAGAGGAACTAAAAAGCCTCTTGATAGTGAAAGAGGAGAATGAAAAAGTTGGCTTAAAGCTCAACATTCAGAAAACGAAGATCATGGCATCTGGTCCCATCACTTCATGGGAAATAGGTGGGGAAACAGTGGAAACAGTGTCACTGCAGATGGTGACTGCAGCCATGAAATTAAAAGATGCTTACTCCTTGGAAGGAAAGTTATGACCAACCTAGATAGCATATTGAAAAGCAGAGACGTTACTTTGCCAACAAAGGTCTGTCTAATCAAGGCTATGGTTTTTCCAGTGGTCATGTATGGATGTGAGAGTAGGACTCTGAAGAAGGCTGAGTGCCGAAGAATTGATGCTTTTGAACTGTGGTGTTGGAGAAGACTCTTGAGAATCCCTTGGACTGCAAGGAGATCCAACCAGTCCATTCTAAAGGAGATCAGCCCTGGGATTTCTTTGGAAGGAATGATGCTAAAGCTGAAACTCCAGTACTTTGGCCACTTTATGCAAAAAGTTGACTCACTGGGAAAGACTCTGATGCTGGGAGGGATTGGGGGCAGGAGGAGAAGGGGACGACAGAGGATGAGATGGCTGGGTAGCATCACTGACTTGATGGGCGTGAATCTGAGTGAACTGCGGGAGTTGGTGATGGACAGGGAGGCCTGGCGTGCTGCGATTCATGGGGTCGCAAAGAGTCGGACACGACTAAGTGACTGGACTGAACTGAACTGAACATGGTAATAATATATCTTATCAATAGATGCTAAAATTGATAGGTGAAGGTGGGATAAGGACTGGGAAGGTGGATTCAGGTTTTACCTGATCTCAAGGTGTCACCCCACAAATATTTATTAATTAAAATGAAAAAAAGCAATAGTATAATAGAAAAACCAGACAGATCCGTCGTAAAAAAGTGATCAATGTTAACTCCATCAGAAATGGGACAATTAGCCACAGTGTGTCACCTAATAGGGTACAAGGACAATTACTTGCCATAGAATTACTGTTTTGCCTTGTTCATGTATAAAATATTTCTGTACACGAATAGTGTCAATTACACATTTGTCCAAGTATCATTGAGCATTTTAGAGGTAAAAAGATAAGGAAATTAAGTGACACTTTCATATAAATTTTTCTCATTTTTAAAAATGTGGGCTGTGTGTGCTTAGTTGCTCAGTCACATCCGATCTTTGCAACCCCCATGGACTGTAGCCCACCAGCCGCCTCTGTCCATGGGATTCTCCAGACAAGTACACTGGAGTGGGTTGCCATGGCCTCCCCCAGGAGATCTTCCCAACCCAGGAATTGAACCCATGTCTCCCACATTGCAGGCAGATTCTTGACCATCTGAGCCACCAGGGAAGCCATTTTAAAAATAATATGTGGTTATCATAGAAAATTAGGAAAATACAGATAAGCATAAAGAAGAAAAGAATCACCAAATCTCTCTCAATTCCCACACTGCAGAACCTTAAATTAGAAGTTGCAAATAAAAGACCCAAGGTACAAAATATATCAGATATAAAATTGAGTTATGAGACAAACCACCAAAATGAAATTTCAAAGGGAATATTCAAGAATTACATACACATTGGGCCTTCTTCCTGGATCAAAAAGAGTTGAAGTGGAGAGAAACATGTGAGGAAGTTTGCTTTGGGAAGAGCTTCTCAGACAAAGGTCACAGTGAGTCCATTAGCAAAGGTCATTATTCAGAGCCCTGGCTTAAATCACTTTCTATATCCTCAGGCATATTGAAGGCCTTCAGGTAATCATGACCCATAATTATGTCCTCAAAACCAAATCCCTGGGTTTAGTAAACTTCCCCAGTTGAATAACCTGTCTGAGCCAGACTGAAAAATGATAACTACCTGACAGTGACAGCTACTCAGATGCTCACTATTTCATGAGTTTGTTTCTGTAATGTTCAGTCTTCATGGAGGTAAACTGTATACTCTCCAGTATAGGATTTTGCTTAGTTTGTTGTGTTTTATTTGGTTTTGTTTTCGTACTGTGCAACATGGGGAAAGAGACAAAGAGTAAGCAAAGCCTCTTTCCTTGACTTTTTTTTTCACTTTATTTATTTATTTTTTTTGGAGGCTAAGTACTATATAATATTGTATTAGTTTTGTCATATATCGACATGAATCTGCCACGGGTGTACATGTGTTCCCCATCCTGAGCTCCCCACCCACCTCCTTCCCCATCCCATCCCTCTGGTTCATCCCAGTGTACCAGCCCCGAGCACCTTGTATCATGCCTCAAATCTTCACTGGCGATCCATTTCACATACAATAATATACATGTTTCAATACCATTTTCCCAAACCATCCCACCCTCGCCCTCTCCCACAGAGTCCAAAAGATGTTTCTATACATCTGTGTCTCTTTTGCTGTCTCACATACAGGGTTATCGTTACCATCTTTCTAAATTCCATATATATGTGTTAGTATACTGTATTGGTGTTTTTCTTTCTGGCTTACTTCACTCTGTATAATAGACTCTAGTTTTATCCACCTCATTAGAACTGATTCAAATGTATTATTTTTAATGGCTGAGTAATACTCCAAAATCACTGCAGATGGTGATTGCAGCCACGAAATTAAAAGACGCTTACTCCTTGGAAGAAAAGTTATGACCAACCTAGATAGTATATTCAAAAGCAGAGACATTACTTTGCCGACTAAGGTCCATCTAGTCAAGACCATGGTTTTTCCAGTAGTCATGTATGGATGTGAGAGTTGGACTGTGAAGAAGGCTGAGAGCTGAAGAATTGATGCTTTTGAACTGCGGTGTTGGAGAAGACTCTTGAGTCCCTTGGACTGCAAGGAGATCCAACCAGTCCATTCTAAAGGAGATCAGCCCTGGGATTTCTTTGGAAGGAATGATGCTAAAGCTGAAACTCCAGTACTTTGGCCACCTCATGCGAAGAGTTGACTCATTGAAAAAGACTCTGATGCTGGGAGGGATTGGGGGCAGGAGGAGAAGGGGACGACAGAGGATGAGATGGCTGGATAGCATCACTGACTCGATGGATGTGGGTCTGAGTGAACTCCGGGAGATGGTGATGGACAAGGAGGCCTGGTGTGCTGCGATTCATGGGGTCGCAAAGAGTCGGACACGACTGAGCAACTGAACTGAACTGAATACTCCATTGTGTATATGTACCACAGCTTTCTTATCCATTCATCTGCTGATGGACATCTAGGTTGCTTCCATGTCCTGGCTATTATAAACAGTGCTGCAATGAACACTGGGGTACACGTGTCTCTTTCAACTCTGGTTTCATCAGTGTGTATGCCCAACAGTCATAAGGCACTGTCATAAGGCAGTTCTATTTCCAGTTTTTTAAGGAATCTCCACACTCTTCTCCATAGTGGCTGTACTAGTTTGCATTCCCACCAACAGCATAAGAGGGTTCCCTTTTCTCCACACCCTCTCCAGCATTTATTTCTTGTAGACTTTTGAATCGCAGCCATTTGGACTGGTGTGAAATGGTACCTTGTTGTGGTTTTGATTTGCATTTCTCTGATAATGAGTGATGTTGAGCATCTTTTCATGTGTTTGTTAACCATCTGTATGTCTTCTTTGGAGAAATGTCTATTTAGTTCTTTGGCCCATTTTTTTTATTGGGTCGTTTATTTTTCTGGAATTGAGCTGCATGAGCTGCTTGTATATTTTTGAGATTAATTCTTTTTCAGTTGCTTCATTTGCTATTATTTTCTCCCATTGTGAAGGCTGTCTTTTCACCTTGCTTATAGTTTCCTTTATTGTGCAAAAGCTTTTAATTTTATTTAGGTGCCATTTGTTTATTTTTGCTTTTATTTCCAATATTCTGGGAAGTGGGTCATAGAGGATCCTGCTGTGATTTATGTCGGAGAGTGTTTTGCCTATATTTTCCTCTAGGAGTTTTATAGTTTCTGGCCTTACATTTAGATCTTTAATCCATTTTGAGTTTATTTTTGTGTATGGTGTTAGAAAGTGTTCTAGTTTCATCTTTGTACAAGTCATTGACCAGTTTTCCCAGCACCACTTGTTAAAAAGATTGTCTTTTCTCCATTGTATATTCTTGCCTCCTTTGTTGAAGATAAGGTGCCCATTGGTGTGTGGACTTATCTCTGGGCTTTCTCTTTTGTTCCATTGATCTATATTTCTGTCTTTGTGCCAGTACCATACTGTCTTGATGACTGTAGCTTTGTAGTATAGTCTGAAGTCAGGCAGGTTGATTCCTCCAGTTCCATTCTTCTTTCTCAAGATTGCTTTGGCTATTTGAGATTTTTTGTATTTCCATACAAATTGTGAAGTTGTTTGTTCTAGGTCTGTGAAAAATACCACTGGTAGGTTGATAGGGATTGCATTGAATCTATAGATTGCTTTGGGTAGTATCCACATTTTCACTATATTGATTCTTCTGATCCATGGACACAGTATATTTCACCATCTATTTGTGTCCTCTTTGATTTCTTTCACCAGTGTTTTATAGTTTTCTATATGTAGGTCTTTTGTTTCTTTAGGTAGACATATTCCTAAGTATTTTATTCTTTTCGTTGCAATGCTGAATGAAATTGTTTCCTTAATTTCTCTTTCTATTTTCTCATTATTAGTGTATAGGAATGCAAGGGATTTCTGTGTGTTGATTTTATATCCTGCAGCTTTACTATATTCATGAATCAGCTGTAGTAATTTTCTGGTGGAGTCTTTAGGGTTTTCTATGTAGAGGGTCATGTCATCTGCAAACAGTGAGAGTTTTACTTCTTTACCAATCTGGATTCCTTTTACTTCTTTTTCTGTTCTGATTGCTGTGACCAAAACTTCCAAATCTATGTGGAATAGTAGTGGTGAGAGTGGGCACCCTTGTCTTGTTCCTGACTTTGGGGAAAATGCTTTCAGTTTGTCACCATTGAGGATAATGTTTGCTGTGGGTTTGTCACATATAGCTTTTATTATGTTGAGGTATGTTCCTTCTATTCCTGCTTTCTGGAGGGTTTTATCATAAATGGATGCTGAATTTTGTCAAAGGCTTTCTCTGCTTCTATTGAGATAATTATATGGTTTTTATATTTCAATTTGTTAATGTGGTGTATTACATTGGTTAATTTGTGGATATTGAAGAATCCTTGTATCCCTAGGATAAAGCCCACTTGGTCATGATGTATGATCTTTATAATATGTTGTTGGATTCTGATTGCTAGAATTTTGTTAAGGATTTTTGCATCTATGTTCATCAGCGATATTGGCCTGTAGTTTTCTTTTTTTGTGGCATCTTTGTCAGGTTTTGGTATTAGGGTGATAGCCTCATAGAATGAGTTTCGAAGTTTCCCTTCCTCTGCAATTTTCTGGAAGAGTTTGAATAGGATAGATGTTAGCTCTTCTCTAAATTTTTGGTTGGATTCAGCTGTGAAGCAATCTGGTCCTGAGCTTTTGTTTGCTGGAAGATTTCTGGTTACAGTTTCAATTTCCGTGCTTGCGATGGGTCTGTTAAGATTTTCTATTTCTTCCTGGTTCAGTTTTGGAAAGTTGTACTTTTCTAAGAATTTGTCCATGTCTTCCACGTTGTCCATTTTATTGGCATATAGTTGCTGATAGTAGTCTCTTATGATCCTTTGTATTTCTGTGTTGTCTGTTGTGATTTCTCCATTTTCATTTCTAATTTTGTTGATTTGATTTTTCTCCCTTTGTTTCTTGATGAGTCTGGCTAATGGTTTGTCAATTTTATTCAGCTTCTCAAAGAACCAGCTTTTGGCTTTGTTGATTTTGCTGTGGTCTCTTTTGTTTCTTTTGCATTTATTTCTGCCCTAATTTTTAAGATTTCTTTCCTTCTACTAACCTTGGGGATCTTCATTTCTTCATTTTATAGTTCCTTTAGGTGTAGAGTTAGGTTATTTATTTGACTTTTTTCTTGTTTCTTGAGGTAAGCCTGTATTGCTATGAACCTTCCCCTTAGCACTGCTTTTACAGTGTCCCATAGGAGAAGGCAATGGCATCCCACTCCAGTACTCTTGCCTGGAAAATCCAATGGATGGAGGAGCCTGATGGGCTGCGGTCCATGGGGTTGCTAAGAGTCTGACACGACTGAGCGACTTCGCTTTCACTTTTCACTTTCATGCATTGGAGAAGGAAATGGCAACCCGCTCCAGTGTTCTTGCCTGGAGAATCCCAGGGACAGGGGAGCCTGGTGGGCTGCCGTCTATGGGGTCACACAGAGTCAGACATGACTGAAGCGACTTAGCAGCAGCAGCATAGGTTTTGGGTTGTTGTGTTTTCATTTTCATTCATTTCTATGCATATTTTAATTTCCTTTTAGTTTTCTTCTGTGATTTGTTGGTTATTCAGCAGCGTGTTGTTCAGCCTCCATATGTTGGAATTTTTAATAATTTTTCTTGTGTAATTGACATCTAATCTTACTGCATTGTGGTCAGAAAAGATGCTTGGAATGATTTCAATTTTTTTGAATTTACCAAGGCTAGATTTATGGCCCAGGATGTGATCTATCCTGGAGAAGGTTCCATGTGCACTTGAGAAAAAGGTGAAATGCATTCTTTTGGGGGTGAAATGTCCTATAGATATCAATTAGATCTATTGTATCATTTAAAGTTTGTGTTTTCCTTGTTAATTTTCTGTTTAGTTGATCTATCCATAGGTGTGAATGGGGTATTAAAGTCTGCCATTATTGTTGTGTTATTGTTAATTTCCCCTTTCATACTTGTTAGCATTTGTCTTACATACTGTGGTGCTCCTGTGTTGGGTGCATATATATTTATAATTGTTATATCTTTTGGATTGATCCTTTGATCATTATGTAGTGTCCTTCTTTGTCTCTTTTCACAGCTTTTGTTTTAAAGTCTATTTTATCTGATATGAGTATTGCTACTCCTGCTTTCTTTTGGTCTCTATTTGCATGGAATATTTTCCCCAGCCCTTCACTTTCAGTCTGTATGTGTCCCCTGTTTCAAGGTGGGTCTCTTGTAGACAACATATATAGGGGTCTTGTTTTTGTATCCATTCAGCCAGTCTTTGTCTTTTGGTTGGGGCATCAACCCATTTACATTTAAGGTAATTATTGATAAGTATGATCCCGTTGCCATTTACTTGATTGTTTTGGGTTCGAGTTTATAGACCCTTTCTCTGTTTCCTGTCTAGAGAAGATCCTTTAGCATTTCTGGAGAGCTGATTTGGTGGTGCTGAATTCTCTCAGCTTTTGCTTGTCTGTAAAGCTTTTGATTTCTCCTTCATATTTGAATGAGATAACTTGCTGGGTACAGTAATCTGGGCTGTAGGTTATTTTCTTTCATCACTTTACATATGTCTTGCCATTCCCTTCTGGCCTGAAGAGCTTCTATTGAAAGATCAGCTGTTATCCTTATCAGAATCCCCTTGTGTGTTACTTCTTGTTTTTCCCTAGCTGCTTTTAATATTTGTTCTTTGTGTTTGATCTTTGTTAATTTGATTAATATGTGTCTTGGGGTGTTTTGCCTTGGGTTTATCCTGTTTGGGACTCTCTGGGTTTTTTGGACTTGGGTAACTATTTCTTTCCCCATTTTAGGGAAATTTTCAACTATTATCTCCTCAAGTATTTTCTCATGGCCTGTCTTTCTGTCTTCTTCTTCTGGGACTCCTATGATTCAAATGTTGGGGCATTTAACATTGTCCTAGAGGTCTCTGAGGTTGTCCTCATTTCTTTTAATTCTTTTTTCTTTTTTCCTCTCTTTTTCATTTATTCCTACCATTCTATCTTCTACCTCACTTATCCTATCTTCTGCCTCTGTTATTCTACTGTTGGTTCCCTCCAGAGTGTTTTTTTTTAATCTCATTTATTGTATTATTCATTATATATTGGCTCTTTTTTATTTCCTCTAGGTCCTTGTTAAACGTTTCTTACATCTTGATCCTTGTCTCCAGGCTATTTATCTGTAACTCCATTTTGTTTTCAAGATTTTGGATCATTTTCACTATCATTATTTGGAATTCTTTATCAGGTAGATTCCCTATCTCTTCCTCTTTTGGGGGAGGGGGGCGGTGGTGGGAATTTATCCTGTTCTTTTACCTGCTATATATTTTTCTGCCTTTTCATCTTGTTTATATTGCTGTGTTTGGGGTGGTCTTTCCATATTCTGGCAGTTTGTGGTTCTTCTTTACTATGGAGGTTCCTCACTATGGGTGGGGTTGGACAGGTGGCTTGTCGAGGTTTCCTGGTTAGGGAAGCTTGTATCGGTGTTCTGGTGGGTGGGGCTGGATCTCTTCTCTCTGGAGTGCACTGAAATGTCCAGTAATGAGTTTTGAGATGTCAGTGGGTTTGGTATGACTTTGGGCAGCCTGTGTATTGAAGCTCAGGGCTATGTTCCTATGTTGCTGGAGAATTTGCATGGTATGTCTTTCTCTGGAACTTGTTGGCTGTTGGGTGGTGTTTGGTTTCAGTGTAGGTATGGAGGCATTTATGAGCTCCTATCGATTAATGTTCCCTGGAGTCAGGAGTTCTCTGGTGTTCTCAGGATATGGACTTAAGCCTCCTGCCTCTGGTTTTCAGTCTTATTCTTACAGTAGCCTCAAGACTTCTCCATCTATACAGCACCGATGATAAAACATCTAGGTTAATGATGAAAAGTTTCTCCACAGTGAGGGACACCCGGAGAGGTACACAGAGTTACATGGAGAAGAGAAGAGGGAGGAGGGAGACAGAGGTGGCCAGGAGGAGAAGACAGGGAATCAAAAGGGGAGAGAGCAAGCTAGCCAGTAATCACCTCCCTATGTGCTCTCCACAGTCTGGATCCCTTAGAGGTGTTCATGGAGTTATATAGAGAAGAGAAGAGGGAGGAAGGAGACAGAGGTGGCCAGGAGGATAAAAGGGGGAATCAAAAGGAGAGAGACTGATCCAGCCAGTAATCAGGTCCCTAGGTGTTCTCCACAACCTGGAACACACGAAGAGATTTACAGAGTTGGGTAGAGAAGAGAAGGAGGAGGGAAGAGATAGAGGTGACCTGGTGGAGAAAAAGGAGAGTCCAAAGGGGAGAGAGCAATCCAGCCAGTAATCTCAGTCCCAAGTAAAAATGGGTACTGAAGATTGGATTCTTAAAGGTACAAAATTGATAACAAATACCAAAAAGCAAAGATTAAAAATTTAGAGTAGAGGTTAGAGCTCAAAAATACAATATTAAAGGAAAAAAGAGTCACAAAAATTATATGTATATGAAGTTTGCTTTTAAAATTGGGTCTTTTTTTTTGCAAAGTTATATGTAGGTTATAAAAATGAAAATTAAAGGAGTAACAGAGGACTTAAAAATAAAAGATTGTTTTAAAATTTAAAAAATGATAATAGTAAAAATATATCTAGGACTTTCTCTGGTGTTGTGGACAGTGTGCAGTCAGTTCATTTTCAGATAGTTCCTTGATCCGGCTTACACTTCTCAAGATCTACAGGCCCCTTCCTATATAGTCGGTGCTAACTGCAGGGTTTTAATCTATTGCACCTATCACTTCCAAAGCAGTTCCCTCTGTTCGTTTTGGCTTCTTCTGTTTGCTGGCCTTTCAGTGTCTAATTTCGACCCTGACACAAGGGGGCGGTGGTGGCCACTTTTTTAGGCTCACTTGTTCAATCATGCTGTGGGGAGGGGGGGACACTAAAAATAAATTTCACTGGCATCTGTGGGGGGTGCTCCCAGTGTCTCGGCCACACTGGGTTTGCTCCTGCTCACAGCGTGTGTGCTTTCCCAGTCTGCCTGCAACTGTGATGCTGGCTGTGAGTTGAGTGTACTTTCCAGGTCTAAGCCATTCAGGTTCAGGTTCTCGGGGACGCCGCAAAGATGTAGACTTGAATGGGCCTGTGTTTTGTGCCCTTCCCGGGTCCGAGCAGCTCAGGTGACCAGGTGCTTGGCAAGCATGGTCGCTGCGACTTATCACCTCCCCTGTCCCTGCCGCTCGGTTTTCTGGGTGTACAACTGGCACGCCTTCTCAGGTGTGCCATGCCGTGTGTCTTTCCTGGGAGCTGATCTCTGGCTGCGACCCTCCCGGCGGATGTCGACAGTGCAGAATCCCAAGGAGTCTTGGTTAGCAATGAAGCCTGCTTGCAGTTTGGTAAATGATGCCTCTCTGGGGCCGCAATTGCCCCCTTCCGGCTCCAGCTGCCCTTGCCTGCCTGTCTCTGGCGGGGGATGTGTGGGTCCACAGCGGGCTAGCTCTGCTCAGTGCTTTGTTCTGTGAGCGGGCCTGGCGGTGTCTTAGGTTTGGGCTTTTCACAGGATAGCTATCCCACAGTCTGGGTTGCTATCTCTAGTTAGTTCCCTCAGATTGCCCTCAGGGCATTCAGACCTGGTCCTTACTCTAAGCAATGCAGCCCCTAAGCAATGCAGCCCACGCCTCCCTGTCCAGTCCCCGCTTGCTAGGGGCGGATGCAAGCATCTGTGCTGCTTCTCCGCTGGGAGTTGCCTTTAGGCATGTAATCTGTGGGTTTTAATTATTTATTTATTTTTCCTACCGGTTATGTTGCCCTCTGAGGTTCCAAGGCTCACCACAACTTGCCGGTGAGAGTGTTTCCTGGTGTTTGGAAACCTCTCTTTTTTAAGACTCCCTTCCCTGGATGGAGCTCCATCCCTACCTCTTTCGTCTCTCTTTTTATCTTTTATATTTTT
Organism: Ovis canadensis; assembly: GCF_042477335.2. Taxonomy (NCBI): domain Eukaryota; kingdom Metazoa; phylum Chordata; class Mammalia; order Artiodactyla; family Bovidae; genus Ovis; species Ovis canadensis. Next base: position 38,416,970 of record NC_091250.1, on the reverse strand, counting down.
TCCTACCTCCTTTTGAAGACATTGGGCTGCCTTTCTGGGTGCCTAATGTCCTCTGCCAGCATTCAGAAGTTGTTTTGTGGAATTTGCTTGGCGTTCATATGTTCTTTTGATGAATTTTTGGGGGAGAAAGTGGTCCCCCCATCCTATTCCTCTGTCATCTTATGACTGCTCCACCCCACCCCACCCCCACCTTTCCTTGATTTAGCAGGACTGACAGACCTCTGACAGAACTCTGAGCTGGAGTCTACATTAGTGTGCTGCCAAACACCAGGGAAATTTTGTGTTTTAGAAAACTCAGCTGTCATTCTGTCTGCTCATGCCCTGTGTTTTCCATTCAGTAAATGGGAACTGACATAGTCGCCTACAAGAAGCAAAGAAAGAAGCAAGAGTCTTTATTGAAAGCTTCTCTGGAAAGGTTCAGCTTCTAATTCACTCCCCAGTATAAATTTCTGGCATATATATGCAGTACATTTAACTATTCAACACCTAAACCAGGGTTCATTACCTGCCTTGCTTTTCTTTAACTATTAATTAATTTTCTTTCTAGTTTGACTATAGTTCAAAGTTCTCCTCAAAGAGAATATCAGTCAACACATCACCTCAGAATGATCAGGTCTAGACTACTGGGAAGATATGGTCAAAGGCCTTTCAGAGATTAGATACACATCATCATTATTGGTTGCTAAGTTACCCCACTGACCCAGAGGAAGCTTGCCTTATTACCATTTCCCTAGAAAATTTGTCCTTCAAATCAAAAACCTTGCCACATCAGTAAGACTCTGGCCTCCCAGTTTATGGTCTTTATGATGAAACTTTCATCTCCCAGCAGCCTGTTGAGGTCTTGTCCTGCAACACTCAGCTTATTCTGAATTCTTCAATGAAGAGGCTTTTCACATCAGCCACTTTCTGCTTCTCTTTGAACCCCATGAAAAGGCCCTCAGCCTACCCCTTTATATATTGAACATGGTACCACAGATTCCATTTTATGTATGTTTCTTTCCCTAATCCTCAATTTTTAGGTTTCCTGTTATATCTATTCCCAAAGTACTATAAAAAAAATAGAAACTGATTGTCCCATAAATAAATGAAAACTAACTGATCCAGAGCTGAACATCTTGTCCAACATTGATTGATCAGTGGGCTACTGCACCAACATGTGCATTTTATTACAAACACTCCTATCTCACAAATGTGTGTACACACCCACACAGACACATGCATATATCTTAAAGATGGAAATAATCTTGACAAAGGTGAGGTGTTGGCACTTGAAGTTAAGGTCAAGAGGACTGACATCTGAAAAATACCTACAGTGTACCAGCATTACAAATGGCATGCAATTCTTGAATCCTCATGACAACACTAGGAGACAGAGCAGCATTATCAAGGCCAGGCTGTGGGACAAGAATAGGCTGTTGAGTCCAGTAAGTCTGCTTTGAATCTTTACACCCTTTCTAGATGCAATTTGTAACCCAGTCATGACTGCAGCACTTTGCCCTTAGCTTCCCGTCAATTCATGGCCCTGGAGTCTCTCAAACCACTTGTACATTACCTACATTTTAAATCTATCACTGGATATGGATATGGATAAACATTGTCCATTGAACAAAATATCACTCTAACAAAAAGAATGAATCTATATTCTACAGCAGGGCAAGGTAGGGATAATAAGCCTCTAAGTTGGTGACGGACAGGGAAGCCTGGCACACAGCAGTCCATGGGGTTGCAAAGAGTCGGACATGACTGAGTGACTGAACTGAACTGAAGTCACTACTGAGCATTACAGATTATCCTTGAATAAAAGAATATTTGTTAAAAGTCTTAGAATAAAAACCTTTTCTATCCTTTCATCACCGACACAATGGACATGAGTTTGAGTAAACTCCAGGATCTGGTGATAGACAGGGAGGCCTGGCATGCTGTGGTCCATGGGGTTGCAAGGAGTTGGACACGAGTGAGTGACTGAACTGAACTGAACTGATCCTTTCATAAACTGGTTCATTTTTCTCATTACGTTTCCTTTTTTTTTCTTCTTAAACCATTTAAGTTTAGAGAAATGTAATAGATGTTTACTAAAAAGGTCTGGACCATATTCAGAACTTGTGCAAGCCTCAAAATTCTTAGTTTATTCAGTATGTGGAGTTCCACTATTGCTTAATTGCCACACCCTTTTCAAATTCTTCAGAGATCTGCAAATCTGAAGCCAATCAGAGATGGTTAATTTATTTTATTCAGTCCCAAGTGCCCCAAATAAAATTTTTTCCTTCTTGGAAAATTCACTTTAGGCCAGGTCAACACAATAATCAATACCCAACACACACATGCTTGACAGGCACCCACAATCTAACAATTTGCTTTACCAGACAGGCCTCCTGCTTCCCCTTCTAGTTCCCAGAAGTCTCTGCATAAACTGTGATGTCTGTCTCCTCAAAACAGAAAAGGCACCACTTGTAGGACTTCCCTGGTGCCCAGTGGCTAAAACTCTGTGTTCCTAATGAGGAGGACTTCCACATGCCGCAACTAAGACCCCACACAGACAAATTAATTAATTAATTTTTTAAAAGAAGCATCACTTGTAAAAGATAACACAAGCCTGACTTTACCTAGTGGGAAATTAACATAATCAATGTTTTAGAGCTAAATCCCAATTTGGACACATATGTGGCAATTAAAACACAAAGATTGACACAAATGTCACTTGTCCTCACAATTCTCAATACTCTTCCTTCTACCTCTCCACCACCCCTCTCTTCCCTCCCTTGCACCCACAGCTCCTTCACTTCATGCCCACACAGATGTAGCAACCAGATCTGCAGTATCAAATCAACTCTTAGAACACTGAGACTCATAGACATGAAATGAGCTGTCCAAGGTCAACTGTGTAGGTAGTTAGAGAATCAAGGTTTAAACCCTGATCAAATCTTTTGCTTATGGATTAAAAAGAAGAGAAAGAAGGAAGGAAGGAAGGAAGGAAGGAAGGAAGGGACAGGAAGTCTGTTCTGTGTCTGGACACACATAGGACCATGTTGTTCCAAGTTAGAGAAGCAAGTGCTGGTTACTTACAAAACACCAGCAAATTTCCCATGCTCTTTTTACATTCTCTCTGCATTGGTCTTGGCCCCTGGGGTGTAAAAACCTCACTCATCCATCATCCACCAGTCAATTGTTATGGTAAAGAAAAATATTAGCCCACAGTGGAGATGATATTTAGTCTGAGTCTTAAAAAAAATGAGTCAATATTTATGAGGCAATTGGGAGAAAGACATTACAGACATAACACTTTCAGTTGGTAAAGCACCTTCTGAATGTTATTGCATTTAATACTAAGAAAAGGAAGAGAAAAAAATCTCATTGTGAGATATATGAGATTGTTATTATTATCCCCATTTTAAAGATTAGGGAACTGAGGATTAGGCTGGATGAGTTAACACACTTCACATCCTCATGACACACTCATGTGTATGTGGAACACATTGGAGGAGAAACTCTTTTTGTAGTGTTAAAAATGATCAAAGATCATTTAGGTAATAAAACAAATTTTAACATTTCATGAAGCAAGCAGTCTCCATTCCCAAGGGTCCAGAGAACTGCACAATGGAGCAGAAGACAGGAAACTTTTATAGGATAAAAAACAAGGAACAAGGAAGAAAAAAATAGTAAATGAATAAGAAAAGAGGAAATAAATAATCTATAGAATCCAGAGTTAGCTTGGCATTTGGGGATTGGCTAACTGCATATACTATGCTTCTGCTCAAATGGAGCATTTACAGGCACAAAAAGTTTTCTAAGTTGTGATGTGCTGACTAGGCACCCCAGCTGGGAGTAGTTCTATCTTGAGCCTAAAAATGTATTTCAGTGATAAGGTCATATGGGTGAATGCCTCAATTTGGTGGGACTGGTGTCCTCATAAGAAGAGAGACAGACACCAGAGTTACAAGGCACAGAGAACAGGCATATAAAGACTCAACAAGAAGGCAGCCGTTCACAAGCCAGGAAGAGAGGTCTCATCAGAAAACAACCCTGACAACTCCTTAATCTTGGGCTCTCAGCCTCAATAACTGATAGGGAATACATTTCTGTTGTTTAATCCACCCAGTCTGTGGTATTTCGTTATGGTAGTCCTGCTGCTGCCACTGCTGCTGCTAAGTCACTTCAGTCGTGCCCGACTTTGTGCGACCCCATAGACGGCAGCCTACTAGCTCCTCTGTCCCTGGGATTCTCCAGGCAAGAATGCTGGAGTGGATTGCCATTTCCTTCTCCAATGCATGCATGCATGCTAAGTCACTTCAGTCGTGTCCGACTCTGTGCGACCCCACGGACAGCAGCCCACTAGGCTCCTCTGTCCCCTGGATTCTCCAGGCAAGAATACTGGAGTGGGTTGCCATTTCCTTCTCCAATGGTAGTCCTAGAAGACTAAAATCCTAACAGTACCCAAAGCTAGCCTAGGACATGGAGCATCAGATCAACTGCAGATGCGAGATCCAAGGAGAAACCAGAGTAGGTAACAGTGACTCTCCTTGGCCCTGACCCTGGGGTATGGTCCAATTACTAGAGTTTATAGCAAAACTTTGGAAGACAACTGATGAATAAAGTTGATGGCAGCTCAGTTATTTAACTTGTATATATTGAGCTCCCACAATGAGTTAGATATGAGGAATCCAGGGTATATTTGGATGAGATGTACAGGTAAACAAACAAATGCGATGCCATGGAAGAGGGGCTGTAATGAAGGCAGAGTGGATAGAACATGGAATGGGACCAGGATCATCTGGTTTTGAATTCCAGCTCTACTGTTTACTCTAACATTATGAACTGGACATATTAAATTACCTAGCCTCTCTGTCTAAGCTTAGATTTTCTCATCTATAAAATGAGTTTGATATACACATGGCATTGGAGAAGGCAATGGCACCCCACTCCAGTACTTCTGCCTGGAAAATCCCATGGATGGAGGAGCCTGGTAGGCTGCAGTCCATGGGGTGCTAAGAGTCGGACACAACTGAGCGACTTCACTTTCACTTTTCACTTTCATGCACTGGAGAAGGAAATGGCAACCCACTCCAGTGTTCTTGCCTGGAGAATCCCAGGGACAGGGGAGCCTGGTGGGCTGCCGTCTATGAGGTCACACAGAGTCGGACATGACTGAGGTGACTTAGCAGCAGCAGTAGCAGCATACACATGGCATAACACTACTGAGAGAATGAATGAGCTATTTTATGTAGAGCCCATTTAAAGTACGTGACACATAGTAGATACTCAATAAAGTATGTATATTATTATTTTAATTACATACAAAGTCTATTGAAGGCAATCATAAAAGGATTATCACCTTTACATAGACAAATCAAGGAAGATTTGCTTGAGAGAGAGCAATATTTTAAAAGAATCTTGAAAAGTGAGAAGGAGTTTACTTGGCTCACAGGGAAAATATATTTGTAAATGCAGTTCAGGTCCAGGTAAAGGTAAGAAGACATTTTAAAACTACAATTGAAAGTTCAGGGAACTGTATTTAATTTAACCCAGTTGACCTAGAGGTTAAGGGGATAGTGAATTAGGATATGATACTAACTGCATGTGATAGGAGGCTTCCCAGGTGGTGCTACTAGTAAAGAACCCACCTGCCAATGCAGGAGATGTAAGAGGCACAGTTTCGATCCCTGGGTCAGGAAGATCCCATGGAGGCGGGCACAGCAACCCACTCTAGTATTCTTACCTGGAGGATCCCATGGAGAAAGGAGCCTGGCAGGCTACAGTCCATAGCGTCACAGAGAGTTGGACATGACTGAAGCAACTTAGCACACAGGCACACTTTGTGTGGTAGAGACACAAAGTAACAGTGACTTAAAGCTGATTTGCCAACAAAGGTCCGTCTAGTCAAGGCTATGGTTTTTCCTGTGGTCATGTATGGATGTGAGAGTTGGACTGTGAAGAAAGCTGAGCGCTGAAGAATTGATGCTTGTGAACTGTGGTGTTGGAGAAGACTCTTGAGAGTCCCTTGGACTGCAAGGAGATCCAACCAGTCCATTCTGAAGGAGATCAGCCCTGGGATTTCTTTGGAGGGAATGATGCTGAAGCTGAAACTCCAGTACTTTGGCCACCTCATGCAAAGAGTTGACTCATTGGAAAAGACTCTGATGCTGGGAGGGATTGGGGGCAGAAGGAGAAGGGGACGACAGAGGATGAGATGGCTCGATAGCATCACTGACTCGATGGACGCAAGTCTGAGTGAACTCCGGGAGTTGGTGATGGACAGGGAGGCCTGGCATGCTGCGATTCATGGGGGTCACAAAGAGTCGGACACGCCTGAGCGACTGAAATGAACTGAACTGAACTAAACTGAACTGAAAGCTGATAGTTTATTCCTCTCTCACATAAAAGTCTGAACAGGTATGGTAACTCTACTCTGTAGAATCATCAAGGTATCTAGTTATGCTTATCTTTATCTTCATCTGCAACATCCACATTCCAATCAGTGGAAAGACAAACAGAGGGAAGAGGAAAGAATCCCCATTACTTTGAAGAACAGAAACTCGGCGGACTTCCCTGGTGGTCCAGTGGTTAAGACTCTGCCTTTCAGTGCATGGGGTTCAGGTTCCATCCCTGGTTGGAAAACTAAGATTCTACGTGCCGTGGGACGCAGCCAAAAAGTGAAAAAATAAAATAAAGAACAGAAACTCAAAGTTGCACACATGCCTTCTAATCATATCTTCTTAACCAAAAATTAGTCATGTGAACATACATACCAAGCTGCAAGGGAACCCAGAAAAAGTGATTTGTGTTGAGAAACCATTTTTCTATGCCAAAGTCTTCCTTGAAAAATATTATACTTCGGATCTGAAACTGCTCAAAGTTCACTATAAGAACTATGTTAATCATCAGTATTTCTGAGGAGGTTGGTTATTTTCAATACACCACAAAGTGTCTGCCACTAACGCTGGCAGACCAGTTCTCCCCAAACTGGCTTCTTTCAACATTACTAGAGCTTGTCTCTGATGTGTATACTCAGTAGCCTGCCCCTGTATGATCTCCAATCTCCCGCTTACTGTAAGGAGAGGAGGATTTTATTTCATTTGAACTTGAGTGAGAAGAGTAAGTTCCAGACTGGGTGTCTGAACAAAAATGGACTCCCCACTGAAGAGAAACACAATGCCTTTGGGCTAACTGATCCTTTCAAATGTTCTTCTAAGGTCAAGAGTTTATCATGCTATGGTTTTGTATCCAATTTATGGGGCTTGAAATTTAATTTTAAACAGATGAAGTACATTAAGATAGATAATTTACTTGTACCATAATTAATTTATAAAACCTGTCTCAACTAAGAGATGCTGATTTCTAAAAATCAGGTTTTTCAAACTGAAAAAAATGACTTTGCCCATAAAAAGATGTGTCAGATTTCATCAAATAAAGTCAAGAATCCAAAAGCTATAAAGTCAAGAATCTATAAAGCTAAATATAGCAACAACTACATTCATTATTTCTCAAAGAAAAATGCCCCCAAAGTCTTTAAGATGTGACAGAAAATCAATTAATAAATGAAAGAATTGTCCTAATTTAATTGCAATGCAGAATATCATCTAATGATAATGAAGTAGGTAATTGAGCCTAATGGTAATATCATTAATTAAAGAAATGTTTAATCTAGTATACTCAAGACCCTGTGTCCTGTGTAGTTGCTGCTGCGTTGTGTTGTGGTTAGCCTCTCAGGCACGTCTGACTCTGTGACCCTTTGGACTGTAGCCCGCCAGGTTCCTCTGTCCATGGAATTTCTCAGGTAAAAATACTGGAGTGGGCTGTCATTTCCTCATCCCGACCAGGGATTGAAACTGCATCTCCTGTGGTAGGTGCTATGAAGAGTAAAAGATTTTTTTAAAGTATGTGACTGTATACCATTTTCTCTGTACCAAGAAAATGCTGTTTTTTCTTTTTCATAACAGAATGTAGGCCTATCCACCTAACTTGATGGCTTTCGATCTGTTTGCTCCCGTGAATCACCTAATAAAATGAAAATTTCAAATTAAAAAGTAAAAGAAAGAAAACTTTAAAATATATACACCAACACCCAGGTCACACAATGAAAACAGACTTCCTGTAAATGGAGCCCAGCAACCCAAGTGATTCTTGTGTTCAGCCCTGGTAGGGAACCAGGGCCCTAACAGGACTGAGCTCCTTGAGAGAAAAAAGCATGTCCTCATCTCAACTCCTGACACATACTCAAACTTTCTATAAGTCGCCAGATGGATGGATCGACAAACACATGAAAAGCTAGTGTTTCCTGCCCTGAAGGTACTTACTATCAAGTAAGAAAAATATAACTTATACACAGATAGTTGTGTAAATTACAAGCCAGTAGATGTGGCATGATTGCCACTGTATTTCAAAACAGAGATTCTGATCTGAAAGAAAGCCCAGTTAAATGCATATAATGGAGCACTTTCATTTAAGAGCCAAACAAGAAAGGCTTCAGTTATGCTGCTGATTAACATCGAATTTTTGAAAAGAAGGGAGTCATTTTACAGATTGTATCATTTAAAATAAATAAAAAAGAAAATAACAATGAGGTCAAGCAAAGACTAAATCTTGGAAGTGAATTTCAAGGCTCCCTTAAGCCTTGTCCCCATATCAGCTTCCCTAGGCAGACTAAATGTTTGGTTTGATTTAGTTTGGTTAGGTTTTAGGATAACTTTCCTCCCCGGTTATGATTATTCCCAGGTCACCTGACTACTATACTCTCTTTTAATCTACAAACAGTGCTTTCATCCAGCTAGATAATCTAGTATCAGGATATTAATCCTTCTAAGGCCCTCAGCCAGCATCATTCTGAACTAACTCTACCACACCCAATTAAGTGTCACTTAGTATCAAAACTGAATCCTTTGATGCCAAACACTACTCATAAGGGACTGTGCAAATTAAATGACTCATCTTTAACAACTGGAGCATTTATAATCTATATACTTCCCAATGGAAATTAAATGAACAGATAAACTATGGAAGCAAATGATATTTAGGCAAAAGTCTTCCCATCCAGTCAACTTGTGTATTTATGTTTGATGAGGAAAGAGAAAATTCTTACCACTTTCTTGGGGAGGACATTTTCAGAACAATTTGAAACTTTTTTCAGCATAAAATTGCATAACAGTTAACTCAAAAACATTTCTAGTACAATAGAAAACAAAAGTGATATTCAATCAAATGCATCAGGCAGATAAAATTCAGGCACAGAAATGGAAAAGCTGGTTTAGAATTAGAATGCTATTATCTCCTAAGAGGCAGATTATATCTACCATGTTTCTCAACTTTTGGAAAGTGGGGCACTAAATTTCTAGGGTCCTCTTTTGCTTGAGAGTGAGACAAGCCTGGGAAGTGTTCTAACTCCATTCAGACTCCTGACATGCAAGAACCAAGAGTGAAGGCCTGAAACCACACAGGAGCACTTTGGATGCAAGCATCAGTGCGACATCCTAAGCAGCAGAGCTGACACCTGCCCTTTTTATACCTTCATCATCACATGTGCCAACACTTGACCCAGGCACACACAGAAATTTGGTCAATACCAACACAACACTACTCATCTACTTGACCTTTCCTCCCTTTCCAGGAGTCTAATCTTTGCTGCTTCTCCTCCTTATTCACTGATTTCACAATCTTTGTTTATTTTTTTTTCTCCTTTCTCAAATATTTAACTTTCTTTCCGTTTGCCTCTTCTATGGCTTCTCAAAAAATGAGTCTCTAGCCCATCTTCTCTCCCTCTTTAGACTCAGATCGAAGCCTCCAGCTGCCTCCTGAATATCATCACTTGAATAGCCAAGTATCCTAAACAAAACTTGGTGTTACCTTACTCACCAAATATGCTCTTCATTCTTCTTCCTCCATCTCAGACTCATGATCTTACTGTCCATCAGGTGTTCTGTGCTAATGAGTAGCTGAGCAGTCTTGATTCCTCCTTAAACCCCTATTGCAGAATTAACCTCTGTCCTCTCTTTTGATCTAGTCACCTGGTGCTCACACATTCTCATCTAGGCTAACACAACCATCTCCTAACTGGTCTCGCTGCTGCTTGTCTTTCCACCACTCTTGAGACCATCCTGCTGGGTTTGTCTTCTTAAAGTACAATAGATCTGATTTTGTCATGATTCTACTTCTAAATGTTTGCTGACTCTTCCTTTCCTGTGGGATTAAGTCCAAAAACCAGAAAGGGCATACAAAGGCCTTCCAATTATGACCCCAACCACTTTTCTAGCTTCACTCTGATATGCCTCTCTACATTCTCAAATGAATCTCTCTTTATCTCCCAAATTGACCATGTTCTTCCTACTTTTTGCATGTGTTATGCCCTCTGCATGAAATGTCTGGCCCTCCCCCACTCTACCTCTACCCCAACCTGGAGAAAAACTTCTATTTTCTCAATAGAAAATAATAATAATAGATCAAATGTCACCCGGCTAGAAAGGCTTCCCTGAGTTTTTCAAAGCCTAAAACTAAGATCATGGCATCTGGTCCCATCACTTCATGGCAAACAGGAGGGGAAAAGTGGAAACAGTGACAGATTTTATTTTCTTGGGCTCCAAAATCACAGCAGACAATGACTTCTGTCATTAAATTAAAAGATGTTTGCTCTTTGGAAGGAAAGATATGACAAGTCTAGACAGCATATGGAAAAGCACAGACATCACTTTGCCAACCAAGGTCCATCTAGTCAAAGCTATTGTTTTTCTGGTAGTCATGCACGGATGGGAGAGTTGGAGCATTAAAAGGCTGAGCATCAAAGAACTGATGCTTTCAAATTGAGGAGCTGGAGAAGACTCTTGAGAGTCCCTTGGACAGCGAAGAGATCACAGCAGTTAATCCGGAAGGAAATCTATCCTGAATATTCATTGGAAGGACTGAAGCTGAAGTTGAAGCTTCAATATTTCAGCCACCTGATGTGAAGAGCTGACTCATTGGAAAAGACCCTATTGCTGGGAAAGATTGAAGACAAGAGATGAAAGGGACGACAGAAGATGAGATGGTTTAATGGTATCGCCATCTCAATGGACGTGAGTTTGAGCAAATGCAGGGAGATAGTGAAGGACAAGGAAACCTGGCATGATGCAATCCATGGGGTTGCAAAGAGTCGGATATGACTTAGCAACTGAACAACAGCAACCCACCCCACATCTGACTAGGCCAGACATAATTTCAAGAATCTAGGAAGCATTGACTAGAAGGAAACTCCCTGCAACAGATAGGAATCTTATCTAACTGGCTCACCAGCATCTAATACTTTGCCCAGTAAAGAGTCACTGTTCAACATATTTTTTAATAAGTGAATCTTGTATCTTCAGGCTTTAGAAGACAGAGACAAATAAATAAACAGTGTTGAAACAAAGTATTGCAGGGAGGGAGAATATTAGGAAATGAAACCAAAAAAATCATAAAAGCCAAAAACCTAGGCAGAGGGAAAAACTGGGCTTGAAGTCTTTCAGGGAGACCTCCTAGAAGACCAAATAAGAGATAAGGTTCAAAGGTTCAGGTGTGGACAGAGAGGGAGTGGTTATAGGTGCTGAGTGTGAACACCCAGACAGGTTGATCTTCTCCCCCTGATGGCACGTGGTTCACTTACAAGCAGTGCCTTGTGTTGCAATTTATCTGTTCACATACCTGAAACACCCACCAGACAGTGTGTTCTTTGAAGGCAGCCACGCTACCTCATTCACTGTTGTATCTGAGCACCTGGTACCATGGCCACCACTTAGTCATGGTTTTACTATAATTCTCGCTGCTTTATAAAAGCTTAGGTATAATAAATGATTGTGCAGGGCCTGAATCTCACTGTTGTAAACACTAATGCAAGTAGACTCAGGGATGGAGAATCCAATAGTAGTGTTGTGTTGGGTGAGATCATGGAAGTCATGATACCTGAGAAGGTTGCTTTTCTTAGCTTTATTTTTAGGGCAATAATCATAAACTTTGTGACCCAGGCCTATTTCTACCTCAGTTCCAGGGAAGTTTTCATTTCTAGAAGAACTGATTAACAGCATAAGCTAAATAAAGTGCCTAAGAAAGAATTCTTGCCATGATTTTTCAAGGTCTTCTCTGATGGGTGACTTTGACACTTATAATCTCTACTGGCACTCTATCGGTCTTGTCTGGTTAGACTCAGAATACAGTCAGCTCTATTTTTAACAGAGCAACTGTTAAAGGAGCAAAACAAATTATCAGCCTATTAGCTTTTCCATATTCTACTTTGATAAAATGCAAATATGAATTTCTCAAATAAACATTTCATAGTATAACTCAGGGAGTGACCACAAATTCTGTATCCATCTTCCCATAGAGAGGTGAGAACATGTGCCCACCCCCTGATCTTATTGGGCTTGTGAGTCTGTCCACCAACAGGGTAGAGAGCACATAATACCATATGATTTCTTCTGTTTTTTAACTGAAAGATTTTAGAGATATCACCTTTGGCATTTAAACTAAGCAAAATATTCACTAAAGAAGTTGCTTAACAATTCAGGTAGTTTAAAATTTTTTTGTCTGTGCTATGTTTTTCATTAAAAATATTTTAATAATTTTGGAAGGCATGGGGGAAGGATGGAGGAGCTGAATTACTATTTCAGGGTCTCTGATTACTGCGTTTTTGTTCAGTTCAGTGGTAAGGTAAGATTTATAAGAATATATATATATATACATATGTATAATTGAATCACTTTGCTATATAACACCTGAAACTAAGACAACACTATAAATCAACTATAATTCAAAAAAAATTTTAAGTAAAAAAATAAAAGATTTATAAGAGAAATTACATTTTAGAAAATCAAGGTGATAAAAGTAATATTCAGCCTGGGATCATACTATTCAAGAAAATGAAAGATTAAAAAAAGTTTGTAAAAGTCAAGATAATAAAATTATATTCATAATATCCTACTCATAGTAGGAAATACTTAGTATAAACATTATAAAAATAATCCTTACCATTTATTCAACACCTATCATTTGCCAGGCAATCATGCTTTAATGTCATGATTTCTAATTCTAAAAACTATTCTTAGGAAGACAATTAAGTTGTTTTTTTGAAACAGAAAAAGAAAATAAAGCTTATTAAAGTTTAATGACTCATCTAAGGCCAAACAGCTAGTAGATGTTAGAACTGGTGTTTGAATGCAAGTTTTCCTTCCATACCACACAGCACCTACCATAAAGAAAATCAGCTGAATGAACTTCTCTTATTATTTTATCCAAATTTCATTTGTAAGGTCCCTGATACAGTCTATTATTCTGATATGGCAATATCTATCTTTCATAGTATTAATAATTAATTAAGAAAATCCATCATGTTCTTACCCTGTGTTTGGAAAACAGTGTTATCACAAATAATAAGCTATTCTTGTCCTCAGTTCCAACAATTTAGAACCTGTTACTCAAAACAAGAAGCCCTTGGATTCAAATATAAAACACAGTATTCTATTTAGACATTCTTCAAGATGGTTGGATGGCATCACTAATTCAGTGGATATGAGTTTGAGCAAGCTCCAGGAGACGGTGAAGGACAGGGAAGCCTGGTGTGCTGCGGTCCATTGGGTCGCAAAGAGTCGGGCACAACTGAGCGACTGAACAACCACAAATTCAATTTTGCCACAATTACAAAGATCCAAAACTCCATTTCTGCATAATAAAAATCTGGTCTGCATTTGTCCTTAACAGAGAGAATATTAAACTAAGAAGCCCCTGAAGACGTCAGAGTGTCGACAAAATTCAACATGATGGTGGAGCCCACACAGACAAAGGAAACAAAGCCAGGCCCTTCCACACAGCCATACATCCTCAGGATGATTTCATTTAAACTCAGTGTCTGTTCATGCCACACATATTCCCCAATGTCTACTAGATGAAATACCACAATTGCCATGGGTCTACTTTCCTGCAGTCTTGTGTAGACTTCACTGCCACCTCAAAACCCAAAGGGATGTCTGCCATGGAGTATACCAGGACTTCCTGGTACTGAGAAATATTTTCAGTGATTCCTCCAAGTCCAGATTTCACAAGGTTCCCATACAATAAGGAATGTTCTGCTCCAGGCCTTATCCACACTTTATATTTGGCATAGGGTGCTAGGGAATCCAGAATTATTCTGTTAAAACTTGTAGGTCTTGCATGTCCCCAAAACACCAGCTGTGCCATTGGAGATACTGGCAGCCAACTTCAAGATCATCTCATTCACGTACTACACTCAGTCCTTGTATAGCCTGAAATGAGGTGCCATAAAGCCTGTCGACCATAGCTGAAGTCTACCCGATGTATTCTACTATTTTCTCAAATACTACATGGATCTACTCTTCAATCAGTACTCTCCTTAGTGTCCAGAAGGAAAAGAGAGTCCAAGTCTAGGTCTGTGGAGAGAATAGAGCACCTGAATTCAAGACCCATGGAGTTTCATATGTGCTAGTTGGTTTGTGAATGAATGAGCATGTAGAAATGTGTAAAAGGATATGCACCAGATTGTTAACATTTGTTGCTTGTGAGGATCCAGGAGATGAGGAGGACCTAGGTGGCAGGGAGAGGAGGTGACAAAAAATATTAAATGTTCTTTTTTTCTCTTTATACTGTTTCACTTTCACTAAACACATATTGCTTTTGCAATTTTTGAAGAGAAATTAAAGGGGAAATGTTGGGGTTTTTTTTTTAAGCCTTAGAACATGCCAACTTTCTTTTTCCTTTATCCCTGCAGCCTCCCACAGTGATGTCTGTTGATCTACTTCTAGAATTCTATACGCTGCAGCACATGAGTTAAATTAGAAGTGCTGATAAGGAAAGTGTGAGGTCATTGGCAGAGGAAAGGAGCCATTTTAAGTGACTAAGTATGATTCATTATACACAGGTTCAGTCACAGAGAACCTCTAGAAAGCAAAGTTTTTGTGCATAGCTAGTAAGTGGAAATTTAGAAGGCTTCTGGGTATTTATTTTAATTATCCACCTTTCTTGGAGGTTATGTGGAAAAATCTGATATGTACAGTTTGTTAAGTGTTAGACAAACACCTAGTTAACAGCAGTCTCATTAAGACTGTTAGTTGAAAGAGACTAAGCTCAACAATATAACCAAAGTATAATTCTCCTTGCTGGAAAAAAAAAAAAAAAGAAAAACCTGAAAAGAGAAATATTCTGTGATAATTCTGGCCTCAATACACAATATTCCTTCCATGTAATAATCAGAAAGAGTTCATTTAAGGTCAGTTGTCTCTAAACACAAATTTGTATTTCTGGCAGATGTCCTCCAAAGGTTTAATTGGTTAATATCCAACAACTCTAAACAGCATGTCAGTCATTTTTATTAGTATGCAGTGCATTTCACAAGTCATTTTCCCCAAAAGGGTCACTAGAAAGCTGTTAAATTCAGACATTTTACAAATGGATTTATGAAATTTTCCTATGGGTAACTCTACTTTGAAAATTTTCCAGGTTAAAATTGTCAAAGTCATGGTCTAAAGTGTAGAACTTTGGAACTTTGCTTATTGATTTGCCCTTATCCTGGAGCAGACTCAGAATTGTTTTCTGAGAAAAATCTTTTATACTTTCCACAGTGCTCTCAGACCTCCTCTCTGCAGAGGTAGGCCAGTGCCAACTCAATACAAAGTCTAAGTTAGGCACCTGAATTTTCATAAGAGGACATTCTCTTATGTCTCTTTACTCAGATGATTTTTAAAATATATACATTTTGAAGTATATGAGTTTTTAAAATATATGTATTTCAACTAGTAACACTAAATAATTACTCCAAAACATTTGTCAAATAATCAGATAATCACCACTGGCCAACTTTTATCAAAAATCAAAGTGCACGATAAGTGAAGTAAATCAAAAAGAGAAAGACAAATACATGATATCACTTATTTGTGAAATCTAAAATATGACACCAATGAACTGATCTATGAAGCAGAAATAGACTCACAGATGTAGAGAATAGACTTGTGGCATCCAAGAGATCAAGGAAGGAGTGGGGATAGGGGCTGGGAGTTTGGAGTTAGTAGTTGCAAACTATTACATGTAGAATGGATGGGTCAGCAGGGTCCTACTTTATAGCACAGAGAACTATATTCAGTGTCCTGGGATAAACCATAATGGAAAAGAATATTAAAAAGAATGTGTGTGTGTGTGTGTACATATGTCACTTTGCTGTATAGCAGAAATTAACACAACATTTTAGATCAACTATGCTTTGATTTTAAAAAAAGTCAAAGTACAAGAAATAATATCCATGAAGGACACATTAAAGGGCATGAAGTTCACCCAGCCCAATAAATAATTACAATATTTATCCCCAGACCAATCTAGACATTAAGAGAGGTTATTTCATTGTTTTGATTTTTTTGTACTGCCCACTTACAGAGAATTGCATTTGCTACATTGTACTTTGGCTTTATGCTCTCAATTTACATTGAAGGGCACTATAGAAACAAAACTAGTTATTTTGATTTTAAGACTATTGTTGATAATATTTTCCTTTCCATCATTCCTTGTCTCATTCCTAAGAATTCCATGTTCTATTTTTAAGCATTCAAAATATTAAATTGCAGAGAAAATTTTCTCAAATTTCATAGCCATAAAAACATTAGTTTATTAAGTTTTATCCACATTTATTATTTTTTATTACTATTATCATTAGGACAGTATGTGATAATATCATCCTTTTAGTTTTGGCTAATCAGAAGTTCAGAACTAAGTATAAATATGTAGTTGTCTTTTAAGAGTTTTGTGGGAACTTGTGGCATATGTTTCTGTGTATTATTAACTTTTTTCTTTAGTTATATCTCATCACTTTGTTTGTAAATATGTCTTTAATCTTCATGTTATTATACTTGTGCAAACCAGTAAGCTATCTCAAATATTTTTGAAAGAAAGTAGGTTATAATTCTTTCTTTGTAGCTTATCTGGTAAAGAATCCACTTGCAATGCAGGGAACCCCAGTTTGATTCCTGGGTTGGGACATTCCCCTGGAGAAGGGATAGGCTAGTCACTCTAGTATTCTTGGGCTTCCCTGGTGATAAAGAATCGGCCTGCAATACGGGAAACCTGGGTTCAATCCCTGGGTTGGGAAGATCCCGTGAAGGAGAGCATGGCAACCCACTCCAGTGTTCTTGCCTGGAGAATCCCCATGGACAGAGGAACCCAGTAGGCTACAGTCCATGGGGTCGCAAAGAGTTGGACACGACTCAGCGACTAAGCTCAGCACAGATTATAATTTAATAAGTAACCATAATCCTGTGACTCAAAAACTTTCTAAAGAGTCTATGGGTGGTAGGATTTGGTAAGAGGCAGAATAGAGAATGCTGGTAAAGACACTGCTGGGTTGTTTATAACAGAAATTCCTGAAGGTATCACATGTTTTTAAATAAATGAAAAATTGCTGACATCCATGATCTGGTTTATATAAAAATTATAATGTAGGTTCTTAATCTTAGAAACCAATTTATAGTTTTAGAAAAATGTTTCTGTTGAAACATTTATTTTGAATAATAGTTATAAAATATTCTGAAAACCCTAGTATTGGCTTGCTCAGAATTGTTAAGTTTCATTACCAGAAATGTGACAAAGAAACATTAATCCTAAATGTGTTTCTAAACTATAGAAAGTAGAAGCGGATAGTTGAGTTGCAAATTTCATTCACACTGTATGTATCTGTTATTTTGCTTCAGTTTAAAATGGTCTTGTTGCCCAGGGCCACTGAATATGATACAAACAAATGGAAAGGTATTCTGTGCTCATAGATTGGAAATATGAATATTGTTAAAAATGACCATACTATCCAAGGCAATCTACAGATTCGGTCCAATTCCTATCAAAACACCAGCGGCATTTTTTATAGAACTAGGACCTGCAGCCCTAAAAATTGTACTATAACACAGAAGGTCTCAAATAGTGAAAACAATCTTAAGAAAGAAGAACAAAGCTGAAGATATCACACTCCCTAGTTCTAAACTATACTGCAAAATTACAGTTACCAAAACAATATGGTACTGCCATAAAAACAGACACATAAATCAATGGAATGGAATAGAGAGTCCAGAAACGAATCCACATTTACATGGTCAATTGCTGCTGCTGCTGCTGCTAAGTTGCTTCAGTCGTGTCTGACTCTGTGTGACCCCATAGATGGCAGCCCACCAGGCTCCCCCATCCCTGGGATTCTCCAGGCAAGAACACTGGAGTGAGTTGCCATTTCCTTCTCCAATGCATGAAAGTGAAAAGTGAAAGGGAAGTCACTCAGTCGTGTCCAACTCTTAGCAACCCCATGGACTGCAGCCTACCAGGCTCCTCCGTCCTTGGGATTTTCGAGGCAAGAGTACTGGAGTGGGGTGCCATCACCTTCTCCGACAATTAGTCTACAACAAAAGAAGTAAGGATATACAATGGGGAAAAGACAGCCTCTTCAGTAAATCCAGTTGGGAAAACTGGACAGCTACATGCAAAAGAATAAAATTGGATTACTTTCTCTAACCATATATAAAAATTAATTCAAAATGTTTTAAAGACCTAAAGGTAAGAGCTAGAGTCATAAAACTCCTAGAAGAAAACATAAGCAAAATACTCTTTGACATAAATTGTACCAATATATATTTTTTAATCTGTCTCCTCAGATAAGAGGAACAAAAGCAAAAATAATCGAATGTTACCTCATCAAACTTGAAAACATTTGCACAGACAGAGGACACAATCAACGAAATGAAAGGGCAACCAACTGAATGAAAGAAGATATTTGCAAATCTTATTTTTGATAAGGGGCTAATATCCAAAATTACAAAGAACTCATACAATAACAACAAAATGGGCAGAGAGCCTAAACACGCATTTTTCCAAAGAAGACATGCAGGTGACCAACTGACACATGAAAAGATGCTAATCACTAATCATCAGACAAATGCAAATTAGAACTACAGTGAAATGTCACCTCACACCTGTCAGAATGGCTCTTATCGAAAGAGACAAGAAATAATGAGTGTTGGTGAGGATGTGGAGAAAAAAAATTCCTTATGCATTGTTGGTGGGAATGTAAATTGGTTCAGTCGCTATGGAAAACATTATGGAGGTTCCTCAAAAAATTAAAAATAGAATTAGCATGTTATCCAAAATACCATCCCTGGGTATTTTTCCAAAGAAAACAAAAACAGTAGCTTGGAAAGATAAATGCAGCCCTATGTTCATTGCAGCATTATTTACAACAACCAAGGTTATGGAAGCAACCACAGTATCTCTCTATAGATGAATGGATAAAGAAGATGTGAGATATATATGTGATAAGGACAAAAGAATTTGCAGTTACATGGATGGACAAAGAGGGTATTATGCTTAGAGAACTGTCAGACAAAGGAAGATAAATACTATTTGATTTCACTTATATGTGGAATCTAAAAAATAAAACATGAACAAACATAGTAAATAAAACAGACTAATAGTACAGAGAACAAATAGGTGTTGTTGGGGAGGGAAGAGAATGAGTAAAATAGATGAGGGGTTTATGAGATACAAACTACCAGTTACAAAATAAATGAATCACAAGGGTGAAATGTATAACAAGGGGAATATAGTCAATAATACTGTAATAATTGTATATGGTATAATATTGTAATATACTGTAATATTGTATATTGTGTATGGTGCTGGAAGGTAACTAGACTTATGGTGATTATTTGTAATGTATAAAAATATTGAATCACTACATTCTAGTGAAACTAATATAAATGAAACTAATATAATAGTGTAAGTCAATTATACTAATAAATCCAGAAACTAGGAGGAAAAACTGTTTTTTCTGCCTTGGAGACGCTATCATAAAAATAAAACCTGCACCAAAATCCACCAAACTTGTCATATCTGTACCTGATTTGAATTATGTAAAAGTGATGTTCAAGCAATCTTTACTGAAATCTTAGAAGAAAACAAAGGAAAGGAAAATAAAAGACAACATATACTTCTTGTGATATAATAAGAAAAATACATTACCAACTTTTAACAATACTAAATTAATACTGAGATGGCAAACATTATCATATGTTTTTTTGAACTATGTTGATTTTAAAACACCATTTAGCTTTTTGTTAATAAAAAATTGCCACAGAAGGAAACAATGTATGAACTGGAACTTCAGAAAAACACAATCATGTAGAATTAAAAGTACTTATGACTAGTTTGCTGAAAATTTTAAGGATGAAATCAGCCTCAGAAAATAAATAACACTTAAAATAACTAGTAAAGCTCTAAGAAATTTATCTTGTGTCACATCTCCTTAAACTAGATATAATGAAATTTCAATGCTTTGAGTATCAGTTTGTGCTAATACTCAGTGAAAGAAATATTTTAAATTTTCCATTAACAAGATACTCCATATTTCACATGCATGCTCAGTCGTGTCCAATTCTTGGTGACCCCATGGACTAAAAGCACGCCAGGCTCCTCCATCCATGGAATTTTCCAGGCAAGAATACTAGAGTGGGATGCCATTTCCTACTCCAGGGGATCTTTCTGACCAAGGGATCGAACCCACATCTCTGGCATCTCCTGCATTGGCAGGTGGATTCTTTACCACTAGCGCCACCTAAGAAGCCCATATTACAGTATTCTATAATTTTTCACTTCCAAAGTTTAGTAAGAATTTAAAATTAGAGGGGAAAACAATTATGTGCCTGGAGAAAGATATCAAACTGTCCAAGATCATTGAGCATAGGCAGATATTTACACTGGATTAACCTCTGAAGTGGTGAGACAATAGCACATCCCAGCTACATTCTATTGAAGTCTTTCATATCACTTAAACATAGATTATTTTATTTGATTCTTATAATAGCCCTGTTAGATAATTAAGGTAAAGATTATTATTCTCATTTTTAAGATGGGGAAAACTGATATACATGGTAATTAAATCTCTGGGGTCCAAAATTAAAGGAATGATTTAAGCAGTCAAGCGTGTTAGTCACTCAGTCAAGTCTGACTGTCTGTGACCTCATGGACTGCAGCCCACCAGGCTCCTCTGTCCATGGAATTCTCCAGGCAAGAAATATTGGAGTGAGTTGCCATTTCCTTCTCCAGTGTTATGTATCAGTTCAGTTCAGTCACTCAGTTGTGTCAGACTCTTTGCGACCCCACGGACTGCAGCACGCCAGGCTTCCCTGTCCATCACCAACTCCTGGAGCTTGCTCAAACTCATGTCCATCGCATTGGTGATGCCATCCAGCCATCTCATCCTGTGTCATCCCCTTCTCCTCCTGCCTTCAATGCTTCCCAGCATCAGGGTCTTTTCCAATGAGTCTGTTCTTCACATCAGGTGGCCAAAGTATTGCAGTTTCAGCTTCAACATCAGTACTTCCAATGAATATTCAGGGTTGATTTCCTTTATGATGCACTGGTTGGCCCTCCTTGCAGTCCAAGGGACTCTCAGGAGTCTTCTCCAATACCACAGTTCAAAAGCATCAATTCTTCGGCACTCAACTTTGGCACTTCCAGCTTCTTCAACTCTCACATGCATACATGACTACTGGAAGAACCATAGCTTTTAAAGCAGAATACATATAACAGTATTTATTGAGCAGCTTTCATAGCTACAGTTTTTCTACTTTTCTGTTGGTGCTAAAAGGCAGTCTAAAATCTTAACCAAAAGGTGAAAGTAATTTGCTGCCTGAAAAATGTATCTCTCTATCTAACAATAGATAATAGAAAAACCTTTTCTTCTTCTATGAAATAATATTGAACTACTTGATCAGAGATCATGACCATGCAGGATAATGAACAGATTCAGGACAAATTTCATCTGACCTGCAGAGTCTTGGCTCACAGAAGTTTTACCTTAAAAAAGCCAGATATTTCCACCACCTCTTGAAATCAGAAAAATTGGCCACCCTTGATTGTACATGGTAACAATCAAATGTGGCTTCTCTCGTGGCTCAGCGGTGGCTCTCCTGCCTGCCAATGCAGGAGACACAGGAGATACAGATTCAATCCTTGGGTTGGGAAGATCCCCTGGAGAAGGAAATAGAACCCACTTCAATATTCTTGCCTGAGAAAGCTCATGGACAGAGGAGACTGGTGGGCAACATGTAGTCCATAGGGGTCACAAGAGTTAAGCACAACTTAATAATAAAGAACAACTACGACAACTAAATGGAGTTAAGCCCAGGTTTCCCCTTTTGCGAAAGCATGTACTTCTCAATTTTCCATAACCATACCACTCCATATTACTTACCAAAGATGTTTCACTAACCTGCATTATTTATTGCGTGAATCCTGTACGTGTTTTACTTGATGACCCCTATTTAATATCACCCATTTTAGCTCATCCATCCAGTCACTCATTCATTTTATTCAACAAGCATTTACTAAACATAGCTTAAAAGGAAAAGATGACTAAAACAAAGCCCAGGAGCACCATGATCTCATCATTTGATGAGCACTGTTTGCTATCTAGTCACTAAGCTGTGTCCGTCTCTTTGCAACCCCACCGACTGTAGCCGACCAGACTCCTCTGTCCGTGGGATTTCCCAGGCAAGGATACTGGAGTGGACTGCCATTTCCTTCTCCAGGGGATCTTCCCAACTCAGAGATCAAACCTGCGTCTCCTGCTTGGCAGGTGGGTTCTTTACCACTGAGCCACCTGGCGAGGATGCATATACATAAACACATTATTACTACACATGCCATGG
The DNA here is from genome assembly GCF_042477335.2 of Ovis canadensis. Classification (NCBI taxonomy): domain Eukaryota; kingdom Metazoa; phylum Chordata; class Mammalia; order Artiodactyla; family Bovidae; genus Ovis; species Ovis canadensis. The sequence goes on along the minus strand of NC_091250.1, from coordinate 38,394,300 downwards.
GACTCAGTCTTTGGACCTATTCTCCTCTATCCTTGTTCGTTCACTTGGTACTCTCACTCAGTCTTACAGCTTTAAAAACCATCTCAATGCTGATGTGCATCTCAGTATGGCCCTGAATTCCAGTCTCATCTAGCTGAATGTCTAATCAATAACTTCACTCAGAAATCTAATAGTCATTCATACTCCATATGTCCAAAACTGAACCATAATTTTAGCCTATAAAGCCTCTGTTGTTCCTGTCTCAAAGAACAAAAATCCCATTATTCTAGTTCCTGAGGCCAAAACCTTGAATTCATTTCATTTCTTCCCCTTCTCATCCATTCCATCAGCTAATAGTGTTCGCCCAGAGAAGGAAGCCTTCAAGTCTTCATGAAGCGACACCCGAGGATGAATAGGACTTAGCTGGATGAAAGAGGAAGTGAAGTGACTTCCAGACAGAGGGGACCACATGAGCACAGGCATAGAAGTGAGAGATAACAGGACATCTAGTAGGAACACCAAGTAATTCAGTGAAACCGAAAGGATATGGGAAGAGAGAGGCTGGAGATGGTTGTAGAGAGATAGGTAGGTTTTGGACATGGAAGGCCTTGTTTCCCATTTATCCTATCACCACACAATGCTATGTCATCAAAGCATTTTAGGCAGGTAGGACACTGATACATAAAGCCAGAGGATCAGGACCTGAACTGAAGCAGCAGTAATTTGCATTTAAACTTGGTAGGATGGGAGATTGGTCCAATGTAGGAGAGCAAAGAAAACAGTGAAGACAATTCTCATAATATGGCCCATGAATGGAGAACATTGGAGAAGTGGATTAGGGAAAGAAGATAATAAGTCAACATGCAGAAATGTTGAATTTGACAGCCCATGGAGCATCCATGGAAATGACTTAAAGAGCCGCATTCGAAGCTTAGGAGATATAGGCTGGAGATGTGAGTTTGAAAATCATCAGTGAATAAATGGTAGTTAAAACTATGCCAACTTCGGTAATTATGTCTCCTCAGCCAAGTGCCTTAATCTCTCAATGCCTCAGTTTTCTAGTCTTTAAAGTGGCTATCACACTTACTTTATACAGTCATTTTGAAAGTTACTTAAGAAAATTATTATACTTGCATTTAATTAGGACTTGATGTATGTTACTAGCTTAAACTAAATCAATTACTAAGATTACCTTGGAAGACCATGGAAAGACATGAATGCCTTTAAGAAGGCTTCCTCACTAAACAGTTACACATAACCAAATACCCAAAAAATTCTGCGCACCATTTCCAAAGGTTTGTAGACCCCTGAAGAACCCCAGGCTTAAAAGTTCTTGATGCAGAGTTAGAAGAGAAAAAAGTTGAGAATCAAACAAAGGAAAAATCAACATTTAAGAAATGAGCAGATTAAGAGAAGAACAGAAGGGATTACAAGAAAGCTACAAAGAGAACATGGGATGGTTTCAAGAAGGAGGCTGCAATAAATTCTCTCAAATTTGTCAAATAGGTCCAATAAGAGTTAAAATGATCATTGGGGTATTTTGTCTCTTTGTTTTTGAAAGATTGGAAGGACTTTAGGTTTGTGGGCCCAGGATGAAGGCCAATAGAAAGATTAAGGTGGAAGATGGGGTGTGTGGGAATGATTGAAGAAGCGATGTTCATTCAGTGGAGATTGGGAAGGAAGAAGAGTCCAAGGACTCCAGGAGAGGGTTTGGCTTTGAGCAGGAAGAGGAGTGTTGAGGTCCTTTAATGGACCAGAACCTGGTGGTCCAGAGTCAACGATAAGAAAATGAAAGAGAGAGAGAAAGAAAGCAAGAGAGAAAGACATGGGGACCCAAGCTCTGATGGAGCAAAGATTTTATTAGCAGAAATGCAGGCTTATATATCTTGAGTAAGATGATTACTCAGCTATTACACAGGATGAAATTTTATCAACAGCCACAATATGGATAGACTAATACATAGAAGGTTGCTGATGCTGAAAAGAGTCACTGCATGTCTCATCCTATGACCTCAGTTCTGAGAACTGCGTGCAGCTCTACTCATTCTCAGAATAGGAACTGATAAGGAACAGAGAATCCTTGAGAAATAGAAAACAGCATGTAGGAATCCTCCTGCTAAGTGTTCCCTGACAATTCCCCCTTATTTATTATATTTGTAAAAAGGGTCTTGACTAACTGAGTCTGTTTAGTTTTAACAATTTTTGCATAAAGGCAATGGTAAACAGCAAATATAATTGTAACAAAAGGAAGGGGAACACAAGCTTGTATGAAATATGATTGACTGTAATGAAAGAAATAGTTACTATGACTACGATTGGTCTCTATGAAATGTCCAGTCCAAGCTCTAGCTTCTTTGGTGTTCGCAAGTTTCTAGATGTCTCATTGTTTAGGCCCAATCTGTTTATCGAGGATGATTCAAGGACAAGGGGGTGTCATTCCACCATCAAGCCAGCCAAGAAGTCTTTTGTCATAGTAATATTCCATCATAGTATTAGTAACTTTTCACACTACTTGAGTAGCATAGTCATACATAGTACTGTTAATATCATCTGAGAAGTTAGATAACCACATACCATGGGGTCCCCAATTGACAACTGTATGATTAGCCATAAACATTAATTTTCCTGGTTTTGGAAATCCTGATTTTGGATTTTGGTCCCTTTTGATACCCTGTTCATGTCTAACTGTCTACCTATTTCCCTTCTCAGGCATTTGGGAACCCAGTCTCAGGGGAAAAGGGGCAATGACTGCTCTGGCTTCTTCAGGCTGTACAGGGGTGTCGTGGGGTTTTGGGTTTCTTTTGCCTGCTCTCTGTCAGGGTGCATTAGCAGAGGGAGATAAGAGTCTATGGAATGATAAGGTGACTCATTTCATCATTGTCTAGGTGTTGGTCAGGGAATATTCTTGTCATACTACCATTTGGAGATTTGTTGTATTCTGGAAGAAACAGACTTAACAAGAAAGTTAAAGGTACATGGCCCAAAGATTAATAGAAGTAGAAAAGCTGCTCAGGGGCTACCAGGAGAGCCAGGACCAGACATTGGTTCATGACGTTAGTGTTTCTCTAGGTGTGAGAAGATGCAAGAATTTGGGCTCATAAAATCTTTACCTGAAAACATCTGACTATCTGAAGGCTGGTTCTTCTGGGCTTTTCCCAGAGCACAGAGTGCCTTATTTCTGATCTCCACCCTGAACTCCTTTCAGGGGGTATTGAAGGTCGGCAGCTTGCAGTGGTCATGATGTAATCTTTGTAGAGGCAGCTGGCAAGTACCAACTTCCAGTCAGCAAGATCCCTTTATAGCCACATATTTGACCACGTTTGGGGGCATTTCATGGCCATTGTGTCCCGCGGTGCTGGGAAGGCTTATTCCCAGGTCTAGGGAAGATTCCACTGATAGGCCACTCCGTGGGCTGTTATTGGACCAGGACTTGCAAGTAGCGAAAGTCTCTGGACCACTGTCTTACTAGCCTCTTGGTCCAGGAAAATATTCACTCTTGCTGCTTCTTCGCATATCTACAGTTACATTATTACAATCATTGATCTCATATGGAACTGCATATCAGCATTATATCACAGGTTCAGTCACGTATTTGTTAATGTAAGAAATTCTTCCGAAACAAGTGACATAGAAAACAATATAGCTATTGCTAGCAGTTATTAGTAAAGTCATAAGTCTTAAGAAACTTGTATCATGCCTAAAACTATTTTCTATTTGCCACAAACCATTTTTACAATTTCTGTATTCATCACTTAATTTGTCCATTCATAGAACAGCCATCTACAAGCCATACTTATTTTTCTCTTAATAAAATGTACCACATATAGAACTTTTTTGTTGGGTTTCACTTTCCGCAAACCCTTTTTACACTTTCTGTATTCATCATTTTATTTGTCCATTCATAGAATAGCCATTTATAAGCCATAATTCCTTTTTCTGTTAATAAAATGTAATTCCATATATTATACCTTTTTTACTGAAAATATGCATCTTACTTTCTTTCAGAAACCATGAACTGTTGTTTAGCTCATTTATAAAATAACCTCAGCAATATTATCCAGAGACAAAGACATACATTGAGACATACATATATATCCAGACAGACAGAGATCTCATAGCTTTCTGCTTTAAGATTTAAAAGGTCTGTTTGTCCGCCCCTCCTCCTTTTTTTTTTTTTTGGCTTGAAGTTATACTAATCTGTCTAAGGCTGACATCGCAGGCAAAGTGGGTTGTCTATTTCAATAATGTGATAAGAGTTAATTACAGGCTTTTGCCTAGGCATGTTTTTGTTATATCAAGGTTGGAGCTGTTGGGTCAGGAAGTCCTGTGGGAGAATAAAGAGAAGGGAGCAACAAATAATTTTAGAAGTAAATCTAGTCTGATGCGAGTAAGAAACTGTTTTTGTAATTTATTTTGCACTAAAGAGAGTTCCTCTTGTGTCTCTTGAGAAAGTGAATGAGGGCTATTTAAATTAGGATCTCCTTTCATTAATTTTTTTAAGGTCTGTTAAGAGATGCCATGGCATCTGGTCCCATCACTTCATGGGAAACAGTGTCAGACTTTATTTTGGGGGGCTCCAAAATCACTTCAGATGGTGACTTGCAGCCATGAAATTAAAAGATACTTACTTCTTGGAAGGAAAGTTATGACCAACCTAGACAGCAAATTCAAAAGCAGAGACAATACTTTGCCAACAAAGGTCCATCTAGTCAAGGCTATGGTTTTTCCTGTGGTCACATATGGATGTGAGAGTTGGACTGTGAAGAAAGCTGAGCGCTGAAGAATTGCTGCTTTTGAACTGTGGTGTTGGAGAAGACTCTTGAGAGTCCCTTGGACTGCAAGGAGATCCAACCAATCCATTCTGAAGGAGATCAGCCCTGGGATTTCTTTGGAGGGAATGATGCTCCAATAATTTGGCCACCTCATGTGAAGAGTTGACTCATTGGGAAAGACTCTGATGCTGGGAGGGATTGGGGGCAGGAGGAGAAGGGGACGACCCAGGATGAGATGGCTGGATGGCATCACTGACTCAATGGACATGAGTCTGAGTGAACTCCGGGAGTTGGTGATGGACAGGGAGGCCTGGCGTGCTGCGATTCACGGGGTTGCAAAGAGTCGAACACGACTGAGTGACTGAACTGAACTGAACTGAAGAGATGCCATTTGTCAGATTTCTTTTTTATAACAAAAATAGAATTCCAAGGAGAGCGAGCAAGTCTAGCAAAAGAGAGACTTTTGGATTTGTGCCCACTGGCAGAGGAGGAGCATTTGGAACAGCCGGGGTAGGATTAGGAGGAAAGTTCTGAAATATTTTATGTTGTTCTAATTGGGCCTTTTGTAAATTTCATCATTCATATTCATATTCATTTGTTCTCGGAATAGGAACTGATAAGGAACAGAGAATCCTTGAGAAATAGAAAACAGCACGCAGGAATCCTCCTGTTAAATGTTCCCTAACAGAGGAGTACATTGTTCTTGGAGTATGAGGAAAGGAAGGAGGGAAATGCTTATATATTAGCAAGTATGAGTACAGCTATCAGCTGACAGATGATCTCTGACAGTTACAGATGATCACAGCTTTCTCAGCTAAGTAAGGCTGGGAGAACACTGTGAGGCAAATGTTGAGAAGAATGACGGTAGAATAGTACTTAGGAATAGAGACCAAAAGGGATGGCGAAGAAATCTAATCAAACAAGTAAAAAACTCTTGCTCCGTGATAAACTGTAAGAACTTATTTCTTGTAAACCTTTAAAATCTTAATCATTATTATCAGAACATACCAAAAAATAGGTTGGCAATTAGTCCTCCTGTTTCACTAGCAATAGTATTTTGATAGGATCATTATAATTATCTCTTTACCCAGCAATATATTAGACTTATAAAACTGCAAAAGCTATAGTAGACATTATGGATGTATATCCATATTACGGTTAGATACATAAATACATAGATATTACATGATACTAAGCACCAAAATTTTATTTGATGTTTTCATGTGCTTAGGGTACAATGGCCAGGGGTTATGTTTTTAAACCTTGATTTGTTTCATCCTTCTCTTCCTTGTGTAACCATAAAGAAAGTCAGCTTATTAGACCAATTTCTTCAAGAATCTGCCTTTTATAGGTAATAGAATGAATTCATTTCCCATTGCTACTACTACAAAATTTGATGGCATCAAAAAAAAAAAAAAGGACCAGAAGTATGCTCATATAATGAATTACAAAAATTTTCATAGTATCATTCTTGATTTTTTTTGGACCCAAACCATGTGTCACTATATAATGAACCATTATATCAGGCAGATGTTTTTGTTAGGAGGTAGGCTTTTCCCACTGGATTAATGCTTCAAGCAGAAGTTACCTTCACGCCTAACACCATTCTTTCTAAATACAAAGAGCCCTTGTTATCAGATAGTTTCACTGGACTTGTTTTTCTTTCTTCTTTTGGATGATGTGGAAAATGTGTTGCATATTGTCTTTTATTTATGTTTTAAACCTCTCTCCCTATGTTGAAATTGGTTTGGATTACATTTATGTGGCTAAAGGGGAGAATAGAGAGGAAAAGAAATCTAGTGTGAACTATTTAAAGCTTTAAATCTTCAAAAACCAGAAATTAAATCTGAAGTTGAGGTTTCTCATCACTTATGAGAGTTTAGTTCCAAAAATATGCCAGATTTTCTTAGAAAATATAATATTGATAATCTGGAAAAGGCAATTTATTTGTCACATTTAACAAACGCTTATTCATAGAGATAGAACTAGTCCATAAATTGAAATTTGTGGCTTTAATGTACTTGTCCATAGTGCCACCAAGCGGTTCTATCAGTTTAAAAATATTTATTTCTAAGCATAGTTATTCTTAGAGTTAGACACTAGGTGGCAGTAGATTTCCTTTTAAAGAGGCTTTGAGAACTAAGTGGCTTCCCTGTTGGCTCAGTCGGTAATGAATCTGCCTGCAATGCAGGAGACCCCGGTTTGATTCCTGGGTCGGGAAGATCCCCTGGAGAAGGAATACACCCTGAAGAAGGAATAGGCTACCCACTCCAGTGTTCTTGGACTTTCCTTGTGGTTCAGCCGGTAAAGAATCTTCCTGCAATGCAGGAGACCTGGGTTTGATCCCTGGGTTGGGAAGAACCCCTGGAGAAGGGAAATGCTACCCACTCCAGTATTCTGGCCTGGAGAATACCATGGACGCTATAGTCCATGGGGTCGCAAAGAGTCAGATGTGACTTTCACTACACTACTTTTGTGCCATTATGAATAATGCTAAGAACGTCCATGTAAAAACTGTGTGAGCATATGCCTAATTTCTCTTGGGTTTATACCTGGGAGTAGAAATGCTGGGTCATGTAGTAAAGCTGTGTTTAACATTTTGAGGAACTGCCAAACTTTTCCATGGTGGCTGCATCATTTTACAATCTAATTTAAATTTTTTGAAGTTTCTGCTTTCTCTCCTTCCTCCATAATGCTTCTTATGCTTTTTTCCTTCTTTTCCCCAGACTGGCTATCACAATGTCCTATCCTCTGGGTAGCCCAAATAATTTCATTTATGGTAGTTTTCAGCTCCAGAATTTTTAAAAATAATGTTTATCTTTTTTACTGATATTCCTTATTTGTGAGATGTTCTCATATTTCCATTTATTCTTTAGATGCAGTTTTCTTGGTTCTTTGGACATATGTATAATATCTGCTTTAAACTCTTTAGTTAATTTCTATATACTTTATTATACTTTTAATAATCACTTCATTCTCAAAAAAAGGCAAAATATTGAAATAACTGCTTGTTTCCTATGTTAATATGCCCAACCTAAGTCAACAGAATCTCACCAATATTCTCTTTCCTTCTTCTTATGTTTAGAACAGAAGAAACTTTATATATAATTACCAAGTAGGATTTAGAGGCAGAAGAAACATGAGAAATCTGTGCTGCCATTTTGGGTAGAAAAAAGAATTAAATTATTGAACGAAGTTAATTAAACCTAAATTATCCCTTCCCTACCCTTATTCTAATTCAACCCTGATAGGTAATTCCCCCAACAGCAAGGGGGAGGACCAGGCCCACACACACACACAGCCTGCTGTATGTGGCAGAGCCTCAAATACAGCACACGTTGTGAGAGTCTGGGCACTGCTACTGGGGCTTGGAGGCCTGAGCAGGCTTCCCTGTCGCTAAGTTTAGCACAAGAGAGGACATTCCAGGCAGATCCTCCCCACTGCGCAACACTGTAAGGGCAGGCAATGAAAAGGGATAGTGGCAACAACACAGACCCACGTTATAGCTTTCCCTGGATCCCCTGGATTGAATAAGGCCCAGGGTTCCTATGCGATGCAGAGATGACAATTTATCAGTGTTGAACTTCTTGTCATCACTCAGAAATGGAGAGAAGAACCAGATAGAAAATGGGAAAACACAGCATTTTAAAATACTAAGTGGAGGCAGAGCAGAGTCAGTCCCTCACAGAGATGACAACACTTGCAAACTATGACGTCCACTTCTGAAACCCAGCTTGACCTACATGCCAGCGCCTAAGTGCTTGTGCAGTGTCTCAGAACCCACCACCCACAAGCACAGGCCAGCGTCTCCTAGTTTATTCAGACTAAGAGATGAAGACCCAGCAGAGGAGGAGAATCCTTTCTTCCAACCAGTATCAGTCCAGTTCCAGTCTGAAAACCTCCTCTGCCCAGGAGGACTGACTGTCATCTTACCACCTCTTTGACAGGAGAGGAGTCCACCCACAGGGTGTGGCCTGCCAACCTCCACAAAGCCTCACAATAAAACTGACTAACCACCTTTGTCCACCTTTATTCACACAGGAGACATACAAAACCAGTATATAAATGTGTGCTTTTTTAATATTACAAAATCCTGTTGATACTATGCGACACAGCACGATGATTACAAAATGTCTTCCTTTTCAGATGAACACTTCTTGTCCTGATCTTTAGTTTATCTGACAGTGGTTCTGGGGAACAGCAGTGGAAAGAGAAAATAAAGCTTCCGTTCCCCTCTCCAGCACTGTTGAAAACTGTGTTTTCAAGTTTGTCAGTTTCTGGAGGTGTGTTCAGATCTTGGAATCAATGCTTCTTGAATTTAACACAGAAAGACAGGCAAGTATCCTGGAAATATAACAGCTCCCATTGACTGACTAAGCCTTGGAAGCTTATGACAAAACGACTTTGATCTCCCCAGGCACGCCAGGATCTTCCCAGAGAGTGGCCTTCCCACAAATAGAGGTCAGTTACTATTTCCTTTGGGTAATTTGAACACTGCACTCTAAAAGATGCCCTGTTCTCAGGATTCAGGTACTAAAGCCTTTTGTGAACTTGGGGAGTGGTTTTATTACTTCTGTGAGTTCTGGCTTAATTATAACAATTATTTTGTTCATCTGTACAAAATGTCAAATGTCATCTATCTGCTTAATCAGCATTTCAGGAAATGAAAAGCCATTGCCTTTGTCAGACTGACCTGATGAAATATCTTGGAGGCATTCCTCAGTACTAATTAAAATAATAGACATTGTCACACGGTGCAATTATTTTCCAGAAAACAGCTGACGTGTACACACTATGCTTGGCGAAAATCCTGGCCAGTTTCGCAAGAATGTTTATTCCAGACTGAGATCATCTCTAAAAAAAGAGAGAGACAGACAGAGGAAACAGGGATGAAAGATTGATGGAAAGAAGGAAGAAAGGAAGGAGGATTTCTTAATAATCAAGAGAGAATTTTAGATTTAAAGTTGCCCTTCACATTCTGACTGTATACCTACATAATTCTATAATAAAACTTTGTTAATTACAGAAAGGACATTTTAGTACAAATAAATTTTATTAATAGCTTGAAAATCTATGAAGTTCAAAGAGTTATCAATATATCACTTATTTTACTTTTTTATTGATGTGCCATTGATTTACAATATTATATTAGTTTCAGGTGTACAATATAATGATTCAATATCTTTACAGATTATACTCCATTTAAAGGTATTATAAAATATTGACTATATTCTCTGTGCTATGCATTATATCCTTGTATCTTATTTATTTTATACATAGTAGTTTTGACTCTTAATCACATACTTGCCGCTCCCCATCCTTCCCCCCACTGCTGTTAACCACATTTGTTCTTCATATTGGTGATTTTGCTTCTGTTTGTTTGTTCATTTGCTTTATGTAATTTATTTCAAATTCAAAATACAACATTTTGCTATTTATATTTAAACAAAAATGTGTAAAGCTTAAAAACCTTAGGAACCATAACATGAAATCATGAAAATAATTACATATAGAATAAATTGTCTGAGAGGTGAAACATTTCATTTTTACCAGAGAGATTCATTAATTTAAAATGTTCTAACCTCAAATTCACATTGAAGAATCATAGCATTGCATTTTTTTCAGACTTTAATAATTTCTACAGTTAACATAAGTGACTTTAAGGAAGATTAATCAAAATCAAGCTATATTCAGAAGGTTCACGGAAGGGAAAATACAGAGTGAACATTTGCAAATAAAGACAAGCATTATGGAAATGAAGAGTCATGATGTACTCCATTCCAGTTTTGCAGATGTGTAGAACACATCTGTGAATCATTCACTTAGCCTTCAAACTGTATGATCATTCACACACTCAGAAAATGCTGGGCATTATCAAGTTTGGAGGAAGCCAATGCTGACATGTTGATCCCTTATCTGGGAAGAAGGAATTATAAAGTTTTCTTTCTTTCAGACTTAATTTGCTCCTGATTTCTGAGTCTTACTAAAAGGCAAGGAGGATAAATTGTTTTTCCTTCACTTTTGATTCAGTCTGGAACTTTTACTGAAAAAGAAATTTTTGTTTTATTCTTGCCAGTCGTCTAAGAAGGAAGGTTTATTTTGAGATTAAAATGTATTAGCTGGTAATGATTTGGTTTAATGAAAATATTGGGATTTGGGGTTCTGAAGGGAAAGAATTTATAGCTTTTTTCAAAATTTATTGTAGTCCCCATAATATCATTATTAAAACATAGCCTCCTTTTTGTTTATCTGCATTATTTTTCTGGATGTTGGCTTGTAGAGAACTATATTTGAGTAGAACTTGATAGTCTCTTATCAACAGTATAATTATATAGTGAATATCCCATATATTGGCTACACAGTTCGATTTGAAAGATCATATATAATTTTTAAGATTTCACGTAAAGATTGCTTTAAATTCTCATTCAACAAACCATGTACAAGAAATTCAGAGACAATGTTGAATAGTTAGACAAAATTGTGGGTTACCTGAATTTCCCACTTTATAGTTTCTCTTTGAGAAAGCTTTTAAATGGACAGGGAAGAGGTGTTACTATCCATATAAAGGTATTTAGTAGGTTACAAAATAAGCTTTTCTTTTGTGAGTTTCTAATCAATATGACCATAATTGCTCATGGGAACTCTCCTTTAGGACCAAGTAAAATAAAATATTATTGACATCATGGCATTTTCTTTTTGCTGTATTTTCATTGTCTGCGTCTGTGTGTGTGTTCAGTTGTGTCTGACTCTTTGTAATCCCTTGGACTGTGGCCCACCAGGCTCTTCTGTCTGTGGAATTTTCCAGGCAAGAATACTGGAATGGGTTGCCATTTTCTCCTTCAGGAAATCTTCCTGACCCAGGGATGGAACCTGTGTCTCTTGCATCCCCTGCATTGGCAAGCGGATTCTTTACCTCTGTGCCACTGGGGAAGCCATATTTTACTTTTTTTTCTATGTAAGATATTTTCATTTTACATAGAAAAAATTATTTTACATAGAAAAATGTATTTTTCTAAATAATAAAAGTTATTATTACATTAACTGCAGTTTAAATAATTTTTTTGTAAAATAAGCTTTATTTTATTTTATTACTATTTTTATTTTAATATAAATTATTTATTTTAATTGGAGGCTAATTATGTTACAATATTGTATTGGTTTTGCCATACATCAACATGAATCCACCATGGGTGTACACATGTTCCTCATCCTGAACCCCCCTCCCACCTCCCTCCCTATACCATCCCTCTGGGTCATGCCAGTGCACCAGCCCCAAGCATCCTGTATCCTGTATTGAACCTGGACCTGCGATTCGTTTCATATATGATATTATACATGTTTCATTGCCATTCCCCCAAATCATCCCACCCTCTCCTTCTCCCACAGAGTCCAAAAGACTGTTCTATACATCTGTGTCTCTTTTGCTATCTCACATACAGGGTTATCGTTACCATCTTTCTAAATTCCATATATATGTGTTAGTATACTGTATTGGTGTTTTTCTTTCTGCCTTATTTAACTCTGTATAATAGGCTCCAGTTTCATCCACCTCATTAGAAATGATTCAAATGTATTCTTTTTAATGGCTGAGTAATACTCCATTGTGTATATGTACCACAGCTTTCTTATCCATTCATCTGCTGATGGACATCTAGGTTGCTTCCATGTCCTGGCTATTATAAACAGTGCTGCAATGAACATTGGGGTACACGTGTCTCTTTCAATTCTGGTTTCTTTTGTATGCCCAGCAGTGGGATTGCTGGGTCATAAGGCAGTTCTATTTGCAGTTTTTTAAGGAATCTCCACACTGTTCTCCATAGTGGCTGTACTAGTTTGCATTCCCACTAACAGTGTAAGAGGATTCCCTTTTCTCCATACCCTCTCCAGCGTTTATTGCTTGTAGACTTTTGGATCGCAGCCATTCTGACTGGGGTAAAATTGTACCTCATTGTGGTTTTGATTTGCATGTCTCTGATACTGAGTGATGTTGAGCATCTTTTCATGTGTTTGTTAGCCATCTGTATGTCTTCTTTGGAGAAATGTCTATTTAGTTCTTTGGCCCATTTTTTGATGGGTCATTTATTTTTCTGGAATTGAGCTGCATGAGCTGCTTGTATATTTTTGAGTTTAGTTTTTTGTCAGTTGCTTCATTTGCTATTATTTTCTCCCTTCCCGAAGGCTGTCTTTTCTCCCATCCAGAAGGCTTATACTTCTCCCATCACCTGCTTATACTTTCCTTTGTTGTGCAAAAGCTTTTAATTTTATTTAGGTGCCATTTGTTTATTTTTGCTTTTATTTCCAATATTCTGGGAGGTGGGTCATAGAGGATCCTGCTGTGATGTATGTCAGAGAGTGTTTTGCCTACGTTCTCCTCTGGGAGTTTTATAGTTTCTGGCCTTGCATTTAGATATTTAATCCATTTTGAGTTTATTTTTGTGTTAGAAAGTGTTCAAGTTTCATTCTGTTACAAGTGGTTGACCAGTTTTCCCAGCACCACTTGTTAAAGAGATTGTCTTTTCTCCATTGTATATTCTTGCCTCCTTTGTTGAAGATAAGGTGTTCATAAGTGCATGGATTTATCTCTGGGCTTTCTCTTTTGTTCCATTGATCTATATTTCTGTCTTTGTGCCAGTACCACACTATCTTGATGACTGTAGCTTTGTAGTATAGTCTGAAGTCAGGCGGGTTGATTCCTCCAGTTCCATTCTTCTTTCTCAAGATTTCTTTGGCTACTCGAGGTTTTTTTTGTATTTCCATACTTATTGTGAAATTATTTGTTCTAGCTCTGTGAAAAATACAGTTGGTAGCCTGATAAGGATTGCATTGAATCTATAGATTGCTTTGGGTAGTTCCTCATTTTCACTATATTGATTCTTCCGATCCATGAACGTGGTATATTTCTCCATCTATTAGTGTTCTCTTTGATTTCTTTCACCAGTGTTTTATAGTTTTCTATATGTAGGTCTTTAGTTTCTTTAGGTAGATATATTCCTAAGTATTTTATTCTTTTCATTGCAATGGTGAATGGAATTGTTTCCTTAATTTCTCTTTCTAGTTTCTCATTGTTAGTGTATAGGAATGCAAGGGATTTCTGTGTGTTGATTTTATATCCTGCAACTTTACTATATTTATGAATCAGCTGTAGTAATTTTCTGGTGGAGTCTTTAGGGTTTTCTATGTAGAGGATCATGTCATCTGCAAACAGTGAGAGCTTTACTTCTTTTCCCATCTGGATTCCTTTTATTTCTTTTTCTGCTCTGATGGCTGGGGCCAAAACTTCCAAAAACTAGGTAGAATAGTAGTGGTGAGAGTGGGCACCCTTATCTTGTTCCTGACTTTAGGGGAAATGCTTTCAATTTTTCACCATTGAGGATAATGTTTGCTGTGGGTTTGTCATATATAGCTTTTATTATGTTGAAGTATGTTCCTTCTATTCCTGCTTTCTGGAGAGTTTTTATCATAAATGGATGTTGAATTTTGTCAAAGGCTTTCTCTGCATCTATTGAGATGATCACATGGCTTTTACTTTTCAATGTGTTAATGTGGTGAATTACATTGATTGATTTGCGGATATTGAAGAATCCTTGCATCCCTGGGATAATGCCCACTTGGTCGTGGTGTATGATCTTTTTAATGTGTTGTTGGATTCTGATTGCTAGAATTTTGTTAAGGATTTTTGCATTTGTGTTCATCAGTGATATTGGCCTGTAGTTTTCTTTTTTTTGTGGCATCTTTGTCAGGTTTTGGTATTAGGGTGATGGTGGCCTCATAGAATGAGTTTGGAAGTTTACCTTCCTCTGCAATTTTCTGGAAGAGTTTGAGTAGGATAGGTGTTGGCTCTTCTCTAAATTTTTGGTGGAATTCAGCTGTGAAGCCATCTGGACCTGGGCTTTTGTTTGCTGGAAGATTTCTGATTACAGTTTCAATTTCCGTGCTTGTGATGGGTCTGTTAAGATTTCCTATTTCTTCCTGGTTCAGTTTTGGAAAGTTGTACTTTTCTAAGAATTTGTCCATGTCTTCCATGCTGTCCATTTTATTGGCATATAACTGCTGATAGTAGTCTTTTATGATCCTTTGTATTTCTGTGTTGTCTGTTGTGATCTCTCCATTTTCATTTCTAATTTTATTGATTTGATTTTTCTCTGTTTCTTGATGAGTCTGGCTAATGGCTTGTCAATTTTATTCACCTTCTCAAAGAACCAGCTTTTGGTTTTGTTGATTTTGCTATGGTCTCTTTTGTTTCTTTTGCATTTATTTCTGCCCTAATTTTTAAGATTTCTTTCCTTCTACTAACCCTGTGGTTCTTCATTTCTTCCTTTTCTAGTTACTTTAGGTGTAGAGTTAGGTTATTTATTTGACATTTTTCTTGTTTCTTGAGGTATGCCTATATTGCTATGAACCTTCCCCTTAGCATTGCTGTTACAGTGTCCCACAGGTTTGGGGTTGTTGTGTTTTCATTTTCATTCATTTCTATGCATATTTTGATTTCTTGTTTGATTTCTTCTATGATTTGTTGGTTAGTCAGCAGCGTGTTGTTCAGTAAATCAATCGATTACAACTAGACTTTTATTAAGCTTTTTCTCTTTTTTTTTCACTGTGCATTGTGCAGGATGTTAGTTCTCTGACTAGGGATCAAACCAGTGCTCCCTGGAGCATGGAGTTTTAACTACTGGACCACAGGGACGTCCCCTTTATTATCATTTTAGCCCTGTTATAGTTAAAAAGAAAAAATATCTATGAAGATATACTTTTGATTGAATAGTTTTAAATAATGTGAATTTTCCCATCTAACCATCCTCTTCTTTGCGAGTGTGTTTCATCAAATTTTCTTGTAAATTTTCATGTGTTTCTTGTCTGCACCAGAGAGGTTAACCCACTTATATTCTTTGAGAAAGTATTAATGAGGGGTAGGAGAACTGGGTGAAGAAAGTCAAAAAGAAAAAGAAGAAATTTAATGCTAAAAACCTATTTGAAATCACAGCTCAGTGGCCTATCTCGATGGATAGAAAATAAAATTATTGACAGTATTAAATAATATTAAGGAGAAAAAAATATAAAATGGTGTTTTTAAGACAAAGCAATAGACTGTAACTGCAGAATGTTTATATGCACAGATAAATTATTTTAAATAACAAAAAATGGTTTAATATTTTTTTAAAAATTGATAAAACCAGAAAGGATCAGTATTACAGATGCAAAGTTAATATTACAAATCTAGTCCTTCGATCCAACATTTCCTGAACTCCCTATTACATGTCACATGCTTTCTTAGCTGCTGGAGGTGCAAGAGGAATAAGATGCTCTGACCTCAGGAGGTGAGGGCTTCCCAAATGATGCTAGCTGTAAAGACCCTGCCTGCCAATGAAGGAGATGTGGAAGACGTGGGTTCAATCTCTGAGTTCAGGAAGATCCCCTGAAGAAAGGAATGGCAACCTACACCAGTATTCTTGCCTGGAGAATTCCATGGCCAGAGGAGCCTGGAGGGCTACAGTCCATGGGGTTGCACTGACTCAAACATGACTGACCCAACAGCACCCATGCACAGGATGTGACGATTTACTGGAGAAGACACAAGCAATCAGAATACAGTGTGATCTCTATGATTGTGAAAGGACAGCAGTTGGAACTCTTTCATTGCAAGTGATTGAAAACATAATTCAAACTGGCTTACTCATCTCACATGCTAGTAAAGTAATGCTCAAAATTCTCCAAGCCAGACTTCAGCAATACGTGAACCGTGAACTCCCTGATGTTCAAGCTGGTTTTAGAAAAGGCAGAGGAACCAGAGATCAAATGGCCAACATCTGCTGGACATAGGAAAAAGCAAGAGATTTCCAGAAAAACATCTATTTCTGCTTTTTGACTATGCCAAAGCCTTTGACTGTGTGCATCACAATAAACTGTGGAAAATTCTGAAAGAGATGGGAATACCAGACCACCTAACCTGCCTCTTGAGAAATCTGTATGCTGGTCAGGAAGCAACAGTTAGAACTGGACATGGAACAACAGACTGGTTCCAAATAGGAAAAGGAGTACATCAAGGCTGTATATTGTCACCCTGCTTATTTAACTTATATACAGAGTACATCATGAGAAACGCTGGGCTGGAAGAAACACAAGCTGGAATCAAGATTGCTGGGAGAAATATCAATAACCTCAGATATGCAGATGACACCACCCTTATGGCAGAAAGTGAAGAGGAACTAAAGGGCCTCTTGATGAAAGTGAAAGAGGAGAGTGAAAAAGTTGGCTTAAAGCTCAACATTCAGAAAACGAAGATCATGGCATCTGGTCCCATCACTTCATGGGAAATAGATGAGGAAACAGTAGAAACAGTGTCAGACTTTATTTTGGGGGGCTCCAAAATCACTGCAGATGGTGACGGCAGCCATGAAATTAAAAGACACTTACTCCTTGGAAGAAAAGTTATGACCAACCTAGATAGTATATTAAAAAGCAGAGACATTACTTTGCCGACTAAGGTCCACCTAGTCAAGGCTATGGTTTTTCCTGTGGTCATGTATGGATGTGAGAGTTGGACTGTGAAGAAGGCTGAGCACCGAAGAACTGATGCATTTGAATGGTTGTGTTGAAGAAGACTCTTGAGAGTCCCTTGGACTGCAAGGAGATCCAACCAATCCATTCTGAAGGAGATCAACCCTGGGATTTCTTTGGAAGGACTGATGCTAAAGCTGAAGCTCCAGTACTTTGGCCACCTCATGTGAAGAGTTGACTCATTGGAAAAGACTCTGATGCTGGGAGGGATTGGGGGCAGGAGGAGAAGGGGACGAGCCAGGATGAGATGGCTGGATGGCATCACGGACTCGATGGACATGAGTCTGAGTGAACTCCGGGAGATGGTGATGGACAGGGAGGCCTGGCGTGCTGTGATTCATGGGGTCGCAAAGAGTTGGACACGACTGAGCGACTGGACTGAACTGAACTAAGCAATAAAGTGAGTGAAGTCGCTCAGTTGTATCCGACTCTTTGTGACCCCATGGACTGTAGCCTACCAGGCTCCTCTGTACATGGGATTTTCCAGGCAACAGTACTGGAGTGGATTGCTATTTCCTTCTCCAGGGGATCTTCCTGACCCAGAGATCGAGCCCAGCTCTCCCACATCGTAGAGAGATGCTTTACCATCTGAGCCACCAGGAAAGTCAAGGAACTTAATTGGTTCACATAACCAAAATTGAAAGAGACAGAGTGGTCCATAGAGCTGACATGTAGCACGTTCCAATTAGAGGTGAAGTGATGTCACCAGGACTGGCATGTGCTCCTCCCTTAATCCTCTTCTGCTGCTGCTCTTAAGTCACTTCAGTTGTGGGTGACTCTGTGCGACCCCATAGACGGCAGCCCACCAGGCTCCGTCATCCCTGGGATTCTCCAGACAAGAGCACGGGAGTGGGTTGCCATTTCCTTCTCCAATGTATGAAAGTGAAAAGTGAAAGTGAAGTCACTCAGTCGTGTCCGACTCTTCGCAACCCCATGGACTGCAGCCCACCAGGCTCTACGTCCATGGGATTTCCCACACAAGAGTACTGGAGTGGGGTGCCATTGCCTTCTCCACTTAACCCTCTTCCACCCTGCATTCTTCCACCCTGCATTTGTTCTCAAGCTCTAGTGATGGCTCCTGGTGATTCCCAGTTCATGTTTTACTATGAATTCTTTAGGTAAAGTGGCTTTTTATTACCCAGTATTAATGAAAGAGTAAGATTTGTGAATTTAATAAGATATCTGTATTTTGTCTTTCTCTCCTTCCCTATTGGTCCTGTACTCCTGCTTCCTGGGGTCATATTTCTGAGTAAACTTCATGTACATAAGCCTTCATCTTAGGCTCTGGTCTGAAGAGACTCAGGCTATTAGCCCAGCACACAGTGACCCTAACTGCCTCTGACCCTTTACAGGAGACTTCCAGCTACCATGATTCCTTGTACTTCATAGTCACTGTCCTTTGGTCACAGGCAAACCTAAGGGCAGAAACCTAACAGCCAGGTGGGGCCACTAAGAATCTTCCCCAGGAGTTTGAAAATGGATTGAGAGAAAGTTGTTCCCTCGATGCGGCAAACTGTACCTAATGAAGCTTGGTGGTTTCCTTCCTTCCTGTGGTGTGCTGGAGCACACTTGCAAGAGCTGATAGTTAATTTTGCCCAGCAGCCTGTTGAGACCTGGAAATATGCCATGGTGAGCACATTTCATTATAAAAGTCAGCAGTTCTATAGTCTGGCCTTTATTGCCCCACAGAGCCAGCTTACCGTCACACTACGGCTTCCTTCCTTATGTTTTCTAACATTTGAGAAATATTCTTAAGGATCCAATTAGAGGTGAAGAAATACAGACCAAGCATCAAGGTCAGGCAAAAGCAAGTAATTCCCAAACAAAGAATGCTGATAACTTGTGTTGGGAAACACAGTTTTCATCTGAGTGCTCTCCTAAAATGAAGACCCCTGGTCCCACAGAGCAGCTCCACTTGATATTCTCACCCATTAGCAGGCTTAGAGCTAAATTGGCCTACAGAGACAACCCTTGGCCTGGCCCGGTTATTACCAGGAGACACAGGGCAGGTGGCGACACAGGTCCACAAATTAACAAGCAACAAGAGAGACGGGCGACAATGCCGCCCACATTCTGAAGCTGTGACCTCAGCGTATGTGTCATTGATCGATGTCACCAGTAAGATAAACCAGTCCTCCTCCTGTAAGGAAGAACATGCCACAGGAAGAAAACAAAGGATAAACCTGTTTCCTCCAGTACTGCTCCCTTCTGAGGAGGAAAGGAGAGAGGGGTCTGTTCCACAATAAGAAGGTGAGCAGCCATGCTGCAGCTGTGGTTTCTGCAGTGAGATCTGAGGAGCAGAGGAAGCCACAGCTGACAAGAAGATGGAGCCTAGGATGGAGAGCACTGAAGCTTTAGGCTCTTGCTGACTCAGTTCCTTTGGGAGATCTGGCAGATAAACCTCCTAGTATGACACAGATAACAATATCTTGTTAATGTTGGCCACTACTTACTTATTAATGCCAGCCTGCTACTTCAAAGATTATGTTTTAAAATTTAGTCACCACCCACTAGTAAATATTTAGGCTCCTTTCAGTTCTCTACTCTAGCAAATACGGATAGACAGAGTTAAAGAAAAATTATCTGACACTTGTTAGAGCAGTAAGGACAAATTTATCAAGACACCTGCAATAGTGAAGACCTTGTGCTCAATTCTGAATACAGTAAGGACAAGTGGGGATTCATGGCTGAGAAGCAGGGTGAGGGGTTGATGGATGGAAAAATTGCTAAGAGGAGACTTCAAGGGTAGGGGCATTCTTGCTAAACTCATCCAACAGATTTTTCCCTAAAGGCAGGTCAAGGGATTATACATCAAAGTTAGGGCGTGCAGAATCTGATCAGACATCACAGATGATTAGATATCAAGGATGAGGCAATTCTTGCCAAACAAGGCTGGACAGGAAGTTGACCTGCCATGTCCTTGGCCATGGAAGGCCAGGGTCAAAGCTTGGTTGAGAACAGGGTTCAGGGGAGCCTGACTGAAGCTTGATCAAAAAAGAGAGTATTTAGGAGACAGGGGAGAGAGAATTTTTTTATTAAAACAAATTCCCAATAATGGACTTCAGTCAAAATACATGAATTTTTATGATTCTTGTTACACATTATCAATGGCTCTTTGAAAGAATTACACTTACAACTACCTGCTCATTTCTCAAAATTTTTAACAGCATTTTCTTTTGATCAATTCTTAATATACGTAAATATCTAAAATTCTTCAATCATCCTGGGAAAAAAAATCTATGGACAATCATCTCATTTTGTATTTTATTACTAAAATTTAATGTTTTTCCTTGTTAAACCTGCCTTTTGGAGTTGTGGTTGGCATCTCTATGACATCTCTATGACAGCGATCATGTTTTCTTTTTTTCTGAAGTACACACTGGAATTTATTTCAGATGAAATGGTTTCTACTTTCCAACCACTTATTCCATTAAATTCTTCCCTGGAGAATTCCAGGGACGGGGGAGCCTGGTGGGCTGCCCTCTATGGGGTTGCACAGAGTCGGACACGACTGAAGCGACTTAGTAGCAGCAGCAGCAGCATTCCATTAAAACCTAGATCACTTCTACACACAAAGAATAGCCTCTTAGTATCAATATTTGCATGACTTTTTTCTCTCTGAGTCAATCAGGAACAAGGTAACTTCTCAGCCACAGTCCATTGTTCAAGGGGGTTTTCTGCCCACTTAATTAAACCATTCACTAAGTATTTGCTCAGCCATGTTCTTCATTGAGCTCTCTTCCATATGCCTTACATGTAAATCACCTTGAAGCAACATAGAGGATGCAGGTTTAGTAAGAGTTCTTAGTATCTTTATGGGCAATAACGTCTTTGAATCTTCTCTGTTAGAAAATACAAACAGTTGGGCGCACTAATGACCATGCCTTCTACCTACACAGACAAAACCAGCATTCCATTAGAGGGTTCCACTGGGAAGTTCTGCAGGATGGAAGAACAAGTTACCCTGTGCTTTTTACTGAAATACCTCCGCATTATCTCCTCACAGCTGAGAACTACTGACTGGGGCAAAGGACACGTGACTCATCGGAAAAGCTAATGACAGTAGGTTACATTTATTGAACCCTGTCCATATACCGTGCTCTGTTCTAAGTCCTTTTCATGTGCTTAGATTCAATGACTTCAAAATTAAATCAGTGAATGACCTCTAAACCTATGAAATTAGGGTCATAGTATCCCACTGTGCAATTATGGAAACTGAGGAACCGAGAGATTCAAAATATTGCCCATAGTCACATAACAAGAGGCAAAATTGAGATTCAAGCCAGGCCTGATTCCAGACATCAAGCTCTTGGATGTCCAACTCAACAGATAATTTTCCTCAGTGATACTAATATATATGTTCATTGACTTTATTTAGACCTTTAAAAACAAATTCATGAATTCATCCCAATTGGTTCAGGTACTTCCACTAGTTTAGAATCCAATGTCTAAATTTTTTTGTTTGAGAAACTCTAAACACTTTAATTGGAGAAGGCAATGGCACCCCAATCCAGTACTCTTGCCCAGAAAATCCTATGGATGGAGGAGCCTGGTGGGCTGCAGCCCATGGGGTTGTGAAGAGTCGGACACAACTGAGCGACTTCACTTTCACTTTTTACCTTCGTGCATTGGAGAAGGAAATGGCAACCCACTCCAGTGTTCTTGCCTGGAGAATCCCAGGGATGGCAGAGCCTGGTGGGCTGCCGTCTATGGGGTCACACAGAGTTGGACACGACTGAAGCGACTTAGCAGCAGCGGCAGCAGCAGCAAACGCTTTAATTCTTTAAGCTTCAAAGTTATCTTAGGATTTGTTTACAAATTCAGCCATACATTTTGTAATTCTTAGATGTCAGGAAAATCCAGTCAGTTGTTCCTAGACTGAAGCACTCTCATTTGCTATGATGCTCTAACATAGCAGCTCTGCCATTCCTTTTTCATGTAATTCTTGGGCATTCCTCAATATCTTTATATATTTTTCTTAAGATGCATTGACTAGAGCCACAAAAAGTATTATAGACTTATACCTTAAAGGGATTTGTTGAAATGCAAGGGAGTTTTATTTTGTTTTTTCTGTGTCTTTGATGATGAATCTTCTTGACCTTCTTGGCAATGGGGATCCATTTTAGCTCTTCTTGGAAATCCCTGTCTCCAAGATCATAATGGAACATGTAGAATTGTGATGCAGCAGAAAGAACTCTAGCCTCTAGGTAGGCAGCTCACATCCAACTTCTTGCTTTGATCATTTGTAGAAGTGTAATTGGGGGAACTAGGTACCGTTGACCCTCGAACAGTGCAGTGGATTGGGGTGCCAACTCCCCAGGCACTCAGAAATTGATGAAAAATTTATAGCCACCCTGCCCTCCCTATCCTCCGTTCAGTTGTCTCTGTGGTTCTGCATAAGCAGATTTGCCACCCTCAGGTTGTATAGTCCTGTGTATCTACTATGGGGGGAAAAAAAAATCTGTATAAGTGGACCCACACAGTTCTAACTCATGTTGTCCAAGGGTGGTGGTGGTTCAGTCACTCAGTCATATCTGACTCTTTGTGACCTGCAGCATACCAGGCTTCCCTCTGCTTCACTATCTCCCGGAGTTTGTTCAACCTCATGTCCATTGAGTCGATGATGCCATCCAACCATCTCATCCTCTGTTATCCTCTTCTCTTCATGTCCTCAGTCTTTCCCAGGATCCAAGCATCGGTTCTTCACATCAGGTGGCCAAAGTATTGGAGCTTCAGCTTTAGCATCAGTCCTTCCAATGAATATTCAAGGCTGATTTCCTTTAGATTGACTGGTTTGATCTCCTTGCTATCCAAGGAACTCTCAAGAGTCTTCTCCAGCACCACAGTTTGAAAGCATCAATTCTTCAGTGCTCAACCTTCTTTATGGTTCAACTCTTGCATCTATACATGCCTACTAGAAAAACCATAGCTTTGACTAGACAAGCGTTTGTTGGCGAAGTGATGTCTCTGCTTTTTAAAACACTGTCTGGGTTTGTCATAACTTTTCTTCTTTTAATTTTTCTTCTTTTAATTTTATGGCTGCAGTCACCATCCACAGTGATTTTGTCAATCTGCCCATTTAACTAGGATCTTACATGTGCGCTTAGTCACTCAGTCATGTCAGACTCTGTGACCACATGGACTGTAGCCCGCCAGGCTCCTCTGTCCGTGGAATTTTCCAGGCAAGAATACTGGAGTGGGTTTCCATTTCCTTCTCCAGGAGATCTTCGTGACCCAGGGATTGAACCATGTCTTTTGTGTCTCCTACCTTGGCAGGTGGATTCTTTACCACTTCACCACCTGGGAAGTCCTGTTCAAGGTGCTGCTGCTGCTGCTGCTGCTGCTAAGTCACTTCAGTCATGCCCGACTGCGACCCCAGAGATGGCAGCCCAGAGCTGTATTATAACTTCAACTTCCTTTCTCATGAAATGGGACAATTGAGGAGCAACTTTATTATGGTGATTAAGAGCACATATATTAGAGCCAAACCACCTGGTTCAAAACCTAGACTGGTTCCCTGTGAGCATGACCTTGGGCAGTGTACTCCACCCTCCTGTGTCTTAGTTTTCTCATATGGAAATGAAAATGATAACAGTCATACCTACTTTCAAGCATCAAATGGTTATCACAAACATCAGATATATGTAAACAACTTTGATCCTAGAACATCATCTAGGCCAATATATGCTAGTTACTGTTAATCACAGAATATTTTAAGGATTAAGTAGGAATAGGTAATGCCTGAACTGTTAGCAAGCACCTAGACATTATTTCATTCCTGTCCTCGGCTGCATTGAGCACTTACCACATGCAAGGTATCATAGGAGGCTGCATGCCGACCAGCAAAAAAAATCAACAAGTCACTGTCCTCGCTAATCATGTTCCATGACAAAATGAAACAATACACAATAAAATGAAAACTAGCATTTACTGGAAACCTACTATTGTGCTGGCCATCCTCTAGGCCAGGGAAGTATATACCTTAAAGGCTAGTCGCTGTCCTCACGGAGCTCTCAATCTAGGATAACAAAGAGCACGTTATTTTCATTAAAACAGAGCTCAAACCTTTACATTTAAAAAGTGATCACAGGTCTGAGGAGACCAGTGATGTCACAAGACTTGAATCTGTCTGCCTCCAAAGTCCCAAGCTCTTTCCAGGATCCTGTTTAAAACTGCTGACAAACAGATAATTTCTCCAAAAAGTGACTCGTACCAGGACAAGACCTGTGCATGTGTTGGCAATTTAATGTTGCCAAATGGATTCTCTTTCTCTGATCACAGACCCCAGACATTCATATGGTGAACGTCTTTGCTCAGGCAAAGGATTGCCTCACCCAAGCATATCTGCACCTGGCACTGACCCAAGCTGCTTTGTATGCTAAAGCTAACTTTGAAACTACATGTTTAAGATAAGCATCTCATTAAATTGAAAAGTAAAATAATAACTATTGTGACTGCTTCCCTATGCTAAAAATCTTAACAACTCTAGGCAAACTAAAAACAGCCAAAGTTGTCTTCTAATAAAAACTAAGCTGTTGAGTTAATGAAGTGAAAAGCAAATAACAATTAAATTAACAAGTAAAAAGTCCAACCCCCTCTAAAATTTGTACATGTAACTTCAGGAAAAAAAAATTTGAAGACCTGACTTGTGATCATTGTTTTCTCTTTCAGGAGTGGTTACAAATATTTTGTTGCTGGAAGTCTTCCCTTAAATTTGTGCCAGTCTGCAGCACACTGAACAAACATTATTTTAAAAGAAGAAAGCTGTTTAAGTTGCTCTATTTTAATAGACAACCACGAGTTCATTAATGTAAAGTTTTCAATCAGATGGCCCTAAAAGGGAGTTTCCCTTATAGAAAGCCCCCCTGATTCACAATTCAGGAGAAGGACTCCACACAGTTTCTAAACTTGAGCAACTCTTAGACAAGAAAGAGGGAAATTAAGATGTGAAAACTTATTTTGCATAAAACTCAACTAGAAAGCAGTGTAAAGTCCAGTCATAGAATGATTTTATTTAGGTAAACAGAGACCTGTGGAAGAAAAGGGATTCTATAGCTACGTGGAAACAATAATGGGGAGTAAAGTGCTTTAAAAGCATTGCTTCCTGGACTCTAATATACATACATCTGAAGCACCTAAGGAATCTTGTTAAAATGCAAATTCTGTTAAAATGCAAGGTCTGAGGTGGAGTCTGAGATTCAGCGCTTCTCTCAAGCTCCTCAGGTGTTGCCATCCATCCTGATCACCCAAGCACACTTCGACCCACAACGTGTACAGAATCTGCTTTTTGTAAAGGCCATATCCTCTGTTAAGTTTAAACAGAATCTTATAAATTAATCTGAAAAGTTCAGTGTGTGTGTGCTCAGTTGTGCACGACTCTTTGCGACCCCATGGACTATAGCCCTGCTGGGCCTTCTGTCCATGGGATTATCCAGGCAAGAATACTGGAGTGAGATGCCATTTACTCCAGGGGATCTTCCCAACGCTGAAATCGAACCCTCATCTCTTGCGTCTCCTGAATTGGCAAGTGGATTCTTTATCACTGTGCCACCTGGGAAGCTAAGAGTTCAGACACTTGTACAGATAAAAAGTTAGGAAGTAACCATTTATTGAGTCACCATTATTGAGTTTTCTACATCCCAGGTCTTACGGTTGTTGTTGTTCAGTCACTAAATCGTGTCCAACTCTTTTGTGACCCCAGGGACTATAGCCCACCAGGCTCCTCTGTCCATAGGATTTTTCAGGCAAGAATACTGGAGTGGGTTGCCATTTCCTACTGCAGGGAATTTTCCCGACCCAAGGATCAAACCCACATCTCACACACAGAAGGCAGATTCTTTACCACTGAGCCACCTGGGAAGACCCAGCCCTTAGGGCAGGTCCTGGGAATTCAACAGTAACTAAATCAAGTGCCTTTAAACGTATTTCAGGAGACTGAATGCAAAAGCAGATATCAGCATCCAGTCATCCTCATTAAGTCAGACATTAAAGAGATAGCAAAATTGTAAAATAATGCCACTTTTCTCACCAAATGTAGCTTTGTTTGGAAAATATACTTATTTTACATAAATGTTATTTATGTTACTGTGTAATAGGTTCATTTTTTAAATAAATAAATGTGTTCTTAAAATTTTAAGTGTCTTTGATAAATCTACTTTTGACTGTTCCCCAGAAAGAACAAAAGGAATGTGGATTAAAAGACTTTTCATCCATCAATAAATAAATGACCTTTCATAATTCACAAGTCAAAATGAATCTATCCTGGTCCTTGTGTTAACTTTTTGCTGACATAATATTTTTAGGAATCCTGCCAGATTGTTTAGATGTCAGATGTTGAAAATAATTGGCAGTTTAATGCCATGAACTAGGATTGCTCTGTTTTGTATGAACTAGTAATATAAATTGCAAGGTGCTTGTATGCATGGCCCAGGTTACTAGCAACTACATTATGGCAAGTTTGATAGATCATATCCATTAAAATTAAAGCAAATAAGTATAGTTATGTGGCAAGAAAAATTTTTACCTTAGTTTGGATTAATATGTGCAAGTGCTCCAGATTAAAGTCCTGGTTTCTGCCTCAAATTTGTCTGTACAGTGTAAACAATAGGAAGGCTTGTACTCATCAAAGGCTTCACTGTTCTTTCATAAGCATCAGGTACTATGGCTGCTGCACGTTAAATGGCAAAATAGAACCACCAAGTAGGTTTTCAAATTCCATCAGGTTGAACATGTTAGAACAGATGACCTACCCAAACTCCTTCTGTTCTATCACAAGCAGCCAAAACTGGATGACTCTAAGCAAGAAGAGAATGGGCGGGTAAAGGGCCATGTCTGAGGAGTGCAGAGGCAAATAGCATGGGAACCAAGGGCAAGTCTTTGTTCACCAGGTTTCACCTCTTCAAAAGCTGCCAGCAGGTGGCAGCATTCGTCACAGCTGGTTGGATTGTACGAATTAAAGCAGTTTCCCAAAGGGAACCTGTGCTGCTGCATTAGATTTAGAGGGGCAGGGTGGTAATAAGGATAAAGCGACAGCAGTCTGTTTAGACTGAACAGGCTTGGGGACAATACGATAACGTAATTTTGTACTCAAAAGTGAAACAAACGTGGTGTCATAGTTTGTTTGTTTTTTTTTTAATTAGTTAATTCATTTATTCTCAGATGCTCTGGGTCTTCATTGCTTCCCGCAAGCTTTCTCGAGTTGCAGGGAGTGAGGACTACTCTTTGTTGCGGTGCGTGTGCTTCTCGTTTCAGCGGCCTCTCTTGTTGAGGAGCAACAAGGCTCTAGGCGCCAGGGCTTTAGTAGCTGCAGCCCACGGGCTCAGTAGTTGCGGTTCACTGGCTCTAGGCACGCAGGCTCGGTAGTTGTGGCCGGCCCATGGGTTTTGTTGCTCTGTGACATGTGGCATCTTCCCCCACCAGGGCTCGATCACGTGTCCCCTGCGTTGGCAGGTGGATTCTTTACTGCTGAGCCACCAAGGAAGCTCTCCTTTTTTTTTTTTTTTAAACTGAAGTATAGTTGATTTACAATGTTGCAGGTGTATAGCAAACTGATTAATTTAAAAGTATATATATATGTCAGATTATTTTCCATTATAGGTTATTACAAGATAGTCAATATAGTTCCCTGTGCTATAGTGGAGAAGGCAATGGCACCCCACTCCAGTACTCTTGCCTGGAAAATCCCATGGACAGAGGAGCCTGGTGGGCTGCAGTCCATGGAGTCGCGAAGAGTCGAACACGACTGAGTGACTTCCCTTTCACTTTTCACTTTCATGCATTGGAAAAGGAAATGGAAACCCACTCCAGTGTTCTTGCCTGGAGAATCTCAGGGACGGGGGAGCCTGGTGGGCTGCCGTCTATGGGGTCACACAGAGTTGGACACAACTGAAGCGACTTAGCAGCAGCAGTGCTATAGAGTTGGTCCTTATATATCTAGTTCATATATGTGTGTGTGTGATAAATCACTTAGTTGTGTCCGACTCTTTGCAACCCCATGGACTGTAGCCTGCCAGGCTCCTCTGCCCGTGCAATTTCCCAGGCAAGAATACTGTAGTCATTGCCATTTCCTTCTCCAGGGGATTTTCCCCACCCAGGGACCGAACCTGGGTCTCCTGTATGGCAGGTGGATTCTTTACCATCTGAGTCACCAGAGAAAGCCAGTTTATATATAGTAGTGTGTATATGCGGAGAAGGAAACGGCAACCCACTCCAGTGTTCTTGCCTGGAGAATCCCAGGGACGGTGGAGCCCGATGGGCTGCCATCTGCGGGGTCACACAGAATTGGACACGACTGAAGCGACTTAGCAGCAGCAGCAGCAGCAGCAGCAGTGTGTATATGTTCGGAGAAGGCAATGGCACCCCACTCCAGTACTCTTGCCTGGAAAATCTCATGGATGAAGGAGCCTGGTGGGCTGCAGTCCATCGGGTCGCAAAGAGTCGGACACGACTGAGCGACTTCCCTTTCACTTTTCGTTTTCATACATTGGAGAAGGAAATGGCAACCCACTCCAGTGTTCTTGCCTGGAGAATCCCAGGGTCAGGGTTGCCTGGTAGGCTACCGTCTATGGGGTTGCACAGAGTCAGACACGACTGAAGCAACTTGGCAGCAGCAGCAGCAGTGTGTATATGTTAATCCCAGATTCCCAATTTATCCCTACCCTCCACTGTCCCGTTGGTAGCCAAAAGTTTGTTTTCTATGTCTGTGAGCCTATTTCTGTTTTGTAAGTTCATTTGTGTCTTTTTTTTTAGATTCCACATATAAATGATATGTGGAAAGATTCTTATCTTTCATAGGGTGTTCTTTTAGCAAAAATCTTGGCTAGTGGGAATAAACAGAAGTTGTTGCAATTTTCAAAGGAAAGGAAGAGTGACCCAGGTAGAGAATAGATTTGAATTGAAAGACATATGACTAAAGTGTAGTTCCAGAACTGTCTCCATGAACAATTTGTTTCATACATTATATTTGTAGAGGTTCCCCTTTGTGCCAAGCACAAAGTGAAAAACCTAAATATTAATTTCCTTTTCCTAATTTAGTCTCACTACCACAGGAGATTTACTCCAGAACACCATTCCTTCACCAGCCTTTAGGAGCTCTATTTTTTTTTCTATTTTTGCTTTTATTTATTTTTTTTTAATTTTAAAATATTTAATTCTTACATGCATTCCCAAACATGAACCCCCCTCCCACCTCCCTCCCCATAACATCTCTCTGGGTCATCCCCATGCACCAGCCCCAAGCATGCTGTATCCTGTGTCAGACATAGACTGGCGATTCAATTCTTACATGATAGTATACATGTTAGAATGCCATTCTCCCAAATCATCCCACCCTCTCCCTCTCCCTCTGAGTCCAAAAGTCCGCTATACACATCTGTGTCTTTTTTCCTGTCTTGCATACAGGGTTGTTATTGCCATCTTCCTAAATTCCATATATATGTGTTAGTATACTGTATTGGTGTTTTTCTTTCTGGCTTACTAAGAGCTCTATTTTTGCTTCTCATGCTTTTCCCATAGGAAAATCATTACAAATATAACGACCATGAACATCTGGGAAACAGTAGCAGACAAACCTGGAAGACAGTCAGTAATGAAGCGCTTCTTGCTGAGCATGGTTTCAAGCCAACAATAACTCTACAGAACAATCACATTTATAATAATCATAAATGTAATTATTCTAGTTGCCACAGCCCCAGATCAATGTTCAATTTTAAAGGCTTCTCTTATCATTAATTGGCCTCTTATGCTTCTATACAGAAAGATATTCACCATATGTATCCTTGCTTTAATTTCTGAACAGAGTAACTTAGAAAAAAGAAATTCTCAACTTAAAAAAGTGACCTGTGTTTATCTTGTTGAGATACACAGTTAAGACTTGAGGACATGTAGATTAGGGCCCTACTATTCTTCCCCTTATCATCTACCTTACCATCTATGTGTAATATTTTTATTCTAATAAAATAGACATCAAAACTTTAAAGACTAAAATTTATTCTGGGTTAATGTCTCCCTTTTTTGCAACTTATGAATCCTTCATCTAGAGTGAACTAAAGATGAACAAACAAGTGAATCATTCATGGTTTGGAATGACTCAGAATTCTGAAGAATAGACAGGTTAATTACTATATATTACTTCCCAGAACAAAAATGTGCAAGTTTGTGACCCAAATGGCTTTATAAAAATCCACCAAATTCTACTGACACTAAGGTTTCAAAAGGGAACTTTTGAGCTAGAGGGGAAATGTAGAGATAATGCAATCCAACGTTTTTACATGGCAGATGAGACATTTAAAAAAGTGTAATCAAGAATATTTATATTTTTAGATTTGAAGAATGTAATTTTGGAGTAGTCATGGCTATATATATATATATATATATATATGAAATTAAAGTAATTAGTTTTGAAGCCTTCCTTCTTTTAGGAAAAAAAGCCTTTGTTGCTAACCATGTAAACTATGAATTCCAAGTAGCCATGTGTTTCATTACATGAAATGGCTGTTTCATGAGATCTTATCTGGCTCAACCTGGCATAGGTTTAACAATAACAAGCTTACAAAGAGAGAATACTAACATCAATGTACCTATGTAGTTTGAAAAGAGAATAAAATGCTTAGAGTGGTACAAGTATTTGGAAAAGAAAGGAGAAAAATATGGAAATGGAATAATACATGTTTGTGGCAACAGAAGTGCAAGTAGAACCCTCCTATGTCACTTATTAGAAATTAAATACTGATTCTAGTTATTAGATATTCAATATTAGAGATAGGGATGGCATTTTTCACATAATCAGAACAAATAATTCTAAAATTAGTATGAAAGCACAAAAGACCACAGATAGCCAAAACAATCTTAAGAAAGAAGAACAAAGTTGGAGGTACCGTGCTCCCTGATTTCAAACTATACTACATAAGTATGATACTGACGCAAAACCAGACACATGGATCAAAGGAACCGAATACAGAGCCCAGAAAAGAACCCACACTTATATGGACAACTGATCTATGACAAAGGAGGCAAAGATGTACCGTGGGGAAAAGACAGCCTCTTCAGTTAATGGTATTAGGGAAACTGAACAGCCACACACTAGAAAATCAGACTAGATTATACGCACTATATACAAAAATAAACTAAAATGGATTAAAAACGTAAATGAAAGCCTTGAAACCATATAAGAAAACCTATAAGAAAACATTAGCAGTATGCTCTTTGACATCAGTCTTCGCAATATGTTTTTGGATCTGGATCCTCAGGCAAGGGCTTCCCTGGTAACTCAGCTGATAAAAAATCTGCCTGCAATGCTGGAGACCCTGGTTTGATTCCTGGGTTGGGAAGTTCCCCTAGAGAAGGTAATTGTTACCCAACCCAGTACTCTTGGGCTTCCTTGGTGGCTCAGACAGTAGACAATCTGCCTGGAATGCAGGAGACACAGATTGGATCCCTGGGTCAGGAAGATTCCCTGGAGAAGGAAATGGCAACAACTACAATATTCTTGCCTGGGAAATCCCATGGACAGAGGAGTCTGGTGAGCTACAATCCATGGGGTCGCAAAGAGTCAGACACGACATAGCGACTAGGCTGCTAGGGATGTAATGCATAACATGGTAAACATAATTAACACTGCTGTATGTTACATATGAATGTTGTTAGGAGAATAAATCCTAACAGTTCTCATCACAAGAAAAATTTTTTCTTTTCTTTTGTATCCATGAAAGCAGATAGATGTTCACTGAATGTATCATGGTAATCATTTCATGATGTATGTAAGACAAACCATTATACTGCACACCTTAAACTTATCCAGTGCTGTATGTCAATTATATCTCAATAAAACTAGAAGGAAAAAAGAAATTAGAGGGAAAAAAAAGTACTTGTGTGTTTTGTGGGTCACCAGAAGGAAGTTGAAGAGAGAATTTTTCTGGACTTTAAGAGGCAATTTCAATTTGCCTAATATGCTTCTTCCCAACTTTCCATTAACATACCCATGAATATAGTTGATTTTGTTTATAAACTCAAAGGAGTTCTGTAAACACAGATGATCTTATTTCCCCCAAACAAGGGGTGCAATTTTTCCCTAAAGATAGTGAAGGGAGATGGGTTGCACTAGATAGCAAACTCACCCTCTGAACCCAAACCAAACATTCCTGAAGGGGATGGGGGTGTACTTCTGCTTCATACTCAAGCTAACTCCACCTCTCTTCAAAATGTAGTAGCAGAACATGTGCCCATTCCTCATACCCATCAACGCAGAGTTGTCTGACACCCTCCTGCACAGGCTAGACCACAGTGAGAGAGTGGACCCCAAAGTGAGATACAAAAATACACATATTTAAGATAAAATGTATTTGTATGTTTTAAGGTATAATGTCTGTAAAAGGACAATTAGCATTTTCACATTATTAGTTAGCTTTTTCTCTTTAGAGATACAGGACTTTCACCTTAGCATTCCCTAGTAACTATTTTGCTGGGTTACAAAAAAAAAAAAAAAACAACAACTTGGAGTAATAACAGCTTCAACCCAACATAGAATTTTATGGTAAGACAATAAACAGGTTTGTAAGTCAGTCACATCATAAGATTTTACATCCAAAAATGCAAAATTCTGAACCTGGGGGAAAAGGAGGAGAAAGAAAGGTAAAAGGAGCAAGATTATATTTATAAATATTGTCCTATAGCTAATAAATTGAATGCAAAAGCACAAAGAACCCTGGAAATCAAAATTGGATGTATTTCTAAAAATAGGGATAAATGTTAAACTAGCTCCCTGAGCCCCAGTTTCATGAACAAAGACTGAATTTGGGGTTGGGGACTGGAGCTGAAGAAGAGAAGTTCTGCTTTCCCAAGCTCCTTTCAGCATGTCCCACAAGTGGGATAGAAAGCGAGTTTAAATTTTAGTCACAAACTCAAAGGTATCAGAAATCCAACCTGCTTTATTTTTACACAAATCAACTTCATGTTTATTTCAAGTTCCCATTCCACCAGGAGCCAGGTTGTTTATTGTAGCACCAAGGTAAGAGGCAGGGTATCTGCTCTTCAGTGTCAGCCATCCACGGGAGTAATCAGCTGAGACATCTATCATCCAACCTGGTCCTTAGGGCTTGATCATCATTAGTCCAAACAAAATGCCACTGAGATGTCACCCCATTCTACGGCAAGGGCGCTCGGCTCACTTTCTATGATCCCTGTCATCCTGGACTCATTGATCAGTCTTTCCTTCTCTCGGCTGTTGCCAGCTCCCAGAACTCTGCTTATAAGGCAGTATCCAAGGGCCCTGTACAGAGCTCCAGTGATGACAGCTCCCCCACTAGTTCTCGCTCTCTTTCCAACTGTAGAAATATTTTTCTGTCCTCTGTGGAGTTGGAGAAATACCGTCAGTGCCCAGATATCTTCTCTATATCTTAATATTTCTCTAACCACTCTAAGCTTTTCAAAGATAAGTTAAAGAACCATAAGAAATAAATTGCTTCTTTTTACACTGAGTCAAGTAATGCAAAGTGGTCTAGACCTTTGAAAGATTAACCAAAGAAAGAAAATGACAGAAAGTATGGGTCAGATGGAGGAACTGTCTCTAAAATCATATCCCCTTAGTACTAACATTTTGATTTTTTGTTCACTTTAGATTCTTTTTTATCCCTTTATCACTGGTGAAAGATTTCTAATTTCCATGTGGGACTTTGTATATCCTTAATCTTTTAAAGTTAATTTCTAGGACAGCTACATTTTAGAGGATGCTTTCTTTAAAAGTAATGTTTCAAGGACTGAAGTGAGGTTGTTGTATAACTAGTAAATTATCTATTTTTAAATGTGTACAACCCATCTCATTTCCAAAGATTATGCACTATTAATCTATTATTAATTTTATTATTCAAATTCTCTTATTCTTTAAATGCCTGAACTATGTTGTTAAGAATCTTTTCAATACAAAAAACAGAAACCCAATTCAAACTAGCATAATGCATTAAGAGAACTGGTGGGCTAATATAACTGGGATTTCTAAAATATAAACTTCTTTAGCAAAGGCTGGGTCTAGGGGTTGCAGTGATGGAATTGGTACTGTATTTCTTCATCCCTTGGCTTTGCTTGCCTGTTTTCATTTGTCAGGCCAGCTCTATCCACGTGGCAATGAGATAGCTCCTGGGAAGCTTATTGGTCCCTGTGTGCTGTAATCACAGGAACAGAGACTCTTTTTTTCTCCCAGCAGCGTCAAGACAAGATAAAGGACTCTGATTCAGTTTAGGTAAGTTGCCCACTTAGGCCCAATCTTTAAGTCACACAGATAAACCACTCTGATCAATCTGTTTAGGTCACACATCATCTCAACTGGGATTTCACAGAGGCAAATCTGAGTCAGTAATTGCTTTGAGAGTAATTTATTAAGGACATGCTTCAGAGAGAACAGTAACAGCGGGGAAAGCCATATGGGAAGAGGAAGAACCCAACAATACCCAAAGCTTGATAAGCAAGCCCAAGATAAATTACACCTCAAAGTTTTTCCTCCTCCAATGAAGGAGTCAAAGTCTAGAGAGGCCGTGGAATGTTCAGGCACTTTCAGCTCTCCATGTGGACGAGGCAGCTCCAGTGCCCAGAAGCCCTTCTCTGAAGGGCAAAGCTTTAGCCACTAAGCTCATAAAAGCTGGGGAAGGGCTCACAGAACTGGTTTAACAAAAAAAGGCAGAGCAAGCCAAAAGAACCTGAGTGGGGCATCAGGCATTTGCTAAATGTGCCCAGTCCTGTGATAGCCAAGATATGGCCTCTTGACCAACACCACCAAAGCAATCTGACCAGTGTGGGCAGTTCCCAAAAGAAATGATGTGGGGCAGACACAATAAGTGACCGTGCTGTCTCACGAAGCCTGAGATAGCATTCAGTTTCCCTGCAACTATAGTAGTTCCGTATATTCCTTTTTCTCCTAATAACTTTTGACATCAATGTTAATCCTGTTTTAGCCCACAGAGGATTAAGATTTTTATAACCTGGTTGTGCAGTGTAGTGCTCATGATAAAAAATGACCTTCTTTTTAACCTTTTAATATTTTGACCATTGATGGCTACATCATCTGAAATTAATTACATCACTTTTTTCAGTCGCCTTATGAATCTTCGTTTATCCTCCTACTAAAATTTATGTTTTTGCATTAGAAATACTCCTTGGGAACAGCACAGAGATGCTGTTTTAATCTCCTTATTTGGCAAAACTTTATTTTAATTGGGGAGCATAACTCATTTAAGTTTGTTATCAGAATTAATACATTTCATATATCATTTCAAACTATCTTGGGTTGTATGTATTTTTTAGGCTTTTGTACCACTTCCTCTCTTTTCTGTCATTTGCTGTTTGGGTTGATTTTATCTTCTATAGATTTGGAAGGTTTCAGAGCCCGGTGGGCTGCAGTCTCTGGGGTCGCACAGAGTCGGACACGACTGAAGCAACTTAGCAGCAGCAGCAGCAGCAGCAATCATGTTGTAAGTTCTACTGATATTCGCTATCTAAAAGTCCTTTTCTATTCTTTACTTCTTTTCACTTACATTTTTTAAAAATTGACTATTTCTTAACCTTCTCCAAGTTCACATTCTTCTAACTGAAGTTTTTATTTGTATTATCTGGACACTTAGTCTCACATTATTGTGATTTATTTTTATATTATTTTTATATAATTTTTACATTAATTTTCTTTAAGAAAAGCTTCTTACATTTGCATTCACTTTTTAATGACCAAACATATAACAATTATTTAAACTTAGTGTGATGGTTTAGTTTATGTGTCAACTTGACTGGATAACAGGGTGCCCACATATTTGGTTAAATTATTCTAGGCGGGTCTGTGAGGGTGCTTTAGATAAAATTAATATCTGAATCAGTAGACTGAGTAAAGCAGCGTATTGTCACCAATGCAGAGAAGCCTCAACCAATGCACTAAAGACCTGAGCAAAGCAAAACGGTTAAGGGAAACTTCGCTCTCTACCTGACTGTCTTCAAACTGGGACATCAGTCTTCTCCTGCCTTAGGACTCAGACAGGGACTATGACTTACACCATCAGCGTTCCTGCTTCTCAGGCCTTCACACTCAGGCAGGAACCATGCCATTGGCTTTCCTAGGTCTCCAGCTCTGACTGCAAGTCTTGGGACTTCTCAGCCTTCATAGTCGCATGAACCAGTTCCCCGTGATATACAGATACATTGTATGTATACATGATATACAGATACATCATGATATACAATGTATCTGTATATCATGGGGAATACAACATATGTTATTGGCTTCCACCCACCCCCAGAATGTTTCTCTAACACATTTGGTCCCCCTATCTCTTTAGGCTAATTTGCATTCTCTTTTTCAGTTTTATGTTGCTATTTCATAGAAACTAACTTTCTTGGCATTTTAATGACTCTGTTAAAAAATTTTCCAAACTTTCTCCTGGTTCTGGTAGTAAATCATTTTGAAAATATTCAACCCTTCTGTATCTTCAAGAGAAAAACAAATGGCTTCTTCTTGTCTTTATTTTCTTAAAAGTGCATATTAGGGGCCTTGCTAGTGGTCTAGTGGTTAATTTGCCTGCCAATGCAGGGGACACAGGTTCTATCCCTGGGCTGGGAAGATACCACATGCTGCAGAGCAGCTGAGCCCTTTGCACCACAGCTTGTGAGCCTGTGCTCCTCAAGGAAGAGTAGCCCTTGCTCAATGCAACTAGAAAAAGCCCGTAGGCCAGCAACAAAGACCCAGTGCCACCAAAAATAAAATAGATAAATAAATCCTTTTTTTTTAACACACATAATTTTTTTTCTTTTCCCTCTCTAATTCCATTGAAAGAGGAAATGCAATTTTCACTAGTCATTATAAATGCCAATTGTCAGAGTCCTACTCATTGATAATCCTACCTCAGTTTCTCCTTTGGGGTTAATCAAATTCCCTTCTTGGGGTGTTTCTGGGAAGCTGCTTGATATGCAAATGTACTGTTTTTATTTTCTTATTTTACGGGTCTAAGTCAGGTCCTTCAGAGTACCAATTTCACTGACCCTCTCATCCCAGAGAACACACACAATCCACAGCTCACTGCTCTCCCAATATCTACCCTAACTACACTCATTTCCTTTCAGGACTACATTTCTCTGTGTACAATAAACCAGTACTATTCTCGCTGCTCCTCTGCCTGTAACAATCACCAGAACTCCACATATCCTGTCTCATTGTTTCCAAATGGACATGTAAAGGTTGCAGTTTCAGACTGGATGTATAAAGACAGGTACCAATGGGACAGGAAGGAGGTTGGGATCACGGTAGGAACAATGCTCCGAATGCCTCAAAAACAGCACCTGGGTTATAGAGGAACAGTCTTTTCCAACTTTTATCCATTGATACAGAACCTAATTTTTTTTTAAATTTTGAGAGTGGAGCAGATGGTACTTTCAAGACAGTAGGTTTATTCCATCTCAAGAAAGAAAAAGAATAAAAAAGAGACAAACCAAAATCACCCACTTGACCATGAATTCTGAGCATGGCTAAATGATTGTCTCTTTGAAAAACCTTTAAAAAGCTGTCAGTTTTAGTTTTCATTTTTATGAGCTTTCATCCTTTTTTCTATCTCTTCTTAAATGTTTCTGTGAGGAATTGAGAGAATTACTGAAACAGGACCTGCTAGTCGGATGTCATTTAAATTTAAAACTCTAGTTCATATTGAAGGCATTCCTGAGAAATTAATTTACTGTATTTCTTCTTCTCCTTATTATTGTTGTTTGTTGAAGAGCAATATTAACACCTACTGCTTATTGAGTTTTATTATCAGGCAGGCTCAACGGCAGGCACTTTAGATATCTAGTTCTCATGACACCATAATTACCACTAATCTCACTTTTCATAAAGAAATTGAAGGTCAGTGAGTATAAGTAACTTGCCCAAAGCTCACTGTTAACATCTTGTAACACAAAGTTTCATAGTCAGATGGCTTTGACTCCAAGCTCCATCCTCTTTCTTTAATTCACAATGCCTCATCTAGCAGAGGATCCTATGGTTATACGAACACAGCCACCACTGCAAAAACTGGGCTTTTTCCTGAATGTAAATTTTAGCATAAATAGTATAAAATTTTACAAATGGCCCACACAAATTGCGAACAAAGCTCACTAGTAAGATATCTATGGGGGAAAAAATGAAAAATCAATTGATGGTTCAACCAATTAAGGTAAATCAACACAAAATTTTTGATCTGGCAGTAATGGCTGCATAGAGAAATGTTTGACTTAAGTCTGTGATGCTGGTTCTGATGGTAGAGATAGTACTTTTTTAACATATCACGTCATTAAATGAGTTATTTCCTGTATTCGCTTCCTTCCTTCAGCAGGATTTAAGCTTGTTGATAAAAAAGATGTTAATTGTTTGAGAGAGTACAGCTTACTATTCACATACATTCAGTTAAAGCCCAGATTTAGAGTTATTGGGAATAAGTTATTGAGTCATCTCAGCAAAACCATAAAATAGGTTATTCTTTAAAACAGCTGATTTTTTTAAAAGCAGCTTTTAAACTCCTTACTACTTCTTTATTATTAGTTTTTAAAATCTTAACTCTAAAGAACCTCTAAAGTATTGTTGTAAAACTTTGAATTCCATCTTCAAATATTCCATTAGTGCTTTGTAAGGCAGGGGTGGGGCGATTGGAAATAAATATTCCACTTAAAATGAGTACAAACATATGTTGTTCTGAGTTACAGTTGCTTACAGTGTAGCAGATCTTCAGAGATTAAGGAATCTTGACTAGTTAAAACCTCTTATTTTACCCACGGCAAACTATAATCCAAAGGAGTCAAATAAAAGTATCAAAAATAAAACTGGGATATCATTACAGACTCTGAAGACATCAAAAGGGGATAAGGACACAACTCTACATACATAAATTTGACAACTTGATGAAATAGATCAACTCCTTGAAAAATGCAAATTACCTCAATTCACCTACCATGAAAACAGATAATTTGAATACCTGTATAATTATTAATGAAAAACTTTCAAAAGAGAAATCTCCAATCCCAAAGAATTTCTCTGGAGACTTCTACCAAAAGTTGAAAGAAGAACTAACATCAATGTTACACATTTTTTCCCCCCAGAAAATAGAAGAGGAATACTTTGTAATCTATTTTAAGAATCTAGTATTACCCTGGTACAAAAAAAACCAGACAAAAACAGTACAAAAAGGGAAAACTCTTTTCCATGAATGTAGAGAAGAAAATTTTACCAAAAAGATTCAGCAATATCTAAAGAGAGTTATATACCATCACAAAATGGGATTTATCCCTGGGATCCAAGTCTTCTTCAATATTTAAAAATCAATCAATGTAATCCACAATATAAAACTAAAGAAGAAAGATCACATGAATATCAACTGGTGCAGCAAACACATTGGGAGGGGCTTCCCTGGTGGCTCAGTGGTAAAGAACCCAACAGCCGGTGCAGGAGACACGGGTTTGATCCCTGATTCAGGAAGATGCCACATGCTGTATAGCTCTAGGGCCTTCGAGCCACTACTGAGCTCACATGCTGCAAGTACTGAAAACCGCGCGCCACTGCCTTGAACCCGTGCTCTGCAATAGGAGAAGCCGCCACAATGAGAAGGCAGAGCCTTGCCAAGAGAGGAGAGTCTGCTCACAGCAACTGGAGAGAAGCCTGTGTAGCAACAAAGACCCAGCCCTGCCAAAAGGAAAATAAATACATAAAATTTTAAAAAGCACTTGGAAAAATCTAACACCCATTAATGGCTTTTAAAAAACTCTCTGAAAAAAAATAGGAATACAGAGAAGTTCCTCACAGTGTCAATCAAGAGAGTGATCAGTTAGTGTTCATCAGTGAGTGTTAATCAGTTAGTGACCAAGACGGTCAATAGGAAACCTGCAACTACCTTGATACTTGGTGAAAGATTAAATGCCTTCCTCCTAAGAGCAGGAGCAAGGCGAGGTCCCACTCTCAGCACTTTTATTCAACACAGTGCTTCAAGATCTAGCTGGTGCAATAGTTCGAAAACAAATAAAATGCAGGCCAAAAGGAAGAAATAAAATTGTCCCCATTTGCAGGTGACAGGATTGTTTACATAGAGAATTCAAATGAATCTACAAAACACTCCTAGCACTAAAAATGGAATTAGTAAAGCTGCAGGATACAAGACGTACTTTTAAAAGCCAACTGTATTTATAAATACTAGCAATGAACACATGGACATTGAAATTAAAAATATAATACCTTCTAAATCACTCGAAAAAGTGAAACACTTAGGTGTTAATCTAAAAAAAATACATACAGGGCATGTATTCCTGAAACCAAAATGCTGGTGAAACAAATCAAAAAGCTATAAGTAAAAAGATATATCATGTTCATGGATTGGAATTCAACTGTATGTCAATTAACCCCAAATTAATATACAGGTTTAAAGTAATTCCTATCAAAATGTAAGCAAAAATTATCCTACAATATAATGAAAAGACAAGGAACTGAAATAGCAAAAATAAAAGGACAAAATATTGTCCTTTTAAAAATAACAAAATAAAAGTAAAAAAAACATATGTGGAAAGACAAAAGAATTAGAATAGTGAAAGTATACACAATTTCAAGGTATTTTATAGCTAAAGTAACTAAGGTGATGAATTATTGGCAGTAGTGTAAGCACACAAGTCAATGGAACAGAGAACCCAGAAATAAATTCACAGAAATACGTCCAGCTGATTTTTGACAAAGGTGTGCAAGCAATTCAATAGAGGATAGACAGTCTTTTCAATAAATGGTGCGGGAACAATTTGACACGTACAAGCACAAAATGAACCTTGCCTTAAGTTAAAAATTAACTCAATATGGATCATGGACTTAAGTGTAAAATTTAAACTGTAAACTGTTTTTAAACATAGGTGAAAATCTTTGGGGATCCGAGAATAAGCAATGAGGTCTTAGACTTGACACCAAGAGCACAGTCTATGAAAGGAAAAAATAATACATTAGACTTCACTAAAATTAAACCCTTTTATTCTGTAAGACTCACTTAAGAATGCCTGGAAAAATATTTGCAGAACACACAGGCAACAAAAGATGACTGACTAGAATATATAAAGAACTCTCAAATCTCTAAGTAAACAAACAATCCAGTTAGAAAATAGACAAAAACATGAACAGGAACTCAACCAAAGAGGGTAGACAGATGGTAAGTAGGTATAATTTGAAAATACATTCAATTTCATTAGCTCTCAAAAATTTGTATCAACTGAAACCACAATGAAATATTGTAACACACCTATGAAAATGGCTAAAACAAAAAATTGTGACAACATCAAATGCTGGTGAGGGTGTGAAGAAATTGGATCACTCAGGTATTACTGGGTGGAATGTAAAATGTTCAGTCACTCTGGAAAGCAGTTCAGCAGTTTCTTAAAAAGTCAAACATGCAACTACCAGATGACCCAGTAATTACATTTGTGGGCATTTATCCCAGAGAAATGAAAATTTACTCTCACACAAATACTTATACAAGAATGTTTATAGAAGTTTTATTTGCAACAACCAAAAA
This sequence comes from Ovis canadensis, assembly GCF_042477335.2. Lineage (NCBI taxonomy): Eukaryota > Metazoa > Chordata > Mammalia > Artiodactyla > Bovidae > Ovis > Ovis canadensis. The sequence goes on along the minus strand of NC_091250.1, from coordinate 38,352,467 downwards.
GTAGAAGCAATGAGTAAACAAGCTGGAACATCCACACCATAGAATACTACTCAGCAAAACAAAGAAATGAATGATGGATACACACAACCAGCTGTATAGTTCTCCAGGAAATTAGGCTGAGTGGAAAAAAGTAATTCCAAAAGGTTACATACTGTATGATTTCATTTATATAATGTCCTTGATGTAAGGACATTATAGAAATGGAGAACAAATTAGCAGTTCCCAGGGACGGTGGAGCCTGGTGGGCTGCCGTCTATGGGATTGCACAGAGTCGGACACCACTGAAGCGACTTAGCAGCAGCAGCAGGGGTTAAGAAGATACGGAGGAAGGAGAGAAGTGGATGTGGCTATTAAAGAGGAATATGAGGGATCCATATGATGGAAATGTTCTGTGTCTTGACTGTAAAATTACTATAATTTTGTAATATCGTACTATAGTTTTGCAAAACATTACCATTGGGAGAAGCTGGTTTAATAAGTACATAAGATCTCCATATATTCTTTTTTTACAACTCCATGTGAATCTTCAGTTTTCTCAGAATAGGAAGTCAAATTTTTTAAAGAAAGATAATAAGGAAGTATTACAAACAACTTTATGATTATAAATTTAACAACTTAGGTAAAATGGCAAATTCTTTGCAAGACACTAAGTATCAAAGTGTAATAAATAACCTGAAGAATTCTCCATCAATTAAAGAAATTGGATATGTAGTTTAAAGTCTTCCTAAATGAGAATTCTAGGTCCAGAAGTCTTAACTGATAAAGTTTATTAAGCATTACAAGAAGTACCAATTCTACACAAATATACAGAAAAAAAGAGAAGGGAATGTTTTTCAACTCATTCTAAACTGGTGTCATTGTCCTGAGTGAGAACCAGACAAGAAGACACTACAAAAAAAGAAAAAAACTATATACCAATATGGCTAATAAGCATAGATGCAAATATCCTATATAAAATTTTAGCAAATTGAATTTAGTATATATAAACAAGATAATATATAATAACTGAAATTCAAATGTAGGTTCATTTAACATTCAAAAATCAATCAATGTATTTCAATATATCACTAAACTAAAAAAGAAAAAATCATCATCTCCATTGATTCAGAAAAAGCATTTGATAAAACCCAATATTTATTCATGCTATAAAATATGCTCAGCAAAGTTGGAATAGAAAGGAACTTTCTTAAGATGTATTAGAGTATATCTGGAAAACCTATAGCAAACATCAGAAGTTGTAAAGGCAGTTCAGTGGAGGAAGTAATCTTTTCAATGAATGATCCTGGAAAAATTGGGTATCCATTATATTTTTTAAAAGGACTATATGTGTAACTTAAATAACAGATCTAAAATTAAGGCTTCACACTACTAAAGTTCTGGAAGAAAACAAATGAAAGTCTAAGTCTGAATTAATCAGAGAGTTCTTTGATATAACACTGAAGCCACAATATAGTAAATGAATAAATAAATAAGACTTCAACACAATTATAAACTTCTGCTGTTCAACAGATGAAAAGATAAGCTTCCAAGTCTAGAAAGAAAGAAAACATGTATCTGATAATAGACTTTTATCTGGAATATAAAACAAATTCATAATTCAATAATAAAAAGCAACACAGTAAAAATGGACAGACTATTTGAACATTCATTACATCAAATGAAAAATAAGCATATGATAAGATACACTTTATAATTAGACATTAGAGTAATGCAAAGGAAATTTTAATGAGATAGTACCACACATAACATTTAGAATAGTTAAAACTAAAAAGACCAAGTTTATACCAAATGTTGCAAGAGTATTATTGAACTAGAATTCTCATAAGCTGCTGATGGGAATTTAAAATAATATAACTTTTTTTGGAGAACAGTTTGCAGCTTCTTAAACCTTTATACATATGGCAAACATATGCTCTAGCCATTTCATTCCTGGGTATTTACACATGAAAACAAATACTATGTGTATATATCTACACACGTAGTTATATACAATGTTTTAGCAACTTCATTTGTATAGCCCCAAACTGGAAGCAACCCAAATATCCATCAACAGAGGAGTGAATAAATAAGTTATGATATATCCATACAACAGAATCCTAGTCAACTATAAAGAGAAATTAACTACTAATAAACACAACAACATGGATAAATCTGAAACATGGATAAATCATGGATAAATCATCACCACTTGATTGTGGTGATGACTGTATAGTGTATACATATGTCAAAATTTATCAAATTGTATACTTTAAATATATGTAGTTTAGGTGCCTATGTAGTTAGTTGTGTCTAATGCTTTGTGACTCTTTGGACTGTAGCCCGCCAGGCTCCTCTGTCTATGGGGTTTTCCAGGCAAGAACACTGGAGCAGGTTGCCATTTCCTTCTCCAGGGGATCTTCCTGACCCAGGGACAGCACCTGCATCTCCTGTGTCTCCTGCACAGCAGGCAGATTCTTTATGGGTTAAGCCATCAGGAAAGCCCTTGTGTGATTTTACTGTATATAAATTATAACTCAGTAAAGCCATTAAAAAAGAAATATTTGCATTACCTAACTCTGGACAATGAGAATTAAAGAAAAACTTGCTGAAAGCTTCTGAGAAAATTATTTGATCTTAAGGAGCTATAAGATGTTTCTCTTTCACCCTCCCCCTCCCCACCCCCACCTCGATGGCTCAATGTGAAAAAGAAAGTATGTTGTCGATATTATAGCTGGAAGCCATCATTTGACCAAGAAGAAAGTCAGCGTGAGGAAATTGCTAACCCAGACACAGAAAAGCAGAAACAATTTCTTCTGAGAGGAACAGAAGAAAAATCGTGATTGCATTAAATCTGAAGTCCGTACCTAAGGATTTTCAACTACATGACCTAACAATATTCCATAATTGGTAAATTAGTTTTAGTCAGGATTCTATATCTTGCAATGAAAAACATCCTAACCAGGATAAGCATATTCTCATTTGAGAACCATATTAGCAATTAATAACAATGCAATCAGATGGAATTCTATTCTTGGTATTTAATTAAATTACCTATATATTTTAATAACCCTCAATATGTGTATCTACTGTGTGTAAGGTTTATAGGCCCTACAATATAGGAGATATCAGGTGTTTATATCCTCCCATCATAACTTTTTCCTCCTTTTGACAACAACACTCCAATTTTCCCTTAGCAAACTGCTTCTCTGGTGCTCTTAGTTCACATTTTTCAGGTGAGATAAGTCCTCCTTGTCACTAACAGGAGACATGTGATTCAAATGCATTGTGAGAAAGACTGGCAGCTGAGCCCAAGTCCCCAAATTTCACCTCTCAACCCCCTCTCTCAACTATTTCTCCTAAGAAAAAATTGGAGCAGGTAAGTGGGAACACCTGAATAGGGTCCTTGAGGTCATATGCTCCAGGGTCTCAGAAAGGAAAGACACTCTCTTTCACCTGTTGGTTCTTGTTGTTCCCTGTTTAATCACCAAGTCATGTCCAACTCTTTATCAACCCTATGGACTGTAGCTCACCAGGCTCCTCTTTCAGTTCAGTTCAGTTGCTCAGTCGTGTCCGACTCTTTGCGACCCTATGAATCACAGCACGCCAAGCCTCCCTGTCCATCACCTACTCCCGGAGTTCATTCAGACTCGTGTCCATCGAATCAGTGATGCCATCGAGCCATCTCATCCTCTGTCATCCCCTTCTCCTCCTGCCCCCAATCTCTCCCAGCATCAGAGTCTTTTCCAATGAGTCAACTCTTCGCATGAGGTGGCCAAAGTACTGGAGTTTCAGCTTCAGCATCATTCCTTCCAAAGAAATCCCAGGGCTGATCTCCTTCAGAATGGACTGGTTGGATCTCCTTGCAGTCCAAGGGACTCTCAAGAGTCTTCTCCAACACCACAGTTCAAAAGCATCAATTCTTTGGCACTCAGCCTTCTTCACAGTCCAACTCTCACATCCATACATGACCACAGGGAAAACCATAGCCTTGACTAGATGGATCTTTTTTGGCAAAGTAATGTCTCTGCTTTTTAATATACTATCTAGATTGGTTATAACTTTTCTTCCAAGGAATAAGCGTCTTTTAATTTCATGGCTGCAATCACCATCTGCAGTGATTTTGGAGCCCCCAAAAATAAAGTCTGACACTGTTTCCACTGTTTCCCCATCTATTTCCCATGAAGTGATGGGACCGGATACCATGATCTTCGTTTTCTGAATGTTGAGCTTTAAGCCAACTTTTTCACTCTCCTCTTTCACTTTCATCAAGAGGCTTTTTAGTTCCTCTTCACTTTCTGCCATAAGGATGGTGTCATCTGGAGGTTATTGATATTTCTCCCAGCAATGTTGATTCCAGCTTTTGTTTCTTCCAGCCCAGCGTTTCTCATGATGTACTCTGCATAGCAGTTAAATAAGCAGGGTGACAATAGACAGCCTTGACGTACTCCTTTTCCTATTTGGAACCAGTCTGTTGTCCCATGTCCAGTTCTAACTGTTGCTTCCTGACCTGCATATAGGTTTTCTCAAGAGGCAGGTCAGGCGGGCTGGTATTCCCATCTCTTTCAGAATTTTCCACAGTTTATTGTGATCCACACAGTCAGAGGCTTTGGCATAGTCAATAAAGCAGAAACAGATGTTTTTCTGGAACTCTCTTGCTTTTTGGATGATCCAGCGGATGTTGCAATTTGATCTGTGGTTCCTCTGCCTTTTCTAAAACAAGCTTGAACATCTGGAATTCACGGTTCACATATTGCTGAAGCCTGGCTTGGAGAATTTTGAGCATTACTTTACTCACATGTGAGATGAGTGCAACTGTGCAGTCATTTGAGCATTCTTTGGCATTGCCTTTCTTTGGGATTGGAATGAAAACTGACCTTTTCCAGTCCTGTGGCCACTGCTGAGTTTTCCAAATTTGCTGGCATATGGAGTGCAGCACTTTCACAGCATCGTCTTTCAGGATTTGAAATAGCTCCACTGGAATTCCATCACCTCCACTAGCTTTGTTCGTAGTGATGCTTTCTAAGGCCTACTTGACTTCACATTCCAGGATGTCTGGCTCTAGGTGAGTGATCACACCATCGTGATTATCTTTACGGCATGCATAAAGACAAGTTCCCAGTTTCATGGTTTCCAATGAAAGACTGTAGCATGAAACCGATGAGTCCCTCTAGGAAACAGCTACACATTTCCAAAGCTTCAGCTAGATGTTAACAGATGGCCAGTGGATTCACCACCAGCCCACAAGAGCGGAAGCTTTTCCCTTTGTCAATCTGCCACTGTACAAAAGACCCTAATCATTTGACCCGTCAAATAGGTCAGTTCATGCAGAGCCTGAGGACTGAGCAGGAAATGGAAAATAAGATCTTGCCCTAGTAGTACCAGCAAGCCAGAGGAGAAAAACCAAGATAATGCTTCAAACAGGTGTTTCATTGAAATAGAACTGTTGAAAGAGTCAGGTGAAATTTTTTTTTAAGTAATAAATTATTGAAGATATAATTAAAGGTTAAAAGATTAACAATTAAATACAGGATAGATGCCATAACTCAAGCAGAAAATCACTTTAAAATGTATAATAGCTACCTGTTGCTGTTCCTGATTGAAGTAACCAAAATGAAATAAGTGATGGAAATAACAGTGATATGCTGGTTAACATATTTTAAAAATCAATGCATTGCTGAAGTTTTGTGAAAGTCAGAAGCTCATACATTTCTTAAACTGAAAGCAGGAGGGAACAGCTGAAGAATTGCCTGGCTAGTCATTCTCCCTGTATAAAAAGAGAAGAATTCTCTCCTGAGAATTAATAACCACTCACACTGTAGGTAGTTGGTGGTCAAGAATACTTGAGTAGGGAATTTTAAGTGTTACCATGTTAATAGAAACAAATAACTCTTTGGAGTACTCAGCTTCAATTCAGCCTTCAAAGAACTTATTAAAATAAAGTTTCAAGAAATATAATTTATTATTTAAAACTCAGTTGATTTATTTAACATCATAGGAGATATATAGTTGAACAGGGAATTTGTGAACTTGAAGATAAATTTAAAGAAATTACCCAGAATTGCTGGGTCATAAGGTAGTTCTATTTGCAATTTTTTAAGGCATCTCCACACTGTTCTCCATAGTGGCTGTACTAGTTTGCATTCCCACCAACAGTGTAGGAGGGTTCCCTTTTCTCCACACCCTCTCCAGCATTTATTGCTTGCAGATTTTTGGATCGCAGCCATTCTGACTGGTGTGAAGTGGTACCTCATTGTGGTTTTGATTTGCATTTCTCTAATAATGAGTGATGTTGAGCATCTTTTCATGTGTTTGTTAGCCATCCGTGTGTCTTCTTTGGAGAAATGTCTATTTAGTTCTTTGGCCCATTTTTTGATAGGGTCGTTTATTTTTCTGGAGTTGAGCTGCAGAAGTTGCTTGTATATTTTTGAGATTAGTTGTTTGTCAGTTGCTTCATTAGCTATTATTTTCTCCCATTCAGAAGGCTGTCTTTTTACCTTGCTTATATTTTCCTTTGTTGTGCAGAAGCTTTTAATTTTAATTAGATCCCATTTGTCACTTCTGGGCATACACACCGAGGAAACCAGAATTGAAAGAGTCACATGTACCCCAATGTTCATCGCAGCACTGTTTATAATAGCCAGGACATGGAAACAACCTAGATGTCCATCAGCAGATGAATGGATAAGAAAGCTGTGGTACATATACACAATGGAGTATTACTCAGCGGTTAAAAAGAATTCATTTGAATCAGTTCTGATGAGATGGATGAAACTGGAGCCGATTATACAGAGTGAAGTAAGCCAGAAAGAAAAACACCAATACAGTATACTAACACATATATATGGAATTTAGGAAGATGGCAATGACGACCCTGTATGCAAGACAGGGAAAGAGACACAGATGTGTATAACGGACTTTTGGACTCAGAGGGAGAGGGAGAGGGTGGGATGATTTGGGAGAATGACATTCTAACATGTATACTATCATGTGAATTGAATCGCCAGTCTATGTTTGACGCAGGATGCAGCATGCTTGGGGCTGGTGCATGGGGATGACCCAGAAAGATGTTATGGGGAGGGAGGTGGGAGGGGGGTTCATGTTTGGGAATGCATGTAAGAATTAAAGATTTTAAAATGTAAAAAATAAAAAACTAAAAAAAAAAAAAAAGAAATTACCCAGAATTCAATTCAAAGATAAAGAAATGCTGAGTTACAGAAGTTAGAATAGTAAAATCTAACACATGCTTAATTAAATTTTCCAAAAGAAGAGACTAGAGAAAATGGAGGAGAGACAACGTTGCAAAAGATAATGGGGTCAGAATTTTCTAGAATTATTGAAAGATATTAAATATTTACTCAGATATTAAATCCTGAGATCCAGGAAGTGCTATTTAAAAAACAAAAACAAACAAAATCCAAGTGAGGCATATAAAAGCAGACCACAGCTACATCTGTCACAAGGAAACTGGGAAAAACAAAGAGGCCAGAAAAGCAGCAATTAGACTGATCCAAGCTGACTTCTGAAAAAGCAAGAATGAAATAAAAGTGGAATAACATCTGTAATGTAAAGAGGATGTGACTCCTAATCTAAATTACATAGGCAGTGAAATAGTCTCTTAAGACAATGACAAAATACAGATGCTGCTAAGTCACTTCAGTCGTGTCCGACTCTGTGCGACCCCAGAGACAGCAGCCCACCAGGCTCCCCTGTCCCTGGGATTCTCCAGGCAAGAACACTGGAGTGGGTTGCCATTTCCTTCTCCAATGCATGAAAGTGAAAAGTGAAAGGGAAGTCACTCAGTCGTGTCCAACTCTTAGCAACCCCACGGACTGAAGCCTACCAGGCTCCTCTGTCCATGGGATTTTCCAGGCAAGAGTACCGAAGTGGGGTGCCATCGCCTTCTCCGCAAAATACAAATATTTACCATCAAATGGTAATAAAGGTAATTCTGAATTATATGATTTGCTACTTGAGTATAGCCAAATGAGAAAAAGAGTGACTCAAATTGGCAGTGGTACTAACTTAGATAGAACTGCATCTCCATTCCAGAAGCTGAAGAACCAGTGTTGCTATTTTATAAGGTGACATTTGAGCAGAGGCTTGAAGGAAGGGAGGGGAGTAAACCATGTGGATATCCAAGGCTGTTCCAAGCATGGAAAAGAGTATTTGCATAAGCTCTGGGGCAGTAGGGGAGTCTGCTTGAGGTGTTCAAGGAGCAAGCAGACAGCCTTTCCTGGACCAGCGAGAGTAACCAGCAGAGTTGTAGGGGATGATCTCTGTAAGGATTCTGGTTATTTGTGCTGAGTCACCAAAGAAGCCACTGGAAATTTTCAACTGAGATAAGACTTGATCTAACCAGGTAGATAAAAAGCTTTAGAAACAATTTAGCTTCAAATCACCAAAAATTGTTCTTCTATGGACTAATGTAATCTGGTATTCAGGAGGCCTTCTGCTGATCCTGTTTGATGTAAGAATAGAATTTAAAATGGAGTAAATAGCACCCATGTGCTACAGAGTAGACGCTCTTCCCTGTTTATAATTTCCTTCTAACAAGCTTTAAAAAAGAACTAGATTGCTGAGTGCCTAAGGTCACACTCTATGACAAAGATGGTAATGTGTTCTTTACAGCATTTCCATCCTATAAACAGGCAATGCATCATGCTATGCTCCACAGCCTCTCTTTGTCCCTGTCAGGATGGATTAGCTACAGAAGGAGCTTACATGCCCCTTTAGAAACTGACCAGTTAAATTTTTTTATTTAAAAAAATATTTATTTATTTGCTTATTTGGCTGTACTGGGTCCTAGTTGCAGTACTCGGGGCCTTTGCTGCATGTGAGATCTTTCAGTTGCAGCAGGTGAACTCCTAGGTGCAGCCTGGGAACTCCCAGTTGCGGTATGTGGGATCCAGTTCCCTGACCAGGGCTCAAATCTGGGCCCCCTGTACTGGAGGCGTGGAGTCTCAACCATTGGACCACGAGGGAAGTCCCTAAATTCTTTTAAAATAGTGGTGATTTTGGATTTGCATTTTGTCACTCTGCGCTTGCTCTCCAGTTCCACTCTCTACTTCCTGCCATCCTACTTTGTGATTCTGGCTTCCAGTGGGCTTCTCTTAATGGGAACCACTGGAGGCGTAAATGGTGGAGAGAGGGGTGGGGTAATGTACTCTCCTGGCCACGGGGGGGACCTGTCTAGCTCATTTCTCTAGTGAAGTGCCCTGCCCTTTTCTAAAACTCCTCCTGTAGCTGCAAGCTCTTCTTTGGTTCCAGGCACTGCTCTCCCTCCATGCCCCTTCAGGCCTGGGAGTGTAAAGACTCCCTGTTCTTGTTAGCCCTGGGATGCCATTCTTTGTTGGTTTCCCTTAACTCTGCTCCCACCCCTGAAAGTAATTCCTTCAGCAAAGTCTTGTTAATGACTTGTTGATGGTGCCATCTGTTTTCTGTCCATACAAATTGCTATATAGAATAAGTTCAACTAGTTATATTTATTACCATTGATTTTCCTTTTATATACTTTGCACTTTATGACAAATTTTGAAATTTTCACATTTTTTTAAACTTAAAATTAAACATTGAGTCAAAAACCATTTACTTGATATCATACAATTCAACACAATGAACTAAATGCAATGACCCAGGAACTAGAGAAGCAAATAAGAAGAGTATCTTAGGCAACTTTGGGGTTCAGAAAAGATTGCACTGAGAAAGTGAGTAGGACTTGGTCACCACACAGCCTAGGGCTGCCCCTTTCTACTCAAGAATTGGGGGTCTCACTGCCCTATAACTTCAGGACCACCAGGGTTAGCTGCTCATAGTCTCACTCCAACCTCTCTTCAAGGTTCCCCTACTTTAGCAGTTCTAATGACACCTACCTATGACCATGTGGGCACATAGTCAGAAAAATTTAGATGTTAAGATTATGTAAGTGCTGCTATAACGATTTCTTTAATGAAAAGAATGTAATTCTAAAGCATACTGAATCTAAAACTTAAAAATAATTGTGAAGTTGTCAACAGAGAAGCAGCAGTGTTTGAATCTGTAATTCAGCAAGTCCTGACCCTGTTGTTGTTGTTGTTTTAAGTATTGCTGCCAAAGTGATGAATGTTGATCTATTATAATGGGCATTATTATGACAATATCTTTCAGATTCCTATAAAAACTTGTCAGGAGATATATGTATTCAAAGGCATATTTATCCTATTAAAGATATATGTGTGTGTGTGTATATATATATGCATCAGATCGTTACTTATGAGTAGCTCTGACAGCCAGATATAGAACCTTCCAGAAGACAGAAACCCCTTCCATATAAACAAGTAATTGGCAGCAGTCTCAAATCAGCCAATCTGATTTTATTCAAACCAATTTTGTAGGCTTCCAGGTGTCCTGACCAATCACCTTGGTTTACTGGAGACTGAGGGGTTCCTGAACAAAGTGCTTTCTGTGCTAAAACCACGATGGTACTGGGCAAACTGGGATGATTTGTTTCCTCTAGTTCTGTGTCCTCATGAAGGTCAGTAGAAGATATTTCTGTTTTGGGTTGAATTGTGTCTCCTGCCCACTCCCATAATTTGTATGTTGATGTCTTAACCTCCAGCAGCTCAGAATGTGACTGTGTTTGGGAAAGTCTTTAAAGAGCCAACTAAGTTTAAATGAGGTAGCTGGAGTGGGCCCTGATCCAATATGACTGGTGTTCGTACAATAAGGAGAGATTAGAACAGACATACTAAGGGACCCATGTGTAGACACAGCGAAAAAAAGTTCTCTCTAAACCAAGGAGAGAGGCCTTAGAAAGAATCAACCCAGCTGGTACCTTACTCTTGGATTTGTAGCCTCCAGAATCAGGAGAAAAACCAATTTCTATTGTTTAAGGAACATATTATATGGCAGCCCTAACTGAAATCACAGTCTCTAATAGTTATTTTTGACTGTGAATTTTGACTGACAGTTAGAGCCTAATCTCCCCTTCCTGAGAGTTTCTCTTCTTCTCAGGCTTCCTCCTCACTGTTCACACAGGAAGACCTGTCCCCAGAAATTCCTTCACCTAGACTATGACCTCCACACTTCCCACTTCCCTTTTCTTCTAGCTCCTTGTTCCTTCATACTCCTCTTTTTTTTTTTTAATTAACTCCATAACTCATTAAACTATTTATCAACCCTTCCAAACTTCCTTTAACCCTGGCACTCTGTAAGTATTAGTCACATACGTGAAAAATGACACTAGCTTCTCTTTCCTCCTTTCTTTCTTCTCACTCCAAATTCTTCTGCATTTATTGTTTTCCTGTCTCCATTTCCCACTCCCTCGTCAGCCCCCTATAACCTGGTTCCTGGCTCTCATGATTATATTGAAACTTTAAAGTAACCTAGACTGCAGCCATGGGTATCAGTGCCATTTTGAAAATATTATAATGAGGTCTCCTTTCCTTCCAAACAAAGTACAAGGTGGTTTCTTTCCTTAGCTGCATAAGCATTCCCTGAAGCCATGCTTGGAATTTCATAATTTCCCAGTAAACAGTTTCTTCTTAGTCTGACCTCTTAGGAACTGTCTGCAGTATCTTACACTGTTGAACACTCTCTGACCCTTGAAACTCTCTCTTCTCTGGTTTTCCAAGCCTTCTTCCTACCTTCAGTGGCACCTGCGGAGTCTTTAAGTGTCTCTATCTTTCTCTCCTCTTGCTTGCTATACACACACACACCCACACACACCAACTCCAGAAATAGTTGCTCATCAAATTTCTGTTCTTGGTTCTCTTCTCTTCCAGCTCTCTTTGGTCACTAATGTTTTAGAAACACACTCATGACAACCACCACCACATCTTTGTAGTTATCTCTTGATTTAGATCACCAATCCTATGTTTCTCAGAGCACTGGGCTTGAATTTCCAACTGAATGTTAGTCACTGCCACATGGTCTCATAGAGCCTATTATGATTAACATGACGAAAACTGAACTCATGTTTCCACAGATTCTTTCTCAGTTATGATGTTACCATTCTAATTACTCAGACTAGAAAACTCAGAGCTATCTCAGTGTTTCTCCCACTTGACCTGCATGTATTATCTGTAAGCACATCCTATTGACCCTAGCTTCTAAAATCTCTTAAATCCTTCTCCTTTTCACTACCTTGGATAGTTTAGTGCAGCGATTAAGAGCATGGATATCAGCAGCAAATCAACTGAATTTGAATCCTTATTCCCCTACTACTACCTAGGTATGAAACCTTAGGAAAATTATTTGATTCTTAGACTGTAAAAATAGGCATAAAAGGAACCTATTTCATATGATTGTTTGAGTTAAATAAGTTAATACATGTGTGTGTGTGCTAAGACATTTGAGTTGTGTTCAACTCTTTGCAACCCTACGGACTGTAGCCTGCCAGGCTCCTCTGTTCGTAAGATTCTCCAGGCAAGAATACTGGAGTGGGTTGCCATGGCCTCCTCCAGGGAATCTTCTTGACTCTGGGATCGAACCCAAGTCTCCTGTGTCTCCTGCACTACAGGTGGATTCTTTACCCACTGAACCACCTGGGAAGCCCTCCCTAATACATGTGTAGCAAAGATTAATTGGGTGCTCACCCAACCTATTTCCTTTTCCTAAATACCCAGCAAAACTATTTCCTGGGTCCCTTGCGTTAAAGCGGGGCCATGGAATATGAGCAGAAGTGTTGTATCACTTTCAATCAAAGGGAGCTGAAAGAAGACATGCATTTCCTATGCTCCTTCTCTTCCTTCTCTGAGGCAAAAATTGGAAGCAACACATAATAATGGAGGAGTTAGATGATGGGAGGATTCTGAAGGGTTGAGTCCTGTCTGGAGGAGAGCTGTCCCTGTGTGCCACCACCCAGGAGCTTCTGCAGTAGATTGTGAGTGAGTGAGAAGTGACATTTTAAAGTTTTACTGCGCTGAATCCCTGAGATTTTGGTTAAAAAAAAAAAAATCTGATAGTCTTATTCATCCCAAACATCACATAAATATGCTGGAAACAATGCCACAAATAATAAGCACTTGTTCTACTGCTACGATATGAGGTTGAGTCCAAATCATCTTTCACTTAGATTATGAGAGGATCTCATAAAATAACTTTCTAGCCTGAGTAGTTTGTTTATTTAAGGTATATTGTGCCATGGAAGTCTTTGTTTTGCCCAGTTACATTGTTGGTAAATTCCAAATGATTAATGTACAGAAGCAAAAGACTATTGTGTTCCCCATAAAGAGGTAAAGCAGTGATACTCCATTCCTTCTTTACTGCCTCAAAGAAAAGGATCTATGATGCCAGGACTTCTACAGCCTATTTTCCACAATTTGTCACTTCTCTCCCACCACCTGCATCTTAGCCTCCTAAAAGCAGAGGTCAAGTTGCCTTGGGTCCAAACCCTGACTCTCCCATATTTTCTCCTTTTCAGGTCTCTCCATGTCTGGGATATACTCTTATGACCAATTCTTTGGTGAAACAATGTGTATAACATTTTAAAGAAAAGAATAATTAATCTTTAAAGACATTTACTATTTATGGAACAGATTTTATGCGCTGTGAATGTGCTTTAGAAAGGTGATGTTAGAGCTGAAGGAAAGTTGTTATGGTTGGTCCCAAGGTCACCGCAGATATTCACTCCAGACCCAAACAAATGGATCTCTACTCCTCTGCCAAACACTCCATCAAGAAGACTCTTTTCGTTTTCTTTAATGTTGAGTTTTTTAAAATTTGGTTGTGCTGGGTCTTAGTCGAGGCACACGGGATCTTCAATCTTTAGTTGTGGTATGTGGGACCTAGTGCCCTGATCAGGAATGGAACCCTACAGCCTTCCACCCTCCTCCCCCTCTTCCCCGCCCCTTTGGGGGGGGGGCGGAGTCTTAGCCACTGGACCACCAGGAAAGTCCCAAGAAGATTCTTATAACCTGAGAGGGCAGGAGGGAAGGCAAGGAGTGGGCTCCAAGGGAATATTGCTGGGGCAATTTAATGCCATAGCAACGCTTGGCCTGGTGGTTCCCTGATTCGTGATGTTTTAAAGTTCAATTTACACGGTTATCACTAAATTCAGTAATGAGATAATTAGCTCTAAACTATTTCAGCTCAGTTTCTTGTTTGTCAGTTGAGGGGAACTAATCTACCCCAAGGGATTCCCTGCCCGCACGTAGCACAGGGCCTGGCACGTAAAGCTCAAAAGCTAGTGAATGGTGATCACTGGGAGGCCCCTCTGTGACTTCTATCATCGATCTCTCCAGAAGAAAAAAAAAAGAGACAAATTTCCCATTTGCTGGATCAGTATTTCTTTATGAGCTTGTGAACCAAAACCATTTCTACCATCATCACTATAATTCCACCCACAGTGATTATCATAAAGGGCTGACTATGCCCTGTAATTGGAAGTTCTGAATAGCTGTCAAAACCAGGAGATTTGAGACCTCACCCAAAACCAATAGGTGTTCAGACTTTCCTGGACAGAAATCAGTTAGTTATGTTATAGACATTCCAGTTTAGTCTGTGAAGAGGTTTGAGAGTAACTGAGAGCACTTAAATGGAATATACCGATGAGATTTATTTTTATACACAGCATGCTTGGCCCCATGCCGACCCATCATCCCCTCCAGATGCTGGGGCCTGTCCTCAGGGGCTCTGGACCGCTCAACTCTGGACAGCCGCACGGCCGCCGCCTCCGCGCCTCCCGCTTCTCGGGAAGACTCGGCCCCGCAGGCGCTTGCAGGGGGCGTCCCCGTCCGCTTCTGCCCTCGGGGCTCCGGGAGCGCCGGCGGGGAGCCCGGGCGTCCCGCCCGCCGAGCGCGCGCCCCTCGCCTGCGCCCCGCAGCGGCTCAGGGGGCGCGCGCCGAGCGCGCAGGCGGGGCCGGGCCGGGGTCGCGCGGCCCCCGGGAGTGCGGGCTTTCCCCACCCCCGGCGGCGACCCCACCTCCCGCCCCCGCGGCTTGCGCGCGTGTGTCCGTCTGTCTGTCTTCTCTTTCGACGTCAGTGGGAATTTCCAGCCAGGAAGTGAGAGAGTGAGCGAGAGAGAAAGAGAGAGAAGTGCACCCGCGAGCCGGGGCAGGAAGAGGAGGTTTCGCCACCGGAGCGGCCCGGCGACGCGCTGACAGCTTCCCCTGCCCTTCCCGTCGGTCGGGCCTCGCCGCCGCCGCCGCCCTCGGCCTGCGCCCAGTCGCCGGCCCGGCCCCGAGCGCGCAGCGCAGCCCCGGCCGGAGCCGCCGCGGCCGGGAAGGCGGCGACGCCGCGGCCCCGCAGCCCCGCGCCCGGCGTTCCCTGCTCCCGCGCTGCGGCCATGGCGCGGCGCTGACCGGCCCGGCGAGACCGCGCGCCCGCCTGCCGGCCCGGACCCGAGCCGACCCGCCCGCCGCCCGGACCCGCTCCGGCCCCGGCCGGCCGCCGCCGCTCCGCCCCCCGGCCCCCAGGCCCGCGCCGCCCCGGAGCGGGAGCCCCAGGCGCAGGGAGGCCGACGCGGACCTGCCAGCAGGGTAAGCCAGACTCGGGCACGCGGGGGCCGCGCCGGCCCGGCTCCCGCCGCCCGCGCGCCCCGCACCCCTCCGGCCCCGCTCGGACTTCCTCATTCCTGCGCGAGCCGTCCGGCTAGACCGCAGGGGAAGGTTGACAGCGGTGGAGAGGCGCATGGGCTCGGCGAGCCGGGGGCCAGGCACATCCGGACCGAGCACGGGCCGGTCGGCCGGAGGGCCGCGGCTGCTCGCCCGGGCAGTTCCTTCTCTGTCCCTCCGCCGGGCGGGAACGGGAAGCGGAGGGGAACTCGGGGAAACTTTTGTTTATAGCCACCCTCACTCCCTGCCGGCGGGTGGCTTGAGGATTAGGGTGCGCTTGGGCGCGGAGGAGAGAGGGGGAAGGTGGTTGGTGCAGTGCCGAACCAGATTTCACCTAAGGGCGTTTCACGAAATGAAAGCAGAAGTGCATGTCAGTCCTTTCGGCTGGGAAAGCCCTCCCCGCTCCCCCAGATTGACCGGACAGCCTTATTCCAGAACTCCTACTTCCTAAAGAAGCCCCCAGTTCCCTCACACTCTCTCGCACACCACCCCCCCCGCCCCCCCCCCCCCCAACCAGGATAGATTATATTCACCTACTATAGGACCTGTGTGTACCTTTCAAAAAATGAGGGCCTGGTACTGATCCTACAGGGACTAGCATTTGAAAGCGAAATACCCACTTAGGACACTTTTGAGACAGTCTGATTATGTAAAACACTTGGACCATGTGTTGTGCATAACTTCTAAAACAAAAATGATATAAGCAAAGCTATTGTGACATTTTAAAATAATAAATTTTAAAAATAGCTGAGTTTTCGTATACAATTTTGAGGAAGAAGTCAAAATATTATCTTTCTCATCTTCAGAACTTGTCGGTAGACGCGCTGTTCTGAGCATACAGATGACTGCAGTAGACCGTGTGTCTGGAAATGCAGAGTATTTTAACCAATAGAGTAAATGTTCAGATTGTGTGCTTTTAGTCTATAGGTTGAACAGTAATGAAATTACCGGGAGTGTTGTATGAGAATCAATGCCAGGTAAAATTTCTCATTAATTTACTGTAGTAAATTAGGAGAGTTGCTTGTAGGATGATTGGTTGGTTGGTTGACCGTGTTGATTATCAAGATTTAAGATCTTTTCGTGGACTTTGTTAAGTAGGGTTTTTTAGCATTGCAGCTAACTAAATAACTATATTTAACTTAAGGGTTTTGTTACAAAGCCCGTAATCTGTGAAAATGACTATGGTATTACTAAAACATTTAATAACTCTGGCATAGAAATGGCTCCTCTACAAACTAGTGATCTTTAGTAAACACTGAAGCTTAGGATTGAGGTAGTCAGTGCTTATTTTTCTGGCAAAATACCTCAGTTGAATATTCCTGAGTAGTTTAAATTGCATTTGTGTTTGCTAGAACTTTTAAAAGGGGATCTGATTAAAATAAAGCCCTCAGCTGAAGCATGTTGTTTTCCTGATTTTAACATTGTGCTTTCTAGAGATGAGTCCTTTTACTGTTTGATGCGCTAAAGAAATCATATAAATAACTTAAAGCAAAGCATTTTTTTTGAGCTTATAAACTGCAGAAGATAGGAAATAAAGAGAGATTGATTTATCATGTAATTAAATTGCTAAAGTGAGAAGAAATAAAGCAAACAGAGATCTCCTGAATTTACTTATCTGTATTGACATACCTGCAACTCCTCAAAGCCCTCTAGAGCTTATTTAGATAAAATGTCTTCCTAAGCCACGGCCTACTGGGCAAATGTGAACACAAAGAAAGACTCATTATGTGTAGATTTAATGCTGGCAGTGAAATACTGCTTGCTGTGAACAGAAAACCACTTCTAACTTTGAAAGACTTTTTCAGGAAAATGCCCTAATCACATTAGGGGTTGGTGGCATTTGAAAATCTGTTATCTTTGTTTTAAACTTTCAATTTTATCTTATGTCCTGCAGCTGGCATTTACATGGGCTAAATAAACGCCCCTGTTTTTCAAACTCGTTAGTAAATACTGGAGTATAGGTACAAAAATAGTTGTTCCCCTTTGTAAGCACTCCTTTGATCTTTGCACTTCCTTCTTCTACCTCTTAAACAAGATCATCTGTAATGACTGATTTGCCCTTAATGAAAGCTCAGTTGGTCTGAAATAGGCAGAACTTTAGATTTAGTGATCACAGTCCTCATATTTCTCTTGTTAGGTTCCTTGGAACAAATTGACACTAGTTGAGAAACTGGTATCTATGGAGCTTGTTTTTACTACTGCTTTCAGACTTCCAGATAACTGATGAAGAAAGTTACTACCTTAACTTAACTTTCAGGGATTGCTCATTGTGGTAGATGGAAGGCCTCGATAAGGAATTGGCAGCTACAGGAATCTTGGACTATCATTCAATCAGCAAGCCCTTATTTTTACCTAATTTATGAGAGGTATTCCCCTGTTCAGAAGAGGTGAAAGTTCTGGCTTCTGGGGGAAGTGGTTACTTCATAACCTTCAATTAGTTTGAACTTGGGAGAAGTAAGAACAGTAGTTGATATTTTGAAACAATACATTTAAAAAATGATATCTGACTTTCTGTATAAATTTTTTATAAAGTAGTCAAAATATCTTTTTTCAGAACTAATTAGTAGAAGTGCTGTTCTGAGCACAGAAATGACTGCTGTAGAAAGTATATGTGGAAATGCAGAGTAGTTTAACCAGTAAGAGGGAATATTCAGGTTATACTCTTCTAGTCTACTATTAACTAGGAGTGGATGCTTAAGAATCAATGGCTATGCAAAATTTTTATTTCCCTTTTAGTAGGGAGGTTGTTTTGTTTGGCTGATTGGTTTTCTGTTTATACGATAAATTATATAAAGGTGGCATGATTTATGTTTTAGGAAGAGAAGGAGGAAGGGAAAGAACAGAATTTTCAGGCTAGGAGACACTTTTAAACGTGCTGCCGCTGTACCTACATTTGTTCTATTCAGAGTTAATTGACGGCTGCTTCTTGATGACCAGAAAACCACATTGAAGCAGTTTACCCTGCGTTCTGGGAATGACTTCTCATTTGCTGTCTTGTATCTCCCATAAATACTAAATTCCCCTAGAGTATTCTTAGAGGTGAGCAAATAAGTCATCAGAAATATACCCAGTTGATCCTGTCACTGCTTAGGAGACTGAGAGTTTTTAAGACAGAGGCATTCATTCATGTTCAGAGAAAAAAGTTGGGACTTGCGACATAGTTCATCAAGTCAGTTTAGTTCCTTGAGCATGATTTTTGTTTTTTCCTTTTAAATCAAAAAAGATTAATATTTGCAACCAGATAATCTAGGGGAGTTAGTAGTTAAGATAATATTACCAAGACACTTATCTTGGCAATATTTCATTAATTAGTATCCAGTGCCTCTCTGTTAGATGAAAAAAAGTAACATTCTTTGCACAATGATGACATTGTTTCATACCTTTGGTGTCTGTTGTTTTAGAGAGGGGTCCTGAATGCAAATTAACATGCTTTCATATTTTCAGATGAAGTTGGTAGACCTACTGTTGAACATCAACTAACAGCTTAGAAAATAAGTTGTGAAGTGAAATCTTATTGCTTGACTAAAATTAAACCTAAGCAGTTTTACACAACAGTGAGACACAGTATGATTTGTTAAAGAGTATAGACTCTTCAAGATTGTAGATTATGGGTGAAAATATTTGTTACATTTAGAATATTAATCCTAAAAAAATCATTGTATTTTAAAATTTTAACATTGTATTTTAAATTTTAAAAATAAATTAGTTTATTATTCTCTTATATTTTTTACAGTAACTGATCAATTTAATTATCAGTAGTACAAGTTTCAGCTGCATTACTTTCTTGCCTATTTGATAGTAGAATAATGAAACAGATGGTTTAATTCCCCATTACAAATTGGCTTTTTACTTTTCATTTACATCTCATCATTAGGCCAAAAATCTTACAACCAGCTTTTATTCTGACCCATAAGGGGTACTTTTTAATAAATTATTGTTCTAGTGAATTTCAAATGCTCTTTGAATATGAATATGGTATATAAGAAGTAAGAATTAGTTTTTTACTTCTTCCCAGAATGCAAGGTAAAATAGTATAATTTTTGTTCTTTGCAGAAAATGGCTGCCTTTTTTTTTAAAGAAACAAAACAGAGCAAAACTTATGGGATTCTTTCATTCAACAAATAGTTGTTGAGTGCTTTCTATGTACCAGCAAGTGCAAAGTGTCAGATATTTGCCAGTATAGATTGGATATAATTTCTTTTTAGTTGGAACTATGGGATTTTTATTTTCTCAGATAGTTATTTTCCTCTCCTTTTTAACGAATTAAGGCATAAAGAATTTTACAAAAGCTCCATCAGTCAGAATTTTTTTTTTTTTTTCATAACTTCTGGGCATAACACACAGAGCTAAAATGTTGTCACAGTCTTCACTGTAGGAATCAAAAATTATATGGACAGTTCAAACATTTCCTACTGGAAAATAAAACTTTGAGTTTTTCTTAGATTTAAGCCTTTGGATACATGAGATTCATTGCATTAGTGCTTGTACATGAAATTTTTAGTTTTTTGCTAACTTGGACTAAAAAAACCCAAAATCTATGTAAAGTTAAGCATTCATCTATAGTAAGAGTTTAATTAACATTAAGGAAATAATTGCTAAGATGAACTTTGTCAAAATAATTATTTTACAAAATTATCATTTTTATTATTACTAGTTATTGCGTAGTTTTACTAAACACATCAAACTATATTTCAGTGTCAGGGCAAATGTATCCTTCATTTTTATCTCCAGAAATCAATTCTAATGATATTAAGCATGAAAGAATAAAAATTAAAAGTGATGACAGATTCGCTAATCTATTCATTGGTTCTAGGTTCAAGCCTGCAGTTCATTTGAACAGTGAAAATAAATTGCTTAATTGTCTTGGAAAATATGTCTTCCAAGACAAGAATTTTAGGAATGGAGAAAATGACTCTTTTTTTTTTTTTTAGTGTTTTAACCTGAATCCCTGACTCATGTTTTATTGATGTTTTAAGAACTTTGTCTATTAGTTCTTAACTTAGGTGTAGGTTTGTTTTCTAAATTAACCATTTATTGGTGTTTGATCATTAAGACTTACAAAGAATGTATTTTTCTTTAAATGGGAGCTAGGTGTGGTCCTATGGAGAAGGCAATGGCACCCCACTCCAGTACTCTTGCCTGGAAAATCCCATGGACGGAGGAGCCTCGTGGGCTACAGTCCATGGGGTCGCTACGAGTTGGAGACGACTGAGCAACTTCACTTTGACTTTTCGCTTTCATGCATTGGAGAAGGAAATGGCAACCCACTCCAGTATTCTTGCCTGGAGAATCCCAGGGACGGTGGAGCCTGGTGGGCTACCATCTATGGGGTAGCACAGAGTTGGACACGACTGAAGCGACTTAGTAGTAGTTAGTAGTAGTAGTAGGTGTGGTCCTGAGATCAGAGGAAAAGAATCCCTAAAACTGTACAACATCTGGTGTGATGCTGTAGATATAATATAAGCACCTGTGTGACTTACAAAGTTAGAGACAATATGGAAGGATGGAAGGCAGATGATTGGCTGTTCATATAGAGCACATTTAAAGCAGAGAGGAGAAAACATGAAGTTAATAGAAGTTAAATTTAATATTGAAAATTTTGGCCAAAACAAAGGATAAGGAAAGTATAGATAAAGTTTTGGGGAGAATCCTGTATGAAATTAGATCTTGAACTTTATTTTTTACTTAAATGTAAAAAATAAAAATAATCTAGAAAGTGAATCAGAATTCCAGAGAAAGGGATAAATTCTATATATTATGGATGAGAAGAGAAAGGTCAGAATGAAAGGAAGAAGGGAAAGGTTGTCCTTGAAGAGAACTTTTTTGTAGATATTTCGCTGTGGCTTATCCTCCTTTTGATTAATTGAAATCAGTGGTCATTTCTCCCACATTCTGAAGTCAGTTGTGTTAAGCAGACCTCAGTACATGTGAGACATTATAAGCAAAAGCATGGTTTTTGACAACAGTTAATGGTACTTGCTCCTGTGCTATGTCATACCGTTCATTTGATATAACGCCTTTATGATTTCTCCATGTGTTTACCCAGTTTCCCATTTTAGACATTTAACTAAATGTAGCAAGCACAGTGGTCATGCATGGATGTGAGAGTTGGACTGTGAAGAAAGCTGAGTGCTAAAGAATTGATGCTTTTGAACTGTGGTGTTGGAGAAGACGCTTGAGAGTGCCTTGGACTGCAAGGAGATCCAACCAGTCCATTCTGAAGGAGATCAGCCCTGGGATTTCTTTGGAAGGAATGATGCTAAAGCTGAAACTCCAATACTTTGGCCACCTCACGCGAAGAGTTGACTCATTGGAAAAGACTCTGATGCTGGGAGGGATTGGGGGCAGGAGGAGAAGGGGACGACAGAGGATGAGATGCCTGGATGGCATCACGGACTTGATGGACGTGAGTTTGAGTGAACTCCGGGAGTTGGTGATGGACAGGGAGATTCATGGGGTCGATTCATGGGGTCGCAAAGAGTCGGACATGACTGAGCAACTGAACTGAACAAGCACAGCTTGGAACATTTTAGTATTTCCTGACTATTTTAAAACATTGCCTTATCAGTCATTTACCTTGAAGTTCTTTTCCTTGATGGGCAGGGAAAGTTTCCAATTTCTCTTAGAAAATCTACCATGATGGTCAAATAGGAATTAGTCCAAGTTGAAATAGATTCCTAATGGGGGTGGTGCCACTTGGGGAGCACGTGGCAGTTGTGCTGTTCTTACTAAGTATGTGTTAAACTGAAGGAGTCCATTCATTCAAGGCAGGCCGCAGAAAATAATTTTATTGCTATGGGACTTAAGTATCATTACATGGATGTCCTCATCAATATGCCAATATCAAATTTATCATCATTTCCACCCACCAAATTGCTTTTCCCAGCACGTTAGGGAATGCAGTTGTTGGCCCACTATGACCCACTCAGTAGGTTTCCCATGCCAGAAATATAGGAACCCATTCTTCATGAACACTCACTTATTTCTTCCAGAACCTCACCAAATTCTATCAGTTCAGACTCCTCTCCTCTCCGGAATCCATCCCTTCCTCACTGAATCTCTAGCTTTCATTTTTGCATTGTCTCTTGATGCATAATCTCCTGCTTCTAGTCCATCCTTCATTTTAGCATAAAAGTCAGCTTTCTAAAGGGCGAGTCTCATCATATCTCAATCTTTGTATTTCTGAAATGAATCTCCATTGTCTTCACAAGCTGATTCCTGCACCCCTCACCTGAAAACTCTACTCCTCCTCCGTCCTCTGTTTCTCAAGTCATCCAGATCACTTTTCAGTTCCTGTCCACCATGTTTGCTCACTTTGGATGCCTCTGCATATGCATTCGCTGGGTGAGGAGAACCCTTTCCTTCCTAGCCACTGTACTCACTACGCAGGCTTCAGGCATCATGTACACATCACCATTTCTCTGTCCCTTCTCTATCCATTCTCCCTGACCTCCCTATAAAGTCTTTGGTGCTCCCAGTCCATGGACTCTTGACTTCCTATACTTTCTAGGCAGAAGATATCTTGACAGCAGGGATTTCATCTTGCTTTTTATTTGCACAGCACCCGGTAAGTTTGCTGATTGAATAAGTAAATAACTAGCCAAATATTGGTAGACTGCTATTGACAAGCTGTGTGATTTGGGGCAAATTAATTTCTCTGGGCCTCATTTTTTCTCTTCAAAAGAAAAAAAAAGGTTAGACTAAGCATCTCCTCCCTCAAATTATTTTTTTCTTGTAATAGTACTGTTGGAAGATTTCCAATTTTCTTGCTTTATTGAGATAGGTCAACTTAAGGAAGATGCATGTGAGAAGGTACAAAGACAATTCTTGATTATCATATGAGGATAATATGAGGAGCTCTCTATTTTTGTATTCTGAGTTATCATTTATGGTCCCAGTCCAGCTTCTTCCTGACATTCAGGTGTTCTGGAGTTGCATCTTTTTGTCGTTAATTATTCTTTACTCAATGTTCATATCACCAAAGAAATTGAAGGCAAAGGTGACACAGAAATTGAATGTAAAGTTCAGTATTTTGGTTCTGAATTGGTTCAAGGTCTCACTAATTATAGCTATATTTGGAGGAAGAAGATAGGTAAGTGGTAGTGGTATGAGTTGAGTCCTCATCTTTCATAGCAAGAACACAATGTCTGAACTTGATCAACTAAGAAAAAAGATATAAGCATGGTGTTTGGAGATATGAAAAGAACACCCAGGAAAACCAAAAAGAGGAAGTTAAGAGCGTTGAAAAGTAATCACTCTGAAAAAGAACTTTTACGTTTTGTATAAGCTCTTCCACTTGTGTGATGTAGAATTTCTTTTTAACCATTAATTCTTTCGAATATATGTTGAGTCCTTCCTACGTGCCAGGTACACTGGGAATGTAATGTTGAACAAGACAAATACATGACTCCATGGAGCTTATTAGATCATGTAATGTTTTCATTAAAAAAAAACTTTTTATAATAGCTTTTTAGAAATGGGAAAATCACATAATTAAGAAACTGCCCAAACCACGAAAGTATGGATCTAATGAATTATCTCAAAGTGAACACATTTAGTGTTAAATAGAACATTACCAGCACCCAAAAGCCCCCTTTCTGCTCCTTCTTAGTCAAGATTCCTACCCTTCACTCTCATTTAAAAGGTTTCATTAATGACTGTTGGATTACATATATGTTGATTCCATGACTCATTCATCCACATACAGTTGAGAGTTGACTGAATGATTTCATTAATTCCAGGTGCTAACAGTGAGATTCACAAAAGTTGCGTTCTCTTATGGTTAAAAGCCCTATAGGCAGTTCATTTTAGATTTTCCTCACTAAACAAAACATATAAATAAAAACGTAAAGCAAATCACATTTTCACACTAATTTGTCATTTATGAGTTTGAGTAAATATTTTGTTTATTGCCATGTATTCAAGATCACTGACAGAGACATGAGAGAAAGAAATATTTGCATCAGATCTTTTCAGACATAGAAGAGAGGGTGGTTAACCTTTTTCCCCTCTGCTCACTTTATACACTGGCATCTGCATATATTGAAGGGTTTATCTACGGGAGTGGTCATTGTGAAAAGGCCTTCATATCAAGACTCTAGAAGTGAACAGTCCCCTGTATAAGGCCTGATTTTGGTGCCTGTAAGTCATTATGTGTATATATGATTTTTTTTCTTTGAGGAAACCATTTTCTCCCTCTAGGAATATGCAAAGAAGCATGTATTGCTGGTTCACATGATAAATCCTTGTCTCTTAAAACATAAGGGACATTTTTATTGATATTGGAGAATTAGTAAAAAATGAAAATCCAAACTAAAGTTATCAGATTTAAGAGAATGTGATCAGTTTCTCTATATTTGATCAAAAGAATATTTTTAATGTCTTAGGAATTCCCTGGCGGTCCAGTGGTTAGGGCTCCATGCTTCCACTGCAGGGGGGCACAGGTTTGATCCCTTGTCTCACTAGTTGTGGGGCTAAGATCCCACATGCCACACAGCATGGCCAAAAAAATGAAAAAACAACATTAATCTCTAATTCGTAATCTGTGAAGTCTCCTCCTCCTCAATTTGCAAATATAAATACTCCATAATAGTACTCAAGACAAAGGCCATACATGAAATTAAAATTTGGTCATACTCTATTTTTATTATAATTTTAGTTTTTTAGAGCAGTTTAAAGTTTACAGAAAAATTGAGGGGAAAAACAGGGATATACCATATACTGCCTGTCCCACACATGCATAGCTTCCCCCATAATCAGTGTTTCCTACCACAGCAGTGTATTTGTTGCAACTGATGAACCAACATTAACATATCATAATCACACAAAGTCCAAAGTTTACATTATGGTTCATTCTTGGTGTGTGCGTTCTGTGGGTTTGGACAGGTGTATAATTACAAGTGTCCATTGTCATGGTATCATACAAGAGTATATATCTCACTGTCCTAGGAAGCCTCTGTGCTCTGTAGAGACATGCATCCTGCACCCCCATCATACTCTAGTTTCAGGGAGGAAGAAATCTATAGAAATAGAAATGTGGAAGCAAAAAGTGCAGAACAAAGTCCAGTAAATCAAATCCCTTTTTGATGCCGCTTGTATGAAAGACCTTAAACTTTGAGTAAGTATGTTCAGTTGGTTTTAATGTGGAAATGGTAGCAATATTTCATGAGTAACTTCGGTTATAACATGAAAGGTTTTAGATAATTTATGATAATTTTTAGAGAACTTCCCTAGCTACCCAAATTTATTTTCGCCAGATTTTATCCTGCTATAGTGCAAACAAAAAGAAATGTTACTAGAATGGAATCTGCCATTTGATATGTGCTTAGTCACTCAGTCGTGTCTGACACTTTTGCGACCCCATGGACTGCAGCCCGCCAGGCTGGAGTGGGTTGCCATGCCCTCCTCCAGCCATTTGATATACCTGACATTTAATTATAATATTCAAAAATGTCCAAAACATCTTTGATCCTATGCATTTCAGTCATTTATGATTAAGAAAACACCATAGGCAAAGATTTGTTTCTTACAGAAAGCGTTGGAATTCATTCTAGTCACTTCTCTCAGAAAATCCTTGTCCCCCATGATTGCAGTGGACAAGATACAGTGAGAATTTAGATGCTTCTTTCATACAGGGGAATGAGGTTGTATTTACTATGCTTATTGATTCTAAGGCACACCTCCAATATAACATCTTGAGTTAATCATATATATTTGAAGATTTTCTAGATATCTTTCTGTTCTTAGTTTTTAACTTAGTTTCATTGTGTTCGAATAATATATTTTGTGCGCTTTTGCTTCCTTGAAATTTACCGAAACTTGTTTTATGATCCAGCATATAATTTATCAAGACTTGTTTTATGATCCAGCATACAGTCTTGGAGGAGGCAACGGCACCCCACTCCAGTACTCTTGCCTGGAAAATCCCATGGACGGAGGAGCCTGGTGGGCTGCAATCCATGGGGTCGCGAAGAGTCGGACACGACTGAGCGACTTCACTTTCATTTTTCACTTTCATGCATTGGAGAAGGAAATGGCAACCCACTCCAGTGTTCTTGCCTGGAGAAACCCAGGGACGGGGGAGCCTGGTGGGCTGCTGTCTATGGGGTCGCACGGAGTCAGACACGACTGAAGCGACTTAGCAGCAGCAGCAGCAGCATAGTCTTTCTTGGTGACTGTTCCGTGTGCACTTAAATGGGTATTCTGCAGTCATTTGTTGAATATTCTATATAGTATATGTATTTAGGTTAATTCAGCTCAAGATGGTGTTCCTAAATTATGAAAATTACTGATGTTCTCTTGATTTGCTTTTATCAGTTACGGAGAGAAGAGTGTTAGAAATCTTAACTATGATTGTAGATATTGCCACTTCTTTTAGTTCTGGCACTTTTTACTTCATGTATCTTGAAGCTCTGTGAATATGTACATATACCTTACAATATTACTTCCCAATGATGATCTGACTCTTCATTTTATGAAATATTCCTCTTTGTCCCTGGTAGTCATTCTTCTCTTGAAGTCTACTGTATATGATATTTTAATACAACCTGCTTTCTTGCATTTAGTATTTCCGTGGTGTAGCTGGCATAACTTTCCATCTTTGTACTTTTAAACTCAGTCTTTAATACTGAACTGTAATTCTTTTTAATTTTTTTAAGTTGGAGGGTAATTGCTTTTGCCATACAACAGCATGAATCAGCCACAAGTACATGTATGTCTCCTCCCTCCTGAGCCTGCCCCCACCCCTCTCTCCAGCGCAGCCCTCTGGGTTGTCACAGAGCGCCAGGTTGAGCTCCCTGTGCCTATAGAGCAGCTTCCCGTTAGCTGTCTGTTTTACACATGGTCGTGTATATATGTTGGTGCTCTCAAGTCATCCCACCAGCCCCTTCCCCCACTGTGTCCAAAGTCTGTTCTCTGTGTCTGCATCCTACTTCTGTCCTGCACCTACGTTCATCAGTACCGTTTTTCTACATCCCATATTTATGTGTTAATACACGACATTTGTTTTTCTCTTTTTGACTTACTTCACGGTGTATAACAGGCTCTAGGTTCACCCACCTCACTAGAACTGACTCAAATGCATTCCTGTTTATGGCTGAGTAGTTCCATTCTGGTATATGTATACTACAGCTTCTTTATACATTCATCTGCTGGTGGACATCTAAGTTGCTTCCATGTCCTAGCTGTTGTAAAGCGTGCTGCTGTAATTCTTACGCAAACTTATACCTGAGTCTTGCTTTTGTGTCCAGCAGACAATCTCTGTTTTTGTATGGTTGACTCTCGTCTATTTCTATTTAATGTAATTTTTGATATGGTTGGGCTTGAGCCTATTGTCGAGGTTAATTGTTATCCATCTGTGCCAGCTGTTCTTTATTCTCTTTTTCCTCCTTTCCTACCGTCTTTTGAATAAATCAGGGTTACTTTTAAAGCTCCATTTTTATCTCCTTCATTGGCTATTTTTCAAGTGGTGGCTTTAGGGATCATAAGATGCATGCTTGAGTCTACCGTGAAGGAGTACTATGTCACATATAATGTAAGAATTTGATAGTGGTTTACTTCCATTTGTCCCTCTTCCCTTCTATGTTGTTACACGGCTTCTGCAAAGGTTATAAACCCCAAAATGTAGTGCTTCTTTTGAGTAACAAACAAGAAAAAAGTCTCATCCTTATGCACCTATTATGCACATCTGGTGATTTTTATTCTCTCATGTAGGTCCAGGTTTCTATCTGGCACCATTTCCCCTCAGCATGAAGAACTTTCTTTAGCATATCTTTTAGCGGACCTGCTGACAACAGATTTTCTCAGCTCTTGTTTATTTGAAAAATGTCAATTTCACTTTTTATTTTTAAAGGATATTTTTGCTGAATGTAGAATTTTTCACTGATTTGGTTTTTTCCTTTCAGCACTTTCGTTATTGTTTCTGATGAGAAGTCAGCTATCATACTTACCATTGTTCCTTCTTGTTGTCCCTGTATACTTTTAGACTTTTTTGTATCATTAATTGTTAACAGTTTGGCTATAATATGACTGACCATGGTTTTGTCCATGGTTTTATCCAACATGGGGTTTTTTGAGATTCTTGAATTGTGGATTCATTTTTTAAAAATCAAGTTTGCAAAGCTCTCCACCATTATTCCAATATTTTTTCTCTTTTCTCATTCTGGGACTCTAAATTACATATATATGAGACCACTTCATGTTGTCTCATAAGTCAGTGAAAGTGTTTTTTTCTGCTTTTTTTCTCTGCTTCACTTTGACTAGTTTTTTACTGACCATTACTCAAGTTTATTGATTCTTCCTTCTACATTGCTCAATATTCTAATTCCACTTAGTGAGATTTCATTTCAGTTTAGGATTTTATTGATCGTTTTTCTGTTTTAATAGTTTTAATTTCTGTGCCGAGGTCTCCTATTTATCCACTCTATCCATGTTTCCCTTTACATTTTTGAACATACTGCTATTGGCAGTTTTTAAGGCATTTGCTGCTAATTTCATCATTTGTGTCATTTTTCCTTCTGAGTCATATTTTCCTACTTTGCATATTTTGTCATTTTTTGTTGTACATTGCCAACACCACATTGTAGAGAGTATGGATCTTTGTTTTCATTTAAAGGTTGTTGAATTTTGTTGTAACAGGCAGTAAATTTGCTCATGGATCACTGGGTTTTATTAAGATGCGTTTAGAGTAACTCTTATTCTAGGATGTGTCCCTTACTCTCATTGCATGGTCTTATGAGGTCACAGCTGAATGTTAGATTGTTAAATGATATCTCTTTACCCTAGATGATTGGAGCTTCAGAGTCTCTCAGAAGTTCCAGGAACTTCTGGAATCTCAGTTCAGCTTATTCTTGTTTCCCTTGTCTGGATTTGGATCTCCAGCAGCTGGTTTCTAGTAGACTTTGCAGAATCTTGTCCTGCACTCGCACAGTTTAGTATTTGGCTGATGCCCAGAAGTGACTCCTGTGCAGATTTATGAGCCTCTTTCTCTGTGTATCTCTCCTTTCTGAAGCTCTCCCCAGTGAGATTGCTGCCCTCTATTTGAGCTCTAGTTCCTCATGTCATAGTTTGGAACACACCCTCAGCCAAACCATGAATTTGGAGCACACCTCAAGTGTTTCCATTCTCTTACAGTATATTGTCTTATACTGTCTCTTGTCCAGTGTCTTAAATTATTGCTTTAGGTATTTTGTGTAGCTTTTACATTTGATTATGGCAACGGGGGAAAGTTTAGTAATTGTTTCTCTGTCATGACTGAAACCAAATGTTCACATTTGGACAAATCTGAAATTGCATTGTTTATTTCCATTAATGCAAACTATATTTTTTAAAATATTTATTTACTAATTTGGCAATACAAAGAAGCAGAACTCTCATCTATTTTTGTTGTTGTTGTTGTTTAGTCACTAAGGCATGTTCGACTCTTGCAACCCCTTGGACTATAGCCCGCCAGGCTCCTCTGTCCATGGGATTTCCCAGGCAAAAATACTGGAGTGGGTTGCCATTTCCTTCTCCAGGGGATCTTTTCAACCCAGGGATCAAACCTTCTTCTCCTGCATTGACACGTGGATTCTTTTACCACTGAGCCACTAGGGAAGCCCATATCTATTTTTAGGTATCTATTAAAAAAAAAATAGAATAGTATGTTGTCAAATGTGAAGTAATCAATACACAGACGTATTATAGCCCTTAAACGTGCACTGTAGCACTGTAGGTTACAGGGGAAATACAGGGTTTCTTGGCAAAGGTTGTATTTGAGTAGAAGCTTGAGAAGTAGGTAATATTTAAGTAGGAAAGGAGGTATTTTAGGATGCAGGGCATACTGTGAATGAATAACAGAAGATAAAAATGATCAAGGCATTTAAAATTTTTTTGGTAATTTTTTGGCTGTGCTAGGTCTTCGTTGCTCTGCGGGCTTTCTCTAGTTGCATTGAGCTGGGGGCGACTCTTCAATGCTGTGCAAGGGCTGCTCATTGCAGTGGCTTCTCTTATTGTGGAGCAGGGGCTCTAGGGCACATGGGCTTCAGGAGCTGAGTTGTGGCTCCCAGGCTCTAGAGCACAGGCTTAATAGTTGTGGTGCACGGGCTTGGTTACTCCAAGGCATGTGGGATCTTCCTGACCAGGGATCAAACGCATATTGCCAGCACTGGAAGGTGATTCTTTACCACTGAGCCACCAGGGACACCCAACAAGGCATTCAAAAAAAAATTACTTATTTTTAATTGATTGATGGTTGTTTTATAATATTGCTTTGATTTCTGTCATACATCAACATGAATTAACTATAGGTGTACATATCCAGCAAGGCATTTTTGAATGATCAGTCCACCCCTCATAGAAGGTTTTGGTTAGGATGTAGGGAAAACCCTCAATCACTCAGCATATTGTATGATAAGCATTACCTCTTAAGCATTAAGAATCTGTTAAGGTGATGCTTATAGTGTGATATGGTGAATGGCTGACTACTTTCGACTTTGTCTTTTAAGAAATAAGGCAATAATGTGAAAGATGCTTAAGGAAGAAAAAACAGCACAATAAAGGACAATAATGGAGGCTATCATTGTCATTCAGAGGTGAGGTGGTGAAAGTTTAACTGGAATGTAACACTGAAAGGAATGTGGAAAGGAGGGGCAGATGCAGGAAATAATACAGAAAAATCAACAGAAATTGATTATTAACTAGATACGTTTGAGATAGGCAGAGGGAAAAGGAGAAAAAGTTGATTGATTTTTGCCCCTGAGTGCGTGAGACAGTGATATATTGGTGAAAACTGGAAAGTCAGGCAGTGGGGCTCATTACCCTCAGTTGAGTTCAGTTCAGTGGCTCAGTCGTGTCGGACTCTTTGCGACCCCATGAATCACAGCATGCCAGGCCTCCCTGTCCATCACCAACTCCCGGAGTTCACTCAAACTCACGTCCATCAAGTCCGTGATGCCATCTAGCCATCTCATCCTCTGTCGTTCCCTTCTCCTCCTGCCCCCAATCCCTCCCAGCATCAGAGTCTTTTCCAATGAGTCAACTCTTCGCTTGAGGTGGCCAAAGTACTGGAGTTACAGCTTTAGCATCATTCCTTCCAAAGAAATCCCAGGGCTGATCTCCTTCAGAATGGACTGGTTGGATCTCCTTGCAGTCCAAGGGACTCTCAAGAGTCTTCTCCAACACCACAGTTCAAAAGCATCAATTCTTCAGCGCTTAGCTTTCTTCACAGTCCCAACTCTCACATCCATACATGACCACTGGAAAACACATAGCCTTGACTAGATGGACCATTTTTGGCAAAGTAACGTCTCTGCTTCTGAATATGCTATCTAGGTTGGTCATAACTTTCCTTCCAAGGAGTAAGCGTCTTTTAATTTCATAACTGCAGTCACCATCTGCAGTGAGTTTGGAGCCCCCCAAAATAAAGTCCGACACTGTTTCCACTGTTTCCCCATCTATTTCCCATGAAGTGATGGGACCAGATGCCATGATCTTTGTTTTCTAAATGTTTCACTCTCCACTTTCACTTTCATCAAGAGGCTTTTTAGTTCCTCTTCACTTTCTACCATAAGGGTGGTGTCATCTGCATATCAGAGCTTACTGATATTTCTCCCGGCAATGTTGATTCCAGCTTGTGCTTCTTCCAGCCCAGCGTTTCTCATGATGTACTCTGCATATAAGTTAAATAAGCAGGGTAACAATATACAGCCTTGACGTACTCCTTTTCCTATTTGGAACCAGTCTGTTGTTCATGTCCAGTTCTAACTGTTGCTTCCTGACCTGCGTATAGGTTTCTCAAGAGGCAGGTCAGGTGGTCTGGTATTCCCAACTCTTTCAGAATTTTCCACAGTTGATTGTGATCCACACAGTCAAAGGCTTTGGCATAGTCAATAAAGCAGAAATAGATGTTTTTCTGGAACTCTCTTGCTTTTTCCATGATCCAGTGGATGTTGGCAATTTGATCTGTGGTTCCTCTGCCTTTTCTAAAACAAGCTTGAACATCTGGAAGTTCACAGTTCACATACTGCTGAAGCCTGGCTTGGAGAATTTTGAGCATTTACTAACATGAGATGAGTGCAATTGTGCAGTTGTTTGAGCTTTCTTTGGCATTGCCTTTCTTTGGGATTGGAATGAAAACTGACCTTTTCTAGTCCTGTGGCCACTGCTGAGTTTTCCAAATTTGCTGGCATATGGAGTGCAGCACTTTCACAGCATCATCTTTCAGGATTTGAAACAGCTCAACTGGAATTTCATCACGTTCACTAGCTTTGTTTGTAGTGATGCTTTCTAAGGCCTACTTGACTTCACATTCCAGGATGTCTAGCTCTAGGTGAATGATCACACCATCGTGATTATCTGGGTCATAAAGATCTTTTTGTAGAGTTCTTCTGTGTTTTCTCACCACCTCTTCTTAATATCTTCTGCTTCTATTAGTTCCATACTATTTCTGTCCTTTATCGAGCCCATCTTTGCATGAAATGTTCCCTTGGTGTCTCTAATTTTCTTGAAGAGATCTCTAGTCTTTCCCATTCTGTTGTTTTCCTCTATTTCTTTGCATTGATCGCTGAGGAAGGATTTCTTATCTCTTCTTGCTATTCTTTGGAACTCTGCATTCAGATGCTTATATCTTTCCTTTTCTCCTTTGCTTTTTGCTTCTCTTCTTTTCACAGCTATTTGTAAGGCCTCCTCAGACAGCCATTTTGCTTTTTTGCATTTCTTTTCCATGGGGATGGTCTTGATCACTGTCTCCTGTACAATGTCATGAACCTCTGTCCATAGTTCATCAGGCACTCTTATCTATCAGATCTAGGCCCTTAAATCTATTTCTCACTTCCACTGTATAATCATAAGGTCATACCTGAATGGTCTAGTGGTTTTCCCTACTTTCTTCAATTTAAGTCTGAATTTGGCCATTGCCTTCTCCCAGCCGTACCCTAGGAATGACAAATTTGGTGTTAAGTAGTAGAGAGTTCAGAGAAGGCAATGGCATCCCACTCCAGTACTCTTGCCTGGAAAATCCCATGGACAGAGGAGCCTTGTAGGCTGCAGTCCATGGGGTCGCTAAGAGTCAGACATGACTGAGCGACTTCACTTTCTCTTTTCACTTTCATGCATTGGAAAAGGAAATGGCAGCCCACTTCAGTGTTCTTGGCTGGACAGTCCCAGTGACGGCAGAGCCTCGTGGGTTGCTGTCTATGGGGTCAGACAGAGTTGGGCACAACTGAAGCGACTTAGCAGTAGAGAGTTGGGCTTCCCCAGTGGCTGAGCAATAAAGAATCCACTTGCCAATGCACAGGATGTGGATTTGATCCCTGGGTCGGAAAAATCCCCTGGAGAAGGAAAGGGAAACCCACTCTAGTATTCATTCTTGCCTGAAAATCCCATGCACAGAGGAGCCTGATGGGCTACAGTCCATGGAGTTGCAATAGAGTCAGACACGACTTAGCAACTAAATAACAAGAAGTAGAGAGTTAAAAGGATTAAAAACATTATTAATTTGTTTTATAATGGGTTCAGTCCTTTTTTTGTGAAGATCCCCTGGAGGAGAGCATGGCAACCCACTCCAATATTCTTGCCTGGAGAATCCCACGAACAGAGGAGCCTGGTGGTCTATACTCCATGGGGTTGCAAAGAGTCAGACACAACTGACGCGACTTGGCACATAATGGTATCTGCTTAAAGCTAGCACCAGTTTATTAATATTTATATTTTGAAGGTTTCAACAGTACTAATTTTATTTCTGTTTATACTCTGTTGGTTTTGCCTATTGTCTTTGTTCCTTTTGTTCACTTGGAGACTGAATAGGCCAACAAGTAAAATGAGTACAAAGGGGGTGGTCTAAATAAGACCCTAACAATGTGTAACTACCAAATTACCAAGATAATCTACCTAACTGATGCCCCACATGCGCTCCGTTTCCCGTGACCTTAATGCTGCATTGCTTTTGCCTGCCCTCCAACTTACTAAACTGTTGCATTAGTTAGCCTTTGCTGCATAAAAACAAAATATTACCACAAAGCTAAGATACAAGCGTTTGCTATTTGTCTCAATCAGTGAGGCTGTCCAGGTCATCTGCAGATCTCTGGAAACTTTTGGCTGCTCTGCTGGTGCTGTGTGGTCTAGGGGTCCACAGCCTGCATGTCCCCTCACTGCTCCCTGTGTGGTCTCTTGTCCTGCACTGGGAGGGCCCACGCTTACTCACAGGGCAGCTGTGTTTAAAGAGAGCAGGATGGTCATGCAAGGCCTTGAAGTCTGCATTTACAGCTCACACTTCTGTTTACTCTGTCAGTCAGAGTAAGTAATAGGCCTACCAAGATTCAAAGGATGGAGAAATAGATTTTTCTTTTTGTCAAGTGGAGTTGCAAAGAATTTTTGGTCATTGCTTTCAATCTGCCACAACTGTCAGCTCTCTGAGTACAAGCACCGCATCATTCTTGTGTACTTTGGTGTTTTTGGCAACTGACACATAGTAGGCCTGAATGTTTTTTTAATAAATGACTAAATTAATGTAGGGAGGAAGCATTCAAGGAGCATTTCAATGGACCTTAATTTTATACTTTCATCATACCATTAGTGAGAATGGTGTTTTCTATGGGCATGTTTCAGAGAGAATCTCTTTATTCTCCTTCTAGCCTTTGAACTTGATCAAAGAAGATGTTTAAAGCAAAACAAAGCAAAAGACAAATACCATTTACGTTAATGTTGTCTGGTATTTTTACCTTTACTTTTGTCTCGGAAGAACTCTCTAAAGTACTGTCTTGTCACAATCCTGTTCCAGCCTTCAGGCTATACTAAGGGTAGACTGCCTCCAACCTGAACATTCGGGATACCTGGAGCTAAGATGCTGTATTAAAGTTGTGAGACCAGGAGGAAAATTACTTCTCCTGCTTAGAAAATGATTGAATCATGGTGGAGTCAGATTAGCTGGCGTTACTCTGTCCATCTAAGGGGATGCCTTCCTCTCTACAAACCTCAGTATTCCCATCTGGGACAGTATTTCTCAGGATTATTTTGAGAGTTACGTGAAATATGTGAAGCACTAGCTCTCATCCCTTACTCATGACAGGTACTCAGTAAAGTTTAGTTCTTTCTTCATGTGAAGCAGCTCACTGTCATGACACAATGCCATGCATCTGAGTTTCTCATCCTTGGCACGGTTGACGTTTGGGGTTGGATATTTCTTTATTGTGAGGGGCTGTCCTGTGCATTAGAGGATGTTCAGCAGCATTTCTAATATCTACTCACTAGATACCAATAGGACCACCTGCCAGTTGTGATGGATGAACATGTCTACAGCTATTGCCAAATATCCCTGCAGGAAAAATGCAAACATTTTTTTCAGCATTGATACGGATTGGGAGGGAATGTGGCAGTATATCCGTAAATGTAGGATGGGAAAAAATTAAAAACACTTGTTTCTTCTCAGAGTGCCTAAAACTTTTACTGCCTGTTATTCCCATCATTTTTTATGAACATATTATCTACTGCGCTACATAAAATGGCTAGCATTTGCTGTGTCCCTGACTGTGCTAGTAAGCTTT
The DNA here is from genome assembly GCF_042477335.2 of Ovis canadensis. Lineage (NCBI taxonomy): Eukaryota > Metazoa > Chordata > Mammalia > Artiodactyla > Bovidae > Ovis > Ovis canadensis. Next base: position 38,316,442 of record NC_091250.1, on the reverse strand, counting down.
GCAGGCAGTAATAGTTGAATGTTGTGTCACACCGGCATTCCGTTGCGAACAAGGACCTTATCTTATACCAGCTCCAAGCATAATGCATTTGTACTTACTGGGTAGCTAGTCTGCATGTTAATTGGTCACATTGCGTCTAACTCAAACAGTAGGGAGCTGAAAATGAAATGGAGGAGTGGAAAAATGTAGAAAATGAGTTTATATTTTCTGAAAATGTCAGTTCAGTCGCTCAGTCATGTCTGACTCTGCAACCCCATGGACTGCAGCACGCCAGGCTTCCCTGTCCATCACCAACTCCCGGAGCTCACTCAAACTCATGCCCATTGAGTCAGTGATGCTGTCCAACCATCTTATCCTCTGTTGTCCCCTTCTCCTCCCGCCTTCAATCTTTCCCAGCATCAGGGTCTTTTCAAATGAGTCAGTTCTTCACATCAGGTGGCCAAAGTATCGGAGCTTGAGCTTCAGCTTCAGCATCAGTCCTTCCAATGAATATTCAGGACTGATTTCCTTTAGGATGGACTGGTTGGATCTCCTTGCAGTCCAAGGAAGTGCTCAGCTTTCTTTATAGTCCAACCCTCACATCCATACGTGACTACTGGAAAAACCATAGCTTTAAGTAGGTGGACCTTTGTTGGCAAAGTAATGTCTCTGCTTTTTAATATGCTGTCTAATTTTGTCATAGCTTTTCTCCCAAGGAGCAAGTGTCTTTTAATTTCATTCGTACTTACTAGGAAGTTGTACTTACTAGGTAGCTATTCTACATGTTAATTGGTCCCATTGCACCTAATTCAAACAGTGAGTGAGTGAGTGAAGTCGCTCAGTCGTGTCTGACTCTTTGCGACCCTGTGAACTGTAGCCTACCGAGCTCCTCTGTCCATGGGATTCTCCAGGCAAGAGTACTGGAGTGGGTTGCCATTTCCTTCTCCAGGGGATCTTCCCGACCCAGGGATCGAACCCAGGTCTCCCGCATTGCAGGCAGACGCTTTAACCTCTGAGCCAGTAGGGAGCTAAAAATGAAATGGAGGAGTAGAAAAGCAGAAAATGAGTTTATACAAATCGAAATGTGGTAGGACACAAATATTTATTCTTTTTCAAAAACTCAAAAAATCAGCTATTCTGAGAAAAGTAAGCTCACCACTAACTTTCATCTTCACTATCAATATATGGTCAGAAGATATAAATAAATAGCCCCTTTAAAGTTAATTTTTTTCTATTTATTATGAAGAAGAGTCCAGTAGTACTTAGTTTTTGATTCATTCATGTTTTATGTTTTATTCATTGTAATCATTAATTGTTAAAGATGTCAGAGTTAAACTTAAAATTCAGGACAGGGTTTTATTTTCCTTTTTTTTTTTTTGCTATTAAAATATGTATTTCCAACTACATAATTAAGTTAGAAAATTAAAACAGAAATTTATACTTAAGGAGTAAAAGTCTCTACATTGCTATGTATGGGTCTGAATTACCATTTTAGCAATTATGTAACATGTAACTGGATGAATGTAGCATAATTATAATTAACGATCTCCTATCAAAGGACATTTAAATTGTTTACAGTTCTTTGCTGCAGCTCAGATGGTAAAAAACCTGCCTGCAATGCGGGAGACCTGGGTTCAATCCCTGAGTTGGGAAGATCCGCTGGAGAGGGGAATGGCAACCCACTCCAGTATTCTGGCCTGGAGAATTCCATGGGCTGTACGGTCCATGGGGTCACAAACAGACATGACTGAGTGACTTTCACTTTCACTTCACTTCATAGTCTTGTAATCTTTTTTCACACTTGCCCATATGATTCTTTAGTGCACATTTCTGGAAGCGGAATTGCAGAGTGGATGTTGTTGTTCAGTCGCTAAGTCATGTTGGACTCTGGACTGCAGCCCCCAGTGGGTGATGCTGTCTGAGCATCTCATCCTCTGCTGCCCTCTTCTCCTTTGCCTTCGGTTTTTCCCTGCATCAGGGTCTTTTTTCAGTGAGTCGGCTCTTTGTATCAGCTGGCCAAATTATTGGAGCTTCCGCATCAGTCCTTCCAATGAATATTCAGGGAAGCTCTGATTTCCTTTAGGGTGGACTAGTTTGATCTCCTTGCAGTCCAAAGAGCACTCAAGAGTCTTCTCCAGCACGACAATACGAAAGCATCAATTAATTCTTCGGCGCTCAGCCTTTTTTACGGTCCAACACTCACAGCCATACATGACTACTGGAAAAAACCATAGCTTTGACAATATGGACCTTTGTTGACAAAATGATATCTTTGTTTTTTCATACACTGTCCGGGTTTGTCATAGCTTTTCTTCTAAGAAGCAAGCCTCTTCTAACTCTATGGCTGCAGTCACAGTCCACAGTGATTTTTGAGCCCAAGACAAGAAAATCTGTCGCTGCTTTTACTTTTTCCCCTTCTATTTGCGATGAAGTGATGGGACCAGATGCCATGATCTTAGTTTTTATAATGTTGAGTTTGAAGCCAGCTTTTTCACTGTCCTGTTTCGCCTTCATTAAGAGGCTCTTTAGTTCCTCACTTTCTGCCATTAGAGTGGTATTATCTGCATATCTGAGGTTGTTGGTGTTTCTTCCTGCAATCTTAATTACAGCTTGTGCTTCATCCAGCCTGGCATTTTGCATGGTGTACTCTGCATATAAGTTAAATAAACAGGGTGACAGTATACAGCCTTTTCATACTCCTTTCCCAATTTTGAACCAGGCAGCTGTTCCATGTAAGGTTCTAACTGTTGCTTCTTGACCTTCATACAGGTCTGTGGCATGAATAGACACTCTTATTTGAATATTTCACATATGTAGTACATATATAATGTTTCATATATGTAGTATTATATCTTGCAGCATGTTTCCTCCAAAAAATCCCTCCATGAAAAGAAGCTCCAGTATATTCTTTCTTTTTATTAATTAAGCATCCAACAGAGAGATGATGAAAAGTCACTCTTTTTCTTGTAATTTCATCCAAGATGAGGTACTAAAATTACATCTCAATGGTGTCTGTTATGACTGAAAATAAATTTGAAAGTGGAGTCACTTTCTATCTCTGATTCCCAACCACATCTTCTGAATGGCATCGAAGATTCCGTTTTTCAAACTGCAGATTGTGAAGTCATTTTAATGGATGTGAAAAATTGTCATTAATTTTTAATTAAATCAAATAGAATGTATTTTCTTACAGTGGGCTCTGGTCAAGGAGTGTGAATATATCTGAACCTGGAAAATCCCCCTGGTTACAAAGGAAGGGAGTGCCACCAACTCTACCCTTAATGATCCAACCCTGTACCTTGGTTTTGCAGCCCTAAGAACTCCTTGTGCTAGCCTCTGATATCGATGGTGGAATTGTCAGAGATGTGCAGAAAATAATCCATTAGGCCTTTCATGCAGAACTCACCACATATTCAGAACTTTACCAGTTATAACATTAGCCTCTCATGTGAGAAATACAAGCAGTTCACTGGGGGAGATATTTTATTTATTGCTAACCAGCTACATTTTCTATTTCCCTTTCCATGGTGTGAAAATGTTCCTGAAAGCTCGCTGTTGAGGGAGAGAGATGCAGTTTAGGCCCATCTTCTCACAGTCAGTTCAGTGTCTCCCTTTCTGTTTCAGAGTCCGTCCTCAAAAGCACAGAACTGTGTGCAAAGGGAAAGTGAGAGGAAGGGCTGGGGGAGCAGGAAGGAAGTAGGGACTTTCCCTGGTCTTTCCTAATCCTTCAGTTCCAAAGGCTTAGTTGGTATTTCAGAATTTTGAAATAAAGCCTGCTCTTACAATTAATGCAAATATTACTCAGTGATTCATCCTTTCCAAATAATTCTTGGTTTCACTTGACATTTTATTTTTAAATCATGAATTAACATTGACATCACTCTCAGGGTACTGTTACCTCAGCTCTTCACAGGGAACTGTCTTACAAAGGCCAAGTTCAGATTTTAACCATCATCCATATCTCTTGGGCTGCTTTTGGGCTTTTAAAACTATGATCTTTTGGTACAGGTTCGTACATAAATCATAGGGAGGATATTGGAGGGAGGACTCTTATGTAATTGGGTGTTTTTCCCAGTGATTTGATTTAGAGATCTTTGAGATTTTCACTACAGTGGTGATCATGATAATAACCCTGCGTCATTTTTAATCAAGTAGATTTAGTTGCATTTTTAGAATTAGGGTCAGGCCCACCTTACATTAAACCATCCACAGGTTTAAATATATATGTAAAATCAGTGTTATCGAGATTCTGAACAGGTTTTGTCAGTTTAACAAACCAGCAGCCTCCTTTTGCTTTTGAAGGGCTAAGATTAGAGGATTCAGGTGATGAGCCCACATTAAAGGCAAAAAAAAAAATTGGTCTTAATATTTTTCTTGGAAGCTAAGGCTTCTGTGGTGTTCTGAGAATAAGAATTTTTCACATGGAATGTTGTAACCAGTGTTAGCTGTGTGTTTCAGTGTAAGGCTATTTGCAATCATTCTTTTCTTTTTAATATTTATTTATTGAAACTCTTGGTTGCGCTGGGCTTCCCTTGTGGCTCAACTGGTAAAGTATCCACTTGCAATGCGAGAGACCTGGCTGGGTGCGATCCCTGGGTTGGAAAGATCCCATGGAGAAGGGAATGGCTACTCACTCCAGTATTCTGGCCTGGAGAATTCCACGGACCGTGTGGTCCATGGGGTTGCAAAGAGTCGGACACGACTGAGCGACTTTCACATACTTGGTTGCTCTGGGTCTTGGTTGCAGGATCTTTAGTTGTGCCATGAGGGATCTTTTAGTTGTGCTATGTGGGATTTAGTTCCCTGATGAGGGATTGAACGTGGGCCCCTACACTGGAGCATGAAATCTTAACCTCTGGACCACCAGGAAAGTCCCTAGTATTCTTTATGTAACTGAAAATCATGTTACTGAATCTTTAATTTGAATATATATGGAACTCCATATTAAAACTTCCCCACTTACGAAAAGAGTTCTGATGTAGGTGACTTGTTCTTTGAATAAGCATTTGTTAGCTAACTAAGATATTCCGAGCAGAATTCTGTTTCTTTCAAAGGTCCATCCCCCATCACAATCTCTCATATTGCAGATAAGGAAACATAGGACACTGTAGGTTAGTTATATATCCACAGTCACACACCCAGCAGTGGCAAAACTCTTGAATTTCAAATGACTTAATTCTTCACTGTATCAGGTCAGTTTTCCTCCTTTTAGCTGGCCTTAATCAACTACAGCTGTTTGTAATTTGTTAGTTTCTTGTTTTCAACAAATATTTTTCCTGCAAATCTGTAGGAGTTCTTGCTGTGTAGAACTCAGAGCTGCTCTTTCCCCTTTGTTGAAGTTGGGCGTGTTCTGCATCCCACAAGGAGCCCTCCAGTGCCTCCCCGACCCCTGCCCAATCACAGAGTGCTGTAGTAGGAGAGGATCTTATTGGAGATTGGAGTCCTCTTTCGGGGATTTTGGATTGTTGAATGATATATTCATTAGAGTGCAGGCTAAACCATTTTAACAAAGAGACCCGACAGTAGACTGGGTTAAGCAACAGAGGAGCTGATTTCTTTTCTTACATCACCATCATTCAACTGCCGTTCATCATTATGTAGGTGGCAGAAGCCACAGTGGGAAAGAGAAGAAACAAAAACACGGAGGAAGGATGTCAAGAGCTTTAAGCCCAGACCTGGAAATGGCACACAGTAAATAGTTCTGACATGCCACTGGCAAGCGTTTCTTCAGATGACCGTCCCTAACTCCACAGGCATATGGGGTATACTCTGACTGAGCGTGTTTCCAGCTACAAGTCTATTACTGTGGGAAAGGAGAGGACAGATTCTAGTGGGCTGCAGACAGCTTTCGGGCAGCGCCCATCTCAAGTGCCCTTGAATGCTTTATAGACTTCATGAAGAAAAAGAGAAAAATTAGCCTCAAATTAATACTTACTTTCAACTGTGTGTTTTTAAATCTTCTAATTTTTTCAGGGAATATATGTAAAATTTGGTCTAAGTAATTTTAACTACAGTTAACTAAAGTTAACCTATACATGTTTAAAATAATGATGAGTACTTCTTACGGAAATCCAAAATGATGTGTGATTTTAAACACTTTTTTTATCTGGTCATGTGGCTCTTCATTTTTGTCAGGACCTTTGGGTAATAGAAGATGTCTAGGGCCTTTGATGTATTGACATCTGGCTGGGTTGAGTAAATCTGAGACTCTAGCCTTGATAATAAAGGCTCCTATGTTCATGCCTTTTGATTGCACACTTCATATCAATGTTTCTGTACTGCTCTGACAGTGAGAGGAAGTGGCCTGAAACAGCAGAGAGTTCTAGAGGACAGCGCACTGCACACTGCGGCTGTCCTCCCCTCGTGCTGCACAAAGCACTGACCAGTCCTCCGACAGCCAAATGACTCCCTCTGAGTTTCTCAACTCAAGTGGCATGTAGAAAGTGGGGAGATAGTTCCAGGACCATGACAGAATTCATGAAGGGTTGGAAAATAACCTACACAAAGAGCTCAGTGAATCTTTGAAGTCTGGATGGTAACAAAAAGAAATGGCCTCTAAGAAATCTAATGGCATGATTTCTGTACCGAGGATGAAGGCTAGCTGTACCAAACTCCAGGACACTGTTGTGAGGTTGACATAAGCGTTGTGGGTTATGCGTAAGTGGTAATTCCTTGATTATGCAATCTTTCTACTGTTAGACTTAGATTCCCAAGAGGAACTACACAGTATTTCCTCCTAAGGTCTTTAAAAAAAAAAAGGGTGGGGGGAAGGTTATATTTGGTCTTACTGAAATAATACAGTTTACTCCTTCATAGTGGAATTTTTAAGGTTTATTCCAGTCTTAACAGTTCGGTTTTGTATTCTTTTGATGCACAGCTCCAGAATGGCAGAAGACGACCCATATTTGGGAGGACATGAACAAGTAAGTAGTATAATAATCTTGCTAATAATTTTACAACAACAGTATAAACAACAGTAACTATCAGGAAAACTCTTAAAAGAGGTAAAAAATTTCTTTTAAACTGTTTTTCTTGTCTATTTACATAAGGTCTTAGAGCATTTACATAAGGTCTTCGAGGACATGCCATGTAAAACAACAGTATCCCTGCTGTCACACTCTTGTAGCATGAAAGTTATACATGCTACTGGTCAAATGATAGCTACTAAGTTTGTTGGGGCTGCTGTAACATTACCACAAACTGGGTGACTTAAAACAACAGATATATATTCCCTCTCAGTTCTGGAGGCAAGCAATTCAAAAGCAAGATGACAACAGGACTGGTTAGTTCTGGAAGTTCTGAAGGAGAACCTGTGCTTCTCTGCTAGCTTCTGGTGGTTACTGGAAGTCCTTGGCATTCCTTGGCTTGGAGCTGCTCCTCTCCAGCACATTCCTTCTTCTCTTTGTCTCCTCTGTATGGAGATTTGGGTATGGAGATACCCAAACCTCCCCGCTCTTTTCTCTTATAAAAGTTATCAGGCAGTGGATCGAGGGCCCATTCTTCAGGATGACCTCATCTCAGCTTGATCACATCTGTAAAGACCCTGTTTTTAAGTAAGGTCACATTCACAGGTATTAAGAGTTAGGACTTGAACATATCATTTTGGGGGGAGGCCAAAGTATTTATTTAAAACTCATCTTAAAAAAAATAAAATAAAACTCATCTAATGAGGAGGCAGATTGGTATAGTGAAAAGGAGTTAGAATTCAAAGATCTTAACTAAGTGCTGACTGCTCTTAAAACTTGAGGAATCACTTAGCACCCCCACCCCCACCACACCCCATGCTCACATACAGGGGTGTTTAAAAGACTTAATGGGCAGTGAATGTGCTTTGGGGACATGGAACTGTTCATTACAATTATATTAGCAATTACAAAAGGATACTAGTGTCCTTTTTTTTTTTTTTCTCCTAATGTCATAACTTGAAAAATTTCAATTTCAAGCCTATAGAAATGTTGAATAGTCCAGCAAATCTTTATTGGTTGTTAATATTTTGCTCTATACATATATATGTGTGTGTACACACACAGAAAGGAATTTATGTATAGTGTGTGTGTATGTGTGCATATATATATGTAATGAACCATTTGGAAGCAATTTTCAGACTCTAGGGTAATTGCAATGGCAATATTAAGGGTATTTAAAATAGTGCCATGTGTTCACTCATGATCTATTTATTGAGACATCACTATGTACCAGAACACTGGCTAAGGAAGGGTACAAAAATGTGATGCATTTCAGGACGCTGCCTTTTTTCTAGTAGGAGGGACAGAGACATGAATAGTTTCCCTGTGGTGATGAACACTGTAGTAGTAGTCTGCGTGCAACAGGACACAGATGTCGAGAGGGAAGAAGGGCATGGTTATGCAGACGTTCCAAAGGCAGTCTGTGTAAGCAGATATTTGAAATGTGTAGTTTGCTAGGCTAGGCAAAGAGAGGGAGCAGTGGGTACCAGGACATCTGGTCCAAATTTCATAATCATTTCACACTTTAGCCACATTAAAAAAAAAATGTATTTCCCAAATTTATGCATGCGAAGAATCAGTCAGAAAGCCAAAAGTGAAATGTTTTTTGAGGGATCTAGTATTACTTCTTTAAATAAAATACTTATGTCACATTCATTACTCTTCATAATGTTCTCATTGATTTAGAAAGAATGAGTATGCATTGCTTTTCATATTAAGATGCTGCTTTTGAATTTTATTGTATAAATGATACAGATAAATCTAGCAGCATTTTCTCTGATTACAGCATGACAAACATTTGGCTACTCATATTATCAAAAACCTGTGCTTTACCTTTCACTTTTAATATGCTGTCTCTAACAAAGGCAAACACTAACCAGCATTAGGGTTGGTTGGCTTGGTTTTAAACCATGCTTTCCTGTCTATGCACAGGAAATCCTATCAGCAAGAGACGGTCCTTTATGCCACACAAGAGTAAAACCTGCTGAAAATTGTAATTTCGAAAGCTTTTCTTTGTGGGCATTTTTGTCAGCACCAGAGGTGGGGACATGTTCTGATATTTCCATTTTTAAAGAGAGAGGTCCTTGAAGTTTGAGTTTTTTCCCCCTTGTCTCAAGATTAATAATTTATATTTCCTAAAGTTTATATGTCTTCAGTGAGATCCTCAGTATTTTAATGTGTTCGGGGGTTTACTCCCCACCCCTGACCTAATGCACATGTAAGCTGCAGCAGATACCCCTGCTTTGCTCTCCTTGTCTGAAGTGGGGCTGTGCTCTCCTGAGATCAGAGTTTTGCCCTTTAACCAGCCATTTCCCGCAGGACCACAGGAAAGGTTTTTGTTCTGCTAGATCATCTTTTCTGCTCTGAGACTGGTAAATTCTCGCTATAGGATGGGGCCCATTTTTATAACAACACGTTTTTTCATTCCTTTATTTCCCTTTCAGCAAACAGTGGATAGTGTAGATGAACTTTACTCCTGAGCATTGATGTGAAACACATTTATTGTTCCTCAGTTGAAAATTTGCATACCTCACGACTGGATCTGAAGTGTTCTTTGTTTAAACACTGTGTTTCTTAGTCTTGATTTTAACTAGACATACTATTGATAGATTCTTAGGTATCCAAGAATGTCCAATAATATACTAGTAAAGAAAAGGAGTAAAATATTGGTGTTTATTTTTAATGCCTGATCCAGCACATTTACTGACTAACTAGTGTATTATAAAAACTGAAGTGTGTTTGATTTCTGTGCTGTCCACAGACATTTCATAGATGACTTATTTAGACTGAAATACGAAACTCAGAAATACAAATTTTAAATCCTGAATGAACTAAGTAGGAAGGAAATGTTACTCTTGGGATAAGTCATTTTTAGTAACATTTCAAGATAGGTTATAATTCAATCACAATATGTTGTTTACCCACTGTATTGATTTTCTGGTGCTCCTGTAACCAATTGCCACAAATTTAGCAACTTAAAAAACACAAATTAATTATCTTACAGTCTAGAGGTCAGAAGTCCATAATCAAGGTTTGGCAGAGCTGTATTCCTTCTGAAAGTTTTCCTTACCTTTTTGAACATCTAGAGGCTGCTTGCCTTTTTTGGCCTGTGACCCAACCCCTTCCATCACTTTAGCCTCCTATTTCCATTGTTACATCTCCTACCATTCACTTTGATCTCTTGCATCCCTCTATCAGGCCCATCCTGGATAATTCAGACTAATCTTCCCATCTCTGTATTCATTTGTAAAATCCCTTTTGCTATAGGAGACAGCATTCCAGGTTCTAGGGGTTGGGATGTGGGTGTCCTTGGGGGAGCTGTTATTCAGCATATCAAACCCACTAAATTCCAGATATTTTCATTATACTAGGTAAATAAAGATGAAAAAAAAAAAGATGAGGGAGCTCAGTGCTCAGTTAATCTGCTTTTTGGACTAAATTATATTCTGAATTTTTCTATAAATTGTTCCAAGGCTCTCACTGTCTGAATCTTTCAGGATTTGCAGTTGGATGCTAGAGGAGGAGTTTATTTTCCATTATAAAAGAAATACAGATTTCTAGGATTATATTCTCATGTTTATATTGCTAAGAGAGTATAGGCTTTAAATCATTTATTCAACAAATATTTAAGTACCTACTCAAATATACACTGGACCCTGCAGATATACTAGTAAGCACACTACACTAGGTCCTTATCTCCATGGACTGTACACCTGGGTTGTTCTTCTGAAATCCCTTTGTCACACAACCATAGCCCAACCCCATGTAAAGTTCTGTACACACGAGAACTTAGTTAGGTTTCCTGAGAATATTTTTAAAATTCTGCTTTGAAGTATTTTCAGGTTTTTGTTTTTAGTTTTTGTTCCTATAATTAAGTTTTAGGTTTTTCAAGTTTTTAATACAGTGGTGGGAAAGTAATGATTGAAATATTTAAATTTTCCTTTTTGTAGATGTTTCATCTGGATCCTCTGAATCATACAATGTTTAGTCCAGAATTATTTCAACCGGAGATGCCACTGCCAACAGGTAAGAAAATTCTTCATCTCTTGCCTATCATTTTGCTTTTGCTTTTTCTAAAATTTGATTTTTTATACACTCTTTTATGAAGTCAGTGAGTTACCTAGAAAGGAAATGGTGATTTATGTTTTAAAAGTCAGTTTTCAGTATACTTTTTTGGACTACATTTGCACAAACATGTTTGATTCCAGTTACCCATTGTATCGGAGAAGGCAATGGCAACCCACTCCAATACTCTTGCTTGGAAAATCACATGGACAGAGGAGCCTGGTAGGCTGTGGTCTGTGGGGTTGCTAAGAATTGGACACGACTGAGCGACTTGACTTTCACTTTTCACTTTCATGCATTGGAGAAGGAAATGGCAACCCACTCCAGTGTTCTTGCCTGGAGAATCCCAGGGTTGGGGGAACCTGGTGGGCTGCCATCTATGGGGTCACATGGAGTCAGACACGAGTGAAACAACTTAGCAGCAGCAGCAACCCATTGTATACTGATAATTGTTGCTAATATCTGCTAGCACAGCTCAAAAGGAACTTTTTTACTGTGTGGGATTTTTTTTCCTTTCACCCAATCTTGTTATCTCTGGGGTCTTTGTAACTCCTGTTTCCTTTGCCCCAGGCACAGGAGGCAGTCTCAAGTCTCAGATGTATTCCCAAAACACTTACTTGAGTACCTATTGAGTGCCAGCTAGTATACCACACACCGGGAACATAAATTGTACAAAAGTCATAAAAATCATCTTAGTAGAAAAATTATCTTTTTAAAAAACTTCTTCCTTTATGTTCTGACCAGTTGGATAAACTCATAATAATCATCTATCCTCTTAACATGACTGTTAATTAGCCCCATCAACAAGTTGATTTTTTTTTAAAAAATGAATGATTTTTTAAAAATCAGTCTCTGTTTTTATTGCTTTTTATGTAAGCTTGCTGTGATAGCTCTTTTTATGTATTCCTCACATCTCCAGAGGGACTTAACAGATGTTCAAAAGCTGTGTGAGTAAATTTTGGAAGTTGTATAAAAGAGAGTTTTGTAATTACTGAAGTACATCAGATATTCTATTTACCATGGACTTGCTTATCCTCAATGGGAGACTTTGTGCAGTTTGTATCATTGTCATTTAAAATTGCTGTTGTTACTTTGTACTTACTGTTCATTTTTTAAATCAGGTTTTTTTTGCATTTTTACATCTATTATTTCTAGAAGTTCATGCAAGGGGAAAAAATAAATCTGCTAAATCTTCAGCTTCATTAGCTTCACTAAGTGTATTGCTGAGGCCTTTCTTTACCCCACAGATCATAGCTGAGATGTCCTCAGTTGTCCAAAATAAGCTCTAGATTAGCTTCCTGTGAACAACTAAATGTCTTGATAGCTTCTGTGTTTTCTGTGAACTTCTTATTCTGGGGATCAAAGTCTTTTTCTTGGTTTTGATGCTTTATTGAAAACATAAAAGTTACTGCCTTCAGGAAACATATACTTTTCCATTTAATGGCTTATAGATGCCAAACAGTATCCTGATGCAAAAGATTTCCTAATGTTTTTATTTCCTCAAACTTATGGAGATAGAAATACGGTTATCAAAAGAACCAGCTCAGTAAATATTCTGTAGTCAAAGTTTCATGTTGTAGGAATTATTTAGCCATAACATTAGAAAAAGGCTTCCCAGGTGGCAGTCGGTGTAAAGAACTTGCCTGCCAATGCTGGTTCGATCCCTAGATCAGGAAGATCCCCTAGAGGAAGGCATGGCAACCCACTCCAGTATTCTTGCCTGGTTAATCCCATGAATAGAGGAGCCTGGCGGGCTACAGTCCATGCAATTGCAAAGAATCGGACATGACTGAAGCAACTTGGCATGCATACAACATTAGAAAAATTTATACAGTTATACCTCAAAATTGTATTCTCCAGTTATTACCTCATCGTTTTTTATTGTCACATGCACGTTCCCTCTGCATTGCAGTGGCAGAGTTCAGTTTTTTATAAACCAAGATTTGTGGAGGTTTTATTCACATTTTAAAGGAATAGAGAGGTTATATAAACCAATATTAACTTGTAATTTTCATATGAACTGTTTTATCTTCTCTATTTCTTGAAATCTAAAACCATGCTACTTGTTGAAAACTCTACGAGTTATGGCACAACTGCTAGGTCTGTAACATCATGCTGTAATTTAAATTACTCTACACAGTAGGGTGTCAATTCATGGCATGGAAATGCAGCCAAAGAAAATTGGCATTAAAGCAAATATTTGCATAGCAAATCTCATTTTCTAGTTGATTTAACGTTTGAGTGTATTTCCTGAAAGAGAAAAATGGTCCCTTTTCACTAATAGAATTACCAAGCCTTAGTATTTCATGTATTTAGAAGAAATTAAACCATACAGCAAAAATAATAACAAAATTTCAAGTATTTTTCGAAGAGTTACTAAGAAGTGAGAGACTTGAAGTCTGATATAAATGTGCTCCAATTCCTCTGTATTTTCCATGATATCCAAATGTTGCTTCATTTTTTTTTTTGCTTAAGTATATTTGATTTACAGTGTTGTGTTAATTTCTGCTGTACAGCAAAGTGATTCAGTTATACATATGTATACATTTTTTCATATTCTTTTCCATTTTGGTTTATCACAGGATATTGAATGTAGTTCCCTATGCTATATAGTAGGACCTTGTTGTCAAATGCTGCTTTCTTAAAGACTTTTCTTCTTCATATGTTCATTTAGTTCTCTGGAGAGAATGTTTATGAGTAGATTTGTTGAAACGTTGTATAGACCTTATTAATGTGAAAATATTTATGTTTCTAATCAGTTTTATCTCCTTAGAAATTAAATTCTAGTCATTTTTTTTGGAATTTTAAAGTTCTAACAGTTTCTTTTCTAAAAAATACTTGAATAGGTCCAGGAACTAATTTCAGACAAAAAAAGGAAGATAATTTACCTAAATTCTATAGCATTGCTCAGTCCCTACCCTTTTTCTTTTCTTGTGTATGTTTCAGCTCAAATTCAGTTGTTTTTCAACTGACTTCCTTGTAAACTTATTGAATAATAACAGGAAATAATTATACCTTAGTTTCCTACAGTTCTCTGCCTTATCCTGATTCATCATAGTGCTGAAAATAAAAATAAATCGTCTCAAGTTATAGTTTATTTTTAATTTCAACCTGAAAGTTTAGCTCTTCTTCGTAAATTTATTTATCTAAAATAATAAGTCTTGAACTTCTGGTCTAGAGACAGTGAAGATTGAAATGGACACAGAAGCATCCTCCTAGAATTTTTTTAGTACCATTTAAATTTACATTCAAACAAGTGAGAAACACCATGAGCCTCTGTGTATCACAGAGCCTATGGGTTATTATACTTTTAACATGACATACAAACCAGCTGGGAAGCTTAGGGACTTTATCATATTGAATAAATTTGTATTTATACTGTCAGAGGTTTTGATTTTCCTTTGAGTTTCTAAACTCAGGTATAGTCAGGCTATCATTAAGCTTCTAGTAATCTTCGTTCTTATTAGTTGGTATACATCCATCTAAATTATTTTCAGAATTTTATAAAATGCTTATTTTGGAACAGAGTTTATATGAAAGTACAATATTCAAAAATTTTACCCAGACATCAAAAGCTATGAGTTAATAAGAAGAATCTACCATGTCTGATGGACCAAATTAAACATGGGAGAGAGGAGGAACAAGCTAGCCAGTTAGGGAATGAGGGCAGCACTTGTGGATTCAGGTATTGACCGGGAACCCAAACTTGGTGTAAGGAAAAGCAGAGAGCCTGAGATCATCATCTGTGTGTTTCACATGTGTAGGTTGCCGGCTCAGCCTCTTGTAATTTCATATTAGGCACATTTTCTTGTGAATGGAAGTCAGTGTGATGATGTGATGGCAAAAGGAAATTTCACAGTGACCAGGAAGTGGTTGCTGCTTTTAATTGGTATTTGTGTCATTATTAAAAATGCTTTGTTAGTAGACATGATTGTGAAGGTTGTTGACGTCTTAATTCTTGCCAGACGTCATGCCTTTTGTTGCGTTCTGCGAGGTGCCATCACCACTGAACAGACGTCTAGATG
Organism: Ovis canadensis; assembly: GCF_042477335.2. Classification (NCBI taxonomy): domain Eukaryota; kingdom Metazoa; phylum Chordata; class Mammalia; order Artiodactyla; family Bovidae; genus Ovis; species Ovis canadensis. Next base: position 38,301,408 of record NC_091250.1, on the reverse strand, counting down.
GTATGGTTCTCTCTGATGGTGTAAAACTGTTACTAAATAAGGATAAATTTAATAGTCAAAAGAAGATATGCCTTGTGGAATTTTAGCTAAAACATTTATTTGAAGCCTCTGTTTAAAAACATAATCAATTTTTTTACTTGCTTTGTATATATATACACACATATATATATATATATATTTTTTTTTTTTTACCAAATTTGAGAAGCCTCACAGTTTCTTTTGGTTTCTGTTTGTTGTTTTGTTTTTAGCAGATGGCCCATACCTTCAAATATTAGAGCAACCTAAACAGGTAAGAAGATAAAAGGGGTGGGACTTTCTCTTTAATTGTTAGATCCATAAGTCTTAATAATACCTCCAGCACTGAATAAAATAGTAAATGAATTTTACAAAGGAAGTAGCTTATCTGGAAGATCAACAACCTGCCAAATTATGTAACAACTTTATCATCCGCTTTCCTCTTCTCTTAGTCATTGTTCAGAGTGTCCTGAACCTCAGTACATAGTTCTATAAAACTTAAGTATTGATCCATGGTATTCCATGATCTCCAACACTTTGACTTACCAGCCACTCCTAGAAGAGATGTAGGTTATCTCTACTCGTTTTCATGTGTGAGGAAATACACATACACACAATTCATATACACTGAGTCAGGTGCTTCCACCATGTCCCTGCACGTCAGTACTTCTGAGTCTTTCTCCATCCTTAGGAGCTACCGCCTTTGCTATTTGGAACATGTAACCTAAGATACTAAAAGTACCAGTGGAGTATAGATAAAGTCCTAGAATAGACAGTCAAGTTCTCTCGGGTATTAACTTTAGATCTAGCCTCTTTGGAGTCAGGAGAGGAGCATTTTATTTTATCAGGCCCTTCCCTGGTGGCTCAGACAGTAAAGAACGTGCCTGCAATGTGGGAGACTAGGGTTTGATCCCTGGGTCAGAAAGATCCCCTGGAGGAGGGCATGGCAGTCCACTCCAGTATTCTTGCCTGGAGATTTCCATGGACAGAGGAGCCTGGTGGGCTACAGTCTGTGTGGTCCCTGGGATTTCACTTTCCTCTTACTACTGTTATTTATAGAGGATACCTGGGAATTGAAATGGCTTCCCTACCATGTCCCTGTGGGTAAATAAATACTTATTGGAAATTGGATGGGACCAGTGCTATGAAAGAGGCGGGAAGAGACTCTTTAATATCTTCCCATAGTCATTAGGGGATGAAGTAATGGAATAGTCCTCTGCAGAATGAGGACAAAGCTAGCAGATCTCTGACTGGATATGCATATTTTCACAAACGTGTGAGACTGAGGATGCGTGTGTCTGCTTTCTTGCAGCTATATTACCCAGTACTTTTCCTAAATGGTTTTAGTAGCTCAGGCTAGTAAGCGTAACATTTTTGTATTATGTAACACTTAACAAATACTAACTAGGTCAGGATCTTCAAGTATGCATGTGGTTACTGTAATCATGGTATTACATATGTATTTGGGTTTTGGTCAGAATATAAAGGATATCAGTATCTTATCTATGACCAAATAGACTACACTTACGAGGTTGACCTTTGATAAAAGTTTTTGGTGTGGGGACTGGAATACCATATGAGACTTTGGGACATTGTTTTCATGGCTCACAGGTGCCACACCCTGACTCCACAGGCTGCCGACATGACTTTGCTTTATGTCCATTCCCAATTCCCTATCAGTGAGTTCTCACAGGAGGCCACCAGTTTTCTCAAAGGACGCTCCCAGTGGAAGTTTATCCCCTAACATCCTGTGCAGTGTTACCTGGCCTCCTGGGAAATTTCCGGATAATCCGTGAAACCAAGAAATCAGCTAAAATTTATTTGCATACTAGGCAAAATGTGTTTTTCAAATATTCATTTTCATAAGCATAACACTACCATAAGGTTTTTAAAATGAAGTTTCTTACTATGGGTCAATAGTCATAAGGAAAAATTGACGTTTATGATTTATCTGAAGGATGAGTTATGTAGTTTCAAAATTTAATTCACTGTTGGTGGATGTGTTAAAGCTTATCTGAGTAAATCAATGTGTTTGCTTACCAAACTGTAATATTGTGATGTCTGACTCCAGTGAAAGTAAGAAGGTTGTATTGAAGTCAGACTTTCTGACCGGATGGATGGAGCCTTGCCTTTGAGGTTGATGACTCATTTTAAGCAAGTGGAGTTACTGAGATGAATGGCTGTGGATTGGTAAACCTTTAATCTCAAAATTTTAGAATCTGAAATGCATCCAGACTATGCATTTGAAGACATCCTAGTTTCCTTTAAAAAAAAAAAAAAGATAATTTTCTATCTTCAGGTTATAAATTCCTTTGCATAGAAGTTTAGATACTTTTATCCAACTATGAATGATATATGTTGTTTTTCAAATGATAAGCAAGGTATTAAGACAGGTCTCTTTACTCATATTTTACTGAACACCACTCCCAATAAGATATAATAATAGTATAAGTATATATTTCTCCAACTGTCCTAAAGTAACTTTATGATTAAAGATAATGAATGACTTTATTGTTTTAAAAATAACATCTAGAAAAATTTTCTTTTTTCTTTGGAGTCTCTGCCACAGTTTTCCCTAGCTTTGACAGAAATGAGTCATAGCATAGACTACTACTAATCTTTAGGATAGCTAGTTCTGTTGCATATTATTAAGTGCTAATTATCTAATATTGTTTAAAAGCTGAAGTTGTGTTTAAACCGATTAGCAGTCGAGTAATCCCTATTTTATGGTTAGCCAGTTCTGGAGGCTGACTGTTGCTTTTTCATGCTTTTAGAAATTTCATTTAATTATTGAAAATACACTAACAGCCTTTGACTATAAAAGATATAGAGCTGAATTTGTAACTTATTTTTTAGTTCGAATTTTTGAGAAGCAAAACAAGGAGCTGCTGCTGCTAAGTCGCTTCAGTCATGTCCGACTCTGTGTGACCCCATAGACGGCAGCCCACCAGGCTCCCAAAACAAGGAGAGTCACCTTCAAATCACTAATCTTACCTCAGAAGGCTTTCCAGGTGTTGATGTTTGGGGTCACCTAAGGACCCCTTTTCAAGAGTTTTTTTAGGTCCCACTTTAATGAGTTTGGAGAAGGCAATGGCAACCCACTCCAGTACTCCTGCCTGGAAAATCCCATGGATGGAGGAGCCTGGTAGGCTGCAGTCCATGGGGTCGCAAAGTCGGACACAACTGAGCGACTTCACTTTCACTTTTCACTTTCATGCATTGGAGAAGGAAATGGCAACCCACTTCAGTGTTCTTGCCTGGAGAATCCCAGGGACGGGGGACCCTGGTGGGCTGCCATCTATGGGGTCGCACAGAGTCGGACACGACTGAAGCGACTTAGCAGTAGCAGCAGCAGTTAATGAGTTGATCATATACCCCAGACCCATGTGTGACATAAGGTAGCTTCCTCCCCTAGGGAATTTACGTCTGGTCTCACTGGTCCTATAAAAGATACTTTAGACTGGTCCTCTTTGGAAATTAGAAAAGTCTCACAGAATTTAGAAACAATTCCAGGTGCTTTCCCTGAACCTCTCAGGCTGTTTTTCAAGACCCTACGGGGCATAGTGAAATGAAGTACAGTCTAAGGAGGGCAGAAATTTTACATTGATCCATTAGCTCAAAGCCGTCAAAACCTGTATATTCAGTGAGCTCCACTACCCAGTGTGCAAGATAGAAAGCCCCCACTAACAAGTAGTGGTGTGCGGAGCTTCTGAGGGCCTAAGGATCTAGCACTGTTTATATGAAGTCAGTCCCACAATAAAGTAAATGAAAGGTGAGAATGTTCCTTAAAGTATATTAACATATTCTTTTCGTTAAAGGGTGTATTTGAGAAACAGAAGACCATCTGGTCAAGAGACTGTATAAACTACTAACACTACCACAAACTGTTTGATATCTTTATAAAGCTGAGTCTTTCAGGAAAAATGTTGAAATCTCCCTTCATATGATGATGAGAGCCATTCTCATAAATGTCCTTGTTTTATTTTTGGTATGCAAATATGCACAATTACAGCTGTTAGCTTCTTAAGTCATAAAATGTTAAAACTGGAATAGACCTTGAATATGGTCTGATCTTCTTACTTGAATTAAAAAAAAATACATGGAACTCACATGTTTATCAGCCCACATAGTAAAGCCTTCTTGCTAATTCCTAGTTGATATTACTGTGTCTATAAAAATTCTTGAGTTAATATATAAAGGGACTCTCTGGGTTTGGATTCTTTCAGGTCAATTAATATATCCAGCTTGAACTTGATAGTATTAACAATCTTAAATCGAAACTTCTTACCATTTGAACTGTTGAGAGTTACTGATCAGATGTGCGGGCTTGCATAGGCGGTGTTCTGTAACCCTGATGGGGTATATTTAACAAGACATTTCTGTATTCCCTCCTGAACCAACTGTCATCAGAGTAGGTAAAGGAATGCCTTTAAATAAGAGTCAGAGAAGCTTAACTTTGAGTCATATGGCCAATTTCAGAGCTTGGCAGAAGCAATGTGAGATGAGGAAACTCTGATGCAGGCAAGCTGTAGCATGTCGAGTCCTTAGGCCTAAAGTCTGCAGCAGTTTACTCTCCACATAGCACAGGAGGAGAGCTTCTGCAGGGCCAGGGACCTGGCTTTTAAGCCACAGCTCAGGGCCCAAATATCAGTTAACACCAATATTCATGATAAGGTTATGGGGAGAAGTGGTTCTCATATACAGTCCTCTTTCACAGATTGTGTCTCCTCTAATACACACAATAATATAAAATTTGGGTGTAATTTTATCCCCATAAGTTTTTAGTAAGTATTCCTCAAACTTGCTCACCTTGTGTTCACCTTTGCAGAGAGGATTTCGTTTCCGTTATGTGTGTGAAGGCCCCTCCCATGGAGGACTCCCTGGTGCGTCTAGTGAAAAGAACAAGAAGTCCTACCCTCAGGTCAAAGTAAGTTTGTGATGTCTTTCCATGTGAATTCGGGAAGATTTGGTATCCTCAGAGCAAAAGAAAGGAATGCTTTAAATAACTACTGTATGCCTCTGCTTATAAGCTGAAATGTTCACATGATTATTTATAATATTTATGTAGAAATGTGTCTCGTAGCAATAGAAGTGACAGATTCTAAAACTGTTAATATTTCCACTTAGTACAAATTATCTCAACATTAACAAAACTTTTATTATTTCTTGGTTATCTTAAAAATTTGTTTAGTTGTATACTTCCTAAGACTTGTAAAATGCTTTGAGAGAGTGCTCAATTTCAGCTCTTTAGAGACCTAGCAAAAAAATAAGACTCAGATGACTGAGTGTGTGGATTATATAGTAGAATACCTCAGATCATGAATTCTGATCCAGACTCTGCTACCAGCTGTGTGCCTTTGACTGAGTTATCCAACACTTCTGAACCTCAGTACCTGGTTGTGCAAAATGCAGACTTGTTAAGGACCTGTGCTTTGTCGTCTTCTAAAGATTGAAAGAGAAAATGTATCTCAGTGGTCCAAAAGGGCCTCTGCTTGAGCAACTATTCGTCTACACATGATGGTCCTTGGAACATACTGCTTCGTGACATGCTGTGGTGGGCTTAGCTGAGCTTTTTCTACTTCTTCAGGTTCTTTTTCTTTCTTTGTATTTAATTGAGAATATCATCCACTGAGGTAGCTTGAGTTTTTTTATTTTTGTAATGTAATGTCATGTTTCATAGACTGATTGCTCACGGTTTTGCAGGTAAACCAGTCAAATATTGCAGTTTCATCTTTTGTAAACATTTTCATTTGTACAAGACAGACCCTTAGTAAAATTGTGATATCAAAGAAATTGGTCTTTGGTTTTGCCAGCTTTGCATTTTGTTTCCTCCGTCTCCTCATAGCCCACTTCTAGGCCCAGGCCTTTCTAATTTCTTACCTCTGGTCCAAAACAAAACCCTTGATTCTTTACCTCTTGAGTAATATTGTAGTATTAGTCCTATCCATTGTGTTTGCATTTTAAGTCTCCTATCCGAGCTCTTGTGTGGAATGAAAGATGTGTTTCCTGTTCAGGATTATTAGTCAAGATAAATACAGGTTTAGCCACAGATTTATGGTCTCTGGTCCTTTAGAATCTGAATGAGGAAATAAGAACAGCAATAAAACAAGGGTATTAGCATTTATTAAGCACCAAAGATTTGCCAAGTGCTTTACATACATTTCGTCCTTGGAAGGAAAGTTATGACTGAAGTAGACAGCATATTAAAAAGCAGACATTACTTTGTCAACAAAGGTCCGTCTAGTCAAGGCTATGGTTTTTCCAGTGGTCATGTATGGATGTGAGAGTTGGACTGTAAAGAAAGCTGAGTGCAGAAGAATTGATGCTTTTGAACTGTGGTGTTGGAAAAGACTCTTGAGAGTCCCTTGGACTGCAAGGAGAGCCAACCAGTCCATCCTAAAGAAGATCAGTCCTGGGTGTTCATTGGAAGGACTGATGGTAAGGCTGAAACTCCAATATTTTGGCCACCTGATGCGAAGAGCTGACTCATTTGAAAAGACCCTGATGCTGGGAAAGATTGACGCTGGGAGAAGAAGGGGACGACAGAGGATGAGATGGTTGGATGGCATCACCGACTCAATGGACATGGGTTTGGGTGGACTCTGGGAGTTGGTGATGGACAGGGAGGCCTGGAGTGCTGCAGTTCATAGAGTCATAAAGAATTGGACACGACTGAGCAACTGAACTGAAACTTACATACATTATCTTTTCTATCCTCATAACAGCCCTGGTAAGTAAAAAGTCTTAATACCTGTGAGGAAACTGAGGCTCTTAAAAGGGAGCCTTGTGGTCCTCACAGGACTGGTGGCTTGTCGTCCTACAGCAGACTCTTGCTCATTGAACTGTCATGTGGAACATGTGCATTTGGGAGACTGGAAGCAGAGACCTAGGGAACAGGACATGGGAGGATGGCAGTAAGAGAAGACACAGAATTGTAACTCTGGGCAACAAGAGAGAGGAGCTCAGGAATAGTGGGTACTGATATCAGGGAGTCAAATCCAATACGTGTTTTTAACACGTGTCTGTGTCTCCTGTATAGAAATACTGTATGTGTTCATATGTGTGATACATATTATGGGCATTGACACTGATTACGATTGTAATTACTGAAGAATTAGCATTAAGAGTAAAACTGGGAGTTTTTTCTGGACTGTCTCTGTACAAACAAATATAAATTACAATATTGTCAAGTGTTGACTTGTATTGCTGTAGTCTTTTGTAACTAAGTAACAGTTCTTGATACTAAAAGATACATAGTAGTAACTTTGTTATAGATATGTTACCCAGTGGAAAAACTTTATATATACTATTATGCTCAGCCTTTATACATCCTTCTCATGTAGTGGTTGATGCCTCACATTTACAAAATAGTCTAGAAGTAAAACAACCTAGTGGATATTTGATGTTCTTCTCAAATCATAGTTTATATATCAAGGAGTTTAATACTTATTGGGAAATCTAGATATGCAAACAGCTAATACTAAGGAAGTCAAAATATAAATGTGTATGATTAGTCATTATTGACCTTCAGCTGCAGCTTCACTATTTCACCCAATTTTTTTAAATTCACTAATTCAACATATATTTATTAAGCATTTAACTCAATTGGAAGAAAACATAGAGCAGTTCAGAGAGTCTGTTACAAACTATCATTGTTCTCTTAGCCTGTCATCATTCACTGAAAGTTTGTAATAGTTAAAGGAAGTAATCTTATTTATCATAGAAACTCTTAATCAGAAGAGCTGATATGGGGAGAAGAGAGAGTCAATCACGAGGTAGTTTTTCCAGAGCTCTTCTTCCAATATCACTTTTAATAATCTTTTTTACAAAGGATAGTTAGGGTGAACTTTTGGTTTATAAAGGGATATAAATACCTCCTACATGTAAAATTTAGGCAAAGGAAGGAATTTCTCTGTGTGTGTCTTTATCAGGAGGATGGTCACCATCATACATGTGTCTGCAGCAGTTCACTAAGCACCCGCTCCATGTGAGGCTGCAAGAGAAGCTGTGTGACAGATGCAGCTCAATCAGGGTTTCTCACACTCATCACTACTAATGTTTTGGGTGGGAAGACTTCATGCTTTGGAAGGTTTCCTGGTTCATTGGAGGGTATTCAGCAGCATCCCTGACTTATACCCACTAGATGCCAATAGCAGCGGTATAGTTGTGACAACCAATGTCTCCAGACATTGCCATATGTCCTGGGGTGGGGGGCAGAATCACCCTGCTTGAGCACCACTGATCTAGATGCAAAGTCTAATCAACCTTAACCCTTCTTCTTTGCATACTTTTCTGCTATATAAGACAGTAGCTCATAGGTTATATGAGAGGACTTCCCTGATGGCTCAGATGGTAAAGTGCCTGTCTACAATGCGGGAGACCCGGGTTCTTGCCTAAGTCTATTATTTTGCAAACATATATACTTTTCCTGATTATTAGATGTTTATTTTCAAGATGATGATCATGGTGACTCTGGAATTTCTTCTAGAATGTCTGAGTTAGTGTGGCTGGATATTAAGGAGAAAGAGAGAAAAGAGAAGAAAAAACATATCCTAAACATTCCATATCCTATGGTAACTGCATACCCAACATAGGAGTTCTGTTGGTTCTCTGTTGTAAACTGTTACAGAAGAGAAAGTGAAAGTGGAGATGGTGTCAGTCAAGGTTGTAAACCTGTGTAGCTGCTGTGTGAGAGCAATGAGAACATCTGTGCCGTGGTCCTCAGCCTCCCTTCCCATAGAGGCAGGTGTAATGGACAGTGCCCCCACACTCTTCCCCAAATCCCATTTCTGCAGGAACTTCAGAGGGAGAGCATTTACATCTGCAGGAAGGAAATGATACTTCTGAAATTTACATATGATACATGTTTATTAAAGTATATTTGTTCAGGCTGAAGAGTGGAATGTTCCAGGCTCTGCCTTTTCCTCCTCTGTAGGTTCTTAGCGTCCTCTCTCTCCTCCAGCCTCATTCTTTCTCTTCTCCTCATGCCTCTGGGAAACATACCACGTCCTGGAGAGGCCCCTGGAACACTGGTGGTTCGCATGCCCTCGGTCTTACATAGGAGCAGTGAAGTGCTGACGGCCAGCCCCAAAGCTATGGGGACTGGCTGTGGTTTGGGGGCTGCAGACCCCTAGCTGTGGTTTATAGAACTTGTAAACATATAACCTGCTTGGGTCTGTCTGTTGCTGATTGTCCAAATATGGTACCTAAAGTTAAACCATTTTAAAACCAACTCTAAGAGCCTACTCCAGTTCTCCATTTGCTACTGGAATTTTGTCCCATGCTTAAAACCCCATTTCTAGTAAGCTGGGTATAGGCTGGGCTTGGACACACTCTTACTATGTTGAGATTATTTCTAGGATTAGGGCTATTGAGCCATCCGGTGTTCTGCATGTTTCTTTCATGTCAGAGGATGCCATTTAGCTTATTTAGCTTTCAAGAGTTTTCACATTCTTTTTAAAACATTGTTTTAATTATAAAAAATTCCATGTGTATAGAACATTTAAAAATTGATGTAAAGGACACCATATACCACTACCTGATTTAATAGCGACAGTCATCACTCAGTATCCTGGAGGATTGTTTCTAGGATCCCCACAGATGCCATAATTCATGGATGCTCAAGTTCCTTTTATAAAATGCAGCAGTATTTGCATATAATCTATGCACATCCTTCTGTATGCTTTAAACCATCTCCAGATTATTTTAATGCCTCATACAATGTAAATACTATATAAATAGTTACCAGTGTGCAGCAAATTTATTTCACTTTTTGGAACTTTCTGGAATTTAAAACATATTTTTTCCATCTGCAGTTGGTTGAATAACGAATGTGGAACCTGAGGATACAGAGGGCCAACTGTATTAACATTTTACCATATTTGCTTCTGATCTCTTGCTAAAATAAAACATAGTTATTGCTGAAGCCCCACCCATTGATCACTTTTCCCTGTTCTTCATAGGTAAATCACTGCTGCTCTGAACTTTCCATCTCTGATAGAAATTTTTTCTGGTTTTAACTCAAATTTTCTATTATACCTGGTGGCTTTTTTTTTTTTTCAGGACAAATAAGAGTTAAGACTGGGATCCATTGAAGATTAGTGTTCACTTTAATTCTATTAGAGGCTCCCTTGGTGGTTCAGATGGTTAAGAATCTGCCTGCAATGTGGTAGACCCAGGTTCCATCCCTGGCGGGGGGAAGATCCCCTGGAGAAGGAAATGGCAACCCACTCCAGTATTCTTGCCTGGAGAATTCCATGGACAGAGGAGCCTGGTGGGCTACAGTTCTTGGGGTTGCAAAGGGTTGGACATGACTGAGGGACTAACACTTTCACTTTGATTCGATTGATTTCTTCTTTATTATTCAGATAAAATTTATCCATTGACAATGTGGAATTTATTCTGACTCCTACAGGAAGAAAATAATAATGATATTCAGAGAAAATCTAGGGAGAATATGCAGACTAACTTGCATAAATATGTGAAAATATAGATGCGGAAACATGTATCTTGCCCCCTTTAAGGGAAAGCTTTCCTGTTGTTAAACATTTAATAATCTATTTTACAGTCCTACCAAGTTCTCCTTTAAAGTTTCCTCAGTTCTAATTTCATCGTGGAGCTCCAGATGGGAGAGGCTGGCAGAAAAGCACAAGTGCCTTCCTCGAGGCCAAGCCTGTCACTGCCTGTTTTTGACTCAGCAAGGAGTGCCAGGGAAGGCTCATTTCCCTCCTTCCCGAAAGTTATTCATGAGATTTTTTTTATTATTATTTTTTTTATTAACCAAACTACCTTCCTCTTCACAGAGGTGGAAAGTTGCCAAGAGGAACAGCCCCACGGGGCTTCAGAAACCCTCACTGATTCTCTTCCAGAGTGGCCAGAAAGCCCCCATCCTCAGCCGATGTGACATCCTCCAGCTTGGCCTACTCCAACCAGAAAGCTGTCAGTGACCTTGGTTCTAAAATACGAGTAGCTGACCAGTCGGTATTCTTATTTTCTCTTTAGTTATAAATATCAAATGCAGTGGACTACAACTTGAAACACAGCTGATGTAAGTGTAACTATTTTTAATCAAATGTTTTCTGAAAGCTGGTTCTCACATATGTTTTCTTTCCGGAGTGTTTCAGATTAAGCAGAAGGCAAGTATTGAGATGTTTAGATCAACAACAGACAATGTTTATTGTCTCCCTGACCCCCATGATTTTTTTTTTCCTTCTTAAGTCTCCACTCTCGGTGCCTCTCACTTTAAAATCCTAAATGTTAAGTTTCTGTCAAGGTCAGATGAAGACTGGCTGATCTCTTGTGGCATTTAGGGATATCATGTATCCTTGTGTAATCTCCCTTTCCTTTGTATGGACTTGTCTGGTTTAGGAGGTTTGCCATTTTAAGTATCTCTTTATAGTGCTAGTTTTGAATAATTTAATCTGACTCAGTTACTAAAAACAACAGGGACAAGGATCACCAGTAGTCAATTAGGTTTGCACATAAAACTTCCTTCATAGCATTTATTAAAATTTCCATCAGTATCCCTAAGCTGTTCACTACTTGCATATGTTAAAAAGGAAAAATAACCGTATCCCCTAGACCAAGAGCCCTGTGCTCTGTATATTGAAGAAAAGCGCTTTGTAACCTGGATCCCTTTTACTGGTTTCAGAGGGATTTGGAGCTTCTTAATTTATATGCAGAAATTTACTGGGTTGGCCAAAAAGGTTCATTCGGGTTTTTAAACCCCAAATGAACCTTTTTGGCCAACCGTGGGTGTGGGTGTGTGTGTGGGTGTGTGTGTGTGTGTGTGTACACACACACATTTCTGGGGAGATAAATATAACTTTCCATCAGATTTTCAAATGGAAGGATTAAAATACAGTTAAGAACCAGTGCTGCAGAGTACGTATCACCTTAGCTTTCTGACAGTGGTTGATTTTAAAAATTGCTAATAAAAAAGATATATAGGCTGTCTTAAAAATTTTTTTTTTAGTTTTGTACTTTTTAAAAAGTACATTTTTGTATTTTTACCTGTTCTTAGTGAGTGAAAACAATTAAAGCTGGTCAACACAAGACCCAGGAAAGCCTCCCTTCACTTTGAGTATCAGGTGGAGAAGCGAGGACACACAGCAGCAATAGCCCTAAACGGGAGTAGGCATCACTGCTTTTCCTTTCTTGCTGTTCCACAGAGATGCTGATTAAGCATGAAGTTAACCATTAGTGGTTGAAGCCAAAAGAGAGAAAACAGTTCATTTAACAAATATTTATTGAGCACTCTGTGTCAGGTCCTGTCTTGGCAAGCAGACAAAACTCCTTCCATGTGTAACCATAACCTAGACTTCTGGATATTTTTCTTTCAAAAGTTTTTCACTGGGCCTCCAGAACAAAATATTACCTTGTAGAATGTTTTTAAAACAGCCCTCTTGGAGAAGGAAACGGCAACCCACTCCAGTATCCTTGCCTGGAGAATCCCATGGACGGAGGAGCCTGACGGGCTACAGTCCACGGGGTGGCAGAGTCGGACAGGACTGACGCGACTGAGCAGGCGTGCATGGAGCTCTAAGATGTTTCAGGATGTTGCATGATGACTGCTTTTAGGGTCTTTTTTTAAAAAATAAATATTCCTCGAATTATTAACAAAAAAATAAAAAATAAAACAGCCCTCTAAATTTATGGTATGTAGTCATAGTCTACATTATGAACTAGAGAAAGCTACTCATGAGAAGAAACTTCTAGCACAAATCATAGCTGTGAAATGTAACTACTAGGAGTAGAGTAAAAATGTAACTATTAACCTAATAGGCTTATTGAATTTACAGACAGTGTGACCCTTAAGCTCTGTTTTGGTCCATCACCCCTTGGTGACCTTCCTTAGCTGGCTATTCCCATTTTTCTCTCATCCACTTTTCCTTAAATTCATGGTTGTTCCTGGGACCATTATTTAATCAGAAGCAAATCTCGGATGGCTTCTTCCAGCCCCAGAGGTTGAAGATTAGGTAGCCTTTTTTCATTACATTTAAGAATTCAGCTCTCATCAGGTCACATACTGGTAATTCTTCCTGATAAGGAAAGAACATACAGAAGTACTATGGCCCCCAAAGGTGTAACACCTCCTCCTCCACAGACAAGCCGAGTTTCAACTTGTCAGCAGATCTAGAGCTGAGGCTGTGAACTACCGTGCTGTCACAACCTCTCACCCGCCAGGTGGATTTCAGACCAGAGTCCTCTAGTCTCCATTCGCCTCGCCGAGCTCTCGTGTGGGTGGACTGCAGACTTTCACAGATAATGCCTCTCACCCTTAGGTCCCCATCCACCCAGAAGAACGACGGTAAGGATGGCTTGCTGTGCTTATTTACATCATCTCATTCAGTCATCACAGCCCACTGCAGTAGGTTCTGTGATCCTTATTTGGTAAATGAGGAAGCCAAAGTCCACAGAAGTTAAAAAGCTTACCCTGGTCTGAGGCATGGAGCCCAAGGTTTCAGTTCAGATAGTGTGATTTAATAGTCCAGACTCTTCAACATCATGGGAATACTATTAATTATAGGGGTTCTTTAAATCTGTGGTTCTCAGCCATGGATATGCATCAGAATCACCCAAGAATATTTTAACTGCAGAGATGTCAGGGGCCCACTCCACTCATGCTAAATCACTGTGGGTCCATTAGTATGATAATTCTGTGATAATTTCTAAGGACTCATGTCATACAATGACAAGATACAACAACAGGTGAATGAATAGGTCAACATGGTGTAACCATGGGATAGAATACTGTTTAAAAAATCATGAGGATTGCACAACATGGGAAATACTTGAGACCTATTGTTAAGGAAAAAATCAGAATTCTAACTTAAAAATATCACTGAAGTGATTTAACTCAGTGAATGAGTTAAAGTTAAGATTAGAGACAGGAGAAAGAATTACCAAATTTAAAAACAGAACTGAAGTAATTTCCTGGACTATAGCACAGAGAGAAGGAAAACTTGAAAGAAAGGGTGAGATACAGATTACAAAGAAAGAGTAAAGCTGTCTAATTGAAGTCCTGAAGGGAGATAAGAAAGCTGCACATTTCTGGTTCTGCACCTAGAGGTTCTCGTCTAGGGTAAAGTTCAGGCGGCTTATGGACCATACTTTTAGGTGTTTTTTAAGTATTGGCTCTGAAGTCAGTCAGTTCATAGCTGAAAAGATGTTGATTCCTAGCTTTGCCATCTACTGACAATGTTATTGGTATTTAACTTGGCCAAGCCTCAGTTTCTTCATTTGTAAAGTTGAGATAAGTAATACCTGCTTCATAGGATATAAGTATGAATTGAGTTGTTTAGTGTATGGTACAGAGTAAACACTTAAAAGTGATCGTCAGCTTCTATTTTTTGTATTCCAAAATACATTAATTTGAGTATTGAACGACAGTTTTGCTGATTGGTTTATGGAACCATGGAGCTATACAAAAGCTTCACCAGTCCACTAATTTATTTTCAGCACAACTTCACTAATTAATATTGCTTCCAGTCTATTTATGCCATGTCCTTCTTTCTAAAGTTAGGAAGGTGGGAGATTGAAAACAGATGCTATGTCAAAAGCTTGCTTTTAAATGTTATGCATGATTTCTTATGAAAATATTGATCAGTAGCAAGAGGCCAGAAAGGAATTTATCAAATTCTTTTTAGATTCTTTAACTGTGTTCTCCTGGGCATTATGCATCTGATAATTTGCACAAGTATTGTTTTAGTTTCCTAGAGCTGCCATAACAAATTATCACAAATTAGGTGGTTTAAAGCAATAGACATTTACTCTCTCACAGTTTTGGAAGCTAGAAGTCCAAAATCAAGTTGTCGGCAGGGCCAGGCTCCCTCTGAAGGCTCTGTGGAAGAAGCCTTCCTTGCCTCTGTAGCTTCTGGTGGTTGCTGGCAATCCTTGACATTCTTTGGCTTGTAGCGGTATCACTCCAGTTTCTGCCTCTGTCTTCCCCAGACTTCCCCTTTGTCTTTCTGTGTCTGAATCTCCTTTTCTCCCATAAAGACAACAGTCATTGTGTTTAGGCCCCACCATAATCCAGTCTGATCTCATCTTAATTAATTATGTCTGTGAAGACCCCATTTCCAAATAAGACCACATTCTGAGGTTCTGGGTAGACTTGAATTTAGGGAGGATAATATTCAGCCCATTACAAGTGTCTTATGGCATTAAGCTTATAAAGCAGTGGCTCTGAAAGTCTGGGATAATGACCATTTTAGGCCCAGTATGCGCTGGGAGAGATATTCTCATGTATCCGCGGTATCTCTTGCGTGCACGGCTTCAGTCGTGTCTGCCTCTTGGCAATCCTATGGACTATGGAGCATATACGGTTCCTCTGTCCATGGGATTCTCCAGGCACGAATGCAGGAGTGGGTTGCCATTCCCTTCTCCCCAACCCGGGGATCAAACCCACGTCTCTTATGTCTCCCACATTTACAACTAGTACCACCTGGGATCATTATTATTAAAAATCTTTCAAGTCGCAAAGTTTGCCAGTATTTTGAATATTTTCTAACAATAATTCCTGTGATCTCTCTCCATTGAGTAAATGGTGGACCTTAAATACAGTTGTGCCCTAGTAAATGCTTAACAATTGACTGTCCAGGAAAAAAAAAGCAAATCGAAACAAAACCCTGATTTGTAGTATTTGTTAATTTTCTTGATGTAAATACTTACAGTGTGATCACTTTCAAGCTATCAACGTAAAGTCAACTGGTTTGCAAATTTTCTGAAAATTTAACAGTTCTTGTGAGTTGGTCAAGCCAATTCTAGCATACCACTGCAAGATTTCATAAGCAAAGCAGATATGAGATCACATCCTGGATATTAACCTAATGAGCAATAGTCATATCAAGAGAAGATAATAAATCACTTCATGTAAGGTTCTTTATTCATGTGTTAGTTACATAATACCTAGGGACTTTGCAGAATCTGAGTAAACCCATTGAGTTGCTATATGACATCTGTCGTATGGTAGTTAAATAGAGCTGTGGTTTAGTGAGCAAAATAACATACTTGAAAGCAAAAGCTAGATTTTACTTGAGATTATATGATTTACAGATAGTGTGGCCTCCAACAAGTCACATAATCTCGTCAGACTTGATTTTCCTCATTTATAAAATGAAAATTAAAAATACCTACTTTGCAGAAATATGAATTGTATTAGGGTTAAGTGATTGTCATAAATAGCACCTAGCCCGGTCATGGCACATCTATAGCATTAAGTGTTCATTCGGGACATTTTATATTTTTAAGAATAAATATGATTGCTAGCGCCATGAAGGGAGATTTTTTTTTTTCCTGTTGTGTTTACTGCTGTATGTTCAGCACCTGGAATAATACGTAGTATATAGTAGGTAGCCAGTAATTATCTGTATAGTACGTGAATTGTCAATGCGCAGGAGATGCTAGAATTATCTTTCCCAGACTATCACTAGTACTAGCATAATTCTGCTAAAGAAGAGACAAATAGTCTATTATATAGACATAATAGTCACAGGTTGTTATTGGAATACAGTCTTCAACCAGGCTTCACAGCTCGCCTCCGCCTGCTCTTCCGTCTTGTTCTTCCTGTCTCACCAGCCTGCTTTTCCTTTTCCTCCCCCATTCACCTGACTTTGGAATCCCTCATCCCATGTCCCAGTCAGTGAGTTGGAACACTAGAACTTAGACCCTGGGCGTGACACCAGACTTCGAGGTTGAAATGGGGCTTTGTCTGCCTCAGTTTCTCTATTGGAATCTTTCCATGGCTGTGAGAGAAAAATCAACGAAAACTAAGCAGCAGATGGTAACTTATTTGTTTAAAAAGTTGGAAAGTCCAAAGGAAAAGCTAGCTAGCTTCAGAGCCCCCTGGATTCAGAGCTGACACTGTCATTTGGCTTCTCTCTGCTGCTCAGCTCTGACTTCTGTTATTCAGGTTTCCCTCTTCATCTCTGCAAGGCGGCCACAGCAGCTGTCTCAGGCTCACCTTGTTAGGGCACCAGGTCCTACAGCAGAAAGTGTGCTTTCCCGGAAGCTGAAACAGGTTTAAGGGGTCCCAAGTCAAAGGTTTCTAGGCCCTCATGGTCTGCCTTGTTTCATAGCCCATCCCTGGAGGTCACACCTGGGACAGAGAGAGTGAGGCAAGGTGACTGCATTAATAACCATTCGCAGCCTCCACCCTCTGGATCTGGCAGCGGAGTTAGCTGCACCTCGGACATGTAGACAAGGTGGGAGGTGGATCCCCAAGCACAACATATGAGTACTGGTAAACTCCAAAGGGGGAACCAAAATAACAAATAGCAATCATTTCTCCCTGCCGTGAGCAAACTGAGACATCTAAACCTCCTTTATTCCTGAAATTGTGTGATCAAGTGTGCTCCCTCACTGGAGAATGTCTAGTCTGTGTGCCATTCCTGTTGTTTCATTTTTTAAGAAGTTTTTTATTTATTCATAAGTGTCACATAGAAATTAATAGAAATTCAAATAATACAAAGATACATAGAGTGAAAAGTAAGCGTCCCTTCTTGCTATGACCCCTCTCCTCCCCAGAGAGAAGCACTGCTTTGAATTTCTTTGGGTAAGCTTCCAAAAATATTCCATGCATACGCAAGTCTATGCGTATGTATGTTTATGTGTGTAAGCATGATGTGTATACGAATATTTGTAAACTATACAGCATATTCATCTATACACATGCCTATATTCTGTTAATCTATAAAACACGCTGCCCCTTGCGTTTCTCACTTAATGAGCTTGGTAGGACATTCCTCAGCAGCTGATAGATATCTAGGGAAGTGATAGAGTAAAATGATTAGTAGCAGACTCTAGAGCATGCTGCCTTGGGTTCAAATCCAACTCTGCCCCTTATTGTTTAATCTTGGACAACTTGGTTAACCTCTCTGCATCTGTAACAAGGGGAGGTTGAGAGTCCTTGCCTCCCAGGGTTGTTGGAAAGATTAAGATGAGTTCGTGTATGTAAAGAGCAGTGCCCAACGCATGGTAAGTGCTCTGTGAATGTCAGCTGTGGGAACCGACCTTATTCTTGGTAAGGCGTTCCATTCATCATACACTGCTTCTCACGCTGCCTTTGTGCATGTACCATCTTTTGTAGTCTATGAATCTGTCTGCTTTCCTTTCTCATGGTAAAGACAAGCTCAAAAACCTACCTGCCCTGATAATCCTACTTGATCCTGATTTTTCCCTGACTCCAGGGTCTTTCTATTTTTTAAATGTATTTTGTTAATTAACTTGACTTTTAATAGCCATGAAGTTTTTTCTGAGAGTGTTCTTTATGAATTGTGGGGATGTTTTGTCCTGAATTTAATTTTATCTCTTTGGAATATTATTTCAGCTCCTTGTCATGTCATTTATTTCTTATGTAGTTTTCTGACACATTTATCAGCAATCACTCTTTCAGAAATCTGCCTGATTTGCCCTCACTTCTCCAGCTGAGTTAGTTGACCTCTGAGTGTTCCTCCGTAATCAGCCTGTGAAATCTTTGAATGCATCCACCACTGTTCCTCATATTCATTTACTTACTTGCTTACATGCCTGTCTCCCCACCTCTAGACCTTATTTCTTGAGGACAGGCACCACGTCTTATTTCTTCATGATATTCTTCTATTGGGAGATGTACAACAAATATTTACTGAATTAAACTGAGTTCTCTTTCGTTCTTTGGGTAGTCCATTGTTGCTCACTGATTAGAAGCTTAATTAGAAATAGAAAGTTAGCTTGTTTAGTTAAAAAACGTTTAGTTAAAACTTGACCAAGAAGGGTTTCTTTCTCCATTGCCTCCATCTTGTCCCTTTATGTAATGTAGATATGCTGATGACTCTAAATTCTGTTATCTAGCCGAGACTTCTACTCTGAAATCTAGGCTCCAGGCTTAGATGCTTGATTGACATCATTTGGATATCTGATAGTGAACAAACTGAATTCTGAATCTTCCCTACCAATCTGCTGTTGCTGCTAAGTCGATTCAGTCATGTCCGACTCTGGGCGACCCCAGAGACGGCAGCCCACCAGGCTCCCCCGTCCCTGGGATTCTCCAGGCAAGAACACTGGAGTGGGTTGCCATTTTCTTCTCCAATGCATGAAAGTGAAAAGTGAAAGTGAAGTCACTCAGTCATGTCCGACTCTTGGTGACCCCATGGACTGCAGCCCACCAGGCTCCTCCATCCATGGGATTTTCCAGGCAAGAGTACTGGAGTGGGGTGCCATCGCCTTCTCCACCCTACCAATCTACTCCTCCTAATGTCTCTCCTTTCTCAGGAAGTGGCAGCTCTATCCTTCCAGTTGCTCAGGTCAGAAACCTTGGAGTTATTCTGAACTACTCTAACCCATTGGGTCATCCTGTTGGCTGTGCCTTCAAAACTTACCTAGAGTCTAATCACTTGTTACCACTGTAGCCACCCTGTACAAGCTACCATCCTTAACATCTCTTCCCAGTGGTCTTAGCTTCCATGGATGATTCTTTGGTGAATCGATTGTTATCGGTAGTTGATGATTACAAATTTGTGATTGTATATTTATATCACTTTGTTTCATTTTTGTTATAGAAATTTTGTTAGCTGAAATTCTCTGTTTAAAAAGAAATTGTGTTTAAAAACAAAAACAATCTCTGTTCTTCATATTCCTTTAAAAACTTTACTTAGCTTCTCTAGATACTGATGGATTTTTGTTGTTTTTCAGTGTATTATAAGCCACTCCTGTCATTATTTATTTTGATGTTAGAATTGCCTGACTCTTAGCTAGTAGGAGTCTTTCATGCTAGCTTCTATATCCTTTTAACATGTCTCTGCTCGATTTTGAATATTTCCTTATTTATGAAGTAATATGATTCTCTCAGTTCATCCTGTACTTTTTCTGCCCCAGTCCTCTAATCAGCCATCTCTCCAAGAAGCCCTGGTTCCTTTTATTGGAGAAATTTCTTCCAGTCTGTTTCATTAGGCAGGGCTCGAAAACTGTGTTTTTGTTTGTTTGTTTTTAATCTTGAATTCATACTGATACCTTTAAATTCCAGTCTGACATTGCGGGCTTCTTCCTTTCTTCCTCTGCTTCGCATACCCACGCAGTTTGCTCAGCCCTTTGATGCATACAGAATAGCTTCAGAATCGCTATACCAATATCAATTCTAGCTATGAACTTACTAAATATAGTATTTTTTGAATAGTTCTTCTGACCTTCAAATATATTCAAGAGAGGGTAGTTAGTCAGAGTAATATGTTCAGTAACTATTAGGATAATTTTTTCCTTCTATGTAGCTACAGTGCCGTTACAAATATAGTTAGTTAAATTTTTTGTTTTTGTTCAGTTTCAGGGATTTCCCATCTTACTGATTTAATTTTATTTTTTCAATATCAATATTTATCAGTCTCATATTTAAATGCGATTAACTAGACCCTTTAGAAGTCATTATAACGTCATTGTGTTATTACTTTTTAAAATAGTAACAAAGAAAAGGGATCGGTCAGAGCCTTGATTTAAATTGTACTCTGGATTGTTAGTTCAGAAACCTGAATGCATCTAAGCCTAGGACATTCCATCTGTAGATTTTACAGCCGCCTTGACCTTCCGCCTTCCCTCATATTCGTGGAGCACATGTCCTGTGCCAGGCACAGTGCTGAGCTCTTTGGCCACATGCTCAAATGTGGTTGTCTCTGCCCCCGGACCTATGTGAACAGGCAGGGAGCAGTTCATACGGGCACATACAAGATGATGATACAAGTGTTACTCGGGACTCGCTGGAGTAGTGCCTCCTCAAAGGGCATTCCGGGGTGTGTGTGTGTGTGTGGGTGGGTGGGTGGGTGTAGGGGTGGGTGTGTAGGGGTGGGTGTGTAGGGGTGGGTGTGTAGGGGTGGGTGTGGGTGTGTAGGGGTGTGGGTGTGTAGGGCTGTGTGTAGGTGTGTAGGTGTGTGTGTAGGGCTAGGAGGCCTCCTCAAAGGATGTTCTGCAATGTGTGTGTGTGTCTGTGTGTATAGGTGTGTAGGGCTACACACTATAGGGGAAGTGCACCTTTGCTTTGAGATCACCTCCTGGCTAGGTAGCCTCAACTTCTGTTTTTGACAGAATGCTCATGGGATTTGAAAGATGTGTTTTCAAACTAGAGACCAGAGAGCTAGGTATCCATTTCAGGCACCTTAGTAGGAACAAATCACACCGGATACATCTCACTGTTTTCTTTGGCAGGGTTTCTGGGATGGTGTAATACTGAGCTGTTGGAGATCTCTGGTTTGGTACTTAGGGGTTAACAGTATTTCTCATGTTGGTGACGTCAACCTGGAGGGATATTTCTGGCCTCAGGGATCTTTCTGCAGCTACTTCAGTGTATTTTATCATTGTCTTCGATGGATGTTTTATCAAATTTGCAGTGACATGGAGTGATAGATAAATAATTTAAGTTCAAATTCATTTTGAAAAGCTGAGGCAAAGAGCTACATTCTTTTTTAATATAAAATTTATTACTTTTAAGTTTTAAAATTCAGAAATATATTTCAGCATCCATATCTCCATCAAAACAAGGCCTAACTTTCTTTTTGTTGTCATACCTCTTTTTTAAAAAAATTATTTTTAATTGAAGGATAATTGCTTTACAATATTGTGTTGGTTTCTGCCATACATCAGCATGAACATCAATAGGAATACGTATGTCCCCTCCCTCTTGGCCCACCTACCCCATCCCACTGAGCACCAGTTTGAGCTCCCTGAGTCATACAGCAAATTCCCACTGGCTGTCTGTTTTACATGTGGTTTATATGTTTCCATGTTACTCTCTCCATTCATCCCACCCTCTCCTAGGGCTAACTTCTTAGGCAATTAGGCTATTCTAAAAAGCTGAATGCCTCCAGAAAACAAACTACTCCAAGTACAGGGTGGGAGGGATATGCGCGCAGAGAAATCTAGAGGTTTTAGTTAATTCAACATGAGCCAACAATGTGGTGTGACAGCCAAACAGGTAATTCTACGAAGGGTATGTATTTAAGACCAGACAGCGATCTCACTCCTGTGCCAGGGAAGCTGTGTACCCTGCTTTGCGCCACCATTGTAGAGAAATACAAACCAACTTGAATGTGTTCAGAGCAGAATGGTGACCGAACCGAAACCTTCCTCAAAGTAAGGCAGTCACTGACCATGAGAATACTTAATAGCCTGGCAAATTTGATTGTCTTCAAGTATTTGGACAGCTGTCATAGGAGAGAAGGATGAGGTATGTCCCGTCTGTCCCAAGAAGATGTGATAAAAAGCACTGGGAGGAGCCCTGGGAGAGAGAGGGTTCTGCTGTTACTGAGAGTCAGAGCTGCATGAGGATGGAATGTATAGCCTCAGGATGAAGTTCATTATCACTGGACTGGTTCAAAAACGAGCTAAAATACTACAGAGCAAGGAAGCACCTTATGTTAAGATGCTTAATGAGAAGTAGATTCCTTTTTTATACCTTTCAAAAGAGTTTTTACTTAATAAATTGTACTTCATGATAAGGGAAAAATGAAGATTTGATTATAGGGAAGTTATAATTTTTTGGCAAATCTGTAAAAGTAATAGAAATTAATTTCTTGCAGGATATTTTGTCTAAGTATAAAAGTATATGATTTATTTCATATTCTTTGTGTTTTAGTCTGCATAGGCTGAATATAAAGTTACCGAATGGGAGGGTTTTTAGCAGGTTTAAAGTACAATCATTTTTCCAGATTGCTGGCTGATGTTATCCTCAACCATGTTAGAAATTTTGGTGTTTCTCCCTTCCTCCTTTTGCTTACATCATAGTATGTAGATGGTACAATATGTTGGTTAACCTCAGTCTGACACTTGATATCGCGTTTTCTCTTTTGCCCCATCAGTGTCTGGGATGTAAATTAACCAATAAAGTGACAACAAGAAATCAGACAGAGAAAATTTCCCATTTCTACTCACTTGTAATTCTCCTAATTTTGTAGGGGTTTTCCACAGGAAATCACAGAAGAATAGCTGAAATGCTTTATCTTATGTACTTTTCTTCTGAAGGAGCAGTTAATTGTCTTCTTCTCAGAGTGGTCTAAATTCTCGTACCAGGCAGCTGTGTTTACTATAGTACAAATTAAATTCTCTGCTAAATGATGTCTCTAAGTACTTTCAATCATTAAGAGCCAAATTATTTAGTTACTTCTCTACCCAGTGGATTTCAGTGAAGGTGATATGATGGGTTTTCTAAGCAAGAAAAATATAACATGAGGATATTTATATGCCTTTAAACAGAAAGAAATCAGTGATATTTAATTCCAAGTAAATTTGAATATCACAGAGTCAGAGGATACTCTTAATTATCTCAAATTAGGTTTGTATCAAAGACTGTGCTGAGAGACTTTTGGCTATTTTAAAAGACTGTTTAGAACTTACGTTAATAATTTTTGTCTTCAAAGAATAAATCCCCCAATTAAAATCTTCATTTTGCACATACTTCAGCTATACCTTACATGTTATCTAATCCTCCTAGTTATTTTTATGTAGTTTGTAAGAATTAAAAAAAAAAAAACTTTAGTAGATTAAAATTTTTCATTCTGTCTTTGTTTGGCTTGTATATTTCTCTCCCACCCACTACTTGTGTAATCTAAGCATTTTTGACCTGTCCTCAGGAAAGTCAGTCCTTTATTACCAGGATTTAACTACCCAGGGCAGTGCCCTCCTTGGATTTACTGAAACTAAATGCTTTGATTACTCAATTTCAGTTTTAATGAGAAAAGTTGAAATCTTTGCCTAACATAAAGGTTTTTCTTTGTCTCTAAATTTTGATTTTCATGCATTCAGAGGCCCCATTACAACAGGTAATTTGAGTGTTGATTGTATGTTTTCTCAGTTTGTGTTAAATGTATCTAAAATGTTCACAGTTTTACAAATTAAGCTTACCATTAGGGTCCTTCCAACTCAGAAATTCTGTGGTTTTAAGCTTTTATTTTTTTGAAATGTGTTTGAAATATTTCAGTTAGAAAATGTGATCTTTGCTTGTTGTCCTGTGTGTCCTCTCATATATATATATATATGACTAGGAATCATAGAATTTTAGAGCTGGAAGATGTATTAAATGTTATCTTGTGATTCTACACATGAAGAGTTCAGAAGCCCAAGGAGGCTAGGAGACTAACACAAAGTCATAGCAGTAACTGGCAGCTGGAACTCTGGCCACTTGCTGGAGCACTAAAAATTAATGCACATGTTTTTAATCTGAAAATGTTCAGACTTCTGGAGAATATTCTTCTACAGATTTAATAATTTGAGGTATTCTTTTACAAATTTAAGAATGTTGAGGCATTTATATTAAGCATAATTTATTACTAAATTCTATAAACAGTACTGTCATGCCTATTGTTTTCTCCAAACCTGGAATCACACTTGAAAATAAATTACAACTTGGGATAGGTTAAAGAGTCTGGATTTTACACTCCTGGGGTGTTTTTCAGTGACTTAGAAGCATAAACTGATGCCGCCAAGTTAGGCCCGTTTTCAAGTGGAAGGATTGCTGATGGGGAAAGTTCCCCTCATGCAGCTGCCCTGGCAGTCGAGCTGAGATGATGAATATGAGATCAGCTCTCCAGATTACCTGGGACCTATGGCCAAGACAGCAGTTCCCCTCCTCCCGGCCTTGTGTCTAGTTTACCTGGAACCAGCCCCTGATGGTTGTCTTCTGCCCATCCTGACACCTTGGCCAAACGCCAGCACCGTTGTTGAATTGTATGGCAGGGTTAAATCCTCACTGAGAATTGAATGTATAAAAATTAAAGATGTTTTTGGGCTTCCCATGTAGGGCAGTGGTAAAGAATCTGCCTACCAGTGCAGGAGATACAAAAGACATGGGTTTGATCCCTGAGTCAAGAACATCCCTTGGAGAAGGGAATGGCTACCCACTTCATTATTCTTGACTGTCCATGGGAAGTCCCATGGTCCCATGGACAGAGGAGCCTGGCGGCCTATGGCCCATAGCATGCATGTATGTGTGTGTGTGTATGTGTGTGTATATATATGTGTGTGTGTGTATATATATATATATATATGGCATATAGTCTGTATATGGAAGTTAGTTTTCTCAGGGGAGTACTTCAAAAAATAATCCTCTTAGAAATAAAAATAGTTTCAGGGTTAGGTCTTCCTGATTGTGGTTTCAAGCCAAGAAGTCAGAAGAATTTCCAAGTTAATTGACTCCATGCACTCACTTTTTGCGAGGGATTTTTAGAAACTTCTCAGGGTAATTCCTCACAGTTGTAGTAGAGAGATGAACTGTGTCATGTGACTGTAACCCTTCAGCAGATCTTAAGGCAGGACGGCCTGGTGGGCTCTGCTGTCAGCATCCTTACCTAGTATGGCCTGAGAGGTGTCAACCATTTGGTGTTCCCTCTTCTTCAGAGCAGCCTGGAGCCAGTGATGTGTTCAGTCATGAATTCTTTGAGCAAATACTGATTAGTTTCATCCTGGGGGTTGGGGAAATAGAAGAATCTGACAATGCCTTGATCCTAAAAAACCAGTCAGTTTAATGGAGGACCTAAGATATGGCCTTAAATATCTGAAATATGATAATATTGTTTTATTCACCATTACAGAACTAGCACCTATAGCTGCCGTGTAGGAATTGCTGAATAAAGCAGTATTTTTCAGATGAAAGAGTGAATGACCTCATAGCCTTAAGGTTGAAGAGCTGGCTGGTTGAAGTGGGCAGAGAAGACTTCAAGGCAGAGATTACATTTGGGGCAGGATCCTGAGGGAAAGGTAGAAACTTGAAAATGTGAATCTAATTAGGGAAAATAGCAGAGGCAGAAAAGTGAATGGCAAAGGCTCAAAAAGAGACATCGCTGAAGTTGGGAGGGAATGGTGAATAATTCTGCTGGAATGAAGAGTAACACGAAAGAGAAAGATGGGGATGAGGCTAGAGGTAAGATTGGACCAAACTGTGCAAGGCTCAGGAATTTAAACCACATTTTGTAGAAAGTGGGGAAATTGTACAAGTTTTAATATAGAAATGGTTTGCTATAATGAACACTGTGCTTTAGGAATGTAAATCTGGTAGAAGTCTCCTGAGGGATTGGAAGGGAAAGACACAGCGACACCACTTGGGAAGAACTGCAGTGATTCCTCATGAGGTAAACTCGGATTCAGGGTGAGATAGATAAACTAGAGCAATGAGGATAGAGGGAAGGGGCAGAAACCAGAGATTTTCGAGCGAGCCACCTGGCTGAATCAGTTAATTCAGTAACTTATTAAATCTAGAAGACAGCAGATGATAGGAGAATTTTGGTGCAGTTGCTTAGAAGGTGGTGGTTTCACTTAATAGGAGGTGGAGTAGGTTTCAGAAGGAAGGCCATTCATGGGTCTTCAGTTGTGGTCAAGTTGATTATAAGTTATGGACAGGAAGATGCCCTGCAAGCAGCTGGAAATGTTATAGGTGTTGAAAAAGGAAGGGCACATGGGATTTAAATTGAGGAGTCATCTGCATGGAGTAGGTAACTAAATCTAGGAGACTAACATAACCATGTGAAGAGAGTGATTATGGTAAAGATTAGAGATGGACCAACGGCATACCTCTGACAGATCTCCTTGTGAGGAGGAAGAATGCTTTAGCAGAAGTGTCTAATGCAGTGAGAAGGGAACATTTTGAGGAGGGAAGGTAGCCCTTCAGAGAAGTCAAGTGGGATGAAGAACAAGAAATGGCTGATGAGTTTGGAAACATGGAGTAAATCATGACCTTTAGGCACTTATTTATTTGAGGCATAAAAGGATTAATTGCTAAAGGTAATACTACTATGTGGAAGACCTGGGTTGGGAAGATCCTCTGGAGAAGGAAATGGCAACCCACTCTAGTACTGTTGCCTGGAGAATTCCATGGACCAGAGGAGCCTGGTAGGCTACAGTCCATGGGGTCGCAAAGAGTCGGACACGACTGAGCAACTTCACTTTCACTTTTCAAAGGTACTGCAGATTAAGTTGGAGTTTCAGCATTGGTGATTAGAGCTTTTCTTGCATACTTGATAAGAAAAAAGAATGGCACTCAAGCAGGGAACAGTACTTTTTAAGAACATGTCTGATTGAATTATGGAGAAGATCAAATGAAAGAACAGTTCTGTAGCTGTAGGGCCTGGCCCATAGATTTCAGTAAATGCTAGCCTGTACAGTTGTCATCATCATTATCAGGAAATGCATTGTTCAGAATTAAGGAAGAAGAAAGTATATGGTTTGTGGACTAAGAGTAAGGGTCCTTTGGAGAGGGAAGAAGAAGCGTGATTTAAGGAGATCTTGAGTAAGTATGGTGTTAAGTGCAAAAGCAGAGTGGTTAAAACCTAGAAAAGGGAACAGACCTACACTTCTCTGAATTGGGAGCAGATAAGGAAAGTAATAGGGACATTTTGCTCCTGGGTGACAGACAGTGAGGAGAAGAGAGGTTGGAGAGCCTGCCGTGCAATGCTGTCCACCTTCTCGTTAAATTCAGAGGAAGTCTCCACTGCGGATGTCTGCTTATGGCATGAAGGGACAGAGTCAGGGTCACTCTCATACGCTCTGCATCTGCTGGGAATCAGGTGCTGCCTTAGATGCTGTAAACTGCTTCCTTTAATCCTTGTGAAAAGTCAGACATTAGGGATTTGTATTCACATTTTACAGATGAGAAAACACGTCAAAAGGTCAAGTAACGTACCCAGGATGGCATAGCTAGGGGAGGGAGGAGCCAGGATTCAGAGCCCTGTCCTTCAGACTCCAGAGCCTGTGCTCTTCATTGAAACGGAGCCCACTGGTTTGCTGTCTTGTAGATGCGGACCTGCACAGCTTTACGATAAGGTTCTGTAGGCTGTTTATTCCTGTCAGTCACCACAGTGAATATCAAAGAAAGGCCTTTCTTATTTGGGGAGTGCATGACTGTGAAACTGGGGTGAACCAGAAATGTGAATTCTGGACCCCTGAGTGCCCTAGTATGGCGCGGAATAGAGTGTGTGAGTTTAGAATCCTCAGTACACCAGGTGCCAGCAGTTAGGGTGGGAGGAGGGGTGTCCAGGAGGGTGTGTTGGACTGTAAGAAGAGTGCTGTGACCCTTGATTTTCCAACAAGAGGATCAAAGAGTTACCTTCCCTTCTCTTTCCCACAGCTGCCCATCCCTGCGCCTCAGCAGTCAGAGTCCTGTGACCACACTGCAGGCCCAAAGCCCACACCCCAACACCTTTCTATCTACTTAGGCTAATGTTCTGTCCTGATGTAAATAGTCACATTCTCATTTAAATAGCCTAATGAGAGGGTGCACCAGGATATAGCCAATTTTGGGGGAAGAGATAAAATAGAATATAGTTTCCCAATTTCCATCTGTCACCTCACACACTCTTGTTTTAATATCTCACCTTCCGTAGATAACATTTTAGGTCTCTTATTTAATCATGCATTCACTAAAGAATTATTTATTGAATTCCCACAATATAATAAACGTTATTGTAGGCACTGGGGATGTGGCACGGAAGAAACCATTGTCCCCACTCTTACACGGCCTCTGTTCTAATGGGGAAGTTAGGCAGTAGTCATGTAAGGTGTATATTCTATTAAATGGTAATTAGTACAGAGAGAAATGTAAAGCAGGGGAAGCAGCAAGGAATTCAGGAATGGGAGTGATAGAAGTTTAGATAAGGGTAGGGTGAGCCATGGAAGCTCGCCAGAGAATGGCATTTCTGCAAATCCTGAAAAGTAAGAGACCGCGCAAGGATACAGGGAAGGAGTGTTGTAGGCAGAGGAGACCGCGAGTGCAGAAGCTCTCAGGTGGAAGCTGAGCTCGCAGCAGGTTATGTGACTGCCCAGAAGTAGTAACAAACCAGAGCAAAGAGGAAATGGCTTCACATGGCCCAAGGACTGTGCGCTGTTGTAAAGGCTTGGGCTTTTCAGATGGAAAGCCTTTAGAGGGTCTGGGCCTTTTTTTTTTTTTTTTTTTTTTTAATTTCTTGCCATGGAAAAATTTAATCATATATACACAAAATACTGTAACGAGTCCTGCTGACGACTCATTCAGCTTCAACAGTTTTCACTTTTGGAGAACTTTGAGCAGAGGTGTGTCAGGATTTGGCATGACCTGACTTGAACAGGATCACCCAGAAGAACAGGCCGTGGGGAAGTGGGAGAGGCACAAGAAACATAGGAGCAAAACGTTAGGAAACTAATCATAGTGGGCTGCTGCTGCTGCTGCTAAGTCGCTTCAGTCGTGTCCGACTCTGTGCGACCTTGTAGACAGCAGCCCACCAGGCCCCTCTGAGTGGGCTAGTCCTCCATGAAACCAGGGAATAGTGGAGACAGGAGAAGTGGTTAGTTTGGGGAAATCTTTTAAAGATCTGACTACTGCTGCTAAGTCGCGTCAGTCACGTCTGACTCTGTGACTAGATACCATGTGTTTTATGCTTTGTTCAAAAAAAGAATTTGACACTATACATAGTGCAGCAACAAGGGTAAGGAGATGTAGAAAAAAATGATACCAAAAGACTGTTATTTTAAATTTTATTTCCTATTTAGGAATAAACCAAATTTATAAGCCAAGCCAGCTTCCCCAAAAAACTGGCCTATAAATGAAAACACCTTGGAGACACAGTTCATCCATAAATTAAAAACTTTCTATTCTTCTCATATTATTTTGTAACCATGGATAATTGGGCTATGAAAAGGGTAAGCATTTATTTGTAATTTATTAATGAGGTAGTGACACCTATTGAGGCACAAATCCCCAACCATTTCTGGAGTTAGCAAGTGTCTGGATTTCCAAGTATGATTTATAACAACTATATCTGATGTAATGAAACTGAAAATTCAAATAAAACAAACAAGAAACCAGAGGTCAAAGTATGACCCAAAAAAAACCCCTCAAACTTTCTGAGTTTTGAATAGTGATTTTATTCTACTTCCCTTTGTAGTTGATGAAGCCCTCTTTGCCCATTTTGTTGTGTTTAATGGCCCAGTTTGCCCTTCTAATCTCAGGCAAACATCTAAGGGATGTATGCTAGGCAAACATCTAAGGGATGTATGCTGGTCAAACAAGTAGGGCAAATAAAAAAGGTGAACAAATGTGAATGAATTAATGCAAATCCAGTAGCACCACTCAGAAAACAGCCGTGTCATCAACAGTGAATGGGGCAAAGAGGATATTTTCATGTCATTCAATCTTATACGAACACTACAGCTACATTCAGGAGAATCGGGATGAATTCCAAGGACCTCTGGGTCTTGATTCTCTGACCTTAGGTTATGTCACTCGTTAATCTCTCTAAATTTCTGTTTTCTTATCTGCAAAATGGGGATGATAGTGCCCAAGTCTGTTTACTTCATGAGGTCTTTGGGAAACCCAGGAGAGAAGCAGCCCCTTTTTATTGAAAAAAAAAAAAAAAGAGAGAGAGAGATATTGGTGCTTCCATGGGACCTGCCATATGCCAGACACTGTGTAGTTCTCACAAGAGCCCTCTGAGGGAGGTCCCATTATTGGCTCATTTGTAGGCACTTTCCGCTCAGAGAGGTTATTTAACTTGAGTAACCCCACAGAGCTGGAAGAAGAAAGAGCTGGAAGAAGAAAGAGCTGGGATTTGGTCCCAGATTGGATCAATGTGAAACCCCCTGGCTTAAAAAGAAGGAACTAACTTTACTAAGCATCTTCCTACTCTATGCCAGAAACTATTAGATATGGTTCTGTACTATCTGTTTGATGAAGTCTATTCTGTACTTCCTGTGTCATCAACATAGAATAAGTAATAACGAACAATAAAATCTAACTATTTTGCATTACTAAGAGGAGGTAATTATGAAAACAATATTCTTTTCTTTCCTCCTCCTGTTCTTCTTCTTCTTCTCCCCTTCCTTTGCCTTCCTTCTCCTTTTTCTTGTTTATAATATGACTTGCACTCGAACAGAGGAGAATCAGTATGTGGTTTAGTAATGTCTGTGGCATGATTTTGTTTATGAAAAAAGGCTTACAAGGGGACAAGTGCACTTCTGCCGTCTCACAGCTGTCTCTGAGACCTTCTTTCCCACAATACACACCAACAAAACCAAAACAGGTTTTTCAGGGATAACTGTTGTGTAGCAATACTGTGCTACACAAAGAGATATAAAACATTGGGCTCACTAGACATATACAGAAGAAAAAGCAATTAAGCCAAGTGGAAGCCAGTGTAACGGAAAATATGAATGGGCTTTGGAGGTGGACAGACCCAAGTTCAAAGGGCTGCCCAGTTACCCCAGTTATAGGAATGGCGGCAGCTTATGTCACCTTAACGGGGCTCAGTTCCCGCGGCTGTGGAATGCGGTAGCACTACTGACCCCATGGGGCTGAAGTGAAGATTGGACGAGTTAACAAGCCCCCTTCGCTTCCGTAAAAACAGAAAGTGAGGAAGTATAGATGTATGTGCTCTGGGAACAAACAAACGAGGTGAAAC
Organism: Ovis canadensis; assembly: GCF_042477335.2. Taxonomy (NCBI): domain Eukaryota; kingdom Metazoa; phylum Chordata; class Mammalia; order Artiodactyla; family Bovidae; genus Ovis; species Ovis canadensis. The sequence continues at coordinate 38,270,017 of NC_091250.1, read as the reverse complement.
AGTAATTCTTCAGTTGCCAATAGATTTTATCATCTTCTTACTGCAATAAGCGATGTTTTCCTGCCCCATTCCATCACATTCCCCAATAAAGGACTAAAGTGGTGGAGTGTCATGGAAGATTCAGATTTTGGCTGGACCTTGGAAGAATGGGTGATTCTAGAGAGAGAAGAGAAGGAAGGGACATCCCGTGTGATGGGAACCACGTGGAGGAAGCCCTGAGGAGTGGTAGCAATTATGACTGAGGAGCTGAGGGGCAGACTTTCATCCCAGAGCTTTCCTATGTGCCCTTCTTCCTGCCAGGAATGCTCTTCTCAACCCCTGCCCACCCCATCCCTTGTTACATTCTTACTCTTCTTTCAGAGTTTGGCCCTTACTACGCCCTCTCACCAGGTCAAATCTCTATTCCTTTGGAAGTGTTTCATAGTTATGTATTTATATTTATTTGTGAGAGTTTTTAATTCGTATCGGTCCTGCTCTTTAGCTTCCATAAGAACAGGGGTTGTGTCTGTTTTTTACTCAACTTTGTATCTTCCACTCCCTGACCTACTGCAGTACATGGAGCATAGAAGGGGCTTAATAAATGCTCACTGAAACAATATATACATTTTGGCTATTGGTGAGGTAATAGGCTGGATAGGAGATAGGGTTTATTTTTGAGACTGCTAATCGTATTAGGTGCCAAGCTCTTAACTCATTTAATCCTTAAAAAGCAATCCTATGAAATCAGATGTATTGTTACTTTCCTTTTAAAGATGGAGAAGCTGATGTCCAGAGACCTTAACCATCCTTTCCCACTGGCCCAGCTAATAAGTGACAGCAGAGGGACTTTGCGCACAGCAGCCTTGCTTCAGAGCTCTTGGATTTAACCGCATTGCTCTGCTGCTCTAGCAGTAGAGGCCAAAGTTAGATACACGAGACAAGTCAGGGTAGATTTCTCTTTTAAAAGTGTGGAATTTTCCCTCTTCCTCCTCCCCCTCAAGTATCATCATTATCACCACTTCATGAGAAAAACTCAGAAAAGAACTACATCATGCCTGACATCTCACATTCATGTTGACTCTACATTCTGCCAAAGTGATATGTCCAGATTAACTCAGTACATAAACTGGACCTTTTAAAATCTGATTCTTAGAAACTTGTAGACCACGTACCTTAATCGCTGTTAAAGAACCAGTATGTACTTTTCCAGAGCATGACAGAGTTAGTTGCTTTAAATGAAAGGAGGTGATTTGACTAAGTTGGGTATTATCTGAGACCCTTGGTTTCTGTTTCTTACTCAAAAAGCAGATCTAGCCTGTGGCCAGCAGTATGTATTGAGTCATAAAGCTTCTGGAAGAAAGGCTTGATTTCATCAAGGAAACCGAGGACTCCTGAGTACCTCCAAGAATGATAGCTGTTACTACAATAACATAGTTATTACTTTAAAAAAGCCCAACAAAATGTGTCACCCTGGGAAAAAAGACTTAGCCTAGAAATAGAAGTAGCTGGAATTGGTCATTTATTTAAGCCACCTGCCTTTAAACAGAATTTTTAAAAAAATCACCTCACAGCAGTTGTACTATTTAAAGATCTCTGGGTAGAGGAATACATCACAATAATAAGACAGTGGTTAACACTTGGATACTGCTGTTACATACTAGGCAGAGGTCTTAAAGATTTTTATATGTGTCAATGTATTTAATCCTCATAGCAAACCTGTGAGGTCCAATTATTATCCTCATTTTACAGATGAGGAGCTGGATGCTGCCCAAGGTCACAGGGCTTGCAGATAGTGGCACTGTCTTCAAACCTAGCTAGTCTGTTCATCAAGTACATGCTCTTGGAAGCTTTCCTCTAATTGAAATCTTAACTTGTATTTAAGCCATTCATGTTTATTAAAAGCCTGCTATACTCAGACTCTCTGAAAAATAACCCATCCTTTCTGGCAGATACAGGTGCTTTCTATAATCTTAATTTTCAAGGGAACTACTATGCAAAGAAGTAGCAGACTGAATAAAAAGAGTCAGATTCTCCCCAGAACAAATGGATTTCTGAGTCAGTTGAAATAGCTGTCAGTCACTGTGGCATTTTATGAAGTATTCCCTCCCCTAAGGTGGAATTCCATTGTCTTCATGTGCCACAGAGCCTGAAAATAGTATTTTTTGTGTGTCCCCACACTTCAGCTCTCTTCTTTCAGTTGGCATTTTGGAAAGTCCACAAAACCCAGGGCCCTCCCTGTCATTGCCTTGTGGTCTGTGTAAAAAACCAGATGATGCCATGCTGGCTTGAGTTCTTTCAAATGGATCAAACAGCGCATTAGTCATTGGCAAATTTTTCAGGCCCTTTACCTCAGAGACTACCCAGTTCCTCATTCTTGCCACCCTTCAATCATGAAGTAATAGCAAGAAAAAGATGTGAGTACTTTTTGAGGACACCTCCCACCTCTTTCCTTCAGTGCCCATGACTGATTCCTTCATCATGGTAATGTTGAAGACATTCAGAGTGATAGGGCTTAAAAAAAATTTTTTTTTTAAATTATGAGAGTATGATAACACGTTTACAGGAGACTTGGAAAATACACAGCAAAGTTACATGTAGTTCCACTATATATTGCAATTATTTTTTAAGTAAATAAGATTTTTTTAGTTGGAGTTTTAATATCAAACTCTCAAAAATTAATAGGATGAATATACAGAGAAGTAGAAGGTTATAGTAGGCCTGAAAAGCACTGTGAATTCAACATAATTAAGATTTATACAACTTTTCACACAACGGCAGGATACAAATTCTATTCAAGTTCCCTTGGACTATAAACTAGGAGACCCAGGAACACATCCAGAGATATAAGACCAGGTGCAAACAGTTGATGGCCTAATGGTATTGAAATCATGCAGAGTCTGTTCTTTTATCACTGTGGGATTATATTAGAAATGAATATCAAAAGATATTTGTAAATAATCCCCATATTTTCTAGTGCAATTTGACTTCTACCAAGAGAGATCTTTGACTTAGCTATTGAAAGCCTCAATAAAGGTAGAAGATTGAAAAAAAAAACAGAGGGTGATTGCAGAGATGAAAGATTTAAATGAGAAATTAACATCAAAATGAGAAATTTATATCAAAGATATGTTTAAAATCCCATGTATTTGGAAATGAAATGTCCACTTTTAAAGGATAGATGTATCTAAGAAGCCAAAACAAGGAAATAGAAAATATTTGTAATAGAATAAAGATGAAAAGAGAATTTACCAGGATTTGTTGCATGCAGCTGAAGCTGCTCAAGGCAATTAAATAGAATGTGGAGTCTTGAATAAGGTATGAAAACAATTAATGGGACACTAGCATAAAATTTTGTGAAATTTGAACAAAATCCGTACTTTAGATTGAGGGCAGGAGGAGAAGAGGCAATAGAGGATGAGATGGTTGAATGGCATCACTGACTCAATGGACATGGGGTTGAGCAAACTCCAGAAGATAGTGAAGGACAGGAAAGCCTGGCATGCTGCAGTCCATGGGGTTGCAAAGAGTTGTGGACATGACTTAGAGAGTAAACAACAAAAGTTAATAATACTGTATCACATGTTAATTTCATGGTTTTTTTTCTTTTACAACATAGTATTTCTTTATATTCTCAGAACTGGATTAGAGGTTTTAGCCTCGTTCAGATTTTTTTAAGATCAGTAAGATAATAAACTTTCCAGACTTTTAGCAGTAATACTAGATGCTAAAATACATGGAAGTTTATTGAAGTTTTGAGTGAATGTAAATTAGAATGTGTCGTTGTATTTGAACTAAGTTGTGATTGGGCTTTAATTGCTAGATCCCTTCTGTGTCCTGCTTAAGTGGCAAGCCTACCTGATTTCACCCAAGTGAAGCGTTTCGTCATGCCTTACACTGTTGCATTCCTGTGCTCAGTGCACTTAAAAGTGAAATTACATGGTCTATTTAATGCTCTTTCACTGTTCATTTACTGCTGAAGAAGTCCCTGTGGAATATGCCATCATAACAAAGGCTGATTTCAGATGTCGATACTAAGACACAGAACTGGCATCAGTAACCCAGGGAGTATGTAGGGACAGCAGCCAACTTTGGAGCAAACCCAGAACTCTTCATTCCCTCTATCGCCCCCAGGGTACTTTCTACCTGTTATAAAAGGGAAAGCACTGAGTTCATAATTGGTTTTATGCCCAGGGGGCTTATTTAAGTGCTTACCTGTTTAAGAAATTATTTATTTGTGCTTCAAGGGGGTAAAAACCTAATTAATCCTAAACATGCTTTGTGATTAGCTTACTCTGCAAGGACTGGAGGCTTTTCTCGCAGATCGCCTTGCTCCTTGGAAAGGGTTGCAAAGCAAGATTTGCAGCACTTCTGAGCCAGGGTTCAGGCAGACAGGCCCTGTATTTCCAGTGGAGCTACACTACAGACCCACAGGCAGTCTGACCTTTGCTTAGAAAGGGAACTTCTTTCTCCCAGAAGCGTCTGGGGCATAATCCCAGCTCTAATCAACTTTTCCTCAACCCTGCAATGGGAGATTAGATTGGGAAAAAAAATCTGTACTGAAAAACTTCTAACAAAATCATGCCTCAAAGGAATGTAAATCTATGAGATGGTATTTATAGTAGAAATAGATGAGTTGAAAGGGATTCGGTCCTTTTCCAAGAAATTTTACTAGCAAGTATAGGTTCTTCCTCAAGTTTATATCAGAAAGACATCATTCAAGGACCCATGGCCACATGAGATTTGTGTCTCCTTAGCTTTTCATCTGAGCTAAGGGCTGCTTGTGCAGATTAAAATATTTCCAATAATTGCATAGTTGGGAGATCCTCACTTTCAGTCATATGCTTCCTTAAGAAGAGATAATATGAGTTAAAGAGATGGAGTGACCAGCTCTTCTCAATGTTAGACTGAAAGTCTTACACCCCAGGAAATGTTCTTGGTCCCAGGCAAACCAGGATGGCTGATCACCCTTTGAGGAAACAGAACGCATTTCCAAGTTTAGGTGAATTTATCCCAGGATTCTGACTTATAATATTCAAGAATGTAAAAATAAGGTCATTGATGTTTTCTGTTAGTATGATTTTAGTGTTGTGGTTGTCTCAAGGAAAGAATATGTGATCTACTGTAGGAGGCTGGAGGACCAGCTAGAGGAGAAATGGTGCCCAAGCTCTTGTTACTTAAAATGTCATCATCTCCATAGGATGTCCTTTCTGTTACTGTTGTCATCATTTTAAAGGTACTACAATAAAAATACAAATTACTTTAAATGGAGAAATCTGATTTTATAAAACAAGAGCTTAAACTGGTGTCAGATCTAAGGATTTGTACTTAGGGAGCACACTTTTTTTAAATTGAAGAGACAGATCACTGCAGGCCATGGGCTTGGGTGTCTATGGCCAACCCTTGTGGCCTGGTCCCTGGGTAAGACTCTCTCCTGCCTCATCTCATGGCAGGTTAGGAAGGACTCTTTCCATGCAACTCTTTCCTTCTCTTGATTTCCATCCGTCAGTCACTCCCAGTACCGTTTTCATTGATCTTGGACTCAGCATTTATGACCTAAAATGCAGTGTGGGTGCAGATGAAAACGTGTTCTTGGTTAATGGGAAGAGGGTGCTTAATGGCTACACAGCATCCTCTGAGATGTGCTCGTCCTTTCAACTTTAACAAGACATATGTATTTTAAATGGTCTGCTTCTTGAAGAGTATCTTTCACATCCAAAACAAATACCACTCGTGTTTTATTTCCATCCCATCATTTGTTCATCACATATGTTTTCACAACCAAGCTGTGGCTGTATACGTACAGATAGGCTAATTTGATATCATACTTTTTCTACTTCCTAGCTTGTCTTAGCATTTTCCCGTGTTGTGATATAGTCAGATGTGCTAACTTTGAAATGTGCTTCTTATATAGATCTGCAACTATGTGGGACCTGCAAAAGTTATTGTTCAGTTGGTCACAAATGGAAAAAACATCCACCTGCATGCACACAGCCTGGTGGGAAAACATTGTGAGGATGGCGTCTGCACTGTGACAGCCGGGCCCAAGGACATGGTGGTCGGGTAAGTAAGGGTGTGTGTTGTTGTAGAAGGGAGGAGCAGATCGAACATGGCACCTGCGGACTTGGACCGGACAGGCCTTTTTCGTTAGGGGTCTTTTCAAGACCCTCAGAGAGTCTTAGAATATGAAAATCTGAGCTGTCACTTGCACTCCAGGAGTAAGCTACCCACTTGTCTGAGACTTTCCTGAGACATTTCACTTTATACCTGTTGTCCTGGCCTAATTATTTATAGCACCCTTTTTCATTCTCAAAAGTATCCCAGATTGGATGATGAATTATACAGTCAGGTGACCTATGAGGCATTTGTGCCACTTTTAGCAGTGTTTTCCTTCTAGAAATAAAGATGTGGACAAATTAGAAGAAAACTAGCTATAGCAGAAATCAGTACTTTATGGATGATTTCATACCCTTGATGATTCATTTAATGAACTATTAACTATAGATTTGCATTGTGAACGTTTTGTGCATACAGTGGGTTTTATTTCAGTTCTGTGCTGCTATAAAAAGTATGCCCAGAAATGATATGACACATAAGAACTTAATTTCCAAAATATACGAACAACTCATTCAACTCAATGTCAGAAAAAGCAAACAACCTGGTTGAAAAGATGGGCAGAAGACCTGATAGTTCTCCAAAAAAGACATGCAGATGGCCAACAAGCATCTGAAAAGATGCTTGATCTGGCTAATTATCAGGGAAATGCAAAGCAGAACCACAGTGAAGTACTACTTATACCTACAGAATGGCTATCATCAAAAAGAATACAAAAAACAAATGCTGGTGAGGATGTGGGAAAAAGGGTGAGAATGTAAGTTGGTACAGTCACCGTGGGAAACAATATGGAAGTTTATCAAAAAACTAAAACTAGAACTGCCATATGACCCAGCAATTCCACTCCTGGGTTATGTAAAAACAAAAACACTAATTCAAAAAGACACATGTATCCCAGGGTCCATGGCAGCATTATTTATAATTGCTAAGATATGGAAACAACGTAACTGTCCATCAGCAGATGAGTGGACTGTGAAGATGTGCTGTGTAGGCACACATGCACACACAATGGAATGCTACCCAGCCATAAAAAAGGATGAACTTTTACCATTTGCATCAACATGGATAGACCTGGAAGGTATTATGCTAAGTGAAGTCAGTCAGACAAAGAAAGTCAAATACTGTGTGATATCACTCATATGCGGAATCTAAAAATTAAAATAAACTAGTAAGTACAACGGAGAAGGCAATGACATGCCACTCCAGTACTCTTGCCTGGAAAACCCCATGGACAGAGGAGCCTGGTGGGCTGCAGTCCATGGGGTCGCTAAGAGTCGGACACAACTGAGCGACTTCACTTTCACTTTTCACTTTCATGCATTGGAGAAGGAAATGGCTACCCACTCCAGAGTTCTTGCCTGGGGAATCCCAGGGACGAGGGAGCCTGGTGGGCTGCTGTCTATGGTGTCGCACAGAGTTGGACACGACTGAAGCGACTTATTAGCAGCAGCAGCAATAAGTACAATGACAAAAAAATAGACTCACAGTTATAAGAGAACAAATAAGTGATTATCAATGGGGAGAAGGAAGAAGACAAGAGGGAGGCACAGGATAGGGGTAGGTATAAAATAAGCTACAAGGATATATTGTAAAACATGGGGAACATAACCAGTATTTTATAATAACTGTAAGTGAGGGCTTCCCTTAAGGCTCAGATGGTAAAAAGTCCACCTGCAGTGTGGGAGACCTGGGTTCAGTCCCTGGGTTGGGAAGATCCCTTGGAGGAGGGCATGGCAATCCACTCCAGTATTCTTCCCTGGAGAATCCCACGGACAGAGGAGCCTGGTGGGCTACAGTCCATGGGGTCACACAGAGTCAGATATAACTGAGCAACTAACACACAACGCACACACAACCTTAAAAAAATTTAATCACTATATTGTAGACCTATAACACATAATATTGCAACCATACTTCAATTTTTTGGAAAAGTGTGCACAACCAAGAATTACAAATTTGCTTTGGCTTTCAGTAGACTTGAAATGTAAATACAAAGTGACATATCCACTTAAGGTTGGTCAGACAGATAAAACAAGCCATTTTTTTCTTTTTTAAAACAGTCTTCTGGTGGGATCTTTCCAGACCATATATTGAACCTGTGTCTCCTGCATTGGCACGGAGATTTTTTATATTGAGCCACTTAGCGAAGCCCTGAAACAAGCCATTTTTAATGAATGAAGTATTACAGAAATAAATTCAATTTCAAAAGAAATTTTTAATTCAATTTGTGTAATTTCCAGGAATATCTTTCAGGGCTTCCTGATACTGGTTTAAATAGTTTATGTTAAAATCCCATTTAATCTCGACTATTCACTCAAAAGAAAAGAATTGTTTAAATGAACTGTAATTAAGCTCATGGTAACATTTCAGGCTTTGAATTCCGATCAGGTTTCAAGTTGGTTGGTATTGGGGAGGTTGAGCTTTCATGTTCCTGGGTATTTCTTTGTTTGACTGTTAAAATTTTCAAGTGTGAAAAACCTAGAGAGAGAGCTTTCTTTTAAGTCACTAAAATCTGATTCTTTTGATGTCAGGGAAAAAAAAGACTCTAGATTGGAGGAAGGAGCCTAAATTGATTTGAAAAATTCAACTGTGCTTTAAATGAACTTGTTTCAACATCCTCTTAAAAGACTGGTCTGTTTCCTGTAGTGTGTCACAGTTGGTTCATGGTCTGTTTTGGAATACCCTTACAGTTCCTGACTGACCTCTGGAGAGCTTTGAAACGCAGGGTAAATGTCAGAGTTTCAGACAAATCGGTCACTTAGTATCTCTGCAAATTTACTCCGATAGGCTATTGTCAGTTTGAAGTGTTTATTCTCTTTGGTCCTGTTTAATCTGTGTGATAATCATATGCTTCAGAGGAAATTATAGATGAAGTTCCCTACTAATAATGTTTGTTATTATAAATATTCCAGTATGTTGTCTGTAATTTGGTGTTTCTGTGGTTTGCCTTAGTAGTCTTTGAGGATTTTAGAAGAAACTAATACTTATTTAATTTGGGTCCTACAGCAGCAGTTAAAGTAAATTCTCTGTCTCCAAGCAAAGTGAGGAAATGCGTTACTTACTGTCTTTTAGTGCTGGCATAGCGGGTTTGATAGTTGGAAGAATTCATTCAACAAACAGTTTGAGCATCTGAACTTATAAATATGGTCATAGAGATGTCTGGTCATAGCTCTGTAGGATTTTTTTTAATACTGTGCAGTTTTACTAAAAATGTAATCAAGAGCAAATTCCCATTGGCTATCTGTTTTACATGTGGTATTATGTTTCCATGCTACTCTTTCCATACAGCTCACCCTCTGCCTCTTCCTCGCCTCCTGTGTCCGTAAGTCTGTTCTCTATGTCTGTTTCTCCATTGCTACCCTAAAAGTAAATCCATCAGTATCATCTTTCTAGATTACATATATATGCATTAGTATACAGTATTTATCTTTCTCTTTCTGACTCAGACAGGGGCTCTGTAACCATCTGGAGGGGTGGGGCAGGGAGGGAGATGGGAGGGAGGTTCAAAAGGGAGGGGACATATGTATATCTATGGCTGATACTTGTTGATGTTTGACAGAAACAACAAAATTCTGTAAAGCAATTATCCTTCAATTAAAAAATAAGTAAATTTAAAAAAATGTAATCAAGAGGATGCTATGAGAGTTATGTTAGATTAGGGTGGTGGTGGTGGTATTCAGTCACTCAGTTGTGTCCGATCCTTTGTGACCCCATGGAGTGCAACATGCCAGGCCTCCCTGTCCATCATCAACTCCTGGAGTTTACTCAGACTCATGTCCATTGAGTCGGTAATGCTATCCAACCATCTCACCCTCTGTTATCCCCTTCTCCTGCCTTCAGTCTTTCCCAGCATCAAGGTCTTTTTTAATGAGTCAGCTCTTCACACCAGGTGGCCAAAGTACTGGAGCTTCAGCTTCAGCATCGGTCCTTCCAATGACTATTCAAAGTTGATTTCCTTTGGGATTGACTGATTTGATCTCCTTGCAGTCCAACAGACTCTCAAGAGTCTTTCTCCAGCACCATAATTCAAAACCATCAATTCTTTGGCTCTCAGCCTTCTTTATGGTCCAACTCTTACATCCATACATGACTACTGGAAAAACCATAGCTTTGACTATATAGACCTTTGTAGGCAAGGTAATATCTCTGCTTTTCAATACACTGTCTGGGTTTGTCATAGCTTTTCTTCCAAGGAGCAAGCGTCTTTTGAGTTCATGGCCGCAGTTGCCATCTGCAATGACTTTAGAGCCCAAGAAAATAAAGTCTGTCACTGTTTTCATTGTTTCCCCATCTATTTGTCATGAGGTGATGGGACCAGATGCCATGATGTTAGTTTTTTGAATGTTGAGTTTTAAGCCAGCTTTTTCAGTCTCCTCTTTCACCTTCATCAAGAGGCTCTTTAATTTCCTCTTCGCTTTCTGCCTTAAGGGTGGTGTCTTCTGCATATCTGAGGTTATTAACGTTTCTTCTGGCAATCTTGATTCCAGCTTGTGCTTCATCCAGCCCAGCATTTCAAATGATGTACTCCACATATAAGTTAAACAGGGTGACAATATACAGCCTTGACGTACTCCTTTCCCAATTTTGAAAACTCCTTTTCCAATTTTGAAACAGTCCATTGTTCTATGTTCCATGTAGATTCGGTAGCCTTTCCTGTTCAGCGTGCTGTGAAACCTTGGTACTCCTTTCATAATTTGACTTTTAACAGAGCAACTTTTGCTTAGAGTGTTTCCCAAAATACAGTGTTTCCTTCATGATTCATTTGTCTCACTTATTTTTTGTTAAGTTTCTAATATGAGAACCTGTCACATTTTAGTAGAAAGAGTCTCTAGTGGTCTGGAAACCAGAGTTCTGTTTGCAGTTCTGTCACTTTCCACTGCAGGACTAGGGGTAATATGCATGACCTCTTGGGGACATTAATTTCTTCTCTTATGCAGTCTGAGAGTTAGGCCACAGAATCTACCTCCAGGCGCTTAACATCCAAGGTCTATACTGAACTAACATTAGGTAGTCTTATGAAATAACATGAGCCGACTTGCACATGAGTATTTAAAGGATGTCATCGATTATTCTTATTTAGTTCTAACTTGTAGGTAAGAATAGCACATAGAGAAATTTAGGAAGATAGCCAGAGTTACTCCTCAGACTTGTCAATACTAGAAATGAAAACCCTGATAAGCTGTTTCCAGTGGAACAGTTTAGGTTAAAAGGATAGATTCATAAGCAGGGCATCAATCCAACATAATCAAAAAAGACATATGGAAAATGACCCTGGGAGGATAAATAACCTTTATTACCAAAACCAAATTATCAAAGCCAAAAGAATGACCTTTCCTTGGAGTGTTTCTCTTAACTCTCAGCCTGAGTTCTCAATAAAATTTAATTTCTGTGTTCAAAGGTATTTTGTTACCTATATTAAAATATTCATGTTTTAGATAACTAAGTCATATTACATGTTTGATTGCTTTAATGCGGAGGGGTGAGTAACTTTTTAAACTAACTTTGATTTTGACTTTTTGTCAATATTTCCTACTCCTTTAGTCAGCCCTTAGTGCTTATCCTCACAAAAATAATCTTAGTTTGGTGTTTTATTTTCAATCTTAAATATCAGCAGTTCATTTCAACAACATTTTCGTTCTCTGAAATATGCATTCAATGGAAACTGTTACTTGACTTTGCTTTAAGCCACCTTCCTCACCAATAATCACCACACCCTCTGCTTGCTTCCTGGCAGCCCTGATTTAGAGAGATGTGAAGTTTTTTTCTTTTTTTTTTAAACTAATATTTCCAGCATATACCAATGGCAAGCTCTCAAAGTAGATATATAGATATAAAACGCAGAAGAGAAATGAGGCGAAGTAAGGCAGACCACATTAAACTGCTGTTTTTGTAGATCCAGAAACAGTTGACTTGGCTGGTTCATATGGTTCAACCTTAATACACAGAAACGGAGCTATTTGGAGAAAATGGACAAGATCTAGACTGAGATTGGTAGTATCCAGTTTCCAAGCTTGGGTGTGTATTGTGAGTTGAGTTGGGCTGCTTTTAAGTCTCTGGCCTGCTGTGACATCATTTTAGAGGAAGAAAGGCCAGATGGAGGAGCTACTTTAGAATCCCAGTGCAAGGACTTGGGGATTTGATCCTAGCGAGAGGGCAGAGGCAGTTCCCAGATGATTATATTGATAGAAATGTCTGGCATAGTGCAGATTTCAAACTTGCCTGCTAAATAAAGTCACCTTTGATCACTTTTTACTGATGCCAAGCCCTGTGTCCAGAGATTCTGATCTCATTGCCTGGTCATTGTGCAGAGCAGTGGTTCACAAACTTTAGGGGCCATCAGAATCACCTGGAAGATTTCTTGAAACATAGATGGCTGAGGCTCACCCCTCAGAGTTTCTGGTTCAGTAGGCTTGGGATAAGGCCCAAGAATAAGCATTTTAATAAATTCTCAGGTAATGCTGCTGGTCTAGAGAGTACACTTTGAAAGCCATTTATGTATGGCATTTTGACTAAGAGGCAGGATTGTAGTTCTAGTCCAATTAGCAGTGATAACCTTTCTTCATTAAATTTTTGAAATTAAATATTGTAACATTCACTTTTTAAAGTGTACAGTTCTAATTTTGATAAATACTAGTGTAATCACAGTCAAGGTAGAGAATAGTTTCATCACCTCCTGAAAATCACTGTGTGACCTTTTAGAGTCAAATACTTCTCCAGCTCTTCTACCCCTATAATTTTGCCTTTTCCATGATGACATACAAATGCAACAATACAGTGTGTAGCCTTTTTGAATCTGGCCTATTTCACATAGCATAATGTATTTCAGATTCCTCTAGGCTGCTGTGTACATCAGTAGTTTATTCTTTTTAATTATTAGGTAGCATTACATTGTTGTGTTGTATTGGTATATCAGTTTGTTTATCTACCTGTTGAAGAATATTTGGTTTGTTTCTAGTTTTTCAGAACAAAGCCACTTTTTTGTGTGAACAGAAGTTGTAATTTTTCTTGGCTTGGGCAAATACTGAGGAATGGAATTGTAGGGACTTGTGCTAAGAGTTCACTTATCTTGATAAGAAACTGCCAAATTGCTTTCCAAAGTGACTGTACCATTTTGTGTTCTCATTTGTTAACATTTATGATCCTCTCAGTTTTTTCTCGGAGAAGGCAATGGCACCCCACTCCAGTACTCTTGCCTGGAAAATCCCGTGGATGGACGAGCCTGGTAGGCTGCAGTCCATGGGGTCGCTAAGAGTCGGGCACAGCTGAGCGACTTCACTTTCACTTTTCACTTTCATGCATTGGAGAAGGAAATGGCAACCCACTCCAGTATTCTTGCCTGGAGAATCCCAGGGACAGAGGAGCCTAGCAGGCTGCCGTCTATGGGGTCGCACAGAGTTGGACACAACTGAAGCAACTTAGCAGTAGCAGTAGCAGCAGTAGCAGTTTTTTCTGTTTAATGAGCTAATAGTAATAGTATCTGATCTCATTTTTATTTTGCATTTTATTATAGAAATTTCCAAACATATACAAAAGTAGAAAGATTAGCATGATGAGCCTTCATTGTACCCATCACTCACCTTCAACAATTAATTATTACATGGCCAGTCTTGATTTAAATACATTCTTACCTAGGTAGCTTGGTTATTGATGTCTGATTGGGTTCCACTGTGGTAAGAAAGTATTTGGTATGAGTTGACTCCTTTTAAATGTGTTGAAGCTTGTTTTTTGGATGGAATATGGTCTGTCTTGGTATATGTGTTCCTTGTGCACTTAAAAAGAGTGTTTAGCGTGATCACTTTGAATGCATGTTCTGTAAATATCAATTGGGTTGTTTGTTCAAGGCTTTTGTCTCTTTACTAATTTTCTCTCTACTGTTCTATCAATTATTAAGAGTATTGGAATCTCTGACTATATTCATAGATGCATCTGTTTCTCTTTTCAGTTCTATAAGATTGTGCTTCTTATGTTGTGAAGCTCTTATTCGACATATTAATGTTTAGGATTCTTATGTCCTCTTAAGAATCAGTCCCTTTATCATTACGAAATTACCTTTTTTATTCCTGGTAATATTCTTTGCTCTGAAATCTACCTTGACTGAGACTAACATAGTTACTTCAGCTTTCTTTTGAATAATGTTAGCTTGAAACATTTTTCCTATCTGCTCAGTTTAGTGTTTTTGTGTCTTTATATTAAAAATAAATTTGCACTACATATAGTTGGGTCTTTTTATTCAGTCTGACACTCTGTGTCTTTTAGTGGGTGTTAAGTGATTTTTATTTAATATGATTACTGATATGGCTGTGTTTAAATCTACCATCTTGCTGTTTGTTTTCTGCTTATCACATCTTTTCTTTGTTCCTTTTTTCCTCTTTTTCTGTCTCTTAGATTACTTGATTATTTGTTATTTCATTTATCTCCTTTTAGGTTTATACCTATTTGCATTTGTTAGCAATCTTTTTATGTTTATACTATACATCTTTAACTTATTGTAGTCTACCTTCAAAAAGCACTATACCTCTTTACTTACAGCATGTTAACAGTATACTTTCATTTTTCCTCTTTTGGCCTTCTTGCTATTATGTCATATATTTTATATCTGTATATGTTATTAATATAAATCCCACCATATATTGTTTTTTTATTTTTGCTTTAAGTTATCAATTACCTTTTAAAGAAACTTTTAAATAAGGAAAAAAATATTTTATACTTAACCATGTATTGACTTTTTTTCCATTTTTTTTTTTTAACTACTGGTGTGCTGTGAAATTCTTTCAATTTGTACATCTTAAAGTCTTTATTTTGCCTTTGTTTTTCAAAGATATTTTTGAGGAGTGTAGAATTATAGGGTTTTCTTGCATGTCCTTAAAATACACTGCTCCACTGTTTTCTGGCTTTCCTTGTTTCCGAAAAGTCTCCTGTCATTCTTCCATCTTTATTCCTCCGTACATCATGTGTCAGGGTTTTTCTCTATCAGCTAGTTTTCAGCAATTTGATTGTGTTAAACTTTAGTGTCATATTCTTCGTGTTTCTTGTTCTTTGTGATTTATTGAGATTCTTGACTCTCTGGGTTTCAATTTTTACTGAATTTTAAAACTTTTCAGCCATTATTTTTTAAATACTTTTCCCATACACTCCTGTTTTTTTCTCCTCTTCTAGAACATCAATCTCATGTATTTGGCCATTTAAAATTGTGCCGCAGCTCATGAATGATCTGTTCTTTTTCAGTTTTTTTCTGTTTCATTTCAGATAGTTCTATTACTGTGTCCTCAAGGTCACTAAACATTTTGTCTATGGTGTCTAAATTGTTCTTAGTTTCATCTAGTATATTTTTCTTCCCAAACATTGTAATTTTCATCTTTACAGGCTTTTGAGGGAATCTTGCAAATATTTTTGAGCATTGGGATAAAGTTAAATTTGAGACTAATTTGGCCCTTTCTAGACTTACTTTTAAGCCTTTTTTAGGGAGACCAGAGCAGACTTTAATCTAGGGTTAACTTGAAACCATTACTAAGGCAATGTCTTTCTAACTGTCCACTCTAATCCTTCATGCTTCACGAGATTTCTTGGACCATTCTAGCCCTGTGTGTGCCCCAGGAGGAGCTGCATCTGTGCTTTGATGGTTCCTTTCCCAGCCTTGGGTCATGTCCTTGCACTCATGCTCTAGGTGTCTCTCTGTGTGGAATTCTTTCCTCACTGGTGTCTGCCCATGAATTCTATCCTCGTTGGTCTCCTGCCTCCTCAACTCAGGGAGATCAGCAAGCTTAAATAGAAAGCTGCTCCTCCCTATGCTGCAGCCTGGAAGCTTGCTCTAGATATTAGTGCAGCATAATTTGCAGACTCACCTTGTTTGTCTTCCTTTCCTCTAGGTTCACTGTCCTAAGCCATCTATTGTCCAGGATATGAAAACTATTTTTTGTTGTTTAGAGTGAGAAGCTTAAATGGTCTTTGTTGCTCTACTGTAACCTAAAGCAGAAGACTGACTTCTGTATTATTTCATTTGTTACCAGAGTAAATCCATTTTTCATGTAATAATCCTGGAGAAGGAAATGGCAACCCACTCCAGTATTCTTGCCTAGAAGATTCCATGGACAGAGGAGCCTGGCTGGCTACAGTCTATGGGGTCGCAAATAGTCAGACACGACTGAGTGACTAACACTTCGTGTAGTAACAATGATGTCTTTTCCACGGGGATTAAATTAGATAATATACATGAAAAGCCCTTTATAGACGGTGACGTGTAAAGTGCTACACCGTCTTTGTCAGTGCTGTTACCTTGGCATTAGCCTTGTTTTGCTGTCGTTACAGATGTCCTGAATAGTAGTAAGGACTAACAGGCCAGAATATGGAGGCGCTCTTTCTGAGAATCTGACTGCTCCTCCTCACTTACCAGTTTGTCATAGTGCATGTTTTTCTGTGCTGGATTAATTCCTGCACTTACTCATCCAACAGACATTTATTAAATACCCAGTGTCAAGCACTGTTCTTGGCACCAGATACCTCTGCTCTCCAGGAGGGTATATTTTGTATTTTCTTTTCTCTGTGTGTCTCCGCTGTCCTACATTTTTTCATCACTGTGTGGACCCCTGTCTCGTTTCGTATCTGAGCCTCTGTCTGAGTGTTCATCTCGTTCTGCCTTTACATCATGTATTTTCTTTGTCTAGTTTATCTGGCTTCCAACATTATCTTATTCTTTATTTCATTTGATCCAGTTGTCATAATATTTCTATCTTTCCTTTACTAATATTTTTTTTCCCTTCCAAGTAAAAGCCAGAGAAAAAGAAGGGCCCTTACAGAAGCTTACAAGACTTTAAAAGATCTGTGCCCCGCTTATTTCTTTGAACTTCTCACATACAGCTGTATGTGCTCATGACTGCTTGCCTGTCTTAACTCCAGCCACAGTGGCCTCCTTGCCATTGTTGTCTCGTCGGCCAGCCACGGTCCTACTTCAGGGTCTCTGCACTTACTGTTCCTTCCATCTTAGACATGCTTTTTCTACATATCCATGTCCCAACCCACATTTCCTTGAAGTCTTGGCTCAGTTGACATCTTTTCAGTGAGGCCCTTTCTGGTCTTTCCCTATTTAAAAAAAAATATTTTTTTAATTTTTAGAAATATTCCTTTTACTTTTAGAAATATCAATTTTGTTGTGTCCAGTCTTAGTTGCAGCATGTGAACTCTTAGTTAGGCATATGGGATCTAGTTCCCTGACTAGGGATAGAACCTGAGCCCCTGCATTGGGAACTCAAAGAGTCCTAGCCACCAGACCACCAGGGATGTCCTGTCTCCAAAATTTTAAGTGTTATGCCTTCTACTTCTATCCTTCCTGTTTCCCATTCCTTCTTCATGTTTCTTGGTAACACTTTTTACCTTTTAAATTATAAAACTTACTTGTTTGTTTTCTCTCTGTTGTTGCCCTGTTTTCTCTCTGTTGTTACAGCAACATATGAACTCTATGAAGTTAGGGATTCCTTGACTGTTGCCAGAAGCACCCAGGACACTGCCTGGCACTAGGGAGCAAAATAAATATTTGTTGAATGAGTCTCCTTGGTACAGTTTTGTTTTTTTTTTTACTTGTTATATTAGATTTATTGAACACACTTCTTTGTTTCATGTACTTTATTTTAAAAAGTGAATTACTTGCTGGAGCACTTCATATGTTTTCTTAAAAATCCCTTGAATTGCTTTAATGAGCATATTTTGTTCTATAGATATGTAACCTTTGTCATATAAAAGCTTCTCTACCCTTGATTACAGGTGACCCTCAAGACTGAATGCATGTGGAGAGTAGACATTCTAGTGATCATAAATAATTCCAACCTTAGAGATGGCCCAGAAGGAGATGGGGTTCTAGGTAGACTTTAAATCCCGTCAAGGCCCTAGGATGATCCACAAGGGAAAAATAATCTTCCAAATATAGTATTTCACATATTATTTTTTAAAAGTTTGTAAAGTTAGTATATCTGGAATTAAAATTTCCTTTTATACAACTCTCCTAGAAAATACTTTAAAATGAGTCTAGGTGAAACTTTCTTATTAAGGTATGTATACCCATAATTTGCAAGTCTAATAAGCTTTGAAAACCAGAAGATTTTTCTAAGTTTACCACAGCCTGATTTGGTGGCAAAACCCAGCCTGACCTGACGTGCAGCTGGTGATAGTATGACTGAGGGTCTGTGCCTGTTTTCTCAATCCGCTTTGTTAAAGCAAAACAGGACTCTAGTCTCTGTCTGCCTAACTTTTGGTTGTTGTTGCCGTTCCTGTTTTTCCTCCAGCTTTGCAAACCTGGGTATACTTCATGTGACAAAGAAAAAAGTATTTGAAACACTGGAAGCACGAATGACAGACGCCTGTGTAAGGGGCTATAATCCCGGGCTTTTGGTGCATCCTGATCTTGCCTATTTGCAGGCAGAAGGTGGAGGAGACCGGCAGCTCACAGGTGAGTGTCCCTCCCAGCCTTGGTCCTTTGAGAGCTCTGGTTCTCCCCCTGGGTGTAGACCTGGAGCTCATCTCACCCTCAGTCTGTGCCCCAGGCTGCTCCCACCCCGTCACCACTCAGAAACCTCTGATGGCATCTTGCTGCTTCTAGAATAACCTCTGTACTGCCATAGCCGAGCATACCAAGCCTGACTCCAGCCCCCTTTCCAGCTCTATCTCAGGTTCCACCTGGTACCCACCTCCTCCCATCACCCCCTCAAACACTGATGCACTCCTGCCTCTACCTAAACTACCACCTTTCTCTCTATAGCCTGTCAAAACCAGTTCAGAATTCAAGATTCAAAGAACACCTCCTTTGTTTATAACTCCTCCAGCTCACCTGATCATGAGGAATCTTCCTTTCTTTGTGCTCTCAGGCACATAAGCTATCCTCTATCATAAAGAAATGCTATGATTTTATACTTTCCTGCTGTTGCTTGTGTTTTTTCTTTCAACCCCAATCTTTGTCCCTCGACACGTGCCATTTTGCTTCTCTGTGTTGTCCTTCCATCGAGCCATCCTGCCACCAGTTCATACTCAGGTGCTCCAAAAGCAGGCATCCTCCTCCCATCAACATGTTCTGTCTTCTGATACTCATCCTTGAAACCTTCACGCCATCTTTGAGGCCCCCTCCTCACCTCTGCTGCCTCTTCATCCAGTGTGTGATCCGGCTCCTCTGTGCTCTGTGGGGTTCCATTCTTCATGGCAATTTTTTGTTGCCCTCTCTGTCCCTTGCTACTTCTAATCTGGTTTATGTCTTCTGACCAGACGGATCTTACTACAGCCTGCACATCACCACTATTCAGGGTCTCCCTGCTGCCTACAAAATCCAAATTCCGGACCCTGGCATTTTAGGCATCCTGAGAGCTGGCCCCAGTCTGCATTTCCAGCTGTCTCCCACAACACTCCTCCTTGTCAAATTGAACCACTCCATACAAGCACCATGATTTCTCTCGTCCTCTCCTTGGCACATTCTTTCTCTTCCTGGGATGTCTTTATTCATTCTGTTCCTGAGTTCAAGTTCTACCATCCTTTCAAGATTCAGGGCAATGACTCTTCTGCTCCAAAGCCTCTGGATTCTCCCCTCCTTTGAAGTTTTGTATCACTTAAACTGTAGCTCTTTTGTAGTAAGTACTCTTCACTTGAATTATCACCTCTTATGATATTATAAGTTACGTACAGTCATGTCCATCAACAAGAAAGCTCCATCAGGGGAAAAGGAGCCAAACGCAGTTGAGTTATTCGGCTCCTTAACTGCACGTTTTGAGTCCTACTTGCTACTGTGGTGGGCGCCATGGGATGAATACAGCTTTGGGGATATTTAATTTCCTTTGTAAATGTTTTATTTATTTTTTAATTGGTGGAAAATTTCTTTACAGTTTTGTGTTGGTTTCTGCCGTACACCAGTGCAAATCAGTCATGATTATATACATAATCCCCTCCCTCCTGAGCCTGTCTCCCCTCCCTGGACCCTCACCCCTCTAGATTGTCACAGAGCACCAGGCTGGGCTCCCTGTGTTCTTTAGCAACTTCCCACTATCTGTTTTACCCATGATAGTGTATATATATTTATCAGTGCTGAAATATTTAATTTCACGTTCCTCAACACAACTGAGGCATAGTCAGCTTACTCCTCTCTATTTCCATCACACCCTTTGTGTCTTGGGAGAGGTCAGGGGATAATAGGAAAGGAATGAGGTCATTTGTCACATACAGGACAGTTTTCACTGTGATCCAGAGACAATGCAAGCCTTCTTCTGATGCCTTTATGTTTGGATGACATAGATAATTCTTAAAATTTTATTAGCAATATGAAGAATTTCAAAAGAGACAAATGACTTTTACTTTAAGTTGACATTCTTAATTGGGGCTTTATAAAAGCACTCAATCTAAAATGTTCATACTTAACGCCTTTCCCTGGACATGAACAGCCTGTCTTGTCTGGTCCTAGATCGGGAAAAAGAAATCATCCGCCAGGCAGCTCTTCAGCAGACGAAGGAGATGGACCTCAGCGTGGTACGGCTCATGTTTACAGCTTTCCTTCCAGACAGCACCGGCAGCTTCACGAGGCGTCTGGAACCCGTGGTGTCGGACGCCATCTATGACAGCAGTGAGTACTCGACTCCTGACCTGAGGCAGCTTGCTGCAAAGTCAGGAACAGACTTCCATCCCCTTCCTGGCAGTTACTGCCTAGCTCTGATTCCTGGGCAAGTAACTTAATCCCTTGGAGCCTCACATTTATCATCTGCAAGATAAGAATACAGAAATCTAGCTTTAAAAGTTGATGTCGAGATTAAAAGTGAAATATGGTGAGGTGCTCAAAAATCTCCTTCCTTGTGTTTGTTATAGTCTTTTACATGCAATGCCAAATTTCTTATTATTTATGAACTCTTTATAATGAGGATATATTGCTAGTACTCTTAGATGGGAAAAATAGTTGGGGCTCTGAAGAGAAGTTAATAAAAGATAACTCTTATACTTACCCATTTTCATTCTTACTTGTTACAGCTTTATCCATTTAGGAACTTCAAGTTAACTAAATGAGCAGTACAGATATTTTGATGTTTTGTGGCTTCAAAATTCTATTTCCATCTGTAGTTCCTGGAGTTTTTGAAGGGTTTTACAGTGGTCTTTGGCATTTGCCATGCAGATTTCTTATTTGGTATGCATGGGATTTATTAAACAGATAGATATTTCCAAACTGTCTGTAAGGGCAGTATTTAGGCTCATTAAAAGGTCATAGAGTTTAGTCTAAGAGAAAACTCCATGCCCCAAGTACAGCAACTAACTGATTTCTCTAATTTAAACAGGTTTAAAGGGAAGTGAAAGCTTTATAAAATATTGTAGGCTCCTATACCAAAGATCACTTTAAAATGCAGCTGTTAGAGTGAGAAAAAAAGGAAGCTTTTATACTATTACCACACAAAACTTTTATGTCTTAACCACACAAAATTCTAATTTAGGAAAAGGAAATATAATATCTTCATTTTTCTTTTCTGTAGAATAAAAATTAATAGTTTTAGAATACTGTACTTTTCCTAAATTTCTAGGACTCTTGTAAATGGTATATCAGTACCATGGATGTAAGTTTGGGGTTAAAGTCTTGACCTAACTGAAATTCCACACATCCTTTAGCTTGGAACTTCCTGAAACATCAGAAAAGTTCTTTCTCTTTCTCTATTAATGTCTCTTACTGTGTTTGTGGGAGAAATGAATACTGCTCCTTTCTGCCTTATCTATTTTGGGGATAATGAATGAGCCATGCCCAAGCAGTGCTCTGAGGATTTCAGAAGGCACTTTTTAATCCATATTTTTGTAATAGCAATATGAGTGAAAGCATCTGTTTGAACTTTCTTTTGGTTAAGTATGCTTTGGTTAAGGTCCCTCACAGGAGGTCAGCATGTGAAGCTGAGGATAAATCATGACGTCTGTTGTTTTTCTCCTGTGAACAGAAGCCCCCAATGCATCTAACTTGAAAATAGTAAGAATGGACAGGACAGCTGGATGTGTAACTGGAGGGGAAGAGATTTATCTTCTCTGTGACAAGGTTCAGAAAGGTAAATACATGCTCTGATCTCAAGATGTGAAGTGTAATTCTGAGTGTGTTTGTGAGTCACTTTTTGGCAGGGAGCCCAGTAACATCTCTCTTCTGGCAAAGAACTCCTTTTAAAAATTTATACATTTCATCTCTTCCAAAATTAAGTTGTCCATAGTTATTTTTTAACCCAACTAATTCATTTAAAATTTTCAACAAAAGTGAAGTGAAAGTCAAAGTCACTTAGTCATGTCCGACTCTTTGCAATCCCATGAACTATACAGTCCATGGAATTTTCTAGGCCAGAATACTGGAGTGGGTAGCCTTTCCCTTCTCCAGGGGGTCTTCCCAACCCAGGGATTGAGCCCAGGTCTCCCTTATTGTAAAGAGAAATAAGAAAATAGTGATCATTGTAGTCAGTGATATTTCAGTGCTTTTATGCTTTAAACTTTGATATGTGAACTTTAAATTAATGAGTAATAGCCTATGCTTCACACACACACGCATGATAAATGTTTTACATAGTGTAAAATTGTTAATTTTTTTCTCTTACAGTGCTTTGTTGCAACACTGAGAGTTTCTCTGGATACCTTCACATGACACTATGATGTCATTTAAGAAAAAGAAAGAATAAGGGCCATAAGAAAAGTCTCAGAGCATATTTCTCTCATAATTTTCACTTTCAGAAAAGGTCTTGGCATTTATCTCTCACTAGATATGGCATAAGATTTATAAGTTAGGAAAAGCAGAAGGAGATTGTTATTTCTCAAGCTTTACTCATTTTTAAAATAAAACCATAAAAGGTATACCATAATAAAGATATACTCACTACAAGCAGTTACCCATCTGCTTACTCTGATGAGCATTTTCAGAGTAAGCAGCTGTATAACTGGAAACTTATCTCCTATTTAAAGAACTATGGCTTTAAAAAAAGAAAATTGTCCTTTGAGGCCAAATGCTCTGAGATAAAAAGTCAGAAAAAATGAGATCAGATTTTAAGATAAAGGTGTATGTCTTTGTCCCCAAAATGTTTACATTTTCTCTGCAGATTCTGGTATCAGCTTTCTTTTAACCAATTCTATCCAAGTAATTATGCATTTCTAGATTCCTGGGTGTGCATACTATGAGTAAACACAATCTAAGTACCTTTATTTGTAAATGTGACTCTAAGTCATCATCATTACATTGAAATGGCTAATTAAGAGAAGTTTTATACCCAGCTTAAAGAATCTGAATAACTAGGTCCAGGGTAGTCCTATGAATGTCTTACCCAACCCTAATATTTCTAAAATTCTATTTAAATAGAAATATACATTTAGTTGTTACAAGTCAATAATGTATATTCCTCCCTGTGAATGAGGAAGTGAAGCCAGGGAGATGCCAACCTGAGTTATATTGTCATATTTCTGCAGGAGTAGAATCCATGACTGAAGTGTGAAATTAAGACATTCTAATTTAACCCAAAGGGTCTAGACCAACACATAATTTAGCAGTTTCTCAACAGGGACTACTAGAATATTGTAGAGAGGTAGCATAGTAGGATGTTTAAGAGCGTGGGGTCTGAACCTTCAATGTCCGTGTTCAAATCCTGGTCTCTCCCCTTACTAACTGTTCAGCCTTAGATAAGTTACTTAATCTCTTTGAACTCCAGTTTCTCTTCTGCAGAATGAGGATATTAATAGTACATTTGCATCACAGAGTTGAAGATGAAATCAGTTAATATATGCATATAAAATCACTTAGAACAGTGTCTGCCAAATAGTAAACTTTATATAAGTTAAATATTATTATGTAAATCTGCATCAAGGTGAACCGTCTTTTGGGATTCTGATATTCTTCACTCTCTTTCATGTTCCTGGGGAGTGAATTGGTTTAGGGTTGGAAAAGTGGGAACGTCGAAGATTGATTAAGAGAAAACTCAGATTGAGTAGGTAAATCTAGAATTCTGTCCTTGTAAATGAAACTTGGGGCCCATTACTATGGTGACAAAAAAATTTTACTCAAAATTTTAAATAAATTCAGAAGTCTATTTTATATGAATTACTTTCAAAAAAAGGTTAAGTACATAGTAGGTAGACTCTAGAACCAGCTTTATTTTTCATCACATTTACGAATGCTATTATAATGTGTGAAATTATACACCTGTACGTGACTGTTTACAGATGACATCCAGATTCGATTTTATGAAGAGGAGGAAAATGGTGGAATTTGGGAAGGATTTGGAGATTTTTCCCCCACAGATGTTCATAGACAAGTAAGTGGATGATGATGGTACGGAAGATGATACTATGTTTTCTGCTTTGTTGAAATTCAGTACTTGGATCCCAAGGATAAAAAAGGAAAAATGATAAGTATTTCTTTAACTTTCATCAAAGAGCACTATGTCTTGGAGTTGTTCCAGAAAAGCTACCTAGAATTATGGGTAAAGCTCTGTCAGGATCTGATCGCCTAGATGCAAGGCTGTGGCCCTCAAATCCTTAAGTAGACATGTGTTATGTATTTCACCGGTCTGTTCAGACTAATAACAAAATATCATAGACTGAGTGAATAAAACAAAAGCAGTTTTTTGCTTATGGTTCTGGAGCCCGTAAGTCCCAGATCAAGGTCTGACAGGGTTGGCTCCTGCTGAGGGCTCTCTCCCGAGTTGGCAGACAGCCACCTTCCTGTTATGTCCTAACATGGCAGAGAGAGAAGCAGCTCTCTGGTGTCGTGTCTTTTTATTTTTCTCTTTTTTTGCTGCTTCTCCTTTTAAGACCACTAATCCTATCCAATCAGGACCTTACCTTTATGACATCATTTAACCTTACTTATTTCCATAAAGGCCCTGTCTCCAAATACAGCCACACTGTTGGGGCTTCACCATACGACTTTGGAGGAAACACAGTTAGTCTGTAATGGTATTCTCCCAGAGTAACCTGAGGAGACTTGTTAAAAGGGTATTCTAATGAAAAGTGTTGACAGGAGGAGTCTTCTAGTTGAGGCTGATATCATCATGATAAATTAAGATCTCCCAGGAACATTTGAGTATATGACAAAGAGATAAAAATGCTGAATCCTCAGCTTAACAAATACTCTGAGTGATTGAGGAATACAGTTTTCACACACACACAAAATGGAAAAAATCCAAGTGCCCATCAGCTAGTGACCAGTTAAGTCAATGTGAGGGGATACTGTACAGTTATTAAGAAAGCATGAATACTCTACAGACTAACGTGGAAAGGTCTCAAAGATACAACACTGAAATTTTTTAAAAGATAGACATGAAACAAAGTATATATAAAAAAAGATTCTGTGTTCATGTTTACATAGCATAAAGAAACTCTGGGAGGTTCTGTGCGTAACTGTTAGATTAAACGTTAATTTTGTGGATGAAATACAACTAAATCTGACTATTCTTATACTAGCGGATATCAAGGAGGCTGTCTTAGAGGTGTTACAGATGCCCTGTGTGTGTCTAGAGCCTCGGCCATCCCCACCTCACAGTTGCTGACCCAGTCACAGTGTCTCCCTTAAGAGTTTAGTTTTTCGCTGTGGTTGTTGGCTGGCCATCCTCCTCTCTCTCCTTCCATTATGTCTTTATGATATTGCTGTAAATAATCTTGGAGGCTTTTAAGGCTAATTTGGAAAAGAGGATGTATGCAATATATTTTATTCACATGGGTATTTACACTGAAAGACATTTGAAACTTTAGACAAGTGAACTAATGAGGATTTGCAGTACATTGGCATAATCTTATATTTCAATTTCACATTGGCAATATAATAAAAATATATGGGTACAGAATTCCAAGGTTGTAACTTTCTCTAGGGTGTTGTATTTTTTTTTAAGACACTGTATCTAAGCACTGGGCATAAAGAATGTGTTTAATGAGTACCACTGCTTTAAAAGAAATGTAGTCCTACTCCAACATTTGTATCTTTGTATCCTGCAGTTTGCCATTGTCTTCAAAACTCCAAAGTATAAAGATGTCAACATTACAAAACCAGCCTCTGTGTTCGTGCAGCTTCGGAGGAAATCTGATTTGGAAACTAGCGAACCAAAACCTTTCCTCTACTATCCTGAAATCAAAGGTAACTCGGTTATTTAAACACTTGCACTTGTTCCAACAAGAGGACAGGCTGTTGAGAAAAGGTCAGGCAGTCACCTCCTTTGACCAGCCTCCTAGTAACTGGTCCTTGGGTCCATGGTACTTCTTTTTAGAGAAGAAAGAAGTAATATATGATTTTAGGGTCATAGAATTAAGTCTAGCCTTTTAAAATAATGTTATTTCCACCGAGTTTTATATGAGGTTGAGCATTTAAAATTTCGCTTTGAATTTGAGAATCTATCATTTATTGAATAACTCGGGGGTTAGGCAGTTGAGATGAAAACGTAAGCCTTGCTTTATAGGAGAATCAGCCACTGGCCTCACT
The DNA here is from genome assembly GCF_042477335.2 of Ovis canadensis. NCBI lineage: Eukaryota > Metazoa > Chordata > Mammalia > Artiodactyla > Bovidae > Ovis > Ovis canadensis. Next base: position 38,243,505 of record NC_091250.1, on the reverse strand, counting down.
GAGTCACCGAAGACTCAGCCACCATGCAGTGCAGAGCTATAAAAATGGTAAGGCAGCTCTCTGTTCCTCACAAAGGATGCCTCAAGGAGAGAAAATAGTCTCCTTAAATTGCTATAATGCAAATTATTATTTTGGTAATTCCGAAAGTAAAACAGCCATGAAAATATAGGATAATGACAAGGAGAGAGAACCCTAGATTTTGAAGAAGCCACAAGAAGAAAGCTTCTTCAAGGTCATGAAAGTTGGGCATGTCTTTCAGTAGTTGAGTGTGCCACCTAGAAGGAAAGGGTCTCCCTGGCTTAGGAACAGTTAGTGTATGTTCAGAGAAAAGTGAGGCTAAGGTGCACCCAGATGGACTCCTGAAGGAAGGCAGGAAGGCAGGGCCAGGCTCTGGGGTGCTGTGATTGGAGCCTACAGAATTGTGCTTTGAAATGGGAAAGGGGAAGGACCAGGCCAGTTTAGATTTAGAATGATGCCTCTGCCTTCTCTACATAGACCCTGAAGACACTGTCTGGGCAGCAGTGAGTCAGAAGAATAATGCAAGAATCCAAGTAAGAAAGGGAGAGGTTAGTGAAGGTCTTAGTCAGTGATGATGTCAGGAGGACCCAGCTGTTGGTTGGGGTAAAAAGTGAAGGAGAGAATCAGGAGTCATGGATGGTTCTAGGAATCCTCACCTGGGAAGATTGTGATGTGGATGAATTGATGAGGATCAGCGGAGCAGAAGTAGATTTGGGTGGGCAAAGGCAGAGGTCAGTTTAAACCATGTTGCATTTTAGGTTCCTGTGGCAGATTCCAAATAGGCCATTCAAAAGACAGGACTGGAATCCAAGCAGGCAGAGTGGGAAATTCAGCCACGAGAATCCTCTCAAAATGAGTATAACAGGTCCCACGAGTATTTGTTAACCTGGAGTCCACTGACTCCTCTGCAGGTCCATGGCAAGAAAAGTACTTTAAAACAACTGGGTTTCTTTGTAATCCTATTCTGTATTTTAATACTGAAAATTATGATCCTAAGAAAAGATCGAGGCTGCAAAAGAAGCTGTGGCACAAACAAAATTAGCAGGCCTGGACTAGGGGAAGTGAGAGTGGGGAGGGCCGAGGCACCCAGGTCCCGGCTGAGGCTGGAAGCCGCAAGGTGCCTCGCAGCAGTGCACCGGCCTGCTGACCCTGTGATAGCAGCATGTGGTGGCTGACCTTCTAAGAGGGCTTGCTTCTCCTAGAATTCATGTTGTGGCGGGAGCATTTAGAAAATGGCTCCGTGCATTCTTGTTTCTTTTCTGAGCTTGTGACACTGCCACAGATGGGTCAGGTTCATAGTGCATTTTGTTGATGGTTTGAAGACACTGTCAGCAGAGACGACTTTTTTATCTCCACATAAAATTTCGTGTGAAATTCCAGTGTATAAAGCTGAGCAGCTCTGTGTAAAATGAGGTGGCAAGCCCTGCCCACTTGGCTTCCCCAGGAGTGGTCACCTCTCCTTACTTCCCCGCTCTGGATTAACATCCTTCTATAAAAGTAGACACAAAACAGAAACAGGGCAAATTTTTTGGAGTTTCTGAGGGGAAAAAAAAATAGGTTTCTTCCCTTACAACATGCTCAAATTAATGCCAATTTTTCCAGTACAGAGAATTAGTTAAATAAAGGCAACTCAGATTACCTACCCATATATGAGCCTAGAAATATTCAAAGCTGAACTTGGTTTCTAGGCTGCTTGAGTCTTTTTCCCAGTGGTATCTGTGCCTGGATACAGCAGGGGCACATCAGACTATTACTCTCATTGCTACTCTATTATAGTAGGAGCTATCTTGGGTTGGGGGTCTCCTGAAAGTTCAAAACTTCACCTCTATACGAGAAGCACTTACCTTCCAGGCTATCACTGACTAAAAACCCCATCTATACAAGTAGTATAAAAAGAACCACCTGGAAAAATGAGAGTTAATAGTTGAGCTCCACAGAAAGGCCAGCACGTACTGGGATTGAGTTGTGAAATTCTGTGCGTGGTCTAAGTCACTTGAGTCGTTTTCAACTCTTTAAGACCCCATGCACTGTAGCCCGCCAGGCTCTTCTGTCCATGGAATTCTGCAGGCAAGAATACTGGAGTGGGTTGCCACGCCCTCCTGCAGGGGATCTTCCCAGCCCAGGGACTGAACCCACATCTCTTGTGTCTCCTGAATTGGCAGGGGGGTTCTTTACCACTACCACCACCTGGGAAGCCCTGTTGTGAGATTAGAACTGTTTTATTGAAGATAACAAATTACCTTAGTCTATAATACCTTCTGAATTATAAAATCCCAGGTTGAAATAATCACAGGGGGAAATAATCACACCAGACCTGTGACTGGCCCGAAAAGTAGCAGGCAATTTAGCATCAGAGTAACTGTATGGAAATGAATCCAACTGTACAACCCAAAGAATCACTGTCTTCATTTCTCAGAAGTCATTCAACATACCTTCCACTGCTCCCAGCTCCTGGAGTCACTGCCTATCTCATTACCTCGTTTTATATTCTTCACTTATTTTTATCAATATGTAATATTATCTTACCTATTAATCTGTGTGTCTGTTATTTGTACTTCTAGTAGGAAGAATGTTCTTGAGATCACAGATTTGGTCTTTCATATTTATTGCTGCATCTCGAACAATATATGTCACACAGAAGATGTTTATTAAATATCTGAGACCTAAGCTACTGATTGACCCACTAATTTGCCATCCTTATCCAAAACACTAGTAACTTGTTGGGTGCCACCAAGCAGGACAATAGACAAAGCAGTATGTAATACTTCTCGTTGCAGAGAATCATCCAGCCCTGAACTCCACATCTTTTATGGCCACTGACATTGTGTCTCATTAAAGTGTCATGCAGATGGTTGGGTCCAAGGAAACAATCAAAATAATCAAGAGAGGGATGGTTGGCAAGGGAAGAAGATAGTTGAGGAGCCGTTGTACAAAAGCAAAGAAAGACCAAAATGACTTCTCAGTCTGAAAAGATGGGGATTAGGAAGAAATAGGATCGTAACCTTTTAGTTACGAAAGGTATGGTCAGGGTAAATGCAGACATCTTTCTTTACTAGCAAACTAGGACCCAGAAAGCAAGAATGAGGTACTTTGAAGGCACATGCACAGCAAAAGGTGGTAGAGGCTAAAAGTTGTACCGACACTTTGTGAACTAAGCTGTTACCTTAAGCCATCCTTTATTACAGGAAGTGAGGATGTGTTAGAGTGTTTCCCAAAAAAGTGATGACATAATGGGCTGCTCAGTAGACCTCGTATCCGATCTGCACTCTGCCCTGACCTCTACAAGTCCCTTAACATCCTAGCTTTGGCTTCCTCTTCTGTAAAGAAGAGCTTGTATTGAGCCCTTTTAAAATAGGTTGATGTTTCATAGTACATCCCATGGTCCACCGTCAAAAACAGACCACAAGATTGAGTGAACCCAGCGTGAAAGTCCCCATGTTCAAGTCCATGGAAGTTCAGACTGCAGGTTCTTTTATTTTAAAAAAGCTTGTTGTAGAGTTTCTTGTCCTTGACATCTTAATGACTGTAGCACAGTTAATATTTTTTAAATTGACTCTTAAAAGTTCCCATTTTACAATGATGTAACCAGTGACTGTCCCTGTTGAATACATAGCAAATACCAAATGATCTTTTTGCTAGAAAGCATGTCAGTGGATATTTATTTCTGAAGATGAATGTGTTGTCTGGTTTGCTCTTGTATTTCATATTACTGATGAACAAATATCTCATGTAAGATCAACAGTTTATAGGATGAGTAATAATTCTGTTAGTCATGATACAAATAAATTTTGTAAATCTGTCCAAAACCTTTTAATAAGGAAAATGTTCAAGTTTCTCCACTTTGAAGTCACCCTTTTCTAGTGGGAGCATGTTTTCGTCAAAGTTGACCCATGCTGGCTTTTGTTTTCCTGAGTCTGGACAGGATTTGTTTTTAAAAGATGATTTTTTAAGTATGCCTTGCTACCCTACTTTCCCCTGCTTCATCTTTCAACTGCCCTTAGATGTTCACAAGATAATCAGTAAACAACAGTATTCTTCCTAGCCCTGAGATGGCTGAAACAACCACAGAATTAGAAATTTTGAAGATCTTTCTGAACATAAACAACTACCAGAACTGACCTGAAGAACCAGAAATAGGACAATTGTTAAGTATTGCACTGCTGACTGAAAAAAAAAAAAAAGAATACCCTATTAAACAAAATCCGAAAAGCTTCTTTTACTCCTTTGTTTCAAAAGAGAGAACGCAGGAAAAAAAAAAAAAAAATATATATATATATATATATATATGTAGTGGGAAAATCAGAGAAGGTAAAGAAAGGGAAACAGAAGAAACAAGAATGCCGTGATAGACCACAAAGGCGCTTGCAGAACTCAGGGGCCATGGGGCTGGTGAGGAGCGAGAGAGAAACAGAGCAATCACACAAGGAATGAGGGGGGAAGGGCTAAAGAGCATCTAGACCTGGACAGTCAGAAACCTCAGCGGGCATCACTGTATTTCAGTCAAGCAGTGGTCTTAAACTTTTTCGCCTCACGTATTTCATGAGTCACCAGTGGCGACAGATCCCTCTCTTGTTGTCTTTCTGGATCCACCCATTTTTATTCTCGTGGTGACCACCAAGGAGCAGCTGCTGTCACTTTCTGTGCGTGCTGTCTCTGCTTTTCACCTATGCACCGGTGCCAGACTGATCTTCCTAAAACACCACCCTGTCCACAGCGTCCCCAGTTCAGAAACAGTGCATGGCTCTCCTGCCTGTAAATTAAATCCCTTAGGTTCAGAGTCTAGGTGCTTGACAGTGTGGTCCCATTCAGCCCCGATTCTCACCAATTCCTTGTAGAAAACTTCCACGTCAGCTAAACTGATGCCCTGTGTTCTCATAAGCGTGCAGCGTACATTGGTTCCTTTGTTTCTTTCTCTGTGCATCCCCTCCCCAGAGCATCTTCCCTTTGCCCCCTCCTAATGGGAGGTTGATTCTGGAAGCCTTTCCTGAATTTCCAGCTCATGGGTCCTCCCTCGAAGTCTTCCCATAAACTCCTGGAACCCTAGTTGGCACCATGAATTTAACGTACATAGTATTATCGTGTCCTCTCTGTCTTTCCCCTAAACCTTAAAATTATATTGGAGGATTCTTGACAGCAAGGACATGATGTCATACTTCTCTTTATCCACAGCACTTAGCTCACTGTAGATGCATAATAAATGTTAGCCGATTAGTAACAGTTGTTTTGTATGACCATGTGAAAATGTTGTAATGTTGTAATGTAATGCAGTAATGTTTTTCTCATTCAGTTTTTGCAATATCTTCATCTTTTTTGGGGAGTCTAGTGTCTCACTAACTTGAATGACATGGGGCACTTAATCTATTCCAGAGAGAATTGGGTGTGTACTGTTCTGTGGTCTCTCTGAGGCTAGTTCTTGGTCTTCGTATTCATTGGAATAAATATAATGCTTCTTGAAATTTGGCATCTCTTCCTCCTTGGGTGTTTTCTGTTTCCCTTTAAGATGTTTAAAAATACCATCAGAATCAATATTCTTTCTGTGGCTAGTAGTGGAACTGAATCAATCTCTTCTCCTTTGGTTTCTCTTCCTTTAAATACAGATAAAGAAGAAGTGCAAAGGAAACGACAGAAGCTCATGCCCAATTTCTCGGACAGTTTTGGTGGTGGTAGCGGTGCTGGAGCCGGAGGCGGGGGCATGTTTGGCAGCGGTGGTGGAGGTGGGGGTGCTGGAAGTACCGGCCCAGGTATGAACCGAAGCTGTTTTTTCACATCAAAGACGGTGGATTTCCTTCTAGATTTCCTTGTCTACGCATTGAGTATTTGTGACATTATTGAACATGATTGTTATTGTTTAGGGTCTGAGTCGTGTCCGACTCTTGTATGACCCTACGGACTGTAGCCCACAAGGCTCCTCTGTCCATGGGATTCAACCCAATGGGGTTGCCATTTCCTTCTCCAGGGGATCTTCCCGACCCTGGGATTGAACCCATGTCTCCTGCGTTGGCAGGCAGATTTCTTTACTGCTGAACCACCAGGGAACTCCACTGAACATGATGTATTAACATTCATTAAACTTTCCTAGGACTTCTCTGGCAGTCCAGTGGGACTGGCCCTGCAGGAGGCATGGGTTTGACCCCTGGTCGGAGTAAAATCCTGCATGCAGTGCAGCATGGCCAAAAAAGAAAAATTTCCCAGTAAGCTTTTTTCAGAGAAACACATGTTGAATTTATAGTATGTAGATTGGTTCAGTTCAGTTGCTGAGTGGTGTCTAACTCTTTGCGAATATGTAGATAGATAATACCAAAAACTGTAAGAAGAAAAAAAAGTCATGAAGTCAGTTATCCAAAGAATACCTCTTAACATTTTGGTATGTTACCACCTCATGTTTTTTTGAGAGGCAGAGGAGGCGGATACGGTTGTCTTGGTATTCTTTGGAAACATTGAAAAGGTTTCATTTTATATTTATGCTATACTGCGGAGAAGGTGATGGCACCCCACTCCAGTACTCTTGCCTGGAAAATCCCATGGACGGAGGAGCCTAGTGGGCTACAGTCCATGGGGTCGCAAAAAGTTGGACATGACTGAGTGACTTCCCTTTCACTTTTCACTTTCATACATTGGAGAAGGAAATGGCAACCCACTTCAGTGTTCTTGCCTGGAGAATCCCAGAGATGGGGGAGCCTGGTGGGCTGCCGTCTGTGGGGTCATACAGAGTCAGACATGACTGAAGTGACTTAGCAGAGATAGAAAGGTTGAAAACATATAAAGTCCTGCCATTATAGGTTAGCTATTTATTTTTTTGTATATAATATATTTATACATTTCTCCAAGCATAGCTGTTCCTCATTGTATATATTATTTTAATCCATTTAGTCATATGACCTATTCATTATTCTCACATGATTGTGTATAGAGTTATGTATGCTGTTTTTTCCTAACAGTTTAACATAAGCATTCTCCATGGTTATATAAATTTTACATAAGCATAAAAATTATGATTCATAATATTTCATAATGATTCATAATATTTCATCAAGTGAACAAACCATAGTATAACTTACTTGAACATTGTTTCCTAATTTTTTTAATATAAAATGCACTGAACTCCTCTATCCACATTGCTTTTCTTTTATTCCAGTTTATTTCTGTAAATTAAATTCTTTGAAGTAAAATTACTAAGTCACAGAGTATGACTGATGCCCACTGCCACCCCAAAGAGTTTTACCAGCTTATGCCTCCACCAAAAGATGCAGGAGAGTGACCAGTGGGGGCGTGTTTCTGTTGAGGAGTCAGTAGATGTATTTGGGTTGGTTCAGTTTTTTCTCTCCAGAGCTTAGTTCACCGTCTTCTGTGTCCACCAGTCTGAGTCTTGGTGGTAGCCCCTTGCCGTTAGGCTCTCCCCACCATGAGGGAGTGGGAGGCCTCAGATATGAACTCCTGCACACTGCCCAGAACCTGGCTTCTGGCCAGAATGGAATGTTCATGATCCCATGACCCCCCGTGACACGTCTTACTAACTCACAACAGAAGCGACGTGTCAGGCGCACGGAAGCCTGTGCTCACCGGATGGGGGGACACTAAGGTCTGCTGAGGCTTTTTTTTTTAATTGTCATGAGGTTTCATTTGTTACATCTGCCATTTCAGGATATGGCTTCCCCCACTATGGATTCCCCACGTATGGTGGAATTACCTTCCATCCTGGAACCACTAAATCTAATGCTGGGATGAAGCATGGTAAGTAGCACTTTTTTTTTTTTTCCCAATCATTACTTACACAACATTATCTTGAAAAAAACTGATAAATGCAAATAAGTTAAGACAATAACTTCTTTCCCCAAAACTATTATTTCCTGTGGAGAGTAGAAATTATATTCCTGATGCTCTATTTATATTTATATATTTACTTTGTACATGGCATGAACAAGGGAAAGAAAAGAACATTAGGAAGGAGCATAAACAGACTTACCTAAACAACAAACATAAAATCACCAAACTTACCGATTCTCCTTGTTTAACAAATACTACACTTTTGAAGACATTTAGAATTTTATAGGGGGAAAAAAAAAAGAATTTTATAGGGATGGTCTTTTCTCATCAAATGTGCCCGCTAATTAGCAGTTGTTCATGTGTTCATGCTTCACGTTGCCTGTCCATTCCAGTGTTGTTGCTGTTCATTCGCCCAGTCGTGTCAGACTCTTTGCAACCCCATTAACTGCAGCACACCAGGCCTCCTTGTCCCTCACCATCTCCCAAAATTTGCCCAAGTTCTTGTCAATTGCATTGGTGATGCCATCCAGCCATCGCATCCTCTGACACCCTCTTCTTCTGCCCTCAATCTTTCCCAGCATCAGGGCCTTTTCCAATGAGTTGGCTGTTTGCATCAGATGACCAAAATACTGTAGTTTCAACTTCAACATCAGTCCCTCCAACAAGTATTCAGGGTTGATTTCCCTTAAGATTGACTGGTTGATCTCCTTGTAGTCCAAGGGAATCTCAGGAGTCTTCTGCAGCATCACAGATCAAAGGCATCAATTCTTTGATGTACAATTTCAGTGTACCTATTGAAAAAAGAATACAAAAAGGTCTTTTTGTGTGTTCAACACCTGTTGAACATGTCAGATGCTTTTACATGTTTTAATCGTCTTCTTGATTCCACTGTAAAGAAAATATTAGTTTCCCCATTTTATAGAGAGAGCACATCAAGGTTCACAGATGACCATTCACTCACTGAAGGTACCTATTTGTTAGTGGCAGAACCAGAATTTGAACCAGGTCTGCCTGTAAAGCCTCAGTGCTCTCAAAGTAGCTGTCAGAGAGTATAGTAGGACCTGAATGAGGATGATCAGAAACTGCACAGGATAGCTCCCACAGTGAAGGATGTGAATTTAGACCACATCTTCATAATTTGCTTGAGCACGGGATGGGGAAAATAGCTGCTCTGCTTTCAAGAATTTTAAAAATGCCACTTCCTTGTAATTCCTAGAAGAGCTTTACTTCATTTTCCTCCTTTCCAAATAAACAGGATAAGATGTACATTTTTAGAAATGTAAAAACATGTTTTTTAAGCTCTTAAAGTTCTCATCACAAGAAAAGAATTTGTAACTCTATATGCTGATAGATGTTAAACTAGACTTACTGTAATGATCATTTTGCAACAGATACAAATATTGAGTCATATTGTATATGTAAAATTATTACAATGTTATATGTCAATTACATCTCAATTTAAAAAAAGTTTTCTGGAAGTGACTTTAAAATAGCTTCAAACTGGGTTACTTATGACCATTTTTTAAACAATTTTTACCCATTATGATTTATTCTCTGCAATATTGTGTTAAAGGGTTCAGTGATTTGCACTCAGAAGTTATATAGCCAAGAGGCAACCAGGTATAATACAAAGAAGGGCTCTTAAGTCTTTGCACTGAAGGCTATACAAAGTTTCTTTCTTCAGGAAAATAAGAATGAAAATAAACAAACAAACCAAAAAAACAAATAGCTCCCTAGGTCCCACAATTTCAATAGAAAATAACATCAACAGTTAGTGAAATTGTAGGTGTTAACATATCCTGGAAAACAGATCATTTGAAAAGGAATTTTAAATTAACTGTTTTTCTTTTCCCTTTGCAGTAAACCTGCCTCTGCCTTTGGCTGACCTTTGCTGAAACAGTGAATTATAACTGAGTAGATCTTACTGAGAAAAGGCTGATTTTTTTTTTTGGCTTTTATCTTAGGAACCATTGACACCCCATCTAAAAATGACCCTGAAAATTGTGGCAAGAGTGACGACAGAGAGGTTGTAAATCTCTCCGAGCAAGTAACAGAAACCACAGAACGAGATGGAGCATCCTGCACGGGGGGCACTGCCGCTAACCTGACGTGCTCGGTAGGAGTAAGAGAAGAGAACTGCAGCTTCCAGGGTGAGCGAGCTCGTGCAGGACGGAGGACCGCGTGGCACTGACTGGCGAGGGCTGAGTCAGGTCTGGGTGGAGAACCTGTTCCCAGAAGACAGGTTTATCTTCTGTCGACCTGAAGACTAAAGATGACACGTCCACATCTGGTTCTGTGTGCTCTCCGGAGCCCTGTATGCCTTTTGAAAAGCCCGCCGGGTCACTTTATTCACTCTGGGGTTTCCATTTGCCCAGTGTTATCTCTGGCAATAAAGTACAGACATTTACATATGCTTCTCCCGTCATGTCATGCAGTTTTAGGGTATCAGGAGAGATAATCTAGATCATTTCCACCGCAGACAATAGAGAGCAGTTGGCCTAATTTTGACAGTCTCCCTTCTCTGCCTGTAGCTTGACTTGTCACACTGAGGTGGAACTGCCTGAAAATAGGAACTTTTCCCTTTATGCTACTGCCTTCTTTGGAGAATTAGGATTAGGAGGGACAGTGCCTATTTGGAACCAGTACCCATTAGGGTATGAGTCACGACTCTAGGTCATCCCAGATTATGCTTGGAAGACTTTTTCTGTAAGAGAAAGATAGTGAATAAGTAGAATTGGGGGCTAATAGGGTTTCTGCTGCATATTCTTTTTTTCTTAAATGTACACACCATGCTTAGCTAGGGGGCCATAATAAACAGGCCACACACAGGATTTGGCCTGCAAGCCACAAGTTTCCTCCCACTGACCTTCAGGAAACAAAGTTTACAAGAACACCAGTGGCTGTAAAGCAACTACACCCCAATAAAAATTAATAAAACAAAGTCACAGACGATAAAAATAAAGACCTAACACACAAACACCAGTGGCTCAGAGAGAGTCTGTCTGTGGCAGAGACTGGTTTTTGACACTTCCTGCCCAACAAGAGAGTCATTTAAGATTCCAGTGAAGGATTATTTCCCCAGGAGATTGCTTCTTTACAATCGTGGCAAAATCCAGTGAGCATTATTTGGAGATTGATTATTCCCCTTAAAATAACAGACATTTCTGAATTTCTTTTCCCCCAAAAAATTATAGACAGATTTTTTTGAGATCAACCTCTATATTTGTCAGTGAGCCAACATCCACTTGTGCTTTTTGCAGTGAACACAGTCCAAAAGCACTGACAGGTGTGTGTGTGTGTGCACGTGCTCGCTCAGTCGCATCCGACTCTTTGCAACCCCATAGACTGTAGGCTGCCAGGCTCCTCTGCCCATGGGATTCTCCAGGAAAAAGTACTAGAGTGGATAGCCATTTCCACTGCCAGGGAATCTTCCCGGCCAAGGGATCGAACTTGTATCTCCTGGGTTGGCAGGTGGATTCTACCGCTCGGACTACCAGGGAAGCCCCTGAAAGGAGCATTTTCCACTAAATCAATGTGTCTCAGGGTCTCAGAATGCTGAATGCTGACGGTGTTGGCCTCAAGCATGCCATTCCTGTAGAGCAAGTACAGGAAACTCAACTGTGACTGTGATCATTGCTTTGCAGATAACCTCTTTCTGGAGAAGGCTATGCAGCTGGCCAAGCAGCACGCCAATGCCCTCTTTGACTATGCAGTGACAGGAGACGTGAAGATGCTGCTGGCCGTCCAGCGCCATCTCACTGCCGTGCAGGATGAGAACGGGGACAGGTAAGTCAGGACTTTTGTAAACAAGGTGTTTTAAAGGGACAAAGAGAAAAGAATTGTGTGCATGCTGGCTAGAGGTGAGACAAATTGATTGAAGTCACTGAATCCTGCTACTGAAGCATTCCCTCAAGAAAAAGAATGCACCAGTAAGGCTGAGTGGTGTCATCTGCTTCTCTATCCTGTGGTTCCCACCTGTTGAGTTCTAAAATAGCTGGTTACTCATCCAAGAGCACAGCACTCTGGGTTAGAAAACTAAGATGTGGGTGGCAAGTGGTACTTTTTGAAAAGCCCTGCTTCATTTGTTGGAATAAGATTTAGAATAATATCTAATAAACATTTTGTTTATTGGAATATTTTTGTTTATTGGAATAATGTAATAAAGTTTGGTCTTACCACATGTCTAAAGTGCTTATTATCCCCACTGCATACCTGTGGTAACAGTAATCTCAAGGAAAAGCCCAACAGAGACCAGCACAAGAGCAACAATGACAAAATGATTGAGAGGCCATCGTCATTCTCTCCTGGTGGGCAGCTCCTTCTCTACTGCCTGTGTTAATGGCCACCAGTCTGTGACTGGACCAGACTCTTCTGCTCTCACCCACGTGGTGTGGGAGTCCGCCATTCCACAACCATGCTTCCCCCTTCTGGTGTCGCAGGGCTCATAAGCGCAGGGACACCTGGCTTTTTTCTAAAACAGTTCTCCTCATCCTTTCACTGAGACATCTAAAATAATCTCAAAAGCCTATAAAAATAGCACGCGACAGCAGCTCTCAAGTCCAAGTCCAGTGGTTTGCTCAAAACCTTCCCCAAAATAGCATCAACAGTGAGAAATCCTTCTCTCTGGAAGAGCTCTTGGGTGCTGTGTCTTAAACCTAGTTTAAACACTGAAGCAAATGCTTTAGGAAAGTGCCAACCTCAGGGTTTCAAAGAGAGACCTTTGTTCTCATTCCTTGCAGTGTAACCAAGGATGTGGTGTAACCACTGGCCTTGTTATACAGTATGGGAGGAACCAGCACAGCCGTCGCTGTGTAATGTCATCAACAGCAGAACGTGTTTTACAGGGTTAAATAATCCAGTTAGCATTCAGTAGCATATAACCACAAGAGAAAGCAGTTAACCAGGACAGGACAGCAGTACTTCAGATGACATTCTTAGGGACCAGCTGATGAGCCTAAGAAAGGTGAGCGCATGTTAAGTTAGAAAGGGACCGCAGGTGTCCGAAGGGAGGACTGTGCATAGGGATACAGGCACACGCATTCAAGTGGGGGCATTGAGGCAAAGGTATGAACGGATGTGAGGACCTGGAAGTATATGGAGAGGCTGGGGACAGAGCCTTCCCTGCCCAGGCAGGAAGTGAATCCTTAGAGCCCCCTCCCAGGTCCCCAAACACTCTCATGCAAGCACGCCCTCCCTCCGGACTCCCCGCAGCTGGAAGCCAGACAGGTGAGACTAGGGAGGCCAAGGAAGAGTCCTCATAAGAGTGCAGACAGGAATAGCGTTGAGTCTTCACAGCTCAGGTCCCTTGTTTTCACTGAGCGTACTGTATTCGGCTATTAATCTGAATCCTGTGGCCATTAGTCATCACAGAAAATACAATGAAAAAAAAAATTCTGGTACTGGGGAAATTCCCATAAGGGTGTGAAAATTTATGGGGGAGGGGGAATGTACTTCTGCTATGAAATGCTGAGCTACACATGGAAATTTTTAGGCAGTTTTTGAAGTACGACCTTTTTCTTGGTATACATACATCATGTCTGCATCAGACTTCAGGACCTTTTCATCCGTCGTCTTTCAGTCCTAAGTTTCAAAAGACAGTACTGAAACCCTGAGATAATTCATTTAAAAATCTCTCTCAAATAATGATGCCACTATGTCAGTGTTAATCCCACGTAATACACACTTGCTATTGCCAAGAAAGTGGCCTGAGGAAAATGACCCCTGCCATGTTTAGAGAAAATGCACCCTGTGCTCAAATCCCGTATGTGCTGCCACCACGGGATCCTCCGGGTGTGCGCTGCACCGGGATCTGTCCATACCTCGGAGGGTTCATCATCCGGGATGTTCACCACCACCCCACAGAGCAGCGCACACGTGCCCCTGAAGCAGGAGACCTTAAGGAATTGAGGGATGGCTTTGGAGCAAGACAGTCATGGACGTGATATATGACCTGGATTGAGTTCTCTTATACCCATAAGTCTCAGTTTCATCACCAAAAATAAGGATAATATTACCTACCTTGTAAGACTATGATTAATATGATAATGTATGTCAAATGCTTAGTGTAGTCTGGTATTAAAAGCTCTAAACAAACAGTAGCCATTTTTTATTCTTGTGTCATTTCCAATTAGTTTTAATAGTAATTTTTTTTAACAAATTTTGTTTTTAGGAGTGATGCTTGGCACCTGCCAATATTTTCAACCTCATTACTGTAAGCCCTCAGTTTGTTCGGTCATCCTTATTTCAGTGTCTAAATTGTGTGCCAGGGCTGTAAGGCTGACCCAGAGAGAACCAGCCTCCAAGAGGCTCAGAAGACAGAGAGAGAGGGCGTACAAAAAACTGTAGTTGCTCAACCAAACAGAAAACTTGAGTGGGGGACAGCTTGCTCTGCCTTGGAAACTGAGAAAGTCTTCTCTAAGGATGTGAGTTTTGGACTGGCGCATGAAGGATAAAGAGGCACTGTTGAGGCAGACAAGAGGAGCAAAACCATTCCAGGCAGAGGAGAGAATTCAGGGGAGAAATACAATCACATTGTTCCTCTGGAGGTTTGCTTCAAGGCTTCTTCCTATAGTTACAAGTCTAACTCCACTCTCCCCTCTTGGGATCTAGGAAGTTCTTCAAGAGCCACCACTTTGTATTTTGGAAGAGGGGGCAGGGCTAGGTGAGATAACTACGTTTTTCTGAACAAATCCTAGTTCAGGCATTTAACTCATCATCTGTGTGTCTGGGTAAGTCAGGGAAAAGTTAGAGAAGAAAATGCCCTGAAACCATAGCACAGAGGCAGGGCTAGGATTTGAACTTGGAGACTTCTCTGCCTCAAAGTCCAGGCTTCTTTACACATCAAGGAGTCTGAACTGAGCCCCCAGAGACCAGGCAGGCTCTGTAAGTGAGCAGGCAGTAACACACCCACCTCGGGTTCAGGATGTTTCATAGATTCCAGACATTTGCGTGCCAAAGGAAACTAGGTAGGAGAGCCAAATTCAGTTTACAAATCTAATCCTATCGTGGGAACCTGTTTTCTTTTTTTTTCCATTAACACTTTAGCTGATTATTGCCACTATATTTTTATTCCAGTGTCTTACACTTGGCAATCATCCACCTTCATAATCAGCTTGTGAGAGATCTGCTGGAAGTCACATCTGGCTTGATTTCTGATGAAATTATCAACATGAGAAATGATCTCTACCAGGTAAGCAGAAATATCTAGGAGACGACTGAAGAAAAAGCCATGGTGTGTACCTGTGCTTGTGTGTATATTAATGGTAACATATAATGTTAACAGTAGCAAAAATAAAACAGTGTATCTCTGTACGTAATAGCAAAAAAGCCCATTACATAGGAATGTTCTTTTATGAATGAGGACCCTTTGATCTATGGGTATAATAGCAGTCACCCCACAGTGAAATTGAGCATCCTGCCGAGAGACTGCAAACTTGAAGCTTCAGAAACTTGCCAAAGCAGACAGTCTACTGCAGGATAAATACATCATCCGTATCAAGAAAAAATAGAATTGAAAAAACTTTTCAGTTTGAAAAGCCAGTGATTTACAAGAAGTTTGAAGTGTGCTGAACAGGTTGACAGCATCTAGATTAAATGGTTGTCGAATGAAGGGGTGCTGAGTCAAGAATAAAGAAAACTAAAAAGGTTGCTTAAGAAGGAACAAGTGTCTTTCAAAAACCAGAAAATTCAAAATACAAAATAATAATAATAACGTTCAAGGTGAAGTAAACAGGGAACACTAAAGAGATTTGCCCAAATCAGATTCACACAGAAATTAGGTAGACTTAAAAGCAGGCTGAGGAACTCTTGTTACAGAGGTCGTCAAGTATCTCAGAGAGTAGAGCTGACTGGAGACCCAGTGAGGCTGCCTGGTGGGTACACGCAGATTTCAGGTGAGGGAAGGAGACTGCGGGTGTCAGAAGCAAAGCTGGGATGCTGGTGTAGGGAGCCAGCAGACCCTGGCCAGCCTCCCAGGCCAAGGGGCCATGCTGGGAGGAAGTGAGTGGGGTCTGCGCCCTCCCTCTCCCCCGGTGCTCTCCCTTCCCGCTGCCTTTCCCCGGCCCCACCAGCCTTCTCTACAGCCTCCTGGTCTTGTGCCCTTCTCAGATTTTGTTTTCTCCTTCCCTTCAAGACTCAAAATGACTTCCCAGTCCTCCTGGGCCTCCACGGCATGCCCAGATGCCTGACTCAAGCCTATCCCTCCCTCTAAAAATACAGACACCCACCATGTACAGATATTTATACAGTAAAGGTGCTTGTTCCAGTTCTTAATTTTTAAAGCAGTGATGTGAGTCGTTTTGTAAAAGCAATAGCACTGAAATGTTTACATGTAGCTCCCAGTAGATCTTTATCTGTGAATAGATGGATCAGGTTGATCTGTGTCTCCTGATGAGGGAAAGTAAGTTTCCCATTGGATATTAAGGCATTAGGCCACGTCTTTGGCTGTCATGCTTAAGATCGAAGGGAAAATGAAGCTGGGGAATTCTTCACTGACTCATAACTAGGAATGAGGTCTAATTTTAGGTATGTATTTAAAGGATAGCTTCTTCACATTTTCATACCAGTTTGGGTGTTGCTGGTATTTGGAAAGTCACTTGGCCCATAAAGCTTGAGTCTCTCAGGCTTTAGGACCGACTCTTCTTTCACCGTCACAAGTATACAGATAGAACTGGAAACGGGACCTTGTACTTCTCAGTCCCCCTTTCAAAGAGTGCTTAAGTTCAGTGCCTGTATGTCAGATTCAAGGAATTGTTTTTCTGTTTATAAATAGGACCTGCAAAGGACTCTGCACAACAGGCTTAGTAGTTATGATTTATTATGTGCCAAACTCCTCACTGTATCATTCGGGTATACCTATTGAGACTCTCCACTGTGCTGGGGACAGAACTCTGAAACCACCCCCTTTGATGCTTCCATGCCTTCTGATGTGGGGACTCTTGGGGGCATGCAGGTTCACTTCCTGCACCCGTTTACCATCATTTTCATTAATGGGCAATGATTTGGGACCCCCTGGCTGGCCTTTAAGGTGTCAAACACACACCCAGTGGTGACTTTTATTTGGGAACTAGAAACCCACTAATATTTAACCTTTCATTTTTCTGTTGTAACAGTTCTCTGTTAGCTATTCTTGATGGGAAATTATACAGTTCCCTAAATAATTTGGATTATTTGGCAATTGTCTGAAACATGCTCCCAAAATACCTTTCACTAATCTTAGTACATTTCTGTGGCCATCTGTCGTGACCAAATCTCTCTTCCACCCACCCTCTAGAGAAAGCTGCACTCAAAATAATATAAGTACATAGGGTTAAGATTTTTCTGAAAATATTTCTGAAATCTTTTCCTTTTAAACTATTTTCTCCCATTCCTCTGCTTGCAACATAAACAACCACTCTAGCTTGATACCAATTTTATTTGCATATGTTTCCTATAAAACCTGAGTGTGGGGTTTGTGCATGTATTTTTTGTTTTTAATTATCATATATATGTTTGCAGTTTTTAAAATAGTATGTAAGGATATGCATTAGAGAATCAAAGTTACCCTGCCTAGCAGCATACAAGTTCTCAGTCCCACTCCCAAATATAAGTATTTCCCTAGGTATTTGCTACCTTAACATGTATACTTTAAAGTAGACAGATATTTTAATATACCTTTTCAAAATTTATTTTTAATTGGAGGGTAATTGCTTTACAGTGTTGTGTTGGTTTCTCGTGTATAAGAGCATGAGTCATCCGTAAGTATACGTGTGGCCCCTCCCGCCCAGCCTTCTACATTGTCAGAGCACCAGGCGGAGCTCCGTTACCCCACAGCTTCCCAGTAGCCGTGGTTTACACATGGTGGTATGTGTGTTTCAGTGCTGCTCTGTTCATCCCACCCTCTCCTTTCCCTGCCGTGTCCACAACTCTGCTCTCTGTTTGGGACTCTCTTCCTGCCCTGCAAAGAGCTTCATCGTTACCATTGTTCTGGATTGCACATGGATGCATTAATATACAATATTTGTTTTTCTCTTTCTGATTTCACTCTGTACAACAGGCTCTAGGTTCATCCGTCTCGCTAGAACTGACTCAAATGTGATCCTTTTTATGGCTGAGTAATAGTCCATTGTATATATGTACCACAGCTTCTTTACTCATTCATCTGTTGCTGGACATCTAGGCTGTTTCTGTGTCCTAGCTGTTGTAAATAGTGCTGCAGTGAACACTGGAGTACGTGTGTCTCCATAGTGACTGTATCAGTTGTGCAGGAGCGTTCCCTTTTCTCCACACCCTCTCCAGCACTTACTGTTTGTAGATTTTTTTGGAGTACATGTGTCTCCATAGTGGCTGTATCAGTTACATTTCCCCAACAGTGCAGGAATGTTCCCTTTTCTCCACACCCTCTCCAGCACTTATTGTTTGTAGATTTTTTGATGATGGCCATTCTGACCAGTATGAGGCAGTACCTCATTGTAGTTTTGATTTGCGAGTGATGTTGAGCATCTTTTCATGTTTGTTGGCCATCTGTCTGTCTTCTTTGGAGAAATGTCTGTTTAGGTCTTTTGCCCGTTTTTTGATTGGGTGGTTTTTCTGGTATTGAGCTGTATGAGCTGCTTGCGTATTTTGAAGACTAGTCCTTTGTCAGTTGTTTCATTTGCAATTAGTGTCTCCCATTCTGAGGGTTGTCTTTTCATCTTATTTATAGTTTCCTTTGCTGTGCAAAAGCTTTTAAGTTTAATTAGGTCCCACTTGTTTATTTTTGTTTTTATTTCCAGTATTCTGGGAGGTGGGTCAAAGAGGATCTTGCTGTGATTTATGTCAAAGAGTGTTTGGCCTGTGTTTTCCTCTAAGAATTTAATAGTTTCTGGCCTTACATTTGAGTTTGTTTTTGTGTATGGTGTTAGGAAAGTTTTTTCTTACATGCAAACCATGGTGTATTATACATACTGCTTCTGCTTTGCAAAAAACTTCCTTAAATTTTTAATTTTAGATTCATAGGTGGTTGCAAAAAATGTACTAGGAGGTTGCATGTACCCTTTACCTGGTTTCCCCAGTGATAACATCTTGTATAACTCTAGTCCAGTATCGAAGCCAGGAAATTGATATAATCCACAGATCTCACTTGGGTTTTGCCAGTTTTACTTGCTCTCGGGTGTGTGTTCATACAGTTCTTCGTGCATGTATTTTTAAGTTGCATGGGTGGCTTTGTCCTACGTGTCACGATCTCTCTGCCTTCACTGTTTGTGGAATTTATCCATGCACCTCTGTATACAACTAGCTCATTGCTTCTACCCCTGAAGAGGATCCTGTTGTGTACATCTTCGATCTGTTCTGTACCTGTTTCCCAACAGTTGACACTTAGCCAGCCTCTCACTTCCTACCTCCAGACAGTACTTCGGTGAAGAGTCTCACTCACATGCCCTTGTGGATTTGTGTCCCTCAGGCAGGAATTGGGTTGCTGGGGTGTTTGTTTACTTGGCTCTGCAAAATGTCTGCCTAAGTCCACATGCCAGCAAGCATGGTATTAAAAGTTCCTAGATTCCTACATTGTATAATTACTTTAAGATATAATCCTGGGGTTTAGGATCTAAAATATCATAGAAAACCTTCCATAAGACCATAGAGAGAAAAAAAAAAACAACAACAACTTACCATTAGTAAAAAAAAAAAAAAAAGTTTATTAAGAGATTTTTGTATGATATGAAAATTATATTAAAACTACAGATAATGTTAAATCTCTGAATGGTATAATGTGATTTCAGGTCTTTTTTCCAATCTCATTCTCTTTCCTTTCCTCATCTCCCCAAATGACATATCTGATTACTAAACACAGTTTATTTTTTATTTTGAGAGGAAAGCTCATGGCTATAATGTCTAAAGTTCCAAGGACATGATTCATTTCAAGCCAGGCTATAGTTCTAAATGATGAAAAAAAAAAGGGGGCGGGGGGGTAGGAAAAAAAGAGAGTAGAAATGTTGGGGAAAAAAATCCTGTTTTGTTTCTGTTATATTAAATAATCACTGTAATGATGCAGCACAGTATCTTTCATCCCATTCTCACCTCATGTGCCCAACAAGGATGTTGGTGGTCCACCTGCTGTCACCACTACGGCCAGAAACTGCTTACTGAGAAGGAAAGTGTAGGCAAATTGTCCTTAGAGAGACTGGATTTCACAGGCTGCTGTGAAATAGACTGATCTGTATAAAAATATACTGCTGTTCTGGCAGTGACCTAAGTTCTTTGAAAGATACTTTCTTGAGTGTGTTTGTCTTACTCATCTCGAAAATGCAGTTTTCAAAACATCTCATTTGCATTCACTGAGGTGCCGCTTTGTGGGCAGGATAATCAAATGGACTACTTATGCACCTGTTACGTGTCAGCAACTTGGCTCGTTTGTCCATCTGAGCCTTCTTTGTGAGGTGGCTTTCTTATTCTCTTATGCCTTTGAGAATCCTTTTATAAAGTGTGGTGGCAGAATCCTGTTGGTTGGTCTCATGGATCTTGTCCCTGGAACAATATTTTTTAATTTACCAATTTTTTTTTGCATGTCATTATAGAATGACAGTGTCTTTGTCAATTGGTTTCTGCTGGGTAGTTTGTTTAAACATTTTCAGTAAAACCATAAGTTGATTTGGTTCGTTAACATATGATTTCTAAGGTGAAGTTAAGACTCCTACTAGAAATTCAAGAAAACCAAATTTACTAATAGGAGTTAACTGTCAAAAATCAATTGACTGCAGCCAGAAACAAAGCTATTAAGAATTGTAAAAAATAAAACTTTTTAAAAAATAAAAAGAATTGTAAATATAAAAAGTAGTTTTGATAACTGACTAAATGTCAGTCCAGTGTATATTTATCATTAGCATATGATATGGAATGGAGAGTAATTCATTTGCACAGGTGAGAACTTAATCTGGGAATGAGAAATGGGCCCTCAGTATGATTCCACCTGTCGCAGTCACAGCTAAGCCAGTGGATTACACGTGTCTGTGCCACTGACCAGTGTCACCTCCTGCCTCTCCTCCACTCCCTAGACACCCCTGCACTTGGCAGTGATCACCAGACAGGAAGCTGTGGTGGAGGACTTGCTGAGGGCGGGCGCTGACCTGAGCCTCCTGGACCGCTTGGGTAACTCTGTTTTGCACCTCGCTGCCAAAGAAGGACATGATAAAATTCTCGGTATTTTACTCAAGCACAAGAAGGCAGCACAACTTATTGACCACCCCAACGGGGAAGGTAAGAGACAATCACACATCGTGGTGTAACCTCTGTCTGCTTTCCAAACAATAAGTAGCTAC
The DNA here is from genome assembly GCF_042477335.2 of Ovis canadensis. NCBI lineage: Eukaryota > Metazoa > Chordata > Mammalia > Artiodactyla > Bovidae > Ovis > Ovis canadensis. Next base: position 38,222,449 of record NC_091250.1, on the reverse strand, counting down.
CAGATAAATGTGCCTATTTGATCTGCACCCCAAAGTGCTTTCCTTAACCACTGGGAATTCATCGTCTCTCATGGAAATTTCCATTGCTGGCTGCAGCTAATTCCTTTAAAGATGATCTGGAATAGTCAGTAGGAGGGAAAAGCAAGACCTGAGCAAACACCATTCTGGATATGTATAAAAAGTATTAGCTGCTCAGTCATGTCTGACTATCTGCGATCCCATGGACTGTAGCCCGCCAGGCTACACATTCTCTAGGCAAGATACTGGAGTGGGTTATCATTCCTTTCTCCCGACCCAGGGATCAAACCTGGGTCTTCTGCATTGCAGGCAGATTCTTTACCACCAGGGAAGCCCCCTCAATATGTAGAAAGCATCCTTTATTCAGAGAATGTTTATGTGCTCTCATTGTCTCTAGAACACAAAAGGAGTCAGGGGTTTACATGCAGGACAGCTGACTTACAGCACCTATAAAGACTGGAGTAGAGACCCATGCTGACCCCCAACAGCCTTGCCTCCCCGTGACCATCCCTGTGCTTGGGCCGTAGGTCTGAATGCCATACATGTAGCCATGATGAGCAACAGCTTGCCGTGTCTGCTGCTGCTGATGGCTGCGGGGGCTGACGTCAACGCCCAGGAGCGGAAGTCGGGGCGCACGGCCCTACACCTGGCTGTGGAGCATGACAACATCTCCTTGGCTGGCTGCCTGCTCCTGGAGGTGAGGGATGCACTTACCTGCCTTCTCATTCAATTCCCAAGGGTATCTGGGAAAATCTTTTCAAAGAACAACTTGGCTAACAGCTCATCTCCCTACCGTCGGCTCTACCTGTGTAGTATCTACTGGAGGCTTCAGAATAGCCGCTCAGGCCCTCCAGTATTCCCCTGCCCGGCATCTCTGAGGATCTCTGCACTGGCAGAGCCTGCCTAGAATACAGCTGGGCCTGTAGCATGACCTGGAGAGCCACGCATGCAGGGGAGGTGGGGACAGAAGGGCGAGAGGACCTTGAGCTAACCCTTTTCTGTGTGGGCGGATTTTAGGGTGATGCCCACGTGGACAGCACCACTTATGACGGAACTACACCCCTGCACATAGCAGCCGGGAGGGGGTCCACCAGGCTGGCGGCTCTTCTCAAAGCAGCAGGTAAGGCAGCCTGGTAGTCAGCCCTAGAGAATGTCATCAGGAAGGCAAACCCAGACTGCTAGAGCAGCCAGGCCGCCTCCTTAACCTACGGACGTGCTGCAGAAAGGCACAAATAAATAAAAGTGGCTGCAAATCCCACTTAGCAGCCATGAAGGCTCTGTTTGTATTAGTAACCCTGGGTGCCATGCTGATGGTCATGTTAGTTTTTACTCACCTGTTTTGGATTTGGATTAAGTTGAGTCCCATGACAGGAGATCCTAAGGTTGAACTGAATTCCTTGTAGAATTTGGAGCAGTATCAACCTTAAGGTCCCATCACAGGTCCTCAGAAGGAAGCGTTTATTGGTATAATAAAGCACTTGAAGACTTCCATTTGTAAGAAAGGTCTCTGAGAAGCCAAAATGATAGGGACAAACACATGGGCCGTGTGTCAAGTGCTGTCATGTACCAAACCCTAAAAACTGCTAGCTTCTGTTGGGCTAGGTATTTCACACTGTCTCATTTAATCTTACTTAATCTGCAGTGACCCTTTGAGACACATCCCATTACTAGTCCCATTTTATAGCCAAGGAAACAGACTGGTGAGACTTTTGCATCCCAGTTCCTGGACCCCAGTAAGGGGCAGAGCTTGAGTCATATCTTGTCACCTTGAACTTCCAGACTCTTCTCTCTCTGTTTCTCTCCCCTGCTTCGCTCAAGGATGTAGAGTGTTATTCCAATTCAACCCTTTCATCCTGTGAGATAAAGGAAAATTATTCCTGCTCATCTTTGAATCTCCACTGCCTTCTACATTTAGAACCTCAAAAGTGTTTAATTGTAATTGGTATCTCAAGCCTGTCCTGGCATATTTGATTTACTTACAAGGTTATTGTTTTTAGAAAATAAATGCCTCACCAATTCAAGAAAATAGCAGATTAAATACCTTCTTTTAAAAAAAACTGAGACTAGGAAAAATATAAGAACCTTTTCTTTGGCACCGTATTTTTCTGACATCATATCCCAAATAAGCAGCCTTCTCTTTTCTCCTTCATCAAGCTGAACATTCCCATGAACAAGAGACGGTGATTGCAGTGTTTATGGTTAGTTTGGGGAGTCACTGGTTATGATAATAAAATGCCTTCAGACTAGAAGCTATGACCTTTCAATAACTACACATCCTACCAGAAGGTCTTCTTGGTGCTTTGCATTTAAGGATCAGTGCCATAACCCAGGAATAAAACACAACAGGTTGGCACTAGACAGAAAGCAGCTTTGCTCTTTTGAGCAAACAGGTGAAGACACAGAAACACGAGGTGCCAGGCATCAAGTTGAACACATGGGGCCTTAAGCCTAAGGGTGTGCCCTTGTTGTTTAGTCGCTAAGTCATGTCCAACTCTTTGTGACCTCACGGACTGTAACCCACCAGGCTCCTCTGTCCGTGGGATTTCCCAGGCAAGAACACTGGAGTTGGCTGCCATTTCTTCTCCAGGGGGTCTTCCCGACCCAGGGTTGGAACCTTGTCTCCTGAGCCACCAGGTAGCCCCTATAAACCACCGTCCTCAGTCCTCAGGTTAAAGGTGCATCGCTCACAACTATCCTATGGGGTCAAATGTGAGCGTCAGTCCAAGTCTGTGTTTTTGAAAGTATCCTTGGCTATACAGAGCTATCATTGGTCACCTTTACAGTCAAGATATATTAGAATTTAAAAGCAGGTTTCTGGATATTTTAGTGGAAATGTATTTTATATATTCATAGAATCTGACCCCTGTGGGAAGTGAGGAGCCAAGAAGATGTGGGTTTTACCTAATGCTGTGTGACTTGGCTCCACAGGAGCAGATCCCCTGGTGGAGAACTTCGAGCCTCTGTACGACCTGGATGACTCCTGGGATGAGGATGGAGAGGATGAAGGGGTCGTACCAGGAACCACTCCTCTGGACATGGCCTCCAGCTGGCAGGTGAGCCCCGCTCCACCAGCGTGTTGGCTGCCTCTGAGGCGGCAAGTGGTCTTCCTCAGTCTTTATTCCCCAAAGCCTGCACCTGGTATTTTTAAAAGACAGGCTGCTTGTCACGAGCTGTATTTATCTTGAAAAGCCTATCCGCTAAAGATCTAGGTCAGCAGAGTTCTGAACATTAAAGCGTATGCCTAATCAGATCAGAGTTAGATGAGAGAAACTCAGAATTCACAAAGCGTGTTGCCCATTCTGAACTCAGACCAGAATCCTTCCCATCTGAGTTTCTGAAGCCAGGATGCACGGCATGGTTGGCCTGAACTTCAGTAAGTAACTGCTGAACATGAGACGAAATGGGGATTCTTCTGGGGGGTTTTCATCAGTGGAAACAGAAAAGACTTAAAGCCTTCCTCAGAACTCTGCTGACCCAAGATCTGAAGGTGAAAGCGGTTACCAGGTCCTTGGGCCCAGGGAGGGGAGCCACAGGAGGAGGTGGGCAGCACACATCTCCAGCCCAACTAACTGAACTCCTGAGGGGCAGGCGCTGCTCCCTGGCAGAAACCGCCTCCCCAGGGCCCGTGTGGCGTGAGCTGAGTAACCCTGCAGAGAGCCCACTACGTTGAGCGCCTGGTCTTCCCAGAAGCCTCACCACAGAACACAAAGATAAGCCACTGGGTGACCCGGCATGGTCCTCACCCGGGCCAGTCAGCCAAGTGACTGCAGGGAATGCAGGAAAGCCTCCATAGCTATGCAGGTTTCTTTTTCCTTTACATGTTAACTTTTATTGGGGGTATAGTTGATATACAGTGTTGTGTTAGTTTCAGCAAACTGCATCTGTTACACGTATGTCCACTTTTTTAGATTCTTTTCCCATGTGGTTCATTACAAAGTATTGAGTAGACTTCCCTGTGCTATACAGTAGGTTCTTATTATCTTTTATCCCAAGACTTTTTTGCCCCCTCAGTTAAAAGGTGAATGGTGGCACGAGGCTATCCTCAAGCCTTGTGAACATTTGTACACCTCAATTTGCTGCTGCTAAGTTGCTTCAGTCTTGTCCGACTCTGTGCAACCCCACAGACGGCAGCCTACCAGGCTCCCCCGTCCCTGGGATTCTCCAGGCAAGAACACTGGAGTGGGTTGCCATTTCCTTCTCCAATACATGAAGGTGAAAAATGAAAGTGAAGTCACTCAGTCGTGTCCAACTCTTAGCAACCCCATGGACTGCAGCCCCCCAGGCTCCTCCGTCCATGGGATTTTCCAGGCAAGAGTACTGGAGTGGGTTGCTATTGCCTTTTCCATCAATCTGAGCAAGCTTAAAAAACTGCTTCTCATGAGTCTTTTTACCAGGGAAGAGGGGCAGCCAGACAGTACAGCTTCATAGCATGACTTGGGTTCAGTTCTTGCCCTAACTCTCAGGGAAACGTCATTTACCATCGACTCTGACCAGCACGTGGCTGCTTGGGTGGCCTGGACCTCCTTTGTCCCTCAAAAGGGCTGTGGCCTGGTTCTTTGTGAGGCTGGGTGGGGTCTTCCTATGTGGCTCAGACAGCGCTTGTGGGGCACAGCCTCCTGGGCCCAGAGCCCCAGAGGGCAAACAAGTCTGCAGGCCAGGGCACCGACACCCCTTCCCACTCCATCTTAGTGGGGTACAAGCCCCTCCTGAGGAAGAAGGGCTGAGTTCCTTACCACAAAGCAGCTGATTTCCCTGGTGGTCCCTGTAACATCCCCATGTTTTTCTTCCCAACAGGTATTTGACATATTAAATGGGAAACCCTATGAGCCAGAGTTTACGCCTGATGATTTGCTGGCACAAGGTGAGCTGTGGGAGGACCAGGTGCCCTGAGCCAGTGTCACCTCCATCCTGACCCTGAAAGGGGCTGAGGGAGAGCCGGCGTTACCCAGACTCTGCTGTGAAAGGCGGGGGCTTCTCTCAGAAGCAGGGGGTCCTACCACGGAGAAGGTCCAGCTGTGACCTACCACAGCGTGGGCTGTTCTTGCTCACCTGGGTGGCTGCTGACTCTCCGGTGCAAGAGCTCGACTGCTTCCCTGGGGTGGGAGGGGGAGCCGTGTGGCCGTGACCCGTCCCTGTGAGAGTCTCTGATCAGGTAGGATGGTCATGTTTCTTCTTGATCTCCTTTAGGAGACATGAAACAGCTGACTGAAGATGCAAAGCTGCAGCTCTACAAGCTGCTAGAAATTCCTGATCCAGACAAAAACTGGGCTACTCTGGCACAGAAATTAGGTCTGGGGATACTGAACAATGCCTTCCGGCTGAGTCCCGCTCCCTCCAAAACCCTCATGGACAACTACGAGGTAACGTATCACCTTACGTTGTCCCTGTAGTTCAGTCGCTAAGTCACGTCCAACTCTCTGCGACCCCCTTGGCTGTGTTTATCTGACTGTGTTAACATTACCGGCCAGAGCACAGCCCCTTCCCCTCTCCCTTAACTCTGAGCAATAAAAGCTTAGTCACTCCCCAAGTCCTGGGAGGGTGGCCCAGGCCAGGAGGAAACCCACCTTGGTTGTATTCAGATACTTTGAGGTGTGCTGCAGAAATGCTACTTGGAGGGTCAGGATGGCCACAGAACGCCGCTCTCCTGAACAAGAGACTGTGGCCCACATCCGTGCCCTCCTCCACCCCAGCACAGCCCTTGGTCTCATGTGAGCACATCCCGGAAGCAGCTCTCTGTGAGGTCACTCCTAGCAGAGCTGTTATCTGGTGATGCTTCTAATTTCTAAAATAAATGCTAAAAAACCGCGGGGTGAAGTTACTTTCCATTGAAAATTCCATCATTGCTCATCTCTCAGCGGTCTTCAGAGCTTCAGGGAGACTATAGGTTTCACTCTAGAGCTTTACTGCCTCGGCAGTCTCTCTGCTCACTGTGAAGTGCTTCTCTGTGATTTCCTGAGTGGTCTCTGAGCTGAAACAGGAAACTTGATTCAAAGACCATGTTGAGGCTCCCTGCTTTCTTTTTAGAGGCTCTCCACCAGACCTTCCATGCCCTCAGGCTATCTCAGTGGAGGAGGCAGCCTGGCAGGGGGACAGGGTGTGGTGTCGAGTTTACAGCCTGCCTGCTTATTTCCTGCACAGGCTGGAACATAGAAGCACACTCTTCCTTCATTTCTCAGGTCTCCGGGGGCACCATAAAGGAGCTGGTGGAGGCCCTGAGACAGATGGGCTACACCGAGGCCATTGACGTGATCCAGGCAGCCTTCTGCACCGCAGACACCAGCCCGGCCAAGACCACCTCCCAAGCCCACTCGCTGCCATTCGCCCCCGCCTCCACAAGGCCACAAATAGGTAACGAAAAACAGACAGAAAGCAGTTGAGACGTGCCTCTGGTCTCTGGGGGTGTGGCCTGTCCTTCTCACCATCACTCCTGAACACACTGTCCCCGCGTCCATGTCCCTCTCAGACCCCAGGTGCGTCATCCCCCCCCTCCCGCCGCTACTGCTCAGGGAGGGGCTGTCCCCAGCACAGTCACCTTGACACACGAGTTACTGAGGTCCGCAACAGACGACAAAAACACCACGATACTGGTGGTGAAGGTAAGCTCAGTTTCTCTCACTTCTTAAATTTATGAGCAGGATGAGCAGACCAATGTCTGTGGAACCAGGACTAAGCGCCCCAGACTGTGGGCTAACACCCCGATGTTTCCATCAGCTGCTCAGCGTCCTCTCTCCAGGGGTCCCCTCATTCCTGCTCCCTCAGCTGCCTCCCCCGCCAACCTCCACAACACTGACCTGTCACCCTGCCTAAACACATAAGCACAAGAGTCCTCCATCTCGGCTTCTCCTTCCAAACTGCCAGCACATCTTCCTGCTCCTTACTCACCCAGTGTCCTCGCCTCACTGCACTGAGAACACAGAAAGAGCTGGAACTCTGGTTTTGCACCAGCAAACCCCCCAGCCCACCCCTCACCTGTCCAGACACTCCTGATTCTTGCCTCTCTCACGTGTCAGCCTTTTCTCCTTCCCGACCGGATCCCCTGGTAAGTAGGTATGGTTCCCGTCATCTTTTCAAAGTAAACAGAAAACAAACACTCCCTTGATCCCCAGCTGCAGACCAGTTTCTCTGATTGAACCAAGCTTCCTCGAAGTCTGTAGCTATTCTTCACACCGCATGACGTCCTTCCTTGACCCTCTGTGGTCAGTTCTGCCTGCCCCTGCGGCAAGAGTCCTCTCACCACGAGGACCCACGTCCACTCAGATCTGCTCACCACTCTTCTCAGCTGCCCCCGGGCACAGGTGACCACCGCCTCCTGCTTCAGGCCACCTGCCCCACGCCATGCCCACCCCCACCTTGTCTCAGCCTCCAGAGCCCCCTCCTCACGGCCCAGGGCTCAGACCCCCTCACGCCCAGACTCAGCACTGCCACGGCGCTCGTGGGCAAAGCAGTGCTCCAGGAGGCCGCGACGCCGTGAACACTCCCTGGTCCCAGCACCTCCCAGCGCTCCCTCCAGCCTCCTCCCCTCTGTGACCACCGCCCTCGACCCGCGCCCCCATTTCTTACCTCATTTCTGCGGCAGCTCCCAGCTGGTTTCCAGTTTCCAGGCTGTTACTCTGTCAGCACCTACAGTCCATTCTCTACACACAGGGAGCGTGATTCCCTTTAAAAATGCCGTGGCTCTGGTTGTGTGCGCTCCTCTTCAGGCATCCACTCAGCCAGTCTCCGCTGAGCGCATCCTGCCTGCCCAGCACTGTTGCGGGCGGTGGCGGCCCCGGGCTTGTCTGTCCTCTCTTTCCTACGTGGTGTTCACACGCCCCCTCCTGCTCCCTGCCCTGTGTTCCTTCCGCTCCCCCAGCTCGCTGCACTGATCCAGGCCCAGGGCCTGTGAGCCTTCTCTTCCCCTTCCCCGCACAGGTCCTTACTTGGCGGGCTCCTTCTTGCCATGCGTTTCAACACCAGTGTCTCCTCGTCAGGGTGGCCGTCCTAAGGGAGTGAGGACAGGTGTTACACACCCTTTAGAAGGGAGCAGGGTACCCCCAGAAAACCTCCCTCATCTCCTGTCCATGACCTGATGCTCCTTCCACACTAAGAAGTAGGTAAACACTTCTATTTTAAAAAGCATCAAGCCCTCATTTTATAGTTATTTTTAAAATACCTCACAGTTCCTAGCACACGACAGAAACCCATAAAGACTGATGGGTTGAATAAATCCATCAGTAACCATGGCCTTTTCACTGCCGTGAAGGTCTTACTGTTTCAGTGCTGGAATTTAACATGCAAGGAGCCCTCTGACTCGGGTATGGTAGACTTCTGTTTTCCCTGGTCACTCTCTCCCGACGGGAAATCATTCACACTCTTCAGCTCCCTAGAGACACTTCTCAAAGGGAAATCAGACCTACCTGCCTAGTAGAAGCACATTTTCACTTTTTGGTTGTTTTTTTTTTTTTTGCTACCAAAATGTTCCTGAGGCAGTGTATGGTGTCGAATAGCATGTGCAGCCCAGAGGCTCATTTTTAGCTCCTACTTCTGTCACCAACTTATTTTGCTTACATTCAGCAATTTCCTCTGCTATACAATAGGTAGTAGGTGGAAAAATAACGCCTAATTTCTAAGAAAAAAAGTACACTTTGAGTCAAGAAAATTCAGAAAGGATTCTGACAAACACAAGGCTAGATTGTAAGAAAGAGAGGCGAAAACACTTGGCTGATTCTGATGGTTTCACAGCCTTTGTATCGCTCGGTGTCTTCTGCCCCACCCCACTGTGTGGGTTGTGGGGATGAGCGGAGGCCCACGACGCAGCCCATGAGCCTGCCTGACGCACGGGGAGCCCCGCTGGGGTGGAGGCACCCTGCAGGCCGGCCTGGCCACGTCGGGTGCAGCCCCGTGACCCGTGCTTTCTCTCTGCAGACGAGCTCCAGGACGACAGCATCTGTGACAGTGGTGTGGAGACCTCCTTCCGCAAACTCAGCCTCGCCGAGTCTCTGACCAGCGGCACCTCCTTGCTAACTCTTAACAAAGTGCCCCATGACTACGGGCAGGAAGGACCTATAGAAGGCAAAATTTAGCCTGCTGGCAGTTTCCAACACCGAGGAAACCAAAGCTCGGAGACTCCGCCGTGTCGCCCGGAGGAAGGAGGCGCACTCAAGGGTGCTCCGAGGAACACAGGCTGGCCTGGAGCACCCTGGATATAGTTCCAGGCCTTTTACACGTGGGTTTCTTCTTTGGTTCTGAAATGAATTTTAGCTCAGCTGACGGCTGGGCTGATGCCCCGCCGGGAGAGCAGTAGCTTGTCAAGCTTTACCAGCCGCCTTCTGTTGCCATTGCTGCTGTCCCTCTGCTGCCCGCCCTCTCATTACAAGCTGTCACCCCCGCCTGGCCTGCCTTCCGGCTGCCCACAGCGCAGGTGTGCACTCAGATCAAGGCTTATGGAAAGGGATGTCACCTTGCACCTTGGTATGACTTTAAAAGACTCACTGCGACTTCCCTGGGGGGCCCAGTGGTTAGGACCTGGCGCTTCCACTGCAGGGGCACGGGTTCCATCCCTTCTTGGGGAACTATTGATAAGATCCTGCAAGCCAGGTGGCAAGAGAAAGGAAAAAAAAAAAAAGCTCACTGTTTTTTCTAATTGTGTCTGTGATTTGAAAAAGGAACATGTACATGGCAATATTTAAACATGATTACAATCAATGCTGAAAATGGTATTTCCTCCCTTTTCTGCATTTTGCTATTGTAAATATGTTTTTTAGATCAAATACTTTTAAAGGAAAAAATGTTGGATTTATAAATGCTATTTTTTATTTTACTTTTATAATAAAAGGAAAAGCAAATTAATGACCTCATCTTGTTTGATCTCTATAAATACTTTTCTAAGATTATACTTTATAATCACAGGATCACTGTTCTCAGATTCACAGCTCGCTCTAGAATCAAGTTTTTGATCCAGAAATGAATAACAACAAAAATTATCAGAAGTGTTTCAACTGGAGATGAAAGCTTTCGGTTTGTCAAATCCTTGCTAGGCTAGTTTTATGTAGGCCATATCACCTCATCTTCCTCCACGTCAAGCACTGTTCTTCAAGCCTCTGTGTTCCCCATGCCTCTTGTGATGAAGTCCTGAGACATTAGCACAACAGAGGCCCTGCGACAGGAAGACTTCCAGCGAGAATTTACCTTATATCTTCTGGATCTCATATCTGCTGAACAACCCGCTGCAGCTTCTGTAGCCCTTGCTGTCTCACTTTGCACTTTTATGCCATGGAAATGCTTCTTTTCTTCAATGTCGTGAACCAACCTCTTCTAGCTTCAGACTTATTTTCTGCAGCTTGCCTCACCTCTCTCGTCTTTATAGAATTGGAGAGTTAGAGCCTCACTCTGGAACAGACTCTGGCTTAAGGAAATATTGTGGCTGGTTTGCTCGTCTACCCAGACCACTACAACTTTCTCCACATCCTTAATAAGGTTCTTTTCACTCTCATCATTTGGGTGTTCGCTGGAGCAGCATTTTTCATTTCCTTCAAGACCCTTCCCTCTGCATTCACAGTTTGGCTAGCTGGTGCGAAAGGCCTAGCTTCCAATCTGCCTTGGCTTTTGATGTGCCTTCCTAAGTTTGGTCATTTCTACCTTTTGATTTAAAAGGAGAGGCGTAACTTTTCACTTAAACACCTACAGGCCACTAAAGGGTTCTTAATTGGCCTGATTTCAGTATTGTTGTGTCCCAGGGAATAGACAAGCCCTAGAAGAGACAGTGACAGGGAACGGCCGTTTGCCGGAGCAGTCGGCACACACACACCGTTTATCGAAGTTTACCAACTTGTATGGATTGCGTGCAAAGCAGGAAACCCAGGTTCGATCCCTGGGCGGGGAAGATCCCCTGGAGAAGGGAATGGCAACCCACTCCAGCATTCTTCCCATTGGCTATAGGGCATGGAATCGGAGTCAGACATGACTGAGTGACTGACCAACCAGCAGCACCACTGACTTGTAAGGACGTGGTTTGTGACACTTCAAGACAATTACAATAGTAACATCAAAGATCACTGACTACCATACCAAATATAGTAATAATGGAAAAGTTCACAATATTTCAAGAATTACCAAATTGTGACAGAGACATGAAGTGAACAAATACTGCTGTAAAAATGGTGCTTGATAGACTTGCTCCACACAGGGCTGCCACAAACCTTCAGTTTGTTAAAAAAAAAAAAGAAGAAGAAGGAAATGCAATATTAGCAGAGCACAATAAAGAAAAGTACAATCAAATGAGGTATGCTTATATTCCAGTTTTGGGAAATTATTTTTCTAAAATAAAAATAGCTCTGAGTCTCCTTAACTCTCCAACACCAAGCATATGCCTCCATTCCTCCCCCAGTTCCATGCCCCTGTGACAGATAGTTCTTTTCCAAGTGGCCGTGACAAGGTCACCAGTTTTGCCGTATCATGCCGACACTCCTGAGAGGCGAGGCCTGTGTTCTGAGGGGCGAGGCCAACGTTGCTTCCCTGCATGTCTAGCCAGGCCTGTGACAAGGGCAGAAGTGATGGTAAGTGACTCCTGAGGTTAGGTTAAGAAAATGCAATACAGCTTCTTCCCAGAATCTCAGGTCAGGTCTCATCCTGCTGGAAGCCAGTTAGCACGCATGCTCTGAGGGAGCCAAGTGGCCATGTGGGGAAACCACCAACAGAAATGGCAGACGTGTGCAGGAGTGAAGCTTTGAGAGGATCCCAGCCATCAATCAACCCTGAATATTCACTGGAAGGACTGATGCTGAAGCTGAAGTTCCAATACTTGGGCCACCTAATGCGAAGAGCCGACAACTCACTAGAAAAGACCCTGATGCTGGGAAAGACTGAGGGCAGGAGGAGACGAGGGTGACAGAGGATGAGATGGCTGGATGGCATCACCGACTCAATGGACATGAGTTTGGGTGGACTCCAGAAGCTGGTGATGGACAGGGAGGCCCGGCATGCTGCGGTCCATGGGTTCGCAAAGAGTCGGACTCTGTTGATTCAGATGACTGAGCAAAAGCAGCAGCAGTGGAGCCTTCACGCTGCCTCAGGCAATGCTGCCCGAAGAGCCCAGCCCCAGAGGCAGATTCACGAGTAAATGAAGCAACAAGCTGATGTTTTAAGCCTTAGGTGTGAGGTGCTTTTTACTGTTCCAACAATTCCCGTACCAGGAGGTCACGTTAAAGAAAAGCTGACTCCAGGAGGAACAACGAAGAAACACGCTGGAAGTGAAAATAGCATTTCCCTTCTTTAACAAGAAGCCCTATTTCTGTTCCGTTCCTTTCTTTCCTCCCAAATCACAGTGGTGTCTTGAGTGTGCGTGCTTGGACAAAAGGCCACCAGGGCCGCCTGTGCCTCTGAGGAAGGCGCGTGTCTCGTTCTGGCCCAGCAGATGGGGGTAAACAGCAGAAGCAATGCAGCAGACAGGCGGGGAGCTACAATGGGCCTGAAATGAACCTTCCCCAAAGCCCGTCTCTCAGCAGGAAGCCATTCAAAAATAGCTTCCTTAGAGGCTTCGTCATCTTCTCAGCCTTCTACACTCTGCAAGCACAACCCAGATCTTTTCAGGATCTGCAGTCTTTGTCTTTTGGCAGCAGAAAGCCAGGCTGCTGCCCGTTCACCCGCCCGAGTCCCCTGTGGTACTTGGATGTGGTGAAGCTGTTCTTGGCACCACCATGAAGAATAGCCCCCACAAACCCACCTTCTGCTTCTTAGCCAGAATAAAGAGGCAAAGGAGACAAGCAGATTTGAGCATCTGTGATCCGTCAACCCCTTTGCTGTGACGAATTCTAGTCATAATTCTCAAGACATCCCTATGGGTTCATATTTAACCCCAATTTTACAATGAAGAAACAGATAATCTGAATATTAACTACTCACCCCAAATTCAAATCCAGGTATATCTGATTCCACAGGTTATTCTTTAGCCATATCTGAGTCTGAAGTCTTTTGAAGTCCTATATTTAAAAAAGGAAAAAATACTTACAAGTACGTATAAAAACAATGGAATCATAATGTCGTACCCCAGCCAACATGCAAAATGAACCTAGAGTACCCCTAAAAAGATATGTTGATTAAATGTTCACATGATTTCATTCGCCCCATAATAATAGGCTAAACTGCTTAAATATGAATTATTCATTGGTGGGAGGTCCCTGGGTTGCATATCTTTCTCCTCATTTTGTGAGTTCTTGGGGGACTTCTTTCTGAACTGTGCTTTCCCAGGTAATGGATTTAAGGAGGCATTGGAGTCAAAAGAAGATGTAACTATAATTCTTTCATTTTCTCAAGGCTGGACAATATCTTGACGATCACCTAAGTAAATTATCCAAATTGCCATCTTTTTAAAATCCCTATGATGTGATAGCACTTCCTTCCTATAATCCTCAATATGGCTGCTGCTGCATTTCAACACCAATTCCCAAGGCTACATGTTCCCAACCATTGGTTTTCTAGGTTCACTCGTTAGCACAGGGGTTGGGGGAGATACTGAGGAAGGGCTCATCTTAACCCGAAAGCAACATCCCCATCTCCTTCCTAAGCCCCAGCCCCTGCATCCCCCCCGCCCCATCACCACCTGGGCCCTAGCACCAGGGGCCACGTTACCGTTCCCACTGGTGGGGATGTACACACTCATGTGCTCATGGACCACTGGGCAAGTCAGCTCAATGCCAAAGCAGCCCTTGGCTGTCTTCTCCTTCCCAGTTTTGCTCTGGGAAGGTCAAAGCCATCACTTGGCCTTGACTGCTTTCCTGCCTTGCCAAAAGCACATCTTGAATGATGATCTACACAGGCACACAGCAAATGCGCTGGGGGCCATTGTGGTTCTGAAAGGCAAAGAGACTCCAAGTTTAAAATTTCAAGGAGGAATGTGTGGTACATCTGAAACTAATACAACATTGTAAATCAACTACACTCCAATAAAAATTAACAAAGAAAGAAGTGTGGGCAGTAAGTCACACGCGCCCACACGTCCACCCCTCTTCAACAGAAGCAGCTGTGCTGGACCAGGGAAGACCCGCCCTTGCTCCCTCCATCACCAGAAGGTTGGCCCTTTCTTCAAGTCATGCAGTAATGTTTCGGTCTTCATCACTCTCTGCTACTGTGCCGTTTAAGAGCTCATCTGACTTCGCTCCCAGCAATCAGCTACTCTGGGGGCTTTGTGCCAAGTTTCCATAGATCCATAGCAGTTCAATTATGATGAAAAATCATGGAGATGCCACCCGTTTGCCAAGGTAGCAACAATGAAGGGAAATGAAATAGACTGAAAAACAGCAGGAAGGGTCACCCTGCAGGTCTGACCCTGGAGATGAGCCTCTTGGACGCCCTGCCTCTGAGCCCTGGAGCCAGAGGAGCTTCAACAAGGCTGCTCTGTTCTTTCTTCCGCGATCCCTCCCTCCTCCCCGCTTTCTCTCTCTATTCATCCTTCTTTCTGCCTCTCTCCCTCCCTCCTCTCTCTCTCTCAGCAAAGCCTCCAGCACTCCAGGGCACTGGCAGCTGGTTCTGTGAAGGCTGGACAGGGGACGGGGTGAGAGCAGAGGGCCACAAGCCCTCCCTGCCTTACTCTGGGGAAGCCTCCAGGAAACCAGCATCCTGACCCAGGGTCCCCCTCCAGCCACCACCAGCTTCATTTCCTGTGCACAAGAGGCCTCTGCTGGAAGAAACAGAACTTTGCATGATCACCCAACAGCTGGCACGCCTCCTGCTACTCAACTTTTTTTGTGTCAGTAAAACTGGAAAGAGGCTTACCAAAAGAAGGAAATTTAGAAACGTCTTCAGTTTACTGCCTGTTGATTTCTCCTCCAGTTCGGGTCACAGAAGTCTGATGATTACTTTCCCTTGGTAGAGGAGACTTGAACTGTTCTTTTTCTTTCATCCCCCAGGCCTGATCATTCTTTGAGGAATAATTATCTTAAGCCAGCATTTATGACTCACGTACCCATCCTAGGCATTGTACATCCTTTATTTTTTGTAATCATCACAACTCTATAAAACAGTAATTACTGCTAACCTCATCTTAAAGATAAGGAAACCAAGGTTTAGAAGTTAAGTGGTCTGTCCAAGTTCAGTACACGTTAGAGCCAGACTCGCATCCTGAAGGTTTAACTTCAGAGCAAGAGCCCACACTGCCCTGCCCATAGGCCCACCTGCGCCTCACCCCCAAGCTCTCCTTTGTCCACAAGAATGCTTTTGATGATAAAATCAGAACACCTGACTACAAGTGGATTCAACAAACAGGGGCTTTCTTTTTTAAAAAAAATCATAGTAAAAAAAAAAAAATCATAGATCAGAGTTCTACATTTTACATGGAATCTTGTCTTTTTTAATTTAGTAAGTAATTCAACTTTGTAAAAAACATTGCGTGGGCCTGCAAAATCATCCGCTGGCCATGTACAACTTGTGCATGGCCCAAACCACACTTTCTGCAATTGTGCCTTCAAGATGATCAGGCGGGGTGATAAGCTGCCAGTTCTGAGGAGGAATCAAGGTATTCACATCTCTTCTCTTCCAGGTGCCACTTCCGCCCCCTCACTCCCTCAGGCTCCCCTCCTCAATGATGCTGTTCCCAATGCCTGAGCAGGTGCCCATTTTGCCCACCTCCAAAGGCTTTCTTTGATGACTTAACATAGAGGCAATGATAATGATAAAAACATTTGTTGACTAGCTATTGTGTGCTCTCAGTATCTATACCTCATCTCGTTTAGCCCTCACAATTAACCCAAGTAGTCTGATTATTATTACCCTGTGTGTACAGAAAGACCCAGTAACTTATATGCAACGTCAAACAGTCCACTAACAGTAGATCAGGAACTCAAACATATGTACGTGTAATTTCAGAGCCCATAACCTTTAACTGTTGCATCAACTAGGATGCTTTTGATTAAAACTCAGAATACCTGACTACAGCTAGATGAAACAAATAGGCCTTATACTTTTTAATAAGACCAGAGTGAGATGATTACAAGGATAGTTCAACATCTCAGACATTCCCTCTGTGTCAACCGTAATCACTGGGACTTCCCTGGCGGTCCAGAGGTTGAGAGTCCGCCTACCAATGTGGGCGACAGGGGTTCAGTCCCTGGCCCTGCAGGATTCGACACGCTGCAGGGTAGCTAAGCCGACGCACCACAACTACTGAAGCCCGTACACTCTAGAGCCCGTGCTCTGCAAAAAGAGAAGCCACCACAATGAGAAGCCTACACACCACAACTAGAGAAGAGCCCCTGCTTGCCGCAATCAGAGGAAGCCCGGGCACAGCAAAAGACACCCAGTGCAGCCAACAATAAATAAATAAACATTTTAAACATATTATTTCCTCAAGGACACAAAAAGGTTGCAGAAGCTCCAAGTATCAGGTCCTCACACAGCAGCTTCTCAGTTTCAGCAACAGCCAAGGATTCCTGCACAGGTCTCTTTCTTATCAGCCAGGAAACCTTGCCCGCCCCAACCCCCCCCCCCCCCAAGCCCCACATTAAGTATCACTTTATGTTTCATTTGCCAGAATTAAGTCACATGCCTAACCCTAGGTGAATCACTGGCAAACGAGAATAGGATTAGTATAACCAGTTATGACTCAGTCCCTGGGGCTGGACGTGTAGCCACCTCTATTAGTAGAGAAGAGGACGCAGCTGCAGAATGGCCTGCCAATAACGTCTGCTCCAACTACAGGGAGCATGTGAACTGTCTCTCAGGATCCAGTAAATTTTGCAAAAGCCGTAACAAGTAACCATGACAGAATAAGAACAGAGGGTTGTTCCCACATACATTACGAGACAGGAAGGAGTAGTAGCTTTCAACCAGAAATTTCCATGATCCCGACATCCCATTTCCCCAGATTTCTAGGCCACTTTGGTGGTGGTGTCATCCTTTGTACTCACTCATTGCATACATGGCACAAGCTGGTGCTCAATAATCCTGTGCAAATATTAAAGCCTGACCTAAGGAATTCAGCTGCATCACTGTTGCAAACTTTTATTTCCCATGGCAGGATTCAGTAACCCACGTCTAAAGAAAAAGAGGAGAGACAGTTATAAAACATAATACAGTGATGTGATGCCCTTATTTCTGCAAAGCCTGTTCCCTGTTTGGCCCCTACGCTGAGAGATGTCATGGCAGCCAAGCTCCCTTCAGCTTCTTGATCACAAACTTAAGAGACCCGCCTAATGGACCACCTAGTCCTGCGTTTCTTCCTTCCTTGTGCATTAATTACAGTGACAATCTTGTAAGACTCCTTTCTCAACTGACATTTTTTTCATTTTTTTTAATTTGCTTTTTTAAAAATTTTTATTTAATTGGAGGATAATTATTTTATGATATTCTGATGGTTTGTGCCACACACCAATACGAATCGGCCATAGGCAGACGTGTCCCCTCCCTCCTGAGCCCCCTCCCTCCCTTCCCACCCCACCCCTTCAGGTTGTCACAGATCACGGGCTTAGGGTGCCCTGCGTCATACATCAAAATCCCACAGGCTATCTGTTTTACATACAGTAGTATAGAAGTTTCAATGCTATTATGACAAACTTTCAAAAAACTTTCCTTAAGTATGGAACAAGACGGCCTTATCCAACATGCTCCTCCATCAGGGTCGTGTTAACCTTAAATGAATTGTCACCAGCTGAAATGACCTTATATCTCTTTACTTGCTTCTTGTCTGTCCCCCGTTACAAGGACAGTCCATGACAGTCCAGACTTTCCTGCTTTTTTCATTGCAATATCCCTGAGGACAAGGTCAATGCCTGCTCAGTGTTTCTTAATAAGGGCTTGGTAAATGAATGAACTGAAGGAGGGCATGGCAACCCACTCCAGTATTCTTGCCTGGAGAATTCCCAAGGACAGAGGAGCCTGGTGGGTGGATACATTAAGTTAAACAGTCTTTACAGTCAGAATATAAATGTGTCTTAACAGTGGTTTGGTCTGTGGCTTTAACAGTTTTGTACCACATCACTCTGGTACCTTCCAATAAGTCAATTAGAAAACAGGCTATCTTCTCTTCACTTGAAAAAGTTACAAAATGCCATTTCTGCCTAAAGCTTTTAAATTTATGCTCTTACTGAACTGATAAGACTGTGTGAACAGTCAAGGCAGACTCGGGAATATTTTGAAATGCATTGAATTTCCCACACAAACCATGCTGCCTTGTTTCTCTCCCTAAATCTTACCAAGTTGGAGGATAAGTTTCAAATCTGGGAGCCAGAGATAGTCTCAGAGAATATTCTGTCTCAAGTCAGTGTCAGTTTAGGAATGCTTGGGAAATATATCTATTTCTCCTGAAGTCCAGTACACTTTCATTCCAATAGAAAACAAACTCTTCCTATTTCTTTTCCAAAGCCAAGTAAGTGGAAAAAAAAAACAAAAAACAAAACTGAGAAGAGTTACAGTGAGTGTGATTGAGAAAATTATCATTTTTATTGTTTTCTTCACTTTAAAATGGGAAGATGGAACCCCATGAGCTGACTGCTCTCCACCTTGCTCCCTGGAATGTGCTCTGCAACCACAGAGCAGAAGGATCTGAGCCTGGTCTTCCCATTCCATTAACACTTGCAAATCCACCAACAGAAGAGGCTTCTCAGAGATCCAAAGCCCAGAGTAAGTACCTCCAATTCTATTTCAGCAAATGTGGCAAAACAAATCTACTAAAACGGTAGAAACAACTGACCTCAGTGCTGCACATGAACTGTGGAAGAACACTGTGGACATAGCTATTTTCTTACAGAAACGGTATGTATACACATTCCAGCACATTTCTCTCCTCTTATAAACCATTGTTGGCAAATATTTATGTCTATTCATTCATTTATTCTTCCTTGATAAATTCATTCATTTCTGATATCTTACCCCTATCTTCTTAAAAAAAAATTTTAAGACATTTGCCTTGAGAGAGGGATTAAGATGGTGAAGTGGGGGGACCTGGAGCTTACCTCCTCCAACAAACACGTCAAAAATACATCTACGTGTGGAACTCACAGAAAACTGGGAACTGGCTGAAGAAATCCTTTACAACCAAAGCTGCCAGAAAAATCTCCATGTAACTGGGCAGGACAGAAAGGAGCATCAGGCCAGGACGTGTGCTCCCGGGAGATCTGTCCGGAGGAGAAGGCGCGCGTGGCAGGACCGTTGCCCTGAGGAGTGAGCGGGTTGGCTCACTACCTGGGCACCCCAGTCCTGGGCTCCTGCACGGAGGAGACAAGCTCTCTCACCCATCAGGAAATGTGCTGAGACAGACAGAAGGGCTGGAGCAGCCTAGACTTTACTTGTGAGGAAGGCACGCATGTGCAGACCTGCTTGCGATCAGGGCAGAGAGAGCCTTGGCCTGGAGGTTGCCACCTCACCACACATCCCAGCATGAAGGGTCAGATGACATGCCCACTCCATACCGCAGCCTGGCATGCGATCCGGGCAAAGATTGAGTCTAGATACACAGAGACAGGCTAGGGCGCCTGCAGTGTGAGCCAGGTAGAATCACCGAGACCACCGTCAGCCTGCACTCCGGGGTGACGGGTGCAGCCACGACAGCAGCAGCTACGCTCTGAATCTTGGGCAGACAGGCCCAAGGAGCACGCAGGAGTCGTTTCCCAGAGAGAGCACCCTGGTTCCACCCACTTCACCCCGTGGCTTAGCACTAGACCTGGGGCGGACAGGTCCGGGGAGAAGTCTGCCACAGGGGCAGCCCTCAGGTAGAGCACACTCACCTCAATTCCATTCCTGTAGACGGAACCCCCCGACTCCCAGCCCCAGTTTACTCCTCAGCACAGCCTAGCGCTAGACCTGGGACAAACACAACAGAGAAGGAGAGGTGACCTTGGGTCGCTTTTAAGCAGAACCATGGATGCCTGCACAGGCGGCACGTGGGGACCCTGTGAGCACACAGGCCTTGCTGCAGCAGGCATCTTCAGGGCAGGGCACACACAGGGGAGCCTCAGGGAACCAAGCCTCAGGGCTTTGATTGCAACGATCATTATATGCCAATAAACTGAACAACCTAGAAGAAATGGACAAGTTTCTAGAAACTTCAGTTCAGTCGCTCAGTCATGTCCGACTCTTTGCAACCCCATGAATCGCAGCACGCCAGGCCTCCCTGTCCATCACCAACTCCCAGAGTTCACTCAGACTCAACGTCCATCGAGTCAGGGATGCCATCCAGCCATCTCATCCTCTGTTGTCCCCTTCTCCTCCTGCCCCCAATCCCTCCCAGCATCAGAGTCTTTTCCAATGAGTCAGCTCTTCGCATGAGGTGGCCGAAGTACTGGAGTTTCAGCTTTAGCATCATTCCTTCCAAAGAAATCCCAGGGCTGATCTCCTTTGGGTCTAGAAACTTACATCCTGCCAAAACTGAGTCAAAAATAATTTGAACACACTGATAACTAGAAGTGAAACAATCTGTAATTTAAAAAACAAAACAAAAAACCCCATCCCTCCAAACAAAAGTCCAGTGCCTGACAGCTTTACTGTGGTATCCTACCAAATAAACAAAGACAAACTTATACCTATCCTACTCAAACTGTTCCAAAAATCTGAAGAGGAAGGTTCTTGTTCAGTTGCTCAGCCGTGTCCAACATTTTGTGACCCCATGGACTCCACTATGCCAGGCTTCCCTGTCCTTTACTAGCTCCTAGAGGTTGCTCAAACTCATGTTCATTGAATCACTTATGCCATCCAACCATCTCATTATCTTGGCCCCCTTTCCTCCTGCCTTCTATCTTTCCCAGCATCAGCGTCTTTTCCAATGAGTCAGTTCTTTGCATCAGGTAACCAAAGTATTGGAGCTTCAGCATCAGTCTTTCCAAAGAATATTCAGGACTGGTTTCCTTTAGGATTGACTGGTTTGATCTCCTTGCAGTCCAAGGGATTCTTAAGAGTCTTCTCTAGCACCACAGTTCAAAAACATCAGTTCTTCAGTGCTCGACCTTCTTTATGGTCTAACTCTCACATCCATACATGACTATTGGAAAAACCACAGCTTTGACTATATGGACTTTTGTTGGCAAAGTGATGTATCTGCTTTTTAAAATGCTGTCTAGGTTTGTCACAGCTTTTCTTCCAAGGAGCAAGTGTCTTTTAATTTTATGGCTGCAGTCACCATCTGCAGAGATTTTGGAGCCCAAGAAAATAAAGTGTCACTGTTTAGAACACTCCCAAATTCATTCTATGAAGCTACTATCACCATGACACCAAAACCAAAGACATTACAAAAAGAAAACTAAAGCCAATATCTTTGAGGAATATAGACACAAAAATCCTCCACAAAATATCAGCAAACCAAATCCAACAATACATACGAAGGATCATAAACCACGATCAAGTTGGATTTGACAAAATTCAACATCCATCCCTGATAAAAAAAACTTTCACCAAAGTAGGAGGGGAGAAATTTCAACATAATAAAAGCCATTTACAACAATCCCAGAGCCATCATAATATTTAACGGTGAAAACCTGAGAGCCTTCCCACTAAGTTCAGGGACAAAACAAGGATATCTACTCTTACCACTACTACTTAGCAAAATAAGGTAAGCCTTAGCTACATCAATCAGACAAGGAAAAAAAAAAAGGGCATCAAAATTGGAAGGGAAGAGGTAAAATTGTCACTATTTGTAGGTCACATAATACTCTATGTTGTTGTTCAATTGCTCAGTCATGTCCAACTCCCTGCGACCCCATGGACTGCACAATGCCAGGCTTCCCTGTCCTTCACCATCTCCCAGAGCTTGCTCAAACTCATGCCCATTGAGTCAGTGATGCCATACTCTATGTAGAGAACCCTAAATTCTTCTAACAAAGACTATTAAATGAATTCAGCAAGGTAGCAGGATACAAGATTAACATACAGAAATTTGTTGCATTTCTTCACACTAATAACAAAATATTAGAAAGAGAAAGTTAAAAAAAATACCATTTAATATCCTGTCATAATATCAAAAATATCAAAATCCAAAATACCTAGGAATAAACTTAATCAAGGATGTAAAAAACCTATACACTGAAAATTATAAAATATTGATAATGAAAACTGATGGTGATTCAAATAAATGGAAAGATAATCCATGATCTTGGATTGGAGGAATTAATACTGTTAAAATGGCCATACTACCCAAAGCAATCTACAAATTTAATGCAATCCCTATCAAAATACTCATGATATTTTCCACAGAATTAGAAGAAATCCTAAAATTTATATGGAATCACAAGAGATCCTGAATTGTCAAAGCAATCCTGAAGGAAAAAAAAGCTGAAGGCATAACCCTTCCGCACTTCATACTGTACTACAAAGCTACAAAACAGCATGGATTTGCCACAAAAACAGACATACAGGTCAATGGAATAGAACAGACAGCCCATAAATAAATCCATGCACCTATAGTCAACTAATCTATTAACACAAAAGGAGTAATAATATAAAACGGAGAAAAGAATGTCTTCAAAAAGTGGCGTTGGAAAGCTGGAAAGCTACATATAAATCAATTAAAATTAGAACACACCCTCACACCATATACAAAAATAAAATCATTTAAAGATCTAAATGTAAGACATAATACCATAAAACACGTAGAAAGGAACTAAGATTGGTTCCCTAAGCAAGGCAAAAGAAATAAAAGCAAAAATGAACAAACGGAACCTAGTGAAACTTAGATTTTGCACAGCAAAGGAAATGAACAAAATGAAAAGATAACCCACTTAATAGGAGAAAATATTTGCAAGTAATATGACCAATAACTGGCTAATATACAAAATATATAAACAGCCCACAGAACTCAATATCAAATAACTGTCCAACCAAAAACAAGAAGACCTAAACAGACATTTCTCCAAAGAAGACATACAGATGCCAAAAACCACACACACACACACACACACACACACAAATGCTCCACATCACTAAGCATTAGAGAAAGGCAAATCAAAACTACAATGAGATTCTCACTTCACACAGGTCAGAATGGCCACCATTAAAAAGTCTACAAATAACAAATGCTGGAGAGCATGTGGAGAAGAGGGACCCCTCCTACATTTTTGGTGGAAACATAAATTGGTCCAGCCACTATGAAAAAAAATATGGAGATTTATTTTAAAAACTAAAAATAGAGTTGCCATACGATCCAACAAATTTTACTCCTGGGCATATATCTGGCAAAAACTCTTAACTGAAAAGATGCACTCACCCCAATGTTCACAGCAGCACTATTTACAATAGCTAAGACATGGAAGCAACCTAAATGCATATTGACAGGTGCACAGATAAAGATGTGGTATGTTTATACTGGGTTGGCCAAATGTTCACTCAGGTTTTCCTACAACATCTTACAGAAAAACCCGAATGAACTTCTTGGCTAATCAGATACAATTAAATATTACTTGATCATAAAAAAAGAATGAAATAATGCCATTTGAAGCAACGTGGATTGACCCAGAGATTATCACACTTAGTGAAGTAAGCCAGAGAAAGACAAATATTATATCCTATTACTTCTTCTGGCATCTTAAAAAAATAATTGAATCTATGTACAAAACAGGAATAGACTCACAGACATAGAAAACAAACTTGTGGTTAGCAAAGGGGGATAAGAGAGGGAAGGACAAAGCAGGATGTGGGATTAACAGATACACATTGTTATATATAAAACAGATAAGCAACAAGGATTTACTGTATAGCACAAGGAATTATATTCAATATCTTATAATAATCTATAGCAGAAAATAATTGAGTATATATATGTGTGTGTCAATCACTTTGTAGTACACCTGAAACTAATGCAATATTGCATTAACTATATGTCAAAGTAAAAAAAGAAAGAAAAAGAATCTGCCTTCATTTGCTTCATTTTTACCCTTGCTTCACGTACTAACTGGGTGATAACGATGTTTTAAAAGTACAACCATCACTTAGCATTTATTTTGTTCCAGACCATATCTGTTTAATCTTTACAACTACCTTTGAAGGTCAGAGATAATCATCTCCACCTAACAGATGAGAGAACTAAAATCTAAAAGAACAAGTGGTTGCCCAAGGTCACAGAGCCAATAAGCCTCAGAACCTGGATTCCAGCTCAAGGCAGGGTGGCTGGAAGCCCCGCCCTCTCTAGACAACAGGTCGCACCCAAGATGGTGCTTCCATTCACAGAGCCTTCACTAAGTGTCCGTACTGGGCCAAGCCCTTGAGCCACAGTTTAAATTTATTCTTCAAAACACACTTACAAGGTGAGGGTAATTATTCCTATTTCACCACAAGAGGACCGAATATCGAGGTTAAATTACTTGAGTAAGGCTACAGAGCCAGAAAGGGCAGAACTGCAATGTAAATTCTGCCCATCAGCTTCAAAGCCCAACTCACAGGGCACCTGGAACAGGAAAATGCTCCAGTTAATGGAGAGGAGGGTGCCCCCTGCCCACCCAGCAACAGTGACAAGAACGTGATATAATATTTACCAAGTAAGAATCTTCTGGGTTACAGTCCTAAGTCCCAGTCTTTCATACAGCTTAAAAGCTATATGAAATATATTATATATATATATATATATATATGAAAAGCTGTATATAAATATATATTTTGAAATAACACATAAAACGAGGGAACTCTTAGATACTGAAGGAGAGGAGTAGGTTGTCTGCATTTATTTTCTTCTTAGTCTCTGAACCCTGGCCAAAAGTTTTTTAGCTTTAAAACCAAAATATTACCTATTTAGTCTTGATTCTAAAGCCAAACTCTCACCTCCAGTAAATTCCATAACCAATTACTTGATTCTTCATCTAGAAGACCCTTCAAATATCCTGGTCTAGATTCTTCAAACTCTCCCAGTTTATCAAGTGGACTAAAAACTTGACCAGCACTAAATGGAAATTAATGCCTTGCGTGATACTGGGCACAACTGAGTGTTCATGGAATGGGGAAATAAGTCACAGACGGAACACCAAATTGTCAATGCAATTTATATAATCTTAAATTTTTATATATTTCAAATTTACAGAAAAGTTGCAAAAGCGGAACAAAAAAATTCCTATACACCTTTACTCAAATTGACTACTTATTAACATTGTGCCCCTTGCTTCACTATCAATGTAATTTTATAAACAGGATGATGATAACAAAATGATTTCATAAGCAATTATAATTAGTCAGTGTTTTTTAAAATGGTTCAATCTCAAGTTAAGGGGAATACCACTTTGCTGCCAGGCTTATCACATGCAAATCAAACCATAGCCTTGAACTGGAAAGTTCACTGGACTTAACCAAATCTGAGGCCCATACTTAATACAGGTGACCACTTATGTCAGGACACCCAAAAGTTTCCAACGTGATCAAGGTGATGTCCATTTCAATGTGAGTTTTTTTTCCCAAAGAAGAATCACTAATTGCCATTGAAAAAATAAATTATTATTGTTAAAACAAATATTTTATTTAAAAAAAAAACTCACAAATGAAAAAAGACTCCTACTCAAAAAGTAATTGAATGGCAACAGTCAATCCCACCAAACTTTCCAGCATCAACAACCAATACGGCTACCATCCAGACATCTCTTTCTGTTGCAGCATCTGAATCTCTATTTCCTCTGGAAATAATGACAAAGCAGTTTCATTTCAATCGTTTGGTTATTTCTCAAAGCTAACCCGAGGGGCCAACATGCCCTCACAACCTTCCACATATGATTCCACAGATACCACAATGGTTATTACTGTGATTCCTTTAAGGGCTACCTGGGAGTATACCTGTAATTCTCTTAAAGGGCTACCTGGTCATGTTCCTGTGATTCCCTTAAAGGACTGCATGTAGACAGGACCTCCTTTGGGGGTAGGAGAGACAGTTAGGTTAGAACTGATTCATGTGGTGCAAAAGGTGCGAAAGGAAGAGCTAAAGACAGAGCCCTGGTGCAGACGGAACAGCACCCGGGCACAGCTTTGTTGACAACATCTCCTGAATATACACAGCCTTCCCTGGGAGAACCAAGTGGCTAACTAGACACCTGACAGCAAGCAGATGCATTTCCTGGCTTCTTCAATTTGTTTCTAGTTGCCTTCAGCTCTCGAAAATACAACCTGGATTCCCTCAGTAAGTATCAGCCAGTGAAGTCACATGAAAAGATTGCTCCAATTCACTCTCGCTGGTGGGTTTCCAAGGGTAAAAGAATACAGTCCGTGTCTTCTCAGTCATGAGGAAACCATTGTCACTGAATCTCCCTGGGATGCTTCCTACATCCAACCAAACAAAGGGAGCAACAGCTGAGGTTTTCAGATCAAAAACAAATGTGTTCCCTTGCTGCGAGATGGTGGCCTGAAATAAAAAGATAAATGAAGTGAAGATGGACAGCAGAGCTCTCTGTTCTACGTGGCTAACACAGAGTGTACTGCCTTCAACTTTGGTTCTATTACTGCTAAAGTCATATATTCCATGCACTGTGTCAGATGCTAAAAAAAAAAAAAAAAATGGAAATTTACTGAAGACTGTGGAAAATCACCAAATTGTACTCTCAAATCGGGGTAGAAACATGTGATCTCCTAAGATTCAGGAGAATATTTCACAGGAAGCTCAGAGCTTTGTAGCTGTGTATCTTTTCCTCAGGGTCTCATCAAGAGAGGCACATTTCTGCAGCAGGACTGGTGATTTTAATGACTTGCTCCAAGATCTGTCCAGAGCTGACTATGGAGCACAGCCCTGGTACCCACCTTTTGGTCTTATGAGGAGACCCTGTGGTCCAGACAGCAGCCAGCCAGGCATCTCCAGAAGCTATCCCACAAGAGCTGGTGCTCTTAATGCATCATGGGTAAAGTCACTTTATTAGCACCTCAAACATGTGTGAATCCCACAAAGTATAGCAAAAGAGAGTGCAGCGTAAGTCTTGTCACCCATCAGCCTCTTGGCACAGGCTGACAGTGAGGACAGCTGCCCCCTGGAAGGTGGGGTTTGTGAGCCTCTCTCACTGGGAGTACACAGCTGAGTGTCTGGTAATCAGGCCATGCATTGGTCACAAACAGAACTCCTCAACATGCATACATGCCATGCCATGGGCTTGACATTGTGTGACAGAGGGCACATTTTACTATCTATAACTTAGCCTGCTACATCACGCAGGGCTCTGCATTATCAACAAGAAATCCCACATTGGTAGGCCTTCCCTAGAGGCTTAGCCAGTAAACAATCTGTCTGCAATGCAGGAGACCTGGGTTCCATGCCTGGGTCGGGAAGATTCCCTGGAGAAGAAGATGGCAACCGACTCCAGTATTCTTGCCTGGAGAATCCCCATGGACAGAGGAACCTGGAGGGCTATAGTCCATGGGGTGACAAAGAGTCGGATGTGACTTAACGACTCTATCACCCCCACCATCACTACTTTAGTAGAAACAAGAAATTTAGAGAGAGCCACCTAATACACTTTAAGTTTCTTTTCTTGCTTCTACCAAAGTAGTGATGGTGTCAAATTCCCAAATCATGTTGCCCACTCATTCCAATGAAGACCCTAAAGCAGCCACAGGCACACAGTTCATGTGGCTGGCCCTGGCCGCTACCAAGGCTGCAGGACGGCCTCAGCTACTCTGTTTCAAGGGCAAGGCCAGAAGGGACATTGGCACCCACTCACTCTTGTTGGTGCCTTCTTCTAATTGGAAATTTCACTTCTGCATTACCTGACAGCAGGGCATGGAGCTCAAGCTTATACTCTGGCTCAAGGTCCCTGGAGATGCCCTAGGGGATAGAGTTAATGCCTGGCTATGTTAACCCTGTGACAATGTGAACTATCATTACTATTATCGTTGCTACTGTTATTACATCTCTTTAGGATGTAATAAGGATCCCTTGAGGATGCGAAGTATCACTGAAATACAACTGAGATAGGACAGAGAAAGAAGGCCTGCTCCTTTCCCACTCCCAGCTGTCTCAAGGTAATGGAGACCTAGATGAGAAAAGAAGAGATTTCAAAATCTTGTCTAGAGACTACAAAATTGTCCAGTAATAGTTTTGTACTTTTTTCTGGAAAGAAGCCATGTAAATGTATGTCATTTCCTTCATACCTGCTCTACAAATAAGTTAGATTTCATTAAGGGAACATTTTACTATTAACTAGGAAGAAAGCTATGTTTTCATTTCAAGGACTGAGTTTTGATATTTCTAAACCAAATGTAAAAAAATCCTCTCAAGTCTTTACAGTGAAGTCTAAAATAAACTTATAATTGGTTAAAAATAGAGAATGAAACTTTCTAGAAACATATTTTCAATCACCATGTGGGGGTGGGGGAAGGAAGGAAAGGTTTTCAATCAACTAGATAGATTCCATATTTTCTGGCTACACAATTTTTATAACACAGCCTATCCTGATCATCCTATTTTTTTTTTCTTGACAATGATAAAGAGATCTGGTGATTAAGCAACTTGAAAGTAATAAATCAGACTGGAGAGTGAAATTTTTTTACATTTATAGCCTCTCCTTAAAAATGCAAAATTAAAGGTGCTTTTTAGTATGGCTGAGTCCCTTTGCTGTCCACCTGAAACCATCACAACAGTGTTAATCGGGTATACTCAAATATAAAATTTAAAAGTTAAAAAAAAAAAGACACGGAGAAGATTTAAATGCATGTTGTTAAGTAAAAAAATCAGCCAATCTGAAAGAACTACATACTGTATGGTTCCAACGATATGACATTCTGGGAAAAATAAAAATATGTAAACTGCCAAAAGATCAGTGTTTCCTGGGGACTGAGGGGAGGGAAAGATAAAGGAAGGCTTTTCAGGTGGCTCAGCAGTAAAGAACCTCCCTGCCAATGCAGGAGACATGGGTTGGATCCCTGGGTCAGGAAGATCCCCTGGAGAAGGGAATGGCAACCCACTCCAGTATTCTTGCCTGGAGAATCCCACGGACAGAGGAGCCTGGTGGGGTTGCAAAGAGTCAGACACGACTGAGTGACTGGGCACAAGCAAAGATAAAGGAGGCAGAAAGCAATGGACTGTCGAGCAGTGAAAGTACTCTGTATGATACAGTAACAGTTGTTACATGTCACTGTCATTCAGCCACTCAGTTGTGAGGAAGAGGGGGTTGCCATTTCCCTCTCCAGGGAATCTTCCTGACCCAGGGATCAAACCCATGTCTCCGGCGTGGCAGATGGATTCTTTACCACTGAGGCCCACATGTCACTGTACATTTGTCAAAACCCACAGAACACACAACAGAATGT
Organism: Ovis canadensis; assembly: GCF_042477335.2. Classification (NCBI taxonomy): domain Eukaryota; kingdom Metazoa; phylum Chordata; class Mammalia; order Artiodactyla; family Bovidae; genus Ovis; species Ovis canadensis. Next base: position 38,193,277 of record NC_091250.1, on the reverse strand, counting down.
GTGTGCCCTAGTGTAAATTATGAGCAGCGGCTACTCTCTGGTTGCAATGTGAGAGCCTCTCACTGGAGCTACCAGACCCCACTTGCTGCAACTACAGAAAAGCCCGTGCAGAAACAAAGACCCAGCCCAGCCAAACGATGAATAAACAAACAGCTAAAATTAAAAAAGTATAAAGTGAAAGTGTCAAAGCTATCACACATTGTTAATCAACTATACTCCAATATAAAATAGAAAGTTAAAAAGAGAGAGAGAAGAAACCATTTGTTAAATTTAAAAAAAAAAAAAAAAAAGAGTGCTTTTACTAGGCTCTGACACTTCCTGGCTACAGACTGAACAGTTACTTGGGCCCACTGAACAGGCTAGTGAATGCGTGCCCAGTCATGTCCAACTCTTTGTGACCCCATGGAGTGTAGCCTGCCAGGCTCCTCTGTTCATGGGATTCTTCAGGCAAGAATACTGGAGTGGGTTGCCATTTCCTTCTCCAGGGGATATTCCTGACTCAGGCATCAAACCCATGTCTCTTGTACCTCCTGCCTCGGCAGGCAGATTCTTTACCACTGAGCCACTTGAGAAGCCCCCAAATGGGCTTTCTCACTTACAAGTGCAGGTGGTAATACTTCAGGGCTGGTGCAGTAAAGCGCCCAGGTCAGAGCCTGGAACCCAGCTCAGGGGCAGTCTGTAGGGAGGATCCTGCTGCCCCGCCCTCCGCTGCACCAGCCGGACAAGGAGAGGTGATGGAACCACCGGTGTCACAGGCATCATAAACTTTGACAAATGCTGAATCTGAAAAAAAATTATTTGCTCTTTGCTTCCAGTGGGAAGGGGAATCAATCTTCCCCAGGTCCCAAATAAACTCAGTACCAAGGGGAAATTTTGCAAAACAGCAGGATAGCCCTCAAAGCCACAGCAACCCCAGACCACTGGTGCTTACAGTGATATTTGCCTTGTGGAGCCCCTTGGCATTCTTCAGTGAGGACAGGAAGTGATAGTTGATTGGGCTCAAGAGTTCCCCGTCAGTTGACAGGTAAAAGGAAACCACACAGCTTTGTCGCGTACATCCGGGACATCCTTTTAACAACTCAGGCACTGGCTTACTATAGAGGACAACAGACTCCCCAGCTTTCATCACAAAAGGGTTCGTCAGCTCAGAGCATACGAGCTCCAGGGAACTCCAAGTGTGGACTCTCACCTGGGGAGAAACAAGACAGAGGAAAACCAGACATTCTTAGTTCCTAACTTTTTTTAGGGAATAAGAGTAGTAATAATAGATGGAAGTCACAAGAGCAGAACTGATTAAGAGACTGTGAAACCTGAGTTTAACCTCAGCTCTGCCAAGTACTAGTTATGTAACTAAGATGTGAATTCAACTGCTCAAAGTATCCATTTCTTTATACATAAAGTGAGAACAACAAATAATAAAAAGCAGTAACTTCACCGGCGGTTGTGAGAATTAAATAATCTATGGAAGGCATAGGAGCTCAGCCATTGTAATTATTCCAAAAACTTGACCTATTCTCAATGTCCTCCCAATGGTAGCCACCTAAGACTTCAAGTTTCCATCCTCTCTTTTTACCTAACTTTGTTTCAAATACAACTTCACTTTCCCACATATACATTTTGTATAATTTTACTGATTTCCACTTTAATATACTGTTTTAAATGATTTCTTTTTATAAAGTTTAGGCTTTTTCCAGCTTCTCATGATTATAAATAATCTTTGATTTAAGTGTCATTTTACAGTTTACAATTCACACTCATCTAATCATTGTATTCACTATCCACAGAAATCCTCTAAAAAGGCACCTTGGTGTCATTTTACAGATGAGAGAACTGAACCAAGACATTAAGGTCATAGAATAAAAAGCAGGATTTTGTCCTGAATATAGATTTTCAGATTTTAAAAACAGCCCATTTTCTGCTACAGACATTAGAAACACTTTGAAACAAATTTCTCTTTTTTCCAAAAATAACAGAACAAAATAATGAAAAAAATCTAAAATTCTCCCTCTACCACAGAAAGAAAGAAAAGTCCAAGCAACTTACAGTGAGCATCATCTGATGGTCTGAGGGAAGGTCTGACACGCCATAGATGAAAAGCACATCTTTATCCTCAAAACCCACCGGTAACAGCGGGGCGAAGAAACGCCGAGCAAAGTAATGAAGCATTTTCCACTTTCCTCCATACTCTAAAAATAATCAGGTGGGTTAGGAGACGGGCAGGGTCAAGCAGTGAGAGTCACGTCCACATGGCCCGGGCGTGTGACCTGTCACATTCTGGGCATTGAGCGTGGAAGAGAGCTGACAGCGGAAAGAACCCGTTTTGTGGAGCGCAGGGAGCATTTTGGACATCACCTCATGTCAGCCTCAAATCTGGAGGAAGCAGCCATTACCATCACACCCTTCCAATGAGGAAATGGAAGCTCAAGCAGTTAAGTCACACATGTGATTCCTGGCTGGCACTTGCTCATTTGCAGTTCTGCTCCCAGGAGATCACGGCACCAACGTTCCTTTCTCCTACTTACACATGAAAAAGGGAATCAGGAGCATTGGCAGTGAACATCTGTTACAACTCTTCATTTATAAGAATTACTTAGAGGAAGTACTATTGGAGAGGCTGGACAAGACGGTGGAGTAGGAAGACCCTGCGCTCACCTCCTCCCGTGAGCACACTACAATCACAGCTATTTAGAGTGCAACTCTTTATGAGAAAGACAAAATCTAGCGGAAGAGATCATTGACCACTAAAGATATAAGAAGGGACCATAAGATGCGCAGGAGGGCATAAGTTACGTAGTCAAGACCCACACCTCAGGGGTGGGCGAACCACAAGTGTAAGAATAACTACACTTGCTCCTCAAGGAGTCTGAGTCCCACATAGGGCTCCCCAGCCCATGGACCCTGCCCTGGGAAGACAAGTGCCTGGAAAGCTTGGCTTTGAAGGACTGCAGGGATTAATTTCAGGAGTCACAGAAGGTTGGGGGAAACAGAGACACCACTCTTAGAGGGCACACACAAAATTTCACACCCTCTGGGACCCAGGGCAGAAGTGGTCACTTGAAAAGAGCCCAGGTCAGACTCATTTGCTGATCTTGGAGGGTCTCCTGAAGAGGCAAGAAGCAACTGGACTCACCTTGGAGGCAAAGGCACTGGCAAATGCCATTTGGAATCCTCCTTCTAGAGAATTAGCACCAGGATCCAGCCCCACCCACCAACTTGTCTGCACCAGTGCTGGGACACCTCAGGCCAAGCAACTGGCTGGACAAGGACACAGCCTCACCCTAAGGCAGACAGGCTGCCTTAAGACCTCCTGGGCCCAAGGCTCCTAAGGTCACAGTCCTGTTCACCAGAGGGCTCAGGCCCCAGTGCTATCAGCAGTGTACAAGCACTAGCCCCCCAGGGACATGCAGCCAGAAATCTGGAGACCCACGTTCCAGTCACAAGCCAGCCAGAACCAGCCCCCAAATATTCTGGGCCTTGGCATCACCTACTGGCCCCAACTTCACCCAGCAAGGGGCAGACACCAGCCCCGGGACCACTGCAGCCCTGCAGCCTACCTTGCTGGGACATAACCAACACGGCAGATTGGCACCAGCCCAAGAGTAGACCAAAGCAGCTCTGAGAAACCTTAGAGTCCTCAGCCAGCTGCCCTGGGACCCAGCCCCCCTCAGTTAGCCGGTGGGTCAGCTGGTGCTGGCCCATTTGGGATACCCTAGAACCTGTGCCAGCCATATTAGGAACTGGCTCCAGCTACCAGTAGGGGAAGTCTAGACCCATGAGCCCCAGCCCTGTAACCACTCGCCTGAGAAGCCAGCTCTGACCATTCGTGAGCAAGCAGTAGTGCAGGATCCTCCAGGGTTCTGCAGCCAGCAGCCTCATGACCTGGCCCCACCAACAAGCACAGGGCAGGGCCTGGCAACCAACTGGGCCAAGGGCCAGCCACGTCTCTCAGACCACGACAGTAGTGGGTCCACCGCACAGAAGGACCCATGCACCCCACATAGGGGTACCCCTGGAGCATATAGCACCAATGACCAGAGAGCAGTGAGCTGCTGGGACACACAATATATCTCCTACAAAAGGCCACCTCTCCAAGGTCAGGAAATGTAACCAACCCACCAGATGCAGAGAAATAAAAAGAGCCAGTTAGGCAAAAGGAGGTAACCGAGGGACATGTTTCAAACAAAGGGAGGAGATAAAACCCCAGAAAAAGAACCAACTGAAGCGCAGATAGGCAAACTACTTGAGAAAGAGTTCAGGGTAATGATCACAATGATGATCAAAGAATATGGGAGAAGAATGGATGAACACGGTGAGAAGTTTAACATAGAGTTAGAAGATATGAAGAACTAAGCAGAGACGAAAAATACAACTGAAATGAAAAATACGTTAGAAGAAATCAACAGTAGATTAAATGATACAGACGAATGGATCAGAGAGATGGAAGACAGAGTAGACGAAATCACTGACACTAAACAGAAAAAGAAAATAGAGTTTAAGAGATCTCTGGTACAACATCAAGGGCACGAATATTCACATTATATGGTCCCAGAAGAAGAGAGAAATGGACAGAGAACGTATTTGAAGACCCAATAGTTGAAAATTTCCTTAACTTGGGAAGAGATGTAGACATTAGGTCCTGGAACATAGGTAGGATCAACCCATAGAGGTCCACATCAAGATACACCATAATTAAAATGGAAAAAATTAAAGTTAAAGAAGGAATATTAAAAAACAAGGGGAAAGCAACAAGGTATATACAAATGAACTCCAGTGAGGCCATCAACTGACTTCCAGCAGCTCTGCAGGCCAGATAGGAGTGTACAATAAATTTTAAGTGATGAAAGGGGAAAACCTACAAACAAGAATACTCTACTCAGCAAGACTTTCATTCAGATTTGATAAAGAAACCCCAAGGTTTGCAGAGAAGCAAAAGCTAAAAGGAGCTGAGCACCAGCAAACCAGCTTCATAAGAAATGGTAAAGGGATTTCTCTAAGTGAAAAAGAAAAGGCCACAAACAGAAACATGAAAATTATGAAAGGAAAAAGCTCATTAACAAAGGCAAATATTAGGTAGTAAATCAACCATTTTCAAAGCTATCAGGAAAGTTAAAAGAGAAAAGCGGTAAAAATCATCTATATTCATCATTAGTTAAGAGATACACAAAAAGATGCAAAATATGAAACTAAAAACAATAATCATGACAAGGGTGGGGGAGTAAAAATGCAGGTTGTTAAAAATGCTTAAAATTAAGAGATCATCAACTTAAAATAATCACATAAACTGCATTACACTATATACAGATTGCTATATATAAGTTGCATGGTAATCACAAACCAGAAATCTACAATTGACAAACATCAAAAATAAGGGAATCCAAACATAACTAAAGATAGTCATCAAATCAACAGGGAAGGGAAGAGGACAGGAACTAAAACGAACTACAAAAATCACCCTCAAACAATGAACAAAATAGAAGTACATACCTATCAGTAATTAAATGTTAATGGACTAAATGCTCCAATCAATAAATGCAGAGTGGCTGAATGGACACAAAAACAAAACCCATATGCTACCTCTAGGAGACACACTTCAGATCTAAAGACATACACAGAACTGAAAGTGAGGGGATTGAAAAAACATATTCCATGCAAATATAAATTAAAAAAAGCCAGGATGCCAATATTTATTAATATATCAGACAAGATAAGACATTAAAACAAGGACGTGATAAGTGACAAAGAAGGATGTGATATGATGATTAAGGGATAAATCTAAGAATATGTAACAACTGTAAAAGGATATGCATCTATATATAAAAGAGTGCTATATACATAAAGTAAATATTAACAGACATAAAGGGAGAAATTGACAGTAACATAATAAGAGTAGGGGAATTTAACACCCCACTCATATCAGTGGACAGATCATCCAGATAGAAAATCAGTCAGGAAACACATTAGATCAAATGGACGGATACAGAAAATTCCATCCAAATCAGCAGAATACATATTTGACACAAATGTACAAGGAACATTTTCTAGGATGAACCACATGATGTACTACAAAACAATATTCAATAAATTTAAGAAAAATGAAACCATATCAAGCATGTTTTTCAACCACAATCCTACCAGACTCTTAGAACCCAACCACAAGGAAAAAAAAAAAAAACTGCAAAAAACACTAACATGGAAGCTAAGCAACATGTTACTAAACAACCAATGGGTCACCAAAGAAACTCAAAGGATCATCAAAATACTTGGAAACAAATGAGAACAAAAACACAATGACCCAAAATCCATTGGATGCAGCAAAAGCAGTTCTAAGAGGGAAATTTTAGTGACACAAACTTAGCTTAGAAAACAAGAAAAATTACAAATAAACAACCGGACCCTACACCTAAAGGAACTTAGAAAAAGAACAGCAGGGACTTCCCTGGTGGTCCAGTGGCTAAGACTCTGTGCTTCCAATGCAGGAAGCCCAGGTTCAATCCCTGGACTGGGAACTAGATCCCACTTGCCTCAATTAAGATCCAGAGTAACCAAAGTAATAAATAAATATTAAAAAAAAAAACAACAGCAAACAAAACCCAAACTTAGTAGAGGGAAAAATGTAATAGAGACTTTAAAAAATAGAAATGATCAAGGAAACCAAGATCTGGTTCTTTGAAAAGATGAACAAAATTGATAAAATTACAGCCAGACTTATCATCAAAAAGGAGGTCTAATCAATAAAGTCAGAAATGAAAGAGACACTACAACTAAAACTAAAGAATTACAAAGCATAAGAGACTAGTATGAACATCTCTACAGCAACAAATTGGACAAGCTAGGAGAAATGGATAAATTCTTGGAAACATATAACCTTCCAAGACTGAATCATGAAAAGATTAAAAAAAAAAAAATCTGAACAGATCAATCACTTCTAAGGAGACTGAATCAATAACCAAAAACCTCCAAAAAACGAAAGTCCAGGACCAGATGGCTTCACTGGTGAATTCTACCAAACACTCAAAGAAAAATTAATACAAATCCTTCTCATTTTTTTCCAGAAAATGAAAGAAGAAGGAATCCTTCTGAACTCATCCATGCAGCCAGCATCAACGTGATTCCAAAACCAGGGGAAAAACCTTATGATCATCTCCATGTATGCAGAAAAGTTTCTGAAACAATTCAACATCCACTTATGATTAAAACAAAAACAAACAACTTCACAAAGTGGGTGCAGAGGGAACATGCTTCAACATAACAAAGGCTATATATAAGCAGACAGCTAACACCATACTCAGCAGTAAAAAACTCAAAGCACCTCCTCTAAGATCAACAAGACAAGGATGCCCAGTTTTATTCAACACAATACTGAAAGTTCTAGCCACAGCAGACCAAAAGAAAAAGAATTCAAACTGGAAAGGAAGGAAAACTGTGACTGTTTGCAGATGACGTGATTAAGAAAATCCTAAAGACACTATTAAAATCTAGTAGAGCTCATCAATGACCTTGGTAAAGATGCAGAATACAAAACTGACCTACAGAAATTTGTTGAATTTCTATATACCAACAACAAACTACAAGAGAGAAATTAAGGATGCAACCCCATCTACCTTCACATCAAAAAGAATACAACGAAAGTGAAAGTATTAGTCGCCCAGTTGTGTCTGACTCTTTGTGACCACATAGTCTGGCCATGGGATTCTCCAGAAGAGAATACTGGAGTGCGTTGCCATTCCCTTTTCCAAGGGATCTTCCCGGCCCAGGGATCGAACCTGGGTGTCTTGCATTGCAGGCAGATTCTTTACCATCTGAGCTATCAGGGAAGCCACATCAAAAAGAATAAAATACCCAGGAATAAATCTAAGGAGGGAAAAGACCTGTACCCAGAAAACTATAAGACACTGATGAAGCCAACTGCAGACAACACAAACAAATGCAGGGATAGTCTGCTCAGGGACAGGACTCACGCTGTTAGAATGGCCATCTACTCAAGGCAATCCACAGAGTCAATGCGATCGCATCAAAATACTACCGGCATATTTCACAAAGCTACAACAAATATTCCTAAAATTTGTATGGAAACACAAAAGACAAATCAAGATTGACGGGAGGAATATCAATAACCTCAGATATGCAGATGACACCACCCTTATGGCAGAAAGTGAAGAGGAACTAAAAAGCCTCTTGATGAAAGTGAAAGAGGAGAGTGAAAAAGTTGGCTTAAAGCTCAACATTCAGAAAACAAAGATCATGGCATCTGGTCCCATCACTTCATGGGAAATAGATGGGGAAACAGTGGAAACAGTGTCAGACTTTATTTTTTGGGCTCCAAAATCAGTGCAGATGGTGACTGCAGCCATGAAATTAAAAGACGCTTACTCCTTGGAAGGAAAGTTATGACCAACCTAGATAGCATTTTCAAAAGCAGAGACATTACTTTTCCAACAAAGGTCCGTCTAGTCAAGGCTATAGTTTTTCCAGTGGTCATGTATGGATGTGAGAGTTGGACTGTGAAGAAAGCTGAGTGTCGAAGAATTGATGCTTTTGAACTGTGGTGTTGGAGAAGAGTCTTGAGAGTCCCTTGGACTGCAAGGAGATCCAGCCGGCCCATTCTAAAGGAGATCAGTCCTGGGTGTTCTTTGGAAGGAATGATGCTAAAGCTGAAACTCCAGTACTTTGGCCACCTCATGTGAAAGTTGACTCATTGGAAAAGACTGGGAGGGATTGGGAGCAGGAGGAAAAGGGGATGACAGAGGATGAGATGGCTCAATGGCAATTACGGACTTGATGGACGTGAGTCTGGGTGAACTCCGGAAGCTGGTGATGGACAGGGAGGCCTGGCGTGCTGCAATTCATGGGGTTTCAAAGAGTCGGACATGACTGAGCAACTGAACTGAACTGAAGATCATACTCTTATACCCTTTTTGAAAAACACAGAGTTATTTAAGGGAAGAGTTATAAGCCCGAGCTCTCCCATTTCCTGAACTGAATTCAACTTTAGAAGACACCACCTCATTCACAGACATGAAGCAGGGTCAGGCTCCTATTGTCTCTGAAAAATATCTCTCTGTCCAGTTTAAGCATCCCAGAGAGGCTATTTCGATAGCATCTACCCCTGCTGCTGCTGCTGCTAAGTCGCTTCAGTCGTGTCCGACTCTGTACAACGCCATAAATGGCAGCCCACCAGGCTCCCCCATCCCTGGGATTCTCCAGGCAAGAACACTGGAGTGGGTTGCCATTTCCTTCTCCAAGGCATGAAAGTGAAAAGTGAAAGTGAAGTCACTCAGTTGTGTCCGACTCTTCGCGACCCCATGGACTGGAGCCTACCAGGCTCCTCCGTCCATGGGATTTTCCAGGTGAGAGTACTGGAGTGGTTTGCCATTGCCTTCTCCGATCTACCCCTGATTCTCATTTAACACCCTTTCTCTGGTTGATCTTGATAAAGAGGCTGATCAGGGAAACCTGACCAAGATTGCAGTTCCCCCGCAGGAGACGATGAGCATTCACTGAAACATGTGCGGAAGAAACCCCATGATCTGTGTTCACGGCTCAAGAGCCTCACCCAGCGAAACCACCCTTTTATTTTATGACTTTGCCTCATTTTCGACCCAAAACTTGTGTTCATATCATTAACTGAACTTGGCTTCAATCACCTCTGGTGATTCATTACTATGCCTTAATTTTTTTAATGCACCAAAATAGAAGAAATAATTCAAACTGCAAGTACCATGTCAGTCATCTCACCTGTTGCTCAACTAAACAGGTCCAACAGACCCTTCCTACTTGTACTTCTGACTCGTCTCCCCTTCCCCTCAAGAGACAAACACGGCAAAATAAAGATGATCGGGTGAACTTAGAAGGGAAATCAGTAGTAAAGGGACATTTTTAACACTGAGCTGGGTCAGACTTTCCCACAGTTGAATTCTCCTAAATAGAAGAAGAGGTGTTTATCTCAATCTCCTTTTGTCCTGGGAAGTCCTCTTAAATCAATTCAAAATTCTAAGCAACAATTAGAAGACATGTGGCTGAGAGTGGGGCTTCCCAGGTGGCACTAATGGTAAAGAACCCACCTGCCCATGCAGGAGATGTAAGAGACACGGGTTCGATCCCTGGGTAGGGAAGATCCCCTGGAGGAGGGCATGGCAACCCACTCCAGGATTCTTGTCTGGAGAATCCCACGGACAGAGGAGCCTAGCGGGCTACAATCTATAGCGCCATACAGAGTCGGACATGAGTGAAGCAACTGAGCACATGCACACACGTGGCTGAGATGTTCGTGCACGAATCTATCCCCTCGTTTGCCTGCTTTTGTGACCGCACAGAACAGCACTCACAGTGAGGCTGCCTCTCAGGCTCCCCAAAGATTGTGAAGGTGGGAGAGGTGGCCGAAGGTCAGAGGCTGGCAGCTGAACAGCCTCTCCTGTGCGGAGTCCTGCTTGGGTTCACTGGACCCTCCAGCTCTGTGCTGTCTCAGTGCCTCTCCCCACAGGTTTGGCTTCTTTTCTCACACACACACAATGCTAAAACACTCACCTAGAGAAGACCAGGAAGGAGCCTGCCAGATGTCATTCAGCTGCCAATAAAGCGCCCCCATGGTGCGCCCTTTTCCATCCACTATCTCGTTGCGACTGCGACGGTAGAATTCGGTTTCTGTTTTGACACACTGGGCCTGCACCACCTGATTCAGGGGAAAATGGTGAAACACAGGTGTTTTCCAGTGAACTCATCTATGGAACAGAAGCAGACTCACAGATACAGAGAACCGGCCTGCGGCTGCCAAGGGGCAGGGGCAGGGCTGAATTGGGAGTTTGGAGTTAGTAGATGCAAACGATTACATTTAGAATGGATTTAAAAACAAAAAAGCCCTACTGTATAGCACAGGGGGCTTCCCTGGATGCTCAGACAGTAAAGAACCTGCTTGTAATGCAGGGGACCCAAGTCAATCCCTGGGTCATGAAGGTCTGCTGGAGAAGGGAATACCTACCCACGTCAGTATTCTTGCCTGGAGAATTCCATGGACAGAGGAGCCCAGCAGGCTACAGTCCAACAGAGTCACAAAGAGTTGGACACAACTGAGCAACTAACACAACAATAACAAGCACAGGGAACTATATTCAATATCCTGTGATAAGTCATAACAAACTATGAAAAAACATATATATGTATAACTGAATGACTTTGCTATACAGCAGATACCCACAACATTGTAAATCAACTACAACTCGATTAAAAAAAATTATTCAAAAAGAGAAGCTTAATTCATTGCCAGACAAAAACAAAATCTACACGTGTTTTTGTTTGAGGTAGGCTGTCTCGATCTGAGAAAATAAGAGGCTTGAAAAAATTGGGGAATTTAATTGGCATTCTATATACCATTATTATACTAGGTCTGGGACCAACCCTATGAGAAGCTCTTATCTATAATGGCTAGGTTTGGGGGGTGGAGAAGGCAATGGCACCCCACTCCAGTACTCTCGCCTGGAAAATCCCATGGACGGAGGAGCCTGGTGGGCTGTAGTCTATGGGGTTGCTAAGGGTCAGACACAACTGAGCGACTTCACTTTCACTTTTCACCTTCATGCATTGGAGAAGGAAATGGCAACCCACTCCAGTGTTCTTGCCTGGAGAATCCCAGGGACGGGGGAGCCTGGTGGGCTGCCGTCCATGGGGTCGCACAGAGTCAGACAGGACTGAAGCAACATAGCAGCACAGCAGCAGGTTTGGGGGGAAGCATGGTGTTTGGTTTATCATAACTATGGGTAATCATGGAAACAGGATGGTGTAAAAGTTCTCTGCCACTGATAGTGGGGGCAATGACAGAAAACAAAACAGAAAAAATGGAGCAAATGCTTTATGTAGTCAGACACTAAGTTTCAGGCAGTGAGCAGTTTTACTAACACGTTTGTGGCTATTGGGAAAGGCTAGCCACTCCAGTATTCTGGCCTGGAGAATTCCATGGACTGTATAGTCCATAGAGTCACAAAGAGTCGGACACAACTGAGCAACTTTCACTTTCACTTTGTGACTATTAATACTTTGTTTAAAAAAAAAAATCTGTAGGGAAAAAAACTTTATTATGACTGATATTGTCAAATTCCTAACCCCTTTTTGCTAGTCAAGCAACTGTTTTTATATCATGACTTTGATCATGTAAAACTTATGAGTGCAAGTCCTTCGTCATAGCAGAACAGATGGTAACACTGCAACAGAGAGATGAGTAAATTTAGTTCTTGTTTAAGAGGCACAAAGAGCTTCATATAGAAGCCTTAATCACTGTCATCATCACTGAAAACCCAGTCTCCTTTACTGCTGCTGTTACGGACACTGCAAGTATCACATCTCTTAGCTTGGAGCTGCAGTTCGGACGGGCTCACAAAGAGAAGGTCAGCAGGCTCAGAGGCGAGGTCACCAAGGAGAGCCTGGACAGAGAGAGCTTCGAGGAAAAGGACAGTCTTAGAGTAGGGCCTGGGATTTCACAGAAAAGGAAAAAGAGGGACGCACATGTGGCCATGGGAAGACTAAGCTCAGAGGCCTTCCTAAAAAATGAGAAAAGCTCCAGTGAGGGTAACACCCTTAGACAGAGGAGGGCTGGCTAGGGAGGAAGTCACAGATGAAGTCAGAATTTACATGAGGCAGAGCTGTAACACTCCAGAAGCGTAAAGCAAAGAGAAACCCAATGGCTATTCAATAAATATCTAATAAGTACCTACATTACATGTTACATGCTGCTAATGGTAACCCAGTCACCCAGCAAAAAGAAACAGCCCACCCTCCTGGAGCTTACTGACTTGTATAGGAGACAGGCCTTACCCAAAGAATCACACAACTATATGGAAACTTTGAACAGTCATGAAGGCTAAGAAAGAGAGGTACACGATCTTAGGAGCCTGAACAGGAGGGGAAATGGGTCTAGCTGAGCAGTGGAATTGGCCTCACAGGAGAAAGAAAAAGAAAGGGGGCAGAATTCTGCAGCCGGAGGGGACACGCATGATGAAAGGAGGACGCACAGCAAAGAACTGAAAGACGGCAAGGCAGCCTGAGCCCAGAAAGCTGGGAGCAATGGAAGCAAGCCTGGTGGGGTGCAGGGGCCAGAGCTGGGAAGGTTTGGAATGCATCCTGAAGGCCAATGGAAGTCACAGAAAGCTTTTAAGCTAAAGGGTGAAGTGATCAGACCTGCACTTCCAGCAGGTGACTCTGATCACTGAAAGCAGTCAAGAGACTAGAGTAGATTAGGGAGATCATTTAGAAATCTATTACCAGCTTCTAGGCAAGAGATGATACTGGCTGTGAGCAGATAAAGAAAGGCCTTTCCCACTCAGGAAGCATACCATTGGGAGCACAGCGATGATAACAGGCAAAGAACACTCCAGAGAGAGTAAGAATCTCACAAAGAGAAGAGGGAGGGTACCAGCTCAAAAGGACCACAGGATACTACCTGAGCATATCAGTCTATCACTAAGTCAAGGAGTGAAATAGAAAAATAGGCTGAAGGGCTATGGTCTATGACAGTCAAGTTATTCTGCAACTAGGAGCTAGGCTGGGACCTGGGACCCTTTCCTGGAGTACTGGCTCCTGAACAAATGTCTTCTCAAGCAGCAGAATACAAAGAAACAATAAGGGGCTAAAACCTACCTCACACGTGCACAGCTGGGGCAAATCGTGAACAATAAGATACAAAAAGGCCACCAATCAACTATCGCTTCTGAGATGCTGGGAGGAAAAGCAGGGTACCACACATGATCTCTGCACACAGCACCACCACGGGGGTGGGCAGACCACCTAAACGATGCCTCCCGCCCAACTCACCAATCGGCCTCCATCCTCACCCACATTTTCGGAGCCAGGGAATCAAGGGCACCTGTTCCTGTTTTCTCCTCCCTCATGCTACAGCACAAATCCCAACAGAGCCTTGCCTGAATTCTCATCCGACCCCATCAATTTCTAGTGATTAAAGAGTTCATACCCAGGTGAATAACAGCTAGACTTAGGATGTCTGTACAAGTTCCTTATAAAAAATAAGGATCTTATCTGAGCTAAACTAAAGAAGACAGAGTTACCTACATCGAGGCCTGGAAAGCTAGGCACAGAGAAATCAAATTCCTTCATTAAATGTCCACATGTTTGTTGAGTTATCAGAATCACTGTTGCAGAAAAATTTTTAGAAAGGTCAGTGAAAATAAAGCAGACAAATGAAATCTCAGTAGAAACAGGGCCGCACCAATTATAATCCATGCCCCCTACACATCTTACATCATCACATCAGTATGGAGAGCAATCTTGGTATTTGTTTTTAAAATTTGATAATATCTTACTTGGATCCCCAAATAATGTCCCCACCAACCAAGTGAAAATTGTTCCCCTGGGCACAAAATCAACCAGCCCCTGCCCTGCAGCATGCACACCCGAGGCTCTGAAAGAGCAGCTTCTTGTTCTCCTCCTGAGATTCCTGAGCAATCGTCAGAGGCTTTATGGACGGTGTGTGAAGGGATCACGGGAAAACATAAGGAAGGCTTCATCACACCAAAGAGTAATCCGTAGAGAGAGGCAGTCTGGCCACCAGACAGTCCAGAAGTTCTGGCCTAGCCCCGACAGGCTGAGCGCAAGCATCAAATGGCAACCGTGGATACTTTGCTTTGGGTGCTGGCCTACAATTCTGGAACCCCCAGGACCTGAAGTATCTTCAAAGTTGGGGCCATTCCTGATACACCAAGGGAGCCAAAGAACTTGCAATATTCTGCTATGGGACTTCATTCCACGTGGACTCATGAGCAGAAGGGAAGGAGGCGTGTCATTCAAGAAGTTTGGGACTAGAATCTCTTTCCTTGCATCCAGGTTTATAAAACAGGGTGAACAGGAGAAAAGTGAAAACCAGAATTTTGAGGTGGGAAACAAAACATCAGTGTATACGAGTAGGAAATCAGGTCATCTCTTTCAGGCAAAAATACAAGCTTTGAAGACAAAGCCATACTCATTGAGACAGTCATGCTCATGCTTAGTTAGACCTGATCCAAAGGACGATTAGATGCTTTACTGATGGCTTTGGTAGAGGTGACCTGCATTTTCTTCAAGGTGAATTTAAGCTTCTTTTCAGCGGGGGAGGGGGAATGCAAAGAGCAACAATTTTTTTGTTTTTACAACAATCCAAATTCCTTCCTGATCTTTGTTAACATGTATTGTAACTCATTATATTGTAACATATTGTATCATATATTGTAATACTTTGGCCACCTGATGTGAAGAACTGACTCATTGGAAAAGACCCTGATGCTGGGAAAGATTGAAGGTGGGAGGAGAAGGGGATGATGGGGGATGAGATGGTTGAATGGCATCACCGACTCGATGGACATGAGTTTGAGTAAGCTCTGGGAGTTAGCGATGGACAGGGAAGCCTGGCGGGCTGCAGCCCATGGGGTCGCAAAGAGTCTGACATGACTAAGCGACTGAACTGAACTGATTGTAACTCATATGCATTTACAGTTTTGTATTCTACTCAGTTAATTTTCATCTATGTACACTTCCATGATACACACTGGCATTTTCTATATATCTCTGTGCTTTAAAGGGTTATATAGTTATAGCTTGAGCAATCATTCTCCAGTGATTAATAGGCATTTGAGTGGTTTGCAGCTTTTTCTTTAAATACAAGAATTAAGAACATTTTATGTTCAAATTAATCTCTTTGCTTCTTGTGTTGTCAATATATGACAATATAATGTCATATAACATGTCACTATATGACAAAATAATACGACAATACAATGTCAATATCATGTGTCAATATATGTGTCAACATTTTAAAGTCCTGGTTGCATGCTGCTCTATTATGTTCCAATTGAAAGATCGCCATAAGCTGGTAGCCTGCAGTCAGGGCTCAGCCCACACAGGTTTTAACTGGCTCACAGAGCAGGTGCTTCTTGTGTCTCATTGTTGTCAGTATTATAGTTTAGTGTCTTAAGTCAGGGCCTGTATGCTCCATTTTGCCATAATCCCCAATATTCACACTCTCATCCATTTAAGTTACCTGCCGGGCTCCTACAAACATTTGAGTTTTCAGTCCCTAAATTACTCCAACTCTCAGAATCAGCTGCAAAATATATTTACTTCTGTATATCTAACCATTTCCGAGCTGTCATTTACCTTGTCTGGCTTAATAGGTAAGTATTAGCAATCCTTTTATACTTAGAAAAAAATTTTAATGCAAGCAGACTCCGAAGCCTTGCTAGGAATGATAGGAAAAGAGCACTGGGCAAGCCCTACCTCATGGCCGATCACACCAGAACTTGATGCGAGAGTGACAACCAAGGCTCTTCCGGGCCCCGGGTTCTGTCGTATGCGCCCTGGAGCACCCTCCACAGACAGCTGGTGCCGTGCCTGGAGCACGGATCTGGGTTTACCCATACCAGCGGGTGCCAGTTAGGGCTAATGAATGACATTTTGTTCATAAAAATGCCGAAGACCATTGCCCACTGTCCCTCTTAAAGGGAAAATGTACAATCCTACTTGCCTGGAGAAAAATCACTGCAACTGCCTCTTTCCCTTCAAAAATTGTACCCATATTTATACATTCGTGCATTTTTCTCCTAAAGAAAACATTCTTTACACATAAGAAGGATAAATGCTTAGTCATTTCGTAGGTTACTCAGTCCCACTGTTAGCAGACAAATCTTATTTTAGTTTTAGAAATATGCCTATTTTCAGCAGCTCGCTTGATTACACTTGTGAAATCATTCTCCTCAGAGAAACACGGCACGGGGAAAAGGAACAGGACCAGGACACCAAGACCTAGGTTCCAATTTCAGCTATGCCACTGTGAAAAAGGTTGCTGTGTATAAAACCCCGTTCTCCCCTTCCTCCAGATTGGTAGGGTTATACCTGGGTTACATGCTCAGAACCACACCTCTGCCTTTGGAACTAGGAGTAGCCATGTGACAGGTTCTCCTGATACAACGGTCTTTATATACTGTATTTACTTAAAGTTATCTTGACCATAACAATCTTCTTATAAAGCCACTTTTAAACTGGATATAACTCATGCCACACAACTTACTCTTTTACGGTTTACAATTCATTGGCTTTTAGTATAGTCACATGCTGCGCAAATCTCACCACTACATAATTTCAGAATATTTTCATTATCCTCCCCCACAAAACTCCGTGCTGGTTAATACAAGTGTTATTCCCGTATTATACTGCTCATTCTTCCCTCTCCTCTACTTCTGGAAACCACTCATTCACTCTCTGTCTATTTGTCTCTGTCATTTGTCTATTCTGGACATTTCATGTAAGTGGTATAACACAATATGTAAGATACAATTTGTGACTGACTTCCTTCAGTTAGCCTAAAGTTCCCAAGGTTCACCCACGCTGGACTAGGTACCAGTACTTCAAACCTTTTTATTCTGCTGGATACTATTTCATTGCATGGATATGCCACACTTTGTATATCCACTTACTGGTAAACATTTAGACTGTTTTAACTTTTCAGCTATTATGAACTTTGAGGCAAAGCTTTTCGGGTGAATAGGTTTTCCATTTTCTTGGATACATCCCTACAAGTAGAATTTCTGAGTCCTATGGTAATTGTTTTAACTTTTGGGACACTGAGAAACTTTTTTACAGTAGCTGTACCATTTTATTAATACATCCCCACTATCAAACCATTTGAGGTTTCTAATTTCTCTAATGGTTATAACTTTATGTGTGAATCTGACTGGGCTAGGGGATGCCTACTCAGGTCACAAAGGGTCGGACTGAGCGCACACACACACACACACACAGACACACACACAGAGACACACACACAGCTGGTAAACACTATTTTCCATAGACGAAGAAGCTCGTCCTCACGAATGCGGGTGAGTGTCATCACAGGCGGCTGATGGCCTGAACAGAACAAAAGAGTAGAGGAAGGTACATTCTCTCTCTTGAGCTGAGGCAGTTTCTCTAACTCTCCAACACTGGAGTTCCTGGTGATTGGACGCTGAGACTCCAGATCTTACCGCAACGGCGCCTCAGTTCTCAGACCTCAAGCTGAATTATACCATAGGCTTTCCTGGTTTTCCTTCATGCAGATGGCAGACTGCAAGACTTTTTGGCCTCCATAATCATCTGAGGCAATTCCTGTAATAAATTTCCTCTTTTATATATCTATGTGCTAAGTCGCTTCAGTTCTGTCCAACTGTTTGCAACCATATGGACCCACCAGGCTCTTCTGCCCATGGGATTCTCCAGGCAAGAGTACTGTCAAGGGCTGCCATGCCCTCCTCCCGGGGATCCTCCTGACCCAGGGATCAGACTCAAGTCTCTTATGTCTCCTGCATTGGCACATGGGTTCTTTACCAGTAGGGCTACCTGGGAAGCCTCTATCTATCTCTCTGTATCATATTTGGTCTGTTTCTCTAGAAACACTGACCAATATACTTAACCAATATTTGTCTCTTTTTTCTTTTTTTTTAAATTGCAGATATCCTAGTGGATATGAGTGGTATCTCATGTGGTTTTGATTTGCATTTTCCAATGGCACCCCACTCCAGTACTCTTGCCTGGAGGATCCCGTGGGTGGAGGAGCCTGATGGGCTGCAGTCCATCGGGTCACTAAGAGTCAGACACGATTGAGCGACTTCACTTTCACTTTTCACTTTCCTGCACTGGAGAAGGAAATGGCAACCCACTCCAGTGTTCTTGCCTGGAGAATCCCAGGGACAGGGGAGCCTGGTGGGCTGCCGTCTCTGGGGTCGCACAGAGTCGGACACGACTGAAGCAACTTAGCAGCAGCAGCAGCGCCATACTGTGCATCTCCTCATGTACCTACTGGTCATGTTCACTGGACAAATGTCTACTCAAATATTTCACTCATTTGTATATTAGGTTGTCTTCTTCATTACTGTGTTGTAAGAGTTCTTAATATGTTCTGGACATTAGACCCTTATTAGATACATGACTTATAAATTTTCCCTCCCATTTCATGGATTATCTTTTCACTTCTGTGATAGTATCCTCTGACACACAAGTTTTTAATTTTCATGAAGTCCAATTTAATTTCTTCTTCAGTTGCTTCTGCTTTGATGTTATATCTAAGAAACTGTTACATAATCAAAATTCACAAAGATTCATGTGTATATTTTCTTCTAAGAGTTTCATACATTTGGATCTTTAATCCATTTTAAGTTCATTTTTGTATATGGTGTGAGGTAGAAGTCTAAATTCATTCTTTGACATGTGGTTATTCAGTCATTTAAGCACCATTTGTTCAAAGCACTATTCTTTCTCCATTTTATCATCTTAGCATCCTTGTAGAAAATCAATTGACCATAGATCAATTGGACTTTGGACTCTCAAGTCTATTTAATCAATCTATGTGTTCGTCCTTTGTCAGTACCATAGTGCCTTGATTACAACGGTTTTGTAGTAAGTTTTAAAAGCAGGAAGTGTGTCTTCCAAATTTGTTCTTTTTCAAGATTTTTTTGACTATTCTGAGTGCCTTGCATTTATATATAAATCTTAGTATCACTTTGCCCATTTTTCCAAAGTTGGTAGCATAAATTCTGATAGGAGTTATGCTAAATCTATAGATCAGTTTGTGGAGTTCTTAACAGTATTAAGTCTACCAATCCATTAACACAAAATATCCTTCCATTTCCTTAATTTCCATCACTAATATTTTATAGTTTTCAGTGTGCAAGTCTTATACCTCTTCAGTTAAATATATTCCAAAATATTTTATTCTTTCTGATACTATTGTAGATGGTATTGTTTAGTTAATTTCACTTTCAAACTGCTTATTGCTTAAAATACAACTGATATTTGTATATTTATACTATATCCTGCAGAGTGGCTAAATTAATTTACTGGTTCTAGTAGATTTTAGGTAGTTTTTATAGTTTTCTATATATAAGATCATGCATCTGCAGATACAGTTTTTACTTCTTTCTTTCCAATTTGGATGCCTTTATTTCATTTTCTGGCCTAATTGTGCTGACTAGATCTCCAGTACAATGTTGAACAGAAGGGACAAGGGAAAGCTTCTCGGTCTTGTTCCTCATTTTAGGGAGAAAGCATTCTTTCCTCCACTATTAAATTTGATATTAGCTACGGGTTCTTCATAGATGGCTCTTTCTCAGGTTGAGGGAGCTCCTTTCTATTTCTAGTTTGTTGAATTTTTTTATCATGAAAGGGTGTTACATTTTGTCTAGTGCTTTTTCTTCATCTATTGAGATTATCATTATAGAGTTGTTTTTTCTTCCTTCTATTAACATAGTGTATTATATTGGTTGACTTTCATATGTTGAACAAGTCTTCCATTCCTGAGATAAATCCCACTTATGACATATTAACCTTTTCTATGTTGCTGGATTTGAATTACCACTATTTTGTTGATTTTTTTTTCTGTCTACACTCATCTCTAGTGTTAGTCGCTCAGTCATGTCTGACTCTTTGCAATCTCATGGACTCTATGTAGCCTGCCAGGCTCCTCTGTCCATGGAATTCTCCAGGCAAGAATATTGGAGTGGGTGGCCATTTCCTTCTCCAGGGGATCTTCCTGACCCAGGGATCCATCCCTGCATTGCAAGCAGATTCTTCACCATCTGACCCCCCAGAGAAGCCCATAAGGGTACTCATTGGCACACACTTTTCTTGGTATGTCTTTGTCCAGTTTTGGTATCAGGAGAACAATGTCTTCACAGAAAGAGTTTAGGAAGTGACTTTGCCTCTTCTATTTTGGGGGAAATTTTTGTGAAGGGTTGTGTTAATTCTTCCTTATGTATTTTTTAGAATTCACTTGTGAAGCCATCTTTAAGAGAAGCCCTTTAAGTACTAACTCAACTTCTTTAGTTGTTAAAGGTCTATTCACAGTTGTTTCTTAAGTAAGTTTTCATAGTTTGTGTATTTCTATGGATTTGCCCATTTCATTTAGGATATAAGACTTGTTGTCATACAGCTGTTTATAATATTCCATTATCACCCCCCTTTTTTTTCTCCAGTAAGGTTAATAGTAATGTTCCCTCTTTCATTCCTGATTTAGTAAATTGAGTCTTCTCTCCCATCTTCATGACCAGGCTAGCTAAATGTTTTTCAATTTTATTGATCTTTTCAAACAATTAACTTTTGATTTTGTTCCTTTTCTCTATTGTTCCAATAAGGGCTTTTTTAATATGTTAAATGTCTGATGTCCGCTTTACTTAACTGCTGAAAATTTGACATGATAATTCAACTAAACATCTCAGTAGTTACAGAATTTCCCATATCTCAGCTGTAGAGAGATTTGATAGTGTAGTTTAAAAAGCAGAAACCCTGCTTCATTCATTGCCCTGAAAACTTGGGAAAAATACTTAACTGTTCTGAGCCTCTGTTTCCTCATGTGTAAAAGGAAAACAGTAACAGAGATGTCTGGAGACGTTGTTCAAATTACATGAGAAGGTATACAAAGCAGCTTATGCCTCAGGGTCAAGTATTTCAGTAGACATGCAAAGAAGCTGATTGTCTGCTTGATTGTTAAATTACATGATGCATATAAATACAACATACTAGTGTGTGATACGCGGTTAGTAATCTTACCTTCATTCCCTTTCTTTACCCACCCTACCCTAACTTTAAAGTTCAGCATGTTCTGGATCCCCACACCACATTTGCTTACAAAAAAGGAAACTGTTTCAGAGTAGCAGGTATCATCAACCCCTGGACCTATGGCATAGGCTGTTTTTTACCCCCACCTTTGTTCTTATGATCAAGTCACTTGCAACGTAGTAGATAAAATGGATCCCTAAAGTACATCCCCAAACTTCTAGCGCTCATTACATGCTCAATAAATACGTGAAGAATAAACGAAAACACTAGAGGGGGCTATAAGCTAAGGGGTTAGTGAAGACAGCCCACAGGCCAGCTTCCCTAGCTGGCTAGCAAGAAACCATGGTGGTCGAGTAAGTCACCTAACAGATTTGTTAGTGTAGACAGTCCCCAGACTAAGCAGCGAGGTCTGTGTGACACAGCTTAAGAGAGTGTGCCTAGGTGTGTAGGTTATTTGGAATACAACAGGTTAAAGTAGGAGAATGAAAAGTAGGGCAAGATTATTATGGAACATTAAAAGAATTAAAGAGGTAAGAGCCTAAGGGATGCCTTTGTGGTTGCAAGATAAAGAGAAGCCAGGGAAGGATCTAAATGTAAAGAAACTTATTGCACAGCTTTCTCAGCCAAGAGTTGTCTGAAAGTTGCATACAAAATAAATTCCTTAATAGAATGTCTTAAAAACTGGCACGCAGGCAAGTACCCTGGTTCTTCAGAACAGTATAACGGATTATGAGAATAAGAGCAAGAGGTGGGAGCGGGAACAGAGAAAATGGACCAAAGAAAGATTTACTTTTTGTACCTACACTAAAGATGACTGTTCTAATATGAAAATGATAAGGAAAGAGAAACTTGTTAACAACATTTCCTAACATTTCCTGTCTATACTCAGTCAAGAAAGTCCAACACTAAGGACAAACAAAAAAAAAAAATCATAATTCTGATTTCTTTCATCTCAGATCCATCAAGTGTCAGAAAGTCTCAAGGTAGAACCAACAAGTCCAGTTCCCAGCCAATGCCTGATAGGAAGCTCATACTTACAGGATCAGACAAAAGTCATCGCCAAGAAGAACCACCAACACATAATCCCACTGGTGGCTCAGTGGTAAAGAATCCACCTGCCAATTCAGGAGAGACTGGAGACGTGGGTTTGATCCCTGGGTCAGAAAGATCCTCTGAAGAAGGGAATGGCTACACACTCAAGTATTCTTGCCTGGAAAATTCCATGGACAGAAGAACCTGGCAGGCTATCCATGGGGTCACCAGGAGTCAGACACAACTGAATGACTGAAAACACACTCACACCCCAGCCCCCAACTGTGTACCTCCAATGCTCATGAGTTTGGAAATAACAATTATTTCTGTTAGTTCTTTGAATGTGTTTTGAGGAAACAGAATAAAGTAACCACAGTAAAATGAACAGCTGGGAGGGGGAAAACCAGCATGAAAACAACAGCTGAAAAGGTTCACACATAACACACATGCACAGGAATAGGGACCATCCTATTTCAAATATCAAAACTGAGAGAGTTTTATAGAACATTGGCTATGAGAAATTAATAAGGATGAACTACGCCGCTTTAAAAGGGACAAATATCTGTACCACAACTTCTTTATCCATTCATCCATCAATAGTCATCTAGGTTGCTTCCAGGTCCTAGCTATTGTATATAATGCTACAATGAACACTGGGGTACATGTGTCTTTTTGAATTATGCTTTTCTGGGTAAGTCAGAAAGAGAAAAACAAATATCATATATTAACACATATATATGGAATCTAGAAAAAAATGTTCCTGATGAACATATTTGGAAGGCAGGAATAGAGACGCAGACTTGTGGAAACAGTGCAGGAGAGTGTGCGACGAACTGACAAAGCAGCGTTGAAACGTGCATCACCATGTGTGAAACAGACGGCTGGTGGGGAGCTGCCGTGGAACACAGGGAGCGCAAGCAGCGCTCTGACAGCCCAGAGGAGAGTGATGAGGGCGAGGGCCGCAAGGCAGGGAACACGTGTATACTTAACGGCTGATCACACTGATGTACGGCAGAGACCCACACAACACTGAAAGCGATTATCCTCTAATTAAAAATGTTTACAAAAGGAGAGGGTATATATGTATACTTACAGCTGATTCATGTTGAACAGCAGAAACTCACGCAACATTGTAATTATCCTCCAATTAAATAAACAAAACTATCACCAAAAAAGGGACAAATATCAACAGAGTCCTTAAACTTGTGTTCTGTGAAGTAAGTTTATAAATTAAATATCACATGAGCAAAACTTCTTGAACTGATAACAGTTGAAAAGTTAAAATTCTCTTCATCAGTTTGTTCCAAAAAAGAGTATTGTTTTGGCTGCCAGTTTTTTGTTTCAACTTCCATCCAGGGTTTTGTGTTTTTATACAGGAGAAAACTGATGAGAATAAGCTTGAATAAAAATTGGAACATTCTTAGATGCTGACATGCAAAAATTAAAATGTTTAATACATTACTTCAGATCAACTCATATGATTGTGATTAGGTTCTTCCCTTCTCTCTCAGAACTTGAAACAAGTTTAGCAGAAATATCAGATAAATAAGCAGTTGCTTTCAAATAGTCTTACATGGTTCATTCACAGGTTCATAAAGTAAAATAGGCAAATGTAAATATTAAGATGAAAATATTGTCTATGTATACCCGTGGCAGAGTCATGTCAATGTATGACAAAACAAATACAATCTTGTAAAGTAATTAGCCTCCAATTAAAATAAATAAATTTATATTAAAAAATATTGTCTAAAATCCAGGTTGTTCTTTTCTTTAGGAGTTAAACATAACACGGATGTAGAGAGCAGACACGCGGAAGTGGGTGGGAAGAAGGGGGTGGTGGGATGAACCAGGAGATTAGGTTTGACGTTTATACACTGCTACTGCTAAGTAGCTTCAGTCGTGTCCGACTCTGTGCGAACCCACAGTGTGTGTAAAACAGCTAGCTAGTGGGAACCTGCTGTATAGTACAGAGAGCTCGGCTTGGTGCTTTGTGACGACCTAGAGGGGTAGGATGAAGGGGGAGGGAGGTTCACGAGGGAAGGGATATATGTATACACACAGCTGATTCACTTCATTGTACAGCAGAGACTAACAGCATAAACCAATTATACTCCAAAAAGAGTCAAACATAAATTTATCACATAACTCAGCAAGTTTACTCATATATTTATACTCAAGATAAATGAAAATATAGGTACAAAGATGTGTATGCAAATATTCATATTAGTATCACTCATAATAGTTAAAAATGGAAAATAACCCAAATGTATATCAACTGATGAATGGACAAATAAAACATGATCTCCATACAACAGGCTATTATTCAGCAAGAAAGAGAAATGAAGTATAGATACACACTATAACATGGAAGAACTTCAAAAACATCATGCTCGGTGAAAGAAGCCACGTACCAAAGAGAGGTATTATACGGTTCCAGCTATACGAAATGTTGAGAAAATAAAATCTTCAAAGACAGAAAGCAAATTAATGTTTGCTGAAGACTGGAAGTGAGAAAGGAGAGTGATCACAAATGGGTAAGATGGATCTTTCTGGAGTGTCAGAAATGTTCTAAAATTGGATTATGGTGATGGTCACATGACTTAACAAATATACCAAAAATCACTTAACTGTACACTTAAAACAGCGAACTTTATGGTATGTCAATTTATATCTCAACAGAGCCATTGGGAAAAAAATCTAGTAAGGTGCATAATATAATATGAACAGATTTTCAGCGTATAACTTGGTGAATTTTAACATATGTATACACCCATGTAACCAACACCCAGAGAAAGACACAAAACTTTTTTAGCATTCCAGAAAGTTTCCTTGTACCCTTTCCTAATCATAAGGCACCAACTTCCTCCACAAAAGCAGTTACCACTAATTTGCTGTATATCACCTTGATTCATTGTCCACAGTGAAATTTCAATGTTTCTTCTGCTCAACATAACCTCTGTGAGATTTATCTGAGTTGAAGCTGGTATCAGTAGTTTATTCTTTTTTTATTGCTGAGGAGCCCTGATACCTCAGTTAGTAAAGAATCCGCCTGCACTGCAGGAGACCCCGATTTGATTCCTGGGTCGGGAAGATCCCCTGAAGAAGGGAAAAGCTACCCACTCCAGTATTCTGACCTGAAGAATTCCATGGACTGTGTAATCCATGAGGTCACAAAGAGCCGGACACAAGTGAGCGACTTTCATTCCACTGTATAAATATTTCACAATTTGTTTGTAAGTTCTTCTGTTCAAGAACATTTTGGTTGTTTCCAGTTTGGGGGAATTATGAATAAACATGTAATGAACATTATTTTAGATGTCTGTGACAGACATATGCACTTGTTTTTCTTGGGTACACAACTATAAGCAGAAATGCTGATTCAAGGAGGAAGCAAATGTTTAGCTTGGGTACAAACTGCCTTAAAATTTCCAAAACTGTTTAGACAAATTTCCAGTCCTACCAACAATGTCTGAAAGTTCCAGCTGTCCCACCTCCTCACCAACAGTTGGTATTGTCAATCTTTCTAACTTTAGCCATTGTGTTAAAATTACATCGTGTACACAGTGTGTAGGAGTATCCTGGCATGGCTCTAATTTGCATCTCCTTAATTAAGAATGAAATTGAGCGCATCTGCATATACTTTCTGACCATCTGGTTATCTTGAAGTGCCTGATCAAGAACTGTGTCCATTTTTAACAGGTTACCTTTTTCTTATTGCTTTACAGAAGTGCTTTATTCTAAATATAAATCCTTTATCAGATATATGCACTGTAAACATTGTTCCCCAATCTGTGGCTTGCATTTTCTCTCTCTTGATGGTGGCTTTAATACACAAGTGTATAATTTTAACGAAGTCCAATTTATCATTATTTTCCTTCATAGTGTTTCTTATGTTCTGTTTAAGAAACTGTTTGCCTATGCCAAGGTCATGAAGATAATCTGTGGTCTCTCCCAGAAGCTTTACGGTACTACTTTTCCCAGTTGAGTGATCATTAATTAATTTTTGTATATGGGGGTCGTAGCTCATTTGTTTCCCATAAAGGTAGCCACTTGATACAGTACTGTTTGTTGATAAGACTATCTTTTCCCACAGATTACAGTGGCATATTGCACCATTAGTCAGATGGCTGTATCGTACATGAGTCTGTTTTTGGTCTCTCCTGTGTTCCATTTTCCCATTTTATCCTTGGCAACTGCTGCTGCTGCTGCTGCTAAGTTGCTTCAGTCGTGTCCGACTCTGTGCGACCCCATAGACGGCAGCCCACCAGGCTCCCCCGTCCCTGGGATTCTCCAGGCGAGAATACCGGAGTACTTTAGACTTAATTATGGAACCTTGATAGTAATCTTGGACTAGGGAATACTTGAATACATAATTTGTTATAGAATTCTGTGAGCTGTTCTTGTAAAAAAGACAAATGCCAAAATTTTTACTATTTCAGGTTTTACCTGTCATCATATCTCTATTTTGAAGAAGATAATTTTTTTTTTAAATCAGCAAGATGAAAAACCCTGAATATTTTTAATCACAAAAGGCCTACAAACTCTACAGGATCTCTTACGTTAAGTGCAGGTAGCTGTTGAAGCCCAGAATGAAAATGGCTTACCTGAGTAAGATAAAGAGTGTCTTTGAACCTGCGTAGTTGATCTGCACTGTTTGGGAGCTTGAAGTGAAGTTCAATCTGCTGAAGCATTTCACTGTTACCATTAATCAAATGTTGCCGATGAAGTGCAAAGCTGCTTTCATAAGACCAGTCCTCTTCTGAGGAAACCTTTCGAGTAAAGAATAAGAGATTCAAACTGGGAAGTTAGAGGAGTGAAACTACCCTTTTCCAAATTCCTGGCAAACTTGAAAATGATACACACTGGAAAAGAGCTCTGGGACCAACCTCACATTTTAGGCATCATATTTGTTATTAGTGCAAGAGTAGCCCTATTCTATTTGGTATTTCTATCAAAAGGCTTCTCTCATCAAAACGTTTGGGGTTTTTTTTTAATATTCTTTATGTACATTTTAAAATGTCATCTCATCAAAGCATAGAAACTGTCAAAACTGAATAATAAACTGAAAATAACATTCTTTTAAAACTGTCAATTCTTTAACAATAATAAAATATCACCAGTAAGATGATAATTGCTCAGCATATACTCATTTGTTTCTCACTAAATATATTATTTGATACATACACATTTAATTTTGATATAGTTGAAGATACAAACCAAACAATGATACTTTTTTCCCCTAATAATAAAACTTTTTTTTTAACTTATAGAATCTTTCTTTTCCTTTGAGAAGCTATCATCAGATCAAGTAAAAAGACAAAAACAAATACCACACATTAGTAATGTACCTTTTACGGAAAAAAAAAGCAATAGTTCTGGCTTCTAGGCCTGTGATTTAATGAACTGTTAGCATGTGACAAAGATGTAAGACAACTGGTGGCTACACCTGAAAATATCAGAACTTAATTTTAACCCAAGCTATACAGAGACTGAAAAAACATGTTCTGCTCCACCCTGAAGACACCCTGAAATTTAGAACACTTAATAATCCCCATTCATCAGATGACTTATGATTCCCAGTGATCATGCAATGCACAGACCAATCCACTTGAAAAGGAAATAGCTATTCTTTAGGAATTTATTTATACCAAAATACATGCAATGTACACTGGCCATACTTTAAGGAGGGTGTTTTTCCAAATTGAATTAATTTTTGGAAAGTGTTACCACCAGGCAGTTTAGAGAACACTCATCACTCCTATTACTTATTTGAGACAGCGGTATTAGCATTTACAGTCATCCTGTACACATCTGAGATGCACAAGGCTTTACCAGCAGTAGCTTTTCCTTCTTTTTATACTTCCTCCTTTTCAAAGTCGGAAATTTCTCCAGGCCTTTCATCCCTTTGACTGCTAATAATCTGAATATATTCCATAATCATAAATCGGATCTGTTATGTGGGAAGCTTTCTACCTTCTGGTGGCTATGCTTTGAAATTCTTGTAAATTTTATCTGTAACGATGCTACAGCCAGAAAACAAGCCTTTACTGCCTCAGTTTCTGTGGGTCAGGAATCCGGGCTCAGCCTAGCACGGTGCCTCTGCCTCTTCCAGAGGCTGCCTTCATCTCAAGGCTCCACTGGGATGGAGGTGGGGAATACTGCCTGGAGGACTGATCGATCTATCTGACTGATATTCTAAAGTTCTGAGCACATGGTGGATAAGCAGTTACTTATTCAGTGAATATCCAGAGTAGCGGTTCTCAATTCTAGCTGCACATCAGAACCCTAGGAGAGTTAAAATAAGGAAAGAAAAGCTCACCCAACACCTTAGAACAAGTGAATCCAAGTTTGGGACAGGGGGGTATAGGCCAGGCGTTAGTTTTTTAAAAACGAAACAAACCAAAGAAAAACATCTGAGAGTGATTCTAATGTATATTCAGGGTCTACATCTAGGGCAAAAGTGTCAGATACGCCTCTAACTGCTTTCAAAATATTAACTCACTTAATCATAACAACCCTATGAGTAAGTACTATTATCACCCTGTTTTACAGAATGAGAAAACCAGGCACAGAAAGATTAAGTTACTTGCCCAAGATCCAAAGCTAGTTAGTTAGTGTAGTCTAGCTCCAACTTTCATTTAAACCATATGGCTAGCGTTGACTGTATGAATAGTAACAAGAGCTTACATTTTAAGAGCTCATCACTATGTATCAAGAACTGTGCTGTGTTTCAGTGTATTGATTTAGTGTTTACACACAATCACACAGCACGCATGCAAATCTGAATGTGCGCACACACAAAAAACAAACACTCCTTGAAGTATCTACTACCATTAACCCCAATTTACAGATGAGAACATTGAAATTCAAAAAGAATGAATGATCTGTTCAAGGTAATATACAAGTATAGAAGTTCTAATATACAAATGCTGATCAGTTCATTACAAAACCCAGGATTAGATCTGATAGAGTGCCTGAAGAACTATGGTTGGAGGTTCGTAACACTGTACAGGAGGCCATGATCAAAACCATCCCCAAGAAAAAGAAATGCAAAAAGGTAAAATGGTTGTCTGAGGAGGCCTTACAAATAGCTGAGAAAAGAAAAGTGAAAGGCAAAGGAGAAAAGGAAAGATACCTCCATCTGAATGTAGAGTTCCAAAGAACAGTGAGGAGAGATAAGATAGCTTTCCTAAGTGATCAATGCAAACAAACAGAGGAAAAAATAGACTGGAAAAGACTAGAGAGCTCTTCAAGAAAATTGGAGATACCAAGGGAACATTTCATGCAAGTTCAGTTCAGTCGCTCAGCCATGGCCAACTCTTTGCAAACCCATGGACTGCAGCACAGCAGGCTTCCCGGTCCATCACCAACTCCCAGAGCTTGCTCAGACTCATGCCCATCGAGTTAGTGATGCCATCCAACCATCTCATCCTCTGTCATCCCCTTCTCCTTCTGCCTTCAATATTTCCCAGCATCAGGGTCTTTTCCAGTGAGTCAGTTCTTTGCATCAGGTGGCCAAAGTATTGGATCTTCAGCATCAGTCCTTCCAATGAATATTCAGGACTGATTTCCTTTAGGATTGACTGATTTGAGGACAGAAGATGAGATGGTTGGATGGCATCATCGACTCAAAGGACATGAGTTTAAGTAAGCTCCGGGAGTTGGTAATGGACAGGGAAGCCTGGTGTGCTGCAGTCCATGGGGTCGCAAAGACTGGACATGACTGAGCGACTGAACCGATCTGATCTGATCTCCTTGCAGTCCAAGGGACTCTCACCCATGGCAGATTCATGTTGATGTATGGCAAAACCAATACAATAATGTAAAGTAATTAGCCTCCAATTAAGATAAATAAATTTAATTTTTTTTAAAAAAGAGTCTTCTCCAACACCACAGTTCAAAAGCCTCAATTCTTCGGTGCTCAGCTTCCTTTATAGTCCAACTCTCATGTGCATACATAACTAATGGAAAAACCATAGCTTTGACTAGACAGACTTTTGTTGGCAGAGTAACATCTTTGCTTTTTCATATGCTGTCTAGGTTGGTCATAGTTTTTCTTCCAAGGAGCAAGCATCTTTTAATTTGCAGTGATTTTGGAGCCCCCCAAAATAAAGTCTCTCACTGTTTCCATTGTTTCCCCATCTATTTGCCATAAATTGATGCGACCTGATGCCATGATCTTAGTTTTCTGAATGTTGAGTTTTAAGCCAACTTTTCCACTCTTCTCTTTCACTTTCATCAAGAGGCTCTTTAGTTCTTCACTTTCTGCCATAAGAGTGGTATCATCTGCATATCTGAAGTTACTGATATTTCTCCTGGCAATCTTGATTCCACCTTGTGCTTCATCCAGCCTGGCATTTCTCATGATGTACTCTATATATAAGCTAAATAGGCAGGATGACAATATACAGCCTTGACGTACTCCTTTCCCGATTTGGAACCAGTCTGTTGTTTCATGTCCAGTTCTAGCTGTTACTTCTTGACCTGCATACAGGTTTTTCAGGAGGCAGGTTCTCTTTCAGAATTTTTCACAGTCCACTGTGATCCACACAAAGGCTTTGGTGTAGTCAATAAAGCAGAAGTAGATGTTTTTCTGGAATTCTCTTGCTTTTTCGATGATTCAGTGTATGTTGGCAATTTGATCTCTGGTTCCTCTGCCTTTGCTAAATCCAGCTTGAACATCTGGAAGTTCACGGTTCGCATACTGTGGAAGCCTGGCTTGGAGAATTTTGAGCATTACTTCGCTAGAGTGTGAAATGAGTGTAATTGGGTGGTAGTTTGAACATTGTTTGGCATTGCCCTTCTTTGAGATTGTAATGAAAACTGACCTTTTCCAGTCCTGTGACCACTACTGAGTTTTTCAAATTTGCTGACATATTGAGTGCAGCACTTTCACAGCATCAAGTTTTTTCATGCAAAGACGGGCACAATAAAGGACAGAAATGGTATGGACCTAACAGAAGCAGAAAATATTAAGAAGAGACGGCAAGAATACACAGAAGAAGTATATAAAGAAGATCTTAATGACCCAGATAACCACAATGGTGTGATGACTCACCTAGAGACAGACATCTTGGAGCGAGAAATCAAATGGGCCTTAGGAAGCATCACTAGAAATAAAGCTAGTGGAGGTGATGGAATTCCAACTATTTCAAACATGGAAACTTATATTACCATGGGGGGGTGGGGGGGGGGACAATGGTGGGACTGCTGAGAATAGCTGCCACCCAGACCTCACTGCCTTGTACAGCATTGTGGCTGTGTTCCCCAGGCCCCTGGCGGCTCAGAATGCCTCCCTTCACTTCAACAAACTTAAGTGGCCAAAAAGAACTATGACCTGAGGATCCTAGAGCAAGCCAGATCCCAATAAATGGAAAAGAGAAGGGACCATCATGGCAGTGGTCGGGGCAAGGTGGAGGGGGTCGAGGGGCCCTGTCAGACCACAGACAGAGGCAGAAAGTAAGATAAAGTCCACAGACAGACACTGAACTGGAGCCTAAGGCAGTGGGGATGAAGATGGAAACAGACACACCAGCACTGGACTTTTTCCCACTCCCCTGCCAAGGGTCCCTCCTTTTCCCTGGTTGGCCCATGTCTGCTTCCCCCTCTTTCCTATCCTCTTCTATCATTTTTTATCTCTTCTTGCACCATGACATTAATTCATATTTTGGATTCATAGGGGAGGGTCCCATACTCCCCCATTCTCCTATTTCCCTTACCATTCCAAGCTCCCTTTTCTTTTTTGGTCTTTATAAATATATTTATATGGACAGAATTAAGAAAAATTGATTTCCCCTCTCATCGTATCTTGTCTCCCCAAGCCCCACAGAGCTTGAACTTGGGCCTCCTTCCACACCCCCAGAACACTTGTATGTTGTTTGAGGTTTGTGCTGCATTAACAGACACAGTATTCAGTTTCACATTCAGATGTTTGCTGGGTGTATTCACTGTAACTTTTTTATTTAATCTGATTTTTTGTTTCTTGGTGGGTTCTTTGGGAGGCGGTTGATTTTGTTTTTAAATATAAAAAAATTTTCTGTCGTTGGAAAAAAAAAAAGGAATGCTACAACATAATAACATCAGACAAAGGCTTACTTACTCATTTCTCTTACTATAGCAAACTATCCAGTTCTGAGTATCCATAGATAATAAAAACAGTTGTAGGACACATAGAAAGTAGTAAGTGAAAGTAATTTTTGCATATTTCACATAACAAATAAGGCTTAAGTAATCACTGGCTTCCCGTTAAATTTTTAAATGCTCTCGAAAGAATGTAAATAAAAGCAATATGAAAAAGTTATAATCTACAAAATGATGACTATAACAGTTTAGTGCCCCAAAAGTTAAGGATAACTTTTCTATTATCTTCTTCCTAAACTTCTGTTTAAACAAGAAGTAGACTTCATTTGACTTTCTGAACCATGGTGACGAAGTGGCATATGCCCATAGTCTACACTTCTGAATCCCTGGGAAATCAAAGATGGCTTACCTTTTCTAACGTACTGAAGGAAGGCCAGGACTGATATCCATACTCAGATACAAATCGAGCTTTGGGGAAAGTTCTCCAATCCCAGCAGTCACTCATATAATCATAAAAATGTACGTCCCCATAATTCAGGTCATAGGGGTTTGGAGAGAGCCAACCTTCTGCAGTGGTTTTCGCCCCATTTGTAGGACTGGATACGATAAAAGGACGAGTCTGGTCTCCCTGAATTCAGAAATAAAATGGTTTAAAAGACAATATTTTAACCCAGTAAAGTGCAGATCACTTACTTCTTTAAAAGTATTA
Source organism: Ovis canadensis (assembly GCF_042477335.2). Taxonomy (NCBI): domain Eukaryota; kingdom Metazoa; phylum Chordata; class Mammalia; order Artiodactyla; family Bovidae; genus Ovis; species Ovis canadensis. The sequence continues at coordinate 38,159,901 of NC_091250.1, read as the reverse complement.
TCAGGTCCCCGAGATGCCAAGTTGTTGTCCTTTAGCCAAGTAGCTAATGGAAAAATGATGGAGCCACCTACATTCTTTTGCATTTGACAGCCACCAGCACATTTCTGCTCTGTGCCAATCCTCCATATCTCTCTTTTGTTTCAATTTAGCTGCACAGAATCTTAGTTGTGGTATTCAGGCTCTAATTCTCTGATCAAGCATTGAATCCGAGCCTCCCTCGAGCTCAGTCTTAACCACTGGACACCAAGGAAGTCCCCCTTCATAACCTTTCATAATACTGCTGCTGCTGCCAAGTCGCTTGCTTCAGTCGTGTCCGACTCTGTGCGACCGCATAGACAGCAGCCCACCAGGTTCCCCCATCCTTGGGATTCTCCAGGCAAGAACACTGGAGTGGGTTGCCATTTCCTTCTCCAATGCATGAAAGTGAAAGTGAAGTTGCTGAGTCGTGTCCGATCCTTAGCGACCCATGGACTGCAGCCTACCAAGCTCCTCCGTCCATGGGAGTTTCCAGGCAAGAGTACTGGAGTGGGGTGCCATTGCCTTCTCCGTTTCATAATGAATTATAGCTTATACCTCACAGCAGCTGTTCCTAATCTTTTCCAATCATGTCTTACCTATACCTGACCTTCCCCATCATGGGTAGTATACAGTCTGGTACAGAATTCTGGCACTAGTGACATTTTGAGCCTAATAAGTTTTTGTTTTGTGTGTGTATGCTGTGAGTGGGGGAGGTTTTATATCAATACACTCTAAGATGTTGAGCAGCATACCTGACCTCTACCTACTAGACACCAGAAATACCTAACCCCCACTTCCCCCTAAAAATTCTACAGACATTGCCAAGTGTTCTCCTGTATCTTGGGAACAAAATCACTTCCACTTGAGAAGCAAAGGTCTAATGGTTTAGAATGGGCTATCGATTGCTTCCTAGCCTTTTGGCTATAATTAAGTGTAGAATGGAATACGGAATCAGAGGAGCATGAGTTTAAATCTCAGATTAGAATCATATTGTTTGGGGACAGGTCTAAGCCTCAGTTGTCCTATCTGTAAAATGGGGATAATAAATAGTACTTCCGTCATCCGGCTATTGTAAAATGGTAAAAAAAAAAAAAAAAAAAGGAAATGCGTGGAAAAGATGGCGAAGGGTCCACTGAAATCCATGTTTCCACTTCTGTAATTTGGAGCTGCCTGTAGGAAATTGTGACGGCACAGGAGCAGCCTAGAGGAGCTACCCCACGCCCGAGGTCGGGGCTGTGGCCGAGAGGAGCTACCCTACATCCAAGGAGCAGTGGCTGCGCAGGGGCAGGAGGGCCGACAGGAGCTACTCCACGTTCAAGGTCAGGAGGGGCGGCCCTGAGGAGATACCCCACGTCCAAGATAAGAGAAACCCAAGTAAGACGGTAGGTGCTGCGAGAGAGCTTCAGAGGGCAGAAAGCATAATCACAGAAACCATATCACTGAATCCATAATCACAGAAAACTAGCCAATCTGACCACATGGACTAATGCCTTATCTAACTCAATGAAACTAAGCCATGCCCTGTGGGGCCACCCCGGATGGGCGGGTCATGGTGGAGAGGTCTGACAGAATGTGGTCCACTAGAGAAGTATTCTTGACTTGAGAACCCCATGAACAGTATGAAAAGGTAAAATGATAGGATACTGAAAGAGGAACTCCCCAGATCAGTAGGTGCCAAATATGCTACTGGAGATCACTGGAGAAATAACTCCAGAAAGAATGAAGGGATGGAGCCAAAGCAAAAACAATACCCAGCTGTGGATGTGACTGGTGATAGAAGCAAGGTCCGATGCTGGAAAGAGCAATATTGCATAGGAACCTGGAATGTCAGGTCCATGAATCAAGGCAAATTGGAAGTGGTCAAACAGGAAACGGCAAGAGTGAACGTTGACATTCTAGGAATCAGTGAACTAAAATGGACTGGATGGGTGAATTTAACTCAGATGACCATTATGTCTACTACTGTGGCCAGGAATCCCTCAGAAGAAATGGAGTGGCCATCATGGTCAACAAAAGAGTCCGAAATGCAGTACTTGGATGCCATCTCAAAAACGACAGAATAATCTCTGTTCGTCTCCAAGGCAAACCATTCAATATCACAGTTACCCAAGTCTATGCCCCAACCAGTAACGCTGAAGAAGCTGAAGTTGAGTGGTTTTATGAAGAAGACCTTTTAGAACTAACACCCAAAAAAGACGTCCTTTTCACTATAGGGGACCGGAATGCAAAAGTAGGAAGTCAAGAAACACCTACAGTAACAGGCAAATTTGGCCTTGGAGTACAGAATGAAGCAGGGCAAAGGCTAACAGAGTTTTGCCAAGAGAATGCACTGGTCATAGCAAACACCCTCTTCCAACAACACAAGAGAAGACTCTATACATGGACATCACCAGATGGTCAACACCGAAATCAGATTGATTATATTCTTTGCAGCCAAAGAATGAGAAGCTCTATACAGTCAGCAAAAACAAGACGGGAAGCTGACTGTGGCTCCAATCATGAACTCCTTATTGCCAAATTCAGACTTAAATTGAAGAAAGTAGGGAAAACCACTAGACCATTCAGGTATGACCTAAATCAAATCCCTTATGATTGTACAGTGGAAGTGAGAAATAGATTTAAGGGACTAGATCTGATAGACAGAGTGCCTGATGAACTATGGATGGAGGTTCGTGACACTACAGGAGACAGGGATCAAGACCATCCCCATGGAAAAGAAATGCAAAAAAGCAAAATGGCTGTCTGGGGAGACCTTACAAATAGCTGTGAAAAGAAAAGAAGCAAAAAGCAAAGGAGAAAAGGAAAGACATAAGCATCTGAATGCAGAGTTCCAAAGAATAGCAAGGAGAGATAAGAAAGCCTTCCTCAGCGATCAATGCAAAGAAATAGAGGAAAAATAATAAACAATGGGAAAGACTAGAGATCTCTTCAAGAAAATTAGAGATACCAAGGGAACATGTCATGCAAAGATGGGCTTGATAAAGGACAGAAATGGTATGGACCTAAGAGAAGATAAAGATATTAAGAAGAGGTGGCAAGAATACACAGAAGATCTGTACAAAAAAGAGCTTCACGACCAAGATAATCACAATGGTGTGATCACTCACCTAGAACCAGACATCCTGGAATGTGAAGTCAAGTGGGCCTTAGAAAGCATCACTACGAACAAAGCTAGTGGAGGTGATGGAATTCCAGTGGAGCTGTTTCAAATCCTGAAAGATGATGCTGTGAGAGTGCTGCACTCAATATGCCAGCAAATTTGGAAAACTCAGCAGTGGCCACAGGACTGGAAAAGGTCAGTTTCCATTCCAATCCCAAAGAAAGGCAATGCCAAAGAATGCTCAAACTACCGCACAATTGCACTCATCTCACATGCTAGTAAAGTAATGCTCAAAATTCTCCAAGCCAGGCTTCAGCAGTACATGAATCATGAACTTCCAGATGTTCAAGCTGGTTTTAGAAAAGGCAGAGGAACCAGAGATCAAATTGCCAACATCTGCTGGATCATGGAAAAAGCAAGCGAGTTCCAGAAAAACATCTTATTTCTGCTTTATTGACTATGCCAAAGCCTTTGACTGTGTGGATCACAATCAACTGTGGAAAATTCTGAAAGAGATGGGAATACCAGACCACCTGACCTGCCTCTTGAGAAATCTGTATGCAGGTCAGGAAGCAACAGTTACAACTGGACATGGAACAACAGACTGGTTCCAAATAGGAAAGGGAGTACGTCAAGGCTGTATATTGTCACCCTGCTTATTTAACTTATATGCAGAGTACATCATGAGAAACGTTGGGCTGCAGAAGCACAAGCTGGAATCAAGATTGCCAGGAAAAATATCAATAACTTCAGATATGCAGATGACACCACCCTTATGGCAGAAAGTGAAGAGGAACTCAAAAGCCTCTTGATGAAAGTGAAAGAGGAGAGTGAGAAAGTTGGCTTAAAACTCAACATTCAGAAAACTAAGTTCATGGCATCTGGTCCCATCACTTCATGGGAAATAGATGGGGAAACAGTGGAAACAGTGTCAGCCTTTATTTTGGGGGGCTCCAAAATCACTGCAGATGGTGATTGCAGCCATGAAATTAAAAGATGCTTATTCTTTGGAAGGAAAATTACAACCAACCTAGACAGCATAGTAAAAAGCAGAGACATTACTTTGCCAACAAAGGTCTATCTAGTCAAGGCTATGGTTTTTCCAGTAGTCATATATGGATGCAAGAGTTGGACTGTGAAGAAAGTGAGTGCTGAAGAATTGATGGTTTTGACCTGTGGTGTTGGAGAAGACTCTTGAGAGTCCCTTGGACTTCAAGGAGATCCAACCAGTCCATCCTAAAGGAGATCAATCCTGGGTGTTCATTGGAAGGAATGATGCTAAAGCTGAAACTCCAATACTTTGGCCACCTCATGCGAAGAGTTGACTCATTGGAAAAGACCCTGATGCTGGGAGGGATTGGGAGCAGGAGGAGAAGGGGACGACAGAGGATGAGATGGCTGGATGGCATCACTGATTTGATGGACATGAGTTTGGGTGAACTCCGGGAGTTGGTGATGGACAGGGAGGCCTGGCATGCTGCGACTCATGGGGTCGCAAAGTGTCAGACACAACTGAGCAACTGAACTGTAGGAAGTGGCTTCCTAACCTATTTGAAGTCTGTGAGACTACATTCTCATTCTCTTCCCCAGTTCACAGGCAAACGCCTAGGAGATGGTGATGGAAGGAGTCTGGGTCTTGAAAAACAGGAGAGCTGCCTGCCCATTAGAAACAGCCATTCTTCAGTGTTACTGAGTAAAAAAGAATCTTTTATTACATAACCCACTAAAATGCTGCAGTTTGTTATAGCAGCCAGGATTTAATTATTTAATCCAGTGTCTAGAGCTCCAAATGTTTTAATTATTGTCTCACCTAATGAACTGACCTCCTATTTCAGTGAGAAGAATCATTCACTTAGCAAGTCTCTCTCAAATGTTTACTGTGAGTCAGGCTGTTTTCAGCAAGAAAGAGAGAATCTATGGCAATGTCAAGTCTGAACGCATCAAATCTCTGCTGAGCATTTACCATGCACCAGGCATGCAGTTTTTGTGATATACTGGAAGTTCAGCAAGGACCAAAACAGACATGCTGACTGCCCTCTTTTTAAAGAGTAGGCTGAGGGGGCGGTCCTAAGACAGCAGACGAATAGGACGGGGAGACCACTTTCTCCCCCACAAATTCATCGAAAGATCATTTGAATGCTGAGAAAATTCCATGAAACAACTTCTGAATGCTGGTGGAGGACACCAGGCACCCAGAAAGGAAGCCCATTGTCTTCAAAAAGTTGTAGGGCAAAATATAAAAGAGAAAAAGAGACACAAAAGAGTTAGGGATGGACACCCATCCCAGGGAGGGAGTCGTAAAATAGGAGAAGTTTCCAAACACCAGGAAACCATCTCACTGGCAGGTCTGTGGGGAGTTTTGGAATATCAGAGGGCAATATAACCGGAAGGAAAAATAAATAAATAAATAAAACCCACAGATTATGCACCTAACCACAACTCCCAGTGGAGAAGTAGTCCAGACGCTCGCATCCGCCACCAGCAAGTGGAGCCTGAACTGGGAGGTGCTGTCTGCATTGCTTAGAGGACTGGGCCTGAATGCCCTGAGGACAATCTGAGGGAGCTAAGGTGAGATAGCAACCCAGATAGCCAGAGAGAGACGGAAAAAAAAAAAAGAAAGTGAGAGAGAGAGAGAGAGAGAGAGAGAGAGAACTTTCCTGCAAAAAGCTCTAACCTAAGGCACTGCCACTCACAGAACAAAGGACTGAGCGAATACCAGAGGAGAGCTAGCCGCCGCGGACCAGCCCATCCCCCACGGGAGGCAGGGAGGCAGGGAGGCAGGTGGGCGACAGCCAGAGCCGGAGGGCAAGGGGCAAATCGGCCCCAGAGAGGGCATCCTCTACTGTGAGCAGGCTCCCAGTTGCTACCCAAGTCTTCCTGGGATCCTGGACGGTTGACATCCGCCAGAGGGGGTGCAGCCATAGATCAGCTCCCCAGAGGAGACACACCGCACACCCGAGACAGCGCTCCCACTGCGCACCCAGGAAGCCCAAGAGGCTGGGATGGGGGAGGTGATTAGATGCACCGCCCACCTGGGGACTGTGTGATCACCAAGCACTGATCTCCTGAGCTGCTCAGACCTGGGAAGGGCACAAAACGCAGGCCCAACTGAGTCTGTGCCTTTGTGGAGTACCCAAGAACCTGAACCTGAGCGGCTTAAACCAGGGAAGTGCACACAACTCACGGCCCACTTTAGGAAGTTCCCCTGCTGAGCAACCTGGAGCCTGAGCAGTGTAGACCAGGAAAACACACACGCCATGAGCGGGGGCAAACCCAGTATGGCCCAGACACTATGAGCACTCCCTACACACGCCAGTGATATTTGTTTGCAGTGTTCCTCCCTCCCCGCAGCACAGTTGAACAAGTGAGCCTAAATAAATGACCACCTTTGCATCCTTGTGTTGGGGCGGAAATTAGACACTGAAGAGACTTGCAAACAGAGGAAGTCAAAATAAACAAAGAAGAGAGAACTGCTTTGGAAATGACAGGTGCAAGAGATTAAAACCCTGTAGTTAGCATTGACTACATTGGAAGAGGCCTATAGACCTTGAGAACAAGTATAAGCTAGAACAAGGAACTGTCTGAAACTGAACTGACCCCACACTGCCCTCAACAGCTCCAGAGAAATTCCTAGATATATTTTACCATTATCATTAAAAAAAATTTTTTTAAGTTCTTTATCACTCCTTTAATTTTCATTTTTATTTTTTTTTATTTTTTATATTTTATTTTATTTTTAATTTTTTAAATTTTAAAATCTTTAATTCTTACATGCGTTCCCAAACATGACCCCCCCTCCCACCTCCCTCCCCACAACATCTCTCTGGGTCATCCCCATGCACCAGCCCCAAGCAGGCTGCACCCTATGTCAGACATGGACTGGCGATTCAATTCTTACATGATAGTATACATGTTAGAATTCCCATTCTCCCAAATCATCCCACCCTCTCCCTCTCCCTCTGAGTCCAAAAGTCCGTTCCATTATCTTGAAAATAAAAGGACTCTATTTCTAAAGCAAATTTCATATATATATATATATTTTATAATTTTTGCAATTTTTTTTAATATTGTATTTTTTAGAGTCTAACCTCTACTCTAGGTTTTTAATCTTTGCTTTTTGGTATTTGTTATCAATTTTGTACCTTTAAGAATCCAATCTTCAGTACCTATTTTTACTTAGGAGTGTGATTATTGGCTTGATTGCTCTCTCCCCTTTTGACTCTCCTTTTTCTCCCCCAGGTCACGTCTATCTCCTCCCTCCACTTCTCTTCTCTGCTTAACTCTGTGAATCTCTTTGGGTGTTCCAGAACATGGAGAACACCTAGGAAACTGATTACTGGCTAGACTGGTCTCTCTCCTTGTGACTCCCCCTCCTCTCCTCCTGGTCACCTTTATCTCCTTCTTCCCTCTTCTCTTCTCTGTGTAACTCCGTGAACCTCTCTGAGTGTTCCAGACTGTGGAGAGCAAATAGGGAATTGATTACTGACTAGGTTGCTCTCTCCCCTTTTGAATCCCCCTTGTCTCCTCCTGGTCACCTCTATTTCCCTCCTCCCTCTTCTCTTCTCCATGTAACTCTGTGAACCTCTCTGGGTGTCCCTCATTATGGAGAATCTTTTCACGATTAACCTAGATGTTTTATCATTGGTGCTGATGGAGAATTCTTGAGGCTACTGTAAGCAGAAGACTGTAAACCAGAGGCATAAGGCTTAAATCCAAAACTTGAGAACACCAGAGAACTCCTGCCTCCAAGGAACACTAATTGACAAGAACTCAGCCAAAAGCCTCCATATCTACACTGAAACCAAGCTCCACCCAAGAGCCAACAAGTTGCAGAGCAAGACATACCAAGCTAATTCTCCAATAACACAGGAACATAACCCTGAGTATTAAAATACAGGTAGCCAAAAGTCACAACAAACCCACAGACACCTCAGAACTCACTACTGGACACTTCATTGCACTCCAGAGAGAAGAGATCCAGCTCCACCCACCAGAACATCGACACAAGCTTCCCTAACCAGGAAATCTTGACAAGCCACTTGTCCAACCCCATCCACAGGGAAGAAACGCCACAATAAAGAGGAACCACAAAATTCCAGCATACAGAAAGGCCACCCCAAACACAGCAATATAAACAAGATGAAAAGGCAGAGAAATATTCAGTAGGTAAAGGAACATGATAAAAGTCCACCACACCAAACAAAAGAGGAGGAGATAGGGAGTCTACCTGAAAAGGAATTCAGAATAGTGATAGTAAAAATGATCCAAAATCTTGAAAACAAAATGGAGTTATAGATAAATAGTCTGGAGACAAGGATTGAGAAGATGCAAGAAAAGTTTAACAAGGACCTAGAAGAAATAAAAAAGAGTCAATATATAATGAATAATGCAATAACTGAGATCAAAAGCACTCTGGAGGGAACCAACAGTATAATAACTGAGGCAGAAGATAGGATAAGTGATGTGGAAGATAGAATGGTAGAAATAAATGAAGCAGAGAGGAAAAAAAGAAAAAAGAATTAAAAGAAATGAGGACTAGGTCAGAGACCTCTGGGACAATGTTAAACGCCCCAACATTCAAATTATAGGAGTCCCAGAAGAAGAAGACAAAAAGAAAGACCATGAGAAAATACTTGAGGAGATAATAGTTGAAAACTTCCCTAAAATGGGGAAGCAAATAATCACCCAAGTCCAAGAAACCCAGAGAGTCCCAAACAGGATAAACCCTAGGCGAAACACCCCAAGACACATATTAATCAAATTAACAAAGATCAAACACAACGAACAAATATTAAAAGCAGCAAGGGAAAAACAACAAATAACACACAAGGGGATTCCCATAAGGATAACAGCTGATCTTTCAATAGAAACTCTTCAGGCCAGGAGGGAATGGCAAGACATACTTAAAGTGATGAAAGAAAATAACCTACAGCCCAGATTACTGTACCCAGCAAGGATCTCATTCAAATATGAAGAAGAAATCAAAAGCTTTACAGACAAGCAAAAGCTGAGAGAATTCAGCACCACCAAACCAGCTCTCCAACAAATGCTAAAGGATCCTTTCTAGACAGGAAACACAGAAAAGGTTTATAAACTCGAACTCAAAACAACAAAGTAAATGGCAATGGGATCAAACTTTTCAATAATTACCTTAAATCAATAATTACGTTAAATATAAATGGGTTGAACGCCACAACCAAAAGACAAAGACTGGCTGAACGGATACAAAAACAAGACCCCTATAGATGCTGTCTACAAGAGACCCACCTCAAAACAAGGGACACATACAGACTGAAAGTGAAGGGCTGGAAGAAGATATTTCATGCAAATGGAGACCAAAAGAAAGCAGCAGTAACAATACTCATATCAGATAAAATAGACTTTGAAATAAAGGCCATGAAAAGAGACAAAGAAGGACACTACATAATGATCAAAGGATCAATCCAAGAAGAAGATACAACAATTATAAATATATATGCACCCAACATAGGAGCACCACAATATGTAAGACAAATGCTAACAAGTATGAATGGGGAAATTAATAGTAACACAATAATTGTGGGAGACTTTAATACCCCATTCACACCTATGGATAGATCAACCAAACAGAAAATTAGCAAGGAAACACAAACTTTAAATGATACAATGGACCAGTTAGACCTAATTGATATCTATAGGACATTTCACCCCAAAACAATTAATTTCACCTTTTTCTCAAGTGCACACGGAACCTTCTCCAGGTTAGATCACATCCTGGACCATAAATCTAGCCTTGGTAAATTAAAAATTTGAAATCATCTCAAGCATATTTTCTGATCACAATGCAATAAGATTAGATGTCAACTACAGGAAAAAAAACTATTAAAAATACAAACATATGGAGGCTAAACAACACACTTGAATAACCAACAAATCACAGAAGAAATTAAAATATGCATAGAAACAAATGAAAATGAAAACACAACAACCCAAAACCTATGGGATTCAGTAAAAGCAGTGCTAAGGGGAAGGTTCATAGCAGTACAAGCATACCTCAAGAAACAGGAGAAAAATCAAATAAATAACCTAACTCTATACCTAAAGCAACTAGAAAAGGAAGAAATGAAGAACCCCAGGGTTAGTAGAAGGAAAAGAAATCATAAAAATTATGGCAGAAATAAATGCAAAAGAAACAAAGGAGACCATAGCAAAAATCAAAAACTAAAAGCTGGTTCTTTGAGAAGATAAATAAAATAGATAAACCATTAGGCAGATTCATCAAGAAAAAAAGGGAGAAGAATCAAATCAACAAAATTAGAAAGGAAAATGGAGAAATCACAACAGACAACACAGAAATACAAAGGATCCTAAGAGACTACTATTAGTAACTATATGCCAATAAAATGGACAACTTGGAAGAAATGGACAAATTCTTAGAAAAGTATAACTTTCCAAAACTGAACCAGGAAGAAATAGAAAATCTTAACAGATGGACTCCAAGCATGGAAATTGAAACTGTATCAGAAATCTTCCAACAAACAAAAGCCCAGGACCAGATGGCTTCACAGCTGAATTCTACCAAAAGTTTAGAGAAGAGCTAAGACCTATCCTACTCAAACTCTTCCAGAAAATTGCAGAGGAAGGTAAACTTCCAAACTCATTCTATGAGGCCACCATCACCCTAATACCAAAACCGGACAAAGATGCCACAAAAAAAGAAAACTATAGGCCAATATCACTGATGAACATAGATGAAAAAGTCCTTAACAAAATTTCAGCAAACAGAATCCAACAACATATTAAAAAGATCATACATCATGACCAAGTGGGCTTTATCCCAGGGATGCAAGGATTCTTCAATATTTGCAAATCAATCAGTGTGACACACCACATTAACAAACTGAAAGATAAAAACCACATTATTATCTCAATAGATGCAGAGAAAGCCTTTGACAAAATTCAACATCCATTTATGATAAAAATCCTCCAAGAAGTAGGCATAGAAGTAGGTCATAGAAGTCAGGAACAAGACAAGGATGCCCACTCTCACCACTACTATTCAACATAGATTTTCAAGTTTTAGCCACAGCAATCAGAGAAGAGAAAGAAATAAAAGGAATCCAGATTGGAAAAGAAGTAAAACTCTCACTGTTTGGAGATGACATGATCCTCTACATAGAAAACCCTAAAGACTCCGCCAGAAAATTACCAGAGCTAGCCATGAAATTAAAAGATGCTTACTTCTTGGAAGAAAAGTTATGACCAACCTAGATAGCATGTTGAAAAGCGGAGACATTACTTTGCCAACAAAGGTCCAGCTAATCAAGGCTATGGTTTTTCCAGTGGTCATGTATGGATGTGAGAGTTGGACTATAAAGAAAGCTGAGCACCAAAGAATTGATGCTTTTGAACTGTGGTGTTGGAAAAGAGTCTTGAGAGTCCCTTGGACTGCAAGGAGATCCAACCAGTCCATTCTGAAGGAGTCAGCCCTGGGTGTTCATAGGAAGGTATGATGCTAAAGCTGAAATTCCAATATTTTGGCCACCTCATGAGAAGAGTTGACTCATTGGAAAAGACCCTGATGCTGGGAGGGATTGGGGGCAGGAGGAGAAGGGGACGACAGAGGATGAGATGGCTGGATGGCATCACCGGCTCAATGGACATGAGTTTGGATGGACTCCAGCAGTTGGTGTTGGACAGGGAGGCCTGGCGTGCTGCAGCTCATGAGGTTGCAAAGAGTCGGACATGACTGAGCGACTGAATGGAACTGAATAATTATGTTTAGATAACATTTTTAATACTGAATATAAATGTTATGAGACCCAACATCCATTCTCCTATTACTACAGTCTCCTCGTCTTTCTTTGTGAACCTCATCTACTTGATTCAATTTTGAAAAACAAATTTGGCTGCTCTAGGAATGAGTTAACCCAATTCTACTCCTGGGCAACAGGTGGTAGTTTAATTGCTCAGTTGTGTCTGACTCTTCGTGACCCCTTGGACTGTAAACTTCCAGGCTCCTCTGACCATGCAGTTTTCCAGGCAAGAATACTGGAGTGGGTTGCCATTTCCTTCTCCAGTGCATCTTCCTGACCCAGGGATTGAACCTGCATCTCTTGTGTCTCCTGCATTGCAGGCAGATTCTTTACTCACTGAGCTATCAGGGACCAATTTTACTTGGGAATATAAAATTTAAAATCCTACCAAAATCTTAGCAAATCAAATTCAGCAGGGAAAAAGAACAAGGTGTTATAACTAAATAGAGCTTGACTTATGACTAGCTTATCATTAGAAAATTAATTCTCAGTAGTCACTATATTGGGGCTTCCCAGGTGGCACTATTGGTAAAGAAACTGCCTGTTAATGCAGGAGACATAAGAGATGCAGCTTTGATCCCTGGGTCGGGAAGATCCCCTGGAGGAGGGCATGGCAACCCACTCCAGTACTCTTGCCTAGAGAATCCCATGGACAGAGGAGCCTGGTGGGCTACAGTCCACAGGGTCCCAAAGAGTTGGACATGACTGAGGTAACTTCGCACATGCACAGTCAGTATATTAGTATCTTAAAGAACTAAAAGGCGGGGGGAGGGAAAGAAGCAGTGTGTCAATTAAGTCATCTAATACAGACATTCTCAGCTTTGGGGATCCATGAATAGGCTCCAAAGAGTTCATGACAGCCTGTGATTCAAAGTGCAATATTGGTGTACATGTGGTAAGTTTCACAGACGGGTTAATTCTCAAAGAAGTCAATTCATGAATCCTTTCATATGTTGCAGCATTACTAGGCTGCACTAAAAAAAAAAAGTACAGAAAAATACATATCAATATTCAAACTCTTGCGTTTTTAAAATAGATTCTTAAAATTCTACTTCATTACAAAGCATGACAGTGTTTCCCTGATGGCTCAGTGGTGGAGCGCCTGTCTGCCAGTGTGAGGGACATGGGTTTCATCCCTGATCTGGGAAGATCTTACCTACCTCGGAGCAACTAAGCCTGTGCACCACAAGTACTAAGCCTGTGGTCTAGAGCCTGAGGGTCACAACTACTGAGCCCACATGCCCTAGATCATGTGCTCAGCAACAAAAGAAGCCACCACACTGAGAAACCTGTGCACCCCAAGGAAGAGTGGCCCCCACTTTCCACAACTAGAGAAAGCCCTCAGAGCAAAGACCCAGCACAGCCAATAATGAGTAAACAATTAAAAAAAAAAGCATGACAGGCACACCATTTTTACTAGGAACCTAGAGGTTATCATACTAAATGGAATAAGTCAGAAAGAGAGAGACAAATATCATTATATCACGAGTATGTGGAATCTAAAATACAAATGGATGTATCTATGAAACAGAAACAGACTCACAGATATAGAGAGTAGACTTGTGGTTGCCAGGTGGGAGGGGAGGTAGGAGAGGAAAGGAACAGGAGTTTGAGATTAGCAAACTATTATATATAGGATGGATAAACAATAATGTCCTACTGCATAACCTGGGAACTATATTCAAGACCCTATGACAATCCACATGGAAGAGAATATGAAAAGTCATAAATATTATAGATATAACTGAGTTGTCTTGATACATGGAAGAAATCAACACAACATTGTAAACCACTATACGTCAATAAAATTTTTTAAAATATCCAACAAGTGGAAATAAGACAAATGCCCATCAACTAATGGATAAACAAATATGGGATACCCATATAATAAAATGCTATTTGACAATAAAAAAGGAATGAAGTACTGATACATGCTACAACATGGATGAAACTAAAATATTTTGCTAAGTGAAAGGAGCCAGCCACAAAAGACTACCTATTGTGTGACTTTACTTATACGAAACATCCAGATAGGCACCTCCATAGGGAAAGAAAGCAGATTAACATTTGCCTGGGAGAAGGCGGAGCAGAAATCGGGAATCAGTGTTAACAGATACAGTATATTTTAGATAGCGATGATAGTTGCAAATACTGTAAATATACTAAAAACTACAGTCGAGTTCATGTTATGTGATAAAAAGCAAAACCTTTCTGCCAGTGACATGGAGCATATGGAAGAACTGAGTTTCATTGTTCTGAGCCATGGAAATTTGGGGTTGTTGTGTTATCACAGAATACATTAGCCTACTTTAATAATGTAGCCAATAAATAGACATTTCCTCTATCTACCTACAAATTAAGTCAGAAAACCCATGCCCTCTCGAAATCTCTAGAAAAATTCCATCATCCTACATTCATCAGGTTATAGGCCTCTGTATCAAAGCAAACTTGGTTGGATATGAATCTCTATATGTGACCAAACATTACTATTTCAAAGTGTCATGAAACTCAGTGAGGGCCTTAAAACCTTAAAGTACACAGTAGATATAGGAATATAAAACTGCAAATATTTGTTAAATGTTTCCAAACATTTGGTTTTATTTTCTATGATTTTACTTTGTCCTCCTATTAGACAACAAAAAAGGGAAGATTAAATGCTGGGTAATTGCATTCTTATATGTCAAAAAAATTTCTTTTGCTATTTTGAAAATTAAACATCATTCAAAGAATTATAATGCCCTTAATACTAGTGTATAAGCATCAGTACATCACATTTAAAGTGAATTAAACAATGATCCAACTTAAAATTACACAGGGTGGTAGAGGATATATTGTATATATATCTGCCAAATCACTTTATCATAAAGTGATTTCCAAATGCATCATTTCTTCTACTTTCAAAAATCCTATCCATCGAAAAGTTCTATTATCACATCTTTCATTCAGATTTTCCTGATTATTATCATGGATGTTTTGTTAATTGTGTGACCTTACATGTGATCATTCTATGTCTTATTTTTTTCCTTTTAAAGCTCACAGGAAGATTTCTTCTTAGACTGTATGTAGGTAGTCAAGGACCTTAGGCTTACAGAAATTATATCTTAGAAAACCAATATCATGTCTCAGATTTTGAATGTCTTGAAATATCCATGCCAGTGTTATAATTGTCATTCCCACCAAATATTGGGATTCTCTATATTTTCCATTGCTAATCTACTAATTGTTGTGGTAGTCCTTCGGTGGCAAAGCAAATCTAATGGGATATTTAAGTGTATAAATTTTTTAAAAAGGCAGGACAGGCCCCCCATTTTTACTACAATTGAAGGTTTGGGGCAACTGTGCCTCCAGCAAGTCTATCGGTGCCATTTCCCAACAGCATCTGCCCATTTTGTATCTGTGTCACCTTTTGGTAATTTATACAATAACTCCAACTTTTAAACTATTATTATGCTTGTTATAGTGATCTGTAATCAGTCATCTTTGATGTTATTACTGTAATTGTTTTGGGACGCCACGAACCCCACCCACATAAGATGGCAAACGTAATCCTTAAGTGTTGTGGGTGTTCTGACTCTCCACTGGCCAGCCATTCCCCCACGAGGGACTGAAGAAACCAGCCATTCTCTTCAGGCCTCCCTGTTCCCTAAGACACAACAATACTGAAATTAGGCCAAGTAAGTGTTCAAGTGAAATCAAGAGAACATGCCGAAATCAAAAGCTAGAAATGATTCAAGTTAGCGAGGAAGGCATGTCAAAATGCAAGACAGGCCAAAAGTCAGGCCCCTTTCACCTGAGGCCTATTCACTTCTATTCACCAGCCAAGCTGTGAATGCAAAGGAAAACTTGAAGAAAATTAAAAGTGCTACTTCAGTGAAAACATGAATGATAAGAAAATGAAACAGTCTTATTGCTGATATGGAGAAGTTCTGGATAGATCAAAACAGCCACATACTCTCTTAAGCCAAAGCCTATTCCAGAGCTGGGCCCTAATTCTCTTCAATTCTATGAAGGCTGAGAGTGAGAGAGGTGAGGAAGCTGCAGAAGAGCCTGAAGCCAGCAGAGGTTGGTTCGTGAGACTTTAGGAAAGGAGCCATTTCCATAACATAAGAGCGCAAAGCGAGGCAACAAGTGCTTGATGTAGAAGCTGCAGCAAGTTACCTAGATCTAGCTAAGATCATTTTTAAAAGTGGCTACATTAAACAACAAATGCTCAAGGTAGATCAAACAGCCTTCTACTGGATGGAAATGCCATCTGAGACTTTAACAGCTAGAGAGCAGAAGTTAATGCTGGCTTCAAAGCTTCAAGAGACAAGACGACTCTTTTGTTGGGAGCTACTGTACTTGGTGGCTTTAAGTTGAAACCAGTGGGTGGTGCAGTGGTAAAGAATCTGCCTGCCAATGCAGGAGACACAAGAGTCTCAAGTTGGGAAGATCCCCTGGAGTAGGAAATGGCAACCCACTCCAGCGTTCTTGCCTGGAAGTTTCCATGGACAGAGGAGCCTGGTGGGCTACAGTCCATAGTGTCACAAAGGGTCAGACACAATTGAGCACACACTTGCGAGCTCACACACAAACACACAATGCTCACTTACCATTCCAAAAATCTGAGGTCCCTTTAGGATGACATTCAATCTACTGTATGCTGTGCTCTATCAACGGCACAACAAAGTGTGGATGATAGCACATCTGTTTACAACATGGTTTCCTGAATATGTTAAGCCCACTGTTGAGGCCTACTGCCAGGAAAGAAAGATTCCTACTCACTGACAACACACCTGGCCACCCAAGCGCTCTGATGGAGATGTGCAATGAGATTAGTGTTGTCTTCATGCCTGCTAATACAACACCCATTCTGCAGCCATGGATCAAGAAGTAATTTTGACTTTCAAGTCTTCTTATTTAGGAAATACCCTTTGTAAGGCTAGAGATAGAAATTCTTCAGACAGATCTGGGTAAGCTCAATTGAAAACCTTCTGGGAAGGATTCATCATTCTAGATGACATGAAAGAACATATACAAATCATGGGAAGAAGTCAAAATGTCAACATTCCGATGAGAGTTGGAGGAAGTTGATTCCAGCCCTCATGAAAGACTCGGGTTCAAGACTTCAGTGGAGGAAGGAACTGCAGATGTGGTGGAAATAGCAAGAGAATCAGAATTAGAAGTGGAGCCTCAAGATGTGACGGAATGGCTTCAATCTTGTGATAAAACGTAAGCGGACAAGGAGTTGCTTCCTATGGATGAGCAAAGAAGTTGGTTTCTTGAGACGGAACTTACTCCTAGTGAAGATGCTATAGAGACAATTGAAATGATAACAAAGGATTTAGAATATCACATAAGCTTAGATGATAAAGCAATGGCAGAGTTTCAGAGGATTGATTCCAATTTTGAAAGTTTTACTTGTGGGTAAAATGCTATCAAACAGCCTTATGTGCTGTGGAAAAACAATTCCTAAAAGGCAGAAATCAATTGATGTGGGAAACCTGATTGTTTCATTTTCAAAAACTGCCACAATCACACAATCTTCAGCAACCACCATCCTGATTAGCTGGCAGTCATCAACATCAAGGCAAGACCCTCCACCTGCAAAGAAATTAGAGCTTGCTGAAGGCCCAGGTGATTGTTACCATTTTTTACCAAGAAAGTATTGTTTTATTAAGTTCTGTACATTGATTCTTAAGACATAATGCTATGACACACTTCATAGACCACTGTATGAACATAACTTTTACACGCACTAGGAAACCAAAAATTCATGTGACTAGGTTTACTGCAGTACTCTCTTTATTGTGGTATAGGGAACCAAATCCACAGTATCCTCAGTATCTCTGAGCTATGTCTGAACTTTTTTTTTCTTTGAAGATTTTATTACTTCTGGCATGGCAAGCATGAGCACAGCATTGTATCGATTCTTTCTCCCCAATATCCCAGTTCCTACTGGGATGACACAGAAGGATTCATTGAGTGCTACACATGTACTAAGCTGTGTTACACTGAGTTTGGGGACTCCACTGCTTTTTTAAAAATTGTTTTTGGTCACACTGAGAGGCATATAGAATCTCAGCTCCCCGGCCAGGGATCCAACATGCAGCCCCTGCACTAGAAGCATGGAATCTTAATGATTGGACCACCAGGGAAGTCCATGAACTTACTTCTAAGACGATCGTTCGGATGTTTTTCACGTACAGCGTCACGTAGTCCTTGATGTAGGTATGCAAGTAGCCGGGCTTTGTATCATACCAACCCATCATTAGTGCCGCTTCATTTTCATTATTCCCACTCCACGTGATGATGGAGGGATGAGATTTCAGTCTCCGGACCTAAAATTGAAGCAAACATAAAACAATTTTCAAATGCTCAACATTAAAAGGCTCAGAGTTATAATTATTCATAAAATTATAGCCATTGCCTTTCTGCCTGTATATTTTTACATGTCAGAAAACTCATCAGAAAATGAGCAGTAATGTTACATGTGGGAAGACATTTTAAGAAACCTCTGACATTCTTTTTATCTGCATTTTATAAACATTGATAAAATACGGTTCTTCTTCTCTTTTATAAAAACTGATGAAAATATAATCCCTGTTACTAAAAGAGAAAAATAAATCAACTCATGATTATCTGACTCACCACAAAAAGGTTCTAAGAAATACAAAGGGCAAGAGACATTACATTACAGAGGTTAGTTTCTCAAAGGCAAGTTGGGGTTTTTGAGGAAGAAACAAATAAGACAGAACAAGCACTACTGCTGAGAGAGGGACCGAAGTCCCACACAGTCTGCAGCAAGATCAGAAAACCATCAGGACAGGCAGAGAGGGCTTTACAAAGCAAGTGAGTCCCACAAGAGAAGCTGGAATTTACAAAGACATGAACATTCTAAAGGAAAAAAGATTAAGACATCAAGAGTCTGTCCTCTGAAAACTGTGTCATATCTTAAGACTGTAGCCACTTGATGGGAAGAGCTGACTCACTGGAAAAGACCCTGATGCTGGGAGGGATTGGGGGCAGGAGGAGAAGGGGACGACAGAGGATGAGATGGCTGGATGGCATCACTGATTTGATGGACATGAGTCTGAGTGAACTCCGGGAGATGGTGATGGACAGGGAGGCCTGGCATGCTGCAGTCCATGGGGTTGCAAAGTGTTGGACGTGACTTAGTGGATGAACAGCAATGTCTTAAGAAATCAACTAAGGTTAAGTCACTGAATATATCTAAATACAGAAAAAGAAACTGAGGAATCTGAAAACCCTTCATGATCTGGGCTCACTGTAGGCCAGCCCTTCCTAGAGGTGAAAGGATTCAGTTCTTCTGACCCACTGGAAAATAAGCCCAGCAGAAGAGGGCAATTAAATCTCTTTGAGAACAACAGAGTGAGTCAATGGTCAAGAGAAATTCTTTTGGAACACGTTTTAGCAATATAACCTCATTGGTATTCATAGCTTCTCTTGCACTGGAATGGATGATTACATGATGCGTTTCAGAAGATGTTCTCACTGTGGTCTCCACTCAATATGCTAAGTAATCCGCATGTGAAATAGAGATGTATTAAGAATACCTTAAAGCGATATATATCATTTAAAAAATGAAAGTTTGTGTTTTTTCTAAACTAATCTTATAAACAGTATTTCCCTGTTTGCCTCTGGAAATACTGTTTATAAGGTAGCTTCCCTGATAGCTCAGTTAGTAAAGAATCTGCCTGCAATGCAGGAGACCCCGGTTCAATTCCTGAGTCAGAAAGATTGCTGGAGAAGGGATGGGCTACCCACTCCAGTATTCTTGGGCTTCCCTGGTGGCTCAGCTGGTAAAGAATCCACCTGAAATGCAAGAGACCTGGTTCGATCCCTGGGTTGAGAAGATCCCTGGGAGAAGGGAAAGGCTACCCACTCCAGTATTCTGGCCTGGAGAATACCATGGACTGAATAGTCCATGGGGTCACAAAGAGTCAGACACAATTGAGCAATTTTCACTTTCACTTTTCATATACAGGTAAAAGAGGGCTATGACCAACTGTGACAGGCATGCTTTTGGTACTGATGAAAATACAAATACTGAAGAGACAAAAAACTTCAGTGACTCTATGCTGCACACACCCTTCAAACTGACCTAGAATTTTATGGTGAGCTTTACTTTAAAATTTTAATAAACGCTGCACAAAAAGTTCTCTTTAATAATACATAAAAGAACTGAAAACGCTTAGATATATTTTCATTGTGTGAAAGAAAATTAAAAATAAAACTGAAATGTTTATAACCTACATAACTACAATTAATATTTTAAAAGTTATTCATTCATCATCCACCTATACATTGGATGAATAATACAGCTGGGTCATGGGGGAACTTGCCCTAAGCCTCAGGGAGATTACAAACTTGATGGAGTGACAAAACATTGAACAAGTAATTTCAAGTGTGATGTATGTCACAAAGGGAAAATGACCTAACCTAGACTTGCAGACATAGAAAGTTTCTTCCCAGAGAGTCATGCCCAAGGTAAGACGAGTCAGAAAAAGAACAACTGAGATCATCACAGGGGAGGGTAATAGGCAAGGCATTCCAGGTCAGGGAAAGCACGGGGAATATGGTATCTAACAAGGCTGGGGAGACAGGCAGAGACAAGACAGAGCGTGGTGAGGATCTTTAACTGTATCTAGAGGGCTCTGAGTAAGGGATGATTCAATGCCCACTTGCTAAACTTAAGAAAAAACAGGCACAGAAAACAAACTATGACACAGTGAATTATTATTTTAAGGCAATCACACTTGCAACATCATCCCGACTAAGGAAACTTCACCACACCCCAGGCGCCCTCACGTACCCCTTCCTAATCCTAGTCCTTCTTTCCTTCCAAAAGTAACCACTAACTTGAGTGTCATAATATTTTTTGCATTTCTTTTGGTTTTCCCCACAAATATACATTCACAGACACCAATAATGAACTTACAGATTTTAACATACTCGGTGGATTTCGATCCACTGACATTCTTATCCTTACTGAATTTCAAATTGTCCCACTTTTGGTCGGTCAGTCTCATCAACGTTCTTTTCACATTTCTTTAATAGCTTCCTTGTTATTTGTATGCCAAAATATTCCAGCATCATCTAGTATATCTCCTGTTCCAGACCTGGAACCAGCCATTTCTCTAAGAACCCTTCTCTCAGCTGGAAAGACTATTTCAATACAAGGATGCTCAATCTGACTAGGCTGTTCACTGTTTTTAAGATTTTTCAGTGAATAGAGTTAGGATACAATCATTTCTTTTCATTTATAGATCTATAAATATAAGGTATTTATATGTGGAATGCAACAGAAATCAAGGAGTTAAGAATCAAAATTTTTGGCCTGAGAAATTCAAAGACTGGTATTGCCATTTATTGAGGTGGGGAACCCAGCAAGAAAAGCAAGTCTGGGGAAGGTAATGTAAGTTTGGTTTAGACATGTTACATTTGAGATTCCTATTACACCTCCAGGTAGGGGTACCAAGCAGGGAGCTGGATAATAAGAACCAGGAATCCAGCAGAGAACTCAGGGCCAGGAATAAATCTGACAGTCATCCACCAATAAGTGGAATTAGAACCATGAGACTGACTCTTTGAGCGATTCCATCCAATCACCTGGCTGATTTTTTTCCCCCACAGGATTTAATAAAGAGAACAAAAAGAAACAAAGAGAAGAAATTAAACACAGCATTGTAAATCAGCTATACTTCAATGGAATTTAAAACAAGAAAAACAAGGACAGGTTTAACAAAAGGCAAAACTGAAACGTAAGGCTTTACTTCTTCTTGGAATATTATGTAATCACATACCTGGTGAGTGACTTCTTCTCTCACGGAGTCCATGAAATCCTGATCGGTTGGGTAAAGCGCACAGGCAAACATAAAATCCTGCCAAATCTAGCAAAATGAGAGGCAATACAGTACTTCCATAGATTTCACTGCACAGAAGGAAATTCTTTGTCCTAAATCTTGGGCATTATCTTTCATGTAAACGAAAATCAACTTAGCCTGATGTGTGTGACCATTTTAGCAGCACAAGGCGTGACGCACTAGGAAACCACTTTACAAAATCACCAGAACTGTAGGGAAATCTGAGAAGAGAAGATGTTACGTGGGCAGAAAAGTGAAAAAAAAAAAAAAAAGGAATTCAAATAAGGAAATACTGCTTGTGTTGTGGAGAATATGAAATTCAGTAAACATTTCTCCCAACCTCTCATTTCTAATTCATTCTAATTTTCACCAGGAATTTGGTTTTGAGAAATGGCCCAGACTGTTAAGAAACGTACTTTTTTTTTAAAAAATCAAAGAATTAACTTTTCATGGCCACAGGGATCACTTTATGGACATTTTAGAGAGGAAACCACGTAAGTACAACTGGGTTTCCCAGGTGGGGCTAGTGGTAAAGAATTCAGCTGCTCATGCAGGAGATGGTAAGAGAAATGAGTTCAATCCCTGGGTTGGGAGGATCCCCTGGAGTAGGAAATTGCAACATACGCCAGTATTCTTGCCTGGAGAATCCCATGGACAGAGGAGCTTGGTGGACTACAGTCCACAGGTTGCAAAGTACCAGGCAGGACTCAGGATGCACCCTTCAGGGAGGCCACAAGGAGCATGGTTTAGAGCACAGCACCATATCTTTTGGCCTGAGTCAGAACTTCAGTTCCACCATATACCCACTGTGTGAGTTTGGGAAAGTTAACCTCTCCACATGCCAATAAAAGGGGGATAGAGAACAGCAGTAATTACCTCATATGGTGGGCATGAAGATGAAATAAAATAATAAATGCAGAGCACTGAGAACAATGTCTGGAATATTACAGAATATTGACACATCATGACCATCGGCATTATCAATATTATTAAAATTACTACTCTTCTATGAAGTGCTTTATATTTTAGAACTGTAAGACTCGAATTAAAAGAACATATTTCCTTTGCTTAACCCTCACCAATGCAAACTATGTTCAGAGGTACTTAATGACAGTATTAAGCACATCTTTTAAAATGTAATCATTTTCTTCTCTCTGGGTCTTGTTAGATCTCCTTAAAGTTAAAATTTTTTAATATTTTACTTCCCTTTCTATGCTTAACCTCTTATCACAAAGAGAGTTACAAAGAAAATACAGATATATGCTTAGATATAACCAATATGCAGAATGTCTATTATTTTAAAATAATCAAATAATTATGATATTTGCTATCAATTATGGCTCTGGGTTTGCTAGATGGCATTTATTTCTCTGCCAAAAAAAAAAAAAGTGGAGCATCATTCTTGGCTCTGAGAAAAGAAGGAATGGGCTATGATACCACTTATATGTGGAATCTAAAGTATGACACAAATGAATTTATGAAAGAGAAACACAGACATAGAAAACAAACTTATGGTTATCAAAGGGGAAGGAGGTGGGGAGGGATAAATTAGGAGTTTAGGATTAGCAAATACAAACTATTACATATCAAATAGATAACAAGGACCTACTGCATAACAAAGGGAACTTTATTCAATATCCTGTAATAAACCAAAATGGAAAAGAATATACATATAAATGTATAACTGAATCACTTTGTTGTATACTTGAAACTAGCACGATATTGTAAATAAACTACACCACAACAACAAAAAAACAAAGGAATGGGCAATATCACCCACTTAGAACACTGGAGGTCAAACTGAGGATACGGTAACATATCAACAAAATGGTGAGCTGTCAGCTACGTACCATTATTCCTAGTTCATCACAGAGTTCATAGAATTCATCCTGCTCATAAATTCCTCCTCCCCAAACCCGGAGAGCATTCATGTTAGCATCCACAACAGACTGCAAAAGGAGCCGTAACCTACAGAAAAAATTTTTTAAACAAATGCTAATTTAAAATCTTGGGAACATTAAAAAAAAGAACAAAATTTTAAGACATATGCTGTGGTTGATAAACACATTTCAAATAACTGTTAGAAGAACACATTTTAATTATGGTGGTTTGGATACAATGCACCGTGAAGAAAATGAGACAAAATTTTATACACATTAACTGTAATTGTAATTGACTTCCCTTATAGCTCAGATCACAGAGAATCCATTTACAATGCAGGACATCCAGGTTTAAGCCTTGGGTTGGGAAGATACCCTGGATAAGGGAATGGCATCCCACTCCAGTATTCTTGTCTGGAGAATTCCATGGACAGAGGCTCCTGCAGGCTACAGTCCATGCAGTCACAATGAGTTGGACATGACTGAGCGACTAACACTTTCACTTCACTTTCTAACTGTAACCACATAAAAATAAACGTAGAAAAATTACGAGTGATATCTTTTCTTTGCCTTCTCAATTTTCAGTCACGCTATTACACTATTTTTAAAATTAAACGTTTGTCTTAAAGTTATTCCTGTTGTAAACCTTAGAAACTATGTGTTCATTTTATACAACCATTTCAAACTGTAAGACAAAAATCAGAGTTTGAATATTAGTTTCTAAACAGTGGAAACAGTGTCAGACTTTATTTTTCTGGGCTCCAAAATCACCACAGATGGTGACTGCAGCCATGAAATTAAAAGACACTTACTCCTTGGAAGAAAAGTTATGAGCAACCTAGATAGCATAGTCAAAAGCAGGGACATTACTTTGCCAACTAAGGTCCATCTAGTCAAGGCTATGGTTTTTCCTGTGGTCATGTATGGATGTGAGAGTTGAACTGTGAAGAAAGCTGAGTGCAGAAGAATTGATGCTTTCGAACTGTGCTGTTGGAGAAGACTCCTGAGAGTCCCCTGGACTTCAAGGAGATCCAACCAGTCCATTCTGAAGGAGATCAATCCTGGGATTTCTTTGGAAGGAATGATGCTAAAGCTGAAGCTCCAGTCCTTTGGCCACCTCATGCGAAATGCGAAGAGTTGACTCATTGGAAAAGACTCTGATGCTGGGAGGGATTGGGGGCAGGAGGAGAAGAGGACGACTGAGGATGGGATGGCTGGATGGCATCACGGACTCGATGGACATGAGTCTGAGTGAACTCCGGGAGATGGTGATGGACAGGGAGGCCTGGCGTGCTGCGATTCATGGGGTCGCAAAGAGTCGGATACGACTGAGCGACTGAATTGAACTGAACTGAGCTCACCCTCATCCTTTTTTTTTTTTTTAATAACTCCTCCAGTCCAGTACCCCCTTATCTAGTAAATTTCCTTCCTGCTCTAATTCCTATTTACATCACCTTCAGGAAAGCTGAGAAATTTGCATCCACCTTGACAGCATGTACCTTCCATTTCCAGAACAGCACCCAGAAGGGAAGGAAAAAGTCCAATAACAGGAAGACCATGGGCCCAGAGCACTGTGCTCCTAGCAAAGACGCCCATGGCAAGTTCACTAACTGACCCGGTTGTGCTGTACAGTCGCCACCAAAACCTACCGGGAGCGGAGTGAAAGTGTTAGTCGCTCAGTCGTGTCTGACTCTTTGCAACCCCATGGACTATAGCCCACCAGGCTCCTCTGTCCATGGGATTCTCCAGGCAAGAATATTGAAGTGGGTTGCCATTTCCTACTGCAGGAGAGCTTCCCAGGTGGTGCTAGTGGTAAAGAACCCTCTGCCAATGCAGGAAATGAAAGAGACAATCCCTGGGTTCAATCCCTGGGTTAGAAAGATCCTCTGGAGAAGGGCATTGCAGTCCCTTCCAGTATTCTTGCCTGGAGAATTCCATGGACAGAGGAGCCTGGTGTGCTACAGTCCATGGGGTCACAAAGAGACTGAAGCAACTTAGCATGCATGCACTCCAGGGGGTCTTCCCAACACAGGGATCAAACCTGGGCCTCTTGCATTGTAGGTAAATGCATTTGAGCCACCAGGGTGGACAGGAGACAGCAAATTTTCCATGCCCTATCTGGAGAATGATTTTATTTTCATATGAAATTCAAAAATATTACACATTTTAAAGTAAAAGGATATTACTATAAATACAACTTTTGGCAAAATTAGAGTTTACTTATACCAACCACATCTACATTCTAAACATGATATACCTCAATGCATATTTGTATAATATAAGTAAGTCCATCAATTCATGGCAAATAGATGGGGAAACAGTGGAAACAGTGGCAGACTTTATTTTGGGGGGCTCTAAAATCACAAGGACTTCCCTTGTGGCTCAGACAGTAAAGCGTCTGCCTACAATGCGAGTGATCTGGGTTCAATCCCTGGGTCGGTAAGATCCTCTGGAGAAAGAAATGGCAACTCACTCCAGTACTCTTGCCTGGAAAATCCCATGGATGGAGGAGCCTGGTAGGCTACAGTCCATGGGGTGGCAAAGAGTCAAACACGACTGAGCGACTACACTTCACTTCACTTCAAAATCACTGCAGATGTGATTGCAGCCATGAAATTAAAAGACACTTACTCTTGGAAGGAAAGTTATGACCAACCTAGACAGCATATTTAAAAACAGAGACATTACTTTGCCAACAAAGGTCCAGCTAGTCAAGGCTATGGTTTTTCTAGTAGTCATGTATGGATGTGAGAGTTGGACTATAAAGAAAGCTGAGCACTGAAGAATTGATGGTTTTGAACTGTGGTGTTGGAGAAGACTCTTGAGAGTCCCTTGGACTGCGAGATCCAACCAGTCCATTCTAAAGGAGATCAGTCCTGGGTGTTCACTGGAAGGGCTGATGTTGAAGCTGAAACTCCAATACTTTGGCCACCTGATTCGAAGAGCTGACTCATTGGAAAAGACCCTGATGCTGGGAAAGATTAAGGGCAGGAGGAGAAGGGGATGACACAGGATAAGATGGCTGGATGGCATCACCAGCTCAATGGACATGAGTTTGGGTGGACTCTGGGAGTTGGTTATGGACAGGGAGGCCTGGCGTGCTGTAGTCCAGGGGTCGCAGAGTCAGACACGACCCAGCGACTAAACTGAAGTGAACTGAAATGTGTTTATTTTCACCTAACAAAGCTTATTTTTACTATTACAAAGATTGCAGTTTATAAATCTAATCAGGAAATATTTTCTTGTTAACTTCTATTCTCAGAGCTTCAGAAAAATGCTTTGACGATTTCTTTAGTTCTTTTCATTAAAGTATAATAAACGTGAAGAATGTGTAAATATCTTAGCATGAAGAAGTAAATAGTTTTGATAAAGCATTGCATTACCAAATTTACCTTTTTTTCTTTTTTACCATTTTTTTGGTAAAGCATACCAAACAAACAAACAAAAAAACCCCACGGTATTCTTAAAAAAAATTTTTTTAAGTCAACATTAATCATTTTTTTTTTTACAGAGGCTAACTATCCAAGATGCACATAGCCATTTTCTTGTTCCTCTACAAACAATTTGTAAAAATTAGATAGTTTCCTCAGTCTCAAATAGTTTAGCTATAAGATGGCCTATAGCTCATAAGAATGAAATGACTTAAAAATTTTTTCCATTCTAGAGTTTTCATCATCCTAGAATTATGTTACCTCTTGGTTCCTTCCACCCGAACAACAACAACAAAAATTAAAATGAGTAGCTCTTAAGCTCTGTGGGATTGATAATAATAAGAGGAACAAGAAATAAAAGATGATAACTTACATGTCAGAGGTTACTCTATCCTGGAATGAATCTGCAGGGATCCAATTCGAGCCTTTCAGAAATATGGGCAGTCCATTAATTTTGAAGTAGAAACTCAGACCAGGAGAATTTTGTATGGGCTCTTCTACAAGTTCCACTGTCCTAAAATAAACCTATTGTTAACAGAATTAAATAATGAATATAAAATTTAAAACATAAGCATATGCCAAAACCAAACTATATTATTTACTATAGCCTTAAAAAACTAAGAGTTTTTTTTTTTAAAGTAAACTTCCAAGCAGTTTATATGAACATAATTTAGTGTTAATTTTCTATCCATTTGAAGCACTTTGAAAGAGCATTTTTAAGAAAAAATATATATAAATTATTGCCAGATTCTGTTATTTCTCTTTGAAAAGAAAAACACAAAAACCATTAAAGAGTGAAAATATATTGTAGTCTTTCCCATGAAGTAGCATTTGCAATAACTTCAAAAAATATATATTTGAGATAACATTTCAAAATTAAAAGAAAAATTGATACTACTTCACAAAAGTGGGGGAGAAAATTCATCAGTTAAGCAGATACACCTTTGAAAAACACATTCCCATTTCAGTGCTGCTAAAATCTGCCAAAATGTGCACCTTAGAATCAAAGAAAGACAGCACAAGGTATTTCATTATTTAACAATTTTCCATCTTTGGAGCTCAATATTATAAAAACCATTTTGTTTAATGGACAATTTAATCCTAACTAATTATCCATCAAACTCAGTGTCTGAGAGAGCACAAGTAGAGAGACTGGAAATGCAAGTGATGTTTCAACTGGAAGAAGGGATGGAAGCACAAAGTCCAGTTATCATTGCTGCATGAGAAGCAGCTAAGATCTTTGCCCCAGAGACAGTCCAGCCAGGTTTCTCCACAGTTAAGCATGAGCAGCAAACTAGAAAATATTGCATTCTTATCCAAATCTTCATTCTTTCCAGCCATAAACTGGATCAAGGAATGCGGGAGATAGTTCCATACCAGTAAAACCTCGTCTTGAAAACAAAGATTATGCATTTCTTCTCTAACTAAAAATAATAATAGATCAGCTTATTTCATGTGGTAAAAGTGCCCACTGTTCTTCCACTTTCTGACACTTACCCTAATTAATATGACATAACAAAAGATACCAGAGTTAACTTTGTAAGAAGACACAGAACAAGGCCTTGATGAGGATGATCTTGACATAGAATTACCACATAAGCTTTAGGATGCAAAGATGTTCTTTTAAAAAATGGTTATTTTCAGAGGTAACTTTAAAACATCTTGATGGTAGTTTCAAACATCTAGAACAACAGTTATTTAAGTGTGACTAAGGAACTGGCAACCCACTCCAGTGTTCCTGCCTGGAGAATCCCAGGGACGGGGGAGCCTGGTGGGCTGCCATCTATGGGGTTGCACACAGTCGGACATGACTGAAGCAACTCAGCAGCAGCAGCAGGGGACCATACGGGATCCCTGGGAACCTTTCAAGGTGATCTCTGAGTTCAAAACTATCTTCACAATAAAGCTAAAACATTATGTGCCTTTTTCACTCTTACTCTTTTGAGGGGACAGTGGAATTTTCCAGAAGCTACAAAATGTGTGACGACATCATTCTGACAGCTAATGGAATGCATGTTTGCATATTCCAGCGTGTTCTATAGCAGAGGTTGAGGGTAAAAAGAGGTGCGTTTTCAGAGATTAGCTCAATGTGTTCTCAGTACTAGTCTGCTCTTACCAGCAGCTGGTGGTTATTCCTGCTATAATCTCTGTAGCCTCATTACTGTTCAATAAATTCTTATTTTTAAAGCCAAAGTTTTCCCTGCAACTTATACAGAAACACAAAAGGACAAGGTACCTTTTGTTAACTTGTTCAAGTAATAATTTTTAAATTTTCAAATAAAAAGAAATTTTGATTTTTGAGACTCATTTAATATATTTCATCTCATTCTAAAAGAAAACTTATTTATAAGGTTTTCCTAATTATTATCTTAAATTATTGTCTTAAAATGGGACTGGAAGATTAACATTCTCACCTACCACCACACTGTCTACATTTAAAAGTACTGGAAAAAATAAAACTGACTTATCAGAGAGTCTTCTGACTCAAGGAAGGGAAGAATCTACTCCAAAGAAACTGAGAAAAATAATAAATAAGAAACGAGATTGTGATGAAAGCCATATTCCCTTCAACTTTATAGATGTTAATAATTTATCTTACAGTGCATTATGCAATTGGAGAAGGAAATGGCAACCCACTCCAGTACTCTTGGCTGGAGAATCCCATGGACAGAAGAGCCTGGTGGGCTACAGTCCATGGAGCTGCAAAGAGCTGGACACAACTGAAGCGACTTAGCACGCACACATTACACAATAGAACATTTAAATAATAATAATATTTATGGTGCCAGTTACATTGTAGTATCATTTTGAGACCAATCAGTCTAAGTATAAAGAAAAAGAAATTGAATATTTTAAACTTAGAAGTGATAAGCTCTTCTAAAGGCTACTAAGACATTCTTTACTACACTGTAGTACATTGAAAAATATTATAATAGGACATAAACAAACTAGAAATGAAAAAAGCCACTAGTACATCTCATCGGGTTGGTTATCACACTGCATTTGCTAGAGAAGCACACATGCTAGCTAAGAGGATTTTACAGAGGGTAACATTGCTGGTGCCTTGGCAGAAACCAAGGCAGTGTCTCCAGGTTGTGCTGGTAGTCATTTTCCTCACCTTCATGCATTTATTGGTGGGAGAAGCCAGTTTCACTTAAGCACATCCTTGATACAGCAACAAAAAATCATTAATTCTATTAAATCCCAATCTTGAATACACATCATTGTAGTAGTCTGTGTGATGAAGAGATGAAATGGGAACTATGTATAAAGCATCATGCAGGATGGATGTCTTGAGGAAAAGCATCTGGGCCGCAGTTTGAGTTGTAAGCTGAATTAGCCATCTGGTTCATAAAGCTTTATTTTAACTTGAAAGAACCACCAGACAAACTACGTTTATTCAGATTGGTGACTTGCTAGACATTTTCTTGAAAATGACTAACTGAGCCTTGTCATTTCAAGGCAAATAACAGTTAAAAATTAGGATTTAGGAAAACTTGTACCCCCTACCAAGAGCTTGAGAACTTCCCAATACTTGAAAACATTTCAGAAGTTATTGACTGTGATATTAACAAATGTGAATGTGATTTTATATATTGAAATGATTTAACATCTGGAAACATTTAAAAATCTCCAGACATCAACATTTTTCAAATAACCCATGCATTATATTACAATATCATACATGCATAAAAGACCCATCACAACACAAGCCCAGAAATAAACTCACGCGCCCATGGTCAGTTACTCTTCGACAAAGAAGGCAAGAATATACAACGGGAAAAAGTCTCTTCAGCAAGTGGTGCTGGGAAAGCTGTCAATCAGTGCCCGTAAACCAGTGAAGTTAGAACACACCCTGGCACAATACACAAAAATAAACTCAAAATGGCTTAAAGACCTAAACAGAAGACCTAACACCATAAAACTCCTAGCAGAGAACACAGGCAAAACATCCTTTGACACAAATCATACCAAAATTCTCTTAGGCTGGTCTCCCAAGGCAATAGAAATAAAAGCTAAAATAAACAAATGGGATCTAATCAAATTTACAACTTTTTGCATAGCAAAGGAAACCACAACCATAAACAAAACAAAAAGAACCTATGGACTGGGGTGGGGGGGGAATGTTCGCAAATCATGCGACTGACAAGGGATTAATCTCCAAAATTTACCAACAGCTCAGGCTTCCAGGGCTTCCCTGGTGGCTCAGACGGTAAAGCATCAGCCTGCAATGCGGGAGACCTGGGTTCAATCCCTGGGTTGGGAAGATCCCCTGGAGAAGGCAATGGCAACCCACTCCAGTACTCTTGCCTGGAAAATCCCATGGACAGAGGAGCCTGGTAGGCTACAGTCCATGGGGTCGCAAAGAGTCAGACACACTGAGCAACTTCACTTAGTACTTCATGCAGCTCAATATAAAAAAAACCAAGTAACCCAATCAAAAGATAGCCAGAAGACCTAAATAGGCATTTCTCCAAAGAACAGATTCAGATGGCCAACAGGCACAGGAAAAGATGCTCAACATTGCTAATTATTAGAGAAGTGCAAATCAAAACTACAATAACACCTCATGTCAGTCAGAACGGTCATTGTTAAAAAGTCTAAAAATAACAAATGCTAGAGAAGGTATGGGGAAAGGGAACTCTCCTACACTGTTGGTGGGAGAGTAAGTTGATGCAGTCACTATGGAAAACAGTATAGAGTTGCCATATGATCCAGCAATCCCATTCCTAGCGATATATCCAAATAAAACTATAATTCAAAACGATACATGCAACTCTGTGTTCCTAACAGCACTATTCACAATAGCCAAGATACAGAAACAACCTAAATGTCCAACAGAGAAATGGATACAGTAGATGTGGTATATATACAATATGGAATACTAGTGGAATGAGAAAAGCTACTCACTGATGCAGTGAGTCTGTTTCATAGATAAGTTCATTTGCATCACATTTAAGATTCCACATACAAGTGATATTGCATGGTATTTGTCTTTCTGACTTACTTCATTTAGTATGATAATCTCTGTCTATCCATGTTGCTTAGTACTTCATGCAGCTCAAACAAGCCTCCAGTTCTTGGTGAAAATGGTTGGGACAGTCAACCTCACTATTTTGATTTCTTCAGGCAATGTAAGATCAGCATTTCTTGTTGCTTCTCCGGGGACTCTTCTTCAAACTTGGGAGTTTTCTTTTCCTATGTAAATGTTCATTTCTTCACAGTTTGTTTTTGCAAAATAGCCTTCAAATTTTTTAAGAGTTTTAAAAGCTTGGAATTTCAACGTACATTGTTTAAAGCATACATATTTGTATCTGATTAACATCATCTAAAATTCTACACTAAGGACGGAAAAAAATTCAGAAGAGAAAAGCCATACTTAGCAGAGGACACAAATGAGGTGATTCATACATGTCCACATTTTCTTTGACTCACACGGGACTTCAAAGCCGAGATTAACTTTTCAAAATTCAGCCTTCTGGTGCCCTAGCTTCATAACGAGCATTCTTTTTGTCGAGGAAAGACTTTCTGCAGCTTTTGTCAATGATGCATTGAGATTAAAAAGAATGAATAAAAGTTTTCCAAATTTCCAGAAAACTTCACAGATGAAGAGATATTTCTGGGCTTTCCTGATGGCTCAGTGGTAAAGACTCCACCTGCCAATGCAGGAGACGTGGGTTTTGGTCCAGGAAGATCCCCATGCCTCAAAGCAACTAAGCCTGTGAGCCACAACTACTGAACCGGTGCTCTAGAGCTGCAAGCCACAGCTACTGCAGCCTGCGTGCCCTAGAGCCTGTGCTCCCCAACAGGAGAAGCCACCACAATCAGGAGCCCATGCCCTGCAGCTAGAGAGGAGCCCCTGTTTGCGAGGACTCGAGAAAAGCCGATGCGGCAATGAAGACCCAGCACAGACAAAAATTAGTAATTTTTTTAAAAAAGAGATGTTTCCAAAAGAGCCAATTCTGCAAGTTGCAAAGAATGATTTTCAGGAGGCAGAAGTAAACTTTGGGATTAACCTCCTTGATTTTTGTATGAACTCCACTGTCGATACTGGCCACACATGCAGTACTCTTATGGAGCTAACCACGATGGAGGGTTATAAAAAACGATCCAGGTGTTTTAAGATACCTGTTAGTACACAAGCAGTCTTTCCATAAATAGAAGACTACTTCTTTATTTCAGCTCTATCACCTTCTCTATGGACATAGCTGATTAATTCACACATTTGATCTCTGTATGGAGCATCTGGAGTGCTACCAAAAAGAATTCCAAGTTACTTTGGGGTTTTTTTAAAAACTGCCACCACTGATGTCACGTTTTACTATGATTCCTTAGTTTTAAAACAATTATCTAGTAAAAAAATTTTCAATTCTAAAGATATTAAAATTAGTAAAACATCTCTCTCATACGCACTCAGTCACTTCAGTCATGTCCGACCCTTTGGGACCCTGTGGACTATAGTCCACCCGGCTCCTCTGTCCATGGGATTCTTAAGGCAAGAATTCTGGAGTGGGTTGCCATTCCCTTCTCCAAGGGATCTTTCTGACCCAGGGATCAAACCCACGTCTCTTTCGTCTCCTGCATTGCAGGCAGATTCTTTATCCAACGAGTCACCTGGGAAGCCAACATTTCATATATGAACCCAAATATGCACTTACCAAGCAAAATATTATATATTACACATCATATTTCACACTTTTGTCTATTTCATGTTTTTTTTTTAAGAAAAGACGTAAGTTTTTCAGAACAGTTTAAGACTCACAACAAAATTGAGAGGAAGGCACAAAGCTTATCCCCTGATCCCATACATGAATATCTACCCCCATTATCAACATCCTCCACCACAGTGGCACATTTGTTACAACTGATCAACCCATACTGATACCTCATAATCACCCAAAGTCTATAGTTTACATTAGGGTTCACTCACAATGTTGTACATTCTATGAGTTTGGACAAATGCATAATGTATGTATCCATCACTATTATGGCGTTTAGTGGTTTCCCTGTACCAAAAAGCCTCTGTGCTCTACCTATTCATCTCTCCCTCCACCTCCCAATCTGTAGCAATACCACTGATCTTTTAACTGTCTCCATAGTTTTGTCTTTTCCAGAATATCACATAACTGGAGTCATTTCAGATTAGCTTCTTTCACTTAGCAACATGACTCTCATTCTAAGGTTCCTCTTGAAATAACTTGCTTGAGAGACTTTATAATATCCCAACACTTACTTTAATTTTTGTAATTTATTTGAAGTATTCATTAATTTTGCCTCATATTATCTCCCATCATACTAAAACTATTTGCTCCAAAGTTACTCCTTTTAACAACAACAAATTTCAGATAAGATATTCTTTCCTGTCCAAAAGAAATACAGTCAGCACTTTCCCTTCCCCACAATGCCTACATTCTTTTTAAGACCCAGTACATCTCTGCTACATGGGCTACAACCAAAATCTGTAACTTCCCCAAGGCATTCTGAATGAGACTGTGCTGCTGTCTTGTGACCTGTCCAGTAAACATAAAAATTAAAATGCATATGTCTAATGTCGATGGAAGACAAGCAAGAAAGACATAAGCCTAACAATATGGATTTCAATGAGATACTTTAAAAATATGAAAATATTTTTGCATAAAGCAAGCCCAGGATAACAATGAAATCATCAGGAAACATGAACAATAATAGAGTCAATAAGGGAGGGCCGGAAAGCCGGGGATGAGGGGAAAATTCCTCTCTGACACAGTACTGAGTGTTAACAAGCATGTGAGCATGCTGAGTAAAGGTGAAATACAAACATGTGGAATACAGTTTAGCACTCTCTGTAAAAGCTATACCCACGCATACCCTAGCATTCAGCAATCTCACTGCCAGCAGAAATTCTGGTGGGGGAATACGTGCTCCGAGGGTCATACAGTAATGTTCATAGCAACATTATTCAGAAAAGCCAAAAATGGAAACTACCAAATCTCAACAGCAGAAAGTGTAACACAATGAAATATTACAAAACAGAGAGAGTAAACAAACTAGGGTTACACACCACAACGTATCTAAATGTCACAAATATAATGTTGAGCCAAGTTAGCCAGTCACAAAAGCATACAAATGATTTAGTTCCATGGAAACAAAACTGAAAACCAGGCAAAAATAAATTATAGTGTTAGAAGCCAGTTGTGGATCCACAAAAAGGAAAGAGGGTAGTAATCAGGGAAGCTGGCAAGAGCCGGGAACCTCTGAGGTGCTAGTAATGCTCTTGTTCCTTGGTCAGGATGACAGCTACATGGGTGTTCAACTTCTGATCATTCATTAAGCATTTTACTTATGTTCCGTTTCTTTTCTCTTGTGTGTTATACTCTGCAATAAATAAACACAAATCCCAGTCTGACACATTCCCACCAAATAAAGGCTGGAAAGAACTCAGACTAAGAGACTCCTGCCAGGAAACAGATTATGATAGCAAGTAGCAGTCACATCTCTTCACTTGCTAAAATACTGGCAAGTTTGAAAACTAAGAAATTTGGGACTGGCAAGAAACTGAATTCCCTGGAAGAACTACTCTAGAAGGAAACAAGGTGAATTAGGTATCAGCTCTCTTAACCAAATTTGGCAATAATTTATACTTTTAATCTATATTTCAGATGCCAATATTGATTTCTGAAATTTGCAAAGCAGCTCAAATTTTTACATCATTCTGATTTCCTCTTGTGAGCAATTATGGAAGTGTGGGAAGGCATTAAGAGATCATTCAATTCAACTTCTACCACCCCAGTCAAATGGTCATAAACACTCTTTAAAGATCCCTGCAAATGAGTTTGGAGTTGCTCTTCAGTTATTCATTCTAGCATAAACAGCCTTGACTCTGATACAGCCTCTCCTGGGAGTAACCTCGACCTCTAACACTCCTCTTCAAGCTCTCGTCTTCCCTCAGGTCAGTCCTACTACAGCTGAATGAAAAAATACCATAAATAACAAATGAAAGAATCATCTCGCCTTCCAGTTACATTATCTCTTTCCTTTATCCTTTCCTCCTCTAATCACCTTCACAGCTCTCTTCTGAATCTCCTAAGGAGCAAAATTACAAAACTGATTAAAGTGTTATTGTTATGATTTTAATGAGCTAAATAAAATAGTACCTTGACTCCTACATGACACAGAATTATCATTCCCCTAACATTTCAGAATAAGAAGATAACTTCAAAAATCACAGAAGAGAAATATACTGAGTTTTGGATTCAAGTCTCACCTAAACTTTAAAGTATTGCTCAAATATAAATATAATTAGCATGTATAAAATCAGGGTAGGCAGAGGGTTCAGAAAACGATTTTAAACCTACCACATACCTATAGTGAAAGTGAAGTCGCTCAGTTGTGTCTAGCTCTCTGTGACCCCATGGACGGTAGCCTACCAGGATCCTCCGTCCATGGGATTTTCCAGGCAAGAGTACTGGAGTGGGTTGCTGTTTCCTTCTCCAGGGGATCTTCCCAACCCAGGGATCAAACCAGGGTCTCCCGCATTGTAGCCAGACGCTTTACTGTCTCAGCCACCAGGGAAGTCCGTACCACATACCTATAATGGCTTGCAAAACACCACCAAACCAGCCTAAAATGTCACCATCAGAAATCGGTAGTTCTAGGATAGAAAACACAGAGATACGCCCATGCACTTTATGGTCAATTATTCTATGACAAAGCAGGAAAGACTAAATGATGTTGGAAAGACAGTCTCTTTGACAAATGGTGCTGGGAAAACTTGACAGCCACATGTAAAAAAGTGAAATTAGATCATTCCTTAACTCCATACACAAAAATAAGCTCAAAATGGATTAAAGACCTAAATGTGAAACCAGACAAAATAAAACTCCAAGAGGAAAACATAGGTAGAATACTGACATAAATCACAGCAACATCTTTTTTGATCCATCTCCCAGAATAATGGAAATAAAGGCAAAAATAAACAAATGAGACCTACTTAAACTCAAAAGCTCTTGCACATGAAAGGAAACAATAATCAAAATAAAAAGACAACCCAGATTGGGAGAAAATGTTTGCAAATGACGTGACCAATAAGGGATTAGTCTCCAAAATTTACAAACAGCTTATGATGCTTAATAGCATCAAAACAACCCACTCAAAAAAAAAAAAAAAAGGCAGAATACCTGAACAGACTTTTCTCCAAAGAGGACATGCAGATAGCCAGTAGACACATGAGAAGATGTTCAACATTGCTAAATGCAAATCAAAACTAAATGCTAAACGCAAATGCAAAATGAGATATCACCTCACATGGGTCAGAATGGCTATCATCAAAAAATCCACAAACAGCAAATGCTGGAGAGGGTGTGGAGAGAAGGAACCCTACTGCACTGCTGGCGGGAATAGGCAAACTGATACAGCTACTATGGTGAACAATATAGAGGTTCCTTCAAAAGCTAAAAATAGAGCTGCCATATGACTCTGCAATCCCACTCTTGGGCATTATCTGGAGAAAAACATGGCCCGAAGAGAGATACGCACCCCAATGTTGATTGCAGCACTGTTTACAGTAGCCAAGACATGGAAGCAGTCTAAATGTCTACCAACAAAGGGATGGATAGAGGAGAGACTGTGCATATATGCAGAAGGAAATGGCAACCCCCTCCAGTGTTCCTGCCTGG
The DNA here is from genome assembly GCF_042477335.2 of Ovis canadensis. Taxonomy (NCBI): domain Eukaryota; kingdom Metazoa; phylum Chordata; class Mammalia; order Artiodactyla; family Bovidae; genus Ovis; species Ovis canadensis. The sequence goes on along the minus strand of NC_091250.1, from coordinate 38,122,156 downwards.
GAAATTCCACAGACAGAGGAGCCTGGCAAGCTACAGCCCATGGGGGCACAAAGGGTCAGACGCAACTGCGTGACTAAGCAACCACAGCACACTCAGGAGATGCACCATCGCAAGTTTAGCTGCGTAATGATCAAGGGGTGAATGTGTCCAGGAAGCAGGTGGAGGAAGAGAAAGGAGAGCAGCCTTTTCATGCCCCTGCCCTGTCACTACCCATCTCTCTTCCCCAAAGGTAACAATTAACCCGGGTGCTATCATATGACAGATTTTTTTTTTTAAGGTAAACTTTCATTTTCTTAAATTCAACATAATTTATTGGGCAATCATAATATGCCTGGTGCTGAGGAGACAGGTAGTGAAAGAGGAATCCTGCTCGTGGAGCTCACACTCTGCTGAGAAAAACAGAGCAATTCAGTAAATCAGTAGTTACAAGTGTTCACCGTGCTGAGTGTTATGAGAGCAGAGGAATGAGGCTATGGGAGCTGACATCAGGGCACCCTGGAAACCAGTCACTGGGCTTCGGGATACAGTGAGGGGAAAGGGCAAACAGTACAAATGTCCTATGGATCAGAGTGCCAATTAGGGCTTTGCTTTCAGCTGTATAAACATTAGGGCCACTTCATTCTTCCCGAAGTTAAGAAGTATATGGGATGTGTGATGCAGAGGGGAATATACTCTCACTGGAGCTGACTCCAAGTTACCAAACTGTGTATGAGGCTCCAGCTAACTGATAGGAAAGACATGTGAAGTGAACATACTGAAAACATTGCAAAATAAAATTTTTCTCTACAAGAGAAAAAAATAAAGATATAGTACATATAAACAGTGGAATTACTCAGCCATTAAAAGAGAATGAAATAATGCCACTTGCAGCAACATGTATGGACCTAGAGAGTGTCATACTGAGTGAAGTAAGTCAGACAGAGAAGGAGAAATACCATACAATATCCCTTATATGTGGAATCTAGAAAGAAATGATACAAATGAACTTACTTACAAAACAGAAAAAGACTCGCAGACTTAGAAAATGAACTTAGGGTTGCCAGGGAAGGGATAGTTAGGGGCTTTGGGAAGGTCATGCACACACTGCTGTATTTAAAACAGATAACCAACAAAGACCTATTGTACAGCACATGGAACTCTGCTCATTGTTATGTGCCAGCCTGCATGGGAGAGGGGTTTGGGGGAGAATGGAAACATGGATATGTATGGCTGAGTCCCTCTGCTGTTCACCTGAAAATACCACAACATTGTTAATCAGCTATATCTCAATATGAAATGTTTTTGGTGTTAAAAAATTAAAATTAAAAAAAGAAATCAATAATTCTTTCAAAGTGAAGATACTGTGACTCTCAGAAAAGAGACGCACAGTTTTCAACCCCAGTGCTGCCTCACAGTCCTATCACAGTGCCTTAGCTCTCTCCAGCCTTTTCTTAAGTCTTCGCTTTCCTCAAATATCTAGCTTGGCCTCCATTACTTGAGTAACTTAAGTAGTTCATTCCCTGACGATGGCTAAAACCATCTATATTCCGTTGACTTTCTGTATCTTTAACCTAGATCTAATTCTTAAACTCTAGACACACATAATGAAGTGCTCATCAAATATTATTGTGGGGATATCTCTCAATCACTCCACACAAAACACCTGTAACACAGAAATAATTTTCATTTCATCTCATCTTCCAAATGTGTTCTTCATTCTGAGTCTTTAACACAGAACTGCCACCTGACATTCAGGTGCACAAACCAGCAAATTAAGAATCATTCATAAATCATCCTCTCCTATCTCTATACATCATTAAGCCTCCTAAATTTCTCTCAAATTTTACCTCCTAATCTCTCTCAAATCTAACTCCTCAGCAGTAGTCATCTTGTGCCTGAGTTACCACCATAATCTTCTGACTGGCCTCCTAATCCTGTCATTCTTCCAATCTTATCTACATAATCTACATAAAACAAGTATGATCACTGCTCTCCCCTTCAGTTCAGTTCAGTTCAGTCGCTCAGTCATATCCGACTCTTTGCGACCCCATGAATCGCAGCACGCCAGGCCTCCCCGTCCATCACCAACTCCCGGAGTTCACCCAGACTCACGTCCATCGAGTCCGTGATGCCATCCAGCCATTTCATCCTCTGTTGTCCCCTTCTTCTCCTGCCCCCAATCCCTCCCAGCATCAGAGTCTTTTCCTATGAGTCAACTCTTCGCATGAGATGGCCAAAGTACTGGAGTTTCAGCTTTAGCATCATTCCTTCCAAAGAAATCCCAGGGCTGACTCCTTCAGAATGGACTGGTTGGATCTCCTTGCAGTCCAAGGGACACTCAAGAGTCTTCTCCAACACCACAGGTCAAAAGCATCAATTCTTCGGCACTCAGCCTTCTTCACAATCCAACTATCACATCCATACATGACCACTGGAAAAACCACAGCCTTGACTAGACGGATCTTTGTTGGCAAAGTAATGTCTCTGCTTTTGAATATGCTATCTAGGTTGGTCATAACTTTACTTCCAAGAAGTAAGTGTCTTTTAATTTCATGGCTGCAGTCACCATCTGCAGTGATTTTCGAGCCCCCAAAAATAAAGCCTGACACTGTTTCCACTGTTTCCCCATCTATTTCCCATGAAGTGATGGGACCAGATGCCATGATCTTCGTTTTCTGAATGTTGAGCTTTAAGCCAACTTTTTCACTCTCCTCTTTCACTTTCATCAAGAGGCCTTTTAGTTCCTCTTCACTTTCTGCCATAAGGGTGGTGTCATCTGCATATCTGAGGTTATTGATATTTCTCCCGGCAATCTTGATTCCAGCTTGTGCTTCTTCCAGCCCAGCGTTTCTCATGATGTACTCTGCATAGAAGTTAAATAAGCAGGGTGACAACATACAGCCTTGATGTACTCCTTTTCCTATTCGGAACCAGTCTGTTGTTCCATGCCCAGATCTAACTGTTGCTTCCTGACCTGCATACAGATTTCTCAAGAGGCAGGTCAGGTGGTCTGGTATTCCCATCTCTTTCAGAATTTTCCACAGTTTATTGTGATCCACACAGTCAAAGGTTTTGGCATAGTCAATAAAGCAGAAATACATGTTTTTCTGGAACTCTCTTTGCTTTTTTGATGATACAACGGATGTTGGCAATTTGATCTCTGGTTCCTCTGCCTTTTCTAGAACCAGCTTGAACATCAGGAAGTTCACGGTTCATGTATTGCTGAAGCCTGGCCTGGAGAACTTTGAGCATTACTTTACTAGAGTGTGAGATGAGTGCAATTGTGCGGTCGTTTGAGCATTCTTTGGCTCTCCCCTTAAAACCCTTCAAAAATCCCCAATGTCCTCAGGACAGTCTAATTCCTTCACATGGCTTACTAGGCTCCATGGAATCTTGCCCCAGCCTACCTTTATAACATCATCCTATTCTACCTCAGACTCAAACACAGCCACACTGAAATTTCTTTCACCTCCACAAACACACAATATTCCTTCAAGACCCTGGGTTTGACATACTCTTGCCCTCTGCCTCTTTGCTGTACTGCACAGTTGAATTCTACTGTTCCCTCAGGGCACAGATCACCTTCTCTGCAAGTCTGTCCATGGTGGCCCTGCCCTGTGCTCACATAGTGCTCTATATTTCTCCAGAGTGCTTATCGTACTTTATTGCAATTGCTTGTTTAAATATTTAATTTCCCAGCTGAATTATTAGTTTTACTAAAATCTTAGAAAGAAATGGACAGGGTGTCTTATTCACTGTTCTATCGTCAGAGCCTATCAAAGTGGCAGGAACACAGTAGATGATCCCTAAGTACTGAGTGAATGAATGAGCTTCAAAAATACTCTACAGCAGCCCCAGCGAACAGGCACATTGCACAAACATGCATTAACACAAGGAGTGAGGCAGTACTTATTCCTTTACTCCTGTAGCTCATCAGTTGAAAGTGGCATCTTTGTATTAATAAACAATAATGCAACCATATTAGCCTGAACTGAAATAGACTTATATCCAACACACACAACAACTCAGAAGTTCCTTTTCTTTTTCTTTGGTAAGGTGGAATGACTCATTCTTTTCTACCCTTTCATAAAGATAACTCACAAGAAACTCAACATGGGAGAGCACACATGTCTTCTGTCAAGACAGAATGAGAGGGAAAGTCTTGGCTCTTTAGGTAACTCTAGGACATGCTTCCTGTAGATATTATGGGCACATACACACACACTCACAGTGCCTCAGATAATACAGAGCATAACTAAACAATCACAAAACAGAAAAGGAGCTCCTGAAGGGTAGAGCTCCAAACTGAGCTTGGTGTCTGGCCCACAGAAGAGGTAATACATGTTGATGCATAAAACCAATACAATATTGTAAAGTAAAATAAATAAATTTATATTAAAAAAAAATGGGAGGTGACACCAGAGGACAACCACAGCCAGTGCCAGTCGCAAACACCAAAGGCTGATGTCAGGGGAAATAGAAAATCTATGGGAGTAATTAACACCACTTACTATACACTATCCCAAGCCACACTGAAGTTACCTCATCTTTATTGTCCCAGCATACATGCATGAAAATGGCATTTGAAGGACAATAAGTAGTCTGAAGCTAATAAATACCAAGCAATCCCTAGTCCTGGCAGGACCTAGTCATTTCTTTAGACCAAAGTCAAATTGCGTCCTTCAATATCCTCTATCTGAGGTTACCATATGACTTATTTAAAGATTTGGAGGCAAAATAGATGGTTATTCCTTCAGAGGAAAACACTTTTATTGCATTTTTTATTTATTTATTTTTAATTGAACGATAATTGCTTTACAATAATGGTTCAATCTCTGCCATACAGCAGTATGAATTGCATTTTGCTTTAAATTCCGGTCCCAGCTATATTTGGAGCAGGGTAAGATTGATCCTTCTCGAGAGGTACTTCAACAGCATTACTTTAAAGCGCAAGGGCTGTTTATCCCCACTGTCTTCTCTAGACAGCTCCATGCCCAATCTCAACTCAATTTTCGAATATTTAAAGTAACATGAAGATGCAGTTTTATGCATAATGACTTAGAAGTTTTAATCCCAAAGCAGAACTGAAACATGTTACTTTGGAGGAGGGATCCTGAAGTTCACCTATCATTTTGCCAGTCAGCATCAGAGAGGTTTGCTTTGCAACCGAAGATGGAGAAGCTTTATACAGTCAGCAAAAACAAGACCGGGAGTTGACTGTGGCTCAGATCATGAACTCCTTATTGCAAAATTCAAACTTATATTGAAGAAAGTAGGGAAAACCAATAGGCCATTAAGGTATGACCTAAGTCAAGTCCCTTATGATTATACAGTGGAAGTGACAAACAAATTCAAGGGATTAGATCTGATAGACAGAGTGTCTGAAGAACTCTGGACGGAGGTTTGTGACATTGTACTGGAGAAAGTGATCAAAACCATCCCCAAGAAAAAGAAATGCAAAAAGGCAAAATGGCTGTCTAAGTGTTAAAAATAGCTGAAAAAAGAAGAGAAGCTTTTCTTTTTGAATTCCAGGAAAAAAGGAAAGATATACCCATTTGAATGCAGAGTTCCAAAGAATAGCAAGGAGAGATAAGAAAGCCTTCCTCAGTGATCAATGCAAAGAAATAGAGAAAAACAATGGAAGGGGAAAGACTAGATGTCTCATGAAAATTAGAGCTACCAAGGGAACATTTTATGCAAAGATGGAAACAATAAAGGACAGATATCATAAGGACCTACAGGAAGCAGAAGATATTAAGAAGAGGTGGCAAGAATACCCACAAGAACTAAACAAAACAGATATTAATGATCCAGATAACCACAATGGTGTGATCACTCACCGTGAGCCAGACATCCTGGAATGTGAAATCAAATGGGCCTTAGGAAGCATTACTATGAACAAAGCTAGTGGAGGTGATGGAATTCCAGTTGAGCTATTTCAAATCCTAAAAGATGATGCTGTGAAAGTGCTGCACTCAATACGCCAGCAAATTTGGAAGACTCAACAGTGGCCACAAGACTGGAAAAGGTCAGTTTTCATTTCAATTGCAAAGAAAAGCAATGCCAAAGAATGTTCAAATTACCACACAATTGCACTCATCTCACACGCTAGCAAAGTAATGCTCAAAATTCTCCAAGCGAGACTTCAACCATAGGTGAACCATGAACTACCGAATGTTCAAGGTGGGTTTAGAAAAGGCAGAGGAACCAGAGATCAAATTGCCAACATCCACTGGATCATCAAAAAGGCAAGAGAGTTCCAGAAAAAAATCTACTCTGCTTCATTGACTACAGTAAAGCCTTTGACTGTGTGGATCACAACAAACTGTAGAAAATTCTTAAAGAGATGCAATACAAGACCACCTTACCTAACTCCTGAGAAACCTGTATGCAGGTCAAGAAGCAACACTTAGAACCAGGCATGGAATAACAGACTGGTTCCAAATTGGGAAAGGAGGAGGTCAAGGCTGTATATTGTCACCCTGCTTATTTAACTTATATGCAGAGTACATCATGAGAAACGCCGGGCTGGATGAAGCACAAACTGGAATCAAGATTGCCCAGAGAAATATCAATAACCTCAGATATGCAGATGTCACCACCCTTATGGCAGAAAGTATAGAGGAACTAAAGAGCCTCTTGATGAATGTGAAAGGGGAGAGTGAAAAAGTTGGCTTAAAACTCAACATTCAGAAAACTAAGATCATGGCATCCAGTCCCATCACTTCATGGGAAATAGATGGGGAAACAATGGAAACAGTGAGAGACTTTACTTTTTTGGACTCCAAAATCACTGCAGATGGGACTGTAGCCATGAAATTATAAGACTCTTGCCTCCTGGAAGAAAGGCTATAACAAATCTATACAGCGTATTAAAAAGCAGAGACATTACTTTGCTGACAAAGGTCCATATGGTCAATGCTATGGTTTTCCAGTGGTCATGTATGGATTTGAGAGTTGGACTATAAAGAAGGCTGAACACTGAAGAATTGATGCTTTTGAACTGTGGTGTTGGAGAAGACTCTTGAGAGTCCCTTGGATTGCAAAGAGATCAAACCCAGTCAATCCTAAAGGAAATCAGTTCTGAACATTCATTGGAAGGACTGATGCTGAAGCTAAGGCTCCAATACACTGGACAGCCGATGCGAAGATCTGACTCATTGGAAAAGACCACGATGCTGAGAAATATTGAAGGCAGGAGGAGAAGGGGATGACAGAGGATGAGATGGTTGGATGGCGTCACTGACTCAATGGACATGAGTTTGAGCAAGCTCTGGGAGAGGGAATCCCGGCATGCGGCAGTCCATGGGGTCGCAAACAGTCAGACACGACTGAGCAACTGAGAAGCTCAGAGAGGCTTGAGGATACAAAGCACATCATGAGAGGGGGGTGGCCTGATGAAACTACATTTGACGGTCAGAAGCTTAATCCCCTCCTGCCACTAGACTCTTTGAATGATAACAACCAGTTTTATATTCCCCAGACACAAGACTGGAGAATGTCCTCACTGGCAAAGCTAAACACACAGATACAGACACACAGACACACACACAGAAGATCTATACACACATGGGCATCACCACATGATAAAGCTGAATTTCCACCTCAATACTGAACACTGAGGCTCACACAGGTCTTCTCATCTGCATTTTTGTGATTTAATCTTCAGAATAAATCCATAGCAAGAATAACTGACACTCCAGGAAAGTCTCTAAGATAAAAGAGCCTAAAACAAGTAAAGAAATAAAGGAATGTGGAAAACAAAAATGCAAAGAAAACTTCAAAACTAATAATTAAAATTCTCAGAGAAATAAGAAGATACTATAACCGTGAAATATAAATATGATGCATTTTTAAAATATCAAAACTGTTTAGAAATAGTTAAAGTGATAACAAAATATATGTAATTTTAAAACATAAGATAATCCTACTGTGTAGCACAGGGAACTCTGCTCAACATTATGTGGCAGCATGGAAGGAAGGGGAGTTGGGGGGAGAGTGAATACATGTATATGTATGGTTGAGTCCCTCTGCTGTCTACCTGAAATTATCACAACATTGTTAATCAGCTATACTCCAACATAAAATGAGAAGTTTTAAAAAATTAAGATAAAATCAAGTAAATTTCCCAGAACACAGAATAAGACAAGATGGGATAAAGAAGGGGATATCTAAGAATAATTCTCACTCTAGGAGGTCCATTCTGATTAATAGCTGTACCAGAAATATAAAACAAAACCAGACTGAGTTTCAGGATCAGAAGAGCCCACAAGACAACCAGCACAACAAAAACAAAAATCCACTCATTTTCGAATTTTCAAATACTAGATAATCAAAGATAACAAAATCCTAAAAGCTTCCAGAAGTAAACACAAACAGATCTATATAAGAAAACAGAGATTAGAATGTAATTACACTTTATCTACAACACATTCTCAGGAATCTACTGAAGAAAGTGTTTTAACATAAGTGGAGGGTCAAAAAAAAAAAGAGAGAGAGAAAGAAATATGGGTCTAAAGAATCAGGATTCTATTTTTAATCCAAGAGAAAGATGAAGGAAATACTCAGAACTCCTAGAAGACAGATGGAGGGAATTTCTAGAATGATAATAAAAGGAAGTTGCAGTTAAATAGAAGGTCTAGACAGGAAATAAGCAAGATCAGGGAGACGAGAAAATGGCTCTAGGAGACAGAGTTTCAAAATATAACAAAATTTAAAAAAATAATAATAAACAATAAATAGATTACCAGTGAGTGTGACTAAATTTAAAAGGTATATTCGAGAGTCTGTACATGATTTAAAGGAAGTAAAAAAGAGAAAACAAAAACTGGAAACATGAGGAAATTATTTACTGTTAGGAAAACAGAAAATTGCACAAGAAAGAAAATATAATTTCAGGACACCATGTGGTTCAAGTTTGAAGAGAGTTTTCATAACATAATAGTATAAACACTGAAAACTGAGTTAACAAAAAATGGGCATATGACTACATTGGGAGGGAGACGGAGGCAAGATGGTATATTGGGGGCCAAGGGGGGTCATCAGAGAGAATCATATAGGTTCCTCATCCTCTAGGTCTGAAGTCCATAGATAACATACCAAACTGAAAAATTAGCAAATACTGGTAGAAGCAGGTTATTTGAGGAAATGAAAGTAATCAGCAGAATATACAAGTAAAAGTTAAAAAGTATTGATTCTGAGGAGTAGAAAACAGAAATAGAAAGGGTTGGATGGACAAGGGATTCTATTTTTCACATGAAACTTATAGTTAATATTTGAGCTGTAAAATTATGTATGGCTTCCCTGTGACTCAGCAATAAAGAACCCACCTGCCAATGCAGGAGACATGGGTTCGATCCCTGGGTCGGGAAGATCCCCTGGAAAAAGAAATGGCAACCCACTCCAGTATTCTTGCCTGGAGAACATCATGGACAGAGGAGCCTGGCGGGCTACAGTCCATGGGGTTGCACTGAGTAAGCAACAACAATAAAATTACATATATCTATTATGTTGGCATAAAGCACAATTTAAAGCACAGTAGAATATAGAATATAAAGAAAATAACGTGCAATGTCTGGCCCATTAAAAAGACAAATACACATATATTAGAAGCTTTTAAATGCATGACTATTACTAGCAACTATCTCCAAGTGGTGGGGTTACAGAAGTTTTGTTGTTTTCTTCTGTTTCTATAAAGATCTGTATTGCTATTTTAACAAAAATATATATACTTTTTTCACAAAATATCTTAAAGTATTTGCTTACCTTAGCTGATTTTTCAAAACGTAAGCCTCCATCCAGCTCAAAAGTAACTGTCATGTTGTACCCAGTCTGGTTTCCGTGTCCATGAGGCCACCAAGTTTCTACAATAACAGCCTTTTAAAGAATAATATTAAGTTCGTCTAAGTAATCTGTGGCATATTTTCAGCAAAATAATACAGTAATTCAGAGCATCATAGCAACTTCTCATAGTCAAGCACAGAGCAATATCAATCTCCCTCCCTGTTTCATGCCAAATTATACCAATCCATAGATAACAAACATTTAAAAAACATGACATGCTGGGAGTTTAGCATGGATTAATTTATATCAAAAGGGAGGAGAAAGAACGAAAAGAACAAAATAATGTGGGCATTCAGAAAAACAAGTATTCCCATCCCAACACTCAGTTCAGTTCAGTCACCCAGTCGTGTCCGATTGCGACCCCATGAGTCGCAGCACGCCAGGCCTCCCTGTCCATCACCAACTCCCGGAGTCCACCCAAACCCATGTCCATTGAGCCGGTGATGCCATCCAACCATCTCATCCTCATTCCAACACTCAGTTGACATTTATTCTACATTCTTAACATTTAGAATTGGACTTTGAGGTGAACTCTTCTTTCAAGCCCATGACTAGAAAAGTGTTTTGAGTTCTTACTTTATCTGAACAGACACTGAATGCTGATTTGCTCCATCCTTTTCAGCTCACAATTGTCAATTGCAAGAAAAGAAAATGAAAAAGAGAAAGTAAAATCCAGTCCACTTCTACTCATGAAAGATTATAAACTGAGAATTAGAATTCTGTATTCAGATAAGCACCAATATTCAAAATAGTTTACCAGTATCAAAAATAATCACAGCATTCAAATATGATGGTTAGGATGCATTTTGGATTTAAGATACTGCAAATACTGCAGAAAAAATAAACTATAACACACCTGACTTCTTGAGAGGAGAGGATGCCAAATTAATCACATAACCTCCATTGTATTATTCTTAAAATTGGAAGAAATCATTCCTTAGCTAGCACACACAAAAAATATATAACAGGTTAAAAGTAAAGGAGAAAATGGAAAAGGCACATTTTCCCTTAACATTCAGTTCCTTTTTTCTAAGCATTTCTTTTGAACAATATTGCTTTCCATCTTGTAGCCTCTCAGAAAGTGCTGGCATTCACCTTGTCGATTTTCACAAAGAGCTTAACAGTCCTTTCTCCATGTCGAAGTTCAATGTTGTTTCTCTGCTGTATGTTTAATTCAGGGATGGCTACAATCGCTTCACCAGAAACCAGCTTTGAACTGACAACATCAAAAGAAGACTCTATTTTAAGATTCCATGTCTCCATATAGTTATCTAAGGTATAAAAAGAAAAAATATATATATTATGTAGAATTCTTTGAAAAAAGACCAAAGCAGCTTCTAAACTGTAAGTGCTCCACAAATGCAATCATGATCAAGAGTTCAGTGAAAACTGTTTTAATGTTTAATCTTTCATTCTAAAGAAGAATAACCAAAGTTATATTTTTTGTATATACTTCTACTCAAAACTATTACAATCGTAAGTCACAAAAACTTTATAAACAAGGCATAAGTAGAAAATTATAAGTGAAAAGATAGTATAAATCTTTCAAGATTGATAAACTCTTGCTTTTTCCTTTTTGTAAAGTAAAAATACTAAGGGTTTTTAAGCCATATAATAAGTTATAAACTTAGTTGTATTAGAATTAATCAGATGTGCAAAAAATAAAGATGTATTTTAAATGTAGATTATTAATCCAAGAAATAGAACCATCTATATGCCATGTACTTTGCTGAGTGATAGGACTTAAATAGCAACCAGGGTAAACAAACATGGCCCCTGCACCTATGAGCTAAGAGAATAACGGGATATGGATAAGCACAAAAGTGTGATAATGCAACAGGAGAACTGAAAGGTTATCCAGAAAAGTATTCATATTCCCTTTACCACATTTTAATCATTTTTAAATGGAAGCACGCACTCCAATCTGATCCAAAGCTATTTATTTTCTAAAATATCCCTAAATCTTTGACACTTGCCTCACCTTTAGCTCCTAATCATATTGCCTCTGGCTTCCCTTGTGTGCATACTAAGTCACATCAGTCATGTCTGACTCTGAGCAACCCTATGGACTGTAGCCCACCAGGCTCCTCTGTCCATGGGATTCTCTAGACAAGAATACTGGGGTGGGTGGTCATGCCCTTCTCCAGGGGATCTTCCAACCCAGGGACTGAACCCACATCTCTTACATCTCCTGCACTGGCAGGCACGTACTTTACCACTAGTGCCACCTGGGAAGCCCTTCAGTTCAGTTCAGTCGCTCAGTTGTATCCGACGCTTTGCGACCCCATGAATCACAGCATGCCAGGCCTCCCTGTCCATCACCAATTCCCGGAGTTCACTCAGACTCACGTCCATCAAGTCAGTGATGCCATCCAGCCATCTCATCCTCTGTCGTCCCTTCTCCTCCTGCCCCCAATCCCTCCCAGCATCAGAGTCTTTTCCAATGAGTCAACACTTTGCATGAGGTGGCCAAAGTACTGGAGCTACAGCTTTAGCATCATTCCTTCCAAAGAAATCCCAGGGCTGATCTCCTTGCAGTCCAAGGGACTCTCAACAGTCTTCTCCAACACCACAGTTCAAAAGCATCAATTCTTCGGTGCTCAGGCTTCTTCATAGTCCAACTCTCACATCCATACATGACCACAGGAAAAACCATAGCCTTGACTAGATGGACCTTAGTTGGCAAAGTAATGTCTCTGCTTTTGAATATGCTTTTTAGGTTGGTCATAACTTTTCTTCCAAGGAGTAAGCGTCTTTTAATTTCATGACTGCAGTCACCATCTGCAGTGATTTTGGAGCCCCCAAAAATAAAGTCTGACACTGTTTCCACTGTTTTCCCATCTATTTCCCATGAAGTGATGGGACCGGATGCCATGATCTTCGTTTTCTGAATATTGAGCTTTAAGCCAACTTTTTCACTCTCCTCTTTCACTTTCATCAAGAGGCTTTTTAGTTCCTCTTCACTTTCTGCCAGTAAGAAAGCCCTTACTATCTCTTATTTCAAGAAATAACAACATTTACTAAGAACATACTATGACCTAGGCATTGCATTATGACCCCAACATGTATTAACTTATTTAAGCATCACACTATTGCTATAAGGTAAATTCCACTATTATCATGTTATAAATGAGAAACCCGATTCAGAGAAGTTAAATAACTTACCCAAGGTCCCACAGCTAGTAAGCAGCACAACTTGGATGTGAACCAAGACAGTCTAAAACTAGAGACTGCACACTTAACCTTTAAATGTGGCCACTCTCACCCAAATAATTTCACCCGAACCATATCTTAGTGGTGTTCAGGATTTCTACAGTGGGGAGAGGGTTTTATTATATAGAAGAACATGATGGCAAGCTATGCCAGACATCAAATATGTCCTCTGGCTGAGTCTTTGACCAAAACAGCACACATCTGCAAAACTGCTGAAGTGTGCTGCCAGATCACCTAGCCTACTTTCTAATGTGTTTCATTTCTCCAGACCACAGGCTGCCAAACTACAGTCTGTGGGCCAAACCTGGACTACCTCCTGTTTCTACAGATAAAATTCCATTGGAACACAGCTGCTATGGGTTGAATTGTATCATTTCTCCCACCCAGACTCCATGTGTTGAAGCTCTAACCCTTAATGTGATTCTATCTGGAGACAGGGTCTTTCAGGAGGTAATTATGTTAAATGAATTAATAAGGCTGGGGGTCCTATTCCGATAGGAAGGTAGCCTTACAAGAGGAGAAAAAGAGCAATTTCTCTCTCTCCCTCTCCCCCTCCCTCCTTCCCTGCCTCCCCCGCTTCATGTCTCTCACCCCCTTCCCTTTTGCTGTCTCTCTCCCCTTCCGTGTCCTTCCCTCCGTGTGTCTCCCCCCGTCCATGGCTCTCTGTCTCCCACTCTCTCCCTCTCCCTCCCCCTTCCCGTCTCTCCCTCCCTCCCAGTCTCTCTCCCCCTCCATCTCGCTCCCCTCCCCGTCTCTTCCTCCCCGTCTGTCTCCCTCCCCCTCCGTCTCCCTCCCCCTCCATCTCGCTCCCCTCCCCGTCTCTCCCTCCGCGTCTGTCTCTCTCCCCCTCCATCTCGCTCCCCTCCCCGTCTCTCCCTCCCCGTCTGTCTCTCTCCCCCTCCATCTCGCTCCCCTCCCCGTCTCTCCCTCCATCTCCCCCCTTCCCCCTCCCCCACCACCACAGGAGAACATAACTAGGAAGTTTACCATCTACAAGCCGGGGAGCAGGCTGTCGCCACAAACCAAATTGGCCAGCACCTTCATCTTTGACTTTCCAGCTTCCAGAAGCACGAGAAATCAGTTTCTGTGGCTGAAGCTGCCCAGTCTTCAGTATTTTGTTCCAGCAGCCCAGACAGCAGCCCATGCTCCATGCTCGCTGCTCACGAACTGCTCTCAGTTGCCTTCATGCCACAAAGGCAGAGGTGAGTAAAAGCAACAAAGGCCACATGAACCTAAACACTAAAATATTCACTACCTGACCCTTTACAGAAAAGCTTGCTGCTCTCTCTCCTAAAATATATCCCCCCAAATGCCATTCTAATCTTTCTTTAACATGTGTAATGACAAAAATTCCCGCCTCCCTTTTTTCAGGCCTTGACTAGTAGTGAAGCACAAGCTGGAATGAAGATTGCCAGGAGAAATATCAACAGCCTCAGATATGCAGATGGCACCACCCTTATGGCAGAAAGCAAAGAGGAACCAAAGGGTCTCTTGATGAAAGTGAAAGAGAGTGAAAAAGCTGGCTTAAAACTCAACATTCAAAAAACTAAGATCATGGCACCCAGTCCCATCACTTCATGGCAAATAGATGGGGAAACAATGGAAACAGTGAGAGACTTTACTTTTTTGGCCTCCAAAATCACTGCAGATGGTGACTGCAGTGATGAAATTAAAAGATTGCTTGCTCCTTGGAAGAAAAGCTATGACCAATGTATACAACATATTAAAAAGCAGAGATATTACTTCGCCAACAAACGTCCACTGAGTCAAAGCTATGGTTTTCCAGTGGTCACATATGGATGTGAGAGTTGGACTATAAAGAAGGCTGAACACTGAAGAACTGATGCTTTTGAACTGTGGTGTTGGAGAATTCTCGAGAGTCCCTTGGACTACAAGGAGATCCAACCAGTCTATCCTAAAGGAGATCACTCCTGAATTTTCACTGGAAGGACTGATTCTGAAGCTGAAACTCCAATACTTTGGCCACCTCATGCGAAGAGCTGACTCACTGGAAAAGACCCTGATGCTGGGTAGTATTGGGGGCAGGAGGAGAAGGGGACGACAGAGGATGAGATGGCTGGATGGCATCACCAACTCAATGGACATGAGTTGACTAAGCGCTGGGAGTTGGTGATGGACAGGGAAGCCTGGCGTGCTGCAGTCCATGGGGTCGCAAAGAGTCAGACAGGACTGAGCAACTGAACTGACCGACTGACTAGTGGAGTCATTCTCTACACTGATCTCAAATCCACTTTTCCTTCCACCTACGGGTTTCAGTTCTGCCCTCTAGGCCCCTCCTACCAATCAATAACCACTAATGTCAAGCAGGCTCTTCAGCTGTTTTCTATCACTTCTTCAACAGAGAATCTGCTGCTTGTAACTGCTTCCAGCTGTAACAGTAACTCCCAAAGGTTACTGGCAAAATTGCCCAGTGTCTACTGCTTCTAACACAGAAAGTTCTAAAATAAACCAACACACCTCTGGAGCTCATCCCATTATTTTCCTTGAGTGCCACGAAATGAAAAAACTAAGGCTGAGAAATTATTTTAACCCAACATGACGAGTTACAAGCCTCTCGTCATTACCAAACCCTACACCAACACATTTTGCTCTCATCTTCCAAATGGAGTACCACCCGTCCCACCAGAAGTCATGGAAAATTTCAGTAGTTTAGGTTCACAGAGCACACTTAAACAATAATTTTCTGTTATCACCCGGTCTCTTCTTTCCACTGGCTAATTTTATAATGTATAATCTTACATCTAGTTAAGGAACGCTCCCTCTTATAAATCAAGACCCATTTCTAGAACACAACTTTCTAGCATATCTCTTGTAACTAACAAATTATCCTTCCCTATAGAATACCTATCACCCCCAGCTCTCCTGAATCTGATTGCAAGATCATTTCAAAACTGGACAAAGTACTAGATGGAATAAAGAAGAAAGGTTAGTACATGATTCAAAATCCCCTCCCAGGTCTCCTTCTCAGTTACATCAAGTTTTGCATCCTTCCTCACCCTGACTAATCAACCCTGGGCCCAAACAGGACAGGAACTCATCATCCGAACAGTGTGGAGAACAAGCCAGCATGCCCGCTCTCTACAACCAAGGCCTTCCCTGGCCTGCAGCCTCAGCAGTGTCCTAGCGGATGTTCCGTTCCCCGCACAAGACACTGCAGTTAACAGTTTGCTCCACACAAACTCAACCAGACAGGCGACCCAAGACATGGCAGAGAACACGTTTCTGGCCAGTGAATCATTCTCAAGTTCTTCAAAGGCTGATTCAGTGTGAGGTTTCTTAAAACAACGAACCAACCAAATCAGCATGAGTCTGACTTGAACAGGAATTTGCAGAAAGGGTGACCAGCCACACAGCCCAGATTAATGTACGCTGCTGCTGCATACAAGCAATCTTCAGGACAACTCCAGTGCGTGCAGTTGTGGCCGATACACTAGCCTTTGAAGCTGTTTATGGGATTTCCTTGATGGTCCAATGGTTAAGAATCCAACTTGCAATGCAGAGAATGTGAGTTCAATCCCTGGTTAGGGAAATAAAATCTCACATGCCACAGAGCAACTAAGCCCGTGAGCTGCAACTACTGAACCTTTGCACTCCGGAGCCCACGTGCCACAACTTGAGAGTCCACAACAAAGACCCCCCATGTCGCAACTAAGACCCACTGCAGCTAAATAAATACAGCCATATATATATATATATATATATATATATATATATATATATATATGTATATACTTAAAAGTCTAAAATGTGCCAGCTCCTTTTACACTCCATGTAGTACACTTTTTTGTCAAGATGTGGTCAGGGAAAAAAAAGCTTTATTGGGTTGTCTAAGAGGAAAAAAAAAGAAAACAAGTCATGGAAGTAGAAAAATAGGAAGATGGCTGAATTACCTTAATTCAAACAGACAGAAGAGTCTAGTGAGTGACAGTCCATGGGTCGCAAAGAGTCAGACATGACTCAGCAACTGAACACACACACACAAGTGCGTCTGTAAGGACCAGAAAGACACTCTCTGAACTACACCTGAAGTCTTGCTTCAACTGATCGTAATTAAGCCTCAAGTATCAACATCTTCATTTAATCATGTATCTAGCTTCAAAAAACCTGAGTTCTTCCACACATAAGCCCTCACCGGGTTATAAAGAGAGCTGTAATTTACAAACATGGGGAAAGAACCTGTGAAATGCTAGAGGCAGAGGAAACCCGGTGATCTACTAGTCACTTTGCAGACATGGTATCTGAGGCCTTGACTGCAGAATTAGCTCAAAGTTCCTGAGCCAGTGGACAGGACGAGGGCCCAGGTTTCCTGACCCCAGTGCTCTCCATTTTGCATGCCTCTCCCACAGAGGTGCCTATCAAAGAGAAGCACACTAGCACCCTCGCATGCACACACAGAAAGGAACTGAACAATGAGGAAAAACAAAAGCAAATGTGCTTTTTGCCCTTCAAAGGCCTAAGTCCTAATAGTAAATATGTGACATGGGAAAAAAAGCACTTCAGGGTGTATAATAGAATGTTAGCCTCTGAATATGAGAGTCTTTGTTAAAAAAAAAAAAAAAGGAAAAACACTGAAATCTACAAACATAAAGACTGTGTCTGACCCTCCACCAAGTGCATAATTACATGGTGCTCAGATCCTGTATTTGTCAGAATACCATCTTTGTAATCTAAACTACGTGACAAAGGCATGACACTAGTTATGTGGGCATATCTGCTGAACAGTGGAAATATACTTCTTAAATAATTACTGTCTGTGAATCTTGACAGGCACTATAAATTACACTCCAAACACAAAGAGCAAAAATGTTGGATCTACCCAAAGAAACAAAATATACGCAAAAGGTCTGGGTTACGAATACAGGATGGCATCTGGGAGGGTTAAGAACCAGTAGGGACATGGAAGCACACTCAAGTTAGCATGGGATGGATTGGCAAACGTTGGTAGATTGCTTATGTAAAATGAAAAAGATGCTTAATCTCACTGAGGAGGAAGCTCCTCAAAGATGGCTGCATTCGTTAGCCCTGCTGAGCTCCTCCCAGCTTCTCTCCACCTGTGAGCTGCACCTTGCATCTTTCATAGGTGATGCAGAGCTGCAGTGAACAGGTAGTCTTGTGCACCTGAAGGAACACCAGTGACAACAAGCCTCAGAATGTTTAACTTCAGACATAGGGTATTTTCCCATCCTTCTGCTGGAATTACAGGACAGACTTCAGTAGCTGCTTTTCCAAGAGCTATACAGCTTGTATTCCCCAAAAAGCAGGCTTACGTAGTCACAATAGTTGTTTTCCCCTTCTTTGCCAAGCAGCAAGATCTCCTTGCCTACTCAGCAGGACAAAATCCTCAAAGATGATATCAAGACAAAACAGGCACAAAGCAACATCTTCCCCCACCCCAACACCAAACAAGGATAAACTGGTAAGTTCTAGAGAAGAAAAAAATTGACTTACCCAGCAAACATCAGAGGAGGTTATTCAAACAACCTACCTACCCATAAATATATTTTCAAGGCTAAATACTGTCATTTTATGGGTAATGAAAAGTGATTCAAAATGAACGCAAGAAAACACATGCTTGCATTCAAAAATGTATGCTTTAAACAAGGCACTAAGCAAGCCTGACAGGTTTCTCAGGTTGGTCAGTGGTAAAGAATTCACCTGCCAGTGCATGAGATGTGGGTTTGATCCCTGGGTCAGGAAGATCCACTGGAAAAGAAAATGGCAACCCACGCCAGTACTATTGCCTGAGAAATCCCATGGACAGGGGAGCTTGGCAGGCTACACAGCCCATGGGGTGGCAAAGAGTGGGACACAACTTACCTACTAAACAACAACAGAGCACGATGGACGAATCTTTGCTACACTGTAATATTATATGCTCTGGAGAAAGCTGTAAGCAAAGGGCAGCAGTGACCTTCGATACAGGCCTCTGTTAGGCAGGCTAGAGCCTAGCTAGGAGCTGGGCCCACTCCTCCAATGCAAAGGCTAGGTCTTCAAGAAAGAAGAGATGGGGTGTGGCAGGCTGAGGCAACAAGTAAATGTGGATAGGTTTGGGAAGACAGTGTCTCTGAGGAATGGAAGTGCCCAAGCACAGGTCAAAGACCCACAGCTCACCTCAGCTCCAGAGGAAGACTTACATGTGCAAAAAAAATCTCTGCACTATTTTTTTCTAACTGTGGTAACAAAAGATTAAACAATGAAGTGTTTCATGAGAACATTATATATTTGGACTTAAAATGTCTACATAACCTTATGGAAAGTTCATAAAAGCAAACAACCATCCCTCCCTAATAAATTTTAGGGCCTAATAGTCGGGAAGATCCCCTGGAGAAGGAAATGGCAACCCACTCCAGTATTCTTGCCTGGAGAATCCCATGGACGGAGGAGCTTGGTGGGCTACAGTCCACAGGTCACAAAGAGTCGGACACGACTGAACGACTTCACTTCACTTTATGAACAATTTACATCAGGTCACAAATATGAGATGATCAATATATGAATATATGTCTCTGTCTCTCTCACACACATATATATGTATTCAAATAAATATTTTCTAATAAAGTTTTAAAGAAAATCATATCAATATATCAGTATCTCTTCAAAACTAGATAAATAAGAGCCTAAGAGACAATGAGAGCAACTCTTGTTTCCCTTTGACCTCAGTGTTTTTTTAAATACAAATTTGTTTTTATTGCCTTAAACATTAAGAATACTTGAAAATCATTTAGGAAGCTGAGGGAAATCAAACAAATGACCAAAAAAGTGCACTATGATCAAAAAATTAAGAATGTAGAAAGATACAAATATATATATGTGTGTGTATATATATATATATATACACATAAAGAAAATTAATTAACAAAAATTTCAAGTTAATTTTTAAAGTCTAATAGCTTTTTTCTGTCATACTTGATACAATTAAATTGGAGAACTATGGTTGGTCATTTTATCTTTAAGGGTAAGCACACTAATTTTAAATAAAGAAATAAATTGAATATTTGGAAAAGCAAAAAGTTATTTTCATCTAGCTGCAACAGGCAGAGAGCAGAAAGTGCCACAAAGTCAAAGTAGTTTAGCCTTTCATAATAAATTGACTGAAATTACTAGATATTAGTTTATTTGCTTTCTTCCCTTATTATAGAGACAATATAAGCTCAATATATACATTTATAAGAATTAAATAGAAACTATCTGTAGTATTAGTATATAGAGTATATAATTAGTATACAGATTAGTCACTGCTTACATTAGTTTTGATTAATTTCATTTCACACTTCAATTTTAAAAACGAATACGGTATTTGATTTTAAATAAAAAATGATGTGTATA
This sequence comes from Ovis canadensis, assembly GCF_042477335.2. Classification (NCBI taxonomy): domain Eukaryota; kingdom Metazoa; phylum Chordata; class Mammalia; order Artiodactyla; family Bovidae; genus Ovis; species Ovis canadensis. The sequence goes on along the minus strand of NC_091250.1, from coordinate 38,101,774 downwards.
TACTTTAGATTCTGAATTACTCCTGTTAAAAAATGTTTGGTAACTCTCACAATCCTGCTTCAAAGTGTGTACAAAATAAATGCAAGAAGTATCCAAAATATATTAGTTTATTCTCTATTATTTTTCAACTTTTAAATTTCTATTGATTTCAGTGATGATCGCTATCTTCCAAATACAAACTGAAAAAAAAAATTCTGGAAAAACTCCTAATGGAAGTTTCTCTCCTAATGCTTTGTAAGTTTATGCTTCCATTTTCTCTATTACATCAAGCAACCAAATTGAAATCTATTAAATTTATCAAAAACATAAGAATTACTGCTTAATATGCATAGGACACATCTTCTGAACAGGAAACATACTTTTCTCTTTGTTAAGTACAAAATATATTATAGTCATAAGACATCAAAAATGTACTTGATATGAATAATTAATTACAGTGAGTCTAAATTAAATTTTAAGCATCACTTAAATTGATTTAATTCAAATAAAATTCATCCTAGTCACTAATGGCTAAAAAACTGAACCTTAATGACTCACAATCAGAAAGAAATATTTAGGTTCATATTCAAGCTTTTAAATTAAACTAGAGCAGTGCTATTCAAATTTTTTCAGATATCAGAATACCAGAGCTCAAAGCAATTTTTCTAACCACCCAAATGCTGATTAAACTTTAAAACTATTGAATAAATAACTTTTGGGAAAATCAGGCCCCCTCTTACAGTAGGTTTATTATATATACCTGAGAAAAATTATGGATGGGGGTTGGGGAGAGTGAACCATTATGTATTTGATTTTATAGCAAGGCTCAGTTTGGGTTGAGTCTCTGAAGAATAGTTTGAGAAACACTAAACTGGAAAGCTCTAAATAGCCACATTTATTTGTACAATTTACATCAGGGCCTCTAATGCCTTTTTGACATTTAATAATGCCAGCAGCACCTAATAGCCTCCGCAATTAACCATCTCTGATGTGCTTTCACCTTCTGCCTTCAGAAAACACAGATTTGGCTCCATGTGGAGCAATCTAGGGTCAACGGGCCCTAAGACACCAGAATGCTTGATGTCACATCACATCCTTGGATATAAACGACGTCCAGTTAGGCCTGCAGTGAACTGGACTGAACATCATGAGCTACCATTTAAAATCCCATTTGCCTCCACCTTCACCCTGACTTCTCTAACTTCTCAAATCTTGTGATCTCTGATTTTCCAAACTACTGGGGTTGCCATCCTGAAGACTGCAACACAATCTAATTTGGTTTGATCATTGTTTATCTCTCCCCTCCACACCACAACCAACTTGCAGTGTCAGTAAACACATTATACTTCTTTTCTAACCCAAACATACACAGTGCTGAGCAAAGAGCTCAGCAAATATTTGACCAGCACTCAACCAATTTGTTGACATCTGTGAGATTTCTGAGGTTTTTTTCAATGCTCTTTTCAAAAGAAAAAGCAGTATTCTTTACCTTACCAGAGTTTCTTTAATGCCTTGTTTGCCTTCCAGTTTACTTTCAACTATTAACAAGGCTGGTATATCATGGCCTTCAGAGGAGAAAATGTGCAGTGATAGAAAGTCAGCCCAGTGATTTAAGCAAACCAAGAACTCAGCACCATGGGGTTCTGAAAGTGATTACAGGGGCAGCAAAAAGGAGTGCAAGCCAGCAGACTAAGCCTGGTGGGCTATAGTCTGTGGGGTCGCAGAGTCGGACATGACTGAGTGACTCACACAGTATCATTGATGTCCTTATCAGAAGAGGAAATTTGGACAACATTAAGGGTGTATGAAAGAATACATAGCTAGGGAAAGAAAGAATTAAGAAAGAATACATAGCGAGGGAAAACAGAGTTCCTTCCTTCCGTCTTTCCTTCCCTCCTCACCTCCCTCTCTTCTCCTTCCTTTCTTTCTTCCTCTCTTTTTTTTTTTTTTTATTTTTCAGAATATATGAAAAGGTAGCTACCCACCTACTTACCTGTTTTATATATTGGGTTGGCCAATAAAGTTCGTTTGGGTTTTTCCATGGAAAATGAATTTTCATGACAGATCAGTTTGTATATATTTTTCACTTTTCTAAACTTAATATGCCATAAAAATTTTTTTTAAAGTAAGTCTCTGAAAAGTACACTTGTTCCTCATTAACCACAACAGATTGGTTCCAGGACCTGCTGGAGGACCAGGACCAAAATCCAGGACCAAAATCTACTGATGCTCAAAGTCAGCCCTCCATATCTGCAGTTCTGAATCATAGATTCAACAGACCTTAGATCATGCAGGCCTGTAGTATTCATTAAAACAAACTCATTAAAACATATGAGTGGACCTGCACAGTTCAAACCCATTTGTTCAAAGGTCAACTGTATATTTGCATATTCAAATTATAAAGCCAACGTTTATAATACAGAGGAGGCTCAGAAAAGAAAAACAAAAAATCACACCTCTTAGCTTACCATAGATGGGGGTAAACATGAAGTAGTTCAGATGACAAATATTATAAGCTTCAATTCTAACATCTTTCCATATGCCCTGGGTAGGAAAAGAAGGTCCCCAGTCCCAACCAAAGGAACACTGCATCTGTAATTTCAAGGGAAAAAAAGAAGATAGACTCTAATTACCATGAGACTTAAACATTATGAAAAACCTTTTCTTTTAAAATAGTACGTATATATTGGGTTGCCAGGGCTGCCATAACAAAATACCACAAACTGGGTGACTTTAACAACAGAAATTAAGTTTTGCACAGTTCGAGGGGCGAGGAAGTACAAGATCAAGGTGCTGGCAGGTTTGGTTTCCTGGGCTTACAGATGGCCACCTTCTCACAGTGCCCTTAACAGCCTCTTCTGTAAACACACACATACACCCTTAATGTTGTCCAAATTTCCTCTTCTGATAAGGACATCAATGATACTGTGTGAGTCACTCAGTCACGTCCGACTCTTTGCGACCCCACGGACTATAGCCCACCAGGCTTCTCTGTCCATGGAATTCTCCAGGCAAGAATACTGGAGTGGATTGCTGTTCCCTTCTCCAGAGGAACTTCCCAACCCAGGGATCGAACCCTGGTCTCCTGCATGGCAGGCAGATTCTTTACTGTCTGAGCTACAGGGAAGGATACTGGATTAGGACTAATCCTAATGGTCTGATTCAACTTAATCACCTCTTTAAAGTTCTCACCTCCGAACAGGGAGACATTTTGATCTAATCAGGGGTCAGCACTTCAATATATAAATTTGGGGGACGGGGGCACAGAATTCAGTCCATGATAGTGTGCGTGTGTCCCATTCACGGCATCTAAAATGACCCACAATGCACCGCTCCTGGTATTCACAGCCTAGTGTAACCTCCTTCCCTTGAGTATGACATGACCTAATGAACCACTTTTAACCAGCAGAATACAGCAGCAATGAGAGCATGTCCAAAAGTAGGTTATAGAAGACTGTACCTTCTCTCTTAGGCGCTCACTCAGCTCTCTCTTGGCCAAGAGAGAAGTTGGCTGCCATGCTGTGAGGCAATTCTGGAAGAGGCCCACATGAGTAAGCCTGGAGGCCCATCTCCGGCCCACCAATAAGCACATGGTGGAGCTAAGGCAGGCCTCACCCAGGCCTAAAATGACTGCAGCCCTGGTCCAGAGTTTGTCAGTAACCTCATGACTGACCTTGAGCCAGAAGTACCCAGCTAAGACACACCTGCATTCCTGACAGAAACTGTGATAACAAATGTTGTTTTAAGCTGATAAGTTTTGGAATAATTGTTACACAGCAATAGATAACTTAATACAATAACTAATCTATCAACCTAGGCAACATAGTTAAATTTGGTAAAAAAGTTCTAAGACTATAAAATCTAATTATGTACATTTATCCTTCAAAAGCATATTACTCTGAAGAAACACAATAGATAATTTTTATATTTCTTTGAAATATCTCTGAACCTACTACTATTCAGTTCAGTTTAGTTCAGTTCAGTCGCTCAGTCATGTCCAACTCTTTGCGACCCCATGAACTGCAGCACACCAGGCCTCCCTGTCCATCACCAACTCCTGGAGTTCACTCAAACTCATGTCCATCGAGTCGGTGATGCCATCCAACCATCTCATCCTCTATCGTCCCCTTTTCCTCCTGCCCCCAGTCCCTCCCAGCATCAGAGTCTTTTCCAATGAGTCAACTCTAAGCATGAGGTGGCCAAAGTATTGGAGTTTCAGCTTTAGCATCAGTCCTTCCAATGAACACCCAGGACTGATCTCCTTTAGAATGGACTGGTTGGATCTCCTTGCAGTCCAAGGGACTCTCAAGAGTCTTCTCCAACACCACAGTTCAAAACCATCAATTCTTCAGTGCTCAGCTTTCTTCACAGTCCAACCTTCACATCCATACATGACCACTGGAAAAACCATAGCCTTGACTAGATGGACCTTTGTTGGCAAAGTAATGTCTCTGCTCTTCAATATGCTGTCTAGGTTGGTCATAACTTTCCTTCTAACTATAAAAAATGAGGAAACATACTGAAAGATAAAAATACGCATAAACAGACTTAAGAAACTCTTGCTAGACTTGCAAACCCCTATTTCCTCCAGGATGAATTCACAAGTCCTAGGTTCTGAACTTACATCCCAGAAATAATAAGTTCAGAATTTAGACACCTATTGCAATTACCCTTCAATTAAAAATAAATAAATTTTTAAAAGTAGAAAAAAACAAAACAGCAAGAAAAATGAAAAAAAAAAAAAAACCCTCAACATTCAAAAACTAAAATCATGGCATCCAGTCTCATCCCTTAATAAAAAAAGAAAAAAAAAAAGACTTAAAGACATTGACACAGGTAACCAGAGCAGAATTATTCTAACTTCCACTTCATAAAAGAAAAGAAAAAAATTTCCAAAACACAGTCAATTAAAACATGTGAGGCTGAGTTAAGCTTTTAAAGGAGAACAAGCACCACAGGAAGTAGAGATCTTCCTGAAGGGAGCACTTGCAGAATAGAGCCTAAGGATCTGGCCACACTGTTCTCATTCAAGCATTTGATATTATTTCCTAAGTTCTGTACTTATCTGTAGCAGAGAAAATTCAGTTTCCATTACAGAGAAAAACAAAGAACTAAAACCATTTCACAGCATCTGTATCCGCATAAAATCAGGACTTAAAGATCACATGTTCAAAATGAAGACCATCTTGGGGATAGTTACTGTAGGGCTTTTAAGTTCAGATATGTAATTATTTTATTAGGGATACAGAGAAAGAGGAGGGCAAAAATATTTAACATCTTCTAAGGCAGATTATTTTCCCCAGCAAGGGTTACAAATCACTCTAATTCATATAATCTCTCCAAATAAAAGTTTTCACTTATTCAAAAATATTTGTGGAGTGCTCTCTCTGTTTCAGCCTGGGAGTATATTAACATACCAGACAGAAACAGTCCTTCTGCCTACAGCACTCACAGTATATAGCAAGAGATTCAGGCATTGAACAAATAGTCACAAAGGAAAATAGAGGAAACTAATTGAACAAACAGTCATAAAGGAAATAGCCAGGGAACATATAACGGTGTCAAGACAAGTTCCCCTGAATAACAGTGACTTAAATACTTGAAAGGTGAGTACCACTTGTCCAGTGTGTTCAGGGGAGGGGGAGTGAAGGCACACTTTCAGAAGGAACAGCATGTATGAAGTCCTCAAGATGCTAGAGAACATGGTGCATTCCAGGAAATGAAAACAGTGGGAAGAGACAAGCAGAAGACTAGAACAGTGGGCACGTGGGCCAAACTTAGCAAAGAACTTTGGGCTTTAGCCTAAAAGCAATGATAAACTGTTGAAGAGTTTCAAGGGGGGCAGGTGGGGGTGCCACGATGATTTTTATCTAAAAGGAACACTCTGGCTGTTCCTTGGGCAAATTAATTGGAGTGAGGCAAATGAGGTCACTGGGTACCAGCTGTGCAACCAGAGCAATACCTGATACAAGAAATGGTAACAGATGGAACCCAAGTGTGGGAGTAGAGATGAAGCATGAGCAGATTCAGTAACTACTAAAAAGGTAACATCCGCATCATCAAAAAGACTTCTGAATCTCTTTTTAAAAAGAGACAGGGAGGTATCAAAAATAACTCTGAGGTTTCTGGCTTGAGCAACTGCTGCAAATCGTGCTCCATTCAATGAGACAGAGAGCCGTGGGAGCAGGGTTCAGATCCCAAGTGCAGTGTTGGACACAATGAGCTTTAGGCTCCCATGGTATGTATAGACAATGGAATATTAGTCAGCCCTAAAAAAGGAAGGAAATTCTGGCATGTGCTACAATATAGATGAACCTTGCAGACATTTTATTGATATCTGAGTATGATATGACCCAACGAATCACTTTTAACTTACAGAATAGAGCAGTGATGAGAGCACATCCAAAATTAGGTTATAAAAGATTGTTTAAGTGAACTAAGTCAGTCACAAATAGACAAATATTGTATGATTCTACTGGTATGAACTATCTAGAGGATTAAAACTCTTAGAATCTGAAAGATGGTGATTGCCAGGGGCTGAGAGTTGGGGGAAAGTGGGGAGTTGTTTTTTTAATGAGTACAGAGTATGCTTTGCAAGATGAAACAGTTCTACAGATTTCACACAATGTGAATATATTTAATACTACTGAATGTACACCTAAAAGAATTAAGATGGTAAATATTGTGTTATGTGTATTTGACCACAATTAAACTTTTTTAAAATAAAAATAAAATTAAAAACTAAGTGTGACATAATATACTAATTCATCCCTGTATTAGTCATCTAGATTGAGAACAGACTCAAAGGAAATTAATCACCTGTGGCTTTGTTATCTTTTGTTAGATGTTATGAGAACCTGGCAGGAAAATATCACACATCAACAAATACATGAACAGTTGCAGAAGGCTAGTAACAACTATTGCTCGTAAATATGAACCTACAGTCTGATGTAAAGCTTGATAAACTTAAGTGCTTTTAAAAAAATTGAAAAGGGGGAATTCCCTGGCAGTCCAGTAGTCAGCATTCTGGCCTTCCACTGCAAGGGGCATGGGTTTGATCCCTGGTCAGGACACAAAGATCCTGCAAGCCTCGTGGTATAGCCAAAATAAAAATTGTAAAGGTGCATTATCAGTCACCCATGTTTCTTTTTCCAATGTTATCTAAGTTCTTAGGTACTCCTCAAGAAGGGAACCTAGAAAGAAATGTTCTCCTCAAAAATTCATATAACTTTTGGTTCTTCTAATTTCACTATAAATCCCACTAAGGGGCAAGAGAGAGATGCCCATCTTCTGAAATACAACTGGAGTCTTCAAACAAGCATTTCATATACCATCATCCCATCCTTAAGGCCAAAGCCCCTCCATTGTGAGACCTTTACCTTGCGAATAAAGTTGACATGGCATTCACCATCCTGCACGGGTGGAGGGCAGTTGGGGGGCACCCAGTAGGCAGTGTGACGTTCACTTCTCTGGTTTGCATATATCACTGGTGACTGGAAACGCACCTCAATGATGTTCATTGCTTTGACCGTATGTGTAATATCAAAGCTCTAAATTAAACAGAAAGAACAAATATGAAAGCATCCTCATGTATAAAATTTTAGACATAGGCAGAATGTATGAAAGATGCATAAAATAATTGATATCTTTAGGTCTAGCCTTTTTGCTGAAGAAAGAACTTCAAGATAGTATAACTTCAGTTCAGTTCAGTTGCTCAGTCATGTTTGACTTTCTGACTCTTTGTGACCCCATGGACTGCAGCACGCCAGGCTTCACTGTCCATCACTGACTCCCGGAGCTTACTCAAACTCATGTCCATCAAGTCCGTGATGCCATCCAACCATCTCATCCTCTGTCATCCCCTTCTCCTCCTGCCTTCAATGTTTCCCAGCATCAGGGTCTTTTCCAATGAGTCAACTCTTTGCATGAAGTGGCCAAAGTATTGGAGTTTCAGCTTTAGCATCAGTCCTTCCAATGAATACCCAGGACCGATCTCCTTTAGAATGGACTGGTTGGATCTCCTTGCAGTCCAAGGGACTCTCAAGAGTCTTCTCCAACACCATAGTTCAAAACCATCAATTCTTCGGTGCTCAGCTTTCTTTATAGTCCAACTCTCACATCCATACATGACCACTGGAAAAATCATAGCCTTGACTAGTTGGACCTTTGTTGGCAAATTAATGTCTCTGCTTTTTTTTTTTTTTTTTATGGCTTAAATTCTTCAATTTTTATTTTTATTTTTATTTTTTTTAATTTTTTTTAAATTTTATTTTTTTATTTTTTAAATTTTACAATCTTTAATTATTACATGCATTCCCAAACATGAACCCCCCTCCCACCTCCCTCCCCATAACATCTTTCTGGGTCATCCCCATGCACCAGCCCCAAGCATGCTGCATCCTGCGTCAGACATAGACTGGCGATTCAATTCACATGATAGTATACATGTTAGAATGTCATTCTCCCAAATCATCCCACCCTCTCCCTCTCCCTCTGAGTCCAAAAGTCCGTTATACACATCTGTGTCTCTTTCCCTGTCTTGCATACAGGGTCGTTATTGCCATCTTCCTAAATTCCATATATATGTGTTAGTATACTGTATTGGTGTTTTTCTTTCTGGCTTACTTCACTCTGTATAATCGGCTCCAGTTTCATCCATCTCATCAGAACTGATTCAAATGAATTCTTTTTAACCGCTGAGTAATACTCCATTGTGTATATGTACCAAAGCTTTCTTATCCATTCATCTGCTGATGGACATCTAGGTTGTTTCCATGTCCTGGCTATTATAAACAGTGCTGCGATGAACATTGGGGTACATGTGTCTCTTTCAATTCTGGTTTGGTCACAGCTTTTCTTCCAAGGAGCAAGCATCTTTTAATTTCATGGCTACAGTCACCATCTGCAGTGATTTTCGAGCCCAAGAAAATAAAGGCTGACACTGTTTCCACTGTTTCCCCATCTATTTGCCATGAAGTGATGGGACTGGATGCCATGATCTTCGTTTTCTGAATGAAGAGCTTTAAGCCAACTTTTTCACTGTCCTCTTTCACTTTCATCAAGAGGCTCTTTAGTTCCTCTCCACTTTCTGCCATAAGGGTGTTGTCATCTGCATACCTGAGGTTACTGATATTTCTCCCAGCAATCTTGATTCTATCTTGTGCTTCATCCAGCCTGGCATTTCTCATGATGTACTCTTCATATAAGGTAAATCAGCAGGGTGACAATATACAGCCTTGACGTACTCCTTTTCCTATTTGGAACCAGTCTGTTGTTCCATGTCCAGTTCTAACTGTTGCTTCTTGACCTGCATACAGATTTCTCAAGAGGCAGGTCAAGTGGTCTGGTATTCCCATCTCTTTCAGAATTGTCCACAGTTTGTTGTGATCCACACAGTCAAAGGATTTGATGTAGTCAATAAAGCAGAAGTAGATGTTTCTCTGGAACTCTCTTGCTTTTTCTATGATCCAGCGGATGTCAGCAATTTGACTGCTGGTTCCTCTGCCTTTCCTAAATCCAGCTTGTATAACTTAGTTGCCAACTTTTAGTTATAACTGATCACATTCTCCTACCCAGACGTAGATTTCTAGGTTTTCTCCTGCTATTTTTACTGAGAGATGATGGTACTAGGCCAACAGTGCTAACAGAGACTATGTTTAGTCCTGGAAAGTCTGCTCTTGCTATTTACATATGGCTTTGAGTTGCCAAGTATTTCCTAGATACTTCATACTGACCTGACCCTCTGGTATGCATAGCATGTATTTCTAAGTCATAAGTTATTTTTGTTTTGAAAAGTCTACCCTTGACAGGGAAGGGAGATCAGGATACAATCTCTTAAGGTAACACTTCCAGAAAGGAAGGAACACTTCCTTTTTAAAATGGCTTGTAAGCTGTCATTTCCCTTGAAACTCTGGATTCCAAACAACAGAGAAGGGAACAGCATTTTCAAACATTTCCTATGTGCCAAAAACTAAACCAATCATTTCATACAATTAACTCATTAAATCCTCACAATAATTTTATAGGGCTTGAGTGTCTTCATCATTCAACAAATATGGCAACTGAGAGATAAAGTAACTTACCCATTGCATCAAAGGACTTGTTCTCACTCGTGATAACAATGAACACAAATACAAACAGTGGTTCTTTTTAACCTGATGTCATTATGTACTTACGTATCTTCTGAACATGTTGTCTGTTTTGCCAATGGGAACACTGTTGAGCAGGACTACTGCAACTGTATCGATACCCTCAAAAACCAAATTTACTTTATTCCATTCACTAAAAAAAGAGATTTTTTAAAACAAGATGAATAAAACAATAACTTAGGTAACTAATCTTTTTTTATTAAGAATGAAAGGAATAAATATTTCAGAGAAAATATACATTCTTGGAAGGTAATTTTCAATAAAATTTTCAGAAATACTGCTTTAGTACATTTTTATGTTGAGTGACCCAGTTTAACTTTCTTGATAACAATTCAATCGTTATCAAATCATGACCGTGACTTCTAATTTCCATGCATTGACTTTTTCCCTAGAATTTCACAAAGTTCTCATTTGAATCAAGCTCAATATTGATAACAGACACAAAACATTTTCACAAACTATTACATTTACTGACAGTAAGAGAACATATTTACCAACTAGCAAGTATCTATGAGTAAATATTATGTGCCCAGTACTCTGCTAAGCCTTACAGAGAACTAAAACAGTCTCTGAATTTAAGGAATCTGAAATCTGTTTAGCATTCCAGCCTAAAACACAGGAAACAAAGAGAAAGCTTTCAATCTCTTCTACTTTGTGATATAGTCTTAATGAATAGACTACAAGTGATATCAGAGTTTATGTTGTAAGGAAAGCCTTCAAGAAGGAAACAAGAGTTTAAAGAACAAAATAAATAAAATGCGGCATATCCATACAATAAAATAGTACTCAGCAATAAAAAGAAAGGAAGTACTGGTGGGCATGACAACACAGAGGAGCTTGAAAACATTATGCTAAGTGAAATTAGCCAGTCACAAAGGAGGTATATATTGTACACATCCATTTCTTTGAGATTTCCAGAAGAGAAAAATGCATAGAGATGAAAAATAAATAAGCAGTTGCCTAGGACTGGGAGAGGAATAGGGGATGGGGATGCAGGAAGTGGTACGGGATTTGCAACAGCAAACAGCATTTTCACAGACAAGCAGAGAAGGTTAAACTTGATCTGCCAATCAAAAGGAAGACACTCTCATTCTTAAGCGAGAATATCATGGTAAAATAAACATTTGGGTGCTTTCCTGGAGGTCGAGTGGTTAAGAATTCGCCTAGCTGGTTCAGTCCCTGGTCTAGGAAGATCCCATATGCCTCGGGGCGTCTAAGCCCATGTACCACAACTGCTGAAGCCCAGGGCCCGTGATCTGCAACAAAAGAAGGTTGGCAATGAGGAGCCTGCACACCGAACTAGAGAGTAACTCCCACAGCAATAACGAAAGCCTGAGCACAGCAACAGAGACCCAGAGCAGCCACAAAATGAAATAAATAAGAATTTGGAAGAGCTGAATCTAATGTTTCTACATACAGAAGACTAGAGAATACAAAGATAAAGCAAGAAATCTTAGTAGGTAGCACAGGCCTAATGCCAGGTATTAAGGCCTAGGCAAAGATATAAAGGCCAGGTATAAAGGCCTAGGCAACGGTGGAAACTTAGAAATGAGGAGGCAGGGGCTGAATCAAGAGAAATAATAGGCAAAAATTAACAGGATTCAGAAACAGGCCAAATTCAGGAAGATGAAGAAAAGATATGATAAGCCAAAAACTCCTTGGGCATGGGAGATTGGGAAGATGATATTATATTAAGAGAAACAATGAGGTGGTTGGAATCTAATGCAAGCTTTAAGTCCGACAGTCAATTGGCTAACTAAACATTGAGTTCAGAATGAAAGAGGACCCCCTATTGGAGATATTTTAAGTATTAGCTGGAAATAAGAGTCTGGAACACTGTAACTCCATGATATTGAGCACTATTTTCTGGCTTTATTTCTCTTTTAAGAAGCTAGTGATTAATTACGCCCCACCCCACCCCCAAAAAAGGTCATATTAAAAGGACAGAGGAGTTTTTTTTTTTAACAATAATGATGGTAGATATTAATATAATTAGGTTGAAGCTTCCAAGGTGGCTCAGTGGTAAAGAATCTGTCTGCCAATGCAGGAGATGCAGGTTCAGCCTATAGGTCAGGAAGATCCCCTGGAGTAGGGAATAGCAACTCACTCCAGTATTCTTGCCTGGAAAATTCCACGGACAGAGGAGCCTGGAAGGCTACAGTCCATGGCATTGCAAAGAGATGGACACAACTGAGCAACTCAGCACACACACACATAATTGGGTTACATTCTGCTACATAGGACATTACTGAAAACTATACCACATCTTTCCTCATGTCCTCATGATATAATATAAGGCCAATACCACAGTTTCTGTGGCTGGTTAACACTATATCAAACAAATGATGTATATCTAAGCCTATTTGACAATATTGTAAATATATACACTTTATGGATTACTGGGAGAGCAGGGAAAAGTAAAGGCAGGTAAAAGAACTAAGTCTAGGTGATGCCATTATAACCACTGGAAAAAAATGACTGAATAAGAGATAATTCTGTGACTGATGATCAGCAGCACAATCCTCATACACAAATCAAAACATAAAGCATATTTTCACTTTTACAGTTCAGGCTTTAGTATGATAATGTAATCTAAACAAACAAAAGATTACTGCAAACAGAAAAAGAAGTTCAAATAATAATAATAATAAATGAATAAACAGACATAGATATAAATATAGATATACACACATATGTACCTCATATCAGAGTGGAGTTTAAATTTCTTGATATAAGTCCAGTTATCCAAGGCGATCCATCTGTAGTCAAGGTTGTTAAATCTGTAGTAAGGATCCTGTTGATAAAAAATACAGTAGGTGATTAAATATGCAAAAATAATTAAATAAACTAGTAATGATAATTATTTATTATCTAAAAATCATTGAACTCTTGGCCTAGGATTGCAAGCATTTCATATGCTGGCCCATCCCATCCTCATGGCTAAAGCTCCATCTGTTTAAGAGACCATTACCTTTCAAACAAAGTTCCCATGTCATTAGCATCCTAAAAATACTAAAAATATTTTTAAATGTAAAAGTCTAACAAGATACCTGAGATGAAAGCACAATGAGCTGTAACTATTACAGTTTCATTAGGGCCTCCATGTTGGCTCAGATGGCAAAGAATCTGCCTGCAGTACCAAAGACCTGAATTCAATCCCTGGGTCAGGAAGATCCCCTGGAGTAGGGCATGGCAACACACTCCAGTATTCTTATGGAGAATCCCACGGACAGAGGAGCCTGGTGGGCTACAGTCCATGGGGTTGCAAAGAGTCAGACATGACTAAGGGACTAACACACACATAGTTTCATTATCAAAGAAATACGTGGAGGTGTGGAGATGAAGACTGGGTTCTCCACACATGTGGAGATGAAGATTGGGTTCCCCTGTTAAAACCAAACACAGAGTCTGCAAGGTCACAGCAGAAAATGGACGGCAGCACGTTCAACAGTGTGACGCCATCAGGCACTCACTGCTCTCTGCTTCTCACTTTGCATTTTGCTGCCACTATCCCAGCTGGCTTACCCAGGGGGATGCTTCCTCTCTGTTGCCCAAAGATCAGCCAAAATCCCCACTCCTTGGATTTACTCTGCATTTATGAAGTTATTTTTCACTCAGCTTTACTGTAAGTGTGTGCATGCTAGGTCCCTTCAGCCATGTCCAAGTCTTTGTAACCCTATGGACTGTAGCCCACTAGGCTGCTCTGTCCATGGGATTCTCCAGGTGACAATACTGGAGTGGGCTGTCATGCCTTCCTCCAGGGGATATTCCCAACCCAGGGATCGAACCCGTGTCTCTTACCTCTTACATCTTCTGCACTGGCAGGTGGGTTCTTCACCACTAGCACCACCTGGGCAGCCCTCAGCTTTACTATGCTATGCTTAGTTGGTCAGTCGTATCCGACTCTGTGACCGCATGGACTGTAGCCCGTCAGGCTCCTCTGTCTATGGGGATTCTCCAGACAAGAATACTGGTGTGGGTTGCGATCTTCTCCTCCAGGGGATCTTCCCAACCCAGGGGTCAAACCCAGGTCTTCCACATTGCAGGTGGATTCTTTACCATCTGAGCCATCAGGAAAGCCCAAGAATACTGGAGTGGGTCACCTATCCCTTCTCAAATCAGGGTCTCCTGCATTGCAGATGGATTCTTTACCATCGGAGCCATCAGGGAAGTCCTCAGCTTTACTAAGTGAGCACAAAAAGTATCTCTCCAGAGAACATGCAGGCAGCATAGATACTGTCAAACTCACAGGCTTCATGTTTCTTGTACTAGCCTAGACCAGGTCTGCAAAGTACAACCCATAGGCCTACTGCAGCTCACTATCTGTTTTTGGCTGGCCAGTGAACTAAGAACGGACATGTATCAGTAAAGTTTTACAGGAGCACAGACAGGTCCATTCCTTTGTAAATTACATACAGCATTTTTCATGCTATAATAGCAAAGCGGAGTAGACATGATGGAGACCAAATGACGCCTAAAACAGTACTAATAATATCTGGCCCTTCATCAGCCTCTGCCATGGGTGACTGGCCTGCTGGGTGTTCACAGATGCTATTCTTTCTGAGGGTCCAGCCCCAAGTCCTCCTGTCCATAATACTTACGTCTTTCTTCCCTTTCTCCTTTTCTACCCTTTACCTTCCTGATGAGGGCTCCCAGGCAGGAGGCAGAATGGTACAAGAAGCTTTTCAGTTCATCTGTCTGTGAACAACACCACAGCTACACAGAGGGACACCGGGCAGGCTCAGAGGGCTTCTCATCTCTGACTGGGCCAGGGCCAAGGGCAATTTTCTCAGGAACTCCAAGGTGAGAGGGAAAAGCCAGCTTTATCTACATTCCACAGAGGTAAGGGCTGACTGACCGCTGACAACAGCCAGTTGGGCACTTGCCCAGGGCACAAAATGTAAGAGGCACTATAAAATCACTGGGTGTGTATCAAGATGGAAAGAAAACTGTCAACCAGAAACTGCTCCTGACTAGAAGAAACATTTTGATATCACAGAGGCGATCAGCAGTTGACCAGATTTAACAACAACCAATAATCACCAAACTGACTTTTAAGGTCTGGTTAACCCGCGAGCTTTTTATTCTGCTAAATGGGGTGTGCCAGGCCCAGCCCACTGGCTTGCTTTTCTTCTCTTCCCCCACACATGGTGCCCAGCACTTTCCACTGAACTAACGTGAAGTAAATAGTTAAGGACACAGGTTTGAAGGGGCACCTAAATATAAGCCTGCCCATGTATCTCCACCCTGCCCTATTTATAACTCTACACTACGGACTCAATCCAATATAGTTAAAAATATCAGGAGAAGGAAGGTGTGAAGGCTAATGTAGTTGCAACACTTCAACTTGTTAAAGTTCAATCTGCTAACATCCTCAGGGATGGCTGCCAGGGCAAAAGACTGCTTCCTATCTCCCAGATCCTTGAAGGAACCGGGATATTGAGCTCCAGAGGGTAATCACTTAAGATAAACTTTTTCTAGAAAAGGAGAATTTAGATGTTAAATATTTTCTATTTCTTGAAACAAGCAAATCTGGAAAGGCTAGAGACTCAGTTCAGTTCAGTTCAGTCGCTCAGTGGTGTCCGACTCTTTGCAACCCCATGAACCGCAGCATGCCAGGCCTCCCTGTCCATCACCATCTCCCGGAGCCAGAGTTCACTCAAACTTATATCCATTGAGTCGGTGATACCATCCAGCCATCTCATCCTCTGTCGTCCCCTTCTCCTCCTGCCCCCAGTCCCTCCCAGCATCAGAGTCTTTTCCAATGAGTCAACTCTTCGCATGAGGTGGCCAAAGTATTGGGGTTTCAGCTTCAACATCAGTCCTTCGAATGAACACCCAGGATTGGTCTCCTTTAGGATGGACTGGTTGTATCTCCTTGCAGTCCAAGGGACTCTCAACAGCCTTCTCCAACACCACAGTTCAAAACCATCAATTCTTCAGTGCTCAGCATTCTTTATAGTCCAACTCTCACATCCATACATGACCACTGGAAAAACCATAGCCTCGACTAGACGGACCTTTGTTGACAACGTTTGTCATAACTTTCCTTCCAAGGAGTAAGCATCTTTTAATTTCACGGCTGCAATCACCATCAGCAGTGATTCTGGAGCCCCCAGATATAAAGTCTATCACTGTTTCCATTGTTTCCCCCTCTATTTGCAATGAAGTGATGGGACCAGATGCCACGATCTTAGTTTTTTGAATGTTGAGTTTTAAGCCAACTTTTTCACTGTCCTCTTTCACCCTCATCAAGAGGCTCTTTAGTTCCTCTATACTTTCTGCCATAAGGGTGCTGTCATCTGCATATCTGAGGTTATTGATATTTCTCCCGGCAATCTTGATTCCAGCTTGTGCTTCTTCCAGCCCAGCACTTCTCATGATGTACTCTTCATATAAGTTAAATAAGCAGGGTGACACTATACAGCCTTGACGTACTCCTTTTCCTATTTGGAACCAGTCTGTTGTTCCATGTCCAGTTCTAACTGTTGCTTCCTGACCTGTATACAGATTTCTCAAGAGGCAGGTTAGGTGGTCTGGTATTCCCATCTCTTTCAGAATTGTCCACAGTTGATTGTGATCCACACAGTCAAAGGCTTTGGCATATAAAGTAGAAACAGATGTTTTTCTGGAACTCTCTTGCTTTTTCCACGATCCAATGGATGCTGGCAATTTGATCTCTGGTTCCTCTGCCTTTTCTAAAACCAGCTTGAACATCTGGAAGTTCACGGTTCACGTATTGCTGAAGCCTGGCTTGGAGAATTTTGAGCGTTACTTTACTAGCATGTGAGATGAGTGCAACTGTGCGGTCGTTTGAGCATTCTTTGGCATTGCCTTTCTTTGGGATTGGAATGAAAACGGACCTTTTCCAGTCCTCTGGCCACTGCTGAGTTTTCCAAATGTGCTGGCATATTGAGTGTAGCACTTTCACAGCATCATCTTTCAGGATTTGAAATAGCTCAACTGGAATTCCATCACCTCCACTAGCTTTGTTCATAGTGATGCTTTTTAAGGCCCATTTGACTTCACATTCCAGGATGTCTGGCTCTAGGTGAGTGATCACACCATCGTGATTATCTTGGTCGTGAAGATCTTTTTTGTACAGTTCTTCTGTGTATTCCTGCCACCTCTTCTTAATATCTTCTGCTTCTATTAGGTCCCTACCATTTCTGTCCTTTATTGTGCCCATCTTTGCATGAAATGTTCCCTTGGTATCTCTAATTTTGTTGAAGAGATCTCTAGTCTTTCCCATTCTATTGTTTGCCTCTATTTCTTTGCATTGATCACTGAAGAAGGCTTTCTTATCTCTCCTTGCTATTCTTTGGAACTCTGCATTCAAATGGGTATATCTTTTCTTTTCTCCTTTGCTTTTCGCTTCCCTTCTTTTCACAGCTATTCATAAGGCCTCCTCAGACAGCCATTTTGCTTTTTTGCATTTCTTTTTCTTGGGGATGGTCTTGATTCCTGTCTCCTGTACAATGTCATGAACCTCCATCCATAGTTCATCAGGCACTCTGGCTACAGACTATATGATGCCAATTATATGATGTTCTGGAAAGGCAATGCTATGGAGACACTAAAAGCATCAGTTTCTACCAGAGATAAAGGAGGAGAGAAGGATGAATAGGTAGAGAACAGAGGATCTTTAGGGCAGTGAAACTATTCTAAGTGATACTATGATGGTGGGCACACATCATTATATATTTGTCAAAATCCATAGAATGAATGGTAATATAAACTATGGACTTCCAGGAATAACAATGTGTCACTGTAAGGTTCACTGATGGTAACAAATGTACCACTCTGACAGGAGGTGTTGGTAGTAGGGCAGCTGTTCATGTGTGGGGGACATATGGGAACTGTCTGTGTTTTCCATTTAATTTTGCAGAGAACCTAAAATTGCCCCCCCCCCCAAAAAATACATAAAACCTATTAAAACACTACTCTAAGGGCAAATACCTTACTCTCTCTAAAATAAAAGTTGTGGAGGCTCACATTACATTTATAATACATATTGCATATGCTAAGCAACCAAGTTAATTTGGTTCCGGAGTGGTCTGATCTCCTCTGCTCCTATTAAAATTGTGAGTCTTGTTTAAAGCAAACAGCAGCTCAGCATTACCTCTGATGAGTAAGGACCCCAGTAAGTAACGAGTTGTTAAAACAAAGCCATGAACCCTTAAAACAGTAAGAGTATCACTTGTTGACCATTTACTTTATATTAGCCTCCAAGATAGAGAAGGCAATGGCACCCCACTCCAGTACTCTTGCCTGGAAAATCCCACGGACAGAGGAGCCTGGTAGGCTGCAGTCCATGGGGTTGCACACAACTGAGCGACTTTACTTTCACTTTTCACTTTCATGCATTGGAGAAGGAAACGGCAACCCACTCCAGTGTTCTTGCCTGGAGAATCCCAGGGATGGGGGAGCCTGGTGAGCTGCCGTCTTTTGGGTCACACAGAGTCGGACACGACTGAAGCGACTTAGCAGCAGCAGCAGCCTCCGCCTCCAAGATAGTCACTCATTTACTCTAATCCTCATAACAAAGATGTGCAGTAAATACCATTTTATAGTGGAAGAAACTAAAGCTCCAAAGGGTGAACTGTCTTTCCTGAGGTCCCATGACAAAGCAGAAGTACATCCAGGGATGAAATAAACTTAGCCCAACACCGAAGTCTGCATTTTTTCAACTGAACTACAGGGCTTCATTCCCGATTTACCCACACTTTTATGCCATCTGGTACCAACCATTGTATCTGGTACCTACCCTTTTTGGTAGTGGTATGTGTATTTACAATATATTTTCAATATGTGCTTCTGCTCAGTTGCTCGGTCGTTTACAACTCTTTGCAATCAATATATTTTCTTATATTTTTAAGTGTAGATTTGAGTAGGAAAATCTTTATAATGGAGTCTATGCAGTTATTAAAATTTTTTGAAGACTATATTTATAGACATTTATAGATACAAAGAGATATTCATCATATATTTTAAATGAAGTAGCTTACAAAACCATCTCAGGGATTGACTTTGTATTTTATATTTCTCTGCATCATTTTTGTACAATAAGTATTGAACATTTATTATTCTTTTAAAAAGAATTTTAATGTAGAGAATAAGAAAATTGTATCAATATATGAGAACTCTGTGCATGATAAAAGTAATGTTTTATTAGTGGACAAAAGAAACTGTTCAAATCATGGGATATAAAAAATTGCTTAATTATTTGAAAAAACTCAAATGGATCAAAATTTTGAATACAAACATACAAAAGAGGAAAAATAAAAATACTAAAAGGAAAAAATACAGGTAAATATTTATTTAATTAGGAGAGAGAAAATTACTTACAAAACATAATACCAAGACAGCAACAATCATAAAAGAAAAAACTTTATAAGATTTCAACATATAAAACTTTAAAACATCTATATAATAATCTATATCATTAATACATGGGAAATTTTGAAAATATATAAAAAGAGATCTAACAAATCTATATTTTAAAAGACAGTCAATAGAAAAATAGATTAAAAATAAGAATAAGTAATCCCGAATCACAAATAACATAAACATATAAAAATTATTAACCTCACTAGAAAGTAAATTGTTTCTATTTTTGTTTTTTAAATCTAGCACTTAAAATAAGCACTCTAATAAAGTCACGACAGGAGCATAAAACCAGTACAACTTTTATGGAGAACAATTTAGATGTATATAGTAAAAGAAAAAAAATGCATATTCTTTTCAATCAGCAATTACACTTCTAAAAATTTGTCTAAGAAAATAAGAATGTATACTAACTAAAATTTAGCTAAAAAATTTCCCCATCATTGCAGAATAAAATCCAAAGTTTTTCGCAATGGCCTATGAGTCCTTCATGATCTACCCTAGAGGCCTACTTTGAACTTATCCACCTGCCCTGGAGGTCACAGGGTTATAGCCACACTTGCCTTTTGGCTATTTCTGGAGCTCACCAAGCATGTTCCTGTCTCAAGGCCTCTCCTCTCCCCACTGCCATCTTTTCTTCCTTTTTTTTTGCTGCAAGTGCACTTTGGCTTAAAACTGATCTCCTCAGAAGATCTTTATCAAAATGGCTATCTTTAACCACTTTTTAAAAAATAGACCTTTTCCAATCAGCCTTCATTCTCTCTTCCTTTAACCTGCCTTATTTTTTTTTTCAGTGTACCAGCTGTCACTATATTATCTATTAATATCTGTTTATTATTTATCTCCTCCACTAGGATGTCTATTGGGACAAAACCTGTTTTCTTCACCACTTGATTCTGAGAGGCAACTCCTGGGTAGGTTGATCAGAAGTCCAGGGTCCTCCAGGAGGAGAAAGGGGTCCAGAGTCCTGGAGAAGGAGCAAGGGGTCTGGGGCTCTCAAGGAGAAAAAGACAAACTTATTTTCTACATTGCTTTGTTTTAGTCAGTATAACAATGTGTCTGGCGCGAGGACATGTTTCTCCTTAACAAGAAGGTTTTCTTTTTTTGTTTGTTTTTTTTTTTTAACAAGAAGGTTTTCTTTATCTCAAGACTTTGTGGGAGTGGGTCTGGTAAGACCTTTCTATTGTTAGTTCTAATCTTGTTAATTTAAGATATATATTGTGGGAGTGGGTGGTGTGGGGCTCTCTAGAAGATAGGGGTCTGGAGTTCTCAAGGAGAAAAGGACAAACATTTTTTTCTTTAAGTCCAGAGCAGATGATTGAACAACAAAACAATTCATCTTGCTCAAGGGTATGTTTTCCCTTAAACTCTGTACCAATGATTATATGACAATAATGTATCCTTCTTGAGGACTTTCCTCCTTCTTAACCTTCTGACTAATCCTGTCATCTTAAAAATGTATATTATAAAAAAAAAAGTATATTATGGGAGTGGGTCTGATAAGATCTTTCTATTGTTAGTTCTAATCCTGTTATCTTAAAAGTATATTGTAGGAGTTGGTCTACAACCTTGAAACATTCTTTTGATTTACAGTAATGACCAAGTGAAAAAAGTATATAACTCCCTTTCTAAGACTAGCCAGTAGGGCACTCTCAGTCCCCTTCTGATGTTTATGTCAGAGGTTTTTCTCTGTCCCTTTTTCACTCTGCTACACAAAAGCTCCTGAGTGATCAAGCTTGGTCCCTGGTCCTGAAGCTAAATCTTCTTCGGAGATCATGAATCCATGGTTCACCATAAGCTACCAATTCCAAGCACCTAGAATAATGGAGGTACCAAATAAATATTTATGAGACAATTAGGTGAATGACTTCAAGAAGGTATGTTCAAGTTCTCACATAAACACCATATGTAGGCCAGCATCTGCTCTAAGCTATAGAATATTTTCTGAGGTCATCACCAAAAATGGATGTTATAATAAAGCAGGTAGAATAACATCATATTACTCAACATGATACTTGATGTAGGTTATTATCAATAGTCCTGGAGTTCCCCAATAGCCAAAAGCTCCCCATCTCTCATCTATCATTTAAGACCTACATTTGCCTTGTTGTTGTTTAGTCACTAAGTTGTGTCTGACTCTTTTGCCACCCCAAGGATTGCAGCTCACCAGGCTCCTCTGTCCATGGGATCCTCCAAGCAAGAAAACTGCAGTGGGTAGCCATTTCCTTCTCCAGGGGACCTTTCCAACCCAATGTCTCCTGCACTGTGGACGGATTCTTTACCACTGAGCCCTTCAAGGAAGCCCACATCTACCTTATTGAAACTTAAAGTTTTCCTAAGAATTTATTAACAGATCTAACAGACATTGTAAATTGTTCCCATGAGGAAAAGTCAGTTGTTTCAGTCTATGAGCACATCGTTCACTTTAACGAGTAATAACAGGTTTCTTGGTATGCAGCTCTGTAACATGGATCAGTATGCTGATTTACTACAGCCACTAGTGATTTCCCATTGCCTTATTTTAATCAGGTAAATGAGGCAGGAGAGACACTGCAATATAAGCACAAGCATCCTCACAGTATGAGTTAGTAAAACCTTAGGGTACCAAGGTCCATGTCATAAGCAGTTTGTTAACTAAAAATAGTTTAAATACTTAAGTTTGAGAATGACTTACTAAAAAAAAATAATAAACAGGACCATGGTCAGTTACATTTACATTTGTCTTTTCTGATACACATTCTTGAAAAAGAGCTAATGATACCAGATCAGAAATCTGCATAACCTGTCAATTGTCCTGTCATTTCAGTAAACTTTGAATTATATTCGTGACAGTTAACTCCAGTGCTTTAAAAATACATGATTTTTCAAACCACCAGGGGAAGTGTCATACAATACAGAAGGCCTTGAAGTCAGGCCAGGCTGATTTAGAATTCCCTTTCTGTCACTCAAAGTTGCTGTGTGATCTTGGGTACATTCTCTAACTTCTCTGGGCTCCATAACTCATATCATCCATAACATGCAGATAAGAAGACTTATTCTTTAGAGTGGCAGAAATGGAATTCTAACCCAGCCTGGCCTGACTTCATAGCCTCCTATACGGTGTGACACTTACCCTGGAGTTTTTAGGAGGATCAGAACAATGTGTGCCAACCACTTATCAAGGACATCTTGTCCCAGGCAAAGCCATTAAAGACGTGCAGCAGATGGAAGGGAAAAACAGTGGGAAGTGGCAATCTGTTTGCAAACCTCTACCCACAGGCAGCCGAACAGGAAAACGTCCTCCATAAGAAGTCTACAAACTGAAGCATCTATTGGGACACACACACCACATCACATGCACTGCAAGGAAACAGCATCTTTCTTCATATCCCACCAACCAGCCTTAGCAGTTATTTAGCCTTTACACTAGCACTGACAATCCTAACCTTACACTTGCGGGTCTCCTCCTCAGCCTATGTGCTGCTGTATCAATTCCAAATCTGACCCTAGAAGCTAAAATGAAAAACTAAGGCATCATTGAATATAGTTAACACTTGGCAAAACACTATCGTCCCCTGCAGTGTTCGGGTAGTTGAAACACTTATCCCCCGCCTTAGGCTCCGTCAGTGACATGTCCTTTCAAATCCACGCTTCAGCGGAAAACCATGCCAGTATAACTGCCTGAAGCTCCGCTTTCCTGAGTTACTGCGGCCCGAGTGTGAGGGTGGCTCAGCTTCCATCTAGCCTGGACCCCAAGGGTGCTCTTCGCCAAGAGTAGATACATTGCCTCGCCACCCTGCCCCCGCCTCACCCCCAACCCCCTGGAGACCACAAGAAGCAAAGCGGAAGTTAGTGCCAAACCCAGGAGAACACCGCCGGGCTCGGGGGCGGCCAGGCTGTTCCTGGGCCCCTCTCACCGCGCAAGGGACCTGGGCGCAGATTCCTGGCGGGGCGGCCGCACACAGTACCTTGATGATCTTCTTGTTGAACAAGGCGCTGTGCACGCAACCGGGAACCGCCGCGGGCAGCTGCAGCGAACCGTTCCCGTTGTGGATCTTCCAGTTTCCCCGCAAGCTGATGCTGACCACCGCGGTAGCGAAGCCCGCGCCGCACGGCGCAAGAAGCAGGAGCAGGCGGAGGAGCATGGTGTTGGCCGGTACCCGACAGACGCACAGGGCAAGAAACCGAGGGATGCGGTGGGCAGCGGAAGCCACCCTCGGCTTGAGCTCTGGATGTCCCCGCCCCGGGGCCCGCCCCCGGTCCCGCCCCCGCCCCCGATTCGCGGTCACGCCCCCAGGTCAGCTGAGCTATAGGCAACTCAGCGGATCTCCAGGTCCGCAGGCGGGGTGGCAGCGCGGAAATCGCGCGGTTTGACGGAAGCCTGAGGTTGCGAGAGCGGGAGCCTCTGCACCTGTGCTCCGCTCCGGGCTCGGATAGCTCTGGACTCGGACTGCCGCGGTCTGCGTCCTCCTCTGCGCTTATTCCAACTGCTTCGGCGTCTGAACGGAAGGCGAGAGCCAGGCACGGTAATTGGGACACACGAATCTCTGGGCGCAAAGTGGCGCGCAGCCTCGGGGAGCTCAGGGACAGACAGTAGTGTGAGGAGAATACAGCCAGAGACGCTCCAAAGAACAGAAAACCAAGACACCCCATCACTTCAGTTTCCCCCAGTTTCCCCAGACCCTCGTCCGTGCTGCAGGGGTCTCCCCGGCGCGGGTAACGCGCATCTTTTGCTGCTCTACAGGTTGGTCTCAAGAATAGTCTGCGCAGTAAACAAGTATAAATACTAAAGTACCTATTCGTAGGGTTGTGAGAGCTGAGAAAATTCGTGTACAGCGTGCAACATAGGGCCCAGCCAGAGAAAATAAAGCACGTTGGCCTGATGTTCGTGGACTACAACCTTCTGTTTTGTAAAGTCACGCAGAGGAGGTTCCTGACGTTCGGGAAACCTGAACTAAAATGCACAGGCAAATTTAAAATCCTCTGTCGCTCACTAGCTGTGGGACTCAGGCAAGCCACGAAATTTCTAATACCCCTGTTCTTTGAACTCGAAAATGGAGACAGTACTCTTTTTTCCGGTTTGTGATCAGCATACAATGAGTTAACATATTTGGCTGTCCTAGGAATGCCAAGGTACCCAAAAAATACCACAGGTTTATGTTAAGTCTCATGGCGGTGCAGTTTACCTGAGTCCCAATTTTGCAACTGGATGTAACTGTGATCTGGGAAGTTAAGAAGGAATTTCACATTGCATAAAATAGACTGATATATGACTGTGTCGATGTTATCTGCCTTATTTCTATATTTAAGCAAAAGTCTTTGAAGAGAAGTTCTCCCTTCATCATATCCAACCTTTGTTTTGCCTTATGATGGCCTTGGAGTTGCCTGATTCTGTAGACACAGGATGGTGTTTTATTTTTTTACAGTCAGCGTTTTCAAAAGATGCCTTGGCTTTTAGGGACATTTGGATTATCCAGCCCAAGCCTCTGGCTTTACAGCTGAGCGAACAAGGTCCAAAGAAGTCAGGTGACCGCCTGTCAGACGGTTAGAAAGGACCCAAACTCACCTTTCCCAGCTCTCATCTCCTTGCAGTGGGGCCCATTGATGTTAAGGGGGAAAAGCTCTGGCTGGTTCAAAGGCTTCTTCACTCCAGAAGCATTTTTACTTCTAATAGGAACGGAGCTCTAAACTCAAATTATATTCCCTGATTCATGACATTAAATGGCCAGCCCTAGTCTGTTCAGAACTGATAACAAGACTGCTGGCAGCAAGGGTGGCAAAGGGGTGTTTGTTTTTGTTTGTAAATCCCAGAGAACCCATTAAGCCAAGTCAAAGGAAAATCCATCTCATCCCTGTGAATATGTTTGGAAATATTCTGTTATTCTATTACAAGCATTTTAGGGCATCTATTTAAAAAACAAGAATAGAGACTTAGCATTCCTCCTTTCAGCCCAAGACACAAATATGACATCATTAGGATTACTTCACTTTGAAAACACATTGATCCAAATTCATATAATGTACACCACCATGAGTGAACCGTAAAACTAATGTAAGCTTTAGACTTTGGGTGATAATAATGTGTCAAGCTCGGTTCATGGATGATAATAAATGTACCATTCTAGTGGGGGATGTTGATAATGGGGTAGAGGCTGTGCATGTATGGGGGCAGGGCGTATATGGGATGTCTGTATTTTCTATTCAGTTTTGATGTTAATATAAAATTGCTCCAAATATATATATATATATGTATGTGTGTATATATACACACATACATATATATCCATGGGTCAAAGACATAAAAGACTTTCAGTTACTGTTTTATCATGTCAGGAGCTTAAAAGTCATCACTGTATCCTTAAAAACAAGTAAAAAGCTGAACAAACTGAACATCACCAGCTTTTGTTAGATCTGTCAGAGACTTCAGGGTAAATTGCTGCCCCTGAAATTGGAGAAAAAGACAGGTGTTTACAGAGAATCACAACTTACCAGAGCAGAAACCCATGAGTAGAAAACTCTGTGAAAAGCAGCACTAGGGAAGGAAAATCTAAACTCTTAATTACTGAGTTGCTGGAGGCTCAGTGTGGACAAATCTGAGAGTTTAAAAACTCCACAGGAACTCAGCCTTTGTGGGTCTCCTAGGATTTTGTGTTTTGTTTCCAGATCTATCAGTTGTCACACTGAAGATTCTCGGGTATTTCCCTCAAACTTCCAGCAGGGGGACAGGGGAAAGGAACTTGTGAAATACGTGAAGCATTCTGAAGGGCTACCTCAAGAGACATTATTTTATCAGAGCCTTACCTGATGGAGTTTTATCAGAGCTTAACACAGAAGAAGGGAAATACCCCCTAGCCTTCTTGCCCTAACTAAGGGGCTGTAAAGAAACACGAGAAACACTTAGGAAATTCACAGCCCAGGGCTCAAGTTCACTAAAAGACTAAGGCCTAATCACAGCACTATAAAAAGCTTCCTCTATAGGCTTCCTCTCTCCTCATGCCCTCCCGCTAAATCACTGAAGGCCTCTTTGCCACTGTTCCTTTCACCCCATACATTATGTATGGCTTTCAACAAAAAAATTACAAGGCAAAAACAGAGCAAGCCCTTGAACCAGACTCATGTATAGCAGGGATGTTCAGTTGTCAGGACAAGAATTTAAAATATTAGGCCAGCATTGGCCTGATACCAACACCAGACAAAGACCTTACAGTAAAGAGAACTACAGACCAATATCTCTCATGAACATAAATGAAAGCATCCCTAACAAAACATTAGCAACCGGAACCTAACAATATATTTTTAAAGTGTGTGTATGTAAATATATATATATATATATATATATATACACACACCATAAACAAGCAGGATTTACTCTGGGTATGCATGGCTGGCTCAACGTTCAATCAATTAATGTAATTCATTACAGTAATAGGTTAAAAAATAAAAATTATAGAATCTTATCAATAGATCAAAAAAAAAAAGATAACTTGACAAAATCCAAAACCATTCATGATAAAAACTCTACACACATTAGGAATAAAGGGAACTTATTCATCTTGATAAATAACATTCACAAAGAACTAACATTATACTAAATCATGAGAAACTAGAAGTTTTTCTGCTTAGATTAGGAATAAGGCAAGAATGACTCTTCTTGTCACTCCTTTCCCACTTCATATTGGAAGTCATAACTAATGTAATCAGAAAAGAAAAGGAAATAAATAGTATACAGTCTAGGAAGATATAAAACTATCTTGGTGGATGACATGATTGCCTGTGTAGAAAATCAATAACAATAACAAAACTGGAAATAATAAATAAGCAATGTATAGCAAGGTTGCTGCTGCTGCTGCTGAGTCACTTCAGTCGTGTCCGACTCTGTGCAGCCCCATAGACGGCAGTCCATCAGGCTCCCCCATCCCTGGGATTCTCCAGGCAAGAACACTGGAGTGGGTTGCCATTTCCTTCTCCAATGCATGAAAGTGAAAAATGAAAGTGAAGTCGCTCATCGTGTCCGACCCTCAGCCACCCCATGGACTGCAGCCTTCCAGGCTCCTCCATCCATGGGAGTTTCCAGGCAAGAGTACTGGAGTGGGGTGCCATTGCCTTCTCCGATAGCAAGGTTACAGGATATACAAGGATATTGGATACAATATCAAGGTTATAGGATATAATATGCAAAAGTCTATCATTTTCCTAGATACCAACAAGGAACAATAGGAATTTGAAATTAAAAATGTAACACTATTTACATTAGCACCCCTCAAAATAAAATAGTTAAGTATGGGACCTCCCTGGGGATCCAGTGGCTAAGACTCCTTGCTCCAAAGCAGGAGGTCTTGGTTCGATCCCTGGTCAGGGAACTAGATCCCACATGTTGCAACTAAGAGTTTACATGACTTGCTGAAGAGTTTTTTTGCCACAGCTAAAAATCCCACGTGCTGCAATTATGACCCAGTGCAACCAAACAAAAATAAGTATTATAAACAAATTCCTCAAAAATTAAGAAACACTTAAGTATAAATATAACAAAAATGTGTAAAATCTATATGAGGAAAACTACAAAACTCTGGTGAAAATAATCAAAGAGGAACTAAGTAAATGGAGAGATGCTCCATGTTCATGAATAGGAAGACTCAATATTGTCAAGATGTCAGTTCTTCCCAACATGATCTATAGTCAATGTGATCCCAATCAAAATCCCAGCCAGTTATCTTGAGGATTCTGACAGACTGATTCTAAAGCTTATAAGAGAGGTGAAAGACCCAGAATAACCCACACAGTATTGAAGAACAAAGTTGGAGGATTACCGCTACCCTATGAGGGACTCAGCTGAACTAGGAGAACTGAGCTGTTAGGCGTCAGAACAGCCGATTAAAGCAAGGGGCCTGGCTGAAAGTAACAGTGAAGCTGTTAATCACTTATATGCAAGGGGCTAAACCTGGAGAAGATGCCAACTCACTCCTGCCTCATTCCCCCATAAAATGGCATACCCGTCGAGGGTCAGGTGGATCAGCACAGATGTGGCGGTTGTCTCACATAGAGGGAGCCCTGAAACAAAAGGCACTGGATGTTTTATGGGCCCTGAATAGGGGAGGGGAGAGAGGGGGAAGGGCTAGGAGCGGAAAATTGCTGGGTACTGAGTTTGAGTAGGAATAAATACCTTCAAGGTTTCCCACTTCTCCTCCCCAATAAGGAGATATTAGCACAGTCACCTGAACAAGACCTCTGGCTAAGGCCTCAGATAAAGAGAACTAGGAAGGAAGTCACTGAAACTAGGTCTGTAAATATGCGAGGAGCATAAACAGTCAGAGGGGCAATAATAGGTCCTCACTGTGACTGTACACCAAGTCTAGTTGGGGAGGACACCTTTCCCTCATGAAACCCGTCAAGTAAAGTCTTTGTAATTGCCTGTGGGCACGCCTGAAAAACCATACCTATATCTTGTGGTCCATTAGGTGTGATAGTGGTAGAGCTATCCATGGAGGATATATTGAGTTTGGGGCAAGCTCTAGTAGAAGAGTCACAGTGTAGACACTTATAATCTGGAGCAAGGCTGTATACTTCACCATAAAGAACTGATTTGGTTGGAAAAAGTAGGTGCAGCTGTACTGCTGGATCTTAATAGAGATCAAACATCTGACCATAGTACACCAAATGACTCTGCAGCCTGACCTGAGGATTTTCAGATGAGTTCAGTTCAGTCACTCAGTCGTGTCCGACTCTTTGTGACCCCATTACAGCACGCCAGGCTTCCCTATCCATCACCGACTCCCGGAGTCCACCCAAACCCATGTCCATTGAGTCAGTGATGCCATCCAACCATCTCATCCTCTGTCGTCCCCTTCTCCTCCTGCCCTCAATCTTTCCCAGGATCAGGGTCTTTTCAAATGAGTCAGCTCTTCGCATCAGGTGGCCAAAGTATTGGAGTTTAAGCTTCAGCATCAGTCCTTCCAATGACCACCCAGGACTGATCTCCTTTAGGATGGACTGGTTGGATCTCCTTGCAATCCAAGGGACTCCCAAGAGTCTTCTCCAACACCACATATCAAAAGCATCAATTCTTCAGTGCTCTGCTTTCTTTACAGTCCAACTCACATCCATACATGACTACTGGAAAAACCATAGCCTTGACTAGACGGACCTTTGTTAGCAAAGTAATGTCTGTGCTTTTTAATATGCTGTCTCAGTTCAGTTCAGTTCAGTCGCACAGTTGTGTTCTACTCTTTGCGACCCCAAGATCCCAGCACGCCAGGCCTCCCTGTCCATCACCAACTCCTGGAATTCACTCAGACTCAAATCCATCAAGTCAGTGATGCCATCCAGCCATCTCATTCTCTGTCATCCCCTTCTACTCCTGCCCCCAATCCCTCCAAGCATCAGAGTCTTTTCCAATGAGTCAACTCTTCGCATTTCGCATGAGGTGCCCAAAGTACTGGAGTTTCAGCTTTAGCATCATTCCTTCCAAAGAAATCCCAGGGCTGACTCCTTCAGAATGGACTGGTTGGATCTCCTTGCAGTCTAAAGGACTCTAAGACTCTTCTCCAACACCACAGTTCAAAATCACCAATTCTTTGGCGCTCAGCCTTCTTCACAGTCCAACTCTCACATCCATACATGACCACAGGAAAAACCATAGCCTTGACTAGACGGACCTTAGTCAGCAAAGTAATGTCTCTGCTTTTGAATATGCTATCTAGGTTGATCATAACTTCTCTTCCAAGGAGTAAGCGTCTTTTAATTTCATGGCTGCAGTCACCATCTGCAGTGATTTTGGAGCCCCCCCAAAATAAAGTCTGACACTGTTTCCACTGTTTCCCCATCTATTTCCCATGAAGTGATGGGACCAGATGCCATGATCTTTGTTTTCTGAAAGTTGAGCTTTAAGCCAACTTTTTCACTCTCCTCTTTCACTTTCATCAAGAGGCTTTTTAGTTCCTCTTCACTTTCTGCCATAAGGGTGGTGTCATCTGCATATCTGAGGTTATTGATATTTCTCCTGGCAATCTTGATTCCAGCTTGTGCTTCTTCCAGCCCAGTGTTTCTCATGATGTACTCTGCATAGAAGTTAAATAAGCATGCTGACAATATACAGCCTTGACATATTCCTTTTTCTATTTGGAACCAGTCTGTTGTTCCATGTCCAGTTCTAACTGTTACTTCCTGACCTGCATACAGATTTCTCAGGAGGCAGGTCAGGTGGTCTGGTATGTGCATCTCTTTCAGAATTTTCCAGAGTTTATTGTGATCCACACAGTCAAAGGCTTTGGCAAAGTCAGTAAAGCAGAAATAGATGTTTTTCTGGAACTCTCTTGCTTTTTCCATGATCCAATGGATGCTAGCAACTTGATCTCTGGTTCCTCTGCCTTTTCTAAAACCAGCATTTTCTGAGATGAGATGGCTGGATGGCATCACTGGCTCGATGGACGTGAGTCTGAGTGAACTCCGTGGTTGATGATGGACAGGGAGGCCTGGCGTGCTGTGATTCATGGGGTTTCAAAGAGTTGGACACAACTGAGCAATTGAACTGAACTGTGGTCCTACTGTGATTAGATTGACTAGTTTTCTGTGAGTATGGTTTCAGTGTGTCTGCCCTCTGATGCCCTCTTGCAACACCTACCATCTTACTTGGGTTTCTCTTACCTTAGGCTTGGGGTATCTCTTCACAGCTGCTCCAGCAAAGCGCAGCGGCTGCTCCTTACCTTGGACGAAGGGTATCTCCTCACCGCTCCCCTTCCTGACTTTCAACGTGGGATAGCTCCTCTAGGCCCTCCTGCACCCGCACAGCCACAGCTCCTTGGACGTGCGGTTGCTCCTCCCGGCCGCCGCCCCTGACCTCGGACATGGGGTGGCTCCTCCTGGCCGCCCTTGGCCTCGGACGCGGGGTAGCTCCTCTCGGCTGTTCCTGCGCCATCGCAGCCTGGCACTCTCGGCCCTGCCCCTGACCTCAGACGTGGGGTAGCTCCTCTCACCCACGCTTAGTGCGCCGGTCTAGGTTGGTCATAATTTTCTGTCTAGGTTGGTCATAACTTTCCTTCCAAGGAGTAAGCGTCTTTTTATTTCATGGCTGCAGTCACCATCTGCACTGATTTTGGAGCCCAGAAAAATGCAGTCTGACACTGTTTCCACTGTTTCCCCATCTATTTGCCATGAAGTGATGGGACCGGATGCCATGATCTTCGTTTTCTGAATGTTGAGCTTTAAGCCAACTTTTTCACTCTCCTCTTTCACTTACATCAAGAAGCTCTTAAGTTCCTCACTTTCTGCCATAAGGTTGGTGTCATCTGCATATCTGAGGTTATTGATATTTCTCCTGGCAATCTTGATTCCAGCTTCTGCTTCCTGCAGCCCAGCATTTCTCATGATGTACTCTGCATAGAAGTTAAATAAGCAGGCTGACAATATACAGCCTTGATGTACTCCTTTTCCTATTTGGAACCAGTCTGTTGTTCCATGTCCATTCGAACCGTTGCTTCCTGACCTGCATACAGGTTTCTTAAGAGGCAGGTCAGGTGGTCTGGTATTCCCGTCTCTTTCAGAATTTTCCAGTTTATTGTGATTCACACAGTCAAAGGCTTTGGCATAGTCAATAAATCAACCAAGCCATAAAGCTGGGTAGGGCTGCAGTGTTCCACTGTGTGTAGAAGTGATACATCCAGACTCAAAACAGAAATTACATGACTTGCACTGATGATGACACTAATGACCTCATGGGTGGTTCCTTATGCCTGACTGATAGGCCTGATACTTACCTGGGCTGATGCAATATGTGTTAGAGCTGGCCAGAAAAGGACTGCTGCCACTTACAGTCCTACTTAGGAGTGGCCCTGAATGACACTGGTGAAGGGAAATCTTCCCAGTGCACAGACTTGTGAACTCCATGTTTATTTTTCACTTCGTGTGAAAGGAGAGGTGGTTTGAGGCATAGTTATATACTGACATTTGGGCGTAGCCAAAAGTCTTGTTTGGTTCATCATGGCCTTAAGAAAATAAAACTAGAATACAGAGGATGTGGAGGTCTGGGTAGATAATATATACATGGACCCTGACATTCACAGGAGAACATGTGCAGAGTGGGCTCTTGACAACTAGGTACACAGAAAGACAGTCCTGTGAAGTTCAGCTGGCCTCTCTGTTCACTGTTTCTGTACTTGATATTGGGCTCATGAAGAGACTGGCCCTTGTAACAGAGATGAAGGCTATGCATGAACCCAACAATATGGGCTTTCTCTCACCAAGGATATCTTACTGTCTCTTCTGATTGCCCAACCACCGGGTAGCAGAGACTAATTCTGAGCCCTAGATAAGGGTACTGTTCCTTAGGAGAACCAAGCAGCCACCTGTTGGCACATTAATTACATTGGACCTCCTTGATTGGGGCATCAAATTGATGTACTGGAATTAACATGGATTCTGTATATGTTCTGCCTTAACTGACTGCAGTATTTCCACTAATACCATCTGAGACTTTACAGAATTATTTACCTCTTAAAATGATATCCCCGCAGCATTGCCTTAGAAAACAGGCATACCTGAGTAAAAGGAGATGTGAAGACAGGCAGGTGAACTCACGACCTTGAGAATCACTTATTTTACCAAGTACCCTATCACAGGAGCAGACAACTTCCTCTCAAAAACTAACAAAAAACAGTGGAATGGCCTGTGGCAGTTTCAGCCTGAGGACAGACAGCACCTCATGAGGTTGTAGCACTTTACTTCAGGATGTGGGATATGCACTGAACTATGGTCAGTATGCTTCCCTGCTGGCTCAGTGGTAAAGAACCCGCCCACCAATGCAGGAGACACGATTCGACCCCTGCATTGGAAAGATCCCCTGGAGAAGGAGATGGCAACCCACTCCAGCATTCTTGCCTGGAGAATCCCATGGACAAAGTAGCCTGGTGGGCTACAGTGCATGGGGTCACGAAAGAGTCGGACACAACTTAGTGACAGAACAACGACAAAATGGTCAATGTATGGTGCTATGTCTCCCCAGAACTAGAATCCACAGGTATAAAAACCAGGTTGTAAAAGCAGAAGTAGGCTCTCTCATCATCACTGTCAGTGACTCACTAATGGAATTTATTTCTCCTGTTCCTGAAACTGTTGACTCTGTTAGGTCAGAAGTCTTGGATGCAGGGTTGGAGAAGGATGCAGGCTTCCACCCATTTGGAAGTTGTGACTAATACTGTGGAGTCACTTGGGGTTTCTTGTTCTAGTGAACAAGCAGGTAAAGAATGAGCTAATGTACTGACTGGGGTAATGAACTGATTATCAAATGAAGCTAGAGTTGCTACAACCCAGTGAGAACAGAACCTAGGAGAGGCACTGGAACATCTCTTACTATTTCCATGTCCACTGTTAAATATCAATGGGAAATTACAGGTACCATAACCCAACAGACACAAGACAACCCACCATGACAAGATCCTTAGTCGCCCTAGGATCCAAGGCCTAAACCAATCAGTCCCTTGGAGATGGTGGCTTCTGTCATCGTTTGTAATCTCCAGTGAGGCACCAAGCCACAGAACATGGGATCAGGCTTCCCCAGCAATTACCCAAAGGGGTTTTTCCTTCTTCCTCTGTCTTAATTCCTTTTGCCTACACTCTCTCTATTCCAGGACTGTACCTCACAAAAATAAATAAATACATTTTAAAAGATAAGTAATTAAGGTATGCCTCAGTCACCGATTGCTAGGATACTCAGGTAAAGACAGTATTCTCTCTCAATTTATATTCATTAGGCTATTCAATCATTTTAGGGCTGTCCAATAAAAATGAGACATCCAGAGCAGTCCAATATAAATATTGTGTAATAACCCAAAGTAATTTAAAAAATATCTGGAATCCAACTCTTTGCGACCCCGTGGACTGTAGCCCACCAGGCTCCTCCACCCATGGGATTCTCCAGGCAAGAATACTGGAGTGGGTTGCCATTTCCTTCTCCAGGGAATCTTCCGGACGCAGGGACGGAACCCAGGTCTCATCTCCCGCGTTGCAGGCAGACGCTTTAACCTCTGAGCCACCAGGGAAGCCCAATTAAAAAATATCTAGTAGTCACATTTTAAAAAGTAAAAAGAGAGCTTCCCTGGCGGTCCAGTGGTTAAGAATCTGCCTTGCAACGCAGGGGACACTGGTTTGATCCCTGGTCCGGGAAGATCCTACATGGCACGAGGCAACTAAGCTCGTGTGCCACAACTACTGAGCCTGGAGTCTGGAGCGCAAGAGCCACAGCTACCAAAGCGCATGTACCTAAAGCCTGTGCTCGGCAACAAAAGAAGCCACTGCAAAGAGAAGCCCGTGCACCGCACCAGAGAGTAGCCCCTGCGCGCCACAGCTAAAGCCCATGCACAGCCGCAAAGACCCAGCGCAGTCAAAAATAAATGTAAATGTTTTTTAAAAGTAAAAAGGAAACAGGTGACATTTTCATAATCTTATATAAACTAATACAGTAAAATATTATTTTAACGTATTCAATATGCTGTGATTATTGAGTATTTTACATTCTTTTTTCACACTCAGACTTCAAAATCTATCGTAAATTTTATACTTACAGCATATCTCACTTTGTAAAAAATATTTACTTTATTTATTTGACTGTGCCAGGTCTTAGTAGCATGCACCGCACAAGATCTGGTTCCCCAACCAGGGACTGAATCTGAGCCCCCTGCATTGGGAGTCTGGAATCTTAGTCACTGGATCCCCAGGGAAGTTCCTCACCCATCTCAGCTTTGATCTATATTCAATTTCATAAATTTTGCAGTGAAAAGATTCACATACCAAATTTGTTTTGGAATATTGGATGATAATTCTCTGATATTTCTGAACATATTGTGAATAGTGGCACTTGATTTTTTTTCTCCCAATCTTTTCATAAAGGATGTTTGTATATCAAACAGCTCTGGAAGAACACCCATGTTCTAACTTGTGTAGTTAGTCAGAGAGCAAATTATTTCTTTTTCTTCGTTTTGCTTAGGCCCTCAATGAATTGGATGATGTCAGTTCAGTTCAGGGAGGACAGTCTGATTTACTGAGTCTACAGATTCAAATGCTGATTGCTTTTGCAAAGACCCTCATCAAGTCACCCAGATATAATGTTTAACCAGTTACCTGGGCATCCTATGCCGCATAAAATTAACCATCACGGTGCACAGTTCAGTGAGTTTTGGCAAACATACATACTTGTGTAATCACACCCTGATTAAGATACAGAACATTTCATTCTAGAAAGTTCTCTTGTGCTTCTCTCCAAATTCTTCCCATTCCAGGTGATGGCTGCTCCATTTCTAGAGCCATCGTTTAATTTTGTGTCTTCTTGGATGTCATGCAGATAGAATCACACAGTTTTTCTTTTTTTTAAATTTCTTTTGATCAACACT
Source organism: Ovis canadensis (assembly GCF_042477335.2). Taxonomy (NCBI): domain Eukaryota; kingdom Metazoa; phylum Chordata; class Mammalia; order Artiodactyla; family Bovidae; genus Ovis; species Ovis canadensis. The sequence goes on along the minus strand of NC_091250.1, from coordinate 38,065,905 downwards.
GTTTTTCAGACTTATCCATGTTACTCACCCTTATTCTTGAAGGATATTTTCCTTGGTATAGAATTCTAGGGTGATAAATATTTCTTCTCAGCATATTGAAGTTAATATTACACTATATTCTGTTTCCACTGTTGACAAATCTTCCATTTTTACTCTTCAGTCAATCTACCTGTTGATGTGTGTGTGTGTGCGCACACACACACACTTTATTTGCAGAGGAAATGGCAGCTCTGTATGGACCCCTGGACTGCAGGTGGGCTATACACAGCCCTCCAGGCTGTTCAGGTGTGTAACCCTCCAGGCCACAAAAAGCAAACCATGTAGGATCTTTGATTTCCATGTCAAGGGGACTGCAAAAAGTTTATCACCTGGCCAAGGCTGCAAGGTCACAGATGAAATTTGAGTTACTTTATTTTTAAAAATTTCTGGAAGCACTGCTTTTGGTTATTTTTCAAATATGATTTGTCATTTTTTATAGTCTCTTGCTCTTTATTCATGTTTGAAACTTTTATTTCTGGCACAATGGTTAAGAGGAAAGACTGGAATTTCATTACCTGGACTAAAATCCTAACTTCTGCCATTAACCTTGTGTAAGTCATTTATCCTCTTTGTTCTTCAGTTTCCTCATCTGTAAAGCAGAGATAATCATGTAAGAATATGTTTGTTAATAAGTATATAAATTTGTTGATAATAAACATGTGTAAGTAATAAGTATATGCTTGTAATGAGAATTAGAAGTTAAGAATTCAGAACAGTTCTTGGCACCTAAAAAGTATTACATGAGTGTTGGCTTCTGCTTTTTGTGGCTGATTATTTTGACAGGAAATTCATATAACATGAGATTAACTATTTAAAAATGTATAATTCAGTGGCATTTAGTGTGTTCACAATGGTGTACAATCATCACCTCTAAGTTCCAAGGTACTGTACTTTTATCATTCACAAGGGAGACCTCATACCCATTAAGCAGTCAGTCCTCATTCTTTTCCATGACCCCCACCCCCATCCGTGGCACACATAAATCTGACTTTTGTCAGATTTATTAATAAATTTAACTATTCTAGATATTCATAGAAATATAATCATACAATATATTTCCTTTTATGTCTGGCTTCTTTCATTTAGTGACATGTTTTAAGATTCACCTATGTTGTAACATGTATCAGCACAACACTCCTTTTTATGGCTGAATAATGTCACTGGATCGTTATATCACAATTTGTTTATTCATTCATCCGTTGTTTCCATCTTTACTGTGAATAATGCTATGAACATTCATGTATAAATATTTATTTGAATATGTTTTTAATTCTTTTGGGTATATATTTGGAGTGGAATTGCTAGGTCATATGGTTATTCTGTGTTTAATTTTTTTAGAAATTAGCAAACTGCTTTCCATAGAAGCTCTATCATCTTACATTCCCACCAGCAATGTACAAATGGCTCCAGAGTCTCCAAATCCTCAAGAACACTAATTTTCCATATTTAAAAAGTTATAGCTATCCCAGTGTGAAGTGGTACCTGATTATGGTTTTGATTTGCATTTCTCTAATAACCAATGATGTTGAGCATCTTTTACACATTTGCTGGCCACTTTTGTTTGGAGAACTCTTCTATTCAAATCTTTTGCCCATTTTTATATTGGATTACTTACCTTTTGGTTGAGTTTTAAGGATTCTTTATGTATTCTGGATATTAGACACTTACCAGATATGTCATTTGCAAATACTTTCTCCTATCCTTTAAGTTGTCTTTTTATTTTGATAGTATAGTTTGATACACAGAAGTTTAAAATTTGGGGCAAGTCCAATTTATCTATTCTTTTTCATTGCTTGTGCTTTTGGTATCATTTCTAAGAATTTATTGCTCAATCCAAACTAAAAAAAGTATATTCCTTTTTTGTTCCAAGAGTTTTATGTAATTTTAGGTCTTTCACTAAGGACTTTGATCCATTTTGTTAATTTCTGTATATAATGTAAGGTAGGAGCCCAAATTTGTTTTTTTACATGTTAATATTCAGTTGTCTCAGCACCATTTGTTGAAGAGACTCTTCATTCCTCATGAGACTATTCACCATGAGTGGTCTTGGCATCCTGTTGACCACAAGATGTATATGAGTTTATTTCTGAATTCTCAATTATATTCCATTGTCCTATAAGTTTATCTTCATGCTAGTATCATACTGCTTTGATTTCTGTAGCTTTGTAATAAATTTTGAAATTAGGAAGTATGAGTCCTCTTTTTTTTTCACATTTTTTGTACTCCTTTGTAATTCTGTATGAATTTTTTTGTATCTTCCATTTCTGTAAAAACAATCACTGGGGTTTTGATAGGGATTGCATTGAATCTGTAGATTGCTTTGGGGATCATTGCAATCTTAACAATAACAAATCTTATAATCCATGAACAAAGAAGTTGTTGTTGTTTAGTTGCTGAATCATGTCTGACTCTTTGTAACCCCCTGGACTGCAGCATGCCAGGCTTCCCTGTCTTTCACTGTCTCCCAGGGTTTGCTGAAATTCATGTGCATTGAGTTGGTGATGCTGTCAAACCATTTCATCCTCTGCCTTCTCCTTTTGACTTTAATCTTTCCCAGCATCAGTCTTTTCCAATGTGTCTGCTCTTCACATCAGGTGACCAAAGTTTTGGAGCTTCAGCATCAGTCCTTCCAGTGAATATTCAGGGTTGATTTCCTATAGGATTGACTGGTTTGATCTTGATGCCCAAGAGACTATCAAGAGTCCTCTCCAGCACCACAATTCAAAAGCATCAATTCTGCACTCAGCCTTCTTTATGCTCCAACTCTCACATCCATACATGAGGACTGGAAAAACCATAGCTTTGACTAGACTGACCTTTGTCGGCAAAGTAACGTCTCTGCTTTTTAATATGCTGTCTAGGTTGGTCATAGCTTTTCTTCTGAGGAGCAAGTGTCTTTTAATTTCATGGCTGCAGTCAACTATCTGCAGTGGTTTTGGAGCCCAAGAAAATAAAATGTCACTGCTTCCACTTTCCCCCCTTCCATTTGCCATGAAGTGATGGGACCAGATACCATGATCTTCGTTTATTAAATGTTGAGTTTTAAACAGCTTTTCACTTTCTTCTTACACCAAGAGGCTCTTTAGTTCATCTTCACTTTCTGTCATTAGAGTGTTATCATCTTCATACCTATCATACCTATCAAGGTTGTTGGTATTTCTCTTGTTGATCTTGATTCCAGCTTGTGCTTTATCCAGCTCAGCATTTCGCATGATGTGCTCTGCATAGAAGTTAAATAAGCAGAGTGACAATATACAGCCTTGTCCTACGTACTCCTTTCCCAAGTTTGAATCAGTAGGTTGTTCCGTGTCTGGTTCTAATTGTTGCTTCTTGACCTGTATACCTGAACACTGGATGTCTTTCCATTTATTTAGGACTTTAATTTTTTAAGAAATATTTTGTAGTTTGCAGTATACAAGTTTTGCTGCTTCCTTGGTTAAATTTATTCCTAAGTATTTTATTCTCTGTTATAAATGGAATTATTAATTTCATTTTGTAATTCTTCATTGCTACTTATAGTAGAAATACAACTGGGTTTCCTGGTGGCTTAATGGTTAGGATTTCAGGCTTTCGCTGCCAAGGCCTAGGTTCCACCCCTGGTTGGGGAACTGAGATCATGCAAGCTGCACAGCTCAGTCAGAAAAAAAAATACAACTAATTTGTGTTGATTTTGTATCCTATAATTTTGCTGAATTATTAGCTCTAATAATTTATATTGATTTTTCTGTCATCTGGAAGAAAATTTTACTTTCAATTTGTATGATCTGATGTTTTTAATGTCTGAAACTTTTGCACATCAGTTCCATGGTGCAGTACTAAGTTCTGTTGTACTTTCTTTTCTGGTTTTTAACTGTGAGCTATTATTGAGTCCCTACAGAGTATTTGTTTACTTCCACCAGCACCAGGTTGCTGATTTGGAACAACTTTAAAAAATGTTCTGCTTGGGTTTTCAGACTATCCACGTAGTAAGATTTAGAGTGGCAAATTTTCACAAAGTCAAACTATTATTACATATTCTAAGAGAATATTCTTCTGCCACAAAGAATGAAGATTCAAGACATGCAGACTCATTGTCTGTATTTGGGTTTATCCTAATTGACACCACTCTTTGGATGTATTCTGGGCTTTGCCAGGGTCATGAAAATGAAAATATACTTCATTTGATTCTTCAAGTGTTCTCAAGATGCTAGCTAGTTTCTGATTATAGCCTGCTTCTTTTGGGTTCCTGGTTTCAATTTGGTTTGGGCTTGAGATTAAGAACATTATTTTTTTTAAGTGCTTCCCCCTCAGCATGTTTAGTTGCTTTTTCACGTAAAGAGTTGGTCAGTGTAATCATCTATACTGACAGAAATGGAAATGTCCAACCACTCACTGAGATACTTAAAGAGTCAAGAAGCATCCATCAATTATAGCCTGCCAGGCTCCTCTGTCCATTAACATTTTCAGGCAATATTAGTTGGGTTAGTTTCCTTCTCCAGGGTATCCTCCCAACCCAGGGATCAAACCCACATCTTCTGCATTGCAGGTGGATGCTTCACCTGCTAAGCCATTGGGGAAGCCTCCATGTTAGGGTGGTTATTACTTAACACTGCCATGGTGCACTCTACTGTGGCAGTGCTGTTGGTATTTTATGTAGAATAGTTGAGAAAAATCACTGATAGGTTGACATTTGAAACCTAACGATTAAGGAAGAGCGAGCCATATTTTATCTTTGATAATCCCAGGTAAAAGAGAAGAATGATGGCAAACATCTTGAGGTAAGAAAAAGCCCACTGTGTTCAAGCCTCAGCAGAGGCCTGTGTGACTGAGCTGAGGAAGCTGGTGGGGAAGTTATTAGGGATGAAGTGGTGAGAAAAGTCACTTCCAGCCTGTAAACTGCTTTTAGGATTTGGCCTTTATTCTTAATGAGATGAGAAAACATTAGGTTTGGAGCAAAGCGATGATGTGACCCAATGTACTTTTAAAGGAATATGCCTGGTGTTGCATGGATGATAAATTGCTACGAAATGAAAAGGGAGACCACTTAGGCTTTTGCCATAACTCAAGAAACAATATAGATTTAGACCACATAGACCATCATGGCAGCAGTGAAATGTGGTAAACAGGTAGATTCCGAAAAAAAATGTAGGTAGAACTGACAGAGATGTTTAATTTGCAAGTTTAAGAAACGATGCCTAGGTTTGGGGCAAATGCAACTGAAATGTTTACACTTGCAGAGGCCAAGAGGTAGAAATGTGTGTCTGTGTACAAAAGTCCATCATTCTTTAGAAAGTGAGGTGGATGATGAATAGGAAGCTACGCAAGTGTTAAGAACAATGGCTGGTAATCATATGGTAATGTTTAACTGTTCTTAAGCAACTAGGGATATCAAAGTATTTCATTGTTTGACCCTACTTGATAATATTCAAATTTGACAGGGTAAACAAGGAACCAAGTTTACACAGAGGCTCAGACACTAGTAAGAATGAAAAGTAGTTATTTCACAAAACCATTTTCTACAATACAGAAAAAAATTAAAGAGGGCTCTTAAAAAACATTATTTCATCCAGAACGTCCACAACCTGGAGAGAGAATTAACAATGGAATGTTAAATAACATATTCCATGTAATAAAGCAACTATCAGGAACACTGTGTATCAGAATCATTAGAATTTTTTTCAAAATGAGGCCAAGAAAGGAATGAGTAGTTAGCAGGGTTGTAGAAAAGGATGTGAAACAGTGATTTACTGGGAACCTGGAGGTGGGGGTGGGGACAGCCAACAGCAAGCTTCCTAGCCTTTTGTGAACTTTTTCATTTTTTAACACAGAATACTTCGGGAGTGGGAGAGGCTGTCACCTTTCAAAATTCTGGTCCAAATACCTTTACCATTTATTTTTCCTTTACAGCAGGGGATTACAAAAAGTTTTAATTGTTACCTTACAGTATGTTTAGTATCTGTAATTCAGTGAGGACACCAAATACCCTTAATGTGACATCTTACCTTTCAACCCTCTCATTCTCCCAAAAGTTGCTTCAGCCAGAGTATGACCAGGGCTCAAATCCATGTTCAGCTATCTATCTAGCCAACACTTAGCAGAAAACTAGCACCTGGTTACTCTTTTTAAACACTTCTTGGCTTTTAGTTGAATCACATTTCTTAGAATAAAGTCCTATCTGTTAAGACTGCTACTTAAAATTAGTTCATTATGGGATGTTAATACATTAAGTAAACATGTAAATCAACCTATGGCGTAATTCAAATATGAAGTATGTTAGAAATTTAACACTTGGGCATGTATGTTCTTACAACCATGAAAGAAGAGTAAAATAATCATAGGGTCAAAGTATTACTGCTGAAGTCTATTACAAGGGAGAGCAAAGAACAGACCTTCCAAGACCACTTTAATGGCTTCTTCAAACCGGCCACTGTGTCATTCGTTTCCGAATCAGTAGGCCTGGAGTGGGATTTGATCATTTCCATTTTAAAGAACTTCTCAAATGATAGTGATATTGCTCATCTTTGAGAATCCTAAATCCTTTATAGACCACAGTTTTTGTTACAACTGTAAGTTCAAAACAGAACTCACACACAACATTAAGTGTGAATTTCATGTTAGCTGGAATTACCAAGTTAAGACCAGAGTGTCTTTAAACACAGACTTTAATGGTAACAATTCTTTAAGCTCAGTTAAACCTTAGCTATTACAAGTGTTATGCTGATGTCACTATTAGACAATATTTAGTGACTTGCACTGGGTTCCTCATAAAATAGAGACAAATTCACTTAAAACTATAAGCAACAATCATTTAACAGTTTTGTTACGCCAACACAAAACATGGCTAATCTGATCACTTCCAAATCACTAACACAGGATGGTCAATATCTGAATTATGTCAACTAAACCATTAAAAAAAAAGTGAGTGTTTCACTACCCCTGAGACCACCAGTTAACTGTGGTTCATACTTTTAAAAAATTGTGAGTACACCCACACAAGAAAGCCAAGTAGTTTCTTTTAAATCTGATTATCACATTGCAAACTTGCCCAGGAATGAGTCACTTAGAATGTAATTTTATCATTACGTCAACTGGACTATAATCCTCACAGGTTAAGATAAACAACATAATTTAAAACTGAATTATGCATTAAAAGATGTAAGAAACAGGAAGAACCAAAATCAATTTTTAATGTTAATAATCACTTCAGTGCTATACATGGCACTATTAGTATATATGGGGGAAAGGGCAAATTCTTGGATTCTTTTGAAGGTTTCACTGCAGATGATCTCAAGTCCAGTGTTCATACATTCAAAAATGTTGGTTTTCCAGGTACTTTTACTGTTCTGTTAAACCTGGAGAAGCCTTTATGGCTTGTTCCCTTAGAAGTGACATAGGAAATATAGAAAGCATCAAGTCAAAGATACAGAGAACTGGACACATCTATTAATCATTATGACAGTAGCTTCAGGAAGTCATCTCTATAAAAACTTAAGGGTTATCTGTAGCTAAAAAGGTCAATTTGAAAGCCAAGTAGAATCCAGCTCTGACATGTTTTATTCGTGGCTGGTTTTCAAGAAATGATATGCCTACTATAAAAGCTATTATTTTGAGGGAATCTTGTTAATTATCCTAAAAATAGAGCCAAAAAGTTTCTTACCTTGAGGAGGTATCTTACTTATTTGTACTTTGAATCCAACACAGTTTTAACAGTATAATATGTACCCTTGAGTTATTTTTAAAGCAAAGATAGAATAAAATATTCACTCATTGCAAAATGGTATAACTGGATTGATATTTCTCAATGAAATGCTTATTACAGAATTAACAAAGCCAAAACATTTTCGGAAGGCATGCATTTCACTCTCAGTTTAAAGAACCTTAATTCAATAAATCATGTCCAAACTACATATTAAAATGTTTATAAAAATCAAGCTTTAACATTTATTTTATATCTAGCTTTCCACATCTGTGTGCAGACAAGGAGTAAGATTGCACATAAGTGTAAGCAGTGCAAATATGTGTAAGTGGAGAAAAGTCACAGATGTGCTAGAAGTTGAATACAGGACCATAAGAAAGCAATGGACAAATCAAAGAAACTAGGAAAAAATAATAAAACTATAGGGTCAGAATTAGATAGGGTGAAGAATGATAATGCCCTTGTTACTACAGAAGTTACATAAGTGGCACAGATTGCACTTGTCAAACAAAAAATAATCCAATAGCATTGACTTTTATTCATTCATGTTAAGTCACCTGAAATGGTATCTGTTGCATTTAAATGCTCATTAATGTAAATGGCTGAACAAATCCATTTTAATGGATATTCAATCCATTAAAAAACTCAATATCCCACATAGTCAGTCACTTCAACATAGCCTCATGACAACTCCCACACCAAAACAGTATTTTATTTTGTAAATTTTGACCCATTATTACTCCCATGTTATGGTCTTTTCAGCTGTCAAGCGTACAAGGTGAAGAAAAAATTTAGTTAGATGGGGGTTGCACCTGGAAAATAAATTTCTTAAACTCCATATACATGTTTCAAATCTGCTGGGTCCCAAGTCCATCTATGAACTCCCAGGCTGCCAGTATCATATGCAGCATACTAAAGCTACACTATCTGAATAGCAAATTCTGCATAAATCAGGTCAACCAATGTCAACCTGTAACAGACTGCATACTTTTAACTGAACATGGCAAAATATTCACTCTCTTGAACTTTACATCATCTCTGATGTCAAACAATGAGGCAAATCCCAACAGTATATACAAAAAACAGCTTTGCGTTTACAAAAGATTGTTTCCCATACTGATTAATCCAGGCAGCTAACTCATTGGTTTATGCAACTTTATTGAAGAAAAATAAATCAATTACTAGCAGAGCTATTAGTTGATCACTCATCCATTGACAACTTGCATCATTTATTCAGTGCTATATTAAACAGTGTATTGGAAGATAGATTAACTAATAGCTCCAAGCCTCCTAACAATTTAAATGAAAATTACAAAATGTTTTGAGACCCTATTTTGGAATACAAAGGGTGTTTGACTTCCAATTTCCATTCTCTGTAGAACAAGAACAGGTCATTCCTTTATTGACATGCATAAAATACATCACATTTTCTGTTCTGCTGATGCTATAAATTCAATACCAATTCTCCAGCCATATCAGTTATGAGCATAAAGTATATCATGTAACCTCAAATCTCTAACGGTGGAAGGCTTAAACAAGAATGGATGCTGCTAGAATAATGCTGCTTCCTTTGATGTGACAACTCAGCATCCATCTCCCTCCCTCTCAGATGATTCTTCAGCATGTTAGAGCAGTGAGGAATGGTTTTAGTCTCATAACCAAGTTAGAGTGAAGACATTGGCCACATAATACACATGCTCCATTTTTTTTTAAAAATTCTGAATCTTGGGCAACTGTTCTCTTGTAACTACTTTACAGTTTCTAAAAGCAGTTATTGTCCAAAGCTGGAAGAACTTAAGTCTTCTCAGATGAGCATGTGAATGAATGGAGGGAGGTAAACAAAAAATAAAATTAAAAAAGATGAGGTCTGATAGGGGAGCAGCCGGATAAGAAAATCAAAAAAGGAACAGTAATTTAAAGTTTATTCCAGCTATAATGCAGGTTATTCTGACTTTAAGGTAGCATCACATGGCATACTTCTGAGTCCATTCCCGAGATATTCTGTTGTACCTGTAAATAAAAAAGATGTTATTTAAAAATTTAAAATAATTCTTAATACTTAAAAGGTAAGGAAAGAGTATTTTACTTCTAGACTTATCATGGAGTCATCTTCAATGGCTACAATTAGGATAAAGTCAACAAGGAAGAAAAAGCACTGGTACTCAAAGCACTGTAGGAAACAAGACCATTATGCTTCAATACAGTGTCCTAATCAAAGTAATACTTTCATAAACATATGGATAGGCTAGCAAAAATCAAAGACCTTTTTTCTCTCCTACTACTGACCTAATGGTCTATTAGAAATTTTACAATTAGTATACATTCCAACAAAGGTTAACCTTTTTTTACAATTTGCCATGGACCTATTATCAGAATAGTGCACTTATCTGTAGATCTATAGAAACTCCCATGAAAGCCAGACTGAGCAAACATTTTTATCTGAATCCTGGACTTCATGATAATTTACTTCACCCTGGATATTACCTAAAAGAAAATGCCTTTGAGACTTCGGCACAGGTAGATTAAGACACTGGGGAAGATGACAAAAAAGCAGTAATTTTCAAGAGGAGGTGGGCTGTGAGTTATATGTGCTAATCAAAATCACCTGTTACTTTTAAAGGGTAGTGATTGGCAATTAACAAACCCCACCGAGACCTGATGGATGAAACTAGTAAGGAGTACAAGTGGGGGCATCTTTGTTTAAAATGATCAACAGGTAATTCATACACAAGCAAGGATATTTACTACTGAGGAAGATCACTAATATTGATAAAATGCTATCAATTTCTCCCTGTATTACTACCATGTCATAGACTACTTACCAGAACAAAAATTATAGTGATAACCTTAAGAAAGGAATATCTAAAAGGACATAGGAGAACTGATTTATATTTACAGTTTGACCTCTATAAAAATATTAACTTCATTTCAAACCAAGAACTAAACATAGTTCAACCGTTTTTCTAACTTTAAGTTCTTTCTCTACCAATTCGTGGTTACCTCATTCAAGGATACCTCTCAGAAAGCCAGCACTTTAAAACAAAGGTTTCATTTAGCATACAGGTAGCCACAAAGTATAGCTGACACTAATGCATGCTTGTCAGTAATGAACATTTAGTACAGATAGTGAGGCTTAAAAAAGTGTTTATCCCTTACATTATTATCTCTTGGCAAAATTTTAACTAAGTCACCACATTCCATATAGTATTGAAGTTTAAAATATACCAATTTTAAAAGTTAAAATTTAAATTCTATAGTAATTTGAAAAAGATACTAAAATTTTCATTTCTTACTGGTGCTATATAAACTCTGTTTTGCCATGCAAAAATACTCTCAAGCAATAATGACTGCTGGGTATACTTTCACGCTAAACAAGAGATCAAGCAGTTAAGTGTACAGTTTTCAGAAACTGCCACATCAGTTACCTTTGTTAGTTAATACAGTGCCTTAACGCATGCAGCACTCATGTGCTGGCAGTACCATGAATAAGCGCACCATATTGTGCAGATCCTCTTACCCTACAACATAGCGTATTTCTCTGTCCACTCTCTTGCTAACCTATTGTACCTAATTGAACAAGTATACTGAGCGTTAATTATAACATAAGGAAATTATAATGGTAAAGTTGTACATAAAGAATTCAATATATAAAATATTTAGACCAAATTTTTACAACAGTACCAATATTTTTCTCTTGTTTTAAATGTGATTGGGGTCAAGAAAAAATACCTTTCTTCCTCAAACTTAAAAGTGACAAACTGCTGAACATGTTAGAAAAAGAAAACATAACCTAGTAAATTAAAAAACAACAACAACAAAAAGCCAATCACATTTAAGTAACTAGCTTCTGCACATTTCAACTACCATCTTACCGGAAATAAGCATCAAGTCTCCTTGGCATCATGCCACAACTTACAGCAAAGTATATAATACTAACTCATTAAGAAAAGCCACTTTTTATGTTGTTTTCTCAAATTACTACATACTTACTTATCTCTGTCTGTTTTATAGATCCGTGCAATCTCTGGCACTAGGGGGTCATCTGGGTTTGGATCACATAGCAGTGAACAAATGGATAAAAGAACTGGAAGAAAACAAATGTCTGTTACCCACAACTGGGAATTTGGTTGAATAAAAGTATTTAAAAACAAGTATTATAATATAAACCTCAATCCTCAAAAGAGGATTAGTTTCTATCTTAATTTCCATAAGACAAAGCTTTACAGAGATTTTGATTCATACAAGACAAGCTCCTGGTAGTTAAGAGATCCTAAAAATAGGTATTTGTTAGCTAGTTTACTGACTAGATACAAAAATCTGCCAAATTCAGAAGTTCTGAGATAGTGAAATGCTACCGTATTAATTTATATTACTTCTTCTTTTGCTATGCCATGTTGAATGCGGGAACTCCTGACCAGGGACCGAACCTGTATCCTCTACAGTGAAGTGTGGAGTCCTAACCACTGGACCACCAAGGACTTCTCTCTATGAACCTTCTGAAATAGTCAAGTGGAGTTTCTTGGTAATGGCTGGAGGGAGGTGGGGGTGGGGACTTTGAATAAGAGTACAGCTATGCAATATATACTTAGCTGTTTAGCTTGATAAAATAATCCATTTTCTGTCCTACTCTCGGGGGAGTTTCACAAAAACACCCAACTGCCCCAATGACTACAGGTTTTATCTCCCAGAATTTATAAGGTAGAGACCATATCCAAGAATTCTGGTTAAATTAAAAAAAAAAAAAAAAAAACAAAAACAAACAAACCCCACCAAGATCTACTACTGAGTAGTTCTTCAGCTACAGCTCTCACGCTGACCTATTCAAAACATTAACTTAAAAGATGTAAAGCATCATTAGGAATAGGTATCTAATTCATTGTGAATACGAATTATGTGCCACTGTGCAAAGTTTTATAAAAAGTTTACGACATAAAAGCTTAATGTGGTTATGACAATCCTTGAAGATAATAGCAATACCATGAAAAAAAAAAAACATTATCATAGAAAATAGAACTTTAAACTCAAGTGCAGGATCAGAAATAAAACTAAATCTGCATTTACAGAAACAGTGTTCAGTATTGCAGTGCATTCCCAATGATGGTAAAACCAAACAAACCTGGAAAATAGTATTAAAGTCTTCTTCATACCAGGTGCCTGGTGTTAAGAGAAAAGAAAAGACCTGAAAAGAAACTTGAATGTATCCAGGGGGGTAAAAAATGGGCCTAAAACAATGCTGCACCTAAAAGAACGACAGCAGCATTTACCCAAATTGTCCCCACTCCCCACACAAAAGTGTTTCTGATTAATCAAAAAAAATTCTGGGAATGCTAGACAGTCCCTTCAGAGAGATTCAAATGCACTGTACAAGGACACAAAAGGCTTGATGTCCTGACTTAACAAACGAATGAACAAACAAAACCTGTTTCACTTTGCATTTACCACACTTCTAAATATAAAACTTCTTGTAAAACACTACTAACTATTTCAGGAAATAATCTGGGGAATGCTACATTAAGTATTCAGCCAAAAAATGAGAATGCTTCAAGTTAGCTGCTATCCTCAAATATCTGAAATTCAGTCATAATTAGCAACATTAAAAACTCATTTTGTGTACTAAGGAATGCTAATAGGCCAGCATCAAAAACTGAATATCACTAAAAGGCAGACTTCCTTCTCATTAAGTAGCTGTGTGGTAGGTGATTTTTATTTGTGGGGTAAAAGTGACATAAAAGCCACCAGAGTTGTTTCAAAGAGATGGAGAGATATTCCATCTGGAACATCAATGTGGAAACTAGACAACCTATTAAAAATGCCACACAACAGATCGCTTTTAAAGTAGAAGAGCAGAATTTATCTAGAGACCTTTCCCAAGACTATGCATTTTAGACTATTATTAGATAGGAAACAACCTACCATGATACATGAAAACTTAACTAAAGGTTTCTTAAAAAGATTTTTTATCTAAAAAATAAGAAACACAGGAAAATGAAATCAGAATTTTCCCATAAGAAACCTCAAGTTCAAAAGCTCTTTTAACTTTAGGTATACCATTTTTGCTAAATGGCAACAAATGAGTGAGATGTACAAGTGGCTTGGGATTGAAAAATATACTAAGAAAGCTATTAAATGCTGCTATTGATATTTGCAAATACTGCCCCCCTCCATCTGAATGTTAACTTCTTCCCACAAAATCTTTAATCAATACTGCTAAGAGCAAAAAGGATGTAACTTCTTGTTCCTTTTCCCATCTTTATCAAAAAGCTGGCATTATAAAAATACTTAGGTAAGTCAGCTCAAAAATGAAACTCCTTTAACTATTAGAAAAATCAAAGCCGCTAGTATTTTACCTTTAGAAATAGTTAAAGCAGGAGACCACTGTGATCTTAGAATATCGAGACAAATGCTGCCATTACTGTTAATATTTGGATGATAAATTCTTGTTGTAAATGCAACCTAAAATAAAAAAACAACTTTATTTTTCCCAAATAAAAACAAGCATTGTAAACTTTGGCAAAAAACTATAGCTACACTTAAAATAGTTAAAAATTTTAAAAATCTAATAGCTAAAGTTATACACATAAAAATATCTATATTCTGACCAAGATCCTTCAGGGGCTTCTTTTTAATTAAAATGGAAAATATAACCATGTGGCAAAAATTTTATTATCAGTGATATGGTGGGTTGTTCTGAAGGTAAACTTTGGCCCTACCATAGCATGAGTATCAAAGGAGCAACTTGAAGGGAATTTAGGATTCACTAACAAATTAGAAACTTTCTGAGGTAGACCAAAGCATACAGATTAGCTCATTTAAGGCATCAAGGTACAAAAGCATGTATTAGAATCTCCATTTCCAACTGTACATAAAACACGCATTTGAATATCATAAAAGTATTTTCATTTAAAGGCCAAAATATACTGTAGTCTTAAATCCCAACACAAATAATGGTATATTTTTTAGCAACGTGTGAAAACGCACAATGAAGGTTAGTGTTTGGAACGCTAGTATTTAAGACACTAGAGTTACTGATCCAAATCTGTATACGCACAATAAAGTGAGAAAAATGCTTCCACATGGTATAGTTGAGCCTTGCAACGTAAAGGATAAGGCAATTCTTAACTCCAGTTACAAAGTTCAAATCCAGGTTTAGCTCTTCTTTTAACTAAGGCTAACAGTCAGCATTCAACATCAGTGATTTAATTCAGTATATACATTCAAGCCCCAATTATTCTTATTCATTATACACTCACAGTAGTTTAGCCTTAACTTATGCAGAACCCTAATGTCTAGGAATGTTCTATTCTTCTGAATAAAATACAAATCTTTACTCACAGACTTGGGGGTGGCAGGGAATACTTGCCTTAGGTGGTTTGAAGGGGTAGTCTGTAGGAAAATGAATTGTCAAAAAGAATACACCGCCTTGATATGGGCTGTCATTCTGTGAAAAGAAAAATATGCTTAACTCTGCTATTTAAAATGACTGCTAAATAATTCATGTCAACATTTATTTGCTAAGCATTTCTCTAATATGAAGCAAAATTACCTATTTACACAAAAATAGTCTAAATTATTCCATGATAAAGTTCTTATTAGTGAAAAACCATAATATTTACTATAGAATAAGGAATCATAATTTAGATCCTATTTTACATGCAGTCAAAGAATTTTAGAGAAACTATTCAGAAACACAAGGTTCGAGATCCTAGTTCTCATCAAGTACAGGTAAGAATGAAGTCTACATAATAATGCATCTAATTATCATCTGAAAATAAAGCTTATATCTGTTTGTTGAGCATTTCTTCTAATGACAGTCATATATACACAAACAACTTTGTACCTTAACAGGCTATTCTGGTCACTGGCAAACCAGAAATTTATCCCTTGTAGGTAAACATAACTCCCTTCAATAGGGGAAGTAGAATAGAAACAAAGAAGTTTCTAAGAAGTTTAGTTCCCAATTGGCCCCTCAAAATTCTCATTTAATAAAACCATGACAGCTTTTTCTTCAAAATTACACCACAAAATTCTTTATAGTAAGTCAATACATAAAACTACTAGATTTGGAAAAGCTGGGATGTTTGCTTTGCACACTTGAAACAGAAGATACAAAATTTCAAGCTACAGCAGTACTTGCAGTACTTTTTCTCCTTAAATGTTTTGCTCACTGTAATTTGAGTATGAAAAACTCCTCAGTAAATAAATAGCATATAACATTAGTATGAAGTAACATTTGGGAGAAACTTACTAGTATTCCACATTTAATTTAACCAATACCAAGAAAAAGATGCAACTGTTGCCATTTCATGAGTAAATGAAATAGGACTTAAACATACCAAAGAATGAAAAGGTGATGTAGTCAAGGATTTTAAGGTCAAAGAGTTTTTTTAAAAAAATGGAATTGCATAATTGCCTCTGGATATGCAGTCAACCTGGAAATGTTTGAAAATCTGCAGTAACTGAATTATTGTCAATACCCATTCCTCTCCATTTGAGTGAGGATGTATACAGTGCTATCATGAACCTTGTATCGTACTATGCCCACTTCTTATTCGAGGCAAATAACCTTCACAGGGCTGACACTGTAGTACAGCTCATTTAATCCCACCCCTCTGTAAAACTATTAAACATTAATTACTAACTCCATTCTACTTACTAGGTAGTGAAAGGGACACAGAATAATTTCTCATCTTGCTAAATCTACAGTCTGGTAGACATATAGTGAAATTTTATAGCTATTATGAAGAAATGAAAAAGGGTATATACCTGGGATTTAAAGGAGAATGGTCAGTATACTGATGATCAAGTTAAAAGATACATACGATTTAATGGGAGAGCTACTATTTAAATGTCTTTCCTACTTCCAAGTCCCTCTGCTTCATAATGCCTACAAAACTCTAATTCAAGAAAATTAAGACTGCAAAATAGCATCTGCTAAGTACAGACAAATCAGACACAAGAATGTGACCCAAATTTATTAAATTTACATATCATTGTTAAATAATGACTATTAATTGGAAATAGATGCTTCAAATAGTTTACACTTTTATAAAATAGGCTCATGGAAGATATGTTTTTACCGAGTACAGTTAACAATTTAAGGGTAAACTGTTTTAATGAAAACATGTTTTCATTAAGCTTTAATTTCAAAAATTCTGCTTAAGCTTTCATTCCAAGTTTCATACAATCAAGCTCTACATCTGACTGCTTCTTAAAGGCAGTCTAACAATAGATTTAGTCAAAATCAAATTTCATCTCACTTGTTCAAGAAAAAAAAACCTTATAGAATGAAAATATTTCAATGTTACAAATTAACACCAAAACTCCAGCAAAGAGGAGAAACTGGTAAAAACAACACATGATCTAAAGGTAATCAAAATATGTCACCTAAAAACTAAGGCTCTACATTTGAATTTACCATAAATCAAATAAATATACCAAGAAAAACAAAAAGGAATACTTTGATAGACAAACCAAGCCAATCTTAGAAATGAAGAATTCATAACAGATCTCTTCTTTAGAAACATTCTACCCTAATTTTGCTACAATTAGTCCAAACTCCAAACTGCTCCTCCCTCAGTGTCTGTCTGTACTCTTCCCCTAAGGCAACTATGATATTCTGCTTCTATCTCCTGTCCCACACTTATTTTGGTAATTCTAGGATCTATCTTTAGTGTAGTTATTCCTTCTAAGACATATATTCAAATGCTTATTGAATATGTTCTACTCGGATGTCTCAAAAACTGAAACCACAATAGTCAAGCCACAAACTAGGATCTCATCATTGATTCTTTCCCATCTTACTCATAGTAGACACCAAATCTCAAAAATCCTTAATAAGTCTTCTAAACTGGATTCCTCTCCTTTGTATCCACTGCTTTAGCTCAAAATCTTACTAACTTTTATCTATATTATGGAAATGGCTTACTACTGGTATTCCTGCCTTCACTCTGGTTTTCCCCTCCAATTTATGCCTCACCCTAATGCTGAACTGGTCTTTTCAAGATAAAAGTTAACTCCAGCTTGAAATCAAACACAGCTTGCCAAGACTGAAGCTCAAATTCCTATGCTTTAATGATCTGGTTTCCAACAATCTAGTATCATCTTTCACCTCCTCTCCAGAATACATTTCTTACTGCTCAGTAAATAATGCTTCACATTTCCTTTTTCTCATATTTCTTTCCCCTACACTTGGAATATTCTCCCTTACCCACAGGATCCTACCTATACTGTACGGTCCATCTTAGGCTTAAATGTTTTTTAAAATTTAAATAATACAGTCCTCCCTTGAGTCCAAACTGCTGGCTGCCCTTTTAAAATACCTTGCTCTGTATAGTTATTATTAAACAAAAATTTAACATTTAATTTTCCTCTTACACTATACAGCTCCTTAAAGAGTAAGGTACTAAAGGTGAGTTTTCATGTACTATTAGCCTTTGCCAGGAAAACGTAGTAATAGTCAACATAAACTGAAAAATTCACCCCTGTATGACAATAGAACATTTCATATGGACCAAATATTTTACTTCAGATAGTTTTTGTAGCTGATTCTGCTCAGGCTGCCAAAAATTACATTATTCACATACACAGTATGTGAATAGCTATTTATCTTAGATTAGGTGGAATGGAAGTTAGTGTGGTTCTCAAAATAATTTCAAAATTCCTTGTAACAGCTCCATTTCCAATTTTAAAAAGCAAGCACAGAAATATCAGAAATAGGTAAGGAAATTAAGCTTCTTCTCGCTGCACCAATTTGTTACAGAAATTTCCCTTAGTACAAAATAACCAACAAAATTTAAACACCACGTAACTAGCAATGGTCTGCCAATTCTTTCAAAGCTTTATTTTTTATCAGCATATCTGATCTAAAGTATCTTGTCTTCAGAAAGAATAAGGTAGCATACAGGTTTTAAGAATCATGCATTTTTGCTCAATCATCAAGAGCACTTCCTTACTATAATCCACCAAAATCCAACAGTAACTCTAATAACAAAATAAAATTATCTAATCAAACTGTGATGTTTTGTCACAAAGATGCAGTCAAAAGTCAAAGCAACATGGTTTGTTTCATTGATATACTTAATAGTAAGGGTAATTGTTAACCATGTACAAGCTGACATTGAAACTTAGGTGCTTACTTATGAAGCACAATTAAGATCTGCATTTTGGGTGAGTTTTTATAACTTTTGACTCATTCCTGAAATTGTCCAACAATGAGAATTAACTTCTGTAGAAAACCAGTAAATCTAAAAGGCTAATGTTACTAAAGCAGAACTATGCTATTATGGTATAAATATAATTTTTGCTCTTGTTAATCAGGGGTAGAGTTCTGAAAATAAAATATTTGTTTTTGAAAGAAGAAAATCGCTATCCTTTATATTAACAGGTTGCTGGAAAAAAAATTAGCAAAGAATAGCTATAATCTGAAATACATATATGAAATAAATAAAAAATGTGTCCTGAAAATAAAAGCAAATTAAACAGCCAAAAATTTTTTCAGGATAAGCAATCTCCTATTCTATGGAAGACTACTATTGAGCTCAATTATGCTTCACTTTGATTTATTAAAAATGAACTTTTGGAAGGGAATAATAAAAAAGCAGTTTCATAAGTCAAGCAGAAAAACGTTAACACTGGTTTAAAACAACTGGTTTATTACACACACCATCCAATCACAAGTCCTGACTACCAATTCTTTCATGCTTTATTAGTACTGACAACTCATTTTCATGAGAGTATCTTAAAGCACCTCTGAATCAAAGATGAGTTTTACTTGGTTCAGATATGGCAAGGCATTGTATTGAATCCTGTGCTTTGAAAACTGGTGATCTATAATGGAAAAATTCTACAAGTTGCAAATTTAAGTGCTGAAGTGGACTTGGTAGAAACTGTTGGCAGATACACACATCTCATCTGAAAAAAAGGAAGCAGTTGCTAGTCCATCCTAAGCCTAGTCAGGAGGTTTTTATGCAAAGACTGTCAACTTTTAAAACATTGTGTGGGTCAGGAATTCTCTGGTTGTTCAGTGGTAAGACACAGTACTTGCACTGCAGTGAGGCACAGGTTCAATCCCTAGCTGAGGAAATCATAAAATCCCACAAGTCATGAGGTGTGGATAAAAAATAAACACTGTCAAACTGGGTCAGCCATGAGTCAAATAAATATGTATATTTAACGGGGGTGGGAAGCAAAGAGCAGTGGCAGATCACAGTTTTGTCACCCATTAGACAAAAGCAAGCACTTAAAACAGTAAAAATATACCTGGAGGTAACTGGAAACAATCCTGACTCTGTAGTTTTCATTAGGATAATCCACACATACTTTAAACTATTAAAAATATCCCCTTCCATCTTATTTATAATCAGAACTGTTAAATAAACATGTGCTAATCCAACCCGCCCTCTGGCTAACTTTTCAAGGGTATTTCCTCTTTTATAATTATGCACTACTATTATCACACCTAGTACATTATTGCCATTTCTATTGAAATTAAAATACCAAAAGGGGTAAGAAAGCAGAAAATTCAGTAACAAACACACAACTCAGAACAGAAATCCTCACGTGCCTTCCAAGTTAAAAAAACGTTAAGTATTGTGCAAGATACAGTCTTACCCCAAGATGTTTTACTGCGCTCTAATTCTGTGAAATTCTTAGATGGTATCCATAATTCTGAATATTCAATTATCCAGCAATACAGTTTCTTATCTACCCAGGATAGAAAGGAATTTTGCTGTATTCAAAATATCACTTTCTACCTAAAAATATTCAAATTTTATATGAAACTAAAGTTCTAGAAAAACTAAAAATATCAAAATAATACAATTAAGCTAGATTTTAGGCAGTTACACATTCAGAGTGAGTAACACCATGATATGGTCAAAAAACTGGCTCTGTAAATCAGGAAGCTCTGTGACAATACTTTACACTGCTATGAGGGAAAATTAGAAGAGATATTTGACAGGTCACAGAAATGCTAAACATAGAACCCAGGGAATACTGTACTTAACAAATGACTAGTTTCTTTCAAAAGCAATACAATTATGGCATATCCTAAATAGAATTACAATGTAATGAAATAAAGCTATAAAGAGTTACGTTAAAAATTACAAACTAGATTAATGCTGTGTTTTTAATTAAATCTTTGCTTTTAATTATCAGTACTTACAGGTCCCATAATTGTGGCTTGCCAATGAAACACTAGAAAAAGAAAATACTCTTGTTATTGTCTAAAAATACACAAGCTTTTTTGAAACTAATGATAAAAATCAACTTGAAAATTACTTACTATCATCCCCAACTGGACCTGCAGAACATTGTGCTGGAGGGTCACGGGCCAAATCACTAAGTTCCTAAACCAAGATAGAAAATACTGGGTCATAAGACCATAACAGAAAGAGTCATCTGCTTTGTTATTTTCACACCATTCTTTAAGGGACATATAATCACAATTTACATCAACAATACATTCCGTAAGAAAAGAAAACATAACCCACCCTAGTCCAGTTCCTGGGACACACTAGGCATAGTTATTTTATGGACGCATACCAGAACAATCATCTTGGCTAAGGGTTCACGAAAGCACACACACACAGATATGAATTTTCATCACAGGCATACCTTGTTTTGTTGCATGTCATGGATACTGCGTGGGGGTTGGGAGGGTGCTTTGTTTTTTTAACAAACTGAAGGTTTGTGGCTATCTGGGCCCTTTTTCTAAAAGCACTTGCTCATTTTCTGTCTTTGAACCATATTTTGATAATTTCTTGCACTATTTCAAACCCTCTGTCAGTTAAAAAAAAAAAGATTACAACTTGCTCAAGGTTCAGATGATTAGTGTTTTTCAGTAATACAGTACATTTTTAAAGACATAATGCTTACTATACACTTAACAGACTACAGTAAACATAACTATGTGCAATGGAAACCAAAAATAAAAAATGTGTGACTTGCTTTATTGTGATATTCGATTTATTTTAGTCATCTGGAACCAAATCTTTTTTCTTCAAGGTGTGCCTGTATATGAACAAAAGCTGTCCTACAAAATGAAAATGTTGTAATCCGATACTTCCCTAGGTTAAAAACTTAGGGCCGTTTTCAACATTCACATTATTGCTGAACTTTCAGACCATCTCACAGGTTCTATCTTAACCACTATCTACTTTCTTAAATACTGTTCTTTCTGAACCACACTACCCAATGATCTCATTTTCTCCTTAAAATCTCTCATAGGGCTAGGTAAGTATCCTTTTTGGTTTGATCTCCTTATCCCTATACTCAACACCTTGTCTTTCACTCAACATTGAGTGTAACTCTGGAACAATCCATCTTTCTAGGTAGAAAAGTGGTTTGCACATAGCAAAACAGAGTTCCCACAATTCCATTTGACCTTAATTTCCAAAGTGTATCTGGCCCTTCTGTGACTTGTATATAACCCATACGGATAATCTTGTAAGAAAACAAAGCTGCTTCTTTACAAGTTTTTTAAAAATTTATGATACAGTCTTATCTCTATACACCAGTATGTAAATTTCTACAGCACAGGGATTTATAGACCCTGTAAGATCCCCTGGAGGAGGAAAAATGGCAACTCACTTCAGTATTCCTGCCTGAGAAATTCCATGCACAGAGAAGCCTGGCAAGCTACAGTCTGTGGGGTCACAAGGAGTAGGACACGACTTAGTGACTGAACACATGAAACAATAATGGACTTCAAAGAAAAAGGCAGGGAGTACATTTTAAGAAGATAACGAGACATATTTGCCTTTACTACATGGTCAAAATAATGCATTTCAGAAAACAGTCAACTGTTTAGAAATGTGAGTTTAGATTCACTCCAGTTTAAAAAAAAAGTATCAATACAGAATTGTCTTTAGGAGTGACATTTTGCACTGTACATGTCAAATTATTGTGCTGTACATCTATTATGTTATACAAAAAAGTCCCTTGACACACACTTTGCCAATCTGCTTCTGAAACTTAAACTACAACTACTTTTAAGTTTATCAGACAGCCAAGGAATGCCAGGAGTCAATTTTAAGATGATGGACGAGAAGTTCAGATCAGACCTCTACGGTTGCCTATGTAAATTTACTTCGTATGTTCAACCAATTTGAGAAAATTAACTCTAAACACTTTGATTCTGAAGGGTAGGAACCACAGAAGCTCAATAGCTAAAACAAGACAAAACAAAAAAACCCACAAGTGAAACTAAGCATGGAAAGAGGAGCCTAGTGGGCTATACAGTCAACTGGTCGAAGAGTCAGACACAGCCGAGTACACGCGCACACACTCCCCTTTAGCTTAGAAGTGAATCATAGTTTTTTTGAGAAAAGTAAATAATGCTGGCAACTTGAACTAATCAACTATCCAGATGACTCTGTCATAGGCCAGATTAACTCCCATAAAGCATTTGCTGTAACTCCCATTAAGCACTGTAGTTAAGAATCGAGTATAGTCTGTGATATGAAGAGAATTTTTTTCCATGTCTCAAACTTCTGTAACAAGTTCTTTTAACTGGTTAAACGAAAAAAAGATAAATCAGAAACTTATGCAGTTTGATTTCCTCTTAAAGAACATAAGTGTCCAAAAAAGTCTATTTTAAGGTTAAAAATGTACCTATTCTGAACCACCCTCACTGCTTTCCTATATGACAATAAATTAACACAAATATGCTACTAAAACCAAATACAAACTTGTGCATACAACTCAAATGCTCAAACATAGCAACATGAAATAAGGACAAGGATTATGTTCCTCTCTCAACATGATCACAGTGGAGTCTCACTTTTAATCCAATTTAGACCCACTATGTCCTAGCGTTATTTCCTCACTCTAAAATAGAAATGCCTATTTTACAGAAGTTTTGAAGGGATGAATGAGATAAAGTACTCTAGCACACTATCTGGTATTTAACGTATTAGGTACTTAGCAAGCAGACTACCCATCTGGAAGGCAAGATTTCTTGGATAGGTGCTCAACTCATTTATTAAACAAAATAAATCTGCTTTATAAATAGTCTACATTATTACAGCCTTAGCTCATTTAAATCTTTTGCCTGTGTGATTATGCTTAGTTGTCTATAACATAATCATCTAGCAACTGTCTGGCTCATGCTACAATATACATTACTAATAACTGGTCAACAATTCAGGGACTATTTGTGGATGGGGTTTTAAAGAAACCATTTTACCAGACTGTGTGCGTGTGTGCTAAGTCACTTCAGTTGTGTCTGATTCTTTGTGACCCATGAACTGTAGCCTGCCAGGCTCCACTGTCCACGGGGATTCTCCAGGAAAGATACTGGAGTGAGCTGCCATTTCCTTCTCCAGGGGATCTTCTCGACCCAGAGGATCGAACCCACGGTTTCTTATGCCTCTTGCACTGGTAGTCAGATTCTTTACTGCTAGTGCCACCTGGGAAGCCCAGGTTGAATCGCACGAAATTGTTAATACTTGACCTTTTCTGAACTACAGAAACTGCAATTTCATGCAGTTCTATCTAAAAATGTCTAGTATGCATTTGAGCTCAAATATTACTAACATTAGTTTCTTACACAGATCTACCCCAAATCATGTACTTTTATGTAGTTAAACACATTACTGAAGTGATGCTAAAAACCACTTCATAATAAAGGTCAGGGATCTACAGCTGACCTGGAATATATCTATATCTTGTTAAAAGTTGCACATTTTATGAAAAAAGCCTAAGAAGATATTTTGAAACAGTTTTCCTACACAGGGACATCTTTGAATCACCAAGCCTTTATATGTTAGTATTCACTCCTTTAGAGTGAATAAACAATTTCAGGAAAAGTTAGCACTGAATTTCAGCTCTTCACTCCCATAATTTCAGGATAGTCTTCCCCTCAGATAATTTGTAAATGCCTTATTTTCCAAGTTCTCCGTAACTAAGACACCTCTTAATACTCAAACATCTATTATTTGGCCAATTAACTTATGTATCAAAATCTACTTTAAAGTAACATCCTAACTTTAAGGATCAAAATACCTTTCACATAAATACAATGACTTACTTCAAAGATACCAAATAATTCTCATGACATTAAAACATAAAAATATCTGAGCAGTGAAAAAACATGAGAAAAGCTTAAGAAGTCAGATGCTCTTTCTATGCAGCATTTTGTCAGATGCTCAAACCACCTTCCCTTTCTGGAAATGTTTTTCTCTTACTCTAAACGTATGATTGTAGTGTTGGGTGATTGTTAGTTACCATTAACCAACTATTCAGAAAGGATAATCATAGAATTTCGTACCTTCAGCTTCAGTGGTTAGCTCAGAGTTGGAAATAACGCAAGCTAGAACCTGATCCTACCATAGATTTTTCAAATTGAAGCTAAAAACTGGAAAGGTCATTTCCTTCCTTCTCTAATCAGGAGCTGTGGGGATGTGACCCAGAGCTATTGGCAAGCACAAGCCCTGAAATTACATGATGAATCCGAAGAAAAAGAGGCCACATTGGGCAGCCGAGATTAAAAAAAAACTAACTTGGCATACAAATACGCAATTTCAGTTCCTAAGGCTGTAGCTTGCTCTAATTCCTACAGTTACTGCTTTGATTGTTAACTACTCCAGTTTTCTCCTAACAAATCCAATAAGTAGGGGGACAAAAAAATAGAGATAACCATCTTAAAGCAGAGTGCTACCTGGGCTCTACTACTATTATACACGTTTATCCCACGAAAAGACAATGTACTGCTTTAATCTGGCTGTAACATGTATAAGAAACATAAATGAAGCAAAGTTGAAAAACCAAACTAGAGAACCAGGAAGAAATCATGTGTCTTATCTAGTAAACAGCTAAACTTTCAGTGACAGAAGCTTAAGTGAAATCTATTTCTAAAATGAAAAGCGTAATATTAGCACATTTCACCAAAGCATTTATTTATTTATATGGAGATTGCCTTTTTGGTGTCAAGCATATTACATCTGAAAATAACAAGATAGACCATGAATGCCTTCCCCCAATAGATTAATAGAAAGCAGACATAACATAAAAAAATTAAAAATTACGTTTCAAACAATCTGAATACTTAAAAGGCATTCAACTGCTTTGTGAATTTTGAAACGGTTATCACTAACCTTGCCTGAGTTTAAACCAGTGACATTGAGCTCGGTCTTGATAGAGGGATAAGCGTTCAAGATAGAGAAATTAAAATCCAGGGGAGTGAAAGAAAACAGGATGTTAAAAAACTCTTGTAGTTTGGTATACCAGACATACAATGGGGTACAGGTAGCAGGTATGGCTAGAAAGGTTTATCAGGGCTGGATCTTTGGAGTCTTGAATACTATGGCAAAGACTATTCCACAGGCAATGGGAAGCCATTGACCACTTTCTGAGCAAGACAAATGGTTGAATTTTTTGATGTACTAGCGATAGTATACTAGAAACGACTGACTTTCTAGATCCTTTTACCATACTCTTTCAGATTTTAAGTGTTGCAGATCTTTTATGTACTCCCCACATAACCTTCCCTTTCCCTGACAAGTGAACAAGGCTATTGTAAATTTTTTTGACCATCCTAAATTTGGTTTCTCTCGTTTCTTCACATTTTCATACACTCCTAGCTATGTACATGACACTATTTGTGACAAAGACAAGGAATTCTAATAATCTGATGAACTGCTGACCCTCTATCCCTAATACAGATGCCCACACAATAACTTTCCCTTAACTTACGGGATATCAAAGACCATCCTCATCCACCATACTGTAGGAATTCCTGCTACACAGGATAGATGAATAGATAACTACCTTAGGAACAAAAACTTAAGTCACCAGGGACGAAAATTATCTTAACACACTGATCACTTTACCTTTACAATCTTATGGAAATAGGTCTTCTATCCATTCTACATTAGTGCCCCTTTAAGAGGGGGAAGGAAAGACTGAATCAAATCAAATGTAAGGGATGTTGAGCTTCAGGACTGGTTGGAGAGCAAAGTACTGTTATCTACTAGACAACCTAAAAAATAGGACCAGAGATACATTTAAGGCTACTTTCTCAAGTGTCCTTCACCAAAAGATGTATTTACGTTAACGACTTTGACACGGTATTTTGCAAACTGGAGACAAAAATTTCAATCTCACCAACCCAACTCTTCATTTTACTCAAGGAATAAATGCCAAAAATTAAACATGACACAGAAAATTGGTGTTGTCTTGTTTCTCCTTATTCATCGTCGGTTTGTATCTCACTATACTCAGACTGAGCCTAGGTAACCCATTTTTCAAGTTATGTGGACTTTAAAATCAAGTAAGAAAACTATTGTGGCACTGCAAAAACTATATTAGATTTGAGATCAGTTTCCAGTGTAGCATCTATTCAAAGAATTTTCAAAAGCTATTTTGTCTTTGTTCACCTTATAAAATGACTTAAGAAACTAAAGGTTTCACAGGCTTTAGAGACAAAAACAATTTATAAAATTATTTGAACAACTTCAATTGTCAGCTCTTCGCTTCTTAGTAGTTTAAGAGGAACAGTGGCAAGAATCAGAAAGAACAGCTCATATATAGAACCAACAACGTCTTCGCACTCTGACCATAACTCCCAATCATAGAGAAAAGCATTACTTAGGTGGGTTCTTTACCAACTATCAAGACCACTGAAATAGAAAATTGAGGGCAGGGGAGTTTGGCACACACTAGCTAAAGGCTCCATTCACCTTGAAAGGACACTAAGATGGATGAACAACATATTAACTACGTGTGCTTACATGTGTGTACTCAGCTGCCTTCAACTCTGAGACCCCATAGACCGCAGCCTGTCAGGCTCCTGTCTGTGGAATTTTCCAGGCAAGAAAACTGGAGTGGGTTGCCATCTCCTACTCCAGGGGATCTTCCCGACCCAGGAATCGAACTGGCATCTCATGCATCTCCTGCATCGGCAGGCAGATTCTTTACCACTATGCCACCTGGGAAGCCCCTAATATAACTAGGGCACGATGCTGAAAGCTGTATTGTCCATTAAAAAAAAAAAAAAAGTTAGACACTTCTTTGCCATGATGTGCTCTTGTGGGGAAATCTTCTTTGAATATCATTTCTCTGAATTGCTTCTCCTGAGACCTCCTGAACACCTGGCAGTGTGAGAATCCAGGCCTTCTCCCACTGGGAGAATATGCTTCTCCTTCCCCTTAAAAGCCTAAATAGACCCATTAAAAAAAAAAAAAAAAAGAATTTTCTCTAAAAGCCAACCAACAGGTATAGCTTAAGCCAGTGAGTGAACAGTAATGAGTTTGACCATTCTTTATGTGGGACTCAAAAGCCTACAGTTTATTTTGAGAAAGATCTTTGCTTCTATCATCACGGGACACAATATTTTTGACAACTGACTATTAGAGGTAAAACATGAGAAAGATGACAGATACTGGCTAAGAGCAGAAGTCTAAACATAATGCTAAATATTTGCTTTTTGTGTCTCTAGCTTATAAATTGAAAAAATAAATTATGAATAATAAAATGACAGAGCAGACATATGGGTGGATGAGTTACTAGTAAGATCCAAAACCTCCAATAACTATTATTTATGCATTCTGCTAAACATTCTTTTAATGACCACTACTACTTATTCATTAAAGCAACATAACCAAAGCCAACATTTACAAAAACAAAGTTCCTATTTAATCAATTCTGCTGTTGAGGTGTAACTTCCTAAATAACCTCTTCTAGTTTGTCTAGTTCCATCATTCTCTCAAGGACTTGGCAAATTTAACTCAGATGACTACTGTGGTTAAGGTCAAGTACAATAATTATGATATTAAGTATAATAATTACCACCAAATTCCACAATCATGTTATTCCAATCTCTGCCATCCATTTTGCATCAAAGTCATAATGACTAAAGTAGCACAGACACATTTTGTATCATCAATTTGGGGGAAAACTTAAAGTTCATTCCCTTAGTATAAGCTATTTCTTGTATTTTATTTAAGAGCCAATTTCTTTCAAAACTTTCACTTGAAGATTTGTATGACCATGGGAATCCACACAATAAAGACAGACCTTGCCTCTTAAACCTATACTGACCAACATAAAATATTACCCTAGGAGATGGGTAAGATGAGGGCATGATGTAGGAAGAAAAAAAATAAGTGCCTTAAGAAATTTTGAGATAAGAGTCACCCTCAAAGAGGCTTTACAATCTAGCAAATATAAAGGTATATCCTCAGACCAATGATAAAGGTCAACATGCAGTATTAATTGCCCAACTAGTAAGACAAGAATTGCTCTAATTCTTATAAACATCAAGTCTGCTATGAAGTAAACAAAAAAATTTTAAACTTCAATGTTGTGAAATTTAAATACCATACGTAGAAACAAACAGTAAGGAAGAAAAACAAATACCTCAGAAATGCATGGCTACTGGAAGTGATTTCAAAATAAGGAAGTTTGGCAAAAAGATTTTGAGGTCTGAACAATTTCATATATGGAAGGAATAGCCCCTTTAACAGTCAGTTTAGTTTGGGATTTGTAACTTCTGAGAAATTCTGAAAGTTTCTTTTACTTTAAGGATTAAGAGATAAGTGCTGCATACATGTCTCATTACATCACTGACAAGAAATTAACTTCCTGTTTAGTTATGAGACAAGTATGCTTATTCATTCAGACAAAGTACAAAGTATGGCTTGAGTGAATAATACTTTAATTTTCTTTCTTTCAATCGCCATTAAAGTAACTCACTTAAGATTACTCAAAGCTATTCTTTTCTAAGCATTATCTCTAAATGGGGGTGAAGACACAGAACCAAATCTAGTTTCTAAGCTTTGAACTAAGAAAGCAAATAAGGCATTTTAAAGATAGGGAAGACAAAATTAACAACAGTCCACTAGTTGAAAACATTCAGTTATATATTAGCCATGAAACTATAACAAGACTAGAATTAATGTGAAGTATTGCATGAACAAGTAACCAAGGAGTGGTAAAAAACAAGGAGATCCAAAGGTTAAAAACAACAAATTTAAACAAAGCTGGTTGGAGGTCTCTAAATGACACATTATGTTCAAAGTATAGTTGGAGATAAAAATCAGATGTTTGAGCAAGTATAAAATACTTCTTTGAACTTTTACCCTCCCCACATAACAGGGCCAAGGGTATCATTTTGAGACCAAACCTCATGTAACATAGACTGGCAAATAACAAACTCCCTAAACACATCCATTCTTAGTTACACTATACAACTGGATAGCAAAACTAGATTAAGAGCACAAAATTTCCAGTGAAATAAAATTAATTTAATTTTGTCAATACTAGCTTGTCTCTGAAAGGGGGGACTAAAGTAGTTATAAATGAAAAAACACACTCTTAAAACAATAACAAAATATAGTGGAGAAAGATATTTAGACAAATCTAGCTTTAATAATGGATAAATCAGACATTTAAATAACAATTCCCCTTATCTTAAATGTTTGTTGATTTATAGTAACTTAAGTTATACAGGGTGACAAATATCAATATATGTTATTTATATGCTTGCTTCCTTCCCTCAGAACAGAGAGTCCCACAGGTAATAACAGGTTTACCTGTATTTTGTCCCCTGGGACTAGACTACTGTGCCAAACATTAAGAACTCAGTAAGATTAAATGATTCTTTCTTATGTCTTAGGGCTTCCCAGGTGGTGCAGTGGTAAAGAATCTGCCTGCCAATGCAGGGACACCAGAGCCATGGGTTTGAACCTTGGGTCGGGAAGATCCTCTGGAAAAGGAAATGTCAATCCACTCCAGTATTCTTGCCTGGAAAATCCAGACAGAGCCGCCTGGTGGGCTATCGTCCATGGGGTCACAAAGACACATGACCGAAAACACACACATTCCCCTGTTTATATCTGAGGCTCTTAACCAGAGGCGGCTTTAGAGTCACCTAGGGGACATTTCAAAATTATGCCTGATCCCAGAGAAATGATTCATGATTCAGTAAGTCTGCTAAGACCTCGTGTACTTATACTCTCTAAAAACTGTTTTTAACATTCTAATACATAAATGTAACCCATGTCAAAATCCACATACATAGTATGTAATAGAATGCAAAACCTAATTTAGGATTTGATTAACAACCTCAGTTCTAGGAATCTGGTATCTGTCTTCTTTAATAAATAGATTATAGTGAAATGCTTTGGAAAATCCTCAAGAATTGAGGTATCAAAGGACACCTGAACCCACGAGTTAACATACAATATGATAGAGATAAGCCAGTGATGCTTTTCCCCAGAGCTAAAGCAAGAGTATTCAACTTCCCTTTTAACTATCAGAATTAACACTGCAGAGGATAATGATGAAACCAAAGCAAGTATCAGCTAACCTTATTCAAACAAGTAAAATAAAAACAGGTAATTTTATGATCGGCATTTCTCTCAACGAATGCCCTGCAAACTTAGCTGGTTATAGACAAGCCTTGACACATGGCGTATACAGCCTGTACATTCAATGGAAACCAGTTTATGATTCCCCTAGTGATTAGTCAGCAACCTGCATAGTAGTTCCCTTAGTCCTTGAAGATACTAACCAAAAAAGAAATTCACTTCTACTTCCAAAACTTGTATTAGTTCAGATCTAAACTCAAGAATTAGCTATAACCTAAAGATAAAGTTAAATTCCAATTATCTACACGTTCAGTGAGGAGAGGAGCAGTTATTTCAGGAAGCAAAATTAAATTTAGGAATTGAAATTGTTCAAAGTAGGAGTTCACAATGAGTTTAGAAGTCTGAATTCTTGAAGCAGACTAGTTTGAATTTCAGTCCCTTCCTAGCCATCTGAGCATAAGACAAGTAACTTACTCCATGCCCATTTCCTGATATGTAAAATGGAATGTAAGAGCATCCATCTCATGTTGTTGTGAGAATAAAATGAGTAGATACTCATAAAGGGCTTAGAAACAGTGTTTAATACACAGTAGATGCTAAAACCTAGCTATTAGCAAAAAGATACATGCAAAAGAAACCTTTTTGAATACCAACCCCCTAAAAAGATAACATGAAAATGTAGTGGTTAAGAGCACACACTTTGGAGTCCAACAGCCTAGGTTCTAATCTTAACTTTGCTGTGCTATGACCCTAGGTGGATTTTTAAAATCTCTCTGTGCCTCAGGTTTACTAATCTCAAAAATGGAGGTAACAATTATACCTACTTCCTTGGACTGTCTTAAAATTAAATGACTTAATACAAGTGCTTCAAACAGTCCCGACACATTGCAAACACTCAAAGCATGAGCTTTTCAGGTTTGGTTCATATTATATTTTATGCAAAGTTCTCTTTATACTTCCTCAAAATACATGGACAGTGGTTATTTTGTTTAATGAGAGCAGTAAAATTGCCTATGGCCCCCTAAAACACCACCAACCAACGTGGGAGTTTCCATTTTTTGCTTCTTGTTTAACAGCCTTGTAAGATCACATTGTGTCCAAACAAAGAATACAAGAGGAAAAATAAAAGAGTTGACTGATAAGGTTGCTTGATCCAAGAAATAAAATTGTAACATAAGCTTCAGGAAAGAAATTAAAAAACTTAATCAAATGAACTACTATTGATTAAAAATATACCCAAAATAAGCATTTCAATAAAATATCAACAAAGGATACAGATAGATCAACACTTAGAATCTGGGCAGCTGCAGGAAAAAAAAATTTAAAAATAAAAAAGGTGCCTAAAATAAAGAGCATCTCCCATCAGAGCTGTCCATTTGCTAAAATTGTTTGAATCTGAGTTTTTGGTTTTTTAAGTTTGATCATGTGATTCTGACACTAAATAGCTGAAAACCAAACCACAACACAACTTTTCTATAGACTGAATCAATAATGTCCCACATAAACATTTTTCCAGTTTTGGAAAGGATTACGTCTAGTTTCTGTATTATACAGACCTTCTAAGCATTTATAAAAGGAGACAGTCTGGTATTGATGAAGAGTACTAGACTAGAAAAGTCCTTTAATAAAAGCTCTTGAAAATTAAAAAAAGTAATATTAAAGTTGCAGTAATAGTATGAGTACCAGGTGCTAGGGATCTGTTCAAAGCCACACATGAACTGATTTAATCCTAAAAAAAAAAACACAAAAAAACCCAAAAACCTTGGGGACTCTATTTGTTTTGCTCCCTCATGCATCCTTAGTGTGATCTAGAATAGTGCCTGGTACATACTAAACACTCAATTATTCACAGCTCATACACAACATAGAGGCACACAGATAACTTGCTCAGTCTTAAAATTCTAACTGGAGCATTTTTTTGCTCCAAACTTCACACCCTTAACCATTATATTGCCTCTCTAGAGCTTTTAAATGATTAAAGTGGTGTCACAGCAGCTGGGTATCACCTGTAAAAGAAGAAAAACCAATGAGACCTTCCTTTAAAGTATTCTGTTCCACATACATAAAAATCTATGGATCTGAAATCATTCCATATTTTAGTGGGCTGGATGAATTCCCATAGAAAAAAGGTGTTGACTTGCAATGGATGCTATGTTTTGTAATAACTATACTGCAAAACATAACTATGCTTCTCCAGTGTGTTGCTGGCCTTCAAAGTGGTCACAGAAACAGGTATGATAATCCTTTTTACTTTAAGCCTTAACTCCTAAACTCCTTTCCCATTGTCTCAAAAATAAAAAATTTATATTTCACATACACCCACAATGACAATGATGGCCTGAAATAAAATTCACCATTTCAACATCAATACATTGAAGCTCTAAACTTCTATCTTTCATAAAACAGCAGTTTGCCAAATATATTCCAAAGTCACACATTAAATGTAAAATTAAGCAGAATCAGGTCTATTTTTAGTAAAGCCAAGTCCTAGCCATTCCTTCCATGTAAACTCTTTTAAAAGAAGTAAGCTAGCAAAACC
Source organism: Ovis canadensis (assembly GCF_042477335.2). Classification (NCBI taxonomy): domain Eukaryota; kingdom Metazoa; phylum Chordata; class Mammalia; order Artiodactyla; family Bovidae; genus Ovis; species Ovis canadensis. The sequence continues at coordinate 38,032,343 of NC_091250.1, read as the reverse complement.
AAAGTTTGCAACCCACAACCTTCTGTCTCCTAGTTTTAGTAAGACTGAATTTACTCCACAGCATTTTTTTCAAATAAGCTGGAAATACTCCACCCTCCTTGATTGTGCAAGAACCAAACACATCACACACACACACGTTACAAAAAAGGGAAATAAAGTCTGAGAGTTTGAATATAGCTAAGTCTTAAGTAGGAGGTCTCAGAGCAGTGTAGAGTCTGATATAAAAGATAACATTAAACAAAGATATTATTTCATATTACAAGAAGAGATGCCGGAAAGAGCCTGAACCAGTTAAAGCAGCCGCCATCTTAAAATGCGGGATAGAAGTTAGAGCAAGAAAATGAGACTAAACTACCGGAGGTAGAGGTTCCGTTCACCCCCGAACCTCAAAAAACACTATTTTTTTCAACTTGGAGCCACAGTTGAGCATCAAACCTCGTTGCATATGGCGAAGCAATTTCCCCAGAGAATGTTATTAAATGGACAGATGCAAAAACAGGTACTAGCCTCCTCGTGCTGCCATCTCACTCTTTACCCTCCCCCCCTTCCCATGCCAAAGAAAAACGGAGCTTCCAGAAGGCTTTCACATCAGTTCCCGGTGTGCCTCTGATAAATAGCTTCGGGTGAAAAGCCCCGACTACAAAACATAGGAAGTGGCAACACTGTTGTCAGCCCATCTCCTCCCAACCCAACTTAGGCTTGTGTAACCTGCCCAGAATCGACGATCACTTTCTGATTAGACTCCCTCACTACTCTTAGCTGCCAAGACTTCTACCCTGACCCCTTTATCAAGTTTGGGCCCTGCCGATTTCTTAGATTTTCTCTCCTCTGAGTTTTCCACGTTTCTTCCTCCAGAAGGCTCAGAGCCTTCACATAACAACAAAGTTTTCAAGCAATGAGAATAGGAATGCCATGACATCTGCGGGAGCGTCTCTGGCCAAGTCTGACTCCCAGAGGGGACTAACACTTCTTACAGAAGAATCGAGGCGCCTGAAATCACTCTCCATCCCGAATTTGCACCGATTCCATTGAAACATACTCAAGACAACACTCCTCACTTGCCAGAAGCGTTCTGTTCTTTGCAAACTGCATTCTTCAAAAAGTATATCCGCATTCCCCATCCCCCAATGGAAGTAACCCAAGGAGGGATATTTCCATATTATACTGCCCCCCCCCCCAAGGCTTTCCTCCAGGCTGAGCCTCCCTTTCATCCCACGACCCCATTCCCCTCAGCCCCAGGGATACCTTATTAATCCGTTTCAGCGCCATAGTCTGTGCTTTTCGTCTGGCTCCTCACTATCTCGGTGTGTGCTCGAAGGTCCGGCCAAAACTCTTGATTTTCCCGGCGGCTGGGAAGGATTGTCTCTTCGTCTCACACCGGCTCTGCCAGACACAGGCGCCTTTTGCAAAAACGGAGAAAATCAGCACTCGCACAGGCCCCGCAGAGACCCTGACGAATCCAAGTCCCTCAGAAACGGTCGCGATCCGAGGTGGGTGGGGTGGCAGAGCCACTGCCAGCCTCTATGCCGTGCTCCGGCCCGAAGAGGGGGCCAGGGTGACGGGAAGAGCGGAGGGGTGGCTACAAGTTTGACTTCCCGGCCTCTAGAAAGGAAGAGACCCGGGTGGGAAAGGAAGAGGCGGAGGAGAAAGGGGTGGGTGCGGGGCAGGGTCCGGGGCGCAGCAGAGGAGGAGCCGGGGCCTAGTCGGCGCTATGCCGGCGTCAGTAGGGCAAAGAAAGGCAAGGGGGGAGGGGGGAACGGGAGCCTCCGGACTGACGCCCAGCTCCTTTCGGTTTCTGCTCAAAGGTGCGCCCGGGAAGGGGAAGCAAACAGAGAGGCTTGAAGTGTGCCGCTGTCCCCGCAGCTAGAGCTATTCTGTGTCGCCCCTGACGCCACCGTACACTCCGCCTTCCAGCGCGCTCCCGCGCGCGCCCGCCCAGCCACCGCCAGCCCCCACGCGCCCGAGCTGCCCCTGAGGCTCCGGCTTAGGCGCGAGGACGCGCCCATTCCCCCTCCCTCTTAAGCAGAAGAGGCCCCGGCTTCTCCAGCCTTCCCACCCTACCCCACCCAACAGGCTGGTCACTGAAGCCACCGAAGGCCTGCATTTCCCCTTACCCGGCCGGCCAGTGGGCCAGCCTCCCTTCCCTTCCCCTAGCCGCCCACACCCACGCGTACAGAGGGGCCGGGGCCTCCCTCACGCTGCGGCCTCGGCCTCCTCCCCGCGCGGCAGCTGGTGCCTCCCCGGCCCTACGGGGCTCACGCGCACGACACAGCCACAAGATGTCCGCTCTGACGGAACTACTGCCAGCTGCCACGCTCCGCCCCTCCCCCCTCCTCCTGCCTCTTCACCGCCGCGTATCAGTCCGCCAACGCCGCCGTCGCGAGCACGGGACGAATCTAAGGCTGAAGGCGGACGGTTTCCTCCCCACGACACGGGCCGAGCGGATCTGTGCCAACCCCTTTCTCCTTTTCGGAACAGCACCTTCTTATTAAACAGATCGGAGGTTGGACTTGGAGGGCGGGGGCCGGAGGCGGGTCATGGGCTGGGGGGGAAGGGTAGACGACCGGCGGAAACCCTCAGACTCAGAGAAGCATCGAGAACCGGAAGGAGACCATGGCAGGAAGGTAATGGAAACGGCAGCTGCGCGGTCGCGCCCCACGCCCCTCCCGAAAGTGTCCCCCGATTTCCTCACTTGGTATTGAGGAGGCGGATCTCGCGAGAACCTCGAGGCTGGTTAACAGGAGCTGTAGCGCTGCAATGACTTAAGGGCAGTTTTGTGCACTCTTCCTGGTAGGGGCCCGCCCCCAAATCCACAAATTCTCGCGAGATGCCGATGGGCCACAGGCTCGAGCTGGGGCGGGCCGTCGACCGGGAAGCACCGCCCCTGAATGCTTATACTGGTGGGAGGGAGAGGAAATGGAATTCCCCGGACTGGTAAGAGCGCGAGCGACACATCCCTCTCTCACGCGCCCAATCAGGAATGTGCGGTGGGAGGAACTATGCGTTAATTACTGGATACCTTTAGTCTAGATTGAGTCTGCGTTTGAAGTTTCCTGTGGAGCAGGTGAGCGACATTGGCTCCCCTGCCGGCCAGGACTGATTAACCTCTGGGAGGAGTCGCCCCTCAAAATGGGAACAGTTATTTTAAATAGAAACTGGCAGGTCACTGATCAGCGCTCCCACGTGCGGAAAGTTAGTGCTGTTCTGACCCAGGGCCTAGAGGATCAACGCTGAGAAGAGAGTGCCGATTGACCAGTCCCCGAATTAGAGCAGCCTAGAAATTAAGCTCAATTGTGAATTATTAGGATGGAGAATAGGGATTGGGGCAAGCTGTTTACTTGCCTTTGTAATCAATGGTCACCATCGCCAAGGTTTATGATGGAAGTAGGCCTAATACCTTTTTCTCCCTGTTGCTCTGTTCCAATCCCTAGAGCCAGAAAGTTACAAAACTCATTCAAGAAATCAGAGTTTGGAGTCCGAGAAACTGAATACTTACTGAAAGTATCTGAAATATCCAGGGGGAGAAATGTAAGGTTTTATTCTGCCGGTAAAAACAAAGTACGGGTGGTTTTGCTTTCCAGTATATCATGCCTCAGGCAAAGGGTAACAAGACTCTAATTTTTAAAAGGAATTGAAAGATAAACACGGACCTGCTTAAAGTTTTCTAACGCTCCTTAATGGTCTCACTTAGAGTATGAAGGTTTTTAAGAATTAAATGGATATAAAAATTTGTTTTCAATTTTTAAGTTTTAAAAAAGGAAAGCAGTAAGCTAGAGTATTACTTAATAAAAACTTCTTCAGTTCAGTTCAGTCGCTCAGTCGTGTCCGACTCTTTGCGACCCCATGAATCGCAGCACGCCAGGCCTCCCTGTCCATCACCTTAATGGTCTCACTTAGAGTATGAAGGTTTTTAAGAATTAAATGGATATAAAAATTTGTTTTCAATTTTTAAGTTTTAAAAAAGGAAAGCAGTAAGCTAGAGTATTACTTAATAAAAACTTCTTCAGTTCAGTTCAGTCGCTCAGTCGTGTCCGACTCTTTGCGACCCCATGAATCGCAGCACGCCAGGCCTCCCTGTCCATCACCAACTCCGGGAGTTCACTCAGACTCACATCCATCGAGTCGGTGATGCCATCCAGCCATCTCATCCTCTGTCGTCCCCTTCTCCTCCTGCCCCCAATCCCTCCCAGCATCAGAGTCTTTTCCAATGAGTCACCTCTTCGCATGAGGTGGCCAAAGTTCTGGAGTTTCAGCTTTAGCATTATTCCTTCAAATGTATATTATTCAAGTGATCATAATAGCATCACTAGAGCAATTAGTGAAACTGCTTTTCAAACTAGTATCTTCAATCACTAGGGAATTGTTCAAAAATGCTGATTTTGATTCAGCAGGCCAGGGTGGAGCCTGAGATTCTGTAATTCTAACACTGTCCTAGGTGATACAGATTACTCAGAGGACCACCTTGTGAGTTCCAGAGCACCAAAGTGCTTACCTCATGGCCTGCTGACACCTCTGCCCCCTCCCTCTTTCCTGAATAAAGCTTTCTTTTGTTCTCTCTTGTAACCAGTCTAATGTGGTAGATACAGAGGATTTGGCAATTGGAGTGAGAGAAGAAATCCAGGTTTGAGTTCTTGTTCCTTTGCTTCCTATTTGTGTGATATTGGTGAGGTTACTTGTCTCAGTTCCTTCAGCACTAAAGTAGGTGTAATAATAGCTGTCCTTTCTCACAGGGTTATTATGTGCTTCAGATGTCATAATGCATGTGAAAGGGCACTGTAGAGTACAGTGCTGTATAAATGTTATTAATTGCTCAAACATTAACTGGCCATAGGGTGAAACAAACCTATAACAATAAGTATACTTATGGAACATTTATAATGTACCAGGTACAGTGCTTATTAACCTCCTTTTACAAATAGACTGATGCACAGAGAGATTAAGTTACTGTCCCAAGGTCACAGAGCTGATAAATAGAAGTAGAATTTGAACCCATGCAGTTTATGCCAGAGTAAATTATTGAATGGAGTATTTATTGTCTCTTAATTTAGAAAGTGGAAGAGTAGAATGTTTTATATTTCTACTTTCAGTGTATCTGAAGCTACTTTTATTTAACTTATTTCTCCCTCTTATTTGTTTTGCTCTTTCAGAAGCCAAGGTACAAGGCAGGAAATATTCCTACCTACTCAGTGGGAACGCATGATATCCGAGAGGTCCACGAAGAAAAGTCTGAGAGAAGCTAATTTGTACTACCCTAATCTAAACAAACTTTGGTATGAAAATATAATGGACCATGTTAATGTTCTAAATTAACAGAGCACAGCAGACTGGGACGAATTTGAGGTCAGCTTTCTTATCTTTTTTGAGCCACAAACTACTTTAGTGGTCTGGTGAAACCATGGACTCTTCTTACATTTATGCTTTTAAATGTATAAAACAGAATTCATAGCATTACAAAATAAAACAATTTGAAACAAAATCTCAAAATATTAAAGTAAAACAAACTTTCATTTATTTGTGTGTGCCAGGTCTTAATTGTGGCATGCAGAATTTTTACTTGCATCACACAAACTCCTAAATATAGTATGTGGGATCCAGCTACCTGATCAGGGATCAAACCGGGGCCCCTGTATTGGGAGCAGAGCCTGGACCTTCAGGGAAGTCCCAAGAAAAACAAACTTTTGATATGGGAATATATGTCCTTTATTATTAACACAGTAAGATCTACTGACGGCTCTAATAAAGATCAAATTTTTGAGATAATAATAAACATAAAATTTCCAGAGTTTGCAACAGTTGTAATGTGATACAAAGCATCTGTGATTCCTGTTGGAGATACATATGTAGGTACAGCTGTTTGCTGCTTTCATTCATAATTGAAGGAAATGCTAATTTTCCCTTAAGAGATTTAGTGAATATAAAGATGTAATTTTTTTAATTCAATTTCACACACTCCCTGAATTCTATTCATTGACTTAATGTTAACAAATCCTTGGGTGGAATCAAACAGGCATATTCCTGTTGGTAAGCTTTTAAGAGATTGTGAAGTTTTAACATAGAAATATAATTGATATTCATAATAATAGTGATTTATTAAGAAAAAGTTTACCACTGGTATACTCCTGTTTAGAAGACATGGAAGCATGTTATAGGGTAGGAAATAAATTTATTCCATTTGTTTTATTTTTTGATGCCTACAGATGTATTCTTTGGGTTTCTCAAGCATTCCAGATAATTTAGGTTTTACTGTATCACTCTTAATTATTACACGCCTTTACACATAAGTCATGGTGGAAGAATTGCAAAATGAAAATAATGACCAAAGATGAAAGATATTAAAAGTAATATATATTTAAAATTCTTAATAATACTTAACAATTATTTGAAGTACTATGTGCTGGGCCCTTGAATTCTTTATCTCATCAAATCCCCATTGCACAGATGAAACATTCAAGGTCTTACAGTTACTAAGTAATAAAGCCAGGATTTAAACCTAGGCAGTCTGATCTCCAAGCTCTTTTTTTTTTTTTAACTTAAAATATAGTTGAAAAGCTCTCACTCTCAGCTACTAAGGTGTTTATTTTTTTACCCTTCGACTGTTAGCCAACTTTAATTTGCCCACTAGTGTAACAAATACACATTCACTGCCTCAAAATGCTTTCACTGGTATATAGCTGATTTACAATGTTGTGTTAAAAAAGGAATTTTCTAAATTCTCTCTTTGCTGTGATACTGCTTATATCCAACACTACCTTTAAAATAAGTGGGCTATCGGTTGAGGCTAGAATATAGTTTGTTTTACAGAAATTTTTATAATGGGATTTTGCTTAGAAGATGAAGAAATCCACTCATGTCTTTCCATGCCCTACATACTTTACTATCTGAAATTTAACCTCTGTATTATAATGGTGCTACTGTATTTTTTATATTGACTACTATCAGGGTTGTAGCCAGGAAATTATTGCATGTAAATAAATCCTAATATATGAAGTTCTAGATTATCCATGCTTAATGGAGAGAAGTGATTACGTAATCCCAAATTCATTTTTTATTTGGCATTAGAGTAAATTTATTGGCTGATTATGCTTTCTATTTGTATTTACACTAGCAAACATATTTCTACTCAGTTTTGTTAAGGTTAAAATTTAAAAGACCATGGCTTACAAGTATTTTGATGTTTTAGGAAGCAGTTTAGGAGTAGGTCAGATTTTAAAACACCATTCGCATATCTGGTAATATACAGAACCCACTTGACAGTTGCATTTAACCTATTTGAGTTACAATGATGGAAATGTCCCCATCTGACAAAAAGAAAATAATCATTTTTTATATTGTAGTGTGCAATGTGCTAAAAAAGATTATAGTTTTATATATTGAAATAGTTACATTCAGAAATTAAAAAAAACAAAAATACTGAAGGGCTGACACAATCTCTTCCTTCTTAATGAATATTATATTGAAATCTTTCTAATTATGATAGATCAGATTTTCTTGCAAGAAGTAGCATAAAACAGGAAAATATAAAGAATGAAGAAAATTAGCATAAAAATGGCAACAGAATAACTAATCCAAATTATGGAGTCCTAATATGAATTCGTCAGTGTAGCCACATTATTGTAATAATGTGAGTACAGGGGTTAAAATGTAGTTAACACAGACTAGTACATATACTTAACGTTATTAATACTATTAATATTATGTCTATATTTTCAGATCTTTGTAACTTTGTCACAGAATTTTTTTTTCCTTACTGAAGTATACTTGATTTACAGTGTTTATGGTGCACAGTAAAGTGATTCAGTTATACGTATACTTAGATACTCTTCTTCATCATGGTTTATTAGGTATTTGTCTCTAACTTACTTAGTATGATAATCTCTAGGTCCATCCATGTTGCTGCAAATGGCATTATTTCATCCATTTTTACAACTGAAGAGTATTCCATCATGTACATATACTACATCTTTATCCATTCATCTGTTGATGGACATTTAGGTTGCTTCCATGTCTTGGCTATTGTAAACAGTGCTGCTGTGAACACTGAGTTGTATCTTTTCAAATTAGTTTTCTCTGAATATATGCCCAGCAGTGGGATTGCTGGATCATATGGCATGTCTATTTTTACCTTTTTAAGGAACCTCTATAATGTCTTCCAGTGGCTGGGTCAATTTGCATTCCTACCAGCAGTGCAGGAGGGTTCCCTTTTCTCTATACCCTCTGCAGCATTTGTTATTTGCAAATTTTTTAATGATGGCCATTCTGACTTATGTTGTCACAGTTTTATAGCTTGCTAAGGACACTGGCTCTAACACAGTTTATGCCATTTTATTGATTAAATTATAAGTGTTATGGTCCAGATTTAATATAAAGTTATGCATATGTAAACTGGATGTTTCCAAATTCTACTTGGAATAGGTAATATGGACCTCAACTCAAATGTTATTTGATATTTTTTGCATAAAAATCAAATTAGACTTTATATCTTTCCAGTTCTGAATTTTATTTTGTAATCAAGACAAGTTAGTGTGGTTTAGGAGACTTATTTTCATGCTGAGAACATCGTTTGACCTTAAAATAAGATGGTTTTTGGCACATAATGAACCATGCTCAAATGTAAAGCTAAAAATTAAATTTGAGCACTTTGCATGTAAAGAGTTGTATACATGAATCTTCAGAGTAGTATTCATAGCTGCCAAAAAGTGGAAACAGCCCAAATGTCCATCAGCTAACAAATGCATAAATAAAATATGGTGTATCAATATGATGGAATCTTATTAGTTAATAAGAAAGAACAAAACACTGATATTGCTACAACATGTATCTAGAAGCTTGAAAACATTCTGCTAAATGAAAAAAGGCAGACATGAAAGGCCATGTACTGTATGGTTCCATTCATATGAAATGACTAGTAGATGACTAGGGGCAGGGAGAATGGGGAGTGGCAGCTTATAAGTATGTGGTCTTTTGGTGTTGGAGAAGACTCTTGAGAGTCCCTTGGACTGCAAGGAGATCCAACCAGTCCATTCTGAAGGAGATCAACCCTGGGATTTCTTTGGAAGGAACGATGCTAAAGCTGAAACGCCAGTACTTTGGCCACCTCGTGAGAAGAGTTGACTCATTGGAAAAGACTTTGATGCTGGGAGGGATTGGGGGCAGGAGGAGAAGGGGACGACAGGATGAGATGACTGGATGGCATCACTGACTCGATGGATGTGAGTCTGAGTGAACTCTGGGAGTTGGTGATGGACAGGGAGGCCTGGTGTGCTGCGACTCATGGGGTCGCAGAGTCAGACACGACTGAGCGACTGAACTGATGAAAGTTAGATGATGATGATGATTACATAACTGAATATTCTGAAATTCACTAAACTGTACACTTTAAAAAGACGGCATTATGGTATGTGAATTACCTCAATGTAGATTTTTTAAAACTAATGAATTAGAACAAAAATATGAGATCAGTCTGAAATAATAATCAGTCTGAAATAAGAATATTCTTATTACTGAATATTGTCAGTATCTCACTTCTCAGGTTATTGATGATAAATGGCATCCTTGTAAAATGTAAAAAATTTTCATCCAGTAAGAGATTTTTCCTTCAATACAAACAACAATGTAATTTAGATTTGGTTTTAATATAATAATCATTTGCTGTCAGTCTTAAGTTTGGAGGTATTTTTATCAGTATTTGCATAAAACATAGTGACTAACATTAATTTTAAATAGCATATTTTATTGAAAGTTAAAGTTCATGATTATGATCAGAAATAGAATACATCTGATTTTGGTATACTCTAAATATAGAAATCTTTAAAATTTCAAATAAAATCAAGTAGTTGAAAATTGGGGGTAAATCATCTAGATAAGAAATTTGAGGATTAGGTGCTATCAAATGACAAAATTAAAACAACTTAGTAATGAGTTTGATGTCCTTTATTCAAGGAGAAACAGTCTATAGATTGAGGGTGTAAGCAGTGGAACACTCTTTCCCTTCGCCAGGGATTTTAGGCAAGAGGGAGTTTTATAGATCATTAGAAGCAACAACACCGAAACGGAGCCCGGTGGTCTCAGAGGGCAGGGGTTTTCTTGTAAGGCCAGCAGGTCCTGTTTTCTAGGTCAGGTGAGCTATTTAAGCTGAGCTGGAAGTCTGTGGTTGGTGTATGTTGGGTTTCTAAGGTGTTCCATGTAAGTGCAGGCTGACTGACTAGGTTTGTGGCATGGGCTGAAGCCACTGGGGTGGCCGCTGTAATTTTGGGTTCCAAAATACAAATTAACTTTAAACACACTTAACTAAAAGTAAGGAATTCAAATTAGAATTACTTCCCAACATTAATGACAGTGTTTCTTGTTTCAATTAACAGTCTACAAAATCTAAACACAGATGTGTTGTAATTTAGAGCAAAATGATCATTTTACCCATACTGAATTTGATTATTTAAATATATAGGTGAGAATATATAAGACAGTGATGATAAATGTAAAATTCTTCCATTAGAGAATTTTAAATTAGGTGTGATTATGGGAATGTTGTACTGTGTGGTTCTAAAGAATCGATATATATAGTATCTGAGTGGCTTAATGGAGCCACATATGGGAGGCTTTTAGTTTTTAATACTATCTAGTACCTGTTGATTTTTTTCATTGCAGGGAAGTAATGATTTAACACATGGCACAGTAAGAAAGAGTGAAACTTACTAAGAAACATTCTACTACATCTAAAAAATAAAAACTTTTAAGAATTTAGCTCATTTGATGTTGAAGTATGATAATTTCAGAGATATCCCATCATAAAATATATTAAATCTCAATGATTAAGTAATAATGTGAATGGGCTTTATCATATATGCCCAGTAAGAACAGCATGATACCATGATACACGTTCCCCATCTTTCAAAAAGACCTATATAAGAAAGAACGTCATTGCTACAATGCTTGATCAATTCTCCAACAGTAATTTAGACACGAAGGCCAAGAGTTAAGATATAACTAGATATTTGAAGGTTTATATGAATTTAGCCATTCCTTGTTTCTATTCTGCACAAATGGAAAGAAGGGGAAGATTACCCTGGAGTATTTTCAGGGTAGGGCTAAATGGGTACCCCTGGCTTGGACAGGGCTGTAATTAGGGACAAAAGGGACACTGAAGACTAGATGGAGAGATTTACAGAAGTAGGAAGGAAACTGTCAAAGGTAGACGTCCCTTGAGGGAACTGGAAGTGAAGAGGCAACCTCTTGCTCTTCACTCAAGCACTACAAGGTCTCCTACTCCAGCTGGAAGAACAGAATTCAGGGTGCCACTGTTACAGTGGTTCAGTTTTACATAACTTAGTTGCCTTTTTTTTGTATTAATACTTGCTTTAAAATCTGGTCACTATAACATGTTCATATATAATTGTTTTGCCTTCCCCCCAAAATTCCTTATTTACAGTTTTAAAAATGTGGAATTATAAAATGGGACTGCTTTTGAGGTGAGTTGAGTTGTCAATCAATGATACTTAGGATGTCCCTGGTGGTGCACTGGATAAGAATCTGCCTGCCAATGCAGGGGACACGGGTTTGATCCCTGGTTCGGGAAGATTCCACATGTCTCGGAGCAGTGAAGCCTGTGGCCAAAATTCCTGAGCCTGTGCTCTACAGCGCATGAACTGCAACTGCTGAGCTCACATGCTGCAACTGCTGAAGCCCACAGATTATAGCCGTTGCTCTGCCGCTAGAGAAGCCATCACAACAAGAAGCAGCACACTGTGATGAAGAGCAGCCCCATTCACGGCTACTGGAGAAAGCCCACACAAAGCAACAACCAACCAGCACAGCCAAAAATTAAAACATTCTTCAAAAAAAAAAAAACCCTGATATTTGGGTCTGAGTATGCTAGGTGGTGTCTTCAGATTTAGGCTGAAGGATGTTAATGTAACAGATTTGTTGATAATCACTCCCATCTTAAGTGTTCATTAAAAAAAAAATTGAGTGCCTGTTATGTGCTAGGCACTGAGCTAGATGTTGAAGATACACAGATGAAAGCCAGCTGTCACCTTTAGGAAAAATTTTTATGTAGGGAGCCCATTAACTATGAGATCACCAATAGGGTGTATACAATACTATAAGCACATATATAGAGTAATATTGTGCTCACTTAGCCATGTCTGACCGGAGAAGGCGGTGGCACCCCATTCCAGTACTCTCGCCTGGAAAATCCCATGGACATGCTCCGTCCATGGGGTCGCTAAGAGTCGGACACGACTGAGTGACTTCACTTTCACTTTTCACTTGCATGCATTGGACAAGGAAATGACAACCCATTCCAGTGTTCTTGCCTGGAGAATCCCAGGGACGGGGGAGCCTGGTGGGCTTCTGTCTACGGGGTTGCACAGAGTCGGACACGACTGAAGTGACTTAGCAGAAGCAGTCATGTCTGACTGCGACCCCATGGATTGTAGCCCACCAGGCTCCTCTGTCTGTGGATTTTCCCAGGCAAGAATAATGAAGTAGGTTGCCATTTCCTTCTCCAGGGGATCTTCCTGACAGGGATTAAACCTGAGTCTCTTGTGTCTCCTGCAGTGGCAGGAAGATTCTTTACCACTGTGCCACCTGGGATTATAGAGTAATACTGATATACCCAATCCAGCTGGAGATGGGGAGGCTATCTTCAGAAGGGAGTTGTATTTAAACAAAAAGAAGGTCATGCCAGGAGGAAAAAAAAAGCAATACTCCTAGGCAGAGGGAACATCATGCAAAACAATCAAGAGAACTTGGCCTGATAACTTTTGGGAATTATAAGTTTCTAAAACTTTGGAAAGTAAGTTTCCAAGGTACTTTGGTAGTTTAGAAAGTACTTTGACTACAGGAAGAATAGTCATGGTGTGTGTAGGGGTGGGAGGGATGAATGAGCGAAGATGAAAAGAGACAAAACTTTGCCAAGACAAGCCTGGATATCTTGAGGGCCTTATAAGCCATGTTAATGAGCTCAGATTTAATTGTGAAGGGTATGGGATGAGGGAATTAAATTTTTAGCATAAAGTCATGATCATATTTTAATCAGGAGAAGATAACTATGATAGTAATGTGAAAGATACAGCAAAAGTGTATGTTAGGATGGAGATTAGAGGTAAAGAGACCAATTGAGATGGTATTGAAATCTAGATGAGTTGTGATTGTGAGAAAGACCTAAAATAGTTGTAATAATTGCTGTTAAAGTGCTGCACTCAATATGCCAGCAAATTTGGAAAACTCAGCAGTGGCCACAGGACTGGAAAAAGTCAGTTTTCATTCCAATCCCAAAGAAAAGCAATGCCATAGAATGTTCAAACTACCGCACAATTGCACTTATCTCACACACTAGCAAAGAAATGCTCAAAATTCTCCAAGCCAGGCTTCCACAGTATGTGAACTGTGAACTTCCAGATGTTCAAGCTGGATTTAGAAAAGGCAGAGGAACCAGAGATCAAATTGCCAACATTCGTTGGATCATCGAAAAAGGAAGAGTGTTCCAGAAAAACATCTACATCTGCTTTATTGACTATGCCAAAGCCTTTGACTTTGTGGATCACAGCAAACTGTGGAAAATTCTTCAAGAGATGGGAATACCAGATCACCTTACCTGCCTCCTGAGAAATCCATATGCAGGTCAAGAAGCAACAGTCAGAACCAGACGTGGAACAACAGACCAATTCCAAATTGGGAAAGGAGTACGTCAGGGCTGTATACTGTCACCCTGCTTGTTTAATTTATCATGAGAAATGCCAGGGTGGATGAAGCACAAGCTGGAATCAAGATTGCCAGAAATATCAATAACCTCAGATATGCAGATACACAGGACTTCCCTGGTGGCTCAGACAGTAAAGTATCTGCCTACAATGCAGGAGACCTGGGTTCAATCCCTGGGTTGGGAAGATCTTCTGAAGAAGGAGATGGGAACCCACTCCAGTATTCTTGCCTGGAAAATCCCATGGAGGAGCCTGGTAGGCTACAGTCCATGGGGTCACAAAGAGTCAGGCGTGACTGAGCGAATTCACTCACTCATGCAGATGACACCACCCTTATGGCAGAAAGCAAAGAACTAAAGAGCCTCTTGATGAAAATGAAAGAGGAGAGTGAAAAAGTTGGCTTAAAACTCAACATTCAAAAAACTAAGATCATGGCATCTAGTCCCATCACTTCATGGGAAATAGATGGGGAAAGAATGGAAACAGTGAGATTCTTTATTTTCTTGGGCTCTGAAATCACTGCAGATGGTGACTGCAGCCATGAAATTAAAAGACACTTGCTCCTTGAAAGAAAAGCTATGACCAACCTAGACAGCATATTAAAAAGCAGAGACATAACTTTGCCGACAAAGGTCCATCTAGTCAAAGCTATGGTTTTTCCAGTAGTCATTTATGACATAATGTGAGAGTAGCTGAGTGATGAAGAATTGATGCTTTTGAACTGTGGTGTTAGAGAAGACTCTTGAGAGTCCTGTGGATTGCAAGGAGATCAGCCAGTCCATCCTAAAGGAAATCAGACTGGAATATTCAATGGAAGGACTGATGCTGAAGCTGAAACTAATATTTGGCCACCTGATGCAAAGAACTCTCTCACTGGAAAAAGACCCTGATGCTGGGAAAGGCTGAAGTCAGGAGAAGGGGACGACAGAGGATGAGATGGTTGGATGGCATCACCAACTCAATGGACATTGAGATTCAGCAAGCTCTGGGAGTTGGTGACAGGGAAGCCTGGAGTGCAGCAGGCCATGGTGTCTCAGAGTCAGATGCGACTGAGTGACTTAACTGAACTAAACTGCAGTAAAGACACATAGTACAGGGTATTTAATGGGTAGAGCTGACCTTAAAGAAAAAATTTCTGAGGTTTCCTCTTCAGTTACTTATTAGAATGTAATAATAAAGTCATATATATATATATATACATATACATATACACACACAAATATATATAAGATGACAAATAATACTATAATACTATAATAAAAACAAAATACTTGATATAAACTTTATGCTCTTAAGTTTACATATTAAATGTGGGAAAATGTAAACTAATAAAATTAATATTTATGTGCTACTTGATTTTTATTCTTTACAAATTAAATCACCCCTTGAAACAAATATAGAGCTGACTGCTACAATTTAGGTTCTTTTATATCTGGCATAACTAACTGCTGTGTTCTATATATAGCGACCAGCTTTGTCTACTAGAAACTTTAGGAGACCTTGTTCATTCTTTCACTGATGTCATTTCACTGATGGCCAGAAATAAGCAACTGTAATCTATGTCTGTTCTCATTTGCCTAAAACAAAGTACTGTTTCATGGTACTAACAAGATCATAGACCTAACATGACACAGGCTCTGGAATCACATGGTAGTACTCGGTTGTAAGTGGGATCAAGGTGATCTAGACAATATTTACTTTCTGTAAATTAATGAAATAAATCACAACATGAGGAAAAGTATCTGGTAAAGAAGTCAAATACTCTAGTTTGAGAAACACTGATATAGAGGTTATAAAAATCCTTTTGTCACATACCTAATGTTGGATTTGTTGAGTTTGACCTTGTGACTTTTTCCTCCACAGATTCCAGTTTATTCATCTAAAAACTATTTGACCACCTACTCAAAATATCAAGTGTCACATGGTAGAGAAGTTTCATCTACACTAGGGATTCGAAATTTTTCAACTAAGATTTGTCACTGAGTGAAGTGGTGTTGGGAACTGAATGGTAAGAGAAAAAGTGGAGAGCTTGGCCACGACTGGAAACTAGAAATAGGGTATTAGGTAAGAGGAACTCAGGATCAAAGGTGGTTTTTGTTGTTATTCAGTCACTAAGTCATGTCTGACTCTTTGTGACCCCATGGGCTGCAGCTAGACTTCCCTCTCCTTCACTCTCTCCTGGAGTTTGCTCAAATTCTTGTCAATTGAATTGGTGATGCATCCAACCATCTCATCCTCTGTTACCTCCATCTCCTCCTCCCATCAGTCTTTCCCAGCATCAGGGTCTTTTCCAATGAGACAGAACAGAATGGTGAGATTAACTGATGGAGCCAGTTTCTTCACAAGACATGATAGGAGGTCAAACAGTATTTGACTCTGTAAAAGAGATGAATGTATCTGGGCTTCCCAGATGGTGCTAGTGGTAAAGAATCCACCTACCAAAGCAGCAGATGCAAGAGATGCAGGTTTGATCCCTGGGTCAGGAAGATCCTCTGGAAAAGGGAATGGCAACGACTCCAGTATTCTGGCCTGAAAAATCCCATGGACAGACGTATCTGGTGGGTTATAGTCTATGGGGTTGCAAAGAGTTGGACAAGACTTAGCACTGCAAACCTATCAGGGACTACAGGCAAGAAGATTAGAATGGGTAAAAATGAAGATAAATTTTAGGTGTGAGGAGGCAGGAGGTTGGCCTTTAATAATCAATGTTAGCTTTCTCGGTAAAATAGGAAGGAGAGCTAGCTATGTGGTGACTGAATTGGGCATGAGAAAAGGAGGTAAGTGTGGGATCACTGAAAAGGGAAACTAAAGAACTAACAGAAGAAAGGAAAAAAGGCCTCCTTAAGGGCCTAAGGTAGAAGATCATGAATTTATTAGGGAAGTTTTCCATGTTGTTGTATAATTGTTTTCAAAGTGTAAAATTAACAGTTCTTCTCAAAAATTAATGTTCATTCTCATCTCAAAAAACTCAAATGACAGAATAAAACATTTTATGCCAAATTGAGAAAGAGGGTGTGTAGGAAGGAGGGAGAGGCAGTTTACATTTAATCAAAATTCATTTAGAGGATATTTACTGAACATCTACTATGCATCAAGCTCTGAGCTTGGCTTGTAAAATTTACATAGTTTTCATATTTTGTTTTATTTTTCCTCCCCAGTAGTCCTTAAGTCTGCAAAACTAAGAAGGTGCCTGGGTTGAAATCTGAAGCCTTGTCCATTCAGATTATCACTTTCTTTCCATCTTCACTCCCCATTTCCACTCAAGATACCTCAGATGGTTCTGTGGGTATCCCTAATGTTCATTAAACATGGTCTGAAAAACCAAAGATCTAATGAATATTAATACTAAAGCCTCATTATAACAGTTACATGTAAAACAAATAATGCAGGAGACGTGGGTTTGATCCCCAGATCAGCAAGATCCCCTGGATAAGGAAATGTCAACCCACTCCAGTATTCTTGCCTGGGAAGTCCCATGAACAGAGGAACCTGGCAGGTTACACAGTCGATGGGTCACAAAAGAGTCAGACACGACTTAGTGACTAAACAACAACAACAATATGAAGTTTATTAGAGATAAATGTAAAGACAGGCACTCAGATGCAGAGAATCTGGCCTAACAGCATGTGATACAGACAACAGCAATATGCTTAGGGCTGCCCCAAGGACCTATACATTTTTACCATGAAAGATGTAACTAAGTTATGCACAACAAGGCAGTTTACTTTTTTTGATCATCTCTCCTGGTCATATGAGAGTAGATTGTGTTTTTTAATAGCTTTATTGAAATATAAACTAAGCTGCATATAAAGTGTGCAGTTTGATAAGTTGACCTATGTATACACCTGTGAAATTATCACCAAAATCAAAATGATGAATGTATCCATCACTGCAAGGGTCCTTGTACTCCTGTGTAAACTCTCTTGCTCATTCTTCCTATCCCTCATCCACAGGAAACCACTGGTCTGTTTTCTGCCACTACTGATTATTATTTTCTAGAATTTTATTTAAATACAATCATAGAGTATGCCCTATTCTCTTCTCTGGCTTTTTACACTTGGCATAATTGTTTTGAGATTTATCTCTGCTGTGTCTCTTAATAGTTCATTTTTTTAAAAGTTGCTGAGTAGTAGTCATTCCATTTTATGGATATGCCACAATTATTTTATCCATTCACCTGTGGACATTTGGGTTGTTTCCAGTTTTTGTCTATTACAAATACAACTGCTATGAACATTCTTGTATGATTGTTCGTATGGACGTGTGCTTGCATTTCTCTTGAGTAAATAGAAGTGGAATTGCTGGATCATATGGTAGGCATATGTTTAACTT
The DNA here is from genome assembly GCF_042477335.2 of Ovis canadensis. Lineage (NCBI taxonomy): Eukaryota > Metazoa > Chordata > Mammalia > Artiodactyla > Bovidae > Ovis > Ovis canadensis. The sequence continues at coordinate 38,014,311 of NC_091250.1, read as the reverse complement.
TTTAAGAATCTGCTACACTTTCTCAGGTGACTATACCTTTTTACATTCCTTCCTGCTGTGTATGAGAGTTCCAGTTCCTCCTGACTTCTTATGATTTGTCTTCAATCTTAGTCATTCTAACAGGTATGTAGTAGTATCTCATTGTCCTTTTAATTCACATTTCCCTGGTGACTGACAATGTTCAGCATCCTTTCATGTGCTGCTCTGCCATTCACATACCTTCTTTGAAGAAATAAATGTCTATTTGCATTTTTTGCCCACTGCTTGTTGGGTTCCTTTAGTCAGTATTTATTTACAGGCAACACAGATTAAACATTTACAGCAGCCAAGATTTTAAGAAGTAACCAAGTCACAACAAGGTTGCACATACATGAAGAATATGAAAAAGACTTTATTTTTAATCAAGGACTTTACTTTGTGTGACAGTGGAATTTAAGGGTTCACTATATAAATCTGAGGATTAAATCTGTTTTAGCTTTAGCTAGCAGAACCACTTTAACTCATATTGGTCAGTCCTTGTCACTTTACAACTAAGAGCATCGACAACAGTGTGCTAGCGCTGGCTCACGCTGCCTTATGAGTGCTGATTTAGAAAGTTTTAAAGCCTATGGCTGATTCATGCTGACGTTTGGTAGAAACCAACACAATACTGTGAAGCAATTATCCTTCAGTTTAAAAATAAATGAATTTTAAAAAATTTAAAAAGTTTTAAGAATTCTTCAGAATTTAAACACAGCCATTATCAGAAATTTTATAAACTGAAAGTTTATAGTAAAATCCAATATTACTGAATAATACTCAAAACTCGTTTTCTTAGTTATTTTACTATTTCATTATTATCCATGTTTTTATGATTATGTCTGTTGTGTGCACATGAGGGAAATCTTATAATCTGATAGTCTACACCTCTTTCCAACTCTGTGTTCAGTGATGTCCTGTGTTAGCTTGAAGTGAGAGTCACAGTGGGAGTACTGAACCCCACTGGGATTAGCAAACATCACAATCAGAACTTTTTTTTTAACCCTGGAGAGCCTAGTTGTTAAACTTACAGCATACTGGTAAAGACCCTTCAAACGACACTAACTTACTGTCCATAATGAATAATGAAGCTTCAGTTACATGGAGAATTCACCTTTCTGAAACAATTCCTCAAGAACAGATCAATATTTTTGTTACAGAACAAAGCTTACAACACCTATTTTCCTTGCTGCTCAGTTTTTGTCTTAAACTTCCAAGTTCCCTAAGGTTGAGAATGCCAAAGTTTGAGTAATGGGTAAGGAAGGGTGCTAATGTATTATTTTCGTGATCTGAAATAAAAAAAATACATAAAATATTTTTTGTAGAAGAATTACTACAAAGGATGTTAAATACAGAAAATTATAATGGGCAAAAAATAGGAAAGGTAAACAGCTCTATATTACCAAATTTCTATTCATGTAGGAATAGAGGAAACTAGGCTAAAATGAGAAGGCGCAAACCATGATACAAGAGGAAGTCCAAACTTAACCAAGATTCTGGATGCCTTCAGAAATTTAAAGTTACAGATTTGGTAACAGTATAGCAGTCTAGAGATGTCAAACTGGGCAGAAGAGGCAAATTCTTAAAGCACAAAAGATAATAAGTGACTGATACAGTTGAGTGTTCATTACAATTTATTTTTTTTTAAGTTCTAGAGGGAAAAATAGATCGATATACATACATTATACTCTGTATAAAATAGGGCTTCCCAGGTGGTGCCAGTGGTAAGCAACATGCCTGCCAATGCAGGAGACAGATGCAGGTTCAATCCCTGCCTGGGTCAGGAAGATCCCTTGGAGAGCATGGCAACCCATTCCACTATTCTTGCCTGGAGAATCCCATGGACAGAGGAGCCTGGCGGGCTTCAGTCCATAGGGTTGCACAGAGTTAGACACGAGTGAAACAACTTAGCACGCATGCATACAACATGGGTGTATAAAATAGATAACTGATAAGGACCTACTGTATAGCCCAGGGAACTCAGTGCTGTGTAATGGCCTACATACGGGAAAAGAATCTAAAAAACAGTGAATATATGTATTTATATAACTGACTCACTCTGCAGGACAACTGAAGCTGACACAACATTATAAATCAACTATACCCCAACTTAAAGTATTAAGAGAAACGAAGGATTTCAGAAGGAATAGAAACCATCTTAAATTTCAGGATCCACATGAAAAGCATATACATTTAAAATATAAAAGAAACATATACACATGACTTCCAATAAGACATTTTTATGTCTCACATGGAATTCAAATAGAGGTTAAAGAAACTGTTAGCCTGGATTATGGTAAGGTACTAGCATGACAACTTTGTAGAGTGAGGTACATAAAGAGTTACAGTTTGGTATTAAACTGAAAGGACCAAACAATCTTTAAACCAGTCAATGCCCTATATAATCACTTTACCAATGAATTGGACAAAATAAATCAAACTTTATCAAATTAGCTGGTAGGTGCAAACTTTTTTTGAAGTTAAAAATGAAGAGGAATACAAATTCCCAGGTAAATAACTTCTTTCTCTCTCTAGGAACTTAAAAATTTATCAAGGAGACTGAATGAAATGATCTCACATGAAAAATACCTAATAATACCTGAAACTAGTAAATGTAACCAACAACTACCTGCTGAACATTTCCACAATTAAGTAAATCACTATTTTTTCACTAACCCTTTTCCTGATTTCCAAAATCAGCTCCTCTTCTAACTGACGTATTTAGATGAATGTATTTTATAGTCTCAGATTCAGTATTGGGACTAATTTTTTTCTTTTACCTTTCTTTTATCAGTCTCTGTGTTGGGCCTTCAAATGCATACATTTTAATATACATTTTAAAATATTTTCATCATTATATTTGCATAACCACTCTGTGAGTAACGCAGAAGTTATAAACATTTCATCATTCTGTTGAAGGGCCTAACAAGGTGACTGGCATGTAAACAGGAAGCAGAGTAAGAAGTTAAATTACTTGCCTAAGTTGACAGGACCAGTAATTACAAGTCCTATGATCCTAATGTCAACATTCTTTTCATTACACTATGGTGCCTCTCATCAACTCATATTTGGTCCATTACTCTAGATTTCTAGTGATTTTCTCTGCCTTTACTCCTTACCCCTATCTTGCATATCAGTATCAGATAAAACTTAGCTTTTATTGAAAGATATCTCAATAAAGAAGCTGCCAATGGTTTCCTATTATACAGACAATAAAGATCAGAATCTTTGTTTCATACGTGAAATCTCTAATCATACTGGGCTTCTCTTGTTCCTTTGAACATAACATTTAACTTTCCTGAGACTGCCTTTGCTTTTAGCAGTGTTTCCCTTCTCTGAGTTACATATCCCTGAGTACAGGGACCTGAACATTTATTATATATATATGTATTATTTATATATAGTTTATAGACTAAGTATATGTATAACTACTACCTTGTATGTTTTGATGGAGAGGGGGCAGGGAGCACCGGTAAAATTTTTGACATTAAAAAAAGTCTTCGCAACCAAAATGTCCATCAGTGAATGAATGGTTAAAGAAGATGTGATATATATATACACTGGAATGCTATTCATCCATAAAAAGAATGAAATCTTGCCATCTGCAAACAACACGGTGGGACTTGGAGGGTACTACGCTCATAAAATGGGTCAGAGACAAATACTGTATGATCTCACGTATATGTTGAATATAAAAAATAAACTAGTGAATATAACAAGACAGACTCGCAGGTACAAAGAACAAACTAGTGGTTACCAAAGGGGACAGGGGTGGGGGAAGGGGCAAAATAGGAGTAGAGGATCAAGAGATACAAACAACTAGGCATAAAATAAATCAGTTACAAGGATGTATTGTACAGCACAGGGAATATGGTTATTTTATTTATAACCATAAATTGACTATAACCTTTAAAAATTGTGCATCATTATGTTGTATATCTGAAACTGATACAATATTGTGCATCAACTATACCACAATTAAAAAAGAAAAATGAGACCACTGCAGTCCCACATCTGGTAATGAAGGACTGTGGTTTTGATCATGTTTCTGCTGAGAACTAGGAAAGCTGAGACAAAACAAAGAAATGTATCTGTTTGAAGGCACTGGAAAGCTCTCAAAAGGATTTCACAGCTAAGACCTAGCAGAGTCAGACAGGTTGGAGAGGCGCTTACAGCCTCTCTGCTGGAGGCATCTGTCTCTTCCAGAAGCAACTAAGAAAAAAGCCTTTTGCAAGGTTACAGACCTAGGTGGGGGTAGAAGAGAAAGACTAGAGTTGGGCTCACCAAGAAAGAGACAAGCACCTCAGTCTTTCTGTTGAGATTCTAACATGCTGCACCCTACAAGTCAGAGTGAACCAAAAATAGATTGGAATTGAATCATCTCTGTTCTCAACTAGATTGCAGTGATCTGAGGATGCTAATGGCCCTCGCTACCTAACAGAAGTAAAAAAAAATCCTCTCTAGAAGAAAGTCATGCTATCCCAAGCCCTAAAATATCTCTACAATTGTTTATATACAATATCCAGCACACATAAAACAATAATCAGGTATATGAGATGACATGACAAGACAGAGAACCAACCACAGAAACAGGACTCACGGGGATTATGAAATGAAGACTGGAAAACAGTGTAATTAGGGAGTTCCCTGGTGGTCCACTGGATAGGACTCAGGGCTTTTACTGAGGTGGCCCAGGTTCAATCCCTGGTTGGGGAGAACTAAGACCCCACAAGACATGTGGCACAGCCCTCCCCAGAATTCCCCAAAATACTATGATTAATCTGTTCAGGAACTTAAAATATGAGTAAGAATGTGGAGAATGGAAACACAACCAAATGGAATTCTATTATTGAAAGATACAAGAAAAACCCAGTGAGTGGATTTAATAGCCAGTTATACAGAGTCGAAGACAAAATTACAGAACTGGAAGAAAATTCAGAAGAAACTGTGGACAGATTAACAAAAAGACTAAAAGATGACAAATGGAAAAACTTAGAAGGTAGGAGATACAGAATTTTTAAAAAAGTCCAATATAGGTATATAATTAAAACACAGAAGGAGAAGCATGAGGGACTGTAACAAAGCAATACTGAAAGAGATGTCTCAAATAAACAAAAATCATCATGCTTTAGATTCAAGAAGCATTATAAACCTTTAAGGAAAAGGCAAAGAAAATAACACCTAAGCACTTCATATTAAAAGTGAACTATGCTAACTATGCTAAAAGTGAAAAATGTTAACTGCTGATATTCAAAGAGGGGGAAATGTTGAGCATCCGTAGGTAAGAAAATTATTCTATCAAATGAATGACAATAAGACAGCCCCTTTGCAACCAAATGATGCTATCTTTAGAGTACTAAAAACAGAATTCAAATTCAGATAATGTAACTTTCAAAAGTTAAGACACTATAAAGCTATTTTCAAACAAACAGAAACTGAAAATTGGGTTTCTCTGGTGGCTCAGCTGATAAAGAATCTACATTGCAGGAGACCTGGGTTCAGTCCCTTGGTTGGGAAGATCGCCTGGAGAAGGGAACAGCTACCCACTCCAGTATTCTGGCCTGAAGAATTCCGTGGACTGTATGGGGTCACAAAGAATCGGACACAACTGACAGACTTTCACTTCACTTTTTCACCTCTGCCTTGGAGGAAAGAGTAACCTTTGAGTAGAGAGAAATGTTCTCAGATGGAAGTTCTTACATTTTGAAAGCGATGAAGAACAGTAAAGAAAATATATGGGTAAATCTCAACAAATAATTACTTTTACAAAACAATGCTGACTTATTGTGGAGAAGGCAGTGGCAACCCACTCCAGTACTCTTGGGAAAATCCCAAGGATGAGGGAGCCTGGTGGGCTGCTGTCTATGGGGTCACACAGAGTCGGACATGACTGAAGCGACTTAGCAGCAGCAGCAGCAGCTGACTTATTGTGTTTAAAACATACAGATTTTAACTCTAACAACACATAAATTGAGAAGAGGGGATAAAATGGTCAAGGGTATTCACATCGTCCAGGAAGTGCATAAAGTACTAACAATATACTAGACTTACATATATATATTTTATTTATTTATTTATTTGGCTGTGCTGGGTCTTAGTTGCAGCATGCGAACTCCTAGTTTCACAAGTGGGATCTAGTTCCCTGACCAGGGATCAAACCTGGGTCCCCAGCATTGCTCCTGTACCACATCAGCATTGATAAGTGCTGTTATCATTGATCCTGTACAGCAGTGAAGTCTGTACCACTGGACTACCAGAAAAGTCCCTATACTAGACTTTTGGATGTCAAGGATGCACAGTCTAATTTCCAGAGCAACTAAACTATAGTAAAAAGACATGTAGGCCTCTTTGGTGGCTCAGCGGTAAAGAATCTGGCTGCCAGTGTAGGAGACGCAGGTTTGATCCCTGGGTCAGGAAGATCCCCTGGAAGGAAATGCCAACCCACTCCAGTATTCTTGCTTGTGAAATCCCATGGACAGAAGAGCCTGGTGGATTACAGTCCATGGGGCTACAAAGACTCAGACATGACTTAGCGACTAAACAACAGCAACAAAAAGACATAACTAAAAGGAAAAGGGGAATAAATACACCTGACATATCACAAAGGATGAAGAAAGAAGAGAAAGAAGAGTGAAGAGCACGGGAGACAAGGAACAGTAGGATAGCAGCTTTAAAGCCTCATGTATCAGTAATAACATTAAACTTAAATTGACTATCCCAATTAAAAGATAAGACTGCTGCCTTGGATTTATAAAGATATGCCTTAAACCTGTTTTCAAGAGGTAAATATTAGAATACAGAATAGTTTAAAGTGAAGAGATATGCAAAAACTAAAAGACTGGCTATGCTTATATCCAAGACACAATACAAGAGATATAAAGCTCATATGTCAAAAGCCCTAACAGGAAACAAGTGATACACTCAGGATTGTTTGTTTTCAACAGAGGGACTAACTACAAATGTGTGTATAGGGTATAAGAGAATTACAAGGATAGTTCTGTAATTCAGGGCTAACAACAGGGGAACTGGACCTCTCTTAAGCTCCAAGAGACAGAAGAAATTAACCAAAGTCTTAAGGGAAGAGAGAACTGTCAAAAGAGTTCGAGGTGAGAGAGGCAATGATCTTTGGTCAAGGTACACATTCAGTTCAGGGCAACCGCTAATGGAGGGAGCCAAGGGGAATATAAGCACTTATCTCAACTCTTTTCCACCATACACTCTCCTTCTATCAGCTACTGATCATGGGGTGGTATCAATTCAGTCACACTCTCATCTGAAGCCAAAACCATTATCCACCCCAGACTTCCTCATATATGGTAAGGGAGAAAAGAAATAGTAACAAAACATGATTTATAGTTTCATAAAACCAGTGTTTTAGCTGGTCATGAAGACTAGGTTCATGAGCATAGTTGCTTTCTATCACCACCCATCTAGGTTTCTCTCACTCCTTGTTTGCACCTAAGCTGAATGGAATTCTTTACCAGGTAAAAGTGAAGTCACTCAGTCGTGTCCGACTCTTTGCGACCCCATGGACTGTGGCCCACCAGGCTCCTCTGTCCATGGAATTTTCCAGGCAAGAGTACTGGAGTGGGTTGCCATTTCCTTCTCCAGGGGATCTTCCCGACCCACGGATCAAACCCGGGTCTCCCGTATTGCAGGCAGATGCTTTACCGTCTGAGCCAGGTAGGGTGATCCAAACATTCATTCTTATAAGATGAAACCAAGTGGAGGTCCTTTTTGGGTTACCTTAGTTTTTTCATTGACTGTTGGCCAAGAGAATACTGGTGAATATCATACATTCCATGTAAAGTCCTACTCACTCCACTATGCAACAGCAATCAAAGTTCCCCTTTTTAAAAGGAATCTTTCTCCTTTGTCAGTAGTGTTCCCCCGCACCACCCGCCCATTGGTTAATGATAGGAAAAAGTCCTGCCAGCAGGCCATGTCCACTTCTAATTCACTGAAACCATGTTTCTTAGGAATCATTCCTCCCTTGAGTACTAAAACCTCCAAAGCACTAAGACTGATGCTTCAGGGACCAAAAAATTCCTCCAGTGGTTTACTAGGCATAATAAGAGAATGCAACACAAATGCATACGTGTGAACACCAAAAGACATACACAACAATGTTCAGAGAAGCTCTCCTAATAGCCAAAGAGTGGAAACATCTCTAATATCTATCAACGATAGAATGGATAAATAAATGTGGTATAAAGTAGAATACTGAATACTGTATAGCAATGAAAATGAATGAATGTATGTTACCTGCTGCAGGTAACAACATGGATAAATCTTACAATGTTAGATAAAAGAAGCCAGAAACTAAACATACATTATGTATTCAATTTATATAAAGGTTAACCGCTATCAAACCTAATCTTTGGTGTTAGAATTCAGGATGGTGATTACCCTTGGGAAGGATGAAGAGTAATGACTAGGAAGGAACACAGTTATTGATGTGGGTGGTGACTATAGTTAACTTCATTTTGTGATGTCATGCTAAACAACTATATTTGTGTTTTTCTATACATATGTTTGGAGAAGGCAATGGCACCCCGCTCCAGTACTCTTGCCTGGAAAATCCCATGGATAGAGGAGCCTGGTGGGCTGCAGTCCACGGGGTCGCGAAGAGTCTGACACGACTGAGCAACTTCACTTTCACTTTTCACTTTCATGCATTGGAGAAGGAAATGGGCAACCCACTCCAGTGTTCTTGCCTGGAGAATCCCAGGGACGGCGGAGCCTGGTGGGCTGCCGTCTATGGGATCACAGAGTCGGACACAACTAACGTGACTTAGCAGCAGCATACATATGTTATGCTTCCATTAAAAAGCTTATTTAAAAAAAAATACAACTGTCATCTTGCATATAATGTATAATTTCTCTGGAAGCTTTTGTTTTTCTGTATTTTTCAGCTTGACTATAACATGCGTAGGTGTGACTTTCACTGTAACTTTTCTGCTTGTGATTTACTGAGCTTTGTGGATTTATAGTTCTATGCTTTTCACCAAACTTGGAAAACATGCCACCTGATTTTTTTTTTTTTTTTTACAAAATTAGTCAGACTGAAAAATAGAGGGACTACTCTCATCTCCACTCTATACACCTTCTGGGGAAGGCAGCACCATATACTGATTATGGATTCTAAGCATATACTTTATTGTTTAGGCCAGCATCCCTAATTTGCAGGTTATTGTATCATAACTGGCCAGTTTTCCAATTTGTTCTGAGTTCTCGTCTAGCCTGTCAACTCATAAGCCAGTGACAATGAACCAGTATATACCCTTACCTCAGGCCATGTCTCCTAAAGTTATTCTCTATGGAAAGATTTCCCTTTACCATCAAGTGTTAGGGCCACTAATGAGTGGTGGTTTTACTGACCATTCACATCCAGCTGTGGCCAGCTCACTGCAGATTCTTTCAAGAATGAACAGGACCCACACTTTTTTCTCTTCCATTAACTGGTCAGCAGGAACTCCTCCTGAAGCCAACTGATATGGGTTGGGGGAGAAATGCTGAAGGAGCAGGGTCAGGGACTACAGGAGTCTGAGTCACCTGCTCATTTAGTTTAGTTGTAGCCAGTTCCCAGTCTTACAGGGAGTGGACTGCTTCTGTGCTCATCCAGCTGTATGGTTTGGTGAATCAGGTGACATCAGTTCACGACGGGTGGTTCGATTATTCATGCAGTCACTTGAGGTCCCATGGTCACGTGTTCCATCCTACCAGGTAGCAGGAGCAAATCTGGAGCTGCCTTTCAAAGAAACGAAACAAAATGTTGTTGGCTGAGGAAGATATGTCCTTATTCCCAAACCAAAGGGTCTGTGTTGTAATTCCCCTATGGGAACTTCCCTAAGCCTTCATTTAATATCTCTTACCACGTGAACTTCCAGTACCAGTGGACCCCTGCCTAATCACAACCGCCCACCCTGCCTGGCTCAAAACTTGCAGTCTTACGGTTACCCAGAAAACAGGTTAGAGCAGGTCACCCAAATGTGATTTGGTTGCCCCCAGAACCCCCAAAATTCTGCTATACCTTTTTTCCTTTCTCTTTGTTGTAGTGGTAGGAAACACAACTACCCATCACTTATTTGAATGGATGCTCAAACACGTCTCCGGCCACTGCAACCCTAAAAACTTGGGGCAGTCCTGGGCTTATTGCTGCATCTTCTGGCAGGCATGTGTCTTTATCAAATCATGCAGAATGCTTGCTACTCCTTTCTCATTAGGTTCATGTAACATAATTTCATTGCTACAATAGACTAGTATGATATTCTGTGGCACAGTGATATGGTCAAGGTCCCTTTACACCACAGAAACAAGAGGGATGTTGACATAGCCCTGAGACAAGACAGTTAGGGTTTACTGTTGTCCCTGTCATTTAAGTGCAATATGCTTTTGCCTTTCTTTACTGATTAGAAAGGAGGTGGGAGTGGGGGGCAGGGCACATTTCCAGATCAATACCTATGTATCATGTCAAAGTCTATATTTCTTCCAATGAAGATACCACAGCTGGAACAACAGCAGTTGCCCCCCACCTCCACCCCACACCTGATTAAGCTCTGCAATAATCCACTGTCATCTTTCACTACCCATCTGTTTTTTACCTTGTCATCTCCATGATCCATCTGGTGATCACACAGGGAATTTATTTATTTATTTATTTTTTATTTTTTTTTACTTTTTTAGTTTTTTTATTTTTTAAATTTTAAAATCTTTAATTCTTACATGCGTTCCCAAACATGAACCCCCCACCCACCACCCTCCCCATAACATCTCTCTGGGTCATCCCCATGCACCAGCCCCAAGCATGCTGTATCCTGCGTCAGACATAGACTGGCGATTCAATTCTTACATGATAGTATACATGTTAGAATGCCATTCTCCCAAATCATCCCACCCTCTCCCTCTCCCTCTGAGTCCAAAAGTCCGTTATACACAGCTGTGTCTTTTTTCCTGTCTTGCATACAGGGTCGTCATTGCCATCTTCCTAAATTCCATATATATGTGTTAGTATACTGTACTGAACACAGGGAATTTAAATGGGAATATGCTATCAGTTGCCATGCCAGCACGGGGGCACTAATTCTGTACTGCTTTTCTTTTACTGTCTTGAGAGGGAGTGGTAACGATCAGTTCTGAACTTCTATCTAGTCCTACCTACCATAACAACACTCACTCCATTGGTCAGGAAATGAAAACGAAGATTGCTTCAGTTATTAAAATGTATTTATTCTTACCTCACATCTGGGGTTGGAGAAGTAACCAGTATGGCGCTCTCTGGGCTGTTAGCCAGACTCAGGCCAGGACTCCATCTGTCACTCGACTTTCTTGGGGGCCCCTATTCTAACCAATAAGTAGCCACTGAAGAAGGATTAGGGCAATGATTCCCTAACTTGCTCGCCAGAATTACTGGGGGAGCTTAAGAAAGGCCTGTCTCTCACCCCCAGAAATTATGAGTTAACTGGCCTGGGGTGTATCCTTGGCTTTAGAATTCTAAGGTGCTCTTATGTCCCGACAAGTTTGGGGACCACTGGGTCTGGAGAAGATCAATGGTTATACTGCTGTGGCTGCATTGCAGGGTTTTTCCTTGAAGGGACCAAATCTCTCCCCATCGAGAAGCACCAAGTCTGTGACTTGGATGAGATGCTTCAAATTTAACTCCTCGGGTTCTCACTGGTCAAAACAGCAAGATCTTTAATTCTTCTGTAGGTTATCACTTGCCAGAGCAAGCTGCATACTCCTCTGATGGGGAAGCTATGTCAGGATTTGCCTGGAGGAACTGGGAGGTGGTGAGGGTAAATTCTGAGGACAGTAGGAATCAACTTAGGAGAGAGCTGCCCCAAAGCTTCATTCTTATCTGCCTAACTGTCCCCATCCGATGTCTCAAGGCCCCACTCCTTTCTCATCAATGCTAACCTCAGTGTAAGAAAACTGAAGAACTGAGGATTTAACTGGTACTACAAATCTACTTTATCTGCCCACTGTCCATAGGGTCGCACAGAGTTGGTCATAACTGAAGCAACTTAGCACACATGCACGCACACACAGCCCCAAAGTAGAAACAACTCAAATAGCTACAACAGAATGGACAGAGACAGCCTATCCACAAGCAGAATATAACAATGAACACGAACAAACTACTTCTACAAGCAACTTAGATAAACCTTACAAATGTAATGGTTGAAATACACGTATAATTTCATTCATGTATGAGTCAAAACGGGATCTACAGTTATAAGTTAGTATGAGTGGTTACATCTGGGGAAGAGGTTGGGCAGTATAATTACTGGGCTGTCACATAAAAGGTTTCTATGTAATATTCTATTTCTTGGGTGGTGGATAGAGGGATATTTTTACTTATGATAGATACTGATTTATGCAGTATGCTGTATTTCAGTTTTTCAAAAGGGTAGTCCTAATAAGACTGCGAACTACCAGTTATGCCTACTTGCCCCTCGCCATCAATTCAAACACTTCCTTGAAGGCCTCGTTCAGATTCCACAACTAACTTGAAGCCCAAGCACTTCAGCTAGAAATGACTTATCTTTCTGCTTGGTTTTCATTACATCTCCTGGGAGATAGTGTAATATAGGAGAAATGGTACAGGCCAAGGGGCTGGGGCTTTAATCTGTAAAGCAATAATAAGTAAGAGAGTGATGTGGTCATATTTGTCATACCTGGACACCATGAATTTGCTTACCTATACTTATGTATATTTCTTTGACTGTGGACAAACAAAAACTTACATATACGTGTAAGTATAAAACTGTCATATGCTTGATTGTTACAATATTTGTTCCAGTGTATCATGCCTCTGTTGTTTGTGCCTCTTGGCAATGTGCCTTTGCCACTTTCACTATCAAAAGGTACTTTATTTCCCCACTTCTTGAATCTAGGCTAGCCTTCCTTGTGACTTACTTTGACCACCGAATGCAGCAGCTGTGACTTAGTGCAACTTCTGTGGATGGGGCCTAGAGAGGCTCTACAGCTTCTTTTGTTACCTTCTGGAACACTGCCCTGGGCCTCTATGCTGTGAATAAGTCTGGAATGAAAGACCATGTGAAGAGAGCCACGTGAATGAGCCCAGAAGAAACGACAGAAAAACTTTCTAGTCAAAACACAGAATGGTGAGAAATAATAAATCATTCTTGACTTTAGCCATTAAATTTGTGGTTGACTTGTAGTGCAGGAAGATAATCTAGTCTGCTGTGGCAGAGACTGCTGTTGTCTCTCAATGTCCTTTTTTCTTCTCTTCCTTTAGTATTACAACTCCCAAGTTTTGACTTAGTACTTCGCCACATAGGCAAGGACTATATTTCCTAGCCTCCCTTGGAGGTCTGGCCATGCAACTACATTTTGGCCAAAAGAGGAAATGATGGCTGCAACTTCTGTGACATGCCCTTAAAAAAAAGAGGTATACTGTTTTTCCATTTCCCATTCTCAGATACATCTTGGCAGGAGGTGAATCAACCATCTTAGGCCATGAAATAGAAGCCACATATTGAGTATAGCAGATTAACAAGCTAGAATGAGGGTGGATCCCTAACACCTGATGCTGCTGTATCAATTGTGAACTGATTATCTCTGAAATGTTACAAGATAAAAAAATAAACTTTCATCTTAAGTTATTATTATGTTGGCCTTTAAGCAACCAAACCTATATCCCAATAATACGTATTTTCCATTATTCCCCCATATAGTTATATACAAATACACGTGTGTGTGTATATATATATACATATCTACAAATATAAATATTTTGAGTGTAAACATACACACACACAAATATGTAAACATTTATGTGTGCTGCTGCTGCTGACTTATAGACTGGGATCACATTATACACACTTTTCTTCATCTCGCTTTTTCTCATTTAGTAGTAGTATCTTGTGGAAATCACAATTCAATTCATACTGCTTTAATTTATTCCTTTTGTTGGATACAAAAACTAATTCACTCAACCATTTTCCTAATAATGAGCTTTCACTTTGCTACTTGTTTTTAGATACTATGGATGATGCTACAATGAATACTCTTATAGACAGATCCTTACACATTTTAAGGGCTTCCCTTGTAGCTCAGCTGGTGAAGAATCTGCCTGCAATGCAGAAGACCCTGGTTTGATTCCTGGGTTGGGAAGATCTGCTGCAGAAGGGATAGGATACCCACTTCAGCATTCTTAGATTCCCTGGTGGCTCAGCTGGCAAGAATCCGCCCACAATGCGGGAGACTTGGGTTTGATCCCTGGCTTGGGAAGATCCCCTGGAGAAGGGAATGGCTACCCACTCCAGTATTCTGGCCTAGACAATTCCATGGACTATATATCCATGCAGTCACAAAGAGTAGGACACAACTGAGTGACTTTCACTTACATATTTTATACCTACTGGACAGATTCCCAAGAAAGATATAGCTAGGACAAAAGATATTTCTAGTTTAAAACATTTTAATACAGGTTGCCAGACTGTTTTGCAAACAGGTTGAAAAAGTTCACATTTATACTAGTATGCATGCCTGCTAAGTCACTCCAGTCATGTCCTTCTCTTTTCGACCCTATGGACTGTGGCCCGCCAGGCTCCTGTGTCCATGGGGATTCTCCAGGCAAGAATACTGGACTGGTTTGCCATTTCCTTCTCCAGTATTTACTTTTAAATTATAATCTTTGCCTAGTCAATGACTGCAAAAGTGGCATCTCAATACACACTCATAGATTCTATTATAGGATAGAACGCCTTTTTTCCAAGTTCACTCTACCATGTCTCTAGGAATTTTCTATTAGGCGCTTGTGTATATTGTTTGTTTTAAGCAACACAAGTATTACGGAAAATGATCTTTAAAGTTTTACCGGTTGTTATTAATTTTAAAATACCAGTTTTGTTTCTCTAGTTTTGCTTTTATTTCCAGTTTGCTGCATTTCCTCTTCCTCTTAACACTGTGGGTAAGGCAGGGCAGTTAAAACGTGGTTCCTCAAAAAAGGGGGAAGTATAAAAATGCCACACACCAAAATCAAAATCCTCTTTTAAAAAAAGTTTTGTTTATCCTTAAAATTTTTCTCAACACATAAACTGACAGATTTAAATAATTTTTTTAAAAAGACTTGCTTAGTTGTTCATGTAATAATCATTGATTTGAGCCCAGGAGGGTAAGCCTCCTTTCAATCTACTCAAACATTATTAGGTATCCCATTAATTTCATCTTACGGTTCCGTCTGTCAATCTGCAATCCCTTTTCCTTTTCTTTTACTTTGGGCTTATTTCCTTGATCACATGTCCTACTTCTTCTTGGTTGTCATGTAAGTGGTACACATCCTTCATTGGTTTCTTTAGAAAGGATGTGTGAACTGCATATTTGAGACATTTTAGGATTGAAAATAATTTCTTTTAGCCTTGTATCTGAGTAACAGCATGGCCTGTACAAAACTCTAAATTATAAGTAATTTTCCTTCAGAATTTTGGAGCATTTCTCCATTACCCTTTTGCTTCCAGAGTTGTTACTGAAAAGTCTAACACATTCATCTCTGTATGCATCACATGAAATCTGTTTTTTCTGTCTATAAACTTGAACAATCTAGTCTTTGTCTCTCTACTTGTTATCTTTACAGAGTAGAGAAAGGCAGGAGAAACACAGGAAAAAAGCTCCAGAAATCAGCATGGGGTCCCCTTAAGCATTTTATACTTCAGTTCAGTTCAGTTCAGTCGCTCAGTCGTGCCTGACTCTTTCTGACCACATGAATCGCAGCACGCCAGGCCTCCCTGTCCATCACCAACTCCCAGAGTTCACCCAAATTCATGTCCATCGAGTCAGTGATGCCATCCAGCCATCTCATCCTCTGTCGTCCCCTTCTCCTCCTGCCCCCAATCCTTCCCAGCATCAGAGTTTTTTCCAATGAGTCAACTCTTCGCATGAGGTGGCCAGAGTACCGGAGTTTCAGCTTTAGCATCATTCCTTCCAAAGAAATCCCAGGACTGATCTCCTTCAGAATGTACTGGTTGGATCTCCTTGCATTCCAAGGGACTCTCAAGAGTCTTCTCCAACACCACACTTCAAAAGCATCAATTCTTCGGCACTCAGCCTTCTTCACAGTCCAACTCTCACATCCATACAGAACCACTGGAAAAACCATAGCCTTGACTAGATGGACCTTAGTTGGCAAAGTAATGTCTCTGCTTTTGAATATGCCATCTAGGTTGGTCATAACTTTTCTTCCAAGGAGTAAGTATCTTTTAATTTCATGGCTGCAATCACCATCTGCAGTGGTTCTGGAGCCCAAAAAATAAAGTCTGACACTGTTTCCACCGTTTCCCCATCTATTTCCCATGAAGTGATGGGACTGGATGCCATGATCTTCATTTTCTGAATGTTGAGCTTTAAGCCAACTTTTTCACTCTCCACTTTTACTTTCATCAAGAGGCATTTTAGTTCCTCTTCACTTTCTGCCATAAGGGTGGTGTCATCTGCATATCTGAGGTTATTGATATTTCTCCCAGCAATCTTGATTCCAGCTTGTGTTTCTTCCAGTCCAGTGTTTCTCATGATGTACTCTGCATATAAGTTAAAAAAGCAGGATGACAATATACAGCCTTGACGTACTCCTTTTCCTATTTGGAACCAGTCTGTTGTTCCATGTCTAGTTCTAACTGTTGCTTCCTGACCTGCACACAGATTTCTCAAGAGGCAGGTCAGGTGGTCTGGCAAGAATACACAAAAGAACTGTACAAAAAGGATCTTCACGACCCAGATAATCACGATGGTGTGATCACTCATCTAGAGCCAGACATCCTGGAATGTGAAGTCAAGTGGGCCTTAGAAAGCATCACTATGAACAAAGCTAGTGAAGGTGATAAAATTCCAGTTGAGCTATTTCAAATCCTGAAAGATGATGCTGTGAAAGTGCTGCACTCAATACGCCAGCAAATTTGGAAAACTCAGCAGTGGCCACAGGACTGGAAAAGGTCAGTGTTCATTCCAATCCCAAAGAAAGGCAATGCCTAAAGAATGCTCAAACTACCGCACAATTGCACTCATCTCACATGTCAGTAAAGTAATGCTCAAAATTCTCCAAGCCAGGCTTCAGCAACACGTGAACCGTGAACTTCCTGATGTTCAAGCTGGTTTAACCAGAGATCAAATTGCCAACATCTGCTGGATCATGGAAAAAGCAAGAGAGTTCCAGAAAAACATCTATTTCTGCTTTATTGACTATGCCAAAGCCTTTGACTGTATGGATCACAGTAAACTGTGGAAAATTCTGAAAGAGATGGGAATTTTATACTTAGAGCAATCTTAATTACCCACCCCCGCCACAAGAGCCGCATGTGATTAGCATTGGCACACTGCACTAACATACACACTGTGCAGCCCTTGAGCAACCGCTGTAAAAAACAAAATAAGACGCAGCTACAAGAAAAAAAGATGTGTTGATGGTGATGTAAAAATGATAATTATGATGAAGATAAATGCTAATACTATTGTGCACGTCTATGTGCCAGGACTGTTTCAGTTGCCTTGTACATATTAACTCACTGAATTAGTATATACCATACAACCTTAAGAGGTTAAGTATTATCTTCATTTTATAGGTTACATAATCTACCCCGGCACAACCAGCATTCTAGTCCAAGTAGTCTAGCTCCAGAATCTTCTGATCTTATCTATTATGCTGTATGACATTTTGGTAGTAGATGCTAATCAGTTTTTGCTGTTTATTATACTGTTTTTTTTTTAGTTTTTTATTTTTTAAATTTTAAAATCTTTAATTCTTACATGCGTTCCCAAACATGAACCCCCCTCCCACCTCCCTCCCCATAACATCTCTCTGGGTCATCCCCATGCACCAGCCCCAAGCATGCTGTATCCTGCGTCAGACATAGACTGGCGATTCAATTCTTACATGATAGTATACATGTTAGAATGCCATTCTCCCGAATCATCCCACCCTCTCCCTCTCCCTCTGAGTCCAAAAGAATTGGAGAAGGCAATGGCACCCCACTCCAGCACTCTTGCCTGGAAAATCCCATGGACGGAGGAGCCTGGTGGGCTGCAGTCCGTGGGGTCGCTAAGAGTCGGACATGACTGAGCGAATTCACTTTCCCTTTTCACTTTCATGCACTGGAGAAGGAAACGGCAACCCACTCCAGTGTTCTTGCCTTGAGAATCCCAGGGACAGGGGAGCCTGATGGACTGCCGTCTATGGGGCTGCACAGAGTTGGACACGAGTGAATCGACTTAGCAGTAGCGGCAGCATACTGTTTTAAAATATCTTTTCTTGACAAAATAAAACGTTGGCAAACGCATGTTTACTTCCTTAATTTAAAAATGTATTGGTTGGTGAAATGTGAAAACCTGGAAATCACCAATTTATAGGACCAGTAGAGAGAAAGAAAATGAAAATTTGAGGGAAGATAATTGATGGAACAAGATCTTAGAGGGTCAGTTCTAGAACATAGGGAGCTGGTAGACCTGAAGGACTGGGAAGATGCTAAGTACAGGAGGAGTTATAGCCACATTAGAGATGATGGTGAGGAAAAAATCTCCAGTAACTAAAAATCAAGGTCATCTGAGCACAAAATAAGACTGGTAGTATCAACTTAGAAGGCTTAATAAGTAAATAATAAAGAATGGTGAAGATTTGGAGCAACTTTTGTGAGAAATGGGAAAAAAAAAAAGCCAGGAATAAACTGACAGCTAGAAAAATAGAAATGGTTTCAACACTAAATATATCGAAGAAGTCAAAGAATAAGGTTAGAGGTAGTAACGGAGTGGACAATGTATAAACAAATATAGCAAGTTGTGGTTAGAAGACAAATTTAAGATCTCAAAGCCAGAATAAATGCTCGTTCATTGATGATGATGATACTGATGATAATAACCATTTATTAAGCACACACACTAAAAAAATTAATTAAATCTAGTCATAACAAGCATTACTATCAGCATATTACAGCAGAGAAACTGAGGTCCTAGTGAATTTTCAGTAACATTCAAGTTTTCCATAAAACTTAATAAAATGACTCTGAAATTCATATACAGTAGGAAAGAATCTGGCATTTCCAAGGAAACAGGTGACTATTAACCATTGTTAATATCTTGCTGGGTATTAACACTTATAATAAAGCTGTAGCAATTATGACAGTGTGATCATATAATAGAGGTCACACAAATTAACCAATGGAAAAGAAAAAACAGTCCATGGATGTGTGCAAATCTGATTTGGAATCAATGACATTACAAACTGTAAAAGAAAAGTCACACTATTTAATAGTTGCTGCTAGAACAATTAGTTGTTTATATATATAATAAATAAATTAGAGCTCTACCTTATGCACAAAAATAGTAGATTGAGTTAAAAAAAGAATAAAATATGAAGAATAAAAGTTTACAATTTTTAGCAAAAAGATGAATATCTTTGTCATTCTGAGGTAGGAAATGACTTCTTTTCTTTAGGACAGGATTTCTTAAATCAGACACCCAAAGCAAAAAATACACAGGAAAAGATGAATAAATCTGATTACATTCAAACTAAATTTCAATGTAAAAAAAGACACCATAACAAACACCAGAGAAAAGGCATGGACTGGAAGATGACAGGCAACTAATACAACCTACAATGTATTATTATCCAGAAAACATAAATCAATGAAAAAGATGAGCAAAGCAATAGAAAAATGGACAAAGATGCCCAAAGATGTCCTGGAGGCATCTGGGATTAGTATTAGAGAATCTGGGCTGGAAATAGAGATTTGGGCTGTATCAGCTTACTTATCATATATAAATTCACAGAACCAGATGAGTTTCTAGGAAAGATGTAAGGCAAGTAGAAATTTGGGCCTAGCTAGGACATAAAGCAACCAAAGGATTACCAATCCTCATTCTTCCCCTATCCAACCTGGGGCTGTACAGCATAAGGGATCTCAGTTCCCCAACCAGAGATGGAACCCATTCCCCCTGCAGTGGAAGCACAGAGTCTCAGCCACTGGACCACCAGGGAAGTCTGCTCACTCAAATTCTTAATCCTAATCACTGCTTTAACCTTATCCACATACTATTTTATCTGGCTTTTTCTGATCATAACTTTAAGTCATTTAAAGATGAGGTCTAAATGTAAGAAATAAACACTTATAATAAAACCAGATTTTGGGACGTCCCTGGTGGTCCAGTGGTTAAGACTCCAACCTTCTGTAGGGGGTGTGGGTCTCATCTCTGGTTGGGGTCCCTCACACCATGTGACATGGCCAAATTAATTAATTTTTAAAACCCCACATTTTGTTGGGTATTACATCAGAAGATGATACTGGGGAAGATTAAAAGCAGGAGGCGAATGGGGCAACAGAGGATGAGATGGTTGGATGGCATCACCGGCTCAATGGAGATGAGTTTGAGCAAACTCCAGGAGATAGTGAAGGACAGGAAAGCCTGGTGTGTTGTAGTCCACGGGGTCACAGAGTTGGAGGTGACTTAGAAACTTAACAACAACATCAGAAGGTGGTCAGACAAGCCTGCCACTTCTGTTTGTAACAATTACCTTCAGCTCCTCTACTTTATGTTCTGCCAAGAAGGTAGGGTGGTAGAAATGAAGTGGAAATTAAAAAATACAGCAAAACAGGACTTAAAATTTAAAGCAAAGGGAATGTAAGAAAATGTTCCCTAAAATGCACAATAAGGGTTTTTTTTTAATTGGTGGGGTTAGGAACTATCTCCTTTTATACATTGTATATATACATATATATAATTATTTAATGGATCAGAAATAGCTAATGTATGTCTACACATCTTGAAATTTTAAGACAAAAGAAAGAAAAATGTTTCATCCATATAGACTTCTATTCACTGTATTTCTTCTACTTGGATAGCAAAACAGCTATCCACTGCTCAAAGAAGTCAGTCACAAAAGAACTACATAGAGGATAATTTAACTACATAGAGGATAATTTCTTTTATATGATGTAAGAACATGTAAAGGAAGAATAGTGCTGGTGGTGGTAAGGGGATGTGATTAGCAGGGACATAGAGAGACTCCATGGTGTGTTTGGTGTATTCTGTATATGTGGATCTGGGTGTTGGTTACACACTTGAGCATTTTATTATATATCTCTTAACTGAGGTATGTATCTCTTAATCCTTTAAAGAAAAACTTCTTAGAGGCCTTAGGAATCTCACTTAACACAGCTTGCTTTGCTCCTGTCAAGACAACAAAGCCTCTAAATAAGAAATGAATCTTTAGTGGCCTCTCTACGCTTTCTTCCCCTAATGGCCCCACTCCCGCAAACCACCCTGCCTCAACCACCTCCCAAAACAACAGTCTTAAGGACAAGGCAGTTGAGCTCATCATTTTCAGGATAAACAAGCTCCAGGATCCTTCTTCCACTAAATCAAAAGTAAGCTCCCAGGAGTAAACTGAAAGGAATCTGAATGTAAACACCAACCTTTCAATCATCATTTCTATACTACCCTAGCTCATGAACATGAATCTGTATCTAAACATCTTGGTAGAAATTTCCATTATAATTTTACTTGCACAATTTTGACCAGGGTAAAATGACAGAAAATCAATTTATCTAGATTTCAATTAATTCTCTTACTGAGGATTATTTTTTTAGTGAAGGACGATAACAAATATTAAACAGTCCAGAGAATGAAAAGTTGCTTTAAAAACATTCCTTTTCACTTTAGGATGAAATACCAAGAAAAAAACTTTTTAAAACTTACATATTAACAATTGGTTGTTACATTTTAAGTCATACAAGGTGAAATACTGGCTCTTGTGCAGTTCATTGTTCTATGCTGTCGGTCAAGCAGGGTTCAGAAAGGAAATAAGGCTGGGTTATTAAGATACAAATACACAACGTGCAATCAGCAAGTGCATTACTTCGGATACTTTAAAAACATGAAACAAAGTCATGTCAAGGAAGGTGCTTCAAGGGATTATCTCCTTTCTATTTTTTTGGTGTTAATAAACCTAAATAAAAATTAAAGCTCTCCAAGGATACTTTAGTTTGCAGCAGAAGCCCTACAACATGAAATAAGGGAAACCCTAAATCTTCATATTCTTTCACCACTTTCCCAGTTTTAGTTAACCGGAAAAAAAAATTTTGATCTACAGAAGAAGAATTATCTACTGAAAATAGATATCTAACTAAGGACTCTAACGGGTCTGGTCTGAGTCAAGGTCTCGGAGCAGTTTGGCTAAACAGCCTAGGAGCAAGGTTGTGAGCAGTGCCTAGTTTAGGTATCTTCTTTCTTAAAGAAAAAAAAAAAAGCCAGATTTGTAGAGGGGAGAGAGCGAAATTAGGCGCTGCGGGGTTCGGCGGAAAGGGTGCTCTAAGGAGAATTTGCAATTCTGGGGTCGTGGCCCGAGGTAAAAAGCGACGCCCGGAGAAACTCACTTTTGAAAGGCACCTTCCGGTTACACAGTACTCTCACGTGCTTTACCTCCTCGGACACAGTATCGTTTCCTGGGCCTCCGGACGAGAAAGGCCCACCGTGAAGGCCCTCTTCCACCTCAAGACGCACAGGCGGGCCTCGCTGCCCCACGGCCGCCCGCGCCCCTTCGGCCTCCGCGGGGCGCGCACGTCACCGGCCCGCTGCCAATCGGCGCCGGGCAGCTCACCTCTCCGCGCTGGGGCCCCCAGCCCCGCCCCGGCCTGGTCCCGGCAGAGAGCGCCGGTCGGCCGCTTCCGCTCTGGGCGCAGGCGCAGCAGCTCCGCCGGAGAGCCGCGGGAGTCGGGCGAGGAGCGGACGCCGCCGGCCAGGATGGTGCTGGAGAGCGTGGCCCGCATCGTAAAGGTGCAGCTCCCGGCGTATCTGAAGCGGCTTCCAGTGCCCGAGAGTATTACCGGGTTCGCCCGACTCACAGGTAATCCGAGCCTTCAGCCGGTCCCCATCCTTGCGAGCTTCCCCAGGCGGAGGGTGGGGGCGGGCATCTGAAAGACCTCCGGCCGGGGGGCGGGGCGGAGCCTGGCGGGTGGCGCGTGACCTGGGATCCCACTCCAGTATTCTTGCCTGGAGAATCCCGTGGACAGAGGAGGCTGGTGAGCTACAGTCTGTGGTTTCGCAAGGAGTCGGACAGGACTGAGCACAGCACCCCCACTACCATTCTCACTGCAGTCGCGGAGTAGGTGGGCACGCGCAGGCCCTGCATCCTCAGAGTGTATGTGAGGCCGCATCTTGGGACTTGGCGGCCCCCTGAGCTTATCTTCATGTCTGTCTGCAGTGTCTCTCCGTGTTGAGAGACCAGGTTTTTGCAGAGAAGGTGCTGAGTTGGGAACAGGCCCATTTTTTTCATCTCCGTCGCTCCCTGCAACGTTGCTGGTTTATTTTAAAGCAGGAAAAGTCGTTATCCAAGGCTCAAAGTCTCTGTGTATCAGGCTGTCCCAGCTCTTGGCTGAGTTTGACCCACATAGTGTGGGTGTGTCTGTGTGAGAGAGAAACACACATACACATGTATTTGGTGGTTTTATTTACTAACAAAATTAGACAATTCCAGTTCCAAGGAGGAGTGTCAACCTGTTACGGGGTCATTTGAGGTCATCACCGTATCACGGGCCTGGAAGCAATTTAGTTTACTCGAGTTGGAGGAAAGATACTTTTGCTGGTATGACAGACCAAAAATTAGAAAGTGAAATTTACTGATGACATGTAACATTTGCACTTAAGTTCCCTCCTTTACAAAATAGAACCCACAGCGCGGGATTTCGTATCTAAAAGATGAACATTTCCAGAATGCTGCCAACACTTGGAAGATTTTGTTGGGTTCTGAGCCTTACAATCCAAGTGAGATATGGGTAAGCCAGACTCAGGGACTGATTAGGATGATGGTGGGGGGAGGAGGGTGGGGAAGGCGGTTATTGATAAAGCAATCATTGAACTCATATGTTCTGACTGATTACCAGGGAATGTAAGCATGAGTTAAGATAATTTTGAGGTAAATAGGGCTGCTTCTGGAGCAGTTTAGACATCTGTGGTAGCTGACTTAAAATGCAGTATTTGGAAGGCTGACAGGTAGAAGAAAAGATGCATTTTGTGTAGACCAGAAGACAACTAGGGCCAAGTTAGTGATAGTTATTTGAACATGGATTTTAGTTGCATGTTAAAGGAATTCTTTTTTTTTTTTTTTAATTAGAGAATACTTTACCTTAATAGGGTGCTTTGAGAGCTATCCCCTCTCAGAGATTTTAAAAAAAAACAAAAGGCGGTGTCTGGTGGTGGATAGGCAAGATGTGGTAAACTAGATCTAAATCTAGTCTAAATCTAGAGATTCTTTAAATAATAATCACAGACATTTGCTTTGTTGACAAACAGATTATGAAAATTTAACATTTTTAGGTGTTAAAAGGTTTGACAGAAAGCATGTAATTGAATAGAAAGAGTGGTAACTGAGTAATAAACACTAAAAAACAATCTACACATAAGTAGTAACATAAAAGTAACAAGATGAAAAAGTTTTCAGATCAAGTGTTTGTAAACATCTTAGTTCTCTTTTGATTTTACTAGTTTATTCTGATAGATTACAGCAATTATGTAAAATTTTGACTTTTTCTCCCCTTATTTTTTTACATCACAGTAGTAACCATTTCCCTGCAGCTGGAAGTTTTGAATGTTTTTAATATATATATTTTATTCATAATGTTCAGTGGGTAAGTAGCCCTATACCAATTTTTTTTCCCTCTTTATACCTTTAAATGTATTCATTAAATGGTAGTAATACATCAAAAGGATACAGTCATTTTGTGACATTTGTTCCCAGTTGCCAACTTACTTTCTTAATAATCTGTGTAAATTAACTGATGAGTTTTTAGCAGTCAAGAAAGAAAGAAAAAAAAAATCCCCTTACTCCCATGCCAACCTGTGCATGCTAAGTCAACTCTTTGCCACTCTATGGACTGTAGCCTGCCAGGCTTCTCTGTCTGTGGGATTCTCCAGGCAAGAGTGCGTTGCCATTTCCTTCTCCAGGGGATCTTTCCAACCCGGGGATCTTTCCAACCCAGGGATCAAACCCAGGTTTCCTGCAGCTCCTGCACTGCAGGTCGATTCTTTACCCTGAGCCACGAGGGTGAACCCAGTTTAACCTTAATTATGTGTGTTGATTCTGATTGTGGCTGGTTATATATTAAAGTTTTCCATAAATAGACTGTAGATGAAGGAGACTGGAAGGTATGATATTTGACTTAATGACGAAGACTTTCAAACTTTTTTTTCCCCTCTCAAGAAATTTTGTCCTATTAAGGCATTAAGGAAACTCGACCTAAACCTTTTCCCTCTTGAGTAAATAATATATAGTAGTTTCTTCTTTGACGCTCTTCAATACTTAATGTGAAGAATGATTCTCAGAAATAGACAACTCTGATAAATATCTTTATAGTGCATATTTAACCTGTCGCATTACAGTGTGTCTACATTTTAGTTCTCATTGTAATGTCCATTTGTTTAGGAAATGATGTTTGTAATAATTACTTTACAAAAAACGAGACAGTCTGCTTTGCACTGAACAATGATAATATAACAGTTGCAGAATCTATTTTAGAGCACTATGGAAGAAAAACTTCAATGACCAATTTCCTCTCTGAGCTGTGTCTCTTGATTAGATTGTATTAGCTAATGACATTTGGATGTCTTGAAGGAACTACTTTTAGAATCCATCTTAGACCTTTTTTTTGTTGAAATAAAAACCTGGAAGATAACTTTTCAAAATAAATTATTTAAAATGTCTACCAGCTCAAAAATATTTTCATTTCTTCTCTATGATAATTAGAGCAAAAAAAAGTTGCAGTTCACATTATTGCTGCCTGTTTTTCTGTCCCTATTTAGATCGAGTGGTGTTTTAAAGCAATCGCCTCTCTCATGATGACTCTGCATTCTTAGTAAACACTGGGAGATCCTTAATTACTGTACAGTATTTATAGACAGCCCTTACCTGTCAAAACAACTTTGTCAAAAACCTGTCTTTGTTTAGGTTACATTGTTGACAATGAGGCTTTTAAGGTAAATTAGTATAATTCCCCCTTTGAAAGTATATTGTATTCAAATATATTAACCTTTAAAAAAGCTTTCCCTGTCATACAACCTTTTAAAATAGAATAACAAAAAGCTTCCCATTCAAAAATCAAAAAAGTTTACTTATAGATTGAAAAGCTAGTTGTGAAACTTTGAATGTACTAGTTCTTCCCCACTTAAAAAGCTAGTTTCTTTGAAATGTAATGGTTTAACTCTTAAAGCAATGAATCCTTGGACTGTAATATTTTTCCCAGAGTAAGACAAATATGTCAGAGCTGACACTTTCAAGAGGATTAGCTCTAGAAAGGACCAGTTTTAAGTAAAGAATTAAAGAAGTGGAACAGAATTGAAAACATATATCCACAGAAAGACTTATACAAGCATGTTCATAGCAGCCATATTCATAATAATCCCAAGTTGGAAGCAGCCCAGGTACCCACCATCAGGAGAGTGGATACACAAATTATGGTATATTCATGGAATGGAGTACTGATTAGTAATAAAAAAGAATGATTTACTGATTTACTGCATGAATCTCAAAAATTTTATAAAAAGCCTTTGTCTATAGGAATCAGTGGTGGGGAGATAGACTGGAAGGGGGCTGTGTGCTGTGCTTAGTTGCTCAGTTGTGTCTGACCCTTTGTGACTCCGTGGACTGTAGCCTGCCAGGCGCGTCTATCCATGGGGACTCTCCAGGCAAGAATACTGGAGTGGGTTGCCATTTCCTCCTCTAGGGGATCTTCCCGACCCAGGGATCGAACCCAGGTCTCCCGCATGGTGGGTGACTTCTTTACGGTCTGAGCCACCAGGGAAGCCCAAGAAAATTTGAGTAGAGTGAGTAGCCTACACCTTCTCCAGGGGAACTTCCCAACCCAGAAACTGAACTGGGGTCTCCAGCATTGGAGGCGGAGTTTTTACCAGCTGAGTCGGTAAAGCCCAAACCCACTCCAGTATTCTTGCCTGGAGAATCCCATGGACAGAGGAGCCTGGCAAGCTACAGTCCATAAGGTCCCAAAGAGTTGGACGTGACTGAAGCAACTGGTTGGGATCAAATGCTTATGTCTCCTGCATTGGCGGGCAGGATCTTTACCACTAGCGCCACTTCGGAAGCCCCTCAGTGGAGGCTACAACAGTGTCTTTGGTTGTCACAGCTCAGAGCTAAACACCTGAGATCTGTTTGTTTTATTGTATGTAAATTTACCTCATTTTTTTAAAAAAGAAATGGAACAAAAGATGAATTTCTTAATAGGAAAGTGTAAGAAATGATTAAGTTCAAGCTAAAGAGCCGCATTTATTAACATGTAAATAATAAAGTTTATTTTTTTAAAGATTAAAGACTTTTATTTCAGAAAACTTATTTTTGAGAATTTGGGAAAATATTTACATACTGTAAGTTGTAAAAGTTTTTTCCCCTCTTCCGAGGTAGACCAACTAAATTTAAAAGTCAGTGTAATTAAAAAGCTTTTATGGAGAACAATTTTGATGTCATTTAAAACATTTTCTTCCATGTAACCTCTCTGCAATTTAGAATTCCTCGTGTCATCTAGTATTTGTTGAGCACTTACTGTGGGACAGGCAATGTTCTAGATACTGGGACACTGTTCTGTTTATAGCAGTGAGTGGAAAAATTGATTATTAATTTCACTTTATTGGCCCTTTGGTCCTAAGTAGTCTTTAAGTGGTAATAGTAAAGCCATCCATTAAAAATATTTTATTTTCATTTTTCTATAGTTAGAAGTGAAGTCATTTCTATGTTTTACCCATATTGATACATTAGAAAATAATTATGAAATTATCAGCAATCAAGTTACCAGTGTTATTTTTATGGGATCATTCTATGCAGCCTTTTGAAAAGGAAGAATAAACAGCAAAATAGAAATGAACGATGTTACCAACTCTTGACTGGTGGGATTACAAGTTATTTTATTTTTTATACTTTTTAAAATTTTCAGATTTTATAAATTAAATGCTATTTCTGGTAATCCTTAAACAATTTTAGAATGTACTGTACAAAATACACATTAAACCTAACAATTAATAGGTAGTAGATTTCCCTTTTGGAGAAGGCAATGGCACCCCACTTCAGTACTCTTGCCTGGAAAATCCCATGGACGGAGGAGCCTGGTAGGCTGCAGTCCATGGGGTTGCAAAGAGTTGGACACGACTGAGCGACTTCTTTCACTTTTCACTTTCCTGCACTGGCGAAGGAAATGGCAACCCACTCCAGTGTTCTTGCCTGGAGAATCCCAGGGATGGCGAAGCCTGGTGGGCTGCCATCTCTGGGGTCGCATAGAGTTGAACACGACTGAAGCGACTTAGCAGCAGCAGCAGATTTCCCTTTACAGTACCTAATATATCTGCCGTAGCTCAATATATATCAAACAGGTTCATAAGAGATAGCCAATCTTAAATTTTTTTAAAAAATTTGTTTATTCTGTATTTCATATTTACCAAAAATCAGCTCTAACATATAATTTAAATGATTTAATTGAGCTTTATAGGCTGTATTATTTTCCTTTATAATTTTTCCTGTACTTAAATTGAAGTTTGTCATCTTTAAAAGTAAATTTTCCTACACAACACTGTTGTTTAAGTTATTTTGTTGTAGGAAATAATAGTACCTTTCATCACTGTATTACTACGATGTTTTACCAAGGAATTAAGTGTTGAAAGAGCAACATTTTCTGAAGTAAATTTTAAAATAGCATTCTATTTATTCCCTGAAATTTGTAGGTTAAGATAGGGAATGTTAAACTTAAGAATCTAAGTTAAGGTTATCATCTTTACATGTTCATTCTTTTAACTTTTTGACTTTGATTTACTCAACCTCTTGAGACTTTTAAATTTTGTAGTATACATAATAATACTTAATGTTATACTACATTCAAAAACATTTATTGAATAAGTACTGGTTCAAAATACTATACTGGATGTTGGGGCCAATAACAATCTAAGACATTTATTGCCTGATCTGAAAGATAAGTGTAAATAAATAATTACAGTACAATGTGAGTGAGAAAGGGACTGACATTTACACTCTAAATGTCATTTATTCATTCATTAAGTTAAGTCACTTAAATTCATTCATTTATTAAGTCACTCATAAAACATTTATGAGGTTCTACTTTGTGCCAGGAAGTAGAGCTTCTTTTCCTATAGGATTATGGAGGAATCAACTTTGTAAACAGAGAACAGTAGTATGATAAAAGAAACTGAGGAAAAGGGGCTTGAAAGCAGAGGAAGGAGCGATTAATTTGCTTTGTGAAATTGAGAAAGATTTCCCTGGTGGCTCAGATGGTAAAGCGTCTGTCTACAATGCAGGAGACCTGGGTTCTATCCCTGGGTTGGGAAGATCCCCTGAAGAAGGAAATGGCAATCCACTCCAGTACTATTGCCTGGAAAATCCCATGGATGGAGGAGCCTTGTAGGCTACAGTCCATGGGGTCCCAAAGAGTCAGACAGGACTGAGCGACTTCACTTTCATTTTCTGGAGGAAGCAGTATTTGACCCTAGTTTTAAAGGGTCTACATAAATGAGTCAGGTAGACTACAAGTAGAAAGGCATGGCAGACAGAAGGAATCCCTTATGCAAAGGACACAGGAAACCTGCCACTAGGTAATCAGTAGCTTTGGCTGGCTCTAAGTACAAGAGGGATGGGATATTTGTGGGTGTTGAAACTGTCATAATAGCCTTCCCATGTCATAGACATGGTACTTTGTGGAAACTGTTGGTCTACAGCAGCACCATCCAAAAGCCTTTTTGTGATGATGGAAATGTTTTCTGTGCTGTCAAACATAGTAGCCACTAGCCACACATAATAGCTCTGGAGCTATTAAAATGTGACTAGTGTGTCTTAGAAATTAATTTATGAATTCTACTTAACTTTATTTAAATAGCCAATGTATTAATCATGTTTTTTTATGTTCTATTTTTTATGATTGGACATCATAAAAATTGGGGCCCTTGCTGGCCAGGGAGGTTTGCCCCCTCCCCGGACTAGCTGATGCCAAGAGATAGTAAACTACTTGCTTGTGAGCATATTTTTCATATGCAAACCAACCAATCCAAAGCCTACACTTCAAACACCTTTATCTAACTCTCACTTACCAAGCAGTATTTACCCTGCCCTAAATCACCCAACGGAGAAGGCGATGGCACCCCACTCCAGTACTCTCGCCTAGAAAATCCCATGGACAGAGGAGCCTGGTAGGCTACAGTCCATGGGGTCACAATGACTGAATGACTTCCCTTTCACTTTTCACTTTCGTGCATTGGAGAAGGAAATGGCAACCCACTCCAGTGTTCTTGCCTGGAGAATCCCAGGGACGGGGGAGCCTGGTGGGCTGCTGTCTATGGGGTCACACAGAGTCGGACACGACTGAAGTGACTTTGCAGAAATCACCCAAGGCCAGATATGAGACAATTAAGGACCACCTCTATAGCCCAAAGCCCACTGAAATTATTCAGGGTAGCCAATACTAAACTGTTTACTGTGCCTTACCTTGCCTTTTCTGTAAACCACAATAAAGGCTTGTGCCCTTTTCTCTCACCTTGCTCCTGACCAAGCCTCATACTTATCTATATGGTCATAGGTGGCCTGTTGTGCTCCCTCGTCTTGTGAATCGTAAGTAAACTTTTCTTTCAAGGTAGTTGTCTCCATGTCTGTCATCTTACCATATCTGATTATAACAAAATCCTGGGTCCAAACAAAACAGTATGGCTAGTGGTTACTGTCTTGGACAGCAAAGATCTATAGATAGACCCTTCACTCCAGGAAACAGTTCTTTGTCATTTTCAGAATGTTAATTCATTCAGAGTGTTTCTGTGGAGTGTCTCCACTTTTGTTAAGAGACTAGAACAGATCAGCCTGACTGGCAAGATCTTACCCTTACAGAATTTCATTCTGGTGACTGAAAGATTATATCCCCAAAGATTTCTGCCATGTAGTATTGTCAGGTTGAGTCGGCAAAATGTTTTTTCAGAGGAGCTGCTTCCAATCTTCAGAATCTTAATAAAAACTACCATTCACTTTTATCTTCTCTGTGCCAAGCACTCTTATAGGTGCTGCACATAATATAAATAGGTTGTTTCATCTAGAGCTCGTTACAAACCTTTGGCATGGTGTTGTATCAAAAATAGCTTTGTTTTTGAAGAGTTAGTATTAAGCCAGCCTTTTAATAGTTGAATAGTAAGAACAGTTATTTCTGGAGAGTAGTTTTACTGAGAGAAGAACAGATAAAATTTTGGCTCTGTTGAATTTCATTCATAGTGACTGAGAATAGCCTTTGTACTTAATTTCCTGGGCTACACCTGCTTAAGCTCCAGTTTACCCACATGAAAAATGGGAATAATAATGGTGCCTACTAAATTCAGTTAACACAGTGTTAACTGAGGTGTTACAATTGCACTCTTAGCATAATCTGTTCGTTTATTATTAAGATTTATTAGCATGCCTTAGCATATGACCTTCAATTTTTCTTTTTCTCCGTTAAGCTCTAGTGTTTATTAGCAAAGTGTCAGGTTAGCACTCAGTGAATGATGACAAGTGATAACTCTTAAGGTCAGAAGGGATTCCCTATGGAACCCAGCAGAGGCAGCGTACTAGCCAACATTTGATAAATGCATACTGAAATATAAATATTTAGGCTCCTTGGTGTGTTTCTCTGTGCAGACGTAGGGAACATATCATTTATGTCACTTATATTCCCTGTCCCCCAGTCAGTTCTGAGTACTACAAAAGGCTCTAATGAATACTTATGAAGTAAGATGTATCTAATAATGAGATTATTTAGTATGTGAAAATTTCACTTAGCTCTTTAAAATAGCTTTTACACAACACAACATTTAGGTTTTTCTATAGGAATCACACTATGCCTTACCAAAAATGTAAAAATTAAAGCATTGAAGACATATTCTGTCTGAAATTATAAATCAGTGGTAAATAGTTTATAGGAAATTCTGTTGTATGATTTTAGACATGGTGGAAATGTTTTCTAAACATATAAAATTGAGTTTTATGTATAATTATGGTGATTGTAATTCCTGAAATAAAACTAAACACAAATATACTAAGTGAAGATAATGAGATAGGGTATTGGATAGAGGATTTATTTCTGAAAACTTTGTTTTCCAGTTTCAAAAGTCTCAGGGCAGGCCACAAATAAAATAAAGTGGTCCTAGGTACTGGTTCCTTGATATTTATTCACAGTTTTACAGATAAGGTAAGAAATTAAAGTGAGAAGTAAAGAATAAGCTGAAGGGTGAGACATGCTATTTAAGTTCTTTTTAATTTTTTTAAAAAATTTATTTACAGTAGGTCCTTTTTTGGGGGGGAATCAATGAAAGTTTATTAATTTATCATTAGCAATTGGAATAAGCAGTTATTTGGTATTTGTACCCAACAGGTATTGACCTAGGTAATTTACATGTATTATTTAATTTTAAAATCTTTATGTTTCATTTTTAACTAGACTACAGTAGGTCCTTGCTGGTCATCTGTTTTAAACATAGCAGTCTGTACATATCAGCCCCAAACTCCCAGTCCATCCCTATTTGAGTCCTTTTTCAGACTCGTAACAAATCTGTATTTTTAGTTTCAGAATGGCTTCGGTTATTGCCGTTCCTTGGCGTACTCGCACTACTTGGCTACCTTGCGGTTCGTCCGTTCCTCCCAAAGAAAAAGCAACAGAAGGATAGCTTGATTAATCTTAAGATACAAAAGGAAAATCCCAAAGTGGTGAATGAAATAAACATCGAAGATTTGTGCCTTACTAAAGCGGCTTATTGTAGGTGTTGGCGCTCTAAGACGGTAAGCGATCCATTTACACATACACTAAAACTTGTGCAATTAACATGCTTTTGCTTCTTAAATCCTCAGTTTTGAGGTTCTGTGAGATGAGAGACTTTTCCATAGTAATCAGCATTGAAAGTCTGTTCTAAATTAAAGTTTGCCTCTTCTGAGGCAATATACTTCCTACATTAGAAAAGTTAGAGCACCACAGAAACTCAATTGAGCAAGTTACTTAATCCTTAATCTCTGTCAGTTTTTTAAAATCTGATAATATCACAAATTTTTGAGGATTTAGTGAGATGATGTATGTATAGTACAGTGCCTTCTATGTAGTATGAGCTAGTGAATGGCAGCTGTAGTTATCGATGATTTTGAATATGGAAATTTAAAAGGAATTTGGTAGATGCAACTAGATTATCATATGATGTGAATTAAGTCAGACAGAAAAATACCATATAATATCATATATGGAATCTAAAATAAGACACAGATGAACCTACTTATGAAACAGAAACAGAATCAAGGCAGAGAACAGACTGGTGATTGCCAAGGGGGGTGGGGTTGGGGAAGGGTGGAGTGGGAGGTTGGGGTTAACAGATAAAGATTTTATATATAGAATGGATAAATGACAAGGTCCTACTGTACAGCATAGAAGACTATTCAGTATCCTATGATAAACCATAATGGAAAATAATATTTAAAAAAAAATGTATATATGTGTATAACTGAATCACTTTGCTATACATCAGTATTTAAGACAATTTGTAAATCAATTATATTTCAATTAAGAACAAATAAATAGACAAGGAGGAGGAGTTTGGAATGATACATTATAAGTAGTTGATGAGATCTGTTTTCTTCTGCTACTTTGGTTATACGCTATTTGAGACTTTAAGTACAATAATGTTAATCATAGCATCATTTATAATAACAAAATCTTAGAAACAATCTAGATATCTGATAATAGAGGAATGATTAAAGTATGGTATAATACAAGAGTGCACATAGTAAATAGAGGAAAAAAAAGATACCAAATTGTTAATTATTACTTATGAGTAAGTTTTTAAAAATATATTTTAAAATGTTTTTTAAAGTATTGTAATGTGCATGAGTTTTATAGTGAGAAGACATGAAAGAATTTAATTTGAATTTAAATTACATCCTTTAAAAATTTAAAATAATTGAAAAGGTGAGCTCAGAGTTAGAGCTGTATAAAAAATAGGAGCTTATTTAAGACTATCATATTGACTTGTATGGAATCATCCAAAGCTTTTAAAATCTGCCAAATAATGAAATATTTAAATGTTAGGTTTGTCATAATATTGGAAGGTAGTTAGCTATAGAATATATCTGTTGCTCAGAAAAGCTATCTAATGTGTTTTTTTCCCTCCCAAAGTAATGGACTTTCTTTATAAGAGCATGTCAAAAATATTTCTACTTACTGACTCATTTGAAAAATAACATCTGCAATTTTTTCCTTTCTAGTTTCCTGCCTGTGATGGTTCACATAATAAGCACAATGAATTGACAGGAGATAATGTGGGTCCACTAATACTGAAGAAGAAAGAAGTGTGATAGTAATGAATTAGGATGGAATTCAATTCTGTGCTGTAAAAAGTTATAACAATATTTTTGCATTCTTTGTTTATAGAAGATCTTTCAAATGGTGGTCTTAATTATTGCTACTGGTCGAATAATTATTTCTGCCAATTTATTTTCTTTTTACACTACTGTTTATATTTGATACTTTGTATATTCAAGCAGTCTTTATATAGAAATTACAGTTCTTCATTCTGACTTCAAAGAATTAATGTATCTTCCTACAAAAAAAAATCAACATTTTAAATTTTAATTAATTGAGAAAGTTTTGGCAATGAGTGCAAAGCTGTTTGAACATCAATATTTTCAACAGAATCTATACTTTAAAAATATCTCCCTCCACTATTAAATATGTATATATTTAGTACCCTTCTGTTTTGATCATTTGCAGTGATTTTTTCCCCCTTCCATATTTCATTCTTTTTAGATCAGTAAGAAAAATGTTGCTGTCAGAATTGCTTGAGTTTTCAGAGAAAAACTCTTTGCTTTTTAAATATTGTTCTCTATAAATGTGAATATTCGAATTTCAGAAAAAAACAGGAACTGGGTATAAAAAGTTTCAACAAGGAACAATTATTTACATTATAAAAGACTTGTTTATAAAAGGTTTGTTTGTATCTGTTTACATGTGTTGTGTGTGTATATGTCAGAGCCGTCTGACTCCGTGACAAAGTCAGGTAGGATGGCAAGAATCCTTAGAGCTAAACTCACGAGCTGCTGCAATTTGAAGGTCAGTTAAAAATAAAGTAAATCTGGTACGGCTGGGTCCCTTTGCTGTTCACCTGAAATTATCACAACATTGTTTGCTAATCGGCTGAACCCCAATATGAAATAGTTTTTAAAAATCTGAATTTATATTAATGTGATAATAGTTCAGTGTTCAAAATTGTATCTGTATAAACATTTTTCTCTTTATTACAGTGTAAACCAGTAAAACAAAATACAAAAGGTTTGCAAAATAAACTTATTGGAGAATCTTTAAAACTTTTGTAGTTTTTTAGCCTGAGTCAATTTAATTTCATATTACAGTTCTTATATTAATAGCTATCAGTCCGTCCACTGTGCTTTCTTTGTATATGAAGATGGTTCAGGAGGCAGTCATACTCAATTCTTCCAATAACCATCAAAGCTAATAGTTACTGTGCACTTATGTAACAACACTGCACTAAGCTACCTGGGTTTTTATGAATAGTTTATTGCATGGAATATCAAAGCTATTGATTTAGGTGATCTTGAGTTTCTCGTGAACAACATAAGTTAGGGTTAGAAATGTAGGTATGGTTTTGAGAAGTTTTATAAGGTGTATGTACAAAATTGTTGCTCTTCTGCTGTGAGTAGGAAGAAATACAACATTGCTGTCACTTTTGGTGTTTTTTTCCCTAAGACCTTTTTCCTCAACACCCTTCTGAGGCTTCAGCTGTTAGATTAACCAGTTATTTTTCCACAGTTGATCACAAGACTTGGGGAAAATGCTTCTCACCGAGACTTTGCATAGCCTGGTCCATAATGCTTTTCTAGAAAAGCGTTCACTGCAGATCAGAGCAACATGGTTTTGTACATGTTCCAGTAGTTGTCATTCTTAGATCTTACAAGAGAAGGTCAAATTTTCTCCAAATGTGGAGATTAGAATGAAACTGCCAATGTTAAACTTGTTAGGTAGGAACATTTTAAAAAATTGAAAACTTTTTTCTTCTCATAAAAGGTAATTCTAATACACCAAAAATAAGGTTACACTCTTGAATAAGATTTTTTTCCTACCTACATTTTCAGTTGTTAAAATTGGTATTTCTTTCTTTAACCAATTTTAACAACTGAAAATGTGGAGAAGAAAAAAAAGAATACTCTTGAGTATGGTTTTTTCTCCCCACACTTGCACCCAAATATTTTCCCACATGTGCAGCTCCTTCAGAAGCCCTGGGCTGGTAGTAAGCTGTTATTTTAATTACCTCTTTATGTAAGCAGTGTTACCAGTTGCTATCACTTCTTTTTGAAGGTTCACAGAATTCTATCATGTCTGTCTTAAAAAATTGACATCTAATTGAAATCTAATTGCATGTAAATTGATACAATGGAGGATATGAAATACATATCTTGGGTTCCTAGAACATTCTAGAAACAGCCATATTGTTACTGTCACATTATAATCATTTTGAGGACTGCTGCTCCCTACCCAGGGAACTAGTCAGTCATTGCCTTACTCAGACGTGAGCACCACCATTACATAAATAAGTATCCAAAACTGTCGAGCAGGACTTGAGGTATTAGTGATTCATTCTTACAGGTAATTAAGCAAGTTACATTATGAAAAGCACATTACAATTCAGTTTTGAGTTCAGTGTTTCATATGATGATTCATTACATTGCTTATGTATTTTGTAACCTAATTTGTTAATAAGTTTATGGCAAGCTAATTAAGCCAGCTGCTGATCTATATAGTTCTGTCTTCCTTACTGTAATCCTACAGTCTTACATTAGAAACCTGCTATTACCTTGCAAAGAGAGTTTTAAATGTTTTTAAACAGGGTTCTTAAATTATGATAGATATTTTATTTACTACTTACCAGAAACATCTAACTGCCTTTACTTGTTTAGAATTCAGTTGTGGAGCATTACCAATCCTGAGAAGACCAGGAGAGCTCTTACTGAGGCTTATAGACTTTGTTTAGAAGTGCTTGCAGATCCCCATCTTCAGCGTCTGCTTGTTCTTATGCTGTCCTAAGTCACTCAGTCATGTCTGACTCTTTGCAGCTCCATGGACTGTAGCCCACCAGGCTGCTCTGTCCATGGGATTCTCCTGGCAAGAATACTGGAGTGGGTTGCCATGCCTTCCTCCAGGGGATCTTCTGGATCCAGGTATCAAACTCACATTTCCCACGCTGGCAGGCAGGTTCTTTACCACTAGCGCCACCTGGGAAGCCCCGGCTTGTTGTTACTTCACCCCTAATTCTGACAAGTTTGTTTATCTGGTTTCTGCCCCTGAACAAATCACAAGTATCGACAGGGTCCTTCTAGAGTCAGGTAAATAATAAAATGTGACAGCTAACAGCAGGGGAGGGAACCAATGTGAACAGTAAAAGTGTAGCAACTTGAGAAAACTTAGAGTCCTCCACAACACAGTGCCTAAGAGCATCACTGTGGTCCAATTATACAAGTGATGTTTAATGATGAATTTGTATCAAGATGGTGGTCATCTGCATATCTGAGGTTATTGATATTTCTCCCAGCAATCTTGATTCCAGCTTGTGCTTCCTCCAGAACAGCGTTTCTCATGATGTACTCTGTGTATAAGTTAAATAAGCAGGGTGACAATATACAGCCTTGACATACTCCGTTTCCTATTCGGAACCAGTCTGTTGTTCCATGCCCAGATCTAACTGTTGCTTCCTGACCTGCATACAGATTTCTCAGGAGGCAGGTCAGGTGGTCTGATATTCCCATCTCTTTCAGAATTTTCCACAGTTTATTGTGATCAACACAGTCAAAGGCTTTGGCATAGTCAATAAAGCAGAAATAATGTTTTTCTGGAACTCTCTCGCTTTTTCCATGATCCAGCGGATGTTGGCAACTGGGGAAACAATGGAAACAGTGGCTGACTTATTTTTCTGGGCTCCAAAATCACTGCAAATGGTGATTACAGCCATGAAATTAAAAGATGCTTACTCCTTGGAAGGAAAGTTATGACCAACCTAGACAGCATATTAAAAAGCAGAGACATTACTTTGCCAACAAAGGTCTGTCTAGTCAAGGCTATGGTTTTTCCAGTGGTCATGTGTGGATGTGAGAGTTGGACTGTAAAGAAAGCTAAGCGCTGAAGAATTGATGCTTTTGAACTGTGGTGTTGGAGAAGACTCTTGAGAGTCCCTTGGACTGCAAGGAGATCAGTCCTGGGTGTTCATTGGAAGGACTGATGTTGAAGCTGAAACTTGAATACTTTGGCCACCTGATTGAAGATCGGACTCATTGGAAAAGACCCTGATGCTGGGAAAGATTGAGGGCAGGAGGAGAAGGGGACGACAGAGGATGAGATGGCTAGGTGGCATCACTGACTCAATGGACATGAGTTTAAGTGAACTCCGGGAGTTGGTGATGGACAGGGAGGCCTGGCATGCTGTGGTTCATGGGGTGGCAAAGAGTCAGACACGACTGAGCAACTGAACTGGATTGAAGTAGTTTAAAGTATGTAAGAAGGTAGGATTTGTGTTTTGTTTGGTGATACCAATTTCCACTTCATATGGTTAAAAGCTGAGTGCTTAAAGTGGTATCCAGGTGGAAAGTTTATGCAGGAAATACCTTGACTCATTCCTTGATATTTAGAGGATTTCTCATAGGCAGTTTTTCATTCAGGTGAAACATTTTTCAGGTTTAATGATTAATTCACTACATAATTTAATTTGCTAAAATATGAGAAAAACTAAAGGAAAAGTGATTCAAACCACATAAATCAAGTTAGATGATCTCCTCCACCTTAGGGAGGATGACAAGTCATGTTTAAAGTCATTCAGCTGTAGTTCCGTGACTGCCTTACTGACCACGCAGTCCCTTTGCACCAGAGAGAGGACTGTCGAAGACTCTCAGGGCTGTTGCTCTGTTTTAGCTATGCTGCATCATCTGAGGTTATGGTTTAGTTGTCGCAGTAACTTTTTACTGGAAGCTCATGGCATCACGTTCAGAGAGTCCATTATTTTTTGCAGAAATCCAATTTGTTTGGAGGTTATCTTGAAGCAAGCATTAGTTTTATATAAAAAGTAGACCATATTACTAGCAATACCATTGTGCAATTTTCTACTAGGTTTATATATATACATATATATATATATGTGTGTGTGTGTGTGTGTGTATTTTTTTTTTTTTTGGCCATGTGGCATACAGAATCTTAGTTCCCTGACCAGGGATTGAACCCATGACCCCCACAGGGGAAGTACAGAGTCGTAACCACTGGACCTCCAGGGAATTCCATTTATGGTCTTGAAGGACACTGAAAATCTGTTCAGAGAGACATTATCTCTGTCAGAAAGGACATCATTTTCTAAGTTTCCTTTGCTTTGAATCCTTGATTCTTGCTTACAAAAAGTATATTCTGTGACTCTGTTCTCTTAAAACACTGTTGTCAAGTCAGCCACAATATTTACAAGTTACTGATGTCTATTATAAAGCTGTAATTTTCCAAAATAATATAGAAATGGAAAAAGTATTAAATTGCATAATTACAGAGATGAACCTTGTAATTGAAAATAAAAATGTCAACATTCACTAAAATCTCAAATTTCCTGT
The DNA here is from genome assembly GCF_042477335.2 of Ovis canadensis. NCBI lineage: Eukaryota > Metazoa > Chordata > Mammalia > Artiodactyla > Bovidae > Ovis > Ovis canadensis. Next base: position 37,974,644 of record NC_091250.1, on the reverse strand, counting down.
AATTTTCCATTAGTATCCATCATAAATTCCTCTGCATTAATCACACTAAAGATAAGAATCAGTAACATCCCTTCAATAAATTTAAGACAGAAGTACAGTGTCTTCAACAAGATGCTGCTGCCATTAAGTGAAATAAGATGAATGTAGAAGTACATTCACTTTAGAATTTTGCATGCAACTGTGTAGCAACACACTGAAAAGTCTACAGGAAATGGGTAATTTTCTAGTAAAACATAAAAGATCAAAAGCAACCCAAGATAAAATTTTACATGTTAATAGACCAATTTTCAGATATGAATGAAAAAAGCGAATTTTAAAATCCTAATTTTAAAAGTTCTAGGGTTGCAAACTGAGCGACTTCACTTTTTACTTTCATGCATTGGAGAAGGAAATGGCAACCCACTCCAGTATTCTTGCCTAAAGAGTGCCAGGGACGGGGGAGCCTGGTGGACTGCCATCTATAGGGTCGCACAGAGTCGGACACGACTGAAGTGACTTAGCAGCAGTAGTAGCAGCAGCAGGGTTGCAAAGGAGATGATTCTAATGTGATTTAAAGTATCCCAAATTTCTTCAAAAAGGAAAAACTCTTCAACTCATTTCATACTGCTGTAGCTGCTGCTAAGTTGCTTCAGTTGTATCTGACTCTGTGCGACCCCATAGACAGCAGCCCACCAGGGTCCTCTGTCCACAGGATTCTCTAGGCAAGAATACTGGAGTGGGCTGCCATTTCCTTCTCCAATTCATACAGCTAGTGTGATATTAATATAAAAACTTGGTAAAGAAACAGAAGGCCAAAAAAAAAGAAAAAAAAAAGACCAATCTCATCTATACATACGGATGAAAATTCTAAATAAAAGTGTGCTGTGCTCAGTTGTGTCTGACTTTTTGCCACCCCATGGACTGTAGCCCACCTGGCTCCTCTGTCCATGGGAATTCTCCAGGCAAGAATACTGTAGAGGGTTGCCATGCCCTCCTCCAGGGGATCTACCCAACCCAGGGATCAAACCCAGGTCTCCTGCACTGCAGGTGGATTCTTTACCAGCTGAGCTACTAGGGAAGCCCAAATAAAAGTGTAGCACTGTTAAAAAAAAAAAACAGTCACTATGGCAAAAAGGGTTGTATTCCAGGAATTCAAGAGTGTTTTGATTTCAGCACATCTATTAATACAATCTTGCCACTTCTTTTTAATCTCTTCTGCTTTTGTTAGGTTCTTAATGTTTCTGTTCTTTATTGTGCCCATCCTTGGGTGAAATGTTCCCTTGATACCTCCAATTTTCTTAAAGAGATCTCTAATCTTTCCCATTCTATTGCTTTCCTCTATTTCTTTGCATTGTTCATTGAAGAAGGCCTTTTTATCTCTCCTTGCTATTCTCTGGAACTCTGCATTCAGTTGGGTATATCTTTCCCCTTCTTCTTTGCTTTTTTGCTTGTCTTCTTTCCTCAGACAACTACTTGCCTTCTTGCACTTCTTTTTCTTTGGGATGGTTTTGGTCACTCACTGCCTCCTGAACAATGTTATGAACCTCTGTCCATAGTTTTTCAGGTACTCTGTCTACCAGATCAAATCCTCAGAATCTATTTGTTCTAATGACCGGGATAACCAGGATAGTGTGGTCACTCACCTAGAGCCAGACATCCTTGAGTGTGAAGTCAAATGGGCCTTAGGAAGCATTACTACAAACAAAGCTAATGGAGGTGACAGAATTCCAGCTGAGCTATTTCAAATCCTAAAACATGATGCTGTGAAAGTACTGCACTCAATATGTCAGCAAATTTGGAAAATTGAGCAGTGTTCACAGGACTGGAAGAGATCAGTTTTCATTCCAATCCCAAAGGAGGACAGTGCCAAAGAATGTTAAAACTACCAGACAATTTTGCTCATTTTGCATGCTAGTAAGGTTATGCTCAAAATCCTTCAATCTAGGCTTCAGCAGTATGTGAACCAAGAACTTCTAGGTGCACAAGTTGGGTTTTGAAAAGGCAGAGGAACCAGAGATTGAATTGCCAACATACGTTGGATCATAGAGAAAGCAAGGGAGTTTCGGAAAAATACACAGTTTTGCATCATTGATTATTCTAAAGCCTTTGACTGTATGGATCACAACAAACTATGGAAAATTCTTTTTTTTTTTTTTTTCCTGGGTGCATCAGACGACAATAGCAATCATTCCTGTCAGACTTTGGTCGCTGCACAGTGTCATCACATGCACGGAAAATTCTTAAAGAGATGGGAATACCAGGCCACCTTACCTGTCTCCTGAAATATCTGTATGCAGGTCAAGAAGCAACAGTTAGAATCTTACATGGAACGACGGACTGGTTCAAAATCAGGAAAGGAGTAAGTACATCAAAGCTGTATACTGTCATCCTGCTTATTTAATTTATATGCAGAGTACATCATGAGAAATCCTGGGCTAGATGAACACATAAGCTGGAATGAAGATTGCCAGGGAAGTATCAAGAAACTCAGACATGCAGATGATATCACTCTAATGGCAGAAAATGAAGAGGAACTAAAGAGCCTCTTGATGAGGGTGAAAGAGTGAAAAAGCTGGCTTAAAATTCAACATTCAAAAATGTAAGATCATGGCATCCATTTCCATTACTTCACGGCAAATAGAAAGGGAAAACAGAGGAAGCAGTGACAGATTTTATTTTCTTGAGCCCCAAAATCCCTGTGGATAGTGACTGCGGCCATAATTAAAAGACACTTGCTCCTTGGAAGGAAAGCTATAACAAACCTAGACAGCATATTAAAAAGCAGAGATATTACTTTGCTGACAAAGCTGGTTTCCTAGAAGTCATGAATAGATGTTAGGGTTGGACCATAAAGAAAGCTGAGCACCAAAGAATTGATGCTTTTGAATCGTGGTGCTGGAGAAGACTCTTGAGAGTTCCCTGGACTGCAAGGAGTTTCAACCAGTCAATCCTAAAGGAAATTAACCTTGAATATTCATTGAAAGGACTGACGCTGAAGCTGGAGCTCCAATACTTTAGCCACCTGATGTGAAGAGCAGAATCCCTGGAAAAGACCCCGATGCTGGGAAAGACTGAAGGCAAAAGGAGAAAGGGGTGGCAGGGGATGAGATGGTTAGATACTATCACTGACTCAATGGATGTGAATTTGAGCAAACTCCAGGAGATAGTGAAGGTCACAGAAGCCTGGTATGCACAGTCCATGGGGTCGCAGAGAATCGGACCTGACTTAGCAACTGACCAACAATTAACAGAAACGGTTACCCAGATGATTAAAGAAGCGAAAACATGATCATATTTGTTGTTGTTCAGTCACTCAGTCATGTCTGACTCTTTGCGACCCCATGGAGCCAGGTTTCCCTGTCCTTCACCAACTCCCGGAGCTTCCTCAAACTCATGTCCATTGAGTCGGTGATACCATCCAAACATCTCGTCCTCTACCATGCCCTTCTCCTGCCTTCAATCTTTCTTAGCATCAGTGTCTTTTCCAATGAGTTGGCTCTTTGCATCAGGTGGCCCTAGTACTGAAGCTTCAGCTCCATGACATATCGATAGATGGTGAAAGGCACATTACTAAGATTTAGTAGCCATTCCTAATGAAGATTCTTGAGTAAAACAGAAATTGAAGAAAACTGCTTAAAACAATGAAGAGTACTTAATGAAAACTGCAAGTATTTAAAATTATAAGCTGTTTCAATTAAAATCAGGAAATAACTGGCATGGTTACAGTCAATTATTATTAAAGAGTATTTTGGAGGATCCAGTGACTGTTGATATGATTTTACATGCCTAGGAAATGACAGAGCTTGGAAAAGACAGAATTAGAGAGGGATTTTGAGTAAAGTACTCGGAAACCAGATGAATACAAAATTTGACAGCAATAAGCACTCTGAAGTGCTAATGGGAGAAATACTTCATTCATGATAGTGAAAACACCCAAAAAGATAGAATAAGTTTGCTCAGAAAGGTACAATACTTATAAGAAAAAAATAACCTATAAAAATGTTACTATAAGATACTGAACAAAATTTAAACATATTAGAAAACACTATTGCAAAAATACAAATCTCTTAAAGTTAATTGACTAGAACACATTAGAATTATGAGTATTTTTAAATTGGATTAAACTATCTTAAGATTCATTTGGAATAGTCAGAAAATTCTACAAAAACAAACAATATGAGAGAAACTTTACTCACCAGATATCAGCATATACTACAGTCATTGGAATCAAGTCAATATGGTAAGAAAAGTAACTGCATTAAATAAGAATAAACTAGATTGGTAGAAAAGAATTGAGGTGAAAATTTAACATATGACGAATATGTACTTTAATTCACACAGAAAACAAGATTGGACTCCTAATTTTCATTAAAAGCATTGATATGATATAAAGTTATTTTTTAAATAATTATTGGGAATTACCTGGCAGTCCAGGGGTGAGAACTCAGTGCTCTCACTGCCAGAGCCCCTAGTTCGACCCCTGGTTGGGGAACTAAGATCTCATAAGCCAGAGGGCATGGCCAAAAAAAAAATTTTTTTTTATTATTTTAGAAAGAGAGTTGAGGGTGGGGAAGAAGAAAAGAGACTAAAGATAGAGAAACCTACGTGGCAAAAATTAACAATTTTTTGTGACAAAGAGGTAAAGTCAAATATCAATTATACACAATAAACATGGAGGAAACTGAATGTAGGTTACAAAGAGTTAATATCTATATTAGTCTGGATTATGTAATATGTAATGATAACATGTATTATAGAGCACTTAAAAATGGGCCAAAAAAAAAAAAAGGCAAACAAAACCATGGGCAAATATAAAGATATAACCATAGAAGAATAAGTCCAAATGACCAAGATATATAAAATTATGCTCAAACTCACTAGTGATCAGGAAAATACAAATGAAGCTCTAGAAGACTGTCATTTTATACCCCACTAGATAGGTAGTCACATGTAAAGAGGAGCAATACCCATCGCTGGTGGGAATTTTCCAAGAGGGACCAAGTATGCTCATATATGAGCAGTAAGAAATACAGATTGTGACAGTCCTTCGGGATGAAATATATTCTTTGTTACAGCAATCCTACAGAAATAAAATCAGTATATTTGTCCATATATATTTTATTGCCACATTGATCTTAAGGGAAAATACATATTAGAGCTATATTAGTTGATGTAGTATTTCTATGCAGTAGTGATGGGATATATATTAACATATATATTATATACTCTTATTTTGGGTTGTATGTGTATGTATATATGTTTGCATATGATTTATAAGCATGAAGAAAAATGAAAATGATATATGAAAACAGAGGGATTACTTTACCAACAAAGGTCCGTCTAGTCAAAGCTATGGTTTTCCAGTAGTCATTTATGGATGTGAGAGTTGGACCATAAAGAAAGTTAAACACTGAAGAACTGATGCTTTTGAACTGTGGTGCTGGAGAAGATACTTGAGAGTCCCTTGGACTACAAGGAGATCCAACCAGTCAATCCTAAAGGAAATCAGTCCTGAATATTCATTGGAAGGACTGATGCTGAAGCTGAAGCTCCAATACTTTGGCCACCTGATGCAAAGAACTGACTCATTAAAAATGACCCTGATGCTGGGAAAGATTGAAGGTAGGAGGAGAAGGGGACAACGGAAGGTAAGATGGTTGGATGGCACCAGCGGCTCAATGGATGTGAGTTTGAGTAAGTTCTGGGAGTTGGTGATGGACAGGTGCTGCAGTCCATGGGGTTGCAGAGAATCAGACAGGTCTGAGCGACTGAACTGAACTGAAAGTAGATGATATCATTTATTTAGAGAGGGTAGATAAAGATGAGAATTTGGGTGGGAAAGGGAAGAGGAGAGAGGAAAGAATAAGCAAACAGAAAAAAAAATTCCATGTATGAGATCCCATTGTCAAATTATATCAGTTAAACATGTGCATATAAAATAAAGCTTATAAAGTTTTAAAACATTAATTGGATTTGATATCATGAAGGTCATTTTATGACCTTACCCAGAGAAGTTTTGGGTACGTGGAAGCAAAGAATAAAGTAAAATTCTCATTAGAGCAGTTTGAATAATAAGTAAATAGTAAGATAGCAGACCATTATAAACAAACTTTGCAAAATAATATAATACTAATAAAAAAGTAAAATACAATAAACAATGATAAGCAAAAAAGGGATAAAGAAAGCTATCATATGTTATGTTTACAAAGCAAAGGGGGCCTCTGTATATTGGCCCATGGGTGGTTTATTTCTTCAGAGCAGGTTGTGACCCATTAGCTCAAAAGCCACTGGCACTAAACCAAAAGTTCACCCGTCTACTTGTTTTAAACATAATCCAAACAAACAGAATTTTTAGCCATTTAGAGCTTGCCTGCTTTTTATAACCTGTGCAACTGTCCAAAATCTGCTTGCCACAGATGAAATAAGCCTTTGGGCAATAAAGACTCTAAGCTGCTTGCCTTGCTTTAGAACTCTCTAACTCAGAGACTCCTGACATGCTGCTGAGTAACATAATACATAAGCCCCCTAGACAAAAAACCTGTCTCTGATGCCTCTTTCCCCCAGTATGCTCGCCCTCCTTCCCTTCTTGATGGAGGCCTGATGCCTTAAAGCTCTGGGTGGTGCTAGGGCCTTTCCCAACTTGCAGACCTATCGAGTAGTGCCAAAACAGAGCTCATGTGCAGCTACTGCCACCTCATGGCCATAATGTTATCTTTGCTCAGCCCCAAAGTGCTCAAACTCACTCCCTTATACTGCTACTGCTAAGTCACTTCAGTCGTGTCCGACTCTGTGCGACCCCATAGACAGCAGCCCACCAGGCTCCCCCGTCCCTGGGATTCTCCAGGCAAGAACACTGGAGTGGGTTGCCACTTCCTTCTCCTGTGCATGAAAGTGAAAAGTGAAAGTGAAGTCGCTCAGTCATGTCCGACTCTTGTGACCCCATGGACTGCAGCCCACCAGGCTCCTCTGTCCATGGGATTTTCCAGGCAAGAATATGAGTGGGGTACCATTGCCTTCTCCGTCCCTTATACTACATAACATAAAAGTAAAAATTCACCAGGAAGATACATCAGTTCAGAAACTGTAGACACCTGATAAAGCCTCAAAATAAATAAATCCAAAATGAATAAAATTACAAAGAATAATTGACAAGCTCACAAATACAGTGAGAGATTCTAACACATCACTTTCAGTAATTGACTAAATGGACAAAAAATTAGGAAGCCTATATAGATTTTATAGAACTCAAATCAGCAGTTAAAGAATACCCATTGTTTTCAAGCATACTTAAAATATTTACAAAAACTGAACAAATATTAGGCTTAAAGGAGAAGGCAATGGCACCCCACGCCAGTACTCTTGCCTGGAAAATCCCATGGACAGAGGAGCTTGGTGGGCTGCAGTCCATGGGGTCGCACAGAGTTGGACACAACTGAGCCACTTCACTTTCACTTTTCACTTCCATGCATTGGAGAAGGAAATGGCAACCCACTCCAGTGTTCTTGCCTGGAGAATCCCAGGGACGGGGGAGCCTGGTGGGCTGCCGTCTCTGGGGTTGCACAGAGTCGGACACGACTGAAGCAACTTAGCAGCAGCAGCAGCAGCAGCGAAGGTATCAAACTATTAAACTGATATGGAGACCACAAAGTACTACTATTATCAATAATAAAATATTACCCAAAAGAGATTGTAAAATTTTAGAAATTAAAAATATTCTTCCAAATAATTCATGGAACTGAGAAGTAATTAAAATAAAAAATTAGAACATATTTAAAATTGGGTGAAGATGAAAAGATTATATACCAATAGATATGTAATAGCTGAAGAAGTATTTAGAGGGAAAAAGCAGTACTTAGATGCAATTTCAAAAACAACAGAATGATCCCTGTTCATTTCCAAGGTAAACCACTCAGTATCACAGTAATCCACGTCTATGTCCCAGCCAGAAATGTTGAAAAAGCTGAAGTTGAATGGTTCTATGAAGACCTACAAAACCTTCTAGAACCAACACCCAAAAAAGACATCCTTTTCATTATAAGGTACTAGAATGCAAAAGTAGGAAGCCAAGAGATACCTGGAATAACAGGCAAATTTCGCCTTGGAGTACAAAATGAAGCAGGGCAAAGACTAACAGAGTTTTGCCAAGAGAATGCACTGGTCATAGGAAAACCCTCTTCCAATAACACAAGAAAAGACTATATGTGGACATCACCAAATGGTCAATACCAAAATCAGCTGATTATATTCTTTGCAGTCAAAGATGGAGAAGCTGTATACAGTCAGCAAAAACAAGACCGGGAGCTGACTATGGCACAGATCATGAACTCCTTATTGCCAAATTCAGACTTAAATTGAAGAAAGTAGGGAAAACCACTAGACCATTCAGGTATGACCTAAATCAAATCCCTTACTATTATACAGTGGAACTGACAAATAGATTCAAGGGATTCGATCTGATAGATAGAGTGCTTGAAGAACTATGGACAGAGGTTTGTGATATTGTACATGAGGCAGTGATCAAGACCATCCCCAAGAAAAAGAAATGCAAAAAGGCAAAATGGTTGTCTGAGGAGGCCTTATAAATAGCTAAGAAAAGAAGAGAAGTTAAAGGCAAAGGAGACAAGGGAAGATATACCCATTTGAATGTAGAGTTCAGCATGGAGAGATAAGAAAGTCTTCCTCAGTGATCAATGCAAAGAAATAGAGGAAAACAAGAGAATGGGAAAGACTTAGAGATTTCTTCAAGAAAATTAGAGATACCAAGGGAACATTTCATGCAAAGATGGGTACAATAAAGGACAGAAATGGTATGGACCTAACAGAAGCAGAAGATATTAAGAACAGGTGGCAACAATACAAAGAAGAACTGTAGAAAAAATATCTCCATGACCCAGATAACGATGGTGGTGTGATCACTCACCTAGAGTGAGACATCCTGGAATGTGAAGGCAAGTGGCCCTCAGGAAGCATCACTATGAACAAAGCTAGTGGAGGTGATGGAATTCAGTTGAGTTATTTCAAATCCTGAAAGATGATGCTGTGAAAGTGCTGCATGCAGTATGCCAGCAAATTTGGAAAACTCAGCAGTGGCCACAGGACTGGAAAAGTTCAGTTTTCATTCCAATCCCAAAGAAAGGCAATGCCAAAGAATGCTCAAACTACTGCACAATTGCATTCATCTTACATGCTAGCAAAATAGTGCTCAAAATTCTCCAAGCCAGGCTTCAAAAGTATGTGAACTGTAAACTTCCAGATCTCCAAGCTTAATTTAGAAAGGCAGAGGAACCAGAGATCAAATTTCCAACAGTCGTTGGATCATTGATAAAGCAAGAGAATTCCAGAAAAACATCTACTTTTGCTTCATTGACTACACCAAAGCCTTTGACTGTGTGGACCACAACAAACTGTGGAAAATTCTTCAGGAGATGGGAATACCAAACCACCTTACCTGCCTCCTGAGAAATCTGTATGCAGGTTAAGAAGCAACAATTAGAACTAGACATGAAACAACAGACTGATTCCAAATTGGGAAAGGAGTACGTCAAGGCTGTATATTGTCACCCTGCTTATTTAACTTATATGCAGAGTACATCATGAGAAATGCTGGACTGGATGAAGCACAAGCTGGAATCAAGATTACCAGGAGAAATATCAATAACCTCAGATATGCAGATGACACCACCCTTATGGCAGAAAGAGAAGAAGAACTCAAGAGCCTCTTGATGAAAGTGAAAGAGGAGAGTGAAAAATTTGGCTTAAAGCTCAACATTCTAAGAAAACTAAGGTCATGGCATCCAGTCCCATCACTTCATGGCAAATAGATGGGGAAACAATGGAAACAGTGACAGACACTAGTTTTTTGGGCTCCAAGATCACTGCATATGGTGACTCCAGCCATGAAATTAAAAGACACTTGCTCTTTGGAAGAAAGCTATGACCAACAGACAGCATACTAAAAAACAGAGACATTACTTTGCCAACATAGGTCTATCTAGTCAAAGCTATGTGTTTTTTTCCAGTGGTCATGTATGGATGTGAGAGTCGAACTATAAAGGAAGCTGAGTGCTGAAGAATTGATGCTTTTGAACTGTGGTGTTGAAGAAGACTCCTGAGAGTCTCTTGGACTGCAAGGAGATCCAAACAGTCAATCTTAAAGGAAATCGGTCCTGAATATTCTTTGGATGGACTGATGTTGAAGGTGAAGCTCCAATACTGTGGCTACCTGATGCCAAATGCCTGATAGAAAAGACCCTGATCCTGGGAAAGATTGAAGGTGGGAGGATAAGGGGATGACAGAGGATGAGATGGTTGGATGGCATCACCGACTCGATGGACATGAGTTTGAGTAAGCTCCGGGAGTTGGTGATGGACAGGGAAGCCTGCTGTGCTATAGTCCATGGTGTGGCAAAGAGTTGGACACGACTGAGCTACTGAACTGAACTTCACTTTCATGGGAAGGACGACAGCTTACACTGACAGTCTGTCCAGTCTATACTGGCTTTTCTACTCGATGTCATAAATTAATCAAAAGAAATCTGGGCCACCTGGACATTCTATAGAATATCATATATGTTCGCTTATTGATCAGTTCAAACAGTCTAACTAAGAAGTAGTAAGTATGCTGGACATCTGTGACATATACATCCCTGAGAATAAGAAAAAACTCTTTAAAGATTAAGGGACCTGCCACATCAGTAACAATTTTAGTGGGAGCCAATAGTCTGGAGTAGGTTTAAAATAAAGGTCAAATTATTGCATGTCACATTCCCACCACAAAGAAGGAAGTACAATACCTCACAGGCCTCTTTGGGTTTGGGAGGCAGCATATTCTGTAGTTAGGAATACTGTAGGAAGTTCCTCAGACAAAAGAAACTATGTGGTCCAAATTATACTCCACCCAGAGGGCAGTACATATCCAATGACTACTTGACTGGAATTCATATTAATTGTTGCCAACAGAATTTTAAGTAATATGCTGTTAGGGAAAGAAAAATAAAACTTGGAGACAAGCAGATACAGTGTGAAGGCTGTTGGTGAGAGGACAGAAAACCCTGATGATGCCGCCACTGAGGGCCACTGAAGTTCAGAGGGTTATCTGAGTAGAAAGCAGCTGAGAGAGCTGGATATGAGGCCCAGACTGGGGCACCGGTGCTAATGATATATCTGGACTTCAGTTTTTCCATCTGGAAGAGGAATGAGGTCAGACAAAATTATCATCACATATCTTCCAGTTCCTGTACTCTGGCATTCTAAAGGCCTCTGTAAAACATACATACAGCACTGAGGGACAATGCTTTAAATCTGCAACTGGCTTACTAATGGAAGATTATTCTTCAATACAGTGCTATATACAATTATCATAACCTAGAGAGTCCTACATGGTAAATAATTCTTATCTGTAAATTTCAGTTCACAGTAACTCATATGAAGAAGCACAACAAAAACTTAATATTTAGCTTGTATTAAAAAATAATATGGCATTAACAACAATGCTCTTACCAATGGAGTATAATGTATAAATTAACACAGTAGCAATAGTATTAAATGTAATAGTCATTCCTTCCCTGATACAACTGAACATCACCTCGTCCATTCCTTCATGAAAAGCATTTGGTTTCCTTGATCCACACACTCCTTCCATATGTCTTTCCTTCTGCAGTGGATGTTGGATTGAGTAGTATACACTGCTATCCTCAAGATGCAAGCAGAGTAACATGCCAGAGTTATGTTCTGGATCTAAACAGTTCATCTCAAAATTCACAAGGAAAATAATCAAGTAAAGTACTAGGGGAAAAAAGGCACTGAGGGTAGCTGGCTCAACCAGATATTAAAACATACTATACAAACGATAATTAAACAATACATTAAAAAGACATACACCATGATCAACTGGGATTTATTCCAGGGATGAAAGGATGGTTCAATATCTGCAAATCAATCAAGGTGATATACCACATTAACAAACTGAAGAATAAAAATTATACGATCATCTCAATAAATGCAGAAAAGGGTTTTCACAAAACTCAATATTTAAGATAAAACTCTCCAGAAAGTGACAATAGAGGAAACATAACTCAATATTAAAAATGCCATATATGAAAGGAGCCTGGCAGGCCAAGTCCACAGAGTTGCAAAGAGTCAGACATGACTTAGTGACTAAACAACAACAACAATGATAAATCCATAGCTAATATCATACTTAAGAATGAAAAGTTGAGTTTGGGAATAGCAACAAACAGTACTACATATAAAATAGATAAACAACAAGGATCTAATAAATAGCACAGGGAACTATAATCATAGTATTGTAGTTAATAATCATAGGCTATTTTATAATAACCTATAAGGGAAATAAATGTATATACATATATATACACATTCTGATATAAATAAATATATATATATACACATGCATGCATATATGCTAAGTTGCTTCAGTCATGTCTGACTCTTTGTGAGACTGCAGCCTGCCAAACTTCTCTGTACTTTCTTAAATATAATAAATAAATATACATATATATATATTATTTTCCCTTACAGGTTATTATAAAATATTGATTGTAGTTAAATAAATATAAACAGGACCTGGAGTTGAATGTGGCTCAGATCATGAGCTCCTTATTGTAAAATTCAGGCTTAAACTGAGGCCAGTAGGGAAAACCACTAGGCTATTCAGGTATGACCTAAGTCAAATCCCTTATGATTATACAGTGGAGGTGAGGAATAGATTCAAGGGATTAGATCTGGTAGACATAGTCCCTGAAGAATTATGGATGAAGGTTCATAACATCGTACAGGAGGCAATGACCAAAACCATCCCCAAGAAAAGAAATGCAAGAAGGCAAAGTGTTTGTCTGAGGAGGCCTTTCAAATAGCTGAGGAAAGAAGAGAAGCAAAAGGCAAAGGAGAAAAGGAAAGATAAACCCAACTGAATGCAGAATTCCAGAGAGTAACAAGGAGAGATAAAAAGGCCTTCTTAAATGAACAATGCAAAGAAACAGAGGGAAACAACAGGATGGGAAAGGCTAGAGATCTCTTTAAGAAAACCAGAGATATCAAGGGAACATTTCATGCAAGGATGGGCACGAAAAAGGACAAAAATGGTAAGGAAGAAGTAACAGAAGCAGAAGAGATTAAGAAGAGGTGGCAAGAATACATAGACAAACTATACAAAAAGGTCTTAATGACCTGGATAACCATGATGGTGTGGTTACTCACCTAGAGCCAGACTTTCTGGAATATGAAGTCAAGTGGGCCTTTGGAAGCATTACTATGAACTAAACGAGTAGAGGTGATAGAATTCCAGCTGAGCTATTTCAAATCCTAAAACATGATGCTGTGCAAGTGCTGCATTCAATATGTCAGCAAATTTGGAAGACTCAGCAGTGGCCACAGGACTGGAAAAGGTCAACTTTCATTCCAATCCCAAATAATGGCAGTGCCAAACGATGTTCAAACTGCCGGACAATTTTGCTCATTTTGCATGCTAGTAAGGTTATGATCAAAATCCTTCAAGCTAGCCTCCAGCTGTACATAAACTGAGAAGTTCCAGATATACTGGGTTTTGAAAAGGCAGAGGAACCAGAGATCAAATTGCCAACATTCTTTGGCTCATAGAGAAAGCAAGGGAATTTCAGAAAAATATATAGTTTTGCTTCATTGACTATTCTAAAGCCTTGACTGTGTGGATCACAACAAACTGTGGTAAATTCTTGAAGAGATGGGAATACTAGGCCACCTTACCTGTATCCTGAGAAACCTGTGTGAGAGTCAAGAAGCAACAGTTAGAATCTTACATGGAACAACAGACTGGTTCAAAATTGGGAAAGGAGTACATCAAGGCTGTATATTGTCACCCTGCTTATTTAATTTACATGCAGAGTACATCATGAAAAATGCCCGGCTGGATGAAACTGGAATGAAGATTGCCAGGGAAATATCAGCGAACTCAGATATGCAAATGATATCACTCTAATGGCAGAAAGTGAAGAGGAACCTTTTGACAATGGTAAACGAGAATGAAAAAGTGGCTTGAAACTCAACATTTAAGAAACTTAAGTTCATGGCATCTAGTGACATCACTTCATGGCAAATAGAAGCAGAAAATGTTGAAGCAGTGACTGATTTTACTTTCTTGAGCTCCAAAATCACTGTAGATGGTGTCTGCAGCCATGAAATTAAAGACACTCCTTGGAAGGAAAGCTATGACAAATCTAGACAGAATATTAAAAAGTAGAGACATCACTTTGCTGACAAAGGTCTGTATAGTCAAAGCTATGTTTTTTTCCAGGAGTCATGTACAGATGTGAGAGCTGGACTGAAAATAAGGCTGAGCACTAAGAATTTATGCTTTCGAATTGTGGTGCTGGAAGAGACTCTTGAGAGTCCCTTGGACGGCAAGATCAAACCAGTCAATCCTAAAGGAGATCAATGGGCATGAATCTGAACAAACTCCAAGAGACAGGAGGACAGGGGAGCTTGGCGTGCTGTAGTCCACGGGGTCGCAAAGAGTCTGACACGTCAGAATTAGTGACTGAACAACAGCTATATGTATAAATATACATATGTAAATAAAACAATTATTTTCCTATATACATAAAACACAATATTGTAAATTAACTATATTTGTATTGTAAAAAAGTGGTTCCAGGAAAACTGGATAGCTACATTACTTTGCTGACTAAGGTCTGTCTAGTCAAGGCTATGGTTTTTCCTGTGGTCATGTATGGATGTGAGAGTTGGACTGTGAAGAACGCTGAGCCCCGAAGAATTGATGCTTTTGAAGTGTGGTGTTGGAGAAGACGCTTGAGAGTCCCTTGGACTGCAAGGAGGTCCAACCAGTCCATTCTGAAGGAGATCAGCCCTGGGATTTCTTTGGAAGGAATGATGCTAAAGCTGAAACTCCAGTACTTTGGCCACCTCATGTGAAGAGTTGACTCATTGGAAAAGACTCTGATGCTGGGAAGGATTGGGGGCAGGAGGAGAAGGGGACGACAGAGGATGAGATGGCTGGATGGCATCACTGACTCGATGGACGTGAGTCTGAGTGAACTCCGGGAGTTGGTGATGGACAGGGAGGCCTGGTGTGCTGAGATTCATGGAGTCACAAAGAGTTGGACACAACTGAGTGAGTGAACTGAACTGAACATGTAAAAAAATGAAATTAGAATATTTTCGCACAGCATGTACACAATAAATGAAAACTGATTAAAGACCTAAATGTAAGGCCAGAACCATAAAACCCCTAGAGGAAAACATAGGCAGAACATTCTTAACATAAATTGTAGGCGTGCTTTTCTGGATCTGCCTCCTATGGCAAAGGAAGCAAAAGCAAAAATAAATAATGGGACCTAACTGAAAAGCTTTTGCACAGCAAAGGAAACGATTGATTAAACAAAAAGACAACCTACTGACTGGGAGAAAATACTTGCAAATGATATGACTGATAAGGGGTTAATATTAAAAATACATAAACAGCTCATGCAACATGTGGGCAGGAGACCTAAACAGACATTTTTCCAAAGATGTAGATGTAGATGGCCAAAAGGCACATGAAAATATGGTCAACATAACTAATCACCAGAGAAATGCAAATCAAAACCACAGTGAAATATTACCTCATACCTGTCAGAACAGCTATCATAATAAAGACCACAAATAACACATGTTGAATAGAATATGGAGAAAAGAGAACAGATGTACATGGTTGGTGGGAAGGTAAATTGGTGCAGCCACTGTGGAAAACAGTATGGAGGCCCCTCAAAAATCTAAAAATAGAGCTATCATACATATAACCCAGCAATTCCACTCCTGCGTATATGCCTGAAGAAAACGAAAACACTAACTTGAACACTACCCCGGTGTTCACAGCAGTATTATTTATAACAGCCAAGATAGAGAAGCAACCTAAGTGTCTACCAACAGATGAAGAGATAAAGAAAATGTACATACATGCAATGGGGTACTACTCAGCCATGAAAGAATGAAAATTTTCCACCTACAACAACATGGATGGACCTGGATGGTATTATGCTAAGAAGTCAAGAAGAGAAAGACAAATACTGTACATTATCATGTATATGTGGAATTAAAAAAATAAACTAGTGAATATAACAAGAAAGTAAGTAACAGACTCACAAAGAGCACAAACTAGTGGTTATCAGTGGGGAGAAGAAAGCAGAGAGGAGCAAGATAGGGATATAGGATTAAGAGGTTCAAACAACTATGTATAAAATAAGTGTGCTCCAAGGATTATTGTATAGCACAGTGAATATAGCCAACATTTTATAATCATTATACATGGAGTGTTAGCTTTAAAGTTTTGAATCGCTATGCTGTATATCTGAAACAAATACTGTAAATCAACTGTGCCTGAATAATAAAAAAAAAGAAATGCTGGAAAACTATATTCCAAAGAAAAGAAAATGTAATATCTCTTAAAAACTCATTTTAATTTTTGTCTCTTTTCTTTTCAGACACTAAAGCTAACACCCTATCCATGGGATGTATGTAGGAATTTAGGGAGGCTACCCTTGGCAGTGGAAACAGTGTCAGACTTTATTTTTTGGGCTCCAAAATCACTGCAGATGGTGATTGCAGCCATGAAATTAAAAGACACTTACTCCTTGGAAGGAAAGTTATGACCAACCTAGATAGCATATTAAAAAGCAGAGATATTACTTTGACAACAAAGGTCCGTCTAGTCAAGGCTATTGTTTTTCCAGAGGTCATGTGTGGATGTGAGAGTTGGACTGTGAAGAAAGCTGACCACCAAAGAATTGATGCTTTTGAACTGTGGTGTTGGGGAAGACTCTTGAGAGTCCCCTGGACTACAAGGAGATCCAACCAGTCCATCCTAAAGGAAATCAGTCCTGAATATTCATTGGAAGGACTGATGCTGAAGCTGAAACTCCAATACTTTGGCCACCTCATCTGAAGAGTTGACTCATTGGAAAAGACTCTGATGCTGGGAGGAGTTGGGGGCAGGAGAAGAAGGGGACAACAGAGGATGAGATGGCTGAATGGCATCATCAACTTGATGGACATGATTTTGAGCAGACTCCGAGAGTTGGTGATGGACAGGGAGGCCTGGCGTGCTGTGATTCATGGGGTCGCAAAGAGTCAGACATGACTGAGTGACTGAACTGAACCCTTGGCAGTGTGGTGGGAGAATACTTCAGACAGCCCTCAGGATGTCAGGAGGAAATAAAAGCAACTTCTAGGGTCAAGAAGAGATAGAACAGGGCCCCCAAGGAGAGAAAGGAGGGAAGAATGCTTCTTACAAGGTTAGGATTCAATGTACGATGCAGTCCCAGCTCAGAACTATGGCAAAGACACTACTTGTGTCTCCTGTTTGACACAACTGTTTCCTCCACAAGCATACATTTGAGTCAGAACAGCTGTGTCTTGCCTCAGAGTCTTGCCCAGCAATGACCCAGCCATCATATTAAGGGGAATCTGCATGGTCAGTGCTCTGAGCCTTCACATGTCAAACTGTTTGGTCTCTAGGAAAGATGCTATCAAATCCCAAGTCCCACAGGTGGTGCCTAAGGAGACCACTAGGCACCAGAGGGATTGCCTGAGAGAAGACCCCTGCATTGGAACTTTGGGGCTGAACTGGGGCACTCTACAGTACCTGGAACTGGGGACAGAGGGAAGCAAACATTTTTGTTATGAAAGAGACCAAGGTGAGGTGAGGTGAGGTGAAGTCGCTCAGTCGTGTCCGACTCTTTGCGACCCTGTGGGGTGTAACCTACTTGGCTTCTCCGTCCATGGGATTCTCCAGGCAAGAATACTGGAGTGGGTTGCCATTTCCTTCTCCAGGGGATCTTCCCGACCCAGGGATCGAACCCGGGTCTCCTGCATTGGAGGCAGACGCTTCAACTTCTGAGCCACGAGGGAAACCCGAAAGAGACCAAACTGATATCAAAGGTCTTCACTACACATGGAAAACTAGGATTAAAAAAATTCATGAAGTGAAGTCATATAAGAAGATGGAAAGAAATGAATATTTGTTATTTTATATTTAAAAAGAAATGACAAATCATGAAAAAGTTTGTTTTAGCTTATATTTGGAGTAAGCTGCAAATGTAACTCTTTTTAAACCCTTTGAACAAAGAATAAATCAAATGTTAAGTTGGCAGGCATAATTTTACTGAATAGATTGTTTAATTGTGTGATATAATGTCTTTGATTTTGCTTTTGACTTTCATGGCACAATCATTAAGAGGACATTTTTGCAAAAAAAAAGGGACTATAAAACTACTAAAAATATTCTGGCATTAGTAGATAAATAAATAAATCAATGGAGTAGAATAGAACTCCAGAAAAAGACTCATGTATATATGGAAATTTAACATTAATATATGATAAAAAAAGAAGATATCTCAAGTCACAGGCAGAAAGGGGTATTTTAATAAATGGTACTTATTATGGTTGAATTGTGTCCCCCCAAGAGATGTGTTAAATCCTAACCCTCAGTGTCTCAGAACATGACCTTATTTGGAAACAGGGTTATGGCAAATAAGAAAAGATTCATATATTCAACTGTATGAAAGAAAACTCTTTTGCTTAACAACAACAAAAGGCACCATTAGCAAAAGATAAAAAAAACAAACCTGGAAAAATATCTGTAATTTATATCACAGACAGTTGGTTATTTTCTCCATGTAAAGATCTTTTAAAATAGAAAAGAGCATTTGCTCAGAGTCTGATGAATGGACACAGGAAATGAACAGATAGTTTACCAAAAAAGGAAAGGCAAACAGCCTTTGAACCTATGAAATGATGCCCATTCATAACCAGAGACTTAAAGTTATACTGAAATACCATCTGTCATTTATCAGATTGGCAAAAATCTCAAAGTTTGAAAATAAATGCTCTTGGTATGACCTCAGAAAAGATTGCCCAAGTGTACGTGGGCGCGCGTGCGCGCACACACACACACACACACACACACACATGCATATATGCTTGTATTCATTCATTGTGGGATTATTTATAGTAGCAAAAGACTGGAAAGAACTACTATCAGTAGAGGGCTCCTTAAACCAATTATGACCGAGTCACAGTGCAGTTCTATTTAGCGGTAAATAGAAATGAGGATAATTTCTATGTACTGATGTGGGACAGAAAAGTATGCTGCCATTTGTATAATAAGAGGGGGATATATTTCAAAGATAAATACATATTTGTTTATATTTGATGAAATACTGGAAGAAGAAACCAAAAACTAAATAAATGAAATATAGTGGAATTCTTAAGGATAGGAAAAGAAGCAAGAGTTCTCCCAAAAAGCCTATTTAGACAGTTTTGACTTTTTAAACCATATATTCCAAAACTGCATTTAAATTTTGTTTAAAAGGAAATCTTAGAACAGGAAGCAAATGGAAATAAATGAATCAAAGTGTGTGTGTATATATATATATATATACACACACCTATACATACACTTTCTTTTGGAGAAGGCGATGGCACCCCACTCTTTAGGAATTACATCAAATGATTTTAAAATACAGTACTCTTACTGAGTATCTTTGATGAGATATAGTCCAGGAAAGGAACAAGATAAACTACAAAATATCTTAAACTTCATTCATGATTTTATTATAAGTAATAATAATATTGTAATTTTGAAAAATTTTAATAAGATGAAACTAATTAATATTATGTTAATATTATTAAAAATCAAGATATTCAGTATAAGAGAAAAAAGATAAGTTAGGCAAAAGCCCTTATAAGCCCTTATAAGGCAAAAGCCCTTATTTGAATTAGAAATATCAAACTGATCTCTTTTATAGCTTTATTTTTTTTTAATGATTTGAAACTATGATGACAGGAAACATTAACATATCTAGTCATCTTATGGGACTTATGTCCTATGTATGCTAGCCACATGTGCAGGCATGCTAGGTCACTTCAGTCATGTCTGATTCTTTGCGACCCTATGGGCTATAGCCTACCAGGCTCCTCTGTCCATGGGATTCTCCAGGCAAGAAAACTGGGTTGCCATGCCCTCCTCCAGGGAATCTTCCCAATCCAACAATAGAAGCTGAGTCTCTTGCACTGAAGGCAGATTCTTTACCATCTGAGCCATGCCTGACTCAGGTCTATGTCCTAGAATTATATATATATACATATTTAATTTTTATTTTTACTTTATTTTACTTTACAATACTGTATTGGGTTTGCCATACATTGACATGAATCTGCCACGGGTGTACATGAGTTCCCAATCATGAACCCCCCCTCCCACCTCCCACCCCATATCATTCCTCTGGATCATCCCTGTACACCAGTCGCAAGCATCCTGTATCCTGTATCAAACATAGACTGGCGATTCATTTCTTACATGATAGTATACATGTTTCAGTGCCATTCTCCCAAATCATCCAACCCTCTCCCTCAGAGTCCAAAAGTCTGTTCTACACATCTGTGTCTCTTTTGCTGTCTCGCATACAGGGTCATCATTACCATCTTTCTAAATTCCATTAACCAGTATTGAAAGGATTTTGACTAAATATAACCAGTGCTATGAACTATATTCTAAAATCATCAATAATATTAAAAAAACACTATTATTCTATAGTTCATATTAAAAGTATAATGATTTCTAAAACATATATTCCTTAGCATTGTTTACTGTGGAGGTCTAGATGCAATGATACTCTAGTAATAGTGAACATCTTTGGTCTCCAGACTTTTGTTTTTCAACTTTACCCATCCTCATGGAAAGACACCAGTGTCTTTTGGAGAATAGTTGACTCCAGGTCTGGAGTAGGGAAAATGCAATATAAATCTAGACAGATTGTTATGCCTGAAAGGAAGAAAGCATTCAAACATTATGGTACCATGTCTTAAGAGTGCAGAAACAAGTGTGAAGGGACCCAAGGACCATTATTTGGGACAATTTGAAAATAAAAAAATAATGATGGGGTGAATGAAACACACTGCATATTTAAAAATTGCGAGTTGACATGAAAAGAATACAGGGGACTTCTGGCTCCAGTGATGATGATATAGCAGCAAGTGCCAAACAATCATCAGCCACACCTGCATCGAAAAGAAATCTAGAAAAGAGAGGATATACACATATGTACAGCTTAAGGTCCGTCTAGTCAAGGCTGTGGTTTTTCCAGTGGTCATGTATGGATGTGAGAGTTGGACTGTGAAGAAAGCTGAGAGCCGAAGAATTGATGCTGTTGAACTGTGGTGTTGGAGAAGACTCTTGAGAGTCCCTTGGACTGCAAGGAGATCCAACCAGTCCATCCTAAAGGAGATCAGTCCTGGGTATTCATTGGAAGGACTGACGTTGAAGTTGAAACTCCAATACTTTGGCCACCTGATGCGAAGAGCTGACTCATTGGAAAAGACTCTGGTACTGGGAAAGATTGAGGGCAGGAGGAGAAGGGGACAACAGAAGATGAGATGGTTGGATGGCATCACCGACTTAATGGACATGGGTTTTGGTGGACTCCGGGAGTTGGTGATGGACAGGGATGTCTGGCGTGCTGTGGTTCATGGGGTTGCAAAAAGTCAGACACAACTGAGCGACTGAATTGAACTGAACAGCTGATTCACTTCACAGTACAGTACAAGCTAACACAACATTGTAAATGTTATCATTGGATATCCCAATAAAAATTAAAACAAAAACAACAAAACCCCCCAAACACTCATCAGCCACAAACACACACAAAACTGGGAAAGAAATTAGCAAAATATAAAAACAAGTGAATGTTCTATAAAACCCTGGGAGAAATAATTTTCAGCAACACATAAAATTTTAAGCATTCCTCTAATTTTATAATTTTTTTACTGTGAAATAGTTGCTTCTGTTTTAAATAACAGAATTGATGATGAAGCAAGGAAATGTAATTTGGATGAAAAAATTCTTTAAATTTAATAAAAATTCCTTAAACAGCAAAAAAAAAATTAATGAATAAACAAAAATACTGTAAATCTATAAGGAACAATATTCTTATATTTATATAAACAATAATGTGTACATGGTTAACTGGTTGCAACTTTTAAATGACATTAATAAAGTCATTTTTTATTTTTCTAAATGGAAAATTTTAAATTCAAATTATATATGAATATCTTCAAGATTGTCTTAAAAAGTAGAATGTTTTGGTCTAATGAACATATAAAACACATGATACACTAAATCTATAGAAAAACCTATCAATCAAAAAATGACAGTTTTCCCCTTAATTAAAAACATGTTCTCATTCTGAAAATGTTTTATTATATCTTTATTTTTTACTAAGGTCAACTTTCTATTTTAAAGTCTAATTTTCATATAAATATAAAATACTATCTTATGGATATATTTGCATTTTCTTACTAGTAAAAATGATATGCCCTCATGATTTAAACATTAATCAAAATACTGGTGCAGTTTACATTTTTAAAATGTTACTACTAGAATTACTTCCCTGGTGGCTCAGACGGTAAAGCGTCTGCCTACAATGTGAGAGACCTGGGTTCAGTCCCTGGGTCGGGAAGATCTCCTGGAGAAGGAAATGGCAACCCACTCCAGTACTCTTGCCTGAAAAATCCCATGGACAGAGGAGCCTGGAAAGCTACAGTCCATGGGGTTACGAAGAATTGGACATGACTGAGCAACTTCACTTCACTTCTTCACTAGAATTAAAATAATTAAAAATGAGGCATGGAGTCATAAGTGTGCTAACATGCCAAAGTATAGAAGATGCTACTAGAACAGTAGCTATTATCTTCTCCCAAAATTATCTGGGTGTGTTTCCACTTTGGGCAGCTTTAGTGATATATTTTATGAAAAGTCTCAGTAGGAACAGATACATAGTTTTGGTTGCCTTAAATTACAGTTGCTTCACTTTGTAAATTTATGGGTAAATTTCATATTCTGTGCTATTTAATACCTTGCTTATATAGATGAGGGAGGAGGGAAACCAAAGTAATGTTTAGTCCCTATATTTGGCTTTTGCCAAAGAAATGTGAACAATTTCTTAAAGGTTATTTATAAAGGCTGTTTGAGAAGATTTTACATGATCCTTTAAATTTTAAAATGGAAAACCTTGAAAATCAATTGAAACTGTATGTTGATTGTGATGGGTTCTCTATATAGCAGACTTCATTAGTTGCTATAGTTGAAAGATTATTCTGTATTACTGATGAAAAGAAAATCTCATGTGAAGAATGGTCCACTAATCTTTCATTTCTGCAGGCTGACTTCAATTTCTACATTGTTTATACTACCTGAAAAATCAACAGTTTATTTTATATCTGTAAATGAGTATTACACACAGTGTTTCATTTAAAAACTATTAAAACAGACAGTCGTTTTATGGGTCAGTTCAGTTAGTCGGGCTTCCGTGATAGCTCAGTTGGTAAAGAATCCGCCTGCAATGAGGGAGACCTGGGTTCGATCACTGGGTTGGGAAGATCCCCTGGAGAAGGGAACGGCTACCCGCTCCAGTATTCTGGCCTGGAGAATTCCATGGACTGTATAGTCCGTGGGGTTGCAAAGAGCTGGACACAACTGAGCCACTTTCCCTTTCAGTTTAGTCACTCAGTCGTGTCTGACTCTCTGCAGCCCCATGGATTGCAGCACACCAGGTTTCCCTTTCCATCACCAACTCCCGGAGCTTCCTCAAACTCATGTCCATTGAGTCGGTGGTGCCATCCAACCATCTTGTCCTCTGTCATCCACTTTTCTTCCTGCCTTCAATCGTTCCCCGCATCAGGGTCTCTTCTAATAAGTTAGTTCTTCGCATCAGGTGGCCAATGTATCGGAGCTTCAGCTTCAGCATCAGTCCTTCCAATGAATATTCAGGACTGATTTCCTTTAGGATTGACTGGTTTGATCTCCTTGCAGTCCAAGAGACTCTCAAGAGTCTTCTCTAATACCACAGTTCAAAAGCAACAATTCTTCGGCACTCAGCTTTCATTATAGTCCGATCTTACATCCATACATGACTACTGGAAAAACCATAGTTTTGACTAGATGGACCTTTGTTGGCAAAGTAATGTCTCTACTTTTTAATATGCTGTCTATGTTGGTCATAGCTTTTCTTCCAAGGAGCAAGTGTCTTCTAATTTCATGGCTGGGGTCACTATCTGCAGTGATTTTGGGGCCCAAGAAAATAAAGTCTGTCACTGTTTCCATTGTTTCCCCATTTATTTGCCATGAAGTGATGGGACCGGATGCCATAATCTTAGTTTTTGGAATGTTGAATTTTAAGTCAGCTTTTTCACTCTTCTCTTTTACCTTCATCAAGATGTTCTTTGGTTCCTCTTCACTTTCTGCCTTAAGGGTGGTTCATCTGCATATCTGAGGTTATTGATATTTCTTGTTGCAATCTTGATTCCAGCCTGTGCTTCATTCAGCCTGGCATTTTGCATGATGTACTCTGCACAGACATTAAATCAGTAGGGTGACCATATATAGCCTTGATGTACTCCTTTCCCAATTTGGAACCAGTCCATTGTTCCATGTCTGATTCTAACTGCTACTTCTTGACCTGCGTACAGGCCAGGAGGCAGGTAAGGTGGTCTGGTATTCTCATCTCTTTAAGAATTTTCCACAATTTGTTGTGATCCACACAGTCAAAGGCTTTGGCGTAGTCAATGAAGAAGAAGTAGATGTTTTTCTGGAATTCTCTTGCTTTTTCAATGCTCCAACAGATGTTGGCAACTTGATCTCTGGTTCTTCTGCCTTTTCTAAATCCAGCTTGAACATCTGGAAGTTCCCAGTTCACGTACTGTTGAAGCCTAGCTTGGAGAATTTTGAGCATTACTTTGCTAGTTCGCGAGATGAGTGCAATTGTCCATTTGTTTGAACTTTCTTTGGCTTTGACTTTCTTTGGGACTGGAATGAAAACTGACCTTTTCCCAGGTCATTTTAAGGGTCCTGCAGAAGAAATGTAAGAGTATTGCAGAAGAAATATAAGTCTAACTTTGATTCTTTTATTAATTCAATCGGTCACTAAAACTAGAAATTAAAATTCATTTAGTTGACCCACTTAAAGTTGCTTTGTTTTATTTTTGTCAATTCTTTTTCCTTTTTCTGATAATCTTTTCTAACTGAATTACTAACCTGATGAAGAGTTGTCCTATTTAGAGACTTATGCTATCTTATCTTTCTTACATTAGGTTCATTTAATTTTTGATTGTTTTTAGTTTGTATTATATGTTGTAAATCCAACTTGACAGATTTCTTTAACTTTCCTAGGGTATTTATGCTTTGTTCTTGAAATACATAAATACTAAGAAGGTATTCTATTTTATATTATCTTTATTAAATTAACTTTGGGATAAAAAATCATAGGAATCTTCTGTAGTCAAATCATATATTTATTAAAGCTTTGCTTCTATGTACATTCTTCACATATGTGTACCTTTTAAATTTTCTCTTATGTAAGAGAATTCATTAAGAGAAGCAGGCAAGTGATGGCAAATCAACTTTTTAATGAAGTTCTAATCCTGATAACTCCATTTTCACTTTGCTTTTATCATAGCGAGTGAGTACTTTAGGTCCCAGAATGCCAATAATTAGAGCTCCATTTGGAGCTGTGATCAAGATGGCTAAAAAGGCTACTGTCATCACATCCTTCGAATATGATTCCAAATGGGGTGCACTCATTCTTGCTTCTTCAAGAGCCAGAGGACCTAATACAGCCTATATTTAGAGGAGAAAAAGATGAGGCATAAAGAAAAATGCTAAATGGAGTTAACATATAGTAAAAATAAAGAGCTCTGTTAAAACAAATACCGCCTAGTACTAGACTACTAGAAAAGAGACAAATGTTAAGGAATTTTGGTAAATGACTCATCAATTTTATGTTCTTCTTAGCAAATATATCTGGAAGGAAAGTGAAGTAGTGACAAACAGCTGATTTTGTGTTCTTATCATCTCAGCTTTCCCCTGTTTAAGTATCTTTTTTGAGTGCTCACAATACTTTTGGAATCTTAGGAGTTCAGATGAACCAGAGTTTTGCATATTTGTCTTTACCGTGAACCACTAGGTTCCTGGCTACAAAAAGACAATATAGAATGCTAAGGTTTCTTATGGTTCTTTAGGATTTTGTCGTCCATCTTCTCCTTGTTCTTCCTACTGAGAGCAGTGTGATATAGTAAAACTGACAAGAGTTTTGGAATTTATAACTTGCCTAGAGTTGTAGGCAAGTAACTTGTTATTCAATACAGGCAGCCTTGTCCCAAGGACCTGCTTTGCTTATCATGACATAGATTTGTGTTGCGTGGAAACTCACAAGCTTCTGTTTTGGAGTAACAGTAGAGAAAAGAATTTCAGGAAATCAGAGAGCATAACTACAAAGTTTCCTTTTTCTCTTTCTCTCTTTCACTCATCATTCAGCATTAATTTTTGTAGGTATACAGAGCTTATTTACTGTATACCTACTGCATGCTAAGTGTTAAGAGGGAAAAATAACAACAAAAACAAACAAACAAACACTTCTTATCCTTCCTATATATTCTAGTTGAGAGATTCAGTCATGCAAATTAAACATATAATTAAAAATAATACATATGCATTTATGTATGGTAGAGTGAGTGGCAGGGGTAGGAAAGATATATTTTAAAAAGAATCAATGTGTCTCTACTTTAAAATCCTAACACTTAGCTCTGTAACATTCAGCAAAACGTAAAAATCCAGTTTTCAGAAATACTCTTATTTTAAATTTTGGGAAAACAGAAAAATGTTTTCATAAGTTTAGCAAGTATTTGTCATTAAAAGCACAGTGTTTTAAAGATTATGTTACTTTTAATGAGTAGTTATGATCAATCAAGCATTTAAAAAGACTAATGGCCCAAATTTTGTGACTAGTTTTTTTTTTACTTAGAATTTTAAAAATAAACATTAAAATAATTAGAATATCTTAATATACTCTTACCTGGACTGTAGCTTTTGGCATCCATGATAAAGCAATAAATATTTTCTCCTTAAAATTAAAACCAGCACAAGACATCAATACAAATGTAAACAAAATTCTCACCAATAATGCCAAACTCATGGTACCAACAAAAAGGCCTGCAACAGAAAAAGATGAACAGTATTTGGGAAGAAGTGGTTCTTTATGCCTAGAAACATAATTTGCAAAAGTGTTGAAAACATTTTTTAGGGCTACTGTCTCTCCATATCTGTATTAAGTGAAAAAAAAATTATAAAAATAAAAATGCGATTGAGGCTTCTATGTAAAGTATAAGAGATAATCTGATGATGGAGGCATGATGAAAAGTAAGATAAATTACATTTATTTAATTCTGAGCTAACAGGCTTTGAACTTTTACTATAAATGAAAGTATTTAGAAGGTGCTGCTGGTATCTAATATTTCCCTTCAGAAAAAAATTCTAATTTCTATTTCCTCAGACCACTCAGGGAAGATATTCAAGGCTGTCTTTGGTTACAAAGACCATACAGGGTAAAGGAAGAATAAATGCATATTACAACATGAGCTTCTAAAGGTCCTTGTAGCATTCAAAGACATATTGTAAGTAAAAATAAAAATTACTCTGTTTTCTTAAATATTTTTAAATCTTACATTTTTGTGCCTCTAATCATTCTTACCAATAGCATTTGATTTAAGAGATACAACAGATACTTCTGCTCCAACCAAACCAAAAAGAAGAGGTTGGAAAATATCCCATGCAGTTCCAATAAGTTTTTGGACTCTAACCTGTAGAGAAGAGTAATGCATTTTCAGTTATTGTGATGAATAAAAGTATTTGCATTTCAGACATGTAAAGGTTCTCAACATTTAATAAACTTAAGATATTTTATCTGTAGAAGAAATTTTAAAACAATAAAAATCAAATGAGTAGGTTAACTTTTTTATACAAACAGAATTTGATTAAAAGACATTTACAACACAATAAAAATATTAGTTGGTAATTTTGTCACAGAACAAAAATGATATTATTTGGCAATTTTATCCTTGGAGTTCCATACATGTTCTGATGGTGCAATAAGAGTTCTACCTTTTGTTTGAAAGGCAACTGAGCAGGGATAGAACTACATCATGCCTGATGAGAACATATTCAAGCTCATTCAAATATTTTAGTTCTCAAAAGTGAGTTGGGGAAGAGCTCCACTCAGTTATCCTGGGACCAAATCCCATGAAAATGAATCCTGATATGTCCTAAACTACTAGGAAAAAAATTCTGGTAATCTGTTAGGCCTGCTTCCAAATGACCCATATTAAAAACATGAACCAAACCAAAATAGGTGATAGATTCTCATCTGGTTGCCTCCCTGACTTCCCTTTCTGGGAATGAATCCCTCCCAGTGCTGCTTCCACAATTACATGGTTACAGGAAACACTCCCACTGACATAAAAGTACTCTGGCTCTTTTCCAGGAAGTTGGATGAGGAGATTTTAGTCTCAGTCTATGTTTATCCTTTTTTTTTTTTCCCAAACAGGAGGAGATTCATAAAACATTCATATCCTTTGAGGCAAAAACTATTTTCATAACTACTCCCC
Source organism: Ovis canadensis (assembly GCF_042477335.2). NCBI lineage: Eukaryota > Metazoa > Chordata > Mammalia > Artiodactyla > Bovidae > Ovis > Ovis canadensis. The sequence goes on along the minus strand of NC_091250.1, from coordinate 37,946,180 downwards.
TTATGACTCGGTTTTCTGGTTACTGCTTATAAAAGTAAGTTTGAAAAATGAAATAACAAAAGAAAACCAGTATTCTGTCTTCTTCACAGCACATTATTCTATTTGTTACTTATTTAATCTTTAAAATCTATTTATTCTTTACTCTTTGATTTTCTTTATCATGTAAAAGATCAAGTAGTTTTCATTTTATTTGTAATTTATTATTAGTCATTTAATTTCCTCTATAATTATGACTTTATCAGAATACTAAACAGATTGGGAACTTCTTAAACTGATTCTAAAATTTATCTAGAAAAGAATATGGACAGGAACAGTTAAGAAATACTCTAAAAATAGGTACAATAAGAGGAAATCTTCTATACTAGATTCTGAGACATAAAACCACAATGATTGAGAGTGCTATTGCACAGGATTAGGTGTTTAAAGAGACTTCAGAAGTAAATATATATATATCAATGAATTATTGGATTAATCAATAAATAATTTGACAAAATTGACTATGCAATTCACATGCATATATATATGTATATATGTATGTCTATGAATATATATATATGTAAACAGATGCATGTACATCCTTACCTCACAACATTCACAAAAATAAATTCCAGATGAAGTAGAAAACTAAATGCAAAGCAAAACTACCAAAGTATTCAATCAGTTCAGTTCAGTCGCTCAGTCATGTCCAACTCTGCGACCCCATGAATCACAGCATGCCAGGCCTCCCTGTCCATCACCAACTCCCGGAGTTCACTCAGACTCACGTCCATCGAGTCAGTGATGCCATCCAGCCATCTCATCCTCAATCATCCCCTTCTCCTCCTGCCCCTAGTCCCTCCCAGCATCAGTCTTTTCCAATGAGTCAACTCTTCACATGAGGTGGCCAAAGTACTGAAGTTTCAACTTTAGCATCATTCCTTCCAAAGAATACCCAGGACTGATCTCCTTTAGAATGGACAGGTTGGATCTCCTTGCAGTCCAGGGGACTCTCAACAGTCTTCTCCAACACCACAGTTCTAAAGCATCAATTCTTTGGCGCTCAGCTTTCTTCACAGTCCAACTCTCACATCCATACACGACCACTGGAAAAACCATAGCCTTGACTAGATGGACCTTTGCTGGCAAAGTAATGTCTCTGCTTTTCAATATGCTATCTAGGTTGGTCATAACTTTTCTTCCAAGGAATAAGCGTCTTTTAATTTCATAGCTGCAATCACCATCTGCAGTGATTTTGGAGCCACCCAAAATAAAGTCTGACACTGTTTCCACTGTTTCCCCATCTATCTGCCATGAAGTGATGGGATCGGATGCCATAATCTTAGTTTTCTGAATGTTGAGCTTTAAGGCAACTTTTTCACTCTCCTCTTTCACTTTCATCAAGAGGCTTTTTAGTTCCTCTTCACGTTCTGCCGTAAGGGTGGTGTCATCTGCATATCTGAGGTTATTGATATTTCTCCTGGCAATCTTGATTCCAGCTTGTGCTTCTTCCAGCCCAGCGTTTTTCATGATGTACTCTGCATATAAGTTAAATAAGCAGGGTGACAATATACAGCCTTGACATACTCCTTTTCCTATTTGGAACCAGTCTGTTGTTCCATGTCCAGTTCTAACTGTTGCTGCCTGACCTGCATATAGGTTTCTCAAGAGGCAGGTCAGGTGGTCTGGTATTCCCATCTCTGTCAGAATTTTCCACAGTTAATGTGGTCCACACAGTCAAAGGCTTTGGCATAGTCAATAAAGCAGAAATAGATGTTTTTCTGGAACTCTCTTGCTTTTTCCATGATCAGTGGATGTTGGCAGTTTGATCTCTGATTCCTCTGCCTTTTCTAAAACCAGCTTGAACATCTGGAAGTTCTCAGTTCATGTACTGCTGAAGTCTGGCTTGCAGAATTTTGAGCATTACTTTACTAGTGTGTGAGATGAGTGTAATTGTATGGTAGTTTGAACATTCTTTGGCATTGCCTTTCTTTGGGATTGGAATGAAAACTGACCTTTTCCAGTCCTGTGGCCACTGCTGAGTTTTCCAAATGTGCTGGCATATTGAGTGCAGCACGTTCACAGCATCATCTTTCAGGATTTGAAACAGCTCAACTGGAGTTCCATCACCTCCACTAGCTTTGTTTGTAGTGATGCTTTCTAAGGCACACTTGACTTCACATTCTAGGATGTCTGGCTCTAGGTGAGTGATCACACCATCGTGGTTATCTGGGTCGTGAAGCTCTTTTTTGTAGAGTTCTTCTGCGTATTCTTGCCACCTCTTCTTAATATTTTCTGCTTCTGTTAGGTCCATACCATTTCTGTCCTTTATCGAGCCCATCTTTGCATGAAATGTTCCCTTGGTATCTCTAATTTTCTTGAAGAGATCTCTAGCCTTTCCCATTCTGTTGTTTTCCTCTATTTCTTTGCACTGATCGCTGAAGAAGGCTTTCTTATCTTTCCTTGCTATTCTTTGGAATTCTGCATTCAGATGCTGATATCTTTCCTTTTCTCCTTTGCTTTTCACTTCTCTTCTCTTCACAGCTATTTGTAAGGTCTCCCCAGACAGCCATTTTGCTTTTTTGCATTTCTTTTCCATGGGGATGGTCTTGATCCCTGTCTCCTGTACAATGTCACGAACCCCCACCCATAGTTCACCAGGCACTCTATCTATCAGATCTAGTCCCTTAAATCTATTTCTCACTTCCACTGTATAATTATAAGGGATTTGATTTAGGTCATACCTGAATGGTCTAGTGTATTAAATGATAATATACAAGATGATATAATGTTCATAATCTCATGATCTTGGGTGAAAAAGTCCTTCTTAAACAAGATAAAGACCCAAAACCAAAAAGAAAAAACTGACAGACTTGACTATAGGAAATTTTACTGCCATACAAAGGACATCATAAATGAAGATAAGCAAAAATTAAACACAACATGTAGATAACAAAGAATTAATAGCCCTAACATATAAAGAAACTCTATAAATTAGGAACAAAAAGGCAAATAAAGCAGTTAATAATGGGCAAAGAATATGAATAGGTGGTTATAAAAGAATATATGAATAGAAGCTTGTTGTCATTGTTTAGCCACTAAGTCATGTCTAACTCTTTTGTGACCCGTGGACTGTAACCTGACAGGCTGCCCTGTCCATGGGATTTCCCAACCAAGAACACTGGAGTGGGTTACCATTTTCTTCTCCGGGGGATCTTCTTGACCTAGGGACTGAATCTCTGTCTCCTGCAGTGGCAGGCGGATTCTTCACCACTGAGCCACCAGAGAAGCCTGAATAGAAGTTTCAGTCAGTTCAGTTCAGTTCAGTTGCTCAGTCTTGTCCAACTCCTTGCGACCCCATGAATCGCAGCACGCCAGGCCTCCCTGTCCATCACTATCTCCCGGAGTTCACTCAGACTCACGTCCATTGAGTCCGTGATGCCATCCAGCCATCTCATCCTCTGTCGTCCCCTTCTCCTACTGCCCCCAATCCCTCCCAGCATCAGAGTCTTTCCAATGAGTCAACTCTTCGCATGAGGTGGCTGAAGTACTGGAGCTTCAGCTTTAGCATCATTCCTTCCAAAGAAATCCCAAAATAGAAGTTTACTTCACTACTAATCAGAGAAATATAAAGAATAACAATGTTATAAAGTTTCTTACCCATCAGGTTGTTAAGAAAATCATTGATAATATCCAAAATTGTTGATGGGTTTAGGTATTAAGGGACTCTCCTATACTGTTGGTAGTAAACAGTATAAATAAAATCTTTTAAGGGATAATTTGGCAATGTGCTAAGTCACTTCAGTCATGTCCAACTGTTTGTGACCCTGTGGACTATAGTTTGCCAGGCTCCTCTGTTCATGGGATTCTCCAGGTAAGAATACTAGAGTGGGTTGCCATTTCCTACTCCAGGAGATCTTCCTCACCCAAGAATTGAACCCACATGTCCAGTGTCTCCTGCACTGGCAGGCAGGTTCTTTACCACTAGTGCTACGTGGAAAGCCTAATTTGGCAGTAACCACCAAAATAGAAATGTACCATTTTTAAATTCAGTCATTCCATTTCTAGAAATCTATTCCTACAGAAGTATTCATACGTTTGCAAAACCACATATGAATAAGACTGTTCATGGTTGTGCTGTTTGTAATAACAAAAAATGGAAGTGATCTACATTAGAAGAGTGTTTAGAGGAAATGACCTGGGAAGGGGATTTGATATTTGGGGATGGTGAGGGAAAAGGAGTATTTCTCATTTTGTTACATATGTGTACCTCCTTATTCTTAATTTTTAAAAAAAATATAAATTTATTTATTTTAATTGGAGGTTAACTACAATGTTGTATTGGTTTTGCCATACATCAACATAAATCCGCCATGGGTATACACATGTTCCCCATCCTGAAACCCCACCCACCTCCCTCCCCGTACCATCCCTCTGGGTCATCCCAGTGCACCAGCTCCAAGCATCCTGTATCATGCATCGAACCTGGACTGGCGATTCATTTCATATATGATATTATACATGTTTCAATGCCATTGTCCCAAATCATCCCACCCTTGCCCTCTCTCACAGAGTCCAAAAGACTGTTCTATACATCTGTGTCTCTTTTGCTGTCTTGCATACAGGGTTATCGTTACCATCTTTCTAAATTCCATATATATGCGTTAGTATACTGTATTGGTGTTTTTCTTTCTGGCTTACTTCACTCTGTATAATAGGCTCCAGTTTCATCCACCTCATTAGAACGAATTCAAATGTATTCTTTTTAATGGCTGAGAAATACTCCATTGTGTACATGTATCATAGATTTCTTATCCATTCATCTGCTGATGGACATCTAGGTTGCTTCCATGTCCTGGCTATTATAAACAGTGCTGTGATGAACACTGGAGTACATGTGTCTCTTTCAATTCTGGTTTCCTCAGTGTGTATGCCCAGTAGTGAGATTGCTGGGTCATAAGGCAGTTCTATTTGCAGTTTTTAAAGGAATCTTCACACTGTTCTCCATAGTGGCTGTACTAGTTTGCATTCCCACTAACAGTGAAAGAGGGTTCCCTTTTCTCCATACCCTCTCCAGCTTTTATTGCTTGTAGACTTTTGGATAGCAGCCATTCTGACTGGCGTGAAATGGTACCTCATTGTGGTTTTGATTTGCATTTCTCTGATACTGAGTGATGTTGAGCATCTTTTCATGTGTTTGTTAGCCATCTGTAAAAGACTCCACCAGAAAATTACTAGAGCTAATCAATGAATATAGTAAAGTTGCAGGATATAAAATCAACACACAGAAATGAGGGAGAAAAATAATGAGAAAATAGAAAGAGAAATTAAGGAAACAATTCCATTCACCATTGCAATGAAAATAATAAAATACTTAGGAATATATCTACCTAAAGAAACTAAAGACCTATATATAGAAAACTATAAAACACTGGTGAAAGAAATCAAAGAGGACACTAATAGATGGAGAAATATACCATGTTCATGGGTTGGAAGAATCAATATAGTGAAAATGAGTATACTATCCAAAGCAATCTATAGATTCAATGCAATCCCTATCAAGCTACCAATAGTATTTTTCACAGAGCTAGAACAAATAATTTCACAATTTGTATGGAAATACAAAAAACCTCAAATAGCCAAAGCAATCTTGAGAAAGAAGAATGGAACTGGAGGAATCAACCTGCCTGACTTCAGGCTCTACTACAAAGCCACAGTCATCAAGACAGTATGGTACTGGCACAAAGACAGAAATACAGATCAATGGAACAAAATAGAAAGCCCAGAGATAAATCCATGCACCTATGGACACCTTATCTTTGACAAAGGAGGCAAGAATATACAATGGAGAAAAGATAGTCTCTTTAACAAGTGGTGCTGGGAAAACTGGTCAACCACTTGTAAAAGAATGAAACTAGAACTTTCTAACACCATACACAAAAATAAACTCAAAATGGATTAAAGATCTAAATGTAAGACAAGAAACTATAAAACTCCTAGAGGAGAACATAGGCAAAACACTCTCCGACATACATCACAGCAGGATCCATCTCCCATCTCCCAGAATATTGGAAATAAAAGCAAAAATAAACAAGTGGGACCTAATTAAACTTAAAAGCTTCTGCACAACAAAGTAAACCATAGGTAAGGTGAAAAGACAGCCTTCAGAATGGGAGAAAATAATAGCAAATGAAGCAACTGACAAAGGACTAATCTCAAAAATATACACTCAACTCCTTCAGCTCAATTCCAGAAAAATAAACGACCCAATCAAAAAATGGGCCAAAGAACTAAACAGACATTATTCTTAATATTTTATGAGCATAGTTTCACATATTAATTGCATAATTAAAGTAAAAGTTATATAATCATATTGCATTAAACTTGGGAAAAAGACTAATGTGATCACTCAACTTCTGATTGCATTTTAGTGTATTTCCAGTTCCTTTTCTTGAGTATTTTATTTCCTTGATTGATTCATTCACCTTGAAGATACAAACTTATAGAACATCTTCCTAGAATTAATATTTCTTTTTTAGTTTTCTTCTGAATAGACATATTTTACTGAAGCATAGTTGACTTACAATGTTTCAGGTACACAACAAGGTGATTCAGTTAGACATATACACATATATTATTTTTCAAATTATTTTCCACTATAGGTTATTACAAGAAATTGACTATAGTTTCCTGTGCTATACAGTAAGCCTTTGTTGCATATCTATCTTTTAATCAGAAATCTAGCATTCTATTCATATTAAGTCAAACAATTGGAATCAAAATGGCATATATTTTTTAATAGAGTAAGATTTCTTAAATGTCCATTTCAGATGTAAAAAGTACAGTTATTTTATCTTTTAAAAAATGGTGTATAAAAATATTCACCTTTTCTTTGGACCAACCTGTCCCTGCAGTGAAACTCAATACTAGTGTGCACAATCCTCCAGCTGTATTCATACCAAATTGATGGCTGGCTAAGACAGCAGAAACAGACATACTCAAAATAAAAAATGCTCTCTTCACTTCAAGTTTTTCCTAGAATTAGATAGATATTTGTAAATTAATTTACATTAAATATATAATTATTATGTTATCTATCATTTATTACTGACCCTTTGATACCATGTCTTTATATGCTATATCAAATAACATCTAAAGTTTGACTTTATTTCTCACCACATATTTTAGCAGACTTGTGACAAAATTTGCAACTATTAAGTTTCATTTTCTGCCACATCTCTGATACTACCGTCAGTAAAATGGTTATAATACTTTAACTGTAAGAGAAGAAGGAAAGAAAAGAGACCCATATAATCTGTAGTTCCACACAACAAATCCAAAGAATTCTTAAAAATAAATGTCTGAGTATCTTTTTAGCTGAAACAATAACTACAGGGAAATTAAGATGGAAGTTACAGAAACCAAAGAGTAATGGCATGTCTTTTAGGGCAGGAAAGAGTTGATAGTGTTGCCTTATTCAAAGGGAGAGGGAGAAAATTTAAGTCAGAAAATACGCAGAAATAAATGGGAATATATTTCCCCCAAAATGTTCACTGGAATGTCTGAGGGAAAAAGATAAGGAAAAAAAGTCAGGAGTCAACAGGCAATTTGGTGAAGAAAGAAGTGGGACAAAATGGAGAAGTTCCTCTGAATTCAGTACATTTTTCTGATATTCTCTGTGCAATAAGGAAGCAGAGACTTCAGATTAGGGCCACTGACCTGGATCAATGACAACTATGCTCAGTTTTAAGCAGGGAATAGGCATTGGAGGCTACTTTTGGAGAAAAAAAACTAAAGATTAAAGTATTTCATGGATCAAAAGTTCAAATTTTTGAGAGAAATGTCTAATACTGTACTTCCAAATAAAGATTATTTTTTTATTTACCTGATCGATACCTGGAAAATGTCGAGCAAACATTCCCAAAACAATTCCTAAAAGCGCACCAAGAATTACATCCCGAAGAGAGGATAGGATGTTACTAGATATGTTACCTGTAAGGGCACACAATAAGAAAAACATGTCATAGAGAGGTATTTTCATATAGCCAACAAAGTAGGAAATCAAATGTAGGTGATTCATAAAGAAAGGTATATTATTACAGAATACACAAAAATGGACCTTTAAAGTTCACACTCATGAAAACATGCAGATTTATTTGATAGTGTACTCTCCAGTGATTTAATATGTATACACAACTCAGAAATGTTCATTGAATAAATAGGCCAGAAAACAAAGAAGAAACCACAATGTTCTCCCCTTACACACCCAACCTAAAAGAACCAGGTCAGGTAGAAGAATGCATAGACACTGGCAGAGGAGTATCTCTGGCACCTAATACATGGCTAATAATGTTATTCTCTGCTATTCTATTATGGCAAATGATTTAAACATAAAAAGGACAATTTAATAATAACAACATAAAAAAAGATTTATCCCAGGATCAATCCTAGGAATATTCAAGGATCAATTGATTTTCCAATATATTTTATGTTTTATGCATACATGTAGTTTTATTGTAATACATTTTAAAAAATGATCTAGAGTCACACAAAAAAGTCTAGTTGTGTTCTGTGTTTTCAGCTCAATACAAAAAAGTATTAAATATACATATTTTAGAAATATTTTCCCATTAAAAATAACAAAAGTGTAGGGTGACAACAGCATGATAGTAGAATGGGAACTCCAGAATCGTGATCCCCCACAGAGACACCAATTTAACACCAACATACAGTCTAAAAGGCTTTATGCTCATTTAAAAAGTTACAGCAAGAGAAAAGCAACTCATCACATAAAAGAAAATGCCCATAAAATTATCAGAGGCTTACAGAGCAGAAGAACTTCTCTGCTGGCTCAGATGGTAAAGAATCTGCCTCCAATGGAGAAGACCTGGGTTTGATCCCTGGGTTGGGAAAATCCCCTGGAGAATAAAATGCCAATCCACTTCAGTATTCTTGCCTAGAGAATTCCATGGACAGAGGAGCCTACTGGACTACAGCCCATGGGGGTCACAAAGGGTCACGCACAACTGAGCAACTAACACTTTACACAGCAGAAACCTTATAGGTCAGAAGAAGGCAGGATGACATATCCAAAGTGTTGAAAGAAAAAAATGCCAATCAAGAATAACATCCCACAAAACTGTCCTCCAAAGTGAAGGTAAAATTAAGACTTTCTCAGATAAACAAAGGTTGATGGAGTTCATCACCACTAGACCTCCTAACAAGAAATCTTAAAGGAAATCCTTCAAGTGTAAATAAAAAGATGTTAGCAACACACAAAACTACCACACAGTTGCACTTATCTCACATGCTAGCAAAGTAATGCTCAAAATTCTCCAAGCCAGGCTTCAACAGTACATGAACTGTGAATTTCCAGATGTTCCAGATGGATTCAGAAAAGGCAGAGGAACAGAGATCAAATTGCCAACATCTGTTGGATCACTGAAAAAGCGAGAGAGTTCCAGAAAACCATATATTTCTGCTTTATTGACTATGCCAAAGCCTTTGACCATGTGGATCACAGCCATCTATGGAAAATTCTTAAAGAGATGAGAATACCAGACCACCATACCTGCCTCCTGAGAAATCTGTAAGCAGGTCAAGAAGCAACAGTTAGAACTGGACATGGAACAACAGACTGGTTCCAAATCAGGAAAAGAGTATGTTAAGGCTGTATATTGTCACCCTGCTTATTTAACTTATATGCAGAGTACATCATGAGAAATGCTGGACTGGATGAAGCACAAGCTGGAATCAAGATTGCCGGGAGAAATATCAATAACCTCAGGTATGCAGATGACACCACCCTTATGCCAGAAAGCGAAGAAGGACTAAAGAGTCTCTTGATGAAAGTGAAAGAGAAGAGTGAAAAGGTTGGCTTAAAACTCAACATTCAAAAAACTAAGATCATGGCATGTGGTCCCATCACTTCATGGCAAATAGATGGGGAAACAGTGGCAGACTTTATTTTTTGGGGCTCCAAAATCACTGCAGATGGTGACAGCATCCATGAAATTAAAAGACGCTTACTCCTTGGAAGGAAAGGTATGACCAATGTAGACCGCATATTAAAAAGCAGAGACATTACTTTGCCAACAAGAGGTCTGCCTTGTCAAGGCTATGGTTTTTCCAGTAGTCATGTATGGATCTGAGAGTTGGACTATAAAGAAGGCTGAGCACCAAAGAATTGATGCTTTTGAACTGTGGTGATGGAGAAGACTCTTGAGAGTCCCTTGGACCGCAAGGAAATCCAACCACTCCATCCTAAAGAAAATCAGTCCTGAATATTCACTGGAAGAACTGATGCTAAAGCTGAAATTCCAATACTTTGGCCACCTGATGCGAAGAACTGACTCATCTGAAAGACCCTGATGCTGGGAAAAGACTGAAGGTGGGAGGAGAAGGGGATGACAAAGGATAAGATGGTTGGATGGCAACACTGACTCAATGGACATGAGTTTGAGTAAGCTCCAGGAGTTGGTGATGGACAGTCCATGGGGTCACAAAGAGTCAGACATGACTGAGCAACTGAACTGAACACAAAAGCATGTAAATATAAACCTCCAGTAAAGTTAAATAGATAGATGAATTAAGAATCCAGTAATACTGTAATGGTGGTGAGGAAATCACTTTTAATTCTGTTAGAGAACTGAAGATAGAAGCACAAAAAATAACTAATTATAAAATTATTTTAATATATATACAATAAAATGTGTAATTTGTGACACTGGTAACAAAAGGTGAGGAGGATGAGAGAGGAGTAGAAAAGTAGATTTTTTTTTGTATGCAACTGAAGTCACTATCATTTTAAACAGATTACTATAACTTTAAAGATGGAAAAAGATATTCCGTGCAAATGGTACCTCGAAGAGAGCAGGAGCAGTCATACTTTTACCAGCCAAGACAGATTTTAGGTCAAATACTGTCACAAGAGATAAATACAGGATACTGCATAATGGTAAAAGGGCCAACTGACTCAAAAGGTAAAGTGAGATCTCAGTATCTACCAAGTTCCAAAATATAGATGTTTTGAAGACCTAATGTATCTAATAAAACTTAAAGAGTTCTTAAAATTTCAAGAGACACTTTACAGTCATGTGGTCCAAGAGGATTTTTTAAAGCATATACCTGCTTGGTTTTCACTTTTTTGGTCCTCTTCAAATTAGGTTTGGTCTCCTGTAGCTTATTCCCCTAGCATCTTATACTATGTAATATTTATCCCACCTTTAATTATTTGTTTAAGATAATTTCCTTGAGAACACAGGCTACATGGCCTTTTCTGTTTGCTGTGTTGGGAGGCAATATAGAATAGTACTTAAAAGTGTGGGTCTGAGGTCAGACTGCCAGATTTCCATACTGGTTCCCTACTCTGACGTCAAGCAAGTTACTTAATCTCTGTTCCTTAGTTTCCTTATCAGTAAAATGAGCATAACACTGTTGTGATTAGTGAGCTGAAACATCTACAGAACTTATAGCAAGTACCAAGCAATTGCTCAATAAAAACTAATACTGTTATTCACTGTTTATCCTCAGCATTTGATACAGTAGTTGGTGGAATGGAAGAGGAGAACAAAAAATATTTTTTGAAAGAATGACTTATATCAGTCATGAAGGAGAAGATTGCCAGATCTGACAATATAAAATTTAGGTCTTCTGAATGGCAAAAAAAAAAAAAAAGAGAGAGAGAGAGAGATAAAGTTAAATTACAAAAAGCACAGGATATAAAACAAATGGTTTATCATTCTTAATTTTATGTATAATCAGAGTCTTAACAAATCAAAACAACAAAAGATGAACATGCTTACAGGATATAGGCGAAATATTTCAAGAAAAGTAATCTCTAAGAAATTTCAAAATGATAATAGATAATAAGCATGAACATTAAACATCACTAGTATTCAAAGTACTTCATTTAAAGAGACCTATCAAAGTGGCTAAGGTAAAAAGGACTAGTAAATATCTAATTTTGAAGAAGGTGAAGAGAAAGTGGCATGCTTGTGCATCCTGGTGGGACATGATATTGTGGCAATTTATTTCAAAAATCTTATTGTGTTATATCCTTTTTAACTTAACAGTTTCTCTTGTAAGGTTAACAAAATATTAAGCACAACTATTCAGCTGTAAGATGTTCAACCAAGCATTTTAATAGCAGATAGTGGTGTCAATTTAAATTTTCAACATGTCAAGTTGAAAGTCATGCAGCCACGCAAATATGATGGAACCAATAAAAATGTCATAGAAACATATTTACAAATAAATTAGATGTCAGTAATATACAGTTAAATTGAAAACAACTCAAGTTATAAGTAAGTATGGTTAATGTTCACTAATTTTATAAGAATTTTGGGAGGGAGAGAAAGCAAGCTAGAGATAGATGTGGAGAGGGAGAAAAGGAGATGTCTGGGTGGAGGTACATCAGAAGATTAAGAATATTATTCCTGGGGGTCTTCCCAGGTGGCAAAGTGGTAAAGAATCCGTCTGCCAGTGCAAGAGACACAAGTGATATGGGTTCGATCTCTGGGTTGGGAAGATTCTCTAGAGTATGAAATGGAAATCCACTCCTGTGTTCTTGCCTGAGAAATCCCATGGACTAAGGAGCCTGGCGCTGGGCTACAGTCCATGCGGTCACAAAGAGTCAGACACGACTGAGCACATACACACACACATGACTATAACAGATTTCATTCTTATATTTTCTTTTTTTCTTCTTAGTCATTTATATCTTATGATTTTAAGAGAACCTATATATATATAACCTTTCAACTTTAAAATGTTTTGGTGCTTCGGTTAATAATACAGAAGACTGGACTTCATATATTGGCAGATAATTAATGTATTATTAAATGTGGAATGTTCATTTCTGCAATCTCTGAGTGACATTCAACACCAAATGTCTCCCTGGGATTTAGAATTGGCAACAGGATCTTGTCCCATCACTACCAAAAGGACACACAGTTGTCCATACTCCACACATTTGTCTTAATAGCAGAACAACCAGTTATTTAAAATGATAGCCAGAAAAGTACATCTCCAAATTATCTACTAGATATATTAGTAGCACTAACAATATTGTGGCCTAAATTTTTCTACTGAAAACTGATAAAATTCCAAAGCAAAATGAGCAGATAAATGGTAATAATATGGATTATAAAATTAATTGGAATATTTGGTTATTAGAAGGAAATAATTTGTATTAAGTATTGGTATCTTAACCCACTGAAATTCCTTTTGTGGTCTGGAATGAGCTTTCCATGAAGAATAAAAACATGTTAAATTGAAAAGTCTTCATCAAATAAATGAAGGAAAGCTAGAAAACTTGTTTAAAGAATAAAGAAAGCACTGAATTATATGGTAGCTGTTTTGTTTACCTGAGGAGAAAACTATGCTGAAGCATGCATTGAATCCAGTGATAGCCAAGATGTCATCCAAACTGCTGGCAGCTATTAATAAGGTTGGAATGCCTTTCTCAACACCATATCCATTTTCTTGCAAATGTAGCATGGAAGGGACAACAACAGCAGGAGAAACTGCACCGACTACAAAACTGAGAGAAAAATCTTTGAAAACCAATTTAAAAACATCCTTTTAATGAAACAGTGCTTTATAATAAATTGTACAACCAATATATTAATCTTTATGATGACTTTGAAAGTAAAAGTTCTGCTTTTGAGTAAATGTCATTTAACAATGGAAAAAATTCCCCAGTGGCTCAATGGTAAAGAATCTTCCTGCAATGCAGGAGACACAGGAGATGTGGGCTTGATCCCTGAGTCTAGAAGATCCCCTGGAGGATGAAATGGCTACCCACCCAGTATTCTTGCTGGGAAAATCCCTCAGACAGAGGAGCCTGGCAGGCTATAGTCCACAGGGTCGCAGAGTTGGACATGACTGAGCATACACAAAAATACTCACATATTCTTTAGTGCTATTGAAATTTTACAGAAATTCTGTTCAAGATGTTAGGTCAAGCACAAATTGCTGTCTCTACCTCCATCTCAAAAACATTTGAAATAAAGATATGAAAATAATAGGAAAGTCCATAAGCTAGCTAGAAAACAAAATGGGAATCTTCAGTGGACAAGAAACTAAGTGTATCCCAGGAAGATAAAAGACAGGTGGTTTAGGGTTGAAAAAGGAAACCATAAGCCAAAATGCATATAAGCCTGCTACAGAAGATATGGTGTATTCTAAAAAGGCCCCAAGCCCAGAAATGGCAGATGCTGGGAGTAGGAGGGACCTCTGAGGAAACTGAATGGTGATTATGTAGAGTATTGCTATAAGAATGGTCAGTAAGATGTAGTCTCCACGCCACTTCTATCTCCTGAACAAGTCAGTAGGAAGATATCTGTCCAAAAGAAGGAATAGTATGAGCACCTAAGTTACAAAGGCAAATGGGAAAATTTCTGGGCTGATGACACCTGTGAGGAATGGAGACATTCCTGCTCAGGATACTTTGTTGGTACATCCCATCTACAGCCCTGCCTTGTCTCTTCCACTTTCACCTCCTCAATGCTGCACTATGTGGAGTGATGTACGTGGTCCCTACCAGAACCCTCTAATCAGGCCAGTGCACACATTCCCCAGCTGCTGCTTGTTGACTCCTAACCACTAACACCAGCAGCTTTGTGGGAGCCTTGCACTCCTAACAGAAGCTTACCTACTAATGCTAAAGAGATGCCCCACTTCCCCGTTCCAGACAGCTCCTGCCAGTGACTGACTGATGTGAGGATCTAACAGTTCAGTTCCTTTGCCTCTGGCTGTACAACCTCCCTGGTTTACAGACAAGATTTCCTGAGGGACTCAGGAAGAACTTAGAATTCTCTGAAAAAACGTATTTGCCTAATTCAGTGGTTCCTGAACTTACTGCACATTGGAACAACCTGGTCTACTATTTATCTGTTGCTGCTTAACAAATCATGCCCAAATCTAGAAGCTTAAAACAACTTATATTAACTCACAACCTCTGTGGGTCAGCAATCTGGATATGAATTAGCTGTATACCTCTTCCTACTCAAGAGCTGTATACCTCTTCTCTCATGAGGTGAGTAGGAGAAACCCTGATCTCAAGTTTATTCACATGGTTGTTGATAGGTCTCCAGTCTCTTGCCATGGGGGCTTCTCCACAGGGCTACACCCAACATGGCAGCTTACTTCCCCTCAAGAAAGCAATTAAAGAGAGTACAAGTGAGAACAAGGAAGACAGAAGCCATCGTCTTATGACCTAATCATAAAAGTAATGTCCTATCTCTTCTTCAGTATTCCATTGGTTAGAAGCAAGTCAGTAAGTTCAGCGCACATTTAGGAAGAAGGTATTACACAAAAGTTTAAATATCAGAAATCAGTGATATTTGAGAGTTATCTTACCACTTACTTGGGGATTTAAAAAAAATGCTGATGCCTGAGTCACATTCTAAGATACTCTGATCTGATTTAGGATGGAGTTTGATCTGAATACTGGGATACTGTAAAGTTTTTTTAAGTGTAAAAAATATGTAATATAAAGTTAACCTTCTTAGCTATTTTTATGTGTACATTTCAGTAGTGCTAGTGATATTCACATTATTGTTTAACTTAGAACATTTTCATCTTGCAAAATCAAAACTCTATAACTGAACAGTACCTTTTCCCCTCTCACCCAAGCCCCTGACAACTACCATTCTATTTTCTGTTAAGATGATTTTGAAGACTCCAGATATACCAGTGGAATCGTACAGTGTTTGTTCTGACTTACTTCACCCAACATAGTATTCTCAAGGTTTATCCATGCTGTAGAATGTGACAGGATTTCCTCTTTTACAGCTGACTAATATTCCTGTGTGTGGGTGTATTTTCTTTATCCATTCATCTGTCCATGGATATTTGAGCTGCCTCTACCTCTTGGCTACTGTGAATTATGTTGCAATGAATGTGAGTATGCACGACTGAGCAACTGAACTGAACTGATACTACTTCCAGTTCTTTGGGATATATACCCAGAAGTGGCATTGCTGGATTAAATGGTAGTTTTACTTTAAGTGTTTTGAGAAACCTCCAAACTATTTTCCATAGGAATAGTCCATTTTATATACCCAATAGCATTGTATGAATATTCTAATTTCTCCACATCTGTGTCAATGCTTGTTATTTTCTAGTTATTTTTTTTTAATAGTAACCATCCTAATGAGTATGAGGTGCTATTTCCTTATTTGCCTTTCTCTAATGATTATAAATGTTGAGCACTTTCATATGCTTATTGGCTATTTGTATATCTTCTTTGTAGAAATGTCTATGTAAGTTTTTTGCCCACTATATAGTCAGGTTTTTAAAATTTACTGAGTTATAGGGTTTTTTTTAACATATTTTGAATATTGATCTCTCTCCAGATATATGGTTTATAATTATTTTCTTCCATTCTGTGTGCTGCGTTTTCATTTTGTTTCCTTTGCATACAAAAATTTTTAAGTTTCATGCAGTTCCATCTATTTTCACTTTTGTTGCTTGTGATTTTAGTGTCATATCCAAGAAATCATTGCCAAATTCAATGTCATGAAGTTTTTACATATGGTATGCTAGATATAATATTCTTGGTTGGCTGGGGCTTTTTTCTTTTTCTTTTAGCATTTTGAATATATCATCCCATTCCCTTCTGGCTTGCAAGGTTTCCATTGAGAAATTCAACTATTATCTTACAGGAGTTCTTGCTTTTCTTTCATTGTTTTTAAGATTCTTACTTGCTGTGATTTTTGACAGCTTGAGTATGTTTCTCAGTGTAGGTCTCTTTGGTTTTATTTTAATGGGAGTTTTTTGATCATTTTGAATTTGTATGTCCATTTCCTTCCTCAAATTTGGAAGCTTGGGGCCATTATTTCTTCAAATAGGCTTTCAAACCATTTATTTCTCTCTTCTCTTTCTGAAACTCCCATAATGTGTAACTGGCCCATTAAATGGCCCCACAATGGCATCCCATCAGTATCTCTTTACTCTCCTTGTTTTTCATTTTGCTCCTCTGATTCTGTACTTTCAAATGACCTATCTTGAAGTTCACAGATTCTTTTTTCTGTCTGATTTAGTCTGCAGTTGATCTCCTATAGTCAATGTCTCATTTAATTGTATTATTCTACAGGTCCAGAATTTATTTTTGGTTCTTTTTTTTTTTTTTTTACCATTTCTATATGTTTGTTGGTATTCTCACTTTGTTCATGCATTATTTTCCTGATTTCTTTTAGATGTCTGTGACATCTTTGAACTTACTGGGCCTCTTTATGATAGTTATTTTGAATTCTTTGTTGAGTAACTGATACATTTCTATTTGTTTAAGGCTGGTGTCTGGAGTTTTATTTTGTTCCTTTGATTGAGCCCTAATTCCCTGTTGCTTTGTATGTCTTGTTATTTTTTATTGAAATTTGGGTTTTGAAAAAACAGCCACCTCTCCTGGTCTTTATGGACTTCGTCACTAGGAAAAGACCTTCATCAATCAACCCAGCTAAAGATTCTGGAAGTCTCTCAAACTTTTCTGGAATGTGCCTTCTCTGGGCTTTGGTGCATTATATCCAGCTGGACTTTGGCCTTTTCCTACTCCAGAGTATCCCAAGTGTCTATTAGCAGTACTGCAATATCTCTGGAGTATAGCAACACACAGCACTTACCTCTGTTCTCAGTGGACCTCAGGCATCTAAAATGTGCCACTCTCTTTTCTGTCAGTGCTCCAAGTCAGATGAGACAGAACCCAGTCCCTTGGTTGCCTCTTAAAAAGCCAGAATGCAGAACAAATGTTCCAGCTTTTTCTTTTCCTCTTGAGGGAGAAGCCAAATGTTGGGTGTTTCCTCCTGATTGCCCTTTGCTGAGCAAGAGGGGCATGGGGTATGATGGTTAAGTGCAATATAATGTTCTAATTGCTCCAATGTGCCTTTTCTTGGCCTTGTGCTTGCATGGAAAGCTATAACCTCTCAAGTGGTTTCTGGAGTTACATAAAGGTAATCTGGTCCTCACATTGCTATGATACTGTCTTCATGTGGGAAATTGAGGCTGGAGTTTCCTATTCTGCCATCTTCCCAACATCACTCCTCTAATTACTCAGATTTTCAAAAGCTCCCCAGGTGATTTTAATGGGGAGCAAAGTTTTGGAACAACAGACTTTTCCTACACTCCTATCTGGCTTTCTTTATTCAGAAGTTTCTACTGAGAGCTCCCTTAATAAATAATCTGCATAATAATCTTAGTGAATTCTCTGGCAATCCTGTGGTTAGGACTTGGTGCTTTCTTTTGCTGCAGTGGCCTGCGTTCAATACATGGTTGGAGAACAAAGATCCTGAAAGCCATATGGTACAACTTAAAAAAAAAAAGAATCTTAATCTCAGTTTGATCTTCTAAGGAAACTTGCTTGGTAGCATGAGTGGCCTGTTCTCTGCAAGAAGGCAACAGCCAACAGGTAAAATAATCACAAATTAACAGTAAGTTTCAACTTAAAAAATTAGTACCCATTAAATTATCACCAAATATTTGGGGAAAGTCAATACTTTGAATTGAGGCACCATATTAATTAAATGGAAAAATTTACACCTGAGGAAAGAGATATCCTAAAAAGCGAACAAGAATGTGACTTCAGAATAACTATAAATATCCTCAGAATCACGAAAGTACACTGTATCTGTTCATAACATTTAACTATTATTCTTAGAAATTAATTGTCAAAATTAAATAAATAGGTGATACAGACATAACAGTAGAGTGACTGAAAAGGCTAGAGAACTAAGCAGAGAACATTTTCCACTGTGTACTGCAAAGGCAAACAGATGAAGAGTATAAAGAAAAACTAATGGATGTGGAGAAGGGAGTTACAAAAGGACAAAATAAAAGAGAACTGAGGAGAGGTAAAAGATATATTTAAGACCTGGAAAAAAAACAGATATACAATCCTTTGATTGATTGAAAGATCCTACTAAATATTGAGTAGATCAAAATTTTAAAAGAGTCACCTAAGGATACCAAAAAATTGTTAATTTAGTTAGAAAATGCATACTGGGATCCACTGGAATGGGTAAGTGGAGGCAAAAATTAAATGGATTGAAAAGTGAAAACAAATTGAAGATATAGAGATAGTAATCATAGACTATTATTCTGAAGAACTTGGACATGAAAAGAAATAGATGATAGATAATAATAGATGGGACATAGGATCTAGGAAAATAGTGTTTGCTCATTTTAGTTATAATAGCTACATAAAATATTTTTCACATACATAAAATACATATGCTATACATAATACATACATATTATATATATGTGCACATATAGTATACAAGGAAAAGGCCATTAGATTAATTAAAAAATAGAGATAGGGACTTTCCTGGTGGTCCAGTGGTTAGGAATCCACCTGCCAATGCAGGGGACAAGGGCTTGAATTCTGGTCTCGAAGATCCCAAATGCCACAGAGCAACTAAGCCTGTGCAGCACAACTACTGAGGCTGCGTGCCTCTACTACTGAAGCCCACACACTTACAGCCTGTGTTCTGCAATAAGAGAAACCACAGCAATGAAGCCTGTGCACTGCAACTAGAGATCAGTCGCCAATCGCTGTAACTTGAGAAAGACTACACACAGCAAGGAAGACTAAGCAAAGCCAAAAGATAAAAATTAAAAAAAAACAGGGCTTCTCTGGTGGCTCAGTGGTAAAGAATCCATCTGCCAATGCAGGAGACATGGGTTTGATCCCTGGTCTGGAAGATCCCACATGCCACGGAGCAACTAAGCCCACGCACCATAACTACTGAGCTTGTGCTTGAGAGCCCGAGAACCACAGCTACTGAGCCCTTGTACCACAACTACTGAAGCCTGTTCACCCTAGAGCCTGTGCTCAGCAACAAGAGAAGCCACTGCAATAAGAAGCCTGTGTACTGCAGCTAGAGAAAAACTCACACAGCAATGAAGATCCAGCACAACCAAAACAAATAAACAAAAAACTGGAGATAGATTACAATATAGGAGAAAAAATAAACTGATAAAGTGAATTATCTTAGCATTAAACACTTAGGAACTATGAATATTTGTCAAGGATATAGTAGATTTAGGACATGAGTCTATTTCTGACAAATTGATTTCCAAGATTCTCTACCACAGTAAAAAGAATTTTAATGATAAACTTTTCTATACAATATTCTGAATATTTCAATAACCAAGCATTTTAACTGACTATTTCCATAGAGAAAAATGAGAAAAAGTTACCCCAACAGAAATCCCCACTGCCAGGGAAAATTCAGAAGGAAGTGGGAAATAACAGCAGTTGAACAAGCCTCCATTAGACATGGACCCATAGACAATCTGAAACAAACTCGCTTCAAATTCTTCAAAGCCTGAAATATAAACATAGTCACACTTAGATAAGCTTGTAGTGGCCAATAAGAAAATTATTTTAAGCAAATATTGAATTATATAATCTTTTTTGAGTGATAATCTTATTAAATTTAAATCTCCCAGATATTCCATGTGCTTTAAATGCTAATACAGCTCATTTTATATGTCATCATATATTGGATTATAAACTACTTCATATATTATAAAATGCTGTTCTATTATTAAAATGACTCAGTTTTCTGCGA
The DNA here is from genome assembly GCF_042477335.2 of Ovis canadensis. Taxonomy (NCBI): domain Eukaryota; kingdom Metazoa; phylum Chordata; class Mammalia; order Artiodactyla; family Bovidae; genus Ovis; species Ovis canadensis. Next base: position 37,925,631 of record NC_091250.1, on the reverse strand, counting down.
TTAAATAAATATTTCTACCTTCTTTAATCTTCCTAGTAAATAGTATAATGAAAGTATCCTATAGGTTTGTTTCCATCAGTTAACTTTTAGGGATGAATTGTGTGATTAGCGTCATAATTATAACATGCCAAAGGAGAAAATCACATACAAAATGCATAATTAACTAAAAGGGAAAATTTTCAAATTTTCTCATTGGTTCAAATTTTTTACTGGATAATATAACAAATTATCACTGTCTATAATCATTTATGCTCTTCAAATACTTTCACCAATCTTATATATTTGCCACATTTGTTATATCCTGGATAGCTGTTATATTTGTGAATATCCATCTTTAAAAAACTAATTTATGATTCCTTGATAGTAATATTTTGAGAAATATTTTAAAAGATTAGCTTTTATAAAAATATAATCAGGAACATAGTTCTGTGGGAAAAATTCCTGAAAGAATAATATTATTGAAATTCATAATCATTCTGAAAAAACAAAACAGAACCAATAACCTTTTATGGGATGACCTTATCCTCTGTTAACTGAAAAGTAAAGAGCTCTCCACAGAAAAGCCACAACTCAAAAATAATACAAATGTTGCATAAGGGACATCTATCTCTATGTAAATAATTAAAGACTATTACTAATAGAGATCTTACATCACAGTGATTTCATATTAGTAATATGATCAGATGTAGACACTAAGGCACCAATATTTCTGCAAAATCTTTGTTCTTTGTCTTAGTTTTGCTCTACCTGAAACAACTATAAGAAAAATTCTGCCTATTTTTCTTTTCCATCAGCCTCTAATATTTAAAGTAACCATATTCAAGGTGTAATTGGAAATCTACCTGTGGATCGAGTCCAAGCCCAGCTCGTACTAGAATAATGGTGAGGGCAGTATTTCTTAAAGTTGAAGACAGTTCATTACTAATATAGGTGATATCACTGAGGAATGGAACATTCTTAACGCCAAAACCAGCCAGTAACATCCCTTAGAAGAAAAAAAATAAACCATGTCTGATTCAGTTCATTTTTCTAAGACAGAAAACAGAAATGTTTAACATCCCTCCTTCAAACACACTGTATCTCTCATTACTTCGGTGAAGGATAGGTTATATACAAGTAGAGGAGACAGCATAAAGGAATGGAGATAGAAATGATATATCTCAATGGTGTGAAACAAGTAATTCAGTATCGATGGAACATTAAGGACTAGTTGGGAGTCGGGAATGGGCAGGAGGGGCCAGATCATGGAAAGCTTCCTTTGGCAGAGTACTTTCTACTTTCCCCGGTTTTGGCAGAGTAAAGCACTGTGGGTAAGTTTAAGGCAGGAAGTGAGATAACGAGTGTTGCATTGTCTATGTGATGGTATTGGTAAATGAGATAGACATAAAACTAAGGAAGGACCAGAAAAAAGGCTCTGCCATAGTTCATGGAATGGTTAGAAACTAATAGCCTAAGCTAGGACAAGAGTGGAAGCTTTGGAGAAGTGGAAAAGAGATCCAGTAAATACTTGTGAGGTGCTGAAGCATGTTATGAACACAGAAAGGGTGTTAGAGATGGAGTGATTACCTCTTTTGGCAGTAACTAAATATTAGAATGTATTGAATATTTAGAAGATATAAAATACCTCTAAAAGATGTTTTTCCACTAATTTTCCTCTTGTCTACCTGGAGAGTTACATAATAATGGTGATGAAGAAATACGGTATAACATTGTTTAGGCAGATGATATACCAGTGAATATACATAGTGGAGATGCCCAAGGAACTCACCCAAGAACTATAAAACATTTTGGTGCCCTAGTCAAGATAGTATTTGAATCTTGTAATGGTATTTGAGGGCTTCCCAGGTGGCTCAGTGGTAAAGAATACACCTGCCAATCAGGAGACGCAGGTTCGATCCCAGGGTTGGGAAGATCCCCTGCAGTAGGAAATGGCAACCCACTCCAGTATTCTTGCCTGGGAAATTGCATGGACAGAGAAGACTTGTGGGCTACAGTCCATGGGATTGCAAAGAATTGAACATGACTTAGTGACTAAACAATAACAAATTTTATTTGAGTTAGGTTATCTATAGAAAAATTCAGTTTCTTTCAAATTTTCCCTTTTCTATAAAACATGTAAAAGTTAATTTAAAAATGTCCTATTAAATGATAAAGCAACAACAATCATATATTGAGCATATTTAAATTATTTAAAAATATATTTCAGGAAAAATCTGTGTATAGAGAATAAATACTTCTATAAGCAAGCTATATATACACATATATAGTAAGTACACATATAAAAAAGCTATATAGATCATATTATATTGAAATAGTTCTAAATTATATCTACTCTGACTAGAATATAGTCATAATTTACATATAGTTAATGACAAATAAAAGCTAATTATTCACTTACCAAGGAGAGGAGGAATTTCAGGCACTGAAGGTAGTCTAATGTTTTCCACAAGTTTCCCCCCAATAAGGGCACAATAAAAGATAACTAATAGTCCAAATAAACTTCCATTAGGAAGAACTTCAGGGCCTGAGAATGCCCAGACTACACACCATATCATAAAAAGTATACCTCCTGAAATATAAAAAAGCACATATTGATATAGCTATCTAGGCATAGATAATATACAGTTAGACATGAATCATATATTACAAACTCTTTGTCAACTTAAAATAAGTATTTTTATTAAGAAATATTTTAAAACTATATGTGAATACTTAAAAGTGATAAACTTTCCCAAATCACTTTTTAAAAATGTCATAGCAATATGATGAGGTTTACTTCATTTTATATCTTACAGTAGTTTTTCACGAGGAATAAGGTGATTGGTCATAATATGAATTCTCAAATTTATTGAAACTCATAGTGGCATGGTGCCACATTTTTTAATGGCAGCAAACTATCTATATTGAGTGGATAACTCAGTTGGTGTTTGATACAAATTATTAAAGGGGATAATATGTGAGGTCTGATGGCTGGGCTCCCCTGGTGGCTCAGACAGTAAAGAACCCTGCAATGCAGGAGACCCAGCTTTGATCCCTGGGTCAGGAAGATTCCCCTGGAGGAGGATATGCCAATCCACTCCAGTATTCTTGCCTGGAAAATCCCAAGGACAGAGAAGCCTGGCAGTCCAGTCCACAGGGTCGCAAAGAGTCAGACACATACACTGCAAGTTTAGCTCTCATGTATCCTTTCTTTTAGGCAATTACTTGAGGATGTACACTAACAAAACCAGGAGGAAACCAGCAAATGTGAAAGATTTTAATCTTGGAAACAGGGGACTGAAATCAGGAGAGCATTGAAAGCTCTAGAATACAGTTTTCCACAGACCTAGAAAACAAGCACAAAGGTGGAAGCAGAAAAATGAAGTCTCTGGGAGGAAAGTCTCCAAGAATAAGGAGGAATTTTTTAAAGTTTACAAAACTATGGAACAAATCAGTGGTTGCCAGGGGATTCCAGGATGAAGGAGGAATGAATAAGTAGAGCACAGGAAAATTTTAGAGCACTGAAATTATTATGTATGCATATCATTAAATACGTACGTTAAAACCCAAAGAATGTACAATATGAAGAGTTAGGCTTAGGGTTATAAGTCATGTGAAGGTAACGTACAGCATGGTGACTACAGTAAGTCACTGTATTGCCTTTTTGAAAACTGCTAAGAGAATAGATCTTAAAAGTTTTCATCCACAGATGTATTGTGGTGATAATTTTGCAATATGTACAAATATCAAATCACTGTTATGCACCTGAAACTAACCTAATGTTATATGTTAAATGTACTTCAATTTTTAGAGATTTTCAGATAAATAAAAGCTGAGAGAATTAACTGCTAGAATAACTACACAACAAGAAATACTAAAGGAAGGTTTTTAGGCTGAAGGTAAAGTATACCACATGGAAGCTCAGACTGCCAGAAAGAAATGTAGAGAATCAGAGAATATGTGGAAAAATATAAGGGATTGTTTTAACTGAAAAAAAGGAAAAGACTTTTGCCTTTTAAGTAAAAATAAAACAAATGTAGAAGTAAAATATATGATAAGTCTAGCACAAGAGCAGAAATGCAGTTCATTTTAGTTGCTCAGTCGTGTCCGACTCTTTGTGATCCCATGAACCGCAGCACGCCAGGCCTCCCTGTCCATCACCAACTCCAGTTCACCAAACTCATGTCCATTGAGTCGGTGATGCCATCCAACTGTCTCATCCACTGCTGTCAGCTTCTCCTCCTGCCCTCAGTCTTTCCCAGCATCAGGGTCTTTTCAAATGAGTCAGTTCTTCGCATCAGGTAGCCAAAGTACTGGAGTTTCAGCTTCAACATCAGTTGTACCAATGAACACCCAGGACTGATCTCCTTTAGGATGGACTGGTTGGATCTCCTGGCAGTCCAAGGGACTCTCAAGAGTCTTCTCCAACACCACAGTTCAAAAGCATCAATTCTTCTGTGCTCAGCTTTCTTTACAGTCCAACTCTCACATCCATACATGACTACAGGAAAAACCATAGCCTTGACTAGATGGACCTTTGTCAACAAAGTTAAAAAGTCTCTGCTTTTTAATATGCTGTCTAGGTTGGTCATAACTTTTCTTCCAAGGAGAATCAAAAAGCAAAGGAGAAAAGGAAAGCTATAAGCATCTGAATGCAGAGTTCCAAAGAATAGCAAGGAGAGATAAGAAAGCCTTCCTCAGTGAAGCCTTCTTCAGCAATCAATGCAAAGAAATAGAGGCAAACAACAGAATGGGAAAGACTAGAGATCTCTTCAAGAAAATTAAGAGATACCAAGGGAATATTTCATGCAAAGATGGGCACAATAAAGGACAGAAATGGTAGGGACCTAACAGAAGCAGAAGATAATAAGAAGAGGTGGCAGGAATACACAGAAGAACTGTACAAAAAAGATCTTCATGACCCAGATAATCACGATTGTGTGATCACTCACCTAGAGCCAGACATCCTGGAATGCGAAGTCAAGGGGACCTTAGGAAGCATCTCTATGAACAAAGCTAGTGGAGGTGATGGAATTCCAGTTGAGCTATTTCAAATCCTGGAAGATGATGCTGTGAAAGTGCTGTACTCAATATGTCAGCAAATTTGGAAAACTCAGCAGTGGCCACAGGACTGGAAAAGGTCAGTTTTCATTTTAATCTCAAAGAAGAACAATACGAAAGAATGCTCAAAACACCGCACAATTACACTCATCTCACACACTAGTAAAGTAATGCTCAAAATTCTCCAAGCCAGTCATCAGCAATACGTGAACCATGAACTTCCAGATGTTCAAGCTGGTTTTAGAAAAGTCAGAGGAACCAGACCAGAGATCAAATTGCCAACATCCACTGTATCATCGGTAAAGCAAGAGTTCCAGAAAAACATCTATTTCTGCCTTATTGACTATGCCAAAGAGCAGAAGAGTGATCAGTAAAGTCATATTGTGCAAAGCTCTTTTATATTATTTTCATCTTGAGTGATGGCTTTCCAGTGCATATATTTGTCTACATTCATGGAACTGTGTACGCTTCAAAGATTTGTGCACTTTCTGGTATGTTGACTATAATTCAGTAAAGCTTATGAGATGATGGAGAGTTTGGAAGAAACAGGAGTATGATACTCACAAATAGGTTAAGCATTCAGTCACTCAGTCATGTCTGACTCTTTGTGACCCCATGAATTGCAGCACACCAGGCCTCCTGTCCATCACCAACTCCTGGAGTTCACCCAAACCCATGTCAATCGAGTTGGTGATGCCATCCAGCCATCTCATCCTCTGTCATCCCCTTCTCCTCCTGCCCCCAATCCCTCCCAGCATCAGAGTCTTTTCCAATGAGTCAACTCTTCGCATGAGGTGGCCAAAGTATTGGAGTTTCAGCTTTAGCATCATTCCTTCCAAAGAATACCCAGGACTGATCTCCTTCAGAATGGACTGGTTGGATCTCCTTGCAGTCCAAAGGACTCCCCAAAATTCTGGCAGTTATGGACAAAGCTGTTATAAACATTTGTGTGTAGGTTTTTGTGGGCAAAATGTTTCAGCCCATTTGTGTAAAAAAATACCAAGGAGAGTGACTGCTGAATCATATAGTTAGAGTATATTAAGTTTTGTAAAAAACTGCCAAACTGTCTTCCAAATTGGCTGCACCATTTTGTGTTCTTAGCAGTGATGAATGAGAGTTCCTGTAGTTCTATCTCCTCACCAGCATCTGGTGTCAGTGTTTTGAATTTCTGGCTATTCTAATGGATGTATGGTGGTATTTTATTGTTGTAATTTGCAATTCAGTAATGACATATGATGTTGGGAACATTATTATATACTTATTTGCCATCTGTATATTTTCTCCAGTGAGGTGCCTTTTAAGGTCTTTCGTCCATTTTTAATCAGGTTGTCTGTTTTCTTATTACTGAGTTTTTAAAGTTCTTAGTATATTTTATTTACAAATAGTAAATGCTAGAGAGGCTGTGGAGAAAAGAAAAGCCTCCTACACTGGTAGTGGGAATGCAAACTGGTAAAGTCACTATGGAGAACAGTATGGAGGTTCCTTAAAAAACTAAAAAAAGAGCTACCATACAATCCCGCAATCCCACTCCTAGGCATATATCTAGAGAAAACCATAATTGAAAAGATACATGCACCCCAATGTTCACTGCAGCACTATTCATAATAGGCAGGATATGGAAGCAATCTAAATGTCCTTCAACAGAGGAACAGATAAAGAAGATGTAGTACATATACACGATGAAATAGTATTCAGCCATAAAAAAGAATGAAATAATGCCATTTGCAGCAACATGGATGGGCCTAAAGAATGTCATAATGAAGTAAGCCAGACAGAGAAAGACAAATATCATATGATATTACTTATATGTAGAATCTTAAAAAGTCTACAAATGAACTTATCTACAAAACAGAAAGAGGAGGGGATGGCAACCCACTCGAGTGTTCTGGCCTGGAGAGTCCCATGGACAGAGAAGCCTGGTGGGCTGCAGTCAGACACGACTGAAGAGGCTTAGCACACATGCAAGCACAAAAGAGAAATAGAGTTATAGATGTAGAAAATAAACTTGTGGTTACTGGGGAGTAAGGGTGTGGGGAGGGATAAAGTGTAAGATTAGGATTGATATATACATACTACTATTAATATACACAAAATAAATAACTAATAAGGACCTACAGTATAGCACAGGGAACTCTACTCAATAATCTATAATGGCCCATACAAGAAAACAATTTTTAAAAGAGGGGATACATGTATATGTATAACAGATTCACTCTGTTGTATATATGAAACCAACAGAACATGATAAATCAACTATAACCCAATAAAAGTTTAAAAAGTAAGTTCTTGGTATATTTTGTATAGTTGTTACAAAACAGATGTGTTTTATAAATATTTTTTTCCCAGTTTGTGGCTTGTGTGCTCAATCTCTTGACATTGTTTTCACAGAGCAGAAGTTTTCAATGTTAAAGAAGTTCAACTTACCAATTATTCATGGATTTCCTGTTTTTTCCTAAGTAATCACCATAACTAAGGTCATCTAGATTTTCTCCTAGGTTACCTTCTATGAGTCTCATTGTTTTGCATTTTACATTTAGGTCTATGATCCACTTTGAGTTAATTTTTATCACGGGCACAAGGTCTGATCTAGATTAATGTGTTTTGCATATGTATGTCCAATAGTAGACCTACCATCAGACTATCCTTCTTCCACTGGGTTGCCTTTGCTGCTTGGTCAAATACCAGTTGACTATGTTTATGTGGAACTATTTCTGAGCCCTGTATTCTGTTCCATTAATATATGGACTTCATGTTAACCAAATCTCACTGTCTTGATTACTTCAGGTTTATAGTAAGTCTTGTAAGTGAGTAGGGTCTGTTCTCCAATTTTTAATTTTTCTCCTTCAATAGTGAGCTAGTTGTTCTTGGTCTTTTGCATATCTATATAAATTTTAGAATGAGCCTGTTGATATCCATGGAATAACATGTAGGAATTTTGACTGGAGTTACATAGAATCTATAGATCAAGTTGAGATGAGCTAACATCTTGACAATATTGAGTCTTCCATCAACATGGAAAATCTATATACATTTAGCTTTTTCTTTAAATTCTCTCTTCAGAATTTTGCAGTTTTCCTCATGTAACTATTATACATATTTTGTTAGATTTATATGAAGGTATCTCATTTTGGGGAATACTAGTGTAAATGGTGGTATGTTTTTCACTTCAAATTCCATTTGTTCATTGTTAGTAATTAGGAAAAAAACCCTTGAATTTTGCATATTAACCCTGTATCCTGCAATCTTATTACACTCGCTATTTAGTTACAGGAGTTTTTTTCCCTTTATTCTTTGGATTTTCTACACAGATGATCATGGCATCTGTGAACAAAGGCTGTTTTATTTCTTCTTTCCCAATCTGTATGCCTTGTATACCCTTTTAACGCTTTTCTTGTCTTACTGTATTAGCTAGGACTTCCGATACAATATTGAAAAGGAGTGGTAAGAGGGCATTCTTACAGGGAAAGCTGTTTTCTCGAGATTAATTATGATGGCAGCTGTAGATTTTTAGTTGATGTTCTTTCTCATGTTGAGGAAGTTCTCCTCTGTAATGTGCTGAAAGTTTTTTTTATCATGAATGAATGCTGGATTTTGTCAAATGCTTTTCCCACATCTATTGATATGATCATGTGATTTTTCTTCTTTATCTTTTTGATGTGATGGATTACATTAAGTCATTTTCAAATGTGAGCCAAAATTGCATACCTAGGACAAATCCCACATGGTTGTGAAGCATAATTCCTTTTATATGTTGTTGAGCTCTATTTGTTTTTTTTTTTCTTCTTTTTTTTAGTTTTTATTTTTTACTTTATTTTACTTTACAATACTGTATTGGTTTTGCCATACATTGACACGAATCCACCACGGGTGTACATGTGATCCCAAACATGAACCCCCCTTCCACCTCCCTCCCCACAACATCCCTCTGGGTCATCCCCGTGCACCAGCCCCAAGCATGCTGTATCCTGCGTCGGACATAGACTGGTGATTCGATTCTTACATGATAGTATACATGTTTCAATGCCATTCTCCCAAATCATCCCACCCTCTCCCTCTCCCTCTGAATCCAAAAGTCCGTTATACACATTTGTCTTTTTTGCTGTCTTGCATACAGGGTCATCATTGCCATCTTCCTAAATTCCATATATATGTGTTAGTATACTGTATTGGTGTTTTTCTTTCTGGCTTACTTCACTCTGTATAATCGGCTCCAGTTTCATCCATCTCAACAGAACTGATTCAAATGTATTTTTTTTAATGGCTGAGTAATACTCCATTGTGTATATGTACCACTGCTTTCTTATCCATTCATCTGCTGATGGACATCTAGGTTGTTTCCATGTCCTGGCTATTATAAACAGTGCTGCAATGAACATTGAGGTACATGTGTCTCTTTCAATTCTGGTTTCCTCGGTGTGTATGCCCAGCAGTGGGATTGCTGGGTCATATGGCAGTTCTATTTGCAATTTTTTAAGGAATCTCCACACTGTTCTCCATAGTGGCTGTACTAGTTTGCATTCCCACCAACAGTGTAGGAGTGTTCCCTTTTCTCCACACCCTCTCCAGCATTTATTGCTTGCAGATTTTTGGATCGCAGACATTCTGACTGGTGTGAAGTGGTACCTCGTTGTGGTTTTGATTTGCATTTCTCTAATAATAAGTGATGTTGAGCATCTTCTCATGTGTTTGTTAGCCATCGTATGTCTTCTTTAGAGAAATGTCTATTTAGTTCTTTGGCCCATTTTTTGATTGGGTCATTTATTTTTCTGGAATTGAGTTGCATAAGTTGCTTGAATATTTTTGAGATTAGTTGTTTGTCAGTTGTTTCATTTGCTATTATTTTCTCCCATTCAGAAGGCTGTCTTTTCACCTTGCTTATATTTTCCTTTGTTGTGCAGAAGCTTTTAATTTTAATTAGATCCCATTTTTTAATTTTTGCTTTTATTTCCAGAATTCTGGGAGGTAGATCATAGAGGATCCTGCTGTGATTTATGTCTGAGAGTGTTTTGCCTATGTTCTCCTCTAGGAGTTTTATAGTTTCTGGTCTTACATTTAGATCTTCAATCCATTTTGAGTTTATTTTCATGTGCGGTGTTAGAAAGTGATCTAGTTTCATTCTTTTACAAGTGGTTGACCAGTTTTCCCAGCACCACTTGTTAAGGAGATTGTCTTTACTCCATTGTATATTCTTGCCTCCTTTGTCAAAGATAAGGTGTCCATAGGTGTGTGGATTTATCTCTGGGCTTTCTATTTTGTTCCATTGATCTATATTTCTGTCTTTGTGCCAGTACCATTGCAACGAAAAGAATAAAATACTTAGGAATATATCTACCAAAAGAAACTAAAGACCTATATATAGAAAACTTAAAACACTGATGAAAGAAATCAGAGAGGACACTAATAGATGGAGAAATATACCATGTTCATGGATCGGAAGAATCAATATAGCGAAAATGAGTATACTACCCAAAGCAATTTACAAATTCAATGCAATCGCTATCAAGCTACCAGCAATATTTTTCACAGAACTAGAACAAATAATTTCAAGATTTGTATGGAAATACAAAAAACCTCAAATAGCCAAAGCAATCTTGAGAAAGAACAATGGAACTGGAGGAATCAACTTGCCTGACTTCAGGCTCTACTACAGAGCTCTATTTGTTAATAGAGAATTACATCATTGAGAATTTCTGCATCTATGTTCATCAGAGGTACTGGTCTACAGTGGTTTTTTTTTTTTTTTTTTTCCTGTAATGTCTTTGATTTTGGTAGGGGAGTAATGCTAGACTCATGAGTTGGCAAACTTCCTTCTGCTTCTATATTCTGGAAAAGACTGTAGAAAATAGGTATAATTTCTTCCTTAAATGTTCAGTAGAATTCATCAGTGAAATCATCTGAGCCTGATACTTACTGTTTGGGGAGGTTATTAATTGTTGATTCAATTTCTTTAATTGACATAGTCTTATTCTGATTACGTATTTCTTTTTGTGTACGTTTTGGCAAACTTGTCCTTCAAGGCACTAGTCCACTTCTTCTAAATTATAAAATTTGTGGACACAAAGGTGTCTGTAGTATTCGTTTATTAATGTTTCAATGCCCATAGGATCTATAGTGATGTTCCACTTCTCTGATATTAATGATTTTATTTTCTTTTATTTTGGAGAAGGAAATGGCAACCCACTCCAGTATTCTTGCCTGGAAAATCCCATGGACAGAGGAGCCTGATGGTTACAATCCATGGGGTCACAAAGAGTTGGACACGACAGCAATTAAACAGCAACAAGGTGGAAGCTTAGATGGATTTTTCGATTTTTCTTCTTTTCTAATATATGCATTAAATCCTATAATTTTCCCTCTTAGCACTGTTTTCAGTGTATCCCACAAACTTTGGTAAGTTATAGCTTCACTGTAATTTAGCTCAAAATATTTAGAAATGTCTCATGAGGTTTCTTTTTTGACTCATGTGTTGTTTAGAACACATGTTATTGGCTAATCTCCAAGTATTTGGGGATTTTCCACCTGCCTTTCTGTTAACAAATTATTCTTTAAGTCTACTTTGGTCTGAGAGCATACATTGTATGATTTTTATCTTTTAAGGTGCATTGTATGTCCCAGAATGTGGGGCTTCTTCAGCCTCCCTATTCCGAGACACAAAATTACTGAAATTAGGCCTACTAATAACTCTATAATAATCTCCAAGTACTTAAGTGAAAGGAAGAGTCACAGGTCTCCCATTTTAAATCAAAAGTTAGAAATGATTAAGCTTAGAGAGGAAGGCACGTTGAAAGCCTAACCCATGAAGGCCCATGATGGGCCTCTTTTACCAGTTAGCCAAGTTCTAAATGCGAAGGAAAGGTTTTTGAAGGAAATTAAAAGTGCTATTTCGGCAAACATGCCAAGGAAGATACCCTAGAGAAGGAAATGGCAACCCACTCCAGTATTCCTGCCTGGGAAATCCCATGGACAGAGGAGCCTGATGGGTTACAATCCATGGGGTCACAAAGGGTCAGACATGACTTAGCAACTAAACAGCAACAAGGTGGAAGCTTAGATGGATTTTCAGATTTTTCTAAACAACAAAAAATATGTTGATAAGGAAATTAAACAACCTTATTGCTTATGTGGAGGTTTTAATGGTCTGGATAGAAGATGAAACCAGCCACGTGTGTATGTGTCTGTGCTTAGTCCTGTCTGACTCTTTGCAGCCCCATGGACTGTAGCCCTCCAGGCTCCTCTATCCATGGAATTTTCTGGGCAAGAATACTGCAGTGGGTTGCCATTCCCTACTCCAGGGGATCTTCCCAACCCAGGAATCAAAACTGTGTCTCTTGTGCCTCCTGCACTGGCAGGCAGATTCTTTACCACTGTGCCACCGGGGAGCCCTCAAACAAGCCACAACATTCCCATAAACCAAAACCTAGTAGAGCAAGACCCTATCTCTTTCCAAGTCTATGAAAGCTGAGAGAGATGAGAAAGCTGCAGAAGAAAATTTTGAAGCTAGTAGAGGTTGGTTCATGAGTTTTAAGGAAAGACACCATCTCCATCACATCAAAGTGCGAGGTAATGCTGATAAAGAAGCTGCTGCAAGTTATGTAGACTATCGAGCTAAAATAATTAAATGACAATGACTAAATGAAACAACAGATTTAAAGTGCAGATAAAACAGTCTTCTATTGGAAGAAGACATCATCTAGCACTTTCATGGTTAGAGAGGAGAAGTCAATACCTGGCTTCAAAGGACAGGAGTAACTTAAGGGCTAATGACCTTAAGTTGAAGCCAATTTTCATTTACCATTCCAAAAGTCCTAGGGCCCTTAAGAACAATGCTAAATCTAATCTTGAACAACAAGGCCTGGATGATAGCACATTTGTTTACAACATTTTTTTTGTTTACTCAACATTTTAAGTCCCCTGTTAAGACCAACTGCTCAGAAAAGATTTCAAAATAATACTGTCCATTGACAATGCAAATGGTCACCCAAGAGCTCAGTTGGAGAGATAAAATGTATTCATGCCTCCCCACAGAACATCCATTCTGCAGCTCATGTATCAAGGAGTAATTTCTCTTTTCAAGAGAAAAGTTCTTCTTATTTAAGAAACACATTTTGTTGATGTCATTTATAGTGATTTCTCTGATGGATCTGGGCAAAGTAAATTGAAAAGCTTCTACTCCTAAAAAGGATTCACCATTCTAGATGCCATTAAGAACATTCATGATTCACTGGAAAAGGTCAACATATTAACATTCACAGGAGTTTGGAAGAAATTGATTATAGCTTTAAATGGATGACTTTGAGGGGTTCAAGACTTTAGTGGGGAAAGGAACTGCAGATGTGGTGGAAATAGCAGGAGAGCTAGAAGTGGAGCCTGAAGATGTGAAGGAATTGCTACAGTTTCCTGATAAAACTTGAATAGATGAGGAGTTGCTCCTTATGAATGAGCAAAATAAATAAATAAGTAAATAAAGTGGGGGGTGGGAGGGTGGGGTTGGTTCTTAAGATGGAAACTACTCCTGGTGAAAATGCTGTGAATACTACTTTTGTACATCTGAGTTTCTGACCTATATCATTTCCTTCTCTCTGAAAAACTTTTAAAACTTTTGCAAGGCAGGTATACTGGCAACAATTCTCTCAATTTTGTTAATCTGAGAATGCCTTTATTTATCTTTCACTTTTGAAGGATAATTTCATAGAATACAGTTGGTGTGTATGTGTGTTTTGTCTCAACACTTTAAATATTTCACTCTCTTTTTTGCTTACATAGTTTCTGAGAATAAACTGGATGTAACTTTTACCTTTGTTTTTCTATAGGTAAGGTGTTTTTTCCTCTAGCTTCTTTCAAGAGGAAAGATAAATTTCATTTTCTCCAGTTTGAGTATACTACACAGTTAAGTATAGTTTTTGAAGTTTTTTAAAAATAACTTATTCTGCTTCATGTACTCAAGCTTCCTGGATCTATGGTTTGCAATTTGACATTAATTTGGAGGAAATTCTCAGTCATTATTACTTCAAATATCTCTTCTGTTGTTTTCTTTCTGGCATTCCTATTACCCATATGTCAAAACTTTTGTAGTTGTCCCATCGTTCTTGCATATTTATATTTTTTCCCCAATTTTTTCTCTGCTTACCAGTTTTGAAAGTTTCTACTGACAAATCCCAAAGCTCAGGGATTCTTTCCTCAGCTGTGTATAATCTCCTAATGAACCCATCGAAGGCATTCATTCCTGTTAGTGTTTTTAGCTTCTAGCATTTCTGTTTCGATTCTTAGAATTTCCATCTCTCTGTATTACCCATCTTTATTTACATGTTGTCTACCTTTCCATTGGAGCCCTTAGTGTATCAGAGTTGTTTTAAATTCATGGTCTGATAATACCAATACCCTTAGCATATCTGGGCCTGGTTCTGATGCTTTCTCTGTCTCTTCTGACTGTGTTCTGTGCTTTTTAATACATGCTATATATTTTTGTTTAAAGGGGAACATGATGTCCTGTATAAAAGAACCTGTGGTAACATGGTGGTTAGTTGTAGGGGAAGAAGAAGAGTTCTCTAGTCCTATGATTAGGCCTCAGTCTTTTAGTGAGCCTGTGCCTACTGGGCTAGAAATTTCACAAGTGCTCCTCAGGGTTTTTTTTTGTTTTGTTTTGTTTTGTTTTGTTTCTTTTCTCATCCTCTTAGGTTGTGTGGAATGGCTAGAAAGGGCTGAAGTTGGGTATTTTTCTTCTCAGTTGGTTAGGCTAATAAAGTCCCTAGAGGTTATACTCTGATAAAATAATTTCTCTGAGGGCAGTTCTTGTTAAGCACAGAATGCTCTGTTGCTCAAAGTAGTTACCTTTTCTCCCCCCTTGACAGAAAGATCTTGGAGGTAAAACTCACATAAGAATATTCCCCCAACACCACAACAGGGCTACCCTTGGAGTCATTAACTCTCAGACTTGCCCACATTGAGCCTCCAGCTAATTTGTTAGTTACATTTTATGCTTTCCCACCCTCAGCTAGAGAGGTTTCTGCTCTGTTAAATTATGATTCTCTGTATCAACCTCAGTTCAGTTCAGTTCCTCAGTCATGTCCGACTCTTTGTGACCTCATGGACTGCAGCACGCCAGGCCTCCCTGTCCATCGCCAACTCCCAGAATTTACTCAAACTCATGTCCATTGAGTCAGTGATGCCATCCAACCATCTCATCCTCTGTCGTTCCCCTTCTCCTCCTGCCTTCAATCTTTGCCAGCATCAGGGTCTTTTCAAATGAGTCAGTTCTTCACATCAGGTGGCCAAAATATTGGAGTTTCAGCTTTAGCATCAGTCCTTCCAATGAATATTCAGAACTGATCTCCTTTAGGATGGACTGGTTGGATCTCCTTGCAGTCCAAGGGACTCTCAAGAGTCTTCTCCAACACCACAGTTCAAATGCATCACTTCTTCGGTGCTCAGCTTTTTTTATAGTCCAACTCTCACATCCATACATGACTACTGGAAAAATCATAGCCCTGACTAGACAGACCTTGTTGGCAAAGTAATGTTTTAAATATGCTGTCTAGGTTGGTCATAACTTTTCTTCCAAGGAGTAAGCGTCTTTTAATACCATGTCTGCAATCACCAGTTGCAGTGATTTTCCAGCACAAGAAAATAGGGTCACCCACTGTTTCCACTGTTTCCCCATCTATTTCCCATGAAGTGATGGGACCGGATGCCATGATCTTAGTTTTCTGAATGTTGAGCTTTAAGCCAACTTTTCCACTCTCTTCTTTCACTTTCATCAAGAGGCTCTTTAGTTCCTCTTCACTTTCTGCCATAAGGGTGGTGTCATCTGCATATCTGAGGTTATTGATATTTCTCCCAGCAATCTTGATTCCAGCTTGTGCTTCCCCAACCCCGTGTTTCTCATGATGTACTCTGCATAGAAGTTAAATAAGCAGGGTGACAATATACAGCCTTGACATACTCCTTTTTCTATTTGGAACCAGTCTTTTGCTCCATGTCCAGTTCTAACTGTTGCTTTCTGACCTGCATACAGATTTCTCAAGAGACAGGTCAGGTGGCCTGGTATTCCCATATCTTGATGAATTTTCCACAGTTTGTTGTGGTCCACACAGTCAAAGGCTTTGGCATAGACAGTAAAGCAGATATAGATGTTTTTCTGGAACTCTCATGCTCTTTTGATGATTCAATTTGATCCCTGACTTCTCTGCCTTTTCTAAATCCAGCTTGAACATCTGGAAATTCTTCGTTCATGTACTGCTGAAGCCTGACTTTGAGAATTCTGAGCATTACTTTGTGTATGAGAGATGAGTGTAATTGTGTGGTAGTTTGAACATTCTTTGGCATTGCCTTTTTGGGGGGACTGGAATGAAAACTGACCTTTTCCAGTCCTTCGGCCACTGCTGAGTTTTCCAAATTTGAGTGCAGCACTTTCACAGCATCATCTTTTAGGATTTGAAATAGCTCAACTGGAATTCTATTGCCTCCACTAGCTTTGTTCATAGTGATGCTTCCTAAGACCGACTTGACTTCTTATTCCAGGATGTCTGGCTCTAGGTTGGTGATCACACCATCATGACTATCTGGGTCATGAAGATCTTTTTTGTACAGTTCTTCTGTGTATTCTTGCCACCTCTTCTTAATATCTTCTGCTTCTGTCAGGTCCATACCATTTCTGTCCTTTATTGTGCCCATCTTTGCATGAAATGTTCCCTTGGTATCTCTAGTTTTCTTGAAGAGATCTCTAGACTTTCCCATTCTATTGTTTTCCTCTATTTCTTTGCATTGATCACTGAGGAAGGCTTTCTTATCTCTCCTTGCTATTGTTTGGAACGCTGCATTTAAATGCATATATCTTTCGTTTTCTCCTTTGCCATTTGCTTCTCTTCTATTCAGAGCTATTTGTAAAGCCTCCTCAGACAACTATTTTGCCTTTTTGCATTTCTTTTCCTTAGAGATGGTCTTGATCCCTGTCTCCTGTACAATGTCATGAACATCTGTCCATAGTTCTTCAGGCACTCTGTCTATCAGATCTAATCCCTTGGATCTATTTCTCACTTCCACTGTATAATTGTAAGGGATTTGACTTAGGTCATACCTGAATGGCCCAGTGGTTTTCCCTACTTTCTTCAGTTTAAGTCTGAATTTGCCAGTAGGGAGTTCATGATCTGAACCACAGTCAGCTCCTGGTCTTGTTTTTGCTATGTAGAACTTCTCCATCTTTGGCTGCAAATAATATAATCAATCTGATTTTGGTATTGACCATTTGGTGATGTCCCTGTGTAGAGTCTTCTCTTGTGTTGTTGGAAGAGGGTGTTTCTATGACCAGTGCGTTCTCTTGGCAAAACTCTATTAGCCTTTGCTCTGCTTCATTCTGTCCTCCAAGGCCAAATTTGCCTGTTACTCCAGGTAATTCTTGACTTCGTACTTTCGTATTCCAGTCCCCTATAATGAAAAGGACATCTTTTGCGGGGTATTAGTTCTAGAAGGTCTTGGAGGTTTTCATAGAACCGTTCAACTTCAGCTTCTTCAGCGTTACTGGTTGGGGCATAGACTTGAATTACTGTGATATTGAATGGTTTGCCTTGAAGACGAACAGAAATCATTCTGTTGTTTTTGAAATGCATCCAAGTACTGCATTTCAGACTGTTTTGTTGACCATGATGGCTACTCCATTTCTTCTAAGGGATTCTTGCCCACAGTAGTAGATATAATGGTCATCTGAGTTAAATTCACCCATTCTGGTCCATTTTAGTTTGCTGATTCCTGAAATGTTGATGTTCACTCTTGCCATCTCCTGTTAGACCACTTCCAATTTGCCTTGATTCATGGACCTAACATTCCAGGTTCCTATGCAATATTGCTCTTTACAGCATCAGACTTTACTTCCATCACCAGTCACATCCACAACTGGGTGTTGTTTTTGCTTTGGCTCTGTCTCTTCATTCTTTCTGGAGTTATTTCTCCACTGATCTCCAGTAGCACATTGGGCACGTATCGACCTGGGGAGTTCATCTTTCAGTGTCCTATCTTTTTGCCTTTTCATACGGTTCATGGGGTTCTCAAGGCAAGAGTACCGAAGTGGTTTGCCATTTCCTTCTCCAGTGGACCACGTTTTGTCAGAGCTCTCCACCATGACCCGTCCGTCTTGGGTGGCCCTACACTGCACGGCTCATAGTTTCACTGAGTTAGACAAGGCTGTGCTCCACGTGATCAGATTATTTAGTTTCCTGTGACTGTGGTTTTCATTCTGTCTGCCCTCTGATGGAGAAGGATAAGAGGCTATGGAAACTTCCAGATGGGAGAGACTGATTGAGAGGGAAACTGGGTCTTGTTCTGATGGCCAGGGCTAAGTTCAGTAAATCTTTAATCCAATTTTCTATTGATGGGTGGGCCTGTGTTCCCTCTCTGTTATTTACCAGAGGCCAAACCATGGTGGCTTCCCTGGTGGCTCAGATGGTAAAGCATCTGCCTGCAATGCGGGAGACCCGGGTTCGATCCCTGGGTCGGGAAGATCCCCTGGAGAAGGAAATAGCAACCCACTCTAGTACTCTTGCCTGGAAAATTCCATGGATGGAGGAGCCTAGTAGGCCACAGTCCATGGCATCGCAAAGAATCAGACACGACTGAGCGACTTCACTTTCACTCTCAAAGTATGGTGGAGGTAATGAAGTTAATGGTGACTTTCTTCAAAAGGTCCCATGCATGCATTGCTATACTCGGTGCCCCTAGCCCTGCAGCAGGCCACTGCTGACACACGCCACAACCAGAGACTCCTAGATACTCACGGGCAAGTCTGGGTCAGTCTCTTGTGGGGTCACTGCTCCTTTCTCCTGGGTCCTGGAGTGCACATGGTTCTGTTTGTGCCCTCCAAGAATCTGTTTCCCCAGTCCTGTGTAAGTTCTGGCGGCTCTATGGTGGGGTTAATGGCGACCTCCTCCAAGGGGGCTTATCCCATACCCAGGTCTGCTGCACCCAGAGCCCCTGCCCCTGCAGCAGTCCACTTTCGACCTGTACCTCCACAGGAGACACTCACACACAGTTGTTTCAGTCTCTGTGGGGCCTCTGGGTCCTGGTGCACACAAGGTTTGTCTGAGCCCTCTGAGTGTTTCTGGCAGGTATGGGGTTTGATTCTAAACGCATTTTCGCTCCTCCTATCTGTATCAATCTGACTATCGCTAATTTGGGGGGCAGTGATTTGCCCTGTGACCTCAGTTCTTGGATGGAACTAAGAAGAGTTGATTTGCTGAATTTTCAATTTGTTCAGCTCTTTATTTGTTGTTAGGATAGAGTGATGATGTTGGACCAGAAACTGGAAGTATCTGGGATCTTAACCTTTTATAAATACTTGGTGACAATGAAATGCTCTAAAATTTTAGTAGGGAAGCTAAGTTTTATACAACTTTTAAAGGCAACAGCTGTTTGAAAATTTGGGGCTTAAGTTTAATAAGAACATTAATATTGCCAGAAGTATAATGTTCCTTCTAGCTACCTTAAAACTAAATGTCAAAAGTAGGTTTTAAATAAAAACCTATTAATTGTTTCTAATTTCCAAAATTTGACATTAACAGTCATGACAAATACTAAAATATAGGATCTGTTAAGCAGTTATTATATTTGACACATTCAAGGAACTATTTCCTCCTTGTCCACATATTGCTTATAAATAGAGCTGCTCATCTGATTTGGAGTGTATAGATTAAGCAGTGGCTTTGTTGGCTTATTGGAGAAGGAAATGGCAACCCACTCCAGTATTCTTGCCTGGAGAATTCCCATGGACAGAGGAGCCTGGCAGGCTACTGTCCATGGGGTCGCCAAGAGTTGGACACAACTGAGTGACTTTCATTTCCCTTCATTTTGTTGGCTTATATTCTAATATTTATCAAATCCACATTTCCATTTTCTATCCATTTACATTTCTTCTTTCACATACCATTTGTAATAGCTTTATTCAGTGTTCCTTGTGGAGGACAAGAGCCCTTCTTCTCTATCTGTGGTTTTGTTTCCTCTGTTTCTGGAAAGATGGTTTCCTTAGTTTCTTCATGTTCATTAGCACTGGTAGCTTTGAGGATCTGAAGTAAAACAAAAACGCTTTTTAAGAAATATACTTTCTTTTCTCTTACACTGTTGGTGGAATGCAGATTAGTACAGCCACTATGGAGAACAGTGTGGAGATTCCTTAAAAAACTGGAAATAGGACTGCCATACGACCCAGCAATCCCACTGCTGGGCATACACACTGAGGAAACCAGAATTGAAAGAGACACGTGTACCCCAATGTTCATCGCAGCACTGTTTATAATAGCCAGGACATGGAAGCAACCTAGATGTCCATCACCAGATGACTGGATAAGAAAGCTGTGGTACATATACACAATGGAGTATTATGCAGCCATTAAAAAGAATACATTTGAATCAGTTCTAATGAGGTGGATGAAACTGGAGCCGATTATACAGAGTGAAGTAAGCCAGAAAGAAAAACACCAATACAGTATACTAACACATATATATGGAATTTAGAAAGATGGTAACAATAACCCTGTATGCAAGACAGCAAAAGAGACATAGATGTATAGAACAGTCTTTTGGACTCTGTGGGAGAGGGAGAGGGTGGGATGATTTGGGAGAATGGCATTGAAACATGTATAATATCATATATGAAATGAATCACCAGTCCAGGTTCGATGCATGATACTGGATGCTTGGGGCTGGTGCACTGGGATGACCCAGAGCGGTTGTATGGAGAGGGGGGAGGGAGGGGGGTTCAGGATGGGGAACACATGTATACCTCTGGCGGATTCATGTTGATGTATGGCAGAACCAATACAGTATTGTGAAGTAACTAACCTCCAGTTAAAATAAATAAATTTATATTAAAAAAAAGAAATACACTTTCCCCCCCAGAGTCCAAAAGTCTGTTTTTTATATCTGTGTCTCTTTTGCTGTCTCACATGTAGGTTCATCATTACCATCTTTCTAGGCGAGGGTGGGATGATTTGAGAAAATAGCATTGAAACATGTGTATTATATTACGTGAAATAGATCGCCAGTCCAGGTTTGATGCAGGGTACTCAGGGCTGGTGCACTGGGATGACCCTGAGGGATGGGATGGGGAGGGAGGTGGAAGGGGGGTGCAGGATGGGGAACACATGTACACTCATGGCTGATTCATGTGAATGTATGGCAAAACCCACCACAATATTGTAAAGTAATTAGCCTCCAATTAAAATAAATAAATAAAAAAAGAAATATACTTTTGTACAATTTTATGAGTGTAAGAAACCACCAAATCTCATAACTAAATTCACATTATTATTGTGAACATGGAAAATTAGATGAGCAGCCCAATTTACAAGCACTAAGTGGACAAAGGAAATAGTTCCTTAAGTTAGCTAGAATGAACATATCCAAGTTATTTAAACTGGATCATGACTAATCCGTTGGAGTTCTGATGTAGAAATCTTTCTCTGGAAGTCTGTCCAATAGAAGAACCATATTATTTTAAATTTTCTTATTTCAGAATTTATAATAAATTTACATAGATTAGAATGAAGTCTTTATCAGTTCAGTTCAGTCGCTCAGTTGTGTCCGACTCTTTATGACCCCATGAATCACAGCACGCCAGGCCTCCCTGTCCATCACCAACTCCCAGAGTTCACTCAAACTCATATCCATCGAGTCAGTGATGCTATCCAGCCATCTCATCCTCTGTCGTGTTCCCTTCTCCTCCTGCCCTCAACCCCTCCCAGCATCAGGGTCTTTTCCAGTGAGTTAACTCTTCGCATGAGGTGGCCAAAATATTGGAGTTTCAACTTCAGCATCAGTTTTTCCAACGAACACCCGGGACTGATCTCATTTAGGATGGACTAGTTGGATCCCCTTGCAGTCCAAGGGACTCTCAAGAGTCTTCTCCTACACCACAGTTCAAAAGCATCAATTCTTTGGTGCTCAGCTTTCTTCACAGTCCAACTTTCACATCATACATGACCACTGGAAAAACCATAGCCCTGACTAGACGGACCTTTGTTGGCAAAGTAATGTCTCTGGTTTTTAATATGCTGTCTAGGTTGATCATAACTTTCCTTCCAAGGAGTAAGTATCTTTTAATTTCATGGCTGCAATCACCATCTGCAGTGATTTTGAAGTCTTTATAGATAAAAGTAATTAAAATCAATGCTGAGTATTTTAAATATTTTTAAAAAGGACTTTTTTGACTCTTAAAAACTGTAGAAACTCTGATTTTAAAAGTAAACAATTTATAATTCTAATTATGACCAATTATTATTTAGTAAAACAAGATCAACGAAAGTTGGTCTAATGACTTACTTACTCTAATGACTTACTCTATACACTTGCAAATATGAAAACCTGGGTCTTTTCAAATGTACAGCAGAACATTTTAATTAATTTACATTTTTCTTTACCTCTTATACTCTACTCAGTTTATTCCAAACATGGCAAGAAATAATAAGCCAAATTTCTATTATTCCTAAAATCTGCTTTAGTTCCAAAATAATCTACAGTCACCTCTTATCATGTTTTCATTCCTTTTCTTAGGGCCTATTAAAACTAGTTATTTTTAAATGACCACTTCTTATTTTTAAACTAAATATATGAAAAAACTTATTAACTTTAAAAATAAATTTTAATGTTAGATAGGTTTTTACATCATATGTTACAATATAGTTTTAAGCCTTTACCTCAGGAGTTGTAGATGACTGGACATTTTCATCCTCCAAGTGTTCATTTTCTGGTCCTTCAGTGTACATGCTAATATTTAAAAGTAATTTGAAAAAAAAAATACTATAAGTCCATTTGAAAGCAAACACGGTTAAGCGGGATTAATTTGTTACCATAAAGTTTAATCACAGTCAAGTCAGATATCTGAATAGGCTAAATAGTCCAAATAGTTATTTTTAAAGTTATTAACCAAAGTCATGTGCATGAGTTTTAAAAATCGTAACACAAAATATTTAACGTTTCTCAGTAGCTCATAATCCTGGGCCATCTCTTATAAGCATATATTAGAAAACTCAGGTCTTTATTTCATGCACTGAACTAGTACATTTGAGATAATTTCCATAGTTGATTTACTCCACTCAGTCAACTCCTGCAAAAAGATTTAAACTTAAAACCTACATCTATCAGCATAATGTCTTTATACGTGGTCCATTAGAAAGGTCTGTAGGTCCAACATTTAAGCAAAATAAAATAGCTTTTATTTTGAATAAGAATTAACTAGGAAAAAAAAGAGTGAACTAGAACCACATCAAGGGAAGAATTATTTCTGGAAAAGCTTATTTTAAAATATCTGTTGTTTCTACCTTCTCTGTGATCTTTGCTTCTTTGAGGGAGAGTATCTTTGCCTTAAAAATATCTTTCAATTCTTGAGTTACTGTTGAGGACAAAATTAAAGATTTCAAGTTTTAATTTTAAGTACTTGATAAGAATGTGTTTCAAGTATCTATTTCTTTAAAGGCAAACAATTTTAATAATGAAAGTTTTTAATGAAATGGAATATTAACATCTGAGTAAACCATATGCTAATCCACTCCAGCATTCTTGCCTGGGAGAATCCCAGGGATGGGGGAGCCTGGTGGGCTGCCGTCTATGGAGTCGCATAGAGTTGGACATGACTGAAGTGACTTAGCAGTAAACCATATTCTGGGTGCTTACAGCAACCCTATGGACCATAGCCCACCAGGCTCCTCTGTCCATGGGATTCTCCAGGCGTGAATACTGGAGTGGGTTGCCATGTCCTCCTCCAGGGAATCTTTTGACCTAGGGATTGAACCCTTGTTTCTTATGTCTTCTGCATTAGCAGGCAGGTTCTTTACCACTAGCGCCACCTGGGAAGCCCTGAATTTTAATAATGAAAATTTTTAATGAAATGGAACATTAACATCTGAGTAAACCATATGCTGAGTGCTTACATATATTCTCACTTTAATAAAGCAAAATATTAGTGTTTAAAATCCTACAAGAGGGGAAGGGAGGCTCAAGAGGATGGGGATATATGTATAATTATGACTGATTTATGTTGTTACACAGCAGAAACCAACACAACATTGTAAAGCAATTATCTTTCAATTAAAAAAAATAAAATCCTGTAAGGAATCGTAACTGAATTTATGGCACTAAAACAGAAAATAACATTTATTTTAAAAATATGATGAAACAAATCAGATCTCTAAGTCCTTTTAAAGTAGAATTTCATTTTAATTCAAGGGAATATCAAAATTATTAGACTGACTACCTGTCATTAGCTGTTAGACCAAAGCTGAGTGTTAGGAAGCTCTGTGATCAAGAAATGTGGGTCAATCACCTAAGCTGGGTCAAGTTCTGAAGGGACAGGCTGAGGGTTCAGTTCAGTTCACTTCAATTGCTCTGTTGTATCCAAATCTTTGCGATCCCATGGACTGCAGCACACAGGCCTCCCTGTCCATCACCAACTCCTGGAGTTTACTCAAACTCATGTCCATCGAGTCGGTGATGCCATCCAACCATCTCATCCTCTGTCGTCCCCTTCTCCTTCTGCCGTCAATCTTTGCCAGCATCAGGGTCTTTTCAAATGAGTCAGTTCTTTGCATCATATGGCCAAAGTATTGGTGTTTCAGCTTCAATATCAGTCCTTTCAATGAATATTCAGGACTGATTTCCTTTAGGAGGGACTGGTTGGATCTCCTTGCAGTTCAAGGAACTCTCAAGAGTCTTCTCCAAGACCACAGTTCAAAAACATCAGTTCTTCGGTGCTCAGCTTTCTTTACAGTCCAACTCTCACATCCATACATGACTACTGGAAAAACCATGGCCCTGACTAGATGGACCTTTGTTGGCAATGTAATGTCTCTGGTTTTCAATATGCTGTCTAGGTTGGTCATAACTTTTCTTCCAAGGAGTAAGCGTCTTTTTAATATCATATCTCCAATTACCATTTGCAGTGATTTGGAGCCCCCCCAAATAAAGTCTGCCACTGTTTCCACTGTTTCCCCATCTATTTCCCATGAAGTGATGGGACCAGATGCCATGATCTTAGTTTTCTGAATGTTGAACTTTAAGCCACTTTTTCACTCTCCTCTTTCACTTTCATCAAGAGGCTCTTTAGTTCTTCCTTGCTTTCTGCCATAAGGGTGGTATCATCTGCATATCTCAGGTTATTGATATTTCTCCTGGCAATCTTGATTCCAGCTTGTGCTTCTTCCAGCCCAGCATTTCTCATGATGTACTGTTTATAAGTTAAATAAGCAGGGTGACAATATACAGCCTTGATGTACTCCTTTTCCTATCTGGAACCAGTCTGTTGTTTCATGTGCAGTTCTAACTGTTGTTACCTGTTCTGCATACAGATTTCTCAAGAGGCAGGTCAGGTGGTCTGGTATTTCCATCTCTTGAGCTCCAGTGCACATAAGTCATTAGGTCAGGGCACAAAGTTCACCCACTTAATAATTTTTCAGTGTTACTCTTCTGGACTCTGAAGCTTAAAGCAGCAAAACAGAACAGGAATATAGGTTTCTGCTCTCGTGGAGCTTATATTCTATAGATGGTAAGGGAAAAATAGTATTTTCAGACTGCAATTTAATACTGAAGAAAATAAACCAGCATGATGTTACACTGATCAAGGGGACATTTCAACTGTCACCTGAATGAGGCGACACTGTGAGTCATAACTAGGCAGATGGACTAGGAACACACAAGTATAACATCAATAATCATACAAGGATTCATCAAGAATTGTATCAAGAGACCAGGGAGCATATTTTTTAAGATCTGCAACTATGTCATTATTAGAACTGCGCTTCCCAGGTGGCACTGGGTTTACCCGGTGGCTCAGATGGTAAAGAATCTGCCTGCAAAGGAGGAGACCCGGGTTTAGTCCCTGAGCTGGGAAGATCCCCTATAGAAGGGACTGGCTACCCACTCCAGTATTCTTGCCTGGAGAATTCCATGGACAGAGGAACCTGGTGGGCTATGGTCCATGGGGTCACAAAGAGTCAGACACAATTGAGTGACTAACATTTTTTCACTTTCCCAGGTGGCACCAGTGGTAAAGAATCTGCCTGCCAATTCAGGAGACATAAGAGACTCGGGTTTGATCCCTGGGTCAGGAAGATCCCCTGGATAAGAAAACAGCCATCTACTCCAGTACTCTTGCCTGGAGAATCCCAAGGACAAAGGAGCGTGGCAGGCTGCAGTCCATAGGGTTACAAGGAGTCAGATACAACTGAAGTGACTTAGCACGCATGCACCCACATGATTAGGATAGCAGGACCTGGGATCCAGGGGAGCAAACATCAGAACTTTGAAACCTAGATAAGGAGTCTGAATAATAAATGTACAGGTTAGGAGCTATAACAGAAACTTGGTATTTTTCAAACAATATTTGTGCCTGGCAATTACTCAATGGTGTTTATGGTGAAAGCTGCACTCAGTCGTGTCCGACTCTTTGCGACCCCATGCACTATACAGTCCATGGAATTCTCCAGACCAGAATACTGGAGTGGGTGGCCTTTCCCTTCTCCAGGTGATCTTCCCAACCAAGGGATCAAACCCAGGTCTCCCGCACTGCAGGCGGATTCTTTACCAGCTGAGCCACAAGGGAAGCCCAATTATTCAATACTCTTTACATATTTATCAAAAGTAGAACTGATAGGTCATAGGCATAGTAACTAAAAGCAAGAAATTTGGAGCTGAGATAGAAGTGATTTATTTCCCCAGGGCTCAATTTCCTTATCTGTAAAATAATGGTATAATATTGCTTAATTTATTGGTTATTGTGAGGACTAAAAGATAATAACAGCTGACACAAGCTGGACTGTGCTGAATACTTAACATGAATCATCTCATTCAATTCTCATAACTCTATGAATTATTTACTATTATTATCCTTATTTTACAGATGTTAAAACTGAGACCTAGGAAAGTTAAGTAATTTTCCCAAAGTCACACAGCTAGCAAGTGGCATAGCTGGAATCTGAACCAAATACTCTTGAAAGTGAAAGTGAAAGTGAAGTTGCTGTCATGTCCGACTCTTTGTGACCCCATGGACTGTAGCCTACTAGGCTCCTCTGTCCATAGAATTTTCCAGGCAGGAGTACTGGAGTGGGCTGCCATTTCCTTCTCCAGAGGATCTTCCCAACCCAGGAATTGAACCCAGGTCTCCCGCATTGCAGGCAGATGCTTTACTGTCTGAGCCACCAGGGAAGTCTTATTATTCAAATCCTCGTTAACTCTGGTATCATCTGTCTCTTCCTTTTAGTTATTCTGGTGATACTACATTGTGGATTTAAGTTACATTTTCTTGATGACTAATATATTACATATATTTATTGGCCATTTAAATATCTTCCTTAGTAAAGTATCTATTTAACTCACTTAACCCACTTAAAAAGTGAATTGGTTGACTTTTTCTAACTGATTTGTTGGGAGCTCTTTATGTAGTCTAGAACGGATCTTTTCTTGAATGTATAAATACTCATTTATAAAGTCTCTGTGGCTTGCATTTTCACTCTGATGATGTCTTTGAGTTAACAGAAATTTTTATTTTAATTTAGTCCAATTTATTCTTTTCTTCCTTTATGGCTAGAGCTTTATTTTAGAAATCTTTGCCAACCCTGAGATCATAAAGGTATTCTCTTTACATATTCTTCGAGAAGCATTAGTGTTGTGTCTCTCACATTTAGGTCTATAATCCATTTGGAACTGATTTTTCTGTATAGTGTGAGGAAGAGATAAAAGTTCATTTTTTTTTCCCTTATGATATCTAATTGACTCAGTATGGCTCAGATGGTAAAGAATCTGCCTGCAATGTGGAAGACCTGGGTTCCATCCCTGGGTTGGGAAGATCCCCTGGAGGAGGGCACGGCAATCACTTCAGTATTCTTGCCTGGAGAATCCCCATGGACCAAGAAGCCTGGCAGGATACAGTCCATAGGGTCACAAAGAGTCAGACACGACTGAGCGATGACACACGGCACAGCACATTCATTTAAAATATCATCTTTACCCATCACACATCATTACTCATCACAAATTATTGTAAATCAGATGACCACCTACGTGTGAATTTATTTGAGGATTCTATTCTAGTCCACTGGCTTAGTTTTCTATCCTTATGCAACACTACATTAGTCCATATATAATACATATTGAGAGAGTTTGACTGACTCTCTGCATTTGCATATAAATTTTAGAATCAAGTTGTCAAATCACAAATACACACGTGCATGCACACACACACATGCACACATATACAACCTGCTGGGATTCTGTCTGAAATTGCACTGAATCTACAGATTAATTTGGGGAGAACTGATATTTTTTTCCTTTGGTCACACTGTGAGGTTTGTGGACCTTAATTCCCCAACCAAGGATTGATCCTGTGCTCTTGGCCTGGAAAGAACAGAGTCTTAACTGCTGGACCACCAGGAAACTCCCAGAATTGATATCTTAATAGTATCAAGTCTTCCAATCCTTGGACATTGTATATCCTTCCAGTTATTTAGATTTTCTTTAATAACATTTTGCAGTTTTCAGTTCAGAAGGTCTTGCACATCTTTCATTAGGCTTATTGCTGGGGAGGTTTATTTCTAGGCATTGATGCTTTTTTCAATATTACCAAAATAGTATCATTTTAGAAATTCATTTGTTTTTACTAATATAATGCAGGTCTTAAAATTCACTTTATTCTAATAATCTATAGATTCTTTTGGATTTACTAAGTATAAACTGTGATGTTGGCAAATATGTTTTATTTTATGCATTTAATCTCTTTTTCTTTCTTTTCTTTCTTACAACCAATTGCACTGGTTGTAACCTGTCTTTATGTTGCCTCATATTCTTATTGACCTTGGTATTGTCTGTTTTCATGCTTTCCCTGTTTAACTATAGATTTGTTGGTAATAAAGCCTTACATTATTTACTCATCTGAAATATCTTAATTTCACCTTCACTTTTGAAGGGGATTCTCATTGGATACAGAATTCTAGGCTAGAAGTTATTTTCTGTAAGCATTTAAAAAAATGTTTCACTGTATTCTCAGTCCCATAATTTCTGCTGGCAATTAAATTCTAAAATTTATATATCACTCTTACCATGGTTCCTTTGAAGATAATGTATTTTCCCTCCCTTTGGCTGATACTAATTAATCATAGTTACTAGAATTTTTTAATTTTAATAAAATATACATGGTATAAAATTAACCACTTTAAAGGGATTAAGTACATTCACACGGGCTTCCCTGGTGGCTCAGTGATATAGAAACCAACTGCTAATGCAGGAGATGTCGGTTCAATTCTTGGGTCAAGAAGATACCCTGGAGTAGGAAATGGCACCCCACTCCAGTATTCTTGCCTGGAAAATCCCATGGACAGAGGAAGCTGGCAGGCTACAGTCCATGGGGTCGCAAAAGAGCTGGATACAACTCAGTGACTGAAGAACAACAACAAAATACATTCACATTGTTAAACACCACCACTCTCCATCTCCAGAACTTTTTCATCATCCTAAACCAAAATTCTGCATCCATTAAACAATAAATCCCTATTCTTCCCTCTCCAAACCCCTTGGTAACCACCATTCTACTTTCTGTCTCTTAAGGATTTGACTACCCTAGGTACTTCATATAAATATAATCATAAAAATTTATCCTTTTGTATCTGGTTCACTTGGTAGAATGTCTTAAAAATTCATCCATGTTGTAACAAGTTATCAGAATTTCCTTCCTTTTTAATCTGAATAATATTCTATTTGTGTATATACCACATTCTGTTTATCCCTTCATTTGTTAATGGACATTTGGTCTGTTTTCACCTTTGGGGCTATTGTGAATCCTGCTGTGATAACAAGGATGTACAAATAACTGCTCAAGTCTCTGCTTTCAGTTCACTTGGGTACATACAAAGGAGAACTGATGGATCACATGGTTATTCTATGCTTAATTTTTTGAGGAACTGCCATACTGTTTTCCACAGTGACTATACCATTTTATATTTACATTAGTGAAACACAAGGGTTCCAATTTCTCCACACACTTGTTAATACCTGTTATTTTAGTAATGGCCACCATAATGAATATGAAGTGGTATCGCACTGCGGTTTTGATTTGCATTTCCTGAATACCAGACCACCTGACCTGCCTCTTGAGAAACCTATATGCAGGTCAGGAAGCAATAGTTAGAACTGGACATGGAACAACAGACTGGTTCCAAATAGGAAAAGGAGTACGTCAAGGCTGTATATTGTCACCCTGCTTATTTAACTTCTATGCAGAGTACATCATGAGAAACGCTGGGCTGGAAGAAACACAAGCTGGAATCAAGATTGCCGGGAGAAATATCAATAACCTCAGATATGCAGATGACACCACCCTCAGGGCAGAAAGTGAAGATGAACTAAAGAGCCTCTTGATGAAAGTGAAAGAGGAGAGTGAAAAAGTTGGCTTAAAGCTCAATATTCAGAAAACAAAGATCATGGCATCTGGTCCCAACACTTCATGGGAAGTAGATGGAGAAACAGTGGAAACAGTGTCAGACTTTATTTTGGGGAGCTTCAAAATCACTGCAGATGGTAACTGTAGCCATGAAATTAAAAGACGCTTACTCCTTGGAAGGAAAGTTATGACCAACCTAGATAGCATATTCAAAAGCAGAGACATTACTGTGCCAACAAAGGTCCGTCTAGTCAAGGCTATGGTTTTTCCAGTGGTCATGTATGGATGTGAGAGTTGGACTGTGAAGAAAGCTGAGTGCTGAAGAATTGATGCTTTTGAATTGTGGTACTGGAGAAGACTCTTGAGAGTTCCTTGGACTGCAAGGAGATCCAATCAGTCCATTCTAAAGGAGATCAGTCCTGGGATTTCTTTGGAAGGAATGATGCTAAAGTTGAAACTCCAGTACTTTGGCCACCTCATACAAAGAGTTGACTCATTGGAAAAGACTCTGATGCTGGGAGGGATTGGGGGCAGGAGGAGAAGGGGATGACAGAGGATGAGATGGCAGGATGGCATCACTGACTCGATGGACATGAGTGTGGGTGAACTCCAGGAGTTGGTGATGGACAGGGAGGCCTGGTGTGCTGCAATTCATGGGGTCGCAAAGAGTCAGACATGACTGAGCGATTGAACTGAACTGAACTGAATGATTTTGATGTTGAGAATCTTTTCATCGGCTATTCAAATATTTACTGGCTATTCAAATATCTCCTTTGAAGAAATGTCTATTCGTCCGTTGCCCATTTTGAAACTATTTTTTGTTGTTGTTGTTGAATTACAGGGTTCTTTAAATATTATGGATGCTAATCACTTATCTGATATCTGGCTTACAAATATGAATATTTTCTTTCATTCTATGGGTTGCCTTTTAAACTCTGTTCACAGTGTCCTTCCAAGTGCAAAAGTTTTTAATTTTGATGTTGTCTGATTCGTCCTTTTTCTTTTTGCCTGTACTTTGGGTGTAGTATTCAAGAAATCATTGCCAAATCCAAATTCATGAAGCTTTCCTCCTATTATTTCTTCCAAGACTTTTATAAAAGTTTTAGTTCTTAGAATCATAGTCATTTTAACATATCTGTCTCCTAACTCAAAAATTTGGGTCATTTTAAAATCTGTTTCTATTTTCAATTTTCTCTCTTGGTTTGTGGTCATATAGTGTTCTCTAATAGCTGGCATGGCTAATCATTTTTATTGAAAGCTTGACATTGTATATAAGAAATGATACAGTGTCTAAATGATATCTTCCTCCAGAGGGAATGTATGGAGTAAGGGAGTGCTAGTCAATTTAAGCAAATCAGGGACTGAGCTCAGTAGTGGTAGCTTCATAACATTCAGTTCTACTTCTGATCTAGTTCCTAGGGAATAGTTCTCTAGGTATTTTGCCTGAGATGATGCTTCCAACAAATTATGATAGTCGCACTTATTTTTCCTAGATCTGAGATCAGTTCAGTTCAGTTCAGTCACTCAGTCGTGTCCGACTCTTTGCGACCCCATGAATCACAGCACGCCAGGCCTCCCTGTCCATCACCAACTCCCGGAGTTCACTCAGACTCACCTCCATCGAGTCTGTGATGCCATCCAGCCATCTCATCCTCTGTCGTCCCCTTCTCCTCCTGCCCCCAATCCCTCCCAGCATCAGAGTCTTTTCCAATGAGTCAACTCTTTGTATGAGGTGGCTAAAGTACTGGAGTTTCAGCTTTAGCATCATTCCTTCCAAAGAAATCCCAGGGTTGATCTCCTTCAGAATGGATTGGTTGGATCTCCTTGCAGTCCAAGGGACTCTCAAGAGTCTTCTCCAACACCACAGTTCAAACACATCAATTCTTCGGCTCTCAGCCTTCTTCACAGTCCAACTCTCACATCCATACATGACCACTGAAAAAACCATAGCCTTGACTAGATGGACCTTAGTCGGCAAAGTAATATCTCTGCTTTTGAATATGCTATCTAGGTTGGTCATAACTTTTCTTCCAAGGAGTAAGCGTCTTTTAATTTCATGGCTACAGTCACCATCTGCAGTGATTTTGAAGCTCCCCAAAATAAAGTCTGACACTGTTTCCACTGTTTCCCCATCGATTTCCCATGAAGTGATGGGACCAGATGCCATGATCTTCGTTTTCTGAATATTGAGCTTTAAGCCAACTTTTTCACTCTCCTCTTTCACTTTCATCAAGAGGCTCTTTAGTTCATTTCACTTTCTGCCCTGAGGGTGGTGTCATCTGCATATCTGAGGTTATTGATATTTCTCCCGGCAATCTTGATTCCAGCTTGTGTTTCTTCCAGCCCAGCGTTTCTCATGATGTACTCTGCATAGAAGTTAAATAAGCAGGGTGACAATATACAGCCTTGACGTACTCCTTTTCCTATTTGGAACCAGTCTGTTGTTCCATGTCCAGTTCTAACTGTTGCTTCCTGACCTGCATACAGATTTTTCAATATTACCATTTTCCCTTGGTTCACCCCTATTGTCTATGCCTTCCTGTCCTGGAATAATTGAATTAACTTTTCCAGCATCACACAGCTATAAATAAAGGAGCTGGGGCCAAAACCAGCCAGCTTGGTTCCCAAGCCCACACTCTTAAAACTAAAGTGCTTGTAATATATCAGACACTGTGCCAGATATAGACTAAAGCTCTCACAGGCTTTAGATGCTCCCATTTAGAAAATGGCCATTGTAACTTAAATCTGTATTTAAAAAGAAAGAGAAAAAAAATCTATCAAATATCTAACTTTACGGCTTTTCTATTTTAGAAAAGGAAGTATTAAAACTAAGGACCTTAGGGGGCTTCCCTGGTGGTCTAGTGGTTAAGAATCTGCCTGCCAATGCAGAGGACATGGGTTCAATCCCTAGTCCAAGAAGATTTCCCATGCCATGGAGCAACTAAACCTGTGTGGCACAACTACTGAAGCCTGAGCACCTACAGTCTGTGCTCGGCAACAAGTGAAGCAACTGCAATGAGAAACCTGAAAACCACAATGAAGAATAGCCCGCACTCACTGCAAACTAGAGAAAGCCCATGAGCAGTAACAAAGAGCATTAAGATATCAACATACGAAATTAGGGTGGACACAAACACATAGTTCATGGCAATGACCCACAGGATTCTGCACAGTGTAGTTCTCGGGTCCCCCTCAAGCCTAATTTCATACCATCCCACATTCATTTTTTTCACTTCTCGTCACTGTGATGTTTCTACAGTTCCTAGAAATGGCTAGATTCCTTCTGCAGAGCCTTGTGTGTGTGTGCTTAGTCACTCTGTAGTGTCCGACTCTGTGTGATCCCTTGGACTGTAGCCTGCCAGGCACGTTTGTCTCTAGGCAAGAATACTGGAGTGGATTGCAACGCCCTCCTCCAGGGGATCTTCCCAACCCAGAGATCGAACCCAGGTCTCCCACATTGCAGGCAGATTCTTTACCATCTGAACCACCAGGGAAGCCTGAAACACTCTGCACTACAAACTTCCCTTTATCTGGTTAACTCCTTTTTACCCTTCTGCTCAAGGACCATATTCTCAGAGAAATATTTATGACGCCACCTCTGACCCTAGGCTAAGTAAGGTCAAGTATTTTATGCTCTTAAAGAACTTTGATCATTTTTTTTTCAGCGTATTATCTCAGTTCGTAATCATGTATTCGTTAGAGTGACTGTTTCAAGTGTTTTTCTCATTAGACTATAGACTCTGTAATAGTGTCCTACAGGTCCTTGAAACTCTGTTCATTTTATTTTTCAATCTTTTTTTCACTTTATTCTTCAAATTGAACAATTTCTATTTGTCTGTCAAGTTCACTGATTCTTTCCTAGTTCATTTCCATTCTGCTATTGAGTCCATTCAGTGAATGTTTTATTTCAGATACTGTTTTTAGCTTAAAATTTTTTACTTCTTTTTTAACTGTTTTTATTTTTCTGCTGTTAATATCTTTCCATTTATTATGACTATGCTTATCTTTACCACATGAAACACAGCTGCTTCACCATTTTTATCTGATAATTCCAACATCTGTGTCATTTTTTGCTTGGCATCTGTTGATTTTTTTATCATGTTCTGGCTCTTTATAGGTCAAGTACTCCTGGAATATATCCTGGACATTTTGTTGCACAGATTTTTGGGTCTTACTAAAATCCTCTGAGGAATAATTTACTTTTTGTTTGTTTTAGCAGGCAATCAACTTGAGTTGGTACAGATCACAAGGTCTCTCTTACTTTCTGTGGGCATGTTCCAATTTCAGTTGTTTCCAAAGCCTTTGCTAAACTCTCATTAGTTTGCCGCATGAAGCCACTCAGGAGTTGGGCATTTAGCCACTGTGACTTGGGCAGTGTTTTTTTTGTTTGTTTTAAAAATTCTTATGTCAGTTTTTGAAGCCATTGCTATACTGCTTTGTGCCTATCTCATCCATGCGCAGCTGGAGGTGACACAAGACGTTTGGTTGGCTTCAAACACAGCATTAAGGAGCCCCATTCTCCAGCTGTCTCCTCTCCTGAATCCATACCTCCTCCCAACTCTATTTCTATCAGGGTCTCTTTCCCTGGTTTCTCTAGTCAGAAGCTGAGGCTTTTCTCTGAGTTTTAGCTGTCCATAATTCCATAAATAGTGGCTGCCCTTGGGGAAAAGCCGAAAACCGAAAACAACTGTAATAACAATGATTCCTCACACTAACTTTGGACTATAGGATCCATTTCCCAGATCTTCAGGCAATAAAAGTAGGTTTTCTATTATAGTTTTTGGCCTCCAATGTGAGCCTTAAATAGCTGAATGACTGAGGCCTACCTTCAGGTTAAAGCCACAAGAGCAAAAGAAATTGACCTTCATAGGTTTGACTCTCCTTCCCAATCTACCTGCTTTTGTTTACTTTCTGAGTCCTCAGGTAGTTGCTCTTTGCCTTTCATTCAGTTTTGGGTCATGAGCAGTGAAAAAGTGGACTTACTCCATCTTGAATAGAACTGGAAGCCTCCATACTTCAGGACAATAGGGACCATATGGGTTTTTTTTTTTTTTTTTTTTTTAACCCTCGATCTGCACAATACTTGATAAATGGAAGGCACTCAATAACTATTTGTGGAATGAACTGAGAATAAAAATATACCAGATATTGAAAATGACAACAAAAACATTCTGCATGGTCAACAGGAAGGACATCTTTGAAAGAAAAGTAAGATTGTAACATCAAGCATAAGCATTTCAAATACATTAAGAAAAAATAAAGATCCTTAAAGACTAAGATAAGAATAAGATCCTTAAAGACTATGCTGTAAAGATAGATAAGAAGTTAACGGGACAACTTAGCAAAAGATTCTGCTCCTACAGAACAAAAACTTAAAAGACTGGAACTTTTGAAAACTAAGACTCTGCCTAGGATAGATTTTTGGCATAACTTTAATGGGGAAAGTTGAAGGGGAAAAACCAGATATGTGAGGAATGTAGGGATCAGAAGCTGACTGGGCAGAATACATGGGCCTTAGATCTCACCCCATTTTCCCTTCCCCCCTTTTTAATATTGTGCCTGTCTGCTTTCTTCTTTGTTCTAGATAGCTCCTTATCTCTATTTCCTTTGGACTTCTCACTTTCCCTGGACACATCTTTTTTTCTGACATTTTAAAAAATGCCTATTTCCTTAAGATGAATTTTGTAATTTAAAATGCAGATAAATTAATAAATTTTACCTTTCTCTTAACAGTTGGTTTTTTGGGGAGTTAATTTCTTGATAGAAAAACTCCTGTTAACAGTTCTGTGCAACTATCTAAAATAAACTTGACATAAGCAAAAGCCTTGTTGTATAATTTAGAAGTAACTGTGGTAATCCAAGTGTCTGATGGTTACAGTGAATGTCTTCTGTTAGTAGCGAAACCAGGCAGGACCCTGCAGGGCCTTTCCAGGTACAAACCACCCAGCACCATGTCCTCCACTCCTTGATTGTAGAAAAGCTTTAGCCTCCTAGTCCTTCAGCAAGTTCCAAAGAGCATACTTAATCACAGAAGTGAGAAAATACAGAAACAGAGGAAAACAGTTAAGCAAGATAAAGTAATAATTGTTTAGCCATAAAACAAAGTAAAAGACCCTTACAGTTCTTCCTCAAAGGCTGTAGATAATATTCTGAGCCATATCCTTGAGTTGTTGTGCAGATACTAAACCCACTCCAGGACTGGAGAAATAGTAACCCACTCCAGAATTCTTGCCTGGGAAATCCCATGGACAGAGGAGCTTGGTGGGCTACAGCCCATGAGGTTGCAAAGATTTGGACACGACTGAGCAACTAAACCACCACCACTAAAACCACTACCAGGCGAAAGAAGTTAACAGCATGCTGCCCACAAGTTCGCAGACCCAGACTAACTGCAACAAGACTGATGATGCTGACTCCCAAAGTACCACCCTCTTACCTCACCACCACCCAGTCAGAAGGATGTACATAAGCTGACTATGTACCATTGACCATTACTTCACCTTTAAAAACCCTTGCCTGAAAGCCATCAAGAGGTTTGGGTTTCTTGAGCATTAGATGCCTGTTCTCCTTGCTTGGTGCCTTGCAATAAACTGTACTTACTTTCACCACAATGCTGTGTCCGTAGATTGGCTTTACTACATATCATGTGAACAGACCCAAGCTTGGTTCAAAGACAGGAGTACTCTCATTGTAAAATTGGAATAGGAGTGCTCTCACTGTGTATCTGGATAGCTGGCATAATGCAAGGAATTAGGGATTTGAAGTCAGAAATATGCTACTTGTATGACCTTGGGTAAATAACAATCTTCTGTCATCTTTTAATGGGTATAATATACTTTTCTTACTTTGTGCTCACAGCTAGAGAAAGCAGAATCAAATTTGGGAACAATTATCCAAATTTAGGATAAAGAATCTGCCTGTAGTGCAGGAAAGAAACACAGGTTCAATCCCTGGGTTGAGAGTATCCCCTGGAGAAGTAAATGGTAACCCACTTCAGTATTCTTGCCTGGGAAATCCCAAGGGCAAAGGAGCCTGGTGGGCTATGGTCCATGCGGTCACGCAGTTAGACACGACTGAGCAACTAAACACCCAACTCCAGTACTCTTGCCTGGAAACTCCCATGGATGGAGGAGCCTGGTGGGCTGCAGTCCATGGGGTCGCTGAGAGTTGGACGCGACTCAGTGACTTCACTTTCACTTTTCACTTTCATGCATTTGAGTAGGAAATGGCAACCCACTCCAGTGTTCTTGCCTGGAGAATCCCAGGGATGGTGGAGCCTGGTGGGCTGCTGTCTATGGGGTCGCACAGAGTCGGACACAACTGAAGCGACTTAGCAGCAGCAGCAGCAGCAGAGCAACTAAACCACATCCAAATTTAAGTTTATTGGACATCATGCTTTTTGTAAACTAAAAGATGACTTCATTGTAATTTTATTCCAGTATGTTATATTTATAATCACCTCAGTATTAAAAAAAAATTATGCTTTATTTATTGAAGAAAGTTTCTTAAAATCCCTTTTGGAATGAGGTACAGTATAAATACATACATACTACATATCTTACTATTGGGGGATAAAGTGAGATGTTTTTACAGCTCATAGCAAAAGTATGGTTATTCAATTGATAATTTTTATTAGAAGTATATACTATCATCATATTACTAAGCTTTGCTTTTAAAGTTGTGGAAAATTTTGATTGACTTAGAAGTTCTGTTTTCACCTGTTTTTATTACAATGTCTCTTTGATTATGCACATAAATAATGGACACAGCTTATATATAAAAGCTTGTACTATAAAAGAGCTGGGCAATCTAAGTTCTCTGCTTTTAATCTGTTATGGAGTAAATCTGTTTTATTTATTTTAATCTGTTAAACTGGAGTAAATTTCTTGGCACTTCACCTTCCTGTACTTCAATTCCAAATCTATACAATGGGGTAGGGTGGAAGGATGTTAGATAATCTAATGCCTTTATCAGCTTTAAGTCTATGCTTCTATTCCCTTGGGCTTCCCTGATGACTCAGAGGGTAAAGCATCTGCCTGCAACTCAGGAGACCTGGGTTTGATCCCTGGGCTAGGAAGATCCCCTGGAGGGAGAAATGGCAAGCCACTCCAGTATTCTTGCCTGGAGAATTCCATGGATGGAGGAGTCTGATAGGCTACACTCCACTGGGTTGCAAAGAGTCGGACACAACTGAGCGACTTCACTTTCACTTTTCTTTCATTTTCTATTCCCTTATGGACCTACTGCAAAACACATAGTGTGAGAGAATACAAATACATGCTGCTTGGGAACTTCACATCTTATATAAACATCATGTGTGTGTACACATACACACACACACACACACACACACACATTAGTCTTCTGTCGCTTAATAGAAACAACTTCTTGTGTCTCTCTTGGTGTGTGTTCCTGTAGTATATAATGTACTTTGGGTTTATTCTTTTGGAGCAATGTTGAACAATAGTGACATCTAGTGACTATACATATTATTTAGCAAAAGTTTAGGGCCAATTCTTAGTCTCCTGCATTGCAGGCAAATTCTTTACCATCTGAGCCACCAGGGAAGACCCTTCTAAATGCCGGTGATTCATTTTGTGACTTAGCTAAACACCTGAAACCATTCCTCATCTCTTGTCCCTACAGATTTAAGAAACATCAATTAAATTTGACAGGCGCACTAATTGGACACATAACATTTAAAGAAATTTTCTTCAAAAAGTCAGGGAACCCTCTTACACTGTTGGTGGGAATGCAAACTAGTACAGCCACTATGGAGAACAGTGTGGAGATTCCTTAAAAAACTGGAAATAGAACTGCCTTATGACCCAGCAATCCCACTGCTGGGCATACACACTGAGGAAACCAGAATAGAAAGAGACACATGTACCCCAATGTTCATTGCAGCACTGTTTATAATGGCCAGGACATGGAAACAACCTAGACGTCCATCAGCAGATGAATGGATAAGAAAGCTGTGGTACATATACACAATGGAGTATTACTCAGCCATTAAAAAGAATACATTTGAATCAGTTCTAATGAGGTGGATGAAACTGGAGCCTATTATACAGAGTGAAGTAAGCCAGAAAGAAAAACACCAATACAGTATACTAACACATATACATGGAATTTAGAAAGATGGTAATGATAACTCTGTATGTGAGACAGCAAAAGAGACACAGATGTATAGAACGGACTTTTGGACTCTGTGGGAGAGGGAGAGGGTGGGATGATTTGGGAGAATGGCATTGAAACATGTATACTATCATGTAAGAAACGAATCGCCAGTCTATGTTTGATGCATGATACAGGATGCTTGGGGCTGGTGCACGGGGTTGATCCAGAGAGATGATATGGGGTGGGAGGTGGGAGGGGGGTTCAGGATTGGGAACTCATGTACACCTGTGGCTGATTCATGTCAATGTATGGCAAAACCAATACAGTATTGTAAAGCAAAATAAAGTAAAAATAAAAAGTCATAATATATACAGAGTTAAACATTAACTATTTTAAGGAAGATTTGAACATTTTTCCTTCCTTTGAGAGTGGCAGTATGAGACTTGAGTTCAGATGTGTTTCAATATGTAGTCCATGCCCTTAGCTGCTAAACATTGGTTCAGTCGCTCAGTTGTGTCCAACTCTTTGTGATCCCATGAATCGCAGCAGGCTAGGCCTCCCTGTCCATCACCAACTCCCAGAGTTTACCCAAACTCATGTCCATTGAGTCAGTGATGCCATCCAGCCATCTCATCCTCGGTCATCTTCTCTTCCTGCCCCCAATCCCTCCCAGCATCAAGGTCTTTTCCAATGAGTCAACTCTTCACATGAGGTGGCCAAAGTATTGGAGTTTCAGCTTCAGCATCAGTCCTTCCAATGAATACCCAGGACTGATCTCCTTTAGGATGGACTGGTTGGATCTCCTTGCAGTCCAAGGGACTCTCAAGAGTCTTCTCCAACACCACAGTTCAAAAGCATCAATTCTTCGGCTCTCAGCCTTCTTCACAGTCCAACTCTCACATCCATACATGACCACTGGAAAAACCATAGCCCTGACTAGACGGACCTTTGTTGGCAAAGTAATATCTCTGCTTTTGAATATGCTATCTAGGTTGGTCATAACTTTCCTTCCAAGGAGTAAGCATCTTTTAATTTCACGGCTGCAATCACCATCTGCAGTGATTTTTGGAGCCCCCCAAAATAAAGTCTGACACTGTTTCCACTGTTTCCCCATTGATTTCCCATGAAGTGATGGGACCAGATGCCATGATCTTCATTTTCTGAATGTTGAGCTTTAAGCCAACTTTTTCAGTCTCCTCTTTCACTTTCATCAAGAGGCTCTTTAGTTCCTCTTCACTTTCTGCCATAAGGGTAGTGTCATCTGCATATCTGAGGTTATTGATATTTCTCCCGGCAATCTTGATTCCAGCTTGTGCTTCTTCCAGTCCAGCATTTCTCATGATGTACTTTGCATATAAGTTAAATAAGCAGGGTGACAATATACAGCCTTGACGTACTGCTTTTCCTATTTGGAACCAGTCTGTTGTTCCATGTCCATTTCTAACTGTTGCTTCCTGACCTGCATATAGGTTTCTCAAGAGGCCGGTCAGGTGGTCTGGTATTCAGAATTTTCACCTGTTTTTATTACAATGTCTCTTTGATTATGCACATAAATAATGGACACAGCTTATATATAAAAGCTTGTACTATAAAAGAGCTGGGCAATCTAAGTTCTCTGCTTTTAATCTGTTATGGAGTAAATCTGTTTTATTTATTTTAATCTGTTAAACTGGAGTAAATTTCTTGGCACTTCACCTTCCTGTACTTCAATTCCAAATCTATACAATGGGGTAGGGTGGAAGGATGTTAGATAATCTAATGCCTTTTGGTCTCTTTCAGAATTTTCCACAGTTTATTGTGACCCACATAGTCAAAGGCTTTGGCATAGTCAATAAAGCAGAAATAGATGTTTTTCTGGAACTCTCTTGCTTTGTCGATGATCCAGTGGATGTTGGCAATTTGCTCTCTGGTTCCTCTGCCTTTTCTAAAACCAGCTTGAACATCTGGAAGTTCACAGTTCACACATTACTAACACATATATTTTTTAAATGAACATTAGATAAAGTATATATGTCAACGTCTGGGTTTGTATGTATGCCTTTAGAATCTTTGGAACTGTTGCTGCCTTCAGACAGAAGTCTTTTTGAGTTTACATCAAGATCATCAGGTGAAAACAAGTAACAGTATAATTCTTTGTGAACAAATGAATTTAAAAGTTATATTTATGGAGACTACTTTTTATAAAGAGCAATCAATCTAGATCAGTTTTTTTTTTTTAAGGTAATGACTAGCTAGCATTACTGTTTAATAAGGACAATACAAATCTGGGCAATACTTCTCCAATTCAAATAGACTCTGCCACTATTAAAATTTCTGTGGTATTTAGGTCTCATTAATCAGATATTATCTTGAATTTTTATTCTTTTAAGGTGCCCAGATCTTGTCTCCACAATAAAATGGGAAGGTATTCCAGGATTCAGAGTATGTTTTATATTCTTGTCTTTTTCTTAGTACCAAACACAACGGTTTTTCTCACCTACAGAATAAAGTTACTAACAACTTACTCAGAATCCAAGGTTTTTGACAACATGGCATCAAACCATCTTGTCCGTTTTCTCTGTAGCTATTTTGACCCTATATTTAAGGCAAACTGTTAACTGCTCTTCTATGTATTATTTGTTTACTTTTATTTGCTTGGAATACCTTCTTATTGCATCTCTCTCTCTCTTTTTTTTTTTTTTTTTGCAAATTATATCTGTTGTTTAAGGGTTATTCCAAGAAAAGCTTCCTACAAGGTACATCCAAAACTAGAAGTCATCTCCTCTTTTGAACTCTCACATCATTTGGTCACTTCTCTATCTTCCCTCTCTCTCTCTAGTTGTTTGTCCTTTGGCTTCTTTCCAAGTTTCTTTTCCTCTATCTATCCCTTAAACGTGGAAGTTCCTTGGGATTCTGCCTTATGCCTTTTTTCTTATCACTCTATTTTTTGAGAAATTTACTTTACTCCCAATGGCTCCAATTATGACCAGTAATCTGATGAGTCTCGTGTAGAGAAGCCTTCCTGAGATTCTATCTGGTACATTTACCAAAATATTGAATATCTCTACTTGACCACCTTTATAAGTATCTTAAGCTCAGTCTATGCACAACTGAACCCAAGACCTTTCCCCACCAGATCTATTCCTTCTTCAGAAAATTTACGATCTCAGAGTAAAGCTACCATCTACCTAGTTGCTCAAGTTAGAAACTAAGGAGTCATTTCTTCTCCCCACTTTTCCTTTTCTGTCAACATTCAGTGAGTTACTAAATCATAACACAAGCTCCTAAATATTAAAAAAAAAATTCCACTTTTCTCCATGTAAATTGCCACTACCACAGTCCAAGCCATAAGCACCTTTCTCCCTAAACACCATCATGGCTTTTCCAATGGTTTTCCCCATTTTTCTAGCCTTGGTCCTCCCTACTGTAATTTTCATAATGAAGAGTAATCTTATAAAATGTAGAGTGACCTGCTTAATATTCTTGAATAGCTTCCCATAGAAGAAAAACATCCAGACTCCTCAAACTCAGCTTACAGAGCACTCTGTTATAACAGCTAACTTTGTTCTTATGTATCTCCTTATTCTTCACTTGGCATTCTAAACTTCAACTGTACTAAACTGTAGTTCTTCACAGTGGTCATGCTTTACATCTTCAAGACTTTATCAGTTTTATATGTTGCCTCCTCACTCCACACCCCGGGTTTTGGCCCAGCTAATTCTATATAGTTTAAGAAGTTATTCTTGTAGAAGCTCCCTTCAGTCTGCACTCTTATGGTAGGATCCACCCCAGTATGATAATTGCATGTTTGATTACCATCACTTTTTCATTTAATAAATATTGAGAGTACAGTAAGTAACTGGCACTGTATTCTTCCTTATATAGGATTTAATCAGTGTAGGGTATTGTGGCGGAGAAGGAAATGGCAACCCACTCCAGTGTTCTTGCCTGGAGAATCCCATGGGCAGAGGAGCCTGGTGGGCTGCTGTCTATGGGGTTGCACAGAGTCGGACATGACGGAAGCGACTTAGCAGCAGCAGCAGCAGGGTATTGTGGAAGCACATATGATAGATGGTAGTGGCGGTTTAGTTGTTAAGTTGTGTCTGACTCTTGCGACCCCATGGGCTATAGCATGCCAGGCTCCTCTGTCTATGGGATTCTCCAGGCAAGAATACTGGAGTGGGTTGCCATTTGCTTCTCCATGTATGATACATGGGATCCAAGAAATGCTTCTCAGAGACTTGCTTTTTCACCTATTTTCTCAGTAGACTGAATCAGTGCTGATTTCATAATCATTTCTGAGTTCTTTGAATTACCTAACATAATAGATGGTGGATAAATATCTAATCCCATTAACTGCTGGGTTTTAAACACATACAAAATGTTTTCACATTGTATGAGGACTCCAGGCAACCATGACTTTCTACTTAGCAGAGTTTTTCTTCGCTATCACTTTGGATATAATGGAGTATAAAAAGTGAAAAAGCAAACTGCTACCGTGAAAGATACGAGACTTATTGTCAGAATACCATGGCTAATAATTCTGCTACTTTCTGAGTATGTGTCCTTTGTCAAGATCCTTAACCTCTCTAAGCCTCAGTTTTCTTATCTGAAAAAGGTGGTTATAAATTCAAATGAGATAAGAGAAAATGAAAGTATAACACAAAATGTAAAGGAGTATCCAGATGATATTATTATTACTGTTATTAGAAGGACTACAGATCAGGTCTTCCTGTTACTGGCCATCTCAGCTCTATAAACAGGAGTTCCAAATCTCCTCCTTCATCTTCCCTTTAGCACCTAAAATGTTGGCTTTTGTACTTTAATAAATACATATGCATGGGAATGTTTTAAAAAACAAAGATAAATACTGTATGATTTCACTTATAAGTGGAATCTAAAACAAACTAATGAATATAACAAAAAAGAAATAGACAGACATAGAGAACAAACTAGTGGTTACCAGTGGTGAGAGGGAAGAGGGAGGGGCAATATAAGGGTAGCAGATTAAGAGGTACAAACTACTACGTATAAAACAAACAAGCTACAATGACATATTGTATAGCACAGGGAAAATAGCCAATATATCATAATGGCTATAAATGGAGTATAACTTTTAAAAATTGTGAATCACTATGTTATACACCTGAAGCTTATATAATATTGTATATCAACTATACCTCTCTAAAATAAAAGTCAGATAATAAGTGTTGACAATGATTTGGAGAACTAGGATCATCCTCTACTGCTGGTGATAATGTTAAATGATACAGCCACTTTGGAAAACAATCTGGCAGTTCCTGGAATGATTTAACATAGTTACCAGATGACCTAG
Organism: Ovis canadensis; assembly: GCF_042477335.2. Taxonomy (NCBI): domain Eukaryota; kingdom Metazoa; phylum Chordata; class Mammalia; order Artiodactyla; family Bovidae; genus Ovis; species Ovis canadensis. The sequence continues at coordinate 37,880,755 of NC_091250.1, read as the reverse complement.
AAATTTTACTCTTAGGTATATTCTCAAGAAAATATATGTCCACACAGAAACCTATAAACAAATATTTATAGCAGCATTATTAGTGATAGCCAAAAGGCAGATAACCCAAAGAATGGATAAGCAAAATGTGGTACACCTACACAATGGAATATTATCCAGCCATTAAAAATGCATGCTATGATAAACCTTGAAAACATAATACTAAATGAAAAAAGCCAATCACAAAAGATTACATATTATCCATTTATGTGAAAGTATATAATAGGGAAATCTACGGAGACAGAAAGTAGATTAGTAGTTGCGTTTGGGGAGGACACAAAGATTTTAGCAACAAGGCATGGGGTTTCTTTTTAAGGTGATGAAAATGTTCCAAAACCATAGCGATAGTTATTCATATCTGTGAATACACCAAAAGCACTGAAATGTATACTTTAAATAAACAAATAGTTTGTGAATAGTATTATATGTGAATAATAAATTTGATTTAAAACAAAAACAAAACACACACACACACACACACGGATAAACAAGCCAAAAAATTTAACAAGTAAATATTAAAGGGACAAAAGAGTTAGAAATACCAGTCATTGAAAGTCTAGAATTTAGACATATGGAACAAAAAAATATCAGGCCACAATTTTTGAGAAAATGTTAATTGGAAGTGTAGATGGCACAACCCAGTAACAATGTGAATCATTTCTCAGTAAAATAATACCACGTTATGCTAAGGCAGGATATCTGGGTTCAAGGACTAGGTTAGCTACTAACTTGTCTACAGACACCTAGGTAGTCTGCCCACCCACCACTCTCATCTTTCAGTTTCTTGATCTCCTTGGCTCCTATGATCCTTTTTCCACCCTATCTTAGCTACACACTCACAAGGCCACAAACATCAAATGGCCACTCAATTCTGCCCAGCTATGCTACTATGCTTCTCTAGTATTGCTACAGACTGAATATTTGTATCTCCTCAAAGTCCGTATGTAGAAATCCTAACCCCCAATGTGATGGTGTTATTAGGAGGTGGGCCTTTGGGAGGTGATTAGTTCATGAGGGCAGAGCACACATGGATGCGATTAGTGCTCTTATAAAAGAGACCCAGAGAGCCCCCTTGCCTTTTTCAGACACATATGAACCAAGAATTTAGCCCTCACCAGACACTGAATCTGCTGGCACCTTGATCTTGGACCTCTCAGCATCTAGAACCATGAGAAAAAAATTCTGTTTGTAAGACAATCTTTTGTATCTTTTGTTGTTGTTATAGCAGCCTGGATGAACTAAGACAAGTATGACTGCCTTCTGTGTTCAAAATGACTATTTTTATATCTTCTCTTCACCTCTTAAAACTTTCATCCAAATGCTCCTTCTCCTACTGATGAACTGCAGGCAGAAACTCATCTTCTGATCACTGAATCCACGCCTGTATCTGCATCTCTACCTATACTCGCTGCCTTTCTTCTCATTACTATGTTTTATGTTCATGTTCCTAGGTCGACATTTCTACATGTTCCCTGGATTCAATTCCTTCTCACTTTCTCAGAGACCCCACTTTTAAGATACACATTTTCTCTCTTATACAATATTTTCTCTCTCTACACTGGATCACTCCAATTAGCTTAAAAAAATACTTAAGCATCTCCATGTTTAAGAATTTTACTTCAACCCCACATATGACATTTCTCAGTTCTTCTTCGTAGTGAAGTATCTTGAGATATCCACAGAGCTACGTCCATTTCTTCATATCACAATACTCTTTATTGTGCTTATCAAAACTCAGCAGTCATTTATTTTACATTACCTCTCAGCATGTGACAGTACCATTAGCCATGCTTTGTCATTTTGGCTTTTCAAGTCACCACATGCTTTGGGTTTTCTTCCTATCTCACTGCCTACTCCTTCTCCATCTCCTTTGCTTGCTTCTTCTCCTCTATTTTACCTCTAATCACTGGAATGCTCTTTATGAACACACTTTCCCTAGGCAGTTTTATCTACTAATACATGCTGATGTCTCTCAACTTTGTATCTTTGGTCCCATAAACTGAACTCAAAACTCAGAACTTACTTTAGACTTTTAATAAGCAGATCAAATGCAAGGCGAGCAAAATAAAAATACTCCCCCTCTACACATTTTCTTCCCAAGTCTTTACTATTTGGTAAATGGAACAGTGTTAGTTGCTCAGTTGTGTCTGATTATTTGCAACCCCATGGACTGTAGCCCACCAGGTTCATCTCTCCATGGCATTTTCCAGGCAAGAATACAGGAGTGGCATTCCCTTCTCCAGGGAGGGGATCTTCCTGACTTAGGGACTGAACCCAGGTCTCCTGCATTGCAGGCAGATTCTTTGGTAAGTGGAAAAATCATGCACTACAGCTCAATCAGTCCTGGGTGTTCTTTGGAAGGAATGATGCTAAAGCTGAAACTCCAGTCCTTTGGCCACCTCATGCAAAGTGTTGACTCATTGGAAAAGACTCTAATGCTGGGAGGGATTGGGGGCAGGAGGAGAAGGGGACGACAGAGGATGAGATGGCTGGATGGCATCACTGACTCGATGGACATGAGTTTGAGTGAACTCCAGGAGCTGGTGTTGGACAGGGAGGCCTGGCTTGCTGCAATTCATGGGGTCGCAAAGAGTCGGACATGACTGAGCGACTGAACTGACTGAAAACTCAATACAAAAATCCAGAAGCTTCTTTCTCTCACTCCTGTTATTTAAAACATCATCAAGTCTGTAGGTTCTGCCTCCAAATATATCTCACACCCAAAGATGTGATTTATACCATATTAGCCAAAACTATGGTCATTCCTTCCTGGATTGCCACATTCTGCTCCTACTCTTGCTCCCCATCCCCTATGGCCCATTTACCACATAACAAGTGGAACAAATCTTTATACAATAAACCAGATTGTATTACTCCCTACCATAAAAACTCCCTGTTGGTTTCTCATCACACTTTTAATAAATAAATTCCTAGCTTATGGGTAGATCCCCATGACCAATTCAAAGCCCTACATGCTAGGGCCCCTACCTATCCTTTCCAAGCTCATCTTGTTCCACTTTTTCTACCTTCCAGCTACAGCATTCTTAATGATGTTCTTTGAAAGAGTCAAGTTCTTTCCTACCTTGGGTTTTTGCAATCGTAGTTTCTTTTATCTGCAATATTCGAATCCCCAGTATTTCCATGGCTGGCTTTTTTATGTCACTGAGGTCTCAGCACAAACATCAACTCTTCAGAGAGGGCTTCCCTAACCAATCAATCTAAAGTAACCGCTCCCTGAGGTCCTCTCACTGCACACTGTTTTACTTCTTCACTGCACTCACCATTATCCAAGTTTCCTTATACTGTTTACCTGTTTACTTTCTATCTTCATTAAAATGTGAGTTCCATGAGACAGGAATCTTGCATCTTTTTTAACCATAATATTCACAATGCCTGGTAAGTCCCCTAAAAATATCTCAGCAAGTCACTGACCTGAGCAAGTCACTCGACCTCTCTAGCTTATATTTGTGGGCTTACTATTGCTAGACTTACCTCTGGGTCTAGAGAATACAAATGTAAATACAGTGTGGCTCCTTGAAAATCTCACCCATTTATCTCTTTTAAAATATTTACTGGAGGGGGCAGTCCTAAGATGGCAGAGGAATAGGACAGGGAGACCACTTTCTTCCCCACAAATTCATCAAAAGAACATTTCAATGCTGAGTAAATTCTACAAAACAACTTCTGAATGCTGGCAGAGGACATCAGGCACCTAGAAAAGCAGATCATTGCCTTCAAAAACAGTGAACCTCTCTGGGTGTCCCTCAATGTGGAGAAACTTTTCATCTTTAAACTAGATGTTTTATCATCTGTGCTGTATAGATGGAGAAGTCTTGAGGCTACTGTAAAAATAAAACTGAAAACCAGAAGCAGGAGGCTTAAGTCCAAATCCTGAGAACATCAGAGAACTCCTGAATCCAGGGAACATTAATCGATAGGAGCTCATCAAACGCCTCCATACCTACACTGAAACCAAGACCACCCAAGGGCCAACAAGTTCCAGAGCAAGACATACCACGCAAATTCTCCAGCAACACAGGAACACACCTCTGAGCTTCAATATTCAGACAGCTCAAAGTTACTCCAAAACCATAGACATCTCATAACTCATTACTGGACACTCCATTGCACTCCAGAGAGAAGAAATCCAGCTCCACCCACCAGAACTGCGACACAAGTTTCTCTAACCAAGAAACCTTGACAAGCCACTGATACAACCCCACCCACAGCGAGTATACTCCATAATAAAAAGAACTCCACAAATTCCCAGAATACAGAAAGGCCACCCCAAACGCAGCAATATAACCAAGATGAGGAAGAGGAATATAACCAAGAGACAGAGGAATACCCAGCAGCTAAAGGAACAGGAGAAATGCCCACCAAACCAAACAAAAGAGGAAGAGATAGGGAATCTACCTGAGAAAGAATTCTGAATAATGACTGTGAAAATGATCCAAAATCTTGAAATCAAAATGGAATCACAGATAAATAGCCTGGAGAAGATGCAAGAAAGGTTTAACAAGGACCTAGAAGAAATAAAAAAGAGTCAATATATAATGAATAATGCAATAAATGAGATCAGAAACACTGTGGAGGCAACAAATAGTAGAATATTGGAGGCAGAAGATAGGATTAGTGAAATAGAAGAAAGAATGGTAGAAATAAATGAATCAGAGAGGAAAAAAGAAAAATGAATTAAAAGAAATGAGGACAATCTCAGAGACCTCCAGGACAATATGAAACGCTTCAACATTCGAATTATAGGAGTCCCAGAAGAAGAAGACAAAAAGAAAGACCATGAGAAAATACTTGAGGAGATAATAGTTGAAAACTTCCCTAAAATGGGGAAGCAAATAATCACCCAAGTCCAAGAAACCCAGAGAGTTCCAAACAGGATAAACCCAAGGCGAAACACCCCAAGACACATATTAATCAAATTAACAAAAAGATCGAACACAAAGAACAAATATTAAAAGCAGCAAGGGAAAAACAGAACAGCAAATAACACACAAAGGGATTCCTATAAGGATAACTGCAGCTCTTTCAATAGAAATGCTTCAGGCTAGGAGGGAATGGCAAGACATACTTAAAGTGATGAAAGAAAATAATCTACAGCCAAGATTACTGTACCCAGCAAGGATCTCATTCAAATGTGAAGGAGAAATCAAAAGCTTTACAGACAAGCAAAAGCTGAGAGAATTCAACACCACCAAACCAGCTCTCCAACAAATGCTAAAGGATATTCTCTAGACAGGAAACACAAAAAGGGCGTATAAACCTGAACCCAAAACAATAAAGTAAATGGCAACGGGATCATACTTATCAATAATTACCTTAAACGTAAATGGGTTGAATGCCCCAACCAAAAGGCAAAGACTGGCTGAATGGATACAAAAACAAGATCCTTACATATGCTGCCTACAAGAGACCCACCTCAAAACAGGGGACACATACAGACTGAAAGTGAAGGGCAGAAAAAGATATTCCATGCAAATAGAGACCAAAAGAAAGCAGGAGTAGCAATACTCATATCTGATAAAATAGACTTTAAAACAAAGGCTGTGAAAAGAGACAAAGAAGGCCACTCAGTTCAGTTCAGTTCAGTCGCTCAGTCGTGTCTGACTCTTCGTGACCCCATGAATCGCAGGACGCCAGGCCTCCCTGTCCATCATCAACTCCCGGAGTTCACTCAGACTCACGTCCATCGAGTCAGTGATGCCATTCAGCCATCTCATCCTTGGTCGTCCCCATCTCCTGCGCCCAATCCCTCCCAGCATCAGAGTCTTTTCCAATGAGTCAACTCTTCGCATGAGGTGGCCAAAGTACTGGAGCTTCAGCTTTAGCATCATTCGTTCCAAAGAAATCACAGGGTTGATCTCCTTCGGAATGGACTGGTTGGATCTCCTTGCAGTCCAAGGGACTCTCAAGAGTCTTCTCCAACACCACAGTTCAAAAGCATCAATTCTTCGGTGCTCAGCCTTCTTCACAGTCCAACTCTCACATCCATACATGACCACAGGAAAAACCATAGCCTTGACTAGACGGACCTTAGTCAGCAAAGTAATGTCTCTGCTTTTGAATATACTATCTAGGTTGGTCATAACTTTTCTTCCAAGGAGTAAGTGTCATTTAATTTCATGGCTGCAATCACCATCTGCAGTGATTTTGGAGCCCCAAAAAATAAAGACTGACACTGTTTCTACTGTTTCCCCACCTATTTCCCATGAAGTGATGGGACTGGATGCTATGATCTTCGTTTTCTGAATGTTGAGCTTTAAGCCAACTTTTTCACTCTCCTCTTTCACTTTCATCAAGAGGCTCTTTAGTTCCTCTTCACTTTCTGCCATAAGGGTAGTGTCATCTGCATATCTGAGGTTATTGATATTTCTCCAAGCAATCTTGATTCCAGCTTGTGCTTCTTCCAGCCCAGCATTTCTCATGATGTACTTTGCATATAAGTTAAATAAGCAGGGTGACAATATACAGCCTTGACGTACTCCTTTTCCTATTTGGAACCAGTCTGTTGTTCCATGTACAGTCCTAACTGTTGCTTCCTGACCTGCATACAGATTTCTCAAGAGGCAGGTCAGGTGGTCTGGTATTCCCATCTCTTTCAGAATTTTCCACAGTTTATTGTGATCCACACAGTCAAAGGCTTTGTCATAGTCAATAACGAAGAAATAGATGTTTTTCTGGAACTCTCTTGCTTTTTCAATGATCCAGCAGATGTTGGCAATTTGATCTCTGGTTCCTCTCCCTTTTCATCAGGGAGTTCATGGTTCATGCATTGCTGAAGTCTGGCTTGCAGAATTTTGAGCATTACTTTACTAGCATGTGAGATGAGTGCAATTGTGAGGTAGTTTGAGCATTCTTTGGCATTGCCTTTCTTTGGAATTGGAATGAAAACTGACCTTTTCCAGTCCTCTGGCCAATGCTGAGTTTTCCAAATTTGCTGGCATATTGAGTGCAGCACTTTCACAGCATCATCTTTCAGGATTTGAAACAGCTCAACTGGAATTCCATCACCTCCACTAGCTTTGTTCGTAGTGATGCTTTCTAAGGCCCACTTGACTTCACATTCCAAGATGTCTGGCTCAAGATTAGTGATCACATCATCATGATTATCTGGGACGTGAAGATCTTTTTTGTACAGTTCTTCTGTGTATTCTTGCCACCTCTTCTTAATATCTTCTGCTTCTGTTAGGTCCATACCATTTCTGTCCTTTATCTAGCCCATCTTTGCATGAAATCTTCCCTTGGTATCTCTTATTTTCTTGAAGAGATCTCTAGTCCTTCTCATTCTGTTGTTTTCCTCTATTTCTTTGCATTGATCACTGAAGAAGGCTTTCTTATCTCTTCTTGCTATTCTTTGGAACTCTGTATTCAGATGCGTATATCTTTCCTTTTCTCCTTTGCTTTTCACCTCTCTTCTTTTCACAGCTATTTGTAAGGCCTACCCAGACAGCCATTTTGCTTTTTTTGCATTTCTTTCCAATGGGGATTGTCTTGATCCCTGTCTCCTGTACAATGTCACGAACCTCATTCCATAGTTCATCAGGCGCTCTATCTATCAGATCTAGGCCCTTAAATCTATTTCTCACTTCCACTGTATAATCATAAGGGATTTGATTTAGGTCATACCTGAATGGTCTAGCGGTTTTCCCTACTTTCTTCAATTTGAGTCTTAATTTGGTAATCACACTAGGACCACAGCCTTGTCTAAGTCAATGAAACCAAGCCATGCCTGCAGGGCAACCCAAGATGGGCGGGTCATGGTGGAGAGGGCTGACAGAATGTGGGCCACTGGAGAAGGGAATGGCAAGCCACTTCAGTATTCTTGCCTTGAGAATCCCATGAACAGTATGAAAAGGCAAAATGATAGGATACCAAAAGAGGAACTCCCTAGGTCATTAGGTGCCCAATATGCTACTGGAGATCAGTGGAGAAATAACTCCAGAAAGAATGAAGGGATGGAGTCAAAGCAAAAACAATACCCAGTTGTAGATGTGACTGGTGATAGAAGCAAGATCCGATGCTGGAAAGAGCAATATTGCATAGGAACCTGGAATGTTAGGTCCATGAATCAAGGCAAATTGGAAGTGGTCAAACAAGAGATGGCAAGGGTGAATGTCGACATTCTAGGACTCAGCAAACTAAAATGGACTGGAATGGGTGAATTTAACTCAGATGACCATTATATCTACTACTGCAGGCAGGAATCCCTCAGAAGAAATGGAGTAGCCATCATGGTCAAAAAAAGAGTCCGAAATGCAGGACTTGGATGCAATCTCAAAAACGACAGAATGATCTCTGTTCGTCTCTGAGGCAAACCATCCAATATCACAGTTATCCAAGTCTATGCCCCAACCAGTAAGGCTGAAGAAACGGAAGTGAATGGTTTTATGAAGACCTACAAGACCTTTTAGAACACCCAAAAAAGATGTCCTTTTCATTATAGGGGACTGGAATGCAAAAGTAGGAAGTCAAGGAACACCTGGAGTAACAGGCAAATTTGGCCTTGGAAGGAGGAATGAAGCAGGGCAAAGACTAATAGAGTTCTGCCAAGAAAATGCACCGGTTTAGCAAACATCCTCTTCCAACAACACAAGAGAAGACTCTACACATGTACATCACCAGATGGTCAACACTGAAATCAAATTGATTATATTCTTTGCAGCCAAAGATGGAGAAGCTCTATACAGTCAACAAAACAAGAAGGCCACTACATAATGATCAAAGGATCAATCCAAGAAGATATAACAATTATAAATATATATGCACCCAACATAGGAGCACCGCAATATGTAAGACAAATGCTAACAAGTATGAAAGGGGAAATTAACAATAACACAATAATAGTGGGAGACTTTAATACCCCACTCACATGTATGGACAGATCAACTAAACAGAAAATTAACAAAGAAACACAAACTTTAAATGATACAATAGACCAGTTGGACCTAATTGATATCTATAGAACATTTCACCCCAAAACAATGAATTTCACCTTTTTTCTCAAGTGCTCACGGAACCTTCTCCAGGATAGATCACATTCTGGGCCATAAATCTAACCTTGATAAATTCAAAAATATTGAAATCATTCCAAGCATCTTTTCTGACCATAATGCATTAAGATTAGATCTCAATTACAGCAAAAAAACTATTAAAAATTCCAACATATGGAGGCTAAACAACACGCTTCTAAATAACCAACAAATCACAGAAGAAATCAAAATATGCATAGAAATGAATGAAAATGAAAACACAACAACCCCAAACCTGTGGGACACTATAAAAGCAGTGCTAAGAGGAAAGTTCATAGCAATACAGGCATACCTCAAGAAACAAGAAAAAAGTCAAATGAATAACCTAACTCTACACCTAAAGCAACTAGAAAAGGAAGAAATGGAGAACCCCAGAGTTAGTAGAAGGAAAGAAATCTTAAAAATTAGGGCAGAAATAAATGCAAAAGAAACAAAAGAGACCATAGCAAAAATAAACAAAGCCAAAAGCTGGTCCTTTGAAAGGATAAATAAAATTGACAAATCATTAGCCAGACTCATCAAAAAACAAAAGGAGAAAAATCAAATCAGTAAAATTAGAAATGAAATTGGAGAGATCACAACAAACAACACAGAAATACAAAGGATCATAAGAGACTACTATCAGCAATTATATGCCAATAAAATGGACGACGTGGAAGAAATGGACAAATTCTTAGAAAAGTACAACTTTCCAAAACTGAACCAGGAAGAAAGAGAAAATCTTAACAGACCCATCACAAGCACGGAAATTGAACAAAAGCCCAGGTCCAGACGGCTTCACAGCTGAATTCTACCAAAAATTTCGAGAAGAGCTAACACCTATCCTACTCAAACTCGTCCAGAAAATTGCAGAGGAAGGTAAACTTCCAAACTCATTCTATGAGGCCACCATTACCCTAATACCAAAACCTGACAAAGATGCCACACAAAAAAAGAAAGCTACAGGCCAATATCACTGATGAATATAGATGCAAAAGTCCTCAACAAAATTCTAGCAATCAGAATCCAACAACACATTAAAAAGATCATACACCATGACCAAGTGGGCTTTATCCTAGGGATGCAAGGATTCTTCAATATCTGCAAATCAATCAAAGTAATACACCACATTAACAAATTGAAAAATAAAAGCCATATGATTATCTCAATAGATGCAGAGAAGGCCTTTGACAAAATTCAACATCCGTTTATGATAAAAACTCTCCAGAAAGCAGGAATAGAAGGAGCATACCTCAACATAATAACAGCTATATATGACAAACCCACAGCAAACATTATCCTCAATGGTGAAAAATTGAAAGCATTTCCCCTAAAGTCAGTAACAAGACAAGGGTGCCCACTTTCACCGCTACTATTCAACATAGTTCTGGAAGTTTTGGCCACAGCAATCAGAGCAGAAAAAGAAATAAAAGGAATCCAAATTGGAAAAGAAGAAGTAAAACTCTCAGTGTTTGCAGCTGACATGATCCTCTACATAGAAAACCCTAAAGACTCCACCAGAAAATTACTAGAGCTAATCAATGAATATAGTAAAGTTGCAGGATATAAAATCAACACACAGAAATCCCCTGCATTCCTATACACTAATAATGAGAAAGTAGAAAAAGAAATTAAGGAAACAATTCCATTCACCATTGCAATGAAAATAATAAAATACTTAGGAATATATCTACCTAAAGAAACTAAAGACCTAAATATAGAAAACTATACAACACTGAAGAAAAGAAATCAAAGAGGACACTAATAGATGAAGAAATATACCATGTTCATGGATCGGAAGAATCAATATAGTGAAAATGAGTATACTACGCAAAGCAATCTACAGATTCAATGAAATCCCTATCAAGCTACCAGCGGTATTTTTCACAGAGCTAGAACAAATAATTTCACAATTTGTATGAAAATACAAAAAACCTCAAATAGCCAAAGAAATCTTGACAAAGAAGAATGGAACTGGAGGAATCAACCTGCCTGACTTCAGGCTCTACTACAAAGCCACAGTCATCAAGACAGTATGGTACTGGCACAAAGACAGAAATACAGATCAATGGAACAAAATGGAAAGCCCAGAGATAAATCCATGCACCTATGGACACCTTATCTTTGACAAAGGAGGCAAGAATATACAATGGAGAAAAGATAGTCTCTTTAACAAGTGGTGCTGGGAAAACTGGTCAACCACTTGTAAAAGAATGAAACTAGATCACTTTCTAACACCATACACAAAAATAAACTCAAAGTGGATTAAAGATCTAAATGTAAGACAAGAAACTATAAAACTCCTAGAGGAGAACATAGGCAAAACACTCTCCGACATAAATCACAGCAGGATCCTCTATGATCCACCTCTCAGAATACTGGAAATAAAAGCAAAAATAAAAAAATGGGACCTAAATAAAATTAAAAGCTTCTGCACAACAAAGGAAACCATTGGCAAGGTGAAAAGACAGCCTTCAGAATGGGAGAAAATGATAGCAAATGAAGCAACTGACAGACAACTAATCTCGAAAATATACAAGCAACTTATGCAACTCAAGTCCAGAAAAATAAACGACCCAATCAAAAATTGGGCCAAAGAACTAAATAGACATTTCTCCAAAGAAGACATACAGATGGCTAACAAACACATGAAAAGATGCTCAACATCACTCATTATCAGAGAAATGCAAATCAAAACCACAATGAGGTACCATTTCACACCAGTCAGAATGGCTTCGATCCAAAAGTCTAGAAGCAATAAATGCTGGAGAGGGTGTGGAGAAAAGGGAACCCTCTTACACTGTTGGTGGGAATGCAAACTAGTACAGCCACTATGGAGAACAGTGTGGAGATTCCTTAAAAAATTGCAAATAGAACTGCCTTATGACCCAGCAATCCCACTGCTGGGCATACACACTGAGGAAACCAGAACTGAAAGAGACATGTGTACCCCAATGTTCATCGCAGCACTGTTTATAATAGGACATGGAAACAACCTAGATGTCCATCAGCAGATGAATGGATAAGAAAGCAGTGGTACATATACACAATGGAGTATTACTCAGCCATTAAAAAGAATACATTTGAATCAGTTCTAATGAGGTGGATGAAACGGGTGCCTATTATACAGAGTGAAGTAAGCCAGAAAGAAAAACACCAGTACAGTATACTAACACATATACATGGAATTTAGAAAGATGATAATGATAACCCTGTATGTGAGACAGCAAAAGAGACACAGATGTATAGAACGGACTTTTGGACTCTGTGGGAGAGGGAGAGGGTGGGATGATTTGGGAGAATGGCATTGAAACATGTATACTATCATGTAAGAAACAAATCGCCAGTCTATGTTCGATACAGGATACAGGTTTCTTGGGGCTGGTGCATGGGGTTGATCCAGAGAGATGATATGGGGTGGGAGGTGGGAAGGGGGTTCAGGATTGGGAACTCATGTACACCCGTGGCTGATTCATGTCAATGTATGGCAAAACCAATACAGTATTATAAAGAAAAATAAAGTAAAAATAAAAATTAAAAAAAGTATTTACTGAATGTATTTACTGTATACCGTACTATGTTCCAGTATGTTGTGCTTAGTTGCTCAGTGGTGTCCAACTCTTTGTGACCCCATGGACTGTAGCCCACCAGGCTCCTCTCTTCATGGGATTTTCCAAGAAAGAATACCGAAGTGGGTTGCAGTGCCCTACTCCAGGTGAGCTTCTCAATCCAGGGATCGAACCCAGGTCTCCCACATTGTACTCAGATTCTTTACCATCTGAGCCTCCAGGGAAGCCTATGTTCCAGGGACAGGGAAGTACTATGTTCCAGAGACTGCCTAATCTCAGTGTTTAGTTCCCTCTTCAGTAAAATGGAGCTTTGTTAACCAAATTTATCTCACAGGTTGTATAAACAGGATGAGTATGGAAATAATGTACAAGATGGGAAGTGCAATAAAAATGTTACTTTATATATTGCTATTACTGCACCCACCTCTGTCCTTTTGTCTGGTATTGGGCAGGAGTTAAAACAAGAGTCAACTGACAAAACCAGCGGTATAAATTCTAGTACTCACAGAAGGTAGTAAATATGAATACTGATTTCATAAGCACAGTGACCAAAACGTCTGGGGCTTGAATTCTTTACATGTGAGAGTAACGTGTTAATTTCCCATACTTCTGTTGCACAAACAACAATACTATTTATTCTTATGGAAAATTATTTAGTGGGGTCTGATCTCTCTCGGTGCGACCCAAGCTAATCTTTCCTCTCCATCATCCCATCTGATCTTTTATAGACTACAAGACACACACACACAGAGGCGTCGGGGACCAGGCGCAGGCCTCTCACAAGGACTCCTTCCTACACGATACCGCCTGACACATGGTACCTGTGCAACAACAGCCCTCAATCCTTCAAAAGCACTGATCTGAAGGGCTTGTCCACGGCGATCAAAGCCGACAAGAAACAGGCAGGGTGAGGGGCGCGGGAGGAGGGAGGTGAGCCTTCCAGTATCAGCAACCAATCCTGGAGTACACCTCCAATCACAGGAGCTTGCGAACGTTCATTTGCAGATATTCTCCATCTATACGAGTCTGCGCTTAATAAAATTAATTTTTCTGTCAGTCTTGACTGACAAACCTCTTCTTTCTTATCTGCGAGTACTCTGTAAAATGAGAGAAAGAAATGGAAGAGGAACGGAGAGAATAGAGACACGTGGGGTGAGGGATCAAAGAAACGAGTCAGAGAGACGAGAGAAGAAACAAACATCTGTGGCTGTTTTCCCAGAGCCCGGCAAAGGAGCAGATGTACGCTCCTTAGAGCGAAGGGGGCGGGAAGGCGTTCCTGGGCGCCACTGGAGGGGAAAGACCGCGAGAAACGAGGGACTAGTGCCGAAAGGGAGAGTAAAGACAAATGGGCTGTACCTACAATCCCTACAGCAGCTCCCGCTGCCCAGGGAGCGACGCGGGAGCACAGCAACCGCCGCCGGGCCCACGCGCAGCGCTGAGGCAAACGCTGCAGGTTGCCAGAGTATGGGCGGGGCTAACGCGAGGGGGCGGGACTGCCGACTGCCGGCTGACTTGACGCGTTTAATTGGCGTCATGGTCGCCCCATCCTTCGGAGCCGGAGGTTTCTGGGGTCCTCTGGAACCGCCTGTTGTGTTTTCAGTTTATTCTACCCGTTCCACGTCTCTTCAGAGTATTGACTTATTGTGTTATAAAAGTCCGGAGATGGAGTTGACCTCAGAGGGCCGATAAGCCAAAAAACAACGCCAGGGGATGCATGTGCCGGAAGTACCTTGTCAAAACTTTAGCCGGTGTTTCCCTTTATGTCTAGTACAGCCTTAAAAGGAGCAGTTTCTGGGGTTAGGACTGCGCTCAAAGTTCAGCGCTGCCACTTTGTAGCTTTGGGACCACAGGCAAATATATAATCTCTCTGAACTTTGGGGTTTTCTTCTCTGTAAAGGATGTGGTGGTGGTGTGAGAATAAATTGAAAAGTGGCAAGTGTCTGGAACAGAATTTAATACAAAATAAACATTCAATATCCTATTTATTATCAGTGTAAAACCTTTGCTTTGTCTCCCCGCCCCACCCCATGAAATCTTATGTGGAAACCTTCATATGAAATAGAAGCAGAACTGCTTTTTTTTTTTTTTTTAAACAGCTTAGTTTTTTATTGAATGTGTTAATAAAGAGGTTTAGTCAAAAAGACCAAAGCCCATGTCATCATCAGACTCTTCAGATTCTTCTTCCTTTGCTTCTACTTTCTTCTCAGCTGGGGCAGCAGCGGTGGATGGGGCAGGACCTCCTGCAGGTGCAGCACCAGCCTCCGGGGCAGGTCCACCAGCCCCCACATTGCAGATGAGGCTCCCGATGTTGACATTGACCAAAGCCTTTGCAAACAAACCTGGCCAGAAAGGCGCAATATTTACACCGTCTGCTTTAATGAGGGCACTGATCTTATCCTCCGTGACCGTCACTTCATCGTCGTGCAGAATGAGGGCAGAGTAGATACAAACTGTGGGGGCTGCCAGGCACGGCGCTAGTCGCCGAATGAAGTGAGGGCCTCACCCCAAAACGGCCTTAGCTTCCTCTGAAGAACCGAGCACCTTAGCGGCAGCGGAGGAAAGAGCCAGAACTGCTCCTGAAGATGGGCCCGGAAAGTTTGGGTTCTCAGTGCCAAAGGTGGTCTTAAAGTTCCTTCTCTGGAGTCCCCAAGCTTCCTACAACATAGACAAAGACAAATTACAGAAAGTCCGAATTTCTTAGAAAGACAAACTCACCTTTCCTATTTTTTTTTCCCCTCTTTGATACTCCAAACCACTTTTTCTCCTGCACATACACACAAATTCCTTTTTGCCTCCATGTTTTTTCTTAAGTCCTTCGGTCTATGGGGAGTGTTCCTTTACCCCTTTTCTTATTTATCATTTAAGATTTTATTCAAATCACAACTCTTTCTTGGATGACTAAGAAATTCTTTTATTGTAACCCCTTACTACCTTCAGCATGGTATAGGTAGTTCATTTTCTGTTTTCCGAAAGTCAGAAAATAAGGACTGAAGTCATTTTCTTCCTTGTTTTATAAGAGTAGACAAGGTCTTTTGTGATTATAGGGTTAAGGAAATCCTTTGGTCTCATGGTAGGAAAGGAAAAAGCAAGGAGATTCCCAAGGTTACTGGGATGAAGAACAAATGGTAAAACTGGGAAGAAGGACCTTTGGGAGGAGCCTGCTTGCCTCCAAGACACTGCTGTAAGCCTCAGATGCCATGGACTGCTGGAGTTCAAGTGCTTTAAGGTTTACTGAAGGAAAACGGGAGGCATGTCAGCAAATAGAGTTTGGGAATTCTCACTAGGTCAGAGAATTCAGGCCATATTTAATTTTAGTAAACTAAAACATGTGATATCACTTGTTCCCAAAATGGCAGGAAGCAGTTCCCATCTGTTACACAAAACTACATAAATTATTCATACAGAAATATAATTCTGAAACATTTCAAAAATAATGTCCTTCATTTACTTAAAGACAATATAATAAAAATTTAATAATAATCACTTAAAAACACCTAAAGAAACATCTGAAGCCTTTTTGGTAATAAAAAAAAAATCAAGGATAAGTTAAAAACACATTGGTTATATTTGCAACAATGTAATTAAAAGCAAAACAAAAAACAAAACAGAAAAACTTATGAGGAACAAAAAGAACCTTAATCATGATAGCAGTATTCCCTAAGTTTGATATGAAAGTAGTTTCAAAAATATCTTTTATATAAATAGTTCTGTACTTCTGAAAGCACTTCAATAAAAGCAGAAATTTTGCCAATGACCAGCTTGGTATGATTTAAGTGCCAACTTTCTTTCCCAGTCTTACTTCTCACTACTTCTCTTTATCAACCTTAAGTGTCAGTCATTTATTGTACCCCCGGCTTTACTGTTTTCGCTCTTCGCTAATATACCAGCCCTCTACCTGGCTGTTCCTTTCTTTGCCTTATTCCCTAATATCAACTCATCAATCCAAATCATGTCCACTCTTCTAGATCCAGTTCACATATCATCTTTAAGAAGTTTTCCTCACTGAGAACAGTTTTGAATCATTCATTTGGATTACAGCTATTTGTACACATCTTAGTTCCTTGAAAGCTTTCTGAAGGCAAGTATTAGAGTCAGTCTCCCGCTAGAATTCAAGTTCCATCTTGAATATATTCTTCATCACTGTGTTCCCCAGGATCTAGCAAAACTGTCACACAGTAGGCAAGTTACAAGTGTATTTTGAGTGAATGAATGAATGGATTTTAAAACATAAACTCCCTAAAGGCAGAGATTTATCTGTTTTATTCATTGAAAAATTAATATTTGAATATTACAGGGTGAATAAGTAATTTTGGAAGGCTTAGCATTCATTATATACAACAAAAAATCTTCAATCTATATATGTTCACAGAAGTCAAATATATTTATATTGCCTTTCACCCAATGAATTCAGTGGATGAGGTATCATTCTGAAAATAAGACATCCCCCAGACTGCAAAAGTAAAATTTAAAAGAATCAAACTAATATGGGTGTTTGCATTAACAGTAGTTTCATTTTTCTTTCTTGTGCTTTTCTGGGTTCTAGATCTTCTGCAGTGAAAATGTATTATTTTGTAATCAGACAAAAATAATCAATACTATTTTTAAAGAATGTAATGGGCGAGATCATTTGCAAACATATGACTGAGGACATTTTGAGAACACTCAAGTCCAGTCCATGTTATATGGAGTTAATACCAAAAAGGAAAACACAGGAAGGTGAAAATAACTTAAAAAGCAGAAACCTAATCAGTCTGTCTAAAGAGAAACAAACACTTTTCAGAGGAGAGGTTGACAGCACCCACCTTAGGAAGAGCACAAGTTTACAGTGTTTGCTTGGTGCTGTCCTTGGAAGTATGAAGCCCTTGATGTGTACTGAATTCTGTTTCCCAACTAAATTCATAAGCTGAAGCCATAACCCCTCAATGTGATGCTGTTTGGACATGGAGAATCTGAGAGGTAATTATATTAGATGAGGTCATGAGGCTAGGGCCTTCATGGTGGGATTAGTGACTTTATTAGAGGAGACAACAGAGGGCTTGCATATTCTCCTCCATTCCCATCCCCTCACAACCCCCCTCCTCCCACCACCCCGTGAGAACCCAACGAGAAGGAGGCTATTAACACGCTAGGAAGAGAGTTCTCATCAGAGCTGGTCATTGCTGGCAACTCTCACATTTGACTTCCAGCCTCAGAACTGTGAGAAGATAAATATTGGTTGTTTACGTCACTCAGACTACGGTATTTTGTCATAGTAGCCTGAGCAGCTTAGATGCACTAAGTGGACTAAAATCTAAACTGTTATGTGGCAGGTAGGTTTCTGATACTGAAAGAGAATCTCCTCACTGATTCTGTTCATAACAACTTACTAAATGCCCACCCTGCTCCATGCCCTGTAAAAATTGCTGAGGATTCAAAGATGACCAAGATAAGGCTCCCACCCCTCAAGGGTTAATTTAATAGGCAACAAATCCATAAACTGAAAAAAGGACTACAAGTACTCTGATAGAAGTATGTATATGATACACCTTTCTTTCAGTCACCCAGAGGTTAGAGCAATGGTTTCCATCTGTGGTGGGGTGGGGTAAGTTTGATTGGCTTGAGTCAACAGCCTGTATCAAGTTAACTCTGAGTTTACCAACCAAGAAAAGAGCTGTGGTTTACTTTGTGGTGACAAAACAAACCTGAGACTTCACAGTGAGTCCTGCAGAGACCAACACCTCACAGAGAAAGTGAAAGTGTTAGTCATTCAGTCCTGTCCAACTCTTTGTGACTGTATGGACTGTAGCCTGCCAGGCCCCTTTATCCATGGGGATTCTCCAGGCAAGAATACTGGAGTGGGTTGTCATTTCCTGTTCCAGGGAATCTTCCTGACCCAGGGATGGAACCTGGGTCTCCTGCATTGTAGGCAGATTCTTCACTGAGCCACTAGGGAAGCCCACTGGACAGAGAGCCACAGAGATTTGGTTGTAGAGAGGTAGGCAACAAGTCGCCACATGCTCTGAAAATGGCATATTGGCAGTCACTTTTCAACTATTTCTAGGGGATTTTCAACTATTTCTACACTCTGAATTTCCATTTCTAATTCTTTCTTGGGGCCTTGAATATTTACAACAACATTCTTATTTACTTATACAAACTGTATTTTGTATTAGGAAGTATTCAAAGCCTGTTATGTTACATGGAGAAGAGTTACTGGTGAACATGGGAACCTGCACTAACTGCAGCACCCTTGGGTCTCCCATGCCTTTTGCTAAGTCCTAATCATCCCCACATCCTAGCCGAGGTCGTACTTTCTCTGGAGGCTGAGCCTAAAGTGCACCTCCCCCCTGACTTATGGGTTACTCCTGCTGTGAGCTCCCTGGCACCCCTGTACTTTCTGCATCTGGCACTTATCACACTGTTGTGCGATCTCTTGTTTAATGGTCTCTGTCCTCAATCAGACTGTCAGATCCCTAAGATGATCTGAGATGGTAAGATCTAAGATGGTAAGAACATTAGTCTCTATGATGTGCCTGGGTCACATCATGTTTGTTGGGTGACTCTCATTTCCGAGCCTGTGAAAGTAGAGGACCAGAGGAGCATTAAGTTTATGGTGCTACAACCAAGGCGTATCAGGCCAAGGAAGTCCACCTCTCTGAATCTTGGTATAAACGAGTCTCGTCCATGTTGAGAACATAAACACTAAGGGAACAGAGTCCCATAGAGGAACCAGAGTCAGGCTGACATAAAAATGAAAACTCTCTGGCTTCCTGTTATGCTAGATTAATAAAAAATAAGTTGGTTTCGAACAGCTTGAAAGTCATGGTGGGAAGGGTTGGAAGAGTAGTCTGATGACAAGGTTATTTCATGACATCTTAGTCTAATAACTAAATGAAGGGTGAATGTACCCTATACTCACTTATTTCAGAGCACTTATAGCCCTTTTTACCAATTGTTCATATGTTTGTCTTTATTAAATCAGAACCTTAGGTAGTCTAATAACAACATTATCTAAACATGATTATTCTAACAACTAGGCAGGAGCTGACCTAGAGTAGAGGAACTTAACAAGTGATACAAAAAAGCAGAAATGGTCAGTTGATTAAGTGGGATAAAATGAGACTTTTGCAGATAAGACTTTCTGATCTTCTCTACTGGCACGTCACAATTCCTGAAATTCCTGCCATAGAAGTCATTCTTTTGGTTAAAGTTACATCTTTAGATAGTCCTTGTTAACCTGTAGGAATATGCTACTAGGTGATGGTAACACCCAACACGATAGTACTTCTGGCTCTCAAATCTGGTCTTTCCATCTCCCGGGAATGTGAATGCTTAGTGAGAGATAATACTTTTCAGCTGGGTGGGTGTGATTGTCACCAACAGAATGTGCAAGGAGAGATGTGTCTGCTGCCACATCACTTCCTTAAAAATAAACTGCTTGTCTTGGGCTTCTTTTTTCTTCTTCTTCCTGAATACTAGAAAGGGGACTTTTGTCCTAAGCTAGGGCAAAGCAGAGCTCAGGATGGAAGGACATGGGTCTCTGAATAAACCTCATGAGCAGAGTAACCCTGTCAGCTGGTTTTGTAAGAGGAAAATACATTTTTCTATTTATTTAATTTTTCATTTCTTCATTATAGCAGCTTACGTTACCCTGATTAATATGGCATTCATGAGGCTGAGATAGATTTAAAAATTAGCTATCTCTTACCTAAAGAACAGGAAGAGCCTGAAAATGTGGGTCACAAAAAAACAAAGGGGTGGGTCAGGGCACTGCTTAGGTAGAAAGAAACTCAGATGAGCCACTGAAATGGGGGGCTCTGTGAAGCTAACTAGGGGGATAGGATTTAGTCTTTGGCATGTGGACAGGTGCAAGAGAAAGAACCAATTAAAATATTTTGTGTACTTTTAAAAATTTTTGGTGGGAACAATCAGAAATACTACTTCATAGAAAGATAGGTAAGAGAGAGAGAAATGGAAAAGAGGCAGATTAAGAGGGAAGGTAGAAATGGATGAAGGATTGTGTTAAAAACAAAAAGAAAAAAGGGCCCCAAACAATTCAAGGCATGAGAGGTTAGGTGACCATGAAGTATGAAATTGTGATGATAACACTAAGTCAGAGCAAGCTGTTGGCTAGCAAAACAGACACTGAAATTAAATTGTGGTAGTACACTAAAGTATCTACGTGTGCCGTAATTTGCCAGGCTCCTCTGTCCAGGGGATTTCCCAGGGAAGAATACTGGAGTAGGTTGCCATGCCCTTCTCCAGGGGATCTTCCGGACCCAAGGATCGAATCTGTGATTTCTACATCTACTGTATTGTA
This sequence comes from Ovis canadensis, assembly GCF_042477335.2. Classification (NCBI taxonomy): domain Eukaryota; kingdom Metazoa; phylum Chordata; class Mammalia; order Artiodactyla; family Bovidae; genus Ovis; species Ovis canadensis. The sequence continues at coordinate 37,859,825 of NC_091250.1, read as the reverse complement.
GGCAGATTCTTTACCGCTGAGCCACCAGGGAAGCCCCAAGTATACATGTCCCTATACAAACTAATAGATAATGATGAATAGTTATTTGAAGAAAAAAAATTAAGGAAGGGAGCAGGTTGGAGATGTAGAACATTACCACCATCCTGGTAATAGCTAAAAATGCTGTTTAAAAAAAAATAGCCACACTCTGGTTCTGTTAATTTACACTTAAACACTAAATATGTCAATATCCATCCGGATAAAACTAGTCTCTGCTAGTTGACAAAAGCAGGCACTGACAGCAGCCTTCTGAGGGCTGTATTCAGCATTCAGTCTTTTCACCTCTAAACTTGTATAGAAGTCTCTCCTTGATCTTCTTCATCTTTATGTTGTTCAGCTTTCTGGAGAAGTCTGGGGCCGAGCAAACCAATAAGTAGGCTTCCAACTGGGGCTGTGATGAGGATGGACAAAAATGCCACTGTCAACACATCCATTCCATATCCTTCTAACTGTTTCTCTCCATGTGATCTTGCTGTGTCCAAAGCCACAGATCCTATTGCAGCCTATGAAAGTTTAAAGGTAAAGTTGGAAGCATTATAAGATGAGCACATAGAAAAAAGGTGAATTGTGTTATCATTTGCAAAAACAAATGTCTTATTCTTTTGCTCAATTATGAAAGTTCTCTTAGTCCTGTTTCAAAATGTACTGCAGTTGATTTTAATGATCTGAAAGCTCTCCCTGCCCTTGCCAAGGGAAAGAATGATGATTCATATGTACCTATTTGCATAAGCCAAACTTACAAAAATATCAGGCAGATATATTTCAAAACACCAGGCAAATACAGACTTAGGATATTAATTAACTATAACAAGATTATACTAAATTCCTCCTGAATAAAGATGAAAGTTACTGGTCATCTCATTCTTTGATCTTTAGGAATTTGGAATTAAGAAAGGATAAGATGAAAAAATGCAGTGATATTTATTGGAAGATAGTGAAGTTCTAAATGAAAAAAATGTAAGAATATTGCTTCAGAGCCTAAACTAAAACATCAAGAAACTTGAAAGTGGTAGGCACCTTTGAAACGACGTTAATCTTATTAGGAATTTGATGAATTTTTTGCCTTAGGAGTTGGTGAAATGTTTTATTTAAAATTTATCTACTGGGAGGTATTATGAAAAATCTTTTAGAGACAAAATGCAATATTATCAATGCCACAAGGGAAATATATATTAATCAACCTGGTTATCCCCTTATTTCACAGAACACAACAATGTTGATCTCCAGGACAACACAACAAAAGAGAAAATATCAGTGTGGATGAGACACAGTGGCAGAGACTACTAATTGCCCATGATATCTGAATGCCCCTTTACCCTTCTATAATAGAAGTGGCTGGGTTTTAGCTGGTCACATTGCTGTTCAAATAGAGACTTTTTTTTTTCAGTCTTCTTTGCAAATAGTTGCAGCTATATATCTAAGTTTTGGCCACTGAGAGGTGAGCGAAAGTGATAAATGCTTCTTTTAATTGTTCCCTGAAAAGAAATGGACCTTACTATTTTCCCCTTGCCATTGGATGGAAATGGTGAAAGCTGGACTCATGGATGAAAAGCATAAGAACAGCAGTTACCTTGCCAGCTCTGGAATGGTCATTCTTGACCACTGGTTAGAAAGAAATAAAAAGTCTATCTCATTTAGTCCCCGCGTTTGAGGGGTCTTTGCTATGGTATATCACCTTGTGCCAGAACTAATTCAACATTTCATGAATGCTCAGCAAGAACTGCACACATTACAATATACATTTCCCTTTCAGTTCTCTGTTGTATGTGTAAATGTGTACATGTGTGTATGTTTAGGGGGTTTGTATGTTTTCTAAGATGGCATTTAAAGTATACTTCTTATGGGTCATAGACAAAAATAGTTTAAGAACACTAATATGGAAAAAATATATAAGAAAGTCTTGTTTCTTGTGCAGTGGCAAAGAAGAAAAAGGGAAATTCTATACAATAATTGCTTTGAGAACATGCATTATTCAAGACAACCTAGATAATTTCTCCTTAGTTTAAAACTTGTTTTCATAGCGGGAAAGTGCCATCCTTCAAGTTTTAACTTTAGAAACAAATCTTTCATACCAAAGCAACTAGAGTGATTATTTTTGCTATTTTACCTGCTAAAGTTACCAGAGACAGTGTGGAGGCGGGAGACTGAGGGAGAAACTACTCTATGTACTGTACTATATTAACCTCATAGCATTCTTAGTCACCATGTTTATGTCTCAGACTCCTATGAATGTATGATGGAAAGAAAAACTTCTCTGAAGCCACACAAAATCTGGCATATTGTTCCAGACCAGCATACACATCTCTCAAAGCTTCCTAAATTAACATCTGATTTTCGTTTCATGAAACGAGAAATTTATACACTTAAATAATCACAAAATAATCAAGGATGAAACAAGTCTCATTTCTTGTAATTAGTTGGAGAATATACAATACCATCAGGGACATGTTACATTTGCAACAAACGATCTGTACAGTTCTAATTTAATTAGCAATTACAGGTATGCTACCAAATACCTGGCAAATCCTTCCAAGCACCTATTGGTTAGTGCCTTGTTCACCGGCGTGCACAAATTTTGGGTCATATGATTGTTTGTCAGGAGGTTCAGCTGGTTTGACAATTTTAAATATCAACTAATAATCGAGGAAATAAAGCATTTTCTGAGTTATTTCTCAATAAATCTTTCTCCATTATATATAAAGACTGTAGTCAAGCATAACTGATCATCAATCACATAGTTACATACATTTCAATACTAAGATGGGCTATGCTATTTATTGAAATGAAGAAAGTTAATAACTATCTCTAGGTTATTTAGAGAGCTCTGAGTGAAAATTTCAAACTCTTCCTTCCTGCTAGGTACTGTCTAGTAGTACAGGGATTTATTGGATTTTCAGTTGTACTCTGGTGATCTAAAGAAATTTAAATGAGCTGTCATACTTATGAATCAATATACCAAGAATAAAACTTTTAAAGAGTAAATCAGTATAAAATCTTATCATAAATCAAACTTCATATACTTATTTTCACCAAATTTGAACAAGCTCTCTTATTAAAAATTTCAAGATATCATATAGAAATAGGAATTAAAATCCATTATTACCTGGACTGTGGCCTTTGGAAGCCATGCAAAAGAAATAAATATCTTTTCCTTAATGTTAAAACCAGCAAAACACACGATCAGATATGTGACTGAAATTCGTATTAATACTGCAATGCCCAGGGTGGCAACACAAAGACCTGTAAGAAATACTCAGTTTTCAGACATAATGAAATACTGAGGGGATAAAAACCCCTGAATCTCATAATTACTGATTCAAAAGTCTTTCAACAGAAGCCTAAAAACATTCAAAAAATTAAAAAGACAAAATGGCAAGGTATAATTTATTAAAACATCAATATTAAGGACCAATCAGACCACTTGTTTAAAAGAAGGTATTTCCCCTTGGTTTTTTAGTAAAATGCAAAAGAGTTATTTGACCTGAAAAGAAACCAGGGTATTCCCCTAAAATAAAAACAGAAATTAAACATATTTAAATTTTTACAAAGGAGATTTGAAGGTTATTTTATGCTTTATAGCAAGAACAACACTTTCTTTCATGTGTTTATTTTTAAAGAATTTATACAATAATAACTGTACATGGCAGGATTTGGACTAGGTACTAGTACACAGAAATATAAATAGACTGCTTCTATGAATATCAAAGACAGAAACATAAACAACTAATTAATATACTATAAGGTAAATACAGTTTAAACATACTGGTAAGAGGGCATAGGAAAATAAAACATTATTATTTTTAACAAAGTGGATGAGAATTCTTTACAGAGTATGAAGAAGTGATATTCAAAATATTTATGAACCATTATGGATGTAATGAGCCAATCAGAACAGAGCTGGCTGGGCACTGACCAATCAGAACAGACATCAGCACTCTACATCTGTTTCCTCATACTGGTGTGTATACTGACAACCCATTAGTCCTGGTTGTCATATACAGCTATATTCAATCAGCATTTAGAAGTCTTTGCTAGTAAAGTTCATCCTGATGTGCAAAATAAGGGATTGTGACTTGGCCACTGGAGGCTACTGGACCTGAGAAAGCCACAGCTAAAGTGACTGCTAACTAACAGGGTAGTATTTTAAAAAGTAACTTTGGTTGAGTATTTACTCTGTGCCAGGTTCCATAGTCAGCTTTAAGTGCACTACTTTATTAAATCCTTACAACCTGTGGGGTAATTAGTCTCATTTTACAGTTGAAAACAATGAAGTTCAAAAAGGAACAGAAAATTGAGAACAATTTTTTCAAGTTGAAAAGGCTTATAAAAGGGAAAGACATTGCAGGAAGCTCTAATGTAAATCTGCAATAAAGTTTTTTTTTAACAGAAAAGTTTTGTAGCTTTTTGTTGGAGGATATTCTCTCAGGTTGATATATTTTCAAAGGTATTTGTTGCTGAAGTACAAGGTACAAAAGAGATAATACCATTCCCAGGAGGGAACATTGAAAGTTTGGGGAGACGATGATGAGGAAGATTGAGACATATTGAGTTTAAAGTTTTGTGGGGCTTATGAGTGGTGATGTCCAATCAACCACTGGATATACAGATTTAAAGATTTTGGAATTATATAGTTTACAATCAAAGTCACTTACTCCTTGGAAGAAAAGTTATGACCAACCTAGACAGCATATTGAAAAGCAGAGACATTACTTTGCCAACAAAGGTCCGTCTAGTCAAGGCTATGGTTTTTCCAGTGGTCATGTATAGATGTGAGAGTTGGACTGTGAAGAAAGCTGAGCGCCGCCGAATTGATGCTTTTGAACTGTGATGTTGGAGAAGACTCTTGAGAGTCCCTTGGAGTGCAAGGAGATCCAACCAGTCCATTCTGAAGGAGATCAGCCCTGGGATTTCTTTGGAAGGAATGATGCTAAAGCTAAAACTCCAGTATTTTGGCCACCTCATGCAAAGAGTTGACTCATTGGAAAAGACTCTGATGCTGGGAGGGATTGGGGGCAGGAGGAGAAGGGGACGACCGAGGATGAGATGGCTGGATGGCATCACGGACTCAATGGACATGAGTTTGGGTAAACTCTGGGAGTTGGTGATGGACAGGGAGGCCTGGCGTGCTGCGATTCATGGGGTCGCAAAGAGTCGGATATGACTGAGCGACTGAACTGAACTGAATCAAAGTCACTGAGTGCAGATGAGCTTGGGAAAGTGATAAAGAGTGAGAAGCATAGGAGCCATATATACTGTAAAGACTCAAAGGGCACTAGAAAATACAAAGTTTCCAACTTCAATGTGAAAGTGTTTTAAAGAGGTTAATAGCATCAAATGCTGATATGAGATCAAGTAAAATAAAGACTCATAAATATTCAGTGGATTTAATAACATAACCTTGATAAGAGCAGGGCTGGCTGTGTGTTAGGGCAGAAGCTAAACTTAATGCACTGAGGAAGCGAAAGAGAACTGAAATGGAAAAGTGGAATATAGGTAACCTTTTGGAAAAGTTTGAAAGGAGGAAGAAAGAGATAGAATGGTAGGTGAGGAGAGCAGTGAAAGGAGAAAGGATGTGTGTGTATATATATATATATACATATATATGTACACATATCCTTTATAAATACATATATGTGTGTACTTATTTAAATTTTGATTGTGATAAAATATACTTAACAAAAATCACCATCTTAATCATTTAAAAACTTACAGTTTAGTAAGTATCAAGTTAAACATTCATATTTTTGTGCCACAAATATCCAGAATGTTTTCATCTTATAAAACTGAAACTCTGTACCCATTAGACAACAAATTCCCATCTCCCCATTTCCAAGATCCCTGGCATCATTCTACTCTGCTGCTGCTGTTGCTGAGTCACTTCAGTCGTGCCCGACTCTGTGCGACCCCATAGATGGCAGCCCACCAAGCTCCCCCGTCCCTGGGATTCTCCAGGCAAGAACACTGGAGTGGGCTGCCATTTCCTTCTCCAATGCATGAAAGTGAAAAGTGAAAGTGAAGTTGCTCAGTCGTATCCGACCCTCAGTGACCCCATGGACTGCAGCCTTCCAGGCTCCTCCATCCATGGGATTTTCCAGGCAAGAGTACTGGAGTGGGGTGCCATTGCCTTCTCTGTCATTCTATTCTACATTTCTATGAATTTGACTCATATAAATAAAATCATACAGTATTTGTCTTTTTATGATTGGCTTATTTTATTTAATATAATGTCCTCTAGGTTCATCCATGCTATAGCATGAATCAGAATGGGATATTATTTCAAGATAAGAGAGATTAAAGTCCATTTAACTTCTGAAGAAGAGGAAACTGTGACAAGGCTACTTGAAGATGTATGAAAACAGGGGAAGAATCTATGCATGAGATTCAGAAAGAGGTGGCAAGGACCAGGAGCCCCTGTATGGATGGAAAAATAACGTAATGCAACGAAAGGAGGAAATAATGAGTATATGTGCGTAAATTAATTCTTAAATGAAGTGCTATGAATTAAGAGTTTTAACATGATGGCTAGCAAATGTGTGGGCTTCCCTCATAACTCAGTTGGTAAAGAATCTGTCTGCCGCGCAGGAAACTCAGCTTCGATTCCTGGGTAGGGAAGATACCCTGGAGAAGGAAACAGCAACCCACTCTAGCATTCTTGCCTGGAGAACACCACAGACAGGGGAGCCTGGCAGGCTATGGTCCATGGGGTTACAAGAGTCAGACACGACTGAGCGAATAACCACCACAGCAAATGTGTGAATGAATCAAAGAATGAACAAACATTTCTATTCTATGGGTACATATTATTACATGTTATAGGACTCACTAGTTATCTTTAAGATTCTGGCTCTTGATCAGGGCAAGGCTACATGACCATTTTTACCCTTGGGAAACAGACCTGCATTTTACTGATGGTAGTCAGCAATGTCACTTTTCTTTACAAGGAACAATATTAAGGGTGTAAAATTTACTGTCTTAGATTGACAAACATTATTTTCTAACCAACAACTCCGATAACAGGAATCAGTGAACACATACCTACTAAAGATATCTCAACTGAATATAGATAGAAGGAGTTGATTTTAGCAAAAGTAGTACTTTGAAATTCTTACCTATAGTTTCTGGTCTGAGAGCTGCAATTGACACCTCTGCTCCAATCAGTCCAAAGAGAAGGGGCTGAAAGATGTCCCAGGCAACTGCTATAACTTTTTCAACATCTGTCTAAAAGAAACACACACACACACGGATTTTCATTACATGAATTCAGAATTTCTAAGAATTTTACTAATTTGAAATTTGAGTCAATTTGACCTGCGACAGCCTTTACCTCTGTATTATCTATAAATGAGTTAGTTCAAAGGCAACAAAAAATTGCACAAAGATAGTTCTAATACAATTAAGATATTATGTGAGATACTTTAGTGTTGGTTTATACATAAGAGTGAATTATAGAATCTTACAAAGTAATTTTAGAACTTCTGTTTCTGAATATACAATCTGTGTATATGCATATATTATAATGAATATTATTACATTAATTGTATTCTTATTTCATTTAATAGTTAAAAATTTTGTTAATTTTCATTTAAAAATATGATTTAAAGGCTTAATATTTGCACATATATCTAGATACTCATCGCATAATTCCTGCATAGTAATCTAGGAAACTAGGAAATACCATAGTTTATTCAATAATTTCTTTATTTATAGGTCTTTGTTTCCAATTTTACCTTTATAAAAACATGTTGTTTATGGTTATCTCAAATTATGCACAAAAGCACAATCCAGGTATAACAAAGTGCTGCGCCAGTTATTAATTTATTGCTATTTGGCCCCTAATCTGCCTTTCCTTGTTTCTCTGCAGAAAATGGAGCTGGGCTCTTTATATAGTTCTCCTTTGCCAGCTGGTACCATATTAAAAAAGCTAAATGGCTGTCTGGGGAGGCCTTACAAATAGCTGTGAAAAGAAGAGAAGCGAAAAGCAAAGGAGAAAAGGAAAGATATCAGCATCTGAATGTAGAGTTCCAAAGAAGAGCAAGGAGAGATAAGAAAGCCTTCTTCAGCGATCAGTGCAAAGAAATAGAGGAAAACAACAGAATGGGAAAGACTAGAGATCTCTTCAAGAAAATTAGAGATACCAAGGGAACATTTCATGCAAAGATGGGCTCGATAAAGGACAGAAATGGTAGGGACCTAACAGAAGCAGAAGCTATTAAGAAGAAGTGGCAAGAATACACAGAAGAACTGTACAAAAAAGATCTTCACGACCAAGATAATCACGATGGTGTGATCACTCACCTAGAGCCAGACATCCTGGAATGTGAAGTCAAGTGGGCCTTAGAAAGCATCACTACGAACAAAGCTAGTGGAGGTGATGGAATTCCAGTTGAGCTGTTTCAAATCCTGAAAGATGATGCTGTGAAAGTACTGCACTCAATATGCCAGCAAATTTGGAAAACTCAGCAGTGGCCACAGGACTGGAAAAGGTCAGTTTCCATTCCAATCCCAAAGAAAGGCAATGCCAAAGAATGCTCAAACAACCACACAGTTGCACTCATCTCACATGCTAGTAAAGTAATGCTCAAAATTCTCCAAGCCAGGCTTTAGCAATACGTGAACCGTGAACTTCCAGATGTTCAAGCTGGTTTTAGAAAAGGCAGAGGAACCAGAAATCAAATTGCCAACATCTGCTGGATCATGGAAAAAGCAAGAGAGTTCCAGAAAACCATCAATTTCTGCTTTATTGACTATGCCAAAGCCTTTGACTATGTAGATCACAATAAACTGTGGAAAATTCGGAGAGAGATGGGAATACCAGACCACCTGACCTGCCTCTTGAGAAACCTATATGCAGGTCAGGAAGCAACAGTTAGAACTGGACATGGAACAACAGACTGGTTCCAAATAGGAAAAGGAGTATGTCAAGGCTGTATATTGTCACCCTGCTTATTTAACTTATATGCAGAGTACATCATGAGAAATATCAATAACCTCAGATATGCAGATGACACAACCCTTATGGCAGAAAGTGAAGAGGAACTAAAAAGCCTCTTGATGAAAGTGAAAGAGAAGAGTGAAAAAGTTGGCTTAAAGCTCAACATTCAGAAAACTAAGATCATGGCATCTGGTCCTATCACTTCATGGGAAATCAATGGGGAAATAGTGGAAACAGTGTCAGACTTTATTTTTGGGGGCTCCAAAATCACTGCAGATGGTGATTGCAGCCATGAAATTAAAAGATGCTTACTCTTTGGAAGTAAAGTTATGATTAGATAGGATATTAAAAAGCACAGACATTACTTTGCCAACAAAGGTCTGTCTAGTCAAGGCTATGGTTTTTCCAATAGTCATGTATGGATGTGAGTGTTGGACTGTGAAGAAAGCTGAGCACCGAAGAATTGATGCTTTTGAACTGTGGTGTTGGAGAAGACTCTTGAGAGTCCCTTGGACTGCAAGGAGATCCAGCCAGTCCGTTCTGAAGGAGATCAGCCCTGGGATTTCTTTGGAAGGAATGATGCTAAAGCTGAAACTCCAGTACTTTGGCCACCTCATGCGAAGAGTTGACTCATTGGAAAAGACTCTGATGCTGGGAGGGATTGGGCGCAGGAGATAGGGGCGACAGAGGGTGAGATGGCTGGATGGCATCACCGACTCAATGGATGTGAGTTTGAGTGAACTCCGGGAGTTGGTGATGGACAGGGAGGCCTGGCGTGTTGCAATTCATGGGGTTGCAAAGAATCAGACATGACTGAGCGACTGAACTGAACTGAACTATATTAAATATTGTTAGTAGAGAGGCTGAAAGCTATGACAAGAGAAGGTGCCCTTCCTGGTTTCTGTGGCTCCTCCTGCCAAGATCTTCCAGTACAAGGCTCCTGCAGCCTGGGTGTCTTCTCCAGTACCAGGCTCCTATAGTGCATGGGGCCTGCAGCTTCCCCCAGGCTATTTCTAGGGTGGTTTCATCCCCACCTCCCATGGGCAATATACCTTTCCATGTACCCTGGTGGGTGGATTTCCTTTGAGTTAGGAGAGTAGATTTCTGGTAAATTTTGTAGGCAGGGTGCCATGGTGATTTCTCTGTCACCCAGTGACCAAGGCTCTGACCAGGTCTGGATTCTCAGCTCTGAGGTTGGGAGTAGGGACGTGAGAGGGGGAGGCAGAAGGGTATGGTTTATTTCCACCTTAGAAGTTTATAGCTGCTATTCCCCAATGGCTCACCAGGTAAAGAGTCCCCCTGCAATCCAGGAGACACAGGAGATGTGGGTTCAATCCCTGGGTTGGGAAGACCCCTTGGAGAAGGAAAAGGCAACCCACTCCAGTATTCTTGCCTGGGAAATCCCATGGACAGAGAAGCCTGGTGGGCTACAGTGCATGGTGTTGCAAAGAGTCATATACAACTGAGTATATAAGAACAGCACACACTCTTATAATTTTTAGGGGTCTCTTTACGTCTTACAAGCCAACCCCTTGTTAACTGATCCCTGGGATGTTTAATAATAAACTTCTCTATTCCAGTTACTATGTGATTTCTCTCTCCTTACAAGATCCTGGTTGATATGAGCATAACTTTATAAAACTTAATTCAAACATCCTAGGAAAAGACTCACACAATTGACCATGTAAAACTAAAGTGTCTGTGGCAAAGCAAACCATAAAAAAAATAGTGATAAACCAAGAGAAAATAACTGTACTATGTGTAACAGATAAGGAAAAATACCCAATCATTAAGAAAAAGATAGAGATCCTAGTAGAAAAATGGGCAATGCAAATATACAAGTAGTCATACAAGAAACACAAATGGCCTCAAAGCATGACACTGAAACTCAGTAGTCAGAGAAACACAAGTTGAAACAATATACCATATTTTGGGGGAAGGCATAACCACATTGGGAAAAAAAAACCTACAATGTAATATATTTGCAAGATTGCAAGCACACTCAGCCTAATTGGTAGGAGAGCAAACTGACAATTTTGTTTTTTCTTTTGGAAGGCAATGTAGCAGTGCCCATTACAGTACCTAAGAATTTACATTTAACAGACTTTTTTCAGTCAACATTATGAATCTATATTTTTGGTCCACAGTTTTACCCTTAAAATTACACATTTTCCATATCTGTATGGAACTCTGACAGAGGATTACATTGCTTCTCTACTTTCTTCATTATTATTTCTGATATGTTTATTAGGGTGAAGATTCTATTTCTCTTAGCTTATCAATGTTGAAAGACAGCATATGTGAGGGATTCAGTTGATTTATGTATACAGTTCTATTTCTATATTATGAAAAAAAAGTTATGCTTCCATATCATAAGGAATCAGGTTCAAATTCTGCCACCCATTAACTGTAAGTCACCTGCCCTTAGCACCTCATTTTTCTCATCTGTAAAGTAGAGGTTTATATTAAAAGACATCCAAGATCCTTTGTCATTTAATGACAATTTCTAGTTTTGTCAAAAAATGTCCAGTTGCCAACATTCCACATATCGTTAAATTTTACTTTTGAATTTAATCCTTAGAGTATATCATAGCTAAAGCTCAGACTTTAGTTGATATTTAGTTGTGAAGAATGAAATTTAACTCTATTAATCTTAGTTTTACTTAGGCTTTTGTTGACAGGACTAAATTGCTTAAGGAAAGTCCTCAAAAATATTTCAATATTTCATATATTCGGAACTCCAATGAGAGCAGAAGTCCTAAAGAGTTTTCCCTATCAAATTACTTTTATTTCTAAACTGTAGGCAAAGGCCATGCTTTGCTTTTTATCTGTAACACTTTAGAACTAATTGGATATGGGCTTTATCAGATATGGGCTTATATATTATGAACTTTTAAAAGGGGAGAAGAGTCACAATGTAGCTTTTTTTGGTGGCTTTTTCATAATTTAAAAACCAAAATAAGTTTATTTACAAAAGAGAATCAAGCCACAGAAATAAGATACTTATAAAAGAAGATGAGCTAGGGAATTCCCTGGTGGTCCAGTGACTGACACACTGAACTTTCCTTGCCAAGAGCATGGGTTCAGTCCCTGATTGGGGAAGTAAGATCCCACAAGCTATATAGGGCAGTCAAAAAAAAAAAAAAAAAGGAAGAAGAAGATGAGCCAAAAGGAAAGAAGATTGTGTTGTCCATTAAAATTTAAGGCCACTTTATACATCTCTATGTACCAATGGTAAGAATCTTCAAAAATATAAATCACTTTCAAGGATGGACAAAAAGGAGAAAGTTAAGAGAAATGAAAGTTTCATCAGGGGTTAAATGTCTATCTAAGTGGATACGTCTCTTCTTAGAAGAACAATTCAGTATTCAGGACATCCAAAATAAAACAGAAAACAAACCCTCATAACTATAAAGGTCATCAAGAAGGACTGAATTTGAAAATAAATGAAAAAAAATAGATGACAGAGGCTTAAAAAAGGTGAGTGCACTTGAATAAAATACAACAGATGGCAAGATGAATGATTAAATGGAAAACCAAGAGGAAAGTAAGAAATATCATCAGAAACTATAGGCACAAGTGAATTTTATAAAATACTTTAGATTTTCAAAGTTTAACTCAAAACATCATTAGCATTTATTGCTATAGCAATAATGTACTTGAGTTAAACTTTGAAAATCTAAAGTATTTTATAAAATGTTTTTTACAAATGTTTACTAATGCTTCATTTCCATTTCCCCATAAAATAGCCACAGTTCTTTAGATGTTGTTATTAGTTTCTTCATTAGTTTCTTCATTACAGTTGGGAAAACTGAGTATTAGAGAAGATAGATGACCTTTGGGTGATTATGCAGCTCAAGAGTCATAGAACCAGGATCGGAAGCAAGGTCTCTGTTAAATTAAATTTTATGTTCTTTTTATAATACTGTGCTGCTCTGGAGAGTTCCTGCCACAAAACTGATTCAGTGAAGATTCGTTTTCCTTTCTTTAGGGCAACAGTTTGGCATATTCAAATGGTGTGTTCTCATCCTCGCTCTGCCACTTACTGGCTTTGTGACGTTAGGCACTGTATCCAGTATTTCTAAGCCTTGGTGTCCTCATTTGTAAAATGATCTGATATCTACTTTTCAAGGTAATAGTAGGGAATAAATGTATGTAAAACTTCACTTGGAAAGAAATCTTCAAGGGGAAAAAAAAATAGTTTGGAGGAAAGGTCCTAGTAAGAGATTCATAGATCTGATCACATGAAAGTATCTTTGTGTTAAAAAATGAATGATATAAAAAGGCACAAAAAGCTAATTTCATATATAGAAACATGTGTATATGTGTATATATATCTTATAGGTCAATAATCAATGCATAAAAGACCTTTAGAAGATAATGCATAAAAGACCTAGCAAAGAAAAATAAAAAATACAAGGGGCAAAGTATATGAAAAAATATGCTTTTAAACTGTGATGTTGGAGAAGACTCTTGAAAGTCCCTTGGACCACAAGGAGATCAAACCAGTCAATCCTAAAAAGGAAATCAATCCTGACTATTAATTGGAAGGACTGATGCTGAAGCGCCAATACTTTGGCATCTGATGCAAAGTGCCGACTCATTAGAAAAGACCATGATGCTGGGAAAGATTGAAGGCAGGAGAAGTGAATGACAGAATACAGAAGATGAGATGGTTGGATGGTATAACTGACTCAATGGACATGAGTTTAAGCTCCCAGAGATGGTGAAGGACAGGGAAGCCTGGCATGCTGCAGTTCATGCAGTTGCAAAGAGTCAGACATGACTGAGTGACTGAACAATAACAATTAATCAAAGAAACATAAAATAAAACAAGATACCACTTTTTATCTGTCAGCATGGCTAAAGGTTATAAACAATAATCTTCTAAGCCAGTGGCTCACAAAATGTGGGGCTTCCCTACCAGCTCAGTTGGTAAAGAATCTGCCTGCAATGCAGGAGACCTCAGTTCAATTCCTGGGTTGGGAAGATCTGCTGGAGAAGGGATAGGCTACCCACTCCAGTATTCTTGGGCTTCCCTTGTGGCTCAACTGGTAAAGAATCCACCTGCAATGCAGGAGACCTGGGTTTGACCCCTGGGTTGGGAAGATCCCCTGGAGAAGGGATTCCCTGGAGAAGGGAAAGGCTACCCACTCCAGTATTCTGGCCTGGAGAATTGCATGGACTGTATAGTCCATGGGCTTGCAAAGAGTCAGACACAACTGAGTGAAATGTGGTCCCAGATTAGCACCATCAGTATCACCTGGAGACTTATTAGAAGTCAAATTCTAAAGCCTCACTGTAACTAAGTCAGAGATTTGGGGGTGGGGCCCAGAAATCTAACCCAGGAAGACTTCCAGGTGATTCTGATGCATGCTTAAGTCTGTGAAACTATTCTAAGCTGATGAGGGTGTAATGATAAAGGTGCCTCATATATTACCAGTAGAAGAGTAAATGCATACTCTTTTTACCATTCTCTGGAAAGCTTTTTGGTAATGTGTGTCAAAAACCTCATCACGTTCGTATTGTTTGACCCCCCAAGTTTCACTGTTAGGAATCTGCCCTAATGAAATGATGAGAAACAGAATTCTAGCATAATTAAAAATAGCAGAGAAGGGAAATAACCTAAATATCTAACTGTAAGGAAATGGTTTTAGAAAAATTATGGGGCATCTCTACGTGTGTGTGTATGAGTGAGTATGTGCATTGTGGTTTGTGTGTATGTGTATAAAGGGATATACACAGGAGAGTAAACAGAGGTATATATGAAAAACAAGGTGCCTAGTTCTTTCACTGGGTTGTGGATTAACACTGACTTTATGCTGCAGGCAATTCAGGCAAAATTAAGACACATGCACTCAAACAGATGCTCCGTTTTGGTTTATAGCAATCTTTTCTATATAACCCACATTATATTTTGGAAAATAGTGTTAACTGACACAGCAAAATCTGCCTTTCCCTCTTGGTCTTTCGTGTCCATAGCTAGTGGTCACTTAGAGTAGGGATCGGTGTCCCCCTTGATTTCCCTGCTGCTAAAACTGCTGCTCTATTCCAAATGATGTGGCCCTTTGGTTTTCAAAATCCTATCACTTATGAAGTGAGAGATTTAATTTTAAATCATAAAGTTTAGAAGTATGTTTTTAATATATTTGACATGTGTCTCAATTTGGCTCAAATAGGTGTCCAAATATAAAAATGTGCCCTGTGCAATGACGCTGCAGCTGTACAATCAGGGTAGCACAAGTTGCTCCGGAGTCAAACCTGAGCTTAAACACCAGTGCCACTTTTAAATTTTGTGACCTTGACATTTTTTTTTAAAGTTCTTCTGATTTACAATCTCTATAAAATTGAAATGGTAATACTTTCTCAAAGTTTCTTTTGTGAAAATAAGTGAGGATATTCAGTGCCTAGTATAATGCCTTACACAATGACAATAACAGTCCTTAGCTCCTTTCCCTCTTTTTACCAAAGTCAGTTTAATATAATGAGTTGGTTGTAACTTTTGAAAAATTTTGAAGAGGTGAAAATAGAAAGCATTTTTCTGTAAAATTCAATGTGAAGAAACTTACTATAAGCATATTTGAAAATCTTCCTATTGAATACATGCAAGTAAATAAGCTAAAATATTTCAGTAGTTTACAGCACTGTTGGCTTTAGGTAGAGAAATTGTAAATGAGTTTTTTCTTTCCTTTGCTTTCTGTCTCAGAAATAAAATTGATATTATTTTATATATAAACATTATAAAAATTAAATTAAATATTTAAAATATTAAATTTTAATATAAAAATAAGTTTTATAATTTAGTATGAAATAGTAATTTCATACTCAGAAATAAAATTGTTCTCTTTACTAATTTCTTTTATAACTGAAAGAGTAAAGGTTACCACTGAAAGAGTAAAGGCTGAGTAAAGGTTACCACTAAGAAGCTAAGGTTATGTTTGACAGAAAACAACAAATTCTGTAAAGCAATTATGCTTCAATTAAAAATAAATTAATTAAAAATAAAAAAAGAAGTTAAGGGACAGAGTCCAGTCTCAGCCACTATTTGGCTGCAACTCACAAGCAACTCCAAGTAAGAATGACCCAGCTGAACCTGCGATGTTGGAGAAGACTCTTGAGAGTCCCTCAGACTGCAAGGAGATCCAACCAGTACATCCTAAAGGAAACTGGTCCTGAATATTCATTGGAAGGACTGATGCTGAAGCTGAAACTCTAATACTTGGCCACCTGATGTGAAGAACTGACTCATTGGAAAAGACCCTGATGCTGGGAAAGATTGAAGGTGGGAGAAGAAGGGGACAACAGAGGATGAGATGGCTGGATGGCATCACTGACTCGATGGACATGAGTTTGAGCAAGCTCTGAGAGTTGGTGATGGACAGGGTAGCCTGGCATACTGCAGTCCATGGGGTCGCAAAGAGTCAGACACGACTGAATGACTGAACTGAACTGAACTGACATATGTCTAATTTCTTCATTAAACTGAATAGCATATAATCCTGTCAAGGTTAAATCTACAAAAATGTATCTTAAATAAATGGCAATCATCTAATTTCCATAATACTTATTAATAAAATGAATAACTGCATACTTATGGCTGGAGAAGGAAATGGCAGCCCACTCCAGTATTCTTGCCTGGGGAATCCCATGGAAGGGAGGAGCCTGGTAGGCTACAGTCCATGGGGTCGCAAAGAGTCAGACACGACTGAATGACTGAACTGAACTGAACTGACATATGTCTAATTTCTTCATTAAACTGAATAGCATATAATCCTGTCAAGGTTAAATCTACAAAAATGTATCTTAAATAAATGGCAATCATCTAATTTCCATAATACTTATTAATAAAATGAATAACTGCATACTTATGGCTGGAGAAGGAAATGGCAGCCCACTCCAGTATTCTTGCCTGGGGAATCCCATGGAAGGGAGGAGCCTGGTAGGCTACAGTCCATGGGGTCGCAAAGAGTCAGACACGACTGAGCGACTTCACTTTCACTTTCTTTATGACTGGAGTTTATGGTGGTTCAGATGGTAAAGCATCTGCCTGCAATGCAGGAGTCCTCATTTAGATCCCTGGGTTGGGAAGATCCCCTGGAGGAGGGCAGGGCATCCCTCTCCAGTATTCTTGCCTGGAGAATCCCATGGACAGAGGAACCTGGTGGGCTACAATCCACCGGGTTGCAAAGAGTCAGACATGACTGAGCGACTAACACTTTCGCTTTCATATTCATAGCTGATTCACACTGCTGTAGAGCAGAAACTAATATAACATTGTAGAGCAATTATCCTCCAATTTGTAAAAAAAAAAGTTCTATCAAAGGACTAAAAAAAGAAAACAAATCTTAATGATCTTGAAAATGGGAAAAAAACACAAAGTAATGTTTTTTTTTTTAACCTTTTGCCTGTGCTGCACAGCATGTGGGATCTAGCGTCCTGACCAGGGATTGAACTGTCACCCCCTGCACTGACAGTGTGGAGTCTTAGCCACTGGACCACCAGGGAAGTCCCCAAAACCATGTTACAGAAAACAGGCATAAGCTTTTGAATACACTGGCTAGTGAATATATGAAAAGATGATTATTTCACTCATAAAGAAATACAATTGGATCAGCAATGAGGTACATTTCTCACCCATTAGATTAGCACAGTATCTGATGACTGAAAACAGATCAGAGAAGTAGATTCTCTCATATGCTATTGGTGAGAACGTACATTGGTACAGTCTTTTATTTTTTTCTATTTTTTATTTTTGGTACAGTCTTTTAAAGGGGCAAATTGATATTATCAAAGTATCAATGTGCAGTCTTTCAAAGAGCAATCCTATTTCTAGAAACCTATCCTATAAACTCAATAATATGCTATAATTTGTTAAATTTCTTCTCACTGAATATTTAAGATGTTAGGATGTTGCATCATAGTTTAATTGGAAGCATTCTTTTTCTTTCTTGATAGCATGCAAAATAATAAGACTGGATAGTGTCCCTGCATTTATGAAATGTAGTATATGCAAGAGCATTTTATTGAAGCATTTTTTTTTTTTACCTTAGAAAATTAGAAACGATCCAATGTCTGTTAGAGGGAGAGCGAATAAATAGAGTATAGCACAACTATCCCCTAGAGAAGGAAATGGCAACTCACTACAGTATTCTCGCTTGGGAAATCCCATGGACAGAGGGGCCTGGAGGGCTACAGTCCATGGGGTTGCAATGACTTGGACACGACTTAGCAATTAACACTACTACTAGCACAATAATATAATGTAATACTCTGCAGCACTTACATAGGATAAGGAAGGCAGCATGGAAATAGGACCAAGATATGTTTTAAGTAAGTAAATGAGTTTTAAGTAAAGACATTAAGTTACAGTTTTGTATGTAAAGGGAAAAGCACGTGCATGTGTGAACTCAGGTACACGTTTACAAATGCTAGAAACTAGCTTTTCTGACGAAGCAATTTCATTAATTTGATGGTAAGAACATATCTGGAAAGAAAAATTTAATCTGATCAGAAAGTAATTATGAGCAGAAGAGCTTAAGATAAATTCACCTTTGTGCTGGCCCATCCTCTGCCTGCAAGGAAAGCTGTGACCAGCGTGCACAACCCTCCTGACCCAGGGAAACCAAAATACGTGCTGCTGAACACAGCCAGCACAGACAGCCCCAAGACCAGGAATGCTCTCTTCCACACAAGCTTGTCCTAGAAGAGGAAAAAGGGTGGTTAGCTCAGTTATTTCATGCAACTGATTTCTAAGTATTGATTTTCCCATATTCAGGACTTAGTAGAAAATAAATATGTCTGTGTCTGAACACATTAAGTGTGTGACATAATATTTACTTTCTTTTCCTTAGTAAAAGTAGAGTCAGCACATGTATAAATGTAGGTTCCTCTCCCAGGAATACCAGCTATCTTTCTCTGCAGTTATCAAAGCAGAACTTCTCAGGCCTAAAGGCAACAGCAGAAAAAAGCACAAGGGCTTTGGGGACAGAGAGTCCGGGGTTAAAATTTTAGCTTTGGCACCACTGGTGTGTGTGGCTGGCCACATTACTTAAACTCTCCAAGATTTTCTTCCTCTTTCCCAAAAAGCAGTTACATAACAGGGATTCTGTGAAGGCTAAAGATATGTCATCTTTATGATTCTTAGGCTCTCCATTTAATTTGATGCTTTCTTGGTTTTTATTTCTAAATCTTTGAATATCAAGAGGCTTAAAAGACTGTAAAGTGAGAGTCGTTTTTTGTTGTTGATTTTTAAAGTCTTAGAAATGTGTACCTCTTTCCTTTCACTCTTCCCTGTTCGGCCTTTTAAGCTTCTTAGAAGAAGGCAGGCAAGGCTTCTAGAAGTGTTTGGCTTGGACGCATGCAAGCTCTGGCTGTGGATCACCTGGTTCATTCCCAGCTTCACTGCTCTCTAGCTGTGTGACCTTGCTCAAGTCCCTCATCTTTAAGCCTCAATTTCCTCATAAAATGGTCATATTAATAATACTCATTTCATGAGTTAATGTATAGAGTGCCCTAGAATAGCACTTTACAACAGAATATTCAGTGAAGATGGAAATTTCTGTATCTACACTGTCTGCAGTAGTGTTCTTTTTTTTTTTTTTAACTTTATTACTGGAGTATAATTGCTTTACAATGTTGCGTTAGTTTCTGCTGTACAATAAAGTGAATCAGCTGTATGTATATACATATCCCCACCCTGTTCTATATCTGTGGTGATGTATAGCTAGTGGCTGCTATATTGAATAAGTGGCCCTTTTATTGTACATACCACATCACTTTCTACACAGGAAGTAAGCTATTATTTTCACTTTATTTTTTATTTAATTAGAAAATCCTATAATTTTCCTTTATTTTCCTATATTTTCCTTTATTCCTTTTATTTCATAAAATCTTTTACAGACAATTTCAAATGGAGTTTTTTGGAGCACAGTAAAAATTCAAACCAACATACATTCTAGTAATGATAGTGTTAATGTTCTTACTTAAAGTTCTAGGTTAGGTAAGTTTCTAATTCTATTCAAAATGCTCTGAAATCTCAAAATAATGCCAGTTCTTATAGGGAAAAAAGACTTTTAATCTTTATCTATTCTAAGAGACTTAGGAGAGTAAAGGAAACAAAATCTTTGCTACTATTAAGAAATCATGATGTACAGTAAGGAACTTTGATATCTTTGGTGAGAAATATTAGACTATATTATGATGAGATGTTAGGCCTATTTGATAGTATTAGAATCTAACATATTTTGATATTAAAAGAGAGCCCCCAAAGCCATTTCATATCTTAATTTAGCTAAGTATCATGAATAATAGTAAAATTAAATTCAATAATTAAAATAAATACAAAGATATGTATTATAGTATTTTAGAACTGATGTTATTTGTTTTGCAGTAGAATTTGAAGCATACAGAATATAAGTTGGAGAAAAAAATTCCAGGACTGTCTTACAAACCTTACACATCTAACCCTCTTCATAAGCCTCGTGGGCAGCACTGATATCGCAATGAGCAGAGTTAAAATAGTGAACTATTTTCTAAATCACATACTTCACATCAGCTTTCAGGAGAATGTTCTAGAATGCTTCTCTAATGACATTTTACAGCACAACGTGCTCACAGATCATTTCTTACCTGGTCACTGCTTGGGAAATACTGAATAAAAAATCCAAGAACCAACCCAATCACCACACCAATGATCACCTCCAAAACGCCTTTGAGAACATTAAAAACCGTGGAGCCTTAAAAACACATAAAAAGAAAAACTTCAGCCAGAATTCTAAATCCATAAACACACAGAGTTTAATCATTAACGTTAAAGCATATAATTACATACAAGGAAAAATTTACAGATATTTCCTGCTCTCCACATTCTTCAAGTGTCTAATTAAATGGGCCTATATTAAGGAAAGTATGCATATTACTGGAGATAAATTTTAAAATAGGCATAAGCTATGAGTTGTGTACCTTTGTCTATGCTTACTTCAACATAAATTTATTTTATTATTTGCTAAGAAAATATGAAAAGATAAAATTCACAAATCAGGGCTTTGTTCTATTGTATTATATGCATAGGCTGTGAGTAGACAGATCTAGTATTTAAACTTCCATTTAAGAGCTTGATATTTTAATAATAAATGCATATTGATTTTAGTAGCTCTAATATGTATAGAATTTAGTAACTTATAAAAATTATTAGTTAGTTGTGTCTGACTCTTTGTGACCCCATGGACCATAGGCTGCCAGGCTCCTCTATCCGTGGGATTTTCCAGGCAAAAATGCTGGAGTGGGTTGCCATTTCCTTCTCCAGGGGATCTTCCCTGGCCTAGGGATCTAACTGGGGTTTTCTACATTGCAGGCAGACTCTACCATCTGAGCCACCAGGGAAGGCCCCACGGTAATTTAAGAATCTGGCAATTAAAGTAAAATATCTTTTCTCACTACAATGGGTGCAGGGGACTTACCCCTTCTCAAATATTATTTCTAAGAGTAAATCTGAAAATAAATTATTTTTGAAATTGCTCTTGGAAGAGCCTTTGTTGCTTAGGCTCTTTGAAATAACATAATATAGAGGTAAGTAAACTATACTTTCCCCCATAGCAAACAGGGTTTAGGAAGCTTTAAAAAAATCTTTGCTAGCACATTGTGCAGAAAATTATACTAAAACTGCTCAACATACAAAGCCCTTCTCACATACTGTCCTAAGGAAATGTGTACCAACTAATTATGTGGTTTCTTGTTATTATAGTTTCAGGTACAGAATATGCTACCCCAAAGTATTTCACTTTGGCATAAGGATTATTTTGAGCTGAAGGCAACTGGGAAGAAACAGATACAAGATAAGTTCTCTGCCTTCTCTCTATTTGCTTTCAAAAGCAGGATAGGAATGTGTAAAGCTGTCCCTCTCACCTCTCTATCAGGAAGGACAGAAGTTAACCACCAAGGCAACTGGGAACCCTAATCAGCTCAGGGACAGCACCAGAGGAATCTACATAACAAACTGCTAAATCAGCCCTTATCTAACCATAGTTTGCTCATGTATTTTCCTTTTCACAATTTGTTGCCTCTAAAAGCTCAAAGTCCTTTTCCTTTATCTTGCATTTCTCTACAAAATTATTGTTGTTTGCTAGGATGCTATAGAAACCCCAATTCTAACCATCCCAAGTTACTCAGCACCTTCTACTCCTGTGTGTAAGCATGATGCACAGGCTAATAAACTGTGTTTCTCTTGTTAATCTGTCTTTGGTCAGTCTGATTTACTGGGTCCCAGTCAATGAACCCAAGATCAGTAGAGGGGAAACATCTTTTCCTCCTCTAGTTTCAATTATCTCTTATTCAAAAAAAAAAAAAAAAAGAGAGAGCGAGAGAGAGAGAAAGAATTCCTTGGTGGTACAGTGGTTAAAACTCTGCACTTTCTTTGCTGAGGGCCTCAGTTCAATACCTGGTCCAGGAACTAAGCTCCCATAAGCCTCATGATGCAGCCAAAAAACAAAACAAAACAAAAACTTAACTGCCGGGGTCCAGCCCCGGTGGATCCAGGGTGATTCGAAGGTGGGGACAGAGTCAGCATCCTTGGAAAAATACATACTTAATTACAGATATATAGAGAGGTTAGAAACAGATAGTGTAGTACGAAAATTAGTGGAGAAAAAGAGGCTGAATAACTTGGTTTACGTGGAATAGCATCCATGCTCCAGATGGGAATTCAGCCAGAAAAACGGGGAGCAAGAAAGAAGCGACCTGGGGGAATCAGTCTTTCTGGAAACTGATCCAATTTCTTTATTTTGGGGTTTGCTTATATACCTTTTGTTACACATAGGGATGAATACAGAGTCACGCGGGGGTCAGCAGTCCTGACCTTTATCAAAATCAGGTGCTTCACATAAAAAGGTCTTAGAGATTTTACATCATCTTCTGGCCATGAGACCTGCTGAGATTTTATGATCCTTTCTTTCTGATAACCAAAATCTTATTTCTTCCAAGGGTGTTTTTTCTTAAACCAGGCACCACCCTCCAAATAAAGTTACATTCCTATAGGGTGAGGGTGTAGTGAGTTCCAGTCAAGAAAGGAATTTATTTAACCCAAGGTTAACATGATTAATCTTAAAGGTTAATACTTATTTCTCCTGTATGTTTAAAGGTTAATACTTATTTCTCCTATATGCTAGTTATATTCATTATAAGGGCAGGGAACATGGAGATTTAGCAGCAAACATCAACCCAACAAATGAAAATCCTTTCACCAATGCTCCCCTTAAGATTTATTTAGTCTTAAGATAAAGTTACATTTTTACATAGCAAGGACACAGTGATTTATAACAAAGTACAGTGATCTATTACAAAAGAGAAAATTCAGTAACTCAAAAAGTCTAGTATTGCTAACCTTAAGAACTACTATATTTCCTTTTCTATATTCCAAATACATTGATTAATATATTTCCGGGTGCTTAAGGATATGGAGGCCTGGCGGCAATCATTGACTCAACAATGAGAAAAGCCCTGTGCTAATTAAGACTTTCAAAATACTCCAAAACTCTCTGTGCTGTTTATGGTTGAGAGGTAGTAAACAATCATGTGTGTAGTGGCAGAAGTATGGATAATCCTGTCACACAAGCTAGTCTGTCAGCAGAGAGGTTTGACCTGAGACACTCTGTCATACCCAGGGCAGGGAATTAGCAGCAATTATTGGCACAACAAATGAAAAACCCTTCACCCATATAATTCCTAACCAACCCACTATACTGACAATTTCCAACTTCCCAAAAGAATTTGCCTTTAGTAAGTCTAAAACATCTCGTGCCTCTCAGGTTGGGAGGCTGTAAACAATCACATGTGGCCGGACGAACCTATACAGGTGGGCTAGATAACCTTCAGAGGAGTCCGTAAGCTGAAACACTCTTGTCATGCCCAGGAATTTTTATTGACTTGGAGCTGCACGTTAACTCCTTCTCCGAGAGAAATGGTGATGAGGGAGAGCCCCCGTAAAGTCAGAGGTGTAGGTGAGAGCATAAAACAGACTCTGGTTTTGGGGTTAGATGCTCAGGAACAGGGGGGTTCCTGAGGCTTGATCACACCTTTGCGTATGCCAAGCCTCCTTCCTCATGACCTTTGCCATGGGCGGAGTTCCTCACGCTGGCCCCCGGCACTTAACCTCTGTAGTGATTTTTGTTTAGCAGGACAGCTTTCTGTTAGGTAATGGTGTGACTGTCAAAAGCATCTAGCTGGGATAGTAGCCCAAGTCTTGAGCTCATATGATAATTTACTATATATTTTCAATTTATTATAAATGTGTAGAAAGGAACCACTTAGTTTCAGTCTCTGATATCGTGTGTGCATGCATGCTAAGTCATTTCAGTCATGTCTGACTCTGTGAGCCCATGGACTGTAGCCTGCCAGGCTCCTCTATCCATGGGATTCTTCAGGCAAGAGTACTGGAATGGGTTGCCATGCCCTCCTCCACGGTCTGATAAAGTAAGTTCGTTTAAAAAAAGACTTCTTATGTCCTGCCTCTGGTAATTCTGATTTAGTAAATCTGACAAGGCTTGGGACCCACATTGTAAAGACACTGCAGGGAGTTTCCATTCAAAAGGCCTAAGGACCACACTTCATGCGGCAGGGCAGAGGGAACACAGCATTGCTGACTGCGAAGGTTGTTCAGGCTATCCACAGACCCCAGCCCTGCAGACCCTCCTCATTGCTCTCCCTGCTCTGCTCTTGCCCATCCCCTGGGATTTTAATGCAAACTCTAAAGCCATGGTTTCCATTCCCAGAGGTTCTGATTTAATTGGCCTAAAGGTGGTAGTACCTAGCGAGTATTTTCAAAAACTCCCCAGGTAATACTAGTGTGCAGCTGAGGCTGACAATCATTATTTTAAAGGTGTATATATCAGGAAAACAATGAGAACATACTTCTGGATAGGTACAGCAGAATTAATAGAAACAAAGTATAGATCTGACTTAACAGGTAAGTGGGAATCCTTGTTGTATTTTTTTTTTTTTTGGCTACACAGCATGTAGGATTTTAGTTCCCCAACTAGAGATTGAACCCACACCTCCTGCATTGGAAGGGTGGAGCCTTAACCACTGGACCATCAGGGAAGTCCCCCTCATTGATTCTCAAATAGGAAGGTAACCTTATGAAAGCCATGTTTTGACAAGATCAATGTTCCCATGACATACGGCAGGGACTGTATATATTTGACAACTTTGGGGCAACAGGAAGAGATGAAGTTCTAGGTAATCGGCAGAAATCGTACGTAACCAAACGAACAAAAAAATAGGGACAATAACTACAGCAGGGTGGAGAGCCTGAAAATCCATGACCTTCTAAGAAGGTGTGTTCCTGTGAGATAATCTGAAGATAATTACAATTAAGCTACAACTACATTTTGCCAGTAGTATGAAACCACAAATCTTATCTCCCAATCTTGGACATGGATTAAAAAATGAACTTAAATTTATGCTGCACCAAAGAAGAGTGAAAGTGTTAAATAATACTGGGAGAGAAAAAACAGCCTTCTTTTTTTTATTACTACTTAAAATATAATGTGTCCATATCAAACACTGAGTATTAAAAAGATATCCATTAAAATCATTTGCTGCTATTACACATAAAATGTTAAAACTGTTCCTGTTTTAGAAGAGTGCTGTTTCTTCCATTTGGCCTGCTCTCTGTCATTGCGCTCGTTGAAAATCTCATCCCTTGTGTGAGGTCTCCAAGACAGAACTTTCCCAGAGGCTCCATGCAAAAGCTGTTCTAATCCTTCTTTAAACTCTGAAAATTTGAATCTCCCCTTACTGAACTTACCAGACTGCTCGAGCAGTTTCTGTCTAGATGGTGAAGAAAGTAAAGACAGGAAGCTACTGGTCCTGTCTTAGGAATGGAACTAACTCTTGGGAGGTGACTTTTTCTATTTTAAGTTGCCTTTATCAAGCAACTATGCCATGCTTGTAACATCATAACCTATGTCTTTAGAGCATGAGAGAACAGCACGTTGTGAATGGATCAGTGTACCTGTGGAAAAGGCCATGCCCAGGCAGGTGTTGAAGCCAGTGATGGCCAGAATGTCATCGAAGCTGCCAGCAGCCATGAGTAAGGTGGGGATGCCTTTCTCAACACCATAACCTCCTTCCTGCAAAAGGAGCATTGAAGGCACCACGACAGCTGGAGACACAGCACCTAAAACAAAACTAAGCAGGCAGTGCTTTAGGCATTTATGACAGCATCTTACTACTATTGCTGCTGTTATTAAAATTATAGTGCCCACTACTCTTTTAAAGATTATACTTTAGAAAACTATGGCCTTTCAGACAGCAGCAAAGAACCAAACCAGAAACATACTCACACATACAAGTTCCACAGAACACTTTTTCAAATTGTGGCTATGGATAATCTACATTGGAATTACTTAGGCTGCCTAAAAATGTCTATTCATGAGTGTTATAAAAGACCTATTGGAGTTATGCCCCAGGAATCTTTTTTTAAAAAAGAAAAATGAAAAACCATTCATGGTATGACGTCTGAAAAACACAGACACAGACTTTTTGAATTGGAACTCACTAAAATTAGGCATTCTAGGACTTTGTATGTAAAATAAAACAATAGATTAGAAGGAGAAGGCTGTAATGACACTGACTGTGATACTCATCATGGGAGCAGTAGAAACAGCAGAAAGCGTTTTAGAGAGCTTACGGCATGCCAAACACTATTTTAAGTATTTTATATATATTAAGCAAATTAATTCTCACAATAACTCCATGAAATACTTATAGTAATTATCTTCATTTTTGCAA
The DNA here is from genome assembly GCF_042477335.2 of Ovis canadensis. Taxonomy (NCBI): domain Eukaryota; kingdom Metazoa; phylum Chordata; class Mammalia; order Artiodactyla; family Bovidae; genus Ovis; species Ovis canadensis. The sequence continues at coordinate 37,833,067 of NC_091250.1, read as the reverse complement.
ATGGGTAAATTGAGGCACAAAGAGGTTAAATAACTTGACAAGTAAGTTATTTGTGTAATGCAAAGTCACAGAGCTGGGATTTGAATCCAAGCCATGTAGCTCCAGGGTTGTAACCCTGAGAAGCAAGAATTTACTTCTTGTCTACTCACTAGCACTAAATTCTTACTAAGTACTTTTATATTTATTTGCGATTTATGGCTCTTAACCACATAATCAAAACAGTCTGGTGACAGAAGAAGGAGGAAAACAATGCTGAATGTTGATCACTGTTACTGTATTTTTCATTCTTTGTACAGACTCTCAGATGAGACCTGGCATGTCTCTCACTAACAAGGAATCACACAGAGGTAACAGATCACGATTTCTTCAATAATTTATTATAATCACTGCAAAAGTAAGACATCTTTGCTCTTTCTGCACGGGTGCTCAGTTGTGTCTGATTCTGAGACTCCAAGGACTACAGCTTGCTAGGCTCCTCTGTCCATAGAATTTTCCAGGCAAGAATTCTGGAGTAGGTTGCTGAATTTCCTTCTCCAGGGCATCTTCCCAATCCAGGGATCAAACCCAGGTCTTCTGCATCGACAGGTGGATTCTTCACCACTTGCGCCACTTGGGAAGCCCATAAAGTTAGACATACACTATTACACATACTATACTTTGAAGATAATATTTAGATTATGCTAGAACATCAGCTGAAGAACTGATGCTTTTGAACTGTGCCATTGGAGAAGACTCTTGAGAGTCCCTTGGACTGCAAGGAGATCCACCAGTCCATCCTAAAGGAAATCAGTCTTGAATATTCATTGGAAGGACTGATGCTGAAGCTGAAACTCCAATATTTTGGCCACCTGATGTGAAGAACTGACTCATTGGAAAAGACCCTGATGCTGGGAAAGATTGAAGGCAGGAGGAGAAGGGGAAGACAGAGGATGAGATGGTTGGCTGGCATCACTGACTCAATGGACATGAATTTCAGCAAACTCCAGGAGTTGGTGGTGGACAGGGAGGCCTGGTGAGCTGCAGTCCATGGGGTCCAAAGAGTCGGACACAACTGAGTGACTGAACTGAACTGAAGAACATCAGTGATGTATTTTCTGATGTTCTCAAGAAAATGCTATCATGTATTCTCCTGTAAGGAATCAGTAAAAGCACTAAAATGTCTGTGCATATTTTCATACAACAACAACAAAAAAATCATGAATTACCCCAGCATGAATCCCCATTGCCATGGTAAACCCATGAGGAAGTGGGCCAGGACAGCAGATGTACACGCCTCTGTGAGACAAGGACCCAAGGATAACCTTACACAAACACCCTTCAACTTCTTCAGGGCCTGAAATATAAACACAGACATATTAAAATAATTCTCTGAAGACCTGCAGAGATTATGACCTTAATTGCTTTTGCAATTAATGTGTACTCAGATCATCACACATTTTCTGGGAATGTTCTGCTTAGAACATCCTGTGTTCTAAGTGTTTAGAGAAAGCTTATCCGTTCCTCATAGCAGCCCTACGATACAGGTAATATCATTATGCCCATTTTGAAGATGTGCTTATGCAAAAAGGCACACATTAAAGTGCTTGGCCTCAGATCACGACATCAGTGAGCTGTGGACCTAGGTTTTCACCCAAGCAGGCCGCTTCCAGTGTCTGTGTTCATAATCCACACACTAGCTGGTTTAATCCTCTCAGGTTTAGCTTTATTTATAATCTGTGGTCCCCAAATGAGGCTTGGGTGAAAACCTTTATCCCCCAAAATATTCATTCCCACAATCAAAACATACATGTAAAAAGCATTAATAAAACCCATACTTGAGACTCATTCTATATACACGGCAAGTTTCCTGAGCCAGTACTCAGCCCTAAAAACTTGTATGAGGCTTTGCCCACCAAAAATGACACCTCCTCTCTCTCAGGCATCATCTCTAACTACAGCCAATATCTCTGTCAGAGAAGTGGAGGATCTTTATTCTTGGTGTTGTCGCCACACAGTAACTCCACTTTTCTCCAAGCGAGAAGAGGCAACATCTTCTGGAGCATTCCTGCATGGACTCTCCTCTTGTCCTGAGAATGTCATGCAGCATCCACCCCCATTCCCAAATCTCAGTGATTCTAAATACTGGCAGTAGTGAAGGAGCAAAATTCCTAGTCAATAATTAGGAATCTGTACTTCGTACATTTGAGTCAAGCCCAAGGCCAGCGCGGACCAGTATGACAGACAGGGCTATGCTTCTCAAAGCAGAAGACCACTTGTGCTTGATCTGTATGTTATCACTGATGACAGGGATATTTCTGATGAGAAAGCCAGCAAGCAGCATGCCTAGAAAGGAGAGGTCAACAATTCTTTAGTTTTCAAATAAAGGCAGTAAGTTTTGGCATTTTAGCTATAAAAGAGACAACCCTATAATCCTAGGTAGGTAATATCAATACTTTCTTTTTTGCTTATTCATTAGGTGAAATTAGGTTAAACTTTTAACTTAAAAAATGAAAATAATATAATCAATTAGAGGAGCTAATGTAAGGTTTTAATATGCAGATTAAAACAACAGATTAGAATAATTAATAACTCCTAATCTGAACCTGAAAGGGAGAAACAGGGTGCAGTATTTGGAAAATGTGATCAAATTCTAAAAGTAAAAAATTTTTAATACAACATCCAGTTTAGCCATCTCTGTGTAAAGAGCAAATAGCTTCTGAAATTATTGGCTATGTCAGGTTACCAGAAATATCAATAAATACCTATATGGATTCTAGTTTACCTTCACATAGTTTAATTTAAAAACACATAACCTGCTCTGCAAAGGCTTACAGTGAGTTTTGATGAAATATGACATGCTCTGTCACGTCAGGTGGTAACTCTTTTTTCACTTAGCCATTCAACATTCACCAAATGCCTTCAGTGTTTCAGATACTATAATAGGCACTAGAGATATAATAATGAACAAAAACTGGACATCACACCTCAACAAGCTTTCAGCCTCTAGGGGAGCAAGACAAATTGACAAAGTGACTTTTACAGAAGCGCGAGGAGGCACTGTATGAGCTGAGACGGCAGGGGTGAGTCAGAAGGGCCCCAAGGAGAGGAAAAGGGGTGAAGAGTCTGAGGAGTCAAAAAATCTCTGAAAGAGACAGCAGTTTCTTCCAAGGTATGAAAAAGAAGTGTGACATTTTGGGAAGGGCAGGTAGCTGAGTGTGACTGAGTAGTTTGTGAGGGAATCCTGCCCTCAGTGATAACACCACATGTTGTACAAAGGGAAATACTTCTCCAGCAGATACTGTGAGGCTTCCAGCCTCTGTTCTCCAGCACTGCCCTCTTCTCACCGTGCCCTTATAAGCATCACCCGTTAAATGACTGGACACATTTATGAGTGCTGGGATGTTTTGAATATAAGCTATGAGAACAGAAAAGAATCACCAGTGTACTTTTTTCTGACTTGCTCCTGACGCAGATAGGTAAAGAAGCACCCCTCCCAGGCATATTTCATTACTGACATTTCATCTGGAAGAGGTCTCTAAGTTCTGAATTCTGCAGTCATGGTCTTTCTAGAATTTGTGACGGTAATAACTGGCCCACAATAACTATTTTAAAAAGAATAATTATAAGAATAATACATGCCTATGGTGATGGACAGGGAGGCCTGGCGTGCTGCGATTCATGGGGTCGCAAAGAGTAGGACACAACTGAGCGACTGAACTGAACTGATGGTAAAATTAAAAATTACTGACGAGGATAAAGTGACAATTATATGCCCTACCTCAACTGCAACTTTTGATCTTCATTCCTCAAAGGTTTGTTTCCACTGTTAAGGATTTTCTGTCCACTTTCAGAAAGTTTCAATACCTATTTAAGCATGCCTCTGTGTGTGTGTGCGTGTGCGTGTGTGTCTGTGTGCCGGACACAAATAAAAGCACATTTATATACCACTGTATATTTTTTTCCTCATTTAATAATATATCCTGGACATATTTCTACTGAGGTGTGCACATACATACACACACACACACGAGCACACGAGCATATGTTTATGCATATGTGTGTGTGTCTGTATTTGCCTTATAAGGGCCAAACCTTTATGTATTACCCTGATGATACAGATATGAGCTAGACCAACAGGGTCTTTGTCCACATGGAGCTTACATATTTGTAGGTTTGTATAAGTATATCCACAGGATAATTTCTAGCAGTGGAAATATTAAGCCCTAAGGTATAGGCATATTTCATATTTATGGATACTGATGAATTAGCAAGTCCAAAACATTGCACTAACCATATATTTTATTAGTATGTCAATTGTTCCTTACTGAAACTTGAAATGTGGATCTAAACCAGCCCTAAATTATGATAGCATGTAACTACCTGAAATCAAAAAGAACAATAATCTAATATGTTATGAGGCTTTCTTGGAATTTTAAGGTAGAAGGGAGCATTTTTTGTTCCCCAAATGAAAGTGAAAGTTTCCCTGGGACTCAGTGTCCTTTGCCAGTGGTCTGGGTTGCTGGGGCCACCTGACAGCAACTTGGCTGTGTCCTCTTCTCGCCTTTAAGCCCATGTGGGCCTCTCCCTTGGTTGTGGAAGAAAGAATACCTCCTTTGATGGAGGACTGTTATTCTTTTTTTCTTAATTTGTATTATGGACATTTTTTTCAATAATAATTTGCTTCAAAAAATCTTGGAAGTAGATGGCCAAATAAGATTGGCCATGAATTGATAACTCTTGCATATTTAAAAATATTTCCATTTAAGAATAAAAAAGAATAATACTCCTCTGTTAAGAAAGGTGTTCTTTCCTCCACAACCAATAGAGAGGCCCAAGTGGGCTTACAGGCCAGAAAAAGAACATTCAAATAAAAATCATCAGCACGGACCATTGGCAAAGGAAAGTGGTCCAGGGAAATTGCCTTCACATTAATTTTGGGAACAAAAAATGCACTTTCATCCTCCATTGCCAGCCATTATTTCTTCTTTAAGTCTTTAAAAAAATATTTATTTATGTATTTATTTTGGTTGTGTTAGGTATTAGTGGCAGCACATGGGATCTTCAGTTGCAGCGTGTTGGATCTAGTTCCCTGACCAGGGATTGAACCTGGGCCCCTGACTTGGGAATGTAGAGTCTTAGACATTGCACCACCAGGGAAGTCCCTCTAGCATTCATTTCAATGAATTTTTGAAAATACAGAACAGGCAATTACCATACACATCTGTCATAACAAGCCTTTATGAATTCAGATAATGTTCCAGTAACACATTCTGTCATAACAAGCCTTTATGAATTCAGATAATGTTCCAGTTTCAGATCCTGGCCCTATTACAATAGTGATTTGAGTGACACTTAGTGGTAAAGAATCCACCTGGGATGCAGAAGATGCAGGAGATGTTGGTTAGCTCCCTGGGTTGGGAAGATGCCCTGGAGGAGGAAATGGCAAGCCATTCCAGTATTCTTGCCTGGAGAAACCCCACTGACAGAGGAGCCTTGTGGGTAACAGTTTATAGGATGGCAAAGAGTTGGACATGACTGAAGCAACTGAGCACACACTGCTACAATAAGAACTGGTAAACTTTTTTCTGTTACAAGTGTTAACACTGCAAAAAGGGACATCCCATGTATCTGATGTAAGATACATCAGATATGTGACCTTTCAGAATAGTTTCAGTTACCCCAGAAGATTTCACGTGATCTCAAAGCCCAGGGATGTACCACTTGGCTACATGGTATATTTTGTTGTAATAACAGGCACAGAATGGGGAAAAAAGATGAAGTACAAAGTGCTTTTTCATGGATTCTGGAATAGCAGTCTCAACTTAGGTCGCATATTAGAATCACTTGGGGAGCTTTTAAAAATTCTGATGCCCAGGGCATATAGCGTATCAATTAATTCAGAATCTTTGGGCACCAGCTTTTAAAAAACTTCCTGAAATGATTCCTATATGATTGAAAATTATGATTATTCGACTATTTGAAAAACCTAAGAGAACTTATTGGGCTTCCCTGGTGGGGAAGCAGCAGTCCTAGGTTTGATCCCTGAGTCAGGAAGATCCCCTGGAGGAGGAAATGGCAACCCACTCCAGAATTCTTGCCTGGAGAATTCCATGGACAGAGGAGCCTGGCTGACTATAGTCCACGGGGTTGCAAAAGAGTCAGACACGACTGAAGTGACTAACTCTCTCTCTCTCTAAACAACTTATTAGAAATGCAAAATCTCAGGTCCCATCCTCAGATCTACTTAATTAGAAGCTGCATTGTAACAAGGTCCCAAGGTAATTTTTCTATGATAAAGTTTGAGAAACACTGATTTAGATATATGAGTCAGCAAACACTTCCTGCCAAGGGCAGATCAGATAAGAGACATCTTAGATTTTGTGGGCCGCAGGGTCTCTCAGAACTTCTCAACTCTGCACTGTGGTGTGAAAACAGCCAGACAATACGCAGAGGAATGAGCATGGGTACATTCCAATAATATCTTATTTACAAAAGAGATGGATTGCCAACCTTTTATCATAGCACACAGGCATAGCTAGGGCTTCTCTCATAGCTCAGTTGGTAAAGAATCTGCCTGTAATACAGGAGACCCCAGTTTGATTCCTGAGTCGGGAAGATCCCCTGAAGAAGGGATAGGATACCCACTCCAGTTTTCTTGGACTTCCCTTGTGGCTCAGCTGGCAAAGAATCCACCTGCAATGTAGGAGATCTGGGTTCGATCCCTGGGTTGGGAAGATCCCCTGGAGAAGGGAAAGGCTACCCACTCCAGTATTCTGGCCTGGAGAGTTCCACGGAAGCCCACAAGAGTCAGACACAACTGAATGACTTTCCCTTTCACTTCACAGGCGTATCTAGAAACAACTCATTTTAACAACAATGCCATTAATAAACTTCAGAGAATAAAAAGCACTCATGATAAATAATATGAATTAAACAAAAAAAGAAAAAAAAAACCCCAAACACAAAAACCCTGTGCTGCTAAGTCGCTTCAGTCGTGTCCGACTCTGTGCAACACCATAGACGGCAGCCCACTGGGCTTCCCCATCCCTGGGATTCTCCAGGCAAGAACACTGGAGTGGGTTGCCATTTCCTTCTCCAATGCATGAAAGTGAAAAGTGAAAGTGAAGTTGCTCAGTCGTGTCTGACTCTTAGCAACCCCATGGACTGCAGCCTACCAGGCTCCTCTGTCCATGGGATTTTCCAGGCAAGAGTACTGGAGTGGGGTGCCATTGCCTTCTCCACAAAAACCCTGTAGTTTTACCTAACATTGAAAAATATATTAAGAAATAGTGCATGATAAGATGTAAATAACTTTGACTTCCCTGGTGGCTCAGTGGTAAAAAACCTGCCTGCCAGTGCAGGAGACACGGGTTCTATCCCTAATCTGGGGAGATCCCACATGCCTCAGAGTAGCTAAGCCTGGGTGCCACAATTACTGAGCCTGCGTTCTAGAGCCCGGGAACCGCAACTCAGCTACTGATGTCCGGGTGCCCTAGAGCCAATGCTTTGCAACATAAGACGCCACCGCAATGACAAGCCCAGGCACCACAACTAGACAGCAGCCCTGCTTGTTGCAACTAGAGAAAAGCCTGTGCAGCGATGAAGGCCCAGCACAGCCAAAAATAAAATAAGTGATAAATAATTCTCTTAAAGATGTAAATAACTCTAGTTCTTTTTATATTTAGCTTCAACTGCTGACCACAGAGGAGCTTCCCAGGTGGCACTAGTGGTAAAGAATCTGCCTGCAATGCAGGAGATTCAAGAGATGTGGGTTTGATCCCTGGGTCAGGAAGATCCCCTGGAGGAGGAAATGGTAACCCACTCCAGTATTCTTGCCTGGGAAACCCCATGGTCAGAGGAGCCTGGTGGGCTACAGTGCATGGGGTCACAAAGTGTCAGACATGACTGAAGTGCTGCCGCTGACCACAAATTCAAAAGCAAATATATTCATTGTCCTCGCTAACATAAAATAACAGAAAACAACTTGACTCAGGAAATGTGTGCAAATATATCTGTATGTGTAAAAGGTATGCAATTTTAAAATAAAAGTGATTTATGTATCTGTTAGAAAAGGACACAAAATCTCTTTTGTGGTAGAATGAAAGTAGTAAACTAAAATTTTATAACATAGAATTTTTAGAAGCAACATTAAATATACAACATCCAGTGTGAAAACTAATTTTCATGTGTATCATGTCTGGAAAGTTTGGATGCCCAATAATATGCTGGTAAATGCTTAATAAGTAGGTCTCCAAAGAAGTGTGTGTATTTATATGTATATATTTACAGATCTGTTATAAATTTTACCAATATAAAGGATGTACAGTTTATAAATATACAACAATCATCACTGTGTCTGACTCTTTGTGACCCCATGGACTGTAGCCCACCAGGCTCCTCTGCCATGGAATTCTCCAGGCAAGGATACTGGAGTGGGTTGCTGTGCCCTCCTCCAGGGGATCTTCCCAACCCGGGGATTGAACCCAGGTCTCTTACACTTCAGGCAGATTCTTTACCAATTGAGCTACCCAGGAAGCCCCAAATTCTATGTAGCCAATTGATTTTCACAGAATGCTCTCATTATTTTTCATTGTTGAACTCCATATTCATAACCAACTATGGTTGCAGTTCAACCATGGACTGACAAAATCACATTACAAATAAATGCTTGCCTACTATCTGGTTTAGCAAAGAAGTCACTTATATCACTTATGAGTGAGTATAGTGATATCAGGAATATTGGTTGATAGTTTTGTTTATGTTAATGAATAAGATGAAAATGAAACAATGAAAATGTATGTGGAACATCACTCCTTTATCAATGATGGGAATGATTAATAATATATTAAGTCCTAATTTCTAGCACTTGCTGATTTCTGTCGTACAGATATTTCCTCCATGGCTGATGTTAAGCTACCAACACAGTGTCAAAGAACGCGGATTTAGGAAGACAGTGAGAGGCACACCATTATATATTATTTCCATAATCTCAAGCATAGATAAGAGGGATATTTAGTAAAATAATTAGGAAATGATCTGTTTTGAGTATTTATTGCTCTTGTTTTTATTGTAAGCTATTTCACTTAAATTACATATAATTTAATTTTTAAAAATTGCTCTTTAGGGAATTCCCTGGCAATCCAGTAGTTAAGGACTCAGTGCTTTCACTTCTGGGGTCTGGGTTCAATCTCTGGTTGGAAAATTAAGATCCTACAAATGGCATGGCCAAAAGATACACAAATAAATCAATAAAAATCTGTTTTAAAATCTACTTAACAGCGTGCTCACTGATCTTAAAATGTAACAACTGGCTTTTGTTTTGGCAAATATAAAAATATTTTATATTTATCTCCCAAAGCTTTCCAAGCTACTGTATTTAAAATATGATTTACTCTGAAGAAAATAGGAAGTGTTTAGCACTTACCCAGAAGAGGAGGCAGTGGAGGTAATGTAGGTAACTTAATGAGTCCGAAAAGTTTACCTCCAGTGATGGCACAATAGAGTAGCATTATAATTCCAAACAAGTTTCCTCCAGGAAGACATTCACTGCCGGTAATTGACCAAACCACAGCCCACAGAAGAACCACCATGGTAGCTGAAATAAACCAGGAAAACTAGTTTCTACCAATGAAGTTGTCATCTGCAGGTTTTAATATAATCCAATCATAAGAAAATGAATACATAATACAAATATTTATAATCACATGTAAGTTTTAAAGAACATCAGTAAAATAAACAATTGGGCAATTATCAACTGTCTTAAAAAATAGGATATTACCAGTGACTCTGAATCTACCTATGCACCCCTCTTAATCCTATCATCTACTTCCTTACAGACTGTCAGAAGAAACTACTATTTTTAATTTTTTTATAATTCCCTGATTTTTTCTTGTAATTTTACCATCAATATTCACTAGCAAATAAAAAAAGAGAAAGAGTCACTATCTTTATCCTCTTCACGGAACATGAGAACACCCAAACAATCATATTCCAGTATTTTAGTATTCAAGTTCTGTTTTGAATTAAGCTTTATCGTTTAATTACTGCTTTTCTATAGTCAATATCTGTTTAGAATTACCCACATACTCACTTTTTTTGATCATCATTCATTATGGCATCTCAAACCTTTCATCTGGACAATTATTTTGCTGCCTAAAGTATTTTCTTTTGGAGAGGCATGTCTGTTAGAATGTGAAATATGTTTCCCTGTTTGAAAACCCTGTGTTCTATAAAATTAAACTTTGAAAACAGAAAGGCTCACAGGAAAAAGAATAGGGCAGACCACTCACAACTCAAAACTTGTGACCAAAGCACTAACAAAAACAACAATCTTAATAAAAGTACCAGCACAGTTATATCTCCACTAATATTTGTATCTCCCATAGTCAACCTCTTTGTTGCAGACTAAGACCCTGGAACCAGGGAATTTCTGTGCTGTTCAGAGGTTAGGCCTTGGCACTTTCACTGCCATGTCCTGGGTTTGATCCCTAGTTGGTGAACTAAAATTCCACAAGCTGTCTGGCTTGGCCAAAAACAAAACAAAACAGAAAACCAACAACCGAAACCCTGGAAGCACACTTAGTATTTCCAGATGTAGAATCTTGATAGCATTTGCTCTAGATAGAGAGCAGTTTCACCAAAATCTGACCCAGACTGTAGTCTTTTCCATTAATCAAATGGTTTGTTGTTGTTAAATTTTTTTTTAATTGGGGTAAGTGTTGGCAAATTCTTCATCTACACGTGGTCTCATTATATACCTTAACATCATGGCAAGTTTAAGTGTTTGAGTCCCTAAGAGAACAGCTAACTGCCTGAAAAGAAGGAACTTGCACAGGATGTTCAGCTTTTAAAAATGTTTTATCTTTAAAGTTAGTAAAGCTTTATAATTGTAATACCTGATCTTTCACTTTGTACTTAATCTGCTATTGCTCGATCATGTTAAATATTAATATGCCAGGAAAAAATATATACAAAAATGCAAACTCCATATATTACAGCAACACAATTACCTATTTGCCATTGCATATAAACTAATTCAGAGATCAAATTGCCAACATCCATGGGATCACTGAGAAAGCAACAGAGTTCCAGAAAAACATCCATTTCCGCTTTATTGACTACACCAAAGCATTTGACTGTGTGGATCACAACAAACTCTGGAAAATTCTTAAAGAGATGGGAATACCAGACCACCTGATCTGCCTCCTGAGAAATGTGTATGCAGGTCAAGAAGCAACAGTTAGAACTGGACATGGAACAAGAGAATGGTTCCAAATCCGGAAGGGAGTACGTCAAGGTTGTATACTGTCACCCTGATTATTTAACTTATATGCAGAGTACATCATGAGAAAAGCTGGACTGGATGAAGCACAAGCTGGAATCAAGATTGCCAGGAGAAATATCAATAACCTCAGATATGCAAATGATACCACCCTTATGTCAGAAAGTGAAGAGGAACTAAAGAGCCTCTTGATGAAAGTGAAAGAGGAGAGTGAAAAAGTTGGCTTAAAACTCAACATTCAGAAAACTAAGATCATGGCATCTGGTCCCATCACTTCTGGCAAATAGAGGGGGAAACAATTGGAACAGTGACAGACTTAATTTTGGGGGGCTCCAAAATCACTACAGATGGTGACTGCAGTCATGAAATTAAAAGATGCTTACTCCTTGGAAGAAAACTTATGACCAATCTAGATAGCATATTAAAAAGCAGAGACATTATCAACAAAGGTCTGTCTAGCCAAAGCTATGGTTTTTCCAGTAGTGATGTGAGTGTTGGACTATAAAGAAAGCCGAGGGCCAAAGAATTGGTGCTTTTGAACAGTGGTGTTGGAGAAGACTCTTGAGAGTCCCTTGGAAGCAAGGAGATCCAACCAGTCCATCCTAAAGGAAACTGGTCCTGAATATTCATTGGAAGGACTGATGTTGAAGCTGAAACTCCAATACTTTGGCCACCTGATGCAAAGAACCGACTGATTAGAAAAGAGCCTGATGCTGGGAAAGATTGAAGGTGGGAGGAGAAGGGGATGGCAGAGGATGAGATGTTTGGAAGGCATCACCAACTCAATGGACATGAGTTTGAGTAAGCTCCCAGAGTTGGTGATGGACAGGGAAGCCTGGAATGCTGCAGTCCATAGGGTCACAAAGAGTCAGACTTGATTGACCAACTGAACTGATAAACTAATTCATGTAGCAGAGCATACTCTATTTCTTATGAAGATGTGTTGGTAGCAAACTTTTGGTTTTATTTATCTGGAATTATCTTTATTCTCATTCTTAAAAGTTAGCTTTTCCAGTTATACAATTCTAAGTCGAGAGTCACTTTCAGTTCCTTGAAAATATTATTCTTTGGTTTTCTGTCTTTCATTATTGTTTTTAAGTCTAATTTTATCTGTTTCAGGGAATTGTTTTTCTTTGGTTGTTTTTAAGATCTTTCTTTTCCTTTGATTTTCTGCAATTTCAGTATACATTAAGGAATGGCTTCCATTTGGTTTGCTTAGGATTTATCTTTTTTACCAATTCTGGAAAATTCTGTATTTCTTCAAATATTTTATCTCTCTCATTCTTCCTAGTCTCTGTTTCTGGAACTACGACTAAATGTTTATACCCTCTTCACATTACTAGCCCTAGTTTCACATTTCCCATCTTTGTGTTTTGCACTGTACAGATCTATTTGCTAGTTAACCAATTTTCTTTTCACTTACTCTGCTGTCTAATCCATTTACTGTTTTAAATTTTAATTACTATACTTTATTTTTCATTTCTAGAATTTTAACTTGGTTCTTATTAAAATCTGCTCGTTTTTACAGAGTTATTTGTTTTGTACTCATATTCGTTATTTCTTCTTTAACTTCTTTGTAGATATCAGAAATATTTTATATTCTATTTTCTGATAATGAAAACAGTTTGAAATGTTTCCTTGTGCATTTGTTTGTGATTTTTTGGTTGTTGTTGTTTGTTTGTTTGTTTTCTCGAAGCAATGAACTCTTCCTTGGAACTTTATCTTTGGGAATTTTTGGAGCCTTAGGTTAAATGAGTTTTCCCAGACAGGATCTGTATTTGTTTCAACCATTAGACACTACAATCTGGGACCACTTTTAGATATATTTTCAGCTGGAGGTTCTTTTCTGTGAATTTAGAGCACAAATCAGAATGAAGTTACCCATTTTTAGGGGAGATTCTCCCCTCCCCCAGCCAGCACTACAGTTTAGACAGACAGGTTTAGTGACTGGGCCTCTTCGCAGGGCAGGTTTACCGCAAATACACCATCACACTGGGTTCCAGTTTTGGGTGAGGGAAAATGACTTCTATGATACTTCTCCCAACCTGGGCAGACTCTAGCAAAGCCTCCTATATCCTCACAGTTCTCAAAATGAATCTCAAGTTCACTGGTGTTTTCCAAAAGCCTCTGGAGTGAAGGCCAGTTGAGTGTTCATCTCTCCCAATTATATTTCGGTTTTGGTGTCTGATGACTTCCTGTTTTCTTGTCAGATAAAAGGTATATTTAAAAAGACTTAAAATATTGTTTTTAGATGTTTTCATTGTATAAATGAGAGGATCATTCCTTAAGCCTTATCTACACACTGCTAGAGATCAAGTCCAATGTCCCCTTTTTTAAACCCCTACAGACTTGTTCCAGGTTTTCTAGGTTTATGATGCTATTACAAGATAACAAATAGGCCTTCAGAATTTCCCAACCAGCTATAGGGACTGAAATTTCTAACAGTTTTGGAAGTATAATGGGAAAGTAGAAATTGCCAGCTACTAAATTTTATTTTATCATAGGAAAACCCCAGTTTTATACTAAATTCAGAAAGGCAGAATTAAGAATTTTTTACTCCAATACTTTTTTAAGAAAAAAACCTACAATTTTCCTTTTCCTTTCTCATATTCATAATGAAGTTCTAAAACATAGTAAATGTATATTCATAAAGTTTCTCTGAATCATGTTTCATTCAGTTAATAATTTACTATCTATAATTTTGAAAAATAATATTTTCCCAGGTAAGAGTTACTCCTTTAAGAAGAATACTTTGTGTACAGGGGGACAAAAGCAGTCTTGTGAGCCATGGAAGCAGAAGCATAGGAACACAAGTGAAAGTTGTTTATATACCATGAATCCCCATTTCTCAGGCAGCTTTATAGACAATGATTACAGAATTTAAAAAAATTAGTCTCCAGGGGAACTCCCGGGAGATCCAGTGGTAAGGACTTGGTGCTTTCACTGCTGTGGCCCAGGTTCAATCCCTGGTCCGGGAACTAAGATCCCTGCAAGCCATGCAGGTTGGCTTGCAGAAAAAACAAAGCAACCACAAAAACAAACAACAACAATCCCCTCCAAACCCCTCATCTTAAAAAAACAAAATCAGTCTCCCAATCACGTCACTCATGTATACCCCGCCCTTAGTGCAATCCATGTTTTTTGTACTGTAACTTTATCTTTGGGACTTGTTGGAGACTTAAATGTTTTAACTAGAAGTGTGCCATTACTTGCACAGAGAAAGTTAAAAAAAAATAACAGAAAGGACAGAAAGATTATTACATTATCTATTGCTTTCTCAACTAGAGTATATTTTGGAACCTAGTTTTCTTTACAAGTTCTAGATAAACTTTGAGGTTTGTTTCCTTAAGGTAGTTTAAAAACTTACCTAATTTCATTGAAAACATACTGGAGCCTGAAGTATCATATAACATATTATGCTTGGCTTCCATTATCATAGTTGAGAATGATAAAAATGTTTTTCAGAGCTAATAAATGAAGTATAACTATAAAGAAGTGAGTCTGATTTTTTAGTAAACTTACTTTGAGGTCAATATATTTATTGGGGGAGGCCATATATTTACTCTAATGACACTGTCATTACTCAATGAAGTTTTTGAACCTGTCTTTAAATTTGTGTTTATAGGCAAGTTTCAATTCCCTTCTCCTTTTTCCTACCATATTAGACACTCTCCAATACACATATAATATACATATACACGCACGCATTCTATTTGAACAAAAACAGCATTAGAAATCTGGACATCCATTTATTTACCAAATTGATACAATAATGTTGAGATGCCTCCACATCATTCCTAAAAGACAAATAGATCCCAGCCCTAACAACATTCAAAATAGTGCTGAGATAATCCTTACCCCCCACATTTTAAGAGCAGCAACAAGCTGAATTGGAAACTTAAAAAAATGATAAATTCATTTGAAGTAAAAACTGAGCTGTTTGCTCAAACACTACTGGCATTACTTAACAGTAATAAGAACTAACATTTACGCAGTGCTTTTCTGTTTGTAAGTGATTTCTCAATCATTTTTTCTCCTTGGAAGGCTTACATAATCCTGTGAAATTCCTCAGATACAGAAAAGGTAGATGCATTTGGTCTCTGATCTTTCCCTCTTCCTACTAGCTTTAACAGCGCCGTGACAACAGTGCTCTGGCAAGCCCTGTATTGAAGGTGGTAGAACATGTCATCCTGGGACCCTGAAGGACTATGGAGCAGAGTTACCTACAGTTATAAATTGTTCACCTTGTAGTTTTTATGTGAGAGAGAAGTAAATGCCTTTTTTCCCTTTAAGCCATATTATTTTGGAATTGATCATTATAACAACTTTATCTTTTACCCTCTTGTTCTGAATTCATCCTTACCATGTACCTACCATTTGTTATTACTCTAGCCAGTAAACCACGTGGAGGACAAGCACGTGTTTGTCTTCGTCTTTGCGAATGATTTGGTTCAGCTGGTGTTTCTTGCATTTTTTCACTGTTATTCAGTAAGTTACTTCCTTCTGTTGGTTCATTTCCATCTACACCTCTGAGGTTCATACCTGTTTCCTGCTGTGTTTAAAGCAATTAAAAATTCTTACAACTATGTATTTACTGTACCTTTTTATAGTTACTGAGCCATCACATCACAAATCAAATTTCCATTGCTAGAATCAAGGCTGACACTTTACAGGAGAAACAAACAGCTTCATTACTAGCTAACTGGTGAATGCTTGGAACAAGAACTATGTAAGGAGTACTTACCACTGAGTCAATATTTGCAGCATTATTGACTCACATAAAATTTCATTATGTTTTTCAATACTGGGTTTAAAAATTAGCCTATTTAAAACACAGCTCAAGGCAATAGCTACTAAATATGTCAGAGTGATTCAAAAAGAGTTAATCATCTGTGGTGAAAACAAATTCACATTCATTCATTTACTTGAATTTTAAGCAATAGAGAAAGAGGTGGAAGAAACCAGCATCATTCTAGAGGTTAGGCTGAGAACATAAAGTATCTCACAGGCTCTCCATGTAGGACCAGCTGCTGACTATCTGGGAAAACTGGTAACCACACCTACCATCAGTTTGGGGATTTAAGAATGGAGAGAATTGTTAACTGAGTGACAGAGAATGAACAGAATACAACTCTGTCAAGGATTTGGAAATATACAGTCCCCACCTTAAGGAAGTCCCCACCTTACAGGCCTGGCTTCCCTGGTGGCTCAGAGGATAAAGTGTCTGCCTGCAATGCAGGAGACCTGGGTTCGATCCCTGGGTTGGGAAGATCCCTGGAGAAGGAAATGGCAACCCACTTCAGTATTCTTGCCTGGAGAATCCCATGGACAGAGGAGCCTGGTGGGCTACAGTCCACAGGGTCGCAAAGAGTCAGACACGACTGAGCGACTTCACACACACACACACCTTAAGGAAATGGTTGGGATGTTTTACATTTGATCATACCTGTCTTCCTTGATATGACGAGGCTGTGTGATTCACCTCTGTGGATGGTTCTGAATCTTTGTGTGCAGCTCTTTTATCTTGATTCCTCATGATTTTTAATTAAGAATAAGATGATATAGGGAAGAGGAAGAAGATCTGTTTTGAAAGAGAAAGAGTATAGGTATAGAATAGCAATTTGAGATTTAAATAAATTATTTAAACAGCAATTTGAGCAATTTAAATGAATATACTTATATTTCCCCTTTATGAATGGCTAACATAGGTTACACTATTCTTAACTTTCAACTGAGTTTTGTTTTTTTGGATTACAATATATTTTCCTAATTCTTACCTTTTTACCTTTCTTGAAAAAGCCCTTGTTCACCATCATATTTTTATATGATTTCTTTCCCACCCTGCTTTCTGAGTTGTACTTCAAATAATCCTAGTAATATTTCTGTTATATTCTCCTCTCTAATGGGTCATTTTGAAGTTGAAAAGGGGCAGGTAGCTTTCCAATACTGACACGAGGAAATGAGGCACCAAAGAGAAATCTATGGATTCCATCATATTCAGAGAAACTACAATCACTAATTCTTGCTTAGTTCTTATTTCAAAATTAAAGTAAAAAAAAAAAACCCCACAGCACAATGATGGAGCAGCCACAATAAGTGCTAGGACAGTCTCTTGATAGTTACTTGGATAATGCAAATATCCTTTATTCTCTACAGACTTACAATACACCCCACACCCCGAAATCACTTATATGAAGTAACTAAAAAAACTGATAGGGCAGACCTATAATTGGTTTCAGAAACACCCACTTCAATGTCTCCCTTGGCCTCCCCTGCTATCTAGGCTGAAAAGCCAAATATTCCAATTCCTATCTACTTCTGCAGCTAGAGGTGCCCATGGGAGTCATACTCCCATGTAATGAGATATACGTGGGAGTCCCTTGGGAGGAGTTTCATTCCCAAACAATACGAAAAGGCCTTTCGAGGATGATACTGTTTACTCTTTGCCCTCTCATATTTCTTTCTCCTTCTCAGAATGTCGATATACTACTTGGAGGGCCAACAGCCATCTTTCAACCATGAGAATAGAAATTCCTATACACAGGATAGTAGACAAGTAAGGAGGAGCCGGTTCCTTGATGACATCATCAGTTGTTGCATCAGTCTTGGACTGCCAAGCTTTGGAGTAATTGTATAAACCACTATCAGTCATGTTTTCTTTTTTCTATTAACAAAACTTATTCCTAATGCAACAAACATGATGAGTATTATAACAGAGGGACAAACTATAAGTTTTGACAGAACCAAAGAGAAAATTATGTGAGAGAAGGGAAAATCTAAGTCAATACCCATGAAAGTGTCTAATATGTGGTCAACATTCATGACCAAGGATTAATCAGGACCCCTGCCTCAAGGAGTCATTCTCTGTTTAACAAAATGCAAGATGTTTGCATTTAAAATTTCAAAGAAAATTATCTTTCCACCATCACAACCATCACCACCATTTTTCTTCCTCACAAAACACAATGTTGGTCACACTGGCATCTCAAAAAGCTTCAGTCTGATTTTTTACTATATATTATATAGTGCTTCCCTGTTGGCACTATGGTAAAGAATCTGCCTGCAACGCAGGAGACGAGGGTTCAATTCCTGGGTCAGGAAGATCCCCTGGAGGAGGAAATGGCAACCCATTCCAGTATTCTTGCCAGGAGAATCCCGAGGACAGAGGAGCCTGGTGGGCTACAGTCCATGGGGTTCCAAAAGGGCAGGACATGACTTAGTATCTAAACAAGTACATAAACTATATATAATAAATTGTATTTATATAATAAATACACATATGTAGAAGATACATTATATATGTAGATATAGTTTTAAAAATTTAAATACTTTAAAATTTAGATTCATAATGAGAAAGAATGACATTTTGACAGGAAAATGTGAGTTCAGAGAACCCTTGTCTTAAAGGCACAGAGGCATAAATGCCAGTGGAATGTAAGGGAAAACTCTTGAAGCATGTGGTGGGAAGCTGTGAATAACAGGGAGATGAGGTTGGAGAGTTAGGACACTGTATCCTGAACCAAGGCACTTGGCCTTCGCCTTCTGTTGAGAATGACCCCCTAATATAGTAAGTGATGAGGTCTACTGGCTCTGGATTTGGACAAAGCTGGGTCTGAAGTCCAGCTCCCTCATATACCAAATTTCTTAACCTCTTTGTAAGGACTTCTCTGTCCAAGAAATGGAGACAAGAGTACTTCCAACCATGCACACGGTAGACATTCAACAGTACTGGTTATTATCCACTCATACTCTTCCTTCCTAATTATCATAAATCTCTAAGATTCTTTTTGCTTTTCCTATTAAAGCAGAACAAAGTCTCCCCAATCTTGAAGAATTGACAACATAATCCCATTGACTTTCTTTGATCATGCTTTTAACGTCTTTCTTTCAAGGCCAACTTCTTGATTAGGGGGTGTAACACTCACTACTGCCATTTTTTCACCTTTCTCATGAGTAGACTTCCATAACAACTTCTGAGCAGTAATATAAATGCTATAAAATGTGGGGATACATATCTTTTCCACAGGGGATATTTACAGTTTTGGCCAGCCACACATCTTTCTCCACTGTTTTTGGTAAGAGCACACTAATTTTCTCTTGTGGAATCCGCGCCTCCTCTGTTCGCTCTCTGTATGGTTCATGTGAGACTGTTATGCTACCCTTCCCAACCCCCATGCTCCCCCAGTGCTCCAGAAACGGGGACAGCCTTGGCCAATGAGGGAACCTCTTCCCTGGTGACCTTGACAGATTCAGGCATGAACATGTGACCCATACCTGGCAAATGAGAGTCAGATTTAGGGTGTTTACTGAAGCCATTAAGAAAGAGCCTTCTTTCTGTTGGGGTTACTAAGCCCAGACTTGCTGATGACAATCCTTGGTACAAGAAAAGCCTTCTAAAGTATGAAGTAACTAGCCACAAGGCAAAGCAGGGTCTTACTATGGAAAGTCAAAAAGAGAAAGCTCTACATTAACAATCACACTGTTGATGCATCTGGGAGCAGCTGCTTTTCAGTTAGGTGAGCCAATACATTTCTTACCACTTGGGTTTCTGAAACTTGCCACCAGTTGAGTTCTCAGCAAAAATTTTCATACCCGAATTGGCCTTGAAGGAGCCCCTGTATACTAACAGATGTTTAGAAAGATGCTTTTACATTTTCATGAAAATGAAAAGAAAAAAAATGTATGTGGAAATATTTTGTTTTAAAAGGCATTAAAATATACTGTACAGCTTAGGGGTTTTCTTTAAAGATAATGTTAAAAGAAATAAAAATATATCATTTAATAAAATAGGTATCCATTACTCAGGAAATTAAGTGAAATGTTTTCTTTTTAAATGATACTAATTAAATGAAATATTTAAAGGACCTTAATTTCTTTTTAATATTTATTTATTTACTTGGCTGCTCTGGGTCTTAGCTATCGCACTCGGGATTTTTGATCTTTAGCTGCAGGCATGCAAACTCTTGGTTGTGGCATGTGGGATCTAGCTCCCAGACCAGGGGTGGAACCCAGGCCCTCTGCATTGGGAGCGCGGAGCCTTAGCCACTGGATCACCAGGGAAGTCCCCCTAACTGTTGTTTTTTTTTTTTTTTTAATTGTGTTCATGGAAGTCTTTAAAAGTCTTTGGGCCCAGTGAAGTTTCAAGAGAGCTATTTAGAATTCATCTGAGATGCTGGGTGTCTGAATTGGAAAAATTTTAAAGTGAGGAAATATGGAGAAACAAGATGGCTTCTCAAGGCTTCCCAAATGGCTCAATGGTAAAGAATCCACCTGCCAAAACAGGAGCCTCAAGAGACATGGGTTTGATCCCTGGGTTGGGAAGATTCCCTGGAGGAGGAAATGGCAAATTAATCCAGTATTCTTGCCTGGGAAATCCTGTGGACAGAGGAGCCTGGCAGGCTACAGTCCATGGGGTCACAAAGAGTTGGACATGACTGAAGTGACTAAGCATGCACATATGCAGATGGCTTCTAGGTAACTCAAAGTCATTCACAGTTCGATGGAATAAGAAAAGTTGGAAAGGCCTTTGGAAATTATCTTGTCTGATCTCTTTCATATTTAAATAAGAAAATTAAAGCCTAGAGAAGCTAAATAATTTTCGTTAATGAATATAGCTAGTATCTACCAAGCTCCATAGAAAAGCAATAAAAATTTGTGAAATGCGATAGTTCTTTAATCTATATCTCTGACTTTATGTCATTTCTACCAAATCACTGCATTATTCTACTCATATATACCCATAGTTTATTATAACTTTTGAAAACACATTTTACAAGTAAATAAAATTATTTCAACGTTCTATCATATTATGTTCAGCTTTACTTTTTTCCAATGTTATAAATGTTACAAACAAATTTTTTACTAATCCATTTAAATTGCACACCATTGGTAACAAAATACATAATATAAGAACTTTTATTTTATGCTCTTGACAAATATTGTTTATATATTCTGAATGATCAGTTAACAGGCAGGTGAAAACTTGCCCTTAAATATGCCTTAAGATTTTAAGAATTAAGGAACTTCAATTTAAAAAATCCAGTTCAAATGAGATGCTTTGAGAGATTTTTGTAGATCACAGAATCACACTGAGAACTAGAAAGGCAAGGTACAGCTTAGACAAATACTAAAAGGTCCCCACACAGAAAAACATGTTTTTTTTTCCTGTTTCTCAATCAGGATTTTGCTTTATTCAGACTGATACACAATTTGTAAACCGTACTAGAAAAACATACATTTTTCATCAAATGGTAAAATTTTATAAATTTCATAAATTCAGTAAAAAATGTTAATCAATTTTTTCTGTCTCAAATACAGATTTCAGTAGAAGAATGAGACATGCCCTAAGCCCAAGGTCATGAATGTTAGGAGCACTGTGACTGCCCACTTATTTGTAGGTTAGTAGGTCAAAGTATTTTCTAAAAACACGTGCAAAGGATATTGGCTACTCATGTCTCTCTTTAGAAAGTGAAAGTGTTAGTTGCTTGGTCGTGGCCAGTTCTTTGTGATCCCATGCACTGTAGCTCGCCAGGCTCCTGGGTCCATGGGATTCTACAGGCAAGAATACTGGTGGAGTATCTAGCCGCTTCTCCAGGGGATCATCCCAACTTCAAACTCCAGGCCTCCTACACTGCAGGCAGATTCGTTACCTTCTGAGCCATCAGGGAAGCCCTCTCTTTAGCATTCCCAGTATACAGAATTTCCTCCAGGACTGATGCACATACTCAGAAACTATGTTGGTTTACTTTGAGCTTTATTTTCCAGTATTAGACACATATGCCACCAAAATTAGAGAAGTGTGAATTTCAAAGGAACAACATCTTTAGTCGTTCCTCCAAACTTGAGAGGAAACTGAAGATTAAGAATAGTAGATCAAGAATATGAACAGTACTGTCTGTGAACAGGAGTTGCCTTTGCGGAAGGAAATAGAATTGGAATTGTGGGAATTTTATTTGTATTCTGCTTCTTTATTGTTAGTATTTTTACAATAAGATTTTAAAATGTAATTTAAAACACATTTAAAAAGAATTTGTGCAATTCTTAGAGCTTTAGAGAAAAGAAAGTGGTACACCTTCCCTTGGTAATAATATGTTTCATAGATAGAATCTGGTAATTTGATTTTAGGTAACTTAATCCCACCTGCCACAATATAAGGTAGTTTTTTTTGTTTCTGCAGTTTTCAAAGAAGATGAGGAAACTGCCTAGAATCTTCTACAGCAGTTTTCAAATATTTTTGAGCTCAGAGATCCTTTATCAAATGAAACCTTATCCTGAAGTCCAATAAATGGGATAGATAAAAGTGGAGTTGAAGGAGCTCTGTCCTCTCACCCTTGTTCTTCCTGGCAAGTGAAGCACACTTTGAAAACCACTCTGTAAATACACTTTCATAAACACAAAGAGGTTTGTTAAATCGGTCTTTTTTTCAGGTTATTGTGTTAATATAAATGGTTAGAAGTACTCTGTATAATATTTCAGAAAAAATAAAAGAGCTTTCAACTTGCAAATGTCCACAGGTTCATGCTCAAATAGAATACACTTACTGCTATCAACTGAATTACTGCTGAAAAATCATTACATGGATAAAGACTGGCTGTTCTCGTTATTTTCCATCTGCAGTATGGACAGGCCGACACTGTGCTGAGAGTCTACATATACTGCTGGAGTACTCTATATGTTGTATTCATGCATTTGAAAAAGTATTTCTATTCACTAAGTACTCTATAATGATTAGCATAAAAATCTACCTTTGGCGTTCCACCCATTTATGTGTTAAAAGTATAGAGTCTCCATCTCATACAGCATTTCCATGTAGAACATATCGAAACTTTCTAATTTCTGGACTCTGCTAACCAACTCTGATTGATGTTCATTTCTCATCAGTAAGAAGCTCAGATCAAGTGAAAAGAAGGGCTTAAAATGTCGTTGCCAATTACTGAAAAGACTGAGAATATCTCCTTGAACGAGAACTCCTTTATTATGGCAAAAACCAGTACAATATTGTAAAGTAATTAGCCTCCAATTAAAATAAATAAATTTATATTTTAAAAAATTAAAAAATAATAAAAAAGAGACTGATACAAAGGAAAAAAAAGAAAGTATTAAGTGTGCCAACCACATGAAACCAATTTATCAAAGGAAAACAACTACTATTCTGTTTGGTTAACTGATAGGGTGACTTGAAATCATGAAATAATGTTATTACTTCTCATAAGGAATAAAGGGAAATTATCCTTGGGGAAGAAGGAATCTGATATCTGCTGCTCTTTTCAAAAAATTCTTCCACCCAAGGGCAAATATATTTAATTGAAAGTTTAAAATATTACTTTTAGGCTTACTAAAATAAAAATCTCCAGACACTAATCTCCCCAAGTGTGGCAACATGACATCACTTACCTAAGAGCCACTGCTCCTGTGGATCCCTTCTCCACCCCTAAGAATAAATTATGACTGGTCTAAATCAGCCTGTTACATCAGGCCTCTTTGCCAGCTGTTGGTTTAGGACAGAGTATGATTCATTTCTTACCAATGAAAGTTGTGGGCAAGGCTGATTGGTGACTATTGGATAAGAGTTTCTTTCCTGATATAAAGGCAGAGAGGCCAGAGGAGAATGCCTTTCACCTTTTGTCGTGTGTGTGTGTGTGTGTGTGTGTGTGTGTGTGTGCGTATGTTAGCGGGGAGGATGAAGCTGTGGATGGGGGACTGTGTTTCTTGGAATTTTAGCAGCCATGATTTACCCATGAAGAAAAAGTCAACATTAGTTCAGCAGTGGCCACAGGGCTGGAAAAGGTCAGTTTTCATTCCAATCCCAAAGAAAAGCAATCCCAAAGAATGTTCAAACCACCACACAATTGCACTCATCTCACACGCTAGCAAAGTGATGCTCAAAATTCTCCAAGCTAGGCTTGAAAAGTACATGAACTGAGAACTTCCAGATGTTCGAGTTGGATTTAGAAAAGGTAGAGGAACCAGAGATCAAATTGCCAACATCTACTGGATCACAGAAAAAGCAAGAGAATTCCAGAAAACATCTACTTCTGCTTCATTGACTTTGCTAAAGCCTTTGACTGTGTGGATCACAACAAACTGTGGAACATTCTGAAAGAGATGGGAATACCAGACCACCTGACCTGCCTCCTCAGAAATCTGTATGCAGGTCAAAAAGCAACAATTAACCAGACATGTAACAATGGACTGGTTCCAAATTGGGAAAGGAGTACATCAAGGCTAAACATCTTGCCTTACAAGAGTACAAAAGGCTGCTTATTTAACTTATACGCAGAGTATGTCATGAGAAATGCTGGACTGGATGAAGCACAAGCTGGAATCAAGATTGCTGGGAGAAATATCAATAACCTCAGATATGCAGATGACACCACCCTTATGGCAGAAAGTGAAGAAGAACTAAAGAGCCTTTTGATGAAACTGAAAGAGGAGAGTGAAAAAGGTGGCTTAAAACTGAACATTCAGAAAACTAAGATCATGGAATCCAGTCCCATCACTTCATGGCAAATAGATAGGGAAACAATGGAAACAGTGACAGACTTAATTTTGGGGAGGGGGCTCCAAAATCACTGCAGATGGTGACTGCAGCCATGAAAATAAAAGACTCTTGCTCCTTGGAAGAAAACCTACAACAAAGCTAGACAGCATATTAAAAAGCAGAGACATTACTTTACCAACAAAGGTATAGACAAAGCTATGGTTTTTCCCGTAGTCATGTGTTGATGTGAGAGTTGGACCACAAAGAAAGCTGAATGTCAAAGAACTGATGCTTTTGAACTGTGGTGTTGGAGAAGACTCTTGAGAGTCTCTTGGACAGCAAGGATATCCAACCAGTCCATCCTAAAGGAAATCAGTCCTGAATATTCATTGGAAGGACTGATGTTGAAGCTGAAGCTCCAACACTTTGGCCACCTGATGCGAAGAACTGACTTATTGGAAAAGACCCTGATGCTGGGAAAGATTGAAGGATGGAGGAGAAGGGGATGACAGAGGATGAGATGGTTGGCTGGCATCACCCACTCGAAGGACATGAATTTGAGCAAACTCCGAGAGTTAGTGATGGACAGGGAAGTCTGGTGTGCTGCAGTCCATGGGGTCGCAAAGAGTTGGACATGACTGAACAACTGAACTGAACTGACTGAGCTCATGGAAAGAAACCTGGACCCTGATATCAATATGCTACAAACCCTGGATCCACTTACCTTCATATATCTCATCATAATGAGAAAAGAAGCTGGTATTTTTGAAGACAGCTTTGCCTGAATATCCTGATACTTAGCCCAAAGCATCCTAACCAATACAACAGGTGACTGTTGCAGAGCCAGCTTTGAGAAGCTCAGGAAAGGAGCAATGATGGGGAACCTTTGGCCTATACGTGTCTCCCTACCTTCTTGATTTTCATACAGGACAAACACTGCCTTTGTATTATTGAAACTTCTCAAAAAATATCTAGAAAACAACATTTCAATAGCTAAAAATCAGAGCCAAGTTTTTTAGTACCATTTTTTGTGTCATTAGAGATTATATAGCTTGTCATTTTATATATTTTTTTCTGTCCTATCCCTGAAGTTTAGTTGTAATATTTGAATACTGAAATTTTAAAAAGTTAGGTTTACAAACATTTGATTGTTTTCTAAACTTCTACTCATGAAGTAAATAAAACAAGAGCAATAAAAAACACCACTACCATTGTGTCTAAGTTTCATATTTTACTTTCTCTACTCGGTAAAGTTCTACTAGTCATTCTCATAACTCAAATGTCACCTTCCTGATCAGTGTTTCCTAACTTCATATAGACTAACTCTGTCCCTTTTCTTCCCTGAGGACTCATTCATTCATTCAACAAACATTTATTAAGCTCTTATTGTGTTCTAGCCCTTGTTTGGGGGATTTGAAATGTAAATTGTTCCCATACTCAAAGGTTGCTACCTAGTCAGAGAATGACAATTCATTTCCTAGGCAACCATAATGGAGTGTGGTAAGTTTTGATTTTAGGCACATGGGTTAAGCAACCCCATCTTTTGACAATGAGTGAAGTTCATCAGATTTTCACTGGGTCTCTATGGTGTGTAAAAGCATAGAGATATAAAGATGACTTAGATGCAGTCTCTTCTTCTTAAGAAAGGGACAAAGATTGCTATGTGCTCACCAAACCTGTTTCCTCTGCTGCCTGGGCACACAGATGGCTGATGTTTCCCAGCCTCCCTTGCAGGTCAGTTTGGCAAGTCCCCGAGGCTGGCAAGGGGACATGGGCCTTAATGATGTATTATACTTCCATTGCTGTAAGAAATTTCCCATGTAATCGTCCACATGTTCTCTCTTTTCCTGCCCATTTTCTAGAAACTAAGGACTCCAAGGCCTTAGGGGATTGCAAAGCCATAATATAAAAAGAGTTAGGGTTCCTGAATCACTGAGTAGAAGGCCACCAGCTCAA
This sequence comes from Ovis canadensis, assembly GCF_042477335.2. Lineage (NCBI taxonomy): Eukaryota > Metazoa > Chordata > Mammalia > Artiodactyla > Bovidae > Ovis > Ovis canadensis. The sequence continues at coordinate 37,806,371 of NC_091250.1, read as the reverse complement.
CACCTGGTTCGATTTTATATGAGTAAGAATCAAGTTTCTACTGTGTTAAGTTATTGAGGTTTTGGAGATTATCTGTTACAGCAGTGAGTGCCACCTTAAGGTCATTTAATTATAATGTAAGAAGTGCAGGCATAGAGTTAAACAGGGGAGAGGAGATACTGCCCTGCTTGGCTCATACCTGAATCAAGCCTTGAAAAATGACTTAATCTTGTAAAGAAAATAAAGACCATCATAGGCAGAGGAAACACATGATTAACGGATAAGGGGTGAAAAGAAAATTACATATATGGAAGTTTGTGCACACCAATGCCAACGAGAGCATAATGAGCATAATATGCAAAATATGGAGAGGTTAGAGGAAAATGGACATGAAAACCCTGAGTGTGAATCCTTGTGTGAATTAGTGAATCCTCCTAATTGGGCTATTTGGGGCAAGTTACTCAGTCAATCTGGATCATTTTCTTCATCTGCAAAATGATGACAATGCTTATGTCGCAGAAAATCTTAAACCAGTACTAAGTACATCATGGAGTCCCCCAAAATTCCCCCAGTAATTTATCTTTCTTTTATAAGATTTTCCTTGAGAAAGCAGCACATACGTGCTGTGCTGAAGAGCACAGATAAGAGACACTAGTAAACTCACACCTTTCATTCCTCCTTGTGAACTACAGAAACATAAATAATAGATTCCTAAAAGAACCGCAAAGAGCTTTCATTTGTATTGGCCAGGTATACTTAATAGTTTTATGCATGCATGCGTGCTAAGTCTTTTCAGTCATGTCTGACTCTTTGTGACCCTATGGACTATAGCCTGCCAGGCTCCTCTGTCCATGGGATTTTCTAGGCAAGAACACTGGAGTGGGTTGTCATGCCTTCCTCTAGGAGATCTTCTAGATCCAGGGATCGAACCATAGTCTCTTAGGTCTCCTGCATTGGCAGGTGGGTTCTTTACCACTAGCACCACCTGGGAAACCCCAACAGCTCTCTGTAAGGTTGTTAAAAACTCTTTAGAACTTAATCACAATTGCACTCTCCTTAGCACGCATCACCCATGACTACAAAGAATGCTCCCTCATTACACAAGTGCATATACAGGCAGCTCCATCTCCCTGCACACCATGCTCCTATGCTTTACGTGACCAAAGATGTAAATTCTTTTCCCCCAGAGGAAAAATCTATCATTAGGGTTTGTGTGCCAACCAAGAACCTGTTCAGTTTAGTTCAGTTCAGTCGCTCAGTCGTGTCCCACTCTTTGCGACCCCGTGAATCGCAGCACGCCAGGCCTCTGTGTCCCTCATCATTTCCCGGAGTTCACTCAGACTCATGTCCATTGAGTCGGTGATGCCATCCAGCCATCTCATCCTCTGTCGTCCCCTTCTCCTACTGCCCCCAATCCCTCCCAGCATCAGAATCTTTTCCAATGAGTCAACTCTTCTCATGATGTGGCCAAAGTACTGGAGTTTCAGCTTCAGCATCATTTCCTCCAAAGAAATCCCAGGGCTGATTTCCTTCAGAATGGACTGGTTGGATCTCCTTGCAGTTCAAGGGACTCTCAAGAGTCTTCTCCAACATCACAGTTCAAACGCATCAATTCTTCGGTGCTCAGCTTTTTTCACAGTCCAACTCTCACATCCATACATGACCACAGGAAAAACCATAGCCTTGACTAGATGGTCCTTTGTTGGCAAAGTAATGTCTCTGCTTTTCAGTATGCTATCTAGGTTGGTCATAACTTTCCTTCCAAGGAGTAAGCGTCTTTTAACTTCATGGCTGCAATCACCATCTGCAGTAATTTTGGAGCCTCCCAAAATAAAGTCTGACACTGTTTCCACTGCTTCCCCATCTATTTCCCATGAAGTGATGGGCCCAGATGCCATGACCTTAGTTTTCTGAATGTTGAGCTTTAAGCCAACTTTTTCACTCTCGTCTTTCACTTTCATCAAGAGGCTTTTTAGTTCCTCTTCACGTTCTGCCATAAGGGTGGTGTCATCTGCATATCTGAGGTTATTGATATTTCTCTTGGCAATCTTGATTCCAGCTTGTGCTTCTTCCAGTCCAGCGTTTCTCATGATGTACTCTGCATATAGGTTAAATAAGCAGGGTGACAATATACAGCCTTGACGGACTCCTTTTCCTATTTGGAACCAGTCTGTTGTTCCATGTGCAGTTGTCCATGTGTAGAGTCTTCTCTTGTGTTGTTGGAAGAGGGTGTTTGCTATGACCCAAGAATCAGTGGTCTCCCAATTATCAACAGGACTAGAGGGGACTTCCCTCGTGGTCGCGTGGCTAAGACTCCACAGGCTCCCATTGTAGGAGGCCTAGGTTTGATACCTGGTCAGGGAACTACATCCCACATGCAGCAATTAGGAGCTAGCATACCACAACTAAAGATCCAGCACGTCTCAACTAAGACCCGGCACAGTCTAACAAATAAATGTAAAATAAAATAATTTTCGTATAAACAAACAAACATAAAAACAGAACTAATGAACCAGATAGTGAACAATCTCTTGTTATATAACATACTCTGAGAATGTTTTAAATGAAAAAATGTTTTACCTTATACTTGTCAAATAAGAGACTTCAGAGATAGTCTGTTCTATGGGTAACAAACTCAAGTTCCTTCAGGGGCCAACTCGAATGTGGGGTTCTGTAGAAACGAGAGAGAACAGGGTCCAACTGAAAGCATTCAAATCACTGTCAGCCCCTGGATCTCATCTCATGGTTTCATTTCGCATCTAAAGAAACTGAAGAGATTAGGTTCAAGTGACTTTTGGAGGCTCCATAGCAAACGTATTATGCAGGGTTGAGCGGAAAACAGAAACCATGCCAAGTTATTTTAAGCCAAGAGAGATTTTATAGAAAGAATTAGGTGACTTGGCGAAAGGAAAGGCTAGAGATTGTTGAAAGGGCTACGAGTGCAGCGTCTTGGCTGGGCTTCCAGGAGCAGCTTCTAGAACACCAGTGGATGAGGCACTGGGGAAGACACTATTTTTGCCACAATCGGGAGAAACCGTGGAGTTCAAGAACATACTGCAGCTCTGACCCTGAGAAGCTGGGATCTGGAAGCTTATCTGGGCAAGGAACCCAGAATCTGTTCTCTGCCTCCCTGCACTGCCTCCTGATAGCTAGAAAGCTGATGATTCAATACGGCATGCTGAGACTGTTTAAGTCCATTCCCACACCCACATTTCTGGAGACTGGACACCGGCATCTCATGCGCCTTCCGTGCCAACAGAAAAGAGCCACAAAAATATCAGGAGACGGTCTCTGTCTCATCTCTGCCTCTGAGATCTCAGACAAGCCATCCAGAAGTCTAATTCACATCCAGAACTCTAAATGGCCCGGAGTCAGAAATGTGTTCAGCTTTCCAGTTTCTCCTGTACAGGGAGGAATGCTAGCTGCAGGCAGGAATGAATGCAAATGCCCAGCTTCCATACCCAGCACAGCAGCTTTCCGTGCAGGCCCAGGAACCAGACCTGCACCACTGACCTGTCCCCACTTACCCTACCATACCTTCTATGGAAACCCCCCGAAAGCAAAAATCTAGTAAACAGGGCTGTAATTCTAAAGACCTTCTGCTAAAAAATATGTGAACGGGTCGCTTTATTTACACCATTAGGTACAGGGTAAATCACACTACCTAATTTAATTGTTATATTAAGTATATTGTATATTCTTAATATTGTATATTCTTGTATATTCTGACCCATTGGATTTTGAGCTCCTGAATGGCAGAAACTGTATTTAATTCATATTTGTATCTCCTGTCCCCAGGTCTGCTTGGCCCAGAGAAGATGCACAGGCATTTGCTGAATTGAAATGTTTTACTCTTGACTCACTAATAGAAACAGTAAACCAGAATTTCACGAGCTACAGTATAGCAGCAATAGTATCAGGAGGCGGTCCCGCTACAGAGGGCTGGGGAAAGGGGGTTTTCGTCTTTCAGAGTAAACAGGTAGATCTGGCTAAGCAAGGTACCTGCTCTGTCTCTGTGGACTGGTGTTCTCGATTTCTCGATGGGATGCTAAAGTTAGTGGTGTCTTCCCGCTATTAGTCTTTTGGGGCAACAAAGCACACCCGAGTCCAGGGTGAGATTACAAGGATGCCCTAAGAAGCTGATGCCTGATAAGTAAAACACAGCCACAGACTCAGCGTGAGCTCTGAGCAGGGGCTTATTTATATTCCCCAGTCAGCAGGATCTGATTAGTCTCAGCACATCACCGAGGTTAGCACCCCCGACAACGTCTGGTGGATCTGAGAACAAAAACAAACAAGCAAAACTTACTCCAATAACAACAACGGTAGACAGACACACATAGCCAACCAGCCAGTCAGCCTTCACGCCGCATACAATCAGAAGGCGCTGGGCGCTCGGCCTCCGCCGGGCACAAAGCTGCAGCCGCGGCGCCGCTTTAATTTACACTCACTGCCCTCCAGGGGGTACTCACCTCGCGCTCTCCGGCTCCGGCACCCGGCTCAGCCCGGTAGATTAGGAAAGGGGCTCGCAGGTCTGCGGGGGAGCCCGGTGGAGCGGGTTTCCGGGTGGCGCATCGGCCAGGAGGCTCGGGAGGCTGCAGTTATTTCAGATAGCGGGGGTGCGCGGCCCCGCCCACCCACGCCCTCCCTGCCAGTGGCGAGGGCGGTCCCGGGAACCTGGCCGGGCACTGGCTGGGTGGACCCGGCTGGGAGCCCGCTCGGGTTGGGGTGCAGGAGCGGCCCTCCAGGCGTCCTCCGCGGGTTTGGGGCCGCCGGGCGAGGATGCACGGCTTTGCTCTGGGTCCGGAGAACCGCAAGTCCACACCCCGGGACCCAGGAGCGGCGCCGCGCGTTTGGCGGCCTGGCTGGCCCCTGGAGACCGGGCGATCGCCTCTCCCTGGGAAGCCACGGGTTGGCGGCCCAGCGTGCGCCGACCCCGGCGATGACGAGTTCCTGGGCGAGGACGCGCAGGGCTGCCGCTCGCAGAGTCTGGAGTGCGGCCCGCGCAACCTATTGCTGACTTAGCATTCACATCTACATTCTGGATTTTCACTCCACCCTTTTAGTTGTGTTGTTTAGAAGTGTCTTCTCAGGTGGGGCGAGTGGACCTCTGTTCAGATGACCGATTTAAGTGGATGAAACACTTGTCCTCTCCCTTTTATGGTTTCTTAACACTTACCGTTCTTGCTGTGTTGTTTTAGATTTTTACGTTCCAAGTCAGCATCCATTTAATTCTGCCTTCTATTTCCGTATCTTCCCTTCCTCTATCTTTTCCTCCCCACTCTCTTTCACCTAATTGTGTATATGTGCGCCTGTGCCCCTTTCAGGGTAATTTTTATTTCTTTCAGAAATAAAATTGTCTTACCCGTTTTTCACTCCTTTAAGCAACGGCCAATTTTAGTCTCCAACAGCCAGAAACCATTCATTCTTCTTTCTTAGGCCCTCACTTGCAGAGAGAAGGATGAACCTGGATTCCACCTAATAAGCATTTAAAGTGACTATATTCCTAAACGAACTCTTACTCTCTGAAAGCTTGCAAAAGTTTCCTGTGACACCCAGCTTCCTCTTAGGACAGGAATGAAATATATTTTTCCTTTTCTTTCAATCGCATGATCATTGATGTGTCACCCAATCTGATTAGCACAGCTCTGGAGAACATTGAACTTTTGGACTAGTTTTTGCTTTTTTATTGTTTATAATGTTCTACAGTTTACAATTGTGAGTTTCCTTGGTGGCGCAGTGGTAAAGAATCTGTCTGCAATGCAGGAGACACAGGTTCGATCCCTGGGTGGAGGCGATCCCCTGGAGGAGGGAATGGCAACCACTCCAGTGTTCCTGCCTGGGAAATCCCATGGACAGAGGAGCCTGGCAGGCTGCAGTCCTTGGGGTCACAAAGAATCAGACAGGCCTTAACAACTGAGTAGGCATGCATGCTTATAGTTATCTCTGAGAAAACAAATTCTGAGGGAGCATTTGTTAATATTTAGAATCCATTTTGTAGTATTCATCATGTATTTATTTAGAATTCATGTTTTCATAGCTTACATATAATGTATAATGACTCAGAGCATTAAGTATAGTTCATAACATACTTAAAAGCTTCAATGTTCCATTACTTCACTTGATAATAAGTTATAATATTCTGATTGCATCAAAAGAAACCCAAGTTATTTGGCTCAATTCTGTAATTTTACAAAGCAGAAGACTAAAATTGAATGACCTGGGTTCTAGGTAAAAAACCAAGCTATATGTGCTCCAGTAGTGGATACCTGGACCAGACCCCTAAAGCAAATCTTATCATCAGTGGACTCTTCAGGCAGGCTAGTCAAAATATCCTTTGCTGTCAGTCAGGCTTAACTCACCCTCATCAACTGCATGTTCTGCTTCATACATACAATTTTAACCTTTATTTAACCTGTTATTGTCCGTTTCAAAATTTTCCTTGTTAATATTACAGTTATAAGGAGAAAGATTAAGAATCACTGCTCGTTTACTGAGATCTGTAGGTGCATCACACATATCATTTGGTCTTCTGAGCTAACAACAAATAAAGCACGAACATAAAACTCTAAAACTAAAAGAACAAGAAAAAACTTCTCTCTAGTAGTATGTTATGGAATTATTTTCTATGGATTTATATTGAAATGTTAATTTTCTTTAGTTTTATTTGTTTCTTGTTATATAATTCATTTCTATTTATTCATCGAGAAACTGTTTCTAAGTTTCATGTTCTCTTATCTGCTATGTCAGAATTTGGTGAGGAAATCTATACTTAATCTAAAAAATATCCTTCAAACTGGAAATATGGTAAGTTAGTTAACTATATGTTTATTATGCCCATGTCAAATATTACTTTTTTTAATAAAGATTTTTTAGTTAGACTAAAAAAAGTAGTAAGAAAAGTGATGGCACCCATTAAGTATAAATATCTATAATTATTTTTCTTTTACATAACAGATCAACAATATGTAGTCCTGAACCTAAAACCCTTTAAGTGTTGGCTACTGAGGCCAAATTCCTTTATACCTTTGGTGTTCATTTATAATGGTGTAAAATTTTAAAATGAGTACCCACATAGAGATCAATGCAGAACTGTACAAAAATATCTGAATGATGGAAAATAGAAATAAAATAGAAATGAATACCATTTAAAAAAAACACCAACTATTTTTCTTCATATTCACATTTTAATTTTCACATGCTTACAAATTGAGACTTATTCTTAAAATATTTTTTTTTGAGTTCATTATCTCACCAACCTACAATGATTTCAGAACAGACTAGAAAGAGATTAATGTATTTAAAGACTCAGATACTTGTGAACATCATCAAAGGTCTTGTTTTCATTAATTTGCCGTTAATTGGAAAGAGAGGTTGGGTGAGTTTTCTTCATAAGCAGGTTCACTGTGGTCAGGAAGGGCCCGCCTTCCCAGCAAGGAGACCCTGACTGAAATCACAAACTCCAGCCTCCATCAATGATGACAGGATTACCCGTGACGTAGGCAGACTGCAGTGGTAAACACAGGAGACCAAACAGTTAGCCAGGTTGTGTTTCTTCAGTTTTCCCGACTGAGACAGCTAAACAGTTTATTCTCATAGTACTAGGAAATCTCACTTAACAAAGAGAAGTTAGAATCTGAATTAAATTCCAGATGATTTAAAACTGCTGCGTGTTCTCATGATCTGGGGCTAACTGGACTCTTGCTGGTGTCTGAATGCATGTCACATTCTAAGAGTGTTTGGTATCAGAATCAGAAAATTAAAATTCTGTGATACAGAGCCACTCCCTGAATTAGGATAAAGCATAGGCTAAAATAGTGCATTTTCATTTTGAAACTCAGAAGTATTCTAAACTAGCTGAGTTTTATGCCACTAATAAACTTTTGAACATCATCAAGTATGTCAGTCATAAAGTGGTCATGTCAATCACCAAACAGAACTTTGTTTAAAAAGATGCACATTTAGTTAATCAATATACCTGGCTAATTCCAGGAACTGACTAGCACTAAATATATTTTTTAAATTTATATGAGTAATAATTACTATAATCTGTTAACCAAGAAAACAATTTATGCTAGTTTCAGACATCTAAATCTGTACAAAACTAAGGGATTTTAAAAGTTTCTGGTTTTTTTTCCCACAGAATTTTTATTTTTCCAAAGAATTAAAGCTGAAGTGATTCTTGTGGTAGAGATTCGGAAATATTTTAACTTAAACCTTTGGATAATGGATAAATCAAGACTCAAATCTGTGCTCTTAGTTTTGAATACATCTGAAACCTAAAATAATGGAAGAGGTAGGAAGGAAATGACATCATAACAGGAGTACAGAGTGTTGTAAAGTACAATATATGAAAACTAAGCATATAAAGTATTTAAATGAGTGGGTTAGTAGTCACTCTACCAAGAAACAACCCCCAGTTTCTCTAAGTTTTTTTTAAAAGGCAGGCTGTCTGATCACATATGGACCCTTCAGGAACTTTTTAAACGGCAAAGGTGCTTTTGTTGTGTATTCCAAGCCAGAGTGTCCCCAAATATTTGCTAACCTAAGCTCTGGCTAAATCAGGGCAATTTAGCTTATCAGCAGTACCCCCAGATCAAATGAGCTTTTCTGAAGACATGGATTCAGAGAGATCAAAAAAGTCAATATACTGGTTCCATTACGATCTGTCCAGCAGTTTTCTCAGCTATGAAAAACTGCTACAAATAGTTCTGAGAAGTAGTTACTGCTCTGTCACTGAAACATTTCAACCTCTGCATTTGCCACATTCACCAACTACCGGATGTGTACAAGTTTCATTCAGGAGATGCTGACTGATCAGTAACACACCTCCTTACTCCCACCTACCCCTGCTTTTCTTTTTTTAGTTTCCTGGTTGGTTATTACTCAAAGGCATAAAACACAGGGGATATTTTTGTGCTCTATACCTTATAAGAAATATTTCTAACAAAACAGTTTCTGTTTTCACAACTGTATGTCATTGGTGGCTCAAATGCTAAAGCATCTGCCTACAATGCAGGAGACCCGGGTTTAATCCCTGGGTTTAGAAGATCCTCTGGAGAAGGGCATGGCTATCCACTCCAGTATTCTTGCCTGGAGAATCTCATGGACAGAGGCTACAGTTCATGGGGTCGGAAAGAGCAAGTAACACACACACATACACACACACAAAATATACAGCAGCCAGTAAGGAAGAAACTGGTTGCTAAATACATGCAAAGTGGAAAGAGACAGAACTATGAATTTCCATACATGAATATAAACAAGTAAGAATTCATAGGGGAAAAAAGGAGGATGTAGGGGGATTCTTCTAAACAAATCACTGATAAAACTGAAAGCACCAGATGCTAATTCTTTGCCTCCTGGACACAAATCTGATTTACCCTTTCCCCATTTTACCTGAAGCTCTCACAGTTTTGGAGGTTCACTGGTTTGATTTACATTAAATCATTGCTTAATCATTATATTGTTTCCCAAGTTGGTAATTTTTGAAAAGAATGATAAAATTGAGCAATTTAATTTTAATTAAATTGAGCAATTTTAATTTTTTTTTCAATCATTCACCACTTCATTTGCTATCAGATTTAGCAACGTGTAAAGCTGAACGAGGATGAGTTGGTGGCTGAGGTCAAAGTGACCTTAATTACCAAGCAAATTAAGTCAGCACCTATCCCTACTTTGTAAATGCAACGTCTTAGCACCTGCATGTGATCACGTCCTAAATTACATTATTTTGATCAGCAAATTGTGGCCAAACGTGATTGAGGATAATGAACCCCCCTGGAAGAACAGTGCTTACTTCATCAGAGGCCAAGTACACGCAGAGCAGGGCTACTTCTTCTGCAGTTGCGAATCTTCCTGTTTTCTGTCTCTTTAGGAAATCGCTCAGTGCCTGTAAGCAGAAACCATATCGGACATCAGCGATGTGAGCTGAACTGTGAATGCACCTGCAACACCTTTAGGAGGTCAAAGGCAAGAGGAATCTACAAAGGAACCGCCGACTTGATTAAGCACGCATGATGCAACATACGGGACAGTATCATTATTGCTAACATCACTAACAGTAGACCAAACAGGACTATGGTAACTCCCAAGCTACTCAAACTACGTTTTATATTAAAACCTATAGACACTGTGACGGATCAGAAAGTTAGTACTAAAGAAGAGGGCGTTTTTATGTTTTTTTAAAATGTGGTAAAATGCACATAATATACAATTTAGCATCATAACCAATTGTAGTTTACAGTTCAGCAGTGTTAAGTACATTCACATTATTGTGGCACAAATCTCTAGAATTCTTTTTATCTTGCAAAACTGAAACTCTATACCTATAAAACAACTTCTGACCCACTTTCTCCCACCCCCTAGCAACCACCCTTCAACCTTTCTGTCTCTATGGATTTGTCTACTCTAGGTAAGGAAGCGGCATTTTTTTAAGCCACAGGATTTAAACATTTAAAACAGTAGCTATACCTCTTCAGGATTTGGTCTGGCTTGTATTCTTTCTTGCAGAGATGGGGTATCAACTGTTCCTAAATAAAAGGAAGGCATTCAGCTTGGTTACTTACTTAGACTGAAAAAGAAATTGGCAATTAAACTTTAAACTTGCTTTCTGTATCATTCAATGATCAGTGAAATTTTTCCTCATGACTTGGAGTGACAATTTCCCCTCTACCTGCCTGCTCTTTTATTTAACAGTCTTATAACTTCTTTAATAACGTTTCTATGATTTTCAAAAACACAAGCTATTCTTCTTTGTCATACTAGGCAGGGACTCTTGGTGAAGCACCCAGCATTCCCAGGAAGTACTTTGGTCTCATCACATTCACATGATACTTTATGGCTAACTTAAGTGGCTCTACATTTTCCTCATTATCTTGAAATTCTCATTGGTTTCAAATTCCTATTTTAACCATTGTTTCATATTTCTTATTCAAAAAATATAATGTTAAGTTATTTTAATTAAAACAAGAAAAATAAAAATGACTATAAATGTTTAAATTGTGAGCAGCAATGAAGATCCAGCACAGCCATAAATAAATGAATTAAAAAAAATTTTTTTTTAAATCCCAGTTAGTTCACATTCTGTAGAACAAGTTCCCAGGCATTTCTGTTAACTTCTGTGATCTGCAAATTCTCTTTACAGGGCCTTTCTTCTGCTGACAGTACTCCAGGAAGACCATATGATCCTTCTAAGGTCATAAAAAAATGACCTCACAGTCACAGCCTCAGCTCCATCCTTAGACCATGCTCCTGGGCGTGTCATGGATTGGACATTTGCTCGGAAACAATTTCTTTCTTTTGGACATTTTTATGGGGGTATGATTGATTTACAATGTTGTGTTAGTTTCAGGTGTATAGCGAAGTGAGTCTGTTATACATGTACATACATCCACTCTCTTTTAGATTCCTTTCCCTTACAGGCCATTACAGACTATTGAGTAGAGTTCCCTGTGCTATACAGCGGATCCATTAGTTATCTATATTATATAGAGTACTGTGTGATGTCAGTCCCAATCTCTCAGTTTATCTCCCTCCTTCAGAACCAGAATCTCAATTTTATTATCGTTTGCCATTTCTCTGGAGAGGCTTCTTGCTGTTTAACAGCCCTGTCCTTAGCTTGCCTCTCTGCTCTCACATTTTACTGTGAGCGGGCGGAACCTTCTGCAGGCCAGATGGCTGCTGCCTCGGCTACATTGTCTGGCTCATCAAGAACATTTTCCACACTTCACAGTTACTGCAGGCAATAGTGTTGATGAAATTTCTTGCACCACATAACACAAATCTCTTTGTATCCAATTTCTGATGATATTTTCCTCACTTCCCTCATCAACAGCCTCCTTGGAGTCCACAATTCTACCAACGGTGTGCTCAAGACAACCTCCTCAAAATTCTCGCTGCCCACTGGGGCAGATGCACACCATATCTTACATGTGACCGGTATTAATGACCAAGGGTTTCCTTTGTGGTTCAGACGGTAAAGAATCTGCTTACAATGCGGGAGACCGGGGCTCGATCCCTGGGTCAGAAAGGCCCCCTGGAGAAGGAAATGGCAACCTACTCCAGTATTTCTTGCCTGGAGAATTCCATGGACAGAGAAGCCTGGTGGGCTACGGTCCATGGGGTCGAAGAGCTGGACACGACTGAGCAACTCACACGTGAAGGTTGAGCGGCAAGCCTAGTCCTCTCACTCGATTCCAGCCACCTGACTCCACTGAATCCCTACACAGACTGAATCCCTGCCACCATCCACACCAGTCTGGTGTTGAAGTGTTGTCCGTCAGTAACACCCCAGACTCTCATTCCTTGTCACATTTTCTTCTGTGACTGGCTCAGTGAGTCAAAGCTAGTTCCCTGTCCCAGACAGTGTGAGGATATATTTTCCAGTCTTCCAAAAAGTCCAGCTTTAAAACAACCACATTTTCCAAATCATTAGACATTTTATTCCGCTGGGTAAATGGCACCAAGAATAGCCAACAATATCACCAGTGTGTATGAGCAAAACTGTGTCTCTCCTGTCAGATCCTCCTCTTTCTTTTCTTAAAACAACATTTGTTTATTTATTTGTTTTAGTTGTGGCACATAGCATCTTCAGTTGAGACATGTGGGATCTAGTTCCCTGACCAGGGATCAAACCTGGGCCCCCTGCAATGGGCATGCAGTGTCTTAGCCACTGGACTGCTGGGGGAGTGCTGATCCTTCTCTTGGCTAGTGTTACTTGAGTTTACCTTTCTGGTCCAAGAAAAATTAAACAGAACACTTCAATCATGGAAATTCTGCAGCTCGAAGGTTACTTGGTAGCTTCACCCCTTTTATCTAATAAGTCAGTGGTTTTCAGCCAAGGGGAGACCATGAAGGATGAGATCAGAATCCCCTGTTGCTTTCCAAACCATACACAGTGTTCCCCATCAACTCCTTCCCCGAATTCTGGCATGCCCCTCGGGTTTGCAAAGGTCCAACGGATAACTGTGAAATGTTTCTCCTCCCCACCTCCCAACAGCAGTTGTGAACTACCAAGAGAAACTTTGATTCTGGACATGCAATACTGAATTCGGTTTCAGAGAGGAAGTTGGTAATTCCTCTTCAGCACCCTGAACCGGCCGACCTCATTTTACTGCACTTTGCTTGACTGCACTTCACAAGTACTGCCTTTCTTACAAATTGAAGGTCTTTGCAATGCTTCTCTGAGCAGTCTACTGGCAGCATTCCAGCATTTCCAATAACATTTGCTCACTTCATGTCTCTGTGTCACATTTGGTAATTCTTGCAATATTTGAAACGTTGTCATTATTACTGTATTCGTTTCTTTAAATTAATCAATTTTTTAATTGAAAGATAACTGCTTTACGGAACTGTGTTTGTTTCTACCAAACACCAACATGAATCAGCCATAGGTATACATATGTTGCCTCCCTCTTCTGTGGGAGGGAACCACCTGCCATCTGTGATCAGTGATCTATGCTGTTACTGTTGCAAAAGGATAATGACTCACTGAACACTCAGATGATGGTTAGCATTTTTTAGCAATAAAATGTTTTTGAATTAAGATATACACATTGTTTTTTTAGGCACACTGCAATTGGGTGCTTAATAGACTGCTGTATAGTATAAACATCAATGTCCTTTCTACTAATAAGAATTTCTCCTTTTTTCCTCTCCTTTACATGAGGGGCCAGCATACTTTTTAGTCAACAGTGAGACAGAAAGTATTTTTAGCTTCGAGAACCATTTGGTCTCTTATAACTTCTCAGCTTTGACTTCAGCATGAGAGCAGACGTAACCAGTACAGAAGCAAACTGGGTGGGATGTGTTCCAATAAAACTGTGTTTACAAAACAGGTAGTGAGTCAGATCTGGCCTGTAGACCACGGTTTGCTGACCCTCTCTGTATAGCGTAAGTAAAGTCACTCAGTCGTGTCCGACTCTTTGTGACCCTGTGGACTGCAGCCCACCAGGCTCCTCAGTCCATGGGATTCTCCAGGCAGGAATACTGGAGTGGGTTGCCATTTCCTTCTCCAGGGGATCTTCCCGACCCAGGGATCGAACCCGGGTCTCCTGCATTGGAGGCAGACACTTTAACCTCTGAGCCACCAGGGAAGCCAAAGGAAGGTGTTAATCCCTCCTTTTTGTTTATGGGCCACCCCAGGTGACTGACTTGCTTCAGTGGCATCCTGTGTCCGAAGGCTCCTTTTCCTTCCTGCTGTGCTGGGAGTACAGTCTACTTTTCACCTTTTCTCTGACAAGATCATCCTGGCCTGCTTCCAAAACACCAAGCCGAGGCTAGTTATAGCTCTTAATCACAGGGTTTAGAATGGCCCCCATCCACACAAGTAGCATTTAAATATTTTGCATTTGTTAAATCAAAATGGCATCATTTATGCTAAAGCCCATGATACCAAACCTGTATTTAATGCCTAACCTAACTGCAGTTTCAGTCTTTACCAGAAATAGAATCTTAATCAACCAGTCTGGAATTTTCTGGTATTGGCCTCGTGGGCCCTCTATCCTCCCAGAGGAAGAAGAGGCAATCTTCATGCCATCCCCTCTTCCCTAGACTAGAACAGGGCTTCCCAGCTGGCGTAGTGGTAAAGAACCTGCCTGCCAATTGCAGGAGATGTAAGAGACGGGGTTTCAATTCCTGGGCTGGAAAGATCCCCTGGAGGAGGAAATGGCAACCTACTCCAATGCTCTTGCCCGGAAAATCCCATGGGCTGAGGAGCCTGGCAGGCTTACAGTCCTTACGGTCCCAAAGAGTCGGACATGACTGAAGCAACTTAACATGCACACAGCCTAGAAAATCCTTTTCTTTTCTTTTTCCAATGACGTCTTTGCCCCATCCTCCTTTCTATAAATACTTTTATTCTGGAGTATAGTTGCTTTACACTGCTGTGTCTGTTTCTGCTGTACTGAGAAGTGAACAGCTATACGCATACATTTCTCCCCTCTTTTTTGGATTTGCTTCCCATCAGGTCACCACAGAGCAATGAGTTGAGTTCCCTGAGCTGTATGCTAGGTTCTGTTTGTACACAGTAGTAGATATATGGCAATCCCAGTCTCCCAGTTTGGCCCACTCTGCTTTCTTCCCCCTGGCGTCCGTATGTCTGTTCCCTGCATCTGTGTCTCTATTAGCCCAGCCTCCTTTTCTTTTGAGCTTTGCCCAGTGACAACACAACCTGTGGTAAACTAGCCTACACAGGCGCCTTTCAGTGGCAGCCAGGAGGTCAGAGAGGTCAAGTTCACAGTCCCACAGTGCCCAGCTCACCTGGACACACACAGTTGCAGCGGATACCCTGCTGGATGAAGTCTGCAGCCACGGACTTGGTGAGGCCGATCACCGCCGCCTTGGTTGTGCTGTACACGCACCTGTTCACAACGCCTGAGAAGGAAAGCACGTGTCAGTCACTCAGGCGTGTCCGACTCTCTGCGACCCCGTGGACCGTAGCCTGCCAGGCTCCTCTGTCCACGGGATTCTCCAGGCAAGAATACTGGACTGGGCTGCCATTCCCTTCTCCAGGGGACCTTCCCGATCCAGGGATGGAAACTGGGTCTCCTGCACTGCAGGCAGACTCTTTACCACTGAGCCGGCAGGGCATATCACGCCTGAGAAGGAGGGGAGGAAGAAATAACAAGCACACTCTCCACTGCTTCCTCACACTCCACCCTTTCAAAAAACTGATATCAGCTGTTCTCCATTCATAGGGCTAGTTTCTGAATCTGGGGACATAGTATCATTGTTGGCACAATTCAGGTGAGACTTCTGTGTTGACATGCTACATTTAAGTGAGAGCTGTAGCCTTAGCTTTTCATCATCAGTTGGTAGAACCCTTAGGTGGATTCCAAAAAAAAAAAAAAAAACAAAAACAAACTAGGATAAATCAAAGTGAAACAAAACACAATTCAAACAAACCTATTTCTTTGTATTCCTCTCCCAGGAGGGCTTACTGTGTATCCTTGAAAGAAGGAATGTTATCTCAGCAGTAGCTCCTTCATCCTAAACTCGAAAATCCACCTGTACATCATGCATCATCTCCATGTCTGCATCACAGACGTGGATGCAGCTTGACCTCTCGCTCAGGGCTGGACCACACGTCTTTGTGCAGCTCTGCCCAATCCACAGGCAGAGGTCCATCTCTGGTATCATGAGGGCACTCTGCGCAGAGCTATGTTGTAATCCTATCAACGCTGCAGAAGCCGTGTGCTTCCCCACCTCTCTCCCCCTTTGGGGCTGTGGATTCTCTGGGGTCAGGGGCATCTAGTGGATGTTCAGTACATCTTTTTTGATTAATTAAATGGATAAATGTTTCCTTCCCCCATTTTGATCTTCATTTCTATATCCATTTAGAGGGAAAAAAGGGAGGGCAAAGCAAGCAAACTTTAGTTCCATGATTGGTTCACATTTAAGGCAAAAGGCTTGGTGCTTAATTCCAGTAAAAAAAAAAGCAGTTTTGAACTCATGTGTGGGTTACATGATCTCTGCTATGCTTGTTCCCCAAACCCTTAAACTCCTGAAGATGTGCCAGTCTGTGGGGCATGGTTCCCAGAGGAAGACACGCCTACCTTTGATGCTGGAAGCCACAGAGGACATGTTGATAATGTTGCCAGATTTCTGAGCCAGCATCTGCCAAAACAAAACAAAGACAAAAAACCCCCCCAAAACATGCTATTCTGTAGGTTAAAAATTCTACCTCTTTAAAAGATGTACATTTGGTGCCTTCCTGGTGGCTCAGTGGTAAAGTATCCACCTGCCAAGGAAGAGAAGTGGATTCGATCTCTGCTCTGGGAAGATGCCGCGTGCAGTGGAGCTACTAAACCCACGCACAGCACCTTCTGAGCCTGTGCTCCGGAGCCCAGGAGCTGCAACTCCTGAAGCCCACGTGAGCTAGAGCCTACCGTGTCCTGCAAAAGAGAAGCCCCTTCAGCAAGAAGCCTGTGTGCAGTGACCAGAGTGGCCCCCGCTCTCGGAAACTAGAGAAATGCCCACGCAGCAACAAAGAGCCAGCATAGCCAAAAATAAGAACCAAACTAAAAGATGTGGTGGTGGTGGTTCAGTCACTAAGTTGAGTCCGACTCTTGTGACCCCATGGACTGTAGCCCTCCAGTCTCCTCTGTCCATGGGATTCTCCAGGCAAGAACACTGGAGTGGGTTGCCATTTCCTTCTCCAGGGGATCTTCCCGACCCAGGGATTGAACCCAGGTCTCCCACACTGCAGGCAGATTCTTTACCAACTGAGCTACGAAGGAAGCCCAGACTAAAAGATGTACGTTTACTTATAGTTTGCAGAGATACCTTATTAACTGTTAACATTAAGCATCGGGAAGCAGCCTTAACGGTCTCACCCAGTCACTCCCGGCAACTGACGGCCTGTGTACACATCGTCAGGAACTTTACTTAAGGGGTTACTGCCTTCCTGGGGCACAAGAGCATCAGCAAGACTACGAAGGAACCCTGAGCTAAATGAAAGGCTGATGAATGTTAATGTTACTGTGTGTTCCTGATGGAAAACTCTTACCATTTATCACATTCTTGTGGACTACCTACTGTGGTCAGGTACAGAGTCACGACCAGCGATTCTAAGACAGACAACTCAGTCCCGGCCTGCCTGTAGAACTACCAGTCTGATCCAAGTAGCCAATACAACCTGCAGCAGGAATGTTATCTCAGCAGTAGCTCCTTCATTCTAAACTCAAAAATCCACCTGTACCATCGCACGTCATCTCCATGTCTGCAGAGTCCAACACAGAGAAGGAGTGGGATGTGCAGAGAAGGAGGCAGCCTAGGTTGAGGGGCACACAGAGGATGGCTGATGTTTTGAAAGCTAGAATATTAGTTAGAAAAAGAAAAGAAAAGGGTATTTTGAGGACAGTAAACAAAAAGACTGTCACAGAAGTGGGAGGAAGGGATGAGTACAGCTGGAACAGGCTCCTCTGTCCATGGGATTTTCCAGGCAAGAATTCTGGAGTGGGTTGCCATTTCCTTCTCCAGGCCCGACTCAGGGATCGACCCCGGGTCTCCTGCACTGCAGGCAGATTCACATGGGTACCCACCCATGAATGTTTGAGGGGGAAGAAGTGAGAGTGGAGAGAATGCCTGTCTAATGGGTGTTGCAGCAAAAACAGCAATGAAGATTTTCCTCTGCTGAGAACAAGGAAAGGAAAAGAAACAGTGACCAGACTGGAGAAGAAACGTAAACGGGCCTGAAAGAGTTAATCACTCTCAGCTTAACCACAACAGTTACTAGCCTGTACCTTACAAAACTAACCAGACACTATGTAAATTACAACCTGCACCTTCTGCCCCTTAACTCTATGTAAATTACATCGTGGACCAGGTGCTTACCTTCCCCCTTCTTTTGGAGACTACCCCTTGCAGCTTTTTGCATTTCAAAAGAGGGCCACAGTACGATAAACCACAGAGAAATGGACCTGATTACTGGACTGCCAGGCCCAGTTATGGGCTACCTGATGCCAGCTCTGACTGTTTTGAAACCAGAAAAAGAATGCAACACTCTCACTACTTTGCTCCTTATCACACACCCCAAACTGTGAGCCCAATCTATGTGATCCCCTCAGATTCCGCATGCGGGGGGCACAGTTCTTGAGGTAGTGGCCTGCTGTGTTCTCCTCTTGACCCACTGGGGATTAAAGCCATTTTCCTACTTTCTCCAAGCTCTGTCTCCGTACTTATTTATTCCACATCAGTGGACAGAAAGTCAAGATTTTGGTGGTAATATGGGCACTAACATTGAAATCAGAGGGTGTGGGGATGGCTGTGTGCAACAAGGAGGAGATGGTGAAGAGTCAGAAAAAGTGCTGGGGGAGATGGAGGACACAGGGAGGAAAACCGGGACATGCTCTGTTATGAAAGGCAAGTACACAAAGAGTTTCTACGGGGGAGTAGTCTCCGTAGGCAGTGGAAGGGCTCTAACAAAGGAATCACTTCCGCTGGGGCAAGTCTCTCCAGCAGCTTCCAGAGAGGTGAGGAATGGAGAAGGCAATGGTTCAATGACCCAGAAATGAGTTTGCCAAGATTTTCTGTTTCCTTCTGGCAGTTTTACTTTCTGTTTTGGTGCTGAGCTACTAACTGCACTTCAGAGCACCAAGTCTAAAATAGCCATAAGGTCTTATGCTGGATGGACTACAGGGATACGAGGAGAGGCTGAGGTGACCCAACGAGGTCAGGTTTGCAGAAAAAGAAAATATTCAACAAAACTTGTGTGTCTATAAAGAGGAGTCCTCGTAATAAAAGACCAGGATAATTAGCAAAGTATAATGGGGAAACAGTGGAAACAGTGTCAGACTTTATTTTTGGGGGCTCCAAAATCACTGCAGATGGTGACTGCAGCCATGAAATTAAAAGACGCTTACTCCTTGGAAGAAAAGTTATGACCAACCTAGACGGCATATTCAAAAGCAGAGACATTACTTTGCCAACAAAGGTCCGTCTAATCAAGGCTACGGTTTTTCCAGTAGTCATGTATGGATGTGAGAGTTGGACTGTGAAGAAAGCTGAGCACCGAAGAATTGATGCTTTTGAACTGTGGTGCTGGAGAAGACTCTTGAGAATCCCTTGGACTGCAAGGAGATCCAACCAGTCCATTCTGAAGGAGATCAGCCCTGGAATTCCTTTGGAAGGAATGATGCTAAAGCTGAAACTCCAGTACTTTGGCCACCTCATGAGAAGAGTTGACTCATTGGAAAAGACTGATGCTGGGAGGGATTGGGGGCAGGAGGAGAAGGGGACGACCGAGGATGAGATGGCTGGATGGCATCACTGACTCGATGGACATGAGTCTGAGTGAACTCTGGGAGTTGGTGATGGACAGGGAGGCCTGGCGTGCTGCGATTCATAGGGTCACAGAGAGTCGGACATGACTGAGCAACTGAACTGAACTGAACTGAACAGTGCTGAAAACTAAGCCTTAAAATTATTTTTTTTATCCATTTTAGCAAATAACATAACCTGCTTTAATTAATTTTCCCAGTTTCATCAAGGTATAATTGAAACGTACAATCCATTTTTAATATACGTGGAATACATGTGCTGTGCCTGCTCAGTCACTTAATTATGTCTGCGTCTTTGTGATGCCATGGACTGTAGCCCACCAGGCTCCTCTCTCCGTGGAATTCTCCAGGCAAGAATACTTGAGTGTGTGCCCAGTCCCTTTTCTAGGGGATCTTCCCAACTCAGGGATCGAACCTGCGTCTCCTTTGTCTATTGCACTGACAGGTGAATTCTTTACACTGAGCCACACAGGAGGCCCATGGAATATAGGTAGCCCAGTTGGGGCTTCCTGGGTGGCTCAGTGGTAAAGAATCCACCTGCCAGTGCAGGAGACAGACACAAGAGACGTGGGTTCAATCTCTGGGTCAGGAAGATCCCCGGGAAAATGGAATGGCAACCCACTCCAGTATTCCTGCCTGGAGAATTCCACGGACAGAGGAGCCTGGTGGGCTACAGTCCATGGGGTCACAAAGACGCAGACATGATAACATGATTGAGCACACACACACACAGACACACACAGAGTTTAATTTATAAAGATGGACTATTGAATAAGTTCAGTCTCCGATCTTCTGAAATGCAATAAACTCCCCAGGCAGTATTTTGGAATACAGTCACCTGGGACATGTTACTGCTGCCCTCTAATCCTTGGACTATGCATTTAGCCCAGGTCTGCCGGCTGATTCTAGAACCTACAGTCCTTGCCTTCCTCCCATGCTGCCTTCTCACCACCAGCTCAGCACCTGCGGTCTTGCTGTGAACGCTCCTCTCTGCCAGGTGTGACAATAAAATGAAGTACCTGGACACGGTTGTGCTGTCAAGCATCGACTTCTCAGAGACTCAGGCAGGTGCTACGAAGATCTCTAAAGAGTCCCTCTAGCTCTGTCTAGTTGGCCCTACCATGAGCTCTTCTGCCCTCCCTGACCAGAGCTCAGCTCCTAAATTTGGCAGACCTTGGCTTGTCTTCAGTGATTCCATGCCTGACCTCTACCCGGACCGACAACCGAGATTCATTTCTTCATCCAGCAAATGTCTGCTCAGCCCCTCAATGTGTGAGGGACTCGTCTAAGATTCAGCAAAGGAGGAAGACCCCCCAAATAGCCAAGACACTCCCAGATCCTTGCTGTAATGGATCTTCTCTTCTGATGGGCGGGCCTTGGATTCTGCACTGACCTCCTTTCACAGTATCTTTAATTTGTTCTCTGCTTTTTCAGTGCTCTTTTAGTCTTGGAATGGTTTTCTGTATGCTTATTCAGGAACCCTGGAGTTCATGGGGTCGCAAAGAGTCAGACACGACTGAACAACAACAATAACAATTTATGAACAAAAATTCCCAGTATTATTCCTGTTTTGACCACCTGACCTTACAAATCTGCCGAGACTCCAAACTCTGGCTTCCCCTGGAAAGTTCTAAGCCGGCACATGTGCATCATAGTTAAGGAACATAATTACGGCTGGAAAGGACTGTGGGATCTGTCACCCTCATTTTAAATAGAAGAAACAGATGCTGAGAGAGTGTCATCTCCCAGGTCCCGTGGCGACTCAGGGGCAGAGCGCAGGCCTGCCTAAGGTCTTCCGACACCTGATTCCAAAACCCCGGGTCAGGCCCGTTAGGGTCACGTGAACAGGTGACGCCTTCTGATTTCTCATCCCAGTCACTAGTATCTCTTGGGATTTTTTACACACGAGTGTCACTGGCTCACATGGATTATTGCTAAGTTGCTTTACCTCATAGGCAAACTCACTAATTTGGAAGGTAGCATTTGATATTTTAAAAGTTAACTCTTAACAAGTCTGAGTTTTGGCTCCCACTGTACCCTGCAGTGACACCCTTCCCAGTGTCTGCCAGACCTTCGGTGCACAGATGTGTTGCCGACACGCGCGACAGTCTTATCCATCTGACCTAGGCTTCCTCTTTTACCGTAGCCTCAGCTTTTCCTCCGACCCTGTGTTAAGGATCAGTCTTCAAGAAATACACTCCAGTTCAGATTCTCATGAACTCCAAACAGGCACACACACACACAAAAAAGCAATCCTGGGAATTCCCTGGTGGTCCAGCAGTTAAGACTGCATATCCACTGCTGGGGATGCAGGTTTGATCCCTGGTAAAAGGCGTGCTGCGATTCGTGGGGTCGCAAAGAGTTGGACACAACTGAGCGACTGAACTGAACTGAAAGGGAACTAAGATCCTGCATGCCGTGTAGTTTGGCCAAAAAGAAAATAATAAAAGGAGGAAGTTTTAAAAATGTGTATATTTTAAAAATTTGCTAGTTCAACATTCCATGTGTATGTTAGTTGCTCAGTTGTGTCCGACTCTTTGTGACACCATGGACTATAGCCCACCAGGCTCCTCTGTCCATGGGATTCTCCAGGCAAGAGTACTGGAGTGGGATACCATTTCCTACTCCAGGGGATCTTCCAGACCCAGGGATCGAACCCAGGTCTCCTGCATTGCAGGCAGATTCTTTACCAGCGGAGCCACCAGGGCCAATCCAAAGATTCCTTCTAGACACTAAAGAAGTAGATTTAAAAAGTTCCCTCATTACTAAATCAATTTCTCCAATTTTCCTTTTAGCTTACTTCTGTATCTTTCTTGATGTTAGGCTTAATGTCCGCAGCAAAGCATCAGCAACTGTGTTGCCATCAGAAAACTCATCTCCCGCCCTGGGCTGGGGCAGCATTCACTGTGTCAGTCACCTAACCCAGCTGGGGTGGAAGAGAGGGGCAGCTCTGCTGCATTTCAGTTCAGTTCAGGTCAGGTCAGTTGCTCAGTCGTGTCCAACTCTTTGCGACACACCAGGCCTCCCTGTCCATCACCAACTCCCGGAGTTCACTCAGACTCATATCCATAGAGTCGGTGATGCCATCCAGCCATCTCGTCCTCAGTCGTCCCCTTCTCCTCCTGCCCCTAATCCCTCCCAGCATCCGAGTCTTCTCCAATGAGTCAACTCTTCACATGAGGTGGCCAAAGTATTGGAGTTTCACCTTTAGCATCAGTCCTTCCAAAGAATACCCAGGACTGATCTCCTTTAGAATGGACTGTTTGGATCTCCTTCCAGTCCAAGGGACTCTCAAGAGTCTCCTAGAGGTTGCTCAAACTCATGTCCATTGAATCACTGATGCCATCCAACCATCTCATCATCTCATCCCCTTCTCCTCCTTCCTTCTATCTTTCCCAGCATCAGGGTCTTTTCCAATGAGTCAGTTCTTTGCATCAGGTGACAAAAATATTGGAGCTTCAGCTTCAGCATCAGTCTTTCCAAAGAATATTCAGGACTGATCTCCTTTAGAATGGACTAGTTGGATCTCCTTCCAGTCCAAGGACTCTCAAGAGTCTTCTCCAACACCACAGTTCAAAAGCATCAATTCTTCAGCACTCAGCTTTCTTCACAGTCCAACTCTCACATCCATACATGACTACTGGAAAAAACATAGCCTTGACTAGACAGATCTTTGTTGGCAAAGTAATGTCTCTGGTTTTCAATATGCTATCTAGGTTGGTCATAACTTTCCTTCCAAGGAGTAAGTGGCTTTTAATTTCATGGCTGCAATCACCATCTGCAGTGATTTTGGAGCCCCCCAAAATAAAGTCTGACACTGTTTCCACTGTTTCCCCATCTATTTCCCATGAAGTGATGGGACCAGAAGACATGATCTTAGTTTTCTGAATGTTGAGCTTTAAGCCAACTTTTTCACTCTCCTCTTTCACTTTCATCAAGAGGCTTTTTAGTTCCTCTTCACTTTCTGCCATAAGGGTGGTGTAATCTGCATATCTGAGGTTATTGATATTTCTCTCAGCAATCTTGATTCCAGCTTGTGCTTCTTCCAGCCCAGCATTTCTGCATTTCACTAGGGTTCAATTTACAACCCTAAACTGAGCCGGTTGTGTGCAAAGTCCACCTCGTTCATTGTCTGAGCCTGTGCTCTCTGCTACTGCTGGCTCATAAGCTCATCTGAAGTCAATGTTTTTCATATTTCTGTTCCCCTCCCCCAGAGCACCTAGTGTGGCACTCTCAGTTGAAAGGCACTTAATGCTTGTTTGTAAAATAAATTAAAAACAGTGATGAGTTGTGTGAAGGCTGGTGAATGCAAGGGCAGCAGACTCAGGAGGAATACTCTCTCTTTAGCACACGCTGTCTCTCACCTTGCTGGCACCTCTGTGGTTCGGCTGAAAGCAGGAGTGCAGAATACTCAGGGTACAGAAAAGCAATGAGAGTGTGCCCAGACACTGACGCTCAAGAAGGGGCCCAGGACTTACCTGGTGGTCCAGCAGTTAAGACTCTGCCAGCCAATGCAGGGGACAAGCAAGGACTAACCCCTGGTCTGAGAAGATCCTACATGCCGCAAAGCAACCAAGCACGTGCGTCACGGCTGCTAAGCCAGCGAGCCGCCATTACTGAAGCCCGCACACCTAGAACCTGTACTCCAAAACGAGAGAAGCCCCCACAACGAGAAGCAGCACAACTAGAGGGTAGCCCCAGCTCGCTGCAACTAGAGAAAGCCTGTGCACAGCGACAAAGAGTCACTCCAGCCATAAAGAAAGAAAGGAAAGAAAGAAGGGGCCCAGCTTCTAGGGTTCAAATCCTGGCTCTAACCACTTCCTAGTTGCATGGCTAATTATTTGACTAGTCACATGACCTCAGGCAAGTTATCTAACCCCCCAGCTTCATCCCTCTGCACACTGGACGTGATAAAGCAATACCTTTCTCATCAGGCTGCTTTGGGCCCACAAGCCCCCTTGTTGTCCCAATCCCTGGAACTCAATCCCACATAGCTGAACAGTCAGCTCCCTCACTTCCCTGGGACATCTATGAAAGTTACACTTTTCCAGTGAGGCCCTCCTGGACCTCTCTGATAGCCTAGCATCTTTTTAGTTCATAGTACTCACAACCATCCCACATGTTATACATTTATTGGATGACATATGGTCCCATCTCACCTCTCAAACACAGGACTTTCATTATAGAGAGGACTTTGTTTAGCTCTCTGATGCCTTCTTCATCTGAAATGCAGCCTGATAGCCCTTGAGTGAATGAAGTGGAAAGGTAAACGAGTTCATTTCTATTAAATGTCTTGATATACATGTTCAATTCAGGTTAGTCAGTATGAGAGCTGTTATCAGACTGGGGATCCTCTCTGGATGTCCAGTGTGGAGGCCCACTTATGCTCACGCTAGCGATGCTGGTCACCTCACCTTAGGAAGAAAGGCCTTGATCATCAGGTACATGCTGCGGACGTTGAGGTTCATCGAGAAGTCCCAGTCTGTCTCCTCACAGTCCAGGATGGTTCCGTGATGGACGAAGCTGGAGGAGTGATTAAGCAATGGAGAAGATGATCATCCTAAAAAACTCCTATTGAATTTCCTTATCCTTTCCACTGTTCTTTATTGGCTTGGACCATTGTCCCTTCCATCACCAAGACTATTAACAAGTCAAACCTAGTATCGCTTAGCACATTAGGTGAAGTATTCTAACAACATAAGCTAAAAAAGTTTAAGACCATAAACTTCTTTTAAAAGAAAGCAGGAGTTTGGAAACTAAGAAACATAAGAAATTTTATACCAACTGCACGGGAAAATCACTGTCATTAAAAATAAACATGGATTTCTTGATGGTCCAATGGTTAAGAATTCAGGTTCCAGGGCAGGAAACGGGGGTTCCATTCGTCGGCAGGGAACTAAGATCCCACATGCTGAAGACAACCAAGCCCGCTTGCCTCAAGTAGAGAGTCCGTGGGCCTCAATTCCTGCATGCTGCAACTAAGACCTGATGCAGCAAAAATAAATAAATATTAAAAAACCCCCCCAAAACCCAACCCCAAACCAAATAACACGCTGCATAACCATCATTTCAAGAGCAAGAGCGCCGCCTGGTGGCACAAATTTAACATTCTCAGTTCAGTTGCTCAGTCATGTCCGACTCTGCGACCCCATGAATCGCAGCACGCCAGGCCTCCCTGTCCATCACCAACTCCCAGAGTTCACTCAGACTCATGTCCATCGAGTCCGCGATGCCATCCAGCCATCTCATCCTCGGTCGTCCCCTTCTCCTCCTGCCCCCAATCCCTCCCAGCATCAGAGTCTTTTCCAATGAGTCAACTCTTCGCATGAGGTGGCCAAAGTACTGGAGTTTCAGCTTTAGCATCATTCCTTCCAAAGAAATCCCAGGGCTGATCTCCTTCAGAATGGACTGGTTGGATCTCCTTGCAGTCCAAGGGACTCTCAAGAGTCTTCTCCAACACCACAGTTCAAAAGCATTAATTCTCTGGCGCTCAGCTTTCTTCACAGTCCAACTCTCAGATCGATACATGACTACTGGAAAAACCATAGCCTGGACTAGATGGGCCTTTGTTGGCAAAGTAATTCTCTGCTTTTGAATATGCTGTCTAGGTTGGTCATAACTTTCCTTCCAAGGAGTAAGTGTCTTTTAATTTCATGGCTGCAATCACCATCTGCAATGATTTTGGAGCTCCCAAAAATAAAGTCTGACACTGTTTCCACTGTTTCCCCATTGATTTCCCATGAAGTGATGGGCCCAGATGCCATGATCTTAGTTTTCTGAATGTTGAGCTTTAAGCCAACTTTTTCACTCTCGTCTTTCACTTTCATCAAGAGGCTTTTTAGTTTCTCTTCACTTTCTGCCATAAGGGTGGTAACATTCTCAAGGGAAATCAAAACTCCAAGGAAAATTTCCCAGGCAAGAATACTGGAGTGGGTTGCCATTCCCTTCTCCAGGGGATCTTCCCGACCCTGAGGTCTCCTGCATTGTAGGCAGATTCTTTACCATCTGAGCCATCAGGGAAATCCATTAAAAAATAAATAAAAAACAAATGAGAATAGAATGCTTAACTACTACTTCAAGAGCACCCTCTGGTCGCACAAATTTTACATTCTCAAGGAGAAATCTAAACTCAAGGAAACAAGTCTCATCTCAGGGTAGCAAAATAGTGCCCCTACTGTACAGTTCTAACATATTGAGCAGACATTGCAGAACAAAGCAAACCTTTAATATAAACCTCACTCTTTTGAAGTCACATTTCCTCAAGGAAGCTTTCTAAACACTTGAGTGCTACTCGATTTCACTGTCCCCTGGACCAAAATTATGTAATTAATTATAAAAGATTGTTGGTTCTGACACCACTGTATTTCCAGTTCAACTGAATGACAGCAAGAATCACACGCTCTATTTCTGTATCCCTTAGGTTGCTGAACACTTAACAGATGCTCAAAAACTAATTTTGCTAGTTGTTTTTTCCACAGTTCTGCGTATATCCTCATGAGGGATGAGCAGGTTATTTATAAACCAGATCATCACAAGTTGTTGCTATAATTTAATTTCCATACATTGTAACATTTGATAAACTATGAATGCAGAGGTTTTTTTTTTCCACTCTGAATCATGATTAGGTAGAACCACAAAACTATATTAGAACGTTCTAGGATTCTTCTACCAATGCAGGGGTATAAATGTAACACTACCTAAGAAAAGTGGGACATCTGGAAGGTATCTACTGAGATGCTATTTACTCACATCTACTGATACGCCTGAGAAGGGAGAGTGGGTTCCAGCTCACTGAATCTACATGGCTGCAATCACCATCTGCAGTGATTTTGGAGCTTCCAGTGGCTGAATCTACATGTAGCTGCTCCAGTTCTAGCTTACGTGTGTAGGTCAGGAAGCTTGGTACCACCCCATGATGTTCAATTAAGTCATTCTCTTTATGTTGTGTATAAAGGTACAACGTGAACCTTCTTTTGCTGGGATTGACTGTCCCAATAAGAAACACTGAGCTTGGGAGGTATAAAGAACTTGCTAGAATGTGCCAAAAAACTGGGGACATTCACATTTCAATAACCTGAGTACTTGGCTTCTGGTAAATGTATTCTGACAAGGGGTCATTTTAAAGACACTCTATGGGAAAAGTTTTTCATATTATTTTATCAGTCCTAGTGGAGCATCAGTGACAAGTCCATTGGCATGAGCCTGGTACCAGTCCTGAAAAGAGCAATGGCTTTGTGTTAGTGCTGGTGCCTTGAGTGACCCTAACTGCCTCTAGACCCCAAGCCTATGTCTATGGATGTTTTACTTGCTGATCTTAATTGTAATAAAAATTCTGTCCAAAATTTTAGTCATATTCCCCAAGGAATATATTATGGTTCACAATGAATAATTTTGCTTTATCAAAATTCTTCGTGTGAAAGTTGCAGAAAGCTTTCTGTAAGAAGAGTGAAGTGAAAAGTTGTGAATTACCCAGCAACATTAAAGAGAACATCAAGTCTCTCAATGTCATTGGCAAACTGGTCAATTTGCTTCTTCTTTGTGACATCAAGGACCCGAGTGTGAATACCTGAAATATAAAACAAAGGGTGCTATTTGCCTGTATTTGCCTGTAATAAAGGATGCTTAGCCTTGAAGATTCAGCTGTTTCCAAGTATGACGATGGTAATATCCATATAGTAGGCTTTGTAGGATTGCTGCCCATTCGTAGGGTCTTCATAATCTTAAGACTATCAGTAAAAATCTTGAAGTCTCCCCATTTGACCTCCCAATAACACTTCTCTTTCTTCTTCCCCTTCTCTCTAGTCCATAAATTGAATGATAAAGGTCTTTTCTGAGTAAAGACTTCACAGTGACATGGGGACGATCAATAGCAGGTGCTTCTCAGTAAGCCAGCAGTAATCGCTGTGAGTCAGCTCATTTCAGCCCATTCTTCCCCCCAGAGGGCAAGTCCCTGCTACAGGGATGGTGGATTCTGTCTGTGTGAAGAGTAAAGGCAGGGACGGTGGATAAGGTGTTGTTTTTACTTGTGTACTTTACCTTTATGTTAATCCTATTATTTTTCAGAAATAACTCTGCTGGCCAAAGGTATCATCACTTATTTCTGGACCAAATTACAAGGAGAAGAAATGAGAGCCCAAAGGGATGAAACACTTGAAAACTGGCCGCAAGAGATCTGGCATGGGGGTGTGAGAGATACACACCGCACCAGCTATTCAAAAACCCCTGAACGTTCTCGAACGGAAGCAGCAGTCATTATTTTTATGTTTTTTTTTTTTAAATAATACATGGTTCATTATTCTCTTTTGGATACAGAAAGAAAAGTTTATAAACAGAAAGGGAAGACTGAAACCGAGGTTCAGAAAGGCCTGCTTTCTGTAGGGCTTTTCTATTCCAACAGCTTGATTTGTTGGAATTACAATTCAAGATAGTCTTGTGCAGTTAACTAGGTCAGTGAACTGATCTGTGTTGATCATGGAACCTGTTCTATTCAACTTCTAAATAAGTGCTCTGTTCTGATTTCTTTCCGAGTCACCCGAAGCTCTCTGATGTTGGAGTTAGGTTCAGTGTGGTGTATGTAGTAAGTGGTAGAAAGAAACTGTTAGTCGCACATGACTGAGTGACTCTCTGCAACGCTGTAGACTGTGGTCCACCAGGCTCCTCTGTCCACGGGATTCTCCAGGCAAGAATACTGGAGTGGGTTGCCATTTCCTTCTCCAGGGGATCTTCCTGACCCAGGGATAGTACTTGGGTCTCCTGCAGTGCAGGCGAATTCTTTACCGTCTGAGCCCCCAGGGAAGCCCATAGTATAAGGGGTAATAAACACCTGAACAATTTCTTAGCGTCTCTGGCCATGATATGTAATGTTAGGGCTGAGCTGTTTCCAGTATAGCAGCCTCTGGCTGCATGTGGCTACTGAGCCCTTAAAGTGTAGCTAGTCTGATTGGAAACATGCTGTGAAGTGTAAAATACACACAGGTTTCAAAGATTTAGGAAAAAATGTAAAATACCCCATTAATAATTTTGATCATGAGTACATTAATATTATAGTATTTTAGATATATTGAGTTAAATAAAATATATTCTTAAACTTTTCACCTGTTTCTTTTAACATTTTAAATGTATATTTTACTAGAAAAAATTATGCCTATGACAAAAGTCATGTTTCTCTTGGACACTGCTGCCCTCAGAGGAGGGGGGCTCAGAAGTAAGAAGCTGTCATAATGACTGTTAAATGGTCACAGCCGACTTCATAATTAGCTATTGAATCCTTTGACATGTTGGATAAATAAAAAATTTTAAGTGTGCACCTTAAAAACTTTGTTCATACATTTAAGTGTATAGATTTTTGTCTGCAGGCTCACAGAATACAAACTGGGTATCAGAGAATCTGGCTTTAAATAGAAGGCCAGTGGAGCTGAACAGCTAAGGAATTTTCTTTCAACATGTAAAGTGCTAATGCTTTATAATCCCCTGTAGACGCCAATGTCAAAATCAAGATATGGAGGTGCTTACCTGGGTACTTTTCCAGTTCCTGAAGTTTGGATTCATTGATATCTGTGGCTATGACTTTGGCACCTTCTCTTGCAAAAGCCTGGGAGACACAATGCACAAATGAACCCTTTGTTTACTTGGTTAAACTGCTCTTGTGAACCGAGTCACTTAGCCTCTCCCCTTTATCTTTCTGTCGCTATTATTTTCCCATGAAGTAGGTGAAATTTCACACTCCCTAGTCTCACCTCGTTCTTCACATTTTTAACCAGTTTTATCGTTAATTAGAACGATGTGTCATACACTGTGCTTGTCAGTTGACTTTGTCCCTTTGTGTGTGTGTGGTTGTGCTCAATTGCTCAATCATGCCCCATGGACTGTAGCCCACCAGGCTCCTCTGTCCATGGAATTCTCCAGGCAAGCATACTAGAGTGGCTTGTCACTCCTTTCTCCACGGTATCTTTCCGACCCAGGGATTGAACTCGAGTCTCTTGAGTCTCCTGTTTTGGCAGGTGGATTCTTCACCACTGTGCCACCTGGGAAGCCCGACTTTGTAAGACCAAATAAATATTTTTTTAAAAAAACTAGGATTCAGTTATTGAACACCTCTCAAAATACTACCTTTCTTTGATTTTAAAGCCTGCACTCTATTTCTGAGCAGAGACTACAATCCAAATAATAAAAGAAAAATGGGTTATTTCAACACTTTTCCTCTTAATAAAAGTGGATTATTAGCTCAGGCGGGGGTTTCATGTGTGAGAAGTTGATATAAATTAGAAGGCAAAGATAACTTGATAGTCTCATAAGTCTGGAGTCCTGCCTCTGAACTGACATAATCTCAGAAAACAATGCACTTCTGTAGGGCCCCTTCAGTGACTTTATTATTGTGCAGAGAAACTGAGGCAGACAGATAAGTTTCTCAGGTTAAAGGTTATCAGTGACATCACAGGATAAATGTGAGGTATTCATTCCCTCATCTGCCTGGAGTCGGAGTAGTCACTTTTCCTTTTTGTAACTTAAGACAATAGAAGCACAAAAGGAAAAAAAAAAAAAAGAGCAGAACTAAATAACCATGGTACCTGGCCCCATAACTAACTTTTGGTACCGCAAAAGTTAGTAAGCAAGCAACAGAAGATAATAACTTACCAACGCAGCTGCCCGGCCGATCCCCTGAGCAGCAGCTGTGAGGACAATGACCTTCCCATCAAGTCGACCCATCCTGGAACCTGCGGTTTAATCTACAGACGTGTATTTAATGGCTTATACTGTAGCCCGTGGCCTTGTGCAGTAACATTTAGAAGGAATGGTTCAACGGACTCCTTTAAGACCCTGAAGACACACACCTCTGTCAAATATTCCCACCACCTGAGAATATCCCCATCCATCTCCAAGAACGCTTACCCTAAATGCCTAGCTTTGCATATAAAAACATTTAGCAAAGCCCAGTAGCTCAGTCAGTAAAGAATCTGGGTGCAGTGCAGAAGGCACAGGTTTGATCCCTGGGTTGGGAAGATCCCCTGGAGAAGGGAATGCAGCCCACTCCAGTTTCCTTGCCTGGAAAATCCCATGGACAGAGGGAGCTGGAGGGCTGCAGTCCACGGGGTCGCAGAGTGGGACATGACTGAGCGACTAACACACGCTGAAGTGGTACCTGATGACAGACAGGCATGAGACTTCAAGCCATCTTCAGGTTGCTTCAGCCTCTGCTGCTGGTACAGCCCACCACCTTCTCCCCTCTGCCCCTCCCTGCAAACACTGCGTGGGTCCTCCCTACTGGGGACTGCTTCTTGCTTCCTCCCTTGTACACTTTTCTTGGGGTCTGTACTATCAGTCATCTTTGGTTTTTCCAGGGCTCTTGGTAAGATTTCACAGTTGGCCTCAGAGAGTCATTGAAAAATAAGAGTTGGAAAGTCAGAGCCTGTCCAAACCCCCCTTTTACACCTGAGGGAACGGACTTGACCTGCTCAAGGTCACAGGGCTGGTCAACAGCAAAGCCAGGACTAATGTCAGGCCTCCTGACTCTTCCGTATGTGAGCACCCTACCCCACAGCGCTGCTGATTAAAGTTTGAGCATTCAGCAGTAACACTTTAACAGACACAAACAGTGATTTTTAAAAGGGAGGACTGAGGAAGTCTGACAGGGGAAATAGGATCTACAGAAGATACCTGGTCAATGCTTGGACTGTAACCCAGATCGCAGGGTGACAGGAAAGGCTAGTGATGAGGTTACAGCTAGTGAAGAGTCAAGCGATGATCAAATGGGGCTGTCTGCAAGGAACCAAGTCCTTTCTCTCACCCTGCAGTTCTTAGTGTATGCCTCTGACCGCACAACAAGGCACAAAATGGCTGCTTTCTCCCAAGACATCATATCTGCATTCCAGGCAAAAACAATGAAGGGAGCAAAAGACAGAAGTCTTTCAGAGACCTGGCTTTTCTATTTTGGGAGGAAGCCCTCCTCTGAAATTCCAGCCCATGTTTTGTTGGCCAGCTTTAGCAGCAGAGGCTAAGAATTCGAGTTTTATTTTCCAGTCTTTACAAACTGAAAAGGGTAGGGGTTGGGGGAGGCGAGCTGGGTAGGTGTTGAGTGAGCTAATAGATAGCACATGCACAAAATTACCTTCCCAGTCTGCTCATTACCTGTCTGATAAAGAGTGCAGAGAGCTAGCTAGTCTAGCCTGGAGGGCTCACACGATCCAGTCATTTCTTTTTGAACTTATCTCTGTTCTCGTCAGCCAACCTTGGCTTTTTGCGGTAACTCGCCTACACTTTCAAGCCTCCAACCTCTGTCCCAGCTCTCCACGCTGAGGGCTAGTTACTCCTGTGGGCAATCGGTACTGGTACTGGAGGATTTGAGAGCACGACAGGACCAGATGTGTATTCTGGAAAGTTTACTGGAGAGCAGGCCTGGGGAGGGGCTGAGCAGCGGGTTTCCTTCGGAGGAAACTGCAGTCGTGCAGAGGCGGTGGACAAATGGAGGGGTGGAGGGCAGCGGCGAAAGAGAGTGTTTAAGAGCTGACCCAGGGCCTGGTCTGGGTGCACTGATTTCAAAGAGATTACGTGGTTCGCCCAGTGTTTCACGGCTAGAAATTCAAACCCAGGCCTCCTGATCCTGGATACAGAGAAGATCTTGTGGTTCTAAATCCCCACAGGGCGCCAGGGCCTTGCGGCTCCGCGGAATTGGTACCCGTAACTGACCACGATGCCAGCGCCGCGGTCTGAAACCCATCTGAGTTTGTGCCGAGGCCACCGCCCCCGGGCCATTTCCGGTGCCTGGGTGCCTGGGTGCGGCACGACTGCCAAGGCGAACGCAGCTTGGGGACACCCCGAGCCCCTCCCGCCTGCCGTGGCGCTCCTCCCGCGGACTGCAAGGGAAGCGGGATGCGCGCACCCCGCCCAGCCCCTCGTCCGCTCCCCGGCTCCGCCGCGGTCTAACCGCTCTCCCAGCCCCAGTTCCTCCTCATTTTCTCCCATACCAGCATTTCCTCCAGTAAAACTCGTGCGTGTGTAACTTTCTCTAGGAGTCAAGTTTCTTGCAGGACCAGACTGACAGCGCGTGGGTCTAAGAACTGCCCCAGGGACTAGCTTACGACTTCACTGATGCTCTGTGATTGACGGAGAAGCAGGACGTTCACAATGCCTGACATACTTTGATGCAATTTTAGGTTTTTTTTTTTTCTTCCCCCTTCTTACATGAGTGATACCTTTTAAGTTAAACCATGGTAAAAGTTAAGCTAAACATTCAATATAATATTTTGGAAAGTAAGAAACCCCAATAATCCTTACCCGCCCCCAATCCTGAGCATGATGTATTAAAAAGCTGCTACTTTACACTGCTGTCATCAGTGACTTTTGGCCCACGGCCCTGTGAAGGCACACGCCAGGAAGCTTTGACACCTAGAGAAGCGCTTACTAAAAGCGCTTGAAGCGCAGGGCAGCCGTTTTGCTCACTCATGACCTCCTCCGAGCTGTCCTCCTTCTTTCTGGGGTCAGATTTTAGAGCTAAAGCCTTGTAACTAGATAAACTGCACTATTACACGAAAACGCGTTTCTTTGGAAAAATGAGTGCAAACATAATCTGAAATGGCGAAATGAGGCAACTTTCAATAAATTTAACGTGAAAATCAGACAAGATCGATTGCTTACTCCAAATATTAGAATCAAAGTGCTATTTTTTTTTTTTAAATTTGGCCCACCTTGCTTATGGGATCTTAATTCCCCGATCAGGGATTGAACCCCCGCCCTCCGCAGTAAGAATGCTGAGTCCAGAGACACAGAGCCTTTACAGGAATTCTTGACGAACAGGAAAAAGGATGTCTACAATAGACTCCTTTGGCTATTTTGAAAAACTTACCAGAGTTTCAAATTTGTTAAACATCCCTTCTTATCCTGAACTTACAGCTAAAAGTAATCCTGAAGGAGGTAATGTGCAGAACAAAGTAACATCTGAAAATTAAAACTCTCCTTTCCCGCCCCCCACCCCCACCCCGCCGCCAAAGTTTCTTTTTTAATATATTGGGAAACTTACTTTAGAGCAGCAAGCTCATGGCGTCCTCCAGACCACAGCGCTGGCAAGAAACTTAAGACCTTTGTGCAGAAGCAAGTCAGGTGCCTAGGAATGCCTGTTGGGATTTGTAGTTCAAGTTTCAGTTTTTAGAAAATTAGGCGCACATTCATATATTTTATGTGTATGTGCTGCCATCTAGTGGAGTTTAGGTAGAACTGTTAACTCCGAGTGCTAGAAGGGAAAAGTGGAAAAGCAGCCTGGTGGGCTGCCGTCTATGGGGTCGAACAGAGTTGGACACGACTGAAGCGACTTAGCAGCAGCAGGTGTCTTCAGTTCACTCGCCCAGTCATGTCCGATTCTTTGCGACCCCATGGACTGCAGCAAGCCAGGCTTTCCTGTCCACCACCAGCTCCCGGAGCTTGCTCAAACTCATGTCTATCCAGTCGGTGATGCCATCCAACCATCTGGTGTCTTAGAATGTAGAAATCACTTCCTTCATCAATTTTCCCGAGAAAGTGAAAGTGAAGTCTCTCAGTCGTGTCCGATTCTTTGCGACCCCGTGGACTGTAACCCGCCAGGCTCCTCTGTCCATGGGATTCTCCAGACAAGAATACTGGAGTGGGTTGCCATTTCCTTCTCCAGGGGATCTTCCCAACGCAGGGATCGAACTCGGGTTTCCTGCATTGCAGGCAGACGCTTTATCCTCTGAGCCACCAGGGAAGCCCCAATTTTACCGAAGTTCGGCTCTTTTATTTGCACTTACTATGTGTTGCTCTGGGGGCACTCGAGAGTGAATGAGCCAGGAGTTGCATGTGGAAGTTAGCAACAAAATAGAAGGAAACCAGGTCATTGAAGATCCTGGAGCCTTCCTTCCTGCACCCTGACCTAGATTGTTTTGAGGCGGGGAAATTCTCTTGTGCTTTTAAGGTATGGATATGGTTATTTTGACACACGCAATCTATTGTAACACTCATTACAAACGTAGTGGCAGAATGCAGTCATCTTGAGTGTACTGCGGGGGCTGAGTCGGGGAACTTCGAAGTGCATGCTGGGTAAGAGGCAAAAATCAAGTTTGGCCAGAGAGAGAATGGAGAAAATCAGATGGAAATATCAGATGGAAAAAGGTTTACCAGATCATGTGAGCCCTCTCTACAAGGCTTACTAACTCATACTTAACAGGCATGTAACTGAGCCTAGAGACTGTTCAGGCTAGTTTGTGCACGTGCTATTTAAGTAGGGGTCTCTCAATGCCCATGTAACTCACTTTCCCCTGCCTTTTACTTAATAAAAGCTGGAAAACAACTCTCAAATTCCCAGCCGTCTTTGCTTCTAGAGCTGGTCAATGAAATAAATATAAGCTGAAATCTCTGAGGTCTTCCTTCTTGGCTAGAACCCTGAGGCCTCTCTGAAAGGCTTTTGACTTTTGCTCTTTTCTCCTGGAATGCAGTGTGATGCCTAGGGACATGACAACCATGTTGTGATCTGGTGTGAGGTCAGAAGCATACATTAAAGACAGCAGGGTGAGTGAGAGAAGGGCCTTGGATCCTTGAGGACAGCCTCAAGTTGACAGCATTACCATGTGACAGGCTGTCCTATAGTAACCATAACTGTTGAAAATCAGCTCTCTGAACTTCTCATGTGGGAAAATAAACTTCTTTAGATAATGCTTTTTGCTCTTGGAGGGAATGTGTATTTATAGTAATCACAGTGGCTCGGAACAAAGACTGTGAAGTCAGAAGGATGAAGGTAAGTCCCACATCTTTCCCGCACTAGCTGGGTCAGTCACTTAACTCTACAAATCTCAGTTTTCTCACTTGCCTCAGGGATGCCACCAGGAGGAAGGACTTGGCGTGAAGCCATCAGTATAAATGCTATTTTTGTACTTTGTTGTTCAGTTGTTGTGTCCGACCCTGTGACCCCACTGATGGCAGCACGCCAGGCTTCCCTGCCCATCACCAGTGCCCGGAGTTTGCTCAAACTCATGTCCATTGATTTGGTGATGCGGTCCAGCCATCTCATTCTCTGTCATGCCCCTTTCCTCCTGCCTTCAATCTTTCTCAGCATCAGGGTCTTTTCCAATGAGTTGGCTCTTCCCATCAGGTGGCCAAAGTACTGGAGTACTTAATAAGTGTTTTTGTACTTAATAAACATTAATTATTAAAAATTCAATTATAATGGATGGAAAATATTGTCCTTAGGAAAAAAAAAAAAGGCACCAAAACCCCAAACACCCTGGCTTAGTTTTTGGTAACAGAACCTCATTGCCCTACTGTAGTTTATAATGTTGAGTCTAATGATCTGCAACCATTAGCCAGCTGTGCTCCTTGCTTTAAGAACAATCCCTCTTCTTTGACTTTTGAATTCAAGATTTTGGAATACACGTTTTATGAACATGAGAGTTCTCTAATCAAGGCCAACTCCGATACTTTTTCTTGAGCCTTCCTTCATCCCCTGGTCTTCAACAGTAGTGGTTACTTTATGACCACCTGCCTCATGGTAATGCAAATATCTGCTTAGCCATTTGTCTTGTCAGTGGACTAAATTTCTCCAAAGCTAGGGACTGTAGCTTTTTCACCTTTGCATGTGATCAGTTCATATTAAAACTATATGCGTTGTTTTCCAAATACGACGAGTTCCACAAAGGCAGTACATTTTGGTGCCTAGTCTGATGATGAGCACGTAGCTGATGGTTAATATTTGCTGAATATTAATGGTAAGGTCTCGGTGATAATTGTGAGGCTCAAGAGCATGTTTCCTATGAATATTTTGTCACCTTTGGTCCTAATTTTGCTTTCCAGATCATTTTAGTACTGTCTGACCGTAATATTGTTTAACATTCTCACGAGTTTCCATTGCTGATTTTCATAATCGTTCCTTTGCAGTCACTCACAATATTGAAACTTGTTATCATTAGAGGTAAACAACATACCAAGGGAGATGTCAGAGGCGGAGGGACAGAAGCTCTCTTTCCCTGACAGACACCAACTTAACAACAATATATGGGCCAAAATACTTTTGTGAAAACTTTAGAAGCCAGTTAAGAAGGCTTCCCTGGTGGCAGTACCCCAGGTCAGGGCAAAGCTGGGAACGGCCGCACTGAAGCAGGTGAGAAGAGCTGTTTCACTTCACCTGCAACCACCCCTCCCTGGGCTAGCACAGCTTAGCCTCTGGCTCAGTTTCCCATCATGGGAGTAGGGGAAAGAGGGGAGTGGAAGGTTCACCTGAAGTTCCAGCTTTCAGAGGGGTGCCCGAGTGACTGGTTACTCTCCCCTGACTCGGAGTGTTGATGGAACTGGCATGGCTTGGCACCAGAGAACCTGCAGAGACTGGTGTGGCTCTGCAGTCAGGCCCAGGTGCCCCCTGGAGGCTTCATTCTTGGGAGGGAGGAGAAGAGTGAGTGTCTGGTGTTCCAGCTTTCTGAATGGCTGCACAAGAGACTGGTTTGTGTTTCGCCTGACTTGGGGTGCTGATGGGGAAGCTGATACACTTGGATGCCCGGGGGCGATGAGAAAGAAGGACCGTGGCGTGACTTGCTGCTGCAGCACCAAAGAGCCTGCAGTACTGCAGACGGACACCAGAGGGAGACATCATGCGCGCCTGAAAGAGAATTTGGCAGCCCTCTCTAGTTGGCAAATCTCATACGCAAGCCCAGAGAAGTGGCACACCCCGCAAAGGTGTCAGAGGCCCCCCCAAAATCTGTAAACAAGCTGACTGATGAAGGTGTTTCCCTGTATGAGGCCAGAAGAGGTGGCTGCTTTTTTTTCAAATGCATAAAACCCAGCAAAACGTCAGAAGGCACACAAGCATGGTCTATCGAAAGAAACAAGATAAATCTCCAGAAACTAAAAAAAATGGTCATCTAAGAATCACCTATCAAAGAATTAAAAATGACAGAAGCTCAATGATCTACAAGACAATGCAGACAACTAAATGAATCTGGGAAAATAATGCATCAACAGCATGAAAATATTAACAAGTAAATAGAAACTATGAAAAAGAACCAGACAAATTCTGGTGCTGAATAATAATCAAATTGAAAAATTCACTAGGGGGGTTGAACAGCAGACTTGATCAAGCAGAAGAATCAACAAATTGGTCATTTGAAATCATCCAGTCAGAGAAGCATAAAGGAAAAAGAAAAGTGTAGAGAGCCTAAGGTACTTGGTGGACCAACATATGGTGGTACTTCCAGAAGAGAGATGGGGACAAAAAGTTGATTTGGCCCCCAAACTTCCCAAATCTGAGGAAGGAACTGGACATCCAAGTTCAGAGTATTAAGCAACATTCTTTTAGACTGGAAACCCTATGACTAATTTTATTTTTAATGGCCTTTAGTTTCCCTGGAGAAAGGAATGGCGACTCACTCCAGTATTCTTGCCTGGGAAATCCCATGGACAGAGGAGCCTGGCGGGCTACAGGCCATGGGGTCACAGAGTTGGACACAATTGTGTGCCCTGAGCACACACAGAGCAGTTTTATTCTTCAGGTGAACTTACCTACTACTATCAACACTTTGGGGGAAGTGGACATTGTAAAGAATCAAACCCACAGTGCTGTTGCAGTGTTTTGTTTGGGTAACTGTGGAAAGGAGAAACAGGTCCAGGTGACAGGATTACAGGAGAGGACACTTTCCCCTTAGCGTTAGTGAATTCCTATGACAGTGTTAAGGGAAAATATCCAATCCACAGACTTTAGAATGATGAAAGTGAAGTTGCTCAGTCGTGTCCGACTCTTTGCGACCCCATGGACTGTAGCTTATCAGGCTCCTCCGTCCATGGGATTTTCCAGGCAAGAGTGCTGGAGTGGGTTGCCATTTCCTTCTCCAGGGGATCTTCCCGACCCAGGAATTGAACCCGGGTCTCCCACATTGCAGGTAGACGCTTTACCATCTGATCCACCAGGGAAGCCCCTTAGAATGGTGACTGTGATGCAATTCCTAATCTTTCTCTGAATAAATATTCTTACCAAAGAGCCAAGAATGCCTTGAAATTAGTAACTCTGTTCTAAGTGCATCTTGCTGTTTTGTGTGGTTTTTCAAAATGACGTGATATAAAGTATCAGATACTTTCTAAAACCGTAGTTCGTAACAACCTCTAATAGGTCAGAGACCCCTCTGGGGATATAACAAGAGACAGTATGGACCTCAGTATCCTAGAAAAATGGATCCACACACACAAGTTACTATTGAACTTCAGAGGTTTTACAGACCACATGAAGTCCAGATGCCTTGTCTATCTGTGGGCACCTCAGGTTTAGAAAACTTTACCTCGATAGAAACTCTGGTGCTGTTTCCTCGTGTCTAAAATTAAAGGGCACAATAAATTGGTGTTTTTTTTTTTCCCAGTTGCTAATGAAGTGCAACCGACTACAAAGTCTAATAACAAACCAGTTTAGAGTGCCTGCACAGGGAGTTGGGGGGGGGGGGGTTGTAACTGGAAAGTGAGAAACAAATTCCATAGCTGTTACAGCAAAAGGAGGATTAAAACTAGAGGATGCAGAGGCTGTGTCACCTGCTGTTCCTAAGAGCCTAGATACAGAATGCATGGGCGTATTTTTACCGCAAAATTCTGAAAGTCAACACAGCAGAAGAGAGCAGGGCCAGATATACCCTGAGTATCCCACCAAGAAGCCATCAGTTAAATTACACGGTGCTATGATCTGGAACAACTAATCAAACATTTACTGAATGTTTAAGGCACTAAAAGAGTCTATAATTTTGTTAATCAAATGATACTTTATATTAACTTATGACTTATGCTTAGAAATTCTCTGTCATATGTGGATAACTTTATATTAATAAAAATATATACATTTTATGTATACATGGAAAGATTGGAAATTTCCTTCAATAACTTTATTCTTTATAAAGCATATAAATAAATAAAACTTTTCAACTTCTGAAGGATTACCACGTTTAAGAAGAAGGCACACTGCTGTCGCCATTCTAGATTATGGGAATGCATCCCATTCCTTCATCTTCCCCTCCTTGTGGCAAAGTGGGAACTGAACTGAAGCTGGACTGTGACATGCCTGCCAGGGATAGACACATCAAGCAATAAACACAGACACTTCCAAACGTGGAAGGCTGGGCCGCCAGAAACGTGGCAGAGCGGAGCCTACTGAGTCTTGCACTCTGGCACCTCTTTTCCTGACGGCATTTGCCAAGGACCTCGCTGGGGATCCTCGGTCTCCACTTCAGCAGTTTGTTCTTCTGAGGAGGAAAGAAA
Source organism: Ovis canadensis (assembly GCF_042477335.2). NCBI lineage: Eukaryota > Metazoa > Chordata > Mammalia > Artiodactyla > Bovidae > Ovis > Ovis canadensis. The sequence continues at coordinate 37,765,392 of NC_091250.1, read as the reverse complement.
AAAAAAAATCAACAACAAAAGTAATCTTAGTGAAAACAGAGACAAAACTCAAATACAACTGAAGTGGAAAGGAAGCTGTGACAGTAGAGACATGGGAAGAATAAATCATGGCGCTTCAACACGGTCATTAGTTTCCTTGTTAAAAAGGTAGACTTCCCTTCATCAGAGATGAAGACATTTATTCCCCATTTTCTCATAAAACGAATGCTTAGAAAAACCATACTGTACACAAAACCTAGAAGTAATAAATTTTTAGTTGGAATCCATCAATCTGAGAAGCAAAGTAAATCAAACAGATTAGCTGAGTTTGATTTTCTTTTGTCCTATTTTTTGGGAAAAAACTAGTGTGCTATACAAATACTATGTATTTTAGAGAATACTTAGCCATTGTTGGAAAGCTTTCTTTGAAGCTTTAAAAAAGCATTTTAACTGCATCTATTTACTTATAAGTAATAACTTTTAAAATTATATATGCATAAATCTAGGATAGCTGATCTTGAGATAATGAAAATCCCCTTTTATAATTAAAATTAAAAACTGACATTAACTTTTTAGATTAATATTTTATTAATACTAATTCAAGGATTATGTCCTTTAATTCTGAATTGATGAATTTCTGATTTATCCCCCCAGCCTTTTATTTCACTTAAAAATCGTAGCAGAAAGATCCATGTATTGATAAAAAGACTTAAGCATTTTTATTTGCAGTTGGATTAGTTCATATTATGCTTGCGCCTTTGGCACTGTCAGATAAAATCAAAAGGTGATTATAAAACATATCAGTTTTTCCAAAGACTCTTCTAAAATGGTATGTGTATGTGTGTGTATACACCAAAAGCTCTATGGAAGTGTTAACTAGTGTAAGGTCCTTAAGTGTTTGTTAAATACTATTCAAAAAGCTGAATAGTTTGTTTTTTTTTTTTTCCCAAATTGCTTTGTTCTTTACTATCTCCCTAAGAGCACTGTCAAGGTGCTGACTTAATTCCATTTTGGTGTGCAGTTGATGAGAATGAACTGATTCCTTCTTTGTCACAGCTCCCATATTCTTTTCTGGAGAATTCCATGGACAGAGGAGCCTGGAGAGAGATAGTCCACGGGGTCCCAAAGAGTCAGACACCACTGAGAGACTGAAACCTTCACTTTTCAGAGCTCTCATACACCCTGGCGACCTCTCCTCAGAGCTTTAAATATCTGGCAGCTGCCTCTTTTGATGAAGCCTTTTTTGTTTTAGGTTTCTACAAATGCAATAGGGTATTTCTGACAGGTGGATACCCTGTCACAAAGGGCTATGGCCATGCCCTCCTGGGCATGTGGTGAGAGAGGCTAAGACACCAGATTACAGAGCTTCTCCCGGCACGCTCCCCACCTCTGTGGACAGTGCCTCCGCAGAGCTGGGCCTGATGCCCGACACCCACTCCATCCAATCAGGCACTGAGCCTGCTGATTCTACCTCCAGATCTCTCCATCTGTCGCGTCCCCTCGACTCTGTTGTGCCTGCCCAAGTTCACGCTGCCCCCTTGCCCAGGCACCCGTTAAACTCTTGCTCCCGTGATTTGTGGGGTACCCTACAGCTGAGGCAATGTGTTCAAAATGTACGTGCCATCACGCTCCTCTGCTCTTGTTAGATATCTGAAGGCTTCCTCCATCTGCTCTCAGGGTCAAGTTTAAATTCTTTCACCCTCGCTACAGAGTCCTGCAGGTCTGGCTCTTGCCTCTCTTCTTTGGTTCACTGACTCCATCCACAGAAGCCTGCGTTCCTTGCGCTCTGGCCACGTCATGCTCCTTCAGCCCTTCCCCGACCGTGGTCCCTCCTGCTCTGGCTGGGGCTGTCAATGTTCTATCTGTAAATGTGCTGCTCTCCTCTCTCTGTTCAGCTAGCTCCCGTTAACCTGTCAGATCTCAGTCCCCTTCTTCAAGGAAGACCTCCATAATATTCCTAAAACAAGAGCCTACTGTAAGCCTCAGAGCCTTCTGCAGTCTAGAATTTTCCCTCTGACTACCTGACTGCTGTCTATACCTAGTGCACTGTAAGCTCCAGGACAGGAACCGCACCTAGTTTTGCTTGTTACTTCACCACTAGGGTGTAACATGTATCACAGAGTCGATATTAAAGAATTCTGTTGACTGAACGAATGAGTAAATATGCAAGTCTATGATCCAGCTTGTGTAAAATGAATATATAATCCTACTGGAAATACTGGCCCGCTGAATTCCTAAGAAAGTCTTTTTCAGTAAAAGTAGTTTTGTGTATAGGGCAGTGTCTTTATAGCCTTGGGAGTGTTGCTTGTCCATTCCAGGGAAAAGATGACAGTTTAAGACACAGGCTTCACTCAGGGTAAAAAGTGACTGCACTTCAGAGAAACTTTGTCCCCCCAGAAGGCAATGAAGTCTCTGCCCTGTGAGCTTGGTCAACTCCATCCTCTCCTGTCGATACTTGCCCTGTGGGGTCAGGTGGTAAAGAGAAGTTCCGACTGTTATTCCCCCATTTCTGAGTAACCAGTATATTTACCTACCTGGACAAAGGCCTAAACCTGAGTTATCAAAATAGCGAACTGGAGGAGGTACTGGCAAAGACTTTGATCGGTTATCAAAAAACCAAGATTTCGGCGACTCCTTTGGCACAGGATCTTGGACATTCCGTTCCTTGCATTGAGAAGACATATGGTGTCTCTTTTTAGAGGGTGTCCCAGTCACTTTAGGAGACTTTGGAGAATTCTCACAAGTTACTTCTTTGTGAACCTCTTTTTTAAGAGTTCTCTCCTTCCATGTCTTGACCTCACTGGAAAGATAATGATAATTGCTTAAATGTGGTGGTGGTAGGCAAGGGGGAGTAGGAGGAGAAAAAAGGAGACCACAAGACTGCAATTCCTGCAACGTATTCACATTTAAGTTAAAAAAAAAAAGTTTTATTTTTATTTTTTTAAAATGTTTTTTTAAAATTGTGGTGTGTGTTAAAATATACATAACATAAAATTTAGCATTTTATATTTACATTTTAGTTTCAACCTAATGATTCCTGTTTGGACTGTTTCTACAGTTCAGAAAATGAAATGAGGTCATTATAAACTGAGTAATTGTAGTAAATCTCCATAATCACGAGGGTTTGAAAAGAAATGGTATCAGATTTTAAATGAATTGATGATATGATCTAGTGTATTTGGTGGCCATAATTTGATAAATTAGCCTCTGGGATAGATGACTCTAATGTATCTGTTATTTTAAGAGAAATAATTTGTGGTGCTTTTCTGGATTCATTATATTCTGGCTTCATAGAGGAAATGCTACCAGCATTGCTCTGGTTCCTCCAGAGAGAAACCTGGGCAACGATCCTAGGGCCCCTTCTTCCTCATACTTATTTCTCAAATTCATCTCCTTATTTTTATCTGCACTGGTACCATTCCAGTCCATGCCAAAACTATCTTTTGCTTGGGCAACAATAAACAAATTCCTAAGCTGGGGCCTCCTATACCGAGATCCTGTCTGACCTCGGAAGGTCAGGGTCTCCTCCAACGGAGGCAATCCTTCCAGTACATTTCGGATCCCCTCCAAACGTCCTCCCAGTGACCTCCGGGGGCCTGTGCTATCGGGCCAGCTCCCTCTGGTATTTCACTGCGCCTCACTGTCTCCGTCTCTGCCCTTGCTACACTGGACGTCTTTCGGCTCCACCAGCAGGTGACTCTTTCGGACTCGGGCCATGTGCAGATGCCATCCCCTCAGCCTAGAGAGCTTACCTGCCTCTCCTTTCATCTGGCCTAGCTTCTATCAGTTTTCACACTGAATCTTAAAGATTAATCTCTTGATCAGCACCCCTCCCCACACCAAGAGTTGATCTCTGTTATATACTCTTTCATAATGTCCTACTTTTTGATGTTGCTGTTGGCTTGACAGCACTCACTATAAAGAATTAGTTATTTGTGGACTTTACTTATTAGTTTAATGCCTAGTTTTCCTCTATTGTACCACTGGCAGAGGTTAGTACAAGATTCTATTCTTGGGTAGAAGGTAAATAATTAAATTTGTTAGAAATGTTTACAAGTAAAACTAAGCAGCTACAGTAAGGGACCTAAGGTGCTCTTCCTTGAGTAGGGGGCTCACTGACTTGGGTATATGGACTTGTGGTATATATGAGCTGCCCCCTCAAAGATCTCTTTTTTTACTTCCTGGTTCTTGGCTTAGTTAAACATAGGTCAGTTGATTGATGGCAAATATATGGAATGGTGGTACTGTATTCCTATTCCTTTTAGAAAAGACATATGAACTTTAAAAGTTACTTTCTCCATCTTGTGTGAAGGATTATCAAATGCAAAAAATATTTAGTTGGGAAAAAGTACCCACTCCGCAAAAGAAAGCTAAAAAGACAAAACTTACGTGTTTACACCATTCTCCCCAACATGTAACAGACACAACTTCTGTATCATATAAGGCGCGCTTACCTTGACAGTTCGTTCTTTTGCTTCATGAGCTGTTCATTTTGCTGCTTTAACTTAGAAACTTCCTTTTCTAGCCGTATATATTCACTTTTCAGGATAAGAGCTTTCGTGCTTTGTACAATGCCACTGCCACCTCCACAGGTTAAGGGTTTATTTGAAGGCTGAGTATCAATATGTTCTGATAGCACTGTGGGACGCGAAAGCACAGACGGGTGGGGGATAATTTCAATAGCTCAAAATTAAAAAAAAAACAAAACACAAAACAATAACAAAGGGCAATAAGTCATAAAAATAAAAATACCTTGACCACCCTCTATCTGGAAGTCAACCCTGACTCCCTTCTCCCTTACCTCACATGCCTATTTGGCCATCAATTTTCAATAGCTCTAGAATCCTCCTGCTTCTTCCTACCAATCAATCCCACTAGCATAACCCTGTTAGTGTGGTTTTCCACGGCTGCAGTAGTAAGGATTCTCCCCAGACAGAGCTGTCCCTCACTAGTTGGTCTTCTAGTATCCGTGGAATCACCTGCCAGGCTTCTTCCTACAGTGTGTGTGTGTGGGATCCACCCACATTCAGTGAACTTCTAGTGCTCAGTACATACTTGTTCACTAAATAAACCTGAGTTGATACTAAAGCATGCATTATTAAGGATTCTATACTGTGTGTGTGGAAGTAATGTAAGGAACTGCTTTGTACATTTTAGATAAAACCGCATGTAACTGTGAGGTGCTTTCTGACGTAGAATAATCCATTGGGTCACTGGCAATTTCTTAAAGAAGGGTGAAGGTGTGTGTGGGGAAGATACTCGATGTCCATTTCCTTTTGAGTGATTTTGAAATCAGCAACATGAAAGTCACAAATCAAGAGTACTTATAATGATCCTCCTGGCACAACAAGGAACTCTCAGGTCTGTTTTCCTCTCTTGAAGTTGTTCAGGTTGGAGCTGTGATCACCTTAACCCTATCTCTGATTCTTTCTTGATTCGTTTACTTGGTGTGTCAGGTCTCTTTCTTGATTCGTTTACTTGGTGTGTCAGGTCTTAGTGGAGGCATGTGGGTTCTTTCGTCGTGGCACGCGGGCTCTCTAGCCGTGGCACGCGGGCTCTCTAGCTGTGGCACGCGGGCTTAGTAGTTCTGCCGCACGTGGGCTCTCAGTTCCCTGACCGGGGATTGAACCTGCGTTCCCTGTGTTGCCAGGTGGATTCTTCAGCCACCAGATCACCAGTGAAGCGCACTCTGATTTTTTTTAATGAGTGGACAATAATACACACAAATATCATCCTACAGTTGCTGCTACTGCTAAGTCACTTCAGTCGTGTCCGACTCTGTGTGACCCCAAAGCCAGACTTTTAAAATTTTCAGAGTGCTCGCACATACAACTTTTAGTGTCATCCTTAAAACAATTACACACATAAGCTAAGTCAGGGCTGCCCTCAGGGTTTCACACAGCATTAAATAAGGGCAATCAATTCAGAGACCTGTCCTTGACTGTGAACTCAATGCTTGTCCTACTCTAAAAGCTGATCTAAGTACTGGTCAGCATTTTCTCTTTATAAATGAAACACAAGAAATAGAAATATAGAAAAAGGTATAGTTTGAGAGACATATAGGCAGAAATTTGTTCATGGACTTGAAGACTGTTCCTATGATAAATTTCAAACAGCCTGCCAGTAAGAACAAGTCAGATAATATTTTACTGTGAATGGATATTTTTACTGGGCATATGGTTACCATCTACTAAGATATGTGCTTGTATTTTTATTGGGAAGTGTACTTCTACCCTGATAGTTGAGTCATTCTTTTATAGTACTGAAGATATCTTCACTAATATGTAAAGATTTGATAATGCAAAAGCAAATTTCCTATTTTCTAAAAATCTATAATGGAGAAACTGTCAAGATTATAGGAAACTAAGGAGATATCACAGGATAAATATAAGCCCAATGAATTCATCTGAAAAACAGTTTTTTCTAAATCAGTGATTAACTTAGGTTTATTCTTGATTGTCATTATGTACTCTTCAAAATGTTTAAGTGTGGAAAGATCGGGAAGTATCAGCATTTTCCACTTACTTGAGGTATCTTGGGCCTGTTGATTTCTTCTAAGATTCTCTTTCAATTGCCTTATAACTTCTTTTTGATATTCTACAGTGGCTTTTGTTGAAGCAATTCTATTAAGAGCAACAGAAATACGTAAAAACCCAGAAACACATTTTTAATGAAGGAATAAACACAACTGCTGTCAAGAATTTTCTAGCAAGACACATCATATCAACATAATGTTTATAGGTAGCAGTAGGTAACCCCTCATGATACCTTCCTGGTATTACGCACCTCACAGCTATTATATCATCAAATTGGAAGTATTTTGTCTGGTTGCAGGAATGATTTTTTTTTAACATTGAGAAATCAATTCTATTTAAATTTCTGGAAGCTCAATAGCTATTAAAGGTATATTAAGTAAAGTTATACCTGGGGGCACCATAAAACAAGTAAATACCAAGAAGGTATAACAATCACCAGAGCATGAAAGCAAAAAGCAGCTTCTGTTCTGAAGTCAGGAAAGCAAACCCTAGCTGCAGCTCTGGTCCAAGGTATTATAATCAAAGGTCAAATTCTGCTCACTGTTCCCTGGTAGAGACATTTAATGAACTGTTTGCTTAAGCATTAATCAGCAGTGATAGGTTGTAAGATACTCTGCCTTTTTTAGAGGCTGACAGTATCTGCTGATTCTATTCTGTAAGTAAAATTGCTTTTTATGATGAAAGATCTTAACAGATATGTTTCACTTTTTATCACCGGAAGGCTGGTTAGAATGAATGAAGATCTGGAGTGCTATGTATTTGGCAAAATTACACATTATCATTAAATATTTATTAAAGATTTATAGGAAGAATAAAAAACGTTAAGAGCCAAGAGGGATAAGAAATCCTTTAATATAAACCAATCCTTTTATTGATTATGAATGTGAAGCCCAGTGGGATAACCAGCTTGTTAAAGGTGATATTTCATTAGAGGAAATATATTTCTAATTTAGTTTCCCTGACATTGTCTAACGGTCTTTTCATTATTCTATATCACAAGGAACTTTAGGCATGCTATTATGTATATGGTGTGTGTGTGTGTGTGTGTGTGTGTGAGTGTGAGTGTGGTGTGTTAGTCACTCAGTTGTGTTCAACTCTTTGCAATCCCATTGACTGTAGCCTATTAGGCTCTTCTGTTCATGGAATTCTCTAGGCAAGAATACTGGAGTGGGTTGCCGTTCCCTTCTCTAGGGGATCTTCCTGACCCAGGGATTGAACCCAGGTCTCCCGCATTGCAGGCAGATTCTTTTTACCATCTGAGCTACCAAGGAAGCCCCATGTATACAGTACTACATAAATAAATCAGGAAAAAAGAATATGCTCTTGGGTATTAGGTATTATAATTTAAAAGGAAATACAACTTTTCCACAAAAACATGACAGAAAGAATAAATAAAATAAATAAAAACCAACAGAAACCTTAGCAAACTGGAACCCACAGGTCTTTTTTTTGGCCACATCTTGTGGTGTGCTGAACCTTACTTCTCTGGCCCGGGACTGAACCTGGGTCCATGGCAGTGAAAGCACCAAGTCCTAACTACTGGACTGCCAGGGACTCCCCACCACAGGGTTTTTAGCATTCACTTTCAAGCATAAAACGGGTATTTTAAAGCTATTTATACAAAATGAGCAAAAAGCACCCCCCTCCCGAAAGACATAGTGTTAGCAACCAGGATTGTGCTTATTTTAAAACCTTTACGTATGTAATGAGAATTTAATAAATTTGAAATCCGTGAGTGGCTGAATTTATTTTTAGAAAAGCAAATAATAATGTTTTCTTATATTTTAAAAACTTAACTAATGCAAAGAAATTTATATAGTTAAAGGAAATTTAAGCTGTTAAAAGCACGTTCAGTTAAGGCAGAGACATACTCCTTTTCAAACTCCTTCGCATTTTCCATTTTCTCTAGGTCCACTTTCACCAACTTCATTTTGAGATCTTCAATTTCTTCTTTATAAGGTTTAGCTCCTAAAGCAGCTTTGTCCTAAATGTTTTAGAGAACAGAAAAATACAATGATTTTAGAGAAATTCTGAAGCGCTCCCTTGATCTTGCAGAAACATTTGGAAACAGCAATCTTTTAATATATGAAAAGCAGGGGAGGCACAAATTTTAACCCTGAAATGAATAACATAGATATTTGAGGTAAAGTAATTGGAAGCGAATATGTATTTAGAGAACATATGATTTTTGTTTCTTTCAACAAGTTTTTTTCCCCAATTTAAAACAATCTACCTAAACAAATGAAACAGAGGTGGAAAACAATGAAATGGAGAGAGACAGGTTAATCAGGAAAATGAAAGAAAAAGATGTCAGTAAAACAATATAAATATCAAACTGGAGTCAAATTTAAGGCACAAAGTATCACTCAGTGTTGTTGAGGATTTTTTAAAAATTTTTTGTTTATTTTTGGCTGCACTACATGGCGTGTGGGATCTTAGTTCCCCAATCAGGGATCAAACTCACATCCCCTTGCCGTGGAAGCACAGAGTCTTAATCACTGGACCACCAGGGGATTCCCTGCTGAGGATATTTTATAGTCAAAGATGGTCCATCCACCAACTTGGAACTCAGGCTTTCACATAAGCTAGAGAAATAACCTTCCATCTTACTTGAGCCATTGCATTTTTGGTTCCCTTTTTTTAATAGCAGCTAGCATGTCACATTAATACACTCTCCTGGATTCTCTCTTCAAAGGACATCTGTTTAAAAATTAACTAAGACCATGATATCCTTTAGCCAAAATCCTCTGATGATTTCCCATCTCACTCAGAACAAAAACCAGAGGAGCGTGCAAGACCCTTCATGATTTGGCTCTCTGCTATTTTTCACCTCCTTTCCCACCTCTATCCTCTTGCTCACTCTGCTTGGGAGACACTGGCTTTCTTGTGGTTTCCTGAACATGTCTAGACTTTCTGTTTCTGTGTTGAGACCTTTGTGTTTGCTACTTCCTTTGCCTAGAAGGCCCTTCTACCACACTGCTCACCCCATCACTTCACGTCACCCTAAAGGTGTGGCCCTCTTCAGTATCCCTTTATAGAATCACATCTCTTTCCCTTACACTCCCACTTTATTCAGTATCCCCGTACCTTGTCTGGCTTAATTTTTTTCCATTGCATTTTTCACTATTTGACACACACACATATATTTCATTATTTTCTCACTTCCTGAATGATAATGTAAACTCCTTGAAGGAAGGGAGAAACTTTTTTACCCCACTGCTGTACATGTGGCATCTAGAACAAGGACTAACACATAGCAGGTAGCCCCAAATATTTGTTGAATGAGTAAAAATGTGGTCATTAAATTATTTGAAATATTAGTCTCAAAATTTTAAAGCTTCACAGTGAAATTTTTTGGTTTTTAGCTATACTGTCACAAAAACAAAAAAGATTATTTTCTCTTGCCTCTCTGTTTCATGTCTCATTGAGTGAGCCTGAATTTTTAGAACAATAAAAATGCAAAGAATAGACATTCTTGACTAGTTCCCAGTTTTAACTACAATGAAGAGACACTGGAGCAGAGGTAACACAAACACCTGTTAGGACTGGACTCAAGTAAAGAAGAATGGGAAGTGGCTGGGCTAAACCAAAAGGGAATGGTAGAGACACAACGAGCGAGGGCACAGACGGTGCGACGGCACTCAGGGTCAAATGTATTCACGCTGCTGCTCTTTGAAAAACAGGTCAGAGGCAGCTGACAGGCTCGCAGGTGGGACTCAACAACAAGGGACTAAGTGGAAGAAAAGAGAATTTTAAAATGTACTTATCTAATAAAGAGTATTATTTGGATCTGAAGCTTTTTAGGAAAAATAAGAAAATATACTTCAAACTATAAAGAATAATATTTATATGTCTCAAACACGATTTTTTTAGGAAGACAAAAATAATTTTGGATGAAAATATATTCCTACATTTCATTTCTAAGTTGTCACTTGCTTTTTAAAAGTTTGGAGTCCTGAACTTCAGATATGCATAGATAATACAAAGTTGAAGTAAAAGCTGAGTCCCAAATCATCTGCCAAATTCAACAGTAAATGAAAACAAAAAACAAAACCCCACTCTTATATTTGTAAAATGAGATTGCTAAATTACCTGAAGTACTTGGATCATTTCTTTTGTTTTTTCAAGGCATTCATTTGATTCATTAACTTGCCGCTGAAGTTTTGCTATTACATCATTAGTCATCTCAAGTTCTTTCTGCATCTTCATAATCTTGCCCTCCTTATGCATAGCACTTTCTTTAGCTTCACGGAGTGAGGTTTCCAGCGCTTGAATTTTCTATTAGAAAAAGTACACGTTTAAGGTCTGCCATAAAGACAGTCACAGAATATAAGACAAAGATAATCATATACAGGTATTCATTTTCACAGATCACATTAACAAAGGATAAACGAGAAGAAGCAGCCAAATGCCAATTTACACATGTATTTTTTTAATTTACAAGCTCATGCTTTTTGAGTTAAAAAATACCCAGACTTTACATTATAAGGTTTAGTGTTTATTTACTAGTCTGCATGGTACCAAGCATTTTAAATAGGCACCTACATTTTAAATGAACACAACTTAAGAGTTGATAATTAGCTCTTTAATATATCTTTTCCTTTATTTTTATTATCTAGTTTTGAACTTGAAAAATAAAAGCATATGGAACAATCGACAAAGAGTAGCTTTCCCCACCTCAGTACCCCGGCTGACCCTAAGGTAACGACTTGACTCTTCCAGGTGTATCCTTCCAGAAGTTTTCTATGTGTATCTAAGCATACATGAATACTCAATTCATAAAAACAGTCACACACACAGTAGGAACATACTAAACAAATAGTCCTGCATTAAAAAAAAAAAACAAAAAAACCTTGACAATATTTTTTCCAGATCTTTCCAATGGTTGTTGTTCAGTACCTAAGTCATGGTTGATTCTTTGCAACCCCACGGGTGTAGGCAGCCAGATTCCTCTGTCCACGGAATTCACTCCATGACAAGAATACTGGAGTGCGTTGCCATTCCTTTCTCCAGGAATTTGCTCAGATTAATGTCCATTGAATACCAGACCACCTGACCTGCCTCTTGAGAAATCTGTATGCAGGTCAGGAGGCAGCAGTTAGAACTGGACATGGAACAACAGACTGGTTCCAAATAGGGAAAGGAGTACGTCAAGGCTGTATATTGTCACCCTGCTTATTTAACTTCTATGCAGAGCACATCATGAGAAACGCTGGGCTGGAAGAAGCACAAGCTGGAATCAAGATTGCTGGGAGAAATATCAATAACCTCAGATATGCAGATGACACCACCCTTATGGCAGAAAGTGAAGAGGAGCTAAAAAGCCTCTTGATGAAAGTGAAAGAGGAGAGTGAAAAAGTTGGCTTAAAGCTCAACATTCAGAAAACGAAGATCATGGCATCTGGTCCCATCACTTCATGGCAAATAGATGGGGAAGCAGTAGAAACGGTGTCAGACTTTATTTTGGGGGGCTCCAAAATCACTGCAGATGGTGACTGCAGCCATGAAATTAAAAGACGCTTACTCCTTGGAAGGAAAGTTATGACCAACCTAGACAGCACATTCAAAAGCAGATATATTACTTTGCCAACAAAGGTCCGTCTAATCAAGGCTATGGTTTTTCCAGTAGTTATGTATGGATGTGAGAGTCGGACTGTGAAGAAAGCTGAGTGCCAAAGAATTGATGCTTTAGAACTGTGGTGTTGGAGAAGACTCTTGAGAGTCCCTTGAACTGCAAGGAGATACAACCAGTCCATTCTAAAGGAGATCAACCCTGGGATTTCTTTAGAAGGAATGATGCTAAAGCTGAAACTCCAGTACTTTGGTCACCTCATGTGAAGAGTTGACTCACTGGAAAAGACTGTGATGCTGGGAGGGATTGGGGGCAGGAGAAGGGGATGACAGAGGATGAGATGGCTGGATGGCATCACCGACTCGATGGACATGAGTTTGAGTGAACTCCGGGAGTTGGTGATAAGGGAGGCCTGGCGTGCTGAGATTCATGGGGTCGCAAAGAGTTGGACACGACTGAATGACTGAACTCAATGTCCATTGAGTCGGTGATGCTATCTATGTAGATCTCTCATATTTTTTTCATGGATACATACATCCTGTTTCATGGAAATCATCCACTAATGAACATTTAGGTGATTTCTAGTTTTTTTTCCAGGTAGCAAAAATACTGGAATTTAAATATCTGAATTTGTTCATATTTATAAGATTATTCACATATATATACATGCAGTTTTTCTCAGAAAATACATTTCTTTTTGGCCTACCCAGAATTTATTTTTGTTTGAGTGAGGTGGAAATCCAGATATTTTTTCCCCAGGTGTCAAGCTGGTTGTTCTGAATCAAATATTAAGTAAATCGTTTTTTCCTCACTGAGTTGACTGTTAACCATCATGATATACAAATTCTCAAACTTTCCTGAGTGTAAGGAATTTTGTTGTGTTCCAATGCTCTATTTACTTATTTCTATGTCATTACCAAACTATTTTACTTATCTATTCCTATATCATTACCAAACTATTCTAATTTGGCATAATTTCCAAACTAATAGCATATGATTTTTATCTGATAAGGCATGTCCTGGCTCACTGCTTCTTCATCTTACTGCTTTGTTAGATGGGATTTAAATTTCTGCCAGCTGACTGAGGTCTGTAGTAATCAATACATCAATCTACTCTATACTAGTGACCTTCTGGTTTCTGCTGGTATTTATTAAACTAGTGGCTGTTGTTTTATTATGAGTGTTTATTTCAGTAAAAATGATCAATTATAATTTACTCTTGGGCTCCCCACTAAGTCATTTTGTGTGATAATAAAATAAAATACCATGTTTGCTTTACAGAGTCCCAGTAAGGATAAAGTAATTGAATTATTCAAGTAACATACTGATTCTTCTGCACACGTTAATCTGCTTACAAAATCTATTTTTAGCCTCTTCCATTTTTGATTATAACATTAACCAATATGAAAAACATTGACGATAATTAGAGAAACCCTAAATTGCTCTTTCCCCCAAACTAGTTTTGTATAAAGACACAGATTATAGTTTAATAGGAAGTCACATGATTTAGGAAGCTTGCACTGTACAGTAATAATACTTTGAGTGGTGTATGCACCTAGTAATCAAATTAAGCTATGAGTTACTTCTGCTTCATAATTCAAAGGGAAGATCTTATATAGCACCTAGCTGTTTAATTAGCTAAATGATAGCCACAATAGAACTCTTATTTAAAAAAACAAGCCCATCACACGTATGCAAAGATAGCCCATGCTCTCTAACACATTCAATACTGTAATTTTGCTCTGAAATGCTATGTAAGACATGTTATATATAAATGTCATATAAGATGTTGAAGGCATTTTAAGACTTTGATGACACTGCAAACTGAAAAACTTAAGAAAGTACACACCTCTGTGACTTGCTGTGTAGCTCTTGTTGTGACATGAAGATTCCTGTCTTGTGTAGTAGGATTAACAAGAGCACCGGAGGTCAGGGAGAGCTTCAAAGTTTGGTAGTTTTTAAATAGTTTTTGATTGTTTTCTTTCACTGATTTCAGATCTTGTTCCCATTCTTTGGCTATGGTAGCATTTCTTTCTTCAAACTCTGTTAATTCATTCATTATAGCCTATTGGATTGTAAAAACACCATTATAGCCCTCAAATGAAATAAATTACATTAAAAAAAAAAAAGGAAAACATTATGAAAATACTAGAGTTGTAGGACAAGGCATAGGCTGACACCTATTATTCAGCACACTCCAGAATAGAACTTTAAAAGAATGTGAACATTCTTTGTGGTTCAAATCAGTTCCTGAAATTTCAAATGATGTTGGATGTTGGTGATGAGAATAAAACAGTAAGGGCTGAAGAGCACCTGTACTGCTTTGCAAGATGATAATCTCACTGTATTGGATCCCAACTGAAGAATTATGCAGGTTAAAGTTATTATGCACGTTATGACATATACCACATCATACATAAACATTAACTGACATTAGCAGGACATACCCAGTAAACTTAACAACAAGCTATTTTCATTCTAAACCTCAGTGCTTATAGGAAAAATCATTCACTGACTTTTCGTAATTAATCTGAAAACCCTGTATTTCTGTGCAGGGAATAATGATCAACCAATATCTTTTTTTTACATCAAAGCCTAACTAGCTCTGAAATTACTCATATCATCCTTTTACTTCCTAACTTCTAAGGGATGTACTTTTTGCTGTCATCATGGATGCCTTATTGGTCTTACCTAAAAATTTCTTGGTGGCTTTATGGCCAATGTATCCTTGGATCCTAACTTAGCTGTGTTCTTGCCAGCATCCTGGATGCTCCATGGCTCTCAACTAGGACCTCACACTACATAGAACTACCAACTGCTTCTTTCAGGATGCTGGAAGAAGCCACATATCCATGCTGGTCCTCATTGCAAGAGTCCCACATTCTTTTTTCATTGAAGTGTAACTGATTACAATGCTGTCTTAGTTTCAGGTGTAGAGAGAAGTGATTCAGTTATACATACATACCTATCTTCCTTTTTCTTCAGATCCTTTTCCCTTACAAGTTATTACAAAATACAGAGTACAGTTCCCTGTGCAGAACAGTAGGAACTTGCTGGAGGAATTCCTGCTTTTTGATCACAACTGGGCCTTCAACATTACAAGAACAACACTTAATAATGTGGAGATTACCTTATCCAAACACTGGCTATGCGTTTCTCCATTGACTATGAACTATTTTTTTTTTTTTGAAACAACTCATTTACTCTTTTGCTAGCCTGGACTATTTAACAGAAGGATGAACAATCCATTCACAGGCAATTATTTTTTTTAGGAACATTATCTATATTTCAATATGATTAAAGTATTGTTTCCAGATGAAGTTAAAGTCTTTGTTTGGAAATAACTACCCAAACACAGAGATATGACACTAATATTAAATGCTGTAATATTAATCCAGGTCCCTCTGCTCCAGTTACTTATGGTGGTTTAGTCACTAAGTTGTGTCCGACTCTTGTGACCCCATGGCCTGTAGCCCACCTGCTCCTCTCTCCATGGGATTTCCCAGGCAAGAATACTGGAGTGGGTTGCCTTTTCCACCAATTTCCTTCTCCACTGGTTACATGCAGTAACAAGTCATTTTCTCATTACTGCATATTTTTCTAGGTATACGAGATAGGGATTACTTCAGAAAGTAGAATGAATATTCTGATTAGTAAAAGGTGAAACAACAAACAGTGTGAAAGCGATGTTGGTTCTTATGAGTCTGTTCCCTAGGGCTGGTCTGGAACGATGATCACAAACCACAGTGTGAACATCAAAGCTGAAGGATCCAGGCATGCGAGGGTGACACTGCTGAGACGAAAAGCCTGTGCGGCCTTACTAATGAAGCAGCTGACTAGCTGTCCAGGGGTTTCCTCTAGCTGCTGCCTGTAGCCCTGAAACAGGCTCTGGGCTCACACTGTCCGGGGCTGCTTGGAAAAAAGGCTCAGTTCCTACAGAAGCAGCCCAAAGTGAGAATAGAAAGAGGAAAATGGCAAGAGGATTTTTTGTGTAAAAAACTGACTGCTGCACAGCAAGATTTTATCTTCTTTATAAGCATAAATACATCTTTAATTATCCTAAGGAAGCATAATACATTAGAGGCAGAAGATGTTTTACAGTCAACTTTTTTCACAAAGCACACGCGAGTAAATTTTAAGAAAATACTTAAAATTAAGTTGTTCTTAGATTTTTTTAAACAAATGAGGTAGAAAAATTAAAGCCGTCAACAAGAAGAAGAATGAGGTGGCGCAAGAAAATGACTACTTACCGTTATTTTCTCATGATACAAGTTGTTCACTTGACAAATACTATCATTTTCTTCCTGGATGACATTTTTAAGCTTTTCTATATCAAAACGAGCATTCAACCACTCTTCCAAAAACCGAGTCATTTCTTTTCTATTACTTAGTACTTGCTGAAATTCAGTCTTTATGCTATGGAAATCACTTTCTGAAAAATCCTTAAGAATTTCCTGTGAAAAATAAGCAATGAATCATCTGAACATTAGAAAAGTTTTAATCTAAATATCATAAAAGGGGAAAACACCTTACTGAACTTTATTCTTAATATTTTAAAGTAAATATAATTTTAATTTAAAACTTTAGTTATTGATAATAAAATTTTGGCAGTACAACCTATGTAACAAAGGCAAGTCTACAAATCCTGCTCAAATTAAAGCCCCTCAAAACTATACATCTATGACTAATTACCACAATATATGAACTGTCTCTGGATGTTGCTTTCTGGGCACATAACAGGCTGCACATGGTATTGGAAATTGGATGCTGGCCTCATACTGCTGAGTAGGACACTTCATGTGGAGTTGTAATGAAAATATTTCTGACTCCCAGTCACAGATCTAGGAAGTTTCAGAAGGCATTTGGAAACTTATTCTGGGGTTCCATGAATTCCCACTTGATGATATTACATCTATTTTCTGTATCTTTGGGGTTCTGAAAGGACGCTACACTATTATCTGGCACCCTTCACACCTCACCAGCTGTCATTCTGCAACTGAGTTTTAATTTTTTGGTAAGTAAAAATAACTCTAAATAAATGCAAAGGTACTTTTCGACTTGATAAAAGGCTTGACATCTAGTTAAACCCAGTTTAAACAAATTATACTTCGATATGTAGATCCATGCTCTGGTTCAATTTGAGGTCCCTTGATTCTCCAGGTGGTACATCATAATCTTGTTGAAAGTGCTGTAGTTCCATTAGCAGTTCATTTTGCTTTTCCACTTCATCAATAAAAGCCATTTCAAATTTATTGATGGATTCATGTTGTTCTTCCTTTGTCCTTGCAACATAGCTTAGCACATACTTGCAGAGAAACATAAAACAAATTGGGAAATGAAACTTGTACCATGTTTAGAAGAAGTTTTAAACCCCTGAGACTAGGAGGCAGGATGGCATCTCTTGTTTTATCTATGTTTCCTGGTTAAGTGAGGAATGAGGAAAGAGCCGCTCTATTCTCAATTTTCTCTTCTCAGCAACTTGGGAGGATAACTCTCAGGCCTCTCTCTAGTTCTGTATTTCTGACTTCCTCCTGAAATACACTTCACAGATGTCCTACAATCACCTCAATTTCAATAGGCTTAAAATGTACATGATTCCTTTCCCTAGAAACCCATCTATGTCTATTATCCTCTTTTTGGTTAATTAAATCATCAACCACCCAGGTTTCCCAGCTAGATACCTGAGATTATTTTCAACATCTGCCTACCTTGACCAGGTAACAAAAATGGGTATGACATGTCTCAAGATTTACTTGTCAAGTGTATTTAGATGTCTGGCTTTAAGGTGATAATAGTTTGAATACCATATGCTGCGTGGATCTCTTTAGTAAGTTCTGGATATCTGATTGCCAGGGTTTGTGGAAGAGTATCAGGGCCTGCAGGGCAATTTACCAAACAGGAAGGCCAGGTACCAGTTCCCTACTTCCCCTAACTTCCACCATCCCTTAATCTCTTATAATTCGGCCTCTTCCTTAATCACTCAACTAAAACCAGACTGACAGAGATCACCAGTGAGCTCTATTATCAACAAATTGGGGGGATCTCTTCAGTCCTCGTGCCGGCTAACACATCTGCCCTCTTGACTACTTCGTCTCTGGCAGACTCTTTCACTGACTTCAGTGATAGCACTTGTGCTTGGTTCTCTTCCGCCACTTTGACTTTTACTAATCTTTAACCCATGAGCTGCTCTTTTCTGCTACTGTCTCTTGAATTATCCCTTCTGAAGTGCTTATTGTATCTCCAACTTCTTATTCCTCTGCTATGCTTTCTGGGTGATGTTACTCACAGATGTTGTGCAATGTGTCAGCTATACGAATCCCAAATCTTTGTCTTTAGTCCTGACATTTCTCCTGACAAGTCTCAGACTCTCAACTGAATGCTTACTTGGTCTCTCTTCTCAAACATTCTGTCACAGGTATTTCTACCTCAAAACATCTCAAACTGAACACCTAATCTCTTTCCCCTCTTTATTTGTTAATGGTAACACTGTCTACAAACCTGGCTAAACCTGAATTTTGATTCTCATTTTAAACTTCTCCCCCTTACCTCGACCATCAGTCACATGGACTACTATCTCAAGCTGTCACAAGTGTGTCCCCTCCATCCCAAGAATCCTTCCCTAGTAGTAGTGTCATTGTTACAGCTTATCTGGACCCAGTGCAACTGTTTCTGGCCACAAACTCATTTCTTCTTTGTCTATAGGGAAGTATCTAAAATAATAACCTGATCATGCCATTGCCAACACCTTAAAATAACTATCCAATGGCTCTGCCTCATCTACAAAATGAACGCCAAGCTTTATCGCTTAAGCCAGTCTTATCTTCTCTAACTTTTTATCTGGTATGTCATACAATCTAAATATACTTCTATAACAAGGCTTATTACCTGTTTATATGTCTGCTTCACTCACTATGAGGTTCTTGAGATGCTATTCACATCTGTCTCCTAAATACCTGGACAGTGTCTAGGTCCACAGGCAAAGCTCAGGTTTTGTTGAATAAACAGGTCCTAGGTGCACTGAGGGTCTTGCACACTGTTCTTAGACCCATGCAATCTTCAATTTAATAGTGAATATGCTAACTCTCAAAAAGGGAAAAGTAAAAGTTTATTGCTAAGCTGTATCTGACTCTTTGCAACCCCATGGACTGCAGCATGACAGGCCAACTTTCAAGGTAGGACTTAAACATGTTGTTAGTAATAGAAATTTACAGCAGTATTTACAAAGATATTACTTAAAAAGATGGTACCTGAAGTTTCATTACGACTCTATGAAATTCCATGGAACACCTCTGGTTTGCAGTGAGAAGTTTCTGGATTTGTTTGGTTTGTGGATATGGAAGTGAGAGGTTTGCTTTTACTCTAATTGAAAGCTCTTTTTGGGTTTCAATTTCCTTCTTCAAGTCAAGAGACAATCTATTTAAACATTCATAGTGATTATCCATCGCTGAGTATCTCTTAAGAAGCTCCTAAAGAAAATTAGAATTTATTCAATGTACTAATTTATTTTAACAAGAAATAGTCCCAGCCCTAGAGCTGCAACAAAAAGATTTACTACTTCTTGTAGGAGGAAAACAAATTATGATGTTTGTGTTTAAAAATCAAAAGCAAACTATTGATTTTGGATTATAAAAATTACTGTGGAAATTAAAAAAAAATTAAACAAATATAACAAAGAAAATCAGAAACAATCATTGTTATCATTTGATGCATTTTCTTTTGGTCTTTTGAACATCCATGATTTGAAGGAGCATTTGTTTATATAAAGTCTGAAGGGAAATCTGAGTGAATTCAATCCAGTATGTATTGTAGCTCAAGTCTGAATGCTGTTTTATATTTACAGTGGGCAGTATGAGTGAGCAGATATGCGACCAAGAATCAAACTAATTATTTGTCAAATTGATGGAGCTTCTTCACACATTTCTATTATTTGCCTAGAGTCTAAGTTTTCTAACCTTTTATCAGAGTTTGAGTTTAGATTCCAGCTCTGCCACTCGCTAACTGGGGAAACACTGAGCCATTTTCACCACTATAAAATGAGATTACAATAACTGCCATAGAGTCTTCTAGAGGATCAAATATTAAATGATACCTGAATATATGCAATCTACAAAATATATAGATATTATTTTAAAGGAAATAAAAATTATATTTGTAAAAATGCTTCTATGCCCAAGTTTTACACTTTGTCAGACTTGATTTCAAATCCTTATTCTACTAATTAACTTGGGCAACCTCTAAACTTCCTCTGAGCCTCAGTTTGTTTATAAATGAAACAATAAAACCTATCTCACGAGGTAAGTACAGTGCCTGCATATGAAAGACAGTGAGTCTGGGCCCACAAATACAAATGATAAAAGTCCAGGCAGCTGAACCCTGGAGAATACAGGCAGAGGAACATCAAGTTGCTACAATCATGTAATAAATAACATGTTTAGTTTAGGGTGTTAAATTATGGAAGCGGCAGTTGACCACAACGAATTCTTTTTTGAATAATTTAAGGAAAAGCTAGATAGATGTTCAGTAATCTGTGGATGTTGGGGGTGGGGTGCTGCCTTTAGTCTTAGAATGAATCAGATTATGGCATGGAGCAGCGCTGTATGCCATTCATTTGTACTTTTAAAAAAGGCATTCTCAATGCTGATTTCTGTTGGGAACTGTGCTAAGTGACATAGCCATAAGCAACACAAACAGTTTTTAGGGACTGCATTTTAACAGGGGCGACGATAATCCTGTTGGCGTTACCCTTAGGATATATTCAGAACCCAAACACTTTCTCACCACTTCCACTGCTACCCCTTTGGGCTGAGCCACCATCACCTTTGCCTGGATTACTGGAATTAGTCTTTCAATTGTCCTCCTGCTCCCACTCATTTTCAACCTAACAGCCATTTCTTTAGAATCTAAGTCAGATCATGTCTCTCTCAAGAGATCTCCATCTTAATCAGAGTAAGCCTGCAGTCTGCTTAAAGCCCCACAGCCTGCCTCTTCCTCATTAACTCCACACTTCTCTTCTAACTGGCTGTCCTCCTTCCTGAAGACCTTGGAACCCACCAAGCAAGCTTGTCTCAGAAGCTTTGTGCCTGCTGTTCCCTCCGCTTATAGTGCTCTTTACCTGGACACAGGCCTGTGTGGCTTGATCCTTTACCTCTTTCAGCTATTTGCTCAAATACCACCTTTCCAGTGAAGCCTTATGATCACAAACGCCTCTGTTTTGTGTGTGTGTGGTGTATGCGTGTATCTATGTATACATATATATACTAGTGCTAGATTATAAAGTTTAGAAAAGTATTGAGCATTATCTATTCAATCCACGTTAGACCTCTGGAGGCATACAAATCTTCATTTGTAACTTTAACAGGAGAACACTTACTTTTATCCTAAAGCACTTTTCTCTCAGGCTTCCTATAAGGTGTTGGTTTCCATCACATAGTAAGCTTTTTTCATATTTTACCTCTTTGTGGTTCTGTTGATCCTGCTTTGATAGAAAGAAATCAGCAAGACTTCAGCTGTAACTATATTCACATATGTCTAATCATATACTTTGATTACATTTTTATATCTTTTCAATAATAGAATTAAATATAACACATCTAACTTAAAGTAGTCTTAACAATGCTCAGAAAATAAATAATAGTAAGTCTTCAGTGAGTGACCTCAAGTCATTGGAAAAAGTGGCAAAACCACATAATTTTGGAAGATAGGATCTGTTCCTTTACTACTTTTAGTTGAAAATTGGATTTTAGATATATTTCTGGTTCCTACTCTTCCAAATTTCTGCCTTACAATCACTGTTGCCAACTCGATATGCAAGTAAAACCAAGTATATTACTTATGGTGTTCTAAGTCCTGCTGATATATTCTTTCCAGAACCTTGGAACAGAAAATTCATACCCAGTATATATTTTGTATTTCTGATTAAAAGTGCAAAATAAAATATTGTTCAATAAATATTCATTGAATGAATTTAGTCTCTTTATAGATTTAGTTAGGGCCCACTAAAGATGATTTCCAAGTGTCTGATATTTCTATTGAGATTACAAATGATATTACTTTCCACTATTTCTTTACTAGAAGATAATGATGAACATGAAAATGAAATATGAGAATAAGAAAGATTTTTTACAGATTTCTTATTCATCTGAATTTTATATAATGACGCAGGTTCTTTAACATAGGTGAATATTTATAAATACATATCACAAGAACTTCCTTATTTATACTTGTCTTTTTCCTTCAAAACTCACTAACAAGAGCCTATGTTTAAAACTCTACTGGGCAGAAGCACAGAAATGAGATATTTAATCTTTTATGATTCTTCAAATCTTTCTCCACTGAGAATAATGTCATTTCTTGGCTTAGAAATCCTTTAAAAAACTACACTGAAAGAAATAGTCTGCTTTATGTAACATTTTTTGTTTTTTTAAAACTAGAGAATTAAAAAGTATTTTCTGAAAAACCAGAACAGTAGTTTGAAAAGATGCATGCACCCCAGTGTTCATCTTACGATAGCCAAGATGCCAAAGCAACCCAGACATGCATCAACAGATGGACAGACGAAGATGCGGGACACATACACAGTGGAGTGTTACTCAGCCATAAAAAAGGAACTGAAATCTGCCATTTGCAAAAAACTTGGATGGACTTGGAAGGTATTATGTTTAGTAAAATAAGCCAGATAAAGACAAATATTGTATGATACCACTACATGCGGAATCTAAAAAATATAACAAACTAATGAATTTAACAAAAAAGAAGCAAACTCACAAATACAGAGAGCAAACTAGTGGTTACCACAGGGGAGAGAGAAGGGGAAAGGGACAATACAAGACTAAGGGATTAAGAAGTACAAACTATAATGTATAAAATTAGCTACCCAGAAATACTGTGCAGTATGGAAAATAGATAATATTTTACAGTAACTATAAATGGAGTATAATCTTTAAAAACTGTGGATCACTATACTGTATATTACAACATATAATATTGTATATCTATTATACTTCTATTTTAAAAAGTTCTTAACAACAAAAAAAGTGGTATTTTCTGAATAATATTTTGGCTTCTTTTTAAAACCGCATTTTCTATTTGTGTGAAAACTATAATTAAGTTTCCTTCATTATCCTTTACTGTTTGTAGACATAAATATACCACAAAATAACTGTCACTCTTACCAAAAAAAGCTTGATTCTTATAGTTACTAGATAGGGAATGATTCTGAACTCACTCTAGCTAGCAGGTCTCTTAATTTTTCTCTGCATTGGTCCCTTTCCATTTTGAGAGACTCTTTTATCTGTCTCAGCTCATCTCTTTCTTTAGCTACAATTCTTATTTCTTCAAGGCTTTCATAAAGTTTCTTAGTCAAATGCAAATTATCCATTTCCACACTTTGCATAGATAAATTTTGGGCCTCAAACTGCTTCTTCAACTGTTTCATTTCATTCACTTTTTTATGAGTTTTACTGACATCTTCTTTCATTTTAAGAAGTTGAAGCTCTTTTCTCTTAAGTTCTTGTATCTTGACACAATTATAAAACAAGTTAGAATACAAACAGAATTCCTTAAAGAAAGTAAAATAGTGTCTATTTATGGTAGACATACATATATATTTATATTGACATATCTGTATCTATGTCCTTTCTCATTTCATAAATAATTTTGGACAGTTATTCCCCCAGAGTTAGGGGCTTCCCAGGTGGTGCTAGTGGTAAGGAATGTGCCTGCCAATGCAGGAGACATAAGAGACACAGGGTTCAATCCCTGTATCAGGAAGATCCTCTGGAGAAGGGAATAGCAACCCACTCCAGTGTTCTTGCCTGGGAATCCCGTGGACAGGCTACAGTCCATGGGGTCGCAAAAAGCTGGACACAACTTAAGTGACTTAGCATGCACATGTTCCCTCAAAGAACAAAACAACACATACCTTTTTCTGTAATTCATCTTTTGATTTATTTAAATCCTTTTGCATATGTGAAATCTGAGACGTCTTTTCTGAAACTCTCTCTCTCAATTTATCGATAGTCTCTTGGTGTTCTTTCAAACGGATATGAGCAATTTTTAGTTGTTCTTGTGTCTCCAGTTCCTTTGTTATCAGAAGAAATTGAGAAATATGAGATAAAGGCACATTACCTTTTCTTAACAATGAACTAGTTAAACCAAATCTTAAGAAATACATATTCACAGTTAGAAATAACCAACACGCCACTGCTAAATTAGAATAGTTCAGAGGGACATAAAGTCTAAGGCCCTGACACTAGCCTCACCCATCCCAGTCCTGTACCATGCTCAACTCTGCCACTTATTTTCCACATTTCATACCATCTGGATATTTTTCTAAATCAGTATCATGTAAAGAGTGTCCTCTTCTTATGCTTAGTTTTCCAGTATACAGACGAACCCCACTTATCCAGTGCCTTATTGACAGACACTTGGATTGGTTCTGATTTTGTTCATCACATATGGTGCTGCAGTGAATGCTGTTGTATTTCTGCCCATACATGTGAATATACTGGTAGGATAAATTCCTACAAGTGGAACTGCTGTACCAAATGTCTATATTGATAAATTTTTAAAATGCTATTGTCAAATTGTCTCCCTGAAAGGTTATAACATTTAAATTTTCACGAATAGCATCGATTATTTTCAAACTTCTTAGAATACAAACGGTTATTTGGCAGGACGGAGGAGGACAACTCACCCCAGCTGTGCTTCCTTGCAGGTCCGCCTTGAGTAGGTCTCTCTCCAGTCTGAGGGTCTCTTCCAGCCCCCTTAGGTTATCTCTTTCTTTCATTACAGATTTCATTTCTTCAAGGTTTTCATGAAGCTTCTGAGCCAAGTTTAAGTTCTCCATTTCTATTTTGTTCATAGTTAAACTCTGGCACTTAAATTCGTTCTTCAGTTGCTCAATGTCACACATTTTTTTCTTAGTCTCACCAATTTCTCCTTTTAACTTAAAAAGTTGCTGTTCATTTGCTTTCAGTTCTTGGACCTTAAGATAATCATGGTAGGATTAATTGGATCATTTTTTTAGGGAAGAATTAAGAATAGTTTCTAAACTGATTAAGACAATAGTTACCCCATTTTACTCATTAATGTGCTGTAAAATTTCATACAGGATTTGGTGTCTTTTGTGATATAATATACATGACTACATATAATCTTACATGTATACAGCTCAGCTATACTCAACAAATGCATACAGCTATGTAACTAAAACTCAGATCAAAATATAGAACACTTACTTTACCTGTGTGCTCTTCCTAGAACAAATCACTATTTTGACCTTTTTCATCCCAGATCAGTTTGTCTGCTTTTAAAAAATTTTATTTGTTGTCTTTTAAATATTTTATATTGGAGTCAAACTGATTAACAATGATCTGACAGTTTCAGGTAGACAGCAAAGGGACTCAGCCACACATAAACATGTATCCATGCTCCCCGAAACTCCCCTCCCATCTAGGCTGCCACATAACACTGAGCAGAGTTCCCTGTGTTATACAATAAGAACTTGTTGGTTATCCATTTAAAATATAGCAGTGTGCACAAGTCCATCCCAAACTCCCTAACTATCCTTTCCCCTCACTCTTACCCTGTGGCAAACATAAGCTCGTTTGCCAATTTTTAAACTTATGCATCACAATGTAAATATCGATTCTCCTGTTGACAGGCATATGGGTTGCTTTCAGTTCTTCACAATTATGATTGCAGCTGCTGTGAGCACTCCTGTATGTCTTTATGTGGAAGAATGCATTCTTTTTCCTTAGGTACATACCCAAGGATAGAAAATTCTGGGCCACAGCAGGTATATGGTTCAGGGTTAGTAAAAACTACCAAGCTGCTTTCTAATGTGGCTGAAGTGTTTTATATCCCTTAAGGATTTTAGGCATTACTTTTTATTCTAGGAATATATTGGGTATTTGAGCATATAAGCCCCATGACCCCCCTCAATACCTTTTCTTGTAATTTAGCATTTGAATTTTCTAAATCCATTTGCATATCTAATATTTCTTCTGCCTTCTCAGACACAATCCCTCTGAGTTTATCAATAATTTCCTGGTGCTCCTTCAGATGCAAGTGAGCTATTCTTAGTTCTTCTTGTTTTTCTAGATCCTTAATTAACAGGAAAAAATAAAAGCAAAAACAACATAGCTTAGTGTTAACTACTTTCTTTTTAATGAAAACGGTATTTCCTTAGTAAAAATGATAAACTTCTTATTCCCTCCTCCACATCTTTGAGGTTGTTAGAAAACTGTAGGTTTGCGCTTCCCCTGGCCTCACCTCCCCACAATGTACTCACATTTTTCAGAGGCGAACATGCTATACATGTGCTCTTCTACAGCTTGCTTTCCCCCTAAGGTTTACTTTGGGCTTTCATATTAGAACATTCAAATCTATTTCGTTTTTTTAGGGGTTGCATGTATACTGTATGTGCACACTCAGTCACTCAGCTGTGTTCAACTCTTTGCGATCCCATGGACTGTAGCCCACCAGGTCTTCTATGGGATTTCCCAGGCAAGAATACTGGACTGGGTTGCTGTTTCCTCCTCCAGGGGACCTTCCCAACTCAGGCATTGAACCTGCATCTCCAGCGTCTCCTGCACTGGCAGGTGGATTCTTTTACCACTGTGACACCCGGACATGTTCTCAGTCATGGCCCACTCTCTGTACCCCATGGACTGTAGCTCACCAGGCTCCTCTGTCCATGGGATTTTTCAGGCAAGAATACTGGAGTGGGGTGCCATTTCTTTCTCCACACCTGGGCCTACTGCATATATTTACCTGGTTTCCTTGTGATGCACATTTAGGTTATTTCCTATCTTTTTTTAAATCACAAATTGCTATAATGAACAACTTTATGGTATGTATGTTTGTGTTATGAATACACACACACACACACACACACACACACACACACATATATATTTACTTTTTCTTAATTGAGTAAATGTACATGTAGGGTAAAGCCCATAAAGAAACTGCTGGTTACAGAATTTAAAATTTTCACAAACAATACCAAATTACCTGCCTAAAAGGTGGTATCCTGTTAACTTTCACCAAAAGTACCACTCATTTCAAAGAAGGGTTCACTGATGTAAGGAAAACATCACATTAACTTGCTGGCAAGAGGAGTGAGTGTAACTTACTTTAGCTTTTGTTTCTCTGAGGCTTTCTCTGAGTTGATCTCGCTCCATTTTGAGGGTTCCCTCCATTCTTCTTAGGTCATCTCTTTCCTTACTAACAGATTTTATTTCTTCAACGTTTTCAAGGAGTTTCTGAGTCAACCTTAACTTCTCTGTTTCTGTGCTTTCCAGGATTGAATTCTGAGTCTCTAATTGCTTCTTCAATTGCTCTGTTTGATATATATTTTCCCTGAGATCATTTTGCACCTTAAGAAGTTGATGTTCTTTCTCCTGAAGTTCACTGACCTTGAGATAATCAAACAGTAAGTTAGGATATAGACAGATACAGAGAGAAAGTTAAAAAGTAGTTTCTAAATTGAATAGGAAAATCTCTACTTATTTTCAGCATTTGGCAAACTCATACCCTGTTTCATAACACAAAAGACCTGATTCAAACTCTCAGTTACTTAGATATTATAAGAAATACCTGTGCTTTTAAGGCCATATTTGTGTTTTCTAAATTCATTTGGATATTTGATATTTCATCTGTCTTCCCTGAAACAATTCCTCTGAGTTTATCGATAGTTTCTTGGTGCTCTTTCAGATTCATCTGGGCAGTTCTTAGTTCCTCTTGTCTTTCCAGGTCCTTTATTATTAGAGAAAGAAAAAGAATACATTCAGAATAATACAATTCAACAATATGTAGGAAAGGCATAGGGTAAGAAGTAAAAATTCCCCTCCCTCCTTGGGCCTCTCAGTTCTCATCCTCTAAAAGTAACTTCTGGATGTCAATATATTCTAGATACTCTTACTCCTTTTTCCCATTGGAAACTTTTTAATCAGCTCTATCTCATTCTTTACCTATGGGTTGGTATTCCATGGTCTGAATGTGCTGTATTTTTGTTCAACCAGTCTAATGGACAGTGAGGATTTTTCCTATTGGTGAGGGGGGTTGCTTTGTTATTGGAACTTGCTGCAATGAATATCTGTCCATAAACATCTTTGCACAATTATGCTAATATATGCAGATAAACAGCAATAACTGGATTTTAGGGGTTACTGTAAACAACAGTCTGTATAGTCAAAGCTATGTTTTTTCCAGTAGTCGTGTATGGATATGAGAGTTGGACCATAAAGAAGGCTGAGCGTGGAAGAAATGTTGCTTTTGAACTGTGGTGTTGGAGAAGACTCTTGAGAGTCCCTCAGACAGCAAGGAGATCAAGACTAGTCAATCCTAAAGGAAATCAACCCTGAATATTCACTGAAAGGACTGATACTGAAGCTGAAGCTCCAATACTTCGGCCATGTAATTTGAAGAGTCAACTCACTGGAAAAGACCCTGATGCTGGGAAAGACAGATGGCAGGAGAAGGGAATGATAGAGGATGAGATGGTAGGATGGCATTACCAACTCAATGGACATGAGTTTGAACAAGCTCCGGGAGATGGTGAAGGACCGGGAAGCCTGGCGTGTTGCAGTCCGTGGGGTTGCAAGGAGTCGGACTCAACAACCACCACCATATATCCATCCCTTCAGTTTTCCCCAAGGGTTGGACCATTTTTACATCTCCACCAATTCTATCAATCACAGTTCTTTTAGGACACAATTTCACATTTACAAGTTGGGTAAAAGATGGTAACTCACTCTATTTGTTGTTTCTCTTAGGTTTTCCTTGAGCTGGTCTATCTCTACTTTGAGAGTCTCCTCCATATTCCTAAGGTCATCTCTTTCTTTTGTAACAGATCTTATTTCTGCAATATTTTCATTGAATCTCTGAGTTAACTTGATATTCTCCCATTCTATATTTTCTAGAGTTGACTTTTGGGCCTCAAGTTGCTTCTTCAAGTTTTCCATTTCACATATATTTTCCCAAGTCTCACTGACATCCTTCATCTCAAGAAGTTGATGTTCTTTTTCCTGAAGTTCTTGAATCTGTGAAAATTATAAAGCAAGTTAGGACATAGGCAGAAAATATTAGGAAAAAGAACTATTTCTATAATTATGCCAATCATCTTTATATTTTAGTTTAATGTATGTATTATTTTCTTCCTTAAGGGATATGCAGAACACAATAATCGGATGTCATTTTCTAAACAACACGAGACCTACGTTTGCCTGTCAGTATCTGAATTCCCTAAGACTCTCTGGATATTTGTTCCCTGATCTGTCTTCTCTGAACTATTCTATGCATTATCGTTTCTTGGTACTCCTTCAGAAGAATGTAAGTAGCTTTTAGTTCTGCTTTGATCTTCTGTTCCTTTATGATTCCAGGAAAATTAATCTAACTTAATAGTGAACATCATCATTATCACCTCAACACTACTTTTATAACCAAAAAACATCAAAAGAGGGTAACTTACATCAGCTACAATTTCTTTAGTGTTTTCTTTGAGTTGGTCTGTTTCTTTTTGAAGGGCCTCCTGTATCCTTTCCAGTTCATCTCCTTCCTTAATTATGGTTTTTAATTCTTCCTGACTTGCCTGAAGTTTTTCAGCCAATGTGAGCCTCTCGCTTTCTTTTCTTTGTAGTGACGAGCCTTTGACTCTGAGATGTTCCTTTAACTGTTCCAGCTCACTCATTGTTTCCTGAGTCTCACTGATTTCCTTGACAGTAATAAACTGCTTCTCATAAAGCTCTTGAGTCTAAAAAAGACAAAGCCAAAAATATACTTGCATGCAAACACACATAAAAACATGTGCTTATATATGTTTGTGTATACATATATATATATGTATTTTTAAGGAAAAAATTTAGGATGCTTTTTAAAACAATTTAGTAAGTAAACAGTAGCCTTTGTAATCTAGTTAGCTACCTCCCTTAAATTTTCTTCCCCTGTTCCTTTACTCCCATTTTACCTTTTTCTGTAATTTATCATTTGCTGTTTCCAATTCCTGTTGAATGTGTGATATTTCAGTTTCTCTCTTTGATAGATCCGCTCTTAGTTTACCAATAATTTCCTCTTGTTCTTTTAGGTGACAATGAGCAACTTTAAGTTTCTCTTCAGTTTCTAGTTGCTTTATTATTAAAAGAAATTGCAAGAAAATTTGAAAACATTATAATCATTACATGGTAACGAATTCCTTTTCCCCAGAGGTTTAGTTTTTACCAAGATATCTGCTTACAGAATATTAACACACACACACACACACACACGAAAATGAATGACACCTACTTTAGCTGCCATTTCTCTTAGGTTTTCTTGGAGTTGGTTCTTTTCAGATTGAAGAAGTTCTTGTAGCCTCTGAAGGTTAGCTCTCTCCTTTGCTACAGCTTTGACTTCATCATGACTTTCTTGAAGTCTTTCAGACAATTCGAGCTTTTCCATTTCTAGCTTTAGTAGTGCTGAGTCTTTGAATGGGTCCTTCAATTGCTCCATCTCATTCATTATTTTCTTAGTCTCACTGTCCTTTTCTTTCATATTGAAGGACTGTTCTTGTTTGTCTTGAGATGTTCGGATCTAAAGAGAATCATAAAATGATACAGTTGATATCCAGAGATACTTTATTTCATTTTTTGGGAAAAGAAACAAGGATGCTTTCTAAAACAATGAAATCAGGGATTTAACAGCTCATTTCCAGAACAATATTTCCTCTCACCCACTCTCCCATTATTCAGATATTAAACACATTTATTGAGTATTCATTGTGTTGTTAGTATCCTATAATATTAGAAGTTGGAGATGAAATGGTAAATGAGACTTTACATGATTGGCCTTTTTGAGACTTATACATTTTAGAAGGAAAAATACATATTATATCAAATCTTAACCAAACAGAGGTGGCGGGTTATTTCAGGGTACCAGTGGCAAACCTAATCTATTCTGAGTGATTAGGAAGGGCTTCCTGGGGGATGGAAAGCTTCAGTTGAGAGACAAAGGCTGAGAGCACTTGTTAGGCAAAGAGGAGTATGGAAATACTACAGGAAGGAAGACCAGACCATCTGAAAGCTGAGAAACGTGGAAGAGCAATAGACTAGAGCTGCCTGAGCCCAATGAACAGGAGGAAGAGTAGATGAAACAGGGGTAGAAACCAGCAAGGTCTGGGATCCAGGGTCATTTAATAGCAATAATAAGCTATGAAAAAGTTTTAAGGCGAAAACATCACCTTGGCACAGAATGGGGAATGAATTACAGAAGTATGAAATGAATGGAGAGACCAGTTAGGAGGCTATTGCAGGACAGCCAGAAAGAATCCTGGCTTGGATTAGGGTATTGGTAAAGTGTGCTTTGGATGTAAACTGGAGAAGAAAATTATGACAGAATACGGAGAAGAGTGGGAGGATTTCACACATAGGCACATGCCTTAAAATCAACAAGGTTTTGATTCTTGGATTAAAGAGGGAGTGGGGAGGAAGGGATAGTAGTAGGGTTGATTCTCAGATTTCTGACTGGATCGGTGAGGGAAATGGTAATGCCTTATGGGATGCTGGAAAAATAAGTTTAAACACAGAAGAAAACAGTGTTTTGGACTTTATCCCTTCCTGTAATTTAACATTGCTTTTTCTAAATCATTTTCAATACTTAAGAAAACAAGTATCTTCCCTGAAACATTTTCCTTCATTATCCATAGTTTCTTAGTATTTATGAGCAGTTTTTAGTTGTTCTATTTCCAATCACTTCGTAATTAAGAGATACTTAAAGAAAACTGATAGGAATATTATAACTATGAATGCTCTCTTTCTCACTTATAAAA
The DNA here is from genome assembly GCF_042477335.2 of Ovis canadensis. Classification (NCBI taxonomy): domain Eukaryota; kingdom Metazoa; phylum Chordata; class Mammalia; order Artiodactyla; family Bovidae; genus Ovis; species Ovis canadensis. The sequence goes on along the minus strand of NC_091250.1, from coordinate 37,733,498 downwards.
CACTTATTAAATGGGAGGAAAGGATGAGACATACTTTAGCCAAAGTTTCTCTCATCTCTTCCGTTGGTCACGTTCAATCTGAAGTGCTTCTATTGTCATTTTAAGATTCTCTCTTTCCTTAGTGAGAGATTTTATCTCCTGTGACTTTCCTGAAGTTTTGCAGCCACCCTGAGACTTGTCACTTCTATACTTGCTAGTGTTGCTGAATCTCTGGCTTTGGATTGTGCTTTCAACAGCTCTGGCTCATCCACTGTTTCCTGGGTTATCAGTGATTTCTTTCACATTAGGAAGTAGCTCCTGTTCCTCATGAAGCACTGGGATCTTGCGATAGTCATATAATACTAAGGATACTATCTAGACAATGTTGTCATAATTTTTAAAGGGAAAAGATGAGGATACTCTCCACAGCAATGGAAGTGATTTTAAACCTTCATGGCCTACCACGGACCACAAACTCCCATTTACTCACTTTCCCTTGATTCCTACTCAAGCTATTCATGACTGCTAGTCATATTCTGTCATAATTTTCTTTTTCTCCAGTTTATATCCAAAGTACACTTTATCAATAAATTATTAATCCAATCAGTTGCATGCTTCACTTCTATCAGTTCAGTTCAGTCGCTCAGTCATGTCCAACTCTTTGTAACCCCATGGACTGTAGCATGCCAGGCTTCCCTGTCCATCACCAACAGCTGGAGCTTGTTCAAACTCATGTCCATCAGGTTGGTGATGCTAGCCAACCATCTCATCCTCTGTTGTCCCCTTCTTTTCCTGCCTTCAATCGTTCCCAGCATCAGGGTCTTTTCAAATGAGTCAGCTCGTCGCATCAGGCGGCCGAAGTATTGGTGTTTCAGCTTCAGCATCAGTCCTCCCAATGAATATTCAGGACTGATTTCCTTTAGGATGGACTGGTTGGATCTCCTTGCAGTCCAAGGGACTCATAAGAGTCTTCTCCAATACCACAGTTTAAAAGCATCAATTCTTCAGTGCTCAGCTTTCTTTATAGTTCAACTCTCATATCTATACATGACCACTGGAAAAACCATAGCCTTGACTAGATGGGCCTTTGTTGGCAATGTAATGTCTCTGCTTTTTATTATGCTGTCTAGGTTGGTCATAGCTTTTCTTCCAAGCAGCAAGCATCTTTTAATTTCATGGCTGCAGTCACCATCTGCAGTGATTTTGGATTCATTTCTATACTAGTTCTGATTCATTTCTATACTAGTTCCATTTCACTGATTCATTTCTATATTAGTTCTCAAATACAACAGGAGAAAATTCAGAACTGAGCAGATTATATCCCAATAAATGAATGGCCTCATTCTCAGATGAACTCTAATGCTACTTCACAAATTTTTTTTGTGTAAAGATTGATTCCCTCTTTCCATGATCACTAGTGTTACTGTGTTACTTTGCATATCATATTCCTGCATTTATTAAATTGGACTTGAGAATGTTTTTTATATGCTCACACTGGGGAAAAAGAACAATGTCTTATTCATATCTATAGTCTCAATACTTAGCACACAACTGGCTTTTAACATAGGTTGGTCTAGTTTATGTTTCATTTTCTCCATAGCATTTGTTATTATCGTAAATTATCCTGTTCATTTGATTGCTTGTTTATTGATAATCTCTTTCCACTACAAAATAAGTTCTGTGACTGCAGAGGATCTGTCCACCTTGTTCCTACTTTATTTCTATAATCCAGGACTGTACCCAATACATTAAAAACTCAATAAATATTACTCAATAAATGAATTATTTATAACCCATTCACTACCTATCTTTCCTTCAAAGGAGAAAGAAAAGGGAAAGAAAGTAGGAAAAGAAGAAAGGATGGAAAGAAGAAAGGACAAACCTTTTCTTGCAGTTCAGTACCAGATTTTTCTAAGTTCTTCTGAGTATTTATTATCTGAGCTGTCTTCTCAGAAACGTCTCTTCTTAGTTCTTCAATAGTTTCTTGGTGTTCTTTTAGGTGCATGTGGGCCATCTGTAGTTCTTCTTTTGTTTCTAGACCCTTTATTAGGAAGTGAGATTTAAAGAATAATTGTGAGAACATCATCCACACTGCCGCCCCCTTTCCAATTGACTCAGTCTTTAAAAAAACATTTAATAGATGAAAGGAAAGGCCATGACTTACTGTAGCTTCAATCTGTCTTATGTGTTCTTTAAGCTTATTTCTCTCTACTTCAAATGACTCCTGTAATTTCTTTAGGTCGTTTCTTTCTTTGGTTATGAATTTCATTTCCTCACAATTTTCATGAAGTTTCTGAGCTAACTCTATCTTCTCAATTTTTATACACTCCAATGTTAATTCTTGGTTCTTTAGTTCATTCTTTAAGTTTTCCATTTCATTCATCTTTTTCTGCATCTCACTCATCTCTTCTTGTACACTAAGCAGTTGCTGCTGTTTTTCTTGCAGTTGTTGGCTCTTAAGAAATACAGTTTTTATAATTACTATTTTGTCTATACTCTCTTAAAATTCTTATGTAAAATCTACTTTGCAAACTGAAATAATCATTATCATAGCCTTGTCAACTACTCCAAAATAAGCAAACAAGGGGCATTAAAAGTAAAATAACTTTTTAGGTACAATGTCTAGTGGGTCAAATAGTGTCCCACAGCAAATTCAAGTCTATCCAGACCCCGAGAACCTGATCTTTGAAAATAGGGTTTCTGTAGATGTGATTAGTTAAGGACTGAGAAGGAATCCTTCTAGATTAAGGTTGGCCCTAAATCCAAAGTGAGTAGTTCTTATAAGAGACAAGAGGACACACAGAGACACAGAGAAGGTCCTATGAAGATGGAGGCAGAGATTGGAGAGATGTAGCTATAAGCCAAGAAACACCAATGTCAGCTAGGAGTCAAGGACAGGAAGAGGAATTAAAGGATTCTTCCCTAGAGCCTTTGGAGGGAGCCTGGTCCCGCCAATACTGTGATTGTGAACTTCTAAGATGCAGAACTGTGAAAGAATAAATTCTTGTTGTTTTAAGCCATCACGTTTATGGTAATTTGATACAAAAGCCCTAGGAAACTAATACAGTGCCACTAGGTTAATCAAGGAAGAATGTGAAAATGAGAAAAACTAAAAAACAGAAGGGATTAATTAAATATGCAGACATTACTGTGCCAAATAACTATAATTCCACGTCTCTTAAAAACTTGAATAATTTACCTCCATTTCTAGTGAGGGCCATATGAAGTGGCCCAAACAAACAATGAAGCATCAACTTTTACATAAGCTCAGTGATTTCCCTTCTTTAGGAGGAATATGAAATAGAAATTAGGTTTTAACATATTCAATTAGGTTATAGTAAAAGGGATGAGAATTAAGAGAATCCATATTAGGAAAAAATATATATAAGCACAATGGAAATGACTATATATTATCTGTAATGAATGTGATACTGCTTCCAGAATATACAGAAAGATCTCAGTGGATGCATTTTAGAATTACTTGGGGAATATAATTATTACAAGAGTCTTAGGCTTGTCTACAAATTTTACAATAGCATCTTATTGAAAATATCTAAGTGATAATATAGTCATCCCTTGTTACCCATGGAAGAGTAGTTCCAGGACCTCTGCAGTTACCAAAATCCATGAATGCTCAAGTCCCTTTTATAAAATGACAACTATTTGTACATAACATAAACACATCCTCTCATATACTTTAACTCATCTCTAGATTACGTATGATACTGAATACAATATAAATGCTATGTAAATAGTTGCCAAGTGTGGCAATTTGGGGTTTCAGTTTTTGGAACTTTCTGTATTTTTCCTCTGAATATTTCTGATCTGTGGCTAGTTGAATCCATGGATGCAGAACCTGCAGATACAGAGGGCTGACTGTAGAGATGAATTTCACATTTCAGAGCAAGACTAATGCATCTTTACAAGGGCAGAATCTTTGTTTTGTTGACCAATGTATCTCAAGAGCCCAGAAGAGTGCCTGGCTATGGTAGTGCTCAATAAGCACTTGATGAACGAATATATCAAACGACTTGTTTAGAAAAATGAAGGCCTTCCCCCATCTAAAGACTCCAGAATAATATAATCACCACAAAGGATATTGGTTAACATCTCAGTAGGAGTTGAAACTGTCCAAAATATTGTCCATTAAGATCTGTTCATCTGAGAGGTTATTTCTGGAATTTAGTTTTACTGGAATCAAATTTATTATATAAGTAAAAAATTTAGTCAGGAAAAATGACCAGGAAGATAACTTTAAAAAGTCACCTTTTCCTTTAGTTTTTCTTGAACTTCTGATAGTTTTTCACAGGTCCTAGAAAGCTCTTCTTCTTTCTTAATGGTATGGTTCTTTTCTTGTGCAACAATATCCTGTTGTTTTTTAAGTTCATTTCCGAGAAATCTTAATTCTTCCTGGTTTTCAATGCTCTAGAATTTTTTTTTAAAAGTTGAGATCAAAATAATACTCACATTTAAGAAATCAGGTAAAAATCAGAATTTACTTTAGCCAAAAAATGAAGAGATCATGACAAACTATATTGGAAAAGATTAATTTAAAAAGTGAGGCCTTAATCATATAAGTGGCAAGAATCTGATTTTTTAAATACTGTTTCTTCATTGCTCACCTTACATTCCTATCATGAGAATTAGAACTGGGTTTAGTATTTTATCATGAGAGATTTGCTCATTTTCTACTCCTAAGCCAAAAGACACTTTTAAGCTTTTGTTGACAACAGATAATATGAGACACATCTATATATCTATATATGGTTATGGTCTTTTCATATGCTGGAATGGCTTTGATTTTACACTGCTTAATAGCAAGGTCAAAATGGCAGCACTGTTTGGTAGCAGGAGGTGGACTAATCCAAGTTATTAAGCTTAAACAGTAACATCCTTAAGTATTCTTAAGAATACTTAGCATTCTTAAGTCACAAAAACATCTCAAGCCAGAGACTGATAAATGAGTATGACTTTTGTCTGTATTGTTACTTACAGTCAATAATTCTAACCAAACAGACAACCCCAAGAAACACAGAAAACCACACAGAAGGTCAGGTGCTACTCTGATCCATAGCAAACTTCTCAAAGTATTAATTTCATTCTAGGTACATTATATTATCTCTAAATTTAGAAAAAAATACTAAAGCAGGTTTGCAAACAAACATTAACAATAAACAATTAAAAATGAAGTAAAAAATCACAACAGCATATATAAAAGAAACATTTAAGAACAAATTTAAGGAAATATGGAAAAGATCTGTAGACTGAAAAATATTATATATCACAGACACAACAAACAATTTATAAAAAGATAAACAACAGCCAATAAGCAATCTCATGCTGCTGCTGCTGCTAAGTCACTTCAGTCATGTCCGACTCTGTGCGACCCCATCGACGGCGCCCACCAGGCTCCCCGTCCCTGGGATTCTCCAGGCAAGAACACTGGATAGTAAGCATGAAAAGATGTCCAATATCTTTATAGTCATTAGGGAAAGGCCAATGAAAACTATGAGGCACACGCCCAACAGAATGGTTAACATTAAACACAATACTGTGAAGTGCTGGTGAGGATGTGGAGTCACCAGAATTCTTTTAATTTGCTGATAGAAATATAAAATTGTACAACTACTTTGGGAATCAACCTAGTAAATTTTCAGCAAGTTAAATATATATCTCCCTATGATCCAGCTATTCCATTTAGATATTTATCCTAGAGACATAAAAAACAAAATCTCCATAAAAATATTTGTTTATGAATGTTTACAGCATCATTATTCAAAACAGCCAAATAGTGAAGAGAATCTAGATTTCCACCAGCAGGAGAAAGTCTAAACAAACTGTAGTCTTTCCAACAATGGAATGCTACCCAGCAATGAGCAGGAGAGCAGAAAGAAGGCATGGGCTCCTCAGGTGGCGCTAGTGGCAAAGAGCCTGCCTGCCAAAGCAGGAGACATAAGAGACAAGGGTTCTATCCCCGGGTCGGGAAGATTCCCCGGAGGAGGGCATGGCAACCCACTCTAGTATTCACGCCTGGAGAATCCCACAGACACAGGAGCCTGGCAGGCTACGCTCCAAAGGTTGCAAAGAGTCAGACACAACTGAAGCAACTTAGCATGCACACACAGAAAGAAGACACAAAAGAGTGTATGCCGTGTGATTCTATTTGTATGAATTTCTAGAACAGACAAAATGATTAAGGTAAAAACCATAAGGACAGTGACTACATGGGGCAGAGGTTAAGATCGGGATTGAGTAGATCAGGGCTCAAGGGAACATTCTGGGGTGATGTTCCACGACCTGATGAAAATGGAAAGTCCACAGTAGAGATATTTGTCAAAAGTCATCAGACTGTATACCTGCATCTGTTACATTTATCACACGGCATGTAAGAAATACCTCAATAAAATTGTAGAAGTCTAAAGTATACAAGGACGAAAACATACTGCAAAGTTTACAGTGCTTAATCCTACCATTTCAATGTTTTCTCTTAGGTCAGTCTTCAGTTGCTCCTTTTCTGCTGTAATACTCTCTAACATTTGTTGCAGTTCATTTTTCTCCTGTATTAAAGAAAATATCTTTTTCTCTTGCTCAGTTAGCTCATTATCCGCAGCATCTGTGATCAGAGCTTGAGTTTTTGTGGTTTCCAAATTTTGGCTTTTATCTATGACAACCATCTAAAATATAAATATAGTAAAGAATTTCTTAGTTAACAATACTTTTAATAATAATAATAAAAATAGCCAATACATATTACTTTATATCATGCAATATTTTCATATATTGACATACTTAATCTTCACTATAACTTTATGAGATAGGTACTATTATTATCTCCATTTGACAGATGAGGAAATAATCCCAGAGAGGATAGGTCACTTGCCCAAGGTCACTCAGAGATGAATAACCAGGTTTTGAACCCAATGCTCTGGCTCCAGTGTGTGCTCTTGTGCCTGATCACTAATAAGAACTACCTAAACAGCTGACAGAATGTGGTCCACTGGAGAAGGGAATGGCAAACCACTTCGGTATTCTTGCCTTGAGAACCCCATGAACAGTATGAAAAGGCAAAATGGTAGGATACTGAAAGAGGAACTCCCCAGGTCAGTAAGTGCCCAACACGCTACTGGAGATCAGTGGGGAAATAACTCCAGAAAGAATGAAGGGATGGAGCCAAAGCAAAAACGATATCCAGTTGTGGATGTGACTGGTGGTAGAAGCAAGGTCTGATGCTATAAATAGCAATATTGCATAGGAACCTGGAATGTTAGGTCCATGAATCAAGGCAAATTGGAAGTGGTCAAGCAGGAGATGGCAAGAGTGAATGTTGACATTTTAGGAACCAGTGAACTAAAATGGACTGGAATGGGTGAACTTAACTCAGATGACCATTATATCTACTACTGTGGGCAGGAATCCCTTAGAAGAAATGGAGTAGCCATCATGGTCAACAGAAGAGTCCAAAATACAGCACTTGGATGCAATCTCAAAAACAACAGAATGATCTCTGTTAGTTCACAAGACAAACCATTCAATATCACAGTTATCCAAGCCTATGCCCCAACCAGTAATGCTGAAGAAGCTGAAGTTGAACGATTCTATGAAGACCTACAAGAACTTTTAGAACTAACACCCAAAAAAGATGTCCTTTTCATTATAGGGGACTGGAATGCAAAAGTAGGAAGTCAAGAAACACCTGGGGTAACAGGCAAATTTGGCCTTGGAATATGGAATGAAGCAGGTCAAAGGCTAATAGAGTTTTGCCAAGAGAACGCACTGGTCATAGCAAACATCCTCTTCCAACAACACAAGACTCTACACATGGACATCACCAGATGGTCAACACCAAAATCAGACTGATTGTATTTTTTGCAGCCAAGATGGAGAAGCTGTATACAGTCAGCAAAAAACAAGACCAGGAGCTGACTGTGGCTCAGATCATTAACTCCTTATTGCCAAATTCAGACTTAAATTGAAGAAAGTGGGGAAAACCACTAGACCATTCAGGTATGACCTAAATCAAATCCCTTATGATTATATAGTGAAAGTGAGAAATAGATTTAAGGGCCTAGATCTGACAGACAGAGCACTGAAGAACTATGGACAGAGGTTCTTGACATTGTACAGGAGACAAGGATCAAGACCATCCCCATGGAAAAGAAAAGCAAAAAAGCAAAATGTCTGTCTGGGGAGGACTTACAAATAGCTGTGAAGAGAAGAGAAGCGAAAAGCAAAGGAGAAAAGGAAAGATATCAGCATCTGAATGTAGAGTTCCAAAGAAGAGCAAGGAGAGATAAGAAAGCCTTCCTCAGCTATCAATGCAAAGTAATAGAGGAAAAGAACAGAATGGGAAAGACTAGAGATCTCTTCAAGAAAATTAGAGATACCAAGGGAACATTTCATGCAAAGATGGGCTCGATAAAGGACAGAAATGGTATGGACCTAACAGAAGTAGAAGATATTAAGAAGAGGTGGCAAAAATACACAGAAGAACTGTACAAAAAAGATCTTCATGACTAAGATAATCATGATGGTGTGATCACTCACCTAGAGCCAGACATCCTGGAATGTGAAGTCAAGTGGGCCTTAGAAAGCGTCACTACCAACAAAGCTAGTGGAGGTGATGGAATTTCAGTGGAGCTGTTTCAAATCCTGAAAGATGATGCTGTGAAAGTGCTGCACTCAATATGCCAGCAAATTTGGAAAACTCAGCAGTGGCCACAGGACTGGAAAAGGTCCGTTTTCATTCCAATCCCAAAGAAAGGCAATGCCAAAGAATGCTCAAACTACTGCACAATTGCACTCATCTCACATGCTAGTAAAGTAATGCTCAAAATTCTCCAAGCCAGGCTTCAGCAATACATGAACCGTGAACTTTCAGATGTTCAAGCTGGTTTTAGAAAAGGCAGAGGAACCAGAGATCAAATTGCCAACATTCGATGGATCATTGAAAAAGCAAGAGAGTTCCAGAAAAACATCTATTTCTGCTTTATTGACTATGCCAAAGCCTTTGACTGTGTGGATCACAATAAACTGTGGAAAATTCTGAAAGAGATGGGAATACAAGACCACCTGACCTGCCTCTTGAGAAACCCGTATGCAGGTCAGGAAGCAACAGTTAGAACTGGACATGGAACAACAGACTGGTTCCAAATAGGAAAAGGAGTACGTCAAGGCTGTATACCGTCACCCTGCTTATTTAACTTCTATGCAGAGTACATCATGAGAAACGCTGGGCTGGAAGAAGCACAAGCTGGAATCAAGATTTCCGGAAGAAGTAGCAATAACCTCAGATATGCAGATGACACTACCCTTATGGCAGAACGTGAAGAGGAACTAAAAAGCCTCTTGATGAAAGTGAAAGAGGAGAGTGAAAAAGTTGGCTTAAAGCTCAACATTCAGAAAACGAAGATCATGGCAACTGGTCCCATCACTTCATGGGAAATAGATGGGGAAACAGTGGAAACAGTGTCAGACTTTATTTTCTGGGCTCCAAAATCACTGCAGATGGTGATTGCAGCCATGAAACTAAAAGACACTTGCTCCCTGGAAAGAAAGTTGTGACCAACCTAGATAGCATATTCAAAAGCAGAGACATTACTTTGCCAACACAGGTCCATCTAGTCAAGGCTATGGTTTTTCCAGTGGTCATGTATGGATGTGAGAGTTGGACTGTGAAGAAAGCTGAGTGCTGAAGAATTGATGCTTTTGAACTATGGTGTTGGAGAAGACTCTTGAGAGTCCCTTGGACTGCAAGGAGATCCAACCAGTCCATTCTAAAGGTGTTCATTGGAAGGACTAATGCTAAAGCTGAAACTCCAATACTTGGCCACCTCATGCAAAGAGCTGACTCACTGGAAAAGAGTCTGATGCTGGGAGGGATTGGGGGCAGGAGGAGAAGGGGACTACAGGGCATGACATGGCTGGATGGCATCACCGACTTGACAGACATGAGAATTAGTAAACTCCGGGAGTTGGTGATGGACAGGGAGGCCTGGCCTGCTGCGATTCATGGGGTCACAAGGACTTGGACACGACTGAGCCACTGAACTGAACTGAAACAGCTATATATATTAACAATTATTTTATGTATGATGGGTTAACCAGATTTTATGAAAAAGTAAGCTACTTTGAGCTCTATCATTTTATTTCTTTCCTTAAAAGCTGGAAATCATTCCCTAATCCCAATAAGAATATTCCCAACTTTCATTTTCAGAGGTAGTGCATACTTACTTACAATGGCAAGTATGTGCCATTGTAAGTATACATGTAGAGGGCAAAGCAATTTTGGTAGAAATATATCTCACATTACAATAGTATAATTCATCTTTTCTTAATATATAATTTTCAATTACTGCTTAAGAAAAGCATGTTTGTAAATTCATTTATCCATAATAAGTCTTAACCAAATGTAACTTAAAATGTGAAGTCCCTGGTAAAAGGAGACTAAGGCTAACATCACAATTGTTGCCATGAAATTAGGTGTTACTATGTAACTTTATACTAGTCTAATAAATATTCAACTCCGTACTGGTCACATATGTCTTTAAAAGTTTTTATAAAGATCTATAATTAATGTTAGAAAAAAATCTGAAAAATACAGAGAAAAAATATCATCAATGTCACCAACACAACCACTATTAGAATTCTGGAATATTTCATTCCAGTGTTTTCCATTAACTTTTAAAAAACATAGCAATCATAATTAATTTACATATATCGGATTCATTGTAGCTTTTCTTTTTCATGTAGATCATATGTATTCTCCCATACTATTATGTAAACTTCAAATTAGTATTTTTAGTAGTTTCTTTGTTCTCTAGAGTGGATATGGACAAACCAACCTTTCTTTAGTTACCCTCTTAAGTGCTGGCAATACTCATGAGCTTCTGACAATGTTGCACACCACGGAGCTAACTATATGAGAAATTAAGGTGGGGAACATATAGCCTTTGGGACCAGTTTGTCTGATACTATAGTTCACACTCCTGAATCTTTACTCCTAAACAAAGGAATATCTACAAAGACAAAGAAGACCGAGACAAAGTATTCTATTATGATAACCAAGGTACATTTAAAAACTGAACTCAGACTAGGAAATATTTCAGCTACTGTGGTTATGAGTAAAATTTAATTTCTGTTGAGACACACTAGAGAAACTGCATTTCTAAAGAGAGAGACATCAAGTAGGTTGAAAATGGGCACTCCAAGAGGATTTCTGACAGACCTCCTAATAGACCTCTGTGGTGCCCAGAATAGAGGGGTCCTAGGAGATTCCTGGACCCTCTCTTTTATCTACATTGATGATTCCAGCATGAATATGGTTATCATTGGACCAAGGTAATCTCAGCCTTCCCGCACAGACTTCAAGACCTCTAATAAACAGAATGGTGCTGAAAATCCTATCAGACCCTTTGTCACCATGGAAGTTTCTAGCATGAACAGAAGCCAGGTGGTCCCAATGAGTATAATTTCCCTCACTTCTCATTTATTGTCTCCTCACATGTGTGTATGTTAGTCATTCTGTCGTGTCCAATTCTTTGTGACACTATGGGCTTCTCTGTCCGTGGAATTCTCCAGGCAGAATATTGGAGTGGGTTGCCATATCCTTCTCCAGGCCTCCTTCTCATGGGGCACTATGACTGGATTAGTTTTAAAGCAGATATACATTGTTATATCTTATTCTAAATAAACTATTCATAAAACCTTCCCCTTACGAAAGCAGAAGTTATAAACTTCAAATCAAGGTCAAGAACCTTTGGCCCACGGTTGATTCAAATTATAGATAAGCTGAGAACATGAGATAATAGAGGAAGTGAAAGGCCTTAAGCATAGGAGAGAGAAGAGAAGCTCCTTTTCCAGCACCGGAATATTGTGTGTCAGGGCAGAGGGGAAAAAAAGAAGCTAACTTAAACTGTGTAAAAATTTAAAACTTCTGTGCATCAGAGGACACAATCAACAGAGTGAAAAGACAACCTATGAAATGGGAGAAAATACTTGGAAATCTTAAAACTGATAAAGGGTTAATATCCAAAAAACAGAATTCTTACAACAATAAAAAACCAACTTAAAAATGGGCAAAAACTTGAACAGACATTTCTGCAAAGATAAACACATAGTTTACAAACAGTCTGTGATATTTTGTTATGGCAGCCCTAGCAGACTAATATGCCTCCCTTTAAAAAAAAATCACCATTAGCATCCCAATGCATATAATTAAATTCGTAACTGATTGAATAATCAGTTAAATATTTTTTTTTTAAAGCAGTTTTTCTCCTAAAGTCTCAGGGCAAAATGAATCTTACTATCCAGAATGAATTAAGGTAAGATTTAAGCACCTGAGAGTAAAATTAAGGCCGAAACCCTAGAAAAAGACACAAACATGATATACAGGTTGATTCTATAGCAAACACTAAACAAACAAAAAGTATACAAAATCCAACATAAAACAAATATTTTAGCCATAATAAGCACAGAATCTTTCTCACACTCTTAGACTTCAGTGACTTCTGAAGATGTGCAAATTATATCAGGTCTCAGAAAAAAGGTCAGCTCAAAATCTGAGTTAGTACTTTTTGTCTTTTCCTTTCCAAATTGATGGTAAGCAGTTATATTTGAAGTTATTTCAAAGACATTAGGCTTAAGCATGTAAATTATTCTGAGTTATTACTACTGTGAATAATAAAGATTGAGATTACCATTATGTACTTTAGTGTTTGAGGTTAAGGTTATATACTTAAGTGTCAAGGTTTTATGATAACTTTGACCAGAAACACTCTTTACCTTTTCCTGAAATTCATCCCTAGTTTCTTCTAAGTTTTCTTCTATATGCAAATTCTTGGAAGTTTCCTCAGAAATTTTCATTTTTAGCACGTTAATTGTTTCTTGGTGTTGTTTCAAAGACTCAAGCGCATTTCGTAGCTGTTCCTGGGTGTCTATGTTCTTTGTCAGAGAAATAGAAAACAATTTTCATTAGAATGTGAAACAATGAAAATAATTTTACCGTTACTGCTTGATTGTAAATAATAAATAAAGGTTTTTAAAGAGGCTCTAAGATTTCAAAAGTTCAGTCAAAACCTTACCATATTTATAGTATCCTGAATGTCACTTTTGAGTTGGTCCCTCTCAATTTGTAGGCTCTCTTGGAGTTGTTTTTGATCATCTTTTTCTTGGGTTAAGGTTTTTACTTCTACTAATGTTTGTTGAAGTTTCTCAGTAATCAGTGTTTTCTCCTTTTCTACCATTTGCAGTCTAGATTCCCTACTTTCTAATTGTTTCTTCAGCTCTTCCACTTCGTTTGATCTTTCTTGAGTCTCAGTTGTTTTTTGTTGAAGTTCTTGGGTTTTGTGAGAGAGCTTTAAGATGAGAAAAAATAAATGTGAAAAGCAGATCATTCTGCAACATATATATGGAAGCAAAACCCCAGAACAACGATCATTTCCCTAGAGGATGTCCTGCACTAACCTCTGTCTTCAAAGCCTCTAAATTTAACCCAAGTTCTTCAGCTTCTTTATAGAGATTTCCTATTTCTTGATTCAATTTTGCATTTTCTTCAAGGACCATCTTATACTTTTGCTCAAATTCAATATGGTGATTTTTAACATGTTGGAATTCTTGATCAGTGCTTTCACAACTCAACTGGGGAGCTGGTAGGTCATTTTTAGTGCTCCCAATTTCTTCAAGTAAACCTTGAATTCTACTTTCCTTATCAACTACTTCAGAAGACAATTTGTCTTTTTCTGATGTTACTGTATAGAGCTCTTCAGATTTATCCCGTATCTATGGAAAAGAAAGAAAATTTAGCTATGAAAGCAAGATAGGACTTAGTTGACCAGTTTTGAGGAAAAAAACTTTCTTTACCTTACTCCCTCCCCATCAAAGACACTGAAATTAAACAAAGGTTTGATTGAGGAATGGCAATATTTTTCTTGTCATATCTCTTTAACACATATTATCCTGTTTAACTTTACTTTCAAAGCTTTGCTTTCTAATCTCTGGTTCTAATAAGAATTGCACACAGAAGGGCACTCAGTAGAAACACAATCAGGATGTGTCTTTAAATCCTTACCTATCATTTTAAAATGTTTTCTGTCTTTCTGATGAGGCAGGCATTGCATGATTTTTCTTAGAATTTTACTTGTATTTCTTTTGCTAACAAACTGAATCAAACATTTATAGTCTCTTGCCTGGCACTTTATAATAAATTACGGCAAAATATTTAAGGTACTTCGCAAAGGTTTTTATATCATGAGTTGTTTTCTTGAAAAATGTTTACCTCTTTCCTTAGCATTTCTACTTCTGAAGGTAAAGATTTCAATTCTGACAGCAAATTAACTTCATTACGCAAAGTTTCATTTTCTTCGACTGCTTTATTCAATTCTTTCTGTAGATGGGTTATTTTTCTTTCCAATTCCATATTAGACAGAAAATCTAGAAAATTTTTAATAAGTTTAAAACAGCTTGCAATTATTGGGTCAATCTAAATTATGCATGTAGTTAGATTATTTAATCAGATTGTATAAAATTTATTAAAGAAAGAGTCAGTGTAGGTAAATAGTTAATCCAATAGTTAATCACCTTGTCCAAGATTGGGTTCAATTTATTTGAGAAATAATTTTTAAACTCTTCTGATTTAATGTCTGATATAAATGATTTAACATTTATAAATTTTGATACTAAATGACAGTAACATTTAACATTAAGCAATTAAAAACACCAGAGAATAATGGATTTTTAATCACTGGAATAAAGCTGCAAAATCTTTTAGGTATTATTCTATATAAAGACAGATTTACAAAGAGGTAAGTCTGAAATGATAAAATACCTTTTGGAACTTTGCCATCTATAAGGGAGGTGAGTTTTGTTATTTCATTAAAAGAAGATTGTAATTCTTTCTCCAGATCAACTTGCATTTTCTTTTTCGCCTCCAACTGACTTTGATATAACTGAGTATCATTTTCCATCTGCTTGCATGTACTTGCAAGTTCTTTCTATTGAGAGAAACACTGTAAATTCACAGAAATGTACTGTGAAATGAATTTCAACTGTTATTGTAAATATTACAAAAATCACTCACCATTTTCTCTTTCAGCTTTAGATTTTCACTTCTAAGAAAGGCTGATTCTCTCTTAGCATCAAGAGCTACAGTTTCGGCATCAAGCAGAGTCTGTCTCATTTGTTTTAGGTCTTCAGTGTTTTCCTTTACACATGACAAAAAGGATTTAGTGAAATCTAATTTTGTTAGATTTGGAAAAGCCAATATATACATGTATGTTATTCCTAAGAAATGAAAAATGATTACAATAATGCAAATTACCAAGTGTATTTTTAGAATAGATAAAAATGAATAACACTTTTCATAATAAAAATATTTTAGGGAATTTTAAGGGGTTCAGTGGTTAGGATTCAATGCTTTCACTGCCAGGGGCTGGGTTTGACCCCTGGTCAGGGAATTAAGATCCTACAAGCCATGCAATGGAGCCAAAAGAGAAAAATTAAAAAAAAAAAAAAAAAGTCTAGCTATAATGTTTCAAAATTATACATGCATCGTGTAGAAGTACTATAATAATTCTGCTATTGTTTAGAAAGGATAACAAGCCTAGCCTGTTAGAGTTTTCTGTGTATTTTTGTTTTCTGCTTTACTCTTTGTTTATGTTTTGTTTTGGTCATGCTGCAGGGCAAGTGGGATCTTAGTCCCCCTGCCAGGGACTGAACCTGTGCCCCCTGAAGTGTAAGTGTGGAGTCTTAACCACTGGAGCACCAGGGAAGTCTTTGTTTTTTTTTTTTAAAGTTACTCTCTGCAAAACATGACAGGTGTGTACTTAATAGTTAAAATTAAGGACGTTTAATAACAAATTAAAAAAAAGACAAATAATTCAGTAGAAAAATAGAAAAAGGATATGAAAAGGCAACTCACAGAAGAGAAAAAGGAAATGACTGATAAATATGAAAAAAAAATTTAGCTCACTTTTAGAAAGAAGTGGCATTTTAACATGACTTCAGCCATACATGAATTCAACCATATGTCCTTGGCAAAATATTAATGGGTGCATGCATGAATCAATGAACTGGATGAATAAAGAGAAAGAAATAAACAACAATTTAAAAAATGGGCAAAGTCATCCCTGGCGGTCCAGTGGTTGGGACTCCAAGCTTCCAATGCAGGGTGCCTGGATCTGATCCTTGGTTGGGGAACTGAGATCCCACATGCCACGTAGCACAGCCAAAAAGATTTAGGAAAAAAAAAAAAAGGTGGTGGTGGTGGGGAATTCTTATTCTATCAATAGACACGCCAGGATCTGAAAGTGTCTTTCTCTCCAAGGCCTTAGAACAATAAAAACACTTTCAAAAAGATCATTTGCCATTAACAAAAGGTAATAAAAGAGTACTAATAGAAGATAACAAAAAGTACTCTGAAAACCTCAAATGCAAACAAAAGAAGAACAAAAGCAGCTAATAATCTAAAATTTCTGGCTAGAAATTGCTGCCTTTTAAAAAAAGAGAGCTAAAAACTCAAATTCAACTGATACTTTCTTGAAGTAATCAAGTGAATTGAAAGAAAATAGGAAAAAAAAGCTAATTCCACCATAAAATTCATTACTGTTTAATAGCACGATCTTATACTGACCAAAATAACCTACAGCTACAGTTTCTGCTGAAAAGTATTAAACTGTTAAAATAGTTACTTCATTATAATGAGAATACATTAATATATATATTAATGAAATAGAATTAATGTAATTTATGAAATAATGCTCAATTACATGTTTTATAGTTCTAATTACTAATCAATGTCAACTGCTTACCTGAAGATACCGATTATATATTTCTCCATGCATTTGTATAAAGCAATTGAAAAAAATTAAAAAAATTTTTAATTACTGATTTTTAATGGAAGTCAGAGACATTACTTTGCCAACAAAGGTCCATCTAGTTAAGGCTATGGTTTTTCCAGTGGTCATGTATGGATGTGAGAGTTGGACTGTGAAGAAAGCTGAGCGCCAAAGAATTGATGCTTTGGAACTGTGGTGTTGGGGAAGACTCTTGAGAGTCTCTTGGACTGCAAGGAGATCCAACCAGTCCATTCTAAAGGAGATCAACCCTGGGTGTACTTTGGAAGGAATGATGCTAAAGCTGAAACTCCAGTACTTTGGCCACCTCATGCAAAGAGTTGACTCACTGGAAAAGACTCTGATGCTGGGAGGGATTGGGGGCACAAGGGAAAGGGGATGACAGAGGATGAGATGGTTGGATGGCATCACTGACTTGATGGATGTGAGTTTGAGTGAACTCCGGGAGTTGGTGATGGACAGGGAGAACTGGCGTGCTGCGATTCATGGGGTTGCAAAGAGTCAGACACGACTGAGTGACTGAACTGAACTGAACTGAATGGAAGTTCATCACTAACTTATTAAATTCGATTGAAGGATAGTATTGTTAACTCTTGATTTTTATCCATAAAATGGAAATGATATTAATTGTGCCTCTCTCATAGGATTAAATACTATACTTAAAACAACTAGAACAACAACCAGCACATCGTCGGCTCAGTATAAATATTTGCAATGATGATGACAGTATAACTACAAATGTCAAAATGATGATACAACAAAATAAATCTGACTTTTACCGATGAGTATGATGAGTCCATTTTCATACTTTCTGACTTCTGAGACTCTATATATTCCTGTAGCTTCTTAATCTGGTCTTCCTTTTCTCTAAGCAGCTCTACTTTTGAATTTAGTTCATTCTAAAACATTTAAAGGAGAATGAAACAATTTAAATGGGTTTCAATCTTAAGGAATTAAAAAGAACTTACATTTAATAGTTTAAATCAGTAGATAGCAAAATTCAAAGAGTTGAGATTTTAAAAATATAATTCCCTCTATTTTCTGAAATCATATTTAAAACATAGATGTTTTACAGTTTGGGCTCCTTATCAATAGAAATATCAACATAAATGCTCACCTCAAGATCTTGATTATATACTTCTGCATGCTTAACTAAATTCTTTAAGTTGGAAATTTCATGAATTAGTTGCATCTGTAAGAGCATGTGAATAGGCAACAGAGCAAACCAACAGTTAATAAAGCAAAAAAAAAAAAAAAAGATAGCATTCATTCACCGCTCTAGAATCACCCAACACAGCAAGAAGGACTGGGAAAGCAACTGTTCAAGCTACTGCAACAAAGCACCTCATTATTTAAAAATAAACAAATAAAACCCCAAACTCTCCAGCCAAACAAAAAAATCCCCACACCCTACAAAACAAATAAGAAAAAAAGCCTAAGCGTGACCCCAAAATAGCTACGTCATCTGTTAATAAAGCTACAATAATGTCAAAAGCAAATCAGCATCCACCATTTGTAGAAGACATAGTGGTAATCAAACTCTTAAAAAAACATACTTTTAATAGATTTTTGTTTTGGGTTAAGTGCAGAATGTATTTATTTTATAAGGTTTTTTTCTCTTTTGATAAATTATCTACCTAGCTTTATACTGGCATACTTTTAATGAGTTGTGACTTGAAATTTAGTTTTGGATTATGACAGTTTTAAGTGGTATCTTTATAATATTTTACTGTTCACCAAAGCTCCAGAGATATGTATGGGATCATGAAATATTACCTTGTTGGTTTATTCTACATTAAATACTGGAAAGACAGTGTTACTGCTTTATATTGTTCAACTGTCTAAAAGTATAACAATTACGTAAAGATATGAGAATTTCTATTGAAGTTTCTTTTTGATTGAAATACCTGCAGCATTAAATATTTAAGTACCAGAAACTTTAGTGTTCAAAACAAGTAAACTATAGTTTAACAAAGATAAACGTATTATCCTTTAGAGTTCCTTAATCTACATAATCAGATGAGTCATTAGAGTAAAAGCAACTTTTAGTCAAATATAAGGGACTTACAAAAATAGCATCTCATTTAAATAAAATCTTCTGGAGAATAATAACTCAGTCCTATCTAGTTTTAGATTTCAGACTACTGCTAGTTTGACATTTTTCTATTTTAGGTCAGCATTATTCAGTAGAAATATAATATGAGCCAAATTCATAATGAAAAATTTTCTAGTAGCCACTATTAAAAGTAAAAAGAAATAGGTAGAATTAATTTTAATATAATTAGCCATGCCGTGCTCATGCTCAGTCGTGTCTGACTCTTTGCGACCCTGTGGACTGTGGCCTGCCAGGCTCCTCAGTCCATGGGATTTTCCGGCACAAATACTGGAGTGGGTTGCCATTTCCTTCTCCAGGGGATCTTCCTGACCCAGGGATCGAACCCAGTCTCCCACATTGTAGGCAGACGCTTTACCGTCTGAGCCACCAGGGAAGTCCATCAAAAACACAGAAGAGTAGTAGTAAGTTTCAAAAGGATGTCAGTCGAGATCTTTTATAGATGAAATCTACTTCCTAGAAGTCAACTCGCCAATTATATGCACAGCTGGAGACAAGAGGCTGCAAAAAAAGGTTCAACTGGAAAATATCTCGGATACCCAATCAGATCCAGTTATTCTGCGTCTGTGGATTTAAAATGGTCATCATCCACGGTGGAATAGATGTGTCCCTCGTTGCTTAGAAAATCCACAGCTAGCTTGATTGAGGCTACGGACATGTTGGAGTTGGTTCTTGAGATCCTGAAAGTTCAATCCTTCAGGTCTTGGGCAAGCCTTGATCAAATTCAGCACCTGTTTCTGGGCCACAGTGAGGCCACTTGCTGGTATGAAGTTATTCCCACCGAAGTTCCCAGCTTCACCCACTCCTGGATTGCTGATAGGTGCTCTCCCTGCGGAAGGCTGGCTGTTCGAGTTGCTCAGCATCATGTGTGCATTGACTACTTCCAGAATATGTGTGGTGAACTCATTCATATCCTCCAGGGGCATGATCTTAAAGGCTACCAGGCTTTTCTTGTTCTGGAAAGATCTCAGATGACTTCATGTAATCAGTATTAAAAAATTCACGTAACTTTTCATCTTTTTTTCATACTTAGGTCAGTAGAGACTGGCCCCATTTCAAGTGCTCAGTCCTGAAGTGTGATTAGTGGCTAGCCCATTGTTCAGCAAAGTTTTAATCTGTATTGTTATAATTTAAATTGGCTGGCTCTTTTACCTTTTCTTCTCTAACTTTTGTGCAAGGAAACCACATTTGCCAGAAATGAAGAAGTAAATAATTAACTTTAAGTTTTAAAATATTTAGGAGGAAAAATTCCTTCTCTTTTGGAATTGCTCTTCATTTAAAGTACTGGTTCAGATAAACAGAAAAAGACTAAGTAACTTTTGAAAAGAGATGAGTGTATTCTTCCAATGATGTATTGTTTAAAATGCAGAGAGTAAAGAATGTACATGATATGGTCAAAGTTAATCTACTGCTACATAAAAAATGTTGCATATTTTAGCTATAATTTTTAGCAGGTGAAATGAAACATTTAATAAACATAAATATCTCTAAGTTGTGAAAATTATAAAACTAAATCAAGCTAAAATTGGTAGGGAAATGAAATTTCTCTTGTTCCCTGATCATGATAATACTTGACCTTGTTTATTCCTTTCTCTAAAATTACTACTTAAATATCTTTATTACTGTATCTTTACTTGAAAATTACCCACAGCTTTAGTGATTTTTGACAAAACCCTTAAAAGCCAGGACAATGGTCACATATCCTAAGGCTGTAATTTGACTTTTACTCCTTTTTGGCTAAACTATCCCCCAAAATGTAGGTTTTAGAACATACTTCATTGCTTACACCCAGACTTGCATTTTTAGTTTAATATGGAATGGATATTGTAAAACTGTCTTTGAACAGATTAAGTTTGTATTACTTAAACTTTTAGGTTACTTCACAGAACCTAGAATTTCAAAGTGTGTCCAAGTGAAAATGTAAAGAATAGGATTAGTTACCCCTTTCATGGTAAAAAGGAAAAAAAAATCAAGATGTAAGACTGTGTTATTTTTGTAATCTTTCTGTATGTGATTCAATTCAGTGAATTTTTTCACTTTTAATGATTAATGGAATATATTTATTTAATGTAAGAAAACTTAGAGACATTATTGCTACACTTTGGGTATAAAATTGCCCAAAATTAATTTTATACCATATTATTTATAAGATACATATAAAAACTTAGGTAAGATTTTGGCATTAGAAGGGGACTTGAAAAGCTCCCAATTTAACTGCAAGAGGGAAGATACACAGAAGAGTAAGCCCTGAGAGATCTGATGATTTCCTCAAAGCCTTGCCCACAATTCATGCCAGGCTCAAATTTGTGGTGAGCTAATAAATAGCAAAACTAGAGCTTCATTCCAGCTAGTCTGCTCCAGAGACCATGCTCTTAAATATGATACTAGAACTTCCCTTTCAATAAAACTCAGATTGCACGTTGAAGTTCACTCTTCTTTTCATGATGTCTTACATTTTGTGAATTCACAAATTTTAAAACAAGTTAAATGGAACTCTGTGGAGAACTTACAGAGTTTTGCCTCTCAGGATATACCTGTGAAATGTAGAAGTAAGTATACTACAGTTTGCAGGCAGAACTTTTGGCACAGAATTCTTTTTTTCTTAAGAAAGAAAAACAGGTAAGAAACTATGAAACAGAAAAAAGAACTGTGTCCCTCTGGGCTCTCCACACAGAAATCGGAGAAGCAGCTACATATTAACTCATATTTTGCCTACACCAAAACACTGACTCTCATTTTTAAGAGGATTCATGGATCATGTCAGGCTTCCCTTGTGGCTTAGCTGGTAAAGAATCCACCTGCAACGTGGGAGACCTGAGTTCGATCCCTGGGTTAGGAAGATTTACTGGAGAAGGGAAAGGCTACCCACTCCAGTATTCTGGCCTGGAGAATTGCATGGACTATACAGTCCATGGGGTTGCAAAGAGGCGGACAGACTGAGAAACTTTCACTTCACTAATAGATTATGTCCCAGGTCTGACAGTAGCTGTGGATTCTTACTCTAGAAAACTGAATACGGACTCCAAAATTCCATAAAATAATTTCAAAATGTTTATGAACTCTAGGTTAAAGACTCTCTACACTAAGAAATCTCTTGAATCTTGGACAGTTTCCAAGTCCCAAAGTCTGATGGCTTCTGAATTAGCTTAACATGTAGCCTAATGCTACACACAGTTATTTAGGTATATACTTTCTAAAAAAGCAAAATTCATTAATAGATACTATCCATATATAAAACATTCAGCTGGATATTAAAATTCATGTTGGTCTCAGAAGGAAATGGCTATAGTCTAGGCAGCGCTTCTCATATGCTCAACAAATTAAATACTTTAATATACAAATTATCAGGAAATAATTTCTTCAAGACAAATCCATCAATAGGCAGATTCACCAAACCTTCCTAAAGATGTTCTTAATTTCTTCTTGTGCATAAGCACAAGAGAAACAAATATGATTTAACTATTTAAAAAATAATATAAATTATTTCTTAAATTCTCTAAATTGTGTATATATGTGGAAAACAGGTACATCTTCAATATCTCAAGTTTAGAAATAAATATTTTTAAGAGAATACTTCCTTTAAACTTGTGTTTTTAGTTTGGTTTCACATTTCCACATTCTTTACCTCTTGATCTTTCTCTGCTTTTCTTTCTAGAGCTTCAAATTCATCCAAATCATTCTTTTCTTTTAATTTCAATTCCATTTCTTCATTTTCTCTTCTTAAATGTTCATAGTCTAGTACCAGGTTATCATAGTTAGCACGAAGTGAATTCAATTCACTTTCTAAGTTTTCCTATTGTAAACAAAACCAAATTTTCAAGTCAGAATTCTAATCATATATTCTTTGTTTTCTTAACTAAAATTTAATCAATCAATTTAACTTTGAATCATTTGGTGGTTCAGGCCATTTTCTTCTTCAATATCTTTTTAACAGTCCAGCTTGATACAGAGTAAGATAAAGGGTCTGCACTTTTGGTAAACTAACTCAGAATAGAAGAAAGGGTTAGGATGAAAAAAAAAAAGGATCATATAACAAATGCTCTGCCTGTTCTTGACTGGAAAAGTTGAGTTAAAAGTAGGAGGTAGGGCTCATAAAATGGAATACAGGTCTTTAAACTCATTAGTCATAAAGCTGATAATTTAACTGTCCTCTTGTCTGACTACTATTTTATTTCTCAGTATCTCTGAATTTAAGAAGTGAAACAGAGATTATTGATCTTTAAAACTCTAGTGGCTGCTGGGTTTTCCTATATTCAAAAGGGGTCTGTTTCTGCTTTCTATACTGTTTGAGAGTCAAACCATGAGTTAAAAATAAAACTAACATCAAGGATTTTCAAAAAACACTGAACTTCTAGAGTATGTTTTAGGGACACAAAAATACTTCGTCTAAATACTTAACTAATTAAAACTAGTTGCAATGGTCAGCTAATGGTAATAATAATTCCCAAGAATCACTGCAATTTTCCTCCAAAGTGAAAATAAAATTTGTAAATACATTTGTAAAACTATATTTCTTTGAACATTAAGAGCCTAGAAAGTAAGTATATAATTTAACTTACTATAGTATTCATTATACTATTCCTTATTTCTTAAACTCTTGATAAGACAACAGACACTTACTTTTAATTTTCAGTATTTTCTGGCAATCTTACCATTCCCTAACATGTATCATTCTTCTACTATACGACTGAGAATTTCGACACTAAAAGTCAACCCTTTTTACCCCTAGGGTATTGTCGCTAAGTCACTTCTGTCTGACTCTTTGTGACCCTGTGGACCGTAGCGCACCAGGGTCCTCTGTCCCTGGGATTCTCCAGGCAAGAATACTGGAGTGGGTTGCCATGCCCTCCTCCAGGGGATCTTCCCAACCCAGGGAATGGAACCTGCATCTCTTAAGTATTCTGCATTGGTAGGTGAGTTCTTTACCACTGGGCTTCCCTTGTAGCTCAGCTGGTAAAGAATCCGCCTGCAATGCGGGAGACCTGGGTTTGATCCCTGGGTTGGGAAGATCCCCTGGATAAGGGAAAGACTACCCACTCCAGTATTCTGACCTGGAGAATTCCATGGGCTGTATAGTTCATGGGGTCACAAAGAACTGGACGGGGCTGAGCAACTTTTACTTTCACCTTACCATTAGCGCCACCCAGGAGGCCCTAAGTGAAACTAAAACTGTTACTGAAATTAATTGAGAGCTAGAAATGTGTTACAACAACAATAAACTCCAATAACAAATGAGTTTTAAAAAAGAGTAAAAGCATAATACTCTGTAAAATACATTTAAATTACCTGACTTAGTAGCTTTGTTGCTGGATTCCATTCTATCTCAGTCAATGTATCAAGAGTGTTACTGAAAATATCAGACTCTGAACAGAGAGCTATAATTAGAGAGAAAAGAAATTTATCTATAAATGTTATTAAGCTTCTTAAAACTCAAAGATTAAAAAAATTCTCATCAGAGTTAATAAACTCAAACTAATATGTACTGAGCGACTGAACTGAACTGAATATGTACTTACTATATGAATGACAAAAATACATTAAAAACAGATGTGATCATTTGCATTATTGTGTGAATTAACTGTGTCGTTAGAATTATTGTGTGGTTAGAATAAGTGATAAAATACACAGATCCTTAGTACAGTATAGGTAAAAAGGACAAATTCTAAATTTGAGATTTGACTAAGTGGATTTAAAAATGCCCCTAAGAGAAATAATAGCATATGAAGCAATTGACAAAGAATTAATCTCAAAAATATACAAGCAGCTCATGCAGCTCAATTCCAGAAAAATAAGTGATCCAATCAAAAAATGGGCCAAAGACCTAAACAGACATTTCTCCAAAGAAGACATACAGATGGCTAACAAACACACAAAAAGATGCTCAACATCACTCAGTATCAGAGAAATGCAAATCAAAACCACAATGAGGTACCATCTCACGCCAGTCAGAATGGCTGTGATCCAAAAGTCTACAAGCAATAAATGCTGGAGAGGGTGTGGAGAAAAGGGAAACCTCTTAAACTGTTGGTGGAAATGCAAACTAGTACAGCCACTATGGAGAACAGTGTGGAGATTCCTTAAAAACTGGAAATAGAACTGCCATATGACCCAGCAATCCCACTGCTGGGCATACACACTGAGGAAACCAGAATTGAAAGAGACATGTGTACCCTAGTGTTCATCGCGGCACTGTTTACAATAGCCAGGACATGGAAACAACCTAGATGTCCATCAGCAGGCAAATGGATAAGAAAGCTGTGGTATATACACACAATGGAATATTACTCAGCCATTAAAAAGAATGCATTTGAATCAGTTCTAATGAGGTGGATGAAACTGGAGCCTATTATACAGAGTGAAGTAAGTCAGAAAGAAAAACACCAATACAGTATACTAATGCATATATATGGAATTTAGAAAGATGGTAACAATGACCCTATATGTGAGACAGCAAGAGACACAGATGTAAAGAAGACTTTTGGACTTTGCGGGAGAAGGCGAGGGTGGGATGATTTGAGAGAATAGCATTGAAACATGTATATTATCATATGTGAAACAGATCGCCAGTCCAGGTTCGATGCATGAGACAGGGTGCTCAGGGCTGGTGCACTGGGATGACCCAGAGGGATGGGATGGGGAGGGAGGGTCAGGATGGGGAACACATGTACACCCATGGCTGAGTCATGTCAATGTATGGCACAAACCACTACAATACTGTAAAGTAATTAACCTCCAATTAAAATAAATAAATTTAAAAAAACAAAGAAAAGTCAGCACAGCAAAAAATAAATAACTAAATAAATAAAATGCCCCTAAAAAATATTTATAACTACATTGGGGATAATTCTGAAACAGATTTCTGTCGTAAACACAGGAATTCTTTCAAGAGTAGTAGTTGAAGGCTGAGGTTATGTGGATACTAATTTAACTGGATAATGATTAGAACCAAAATGTGTGCTTCAACTACAATGTGTCATCATTCTTAAGACATGTGGAGATAAAAGAAAACTTCATGAACGTTCACTTTCTTAAAATCACTTCTCATTATCTCCATCGTAATTACATTTAAAATATTAATACATACATTTCATTTAAATGTGTTTATCACATTACTGAGTTATAAATAAAGTGCTGCTTTAGGGAGGGGCCATATGTACACTGATGGCAGATTATGTTGAGGTTTAACAGAAAACAACAAAATTCTGTAAAACAATTATCCTTCAATTAAAAAATAAAGTTTAAAAAGATGTCCCTCTTTATACAGATGCTTTTATAAATGAAAGTAACTGGAGAAGTACTCACATTCATCAATTTCTCCTAAACTTACAGCAGCCTTATGTGTTCTTGTTGTTACATTCACTGCCATATTAAATTCATTTACATAGTTTGAGTCCTTCATTTTGTTAATTTTCCCTGCGCACCAAGTAACTCTTCGTTTTTTTTTAGCCTAAAAAGAAAGAAATCAAAATTACCTCACATAGATTGGGGCTCATATACTGTAAAACAAAGGAACTAGTTTCCATTTTAAAAAACCATTGCCTTGGTGGAATTTTTACTAAGTTGAGTTCAGTATCTTAATAGTTTAAGGATATCCTGAGATAAGAAAACATACTCAATCTTTTCAGATCACTGTTTAACCCCTGAAAACTTTGATGAAACTATCATTTATACTATACGTTTTATTTGAAGGTTTACTTATAAGCTTTTCTGGAACATAACTGAGAGGAACTGGTTGATGTACAACTCTTCAAGTACTCTGGTGTTACAAGGGACAGCTGCTGCTGCCACCCCATAGCTATCAACAGCACTTTGGTACTGGGGTACCCAGTTCCATTCCCTCAGTTATCTGGTCATCTGTCACCTTCCCTAGCTCCTTCTTCTTGGCCTTACAAATGCTCAAGCCTATTTATTTGCTTTTGATTTTTTAAAGAAACAAACTCTTGGCTCCTCACTTCTCTCTAGCTACCATTTTCTTTCAGTTTACACACTATCATCTTCCTCATCATTTATCTACTTCTTTGTCTCTTCAGGATCATTTCTGTCTACTGCACTGCATCTCAAGATTAACTGCTGTTCCCAGAATACACTGCTCGCTTTCATGCCTCTACATACACTGCCTTTAGGTTTGAGACAGCCAGCCCTTTCCACAGTCTGCTCTGCAAAACCCAGCTGTATATAAATATTCTACTCCAATGACCTTCAGCTCAACACCATGCGCTATACTATTTCGAACTCTTAGCACACTATGAACGTATGTCTCCAACCATCTCCTGATATCTCAGCAGAAAAATTAAACCTACTTCACAAAGACAATATAAGCCTAAACTTACAAAAGCACTCCTTCTTCTGTCCTTGTTGAAATGAATAGATGTTTCTCCTTCTAAGGCCAGACTTTTCAACTGTATTCAAGATCCCATCCCTTTGGGCATCTCTACCCACAACAAGGTGGCTTTTATTACCAACGCATAACTCAAACTGCTTTTGCAAATAAGCTTCTCATTTCTAAATCTGAAGCATCTTTGTCTTCAACATCTGTAAGCAGAACGTGACACTACTTACCTCATTCACCTGATTTCCTTTCAATTCTAGAGCTCAACATGGGCTCCTTTAGGGATTCTTTTATTCTGCTTTTGCCTAAAAGTTGTTGTTTCTTGGGGTTCTGTGTTTGACCCTTTGTTCTTTCCATTCTCAACATGCTCCAAGGGCAAGCTCATCCATTCCCAGGACTTTAAATTGGATCAGCTGTAATTAATACCCAAACTAACATGTCCATCTCAGACCTTTCACATTTCCAACTGCCTGCTGTCTTAAAATGGAGATGTCCTGAATCAAACATTGAGCAGCTCCACTACTCTTCATTCAGTGAATACACACACTACCAACTGCCCAGAAAGCCTAGTAATGCTTCCAAGTCATTCAGGATGCCTCTTTCTCTCCTTCCTTGCCTCTGCGTTCAAACAACCACAAAGTCCAGTTGAGTCTGCCTCCCAAATAGCTCTCCAGTTTATCCAATTTCTTCCATCTTCAGAACCACAATCCTTGTAGAGGCCAAATCAATCTGATGCACATATCAATCACACCTTTCCAAAATGTAATTGCAATTACGTTCTATACAAGGCTTTTCCTTGTTTTTAGCAAAATTCAAAGTTCAAATCCCTTAATGTGGTTTACAATGCCCATGCCACCAGAAAGTCTAATATACTGTTGTCCCACAACTTCAAGCTTTTGTCTATGTGTTTTTCTGAAATACTATTCCCTATACCTTCCACCGGGCTATTCTGTACTCATCACTCCGTCAAGAAATAGATCTTGAGTGTCTCTATACTTAGTGTGGTGATCTGTACATGATACTTATTAATAATATATATATATATATTTAAAAAACCTATTTATTTCAGGTTATGTAGGGTCTTTGTTGCTGTGCAAGCTTTCCTTGAATTGCAGTGAGTGGGCTTCTCATTGCAGTGACTTCCCTTGTTGTGGAGCATGGGCTCGAGGCGGGCTGCAGTAGCTGCAGCTCCTAGGCTCTAGAGCACAAGCTCAATAGCTGTGGAGCACAGGCTTAGTTGCTCCGCAGCGTTTGGGATCTTCCCAGAACAGGGATCAAAACTGTCTCCTGTGTTAGCAGGTGGATTCTTTACTACTGAGCCACCAGGAAAGCCCAGTAATAATCTTAGCAGTATGCAATTAATGAGGATTTCTGAGTGTAAAGTATAGTGTTATGCACATACTGTATGTTACTTCACTTAATTCTCACAACAATCCTATGAAGTAGGGACCAAGCTATTATATCACAGATAAGGAAACTGTAGCAACGTGTATTTGAGAAATTGTCTAAGGTCAAGTGTTAGGAATTGCCAGAACCGGGATTCATACCCAGGGAGTTCAAACCCAAAGGCTATCCTCTTAAATTAAAAAAAGCTGTCAGATAAACAAAACCCTAGTAAAAACAAAAAAAACATACAAATCGGAAGTCAGAATTTTGATTACTATGTTGATCTACAGTCTAGATCAATTTCTTGATATTAACATTCTTGTTTCTTTAAACAGAAAATATTCCAATATACTTCAGACACCCATGGTTTCCAATCAGCTAATTAATTATATTAGAATTTCTTAAGAAACATATTGCAAACAGATTCCTTGGCTAAACTGTAGACTGTAAACCACGAAAGATTCCAAATAGCCAAAACAATCTTGAGAAAGAAGGGCAAAGCTGGAGGCATCATGCTTCCTGACTTCAAACTACATTACAATGCTACAGCAATCAAAACAATATGTATGATAGTGCCACAAAAACAGACACATAAAAACAATGGAATAGAAGCCCAGAAATAAACCCTCACATATATGATCAATTAATTTACAACAAAGGAACCAGGAAGATAAAATAGGGAAAGGACAGTCTGCTCAGTAAGTGATGTTCGCAAAACTGGACAGCCATATGTAAAAGAATGAAACTGGACCACTATCTTACTTACACTTACACTGGACCACTATACTTACACGTATATAATAGATGCTTTTCTCATATATAAAAGTCAATTGAAACTGATTAAAGACTTGAATGTTAACACCTGAAACCATAAAACTCCTAGAAGAAAACTAAGGTAGTAAGCTTGAATCCTTGAATTAGTACTTCTACATCAGGGATCGGTAATTTTAATGAACTTCAAATATACGACAGGTTCTTGGTTTCTTGAATATAAAGTACTGAAAGATGATAAATGAATAATTATGTAATAAATAAATAGGAATGTCCGGTTCTATTCTCTGTATACCAAGTTTAAGCTGTCATCTTTTAAATTTTACCTTTAATTCCTGCTGTGATGCTAGAGAAGAAGATGTCACCAGCATCCGTGTTAGGTTTTGAATTTTCTCAATCTGGACTTTTTGAAGTAGATCTTTTTCTTCCAAGAGTTGGGCCAGTTGGTCTTTTTCCATTGCCTGGGCTCGAGTCTCTAAAGAAACCTATAGAATGTAATAATGGATTATGTTAATAATATACATAGCTATATTTTTTAAAACTTTGAAAGTAGCTTAAAAGAATAGAATAGATATTTGTATATGAACTAAGAGAATTTTAATTATATTGAAATAAAATATACTCTATGTGCCGAACTCTAAGTACAGTTACCATAATCAGTAATTTCTCAAACTAAAAGTAAAATATCCATTTCTTCTCATGTCATTATTCTATATGCTCTGTATAAAATTATTATAATGCAGCTAAGGCAATTCTATTAACTGCTTAAAATATAAATAGAAGGCAAAGAGATCATAAAAGCAGAGACTTGAATACCTACAGCAAAAGAAGAGATGTTTTCATAAGATTACCATTTGTTATTTTAGATCACTCCTAAAAATATCACCAGAATGCAAGATTTACACAAAATCGAGGGCCATAATAGTTAAAACAAACAAATTATTGAATTCCTATCTACTATTCCTATCTACTTTATTGAATTCCTATCCTGGGTTTGGAAGAAAAATTCAAGATAATGTGAAACTCTGGAAAGTAGTTTAGTTACCTAAACTACTATATATGGTCTCTCTCTTTTTTAACCTAATTTCCTACACATTTGTAATAATTTTTAAAAAAATCTCTGTCAACTTGGCCCATTTGAAAACATCAAATTTTGCCCTTTGAAAATGAAAAACAAAACCTAAAATAATTTCAGGAAACCAAGTCTTTTAGTTTATAGTAAATTAAACTAAATTTTGCATGAGTTGATTTCTTCTTAGTTGAAAATTGTTTTAAATCTAGGTTGCAGAGCTGTTATTGATGGCTTCAGACTCTCTGGGCATTTAGGCAGATCTCAGTTCTAAATCTGTCTCTTCTCTTTACTGAAATACATGGTTCATACATACCTCCTCTAATTGCTTTTTAAGATCCATTATTTCTTTCCTGTATCTTTTCAGGAGAGCTTCATCACTTGATACCTCGTTAACATAAGGAGTATTTTTCATATATTTGGCAGTGCTGGCAAACTGGGGAAAAATGCAAAAGTGTTATGCACTCAACACATACACAAATTAATAATACTTGGTTTTCTTGTAATTAAGATTTGTAAAAAAAAAAAAAAAAGAAAAAAGAAACAAAAGAAAAAAAATCAGTACTCTTCCCAGGTAGTTTAATACTTTTGAATACAGAGAGCATTCTATGTCCCCATAACAAGGCCAGTAGTGCTCCCATCAAAAGCCCTTCTCCTTCCTTTGAACTCTATCCTACTTACTTGCCACTTAAGCATTAATCGAACTGGACAGGGAACAACAGACTGGTTCCAAATAGGAAAAGGAGTACGTCAAGGCTGTATATTGTCACCCTGCTTATTTAACTTCTACGCAGAGTACATCATGAGAAACGCTGGACTGGAAGAAACAAGCTGGAATCAAGATTGCCGGGAGAAATATCAATAACCTCAGATATGCAGATGACACCACCCTTATGGCAGAAAGTGAAGAGGAACTAAAAAGCCTCTTGATGAAAGTGAAAGAGGAGAGTGAAAAAGCTGGCTTAAAGCTCAACATTCAGAAAACGAAGATCATGGCATCCAGTCCCATCACTTCATGGGAAATAGATGGGGAAACAGTACAGTGTCAGACTTTATTTTTGGGGGCTCCAAAATCACTGCAGATGGTGACTGCAGCCATGAAATTAAAAGACACTTACTTCTTGGAAGAAAAGTTATGACCAACCTAGATAGTGTATTCAAAAGCAGAGACATTACTTTGCCGACTAAGGTCCGTCTAGTCAAGGCTATGGTTTTTCCTGTGGTCATGTATGGATGTGAGAGTTGGACTGTGAAGAAGGCTGAGCGCCAAAGAATTGATGCTTTTGAACTGTGGTGTTGGAGAAGACTCTTGAGAGTCCCTTGGACTGCAAGGAGATCCAACCAGTCCATTCTGAAGGAGATCAACCCTGGGATTTCTTTGGAAGGAATGATGCTGAGGCTGAAACTCCAGTACTTTGGCCACCTCATGTGAAGAGCTGACTCATTGGGAAAGACTCTGATGCTGGGAGGGATTGGGGGCAGGAGGAGAAGGGGACGACCGAGGATGAGATGGCTGGATGGCATCACAGACTTGATGGATGTGAGTCTGAGTGAACTCTGTGAGATGGTGATGGACAGGGAGGCCTGGCGTGCTGCGATTCATGGGGTCGCAAAGAGTCAGGCACGACTGAGTGACTGAACTGAACTAAGCATTAATCCAAGGCAATCACGTTGGAAGACAGGTCTTGTCTTCCCTCTAAGACTATAAATTCTGTGAGGCCCATAACTCTATCTTCTATCTTTTTTCTCTGACAGTACCTAGCTACTCAGTAGCTACTTAAACCAATGTTTCTTACAGTGTATCAGAAGTAACTTTAAGTGGGTACATGAAGGTGTCCATTATATATGACACTGAATCCTTCATTGAGACAGCCATTCTATTGACAATTTAGTTCCCCCACCCCAACCCTCCTCCTTTTTTTCTTTAAACATAAAATGAGGACCTAGGCTCAGTGCAGGATAGGCAACAATTAGCTAGTAGGAGTTTTGGAAGTTTTTTTGTTGTTGTTATAAACACATACACATGTTTTTTGAGTCACCCTCTATTTGTTGTAAGTGCTACTAGTTTTTCACTTATGGAACTGATATAAAGTTTCCTTTCATAAGTGAGTTTGTAAAAATAAAAAATCAAGTCAATTTCAGTAAAATAGTTTTGAATGTGGCAGAAATTGTGGAGGTGGGATAATGGATTTTGGATTTTATGATTTGGGAAAAACACATCAATTTTATTTTATCAATTATGTTATGTCAATTAAAAGACCTATACCTATTTTTAGTAGGTAATTTTTCCTTCTTAAAGATGATATCCCCTCAGATTAATTTGAGATAAAAATCAAACTCACCTGGAGAGTACTAAGTGTTTCATCAAAAGACACTGGAGTAATTGTGCAGATGATACGTGTTTTTGCATTTCCTCCCAAGGAATTCTGGAGAATTCGTGTTAATTTGCTATCTCGATAATTTATGAAACCACTTAAAGGAAATGAGTTTGGGAAGAAAAAGAGAAAGCTTTTATGTAACAAAATTGATTGGTTTTTAATGGAGAACCTTAAAACAGATACAGTTATAAAATTCTTTACAGGTTATATGGGGCAGATCGAAACTATTAACTAAAAAAAATATTTAAAATACAGAAAGCAAATTTAGTAGGACACTAAATGCCACAAATGCTCACAGAGTCATGAGAGCTTTTGAATATATGAAAGAAATAGGTACATATATTTTGAGCGTCACTAAGGGACTGGAGAAGGCAATGGCACCCCAATCCAGTACTCTTGCCTGGAAAATCCCATGGATGGAGGAGCCTGGTGGGCTGCAGTCCATGGGGTCGCTAAGAGTCTGACACGACTGAGCGACTTCACTTTGACTTGTCACTTTCATGCACTGGAGAAGGAAATGGCAACCCACTCCAGTATTCTTGCCTGGAGAATCCCAGGGATGGGGAAGGCTGGTGGGCTGCCGTCTATGGGGTTGCACAGAGCTGGACACGACTGAAGCAACTTAGCAGTAGAAGCATCAGCAAGGGATGCTCACATGGCGTAGTGGTAAAGAATCTGCCTTTTCCAATGCAGAAAACTCAAGAGACGTGGGTCAATCCTTGGGTCAGGAAGATTCCCTGTAGTGGGAAATGGCAAACCATTCCAGTGTTCTTGCCTGAAAACTTCCATGGTCAGAGGAGTCTGGCGGGTTACAGGGCATGGAGTTGCAAAGAGTTGGACATGACTGAGCAACCACTCACAAAACTATTAAAATTTTTGACCTAATTTAAACATAAGAATTAACAGATAAATGTACAGTGGGGTACACTTACCCAACTTGTCCATCACTAAGTTTCTTGATCACTTGTCCCAAAATAAATAAACTTCGATTTATATTACAGCCTTCCTTGAGTCGTAAACCTGTATTTATTACACAAATATAAATACTAATATTGAGCCCTGCATTTGATGATGAACTTATTTATCAGCAAATTATGAGAGAAAGTAGAAATTAGAAAGTTGAAGTCTCTGTTTTGGACTAAATCTGAGTCTAACTTTAATATCACTGATGGAGGCAGTCTCTCCCTACCCTCCCACCTATTAGATTAATCAGAAAGGTTATCATCTGAGAGAGACAGCACAACAAAAAAGATGAATAAAAAAAGAACAAGAGGGAGGAACAGTCCGTTTCCTAAAAGATCCCCTCTAATTACTCCATTTGAATCTAGTTTTTTTAAAACTTCAAATACAGACTACCACAGACTTGAAACCAAATTTATTCCTATATGGACTCACAACCCCCATATCTTTAATTTTAAAACTAAATAGGCACACATGACTCTAACATTAAAAAAAGAACAAATACTCTGAAAAAGCTCTCTTCCAGTTTTATGCCCCAACCAGGACAGGTTTCCTATCCCCTCTACCAGGAAACCATGTTTATTATTTATTCTTCTGGAGATTTTTAGAAATACAAGTTCATATACACTCATTTCTCCCTTTAATTTTCAGACAAATAGTAGCATACTATATATACTATTTTGCCCTTTGCTTTTTTTCACTTGGTAGTATATATGCATCAGATTAGTAAACACTGGTCTTTTTCATAACATAGAATTTCACTGTATGGATGCATCAGAAATTACTTACCTAGAACCCTGTTGAGGGTTAAGTAGGATTCCAATCTACTATGTACCCAAAAAATAATGCATCAAATAACTCTGAAGAGCTGTTATTTCACAGGGGCATTATTTAGCTGCCGCTATAATACTGTTATTTAATAAGCCAACTTGAAACAACAGTATGTACTTCCTGTTCATAAGACTGATTTGGTGGATATGGGCCATGCTCAGCTGGGTAACTTTATGTCAGGCTGCAGGAAATTAACACAGAGGGAGGCTTGAAATCTTTATGAATTTGCACCTTTCCATCTAAGTGTGCGTTTCCATTTGTTTATGTATTAATATTTGGTTACGTCCTTTAGGTCTGCTTTGAAGTTTTCTTTTTTTGGCCCTGTGCAATTTTTGTTGAGTTTCTTCTGAGGTGTTACATCTTCTAACCTATTATTTGTATATTGCATGTTTCTCTACACTGAATATTGTAGCTGGTTGTCTTTAAGAATGATTAATGTCTGAATATTAATTGTGTGCCCCATGACCTTTCTGAATTTTCTTACTGATTATGAAAATTTAGATGGTTTTCATGGTACTCTCATAAGCTCTTCAGCTATGCAATTCTAGAATCTGCATAGTTTTGGCTTTTTAAAAAATTGATGGTCCAGTAGCCCAAGGACTTCCCTGGTGGCTCAGCTGGTAAAGAATTTGCCTTCGGTGAGAGACCTGGGTTCAATCCCTGGCCCAGGGACGATTTCCTGGAGAAGGAAATAGCAACCCACTCAATGCCTGGAGAATTCCATGAACAGAGGAGTCTAGTGGGTCACATGGGGACCCAGAGTCCCTGAGGTTGCAAAAAGCTGGACATGACTCAGCAACTAACACACACATAGTATCCCAAATGAGATAACTGGTCAGATACAGAAGCTACTTTTTACACTGGGGACTTTTATCACAATATTATTATTGTCATTACTTTATTAGCTTCTAAAATGCATGGCAGCACTTTTATTCTGCGAAAGAATTGGAAGACACTCAAGTCAACGTTGTATTTCATGAGTTTTCCTTACCTTCAGCACCTGTTTGGGCAGCCCGTTCACTGCCTGCAAGATCGACCAAATTCTGTAAGACAGATGGAAATAAACCTTTAGAAAGCATAACGAGATAAAATCCAAACTACTGAAAGGACATTTTAAACACACAGTTTACTTGAACACTCCATCTGTAACCTCATCTCTCACCCGACTGTTTAGGCTTTCCCTTGTCAAACCAATCCGTAACGTTTGTTCCTTCTTTGTAATGTAACAAATCCTCCATAATGCCGCCAGAACAGGTTTTCTATTTCCTACACAAAGTTCAGAACTTGGTGATTCTTTGCAATCTGGCACTTGTGCTGCTTCAGCCTTATATCTATTCATTACTTACGCCTAACTCAAGCGGAACTACTCACTACACCCTGAATCCCTCACATACTTCTACACTTCCAAGTGCTACCCTATGCCATTCTCTGTTACTTCTAAAGTTCTTTATTCAGGATCCAAGGCAAATGTTACCTGCTCAATGTAGTTTTGCTGATTTTATCCTTCCTCCTCCCATTCCTTGAACGAGCTGCTCTTTTAAAATGTGCACCCAGAGGTCATTATAGGCATGACTTATTCTTACAACATTTACTGTGTAGAGCTAGTTATGTGTTTTACTATACTGCAGCATCTTTAAAAGCACAAAACTCTCTTTCATTTCACAGATATTACTGAAAAAAGTGACTGTCATGCTTCAGGTAGTATGTTAGGTGCTAGGGATACGTCAGTAAACTAAACAAGCAAGGTCCCTGTCCTCATAGAGCTTATGTTGTCTACGGAGTGTATGAGAGGAGGAAATGGATGAAGAGACAGAAAAAGACAAACAAATGAGAAACAGAATATGGTAAGTGTAATACAGATAATTTAAATAGTCCTGGAAGAGGGAAGAAGGGACACAGGAGGTTCTCTGATTGGTAGGGGAAGGCTTCCCCATTAAGCTAAGATCTGAAATGACAGAGGGAGGCAGCCATGCAAGACCAAGAGAAACACAGTCCAAATTAAAAGAATAGCGAGTATGTCCAGTCACAAAACAGAAATGAGCTTGGTATGTTCCTAAAATAGAAAAGGCAGCATGGCAGAGTTGGTGAAGTGGAGATGGGATAATACAGTGTAAGAGGAGGAGACAGGAGTCAGATTACTCAGGGCTCTGTAAACAAGGATAAGGACTCTGGATTTTCCAAATGCAATGGGAAGCCGAGATGGGACTTTAAGCAGAAGAGTGACATACCTTGATTTAACTTTCTGAAGGATCACCTGTGGCCCCCCTAGATGGAAAATGAGCTGGAGAGGGGCAAAAGTGGCAGTGGGAGCCCAGTCAGGAGGCTGGGGCAGGAATCTAAGTGAGAGGTGACGGTGGCTTGGGCTAGGGAGGTGGTAGTGAAGACAGCAAGTGGCAGAGGGATGCCTTCTTCTTCTTTTTTTAAATTTGAGAGCCCAGTAAATATTCTTAATGTAGTAAAAGAAAGTGGAGATTTAAATTACTTCTTTCTTTGGGGAGTGGGCAGATAATTATGTACTCTTGTTTTACAGTCCTGTCTCAGATATGTACTGTTTTCACTAAAGTCCTCAAAGAAATCTAATTGCTGTTACATAGCATCTACTACAAATGACCTAGGTAGAGGCATAATAAAGGGGCAAAGTGGTAAGGAAAGCAGCACGAATTAAGATGTAAGTACTACTGGTAAAAGGAATATTCACTATGATAGTAATAAATTAATTTGGCTTTAGACCCACTGAAGCTTGAGATTTAACAGTGGGACAATCTTTATGGAGAGACATAATTTAGAACTCAGAGACTTCAGAAACAATAATTATTTGACCATCATCACCACAGAAATGGTAACAATGCCTAAGGGCAAACAAGGGAAGAAAGGCTACAGAATACTCTTGTGCTTTGATTAGGAGGGTAGGAGGAAAGAAACCCCAAAAATAAAGGACCTGGGCTGAGAGCACTTGGATGTTATTATTTAGGAAGGCCAGGAGACACTAAAAAAATACAAAAAGCAAAACAAAAAATCATCTTTAAAGAGCCAGAAAATGACTGGGGAAGTATTCTTTCCAATAAGATACTTAAGAGTAAGTGGCAAATCTGGAGTGTTGGGTTAGATAGTATGTATGGTCCCTAGATGATAGATCATCAAAAAATATGAGAAAAGACACCAAACGGATCACTGAGTACGTCAAGACTAGTAAAGCTAAATTATATTAAAAGTTAAAATTGTAGTGATATATCATAGGCCAGCTTTGGACGACAAAACAGAAGTTAAGTCTGTTGTTATTAAAAGACCAGTCTATTAAAATAAATGCTATACTTATATGGTAAAATAACTAAGGTGAACTGCAATTAGATATTTAAATGAGTTTTCAAAATCTGAAAGTAAACATATTATAGATTTATTATTTTTTCCCCTGAAATTTTCATATCAAATGCAGTAATCTTAAATCATATCCTACATCAAACTAAAGAATTCGGGCCTTGAAGACAGGGAACAAAACAATAATGGTAAGGAAGGAATAGAAAGGAAGCACAAAAAAAAAAAAAAAAAGAAGAAAAATGATGCAGTTCAGCAAGAAGGAATGTTTGC
This sequence comes from Ovis canadensis, assembly GCF_042477335.2. Classification (NCBI taxonomy): domain Eukaryota; kingdom Metazoa; phylum Chordata; class Mammalia; order Artiodactyla; family Bovidae; genus Ovis; species Ovis canadensis. Next base: position 37,695,250 of record NC_091250.1, on the reverse strand, counting down.
ATAATGCTTATATTCACTTACCAACAGACAATGAGAGTAATATGATTTATTTGTTTCTAACTATCTCACCCAGGTTTTCATTCATCTCACAAGTCTCAGTTGCACTGGTGGAGGCCAAGAAACAAAATCCCAAAATCACGAACACACAAAACCCCATCGAATCCCAAGATTACATTAACTCTTAAGTGTGCATAGAACTAGCCCGTTCTCCATTACCGGTTAGGGAAAGCCTCACTCCCACAGTTCTTACACCTAAAGCTTAGGGAGTGGCAGCATAAGATCACAGAAAGTAAGATCCTCTGACCTCTTCCTGCATTTCTGCTAGAAATTTCATGTTATTGGTGAGACTAAACTACCAATTTATAGATGCTTTTGCCAAATTAGTCAATAGCTCTTATGAAACCAAACCTTCAGCAGCTATATTAAATTTTGCTTTGGCTCATATAGTACATTAATCACAGTTCCTCAATACTCACCAAATGGGACACTTTGACAGATCCTTCAAAATTAGAAGGTTCACCTTTCTCTCTGCTTTCCAAAATCTAGAAAGAAAAGGCAACTTATAGAAAAATTAGTGTATTCTTAATTGGAAAGAGAAAATATAGAGAGAATTACCTACCATCCTAAAAATGGTATGAGAACGACTACTTCGCTGATTCATTTTTGTAATTCCATAATGCCTGTTCTCTGTAAGAGAGTCACATTTCAGCTGTGTGTATTAAAATCCAAAGAAAAACACTAACTTGTATTTTAGATGAAAAGTGAAAAGTGTGATTTAAAGCCTGAATACATTCAACTAAATAGTTTCTATAAGTGTTTTAAGAAATATAGTACGAAGTCTTACTTTCTCCCTTAGTGATCCACTTCAAAGCCATTTCTGATGTATAAACAACTTCTTCTGTGAGGTCAGCCACGTACACGTTCCTCTGAAACAAGTTTAATTACAGTAAAAGTAGGGAAATATAAGTCACTTAAAAGTTCGAATTTCAAAAAGAAAGTACAAACGATCACAGAGTTCATTTGTGGATGTTATGTGGAAAACGGGGATTTTTATTCTGTATGAAAATAGTAAGTATACTTCCGATATTTACAATGTATTTCCCATGCCAAAGTATACCAAATTCTAACCTGATAGTTCCACCTTGCTCTTTTTAAGCACTTACACCAAAATACTGTAACTGTCAATATTTAAAAACTATACATATTACTTAAGAGATAATCTCTGCAAGTGTCTAAGAAAGAAAATAAAAAACCATAGTAACAGGATTTACTTTAAAGTATACAGAAATTAAAGGCAAATGTTCAAGAAAAGATAATCCCAATCAGTGTATCTAATTTTTGAGCCACCCTGTTAACTCTGTTACTCACATTGAAGTCTTCCCGAATTATTAAAGGCTTCATTTTTTGAGTGTCACAAAGTAAGTCTGTAATGGTATCATTGTATATCTCCATATAAGACACACGTAAGAGAAATTCCCTATCAGGAAACTAGAAGAAAAAGATAATGTGATGACTTCAGAGATCATCCAGTTATGAAAACCCAATAACGAATGCGAACATGCTAATATTAAATATTATTCTTTAAGAAAACACATTTATAGAATTTTAATTTATTTTTTAGTTGATGTGTGGTTGACCCATTCCACTATGTTAGTTCCTGATACATAACATGGTGGATCACTATTTCCATACATTTCCAAATGATCACAGAAGTCTAATTGCCATGTGTCACCATACAAAGATGTTACAATATTACTGACTATATTCCCCACGCTGCACATTTCATCTGCGTGACTCATTGATTTTCTAATGGAAAGTTTGTGCTCCTTAATCTCCCTCACCCTATTTCTCATTCCTCCAACTTCCGTTCCCTCTAACAATCACCTGTTTGTTCTCTGTTATCTATGAGTCTGTTTCTGTTTGTTCATTTTTTATTTTTTAGATTCTACATAGAGGTGAAGTCATGTATTTGTCTTTCAAGAAATTATCTTTATAAAAAAAAAAAAAAAAACAAAAAAAAATTCTCCCTGTGTTTCTATACTGACAATAATAAACAACAACAAAATACACAGTTTCAGTAATAACCAACAGTATCATAGAATTGTAACAGGAAAGTACCGCATTCAACTCTCTAACCTCAAAATAAAACTCAACCTGTATATATTCAAGACATTGAAAATCATTAAAATAATGATGAAAAAGTAATTTAAATCAACTCTTAACTAATTACGTTGCCTATTCTGGCCTTCTGGTCTCCTTGTCTTTTAACCTAGTCTACTTTTTACTGCTCCTTAATAATCACTGGTAGCTAAACAAAGGCAATAAGGACCCAACTGTGATGAAGTTTTCCTGTTCCTTAATGCCCACTGTTTGGTGGGAGTACTGCTTCATGATTTAAGGGAAAGAACAAAAAAAATTTAGGTTTCTTAGGTAAGTTCATGGGAAAAGAAAATGAGTCTATGCTATGGCTTCCTTCTTTCCCCCTGGATAATTCAGAGATAACTATAAATCTACTTCCTTTCATCATTACAAGAGAACAGTAAGATTGCTATCCTATCATCACTATTTTTACCTGCATGTACTAGAAACTTAGCTAAGTTATTTACCTTCTTAATTTTCTGGAAAATGTCATGAATTGCCCTGGGTATTACTCCCAAATACTCTTGTGAACCCATCATAGTATACGTTTTTCCTGAAGCAGTCTGCCCGTAGGCAAATATAGTACCTGCAAAAACAAAACAAATACATGCGGAGATTACAGTGAATCTACAGTGCAGAAAATGGTCGGTGCCTGCTGAGCAGACACCAAAGACTGCAGTGCTTCTGCAGTGAATACACACCATTGTAGCCTTGAATGGCAGAGTCTATGATTGGTACTGCAATTTCTTCATACACATTTTTAGTAGTTTCATTACTATGAAAGACACGATCTACAAAACAAAACATATTTAAGTTAAACCAAACAAATTGACTCTATTTTCATTCTGAATTAGTAGTTGCCCAAAGAAATAAAATTGTCAGGATATGGTATGATAGAATATTTAAGGTACAATATTTTCTTCAACTCATTGGTCCTATGGAAATACTCTCTTTAGGCAAAATGTGTTGGTCCTCACACACAAAAAATACAAGTCTATTATCCTATGTGCTTTCAAGAGGCAGTAGGGCATGGTGGCTGGATCTGAATATAGGGGTCTGGAATCAAGACTGCAAATCCTGATTCTGCCACTTACAGGCTGTGTGAATTTGGGCAAGTGGTTGATGTCTCCATGCTTCAGTTCCCTAAACTGTAAAATGGACATATAATATCTTCTTCATAGAATTACTGTGAACATATGTTAACACTTAGGAAATGCAGACTGTTACTATTCTTTGAGAAATTCTAATGTTTCCAACATACTTAGCAAGAAAGTCTAGCTCAAACGAAACCAAGAAATGCAGGTATCTGGAAGAAAAGAACTGACCAAAGCTGAAGTCTTATGGGGAATGATCAATGAGCTGGCTACTGAAGGCTGGTGTTTAGGGTGGTTATTTACACTGATGAATTCACAAGTCCAGGATGTGGTTCTCTGCTTTTGTTAGCACATTAAAAATAGACCACTCTTTTAGTGGTGGCCTCACCTTGAAAAGCTCGCAAGAAATGGATTTGTAAATCAGGAGGGGAAATTACTGACCTGCAATCAAGAGTTCAGTGATTACACTCCTTGCACGGCGACCGCACATCTGCCCTATTGGCAGAACAATGTGGAAAACCTAAGTGCCATCTGAAGGCTGCTTAAGGGTCATTATCTCAGAGCAAGGAGAAATGGCAGATGATTCAAACCTTAACGTTATGTGGTTCAGATAGGTGGATGAGTCCACATTTTTTATGGGCATATATGGCTACTGAGAATCTGTGGTACTTAGGTTTTTTAATCTCTAGCAGAGACTCAAGGACTTAGAAAACGAACTTATGGTTGCCAGGGGGGAGCGAGAGTTAGGGACTTTGGGAAGGTCATGTATACACTGTTACATTTAAAATGGATAACCAACAAGGACCTACTGTATAGCACAAGGAAGTGTGCTCAATGTTATGTGCCAGACTGGACGGAATGGGGATTTGGGGGACAATGGATACATCTATATCCATGGCTGAGTTCTTTCACTGTTTACCTGAAACTACCACAATGTTGTTAATTGGCTACATCCCAACACAAAATAAAAAGTTTGAAAAAAAAGGTTATGTTAATACCATCAAACATTTCTTTACCAGAACTCATTTTCTCTTCCACACATCTCTGTGGCTTTCTAGTTTCACGCTAATTTGACAACTTAACCATGCTTACTCCTGAGGTTGTTCAGAGGACGTCACCGTCGCTCTGTGGAGGCTAAGTGGCAGCATGGCAGTATGGCTAAAATACAGATCTGGAGCCTTTCTCTCTTATTTGCTGGCTATGTGACTCCAGGCCACTTTGCTTCAGTTCCTCAGTAAAACAGGAAGGCACCAAATACACAGGCTTGTTAGGAGGATTACATGAGTGAATATATAGGAAGTGCTTAGAACAGTGCCTGGCACTGTGGCACTGGTATATAGTTGTCAGCACTATATACATGCTAAATTAATGTACAAATGAGTTAATCATCAGAGCCTGGAAGTCCCTCTGTTCTAGCTAGCTCTTACTCATCCTGGTGTAAATGGTACCATTCCAGACACCAAGTTTAGTTAGATTTCCACAAAAGCTTATGTCAGCATAAGTGAAATTACTTGTTTAAAGCCTTTCTTTCCATTATGTAAGCTCCACAAGAGCACAGGTAGGTTCCTGCTGTATTCTAGCAGACAAAGATGCAATATCTTCACTATTTATTCTTTACAGAGTTTTGAAACTAGCTGAAAAACAAAAAAACAAAACAATAGAAACAAATTGGAAGATCGTAAAGATGACTTGACACTAAGCAAAATATTTTGGGTTTACAGAATTTCAGGCCACAAGTACTCTCATGAGTAAGAGGAAGAATGTTAGTTTCAGTCATAAGTTACTGTGACTACAGTAATAGTATATGCATTTAATTTTTTAATTCCTTTTTCTTTTTTACTACTACTGTATTTAAGCATCAGTTTATTAGCTTATAAATGATGGATGAACAATTTTTCAAAGTTTCCATTGAAGCAGTTTATTGAAGGCTCGGTTTGATTTTAGTGACAAATCCAGTGTTATTCATAAGGCTTTTGTACTCATAATAGAAAAAGGATACCAGGTTAACTTTTGATGCTATTATGAACTTACCAAAATTGAAGGATTTACTCCCATCAACTTGAAAAACTGTATTATTGTCAGTTTTCCAGTAAACTTGAGTATCTTTGTCAGGCGCTTCTTCTCTAAAAGAATAAAACCACTGCATTTTAGAATAACTGGTCATAGAAGCTGTGTTACATGAGAGACGGTAGAAAGACTTCATCTTCTGATAAATATTTTAAAAGATTGTAATGACTTACACCATAAATAAGATAAATGTGGAAAATCTACCTTTGAGGGGGCAACACTTTTAAATGGGGCTTCAGTGAGCTCCTGCACGTTCATGGGAATTTCCTTGTGAAACTCTTCACTTCCACCTTCCTATGGAGTAGTGGCAGTTGATATGTCTCTCTTTCTCTCTTAAAACATTTAAAAACCATCTGAAATCTTTAATTTGGTACATGATACCTCTATCACTATAATTTTTCTTTTCAATCTCATCTTCCTCTAAATACTGTATACACCTTAACTCCCAGAGGAATCAACTACCTGAAGTTCACTCCCAAAATTAGATTCAACCTTTCTCTGCCTGGAATATCCTGACTGAGGTTTCCACTAAGTACCTTAACTATTCTTTCATTCATGATTCAGGTGTTCCCTGACACTGCCCTGTTCCTCTCCTACAGTCACCTCACTAAAGGACTAATGACTTAGCTAGCAAACATTCTTTAACTGTATATCATAACATCTGTCACGATATATTATAATGGTTTCTTTATGCAGCTGTCTTCTAATGCATCAATAAGCTTATTAAAAACAGGAAATTCCTCATCTTGATATTCTCATTTATTAAGCACTCGTAAGATTTAACAAATGTTTCTCAGAGACAAAACTGTGTTAGCATTCTGGGGCTAGGACCCAAGACTGGCATAGCAAACAGACTTTCCTTGCTTCCCCTTCCTGCTTTTTCTCTAAAGCATTTACTACTCCAGTATCACCACCTAATATTCTATATCATTTATCTATTTTCTGTTGTGAGATCCACTGGGCAACAATGGTAGCGTCTGTTTTAATACAGTACACTGTACTAAAAAAAAATATTGATGAATATTGTTCATTCAACATTCTGAATGCGGAATTCAGTTATTGATTGAAGTACCGAATACAATGCAACAAAACTGATTCGTTTTCGCTCTTAAGGAGTATACAGTAAGGGGAAGCGAGAGTCAGTTAAACGTAAAATTTAACTGCACTGTGATGAGCGCAGTAGGATCTTTCCGATTTCGACCTTCCCGGTGGGGATCGCAGACGGGGCGATGGCAGTGCAGGTCAGGGAGTAAGGTCTTTAACGTCGGTGAGCCTGGGTTACAGATATAAGAGAATTCCGCAGCTGAAAAGGATCCTCTAGATCCTCGATCCTGCCCCGTCCCATTACAGATAGGAAACGGGGGCACAAAGCGGGCAAGTGGCCGACTTTCTAGGCAGCTGAGCAAAAGAGGAGCGAGGACTCATTCCTCCGGTTCATGCCGGCGCCGGAGTCCGCAGTGGGGACCTGGGCTCGGTCTGGCCTACCTACCTGTTATTGAGCGGCCGAACCCGCACGCAGACGGCTACGGCTCCTTCCTCCGCCATCCTGCCCGGTTGGATCCCAGGGAATACGTCAGAAACCTCCACCGCCGGCGCTTCAGAGCGTACGGGCCACCCCGCCTTTAAATTTAAAATTTCCCGAACGCCGCGTCTGATTGAGTCGCGGTCTCGTGACGTCACGGTCCGTTCCATCTGTGTCGCGGCGCGGGGGACGCCAGGCCGGCGGCAAGTCCAAGGATAATGGGTTGGAAGGTTTCGGGCCGCAAAGACCGCGATTCACCGGGTAATAGCGGAAATAACTAGTATTTGCTAAATGCCGTTGAAGTGCTGGCAGCCTTATAGAAACGCCTTCTTTCGCCCCACCCTTAAAGTGTTTGAAATCTGGAAAAACACAAAGCCGAACATTTTTTTCTTTATTAATAAAAGGGAATTAGGAACGTTAAAGAACTACATTAACAGTTGTTTTTAAAAAAAAAACCAACAGGAAAAAAAAATTGAAACAAACGAAGTACCTCAGATGACAAGAGTTGAAAGTTACTGCCCAGCCCAGAAACAAGACTGGTGCTCCTTCGAAAACTCTTGGGTTTTAGATGTTCATTTTCCGCTTGCTTACTATTTTTTCCTATTGGCTGTGAGTTCCTAATAGGCTGACTTGGGAAAAGAGTTACTGAAGACTGGTAGTTAGGTGAAACTTTTATTAGCAGAAATTTGTTGTTTAATCGCTCAGTCGTGTCGGATTCTGCGACCCCATGGACTGCAGCACACCAGGCTTCCCTGTGATTCACCATTTCCAAGAGCTTTCTCAAACTCTTGTCCATTGAGTCAGTGATGCCATCCAACCATCTCGTCCTCTGTTATCCCCTTCTCTTGTTCTCAATCTTTCCCAGCATCAGGGAAGCAGAAATAGAAGTCTAGATACTTGTTTTTCAGAAATAGCGCTTGCTTTTTCAGAACTCTGTATAAAATAACAACTTTCTCGTCTATTCTGTTTCTTTTAAAATATTTCTCATAACTTTCAGATATAATTAGTATGTATTCATTTTTGTCTATATTATGTTTCCTCCCACCAAAGTGTTAACTCTGTGAGGTTAGCAACTTCGTTTTTATTTACTCCTTATACCCTGCACCTGGAAAGATGCTTGGAGTTTAGTAAACATTCAATTAAAAATTGCCTATTCAATTACTCAATAGTTTTGATATAATTTCTGGAAAGGTACACTTATTTCCTTTGGAGGGGAGGACTAAGAAAATAAATCTACTTTTAATATATAATATTTCATAATTATTAATATCTTAGTGAATATTGACTGTTTTCTCCCGAATTTAAGAAATTTGTAGATTAAAAAGCTATAAATAAAATAGTCTACTTTTTTATAGGCTAATCAATATTGTTTTGATTAACCAAATGTGAGCTGGTATAGACTACTTTTCTCACAGCTAAACTGTGAAAATGCTGGGTGTTATCTGATAAGATAATACAGAGATAAAGAAGCTATGTTTTAATTTAAGTGGTTAGGGAGGGCAAAGGGATTTGTTAAAGATAAACAAAGTAAAGATAAACAGAGGCATATTAAAAATTGTTAGGCTTTATTTGAGCAAAATTGATTTGAATCGGGCAGTAGCCAGTCTACTAGATAGAAAGGAGCTCCAAGGACCAGTATAATTGGAAGACTTCTATAGGCAGAAGGAACTTTTATAGGGGCGAGGAACTTATACAGGTCAAAAAACTGGGCTGGTAATTGAAAAGTTACTTTTCTTTAGGGAATGACTGGGGCCTATCAGTCAGATTGCTTAACTGGTGCCATTTAGGCAATTCCTGATTGACTAGCTTACAACTCCATTTCTGGGTGAGCTAAAATGGTAATTAAGTTAAATCTCTTGTTGATAAGGGACTTGGCATATGCAACTCTTGTTTTTAAAAAATTAAAGAACTTGTCTGAAATTAAGGAGCTTCTGGAGAGAGAGGCTTAAACTTTGGATGCATACCACTTCTCTTAAGGGCAATCAAAATTTTTATTAACTCTTTTGTCATATGACTCTTTTGTTACATGAAAGATCAATACATGCATGTGATGAAAAAATTTAAATTAGTACTATTGCAGGGAAAAGCCAATTCTGACTCCATGTTGAAGGTAATTTTTTTAATTGGAGACTAAGTAAAATTGTTTTACAATATTGTTGGTTTCTGCCATATATCAACATGAATCAGCCATAGATATACATATGTCCCGGCCCTCTTGACCCCCCTCTCACCCCCTACCCCTGCCCCATTCCACCCCTCTAGGTTGTCTCAGAGGACTGAGTTTGAGCTCTCTGCTTCATACAGTGAATTTCCACTGGCTGTCTATTAATAATTTTACATATGGAAATCTTTCTGTGGCTTGATTTTTGCTGCCTTTGTTATACATACATGCTTAATGGCCTGCCTCAGAGAATCCTCCTCCTCTGCCTGACTGTTAAACTAAAGTGCAGTTGTTCAGAACCATGTTCACCTGTAGATGGCAGAAAGGAAGAAATTAAAACATACCCAATTTAACTCAGATGACCGTTATATCTACTACTGTGGGCAAGAATCCCTTAGAAGAAATGGAGTCGCCATCACAGTCAACAAAAGAGTCAGAAATGCAGTACTCGGATGCAATCTCAAAAATGACAGAATTATCTCAGTTCATTTCCAAGGCAAACCATTCAATATCACAGTTATCCAAGTCTATGCTGTGACCAATTATACTGAAGAAGGTGAAGTTGAATGGTTCTGTGAAAACCTACAAGACCTTCTAGAACTAACACCCAAAAAGATGTCCTTTTCATTATAGGGGACTGGAATGCAAAAGTAGGAAGCCAAGAGATACCTGGAGTAACAGGCAAATTTGGCCTTGGAGTACAGAATGAAGCAGGGCAAAGGCTAACAGAGTTTTGTCAAGAGAACTGGTCATAGCAAACACCCTCTTCCAACAACACAAGAGAAGACTCTACACATGGACATCACCAGATGGTCAACACCGAAATTAGATTGATTATATTCTTTGAAGTCAAAGATGGAGAAGCTCTATATAGTCAGCAAAAACAAGACTGGGAGCTGACTGTGGCTCAGATCATGAACTCCTTATTGCCAAATTCGAACTTAAATTGAAGAAAGTAGGGAAAAACCACTAGACCATTCAGGTATGACCTAAATCAAATCCCTTACGATTATACAGTGGAAGTGAGAAATACATTCAAGGGATTAGATCTGATAGACAGACTGCCTGAAGAATTATGGATGGAGGTTCATGACATTATGCAGGAGGCAGGGATCAACTGTCCCCAAGAAAAAGAAATGTAAAAAGGCAAAATGGTTGTTTGAGGAGGGCTTATAAATAGCTGTGGAAAGACGAAAAGCAAAAAGCAAAGGAGAAAAGGAAAGATATATCAATTTGAATGCAGGGTTCCAAAGAATAGCAAGGAGAGATAAGAAAGCCTTCCTCAGCGATCAATGCAAAGAAATAGAGGCAAACAACAGAATGGGAAAGACTAGAGATCTCTTCAAGAAAATCAGAGATACCAAGGGAAAATTTCATGCAAAGATGGGCACAATAAAGGACAGAAATAGTATGGACCTAACAGAAGCAGAAGATATTAAGACGAGGTGGCAAGAATACACAGAACAGCTATGCAAAAAAGATCTTCATGACCCAGATAACCATGATGATGTGATCACTCACCTGGAGCCAGACATCTTGGAATGTGAAGTCAAGTGGGCCTTAGGAAGCATTACTATGAGCAAAGCTAGTGGAGGTGATGGAATTCCAGTTGAGCTATTTCAAATCCTAAAAGATGATGCTGTAAAAGCGCTGCACTCAATATGACAGCACATTCAGAAAACTCAGCAGTGGCCACAGGACTGGAAAATGCCAGTTTTCATTTAATTACAAAGAAAAGCAAGCAAAAGAATGCTCAAACTACTGCACAATTGAACTCTTCTCACACGCGAGCAAAGTAATGCTCAAAATTCTCCAAGCCAGCCTTCAACAGTATGTGAACTATGAAATTCCAGATGTTCAAGCTGGATTTAGAAAAGGCAGAGGAACCAGAGATCAAATTGCCAACATCCGTGGGATCATTGAAAAGCAAGAGAGTTCCAGGAAAACATCTACTTCTGCTTTATTGACTATGCCAAAGCCTTTGACTATGTGGATCAAAAAAAACTGCAGAAAATTCTGAAAGAGATGGGAATACCAGACCACATGGCCTGCCTGCTGAGAAATCTGCGTGCAGGTCAGGAAACAACATTTAGAACTGGACATGGGACAACAGACTGTTTCCAAATTGGGGAGGGAGTATGTCAAGGTTGTATATTGTCACCCTGCTTATTTAACTTCTATGCAGAGTACATCATGAGAAAAGCTGGGCTGGATGAAGGACAAGCTGGAATGAAGATTGCTGGGAGAAATATCAATAACCTCAGATATGCAGATGACACCACCCTTATGGCAGAAAGCAAAGAAGAACTGAAGAGCATCTTGATGAAAGTGAAAGAGGAGAGTGAAAATGTTGGCTTAAAGTTTAACATTCAGAAAACTAAGATCATGGCATCAGGTCCCATCACTTCATGGCAAATAGATGGGGAAACAGTGGAAACAGTGACAGATTTTATTTTTGGGGGGCTCCAAAATCACTGCAAATGGTGACTGAAGCCATGAAATTAAAAGATGCTTACTCCTTGGAAGGAAAGTTATGACCACCCTAGACAGCATATTAAAAGGCAGAGACATTACTTTGCCAACAAAAGTTCGTCTAGTCAAAGCTATGGTTTTCCCAGTAGTCATGTATGGATGTGAGAGTTGGACTATAAAGAAAACTGAATGCTGAAGTATTGATGCTTTTGAACTGTGCTGTTGGAGAAAATTCTTGAGAGTCCCTTGGACAGCAAGGAGATCCAACCAGTCCATCCTAAAGGAAATCAGTCCTGACTATTCATTGGAAGGACTGATACTGAAGCTGAAACTTCAATACTTTGGCCACCTGATGTGAAGAGCTGACTCATTTGAAAAGACCCTGATGCTGGAAAAGATTGAAAGCAGGAGAAGGGGATGACAGAGGACGAGATGGTTGGATGGTATCACTGACTCAATGGACATGAATTTGAGTAAACCCTGGGAGCTGGTGATGGACAGGGAGGCCTGGCGTGCTGCATTCCATGGGGTCATAAAGAGTTGGACATGACTGAGCAACTGAACCGAACTGAACTCTGAGGCTTGCCATTCTAGGACATATTTGCAGCATTAATGACCTTTTTGTTTCCTTGACCTCCCCCCATCTCTGATCTGTAAATGAACCTGACATCCAGACCCCAATAAGATGATTATTTTGAGACATTGGTTTGCTATCATCTCTGTCAGCCAGGTTTCTATATAAAGCCATATTCCTTGCCTCAATACCTTGGCCTGTCTTTTGGTGAGCAGAATGAACTCGGATTCAGTAGCAGTACCAGAAGAGCCACGGTGGAAATAATGTTTCCACATATGATCCCTAGGGTGCCAGTTTGTGTCTCTGGAGGCAACTGAGCCATATTTTAGAGTATTATACTCAAATTAACCTACAGTTAGACACATAAGTGAAAGTGAGGTCGCTCAGTTGTGTCCGACTCTTCCCGACTCCGTGGACTGTAGCCTACCAGGCTTTTCTGTCCATGGGATTTTCCAGGCAAGAGTACTGGAGTGGGATGCCATCGTCTTCTCCAACAGTTAGACACATACATGTGTCTTTTTCTATATTGTGTATCTTTTTACACAAATAGATACCTGCTATACATGCTGCAGTGCACTTTGTTTAAAAAGTGATCTTTATGTAAGTATTTTAATTCAAAGTTTAAAAGTAAAGTGAATTTCTGAGGCATGTTAATTGCATGCACTTCTATGTTGGTGTTCAAATGACTGATTTTGTTTGTTTTGTTCTTTTAAATCACAGTTGTGATTTTATTTATTTCTGCTGAAACTGCAGAGGGCACTGTAATCCTTCCAAAAGCATGGCATAGCCTGGTTGGTGCTTTTCAGTTCTTGAGAATAGTGCACATTTTAGGATTTGGAGAAGATTCTGATATTACAAATATATATCATTTCAAATTACTCAGTTCTTATAGGCAGCTCATTCAAAATCAATTGCAGTATATTTGTATCATGCCACACCTTCAACAGGAGTAATTTTTGTTTAGTGGATTCAGTGTTAAATTTTGACAGCAGTGCGTCTTGCCTTAATTTTGTGACAACTGTTCGTGATGATTGCAGACACAGTATCCCTTTCTTTATATAATCGTGGCTACACAGGGTTTGTGTGGCCCCTGGGTTAGTCTGATTTTACCATTTATAAACTATTGCTTCATTAGAAAATCATTTATCTCTGTGCCTCACCATTTTCTCATCCACAAAATGGGGGAACTGGTATTCCTAAGATTCCTTTCAGCTTTGATAAGTCTATAATGTCTTCATAAAAAAAGAAACTTTTAAAAATAGAGTATGCTGCTGCTAAGCTGCTAAGTCACTTCAGTCGTGTCCAACTCTGTGCGACCCCATAGATGGCAGCCCACCAAGTCCCCCGTCCCTGAGATTCTTCAGGCAAGAACACTGGAGTGGGTTGCCATTTCCTTCTCTGATAAATGCATAAAAGTGAAAAGAGAAAGTGAAGTCGTTCAGTCGTATCCGACTATTAGCGACCCCATGGACTGCAGCCTACCAGGCTTCTCCATCCATAGGATTTTCCAGGCAAGAGTACTGGAGTGGGGTGCCAATGCCTTCGTATAGATGAGTGTAAAGTAGAGTACGGATGTGGGAGGGGGTGGAAAAGTGATGTAGGTTACAGACAAAATCTAAGGTGATCACAGTGCTGCAGAGACTGATGGCAGTCCACCAAAATCAAAGTTTAAAAGTAAAGTGAATTTCTGAGGCATGTTAATTGCATACACTTCTATGTTGGTGTTCAAATTACTGATTTTGTTTGTTTTCTTCTTTTAAATCACAGTTGTGGTTTTATTTATTTCTGCTGAAACTCTTTCTGGCTCAAAAGTAAGACTGTCCTCCCAGCCTGTCTTACACCTAGTCTGCTACTTCTAGGACTAGATAATAAAAACTTCACGGGGCACCTTTCCTTGCTTGTCCTGGTGAACATCCTTCCAGTTTACCTTATCGACCATTCCAAACCTTGACCACTCTCCCCAGTCCTGGGTCCCATCCTCGTTGCTGGGAAATCGTAACTGTTAGGTAAATCATATCTCACCTCCCAGCCCTCCCACCCGTACAGCCTGCACTCCAACTGATCAGCCCCACCAATTCTTGCCACCTTTCATGTACTTCCTGAAAATGGGGCATCTGCTCTTTCTGAGGTGGATCTATTCATATATGCCCCCAATTCTTTCCTTTCAGTCTCCTCTAGGAATTTGCTTCAGCAATTATTCTCTATTTCAGAAAAATGCTGAAAAACAATAGAAAGAAGAATCACTGTAATTCTACTAGTCTAACAAAATTATCTAGGATTGTCAAGTGAATATTCCTTATCACCCACGCATCAAATTTCATCTTCTCTAAAGTGACTCTTGAGAAATTTGTATGCAGGTGAGGAAGTAACAGTTAAAACTGGACACGGAATAACAGACTGGTTCCAAATTGGGGAAGGAGTACGTCAAGGCTGTATATTGTCACCCTGCTTATTTAACTTCTGTGCAGAGTACATCATGAGAAACGCTGGGCTGGATGAAGCACAAGCTAGAATGAAGATTGCTGGGAGAAATATCAATAACCTCAGATATGCAGATGACACCACCCTTATGGCAGAAAGCAAAGAAGAACTAAAGAGCCTTTTGATGAAAGTGAAAGAGGAGAATGAAAATATTGGCTTAAAGTTCAACATTCAGAAAACTAAGATCATGGCATCTGGTCCCATCACTTCATGGCAAACAGATGGGGAAACAGTGGAAACAGTGTCAGACTATTTTTTGGGGCTCCAAAGTCACTGCAGATGGTGACTGCAGCCATGAAATTAAGAGACGCTTGCTCCTTGGAAGAAAAGTTATGACCAACCTAGACAGCATATTAAAAAGCAGATATATTACTTTGCCAACAAAGGTCCGTCTAGTCAAGGCCATGGTTTTTCCAGTGGTCATGTATGGATGTGAGAGTTGGACTGTAAAGAAAGCTAAGCGTGGAAGAATTGATGCTTTTGAACTGTGATGTTGGAGAAGACTCTTGAGAGTCCCTTGGACTACAAGGAGATCCAACCAGTCCATCCTAAAGGAAATCAGTCCTGAATATTCATTGGAAGGACTGATGCTGAAGCTGAAACTTCAATACTTTGGCCACCTGATGTGAAGAACTGACTCGTTTGAAAAGACCCTGATGCTGGGAAGGATTGAAGGCAGGAGGAGAAGGGGAGGAGAAGAGGATGAGATGGTTGGATGGCATCACCAACTCAATGGATATGAGTCTGAATAAACTTCGGGAGTTGGTGATGGACAGGGAGGCCCGGTGTGCTGCAGTCAATGGGGTTGCAAAGAGTCGAACACAACTGAGCGACTGAACTGAACCGAACTGAAAGTGACTTACATTAAGTTTCTTTCCAATCTTTTCTTGAGCAGTCGCAAGGAATCTGTATAGAGAAGCAGTGACATTTATATTTTCAGGAATGGAATCACTCTGTACTTACTGGTGTGAAATTTGCTTTTTATACTAACAAATCAATATGTATTTTTTCCTCATTTTCAGTTATATGGTTACATTGTTATTTATTTAATCATGCTTTTATGGATATTGAGATGGCTGCCCATTTTTCAATATAGCTAATAATAGAATATCCATCTATATACCTCTTTATACTTTCATGATTTTGTTTTCATAGAAGAGATTACTAGAATTAAAAATATTAACCCAAATGATATTTTAGTTTTGAGTTATAATAACTATTACCAAATTTCTTCCTAAATAATTTGTATGGCAGCCAAGAAAATCTGAATGTTCATTTCTTCATTCCTTCTCCATCACATGATATTATCAGTATTTCTATTTTTGTAGTTTTATGGGGAAAAATATTTTCTATTTTAATTTGCAATTCCCTGACTGCAAATAGGATTGTATGTCCTTTCATTGCTTTTAGTAATATTTACATCTTAGTTTTGATTTTGTTCCTATGCCCATTTTTAAATGTAGATTGTATATCTGTTCAAATATTTTTCTCACTTTTAAAAATTTGCCTGTTTTCTTACTTTTGAGTCTTAAGAGTCCTTTATATATCCTAGATATGTCCTTTACCAGATGTTATTTACATATACATGCTTCTATTTTATGAGTTATATTAACAATGTCCTTCATACAACAAAGATTTATAATTTTTATGAAGCTGAGTTTGCCATTTTTTTTTCTTTTATGGATTGTACTTTGAGACATATCTAAGGACTGTTGGTCTAACCTAGTTCACAAAATTTTTCTTTGTGTTTACTTTAAGAGTTTTGTAGGTTTAGATTTTAAATTATGTCTATGGTCTATTTTGGATTAGTTTTTCTATAAGATGTGATATATGGAATTTTGTTCATTTTTGGTGTATATATATAGTCATTTGCGCCAGCACCATTCATTGAAAAGGTTCTGTTTGCTTCATTGAATTGCCTTCATACGTTTCTAAAAAAGTCATTTGATCTCTTTGTGTCTATTCTGGACTATTGGATTCCCTTGATATAAATGTCTGTCTTTAATTGTTATTTTTTTAAGCTTCTAAATTTTAGGGCAGTTTGTTATACAGCAGAATATAGCTGACAGAGTCACTGTCAAGAACTATGAAAGGTGTGAGATGTAACTTTTCTTGTAAGCCAACAAGTCAGCTTGGCACAGTTTCATGGATGCTAGTAGAAGATCCAAGACTTCTGGGTCAGGGATAGAGAAAAGTTTATTATAAAAAGCAAAAATTTATTACTTATTATTGCAATGACAGTATCCAGGGCATCAGCATTTTTGTACTAGTTTTCTGAACCCCAGTTCCCACAAGACAATGCAAAGAGGGTCAAGTGACACTTCTACACACAGTGGATTTAATCACAAAAGAGGAACCTTGAGCTTAAGAAATCCTTATCTTTTATAATGGGCAGTAAGTATGCCTTCTCTTTGCTCTGCAATGAGATATTATCTTCATTTTTCATAACTGTTCTTTATAGAAATATCTTTGGGAAGATATGTTGGAATAAAGGGCACCCAGTGCTTTACTTACAAGATCTACAGAAACTTGAGAATTGTCTCCCAATAGTCATGATTATTTCTTTCTTTCTTGAAATTTTCTATATATGATAGAAATAAAAGCCATGATACCTATTAGCCACTCAAAAAATAAAAAAGAGAAACAAGTGAAATTAATTTTAATAACATTTTAGTTAAACAAGTATATCCAGGATATTATCGTTTCAACATGTGGTCACCATGACATATGGTTCACTCAAGAAGAGTAGGTTACAAATCACTACATGTACACTGATGCAATTATTGTGAAAAAGAATTAAAGTTTCAGTGATCTAAATGTTTTAAAAATAACTGTTCTACTTATGGCTTAAACATGGGCATTTAAGTCACTTCAAATAAATATTAGCAACTATCCTTGTTAAAAAAACCCCCCAAACCAAAAAGCATATCATCAGTGTACAGAAGCTTTAATAAAATATTTTTACATTCTGTTCTTCATACAAAAATCTCCAAAATGAGTGTATTTTATATTCACTCTATGTCACAATTCTAATGCCAAATTTTTATCAGAGATACTTGTTTGTTGAGATTTTACAAAATTTATCATTGAAAAAATAGATTCACATATTGAAGTTATCGTACGCACACTTAAACACTTTTCAAAAACTGAATCAATTATCAGTTTTTAAATAAAGTTAAAAATTTAATTCCTCAGGCGCACTAGGCACATTTCAAATCCTCGATAGCCACGTGGGACAGGTGGATTCTGTAGTGGACAGTATAGCTCTGACCTCTGTGATTCTCATATACGTCCCTTCGCTGATTCCCTTCTTCCTAGTCATTGCTCTTTGGTGTCCTTGGTAAGCGCCTGATCTTTGCTGTATTCTTGGACATTATGTTTCCTGATGGCTTCATTCAAAGTCCTCTGCTCTTTTTAATCTGTCACCTTTCATTGCTGTAGTTATCATTTGTAGGTTGATAACTCCCACATCTGTATCTCTAAACCAAAATCTTTTCTGAGCTTTAGAAATATACATCTGACTCTTTACTGGACATTACATGAACGTTTCACAGTCATCTCAGAATTGCCCAAACTAGTTTCATATTTGTCATTACATTAGCTCTACCTCCTTTATTTGGGCTTCCCAGGTACCTGAAGAATCCCATGGACAGAGGAGCCTGGCGGACCACATTACATAGGGTTTCAAAGAGTCAGACATGACTGAAGTAACTTAGCACTTACCACGCTCCTTTATTTGAATTTCTGTTTGGTTTGACAACAATTGGAAGTTACTTTTAACTACTCTTGCTCAGAGCCCATGGCTAACAAATCAAAAAGTCCTATGGAGTTCTTTGCTAAATATCTTTTTGAACCCCTTACCTTCTTGTGCATCACTAATACCACTGATATATTTCAGCCTCCCCTCCTTTTTGTGGCTGACTGCTTTTTTTCCGCCCCCAGAATCAATTCAAACACCATTTTCTAAGAAGCCTCTGGTTTTTAATCCTATCTGTCACTCTCGTACCATAGGCAGTACTTATAACTTAGAGCCTGATGTGACTTCCCAACAGGCAGTAAACTCTTAGAGAGTAGGGCTTAGTCTCATTTTCCTTATATCTTAGTTTTTAAATTATTTAAACACTTGATGTCTGTCTTTTTGAAGTATCAGTTGATGACAGTTATATCCTCAGCATTTTCATGATATTATAAGAAATGAAATACAGATACTTTAATACCTATAAAAATTATTGTTCCTAAATAAGTTATTTCTATACTGAGAGAAGCAGCTGAAATTTCTCATGTCATTCTTTCTGAAAATGTTAATTGATATACTACAACTAGAAAGGACCTAGTACATAATTTTTAATATTTAGAGGCATCTCTGAAATGCAGTTGCTGAAATGAGTGTATGTCAGTAATATTGAGAACCACATCATTTTATTCCAGAATCCGTGAAGGACACTGCATATGTAATTAGCAGAACAAATTAACGAGTGAGGTTACATTTGCACAGTCAGTTCAGAGTGCTTGTTTTGATTATGATTTCCATATATGTGGTTTTTTGCTTCTCTGACTTCTGTTGTCATCCATGTATATATCCTAGTATAAGAGGATACAGTAAGTTTTTATAATAAAACACCTATTTAATTTGATGAAGTGTAAGATCTCACCAGTAAAACATGCTGGTTTAGCTTTATTGCTCATATGTTTCTCTAAATACTTAGAGCAAAACTATTCAGTCTGAGTTTTGAAAACTTATTTTTGAAGTACTTTTTTGCAAATGTATGTATGAGAACAACCTGAATTTTCTTAGTACACAGAATAATAATATTTATTTGAAAACCTAATAGTCGTGCTTATTACAGCAAAACATTGAGCTCTTTGCTAGAGTACCCTTGATTGTTTATTTTTCAATTTCTTCTAGACAACTTTGAAATTTGAATTTTCTTTTGTGAGGTAACTTGCCATGTTGTAAGAAACTACTGGAGAGTTAACTGAAAGTGCAAGCAAATCCCAAGGAACTCCTAAAAAATAGCTCACTCCTTTTCTATACTGCCAACCTTGGCTTCTTCAGACTAAAAAAGAACAACCCAAATAAACTCACTGACAATAACCCAATTATATAGAAATTTATGTATGTACTATTTGGAGAGTTCAGTTTCCACATTACCTAGCTAAGATATTTGAAAGCAGCTGCCTCAGAGGAATAGTTGTGGGTGGTAGGTAAAGAGTAGAAACTGCTGTTTTGTTCTCTTTCTTTGGCTGCACTTTGTGGCATGTGAGATCTTTGTTCCTCAACCAGGGATTGAACCTGTGCCTTCTGCTGTGGAAGCTTGGAGTCTTAACCACTGGACTGCCAAGGAAGTCCCTGCTGTTTTTGTTTTAAGCTTTTTCACACTACTTAATTTGTAAATTCTGTGTACATAGTATATCAATAAAAATAGACTTTACTTGGAAGAAGAAAACTTGTAAGATGAAATTATTAAGATGATATTATTAACCCCAAACTTGGGTATTAGTTCCTGTGTTATTTCTTATAGACTAGATGTACACCCATTGAAAGAAAACTGCAGTGGTTCTTCTTGAGTGGGATTTCTCCCAGAGACCCCACTGGAGATTGGTGACTGTGGCTGGAGTTAATCATGAGGAAACAGCTCATGAGTGGAGGTGGGGGTGTCATTACTTGTATCAAGGGAACTACAGGTGAGACATTCTTGAAACATCCCCAAAGAGAAAAGATTACTTCCCAATACAGTTCTTTCCACTCTGGTGCCCAAAGCCAGTGTGATGGACTGATGCTTCCTATCTAGAAGGGGAATGACACCAGAAAGCCAGTATTCCTATGATCCTTGGACATGTGGAGCCTTAGGGAAACTCTGGTCTCTATTCTGAGAAACATTAGAGAAGCATTCACTTGCATCATCAATGTCCTTGATTTCCTTTGCTTGATAATTGAAGAAGCAGTAAAAATAAAATGAAAATGGCTCTAGCTGGGCCAAATTGGGCTTCCCTGGTGCTCAGACAGTAAAGAATCTTCTTACAACGCAGGAGACCTAGGTTGGGTCCCTGGGTCAGGAAGATCCCTTGGAGAAAGAAATGGCTACCCACTCCAGTATTCTTGCCAGGAGAAGTCCATGGACAGAGAAGCCTGTACTGTTTTTACCAATCTTTATCCCTTGATCAGATTTTGTCATTTGATTTAGTATGATTGATGTTAGTGACAAAGTTGCCAGGATGAAATCCTGATTGATGATGAAAGCTGGGGAAAATGGAGACAAAGAAAATTCCCCCCTCTTTTGCCTCCTCAGATCATGGCCTGCTAGGAGCCCATTTCCTTTGAAGGCACTGGGCTCTGGGTTCTCACTGAGATCCATTTGGGTAGCCAGACAACTCAGAGGAGGTCTCCAGGTAGAGTAAAAGTGCAATTGCACTTTTGGACATTTACCACAGGGAGTGAAAAGAAGTTCACACAAATTCCTATACATGAATGTTCTTAGCAGCTTAATTTTGTAGTAGCCAAAACCTGGGAATATCTCAAAGGTCCTTCAACAGGTAAATGAATAAATAAACTGTGATATATTTATGCCATTAAGTATCACTCAGCAATAAAAGAGGAACCAGTGATACATGCAATCACTTGGATGGATCTCACAGTAATTATGCTGAGTGAAAAATGCCAATCTCAAAAGGTTGCATATCTTATGATTCCAGCTCTAGTGATAAAGAACCCACCTGCCAATGCAGGAAACATAAGAAACATGGATTTGATCCCTGGGTGGAGAATATCCCCTGGAGGAGGGCATGGCAACCCTCGCTAGTATTCTTGCCTGGAGAATCCCATGGACAGAGAAGCCTGGCTGGCTACAGTCCATAGGGTCGCACAGTCTGATATGACTGAAGCAACTTAGCATGCACATACATGATTGCATTTATACTGGAATAAAATTACAGAGATAGACTGGTGGTTGCAAGGTGTTAGAAATGGGAAGTGAGAGTAGAGTGGGTTTGCCATACAGAAGTGAGGGGAGCATTGTGCTGATGGAACAGTTCTGCATCTTGATGGTAGTGATCACACAAATCTACCCATGTGATAAAATTTCATGGAACTCTATATGTACCTGAATACATATAAAATTAGTGAAATATGAATGAGCTCTAGGTTGTGCCAATGTAATTTTCCTGGTTTTGGTACCCTATTATAAGTTATGAAAGGTGTTATCATTGGGAGAAACTGGATAAAAAGTACAATAGAAGGTCACTCCCTTTACATTTTTTTTTTTTTGCAATTTCAGGTGAATCTACAATTATCTCAAAATTAAAAGTTAAAGTGGAGGAGGAGGGAGAGGGTAGGATGTATGGAGAAAGTAACATGGAAATATACATTACCATATGTAAAATAGATAGCCAATGGGAATTTACTGTATGACTTAGGGAACTCAAACCAGAGCTCTGTAACAACTTAGAAGGGTAGGATGGGGAGGGAGGTGGGAGGTGTGTTCAAGAAAGAAGAGACATAGGCTGTATACCTATGGTTGATTCATGTTGATGTTTGGCAGAAACTAACACAATACTGTAAAGCAATTATGCTTCAATTAAATATAAATTTAATTTAAAAAAGTTAAAGTGATTTACTCAGTGTTTAGCAGTTTCACAATGATTATTCTAATCTTTTTAAAGCAGTCCTGAATCAATATTTAATAAGTTTCTATAAATGTGGAAGATGGACTCTTCATGCTCCGGGTAGCACAGTTATAAGTGATTTTCTTAGAAAAAGAGAGGTTTTTTTTTTTTTTCCTTGTTTAAACAAAGCCACATTGCTTTAGGAAAAATAGTTTATTTAATTTTTAAAGATTGTCAATTATGCAGGACTTCAAGGTAGGACTGTGTCTTATTCATCTTTGTTTGCTTCCATAAACAGTAACAAACAAAACACATTAATCATTTCAGACACTCAGCATGTCTACTGATTTCTTAATTTTGCTGCTCTATTCTGCACTATATTACTCAAGATGTGTAATAATTCCCTTTCTCCTTGATGTTCATGAAAAAAAATTTTTTGGGCTCACTTATTATCAAAGGCATTTGTGTGGGCAACTAATTTTTTAAGTAGGAATAAGTGAAAATGGTTTACATGATGTATGGAACTTAATATTTAAAATTTATCTTTTTAAAAGTTCTTTTGTGACTTCTCTCATAGGCTAGTTATTTCTATTGTCTTTAGCCTTCTGCCATGTCTTTACATATCTTATCCCTTTCTCTCTGTACTCTTTACTCTTCTCTCTGTTATATTCTTTATTGCCCATAAATTTCTGTCTTAAAAAATTGTAGAGCCATTTCTTGGTTTCTATGTCCCTCTTCAACTTATACCTTCAGAGTCTCACCTTTCATTCCTGACAAAAGATTGTTCCTTCATAAGTGGAGCTTGGGTGCTGCCTGTTAACAAAACTTCCAGTGTGGTTATTTCAATTTTAAAAATGGCCTTTAATACCTTATACATTGGGGTATACATAAATAAATAAGACAAAGTTATGTATATAGCACATAGAAATGCATACATGTGCTTCAAAAGAGATACATAAAAATGTTCATAGGAGCAGTAGTTGCAATGGGCAAAAAAGTAGAAACAATCAAATGCTTATCACAAGTAGAATGAATAAATAAATTATGGTATTTTCATGCAATGAAATACAGAATGAAAATGAATGAAGTACTACTACATACAGTGAAGTATTTAAAAGTCACAAATTTGATGTTGAACATAAACAGCTGGACACAGTAGAATACACACTATTATAAATAAAATTCTGAAATAGGTAAAACAAATTAATAGTGTTAGAAATCAGGATAGTTGCTTCTTTTGGGGAAGTGGTGTTATAATTGGAAGGGGCTTGATGGGGACTTCCAGGGTTCTGGTAGTATTCTTTTTCTTGATGTCTGTGGAGATTGCAGAAGTGTGTTCACTTTGTGACTGTATATTGAGCTGACACTTGCAGTTTATATGTTATTTATATCATACTCAATTACATACTAATTTTTACTCCATTTTGATTTTATTTTTGTGTATCATATTAGAAAGTGTTCTAGTTTCATTCTTTTACAAGTGGTTGACCAGTTTCCCCAGCACCACTTGTTAGAGACTGTCTTTTCTCCATTGTATATTTGTGCCTCCTTTGTCAAAGAAAAGATGTCCATAGGTGTGTGGATTTATCTCTGAGCTTTCTATTTTGTTCCATTGATCTATATTTCTGTCTTTGTGCCAGTACCATACTGTCTTGATGACTGTAGCTTTGTAGTATAATCTGAAGTCAGGCATGTTGATTCCTCCTGCTCCATTCTTCTTTCTCAAGATTGCTTTGGCTATTCAGGGTTTTCTGTATTTCCATACAAATTGTGAAATTATTTGTTCTAGTTCTGTGAAAAATACCATTGGTAGCTTGATAAGGATTGTATTGAATCTATAGATTACTTTGGGTAGTACACTCATTTTTACTATATTGATTTTTCTGATCCATGAACATGGTCTATTTCTCCATCTATTTGTATCCTCTTTGATTTCTTTCATCAGTGTTTTATGGTTTTCTATATATATATAGGTCTTTTGTTTCTTTAGGTAAACTTATTCTTAAGTATTTTATTATTTTCATTGCATTGGTGAATGGGATTGTTTTCTTAATTTCTCTTTCTGTTTTCTCATTGTTAGCGTATAGGAATGCAAGGGATTTCTGTGTATTAATTTTATATCCTGCAACTTTACTATATTCATTGATTAGCTCTAGTAATTTTCTGGTGGTGTCTTTAGGGTTTTCTATGTAGAAGATCATGTAATCTGTGAACAGTGAGAGTTTTACTTCTTCTTTTCCAATCTGAATTCCTTTTATTTTTCTTCTCTTATTGCTGTGGTTAAAACTTGCAAAACCATGTTGAATAGTGATGGTGAGAGTGGGCAACCTTGTCTTGTTACTGACTTTAGGAGAAATGCTTTCAGTTTTTTTGCCATTGAGGATAATGTTTACTGTGGGTTTATCATAGATGGCTTTTATTACGTTGAGGTACGTTCCTTCTATGAGTGCTTTCTGGAGAGTTTTTTTTTTTTTATTATAAATGGGTATTGAATTTTGTCAAAGGCTTTCTCTGCATCTATTGGGATAATCATATAGTTTTTATCTTTCAATTTATTAATGTGGAAAAGGTGAGTTCAATATTCTCATTTCTGTTTCATAGTTGAGCAGCTAAAATTAAGACTGAATTATTTGCCTTTGAATCAGAAGTGGAATGCAGATCCAGTACTTATGTACCACTAGTACTGCTTTCAAAAAGGGTTTATTAAGCATCCATGTAAATGATTAATTTGTTTCTAACACTCTTTACCTTTTATTTTTCTCCAAAAGACCATGGCCATTATCTTAGGCTTTGTGGACCTTGTGGTCTCTGTTACAATTACTCAGTTCTGCCATTACAGTCTGAAAGCAGCTATAGATAATTTGTAAATGAATAGGTATGGTGGTATTCTAATAAAATTTTATTTAGAGACAATGAAACAAATTCACTTAATTTTTACATATTGTAAAATATTCTTCTTTTGTTTTTTTGAATTTAACCATTCAAAAATGTAAAAACCATTCTTATTTCCTGGGCCTTACAAAAATGGATGGTAGGCTGGATTTAGCCTGCGGGCCTGTTTGCTCCTGTTTTAGGAGGTCTATTTATGGTATTGATATGAATTGCAATTTGTATCCATAATTTATGTGTTTTCTTATATATATGGGATTGCTACTTTGTGAGACTCTTTAAATTGTAAAATTTCCAGCTTATTTAGCACAGTCATTAATTTCATGGCTCATAGGTTAAGCTAGAAAGTTTTCTGAAGAGCAGTTTTATTCATGGTCTCTCGTGTTTTATTTCATTTATTCCCTTTGCATTTAATGTGAATAAACAAAATGTTCTGGGATAAGAACAAAGGGTTTATCAAATGTCAACAGTTGTTGAGCCATCTGTTATTGAAAAAGAGTTTGATTAGTGCCTTGGGGCAATCAAGCCATTTTAGCTCTGGATGTACTAGAAGAAAAAGGAAATGGAAGACACAGCCAACCAATGATGGGTATCACTACTGACAGCATCTCATTCATAATAAGATTTACATAACAGAAGAATTAGTAATTTGAAGGCCTGGTAAATTATCATTCTTATGAAATTTTTTATTCATTTTGATAAAAGTATGAAAGGAAGTTATGCTATATGGCTGGCCACCACTCCTGTCCCTGATTTGAAAGATACAGTTTTTCTATGTTATCAATTTTACTCACAGTGGACCTTTGCCAGTCTGTTGGATAGATGTTTATACACCAGAATTTGCAACAATAGACAACTTGGCAATAAGGTAAAGATATGAAATATATCTTTAACCTTGATGAACAAAGCATGGAAGACACATTAAATAAAAGACATGCTGTCCCTAAAATTAAAGTATATTTTAAAATATTCTTTTTTATATATAACAAGGTTGGTATGGTAGAAGGTTGTATATGGCTATTTCTAATAAACACAGCTTTTCACTAATTTCAATACATTGATCCCACTCTTCCTTTGTGATGATACATACTGTATTTGTCCTCTTTCACATGTCAGTCCTTCAGACATGTGAAATATTTAATATGGCTTCCACGTATAAATCATTTTTAGTTATTTAGTTCACATAAACTATGTAAAGTAGTTTCCATACCCCTCATTATCCTTGTTTTCCTCTTGACACACTGTTATTTGTCAGTATCCTTCCTGAGGTTTGGTGCCTGGAATTAAACCAGTCAATATTGTCAAGTTATGGTGAGTATCAAGTACTGTGACCCTCTTTGATCTGGAGGTTACTTCCTGTCAATGCAAATGAAAAAAATGTATTTTAAATATCATGAGTTATTATTAATGTTGTACTTTTGGTCATTTAAAACTTCTTTGGTTATTTTTATGGAAATTACTATTACTCATTTTCATCTTGTACCTAAGTTCTTAAGGTTTTATTCTTATGTTTCAAACTTTATATTTCCCCTTCATATTTTTTCATGTTGATTTTTAGCTTACTTAAATGTATGAGGACTAGTTTGAATCCATATTATGTCACCTATTACATTAACAGTCACTCTTACAGTCATATCAAATGCAATTTTGAGACACATAATTTTTATGTCTTTATTCACATTGTCAATAAAAATGATGAACAGGGTAGAGCCAGTAATAGAGTTCTATAGCAAATCACTAGAGAACACACTCCAGGTTGACACTTATTAATCAGCAAACTAGCTATTATTCTCAATAAGCAAAATGTTATCACTGATTTCCTTTGAAGAGGCTCATGAAGGAGGTAAAAATTTTGTGTCTTTTTTTGTTGGTTTGATGTTTTCCAATGGATGTTTGTTTATTTACAATAAAAAATTAGAAAAGAACCTAGACTCTCTTTTTTAATAGATTATGAGGTAAAATTTATATGCAGTGACATGCAGACATACTAAGTATAGAATTCTGTGACTCTTGACAATATCTTGAATCATGTCACTTGCATAAACACAAAGGCAAAGCATTCCCATCACTCCAGAAAAGTGGCTCCCTAGGTATGCTTTTTGAGAACTTCCCTAATGGCACACTGGTAGAGTCTGCCTAGTCAGGAAGATCTATTGGAAAAAGAAATGGCAAACCACTCCTGTTTTGCCTAGGAAATCTCATGGACAGAGGAGCCTGATGGGCTATAGTCCATGGGGTTGCAAAGAGTCAAACACGACTTAGTGACTAAACAACAATAAAAAAGTATGCATTTACTATCTCCTTTTCTGATAGGGCTTCAATTCTTTCTTGATGGTATTTGTTTTACTCTTTTGATTCATGATACTCTGTTTCCCTAGTCTTAAGATGAAAATAGGAATTCTCAAACATAATAAACAAGTCTTCTTTTGGCCTTCTTCCAACCATTATAAGAGAAAGCTGCTGCTGCTGCTGCTGCTGCTAAGTCGCTTCAGTCGTGTCTGACTCTGTGCGACCCCATAGACGGCATCCCACCAGGCTTCCCCATCCCTGAGATTCTCTAGGCAAGAATACTGGAGTAGGTTGCCATTTCCTTCTCCAATGCATGAAAGTGAAAAGTGAAAGTGAAGTCGCTCAGTCATGTCTGACTCTTAGCAACCCCATGGACTGCAGCCTACCAGGCTCCTTCATCCATGGGATTTTCCAGGCAAGAGAAAGCTACACCAACCCAAATTCATCTGATATTTTGCAAACTAGTAAGTTATATAATCAATAGGCAAAATTAATACTACTCATATTTACATATAATAACCTATTAGAGGACATAATAGGCAAGGAGAATCCTATTAATGATGAAAAATTGAATGAATTGAAATAGAGTATCTAGGCATGAACTTAACAAGAAATATTCAAGCTTGTGTGAGAAAACTATAAGACAACTCCAAAACGCACAAAATTATATTTGAACAAATGGAAAGACACACCATATTCTTGTCTTAAATATCATATATATGACAACTTTTTCTAAATTTAGAAATTTAATTTATTGACTATGCCAAAGCCTTTGACTTTGTGGATCACAACAAACTGTGGAAAATTCTTAAAGAGATGGAAATAGCAGACCACCTAAATTTAGTGTTATCCAAATGAAAACTGGAGCTATAGTAGTTGATTAAAGTTTCTATTTGGATGATTGCCAAGCAAAGATAGCCAGGAAAACCTTAAGAAAGAGAAATGACTGGAATGCTAGTCCTAACAGGTATTATTAAAATGTTCAAAGAATGACAGAATGTAGAATGCCAAAGAATGTTCAAACTACCATACAATTGCACTCATCTCACATGCTAGCAAAATAATGCTCAAAATTCTCCAAGCCAGAATTCAACTGTGAACTTCCAGATGTTCAACCTGGATTTAGAAAAGGCAGAGCAACCAGAGATCAAATTGCCAACACCCATTGGATCATCGAGAAAGCAAGAGAGTTCCAGAAATACATGTACTTCTGCTTTATTGACTATGCCAAAGCCTTTGACTGTGTGGATCACAACAAACTGTGGAAAATTCTTAAAGAGATGGGAATAGCAGACCACTTGACCTGAGAAATCTGTATACAGGTCAAGAAGCAACAGTTAGAACTGGGTGTCAAACAACAGACTGGTTCCAAATTGGGAAAGGAGTATGTGAAGGCTGTATATTGTCACCCTGCTTATTTAACTTATATGCAGAGAAATGTACATCATGAGAAATGCTGGGCTGGAGGAAGCACAAGTGGAAATGGAGATTGCCAGGAGAAATATCAATAACCTCAGATATGCAGATGACACCACCCTTATGGCAGAAAGCGAAGAAGAACTGAAGGGCCTTTTGATGAAAATGAAAGAGGAGAGTGAAAAAGTTGGCTTAAAACTCAACATTCAGAAACTAAGATCATGGCATCTGGTCCCATCACTTCATGGGGACCAGATAGATGGGGAAACAGTGGAAACAGTGAGAGACTATTTTTTTAGGCTCCAAAATCACTGCAGATGGTGATTGTAGCCATGAAATTAAAAGATGCTTGCTTTTTGGAAGAGAAGCTATGACCAACCTAGACGGCATATTAAAAAGCAGAGACATTACTTTGCCCCCATCAAAAGTCTGTCTAGTCAAAGCTATGGTTTTTCCAGTAGTCATGTATGGATGTGAGAATAGGACTACAAAAAAAGCTGAGTGCTGAAGAACTGATGCTTTTGAACTGTGGTGTTGGAGAAGACTCTTGAGAGTCCCTTGGACTGCAAAGTGATCCAACCAGTCCATCCTAAAGGAAATCAGTCCTGAATATTCATTGGAAGGACTGATGCTGAAGCTGAAACTCCAATACTTTGGCCACTTGATGTGAAGAACTGTCTCCTTGGAAAAGACCCTGATGCTGGGAAAGATTGAAGGCGAGAGGAGAAGGGGACAACAGAGGATGAGATGATTGGATGGCATCACCCATTTGATGGACATGAGTTTGAGCAAGCTCCAGAAGTTGGTGATGGACCAGGAAGCCTGGCATGCTGCAGTCCATGGGGTTGCAAAGAGCCTGACACGACTGAGCAACAAAACTGAACTGAACAGATATTATTGCTATGTGAATTAGAGAGATTAATGTAATAGAGAAACTAATGTAACTAGACAGACTAATAGAATAGAATAAAAGAATCCAGAAATAGTCCCAAATACATATAGAAATTGATATAGGATAAAGATATCTAAAGCAGTGCTGAAAAGATGGATATTTTAATAAGTGATATTAGCATAATAGCTATATGGAAAATGACAGAATTTGATCCTCCCTTAAACCATACACTGGGATGAATTCCAGTGTGTCAGTGATACCATGCTACTACTACAGAAAGTATGGGGGCATAATTTTATTTTGTAAATGGAAAGACTTTCTTGGCTAAGATTTTAAAAATGTGGTAGAAGATATATGATAATGACAGATGAGTTTGACTGCATCAAAATAGAAAAGAACTTTTGCATGAAAAAAGCTGTAATCAAATTGAAATACAAAACAAACTGTGAAAAGTATTTATGAATTATATTATAGATAAATAGATGCTATCTCCAATACAAAAAAGCTTCAAAACATACAGTAGAAGAAGACCAGTAACCCTAAGAAAAATTGGCAGAAGTTAGCTAAGAAAAAAAAATGTTAATGGTCCTAAATAAAATGAAAAGATATTCAACATCACCTGTTATGGGAAATGTCTTGCATCTCCTGCATTTGCAGGTGGGCTTCCCTGGTGGCTCAGAGGGTAGTGTCTGCTTGCAATGCAGGAGACCCAGGTTTGATCCCTGGGGAAGGAAATGGCAACTCACTTTGGTACTCAGGCTTGGAAAATCCCATGGATGGAGAAGCCTGGTAGGCTATGGTCCATGGGGTTGCAAAGAGTAGGACACAGCTGAGCAACTTCACTTTCACTTTCTTTCTAGCACCACCTGGGAGCCATTAAAATTACACTGACACAATTTTTCAACCATCAGAAAAGCTATAATAAACACATGAAAAGTTGCTCAACATCACTCATTGTTAGAGAAATGCAAATCAAAACTACAATGAGAAAGCACCTCACACTGATCAGAATGGCCATCATCAAAGAAGTCTACAAACAGTAAATGCTGGGGTGGGTGTGGAGAAAAGGGAACGCTCTTGCACTGTTGTTGGGAATGTAAATTGATACAGCCACTATGGAAGATGGTATGGAGATTCCTTAAAAAAAAAACTAGGAATAAAACCACCATATGACCCAGCAATCCCACTTCTAGGCATATACCCTGAGGAAACCAAAATTGAAAAAGACACATGTATCCCATTGTTCATTGCAGCACTATTTACAATAGCTAGAACATGGAAGCAACCTAGACGTCCATCGACAGATGAATGGATAAAGAAGTTGTGGTATATATACACAATGGAATATTACTCAGCCATAAAAAGGAATGCATTTGAGTCAGTTCTGATGAGCTGGATGAACCTGGAACTTATACAGAGTGAAGTGAGTCAGAAAGAGAAAGATAAATATTGTATTCTAATGCGTATATACGGAATCTAGAAAAATGGTACTGAAGAATTTATTTACAGGGCAACAATGGAGAAACATACATAGAGAATAGACTTATGGACATGGGGAGTGGGGAGGAGAGGGTGAGATGTATGGAAAGAGTAACATGGAAACTTACATTACCGAATGTAAAATAGATAACCAACGGGAATTTGCTGTATGGCTCAGGAAACTCAAACAGGGGCTCTGTATCAATCTAGAGGGGTGGGATGGGGCGGGAAATAGGAGAGAGTTTCAAAAGGGAGGGAATATGTGTATACCTATGGCTGATTCATGTTGAGGTTTGACAGAAAACAACAAAATTATGTAAAGCAATTATCCTTCAATAAAAAAATTAAAAATTTTTTTATTTTATAAAAAAATAATATACTCTATTGGCTGGTAGAAAAGCAGAAAGATACAAACTCTATGGAGGGAAATTGGCAATTCATAGCCAAGTTGTATTTGCATTTTTCCTTTGACCCAGTAGCTCCACTTCTAGAAACTCATCTCAAATATATGGATATTTCAAAAGTAGAAAAGAACAGATCCATGGAGCTATTCTTTGTAGAACTATTTTCAGGATAAAAAGATTTAAGCAAGTCAAGTATCCATGAATGAGAAATAGTCAAACTATTATGCATCCACATAATAATATACTATGGTCCTGTAGAATAAAGAATATATTTATATACCAGTTTGAAATGAGCTCCAGGTAAATAAGTAAAAAAATAAAGGAGAAAACTGTTTATATTATGCTTATTGTTTACCTAAGGAAGTACTTTAAAAAGTTCATTTTAAAAAAGTGAAAGAGCAACCCAAAACTAAAAGGAAAAGTGTTATATAGAGTAGGATTTCTCAACAGTAACACTATTGAAACTTTGAACTGAATAATTCTTTGTTT
The DNA here is from genome assembly GCF_042477335.2 of Ovis canadensis. NCBI lineage: Eukaryota > Metazoa > Chordata > Mammalia > Artiodactyla > Bovidae > Ovis > Ovis canadensis. The sequence continues at coordinate 37,663,280 of NC_091250.1, read as the reverse complement.
TAAGGCTTCCTGGTGCATCGTAGGGTGGTTAGCAACGTCCCTGGCCTGTTCCTACTAAGGCCAGCAGCTCCTAGTTGGTTGTGACAAGCAGACATTGACAAATGTTCCCTAAGGGGCACTGTTTTCTCTTTTGAGAACTTCTCTGACTGTGGAGGAGAAAAGTAGAAATGGAAGCTGGGTTTCTTAGAATATATCTTTTTTGTTTTAAGATTTGACTTTGGAACCATGTAAATGTTTTATGTAACTATATAGTCAATTAATCCAAAATAAAAGCCATACCTGAAAATTGGGAGAAAAATGAAACAAATTGAGTTAGTAGGTTAATCACACAGGATAGATATCCAAAGTGACTTCAAAACATAATAATTTGACTGTACAACTCTTGTGAATGTACTGTAAAGAGAAAATGAACTGCAAAGAAATGTTAATTTTTTTAGTAATCAGTGTTAGCAATAATATTGATTTTATTTTTCAATAATTAATGAGTAATTATGTTAATGTTGTTCAGTTCATTTGCTCAGTCATGTCTGACTCTTTGTGACCCCATGAACAACAGCACACTAGGCTTCCCTGTCCATCACCAACTCCCGGAGTTTGCTCAAACTCATGTCCATCCAGTTGGTGATGCCATCCAACCATTTCATCCTCTGTCATCCCCTTCTGGAACCAATTTTCTTTTGGCTGCAATGCACTATGGGATCTTCTTTTCCTAATCAGGGATTGAATCTGAGCCCCTGCATTGGAAGTACTGTGTCTTAACCGCAGGACCACCAGGGAAGTCCTAAGAACCAATATCTTTAGCAAAAAGAGAAGAGATATGAAAGTATTAAAAACATCTTATCCTAAATTTAGATGGAGATATTAAGATGGACTTATGATGTATTTCTCTTAAAGTGTTTCTAGCCTTGCCACTGCAAAAATCCTGAGATGTTACCTTAGAGTACCCAAGCTGCTAAAAATATTTTAATGAGAAAATCAGGCCAGCAGCACTAAAGTTCACAAAAGAGGTAGAACCAGATATTATATACTTCTTAGTAGACGTACACAGCACCAACTTGACAATATACTGAGCTGAATCTGAACAGACTTGTATATCCAACTACGCATAGTCAAAGCTATGATTTTTCCACTAGTATTGTACGGGTGTGAGAGTTGGACTATAAAGAAGGCTGAATGCCAAAGAATCGGTGCTTTAGAATTGTGGTGTTGAAGAAGACTCTTACAGTCCCTTGGACTGCAAGGAGATCCAGCCAGTCCTTCCTAAAGCAGATCAGTCCTGGGTGTTCATCGGAAGGACTGATGTTGAAGCTGAAGCTCCAACTCATTGGCTCCCTGATGCAAAGAGCCAACTAATTAGAAAAGACCCTGATGCTGGTAAATATTGAAGCCAGGAGGAGAAGGGGATGACAGAGGACAAGATGATTGGAATGCATCATGACTTAATGGACATGAGTCTGAACAAGCTCCAGGGAGATGGTGAAGGACAGGGAATACTGGCCTGCTGCAGTCCATGGGGTCGCAAAGAGTTGGACACAACTGAGCGACTGAACAGCAACACCAGGAGACAGAATAATATGCTAACTGACACTGTGGGGATATAATCAGCAAAATCTAGAATGTGGAAAGCTCGGTAGGAATGAAAGTCTTGTTTCTTAAAAAAAAATTGCAGGAATAAAAGAAGGAACATGCGATTTAAAGAGACTAAAGAAATGTCAAACAGATGCAACATTGGACCTGGGTTGATTCTTGATTGAGTTAAATCAACTCTAAATAAGACACAGTGAAGCAGTTGGAGACACTTGAACATTGACTCATTTGATAATATTAAAAATATTGTTGTTAATTTTGGGGGAGAGGGTACCTGGATTAATTTTAAAGAGAGTTATAATGATTATTTTTAATAAAAACAATCTTTTTCTTATAGATACATAAACTAAAATATTTATGAGTAAAATGAAATGTCTGTTATTTTCTCTCCATTGGAAAGGACTACTTAGTGCTGCCTCCTCAGCTCTCCAGAATTTGTTTAGAATTTGTGGTTGGTATCTGAACATCTCAGGCAAGTTGGGGTAACATTTGTAAAGATTGTACTTCTTGGAGAGGATAAAAATGAAATCACTTAATGGATCTTTTGGCCTTTTCTTTGTTATCCATTAACATTCTGTTATCCAACTCCAGCAGGGAAAAAGACATTCCTTATTTATTGCTTCCCTGGAATTAAGTAAAGGGATCTCAGTTGTTTTCATGTTTTCCAAAATTCAGGTCGTTTTTGGCTTAAGCCTTTCTGGAGCTGTTTGAAGAATTTATGTCACTTCTGTAATGCTTATGTTTTAAAACTTTGAGATCATATTATTCTCTCCTTTTATTTCTCAATAGATTTTAAAATCTGCAGTTTCACTGTTTGGCTATGTCTAGTATGTCCAGGATTTCTTTCTTCTGTTATTCTTTATCCCAAAATAAACAGCGAATTTCCTACCTAAATTTTTATCATAGCTATATCACAAACTAGTCTGAAAGCGTATTTTTCCAGTTTTGTACATGAAGATATTATCGGAAAGGCAAGACATGTGTGTGAGAGAGAGAAAAAGAGAGAATTTCTGATGTATTTTTTAAAAGAAGGCGTTGACTTTAGCAGATGTCCATGTTGTTGAAACACCCCCTCACCACTGTCTCTTGCCCTTGTGCTGGATTTGACACCTCTGTTAGGGAGTGTCACTCCTTTCTTTCACGTGAGAATCTGTAATGACATCATTATCTCTTTTTCTCCCTTATCTAAATGCCCTCAACTAGACTGGCACAGTAAGGCATAAGAATTAACAGACCTTACTTTTGTATGACATCTGGGCAGCTGCTGTTCAGTTTTCATTTCTAAATCATGATCTTCAATAGAAGCCGAAGCCGAAGGAGCAGCACCACCTGTGCCCCTAAACCCTCGATTTCCTAAGGAGAGTTTCAAGGTTGCTCAAGCTGAATTCCACTGCCTCCTGACTATGTTGCTTTTTCACAGTGAATCAGCAGAAATGAGTCCACATCCAACATGGGTTTTATATTTTTGCCTGACTGACTTTAGAGCTATTTCTTTTCTATTAGATTTTAAAAATAATTATTGTATCTCTATCATGAATTTTATTCTATAAATTTTGTGATCTAACTAATGAGGGCCATTTAATTCCTTGTGTCAAAATTTTGAATTGATTTAAAAATTTTAATAGCCCTTATTCTATATACCAGTATGGAAAGGCAGCACATTTTAATAGAAAAAATACCAAAAGGAAAAAGGAAAGAACACTAAAATGTATGTCAAAAATAAATGCTGGCATTCTGGCTCCAGAATTTACCAGCAATGTGGCCTGCTGGTACTAGTACACCATTAAACTTCTCTAGTAGGAATGATGATATATAGGATTTTTGTCACCATCAAAAATACATGCAGAAGTACTGTGCAAGCATTTTATATACATATTCAACCATAAGTTAGTGTTATTACTATTGACATAGCAACCCTCGAGGCCATGGCTAATATTTTTGTTGTTCTTTTACTGCTTCCTTCCTGCTCATGATGAAGTACATCTCCATCAGGTCCTTGCTTTATTGGTCAGACTTCTATCTGAGAGGCAAAGTGCTAAAGCGGTCTCCTAACCTTGGGTTTTCATTTTGTTCTGTCATTTACTGATTATTTCCTGATTTGTCAGGTTCTTATAAGGTTGTCATGAGAGTTAAATATACAGGTGATAAAGCAATCTAGATCTTTTGTGTTGGAATCTCTCCATTATAGTATCCCAAGTCATTGAATATAGTTCCTTGTACTATACAGTGGGATATTGTTGTCTGTTCATGCTATATGGAGTTGTTTGCACCTACTGCTGCTTCCCAGGTGGCGCTAGTGGTAAAGAACCAGCTGCCAATGCAGGAAACATAAGAGACCTGGGGTTTGAGTCCTCAGACTGGACGATCTCCTGGAGAAGGAAATGGCTACCCACTCCAGTATTCTGGCCTGGTGAGTCCCATGGACAGAGGGGTCTGGTGAGCTATGACCCATGGTGTCACAAAGAATTGGACATGACTGAAGCGACCTAGCACGCGCAGTGCACATCTACTACTGGTAGTACTAATAGTAGTACTATCTACTACTGTTTGCATCAAATACTTTTTATGATATTGATTTTCATTGAGTTAAAATTCAGGTGGAATTAAACAGGAAGAGGAGAGTGTGGAAGAACACTGAAAGAACACTGAAGCTAGAGGATTTTAGAAGCACCATTTACTTTGTTAATTCATCTCTTTAGCCCAGCATCTGTCACGATGCCCAGCCCATGGTTCAGTTCAGTTCAGTTCAGTTGCTCAGTCATGTCCGACTCTTTGTGACCCCATGAACTGCAGCATGCCAGGCCTCCCTGTCCATCACCAACTCCCAGAGTTCACTCAAACTCGCGACCATCGAGTCTGTGATGCCATCCAGCCATCTCATCCTCGGTCATCCCCTTCTCCTCCTGCCCCCAATCCCTCCCAGCCTCAGGGTCTTTTCCAATGAGTCAACTCTGCATGAGGTGGCCAAAGTATTGGAGTTTCAGCTTCAGCATCAGTCCTTCCAATGAACACCCAGGACTGATCTTTAGAATGGACTGGTTGGATCCCCTTGCAGTCCAAGGGACTCTCAAGAGTCTTCTCCAGCACCACAGTTCAAAAGTATCAGTTCTGCGCTCAGCTTTCTTCAGAGTCCAACTCTCACATCCATACATGACCACAGGGAAAACCCATGGTAGATGCTCAATAAATCTCTGTTGTATTAAATTATGGTGACAAATGTCAGTAAAATAAAATGCAGAATAGGTCAGCCACTATTTTAGAGTAATATGATGTCTATTCTCAGGTATTTATGTTTCTGTACTACATGTGATTATATTTTAATTTTTTGCTTTGCAGTACTAACATTTGATGTTTTTAAAGTTTTTCTGAAATGAAGAATGTTGTCTTAAGCTAGTGGTTAGTATTTTAGCGTCATTCATTCAGTGATTTACACAAAATACAGATTAATTTTTCTTTGTATCTAAAAAGATTAGACATTATGATAAATAGCAAAATTAAATAGTAAGAGAAATATTTCTTACACTGTTTTTAACAGGATAAAGTCAGACTTCTGTAACATTTGGTACTTTCCTCCTTAATTCTTACTGCTGTTTACCTGTTCCAATCATAATTTCATCCATAGACTATCCCTGGCATGCATTTCATAATACATTTGAAATGCTTGGTGTTGTAAGCCCCTCTTAGATGTTTGTAGTACTCTGGACGATCAGTCACCAGGATAAATGCTTCTGTACCTGTCCCTGGCTACCACCTGTGAAAGTAAAAGTGAAAGTCACTCAGTCATGTCCGACTCTTTGCGACCCCCTGGACTATACAGTCCATGGAATTCTCCAGGCCAGAATACTGGAGTGGGTACCCATTCCCTTCTCCAGGGGATCTTCCCAACCCAGGCATTGAATCCAGGTCTTCTGCATTGCAGGCAGATTCTTCAACAGCTGAGCCACCTGTGGGTGGTGATCAAATCAGTTCTCAGACTTTATTTCTATCTTCCATTGAAGTAACTCCTCATAGACTCCTACTTCTCTCTCTTTCAGAATTCTTTCATGTTTTGTGCATCATAAACCAAAATATAGTCTTAGGGTAATTCTCTACTTTTTAAGAAGAGTGGAAGCTAGTAATCTGTTTATTTCATTGACCTTTGCTTAGAGCTGTTAACACAATATTTACATTAAATTGCATGCTCATATTGCTCACTTATTTTTTATGTTTTTAAAAATTTCTCTAAAATTTCAAATTGTTGAGTAGAGAGATTGTGTCCCCTGAAGGCTTTATATTCTCAACAACATTTATTGAGAATCACTCAATTTATAAGTGATATTCATTGATTTACAAGTGAAAATGGTTTCAGCTTTTCCTTATTGTTCATTTGTGAACCTGTTGAGCAGTCTGAAATGAATATTTATTAGTGACTTTCAATACTGCCGATTTGACTGATTTAGAGATGGTATATAATCTCTCATTCAGTTTCTCTTTGACTGCAGAAAGGATGAACAAAGCAAATTCTTTATTACACTTGGGTGACTCATTAAAATATTTTATAAACTAATAGCAGAAATACCAAAATCGTAAAGCATAAACCTGACAATTATTTTGAAGAGTTTAGCATTTTTTTTCCTGTAGTTGGCTATGTCATAATGTCATTCCAGAGAGAAAATTTATTTTTCTTTCTTCATAGTTTATAGAGGGTACATCTTGTCTACAATAAAAATGTTATTTTCTTTTCTTGTTAAAATTCTATTACTGGCAGAGAGTGTCTGGTTTCAGTTGTATGTATGGGAAGAAACTAATCTTTTAATTTATATTTTTATCAAATTTGACTTCTACTTGGTTTTCTATCTATTACATATTTTACCCAATATAGTTACTGGCTTCTTTGAAATATTTAAAATGCTCAGTATTGTATGTGGTTTGTGGTATATAAGAGGTAAGAAGCTTATAAATACAAGAAAGTATGTAATACTTATTTATTCTCTTTACTTGCTCTGTTATTGCCATTAAAACATAGAATGTTGATAGTAATGGTATATTGATATAACATTTTCATATCAATATTTTTTGCATATCCATTACAACTTAAGTAATTTTCAGACACTGTTAGCACTTCTCATATTATGGTTTGTATTTATCCATAATCATGTATACAAACAACTGTTGGACACTGATGCTCTCCTTATTAGTGCTAGATCTTTAAATACTAGTGGCCTGCCAAGTTTTGATATATAACTGGTTCTAACTTGAGGAGGATGTCTGAAGAGAATGTTATGCTGAGGACCATTATTATTATGGCAAGGATAAATTGTGCTATGGCTGAATCTCAGGTGATTTTTGCTGTCTCTCAGCTTTTTAAAAAAGATGGGTCTTTTTACAGCTTCTTGAGATAGAATTGACATATAACCTTAACTTTAAGGATTCAACATGATGATTTGATACATGTGTACACTGAGAAATTATTACTACATAATTTGATACACATGTATCAAATCATCATGTTGAATCCCTAAAGTTACAGTTGTATGTCAATTGTATCTCAAAAAGCTGTAAAAAGACATATTAAAAGAGCTTGCTCCTTGGAAGAAAAGTTATGACCAACCTAGATAGCGTATTCAGAAGTAGAGACATTACTTTGCTGACTAAGGTCCATCTAGTCAAGGCTATGGCTTTTCCAGTAGTCATGTATGGATGTGAGAGTTGGACTGTGAAGAAGGCTGAGCACCGAAGAATTGATGCTTTTGAACTGTGGTGTTGGAGAAGACTCTTGAGAGTCCCTTGGACTGCAAGGAGATCCAACCAGTCCATTCTGAAGGAGATCAGCCCTGGGATTTCTTTGGAAGGAATGATGCTAAAGCTGAAACTCCAGTATTTTGGCCACCTCATGTGAAGAGTTGACTCATTGGAAAAGACTTTGATGCTGGGAGAGATTGGGGGCAGGAGGAGAAGGGGACGACAGAGGATGAGATGGCTGGATGGCGTCACTGACTCGATGAATGCGAGTTTGAGTGTACTCCGGGAGTTGGTGATGGATAGGGAGGCTTGGCGTGCTGTGATTCATGGGGTCGCAAAGAGTCGGACACGACTGAGCGACTGAACTGAACTGAAGGTTAGTGAACACCTCCATCACCTCACAGAATTACCTTTTTTGGAGGGGGGCATGGTGAGGACATTTAAGATCTACTCTCTTAGCAACTTTCAAGTATTTAATATAGTGGTGTGAACTAAAATTACCATGCTGTACATTACATCCCCAGAAACTATTCATTTTATAACTGGAAGTTTGTACCATTTGAGCAACATCTCTCCATTCCCCCCACTCTCCCATCCCCTGGTAACCTCTAGGCTGAGTTTAATTTCTGCCACTTTCTAACTCTGTGACATTGAGCAAATTAATTAAGCCATCCCAGTTCTCTGAGTGTGTCTTATTCACTTATAGAACTCTGGAGTGGAGATTAAGAGTTTCGGAAAGTCCTTGCTATACAACAGGTGTTGAATAAACGTTACTTGTTTCCTTCATAACCTAATAAGCTATACTACTTCTTGTAGTCAAACTACTGTTGTTCCTTGGATGATACTAAAAATTAATCATTTATCTCAAGCGCTTATGTGTATATGACCCTGTATTAGTGTTGAATATTTGATGTGAAAATGATCCGTTCTTAGAATCATTATGAATTGTTTTCACATATCTTGCATGCATGCATGCAAAATCACTTCCATTGTGTCTGACTCTTTGCAACCCTATGGACTTCACCCTGCCAGGCTCCTCTGTCCATGGGATTCTCCAGGCAAGAATACTGGAGTGGGTTGCCATGCCCTTCTCAAGGGGATCTTCTTGACCTAGGGATTGAACCCAGGTCTCTCGCCTTGCAGGTGGATTCTTTACCTACTGAGCCACCAGGGAATCTATCTTATGTACTTTGATTTACTTATTGACCACTAGATAATTAGGATTGTTTAAAATCCAGCCATTGAACAAGTTCAAAAGTTGAACTTGAGCTGAAAGACTAATGAGTTTAGTGAGTCTGTTAAGGATTTGTAAAGTTAGGACAGTTTATCCTATAGACATTTTATATCCCAGTTCCTGGGATTATAATAGAGCCAACATATTAACTTGGTTTGGACAATGAATTGTTTTCAGGCATTTTGAGGACATTGAATTCCAAAGTTGTAGCAGACTCTTCATAACACTTATTTTAAGAAGGGATAGGATACTCACTCCAGTATTCATGGGCTTCCCTGGTGGCTCAGATGGTAAAGAATCTGCCTCAGTGAGGGAGACCTGGGTTCGATGCCTGGGTTGGGAAGATCCCCTGGAGGAAGGCATGGCAAACCGCTCCAGTATTCTTGCCTGGAGAATCCCTATGGACAAAGGATCCTGGCAGGCTACAATTCATGGGATCACACAGAGTCGGACATGACTGAGTGACTGAGCACATACAATGATTGCGTTAGCTCTTTTGCACAGCCTGTTGTGCTAGGTACTTTTTATAAGAACTGCTGCCAGGCTGGGTTTTCTCCTCAAGACACCACTACAATTGATTTTTTGAAGTCTAGGGTACAAAATATTACAATCACTGTTAAATTTCCTCTTGATTACTACATACCAGTGATTTAGCCTATTCAGGTCTTTCTGGATCTTGGTTTCCTTTTTTTTTTGTTTTATTAGCTATTATCTCAGTACTACCCTTCTGAAGATTAATTAAGAATGCTTTACTTGTTTTTTTTTTTTTTATCCAGGTAATTGATTTTAAAAAGTTAAGTAGAAAAGGGCCAAAGGTTGAAAATTACTGTATTTCATTGGAGACTCCGTTTAGGTTGATGCCAAACTTTCAGTCATGGTAAAATCTCTAATTTTATAGACGAAGAAACTAACAATTTGGTGCATCTATGTTTAGTTGTACAGGTTGTGCAGGGCACACATCTAGGTGTGTATTCACATATATTCAAATGCACCATTGTGCACAGAAGTCCAGCTTTGGATGGCAGTTGTTTCACTTAGGTCACATTTTCCTACGTTAGTCATGACAATAAGATTAAATATTTTATCAGATGTTAAAAATCAAAAATATAAAAAAATCAGTAAGATTCTCCTCTTTTCCACTTAGGAAAGAAACTTGCTGATGGAAACAAAAATAGATTATTTTGGCATTATTTGTTCCTAACAAACCCTGGTTATCTCTTTGTAATTGCCTTTTACTTTTCAAATCATCATGTGGTAGGTAATTTAGTTTTGATTTTTTTGAGAATTGTCATTAAATTTTCACACTTTTCTGAAGCATATTATTTCAAATGATGTCAAACAGATTTTTAAAACTTCCATAGAAAATATAGAAATTATATACCGAATTAATTAAAATCTAGAATTTCTACCTTCTTTAGTAGTTTAGATAAACTTTTTGCTTTTCCTGTTCCCAGTAAAAAAATGAGGATTACAAGGATAAAATGCCTGTGTGTTCTATTTGTCACAAATGATTTGTGTTAGTCTCTGGCTTTTGAGTTAGAAAGAAATATACATAAGACATAAATAAACAAATAATAAAAAATGTATGTGAAGTTTGAAATTGTGAAAATGTTTTCTGAGTTTACATTTTCAGAGTATTAATAAATAACATCTACTGAATGTTTATTCTCTTCCAGGCAGTGTTCTAGGCAGTTTGCACATACTGCTTCATTTAATTCTCTCAAGGGTACTTTATGAGCTAGCTCTGTTTCACAAAGAAGAAACAAGTAGAGTCAGTGTTCACGCCTATGGTGACTCTAACATTCATTCTTTTTCCTACTGTGGTCTCTTGTATCAATAGCACAGTCTGTCTAAAAACACCTGCTACTGGCTTTTGCCAATAGACCTTTGAGATAGAACTTTGTCCCAGTTTGTTAGAAAAGGGTCAGGAAAAAAAAGCTTAAAAAGGTACTTCACTTTAGTATTATGTTATAGAGAATGACAAATGAAAGACAGTAATGTTTAACAGAAATAGAATTTATAGAAGAAGACCACCTCTTGGAGCTTGTTATTATGAAGTTTATCACCACAGTAATAAAAAAGACCCTTCTTGAGTACCTGGTGTGGGCCAGAGAGTTCACATACATTACCTTTAATCATTATAACACCCATGCAAATATCATATCTTGATTTTATAAATGAGGAGACCAAAGACTGCACAGGTTTAGTGGCTTGTCCAGCCAACATGTGGTGAGGGCTTTGATTCAGATACAGGTATGTCTAATTCTGAAACCTACGCTCTTTTCAGTACACCAGCCTGACTACAAGCCCCCACGAGAGTGATGCGAAGTGTCCTGATGTCTATTTCTATTCCCAGAATTGTGCTGTGGTGAGGAGTTATAGATTTCAGGGAGAAAATCTCTCTCATTCTCTAAGAGGTGTGTCTTTTCTGTTGAATAAAGTGAAGGAAAAGAAGAGAAAAGGCAATGAGTTAGAAATTTTGCATTATGAATTTCCTAAATGTCTCTTTCCTGGAATATAAAATCAAGGTGGTATGCGTCTGGAACATTGACTTAGAAATTTTAGTTGCTTCTGTGAAATTAGCTGTGTGTGTGTGCATGCGCATGTTCATATGTGTGCTTGTCTTTGTACCTGAAATAGTTTTTGACTTTATGGGTCTTGATGATACCAAGAATTCTGACATTTCTTTTTATCATATTTTACTTTGTCTTATATAATTTCTAATGGTTCCATTAGGTTCTTTGAAAATATTTATAGAAAAACATTTCAGATTATCTAACTGCAGTGAAAATTGGGCTTTTGAATCTCAAAAATATTTTTCTTCATTCAACAAATATTTCATGAGTGTATTGTATGTGGTTGGCTCTGTTGTAGGTGCTAGGGTTATAGCAATAAAAATTGGAGAAAAAATTAGAAAAATATCCCTGCCCCCATGAAAATACATTCTAGTGGATAGGTAATAATGGCAAATAAATAAAATAAATTGTATATCAGATGGAAATAAATAACTGTGATGAAGAACAGACAAGGACAAAATGGAGTGTGAAGATATCATGGGAGTAAGTGGAATTCTCAGTAAAGACCTAACTGCATGAGGATTCTTAACAAAGGACTTGAAAAGAGAGGGTAGACATCTGGGTAAAAGGCTTCCCAGGGAGAATAACCACACCTTTGAACTTCTTATTGTGAATTTCCATGTTATTAAGAGCTATCTCTCTTATATACCAGGGGGTTTATATACATTACTTTTAATTCCTACAACATACATCCAAGGTAAATATTATTTCAGTTTATAGAACAGGAAGACATAGTTAATGCATAGCTCCAGAGATAGAAAAATATTTGGTATATTAAATAACATCAAAGAGATCTTTATGGGTAGAGCAAAGTGAGCAAGAAATAGAGGAGAAAGAGATTCAGTTAGAAAGGTTGTGAAAAGCAGATCATTTTTAGTCTATTAGGTGAATGAATGAAATTCACTTTGCCATTGTTGAATTTTGAGCAGAAGCATGCTGTGATAAGATTTATATTTAACAATTTAATATAGTTGTTAATATTAACAATTTAGTTACTCTGTAGAGAAACCTATTTGGAAGCAAGGACGCCAGCAAGAGATTTAGCAGTATTCCAGATGAGAGATGAGGATGGCTTGGACCATAGCATTGTCAGAAGAGGTACTTAGATGTGGTTGAATTCTTAAAAAATTTTGAAGGCTGAACCAATAAAATTTTCTGACAGGTTTATTGTAAGGTATGAGAGAAGGAAAGGAGTCAAGGAATGGCTTCAAGTTTTTGGTCTGAGCAACTGGAAAGATGAATTTGTTCCTGACTGAAATGGAGAAGAATGTGGAAGAAGCAAGATGTGGAAAAAAGTTCAAGATACCTGTTTTGACTATTTCACGTTTGAGGTACTGATTAGGTATGAGGAGAAAGGTCTGAGCAAGACACATATATTTGGGTATCAGTACTCTTGCCTGGAAAACCCCATGGACAGAGGAGCCTGGTGGGCTGCAGTCCATGGGGTCGCTAAGAGTCGGACACGACTGAGCGACTTCACTTTCAATTTTCACTTTCCACTTTCATGCATTGGAGAAGGAAATGGAAACCCATTCCAGTGTTTTTGCCTGGAGAATCCCAGGGACGGGGGAGCCTGGTAGGCTGCTGTCTATGGGGTCGCACAGAGTCGGACACGACTGAAGCGACTTAGCAGCAGCAACAACATATATTTAATATTGAATACTGAATTATATTACTAAACAGTAATAATAGATTGAAAAGAGAAGGATCCTGAGGAATAAAACCTGGAGAACTACAATGTAAAAAGATGGAAAGATGAGGAATTTCCAAAGGAAATGGGTTTTGATATCCAGTGAAAAACCAGGGGAGTGTAATATGTTAGAAGTTGTATTGGTTTGCTTAGTCTTCCATGATTGAAAATGGCACAAAACTGGCGGTATAAACAACAGGAACTTGTTTTCTTACAGTCCTGAGGTTAGAAGCCCATATGTGATGGCAAATTTAATTTCTGGTGAGTATTCTCTTCTTGGTTTACAGTGGCTCCTTTCTTGCTATGTTCTCACATAGCCTTTCCTCTGTGTAGGCACAGAGAGAGATACAACACATTAAAAATTGAAGAATAAAAATCACATGACCATCTCAGTTCAGTTCAGTCACTCAGTCGTGTCTGACGCTTTGCGACTCTATGGGCTGCAGCATGCCAGGCTTCCCTGTCCATCACCAACTCCCAGAGCTTGCTTAAACTCATGTCCATTAAGCTGATGATGCCATCCAACCATCTCATCCTCTGTCATCCCCTTCTCCTCCTGCCTTCAACCTTTCCCAGCATCAGGGTCTTTTCCAATGATTCAGTTCTTTGCATCAGGTGGCCAAAGTATTGGAGCTTCAGCTTCAGCATCAGTCCTTCCAATGAATATTCAGGACTGATTTCCTTGAGGACTGACTGGTCTGATCTCCTTGCAGTCCAAGGGACTATCAAGAGTCTTCTCCAACACCACAGTTCAAAAGCATAAATTTTCCAGCACTGAGCTTTCTTTATAGTTCAACTCACATCCATAAATGACTATTGAAAAAACCATTGCTTTGACTAGATGGACCATTGTCAGCAGAGTTATGTCTCTGCTTTTTATTTTACTGTCTAAGTTGGTCATAGCTTTTCTTTCAAGGAGCAAATGTGTCTTGATTTCATAGCTGCAGTCACCATCTGCAGTGATTTTGGAGCCCAAGAAAATAAAGTCTGTTACTGTTTTCATTGTTTCTCCATCTATTTGCCATGGAGTGATCATCTCAAAGGAAATAAGAAAAGATTTTGCTAAAACTTAATATACATTTATGATAAAACTCTCCACAAAGTGGGTATAGAGGGACCATCTCTCAACATAATAAAGGCTAAAAATGATAGTGTGTTAGTTGCTCAGTCATATCTGACTCTTTGCGACCCCATGGACTGTAGCCTGCTAGGCACCTCTGCCAGTGGGATTCTCCAGGTAAGAATACTAGAGTGGGTTGCCATTCCCTTCTCCAATAAATGATAAGCCCACAGATAACATCATACTCAATGGTGGAAAGCTGAGAACATTCCCTTTAAGGTAAGGAATAAGATGAGGATGTCCACTCTCTCACTTTTATTCAACAGAGTATTGGAAGTCCTAGCAACAGAGAAAAATTAGCATAGTATTGGAAGTCCTAGCTACAGAAGGAGAAATTAAAAATTAATCTTATTTATTATTGCATCAAAAATAATAAAATCCCAGGAAAAGTCTAACCAAGAAGGTAAAAGACCTGTACTCAGAAAGCTATAAGACACTGTAAGATAAAAAATTAAAGATGACACAATAGATGCAAGATATACTATTTTCATTGATTGGAAAAATTAATATTGTTAAAATGATCAGACTACCCAAGGCAATCTACAGATTCAATACAATGCCTATCAAAGTGCTGATATTTTTTCACAGAACTAGAAAAAATAATCTAAAAGTTACATTTAAATACAAAAGACCCAGAATAGTCTATGTAGCCTTGAGAAAGAAAAATAGGGGTGGAAGTATTACACTCCCTGATTTCAAACTATACTACAAAGTGATGGTGATTAAAACAGTGTGGTGGGTGCTCATACTCAGTCATGTTCAACTCTTTGTGGCTCCATGAACTGTAGCCCTACAGGCTTCTCTGTCCATGGAATTTTCCAGGCCAAGATGCTGAAGTGGATTGCCATTTCCTACTCCAGGGGATCTTCGGGATCCAGGGATCAAATCCACAGCTTTTATGTCTCCTGCATTGGCAGGCAAATTCTTTTACCACTGTGCCACTCGGGAATCCCTAAAATAGTGTGGTACTTGCACAAAAACAGACATAGATCAATGGACCAGAATAGAGAGCCCAGAAATGAGCCAACACTTATATAGGCAATTAATCTATGACAGTGGAGAAGGAAATGGCAACCCACTCCAGTATTCTTGCCATGGGAGAATCCCATGAACAGACGAGCCTGTCTGGCTACAGTCCATGGGGTCACAAGAGTCAGACACAACTTAGTGACTAAACCAACCAATCTATGACAAAGGAAGCAAGAATATACAGTGAGGAAAAGGCAGCCTCTTCAGTTAATGGTTGAAACTGAGAATGATTGCTTTTCCAACTGGGAAATCAGACATGTGAAAGAATCAAACTGGACTACTTTCTCACATCAGGTACAAAAATAAACTCAAAATGGATTAAAAACTTACAGGTAAGACTTGAAACCATAAAACTTCTAGAAGAAAACATAGGCTGTATATTCCTTGACATCTGTCTTAGCAGTGCTTTTTTGGAATGTCTCCTCACCTAAGGGAAATGAAAGCAAAAATAAACAAATGGGATGGCCTCAGACTAAAAAACTTTTGTGTAGCAAATGAAATTATCAACAAAATGAAAAGTTTGCCTGCTGAATGAGAAAGTATTTGCAAATGATATATCCAATCAGGTGTTAATATCCAAAATATACAAAGAACTCATACAAGTTAAGATAAAAAAAAAACAAATCTGATTAAAAATGGGCAGAGGACCTGGATAGACATTTTCCTAAAGAAAAGTGGCAAACAGGTACATGAAAAGATGCTCAACATTACAAATTATTAAGGAAATGCAAATCAAAACACAATGATAGATCACTTCACACCTGTTATAATGACTGTTATTAAAAAGACAAAAAATAAGTGCTTGAAAATGTGGAGAAATGGGAAAACTCATATTCACTGTTGGTGGGAATGTAAATTGGTTTATCACTATAGAAAACAGAGATTATTCAAAAAATTAAAATAGAACTACCATACAGTCCAGCATTTCTAATTTTAGTAGTTATTCAAAGAAAATGAAAACATTCATTATGAAGCATATAATGTACATGCATGTTTACATTATTTATAATAATTACAATAAGGCATTATTTGCAGTAGCCAAAATACAGAAGAATCTAAGTATTCATGGATACATCAATAGATAAAGAAGATGTGAGATACATAGAGAAAGGGAATTAAGGGGTACAAACCTCCAGTTATAAAATAAATAAGCCATAGGGTTGTAATATAAAGCAAATGGATTATGATCAACAATATTGTAATGGTTTTTTGGGGGATGACAGTTAGTAGATTTATAGTGGTGATAATTTCATAATGTATGCCAATGTCAAATTACTGTTCTCTACTTTTAAAAGCCTCTTGATGAAAGTGAAAGAGGAGAGTGAAAACGTTGGCTTAAAGATCAACATTCAGAAAACAAAGATCATGGCATCTGGTCCCATTACTTCATGGGAAATAGATGGGGAAACAGTGGAAACAGTGTCAGACTTTATTTTTCTGGGCTCCAAAATCACTGCAGATGCTGATTGCAGCCATGAAATTAAAAGATGCTTACTCTTTGGAAGGAAAGTTATGACCAACCTAGATAGTATATTCAAAAGCAGAGACATTACTTTGCCAACAAAGGTCTGTCTAGTCAAGGCTGTGCTTTTTCCAGTGGTCATGTATGGATGTGAGAGTTGGACTGTGAAGAAAGCTAAGCACCAAACAATTTATGCTTTTGAACTGTGGTGCTGGAGAAGACTCTTGAGAGATCTTTGGACTGCAAGGAGATCCAACCAGTCCATTCTGAAGGAGATCAGTCCTGTGTGTTCATTGGAAGGAATGATGCTAAAGCTGAAGCTCCAATACTTTGGCTACCTCATGTGAAGAGTTGACTCATTGGAAAAGACTCTGATGATGGGAGGGATTGGGGGCAGGAGGAGAAGGGGACGACCGAGGATGAGATGGCTGGATGGTATCACTGACTCGTTGGATATGAGTCTGAGTGAACTCTGGGAGCTGGTGATGGACAGGGAGGCCTGGCGTGCTGCGATTCATGGGGTTGCAAAGAGTTGGACACGACTGAGCGACTGAACTGAACTGAACTTCTAAAATTAACATAATATTGTACATCAACTATATTTCAATTAAAAGCCCCAAACGTCATCTAGATATGTTTGAAACCATTAAATAATAGAAGATCTGGAAACCATTGAATAATAGAAGGTCTGGAATTTCCAAAAATGGAAATTCTCAGCAAAAATTGAAAATATAAAGAAGAACCAAATGGAAATTTAGAACTAAAGACCGATAAGCACACACACGCACACACAAACCACTCAAGGGTAGTTTCAATACAAGAATGGAGAAGACAAAGAAAAAATAAGTTAGTGAACTTTTAACATACAACAACAGAAATTATCCAGTCTGAAGAACAAAGAGAAAAATAGATGAAAAGATACATAGAGCCTCAGGGACATATCCCAGGATGGTGGAGCCTGGTGGGCTGCCATCTGTGGGGTCGCACAGAGTCGGACACGACTGAAGCGACTTAGCAGCAGGGACATATGGGACTACAACAATTTAAGTCATGTATGTTCGAAGAGAGAGAAGAGAGGTGTCTATTGCTATTATTTCTGCTTGCATGCTAAGTTGCTTCAGTGATGTCCAACTCTGTGACGCTATGGACTGTAGCCCACCATGCTCCTTTGTCCATGGGTTTTCCAGGCAAGAATACTGGAGTGGGTTGCCGTGCCCTCCTCCAGGGTGTCTCTCTGACCCAGGAATCAAACCTGCGTCTTCTGTGTCTCCTGCATTGCAGAAGGATTCTTTAACCTGAGCCACCTGGGAAGCCCCTATTGCTATCATACAGAAATATAACTTATTTTTTACATTAATCTTCCACCTGCCACCTTGCTTAACTCACTTACTAGTTCTAAGAGTTTTTTTTTTTTTAATAGATTCCTTGAAATTTTCTCTGTAGACTTTCTGCAAATAGGGACAGTTTTCTTTCTTATTTTCTGATATGTATGTCTCTTGTTTCTCTTTGTTGCTTATTGCACTGGCTATAACATCTCATATTATTTTGAACAGCAGTAGTGACAGTGGACATTCTTGCCTTGAACATGCTTAGGGCAAAGCTTGCAGTCTTTTACCATTAAGTATGATGTTAGGTATGAGTTTTTTGTAAGTGTGCTTTAAAGTTGAGGAAGTTTCCCTTTATCCCTAGTTTACTGAGAGTTTTGTTTTCTATAAATAAATGATGCTGAAATAAAAAATGCGATGCTGTTTACAATCACTCAAAGAAATACATAAATGTAAATTTAGCAAAACATATGAAGGACCTTTAGAAGTGGATCTAAATAAATGGATAAACATACCAAGTTCATAGATTAGAAGAATCAACATAGTAAAGATGTCAATTCTTCTGTAATTGATACACAAGTATTCAAAATCCCCCAAAGACTTTATAGAGATATACAAGATTATTATAAAATTTATATGGAAAGATAAAGGAACTAGAGCAGCTAAAGCAATTTTGAAAAAGAATAATAAAATGGGAGAAATCATGGGTGACAATACCATGGAAATACTTCCCTTAATTGAAGCAATTTTTCAAGTTCTTAATTCCTACTTCAAGTCCTTTGTATCAAGTTTGTTATTTCTTAAAAATTTTCTTCCTGAGCATGTAAAGGCACAACGGAACAAAATTCACAGTATGAATATTACAAGTAGACAAGTTTTGGTTCAACATAAAGAAAAATTTTTGATAAACATTCAAATGTGGGATATGTTATTTGGGGAAGAGGCACTTAAACTTAAGCTAGAGAAACTTTCAGGTCGCTTCTAACTTTAAGGTTATATAAATAAAGAAAAGCTAAAATTTATACAATGATTTCCTCAAGAGAGAAATTTAAAAAATTGTGAGAATTCCTTTTCAAACTTCTGTAACCACATGGGCCAGTTACTGTAATAAATATCCTCATTTATATATCTATATATATATTATTGGTTCCCTTAACTGGAGAATACTGACTAATACAGGTGGAAAGGAGTTTGATATATTGGAGGAATTGCAAGGAGGCCAGTGTGGCTGGATGGAATAAGAGACTAATCAAAGGGGTTAGGGAAGTGGTGGTAGAGCAGAGGGTGGAAGAATTATGTAGGAAACTGTAGGTCACAGTAAGTCTTGTGGTTTTTACAGTGAATAAGATGGGGAGCTGTTAAAGATATGAGCAGAAAGCGACATTATCTTTCCTATGTTTAAAAGGATTGTTCTGATTGCCCTGTTGAGAACAGATTGTAGGGTGTAAGAGCAGAAGCAAAGAGAGAGTCTTTGGGAAGGAGGATGTTGCAGTAATCTAGGTGAGAGAACTGGATTGGAATGGGGCTGGAGGAGATGGCAGTGGTGCAGGTCAGAAGTGGATTGTTGACTGTAATAGAGACCAGAGTTTTTACTGGTGAATTGGATGTGGAGTCTGAGAAAAAGAGATAAATCAAAGGTAGGCGTCTCAAGTTTTCTGCCTGAGCAGTTGGAAGATCATAGCATTATATTTGATAAAATATAGGCCTGAAAGTTTCACTGGTGTTGAAGAATGTGTCCTCCTGTTCAGTGAGCAGCAATGTGGGCTTCCTTGATGGCTCAGCAGGAAAGCATTCATCTGTAATGAAGGAGGCGCAGGAGATGTGGGTTCAATCCCTGCAGTGGGAATATCCGTTGGAGGAGAAAAATGGCAATCTACTCCAGTATTCTTGCCTGAAAAATCCCCTGGAGAGAGGAACCTGGCAGGCTGTAGTCCAAAGAATCAGACATGACAGAGCACGCATGCACACATAAGCCTCAACATCTGGCTGTTGCTGCTCCTTGGCTCAGATTTGTAGACTTGAGTATATATCTTTTTTCCTTCTTGCCGGTTGCCGCCACATATGTGCCTGGGTTTCCCCATAATTTATGGAGGGTGAATATTAGCCACAGCTTGCATAAGTCATACCAGCGACATGACTTTAAATATTATGAGTGCAATCCAAAGCACTCAGACAGGATAATTTAGAATACCTGTCATTCTGTAATTGGGTTTTATATCACTGTATGAAAAATTTTATATGACTCTTTAACTGGGCTCATTATTCTTTCTTTTTGTTTTGACTCAGACTGTCACATCCCTAAATACCTCTACCTCTAAGGCCAACCTCAGTTATCAAAGTTTTTCTTTCCTTAAAATGCACCTTTGAAATAAACAGGAAAAGACTGGAGGCTTCGTTTTAGAAAAGCTAGAATGTATCATCTTTCAGTGTGTCCAATAAAATGTTAATGTCTAGGGTGAATGACAGTATCAATTTTATACACAGAAGGACTTTAGCCATTTTTTCTGAATGATATTTTCGGGTTTCTCTAGGGCATATTCTGAATATTCTGGATATTTTAATTTTAATTTTCACAAAGGTTTAACTTGCTCCTAATCTCAATAAGAACTGGAGTACAGTATTAGATTTTAGGATACAGTGAGAAAGAATTTGAGTATGAGTTCAGAGGAGTGAGAGAGGAAAAGAAACCAGAAATAACTAGAAGAAATCAAGTTAAACATACAATTATCTATCAAGATCATAATAATCCATGATATAATGTTGAAGTAGATTTTTAGATTGATCCTCAAGACCATTAAGTACAGGGTTGAAAGCAGAACTTCAACATAGAAACATATGTAAAAATTTCAATGAATGAATGAAATAAGATCAAAATATGAGCTTCAAGCAAGTACTGTCAAGAATCATGACTGTGAGCAAAATCAGTAGTTGTGGTCCAGCAACAGCGGAAAGAGCTCATTATCACAGAATGGTGTCATGATAGGTTGACAGGTGAGTATGGAGGGCATTGAGAACTGTCCTGTTATTACAGAATAGTCAGAGGTGCCTTTCTTTAACTTTGTGATGGCATCAACCGTAACCAACCAATGAAAAACGGGCAGAGCAGTCTCTGGAGTGTATGCAATAGTGATGGTCATCTTGGCCAGCCATCAGCTGGGGCTTGCATTTCCACATCCATTACTCTGATAGGAGACCTCTCAACGCCAAGAGACATGTTGTTCCTGGCTTTCTCTGTTTCAAGTGAAATGTTTAGTGCTGACTTTCAGTTTTAAGCTTCACCTCTTCAGAGTTGACATAGATTTTTAGTTGCTGTCCTGGCCGGCTGGTGCACACTTGTTTTCTGTTGGCCACCCATCTTTTATGCTCCCTGAGGTATGACATTAAGTTATGTTTATATCTGCTCATGCTGATATAAGATTATGCTGCCCCGGTGTGGTCTGCTGGCTAGCATGGGAAAGGTGCTCAGGGAAGTCAGAGTTCGAAATGCACACACAAAAGGCAGCACTTTTCTTGGAAATCCTCTATCAGTTTGTCCTTCTCTTATGACACAGTACATTCTGCAGTGGCCTTTTGTTTTGCATGGATCACTTTCCTCCCCAGTGAAGTGTAAGTGTTAAAGGGCATGGAGTTCAGCTTCCCACTCACAACCAGAAACTCTTCTCACACCCCTAACAGTTATCTAGCCCCTGCTCCTGCCTCCAGAAGTCTTACCTTACAACATATCTTTGAGTAGCAGTTTTCTCCCCTTTCATTTAGTTAAACTACTTTATTGACACAAATCATGTCATATTTTAATTAAAAAAGAATACATTTTATTCTAGCTCATTTTATTTCTGCATGGATATTTTTCACTTTTCTTTTAAAATTCTGATCATAATTATCCATGTTTTCTTGAGAATTATATCATAGAAAGAGTTAAACATATTTGAATTATTTATTAATGTATTCTTTTACTTGTTCATCACAATTATTTTCTGTAATTTAGAATCTTTTATGTTCATGGTTTGTTTCCATAGCCTCTCTTGCTTTGTTTGTGAAGTTTTATAATGTTATATAATTAGTCATTTAACTGATGTCTTTTTTTATTAGTAGGTTGCAAAGGTAATGACAATAATCCTTATACCAGTCACTGGAGATTTAAATAAATCACTCATAGATCTCTCAGTGCCAGACCAGCAAATTTTTCATGCATGTTGTTTGAGGGTATTTGATACTAAACACAGGGAATCTTAACTGTGGGTCTGAATCAAACGGACCCATGAATCTCCTGAAATTATATGCAAAATTTTATTTTGCACTTGTAAGCAGTTTTTAAGGAAAGAGATTCCTGAGGACTTTCATTATGCTTTTAGAGAGTTCTGTAAATTTTCCTTCTCCAGATGTTATGAAACTTGTTACTAGAAGGTTATGGGAGCATGCATGAGTTTGTTAGGGCGCCATAACAAATATAATAGACTGGGTAGCTCAATCAACAAAAATGTATTTTCTCACAATTCAGGGACGTAGCAGGGGTGGCTTCTTCTCCTTGGCTTGCGGATGGCTGTCTTCTCCCTGTGTGAGTGGTCTTTCCTCTATGCCTGTCTGTGTCCCAATCTCTTTCTAATCATCAGGACACATTTTACACTAGGTTAGAGTCCATGCTAATGACCTCATATTAATTGATTACCTCTCTAAAGACAATATCTTCAAAGAGAGTCACTTTGTTTAACATTAGGGATTAGAACTTCAACTGTAGATTTTTGGGGAGAGAGCACACAATTCAGCCCATAATAGAACACTAGTTTGAAAATTAAAAATGAAAAAGTGAAAACTGCACGCAGTTCATCCTAGAACAAATATTCCCTGGTCAGAATCTACTTGTCCAGTTCCTACTTGTACAGTTCCTTGCATAGAAATCACCTGCACCAGTTTCAAACTGGTGGCTTCTGTGTGAGCTCTCTGGACCACTGGAGTCTGAATCAATCTGTCAGCAATATTTAGTATCCACTCTGTGCAGAAAGCTGTGCCAGGAACTATAAAGCCTGCAATATTGATTGTACCTGCCAGCCACGGTCAGGTTATATTGTGAAATAACTCTAGCAGATTGGCTTGTGCTATGAAGGGGAGCAGAAGTATAGATATATGAATTGGGTATTTTAAGTCCTGAAATTTAAAGGTCCTTAATGCATGAAGGAAGTCTCCAAAGATGTCTTTCATTTATGTTTTCTTTAGTCCTATGGTTTATATGCTGATGGTGTCTGTAAACAAAAAGTGATTCGAAATTCTTTGTGAAATAGGCTTGTTAAAATCCATTCCATTTACAAAGCATGTTCATAGCTGTGGTAAAGAGAAAGCTGTATATATTACTTTCTAAGCTAATGCATGGTGTTTATCTCAAGGAGACAACTGTCTTTATTTGGGGACCTACATTAGTAGATGTGTTTGATTAACAAGATGAGACCTTCTGGAGTGCAGTGAAATGCAGAGAGATTGCTAAACTGTTCTGACTAGGAAAGAAAAGAAACTTAGGGGTTGGGGTTTGGAGCTGAATGGTCCACAGAGGAAAGGGGAGGAGAGAAAATGTGGGAGGAAAGTGAAGATTCTGAAGAATGGTAGGAAGACTGGAGCCTGGGAAGACACGAGTGTTGAAAATGCCTCGGAGGTGGAATTAGCAGAAGGGAGTTCGAATCCTTAATTGTTAATTATTGGCAGTGCTGTGCAGTACTGTCAGACTGACCTGCTCCTCACAAACTCCTGCCGGCACAGGTTTGAGTATTGGCTGCTAAAAGACAAAGGATGAGGCCAGATGGAGTGAGAAAAGGGAGCACAGTATAATCAGAAAATAAACACATGAATCTACCTAAACTAAGGAATATTACCAATAACGTTGAGGCTGCCTTTACAACATTTTACTAAAGTAAGGCGCAAATTTCTCCCAATTTAGAGGTCTATTTTATTTTATTTGTATTATAAAAATAATATAATCATAAACATTTGTTTGGTCTTTGGAGGCTTCCTCTGGGACAGTGGGCAGCAGATGCCAGCAGAGTATGTGGTGGGGGCAGTGACAGCGGAACAGACAGTTGGGGTCATACTTAGACATGCGTGAGTGAGGATTCATAGTTTGTCTTTAGCTTGGCCCAGGAGTGCAAAGTTAGGGGCTGTTCATCTTGTTGAGGTAGTCATTTTCATCGTTTTTCTTATTCCGAATATGCATACACAGAGTTATTAATGATGTGGGAAAGGGCAAGACGTTGTGCCTGCTTCTGCTGATTCTCTTTCCTGAGTCCTTTTGTAGTCAGATTGGGTCTTGATCTCTCATTCTCCTTGGACAAAGACTCTTAGTTCAAGGCTTGATAACAGTCTTCAGCTTAGCAATATGCACATGTGTGTGTTCTGTCACTTGGTCGTGTCTGAGTCTTTGTGACCCCATGGACTGTAACCCAGGTTACATGGAATTTTGTCCATGGAATTTTCCAAGCAAGAATGTTGGAGTGGGTTGCTGTTTCCTACTCCAGAGGATCTTCCCCACCCAGGGGATTTGAACACATGTCTCTTGCATGTCCTGCACTGGCAAGTGGATTCTTTAGCACTGTGCCACCAGGGAAGCAATATGAATATGACACCCCAAAGGGGACTGTGTGCGCGAAGGTCTTGCCAAGGAAAGTGATGGCACACTCAAACTGGGTAGCTGACTTGAATAAAATTCAACTGAATTGAATAAAGGAACAATTTACAAAGGGGGTGGGGCTTAATGAAGGCCACAAGGGGTAGTGCAGCTTCTCAGGGTTAGTATTTGCTGGGAGCCTTTGCCCTCCTAGGCTGAAAGGAGCAAGGAAAGAAGATGAACCCTGAACCTGGTGAGAGAGCTGTGTGAGTTGGTCCAATTACAAGAGCCGGCTGTTGGGAGAAAGACGCAGATAATCTGGGTGGACAGCAGGGGGCAGCAGGTAGGAGGTGGGAGCCCTGGAGACTGACCTGGTGCCTCAGGTTGGCTGAACCCAACTGGAAGCTTGCTGCAGTCCACACAGGCCAGTTTCCTTGGGGGTGGATAGGGTGGAAAAGGATCTGGAGAGGAGAACATTAGAAATCAACCGATGGCCACGTTATTTTTCTGTTTTGAGGGTTCAGGCATTCTTCAAGTAGTAGGCTGTCTCAGATCCAAGGAATGCCTCGGTTACTAACTTTAGCCCTGCTCAGTGCTGTTTCTTCCAAGAAGCTTTCCTCCTAAGCCCAAGCAGGAGTCTTGCTATCTTCTGAATATCCCTAGCACTGTGTTTGTCCTAGTCATTAAACACAGCAGACATTGCTTTGGATTCAATGTGCGTGAAAACCTCTCTATTAAAATTGTAACTCTTAAGGCAGAGTTGGTATCTCGCTCAAGTTGTTTTCTCCAAAGTGCCTTGCACTATGCCTTGTCTCAACTATTTTCATTAAAAGTATTTTGTTTTTGAAGAAGCTAGTCCCACAACAGGAAGAAAAATTATTCATGCCTCCTCAAGTATGACCAATGTTTGCCTCCAGTTTTCCCTATCACTAAGATAGTCCCATCTCTACGTGGATGGAAAGGACAGCACTTTTCACATGATTCATGCCACCATCCTTCCATGCAGTGTCTACACAGCAGCCAGAGGAATCATAAACTCAGAATTGCATTGGGATGATTATCTTCCTAAATGGTACTGTTACGATTGTTTCCCTTGCTCTGAAGTCGCTTGCTCTTTACCTGCTTCCTGCCTTAACACTTACTCTCAGATTCTCATTAGTTCTATCCTCCAGCTGAACTCCTTTTTCTTCATTGTTTTTGTATATTTTGGATCTTGATTTTGCTCTCAAACATATTATGTCTCCAATTTCTGTTTATTTGCAAATTTTATAAGAAGATAGTCAAATTTTCAATCCAAATGTTGGTGAAAACATCAGAATAGACAATTTATTACAGATTGAATTTGATCTATTAACCAATGCTATTTGTTATCCTTATTTTTCTAGCTACTAATTCATTCACTTGTAATGTTATCCATATTACATTTCTTCATGGAATTAGTAAGTACATAATGTAAAGTTTCAAAGGTCTTTCTGCAACCCCAATACAACATTTTGTGCTGGTCTGGTGATTAGAAAAGGATAATAGGTTAATTCTTATGAATTTTTCTTGCAAGGCCAGGCTGGCTCCTAGTCATTCACACTTAAAAATTTCACATGCCCTGTTAATGATTTGGTTCAAGTTTATTTATTTTTTTGGTTGAAATAAACTTTTTAAGTCTGTAGCTTCCAAAAGCTATATTTGGAAAATGGAACATTGGTTTGCTAATCTTCAGTCTTTTGCCATTCTCTTTTATTGAATACAGTGTCTCAAAATGCTAATGTTTGTCTTGCATTGCACTTGTAAATCATTTCAGTATTGAGGGATAAAATTCATCCCAGATAGATTCACTTGAACTGAGAGCAAGTAAAAAACAAAAACCAACAAATAAAAACAGAAACCCAAAAGCACACACACACACAAACTAAACTAAGCTGATGAGAGTTTTTCGACTCTCCTGTCACCAGTTTCTGATTTCAGTTCTATTTTTCGAATCATGTAAGCGTTGAACTTACCCTCTGTTGGACTGGACAGTAGTATTTAAGTTAAGATAAGAAATTGGATGCTATCTAATATCCACTGTGAGGGATGAGGAGCTATCAAATTTTTGTGCTATGTTTAAGACTAGCTCTGAATATGAAATTCTAATTATTTGAAGACCCCTTTACTTCCATTGATATTGAAGACATAGAATTGAATTTGTTTTTTAACAGAGGCAGCTAAATTAAAATCCACGCTTCTACGAAATGATGTCTTAGATTTATTGAAGAGGTAAAGGAGCTTCATGGTCTTCATGGTGATGTATTCCTTCTCTCATCTTAAGACGTGAGAAAACAATGAATGAAGAGGAGTGCTACTCTGAACCCCACCTGACACCAATTCACTCTTCACTACAGTATGTTTGTGACTTTATGTGAGGAATTAATAAGTGGACAGAAATAATAGCAAGCTAATATCACATATCTATTATGTTTCTCAAACAGGTTTGAAATAAATTTTGGAACTTGTGTATTTATTGTTTTAAAAATTTACTTATTTATTTTACTTTTTGCTCCCTTTTGCCCATTTTATCTCACCCCCACACGCCCATCTGGCAACCAATGATCCGTTCTCACTGAGGTTTTTTAAAGAATGACTTTATATATGAGAAATTGTATCACATTTGTCTTTACCTAGTGTAATGCCCTTGAGCTCCATCCGTATTGTTGCAAATGATGAGATTTCATTCTTTTTTTATGGCTGAATAATATTTCACACACACATATACATACATACGTACATACGCATATCACATCTTCTTTATCTATTCATCTGTTGATGGAAACATAGGTTATTTCCATATATCCATACCTTGACTGTTATAAATAATGGTGCAATGAATATAAAGGTGCGTTTATTCTTTATCTTTCCCAGTTAGTGTTTTCATTTCCTTTAGATAAATACCTGAAAGTGGAATTGCTGGATCATATGACAGTTCTATTTTTAATTTTTTGAGGACTTCCATACTATTTTCCACAGTGGCTGTGCCAATTTTCCCACAAAAAGCAAACCAAAAGTGTTCCCTTTTCTCCACAGCTTTCCAACACTTGTTATTTCTTGTCTTTTTGATAATTCTAACAGGTGTGAAATGATATCTCATTGCATTTTGATTTGCATTTCCTTGACAGTTAATGATGTTGAGAACCTTCTCATGTGCCTGCTGGCCATCTGTATGTCTTCTTTGGAAAAATGTCTATTCAACTCCTCTGCCCATTTTTTTTTAAATTGGATTTTTTTTTTCTGTTAAGTTGTATGAGTTCTTTACGTACTTTGGATGTTAACCCTTTATCAGATATATGATTTGCAAATATTTTCTCCTACTCGGTACGTTGTCTTTTCATTTTGCTGATTGTTTCCTATGATGTGCAGAAACTTTTTAGGTTGAAGTAGTTCAACTTGTTTATTTTTGCTTTTGTGGTCTTTACTTTTGGTGTCAGACCCAAAAAATCATCACCAAGATCTATGTCAAGGAGGTTACCACATATATTTTCTTCTAGAGGTTTTATTGGTCAGGTCTTACAGTCAAGGCTTTAATCCATTTTGAGTTAGATTTTGTTACTGCCTGAAGGAAGTGGTCCAGTTTCACTCTTTTGCACATGGCTGTCCAGTGATCCCAACAGTGTTGATTTAAAAGATTATTATTTCCTTATTGTATATTCTTGACTCTTTTATTGTAAATTAATACATCATATTTGTTTGGGTTTCTTTCTGGGCTTTCTGTATAACATTGCATTGATCAATGTGTCTATTTTAATGCCAATATCATACTGTTTTAATCACTATAGCTTTGTAATAGTGTTTGAAATCAGAAAGTTTGATGCTTCCAGCTTTCTTCTTTCTCAAATTCCTTTGTCTATTTAGAGCCTTTGTGTGTTTTTAAAAAGCTTATTCTATCTGTTTTTTAAAAAAGATGATTCTCCTTAAAACAAAGATGAAAGCAAAACAAAAGACCCACTAGGTCTCTCTGTTATTTGTTAGTAAAGTATTACAGTGTAATGGGCTTCCCAGGTGGCACTAATGGTAATCTGCCTGCCAATGCAGGAAACGTAAGAGATGCATGTTTGATCCCTGGGTCAGGAGAAGTGGGAAATGGCACTCCACTCCAGTATTCTTGCCTGAAAGATTCTATGGGCAGAGGACCCTGGTGGGCTATAGTCCATGGAGTCAAAAAGAGTCAGACACAACTGAGCGACTGAGGACATATCCACACATGATATAATAGATGGTTCCACGTGGTAAGCTTCTTGCTCTTTTGTTTTGCTGTGTGTGTATTGTTTATTATCTCCTCGCCCCTCAGACAACAACAACAAGCCAGAAACTCCTACAATAAACTAAGCCAAAATAAAAATTGATAAAAAATCAAATTGAAAGCAGTCTCCTTGAACTGGAAACTCTGGTTCTGGGTAATAAAGATCAGGGCTGCTTCTAACCTGACTTTTGGTGTTCCCATGCCATTCAGCTGTTTCTGTAGTGCTTATTCTGCTCTTTTTATGTTTATGCACCTTTAAAATGTATTTAGATGACTTTTAAGTGTACTAATAATATTCTTTTCTGGATTAAGAATAAACTGTAGTTATCCCAAGATCTCAGATCTGTAGTGATAATAGCAACCATGAGCAGAGAGGCATTCTCTCAGGTCTATTTACCCAATATCGGTTTGACTTGATATTGTACCATTTATAGGTCATGAAATTAGCTACTTCCTTTTTAATTTTACCTCTCAACATTTGACTTTTGCTTTCCTCTTAGTTCAACACAATAAAATTCCAAGTCTTATTTTAAAGAGTCTTTCAGTTGTAACATCTAAGGAATTTAGCATAAAGAAAAATGTGCACAGAAAGGTTATATTATGCTATGCTCCTTCTTTTGTGTTTTGTTTATTGCTATGTTTGTGTATATGCTTTAAGTTTGGATCTTTGATCCAATTTTTTATTTTTGTAAGCAATGACCTTGATAAGGTAAACCAGTAGAGCTGTGCATTCATTAAAGATATTAAAACACAGCTGCTGAAAAGGAGTACTTGGTCTCCTCAACAATTCCACCTCAACATCCCACCTCATGGGTTGCAATTCTTGGAAACTACATTTATTTCTTATCAAATGAAAACTGAGCAATAATTTAACAATCTTTTCAACTATAAGAAAATCTTCTAAGTAGAGTGTGGTTTTGTTTATTGTCCATTTTCTGCTGAGGAAGGACAAAAAGAATTTATATTGAATTACACATGAAGGATGGAATAAGTCTCAACTGTGAATAAGTTGTCAACAGTGAATGTTATTAAATATTAGAAGGCTATTAGAAGGAAATTCTTTCAGCTTTTGGTGAAGTCAGGAGGAGAGATAAGGTAGAAGTGGGGTCATTGAGAAATAGCATCGGAAGTGAGACATTATATCTGATAATTTTCAGAGGGGCTTTCCCAATAGGATAAGATATTGATATATTAGATATATTGAAAGGAGTTTAGACTTTACTCTCTCTGGGAGTTCAAGGTGGATATTGGAGAGAGACTGGATAACAAACAGCATTTTAAGATCTTAGTTAATATTAGAGTTTTATGATTAATTAAGCCTTTTAACAATTCAGTTGCCAGGCTGTTTTACAGAAATCACCTTTTTCTGTTAAACCAAAGCATTGCAAAATTAGAACACTGTTATGTGGAAAGTTCTTTTGCATTTTGAGAAGACTCTTTTTCTTTTTTTTTTATTGCTAAATTTAGGCATTCGCATTTAGCAAGTAAAACTGATTTGAATGTGATTTTCCAAGGTTGAAGGTGATTTTACTCTTTTCTTTTTCATATTTAGTGTATTGATCTTGTATGTAAATTCCATAGATGGTTAGTGGTAAAGAGGACTACTTTGAGTAATCAGTGTGAATTTACTCATGAAATTTCTTCCACTCCACCCAAACTCCCTACTTCCTACTGTTTCATTTTGTAGAAGCTTAAGATTACTACATAATAGTCACTGCTCATAACAGTGAGCAAATGATGTTGGACAGGACTTTCAACCTTGACTGAGAGCTGAGGTCCTTGGTTAGGTCCTCTAGCAGACCCCAGTTCAGATATCTGGGAGAACTTCTCGAGACCACTATCCTTCCTTGCCTCCTAATGGGTTTTAACCTTTTCTTGAGTTTTACTATTACAAAGAATATTCAATGAACATTTCTATATACTATTTCAAGTGTACATATCTGAAGAATAAATTCCTGGAAGTGAAAAATTTGAAAGTTAATGCATAGAAAATTTAATAGATAGTTCCAAGTTTTCCTATAAAATAATTTAAATTCAGTGTTAGAGGGCTCCTGTTTTGAAGGATCTCTTTTAGTAGAAAGAATTTCACGGTCCCATATATGACATGATTATACTTACAGTTTTTATTTTTTTCCTGTCATGTAGTGATATCACTGCATTTAAAAAGTTTGAATTTTAGTTTTCAAAACAGCAGCATTCTATATTTGAAAAAAACATGTTTGTGCATGTTAGTTGGCTGTTAAAGCTTGGTTTATGTACTTCAGTGGTCTGCTGCACATAGTTTGGAATCATACACTAGATTGTGAGCTTAACTAGACGCAGGCTTATGCTTTGGCCCCTGTGGTATTTGGCACAAATTTTGCCCATTGCCCTGAATTTTGCACATAAAAATATTAGTTGATTTGTATATTTTTCATGTTCACTATTTGAACTGGGATCTCCTGCATTGTAGGTGGATTCTTTAGCAGCTGAGCTACCAAGGAAGCCCAGATAAGTTTTTTACCCTCCTCCAGGGGATATTCCCAACTCAGGGTTGAACCCAGGCCTCCTGCATTGCGGGCGTGTCTTTACTGTCTGAGCCACCGGGGAAGCCCATGAACATTGGAGTGGGTAGCCTATCCCTTCTCCAGGGGATCTTCCTGACCCAGGAATTGAGTCAGGGTCTCCTGCACTGCAGGAGGATTTTTACCAGCTGAGCTACCAGGGAACATTGTTCACTATTAGTTGCTTCAAACTAAGGTTTTAATCTTCTCAAACTCACCATGGGGGAGAAAAGCCAATTCTCACAGCTTTCCCTTAGATCCATTCCCTAAAATGAGGCTTTTTGAGGTTTTCTAAGGATTATTTTTGTTCCTTTTATTTTATTTCAGTAGGAAAATAGGGAAAAATCCTCCCCCTTTCTGGTTGCCTCCAGTTAACTGACATCAGCATTGAGAGTAGCAATGAGTCTTAAAGGGCTAGGATGGGGGCTTGGACAGGAAGTGTTGGGGATTAGGGTTGAATTGCATGCCAATTGTCATGTGAAAATGTAAATCTGTGTGTGTTTTTTTTTTTGCCATGTCTATTTATGAGTAGCCAGAAATCTGAGTTTTATGTTCCATTAAAAAAAATCTAATTAAAAATAAAGTATGTCATGGACCAAACAAAGCAAATTTATGGGCTTTATTTGGTGTGTAGCTTGTAGGTTTATAACTTTTGTGCAAAGAGATCTTTATGCTCAGGCTTATATTTAATGCCATTTGACTTCTCTTTATTGTAAATAGCAATTCAAATCTCACTACCACTCTTTAATAATATCATGTCAAACATATGAAGGTTTATTTTTAACAGCTAGCTTCTATGTTCTGTTAGGACAGAAACTGAGACCACTTGGCATATTGTTGTGTCTGGTTCTATTATAGTTAGTACTCAATATTTGTTGACTGTCTTAATATCAGAAAATTGGATTTCCAAATTTATTGGGTAAATACTGAGATAAGTGGCAATCATAATGTCTAGTAGAGAGTGACATACAAAATATAAAATCTCAAAAAGTTGATAGTATTTCATTTTATGCACTATTTGAATTTCTTTATTTCTGTTTTTTCCTTTGTATTTTATTTGCTTGTATTTCTTTATTTCCTTTAGTTTTTATAGGAGAGAAAAATATTGAACATAGGTTGCTTAGGGCCTTTCAGAACAATAATTTTTTAAAAAACGTTTTCTTTGTGCTCACAAAATACATGTCTTTTAAAAATATGGACTTCAAATGTTCTGCCCCATTTATTGTAAACTACCCAGATGTCTTGGCAATTACAACATTTTTTATATCCAGCTTGCTTCTTGCTCTCAGAAAGCGAAAAAGAAATCTTTGGTAAAAAGTTTCTTCAATTTAGTTCTGAAAATGTGATCACCATTTGTTTTCCTACCAAATCGTGCCACTTTCATGCTTCCTTATTTTCCTTTCTCAAAATCCAATTCAACTATTTGCTTGAAGGCACTCATTATACCTTCCTCATTATGATTTATTTTCCTTCCAGGAAGTGTGTTAGTCACTCAGGCCTGGACTATAGCTCACCAGGCTCCTCTATTCATGAAATTCTCCAGGCAATAATACTGGAGTGAGTTGCCATTCCCTTCTCCAGGGATCTTCCACATGCAGGGATTGAACCTGATCTCTCGCATTGTAGGCAGAGTGCATTGCAGACAGATAGTAGAGATACCATCTGAGCCTTGCAGGAAGCCAGGAAGGTGGCTGTCAAAGTGTGGTCCATAGAACCTCAAAGGTCCGTGAGCCTTGATTCAGGAAATCTATGAGATCAAAATTATTTTCATAATAATAGTTTTTTGGGGGCCTCTTTTATTATATTAACATTTGTACCAATAGTGCAAAGGCAAGGGTGAAGGAAACCCTTGGAATTTAGCAGGAGTGAAGGCAGTAAGAATTTAAGACAACACTAAAATAAAGAAAGAATGTCCGTTCACTGCATATCATAGTACAGTGACTGTCCAAAGAAAATAAAAATTAAATAAAAAAACCAACTGATTTATTTGACTACACTAGGTCAGCATGCGGGATCTTTAGTTGCAGCATGTGGAATCTAGTACCCTGACCAGGGGTTGAACCCAGGCTCCTTGCATTGGGAGTGTGAAGTCTTAGCCAGTGGATCACCAGGATCCCCCAAATACTTTTTTTTTGACTCATAAACTGAAGCCTTCAGAGGTGATTTGGAGTTGCCCATTGCTTAGGTTAGGAAAGCAAGCTCATAGAGAAATAGTAGAATGGATAAGCAGTGCTTGGTGCAAGGGCTCAGTAAAGATTAGGGTTTAGTGCAAGAAAAACAATAAACAGTTCAATTGATTTTGGTAAATTTATAGAGGTATGTAAACATCACCACAAGCCATTTTTAGAACATTTCTGTTACTCCTCCAATTTTCCTCAATCTTGCTTGCAGTTAAGCCTAATTCTGGTCCCCTCAGTTACAGGCAATTTCTGATCTGCTTTTTGCTTCTTTAAATTTGTCTTCTCAAAATATTTCATATAAGTGGAATCTTGTAAGTAGTCTTTTATATCTGGCTTCTGTCACTTAGTATGTTTGCAAGGCTCATCTGCATTGTAACATGTATCAGTATTTCATTGCTCCATTCTTTTTTGTTGTGAAACAATAGTCTGTGGTTTGTATATGCCGCATTTTATTTATCCCTTCCTCAATTAATGGATATTTGGATTGTTTCTAGATTTTGGTTCTTATGAGTAAGATGACTACATATATTTAAAAGGTACTGTTTTAATTCCTTTGTTGATTTTTAAAATTCTGTTTTAAAGTATAATTTTCAGTTACCATACTTTCCATTTCCAGAATTTCCATTTAATTTCTAGTCTGTATAATTTCTAGGTCTTCTTTGGGATTCTTTATTCATTGCAATCTCAGACTAGATTTGTTGTATATGGCCTTTATTATGTTGAGGTATATTCCTTCTATGTCCACTTTCTGGAGAGTTTTTATCTTAAATGAGTACTGAATTTTGTCAAAAGCTTTTTCTGCATCTATTAAAATGATCATATTGTTTTTGTTCTTCGATTTGTTGATGTGGTGTATCATATTGATTCAGTTGCAGATATTGAAAAATCCTTGTATCTTTGGGATGAATTCCACTTGATCATGGTGTATGATTTTTTAAAAAAAATGTGGTTTGATTCATATTGCTAATATTTTGTTGAGGGTTTTTGCATTTATGTTCATCAGTGATATTGGCCTCTAATTTTTTTTGGGGGGGTGGTATCTTTGTCTGGTTTTGATATCACAGTGATGGTGGCCTCATAGTATGAATTTGGGAGTTTTCCTTCCTCTGAAATCTTTGGGAGCAGTTTCAGAAGGACAGGTGTTAACTCTTCTCTAAATGTTTAATAGAATTTACCTCTAAAGCTATTAGGTCCTGGACTTTTGTTTTCTGGAAGTTTTAAAGTCACAGTTTCAATTTCAGTGCTTGTGATTGGTCTGTTCATATTTTCTATTTCCTCCTGGTTCAATCTTGGGAGATTGCACCTTTCTAAGAATTTGTCCATTTCTTCCATGCTGTCAATTTTATTGGCATATGATTGCCTGTAGTAGTCTCTTACAATTCTTTGTATTTCTGTGGTGTCAATGGTAACTTCTCCTTTTTTGTTTCTAATTTTACTGATTTGAGTCTTCTCCTTTTTTTTTCTTGATGAATCTGGCTAAAGGCATATCAATTTTATCAGCTTTTAGTTTCATTGGTCTCTGCTATTTTTTCCTGTCTCTATTTCATTTATTTCTGCTCTGATCTTCATGATTTCTTTCCTTCTATTAACTTTAGGTTTTGTTTGTTTTTCTTTCTCTAGTTGCTTTAGGTGTTTAAGACTAGGTTGTTCATTTGAGATTTTTCTTGTTTCCTGAGGTTGTAAACTTCCCTCTTGGAACTGTATTTATCACATTTCATAGGTTTTGGATTGTTGTGCTTTAATAAAATTTCATTTGTCTCTATGTATTTTTGATTTTCCCTTTGATTTCTTCTGTGATCCATTGGTTGTTTAGTAGCATAATGTTTAGCCTCCACATATTTGTGTTTTTATAGTTTTTTGTCTTGTTTCCTTTTCCTTTATTTCTAATCTCATAGTGTTGTAGTCAGGCAAGATGCTTGCTATGATTTTAATTTTCTTAAATTTTCCAAGGCTTACTTTGTGTCCCAGTACATGGTCAATCCTGGAGAATGGACCCTGTGTACTTGAGAAGAATGTGTATTCTGCTGATTTTAGATGGAATGCTCTATAAATATCAGTTGAGTCCATCTGATCTAATGTGTTATTTAAGGGCTGTGTTTCCTTATTGATTTTCTATTGAGATGATCTGTCCACTGATGAAAATGGATTTTAAAGTCCCCTCTATTATGTGTTACCATTGATTTCTCCCTTTATGGCTGTTAGTGTTTGCCTTTTATATTGAGGTGCTCCTATATTGGGTACATATATGTTTATAAATGTTATATCTTCTTGAATTGATGTCTTGATCATTATGTAGTGTCTTTCTCTGTCTCTTCAGAGAGTTCAGTTCAATCAAGCATGTCTGACTTTTTGCAACCCTGTGGACTGCAGGATGCCAGGCTTCCCTGTCCATCACCAACTCCCAGAGCTTGCTCAAATTCAAGTGCATTGAGCTGGTGATGCCATCCAACTACCTCATCCTCTGTCGTCCCCTTCTCCTCTTGCCTTCAATCTTTCCCAGCACCAGGGTCTTTTCCAGTGAGTCAGTTCTTCCCATCAGGTGACCAAAGTATTGGAGCTTCAGCTTCAGCATCAGTCCTTCTCTGTCTCTGATAACACCCTTTATTTTAAAGTCTGTTTTGTCTGATATGAGTGTTGCTGCTCTGGCTTTCTTTTGATTTACATTTTCATGGAATACATTCTTTCATTCCCTCACTTTCAGTCTGTATGTTTTCCTAGGTCTGAGGTGGATCTTT
Organism: Ovis canadensis; assembly: GCF_042477335.2. NCBI lineage: Eukaryota > Metazoa > Chordata > Mammalia > Artiodactyla > Bovidae > Ovis > Ovis canadensis. Next base: position 37,627,225 of record NC_091250.1, on the reverse strand, counting down.
TGTAAACAACATACATATGGGCCTTGTTTTTGTATCGATTCAGCCAGTCTATGTCTTTTGGTTGGAGCATTTAATCCATTTATATTTAGTGTAATTATCGAGATGTATGTTTCTATTATCATTTTCTTATTTATTTGCCATTTTCCTAATTATTTTAGGTAAAAAATAATTGACTTAATTTTTGGTAGGTCTTTTTTCATCCTTTCCTCTTTTGTCCTCTACTCTTTGGCTTGATGACTGTCTTCAGTGTTGGGTTTTATTTGCTTTTTCTTTTTTTGTGTATCTGTTTTGGTTTTTGGATTTGCTGTTCCCATGAGGTTTTAATATAACAGTCTGTATATGGATAACATTGTTTTAAGTTGCTGGTCTCTTTCCCACCTAGAGGAGTTCTTATAACATTTGTTGCAAAGCTGGTCTGGTGGTGTTGAATTCTTTTAGCTTTTGCTTGTCTGTAAAGCTTTTGATTTCATTTCTCTGTCGAATTTGAATGAAAATTTTGCTGGATAGAGTATTCTCTGTTATAGGTTCTTTTTTTTTAATCACTTTAAATATATCTTGCCACTTCTTTCTGGCCTACAGAGTTTCTGATTAGAAATCAGCTTATAACCTTATGGGAGTTCCCTTGTATATTACTTGTCATTTTTCCCTTGTTACTTTTAATATTTTTTCGTTGTCTTTAATTTTTTGCCATTTTGATTACTATGTGTCTTGGTGTGTTCCTCCTTGGATTTATTCTGCCTGGGATTCTCTGCATTTTTCCTCATCTGGATGACTGTTTCCTTTACCATGTTATGGAAATTTTCAGCTATTTTCTCTTCAAATATTTTCTCAGGTCCTTTCTCTCACTCTTCTCCTTCTGGAACCCCTATCATGTTAATGTTGGTGTGTTCAATGTGGCCCGAGAGGTCTCATAGACTGTCTTCATTTCAACTCATTCTTTTTTCTTTATTCTGTTCTGCAGGAGTGAGTTTCGCCATCTGTCTTCTGGGTCACTTTTCCATTCTTCTACCTCAGTTATTCTGCTACTGATACTTCTAGTGTATTTCTCATCTCAGTTATTGTATTGTTCATCTCTGTTTGTTTGCTCTTTAATTCTTCTGGGTCTTTGTTAAACATTTTTGCATCTTCTGGATACTTGCCTCCATCCTTTTCCCAAGACCATGGATCATCTTCACTATCATTATTCTGAATTATTTTTCCAGAAGGTTTACTATCTCCCCTTCATTTAGTTGTTTTTCTGGGAGAGACTGAGAAACTTGGTTAACACCAAAGCCATAATTTCCATTTATAGAAACAGAGCCAGTTTTTTTCAGGTAATCCTTTTGTGGATGTAAATGGAATTCCCTTTGAAGATTATTCATACTATACCACATAGATGCAAGAAAAACCTCTATTAATCTGAAGAAATGACAGCTACTAGTATTTATAATTAATAGTAGAAAGATAATTAGCCCTACACAGAATAATATGTATGTTCTATATCACAGTATTATTGTGTATTTTTAGCAGGGCATTGTATTTGTAGATTGATTAAATGCATTCACTGTTAGAAATTTCCTGGGTACAGATATAAAAATTACTTGGCATATATTTTATAAAATACAATGAACAGTTTTATTTTTAATTCATATAAATGATAGAACCCATAGTTATTTTGTTTATAATTTTACAAAGAGTCCAGTTTGTTTAGGTAGTATTACTACAGAAACATTTGTAATTACTTTTTCAGGTTTCAGAAGAAATTATTTTTCAGAGAATTAAATAATTTATATTTTCAAGACCCTGTAAAATATAATAGTGACTTCAAGGAAAAAGACTTGTTTCCTGTCTTATTTGGTGTTTTAAAAATTACTTGTATATTTATTATTTCCTGCAGGATCAATTGTACAACCATTTGAATAATTTAGATCTTTTCAAACTTTACTTCTGAATATACTAGTTGATTGAAATAAAGACTCTCCCATGACTTTATCTAAACAACAACTTTAGTTCTATTTTATATGATACTATGTCCCACATCAAGTAAGTATTCAATAAACGTTTGCTGAATTGATTAATGAATACTTGTTCTCGCCAGTGTTAACTTAACAGTCTAGAAATTATAAGCAAGCATGAATATTGTTATTTTCATTGAATGAAATCTCTCCTCAGATCCTTGGAGTCAATATTTTCTTTGATTTAGGAGACAAATTAAAGAATGACATTTTAAAAGTCTCCAGATACAGCCCTACTAGTGCAAGATGTTGAAGGTCAGTCCCAAGTCTATCTTAACTTCTTGCAGGGCAGCTCTGTTCTGCGAGGTGGCTCAGGGATATTAAGTAACCCTATCGTGATGCTTTGCCATCCCTTAAAGCAATGCTCTTTAAACTTCGTGGGTATATAAACCATATAAAAATCTTATTAAAATGCAAATTATGTCATTTATTAACCAACTATAGGCCTGGTATTCTTTGTTTTGTCAGGTACTTTATGCTTGTCTTAATGCAAAATGAGAGCCTGGTGAAGCTTATTATTTCAATTTATTTGCTTAAAATATGAATAATAAATAAAGCATAAATTGTTACATTTATTTCTCTCAGAGGCACAGTTCAATCCTTGTGTTGATTATGAAGCACTATATTGTCTCATTTGGATACTGTGGGAATCATTGAATGCCATTAATGATTGGTGAATCTAGTCTGTGTGCTGTCCTTTAGGGCCTGTTAGAATAGGCTTGTATACTAGCTCAAATCACCCTTTGTAGTTTATTTATTAAACTGAACTGTATTCTTCCATAGTTCAAAGCCTTGATATTTTTCAGATATCTTTGCCTCCATAATAATCTTCTTCCATACTCTGGGCTAACTGCTACATTCATTGTTGCTTTATTTCTGCTGACTTTAAATTGTTGATGTCTGCCAAATTTTATAACTTCCTGGAGTAGAAAGGGAAATTAACATGAACCATAGTGCACTTGAACAAAATACATACTACAGTTAGAGGCTGAGTGAACAAATATATGCTGAAAAGCCTCTCAGTATTGTCTCTTATTAAGAGTCTTTGGTTTATCTGATTTCACATATTTTTATTTTAACATACCATATTCTTTAAAAAAGGTGGATTGTTTTTATTATCACAGGCATTTGATAGTAGAAAAATGACCCTTGCACAGAGAGTTATAGTAGTTGGCCAGGTAGATTATAGGATGACAATTGCTTCTAGACTATAATACAATAGACTTGTAAAGGTAAATAGGAGACAAAATTGTGTAGATGGTTATACTATTTTCCAAATATATATATGTGTGTATATAATATAAGCATATTATATCACATAATATAATCATATCTCTATATAATATTTATATGACCAGTTAAATTGGTAAAGGAATGGAATCAGAATGAAATTTTATTTTTGTCTCCTTCAGCCCCTTTAAAATTAATTTAGTGTGGAAAGCTTCTTACCCTAAATGTAAATTTAAAAATGAATTCTCTAAATTACAAAACACAGTATTGATTTAGAATACAGGATGTGAAGTTTTAATGATCCAAACTCCAAACTTCTAGATCAAATCTTCTCTCCTCTTTCAGCCAGCACAGTATTCAGGTGGGCTCCCTGTTTTTGGAAAGAGTATATGGATAGCTTCTCCTCCTCCTGCTCTTGGTCTGATGTTTCCTGACCTGATGTCAAGCCCTTCTGTAACTGTGCACATGGGAGAAAGGAAAGAAAAGGGGATAAGAAAGTCCTCAGTGGAATCTTTAGTGCTGTAAGCTAGCTTTGGCTCCTGGGTGGGCAGATGACTGACTTATGACTCTTATGGAGTATCTTGGTGGATTCCTCAGATCCTTATATCTGAGACTTCTTGATGCCATGCCTCAGCAGGCACATTGCTCTTTCTGTGTGATCTTCTGAGATGTTTCCACCAATCCCTAGGAATTCTAAGTCCACTTTCAACTTTTCATTGCTGGAATCCCTTCACCCTTCTAGAGACCCAAGACAATTCCAATCCCTGCACTTTTTTACGTAGGAAATTTTCACTTATCTTTAAACCTGAGCAACTCAGAGAAGAAGTCTAGGCTGAGTGTCATGCAGCTGGGGACCACCTGGTTCCTCCTGAGCATTCAGCCTTTGTACCCTCCAAGGCAATGTCAGGCTCCAGCCCACCGTATTCCCATTTTGGGGCTGCATATTACACTCTCTTATTAGTTCTCTTGAAGCTTGGGTTCCTTCCTTCATCATTGAGCTTTAAGTGTAGGATGAGCATTCCCAATGCTTCTCTGTTGGGTATCAATATCTCAGAGATGGGGATGTCTAATATCTCAGTAACTCCCCAAATCTTTCTTTGAAAGTTTTCCTCTCTCCTGTTTGGGTTTCATTTTTGCATCCCTGATGTGGTTAAAAATTCTGAAAGCCCTGGGAGACTCCTCCCTCTTCTACTTTTTAAAAATTAAAAAGTCCATTTGAGTCTGGCCCTTCTCTCTGGTATGCAAGATCAATCATGTTTTGGTCTTGACTGAAATTCAACTTTAGAAAACATAACACAAGAACAGAAGCTTGTGCCTCAAAATACTAACATTGGCTGTGAAGAGGTGGTAAGATGAGGTTACAAGTGTTTTAGTTTGAACTTGTATGTATTTTCTCACTTTTTGTGACTATATACCTTTTTTAACTTAAAATATATTATTGAAAAGCAACATGTTTTTACTTTCTGGCTTTTAAAATCTAGCAGTAAATTAGTTGTTTTTATCACTAGCTTGGTTCTTATTTCTTGGTTCACTCCCTAAATACTGCCCTAACTTATGATATAATTAGGGAAATATGTATAAATGCCATGTTTTTAAAGAGTCAGTTTAATATTCAAAAGAGACAGTGAAAAGCTTAGAATTTTATAAGTATAAAATGGCTTTTCTTGTTGAAGACAAATATTGCCTGATTTAATGAAAGTTCTAAAAGCTCTGTGTAATCCTAGGTTTGTCTCTATCTAGGGATCCCTTCTCCAATTTATAAAAAATGTAAAAAGAATAGTCCCTTCTCCCCTTGTAAGTAGCAACACATCAAATTTCCCCATGGTTAGGGGAGATGATGGAGAACGGAATAGGGTATATACAGAATGAATGAAGTCATCTTAGTTGACAGGTGCAGTATAGCTTGGCAACCTGGAAACAAGTGACACTTGGAAATATAGGCAAGGAGACATTGGTGTCAAAACTCACTTGGTGCCATGTATTCTCTAACCCCTAGAATAGAGGTTAGGATCCGAACTCCAGTCCATAGGTAGGTCCTTGGAAAGAATATAGTATTCAGGCCCCTGGTTTTGAAAATACTGTTGTTCTGGGTATTTTATAGAATCAAAATTCTAATTCACTTAATATGTAGAATAAGGAGAGTCTTTTCAGTACTTAGTACCAGTGAATAAACTGGTATGAAGTAGAGTCAAGGGCTCAAAAATAGAATAAGAGAATAGTTTTGTTGTTTAACTTCAAATACAAGATCAGAGATGGACCAGAAGAAGGATTATAGATGTGAGGATTATAGATGAGGATTATAGATGCTGAATCCTGAGTATTAGATTTGGGTTCCTTAGATTTTATCTGCAGGAGGTTAGATTAAGTTTGGAGTGGGGATGGTGGTGAGAGGTTTGAGCTTACAGAATGGAGGAAGTGTGACAGTAGATGCTAGGGCTTAAAGGCATTAAGGTTTGGGTTTCTTCTATAAAACTCCTAGAGGAAAACATAGGCAACACACTCTCTGACATAAATCACAGCAGGATCCTCTATGATCCACCTCCCAGAGTAATGGAAATAAGAGCAAAAATAAACAAGTGAGACTTAATTAAACTTAAAAGCTTTTGCACAATGAAGGAAACTAAAAGCAAGGTGAAAAGACAGCCTTCAGAATGGGAGAAAATAATAGCAAATGAAACAACTGACAAAGAATTAATCTCAAAAATATATAAGCAGCTCCTGTAGCTCAATTCCAGAAAAATAAATGACCCAATCAAAAAATGGGCCAAAGACCTAAACAGACATTTCTCCAAAGAAGACATACAGATGGCTAACAAACTCATAAAAAGATGCTCAACATCACTCATTATCAGAGAAATGCAAATCAAAACCACAATGAGGTACCATCTCACGCCAGTCAGAATGGCTGCTATCAAAAAGTTACAAACAATAAATGCCGGAGAGGGTGCAGAGAAAAGGGAGTCCTCTTACACTGTTGGTGGGAATGAAAACCAGTATAGTCACTCTGGAGAACAGTGTGGAGATTCCTTAAAAAACTGGAAATAGAATTGCCATACAACCCAGCAATCCCACTGCTGGGCACACCGAGGAAACCAGAATTGAAGGAGACACATGCACCCCAATGTTCATCGTAGCACTGTTTATAATAGCCAGGACATGGAAGCAACCTAGATGTCCATTGGCAGACGAATGGATAAGAAAGCTGTGGTACATACACACAATGGAATATTACTCAGCCATTAAAAAGAATGCATTTGAATCAGTTCTAATGAGGTGGATGAAACTGGAGCCTATTATACAGAGTGAAGTAAGTCAGAAAGAAAAACACCAATACAGTATACTACCACATATATATGGAATTTAGAAAGACCCTATATACGAGACAGCAAAAGAGACACAGATGTAAAGAACAGTCTTTTGTACTCTGTGGGAGAAGGCGAGGGTGGGATGATTTGAGAGAATAGCATTGACACATGTATATTACCATATGTGAAAGAGATCACCAGTCCAGGTTTGATGCATGAGACAGGGTGCTCAGGGCTGGTGCACTGGGATGACCCTGAGGGACAGGATGGGGAGGGAGGTGGGAAGGGGTTTCAGGATGGGGGACACATGTATACCCATGGCTGATTTATGTCAGTGTATGGCAAAAACCACTACAATATTGTAAAGTAATTAGTCTCCAATCAAAACAAATTAATTAAAAAAAAAGAAATGGAAAAAAAAGGTTTGTGTTTCTTCATATAATCTTGAAATTACTTACATTTGAACCATTTGAAGGCTTTCTGAATGTGGATTTTCAGACTTTCTGAATGAGTGTCTGGGTGTATTTCAAGAAAATGTGCATGGCTGTGGAGTATCTTACGTGTGATTCTTATGTGCTCTAGAGTCTGAGAAGCATTCTAACTGGGGCTGCCAGTCTCCTCAAGATGAGCTTTTGGTTTGACTGTCTTTTGCTTTCAGCTCTGTTGATATCCCCTTTCTTTAACATGCAGCTCAAATGTTGTCTTATTTTAAGCTATTCTTAATTTTTCTAAATGAAATGAATTATATACAAAGCCGTGATGCCTTCATGGCATTTTTTCTTACTATGTTTTGGGGTAAGATGGCACAGTTGTATGTGTGGCTCTACGGCATTTGGGGATGGGCAGAATGCATTGTGGTCCATAGTCAGTCAGCCTGGATTTAAGACCCAACTCCACCTCTCACCCTCTGTGTAATTTTAATCAATTACTTTTTTTTTTTCAAAAGCTTCACTTTTCTCTGTAAAATGGTTGTGAGAATTGTTGTGAGAATTAAATGAGTAAGTATAGCACTTAATAGAATGTGGCATAGTCTAGATGGTTCAAGGAATTTTTGCTATTGTTATTTGCTGGTGGAAGTTAGCGTGTCGTATTAATTTCTGTCAAGCATTCACTACAGAATTAGGCAGTCAAGAAAACTACTGAAATTGAATTGAATTCATCTCACAAGCAATTTTAAGGTTAAATAAGACAGTGTCTAAGTGGAAAAGACTCGGTTCTCTGGAAAAAAATACCTGAAACTGTTCAATGCAATATTTATGCTTTTGGATTTGAGAGCATGAAAGGTTTTAAAGATACCAGGAAGAGAAAGCAGGACAAAAAGTTGTCAAAGTTTTCCAGAATAACTCTGCAGTGTGTTCAGTATGCTTGTGGTGTATGTCTTATAGATTGCAACTGCTGCTGCTGCTAAGTCGCTTCGGTCGTGTCCAACTCTGTGCGACCACATAGACGGCAGCCCTCCAGGCTCCGCTGTCCCTGGGATTCTCTAGGCAAGAACACTGGAGTGGGTTGCCATTTCCTTCTCCAATGCATGAAAGTGAAAAGTGAAAGTGAAGTCGTTCAGGCGTGCCTGACTTCCAGCGACCCCATGGACTGCAGCCTACCAGGCTCCTCTGTCCATGGGACTCTCCAGGCCAGAGTACTGGAGTGGGATGCCATTGCCTTCTCCATAGAATGCAACTGCCACTTGTTAAATGACCTATGCCTTTCCTGATTTTTCAGTAGTATGCTTATTTAGAAGTATACCAGTTAATTGAATTCAGAACTATCAAGCAACGCAAGATTTCCCATTTGACTTCTAGAATACTTGTGTACGAGACCTCAATTTTCAAATGAGAGACATTCAGTGAATAGTAATAAAAATACATAGAAAATCTATAAGATGTGTGAGATATGCCTGATAATCAGATCTAAGAGCATAAAAATAGCAGAAGTTTTTATTTTCTATTCATTTACTTACTATATTCCTGCCTTTTTCCACAAAGGATTTACAGTCACTAAATAGATACTTTGAAAAAAGGTCATCTTTTTCAAACCCGTAAAACTCAGTTTCCATTTATATTTTCCAAATTGGGTTACTCAAAGCTCAGTATGCAAATTTCTTTGCTTCTTAGGCTCATGTTTATTGTGACTTGTCAAAAAGCTGAATACAGAAAACATTTCATGCAATTAAAATTATGTAATTATATGGATAAGTATATAAAATATATAAATATATTCTTCAGTAAAAGACAAAGGCTATTATTTTCAATAATAAAAATATGTATGACTTTTTCAATCAGTCAAGAATTATTGAATAGTACTTTGCTGGTGGTCCAGTGGTTAAGAATCTGCCCTGAGATGCAGGGGACAATGTTTTGATCCCTGATCAGGGAACTAAGATACCACATTCCATGGAACTACTGAGCCTGTGCACTGTGACTACAAACCCATGCGCTGTAACTAGAGTCTGTGCTCCACGTGATGCAACTGAAGATCCTGTGTGCTGCAACTAAGATCTGAAGCAGCCAAAAAAAAAAAAACAACAAAAAATTGAGTGATCAGTTTCAGAGGATCAGTGGATAATTTTGATTGTAAATAAGTGATTCAGTTGGCAGTAACTGTTCACTTCAAAATTTGGAAAAGATTTTTATATTATTTAAAATATTCTCTTTGCATCATGGATCATATACTTTGACAAGGATTGTGAGTGCAAGCACTTGAATTCTTATAATAAAAATTTCTTTTCAGATTAAGTTTTAAGACTTTAGGACACAATCTAGTAAAGTGTATTAATGAAACTATTAGTTTATGCGGCAGTATGCAGTTGTAGGGGTTCTGGCTTGTTGCAGAGGACTTGCCTTATCAGGATTTTTCTTTTATCCTATAACAATCCCCAAAGATAATTCTCTTCAGAGAAATGTCAAAACCATGTTTCAGTGTAAAATGCCAGTATTCCCACTTCTAGCTTCTAGTCATAATGTAGTAACAAAGACCGTATTTATGCTCCTGCCTCTAACAATTAAAAAAATGGACAAAACATATAAAACAAAAAATTTCACATTAGCATATAGTCAGCAAAGGCTAATCTTTGAGGAAGGAAAACAATTAGATGAGCCTTTGCTTCTTCATGTTATTGTCTGGAGAGAGCTTACTGTCTGTGGAGTAGTATAGGTGAACCAACATAGAATCTGGAGATGTCTCTGAGTTGAGGAAACAGGGTTGAAAAATTGCTGAATAGCAACACAGCTAGAATTCACATGATGGAATACCAGGAAAGAGGGAGTTACTCCGTTGTATATTCTAGAGTTTGTTTTCTAGAGGATTTATTTTTCTTGAGTGTTCAGCTGAGTTTTGAGTATTACATATGTGTGAGGAAATTTCTATCTACTGGAAAGAAGTTAGTGGAGAAATCTGTAGAGGTCCCAGGGAGACGGAATAGTTTGTATTCTCACCAGCCAGAGTGGAAAGATAAATCAGTGAAAGTACTCGGGAGAATAATGTATCAGTAGGAACTAAAAACTGTACTGTTCTTACCCAGTAAAGCCTGAAAGCAAGCCTCACAGGGAAAAAATTTTCCAAATAACTTTTATTAGAATAAAACTTAAGAATATTCAGTAGTTGACAAAGTAATATTCATAATATCTGGCTTGCAAAAGAAGCAGAAATATGTGACACACAATGAAGAGAAAAATCAACAACAGAAATGGACCTGAGTTATCATATGATCGTGCAGTCCCACTCTTGGGCATATATTTGGAGAAAACTCTAATTCAAAAAGATACATGTACCCTGCCGGGAGCCAGTGTGAGGAATCCCGCCCGTGACAAGGTCATGAGGAAGGAAGCTGACATACGCAAGGCGTGCTCAGACTTCAGGGACCCCTCTGGAAATTCCTAAGCATGTACCCCAACAAAAATCTGCCGGTTTTTGTGCTCTGCTTTTCCACTCTTCTGACATTTTCTGGAAAAAGTCAATTCAGGGCTTTAGTCTTCTGCATTTGAAAGAGTGTTTCAATCCAAAAAACCCTCTGATGGCTTTCTAGCCTGCCTGCAGGACTCGTACAGCTGCGCGTGTGATTGTTTGAGGCCTCCTGACCACAGGAGGCACAGGAAGCTTAAAACATCCTAGGAATGTAGGGGCTTCCGAGGAGTCAAAATCTTTAGAATAGGACTGATTAAAGGTTTCATTTGTTGAGTCAATACTTGCTGCTAAATTTTCATATCCTTTATTTTTAGATATAGTTGGTATATAGAAATGCAAGTAGTAAACCTTGTATTAGCAACATTAGATCTTTGAGTTAAGTACCTTCTTTGTTATAACCCACTGCACCTTTGTTCTATAGAGATGTAACTTTAGCGCTTTAAGGAGATGTAGATTAAAGAAAAACACTTCAGGGGAAACAAAATTAACATTCATTAAGGAAGAGAGCCAAAAACTGTTAACAAGCCTCTTGGCCAAAAGATAATGTAAATCACCTGAGACCTTTTGTATACAAAATGATGTATAGAAAGAGTCTGAGCTGCAAACACTACATAATTTTGTGTTACCCATTGATCTCCGTGTTTTATCAAAAGTATAAAAGGCCTTCTGAACAATAAAGGAGGGGGCCAGCTTCTCGGACCAGTTTCTCGAACTAGTCTCTTGGCCTGGTTTCTTGGGACTCTGGCTCCCCCCGTGTCTTTCTCTCTCTTTCTCCTTCTCTCCCTTTCCCTCTCTCTGCTCTTTACTTTAACTTCAGGCTGAATCTCCACCTGGGGCGCGGAGGCTCGCCAGGTCTACTTACTTGCCCTGGCTGTTAAGACTCGCGCGAAAGGGAGCTTAAGGCGAGGCACCCTTAGATATTCAAGCTGGCCCCGGTGGCCCAACGTAGATGGTGCAAATTCCTTGTCTGGAGTTTTATTGGCCTTCCGTGTAAACCAAGCTATTCAGCCCTCTTCCTCCACTTAATTTTCTTACTACACTATAGTTTCTTAATCTAATCTTATATTAATAAATAAACAAGTCTTTCCACGCCAACGCCGTCCACCCTTCGAATTCCCTGGATCCACTGGGGCTGGACCCTGGCAGTACCCCAATGTACAATAGCCAAGATCTAAATGTCCATTGACAGATGACTGGATATATATATGTATGTATGCATACACACACACACATACACACACAATGGAATATGACTCAGCCAGAAAGCAGAATGAAATAATGCCATTTGCAGCAACCTGGATGAACCTAGAGATTATCATATGAAATGAAGTTAGTCAAATAAAGAAAGACAAATATCATATGATGTCCCTTATATGCGGAATCTAAGTTCAGTTCAGTTCAGTCCCTCAGTCGTGTCCGACTCTTTGCAACCCCATGAACTGCAGTACGCCAGGCCTCCCTATTCATCACCAACTCCCAGAGTTTACTCAAACTCATGTCCATTGAATTGGTGATGCCATCCAGCCATCTCATCCTCTGTTGTCCCCTTCTCCTCCTGCCTTCAATCTTTCCCAGCACTAGGTCTTCTCAGGTGAGGCAGTTCTTTGCATAAGGTGGCCAAAGTATTAGAGTTTCAGCTTCAGCATCAGGCCTTCCGATGACTATTCAGGACTGATTCCCTTTAGGATGGACTGGTTGGCTCTCCTTGCAGTCCAAGGGACTCTCAAGAGTCTTCTCCAACATCACAGTTCAAAAGCATCAATTCTTCAGTGTTCAGCTTTCTTTATAGTCCAACTCTCACATCCATACATGACTACAGGAAAAACCAAGACTAGATAAACCTTTGTTGGCAGAGCAATGTCTCTGCTTTTTAATATGCTATCTAGATTGGTCATAACTTTTCTTCCAAGGAGTAAGTGTCTTTTAATTTCATGGCTGCAGTCACCATCTGCAGTGATTTTGGAGCCCCCAAAATAAAGTCTGCCACTATTTCCACTGTTTCCCTATCTATTTGCCATGAAGTGATGGGACTGGAAATGAACAGAGATCATTCTGTCGTTTTTGAGATTGCATCCAAGTACTGCATTTCAGACTCTTTTGTTGACCATGATGGCTACTCCCTTTCTTCTAAGGGATTCCTGCCCACAGTAGTAGATATAATGGTCATCTGAGTTAAATTCACCCATTCCAGTCCATTTTAGTTCTCTGATTCCTAGAATGTTGATGTTCACTCTTGCCATTTCCTGCTTTACCACTTCCAATTTGCCTTGATTCATGGACCTAACATTCCAGGTTCCTATGCAATATTGCTCTTTACAGCATCGTACCTTGCTTCTATCACCAGTCACATCCACAGCTGGGTATTGTTTTTGCTTTGGCTCCATCCCTTCATTCTTTTTAGAGTTATTTCTCCACTGATCTCCAGTAGCATATTGGGTACCTACCGACCCGGGGAATTCTGAAAGAGATGGGAATACCAGACCACCTGACCTGCCTCTTGAGATACCTGTATGCAGGTCAGGCAGCAATATTTAGAACTGGACATGGAACAAGACTGGCTCCAAATAGGAAAAGAAGTACATCTAGGCTGAATATTTTCACCCTGCTTATTTAACTTATATACAGAGTACTTCATGAAAAATGCTGGGCTGGAGGAAGCACAAGCTGGAATCAAGATTGCTGGGAGAAATATCAATAACCTCAGATATGCAGATGACACCACCTTCATGGCAGAAGTGAAGAAGAACTAAAGAGCCTCTTGATGAAAGTGAAAGAGGAGAGTGAAAAAGTTGGCTTAAAGCTCAACATTCAGAAAACTAAGATCATGGCATTTGGTCCCATCACTTCATGGCAAATAGATGGGGAAACAGTGGAAACAGTGTCAGACTTTAATTTTTTTGGGGGGGGCTCCAAAATCACTGCAGATGGTGATTGCAGCCATGGAATTAAAAGCCACTTACTCCTTGGAAGGAAAGTTATGACCAACCTAGATAGCATATTGAAAAGCAGAGATATTACTTAGCCAACAAAGGTCCGTCTAGTCAAGGCTATGGTTTTTCCAGTAGTCATGTATGGATGTGAGAGTTGGACTGTGAAGAAAGCTGAGCACCGAAGAATTGATGCTTTTGAACTGTGGTGTTGGAGGAGACTCTTGAGAGTCCCTTGGACTACAAGGAGATCCAACCAGTCCATCCTAAAGGAGATCAGTCCTGGGTATTCATTGGAAGGACTGATGCTAAAGCTGAAACTCCAATACTTTGGCCACATCATACGAAGAGTTGACTCATTGGAAAAGACTCTGATGCTGGGAGGGATTGGGGGCAGGAGGAGAAGGGGACAACAGAGGATGAGATGGCTGGAACTCCGGGAGATGGTGATGGACAGGGAGGCCTGGCATGCTGCAGTTCATGGGGTCATAAAGAGTTGGACATGACTGAGCAACTGAACTGAACTGAACTGATGGGACTGGATGCCATGATCTTATTTTTCTGAATGTTGAGCTTTAAGCCAACTTTTTCCATTCTCCTCTTTCACTTTCATCAAGAGGTTCTTTAGTTCTTCTTAACTTTCTGCCATAAGGGTGGTGTCATCTGCATATCTGAGGTTATTGATATTGATATTATTGAAATGTGGAATCTAAACTATGATACAAATGAACTTATCTTTGAAAGAGAAATAGACTCACATACATAGAAAATGAAAACAAATGTATGATTACCAAAGGGGATATTGGGAAGGTGGGTTGATAAATAAACTAGGAGCTTGGAATTAACAGATACACATTACTGTATATAAGAGAGGTAAACAACAAGTATAGCTCAAGGAGTTACATTCAGTATCTTGTAATAACCCATAGTGGAAAAGAATCTGAAAAAGAATGTGTGTGTGTGTGTGTGTGTGTGTGTATGTGTGTGTAACTGACTCACTTTGCTGTACCCTTGTAAATAGCAACATTGTAAACTAACTATGAAGTGAAGTGTTAGTCAGTCACTCAGTTGTGTCTGACCCTTTGTGACCTCATGTACTGTAGCCCAGTAGGCTTCTCTGTCCATGGAATTCTCCAGGCAAGAATACTGGGGTGGGTTGCCATCCTGTTCTCCAGGGGATCTTCCTGACCCAGAAATCAAACCCAGGTCTCCCACATTGCAGACAAATTCTTTACTGACTGAGCCAGCAGGGAAGCCAAAACGAACTATACTTCAATTAAAACATTAAATTAAAAAAAAAGTACCCAGAAGTGACTCATGATAAAATTAATAGACAAGAACATTAAAACCATAATAAAACTCTATTCTATATAATCAAGAAAGTGAAAAGTAGGAGAGAAAGAGCATGTTAAGAAATAAACATATGTAAAAGAGGACCCATTACACTTGCAGAGATAAAAAAAAACACGTCGTCTGAGAGGCATGCAGTAGATGGAATTAGCAGTAGATTGGACACTACAGAAGAAAAGATGAATGGATTGAAGACATTGCAGTAGAAATGATCCAACTTTATACAGAGAGAAATAAGTCTGGAAAAAAGTGAACAAAGCATCAGTGAACTGCAGAACAACTTTAGGTGGCCTAATGCATGGGAAATTAGAATCCTGAGAAGAAAAGAGGGTGAGAGGCCAGGACAGGAAAAGCGTTTCCAGAAATAATTGCTGAAAGTTTTATCAAATGATAAAAACTACGGATCCAGAACATTTAACAAATCCCAAGCACAAGAATCATGAAGAAAATTCCTCTCCAGGGCACATCAAAATCAATATGTTTAAAAGCTATGATGAAGTAAAACTCTGAAAGCAACCAGAGTGTGTGAGAGAAAACACACTAGATACAGAGAAATGAAGTAAAGGCTGATAGTGATTTTGAATCAGAAATAATTCAAAGTGGAAGACAGTGTAATGACATCTTTTACTGAAAGAAAGTCTATAGACCCAGATTTTATATACTCAGCAAAAATAGAATTTAAAAACAAACACAAATTAAAGATATCTTCAGACATGAAAACTGAGTGAATTTAACATTATCAAAATTGCATTATAAAGAAAAGTTAGTGTTGTGCTTCACAGACAGAAGGAAAAGATACCAGGGAGGAGCTCAGAATCCTACACAAAAACATGACGAATATATTCAAAAGGACAAATATGCAGATTAAAAAAAAAGGCAAAGGGAATCTCAAATACTATTCTTGGAAGGGCAAAATGTTTTATTAACTGATTTGTTGTATTTTTTAGATTCCCTATATAAGACAGTATGAAAGAAAATTATATATATATATATATGTATATATATATATATATATATATATATTTTAACCAAAGAAGACATGTATTATTGAAAAGAACTTGATTAGTTAAATGGAAATGTTTAGTGGAAGTATGACTATTTATTATCAAGCATCCTGTTATTACTTAAATGGGCACATTTACTGTTCTTTTTCTCCACTGAAGAAAATATTGAGGATATGAGCCTCATACAAAAAAATGCATGTTAAATATGTGTTAGTCACTCAGTCATGTCCAGCTCTTTGTGACCCCCTGGACTGTAGCCTCCCAGGCTCCTCTGTCCATGGAATTTTCCAGACAAGTTGGAATGAGTTGTCATTTCCTCCTCTTGGGTATCTTCCTGACCCAGGGATTGAACCTGGGTCTCCCACATTATAGGCAGATTCTTTACTGTCTGAGTCACCAGGGAAGCATATTAAATAAGTGGAATAAAATGTTCACCAATAAACCATAAATTTAAAAAAATTAAAAATCAGCTTTAGCTTGTCATAACAAGCTAAACCACAGAAAATTCTGGCCTTGTTTTGAGTCTATGTTTTCCACTCTGAATGAATTAGAAAATTCCAACAATGTTAAAATAGTTTAGGAATCTAAACTATGTTGTGATAACTTACAAACTCTTTTATTACCTGAATCAGCCAAAACATTAGAATTAAAATCGTTTCTAGCTCTCTTATTAATGTGACATTATTTCCAACTCAAACTGCACTGTTTTGTGTGATTCTTAGGATAGAACTGGACATGGAACAATAGACTGGTTCCAAAATGGGAAAAGGAGTACGTCAAGGCTGTATATTGTCACCTTGCTTCTTTAATTTATATGCAGAGTACATCATGAGAAACCCTGGGCTGGAAGAAGCACAAGCTGGAATCAAGATTGCCAGGAGAAATATCAATAACCTCAGATATGCAGATGACATCACCCTTGTGGCAAAAAGTGAAGAGGAACTAAAAAGCCTCTTGATGAAAGTGAAAGAGGAGAGTGAAAAAGTTGGCTTAAAGCTCAACATTCAGAAAACGAAGATCATGGCATCTGGTCCCATCACTTCATGGGAAATAGATGGGGAAACAGTGGAAATGGTGTCAGACTTTATTTTTGTGGGCTCCAAAATCACTGCAGATGGTGATTGCAGCCATGAAATTAAAAGATGTTTACTCCTTGGAAGGAAAGTTATGACCAATGTAGAGAGCATATTTAAAAGCAGAGACATTACTTTGCCAACAAAGGTCCATCTAGTCAAAGCTATGATTTTTCCAGAGGTCATGTATGGATGTGAGAGTTGGACTGTGAAGAAAGTTGAGCGCTGAAGAATTGATGCTTTTGAGCCATGGTGTTGAGAAGACTCTTGAGAGTCCCTTGTTCTGCAAGGAGATCCAACCAGTCCATTCTAAAGGAGATCAGCCCTGGGTGTTCATTGGAAGGACTGATGCTAAAGCTGAAACTCCAATACTTTGGCCACTTCATGCGAAGAGTTGACTCGTTGGAAAAGACTCTGATGCTGGGAGGGATTGAGGGCAGGAGGAGAAGGGGATCACAGAGGATGAGATGGTTGGACGGCATCACTGACTCAATGGACGTGAGTTGGATTAACCTCCAGGAGTTGGTGATAGACAGGGAGGCCTGGTGGGCTGTGATTTTTGGGGTCACAAAGAGTCGGACATGGGTGACTGAACAGAACTGAACTGAACTGAAAATGCTCTAGAACAATGTCCCCAATCAGTTGTTTACCAGCCAGCAGTAGATGAAAAGATCTTCAAGTTTATTGCCTCTGCCATGGTTTGTTTTCTTTTCCCTAACATTTGATTTTTCTAGGTTCATTAGATTTAGGCAATGATATTCTTTCACAGCTGTTGGACATTTAAGATTTAAAGCGTGAAAGGGAAAATTGATATGCTAAAACAAATAAATTTGTAGCTTTCCTTTATACTAGTAACCAGAATAAATTTCAGATGTATTGAAGAATTACATATAAAAATTATAAAAAAATGTTAGAGAAGGAATTCCTGGACAGTCCAGTGGCTGACTGTACACTTCCACTGCAGGGCACACAGGTTGCATCCCTAGTTGGGGATATAAGGTGACTGCCACAACTCAAGTGCTACATCTTCATTCAAGATGTAGCTGGAGGAACATTACTGGCAGGAGGAAGAGGCTGAGTAGGGAAAGTACCTTCATCAGGAAGAAAAAATAATTCTATAAATCTCTCCTACTCTCTTGGTCAGAACTAGATATTTGGCTCATTTGCTGTAAAGGAAGCTGAGAAGATGATTTTCTGGCAGAGGGTCATGGAGTTGACATGGATATTTTCACCCACTGTTGTAGGGAACAAGGTATAAAGAAGGTTGAGAAGTGCTTGCGAACGAGACTCTCAACCAGGGCTGAACATTCTTGCAAACGAGATGTTCAGCTAAGAATCCTGTTTGTTCCCGTGGGAAAAGAACATTTCTTGCACACGAGGATGTTTCTCTGATTCCTCAAAAGGAACAGACCCAGGGACAAAACAGATTCTAAGTTGATAAGGGAGTTCCCCAAAACAAAGTCTTAGCTGCAGTAAATAAGTCAAGGTAAAGGTTATCTCGCCCTGCGCCTGCACACTGTATAGTCTCTGAATCATAGTGCTTGGCAGCTTGCCCTGTAGGTTGTTGCGCAAGGGATATAAAATAAAGCAGCTGTAAGAAGCAAGTGTTGAAATATAAAGATTCAAACCACTCTGCAGTGTTGGTGTTTCATTCCGTCGCCAGCACACTATGATTTTTCTTGGTCTAGGAAAGTTGTTTCCTAGAACAGAATTATAATTCTTCTTCCTTTTTTTTTTTTTTTAAAGAAACAAGAGGAGAAAGTCTACTGAGTTGGTCACTAGAAGTAGCTTCTATACACATTGTATTAATATCAATGTGTGTGTATAGAACTTAGTTTGTTTGTTACTAATACAGACCCCAGATAACTCTGATTTAAAGAAGAGAGAAATTTACTTTTCTTCCTCAGAGTTCAGAACAGGTAGTGAGATTCCTTTCAGATTCTACTTTGCCATCCCTAGAGAAAATGGGCATCATTCCCATGGGTCAAAACATTAATTATATACATTTCAAGCAGTTGGATGAAAAAAGGATAAAACCAAAGGAGCCAAAAGGGCACGTACTGGCCAGTATTACGGTAATGTTCCTTGAAGTTGCTCTGAAATTTTTGGCTTCTATTGCACTATCTTATTCTTAGTCATTCGACTCAGCTATTAGGGAGGCTGAGAAATGCAGCTCTTATGATAGGTGGCTGTGTGTATAGGTAAAAGTTGTGTGTGCATGCTCAGCTGCTTCTGACTCTGTGCAACCCCATGGACTGTAGCCTGCCAGGCTTCTCTGTCTATGGAATTTTCCAGGCTAGCGTACTGGAGTGGGTTGCCATTTCCTACTTGGGGATCTTCCTGACCCAGGGATCAAATCTGCATCTCCTGCATCTCCCGCATTGGCAGATGAATTCCTTAGTACTGAGCCACCTGAGAAAGTTAGTGCCTATTGAAAGAGAAGCCCCAAAGAAAGAGTGGAATTGGTATAGGAGATTACTGGTAACCTCTGCCATGTATAAGCATAAAGGAATATTCAATAGTATCATTGCTATAAAAGTGGCACCATTCTGAGCATATTTATTAGTATCTTCTGTTATCCGGATTTCCCCCATTGTAGACAGACGCTTTACCATCTGAGCCACCAGGGAAGTCCTCTTTTTATTTAGAGAAATTATTTTAAGGTAAGGCATGTGAAAGCTGTGAGAATTCATATCTTTCATTGGTTTAATTTATGCCTAATTGTTTTTTCAACTTGGTATTTTGTTCAGGACTAAAAATATTTCTGAAAGATACTGAGTTTTCTTAGTGCAGACATTTAAAGAAAATTTTGGAGCTTATATTTTGGACATGGGTTGAAGTCTTAATCATTTCCAAAAGGATATGGAGATAAGGGCTGAAAGATTTTTCAAAGGTCTTAACACTATTTAGGTCTTCTAAATCTGTGAAAGCTATGTGTGAAATCCTGTCACCACAGTGTAAACTGTTAGACAGAGGAAGTCTTTCTTTTTCAAAACTTTCTTTCTTTATTCTTTCTGAATGATTACTACAGTCCAAATATTAAATTTTATTCAACAGATTTGTGTGTGAAGAGAAAAGCCATGGTAATCTCTTTTATGTGTATTTTTAAAAAATTGCTACTACCTAGATTAAATTTTATATCCAAGCTTAGAGCTAAAAAGCAATCTAGTAATATAATTGTTCTTTGTCTAGCCTGGTCACAACCTACTACAGAAAGCTCATTCAAATATGCATACTTGAACATTTCTGTCAGAAAGTGAAATCTTGTTAACATAAATAATACCATGTCAGTGAATCCTTTTTTAATCCTGGCTTTGTGAATTTTTCATGTTGATGTATGGCAAAACCAATACAATATTGTAAAGTAAAAAAAAAAATTAAAAAAATCTAATAAGTATTCTCTAGTTTGAAGAATTGCTTTAGTAAAAATAAATAACTGTTTTATTACTCAAAGACCATGTGGTTATGTACAGTCTGTTTTTGATCTCTCTGTTATTGCTTCATTGGTGAAATGCTTGCTTTCAAAGATAAATGAGTTCACTTTTATGACTTTTTTCTACCAGGCATTCCTTTGAATGATGCTGGTGACCAGTTGTCTGAGAATCTGTTACTGAGGGTTTTCCACATGACATGTGATGTCTTCTTCCTAATACTGTGTAAATCTACAATATTCTTTTTGGTGTCCCTTAATCACATCATTATTCCATGTTGATAAGCAGTCAGCACCTGCTGGCTGCTTAAAGGAGAATTTGCTTTACTTGTTTTGTACTACAGTTGACTAGGCCGAGAGTTTTGTAATATCACAGATGGTGTGGCATAAGTCGGGCTTCCCTGGTGGCTCAGCTGCAAAAAGAATCTGCCTGCAATACGGAGACCTGGGTTCAATCCCTGGGTGGCATAAGTAAGAAGGTCACATGGATTGTGGTAAAATTTGACTCAGCTTTCAAATGGTACTTTTGAAGCCCTCTCTCAGTGGTATTGTTTGATGTGAGTTTAATAAATATTTTTTTTTCCTGAAAGTCCATTACTGTTTCAAAATGTTAATCATTTACATTCTACGAGTGCAGTGCATTGTTCTGGGCACTTTGAGAGATACCACACAACAACAAGATAGGATTTTGTCTCCATTCATTCATCTTAACTCATGAAAGTATCATGTGGAATATAGTAGACATTTCCCCTTTTTGTCTCAGTACCACTTTCAGCAGGTTTCAGGTGAAGCCTCTTTCACCTCCCGAGATATATGTGCCTCCCACTGGAGGACCTCCCTTCCCAGCCCCTGTGACATCTGACCAGCACTGAGAAGCAGAGACATATCCCCAGATATTAGAAGGATTACTCAGAATACATTCTGCTGAGGTGAGGCAGTAGCTGCCACTGCAGCCTCTCTCCAGAAGCAACTGACAGTAGCGATGGAGGGAAAGTGGACATACCTAATGGCTAGAACTAAGGGTTAGTGGAATAACCTAAGACGTCTGCATCCATGGATGGTAGCTGTGACGTCTTCATGAAATCAATTTTATGATATGAACATGGGCATGTCTTTGGTTGGGAAGTCTCTTGAACTAGTTGCTGGGCTCTTTCAGGTTCTGTGAGTTACTAAAAATATTTAATATAGTGAGAATCACTTTCTATTGCTTGTAACTAAGGACATTGATTGAAATAAGAGGCTGGAAACTATCATGCTTTTAGTGAATAACAAAATAGTAAAACCCAACATTTTTGGTTGAAATATTAATTTAAAATAAAGGAGATATACAGAGCTGAAAAAAAGTATTAGATTCACAGAAGAGATAGATGTGAGTTGCAATTTCCTACTCTAGGGAATCTTTCCAACCCAGGGACTGAACTCACATCTCTTGCATATCCTGCATTGGCAGGTGGATACTGTCTAATAAAAAGAAATTAATCATCATTACAAGAGCTCTGATAATAGCTCTGTTGGGGGAATAAGAGAAAACAACATGAACTTTCATCAAGAACAGTCAGGTGACACTGATGAAATAAATGAAAGGTGACACAAACAGATGGGAAGATATAACATGTTCCTGGACTGGGCAAATCAATATTGTGAAAATGACTGTAATACCCAAAGCAATCTACAGATTCGGTGCAATCCCTATCAAACTACCAATGGCATTTTTCAAAGAACTAGAAAAAGAAATTTCACAATTTCGAAAACACAAAAGATTCCAAATAGCCAAAGCAATCTTGAGGAAGAAAAATGGAACTGGAGGAATCAACCTTCCTGACTTTAACCTATACTATAAAGCTACAGTCATCAAGGCAGTATGATACTTGCACAAAAACAGAAATATTTTCCGATGGAACAAGATAAAAAACCCAGAGATAAACCCATACACCTATGGGCACCTTATCTTTGACAAAGAAGGCAGGAAGATACAATGGAGGAAAGATAGTTTCAATAAGTGGTGCTGGGAAAATGAGACAGCTACATGTAAAAGAATGAAATTAGAACACTCTCTAACACCACAATAAACTCAAAATGGATTAAGACTTAAATGTAAGGCCAGAAAGTATAAAACTCTTAGAGGAAAATGGAGGCAGTACACTCTTTGACATAAATGACAGCAAGATCCTCTTTGACCCACCTCCTAGAGCAATGTAAATAAAAATAAACATAAACAAATGGAGCCTAGTTTAACTTAAAAGCTTTTGCACAGCAAAGGAAACAATGGAAGGTGAAAGGTGTTAGTTGCTCAGTTGTGTCCAACTCTTTGCAATGTCCGACTTACAGTGTCTGACTGTAGCCCGCCAGGCTCCTCTGTCCATGGCATTCTCCAGGCAAGAATACTGGAGAGGGTTGCCATTCCCTTCTGCAGGGGATCTTCCTGACCCAGGGATTGAACTGGGGTCTCCTACATTACAGGTGGATTCTTTACCATTAGAGCTACCAGAGAAACCCCAAAGGAAACAGTAAACAAGATTAAAAGACAGCCCTCAGAATGGGAGAAAATAATTGCAAATGAAACAACTGACAAAGGACTAATCTCCAAAATATATAAGCAACCCATATAGTTCTATATCAGAAAAACAAACAGCCCAATCAATAAAATGGGCATAAGACCTAAATAGATGTTTCTCCAAAGAAAACATACAGATGGCCAATAAACATGCGAAAAGATGTGCAACATCCCTAATTATTAGAGAAATGCAAATCAAAACTACAATGGTCAGAATAGCCATCATATATATATATATATATATATATATATATATATGTGTGTGTGTGTGTGTGTGTGTGTGTGTGTACAGCAATAAATGTTGGAGAGGATGTAGAGAAAAGGGAACCTTCTTGCACTGCTGGTAGAATATAAATTGATACAGGCCCTCTGCAGAACAGTATGGAGAGTTCTTAAAAAACTAGGGATAAAACTACCATATGATCCAGCAACCCTGAGAAAACCATAATTGAAAAAGACACATGTACCCCAATGTTCATAGTAGCACTATTACAACAGCTAGGACATGGAAGCAACCTCGATATCCATTGACAGATGAATGGATAAAGAAGTTGTGGTACATATATACAGTGAAATATTACTCAGCTATAAAAACAGAACAAATTTGAGTCATTTCTAGTAAGGTGAATGAGCCTATAGCTTATTATAAAGAACGAGGTATGTCAGAAAGAGAAAAACAAATATCGCATATTAACATATATAAATGGAATCTAGAAAAATGGTATTGATGGGTCTATTTGCAGAGAAGGAATGGAGACTCAGACACAGAGAACGGATTTGTGGACACAGCTGGAGAAGGAAAAAGTGGAACAAGAAAGTGGTAGCATAGACATATAGCATAGACACTGGACTTACCTGGTGGGTTAGGCAGTAAAGAATCTGCCTCCAGTACAGAAGAGCTGGGTTCGATCCCTGTGATGGGAATTACCATGTATAAAATAGGTAGCTGGTGAGAAGTTGCTATATAACACAGGGAGCCCAGGTGGTCTGTGTTGATCTGGAGGAGTGGGATGGGCGGAGGGGAGGGAGGCTCAAGAGGGAGGTGATATATGTACAATTATGGTTGATTTGTGTTGTTGTATGGCAGAAACCATCACAACATTGTAAAGCAATTTTCCTCTGATTAAAAAATAAATTAAAAAGAACAGTCAGGTGGGGCATCCTAAAGGAATGTCTTTGAGAAACAACCTGAACAATGTGTAAATTAAAATAAACTGTTGGAGGAGGGCTATTGGGTAGTAAGTGTCCAGTTAAAGATATCAGCATTTGTAAAAAGATTTACAGTGAAACACAGTATATTTAGAACATTTGAAAAATTGAAAATCTTACTGGGTGCTTGAAATATAAAATATGGAAATGAAAGTGGCTGAGATAATCTGAAGAAGCATCAAATACCTTTCTTCTGTGTTTACCTGTGATGGTTAGAGAGAGTTTACTGAGGTTAGTGCTTATGAAAAATAAGATTGAGCCTGAGAATCATGTGCACTCTTACGGTGCTAGTATTATTCTTCACAAATATAGATGATTACCCTACTGGTTCTTCAATATACCCGATTAAGTTCTGATATTATATATGAACTTGAAAGATAGCTTTATATGGGTTTATGCCTGGATAAAATTGAGGTGATTATCTGAAGACAATGAACAACTCTGAGTCAGGCTATTATAGTGTTGCACAATCAACAGATTCTTAATACTTGCCTTAAAAATAGATGGAGAACTGATTGGCAAAGTTTAGGAAGGTAGATTTTCTTACCTTAAAATAGTTGGATATCTGCAATTTGTGTGATGATGTACTGGACCCAAACCCAGTACACTGTTCCCAGGGCTAGGAGTAGTGTTCAAGTGGATGAAGAGAGACAAACATACTAATATTTAAGATGTATTTAGGAGGATTTGGTCATTTGCTAAAAAGATAAGTGAGGAAAGGGATGCAATCAAGATGTGACTCCTTCATGTAAAAGGAACAGACATCTGGTTCGTAAATGATCTTTCTGTGCACCTGTGATGGATTATCCAGTTGGTATTAAACAAATCTCATAATGCTTATGTTTAAACATATTTCAATTTCATTTAAAAATTAAACTATCTTTAAAATATAATAGTAATATACCCGAATCTCTTCTTCTCTGTTGTCTAGAAAAACTTTAGAAAAAGATCCAGGAATTTTATTTTACTCTAGTGGCTGTAGCAAAATCTGACATTTGCTTTAGATAATACTAGATCTGAATAACATTTAGGCATGTATTTGAAGAGTTGTATGTGATTTACTCGTGGCATATAACTATGAAAAATGATAATTTACACTGATATAGTACTTTGTTGGAGAAGGAAATGGCAACCCACTCCAGTATTCTTACCTGGAAAATCCCAGAGAAGCCTGAAGGACTAAGTCCATGGATTGCAAAGAGTCGGACACGATTGAGCGACTGAGTATAGTACTTTGTATTTCTTTTCAAAGATCTTCTTTGTTCATTATTTAACTCTATACTCATCAGAACTCTGAGTTCTGTGCAAAATTATCCCCATTGAGCAGATGAGAACAGACTTGCTTGTAAAGATTTGATAACTAAGTTCATCCAGGCAACCAGCAGCAGACTTGGACAAAATCTTGGTTTTTCTGGCCCTCATTCAGAGACAAAGAGAAGAGTTAAGCATTATTTTTATATGGTGATAGCTTTCAGAATGTCTGGAATACATACTGCCTAAGTGAAGATTCCAGGATTTAGAAAGGACAGAAGACATGTGAACTGCTATCTAGGTATCAAAATACTTTAGTTATAATTTGGAAGCATGGTAATTATCTGTACAAGCTATATCTATACAAGCAAAGTGATGTAGAGGGTTGTGTTTGATTAGATGTTTCTTAAATGTGATTAAGTAGTGCCAGGTGGCACTAGTGGTTAAAAAAACTCACCTGCCAATGTAGGAGACATAAAAGAGAAGGGTTCGATCCCTGGGTCAGGAAGATCCTGCTGGAGGAGGGCATGGCAACCAACTCCGGTATTCTTGCCTGGAGAATCCCCATGGACAAAGGAGCTTGGTGGGCTATAGTCCATAGGGTCACAAAGAGTTGGACACGACTGAAGCAACTTAGCATGCAGAAGAGACCATTAATGTTGTCCACGCAATATTCCTTATCTTATTCCTTAGGGTTAGTTTTTTTTTTTTTTTAAATTTGAACCCACATGCTCCTTTAGGCTAGAATTATTCTCTGTGCTTGAAGGTGAAGACATTATTTTCTACTGTTTTGTATTTACCTGAAGAACGTGTGCAATACCTAGTTGACTGCACTCAAAGCTATGAGGAGTCTAGGAGCTCAAAATGTAAATGCATAAAATATGCCTTTCAAACTGCAGCTTAGTCTTAAAAGGTAACTTGCTGAGAAAATGCTTATATCAATGGAATGGATGGAGGTTCATGACATTGTACAGCAGACAGGGATCAAGACCATCCCCTAAGAAAAAGCAATGCAAAAAAGCAAAATGGCTGTCTGGGGAGACCTTACAAATAGCTGTGAAGAGAAGAGAAGCGAAAAGCAAAGGAGAAAAGGAAAGATATACCTATTTGATGCAGAGTTCCAAAGAATAGCAGGGAGAGATAAGAAAGCCTTCCTCAGCGATCAATGCAAAGAAATAGGGGAAAACAATAGAGTGGGAAAGACTAGATCTCTTCAAGAAAATTAGAGATACCAAAGATGGGCACAATAAAGGACAGAAATAGTATGGATCTAACAGAAGCAGAAGATATTAAGAAGAGGAGGCAAGAATACACAGAAGACTGTACAAAAAAGATCTTCACGACCCAGATAATCATGATGGTGTGATCACTCACCTAGAGCCAGACATCCTGGAATGTGAAGTCAAGTGGGACTTAGGAAGCATCACTATGAACAAAGCTAGTGGAGGTGATGGAATTCCAGTTGAGCTATTTCAAATCCTAAAAAGTGATGCTGTGAAAGTGTCACACTCAATATGTCAGCAAGTTTGGAAAACTCAGCAGTGGCCACAAGACTGGAAAAGGTCAGTTTTCAACACAATCCAAAAGAAAGGCAATGCCAAAGAATGCTCAAACTACAGCACAATTTGCACTCACTCACAAGCTAGTAAAGTAATGCTCAAAATTCTCCAAGCCAGGCTTCAGCAATACATGAACCGTGAACTTCCAGATGTTCAAGCTGGTTTTAGAAAAGGCAGAGGAACCAGAGATCAAATTGCCAACATGCGCTGGATCATGGAAAAAGCAAGAGTTCCAGAAAAACATCTATTTCTGCTTTATTGACTATGCTAAAGCCTTTGACTGTGTGGATCACAATAAACTGCGGAAAATTCTGAAAGAGACGGGAATACCAGACCACCTGACCTGCCTCTTGAGAAATCTGTATGCAGGTCAGGAAGCAACAGTTAGAACTGGACATGGAACAACAGACTGGTTCCAAATAGGAAAAGGAGTATGTCAAGGCTGTATATTGTCACCCTGCTTATTTAACTTCTATTCAGAGTACATTGTGAGAAACCCTGGGCTGGAGGAAGCACAAGCTGGGATCAAGATTGCTGGGAGAAATATCAATAACCTCAGATATGCAGATGACACCACCCTTACGGCAGAAAGTGAAGAGGAGCTAAAAAGCTCTTGACAAAAGTGAAAGAGGAGAGTGAAAAAGTTGGCTTAAAGCTCAACATTCAGAAAACAAAGATCATGGCATCTGGTCCCATCACTTCATGGCAAATAGATGGAGAAACAGTGGAAACAGTGGCTGACTTTATTTTTTGGGGCTCCAAAATCACTGCAGATAGTGATTGCAACCATGAAATTAAAAGACGCTTACTCCTTGGAAGGAAAGTTATGACCAACCTAGATAGCATATTAAAAAACAGAGACATTACTTTTCCAACAAAGGTCTGTCTAGGCCAGGCTATGGTTTTTCAGTAGTCATGTATGGATGTGAGAGTTGGACTATAAAGAAAGCTGAATGCTGAAGAACTGATGCTTTTGAACTGTGGTGTTGGAGAAGACTCCTGAGAGTCCCTTGGACTGCAAGGAGATCCAACCAGTCCATCCTCAAGGAGATCAGTCCTGGGTGTTCATTGCAAGAACTGATGTTGAAGCTGAAACTCTAATACTTTGGCCACCTCATGCGAAGAGTTGACTCATTTGAAAAGACCCTGATGCTGGGAAAGATTGAGGGCAAGAGAAGAAGGTGACGACAGAGGATGAGATGGCTGGATGGCATCACTGACCCAGTGGACATGAGTTTGAGTAAACTCTGGGAGTTGGTGATGGACAGGGAGGCCTGGCATGCTGCATTTCATGTTGTTGCAAAGAGTTGGATATGATTGAGTGACTGAACTGAACCAAACCGACATTATTCAGCTCCGTGAGGTGCTCAGTGGAAAGCTACAATGTCATCGCTTGAAGTACTGTGTTTATTTATAGATGGACTATTTCAAGTAGCTCTGAGGGCAAAAATTTGGTGAAAATATCTACTTATGTAGTTCTCCTGGTTAGCGTACTTATGTATGTACAAACAAGTTTGCTTGCCATAATGGTCAGAAGACTGGTGATAAAATTGTGACAGATGAGATATACTATTACAAATGACCACAGTTGCATTTTGTCAGGTTTAACCACTGTGAAAAATAAATTAGCAATGCTTCAAATATTTTATGAAATGTAATTTCTTGTACAAAAGCCAATTAGTTTTTGTCTAAAGGAGAGAAATAAATGATAGCTAATCTAATACAGAATTTAAATATCATTATATGTTAAAAACCACAACCATATACATACACGTACACCATGTGCATATGTTTATTATATAGTGTCTAAATGACCTTCAGGGAACCAAAGCCTGTTCAGGATATGTCATCAAGATGAGAACCCTAATTTGACAGGTTATCTATTCGTAAATTTGAAAAATGGGGATGGAAGGATATGATGTTAGAAAGAAAAATGAAGTGCCAGACTTGAGTATGTAAGAACATCTTGCTTTATTATTTAATTAGATTAGAGATGTTGAAGACTTTGAAAGAGAATTTATTTAGGAAAAGCAAGTCTTATTTTCCTTAGTAGGAAATTTTAGAGACAGCATGTGTTATGACTGTGTTAATAGAAGTGTCATATTAAGTACTGTAGACTTTCTTGCATCACTGAGATTCAAGGAAAAATTCCATAACTAGTGAGTCAGAAAGCTTGGCTTTTACTGAAAAATGATCAAATAAGAGGGAGAAGACTGCCAGCTAATTAACTGGCTGGACTTAACTGGACATTATCTTGAAAGGCCATGGTAGAAACTTGAACTGCCTGGTCAGACCTTAGAGCTGTTTTGATCCAAAACTAATTTCCTACAGTGAATACTAAGAAATTGCTTTCTTGTAACAATTTCAAAAGGAATGAAGTAGAGGGAAGAAGTTGGTTCATCAAATGAAGGCCAAGTCAGTTCAGTTCAGTTGCACAGTTGTGTCCGGCTCTTTGCGACGGGACTGCAAAGAGTCATATGGACTCGCATGGACTGCAGCACGCCAGGCCTCCCCTCCATCACCAACTCCCAGAGTTCACTCAAACTCATGTCCATCGAGTCAGTGATGCATTCCAACCATCTCATCCTCTGTTGTCCCCTTCTCCTCCCGCCTTCAATCTTTCCCAGCATCAGGGTCTTTTCAAATGAGTGTACACCCGTGGCGGATTCATGTTGATGTATGGCAAAACCAATACAATATTGTAAAGTAACTAGCCTCCAATTAAAATAAATAAATTTGTATTAAAAAAAACAGAACAAAACAAATGAGTCAGTTCTTCACATCAGGTGGCCAAAGGATTGGAGTTTCAGCTTCAGTATTAGTCCTTCCAATGAATATTCAGGACCTATTTCCTTTAGGACTGACTGGCTGAATCTCCTTGCAATCCAAGGGACTTATAAGAGTTCAAAAGCATCAGTTCTTTGGCGCTCAGCTTTCTTTATAGTCCAAATCTCACATCCATACATGTCTACTGGAAAAACCATAGCTTTGACTAGATAGACTTTTGTTGGCAGAGTTATGTCTCTGCTTTTTAATATGCTGTCTAGGTCGATCATGGCTTTTCTTCCAAGGAGCAAACGTCTTTTAATTTCATGAGTGCAGTCACCATCTGCAGTGATCTTGGAGCCCCCAAAATGTTTCTCACTGTTTCCAAGTGGTTTGGTTAAAAAAAAAAAAAACGCCACATACACAGAGGACATTAATCCCTCCATAGAAGTTAAAAGATGTTATAGAAAGAGAACAAGAAAGAAAAACATGTGATCTTCATTTTTGCTCTTCAGTATTTACTTTCAAATTACCCTAGAAAATTATCTTCGTTCATCTTTAAATGGATTAGTGGTATATGAGCCATTTTAAAAACACCATAGAATCTGTTCAGTTCAGTTCAGTCACTCATAAGGACATAGTTTGGAGACTTATTTCTTCATGAGAAATAAGGAACATTTTCTTATTGGGAACATTTTCTTCCCAATAAAAAATGTTGTTGCTTCTTTGGTCCATTAAGGAAGCTCTGATATGATTGTACCATCCAATATGAGATTTTAAAAATGCCTTTTAACTGCATATCTGTTGAACAACATGAGATAACTCAAGGAAGTTACAGTGCCAAGACTCATCTGCAGTGATAATATTTAGAGCCTTTGTTGAGAACATGAAGCCATCCTTCTTTTCTTGAGAGAAAGTTGACTAAGTTTAAATGCCCTCTGAATATTCTGTACAGCCTATTTCTGTCCTGTTTCATTACTCTGTCCCTTGCAGTGGTAACAACTGTATTGAAATTCAGTGATCAGGATTTTGACTGCTGTATCCAGGTTCTTGAACAATCTCCTAATTGCCTGCTTTGCTTGAATACTTTGCCAAGATACAGGAGGGCCGTGTCAGGCTGGGAGAGTACGTTTTTCCATGGATTTGGCTTTAGCTTGTGCAGGCTTATGAGACTTTAGCCTGTTTCTTTTGTGACTGATTTCCTGGGAGGTCGCCATGCAATGTGGTCATGAAAGTATTGAGAAGTACCAGAGTAAAGAGATTTCCTCAAAAGAATGACTTGTTTTTCTGAAAATAGATACTAGTCTGTGTGAGATATAATTTGAACTTCTTATTTTAAGTAAAAGATTGTATAAACCCACCTCCTTTTAGTAAGTAGTACCTTTCTACTAAATCTGAAATTAAAATTTACAGCTCAGACTTTTATAAATATGGAAGGTAAATATGAAAGATATTAAGTATTCAAGAAGCTTTTATTATTCTTCCCTTGGATGAAAGTTCTTCTCTTTAAAAGACTTAAAATTATATAGTTTAAAATGTTAATGAAGTAATATGTGAAGACATTTAAAATCATCTTTCTGCTGTGTGAGTTTGAATGTTGAGAAGGAAACAAGATGATGTCCATATGTTAAAGAATTCTAGCTGCCAAGTATTTACTGTTAGCAAAACTGGGGTATGTGGAAATTGTTACTATAGGTGTTAGAGACTCAGTTAAAAGACCTACTATAAGAACCCTGATTCTGGTAGCAGGCTGCAAGGAAGAAGCAGAGAGCTTGAAGGACTTGGCTTTCATCTGGCCTGCATTCCATGCTGAGGGAGATGGCTCCTTCTTCAGCTAGATTTTAAAACCTCTTAGCCGGAGGAGAACAGTGTCTACTTTCATTCAGACCAGGTACAGCATCTAACAGAAAAAAAATGGTGGCAGGCAACAAAAGGGGTTATGAGTAGCATATGTGTGTGTGGATTTAAGGGAGAAATATTTTATTGCCTGAATTTTATAAGCTGAATGCATTTTTCTAGGGCTCTCCAGTACTCTTACCTGGAAAATCCCATGGATGGAGGAGCCTGGTGGGCTGCAGTCCATGGGGTCGCTGAGGGTCGGACACGACTGAGCAACTTCACTTTCACTATTCACTTTCATGCATTGGAGAAGGAAATGGCAACCCACTCTAGTGTTTTTGCCTGGAGAATCCCAGGGACCACGGAGCCTGGTGGGCTGCCGTCTATGGGATTGTACAGAGTCGGACACGACTAAAGTGACTTAGCTTAGCTTAAATATCTTATCTTTCCCTCCATCCAAGCCTATAAGAGTTAGGTAACATAAGATGTTGTAAATTAGTGGGGACCTCAGCTTCCCGTGTAGGGGCAGATCATGACAATTTTTCCCCTCAGATACTTTGTCTGACAATAAAAGTTGTCACTTTTTGGTAAGATATAATTGATCTTACTAATTCTTTCCTTTGCCCCTCTCTAAGAGTTCTTCATGGCTGAGAGCATCTAGTTTCCTAGGTTCCTGACTTGGCATTTAGACTGGGTTGCATTTTTCCTCAATGATGTCTTTTGCTTTTGAACAGTTGATAGAAAACGGCTTCCTCCCACCTGACCAATATCATTCATTCATTTAACAATTATGTTTTGAGTGCCTTCTATGATCTAGGCACTACTATATCATGGAACATAACACACTGAATATTACTACTGTAAATAACAGGAATTGATTGTATTTGAGCAAAGATGTGAACAAAGTGTCAGAGTGAGCCATTTGGGTATCTGATGGGAGACTGTGCCTAGGAAGAAATGGCAGAGACATAGGCCTTGCAGCAGGAACATTAGAGGCATGTTTGAGGAACAAATCAATGAGGAATAGCTGGTGTGGCTGGAGTAGAGTGAACAGAAAGAGTGTGGCAGGAGATAAGAGCAGATAAGTGGATAAGAGGCTAGGCCAGTATAAAAGACCTTGGTTTTTACTCTTAGTGAGATGGAAAGGCACTGAAGGAGTTGTACAGAAGAGTAACCTACTCTGAGCTTATTTTGAAGGGATCTCTTAATTCTCTGTGTAGAGAAAAACCTGTAGCATGGAAGGATGGAGTGATGAGATCAGTTAGAAGGCCGTCGTGGCTTGTGCTGGGGTTCTGATGGTAGAGGTGGTAAGCGGGAGCCAGGTGCAGGACATGTTTTGTGGGGAAAGGTGCTTAGATTGACTAAGGGATGGAGAAGCGTGACTTAAAGATTTTTGTCCCAAGTAGTCCTAACAGTTAAGTTGCTATTGACTAAGATGGGGAAGCAATGTGGGGAGAGCAGTTTGAGAGGGGAATTAGAAGTTCACTTTCGGACATGTTAAATTTGAGGTGCCTATTAGGTCTTCAAGTGGAGTTTTCTGCTGCTTAATGTTATATGCAAATCTTGCAGAAAGGCTAACATAGAAAGTAAGGTTTATAGCTCTAATAAGGCCCCCATATGTCTTATTCTGGGGCTTCCCAGGTGGCGCTAGTGGTAAAGAACCCTCCAGCCAATGCAGGAGACATAAGAGACGCAGGTTTGATCCCTGGGTGGGGAAGGGCTTTTGTAAAAATGATCATATGCTCATTGTAAAAAGCTTCAAAGTATTGAATAATACCAAAATATAAATGAAAATCATACTATCCACAGTTACATATCTGTTATATTTACTTTGTAGTTATAAATACATATTTAAAATCATGATATGATTTGCAATAGAAATACTGCCTCTTCACATTTTAAGAGTTAATTTTATTCAAAGACTTTAGTTATATATTTGATGTCAATAACTTGTTTTCATTGTTTAGAGTCCCTTTCTGGGGTGCCTAACAGCTGTCCAGAGAACATCATGTTGACTGTAAGTTTTTTTGAGACCAAACTGTGTAGCCCACCCAGTGCTGTCACTAGAGACTTTTCAAAAGTCTCAGTATATATTTCATATTATTTAGGCAGTTGTTTATTCATTAACCTCGTAAGTACAGATATATGTTTGTGACCTCAAAAATATGAGTACTAATTATTTTGGCTTTAAGTTTTTTAAGGTAAATATTAATTGAATAGTAAATTACTTTTATAAAATGTGGAAATATATTTTAAAAAATGATACAAGGACCACTTAATTTAAGGCATAAAACAATATCTTTGTCTTTGAGCAATATGTCTGTTCTCCCCAGTGTCATACCCTTATCTTTAATTTAAACATTAAAAAGAAAAATTTATTTTGTATTGGAGTATAGCCAATTAACAGTGCTGTGATAGTTTCAGGTGAACATTGAAGGGACTCAGCCATATATACATAAACATGTATCCATTCTCCCCTACACTCCCCTCCCATCCAGGCTGCTGTATAATATTGAGCAGAGTCCCCTGTGCTGTACAGTTGGTTATCCATGTTAAATACAGCAGTGTGTACCTGTGCATCCCAAACTCCCTAACCATCCCTTCCCCCCAACAAAAAAGACTCACAGACTCAGAGAACAAACATGGTTGCTGGGAGTGGGAGGGAAGGATGCAGGGAAAGCAAACCCCTTTCTTCACTCTCAGAGATATTGAACTTGTTTTCTTACCCACATTTCCTCTTAAGCTTGTTGGGCTGTTTATTTATTTATTTTCATCTCAGTTATCTTATTCCTGAGATTCACCCTTAATGTTGTGTGCACCTATAATTCACTAATTCATTCATTTACATTGCTGTTGGTATTCCATTATATAAATACAACATGATCTATTTATTCATTTATATTAGTCAAGGAAATAGTGCTAATTCCTGTTGCAATCTCAATATCACAGTTGCTAAATATAATACAAGGTTTTTGAGTTCTCATTTCACAGTCTGATGTGGATCAGTGCGTGTGTGTGGTGGGAGGAGAAGAGTGAGGAGTGTCTGCTCCATGTAGTCATTCAGAGATCTCTCACACATTATCATGAGGCCAAATTCATAACTTTAAAGTTATAACTGCATCACCCAATCAGTAGAGAAAGAAAAAAGAAGTGTAGAGGAGATTTTGACCACTTGAAACATAGAACTTCGGCTCACTCTTTTTGATGAAAAATAAAGGTTCCATTTTGACACAAGGAGACTTGAAAATACTTTTTTTTTTTAAATGTGTGTGCTCAAAAGGGGAATAGAATTACTTAATGAACAGATTGCATTGTTTCTTCCACTATCTTCTCTTCTAGTCGCTAAATATACATTTTCTCTACTTTCATTCTCATCTTCTTTCTGATAGAGGCAATCTAACATCCTAAAGTTAAAAAGCCACTTCCTTCTTCTGCCTTTTTCACAAGGCTATGTCTTACAGGGCTTTTGTCCTTCAACAGCTTTCTCAATGTTATGCCTTACTATTTGGTTTCTGGAAGTGATCAGATTTTCCAGTGCTTCAGAGTTCAAAATTTGTTGACTCTGTTGCCTTGCAAGTCAGCAAATTCTCTCCTGGGCTTATCTATTTCTCGTAACAGCTATCTGCCCCCATATAATGGTAGCCAGCACACACTGCTACTTTATTCTCTGTAGCTACTTTCTATTATGTATAAGTTTCATTGTTTTTACCCTCCTATGTCAGTGGTCCCACCACTCAACATCCAACTGCTCAGCTAATGATGGATATTTAAGGGTTTGTTAAGGCAACATCTCATTTCCAAGTACCAATTGCTATATTAGTCAGAGTGAACTAAATTGTTGCTAAATAAGTCAATGTGAAAATCTCAGTAGCTTAACATGCTTATTTTTCACTCACATGTCAGTCTAAATTGGGGGATTTCCTGGTGGCTCAGGAGTAAAGAATTCACCTGCAGTACAGGAAATACAAGAGATGTGGGTTTGATTCCTGGGCTGGGAAGATCCCTTGGAGGAGAGCATGGCAAGCTACTCCAGCATTATTGTCTGGAGAAACCTGTGGACCGAGGAGCCTGGCAGGGGTCGCAGAGTCAATCAGGACCGAAGCGACTTAGCACACACGCACCTACAGTCTAACTGGATGTTTGGTGGTAACTTTCCCTGTGGTAATAGGGGAGCTCAGCTTCTTACTTCTGCGGCACTGCAATCTTAAACACGTGGCATGTGTAGAATGAGAAAAGCATACGGAAGGTTGCATGTAGCCAATGGATCATGTTTATCATTTTATCATTTCACAATGCCTCTGTATTATAAAAAGTTTAAAATGATAAGCATTGAGTGTTTCTCTTTGGGGGTGGTTTTATGGGTATCTAAAATTTTCTTTCTTTTTTGCCTCTCTAATTGTTCCAGGATTTTTGGAGGAACGATTATGTCCCTTTGTATCAAGGAAAAGTTGTAATTGAGTAACTTGCCTCAGAAAGAAAGGAGTAAATTTTATGTTATGAACTAAGTATCAAATACAAGACTGGTTAGAAAGGTACATTTGGAAAAAGCTTTTGACTACTTGGATATTTTCGGTAAAAAGTTGTTCCTGTAGTTCTTCGCTACTGCAGACATTACCTCATTGATTTCAGACTTTAAAAATGGACATTGGAAAGTATTAAGAGTATTAATGCCTTTTGTTTTTGTCTTTGTGTGCTTTTGTAGATCACACGTGTAACTACTTATCTGCCAGGTGCCTTCTTGACTCCTTTGTTTCTACATTTCTTAGAGAAATGTCACACTTCATTTCAATAAAAAATTAGTTAATGCCCATGTAAGCTTATTACAGTGAAGGTTAAAGGAGAAGCTTAGCATGTGCGTCTTCTCCTGAGGTCCCCCTACAAAATGAATGCCATTATATGCGGAGTGGTGAAGAAAGAAAGCGCCGAGTGTAAAAATTATAACAGGCAAATTGGCATTTAAATGGAAAGTTGCAGGTGTGGAAGAATTCTCCTGTTGTAGGATTTTAAAACATGTGTCCCTGATTCCCCTTTTTTACTTGACTTCACATCTTTTGAAAATTATACTTTTGTACTCAACATGAAAAAATGTGTAACCCCATTCAGTGACATCATGAGTCAATTTATACTTTGGCAGGTATTGAGCAAACTTTGTTGTCCTTGGTATTGGTCAGGTTGGACATTGTCCTTTGTGACTCGTTCCTTACCACAAGTGTAGCAGAAGCAGGAAATGATCTGAGATATTTATTATGTTTTGTGTAGGAATGTGAAGGATGCAAGAGACGTTGAAAGTATGATTAGAGTTGCCCCTGATTTCTTGTTGCATTTCTTCTAAGGGAGCGGTGCTCTTCCTGTTATCAGGTTTTTGGGAAACAGAAGGACCCAGATTAAAAACTCAGAAAAGAAGAGCCAGCGCCAGGAAATGGGAGGAAGTCTAGAAAGGAAAAAATCTCCAGGGTGGTGGAGTGGTGGACATATTAAGGACATATTGTAGTTAATCAATATTTTTGTTTCAAATACTTATTAAAAGTGCTAAGCTAATTCTAGTAGGGGATTTTGAACATATAGGGATTTTAAGTAGAGATGGATGCATACTCTGTAATGTCAATTATATCTGAATACAAATGAAGATGAGACTATTAAAGTAACAAATCTGGAAATAAGTTATGAATAGTTCTGTAGTAAAGTAACTGTAAAGTTAATGTAGCTATTTGCTGGTCAAATCAAAGCTCTTGTGTTTGCAGTTACATGTAGCATAAATTTCTTATCATGAGACTGGAAATATTTGACAGGTAACTGGTTCTGACAGCAGTTTTTTGCAATGCGATGTCCATCTATGAAGAAAATAATGTGACCGAATATGACTTGAACACTAAGACTGTTTTAGCTAGTTACAGAGATACCTACTTCATAGCTTTATAGCTTTTTTTCCTGAGCAATAAAAAGATGTCTTCAACGCATACATTATACATTTCTCTCTTTGATTTGTATTGCCAAAGCCTATGAATCAGTAGTTAGTTCTAAACTTGTTTTTAGATGAAGAACACTTTTGATAATCTGATGAAAGTTACGAAGTTCCTCTCTAGGAGTATATGTAAATTATACAGCAAATTTCTTACAGACTATTCCCGGGAGCACCTTTCAGACTTCAAATTAGGTAACTCTGCTCTCAATCTATGATGCTTCAGGTTGGTTTGAAAGGTCTTGGAAAAGCGACAGCCCTCAGTCTTGCCCTGCCTCATCCATAGCATTCATTCTTCCCTTTTTGTGCTGTGCAAACAATGTGGAGATGGAAGGGAAGTATTTAATTTGAGGCTTCATTTCTCTCTGGAATTAAAGTAGAAAATCATTCACTTTTTTTTATCCATCTGTTAAACAAATAGTTATTATACAAAAAGCACTTTTGTTGTCACTGGGGGGCATATGACATATAAGATTATCAAAGAAATCCAGAAGTTCTATCAACACTATTAGTTTATTTAAAAACCAGAGAGTCAAAGTGTTACAAAGATGGATTTATATTAGGTACATTTACTTATACTGAGTAGTATGTTGTATGCAGAAATGCTTCATGAGTTTTAAAATATCCTTCAAATATTTTAATTTTTATCTCAGTGTTGGGAAACTGAAGACAATAACATCACAGTGAGTAAAAAAGCTAAGACTTTCATATAGGGAAGGGGATTTACAGACTTACAGGGACCCAAAAACAGACATGAGCTAAGGCAGAAAAATAAATTGATTATGGAATTGTTAACTACAAGACTTAACAAATACTTTCTGAATGATAGTATTAATTAATATTCAGCAGATGTCTTGTTCAAATATAAACCTTATGAAAACCAGTTATAGAAATATAATTGATAAATGCAGTTTAGTTGCAGAATATAGGTGGGTCTATGCTCTTTAATTTCCTTAAAATGATCATCCAGGGAAAAATAGGTCAAAACTTTCAGAAACTTTCACACATGGCAAAATCTGTTATGGCAGATTTTCTAAGAATAGTATTAAAACCCTAGTCTTGATAGTCACCAGGAAACCAACAGAAAGAACACTCAAATTAATTATAAGAAATATGTATTACTATATGATAAGTTTCCTTGGGCTGCCATAACAAATTACCACAAACTTGTTGATTTAAAACAACAGAAATTTATTCTTTCACAGTTCTGGAAGCTAGACATCCAAAATCAAGATGTTGTCATAGCCATGCTCCCTCTGAGGGCTCTAGGGAAGAATTCGTACTTCCTTCTTAACTGTTAGTGGCTCCCAGCAATTGTTGGTGGTCCTCACCTCCTAGCTACATCACTTCAATCTTGCCTCCATCTTCACATGGCCTTCTTCTTTGTCTCCCTCTGTGTCCTCTCCTTTTCTGTCTTTTTATAAGAGGTGCACACTAATCTGGGATGACTTCATCTTAAGATCCTACCTTAAGATGCAAAGATTCTTATTCCAAATATCTGCAAAGATCCTATTCCAAATAAGTTCACATTCTGAGGTTCCATGTGCACAAAACTTTTGGGGAGCATTGTTCAACTCACTATACTATACCACTGATAAAAACATTTTCATATTGATTGGCCTCTGAAAAGAGACGACAAATATTTTATTCTTTTAAAACTCAGAAGTTATTCCTACAAATTGGTCCACCTGAGGAGTATGTGAAGGTGAAATGGCACACGTTTCTATCTTGTAAAAGTTTCAAAATCTTGTCATATAAATTCATGCACAAAAGCAAGGACTATTTAAATGATCCTG
Organism: Ovis canadensis; assembly: GCF_042477335.2. Taxonomy (NCBI): domain Eukaryota; kingdom Metazoa; phylum Chordata; class Mammalia; order Artiodactyla; family Bovidae; genus Ovis; species Ovis canadensis. The sequence goes on along the minus strand of NC_091250.1, from coordinate 37,588,079 downwards.
GCACAGGTAAAATGTGTGCTTATAATTACTGCAATGGAAATTTCCAGTTGAACTCTACTGTGCTGTAAATAAAGAGCTTATGCAAATCCATTTATGTTGTCAAGAATATCATGTGGCAATAGGGAGTTAATCTTCAATGCAACATTTAAGGGTTGCTTTAATATAAAATGTGAATCCTTTTTTGTTTAGGTGGGCTAAATAGTATGATCAAGATACTGTTATATTGCAGTTATAATATATATATAATAACAGTATATATATAATATATAACAGTATAATATTCTGTTATATGACAGAAACCCAAATAAACTAGTTTTTAAATGAGACTTTATTGAATCATATATGTAACCAAGAATTCCAAGAGGGTGATGTTCTCTTTAAGAACACTGTAGATTCAAAAAATTTTATATATGTTTATGAGCTTCCCTGGTGGCTCAGTGGTAAAGAATCTGCCTGCAATGCAGGAAGCACAGGAGACCCAGGTTTGATCCCTGAGTCAGGAAGATCCCCTGGAAGGGGGCATGGCAACCCGCTGCAGTATTCTTACCTGGAGAATCCTGTGGGCACAGGAGCCTGGCAGTCTATAGTTCATGGGGTCGCACAGTCAGACATGACTGAAGTGACTTAGCACATATATATATATATATATACACACACATGCATATATATATATATATATGTGTGTATGTGCGTGTGCACTTATTCTTGTTGACTCTTTGCAACCCCATGGACTGTAGCCTGCCAAGTTCCTCTGTCCAAATATATATATATATATATATATGTGTGTGTGTGTGTGTGTGTGTGTGTGTGTGTATGTATTCTTTTTCTTTTTTTCTGGTCTCTCTCTGTCCGATAGCTTCTCCATCACTTGGCCCTGTTTCTATTAATGTGTTGGCTTCCTACAATAGACTGGCATCTCCATGTTGTAAAGGAGAAGATGGTATAGACACAGAGAGCTTTAAAATTGTGTCATTCCAATTTAGTGACCACTACTGAGAAAGGGGATGGTGCCCATTTGTACAATTTAGCAGAATGATTCTGATCGGCCTCAGGTATGTTGCCTTCTAGTTTTCAGGTCAATTGTGTGGTCAAGGGGATGGGATACTTTGTGGGACTCAGCTTACAACAACTGTTACTATGGTTAGGTTGTCTTAGTCAGTTTGGGCTGCTATAACAAAGTGCCATAGACTGGGTAAACAACAGCAACTTATTTCTCACAGTTCTGGAAACTGAAAGTCTGAGATCAGGGTGCCAGTATGGACAAGTTCTGGTGAGGGCCTTCTTCTGAGTTGCAGACTGCCAGCTTCTCTATTTTCATGTGGTCGAGAACAGAGAATAGAAGCAAGTTCTTGGGTGACTTTTATAAAACCATTAATCCCATTCCTGGGGTATCCACCCTCACGGTCTCGTCTAATCCTGGCTAGCACTCAAGGGTCCTGCCTTCTAATATCATCTCACTTGGAAATAGAGTTTCAGCATGTGAATTTTAGTGGGATATAAACATTTGGTCCATAACAAGAGTTCAGTGAAATGTCATGTCTGGAAATAGTCACAGAATAGAGTAAAACTAAGTCAGCTATATTGAGATTCAACATATGAAAGTGTTAGTACCAGCTTCTCACTAGTAACATTAAACATTTTCTATGTTGAACTTTGTGGAGATTCTTAGACTACTGATAATTAACGTTCCAAATGCATGTCTTAATAACTGTTATTTATTATTATTATTTTTTAAGACAGAGACCCTGAGCTAAAGTCACTATGCTTCCTCTAGCCTAGGCATGACTTTTGGAAGTCTTCCTTTGAAAACATTTAAAAACATTATTGTTAAGAGTGGATTAACTATGACATTTGGAAATATCAGAGGTAATGTTGGCTATGGCAATACTGGCCAAAGCATCTCACCTATATAGAATATAATTTTGAGGGCATTAATTTTGGGTGCTCACAACACTGCTAGACATCTCTTTGTCTCTCTTGTTTCAGCAAATAGATTTTAGCACTGAAGCAATCCACTCCTTACAAAGCAATTATCATTAGAAAATGTCACTGCATAAATTGTAGGAGAGAAGAGGCAAAGATCTGATTAGTGGCTGATTCAGAAGAGGCAAGCTCATCCTAGTACAGCAGAGTGCCAGGAATCGAGAGCTCATATCCTGTTTTTCACTTCTGTTGAACTAACCTTGTTACAGGTACAGATTTGAACAATGGAATGATTGATAGGATTTTCCAAAATTCCAGAGATATTCAATTGGAAGAGAAACACTTATAACATTCATTTAAAAATAATTGTAGCTGGTAGGTTTGTTGTATGCAATTGATGCATTCTAGAACATAATATGGATTAAATTAGCTAGTAACTGATATTTATTGACAACTTCTAAAGACCAGGTTCGGTGCTAAGTCCTTTATAAATCTAATATTATTAAACCCTCATATGATGATTATATATAATGATTTATATATGTGTGTATGTATGCTAAGTTGCTTCAGTTATCTCTGACTCTTTGTGACCCTATGGACTGTAGCCTGGCAGGCTCCTCTGTCCATGGGATTCTCCAAGCAGGAATACTGGAGTGGTTGCCATGCCCTCCTCCAGGGGATCTTCCTGACCCAGGGATCAGACCATCTTTTATGTCTCTTGCATTGGCAGGAGGGTTCTTTATCACTAATGCCACCTGGGAAGCCACTCTGGGAAGCCTATAATTCTCATTGTACAAATGTGGAACTCTGAAAGAAGTTTTGTAAGTTTTTCAAACTGACCCTGCTAAAGCTGAAATGAGATTCATACCCAGATTTATTTGACTCTGATATATAATATTTTAGGAAAACTTGATACATTGTATGTATCTCTCTATTGGATTCTTTTGTAAAGCAGTCATGTCACTGTTCATGTGTAGGTTCATGTGTAGGTTGATACTCAATAAAATTAAATTATATTGAAACCAATTGTTGATATACATCATACCTGTAAATTTTGCTTCTAAATATAATCAAAGAGATGCAATTATAGCTGGATATTGGCCTTTTCCTCTTTTTTCAAGGTCAACCGTTCTTTGACCCAAGTCTGCACACTTAAATAAGATGGAAGATGAGTTTTGAATCCTGCTCTAGAGAGTTATTAAAATTTCACTGGAGGTAGGGTGAGCAGATTTAGCAAATAAAAATATAATTATGTTTGAACTGTTGTTTATATGAAATTCAGATTTAGTTATTATACCTCTTCTTATCTGGCAATACTAAGTTCAGTTTCTCCAACTTGAATCTCTTTGATGTTTGCTTGTTTTCTGCTTGAGTTCCTCTTTATTTGAGGTTTTAATCCTCAGTAGTTTAAGTTCATCATCAGTCGGCATCTACAAACCTAATTTCTTATTTCAAGTTATATTTCCTGGCCTGGACTCTGAATTGCAAATTCCCATGCAAAGCAGGTGATGTTTTATGGCACTTTGGCTATTATCCACAAAATATAAAGCAGAAAATGGAAGGCAGAACAGGAAAGAATAAGGAAAATTGGTAGGAATAAAGTCTAGAGCTTCTTATTGGAGTAAGTAGCTTGTTGGAGAAATTGGGGTTAGTTACTAAGCCTAGTAGATGCAGATCAGATGGTTGAGAAACCTGAACACTCTGGAAAAACTGAGAGGTGGATGATGTAGAAGATGAGCTGGTCGTGTACAGTTCTCCTAGGCTAGAGGTTTGGATAATCAGAGATGGACCATGAGTGGTCAGAATTTTCAGGAGCTGCTTTGTCCAGGAATGGCCCCACTTAGTTTTTTTTTAAAATATAAATTTATTTATTTTAATTGGAGGTTAACTACTTTACAATATTGTATTGGTTTTGCCATACATCAACATGAATCCTCCACAGGTATACATGTGTTCCCCATCCTGAACTCCCCCTCCCTCCTCCCTCCCCGTACCATCCTCTGGTTCTAAAGGTACAACAACCCCTAGGAAGATATAGGGTTCTGTGAGAATACTGTTCAAACAATTTAGAGAAAAGCTCTTCACTCTCATCCACACTTAGATAAGAATGGCTCTTGCTAAAGAAGTGTATGCTGACTTCTTTGAAGAATAAATACTCATTAAAGATATCTAGGCTTGTTGGTGACCACCTGCAAGCCCATCCAGGGAAGAAAGAGGCTCCAGAGGAAACTTAATGTAACACAACCTCCCCTATAAGAGATCGTGTGGCGCAGACCCGTGAGCCACAGCAGCATAGGGAGGACATAGCGCTTGTCTTACCTTTATGTCTTTATGAGTTACACACAGACACAGACATAAACACACTCGGTTTTTGTCCAAAGACATCAATATTAAAATTTGATTTTTTTTTTAGATTCTCCTCATTCACTTCTAGGCAACTTATACATTTATCCAGTTTCTACTCTGGAACTGCCTCTTGGTCCTTCTCTTATTTGCATTCTTATTCTGGCCTTTTTGAATAGGTGTATGCATTTGGAAAATAAACTATGGAAAATTCTTCAAAAGATGGGAAATACCAGACCACCTGACCTGCCTCCTTAGAAATCTGTGTGCAGGTCAAGAAGCAACAGTTAGAACTGGACATGAAGCAACAGACTGGTTCCAAATTGCAAAAGGAGTATGTTAAGGCTGTATATTGTCACCCTGCTTATTTAACTTATATGCAGAGTACATCATGAGAAATGCTGGGCTGGATGAAGCACAAGCTGGAATAAAGATTGCTGGGAGAAATATCAATAACCTCAGATATGCAGATGAAACCACCCTTATGGAAGAAAGTGAAGAGGAACTAAAAAGCCTCTTGATGCAAGAGAGAGAGGAGAGTGAAAAAGTTGGCTTAAAGCTCAACATTCATAAAATGAAGATCATGGCCTCTGGTCCCATCACTTCATGGCAAATAGATGGGGAAACAATGGCAACAGTGACAGACTTTAGTTTCTGGGCTCCAAAATCACTGCAGATAGTGGCTGCAGCCATGAAACTAAAAGATGCTTGTTCCTTGGAAGAAAAGTTATGACCAACCTAGATAGCATATTGAAAAGCAGAGATATTACTTTGCCAACAAAGGTCTGTCTAGTCAAAGCTATGGTTTTTCCAGTGGTCATGTATGGATGTGAGAGTTGGACTGTAAAGAAAGCTGAGCGCCAAAGAATTGATGCTTTTGAACTGGAGAAGACTCTTGAGAGTTCCTTAGACTGCAAGGAGATCAAACTAGTCAATCCTAAAGGAAGTCAATCCTGGATATTCATTGAAAGGACTGATACTGAAGCTGAAACTCCAATATTGGCCACCTGATGAGAAGAACTGCCTTCTTGGAAAAGACTCTGATGCTGGGAAAGATTGAAGGTGGGAGGAGAAGGGGATGACAGAGGATGAGATGGCTGGATGGCATCACTGACTTGATGAACATGAGTTTGAGTAGGCTCCAGGAGTTGGTGATAGACAGGGAAGCCTGGCGTGCTGCAGTCCATTGGGTCACAAAGAGTTGGACATGACTGAGCAACTGAACTGAACTGAACTGAAACATTATACAAATGCACTTTGAAAATCAATCTGTAGAAAGTTAACTAGAATGTAGCTTAGCTTATTCACTATGACAGAATTTAATACTTTTTTGTGTGAATTATAAGGAGATTTTTATAGGGGGATGATGTTGGAATATAAGTAACCATAGTCTTATTAACTGCAGCTATACATTCAGAAAACGAAGATCATGGCATCTGGTCCCATCACTTCATGGGAAATAGATGGGGAAACAGTGGGAACAGTGTCAGACTATTTTTTTGGGCTCCAAAATCACTGCAGATGGTGATTGCAGCCATGAAATTAAAAGATGCTTACTCCTTGGAAGGAAAGTTATGACCAACGTAGAGAGCATATTCAAAAGCAAAGACATTACTTTGCCAACAAAGGTCTGTCTAGTCAAGGCTACGGTTTTTCCAGTGGTCATGTATGGGTGTGAGAGTTGGACTATGAAGAAAGCTGAGTGCTGAAGAATTGATGCTTTTGAAGTGTGGTGTTGGAGAAGACTCTTGAGAGTCCCTTGGACTGCAAGGAGATCCAACCAGTCCATTCTGAAGGAGATCAGCCCTGGGATTTCTTTGGAGGGAATGATGCTAAAGCTGAAACTCCAGTACTTTGGCCACCTCATGCAAAGAGTTGACTCATTGGAAAAGACTCTGATGCTGGGAGGTATTGGGGGCAGGAGGAGAAGGGAACAACAGAGGATGAGATGGCTGGATGGCATCACGGACTCGATGGACGTGAGTCTGAGTGAACTCTGGGAGTTGGTGATGGACAGGGAGGCCTGGCGTGCTGTGATTCATGGGGTCGCAAAGAGTCGGACACGACTGAGCGACTGAACTGAATTGAACTGGTAGCAGGTAGAATAGCAAGTGTTAAGTCAAGATCCCCAAAGTTATGAAAAAAATTGTAAATTGTGATTTCTCCATATAATATACTGATTGCTTTTAGTACAAATTCCAAAATTCCTAACCTGATTTTTTTTAATGTCATTCATAATATGGTCCCTGTTTATCTCTGTATCTCGATCTTTCTTCACTTCTTACAACTACTTTGTACCTCAGCCACACTTACTTCCTTCTGATCTACTTGCTGATTCTCAAATTTAAAGTATTCTTCCATCTTGCCCTTCCTATAATCTGTTTTTCTGACAGAATAGCATTTCCCACCCTACTCAACACCTACTTAATTTTCAGGAGTCAGCCAGCTTGTGTCCCCTCTGTTCTTATCCCTATGTTAATTAATTCTATATTTCTAGTTTATGTTATAATATTTATGCTATTATTATAAGAATATCCTCCGTATTAATCTTTGAGTGTCTTTTGAAACTAAGTATTTCTTATTCTTCATTGTGTATCTAGGGCCTATGAAATTTCCCAGCCCACAGCAGGCACTCAAAAAAATATTTGTTGAATTAATGGGGCAAGCAAAGATGGACAGACCTAGCGGTATTCGGGTGGAGGATATACAGTTTGTAGAAAGACCGTGCTATTCCAAGGATACACGAATGTAATTCAGATATAATAGTGCCAATGGACAGCCTCTGATTTTACTCTGTACAGTCTTAAGACTAAATACTTTCTCGTATTTTATACACACACACCCACATGCACACACACACAGAGTACATCCACACTCACCCACCAGCCCTCCCACATACATCCTTTTGCCTCCTGCAAGTGTTTGAGGAGAGGAGATCATATGACTGTGTGAAATAAAAGGTGTGAATGAGAAATACAGATTTCTATCTGCTCCTCTACAGATAGTTAATTTCTATTTTTCCATTCTGCTAATAAAACAGTTCCCTTTCATGTCTCTACTCCAAGCTTCCAAAATTTGGGCTATGTATATTTTTTGTGGTATATTGTCATCTCCAATTCTCTTGTCTTTGTGGATTTTAATATTTTTTATTCCTTCATGGACATTTTAGTTGATTTTGGGGACAAGTAGAAAAAAGCATGTGTATTAATTCCATCATGCTTAAACACATATTTTCTGCTTCAGCATCTTACTTAATTTTTATTTTGACAAACATCTTCCTAATATTTAGATGGTTTTGAAGTATGTGTTGCTATCAATAAACTCTGCATCTAGTTGCTGGGGGTGGAGATATCATGTGTGGTGTAGGGAAGTCAGCTTACAAGAGCTGATTATTAATTAAATGGTTAGTTTTCATGAATTTTGTGAATCAGTTATATGCACAACCATTATTAAAGTTATATAGCCTTATTATTAAATAAAGCATATTGAGTTCAGTCCCTTGGTTGGGAAGATCCCCTGGAGAGGGGAAGTGGCAACCCACTACAGTGTTCTTACCTCGAAAATTCCATGAACAGAGGAGCCTGGCAGGCTACAGTCCATGGGATTGCAGAGTCGACCACAACTGAGTGACTGAGCACAGAGTTAATGAAAGCTCAAGTTTCATCACTTCCTCATTATTTTACCATATTTTCCTATTATTATATTATATAATCATTATATAATTATAAATATTAAAATAAATTATATAATTTATAATTGTACATATATTGTTTTTATATCCATTTTGTATGCAAGGTAGAAATACCACACATTAGTATACTACTGTGTATCTCTGTACAGTAACATCACTTTGGTAGCTTGAAGTGGGTTATGGTGGGAGTTTTTATACCACAGGAATCTGCAGATGCTGAAAAGAGAGTTATTTTTTCCCCTCCAGAAACCTAGTTGCTGAATATTTACCAGCAAGTCACTGCTACATATCCTTCCAAGTCAAGGAGTCAAACTCATCACTTGCACCCGTCATCCTTCATTTACATAATCCTCATAGCCTTGAGATTTGTTTCATTTTCTTTCCTTTTCTCCTTCCCTCTTTTCTCTTTTTATTTTGTCATTCTTTCTGTCTTGCTTCCCCCCATTTCCTCCCTTCCTTTCTTCAGAAGCAGAACTCTTATAATGAAGTTAGGCATCCGCTAGCCAGAGTGTGGCTAGAAATGGCCAGCTTGCCAGGAACCAGAGGGTCACGACGTCTTCCTCTACTGCTGCTCCCAGCTGCTTAAAGCCAAGGACAATCACCGTGACCTTTGTGCACTCTGACCTAGATATCTTGGTTTTGCTCTCCAAGGCGACCCAGTGTGTTTGTGTTAGGTTTCATATCCTCCCTCTGCATTTTCAGCCCCATTCACTGGCTTACATTGTTTGGGCCTGAACTTTCTCCCATAAGGACAGAGAAAAATGAATTAGCTTTTCATGCATTTTTAGACAAATTTTCAATAACATGACTGAATGGAAATAATGCTATATGTCTTTTAAAATAACCTTTCTCTGCCAAGATGCCAATGATTAATTTGTAATTTTCATTTTATAAAATAAGCATCTAGATCATTGTTCTGAGTAATTTACCCCAAAACCACCTGTTATTGATATAATCAATAATAATTTCATTTTGTCTAGGTAAAAGAATTTATCTCAGAAAAGGCACAATGCTATACATGGATTGTACTTTAGGCTTTAAATTTACATGAAAAGAAATTGAAAGTAATAAAATGAAACAATGCAAAAAATTTCAGGTTTTATAAGTATGTGTGTTTTTCTTATGAAATGAGTATTGTAAAAACCTTTTCCTGAAGGGATCGACTGTTACTTTTTCTCAAGTATCAATTATGTATTAGAGTTGAGAGTAAAATCATTCTAGAGTATTTTCATTCTCTTTAAAATGGAAAGCATTTCGGTAAAATATACAGACATTTAATAATTCATAAGTTAAATGGTAAGGGTATCAGTTAGATTAATAGAAACATAAACCCAAGAGTTAGAAGGAACAGTAGCTATTAACTAGTTGTAGTAGACATTTTTAATAGTTTATCACTTGTTGTTTTCCCCACTCCCCACTTCAAATAGGACACCAAATTTCTCATCCAAGAGGATTTGTTATAAATAATCATTTGCAAGTTTCTGGGCTGTAAATAGTGTAAACTAATCCCCTGAACTCTTTCTTCTTTGCTGGGTGCTTGATTTGTTAACTAAGTTAATGGTATGGAAAAGACAAGCTTACCTATCCTCTGGAAGCTGAGATATACAGATGTGATGCCTGGAATTCCTGAAACCATTTTGTACCACAATGGGGCCAATGTGAAGATATAGCTGATCCAGAGGAGAAGGCAGTGAGAAGACAAGTGGAGCCCGGGTTCTGATCACGTTATTCCTGAGGACTGCTTCACGTGTGGAATTCACAGTCATGGAAACCGATGCATTCCTATATAATAAATTTTAACCCATTTAATTTCAGTTCTGTGTTACCTACAAGTTAAAAAAAATCCTAAATAATACTGTCTTCTAATATTTTCTTTCCCTAAATGAAAAATATTTGATTCAGAACAGTTTATATTTATTACTAAGGTTTGGATCCATGATTTTAACAGTTCTGTTGCATTCCTACTATGTGCCAGATTTTGTGGCTGGTTCTGATTTTATAAAGAGCAGAAGACATGCTCCTGCTCTTGAGGAACTTAGTCCCATTGGGAAAATATGTATGCATTAAGTATGTTACTGGGTAAAAAGTACTTATGATAGAGGCACAGAGTGATGTGTATACATCAGGGAAGACAACAGCAGTTCTGTTTGGAGTTGGGGGAGGAATAGGAATTTCTCAGTTAAAGAAGAAGGGATAGGCCCTTCCAGAAAGAGAGAACTTTCTTAAATAGAAAATAAAAAAAATGCACAGTGTATGTGGGGATACCTTAATATATGGCCCAAATGTACATTGGATGTATGGTGGAGGAAGGGATAGTATGAACATATTAAATGCTATAGCTGAAGAACGCAGGAGATTTTAGAAAAGTTCAAATTGTATTTCCGTCAAAAGTATTCAGTGTAAATGATTATGTAGATCAAAATATATCTACTCCATGAGAGATAGCTGTTCTCCATGTATATGAATCAGTGCCATATTCTCTTTTTTCAGCAACAAATTAAGAGTAATTTTGAAGAAAAAGAATAAAAAGATTTTTTCCATTTTAGCTTGGCATTTTGTACCAATGCAAATAAGTTAATAGTATCAGTCAAGTAGATTAGTGATATAATGAAGCAAGCACTGAATGAGAAATTATGAGTTCACTCTCTAGGTCTGTTTTAGTTTAACATTCAAAAGGCATTTATCTTCTGTAAATATTGGCTCCTTTCTCTGTAGAAACAAGGAGCTGGTTCTCTATCTTTGAGATACCTTTTATACTTCTGAAAATGTAACATTTTACAATAGTATTATAATCTCAAAGTTTTTTAAAACCTCAAATGTGATTCCCGTTGGCTTTTTGAATTATTTTTATATTTGTTTGATTATGAATTATTATGTAAGTGTTCAGGTGGAAGGTGTATGGAGTGAAGGAAGATGCATAAAGGACTGGTAGACCCTTAATTTATTGTTCTTGTTAATATTTCCCCTTATGTCTTCTTGCGCAAAAGCGGTGCCACTAACTCACCCAATGAAGGACATATACTTTGATGCAGTGTAGGACTGCAAGGAGATCAAACTAGTCAGTCCTAAGGGAAACCAACCCTGTCCATTCATTGGAAGGACTGATACTGAAGCTAAAGTGCCAATAGTTTGGCCACCTGATGTGAAGAACTGACTCATTGGAAAAGACTCTGATGCTGTGAAAGATTGAAGGCAAAGGGAGAAGAGGGCAGCAGAGTATGAGACCATTAGATAGCATCACTGAATCATTGGATGTGAATTTGCACAAAATCTCGGAGATAGTAGAGGACAGGGGAGCCTGGCATGCTGCAGTCCATGGAGTTGCAAAGAACTGGACATGACTTAGCAACTGAACAACAATAATAAGGGATTTTGGTAAAAATAAAGGATTTATTATTCTCAAAATAAGGGATTTATTTAAGTGGAGTGATAATTGGACTCCATCAAGTCTCTCTTATATGGCAGTCAGTGACCATGGGTCAGAATGACATCAACTCACTGCTTCTGAGAAGCAGCAACAACATTGTGGAAGGACTTCTCGGGTGGGGACAAACTCCGCATCCATTCTTCTCTTCTTCTCTATTAACGGATTTCTAATGTTATCTGGAGCTAGTGAATCCAGTTAAAACCCATAATTTCCCAGATTGTTTGCAGCTAGATATAGCCACATGATTACGTTTTAACTAATGAAATGTAAGAAGAAATATTACATGGCATTTCTCAGAAGTCTTAACCGGAGGTTGCATACTTTTCTTTCCTCTCTCTGTCCTGCCTGCTACCTGTAATGTGGCCAGAGCTTGAGTCACCATCTTGAATGAAGAGTAACAAGCTAAGAATATTAACGTAGCAGTAGAAGAATCCTGGATCCCTGTATTACTTATCCATAGGTTTAATTTATATGAAATAGACATAATGGGAGTTTGGGATTAACATGTACGCACTGTTATATTTAAAATAGATAACCAACAAGGACCTACTGTATAGCACAGGGAACTCTGCTCAATATTCAGTAATAACCTAAATGGGAAAGTAATTTGGAAAAGAATATGTACTTACATATGTATAACTGAATTATTTTGCTGTGTACCTAAAACTAGCACAATGTTGTTAATTAACTATACTCCAATATAAAATAAAAATTTAAAAAGTACAAATATTTTATTACTAAAAAGAAAGAAACAGAAATAAACTTCTGTGTTCAAGCCATTTTGGTTTTTCTGCCAAATGAATCTGAATCTAAATCTTAACCAATACTGTGCAAAATTCGGCACCAAATTCTTTTATGTTTTCTTTTTATATTTCTTAACTCTGCTCTTTTTTTCTCTCTCTTCTCTACTTTCACAAACCTGACCACCACCACTGCCAGCACTGTCCTTAACCTGCCACCTTTAGTTCAGTTCGGTTCAGTCGCTCAGTCGTGTCCGACTCTTTGCAACCCCATGGACTGCAGCACGCCAGGCCTTCCTGTCCATTGCCAACTCCCAGAGTTTACTCAAACTCATGTCCATTGAGTCAGTGATGCCATCCAACCATCTCATCCTCTGTTGTCCCCTTTTCCTGCCACCTTCAATCTTTCCCAGTATCAGGGTCTTTTCCAAGGAGGCAGTTCTTTGCATCAGGTCACCACAGTATTAGAGTTTCAGCTTCAACATCAGTCCTTTCAATGAATATTCAGGACTGATTTCCTTTAGGATTGACGGTTTGATCTCCTTGCAGTCCAAGGGACTCTCAAGAGTCTTCTCCAACACTATAGTTCAAAAGCATTCTTTGGTGCTCAGATTTCTTTACAGTCCAACTCTCACATCCATACATGACTAGCCTTGTTTGGAAAAACCATAGCCTTGACTAGACCTTTGTTGACAAAGTAGCACCTCTGCTTTTTAATATGTTGTCTAGTTTGTCATAACTTTTCTCCCAAGGAGTAAGCGTCTTTTAATTTCATGGCTGCAATCACCATCTGCAGTGATTTTGGAGCCCCAAAAGTTAGTCTGCCACTGTTTCCTGTTTCTCCATCTATTTGCCATTAAGTGATGGGACCAGATGCCATGATCTTTGTTTTCTGAACCAATCATTTAAATTGTTGTTTGCATGGGTGCTAAGTCACTTCAGTCCTGTCTGACTCTTTGTTGCAGTGGTTTCCTAAATAATGTACACAATCCAATCTACCCTTCTCCATTATGTTTTCCACATTTTGGTCTCATCAGTGTTCTCAGAAAATAAATTGGTTCAGATTATTACTTACTCCTCTTCTAGGCTGAAATTCTACAGAGATGCTATTGGTCTAAATGTTTGTCCTCCCACAAATTTCATATGTTGAAATTCTGCACCCAAGTTGAAGGTGTTAGGAGGGTGGAGCCTTTGGGAAGTGATTAGGTTACAAGGGCAGAGCCCTGTAGATCTGTTTTAGTTCAACATTCAAAAGGCATTTATCTTCCCTCAGATTAAAAATGAGGGTAGAGCCCTCAGGATTGGGATTAGTGCCCTTGTGAAAAAAGACCTTGGGGCTTCCATGATGGCTCAATGGTAAAGAATCTGCCTGCCAGTGCAGGAGATTCGGGTTCAGTTCCTGGGTCAGGAAGATCTCCTGGAGAAAAGAATGGCAACCCACTCCAGTATTCTTGCCTGGAAAATCCCATGGACAGAGGAGCTTGGCGGGCTACAGTCCATGGAGTCACAAAGAGCCAACAAGACTTAGTAACTCAACAATAGCTACAAAAGAGACCTCACAGAGCCAGCTCTTCCCTTCTGCTGTGTGAGAATACACAGAGAAGATCTATCTTGGACATGGGGTCTCACCAGACAACGACATTGCTGGTGCCATGATCTTGAACTTCCTTGTTTCTAGAACTGTGAGAAATAAATGTTGTTTATAAGCCATCCTATTCATGATAGTTTTGTTATAGTGGATGAATGGACTAAGATAAGAGGTTTCCCAAATGTAGTTAAGATAGAGACCAAAATCCTTAACATGGTTGTATTAGTTTTCTATGACTGCCACCACAAACTAGGTGGCTTAAATAACAAATATATTTTCTCACAATTCTGGAGGCTAGAGTTCTGAGATTAAAGTTGTTAATGGAGTTAATTTCTTCCAAGGCCTCCCTTCTTGGCTTACAGATTGCTGTCTTCAGATGATATTCCTGTTGTATGTGTTTGTTTATATTAAAATCTTTTCTTCTTGTAAGAGCACCAGTCATATTGGATTATGGCCCACCCCAATTATATAATTTTAACTTAATTACTTCTTTAAAGACTTTATCTACAAATGCAGTCTCATCCTGAGGTATTTCAAATGAATTTTGAAGGACACAGTTCAGCCTTTAACAATGCCCTGTAATGTTTGAATCCTGTTCCTATGTGTTGTACGCCATTGAAGCCCCCATGCAAAGAACACAAGGAAAACTTATTTATCATATAAACTTTCTGGGCAAGGGAGCCTCACTAGTGTCTTAAAAGGGAAAATTTTGGAGTGCTTATAAAAGTGGCCTGGGAATTGGTTAATAAATTTGTAAACTAGGCAAGTAGTTGGAACAACTGATGTTTCTTTTGTTATAGCACAGGAGTCTGTTGTGGGTTGGTGTTCAAAGTATTAGAGTAGTTGAGCTTGTATTATTATGTTGCTCATTGTGACTAGGTACAGCTTAAATGTGATAGTTATAATAACGTGTTATTCTGTGGTTTCTGTGATTGTCTATTTTATTTCTCAATGCTCTTCTCCACTTCTGGTCATTATTTAGCCTAAACTGAAAAAAAAAAAAAAAAACCTCTTTGCCTTCTGGACATGTGATTGATAGAGATCTATATTCAATGGGTTGTGAGTCATTTTGATGTCTTCTAGTGTCAGAGTTTCTTGCTGTTTTTTGTATAATGATCAAATGGCATGACAGTGGTGGCAGTTGCTCAGTGCAGCACAAACACCAATACAAAGATTTCTATTAGAGTTTGTGAAGCACTATGAAGCTATGATTCTCTTAGAAACAAAAGTCAGGAAAGTATGCCCCACAATTTATTTGGATCTTCCTTATATAAGCAAGTAGCTTTCCCCTTCCATTTGGGTGTTGATTTTTCAGCTTTGCCAGTGTCTAAAGATTTAGTCCCAAGTCTGGTGTATGGAATAGCATGACTAAAGAATGGATATGGTTACTGGCATTTTAGAACCTTGAAATAACAGAGGGGGAAGAAAGTGGTAAAGAAGATAGGTTCAAATTTATCATTTACATGGTTGCAAGGTGGGCAAGTTACTGAGCTTCTCTTATGGAGGAATGTAGTCTTTCAAAAAATGAGATTTGCAGGATTCTGAAAAATGTTTTATTAAAAACCTACTCCATTTCCAAAGCTATTAGGACTGATTTAAATTAACAACATGCTGAGTGGAATCATCTTTGTACTTAAATTGCTGCTTATGCCAAAGTGAGAATAAAAAGGACTAAGCACCCCATTATCAAGCAGAAAGCCTAACTAGAGTCAACTACCCTGTGCCCATCCTCCATTCAGCCCCCAAAACATTTAAGGAAAAGTCTGTGGAGGAAAAAGAGAGGATGCTGGAATACATACATCAGTAGAGAATACAGCGCTTGTGCAAGAGGTTATTCCTTTCTATTTTGGAAACAAAGAGGAAGTGTCCTAGAGAAATCTCTGATTGTGATTGGAGATGCCTGCAAGAAAAGAGAATGTAGTAGATCACCTCCTGGCTGTGGCTCATTTGCTTAGGGAGTGGCTTGGTTGATCCTCTCCTGTATCTATTCAATCCAAAGAAAAGAGAATTGAAGAGAGGACAAGGGGCAGAAGTAGATTGGCAAAACGTGTGATGAGTTTCTTACAAATTTAATAGATTGTGCAGATAACAGCTGGACTCAACCCCTCTTACCAGTGGTGCACCAAAGAGGGTAGAGGTGGACTGAGAGTTGATGGAAGAAGGCGATCTGAACCAGATCTTATTTCAGGGAATTCTCTGGTGGGGAGTCCCTGCAGGGCTCTTGTGAAGCGTTCCTGTGCAAGCCATGTGAGAGTCAGAGTGTAGACATTTGTCATACAGGGAGAAGAAGTCACAGCTGTCAGTGCCAGCCCAGGGCATCAGTGACCTGTAGGCAGAATTACATGATCTCATCTCATCATGTAAGCACAGGACATTTTAATTTCCCAGGATTCTTCTACCTGCCCCCCCCAAATGACTTCATTGAAACCTAAAATCGAAAAGGAGGGTGAGGAATGTTAAGACTAGACCACTCCCTCTTTTCCATACAGCTCATATGGCCATAGATCTATCCTCATTGGAGGAAAGGGAAAACTTGGAAATGGATGTGATCTTGGAGTCGTAAAATGGACAAGACTTAGTTGTTAATAATCAAAAGTGCCTGGAGACAAATAAAATACTTAAAATATTATTAATGAACAGGAAAGAGGGTTTTGTCAATGGATTTTTTAAAAAAATCAGAAATTGGAAAAGAACTGTTTCATTTTTATACCTCCAGGTGTTAAGAGCATAAGCATACTAATTGCATAAGCCCTTTCTTGCCTTCATTTGTGGGAGTCAACACATTCTTCATTATCCAAAACTCTGCTGCAGACCCTCCCCATGGTAAAAGTTAACACAGGAGTGATGTGCCCTTTTGCATTTCCTGGCCCAGAGTTATGGTACAGTTTTTATGTACAGTTTCTGATTGAATTTAACAATAATGTTCTTGCTCTACTCTACCTGACTTCCTTTCAGAAACCCATCTCAATACTCCCTCTCCCAGAGGAGTAATGAGAAAAATTGCAGATGTATTTTATCTATTGTGAATGATTCATCATTATATTCTACATTTCACTCTGTGCTTTGTCTTACAACCACAATAAATCTGTGAGCAACTCATTTCTTCTTAGTCACACATAAGTTATGTTATATGCTAAGATAAGACTTCATGATACTGTCTGGAAGTCCTAAAATGTTATTTGCTTAACCAGAAGCCTCACACTATTTTAGGGAGCTAAATGCTCTCTTGCGTTTTTGCCTTTGGGCTTTGGTTTCTGCATACTGGCCAGCATTATGTCTTCAGTTTTATAATCTTTCTTATTGACAGAGAAAAAAGGATAAAATGCTGCTTTCCCACTGCCAGCCATCAGCAGGACACTATTTGTCTTCAAAGCAGATCTTTTCATCTCTCTCTCTCTCTTTTTTTTTCCCTACTGTTTCTCAACATGTTATAAAGCTTTATTTTTATGGCCTTCAGCTGTCTTCCTAATCAGCTCATTATGGCGTTAGCCTTTCTGTGATGATTTTTACAGAATGATACCATACTTTGATATTTATCCTTTGATATGTACCCTGTTTATTTTTATTCTTTGGTATTTTGAAGATGCTGGAATGTTTCTAGTATAACTACATTGTTTTTACTTTTCTCATATGCCTAATTAGCCATTTTACAGTTAAAATTTCTTGTTTAGATACATAACCTGCTTAGATTATATTATTTTTTTCTGTCTCACTGACCAGGTTTGCCTCCTTATCTGTCATGAGTCTTAAGATGCTGCCATTATTTACTGGAAAATTAGGGTTGCTTATTGAAAGGCTGATTTAGAATATGAATTTTAACAAATAAGCATATATAATGCAGTTTTGCAAAAATAGTTGGATTCTAGATTTGTTAAAAATGTGTCACTGATTCCATGGAACCTCCCTGGTGGTCGCTAAGATTCTGTGCTCCCAATTCAGGGGGCCCAGATTCAATCCCTAGTCAGGGAATGAGATCCCATATGTCACAATTATGAGTTTTCACACTACAATTAAGTCAAATAAGTAAAATAAGTAAACATTTTTGAAAATATGTCACTACCTTCTGCTCCTGAGTCTTCTGGTCTTCATCTTATATTCTGCTTCTTTTGGCTAATAAGACACCCATGCTGAGTTTATTTTTGTGTATGGTGTTAGAAAGTGTTCTAGTTTCATTCTTTTACAAGTGGTTGACCAGTTTTCCCAGCACCACTTGTTAAAGAGATTGTCTTTTCTTCTTGTATATTCTTGCCTCTTTTGCCAAAGATAAGGTGTCCATAGGTGCGTGGATTTATCTCTGGGCTTTCTGTTTTGTTCCATTGGTCTATATTTCTGTCTTTGTGCCAGTACCATACTGTCTTGATGACTGTCGCTTTGTAGTAGAGCCTGAAGTCAGGCAGGTTAATTCCTCCAGTTCCATCCTTCTTTCTCAAGATTGTCTGGCTATTCGAGGTTTTTTGTATTTCCATACAAATTGTGAAATTATTTCTTCTAATTCTGTGAAAAATACCATTGGTAGCTTGATAGGGATTGCATTGAATCTATAGATTGCTTTTGGTAGTATACTCATTTTCACTATATTGATTCTTTCGATTCATGAACAGGTATATTTCTCCATCTATTAGTGTCCTCTTTGATTTCTTTCACCAGTGTTTTATAGTTTTGTTTCTTTAGGTAGATATATTCCTAAGTATTTTATTCTTTTTGTTGCAATGGGGAATGGAATTGTTTCCTTAATTTCTCTTTCTGTTTTCTCATTATTAGTGTATAGGAATGCAAGGGATTTCTGTGTGTTGATTTTATATCCTGCAACTTTACTATATTCATTGATTAGCTCTAGTAATTTTCTGGTAGAGTCCTCTTACACTGTTGGTGGGAATTCAAACTAGTACAGCCACCATGGAGAACAGTGTGGAGATTCCTCAAAAAACTGGAAATAGAACTGCCATATGACCCAGCAATCCCACTGCTGGGCATACACACCGAGGAAACCAGAATGGAAAGAGACACGTGTACCCAAATGTTCATCACAGCACTGTTTATAATAGCCAGGACATGGAAGCAACCTAGATGTCCATGAGCAGATGAATGGATAAGAAAGGAGTGGTACATATACACAATGGAATATTACTCAGCCATTAAAAAGAACACATTTGAATCAGTTCTAATGAGGTGGGTGAAAATGGAGCCTATTATACAGAGTGAAGTAAGCCAGAAAGAAAAACACCAATATAGTATACTAATGCATATATATGGAATTTAGAAAGATGGTAATGATAACCCTGTATGTGAGACAGCAAAAGAGACACAGATGTATAGAACAGTCTTTTGGACTCTGTGGGAGAAGGTGAAGGTGAGACGATTTGAGAGAATAGCATTGAAACATGTATAGTATCATATGTGAAATGAATCGCTATTCCAGGTTTGAGGCATGATACAGGGTGCTCGAGGCTGGTGCACTGGGATGACCCAGAGGGATGGGATGGGGAGGGAGGTGGGACGGGAGTTCAGGATGGGGAACACATGTACACCTGTGGTGGATTCATGTCAATGTATGGCAAAACCAATATAATATTGTAAAGTAATTAGCCTCCAATTAAAATAAATAAATTTATATTAAAAAAAGAGACACCCATGCTATCTCTTTGGATAGCATGGCTGATACAGGCAAATCTATGCAGGAGACAAATCTGTTAAATATCAGGTAGAGAGAGTGGGTAACATTTGCTCAAGCAGGACAATTATATTATAAAAGTGATTTTTGAGCAACCTTGTATCAGCAGGTTGGAACACAATGAACTATGGGTGTGAATGAACAGGCAGTGGAGGCGGAGAGAGCAGCCCCCTGGGAAAGGCCATGACAGCCAGAAGTGTGTGAGGTGACAGAGCCTCTGACGGAGAGGAGGACTGAGGGAAAGGAAAGAGAGGCCGATCCCAGGCAGCAGCAGAGACGGGAAGTTCAGTGTTGGAGACACAGAGGAAGAAGAGAAAATGTAATTCTAAGTTCTGGAAAGAGACAGTTCAGAGAGGTGAGGAAAATTGGGAGGGTGTGTTTATTTAAAATAGATGAAGAGATAAATAGAAATATTTAATTTCACAGGCCACTAAGACATATGTTAATATATATTTCATTCAAAGTCAGTAATTTTTATTTCAGTCCTTCCTTTTTGTTATCTTGCTTTATATTCAGTAACACTATATGTTAGAACACTTCAACCATTATCACATCACATGGGTAAAAGTTTAGCATATTTTTATGATGTGAAGTGCTTTGTAATCATAAATAATTTTCTTTAGACTCAAAGATAGAATACATCAGACTGCATAAAACAAATGAAAAGGGACAAGAGAAACTGAGTAAAGGAAACAAAAGTAAAATGATCTATCCTCCAAAATTCTACCAGTTGGAAGAAGATCAAAGAGGGTTGAAGAAGACTGTAATCTACTGCTGTTATCTTAGTTCTATTTTTTAGGCAAATGTTAATTTTGAATCATAAATTTTTCTGTGAAATGATCCTTGTGTGAATGAATGCTGAAGAGACTTTAATAAAATTATGACTTTAATTGAATGATTACAATTAGAAATTTTACATTTAATGATTAAATGTTTATAATGGAAATTTTAATTGTCAATTTAAGATAACTAGCTTTACTAATAAATATCAACAAATACCATAAACACCAATAGATGTAAAGGAATATGTTGTAAAATTTCAACTTTCTGTCAAAACTCATGTCATAGTTGACAGCTTTGATTTATAGCAGAGTAGGATCAGTATGCTACTGGAGATCAGTGGAAAAATAACTCCAGAAAGAATGAAGGGATGGAGCCAAACGAAAACAATATCCAGTTGTGGATGTGACTGGTGATAAAAGCAAGGTCCAATGCTGTAAAGAGCAATATTGCATAGGAACCTGGAATCAGATTAGTTTCATGAATCAAGGCAAATTGGAAGTGGTCAAACAGGAGATGGCAAGAGTGAACGCTGACATTCTAGGAATCAGCAAACTAAAATGGACTGAAATGGATGAACTTAACTCAGATGGCCATCATATCTACTACTGTGGGCAGGAATCTCTTAGAAGAAATGGAGTAGCCATCATGGTCAACAAAAGAGTCCAAAATGCAGTACTTGGATGCAGTCTCAAAAATGACAGAAAGATCTCTGTTCGTCTCCAAGGCAAACCATTCAATATCACAGTAATCCAAGTCTATGCCCCAACCACTAACTCTGAAGAAGCTGAATGGTTCTATGAAGACCTACAAGACCTTTTAGGACTAACACCCCCAAAAGATATCCTTTTCATTATAGGGGACTGGAATCCAAAAGTAGGATGTCAACAAACACTGGAGTAACAGAAAAATTTGGCCTTGGAACATGGAATGAAGCAGGGCAAAGACTAATAGAGTTTTGTCAAGAGAACGCACTGGTCATAGCAAACACCCTCTTCCAACAAAACAAGAGAAGACTCTACACATGGACATCACCAGATGGTCAACACCAAAATCAGATTGATTATATTCTTTGCAGCCAAAGATGGAGAAGCTCTATACAGTCAGCAAAAACAAGACTGGGAGCTGACTGCGGCCTAGATCATAAACTCCTTATTGCCAAGTTCAGACTTAAATTGAAGAAAGTAGGGAAAACCACTAGACCATTCAGGTATGACCTAAATCAAATCCCTTATGATCATACAGTGAAAGTGAGAAATAGATATAAGGGATTAGATTTGATAGAGTGCCTGATGAACTATGGACAGAGGTTCATGACATTGTACAGGAGACAGGGATCAAGACCATCCCCATAGAAAAGAAATGCAAAAAAGCAAAATGGCTGTCTGGGAAGGCCTTACAAATAGCTGTGAAAAGAAGAGAAGTGAAAAGCAAGGGAGAGAAGGAAAGATATAAGCATCTGAATGCAGAGTTCCAAAGAATAGCAAGAAGAAATAAGAAAGCCTTCCTCAGTGATCAGTGCAAAGATATAGAGGAAAACAACAGAATGGGAAAGACTAGAGATCTCTTCAAGAAAATTAGAGATACCAAGGGAACATTCCATGCAAAGATGGGCTCGATAAAGGACATAAATGGTATGGACCTAACAGAAGCAGAAGATATTGTACAAAAAAGATCTTCATGACCCAGATAATCACGATGGTGTGATCACTCACCTAGAGCCAGAAATCCTGGAATGTGAAGTCAAGTGGGCCTTAGAAAGCATCACTACGAACAAAGCTAGTGGAGGTGATGGAATTGCAGTTGAGCTAGTTCAAATCCTGAAAGATGATGCTGTGAAAGTGCTGCACTCAATATGCCAGCAAATTTGGAAAACTCAGCAGTGGCCAGAGGACTGGAAAAGGTCAGTTTTCAACACAATCCCAAAGAAAGGCAATGCCAAAGAATGCTCCAACTACTGCACAATTGCACTCATCTCACATGCTAGTAAAGTAATGCTCAAAATTCTCCAAGCCAGGCTTCAGCAATACATGAACCGTGAACTTCCAGATGTTCAAGCTGGTTTTAGAAAAGGCAGAGGAACCAGAGGTAAAATTGCCAACATCCACTGGACATTGGAAAAAGCAAGAGTTCCAGAAAAACATCTATTTCTGCTTTATTGACTATGCCAAAGCCTTTGACTGTGTGGATCACAGTAAACCGTAGAAAATTCTGAAAGAGATGGGAATACCAGAGCACCTGACCTGCCTCTTGAGAAACCTAAAGGCAGGTCAGGAAACAACATTTAGAACTGGACATGGAACAACAGACTGGTTCCAAATAGGAAAAGGAGTACATCAAGGCTGTATACTGTCACCTGGTTATTTAACTTATATGCAGAGTACATCATGAGAAACACTGGGCTGGAAGAAGCACAAGCTGGAATCAAGATTGCCGGGAGAAATATCAGTCACCTCAGATATGCAGATGACACCACCCTTATGGCAGAACGTGAAGTGGAACTAAAAAGCCTCTTGATGAAAGTGAAAGAGGAGAGTGAAAAAGTTGGCTTAAAGCTCAACATTCATAAAACGAAGATAATGGCACCTGGTCCCATCACTTCATGGGAAATAGATGGGGAAACAGTGGAAACTGTGTCAGACTTTATTCTTTGGGGCTCCAAAATCACTGCAGATGATGATTGCAGCCATGAAATTAAAAGATGCTTACTCCTTGGAAGGAAAGTTATGACCAACCTAGATAGCATATTGAAAAGCAAAGACATTACTTTGCCAACAAAGTTCCATCTAGTCAAGGCTATGGTTTTTCCAATGGTCATGCATGGATGTGAGAGTTGGACTGTGAAGAAAGCTGAGCGTTGAAGAATTGATGCTTGTGAACTGTGGTGTTGGAGGAAACTCTTGAGAGTCCCTTGGATTGCAAGGAGATCCAGCCAGTCCATCCTGAAGGAGATCAGCCCTGGGTGTTCTTTGGAAGGAATGATGCTAAAGCTGAAACTCCAGTACTTTGGCCACCTCATGTGAAGAGTTGACTCATTGGAAAAGACCCTGATGCTGGGAGGGATTGGGGGCAGGAGGAGAAGGGGATGACAGAGGATGAGATGGCTGGATGGCATCACTGACTCGATGGATGTGAGTCTGAGTGAACTCTGGGAGTTGGTGATGGACAGGGAGGCCTGGCGTGCTGCGATTCATGGGGTCGCAAAGAGTCAGACACGACTGAGTGACTGAACTGAACTGAACTGAGAATCATATAAACTGTGAAAGCATCCTGACAGCAAGGATGAAAATAAAACCACTTTATGCTTTTTATTATATATATTTTACTTTCACTTATTCAAAACTGTATATAAAACTCTTATATTCCCCTTCATCAGCAAGTCCTATATTAAGTGATTAAGAACTCTCCTAGACAAAGAGAACCAAAAAGATTTTCCTTGCCTTTTAGGACAATTATTTTATTCTCATTCCATCACAGTTTCCTGGAATGCTTATTAAATAAGCAGATAACTGAATGCCTCCCAGATCCACTGAATTAAAATTTGGAATTTAAGTCTAGGAATCTGCATCTTAATAACTGCTTTAGACAATTCTTATGCTCCCTTATGTTTGACAAACTTTGTTTCAGAAATCACAATACATAATGTGAGAAATGATTAACATACATTAACAGAATATGAAATGGTGATACAATCATTTTTTAGACAGTGAATCTTTTTTATTACATTCATAGCTTAGCACATGGATGAACTCATAGTAGATGCTTAATATTTTGAGTAATCAGAGTGTTTATGTGTTAGAATACTGAATCACTATGGCAACCTAACTACTTGCAGTTTTTAAAGCAATATCTTGAGTTATTTTTGAATACTAAGAAAGGAACTGCTCTTTACTTTTCAGTTTTGCAATGTGACAAACAAGTTTGTTTTTCATGATTTGAAAAAGATGAAAAATAAAAGTTTGAAAAATCTGGTGGGAGAATACAAGTAGGTCCTTAAATACGCTTAAGTTTGATTTTGTAAAAAATGAAGAAAATCCATAACCTACCCAAAGTACCTTCAGTATTTCCTGACATTATCTTTAATTTCAAAAAGTGTAAAACCCACTGTAAAATGGAGGGCAGCAGATGTAATAAACAATTCACAATTCATTAATCATTTTGTTGAAACTCGTAAAATCCAACTGAGGTTGATTCTAGTCTGAGAAAATGAAATAAAGATTGATTCAGTTTATTAAGGCCTTATGCCTGTTAGGAATGCATTCAGCTATATTAATCAAAGAGGGTTCATTTTTCTCATATAACAGATCTTTATGTGGGTAAGTAAGGGCTGCTCTTGGGTCAGCTTCGCCACAATATTCGCATCTTTTCTATCTGTCTGTTCCACAGCTTTCTTTTCTTGACTTCAGTACTTAAGGTGTGTCTATAATTCCTGGCTTTATGCCAATAGTCAAGGCAGAAAGAAAGGAGGAAAAGGCAGTGCTATCAATTGGTTTTTTACTTTTTAAAAATTTAATTATTTTAATTGGAGGCTAATTACTTTACAATATTAATGGCACCCCACTCCAGTACTCCTGCCTGGAAAATCCCATGGACGGAGGAGCCTGGTAGGCTGCAGTCCATGGGGTCGCTGAGGATTGGACATGACTGAGTGACTTCACTTTCACTTTTCACTTTCATGCATTGGAGAAGGAAATGGCAACCCACTCCAGTGTTCTTGCCTGGAGAATCCCAGGGATGGGGGGAGCCTGGTGGGCTGCCGTCTATGGTGTCGCACAGAGTTGGACACGACTGAAGTGACTTAGCAGTAGCAGTAGCAGTGGTTTTTGCCATACATTGACATGAATCAGACATGGGTGTACATGTGTCCCCCATTCTGAACCCCCTTCCCACTTCCCTCCCCATCCCATCCCTCAGAGTCATCCCAGTGGACCAGACCTGAGCTCCCTGTCTCATGCATGGAACTGGATTGGTGATTTATTTCACATATGGTAATATATATGTTTTGATGCTATTCTCTCAAATCATCTCACTCTCACCTTTTCCCACAGAGTCCAAAAGTCTATTCTTTATATCTGTGTCTCTTTTGCTGTCTCGCATATAGGGTCATCATTACCATCTTTCTAAATTCCATATATATGCGTTAATATACTGTATTGGTGTTTTTCTTTCTAACTTAGTTCACTCTGTATAATAGCCTTCAGTTTCATCCACCTCATTAGAACTGATTGAAATGTGCTCTTTTTAATAGCTGAGTAATATTCCATTGTGTATATGTACCACTGCTTTCTTATCCACTCATCTGCTGATGGACATATAGGTTGATTCCATGTCCTGGCTATTGTAAACAGTGCTGCGATGAACATTGAGGTACATGTGTCTCTTTCAGTTTTGGTTTCCTCAGTGTGTATGCCCAGCTGTGGGATTGCTGGGTCATATGGCAGTTCTATTTCCAGTTTTTTTGAGGAATCTCCATACTGTTCTTCATAGTGGCTGTACTAGTTTGCATTTCCACCAACAGTGTAAGAGGTTTCCCTTTTCTCCGCACCCTCTCCAACATTTATTGTTGGTAGACTTTGTTAGCAGCCATTCTGACTGGTGTGAGATAGTACCTCATGGTTTGGATTTGCTTTTCTTTGATAATGAATGATGTTGAGCATCTTTTCATGTGTTTGTTAGCCATCTGTATGTCTTCTTCAGAGAAATGTCTGTTTAGGTCTTTGGCCCATTTTTTGATTGGGTCATTTATTTTTCTGGCACATTGAGTTGCATGAGCTGCTTGTATATTTTTGAGATTAATTATTTGACAGTTGCTTCATTCGCTATTATTTTCTCCCATTCTGAAGGCTGTTTTTTCACCTTGCTTATAGTTTCCTTCATTATGCAAAAGGTTTTAAGTTTAATTAGGTGCCATTTGTTTATTTTTGCTTTTATTTCCATTACTCTGGGAGGTGGGTCATAGAGGATCCTGCTATGACTTATGTCAGAGAGTTATATCAATTGCTTTTTTAAAAAAAGTCAGCAAATGAAATCTTTTCTAGAAATTCTCTACTAGATTGCCCCTTTTAACTCATGACTTTTTGACCAGAACTCTGTCACATGGCAACCTGTTGTGAGTCTGTGAAAATGAAAGTCTAGCTTTTGGGTTCTCTAATAGGCAGCCTTGGAAAGGACAGTTGGGAAATGACTTTTGAGTTGGTTTATGAACAGTGTCTGCCACAATATCATCTCATTCCTGCTGTCCGTGGGGATGGACACTTTAAGAACAAGATTGCTGTGAGCTTAACTACCGAAAAGGCAGCTTAAGTACCATGTAGGGCTTCCTGAAGTTCTTGCAGAATCTTACTTTTGCATCACTTCTTCATTTTTGCCTTGCACATGATGTTTCCTGAAATATTTCTTACTCCATCTCTCTGCTGACAATATGATTTAGTAATGGGAGTTCAGGCTCTGGAGGTAGATGGCTCTGGTTTGAATCCCATCTGAGCTGCTTTCTAGCAGTTGTAATCTTAATCAGGTTATTTAACTTCTGAAGAACTTCCTATCTTCATTTGTCAACTGTGAATAATAATGGATATACCCCATAGACTTGCTATAAAAAGTTAATTGACATAACCCCATGCTAAGCATATTCTAAATGCTTGATAAATGTTGACTTATCTCTAGATCTTACTAAGGATTGTAATTACAATACTTGACATATAGAAGGAGCTCAGCTAAGAAAACCCTTATAGTTTCCTTCTTTGTGTTAAATGACACATTTTAATGCAATGGTGGGGGTGTATTATGTTTGTATGATTTTTTGGAGATAGGGTGTAGCTAAAATCTTTCATGGAAATGTCCTAACCTCCAGGATTTCTGCCTCTTTGAAAAATTTACTTAAATGAACTGTACTTCCAAAGATAAACTTTAAAAAAAAAACCCAAATTGTAAAAACAAATTTCTAACATTTGGAAAACTCAGCAGTGGCCAGAGGGCTGGAAAATGTCAGTTTTCATTCCAATCCCAAAGAAAGACAATGCCAAAGAATGTTCAAACTACCATAGAATTGCACTAATCTCACACACTAGTAAAGTAATGCTCAAAATTCTCCAAGCCAGGCTTCAACAATACATGAACCATGAACTTCTATATGTTCAAGCTGGATTTAGAAAAGGCAGAGGAACCAGAGAACTAATTGCCAGCATCCACTGGATCATCAAAAAAGCAAGAGAGTTCCAGAAAAACATCTTTTTCTGCTTTATTGACTATGCCAAAGCCTTTGACTGTGTGGATCACAATAAACTGTGGAAAATTCTTCAAGCGATGGGAATCCCAGACCACCTGACCTGCCTCTTGAGAAACTTGTATGCAGGTCAAGAAGCAACAGTTAGAACTGGACATGGAACAACAGACTGGTTTCAAATAGGAAAAGGATTATGTCAAATCTGTATATTGTCACCGTGCTTATTTAACTTATATGGAGAGTACTTCATGAGAAACACTGGGCTGGAAGAAGCACAAGCTGGAATCAAGATTGCTGGGAGAAATATCAGTCACCTCAGATACGCAGATGATACCACCCTTACTGCAGAAAGTGAAGAAGAACTAAAGAGCCTCTTGATGAAAGTGAAAGAGGAGAGTGAAAAACTTGGCTTAAAGCTCAACATTCAGAAAACAAAGATCATGGCATCTGGTCCCATCACTTCATGGCAAATAGATGGGGAAACAGTGGAAACAGTGGTTTATTTTTGGGGGGCTCCAAAATCACTGCAGATGGTGACTGCAGCCATGAAATTAAAAGATGCTTACTCCTTGGAAGGAAAGTTATGACCAACCTAGAGAGCATATTACAAAGCAGAGACATTACTTTATCAAGAAAGGTCTGTCTAGTCCAGGCTATGGTTTTTCCAGTGGTCATGTATGGATGTGAGAGTTGGACTGTGAAGAAAGCTGAGTGCCGAAGAATTGATGCTTTTGAACTGTGATGTTGGAGAAGACTTATGAGAGTCCCTTGGACTACAAGGAGATCCAACCAGTTCATCCTAAAGAAAATCAGTCCTGAGAGTTCATTGGCAGGACTGATGCTGAAGCTGAAACTCCAATACTTTGGACACCTGATGCAAGGAACTGACTCATTTGAAAAGACCGTGATGCTGGGCAAGATTGAAGGCAGGAGGAGAAGGAGACGACAGAGGATGAGATGGTTGAATGACATCACCGACTAAATGGACATGAGTTTGGGTAGACTCTGGGACTTGGTGATCAACAGGGAGGCCTGCCGTTCTGCATTCCATAGGGTTGCAAAGAGTCAGACACGACTGAGTGACTGAGCTGAACTGAACGTGTTTATGTTGTTTTTCATTAAAATGTCTGCTTCAGTGGAAAATGATGTGAGTGCCATTGAGAAGAGTTGGATACGACTGAGCGACTTCACTGTCACTTTTCACTTTCACGCGTTGGAGAAGGAAATGGCAACCCACTCCAGTGTTCTTGCCTGGAGAATCCCAGGGACGGGGGAGCCTGGTGGGCTGCTGTCTATGAGGTTGCACAGAGTCGGACACGACTGAAGTGACTTAGCAGCAGCAGTAAAAGAAGGGATGCACATGCCTCTGCCTCCACACTGGACAACGAGAAGCCTAGGTCCTAACTGGAGCAGCTGCACGGCTGCAGGCTCATTTTCACATTCTCTCTTCCCCACTGGAAAGTTTAAGGAAAACCTCTTTGAGAAAGTATCTAAAAATAAAGAATTAATCCATTTTAAAAGAAAAAATTAACTGGTGCTA
Source organism: Ovis canadensis (assembly GCF_042477335.2). Classification (NCBI taxonomy): domain Eukaryota; kingdom Metazoa; phylum Chordata; class Mammalia; order Artiodactyla; family Bovidae; genus Ovis; species Ovis canadensis. Next base: position 37,559,154 of record NC_091250.1, on the reverse strand, counting down.
TTTCTCCTGTCATATTACCTTAAGGGACATTAAGAGGGAGAAGAGGTTGTGGCGGATGCTATTCTCTGATGGACTCAAAAATCTTTTCACAACTATCCTTCCCATTGCTGCCTATTAGACATTAAAAAAAAACTGGATACTCATTTTCCCAGACTCACATTGTTTCACCTGACATATAATATGAAAATGAAAGTTACTCAGTCATGTCCGACTTTTTGTGACCCCATGGACTATACAGGCCATGAAATTCTGCAGGCCAGAACACTGGAGTGGGTAGCCAGCCGTTCCCTTCTCCAAGGGATCCTCCCAACCCAGGGATCGAACCCATGTCTCCCACATTGCAGATGATTTCTGCTGAGCTGCAAGGGAAGGCTGACATATAATACTCCCCAATATTTTGTTAGTGCTTTCCCAGTTGTTTATTTTTATGGCATAGATATTGATAGAAGATAACATGGTACCCCGAGAATATTTTTGTCAAGAACAAAACACACGATTTAAAGGGGAGAAAAACTTGGTCAAGAAATGGTTGGTAGGAAGGTGAATGTGCCTCAGAGGAGAGGAGGATGCTAATTAGAAATGTGGAGGCAATTCTGAGGCCAGCCAGTAAATTGACAATTTTACTCCTTTTCAGCTCTGGTTTCATCTTTTGATTAAGACGTACCCACTTTATGATTTACAGAGCATTCTTTCTTGCCTTTGGTGTTTAAGTAATTGAAGTTAATATCTTTGAAGAATATCTCAGTTGAATTAATATAAGATTGAAAGAATTATTAAGAGAAAATTAATAAAACACTTTAGGGTGAGTAACACAGATATTACAGTCTTAACATCTGTAATCTGACCCAACAGACAGAATAAGCTGTAGCAAAGCAGGGAGCCAAATGTTCGGCTTCTCTCATTAAAAAACAGGATTATGCAATAGTATAGAATCTGTAAGTCTATTGTTTTAAGAAGGAATTAAGCAGAATTTGTTTATCTGCCTTATAATCATACCAGATATCCAGCCTGGAGGGCTCAGCTCCTAGATGTCTCCTATAATGTGGAAGAAATATCCTTGCTTGTTATAAAAGCTGGGAAAACTGGTCAACCACTTGTAAAAGAATGAAACTAGATCATTTTCTAACACCCCACACAAAAATAAACTCAAAATGGATTAAAGATCTAAATGTAAGACCAGAAACTATAAAACTCCTAGAGGAGAACATAGGCAAAACACTCTCAGACATAAATCACAGCAGGATCCTCTATGATCCACCTCCTAGAATTCTGGAAATAAAAGCAAAAATAAACAAATGGGATCTAATTAAAATTAAAAGCTTCTGCACAACAAAGGAAAATATAAGCAAGGTGAAAAGACAGCCTTCTGAATGGGAGAAAATAATAGCAAATGAAGCAACTGACAAACAACTAATCTCAAAAATATACAAGCAACTTCTGCAGCTCAATTCCAGAAAAATAAACGACCCAATCAAAAAATGGGCCAAAGAACTAAATAGACATTTCTCCAAAGAAGACATACGGATGGCTAAGAAACACATGAAAAGATGCTCAACATCACTCATTATTAGAGAAATGCAAATCAAAACCACAATGAGGTACCACTTCACACCAGTCAGAATGGCTGCGATCCAAAAATCTGCAAGCAATAAATGCTGGAGAGGGTGTGGAGAAAAGGGAACCCTCCTACACTGTTGGTGGGAATGCAAACTAGTACAGCCACTATGGAGAACAGTGTGGAGATTCCTTAAAAAATTACAAATAGAACTACCTTATGACCCAGCAATCCCACTTCTGGGCATACACACCGAGGAAACCAGAATTGAAAGAGACACATATACCCCAATGTTCATCGCAGCACTGTTTATAATAGCCAGGACATGGAAACAACCTAGATGTCCTTCAGCCGATGAATGGATAAGAAAGGAGTGGTACATATACACAATGGAGTATTACTCAGCCGTTAAAAAGAATTCATTTGAATCAGTTCTGATGAGATGGATGAAACTGGAGCCGATTATACAGAGTGAAGTAAGCCAGAAAGAAAAACACCAATACAGTATACTAACACATATATATGGAATTTAGGAAGATGGCAATGACGACCCTGTATGCAAGACAGGGAAAGAGACACAATTGTGTATAACGGACCTTTGGACTCAGAGGGAGAGGGAGAGGGTGGGATGATTTGGGAGAATGACATTCTAACATGTATACTATCATGTAAGAATTGAATCGCCAGTCTATGTCTGACGCAGGATGCAGCATGCTGGGGGCGGGTGCAGGGGGATGACCCACAGAGATGTTATGGGGCGGGTGGTGGGAGGGGGGTTCATGTTTGGGAACGTATGTAAGAATTAAAGATATTAAAATTTAAAAAATAAAAAACTAAAAAAAAAAAAAGCTTAACAAGAGATTAGAGTCTGAAAGTTGGAGGGGAGAAAAGAGAAGAGAAGAGAAGGAATGACTTCGGAAGGAAAGTAAAGCCATAGGGCTTTTGCATCCTGACTTCCTGCTTCTTTTCTCTGGTTTCCAAGGGGATGGTGCAAAGCACAGACAGGGACCTTAGATAAGTGAATGGGAGGTAAAGACCAGGGCATTTTTATCTGCTCTCCCATTTGTAGGGTGACAATTCAATTTATGGTCCAGAGCACAACCCTTTTTAGAGTGAAAGAAACCACACTGAGACATTTGGGAAAATTGAAAAAAAATTTTTTTTTGGACAACTGGTATATATGGTTAACTACTCTGTACCAAGAAGGTGTGCATAGCCAACCTACTTTAGCGGATAGGGTGCCTCCTGATAGAGTGAGTGCCCTGATGGCTTTGCTGTGTGTCATGTACCCTGAGAGGAGAGCCAGCTAGCCTGTCATCAGGAAGCTTCTGATGAGGTTAGGTGACCCCACAGCAGAGACAGGTGAAAACTCCAGGTCATGAGACTGGATGAAGAAAACGGTGATCACCAAGGGTAGGTGATCTATAAAGACACTATGAGTCAAAGAGGCTACTGTGATCCAGGGATAGCTGGATTATCAGAGGTCATTAGACGCTAGTGATCTGAAGACAGAGGACATTGCTCCAGAAAACAGTGTCTGCATGAAAAGAGGGGTGTCCTCGCTTGCTGTGCCACAAGGTCATGTAAGCCGTATTCCTTTCCTTATATCCCTGGTGGTCAGTTTAGGGAGGGAAACAGGGGATGGGTTGGCTATATGGGGAGATTAAATATTTTTACTAATAACAATATGAATAGATAAATTGTGTGGTCTTTTAAGTTATAGGGTAAGAGTAAATTTAAACTGGGTACAGATTTATTTGAGTTCTGTCTTGCAGATAGATTAGTTATAAACAAAATGAAGGAGATAAATCTGTAAAATCTAAGTCATACTGAATTATGTAAGCCTCCTTGCTATATTTAAATAACTATATATTTGCTGATAGAGGCAAGATCTCCTCTCTGTATTTCTTTCCAAAAAATCTAAGTAATTTTTATCATTTTATTGAATCATTCCTTGGGTTCACTACTTGATATAAACCATCTACAGTGAGTGGACCTGAGAAACAGGCATTCTTATCTGATTTTATAGCTAAGTTGGTCAAGGCTAAAGTAGAAGACCTTGATCTAGTTCATCTAGTTCACAAGTGATAGAGGTTGAATTTAGACTAAGCTAAAACATTTTCTTGGGCAGCAAAATCACTGCAGATGGTGACTGCAGCCATGAAATTAAAAGATGCTTGCTCCTTGGAAGAGAAGCTATGACCAACCTAGACAGCATATTAAAAAGCAGAGACATTACTCTGTCAACAAAGGTCCATCTAGTCAAAGCTATGGTGTTTCCAGTAGTCATGTATGGATGTGAGAGTTGGACTGTAAAGAAAGCTGAGCGCTGAAGAATTGATGCTTTTGAACTGGAGAAGACTCTTGAGAGTCCCTTGGACTGCAAGGAGATCAGACCAGTCAGTCCTAAAGGAAATCAGTCCTGAATATTCACTGGGAGGACTGATGCTGAAGCTGAAACTCAAACACTTTGGCCATCTGATGTGAAGAACTGACTCCTTGGAAAAAATCCTGATGCTGAGAAAGATTGAAGACAGGAACAGAAGGGGACGACAAAGAATGAGGTGGTTGGATGGCATCACCAACTTGATGGACAGGAGTTTGAGGAAGCTCTGGATGTTTGCAATGGACAGGGAAGCATGGTGTGCTGCAGTTCATGGGGTTGCAGAGTCAGACATGACTGAGTGACTGAACTGAACTGAAATTTACATGGCTTACGTTTTGTTCTGTGTATGTGTCGGTTGCTCAGTCATGTCTGACTCTATGCCACCCCGTGGACTGTAGCCCATCAGACTTCTCTATCCATGAGATTCTCCAGGCAAGGATACTGGAGTGGATTGCCATGCCCTCCTCCAGGAGATCTTCCTGACCCAGGGATCGAACCAGGGTCTCCTGCATTGCAGGTGGACTCTTTACTATCTGAGCCACAAGGGAGAGATATACTCAATGCACTGGACTCTTTTGTATGGTTTCATTTTTTTTAACTTTAAAAAATTTAAATATCATTAATTTACAATATTGTGTTAGTTTTAGGTATACAGGAAATTGATTCAGTTATACATATACTTGTTCTTATGTGTATATATGAGTCTGTTTCATAAATAAGTTCATTTGTGACATATTTTGGACTCCGCATATAAGTGATATCATATGATATTTGTCCTTCTCTGACTTACTTCACTTAATGATAATCTCTATGATAATGCCATATTGCTGCAAGTGGCATTATATCATTTTTTGTTTTTTTTTTGGCTGAGAAATATTCCATTGTGCGTGTGTGTGTGTGTGTGTGTGTGTGTGTGTGTGTATATGTATATACACACCACATCTTCGTCCATTCATTTGTTGATGGACATCTAGGCTGCTTCTGTCTTGGCTATTGTAAATAGTGCTGCTGTGAACACTAGGGTGCATGTATCTTTTCAAATTCTCATTTTCTCTGGATATATGCCCTGTTGTGGGATTGTAAGAGCATATGGTAGCTCTATTTTTAGTTTTTAAAGAAACCTGCTTACTATTTCCCACGTGGGTACATTAATTTATAATAACACAGACAGTATAAGAAGGATCCTTTTTCTCCACATCCTCTCTGTTATTTATTATTTGTAGACTTTTTAATGATGACCATTCTGACTGGTGTGAGGTGATACTTCTTTGTAGTTTTAATTTTGCATTTCTCTAATACTTAGCAATGTTGAGCATTTTTTCGTATGCCTGTTGGCATTCTGCATGTCTTCTTTGGAAAAATGTCTATTTAGGTCTTCTACCCATTTTTTGATTGAGTTGTTTGTTTGATACTAAGTTATATGAACTGTTTGTATATTTTGGAAATTAATCCCTTGTTGGTTGAATGGCTTGCAAATATATTCTCTCATTCCATAGGTTTTTTTCCCCCCATAAATTGTTTCTTTGTTTCATTAATGTTTTCCTTTGCTCTGCAAAAGCTTTTACGTTTGATTAACTCCCATTTGTTTATTTTTGTTTTTATTTCCATTATTCTAGAAGATGGATCAAAAAATGTTGCTGTGATTTATGTCAAAGAATGTTCTGCCTATGTTTTCCTCTAGGAGTTTTATAGTATCCAGTCTTACATTTAGATCTTCACTCCATTTTGAATTTATTTTTGTATATGGTGTTAGAGAATGTTCTCACTTCATTACTTTATGTGTATTGGTAGGTTTTCAGTTTTCCCAGCGCCATTATTGAAGAGACTGTCTTTTCTCCATTGTATATTATTGCCTCCTTTGTCATAGAGTAATTGACCATAGGTGAGTGGGTTTATTTCTGGACTTTCTATGCTATTCCATTGACGTATATGTGTGTCTTTATGCTACAGCATATTTTTTTTGCTTACTGTTGCTTTGTATAGTATAGAATAGTCTCCAGTAAGGAGTTGATTACTCAAGATCTATTCTTTTCTTAAGATTGGTTTGGCTATTTGGGGTCTTTTGTGTTTCGATACAAATTTAAATTTTTTTTTTTTGGTAATTCTGTGAAAAATGGCATTGTTTTTTCAGTGTGGTTTTAAACAATGATTTAAATTGGATTAATTACTAAATTTTCCATAGGTGAATAATACATTTTCTCACCTAGAATTAAAGTTATTTAGTGTTTTCTTCTTGGTTGTCCCATGACTGTGTCTTTTGCATCATTGTCATCTTTAGAATTACCTATTCATTTAATAAACATTTCAGTTCTGTTCAGTTCTGTCACAGCTCAGTCGTGTCTGACTCTTTGCAACCCACGGACTGCAACATGCCAGGCTTCCCTGTCCATTGCCAACTCCTGGAGCATACTCAAACTCATGTCCATTGTGTCAGTGATGCCATTCAACCATTTCATCCTCTATTGTTCCTTTCTCCTCCCACCTTCAATTTTTCCCAGCATTAGGGTCTTTTCCAAGGAGGCAGTTCTTCCCATCAGATGGCCAAAGTATTGGAGCTTCGGCTTCAGCATCAGTCCTCCCAATGAATATTCAGGACTGACTTCCTTTAGGACTGACTGTTCTGATCTCCTTGCAGTCTAAGGGACTCTGAAGAGTCTTCTCCAGCATCACAGTTCAAAAGCATCAATTCTTTGGCACTCAACTTTCTTTATAGTCCAACTCTCACATCCATACATAACTACTAGAACAACCATAGCTTTGACTAGATGTACCTTTGTTGGTAAAGTAATGTCTCTGCTTTTTAATATGCTGTCTAGGTTGGTCATAGCTTTTCTTACAAGGAGCAAGCATCTTTTAATTTCATGGCTGCCCCCCAAAATAAAGTCTGACACTGTTTCCACTACTTCCCCATCTATTTTCCATGAAATGATGGGACCAGAGGCCATGATCTTAGTTTTCTGAATGTTGAGTTTTAAGCCAACTTTTTCACTCTCCTCTTTCACTTTCATCAAGAGGCTTTTGAGTTCTTCTTTGCTTTCTGCCGTAAGGGTGGTGTCATCTGTGTATCAGAGGTTATTGATATTTCCCCTGGCAACCTTCATTCCAGCTTGTGCTTCATCCAGCCTGGCATTTTGCATGATGTACTCTACATATAAGTTAAATAAATATTAAGCACCTATTATATTCCAAGAACTGTTTTAAGTTTGGAACATATTAATAAATAAAATGATAATGATCCTTATCCCCTTGGAAAATTATTCTGTTGGTGGAGATAAAATATAAACAAAATGAGGGAGGAAATTATAAAATATGGTGGAAGACAATAATTGCAATGCACGAACATATAAACTTGAATACATGGAGTTGATAATGGGCATGGTTTGCTATTTTAGGGAAGATGAGAAGAATAGGTCCATTTGCAAAAAGCCTGAGGAGGTGACTGTGCACATGTCCAGAAGAAGAGAAGTTCATGTGGAGGAAAATAGGCTGTGCAGGGCCCCTGTGGTTTGTGTGTCCAGAGAAGTAAGATAATGTCACAGAGAGAATACTTGGGGGTGTTCTATGAGCAGCTCTCATAGGAACTTGAAAAGTCATTGTAAGACATTTGACAAGATTGCAATGAGACTTCTAAATCATTTCATATTCCTTCTTAACATGCAGTAGGGCTATACACACCTTTCCCTTTTCTACCAGGTGATAATTGCTTTTTCAAATTTGATAGTTGAGAACTATTAGTTCATTCAAGAACTTTTACAATTTTTTTAAAAAGATTTCCTTTTCCTTTTCATATTTGGGGTAGAAAACACAAAGAAGGGAAAAATAAAGGAGAGTTTGCAGTGGGTTCTGTGGAATACTATGGGGTAGATAGTTCAAAGTAGGAAAATACCAAGAAAGCCTCTGAGAGAAGAACTGGATTGTGATCTTTATTTATCTGATCATTGAGTTACCCACAACAGGTATAGCTAGCACATTAAATGGAATTAGATATCAGCTCTAGAAGAAACTTTGGTGGCATATATTACTAAGCTTTATTTTTATTAATATTTAACATACTTTAAATTTTTTTAGTATTTTATAAAAATTTTAGTAGGTTAAAGACTGTATTACCAAGAATAGTACAAAATATGGATCAGCCTAACAAAAAGGCAGATGTATAGCTCGTATAGAGTTTTATAAGTCAGAAACTGATTTTTTTTGTGCCTGTGAAAAAAATGAAAATCATATATAACACATTTTGATACAAAACACAGGACTATATTGATTTACAGATTTTTTTTCCTTTCAGAAACATTTTCATCTATACCTGAACAGTTAAATAGATATTTCACATGGTCTAAAGTGGTTTTGACCACCACAACATTGTTAATCAGCTATATCCCCAATGCAAAATAAAAAGGTATAAACTTTGGAAAAAAGGTGGTTAATGAACCTGTGATGTTCAGAATATTTCAATTAAACAACAGATACTTAAGACAGACTTTGGAGTGTCATTGTATGGTGTACACAAGACAAATAAGATATAATCTTTACAGAAGATTGTATCTTTATACAAAAGATTATATCTTTAAAGATACAATCTTTAACCATTATGAATATCTAAACTACTTGGAGATATTAAAAAAATGCACAAAATATGAAGAGATATTAACACAAGGCAATATATATATTCAGGGTGTAACTGCATAGTTCCTAACCATAATAGTAGCTTAGAGATGGATGAGTTGGTTGGGTTTAGTTATAGAAAACATATGGAGAAGATTGGATTTAAGCAGAGCACTGGAAAATAGTTAGGTGTTGAAAAGACAAAGGAGAAGCAACAGAAATAGTCTAAACATGATTGAAGACATCAATTGACATCATTGTGTTATATAGACATTTAGAGAGACTGATCTGATTTGGATGAATGACTTATGCTTGCAGCTAGAAGGGAAATAATGTGCATAATCTGACTCTGGAGTTGAGATTATGAAGGCCTTAGGGTTTTATATGACATAAAAGGCAATAAGGAATTATTATAATAATAAAATACAATCAGTAGGTTTCAGTGTTAGCCCAGGCATAATTGTTGAGTTTTCTCCCTCTATTCCACCATCTCTCTGAGGATTGAGCTCTGTTTTAGGAAGCTTATGAATGTTTTAGACTATTGAAAAAGATTAGTTTACAAGGGAGAGTTTGGATGGGACTAAGTAAATTCCTAGCTATTGGAGGGTGCCATTTCTGCTGAGAGATATGCACACAGATCACGGTCGATGGAAGGCCTGCACCAAGCAGCTACAAAGAGCACATCTAACAGTGCTCCTAACACTGGGATGAACAATAGGTTCATTTGGCTCCCCCTGTCTAACATTTTTTTTGGGGGGGCAGACACTGCTTAGCAGTGCCTAGATGTGATTTCAGTCCTTTCCTAGAGTCCCCAGGTCTAGTCTTTGGCATCTCACTCCGAGATCTATAGACATCCTACAAGTTCCTATGTCACTGAATCCTCTTTCCTCCGGAGTGCAATAATTCTCATTTAGTCTTGCCTGGGCCAGATAATCAGGGTAATCCTAGAGTCTTTTATGAATCTTATGAGTCTATTTTTATGGCATGAACTCTGTGCTCTGCTTCTTTCTGTCTTCCTTTCTGAGTTTTGAGAGTCTCTTCTTCCCTTAATAATCTTGGTTCCTACAAATAAAAAAAAATTGGTTGTTTTGTTTTAATTTTATTGTGAGTTCAGGACCTTATTTACAATTAAATAAATGAGAAGACTACAAATTGAACATTGGCAGTTTATTTAAGTTTTTCTTCCTACTTCATAATTCTAATCTCTGACTGATTGGAGAATTATACATAAGATATAAAGAGTAATATTTCAAGCCATTTTCTCACTACATAATAGTAATAGTAATATTTATTGACCACATCAGTTCAGTTGCTCAGTTGCGTCCAACTCTTTGCGACCCCATGAAGTGCAGCACGCTAGGCCTCCCTGTCCATCACCAACTCCCAGATTTCACTCAAACTCATGTCCATCGAGTTGGTGATGCCATCCAGCCATGTCATCCTCTGTCTTCCCCTTCTTCTCCTTCCCCTAATCCCTCCCAGCATCAGAGTCTTTTCCAATGAGTCAACTCTTTGCATGAGGTGGCCAAAGTATTAGAGTTTCAGCTTTAGCATCAGTCCTTTCAATGAACACTCAGGACTGATCTCCTTTAGAATGGACAGGTTGGATCTCCTTGCAGCCCAAGGGACTCTAAAGAATCTTCTCCAATACTGCATAGCCTGTGCCAGAACCTGGGACAATACACATGGATTATCTCATCTTGATTAAATAATTAATGATTTGATTAATCAGTATAGTATTAAATGTTATGCACTTTTATATATTTTGAGTAAAGATAGTAGAACTCTGAGGAGTTAAATACTTTGACAAGCTTGTAGAGCTAGGAAGTCAATGGTCAAGAGAAGGTTCAAACCCAGAAATCTAATCCAGAGCCTGCACTTACTTGACTGTGCTCTCAAAATATTTTCTTTATCAAGAAATTAACATAATTGCAGAATTACATTTGGAAGATTAGTTTGCCATCTGTATAAGAGCCTAGAGAGAGATTATTAGTTTGAAGGTTATTTTAAGTTTTCAATATGTCAAGTGTTACAGGCATAAATTCAAGTGGAAGTCCTAGATGTTTAAACCTTATGGGCCAGGGTTATGTGGATATTGAAGAATCCTTGCCTCCCTGGGAAAAGGCCACTTGGTCATGATGTATGATCTTTTTAATGTGTTGTTTCGTTCTGTGAGCAACATGAAGATGCATAAGAATTTAAGATTAGAAATTTTAGGAACTAACAGGAAAATACAAAATATAATCTAGAGGTATTCCAGAAGTCTTTGACCACAAAATATCTGGGACACTTGTTATAAACCATGAATCCTGAGTCCAAGCCAGCCAGTCCAGATTCTCTAAGGGAATTTCCTTTTCTAAATGAAGATACCAGTGATTTTTCTATGATTAGAGAAACTGAAGAAGATATTAGAGAATATGCCTTTTACTTTTTTCTTGATATAAGCTATATATTGCTTAATAATAGTGGCCTTTCTTAATTCACTGGCACAATTTACTTTTTTACAATTGGTACTTAATGTGTGGGAGTGGTTAACAACTTAGGCCAAGACTGTTAATGTCTTTCAGTTCAACTAAATAAATCATCCAGGTAACTTGAGGTTTTATTGCCATGGAATCATTTTCATTGCAGCATGCTGTGTTGATTCTGTGCCATCAGACACATGGCCAATTTAATATTGGCAAACAGGAAAATGAAATGTGAACTCGTGTTCCAGATACGTTTCCAAGATCCTGTTTTATTAGCCAAGTTAGCCAATTTTAAAGTAGAGTGGAGTAATCACTGATATAATTTCCTTAGCTACTTCTATGGACAGTGAATTAAAGCTCCCTATACTTGATAGGCTCAAACTTTTAAGGTTCAGCTTTAGAATTTGATTTTAATGTTAGGCTTAAACAATACATATTTGGGGTTGAAAATTCTCTTCAGTGTTTCTGATGGCCTGGAGAAATGAATGTAATAAAACAGTTTGACAAATAACTTCAGAATGTGCAGTCTTTTTATATACAAATTCCCTCATCAATTTCCTATAATAGTTACGAAGCATTTGGGAGTAGAGAGTTCTAGGTCAGAATTCACCAAGTGAGGTATTAAGTGTACTCATGGCAGCCCTCTAAGGAGAAGTCTTTTTTTTTTTTTTAACTTGTAAACAGTTTTTCTTTGTTTACTTGCCAGATACTTTTAGTATTATTAAAAATCTCAGAGAGGTCTGCAGGGATGCAAGTACAAAATTCTTCCCCTAAAATAAAACACATTACCCTTGAAGAAATTAAAAGACTCTTTAATTTCTTTTCTTTCTTTTAATTTTAAAAGACTCTTCCAAATTTGCTCTTTGGAAGAAAAGCTATGACAAACCTAGACAGCATAATAAAAAGCAGAGAGACATTACTTTGCATACAAAGGTCTGTATAGTCAAAATTATGGTTTTTCCAAGAGTCATGTATGAATGTGAGAGCTGGACCATAAAGAAAGCTGAGTGCTGAAGAATTGATGCTTTTGAGTTGTAGTGTTGGAGAAGACTTGAGAGTCCCTTGGACTGCAAGGAGATCAAATCAGTCAATCCTAAAGGAAATCAGTCTTGAATACTCATTGGAAGGACTCATACTGAAGCTGAAGCTCCAATACTTGCCACCTGATGCAAAGAACTGACTCATTGGAAAAGACCCTGATGCTGGGAAGGATTGAAGGCAGGAGGAGAAGGGGACAACAGAGAATGAGATGGCTGGATGGCATCACTGACTCAACGGACATGGGTTTGAGCAAGCTCTAGAAGATGGTGAGGGAAAGGGAAGCCTGACATGCTGCTGTCCGTGGAGTCAAGTCAGACACCACTAGTGGCTGAACAACATCCTTGCACAGGCCCATATGATATCTACTGCAGCTCTGATTTGAACCCCCAGTGTTCAACTGCATGAACTTTTTGGTCGAGGAGTTCTTTGGCCTTAGTGGCATTATCTAAATTGGCCATTATTTTGTCAAAATTTCCCACTGTAGTAAGGATTTCAGTTCTTGAGTCAGAGCTTGGTTTCCCCCTTTTTGAATTAAATTACATACTTATCTCTTTTTTTTAAAAGAAAAATCAAGTGGCCCAAAATGGACCCAGAATGATGTGAGAGACAATCATGAAAACAGTATAAGTTTACCAAGGTAGTGAGTTCATGTCCAAAATGTGGCTAATATATTAATCTAGCTTACATAATATAAAAGATAATTACTGTTAAAATAAATTACTGTTAAAATTTTATTTTAAATTGGTTAAATTCCAGTTTACATTTTTGAAAACCTTGCATGTTATGCAGAATAGCAGCAATTTATTTCATTAGTGTAAGTTTAGGAAGAACATGCTCAAATAGAGTAAAAATGTATAAACTCATGTTATACTTGATGTTGAAAATCAGAGAAGGCATAGCTATTTTTATTAAATAGAAATAAAAGGTGTCTTATTTGCAAAATTTTACCTAAAGTATGGGAACTTGAGTTCTTAAGACATTGAGTCAACTTTCAATGAGAATACTCTCTTTTCTTTTTTAGCATATTGCAAGTAATAGTTTATTGACTTTATTTTCTAAGGATTTTTAGGAATATTCAATATCTAAGTACTCATTTATCTCCATCATCCTCTAAGAAGCACTCCTTAATCTTTAGAGAGACTTTTCCTTGTGTGTTCCTTCTGAGCACCTAATTGATTAATCATTTCACTTTTTATGTATTTTCTTTGTTTTCTTAGTCAAGACAGAGAAGAAATCCCCCCTATTATGTCCTTTCTGTTTACAGTATCTTCAAGTATTGATATCTTTGTTAAGACACTCCCTTCTTTAGGGTTGAATGGCTGATATAGGGGCATGTTGTTATTTTATCTGTAAGGGCATATATTCATTCAAGATTCTAAGTTTGTTTTTGATGTAACTGACATATATTAGTTTCAGGTGTGAGGCATAATGATTTGATGTTTATATAAATTGTGAAACAATCACCACAATAAGTCTAGTTAATGTCTATCATCATAGATAGTTACAAAAATATTTTTCTTGTGATAAAGTCTTTTAAGATCTACATATTGGGACTTCCCTGGTGGCTCAGATGGTAAAAGAATCTGGTTGCAATGCAGGAGACCCAGATTCAATCCCTTGGTTGGGAAGATCCCCTAGAGAAAGGAATGGCTACCCATTCCAGTATTCTTGCCTGGAGAATTCCATGGACAGAGGAGCCTGGTGGGCTACAGTCCATGGAGTGGCAGAAAGTCGGATACACCTGAGCTACTACGACATGTAGTATTTAATTATAGTCACACCCTCTATGTTTCATCACCATGACTTATTCATGTTATAACTGGAATTTTGTACCTTTTTGACCCCTTTCACACATCTCTAGCAACTTTACCCCCACCTCTGGCAACCACCAATCTGTTCTCTGTATCCATGAGCATGGTTTTGTCTGTCTGTTGTAGATTCCACATATAAGTGAGATCATGCTGTATTTGTCTTTGTCTGACATTTCACTTAGCATAAAGCCCTTAAAGTCCATCCATGTTGTTGCAAATGGAAAGATTTCCTTCTTTTTTATGGCTGAATTATTTTGTATATTATATATATGCGTGTGTGTACATATATATAAAGAATTTGCTTCATCCATTCTCCATTGAGGATGCTTAGGTTGTTTCCATATGGTGGCTATTGTAAATAATGCTGCAAAGAACAGTGAACATAAGGATGTATGTATCTTTTTGACTTAGTGTTTTTGTTTTCTTCAGATAAATACCCAGAAGTGGAATTGCTGGATCATACAGTAGTTGTATTTTTTTTTTTTTAGTAGGAACTACCACCCCGCTTTCCATAATGTCTGCACCATTTACATTTTTACCAACATCGCACAAAACTTCTCTTTTCTTCATATCCTCACCAGAACTTCTTATTTCTTGCCTTTTTAATTTTTTATTTTTTTTAAGTTTTTTTCAAGTTCAGATCAAAGCTCTCTCTCTTTTTTTTTTTTTTTAAATTTACAATACTGTATTGGTTTTGCCATACATTGACATGAATCAACCACGGGTGTACATGCGTTCCCAAACATGAACCCCCCTCCCACCTCCCTCCCCATAACGTCTCTCTGGGTCATCACCGTGCACCAGCCCCAAGCATGCTGCATCCTGCGTCAGACATAGACTGGCGATTCGATTCTTACATGATAGTATACATGTTACAATGCCATTCTCCCAAATCATCCCACCCTCTCCCTCTCCCTCTGAGTCCAAAAGTCCGTTATACACATCTGTGTCTTTTTTGCTGTCTTGCATACAGGGTCGTCATTGCCATCTTTCTAAATTCCATATATATGTGTTAGTATACTGTATTGGTGTTTTTCTTTCTGGCTTACTTCACTCTGTATAATCGGCTCCAGTTTCATCCATCTCATCAGAACTGATTCTAATGTATTCTTTTTAACGGCTGAGTAATACTCCGTTGTGTATATGTACCACTCCTTTCTTATCCATTCATCTGCTGATGGACATCTAGGTTGTTTCCATGTCCTGGCTATTATAAACAGTGCTGCGATGAACATTGGGGTACATGTGTCTCTTTCAATTCTGGGTTCCTCGATGTGTATGCCCAGAAGTGGGATTGCTGGGTCATAAGGTAGTTCTATTTGCAATTTTTAAGGAAATCTCCACACTGTTCTCCAAAGTGGCTGTACTAGTTTGCATTCCCACCAACAGTGTAGGAGGGTTCCCTTTTCTCCACACCCTCTCCAGCATTTATTGCTTGCAGATTTTTGGATCGCAGCCATTCTGACTGGTTTGAAGTGGTACCTCATTGTGGTTTTGATTTGCATTTCTCTAATAATGAGTAATGTTGAGCATCTTTTCATGTGTTTGTTAGCCATCCGTATGTCTTCTTTGGAGAAATGTCTATTTAGTTCTTTGGCCCATTTTTTGATTGGGTCATTTATTTTTCTGGAATTGAGCTGCAGAAGTTGCTTGTATATTTTTGAGATTAGTTGTTTGTCAGTTGCTTCATTTGCTATTATTTTCTCCCATTCAGAAGGCTGTCTTTTCACCTTGCTTATATTTTCCTTTGTTGTGCAGAAGCTTTTAATTTTAATTAGATCCCATTTGTTTATTTTTGCTTTTATTTCCAGTATTCTGGGAGGTGGATCATAGGGGATCCTGCTGTGATTTATTTCGGAGAGTGTTTTGCCTATATTCTCCTCTAGGAGTTTTATAGTTTCTGGTCTTACATTTAGATCTTTAATCCATTTTGAGTTTATTTTTGTGTGGGGTGTTAGAAAGTGATCTAGTTTCATTCTTTTACAAGTGGTTGACCAGTTTTCCCAGCACCACTTGTTAAAGAGATTGTCTTTACTCCATTGTATATTCTTGCCTCCTTTGTCAAAGATAAGGTGTCCATATGTGTGTGGATTTATCTCTGGGCTTTCTATTTTGTTCCATTGATCTATATGTCTGTCTTTGTGCCAGTACCATACTGTCTTGATGACTGTGGCTTTGTAGTAGAGCCTGAAGTCAGGCAAGTTGATTCCTCCAGTTCCATTCTTCTTTCTCAAGATTGCTTTGGGTATTCGAGGTTTTTTGTATTTCCATACAAATCTTGAAATTATTTGTTCTAGTTCTGTGAAAAATATCGCTGGTAGCTTAATAGGGATTGCGTTGAATTTGTAAATTGCTTTGAGTAGTGTACTCATTTTCACTATATTGATTCTTCCAATCCATGAACATGGTATATTTCTCCATCTATTAGTGTCCTCTTTGATTTCTTTCACCAGTGTTTTATAGTTTTCTATGTATAGGTCTTTAGTTTCTTTAGGTAGATATATTCCTAAGTATTTTATTCTTTTCGTTGCAATGGTGAATGGAATTGTTTCCTTAATTTCTTTTTCTACTTTCTCATTATTAATGTATAGGAATGCAAGGGATTTCTGTGTGTTGATTTTATATTCTGCAACTTTACTATATTCATTGATTAGCTCTAGTAATTTTGTGGAGTCTTTAGGGTTTTCCATGTAGAGGATCATGTCATCTGCAAACAGTGAAAGTTTTACTTCTTCTTTTCCAATTTGGATTCCTTTTATTTCTTTTTCTGCTCTGATTGCTGTGGCCAAAACTTCCAAAACTATGTTGAATAGTAGTGGTGAAAGTGGGCACCCTTGTCTTGTTCCTGACTTTAGGGGAAATGCTTTCAATTTTTCACCATTGAGGATAATGTTTGCTGTGGGTTTGTCATATATAGCTTTTATTATGTTGAGGTATGTTCCTTCTATTCCTGCTTTCTGTAGAGTTTTTATCATAAATGGATGTTGAATTTTGTCAAAGGCCTTCTCTGCATCTATTGAGATAATCATATGGTTTTTATTTATCAATTTGTTAATGTGGTGAATTACATTGATTGATTTACGAATATTGAAGAATCCTTGCATCCCTGGGATAAAGCCCACTTGGTCATGGTGTATGATCTTTTTAATGTGTTGTTGGATTCTGATCGCTAGAATTTTGTTGAGGATTTTTGCATCTATGTTCATCGGTGATATTGGCCTGTAGTTTTCTTTTTTTGTGGCATCTTTGTCAGGTTTTGGTATTAGGGTGATGGTGGCCTCATAGAATGAGTTTGGAAGTTTACCTTCCTCTGCAATTTTCTGGAAGAGTTTGAGTAGTATAGGTGTTAGCTCTTCTTGAAATTTTTGGTAGAATTCAGCTGTGAAGCTGTCTGGACCTGGGCTTTTGTTTGCTGGAAGATTTCTGATTACAGTTTCAATTTCCATGCTTGCGATGGGTCTGTTAAGATTTTCTATTTCTTCCTGGTTCAGTTTTGGAAAATTGTACTTTTCTAAGAATTTGTCCATTTCTTCCACGTTGTCCATTTTATTGGCCTATAACTGCTGATAGTAGTCTCTTATGATCCTTTGCATTTCTGTGTTGTCAGTTGTGATCTCTCCATTTTCATTTCTAATTTTACTGATTTGATTTTTCTCTCTTTGCTTCTTGATGAGTCTGGCTAATGGTTTGTCAATTTTATTTATCCTTTCAAAGAACCAGCTTTTGGCTTTGTTGATTTTTGCTATGGTCTCTTTTGTTTCTTTTGCATTTATTTCTGCCCTAATTTTTAAGATTTCTTTCCTTCTACTAATTCTGGGGTTCTCCAACTCTTCCTTTTCTAGTTGCTTTAGGTGTAGAGTTAGGTTATTTATTTGACTTTTTTCTTGTTTCTTGAGGTATGCCTGTATTGCTATGAACTTTCCTCTTAGCACTGCTTTTATAGTGTCCCACAGGTTTTGGGTTGTTGTGTTTTCATTTTCATTAGTTTCTATGCATATTTTGATTTCTTTTTTGATTTCTTCTGTGATTTGTTGGTTATTCAGAAGTGTGTTGTTCAACCTCCATATGTTGGAATTTTTAATAGTTTTTCTCCTGTAATTGAGATCTAATCTTAATGCATTATGGTCAGAAAAGATGCTTGGAATGATTTTGATTTTTTTGAATTTATCAAGTTTAGATTTATGGCCCAGGATGTGATCTATCCTGGAGAATGTTCCATGAGCACTTGAGAAAAAGGTGAAATTCATTGTTTTGGGGTAAAATGTCCTATAGATATCAACTAGGTCTAACTGGTCTATTGTATCATTTAAAGTTTGCGTTTCTTTGTTGATTTTCTGTTTAGTTGATCTGTCCATAGGTGTGAGTGGGGTATTAAAGTCTCCCACTATTATTGTGTTATTGTTGATTTTCCCTTTCATACTTGTTAGCATTTGTCTTACATATTGCGGTGCTCCTATATTGGGTGCATATATATTTATAATTGTTATATCTTCTTCTTGGATTGATCCTTTGATCATTATGTAGTGGCCTTCTTTGTCTCTTTTCACAGCCTTTGTTTTAAAGTCTATTTTATCAGATATGAGTATTGCCACTCCTGCTTTCTTTTGGTCTCTATTTGCATGGTATAGCTTTTTCCAGCCCTTCACTTTCAGTCTGTATGTGTCCCTTGTTTTGAGGTGGGTCTCTTGTAAGCAGCATATAGAGGGGTCTTGTTTTTGTATCCATTCGGCCAGTCTTTGTCTTTTGGTTGGGGCATTCAACCCATTTACGTTTAAGATAATTATTGATAAGTATGATCCTGTTACCATTTACTTTATTGTTTTGGGTTCGGGTTTATACACCCTTTTTGTATTTCCTGTCTAGAGAATATCCTTTAGAATTTGTTGGAGAGCTGGTTTGGTGGTGCTGAATTCTCTCAGCTTTTGCTTGTCTGTAAAGCTTTTGATTTCTCCTTTGTATTTAAATGAGATCCTTGCTGGGTACAGTAATCTGGGCTGTAGGTTATTTTCTTTCATCACTTTAAGTATGTCTTGCCATTCCCTCCTGGCCTGAAGAGTTTTTATTGAAAGATCAGCTGTTATCCTTATGGGAATCCCCTTGTGTGTTATTTGTTGTTTTTCCCTTGCTGCTTTTAATATTTGTTCTTTGTGTTTGATCTTTGTTAATTTGATTAATATGTGTCTTGCGGTGTTTCTCCTTGGGTTTATCCTATTTGGAACTCTCTGTGTTTCTTGGACTTGGGTGATTATTTCCTTCCCCAATTTAGGGAAGTTTTCAACTATTATCTCCTCAAGGATTTTCTCATGGTCTTTCTTTTTGTCTTCTTCTTCTGGGACTCCTATAATTCGAATGTTGGAGCGTTTCATATCGTCCTGGAGGTTTCTGAGATTGTCCTCATTTCTTTTAATTCGTTTTTCTTGTTTCCTCTCTGATTCATTTATTTCTACCATTCTATCTTCTATTTCACTAATCCTATCTTCTGCCTCCGTTATTCTGCTATTTGTTGCTTCCAGAGTGTTTCTGATGTCATTTATTGCATTATTCATTATATATTGACTCTTTTTTATTTCTTCTAGGTCCTTGTTAAACCTTTCTTGCATCTTCTCAATCCTTGTCTCCAGGCTATTTATCTGTGATTCCATTTTGATTTCAAGATTTTGGATCATTTTCACTATCAATATTCGGAATTCTTTCTCAGGTAGATTCCCTACTTCTTCCTCTTTTGTTTGGTTTGGTGGACAACCCTCCTGTTCCTTTACCTGTTGAGTATTCCTCTGTCTCTTCATCTTGATTATATCGCTGCGTTTGGGGTGGCCTTTTTATATTCTGGTAATTTGTGGAGTTCTCTTTATTATGGAGCTTCCTCACTGTAGGTGGGGTTCTATCAGTGGCTTGTCTAGGTTTCCTGGTTAGGGAGGCTTGTGTTGGCGTTCTGGTGGGTGGAGCTGGGTTTCTTCTCTCTGGAGTGCAGTGGAGTGATCAGTAATGGGTTATGAGACGTCAAAGGTTTTGGAGTAACTTTGAGCTGCCTGTATATTGAAGTTCAGGAGTGTGTTCCTGTGTTGCTGGAGAATTTGTGTGGTATGTCTTGCTCTGGAACTTCTTGGTCCTTGAGTGGAGCTTGGTTTCAGTGTAGGTATGGAGGCATTTGATGAGCTCTTATTGCTTAATGATCCCTAAATTCAGGAGTTCTCTGATGTTTTCAGGCTTTGGACTTAAGCCTCCTGCTTCTGGTTTTCAGTTTTATTTTTACAGTAGCCTCTAAACTTCTCCATCTATATAGCACCAATGATAAAACATCTAGGTTAAAGATGAAAAGTTTCTCCATGTTGAGGGACACCCAGAGAAGTTCACTGTTTTTGAAGACAATGGTCTGCTTTTCTGGTTGCCTGATGTCCTCTGCTAGCCTACAGAAGTTGTTTTGTGGAGTTTGCTCAGTGTTGAAATGTTCTTTTGAGGAATTTGTGAGGGAGAAAGTGGTCTTCAAGTCCTATTCCTCCACCATCTTAGGACCGCCCCTTGCCTTTTTGATAATAGCCATTTTGGCAGGTGTGAGGTGATATATCCTTGTGGTTTTGGTTTTCATTTCCTTTTTTCCCCTTTTTTCTTTTGTTAGAATTAGGTTAGAGGCTTAAGGAAGGAGATGAAAGAGGTGAGTTGCACTCTCATCACATACTATTAAGACGACCTTAACCTTGATAAATGGGCAGAAGTACTGATTGTCAGGTTTCTCTACAGCAAAGTTATTGCCCACCTTCCTTACATTCACTACTTGTTGGAAGCAAGTCACTAAGCATAGAACACACTCAAGCCTGGGGGGTGGGAAAGGGAAGGTTAAGCTTAATTCCTGGAGTGGAGAAGGAATCTGTATAATTTGGAATTCTTCTGTACTAGAGATATATCTCTTTTCCCTCCTTCCTTCATCCTTCCCTACTTCCTTCCCTCTTTTCTTTTCCTCTCTCCTTTCATTTATTTATTTATAATAATTTATTTTTCCTTGGC
The DNA here is from genome assembly GCF_042477335.2 of Ovis canadensis. Lineage (NCBI taxonomy): Eukaryota > Metazoa > Chordata > Mammalia > Artiodactyla > Bovidae > Ovis > Ovis canadensis. The sequence goes on along the minus strand of NC_091250.1, from coordinate 37,538,289 downwards.
ATGGACACAGGTAAGATACTTTATAATTTGGATTACAATCCAATATTACATTATTTTATTGCAACAAATGTTCCAGCTTCAGCCATTGGAAGTTCCTTCAGATTGGCTCTTGTGTTTTTTGACATGCATTGTCCTTTTGACTTATGAAGACTTCCTTACTTTCTGACATGACAGGATGGTTTAGACTCATCTTGTATATTCCCTGCCCTAACTCTAGAATCAATCATTTAGCCTACGAGTCTTGATTCCATTTACTGGTGAATACTGTTTAGAAACCATGAATGAGGCATTGTGTGCCTTTTCAGATTTTGAAGTGAGAAACCAGTGCTAATATTAATAATATATGTAGTTATTTATGCTAGTAATAATAAAACATACATAGTAAGAAGAATAATCTCAGTTCAGTTAAGTCACTCAGCCATGTCTGACTCTGCGACCCCATGAACCGCAGCACACCAGGTCTCCCTGACCATCACCAACTCCCGAAGTTTATTGAGATTCATATCCATTGGGTCGGTGATGCCATCCAACTATCTCATCCTCTTCTCCTCCCCTTCTTCTCCTGCCTTCAATCCTTCCCAGCATCAGGGTCTTTTCAAATGAGTCAGTTCTTCTCATCAGGTAGCCAAAGTATTGAAGTTTCAGCTTCAGCATCAGGCCTTCCGATGAATATTCAGGACTGATTTCCTTTAGGATGGACTGGTTGGATCTCCTTGCAGTCCAAGGGACTCTCAAGAGTCCTCTCCAACACTACAGTTCAAAAGCATCAATTCTTCAGCGCTCCGTTTTCTTTATATTTGAACTTTCACATCCATACATGACTACTGGAAAAACCATAGCTTTGACTAGACGGACTTTTGTTGCCAAAGTAATGTCTCTGCTTTTGAATATGCTGTCAAGGTTGGTAATATGCTGTCTAGGTTGATCATTGGAGAAGGCAATGGCAACCCACTCCAGTGTTCTTGCCTGGATGGGGGAGCCTGGTAGGCTGCCGTCTATGGGGTCGCACCGAGTCGGACACTACTGAAGCGACTTAGCAGCATCAGCAGGTTGGTCATAACTTTCCTTCTAAGGAGTAAGCGTCTTTTAATTTTATGGCGGCAATCACCATCTGCAGTGATTTTGGAGCCCAGAAAAATAAAGGCAGCCAATGTTTCCACTGTTTCCCCTGTTTCCCCATCTATTTGTAATAATAAATAAAATATGCAATAATAATAAAATATAAAATCATAAAATATATTTTGTTTAAAGAAAAAAATCTCATGGAGAGTTGTCCCTTGAACTTTTGAAACATTTACTTATTACTTTACAAAAAAGAAACATTGAATTTAAGACCTGGCCTGGCTATTAGAAGTGACAGTCTCAGGACCAATGGCCAAATATTATCTTAAATTAGGAGATCATTAGCAAGTAGGTGTTAACTGAAGCTAAGGGCATGTGTGAACGAGTGAATTACAAAAAACAGGATACTGAGAATGAAATATCAGCAATGCCGCAATTTAAAGACTGTCACAAGAAGGGGAATCTATGATGGAAATGGAAAAGGAGTATCAGAAAAACATAGAAATAACAAGGGAATGGTGATGAGATGGAACAAATGTAGAAGATAGTATCAAGAAGCTGGATATAGAATTAATATAAATTGTGGATAGTTTCAAGAAGGCTTCATAAAATTATGGAACAATATGAAATCAATGATCCATAAATGTTTATGGTAGGGTAGAGGAATTATGGCTTCCAATGACACTGTAATTATCATCAGAGCGTCATAAAATTTGAAAGCAGTTTGATTGGTTTTATATTAAAGGAAAATTATTGAAGAATTGACTACTTAAACATGAAGAACATGAAATGGAAAACAGATAAATGCAACCCCCCCCCCCAACAATGGTACACATAAATTATTTTTAATGTAAAGAGAGAGAATGTCTTAAAATGGATTGGGAAGAATATTCTTGACAGGTAATGGAGATGAAGATGTGATGAGGGATGCTGGCAACTGGCTGCAAAATCTGTCCCTGACTCGATGACTTTATCTCTCCTGGGACTTCTCATTATTTCTACCACATTCCTAAGGATATGTTTTCCACTTTAAAATATATCCAAAAGTAAAAAAAAAAAAAGTTTAATTTAATGATTTAAATCACATGCTTTAATGTCTTGGAACATGCGGAAGACAACAGAGAATACCAGGGCTCTAGGTAATCTGGCCTTGAATATCCTGCTTTCTTTATTACCGTTAGATTCTAGTTCAATCATGAGTTACTAGCCTCTCTCCACAGAGCCAGCGGCATTTTTAATACTGTCCAGAATACCTGTTGGGCTTCCCTGGTGGCTCAGTGTTAAAGAATCTGCCTGCTAATGTAGGATATGTGGGTTTGATTCTTGGGTCAAGAAGATCCCCTGGAGAAGGAAATGGCAACCCACTCCATTATTCTCTCCTGGGAAATCCCATGGACAGAGCAGCCTAGAGGGTTACAGTCCATGGGTTTGCAAGGAGCCAGATATAACTGAGAGATAAATGGCAAAAACAAAGATGCCCCTTATAGCTCTGTGTACCCAGTGTCTACAGTAGTGTCTAGAAATGTTTGTTGAATGAATGAATGTGTGGATTAATGAACTATCCCTATTATCTTTCAGTACTTTAGAAAGATGCAATCCCATAGTATTAGCATCCTTGAATATGACATTATAGTTCTTGAGATTTTAGATTTTGGGTCTATTCGTTTCAAACTTTTTAATCTTCCTTTATTCTTTCCTTATCTCTCTCTTGCTATTCATATTTTTCTGCAAATTATTGGACAAAATAGTTTGGGCTTCTTTCCTGTTGAATTAAAAAAAAATTCTGCCTTCAAATTTTTCTATATTTCTTCCCAGACTGTTGTATAAAATAGATGTGTGTGGTAAATATTTTGTTCTTAGTTGCTGAGTCATATTCGACTCTTTATAACCCCTGGACTGTAGCCTATCAGGCTCCTTTGTCTATAGGGATTCTCCAGGGAAGAATACTAGAGTGGGTTGCCATGCCCTTTTCCAGGGGACCTTCCCAACCCAGGGTAGAACTCAGATCTCCTGCATTGCAGGTGGATTCTTCACCATCTGAGCCAAATATTCTAGAGGTATTCTTTTCCATCATAACAAAGAATAGGAGAATTTAAATGTTACAATTATAATTTCTATGGAATATTTTTACTTAATAATATTCCATTAAAAGCCAAACAGTTGTCCCTATTAACTTGATGTTACTTGTTAGTTTTAATCAGGACATTGACTCTGGATATTGGGAAAATCCATGGTAAATCTGTAATATTACTTTCCTGTGCTTCGTCTAAGATTTATTCAGTTCAGTTCAGTTCAGTTGCTCAGTCATGTCCGACTCTTTGCAACCCCATGAATCGCAGCATGCCAGGCCTCCCTGTCCATCACCCACTCCTGGAGTTCACTCAGACTCACGCCCTTCAAGTCGGTGATGCCATCCAGCCATCTCATCCTCTGTCGTCCACTTCTCCTCCTCCCCTCAATCCCCCCCAGCATCAGAGTCTTTTCCAATGAGTCAACCCTTCGCATGAGGTGGCCAAAGTACTGGAGTTTCAGCTTTAGCATCATTCCTTCCGAAGAAATCCCAGGGCTGATCTCCTTCAAAATGGACTGGTTGGATCTCCTAACATTTATTAGGGAGCACTTATTATTGACTGGGTTTCACATATTTTTCCTTGAGTCCTGTAAGCATCTTTCTTCTTTCTGAATGTTTTTGGATTATCAGAACATTTGATGGATGTCTACCATGTAGACCAATGTCAGTACCAAACACATAAGATTTTTGTTTAATTGGGAAAAAGAGGTAAAGTGATCCAGTAATTTATCTATGTTCCAATAGTTAATGATGGAGTTAGGGTTAGAATCTGTTTCTTTAGACTCCAAGTACTTTTACTTTTTTTCGGGGGGTGGGGGTGGGTAATTGGAGAATATTTGCTCTGCTTTGGCATCCTTGTGGCTTGAACAATAATTGATGTTTTGTTTTTTTTCCCCCCCATTTTCTTCCTCTCAGTCTGGAATCCCTAAGATCTCAAAAGATATACTTTGGTCATGATGACCTCCAAATCTGAAATTGTGTTTCTCTGCGCTCAGAGTTTTGGGATAAAAATCTCTACATATGTTAAGGGTAGATTATTAAAATTCTCCTTTAATATTTGGAATAAGAATTAAAGTTAAGGAAGTTAGACTTGATAACAGTTGAAGTAAGCTTTAAATTGGATTTGGAACATTTAGAACTGTTTAAATAATTTAACCAGTGGCTACTGATTTAAAATAAAGTTTATAGGAATAAATATAATACTATATCATCAAAAGTCAAGGAACCTAACCATCAAGACAAACTTAGGAGAAGTTTGGGGAGTTTTGCAGGTCCTGAAGTTTTTGAATTGAAAAACAAATTAGAATGTGTGGTATTTGAATGGACTCTTAAATGTACCAGGAAATAGTTTTTACAAACTTTTCAAATTCCAGAACAAAATTCATACCTGTGTATGAGAGAAAACCTTTTCTAAAAGATGTTTGATACTGATTTCCCTGTTGGGAGAATAACTTTTTTAATATCTGACTTTGAATAGGTTGTGAGTCTAAGATGACTTCTGAAAAGTCTATCAAGATTGTACTGTACAAGAGACTTAAATGTGTGTAAACAATTTTGCTGTTATCTAATATAAATTAATTTTATAAATGCAAATTAAATTTTTAGGGTTTACAATTGAATAATAGTATACCTATTAGAATGGTTAGAATTGAAAAAAAACTAACAGCAATAAATATTGGCAATGATGTGGAGGAACTGGAAGCCTCATAGATTGAAAATATTGTGAATACTTTGGAAAACACTTTGGCAATTAAAAAGTTAAATGAGCGTATGGGATATGCCATTTATTTAAGGTACTTGAGCATCTGTGAAGTTTGGTATCCTTAGATGTCTTGACAACCAAACTCCCTTGGATACCAAGGGATGACCCTCCTTGAATGAAATGACCTTTGAGGAGAACAGTATCTAACAGACAACTTTAGGATTTTTACTGAGACCTCCTTCTGACCCTTTTATATTTTTTAAAGTCCATTTCATATGTATATATGTGATTGTGTGAGTGTTTTCTATCTTGCAAAGTACATGTGTGCCTATATGTATGTGTGCTTCTGGGCATACATGTGTGTGTGCTTGTAAGTCTGTGTGTGTAGGTGTATGTGTGTAATCCCAGTGAAGATTAATGCTCATGATTAGATGAAGTCTTTCAGGGCTAAAGACAGCAAAAGCATAACCATGAGATCTTGTATCCCAGAAATCTACATTTTTGGTGAGGTTTGACTTCCTTAGGATATAAAATATGGTTTTTAGTTCTTTATATTTATTAAGGAGCTTGCAAATATAGTCAACCTTAGCTGATGTCCAGGTTATTATAACATTAGCATCCTTTAAGAAGACATAACTAGAAACATCCTCATCATCAATTTAATCATTTTCTCATTTAAAAATATTTATTGTGCTATTTGTTTATTAATACTGTGTTACTTATTGGTGATATAGTGGAGAGCAAAACATACATATGTTATTTATTATGCTGTAACAAATCATCTTAAAACTCAGTGGTTTAACAAACAGCCATTTCATTTGCTCATGATTCTATCGATCAGCAGTTTGGACTTGGGAAGTAAACTCAACTGAGTGGTTTTTCTATTGGTTTCATAGTGGTTATTCATGCAACTGTAGTCAGCAAGTGGTTAGGTTAGGGGTTGGTTGATCTAAAGGATCTCAGAGGAGATAACTTGTCTCATCTCTACACAGTCTCATTGTCAAAGACGCTAGCTTGGCTTCTTTATATGGTGCAAGAAGGATTCCCAATGTACAGCAAGGCAGCCAAGATGGAGAAAGCAAAAGATCTTTAAAACCTCTGCTTGTATTACATTTGCTGATGTCTCATCAACCAAAGGGCTTCCCTGGTAGCTCAGCTGGTAAAGAATCTGCCTGCAATGCGGGAGACCAGGGTTTGATCCCTGGATTGGGAAGATCCCCTGGAGAACAGCATGGCAACCCACTCTAGTATTCTTGCCTGGAGAATCCCCATGGACAGAGGAGCCTGACAGGCTACAGTCCATAGGGTCTCAAAGAGTTGGACACTACTGAGTGACTAAGCTCAGCACAGCACAGCATCAACCAAAACATGTCATGTTGTCACTGGCTGTGGGAGGGACTTAAGAACATGGGTACAAGGAAGTGTCATTCATTAAAGGCCATTACTATAATTGTTGTTGTTCAGTAACTCAGTCATGTCCAACTCTTTGCCACCCCATGGACTGCAACACGCCAGGCTTCCCTGTCCTTCACAGTCTCCCAGAGCTTGCTCAAACTCATGTCCATTGAGTCAGTGATGCCATCCAACCATCTCATGCTCTGTCATCCCCTTCTCCTGCCTTCAATCTTTCCCAGCATTGGGGTCTTTTCCAATGAGTCGGCTCTTCACATCAGGTGGCCAGAGTCCTGAAGCTTCAGCTTAGCATCAGTTCTTCCAATGAACAGTCAGTGTTGATTTCCCATAGGAATGACTGATTTGATCTCCTTGGAGTCCAAGGGACTCTCAAGAGCCTTCTCCAACACCACAGTTCAAAAGCATCAATTCTTCAGTGCTCATCCATCTTTATGGTCCAAATCTCACATCCATACATGACTACTGGAAAAACCATAGCTTTGACTATATAGGGCTTTGTCAACAAAGTAATATTTCTACTTTTTAATATACTGTCTAGATTTGTCCTAGTTTTTCTTCCAAGGAGCAAGCATCTTTTAATTTCATGGCTGCAGTCACCATCTGCAGTGATTTTGGAACCCCCAAAAATAGTCTGTCACTGTTTCCATTGTTTCCTCATCTATTTGCCATGAAGTGATAGGACCAGATGCCATGATCTTAGTTTTTTGAATGCTGAGTTTTAAGCCAGCTTTTTCAATTTCCTCTTTTACCCTCATCAAGAGACTCTTTAGTTCCTCTTTACTTTCTGCCATAAGGGTGGCAGAAATTATTATGCTGATTATGCATATGTAGTTTTGAATTAATGTTTTCATTTTCTTTGGATTAATACCCAGGAGTGGAATTATTGGATCAGATGGTAGTTCTTTTTTAAATTTCTTTCAGGGAAACTTCATACTGTTTTTTATATTGACTGCTTCAATTTATAGTTCCACCAACAGTGTGTGAAGGTACACTTGTCTCCACATCCTTGCCAACATTTGTTATCTATTCTGTTATTTTTTAAAATTAATTCATTTTTTATTGAAGGATAGTTGCTTTACAGAATTTTGCTGTTTTCTGTCAAACCTCAACATGAATCAGCCATAGGTGTACATATATCCCTCCCTTTTGGAAACTCTCTCCCATCTCCCTCCCCATCCCACCCCTCTAGGTTGGTACAGCACCCCTGTTTGAGTTTCCTGAGCCATACAGCAAACTCCCATTGGCTATCTATTTTACCTTTGGAAGTGTAAGTTTCCATGTTACTCTTTCCATTCATCTCATCCTCTCCTCCCCTCTCCCCATGTCCATAAGTCTATTCTCTATCTGTTTCTCCATTGTTGCTCTGTAAATAAATTCTTCAGTACCATTTTTCTAGATTCCATATATATGTGTTAGAATATGTTGTTTATCTTTCTCTTTCTGACTCACTTCACTCTGTATAATAGGTTCTAGGTTCATCCACCTCACTAGAAATGACTCAAATGTGTTCCTTTTTATGGCTGAGTAATATTCCATTGTGTATATGTACCACAACTTCTTTATCATTCATCTGTCGATGGACGTCTAGGTTGCTTCCATGTTCTAGCTATTGTAAATAGTGCTGCAATGAACAATGGGATACATGTGTCTCTTTCAATTTTGGTTTCCTCAGGGTATATGCCTAGGAGTGGAATTCTTGGGCCATGTGGTGGTTTTATTCCTAGTTTTTTAAGGAATCTCTATACCATCTTCCATAACGGCTGTATCAATTTACATTCCCACCAACAGTGTATTTCTTGTATTTTTGATAATAGTCTTTCTGACAGATATAGGGTGGTATCTCACTGTGATTTTGATTTGCATTTCCATGATGATTTGTGATATTGAGCAGCCTTTCATGTGTCTGTTGGCCATCTGTATGTCTTCTTTGGAAAAAATATATATTCAGGTTCTCTGCTCATTTTTTAATCAGATTGTTTGTTGTTTGATATTGAATTGTATCTCTTGTATACCAAATTAGCAAATTAAATAGATATGAAATTATTTCACCTATGCTTGACTTTTTAAAAATAATTAAAATAGTAAGACACGGTTTAAACCTTACCCTCACCCCTTTCCCCATACTCTCTTAACAGGTGATTAAAGCATTCTCCTTTTCTTATGGGAAAAACGAAAACAGCGAAGTTTTCCCGTAATCCTATTATGTTTTCCTTTGGTCATAAATATAAAACAAACAATTATCTTTGTCTATCCAAATTAATTTCAAAACACCAGTTTCAGAATAGTTCTTTCTAATATTTAAAGCTAATCTAATAGATCCTAAACAGTTTGCAAACTCAAATGCCTCCAGTGCCAGCAGAAGAGATTATAGAGAGCTACCCCATTAGAGGGCACTTTGTCTAGACTGAGTTCACGCCTTGTTTATAGAAGGTAAATGCGTGCTGTCATCTGGGAATGGCAACAAGTGAATGCCTGCCATTTGTTGTTTTAAAGACTCTGTGTACTGTACTTTAAAGCATAGTTATTTCCCAACCTTTGACTCTTCAGGCTGAAAATTTTCAGCTCACATAATCTTTGGAAACCCAAGGTATAGGGTTTCCAAACTGTAATATTTTTATAGCTCTCTGATAAACTTTCTTTACAACTTTTTCTCACCCTTTAGTATAAAGTACATTATATTTTAAAACAGGTTTATTGCACTTATTGTGTTTTTGAATCTGAGTTTTTGATTTGTAATTATTTTGATCTGTTATTATTATGACCTTTTGATGGTTGTATTATGCCCTCTTGATGAGGAAGTATTAAGTAACAATTAGTCTGCATTCCCACTTTAATGTGTTACTGGTATAAACCTTTCCTGATACTCTGGAATGCTGAAGATGCTTTCAGCCAAACATAAATAGATTTTCAGAATGCTAGACCCTGAGCTGAGCAAGAAAACACACTAGATCATTCCTTTAGAAGTAGCTGTTATTGACATATAAATATTGTCAAGTAAACAATTCGTCAGTAGCCTCAAGCATGTATTTCCTGTCTGAAAGGCTGAGACTTCAGAGGTTTGAGGGAATAGATAAGATTTCTTAGCCTCTTCCTTTCCTGTATGATTCCTTTCAACTTTCTTATACTCTTCCCACTAATAATTTATAGCGTTTTGTGCTAGCTATTAAAATACTCAATTATTTTTTAAATAAATGAATCAATGAATAAATACATAATGTCCTAACAATTTTTTCACTTCTTTTTCAATTCTGCCCGTTCTCATTTTAGACATAAAAAATATTTACACATATTACAGTCTATAAAATACTGTATTTTTTCTGTTAAATGAACATATAATCTAATTCTTTAGTCTATTGAGATATTTGAAAAAATAATGGCTTTTCTGGTCTAGACCTCCATGAAAAATATATATTAGCTGGATCTCCCAAATCTGGCATATTTTGAAAAAAGTGTGCTCAAAGGAAAGATGTGCCCTACACCCCTTATTAAGTTCTACTTGGAGCTGATCTTCAAGATTAATCTGATCTTTTGGGTTACTGTCAACCTAAATCTAAAAGAAGAGCAAAATTTTACTAATATGGATTCACAATGTTTTGTTTTTTTTGGAAGTATTTTTGAACTGTGCAACAAACAAATTTTATCTTCTATAGTAAATGTTAAATAGTCTAAATTAGACAATGCTAAGTGAACAGCTTTAGTACAGTCTCAAGACAGAAATAATATACAAATTCCAAATTTTTTATTATTATACATATATGTAACATTCTAGAGTTTATGAACTACCATTGATGGTATCATTAAGGTGCAACATAAGCAGTTTAGCTATTTAAAAAATGTTTAGGTTAGAGTAAAAGTTGGTAAATGTTATCATACACACTGTTAAAAGTGTTTAATATTTTCAAATGTCACAGGAGAACCTGGAACTTTAATATCAAACCTTGTACATTTGGGATTTAATTTTGTAGTTCTTTGTAACATTTACTTTGCCAGTCTTTGATATTAATCTCCTTTTGTGTTTGATTTGCTTTGGGTAAAACTTTAAAAAAAATCTTTTATTTTGTATAAAATCTATAGTGTATCTTTGAAAAATAGAATTTCTACTTTCATTTCCTCATTGTATATGTGTATCAGATCAGTGAGATTTTCAAGCCCAAATTGTACACAGAATAAGTTTATCTAAAATAAATTTATTGGATAAAGCCAACTGATATGGTCCAATGTTTTCCTGTTGTGCCAAATCTAGATGGCATATTAAAAAGCCAAGACATCACTTTGCCAACAAAGGTCCATATAGTCAAAGCCATAGTTTTTCCAGTAGTCATGTATGGATGTGAGAGTTGGATTATAAAGAAGGCCGAGTGCTGAAGAATTGATGCTTTCAAATTGTGGTGCTGGAGATGACTCCTGAGAGTCACTCAGACTGCAAGGAGATCAAACCAGTCAATCCTAAAAGAAATCAACCTGGAATATTCATTGGAAGGACTGATGCTGAAGCTGAAGCTCCAATACTTTGGCCACTTGATGTGAAGAGCTGACTCATTAGAAAACACCCTGATGCTGGGAAGGATTGAAGGCAGGAGGGGAAGGTGATGACAGAGGATGAGATGGTTGGATGGCATCACCAACTCAATGAACATGAGTTTGAGTAAACTCTGGGAGTTGGTGATGGACAGGGGGCCCTGGTGTGCTGCAGTCCATGGGGTTGCAGAGTTGGACACGACTGAGCGACTGAACTGAACTGAGCATTATAAGCATGTCTAGTCATTTCCATCCCAAGGGAGAATGTGAAGTTGTAATCATCTTTTATCCTTGAGTCAGGGATGGAAGAGTAGAGGGATATCATACTTTTCTTTTAAAAATGTACTGTGCCCAGTGTTCTGTGCTTCAAGGGTATTAACTGGGTTGTACCTTGCTGGCTGTACCTTGCTAGGGGGAGTTAGACAAACTAGTTTAGAAGTCATTTTTACAGGTACTGTTCTTTGATTTTAGAAAGTATGTCTTTTTCTAAGAATTTGTCCATTTCATCTTCTTAGCTCCATAGCTGTTACGCCATTTTGATAACAGAATATGAGTCATATTCTTTATCATCCATTTAAGCCCTTCATGACCAATGCTTCTGTGTGTGATACAGACCCCAGCTTCTCTCAAGTGTTCTAGACCCTTTGAACTAATTGTATCACAATAGGCTTCCTTTCTAGTGTATTACGTCCACCTTTACTTGATATGCTCTTATGTCATTCATTAAAAAATCTATTCCTTGACTTCATATTTCCCTAAATATTTTTCTCCAAGTTTTCAAAACACTGATGTCTTGTTTGTTCCATTCTTCACCAGCCTTTTGCTCTCATCAACCCATTCTTATCACTAATAACGACCAAATTGCCAGATTCAATGATCCTTCCCTGTACTCATATTGCTCTACCACTCAGCAGCATTCAATATGATTCACCACTCATTCCTTAAAAACTTGATTCTCTACACTACTTCCTCTTTCTCAGTCTCCTTGTGCTGATGGTCCTTCTCTTTCTGACTTCATTGTGTGACAGTCTCTCAGTTCAACCACATCTCTGTAAATGGCACAATTTCATTTCTTTTTATGGCTGAATAATAGGGGACTGGAATGCAAAAGTAGGAACTCAAGAAACACCTGGAGTAACAGGCAAATTTGGCCTTGGAATGCAGAATGAAGCAGGGCAAAGAATAATAGAGTTTTGCCAAGAAAATGCGCTGGTCATAACAAACACCCTTTTCCAACAACACAAGAGAAGACTACACATGGACATCACCAGATGGTCAACACCGAAATCAGACTGATTATATTCTTTGCAGCCAAAGATGGAGAAGCTCTATACAGTCAACAAGAACAAGACCAGGAGCTGACTGTGGCTCAGATCATGAACTCCTTATTGCCAAATTCAGACTTAAATTGAAGAAAGTAGGGAAAACCGCTAGATGATTCAGGTATGACCTAAATCAAATCCTTTATGATTATACAGTGGAAGTGAGAAATAGATTTAAGGGTCTAGATCTGATAGATAGAGTGCCTGATGAACTATGGAATGAGGTTCATGACACTGTACAGGAGACAGGGATCAAGACCATCCCCATGGAAAAGAAATGCAAACAAGCAAAATGGCTGTCTGGGGAGGCCTTACAAATAGCTGTGAAAAGAAGAGAGGTGAAAAGCAAAGGAGAAAAGGAAAGATATAAGCATCTGAATGCAGAATTCCAAAGAAGAGCAAGAAGAGATAAGAAAGCCTTCTTCAGCAATCAATGCAAAGAAATAGAGGAAAATAACAGAACGGGAAAGACTAGAGATCTCTTCAAGAAAATTAGAGATACCAAGGGAACATTTCATGCAAAGAAGGGCTTGATAAAGGACAGAAATGGTCTGGACCTAACAGAAGCAGAAGATATTAAGAAGAGGTGACAAGAATACACAAACACGGAAGAACTGTACAAAAAAGATCTTCACGACCCAGATAATCATGATGATGTGATCACTCATCTAGAGCCAGACATCTTGGAATGTGAAGTCAAGTGGGACTTAGGAAGCATCACTATGAACAAAGCTAGTGGAGGTGATGGAATTCCAGTTGAGCTATTTCAAATCCTGAAAGTGCTGCACTCAATATGCCAGCAAATTTGGAAAACTCAGCAGTGGCCACAGACTGGAAAAGGTCAGTTTTCATTCCAATCCCAAAGAAAGGCAATGCCAAAGAATGCTCAAACTACCACACAATTGCACTCATCTCACATGCTAGTAAAGTAATGCTCAAAATTCTCCAAGCCAGACTTCAGCAATACGTGAACCATGAACTCCCTAATATTCATGCTGGTTTTAGAAAAGGCAGAGGAACCAGAGATCAAATTGCCAACATGTGCTGGATCATGGAAAAAGCAAGAGAGTTCCAGAAAAACATCTATTTCTGCTTTATTGATTATGCCAAAGCCTTTGACTGTGTGGATCACAATAAACTGTGGAAAATTCTGAGAGAGATGGGAATACCAGACCACCTGACCTGCCTCTTGAGAAATCTGTATGCACGTCAGGAAGCAACAGTTAGAACTGGACATGGAACAACAGACTGGTTCCAAATATGAAAAGGAGTACGTCAGGGCTGTATATTGTCACCCTGCTTGTTTAACTTATATGCAGAGTACATCATGAGAAACACTGGACTGGAAGAAACACAAGCTGGAATCAAGATGCCGGGAGAAATATCAATAACCTCAGATATGCAGATGACACCACCCTTATGCCAGAAAGTGAAGAGGAGCTAAAAAGCCTCTTGAGGAAAGTGAAAGAGGAGAGTGAAAAAGTTGGCTTAAAGCTCAACATTCAGAAAACTAAGATCATGGCATCTGGTCCCATCACTTCATGGGAAATAGATGGGAAAACAGTGGAAATGGTGTCAGACTTTATTTTTTGGGGCTCCAAAATCACTGCAGATGGTGATTGCAGCCATGAAATTAAAAGAGGCTTACTCCTTGGAAGAAAAGTTATGACCAACCTAGATAGTATATTCAAAAGCAGAGACATTACTTTATCAACAGGTCCTTCTAGTCAAGGCTATGGTTTTCCCTGTGGTCATGTATGGATGTGAGAGTTGGACTGTGAAGAAGGCTGAGCGCTGAAGAATTGATGCTTTTGAACTGTGGTGTTGGAGAAGACTCTTGAGAGTCCCTTGGACTGCAAGGAGACCCAACCAGTCCATTCTGAAGGAGATCAACCCTGGAATTTCTTTGGAAGGAATGATGCTAAAGCTGAAGCTCCAGTACTTTGGCCACCTCATGAGAAGAGTTGACTCATTGGAAAAGACTCTGATGCTGGGAGGGATTGAGGGCAGGAGGAGAAGGGGATGACCAAGGATGAGATGGCTGGATGACATCACTGACTCGATGGACGTGAGTCTGAGTGAACTCTGGGAGATGGTGATGGATAGGGAGGCCTGGCGTGCTGCGATTCATGGGGTCGCAAAGAGTCAGACACGACTGAGCGATGAACTGAACTGAAGTGAATATACCATTGTATATATGTGCCAAATCTTTACCTGTTCCTATGTTGTTAGACCTTTAGGTTGCTTCCATATCCTGGCTACTGTAAATAGTGCTGCATTGAACACAGGGGTGCATGTATCTTTTGGAATTGTATGCCCAGGAGTGGGATTTCTGGGTCATATGGTATTAATAGTTTTAATTTTAGTTTTTTAAGGAAACTCCATATTGTTTGCCATAGTGGCTATATTGATTTACATTCCCACCAACAGTGTAAGGTGGTTCTCTTCTCTCCACATCTTCAGCATTTATTGTTTGTAGATTTTTTGATGATGGCCATTCTGACAGATGTGATGTGATACCTCATTATAGTTTTGATTTACATTTCCCCTAATAATTAGTGAGGTTGAACCTCTTTTCATGTGCCTCTTGGCCATCCGTAACTTTGTTTCTTTACATTAATCTTTTGGAGAATTTTCCTGCTATGAATATAATAATAAAGTTTATTTTACTTCTTATATAGATACTAGGGGGAAATTTTCATTTTTCCTTTTCAAATCTTATTTTTTATGAAAAGAAGAGATATTTAAAAATTTTTCCTTACTTTATGTTATTTAATTTGTTAAATATATAACGTTGGTAAACATTTGGTAATTCTGTTGTTCTCCTTCCTGCCTGTGAGTATGCAAGAATACCAGTATCAGCCCGTATTTTCCTAGCTTATTAACTTGTCTACTCTACTCAGCCTCCTCTATCCTACAGGGCCCCATCTGCACTTTAACAATATTGATGATTAATTCTTCAGAGGGTGGTTTAAACTGCAAGGTAGAACCTGGAACTAAGCCAGGGACTGGCCATATGCTCTGAGACATCTCTACAGCATAGAAAAGAATGTTTTCTGAAGAACATTTCTATTATCTTATTGAAAGATAGTCTAGAAGCTCCTGCTCTAAGTGGTTCTGGAGGGTCATAGTAATAAGTTAGATGATTGTAAACTTGCAATAAAAATGACCCAGTTTAGGCCCTCATAGTGACTGCATGTTAGATTGCAGGAAAGCAGAGTATTTCCCACACACCAAAAAAGGAGATCGTTTTGCGTTCCATTTAATTTGTTACATTTTTCTTCTGGAACTCCTTTTTCCCCTCAATTTTTGCTGTTACCATATCACTGTACATTACAATATTGGTGTTTTCAATGACATCGCGGTAGTATAGAATGGTACAAGACTTGAAATGATTATTTCTGCCATTTATGAATCGTGTGATCTGGAAAATAGCTTAGTTCTTAGAAATTTCAGCTTCTTCTTTTGTAAGACCCTCCTTCTCAGGATGGTTGTGGAGATTAAATAAGACAGTGCCTGTGGAAGTATGTGACACATGGAAGGCAGTGTTAGGTATAAGAATTTCAATTTTGTAGAACATCTATATTCATAGTTGTCTGCTGTATTAATATTATTCTTGAGCTACTTGGTGTTTAAAAGTCAAAGGGTAAAAGCTTACATCTTTGAGAAAATAATGAGTAGTATGTATATTTTAAACTTTAAAAGCCAAATTTACTTAAATTAGCTAAAACAAGGTAATCATAATTTAGGTGTGGGCAAAATTATTTGATAGTGTAAAATTTTTGAAGGCATTTAGAGAAAATTTGTTTCAATGATGGTTTTTATTGCTAATGAATTATTTATAAAATATAGGAGAAAAAGAGAAGCTTGATTTGATGATATAGAATAATTAAGATCAGGATATAATATCACCATTAGTGACTATAGTCTTAATTCTCTCCCAAATAGCTGCCAATTATCTGAAAGCATCTTCATTTTACTCTTGGTTAATATTTATTCTCTCTTGTCATGAATTGTGGAAATAAATAAGACATTACTAACCCCCTCCATTGAATCCATTAATATGATTTTCATAATTTTAAAAATTTAAGGTATTAAAAAATTGTACTAGTTACTGGTGTATGATCATTAAATGGTTAGTAAAATTGTTTAATTCAAGTGGATTAAATCCTTTTCCTAATTTTATGTGGGAATTAAGAAAAAATTTGCCTGTATTCCCAAATCCCCATCATTTATTTAATCACGCAGTTCTGTTTACTATGTGTGCCTTTTAAACATTTCTCAGCTCCAGTCTCATTGCCACAGTATTGTTTGGTCTTCTCATCGGTGCTTTACAGAGACTGTATAAATTGTAACTTTACTATTCTGTCTTACGACAATCTTTTCTGTTCCAATTCCTGCTCCACAATATAGCCACTGCTTATAAAAATGAGATCATACATGTTCTTTCTTTAATACCATTATATGGTTTCTAACATCTAGAAGAAAAAAACCTAAGCTTCTGAGCACTGTGTAAAAAATCCTTGATGATATCCCCAACTTTCATTGTTGATGTGTTCCCAGCACCCAGGCCCTGGTGCACTTATGGTGGCCAGTGAAGTTTTGATGAATGAATGAATGAACTTCCCATTTTAAGCTTCTTCTGCTTCTATACCCTCTGCCCCATTCCCACACTCAAACCTTGCTTTGCTTTGAATAATGCTCTTTCCTTCCCCTGTGTTCAGTGCATTCAAGCTTGCAAAAAAGGCTTTAGTAAAATGAACTAAAGGGATTTTTGTCTGTGAGGCTCATAGGAATAAGTTCAGGCCATAATCAAGTGCAGAGGATTGTTGGCATAGTTACATATTATAATACAAAACAAAGGACTCACGTAGGCACTGACGAAAATAAGCGTGTTTATAAATGGAGTGTTATTTTAATCCTCTCCTCACTGTTGTTTATTTTTATGATTCTAGAAAAGCAAACTCAGTAAATGAAATAATACTGGTTCATAATGATGAAATGAAATTATTTCTCTCTCGGGAGAAATTCCACAATGTTTTGGAAGAAATGATTTGGGGAGAGGAGGAATGTAGAGATATGTAACAGTTTTGAGAGACAAGAGAATTCCAAGAAAGAGCTATAATAAGAAATGATTGATTTTTTTTACCTTCTAAAATGAATAAGAATAAGAACCAGGGGGAGCAGGATAACAGCAGAAGGCATGACTGGATCTTAAAATGTAGGAAGGAACTGCTGTGAGTGGAAATGAAAAGGGAAGAGAAGGAACAATTAAGATCCTCTAGAACAGGGATGCTTACTCAGGGCAGCCTACTGTGTGTGCAGTATTTTGGTGTGACTTGTTTTATTTTCTTGCATAGTGTATAGCAGTCATAGGAACAAAGTAATTAAATGAAATAAAAGTAAAGGAGAGGAGAAAGTAATGATTCCAGAGGGTATTTTTTAACAACACATTTATGTAGAATGGACATTGAAATTGAGCCTACAGTGTAGGGTTGTCCTACTGGGTAATGTGTGGAATGCATAAAGTATGGGAAATGCTGAGTTAGGTCCTCGTTCTCAAGGGGCTATCTGTGCTAGATATGAAGGACAGAAGGTTCTGCGGGATTAGAACGAATTGAACAAGAAGCAGAGAAGTATACATGGGCAGGAGCTGGACTATGTACCTCATTCCTAAAGATTATTGATTCTTACTTGGGAGCAATTATGGACAGCCTCTGTCCCCCATCTCAGGACATTTGGCAGTGTCTGGAGATATTTTTGATGGTGACAACTGAAGAAGGGTACTACTTAGCCTCCAGGTGCCAGGGATGCTCCTAAACCTTCTATAACTCCTAGAAAAGCCTCCCTCCTCTTCCCCCATAACAAAGAATTATTGAGTCCATACGCTAAGGCTCACAAACCTTGTGGATAGACCACAGTGAAGTGTTACATTGGTCTTAGGCAACATATGTGATATCAGAAATGTTTAATGTTTATGCACAATGCTTCAATACAGATTGAAAAGTGAGACAATATGAGACAATATGTACTTTTGAAATTGATTTGGTAACTTTATTCCTGGACTTTTATTTTTTAAGTTCAATAAATGTTTTTATAAACTACTGCCTCAATTATTACCTGAATACCTATCCTTCAGTGACTCTATCACATATTCCTTTAAATTATCCATATAATGGGATACTATTTTCTATTTCTTTCCTAAGAAGGAATTAGTTTGGTTATTTTATTCACTGAGCTGTAATTGAACAAGTATGAAAAACTTCCAATTTATATTTAATGCTATAGAGTAGTATTTTCGATATATATTCTCTCACTGTTAATCACTCAGTATTTTGAAAGGATAGCTAAGTTTTAATAATTTAAGTTATTTTTGATGTTTAACAACGTAGAATGATTTTTTTTTCATGTAGTTTAATGGGTAAAGTATGGAAATTGGGTATTGGGATCTGAACAATATATGAATATGTAGGAGAATGGGCATTGCTATCAGACAAAACTGATTCATAGCTGTATCTACCACTATTGGTCTGACTTTGGTTACTTTATACAGCTTTTCTGAGCATTAGTTTCTCATCTACTAAATGGCAGTAGAAATAGTATCCATTACCTAGTTTTTCCGAGAAGGCAATGGCACCCCACTCCAGTACTCTAAATAACTAATGAACATAAAACATGAGGCTTCCCAGGTGGCGCTAGTGGTAAAGAACATGCCTGCTAATGCAGGACACGTAGAAGCAGGTTCAATCCTTGGGTCTGGAAGACCCCTGGAGGAGGAAAGGGCAACCCCTTCCAGTATTCTTGCTGGAGCATCCCATGAACAGAGGAGCTTGGCTGGCTACAGTCCATAGGGGGCAAAGAGTCTGACACAACTAAGTGACTTTGCACACATGCATGCCCACATATAGAGTACTGCATTGTCTAGCACTTAATAAACTCTCAAAAATGTCATTATCTCTGTCAAACCAGCTTAATGATGTTGAAAATACCTCTAAATTCTTCAGGTCCAAATCTTTATCTGTAAAATAGAGGAGGAATATACAATTAGCCTTAAAAATTTTCAAGGTCTAAAATAGAAATTTAGCCAATGATAGACTATATATACATACACACACATACATTGTGTGTGTATGTATATATACACATTTCTGCTTTAAATTATCAATATAATAAAATGTTATTTTCTCCTTTTTTTTTTTATAAAAAGGAGCTAGTTTATTGGTTTGCTTCCCTGAACCGTGCTCTGATAGTCATTTGTTCCTTGACTACTAAATTACTAAAGATTAGTATCCTCTTCATAGAAGGCAATGACACTCCACTCCAGTACTCTCGCCTGGAGAATCCCATGGATGGAGGAGCCTGGTAGGCTGCCGTCCATGGGGTCGCTGAGAGTTGGATACAACTCAGTGACTTCTCTTTCACTTTTCACTTTCATGCATTGGAGAAGGAAATGGCAACCCACTCCAGTGTTCTTGCCTGGAGAATCCCAGGGACGGAGGAGCCTGGTGGGCTGCTGTCTATGGGGTCGCACAGAGTCAGACATGACTAAAGCGACTTAGCAGCAGCAGTATCTTCTTTTTGTCTTAAGTTTAATATCTGTTCTGTTTTTCCAGAAAACCTTAATCAAAGCATCTGCACCTATTTTTTTTTTCCATCAGATAGTGCAGTTGTTCAAAAAGCATTAGCTACCTCTATAGAACTGACTGAGGTTGGAGCTTATCCACCATTAATATTATACTTTCTATACCCACCATTAATATTATACTGTCTATTATTCAGTCATGAAACTTGGGAGTCTTACAAACCCATCTCAACTGACTAAGATCACTCTAGCCAGCCACAAGCATGGGCTAAGTATTCTAATGAATATCCTTTTCCTTATTTTACTTCAAGGTGATTAAATCTGAAAGCCATATTTTAGCAGCAAAGCAGCAACAATCCATTAAAAGGCAAACCTTTCCCCCCCAGAAAGTCATCTTAATATAGCCGTATTTCCTGATCTGTCCAAAGACTGAAGCAAAACAATGCACACAAAAGCTGTTGTAATCTGCAAAGTTCTATCCAGTTGCAAGACAGTGGTGTAATGACACAAGGGCTCATCTGGTATGCAAATATAGTTAATTGTTTTTCTAGATGTTGGAAACTCATGCTCATACTCATGCCTCATACTGAGGCATGTTATTTTTTCTTTCTTTCTTTCTTTTTTCTTGTGGATATAAAGGCTACCTATAGAACAGGTTTAGGAATTTTCTCAAAAGTGAAAACTGAAGGAACGTGATTTCTGATTAAATTCCAACTCAGCATTGTGTGATAAAGGGTTTAGAAACTCAATTTTTATTCTTTGCTACCCTTTTTGATCTACTTAGTGACTGCTGCTGCTAAGTCACTTCAGTCATGTCTGACTCTGTGCGACCCCATAGACGGCAGCCCACCAGGCTCCCCCTTCCCTGGGATTCTCCAGGCAAGAACACTGGAGTGGGTTGCCGTTTCCTTCCCCAGTGCATGCAAGTGAAAAGTGAAAGTGAAGTCGCTCAGTCTTTCTTAGAGACCCCATGGACTGCAGCCTACCAGGCTCCTCCATCCATGGGATTTACCAGGCAAGAGTACTGGAGTGGGGTGCCATTGCCTTCTCTGTTAGTGACTGCAGAGCAATTCAAATAGACAGTAAAAATGTAGCTGTATTTAGATAAATACTTCACTAACGAAACACTTAGGGAAGCAAAATAATTTGAACCTTTCTTATGTAATTTTGCTATTGGTGGCAGAATGATATGCCCCCACACCCAAAATTGTTCACATCTTCACCTATGAACCTCCTAATATGTTATGCCATGGCAAAGGAGAATTAATGTTGCAGGTATGGCACTTGGGTTGCTAATCAACTGACCTTAAAGTTCCTGGATTTGATCTAGGTGGACCCAGGGTAATCACAAGCATCCTTTAAATATGGAAGAGGGAGATGTGTCAGTAATAGAAGGAGGTAATGTGAGAAATACTCAATCAGCCATTCCTGTGTTTGCAGTAGGAAGGGGGCCACAAACCAAGAAATTAAAATAGTCCCTAGCAACTGGAAAAGGCAAGGAAATGGATTCTTTTCTAGAGCCTCCAGAAGTTCTGCCACCATCTTGATTTTAGCCCTTTGAGTATAATTTTTTTTTTAAATTTATGACTTCCAGAAATGTAAGATAACAAATTTGTGTTCTTTTAAATCACTGTTTGTGGTATTTTCTCATTAGAGCAATAGGAAGTTAATACCCTTGCCTGAGACTTTAACTTCTAACTAAACAACCTAAGTTATTTATACCTGAAACCCTGATTAAATTCATTTTCAGAGTCATTGTGGCTGATAGTTTTGTTTTTCACACCAATATAAAACACTTGCTTGTATTACAGAAAATTCTGCCCTCTACCCCGTTGGGCTTCCCTGGTGGCTCAGGGGTTAAAGCGTCTGCCCGGAATGCAGGAGGCCCGGGTTCGATCCGCTGGAGAAGGAAATGGCAACCCACTCCAGTACTCTTGCCTGGAGAATCCCATGGAGGGAGGAGTCTGGTAGGCTACAGTCCAGGGGGTCGCAAAGAGTCGGATATGACTGAGTGACTTCACTTTCTGCCCCATTAATCTTTTAAAATGAAAAGTGTATTTTGTTTTCTTCTCAATTCCTTTGAAATTTTGCAGCTGGTACTCAGGAGTTCTTATATGTTTTTCCCCTTCAGCTTTGAACAGAAAGTCTTGTGTTTGGATTGCTCTTTATTCCATCTCCTCTTTATTCTCCCATTTCTACTTAGTAAAGCTTGCACCATATTAATGAAATCCAACTAAAATATACTGCCTCCTTTAAAACTGTGATAAAATACACATAAAATTTACCATCTAACCTATTTTTAAGTGTTAACACACTTAAAACGTAGTTCATAGTGTTAACTACGTCTACATTGTTGAGAAGCTAATCTCCAGAACTGTTTCCATCTTTCGAAACTGAAATTATACCCATTTAACAACTCTCCCTTCCCTTCCCCCAACCACTGGCAGCCACCATTCTATTTTCTGTCTCTAGAGTACTGCTTCATTTTTGAAATAGTCCCTGATTATTCGATTACTCCATTTAGAAGAGACTTCTTCCTGGTGTGCAATTCCATCAGTGTGCTTAATTTCACCAGGGCCCCTATATTGCCACACAGTGGTATTTTGATATACCTTGTATTATTTTTCTACTGTTCTGTGCACCAGAGACCCTCTCCCCTCTCCACCCTTCTCTTCACACTAGGCAGCTGTCTTCTGTCTATGGGCTCCTTTGCTCCCTGGCCTCAACTGGGAGCTTGAGTAGGAGATTAGAAGAAGGGAAAATGAACGAGGTGTTGGCTTGGGAGAACCCTTGCTCAGCCACAGTGGGCTGGCTGCTTGTCTCCACCACAGCTCCTGTTGGGCAGCCTGGCACACACTGTCTTCTCTGCTCACTCTTTAGGACTGAGGTCAGTGATAACAGCTTTCTGGTGTTATCATCCCTGGAGGTACTACACCATATGTTCTGATTTCCCTATACCCTGTACCAACTTTTGTAAATAGTCCTTTATTACTCGGCTGTGGTGAGCTGTCTGTCTTTTGCTGGAATCAGGACTTTTTAAGCTTTCAGAGGACGTCTTTATGATACTTGTTTCGTTCTATCACTGCTCCTGTCCTTGGTCTACTGCCCCCATTTTGAGTTAGGAAGACTTGCCCATAAAGAAAAGAGAGTATGGAAAGAGACCAAAAAATAGATTCTTTCCTTGGGTATAATACCAAATTAGAAAGATAAACAGCTCGTAAAGAGGATTAAGTCATAGGTAATGACGCTTACTCCTTGGAAGAAAAGTTATGACCAACCTAGATAGCATATTTAAAAGCAGAGACATTACTTTGCCGACTACGGTCTGTCTAGTCAAGGCTATGGTTTTCCCTGTGGTCATGTATGGATGTGAGAATTGGACTGTGAAGAAGGCTGAGCGCTGAAGAATTGATGCTTTTAAACTGTGGTGTTGGAGAAGACTCTTGAGAGTCCCTTGGACTGCAAGGAGATCCAACCAGTCCATTCTGAAGGAGATCAACCCTGGGATTTCTTTGGAAGGAATGATGCTAAAGCTGAAACTCCAGTACTTTGGCCACCTCATGCGAAGAGTTGACTCATTGAAAAAGACTCTGATGCTGGGAGGGATTGGGGGCAAGAGAAGGGGACGACAGAGGATGAGATGGCTGGATGGCATCATGGACTCAATGGACGAAAGTCTGAGTGAACTCTGGGAGACGGTGATGGACAGGGAGGCCTGGCATGCTGAGATTCATGGGGTTGCTCAGACGCGACTGAGCGACTGAACTGAACTGAACTGAATGACATTTTGGCCCTCAAAGTCTTTAAAAGACTTTATCTATATATACAAAAAAAAATCCAAATCCTTACTTTCCCTCTTTTAAAATGACCTGTCATTATGGATCACATTTTTTGATAAAATGTATTTTCTGTTTTTTAGCCTTTTTGTCAATAGAATTTTCACATATATTTCTTCAAGTTTGCTTTTCAGAAAGGAGATTACTGCTTACATTTTTCTTTGTAAGGTGCTATAATTCTCAGAACAATGAGATTCTTAAAAATTGCACATCCATGAAATTTGGTAATACAATTTTACTTAATTAAGCATGTATTTTGGCCTTGTAAATATCCTCATTTAAAGTCTCTGTTCAAATCTTCCCATTTTAATAGAGTTGTTGCCCTAATAATTTTTATTGCATCCTTGTCTTTTTAATCTTATTAATATGAAAGAAGTATATATGTATTTTAGAAACTACCACATTTTGCTTATTTTATATAGTCTCCTTCCAGTTTCCGGCTTCTTTTTTTTAGCAGTTATTCCAGCATTGGATATTTACTTATTGGACTTGGCAGTACCAAGTCTGTGGAACAATGGATTTCCATAAAGGTTTGAGTATGTCTCTGGATTCTCAGCTGTCTTTTCCAATTAAGACAAGGCTGTCTTAATTACTAAAGCTTTATTATTAGTCTCAATGTCTAGGAAGAAAATTCATGCTATTTTTGGTCCCTTGCTCTTCCATATAAATTTTAGAATTTGTTTGTCAAGATCTAAAAAATAATAGGAATTTTAATTGGAGTTGTATTGATTCTAATAATCATTTTAGAGAAAAATAGATATTTTTATAGTTTTCTGTCTCTCAGCAATGAATTTATTTTTTCTCTATTTATTTAGGACTCCTTTAATGTCTTTCAATAAAGTTTCATAATTTTCTTCATTAAGTTATGAAGAAACAAGTTAAACATCTTCAACTATATTTATTTTCATTTTTGTATTTTTGTTACTTCTGTTAATAGGAGTCATATTTATTACATGTTAAATTTTGTAGTTTGATTTTTCATGCCTTAGGTAAAATTAGAGTAAAAATTTTTGCCATCAAATTTATTAAAAATTAGCATATTAATTAAAGTTAAGCAGTTAATGGAAACTTCCTATATGTAACATTTTCTTAAACTAAAATATCAGTAAAATAAATATTAATAACACTAAAAAGTCTTATAAAAGGATTTCTCATGATTTCATTTACAGACTTAATAAAGAAAGTATGAATTAACACAAGGAAGATTTTTGTACAATTTTTTTTCTTTAGTATGTTAAGTGTCAGAGGATGTTGGAGGTTTCAGAACTATTTAAAAGTAATTTTTTCCTACATACTCCTTTCATTCTTCTTCATACTCTTTTATGGAAATCCATATCCTTTAAAAGGTACCCAGAGAAGTTAGAATTAGCGCTTTAATCTGTGGACTAATTATTGGTTCCATTGTTTAAAATTTTTTTTCATTTACAATCAATTTCAATAACACACAGCACATTTGACAGAGTTGATTTTTTTTTTTTTGAGTTCTATATTTAGCATATTGTTAAAGCTCCGGGTTGCTATATTTCATCTTGATGTTGCCTCAGAAATCTTATCAGATATCAGTATCACTTTGCTTCTTGATTGATTCCTAACATTGTGTTTCCAGATAACTACTTAATGCATTAGTTTGCTCAAATGTTATTTTAAGCTTTCTACACTAAAATCATAGCTGTAGCCACCCTACATCTTCCTTACCTAAACCTAACTGGTTCCTAGAGATAGATAACTATTTTTTTCTGGGTGACTTCAGTCATTCCACAAGTGCTCTACAAGGCATTCATGTTTTGCTGGTTGGAAAATGCTTATCTTCTTATCTGTTATGGTTTAGGTCTTGTCTGTCACAGGAATACTATACTTTGATTATTTGATTACAATTGGGATTTTATGAAAAACTCAATACAGAATTATTTCTAAAGCCCATGCTTTTTTAGTGTTATTTATTATTAGCTCTTCCTATTACTTTCTGGTACTACACACTAGAAATGATATTAGAATTTTTTATTAAAGAGAGAAAAATCAGAAATTGCATTCTAAGTTTCTGATAATGGAATAGATATTTGTGAACACAATGAGCAAAACCAAATATTTAGGCTTTTGTATATTAAGAATTTAATAATAAAATATTTTCACTGAAGAAATTGAAGCATTCTATTTTTCTGCATAATTTAATGTGCTATCAAAATTTTCTCTGATTAGTAAATAATATTTTTAATGAGGACAGTGATATAGTTAGAAAGTGTCATGTTAAATGTTCAATGACAAAAATCAAAATAAAATATGCTGGAATGGACATTGCTCTAGAATGCAAAATATTATCAAGTTATAATATATTCTACATAGCTAGTCAAAGATAAAATAAGATGAAATAAAATTTTTATTTGTATACAAAGCTCTTTATTAGAACACATTTTGAATTTTCAAAAATACCTAAAACCTCAGGATATTAGCAAGTTTCCTAATGTTAAATTAATTTATAGCTAATATAGATAACAAGAGAGCTGTCTCTAATTAGTGCTCAGTGGTTTAGCAAAAATTGTTAGTAGGATATCCTGGAAAAGAGAATCATTTATATTTTCAGTTGGCTATAGACTAGTCTTTCACAAAAGCAGTAAAGTTTTAGTTATAAAACATTAGGCTCAGTTATAAGGATTTTGCCTATCTCATTTTATCTTACTAACCAAAGAGAAATAGAAATTGTTTACAGCTATTTGACAAATTTTTATCAACCCATGGTGTACTGGAGTCATCTTATAATGAGAGTTCATGGTGCTCATCTCTGTAATTCTGTGTTCAGTGGCATTATATTGGTAATTTGAGATCAACCATGGTGGGGGGATTTATACCCCAGAAATGGGCAAATGCTACAAATCCTGTTTTTTTTTTTTTTAAATCAACTAGAATGCTGTTTGTCAAACGTTATTAGCATACCTCTGATAATAATCCACATTTTATTAATTTAATCTTCATAATAAACTAACTTGTTATCACCATTTTATTAAAGAGAAAATTGACAGAGACTAATTTTCTGAGGATTTTATGCACAGTAGAGTCAGGATTCAAATCCAAGTGTCTCAGATCCCATGGATAGTTAATGTGTAAATATAATTATTTATTAATGAAATGAATAAATCAATTAAAAATTGCCCTATTTCCTTGTTGAGATGGATGTTTAGGTCATATTTTAATATTACTCAAGGCCTAACTTGAAGTAGTAGTAGTAGGAATAGGAGTTGTTGTTTAGTGGCTAAGTTGTGTCTGACTCTTTGCAACCCCATGGAGTTCTCCAGGCTCCTCTGTCTATGGGATTCTCTGTCCAGGCAAGAATACTGGAGTGGGTTGCCATTATTTGCAGGATGGCTTGAAGAAAAGAGGAAACTAGAAGAAGAATACAGTATGAGGTTTATTTTGGTAAATCTATATGCAGAAAAAGATGAGTGAAGAGCTGACAGAGAAAGCATAGATCATATCTCTTGATTGTTTGGAATATCCTTCTCGTTACTCTCAGCACTGGATGAATGATTTAGCAATCCAATGTAAAATAAATCAATATTAATATTGAATTATGACTAACATAAGTATCAATATTAATGCTAACATCACTATCATTGCTATTACTATGTCTACCATGTTTTGAGTGCTTACTGTGGCCCAGGCTTGTGCGAAATGTTGTTTTTTGGGGGTTTGTATTTTGGATTTTGTTTTATTTATTGAGGCAAAATTGACAGATAGCAGTGTATTGATTTCAGGTATGCTGCTGCTGCTGCTGCTAAATCGCTTCAATCGTGTCAGACTCTGTGTAACCCTATAGACGGCAGCCCACCAGGCTCCCCCGTCCCTGAGATTCTCCAGGCAAGAACACTGGAGTGGGTTGCCATTTCCTTCTCCAATGCATGAAAGTGAAAAGTGAAAGTGAAGTCGCTCAGTCGTGTCCGACTCTTCGAGACCCTCTGGACTGCAGCCTACCAGGCTCCTCCGTCAATAGGATTTTCCAGGCAAGAGTACAGGAGTGGGTTGCTATTGCCTTCTCCGGATTTCAGGTATACCACATGGTAATTCCATATTTGTATACACTGCAAAATGATCACCACAATAAGTCTACTTATCACCCATGACCTGTGGCCAAAAAAATGTTTTTCTTGTGATGAGAACTTTTAAGATCTACCCTCATAGAGCTTTCAAATGTACAATTATTATTTTTTTAATTAAAATTTTTTTCTTTTAATTGGAGGCTAATTACTTTATAATATTGTGGTGGTTTTTGCCATACATTCACATGAATCAGCCATGGGTGTACATGTGTTCCCCATCCTGAACCTCCCCCCCACCACTCTCCCCATCCCATCCCTCAGGGTCATCCCAGTGGACCAGCCCTGAACGCACTGTCTCATGCATCAAACCTGGAATAGCAATGTCTTATTTGAATCAACCATGTATTTAGCACCTGCTCTGTGTAAAGCATTGTTAAAGTCTCAAAACTTCATGAAGAGGTGTTAGGGACTGAATGTTTATATCGCCCCTACATTCTCTAAGAAAGTGAAGTCACTCAGTCATGTCCAACTCTTTGTGACCCCATGGACTGTAGCCCACCAGGCTCCTCTGTCCATGGGATTCTCCAGGCAAGAATACTGGAGTGGGTTGCCATTTCCTTCTTGAGGGGATCTTCCGGGCCCAGGGATTGAACCCAGGTCTCCTGCATTGCAGGCAGATGATTTAACCTCTGAGCCTAAGTCCAAATCCTGAGATGGTAACCCCGCAATGTGATGATATTGGGAGACGGGGCCTTTGGAAGGTGTTTAGGTCATAAGGGTTGAGCCTCATGAATGGAATTAGTGCCCCTTCAAAACTGACCAGAGCAGTCTCTCTCCCTTTCTAACAGGTGAGGACACAGTCAGGATGGCTGTCTATGAGTCAGGAACTGTGAGAAACAAATATTTGTTGTTAAGCTACCTAGTTTATGGTATTTTTGTTATAAGAGTCCTAAATGACTAAAACAGCATGTATTATTGTACTGTTGTAAAATGGGACTCTAGTTTGTAAGTGAGAAAAACAAGCTTTAGAGAAGCTTCCCAATTTGTTTACTATTGAATGGTCTAGACTCTCTCTCTCTCTCTTTTTTTTGTGTGTGTTATAATTACTTTTTTTTACATTTATTATATATATATATTTAAATTTATTTATTTTAATTGGAGGCTAATTACTTTATAATATTGTAGTGGTTTTTGCCATACATTGACATGAATCAGCCATGGGTATACATGTGTTCCCCATCTTGAATCTTCCCTCCCACCTCCCTCCCCATCCCATCCCTCTAGACTCTCTCTTAACCTTATCTTGATAATGTGTGATTTACTAAACTGCTAGAATTCCCTTGCAGTTTTCTCTAAGACAATGCAATTGTGCATGACTAATACGACATATTGACCCGATAAGTCTTGAAATGATACGGGGAGTACCATCCTGCCCACTTAACTTCTGAGAGGAGGATTTATAAATCTATACCAAAGGGTTACATATTATAATGCAAAACCTTCTCCTTTGGCTATATGAAGCCAAGATGTAAATAAAAATTCACCTTGACAAAATCCATAGCTTTTTACTCTCTGTTTCTACAAAGAATGAAAGGGATCACAAGGAGAAGATGACAAGGGGTTCAACACACAGGAAACGATTTAACAGCTACTGAACAGTTCTAATTGTTCTAAGAGCTGCAGTGGAAATCAATATTTAAAACACTAAGAAGTACAGTAGGCATTTTCATTTCTAATTTTGATGGGATTCTGAATTGGAGTTTTGACTTCAATCCTTAAATTTTCTTTGTCTGGCCCTATAGAAAATGCATTTCATTCAATGAAATTACACAAGATATAAGATTTTTATTATTTTTCTTTTGGTTTCTCATAATAAAAATGTCATATTTATTTCAAAACATGTGTTACTTCAGCCAATACATACTAAATGTAAGGTTTTTGAGCAATATGGTGATGAGAAACCAGGCAATTTAGTGGTCTCATGATTCAGACTTGAAGCAGCCCAGAGTGAATGCTACATAACACCACATCCTCAAACTATGGAAGACCATGATTAAATTGTCAATTCTAGGTTGATTTTCTTTCTCTCGGTATATGTCTCAAAATATAATTGCAGTTTTGACTTTCAGAGGAGTTTTGATTGCTCTGTATCTATTGGAAAGCATGCAATTCTTCATCGTTTCACAGCTCCATTAGAGATAAAGGGGAGAATGCAAGGCAATGATTTGAGAACAACATACAAGATTGGGATGGAGCTGGTGGCGTGATGTACTTACGCTTTATAATACAAAAGGCATTGCAGAGATCATTGTCCTTCTTTTGAAGCTCTGCATAATACTTATAAAATAACTTCAAAAACAAGCTAGAATAAACTAAAAGAAAACCAGAAAATGATTATTTTAAAGTTTCCTTTTTTGTTATTAATCAAAAATATTAGGGCACATAAAACCAAAAATATGTCTTGAGTGCTTTTGAGTTTTAAAGTGTTATTTCTATTAATCGTTAGTTATGACAATTAGTATGTGTTAAATCATCATTACTTGTCAGATGCTGTTTTAAGTAGTCTATGTAGATTTTCTTGCTTGAAATTTCTGTTGTTATTAGCAGAAGCTTCCATACTTATTTCTGTAAGAATATTATCATGAAACAGATAACATCTGAACTGTCTCACAAAATAGATATTTTTTCAACAAATGTTTAGTGAATGTTAGCTATATAGGATATCCTATTTAAATTCTAGGTAATAAGAGAGACTAAACTTCTGTCCTTATGTACCATATATTCTAGAAAGTAAGACAGAAAATAAATAAGTACATAATATTATAAATCAGTTCAGTTCAGTTCAGTTGCTCAGTCGTGTACCACTCTTTGCGACCCCATTAATCGCAGCACGCCAGGCCTCCCTGTCCATCACCATCTCCCGGAGTAGCAAGACATAAATAAAATAGAATGGAGTGATGGGATAGTGAGTGATATGGTTGCTATTTCAGGTAAATTAATGAGGGACTTTTTCCCCTGAGGGGGTTCCTTTTGAGTAGAGGTGTACATGAATATTTAGGGTGAGAGTAAATAGGTGCAGCAAGTCCGAAGACTCAAGAAATTTGAATGGACAATGAAGCTGGATGGCTGGAAGGGAATGGGCAGGGAGAAAGTGGGAGGAAATTAGGTCAGAGAGGCAGCCAGGAGTCAGTTGATCAAACACTTTGCAGGTCAGGATCACACAGACACATGCACTTTTAACTGCCTGGTCTCTCTTTTGTTTCTTTGTAATTGTTTGGAAACATCACATTCTAATTAAATAAAAATGTCTGTATACTCTAAGACTGAATTATTTGAGCTGAAATTTGGAGAAAAACAAAAAAACATTATTCTGACTGATCTCATTTTCAATCCATGGTCCCCAGCTACAGGTGAATGGGATCAGAATTCTGACATGAACTTGTTAACTATGAGATGCTTACTATAAATTCAGGTGAAGGTGCAGAATTGGATAAGAAGTAAGGAGTGTAGGGTGGGAAATGTGCAGTGATGGTAAAAATTTGAGTTATTTAATGTAAATGGCAGGTGAGGGGATTAAACACGGCTAGAAAATAGTCCAAAGACTGAGTCCTCAGGGACACCAAAATTTAGAATGTAAATAGAAAATGTGCTTCCCTGGTGGTTCAGTAGTAAAGAATCCACCTGCCAATGTAGGAGACGTGGGTTCGATCCCCAGATAGGAAAGATTCCTGGAGAAAGAAATGCCTGGGAGATCCCATGGACAGAAGAGCCTGGCGGGCTACAGTCCATGGGGTGACAGAAGAGTCAGACGTGACTTAGCCTCTAAACAACAAACAGAAGACGCAGAAAGGAGGCTAACAGGGTGATGAGTTGGGTAGGAAATAACTCAGAGGTTTGTGGCATCCTCGATGCCAAGTGAAGACAGTGTTCTGAGTAAAATGAAGTGATCAACTATGTCATATACTGCGGGATAGTTGAATAAAAAGGGATTGATCATCAGAATTGGCAACATGGATGTCTCTACAGGGGCCAGTCCAATGGAAACAGGTTTGAGAGGATATGCAAAGTGGTGAAGTAGTTTGCAATTTGGGCAACACTGAAGGAATATTGTTAGAAAGGGGATTGAAAACAGAGTGGCAGCTGGAACAGCATAGAGAATTCAGGAAGGATGTTTTTTAATGGGAAATATTATAGCATATTTGTGTGATAATTGTAATAAATCAGTTCAGTTCAGTTCAGTTCAGTTGCTCAGTCATGTCCGACTCTTTGCAACCCCATGGACTGCAGCACGCCAGGCTTCCTTGTCCATCACCAACTCCCGGAGCTTGCTCAAATTCATGTCCATCAGATCAGTGATGCTATCCAATCATCTCAACCTCTGTCATCCCCTTCTCCTCCCACCTTCAGTCTTGCCCAGTGCCAGGATCTTTTCCAAGGAGTCAGTTCTTTGCATCAGATGGCCAAAGTATTGGAGTTTCAGCTTCAACATCAGTCCTTCCAATGAACATTCAGGACACATTTCCTTTAGGATGGACTGGCTGGATCTCCTTGCAGTCCAAGGGACTCTCAAAAGTCCTCTCCAAAACCACAGTTCAAAAGCATCAGTTCTCTTGCATCAACTGATTTCTAAAGCAAGCATCAGCTCTCTTGCTTTTTCAATGATCCAATAGATGTTGGCAATTTGATCTCTGGTTCCTCTGTCTTTTCTAAATAAGTCAATTCAGTTCAGTTCAGTTCAGTCCAGTCGCTCAGTCACGTCCAGCTCTTTGCGACCCCATGAATCGCAGCATGCCAGGCCTCCCTGTCCATCACCAACTCCCGGAGTTTACCCAAACTCATGTCCATTGAGTCGGTGATGCCATCCAGCCATCTTGCCCTCTGTTGCCACCTTCTCCTCCTTGCCCAATCCCTCCCAGCATCAGGGTCTTTTCCAATGAGTCAACTCTTTACACGAGGTGGCCAAAGTACTGGAGTTTCAGCTTCAGCATCAGTCCTTCCAATGAACACCCAGGACTGATCTCATTTAGAATGGACTGGTTGGATCTCCTTGCAGTCCAAGGGACTCTCAAGAGTCTTCTCCAACACCACAGTTCTAAAGCATCAATTTTTTGACGCTCAGCTTTCTTCACAGTCCAACTCTCACATCCATACATGACCACTGGAATAACCATAGCCTTGACTAGATGGACCTTTGTTGGCAAAGTAATGTCTCTGCTTTTTAATATGCTATCTAGGTTGGTCATAACTTTTCTTCCAAGGAGTAAGCATCTTTCAATTTCATGGCTGCAGTCACCATCTGCAGTGATTTTGGAGCCCAGGAAAATAAAGTCTGACACCATTTCCACTGTTTCCCCATCTATTTCCCATGAAGTGATGGGACCAGATGCCATGATCTTGGTTTTCTGAATGTTGAGCTTTAAGCCAACTTTTTCACTCTCCTCTTTCACTTTCATCAGAAGCTTTTTAGTTCCTCTTCACTTTCTGCCATAAGGGTGGTGTCATCTGCATATCTGAGGTTATTGCTATTTCTCCTGGCAATCTTGATTCCAGCTTGTGCTTCCTCCAGCCCAGCATTTCTCATGATGTACTCTGCATATAAGTTAAACAAGCAAGGTGACAATATACAGCCCTGACATACTCCTTTTCCTATTTGGAACCAGTCTGTTGTTCCATGTCCAGTTCTAACTGTTGCTTCCTGACCTGCATACAGATTTCTCAAGAGGCAGGTCAGGTGGTCTGGTATTCCCATCTCTCTCAGAATTTTCCACAGTTTATTGTGATCCACACAGTCAAAGGCTTTGGCATAGTCAACAAAGCAGAAATAGATGTTTTTCTGGAACTCTCTTGCTTTTTCGATGATCCAGTGGATGTTGGCAATTTGATCTCTGGTTCCTCTGCCCTTTCTAAAACCAGCTATAAAGAGTGTGAAAAAAGTGATGATGAGAGAGAAGGTATAATCTTAGAAGCAAGTTCTTTGAGTAGGTGAGAAGAGGTGGGATCCAGTGCCCAAGGGGAGAAGTTGGCCTTATACAGAATCCCAGAGTTTGCCTTTGTAATTGGACATTCATGATAAAGAGAATAGTGTGATCAAAGACCTTGTGTAATGGGAATGAACATGATCTGTTTGAGAAACTGAGAGGAGTTGTGTAGTAGGAAAACAGAGAGAAAGGGAGCAAATCATTGGTGCTGAACTTGGACTGGCAGGTGTGGAACAGGTTATACAGGGTCCAGGTGTCTAGGGTGAGTTTTTTGGTCTTCATTCTAATATTGGTGAAAATCACCAAAGGGGATTAACCATGCCAGCAGTCTGTGTGATGTAATTGGACTTGGCTGTTTTGTAAACAGATTGAAGGCAGAGGAGTGAATGAATGCAATGAGAAACAGTGGAGTGCTGTTGTGGTGGTTTAGGTGAGAGATTATGGTAACCTGGGAGTGTGGTCAGACTGGAGATGGTGAGAAGTGGAATACTCCAGCTGTATTTAGGAGGTAAAAATCAAGACCTATTGATGAACTGGATTTGGAAAATGTCAGAGAAGAAGGAAAATTCCTTCTTCCTTATAGATCAAATTGCTTCTTACCTATTAAAACTCAGTTCAAATATCTCCATTCATATTAGCATTTTCTGACTATCCCAGTAGCATTAAAAACAGGCTCATGTCCTTTAAGTTCTTTTGGGACAATATTTACTCTTTATGGCACATAAAGTGATTTCTCTGCTGAAGTAACTGTATCTTCAGTCAATAGCGAGCTGTGTGGGGGAAGTACAGGGTAAGATGGATTGAGACAGTAGCGTTGACTTATATAGCATGTTTAAAATGACAGCTGGTGGGAAGCTGCTCTACACCACAGAGAGCCCAGCCTGGCGCTCTGTTACAGCCTAGAGGGGTGGGATGGGAGAGGGAAGGGAGGCTCAAAAGGGAGGGGTTATATAAAGAATTATGGCTGAATCATGTTGTTGTATGGCAGAAACCAACATAACATTGTAAAACAACTATCCAATTAAAAAATAAAAATATAGGATAGGATTGGGAACATGTGTACACCTGTGGTGGATTCACGTTGATGTATGGCAAAACCAATATTGTAAAGCAAAGAAAAAATAGTAATAATAAATAAATGATAAATGGTTTACACTGCATAAAAAATAATAATAAAATTAATAGTGACAACTTAAAAAGTGACTTCTTAAAAGCAGTGACCACACTGCTTTCTTTGTATTCCAACATGTGACATCATATCTTTCAAATAATACATGTTTATTGAAATTTCTATTGACTAGATGATAGAATAAATTAAAATGTCATAGATAAATAAAGCTGAAATTCATTAAGTAAGCACATATATATTTAATAACAAATAAAGATTTTTTTTTGTAGACATATCTACAAAGATGGCTTAATCCACTAAAGGAAGATCTTTAAATCTGAATTCTTAGAAAAAAAATTTAGTAGTGTACATTTGCTATAATTATAGAAGACAGAAAATTCATAATTTTCAGTTTTCATTCATTATCCTATATCTTTTCCAGTTCATTTCAAATAATTTTTTTGGTTAACTGCACAAACAGTTTATTAATAGATATACTAAGGCAATTGTTTTAGAAATATATTAATAGTATTTATTCCACTGAAAAGTGATGTATTTAAAAATTTTAGTAGAAATATATCTTGAAAATGCTTTGGGAATTCTATTAAAACTATGAAAAATGAAATATATGAATGGATATTTTTGTAATGATACTTAATTTTTCCAATATTCATATTCCACTTAATTGTTTTTCATGTAAATTAATTGTATCTCCTTTAAATATTAATTTTTTATACTCATAATTTTGTGAGAAATTATTATGTAATTTTATCTAGCTTTCCATGTTGTGTAAAATACAAGTTATTGGATATATTATGCTAGATATTTTCTTATTATTTGATATTTATTAGTTTGAATTTTATTCCCCCAAATTTATTGAGTGCTTGTTGTGTACAAGGTACTATTTAGGTGCTGCTGCTGCTGCTGCTGCGTCGCTTCAGTTGTGTCTAACTCTGTGCGACCCCATAGATGGCAGCCCACCAGGCTCCTTTGTCCCTGGGATCCTCCAGGCAAGAACATTGGAGTGGGTTGCCATTTCCTTCTCCAATGCATGAAAGTGAAAAGTGAAAGTGAAGTTGCTCAGTCGTGTCCGACTCTTTGAGACCCCATGGAATGCGGCCCACCAGGATCCTCTGTCCATGGGACTTTCCAGGCAAGAGTACTGGAGTGGGCTGCCATTGCCTTCTCCGATTTAGGTGCTAGAAGTTCCAAAGCTTGGAGTCTCCAGGGCCAGGAAAGAGAGCCTCCCCAGTCACAGGTCAGATGTTAGAGCAAAGCATAAAGGAAGTGCTGTAGGAACACATGGGAGGGGCTGGCTGACTTGTTCTCGCTAGAGAAACCAGAGCAGCTGTCTCAAAGAGGTAGCTCTTGAAATGTCATGAAGGAAGAGAGGTCTAGGAAGGAACACATACAGAAGCCGCAGCATGGTCAAAGGCCTGGGTCACGAACTGTGTGTGCTCAAGTACTTAGGAAATGCTAAGTATGACAAGAACAAAATGTTCATTTGGCTTAGTGTCAGACAGTGAGGCTGGGTATTCTTTTGGGCTTCCCAATAAAATCAGCAACGCACAAAAATATTCATTGTTTATGAAATGGGATTTGTCCTTATCATTCAAAGAATTAATAGTAACAACAGAGATCGTCTCAACTCCAAATCATTGACCATCTGCTGAACGCTGTGAAAATAATTAAGATGTTATAGATAGAATATGCCAACATCATTAAATATGCACTCATTTTTAGAATTAGTGAATATGGATCTATATGAAAGGAGACACTAAAGAGGATTCATAACTTCTTAGATCCCAAGTATGGTGATGTCTCTAAGAGGAAGTGCTTCAGTTCTGAAAGATTTCTTTAATACTTCTTTTCCTAGTTTGGATCAACAAGATCTAAAGCATAAAAAGGGCTCTGAAAACCTGGTAATGTCTCTAAAGAGACTTAGCTCTACACCACAGAAACCACAACAACATTGCTGGGGATGTAAAAGGGAGGGACCATGTCCCCAGCACACCATTGGTGTCATCTTTAACAGAGCCTGCACTGAAGGAAGATAAGCAGCATCACGACATTGAATGTGAGGAGACTGTCATGTGAGGAACTTCCCTGAAGCTGACCCCCTAAATTCTGAAAGTCAAGGTAAGTTCTACTCCCAGGAAGAAGATGAAAGAAGTGTGGCAGTACTAGGTCATTCCTGACTGCAGAACTACAGAAGAGAAATGCAGCTGTGAACCTTTCCAGGCAACAATTCACCCTTCCTGCCTAATCCCACATTTGTGCTGCTGCTGCTAAGTCACTTCAGTCGTGTCCGACTCTGTGCAACCCCAAAGACGGCAGCCCACCAGGCTCCCCCATCCCTGGGATTCTCCAGGCAAGAACACTGGAGTGGGTTGCCATTGCCTTCTCCAATGCGTGAAAGTGAAGTCGCTCAGTCGTGTCCAACTCTTAGCGACCCCATGGACTGCAGCCTACCAGGCTCCTCTGCCCATGGGATTTTCCAGGCAAGAGGACTGGAGTAGGGTACCATTGCCTTCTCCAAATCCCACATTTGTAGAAATGGGCAAACAGATGTCTAGATGGAACAGGCCTTATTCAAAGAAAAAAAGATGAAAAATAGGATTGCATGTACACCCGTGGTGGATTCATGTCAATGTATGGCAAAACCAATATAGTACTGTAAAGTAAAATAAAGTAAAAATAAAAATTAAAAAAAAAAGAAAGAAAAGTACTCCCATAGAATCTATAAAAGTAAAAGAGAAAGTAAAATGAAGGTACATAAGCAGAAGGAACATTGAAATTTAAAGGTAATGATTTTGTTGTCTAGGTTTTAAAAAGTGATAATACTATAAGCAGATCTCATTAACAGTGTTTGAGTATTAAGATTAGACTTTAGGGTAGGGTACAATTTTTGCTACTTGTTCTCAGCTATTAAATATAGTCCATTTTTATATATTAAAACAAGTCCTATCTAAATTGAAACCTCAGTCTCCCATTTCAAACCCCTACTGTGCCCCCAACTCAGCTCAGGCCAGACTGTGTAGTCTAGCAGAGAAAGAGGATGTGGTCTGGCCATTCCCCTTTTCACCTGTTCTCCCTCATCACTGCTGCTTTCACCTCCAGCATTGGGACAGGGAGGGGCCCAAGAGGAAATGGTACTGTCGTTGTTTGTCTTTAGACCTGTCTGCCAGATGCACTAAAGTTAGCCTTCTGTGGGTTCTTGGAGAACTCTATCCACCCAGCTTGGACCTCTCATACTCTACTTTCTGGTGCAGTGACTTCTACCAGCTTCTCGTTGCTCTAGCTCAACAGCTGTTGGGTGGCATAAGCTATGCCGCTTCCTTCTGCAGGTTGTTATCCACAGCAGATTATTACCCTAGAAGGGCATCCTTTGAAAACCAATCAAGCCTGGCTAAATTCTAGAGTATCTGTTTTGATTTGTGGAAGTTATTCATTTTTCATGCTCCTCTACCAAGCCCTGGAAGTTCAAGCCTCTTCTCTATGTAAGAGAATGTTTGTTGCAGAGGATATTATTAGGTTTGGGACTTTCTATTATATTTTCATAATTATGCCCTTTTTTATGATTTGAGAAACATTTTCTCTGGGTTTGTGAGAGGTACGATTAGCCCACACAAAGCATCCACTGCAGAAAGTAAATAACGTCAGATGAGGCCAATACTAAGAAACAGTCTTTTTTTCACACGCTTGGGAGAAGAGAATGCAATTTGGGAAGTCTGCAATTCTTATTAAAACTAAGTTTCAATATGTACTAAACTGCAGAGCAGAGGATATAAAAAGCAGAGTAGGAAAACATTTTCTGTCAATGTATTTAGCAAAATTTAAGGAGAAAGAGCTTGGTGAACAAAGAAGAAAATTTATTGCTCTATAGGAGTGTCTATTGGGTCACATGTATTAATTATCAAACCAACAGATATGTAAATAAGTGGCAGTTCCCAATTTATGATCAACTTAGGAGCAATTAATGATAAAAAGAGAGAATTAATTGAACTACTATTTCTGTAATTACAGACAATTCACTGTTGTGTAAGTGCTTGCACCAGGCTTTGCATATTTTGGCAGGCAACTGAAGGGTGTCAGAAAGACATCTCCAAATATCTCTACCACCCAGATCATATATTGCCAGGAATTTCACTATGTGTAGTTTCTTCTTTTGGACTGAAGTCTAGCTTTCTCCAGGGAGAGAATAGAACTCTTCACTTTGCTGACTTCTTTCACTGGAAATAAGAATAGCCAATGATACTGTGAATTCACAAGGGAAAAACTCTGCAAGGGGAGATAACATAACAAGAAAAGTTGGAAATTACTAAGAACTCCGCCTTTTTTCTTATAAGTGGGAGGGACATGCCCTGCTCTCCTAGCCATTCAAATTTTCTCATCATGCAAGACTGACAGCCATGAAGACTCCAAAGAGTATAGAATCTAACAGTCTCCATGTTCTTTCTTAAAGCTATAAAACTCCTGGAATATGGGGCATTGTACTGGACTGAAGAGTATATCCAAATACTGGCTGAAACAAATAGGAAATAAGACTAGAGGTGGAGAATTTATAACATGACATTTTCCCGCTATTTTAAGTATGAATGCATGTAGACCAGGATAAGACCATAATATGGAAAAAGAAAGATATTAAGATAAAGCCAATAATTTTACTTTTCAAAAACAGTGTTTTTAAACAATAAAGCAAGTAAAAATATCCGAGGGATGCATAAGAAAAACTGAAATTCTCAAAAAACTCAGTTTCAGAGCAAAAAACCATCCATATTGAATTCAGTTGTATAAAGCAAAAGGCAGAAGGTCAATTAAAAACTTCTCAATAAAATTTGATTCTTATTTTTTCTGAACTATAAGAGCATAAATATGAAAAATAAAAAAGACTGTTTCACTGTATTCATGATTTATTATAGAAACCACTTAGAAGAATAAATATTTTGTACTATCTGCTGCTGGAGTTCAGTTTCAGTTTGTCGTAGTGAGCATCTTTTCATATGTATGTTTGTTGTGCATGTATCTTCTTTGCTGAGGTGTCTGCTCAGATCTTTTGCCTATTTTTAAATGTGGGTGTTTCTGTATTGTTGAGTTTTAAGAGTTTATTTTTTTATTTTGGGTACAAGAGTTCTTTTCAACTTTGGGTATAAGTCCTTTATTAGATATGTGTTTCGCAACATTTCCTCTCAGCCTGTGACTTATATTCGTATTCTCTTCACAGTGTCTTTGCAGGGCAGACTTTTATTTATTTATTCAATACAAGTAAATACATGAATAATTGACTGTGCTATGTCTTTATCGTGGTGAACAAGCTCTTCATTGCGGGGCACAGGCTCTCTAATTGTGGTGTGTGGGCTGCTCTAGTTGAAGCGGGTGGGTTTCGTTGTTTTGTAGCATGTGGGATCTTAGTTCCTCGACCAGGGATCAAACCGGCATCCCCTGCATTGGAAGATGAATTCTTAACCACTGGACTGCCAGGAAAGTCCCCAGACTTTTAAACTTGATAAAATCTAATGTCGATTTCTTCTTTCATGGATTATATTTTTGGTAGTTGCAAAACTCATCACCAAACTCAGGGTCATGTAGATATTCTTCAATGTTTTCTTCTAGAAATTTTATAATTGCGCACTGAACATTTAAATCTAAGATTGACTTGAGGTTAACTTTTGCATACAGTGTAAACTCGTAAGTTTTTTACTTGAGCAACTAAGTATATAATGGTAGGATTTACTAAGATGGGAAGACTGAGAGAAAAGTCGGTTTGGGAGTTGGAGATCAGAATCAAGAAGTTCAGGTAGCAGTTCAGTTTAGTTCAGTTCAGTCGCTCAGTCGTGTCTGACTCTTTGTGACCCCATGAATCACAGCCTGCCAGGCCTCCCTGTCCATCACCAGCTCCCGGAGTTCACTCAGACTCACTTCCATCGGGTCAGTGATGCCATCCAGCCATTTCATCCTCTGTCATCCCCTTCTCCTCCTGCCCCCAATCCCTCCCAGCATCAGAGTCTTTTCCAATGAGTCAACTCTTTGCATGAGGTGGCCAAAGTACTGGAGTTTCAGCTTTAGCATCATTCCTGCCAAAGAAATCCCAGGGTTGATCTCCTTCAGAATGGATTGGTTGGATCTCCTTGCAGTCCAAGGGACTCTCAAGAGTCTTTTCCAACATCACAGTTCAAAAGCATCAATTCTTTGGCACTCAGCCTTCTTCACAGTCCAACTCTCACATCCATACATGACCACAGGAAAAACCATAGCCTTGACTAGACGGACCTTAGTCGGCAAAGTAATGTCTCTGCTTTTGAATATGCTATCTAGGTTGGTCATAACTTTTCTTCCAAGGAGTAAGCCTCTTTTAATTTCATGGCTGCAATCACCATCTGCAGTGATTTTGGAGCCCCCCAAAATAAAGTCTGACACTGTTTCCACTGTTTCCCCATCTTTTTCCCATGAAGTGACAGGACCGGATGCCATGATCTTCATTTTCTGAATGTTGAGCTTTAAGCCAACTTTTTCATTCTCCACTTTCACTTTCCTCAAGAGGCTTTTTAGCTCCTCTTCACTTTCTGCCATAAGGGTGATGTCATCTATCACCCTGTTTGACAAACATGCAATTATGTCAAGTAGGAAGTTGAACAGAGAAGAGTCTAATTCTCAGATGCCCATCCTTAATATTAGGAAGTTCAAAAATCTGGTTTATACCTTAACCAGGACCTTGAACTCCATTCCTTCCCATCTCTTCTCCTTCCTGAAGTATATTGAGACAAAGTACCAACATTCTTCTTTCAAACATTTTGTTGCTTATATGAAGTATGAAATAGGGCTCCCATCCAAGCCCTATTTTGGTGCTTAGTATGTGATAGCATGCTTACCTGCCTCCTGCAAAACTTGTATGCAGGTTAAGAAACAACATGGAACAATGGACTGGTTCCAAATTGGGAAAGGAGTACATCAAGGCTGTATATTGTCACCTGTTTATTTAACTTATATGCAGAGTACATCATGCAAAATACCAAGCTGGATGAATCACAAGCTGGAATGAAGATTTCTGGGACAAATATCAATAACCTCAGATATGCAGATGACACCACCCTTATGGCAGAAAGTGAAGAGGAACTAAAGAGCCTCTTGATGAAAGTGAAAGAGAAGAGTGAAAAAGTTGGCTTAAAACTCAACATTCAGAAAACTAAGATCATGGCATCTGGTCCCATCACTTCATGGCAATTAGATGAGGAGACAGTGGAAACAGTGTCAGACTATTTTGGGGGGCTCCAAAATCATTTCAGATGGTGACTGCAGCCATGAAATT
This sequence comes from Ovis canadensis, assembly GCF_042477335.2. Taxonomy (NCBI): domain Eukaryota; kingdom Metazoa; phylum Chordata; class Mammalia; order Artiodactyla; family Bovidae; genus Ovis; species Ovis canadensis. The sequence goes on along the minus strand of NC_091250.1, from coordinate 37,496,363 downwards.
AAAAGAAGGTTGCTCTTTCCAAGAAAAGTTACGACAAACCTAGACAGCATATTAAAAGGCAGAGACATTACTTTGCCAACAAAGGTCTGTCTAGTCAAAGCTATGATTTTTCCTGTGGTCATGTATGCATGTGAGATTTGGATGATAAAGAAAGCTGAGCACCAAAGAATTGATACTTTTTAACTGTGGTGTTGGAGAGGACTCTTGAGAGACCCTTGGACTGCAAGGAGATCCAACCAGTCAATCCTAAAGGAAACCAGTCCTGAATATTCATTGGGAGGACTAATGCTGAAGCTGAAACTCCAATACTTTGGCCACTTGATGCGAAGAACTGACTCACTGGAAAAGACTCTGATGCTGGGAAAGATTGAAGGTAGGAGGAGAAGGTAACAACAGAGGATGAGATGGTTGGATGGCATCACTGACTCAATGGACTTGAATTTGAGTAAACTCTGGGAGTTGACGATGGACAGGGAGGCCTGGTGTGCTGCAGTCCATGGGGTCACAAAAGGCAGACGTGACTGAGTGACTGAACTGAGCTGAACTGTATGGAAATCAATCCTGAATATGCACTGAAGGGAGTGATGCTGAGGCTGAAGCTCCAATACTTTGGTCACCTGATGGGAAGTGCCGACTCATTGGAAAAGACCCTGTTGCTGGGAAAGGTTGAAGGCAAGAGGAGAAGGGGTGGTTGACCCAGAGACGAGATGGTTGAATGGTATCACTGATTCAATGGACATGAGTTTGAGCAAGCTCTGGGAGATTGTGGAGGACAGGGAATCCTGGCGTGTTGCAGTCCATGTGGTTGCCGAGTCAGACATGACTGAGCAACTGCACAACATGTGATAGGGAAGCACTGGCTCATTGGTGAAATTTTACCTTGGTGAGATCTATTCAAACTATGGGACAAGAGGAAAACTTTCAGATACTGGAACATATTTAACCCAGAGGCATACATCTTTGAAATTTTGCTGTTATACCTGCTGGCAAAGGGAGAAAAGTAGAGGGATACCGAGTCAAATGGGCTTTTGAATTGCAATTCCTTCAACCTTTGAAAAGGGGTAGGGGTGAAAAACCCACCTGCCAACACGGGAGACACAAGAGATGTGGGTTCAATACTTGGGTTGGGAAAATCCCCTGGAAGAGGGCACGGCAACCTACTCCAGTATTCTTGCTTGGAGGATCCAATGGGCAGGGGAGCCTGGCGGGCTGCACTCCATTGGGTCTCAAAGAGTCGGACATGACTGAAGCAACTTAGCATGCATACATGGAAGTGGGACACCAATAGAAAGATTATAGCTACATACCAGACTTCATTCCAAGGGAGGTTGGGAAATGTCATGCAGTTGGTCATTCATATATCCAGAAACCATGGGGGAAAAGTGAAGAAGAGCTTTCACTGCAGTTACAGCTCCATTTATTCTTTCCTTCTCCATTCTCTGTATTCCGGAGACATTGAGTTTGAGTTGCTATATTGCTCTTTCCTGTGGGTCTTGCCATTCTTTCTGCTTCATAAGCCTTTCATCCTCTTCTTCACAAGCTAAAAATTATTCAGAATTAAGAATATTTTATGTACCTGCAGAAAGTTGTTGTTTCCTATGTGACACTAGGAGAACTTTAATAATGCATTCATAGACTGCCGTGCTGGAATGTAAGATTCAGGGGTAAAACTCTGTCTTGTTCTCCACTAAATCCCCAGTATCTGGCAGATAGCAGTTGCTTGGCAAGTATTTCTTGAATGCATACATGGATGAATGAATAGGTGAATGGGTCAGTACAAACATAGGTAAGTTTAGGGATAATGGGAAATAAGCAGAGGCAACTCCAATATGACATCTTTGTTTTTTGCCTATGAATGATAACTTCAAAAGCAAAGTAGGTAGTTGCTGGAAGAAAAATTGAGAAGATTGGTGAAATTTGTGTAGTTACAAAGAGAAATGATGAAGGAAGGCTAATGAGTACAAGAAAAAAAGATCCAATAATGTTAAATGTTTAATTGTGGTTGAAAACCACAATACATACCCGACTTCATTCCAAGGGAAGTTGGGAAACGTAATGTACATTGGTAATGCAATGTACTGTAATGTACTGTAATGTACTGTAATGTACTGTAATGTACATTGGTAGCTAACCATTATGATTTTCTCCAGTGTTGTATAGTTTCAGAGATAAGGCATTTTGACGATGATAATGCTTAATAATGGCTACAATTTATTTATACAAGAATGAGTTTAGCACTTTATATGTAATGATTCATGTAATATTTTCAGCATTTTCCTTATTTATAGATGAGGACACTTAGGATTAGGAAATATAAGGCCTGAGCACATGTAATTATCTATTAGAGAAGCTCTTTGATTGCACTCACATCTGCCATACCTCCAGGACAGAGATTTACAAAGCAGGCTGGCAGAGGTGTGACTGTCACAGGAAAGCAACAACAGTGCTGTGAGGATGCCCTGGAAGTGCTGGTTCCTAGGGTCAGTTTGAGTTAAGAAGACATAAGGCCTCAGGGATGCTTAGTGGGAACAGGCAGTGGTAAATGTAGGTATGTAAATTATATTTTCACATTTTAGATCAGAAGATGAATTTGGGAAAATGACAAGACTGGAAATATAGTCCTTAATAATATTTTGTCAGAGGGGAATGGGAGTGAAGATTGTTAAATGGCTGTCCACATGGGCTTTGTCTTTCAGAATAATAACAGGAGCTGGTGGAATAAAAGACTATAATTAGGAGACTAAAGTGGCATAAGAAAATGGAGAGGACAGTTAATGCCTGTGATGAAAATGAGAAGCACAGGGTTTAGTTGAATCTTTAGGGGTTCAAACAAGGAGGGATTTGGGGTTGAACATCAAATGTAATGAGAATGAAATTGCAGTGGATAAACAGGAGAAAGAGGAATGTATCTTCTCACTATAAAATATTGTACAAGGAGAATTAACAACTTTTGTGCAGGACCTTTATATCATTAGAGGAGAGCTGGGGTATAGTTAGGGGCAAGAGGTGAAGGGAATTGTTAGGATATTGTGCATTATAGAGAAGTTCTTTGAAACAGAATGGGATTCAATGTGGTTCCAGTCAGCAAGATAATGATAGCTCTGGGAGGGAGAAGAGATAAATTAGATGGAGGGCTTTGCAATGTGGATTATAGATCAAGGGCACTAGAAAGGCAAGGAATACAGAGGAAGATGGGATATACTTGAAAGTAACTAACTAGCCTCAGGGTTCCAGCTGGGGCTTTGATGGTAAGTTGTTTTGTTGTCGCTGTAATTTCAGATCCAAGCATTCTGGGGGAGCTAAAGAACAAGAGGTGAATTGCAAAATAATATTAAGGGCTACTAGAGTGAGAAGAAGCTAGGATAAAAATAGAGAACAAAGTTGATCTAGGTGGAATACATTTTAAAAGGATATGGCAATTTGAGGGAAAAACAAGAAAAATAACACAGTTTCTTTATTTAAAAATTTACCTTTTGTGTTGCTCATTTACTTTTTAGTGGCCGAGGTGGTCCGAGTGTTCTCCTCAGCTTGACCAAGTTTTAGATGGTTTCTTTCTGCTTACGCGTGGCTCAGTGGTAAAGAATCTGCCTGCAATGGCAGGAGACTCTGGTTCGATTCCTGGGTTGGGAAGATCTGCTGGAGAAGAGATAGGCTACCCACTCCAATATCCTTGTGGCTCACCTGGTAAAGAATCCACCTGCAATGTGGGAGACCTGGGTTCGAACCCTGTGTTGGGAAGATTCCCCTGGAGAAAGAAAAGGCTACCCACTCCAGTATTCTGACCTGGAGACCCCCTTTGGAGGGTTGCAAAGAGTCGGACACGACTGAGTGACTTTCACTTCACTTCCTGCCCATAAGCCTCTCTCTCTCTCATCTCTCCCTATTAGGGAATCCACATGGCCTGACTCCCCAGGTCCCTCCCCTTCGTTTCCCTAGAGCATTTAATTTAGATAAACACGTGTAATTGTACATTCTTTTTCTGCTCTATTTAGATGTAAATCTTTAAAAATTCCTCTGGCCAGTTTTGACAGTTTCTGGTACTATCTTTTTCAAGGACCTGGGAGCTATGTCTATGAAATATAATCATCACAAAAGATAGTGGTCCCACCTCCCTGTTTCTCTGAGAGGGTAGGAGCCTAATTTCAGTTGCCCCAAGTTGTAGAACTATCTCCTGTCATAAACATAGGAGAAAGTTTGCTTTTTCTCTGGATGAGGTCAATCAGCAAACACAAGTGGCTCACGTTCTCCTCTCACCCCAGTGATGAAAACGTCTTACCCTTTGTTGCTGGGAGTTGAGCGTAGTTGACTTCTGGTCGCTTTTTCCTATTGCAGTAGACTTGAGTGAAGACTTACACTGTTTAACTTTGCTCCAACTTTTGCTTTGACAGTAGCTTGAGAGTATTTTCTGTCATTTTCTTAAAGACAGACTTTTCAGAAGTAGACTGTTTCCTAACCAAGGGCAGGGAAATAACAACTTGAAATAGCTTAGGAGATTTGACCACTCACAAAAAATTTCCAAGCCTGCACAAATTTCTGGAGACAATTTTCACAGAAAACCTCGGGAAGTGTATATTATTCTTCTTTTCCTGGGATAGAAGAATGACACAGAATATTTTCAAAGTTAAGAGGAATAGAAGTTTGCCTTTGCATTACTAGTATTGACCTCTAATCTGGGCTTTCAATGAGTCTTGCAATGGGATGATTAAACCTTCTGCCAAGTGGGTCTCTGAGAACTTCAGTTGTATTTTCCAAAAGGCACCACTGACCATACATTATTTCCTCCACAAATCACCCTCTCATTTTATGCTTTGTCATCAACGGCATGCTGATGTGCCACGGTCCATAAGGTCCGTGAAGTCGTAAAGAGTCGGGCATGACTTAGTCACTGAACAACAGCAACAATGAATGACAAATCAGGTGCTTAGCCAGTGCTTGATGGTGACAGTCTTTACCCTGTTTATAAAAGCAAATGTTGGGTACTATGTATTAGAAAACTTACTACTAGTATGCTTAGTGAGACTTGAGGTGGTGATTAGGAAGCGTCTCCTTGAAATTCTTGTCTTGGAACACATGCTTAAAGGTGTGGTTTAGATATTTTAGACCATAACTGCTACTAATACAATCTTTATCAATAGATATTAATTCCTTTTCCAAATATTTTTTCTTCTATTGAAAGAATATATATACGTACTGGGTGTTAGTTTGAAAAAATAATATAAGAATCAAATATCTGTGAACATGTGAATAGATACTATTATACTTACATGAACCCTCCTTAAAGAAACAATAACAACAGCAACAACAGCAATAATACTTATAGAAAAATAACTATGCATTATCTGTCGCAAAGAGTCAGACACGACTAAGCGACTAAACAGCAATAATTTTTTGCTAAGAGTTTTGCACATATTATTTAATTTGTACAACAACCAGATATTTAAATTATGTACATAATATGCATGCATGCTCAGTCACTCAGTCATGTCCAACTCTTTGTGACCCTTTGGACTGTAGCCCACCAGGATCCTCTGTCCTTTTAGGATTTTTCAGGCAAGAATACTGGAGTGGGTTGCCATTTCCTCCTCCAGGGGATCTTCCCAACCCAGGGACTGAACCTGTGTTTCCTGCATCCCCTGCATTGCATGTGGATTCCATGGTGGTTGTAAATTCTGTTTCTTTTCCCTTTTCCAGCTCAGCTTGAGGGAGAAGGCTAAACACCCCTTCCACTCTCTCTCAGGAGAGGAACAATCACAGTGGTCTCTATATGGATTTCCTTCATTTTTATCTAGTTTGAATTTGTCAAAGGATTCATTTTGATAGCTCTTATTAAGTTCAATGTGTTTCTCATAATGTATCACCCATTTCTTCCAGCTTTGAAGTATTAGGTAAAATTTTGAGACAACAGAAAAAGTTCTATTCTCTTTTCTCAATAGCAAATTTGATTATAAATTTGTTCCTCCTTATCTTCTGAATATACAAACATGCTTAATTTTCATTTCAGTGTAAGTAACTCACAAAGGGAAAAATCAGAAAAGATAAAAGGGAGATTAGAAGACAAACACATGAAAACAAAACAAAAACAAATTTAAGTCTACTGCTCTGCTTGAATAAAACGTCATGGAACTGGATAAATGTCCAAGAATCAAGGATTAGGTTATATAATCTCCAAAAGGCATTCAGGTATTATTTTAATTGTCTTTAAATCCTTTCTATCTTTATTTCATAAGGGTTGAGTTTCATAGAATTCTCCTACAAATCAGAGATTAATGTACTCAGAGAGGCTAAAAAAATCAAACTGTGGGTGTCATCTCCTCAGGAAATCATTTGGAGAAAATTAATGATCTATTCTGTCCTAACCGAGAGTTTGTTTTGCAGGGAAACACTTCACTAGGTCAATTTCTGAAGCAAATCTTATTTAAAATCTATCTGGGGACATTAGCTGCTTTTTGAGTCTCCTAAGAAGCAACTAGAAAAGCCACATTTATTTTCTTTCACTGCCAATGAATTTATGACATGTCTATTCTAGTGTTTCCAGTGTTCTATGAGCTAGATTACACTGGGAAATGGACCCAAGTTAGGACTTCTTGAAACCAATTTCTGCTTAGAATCGGATTTTGATGTATGTATGTGTGTGTGTGTGTGTGTGTGTGTGTGTGTGTGTATGTGTATAAACGTGTTTATTTCTCTTGCATAAATAGTCAAAAGTGGGATTTTTGAGCCATACAGTAAGTGTGTTTTAACTTTATGAGAACCTGCCAACTGTTTTCCAGAGTGAGTATGCCTCATGCATATTCTCCTTTATTTGGATTTTTTTCTCTATACCAATTGTACACTGATAACAAGGACTTCCTTTGTGGCTCAGCTGGTAAAGAATCCGCCTGCAATGCGGGAAACCTGGGTTCGATCCCTCGGTTGGGAAGATCCTCTGGAGAAGGGAAGGATACCCACTCCAGTATTCTGGCCTGGAGAATTCCGGTCGCAAAGAGTCAGACACAACTGAGCGACTTTCACTTTCAGAAGAATAAAAGAATTATGACAATGGGAATTATGCTATCTGTAGGATAGAATTAGAAGGGAAAACAGCTTTCTAGAGGTGGATCCCTTAAGTTGCAAATAGTATAGCAATGGAAAATATATGCTCCTGATTTTCAGATCAGTTCAGACTTCAAGCATGAACATAGGTCCTGGTTTTGGCATTCAAAAGGACTCTGCTAAATTTTCTTTCATAATAAAAGTAGTACAAGAATTATAAAGTTATGTACATTTAACTTTTTCTGTGGAAGACTATTTTATTTTCCAACTTAATGTCTTGAGGTCTGGTTCAAGATCCTGCAATATACATTTATTTAGCCATAGTGATGGTTTGTCTTGGGACTTATTAACTCAAAGTACTCAACATGTGGTTATATAAGTATGCTTCATCTACACTAGAGTTCCATTGCATGGAGCTCCTTTAACTTGATTTAATGAACATTCATATAATGCTTAACAGTTTTACCCCTCATAATAGTCATTTTGTTATTATCTCTCATAAGAAAGTAAAATTTTGGCTCAAGGTAGCTTCTGCTTGGAAGTCTTTAGCTGCAGGATCTAAGGAGGTCCAAAAGGAGGCCCTGACAAATGAGAACTAAGGTATCATTTGTTCACATTGTGCTCTCATTTCTTTGACCTTTAAGGGAAAAAGGACAATTGCTGATTTCTGTTAGATTCAACCAAGGTCATCCATTTAAGACATCAGATTAAGGACTAAGGCACAAAATCAAGCCATTCCCAAGCTTAAACCCTTTACTCAAAGAAAACAAGTTTTTATTGCAATTTTCTTCAAATTCTCCATTTTCATTTGAGTTTTCAAATCATCTTATTTTTGCTGTGGTGCTGCCTTTCCCTTCTCTCTGGCTAATTCCTTATTTGAAGGCAGAATCCAAGCTAAGGTTCATGGTGAAGCCGTAACTCCTCTGCAGATTGACTATATGCTGATTCATCTTGTGATCTAACTTTGATTTCCAGTTGGTGAGATTAAGATTCCATGTAGTATTGAGCACATTAAAGCCAGCCACTACCTATATGTAGAATTCATGAAAAAGTACCACCCCCAAGACAGTCTTCAGCTCTCCCTCCTTTGCTGAATAGCAGCAACTTCAAGTTGTAAGAAAACAAACAAACACAACAAGAACAAAAGGAAAGGTTGGGCAGTAGGATCAATGTCATTCCTACTTTCAAGCATTGATGAAAGATATGGGTATTTAGTTTTAAACAGCTTTCTATAATTAGACTCATTATATTTCATAAATACCTTTATTGTATCCGTGAATATCTATGGTTAGTCTGGAAAAGCTGCTGACTAGAAATGAGATAGTATTTAAATCTTTATTGCAAATTCAGGTTTACCATGGGTACCTTGGCTGCCTGGCTTTTATCTCTCCTAAAGGCTGTTGGTAAACTACAGCTTTCCTTCAATCTCTTTATTTACACTGCGTTAAAAATGACAAAATGCTCTTTTCCCTAGCAATTATCTTCTTATCTCAAAATTACAAATTTTACAGAATGAAATTATCTAAGGAAGCAATTGTAATGTGTATCAGCTCAGATCAGTATGGAAGCTTATTAGCAACTTTACTAAAAGTTTTAATTTCCTAAAGTACAACTTTTAAATTTCTGTGAAGAAATTAATTATTGAGATAAGTTGGTTAAATGCAAAGAAATAGTTGTGTCTGCAGTTACTAAAATTTTAATTTTGAAATGTTAATCTCCATGTAGTGAAACTATTATTGACTGGATCTGCTTAAAAGGCTGTCATATAATTATTTTTGATAGAAATTGCTTTAGTATAACTTTAGTATAATACTGGTCAGAGATAAATGCAATAAATTAGCCTGCAAAGATTATAAAACCTTAATTCAGTTTGGGGGTATCCTCAGTTAGATGACTTTGTTTAATTAGTATCAGTTCATTGGAGATAGGAGCTCTGGAATTTAATGCTTTGAATTTTACATGCCAATAATTTTGTGATTTTTGAAATATCTATTTTCTTTGAAGCTACTTACTCTTTTATTTTAGATGTTTTTCTGGAGGATAAATTAATAGATATGTTTATAACCTTTGAAAATTATTTTCTCCAATAAGTGGTTCCTCTGCACTAAAACTGAGACTGATATTATCATTTTTTCCTATTTTAGACATAGATATCTATCAGAGTTTTCAAAATTTAATGCCCAAATCTCTCAGAAAAGAAAACCAGTCATGGTTGTATGTAAGTCAGTTATGATGCATTTAGCATAAGGATCATTTTAAGTCTGTTTAATCAGAAGCTCATACCTAGATGGTCCTGAGGTTGGTTCACAGGTGTATTTGTCTTTCTCAGTCAGACTTATTATCCCTAAACATAATACCTACTGGGCTTCCCACATGGCGCTAGTGGTAAAGAACCCTCCTGCCAATGCAGGAGACATAAGAGACATGAGTTCAGTCCCTGGGTTGGGAAGATCTCCTGGAGGAGGACATGGTAACTCACTCCAGTACTCCTGCCTGGAGAATCCCTTTGACAGAGAAGCCTGGTGGGCTACAGTCCATGGGGTGGCAAAGAGTCAGACATAACTGAAATGACTTAGCACGCATGCATAATACCCTCTAGGTCCATCCACATTGTTACAAAAAGCAGAATTTCATTCTTTTTTAATGACTAATAATTCATTGTATGCATATACACCACATCTTCTTTATATACTTATCTGCTGATAGGCATTTAGGTTGCTTCCATGTCTTGGCCACTGTAAATAGTGCTGCTGTGAATATTTGGGCACATATATCTTTCTGAATAAGTATTTTCTTTTTCTTTGGATGTATTTCCAGCAGTGGAATTACTGGATCATATGTAGTTCTATTTTTAGTTTTTGAAGAGCCTTCATACTATTTTCTGTAACAGCTGTACCACTTTATAGCTGCACCAACAGTGTAGGAGGGTTCCCTTTTCTCTACATTTGTTATTTGTGTTTTTCTTGATGATAGCCATTCTAATAGGTAATCACAATCTCACTGTGATTTTGATTTGCATTTCTCTGATAATCAGTGAAGCTGAGCATCTTTTCATGTGCCTGTTGTCCATCTGTAAGTCTTTTTCAAAAAATGTCTGTTCAGGTCTTCTGACCATTTTTAAAACAATTTGTTTTTTGATATTGAGGTGTATGAGTTTTTTACATATTTTGGAATATTAACTCCTTATCAGTCATATTATTTGTGAGATTTTCTCCCATTCTGGTTTTTTTTTTTTCATATTGTCCATGGTTTCCTTTGCTATGCAACCTTTTAAGTTTAATTAAGTTTCACCTGTTTAGTTTTGCTTTCATTTCCTTTGTCTCAGGTTGTTGTTGTTCACTAGCTAAGTCATGTCCGACTCTTTTCGACCCCATGGACTACAGCATGCCAGGTGTTCCTGTCCTCGGCTATCTCCTGGAGTTTGCTCAGATTCATATCCATTGAGTCGTGATGCCATCCAACCATCTCATCCTCTGTTGCCCTCTTCTCCTGTCTTCAATCTTTCCCAGCATCAGGGTCTTTTCCAATGAGTTAGCTCTTTGCATCAGGTGGCCAAATTATTGGAGCTGCAGCTTCAGTCTCAGTTCTTCCAATGAATATTCAGGGTTGATTTCCTTTAGAGCTGACTGGTTTGATCTTCTTACTGTCCAGTGGACTCTCAGGAATCTTTTCCAGCACCACAATGTGAAAGCATCAATTATTCGGCTCTCAGCCTTCTTTATTGTTCACCTCTAACATCTGTACATGACTACTGGAAAAACCATAGCTTTGACTATATGGACCTTTGTCAGCAGTGATAGCTCTGCTTTTTAATACACTGTCTATGTTTGTCATAACTTTTCTTCCAAGGAGCAAGCATCTTTTAATTTCATAGCTGCAATCACCATCTGCAGTAATTTTGGAGCCCAAGAAAAAAAAAATGTGTCACTGCTTCCACTTTCTCCCCTTCTATTTGCCATGAAGTAATGGGACCAAGATCTGTCTTAGGTGGTGGTGTTTTGGTCGCTAAGTTCTGTCCAACTCTTGCAACCCCATGGACTGTAACCTGCCAGACTCCTCTGTCCATGAGATTTCCTAGGAAGGAATACTGGAGTAGGTTGCCATTTACTTCTCCAGGGGATTTTTCAAACCCAGGGATCAAACCTGGATCTCCTGCATTACAGTTGGATTCTTTACTGATTGAGCTACAAGGGAAGTCCCTCTGTCTTAGGAGACAGATGCAAAAACAAACAAACAAACAAACAAACTGTGGTGATTTATGTGTGTCCTGCCTGTGTTTTCCTCTATAGGTTTTGAGCAAAAGACTCAAGCCAGCACTTACAAGAATAATAGATCTATACAACCAATATGTTTTTAAAAGGGTACTCAGCTTCATTGTGTGGTAGTCTGAGCATTCTTTGGCATTGCCTTTCTTTGGGATTGGAATGAAAACTGACCTTTTCCAGTCCTGTGACCACTGCTGAGTTTTCCAAATTTGCTGGCATATTGAGTGCAGCACTTTCACAGCATCATCTTTCAGGATTTGAAATAGTTCAACTGGAATTCCATCACCTCCACTAGCTTTGTTCATAGTGATGCTTTCTAAGGCCCACTTGACTTCACATTCCAGTATGTCTGGCTCTAGATGAGTGATCAAATTGCCAACATCCCCTGGATCATGGAAAAAGCAAGAGAGTTCCAGAAAAACATCTACTTCTGCTTTATTGACTATGCTAAAGCCTTTGACTGTGTGGATCACAGTAAACTGTGGAAAACTGTGAAAGAGATGGGAATACCAGACCACCTGACCTGCCTCTTTAGAAATCTGTATGCAGGTCAGGAAGCAACAGTTAGAACTGGACATGGAACAACAGACTGGTTCCAAATAGGAAAAGGAGTACGTCAGGGCTGTATATTGTCACCCTGCTTGTTTAACTTATATGCAGAGTACATCATGAGAAACTCTGGGCTGGAAGAAACACAAGCTGGAATCAAGATTGCCGGGAGAAATATCAATAACCTCAGATATGCAGATGACACCACCCTTATGGCAGAAAGTGAAGAGGAACTAAAAAGCCTCTTGATGAAAGTGAAAGAGGAGAGTGAAAAAGTTGGCTTAAAGCTCAACATTCAGAAAACGAAGATCATGGCATCTGGTCCCATCACTTCATGGGAAATAGATGGGGAAACAGTGGAAACAGTGTCAGACTTTATTTTGGGGGGCTCCAAAATCACTGCAGATGGTGATTGCAGCCATGAAATTAAAAGAGGCTTACTCCTTGGAAGAAAAGTTATGACCAATCTAGATAGCATATTCAAAAGCAGAGACATTACTTTGCCAACTAAGTTCCGTCTAGTCAAGGCTATGGTTTTTCCTGTGGTCATGTATGGATGTGAGAGTTGGACTGTGAAGAAAGCTGAGCACTGAAGAATTGGTGCTTTTGAACTGTGGTGTTGGAGAAGACTCTTGAGAGTCCCTTGGACTGCAAGGAGATCCAACCAGTCCATTCTGAAGGAGATCAGCCCTGGGATTTCTTTGGAAGGAATGATGCTAAAGCTGAAACTCCAGTACTTTGTCCACCTCATGCGAAGGGTTGACTCATTGGAAAAGAGTCTGATGCTGGGAGGGATTGGAGGCAGGAGGAGAAGGGGATGACAGAGGATGAGATGGCTGGATGGCATCACTGACTTGATGGACTTGAGTCTGAGTGAACTCCAGGAGTTGGTGATGGACAGGGAGGCCTGGCGTGCTGCGATTCATGGGGTCGCAAAGAGTTGGACACGACTGAGCAACTGAACTGAACTGAACAGCTTCATTGGTCATCACTGAAACACAAATTAAAACAATAAAGGATAGGACAGCTAACGTGAGAAACAGTCTCAAAGTGGTTGAAGACATGCAGTAAATGGAACATTTGCAGACTGCCCATGAGAGTATCAATTACTGCAACCACTTTTGACAGTACCTACTAAAACTGAAGTTGCATATGCCCTAAAACTTATGACAAAGGCACCTAGAGACAAATATAAGAATGTTTCATAGCATCACTCTTTGTAATTTCCCAACACTGGAAATATCCAGTGTTCAAACATAGAACAAGGGAGTACTATACAGAATTAACAAATTTCAAATCCCATGCAGTCAAAGAAGGTCAGTAGTTGCTTTCAAATGTTACTTAAATCTTTAGTTCACTGTTGGATTTTATTTTTGGTAGTGACCTATTGGATTTGACATAGCCCTGTAACCTAAAATAGAACTAAAATAGAACTTCCTATCATCAAATAGTACATTATATGTTATATGTTGGAGATGGTGTGAAGCAGAATAATTTTGGGGAAAATGCTCAACATCTCTTTCTAATAAATGTTCAGTGTTAGTATTACACATAAATCAGTAAAGAAAATCATGTTTCATGATAAAATTGATTTCTTCTTGTTAACAAATTTTGTTAAATACATATTCTGAACCATTGCTCAATACTGTAAAATATATAGTATTCATAGTTCAAAAGAGTGAGGCAAGTTAAACTGTGTTTCAGCTTTTTAAAACTGCATATTTAATTTGTTTCAGTCTTGTGATCACAAGCATCTATATAAATTTTCAGTGTGGTGCTACAGCACTATAACTTTTGTACATTTCTATACAATTGTACTGAGGCTTAACCAGAGTTTGGGAGACATGACTTAAAAATAAACAAGATTAGAACTCAGTCTAATAATGTACAAAGGGCAAACTGTCTCTCTTACATGTTTATTTACAGCTTATTTTGCTATAATTTTAAGAACGGATTTTGACTAGATGCTCACAAGGAAGTTATATGAGTTCTATTCAATCCTCTTTAAAACTGTCTAACAGTTGAGAAATCTGAGTAAATTAGAATTTCATAATTCCAATTTTACTTCCTTCTGTGTGCTGTCTCAAAAGTTATTAGAGGCTGGCTGCAGTTGACCTTGTCTGTTTAACAACGGTTTTTATTATTATGTAGGTACTGCATTTTAGAAATTGTTTAGAAACATGAAACTCGTGATATGAGTTTCACAGGAAATCCCTGTGAAACAGTTATTTTCCCCATTCTACAGAAGAAACTTAAGATTCAGAAAGATCACAAAGCCAGCGGGATTGGAACAATGGCCTGTATTAATCCAAACTTTATGCTTTAACAGCTGCATTCCTTTGCTTCATTTATTAATCCAAACTTTATGCTTTAATAGCTGCATTCCTTTGCTTCATTCATTTGTTCTTTTAACCATTTTATATTAATTTTCCTTATATGTCAGACATGGCCCTGGATACTGAGATTCTCTTGGTACATAAGCCAGTCAAGGTACAGCTCCCAGTCTGATATGGGAGATAGTTATCAAGTAAATAAGTAAATAAATAAACAAGAAAGGTATCAGATCAAAAAGTGTATGAGGTGATAAGGTGGAGACTGAGAGATCAGGAAACATATCTAAGAAGAAATATTTTAACTGAGATCTGATTTACAGTAATTAACCAGCCATGACAAGATCAGAAGGAAGGTATTGCTTGGCAGAAAGAAGCTAATTTAAAAGCCCAAAGGCAAGAATTCTAGGGAGAGAAGAAGAATTTAGTTCTGTTGTTGAAACAGAGTGGATGATGTGAAGCCAGATGAATCAAGGAGGCAAGCAGAATCAAATCATGTAAGACTTTGTAAGTCGGGAGAAGAATTTATATTTTGTTTTACGTAGGATGGAAAACTACTAGAATTTTTAAACTGGCTATTGCGTGAATAATGAATTTTTCATAGGAAGAGTTAAGGCTAAGAGTCCAGATAGGGGATCACTGTGTTGATATAGGTGAGAGATGCTGTGCTGTGCTGTGCTTAGTTGCTCACAGTTGACAGATGAGAGCAACATCTTAGTTGTTCAGTCATGTCTGGCTCTTTATGACTCCATGGACTGTAGCCCACCAGGCTCCTTGGTCCATAGGGATTCTCCCAGTAAGAATACTGGAGTGGATTGCCACGCCCTCCTGCAGGGGATCTTCCTAGCCCAGGGACTGAACCCAGGTCTCCTTCACTGCAGGTGGATTCTTTACCATTTGAACCACCAAGGAAGCCCTAGGTGAGAGATGACACTAGCTAAATATGAGAGGCAATGCAGGTGGAAAGAAACAGATAGTTTTGGATTACATTTCTGAGGCAAAGTTGATAGGACTTGCAAACAGATTAAATGTAAGAGGGAAAGAAGATTGTAGAAGATAGCTTATTGACTTAAGCAACTTGTTGGTTGGATGGCAGCACTATATATTAAAATGCAGATCAGAAGGAATTCATTTTGGGGATGTTATGATCATGTCCTATTCATTCCATGGCTGAAGGAGAGCTCCTATGTCCCAAATCATAGAAGATGGTCAAATAACAACACCTGACACTAGACAGATGAGATCAACAACTTATTAGTCATGTACAACAACTTATTAGTCATGTATTCTCATAGCCCAGGGGAAGAGGATACCATGTGCCATGCCAGGTCTAACAGGTGTTGCACTCTGGGCCACAGTGAACCAGAAGGGGCCGTGGAAGTTGGTCATATAGTAACAAGAGGGTGAGTTGCCTGTGGTTCCTGCCCTCTGGTTCCTGCAGTAGGATATGATTAGCTTGCTTAAATAATTTCATAAGTTGGTAGGCAGGTGATTTTGTTAGCTTGAGGACCAGGTGGGGGCAGCTGGTTCAGCTGATAGGGAACTAGTAAGATGGGAAACATTTTCTATTGGGTAGGAGCATTTCTGGCAAGAGCAGGGAACTCACAGCTAGAACGTTGGGACCCTGTGAAGCCCAAAGATGTCATGGCATCACTTGAAATATTAGATCTTATAATACAGCAGGAAAATCAAGTTCTCTTTGGTCATATTATGTTTGAGATGCTTGTGTGAAGATTCTATTCAAGTAGAGCTGTCCAACGGGAAGCAATGATTTAGGAGATAGGAATATTTAAAATGATGAATCTGGATGGGAGAATATATTGATAGGGAAGAGAAAGGGGCCTAGGACTTAGCTTTGGATGCATTTTCAAAGGTATCAAAATGTACACTGAGAGAAGGAGTGTCAAGCAGACTAGGAAGTGTAGATGGTGAGATTGGAAGGAAACCAAATGGCTGAAGTTTCTTGATCCAAAAGAAGCATTCCAAGAAGGAAGGGATCATATATGACAAATGCTCCTGAGTTGTCTTGTAAGATAAGTAGTCATTAGAATTAAAACACGATAACCACAACGAGAGTCTCTGTGGAGTTGTGGGAAATGGAGAGGATATTGGAGATGCTTTGTTGATCCTCATTTAGAGTTCATCTCTCTTTCAGAGACTGATGTAAGAATTTGTGAGTTGGGTTTTGTAGGGTAAGTACTTATCACCCGAGAAGTCACAAAGGCAGAGGTAGGGCAGCCAGCTCATGGTGCTGCCTTCCTCTCATGTCATACTCCCTCAGTATTTACCTCTGGAGCCTTGATAACCTTCTTTTAGTTTCACAAGCTAGACAAACTCCTGATTCAGAGCATTTGTATACACTTTTTTTCTCTGCCTGGAAAAAGAAACTCCCATTTTCTCAAGGATAATCTAAATCGGGATCAGCTTAGGTTTCTGTTTAAATGTCTCTTTTCAGGGATCCTCCCCTTGCTTTCAAATGAGGTTATGTTTCTCCAATTGCATTCTCACTGTGAATTCTTCCTTCACAACTCTTCCACGGTAATCATTAAATGCATATCCATGTAATTATTTGAGTATTGTCCTCTTCACTTGACTATAAGTTCTATGATGCCTCAGACTCTATTTTGTTCTTAATGGTATTTCATGTGCTCAACACAAGTGCTGGTATAATGAGAATGAACAATAAATATTTCGAGTATTGCCTTTCCAGTCATAAGTGAAAATGGAAGAGCTTCATTCAATAGGAAGGATAAGGACAGAACCCATTTTTAAATTTTTTTTATTTTTTATCTTATGTTTAGGATAGCTTTTTTAAAAACTGAAGTATAGTTAGTTTACAGTGATGTGTTAGTTTCAAGTATACAGCAAAGCAATTCAGATATACATATATATCTGTTCTTTTCAGATTCTCTTCTAGTTATTACAAGATATTGAATATAGTTCTGTGTGCCATAAGAAGGTCCTTGTTGTTTATCTTTTTTATAAGTGTGTATATGTTAATTCCAAACTCCTAATTTTAGGATAGCTTATTGGAATAATTTTATTGAAAATATTAGTATGCGGTGTGGAATTTCCATGCTGAACTTCATCCTTTAAAAATCTATTCAAAGTTTTAACTGTAATATTGAATTAAAAAATAATTCCAAGGAAGACTACCCTAGTTAATATAGTTATTTTATCTATCTTTATAGCTACTTTTATATTGCATATATCTGTTAAATATTAGTAAATGACAAATATGGGAAAATTTTGTTGGTGTTGGAATAGTGCCTTGGAATTATTATTATTTTTTGTTATCTCATGGACATAAGTATTAGTAATCTACTCAGGAGCAGTAGAAAAGGCTCTGAGGAAGGGCACTCTGACATGGATTCATTCCCTTTACTTCATAGGGTGGTCTTCACCTCATTCTGAACTTGATGTCATTACATTCTTGATCTCCGTATCTTTCTTCCCCCCTCCACCTTAAGTCCTTGATCTCTTTACTCATACCTGACTCTCATCTCTTCCTTCATTTCATCCCTAATCTTAAGAAATTAGTCTCAGACATGCAGTAAGTTCATCTGTTTTACATTAAAGTCTTCCTGAAGCAAAAATGAATTTATTAATGTTGCTAGGTTAAAATAAAATGTTATGTATCCAGTAGCTCCAATAGCTTGTACAGATAGTGTAAAATAATTAAAAAATCTTTTTTGGACCTTAGTGAGGCCTTGCAGGGCAGGCAGGCCTAGCCAGCGTGCAGCCACAGCTGGGGAGACTGAAGCTGGGGCATCGTACACGCAGGCGCTACCCGGCTGGGCTGTGAGCTGGCCGCAGCATTGGCAGCGAGGCCTCCAGAATGCCAGTTGGAGCTCTGCAGGGCAAAGCAGAGGCTGTGCCCTGGTCGCAGGCAGGGGTAGAAGGCCAGCGGGTCCGCTCTGCCACGCACAGTGGATGCGGATGCAGCAGCGGCGATGGATGCCCTAGAGGCAGAGAGCTTCGCTCTGTCCTTCTCTGACGCCTCTGATGCAGAATTTGATGCTATGGTTGGATATTTAGAGGACATTATCATGGATGATGAGTTCCAGTTATTACAGAGGGATTTCATGGACAAGTACTACCAGGAGTTTGAAGGCATAGAAGAAAATAAGCTAACCTACATGCCTTTTAAAAATAAATATATTTCTTTGGTAGAAAAGTATATAGAAGAACAGCTGTAGGAGTGGATTCCTGGATTTAACATGCCGGCTTTCACTACAACTTTACAGCGCCATAAAGATGAAGTGGCTGGTGACCTTTGCAATATGCTGCTCACATTTACGGATTTCCTGGCATTTAAAGAAATGTTTCTGGACTACTGAGGAGAAAAAGAGGGCCGGGCCCTGGACTTGAACAGCGGTTTAGTGGTGACTTCACTATGCAAATCATCTTCTGTGCCAGCCTCCCAGAACAATCTGCAGCCCTAGGCCCCACATCTAGGTGGTGGGCTCTTCCTGGATGTCGGGAGTGGGAGAGGCTTTGGCTAATGATGTCAGAAGAATACATACTAACTCTGTTCTGCAGCTCATTAATGTTAAGTATTGATGGGTCAGAAGAAAATTACTTGACCTTCCTGGGACAAGACGTTCTTGCTTTTGGTAACCCTAGTACTCCTCCTTGAGTAGACCCCTCTCTCCGACTTCGGAGTCTGGCTCCTGCAGCAAACCCAAGTCCAACATTCCACCTAGGATTCCTGCCCCCAGGATTCATGTCGGGGTGTCTGTGTTGGGAAAATCCACCATCACCAACTCTCTTGGCCCAGCTGGCCTTACATATCCACTCAGGCTTTTCGTGTACTCTCAGCTCTTTATATGGATCACAGCCCTGCAGCCTCAGTGGGCGTTTTGACTGGGAGTAATTACCTAGGGGTTAACTCAAGTTAGCTGCCGATCTCAAGATTTCTGAAAATCCTACCATCACAGCTAGTAGGAATCAACTTACAGAGATTTCCTTTACCTAAAAGCTAATGTGAAAATGAATTCCTAGTCTTTCATGTGCAGTCTTTGTATCACTGTCTTCTACAGGTCCAGATGTTGTCCCATTATTTCTATAACCCTCATTTACGTGTTTTTGAAAAAATATTTTTGTAGGTGAATACTCAGGCTAACCTAGTGGATACAGTCTTGGAACTTCTGATTATCCACTTCAAGATCAAAGTATTATATACTGTGTGTTTTTTAGCTGTTAGTGTTGTGAAAGCTAAACAGTCTTGGAACTTCCATGATTACCCACTTCAAGATCCAAGTATTATATGCTGTGTGCTTTTTAGCTGTTATCCATTTTAATGGGTGCCAGTGAATGTATGCTGGAAGTAGTCTAAAAGATATCATTTTCTTAGACCATGTTCGTGTTTGTGCAGGTTTGCTTAATACCCTTTCTATGTAAATCAGCTCCTTAGGGTTTGGGTAGGGGCTCTGTGCTTCCTTCTTGGCTGTCAAAATAATCCCACCAAGATAGTGTTCCATGGTCTAGCTTAGCATGAGTAGGAGATAGCAAACAGCTTTACTGGTCATCTGCTTAGATTCAGTACATTGTCTTATTACAGTGTTTGATAAAATGTTACTGGCCAGAAAACATGGATGAAAGAAAAAATATAGTAGTTCAATTCCCAATGTATATTTTTTTGTTTTTATTTTTCAAGTGAAATTAGAATCTCTAAAAAAATTTCTTTTTAGTTGCCTTTACTGACTTAGGAAACACACTGGACTCTGAGTTTGATCTGAAAGTGACAGAGGAGAAAGGCCTTGATCATTTGTAATCAGATTATTATCTGTTCTTATGATGTTGATGCATGGTTGGAAGAACCTAAGGAGAATGTGAAGAGGGCATTTTGTGTGAATCTAAATTGATGTTATAAAAGGTAACTGGCTCTGCCTAGTGGAAGTGATTTATTATTTGGCATAGTCAAGCCTCAAGATAATTTTAGGGTTGCCTAATGATGTACTGTTAGCTTTCTTTACTTTTAACTTTAAAAGTAATTTAAAAGTTAGTGAAAAAACAGCCTTCTGAATGGGAGAAAATAATAGCAAATGAAGCAACTGACAAACAACTAATCTCAAAAATATACAAGCAACTTCTGCAGCTCAATTCCAGAAAAATAAACGACCCAATCAAAAAATGGGCCAAAGAACTAAATAGACATTTCTCCAAAGAAGACATATGGATGGCTAACACACACATGAAAAGATGCTCAATATCACTCATTATTAGAGAAATGCAAATCAAAACCACAATGAGGTACCACTTCACACCAGTCAGAATGGCTGCAATCCAAAAACCTGCAAGCAATAAATGCTGGAGAGGGTGTGGAGAAAAGGGAACCCTCCTACGCTGTTGGTGGGAATGCAAACTAGTACAGCCACTATGGAGAACAGTGTGGAGATTCCTTAAAAAATTGCAAATAGAACTACCGTATGACCCAGCAATCCCACTGCTGGGCATACACATCAAGGAAACCAGAATTGAAAGAGACACATGTACCCCAATGTTCATCGCAGCACTGTTTATAATAGCCAGGACATGGAAACAACCTAGATGTCCATCAGCAGATGAATGGATAAGAAAGGAGTGGTACATATACACAATGGAGTATTACTCAGCCGTTAAAAAGAATTCATTTGAATCAGTTCTGATGAGATGGATGAAACTGGAGCCGATTATACAGAGTGAAGTAAGCCAGAAAGAAAAACACCAATACAGTATACTAACACATATATATGGAATTTAGAAAGATGGCAATGACGACTCTGTATGCAAAACAGCAAAAGAGACACAGATGTGTATAACGGACTTTTGGACTCAGAGGGAGAGGGAGAGGGTGGGATGATTTGGGAGAATGGCATTGTAACATGTATACTATCATGTAAGAATTGAATCGCCAGTCTATGTCTGATGCAGGATACAGCATGCTTGGGGCTGGTGCATGGGGATGACCCACAGAGATGTTATGGGGAGGGAGGTGGGAGGGGGTATCATGTTTGGGAATGCATGTAAGAATTAAAGATTTTAAAATTAAAAAAATAAAAAACTAAAAAACTAAAAAAATTAAAAAAAAAAGTTAGTGGGGGAAAATGTAGATTATTTAGGCCTCCTTGGCCCTGTACACTCTATTTTCTGTGCTTCAATTTTTCTTTTCCTTGGAGAAGAGATTTATCCTTGAGGATTCAGCTCAAGAATCACCTCTCCTGTGAAAATTTTTCTCTATACATCTCCTTTTTTTCTTCTCAATTTTCCCACGCAGACAGAGGTGCTCTTTCAAGGCACCTTATAAATATATTCTTTAATCCTTTGCTATATTGTATTGAAATTATTTGTTGAGAAATGAAACTAGGACATAGCATTTTGAGGATTCAACAAGAGAGATTCAAAAGAACAGATGTTATATTTGTCAACAGTGTGTTAGTCATAGTTAAAGAATTGTCCAAGGAAAAACATACAGAGAAAACTCATAAAAGAAAATGACTATAACTCTTGTTCTGATTCCATTCTCAATAAATTTCCTGAATAATTGTTTTTCCATGTAGGAAGCTAATATGCTAGTTAGCTAGTATTCTGATATCTTCTCCAGTTGCTTGTGAGATTTGCTAATATTACTTAACTACTGAATTTGGAGTTAACTCTGGGATGCTGCAGGCTTAGACTAAGAACCAGGACTGACATTTATTTACTGGGTAACCAGACCTCATAAGATGTTTCAGCATCTAACTGGTCAGAATCTTCTCTGAAAATTCTATGTGTTTTGAAATGTTTGATGGTAGCAGTTCCTCTACTTCAAAACCACCAAATGCAATATATACTATCCATTCTTTAAAGATTACAATATCAGAATGTGTCAGGATTCTTTGCTTCCTAAGATTATTAGCAGAGTCAGAGACAGACATATATAACTTTTATTTCATTTTATGTAGCTGGACCTCACAAGTTACTAGCCAAAGGTATAGGTAGCTTCTGGAGTCAAATACTCTGGATTCAGAGCTTTATTTTCACCAAAAGCAAGCTGCATAATTTGGGCAAGATGCTTAAAATATTTGTGTTTTCATTTATTTACTAAATTAGTAATTATAATTTACTAAATTATAATATTTTACCTTATAAAGCTGTATAAAAATTAATGAGCTATACATGATTTAAAAATATAGTCTAAGTGCTTCAACTGGTAATAAAGAGAGTGAAGCTGATTGAAGATGAATTTTATTTACTGAAATAAATATGTGAACTTTAAAAATGTTTTACTAAATTGGGCATGATTTTCTCTTGCCTTCACATAAGTGTTTTTTGTTGAAAACAGACAAAATAAACTGAGCAATCTCCACATCGACATGGCAAGAAATCCTTATGTCCTTGGCATAATATTATGGATTATTGTGAATGTTCTGTGCCTCATAGTCTGTATATATGTTTCTGAGGATGAGCATAATGATACATTTAAAAATTACGGTTGTCTCAACCCTGTACTGAACAATGAAATTTTGTTGGATCATTGAGGAATATTAGTACCAAAGCAATTATACAACGTTTAGATAATGTTTAGCTGCTCTCACCTTTATCCATACATGGCTATCCTTAATAGTCCACTCTTCTATTACTGTGTGAGGTAAGTAGACTACATTTTAAACTTGACCCTGAGTTCATGGACTCTGATGGGAAAAAAAAGGGATGATTGATTCATGCCCTTTGATTCCTGAGAGAAATTAGGAGGTGAAATCTAAGAGAAGTTAAGCCATCGGGAGGAGGCAACCATCTCTTTGAACTTGAGATAGTTGGCATGATAGGTTTTTCAGCTCGAGGAAAACAGCTAGCTAGCATGAGTACTGTAACTATCATATCAGGGTCGAAAGAACTTTCAAAGCAGTTGCTTAATTTTTGTTTACGATGAATTTGGAGCTCCAAGTCTGAAAGAAGGTTTCCAATAATCCAAGAACAAAAAGGAAAACTGCCTAAAAAATTCCTTCCTATATTCATCCTTATAAAACCGAAAAACACAATTTTCTGAAATATTTAAATCTTCTATATTAAAAGTTTTATTTTCAACACCTAGGTAGAATTTGAAAATATACGTTAATAACCTAAGAAGATACAGTACCTTTCAGTATGTTAACATAAGCAATTGAATGGCCAAGCAGAAAATAAGTATAATTATTTATTTTGTATGCTTATAATCTTAAGAGGTATTTTTACTTATCTCATGTCTTAACGGCCCACTCCAGTGTTCTTGCTTGGAGAATCCCAGGGACAGGGGAGCCTGGTGGGCTGCCGTCTATGAGGTTGCACAGAGTCGGACACGACTGAAGTGATTTAGCAGCAGTAGTATGTCTTAACGACCATAGTCAATAGTAAAGGGAGCTGATAACATCTCATTTTTACATTTGATTCTATACATGTATTTGTGAAGCATGTATTTTTGGATATGACAATCATTAAAATCAGCTACTAAAATACTCCACTGCCAGGTAGACACAATACTTTTCCTCTAGAATTTTATCATTGCTAAAACCAGTGCCTGCTGTTTACTTCTATTTTTTCCCTTTTTTGAATTTAAGTTTGTAGTTATATTTGTGCTGTTCCTTTCCCGCCACTGTACATTGGATGTGGGGTGGGACAGATGCTTGTCTTTTAGACTAGATTGCTGGGCCAGGAGTAACTCCAATCAGGTAGATGGAGAGGGCTGCACACAACCTGGATATCCTAATCTTTGTACTGGATGAAGTAACTGGGTGTCACTTTGTGATGTCGACAATGGGGTGTGTGGGGAGTCTATTCTGTTTTGAGCACAAATGGTGCTCATAGACATTTAGTGGTCAGATGGATCATCTGTGGCAGAGGCTAAATTTCCATGAAAGAGTTATGCCGTCCTCCCAGAGTGCAAAGTTGTTGCTGGGGAGTGGCTGCCTAGCCAAGGTCGATAGTTCTTTGGCCTCCTTGCATTTAGCTGGTGCCATGTAGATTAGGAATCAGACATACCTAAACTCATTTCCTTCATGTTTTAATTCAAGATAATATACTCACTTTGGAAGCTGGCTTTTGAAAATACTGATGCTGTGGAGAAGGCAATGGCACCCCACTTCAGTACTCTTGCCTGGAAAACCCCATGGACGGAGGGCCTGATGGGCTGCAGTCCATGGGGTTGTGAAGAGTCAGACACGACTGAGCAACTTCACTTTCACTTTTTACTTTCATGCATTGGAGAAGGAAATGGCAACCCACTCCAGTGTTCTTGCCTGGAGAATCCCAGGGACGGGGGAGCCTGGTGGGCTGCCGTCTATCGGGTCGCACAGAGTTGGACACGACTGAAGTGACTTAGCAGCAGCAGCAGCAGCAGAGGAAAAGAGCTCAGTTCGTTCACTCAGCTTGGAGGAGAACCACATCTTCCTTCTCAACGACAGAAATTCTATCTTTGAACTTTGTGTGAAAAATAAACTGTTTAATATATTTAATGATTATTTTATAATATGCATTTTTTTGTTTCATGCACTTAATTGATCGTTACTTGTACTAATGCCGATATGTGTTTGATGTTCAGAAGTCAAATTCTTCAAATAATACAATGTCTCGTGACTTTAAATTGGCTGTGTTTGTGAGGACTATTTTTAGTTTTTGTCTCTCAAGGAATGCACATCTGATTTCTGAAACTATTGTTCATTTTTAATTTGAGGTGGTTAAGCTATCAACTTTAATAAATGCATCACAGGTCTGTGTTTTCCATAATATCACCTTGTTCTTTACATTTTAGAGGACTAACAGTCTTCTAAAGTTTTTGAGTTTGCAGACAGCTATCTCTTCGCTATTTCCACTATTGGTATTGCAAACCCAACCTTGGGATAATGTAAAGGTAGGATAAAAGCAGAGCACTGACTTGCCCAGTGGTGGTACAGGATGGCTGGGTTGAGGAGATGCAACATAAAAGGATAAGGTAAGATGAAATGGAATTCTTGTGTAGCAGCAGGGTCTTTGGTGAGTTGGGAGGTAAATTGCACAAGTGTTTTGAGCATATTAGCCTGGATGACTATTCTTGAGTAAATAAACTGTTATTCTGTACCTGTACTTGCAAGGCTTTGAAATGAAAAGGTAAAGAATATTGGCCAGAGATATATGTTCTTCTTTTCATACCTTTATTGTGTATGCAGAAAAAGTTTAATTTCAGTCAGATCCCTCATTCTTTAGTAATTAGACATATTTGTCAAGATTTGTATTTTAGCATTAATTCTTTGACTATATAAACTATTTTTAAGCATGCAACATTGTCTTTGAGATGCCTGTATTCCTTACCTTTGTGTGTGTTAGTCATTCAGTCATGTTTGACTCTTTGTGACCCCATGGACTGTAGCCTGCCAGGCTCCTCTGTCCATAGGATTCTCTAAGCAAGAATACTGAAGTGGGTTGCCATTCCCTTCTTCATGGGATCTTCCTGACCCAGGTATCAAACCCACGTCTTCTACATTTCAGGCAGATGCTTTACCATCTGAGCCACCAAGGAAGCCCTGTTTCTTTTACTTAAAACCCTCATACAGCTCTTCACTGATCCAAGGTCCCCAGTGGACTCCCCTTGATCTGTTGCATTCGGTTCCAACTTGCCTAATTCAGGTTCTCGGTGGCTTCTTGAGTGCTAAGAATTTGTTGCTATCATCAGTGCATATTAATCAGTTCATTCATCCATGCATCTTGCAAACTCTCTCTACCCACTATACTTGCGTATTTAAGTATTAATGGTGCTCTGCCAAATGAAGAGTCTTGTACTTTGAAGCTCTGCCTAAATTTTAGGAACACAAAGCTGAGGCTTTACATGTTTTAGTGCTTCTTTAGTCTAGTGCATAAACATATGTTCAGTGGTTAAATTCATTTAAAATTCATTTATCCTCTCAGGCTAACTAGGACTTCCCACCCAAACTGACTCAGGGTATTTGGAGGTTGGAGGAAGATGGATTCTAACAATTCTAACAATATCTATAACCTCTGGTATAGATAATGATTCTGATTTAGAATGTAGGACAAAATTCTGATGCCTTTTATTTTATTTTTTTCAAAATGTTTTGTTTTATTTTTTAAATATAAATTTATTTATTTTAATTGGACGCTAATTACTTTACAATATTGTATTGGTTTTGCCATACATCAACATGAATCCTCCACGGGTGTACACATGTTCCCCAAATTGGAGTTAGTTGCTTTACAATGTTATGCTAGTTTCTGCTGTAAAATGAAGTCATTCAGCTATTTGTATTCATATATCCCTTTCTTCTTGGACTTCGCTCCCACCCCTCCCACATCCTTCCCACCCCTCTAGGTCATCAAAGGGCCCTGAGCTGGACTCCCTGTGCTATACAGCAGGTTCCCACTGGCTATCTGTTTTGCACATGATAGTGTATACACGTCAATCCCAATCTCCCAATTCATCCCACTCTTCCTTCCCCCTGCTCCATGCATCCATACATCTGTTCTCTATATCTATATCTCTATTCCTGCCCTGCAAATAGCTTCATCTATAGGATTTTTCTAGATTCCACATACATGGGTTAATATACAATAATTTGTTTTCCTCTTTCTGACTTACTTCACTCTGTGTGATGCCTTTGTGATTCATACACTAGAATCCTTTTCTACATCCTTTCCAATGCATTTTAGAATGGGCTGTGGGCATCTTGTTATAAACCGAAAAGAAATGTTTCATTGCTAATACAATGTAAAGTTAATTAAAAGAAGTCTTCATATCATCCTCCTGAAATCTCAGACCAGGCAGAAGTTCAAGTTCTTTAGGAGGAGATTGAGCCATTCATCACTGCTTGTTTGGCTTGTCAGAGTCACAGGACTTCCTTTCTAATTTATACCATTTCTTTATGAATGTGACATTATATTTAGAGAGTAATTATGTTAATTTCCCCTAATCGTGATATCATCTGCCTATCAATAGCCAAATATTCTGACCTTTAAAAACCTGTAGCAATTGTTTTTCAAGTTTGCAAGGCATGGTAACCTTGAAAAAATAGAGAGATTTCCTGTGAATTCCATTTAAATAGTTTTACTCTTCTCCTCAGAATAATACTCTTAAGATTTTTATTACTTGTGCTGCTGCTGCTGCTGCTGCTGCTGCTAAGTCACTTCAGTCGTGTCCGATTCTGTGCGACCCCATAGACGGCAGCCCACCAGGCTCCCCCATCCCTGGGATTCTCCAGGCAAGAATACTGAAGTGGGTTGCCATTTCCTTCTCCAATGCATGAAAGTGAAAAGTGAAAGTGAAGTTGCTCATTAGTGCTGAACTCTTAGTGACCCCATGGACTGTAGCCCACCAGGCTCCTCCGTCCATGGGACTTTCCAGGCAAGAGTACAACATATGCTTATTAAGGAAAATATGATTAACAGAGAACAAAGAAAAATTGTAAACTGTGTCTTCAGATGAGGGAATGTGGTATAGTTGATATCTGATTGTTAAAGGGGTGTAGCAAGGTTTTTACTGTTATCTTGGTGGCTGCATGGAAAGCTTGTGCTGGAGTTGTTGAAAGATGGTAGCAGTAGGTGTCAACTGTTTGCTGCTGCTAGAACGCCGCTGACCAGAATCTTTCCCCTTCTACATTCTGAGTTCCTTCTACTGACTCCCATTACAGACCCTAACAAATTCAGGCAATAAGAGAATGTATAATTTTACAAAATATTAGTCTTGGTTTCACAGTGAACAGTATACAGAAAAGGGGGCTTGGTGGTGAGAGACAGCTGGAAAATGTCATCTGACATACTCTTACTAGAGAAATGATGGCTATATGAAGAAATGATGGCTTCAATCCCCACTATACTTTGTATCAAAGCTTTTATATTCACTCATTAATTTAATAATTATTTAGTGAATCCATTCTTCGGTAGAGTTTATATTGATCTATTTGGGGGTAGGTAATAAATATAATGAATAAGTAAATTGCATGGTATTCTAGAAAATTATGAATGCAGGCTAATGTTAGCTCAGCTGGTAAAGAACCCACCTGCAATGTAGGAGACCCCGGTTCAATTCCTGGGTCGGGAAGATCCCCTGGAGAAGAAGGGATAGGCTACCTACTCCTGTATTCTTGGGCTTCCCTGGTGGCTCAGCTGGTAAAGAATCTCCCTGCAATGTGGGAGACCTGAGTTCGATCCCTGATTTGGGAAGATCCCCTGGAGAAGGGAATGGCTACTCACTCCAATATTCTTGCCTGGAGAAGTCCATGGACTATGGAATCTCATAGTCCATTCTCATAGTCAATAAGGTTGCAAAGAGTCAGACACGACTGAGCAACTTTCACTTCACCTCTGTGAAAAAATAAAGAGCAAGGTGGAGAATTGGGAGGAAGTGGAGTAGGGGTGAGGATCTGTTGTTTTAAATGAGGTGATCGGGATTAACTTCACTGGACAAAGATTTATAGAAAACGATGGAGTTTGTCATGCAGTTATCTTGGTGGAAAACATACTGGACAAAGCAATATTCTGAGCAGAAAGCAGGAGCAGATTAACTGGAACATAGACTCAAAAGCCAGTTCCAGAGTCCTGAGGTTGTAGCATGCTTGACACATTCCAGGAAAGCAATTGATGTAGATGGCTCAGTGGATCCCATGGAATATGGGAGAGAAAAGCAGAAAAACTAAGAAGGGTCATATCATGAAGGGCCTTCTAGGCCATTGTGAGGATTTTGGCTTTTATTCTGAGTGGAATGGGAAGACATGAGAGGATTTTAAGCAGAGATGTGAGATGATGTGATGCAGTTTTAAAAGAATCACTCAGGTCGCTTTCTTGAGAATAAACTTTAAGGAGGGCATGGGATGGAGACTGTTGTGATAATCCAGGCAGGAGGTAATGGCGACATGGATCGGGTTCGAAGTGGTTGATGTAGTGTGACTCTATAGAATGTTGGATATCTTTTATCAGCTTTCCTGATGCTTTAGATATGTGGTGGCTGGTGAACATATCTTTCTTTTTTCTCTCCTTCCCTCTTCATGATAAATTGTTGGGATAGGTAGCGATTGCTTGTATCTAAATGAGGTTGAGAGATTGAATCAAATAAGATGTCCTTGCAGCTGGTGGAAATGGAGAGTCAGTGTGGGTCATTGCTGCCCCCTGACCTGAAATTGTCCCAAAGCACTCTTCCTTGGAGCAGTCAGTGATGCTTCCAAGGAAACTGGAAAAGAAAAATTTCTGCTTTTCCTCCCTCATCTCTTATCTTCTGAAGTTTAACATTTTTATTATTCAACCTAAAAGGGTTGTACCATTTCTAAGAAGTGAGTTTAGTTCCATGTGTCTGAAGCTATTCCTTCTATTAATTGACCATTCCTAACCTTTCACCTGTATAGCTTTCCATACTCAGGGTCCGCAGCCAGATGGCTAATTTCTAGAACACTCAGGTAATCTCTGAGATTTTGTGCAGACTCTGGAAACAGCCCAGAGCTCAGAGATAGGAGACTATAGGCTACTTATGCCCCTCAAGGATCTTTGGATGAGGGCAGAATGATACAGGCAACAAG
The DNA here is from genome assembly GCF_042477335.2 of Ovis canadensis. Lineage (NCBI taxonomy): Eukaryota > Metazoa > Chordata > Mammalia > Artiodactyla > Bovidae > Ovis > Ovis canadensis. Next base: position 37,466,696 of record NC_091250.1, on the reverse strand, counting down.
GGTTTATTTAATCCCTCCATAAACAATGACACCAATGATGTTTTGAACATTTATTTAATGTTTGACTGCCTTATTCATGCACTAGCTCATTCAACCCTCACATTAGCACTTTGAAGAAATTACTGTTTTCTTTTTTCACTCAGGAGAAGGCGATGGCACCCCACTCCAGTACTCTTGCCTGGAAAATCCCATGGACGGAGGAGCCTGGTGGGCTGCAGTCCGTGGGGTCGCTGAGGGTCGGACACGATTGAGCGACTTCACTTTCACTTTTCACTTTCATGCATTGGAGAAGGAAATGGCAACCCACTCCCGTGTTCTTGCCTAGAGAATCCCAGGGACGGTGGAGCCTGGTGGGCTGCTGTCTCTGGGGTCACACAGAGTTGGACACGACTGAAGCGACTTAGCAGCAGTAGCAGCAGAACAGACAATGACTTGCCCCAGGGCCCCTAGCTAGCAGATGGTGGGGCTTAGGTATAAACTCGAGTCTGTCGCTCGTTACAGCTCTGATGCCAGGCTCTAAGATGCTCTGCTCCATACTCAGCTACATGCACTTGTTTTATTGGAGTTGAATTGCTTTACAATGTTGGGTTAGTTTCTGCTGTACAACATCATGAATCACCCGTATGTATACATATATCCCCTCCCTCTTGAGCTTTCCTCCCTGCACCCTTGCATCGTACCCCTGTGGGTCATCACAGAGCACTAAGCTGAGCTCCCTGTAGAATAGCTTCCCACCAGCTATTGTTTCGCACGTGGTAGTGTATCTAGGTCAGTGTTACTCTCTCAGGTCAGGCCACCTCTCTTTCCCCGCTGTGTCTACAAGTGCACTGTCTGTGTCTGCGCCTCTATTCCTGCCCTCTAGCTATATGCACTTTTCAGTCTATGATCCAGTTAATCTGCTCCTGCTTTCTGCTCAGAATATTATTCTACGGTTTAATATCTTTGCTCCCCATAGACGCTTTTTCTGAACCAAAGTAATTGAGGAGAACTAGACCTTTATGGGTTTTCCTAGCTGGCACTAACGGTCAAAAACTTGCCTGCCAATGCAGGAAACACAGGAGACATGGGTTCAGTCCCTGGGTTGGGAAGATCCCCTGAAGCAGGAAATGGCAACCCATTCCAGTATTCTTGCCTAAAAAATTCCATGGACAAAGGAGCCTGGCTAGCTACAGTCCATGGGCTCACACAGAATCAGACACAAGTGAAGCAACTTAGCAGTAGCACTGGACATTCTATGAGTAAAAATAAGGGAGGAAGCGCAAAATAGTGTTGAGGGATGGTTAGGTATGTTTAGATAAGATAGAACTTTCCATAACATATGTTTTGCTAACCAGTAGGAAAATATTGACTGCTTTTATTTTTAATATTATTTTTAATGATTTTAAAGAAAAATAAAAATAAATTAAATCTGTTACATATACCACACATACAAGGGTAATGAATGTATTAAATCTGTTAATGTTCAGTATAATTATAGCAACTTGAAAATACTTTATTCACTAGCTACAAACCTTATATACATTTATTTCTTATGTACACAGAATTTTTGCCAAGCTATTTACAATACACAGTTACTATTGGACATTATTCTTCATTCATGCTTGGCCCAAAGGAAAATCTCACAACCTGGCCAATGTCATGCTTGAATTTTCTTAACTTTTGGCACACTGTCAACAGTAAGTGGTATCTCAGATTGTTACTTTTAAAAGTGTGAGAAATCTCTATAATTCTCCTGCCTTTATATTTGATGGAATAATTTGCCAGACACTAATCAGACGTTTTCTGATGGAATTCTGCATTGACAAAAATCAGATTCTGAGCTAGCTAGCATTGATTTTTCACATTTATTTTTGCTTCTGAAGTTTGATACTAAGCTTCTTGGCATTCTTCTGTGTGCTTTGTAAGGATGGAGCTCACTTTGAAGTACCTAAGATCTCTGTTTATGAGATTGGTCAGATCTGGAAAAGAATATGAATTTGGCTGCTGGGTCAGGAATGTCATCATCATGAATTTGGAAGACAGAATAATACAGCAGCATACTGAGCTTGCTAAAAAAAATGAAAGCTGTTAGGTTGTATTCTGTAGTAATAACATTTGCTTTATTTTGTTCCCATGCAGGTAATTTAAAAAACATTTTGTCCAGATGCAAAATAATGAAAAGGCAATGTTAGTTATTTTTGTCTTTAAGAAGAATGTTTTAATTGACTCTTTTTTTGAGAACTTTTAGAGCGCTCTCAAAATAGTTTGTATTTTTCTGATGCTGATCTAGGTACCAAAAAATCTAGAATGTTTTGACCATCTGCTGGTATTTCCAGTCAGTGTTTGCTGACAAACAATGAAAAAGATTCACAGTGAACTTGAACATCAGAGAGTAGAGTGAACTTTGGAAGCCAATTCTTCCAAACCCTGACAAATATGAAAACGCTGGCACAACTTTATTTAAAATGACACCTACTAAAGCTGGTTTCCATGTGTTATTCTACAGTTCTCAGTGTGAAGCTTCAGACAAAAGGACTAAAATCTTCTCTCTTTCATTCTTTCATATTGTACTCATTTATTTTATTATTATTACTTTTCAAATTTTTGAACTCACAATATTCTGCTTTATAAGGTCTCAGTTTAAGAGTCATGGGCATTGAGTTAATGATATCAGTTTTCTGTAAAAAGTATTAAGGATACTGTCTGGACCTCAGGTACTTCCATCATGCCAGAAGGATGATCCTTGGCAAGCAAAGCAACAACAACAAGAAAACATATAAAACAGCTGATTGGAGCAATATTTTCCCTTAGATGTTCCATGAAATTATGTTGAGTTTCTATAATATGTGAAGGCAGGAGTTATGTTTTTCAGATGTATTAATGTGCGTTGGTAATGGCTGATTACACTGAATTTGAGGGCCAGATTTCACATTGTAATCTCCAGCTGAATATGGTCCCATGCATCTAAATCACTAATGCTGGTCTCACAATCATTTATAAGTTTAAGAAGAAGAAATGTTTGCTTTAAAATGTTAGGCTTTTTCTTGACACTTCCACGTGGTATGATAAGCTTTTACATGTTTTGGAATGAACACTTAAACACAATATTCAATGACTAGGGACTAAATAATAACACATTTGTTTATCTAAAGCATGCATTCAAGCTTCACAGACTTTATTAAGCTGTTTGTGGCAACTCTGTAATGGCCGCTTACTATTTCAGCATTCAATTTTGAATTTAATTCTTTGAAGTTTTTGCATACATTAAACCGATTGCATGTGTCTGCACACTTGCATATTTATGTATATATGTGTATCTGTTTGTTTATTAGTGTAATTAAAATAAATTTGCTTAAACACTTATGATAGAGGTGTTTAGACATTTAACGCTTTGTAACAGTTAGATACTTCTGATGCTGGATCCAAAACAGGGGAGGAAGATTGGAAAATTTAACATTGTGCCAGTAAACACCATGTATTCTCTTAAAATAATTGTTTTTTATCTTATTCTTAAGAAAAATGGTCCTATATTTATGGAAGCATAACAATCCAGTAAAGTGTCACAGGTAATTGTAGTTGGATAGCTTTAAAAATCTAACTGAATATTTTGAAGGAGAAGTTTGTACTACACATCCGCATTCTCAGAAGGTTACTGCTTTCTTGAGCCGGATTGATGATATCTCTAATTCAAGAAAAGATGGCTTTTGAGCACTGAGGTCTGGAAGATAAATTCCACACTTAATGGTATGCCTTGATTTGTTATAGCTCTCAGAAATGTGTCAGTATATTTTTTTCTTATAGTAAAACAGATTCTTCTTTAGGACCATTAGCTCATTTCTTTCTGGGGGAATTTCTGAATTATCTAAGCAGATAAAGGAAGATTCTTTCTGTAGAAATATGTATATTATACTCCTGTTTGTCCAGTATTAGTTCACGTGTATCCACATTTTGTCCAGCTTTTTATTCTAACAGTTGATTCCGTTTTCTACATCTTACTTGGTTTACCTATATGTATACTAGTGCATCCCATGGAGGAGGGCATGGCAACCCACTCGAGTATTCTTGCCTGGAGAATCCCATGGACAGAGGGGCATGGCAGGCTATAGTCCTTAGGATCACAAAGAGTCAGACATGACTGAAACAATTTAGCATGCACTCAAACAAGTACATATAAGTAGTACATAGATTTTTGTCCTAAGGCTTTGCATTTAAATATATTTTCTGATACCTTCTCCTAGTCCTTACTCTCTCTCTTTTTTTTTTTTTCCCCCAGTGGGGGAAAGGGAGAGAATAAAGGCACTATACAGTTGTTAATACTCACCTTAAACTTTTTCTTCGGGTTATGGAGGAAAAATACATTTTCCTTTGGAGTTAATAGATGCTCTTGTCTGCTATCATAACTATGAATTAGTATCTTTAATTCTTGCCTAAAAATTGGTAGCCAGGTTCAGAGACAAATGAGATTCTTCCCTTCTTCATTAGAAAGCTTCTTTACTATTATGTAATCTATTTTTTTCTTAAACCTACAAATATTTGTGAAAAATAAAACAAGGAGGATCATCAGGATTTGCTTTGTCATTTTAAAGTTCTATCTTTGACTATTTCTTAGTTTGGCTCTTTAAAATATGTAATAGTCAAAAACTAAATGATTATGTTTTTCTTTTGAAGCAACTTTCCCAGAAAAATAAAGAGAATAATGTGTGCAGCTACCTAATAATTTGATCAGGTTTCTTTTTCAATTATATTTCATGGTGAACATCTTTAAATCTCAAAAAAATTTTATCCTACAGAGTTAATTCTCTTTAGCTAAAATTTTCATTAATTTTTACTCTTAAAGGTTAATTTCCCATCATTTTAGTCATAAAATAAGTCATATAACTTTTTTTCTTTAATAGCTATAGATGAAAAAGTTTCATTTTATACAGATTTTATTTTTATTCATCACATCATTATATTTTTATGGTTCTTTAATCTTTTGAGGAAATCATATGTCACTTTAGTGTCACAAATATATATTGTAATTTTTCAATGAGAAAAATGAAACTCTTTACAAATACTTTTCACAAATATTTTTCTGTTACATACAATCATTAAATTTTTCAAAGAATAAATTTAAAGCCCATTTTGTTTTTGAGGGGGCAAATACCTTAATAGTGTCTTTGTTAAACTCAAATGCTACCTTTCTGAGTTGAAACACAGTTGCCTAAAAATTGCCCTTCTTTTTACAGAGACTATGTAAGACAGGGCTGATAATCAGGAGAGCGTGGACACTAGGGTGACACCATGATGGCCTCACTCTACTCTTTCCGCTCAGGAAATGGATTTAAGAATATTCATCCACAGAAGTATAGGCTGAGCTTATGAAACTTGAAGTGGTGGAGCCAGATTTGGAATTCTGGCGGGAGCAGCCATTGAAGCTTGGGTCTCTTGGAGGCACTCTCTTCTTCCGACTGGATCTGGTGTTATCTGCATCACTAGGGTCAAACACCACCGTCATGGACTCCATCCTGGTCACAGTGTACAGGCTGCTTTGCCGAGTCGGGTGAAACCTGGTAGTCTTGAGCTCCAGCTCATCATAGCTAGAAACTTCAATGAAAGGACACCAGCGGAATGCTCTCTTGAAGCCTGCCCGAAATCTGAGGAGAAGCAGGCCACAAGAAGAAAAAGTCATATTTTCAAGTGGAAATTTCCTTCAGCTTCTACAGAAAGCTCTGCTTAATGCAATCAAGCCAACTCATTTTTTGAATTTAATTTTCTAGTCTAAATTTTAGCATTTATGCTACAGTATTGGTACTAGTTTTCTAAGTCCTTTTTGTTTGAATTGAATCTTAATTTCCCATTGATTAAAAGCAAGTTGTCAAAGAGTAAAAGTGCAGTATCAATAGTCAATATGCCAAAGAAGCAGTGTAGGTTTCTTCAATAATTTTATACATTTGCATAAGTGATTTAAGCTTTCTGGGTATGGCCCTGAAAAATGACATAGTTTGAAACAGATTCTTATGGTAATAATTACACATTTATAAATTAGACTCATTTAATATTAAAATTAATTGCTCAGCTGGATGTTTTTATCTACTTGCATAAGAAAGTGCAAAATCCTTGGCTTTGTAAGCCATTAAATGAAGTTGATTAAAAACATATGCTCTGCTTTTGGGGTTATTTAAATTGATATATGGTTTGTGCAATTAGTGAAAAAAAAGTAAGAATTAAATAATATTTTTAAGAAACTTAAGGAATGGTGTGGTAGGGGTCTAATAGAGCTGAGAATTTAGGTTGAGTAGCTACTTACACTAAGTCCCATTTCTACTTGTCTACCATATTGGTTTATTGAGGAAATTTTTCACCTTATAAAATTTAACACTACCCCCTCCATGTGCTAACCTTACAACTAAGGTGTTTTTAATCTGGAAACCAAAGTTTACCGTTTTTTCCCAGTCTTAAATTTAATTGTGAATATTTCTCCTTTTCTTTCCAAGTTCACTTTAAAACTAGCTTCCCCTCTTCCAGAGGTTGCACCCTGACTTACTCACTGACTTCATCATACTGGAGGGAGGTTTGGGATTCTTCTCCTTAGTATTGCTTCTGTTACTCTTATGACACCTTCTATTTTGAAGTCTATTTACAAAACACCCTTCTTAATAGAGTCCACTCACATATGCCATCATCTCTCCATCTGTGCATTTTTACAAAGTGTCTTCATTTCTTTGAGGACTTGAGCACACCTTCACCTCACCTCCTTTAATGATAGGACATTTCTTTTTCTTTGACAAGTAATTCTGAAGGATTTGGAGAGAGAATTTGGCCTATACAGAAATCAGCCGTTTAGAACCCCCAAGAGCATTGTTTTGAGGGGGTAATTGTTAAGGTGAGATAGTTCATTAAATAGGGAGGAGTTGGGTTTCCCTGGTGTCTCAGCTGGTAAATAATCTGCCAGCAATGCAGGACCTTGAGTTCGATCCCTGGGTTGGAAAGATCCCATGGAAAAGGGAATGGCTACCCACTCCAGTATTCTGGCCTGGAGAATTCCACAGACTGTGTAGTCCATGGGTTCGCAGAGTCAGATATGACTGAGTGACTTCCACTTTCACTTTTTCACTAGAAAAATACCTAGCTCTGTGCTCCTCTCAGTGAATTTTTCAAGTTTCCATTCCTTTTGAAATTTAACTGTGTACCAAGAAGCTTAAACAATATTATATGCTTTCAGTGAAGCCAGAAGTGACAAGGAACTTGCGTTTGGTAATCTTAGTTTTACCTCTTATTCAGACAGCAGTAGATGATGGGGTTGTACATGGTTGAGCTCATTGCCAGCCAAAAGCTAGCCAGATAGACCTGCTGAATATATTTCCACCTGTTTAGTTGTTGATAGATTGCAGTGAGGATGAAATAAATATGATAAGGCAGCCAGCAGATAGCAAATGTCACCACAACAATAATCATCATTTTTACAACCTGGAAAGAAAGAAAGAGGTCATTTTTGGCAAATATGGAAGTCATTATATTAGTTCTAATAGCTTACTGCAAATCATATTTTGCTACCGATACAATTAAATATATGGCTTGCCTAAGAAATAGTCAATAAGTCAAAAAATGGCAAGGCAATATCGGGAGAGTTACCTAAGTTTCAAGAAAGCATTCTTCTGTCACCTGGTGAATGGGTGGCACTCACTTAAATATAAATATACTTTAATTGGCTTGAAGAAAATAAGTGTTTATAAAAACAACAAAGAGCCTGGGAGCAGAAAGGAGAAAGAGCTAGGATTTGGCTGTGCTAGCCTGCACTATAAAAGAGTGAAGACATTCTATCTAGAGAAACTGACTGTTGAGTGACAGTGGGGGTATATCAGACTGTAGGGGTTGAGCAAGTTCCTCCGTATTTATTATTGCCTGAATATGACTATTCAGATTTCTTTACTTTAATGCCATGCTCACTGGGAAACCTTCAGAATGTTAATTTGGTTTCTTTTGTAGTCGGATATTGGGAAATGTTTCTTTCGACAGTGATAAAGGATATTCACGTTAGTATGAGAAAATATCACTAACTTTAAATTTGTAAGTAGGCAGTTGGCTTATACACCTGGTCTACATATCAACTTCTGTGATTTTGGCAAGCATGGATTATTTCCTCTCTTTCCACACTTTTGAACTACAATATGTTTGAAAGCTCCTGTCAAAGTAGAATGCAATCTCTCCTCCACTGGTCTTTAAATGCCTAAAAAGCATAGAGAATTCTTAATTATCTTAATATTCCCAGCATCTAGCACAGTGTCTAGTGTATTGCTAGAGATAGATAATTAGATATAAGATGAACTGAATAAGGAATGAGTGTACAATTTGTAACAGGAAGTTGAGTGGGAGGAGGTTTTGTATGTCTCTAAATAGGATAAAATAGGATAAAATTTGCTAGACTCAAAGTCATCAACACAGTGATTACTGTGATCACAGTGATCGATACAGTGATTAAAGTGCATAGAAAACCAAGTGGCTTGGCTTGGCTTTCTAAGTGAAAGGGAAAAAATCAGTAACAACATTCTAGAATAACCTCATTTAATATTCCTCATTTACTCAACCAATCTGTTGAGTAAATTTGTTCATACATTTTTTGGGAATTTGGAAAAAGTTTAAAATAATGCACATAAACAAAATAATTTTGAGGTTTACCCATAGTCATATTAGAACACAAAACAGAGAAAGTCCTGATGTAAATGACCTATGTAGCATCTTGAAACTATGAAATACATTATTTAAGTACTGGGTTCATCGTTTGATTGCAAGTGGAGATTCAGATGAAAGTTGACAGGGTTAAAAATCATGAGAGACATGATTCTAGAAATAGACAAAGCATGAAATGGATCAGAGTGGAAGGCAAAGCTTTCCCAAGGGTCTAATCATGGTAACATCTAGGTATCTAGTAATAGGTGATACAAATTGGCCATTAGAGCTGAAAATCCAGAACAGTTCAGTTCAGTTCAGCCGCTCAGTCGTGTCTGACTCTTTACAACCCCATGAACCACAGCACACCAAACCTCCCTGTCCATCACCAACTCCTGGAGTCCACCCAAACCCATGTCCATCGAGTTGGTGATGCCATCCAGCCATCTCATCCTCCCTTCATTCCGTTCTCCTCCTGCCCTCAATCTTTCCTAACATCAGGGTCTTTTCAAATGAGTCAGCTCTTTGCATCAGGTGGCCAAAGTATTGGAGTTTCAGCTTCAACATCAGTCCTTCCAATGAACATCCAGGACTGATCTTTAGGATGGACTGGTGGGATCTCCTTGAAGTCCAAGGGACTCTCAAGAGTCTTCTCCAACACCACAGTTCAAAAGCATCCATTCTTTGGCACACAGCTTTCTTTATAGTCCAACTCTCACATCCATACATGACCACAGGAAAAACCATAGCCTTTATTAGATGGACCTTTGTTGGCAAAGTAATGTCTCTGCTTTTCAATATGCTATCTAGGTTGGTCATAACTTTCCTTCCAAGGAGTAAGCATCTTTCAATTTCATGGCTGCAATCACCATCTGCAGTGATTTTGGAGCCCCCCAAAATAAAGTCTGACACTGTTTCTACTGTTTCCCCATCTATTTCCCATGAAGTGATGGGACCAGATGCCATGATCTTCGTTTTCTGAATGTTGAGCTTTAAGCCAACTTTTTCACTCTCCTCTTTCACTTTCATCAAGAGGCTTTTTGGTTCCTTTTCACTTTCTGCCATAAGGGTGGTGTCATCTGCATATTTGAAGTTATTGATATTTCTCCCAGCAATCTTGATTCCAGCTTGTGCTTCTTCCAGTCCAGCATTTCTCATGACGTACTCTGCATAGCAGTTAAATAAGCAGGGTGACAATATACAGGCTTGACGTACTCCTTTTCCTATTTGGAACCAGTCTGTTGTTCCATGTCCAGTTCTAACTGTTGCTTCCTGACCTGCATACAGGTTTCTCAAGAGGCAGGTCAGGTGGTCTGGTATTCCCATCTCTTTCAGAATTTTCCACAGTTTATTGTGATCCACACAGTCCAAGGCTTTGGCATAGTCAATAAAGCAGAAGTAGATGTTTTTCTGGAACTCTCTTGCTTTTTCCATGATCCAGCGGATGTTGGCAATTTGATCTCTGGTTCCTCTGCCTTTTCTAAAACCAGCTTGAACATCTGGAATTTCGTGGTTCATGTACTGCTGAAGCCTGGCTTGGAGAATTTTGAGCATTAACTTACTAGCATGTGAATGAGTACAATTGTGTGGTAGTTTGAGCATTCTTTGGGATTGGAATGAAAACTGACCTTTTCTAGTCCTGTGGCCACTGCTGTGTTTTCCAAATTTGCTGGCATATCGAGTGCAGCACTTTCACAGCATCATCTTTCAGGATTTGAAATAGCTCAACTGGAATTCCATCATCTCCACTAGCTTTGTTTGTAGTGATGGTTCCTAAGGCCCACTTGACTTCACATTCCAAGATGTCAGGCTCTAGGTGAGTGATCACACCGTTGTGATTATCTGTGTCGTGAAGATCTTTTTTGTACAGTTTTTCTGTGTATTTTTGCCACCTCTTCCTAATATCTTCTGTTTCTGTTAGGTCCATACCATTTCTGTCCTTTATCGAGCCCATCTTTGCATGAAATGTTCCCTGGTATCTCTAATTTTCTTGGAGAGATCTTTGGTGTTTCCCATACTATTGCTTTCCTCTATTTCTTTGCATTGATTGCTGAGGAAGGCTTTCTTATCTCTCCTTGCTATTCTTTGGAACTCTGCATTCAAATGGGTATATATTTCCTTTTCTCCTTTGCTTTTCGCTTCCCTTCTTTCACACTGATTTGTAAGGCCTCCTGAGACAGCCATTTTGCTTTTCCAGATCAGTAGCTCACAAAATGTCATCATTAGCTACATCATGTAAAATGTTTTGATTTTTTTCCATGTTTTTCAATTTCATTTTTTTCTGAATAACTGTGTTCAGAATTCTGCATTTTATCTCTCTCATTTTAATGTATATATTTGTAGAATACAACTTAAGGGGCATATTTAAATATAATTTACATTTATACAATGCTTCACACATCTAACAACTTACTGATTGATTTTCAGTTGGACTTTAGGAAGCTAAGGCAAAGACCAAAAGACTTTACCACAGTGATTCATGAACTCTAAGTTAAATTTTTTAAAACCCAGACTCTTAAGTCTGTTTTTTCTGCTTACAATTAATAACACTTATTGAACGTCTATTGGGTCTAAAAACATAATAGAGAAAGATAATAGGTAGAGAATGAATTCCTTATCCTGAAAAAGATTATGATATAATGAAAAATATTGAAATATAAATTAAAGTACATAGAAATCTGAATATAAACATGTAAATAAAGTAAAAATTAATATTTATGAGACCTTGAAAGTGAAAGTTGCTCAGTCCTGTCGGATTCTTTGCGCCCTCATGGACTATACAGTCCATGGAATTCTTCAGGCCAGAAAATTGGAGTGGGTAGCTTTTTGTTCTCCAGGGGATATTCAATCCAGGGATTGAACCCAGGTCTCCCATATTGCAGGTGGCTTCTTTATCAGCTGAGCCACAAGGGAAGCCCAAGAATACTGGAGTGGGTAGCCTATCCCTTCTCCAGCAGATCTTCCCAACTCAGGAATTGAACTGGGGCCTCCTGCATTGCAGGCAGATACTTTACCAACTGAAAATGGGGAAAGCCCATTTACTCGTTTATTATAAACAGGAATGACTCAATGCACGTTACCTGTAAATCAGGGAAGATCAGGCTGAGTGATATGGGTTTGGTTGATTTTTTTTCATTCTTGAGTATGCGAACATCATACTATTCTTCCAACATGGTACACAGAAGTTCCTGTCCAAGATTATTCTCCCTAGCTCCTCCCCTCCCTCTTGTCCCAGTTATTCTCATTGACTAACAACCTCTTCTCCCACAAACTTTTGCACAATTATCACTTTTTCTATGACCAGCCTATTCAAAATTGCAATCTGTCCTTCCAGCACTCCCTAAACCCCTTAGCCTGTTCTTTATTTTCAGTTTATGTGTCCTGTGTAATTTTTACTTTGTGTCTCCTTATGCTAGAATACTAAAAATAAAAGCAAGAATTTTCTGCTTGTCTTATTTACTTACATATTTCAGTCACGTAGACTAGATTTCACATAAAATTTGTGTTCAGAGTTTTGAAAAAATAAGTTAATTAAAGTGAATAAAAAAAGAAACTAAAAGACACGTAATTGATTAGGTGATGCTCATGATTTTACTCCATCATGAATTACTCGTATCATTTTTCCTCCAACTTTAGATGAGCATATGTAATATACAATGAGTTATTTCCTTTTCCAGGCAAACAAATTCAAGTAATGTGTATGAGTGCACAAGTAGTATTATCAATATATTATTTTGGATGCAGGAATGCATTGCATTTCATTCTGAATAAATGTTAAGAGCAAGAAAAAATATTTATGACAGTGTGAACATGGTTCAAGCTACTATGTTAAATACAGTATCAGCAAATATACATAAAATTGCTTTTACACAGACTAACCGCAAACTCCCTTTGCATGAAATTGTTTTCCAACAATAGCTGAAGAGCTGCAAAGGCTATCAGAATCTTTTAATGTAACTGCCAACCATCAATGTAGAAGTCCAAAAAGAAGGAAAATTAAAGTGCATGTGTAGAAACAGTATCAGATAACTTATAATTCACATACATGTGGCCTTAAGGATTCTGTTGCAAGACATTTAGAAGCTTAGTTGAAGATTCCTAGGAAAAATCTAAAAGAATCTGAGAGAATGGATCTTTTACAGTGAAGCAACTGCTATAGTTTATTTATTGCTATATAATGTTTTAATCATTACTGTGGGTCTCTGCTCATAAAATTTTGTGAAATTATTTCAGATATCAAACTCTCAGGCCCCCAGGTTTGATGTAAATGCAAAAGTAGTCTCTCGGGTGGACAGAATTATTTTGCTTTATGAAATACTGAAATCATGAAATTGTAATCATCTTCCTCATAAAAAGGTGAGGGAAAGAGCACTTTGACACAAACCTTGAGCAATGATAGATGTGTAACTGCTCAGTTCCCCCATGTCTCATGCTTGGATAATGGCACTAGCTCAGATAGGCTCTAAATGCTATTCAGGAAAGTCGGTAGACTTGGATATGTTTTAGGCAAGATAAGAGACTGGGATGAGGATTATTCAAATCTCTCACCATGTCTTAACAAATTTTATTGTGACTTGATACAAAGATGGATTGGCGTTGGGTATTTCTTGAAGCTGAAAGACATATCCAGCTTCTGAGGCAATGGGATTTATTTTCCATGGTGACATGGACTCTTGTGGCTACCCTGCCCTTGGTACAGGCACTTACTAGCAGAAGAAAAAGGGAGATGGGACAAGTGAAGTAGCTCTTGTAACAACACTGCCCCTCTTTAATAGTTTAGAATCCACTTGACTCACATAGGCAGGATTGAATGCATATCAAAAGTTAGTGAGAATAAGCTTTGGGCACCTTTTATTCATATAACTAAGGGAAAAATATTCTTTGATTTTCATATCTTGTGCAGGTTAGACTGGAATGCCTATAGCTGTTCTTATCTATCATATTGAATTAATGCAGGATAGATGATTTTGAGGTTTTTAGTTGTAAAAGAAAAATGGATCAGGCTGCTGCTGCTAAGTCGCTTCAGTCGTGTCCGACTCTGTGTGACCCCATAGACGGCAGCCCACCAGGCTCCCCTGTCGCTGGGATTCTCCAAGCAAGAACACTGGAGTGGGTTGCCATTTCCTTTTCCAGTGCATGAAAGTGAAAAGTGAAAGTGAAGTCACTCAGTCGTGTCCGACTCTTAGCGACCCCATGGACTGCAGCCCACCAGGCTCCCCTGTCCCTGGGATTCTTCAGGCAAGAGTACTGGAGTGGGGTGCCATTGCCTTCTCTTAGGAAATTAAATGAAATATTGCCAACCTTAAAAAAATCTGGGAATTATACTCTTCAAGGCAGAATTTATTCTTTGTAAATGTCTGGATTGGAAATGGTCAACCTATAGTGAGAAGAAACATCCTGTTTTGATTAAAATCTCAGAGCATGTTTTAAAGAACCATCCCATGGGCCTACTACTTCTCTGTAACTTTTGTCTACACAAATGTTCTTAAATGACAAATATATCTCTTTAGGTCAAAATTACATGCCTGCTTTATTCTAGCTTCATATTAGCAAATTATAATATTCTCAAGAATAATATATGGAAAAAATTAATGACAAACATCAAAATATAAAGTAGTGCATCTTAGATTATTTAGGTGGGCTTTTTTGTTGCTTTAGTTTCAAAGAACACATTTTAAAATGTCAATCCCAAGTGAGAAAATAAAACTAAGTAGTAACACTTGTGAAAAAAGTTGAGGGTAGTCCAGAAGATGAGTTGAATTTTCTCAATAATTTCAGAATTAAATGTGAATATTGTGTTAGTGTCATCCAAGAAATTTGACACTGTTGCCAAATCCAGCTAATGTGACTATCCAGTTAACATTAGCTTAGAGCAATGATTGTATGGAATTATGTTAAGGCCAAACAAAAAACCATACATGTATATGCATGGAAATGTGTAAAATGCTTCTGTGTGTGTATGTGTGTGTGTATGTGTGGTATTGTGTTTAGATTCCACTTCTTTACATTTCATTGGTTGTTTCACTTTTAATGTAATTTTAGTTTTCCAATGGAAACAGCCTTTTAAAGTATTATTAATTTCAGGTTTATGATGTTCTGAAGCCAAAACAAAAGGGATGTCACATAAAGGAAGGCAAGAAGACATCAAAAAAGAAAGTACATTAAGGCAAGAGGAATAAAGACTGATGTTATGGGATCATGGCTAGAGATAGAACTTATAGAGGCTTGCTATGGACTGCATTATGTCCCCACCTCCACATTTTTAAAGTTTACTTATCCTTTAATTTATCAAATTTTTTCTAGCTTTATTGAGATATAATTAGCTCATAACATTTTGCAAATTAAAGTGTACAGAGTGATGATTTGATACATGTACATATTGTGAGATGATTATTAACACCTTCATCACCTCACGCAGTTACTTGTGTGTATGTGTGTGTATGTGTGCTTGTTGAGAACATTTAATATCTACTCTGGTGTAACATCTATGAGGCATCCCCAGTGGCTTGTGAACTGGCTTCCTGATGGGATCCATGATGGGTTGGTAGGATCTGAATGCCTTTGCATGTTCAGTTTGGAGCCCTGCCTACTGCTCTCCCAGCTCTCTCCATCCCCTAGTTGTGCAGACCTCCACAGTCCTCTGGATAGAGGGAGACAGAAATGGGCTCTTTGGCAGGGCTCCGCACATCTGAGGAAGCTGAGAACTCATCCGTCATATCCATTACCACCACCACCCTATCCCTCAGGGAGAAATCACAGCTGAGAAGACCCTTTTGGTACCGAGTTGCATCGCCATGGGAAGGACATGATGTGTACAAAGTCAGTTAGTTCCTCTTACTCTTTGCAGGGCATCCAATCTCAGATTATTTTTTAAATTTTGTACTGCAATTTCTCTATTGGAATCCCAGACTTCCACAAAGGTTCTCTGATCCATGGGTGACCATCTAAGTCAGTTTTTTCAAGGGACTCCTGGTTCACAGCTAAGGGCCACTCCAGGGTTTATGGAGTGAACAGAGTTTGAGGTCTATATGTTTATTATCTGACTCCCAGTGGGCAAGACTTGCCAGGTATGGTGCTGGTGACAGAACCAAAGCCAGATGGGGATGTGGCCAAGTCCTCTGAGGTGTGGAGTTGTTTCTGGGTCTATAGCTGGGACCATGGTAGGTAAGCCATCCTCCAGGGTGCAAGTCTATCTTCTCAAAGTGATTCTCATTCTTGTACTGCATGGTGGTTTTAGTCTTCTACCTGGATCCCCCAGCTACCAGAAAGGCACTATTGTTTATGGATAGATTTCCAATTGTTGTTGTTGAAGGGGTATGATGAGGGACATCTTATCTGGCCATCTTGCGGATGTCACTCCCCCAAATTTATATGTTGAAGTCCTAACCTCAGTACCTCAGCGTGTGATGGTATGTGGAGACAGGTCTTCTTTAAAGAGATAATTAAGTTAAAATAAGATCATTAGGGTGGGACCTAAACCAATATAACTGGTGTTCTAAAAGGAAAAGACAATTAGAATACAGACACACAGAAGGAAGACCACGTGAAGACAGAGGGTTGCAGCCATCTGCAAACATGGCTGAAAGACCACTCTTGATGACACTTGAACTTATACTTCTAGCCTCCTGAATTGTGAGAAAATATTTCTGTTGTTTAAAGAGCAGTCTATGTTATTTTGTTATGGCAACCTGAGCAGATTAATACTATGTTTGAAATGCTGAGGACAGTTTAATATGTATGGCTTCATTCCAGCAAAGTAGGAGGCAAAATATTATACATTTTCCTAGTGAAAATAGAGATTTCCAGAGAGATTCTGATTGCCTGAGAATTGCTTTCAGGAAAGTAAAGGACAGACCAGGATCTTTATTTCCATCAGTTGAGCCTCTCTTAGGTTATATATGGCCTTCCTCACAAGCGCTGTTTTCCATGATAATTCCTTTGCAACAGAAATGACAAGCACACAGAAAGCTTACTTGCTGGGCAAGGTGATAGGTTTTTCGTGGTTGTTATACAAATCAAAAATCCAATTGAATCTGTCACTTGAGCTTAGACTGAAGAGTGGTTCCTTTGTTTAAGGCAAAAGGCTTCTTTGTTATACACTTAGATATTCTCTCCTGAAGGAGCAGATCTGGCTTGCTAGTATTTAGAGGAAAATAATTAAAATAGAAAATAGCCTTAAAAATTATATGGTTTATAGAACAATAGAAGTAAATATATTTGCCAATATTTCAGCTATTCAATTAAACAAGACCAATTTCAACAGGGATTAACAAAAAACAAATTGTCATTTATTATGAATATTGGGGCCAAGTCATGTTTTTGAGACTTCTTTCATGGTAGAATAGGGAAGAATGTTGAAATATGGTTTAAAATGTGGTTTACTTTAAAGGCATACATCTAGCAAATAACACAAAAATGTAATGAAATTAAAAGTGTGTGTGTGCTCAGTCATGTCCAACTCTTTGAGGCCCCGTGGACTGTAGACTGCGATGCTTCTCTGTCCATAGAATTTCCCAAGAATACTGCAGTGGGTTGCCATTTTCTACTCCAGTTAAGGTTTAGGATCTTTTGACATACAGAAGGGGAGAGACTCAAGAAAATTTCTGCCTCGATTACCCTTCTACAGAAGAGGGTTTAGGAGAGGAAAGAACTGAAATCAAATGCCAGGTCACCTCATCTTTCTATGTTCTAGAAGTTGCAAAGAGAGATCTGTTTTCTTGAGAATGGGCCTGGCCAGAAAAAGGACTAGGCTGATATCATTTGCAAAATAACAGAGTTCATGTCTTGTTATGTGTTGACATAGCTTGTCCTTTAAAATATATTATTAATATGTTGTTATTAATATATTGTGGTCCAAAATGTTGAGCCAGCCAGTGTCTTTTGCTGTTGACTTTTTATCTTGAAGGTGTGCATCCTTTGTTTTTTTGAAACGGCATAAATCTGGAATATTTGAGATTACTCTTTTCTGTATTTCTGTAGAAAATAAGATCAGTCACTGAAAATTAATTTTTTCTCTACAGTATATGACACACTAAAAAACATGATTTGTAAATGATGCTGTCCTTATTTGTAGTTACCTTGAAATAAATCTGCATGATTTGTACATGCTCACCCTTGGAAAGTCCCAATCCAGTTTCTTTCCCTGTAAAAATTTCTACCTAAGCTTTGGGAGAGTACCTCAAGCTCACTCTTGGAGTAGCTTCCCTCATATTTCTTCATGCAGGTAGGGTTAGATACTTCCTAATTAGACCTAGTGGGCTTCCCAGGTGGCACTAATGGTAAAGAACCCAGCTGCCAGTGCAGGAGGTGTAAGAGAGGCAGGTTCGATCCCTGGGTCAGGAAGATCCATTGAGGAGGACATGGCAGCCCACTCCAATATTCTTATCTGGAGAATCCCAGGGACAGAGGAGCCTGGTGGGTCCTGGTCCATAGGGACCTGGTCCATAGGGATGCAAAGAGCTGGACACGACTGAAGCGACTTAGCACACATACACACAGTTAATCCTGGCATATTATAACACAGATACATATTATTGTCAAGCCTGTTTCTATTTTCTTCTCTCTGGATATGGGAGAGAAGGAAATATAACATGCATTATTAATCTTTGTGTCTCCAAAACTTAACATAGTTCTTGACATTCAATAAATACCTTTTGATTGAGGATATCTTAACTTTACAGTCGATGTTATGAAAATTTTGATTGCAAGAAATATCAGTTATCTTTTTCTTACCAGTGTTTTGCCCTATCATGCACATAATAAGAATTCAAAAACAGTATTTAAGTAAACTTAAAAGCAAAAATTATTTCAAATGTTTTAAACCTAATTAAAATCATTATTATTGCTCTTGGTCTTTATATTTAGCCAGCTATTTAGAAAGAAGGGGCTTCCCTGGTGGCTCAGAGGTTAAAGCGTCTGCCTCCAATGCGCGAGACCCGGGTTCAATCCCTGGGTCGGGAAGATCCCCTGGAGAAGGAAATGGTAACCCACTCCAGTATTCTTGCCTGGAGAATCCCATGGACGGAGAAGGCTGGTAGGCTACAGTCCATGGGGTCGCAAAGA
The DNA here is from genome assembly GCF_042477335.2 of Ovis canadensis. Classification (NCBI taxonomy): domain Eukaryota; kingdom Metazoa; phylum Chordata; class Mammalia; order Artiodactyla; family Bovidae; genus Ovis; species Ovis canadensis. Next base: position 37,448,006 of record NC_091250.1, on the reverse strand, counting down.
GTCGGACATGACTGAGCAACTTCACCTCACCTCACCTCACCTTGGAAAGAACAGTTAAATGAACCATGTAAAGGTATAACCTTAAGAAAGAAGTTCAGTTATCTTTGTTTACTTAATAAATTATATCCTTAAATTACAATTGTTCTACAATAATGCCACTTTTCTAGAGAAACCAAAGCCCTATGCTCTACAGTGCTGAATTAAAAAGAAAATCTATTTTCTGTTTTCACAACACTTACATTATACTAAGTTCAGTTCAGTCGCTCAGTCGTGTCCGTCTCTTTGCGACCCCGTGAATCGCAGCACGACAGGCCTCCCTGTCCATCACCAACTCCCAGAGTTTACCCAAACTCATGTCCATCGAGTTGGTGATGCCCTCCAGCCATCTCACCCTCTGTTGTCCCCTTCTCCTCCTGCCCCCAATCCCTTCCAGCATCAGGGTCTTTTCCAATGAGTCAACTCTTCACATGAGGTGGCCAAAGTATTGGAGTTTCAGCTCCAGCATCAGTCCATCCAATGAACACACAGGACTGATCTCATTTAGGATGGACTGGTTGGATCTCCTTGCAGTCTAAGGGACTCTCAAGAATCTTCTCCAACACCACACTTCAAAAGCATCAATTCTTCGGCACTCAGCTTTCTTCACAGTCCAACTCTCACATCCATACATGACCACTGGAAAAACCATAGCCTTGACCAAATGGGCCTTTGTTGGCAAAGTAATGTCTCTGCTTTTGAATATGCTATCTAGGTTGGTCATAACTTTCCTTCCAAGGAGCAAGCATCTTTTAACTTCATGGCTGCAATCACCATCTGCAGTGATTTTGGAGCCCCCCCAAAATAAAGTCTGACACCATTTCCACTATTTCCCCATCTATTTACCAAAGCCATGAAGTGGTGGGACCAGATGCCATGATCTTCGATTTCTGAACGTTGAGCTTTAAGCCAACTTTTTCACTCTTCTCTTTCACTTTCGTCAAGAAGCTTTTTAGTTCATCTTCACTTTTGGGATTGGAATGAAAACTGACCTTTTCCAGTCCTGTGGCCATAAGAGAGATATTTGTCTGCATCGCTCATTGCATTCTATTTCAGTGGTGGCCAGAGAAACTATTTCCATACACAAACTTACTTTTATAACATGTGTGATTGTGTCAGTGAAGATTTATTTATACCCTAGGGGAAATATAAGTCAAAAATACATATTCTAGAAGCTTGTACTTTCTTCTCTTAATAGAAGCAATGGTAAAAAAGAAAGAACTTGCTTTTTAATTTTTTAATTTTTGCAATGTTGTGTTGGTTTCTGATTGCAAATCAAAACTACAGTGAGGTATCAGCTCACAGCAGTCAGAATGGCTATCATCAAAAAATCTACAAACAATAGATGCTGGAGAGGATGTGGAGAAAAGGGAACCCTGCTGCACAGTTGGCGGGAATGTAAACTGCTACAGCCAATCTGCAGAGAAGATTATGGAAATTCCTCAAAAAACTAGAACTTGCTTTTTATTGAAAGGAGTAACTCAGAAAATAATAACAATATGTAGGTACATTTATTTTTATAAGACTATTTAAAAAACAGGATGATAGATAAATAAATGATAAATAAAACTTCAAAAAGTAAAAGTAAGGGACAAACACTTGCTTCCTGAAGCAGAAGGGAAACTAAGACTTGTTGAGGCCCTTTTATGTGCCAGGTACTCTGCTTCCACTGTATGCATTATATGCTCATTTTAATTAATGCTATTGGTATATATTAGCAGTGCCTAGCTAGCCATGTTTTAATTGTGAAATGTCTAGTGGGCACAAATTTATTTTCTAATAGAGAGTTGCAGAGGTTGATTCTGGAGGTAAAGGTAAATAGAACATTTTTCTGCACATGAAATTCTATTCAAGTGAGTGACTCCACATTGCTAAGCTAGACCTCTCTTCTAACCTGTTATTTTTTGCCTTGTGATGCTTAGATACTTTGCAAATCTGTTTGTGTTTTGATGTATTTCTTCACTTTTCCATGGTAACGTCTTTCAACAACTGGAATTTTAAATTTAAAAATGATACATGTAATCTCCTTATTTTCATGCCATAATTAAGAGATCTTATCTTTTCTGTTTTAGTCCATGAAGTAAACTTAATCTAGGTACTCTGGTTCTTTGTCTTGTTTCTAGCAGGTAGATTTCTCAAGGTTTGGTTTTAATTTCCTTTTTGTAAGTCCAGGCTCTATCACTCTTTGCCTGTAAAGATAAACTGAAAGTGTTCTTAAATCTGGGCATCATAGAAGGAGCACAGGCTTCTCTCCTGTTGGACAGCTATGTGTCCTCAGAAGACGGAGCAATCTGCCCCATGTGTCCCTGCTGCTGCTGCTGCTAAGTCACTTCAGTCGTGTCCGACTCTGTGCGACCCCATAGATGGCAGCCCAGCAGGCTCCCCCGTCCCTGGGATTCTGCAGGCAAGAACACTGGAGTGGGTTCCCCTTTCCTATTCCGCATGCATCCCTAGTGGGTGCATTAGCCCTCTCACAGTCTCAGAAATAATGAGGTTGTTGTATAAAACCCTCTACTTTTCTCCCCTTGATTGCAGAACCCACTTGGCTTTACACACTCCTCTGAGCTCTGCCCACTGTCCTATCACAGTTTCTGTTTCACTCAGGAGATTTAGTAAGTGGCAGACGAGAAGGTAGAATTCAGGCCACCATCTTCCCCAACAGATAATCTGTCTGAATATCTCAAAGACATCAAAGTTTTATGTATTAAAGATATCAAAGATTTCTGTATTAGAAAAGCTCCCTTCATTCTCCTCTCCCCCTCCACCCCACCTCCAAAGCTGTTCTTTCTGTGAACTTCCCTATCTTAGTAAATGGTCCCACCACCCATCTAGAGAGTTAGAAGTCATGCTTGTTTCTTTGCATCTGCTCATTTTCACTGCCCCTTTTAATACCTAGGCAAATCCTGTAGGCCATGTCACCAAGATATCTTAGCCTTTTTGTCTTAGCTCTATTACAATAACCTCTGACAAAGATCATTATCTTTCTCCTGGACAAATGCAATAACCACCAAATTGGATTTTACTGAAAGCGTGAACTTTCGCTTCAATTTGAAGCAGACTTTGAAGTCTGCGTTGCACAGTGGTGTACAGCAGTGTCAAGAGCACTGGACTCAAATACTTTGATTTAAATCTAGGCCCTGATTGTAAATAGCTATGTAAAATTGGGTAAATGACTTAAATCTTTCTGAACATCAATAATCTTGTTAGTAAAGAAGAGATAAGAACACTCATCACACAGGGGATTGTGAGGATTAAGTGGAAATGAGACTGCCAGGCTCATAAAATACTCAGGGCATGCTGAGGTATTCATTTTTACTTCATTCCCAAGAACTGACTAACTTATAAGCATATTTCAAAGTCATTGGTACTATGGCCTAAAATGATTATGAATTTTGTAAAGGCAAAGGAGCGCTCTGGTGGTGGGCTGGGGGATAAGAGGTAAAGTGAAGATTGGGTACTGAAGAACTCAGGTTTTCTGTTAAATTTTGTGATAAAAGTTATACAGACAATAGGAGTTTTAAAAACAGCTCTTTTTAAGAATCATAATTCCTGCTCTCTGTGTTTATATGATTGTGACTAGAAGTAGAGATATATGGAGATGGCATCAAATCCATGTTTTAAGCCCAGTCATTTTATAGTTAAACAACGACTTTGTCACTTCAATACAGCATATTTCTATAAAAGCGCAAGATAACATATTCCTTGAAAAGCTTTTCTATAAGAAAAATGATTAAAATTTTTACAAGAGGAGGAAAAAGAAAAATAAATATTCTCTTCCTGATATATATTTGTTTTATACTAGATAATTAGAAAATTGAAATTTATTTAATGAAACATTAATTTAACAACAAAAAGACCATAAATATTTTTAAAAGGTAAAAATACTTAGACTCACCTGGCCATTTATTTATTATCTATAATATTTACAGCATAAAATTAATCCAAAGCATATAATCTCAGTATCTTTTTATTGGTATTTAAGATTTCAATTTGTTTGCAAAGTTTATCTGACAAAAATAAAAATTAATCTGTCTATATATTTATTCTTTTATATACATAATAATTTCAGGAAAAGAGAAATGTCCTATATTCTAACAATTCCAGAAGTATGTTTTGAAACATCAAATTTAAGTCTTCAGGATATGACAGGAAAATTGGGGAGAAGGAAATGGCAACCCACGTCAGTACTCTTGCCTAGAAAATCCCATGGATGGAGGAGCCTGGTGTCCATAGGGTTGCAAAGAGTTGGACACGACTGAGTGACTTCACTTTCCAGAAAATTAGCTTCTTAATCCTTGACTGCTCCTGCAAAGTGCAGGACAAAACTATGAGCAGTTAATTAGGCGAAAAACAGTTGAAACCTTTGAAGAGTGGAGATATTTTAGCAGCTACCCCTCATAAGGGAGATAGAATTCAGAGTTTGAGTCTCATCAGACTAGAGTCTCAGGAAACAACTTGGGTTTTCCTAGAAGTTCTGGGCCTTAGGAATAAATACTGTGCCAACGATTAAGAGATTAACCTTAACACCAAGGGCAAAAGTAAAATTGATTCATCCTTAAAAAGTATCAAACCTCTGCAGATTTGAATGATGAACTGGCAATTTAACTGCCTGCTAAGAGCAAGCACTGCATTTTTCAGATGAACAGCAGTCTGTGTATTATCATGTCTCATAGTATTCAGTATACCCCCTCAGATGGGCATACATGCAAAGGAATTAAAAATGTGATCATAATCAGGAAAAAACAAATCAGGTTTTGCAATTAATAGGTAAAGCCTTTAAATAACTATGATAAATATGTTAAGTGAAGTACTTACAGGAACAGATGGTTATAGTGAATTAAAAAGTGGAGAATTTCAGGAGATAAGTGAAAACTGTAAACTAAAAAATTCATGTAAAAATATTAGAACAATATCTGAAGTCATCTAATAAAGTCCTAGATGTTTCATTTCAATTCTGATTATGTAAATATTGGATAATACATACTAGATAATGCTTGATTCATTTTGTCAGTATCTCTTATCACTTTCCAAGATTGTACTCCCAGCAAAAGACATTTATTTTGTTTCCACTACTACTAGAAGAGAAAACACTTTTTTAGGATCACTGAAGTGCTAAATTCACATTAATTGTTTCTCTTTCTGGCCAGTGTCTATTCTTGCTGCTGCTGCTGCTGCTAAGTCCCTTCAGTCATGTCCGATTCTGTGCGACACCATAGATGGCAGCCCATTAGGCTCCCCCATTCCTGGGACTCTACAGGCAAGAACACTGGAGTGGGTTGCCATTTCCTTCTTCAATGCATGAAAGTGAAAAGGGAAAGTGAAGTCGCTCAGTCATGTCCAACTCTTAGCGACCCCATGGACTGCAGCCTACCAGGCTCGTCCATCCAGGGGATTTTCCTGGCAAGAGTACTGGAGTGGGGTGCCATTGCCTTCTCTTCTAGCAAGTCATAAAACTTGGTACATTAATTGTACCAAGAATTGGTACATTAATCAAAAATGATTGCTTCTTCTCAGGAAAGCTATGACAAACCTAGACAGCGTATAAAAAGCAAAGACATCACTTTGCCAACAAAGGTCTGTATAGTGAAGGCATTGGTATTTCCAGGGCCTGCAGTTGGATTGCTCCCATTTGGAGAAGTGCAGAGTGACTGCCCAGTTGGGTGGGAACAAAGCTCAAGTGATCGTGGCCGCAGTAGAACCGTGCCTGCAGGTTCATCTCATGGCCTTGGACACTAAGGCAGAGTGCCAAAGAATTGATGCTTTTGAACTATGGTACTGGAGAAGACTCTTGAGAGTCCCTTGGACTGCAAGTAGATCAAACCAGTCAATAGCTCCAATACTTTGACCACCTGATACAAAGAGCAGACTCACTGGAAAAGACCCAGATTCTGGGAGAGATTGAAGGCAGGAGGAGAAGGGGATGATGGTTGGATGGCATCACTGATTCAATGGACATGAACTTGGGCAAACTCTGGGAGATGGGGAAGGACAGGGAAGCCTGGTGTGCTGTAGCCCATGGGGTTGCAAAGAGTTGGACACGACTTGGCGACTGAACACTAACAAAAATGAAAACCAGATTTGGAGAGTCAAAATGAGGCATGATCTTTTAATATTTTGAGTCATAGATGTTAGAAGATCATGAATCATTTGAGTTGTGGTTTAAGACAAGCAAACAAAGAAACTTAGAAAACTTTCATTCATTTTGAAATATTTCATCCTTCATAATAAGCATGACCTTTCACATGCAATAATAATTCTTTTTAAAGTAATGATTCACTTGAGCTCTTAAGCTTTGTAAAATTTGTTGGAAGAGCTAGTTCAGCAAATTGATGTTTCCTGTATAATGTAAATTGCATGCTAGAGTTTGCCATGTGATATAATAGGAGCACATGGACAAGCACTGAATGCAGATTGGGGGTGGAAGTTTGAAAGAGGCTTTCTAAAGGAGGAAGTGCCTGTGATACAGTTTTAAAGACCTATAGGAAATAGCCAGGTGAGAGAAGCAGGAAAGGAGTGGGAGCGAGGGGAGAAGAGTGCCCTAGTCACCGAAATAAAATATGCAAAGCTCAGGCCTGCCTATAGCACTCAAACAGTTTGACGGTGATTTAGTGCATAATATTATTATGAGATATGCTGATGGAGAAAGTGAGAGAGAGAGAGATAGAAGTTAGATTAGGGAGGACTAGAGAAGCTACTAAAGGACTTTTAAGGAGAGTATTAATAAATTTGGGGCTTCCTGGTAGCTCAGATGGTAAAGAATCTACCTGCAACAAAGGAGATCCTGGTTCGATCCCTGGGTTGAGAATATCCCCTGGAGAAGGGAACGGCAACCCACTCCAGTATTCTTGCTTGGAGAATCCAATGGACAGAGGAGCCTGGTATTCTACAGTCCATGGGGTTGCAAAGAGTCTGACACGACTGAGAGACTAAACACACATGCATATTAATAAATTCAGATTTCATAAAGATTACTTTGAAGACAGTGTAATATCAGTTTTATTTGAATCAGATCTAATGGATGCAGGAAGATCTTTAGTTGACAAGCATATTAATCTAGGCAAGAAGCTGTGGGTGTATGCACAGTTGTGTCTGATACTTTGCAACCCTATAGACTGTAGCCCACCAGGCTCCTCTGCCTATGGAATTTTTCAGGCAAGAATATTGTAGTGGGTTATCGTTTCCTACTCCAAGGGATCTTCCTGATCTAGGGACTGAACCCATATCTCTTGTGTCTCCTCCATTGACAGGCAGATTATTTACCACTAGCGCCACCTGGGAAGGCCACTTTACTAGGCAAGAAACTATGTAGGTCTAAACATAAGTGAAGCAGGAGCTTAGGCAAGAAAAATATATATTTGAGTGCTTTCAGAGTTAATTTAAAGGACTTTGTAATTAACTGGATTTCAGCTGAGGAAAGAGAGATGTTACAGATCATTTCCAGTTTCTTTCGTCTTTGGCTACTCTATGGAGTATTACTCACAGTAATATTCCTCACAGTAATATTTTGTGAAATGTGAAGAGTTTCAAAGAATTGATGAAAATGATTATTTCATTTTGACAAGCTTATTTTGAAGTGTCTGTTATCCATAGCCCTGGTGTGAGAGATGGTTAATAGGACTTAAAGCTGGAGCTCAGAGCCTGAATCTTAGAGGTCTAGATATGAACAGAATCTTAATGTCAATTTGGAAGTATTTTTCCAAAGGTGTTAATGTCCTGGGAGTGGATGAATTTATCCAAATAAGACTGTATTTGAAAGCTATAAAAATGTGAAGAATTGGCTTCTGCGGTAAAGAACAGCATTTACGTGGTAGAGGAAGGAAAGTGAGCAAAGGATACTAAAGAGGCGTGGCCTGAGGGGAGAAAGGAGGTAAATAACATGGGAGGAGAGACTTCTGAAGTGGAGAGGGATCAAAAGGTTTCTGTAGTGTCAGTCTGGTCAAGGACTGAATATATCCAGTGAAGTTAGCAACAAAGAAGGCAAAGCTAACTTTGCAAGACTGGTTTCAGCAGAATGGTATGTTGTAAGTCACAAGGCATTAACCAGAGGAGTAAAAGATTGGTAAACAGGAGAGAGCAAATGTGAGCAAAACAAGATGGAAGAGCTGTGCTTACATTTTGAAAGGGAAGTAACATGAAAGAGGTCATGGTTCAGAAAAGAAATGGTTCAATTGAGGGATGACTGCTCTTGAGAAGGAGGTGCTAAGGATCTGGAACACAGCTAATGCATGGATGAAGAAGAGAAGACAGTGACGGAGGACGAAGGCAGCCACTTGACGAGGTTGCGGACAGTGAGCCTCGCCAGCAGTCCATGACCACTTGAACCCCCATCCCCACACTGAAGGGAATCCAGATATGATACTGCGGAAGAGCTATGTTGTGAAGATGTGGAGCTTAGTTGCAAGGAGCGATCATACCCAGAAGAGACCAGTGTCAAGGTAACAGGGTAAGGGTATTCATTAGCTGTAAGGATCACACTTCCAAAAATAAAATGAAGCACATAGTTTTATCCAAAATGAACTGTAAGGAAAAATGATCAACGGGAATGTTGTGAATTCATTTGCTCTATCTACCTGCTCTCAAACAAATACCTACAACTCTCAGGATAAAGGATTCAAACTGAATAGATTAATTGTTTCCTAATACTTAGAGCTAATATAAATTCAGCTATCAATATAAGCTTTTTCCTACTCAACTAGTATAACCTGGTACTTTAGTTTGGATGAAAAAAATGATTGTGTGTGAAGCCATCCATTTCAGAGAAGTGAGAATCTGATAAGTGCTGTTAAATCGCCCAAAGACACAGACTCTGTGACTTTCCTCTAAAACTTTAAAATGTTATTAACAAATTCATGTGTGGAAAATAGTTCCTTTTGTGTATGATTTTTTTTTTTGCTTTATTATCACAGAATATAATAGAGCAGCCATTGCTATACCTTATATGTATTCAGAAATGAAATCATGTAGTAAAACTCCTAAACTATGCTTCTTATCTCAGGCTATGAGACTTGCTGCTGCTGCTGCTAAGTCGCTTCAGCCGTGTCTGACTCTGTGCAACCCTATAGATGGAAGCCCACCAGGCTCCCCCGTCCCTGGGATTCTCCAGGGAAGAACACTGGAGTGGGTTGCCATTTCCTTCTCCAATGCATGAAAGTGGAAAGTGAAAGTGAAGTTGCTCAGTTGTGTCCAACTCAGCGACCCCGTGGACTGCAGCCCACCAGGCTTCTCCGTCCATGGAATTTTCCAGACGAGAGTACTGGGTTGGGTTGCCATTGCCTTCTCCAATGAGACTTGAAGAAGGTATAGGGTGAACACCTTTTCCTTTGAATCATTTGCTCAAAACTGCCTAAATTCTCAGATATAGAAAACAGATAAAAAAGCAAAAGAAATGGAATTGTGAGGTATAGGGTCTCTCATTCATTGTATTATAGGTGATCCTTAAGCGAATGTAAGTTCTCTTTTATTTATTTATTAACTCAAAGCACCAGAGTTTGTGCTCATTGTACTTAATACTTCCTAGTGAAAATATGCGGTCTGGTAATGAGATGTTCCAGGAGATGCCTCATGAAATCTTATGTCTAAGAAGATAGACTGTGATGTTCCAGGTTATTGTAATGATGGAGATCTGGTTTGTATTTTCAGTCAAGTAAAGGATCTTCTTCTGCTGCTGCTGCTAAGTCGCTTTAGTCGTGTCCGACTCTGTGCGACCCCATAGACGGCAGCCCACGAGGCTCCCCTGTCCCTGAGATTCTCTAGGCAAGAACACTGGAGTGGGTTGCCATTTCCTTCTCCAATGCATGAAAGTGAAAAGTGAAAGTGAAGTTGCTCAGTCGTGTCTGACTCTTAGCGACTCCATGGACTGTAGCCCACCAGGCTCCTCTGTCCATGGGATTTTCCAGGCAAGAGTGCTGGAGTGGGGTGCCACTGCCTTCTCTGAAAGGATCTTCTAGTTCTCCATAAAGCCTTGTCTAAAATAAAATACTCTCCCTTGTTCAAGCTGGATTAACTGTGGCATACAAACTAATGGTCACCAATCATTAGTTTTCAATTTCCAAATGATGCACTGTGTATGTAGGGAATTATTATCACTTGATTTTCTGCTTTTTAACCAGCATGGGTGGCATTTGAAGGATGTTTATGCTAATGAATACTGGGGTTCCTATTCCCTTTGGTATGCAACTACTATTCTGTCCATTGTTTTCAGTTCTTTTCAGATGCTGTTTTCCTTTACAAATTTAATATGTGAAACATATTCCTTTAAGGTATCAGTGAAAATCCTTGTTTTCATCTGAGCTTAGATGGCTGTGGCAAAAAGGCTTTAGAAATCCTTATTTCAGAAGCTTATATAATTTGTATGATTCATATTTCAGAGCATGTTGGAGGATGATGAAATAATGAGGGCAATACCTGAGAATCCAAAGTTAAGAAGGATCCATAATATATTATTTCACCAGTTCTAAATATTTCCAAATAGAAACAGATTAAAGAAAAGTTTGGGAGAAGTACAAAAGTACAAATTTGAAAATCTGTAAGTTTGGAAATATACTGAGCGAAGCATACAGAAGTACAGAGAATCATAGTCCTTTGGGGATCTACGGCTTACACAAAGTACTAGAAGACAGTCTCTATGAAATCTTTTCACAAGTGAAATGAAAATTGAAAACAGTAGAAGAAAAACCTACGGAAAGACTTGGAGCAAGTAATTAGAATTACATCCATAAAGGGTTCACGTGCTACCTGGTATGACAGAAACAGTAACAACAACAGCAACGCCAGCATTAGTTTTCTATTTATAGTCCTCTCCTGACTTGAAGGAGAGTGAAAGTGGGTCTATGAAGATTATTTTGTCTGCTGAGAAGGGTAGTGGATATAAATGGGGATTGTAAGTTTGGAATCCTTTGAATCATAGGATCTGTACTACAGTTTGAATTGTAGGAACTGTGCTGGATTTGTTTGGAAAAATTATGGGTGAATGATCTTTCTGAGACAGAGAAATAGAAATAGATCAAGGAGAGACTACAAGAAGGAAGTGTAAAGAGGGAGAAGGAAAGTGGGAAGGAGAAGAAGAGGGAAAGAGAGACATGTACATATTAATATAGTCACCCTCCCTGGTGGTGCAGAGGTTAAAGCGCCTGCCTGCAATGTGGGAGACCAGGATTCCCAGAGGTTAAAGCGTCTGCCTGCAATGTGGGAGACCAGGGTTCGATCCCTGGGTCAGGAAGATCCCCTGGAGAAGGAAATGGCAACCCACTCCAGTATTCTTGCCTGGAGAATCCCATGGACAGAGGAGCTTGGTGGGCTACAGTCCACGGGTCGCAAAGAGTCGGACACGACTGAGCGACTTCACTTTCACTTTCAGGAGCTGACTAGAGATGAAATGCCAGAGGAGTTTTGTGTTCTGAGGGGCAAATTCTTTGGACTAACATACAAAATCCTCAGTAAAATTTGCATCTCTCATTCAGGTTACTTGAAAATGAAAAAAGAAAAAGTGATAGACATGAAGTTAGTTAAAATTTGGGTCATATAAACAATGGTAAGTGAAAATAGGTTATTGGGAACTAGCTATCCTACAAAATTAAGGGTAAGAATCACATAGAGCACTACGTGGAGGTAGACAGGTGTGAGTCTAGACTCTTCTAAAGATTGCACTGTCCCCTGATGCAAAAAATAAGTAAAGATGGAAAGGTAAAATAATTTCAAAAAGAACTGTCTCTTCCAAGGCAGGAATGAAGAAGGAGGGGTCAAGGAGAAAGAGGAAATAGAAGCATTCTCAAAAGTAAATTGCCCACTGGCAATGAGATAAAGGAGTAAAACGTTCAAGTCAAACAAACAGAAAGGCAGTTTCATCAGTTTTCTTTCTGCTCAAGGATACGCTGTTAGAATGAAGTGGAGAGGGGTGATACACTGGTCTCTCGTTAAAGAGTGCTTGCACAGGCCAAGGATCATGTACCTTCATCAGAGAGCAGAACTCCTCCGTGGTGCCCAGAAGCCCTTGACTCTATCAACCTGTGTGTCCTTGCTGTCAACCAGGGGGACACTAAGAAAGAAATGTACTCACGTATTCTTTACATTTTAGAAAGGAGTTTTATTTTCAGGAAAATTATTTATACCCGATGTTACCAGCTAAGGGGCTGGAGTAGAATGGGAGGCTTGTGGAAATATTTGCTAGGCTACTAAAACTGTTTTGGAGATACTCACCACTTAAGAGCGAGAGTATAACCCCTGCAATCCATCATTCTGTTAACTGAACCTCTCAATTATTTTCTCAACTAGGCAATTTATATTTGATGTTGATAAAGTTAGTCTCGCAGAATTCTGAAGTGTTTTTTCCCTCTAAGACAGAGGCAATTTTTTTTTTTTCTCCAACGTAGTTTGATGTTAAGGGAATTCGGAATTTTACAATGACAGGTATATGCATGGCATAAATTCTTTTTACTAACTTAAATTTTCAGTTTACTGGAATACTATATCAAAATTGTATACAATGGGGGAGATCCTATATATTTTACTTGTGGCAGGCCTAAGAAATGTTTTCATTTAATGAAATATAGAAAACTTTCAAGAACAGTTTAATTTATTCAGCAGTAGATGAGTAAACCGCATTTTTAGTTCTGAGGGTATTAATATAATCCTGAAGACATGCATTTTGTCCAGAAGAGTCAGACCAAAATCTTTCCTCTGTGTGCTGGGTCTAGGGGTAGAGCATCAGGTTGGAACTCAGGAGAGTTAGTTCTCCTCCTAATAATTTTTGACCTTTAGCAAATCACATTACATGCCTACATTTTCTCATGTATAAAATGAGAAAGTAGCTGATTCACAAAACTTCATTCTTTCATTATTTATTAATTCACTATCCATCCATCCATCCAGAAAGCATTATGTTAGGCACCAAGGAGATAATGGTGAGTGTAGCACATCTCTTGATTAGTAGTCTACACCAGATCTGAGAATTTACCTGTAATAAAATGCCCCACATTTCTTAGAGGTATTACTAAGCATCATTTTAATTTAACCTAATTTTAAAGTACCTTATTCTTTCCTCCTCTATATTTTTTGTATACTGGAACAGTACTTGAACTTACTTGAAAATGAGGTTTAATTATAAACTGAAAAAGTGTTGATGGTTATTAGATGATATATTATTGTTGACATAGTGAAATTTCAATCATTCACACATAATCTAGTTAAGACTATTTAAATTTACTTTAAGAACTACTCAAGCAAGGTAAAATAGGAGAATATGATTAACACTTGGCAATGGGAATTAGTTTTAGGAGCAGGGAAAAGACAGCATATTCAAGGAGATTTACCTTTATCAGATTAGAAGTGGAAAACATTGAAATGCATTTTGTCAGGAAGAGACTCAGAAGACCTTCACATTGCTGGGTTTCAAGGAAGAATTTTCAGATGGACATTTTTAAGGTCCTGGCGGGCATCCTACATCTGGCAATGTACAGATTGAAGCAGTGGGCAAAGAGAGATGGGTGATTGGCGTAAGATATGTGACCTAAGTCAAGAATCTTGTCAACCGAAAACCTGCACTAAAAGCTGGATGAAAGGATATGAATAATAGCCAGTTCATGGAAGCAACCTAGATGTCTATCAGCAGACCAATGGGTAAGAAAGCTGTGGTACATATACACAATGGAGTATTACTCAGCCATTAAAAAGAATATATTTGAATCAGTTCTAATGAGGTGGATGAAACTGGAGCCGATTATACAGAGTGAAGTAAGCCAGAAAGAAAAACACCAATACAGTATACTAATGCATATATATGGAATTTAGAAAGATGGTAACCATAACCCTGTATGTGAGACAGCAAAAGAGACACAGATGTATAGAACAGTTTTTTGGACTCTGTGGGAGAGGGCGAGGGTGGGATGATTTGGGAGAAAGGCATTGAAACATGTATAATATCATATGTGAAATGAATCACCAGTCCAGGTTTGATGCATGATACAGGATGCTCGGTGCTAGTGCACTGGGATGACCCAGAGGGATGGTATGGGGAGGGAGGTGGGAGGGGGATTCAGGATGGGGAACACGTTTGCACCCGTGGCAGATTCATGTTGATGTATGGCAAAACCAATACAATATTGTAAAGTAATTAGCCTCCAATTAAAATAAATACATTTATATTAAAAAAAAGAAAGGACATGAACAAAGAAAACCATACATTAAAGTACAAAGACCAATCTATTCCCATATAAGAGAAAGGCAGAAGAGAGTTTTAGCCTTAAGTACAAATCTAACAACTGGGCTTCCCAGGTGGTGCTAGTGGTAAAGACTCTGCCTCTTTCCACCTTGCTAGATTCTCCTCAAGTAAATGTATCTTCTTCATCCAAAACTGCTATATTTTCTCACAGGCTTCATACTTCTTGTCAAAAATGCCCTAATTTTCACAGTGATTGAGTCTTTAAAGAGAATTTGTCAATTTCCTCTCCCTCAGTCTTCTGATCAAACATGATTATTTTAAAAGTTTTTTTTTTCCCCCACATAGTTTTTCAGTTGCTAAGTTGTGTCCTACTCTTTGACACCCCATAGACTGCAGCATGCCAGGCTTCCCCATCCTTCATTATTTCCCGGAATTTGCTCAAATTCATGTCTACTAAGTTGGTGATGCTATCCAACCATGTCATCCTCTGCCACCTCCTTCCCCTTTTGCTTTCAGTCTTTCCCAGCATCAGGGTCTTCCAATGAGTGGGTTCTTCACATCAGGTGGCCAAAGTATTGGAGATTCAGCTTCAGCATCAGTCCTTCCAATAAATATTCAGGGTTTTCCAGACTGATCCCTTCTATTTTGCCATGACTTTTTCTAGGTTCAACATTTCTGCTCATCTTTCTTTAAAATAAAATATTTTCCATCTATTCCAGAATATTATCATGAGGTAAAGTTTAAAAAATGTGTATAGATTGCATTCTATAAAAATAGAATTGGCAAAAAAAGGAAAAAAAATTGGAAAGAATTTTCTTCACAGATTCTGAGCTAGTTTTGGACTCCATGATTGCTCTCTTGCTTTGCCATCTAGGGCACATATATTTATCATGTGCACTTTACATGCATTCATATATACATATTTATAGAAGTAATGGATAGAGAACTACTACATGTAAACAACATGACATTGCACTATAAATTGATGCTCTATGTATTAATATTTCCTGTGATTTTCCTTCCTGTTTCTGTCCCACTAGTGTGCCTATGAAACACCTACCTAAGCATAGGTCAAAGCATGTATTTTTTTCTTTCCTCAAACTAGATAGGGCTAGAGGTAGGAGAAGAAGGATGTGGAGGGGTGGCTGAGACCAGAGAGAAAAAGTATAAGAACTGAAGTCCAACAAAGTAGAAGGAGAGCAAATTTTATTTTTGAGTGGGGGATGCTTCATGCTGAACTGACCCTAAGTGTTGATCTTCCCATTCCAATCTGCACAGTATCCTTGCAAACAACAGTATAATATGAGTGACTGGTTACTTCAGTCAGTTCAGTTTGGTCGCTCAGTCATGTCTGACTCTTTGCAACCCCATGAAACGCAGCATGCCAGGCCTCCCTGTCCATCACCAACTCCTGGAGTCCACCCAAACCCATGTCCATTGAGTCGGTGATGCCATCCAACCATCTGATCCTCTGTTGTTCCCTTCTCTGCCTGCCATCAATCTTTCCCAGCATCAGGGTCTTTTCCACTGAGTCAGCTCTTTGCATCAGGTGGCTAAAGTATTGGAGTTTCAGCTTCAACATCAGCCCTTCCAATGAACACTCAGGACTGGTCTCCTTTAGAATGGACTGATTGGATCTTCTTGCAGTCCAAGGGACTCTCAAGAGTCTTCTCCATCACCACAGTTCAAAAGCATCAATTCTCCGATGCTCAGCTTCCTTCACAGTCCAACTCTCACATCCATACATGACCACTGGAAAAACCATAGCCTTGACTAGATGGACCTTTGTTGGCAAAGTAATGTCTCTGCTTTTTAATATGCTATCTAGGTTGGTCATAACTTTCCTTCCAAGGAGTAAGTGTTTTTTAATTTCATGGCTGCAATCACCATCTGCAGTGATTTTGGAGGCCAGAAAAATAAAAGTCAGCCACTGTTTCCACTGTTTCCCCATCTATTTGCCACGAAGTGCTGGGACTGGATGCCATGACCTTAGTTTTCTGAATGTTGAGCTTTAAGCCAACTTTTTCTTTCTTTCTTTCTTTTACTTTCATCAAGAGGTTTTTTCGTTCTTCTTCACTTTCTGCCATAAGAGTGGTGTCATCTGCATATCTGAAGTTATTGATATTTCTCCCAGCAATCTTGATTCCAGCTTGTGCTTCATCCAGCCCAGTGTTTCTCATGATGTACTCTGCATAGAAGTTAAATAAGCAGGGTGACAATATACAGCCTTGACATACTCTTTTTCCTATTTGGAACCAGTCTGTTGTTCCATGTCCAGTTCTAACTGTTGCTTTCTGACCTGCATACAGGTTTCTTAAACTTATGTGGGGTCAAAGGTTTGAAGGGAAAATTTTGCCTCCAACTAAAATCAGCTACACAGAACTCATTAGAAAATTTTCTATAAGCTTTGCTCACTAATGTTTATGACCTGAAATATATCCTCTTTTATAGGATTTTACAAAGTTTAAATAAAATCACTTGTGCACAATGCCTGGTCCACATTATATGTTAAATAAATTTTTGATGATCTCAATCATGGGTATGTATAGCTGGAAGAGAACTTGAAAATGATCTGCTTCAATCTCCTCGTTTTATAAATATGACAATGAGCCCAGAGAAAAGTGATGACTCAAACAAAGTAAGTCTGAAATAAAACACCATGTCTGGAACTCAGCTGTCCAGAGTCCCAGTTCTTCCACAGTAGTATCTCTTATATCTCTTTTGTTTTGTATCATATCTATCACTCTCTTTCCTGCTATGTCTCTCTCTCTGTCTCTCAGGCACATACAAGACATTGTGCTCATTTGGCTTTACAAACCTGAATTTTCTCCAGATATGAGAAACAATTACGTCCATATATGTCTATTTATATTTGGCAGTGGCGATGTAATTATTGTGGAATGTTTTTAGTTGCAGCAAACCCATTAATATCATTATGTGTTAGCGTGCTATATTAACTGAGGAGAATTTGTTAAGGGAGCTTGTGTATTGTTTTTATTCAGCATATGTTAGAGGAGCTTTAAAGTGTTTAAAAAACTCATTTGAACTAAAAACAAAAAAAGTACTCAGTTAAGCTGATTTATAATTTTTAACAATCAAAACCAGGTTTTAGTGTATATTTTTGCAGGTAAAATAGATGCCTCCTCTCTTTGGTAATTGCATGAAGTTCCAGTGTACAGATAAACCGTTTTTTTAAAATGTAATTTTTGTTGATTGCTGGTACTGGAAACAAGTGTTAAGTTGACTGGTGGTACTGGAAGATAATTTTTTCTTAAAAACAACATTATGTATTTTAGTCAGTTTAACCTAAAGAGCTTTTAAACTCAGAATGTATCAATAAATAATATAATAATGTATTCAACTGTACTCCTGGTAATTAAACAACTAGAAAGATAAGAAACTAATTACTTTATCTTATTTATCACCACCACACAGCGAAGTACAGAAATGATCATTAAAATACAGAAATTATGATCGTGTTTTCTAGAATTAGACTTTCTGGGTTTATATCCTGACTCTGTCATTCAATAGACTAGGCAGTTACCCCAGCTTATGACTGTTTCTTCATCTGCCAACTGAAAATAACAATACTGCTTCCCTTATGTGGTTGTCAGAATTCAATTGGCTAAACTATTTAAAGCACCTAAATCAAGTGTCTGGGACATAACAAGCACAGTAAATGCTTGTTGCTTATATAGAGCTATCACAAGCATTGTACTTTATATTAGTGATAATAATTAGGTTTATTTTTGTCTCATAAATAGATGAAGATACATGCAGATTGGAAGTACATGTTTATGACATTAAGTACCAGACACATTAATACATACATTATCTTTATTAGCCCTCATCAAAAACCTTTTTTTAATTAATTGTACCTGTATTTATTTATTTATTTTTATCATGTCATTTTTTAAAAATTTTTATTTTTACTTTATTTTACTTTACAATACTGTATTGGTTTTGCCATACATTGACATGAATCCACCACGGGTGTACATGCTTTCCCAAACATGAAACCCCCTCCCACCTCCCTCCCCATAACATCTCTTTTGTTCAAGAAAAGGAACAATACTTTCATATCCTGTGAATGAGAAGATGGACAGGAGACTGGCTCAAGGTAGCTGCCAACTCTTTCCACAGGACTGAAAGGGCTTACTTATACTATTACCAGCTGTATGAATTTGGGTCCCATTCACCTTTCCAGACCTTCAGTTTCCTGATTTGTTAAAAATGGAAGAAAGTAATTTCCAGTATGCCTACCTCCTACGATCCACTGGATCATAGAAAAAGCAAGAGAGTTCCAGAAAAACATCTACTTCTGCTTTATTGATTATGCCAAAGCCTTTGACTGTGTGGATCACAACAAACTGTGGAAAATTCTTCAAGATATGGGAATACCAGACCACCTTCCCTGCCTCTTGAGAAATCTTTATGCAGGTCAAGAAGCAATGGTTAGAACTGGACATGGAACAACAGACTGATTCCAAATTGGGAAAGGAGTATGTCAGGGCTGTATATTGTCACCCTGTTTATTGAACTTATATCCAGAGTACATCATGTGAAATGCCGGGCTGGATGAAGCACAAGCTGGAATCAAGATTGCCATGAGAAATATCACTAACCTCAGATATGCAGATGACACCACCCTTATGGCAGAAAGTAAAAAGGAACTAAAAAGCCTCTTGAGGAAAGTGAAAGAGGAGAGTGAAAAAGCTGGCTTAAAACTCAACATTCAAAAAACGAAGATCATGGCATTTGGTCCCATTCATGGAAAATAGATGAGGAAACAATGGAAACAGTGACAGATTTTATTTTCTTGGGCTCCAAAATTACTGTAGATGGTGATTGCAGCCATGAAATTAAAAGATTCTTGCTTCTTGGAGGAAAAGCCATGACCAATCTGGACAGCATATTAAAAAGCAGAGACATTTGCTGACATAGGTCCGTCTAGTCAAAGCTATGGTTTTTCCAGTAGTCATGTATAGATGTGAGAGTTGGACCATTAAGAAAGCTGAGCACCGAAGAATTGATGCTTTTGAAGTGTGGTGCTGGAGAAGACCCTTGGGAGTCCCTTGGACTGCAAGGAGATCCAACCAGTCTATCCTAAAGGAAATCAGTCCTGAATATTCATTGGAAGGACTGCTGCCAAAGCTGAAGCTCCACTACTTTGGCCACCTGATGTGAAGAAATGGCTCATTGGAAAAGACGCTGATGCTGGGAAATATTGAAGAAGGCGGGAAGAGAAGGGGGTGACAGAGGATGAGATGGTTGAATGGCATTACCGACTTAATGGACATAAGCTTGAGCAAGCTCCAGGAGTTGGTGATGGACAGGGAAGCCTGGTGTGCTGCAGTCCATGGAGTCACAAATAGTCTGACATGACTGAGTGACTGAACTTATTTACTTACTTACCTAGGCCTACCTCTTGGGACTACTGTGAGATTAGTACAGTCTATGTATGAGAATGCACTTCATGTAATATAAGTAGTACTCAGACATAAAGTATCATTCTGAAACCTATTCCTTTGAGATAGCTCTCTGAAAGAACTCAACTCTAAAAATTTTGTTTAGGATTCAAGTCCAAGTTCTGCCACTTATAATTTTGTGAATTTGGGGCTCAATTTCATTTTTCTGTAAAACAGGAAAAATTCACATAGATAATGTGAGAATTAAATAATATTCATGTGAAAGTTATTTATAAACTGTGACTCATGTTAAAATGTAGGTCAATATTATGTTTAAATAGATAAATGACCAGTTTTATACCTCTTTACTTTTCTACCACATGATGCTTTCTGATCTTCATAATAAAGTGCTTTATATATTCAAAGTAAAGTGCCTATATAATAAAGTGTACATATATACAAAGTGCCTTAAGTAACAGGTACCATTTACTGAGAACAGTTCTATGTGCCAGGAAATTTTTGAAGTGTCACTGGTATTATTTTCAAAGTATGCATGTTGTTAGGCAGGACAAATGTAAAGGTTGAGTGGGGGTGGTTAATCCTCATTTTCCTGACAGCTTCACGTTAGTTTAACTTTTAGACATATTAGGTTCTATATAGCTTAGACATGGAATTTATTTCCACTCACTGTTCATAGAATTTAATCTACAGGACTCAAAACTGAATATAGTTCCTGAAAACCTTAAGAAAAAGAGAAATGGCAGCAATGTTTCTTAGTAGTTGCAAAGATCTTTTCAGTATTCTGACTAAAATTTCTTAAACTTTTTTTTTTATTCTTATTCATGTGTCTGGGGAGCTCAATCAGTAACTGCTGTTTTGTTTTTATTAATAGTACATTGACTCAGAGTTGTTTATAGAGTTGTTTTTTCCAAGCAGTCATGATGAATTTGCTCTCTTGTAACCAACACTCTCTTATTTCTCAAGTCCAATCTGTAGTATCAAAGATGCAATCTCTAGGAGACAACATATGATTAAATGGCCCATCCAGGGTAAAATTCATATCTTTTACATAAACAGTCATACTGATATAAGAAAAGAGCATAATTACTAGAAATAACAGTATTCCAAACTATACTAAGTAAGTGAAGTGAAGTCGCTCAGTTGTGTCTGACTCTTTGCGACCCCGTGGACTGTAGCCTACCAGGCTTCTCCGTCCATGAGATTTTCCAGGCAAGAATACTGGAGTGGGTTACCATTAGACAATATAGTTGGTGATGGACAAGGAGGCCTGGTGTGCTGCGATTCATGGGGTCGCAAAGAGTTGGACACGACTGAGCAACTGAACTAACTAAATTTTAAATAAAAAAAATTAAGAGAAGAGCTATTTTTATTTTGAAACTTTAAATTTTGTGGCAAAATAAGTGTTACTTTCACAATACTAATAATGGTCATATCAGTAAGTGACTGTGAAAGAAACCTAAGGACAAGGTGATTTATTATGAGAAGCCCTTGTCATAGATGTCATTTTATATTATTTCAGCCAAGATCACAACCTGAGAAATAGAAATATGGAGTAGAACTTTCATATGTCTTAATTTTTGAAATATTCTAAAAGAATCAATCTCTCAGTTTGAATTGATATTTATACTTTGAAATTGCAGAGTAATGCAGTAAAAATGAAATATGTATGCCATATTCTCATCTGCTATAGAGGGGCAAATGCAAAAATATTCCTTCTTTCTTTTGTTCCTTCTGGGATTCAACTCAAAAATAAAAAGGAACACTCAGATTAAATTTTTATCTCTTCCTAGAAAAATATTACGTCAATATTAAGGAAAAGGAGCTATAATCTATAATTACTGAACTTATTTTAAGTTGTGTAGAATTAAACAGGGGAAAAGTGTTTTCAAAATGCTTAAACTAATAGGAAAGAAATAAAAGACAAGAAAGTAAGCAGGAAGTACAAAGACAAGTGATTCTGAAATATAGTACGTAGAATATGGGACTTCCCTGGTGGCTCAGTGGTAAAGAATTCTCCTGCCAATGCAGGAGATGCAGGAGTCATGGGTTTGATCCCTGGGTCAGAAAGATCCCTTGGAGAAGAAAATGGCAGACAACTCCAGTATTCTTGCCTGGGCAATCCCATGGACAGAGGAGCCTGGTGGGCTACAGTCCCTGGGGTCGAAAAGAGTCAGACAGGACTTAGCAACTGAACAACAACAGCAATGTAGACTATCACATCAGTTATTTAATGTGATTATGCCTAAAACATAGCTGTTTAGAAAATACGCCCCCTGCAAAGAGTATCTTGCAGCATGATCAAGATGTTAGAAAGTGAGAATCAAAAAAAGGAGAAGGAGAAACTGTTCACTTAAGATGATTATGTTACTGAAGTTCTGCTAGTTCTACGATTCTTTTATTTTTTTTAATGTGGTAAAGACATAGTTTGGTTGTTTGTGCACTTTATTTTTAAATTTTATTGAAGTATAGTTGATTTACAAGTTTTGTTAATTTCTGTTGTACAACAAAGTGATTCAGTTATATATATATATACATTCCTTTTCATTAGGTTTTATCACAGCCTATTGAATATAGTTCCCTGTGCTATACAGTAGGATCTTGTTGTTTATCCATTCTAAATGGAGTCGTTTGCATCTACTAACCCCAAACTTCCAGGCAATCCTCTCTCCCTCCCCCACTTTTCCTTGGGAACCACAATCTGCTCTCTACGTCTGTGAGTCCATTTTTGTTTTGTGTGTGGTTGCGTGCATTCTAAGTCACTTCAGTCATGTCCGACTCTATGCAGCCCTGTGGACTGTAGCCCACCAGGCTCCTCTGTCCATAAGATTCTCCAGGCAGGAATACTGGAGCGGGTTGCCATGCCCTCCTTAGATAAGTTCATTCATATTTTGGATTCTACCCATAAGCGATGTCCTATGATATTTGCCTTTCTCTCTCTGACTTACTTCACTTAGTATCATCATTTCTAGGTCCATCCATATTACTGCAGAGGGCATTGTTACTTTCTCTTTGTGACTTAGTAGTATTCCATTATACATATGTACCACATTCTCTTTATCCATTTGTCTGTAAATGGAAAATTAAGTTCTCTCCATGTCTTGGCTATTGTAAATAGTGTTGGAGGGAACACTAGGGTGCCTGTTTTTTTTTTTTTTTTGAATTATAGTTTTCTCTGATATATATGCTCAGCAGTGGGATTGTGTACTTCATTTTTTAGTTTTCTTTTCCCCAAAGAGAAATAAAATGAAATTTTATATACTATAGGCTGAAATAACTAAATTGATGTGAAAAAATATTTGCTTTCAAATACTCAACCTAACAATAAAATGCTAACCAAACATAAAATCTTGTCTGTCAACAGAGAAAAAACTTATTAATGTTAAAATAGAATCTATTTTCTATACTAGGTTTTAAAAACCTGATTGATTGTTGTTAAGTGAGTGTCGGTAAGTAATAGTTCCACATAAATAAATGAATCATACATGGAATAATAATAATTGACATAATCGGTGTGTCTCACTTATCCTTGGAAAAACCTCTGTGATTTGCACTAGGTACTCATCACTTGGAGAGAGAAAGATCGAATAGAGATTCTAAGATTCCTTTTAACTATGCAAATTTATTATAAAAAAATCTCACTCACTGAGTTACATAGTAGTAGTCAGAAAAGGAAACAATGAAAAAATAATCCTATTAAAATGTCACTATGATAATTCTTATAGGTTTTCTTGCTTAATGTGAATTGTTCAGAAATAATTTTTATCATGTCACCCAGTAAGCTGTACAACAGCATTAACGTAACTTCATCTGTTAATCAGATGGCTGTGTAGAAGCCAGATAAAGGATAGGGGTGGAATGTGGGGAGGTGTAGGGAAGAGAAGAAGAATGAGATACATAAATGGATATTATAGCTTTATAGCACATACTAAGAGAGATGCCTTTCCTGGGATAAATAGAACTTCTGAAAGATTATATAGTACATCAGAGGCATTTTGTTTAATAAAAGACTAAGATAACTAGAGCTGCAGAAATACAACCAACTGTGACTCCTACAGTGAAATTTCAGAAGTTTCTAGTGGTATAATTAAGAATATTCTGCAAAAGGTAATAGTTTTTCTGTAAGGAAATGACTACTTTTATCATAAACTGCTATTGTACATGACTAGTGTCTTATAGAAGATAAAAAAAAGCAAAATTTAAAAAGAAGAAAGAAGGGGGAAAAATAAAAGTAGAAGTAAAGCATCAAATTATATATTAAAATGCCATACTAGATTTTTTTTTTCCCTTCTCTGATGCACCACAATTTACACAAATGCTGGGAAAGTTATACGGAACAGTACCTTTCTTTTAGCCTTTAGCTGCTCATGATACTTGTCACAGGTGTCCCCTGGGATCTCTCCTCCCCAGAGGGTGATTCCAACGATGGTGTATGTGATGCCCATGACAAGCAATGGGAAACAGTACACCAGGATAATAACAATAATATGGTAACTGCAAGAAATAAGAAAAGTACATGCTGAAGAGCATATTGGAGTAAAATAATGAGACTTTGAATTCATCCCATTTTAAGTCATAATTGAAAATGCCAATGACTAGCCCACATTTTCTCTTCTAAGTCCTCATTTTATAATTTCACCAAAACACCTAGCTACTGTCACCTGTACTGTGTGCTGTGCTCAGTCGCTTCAGTTGTGTCCAACTCTTTGCAACCCCGTGGATTGTAGCCCACCAGGCTTCTCTGTCCATGTGATTCTCCAGGCAAGAATACTGGAGTGGGTTGTCATGCCCTCCTCCAGGGATCTTCCCGACCCAGGGATTGAACTCATGGCTTCTGCATGTCCCACATTGGAGGTGGATTCTTTACCACTGAGCCACCAAGGGAAGTACCAGCTATTGTCATCTATAATCATAGACATACTACCAGTTTAAATTTGTCAATTTTTACTTCACATATGAAAACTATAGCATTCATACAGAGCTCGTTTAAACTGCACGTTTCCCCTTGCCTAGAGGCTTCAAGATGAGTATTTTCCATTGCTTGGTAATCACTAGGCTAACCTAATTAAACAGATAATCAGAGGAAAAGAGATGGCACAGAGTAAACTGATCAACTGATACATTTTCTTCTGTGTAAATCTATTACATACATCTTGCAACATCAGTCATATTTGAAATAAATCATTCTTCCTCTAAAGGAAAAAAAATGTAACTAGATGTTCTGAGTCATATTAGAGTTTTATCAAAGTCTTGGCACATTTTGATTATATCATTAAATTTGGTAAATAACATATGGAGGTATTAGTCATGTCAAAGTCATTATACTAGAAATTATCAAACTAAATTTTGGGATTTCATAGCTTTCAATAAAAATTATAAAAATATTACTATGGTGGACTAAGACAGGAGCCAATAATATAATAGCCAAATTAGAATTTGTATAAACTTTTGAGTGACTTCCACTGTCTTAGGAAGGCTTTAAAGTAATTAAAATTTTGCTATACTAATCTCAATATCTGTGTTTATTTGGTAAAGCTGTCTTTCTGATAGCTTATTAAGTGTTAAAGTCAGTGGTGAATTGATTCAGTCAACAAATAATTTGATTTTATTATTATGAATAATTTTGTTTTGCTATCATACAAATAAGATATATTAGTATTACATAATGGAAAGAATGCAGTCCTCAGTTTAATAACTGCTGCCTGCTTTTCCTTTAATAAACACTCCTCAATCTTTTTCTTTAAAAATCTGGACTCTGAGTAGAGCAGAGTTTGATAAAATATCTGCTTTAAAAGATGATCATTGTATTTGCATTATTTGTTAGTTTTTAAAGGAAAAAAACAGATCACTAAATAATAATTTTATTTGAAATAAAATTTAAATGGTCAGAATAAAAAACAAAATGGAAACAATTGTTTTGTTAATTTGCTTTTTTAAAGGTGTGTCCAAAATATGAAATACCAAAGTCTAACATGTAGCATTCTTATCTCCTTTCTGACCTAAGTGTTTAAGTTTTTAATGCTAAAACAAAGAAAGGAACACAACCAGGAACATACCAAGACTCCCTTTCCTTTCAGCCAGGCTTCTTACAAGAGCAATCCACACCTTGGGTTTCAGTTCCACCCTTCTCACTCATTCCATAATCCAGAACAACCTGGTTTTCCTTTGCGCTTTCATCTCCAGTTATCTTATCATCTTCTCTGGAAACTCTCCAGAGCTACCCCATATTTTCATCACATTTTTCCCATTAGAAATCACTGTAACTTATACAAACTAATTGATCATATCAGACTGTACTATATACAGATAGTATAGTATTTTCATGTGTTTTTTTTCCGAAGTAATGTTTGAGCCCTTAAAGGAACTGTCTATGCCTTATCTGCTTAACTGTTGCTCCGAACCTATAGTTCCTTAAGTGCTCAATGCATTTAGTTGAAGATTATAATAGGTAATTAACTTACGTGAAATGTTGCTTGGGGCCTTCTGGCCATTGCACGTAGCAAAGAGTACGGCCTGGCATGACTTTGGTTTTGGAATAAAGACACTGAGGGAATGCAAGTAGAAATGCTAGAATCCAAATGCCTCCAATGACAATCTTGGTTGCGGTGGCAGACAGTCTGGGCTTCAAGGGGTCAATGATGGCCATATACCTGTATAAAAACAAACAAAATCATTTTGTTGGGTCTCTTGTTAGCAGAGTTTAAAGTGAGTTTCAAAGGACTTTCAAGGGCCATGGTTATCTCTTTTCTAGCAAACAAATTAATAAAAATTTCGCTTGCATAGAGACAGCATAGAGTAATTATGGCATAGTCTTATCAATCAGGCAGATCAAGGTTCAAATCCTATCCTGTCACTTATTTAACTTTTTTGAATTTCAACTTTATTTTTTTTTAAATAGAAATAAGAACACCCCCTCTTAATGGTGAAGTCAAGATCAACAGAAATAATACAAGTGAAAGGTATCAATTATTTGGTGCTGTGCCTAGCACATTATCAGAACTCTGCCGAACGGAATCAGAAATGTATGCATTAAGTGCTTAAAAAATATGAGTTCTGTACCCTAAGACCTCCATTTTTCTTGTGTATGTTTAACTTTATAAAAAGAAAATTCTAGAGAACTAATAGATAATGTCTACATGATTGACAAAGATGAGGAATCCCTAGGAAAGATATTGTCAACATATCCATTGAAAAGCATCCAGAGACATGGTTCAGGATTTAGATAAGGACGAATAAACCAAGTTTGACTAAGGTTATGCTGTTACCTCCAAAACAGTTCATACTATATCATACAAATCTACATAGTGTCTACGTAACTATATATAAAATAATTGTTATAGGAACATATATTTAAGGCTCTAAGAAACATCAGTTCAGTTCAGTTCAGTTTAGTTCATTCGCTCAGTTATGTCCGACTCTTTGTGACCCCATGAATCGCAGCACACCAGGCCTCCCTGTCCATCACCAACTCCCGGAGTTCACTCAGACTCACATCCATCAAGTCCGTGATGCCATCCAGCCATCTCATCCTCTGTCGTCCCCTTTTCCTCCTGCTCCCAATCCCTCCCAGCATCAGAGTCTTTTCCAATGAGTCAACTCTTCGCATGAGGTGGCCAAAGTACTGGAGTTTCAGCTTTAGCATCATTCCTTCCAAAGAACACCCAGGGCTGATCTCCTTCAGAATGGACTGGTTGGATCTCCTTAGAATCCAAGGGACTCAAGAGTCTTCTCCAACACCACAGTTCAAAAACAGTTCAAAAGCATCAATTCTTCGGTGCTCAGCCTTCTTCACAGTCCAACTCTAACATCCATACATGACTACTGGAAAAACCACAGCCTTTACTAGATGGACCTTAAGCACATATTATTTTTAGAGTGCAATGTTTTGGGAAATTAGAAACTGTTTGAATATGGTAACAAAAGTCAAGCTTTATTCACTTGGTAAAACAGTAACACTATGTCTGGGAGAATCAAATTCTAGTTTTAAATTGGATAATATGGCTCATTGCCAACTTATGGCCAATAGTCAGAGTAGAAAATAATGTATGCTAAATTAATTATATCTTGGCATTTCTCTCAATAAAGCATATTATTTAATCATACTACTTTTACTGTTTACCATTTTGTGTTTTTCAAAGGCAACGGTTTTATCAAAGAATGAATATTACTTAAACCAAAAACATTTACTTTTATGAATAAGTATTTCAACATGAGTAATTCATTAATTTGCTTATTGCTATTTGCTTTGCAACTATTAGGTAGAACTAGATCTTCAGTGATATATTGGTACTTATATACTATTCATAATATTAGCTTTAGTTGTAATTTACTTAAAGAAAATATTAATTTATTATATATGACAGCTAATGTGTCTGACTCTTTAGGACCCTATGGACTGTAGCCCACCAGGCTCCTCTCTCCATGGGATTCTCCAGGCAGGAATACTGGAGTGGGTTGCCATTTCCTTCTCCAATGACAGCTACTAGGCAAAAGTGAATGTTAGATATGACAAAAGTAACAGTAAAACAGTACCTTGGTTTAAGCAAATACACTGCCTAAAAAAGAAAATAAAATGCATACGTTTGAATTTGAAAACTGTTTAACATTCACCTCTCATGCTTATGTTGGTAAAAATTAATTCTAGCAATGTGTATTGATTGCTAAGCATAACCAGGCAACTTATTACATACCCACACAGACAGACACACTGTATATATATGTATATACATATATATATTTAACAATCAGAAAAGTTCAATAAATCAAATAATACTATCTCTATTTTACAGAAAAGAAGACTTGAGGCTTAAAGTTTAAGTACATTGTTTAAAAATGTCCAAGATGGTAAGAATTCGAATTCTAAGCCAGTTCTGCCAATCCTTGAAGTCTATATAGGTACAGATTATAGCTTTGAATAAAACTATTCATATGAGGAATTATGGAAGAGAAAGAGAAATATATAAGGTATATGTCTTCCAAAGAATCAGAAGTCACATTTTGTCTGTAAATTCACACATTTATGTGTAACATTAAAGACAAATGTCAAATATATAAAAGCAATAATTTTGGTTGGTTATTTCTGTTCCCCCTGCTGTGGACTGTAGCTCACCATGCCATTTCTCTCATTATACTGAAGTTTTGCATTATGGTGTTTACAGAGTCAGACATAGAACTTATCAATAAATGTTTTACTGAACTGAATATTCCTCAATCCTATCATAATCTTTGCTTTTTTTGCTTGTACTGGAAATTTATGAATCCAGTTTGAATGTTTAGACAGTTGCTATTTTGAGACTAAAATGAGAAGTTGAGTGACATGAGTAGGTTTAAAGTCCTGTACAGCCACTTCAGCATGGACAATTCAAAATAAACTGCAAAGTTTTCAGTGATCTTTTTTAAAACAATCTATTAGTTTAGTGTTAGAGGAATTATTTCCTACAGGTAGAATACTGTTTCACTTAAACTGTATGGAAGCAAGCAATCAATTTATGTTCTCACCAACATTTAAGTGAAAGTAGAAATTTTGAAACTTCAAGCTGACATTTTTGTCATTTTTGGTTTGATCTATTATTCATTCATTCAACCAAATATTTATTGGATGCCTGCTGTAACATTCCAGACACTGTAGTAATACAACAGTGAGAAAAAATGACCTTTGCAGAACTCACAGTTGAGTGAAGTAGGTAGATATTAATCAAATAATCTCATTAATAAGTTTTAAAATTACAAATATAATAAATGTTACAAAGGCAATGTTTATGGCTGTTTTAGTGCATTTAGCGGAAAAAAACATTTAGATGATCAATCAGTTCTCCCTAAGAAAAGAGTTCTGGGTTGAAACCTGAAAAGGTGACTAGGCAAGGTAGCAGAAGGGTGAAGGTTGTAAAAAAGATTTCTGAGAGAACAAACAACACATGGAAAATTCCTGTGCAAATGGTGGGGTTTTCAGTTCAGTTCAGTTCAATTGCTCAGTCATGTCCTACTCTTTCTGACCCTATGGACCACAGCACGCCAGGCCTCCCTGTCCATCACCAACTCCCGGAGTTTACCCAAACTCATGTACATTGAGTTGGTGATGGCATCCAACCATCTCATCCTCTGTCATCCCCTTCTCCTCCTGCCCCCAATACCTCCCAGCATCAGGGTCTTTTCCAATGAGTTAGCTCTTCTGATCAGGTGGCCAAAGTATTGGAGTTTCAGCTTCAACATCAGTCCCTCCAATGAACACTCAGGACTGATGTCCTTTAGGATGGACTGGCTGGATCTCCTTGAAGTCTAAGGGACTCTCAAGAGTCTTCTCCAACACCACAGTTCAAAAGTATCAATTCTTTGGTGCTCAGCTTTCTTTCTTTTTTTTTTTTTTTCAACTCTCACATTCATACATGACTACTGGAAAAACCATAGCCTTGACTAGATGGACCTTTGTTGGCAAAGTAATGTCTCTGCTTTTTAATATGCTGTCTAGGTTGGTCATAACTTTCCTTCCAAGGAGTAAGCATCTTGTAATTTCATGGCTGCAGTCACCATCTGCAGTGATTTTATGGGTCAAATTATGTCCCCCTAATGAAAGTGGAGAGTGAAAAAGTTGGCTTAAAGCTCAATGTTCAGAAAATGAAGATCATGGCATCCGGTCCCATCACTTCATGGGAAATAGATGGGGAAACAGTGGAAACAGTGTCAGACTTTATATTTTGGGGCTCCAAAATCACTGCAGATGGTGACTGCAACCATGAAATTAAAAGACGCTTACTCCTTGGAAGAAAAGTTATGACCAACCTAGATAGTATATTCAAAAGCAGAGACATTACTTTGCCGACTAAGGTCCATCTAGTCAAGGCTATGGTTTTTCCTGTGGTCATGTATGGATGGATGTGAGAGCTGGACTGTGAAGAAGGCTGAGTGCCAAAGAATTGATGCTTTTGAACTGTGCTGTTGGAGAAGACTCTTGAGAGTCTCTTGGGCTGCAAGGAGATCCAACCAGTCCATTCTGAAGGAGATCAATCCTGGGATTTCTTTGGAAGGAATGACGCTAAAGCTGAAACTCCAGTACTTTGGCCACCTCATGCGAAGAGTTGACTCACTGGAAAAGACTTTGATGCTGGGAGGGATTGGGGGCAGGAGGAGAAGGGGATGACAGAGGATGAGATAGCTGGATGGCATCACTGACTCAATGGACGTGAGTCTGAGTGAACTCCGGGAGTTGGTGATGGACAGGGAGGCCTGGCGCGCTGTGACTCATGGAGTCGCAAAGAGTTGGACACGACTGAGCGACTGAACTGAACTGATCTGAATAAAAGATACATTCAAGTCCTAATACCCAGTATCATAGGAGATGACCTTGTGAGGAAATAGTTTTATATAGGTAATCAAATTAAAATAAGGTCATCAGGATGGGCCCTAATTCAATATAAGGCATAAAGGAGAATTCTGGAAACAGAAACACAGAAAGAATGCCACAGGAAGATGGAGGATTGAGTGATGTGTCTACAAGTCAAGGAATGCCAAAGACCCCAGCAATCCACCAGAAGCTAGGAAGGGCAGGCAGAATTTCCTCATAGGCTTCAGAGGAGCATGACCCTTGCCAACCCCTTGATTTAAGACTTCTATCTTCCAGAAATGTGAGAAATAAATTTCTGTTAAGTCACCCAGTTTGTTCTGGCTTGTTACAATTTGATAGGTAAGGGTGGGAGAACCATGTGCACTTGAGGACCTGAAGGCTAAAGTAATTGAAATGCTGAAAGTGAAGGGGGAAAGTGATTTGAGATGAAGTTGTAGTGTAGGTCATGGAATTTTGTCCTCTCGAAAGTAATTGAAGTGATTCAATCAGGAAGGGAGAGTAATCAGATTTTAGCCCGGAGAATGGATTGAAAGAGGGAAAGAATGGAAGCAGGGAAGTAAGTTACCTCATTACTGTTTTTGTTTGGGTGAGAGATGATTGCTGCTTGGGACAGAGTATCACCACTGGAGACTGAATTACATTAATGACTGAGGAAGACAAAGAAATGTTGAAATATTGCAGAAAGGGAGAGCCAGTTGGCCAAAGAAATAGGTGGAAGTGCCAGGTACTGCTGAAGAAATTGGTGATTGAAATTGGTGATTAGAAATTCACTGCGGCATCGATATTTCCTATTCTGCAACTCTCTCTAGGAATAATAATTCGTTCAACAGTAACATGAAGAAAATGGATCCTTAGGGTCTGCAAATAAAGACCCTTTGGACCTTGAGGAGAAATGATCAAATCCAGGATATAATTTTACTCAAATGATTGTCAGTACTTTATGACTCCTTTAAATAAATATACATCTTTGATATGATCACATTCGACTTTTCTAGGTGTTTGTTTGAGCTCACTACCATTCTTCCCTCACCAAACAGATTCTCAGATATATTAGAGCCCCCTTAGCATGACTTGTTTCCCCAAAAATAGCTATGATTGGATTCTTCATTCTTCTGCTTAGCATATCACCTGAGGAAGTTTTAAAGTCACTTTTTTAAAAAGATATTTTTCTGATGTGGATGATTTTTAAAGTATTTATTGAATTTGTTACAATATTGCTTCTGTTTTATGCTTTGGGTTTTTTTGGCTGAAAGGCATGTGGGAACTTAGTTTCCTGACCAGGGATTGAACCCCCTGTGTTGGAAGGCAAAGTCTGAATCATTGGACCACTAGGGAAGTCCCTATATCCATCAGAAGCTCACATTTAATGCCATCTTTTATTAGTTTTCCTTTTCATTGCAATACTAGATCACTTCCCTTTATCATTTACTTCTTTTTCTGATATGATTCAAGGGTTTTTTTTCATCAGAAAGATGTCTTTTACAAAATAGAATTCTTTGACATAACTGCTTACTCTCAGTAAGTAAGCTTTTCCATTTTGTAACTGTTCTTGGTATATGGTATAATTCTTCCTTTCACTAGCCTTTTTAATAAGCTCTGTTTCTGGATCTTTAAATGCTTATACACACTTAAAATTTTGGGTATAAAGACACTGCAGCCTTCAAATGTTTGCTTGCTTATATTAAATATTATTTACCTGAAATAATACAGATTTTACTATTTTCCACTTTGCTTCTGGCCAGAGTAGACACTGTTTTAGTACATAAATTCAGGACCCTCTAACCTGAAGTGAAGAGATGAAGCCTTAGGAAGAAGTACTTGGTAAGAAATATGTGTACAGCTGGAGACTTAGACAATTTGTAGCAAAACTGAAAGGCAAGAGTGGTACATATATCTCAGAAGTTATCTTCTTCCTGCCACGCCCTCCAGGGGTCTACATTATGTAAAGCCAAGAAGAGGCCAGAGAACAAGAGACGCTATTGATATAGTGAGTCTATAGAAGAGGTCAGCCTGGTGGGCAGGGTCAGAAAAAAGAGTGGAATAGACAGTGAGTAGATCTGAATTGAAAAATGGAAATTATCCAGCTCAGATATAATTTCAGGTTTTTTCACATGCTGGTTTCCTTGCTGAAGTGATTTTCTCTTGCTTATACATTATTCTAAAGTTCTGTGGCTGGAAAACTTCCATCCATCCTTTAATTTCCACTCAGATTACAGAATGACACTGTAGATTCTCTTCCTCTCTCTATCCAGAGTTTGTTTTTATGTCTTCAGTGCTGCAACAGAATTATGCTCATACTTTGATTTTAGCTCATTGGAGATGTGATTTATTCTTCAGTGTTCTCTAGCACCTAAAAAATTATCCATAGTAGTCAGCTTGACTGTTGAATAGTGACTGCAAATAGTTGTTAAATATTTGGACAGATAGATAAGTGAATGCTGCTACTACTGCTAAGTCACTTCAGTTGTGTCCGACTCTGTGTGACTCCATAGACGGCAGCCCACCAGGCTCCCCCATCCCTGGGATTCTCCAAGCAAGAACACTGGAGTGGGTTGCCATTTCCTTCTCCAATGCATGAAAGTGAAAAGTGAAAGTGAAGTCGCTCAGTCGTGTCCGACTCTTAGCGACCCCATGGACTGAAGCTACCAGGCTCCTCTGTCCATGGGATTCCCCAGGCAAGAGTACTGGAGTGGGATCTGAGATAAGTGAATAATTGTTTATAAATGAAAACTTCAGAGTGTACACAATTTTAGAAAGGAAGAAAGAAGAAAACAAGGGAGGAGAAGACAAACTAAAAATGATTCAGGAATATTAACAAATGGTTGAGACTGAGCCAATATGTTGTGACAATCTGGATGTACTGGACACATCATTCGAGCAGCTAACACTGGTGAGTCCAAGGTTTTCTATTATAAAATGAAAGGGGACTACCACAGGTGTCAGGCTGAATTTGCCACAGGAAATGACAGGAAGGAGGCTGCAGAGAACAGCCTAGTGGCTTATAAAGCTGCTAGTGATACTGGAGAAGGCAAAGGCACCCCACTCCAGTATTCTTGCCTGGAAAATCCCATGGACGGGAAGGCTGCAGTCCATAGGGCCGCTGAGGGTTGGACACGACTAAGTGACTTCACTTTCACTTTCATGCATTGGAGAAGGAAATGGCAACCCACTCCAGTACTCTTGTCTGGAGAATCCCAGGGACAGGGGAGCCTGGTGGGCTGCCGTCTATGGGGTCGCACAGAGTCAGACATGACTGAGGTGACATAGCAGCAGCAGCGATATTGCAATGACAGAATGTTCATCAAAACATCCCATTCGCTTAGGTCTTGCTCTCAATTTTTCTGTATTCTACTATGAAATTTTTAATTCCCCTGACTGTGCCTGCAGGTTGGCAAAAGCAGCTTTTGATGATGCAATGGCAGAACTGGACATGCTGAGTGAAGAAAGCTGTACAAACTCTACACTTATCATGCAGTTATTACGTGATAATCTGACACTGGACTTCAGAATAAGGAAGCACTGCAGGATGTGGAAGACGAAAATCTGTGAGACATAAAAGTCAACACGAGAAACTATCTCTGACCACCCTGGACCTTCCCATCCCACCCTTCTTGGAAATTCCCTCATTGTCACTGAGAAACACCAAATCTGACTCTTACATTTGGTCTCAGAATTTAGGTTCCTGTCCTGTTGGTTTTCTTTTTTTTTTTTTACACAGTTTTCAAAAGTTCTTAAAGGCAAGAGTGAATTTCTGTGGATTTTTCTAGTCCCAGCTTTTAGGTGAAGAACACTAACAGGACTGCATAGAGGCTTTTTCAGCATTACTGTATTATCTCCTGCCAGAGGCGGCAAGATCACCATTAGAATGGAAATTCCATTCATTCAAAAGCCATTAGAATTTTACATGATGCAAGCATCTAAGAGAAAGGTTAATCACACCATAGAGGTGTATGTGGTATCATTTCCCCTTTTTCTAATTGTTTAATTGAATTTTATACCAGTGTTTAAAATTAATTGGATGTCAACTTGCGGTGGTAGAAGGTTGTTTGGGGAGTTTATTGTAATGGTTTTGCTGTAAGTATTTCAAACTCTGCTGAAATGTTGCTGAAAAGCACGGTGCTGGTAACAGTTCAACAATCCACAGCTGTTCATTCTTGCCTACTTTTACTCTTCCTCTGATGCAGGTTAGTGTTGAAGGTGGTATGGAAAACCTGCATGCATGTTCAATTCTTTGTTTCTTTTCTTTCCCTCTCCTCCTGGGCCCCGCACCTCCCCTCCCCTCCTTGCTTGCTCAACATCTGTCTTTTGTTCAATATGTGTAACTTGAAGCTAATTTGTACTGCTGGATATCTGACTGGAGTCACAGATACAGAATCTGTATCATACTGAAACACAACATGGATTAACATTACACAAATAAAACAAACCAAAATTAAAAAGGAATAGCTTTCTGTTCAGTCATTAAGTCACTTAGGTTTCTTTACTTTGCTAAATGGGAATAATAAACATAATGTAGAGTATAATTATGTGGTAAAAATGACATTAAATTACATAGTGTATACAAGGAGACTTAGATAATATCAGGCACAGTAGACCCTCAAATCACTCTAAAACTATGTTGAGTACAATTAAATTAACACTTGAAACTTAAAAACCAAGCTGCTGTGGTAAGCTTGAGATGAAACCAAGCAAAGATAACTCATCTAATGTAGTTCTTAGCTAGTTGTGAATAGAGTGGAAAGAAAAATAAGTTCATGCCAAAATTCTGACCTAAGGATTAAAAAAATTTCTTTTGATATTATCGTAGCTCCTCACAGAAACTATTTAATCAAGGTAGTGTATTATAGGTCATTTCTCTTTCAAATCTCTCCTTTAGACAGTTTCCTGTATGGAGAGTAGTAAGGTCTTTGCACCCTCAATCAGGGCAACTAGTGCTCAATGGTTCAATGATTAAATAGAAATGTTCAGTGTTATACTTGGAGACTCCGTAAGTTCTTTGGGTGCAATGGGAATTAATTTCCCTCAATTTTGTTTAATATGGATCTATACCATCTTAAACTCCTTTTTGAAGTGGCCTGTGGCAATTCCACTCTGTTATCTTTAACATTAGAGAGATGGTGTTGTCAATCAAGCATAAGGACTTCTACATCTTCAGGTAATTTAAGTTGTGATGATGTAAGTGCTTACTTCACTGTGCAAATAGAAGAAAAGAGGAATAGATAACCATTGCAAAGAGTCGGACACAACTGAGCGACTGAACTGAACTGAAACTAGAAGAATAATATAGTCTTGGATATCATGCTCATGCTCAGTCGCTACAGTCATGTCCGACTCCTTGCAACCCTGTGGACAATAGCCCACCAGGATCTTCTGTCCATAGGATTCTCCAGGCAGGATTTCTGGAGTGGCTTCCCATGCCCTCCTCCAGGGGATCTTCCTTACCCAGAAGTCGAACCCAAGTCTCCTGTGTTGACTGCATTGCAGGCAGATTCTTTACCTCTGAGCCACTGGAGAAGCCCATTCTTGGATATATACTTAGATTATAAATATATTCATAACATCTGGGATAATACTGCACATATTTGGCACCCATAACATATTTATTGGGGCTTCCCTGGTGGCTCAGTGGTCAAACACTCACCTGCCAATGCAGAATATGTAGATTTGATCCCTGGATCGGGAAATCCCTGGAGCAGGAAATGGAAACCCACTCCAGTATTCTTGCCTGGGAAGTCCCATGGACAGAATAAGCCTAGTGGGCCACAGTCCATTGGGTCACAAGAGTCCAACACAATTTAGCAATTAAACAACATGTTTATTATATGACTAAATTAATG
This sequence comes from Ovis canadensis, assembly GCF_042477335.2. Lineage (NCBI taxonomy): Eukaryota > Metazoa > Chordata > Mammalia > Artiodactyla > Bovidae > Ovis > Ovis canadensis. Next base: position 37,411,214 of record NC_091250.1, on the reverse strand, counting down.
AATGAATGGAGGTAGTTTAAAAAATTGTTTTTATATCATTGAAAAATCTGTACTCAACTTAATAAGGTATCATGAATATATAATTAAAAAGAAAAATCAGCTATGAAAATAATAGCAAACAATAGCAACAATAACAGCTTCAAAGAAAGAAAGAAAAGACATCCAGATTCAACAGGAATACTGTATTTATTACTGACGGGAGTAATACTGGCAGAAATAATACTGTTTTTCTTAGCAGATGAAATGATCTTCCATATTTCCATTGCCTACCCCAATTGAAAATCCTCAGGAATCCGCAAAACTCAACGCTTATTAAAATTAATACATAAAATCAGCATGGTCACAGGATACAGGTTCAATCAACTGTATGTCTATATACTAGTTATGTCTTGCCCCCACTAGTGGTAGATATGGGCAAGACATAACTAGTATATAGAAACACAATTACATCTATTACTGTGGGCAAGAATCCCTTAGAAGAAATGGGGTAGCCCTCATAGTCAACAAAAGAGTCCTAAATGCAGTACTTGGGTGCAGTCTCAAAAATGACAGAATGATCTGTGTTCATTTCCAAGGCAAGCCATTCAGTAACACAGTAATCTAAGTTTGTGCCCCAACCACTAATCCTGAAGAAACTGAAGTTGAACAGTTCTATGATGACCTACAAACCTCCTAGAACTAACATCAAACAAAGATATCCTTTCCATCATAGGGGACTGGAATGCAAAAGTAGGAAGTCAAGAGATACCTGGATAACAAGCAAGTTTGGCCTTGGAGTACAAAATGAAGTGGGGCAAAGACTAATAGAGTTTTGCAAGAGAATGCACTGGTCATAGCAAACACCCTCTTCCAACAACACAAAAGATAACTCTACACATGGATATCACTAGATGGTCAACACCAAAATCAGACTGATTATATTCTTTGCAGCCAAAGATGGAGAAGCTCTATGCAGTCAGCAAAAACAAGACCAGGAGCTGACTGGCTCAGATCATGAACTCCTTATTTTCAAATGCAGACTTAAATGGAAGAAAGTAGTGAAAGCCACAGGCCCATTCAGGTATGACTTAAATTAAATCACTACAACTATACAGTGGAAGTGAGAAATAGAGTCAAGGGATTAGATCTGATAGACCAGGTGCCTGAAGAACTTAGGAGAGAGGCTCATGACATTGTACGGGAGGCAGTGATCAAGACCATCGCAAGAAAAAGAAATGCAAAAAGGCAAAATGGTTGTCTGAGGAGCCTCACAAGTAGCTGAAAAAAGAAGAGAAGCTAAAAAGAGACAAAGGAGAAAAGGAAAGACATATCCATCTGAATGCAGAGTTCCAAAGAATAGCAAGGAGAAACAAGAAAGCCTTCTTCAGCGATCAATGCAAAGAAAGAGAGGAAAACAACAGAATGGGAAAGACTAGAGATCTCGTCAAGAAAATTAAGGATACCAAGGGAATATTTCAGGCAAAGATGGGCACAATAAAGGACAGAAATGGTATGGACCTAACAGAAGCAGAAGATATAAAGAAAAGGAGGCAAGAAAACACAGAAGAACCATACAAAAAAAAAAAAAAAAAAAAGTTCTCCAAGACCCAGATAACCATGATGGTGTGATCACTCACCTAGAGCCAGAATCCTGGAGTCTGAAGTCAAGTGGGCCTTAGGAAGCATCACTATGAGCAAAGTTAGTGGAGGTGATGGAATTCCAGCTGAGCTATTTCAAATCCTAAAAGATGATGCTGTGAAAGTGCTGCACTCAATATGCCAGCAAATGTGGAAAACTCAGCAGTGGCCACAGGACTGGAAAAGGTCAGTTTTCATGGCAATGCCAAAGAATGCTCAAACTACTGCACAATTTCACGGATCTCACACACTAGCAAAAGTGAAGTCACTCAGTCATGTCTAACTCTTTGCGACCTCATGGATTGCAGCCTACCAGGCTCCTCTCTCCATGGGATTTTCCAGGCAAGAGTACTGGAGTGGGTTGCCATTTCCTTCTCCAGGGGATCTTCCTGACCCAGGGACTGAACCCGGCTCTCCTGCATTGCAGGCAGACACTAATCTCTGAGCCACCAGGGAAGCCCAAAATTCTCCAAGCCAGGTTTCAACAGTACATGAACCGAGAACTTTCAGATGTTCAAGCTGGATTTAGAAAAGGCAGCAAAACCAGAGATCAAATTGCCAACATCTGCTGGATCATGGAAAAAGCAAGAGAGTTCCAGAAAAAACATCTATTTCTGCTTTATTGACTATGCCAAAGCCTTTGACTATGTGGATCACAACAAACTGGAAAGTCTTTCAAGAGATGGGAATACCAAACCACCTTCCTGTCTCATGAGAAATCTGTATGCAGGTCAAGAAGCAACAGTTAGAACTGGACATGGAACAATGGACTGGTTCAAAATTGGGAAAGGAATATGTCAGAGCTGTATATTTCCACCCTGCTTATTTAACTTCTACGCAGAGTACATCATGCAAAATGCCAGGCTGGATGAAGCACAGGCTGGAATCAAGATTGCTGGGAGAAATATCAATAACCTCAGATATGCAGATGACACCACCCTTGTGGCAGAAACTGAAGAGGAACTAAAGAGCCTTTTGATGAAAGTGAAAGAGGAGAGTGTAAAAGCTGGCTTAAAACTCAATATGCAAAAAACTAAGATCATGGCATCTGGTCCCATCTCTTCATGGTATAAGATGGGGAAACTGGAAACAGTGACAGACTTTATCTTCTTGGGCTCCAAAATCACTTCAGATGGTGACTGCAGCCATGAAATTAAAAGACGCTTGCTCCTTAGAAGGAAAGTTATGACAAACCAAGATAGCATATTAAAAAGCAGAGACATTGCTTTGCCAACATAGGTCTGTCTAGTCAAAGCCATGATTTTTCTAGTAGTCATGAATGGGTGTTAGAGTTGGACTATAAAGAAAGCTGAATGCCAAAGAATTGATGCTTTTGAACTGTGGTGTTGGAGAAGACTCTTGAGAGTCCGTTGGACTGCAAGGAGTTCCAACCAGTCCATCCTAAAGGAAATCAGTCCTGAATATTCATTGGAAGGACTGATGCTGGAGCTGAAGCTCCAATACTTTAGCCACCTAATGCGAAGAACTGACTTATTTGAAGAGATCCTGATTCTGGGAAAGATTGAAGGCAGGAGGAGAAGGGGGTGACATAGGATGAGATGGTTGGATGGCATCACTGACTCGATTGACATGTGTTTGAGCAAGCTCCAGGAGTTGGTGACAGACAGGGAAGTCTGGTGTGGTACAGTCCATTGGGTCGCAAAGAGTCAGACATGACTGAGCGACTGAACTAAACTGATACTAGTTATGAACAATCTGAAAATGAACTTCAAAAAATTGTATTCAATATCACAAAAAAGTAACACTTAGTGAAATTTAATAAATATAGGAAGAAATGTAAAAAAATAACTGATACTTGTACATTGAAAACTATAAATCATTGTTGAAAGAAATTAAAGAAGACCTCAATAAGCAGAAGTCTGTGTCCATGGATTGGAAGACTCAATATTGTTGAACTGACAATGCTTTCCAAATTCATCGAAAGGCTTAAGACAATCCTCATAAAAATTCTTACTCTAATTCTAGAATTTTAAAAACTTACCCTAAAAGTAATTTGGAAGTGCAGTTCTTTTAGAATAGTCAAAAAATATTGAAAAATAAAAAGTTGAAGAACTTATACTTTCTGTACTTCAAAACTTACTACAGGGCTACGGTAATCAAGATAGTGTAGTATTGGCATAAAATAGTCATGTAGATCAATAAATCAAAAATATCAAGTGTCTAGAAATAAACACATTTGTGTTCAATTGACTTTTGGCACATATACATCCAAGGCAATTTAATGAGGTAAAAAGTTTTTTTTTCAATAAATAGTGCAAGGACACTAGCTATCAAGAAAATGTACTAGGCATGCCAAAAGACACACAGAAAAATTGAAGAGATCAAGCAATCTTCAGAACCAGTCATAGAAGGGATGTTGGAATTATCATACTGGGAATTTAAAACAACTGGATTAATGTTCTAAGGGCTCTAATAATAAAGTAGATAGCATGTAAGAATTGCTGGGCAATGCAAGTGGAGAGACAGAAATCCTAAGAAAGAAAGAAACAAAATTGGTAGGCTGAGCATGGCTGAAGAAAGAATCTCTGTGCTAACTTACATATAAGGTTCCGAAAACCTTAACAGACACCTCACCAAAGAAGATATACAGGTGGCAAATAAGCATACAAAAATATGCTCCACATCATACACCATCAGGTAATACAAATTAGATACCAGTACACATCAGTTAGAATGGTGAAAACCCACACCACCAGATGCTGGAAAGGATGTGAAGCAACAGAAACTCTCATACATTGCTAGTGGGAATGCAAAATGGTGCAGCCATCTTGGAAGATAGTTTGGCTTCTTAAAAAACCAAACATACTCTTACCATAAAATCCAACACTTGTGCTCCTTGATATTTACCAAATGGAGTTGAAGACTTATGCCCCCCAACAGCTCCCCCCACAGCAGTCCCTCCCTCACAAAAAACCCTGCACATGGATGTTTATCACAGTTTCATTCATAACTGCCAAAAACTTGGAAGCACTGAAGATGTCCTTCATTAGATGAATGAATAAATAAACTACGGTTCATCAGATAAGGAAATATTGTTCACTGCTAAAAAGAATTTGATATCAAGCCATGAAAAAGCATTAACAACATTAAATCCATAATTGATAAGTGAAAGATGCAATCTGAAAGAGGCTACACACTGATTCCAACTATATGATTACGGAAAAGATGAAACTATGGACACAATAAGATGATCAGTATTTGCTAGGGATTCAAGGGAATAGGGTGAATAGGCAAAACACAGAGAATTTTCAGGGCCGTGAAAATACTCTGGAGGAGACCATAATGGTAGATACATATCATTATACATTTGCCTGCATTCATTGAATGTATAATACCAAAAGTGAAGCCTAATGTAAATGACAGGCTTTGGGTGATTATGATGAGTCAGTATAGGTTCATCAGTGCTAACAAGTGTACCAGTCCAGTGGGAGATGTTGATAACAGGGAGGCTGTGCATAAGGGGGATGGGCAGAGGATATATAGGAAATCTCTGTACCTTCTCCTCAATTTTGCTGTTAACCAAAACTTTCTCTAAAATAAACTCTTTAGGAAAAAAAAAGTCCTGAATTTGAATATTGTTTACCTTATTCTTTCATATAACATATACAGAGCCAATATATTTTTTTATACCTTTGTGAGTTTGAATTGACTTCAACATTTTATTCTTGAACTTCGAAAGTGTTGAAATATCTCTGAGAGGTTTGGTTTTGTTTTTTAATATGACGACGTTTGCCAGTGTCTCTTTCTCTCAGACATCTTCCTCATTTGTCAGTATCATTTTCCTCATTTATGTTGATAAATTCACCTTTACTAATTTCCCCTGGCTGCATACTTTGAGTATCTTGTTAAGTGACTGTCAACATTCACATATGCAGCTGTTCTTCTTTATCTTCACCTATATTGAGCTTGAATTTCACTTTTGGTGTTAATACTTTTTTATTTCTTCACGACACCCTCTTCTTTGTTGGCAAGTCTTTCTTTTGATTAGCCATTTTTCTAAGATGTCATTTGAGTTTATCACTGAAAGACAATGCGGCAGTGCAGCTGTGTGCTTTGCTGTGTGTGCATGCACCAACTAACAGATTAGCAGTGACCAGTAAGTAACAGATTTTGAAAAGTGGGAATATGATTGACCACTGATTATGAAGTGCGTATGTTATTTGTGGAACAAGTCATGGACTGAAGAGCTAACGGCTTTTCTTTATGCAGGTACAGTTAATATGACATGGTAACAAAAACTTGAGCTTGCTCTTGAGGGGCACAGTATTATTTTATATATATATATATATATATATACACATATAACTATTATGCATGTTATATTACTATATTACAAATAAATGTATAAATATATAACTAAATAATCTTGGTTAATTGAAATTTGTGCAAAGCAAGGAGTTCACATATAGAATTGTGGATGCATAGAATCTGTTGCATATGTGTGTGTGTTTGGCATATGTGTTCTATTTTTGAGCTGCTAAAACTTTAAAATGGTATCCTTTTATATGTTTCTAAGGAGACCCATTTCATTCATTTTCATTAAAGATAGTCTCTGCAATGGTTTTCTGACTAGTCAGTGGGGATTTTTGTCGGTAATTTCTTATATAGAAAAACTTTGTAAGCTATTATTTTAAAAATATTATTATACAGTTTTGTTTCAGAAATATCAGAGCCCTCAACATGAAATTTAGATTATGTTAATTTTTGTTGAAGAGATATTGACAATATTTATATTTTTGGGGTAAAACATTTTAAGTTAATGAAACAAGAAGGATGTTTAAGAATTTTGAATTTATTTTATGCCATGTAGTTAACTTAATGGAGAAAATAGCCTTCATATATCCATTTAGTTTGAAGGTTTAAAACTATGGTACTGTGACATATGGTACTGTGACGTCTTTTAAATTCAGTTAAGTTTATTCATCTAAGAATTCTGAATTGTGATTAAGAGTACTTATGCAGCATAAACATTCCATTTGTATTTTAATTTCTTCAGAATTGTTCCCTTTGCTCATTTGAAAATCTAATCTTTTTCTTTATAGATAATTCAGTTTAATATGATCGTTACGTATTAAGCTGTATAGTTATTTTAAGTGTTTCATTTTTATTTAAAAAGTAACTACTCATAGCAAATTTACTAGCAGAAATTTTCTATACTTTTGTAAAATAACTTTAAAAATGTTTCTAGATATATTCCCAGTAGTGGGATTGCTGGGCCATGTGACAGTTCTATTTTTATTTTTTTGAGGAACCTCCATACTGTTCTTCACAGTGACAGTATCAATTTACATCCCCACCACCAGTGCAAGAAGGTTTCATTTTCTCCACACCCTCTCCAGCATTTATTGTTTGTAGATTTTTTGATGATGGCCAGGACGGGGTTGGGGCGGAAGGAAAGAACAAGAAGTAGCCAATGTATGTATGCATATAGCTAATTCACTATGTTGTACAACATTGTAAAGCAACTATATCCCAATTTAAAAAAAATCAGCGTTTCCCAAATAAAGGTGATCACCATGTGAAAAAAAATGCTTCTACATTTCTGTGTTTTTCTGCCCTAACACTATAAAAGTGCTTTCCCCTGCTATGTGTTCTCATAGTTACCATAGACGCTATTATTTTTTACTCCATAGAGATGAGCTGATTATATAGTATTTTAGAAGGAGATACAGATACATGTGGCAAAGAAAAATTTAAGGCAATTAAAACAACAGGGTGCTCAAGGTCCAGAGTAGTACAGGTGGTTGTCTGGAGGAAGAGTGTTTCGCACAGAGTGTAAGATCCTGAGGCTGAAACATGTTTAGTATATTGATGTAACAGAGGAGTCTAGAGATGAGCTGTGACATGGTGAGTAGTAGGAGATAAGATCAGAGAGTAACAAAGGACCGGTTATCATAAAATCTTATAGACCATTGTAAGAACTTTGATTTCTACCCTGAGAGAACCGAGGAGCCATTGGAGGATTTGCAGAGGGGATAAATGATCTGACTCATTACAGGATCACTTTGATAGTTGCATTGAGAAAGGGAAACAAGAGCAGGGGTAGAGAAAACTGTTCAGTTTGGTTCAGTCGCTCAGTCGTGTCCAACTCTTTGCGACCCTGTGGACTGCAGCAGGCCAGGCTTCCCTGTTCATCACCAATTCCCAGAGCTTGCTCAAACTCATGTCTATCAAGTTGGTGATGCCATCCAACCATCTCATCCTCTGAGAAAACTCTTAGGTGAGAAACAAGATTGACTTGGAGTAGGGAGGCAATAGTAGACATCTTAAGGAGTGATTAGATTCCATATATATTTTGAAAGTAAAAGCGATTAGATTTGCTAATTGATTAGACACAGAGTATGAAAGAAGAGATGAGCTGAGAATACTTCCAAGAGTTCTGACCTCAAGACTGTAGGGCGAGTAAGCTTTGGAGGAATGTAGGGAACTCAGTTTGAAGCATGTGAATTCTGAGATGACTATTAAACATTCAAATGATGAAGTCCAATAGATTGTTCGATTTAGGACTATGGAATACAGCCAAGGGGTTCAAGTGGAGATATTAATTAGTTTCATTAGAGTAGGGGGCATGTCCATCTTGTTTATCCCAGTGTGCCCTCTTTCTATACAGCATTAATACTTGCAAGGTACTTAAGAAATACTTTCTGAGTGAGTGACTACAAGTATAGTGATTTGTGTGCTGGAAAGCTGAGCACCGAAGAACTGATGCTTTTGAACTGTGGTGTTGGAGAAGACTCTTGAGAGTCCCTTGGACTGCAAGGAGACCCAACAAGTCCACTCTAAAGGAGATCAGCCTTGGGTGTTCTTTGGAAGGAATGATGCTAAAGCTGAAACTCCAGTACTTTGGCCACCTCATGCAAAGAGTTGACTCATTGGAAAAGACCCTGATGCTGGGAGGGATTGGGGACAGGAGGAGAAGGGGACGACAGAGGATGAAATTGCTGGATGGTATCACCAGCTCGATGGACATGAGTTTGGGTGAACTCTGGGAGTTGGTGATGGACAGGGAGGCCTGGCGTGCTGTGATTCATGGGGTCGCAAAGAGTCGGACACGACTGAGTGACTGAACTGAACTGAACTGAACTGAAATGTTTAACCACAGTCTCTCTAAAGAAAAAATAAACAGAACAAAGCAAAATTCATGATTTCTAGCATTTGCAGATTTCTGTGGTGCAAATATTCCTACTATGATTTCAGGCTACCGAAGTAACATCACTGACAGAAGTTGAGAAGAAATATGCACAGTTGATTCCCTCTAACAAGTAATAAAGCAGCTCCAGAACAAAACTGAGCCCTTTGTTGCTCAGTGATACAATCAGATACATATTTTCCTTACTTACAGGTATGGAAAATATAAGTAATCTTTGACACTTGGGCAGATTTGAAGGTAAAGAAATTCATAGATGATAATACATACGAGCTCAAAATCAAGGACTTGAGCAAATATCTAAAAACCTTTGTCATATACCAGACTGAATAATAGAAATAGTGAGCTAACTTATCCCTGTACCTTTAGGCTGTCTTCTAAATTACTCCACACAGATGGGATATCTTTACATAATTCCTGAGAAAAAAATTTCAATTTATAAATTAATCCATTGTAATATTAACAGTACACTCTTGCAAGAGTGTCTTCATGATTTCTAAGTTAGCCTAGAAAGTATGTGAAAAATGTTGCCATAAAACATTTATCAATAAAATATCTATACAAAGTTTAATCAAATCACTATCTTCTTGAGTCCAAACTCTTTGGCTTGACTTTTTCAGAGTCATTAGGTTTTTAAACATTGTTTACTTATTTAATATTTAAAAAATTGTATAGTGGTCAAATATACCAAACATAAAATTTATTGATACATTCACATTGTTGTGCAACCATCAGCAACATACATCTCCAGGACTTTAATTAACACTGTATTTTGTTTCATTAAAAGGAGCAGATTTTGTTGTAGGTAATCAGAAAAGGAAAAGTATAAAAGATAATAAAATTACCCAAAGTCTCACCATTCAGAGCAAATCAAATCTACATCTACCTTATTGTACACACAGCATTATATCAGACTGTTAAATCCATTGTCTAACAATTCCTCAGATCCTGTTAAGTCTAAAATGGCTTTCAGATTCTGACTGTATGATGAAGTGGTGGGGCTGCAAATCCCAGTCGTATGTTTTGCAGCATTTGGTTAATGTACCAGTGAGCAAGCCTTAATTAGAATGGTTTATTCTCAGAGCAATGAAGCATAGTGAAGTAGAACAATCCCTCATCCTGAATGTGTGGTTCAGAGCTGAGCCCCGGGGAGACAGATTTGCAAGTAGATGAAGGAACACTGGTCATTAAGAAATTGTTAATGGAGCGAAGCTTAGGGATAAGATAATTTCTCTGAATTCTATATGGGACACAAATAGACATCATAAAAATATCAGGCAGAGGGAAGTTTGTAACTTAAGACTTTTGCAGGTTTGGCTGCAATATGCCCGAAACAGCCACTGGGAAAGGGCATGGCTTATTCCAGACACACTATTATGCTCTGTACCAAAGTGTTGACATTGCTTTTTCTTTTCTCTCTCTCTCTCTCTGGCCAGGGCGGAGTAGGGAGAATTAAAATGTTAAAGAAGACTACTGATAAACTGTTATCAGACCTTTCTAGGGATTCTTTGAAATAACTGGAGACTAGTTGTCTTTGAAATAACTAGCAAGAAATGGTTTATAAGTAAAGGTTATGGGCTAAAAAGTGTTGGGTATGTTAATGTTAGCACATTTATATATATGTGCCTAGAGACTTGATTGGGATTCCCCGGTGGCTCAGACGGTAAAGCATCTACCCACAACGTTGGAGACCTGGATTCGATCCCTGAGTCAGGAAGATCCCCTGGAGAAGGAAATGGCAACCTACTCCAGTAGAGAAAATTCCTACTCTAGAAAATTCCATGGATGGAGGAGCCTGGTGGGCTACAGTACATGGGGTCGCAAAGAGTCAGACATGACTGCGCGACTTCACTTCACTTCAGAGACTTGATAAAATTGATGTTATATTGAAATGTAATTTCTAATTTGCTAGCTAAAATTTGATTTTTAAATACTTCAACATTTATTTGCTCATTTATTTTCTTGAGGGTTTTAGCTGCTTTCAGTTCTTTGAATTTCGATTTGAAAAATATTTTTGAACTTGTTGGAAAATTGCACCCCTGCAATTTGACAATACAATCATATAAAATAATGACATTTTAAGCTATAAAAATTGGCAGTTAGTTACATATAGTTCAATCTAAAATCATGTGTAAAAATGTCATATTTACAACAAGATAGCAATATCTGTAGATTTTAATGGAAAAAGGTTGTATCTCATTACTTTAATTTTTATTTGATTACTTTTATGATTATTTTATTCAGTAGTCTGGATTGTGTGCTTACCATGTGCCAGCTAGTATGATAGACATAAGGATACAATAAGGGCTAAGCACAGAATAAATATATTTTAATAACCCTGTAATGGTAAATTTAAAAGGACACAATAATGTGATGCAATTTTAGCAAGTTTGAAGAAGTGAAGTGAAATGAAGTCGTTCAGTCATGTCCAACTCTCTGCGAACCCGTGGACTGTAGCCCATCAAGCTCCTCCATGGGATTCTCCAGGCAAGAATACTGGAGTGGGTTGCCATTTCGCTCTCCAGGGGACCTTCCTGACCCAGGGATCAAACCCAGATCTCCCGCATTGCAGGCAGACGCTTTAACCTCTGAGTCAATTAAAAATGTATCTTTATTTATGCATATGTATAATGTACTATGCAAGAGTTGTATATATATATATATATATATATATAATACATACATGTGAGATAAATATGTCACAAAAAGTGAGAGTTAAAATGTGAACATCAAGATCATAGATTGGCTATATTTGGGGTGTAGGACAATTATGGATAAATTTAACTTTCTAATATATATGTTTAATTTTTTCACTACGCCTGTATACTCGTTATAATTAATCAGGGGAAAATACATTTAAATAAAAGATTGGTATAGCAGATGGATCAGGATCAGAGATTGGGGACTGGAATGAGAATGATTTACAGAGCTTTTGCCATATGTTACAACTTTGAATTATTTGATTCTTAAGCTATATCCAAAATTCAGGTAAAAAGATACTTTTGGAGGAAATGCATTTTATCCTTTCTGGCAGTTTTTTCAATTCCACAAATCAGACCATCTGGAAATTGTGATCAGATAGAGTTTTTACAGCTTCATTCACTGAGTTTGCTCTGGGATATGCCTGGGCTTCCCAGGTGGATCAGTGGTACAGAATGGTAAAGAATCCACCTGCCAGTGCAGGAGATGCAGGAGATGTGGGTTCAGTCCCTGGGTCGGGAGGATAACCTGAAGGAGGAAGGGGCAGCCCACTCCAACATTCTTGCCTGGAGAGTCCTGTGGACAGAGGAGCCTGGAGGGCTACAATCCATAGGATCGCAGAGTCGAACACGACTGAACTACTGAGCACGACACCAGGTAGAGAAGAATGAAGAGATTGGTCAGGTACTAGAATTAAAGACTGATAAAGGCATTTAAAAAAATTTACTGAAGTATTTATAGCCATAATATTTAAAGCAATGGCACCCCACTCCAGTACTCTTGCCTGGAAAATCCCATGGATGGAGGAGCCTGGTGGGCTGCAGTCCATGCGGTCGCACAGAGCTGGACACAACTAAAGCGACTTAGCAGCAGCAGCAGCAGCAGCATATTTAAAGCAATGGTAAAATTTACTGCAGTACATTTAGATAATTTGTTATCAGATTGAGGCCTCATGATTTATGATTATATATTTTCATCTGTCCCTAATAAATTTCAAAAGAAATCAAGGTTCTATGACAGTTTGCATAACAGCTCCATGAAAAGCAAATTTTAAAAAGTATGGTATACAAGGTAAATTTTTAATTTATTTGGATAAAAAGAAATTATCTCAGTTAGATTAAATATTTATTTTAATAATTATTTATGTCAGGTGTTCCTGGGTTTGAAGAATATAAAGAATTTTTTGCTGTGTTTATTAAGGCTTTTGGACTACTAAATAAAACACATTAAATTACTTCCTTAAGGTTTCCAGGTGAAAAAACAGTGACTGTCACTTAAAAAATCTTTAAATATTTTAATTAATACTGGACTCTATGCTTTGAAATTGTCCTTTCAGTTCAGTTCAGTCACTCAGTTGTGTCCTACTCTTTGTGATCCCATGAATCACAGCACGCCAGGCCTCCCTGTCCATCACCAACTCCCGGAGTTCACTCAGACTCACGTCCATCGAGTCGGTGATGCCAACCAGCCATCTCATCCTCTGTCGTCCCCTTCTCCTCCTGCCCCCAGTCCCTCCCAGCATCAGAGTCTTTTCCAATGAGTCAACTCTTCGCATGAGGTGGCCAAAGTACTGGAGTTTCAGCTTTAGCATCATTCCTTCCAAAGAACACCCAGGGCTGATCTTCCTAGAATGGACTGGTTAGATCTCCTTGCAGTCCAAGGGACTCTCAGGAGTCTTCTCCAACACCACAGTTCAAAAGCATCAATTCTTTGGCGCTCAGCTTTCTTCACAGTCCAACTCTCACATCCATACATGACCACTGGAAAAACCATAGCCTTGACTAGACGGACCTTAGCTGTCCTTTACTGTATATTAATAAGGGCTTCCCTCATAACTCAGTTGGTAAAGAATCTGCCTGCAAAGCAGGAGACCCGGGTTCAATCCCTGGGTCAGGAAGATGCCCTGGAGAAGGAAGTGGCAACCCACTCCAGTATTCCTGCCTGGAGAATCCCATGGACAGAGAAGCCTAGCAAGCTACAGTCTATGGGGTCACAAGAATCGGACACGACTTAGGGACTAAACCACATATACGGATACACTTTCCTAGAGTTTCTAACTTAACTTAAAAATGTGCTTAGAAAATGGAAGAAAATATTTTCTAATATCCCTATTTATCAAGTGGTATATACCATATACTTTAAAAGATAATATTTCTATTATATTAACTGTTCTATTAATAATTTTCTAACATCTCAGTTAAAATTCTAGCATTCTCAGTTAGAACTTAGGTAAATATATGTGAGATATTTTATATAGACATGTAAAATATATAGCATAGACAAGTGCTAAATTTTAATATTAACCTATAGTTATCACAACTAGTTAGGAGTCGTAAGAAAGTGTAGAAGTTAAGAACAGTAGGGTCCTGGAGTGGACTGCAGTGGTTTGAAGCACTACTGCGTGATCCTGTGAGAGCCGAACATCTTTCAGATAAAAGTTGTGTTCAAATGTTACGTTTCAAAATGGCAAATTTCAGAAGGATAGTGGAGACACACAGTGACTCTTCGTTGGCACTAATTCCACTGTGTGTGTGTGTGTGTGTGTGTGTGTGTGTGTAAGGATGGTGAAGTAGCCTTATAGGCAAGAAGGAACTGTGTAGAACTTAAAGATGATGTTTTGGTCTATAGAACATATATAAGATTTGCAAGAATTTCTAACAAAGCAAATGGATAGGATGTTTCAGGATAAGATCAGAACCTGTGAACTCGCATTCAAATCTTTAGTAGAATTATTAATTACATTAAAAATGTAAAGTTAGAAGTCAAGCAATTCTTTCAGTGCAGAATGAGTGAAAAACACTTAAAGGAAAACACAGAGTTTTTATTCAAAATGTGTTTGAGGTTTTCCATGTGTAAAATACAAATGTTCATTAGGGAGGATCTGCAATCCTTTTCCGGTCTAAGATTTCTGAGGTCAGAGGAGGTTGTAAGCATTTTGCTACAGCTGAAGCAAAGCCATAAGTGCCTGGGTCAAAGCTGAAGTAGTTTTAAACCTCAGAAGATCTTTTTGATTTTAGGCAGACGGACACAAGGGCTCTAGTTGTGAAGCACCCATCTGCCAGTGCAGGAGACACAGAGATGCAAGGTCGGGAAGATTCCTTGGAGGAGGAAAGGGAAGCCCACTTCCGTATTCCTGCCTGGAAAATCCCATGGACAGAGAGGCTTTCAGGCTACAGTCCATGGGGTCACAAAGAGTCGGACACTACTGAGCACACACACGGAGAGGGATACAGTGAGTTCAATACATTTTTTATTTAGGCTGGGAAGACACAATTCAGTTTATGTTAAATGGGAATAGAGGGGCTTCCCAGGTAGCACTAGTGGTAAAGAACCCATCTGTCAATGCAGGAGACATAAGAGACATGGGTTCAATCCCCAGGTTGGGAAGATCCCCTGGAGGAGAGCATGGCAACCCACTCCAGTTTTCTTGCCTGGAGAATCCCATGGACAGAGGAGCCTGGTGGGCTACAGTCCATAGGTTCACAAAGAGTCCAACATGACTGAAGCAAATTAGCACAAGACAGCACATGGGAAATTATACTCAATATCCTGTAATAACCTATAATGGAATATAATCTAAAAAAAATGGGACTAGAAAACACTCACAATTCAATAAAAGCCAAGTGTTACTATCACAGTCTAAACGATGTAATCCTTTACCAATTAAGATCTAATTAGGGCTTATGTAATTTTATGGTTATTTCAATAAAGTTTTAATTATATTGGGAACTAAAATTTCTTCAAGCATATTGCACTGAATATCCCTCAGATTTTATTGCAAATTGTATGATCCTAAATTTTGAGTAGTTTTGGTAATTGAATAATGTTTTCTAGTAAGGAAATAGTAAAGTATAAGTAGTAAAACATTCATTGATTTCAAACTAGTGAATGTGATGAAATAGCATTACATTATCAATTAGAATAACTCCAATGTTATTTCAGATTTTATATAAATATTGGCAGAAAGTAACTGGGAAAATGACCTTTTTTTCCCCTCACAAATTTGAAACACTAAATGTTTTTCCCCTCACAGCCTTCACACACTAAATTTTCATCAAATTTCATAATGTATCATTAACATTTTAAGGACATTGTGAGAATCTTATAATCTGATATGCTAATGCATATCTCCTCCAGATTAGAGCAAAGAATAAATCAAACCATAACAAAACTAAAGACAGATGCTCAAACCAAAGAAACACTCCTTTCTAGATCAGTGGAACAAGATTAGAGGTGGTTTTACTTGTTTTCTAACTTGGAACTGACTTTGTTTCTTCTTCGTACTCACCTTTGTGCCTACAAAAATGAAGGAGTGAGATACTTGAAAATTAGAGATAGAGGGGAAAAGAAGACTGGCAGTTTCAGAGGCTTTAAAAAATTCGGTTTTGTGCTTACATATCCTAGTCAGTGGTGACTAACCACTGCTCCTTAGATTTAAACCCATGGGCCTGGCATTTGAAAATTGTTTCTAAAGCTTTATGCCTTCAATACCTTCAATTTCAAAACAATAAACACAGAGGATGGACTGATGGAAAAAAGTCATTTTTTTCTTATTTTTTTCCATAATGGTGACTTAATGTAGTAAGAATTAATATTAAGCTCCATTTTATTTTCAAACACGTTTGTTAATATAGAAAAAAGTATTCTTTCCTTTTCATGGATGAAAACATTGATACTTGAATTTAAAGTCACTTCACCTCCCCCACCCCCATCATCCCCATGCAAACTGCCAATCACAAAATGGAGACTAAAAGCTACTGGTGTGGTTCATTTTTAGCATAATATTGAATTAAAGTATAAACATCAGTAACAGGGCTTCCCTGATAGCTCAGTTGGTAAAGAATCTGCTTGCAACGCAGGAGACTCCGGTTCAGTTCCTGGATGGGGAAGATCCACTGGAGAGGGGATAGGCTACCCACTCCAGTATTCTTGGGCTTCCCTTGTGACTCAGCTGGTAAAGAATCTGCCTGCAATGTGGGAGACCTGGATTCAATCCCTGGGTTAGGAAGATCCCCTGGAGAAGGGAAAGGCTACCCACTCCAGTATTCTGGCCTGGAGAATTCCATAGACTGTATAGTCCATGGGGTCTCTAAGAGTCCAACCTGATCAAGTGACTTTCACTTTCACTAGTAACAGGTAGATATTTACCATTGTCTTAACACAGTCTGCATTGTCCATAATATTCAATATGAGGAAGCAAACACACACTGAAATTTCATAAACTGGATTATGAGAACAAATATTGGATGTCTCTCCAGCTTCTTATAATTGCTTAAGAATCTCAGGATTCCCAAAGTAGATGGGGGAACATTCTAAAAGATGTTCTTTAAACAGTTATCAAGTGGTATGCCTCATTTCCTAACCACTTAGTCTTTGGGCTTTTTCTTGCCTATCATCTGAATCAGTCAGATACCATCTTCCAGGCGCGGGGTTTGCCTAGCTCATGGTCTCCACAGATTACTGGAAGTGAAAGCCAGCCTGAAGAACTGGAGAAACTGCTGGCTGATAGCAATCATTTGGAGGGAGCTTATTGCCTCTGTTGGATCCTCCATAACTGGGAGACCAAACTGGTGCTGGCCTTGGGGTAAGGATTGGGTACAGGATGGCTGGCACTAAGAATCAGCAAACCAGAGAGAGGAGGCGGGTAGCATTCATTTTTCTGACAGAACAGTGACTGACAGAGAGGAGGAAGCCCCCAAAGTACAAGTTAAAGGTCACATAATTTTTGTGGCAATTGTTTGAAGCCATTTGAAAAAATGTACTAGTGTTAAGTGTTTTTAGTTGAGTTTGTCCTACTTGGAAAGACAGGTTTTCCCATCTCTTTCATTCACCCTCTTCATTCCCTCTAGATGACCTCAATGGGGATTAGGGGTTTAGGGTAGGAGTGGGGAGGCCATAGAAACAGAACAAGTTCAGCCATTGATGGACCCATTTGTAAATGGGTTCAGCATCATCAGTGTTAGTCACTCAATTGTGACCGACTCTGTGACCCCAAGGACTGTAGCCCTCCAGGCTCCTCTGTCCATGGAATTTTCCAGGCAAGAATATTGAAATGGGTTCCCATTTCCTTCTCCTGGGGATCTTCCCAACCCAGGAATCGAACCTGGGTCTCCTGCATTGCAGGCAGATGGTTTATTTCCTGAGCCACCAAGGTTAGTGACCTCCTTTGAGAACTTTCACCTAGTCCCTTTCCTTTCATCAGATCCATTTTGTCACCATTTCCTTTTAACCTTATCCCACTGCCCAGCTTCTCTGAATGCCTTCTCTTCCTCCTCCTCCCTTCCTCCCAGTGTTCTCCTCACCTGTCCACTGAAATGGCTGTCATAGAGTAGATGCTGGCGAACACCGCTGTGATAGGAAAGAAGTTCTGGAAGCGACAGTAGTTGGCGCCGAAGTACCACTCGCTGTGCAGCGCATAGATGAAGTTGACCAAGGTGTTGAAGGCGGCCATGGAGGCGTCGGAGAAAGCCAAGTTCACGAGGAAGTAGTTGGTGACGGTCCTCATGCGCTTGTGGGCCAGGATGATCCAGATGACGATGAGATTCCCGAAGACGGCCACGGCCACCACCACGCCGTAGGCGAGGGACCAGAGCGCGATGCGCCAGGACGGCTGCACAAACTGGTTGGTGATGTTAGACCGGGACTGCGAAGGCGCGGGGGAGGCCGCCGCCAGACCCAGCGGGGAGAAGGAAGCGGAAAGATTGCCGGCTTGGACGAGCAGTTGCAGCCACTCAGTCTCAGCCTCTCCCGCGGCTGCCCCAGTCTCGAGCGCGGCACTCGGGTTCCCGGTGTCCGCGCCGGCCATTCCTCTGTCCGTCCAGTTCGCGGCTACGGGGAGCGAGGCCATAGCGATGGGTGTGCAACCCGAGTCCCCTCGCTCACCCACCGTCAGCCCGGCCCGTCTCCCGCGAAGTTCTTCTCTGCCTCCCTGTCGCTTCGCCGCTGAGCGGACCTCAGCCCCGCCCCGAATCGAGATGGAGAAGGTACCACAGCCCTTGCTGGTTGAGGGATGCTTTGACCCTGCAGGTGATGGGAGAAAGGAGGCGCTTTCTCCAAAAGCGACTTAGAGCATCTATCGGGCAGGAAGGATGAGACAGTCTGAAAAAAGTGATGTTAGGGACTGGC
The DNA here is from genome assembly GCF_042477335.2 of Ovis canadensis. Classification (NCBI taxonomy): domain Eukaryota; kingdom Metazoa; phylum Chordata; class Mammalia; order Artiodactyla; family Bovidae; genus Ovis; species Ovis canadensis. Next base: position 37,392,604 of record NC_091250.1, on the reverse strand, counting down.
GCCAGCGGAGACCCTCCGGGAATCACTCCTGTTGGAGTTCCCCGGGCACCAGCTGAAGCGCTGAGGCTCAGGAGCCGCTGCGAGCTTTATAGTTTCTCACAGGGCTCTGCTTCGGTGACGTTGTGGGGGCCGCGGAGCTGACAACCCCTTCTTGGAAGACGACTGCGCTCCTTTCCTCCACCCCCGCCCTCTGGGTTTCATTCATCCGCTACTCGCTGGAGCTTAGCGGGTTGACAGGCTCAAGGAAGGGCTGCACTTTCTTATATGTAATTAAAATCTTGACAAGATTGTTCTTCGTCTTTTAACTTCAAGATATTTTGCTGAGGTCCCTGCTTTCAGCTGTGTTGTGGACTTTTATTTTCTAAACCAATTAAACCGTTCACCCCTAAGGCATAGGCAAGGTCCCAGAAGATTTTCTGGCAAGATCGCCTGTGGGTGCAGTTAGCTGAGGACTGTGAGAACCACTCGCTTTGTTCCACTGGCTTTTGGAATTTCACTCGAATTTCTGCTTGTGTGTTTCTGTTCTCCCTTCTCAGATCCCGTTGCTTTTCCTGCTTCCCAAATCCATCCATTCCCTCTCTTCCTGTAATCTCAGTCACCAGAAATCTGTCCCCTCCTCTCTCCTAACCCCCAGGCAGAGAGAGACTTTGGCCCAGAGGATTCTTCTCTGGTTGGAATGCCGTAACATACTTAGGGTAAATCAGAAATATCGAGAGGTAGGTCTTCTTGAAACACAAGAACAAGACTTAAATTTCTCTGGGATGAATGTATCCTATGAACAATCTACATAAGTACACAGGGCTATAGGGTTTTGAACATTTGGAGCCTGGGCTTTTAGGGCCTGATCATGTGGATACACTGATGAGAATGAGACAAATGAGCTTTGACTGACAGCAGGTGAGCTGGAGTGTTCTGTGGAGTGTGAGCTGGAGTCTGTGCTTAGGTGGATCTCACCAGCCATTTATCAGGATGTTCCAGAGCCAAGACTCTCTTTTATCTTAGTCTCTTGTGGAAGGGATTTAGGGTTACATGTATTTTAGCAATCTTCCCAAAACGCTTGAAATCTTTTTCCTCCTATTTGAGCTTTTTTTTCCCCAACTTGAACTCCTTGTGCCTTGATTTCTTCACTTGAAAGTGAAGATTTTTTAAAAAAATCTAAATTTCAGGGTAAACAGGGGGATAACAACAGCCTTTCAACAACACCAAGTAGGAGAGAGACCTCAATAAATGTTAGTGCCCTTCTCTCTTGTTACAATATGATTACAGCCAAACATTTTCAGATAAGATGTATTGGAGAGCAAGTTTGATTTGCTTCAGGAGAACATAGCTTGTGATTTGTGAACACTATTCTTTAGTGTAAGTACCTATTCCTTAAAAACCCTAATTATTGCATATATGGACTTAGGGTGATGAATAATATTCTCTTTCTTATAGTTTTTATGACAAAAATTTAGTCTATAGAAATAAATTTGAGGCACCCTAATAATAATTCTATGGACACAACACTGCTTCAAAATAAATGCATGCTAAAAATGATAATTATTAAAGGTTATTATTTTCTATTTCTTCCCAGAAAGACCTGAGAAACGTGATAAATCATAAGTTAACAGATTCCACACTTCCTGCTAATTAATTCTAAATTAAATTGTTTTCTTTTGAAAGGCAAATTACTTCTCTCTGTCAATTTACCATCTTGAAATTACTTAAGTTAAAATGAAAGTCTTCCTTCCCTAATGAAATTAAGGAAGAATTTTTTTTAAGGTTCTTTCATATGACACACACCATTTATCAAGATTATGAAATGGACCATGTTGTGGTTTGGTAATTATAACTTTAAATATTTGGCCAAAATATGCATAAAAGTTACTTATTTGTGTAAAAATGTATTCAGTTTACACTACTGTTTTACTTATCTGTAAGTGTTAGTTGCTTTAGTCGTGTCCAACTCTTTGCAACCCCATGGACTGTAGCCTGCCAGGCTTCTCTGTCCATGGGCTTTCCCAGGCAAGAATACTGGATTGGGTTACCATTTCCTTCTCCAGTTACTTATCCATGCAGATCATCATAAGTCGGTAATTTTGTCCTCATTATACTTACACAATAGTAGAAGTGATATGACAGAAAATGATTGGCAATGGAATTAGGAGAAGATACAATAAAAGGCATTTAAAAAGTTGTTTTCTTTCAGAAGAAGAGAGGGATCCAGGTCATAGCTTTCTTTTAGATCTGCCTTATGTGGAAAGACTTTCCTTGTGTCCCAGTAGAGTAGTTATTGTTCATGCATTGCTTCAATCATTCCTTCAACGTGTATTGAGTGTACTTCTTTTCAGTTCAGTTCAGTCACTCAGTTGTGTCCGACTCTTTGTGACCCCATGAATTGCAACATGCCAGGCTTCCCTGTCCATTACCAACTCTCAGAATTCACTCAAACTCACGTTCATCGAGTCGGTGATGCCATCCAGCCATCTCATCCTCTGTCGTCCCCTTCTCCTCCTGCCCCCAATCCCTCCCAGCATCAGGGTCTTTTGCAATGAGTCAACTCTTCGCATGAGGTGGCCAAAGTACTGGAGTTTCAGCTTTAGCATCAGTCCTTCCAAAGGACACCCAGGACCGATCTCCTTTAGAATGGGCTGGTTGGATCTCCTTGAGTCTTCTCCAACGCCACAGTTCAAAAGCATCAATTGTTCGGCACTCAGCTTTCTTCACAGTCCAACTCTCACATCCATACATGACCATTGGAAAAACCATAGCCTTGACTAGACAGACCTTTGTTGGCAAAGTAATGTCTCTGCTTTTCAATATGCTATCTAGGTCGGTCATAACTTTTCTTCCAAGGAGTAAGCGTCTTTTAATTTCATGGCTGCAATCACCAACTGCAATGATTTTGGAGCTCCCCAAAATAAAGTCTGACACTGTTTCCACTGTTTCCCCATTTGTTCCCATGAAGTGATGGGACCAGATGCCATGATCTTTGGTTTCTGAACGTTGAGCTTTAAGCCAACTGTTTCACTCTCCTTTTTCACTTTCATCAGGAGGCTTTTTAGTTCCTTTTCACTTTCTGCCATAAGGGTGGTGTCGTCTGCATATCTGAGGTTATTGATATTTCTCCCAGCAATCTTGATTCTGGCTGGTGCTTCTTCCAGCCCAGTGTTTCTCATGATGTACTCTACATATAAGTTAAATAAGCAAGGTGGACAATATACAGCCTTTTCTTACTCCTTTCCCAATTTGGAACCAGTCTGTTGCTCCATGTCCAGTTCTAACTGTTGCTTCCTCACCTGAATACAGGTTTCTCAAGAGGCAGGTCAGGTGGTCTGATATTCCCATCTCTTTCAGAATTTTCCACAGTTTCTTGTGATCCACATAGTCAAAGGCTTTGGCATAGTCAATAAAGCAGAAATAGATATTTTTCTGGAACTCTCTTGGTTTTTCCATGGTCCAGAGGATGTTGGCAATTTGATCTCTGGTTCCTCTGCCTTTTCTAAAACCAGCTTGAACATCTGGAAGTTCATGGTTCACGTATTGCTGAAGCCTGTCTTGGAGAATTTTGAGCATTAATTTATTAGCGTGTGAGATGAGTGCAGTTGTATGGTAGTTTGAGAATTCTTTGGCATTGCTTTTCTTTGGGATTGGAATGAAAACTGACCTTTTCCAGTCCTGTGGCCACTGCTGAGGTTTCCAAATTTGCTGGCATATTGAGTGCAGCACTTTCACAGCATCATCTTTCAGGATTTGAAATAGCTCTACTGGAATTCCGTCACCTCCCCTAGCTTTGTTTGTAGTGATGCTTTCCAAGGCCCACTTGACTTCACATTCCAGGATGTCTGGCTCTAGGTGAGTGATCACACCATCATGATTATCTTGGTCATGAAGATTTTTTTTGTACAGTTCTTCTGTGTATTCTTGCCACCTCTTCTTAATATCTTCTGCTTCTGTTAGGTCCATACCATTTCTGTCCTTTATTGAGCCCATCTTTGCATGAAATGTTCCCTTGGTGTCTCTAATTTTCTTGAAGAGATCTCTAGTCTTTCTCATTCTGTTGTTTTCCTTTATTTCTTTGCATTGATTGCTGAGGAAGACTTTCTTATCTCTTCTTTCCATCTTTGGAACTCTGCATTCAGATGCTTATATCTTTCCTTTTCTCCTTTGCTTTTCGCTTCTCTTCTTTTCACAGCTATTTGTAAGGCCTCCCCAGACAGCCATTTTGCTTGTTTGCATTTCTTTTCCATGGGGATGGTCTTGATCCCTGTCTCCTGTACAATGTCACGAACCTCCATCCATAGTTCATCAGGCATCAGATCTAGACCCTTAAATCTATTTCTCACTTCCACTGTATAATCATAAGGGATTTGATTTAGGTCATACCTGAATGGTCTAGTGATTTTCCCTACTTTCCTTAATTTAAGTCTGAATTTGACAATAAGGAGTTCATAATCTGAGCCACAGTCAGCTCGTGGTCTTGTTTTTGCTGACTGTATAGAGCTTCTCCATTTTTGGCTGCAAAGAATATAATCAATCTGGTTTCCATGTTGATCATCTGGTGATGTCCATACGTAGAGTCTTTTCTTGTGTTGTTGGAAAAGGGTGTTTGCTATGACCAGTGTGTTCTCTTGGCTTCTTTCCAGAAGCTATACCAAATACTAGGGATATAGCAGTGAAACAACTAGATACGAACCCTGTCTTCACAGAACCTGCAGTCTAATAGTATTTTTGACTTTGAGGTGAGAATCATGAGTAATAGAATGGAAAGGCACAGAGACCAATGGAACTATGTTACCAAGGAGGTGGATGTTGTGCCCACTGGATTCTTTTAACTTTGCCTAAAACTTTTCTTTGTGAGGATAAATTGAAGTGCTAAAATAAAGATAGAGTTAGCAGAAGCTTATGCCTTGAAAAAGAGGAAGGCTTAGGGGATAATGGTTAAGGAGGAGGTTTTCCAACTAAGAGAATTTGTTGAATAATCTGGCTATCATAGCTCCAGAATCTGAATCCTGCCCTTATCTGAGCCCACTCTGCTGATTTCCTAATTCTTCCTCATCCTCTTTCCCTTACCTGAAGAACTCCAAAAGTCTTAGCCTTGAACTACCAAGGAAAGTGGCAAAGAGGCCAAGATACACCTTCTAACACACTAGAAGGTGACTTAGAGAGGTATCCAATTCTCCCACACCTAGAACCTGGAAGTATGTTTGAGTATGTGCCTAGGGAAATATCTGAGGATCCTGGGAAGTAAGCCAAGCACGGTACTGTACGAGACATTAATAGGTTTTAGATTTAGTGTGTAAATCTTGGTTTGATTGAATAAATGTAATACAAATTATGATCATTTATGTGACTACTTATAGTTTGTTCCTAATAACCAAGAAATGTTTGCCTATTTTACTGTGTATAATAGATTACATTTTTCCAAATTGTATTTACTCTCCATATTTTTATTTATAATACTTACTGGTGATGTACCCCATTAATTTGCTAACAATTTATATTAATAGAATGGATCCTGGCCATGTATTATTTTTTCCTCTCTTACAACTCAAGGAAACAATATGGCGTATTTCATGCTTATATTTTTATTTTTAACAGGCCTCCCCAAAATAAACATTTCAGGATAGAATTTCAGGTACTGTTGCTGGCTAGTGAAGGAGTTATTTTCAGAAAGGAAAGGTTGTCAAATTTCCAGATTTCTGTCTCTGGCAATAATCTTTTTGACAGTTCTCCAGCACTTTTAGTTTCAATATGTTCATTATTCCCCATTATGTTGAGATATTCTTTTTCATCAGTATCATTTCCTGATAAGCCTACTCTTTGACACTCGTTTTATTGGTTTCCCTTTATTATTTCATTGCACCTGCTTTGCAATTACACTGGGTCATTTCCACCCTCTGAGTTTTGGGCTCCTAAAATCAGACGTCTCAGTATTGCTGGCAACCCACCAATTAATCAATAGTAGATCATCTCCAGTTAATTGTGCAGACAGCTACTCAGCAATATTTGCTGTCTACCAGACACCTTTCCATGTGGGTCTCTGATCGGTTCCCAGCCATTCTTCAGTTCTCTTTCTTCTCCATATTCCTCTTTGTGTTTAATAAATTATGTTGTTTCCAAAGTATCTGACAGAAGAATTTCACATTTCTGTGCATTCCATCCATCTTTTAGGAATTTATTGTCTCTGTGAAAGTGATTTATCTTCTTTCATCTGTGCTCTGTGTTCTTTCAACAATTCCTATCCTCTCTCTCTCTTAAACACTTACTTTTCTTGAAGATTGAGGCATATTTAAGAATCTATATTAAATAGCCCTTTTCCTGATTACATTCCATTTTGGTTACCACTGTTCTCTCTATTCTTTTGTTTCTAGATGAAATTTTTAAACAAATATCTAAATTTAATATTTCCACTTCATCACTCACCATATCTATAGGTATGAAAATACTTAATACTGTTGTGCCAGTTCAGTTCAGATCAGTTGCTCAGTCGTGTCTAACTCTTTGTGAACTGCATGTTAAACAAGTTTCCACTTTCCATCCTTAACTTTCTTGATCTCTCTGCAGCATTAGCGTTTGACATTTGCATTAGCTTCTTAGGGCTGTCGTAACACATCACCACAACCAGAATGGCCTACAACAACACTTATTTTCTCACAGTTTGAGAGGTTAGAAATCTGAAATCAGGACATGAACAAGGTTGTTTTTTTCTTCCGGAAGCTCTGAGGGAGAATATGTTCTACATCTCTCTCCTAGTATCTGTTGGTTGTTGTCAACCTTCAGTGTTTCTGGGTTTGTAGATGTATTACTCCAAATCCGCCTGTCATCACATGATAAACTTGTATGTCTTTACATCACATCCCTATATGTTGTTCTGTGTCCAAATCATCCTTTTCTTAGAAAGACATTAGTCATTGGCCTAAGGGCAACCCCAAGCCATCATACCTCATCTTAACTTGCTTACATCTGCAAAGACCCTATTTCCAAACAATGTCTTCACCTGTATAAAAATATTCATTTTAACCCAACATGCCCCAAAGTTTTACCTATTCCAATGTCAAGTCCAAAATCTTATTAAATATTAACTCAAAAAGCTCCGAATTTTATCATTATCAGAAATGCATAAGATTCTGTGTATAGTCTGTCATGCAGCAAAATTCCTCTCCATTTATGGATCTTTGAAACTAGAAAGCAAGTGATCTGTTTTTAAGATACAGTGGTGGGGGCTTCCATAGTGGCTCAGTGGTAAAGAGTCTGCCTGCCAGTGAGATGGGTTTGGTCTCTGGTCTGGGAAGAATCCACAAGCTACGAATCAGCTGTCACTGTGCCACAAGTACTGAGTCTGTGCTGTAGAGCCCAAGATCGCAACTGCTGAGCCCACACGCCACAGCTGCTGAAGCCCGTGTGCCCAGAGCCTGTGCTCTGCAACCAGGGAGAAGCCACTGCAGTGAGAGAAGCCTGGGCACCGCAACTACAGACTGGTCCCTGGTTCAGCTCAGTTCAGTTCAGTTCAGTTCAGTCGCTCAGTCGCGTCCGACTCTTTGCGACCCCATGAATCGCAGCACGCCAGGCCTCCCTGTCCATCACCAACTCCCGGAGTTCACTCAGACTCATGTCCATCGAGTCCGTGATGCCATCCAGCCATCTCATCCTCGGTCGTCCCCTTCTCCTCCTGCCCCCAATCCCTCCCAGCATCAGAGTCAACTCTTCGCATGAGGTGGCCAAAGTACTGGAGTTTCAGCTTTAGCATCATTCCTTCCAAAGAAATCCCAGGGCTGATCTCCTTCAGAGTGGACTGGTTGGATCTCCTTGCAGTCCAAGGGACTCTCAAGAGTCTTATCCAACACCACAGTTCCAAAGCATCAATTCTTCGGCGCTCAGCTTTCTTCACAGTCCAACTCTCACATCCATACATGAGCACAGGAAAAACCATAGCCTTGACCAGATGGACCTTTGTTGGCAAAATAATGTCTCTGCTTTTGAATATGCTGTCTAGGTTGGTCATAACTTTTCTTCCAAGGAGTAAGTGTCTTTTAATTTCATGGCTACAGTCACCATTTGCAGTGATTTTTGAGCCCCCGAAAATAAAGTCCCTGGTTACCACACTAAAAAAAGACTCGTGCAGCAGTGAAGACCATTACAGCCCCAAATACATAATTATTTAAAAAACACAATGGTGGGGCAGGCATGAAATAGGCATTCCCCTCCGAAAAAGGAGATAATGGAAGGAATTAAGGAGTCACAGTTTTAAAGAAAATTCACAATCAACCAAGCAAAATCCATTAGATATAAGGCATGAAAGTTACTTTCTGTTGCTTGATGCTCTGTCCTCTGGGTCTGCAGATTCCATCTGTCCTTGCTTCTGGGTCAAACAAGGCCCTATTTGTTCCTGCCTTGGGCTCTTAGTGGTAGTCCTGCCATTTTAGCTCGAGGTTTTCTCATTCTGCGGGCTCAAGGAGAGGGTAGCGCTATGCTCTAGAAGTGAGGAGGTGCCATTTTGCTGACCACTCAACCAGCAGGATGGTTGAGTGATGTTTCTTTCCTTTTCTGGAAAGACAACACACATTTACAGTCTCGTATCTCTACTAGTTTATTTCTTGTTTCCTACCAACAGAATTTCAAAAGTCCAAATGCCCTTCTTCATTTCATCTTGTCTCTCTCTGCTTCAGTCCAAGATGGCCATGTTTCTGCTAAGATGATTGTTTGGATCCATCACATGCCTAATCTTCCCAGAAGTTTGTCCAGCCACATTCTTGGTGTTTTCTCCAAAGCACAGTATTCTCATTTTTTACCATATAGACAGGCTGAGAATTTTATAAAATTCTCAAGTTTTCTAGCTCCTTGTTGCTTAGCAGGGCTTTCTCCAAGTTAACACTTGCATTTTATTACAAGTAGCAAGTAGAAACCAAGCCTGAACTTCCATGCTTTTCTTGGAAATCTCCTCACATAAATATCCAAGTTTGTCGGTTACAAGTTCTATGCTCCACTCAAAAGCAAATTTCCATTCAGCCAAGTTTATAACAAACATAACAAACTGGAAACTTTCCTCCAGTTTCCAGTAACTTATTCCTTATTTTCTTCTGAGATCTCATCAGAATCGCCTTGTACAATCATATTTCTTTTCTTTCTTTCTTTCTTTTTCTTTTTCTTTTTTTTTTTTACCATTTTTGAAGTCTTTACTGAATTTGTTACAATATTGCTTCTATTTTTGTGTTTATGTTTTTTGGCCAAGAGGCATGTGGGATCTTAGCTTCCAGACCAGGGATTGAAATGCCCCCTATATTTGAAGGTGAAGCGGTAACTACTGGACCATCAAGGAAGTCTCTTCAACCATATTTCTAACAGTCTCTTCAAAGCAATCTAGGTTTTTACTACCGTGTACCTCAAAATTTCCTGAAGAAGAGAATGGCAACCCACTCCAGTATTCTTGCCTAGAGAATTCCATGGACAGAGGAGCCCAGTGGGCTATAATTCATAAAGTCGCAGACATGACTGAATGACTAACACACACACACACACACACACACACACAAACACACATACACACACATCCCTCAAAATTCTTCCAGCCTCTATCTATCACCCAATTTCAAAGCCAATTTCACATTTTAAAACATTTTTTACAGCTGCACCCCACTTTCTCACCATTTAACCTAAAGCATTATCATTAAGTTCTTCATTCTTAACTTCCTCTCCCTCTATGAGGCTGTGGAACAACTATCTGCTGCTTTCTCCTTCTTCTCTACATCCAAACAATATGTAAAGGCTTTACTTCCTCTGACTAACCATTTATTTTTGGTGTTTTCAAGGATTACTGTCCTGATCCTTTGCTTGTGTTTCTCTGTTTACTCTCCCTGGTATATGTACCTTATGCAAATACAAGTCTGTGCTGCCATTAGTCATGGTGTCTACCAAACCTATTTCCCATGCTTGTATGCTCAGCTACCTACTGGACATGTCCCTTCAGATGGTCTACAATCACTTCAGACTCTTCAGTACCCAAATTGAACTCATCTTTAAGGTCTTAATCCCATTCTTTCCATTTTTCCCATGTTGATGAGGAAATAAATCTGGCTGAATTTAATTTTTCAAAGTAGAAACCGGGAAATTATTCTAGATTTCTTTGCATTTCTCTTTCTCCCCTTATTCCACAAATTCAATCACTTACTGACTCCAGTATAATAGATTCAGCATTCTTAGGAGTTCTTACATCCATGGAATAATAGAGATTGAAAGACTGAAAGTATCCACTGGTGGATTCCTATTTTCAATCTTATTATTTCTTCTGTGGATTCTGTGACAGACTCGTAATGGATAACTCTAGTGAATGGATCACTGCTGATTTTAGTTAATACTCTCCCTGTCAACTATTTTTTACAACGGTTTAGATAGATCTTTCTAAACATAAATTAGATCAACCATTTCCCTGCTAAAAAGTCTTTCAGTGGAAAGCAACAAGACTCTTTATTATTGGGGTCTTGTTTGCTTCTTCAGCTTCAACTATCTTCAACTATCTAAAGAGAGAAAGAAAGAGAAGTTGCTCAGTCGTGTCCGACTCTTTGCCGTGACTGAATGACTTCTCTTTCTTTCTCTCTTTAGATAGTTAAAGAGAAGAGCCGTGCAAGGGAGAAGTGAAAGGTGAAGCTGAAGAAGCAAACAGGAACCCGATAATATCTTATTCTTTTACACATCATGTTTTCCCAGTCCCAGCCTCTCCCCCAAAATATTTCTTCCCTTTCTGTACTTTATCACCCATTCTTTAGATTTCATTTAGATTATTTTGAAGAGGCTTCCTGTGATGGAGGCAGTCCACCACATTACCCTTGTTTATGTCATTAGCTTGCCTTTTTTCACAGGATCCTGTAATTACTGATTTACCTGGATATCTTCCCAACTAAACTATGAAACATTCAAGAGCCAGGCATGAACTCTGTTCAGCAGGTAGCTTAGAACCTATAACAAGTGTATGTTAATGGAATAACAATGCTGAACAGGCCAGTTCTTTATATATATAATACGAAAGTAACAACCCTAAATTGGACATTGAATTATTTAAGAGCACATTTGACTTCTAAAAATGTGACCTTTCAGAAATAAAGTTTTATTTTATTGGGTTTGTTAATTATAGGTGAAATTTATTTTGCATTGAAAATGGTAATTTTAGAAGTGAATTTGTGTAGTAAATGATGTTAGGAAGAAATAATTGTTTTATTCAGGAAGATACACTGTGACATTTTACATAAGAAATGATACACTGGCCTTTTCCCCTTATCCCAGAGACCTTGAGGTTAATACTGTCTGCCATTATTACTATATTTATAGAAGATCATATTAGATTTTATTTTTATAATAAGTTCATAATTGTCTCAAGATATATATTCATGTGTGCTTAATCAAATAGCATAGTTTTATGAATTCATTCAGTTTATATGCACACACACAGGGTATTCAAATACCACATTCATTCCTTGTAACAAAATATCATATTCACAAAATTTTAGTTTTTGTCCCCTTTTCATATAAAATATATTGAAAATGAGAATTTTCTTCTATCTAAGTTCATTAGAAACATTGAAATATTTGATTATATATCAAATACTGAAATATCCTCTAATAGTGTATTAATAAAAATAAATAATATGTGACCAAAATTACTGATTTAATTTATCACTGTTATTGGTAACATCATCAATTGTTTTGTATATTTACCCTGTTAAATATCAGGCAAAGAAACGCAATACAGACATGTATAGTTTACATTTCAGGCAATAGATTTGAGAAAACTTTGGCTTTGCATATTAAGTCAACTGAGAAAGTTTTGTAAAATCTCAGTAAAGAAAAAGTATATAGTTCCACTATACTGGTTGGGAATGTAAGAAATTAAGTTTGGAAGTCCAGTTGGTTTCCCAGAATCTAGAAATGAATCACTTGTGGAAAAGAGATAGTAATAGTTTATGATACATGAATCAGAGAACTATGTTAATTTTAATAATTAACTTTCCTTGAAAATGTACTATTTTCATAAAAAAGAACCTTAATCTTTCTTATTTTGTTTATTTTTGTCATTTTGTATTATGATTCAGTTCTATGTTCATATTATGTGGAGTGAATTTCCACATAATATGAACATAATGAATGAATCATGCATTGAATTACTTCTTTTTCTGCTGCTTTTATATAAAAAGCAATGACCCATATAGCTTAGGTAAAAAGAATAGTGAGATCTTTGCAACATAAGAAAATATTTTGGAAGCATAACTCTCATCTTTGGAGTACCTATGGTTTAAAGACTGGGGCCATGGAGGGGAGCATATGGATATGAGCCATAGTGATGACTCAGAAGTGATTGATATCTTCATTAGCAATGTTTTTAACAATCCACATGCACAACATAATCACAGATTACATGAGGATTAGCTCTTACAGTTTGAAGAGAAAGTCATATTATTGAAGTCGCCCTTGAGAATCCTCTATATCACTTATAGTATAATATGTACACACACCATATTTCTTAAGGGTTAATATAGATGGACTTCAGGCTGGAATATATTGTTGCTTCTTCAGTTTAGCACATGATAAAGTATTAGATTGTGTTTAGAATCCTGCTGCTGCTGCTGCTGCTGCTGCTAAGTCGCTTCAGTTGTGTCCGACTGTGTGCGACCCCATAGATGGCAGCTCACCAGGCTCCCCCATCCCTGGGATTCTCTAGGCAAGAATACTGGAGTGGGTTTCCATTTCCTTTTCCAATGCATGAAAGTGAAAAGTCAAAGTGAAGTCGCTCAGTTGTGTCTGACTCTTCGCGACCCCATGGACTGCAGCCTACCAGGCTCCTCCGTCCATGGGATTTTCCAGGCAAGAGTGCTGGAGTGGGGTGCCATTGCCTTCTCCACATTTAGTGTCCAGATGGTATAAAATACACATTTAAACACTAAAGTCACACTTATTTGTACAAAACCTTTATACAGAGAGTTGAGAATGACTGAATAGAAGATTCATGTCTCCCGGCCCTCTTCTCCCTGGGATTATGCTAAATGAAAGAAATGAGAAATGTATTATATGAATAATGCAAATTATTTCTCTGTTTCCTTTCTTTTCTCCCTATCTCTTATTCCCATTTTTATATTCTTTATTTTCCAAGTGTATCTATTGGAGTCTTAGAAAATTAAATGCATATACAATGTAATTCCATAGAGTTATATAGTGATAATAATTTTGCCACCTGCATTTTTACTCTCAAGTAATTTGGAGACGATTTCCCAAAGAAATAAAGAACATTTTCATACAAGTGAGTTACAAAATAATTGTAGTAACATTAGAATTTGTTTATTTTTGTGTAAGGAGAGAAAGTGTTCTATCAAGTAAGTATAAGGTGATAAGTTAGACATCTGTTGATTATCTGCAGATACTGGGATTTCCCGTATTGAGTCAAGAGATACAGGTGACATAATTAAGAAAAAAATTAATCTTTCAAAACCGTTAAAGTACATATTTTTCTAAATTTAAGAACTGCTGAATTTGAGGGGGAGTAGTTAGTTGAACTTCCCTGATTGCTCAGTTAGTAAAGAATCCACCCACAATGCAGGAGACCCTGGTTCAATTCCTGGGTCAGGAAGATCCCCTGGAGAAAGGATAGGTTACCCACTCCGGTTTTCTTGGGTTTCCCTTGAGCTCAGCTGGTAAAGAATCCACTTGCAATGCGGGAGACCTGGGTTGGGAAGATCCCCTGGAGAAGGGAAAGGCTACCCACTCTAGTATTCTGGCTTGGAGAATTCCATAGACTGTATAGTCCACAGGGTCGCAAAGAGTGAGACATGACTGAGCGACTTTCGCTTTCAGTGGAATAACTCAGCTTCTTTTTAATCCTCAAAATGAGAGCTCCTTGGAGAGCTCCTATCTGGTAATTGAATCAGAGTTAATCAGTGCAATTATAGGATTTCGTGATTGGTATATAATTTCTGTGCCATGCATTCATTTACTATCATTTAAAGGGAGAATCACAAATTATTAGGTACAGGAGGTACTGATATCTTTATTCACATATGGTTGGCATAATTTTTCATTTGAAATATGATCACTGCATAAGTTCCACAAAATGGAAGTATATTAAAGAGAAAATAGGTCAAATTTACTCATAGTAGTGCATGAAATTTTCTGGATACACATTTATTCTGAAATGTTCTTAGTGGTCTAAGAAGATTTCTAAGAACATAATCTATAAACGAATCAACATTTGACATGGTTTAATCTAAACGTGGTTTAGATTAAAAATTCATATATAACATTTTCTCAGGTATAAATTATATTAAAAAAAAAAAAAACTATTTATTTTTGGCTGTGCTAGGTCTTCGTTGCTACGTGGACTTTCTCTAGTTCCAGAAGAGTGGGGGCTACTTTCTAGCTGTGGTGTGTGGGCTCCTCGTTGCAGTGGCTTCTATTGTGGAGTACAGGATCTAGGGCTCCTGGGCTTCAGTAGGCGATGTACATGGGTTCAGAGATTTTGGTTCCCAGGCTCTAGAGCACAGGCTCAACAGTTGTGGCATACAGGCTTAGCTGCTCTGCATACGGTATCTTCCCAGACGAGGGGTTGAGCCTGGGTCTCCTGCGTTGGCAGGCAGATTCTTTACCTGTGCAGCACCTGGAAAGCCTCACCTAACTGGTATGGGAATATAAATTAAATGCAAATTAATTGTAAGTAATTTAAAAACATGTTCCCCTTTATTTTCTTTTTCATTTTCTGTTAGCTTTTAATAAATATTGGTGCATATTTATTTATTTATTTTTGGTCTCACCTTATTTTCCACCCTTTGTGTGATGTAAAACTAGATTAGCCTCTTCCAGTGACTTCTCAATTAAACTGAGGCCAGAGAGTAGGTGATTAAGACTATAGATTTTCCTGTTGAAACATCTGGAATTCAATCCTGGTCCTGCTAGTTCAGTCTCAAATTACCTCTCTCACTTTTCCCACTCATAGAGATGTTAATAACAATTATGGCATTCTTAAAAGCTACATATGAAAAACCGAAATTACATTTAAAAAAACAAAGTTACATTTTAAAAAACAATGGCAAGGGGAAATACTAGTGACACCTCTTCATTTCAGTTTAGAGGTTTGATCCCTGGGTGGGAAATGGCAACCTACTCCAGTATTCTTGCCCGGAAAATTCCATGGACAGAGGAGCCTGGCAGGCTAAGGTCCATGGGGTCGCAGAGAGTCAGACACGACTGAGAGACTGAAATAGGCACATGCCGATTAGATGCTTTTAATGGAAATAAGTTCTTATCAATTTCCCACAAAAACAAAACACCTATGAGGATATTTTATTTGATAGTTTCATTATTAATCTGAAAAATCAAATTCTTGATATAATCAAGTTACTTAACTGAAAAAGATCAGGGATTTCTAGGAAACAGGCCAAATATCTAATGGTGGTAGAATCTAGGAATTATAAAGTTCTGTGGTTAGTGGCATAAAGTATTTTTTTTCTCTCTCTCTTTCTTCTTAACAGGAATACCAATCTTAATTTTATAAGTCAATTTTAAGAAAAACACACTTCCTAATCTGTGAAGTAAATTGATTTTAATTTGATACTTAAATATAGGAAAATTACATTAATTTTGAAACAACTCTCATGGTCTCATTATTTTTATGCTTTCTGTGGCAAAGCAAAATTCTCAGAATGGTTGAATCTCTAGATTCAAAATTCTCATAGGGTTTGAAAAATGTGCTAAGTTTATATGAAATAAGCCAGTATGAAAATCTGAAAATGCTAAGAAAATTAACATTTAAAAATCTCTAGGAATAGCAATATTCATAAAATGATGAAATGGGAGGCATTATTCCATCTAAATAAATATGAATGGTTCTAACTCTAGAATCTCTCTCATTTATTGTTGGTCTCCAAGGGAGGTACGTATATACTACATGCAGTACTAGAGATGATTCATTAGGAAATGAGAAGAACTATTTGAACTTTTATTATTTTATAATTGATCTTGTCCTTCAAAGGTTTTATGTTGTTAGCACATTTTAAAATTTACATATTAGTAAGTAGAACAATGATATAAATTATACATTGACAACTGTGTGTGTGGTGGAGATCTCTTATAAAAGATCTTTAAGCTGTCCTTCCCTTCCCTATCCAATTTCTCCCACTGACACCTCATTCTCCAGCCAGAGAGAAGGTGCCTTGCTTTCTGCCCCTGACAGATATCTCCATTCATTTAATGTAGCAGCACTGTGAGGATGCTGCGGTAACAGAAGACCACATCTACCCTCTTGTTTGTGCCATCTTCCTGAGTCTCAGTGGTAGTGTGAAAATTCAGTTCAGTCTCTCAGTTGTGTCCAACTTTTTGTGACCCTGTGGACTGCAGCAGGTCAGGACTCCTTGTCAATCACCAACTCCTGGAGTTTACTCAAACTCATGTCCATTGAGTCGGTGATGCCATCCAACCGTCTCATCCTTTGTTGTCCCCTTCTCCTTCCACCTTCAATCTTTCCCAGCATCAGGGTCTTTTCAAATGACTGCATTCTTCCCATCAGGTGGCCAAAGTATTGGAGTTTCAGCTTCAGCATCAGTCCTTCCAATGAATATTCAGGACTGGTTTCCTTTAGGATGGACTGGTTTGATCTCCTTGCAGTCCAACAAACTCTCAAGAGTCTTCTCCAACACCACAGTTCAGAAGTATCAGTTCTTCAGTGCTCAGCTTTCTTTATAGTCCAACCCTCACATCCATACATGACTACTAGAAAAACCATAGCTTTGAGTAGGTGGACCTTTATTGGCAAAGTAACGTCTCTGCTTTTTAATATGCTGTCTAAGTTGGTCATACCTTTTTTTCCAAGGAGCAAGCATCTTTTAATTTCATGGTTACAGTCACCATCTGCAGTGATTTTGGACCCAAGAAAATAAAATCTATCACTGTTTCAACTCTTTCTCCATCTATTTGCCATGAAGTGATGGGGCCAGATGCCATGATCTTAGTTTTCTGAATATTGAGTTTTAAGCCAACTTTTTCACTCTCCACTTTCACTTTCATCAAGAGGCTCTTTAGTTCTTCTTCACTTTCTGCCATAAGGGTGGTGTCATCTGCATATCTGAGGTTATTGATATTTCATTCCAGCTTATGTTTCATCCAGCACAGCTTTTCTCATGATGTATTCTGCATATAAGTTAAATAAGCAGAGTGACAATATACAGCCTTGATGTGTTCCTTTCCCTATTTGGAACCAGTCTGTTGTTCCATGTCCAGTTCTAACTGTTGCTTCCTGACCTGCATACAGATTTCTCAAGAGGCAGGTCAGGTTGTCTGGTATTCCTATCTCTAAGAATTTTCCATAGTTTGTTGTGATCCACATAGTCAAAGGCTTTGGCATAGTCAATAAAGCAGAAGTAGATGTTTTTCTGGAACTTTCTTGCTTTTTCCATGATCCAACGGATGTTGGCAATTTGATCTCTGGTTCCTCTGCCTTTTCTAAATGTAGTTTGAACATCTGGAAGTTCTCGGTTCACATACTGTTGAAGCCTGGCTTGGAGAATTTTGAGCATTACTTTACTAGCATGTGAGATGAGTGCAATTGTGCAATAGTTTGAACATTCTTTGGCATTGCCTTTCTGGGGGATTGGAAAGAAAACTGACCTTTTCCAGTCCTGTGGCCACTGCTGAGTTTTCCAGATTTGCTGGCATATTGAGTGCAGCACTTTCACAGCATCATCTCTTAGGACTTGAAATAGCTCCACTGGAATTCCTTCACCTCCACTAGCTTTGTTCGTAGTGATGCTTCCTAAGGCCCGCTTGACTTCACACTCCAGGATGTCTGGCTCTAGGTGAGTGATCACACCATCGTGATTTTCTCGGTCATGAAGATTTTTTTTTTAATAATTTTATGTATTCTTGTCACCTCTTCTTAATATCTTCTGCTTTTGTTAGGTCCATACTATTTCTGTCCTTTATTGTGCCCATCTTTGCATGAAATGTTCCCTTGGTATCTCTTACTTTCTTGATGAGATCTCTAGTCTTTCCCATTCTATTGTTTTCCTCTATTTCTTTGTATTGATTACTGAGGAAGTCTTCCTTATCTCTCAGCTATTCTTTGGAATTCTGTGTTCAGATGAGTATATCTTTCCTTTTCTCTTTTGTCTCTTTTTAGCTTCTCTTTTTTTTCTCATCTATTTGCAAGGCCTCCTCAGACAACCGTTTTGCCTTTTTACACTTCTTTTTCTTGGGAATGGTTGATCCCTGCCTCTTGTACAATGTCATGAACCTCTGTTCATAGTTCTTCAGGCACTCTGTCTATCAGATCTAATCCCTTGAATCTATTTCTCAGTTCCACTGTATAATCATAAGTGATTTGACTTCAGTCATATCTGAATGGTCTAGTGATTCCCTACTGTCTTCAATTTATGAAAATTTGGATTATATAATAGCTTTTATTTTTTTTAAACTTTAGCAGATTATTCTCATAATTGCTATTCTGCCTGGCAGAAGTTTAATCCAACCCTGATGTTTTCCATTCTATTCAAGTGTTAATCCTTTATCCGGATAGTTTAAATTGTTTTTCTGGGACTATTAGACTAATAGATTTATCGAGAGTTTTCCTTGTTTATTATTACGTTAAGATAGGGGTTTTTCCAATGGCTCAGTAGGTAAAGAATCCACTTGCAATACAGGAAATATGGCTTTCCTCCCTGGGCTGGGAAGGGCCAATGGAGGAGGCCATAGTGATCCACTGCGGTATTCTTGCCTTGAGAATACCATGGGCAGAGGAGCCTGGCAAGCTATAGTCCATGGGGTCACAAAGAGTCAGACCTGACTGAAGTGACTGAGCACGTGTTAGGACAGATCAAGTGTAGTGAGAGGGAAAAGGGAGTAAACCATTCTTAAAATGGGAAAATTGTGATCTTAGCCTTTGCTATTATTACCACTTTATTGTTTGGTTGCTGCAGTTTGTTATTTGACAATAAAAAATATCCACTGAGCTATAAATAAGGCTGTGGCTTTGAAACATTAGAGAGTGAACTTATAAAAAGATGCAGGTATTTATAGAAGTGTCTCTTCAGACAGGTATTTATAACTCCTCAGACAATTGTTCTCCCTGGGCTTAAAAGAAACTGACTGGTTATCTCCATAAATAATTTCCTTGGATGGCTGAAGAAATAAAATTAAGGGAGAGAAAAATTAACTCAAAAATATTCAGAAGTCTCTTTTTTAGAGGGACTGTTGTAATCACTTAATCCAAATCTCTTAGACAAGAAGCAGTTGAGTCACCAGGAGTTGACAAGTCATTTGCGTATGTATAGATAAAATGACTTAGTGGTAGTGCAGAATATATACTAGTATTGCTGGACACTGATGCTCAATGTACTCTTATACCTAGCTAGCAATTGCTGGAATCAAGATTGAGGGGAGAAATATCAATAACCTCAGATATGCAGATGACACCACCCTTATGGCAGAAAGTGAAGAGGAACTAAAGAGCCTCTTGATGAAAGTGAAAGAGGAGAGTGAAAAGGTTGGCTTAAAACTCAACATTCAAAAAATGAAGATGATGGCATCCAGTCCCATCACTTCATGGCAAATAGATGGGGATACAATGGAAACAGTGACAGATTTTATTTTCTTAGGTTCCAAAATCACTGCAGATGGTGACTGCAACCATGAAATTAAAAGATGCTTACTCTTTGGAAGAAAAACTATGACCAACCTAGACAGCCTATTAAAAAGCAGAGACATTACTTTGCTAACAAAGGTCTGTCTAGTCAAAGCTACGGTTTTTAGTAGTCATGTACAGATGTGAGAGTTGAGAAGGAAAAGAGAGAAAGCTGAGCACAGAAGAATTAATGCTTTTGAACTGTGGTGCTGGAGAAGACTCTTGAGAGTTCGTTGGACTGCAAGGAGATCAAACCAGTCCATCCTAAAGGAAATCAGTCTTGAATATTCATTGGAAGGACTGATGCTGAAGCTGAAACTCCAAAACTTGGCCACCTAATGTGAAGAACTGATTCACTGGAAGAGACCCTGATGCTGGGAAAGATTGAAGGTGGGAGGAGAAGGGGACGACAGAGGATGAGATGGTTGGATGGCATCACTGACTCTATCGACATGAGTTTGAGCAAGGTCTGGGAGTTGGTGATGGACAGGGAAGCCTGGGGTGCTGCAGTCCAGGGGGTCGCAAAGAGTCATGCAGGACTGAGCGACTAAACTGAACTGAACTAGTTCTTCGGGTTTAATTAGAACTTCTGTTGAGTATTGCAGTTATTATGAGACCTGCAGTACCTATTGCAGCCTGTGTTGTAGCAGATCATGATCCCAACAGAGTGGGAAGTGCATGGAGTCTTTACATGCAGCAGGGGAAAGCACTGTGGACGCCAACCAACCAAATCAATGAACATGCGAGCTAAGTCACTTTAGTCGTGTCTGACTCTTTGCAAGCCCATGGACTATCGCCTGCCAGGCTTCTCTGTCTGTGGGATTCTTCAGGTGAGAATACTGGAGTGGTTCGCCATTTCCTTCTCCAGGGGATCTTCCCCACCAGGGATTGAACCAGCATCTCTTACATCCCCTGTATTTGTAGGTATGTTCCTTACCACTTGTGCCACCTGGGAACACATGACTGTTATTCTTTCGGTCTCTCATTAAATTTTCCTGAGGAAGTATTTAGCATTCTGGCTAAATGGAAATTTCTCAATAATCAGTTACCTGAAGATGCTAAGAATGCAACGCAGTTTACAGATGTCTCAAGAGAGGAGAAAGTGAAACTGAAAGTTGCTCAGTTGTGACCGACTCTTTGAGATCCCATGGACTATACAGTCCATGAAATTCTCCAAGCCAGAATACTGGAGTGGGTAGCCTTTCCCTTCTCCAGGGGATCTTCCCAACCCAGGGGTTAAACCTAGGTCTCCTGCTTTACAGGCAGATTCTTTACCAGCTGAGCCACAAAAGAGGAGGGTTAACCCTTAATCTGGAAAGCATCTATACTGTGACTGGTCAATAAAAGATATTAATAGAATAGATATTTAACATTTATAGGACCATAGTCAATGAATCAGCAATATATTTATTAAAAATGAGCCTTTGATAAAAAGACTCTCAGTAGTGCTGTTATAGAAAATATTATGAATGTTGAAGGGGAAAACTTGCTTATTCATGCATCTCTGATCATTTGTCCATCATCTAGGAGGCTATGGAAAAGCTGGCAGGCTGTCAAACAAGGTTGATAGATGTTGCAGTCTCTTTCTCCTCACTCTCTTCTATTCTCATCCCTCTTCAGTGTTGCTCCAATTTCTTTGTTTGATAGGTAGTTTAGTAATTTTGATCTTTAATTTTATTTTAATATCCATTGAAGTATGTGTGTGCACGTGCTCAGTTGCTCAGTCATATCTGACTCTTTGCGATCCCATAAAGTGTGGCCCGACAGCCTCCTCTATCCACGGGATTTCCCAAGCAAGAATATTGGAGCGGGTTGTCATTTCCTCCTCCAGGGGATCTTCCTGACCCATGGATTGAACCTTCATCTCTTGCATTTCCCTGCTTGTCAGCTGGATTCTTTACCACTGTGCCACCTGAGAAGCCCAAATGTGATTTTGAGCAGTTGAACTAATTGATAATTAAACTAATTCTCAATTTTAATACACATTATTTGTCTTTTGGGGAAATATTTTTAATCTCATTTTATATATATCGTAAAATTTTTTTTGCATTTTTTTCTTTGTTTTCTCCATCTTCAAGAAGTTTCATGGATTACATCCCACTTTCATAGAAGTTTGTAGATACTCTTAATTTTTTAGGTACCAATATGGGTTTCCTCAGTGGCTCAGTAGGGAAGAATGTGCCTGCCAATGCAGTAGACATGAGTTTGATCCCTGGGTCAGGAAGATCTCCTAGAGAAGGAAATGGCAACCCACTCCAATATTCTTGCCTAGGAAATCCCATGGCCAGAGGAGCCTGATAGGCTACAGTCCTTGGGATTGCAAAAGAGTTGGACATGACTGAGCAACTAAACAGCAACAAATTATAAATAGAGAATTCCAATATAAATTTTATTTTTTTATTTTGGTAGATAAGGATTTGACTTCCATTTGTAAACTTGTGTGATTATTTTTTTATTCCTAAAGTTCAGATTTTTTAAAATTTAGAAATGACATGACCAACTGTGAATTTTTGTGTCTTCCAGCTTTGTTTCTCTTCATCTTGAGGACATTTTTTATTTCTATTCATAGCTTAATTTTTATTTCTCTGCAACTATGCCTTCATTTAAAACAATTAGCTACTATTATTCATACTTCATGTGCATTAATATATCCTCCAACCTCCTCATCTTTCTTTTCATTACATCCATTCCAGTTTTGCTCTGTGATTTAGATATTTCTTCAACTTGATATTTTAATCCATTAACTTAGGTTACAACTATTTCTGTCTCCTCATTCCATTAATGTATTGAGTCTTTCAGCTGATAAATCATGTTTTTGTTTGTTTGTTTGTTTTTTGTTTTAGACTTAAAAAGATTTCTTTCATGCCACAGCACATTTTTCTTAATTTGCATCATCGTCATCATTTTTCAGTTCCAGTTTCTCTTGAGTTCAGGGGCCTCTTCCCTCAACTTTGTCTTGCTGGATATCCTTCTGTTTAACTCATCTTTCTCTCCTTAGGCAACTCGATCTTTCTGAGGTACTAAAAGAAAGCCTATTTCCTTCTTCTTTTCCATCTTAGGAAGCAGAAACAACAGAGTAACTCCTTCAAACATTTAATTGCCTTCCTGGGGCCAGAAAGACTGGGCATAGTCAAGCTGCCAATAATATTCTATTCCCAATGGCACCTGCAGGTCTCTTAGAATAAATTTATTTCCAAAGAGTGAATTGTGGCTTTGCAATACAGTATCTCTTTTAAACTGGTCTCCAAACATATCCCCTTCCATAGATCAGAATACCTGTTCTCAGAGATTCCAGAATACCTGAATGAAACACTCCAAAGTCCTCAGAAATCATTTGGTTTAAAAGAGAAAGATGGAATGGAGAGAAACCAAGGAGGAAGAAAGACGTCCTTTCCCCGTTAGTTTTGTTCTCAGAATCCTTTTACATCTATCTCAGTAGATCTGTTATAACTGAAATGCAAAACATAAATTCAAGAATATGTTAGTAACCTTCATGAAGGTAGAGAATGAATTTTATAACATTAAAAAAATTTCTTCAGCAAAGGAATGTAGGAGGTAAATACATATCTAATTGATTACAGAGGCCAATATTTCAAAAGAGTACACATGAACATCATTTTGTGTTTTATAATATTTTAAGAAATTGTTTGTTAAACCTCTGTTATGTATGATATCTGAATGTGAAGCAAATTTCTTTCTCATAAAATATAAATCCCTCTAACTTTTGCTTTTCTATGAAAGGTTAATAATTTAAAGGAAACTCATATGTATAGACAACTATTTATATGTAGGATTTTTGTATTCTAATTTTTATTTCAAGCACAACAAAAACATGAAAATATTATATTTAAAATATATTTTGTATATTTAAATTCATACCACAATGTGAAGAATAGTCCTCAGTATTTTTTTGAAAAATGAATTGAGTATGTAAAACTCTTTCACTCATATAAATTGTTTATTTATTTATTTATTGGATGTGCATTGTGGCTTGCAGAATCTTAGTTTCCCAACCAGGGATCAAACCTGCATCCCTTGCAGTGGAAGCATGGGGTCCCAACCACTGGATTGCCAAGGAACTCCTTGAATAATTTTTTAAAAATCATTTTAAAATATTTCTTTATAGATTTTTTTGATCCATGAAATTGGAACTAATAGTATTTTGAACAAAACATTTCTGCTAATTCACTAAAATTGCTCTATCTACTACAGGGAGTCACATAGTGAAGAAAAGAATGTCTCCTATTATAGTTGGTGCCCACCCAAGAGTCTGAACCTAGCTTGCTTATAGTGGTAAGGTATTTTCTCATTAGTTTTCAGAAGCATACCACTGAAAAGCAATATGTCAAGAACTACACTGCAAAAAGCAAAATAGCAAGAAGACAGAAACTGTGATAATGTTATGTGAACTTTATTTCTACAAATACTCAAGGTTTTCAGTATAAATTTATGTGGAAGCATAACCTAATGAAACGTAAAAATAGCTCTACAGATTATACTTATGTTTAATCAACTAGGATCTGCTTTTGGATAGCGTAGGTGGTTACAATGGCTATTAGAGGATGTGGAGGAAGATAAAGATTTTTCTCTGTGTGTGTGAATTTCTAAGGTTGAAGAAGTAGGAGAGAAAATAATTTGAGTTGACTATATTCTTAATTATATTAATTCTTATTATTCTTAATTGCTCTAAACTGTTTTATAACTGTGTTTTTTACCACCATAGGGATGCCATAGAGAATTTCTCTGAAGCCTCAGAGGGGAAAAAAATAAGAGAAAGTGGTTGAGGTACTGTTTTCTCAGATTTTGTATTTCAAGATTTTATTTAAAGGAAAAAAAATCCACCATTAAAAAGCTTAAAAACACTGCTCAGGAGGGCCTGGTAATCTCAAATGAGAGAGGTCATGGTGACCAATTCCAGTAAGAGACTGTTCAGATTGAGTTAAGTATATAAAACCTACTGGTCATAAGTACACATATTAGAAAGCTAAATTATTAATTTGCATTTTGAAGAGTTAAATGAACTCAAATTAGATCAAATTTATTTTTCCTGGAAAGTGACTCTAAAATAAAAGCAATTAACTCTTTCTTGCAGGAGGATGTTTGGAAGTGTTATTTAGAAGTGTTTCATAGGATTATTACAAGACTGGTTATTACTTTTTCCACTAAAAGTAAGTCATTTATTTCCAAATTATGTAGACTAAAAATAAAAGTACAGAGAATGCCACATCCACGAAAGAGTAGCACAAATATAAAATGTAGCTCTCAGATATGGAAAGGCAGAGGGCTTTCAACAAGTGAAAATGATTTCATGAACTGCAAAGCAGTTAAGTATCTTGAATTGGAGAGTTTCTTAGTCTAAAGCAAA
The DNA here is from genome assembly GCF_042477335.2 of Ovis canadensis. Lineage (NCBI taxonomy): Eukaryota > Metazoa > Chordata > Mammalia > Artiodactyla > Bovidae > Ovis > Ovis canadensis. The sequence goes on along the minus strand of NC_091250.1, from coordinate 37,367,612 downwards.
ACTTTAGTAGATATCAGTGGCAGAACAAGGAAACAAACAACAATACTTAAAGGCTTTATTTTGAGCAAGAACATAAGCAGATAGACACTTAATTCTATCCTATCTAACATAGTGGCCACTAGTCACACGTAGCTAGTGAGTCCTGGAAATGTGGTCTATCTAAGGGGAGGTGTGTATGAAGTATAAAATATACACCAGACTGACTTCGAATGCTTACTATGAGAGAATAAAGTAAAATATCTCATTAATAACTGTATATTGATTACATACAGAAGCAATAAGGACTTATCAATAAAGGATTATTACTTGTGTCTTCGCAAGGTTAGAAAAAGAATACAGAAGAACATATTGATGATTATTTTATATGACATATAAGAAACTACATGTAACTCAAATGCTAGAATTTGGTTCAGTCACTCTTAATAAATATTGTGTTATTTTTAATCCTCTCTGTAAAATGAGTCTTTTGGATATTGAATTGGGTGAAACTTACCAGGTTATTAGAATCAAAATTTTCAGGCCTACAATGAAGTAAATGATGTGAGCAATTTACTGCCAGATTTTGGTCAAATGAGACCATTTCGAAACGGTTTACAAGGGGTCAAAGTTTTAATACTAACACCAGAGCAATATATATAGCACTTTTGTGTTTCTCATTAAATAAATTAAATTGAACAAATTCTATTGAATATGATTAGGCATATCTCATATGTCCTTAGAGTAAGCAAAATTAAGTAACATCCCAATAAATGCACAATTAATTTATTTTTGCAATAAATATATTTTTGGAGAATCTATAGTATTTGTGGCATTGCTTTAGGAAATATAATGTTAAAAGGCCAAATGTATTGCAGAGCACAAGAGGTCACCATAGGAATCAGAGGAGTGGAAAGTCACATTTCTATTACTTAAAAGATACTTTGTGTCATTCATGAAGTATTTACTTCACGTCTGTCAGGTATTACTATATGTTAGGTATTAAAGTTTTATATTTATTAGTTATTATCATTACAGCAGTTTTATGAATTAGGTACTTTTATTATCATCATTTCATAGATGAGAAAATTCAGGCTAAAAGATTAAGTAACAATTCATAGCTATTTAGATGGATGAGGAAGAATTCAAACTCAGCAGCTTGGCTAAAGCAGCCAAATGTTTAACTCTCTGTATATTAGGAGAAAGAAATTTATGAGGGAGGGGACAGCATGAGCGAGTAGGAAAATGAAAAAGTGCATGTGTATCTCGAGAATATGAACTCGGATTCCTTGGTTGCAACAAAATCAACTCTTGCTAGCTTAAGCAATGATGTTTTGTTTTGCTCTTTGGAATGATATTGGTTTGTTAATAGAAATGCTTGAGAAAGAAGGTCAGAAATGAACAATATCAGAGCTGCTCTAGGTGTTCCAGATTTTGCTGCAATTATTAATATACTCTTGATTTTTCCCTTGCATAACTCCAATAACTTTGAAACAATATCAATAAAGATTTGAAGTATTTGTCTCTAACTGTGAACCTTTAGTGAGATAAACTATAAGGATGAATATAACTGCAAAGAAAATTTGAACTTTATATAGTAGATTTGGTTGTAGTAGTGGTGTTAGTATACTAGTGTGTAATTATGCACATGTGGAACTATACTTTAAGATAACTGTCAGATGTAGAAAAACAAGTGTTAAATATATTTGGACTGAGGGTTCTCATAATTTAAGAAGGGTGGTACAAATATTGAATGCTAGAGAGTTAGGGAAGACTCAATGTTGGATTTGCATTGGTGGTATCTATGTAAACTCATGACTTAAATTCTTAGCTTTGTTCACTGAGGGAGCCTAGAAACCATTATATCCCACTATCAATACATACAACTAGAGGTTAGATCTTCGTTTCTAAATACTGTTCTCCACTAAAAGAAACCAAGCGTTGTTAGAGGCTTAACAGCTTTCAGAACTGGGACAGGGAAAGGACAAGAGAAAATTGATCTGTTGTATTCTGGTGAAAACAAGGAGGTATTTAAAGATTGATAGAATCAGAACAAAATGACAGAGAGCTAGCTTAAGGGGGCATCCATTGGTCAGACTGGGTCAAATCAGCATCAGAAAATAATAATGATAGTATAATAATACATAGGATATTGAATTCAAGGAAATCACGTGTCCTGTGTAATACTAAAAAAATGATGGAAGACATGAGACTTTACAGAAAAATGCCACTAACCCACATATCAGAATCATACAATTAGGAAAAAATCATCATTTTGTAATCACAGTGTAATATTTAATTCAGGCAGCTATTATCGCTTGATGCCCAAATACTCACAAAAAGGAAAATTTACACAATGTTTAATGCTTTTATTAACATGTACATATTATTTTAGTATTTCTTATATTCAGATCATTTTCAATTTACTGTATCATAAAATTAATTCTTTGGGAGCTACATGAATTGAGGGAGGTATATTCAATGACTATTCTGTAGTTTTTGGAGACTTAATAAACCATGACAATAACTATATTCAACAAAAGCAAAAAAAAAAAAAACACAGAGAATCATTACTGCCAGATTGCCTAATGAAGTATGATAATGATATTATCTTCTACTGCACTTATTTCTTTCAAAAGGAAGAAGCCTCAGACAGAGCTGTAATTCATAAGACAGAAAAAAAATAGAGATTTTAATAGAAAAAATGTTCACATAAGTAATGTAATCATTAGTCAACTAGCTTGGGGTCCCTGTTGCACCATATGAACTCACTAGATTTTTGAATATGTGAGCTGGTAATCAAGCTATCTGAGCATTAAGTTTTTAAAAAATTGAAAGTTATAATTTATGCTTTAAATAATTACTGTTCTAATGAAAGAAATTTTGATGTACATTACATTTGATAGATCAAAAATAAAAAATTTTTTGCAAGCATTTTTGTCATATTTATAAATGTGAATATTTAGTTTAAGGAGACTGTAGTGAGTGAGGAAGGCCATGATGGGCTGTTGTAAGTCTGGATGAAAGTGATGGCCCCTGAACTCAAGAAATATCAGTAGATAGAGATGTTGGAGAGAGTGTGTAGGGAACAGATTAAAAAATTACTGAGAAGACAGAGATAAACGCACAAGCAACTTTTCCACAGTAGTTTAGATGTGCAATGTCTGATATAATCTTCCTCTGTCTACACAGAGTCGGACACGACTGAAGCGACTTAGCAGCAGCAGCATATTTTTGTATTCTTATTTATTTGTTGTGTCATGCTCAAAATTCTTGCCTAAAGAATTCCATGGACAGAAGAGCCTAGTGGGCTACAATCCATCGGGTCACAAAGAGTCAGGCATGACTGAAGCGGCTGAGCACATTCTGATTTAATATAGGATTAAGAGATGGGAAAATGTCAAAAGAAAAAAAAAAGAACAATCTGTTCTAGACTGAAACTTAGGTTTGGGCACATTTTCTCTTTCAATGACTTGTTGCTATCTACACAGCTGTTCCATTTGTCTCTCATGGATTTCTGTGGCTTCTCTTTCACTTTCCTGTTATAGTGTAGAATTAGCTCAAAAGACATGGAAGATAGATAGCAAGATCCAGAGGATTCCATTCTCTTAATGCCAATATTGCTGTCAGTTTAGATGGAATCTAAGTTGAAAAGACTACTGATATACTTTTTGTAGGTCAGAAACTTGTTCTGCAACCAAATTAATATTAGTTTATGTAATTTTAATTTTATGTAAATTATTTAGCTTATGCAATTTTAAGTAATGCCATGTGCTTGATAGCAGGTGTCTTAGCCTTAAATATGGATAGCCTGAATAGTGTATGGATATACTGCCATTCATTCATGCAGAGAAGTAGGAGTACTCAACTTATAATGGGATCAATGGGCTGAATTATTCAATCAAAGATGGAGTTTTAGCACTTAAGTTCATTTACATCTATTTATAATCACAGGAAATATAAGGAATGTACATTTTAATAAACATTTGGTCTCTAATGTTGATGATAAAATGTAAACACTGGTTATTCTTAGGACATTTTTTAGGAAAAAATCTCTTTAAAACTCAATAATAATTTACCTCCATTTCTTCCCCTAAGAATATAGTTAATTCATGATTGTAATCATATTTTTAGAAAATTGGGGGATAGTTGCTTTACAATGTTGTGTTAGTTGTTGCTAACTAGTACTACATGGATCTTTCTAGCCTTCTCTTTGCTTGTCTATAATTTTCCATTCCATCTGTAATAAACCTAGACTTCACCATCAGACATTAATTTACTTAACTATTCAGTTTCATTATGGGCTTCCCTGGTAGCTCAGACGGTAAAGCGTCTGCCTACAACGCAGAGACCCAGGTTCGCTCCCTGGGTCAGGAAGATCCCCTGGAGAAGGAAATGGCAAGCCACTCCAGTACTCTTGCTTGGAAAATCCCATGGACTGAGGAGCTTGATAGGCTATAGTCCAAGGGGTCGCAAAGAGTTGGACACGACTATATAATTTCATTATACTTATATAGAAATTTCAGAATTGTTAACTTGCTGTGATAAAATAATTTTACCATTTAGAGTACGGGTGTTTATGTGTTCTTTTTTTACCTTTTTTTTTTTTTTACCTTTAAACATACAATTTCCAGTTATTTCCAAAGGTGCTTAGCTCAGAACTTTCTCTTCCACCCTCACAAGTGAGGTTATTTAATATATTTTTGAAACAGATTCTTTTGTCACAGATACATTCCACTGTGGGATTCTCCCAACCTTGTAAACAATTTTTAAATTTACATATATTAAGATTTATTCTATACTTATAAATTATCATGGGTTTAGACAAATGCAAAGAGTCATGTTATTCAGTACTACAGTATTATATATCAGAGCTTAAACCACTCTAAAAACATCTTTCTTCCTCAAAACCCTGACAACCATTTCTACCACTGATTTGTTTATCAGATTTGTAGTTTGCCTTTTCCAGAATGTCATAAAAGTGAAATCCTGTGGCACTTTCAGACTGACTTTTTTATAAAGACTTTTTGATATGGACCATTTTTAAAGTCTTTACTGAATTTGAATTCACTTCTGTTTTATGTTTTGGTTTTTTGGCCCTATGGCATATAGGATCTTAGCTCCCTGACCAAGGAATGAACCTATACCCCTGGAAAGCAAAGTGTTAACCGCTGGACCACCAGGGAAGTCCCTAGACTGACTTCTTTCACTTAGCAACAAAGGTTTAAATTCACCCATGTTTTTGTAGGGCATGATAGCTTATTCCTTTTTATCACTGAATATTATCCCATCATGTGGATATCTCACAGTTTGTTTATCCACTTTCCTGTGGAAGTGATTTCTTCCAGTATTTGGTGATTATGAATTAAGCTGCCATAAAACTTTATGTGCTGGCTTTCATGTGGATATGAGTTTTCAAATCAGTTGTGTAAGTTTCTGGGTGTGCCATTGCTAGATCACGTTAAGAGTATATTTAGCTTTGTAAGAAATTCCCAAACTGTCTCTCAAATTGGCTGTACCATTTCACATTCCCGCCAGCAAGGAATCAAAGTTTTCGTTGCTCTGTATCCTTGCCAGCAATTCTATTGTTATCTGTTTGTATTGTATCTATTCTAACATTTGTGTAATGCTTTATTTTTGGAGAAAGGATCTGGACTCTTGAGTAGCTAAGTCATGTGGCTTCATGCCCATGTGACTGATTTCCAGTAAGAACTCAAGACATCAAGGCTTGAGTGAGATTCTCTTGTTGGCAACACTCCTCGTGTGTTTTCACATATTTCTGGGAGAATTAAGGGCAGCCCTGCGTGAATCATGGGGAAGGACACCTGGAAGCGAGTGCCTGTTTTCTCCGGAACTTCACCCCGTGTTATCTTTGCATTTGCTGACTTTTATCTCTAGTCTTTCACTGTAATAAACCTTAATTGTCAGTATAACAGTTCTTTCTGAGTGTGAGTCCTTCTAGGGAATCACTGAGCCTGAGTGAGGTCATGAGGACTCCATTACAAGTCCTTAACATTAATCATAAATATTTTGATTTCTTTTCTGGTAACACCAACATGTGTGTAATATCTGAGTCTAGTTCACTTGATTGTGTTGTCCTTTCTGACTGCGTGCTTTTGCCTTTTTTCATACCTAATGACTTCTGTTGAGAGCTGTGTCTGTTGTATTGAGTGTGTGTGTGTGTGTGTTAGTCACTCAGTCATGTCCGACTCTTTGCTACCCCATGGACAGCGGCCTGCCAGCCTCCTCTGTCCATGGGATGTTCCAGGCAAGAATATTGGGGTGGATTGCCATTTCCTCCTCCAGGGGATCTTCCCAACCCAGAGATCAAATCTGGGTCTCCCGCATTGCAGGCAGATTCTTTACCATCTGAGCCACCAGGGAATCCCTGATGTATTGAATATTAGGACATAAAATGAATAGGCTTCTAGTGGGAGGATTTATGTTCATCTGTCTTGCAGTTGAGCTGTGTTTAGTGTTTGTTGTAGCTATATGTACCATAGCTTCAAAATCCTCTAATGTCCTTATTTTGATCTTTTCTCCTGGCCTAGAGGCTTCTCTGTGTATAATTTTTTTCTGTTCTTTTAAAAAAAATTATTTATTTTTTAATTGAAGGGTAATTGCTTTACAGAACTTTGTTGCTTTCTATCAAACCTTAATTGTTCCTCAGAGGAAGTCAGCTTTGCAGCTCTTTTAGTTGTTGCTATTATTACATGGGAGCCCTTTTGCTAGCATGGTAAGGTATGGGAGAGGGAAACTTTCTATAATCTTTTGATTAAAACTCAGTCTTTTCATGAGACTTTGCCTAGGGCTGTGGCCTTCACAAGTGTTCTTGATCCTCCTTCAGGTTACATTTAAAAAAAAACAAAAAAACTTTGTCCCTTATTCCTTCCCTGACTAAATAATTCCCAATTTATACCCTTAAGGCCCTGTTTCCTGTTGATTTTAGGTATTTCCCATAGGTGAGATAGGAAGATGGGAAAAGCTGGAAAGAAAGTGAAAAGTGAAAGTGAAAGTTGCATCTGATTCTTTGTGACCCCATGGACTATGCAGTCCATGGAATTCTCCAGGCCAGAATACTGGAGTGGGTAGCCTTTCCCTTCTCCAGAGATATTTCCAACCCAGGGATCAAACCCAAGTCTCCTGCATTGCAGGTGGATTCTTTACCAGCTGAGCCACAAGGGAAGCCCAAGAATACTGGAGTGGGTAGCTATCCCTTCTCCAGAGGATCTTGCTGACCTAGGAATTGAGCCAGGATCTCCTGCATTGCAGGTGGATTCTTTACCAGCTGAGCTATCAGGGGAAAGCTGGAACAGGCAGGAATTCCCTTCATCCAGCTGAAACAGGATTTCAGAATTGTGCTTCAGAGTTCTTACCCCAGGAGAGACAGCTTCTGTCTGGAGAAGGTTTGGGGAGTGTTTTCTGGAGAAGGGAATGGCAATTCACTCCAGTATTCTTGCCTGGAGAGTCCCATAGACAGAGGAGCCTGTCGGGCCACAGTCCATGGGGTCGCAAAGAGCTGGACACGATTGAGTGACTAACACCACTCCACCTCATGGTGGATACTCTTCTTCTCACCCTGACAGAGCCTCAGGGAGATCTTTCCTGGAACTTCACAATGAATACCAGGTGTTCATTCTTGGGGGCTTCCCTTGTGGCTCAGAGGTAAAGAATCGGCCTGCCAATGCAGGAGATGTGAGTTCGATCCCTGGGTCAGGAAAATCCCCTGGAGAAGGAAATGACAACCCACTCCAGTTTTCTTGCCTGGAGAATTCCATGGACAGAGGAGCCTGGAGAGCTACAGTCCATGAGGTTGCAAAAAGTAGAGCGCTACTGAGCAACTAAACAGCAACATTCATTCTTGGAGGGGAAGCCCACACATGTGTGAGTTCCTTTGAGACTGTAGCCCTACTCTCGTGATACTCCATCCTCAGTCGCCAACAATTATTACCATATGTTTCTTCATCTTTAGAGCTCTGTATGCTTCTGTGCCAGGTAAGCAAATCTTGGTTGCTGTATCTTTCTGGATACACAGCTCTCTCCGCATTTGGGAGACCTCTACCTTTGCCCTATGACCTCAGTTCTCTGATAGGTCCAAATCTTGTTGTCAATGTTTAGTTTATCCAACTATTCCTCACTGTAAGGACAGGAGTGAAGACTTGCAAGAACTTTGCTTGTCACACGTGAAACTTGAAGTCTATCAGTGAACTTTTAGAACATCTATTTTCTATATTTCGGCCATGCTTTTGTGTACCATCAAAGTAATGATTCTTGCTATGTACTGTTTTTTTTTTATGCTTATATCACAACACTGAAGTACTTTATAGTGTGTTTGTTAACATTGTCATGTTTTACAATGATTAAGTGAAATTAGAATAGACTATATTTTATATAGGATTATTAAATGTCTTCTAAAATGGTACTGATGAACTTATTTGCAGGACAGCAATGGAGATACTCAATCATGTCCGACTCTTTGTGACCCCATGGACTGTAGCCCACCATGCTCCTCTGTCCACAGGGTTTTCCAGGCAAGAGTACTGGAGTGGGTTGTAGCTGATAAAGAATCCACCTGCAGTGCAGGAGACCCCAGTTTGATTCCTGGATTGGGAAGACCCCTGGAGAAGGGAAAGGCTAACCACTCCAGTATTCATGGGCTTTCCTGGTGGCTCAGATGGTAAAGAATCCATCAGTTATGCAGGAGACCTGGGTTCAATCCCTGGGTTGGGAAGATCCCCTGGAGGAGGACATGGCAACCCACTCCAGTATTCTTGTCTAGATAATCCTCATAGACAGAGGTGCCTGGTGGGCTGCAGTCCATGGAGTCACAAAGACTTGGACATGACTGAGCGACTCAGCACACACAGCAATGGAGATGTAGAGATAGAGAACAGGCTGTGGACACAGTGGGGGAAGGAAAGGGAGGGATAAATTGAGAGAGTAACTTTGAAACATACATACTACCATGTATAAAGTAGATAGCCAATGGAAATTTGCTGTATGACACAGGGAGCTCAAAGCTGGTGCTCTGTGACAACCTAGAGGGATGGGCTGAGGTGGGAGGTGGGAGGGAGGTTCCAGAGGGAGGGGACATAGAGATACCTATGGCTGATTCATGCTGATGTATGGAAGAAACCAATACAATAGTGTAAGCAATTTTTCCTCTAAAAAAGTGTCTTCTAGAAAGTTTGTGTTGAATCGTGTAAACTTGAAATAGAAATAGAAAAGGTGCTGTGTGATTAATAATTTGTTTTACTTATCATGGAAGTAAAGGAATGGACAGGGTTGTTTAGTGAGAAATACAGTTATAGTTTGCAAATGCACGTAGTCCAGAGGAAGCAAATAAGGTTCTTTTATTTGAATCACATTTTGGCAATACCATGCCAGATGGGAGTGCAAGATGTAATTGCATAAAGTAGCAAGAAGGTTAAGAGGAAAACAGGACTTACCAGATAAACAAAAATTGTAATGGTCAAGGGAAAATGATATCAAATCTTGGTGGATAATGCTAGCCTGCTGAGGATCTATTGTTTCAAAAATAGCCTGTTGGCTGAGTCATCTTATCTGTGGCTCAGTGTGCTTTGTAATCCTTAGATGTGTTTCATAAGCAGACATAACTGTTCAATACAGAAACATCATTCTATTATGTAAGGAATTTAGATTTTTAAAAATTTGATATAATTTCAGTCTTTTCGTTTTTATATTTGAAACTTTATTACTAATCTACTAATAATACACTTAGCTGATATATTCAGAATTTTTAAGACAACGGTTTTCTGTTATAAAAATTGATTTTTTATATTTATATTCTCTGTTATAAATTGATTTTTTGAGAGTTAATTCATCTTTTCTAGCTTTTCAGAGAAAGAATGCTATTTCTGGCAACTGATGTTCAGAAAATATCTTTTCTAAAGTGGGTTTTGAATCAGGCTGACTGGAAAGATTTTTTTTCTCTTATTTTCCAAGTTAAAGATACTCAGAAAGTATTGTCCAAAAGGTATTTAACATGAAATGAAACAATCCATTCATTGATGTTCTTTCAGTGAGGAGTCTTTGTTTTTTATCTTTATTTCTTTAACCTTGGATTTTGGTGAACCTGGGAATTTTGTTCCTTCCCATAATTAAAATTTTGTATTAGCTATATTAAGAAAATTGTTATTAAATTAATAGCTATTTCTTAGTCTGTTTTGGGCTTCCCGGGTGGCTCAGACAGTAAAGAATCTGCCAGCAATGCAGGAGACCTGGGTTCAGTCCCTGGGTTGGGAAGATCCCCTGGAGGAGGACATGGCAAGCCCACTCCAGTGTTCTTGCCTGGAGAATCCCCATGGACAGAGGAGCCTGGGGAGCTACAGTTCATGGGGTTGCAAAGAGTTGAACATGACTCAGGAACCAAGCACAAGACAGCACTCAGTCTTAAATGTTCTTACCCTCATATTGGTCATTGTCAGTAATACCAAAGTTTCCTTCCTCTTTTAAATACTAACTCTAATAAAAAAAAAAAATTGGCAGAGTATAATTTGTTCTAAAGGGAAAATGGAGACCAGCTGGGCATTGACTTTTTTTTTTTTTTTTTTTTTTGAAGTTGATAGGAATTGTTAAAGGATACCATATCTTTCAAGGCCCAGTTCAGAGCCAGTCTCCTCTATAAGGTTAATTGTTCCTAGAGTAGCTTTCACTGATACCTAAGATTCATTCAGACTCATTGTTCAATCGCTAAGTCGTGCTCAATTCTTTGTGACCCCATGGACTGCAGCATGCCAGGCTTCCCTGTCCTTCACAATCTTCCGGAGTTGACTCAAACTCATGTCCATTGAGTTGGTGATGCCATCCAACCATCTCATCCTCTGTCATCCCCTTCTCCTGCCCTCAATCTTTCCCAGCATCAGAGTCTTTTTGAATGACTTGACTCTTCACATCAGGCGGCCAAAGCATTGCAGCTTCAGCTACAGCATCAGTCTTCCAATGAATATTCAAGGATCTCGTCAATCCTTTACAACTGACTGGTTTGATTTCCTTGAAGTCCAAGAGACTCTCAAGAGTCTTCTTCAGCATCACAGTGTGAAAACATCAATTCTTTGCTGCTCAGCCTTCTTTATGGTCCAACTCTCACATCTGTACGTGACTACTGGAAAAACCATAGCTTTGAATATATGAACCTTCGTTGGCAAAGTGATGTGTCTGCTTTTTGATATGCTGTCTAGGTTTGTCATAGCTTTCCTTCCAAGGAGCAAATGTCTTTTAATTTCATGGCTGCAGTCACTGTCTGCAGTGATTCTGGAGCCCAAGAAAATAAAATCTGTCACTGTTTCCATTTATTCCTTATTTATTTGCCATGAAGTGATGGGACCAGACGCCATGATCTTAGTTTTCCTAATGTTGAGTTTTAAGCCAGGTTTTTCACTCTGCTTTTTCACCTTCATCAAGAGGCTCTTTAGTTCCTCTTCACTTTCTACCATAAGGGTGGTGGTCATCTGCATATCTGAGGTTATTGGTTTTGATTCTGGCTTGTGCTTCATCCATCCCAGCATTTTGCATCATCTACTCTGCATATAAGTTAAATAAGCAGGGTGACAATATACAGCCTTGACCTACTCCTTTCCAAATTTGGAACCAATCCATTGTTCCATGTCTAGTTCTAACTGTTGCTTTTTCGTCCTGCATACAGGTTTCTCAAGAGGCAAGTAAAGTGGTCTGATAGTCTCATCTCTTTAAGAATCCAAAATTTGACAATAAATTTGTTCACTTTTTAATGTGATCTGTATTATTCATGTATTGTACTGCTATATCTTTGTGACATGACATTTTGCAAAGATGTTTGAACTGATATTTCCTATCCTATACATTCTTGACAATTTGATCTTGACATCCTTCTCTTTCTCTCCCCTTGAATTCTGAGTGGGCTTGTGAGTCAATTATAACCAGAAGAATGCAGTAGAAGTAATATTGCATGACCACAAAGTCTATTTCAGGAGAGATGATTAACTTGTCACCAGGGCATTTGCTTTTGGCTCCCTGAAATGTTATTTAAGAAGTCTGATTACTCTGAAGCAGCCATGTTATGAGGAAATTAAAGCCTCATGAAAGGTGATGTGGAAGTCTCAGTTGAGGTTCCCCCAGACATCCAGAATCAATTGCATGATGTATGAGTAAATAAACTTTTAGTTGATTCCAGTCTCAGGCTGTTGAGTCAATGTCCATCATCTAGTCTTCCCAGCAGAAGTGAGCCATAATTGCTTTCTTCATTCACAGAATCCATGAGAAAAAAAAATAGTTTTAAGCAACTAAAATTTGAGGTATTTTGCTATGCACCAATAGTAATTTGAACAATCTTAAATTATATGGTAAGCTTAGAGGGAAAGAGATATGTATTACAGTTATTTTATTGCTGTGTAGTCTTCTGTAGCAAGTGAGGGGGGATAATTTGCTCTACCTATCTTATTAGTCCTTGAACCAACTAGATGAGTTACTACAGATGGTCAGATCTGAAGTCTCTGACTGAGGCGTGATTGTATATTGTGGAGCTGCTGAACTAGAAAGTCATGCACAAAAGTATGGAACTCTTTCTACCTTTTGTGATAAAGAACCCAGGCTGCTCTTGCATAGGATAACACCCAGCCATCTTACATTTTACTCTCTTCAAAGTTACTCAAAAGATTCTGCTAAATTTCAAAGATGTGGGCCAAAGCCTAGAAGAGAGAGAAGTTCCTTAAAACCCTTACTTAAGCCAATACTCTAGCTCGTCTCTACATTATTTCTAAGATTAGAGTTTGATGATTAAATTCAAGTGGATTAGACTGTGCTTTATTTTCTTCTGTCATTCATTGTCCTGTGCCTTCAGCTCTTCTGAAGCCTTCCCTCTATTGAGGCAAAGGATATGAGTGCCAAAATTTAAGTGGCCTTTGTGGATCTATTAGTTCAATACTACTTACTAATTCTAGTTTGCATAAGTAGGCAGAGATGACCTATTAACTTCTAATTGGAGAGCTCAAAATGCTGGTTAATTAGTTGAGCATCAGGAACCAAAGTATATTACTTGGAAAATAATTGGTAATACTAAGAAGAATGATGAAAATAATAATATCTGTAATTTATTGAGAAGTTTATGTGTGCTGATCCCTTTCCTTTGCACTTGTTCCCTCTTTCAATGGTTCTATCAGACTTGTAAAGTAGGTATTAGATAACATTTTAGAGGGCATATTTCTATTTTGGACATGAGAAGGCTGAGGAGCAACTTTTTATTCTAGGTCAACAGCTGGTGAGCAATGGCTCCAGAATAAACTCAGGTATCTTACTGGAAGAAATTACTTCCTCAGTCTACATTTTGCTGAAACTGAAAGTAGATTGCTTGGGAGATTGTATTTTTGTTGTTGTTCAAAGACTTTTCATATATTCAGGTACATTCATGGTTACTAGAGTCTTATCTTACTGGAAAACTAAATTTAGAGTAAGAAAGTACTTTCAGTTCTGAAGTACTTTTACTCTTAAAATTTCAGATTTAAACATTTTTAGTATAAAGCATATGAACATTTTTATTGCATAAAAGAGCCTACCCAGACTAAACAACTAAACATAAAACCAGTTTGTTTTAGTTTAAGTCCAAGTTTTTGATCCTTAAGTTTATTATATCTTGTGACCTATGACTTCACTGGTTTAGTACCTTTGATTGACCTAGAAAAAGGAATTTTGTTTACCTAACCTCAGCGTGAAGATAATATTTATTCAAATAAAATACATTTTAACTATAGAGTTCAGTGAATTTAGATACAACATAGAATGAAATGAGTCATTAATACTTGGAGGCAAGAGATATTAATAACTATATCAAATGCATAGTCACCCACCACAATAATGAGGTAAGCCCTGATAAAATATCTTATAGATTAAGCAGAGATGCCAAAGACAAAGATATCACAAGATTAAATCTCGTGGTTCTTTTTTCAAGTGTAAATACTGCTTCATGCCTCAATATATTGACCACTGCCAATGCAGGAGCTGTGGGTTCATAAAGGCTGCTTTTGTCATTTATTGCACCAACTAATTTAAAATTTTAATATCATGTAAGAGACTGTGAGTGACTTTAGAGTTTTTTTCTCTACTACATGGAAATATTTATGTTTTCTTCTGTATTTTTTGACTATGTTTATTCCTAGTAGACTTATTACTGCAGAACATGGTTTTGAGAAAAATTTGAGAAATGATTGTTGTATACACAGTTTAAAAATGAACTGTTATTAGTGGAATGCTGTAATTATAGTGAAAGTGAAGTCGCTCAGTCGTGTCCGACTCTTTGCGACCCGTGGACTGTAGCCCACCAAGCTCCTCTGTCCATGGGATTCTCCAGGCAAGAATACTGGAGTGGGTTGCCATTTCCTTCTCCAGGGGATCTTGCCAACCCAGGGATTGAACTCAGGTCTCCCACATTGCAGGCAGACGCTTTGACCTCTGCACCACCAGGGAAGCCCTTAAATACAAGAATACAGTCTCAGAAAACCTCCTATAGAGACTCAGAACTTCAGATCCAAGTACTAACATCAAAGATTTCAAGGGAGGAAAGGAAGCCAGGTTGAAAGAAGAAGGGGGAGGAGGCGGGAGAGTGGGGGCAAAAGGAGGGGGACTTAGAGATGTCTCCTGCCACCTACAGATACCCAGGCGTTATGAAACTTTTCCCTGGGCCTCCAGAGAAGGGAGGACTGGAACTCGGCCCTACCAGAGATCAGACCAGACCAGAACCAGAATTTGAGTTCTCTGCCAAGAGGAGGTGATCAGTCTCCAATCCTCAGCTCAGGCTGAGGGCCCTTTGACCAGATTCCTGTGTCCAGAATCGAGGGACTAGAAAAACAGGGAAGGATAGGAAGGGTTAAGAGGAGAGGAAAGAGAGTGGGAAGGGGAGAGAGGTCAATAAAGTCTCTTGTTCCTTACCAGTTAGGGCACTCTGGCCAGTTGTCCACACCAGGAAGAGACCAGGGACAAAAGGGTCCCAGTTGCGGCCTCTGGGTCCGGTCCATTGGCAGGCAAGCTGGCCCCTGAGTACCCCGAGTGGTCAGGATGTTAGTCTCAGCAAAGAAGAGTCCCACCACAGTCGCCATTTGTTGCAGGAAGGCAGACGCCTTCCAGGGCCCAAAACTGGGCCCTTTTCTAACACTCGGAAATGAATTGTCCGAGGAGACACATGTGCTGACAAAGCAAGAGATTTTACTGGGAAAGGGCACCTGGGTGGAGAGTAATAGGGTAAGGAAACCATTAATTCAAGGATTTAATAAACAGCTAAAGCAGTAAAAATTTGAAGTTACATATAAAAATGTTCAAAGGCAAACTTTCAAAGTAATGATACTGATACCACATTTTCATAATAAAAACAAGCATGCACAATTATATATTTTTGATAGTGATAAATTGGCTTACATTTACTACATTTTAAAGGCTCTACATATGTAAGAGATTTTTTTAAATTTGTAAATTGAAAGTGATTGTTAATTTAAATACCCATCAGAGATGTAATAGATGAAGATAACTGATTATCAACAGTTGTGAAGTTTCAGCAAGAATATTTGCCTAAATAGCCAATTTTAAATTGGCTTCTCTGCTCTGTTTTCTTTAGAACTCATAATAGGGCTACTATTTGGACTTTAAATTCAATGTAAGGGGTGAGACAGAAATAACTGCACCCCTTAGTGCATGTGAAAATTGTCTTACTTTTAAAGTGTGACGCTTCATTCTACCTCTATTTGTGAAGTTAGGACAGACAACTGTTTCCCATAAGTACTTCCCCAGTCTTTTCCACTCCAATGCAGCTTTACTGTATTTCCTAAATTCTCTCTTAATTATCATTTTCTCTGCACTCACATTATTTTTGTACATTTTCCGCTTCTCTGTTTATTAACTCCACTTGTTCTCATTGTGTGCATCTTTATGGTTAAAAATAACTCATTATGATAAAACAATTCAAGTATTACTTTATATACACTACTATAAAACGAGGAAAGAAATTGCTCTTTACTGAATGTAGAGTAATACCATAAACACAAAACACTATTATTAATCACTAGAGATAGCTAGTGGGAAAAAAAAAGAGGTCAGAGAAGTGAGAGGGTTTTGAATTGTAAATTGAATTTCACCCTCTAGTGTAATATAATGTTGGTCTATTGATAATAGTGAGCAAGCAAAATAATAATTTAGTATAATGATTATAATAAATCATAATTTAGAGAACTTAAAACTTTAATGAACTCCAGTTAATGCTTTGTTTGGTGCTTCTAAATTAGGAATTTTTTTCCTAATCTCCAATTAATATGAAGTTATTGGCATAGTTACTCTTTTTTTTTTACAGATGTTGAATACAATTTAAATAGCTACAATGTTCTGACACTGGTAGTTCTACAGATATTTTCCATCTGTCTTTCTGCTTGTTGACATAAACAGCAAGTTTTTATTGTTCCCAGGATAGCCAGAATTTTCTAATGATAGTGATGAGGAAATCAGTTTTGTTCAACTGTATTAGTCTAGTGTGAGTCTCATAATGTATTCATTTATTGAAACATTGTGTCCATTCAGCTAGTATTGATTAAATGTCTCCTGTGTGGTAGAGATACAGTGCATAGCTTAGCAATGTCTACCCTCTTGAAATAAGAACTGTGAGCTTCCTGCAGGCAGTCACAGTCGGGAGGATTATCACAGGAGTGCATGTAAGGTTGAGTGGGGGAATAGTCTATGACTTCTTGTTTTTGTTGCTCAGTCTCCAAGCCGTGGCCAACTCTTCTCTATCCCATGGGCTGCAGCACGCCAGGCTTCCCTATCCCTCACCATCTCCTGGAGTTTGCTCAAACTCATGTCCATCAAGTCGGTGATGCCATCCAATCATCTCATCCTTTGTCCCCCACCTTCTCCTCCTGCGCTTAATCTTTCTCAGCATCAGGGTCTTTTCCAATGAGTCAGCGCTTCACATCAGGTGGTCAACAATGTTCACTATTACATTCATGTGTATTGCATATATACATCACATGTATCACATATAATTGCAGTTGCTCTGGTGACATATGTAATAGTGTATATATATATGTATATATTATCTTATTATTGCTACAAAAATTCTAAAAGTATGTAACACTGTATATATTATATATGTAATATATAATCCAACTTTGGTTGCATTTCAAATTTATCTGTGTCACCTCAAGTCAGGCCTACTGAATCAACATTTCCTGGATTAAGCTCAGGGATATATATTTTTATGAAGATCCACCAATGATTCAGATCTATAAAGAGGAATGAATTCATCCAGTGTGGTGCCAAAGGGCATACACTTTAGAGTGACATAGCTCTGGGTTTTGCACTGGACTGGGCCTCCGCACTTCACCAAGTAAAAGCTTCTCTAGCCTTAGTGCCCTTAATTATAAAGTCAGTATGATACCTTTATAATCATAATCTAGTGAGGTTAAAATTTGTGCATTGCTTTAACTAATATAATTCTTACTATGTGTAGAGCACTATTCTATATACTTTGGATACAGTATCTTAAAACAGGCAAACAAAAAGGGATAAATCTCTGCCCCTGTGGGAGAAAAAAACTAAAAATTAAAAAAAATTAAAGTCAAGTTATAAGATACTCAGTAAAGAAAAGGAATGCAGGGTAAGGTGATAAAGGTTTCTCTTTCTGAGAAGATGATGTTTAGCAAAAACCAAAGGAAGAAGGTTAGCAAATCATGGAAATATTTGGAGCAAAGCATTCTAGGTTGAAGAAATTGACACAGGCCTTGAGACAGGGAAATGTTTAAAACATCTCAAGATGGCCTGTCAGGTTGAAGTGGAGTAAGACGTTAAAACTGAAGTGGTAAATTGATTTTGAAGATTTGGTAAGATGCCAGATAAAAAAGACTGTGTAGGTCTTCTTTTACTTTTATTTTAAGGTAAGTTTAACTTATTGGAGAAATTTCAGCATTAAGTGATATGATCTGAACTTAATGTGACTTGCATTTTATCAGAATTACAGTTTGCACAGTGAAATAAAGGAGACCGTATCTGGGATGGTAGCCTAGGCAAGGATTGTTGGTGACTGGAACTTGGTAGGCAAGGTAGAGATCCTGACAGTTCCTCAGATTTCAGATGTATTTTAAAAAGTAGTGTCACAAAGCTAGAACAAATAATTTCACAATTTGTATGGAAATACAAAAAACCTTGCATAGCCAAAGCAATCTTGAGAAAGAAGAATGGAACTGGAGGAATCAACCTGCCTGACTTCAGGCTCTACTACAAAGCCACAGTCATCAAGACAGTATGGTACTGGCACAAAGACAGAAATATAGATCAATGGAACAAAATAGAAAGCCCAGAGATAAATCCACCACCTATGGACACCTTATCTTTGACAAAGGAGGCAAGAATATACAATGGAGTAAAGACAATCTCTTTAACAAGTGGTGCTGGGAAAACTGGTCAACCACTTGTAAAAGAATGAAATTAGAACATTTTCTAACACCATACACAAAAATAAACTCAAAATGGATTAAAGATCTAAATGTAAGACCAGAAACTATAAAAATCCTAGAGGAGAACATAGGCAAAACACTCTCTGACATACATCACAGCAGGACCCTCTATCACCCACCTCCCAGAATATTGGAAATAAAAGCAAAAATAAACAAATGGAACCTAATTAAACTTACAAGCTTCTGCACAACAAAGAAAACTATAAGCAAGGTGAAAAGACATCCTTCAGAATGGGAGAAAATAATAGCAAATGAAGCAACTGACAAAAAACTAATCTCAAAAATATACAAGCAGCTCAATTCCAGAAAAATAAATGACCCAATCAAAAAATGAGCCAAAGAACTAAACAGACATTTCTCCAAAGAAGACATACAGATGGCTAACAAACACATGAAAAGATGCTCAACATCACTCATTATCAGAGAAATGCAAATCAAAACCACAGTGAGGTACCATTTCACACCAGTCAGAATGGCTGTGATCCAAAAGTCTACAAGCAATAAATGCTGGAGAGGGTGTCAAGAAAAGGGAACCCTCTTACACTGTTGGTGGGAGTGCAAACTAGTACAGCCTCTACGGAGAACAATGTGGAGATTCCTTAAAAAACTGCAAATAGAACTGCCTTATGACCCAGCAATCCCACTGCTGGGCATACACACTGAGGAAACCGGAATAGAAAGAGACACATGTACCCCAATGTTCATCGCAGCACTGTTTATAATAGCCAGGACATGGAGACAACCTAGATGTCAATCAGCAGACGAATGGATAAGAAAGCTGTGGTACATATACACAATGGAGTATTACTCAGCCATTAAAAAGAATACATTTGAATCAGTTTTAATGAGGTGGATGAAACTGGAGCCTATTATACAGAGTGAAGTAAGCCAGAAAGAAAAACACCAATACAGTATACTAACTCATATATATGGAATTTAGAAAGATGGTAACGATAACCCTGTATGCGAGACAGCAAAAGAGACACAGATGTATAGAACAGTCTTTTGGAGTCTGTGGGAGAGGGCGAGGGTGGGATGATTTGGGAGAATGGCATTGAAACATGTATAATATCATATGTGAAACGAATCACCAGTCCAGGTTCGATGCATGATACAAGATGCTCAGGGTTGGTGCACTGGGATGACCCAGAGGGATTGTACAGGAAGGGAGGAGGGAGGGGGGTTCAGGATGGGGAACAAATGTATACCTGTGGCGGGTTCATGTTGATGTATGGCAAAACCAATACAGTATTGTAAAGTAATTAACCTCCAATTAAAATAAATAAATTTATATTAAAAAAATAAAAAGTAGTGTCAGCAAGACAAAATAGATGTGAAAGTTCATTGTAATATTCTGACATAATTTCTTATATTATTTCCTTTCCACTGTTCTTATAACATTTATATATACTTCACACACAAAAAATCATAGCTTCCTCTACCAACCCTAATCTCAGTTTAAGAAATAAAAAATGTATTCAGTATTGAACAGGCTGTTCATTATTTAACAGACTGTACTTCAAGTTAAATTAAATAACAGAGCTTTAGTAAAACATTTTAAAATTTAAAATCTTTATGACAGAAACATCAATGTATTTGACAATAAATATACTACACACTTTTTGTCATTATATAAGTTAAACACAGCAATTTTCAAGCACTAGACCATGAACTCTTAGTAATTCTGTTTGTTTTCTTTATTCACTATGATGAAATCATCACTCCTACTAAATTGTTAGTACAGAAAGAAAACTTTAAGCCTATTAACTTTATGATGGAGGAGAAGAGGGAAACAAAGCCAGCATCAGTAGTTTTAGTGGCAGCAAAACAAATTATAATACATTATATACATATAGCTGTCATGTTTGTTGCAAAGAGGTTCCCAGAAGCTTTGCTCTTTGTTCTCATATAATTTTCCTTTGAAGATTTATTTTGGTTGTTTTATTTCTAAAATTTGTTAACATTACAAAGTATAATAATGTTTTCTTACATGTCCATATATATATAAGTATACATATATACGTATACACATAAGTTTGTGTGCATTGCCTTGTTTCAATCTCTTCTTAATTTATTTAGCTAAAATTGATGAATCATCTTGCAACTATTTAATACTTATTTTCAGCCATTATAGATTATATTAAGATGAACATAGTTATACATAAATCTTAATTTTTTTTTCTGTTTTACCTTAGTTTTAATTTATTTTTCACAGAATTGTGAGTCAAAATTTTGAGCATCTTTAAGGGGATGACAGAGGATGAGATAGTTGGATGGCATCACCAACTCAATGAACATGAGTTTGAGTAAGCTCCAGGGAAGCCTGGAGTGCTGCAGTCCATGGGGTCTCAAAGAGTCGGACACGACTGAGTGACTGAACTGAACTGAAGGATCCTGATATATATTATTAAATAGCTGTCCAAAAAACTGACATGAATCATGAATTTACGTATCTACCAGCCATGTGTGAAAGTGTTTGCCTTACTTCATTTTCCATTACAGAAGTCATTAAATGTAAGTCATTATTCTGTCTCCGGGACCTTGTGAGACTACTAGCTGTTTACATAAAGTATTTGATCAGATCTAGCACAATACACCATGGACATGGGAGGAGGGAGTGCAAATTTATGTAGGCTGAATATTGACAATCTTATTCTCCTACACTTAATAAATTTGGAGTCAGTGTCAATGTGATTGGATTAATCAAATTTATAATGCTTCTAACATAACAAGTTAAGTTAGTGTTAGTGTTTTCTGAGTCTGTTCAGTCACTAAGTCTTGTCCAATTCTTTTGAGACTCCATGGACAGTAGCCTGTTAGGCTTCTCAGTTCATGGGATTTCCCAGGCAAGAATACTGAAGTGGGTTGCCATTTCCTACACCAGGGGACCTTCTGGACCTAGGAATTGAACCCACATCTCCTGGGTCTCCTGCATTGGCAGATGGATTCATTACCACTGAGCCACCTCAGAAGATATTTGGTTATAGAGTTTCTATAACCAAGGCTATAAAGAAAGGGCCACATGGACTCTGGTAGGAAGGAAGAAGTGATCTAATTGGGACTTGCATCCTGAGTGAGGGTCACAGAAGATGCGATATCAAAAGCTAGAGGATCTTCCTTGGGGAGCAAGGTATTTGAGCCACATGTTAGGCATACCACGCCTGGGGCCTGACACTAGGGAGATGGGCTCTCTTAGTTGGTTTGAAAACCAGTCAGGCTTACTGGAGAGTTGTAAGAAACCAAGACTCTGTTCTTGAAGAGTGCACACATAGACTTACTTTCTCCCTTACCCAGAGCAGAGGCAGCCTATTGAAAACTGCCTGGGACTCTGGCCAGCTTGCAAGGACTACCCCAGTGTTCCCCCCACCCCAACCTGCACTGGGCTCTGGCTTGAGCCCCTCTTGCTCAGTGCTAATCGCCACTATGATGGAGTCTGCCATTGCCAATGAGAATGTGCATACTTGGAAGGAACGGTGCCAGCTTGGGCACCAGCCTTACCTCTGACCAGGGCCATTGCCAACTCACATGTCCCTGCACACACTCTAGAGGAGTGAGGCTAGATCCAATGTGGAGACTGCCATCACCAGAACCAGCAACCCCATGTACTACTGGGAGGAAGTGGGGTCAGCTCATGTGTGGAACCAACCCCTATGGTCTGAACCAGCCTGCGACTAAAGAATGCACATCAGGGAAAAAGTGAAACAAGGACAAGATTGCAATTGCAAGCCCTCAGGCCTCACACACCCCAAACCAAGGGAAAGAGTGCCTGTACACGTAGGGGAAACAACTGCTTCAGGCCGGACTCCCTGGTCTAGCCCTTCAAGCACCAGCCCATCCACTGATAGGACAATGATGCCTCAAGCAGAGGAGAAAACCCAGCTTGCCCCTGGCTCTGGCTCTGGCCCCTTAAACTTTAGCCCTACCACCCACCACGGTGGTGGCTTTCAGCAAACCCTGGAAGAAGACATAGTCCATGCTTGTGGTAGGTCCAGCCCTCTCCTCACAGCCACTGGGCACACGCAGACTGCATAAGGATGCCCCCATGCAAGAACATACCTTCAAGTATGTTGGGATAGGTTATTTTTCACTTAATTTCATACAAATGGAGAACGTTAAACCAAATGATAAAGACAGATGAATATGTTTCAAACAAAAGAACTAGGAAAAAAAAACACTGAGGAAAAGTGCTAATGAAACAGAGATAATTTGTTTGATAAATAGTTCAAAGTAATAGTAATAGGAACGCTAATTGAACTAGAGAATAGATGAACACAGTGAAAATTTTGAAAAAAATTTTACAAAAGGACTAGAAAATATAAAAAGGGACTGGTCAGAGCTGAGGAAAACAATAACTGAAAGGAAAACACTGCAAGAAATTAACAGCAGGTTAGACAATACAGAAGAATGTGTATGTGATGTGAAAGATAGAATAATGGAAATCCCCCTGTCAGAAGGGGGAAACAAAAAATGAATTTTTAAAAATGAGGATAATTTAAGGGGCCTCAGAGACAACATTAAACATCCTAAAATTTACTTTACATGGGTCCTAGGAGGAAGTAAGAAAGAAAAAGGGGTAGACAATGTATTTGATGAAATTATGGCTGAAAACTTCCTAAACTTAAAGAAAGCAGATATCCAGGTATAGGAAGGAAAGAGAGTTTCAACCAAGATGAACCCAAAAAGACCCACACCAAGACATATCATAACTAAATAAATTGAACAACCAGTAAGAAATAGATAAAGTCCTAGAAACATAGTTTTCAAGGTTGAATCAGGAAGAAACGAATAATCTGAACAGACCAATCACTTGTATGGAAATTGAATCAGTAATCAAAAACTGTCAACAAACAAAATTCCAAAACTAGACTCCTCACAATGGAATTCTACTACATATATAAAGGAGAATTAACAACTATCCTTCTCAAACTATTCCAAAAAAGTGAAGAGAAGGAAACACAACCATTACTCTATTTACAAAACCATATAAAAAACACTACAAAAGGAAAACTATAGGTCAATATCTTTGATGAATATAGATGCAAAAATCCTCAACAGCATATTGGCAAACCAAATTTTACAATATATAAAAAGGATCATACACCATAATCAAGTTGGGTTTACTCCAGTGATGCAAGCATGGCTAAATATCCAGAAATCAATCAATGTGATACACTGCGTTGACACAATGAATAAAATCACATGATCATCTCTAATAGATGCAGAAAAAGCATTTGACAAAATTCAACACTCATTCATGATAAAAACTCTCAACAAAGTTGGCACATAGGGGAAATATCTCAACAAAATAAAGTCCATTTATAACAAAGTCACAAATAACATCATACTCAGCGGTTATAAGTTGAAAGCCTTTCCTCTAAAATCAGGAGCAAGACAATGATACCCACTATTGCTACTTCTATTTAACATAGTACTGGAAGGCCAGTCACAGTAATCAGACAAGAAATAAGACTAAGAGAGTCTAGTGAGTGAATAATATTATATCCTTGTTTTCAGTTTGTATCTTCCTTCTAAGAGGTAAAGTTGAAATTCTTATTTTTATTAGCCAGTTGTGTTTCTTTGACTACTAATAACCTGGACCATAAACTTTATGTATTTATCTTTTGATCTTTTTTTCATTTATCTATTGAGGCATTTATCTTTTAGTTTATATTTGTAGGAGATTTTTCATAGATTATGGATATTCACTTACGTTGCAAATATTTTCACATTTGCTCCTTTGTCCATTAATTTTGTACTATCTTTGTTATAACGTTTTAATGCTTTGGTAGTCAAATTTGACACTCTTACCTCTGATGCTGTTGAAATTGTTCGTAGGAAGTTTTCTGACTTACAATATTTTCTTTGAATGCTTTTGTAGTTGTGTGTGTGTGTGCGTGTGTGTATATATTTAAGGTGAATCTTTAGTTTGTCTAGAATGTGACAAATGCTTTGAGACAGAAATCTGATATTATTTTTCCAAATGGACAGCTATTTGTCCCACAACCATTTATAAAATACTGTCAAATTTCATCTACCAAAAAAAAATGCCCTATTTCTCTTACATGAAATTCTCACATCAATTGAAATGACTAAGTGTTCACCATTTTTGATCCATTGAACCCATATGTATTTGTATACCAAAACCACGTTTATATTTTTAATAACCTGCTAGTTACTTTACTGCCCTATTATTTTTAATTTTCTAAACTAGTTCTTGAACTTTTTTCAAATTAAGTTTAGAATTCATTTTCAATTTCCATGAGGAGTTTTGTTTGGAATCATTTTGATTTCCTAGATTGTGTTTAGCAGAAATAATTTATTTACAATATCAAATCTGTCCGTAGAGAAACACGAGATATCTCTACATTTATTTGTGATTTCTTTTATATCTTTAAATAATACTTCATGATTTTTTAGGGGGAATGTTATTTTATTTTAACACATTTAGTAAGCTCATTACTTGCATTTTTGTAATTTTTATGGATTCAGAAAGATAAAAGGAAAACTTTCTGTTTTAGTTAAGTAGCTTGAATCAGAAAGACTATTATGTGTCTTTTTGGTTAGAAATGGCATAAAATATACACCCTTCACAAGATTTTTAAATGATTGAGATGATATATGAAAACACTTTATTTATCTGAAGGATTAAATAAGTATAAGGTGACTTTACTATGAGTGTTTGAAGGACCAAAACTAGACTTTTGGTTATGTAAATGTTATTCACTTGGTAGCATATGTATTAATATATACAATATATAGTTATAATTTATATGATATATACACTTTAATTTTGATTGTCCAAACTTCTCAGAAGTTGGACAAGTTCTGTATTAATTGTTTCTCTTTTCATTTCCCATATTAAGATAATAATAATGAGTCCAAAAGTTCTAAATATAATGTTAAAATAAATAATGTATGAATTTATGCTATTTGCTTGTCAGGAAAGTAAAATATATCAGTTGGATATAGGGCTTGACCTAAGAGAAAGACCCAAATAATAATTCCAGTTATGTTCTTCTCACATGAAAGATATTTATATTTTAGTACTTGGTAATGTTGATATCTTTGCTAGATAATTCCATAGGAGACCTAGATCATCTCCATCTTTATGCTCTGTAATTCTTAGATGATGATCTGTATTCATGATTGATAGAGCTAGAGGCTGGTGTTCTCATTCAAGGCAAAAAAGTGCAACCTTCTTCCAAAAATAAATCAAGCAAAAAAAATGAAGTAGCATCTATATATGTTTGTCAGGATGTTATATAAACATCTATATATGTTATATAAACACCTATATATGTTTATCTATATATGTTTAACAGCCTTCTCACTGGAATTGTTCCTGGTGCAAGGCTATGTCACATTGATTACCTTAGGTCTGAAAGGAGACTAAGAAATGATACTTGTCTTTGCTAGCTGCATGGTAGAGACAGGCAATGATAAAGAGGTTTAAAGTGTTTCATAATGTGTTTGGGGTCAACCACTCTAAGTTTCCAGCCAAATAAATCTGAGAGGAAATGAGCTATGAAAATAAGATGTTCATTGACTTATGATTTATTATTCAAAATGATATTTACTTTCATTATTTTAAATGTACCCTTATTTTTAGTAGGTCAAATGACTACACACAGAGAGCTGTATGACATTTCTCAAAGAATCACAGACAAATATATATATTTTTTAATGTAGAGGTAACATGGGCCATCATGAATCACATATTAGTACACAATTTCCATAATTTGTTCTTCTCTCATGTATGACTCATCTCTGAAGCTGGGAAACATTTTTATCTATTAAGAGTAAACTGAATTATATGAAAGATGAAATAAAAAGCACACACATAAATAGATTTAGATTTTAATGGATAGTCACAAGATTATTCTAACAGAGTGTCTACTATTTGACAGGCAGTATCCTAGGCACAGTGGATAAACTCTGTAACAGTATAGATATGATTCCTGCTTTCCTACAGCTTATTATTCAATAGAATAAATAGGTGAATTACTCTGTTTTAGGAATTTACACACATGATAAATAATCAAGGCCAAACTGTAATGTAGACATTGTTAATCCCTCTCTTTGTGTAAGGAGAAAAAATGATGTTTAGGATTAAAAGTGACAGACAATGTCATAGAATTTGGAAAGGATCAAATAATAGTCAAATTAATGTAAACACAAATTTACTATATTCCTATATACTACCAACTAGTACTGAGTTTATGTTACACTAAAGTTTGTTTATTTATATTTTACCTCATTAAAGTGTTTTTAGTATTCACTCTACTGAAACAGAATACATATTCTTTTCAAGTGTGTAAGACTCTTTTTAAGATGGATTATATTTGAAGCCATAAGACAAGTTTCAATAACTTTAAAAGAATTCAAGTTATATAGAGTTGTTCTCTGCTTCAAATGGGATTAAGATAGAAGTCAATAATTGAAAGATATCTAAAAAACCCTAAAATATTTATAATTAAATAAGACCTCTAAATAATTCATGGTTCTATGAAGGAGTCCAACAAGAAATTAGAAAATATTTTAAACTAGATAGAAATGAAGATACAACATATAAAATTATTTGGGATGCTGCTAAAAGAATATCTGAATTAGAAAATGTCATTATTAGAAAATAAGTTCCCAAATACATGTACTTAACTTCTACCACAGGAAAAAATGGAAAAGAATGACAACAGAACTCCCAGACCAAGTATATGAAATGTTAGACTGAAAAGCCACTGAAATAAAAAGAAAAATCTAATAGAGAAAATGAAAATATTCAAAAGCTGGCTCTTTGAGAATATCAGTAAACTTGTAAACCTCCAGCCTGAGTAATTTGGGAAAAAGTGATAGGACAAAAGTTATCCATGTGAGAAATTAGAGAGATAACAGCACTAGAATACCTATGGATATTAAATAAGACAATAAGTGAATATTATAGACAACCTTATGCCAAAAGGGTGCAGCTAGATGTGGTGGACAGATTCTTGAACAGCACAAACTTCTAGAGCTCACTCAGTATGAGACAATCAGAATAGAAGTATGTTTAATTAGATTTCCACAAAGAAAACTCCAATGGCTTTACTGGTGAATTCTACTAAACATTTAAGGGATAAATATTACCAATTTTGAGTGAGCTATTCCAAAACACTGAAGGGAAATGAATACACTATTTATTTCATGAGGCCTGTGTTACTCTGATACCAAAACCATATAATAACACTACAAGAAAAGAAACTCTAGACCAACAACCCTCAAGAAATTAAGTGAAGTGTTTTGTAGCAAAATTTGAGCAAATGAAGTCTAACAGTATATCAAAAGGCTAATTAGTTACTAAGTGGAGTTATCACAGAAGTTCATATTTGGTTCAATATTCGTTAATCAGTAAATATAATTAACCATACTAACCAATGACTGAAGTGACTTAACATATATTAACCAACTAAAGAAGAAAAACCATATGATCATCTTGAAAGTGAAAAGTGAATGTGTTAGTCACTAAGTCATGTCTGGCTCTTCATGACCCCATAGACTGTAACCCGCCAGCCTCCTCTGTCCTTGGAATTTTCCAGTCATACTGGAGTAGGGTACCATTCCCTTCTCAGAGGATCTTCCCAAACAGGGATCAAACCCGGGTCTCCTGCATTTCAGGCAAATTCTTTACCATCTGAGCCACTAGGGAAGCCCTATGATCATCTTAATAGATATATAAAAAGCATTTAATAGCATGCTACACCCATTCCTCATGTAAATATCTTAGTCACCTCCTCAATCTGACAAATAGCATCTCCAAAAATATGCAGATTATATCATACTTAATGGTGAAAACCTGAACACTATTAAGATCAGAAGCAAGGCACGTATATCCACTCTATTGCTTCTATTTGATGTTATGCTGGAGGTTCTGGCATCCACATAGGAGAAGAAATAAAAGAAGAAGAAATATCCACAAGGAAATTGAAGGCAAAAAGCATGACGGCCTATACAAGAAATTTTTTGAAATGTATTTTTATAAAAAGCTACTAGAATTAAGCTGGTGCAGGAAACATAAGAGATGCAGGTTCAATCCCTAGGTCAGGAAGAGTGCCTGGAGTAGGAAATGGCAACCCACTCCAGTATTCTTGCCTGGAAAATCCCAAGTGACTTAGCATGCACGCATGCAGAATTAAGCAAGTTTTCCAAGGAAACCATATGCAAGATAAATGTATAAAACAATTCCATATCTATATGTTGTGTGTGTGCTCAGTCACTTAGTCATGTTCAGTTCTTTGTGACCCCATTCTCTGTATCCCACCAGGCTCCTACATACATGGAATTTTCCAGGCAAGAATACTGGAGTGGGTTGCCATTTCTCCTTACTCCAGGGGATCCCCTTGACCTAGAGATCAAACCCACATTTTTGCGTCTCTTGCTTTGGCAGGCAGATTCTTTACCACTGTGCCACCTGGGTAATCAAAACTCAGAAATCAAGACTAAAATGATAAAATAAAATAAAATATAGACACATTTCTAGAATATCAAAGTAAGGACTTCTGAAAATCTGCTCTTCAAAAAAAAGCAATGATAAGTGGAAAATTTGTGAAAATTAACTTTTTTAGAGCTCTGGAAATTAATCAAAGGCTTACAAAAATACAAGGACCATTTACTCAAGAAAAATGACTAAATTTCATTAACAGCCTTCCTATCTTTTCTGAGAATGACAGGAATGGGGAAGGGAATATCAGGTCATTTTGTTGTGTTGCTAAGGATTCTGGGATAACATAGCAGCGTTGATAAATGCATGGAGCAGTGCCTTTCAATAAGACGTTAAATTATATGTAGTAGAATGCCTTCTTAAAAGATAATTTCAGATTTTAGTTTCTAAGCAATCTCCAACCATTTGAGACCTCATGGATTGCATCCTGCCAGGCTTCCCTATCCTTCACTATCTGCCAGAGTTTGCTCAAACTCATGCCCTTTGAATCAATGATGCCATCCAACCATCTCATCCCCTGTTACCCCCTTCTTCTCCTGCTCTCAATCTTTCCCAAAAGCAGGGTCTTTTTCAATGAGCCAGCTCATTGAAGGGAGGGGTAAATTAAGAGTTTGGAATTAACAGATACACATTACTGTAAATAATATTATAATATTGCTATTAAATAGATAAACAATAAGAACTTACTTTATAGTACAGGAAACTATATTCAATATTTTGTAATAACCTATAATAGAAAAGAATCTTAAAAAGAAATTATATATATATATATATATATATAGTTGCTTCAGTCATCCAACTCTTTTCAGACCTGTGGACTGTAGCCCAGCAGGCTTATCTGTCTATGGGATTCTCCAGGAAAGAATATTGGAGGGGGTTGCCATGCCCTCCTCCAGGGGATCGTCCTGACCCAGAGATCAAACCCACGTCCCCTGCATTGTAGGCAGTTTCTTTACCACTGAACCACTGGGGAAGACTATATGCCTGAAACTAAGCAACTACAATTTTTAGAAAAATATCCAGAGCATGGCAAATGCCAAACAAACGTTAGTTATAAAAAAAGGAAAAAACCAACAGCCTGATTTGGAGACTCTAAACCTAGCAATTGTGTTTATTTTTACTTTAAAATAGCATCCTATAGGTTTATAATTCAGATCAGTTATTGAACTTCTGAATTACATAAGCAAAATAGAGATAATTTTATGGTTGTTTTCTGAAGTTCTTACTGATAAATCTAAAAAGCTGCAGAAAGATGGTCTCAGTATATTGAATTTGTAACACATTACATTCTAGGAGCTACGCACTTGGAATTAAACTCAACTTGACATTTGTAAACTTTATTAAATTTACTATCAGTCAGAACATTCTTAGAACAGAACATTTCCATTGAGTATAGCAAACTATTTTAGTTTGGCATTCAGGACTCAATTACTTTGGAAGGTCATTTGCCCATAGAAGTTGACTGATTCATTCATATTCTGTAGCCAAAGATATCAAAGCTTTAAAAAACTGAACTCCATTCTCACTCCTATTGTTTATTGAACATTCTTTATCATTAAACATATCTCTGAAACAGTAACTTCTTTTGAGATTACTTTTACTCTAGAAAATATAGCAAATACTAATGCACTTAATTCAATTAGTGACACCATGAGAACTCGATTTTAGTGCCCACTATGATGGGATGGATTGGGGGCAGGAGGAGAAGGGGACGACCGAGCATGAGATGGCTGGATAGCATCACGGACTCAATGGACGTGAGTCTGAGTGAACTCCGGGAGATGGTGATGGACAGGGAAGCCTGCCATGCTGCGATTCATGGGGTCGCAAAGAGTCGGACACGACTGAGCGACTGAACTGAACTGAACTGATGAGATAGACAGTATTCAAGCATCCTTAGTGGAATAATTAGCTGCTCGGTTCTATGTGCCCTATCAATAATTAGATTTGTTATATTGCTATTTCCATGGCAAGAATTTGGGCTAAACTGAATGCCTAGAGAATGTTTTCTTCATCCAGATCTTTTAAATATTTTACTGCCCTTCTGAGCATTATAATACTTTAATTTTAATTTTCTTTGAAAGCAGTCCAAAGTTTTTACGATGAATCTTCTTCAAAAATAAATGACACCATCACATAAACTAAACTTTATGGAGAAACGTAACTGATGTATAAACTGAAAATTAAAGCAAAATAAAGTTTCTTTCCTATGATATGTAGCCAATCTTATTTTTCACAAAACTCTCTTAGATTACTTTATCTTCCTTCTAGCCTACCACCTATTAAAATAATCTCTTATGCTTTTCACTGTCATACAAAAATCTCTGCACTGGCTGCCTACAATCAGATTTGCCTCTTTTCTTTAGGTTTCTGCCTCCTTCAAGCTCAGTCATGTCTGACTCTTTGCAACTCCATGGACTGTAGCCTGTCAGGCTCCGCTGTCCATGAGATTATCCGGGCAAGAATACTGGAGTGGTTGCCATTTCTTCCTCCAGAGGATCTTCTCAACCCAGGAATTGAAACTGTCTGCTGCGGCTCTTACATTTGCAGGTGGATTCTTTACCATTGAGCCACCTGGGAAGCCCCCTTCTGCCTCCTTGGTAACACTATTTTCCCTACTCTTTACTCTGTTGCTTATGAAAGGGAAAACTTTCGTGTCTTACCAAGAAGATAATCTTTTGTCACATTTACATATTCTGTATCAGATTTTTAAATGTTTCTTGTGCTATGGGCCTCTTTGAAAGCCTAGAAAACCTAGATCCTTCTTGAAAAAATATATTTTTGAGTTAATTTATTTCTTAAGAGCAGTTTTAGGTAAGCAGCAAAATTGAGGGGAAACTATAGAGTTTTCCCATATGTCCCTTACCCCTACACTTGTAGAGTCTCCCCAATATCTGCCACCAGAGTAATACATTTGTTACAACTGATGAACCTACAATGACACATCCTAGTTACCAAGGTCTGTAATTTACATTAGGGTTCATTTATTGGTGTTGTACATTCTATGGGTTTGGACATATGTGTCCATCATTACGATATCATACAGAGTAATTTCACTGCCCTAAAAATCCTCTGTGCTCTACCCATTCACCCCTTTCATACCCTCCAGGCAGATATTTATATTTTTTACTCTCTCCATTGTTTTGCCTTTTCCAAAATATCAGTTCGGTTCAGTTCAGTCGCTCAGTCATGTCCAACTCTTTACAATCCCATGAATCGCAGCACGCCAGGCCTCCCTGTCCATCACCAGCTCCCGGAGATCACACAGACTCATGTCCATCGAGTCAGTGATGCCATCCAACCATCTCATCCTCTGTCGTCCCCTTCTCCTCCTGCCCCCAATCCCTCCCAGCATCAAAGTCTTTTCCAATGAGTCAACTCTACACACGAGGTGTCCAAAGTACTGGAGTTTCAGCTTCAGCATCATTCCCTCCAAAGAAATCCCAGGGCTGATCTCCTTCAGAATGGACTGGTTGGATCTCCTTGCAGTCCAAGGGACTCTCAAGAGTCTTCTCCAACACCACAGTTCAAAAGCATCAATTCTTTGGCACTCAGCTTTCTTCACAGTCCAACTCTCACATCCATACATGACCACCGGAAAAACCATAGCCTTGACTAGACAGACCTTAGTAGGCAAAGTAATGTCTCTGCTTTTGAATATGCTATCTAGGTTGGTCATAACTTTTCTTCCCAGAAGTCAGCGTCTTTTAATTTCATGGCTGCAGTCACCATTTGCAGTGATTTTGGAGCCCCAAAAAATAAAGTCTGGCACTGTTTTCACTGTTTCCCCATCTATTTCCCATGAAGTGATGGGATTGGAAGCCATGATCTTAGTTTTCTGAATGTTGAGCTTTAAGCCAACTTTTTCACTCTCCTCTTTCACTTTCATCAAGAGGCTTTTTAGTTCCTCTTCACTTTATGCCATAAGGGTGGTATCATCTGCCTATCTGAGGTTATTGATATTTCTCCCGGCAATCTTGATTCCAGCTTATGCTTCTTCCAGCCCAGCATTTCTTATGATGTACTCTGCATAGAAGTTAAATAAGCAGGGTGACAATGTATAGCCTTGATGGACTCCTTTTCCTATTTGGAACCAGTCTTGTTCCATGTCCAGTTCTAACTGTTGCTTCCTGACCTGCATACAGATTTCTCAAGAGGCAGGTCAGGTGCTCTGGTATTCTCATCTCTTTCAGAATTTTCCAAAATATCATATAGTTGAAATCAGACTGTATGTACCCTTTCCAGATTGGCTTCTTTCACTTTGTAATATGCATTGAAGATTAGTCCATATCTTTTCATGACTTTATAGCTCATTTGTTTTTAGAACCGAATAATATTCCATTTTCCTGATGGACCACAGTTTATCCATTCACCTACCGAGAGGCATCTTGGCCACTTCTAGATTTGGGGCAATTATGAACAAAGCTTCTATAAACATCTGCATTCAGTGTAGACATAAGTGTTCAACTCTTTTGGGGAAATACTAAGTACAATTTCCAGAGCATACTATAGGAGTATGTTTAGCATTGTTTGAAATAGTCAAACTGTCTCTCAAGGTGGCTGCACCATTTGCATTTCCACTAGCAATGCATGAGATTTTCTGTTGCTCCACATCCTCACCAGCATTTGACGCTGTCAGTGTTCCAGATTTTGACCATCCTTATAGTTGAGAGGAGAAGTCAACAGAGGATGCGGTGGTTGGATGGCATCCCCAATTTGATAGACATGAACTTGGGCAAACACTGGGAGGTGGTGAGGGGACAGGGAAGCCTGGCATGCTGCAGTCCATGAGATCACAAAGAGTGGACAACTTGGCAACTGAACAACAACAATAGCTGTGTGGTATCTCACTGCTGCTTTAATATGTGTTTCCCTCATGACATATGCTAATTTACTGTTTGTATATCTTCTTTGGTGAGGTGTCTGTTAATGTCTTGGCCCATTTTCTAACTGTTCTAATTGTTTCTTATCTTTTGTTTCAATTTTCTTTGTATATTTTGGATAACAGTTCTTTATCAGATGTAACTTGCAAATATTCCTCAAAGTCTGTGGTTTGTCTTCTAATTCTCTTGATATTGTCTCCATATATTCTACTATAGCTGGATAAAGTAGTCTATAGGTCCAGTTTAATGATGATGCTATTGAGTTCAACGAAGTCTTCACTGATTTTGTGCCTGTTGAATCTGTCCATTTCAGAAAGAGAGGAGTGTTGAATTCTGCAGTTATAATAGTGGACATATCTTTTTTTTTTTTTTTTGTACTTTTAAAAAATTTTGCCTCCTGTAGTATGATACTCTTTTGTTAGGTGCATGGATGTTAAGATTGTTCTGTCTTTCAGAGAATTCACCCATTAATCAATTTTTCATTATGTAATGCTTTTCTTGATCCCTGATACATTTCTCTGTGATATGAAATTAATATTACTCCACCTACTTTGTTTTGAATAGTGTCAGGTATATTTTCCTCCATACATTTATTTGAGATCTGTGTGTGTCTATATATTTAAAGTGAGTTTCTTGCAGTTGTTTCTTTCTTTCTTTCTTTTTTTATTAGTCTACTCTGGCAGTCTGTCTTTTAATTGGTTTCCTTAGATCATTGGTGTTCAATGCGGTTATTGACATATTTGGATTAATATCTACTGCATTTGCTTTCTACTTGTCCTTGTTCTTTGGTTCTATTTTTGTCTCCCACTTTTCTGCTTTTTGTAGCTTTTAATTAAGCATTTTATGATTTCATTTTCTCTCCTTGCTTAGCATAAAAGTTATGTTTCTTTTTTTTTTTTAACCTTGTTTTGGTAGTTGCCTTTGAATTTGCAAGGACTTCCCTGGTGGCTCGGACAGTAAAGAATCTGCCTGCAATGTGGGAGACCCAGGTTCCATTCCTGGGTCAGGATGATTCCCTGGAGAAGAGAATGGCAATCCACTCTGGTATTCTTGCCTGAAGAATGCCATGAACAGAGGAGCCTGGTGGGTAAAGAGTCAGACATAATTGAGCGAATTCTGAGGAAGAAGTCAAATTTGCAATATACATTTCGGTTAATCCATGTCCACTTTTGAATAACCTTATATCACTTCACGGGTAGTTTGAGTACCTAATAATAGTGAAGTAGTTCCAATTCCTTCCTCTCATACCTTGTATCCTTCTGTAATCCATGCCCTTTACACACACACAGACATGATGTGTGTGTGTGTGTGTGCATATGTGCATACAAACGAAATACCTTGCTGGAATCATTATTTTGAACAAACTGTTGTCTTTTAGATCAGTTACAAATAAGAAAAAAAGTTTTTATTTTACTTTTACTTAATCCTTGTTCAATGTTCTTCCAAGTGTCTCAAGTATATTATTTCTCTACTCTTTAAAGAACTTTTAACATTTCTTGCACACAAGTCTGTTGGCAACAGACTTCCTCAATTTTTGTTTGTCTTAGAAAGTCTTTATTTCTTCTTCAATTTTGAAGGATAACTTTTCAGGGTACAAAATTCTAAATTGGTGGGGTTTTTTTCCCTCAACACTGATAGTTTTCCATTCTATTCTCTTCCTACTTGCATAGTTTCTGAGGAGAAGTGGGACGTAATTCTTATCTTTATTCCTTTATAGGTATTTCTGGCTTCTTTCGGGATTGTTTCCTTGTGTTTAATTTTCTATAGTTTGAAAATTATGAGTCTGGGTGTAGTTTCTGTGTTTATCTGATTGGTGTTCTCTAGCTTTCTGGCTCTATGGTTTGGTGTGAAATGTGAAGTGTTAGTTGTGCAGTCTTGTCCAACTCTTTGCGACCCCATGGACTGTAGCCTGCCAGGCTCCTCTGTCCATGGAATTTTCCGGGCAAGAATACTGCCATTCCCTTCTCCAGGGGATCTTTCTGACTCAGGGATCAAACCTAGGTCTCTCACATTTCACACAGATTCTTTACTGTCTGAGCCACTGTGGTTTGGTGTCTGACATTAATTTGGGGAAAATTCTCGGTCATTATTATTTTAAATAATTCTTTTGCTACTTTCTCTCTTTCTGGTATTCCTATATGTTTATATAGCTCATTTTGTAGTTGTTTAACAGTCCTTAAATAGTTCACTATTTATTTCAATATTTGTTCTCTTTGCTCTTCAGCCTTTGAGGATTCTACTAATATACCCTGTAGCTCAGAGATTCTTTCCTTAGCTGCATGCAGTTTATTAATAAGTCCATAAAAATCATTCTTCATTTCTGTTACAGTAGTTTGGATTTCTAGCATTTATTTTTTGGTTATCTTGTAAGGATTTTCACCTTTATGCTTACATTGCCCATCTGTTCTTGCATGCTATCTACTTATTTATTAGAGTCCTTAGAGTATAATTCCCAAGCTTTTGTTTTCAACATCCTTGCCTCATCTGGTTATTACGTGTCTTTTATCCCTTCAAATTGTCAGTGTTTTGCCTTTTGGTATGTGTTAGAATTTTCTTGATAACCAGACATAATGTACTGGGTAAACCAAAGTGCTCTAATTAGTAATGTGGTAGTGAAGTTGGGGAGGGAAACCTTTCTCTATTTCTATGATTAGGTCTTAGTACTTTATTGAGCCTATGCTTCTTGACCATGAACTTCATAAGAATTTTTCAAGTTTTTCCCTCTCCTTTAGGAAGGACAGAAGGATAAAGTAAGCTGGAGCTGAATGTTTTCTTTCTTCCATGTAGAAGGCTAGAGATTACAGAAGTTGGGTATTTTTCCACTTTTGTCTTAGTTAGGTTACTTAGATTCCACTCTTTTTTACATCATTTGGGCCAGAGATACAATGGTATTTTAATTTGGTTATAGAATCAAATCAAGGCTTTTTAAAGCCTCTTCTTCACAAATTTAATTCTACATCTACTTCCCGCATTCTTAGCCTGAGATTAATCCCTTGCTTTACCTGAGAAGACTGACTTTGCCTTATACTTGAAATCTTTTTATTTGAGAAGACAGTTGTCTTCTCAGAAAGATGGAGCACAGTTGTAGAGTTAAGTATATGGGGACAGGATATCTGTAACCTGGGTTTGGATACTTTAGATAAATTGTTAACCCTCTGAATTTCAATATCTTTTTCTATAAAATGAGATTAAAATTGTATTTTAGCTTATACCATTGATGTTAATATTGAGATAGGGTTGGGAAAGGCTTGACACAAACTGGGCACAGAGTATGCTGCTGCTGCTGCTGCTGCTAAGTCATTTCAGTCATGTCCAACTCTGTGTGACCCCATAGATGGCAGTCCACCAGGCTCCCCCATCCCTAGGATTCTCCAGGCAAGAACACTGGAGTGGGTTGCCATTTCCTTCTCCAATGCATGAAAGTGAAAAGTGAAAGTGAAGTCGCTCAGTCGTGCCTGACTCTTCATGACCCCATGGACTGCAGCCTTCCAGACTCCTCTGTCCATGGGGTTTTCCAGGCAAGAGTACTGGAGCAGGGCGCCATTGCCTTCTCCGGGGCAGAGTATAGTTCTTACGAAATGTTAACAGAATGTTATGTTAACAGCAATCATAATGATGCAAGTAGTATGATAATCTCCTTCCAATTCATTCAACACGCTACTTGTAGATTAATTTTCCTAAGGTACATGTTTTGTCACTCATTCAGTGATTCACAAATGTTTTAGCTCACAGGCACTTCATGAGTCGCTGCTCAAGATGCTGGATAAGAATGAATATCTTTTCTTTATTTAGAAATGAATAAAATAGAATTCTTCTATTAAGCGGATTATAAGCTGTGCCTCATTTTAAACTTTCACTAGCTCCCAATTCCCTTTGAAATGGATTCTGAAGGTCTCACATTTAAGGTTAACCACCATATGGTTATTAACCAGCAATCTGACCTCCTCTTTTACCACTACTCCTCTGAGACAATAAAAATGAGTTACTTCTACCTCAAATGATTTTAAAGCTTTCCATCTTTAAAGTACAGCCTTTTCACGTCCTCTTTCATTTCTGCCTTAAGATCTATAACCATTCTTCAAGTACTATTTTATCCTTTTTTAAATTCTATAACTAAATACAAACTTTCATTTCTCTGAAACTACCTCTCACCAACATCATTGCACATTTTTGATGGCACTTGCCTTATTTAGTTTTCTGACTTAATTATGTAAATACTTATGTTTGTTTTATGCCTTTCAACCCACATCAGCCATTATTATAAACTCTTGAGAGCTATAACTATACTTTTTAAATTTTTTGTGAGCTTTTTAGCACTTAGCAAAATGAATCTACATATAATAATAATATTTTATCATTTGAATAAAAACCAATATATTCAGTTACTGCAGTAATATCATATTAAAAGGAAAATTTTGTCTTTTTTAATATGAGCCTATGAAGAAAAGGGGTAATTTTCTTCTCATGTAGTTAAAAGTATGCTATTCTTGATGCATGGTAAACACCGCTACTCACCCACTAATATCCATTCTTCTTTTTTTCCTCAATAACATAATTTCTAACTGAGTACCTGACTGCCCAACTAAAGGCCAGATTTCTCAGTCTCCTTTGCTGCTAGGTGTGCTGATGTAACTGCATTCAGGCCAAAGAAGTGTGAACAAAAGTGATGTGTATGACTTCTAGGCTGTGTTTTAAAAAGAAGGCAGGTGCTGTCCCCTGTCCTTGCTCCATTTCCACTGGCTGAGATGTGGTTGTGGTGAAGCATCCTGGGAGCAGGTAGGTGGAAGTGATGAAATAAAATTCATATTGTAAGTCAAGATGAGAAAAATTTAAACATAAAACTTTCCTCTGTCCATTTAGGCCTCCTCTTTGCCCTCTATTGTGTATTGTGCATTGGCATTACACATTAACCAGACCTCCGCAATGGCAGAATACCTGGACAACCATAAAGATCAGTTTTTCATCTGACACCAGCCATGTAGCTCCTTAGAAGATAACAGTCCTTTCTCAATCCAGTAAGGGATCACAGTGACCCACTACTTGCCTTGTACATGCAGATATCTTTGGTGAACTTTTATGCACAATGCCAGTATATCATTTCCCTTAAAGATAGCGATTGGTACAGAAAGGACTGTGCCAGACGACCTGGGGATGAAAGTCCTTAGCTTAAATATTCACTTATGACCTGATTAATGTTGCTAGCTGTATTACTTGTATTTTGTCTGTTTTTTTTTAATTTATTTATTTTTTTAATTTTAAAATCTTTAATTCTTACATGCGTTCCCAAACATGACACCCCCTCCCACCTCCCTCCCCACAACATCTCTCTGGGTCATCCCCATGCACCAGCCCCAAGCATGCTGCATCCTGCGTCAGACATGGACTGGCGATTCAATTCTTACATGATAGTATACATGTTAGAATTCCCATTCTCCCAAATCATCCCACCCTCTCCCTCTCCCTCTGAGTCCAAAAGTCCATTATACACATCTGTGACTTTTTTCCTGTCTTGCATACAGGGTCGTCATTGCCATCTTCCTAAATTCCATATATATGTGTTAGTATACTGTATTGGTGTTTTTCTTTCTGGCTTACTTCACTCTGTATAATTGGCTCCAGTTTCATCCATCTCATCAGAACTGATTCAAATGAATTCTTTTTAACCGCTGAGTAATACTCCATTGTGTATATGTACCACAGCTTTCTTATCCATTCATCTGCTGATGGACATCTAGGTTGTTTCCATGTCCTGGCTATTATAAACAGTGCTGCAATGAACATTGGGGTACATGTGTCTCTTTCAATTCTGGGTTCCTCGGTGTGTATGCCCAGCGGTGGGATTGCTGGGTCATAAGGTAGTTCTATTTGCAATTTTTTAAGGAATCTCCACACTGTTCTCCATAGTGGCTGTACTAGTTTGCATTCCCACCAACAGTGTAGGAGGGTTCCCTTTTCTCCACACCCTCCCCAGCATTTATTGCTTGCAGATTTTTGGATCGCAGCCATTCTGACTGGTGTGAAGTGGTACCTCATTGTGGTTTTGATTTGCATTTCTCTAATAATGAGTGATGTTGAGCATCTTTTCATGTGTTTGTTAGCCATCCATATGTCTTCTTTGGAGAAATGTCTATTTAGTTCTTTGGCCCATTTTTTGATTGGGTCGTTTATTTTTCTGGAGTTGAGCTGCATAAGTTGCTTGTATATTTTTGAGATTAGTTGTTTGTCAGTTGCTTCATTTGCTATTATTTTCTCCCATTCAGAAGGCTGTCTTTTCACCTTGCTTATAGTTTTCTTTGTTGTGCAGAAGCTTTTAATTTTAATTAGATCCCATTTGTTTATTTTTGCTTTTATTTCCAGAATTCTGGGAGGTGGATCATAGAGGATCCTGCTGTGATTTATGTCTGAGAGTGTTTTGCCTATATTCTCCTCTAGGAGTTTTATAGTTTCTGATCTTACATTTAGATCTTTAATCCATTTTGAGTTTATTTTTGTGTGGGGTGTTAGAAAGTGATCTAGTTTCATTCTTTTACAAGTGGTTGACCAGTTTTCCCAGTACCACTTGTTAAAGAGATTGTCTTTACTCCATTGTATATTCTTGCCTCCTTTGTCGAAGATAAGGTGTCCATATGTGTGTGGATTTATTTCTGGGCTTTCTATTTTGTTCCATTGATCTATATGTCTGTCTTTGTGCCAGTACCATACTGTCTTGATGACTGTGGCTTTGTAGTAGAGCCTGAAGTCAGGCAAGTTGATTCCTCCAGTTCCATTCTTCTTTCTCAAGATTGCTTTGGCTATTCGAGGTTTTTTGTATTTCCGTACAAATCTTGAAATTATTTGTTCTAGTTCTGTGAAAAATGTGGCTGGTAGCTTGATAGGGATTGCATTGAATTTGTAAATTGCTTTGGGTAGTATACTCATTTTCACTATATTGATTCTTCCAATCCATGAACATGGTATATTTCTCCATCTATTAGTGTCCTCTTTGATTTCTTTCATCAGTGTTTTATAGTTTTCTATATATAGGTCTTTAGTTTCTTTAGGTAGATATATTCCTAAGTATTTTATTCTTTTCGTTGCAATGGTGAATGGAATTGTTTCCTTAATTTCTTTTTCTATTTTCTCATTATTCGTGTATAGGAATGCAAGGGATTTCTGTGTGTTGATTTTATATCCTGCAACTTTACTATATTCACTGATGATCTCTAGTAATTTTCTGGTGGAGTCTTTAGGGTTTTCCATGTAGAGGATCATGTCATCTGCAAACAGTGATAGTTTTACTTCTTCTTTTCCAATTTGGATTCCTTTTATTTCTTTTTCTGCTCTGATTGCTGTGGCCAAAACTTCCAGAACTATGTTGAATAGTAGCGGTGAAAGTGGACACCCTTGTCTTGTTCCTGACTTTAGGGGAAATGCTTTCAATTTTTCACCATTGAGGATAATGTTTGCTGTGGGTTTGTCATAGATAGCTTTTATTATGTTGAGGTATGTTCCTTCTATTCCTGCTTTCTGGAGAGTTTTTATCATAAATGGATGTTGAATTTTGTCAAAGGCCTTCTCTGCATCTATTGAGATAATCATATGGTTTTTATTTTTCAATTTGTTAATGTGGTGAATTACATTGATTGATTTGCGGATATTGAAGAATCCTTGCATCCCTGGGATAAAGCCCACTTGGTCATGGTGTATGATCTTTTTATTGTGTTGTTGGATTCTGATTGCTAGAATTTTGTTGAGGATTTTTGCATCTATGTTCATCAGTGATATTGGCCTGTAGTTTTCTTTTTTTGTGACATGTTTGTCAGGTTTTGGTATTAGGGTGATGGTGGCCTCATAGAAAGAGTTTGGAAGTTTACCTTCCTCTGCAATTTTCTGGAAGAGTTTGAGGAGGATAGGTGTTAGCTCTTCTCGAAATTTTTGGTAGAGTTCAGCTGTGAAGCCGTCTGGACCTGGGCTTTTGTTTGCTGGAAGATTTCTGATTACAGTTTCAATTTCCGTGCTTGTGATGGGTCTGTTAAGATTTTCTATTTCTTCCTGGTTCAGTTTTGGAAAATTGTACTTTTCTAAGAATTTGTCCATTTCTTCCACGTTGTCCATTTTATTGGCATACAACTGCTGATAGTAGTCTCTTATGATCCTTTGTATTTCTGTGTTGTCTGTTGTGATCTCTCCATTTTCATTTCTAATTTTATTGATTTGGTTTTTCTCTCTTTGCTTCTTGATGAGTCTGGCTAATGGTTTGTCAATTTTATTTATCCTTTCAAAGAACCAGCTTTTGGCTTTGTTGATTTTTGCTATGGTCTCTTTTGTTTCTTTTGCATTTATTTCTGCCCTAATTTTTAAGATTTCTTTCCTTCTACTCACTCTGGGGTTCTCCAACTCTTCCTTTTCTAGTTGCTTTAGGTGTAGAGTTAGGTTATTTATTTGACTTTTTTCTTGTTTCTTGAGGTATGCCTGTATTGCTATGAACTTTCCTCTTAGCACTGCTTTTATAGTGTCCCACAGGTTTTGGGTTGTTGTGTTTTCATTTTCATTAGTTTCTATGCATATTTTGATTTCTTTTTTGATTTCTTCTGTGATTTGTTGGTTATTCAGAAGTGTGTTGTTCAACCTCCATATGTTGGAATTTTTAATAGTTTTTCTCCTGTAATTGAGATCTAATCTTAATGCATTATGGTCAGAAAAGATGCTTGGAATGATTTTGATTTTTTTGAATTTATCAAGTTTAGATTTATGGCCCAGGATGTGATCTATCCTGGAGAAGGTTCCATGAGCACTTGAGAAAAAGGTGAAATTCATTGTTTTGGGGTGAAATGTACTGTAGATATCAATTAGGTCTAACTGATCTAATGTATCATTTAAAGTTTGCGTTTCTTTGTTAATTTTCTGTTTAGTTGATCTGTCCATAGGTGTGAGTGGGGTATTAAAGTCTCCCACTATTATTGTGTTATTGTTGATTTCCCCTTTCATACTTGTTAGCATTTGTCTTACATATTGCGGTGCTCCTATATTGGGTACATATATATTTATAATTGTTATATCCTCTTCTTGGATTGTTCCTTTGATCATTATGTAGTGGCCTTCTTTGTCTCTTTTCACAGCCTTTGTTTTAAAGTCTATTTTATCGGATATGAGTATTGCCACTCCTGCTTTCTTTTGGTCTCTATTTGCGTGGTATATCTTTTTCCAGCCCTTCACTTTCAGTCTGTATGTGTCCCTTGTTTTGAGGTGGGTCTCTTGTAAGCAGCATATAGAGGGGTCTTGTTTTTGTA
This sequence comes from Ovis canadensis, assembly GCF_042477335.2. NCBI lineage: Eukaryota > Metazoa > Chordata > Mammalia > Artiodactyla > Bovidae > Ovis > Ovis canadensis. Next base: position 37,324,531 of record NC_091250.1, on the reverse strand, counting down.
TCCATTCGGTCAGTCTTTGTCTTTTGGTTGGGACGTTCAACCCATTTACATTTAAGGTGATTATTGATAAGTATGATCCCGTTACCATTTACTTTGTTGTTTTGGGTTCGGGTTTATACACCCTTTTCGTGTTTCCTTTCTAGAGAATATCCTTTAGAATTTGTTGGAGAGCTGGTTTGGTGGTGCTGAATTCTCTCAGCTTTTGATTGTCTGTAAAGCTTTTGATTTCTCCTTCGTATTTGAATGAGATCGTTGCTGGGTACAGTAATCTGGGCTGTAGGTTATTGTCTTTCATCACTTTAAGTATGTCTTGCCATTCTCTCCTGGCCTGAAGAGTTTCTATTGAAAGATCAGCTGTTATCCTTATGGGAATCCCCTTGTGTGTTATTTGTTGTTTTTCCCTTGCTGCTTTTAATATTTGTTCTTTGTGTTTGATCTTTGTTAATTTGATTAATATGTGTCTTGGGGTGTTTCGCCTTGGGTTAATCCTATTTGGAACTCTCTGTGTTTCTTGGACTTGGGTGATTATTTCCTTCCCCATTTTAGGGAAGTTTTCAACTATTATCTCCTCAAGGATTTTCTCATGATCTTTCTTTCTGTCTTCTTCTTCTGGGACTCCTATAATTCGAATGTTGGAGCGTTTCATATTGTCCTGGAGGTCTCTGAGATTGTCCTCATTTCTTTTAATTCGTTTTTCTTGTTTCCTCTCTGATTCATTTATTTCTACCATTCTATCTTCTATTTCACTAATCCTATCTTCTGCCTCCGTTATTCTACTAATTGTTGCCTCCAGAGTGTTTCTGATCTCATTTATTGCGTTATTCATTATATTTTGACTCTTTTTTATTTCTTCTAGGTCCTTGTTAAACCTTTCTTGCATCTTCTCGATCTTTGTCTCTAGCCTATTTATCTGTGATTCCATTTTGATTTCAAGATTTTGGATCATTTTCACTATCAATATTCGGAATTCCTTCTCCGGTAGATTCCCTACTTCTTCCTCTTTTGTTTGGTTTGGTGGGCAGCTCTCCTGTTCCTTTACCTGCTGTGTATTCCTCTGTCTCTTCATCTTGGTTATATTGCTGCGTTTGGGGTGGCCTTTTTATATTCTGGTAATTTGTGGAGTTCTCTTTATTATGGAGCTTCCTCACTTTGGGTGGGGTTCTATCAGTGGCTTGTCAAGGTTTCCTGGTTAGGGAGGCTTGTGTTGGAGTTTTGGTGGGTGGAGCTGGGTTTCTTCTCTCTGGAGTGCAGTGGAGTAACCCGTAGTGTGTTACAAGACATCAAAGGTTTTGGGATAATTTTGAGCTGCCTGTATATTGAAGCTCAGGGGATTGTTTCTGTGTTGCTGGAGAATTTGCGTGGTATGTCTTGTTTTGGAACTTGTTGGCCCTTGGGTGGAGCTTGGTTTCGGTGTAGGTATGAAGGCATTAGATGGGCTCCTATTGCTTAATGTTCCCTGAATTCAAGAGTTCTCTAATGTTTTCAGGCTTTGGATTTAAGCCTCCTGCTTCTGGTTTTCAGTTTTATTTTTACAGTAGCCTCTAGACTTCTCCATCTATACAGCACCGATGATAAAACATCTAGGTTAAAGATGAAAAGTTTCTCCACATTGAGGGACACTCAGAGAGGTTCACTGGGTTATAAGGAGAAGAGAAGATGCAGGAGGTAGTTAGAGGTAACTGGAATGAGATGCGGTGAGATCAAAAGAGAAGAGAGCAAACTAGCCAGTAGTCACTTCCTTATGTGAGCTCTATAGTCTGGACCGCTCAGGGGTATTTACAGAGTTATACGGGGAAGAGGAGAGGGAGGAAGTGGACAGAGGTGACCAGGAGGATCAGAGAGAGGAATGTGTAGGAGAGAGACAAATCCTGCCAGTAACCTGTTCCTTAGGTGTTCCCCACCGTCTGGAACACACAGAGATTCACAGAGTTGGATAGAGGAGAGATGGGGGGGGGAAGAGACAGAGGCCACCTGGTGGAGAAAAAGGAGAGTCCAGAGGAGGAGAGAGTGGTCAAGCCAGTCATCTTGCTCTCAGGTAAACTGTGGTAGTGAAGTTTGGGTTTTTAAATGTACAAAATTGGCAATAAACACCTAAGAGCAAAGATTAAAAATCTAGAGTAGAGGTTGGATTTTCAAAGATACAATATTAAAGAAAAGCAGAAGGAAAAAGGAAGAAAGAAAAAAAAGGAAAGAAAAAGAATTATTAAGAAACAAATAAACAGACAAACAATCAAAAAAAAAAAAAACCATCAACAACCATCCAAAGACTATATATGGTGTTTGCCTTAAAAAAAAAAAAAAGGTCTTTTAAAAAAATAGTAATAATAGGTTATAGAAATAAAAATTAGCGGAGAAATAGTAGACTTAAGAATTAAAAAAAAAAGTTAGAAAAAAAAGTAAAAAAAAAAAAAGGGGAATGCTTTTAAAAATATTAAAAAAGAATATTTATCTGGCCCTTTCTGGTGTTATGGGCCGTGTGGGATCACTTCCAAGGTGGTTCCCTCTGATTAACTTCTTCTGTTTGCTGGTTTTTTAGGATCACTAGTTCAGTCGCGCTGTGGGGAGGGGGGATGCTGCAAACAAATAGCACTGTCGTGTGCACACAGTATCTCAGCCCCGCTTGACCTGTCCTTTCTCGCGGCGCACAAACCGCTCCGGTTCTACGATGCTCAGCCGGGAACCGTCTGGGGCCGGCCCTAGGCTGCGTGCACTTCCCCGGTCCAACCGCCCAGGTTCGGCGCTCAGGCAGCCCTCAGAGGCACAGATTCGGCTGGAACTGCGCGTTGTGCCCTTCCCAGGTCCGAGTAGCTCAGGAGTTTGGCGAGCGCGGTCGCCGCGGCTTGTCACCTTTTCTGCCGCTGCTGCTCAGCTTACTGGGTGGACCGCTGGCGCACCCCGTGAGGCAGTTTGTGACTGTCCAACACCCCCAGAAGTCTTAGCAAAGGAGCCTGCTTGCAGTTAGGTAAGTAAAGTCTCTCCGGGTCTGCAATTGCCCCTTTCCAGACCTTATGGCTCTGGCTGCCTGTCCCCGGCGGGGGATGGTCTGCACCCGGCTTTTTCCGTTCCGTCCTTTGTTCTGTGCTCGGTCCTGGCGGTGTCTTATGTTCGAGCTTTTCGCGTGGTAGCTATCGCACAGTCTGGGTTGCTAGCCCAAGTTAGGTCGTTCTGGTTCCGCGTGGGGCGTTCCTGCCCGATTCTTACAAAGCTCTGCAGCCCGCGCCTCCCGCGCGTCCCTGCCCTGCCCCCACTTCCCAATGGCGGATGCAGGCGTCTGTGCTGCTTTTCCGCTGGGGGAGTTACTGTTGGGCTTGTAATCTGTTGGTTTTAATTATTTATCTATTTTTCCTTCCTGTTATGTTGCCCTCTGTGTTTCCAAGGCTCGCCACAGACTCGGCAGGGAGAGTGTTTCCTGGTGTTTGGAAACCTCTCTTCTTCAAATTCCCTTCCCGGGACGGGCTTCCCTTCCCGGGACGGAGCTCCCTCCCCACCTCCTTTGTCTCCTTTTTCGTCTTTTATATTTTATCCTACCTGTTTTTGAAGACAAAGGTCTGCTTTTCTGGTTGCCTGATGTCCTCTGCCAGCCTACAGAATTTGTTTTGTGAAGTTTGCTCAGCGTTGAAATGTTCTTTTGAGGAATTTGTGAAGGAGAAAGTGATCTTCCCGTCCTATTCCTCCGCCATCTTTCCCTCCCTCTCCATTTTGTCTGTTTTATAAGATTATCATTTCTTTCATTACCAAATACATAACTGAGCATCCTATTAAAGTAATGATGAATAGGCAACTTGAAATGATTGATCAAATATATAGTTTTATAATATCAGTGATTTTAATCATGTAACTCTAGATATGGGAAGAAGCAAGAGGGAACCAACTTCTGGATCATAACAGACCAGTAAAACAGGCAGCCCAGAGGCTTTGGCTACTGTTAACAGGGCCTGGTGCAGTAATAGCACACTGAGTGATCTATCAATGAAATCCCCCCCTAAACTGGGAATGAGAATTCCTAGTACCATGGGACAAATTGGTTACAAAATGCCTCCCAAACTTGGTTGAAATTAAGACCAGAAGGGAAGGCATTATAAGAGTGTTGCCCACCATCTGGTTCTGCAAGAATCAAGTAGCCACTGCAGTCATTGACCTATATTTAGTACACCCTAAATTTGGAAAACTCAGCAGTGGCCACAGGACTGGAAAAGGGCAGTTTTCATTCCAATCCCAAAGAAAGGCAATGCCAAAGAATGCTCAAACTACTGCACAATTGCACTCATCTCACACGCTAGTAAAGTAATACTCAAAATTCTCCAAGCCAGGCTTCAGCAATATGTGAACTGTGAACTTCCAGATGTTCAAGTTGGTTTTGGAAAAGACAGAGGAACCAGAGATCGAATTGCCAGCTTTGGGAAAACTGGCAGGACTGGCCTGTTAGATAATTGTGGGGGAAATTTTTATGAACTCACTTTGTTGCATCTTTCCACCTTTATAAAAGCAATAAAACCATTAAGTAAGATGTTTGTCCCTTGGGAATAGCAAAAACCTTATACCGAGGTGTGTGTTTGATTGCGTGTATGCATCCCTTTGCCAAAATCATATACATACACTATCCTCCCCTCTCCCACCCGTTACCTCTTCAGAAAAATCAGAGCTTCCTGAAAAACAGTCTTCTGGGTTGTAATCCTCAGGTTGACTCATGTAAAATTTGCCATTTCTTTCTTAGATTAGCTGTTGATAAATTTTTCATTGATAAGAGCCAGGCCAAGAGTTAATGGAAACAAGACAGAAAGAACCAGGATGTCTGCTCTCAGGCAGTTAGCAGACCAGCTTGGACTTCCTATGTCCAAACTGTTAGGTGAAGCAAAATGAACTCCTATTTTGAAGAACTGTCTACTAGTTTGATTGTCTGTTATCAGCCAAACCTTAATAATAAATAAAATGACTTGTTAGTAACCTTATTTTTAATCTTATTCAGTTGCTATATGGGCTTCCTTGGTAGTTCAGCTGGTAAAGAATCCATCTTCAATGCAGGAGAACCTGGTTCAATTCCTGGGTTGGGAAGATCCCCTGGAGTAGGAAATGACAACCCACTCCAGCATTCTTGCCTGGAGAATTCCATGGAGAGAAGAGTCTGGTGGACTACAGTCCATGGGGTCGCAAAGAGTTGGACACGATTGAGTGATTGAGCACAGCACAGCACAGTTGCTGTATATTATTTTGAAGAGTAGAGGTAACCTTAGATAAATAGGCCAGAATCCTGAAGCAGAAATTTGAGATTAAATGAGCAGGGCATTTTCACTTAAGTATTAAAAAAGAGAGAGAAAATCTTTTTTATAGAGTGAAAGTGGCTCAGTCATATTCCACTCTTTTGTAACCCCATCGAGTAAACAGTGCATGGAATTCTGGCCAGAATACTGGAGTGGGTAGCCATTTCCTTCTCCAGAGGATCTTCCCAACCCAAGAATCGAACCCAGATCTCCTGCATTGCAGGCGGATTCTTTAAAGAAGTCAAAACAAAAGTATAAAATATTATGGGGAAAAGTTTTCTTCAACGTTAAGTGAAAACATGTTAACATGTCCAAGATATCTGAGATAGATGTTGCCACTTTTATTAAGTTAGATTTACTTAAAGTAGAATAATGGAAATTAGTCTTTACAGCCAGGAAATTAAGGTCATTACTAGTGAAAATGCCTAGATTTTAAATCAAGTCAAATGTTGTCACTTTATCCATAACAAACAATGTATTATTATATTAATACTTAATATGAAAATGACAAGACAGGGTTGAGGAGGAATTTCCCCCTCTATCTCTTTTGTGTTCTTGTGACTGGACTAGTAATAAAATTGGCATAAGACAGACTAACAGGAGAAAAAGAAACAAATTTGTGCACACAGAGGTCTCATAGAAATAGAACCCAAGAAGTGGCCAAAGCAGGTAGCTTTTATACTTTTTAGACAAAAAGCCAATTAACGTATGAGTAACGATAGGATAGAGAAATTTAGGTTTGGGGTGCTCAGTTAGTGATGAGTCTGTTAAAAGTTTGGGCTTGAGGTAGTAAATTAAAGAAGTAACAAAGTTTGTTTATAGAGGCTTTGTGTCCCAATTCCCTGTCTCTGGCAATGAGTGTCTTTCTAATGCCAGATGCAGGGAGAGCACCTTTCACCTGAGATTTATTTCCTGCTTTCAGGGAGACGGAAGGGAGGGTCAGAGTGTCCCTCTTTCATTAGCTCTTTCTTAAGTAACTTTAATCCAAAATAATCAGTGTGTTGCTGAGGCATATGTGGGGTCTGGCTGTCTGCCCTGGGCCCCAACAGCAGCATAGTTTGTGGCCATAAACCATGTTCTATGTGCCGTAAACCAGTTCTATGGCTGGCCAGCAGATTTCTCCGTGGATCTTATGTGGCATCTTCCTGTGATCCCCTGCAGAATGATTTATTCAAAATCTCTGAGGGTGTCAGTGGGATCCTGACTCTCACTTGTATTTTCACAATTCCCTGGAGGGGTGTGGGGGCGGGGGTGGGGGGTAGTTGATCAGCGATTTGAACGCTGTTGCTGTGAAGCAGAGTTCTGGTGCTCCAGAATAACTACTGAAATAAAAGACAGTCTTAGGGGACTTGTGACTTAATGTGAAGAGATAAGACAAATACTGAGAAATAATTGAAAATGAGAAACCATCCTCAGTATTTACAACACTGTTCTATACAGAAATTTCAATGCTAAAACGATTCTCTACCTGTGCAGTTTTATAGAGTTCTTTGGAATTGTTCTGGTTTAATTTTTTGGTGCATCATTTTTGTTTGCTTTGAGCTTTAATTACTAACCTCTTTAAGCAAAATCTTGTTTGACATTTCAGATTAAAAAAAAAGTGTAACAGATGTATACAAATAACTTTCAATACAAAATAATATGATTATTAATTAACCTATGGTTTTTCTCAACAATCAGATATAACCCATTTAAAATACTTAACTGAAAAAATGACGGCCTAGGCATCACTTAAGTATGCAATTCTGTAAAAACTATGAATGAAACAAAGAAAAGCACTTATTAAATTAAACATAGTACTGAAGAACATTTGTGCCCCTAAAACTACCAGTTTAATGGCATGATTTGCTAACTACTTAAGGCATATTTGTGGGGAAAACCAGGTTAGCAATATCCTTTTGATTAAATAAGTGATGAATTTAATTAACCGACTTACTGCCAGAAATTGTCTTTGTCTTTGTGCTCATATTCTCAGTCTCTCATCCAACTCTTTGCCACCCCATGGACTGTGGCCCACTGAGTTTCTCTGTCCATGGAATTTTCTAGGCAAGAGTACTGGAGTGGGTTGCCATTTCCTACTCCAGGGGATCTTCCTGACCTAGGGATCTAATTCACTTTTCTTATGTCTCCTGCATTGGCAGGCAGATTCTTTACCACTGAGCCATATGACAAGTCCTAAATCCTTTTTAGGGACTGGGAAATTACGAATTTAAAAAAATGAAATACATTAGTTATTATCCTAGAGTAGAGACATAGCGGTTGTTCAGCATGTGTTTCAAATATATTCTAACTGAATGGAATCAGAGCAAACATTAAACTACTGAAGGAAAATTATTAAACTACCAAAAGTGTTTGTCCCATTAGACTTGGAAGTTCACTAAAAACAGGGACAATAATCATCCAGATTCTTACCACAACCCATGTCGTGGTGTGACCCATCCAAGAACACACTGTAGGGCAGCAAAATCTGTGAGCCCAGAATGTCTCTTTGACATGAGGATTAATTTAGGTTGATCATTTTTAAGAAACAGAAGACTCAGGAAGATTTTCTTGTTTAGGGCTCTCACCAGAGAAATAGGAAAGAATATGGGCTGGGTGCAGTGGGGGCAACCCAGTGAGGCATAGAGATCAGAATCCACTCTGTGTTAAACTAAATTGTCCCTGAAGGACCCAGCAAACATTTGTGTTCCAAACATTTGCTTTTCCTTTTCCATGTGAATTCCTCCTCTCTGAAGTCCCAAACCACTACCCTCAATGTCCTATTTTGTCTGAAAATGACACTTGAAGTGAGGATTCTATTTATTTTAGAGAGTCACTTAGCTTTCCTGAGTCTCATCTGTGTATGTGTTATTGTCTGATTTTCTCCTGTTAATCTGTCTCATGTCAATATAATTAAACCATCCAGAAGGACTAGAATAGTGGAGGAAAATTTCTTACTTCCAAACAACCCATAAATAGGGTTGCTTGCCATTTTATAACCCATAATCATAGCTGCAGAAAAATTCATATGCAAGGCTAAAGATGAAGACTTTGACCACTCATTCCAGCTGCTTAAACTCATTAACAAATTATATTTCAATATGCATTGAAGTAGAAATTAAAGAAAAACAGCCAGGCTATCAGGTCAACTGTATTTTATTTGGATCATTTAATTGCATTCTCTGATGAAATGGAGGTTTTGGAATTTAGGGCTCCCAGTAAATCTTTGCTGTTTTCTCAAACTCAGATGATTCCTATGTAGTAGAAATGAGATCGAACTCAACACCAAAGGCCACAGGGATTTTATTAGCTATCACCCAGGGACTCATTTGCTCCTCCTAGGGCCACTGTTAAGACCAATATTAGATTAGCACAACAAAACTAAACACATTCTGCTTTATTAGCAAATTTGAGTAAAAGTTCTTTGTATTCTAGTGAAATCGTGAACTCAGTATCAAGGACTTTACAACTTCAGCACACTCTCTCACAAAACTTGCAATTTTCCTCTATTTTGGTATAATTTGAATCACAAATATGGCTGGGAAGAAACTCCCAAAGTATTGAAACTTGTGGCTTACTTTGTGATTTTCTATGCACAAGCAAATATATATGTATATGACTTTAGCACATACTATGGCCAATCAACTACCTGGCAGTATCAATTTTAACAAATTATTTTGTACCAAAAACACATTGTTAAACCAGAATTGTGCTGGGACATACTAACATTTTTTGTTTCATGTTATGGGGGCGTAACACTAATTTTCCCTTTATCCTTCTAGGTCCTTAGCTGAAACATCCCCCAGTAGTATAAAGACAGATTAACATGAGACAAACAAACAGAGGTTTGGTAATGTATACTTCCTGCATCAGTGAGAGAGACCTTAGAAAACTGAGTAACTAACCAAGTGGCCCAAGCCACCACCTTAAATATCATCTCTAGCTAAAGGCACAAAATGATGTTGGTAAGGGACGTAAGCCAGTTATGGCAGGTTATTAGGCAAAGAACAGTAAATAAGGATAACATTGTTTTGTAGATTTAAGTCAGTTGCTGCCTCCGCTGTTAGGAATTTCGGGGCTTCCCTGGTAGCTCAGATGGTTAAGAATCTGCCTGCAATGCAGTCTCCTGCCGGGTTTGATCCCTGGGTCAGGAAGATGCCCTAGAGAAAGCGAATGGCAACCCACTCCAATATTCTTGCCTGGAAAATTCCACGGACAGAGGAGCCTGGCAGGCTATAGTCCATGGGATCCCAAAGAGTCGGATACGACTGAGTGACTAACACTTGCACTTTTCACTTAGTCGTCTTCTTCCTGGTATGAAGAGGAAGTGTGTGGAGACAGGCTCCTCTGTCTGTGGATTTCCCAGGGAAGAATACTGGAGTGGGTTGCCATTTCCTTCTCCAGTGGAGGAAGACACCCTTACAAATGGAGAGTTCCTAATAAAGGTAAGTGTCCCCTACCAAAGGAAAACTTCTACTCAGTTTTCAGATATTCTCCTATGTCTCACGTTTCTTGGACTTCCCTCAAGAAGCCCCCTACCTACGGACTTCCCTACCGTAGCTCAGAGGGTAAGGAATCTGCCTGCAATGTGGGAGACCTGGGTTCGGTCCCTGGGTTGGGAAGATCCCCTGTACAAGGGAATGGCTTCCGGCTCCAGTATCCTGGCCTGGAGAATTCCATGGACAGAGGAGCCTGGCAGGCTACAGTCTGTGGGGTCACCAAGAGTTGGACACTACTGAGCAACTTTCACTCACTCATGTTTCTTAGAAACATCCAGCTCAAGATACAAGTAAATAAGTAATATGAAGAATAAATGTTAGTCGTTCAGTCGTGTCCAGCTCTTTGAAACCCCAGGGACTGTAGCTCCCCAGGCTCCTCTGTCCTTGGAATTCTCCAGGTAAGAATACTGGAGTCAGTGGTTGTTATTTCCTCCCCCAGGGGATCTTCCTGACCCAGGGATTGAACCCGGTTCTCCAGCATTGCAGGCAGATTCTTTCCTGTATGAGCTCAAGATTATCTTTATGGAAAGAGGCATATTTTGGAGAGGCAAATTTTGTTGCGCTTCAGTGCCTATATACCCTACTCGAGAATTGTTTTCCTTCCTGTCCCACTAAAGGCATTTAAAAAAAATTGATCCCACCTCCATTTTCACTAACGAGGCAGTGTCTTACTAGCATATTAGTTTTTCTTTATTAGAAGTTTTCCCTTACTAAGCTAGTTTTCCCTTCCTGGTGTAAAAAATTAATAAACAGAAATTCTAATTAGATAGAGTTGGGAGATCAGATAGGGGAACTGTCATGCCCTGCTATGATAGTAGAGCCCACCAGGAAGAACAACTCTTCTTTCCTGGCAAGGCCTCAGCCAATGAAAAGCCATGGACTCTGTTTACTAGAACCCTCCACACTTCCTTTTCCCTCTATAAAAGTGCTCTCCTTCCTTTGCCACTGGGAGGGATTGCAGGTGGCTAACAATGATTGAAGACTTTGAGTTGCAATTTTCTGCTGATCCCAAATAAGCTCATCTTTGCTAGGGAAATACCTGGCAATCTGTTTACTTCAGGTCAGTACTAGAAAGGGCACAAAGACTAAGAAGGGATTGAAAAAAAAAATTGCTATCTCAAATCTCCTTAGATAATGAAGCTGACTCAGGGAAATTGTTTGTTTCAAAGCTTATATAATCTTTAGAGCTGGAAATAGATCATTTTTTGGACCTATTTTTTTCAGGACTTGATCATTTGCAAATTGTGTTCTAATTTTTGCTTTTTCTGAAGAGCCATTCTGACCTTCAATCTTCAATTATCGACTAGGTCATACATGATTATAGCAAGTTAAATTGATATAAGGATCAGAAGGCACAGGCCAGCAGCAAAGGAGCCATCCACCACATCTGACACAGATGGGAGAAAGGAACCTGTAAACAAATGCTGGGCTTCAACTTGAAGTGAATTATTGGGTGGAGGAGGAGGACAGATTGTCCTTAAAGGCATAGGAGCAGGGTTATATACTTTGTAATATCATTTGTGCTGTCCTAGAGGAAAAAAGCCGATAATCGCACATCTACCAACACTACTTGACATTGCAAGTTAGAATAAAGTAGTTGAATGTGGTTGAACCCATGCCAGGAGCTAAGAAGGTATAAGCTAGAATTGATGAATTGAAAAGCCATCCCAAAAGGGAGCGAATAATCTCATTTCCTCAAAGTCCTTCCTTCTGGTTTATACTATTATCATTTATCTTACTGAATGAGAAATTAAAAAGTGGAGCAAAGCCATTGTCTTTCCTGTTACAAAACAAAATGCAACTAAGTTTGAGGATCTAATTTGTTTTATTCAACAATTCATGAATCAGGCAGCATCCCATCTGCAGGTAGAAAGGCACTCCCAGGAGCTTTGGAAAATAAAAGGCTTTATAGGCAGTAAGGTGGGGCAAAGAAATTTGTGAAATAACTTTTGAAATAAAGTGTGGATTATTTCAGGCAAGGCCACCTTCCCTTCAAGGAAGGCAGGGGCTTTATCAGGTAGATTAGTTCCATAATGCTGATCAGGAAATTCCAGGCCAATTGGCTTAAAATTCCACCCTTGGCTTCCCAGGTGGCACAATGGTAAGGAATCTGCCTGCCAAGCAGGAGATGTGGGTTCAATCCATGGGTTTCAAGGAAGATCCCTGGAGAAGGAAGTGGCAAGCCACTCCAATATTCTTGCCTGGAAAATCCCATGGACAGAGGAGCCTGATGGGCTACAGTCCATGGGGTCTCAAAGAGTTGGACACGACCTAGCACCTAAACAACAGCATATCCACTCTTGGCAGAGGCTGAAATTGCAGTTACCTTATGTATTAAGTCATGGTGGGGCTTAACACAAGTTACTTGATTTGGGGCTTCTTTTCAACTTTCTTAATGCTTATTAGGTTAGTGAAGAGAATATATTGTAATTTATTGCTGCAATTGGACATATTTTATTTTAGATAAGTAAAATCAAGGATTACATTATCTCATTTCTTAAAAAGGCTAAAATTCATGCTAATATATTTTCAAGTTACATTAAAAAAATATGAAAAGATTTTAGGACTTGGTTTTCCAAGGAATCATTCCCCCCAACTTAATTTTTGAAGGAAATTAACTGTAAGTATGAATTTCTTAATTAAATTTTCTGATAATGTAGTATAGGGAAAGTTGATAACATTCAACTTTTATGTGATATCATTACCAAAAAATGTCTAACATTGAAACTGTTAAAGGGAAAATCCACAGGTTCAAAATGGCATCACTTGTGCTAAATCCCAAATAACAAACTTAGATTTTTTTTTTTTTTTTTGGCCATGTGTCGCTCATTATTGCTTATCAGCTAAAGACATTCCAGTACCATCAACCTGATAGTTGAATCTCTGGGTCCCTTGGTCTTTTTTTTTTTTTTCTTAATTAGTAATTGGAGGATACTCGCTTTACAATTTTATATTGGTTTTTGCCATACAACAATGCAAGTCAGCCATAAGGATACATATATCCCCTCCTTCTTGACAAACTTAGATTTAACTACAATTAAAATTTTTCTAGAAATGTAATTTTAACTGGCTATTCTAGAATTATCAGTTCAGTATCAGTGAGATAACCTGTCACGTAGGCCCTCTCCAGCTCCAAAAGGAAGAAGAGGGAATATCCTTGCCATTCTCTTCTCTTCCTCCAAAAGACCATGGCCTAGCCAGAAACAATTCTCTCTCTCTTTCTTTTTGGGGTGGCTGGGTAATAAGTTCCTTGTCTCATATTCCTTCTATAAAAATCCTCTATTTCGTACAACTTCTCAGAGCCTCTTTCTACTTACTAGATAGGATGGTGCCCAATGCATGAGTCATTTGATAAAGCCAATTAGATCTTCAAATTTACTCAGTTGAATTTTGCTATTTTTAAAAAAACAAAACAAAATATCAGCTCTAGAAATGCTGAAGACAAAGCTTTAGTTAACATACAAAAAAGAAGGGGGAAGGGATCAAGGTGGTAGAGTAAGAGGAAGCCGAGTTCACCTTCCCTCATGAACACATCAGTAATATTGATATATCTACGTGTGAAGCAACTCTCATGAAAACAAACTGGAGACTCGGTGGGAAGATGCTTCTACATCCAAGGCTATGAAGAAAGATCCACACGAAGTTGAGAAGGAAGAGAAGGGAAGCTATCAGGCTGAGACACACACCTCTAGCAGGGGACACAGTAGGGGAGGGGAATATCATGGGCTAGGAGCTCCTCCCTCGGGAGTGACAGGTTCTGGCACATATCCAGCATCCTAGCCCTGGGGTCTGGCACTGGCAAGATGAAAATCAGTCAGAGTTACAGGAGGGCTGTAAGAAAATGAAGAATCTGCTTGTGAAAAGCACATGCACACGCTTACTCCCTGGAATAAGATGAGTAAAGCAGATTGAAGTTGCCCAGGGTTCTGGTCAGTTTCCTCAGGGCTCCAGCTTCTCTTTCTCAGCACAGATACCCACTAGTGTGAAGGCTGGCAGTGCCAAGGAGAGTATGTACTGGTGGGGGGACTGAGTTGGCTTGAAATCCAGCACTGTATCTGAATGGGCAAGGATGGCCATTACTGGAATGATCAGAGGAGGAGGATCAGGAGCTGCCTGGTGTCCTGACTGGCTTGCAGTGCCCACTCTGGGCCCTCTGGCTCCAGTACTGCTCTCCTCCAGGGTGAAGCCACTGCTGGGAGGAGGGAGAGTGCACACTTAGAGAAAATGAACCAGCTCAGACCAGACGCGCAGGACTTCTGCTCCGGCACCATGGGACGAGACGCCACCCTCGATAGCGTGGTAACAACCTCTGAGCAGAGGGGAAGCCCTAGCTCACACCTGGCTCTGGCCACAAGTCCCCTTATCTCCAATTCCATCTCCCATCAAAGTGACAGCTACCAGTGTACCCCAGTGAAGACGTGAACCGGGATCACTTCAGATCCAGCCCTACAAACAAAGCCTTTGGATCCATTTAGACTGCATAGGGACACTCCAAAACAAGGACATAGCTTCAAGGCAGGGATAGGTAGCTGTTCCACACAAAAGGAGAAGACAGAACAATGTTTCAAATGAAAGAACAGGAAAACAAAAACCCTGAAAAATCAACTGATGAAACAGATAAATAATTTACCAGATGAAGCGTTCAAAACATTAGTAATAAGAATGCTAACTGAACTTGGGGAAAGAATAGATGAAAGCAGTGAGAATTTTTAACAAAGAACTAGAAAATATAAGGAAGAATCAGAGCTGAAGAATGCAGTAACTGAAAAGAAAAACGTACTAGAAGGAATTAACAGCAGACTAGGTGATATAGAAGAACACATTAGTGATCTGGAAGATAAAATAATGGAAATTGCCCAGTGAAAATACCAAAAAGGAAAACAAATTTTAGAAACTGAGGCCAGTTTAAGGGACCTGTAAGACAACATCAAACATGCTGATATTCACAGTATGGGCAGTCAGTCTCAGAAGGAGAAGGAAGAGAGAAAGGGTAGAAAATGTAAGTGATGAAATTATGGCTGCAAAGTTCCCAAAGCTAAAGAAAAACCGGATTCTCAAGTACAGGAAGCACAGATTTGGCAAACTATACTATCCAAGCCTCAGAGTTCTTATGTTGCCTACCCCATGGAGATGGTAAAGTGATAGAGAATGCATATAAAGCTCAAAACATCATCACATTTTATACAATAAATGGTGATTGCTATTATTGTTAGTTGAGATGATGTTATTAATGTGTGAATTTACTCTCATTCTCAATGTATTCATTTTTTAATATTTATAGGGCTGTGAGGTAACTTCTGTGTGTATTAGTATTGCACACACACAGAGACAGAAACACATACCTACCCGCACATACCTCTGTGCAGATGGAATTTGAATATTACCGTGAAAATCCTTGGGTGAGCAATACTAGATGTTGTCCTCTCTACAACACCATCTTTTTCTGCTCTCCTAACAAGATTTATTTCTCCCTGAATGTGGTGTGTATTTAATCTATACAATATGTATGAGTCACCAAAAAATATGTATATTGAGAAATGGTTGGCACATTCACATTCCTTTTCCCTTGCTTTCACTTCTTTGCAATTAATTTTAATAGCTGTGGCAGTCAGATTTATTATATTTTCCTTCTTACTTCTACACACTCTTTATTTCCATGCTATGCATTTTTACTTAAAAAAATAAAATTGGCCAATAATATAGAAGTCATATTGAGAAGAGATGAGTTGGATCAAAAGAGAATCTTAATTTAACAGGAGACAGATATATCTATGGATTGAGAAATTTCTTCTCCTGAAAAGAATTTCAAAACTTCTTAAAATATTAATCAGAGAAGCTGTAATATTATCTTAGTAAACTAAATAAAAAAGATTATTAAATTTTCTTATGCACTTGTCTTGAACTGGAAAATAAATTATGTCTTCAGATAAATGTTATAACCATCAGAAACCATCAGTCAGGATAAATGGAGGGGAAAAACCAGACAAAAGTCAAAGTCAAGTTAGTAAATACGAAAGGAATTAGGCTTTAAAATAGTTTATTGAGAGCTTTCAATGTTATGGAAGGGTTTCATTATCTCTCTCTGTCTTTGTCTCTATTTATGTATATATTTATTTGCATATCATTTTCAGTATAACACTATAAGTTAGGCACTTCTTTGTTTTACTTTTAGGAAAACAGAAGTACAGAGAGTTTATTAATAAATAGTATACCAGGACCAAAGAGTGTCTAAGTGGGATAAACTTAAATCCAATTCTGATTCTAGCACCCTAATCTGAAGCACCATATGAATAACTATGTGTTTTGGAGAAGAATCTATTATGTGAAAATATCTATTATGAGAGAACATTTTAACATTTCACATGACAGATTAATAAGTAGGAAAGTGCTGATATGAGGGCTTTAGTGGAAGTAAAAAACAGAAAACCTGATAAAAATTTGTTTGTAATTTGCAGTGCAACATGATAAAACTGTAGAGCACCCTAGATTCTAATCCCAGGAATGTCATCATTAGTATCTAAAGCCATTCAACCATGATTTATGAACAGACACGTTAGAGCAATTTAATTGATATTTTAACCAGGAATATTGTAGCATATTATAGAAAAAGTTTTGTCCTGATTGACTGGTTAGTTTATGAGCTAAACAATTTATTTAATGACTTCATCAAATTGAGTATCTGGATGTCAAATCTATAAAACAAGTTTATTACACGCATTCTTTTAAAAAACCCATACTTTTTCTTTGGGGAATGTAAACACATGATCTTAGTTTTTATTTCACATAGCTTATGAATTTGGGCACTATTCTCCCTGTCCTTAGTTATCACTTGTATAAAACTTACAAGTTTCTTCTCACTAATTAATTCTAAGATAACTTTGTTAGCTTGTGTATGTTCTGTTTTTCAGTTTGCCCTACTTTACTTTAAAATATGGCTACCAGGGGAAAAGACTGGGATGAGGGACAGATTGGAGTTTTAGGATTGACATGTACCCCTTGCTCCATTTAAAGCAGATAACCAACAAGGACCTAGTGTATAGCACAGGGAATGCTGCTCAGTATTCTGAGTAACCTAAATGGGAAAAGGATTTGAAAAAGAATAGAGAGGGGGGAGGGAAAGATGGCGGAGGAATAGGACGGGAAGATCATGTTCTCCCTCACAAATTCCTCAAAAGAACATTTCAACACCGAGCAAACTCCACAAAACAACTTCTATAGGCTGGCAGAGGACATCGGGCAACCAGAAAAGCAGACCATTGTCTTCAAAAACAGGTAGAAAAAAAATATAAAGGATGAAAAAGGAGACAAAGGAGGTGGGGAGGGAGCTCCGTCCCGGGAAGGGAAGCCCGTCCCGGGAAGGGAATTTGAAGAAGAGAGGTTTCCAAACACCAGGAAACACTCTCCCTGACGAATCTGTGGCGAGCCTTGGAAACACAGAGGGCAACATAACAGGAAGGAAAAATAGATAAGTAATTAAAACCAACAGATTACAAACCCACCAGTAACTCCCCCAGCGGAAAAGCAGCACAGACGCCTGCATCCGCCACTGGGAAGTGGGGGCAGGGCAGGGACGCGCGGGAGGCGCGGGCTGCAGAGCTTTGTAAGAATCGGGCAGGAACGCCCCACGCGCAACCAGAACGACCTAACTTGGGCTAGCAAACCAGACTGTGGGATAGCTACCACGCGAAAAGCTCGAACAGAAGACACCGCCAGGACCGAGCACAGAACAAAGGACGGAACGGAAAAGCCGGCTGCAGACCATCCCCCGCCGGGGACAGGCAGCCAGAGCCGTAAGAACTGGAAAGGGGCAATTGCAGACCCGGAGAGACTTTACTTACCTAACTGCAAGCAGGCTCCTTTGCTAAGACT
Organism: Ovis canadensis; assembly: GCF_042477335.2. Taxonomy (NCBI): domain Eukaryota; kingdom Metazoa; phylum Chordata; class Mammalia; order Artiodactyla; family Bovidae; genus Ovis; species Ovis canadensis. The sequence goes on along the minus strand of NC_091250.1, from coordinate 37,306,926 downwards.
TCTGGGGGTGTGGACAGTCACAGTCTGCCTCACGGGGTGCGCCAGCGGTCCACCTAGAGAGCTGAGCAGCAGTGGCGGAAAAGGTGACAAGCCGCGGCGATCGCGCTCGCCAAACTCCTGAGCAACTCGGACCTGGAAAGGGCACAAAGCGCAGTCCCAGCCGAATCTGTGCCTCTGAGGGCTGCCTGAGCGCCGAACCTGAGCGGCTTGGACCGGGGAAGTGCACGCAGCCTAGGGCTGGCCCCAGACGGTCCCAGGCTGAGCATCGTAGAGCCAGAGCGGTTTGTGCACCGCGAGAAAGGACAGGTCAAGCGGAGCAGAGATACTGTGTGCACACGACAGTGCTATTTGTTTGCAGCATCCCCCCTCCCCACAGCGTGACTGAACTAGTGAGCCTAAAAAACCAGCAAACAGAAGAAGTTAAACAGAGGGAACCACCTTGGAAGTGAGCCCACACGGCCCATAACATCAGAGAAGGGCTAGATATATTTTTAATATTTTTAAAATCATTCCTTTTTTTTTTTTTGCTTTTTTGTTTTTGTTTTTTTTTTCTAGGTTTTTTTTTTTTTAAATTGTTAAGTCTTCTATTTCTCCTCTAATTTTTATTTCTATAACCTATTATTACTATTTAAAAAAAAAGACTTTTTTTTTTTTTAAGGCAAACACCATATATAGTCTTTGGATGGTTGTTGGTGTTTTTTTGTTTGTTTGTTTGTTTTTTAATAATTCTTTTTTTTTCTTTCTTCCTTTTTCCTTCTGCTTTTCTTTAATATTGTATCTTTGAAAATCCAACCTCTACTCTAGATTTTTAATCTTTGCTCTTAGGTTTTTGTTGTCAATTTTGTACATTTAAAAACCCAAACTTCACTACTCAAGTTTACCTGAGAGCGAGATTACTGGCTTGACCACTCTCTCCTCCTCTGGACTCTCCTTTTTCTCCACCAGGTGGCCTCTGTCTCTTTTCTCCCCCATCTCTTCTCTATCCAACTCTGTGAATCTCTGTGTGTTCCAGACGGTAGAGAACACCTAAGGAACTGGTTACTGGCAGGATTTGTCTCTCTCATACTCATTCCTCTCTCTTATCCTCCTGGTCACCTCTGTCTACTTCCTCCCTCTCCTCTTCCCCGTATAACTCTGTAAATACCTCTGAGCGGTTCAGACTATAGAGCGCACATAAGGAAGTGACTACTGGCTAGCTTGCTCTCTCCTCTTTTGATCTCACCGCATCTCATTCCAGTTACCTCTAACTACCCCCTCCATCTTCTCTTCTCCTTGTAACTCAGTGAACCTCTCTGAGTGTCCCTCAATGTGGAGAAACTTTTCATCTTTAACCTAGATGTTTTATCATCGGTGCTGTATAGATGGAGAAGTCTAGAGGCTACTGTAAAAATAAAACTGAAAACCAGAAGCAGGAAGCTTAAATCCAAAGCCTGAAAACATTAGAGAACTCTTGAATTCAGGGAACATTAAGCAATAGGAGCTCATCAAATGCCTTCATACCTACACCGAAACCAAGCTCCACCCAAGGGCCAACAAGTTCCAAAACAAGACATACCACGCAAATTCTCCAGCAACACAGGAACACTCCCCTGAGCTTCAATATACAGGCAGCTCAAAATTATCCCAAAACCTTTGATGTCTCATAACCCATTACGGGTCACTCCACTGCACTCCAGAGAGAAGAAACCCAGCTCCACCCACCAAAACCCCAACACAAGCCTCCCTAACCAGGAAACCTTGACAAGCCACTGATAGAACCCCACCCAAAGTGAGGAAGCTCCATAATAAAGAGAACTACACAAATTACAAGAATATAAAAAGGCCACCCCAAACACAGCAATATAACCAAGATGAAGAGACAGAGGAATACTCAGCAGGCAAAGGAACAGGAGAGTTGCCCACCAAACCAAACAAAAGAGGAAGAAGTAGGGAATCTACTGGAGAAGGAATTCCGAATACTGATAGTGAAAATGATCCAAAATCTTGAAATCAAAATGGAAACACAGATAAATAGCCTAGAGACAAGGATAGAGAAGATGCAAGAAAGGTTTAACAAGGACCTAGAAGAGTCAAAATATAATGAATAACGCAATAAATGAGATCAGAAACACTCTGGAGGCGACAAATAGTAGAATAACGGAGGCAGAAGATAGGATTAGTGAAATAGAAGACAGAATGGTAGAAATAAATGAATCAGAGAGGAAACAAGAAAAACGAATTAAAAGAAACGAGGACAATCTCAGAGACCTCCAGGACAATATGAAACGCTCCAACATTCGAATTATAGGAGTCCCAGAAGAAGAAGACAGAAAGAAAGATCATGAGAAAATCCTTGAGGAGATAATAGTTGAAAACTTCCCTAAAATGGGGAAGGAAATAATCACCCAAGTCCAAGAAACACAGAGAGTTCCAAATAGGATAAACCCAAGGCGAAACACCCCAAGACACATATTAATCAAATTAACAAAGATCAAACACAAAGAACAAATATTAAAAGCAGCAAGGGAAAAACAACAAATAACACACAAGGGGATTCCCATAAGGATAACAGCTGATCTTTCAATAGAAACTCTTCAGGCCAGGAGGGAATGGCAAGACATACTTAAAGTGATGAAAGATAATAACCTACAGCCCAGATTACTGTACCCAGCAACGATCTCATTCAAATACAAAGGAGAAATCAAAAGCTTTACAGACAAGCAAAAGCTGAGAGAATTCAGCACCACCAAACCAGCTCTCCAACAAATTCTAAAGGATATCCTCTAGACAGGAAACATGAAAAGGGTGTATAAACCCGAACCCAAAACAATAAAGTAAATGGTAACGGGATCATACTTATCAATAATTACCTTAAACGTAAATGGGTTGAACGCCCCAAAGACAAAGACTGGCCAAATGGATACAAAAACAAGACCCCTCTATATGCTGCTTACAAGAGACCCACCTCAAAACAAGGGACACATACAGACTGAAAGTGAAGGGCTGGAAAAAGATATACCACGCAAATAGAGACCAAAAGAAAGCAGGAGTGGCAATACTCATATCCGATAAAATAGACTTTAAAACAAAGGCTGTGAAAAGAGACAAAGAAGGCCACTACATAATGATCAAAGGAACAATCCAAGAAGAAGATATAACAATTGTAAATATATATGCACCCAATATAGGAGCACCGCAATATGTAAGACAAATGCTAACAAGTATGAAAGGGGAAATCAACAATAACACAATAATAGTGGGAGACTTTAATACCCCACTCACACCTATGGACAGATCAACTAAACAGAAAATTAACAAAGAAACGCAAACTTTAAATGATACATTAGATCAGTTAGACCTAATTGATATCTACAGTACATTTCACCCCAAAACAATGAATTTCACCTTTTTCTCAAGTGCTCATGGAACCTTCTCCAGGATAGATCACATCCTGGGCCATAAATCTAAACTTGATAAATTCAAAAAAATCAAAATCATTCCAAGCATCTTTTCTGACCATAATGCATTAAGATTAGATCTCAATTACAGGAGAAAAACTATTAAAAATTCCAACATATGGAGGTTGAACAACACACTTCTGAATAACCAACAAATCACAGAAGAAATCAAAAAAGAAATCAAAATATGCATAGAAACTAATGAAAATGAAAACACAACAACCCAAAACCTGTGGGACACTATAAAAGCAGTGCTAAGAGGAAAGTTCATAGCAATACAGGCATACCTCAAGAAACAAGAAAAAAGTCAAATAAATAACCTAACTCTACACCTAAAGCAACTAGAAAAGGAAGAATTGGAGAACCCCAGAGTGAGTAGAAGGAAAGAAATCTTAAAAATTAGGGCAGAAATAAATGCAAAAGAAACAAAAGAGACCATAGCAAAAATCAACAAAGCCAAAAGCTGGTTCTTTGAAAGGATAAATAAAATTGACAAACCATTAGCCAGACTCATCAAGAAGCAAAGAGAGAAAAACCAAATCAATAAAATTAGAAATGAAAATGGAGAGATCACAACAGACAACACAGAAATACAAAGGATCATAAGAGACTACTATCAGCAGTTGTATGCCAATAAAATGGACAACGTGGAAGAAATGGACAAATTCTTAGAAAAGTACAATTTTCCAAAACTGAACCAGGAAGAAATAGAAAATCTTAACAGACCCATCACAAGCACGGAAATTGAAACTGTAATCAGAAATCTTCCAGCAAACAAAAGCCCAGGTCCAGACGGCTTCACAGCTGAACTCTACCAAAAATTTCGAGAAGAGCTAACACCTATCCTCCTCAAACTCTTCCAGAAAATTGCAGAGGAAGGTAAACTTCCAAACTCATTCTATGAGGCCACCATCACCCTAATACCAAAACCTGACAAACATGTCACAAAAAAAGAAAACTACAGGCCAATATCACTGATGAACATAGATGCAAAAATCCTCAACAAAATTCTAGCAATCAGAATCCAACAACACATTAAAAAGATCATACACCATGACCAAGTGGGCTTTATCCTAGGGATGCAAGGATTCTTCAATATCCGCAAATCAATCAATGTAATTCACCACATTAACAAATTGAAAAATAAAAACCATATGATTATCTCAATAGATGCAGAGAAGGCCTTTGACAAAATTCAACATCCATTTATGATAAAAACTCTCCAGAAAGCAGGAATAGAAGGAACATACCTCAACATAATAAAAGCTATCTATGACAAACCCACAGCAAACATTATCCTCAATGGTGAAAAATTGAAAGCATTTCCCCTAAAGTCAGGAACAAGACAAGGGTGTCCACTTTCACCGCTACTATTCAACATAGTTCTGGAAGTTTTGGCCACAGCAATCAGAGCAGAAAAAGAAATAAAAGGAATCCAAATTGGAAAAGAAGAAGTAAAACTATCACTGTTTGCAGATGACATGATCCTCTACATAGAAAACCCTAAAGACTCCACCAGAAAATTACTAGAGCTCATCAATGAATATAGTAAAGTTGCAGGATATAAAATCAACACACAGAAATCCCTTGCATTCCTATACACGAATAATGAGAAAGTAGAAAAAGAAATTAAGGAAACAATTCCATTCACCATTGCAACGAAAAGAATAAAATACTTAGGAATATATCTACCTAAAGAAACTAAAGACCTATACATAGAAAACTATAAAACACTGGTGAAAGAAATCAAAGAGGACACTAATAGATGGAGAAATATACCATGTTCATGGATTGGAAGAATCAATATAGTGAAAATGAGTATACTACCCAAGGCAATTTACAAATTCAATGCAATCCCTATCAAGCTACCAGCCACATTTTTCACAGAACTAGAACAAATAATTTCAAGATTTGTATGGAAATACAAAAAACCTCGAATAGCCAAAGCAATCTTGAGAAAGAAGAATGGAACTGGAGGAATCAACTTGCCTGATTTCAGGCTCTACTACAAAGCCACAGTCATCAAGACAGTATGGTACTGGCACAAAGACAGACATATAGATCAATGGAACAAAATAGAAAGCCCAGAGATAAATCCACACACATATGGATACCTTATCTTTGACAAAGGAGGCAAGAATATACAATGGAGTAAAGACAATCTCTTTAACAAGTGGTACTGGGAAAACTGGTCAACCACTTGTAAAAGAATGAAACTAGATCACTTTCTAACACCCCACACAAAAATAAACTCAAAATGGATTAAAGATCTAAATGTAAGACCAGAAACTATAAAATTCCTAGAGGAGAACATAGGCAAAACACTCTCAGACATAAATCACAGCAGGATCCTCTATGATCCACCTCCCAGAATTCTGGAAATAAAAGCAAAAATAAACAAATGGGATCTAATTAAAATTAAAAGCTTCTGCACAACAAAGGAAAATATAAGCAAGGTGAAAAGACAGCCTTCTGAATGGGAGAAAATAATAGCAAATGAAGCAACTGACAAACAACTAATCTCAAAAATATATAAGCAACTTATGCAGCTCAACTCCAGAAAAATAAACGACCCAATCAAAAAATGGGCCAAAGAACTAAATAGACATTTCTCCAAAGAAGACATACAGATGGCTAACAAACACATGAAAAGATGCTCAACATCACTCATTATTAGAGAAATGCAAATCAAAACCACAATGAGGTACCACTTCACACCAGTCAGAATGTCTGTGATCCAAAAATCTGCAAGCAATAAATGCTGGAGAGGGTGTGGAGAAAAGGGAACCCTCCTACACCGTTGGTGAGAATGCAAACTAGTACAGCCACTATGGAGAACAGTGTGGAGATTCCTTAAAAAATTGCAAATAGAACTACCTTATGACCAAGCAATCCCACCGCTGGGCATACACACCGAGGAAACCAAAATTGAAAGAGACACATGTACCCCAGTGTTCATCGCAGCACTGTTTATAATAGTCAGGACATGGAAACAACCTAGATGTCCATCAGCAGATGAATGGATAAGAAAGGAGTGGTACATATACACAATGGAGTATTACTCAGCCGTTAAAAAGAATTCATTTGAATCAGTTCTGATGAGATGGATGAAACTGGAGCCGATTATGCAGAGTGAAGTAAGCCAGAAAGAAAAACACCAATACAGTATACTAACACATATATATGGAATTTAGGAAGATGGCAATGACGACCCTGTATGCAAGACAGGGAAAGAGACACAGATGTGTATAACGGACTTTTGGACTCAGAGGGAGAGGGAGAGGGTGGGATGATTTGGGAGAATGACATTCTAACATGTATACTATCATGTAAGAATTGAATCGCCAGTCTATGTCTGACGCAGGATGCAGCATGCTTGGGGCTGGTGCATGGGGATGACCCAGAGAGATGTTATGGGGAGGGAGGTGGGAGGGGGGTTCATGTTTGGGAACGCATGTAAGAATTAAAGATATTAAAATTTAAAAAATAAAAAACTAAAAAAAAAAAAGAAAAAGAATAGATAATATGTATATGTATAACTGAATGACTTTGCTGTAACTTGAAACTAACAAAACATTATTAATCAACTATGCTCATATATATGTATATATATATATATATGTATATATATATACATAAACCTTTGGCAACAACATTCATCTTATAGGTTCAGGTGGAGCTCAGATTGAAGATACAATAATACTGTTGTCTACCAGAAACAACCATTGGCAAGGGTGTTACTGAGGATTCTTTTGATAGTTCTATTTTAAAGGACGAACCTGCTACCTTGAACAAGGTTTTGCATTTCAGGATTACTGCACTTGAGGGGCACAGTGAGGATCATGTGGAGCTCAATTCAGAGGTGTGAATATTAACTTATAACTAGAGAGTTGGACTGTGAAGAAGGCTGAACACCGAAGAATTGATGTTTTCGAAGTGTGGTGTTGGAGAAGACTCTTGAGAGTCCCTTGGACTGCAAGGAGATCCAACCAGTCCATTCTGAAGGAGATCAGCCCTGGGATTTCTTTGGAAGGAATGATGCTAAAGCTGAAACTCCAGTACTTTGGCCACCTCATGTGAAGAGTTGACTCATTGGAAAAGACTCTGATGCTGGGAGGGATTGGGGGCAGGAGGAGAAGGGGACGACTGAGGGTGAGATGGCTGGATGGCATCACGGACTCAATGGACGTGAGAATGAGTGAACTCCGGGAGTTGGTGATGGACAGGGAGGCCTGGCGTGCTGTGATTCATGGGGTCGCAAAGAGTCGGACACGACTGAGTGACTGAAATGAACTGAACTGAACTGAATTTTAAAAGGAAAAATTTCAGAATGTATTGTATAGTATAATTATAGTTAATTTAAATTTATGTCAATTTCTGACTTCCATTGGAATATGAATGCTCCTGGCTGTTAGCTATTACTTGAAGTTACTCAAAAGAAATTAAATTTACATAATTGAACAAAAGTAATATAGTGACTGACCTGAACTGAACTAAATACCCAAAACATTCATACCTAGATTAAATAAAATTGAGAAGTTTAGAGTTCATTGTTTAATGATTAAATGGATTAAAGAATATTGATTACAGTTGACTAAAATCAGTGTGAATATCTTTTTAAGCAATTCTCCTCCTGATAGTAGTTTCAATATCAACCAATTCAATATGTGTTTTAAGTAGTTTTAAATTTATGTGACTTCCTTTTCACCATTTTTAGTATCTTCTGAACGAGTTTGTTCACAATTTTTTTAGTTTTTCTGAAACTACTTTGAATAGACCTAGGTCTTGAGACAAAATTAAACCTTAATGATAGATGATAGTGATACTGGAATTTTTCCAATATGCTTTCGCCTTTCAATAGCCTTTTCACAGAAAGCAGGCCGTTTCTTAAGCTTACAGTCAAAAAGTGGACATTTCTGCCATGATGAGAACATCTAAGAGCTTTGAAGATCCCTAATCTCTAGGGTGAAGATCCCTGAGGTTAAAGATCAAACAGTGGGATTTGCATTTTCTTTCTTTGTAAATATATGCAGTTTCTATACTCTCAGCTTGCATTTGGTGGCACATAAATTACTTTTTTTACTTCATAATATTTTCTTCTTTATAACTTTATGTTGTTTGTATGAAATATTTACTCTCAAATGTGTTTCATGTTTGGGGGCACATTTTATTTTCAAAAAATGTGCACACTGTTACTTATTCCACATACTCTTCTTGCATTTCTTCCATGGAGACATTGGGTGTATGTCCCCTCTTTTTGAATCTGGATGGGCTTGTGACTATAGTGATATGATGTCATGTGACTTTTGGTGTTAGGTCCTAAGAAGTGATACAACGTCTAGTGGCTTAGGATACTTGCTCTTTGAACCCAGTCACATGCTTTGGGGAAATCTAAGCAGCTACTTGGGCTTCTCAGGTGGCACTAGTGGTGGGGAAAAAAAAAAAAAAAAGCCTGCCAATACAGGAGATGTGAGTTTGATCCCTGGGTGGGGAAGATCCCCTGGAGGAGGAAATGGCAGCCCATTCCAGGTTTTCTTGCCTGGAGAATCCCATGGATAGAGGACTCTGGTGGGCTACAGTCCATAGGGTTGCAAAGAGCTGGACACAACTGAAATGACTTAGCACACATGCACACAAGCAGCTACTTGAAAAGGCCATGTGCAGGAGTCCATTTAAGAGCGAGTCTCAATCACAAGACACATTAATGAAAAAGTCCTTAGATCTAAAAGCTCCCAGTTGTTAAGTCATTCCAGTCTCCAAGTCTTTTCAGCTGAAGTCTCAGACATGGACCAGAGACAAGCCATCCAGGCTTTGCTCTATTCAAAGCATGACTCATAGTATCTCTGAGTACTATAAATGTTGGGGTTTTTTATGCCACTAAGATTGAGGTGGTTTGTTTCATAAGAATAGATAACTTGAACAAATCTCCAACAATTGTCTAGTTTCTTTACGATGACTTTGATCTGCTTCTTCAAATATTTAAGAAAAGCTGTTCTATCAAACCAGACCTTGTAGCACAAATTGAATCCTCTTCTTTTTTCACTTGGAAGGATTGTTTTTCATCAATTTTTTGAGAGATAGTACTCATGGCCACATATATTGGAAAGAGAAACTAAAGTTTGCAAGTGATTACATAATTTGACATTATATTGTAAATTTACTTTATATAACCAAAATTCTGCCAAAACTAAGTCAAATATTGTTTCTTATTTATGGTATAATAATTTTGAAAGCCTAATAAGATTATCTCAACTCTGCTTTGAGTTTTATATGTAAGCAGATAAATAGTTGCACATTTTTTCTTGATACCTTGCTAACTGTGCCAATAGTGTAAGTGTTAGTCACTCAGTCATGCCCGACTCGTTGCGACCCCATGGACTGCAGACCACCAGGCTCCTCTGTCCATGAGATTTTCCAGGCAAGGACACTGGAGTGGGTTGCCATTTCCTTCTCCACTGTGCCAATAAGAATTATTATAAATAGAATCTTCTTCAACTTGCTCACACACTCTCCCAAAGCAAGACCACATACCACTTAACACCTTTCTGGTCTCACTCACATTTATTCATGGGCCTTGGGATGGCCTTCGTAATATCTCACTTTTCATAGTTCTGAGGCAGAAGTCACTTTAATATAGGTCTTCTTGTATCTAAGGCTATACATGCTATTTACTCTAATTGGTTTCATAACTATTAACCTGACCTCGACTTTTGTCTCTATTTGTTCCCTCCATTAATCCTGAAGTTTCTTTGGGGTCGCAAAGAGTCGGACACAACTGAGCAACTGAACTGAACTGAACTTCTTACTAGCTGCTTTTTGATCTCCAACTAATGACAATTCCAATTTTTAATCATCTTCAATGCCAGGACCTGGCATTCCTGCTTTGCTTTGAATCTTTGATCCTGATCTCTTACCATACAGCACTAACATAAACCAGACAGGAAGTCCAGTTAGGGACAAATCAAGAAAATTAAATACTGTCATTGTAAATATATCTCCTTAGTAAATCATTTTTTTAAGACAATTAAAAGATGTAGTTTTTCAGCATCACAGATTTCCAGTTCATGTTATTATTTGTCTGGGCATAGCACAAAATGAAAATAAAGACTAATTAGACAACTAAAATAAATCAGTGCAGCTGCTTTACACAGTCCAGAACATGAAAGTGAAATTTACCATTATTAGAAAAGTTCAGATGCCAGCATGCAGTGATTAGCATCTCTGCCCTAGCACCACTCTATCCTTTCTGTCATGATCTTCTGGCTCGCCAGTGGTGTCTCATCATTCTTATGAAGGGGCATCAGTCTTCATGCAATAAATCATTAACATTTAGGAATAGAGAGGCAGCATATTATAGTAAAACAGGACTGGAATATAACTTTGTGATTTGTTGCTGTTGTTCAGTTGCTAAGTCGTGTCCGAATCTGTGACCCCATGGACTATAGCATGCCAGGCTTTCCGTCCTCCACTATCTCCCAGAGCTCAAATTCATGTCCATCAAGTCAATGATTCTGTCTAACCATCTTCTCCTCTACTGTCCCCTTCTCCTTTTGCCTTCAATCTTTCCCAGCATCAGGCTGTTTTCCAATGAGTTGACTGTTTGCATCAGATGGCCAAAGTATTGGAGCTTCAGTCCTTCCAATGAATATTGAGGGTTGAGACTTCCCTAGTGGTTTAGACAGTAAAGCGTCTGTCTACAGTGTGGGAGACCTGGGTTCAATCCCTGGGTCGGGAAGATTCCCTGGAGAAGGAAATGGCAACCCACTCCAGTACTCTTGCCTGGAAAATCCCATGGACGGAGGAGCTTGGTGCAGGCTACTGTCCATGGGGTGGCAAAGAGTCGGACACGACTGAGCGACTTCACTTTCACTTTTCCTTTAGGATTGACTGGTTTGACCTCCTGCAATCCAAAAGACTCTCAAGAGTCTTCTATAGCACCACAATTCGAAAGCATCAATTCTTCTGGGCACGTTACCTCTGAGTCTTCATCTGTGAAATGGACATAATAATAGCTTCCTACCTCATAGAGTTTTTTCAGTTCAGTCAGTTCAGTTCAGTCGCTCAGTCATGCCCAACTCTGCAACATTATGAACTGCAGCACTCCAGGCCTCCCTGTCCATCACCAACTCCCGGAGTCTACTCAAACTCATGTCCATTAAGTCAGTGATGCCATTCAGCCATCTCATCCTCTGTCATCCCCTTCTCCTCCTGCCTTCAATCTTTTCCAGAATCGGGGTCTTTTCAAAGGAGTCAGTTCTTCACCATCAGGTGGCCAAAGTATTGGAGTTTCAGCTTCAGCATCAGTCCTTCCAATGAATATCCAGGAAGTGAAGTGAAGTCGCTCAGTCGTGTCTGACTCTTTGCTACCCCATGGACTGTAGCCTACCAGGCTCCTCAGTCCATGGAATTTTCCAGGCAAGAGTATTGGAATGGGTTGCCATTTCCTTCTCCAGGGGATTTTCCCAAACCAGGGGTCGAACCTGGGATTCCCTCACTGTAGGCAGACGCTTTACCATCTGAGCCACCAGGGAAGGCTGAATATTCAGGACTGATCTCCTTTAGAATGGACTGGTTGGATCTCCTTGCAGTCCAAGGGACTCTCAAGTCTTCTCCAACACCACGGTTCATAAACATCAATTCTTCAGTATGCAGCTTTCTTTATAGTCCAACTTTCACATCCATACATGACTACTGGAAAAACCATAGTTTTGACTAGATTGACCTTTGTTGGCAAAGTAATGTCTCTGATTTTTTATATGCTGTCTAGGTTGGTCATAGCTTTTCTTCCAAAGAGCAAGCATCTTTTAATTTCATGGTTGCAGTTACCATCTGCAGTGATTTTGGAGCCCCCCCCCCCACCTCCAAAAAATAAAGTCTGTCACTGTTCCCACTGTTTCTCCATCTATTTGCCATGAAGTGATGGGATCAGATACCATGATCTTAGTTTTCTGAATGTTGAGCTTTAAGCCAACTTTTTCACTCCCTTTTTTTACTTTCATCTGGAGGCTCTTTAGTTGTTCTTCATTTTCTGCCGTAAATGTGATATCATCTACATATCTGAGGTTATTGATATTTCTCCCGGCAATCTTGATTCCATCTTGTGCTTCATCCAGCCCAGCGTTTCTCATGATGTACTCTGCATATAAGTTAAATAAGCAGGGTGACAATATACAGCTTTGATGTACTCCTTTCCCAATTTGGAACCAGTCTATTGTTCCATGCCCAGTTCTAACTGTTGTTTCTTAACCTGCATACAGATTTCTCAGGAGACAAGTCAGGTGGTCTGGTATTCCCATCTCTTTAAGAATTTTCCAGAAGAATTCAATCATAAATCTCATACAACATGCTCAGATCAGTGCTTGGCATATTTGTAGTTTCTCAAGAATTTTGACTTCTGTTATCTTAGTGCAGAAAACAAATCACTTTGAATATGAACCATTTGATCAGTGGTGTATCAATCTCTTTCTCCCACTTTGAGCACTGTACCACAACCAGAAAGAGTTGGGGTCTGATTAACCATTTCATAAATTCCATTTATTGGGATTTAAACACAATCATTTCCATTCCGTTAATTAGTTGAGTTAGTTCTTGCTTTATTTCAGTACCTGCAATGGCTCCTGAAACTACATACCGTCTTTCTGTCAGCTTTGTACCTAAACTCTTGACTTCTGGATGTGTACCCACTTTCTAACCAGAAACACAAAATATACTTAAAAAAAAAAAGTTGTGTCCATTGAAGAGAGCCAGGAAAACACAGGAAAGTTCAGAATAGGATATTTAGAGCATAGATACTAATGTTATTTTTATTTTTCTCCCTCATAGTCTCTTTTTTTCCTCTGAAAGTCTGAAAGAGAAAGTCACTCAGTTGTGTCCGACTCTTTGTGACCCCATGGACTATAGTCTATGGAATTCTCCAGACCAGAATACTGGAGTGGGTAGCCTTTCCCTTCTCCAGGGGAATCTTCCCAACCAAGGAATCGAACGCAGGTCTCCTGCATTGCAGGTGGATTATTTACCAGCTAAGCCACAAGGGAAGCGCAAGAGTACTGGAGTGGGTGGCCTTTCCCTTCTCCAGCAGATCTTCCTGACCCAGAAATCAAACTGGGTTCTCCCACATTACAGGTGGATTGTTTACCAACTGAGCTATGAGGGAAGCTCTTTTTCCCCTTACATATATTTATTTAAGTGACTATGTATAATACTATATATGATGGTAGTATGCTCTGATAAACTTCCTGGCCTGAAATCAGTAAATAAATACAATTTTCCCTGACTTCCACAATGCCCGGTTAGAAGCTTCTGTTATTTCATCTGCAGACAGCAGAGGCTTGACCTCAAGTAGCTTTGGGGTTTTTTCTGGCTTCCTCTTGCTTTGCTCCCAATGCACTTTACTCTTTCCACTCACTGAAAAATGACCTCATCTTTTCAGATTGAAAACATACCCACTGTTGCTGTTCTTTTTTGAGATTAATACAGACACTGCCTCTGTCACCCCAGTTCCTTTTTTGACATAGAGTGACCATTTGGAGTTTCAATTGATTCTTAGCAAGAAGGAAAAACACTTCCTTAAGCAGCCACCTCAAGTTCTTTACCTGAGACCTTGGATGAACTTCAGAAGATTTCTGTGTAAAGCTGATGGAGTATAAGAGAAAATTCCAAAGCTTTCATCAGGTTTTTAAAAATTTAATTAATTATGACTCTTAAATTTTTTTTTCATTTTATACTGAAGTGTAGTTGATTAACAATGTTGTGTTAGTTTCAGATGACAGCAAAGTGATTCAGTTATACATATATATATCTATTCATTTTCAGATTGTTTTCCTATTCAGGTTATCCTAGAACTTGAGAAGGTTCTTTACTTAAAGTCTATAACTTGAGAAATTTCAAGACCTACTGGTATCAGTAATAATTATTCTCAGGTGAACAAGGTTAGAATAAGAACTAACAAGGATTTGGCACCGCACTAAAATATCCAAAGAAACAAATGTATCCTATAACATTAAATCTATCATTAATTTATAAAATATAGTAGAAATTAATGTCTGAGATTAGACGTTTATTTTATTAAGAAGGAATGTCTCTCACAATTTGATTAAGCCAAAAAATAATAAGCAACAGACATAGTTACTTACGATGTGCTGCAGTGCTGTGCTTAGTCGTCGCTCAGTCGTGTCCAACTCTTTGAGACCCCAAGGACTGTAGCACACCAGGATCCTCTGTCCATGGAGTTTTCCAGGCCAGATTACTGGAGTGGGTTGCCATTTGCTACTTCAGGGGATCTTTCTGACCCATGGGTCAAACCTGAATCTCTTGCATCTCCTTCATTGGCAGGCGGATTCTTTACCACATGTAGTACATTCTAACACATAGACAGCCAGCACTGGGATAAACCCTGCTATGAGTTGGGGAGTTTGGAGGGTAATTTCCTAGCACTTAGTGCTGGAGCAGTTAAATAATCTGATGGATGGCTATCCACTCTGCAAGTGAATGCATGACAGGATACTCTGGAGAAGCCAGAAGCTTCAGTCTTGAAATCAGAGGAGAGTCAGCTAACAGTTAATTTAAAAAAAATATATGATCTAATGTTTTATGGGGCCTGAATGAAATAGAGAAAGTTTTTGATTTCTTGTAACTTGTCTCTGGTGATGCTCAAGAGGGCCTTTCCTGACTCTGTCAAAACCAACAACGTAATTCATGTCGTATAAGGAAAATCTCCCTCAGGGCCATCTGTGCACTGACCTAAGTACTGGCACAGAAGAAACCTTACCTTCAAAGGATGGATCTATGTCTCACAGAATCAAAACAAAAAACAGAAAAATTTGTTCTTGTCAGTGGAATAGAAAAACCTTTTTATATTTTATATAGTATGCTTACAGGAAAATCAGAACACTCAAATACAGTGCTGAACACTATATGGGAATACAAAAAATAATTAAATGACAATCGATTTGAATTTAAAAGTAATAGTCACTAGACTTCAATTACTCATTGGACAACAGTGTTTTCCAAAGCCCATTTGAATTGCAGCTCTAATATAATAACATTCAAACTTTTAAGTTTTTTGTGTGTGTGTGTGTGTGTGTGTGTGTGTGTTTTTCTCTGTGTAGATACTAACAGGGCTCTGCTGCCTTTGGATAACATGAAGGATGGAAAGAGTAAAACTCACACTGATTCAAACCTCCAGTGGACCAGACATGAATCTCTATAGTTATGATCTAATCTTAAAGAGTAAGATTTTAAATTGCCTTCGTTTTGATATTTTATTTAGTGTGCGTGTGTGCCAAGTCGCTTTAGTCATGTCTGACTTCTTGTGACCCTACAGATTGTATCCCACCAGGCTCCTCTGTCCATAGGATTCTGCAGTCAAGAATACTGAAGTGGGTTACCATGCCCTCCTCCAGGGGATTTTCCTGACACAGGGCTCAAACAACATCCACATCTCTTCTGTCTCATGCATTGGCAGGCAGGTTCTTTACTGCTAGTACCACCTGAGAAGCCCCCTTTTATTTAGTAGTAATATTAAATTGTTCTCAGCATTAAACTAATATTACAGACTAAGTATAATTTGTAGTTTCCCCCTACCTTTATTGAGGTATGATTGACATAAAATTGTGTATAGCTAAAGTATACAATGTGATGATTTGATAAACATATACATTGCAAAATTATTACCACAATCAAGTAAATTAACACTTTCATCACCTCATATGGCCATATTTTTTTCTTTTTGGTGAGAGTGCTTAAGATCTATTCTCTTAGAAAATTTCAGGTATACTGTGCAGTCTGGAAGATCCTACTGAAGAAGAAAATGGCAACCCACTCCAGTACTCTTGCCTGGAGAATCCCATGGACAGAGGAGCCTGGTGGGCTACAGTCCATGGGGTCACACAGAATTGGACACAACTGAATGACTGAGCACACACACATTGTTAACTATAGTTACCATGCTTTATATTAGACCCTCAGAACTTACTCGTCTTATAGAAAGCTTGTCCTCTTTGGCCAACATTTCTGCATTTTCTTAGAATTAAAAATATAACATCTTAGAACTGAGTAGAACCCTAAAAACCATCTAATCAAGATATTCAGTAATATTCCTCATTACGTTTGGTTCTGGGAGATTTCTTATGGACAAGGATGACTAAGCGATTCCTTATCTCAGCTAGGGGAACCTGAGATAATGGGTTCTGAATTGTACAGGGTTCTTGACTTAACTTGTAGTAACTTGGTGATTTTTTCTGTATATATTTTATATATTTTTCTGTTTTATATATTGGCATATTTTTATCTCTGACAATATTTCAAAAATTTTGAAAACTGTATTTTATTCCAGATCTCTCAATGAGGAAACTAGACCCAAAGAGAATAAGTACTTTGTTCACAGAACATGTTGATTTAATAACAATGGTAAGAATATTTGTCTTGATGTCATTCCTGTATGTTATATAAATACTCTCATTTCAGATGATTGAAAAGTTGAAGCCTAACTAAGCTTTTCTTATATTTGCATGGATTACCTTAAGAGTGTCTGACGTGTGCATTTTACTGTCTGCAAACAAATAATTTTCACTTACCAAAAATGGTGGTGGCTCCTTACCAAGCTACAATATCTCCTTTCTATTAAAATAACCACATGTTACTTTAGTAACTGCTTTTATCTAAATTATAAAAACAGGTATGTAGAAAACAATTATTACTGTCTGTCTCTAAATTATTTCTTAAACCCCAAGTCTTTCTTAATTAATATAAAATTATTCATAAAAGTTATTTTTTTCAACATATTACATATTTTGGTGGAAAATCAAATATTTCTTATATAGTCTCAAACTCAAAATTAGAGCTTCCAAATTTTAGTAAAATTCTATCTCTGACTTATCTCTCTGATTGTTTTACATGTGGTAGGGTGAGGGTCAGATGAGATTTTGCTTTGCTTCATTTTGTTGTTTAAGTTTTTGTCACTAGTCTTAAGCTCTTACAATGGAACTTTTCTCAATAAACTTATATATTTCCATGTATAAGGAAGGGCTTTCTCAGGTGGCACTAATGGTAAAGAACCTGCCCACTAGTGCTGGAGATATAAGAGACATGAGTTCAATCCCTGGGTCACAAAGATCCCCTGGAGAAGGACACAGCAACCCACTCCAGTATTATTTGGAGAATCCCATGGATAGAGGAGCCTGGTGGGCTACAGTCCACAGCGTCACAAAGAGTCGGACACAACTGAAGCAACTTAGAATGCACACACATATAGAAAGAAACATCATTATTTTTGTTACAGTTAGTCTACACCATTAATGTCAATGGCAAAGATATCAAGGGATTACTATAACAGTTTTAACAGATGCAAATTACTGTCTCTCTCCAGTACCTCTTTCTTGTTCTGGGAAGAGTAGCACCCTCTTTTCAAGATTCACTTTTCTCCAGTCCTGGCCAACATCCCTATTATGATCCAGCATTGGTTGCCATTTTCTTTTTTTTCTTTTCTTTAATTTTTGGTGTATAGTTGATTTTTAACATTAGTATCAGGTGTGCAGCAGAGTGATTCAGTATTTTTGCAGATTATATCCCATTTAGGTTATTAGAAGATAATGGCTATAATTCCTTGTGTTATACAGTATATCCTTATTGCTTCTGTATTTTATGAAAGTGAAAGTTGCTTAGTCATGTCCTACTCTTTGCAACCCCATGGACTGTATAGTCCATGGAATTTTCTGGGCCAGAATACTGGAGCGGGTAGCCTTTTCCTTCTCCAGCGGGTCTTCCCAACCCTGGATCAAACCCAGGTCTCCTGCATTGCAGGCAGATTCTCTATCAGCTGAGCCAAAAGGGAAGCCCAAGAATATTGGAGTGGGGAGCCTATCCATTCTCCAGTGAATCTTCCCAACCCACGAATCGAACCAGGGTCTCCTGTACTGCAGGTGGGTTCCTTACCAACTGAGCTCTCAGGGAAGCCCTATGTATTTTATACATAGTAGTTTGTATCTTAATCTAGCACCCCCAATTTGTCTTGCCTCCTTCCCCTATCCCATTTGGTAACCACAATTTTCTTTTCTACATCTGTGAGTCTGTTTCTACTTTGCATATACATTCATTGATATTACTTTTCAGATCCCACATATAAGTAATATCATACAGTATTTTTCTCTGTATGACTTATTTCACTAAGCATGATATTCTCTAAGTTCATGCATGATGCTGCAATGGCAGGAGTTCGTTCTTTTTAATGCCATTTTCTTACATTACCTCACTTCTTGGTAAAAATGCTTGGTGCAGGAATGGGCCTGTGACAGAAGCCATCTTATGTCCTTCCTTAGGAATTAAAAAAAAAAGAACTAAAAATGACCTTTAGTTTCTCTTGATAACACTGAAAAGATAAATAGGAGTTACTAGAAGGCATGATATGAGCAGTGGTAAATGAAATTTATAGACAAGAAAAAATAGACAGAGGGATACGCAGAGAGAAACAAAGAGACAACTTAGTGGTAGATAGTCCCAAGCTCCAAAAGACCCAGAATCTAGTTTCAACTTTATTTTTTGTTGTTTCATTTTCACTAGAGCAAATTTGGAAAACTCAGCAGTGGCCGCAGGACTGGAAAAGGTCAGTTTTCATTCCAATCCCAAAGAAAGGCAATGCCAAAGAATGCTCAAACCACTGCACAATTGCACTCGTCTCACACGCTAGTAAAGTAATGCTCAAAATTCTCCAAGCCAGGGTTCAGCAATATGTGAACCGTGAACTCCCTGATGTTCAAGCTGGTTTTAGAAAAGGCAGAGGAACCAGAGATCAAATTGCCAACATCCGCTGGATCACCGAAAAAGCAAGAGAGTTCCAGAGAAACATCCTATTTCTGCTTTATTGACTATGCCAAAGCCTTTGACTGTGTGGATCACAATAAACTGTGGAAAATTCTGAAAGAGATGGGAATACCAGACCACCCGACCTGCCTCTTGAGAAACCTATGTGCAGGCCAGGAAGCAACAGTTAGAACTGGACATGGAACGACAGACTGGTTCCAAATAGGAAAAGGAGCACGTCAAGGCTGTATATTGTCACCCTGCTTATTTAACTTCTATGCAGAGTACATCATGAGAAATGCTGGGCTGGAAGAAGCACAAGCTGGAATCAAGATTGCCGGGAGAAATATCAATAACCTCAGATATGCAGATGACACCACCCTTATGAAACTGAAAGAGGAGAGTGAAAAAGTTGGCTTAAAGCTCAACATTCAGAAAACGAAGATCATGGCATCCGGTCCCATCACTTCATGGGAAATAGATGGGGAAACAGTAGAAGCAGTGTCAGGCTTTATTTTGGGGGGCTCCAAAATCACTGCAGATGGTGATTGCACCCATAAAATTAAAAGACACTTACTCCTTGGAAGGAAAGTTATGACCAACCTAGATAGCATATTCAAAAGCAGAGACATTACTTTGCCAGCAAAGGTCCGTCTAGTCAAGGCTATGGTTTTTCCAGAAGTCATGTATGGATGTAAGAGTTGGACTGTGAAGAAGGCTGAGCGCTGAAGAACTGATGCTTTTGAACTGTGGTGTTGGAGAAGACTCTTGAGAGTCCCTTGGACTGCAAGGAGATCCAACCAGTCCATTCTGAAGGAGATCAGCCCTGGGTGTTCTTTGGAAGGAATGATGCTCAAGTTGAAACTCCAGTACTTTGGCCACCTCATGTGAAAAGTTGACTCATTGGAAAAGACTCTGATGCTGGGAGGAATTGGGGGCAGGAGGAGAAGGGGATGACAGAGGATGAGATGGCTGGATGGCATCACCGACTAGATGGATGTGAGTCTGAGTGAACTCCAGGAGTTGGTGATGGACAGGGAGGCCTGGCGTGCTGCGATTCATGGGGTCGCAGAGTCGGCCACGACTGAGCAACTGAACTGAACTGAACTGAAATAATGTACCTTTTATCTTCTACGCTGTTAATCATTTGGAATTCTGCCCCTGGCAACCAATAACTCTGTTATTACATCCCTATTCTCTTTTCAGCAAATAAATTATCTATTTTTACTGTCATTTTTATTCAAGTATGTTTTAATTATTATCTTGGAGCCAATTTTCATTTAGACAGTTATTTTTAAACATCATATTTTAAAATGTAATTGATTAATCAAATCTTTGTGATAATGTTTTTTAATAGATTAAACATTATCAATTCATGGTAATTTACTTTTACAACCCTATAAAATCACAAAGGTGAAATGTTACTTGACTACAGTTAATGATAATTTCAACCTCATATATTAATTATATCAAACAAGCATCATTAGATTTGTGAGGAATATGCAAAATATTCAGGATAAAAAAATCAGCATAGTGGTAAAGTTAAATCTCCAAAAAATGTTTCTAGAGAAGGGAGAATGTTGGTAAAGAATGTATAACAACTAATAATTAAAATATAAATTTTTACAAGAGATCTCTTTTTTGTGAAAATTTAAACAGACACAAAGTTATCCATATGCTAGTCTCGTTCACCAGTATATTACTTAAGGAGAAAAAGCACAGTTGAACTAGCACATTGAGAAAATGTTCATAAACAATATAAGCAAGTACAGGTTCAGTGACGCCATCTAAATCTGGGAGAATGATATTAATGATTGGAAATATCTGCTCTTTTATTTCCTCCATCTGTTTAAATGTCATTAGTCTTCTCATTACTCTTGCTCTACAAAGATCTCTGCAAGCGACTATTACAACTGCCAGAAAAACTTATTACTTCACCTTCAGGCTTATATATTCAACTGTCCAAACATTTTCATTCAGATGCTCAAAACACACCCAAACCCAACCTTATTCCCAGACTATGCACATTGTATTCCAGAGAAAATCTGCGTTATCTGTGTTTGCAATTTTAGTTGATGGTGCTTCTATCTACAGTCATCCAAACCAGAAACACGCAAGGGTCTCCCTACCTCCCTCACATCTGCAACCAACAATATACCATTCATTGATTAACCGTTCATTGATTAATGCTCTCACATGGCCTGCCCTGATGTGACATCCCTTAGCAACAATTCTAGTTGCTAAGGGAAACTCTCAAGACACAAAGTGTCAGTGCTGACAAACCTCCAGTTTATCACAGGAAAAAGGTATGATATAGTTACAGCATTAAAATAAGGATGTGTGTCACAGCCAAAGGCTGCTCACGGCAAAGTATCTGGAGAAGCCAGAAGTGAGATCACCTGTCCTGTCTCCCCGAGGGCTATTCCATGACACACTTTCCTTCTTGAACCAGAAACCACTAATGTGTGAATGGAACTCTTCCGAATAAGAAAACCCAAAATTTAGTTTCAGTTGGGGTTCCTTATACCCTGCCTGTCATGTAGGCATATTCTGGATACTTAAGGCAGGGTCTTACCGAGACTTGAGGCCAATCACAAATCTTGTTTAGAAGCTGATACAAACTTCCCTGAACCTTCAATGCCTTGTGGCCACCATGCAGCGCTGTTAATTAGTATGTCACATGCTGACTAGGAGTCAGTATATTTGTCATTTTTACTGAAATAAATTCAGGCCTGCTGAACTTAATCCTCAAATCACAGAACCCCATCTCCTTTCAAGTAAGGCTTAAATCTCTTAATATGTCATCAAGATCCAAGATCCACTGTGACTGGTATCTATCAGCCTCATAACATTCAGTTATAGTTTGTATGCTGTTAACAACAGTTCCCAGGTGATGTAGTGCTAAAGAATCCACCTGCCAATGCAGGAGACGCAAGAGACTTGGGTTCAATCTCTGGGTAAGGAAGAATCCCTGGAAAAGGAAATAGCAAACTGCTGCAGTATTCTTACCTGGAAAATTCCATGGACAGAGGAGCCTTATGGGCTACAGTCTACTGGGTCGCAAAGTCAGAGATGACTGAGCACTGAGCTCTCACCCAACAATGAATTGCCTGCTGTTCTCTATGTGTGCAGTGGTTTAATGCAAGCCTTGAGAGTCGGTTTTTCTTTTTTGTGATACAAGTGCCTGTCTTAAGCTTTGAGTGGCAAGGAGTTCACTTCACAGATGGATATCTAAAATAAACACATTGCCCCAGGCACACAGTTCGATAAATCACCAGGCTACTCACCCCACCCCCTACCTGCAACCCCAGGCTCCTTCAGTTTAGAGATCTTGATTGATTTTGATAACTATTTGGACTGCTTTTTTTTCCCCCTTCTTCTCACTCTTCAAATTCCTGCTTTTATGTTTTAAACTCAACAATATAGAGTGATTGGAAAGATCCCCTGGAGAAGGGAATGGCCACCCACTCCGGTATTCTTGCCTGGAGAATTCCATGGCAGAGGAGCCTGGTGGGTTACAGTCCATGGGGTAACAAAGAATCAGATGCAACTGAGTGACTAACACTTTCATTTTTTTCAACACTTTTAATAGAGAGTGATCCCAAGCTTCCCAGGTAGTGTTAGTGGTAAAGAAACTGTCTGCCAGCGCAGGAGATGTAAGAGTCGTAGGTTCAATCCCTGGGTCAGGAAGATCCCCTAGAGAAAGGAATGGCAGCCCACTCCAATATTCTTGCCTGGAGAATCCCATGGACGGAAGAGCCTGGCGGGCTACAGTCCACGGGGTCGCGAAGAGTCAGACACAACTGAAGCAACTTAACCCAGGTCACCACATTCAACCCCAATAAAGGCATAACCTCAGGCCCACTTTCCCTCTTCCCCTACCCCAGGACCTCTTTGTGTCCAGGACTTATAAGTAGTGAATGTTTTCCCCAAAACTTCCTGATGGTTATTGCTGAAGGTGTCTGATGTCATCATAAGTGCCAGTCCAGCCACGACATGGGAAGTTGATAGGCTGAGACTGGTTGGTACTCAACAAATGTTGTCTCATATATCCGTGCTCAGAGTCTCCATTAGTGTCTAACAAAATAAAAAGCAATGCATTTTAAGTCATTCATGACCAGGAAAAGAAAAGATGCATTGTTTTTTGTATTTCTAAGGCAATACATGGTACATATGGGTGTGCTGCTCCAGGGCATTTATCATATAACCCAGAGTTTCCTGCTATGAATTTGGCTCATTTTTTGGGTTATATGCTACAAATTAAGCAGCCTGTTATTTGGCTTTTATATACCAGCAGTATTTGTGCTGACAAGATATTGCCAAGAGCCTGTGGCATGGCTTGCTGAGAGGTAGGAGGCATATTACAGATTTTTAGGTGTTTGGAACAAAACTCATGTGCACTTTTTAATGTAGTACTTTGGAGAAATTGCTCTTGGCAATATAATAACTTTTGAAAAAGACAGCCTATCTTAAAGCACCAGGTAGTAACAATGCAACTCAAAACCACTCAATATCAACTGGATATGATTTCATCCTCCTAGACAGAAAGTCAGGCAGAACTGATAGCCCCATGTGAAACTGTACTCAGAGCCAGGCTATAAAGGCCCTGTGGTCACATGTAAATTGCATGAGATACTTGCTCACAGGACCAGCATGCCTAATCCTAATCACTGTCATCCCTCCTTCAATGGATCTGTATGACCTTATGGAATGATCTTTAAAACAACTGAGTGTGAAAAACTTATGACCTGATTTTTAGATTGTTCTGCATGATTTGACATTAATCATCAGAAATAGAATAGAGAAATTCTCCTCAAAAGAACATCATTCTGTTGTCCACTTTGCATGAGACAGAGGGACAGAGATAAAGATTTCCCAGATTCCTGGGTTTAGACCTTAAAGTCAAAACTTTCCAGTTTGAAGAAGAGAATTTTTTTTGACAAAGTCTAGTAAGGAGGTCAGTGGGAGAAACGTTTGGAATAACCCCAGAGCACAAATAATTGTTTTCAATTGAAACAAATAATTGTTTTCAATGTGAATGCTTATCAAAAGAATGACATAGAAGAATGGAAAGAATAACTCTCCTGTTAAATAAATCAACCTTCTGTGTTGAATACTGCTCATTGTTAAATGGAATCTCTTCTCACCCCTTCAATATTTTTTTCTTATCACAAGAATTAGAAGGAAAAAAATTTACATTTTTCATGACTCATATACTTAAGATTGTGAATAAAAGTTGGGTTCTTCCAGGGAGATGGAGATGTCTGATATTTGAAAGATGGAAGTAAGGCAGAAGCCAGCTTCTGACAGCTGTGGTGGTGGACAGGCAGCTTTTTACAGATGAGCAAGTTTATGGTGGTGAAGCTCCATGTTCTAATGTTTAGTCAACAACTTCACGAATGTGTGGCAGTTGTATTGGAGCAGCAGAGGCAGGAAAAGTAGCACTTCCAGATAATAATAACACAGTGGCAGAGTGCATCATGAGAAACACTGGGCTGGAAGAAACACAAGCTGGAATCAAGATTGCCAGGAGAAATATTAACAACCTCAGGTTGTTAATGACAGATGACACCACCCTTATGGGAGAAAATGAAGAGGAACTAAAAAGCCTCTTGATGAAAGTGAAAGAGGAGAGTGAAAAAGTTGGCTTAAAGCTCAACATTCAGAAAATGAAGATCATGGCATCCAATCCCATCACTTCATGGGAAATAGATGGGGAAACACTGGAAACAGTGCCAGACTTTATTTTGGGGGGCTCCAAAATCACTGCAGATGGTGACTGCAGCCATGAAATTAAAAGACGCTTACTCCTTGGAAGAAAAGTTATGACCAACCTAGACAGCATATTCAAAAGCAGAGATATTACTTTGCCAACTAACATCCACCTAGTCAAGACTATGGTTTTTCTTGTGGTCATGTATGGATGTGAGAGTTGGACTGTGAAGAAGGCTGAGTGCTGAAGAATTGATGCTTTTGAACTGTGGTGCTGGAGAAGACTCTTGAGAGTCCCTTGGACTGCAAGGAGATCCAACCAGTCCATTCTGAAGGAGATCAGCCCTGGGATTTCTTTGGAAGGAATGATGCTAAAGCTGAAACTCCAGTATTTTGGCCACCTCATGTGAAGAGTTGACTCATTGGAAAAGACTCTGATGCTGGAAGGGATTAAGGGCAGGAGGAGAAGGGGACGACAGAGGATGAGATGGCTGGATGGCATCACTGACTCGATGGAAGTGAGTCTGAGTGAACTCCGGGAGTTGGTGATGGACAGGGAGGCCTGGCGTGCTGCAATTCATGGGGTCGCAGAGTCGGACACGACTGAATGACTGAACTGAACTGAGTAACACTGAATCTACAGTCCAGTTAATGCCCCTGATTTCCATGCCTCTGATTTCCATAAATCACATACCAGTGATTTATGTGTCTGTTTTCCTGTTTTGGGCTTCCCTGGTAGCTCAGACGGTAAAGCGTCTGCCTACGATGCAGGAGACCCAGTTTTGATCCCTGGGTAGGGAATATCCCCTGGAGAAGGAAATAGCAACTCACTCCAGTATTCATTTTTGGAAAATGCCATGGACCGAGGAGCCTGGTGGCTACAGTCCATGGGGTCGCAAATAGTCAGACACGACTGAGCGATTTCGCTTCTTCATTTTTCCTGTTTTAGATCCTTTTTGTCCTTGAGATAGAGTTGTTTCCTTTTCCTGCATAGATTAACCGCACATGCAGATTCTTTCCTGACATCTCAAGATTTGTTCAGTAGTGTCCTTATGAGGCAAGTAGACAAATTTTTAGGGATAGAGATTAGATGTGTTCTCAACACTGTGTCTCCTTCCTTTCACCAAGCTTTCTGCAGTTTTCACCACTATTGAGAGCTCTGTGCTTAGTGCCAGTAGCTCACCTTTAGACCCCAAACTGTTCCCTTATACAGACCAGTCAGCCACCTAGCAGCATTATATTCTCTTCTTCACGGATAGCCTGAAATCATTTCTATACGAGTACAAAACTAATTCTTAATTTGACTTCCTTTCTTGCCCCTCGTGTTCTACATCATCATACCATTTCTCCCCTTGCTTTCATCAAACACTAGAAAACGTCTAGTAATTGAATAATTCAAACTATAATAACTCTTTGCTGGTACCTCTATTACTTGTTCACCTATTATTCACTACATTATTCATAATTTCTCAGTGGATGAACTCTTCTGGGTTTGTGTGTGCATGTGTGCTGTGAATGTATGTGAGACAGTCATGAATTAAAAAAAAAAACAAGAAGTATGATGGGGATAAGCCATCTAAATAGAGTGAAAAATACACAGAATATTATCCTTTTTTTCAAATTACTTATGGTCTAATAGGAACCAGAAATCATACACATGTGACCACATGCATCTTCAAAAGTAATCATCCACTGAATGAATATTAATTATATTGTGACCAATTGGAGAAAGTAAAAAATGGAATAAATACAAGAGTAAATTTTTAAATCTAATTTGGAGAATTTATTATTTTAGAGATTTTTTTTCTCATTTGCTTATTTAACTTACATGCAGAATACATCATGAGAAACACTAGACTGGAAGAAGCACAAGCTGGAATCAAGATTGCTCAGAGAAATAGCAATAACCTCATATATGCAGATGACACTACCCTTATGGCAGAAAGTGAGGAGGAACTAAAAAGCCTCTTGATGAAAGTGAAAGAGGAGAGTGTAAGAGTTGGCTTAAAGCTCAACATTCAGAAAACAAAGATCATGGCATCTGGTCCCATCACTTCATGGGAAATAGATGGGGAAACAGTGAAAACAGTGTCAGACTTTATTTTTTTGGGCTCCAAAATCGCTGCAGATGACGATTGCAGCCATGAAATTAAAAGACGCTTACTCCTTGGAAGAAGAGTTATAACCAACCTAGATAGCATTTGAAAAGCAGAGACATTACTTTGCCAACAAATGTCCGTCTAGTCAGGGCTATGATTTTTCCAGTGGTCATGCATGGATGTGAGAGTTGGACTGTGAAGAAAGCTGAGCACTGAAGAATTTATGCTTTTGAACTATGGTGTTGGAGAGTCCCTCGGACTGCAAGGAGATCCAACCAGTCCATTCTAAAGATCAGTCTTGGGTGTTCACTGGAAGGACTGATGCTGAGGCTGAAACTCCAGTACTTTGGCCACCTCATGCAAAGAGTTGACTCCTTGGAAAAGACCCTGATGCTGCGAGGGATTAGGGGCAGGAGGATAAGGGGACGATAGAGGATGAAATGGCTGGATGGCATCACCAACTCGATGGAGGTGAGTTTGAGTGAACTCTGGGAATTGGTGATGGATAGGGAGGCCTGGAGCACTGTGATTCATGGGGTTGCAAAGAGTCAGACACGACTGTGCAACTGAACTGAACTGAAGGGAAACATTGGCATAGATGTATATATGTATATGTATAGACGTTAATCTTTGAACTCTACA
The DNA here is from genome assembly GCF_042477335.2 of Ovis canadensis. Lineage (NCBI taxonomy): Eukaryota > Metazoa > Chordata > Mammalia > Artiodactyla > Bovidae > Ovis > Ovis canadensis. The sequence goes on along the minus strand of NC_091250.1, from coordinate 37,279,241 downwards.
CCCTTCCTAAATTTGTCACATTTTTAATATAAAAGAGAGCCATAGGAAAAAGACAATTTCAGTCAAAAATTTTGTCATCTCAATTCATTATAACTCTACTTACCTCAAGAACAACACAAATGAATAAACAAATACAATTCTTCTACTTTGATATTATTTTCTTGTGAGTGAGTTGTTTTAATAAAGTATAATTGTGATAATCAAAATCCAGAATGAAATTATAGTGATTTAAAACTGCTGCCAAGATGGTCATTATATAATCTTGGCAATCTGGGACTGCTTAGCATTATTTTATATCAAGCAAGAGCTATAATTAGTGCTATTTTGCAAAAAAAAAAAAAAAAAGGCTGATGGTGACTTTCCACACCCTGCCAAGTTAACCTGTCATTCTATTCTTCAGTTTTGCTCTATAATTTTTATTAATTTAAATCAAGTCTCTATAATGATAAAATTAATCTTTTTAAAAAATCTGTAAAATATATGGTAAGGAGTTACATAAACATAGTTCTCTTGGAAGAGGAGGAACACTTTTGCCAAAGCCTTCTTAAGTATTTTTTTTTTAGTTTTTTATTTTTTAAATTTTAAAATCTTTAATTCTTACATGCGTTCCCAAACATGAAACCCCCTCCCACCTCCCTCCCCACAACATCTCTCTGGGTCATCCCCATGCACCAGCCCCAAGCATGCTGCACCCTGCGTCAAAGCCTTCTTAAGTATTGTATGATATATCCTTCTAGATAGAATGGCAGACAGGTTGTCTTCCAGTTATAGTTATAGTAATATTAATACTGCTCCCCTGCACTTCAGTAAGCCAGAGAATAGCCCGGATCATTTTAAGCAATGTCATTTCAAGAATAGATTTATATTATTTTCATAGAAAAAGATACCTATTTAGAGGATAGCTTTGGATAAATTCCTTTAAAAATAAGGGGGGAAGAAAGAAAGTGCATCTCATTAAATGCTACATGAAAGTGATAGTGAAGTCAGTCGTGTCTGACTCTTTGTGACCCCGTGGACTATAGCCTGCCAGGATCCTCCATCCATGGGATTTTCCAGGTAAGAATACTGGAGTGGGTTGCCATTTCCTTCTCCAGGAGATTTTCCCGACCCAGGGGTTGAAGGTGGCTCAGAGGTTAAAGCGTCTGCCTGGAATGTGGGAGACCCGGGTTTGATCTCTGGGTTGGGAAGATACCCTGGAGAAGGAAATGGCAACCCACTCCAGTACTCTTGCCTGGAGAATCCCATGGAGGGAGGAGCCTTGTGGGCTACAGTCCATGGGGTAGCAAAGAGTCAGACACGACTGAGCGATTTCACTTCACCTCACTTCTCCTACATTGTAGGCAGACACATTGCCGTCTGAGCCACCAGGGAAGTTACTACATATGGCATATGAAATGCTACATATGTCACATTGAAAGCCCAGAGTTCCCTTCTTTTCTGTACTAAAACTATATCCAGAGCTTAACTCCAAAAACAAAATCTCTCTCCTTATGTGGAAGATATTTATTAGTTTAATTTGAGCCATTATTGAGTGAACTGAATCTTGATGCATTTTAAAAAGTTTTCAACAAATTTAATGAATGATTTGTTACTACTGTATTTGCAGATTGATCCAAAAATATTTTTAGAAGAAACACAAGTGAGCTCAGCAAATAAAAAATAAATGAATATTTATGAAGCACTCCAAATTATGGTAATGATATGAGGCCTTGTGGAGCAATGCATTTTATTTTTTTAATTGAATAAATTTAATGTGTAACATTGTATAAGTTTAAGGTGTACAGCATGGTATTTTGATGAATTTATATATTGTAATATGATCACAATAGAGATATTTATCATATTACATAATTATACTTATATAATATATATAACTGTCTATTGTGCATTAGATCTCTGTGGCTTATTTACTATTAATTGCAAGTGTGTATTCTTAAACACTATCACTCTTCTTCCCTCCAGTTCCTTTTTCTACATTCCCATCTTAAACAAATCAGTAAGCCCTTTTTGTGTCTCTCTGACTTCATTCTCTTATCTCTCTGGTAATTTATTTATTTATTTTATTTTTCCAGGCTATTTATTTTTTTACTTTACAATACTGTATTGGTTTTGCCATACATTGACATGAATCCACCACAGGTGTACATGAGTTCCCAACCCTGAACCCCCCCTCCCACCACCCTTCCTATATCATCTCTCTGGGTTATCCCAGTGCACCAGCCGCAAGCATCCTGTATCCTGTATTGAACCTAGACTGGTGATTCTTTTCTTACATGATAGTATACATGTTTCAATGCCATTCTCCCAAATCATCCCACCCTCTCCCTCTCCCACAGAGTCCAAAAGTCTGTTCTTTACATCTGTGTCTCTTTTGCTGTCTTGCATACAGGGTTATCATTACCATCTTTCTAAATTCCATATATATGAGTTAGTATACTGTATTGGTGTTTTTCTTTCTGGCTTACTTCAGTCTGCATAATAGGCTCCAGTTTCATCCACCTCATTAAAACTGATTCAAATGTATTCTTTTTAATGGCTGAGTAATACTCCATTGTGTATATGTACCACTCCTTTCTTATCCATTCATCTGCTGATGGACATCTAGGTTGCTTCCATGTCCTGGCTGTTACAAACAGTGCTGCAATGAACATTGGGGTACACGTGTCTCTTTCAAAATCTGGTTTCCTCGGTGTGTATGCCCAGCAGTGGGATTGCTGGGTCATAAGGCAGTTCTATTTGCAGTTTTTTGAGGAATCTCCACACTGTTCTCCATAGTGGCTGTACTAGTTTGTATTCCCACCAACAGTGTAAGAGGGTTCCCTTTTCTCCACACCCTCTCCAGCATTTATTGCTTGTAGACTTTTGGATCACAGCCATTCTGACTGGTGTGAAATGGTACCTCATTGTGGTTTTGATTTGCATTTCTCTAATAATGAATGATGTTGAGCATCTTTTCATCTGTTTGTTAGCCATCTGTATGTCTTCTTTGGAGAAATGTCTATTTAGTTCTTTGGCCCATTTTTTGATTGGGTCATTTATTTTTCTGGAATTGAGCTGCATAAGTTGCTTGTATATTTTTGAGATTAGTTGTTTATCAGTTGCTTCATTTGCTATTATTTTCTCCCATTCTGAAGGATGTCTTTTCACCTTGCTTATATTTTCCTTTGTTGTGCAGAAGCTTTTAATTTTAATTAGATCCCATTTGTTTATTTTTGCTTTTATTTCCAGTATTCTGGGAGGTGGATCATAGAGGATCCTGCTGTGATTTATGTCAGAGAGTGTTTTGCCTATGTTCTCCTCTAGGATTTTTATAGTTTCTGGTCTTACATTTAGATCTTTAATCCATTTTGAGTTTATTTTTGTGAATGGTGTTGGAAAGTGTTCTAGTTTCATTCTTTTACAAGTGGTTGACCAGTTTTCCCAGCACCACTTGTTAAAGAGATTGTCTTTACTCCATTGTATATTCTTGCCTCCTTTGCCAAAGATAAGGTGTCCATAGGTGTGTGGATTTATCTCTGGGCTTTCTATTTTGTTCCATTGATCTATATGTCTGTCTTTGTGCCAGTACCATACTGTCTTGATGACTGTGGCTTTGTAGTAGAGCCTGAAGTCAGGCAGGTTGATTCCTCCAGTTCCATTCTTCTTTCTCAAGATTGCTTTGGCTATGCGAGGTTTTTTGTATTTCCATACAAATCGTGAAATTATTTGTTCTGGCTCTGTGAAAAATACTGCTGGTAGCTTGATAAGGATTGCATTGAATCTGTAGATTGCTTTGGGTAGTATACTCATTTTCACTATATTGATTCTTCTGATCCATGAACATGGTATATTTCTCCATCTAGTAGTGTCCTCTTTGATTTTTTTCATCAGTGTTTTATAGTTTTCTATATATAGGTCTTTAGTTTCTTTAGGTAGATATATTCCTAAGTATTTTATCCTTTTCATTGCAATGGTGAATGAAATTGTTTCCTTAATCTCTTTTTCTACTTTCTCATTATTAGTGTATAGGAATGCAAGGGATTTCTGTGTGTTGATTTTATATCCTGCAACTTTACTATATTCATTGATTAGCTCTAGTAAATTTCTGGTGGAGTCTTTAGGGTTTTCTATGTAGAGGATCATGTCATCTGCAAACAGTGAGAGTTTTACTTCTTCTTTTCCAATTTGGATTCCTTTTATTTCTTTTTCTGCTCTGATTGCTGTGGCCAAACTTCCAGAACTATGTTGAATAGTAGCAGTGAAAGTGGGCACCCTTGTCTTGTTCCTGACTTTAGGGGAAATGCTTTCAATTTTTCACCATTGAGGATAATATTTGCTGTGGGTTTGTCATATATAGCTTTTATTATGTTGAGGTATGTTCCTTCTATTCCTGCTTTCTGGAGAGTTTTTATCATAAATGGATGTTGAGTTTTGTCAAAGGCTTTCTCTGCATCTATTGAGATAATCATATGGTTTTTATTTTTCAATTTGTTAATGTGGTGAATTAAATGCTCCTTTTCTCAGATCTAGCCTAAATTGTTTCTCCAGAGTGGGGACTTCCTGGATAATATTAACTGACTCAGTTTTCCAAACTATAAAATTTTTAGTGTTGGTTCTTTCAACACAATTATGTAGTTAGTTTATTGTTTTTCTAATTGTTTTATGTGTTGTCCTAAATTAATAAAATATTATGAACTTCTTGAGGGGAAAGTTTATTTCTTATTTTTTGATATGTTCATTCTTACCTAGGAGCTCATATGACAAAATTGATCTTTGAATAACTATTTTGTGACACAATGATGACTTAATCTTTACCATAAGGAAACAGTGGCCTTAAATAAAACATTAAACCAGACTGACTTAATAGTTAAGCAGAACATCCCATTCCAGCAGAGTACAATAGCCATTCTTTTCAAATGCACATGAAACCTTCCCAAGGATAGACCATATATTGGGACACAAATCAATAAATTTACAAAGACTGAAATCATATCAAGTGTCTGTTCTGATCAAAATGATGTGAAACTAGAAATCAACTACAAGAAGAAAGTTGGAAAAATCATAGTTTGTGAAGACTGAACAGTATGTTACTGAACAACTATTAGATCAATGAAGATCAAAGGTCAAAGAAGAAATAAATGGAGACAGATGGAAATAAAAATATGTTATCAAAATCTATTGAATACAGCAACAGTGGCACTAAGAAGGAAATTTATAGCAATACAATCTACCTCAAGAAAGAAGAAAAATCTTAAAACAATCAATCTAACCTTACACTTAAAAGAACTAGGAAATAAACAACAACTGAAAGTCAAATTCAGTAGGAAATAATAAAGAGCAGTATGAAAATAAATTAAATAAGGACTAAAAAAGAATGGAAAAAATCAATGAAACACAGATTTGGCTCACTGACAACCTTTAGCTAGACTCACTATAACAGGAATGACTGAATAGTAGGAATGACTGAATATGGAAGGGAGACTTCCATATTAAATGAGTACCTGGAATATCAGTGAGCATTAGTAGTTGGACTGAATCAATGTTTAAACAAGTTATTTTTAACATGAAACACAAAGTCAAATATATATGTTTCTACGACTAAATTTCCTGAAGACATTGTGATGTGATTAAACAAACACAAAATTTTCAAATTTCAAATTTAAAAGGTTAAGTGTAGGGGAATTGTGCATTCACTGTGCTAAGAACAGTGCTTTCTTATTATGGAGAGCTTATACGTTTGTCAAATACATGCAGGATGACCAGCTCTTCCAATTTTCCTAGGCCTGTTCTAGTTTTAGGTGCTGAAAACCCTTAGTCTCAAGAAAATTGGGATGGTGTTTAAGTATATGAGGCAACTTGGAAAAGAACTTGAGTTCAAATTCAGGTGTCAAGTTCTGTAGTCAATACAGTCATCACAATGCTGCACATTTTCAAAAAAGGCATCAAGTACACAGTAGCAACAATGTAAATATTAACTTGTACTCATAAAATAGTGATGTATTCATTATTTCTTTATGTTTAATTCTATAACCAGTTCTGTTTTAATTTCCACATTATGAAATCATAAAGTATGAGAGATTCAAAGAAGGAAAATTGAGTTAATAGGTGATTAAAGTCATGTGGGGTGGAGGGAATATGTTTGAAATTTACATATCATGTTATTAGCAAGATAGTTAGATACATAATCTCTCTGGAATAACAGGAACCTCTCTGTGGCAACCCAAGTGTCCATCTATTGATGAATAGGTAAGCAAAATGTTATATATCTATACAGTTGAATGTTATTCAGTCTTAAAAAGGAAGGAAATTCTGACATATGCTACAACATAGATGAAGTTTGAGGATATCATACTAAGTGAAACAGACCCTTCACAAAAAGTTACACACTGTGTGATTCCACTTATGAGAAACTTAGAATCATAGAGACAGAGTAGAATGGTGGCTGCCAAATGCTGGGGGGAAGGGACATGGGAAATTATTGTTTAATGGATACAGAGCTTCAGTTTTACAAGATTAAAAGAGTTATGGAGATGGATGGTAGTGGTGATTGTTAAAACATTATGGACGTATTTAATGCCACTGAAAATAATGTTAACCAAATAGTAATAATAATTTTAAAAGGGTGATATTCCATAGCATTTTTTTTGGTATTCTATTCATTTGAACTAAGTCACTAGTTCAGTTCAGTTCAGTCGCTCAGTCATGTCCGACTCTTTGCAACCCCATGAATCGCAGCACGCCAGGCCTCCCTGTCCATCACCATCTCCCGGAGTACACTCAGACTCACGTCCATCGAGTCTGTGATGCCATCCAGCCATCTCATCCTCTGTCATCCCCTTCTCCTCCTACCCCCAATCCCTCCCAGCATCAGAGTCTTTTCCAATGAGTCAACTCTTCACATGAGGTGGTCAAAGTACTGGAGTTTCAGCTTTAGCATCATTCCTTCCAAAGAAATCCCAGGGTTGATCTCCTTCAGAATGGACTGGTTGGATCTCCTTGCAGTCCAAGGGACTCTCAAGAGTCTTCTCCAACACCACAGTTCAAAAGCACCTACCCTTTATTCAGTGGGAGAGCATTACAGAGGAGTGTGAATAGCAGGAGATGAGGATCATGGTAGGGTGGGGGGAGCAACTTTAGACTCAACCTAATATACTCTATCTTTGGGTTATATGAAGGATGACCACACTATCTTTCTGGAACATGCATTTTAGCTCCTATCTCAACAATGTGATATTAAGAGAAATAGATCATAAGTTCAAAGAATGACAACAAATACAGTGAGATTGTACAGAACTGGCTGTTGAACCAACCTGTTGGATATATTAACTATATCTGTGCAATACCAAAATTATCTTTTCTATTGAGATTTCTAGCAGTAAGTACACAACTAAATCAAAATTAAGTGAAGGGTTGAAATCTGAAAATCACTTTCAGATCTTATGTTTCACATTGAAGGTATTTAAATGTCAATTGTGTTTAAGCCTCAATTGTTTGGGTTTCTTTAAATATTAAATTCAGCTAATTCTGCAAAACTGAATTATGTATAAAATTAGCTGAAACATCTTAAAATTATTTTAAGAAAAACTTTTTTGTAAAAATATACAAACAATTGAAAGTTAAATTTTCTGTCATTCTGTACTTCAATTTACATAATTCTGGGTCATCTTAACAATTCATATGGAAAGATTCTTTTAATTTAGACATAATCACTCATATAGTGTAAGCCAAATGAGTCCTCTAAAGCTTAGTCCATTTAAAAAGTGTAATATATTAAAACTATGCTGGGAAATATTACGGTAAGTATTTCTTTTATATATTCTAGTATTATAAAGCCCACCATAGATATTTTACCCATTCAGTTCAGTTCAGTCGCTCAGTCATGTTTGACTCTTTGCAACCCCATGAACTGCAGCACACCAGGCCTCTCTGTCCATTACCAACTCCCAGAGTCCACCCAAACCCATGTCCATTGAGTCAGTCCAATGAGTCATTTTATCCATTAAACATTCATAATTCATAACTAAAACACTGGGACAACAATATTTGTGAAAAAACAATGCTTACCATATATATATGTCACATATACATGTATATGTGACCTCTGAAGAAGTATTTATTTTTGTTACATTTCTAAAATAATGAATGATATGTATTTCCCAGAAAAATATTACTTCTCAGAGTTTATAAATGTGGTGATGTAAATCCATTTAAAGAGTTAAGAAATACTAACATTAAACTCAACCCAAAGAGTTAAGAAATAATACAACATAGTATTTTACTAATCATGTTTCTGTGAGGCAGTAGACAAATGAAATTATTGCAGCAATTGTTTTCATAAGATTTGCTTATGTCTGTATGCATTTTAAAAGGAACAAAACTTTCCAAAATAAAGATCGATCATTGAATAATGCTTAGTGCGAATTATTATAAAGTATGAAAATAGTGCTTTACTTTTGAGTCAATATGTTGAATAAATAACAAGCTTTGATTTTATTAGACTTCCCTGGTGGCTCAGACAGTAAAGCTTCTGCCTGCAGTGCAGGAGACCCGGGTTTGATCCCTGGGTCAGGAAGATCCCCTGGAGAAGGAAACAGCAACCCACTCCAGTACTCTTGCCTGGAAAATCCCATGGACTGAGGAGCCTGGTAGGCTATAGTCTGTGGGGTCGCAAAGAGTCGGACACGACTGAGCGACTTCACTTTCTTTCACTTTCACTTTTGACTTAATCATATTCAGGGACTTCAAGAGAATGTTTTAAAAATCAGAAACACCCATAACAAACCCTCACAGCCATTTATCTTATCTAGAACTCAAGAAATTCCATTTTAATGAAAAATACACTGAAACAGATCATACTGTGCCTCACCTTGATGCTTTCATTCTCTGAATTCAGAATTATTTGCCTATGAGGCCAAGTTAGATAGAGTATTACTTTTAACTTTGAAGGAGAAAATGATTTATCAAAGATCAGTTAAGTAGCACATATTGGGAAAGTAACTGAAAAAACAGCATTATTTTAAACACCCGTGAATACATTATCAAACTGAACTTGGATCTCCTGCATGAATGTAGTAAGTCAGTCTACTGCCGCTGAGTTGAAGTGAAAGAAAGTGCAGTGTTTACTACAGGATACCAGGCAAGGAGTCCAGGTAGCTAATGCTCAAGAGACTAGAATTCCTCAAGTTTTCAGGGAAAGATTTTTAAAGACAGGGTAATGGAGAGGGTTGTGTGGTATGGGATCAGACTGTGGACATTCTTCTGACTGGTTGATAACAAGGTAGTCAATGTAATAGGGAGTCAACATCATCAACCATCTGTCCAATCACTCTGGGGTCTTCCTGCTTGTGAGCAGCCAACAGCTAACTTCTTCCACCTTGTGGGGGTTTCAGTATCTGCAAAACAGCTCAAAGGATTGGGTCCAGAATATTATCTATAGCCCTTGAGAAGGAACTAAAAGTCGTTGACTTTTTGCATGATTAACATTATTTTGAGTGGATTTCTAGATACAAATCTGAGTTGCTAGTTGCACCCATGAAGATAGGAAAACCTGGAGCTGATTATATCAATACATCTTTAGAAGTTAAATCCATGCTTCCCGCTACAGATCATTCTCCATGCAGCAGGCAAAGTAATGTTCTTAAAAACGCAATAAGATTTACATCAACCTGCTACCTTAAAATGTTCACTCTTTCCCTTGTAATTAGATTAAAAATACAAACTTGTTGCTCTGTTGAGAACAATTCTAGCCTGCCTTTCTACTCCCTGACAGTTTCTCACTCCATTTTACCCTCATCTTTTTACAGTAAAACTGACCTGCTTTTGAAATACCCAAGTTCATATCTTTCCTTTCTTTCCTGTGGGTTAGATAGTTTCCACAGCATCTTGCAACTTTCATATAACACCCATAATAATAAATCATAGCTTGTTTTTATTTGTATCTTTCAGAAATGTGACTCTAAATAATAGTACATTCGCCTCAATTATTTACTTAATAAATATCTTGGAAATAGACATACAGATATCCACTTTATCTGACCCTGGAAATTCACATAATAATGTCAAGAAGGTATTGTGACATATTTGTAGAAACTATGAAGGGCACAGGACTTATTTCTAAATAAAATTTAGCAGTTGTAGATAGAAGAAAGTAAATGGGTATATCAAAGGTGGGGGAAGATATTTTATGTATTGTCAATGACTTTCTGGTAGTATTTTGAGATATATATGAATATTCCTGTGTGCTCAGTCACTCAGTCTTGTCTGACTCTTTGTGACCCTATAGACTATAGCCCGCCATAGTCTCTGTCCATGGGATTTTCCAGGCAAGAATACTGGAATGAGTTGCCATTTCCTGTCCCAGGGGATCTTCCTGACCCAGAGATGAACCCATGTCTTCTGCATGTCCTGCATTGGCAGGCAGATTCTTTACTACTGAGACACCTGGTAAGTCCATCTATGAGTAGAGTTCTGTCTATTATGGAAGCGATGCTATAGTAGAAACATGGAACTCATTGGTTTTAGGGCATTCAACTCATATATGAAAGTAGAGCAAGCTTATATATTTAAATGTAAAAGCTTTAAGAGTAGTTTTTTTGTTTGTAAATTAAGTAACTCATTCTTTGGAGTTATTTGAAGTAAAAATAAGCATATATCTGGGGTTGCAAATATCTTCTTTGGTGGTTTAAATATTTTGCTTCTAGTGAAAGAAGTGTTCTTAATGTGAATTTGCTTACATATAAATATTCCTTTTGTGTTCATAGAGGTAAATGGTATGCATTCAATCATGAAAGAGACTTGGTCCTTGCTCTGTGATAAATTACTGTCTAATGGAGGAGTTGAAACTTGTAAACAAATCCATTATTATAAGTTGTGTGAAGTGCTATAATAAAGCATGATGAGAGTGCAGCTGAAGACACAAAAAGTAATGATGTCAACAAACCATCCTAGAATCATCACAAAGAGAAAATGATGCCTTCAATTTCCCATGTAATATGGACTCATTACCCAGATTTTCCTACCATAATCATACATTTGCTATGACACATTACTTCTCCTGAAACATGTGTTTGCAAGCTTTTCTTCCCCCTAGAGTGATGCTCTACTTCTATATTTTTCCTAGTAGACTGTAGAGTATCACAGAATAATTAAGAAATCTGTCTTTTGAATCAGAGTCCCTATATTTAAATCTGCCGCGTATTAGCTCAATCTCCTTATGACCCTATTTCCCCATTCTTAAAATGGAGATAATAGCAGTCCTTAGAATACATGCCTGGCATGAAAATTAAATGAGTTATTGTCAGGTAAGTTACCAGGAATTTATGAAGAACTTAGTGCCTGTTGATAATCTTATGATTATTGTTAGAATGAGAGTTCCTTAAAGACAGAAACAATATCATATTTAAGGCACATCCCTTGTACATGCACCAGTGACTTTCTGCTAGTAGAATAAGTGTTCTAAAATGTGCCTGGTTTAGAAGACCTAAATTTTTAGCTGAAATTAAAAAGTGTGTCTGTGTGTTTGTCTGTGTAAATGTCGTACGCTAAATTACCCTGGCATGCCCTATACTGAATGACAAAAGTAAGCATCCAACAGCTTACTTATTCAAAATTAGGATTATTTTATATTTCATAGGGTACAGCTAATAATGATGACACTGAAAGCCCATTCAACTACACATGCATAACTGACTCTGAGGCCTGCTACTCTGCGTGGTTGTCCTTTTTCAAGGTGGATGTGGCTGATAACATATAAAATGGTGATGACACCTTCTAGTTTGTACCTTGGCAGCTTTGGTGTTTTAGGTGTCACTTGTTTATACAAGGAGCTAGCCTATGAGTTCACCCTCAAAACAAAATCCAAGTAAACAAGATGCGAATCACAGAGGCCTATGTTTAGCCACTTCTTACAATGACTACTCTTATTCTCTCCACATGAGTCTTGGGGGAATGTAGGGGTGGAAGACGCATTTGTCAGGAGCCTATTTCGTTCAAGGTGGTTATAGGTTGTTTGCTGTTTAGCAGCCACAAACAAGTCCACTCATTATTTTAGCATTAGTACTTTAATCTGTTGTGGTAAAATTATCCTAGATGCTCCAATGAAACTTAGTCTATCCCCTGTACTAACTGTGGAACTTATGACCTCTGTTGTGTTGGTCAGCACCATCTCCTGCTGCCCATGATAGTTTGACAGATGAAGGACATTGCCCAAGTCAGCCAATGAAGTCAATGTGATCTAATTTCAGAGCTTTTCCTTGAGTTATTGGGGAAAGAAAACTTCCCCTTATCAGATGATATAGGCAAGAGAACGTGTACCAGATGGAACTGTGACCAATATTCTATAAATAATGCAGACCTGAGAATAGAGCCTATTTTAGGGATAGTTTAGAAAGATTGGAGAGGGCATGTTTATTTTATGCTTAAATAATTTGAGACCTCTGTCAATCCATAATTAAGATTAATACACATTGTACTTTTCAGTTTTAAACTAATAAACATTTTTTTTCTCTAAATAAATTTCACCTAGCATTTTCTACATGTAACAAAAATATACGGATACTTTGCTGTTGTTGTGCTTCTTAATGTCTTAACTTCTTACTCTTGCTTTAACGAGGCAAGTTTGAGTAATACTATGAATTAACTTTCCAGGTGGCTCAGTGGTAAAGAATCTGCCTGCCAATGCAGAAGATGTAGGAGATTCAGGTTCGATCCCTGGGTCAGGGAAAATTCCTTTGAGGAGGAAATGGCAACCTGCTTCAGTATTCTTGCCTGGGAAATCACATGGACAGAGGAGCCTAGTGGGCTGCAGTCCATGGAGCTGCAGAGTCAGACACGACTGATAATATGCGAGAGGTTCAAGGGCTCCCAGGTTATTACCTGCTTTTGCCGGCATCAGTAAATATGCTAACATTTGCTCTGCATTCATATCTGTTAAGGTGAAATACCAAAACATAACAAAGAAAAGTCCCATACAATGGTTACTAATATTAATTTTTGTGGTTGTTGGTATTTAGTCACTAAGTCATGTCCTACTCTTTTGCAACCCCGTGGACTGTAGCCAATCAGGCTCCTCTGTCCATGGGATTCTCCAGGCCAGAATACTGGAATGCATTGCCATTTCCTTTTCCAGGGGATCCTCCTGACCCAGGGATCGAACCTGCATCTCTTGCATCTCCTGAATTGGCAGACAGGTTCTTAACCAGCTGAGCCATTGGAGAATGGCAACAATATATTAGAAATATGTAAAACACTTTAAAACCAATGTACTTTAAACATCTTTGCAAGACTTACACTTATCACTTCATATATTAACATTCAAGATCCTTGCTTTGTTTGGACTAGTAAAACGAAATAAAATGTGATAGTTATCCAAGAATTATTATTTTTTAAGTCACTGGCATGGCCATTTTTAATCACACATTTATTTTCTAAGAATTTTATGATAATGCATTCTTTCTGGAACAGTATTACTGTGTTTCTGTGTGCCTTGCTAGTTACCAAAGCTCCACCTAGATCAGATACTGTAGTGATTTTGCCTGTCCTCAAATGGCCTATATTTACATGGATCTCAATAACTTCCATAGCTTTTAAACTACCAGTGTTAAAACACAATGAGTCATTGTTTCATGATTTTACTTTAAGGTTTGCTAGAGTGAGAAGGTAATTAGTAGAAAGATATTTGAAACAGAAAAAGGGAAAATATAAATAAAAACACTGTGAACATCTTTAGGAAGCTAATTAAAAGAAGATCAAAAGTGACCTCACAAGGATGGTATTTCTTTTTCTCATGAATACTATGAGATGACTACAAAAATATTTTGTGTCTTTTTCATATAAAAATAAAATAATGTTTCTGTTATAGTCTCTTTTTTATAATATACTCCCTTTTCACCATCTGTATAAACTGACATTTACGTGATGTTACCCTTTATATTGGGAAAACCCTGTGCCTTACTGTGTGATGTGTGTTTTGGAGGGGCAGGGGAGCTTAATGGTATTCTTTCTTTTGTGATTTAAATTAAGTCTTAGTGTTTCCACTAAATATTTTCAAACTGAAACATGAATTCCCCAGGTTAGTAGGTGCCCAATATGCTACTGGAAAAGAATGGAGAAATGACTCCAGAAAGAATGAAGAGACGGAGCCAAAGCAAAAACAGCACCCAGTTGTGGATCTGACTGGTGATGGAAGTAAAGTCTGATGCTGTAAAGAGCAATATTGCATAGGAAACTGGAATGTTAGGTCCATGAAGCAAGGTAAATTGGAAGTGGTCAAACAGGAGATGGCAAGAGTGAACACTGACATTTTAGGAATCAGTGAAATAAAATGGACTGGAATGGGTGAATTTAACTCAGATGACCATTATATCTACTTCTGCAGGCAAGAATCCCTCAGAAGAAATGGAGTAGCCATCATGGTCAACAAAAGAGTCCAAAATGCAGTACTTGGATGCAATATCAAAAACGACAGAATGATCTCTGTTCATTTCCAAGGCAAACCATTCAATATTACAGTAATCCAAGTCTATGCCTCAACAGTAATGCTGAAGAAGCTGAAGTTGAACAGTTCTATGAAGACCTACAAGATCTTCTAGAAATAACACACAAAAAAGATGTCCTTTTCATTATAGGGGATTGGAATGCAAAAGTAGAAAGTAAAGAGATACCTGGAGTAACAGGAAAATTTGGCCTTGGAGTACAAAATGAAGCAGGGCAAAGGCTAATACAGCTTTGCCAAGAGAACACACTGGTCATAGCAAACTTCCTCTTCTAATAACACAAGAGAAGACTCTACACATGGACATCACCAGATGGTCAATACTGAAGTCAGATTAATTATATTCTTTGCAGCAGATGATGGAGAAGCTCTATACAGTCAACAAAAACAAAACCAGGAGCTGACTGTGGCTCAGATCATGAACTCCTTATTGCCAAATTCAGACTTTAATTGAAGAAAGTAGGGAAAACCACAGGACCTTTCAGTTCAGTTCTGTTGCTCAGTCGTGTCCGACTCTTTGCAACCCCATGAATCGCAGCATGCCAGGCCTCCCTATTCATCACCAACTCCCAGAGTTCACTCAAACTCATGTCCATTGAGTTGGTGATGCCATCCAGCCATCTCATCCTCTGTCATCCCCTTCTCCTCCTGCCCCCACTCCCTCCCAGCATCAGAGTCTTTTCCAATGAGTCAACTCTATGCACGAGGTGGCCAAAGTACTGGAGTTTCAGCTTTAGCATCATTCCTTCCAAAGAACACCCAGGGCTGATCTCCTTCAGAATGGACTGGTTAGATCTCCTTGCAGTCCAAGGGACTCTCAAGAGTCTTCTCCAACACCACAGTTCAAAAGCATCAATTCTTCGGCGCTCAGCTTTCTTCACAGTCCAACTCTCACATCCACACATGACCACTGGAAAAACCACAGATGGACCTTTGCTGGCAAAATAATGTCTGCTTTTGAATATGCTATCTAGGTTGGTCATAATTTTCTTCCAAGAAGTAAGTGTCTTTTAATTTCATGGCTGCAGTCAACATCTGCAGTGATTTTGGAGCCCCCCAAAATAAAGTCTGACACTGTTTCCAGTGTTTCCCCATCTATTTCCCATGAAGTGATGGGACCAGATGCCATGATCTTTGTTTTCTGAATGTTGAGCTTTAAGCCAACTCTTACACTCTCCTCTTTCACTTTCATCAAGAGGCTCTTTAGTTCCTCTTCACTTTCGGCCATAAAGGTGGTGTCATCTGCATATCTGAGGTTATTGATATTTCTCTCGGCAATCTTGATTCCAGCTTGTGCTTCTTCCAGCCCAGCGTTTCTCATGATGTACTCTACATATAAGTTAAATAAGCACGGTGAAAATATACAGCCTTGATGTACTCCTTTTCCTGTTTGGAACCAGTCTGAGATGGGAATACCAGACCACTTTCCCTGCCTTCTGAGAAATCTGTATGCAGGTCAAGAAACAATAGTTAGAAGAAGACATGGAACAACAGACTGGTTCCAAATTGGGAAAGGAGTATGTCGAGGCTGTATATTGTCATCCTGTGTATTTAATTTAAATGTAGAGTAGATCATGAGGTTTGCTGGGCTGAATGAAGCACTAGCTAGAATCAAGACTGCTGGGAGAAATATCAATAACCTCAGTTATGCAGATGACACCACTCTTACGGCAGAAAACAAAGAAGAATTAAAGAACCTCTTGATGACAGTGAAAGAGAAGCCTGAAAAAGTTGATTTAAAACTCACCATTCAGAAAACCAACATCATGGCATCCAGTCCCATCACTTCATTGCAATAGATGGGGAAACAATGGAAACATTGACAGACTTTATTTTCTTGGGCTCTAAAATCACTGTACTTTGCCAACAAAGATCCATCTAGTCAAAGGTATGGTTTTTCCAGTAGTCATGTATAGATGTGATAGTTGGACTGTAAAGAAAGCTGAGTGCCAAAGAATTGATGCTTTTGAACTGTGGTGTTGGAAAAGACTCTTGAGAGTCCCTTGGACTGCAAGGATATCCAACCAGTCAATTCTAAAGGAAATCAGTCTAAATATTCATTGGAAGGACTGATGCTGAAGCTGAAACTCCAATACTTTGGCCACCTGATGCAAAGAACTGCCTCATTGGAAAAGACCCTGATGCTGGGAAAGATTGAAGCTAGGAGAAGAAGGGGAGAGGATGAAATGGTTGGATGGCATCACCAACTCGATGGGCATGAGTTTAAGTAATCTCTTGGAGTTGTTGATGGACAGGGAAGCCTGGCGTGCTTCAGTCCATGGGATTGCAAAGAGTTGGACATGATCGTGTGACTGAACTGTGCTGACTAGTGTTTCCAAGGGGTGCTTAGTGTGGCATGGAATTACAACACTTGCATTGCAACAACTATTGCTACATTCTCAGAGCTGTTACTTCAAGGATCCTAGTACTTGAGACTTTTCTACCCTATTTGCTTCTATGGGCCCTTGAATAAACCTATTTCATATACCCATATACCTTGCTTTGGCCTATGAATGTTGTTGAAGTGTTTCCTCCTGTGTTCTTATAAACAAACATGGGCCAATGGCAGAAAAAGCAAGAGAAGTCAAGCCAGACATAGCCAGGTCAAGAAAGCTAAGCATCCAGTACCTAATATTAAGTAAAATGTAAATATTCCTGAGGAATACAGCTAGAAACTTATGTCCTAAATAGTACCAGAGTAAGAAATCTTGCTATGACTAAAAATTTATTGCTATGATTTTCTATCCATCTTTAGATGCTTGTGGCTGAAACTCTCATTGAAGATTTATGTGGCTGCTTCTGTAAATAGCTCAAGTAATTAGTATTGATGTTCACTAGAGTGAACCTAATTGTAGCACAAGGCAAAAAATATCCACATTAGTTATTTTTCAGAGAGAATTAGCTCTCAAATTCTTCCTTCTCCCACCCTAATCCACCCCATCTTCCTCCAAAAAATCACTATGCTTGACCCCAGTGGAGACTAGTTTCCATGTCTGTTAAGCCACATCATCAGTAACAGGGTAACAAATACCTGCATATATTTTCACTTAGCACAAAAGTTTGTCCTTTAAACAAGAAAGTCTAACTATGGCTTACATACACCTACTTGCTGATACTATAGTAATGCCCCCTCAGTAAAGCTACTCTGCTTTAGTAATATATAATCTTCAAGTTCTACGTGTTAACTCAAAAAATATTTACGGTATCTTCTTCACTCTTATCTCTGAAAATTATTGCAGTGAAAAAGTGTACTTTAACCCCCTTTCTCACAGTTTTTTCCCCAAGTTTCCCTAGATTTGGTAGAAAGCATATTTTCTAAGTAATTTGTGTTGAATGCTAATGACATGCCTGGTTTCAAACCAAGTAGACTCCACAGCACCAAAAACCAAAATAAAAAGAGAAAAAGTTATGATTATTTTAGTAGATAAAAAAGCATTTGCCAAAGTTCAATATAATTTATGGGAGAAAAATAAAACTCTCAGCAGAGTAGGAAAATAAACAGACGCTCCTCAGTCTTATAAAGGATGTATATGAAAACCTGCAACTCACATGATACTTAAGACTGAATGCATTCTTCTTCAAATTTTGATGAGATTTGATTCCTCAGTAGAAGTAGTAGAATGCAGAGTTTAAGAAAATGACTGTGGAGTTAGATACCCAGTGTTTGAAATCAAGCTCTACACTTGCTACTTTTGTTAATCTTTGATAAATTATTTACACCAAGTTTTAAATTCTTTTTGTGTGAAATGGAAAATAATAACATAAAATGCTTCATTTATGACTGGTTATGTTTTTGAATAAGATAAAATACTTGGTTTGGAGCCTGGGATATCATTAGTGTTCAATATGTTACTTAGAAAATATGCTTTCCACCAAATCTTATGCAAACATGGGGAAAGACTATGAGAAAGGGAGTTATAGAAATCAGTGTATAAAAGTCAAGCAAGTATTGGACTTTTTGTTTTTGTCTCTCAGAGTGTTATTTTTATAGATTATACTCCACTAAATGTTATTCCAGATAATGGCTATTATTCCCTGTGCTATACAATATATCCTTGGAAACAATATTGTAAATCAGCTACGTGTGCTTAGTTGCTCAGTTGTGTCTGACTGTGACCCCATGGACTACGCCTGCTAGGCTCCTCTGTCCATGGGGATTCTCCAGGCAAGAATACTGGAGTGGGTTGCCATGCCCTCCTCCAGGGGATCTTCCCAACCCAGGAATTGAACCGGGGTCTCCTGCATTGCAGGCGGATTCTTTACTGTCTGAGTCACCAAGGAAGCCCACTCAAATGACTGAGATCACTACTTTAAAAAAAAATGCATGCACCTGTAGATAATTGCCATAAAAATATTTTAAAGTAAAAATGATTTACCAGATGTTCTAAACTCTTAGGCTATGTTATTGGTTGAACTGTGTTCCCCCAAATTGATATGTTGAAGTCCTAACCTGCAGTACCTCAAAATGTGGCTTTATTTGGGCATGGGGTTTCTAAAGAGGTAATTAAATTAGAAGGAGGTAATTAGGGTGGACCCTAATCCAGTATGATTGATTTCCCTATGAAAAGAAGAAATTTGAACTTAGGAAAAAATACAGAGCAAAAACCATGAGAAAGTATATGGAGAAATTGCCATTTACAAGTCAATGAAAGGAGCCTTGGAAGAAACCAACACAGCTAGCACCTTGATCTAGAATTTATGTCCTCCAGAACTGTGAGAAAAAGCAAAAATTTGTTTTTTAAGCTATCTAGTCTCTTTCTCTCGGAGAAGGCAGTGGCACCCCACTCCAGTACTCTTGCCTGGAAAATCCCATGGACGGAGGAGCCTGGTGGGCTACTGCCCATGGGGTAGCTAAAGAGTCAGACACAGCTGAGCGACTTCACTTTCACTTTTCGCTTTCATGCATTGGAGAAGGAAATGGCAACTCACTCCAGTGTTCTTGCCTGGAGAATCCCAGGGACGGGGGAGCCTGGTGGGCTGCTGTCTATGGGGTCGCACAGAGTTGGACATGACTGAAGTGACAGCAGCAGCAGCAGCAGTCTCCTTCTCTAGCATTTTGTTATAGCAGCCTTAGAGGCTGAATTCAGGAAACATTTTCTTGAACTTGTTTATTAGGTAGCATATTACCTGTCATAGATTTCAGATTCTGTGATGAAATTCAAGTGAGGGAGGCTAATCATTTTTTATGCCTCAAAGGCACATTTTGCGGTATTGCACATGTTTATTTACCCACTTTAATGAAAATAAATGGTATTCTTTGACACTGGGTATTTAATAGAATTTTATCCAGTACTGGAAATTTGCTTGCTTCAGGTAGTTTGAGGAATCAATACTGTATCTGAGCAGGAATTTCTATAAATTCTATCTAATTTATTACCTTACCATAAAAATGTTTAGGAAGATCAATGTCAAATTTGTTTATGCAAGGCAGGTACTATGACAATAAAACAAAATGACAGTAAAAATAACATTTTAAAGATCATTGCAATTCAGTGTTGCTAGCTGGCTTCTTCCTTTTCTTTTTTTCATTAAAAGAAGCAAACTAGTTGCGACAATAGGAAATTGGTTTATCTTTCTAATAATTGACCTGTAGGATAAATAAATCAAGAGGAAACAGTCCTCTAATGTGAAGTAAAGTTCTTAAGAGAGTTAGACAAGCAAAGAAAGGCATATACTTATAATGATAAGATAGAAAAGAGTAGATTAGGTAAAAGAGAAACATAAAAAAGTAAAATTTGGGAGTCATAACACCATTGTTCTTAGAACATGAATGATGTTTTGAACAGACCTTGCCTGGCTTCCCTGTGTGAATGAGCAACTAAAGTCTAAATTCCATAAAGCAGTCAAGCCATGTGAGAGGTGCTACTAATATAATGTCCATCACCATTCATAAACATCTCAATAGCTAGTAGCACCTCATGCTGTCTTGAGACCAAGAATAAGATTTTATTTTTATGTAAAACATAAAATTTATGTTTATTACTTCCACATTTGTCATAGGATCTGTGTATTTTTTAAATGCTTAATAAATGTGGTCAGTGCTTGAGGCTGCATTAGAAAACACTGGAGTGATTTCTTTCCTTCGCCCTCAATACTTGTAGCTAATTCAGGGGCCGAGTGGAACAGTATCCAATATAAATGACACAGTTTTATAAACAGGCATTTCAAATGCCATAGACATCTGAATTAGCATTTTCTTCCATTCCATAATTGCTTAATTATTATCAATTAAGTGTGTGTCACAAGCATATGGTAGCTTCCCATCTGTTCATTTCTTCCTCTCAATTTGTTATTTTCATTAATTTAGTTGATGGTGAACGTATTTAACCAAATCAAACTAATTAATAACAATCCACTAGGTCAGGGACTTTCTCTTTGTATGTCGTCCTTGTTCAGCAGTAGCTAACTTCTACGATGTCATCAAATTTGAGTAGAGTAAAATATTTAGGAGATTGAAACTAAAGTTGTAAACTATTCAAAGATTCCTAAATTTAGGTCATTTCTAATTCCTGAGCAATATCACTTTGAGTAATTTAAACCTTCCACATATAATTTCCCTTGAAGTTTTTTCAGGTTTTATTTTATGCAAATAAAAAATATAAGTTATTCTAGGTGGGATATTTTTGTCTTAAAAAACACATGAATGTCCCTTATAGTGCAGTATGGTGGGTAGAAACTCTAGCCTTGAGTACTAGCTCCCCCATGGTGAAAACTATTTCTGAATTTTCATATGGCAACCTACTTCTCTCTCTTCTAGTGAAGAAAAGCTATTGGATTACTGGATATGCATCAGTTATTAAATTCTGTGTCAAGGTAAATGTAGGTTGATGTATGTACTGGAAAACATGTAGTTTTAAATATATTTTATGAAAGACTTAGTAAAAAGTAATCATGAAAAGTAAAATGCTGACATTAGCTCAATATTGAGCTAAAAAACAATATTACATAGGAACCTGGAATGAGGTCTAAGAATCGAGGTAAATAGTGGTCAAACAGGAGATGGCAAGAGTGAACATCAACATTTTTAAGAATCAGTGAACTAAAATGGAATGGGATGGGTGAATTTAATTCAGATGGCATTATATCCACTACTGTGGGCAAGAATCCCTTGGAAGAACTGGAATAGCCACAAAAGAGTCCAAAATGCAGTACTTGGGTGAAATCTAAAATGACAAAATGATCTCTGTTCATTTCCAACATAAACCATTCAATATCACAGTAATCCAAGCCTATACCTCAACCAGTAATGCTAAAGAAGCTGAAGTTGAACAGTTCTATGAAGACCTACAAGATCTTCTAGAAATAACACACACAAAAAAGATGTCCTTTTCATTACAGGGGACTGGAATGCAAAAGCGGAAAGCAAAAATATACCTGAAGTAACAGGGAAATTGAGCCTTGGAGTACAAAATGAAGCAGGGCAAAGGCTAATAGAGTTTTGCAAGAATATGCAATGGTCATAGCAAACACCCTTTTCCAACAACACAAGAGAAGGCTCTACACATGGACATCACCAGATGGTCAACATCAAAATCAGATTGATTATATTCTTTGCAGCAGATGGTAGAGAAACTATATATAGTCAGCAAAAACAAGACCAGGAGCTGACTGGCTCAGATCATGAACTCCTTATTGCCAGATTCAGACTTTAATTGAAGAAAGTAGAGAAAATCAGTAGGCCATTCAGTTCAGTTCAGTTCAGTTCAGTTCAGTTGCTCAGTCATGTCCGACTCTGCGACCCCATGAATTGCAGCACACCAGGCCTCCTTGTTCATCACCAACTCCCGGAGTTCACTCAAACTCACGTCCATCGAGTTGGTGATGCCATCCAGCCATCTCATCCTCTGTCGTCCCCTTTTCCTTCTGCCCCCAATCCCTCCCAGCATCAGAGTCTTTTCCAATGAGTCAACTCTTCTCATGAGGTGGCCAAAGTACTGGAGTTTCAACTTGAGCATCATTCCTTCCAAAGAACACCCAGGGCTGATCTCCTTCAGAATGGACTGGTTGGATCTCCTTGCAGTCCAAGGGACTCTCAAGAGTCTTCTCCAACACCACAATTCAAAAGCATCAATTCTTTGGCGCTCAGCTTTCTTCACAGTCCAACTCTCACATCCATACATGACCACTGGAAAAACCATACCCTTGACTATAGAGATCTTTGTTGGCATAGTAATGTCTCTGCTTTTCAATATGCTATCTAGGTCATAACTTTCCTTCCAAGGAGTAAGCATCTTTTAATTTCATGGTTGCAGTCATCATCTACAGTGATTTTAGAGACCATTCAGGTATGACCTAAATCAAATCCCTTATAATTATACAGTGGAAGTAACAAAATAAATTCAAGGGATTAGATCTAACAGACAGAGTGCCTGAAGAACTCTGGATGGAGGTATGTGACATTGTAAGGAGGCAGTGATCAAGACCATCCCCAAGAAAAAGAAGTGTGAAAGGCAAAATGGTTGTCTGAGGAGACCTTGCAAATAGCTGAGAAAAGAAGAGAAGTTAAAGGTAAAGGAAAAAAGGAAAGATATACCCATTTGAAAGCAAAGTTCCAAAGAATACCAAGGAGAAGATAAGAAAGCCTTCTTCAGTTATCAATGCAAAGAAATAGAGGAAAACAATAGAGATCTCTTCAAGAAAATTAGAGATACCAAGGGAATATTTCATGCTAAAATGGGCACAATAAAGGACAGAAAAGGTATAGACCTAACAGAAGCAGGAGATATTAAGAAGAGGTGGCAAGAATACACAGAAGAACTATACACAAAAGATCTTCATGACCCAGATAATCACGATGGCGTGATCACTCACTTAAGCCAAACATCCTGGAATGCAAAGTCAAGTGGGCCTTAGGAAGAATCACTATGAACAAAGCTAGTGGAGGTGATGGAATTCCAGTGGAGTTATTTCAAATCCTGGAAGATGATGCTGTGAAAGTGCTGCACTCAATATGCCAGCAAATTTGGGAAACTCAACAGTGGCCACAGGACTGGAAAAGGTCAGTTTTCATTCCAACCCCAAAGAAAGGCAAAGCCAAAGAATGCTCAAACTACCACACAATTGCACTCATCTCACACACTAGCAAAGTAATGCTCAACATTCTCCAAGCCATGCTGCAACAGTACATGAACCATGGACTTCCAAATATTCACTCTGGATTTAGAAAAGGCAGAGGAACCAGAGATCAAATGGCCAACATCTGTTGGATCATTGAAAAAGCAAGAGTGTTCCAGAAAATCATCTACTTCTGCTTTATTGACTATGCCAAAGCCTTTGACTGTGTGGATCACATAAACTGTGGAAAATTCTTAAAGAGATGAGAATACCAGACCACCTTCCCTGTCTCCTGAAAAATCTGTATGCAGGTCAAGAAGAAACAGTTAGAAGCAGATATGGAACAATGGACTGTTTCCAAATCGGGAAAGGCATACATCAAGGCTGTATATTGTCATACTGCTTATTTAACTTAAATGCAGAGTACATCATGTGAAATGCTGGGCTGGATGAAGCATAAGCTGGAATCAAGATTAACCTCAGATATGCAGATGATGCTACTCTTAGGGCAGGAAGTGAAGAGTAACTGAGGAGCCTCTTGATGAAAGTGAAAAAGGAGAGTGAAAGAGTTGGCTTAAAACTCAAGATTCAGAACCTGAGATCATGGTATCTGGTCCCATCATCTCCTGCCAAATAGAGGGGGAAACAATGGAAACAGTGACAGGCTATTTTGTGGAGCTCCCAAACCACTGTAGATGGTGAGTGCAACCATGAAATTAAAAGATGCTTGCTCCTTGGAAGAAACACTATGACCAACCTAGACAGCATTTTAAAAAGCAGATACATCAGTTTGCCAACAAAGGTCCATCTAGTCAAAGATATGGTTTTTCCAGTAGTCATGTATGAATGAGAGTATTGGACCATAAAGAAAGCTGAGTGCTGAAGAATTGATGCTTTGTGTGTGTGTGTGTGTGTGTGTGTGTGTGTATAATAAAGTTTTATTAAAGTATGTCACACGAGTGTATGTTCCTTGGTTCTTTGTCCTGTCACAACAAAGATTTGGAGCAATGGACATTAAAGCCCTTGGTGCGTCACAGCTCTTGGGTCTTGACAAACTGTTATAGCTCTTAGGCAAATCAGTGTTACAGCTCTATTTTATTTAGAAGATAGCAGGAGAATCCATCCTTGAAGCATGAAGGTATGCCAACCCATAGAGAAGAGAGTGGAGGAGCGCGTGGGGGAGGGAGAGAGAGAGAGGGAGAAAGTGCTTTGGCTCCTCCTTTTATATGTGTTTTCCTCCACCTGGGCCTGCTGTGTGCAAATTGGGCTTAGCCAGGAGTGCCGTTTGTTCTACCTGAAGTCTTCACTCTGGTCCTCGGACCTTCCTTTGACCTTCCTTGTCTTGTAGCCACTGCCATTTTGGACTCCTTTTCCCTATTCTACCTACCTAACAAAGTATAAAGGAGATAGAGAAAGCTTCTGTTATAGACATCAGAAAGGGGTAGAAAGAGTACATGCTTGCTAGTGTTAGCAATGGAGTTATAGACTCTCCAATGAATCTCTGAGCACGTGGTGGGGCCATTACTGGGTTAGGGAAGGAGGGGAAGATCAGGTTTAGCAGAAAAAATGAGTTCGGGGCAAACTGTGTTTAAGGTGTACATAGGGACTCCGAGGGAGGCGTCTAAGGGGATTGTCTAAGAGGATATAGAAGGGTGTGGCGCCTGGGAGAGGGGTCTGAACTGGTCAGGACAGAAATGGAGAGGAAGCCAACAACAGTGAGAAATGGGAGAGGCTGCTTGGAGAAGGCAATGGCAACCCACTCCAGTACTCTTGCCTGGAAAATCCCATGGAGGGTGGAGCCTGGTAGGCTGCAGTCCATGGGGTCGCTGGAAGTCGGACACAACTGAGCGACTTCACTTTCACTTTTCACTTTCATGCATTAGAGAAGGAAATGGCAACCCACTCCAGTGTTCTTGCCTGGAGAATCCCAGGGACCAGGGAGCCTGGTGGGCTGCCGTCTCTGGGGTCGCACAGAGTCGGACACGACTGAAGCCTGAAGTGACTTAGCAGTAGCAGCAGTATGAATCCAAAGAATGTCTGGAGGTTGTAAAGACCAGACCTACTCCCATAATTTAAATTTTAAGATAACAGATTAGCCATAAGGTTTAATCCAGAGACTATCCTCAGGGAGGATACATTATTGTTATACAATCCTTGTAAAGACCAGACCTACTCCAATAATTTAAATTTTAAGATAACAGATTAGCCATAAGGTTTAATCCAGAGACTATCCTCAGGCAGGATACATTATTGTTATATAATCCTTGTAAAGACCAGACCTACTCCAATAATTTAAATTTTAAGATAACAGGATTAGCCAGAAGGTTTAATCCAGAGACTGTCTTCAGGCAGGATACATAATCCTAAGGAATATAGAGGGGAAAAAAAGTTTGTCCTTTCTTCCTCCTTGGGAATTCCAGACCCCTCTCCTCCTTGGGGACCCCTAGACTTCTTATCAACCTGCCTAGGAAATGACTCTCTCATTTTCCCCTTTTCTTTTAGGAGAATTATGTTGCCAAGGGAAAGGGGCATCGTTTTCATTCCATAACTACTTCCTGCTGTTTAGGGGTGTGGTCCCTAAATTGTTCAGGCAAAATATTCTCCTAACCCTCATATTGAGGGTCTCTGATCCAGGGGCCCCAAGTAATAGTTGGAGGAGGCTGTGATACTCGTAGGAGCTTGGACAACCATTTCTAAATTAAAAGCTTTTAGACGGCTAGAAAACCCCATTATACAGTTACAGATGTAAGGCAAAATAGTCATTAAAACAAATTAAAATCAAAATTAAAAGTCATGTTATGTCCATAGTTACATCAGTTCCATCTTAGGATTGTTAGATGTCATCAGTTTAAGAAGAGGCATCACATGTGATTGTTGTTGAAGGTATTTGCAGACTTGGAGAAACTCTTTTCCTTGAAGTGGAGATGTCCAGCATGGAAGCCTTCCACTGATGAAGAGGGGAGCACTCCACAGACCCAGCAGTTAAACTGATTATGAAAGGCAGTGTAGGAGTGAGCCCAGGACAGGAAGGCATGGTCTTGAGGATCAAACAGCAGCCTCAGGACTTTTGGAGTCAGCAGAAGTAGGCTCACATATATTATCAGGCCCATCTTTTGGCTCATCCAGACAGTCTCATTACAGTAGTGGATCAGGAAGAAAGTGGGCCAGGGGCTTCAGTAAGCACGGAGTAAGTTGCCCCAATGTCTAAAAGGAAATCGATGGATTGGCCCCCCACAGTTATTAATACCCGGGGTTCCTCAAGTGTAATTAGTATGGGAACCTCTGGGCACCTTCCGTCCTGTTTGTCTCAAGAGTCTGACCCCGGAAACCTATGCCTCTGGGCACAGTCTCTCTTCCAGTGTGGTCTTTTGCAGACCGAACATGGGGGCAGCTTAGATGCCTGAGGGCTATTCTGCTTGAGATGCCCCTTCTTTCCACAGTAATAGCAAACCCATCCCTTTTCACCTGGGTCCCTCTGGGCATTTTTCTCAGGCTGTTTAAGAACAGTTTTCATAGCCGTTTCGAGGGCTTCTGCCTGTTTCTTTGTCTTTTTCTGCCTTTCTTTCTTTTCCTCATATTCCCTACCATAATAGACTGTCTGAGCCAGCTGTAACAGATTATCTAAAGACTGATTTGGTCCATACGCCTGTTTCGATAGCTTATGGCGGATATCTGGAGCTGACTGAGTGAGAAATCTATCTTTTAAGATCACGTTTCCCTCTTCACTTTCAGGATCAATCTCAGTGAATCTGTGAAGGGCTTCTCTCAGTCTTTCTAGGAATTTACCAGGAGCTTCTTTTTCCTCCTGTTCTATGCTTGCCAATTTGCCATAGTTTAAAGGCTTAGCACACACCTGCCTGAGTCCTTTAAGAATACATCTGACAAAATCACTCTGATCCCATCTTCCCTTAGCTGTGTTGTAGTCCTAGTCTGGTTCTCTAGTTGAGACTGCCTGATTCCCAGTGGGGAGGGCGGCTATGTCGTCCTCCCTCTTCCCTACTGATTGATTACCAAGCCCTTCATCTCCATAAGCAACCGCTTTTCCCAAAACTCGACTGTTCGAGTTGGGAGTCAGCGTTTGTCTCAAGATATACATCACATCCTTCCAAGTAAGGTCATAAAGCAGAGCAACACCTTTAAAAGTGCTAATCTATTTTTTCTGGGTCCTCTAAATAGTCTCCCAGATCCTCTTTGATTCTTTGTATTTCTTGATAAGAAAAAGGCTTATTAACTCTCATAGACTGATTATTTCTCCCGGTGGGTGCCTCATGAAGAGGCAACAGCTTGTGTGGCTGTTCCTCAGTCTCTCTGGATGCTCTGAGCATATGATCCCAGGGACAGATTGGAGAAATCTGCTTTTCTTTATCTCTTTATCTCTTGTCCTCCATCTCATCTAGCAAAGTAGGAGGACTGGAGGACACTGAAAGAGTCACACCCAAATCTATACATTTAGGACATAAGTCTGGCATATTTCGCAGAGAGAAAAAGGGCAACACATAGGCTACTTCTACCCATTTCCCTGGTTTTCTACAGAACTGGTCTAATTGTAAAACAGCATTATACTTAAGAGACCCTCCAACTGGTCACCATTCTCCATCCTCCAGTGGGTACCATGGCCATGCAGTATCACATAGGAAGACCAGGTGTGTTTTCTTTAAGCCCTGGGGATCAAATCTATCCCAGTTTTTCAGGATACAGTTCAAAGGAGTGAGGCTGGAATTGTTAGCTCTCATCTTGTCCTGAAGAATTCCAGACGAGCCCCCAAGATGAAAGGTTGTTGTTGAACCATGCAAAGACGCCAGGATCCTTGGCCTCCAGAGGAGAAGAATTCAATCTGGGGCCAGAGAAAAGGCTTGATCGCTCAGAGCTTTTGTATAATAAAGTTTTATTAAAGTATAAAGAAGATAGAGAAAGCTTCTGACATAGGCATTAGAAGGGGGTAGAAAGAGTACCCCAAATTGATGCTTTTGAATTGTGGTGTTGGAGAAGATTCTTGAGAGTCCCTTGGACTGCAAGGAGATCCAGCTAGTCAATCCTAAAAGAGATCAGTCCTGGGTGTTCACTGGAAGGACTGATGTTGAAGCTGAAACTCCAATACTTTGGCCACCTGATGTGAAGAACCGACTCATTGGAAAAGACCCTGATGCTGGGAAAGATTGAAGGTGGGAGGAGAAGGGGACAACAGAGGATGAGATGGTTGGATGGCATCACTGACTTGGTGGACATGAGTTGGAGCAAGCTCTGGGAGCTTGTGATGGACAGGGAAGCCTGGTGTGCTGCAGTCCCTAGCGTTGCAAAGAGTCATACATGACTGAGTGACTGTACTAAATGGAACTGAGTGTGTATCTGTTAACTGGAGAAAGAAATGGCAACCCACTGCAATTTTCTTGCTTGGAAAATTTCATGGACAGAAGAGCCTAGTGGGCTATAGTCCATGGGGTTGCAAAGAGTCATAGATGACTGAGTGACTGAGCATGCACACATTTATCTGTTAACCAAGACATGATTTAATTTATTCTTCCAATTTGGTAACCATAAGTTTGGCTTCTATGTCCATGAGACTATTTCTGTTTTGTAAAGTTCATCTGCATCATCTTTTTAGATTCCATATAGAAGTGATTTCATATGATATATATCTTTCTCTCTCTGACTTACTTAATATGATAATCTTTAGGCCCACCCATGTTGCTGCAAATGGCATTTCATTTTTTTTGTGGCTGAGTAATATTCCATCGTATATACGTACCACATCTTCTTTATCCATTCATCTACTGATGGACACTTAGATTGTTTCCATATCTTGGCTTTTGTAAATAGAGCTGCTATGAACCTTGGGGTGCATGTATCTTTTTGAATGAGAGTTTTTATTTTTTAGAGATATATGCCTAGGACTGGGATTGCTGGATTATATGGTAGTTCTATTTTTAGTTTTTCAAGGAACCTCCATATTGTCCTCCACTGAGGCTGCACCAATTTACATTCCCACTCACAATGTAGAGGTCTTCCTTTGTGGCTCAGTGGTAAAGAATCCGCCTACTACTGCAAGAAATGTGCGTTCGATCCTGAGTCAAGAAGAGCCCCTGGAGAAAGAAATGGTAACCCACTCCAGTATTCTTGCTTGGGAAATCCCATGAACAGAGGAGCCTGGTGGGTTACAGTCCATAAGGTCACAAAAGTGTTGGACATGACTTAGTGACTAAGCAGCAACAACAATTTTATATATATATAAAATAGTGCTTCATAGTATGGTTTACTGTGATACATGTTGCATTGGATAATGCCTGGAAAATTTTTCAAATACTCATTGCATTTTTTGCAGTTCATGGGGTCACAAAGAGTCGGACACGACTGAGAGACTGAACTGAACTGAACTGATTATTATTAATAATGGCAACTATGATATCCTCACAGACTTATGTGAGAATACATTGTTGTCCTTTAGGCTATGAGTTCTCTGCTTGGATTCACAGAATTACAACCCAGTTATCCTGATCTGACTGGATGATGCTGAAATTATACTAAGTGACTTGGGTCAAACTGCATTTTCCCACTGAAATTTAATTTGCTTATTATCGTTCAAGCATAATCAGAAACTTGGATTAGATTAAGGTGGGAACTAGCTTGGAAGCCATTCAAAAGCCTGTAAGACTCCAAACAGAAAGAAAATAAATGACTGAATTTGAAAATTGCCATATAAAACTACTGCTGCTTTTCAGTGCATTCTTATCTCTCATAAAAAAACATATCTGGGGAATACACTCATTCCTCTCTAAAGAAATATTTCTAAAAGTAGTAATATATATGAAAACTATTTTGTGTGAATACTGTGTTGAAGATATAGCAAAATGAACTTTTATTTAAATGGTGCCAATTCTCTTTCTCAATGTTGTCTGGGCAGCTTGCCACTATATTTCCCATTGTGATAATAATATAGCTAATGAAATAATTATTTGTATGAACAATGATCTTTCACTGATTTTTCCATCTGCTTTATTTTTGTTGTGTCATACGATTATATAATAATCATTCTGATTATTTTGTTTCTCAATGATATTTTTAATAAAATTTCATAGTCAAAGGAATTGATTATAGCCATTGGCATTAAAATAACAATGAAATCATTGTCTACAAATAGACATCACCTAGGTCTTTGAAAAAATTAGTTTAAAATAAGTAAATTAATATAATGAATGTTAAGTTGAATTTAATTCCTTGTATAGTTGTATGTGAATTGAGATTTTTAAAAAGTTATATACCTAATATTCAGTCTAGGAATGTAAAAACCTATTTCAGACACCCCCAACATTAAACAAAAGGTAATTGAGAATGCATGATTTAGCAAGGATGAAATATTAATCAGTGATTTCATTTGACAAGAAACTCCTGGTCTTCTGAAACTGTAAGATAAAATGCAGACACTTGTGACATAATGAGGCATTTTAAATGATTGACTCCACCAATAGCAAATAATAATTTTGTTTTTAAGTAAACTATCACTCATTTGCTTTTTTCTTTAAAGTGAAAGTCGATGATTATCTAATGAAAAAAGATTAGATTGCAGTACATGCTTTCCCTGTGAATTAGTGATTTTGTGTAAGTCATAGAGCCCGACACAGGGATACACTCTTGATATACTGAATTACTGTGATGTGGGTTAGAGAAGACTCTTGAAATTTCCTTGGACTGCAAGGGGATCCAACCAGTCCATCCTAAGGAAGATCACTCCTGAGTGTTCATTGGAAGGACTGGTGTTGAAACTGAAACTCCAATATTTTTGGCCACCAGATGCAAAGAGCTAACTCATTTGGAAAGACCCTGATGCTGGGAAAGATTGAAGGCAGGAGGAG
The DNA here is from genome assembly GCF_042477335.2 of Ovis canadensis. Taxonomy (NCBI): domain Eukaryota; kingdom Metazoa; phylum Chordata; class Mammalia; order Artiodactyla; family Bovidae; genus Ovis; species Ovis canadensis. The sequence continues at coordinate 37,247,870 of NC_091250.1, read as the reverse complement.
AAGGGCACGACAGAGGATGAGATGGTTGGATGGCATCACCGACTCACTGGACGTGAGTTTGGGTAAACTCGGATTTGGTGATGGACAGGGAGGCCTGGCGTTCTGTGGTCTATGGGGTCGTAAAGAGTCAGACGCGACTGAGTGACTGAAATGAACTGAGCTGAACTGAACTGGATCTACACTTCTGTATGAGTCACACATTTTGATAGTTATGCTGGCAAAGATTTATAAATTTTCCCATTATTGTTTTTTTCAGTCATCCCACCATTACTCTTATCACTGATGAAAATGGACAAAACCATTATAAAGTGATTATCCGGCGTGCATGTGTGCTAAGTTGCTTCAGTTGTGTCAGACTCTTTGCAACCCCATGGACTGTAGCCTGTCAGACTCCTCTCTCCATGGAATTCTCCAGGCAAGAATACTGGAGTGGTTGCCATGCCTTCCTCCAGGGGATCTTTCCCAATCCAGGGATCAAACCTGAGTATCTTATGTCTCCTGCATTGGCAGGCAGTTCTTTACCACTAGGGCCATGTGAGAAGCTCACAAAGTGATGATAAAGTGAAAGTTTTAGTCACTTAGTTGTGTCCGGCTCTTGCAACCTCATGGACTGTAGTCCGCCAGGCTCCTCTGTCCATGGAATATTGGAATGGGTTGCTATTCCATTCTCCAGGGGATAATATTCCCAACCCAGAGATTGAACCTGGGTCTTCTGTATCGCAGGCAGAATCTTTACCATTTGAGCCACCAGGGAAGTCCAGTTTGATGTAAATAAACCTGAAGAAGATTTTTTTTTTTCCCCCACCACAGTGTTGTTTCCAGTAGCAGGAATCTAGATGAGGATTCTGAGTTAATCATTCAGGTAATGAATAAATATAATCAAGTGGAGGGTTTCCCTGGTAGCTCAGATGGTAAAGAATCTGCCTGCAATGCAGAAGAGCCAGGTTTGATCCCTGGGCGGGAAGAGCCCTGGGAGAAGGAAATGGCACCCCACTCCAGTATTCTTGCCTAAAAAATCCCATGGACAGAGGAGCCTGGTGGGCTACAGTCCATGGGGTCGTAAAGAGTCAGACATGACTGAGAGACTAACACACACAGCAAAAAACTAGATAAATATACAGGAAGAGGAATAGATATTTTAGAAGCAGATTGAGTAAAAACAGAAAGGGGTTACTAGAAGTATGTGTGCTCAGTCACTTCAATCAATGCATTCTCAGTTGCTTCAGTCAGGTCCAACTCTTTGCAACCCCCATGGACTGTAGCCCACCAGGCTCCTCTGTCCATGGGATTCTCCAGGCAAGAATACTGGAGGGGGTTGCCATGCCCTCCTCCAGGGTGCTGCAAGTATACATGCAACTTACAGTTAGTACAACATACAGTCTTGTTTGACCCAAAATAACACTACATATTATTTGCCAAGGATGAATATCTACTTGAAGAAATTTATTAAACTTGTTACAGTAGATGCGTATGTAGTAAAATAAATGGTTGATTTTTTAAAAATTTTTATGTATGCCTGTCTGTATGTATTTGCCAAAGTTTAGTTGTAGAAAGGGCGAGAGATGTGCTCTGAAGAGCATGCCTTAATGAAACCAGAGCCTCTTCTATATGCTTAGTTTTAAATTTGAGTTATGTTATACTTGAGTTATGCTAATGAGTTTTTATTTTTAGAAACACTGATTCTTTCTAAAATCTCCTTGACTCTTTCTGTAATTTTGCCTTTCTTTCTGAAGTTTTCCAAAAATTTCTTTTATTTTTATAAGTAGTTATTATATTTTATATTTTCAATAACCTATGTCCATTTGGTCCAGTATTTGATGTTTTAACCTCCCTGTTTCTTCCAGCTGTCATTTCTGTTTATTCTCAAATGTTCTCGTTTTCCTCTATACAGAATATCTTTGACCTGGTGGACCATTTCAAAATCTATTTGTATAGGTCTTGCCTAACCATGTCCACTGTGCTCCTAAAGGCCTTGGTAGTCCAAGGTCTTTAAAACAATCTGATGTCTTGTGCCTCTTTGACCTTCCAGAACATGTGGACACCAGCTGTAAAGTTGCATGATGGCTGGTGTAATTTCAGCTCTTGCTTGCACTGAGGGTTTATTACTTTGGATTACTACTTCATTTTGCAGTGAGTTGAATCCTCAGCATGAGCTCTGGGTTTTGATTTATACGCCTTTTATTTGGGGAGGTAATCAGAACCAGAAGTGCAATTTACAGAGACTTGATAAGAAAAACAGTTGTGTTCCATTTCCTCTTGAATTTTGACCTTAGAATATTTTGACCTCAGTGTGTATTTCAGACATTTCGTGCTTAGATTTAAAAAAAAAAATTATTCAGCATTTTCATTTTCAGCACTAAGATGGATCTTAGCAGAAGAAAATCATTAGCAAAAATTAGGAGCCTTTAATTTTAAGTTTTAGCTTTTCTGGGACTTACTTCTATTGGTATTATTAAATATATTTGCATATTTTCCTAAAATGAATATCAATTATCTCAATATTATCTTATGTTGAGATAATGATTATTCATTTTTTATTATATACCTGTATTATTTATTACATCAAATATGTCTATATAGGAAAAGATCTTTTCCTGAAATTTCTATTCTTTTAAATAGCTTTATTTTAAAACTGTTTCAGAGCTGTTTTCTTTAAATTACTGTAACTTTATAGTAGTTTAATATATATTTAGTCAAGATCTTCTTGTAGTCTTCTGTCAAAATTTGTTTCTGTACTTATGCACTAATTTTTCCCTATAAAATTTAAAATCAGCTTTCAGAATTTCATAAAAATATAACTGAAGTTAAATTATGATTTTTAGATTAATTTCTAGAGAAATATTACTTTTGTAATATTGAGTATTCCAAAATAATTTCATTTTATTTAGTTGATTTTTGTATGGTTGTTGTCCCACATTTAACATTTTAAAATATCTTAGTTTAGCATTACTAAGAATAATGCTTGCTATGGGCAATTTTGTTCATGTTTTTGGGGAAATATATCTATGAATTTTCTTGTGTATAAATAGGCATAGGCTTGCTGAATCATTTGGTATATGTAAAACTTTAGTAGATACTACCAATTTGTTTTCCAAAGTGGTTGAAGACATGTATTCCTCATCAGCATTTTATGAGTTTCAGTTTGTTTAGATTTCACTAGTACTTGGTATTGTCTATTTTTTCATAGTAGTTATCCTGGTGAGTATGTAATGGTTTGTGTTTTGTAGTTCTATGATGAAAAGGAAAATTGTGCACTTCTTTTATACTTATTTGTTATTTGAATATCATTTTGTATGAAGAGTCTGGTGAAAATATCAATGTGGTGAGACATTACCTCCATGTAGAGAACTTTTCATACATTCTGATAAAATTCTTTTGTCATATATATATATATATATATATATATATATATATATATATATATCTCCTCACTATTTGGGATTTTTTTTAACCATATTAATAGCATCTTTTTTATTCTCAGAAGCTATTAACATTAATCACAACAAACAGTGGAAAATTCTTAAAGAGATGGGAATACCAGACAAGCTTACCTGTCTCATGAAAAACCTGTATGTGGGTCAAGGAGCAATAGTTAGAACCAGAAATGTAACAACTGACTGGTTCAAATTGGGAAAAGAGTATGATAAGGCTGTATATTGATTGTCACCTGCTTATTTAACTTCTGTGCAAAGTTACTGTTTGGTTGTGAAGTTGTGTGTGACTCTTCATGATCCCATGGACTATAGCCCACCAGACTTCTCTTTCCATGGGACTTCCCAGGCAAAAATACTGGAGTGGGTTGAAATTTCCTTCTCGAATGATCTTCCTGACCCAGGGATGGGAACCCATGTCTCCTGTGTCTCCTGCACTGGCAGTTGGATTCTTTACTACTGAATCATCAGGGAAGCCCTCTATGCAGAGTACATCATGCTAAATGCTGGGGTGGATGAATCAGAAGCTGGAATCAATATTGCTGGCAGAAATATCAACAACCTCAGATATGCAGATAATGCCACTCTAATGGCAGATAGTGAAGAGGAGCTAAAGAGCTTCTTAATGAGGACGAAAGAGGAAAGTGAAAATGCTAGCTTGAAACTCAACATTCAAAAAAAAGCCTAAGATCATGGCATCTAGTCCCATTATTTCATGGCAAATAGAAGGGGGAAAAGTAGAAACAGTGACAGATTTTTATTTTCTCCAAAATCACTGCAGACAGTGACTACAGCCATGAAATTCAAAGACACTTGCTCCTTGGAAGGAAAGCTATGACAAACCTATAGTGTCATAGTGTATTGAAAAGCAGAGACATCACTTTGCTGACAAAGGTCTGTATAGTCAAAGCTATGGTTTTTCCAGTAGTCATGTAAGGATGTGAAAGATGGACCATAAAGAAGGCCAAACATGGAAGAATTGATGCTTTTGAAGTGTGGTGCTGGAGAAGACTCTTAAGAATCGTTTGAACTGCAAGGAGATCAAACCAGTCAATCATAAAGGAAATCAATCCTGAACATTCACTGGAAAGACTGATGTTGAAGCTGAAGCTCCAATACTTTGGCTACCTGATGTGAAGAGCTGACTCATTGGAAAAGACCCTGATGTGAGGAAAAATTGAAGGCAAAAAGAGAAGGGGGTGGCAGAGGATGAGATGGTTAGAAAGCATAACCGACTCAATGGACATGAATTTGAGAAAATTTGGGGAGATAGTGGAGGACAGAGGAGCCTGGTGTGCTGCAGGCCATGGGATCACAAAGGGTTGGAAATGAGTTAGCAGCTGAACAACAAAAAAATAACTGAATGTGAGTTTTTATCATGAATGTGAGTTGAATATTAGCAAATGCTTCCTTATCTCTCAAGATGAGGATGATTTTCTTTTCCCTCTTGTTGGTGATGGGTTTAGTCACCAAATTGTGTCTGACTCTTGTGACCCCATGGACTGTAGCTGCCTGGCTCCTCTGTCCATGGGGTTCTCCAGGCAAGAATACTGGAGCGGGTTGCCATTTCCTTCTCCAGGGGATCTTCCTGACTTGGGGACCGAAGCCAGGTCTCCTGCATTGCAGGCAGATTCATTACCTACTGAGCTACGAGGGAAGTCCTTTCCCCTGTGTATCTGATGACCTTTCGGCTTTTCCAATTTTAAACATCAACTTACATCCCCATAATAAAAGTAATTTATGCATGATATATTACATAAGTTTTTTCCAATTGTAGTAAACAAATATATAAATTGCACAAATTAATATTTTGGCAGAACTTTCACTTTTCACTTTCATGCATTGAAGAAGGAAATGGCAACCCACTCCAGTATTCTTGCCTGGAGAATCCCAGGGACGGGGGAGCCTGGTGGGCTGCCGTCTGTGGGGTCGCACAGAGTCGGACACGACTGATGTGACTTAGCAGCAGCAGCATCTTCCTGTGAAAACATGAGCGCAAACTAATGACCATACTCATTAGTCCCCCAAATTCCTCATGCCTGTATATGTGCTGTTGCTTCAGTCGGGTCCAACTCTGCGACCCTATGGACTGTAGCCCCCAGTCTTCTCTGTCCATGGGATTCTCCAGGCAAGAATAGTGGAGTGGATTGCCATGCCCTCCTCCAGGGGATCTTCCCGACCCAGGGATCAATCCTGTGTCTCCTAAGTCTCCTGCATTGGTGGGCAGGTTCTTTACCACTAGCGCCACCTGGGAAGCCCAAATTCCTCGTCCCCTTTAGTAATTATTTTTCCCATGCTTCCCAGTCACATCCTGTCTTCAGACAACCATTAACATACTTTTTGTCGCTGTATAGTCTCTAAAATTTCATTTAAGTGGTATCATAGACTATGTGCATTTTTTTGGTCTAGTTTTCTCTTTCCCTAGGATATTTACTTTGAGATTCATCTATGCTATTACAGTTACTGATAGTTCATTTTTCTATATTACCAAGTATTATGAATGTGCCATAACATGTTTATTGTTTAATCAGTTGAAAGACCTGAGTTATTTTCAAATTTATGTTATTGAAAACAGTCCACCTTAAAGTGTCATTTTTATACCATATTATAGATATCATAAGAACCTTGAAGTATTTTGCTTCTGTTTCTTTTCTCTCTCAGCCTTTCTGTAATTGTTTTCATATATTATCTACATTGACTTCACTGTTTTTATTTCTGCTTAAAGGTCAACATTTGGAAAAGAGACTTGAAGATTCATATTTCCATCTAGAGTAATTTTCTTTCTTCCCAAATAATTCCTTTGCTAATGCTGGTAGAAAATGAATCTTTATTTCTCCTTTGTTTAAAAAATGTTTTTCACTGGTATTGAATTGTAGTTTCCGTCGTTTGTCCTTTAATACTTTCTTTAAAGATAGCTGGCCACTGTCTTCTTGCTTGGATAGTTTCCGACAAGAAATCTTTTTTATTATGTAGTGTACCTTAGTGTATCTTTTTTTTCTTGCTGGTTTTAAAATATTTTCTCTTGTTTACTGCTTTTGAGAAGTCTGCTTATCATGTACTTTGATGTAATCTTGTTCCTGTTTTTTGTTCTTAGGGTTATTAATTCATGTAAAGAAATATCCTAAGTGAGTTTAGTGAATTAATTGTTGCTTATAAATGAGAAATTAATCTAATAATATTTTGCAAAAAATTCTTCCTTGGAAGTTATAGTTAATATCCTAGAATTGACAATGTAAGCTAATAGGAGGAAATAATTTCAAATATAAGGTTTTCACTGTACGTTTAGTTTCAAATATAAGCTTTACACTGTCCATTACTGAGACTGCACTGTGCCTCAAAATAGTCTGCATAAAAGGAAGAGTTTGTTACATATGTGCTATTAAAAGGGGAAGGAAATAGTCTGAAACATTCTGAAAGCTGCTGCTGTTTAAAAGCAGTTGTTCTATTCATGTATGTATATGTGTGTGTTGGAAATAATCCACAGTAGTATTTTCCAAAACAAAAAAGGCTGATTATGAACAAATAAAGATTATAGAAAACATAATTCCTCAAGTCCCTGTAACTTTCTTCTAAGGTCTTGTGAATGTCAGTCCATTGCATTGTGTTGTGGCTGTGTTTCCATTAATTATCACCTTCATTAGTCACTCAGCACACAATGATTGCAGCCACTCTGATATAAACAATAGTCAGTGTTGTAAGGCAAATGCCATTAAGCATCATCTTTTTCAAGTCTAAAAATAAACTCAAAAAGCAGCCAGTTTTGAATCTGTGATTCTCCTAAATTCTTGATTCCTTGGAAATCATTCTAATGTCCTAAGAATAATCCTAAAGTCCTAAGGATAATCACTTTTTTCAAGAGTAATGAATCAGAGGTGTAACATATTCTAGATTTGACTGGATTCTGTTACATAAATATTAAATTTTTAGGGCAAATCTTAGGTGGAAATAGTATATGATCCTTTTTTATATCATTAAGTTTGATTTCATAATATTTTGTTTAGAATAGCTGTGTCTATGTTCATGAGAGATGTTGATCTGAAGTTTAGTTTTCTCCTTCCAGTTTTATTGTGATATAGTCAACATACAGCACTGTATAAGTTTAAGATGTAAAAAATAAGGATTTCACTTGCATAAACCATGAAATGATTACCACAGTAAGTTTAGTGAACATCCATCATCTTATATAGTGTATATGCTCAGTCCTGTCCAACTCTTTGAGACCCCATGGACTGTAGCCCACCACTCCTCTCTCCACGGGATTCTCTAGGCAAGAATACTGGGGTGGGTTGCCCTTTCCTCCTCTAGGGGATCTTCCCGACTTAGGGATCTAAACCACATCTCTTATGTTTCCTGCATTGGAGGCAGGTTCTTTACCATTAGCACAACTGGGTTACAAATTGTCCAGGCAATAATACTCAAGCAGATTGTCACTTCCTATGCCAGGGGATCTTCCTAACTCAGGGACTGAACCTGTGTTTCTTGCGTCTCCTGCATTGGCAGGTGGATTCTTTACCGCTGCACCACCTGGAATCCTACACATCTTAAAATACAGGTGCTCAATTTTGAGTTTAAAAAATTTTAAACAGTTTGATTACTTTTTTTATAAGTGTGGAGTCACACTGTTTTTCTAAGCTCTTTGTAAACAGGCTTAAGCAGGAGGAAAAGGTGAAAGTAAAATGTTGGAAGAAAACTTCCAACATGTTTCTAAAGTTAGTTCTAATTACTTCACTGCCCCTGTTTTTATTTTTCACTTTCTTCTAAAAACCTGCCTTGTTTTGTCTGCAGATGTTGAAACTAGGGTGCCTTTGTGGTTCTGTCTGAAAGTACACATCCTTCCTACTGGTTGTTTTTTTTTTTCTCTTCTGCGTTTCTTGGTGTCTCTTGCTCCCTCTCAATTCACAAGTCTGATCTCATATATATTTTATAGAAATAGACAAGGCTCTGCAGTCAATGGCATACTCCAGTTTATCTCATGGTTACATGTTTGTTTTAGCCGTTACATCCTTCAACTTGGGAATCAAAAGAAAAGGCAGTGCTCACCTTGGAAGCACATATGCCAAAATTAGAATCATACAGAGATCAGCATGTCCTCTGCAAAGATGATGTAAATTGATACATCTCATATTTTCTCATCTGTATGAAAAGATGCATCATACATCATTAGGGAATTGGAAAATTTTTTTTTAAAAATGAGATTGTTTCCAAGACGTATATATTAGAATAACCAAAATCCAAAACACTGCAACATCAAATGCTGGCAAGAATGTGGAGCAACAGAGAAAATACAGTCATGCTGGTAGGAATGCAAAATGGTACAACCCCCTTAAAAGACTGTTTGGCAGTTTTTTTCTAAAAAATAAACATATTCCTACCATAAGATCCAGAAATCACATTCCTTGGTATTTACCCAAATGAGTGGAAAGCTTATGCCAAGATAGAAACCTGCACATGGATATGTAAGACCGTTTTAGTCATAGAACTTCAGTAGGTGAATGGATCACCTGGTCAGTCCGGACAACGGAGTATTATTCAGTGAGCTATCAAGGCATGACAAGACACGGAGGAAACCTCAATGCATATTAGTAAGTGAAAGAAGCCAATATAAAAGACCACATAGGATAATGAATCCAGCTGTAAGACATTCTAGAAAAGACGAAACTATAGAGATAGCTAAAAATATATGAAAGAAAAAGATCAATGGTTGCCAGGGGCTAGAGGGGAGGAAGGGATAAGTCAGTGGAACATAGGGGATTTTTAGAGCAGTGAAACTATTCTGTAGAATACATGCAACTACATTCATAAAACTCCACACAACATATAACACCAAGAACGGTACAAATGAACTTATTTGGAAAACAGAAATAGACTCACAGCTGTAGAAAACAAATTATGGTTACCAGAAGGGAAAGGAGTCTAGGAGGGGTAAATTGGGAGATTGGAGTTGACACATACATGCTTTTATATACAAAATATATAACTAATAAGGACCTTACTGTGTAGCACAGGGAACTCTACTCAGTATTCTGGAATGAGCTGTATGGAAAAAATCTAAAAAAGAGTGAATATATGTATATATATAACTGAATCACTATGCTGTACACTTGGCACTTAACACAACATTGTAAATCAACTACAATCTGATAAAATTTAAAAAAAGAGTGAACCCTAATGTAAACTACAGGCTTTGAATGATGGTTATTGTTCTATTCATTGACTCTAAAACGGTGACATAACAGATTGAGCCCTCTCTTCGTGGAGTTCTGATCCTAGTGGAAGATTGAGCCAATAAGATATATAATAAAAAAAAAATTAAATGAAGTGCCTAGTTTATATTTTATACTCCCTTCTTGTGCAAACAATTTTTTCTTGTTCTCTCTCTTCTTTGCACTCATACAAATGCATACACAGGAATTCACACATTAACACATACACACACATCTGTGGATGTACCTACGGGCCTGGTTGAAGGACCTCAGAAGAGTAATGATATCTAGGGATATAACCTCTGCTACTTTATGCCGTGACTAATTCCCTTCTAAGTGACTTATTTTCCCTTGAGATTCTTTGGAATGTATTGATCCTTGGAAAATCGGTGTTTTATAATAGATGAGAGTAAGAACAGGGGCATATAAATTGGAAAGGTAACTGGGTGACTATTTTCTATGACCTGGTCTAACTTTGAAAATGTAACTCTCAATTTGTTAAGTCTCAGACAAGAGTATTATTCTAATACATTTTTAACATTACAAATCTGTTTAAAGTACACCCTGTTCTTCAAGGGATAAACTTTAAGCTCTTTGTCATTTGCGAACATGACTCTGAACAGTTACACTAACAAAATCAATAAACTAATTCCTTAACAGTACAAACTGTTATAATGCTAAGTAGAATAATTTATGTTCTTCTTTACTTTGAGTTTTTTTAATGAATTAATTTTTTGAAGGCCTGTGATAAGTTATATAATGAGACATGTTAGAAATCTTGAAAAATCTCATAATGAGAGCAAATCTACAAGAAAATGCTTTCTCCATCCATGCAGATACTGTGTCCTTCCATGGTGGACTGGTGAGGTGTTAAGTCCCCAGCCTGAGGAGCAAGCTGTGGGCAGCTGTGGGAAAGATGGTGATGAAGGAGGACAAGAAACCCTGTTCCCTTCTCCACTTTCTCTCCACCAAGATATAGTCTGCACCAGCCAAGGCCTGTCAGCTGTTTCCACTGGGGAGTGACCTAGCTGGACTGAGCAGAATTACCCTGATGTTCCCCTTGATTTTCCACTAGAAAACCAGTCTTACGCGCCAGGCTCAGTTTTCTTGAGAGTTAAGGCTGAGGATGGGTTTCCCTGGTGGCTCAGAGGGTAAAGAATCTGCCTGCAGTGAGGGAGACCCAGGTCAGATCCCTGCATTGGGAAGATCCCCTGGAGAGAGAATCGCTGCCCACTCCAGTATTCTTGCCTGGAGAATCCCATGGACAGAGGAGCCTGACGGGCTACAGTCCATGAGGTCAAAGAGAGTCAGACACAATTGAGCAACTGAAAAACAGGGCTGAGGATATTCAATCGTCTACCTTGTTTTCAGTAAATGTAAATTGATCCTATAAGCAAATCAAAAATGAATAAGTACATAAATAAGTAAATAAGTGAGAATGAAAAAACCCTCTTAATTCTATTTCCACCTTTTCTCCAAATCTCCCTTTGAGCTCCATTCCAGTGGTCATCCTATTTATATTTTTATAATACATTATTCTTAGAATACAATGGTGTGCTCACTCAGCTGTGTCTGTCTCTGTGACCCTTTTGGGAAAAGGGTCTGTAGCCTGTCAGGCTCTTCTGTCAAAGGGATTTTTCAGGCAAGAATACTGAATTGGGTTGCCATCTCCTCTTCCAGGGGATCTTCTTGACCCAGGGATTGAACCTGTGTCTTTTGCATTGGCAGACAGATTCTTTACCACTGAGCCATTGGGGCAGCCCAGATATAGTGGTAGTGTCCATAAAATCCTATCATTCCTGGTTAAACAGAATATGACGATATATTGACAATTTTATTTTTACCCCTTCCCCAAAGAAAATGGCATTGTACAAATAAATGTAGCAATAATACCAGAATATTTTTAAAATGCCAGAGTCACTAATTTCACAAGCGAGTCACTAATTTCGAAGCGCTACTGGAAAATAAGATGGAGTTAGATTGGATGTTTCATCTTTATCCAGTTCTCAGTTGATCGTCTCCTTTTCTGTTACCACAGTCTTCCTAATCAACAGCAGTTCCTGCTAGTGTGATTCAGAGTTGAGGAAATCAATTTTTCTTTTTAACATGAAGGTCACAGAATAATTTAAAAATCCATTCACCTGTTTAACAACTTCTCTCTTACTTGGCTGGAAAAACAGTTGGAGAGCCACCTGGCTTTTCCTCACAGCATCGTAAGGCAGCATGCTCCATGGAGAACAAAAGTGAGTATTCTGTTTTAAATCAAACATCCAGACATTTTCTCACCAAGTAAAAGAAGCTGAAGATTGATTGTTTATTAGTGTCCTAGGGCCATGTTCATAAATTTGCACAAACTGGTAACATGAAATACTAGTAATGGAATCCATCAATTCTGGGAGCTAGAAGTTTGAAATCAAGGAGCCATCAAGATGAGGCTCCTCTGAAGGCTTTAGGGGAGAAGCTTTGCCTACCTCTTCTGGGCTTCTGGGGGTTGCTGGCAGGCCTTGGTATCCCTGGCTGCAGCTGTACCACTTTACTCCCTGCACATGGCCTTTTTCCTCTGTGACTGTATATTCCCTGACTTTTCTCTGAGGGACACTAGTCTTTTAGGGACACAAGACTTCAGACCCACACTAATCTAGTATGACCTGACTATAACTTAAATAATTACATCTGTAAAGACCTTACTTTCAAAAAAAGTGACGTTCTGAGGTTATGAGTAGACATCAATTATGGAGGGACAGTATTATTGGGTTTCCTACGTGACTCAATGGTCAAGAATCCACCCGTCAAGGCAGAAGATGCAGGAGACATGGGTTCGATCCCCGGATTGGGAAGATCCCCTGGAGGAGGCAATGGCAACCCACTCCAGTATTCTTGCCTAGAGAATCCCATGGAGAGAGGAGTGGTGGGCTACAGTCCATGGGGTCTCAAAGAGTGAGACATGATTGAGCAACTGAGCATGCACACGCATTATTTCCCCACTACAATTCTCAAAGTAAGTCTGTAACAGGTAAGTCTGGTTGCCAGGGAACTCAGAATAATAAGCAAATTTCCTGTTCTCCACGTGGGAAAAAGTGTCTACCAGTTGGGATTAACTTGGGAGTAATATCAACTTCAAAGGGAAAGTAAGCATCACCATAAAAGCTAAGAAAGTGTTCACTTGTGCCTGAAAACATAACAGGATAACTTTATTCGGTTAACATTTTATAGAGGTTTAATATTAAAATATATTGAATTGGATTACTAATAGAGTAAGAAATGCTTTGGTATCTACATATACCTTATTCACCTCTGGAAAGCATAAGAGTTTGCATGCCCATTATCTGCATATAGATTTTCTTTTAATCCTTCCGTTTGTCTAATTATCTTAGGCACAGTCCCATTGCTAATAAGCATATGGTCATTCCAGTTTATCCAAAGGCATTCGAAAGAAATCACACAGTAAATAGAAACCCTCACTCTTTCTAGAATGTGAAAATATTCAGTTTGGGATTATCAGAATTAAGATAGGAAATCTTGCCTTTAAAAATTCTCTAGCCATTTTGTCAAAATGATCCAGGCTATTTACCCCAGATAATGGAAAGAAGATACGATTCTGGAAATTATACAAATCCAAATCGTCCCTTGTGCAGTGCATCAGTAAGAAAAGATTTTGTGACACCTACTGGTGGACAGGAATTTTACTGCATGGTTCTGGAAGATAAGAACCACTTCAACAGCAACAGCAAAATACTCACTTGCTTTAATTTTCTGAAATAAATTGAAATCAGGTTCTTAGTTCCTGTCAATATGGTATGAATAGGAAAGCCAGCTTCCCTCTCCTTGCTTCCCTCTGCACCCAAAACGTGTGCAGTGGATCTGGGATCTTTGAAAAGTCCAGAAGGTATCAGGAATTTCTTGTGCTTGTTGGTACTGCCGGTACTTACGGACATGCTCATGCTCATTGTCCACTCAAGGATGGTCCTTTGGAAGCTTTTGCTGGCTTTTCTCTGCTCCGAATTTAGGCTCAGGAATCTCTTCAGAACCTCAATCCCAGTGCCTTGTCCTGAGCTTCCCTGTGAGCATCAGGGCACTGTCCCTTCCTGAGGTCTGGTCTCCTCCATCGAAGGAGAGGTGGTCTAGTCTGGAAACGTGTCATCTTGATAACACATCCCCTTTCTAGTTTACAGTGATTCCTTTTTCTGTTCCCCAGAAACTGGCACTTTTGCAGCTTTCCCTTCCATTCTTGCCTTCATCTTGCTCTGATATATTCCTTGTTGTTTTCTACATAATGTGAGTTTCTCTTACCCAAGAGAGAGGGTTGGGATAAGAAATACCCAGACCAGTTAATTTTTTGTTTTTAATTAATCTTTTTATTTTTCAGATACTTGTAGATTGGTTTGCAGTTGTAAGAAATGCTTGAGAGAGATTCCATGCGTCCCTTTCCCAGTTGCACCTAATGGCAGCCTCTTGCAGAACTTCAGTGCTTTATCACAGCCAGTGCTGTGTGGTGTCAGTGGAGCCAAAGCGGGGCACGTTCCGTCACCAGGGAGTACCCTCTATGATGCTGCTGTAGAGTCACATTCACTTTCTTCTCATCCACCCCCTGTCCATCTCCCATCCCCTGATTAACCCGTTATTAACCCCTATCAGTAATCTGCCCCTCATTTCTGTAACTTGTTACTTCCAGTATAAATGGAATAATTATTTAATCTTTTGGGAACTGCTTTTTTTTTCTCCTGGAGTGTCTCCTTGGAAATTCATACAGATTGTTGCTTGTGTTTATGTCAATATTTTGCTCCTTTTTGTTGCTAAGTTGCACTCTAGATCCATGAGTTTGAGAGGTACTTACCTACTGGAGGATATCTGAATTACTACCATTTGGGGGCTAGTAATAATAATGTTTCTATAGACATTTGTGAACAGGTTTTCAGTGTTCAACTCTCTGTGATAAATGCCAAGGAGTACAATTTCTAGGTCATATGGGTAGTTGCATGCTAGTTTTTAAGAAAGTATTAACTGTCTTTCAAGAATTGCTGTACCAGTTTTCATTCATACCAATAATGTATGAGAGAGCCACCTTCTCCACATCCTTGTCAGTATTTGGTGTGGGCTTTTCATTTCCAGTCAGAAAGCAGATGTCTGCGTTCAGTACAACTTCTGTCTTCAAATTAGCACTTGTGCACACGAGATATTTGATGTAACTGTTATTCTGTTTTACCTCGTTAAGACTATCACAAAAAGGACAATCTCCTCCTTCAGTTTCCAAGTTTCAGTCATTTTTGTACCCTCAAATCCTGACAATAAGTTACATATTTGATGAACTAATTAATCGATCTAGTAAGCATGAGTCTATGGACAGGATTTAATGTTTAAATATTACTATACCTAATATCTGCCTAGCACTTCAGGGGTCACTATGGGCTTCAATTTAGATGACTTAAGTTGGCATTTGTAGAAAACCTGAGAGGTAGGCATTTCTAACTCTCGTGTCAGGAACTAGTTCTGCCACTTATTTACACAATAATCTCAAATTAGCCAAAGAATAGTACCTCATGGTTCTTAACTGTCTAAATGTTGAAAAATACACCCTTATCCCTAACTTGAGCTGTAAATTGGAAATAATTGCAGTACTTACAGGATTAAATTCAGGATCAACTTACACCTGCAGTGCTAGGCACATGGACAACATTTTAAAATATTAGCTAAAGAGAAATTGTCAAATGCAAATATTAAATAAATACATTATTAGTCAGTCATTAACAAGAATGAATTTTAACATGAAAATGCATTTTAAGAAGCATCAGATCATTTTCAGTTCATTCCAGTTCAGTTGCTCAGTTGTGTCTGACTCTTTGTGACCCCATGAACTGAAGCACAACAGGCTTTTCTGTCCATCACCAATTCCTGGAGCTTGCTCAGACTCATGTCCATTGCGTGGGTGATGCCATCCAACTATCTCATCCACTGTCATCCCCTTCTCCTCCTGCCTTCAATCTTTCCCAACATCAGGGTCTTTTCTAATGAGTCAGTCCTTCTCATCAAGTGGCCAAAGTATTGGAGCTTCAGCTTCAGCATCAGTCATTCCAAAGATTATACAGGACTAATTTCCTTTATGATTGACTGGTTGAATCTCCTTGCAGTCCAAAGGACTCTCAAGAGTCTTCTCCAACACCACAGTTCAAAAGCATCATTTCTTCGGCTTTCAGCTTTCTTTATGGTCCAACTCTCACATCCATAAATGACTACTGGAGAAACCATAGCTTTGACTAGATAGACCTTTGTTGGTAAAGTAATGTCTCTGCTTTTTAATATGCTGTCTGGGTTTGTCTGCTTTTTAATATGCTGTCTGGGTTTGTCATAACTTTTCTTCCAAGGAGTAAGTGTCTTTTAATTTCATGGCTGCATTCACCACCTGCAGTGATTTTGGAGCCCCCAAAATAAAGTCTCTCACTGTTTCCACTGTTTCTCCATCTATTTGGCATGAGGTGATGGTACTGGATGCCATGATCTTAGTTTTCTGAATGCTGAGTTTTAAACCAGCTTTTTCACTCTCCTCTTACACTTTCACCAAGAGCCTCTTTAGTTCCTCTCTGCTTTGTGCCATAAGGGTGATGTCATCTGCATATCTGAGGTTTTTGATATTTCTCCCGACAAACTTGATTCCAGCTTGTGCTTCATCCAGCCTGGCATTTCACATGATGTACTCTGCACTGAAGCTAAATAAACAGGGTGATACTATACAGCCTTGACTTATTCCTTTCCCAATTTGGAACAAGTCCATTGTTCCATGGCAGGTTCTAACTGCTGCTTCTTGACTTGCATACAGATTTCTCAGAAGGCAAAGAAGGTGGTCTGGTATTCCCATCTCTTTAAGAATTTCCCACAGTTTGTAATGATCCACACAGTCAAAACCTTTGGCATAGTCAAAACCTTTGGCATAGTCAAAACGGTAAAAGTACATATTTTTCTGAAACTCTCATGCTTTTTTGATGATCCAACAGATGTTGGCCACTTGATTTCTGGGTCCTCTGCCTTTTCAAAATCCAGCTTCAACATTTGAAGATCTCGGTTCATGTACTGCTGCAGCCTGGCTTGGAGAATGTTGAGCATTACTTTACTAGCGTGTGAGATGAGTGCAATTGTGCGGTAGTTTGAACATTCTTGGACATTGCCTTTTTTTGGGGATTGTATTGGAACCTGAACTTTTCCAGTCCTGTGGCCACTGCTGAGTTTTCCAAATTTGCTGGCATATTGAGAGCAGCACTTTCACAGCAGCATCTTTCAGGATTTGAAATAGCTCAACTGGAATTCCATCACCTCCACTAGCTTTGTTCATAGTGATGCTTCCTAAGGCCCACTTGACTTCAGACTCCAGGATGTCTGGCTGTAGGTGAGTGATCACACCATCATGGTTATCTGGGTCATGAAGATCTTTTTTGTACAGTTCTTCTGTGTATTCTTGCCACCTCTTCTTAGTATCTTCTGCTTCTGTTAGGTCCATACCATTTCTGTCCTTTATCGAGCCCATTTTGCATGAAATGTTCCCCTGGTGTCTCTAATTTTCTTGAAGAGATCTCTAGTCTTTCCATTCTATTGTTTTCCTGTATTTCTTTGCACTGATCACTAAGGAAGGCTTTCTCATTTCTCCTTGCTATTCTTTGGAACTCTGCATTCAGATGGGTATATCTTTCCTTTTCTCCTTTGTCTTTAGCTTCTCTTCATCTCTCAGCTCTTTGTAAGAGCTCTCTCCTCCTCAGACAGCCATTTTCTCTTTTTGCATTTCGTTTTCTTGGGGATAGTCTTAATCACTGCCTTCTGTACAATGCCATGAGCCTCTATCCATAGTTCCTTTGGCACTCTGTCAGATCGATCAATCATTTTAATCCTTGTTAAATTCATATGCCGGTATACCAATTTCTTAGCAATAAATAAACTATGAGATTAGAAAACATGGGCTTGGGGTGAAAGAAAGGAACAATAATAGAATCAAAGTAGGATTTGATTGTCCCTCCTGTGGGACAATCGCATGAGGTCCTAAGTGGTTGGGGGCATTATAAGGCACACTAATGCTTGGGGAAGGACTGTCCCTGCTTCAAATATGTACAAGAAAAGGTCAAAGTGTATGGTTTGTGATAGCAACCTGAGGCATTATTTCTTGGTTGAACTTACATGAATATAAAAGGCAAGGAGTGCCAAGTGAGAGAGAGCAACAGCTTTAAAGAAGAGGAATAAGTCTGCCTACAAAAAACATACCTGCTTAGTAACCACATCTGTCAATCGCTGATGCTTATGGACATCAAATTAAACTCACAAAAACAGAGGAAAATTAAGTAAGGTCAGCGATGAAGCTCATGTTGTTTATTGACAAGATGTATACTGTTGATAGAGAAGGCAATGGCACCCCACTCCAGTACTCATGCCTGGAAAATCCCATGGGCGGAGGAGCCTGGTAGGCTGCAGTCCATGGGGTCGCTGGAAGTCGGACACGACTGAGCGACTTCACTTTCACGTTTCACTTTCACGCATTGGAGAAGGAAACGGCAACCCACTCCAGTGTTTTTGCCTGGAGAATCCCAGGGACGGCGGAGCCTGGTGGGCTGCCGTCTATGGGGTCACACAGAGTGTGACTTAGAAGAGACTGAAGAGACTTAGCAGCAGCAGCAGCAGCATACCGTTGATAAACAACTTTGTCTTCAAGGAATTGTATGGTATTTTTTATTTTTCAGTCAAACACTCCCCTCTAGTGGCAATACTCCTCTTTAACACCACAAATAGAGGGAACGTTGAAGATCCTGTATTTCACCTCCCACTGCATCCCTGGGAGAAGGCAATGGCACCCCACTCCAGTGTTCTTGCCTGGAGAATCCCAGGGACGGTGGAGCCTGGTGGGCTGCCGTCTATGGGGTCACACAGAGTCGGACACGACTGAAGCGACTTAGCAGCAACTGCAACTCTAAACCTAATAAAATCCCACACGATTTTATTTTAATGTTTCATTAGGTAGAAAATGTGTGTAGATTTTGCAGGTATATTGATTTTTACATTGTATGCATTGAAAGGACTGATGCTGAAGCTGTATCTCCAGTGCTTTGGCCACCTGATGCGAAGAGCCAACTCCAAAAAGACCCTAATGCTGGGAAAGATTGAAGGCAAAATGAGAAGGGGGTGACAAGGATGAGATGGTTCGGTAGCATCACCGACTCAGTGGGCATGAGTTTGAGCCAACTCCGGCAGACAACGAAGGACAGGGAAGCCTGGCATGCTGCCGTCTGTGGGGTCACAAAGAGTGAGACACAACTTAGCGACTGAACAACAAGGACAGCAATTAGGCAGAAGATATTTCATTCCATTTAAGTCTGACATATACTAGAAAGTATGAACAAAGATTTCTACCAATTTTGAAGTATTTTAATGCCAAATATATTTCTCATTTAAAAATATTTAATTTGGTTCATCAGAAAACGAAGATCATGGCATCTGGTCCCATCACTTCATGGGAAATAGATGGGGAAACAGTGGGAATAGTGTCAGACTTTATTTTGGGGGGCTCCAAACTCACTGCAGGTGGTGACTGCAGCCATGAAATTAAAAGACGCTTACTCCTTGGAAGGAAAGTTATGACCAACCTAGATAGTATATTCAAAAGCAGAGACATTACTTTGCCGACTAACGTCCGTCTAGTCAAGGCTATGGTTTTTCCTGTGGTCATGTATGGATGTGAGAGTTGGACTGTGAAGAAGGCTGAGTGCCGAAGAATTGATGCGTTTGAACTGTGGTGTTGGAGAAGACTCTTGAGAGTCCCTTGCACTGCAAGGAGATCCAACCAGTCCCTTCTGAAGGAGATCAGCCCTGGGATTTCTTTGGAGGAAATGATGCTGAAACTGAAACTCCAGTATTTTGGCCACCTCATGCAAAGAGTTGACTCATTGGAAAAGACTCTGATGCTGGGAGGGATTGGGGGCAGGAGAAGAAGGGGACAACAGAGGATGAGATGACTGGATGGCATCACTGACTCGATGGACGTGAGTCTGATTGAACACCGGGAGATGGTGATGGACAGGGAGGCCTGGCGTGCTGCGATTCATGGGGTCGCAAAGAGTCGGCCACGACTGAGCGACTGAACTGAATTGAATGGAAGGATATTTATATAGCTTAATTATTCTACTTCCCAAAGCATACTTAGTCAAAATAAAAATATATTACTTCTTTGATTTAATCATCAGTGTAAAGTTTTCATCACTTAATATCCAGGATAGAAAAACGGGTCTTATATTTTCTTGTAACTTTATCCAAATGAGAAGAAGAAAGATTCCCTTCCCTTCACAAGGACTGAGATCCTTATGCAGCTCCCGTAAGAGGCGATGAAAGAGTTGATTTAAGAGACCAGGTGTCCTGGTGGTAGGACCAACTCTCGAGAAAACTTGTGCTCAGATGCTCAGCTCAGTTGCGTCTGACTCTTTGTGACCCCATGCCAGGCTCCTCTGTCCGTGGGATTATCCTGGCAAGAGTGCTGGAGTGGGTTGCCATTTCCTCCTCCGGGGGATCTTCCCCATTCAAGGATCAAACCCAAATCTCGTGTGTCTCCTGCTTTGGCAGGCAGGTTCTTTACCACTAGCGCCACCTAGGAAGCCTTAGTCCTTGCTTTACCCATGAGGGAATCTCCCAACTAGGAAGAAGTCTTGAGGAGGAGACTTTTCTAATTCTGTTGTTAAACAACCTCCAGCACATATGAGAGTGTCGTTGTTAACAGTATAATGACCCAGTCTTATTTTCAAAATATTTTAATTGTTGGAGGATTAATACAGGCAAGATTCCCCATGTGTCTGAGAGTTCAATTATGACATGGGACGGATCAAGTTATATAGAGAGAAAGAGAGAGAAGAACTCAGACAAGTATGAGAGGGTAGAACACTTTATGGTGAAGAGATTTCCATTTTGAAAACTCCAAGAAATTTGGAAGTATTATATTACAAATTTTTGTACAAATAAAAGGCCCATTAAAGTGAAATGAGTGAAAACACACACACGAAGAAACCAGGGTAGGGTGGAGGGAGAGTTGGTAGTGGCAGTGAGAATGAGGTTTTCTCAAATTCTTTCCCAGTATTTTCCAAGAGTAAGAATACATTAAAATGCTGATGCACATATTCAATCTCTTTATATATTTAATGATATATTTCTCTGATGCATGTAGAGAAATCAGATTATCAGACCTCGGGGTAGCTAAGCATTAACATCACATTACTTACTGGGTCAAGTCTCTTAGGCCAGTTTCTGGATTATCAAATAATCTAATTATTTCACTTCTCATGGTTTTTCCTAAATGAGAAACTGAGAATGGCTCTACTGATATAAATATCTGACTCACTGGACGGTTGTATTTCTTCCTATACATCCATATATTCAGATTTCAATAAATATGTGTGCCTTAGGTTTAATTCGGAGAAGGCGATGGCACCCTACTCCAAGTACTCTTGCCTGGAAAATCCCATGGACGGAGCCTGGTAGGCTGCAGTCCATGGGATCTCGAAGAGTTGGACACGACTGAGAGACTTCACTTTCACTTTTCACTTTCATGCATCGGAGAAGGAAATGGCAACCCACTCCAGTGTTCTTGCCTGGAGACTCCCAGGCATGGGGGAGCCTAGTGGGCTGCCGCCTACCGGGTTGCACAGAGTCGGACACGACTGAAGTGACTCAGCAGCAGCAGCAGCAGCAGGTTTAATTAGGCTCATTCAGCATTCCTGAGGTGATCAAGTCAATATATCTGTCCTCCAAAATTGAGGACCCAAACATAGACCAAAGAATCTTATTTATGTCATACACTCTATGAAATTGGTTTCTGGGTAGTTAGCAGTCTCTTTTGTAATTATAGCTGGTATTCACTGACTGGGAACCACACTTACCATCCCTCATGTCCAAAAATCTGTTTAATTACTAAAAACTTAGTGTCTATAGCTTATATTTATTTCCATTCTACAATTTTGAGCAAAAACAAATAAATGCCTTTGGTTTTAGTTAAAAAATCTGCTCAAGGGTTTGAAGAATTAGCTATAACAATCTGATGAATCTGAATGCTAAATAAAATAAGACTCCAAAGAAGTAATCAATGCACTTATAAGAAATGTGCTTTCTCCTCCTTGTTCCTCTTTCTTCTTATTTAACTGACTGAGGAGTATGCTATTCATGATAAGAGCAACTTTGTTGTAAAGAGCTATTTTGTCTTTTTTACAGAAAAAGAGAGCCAGTCAAGGAGGAGGTGCTCTTGGCAAATAATGTAACAAGGTCAGTAAAAATTTTTCACTGTGAATCTTAATATTAAAAAAATTCTTAACAAAACCTGGCCAGGTAGCATCTAGTGAATCATTCAGTTTCAAAATATATTAACTCTGCGGTCAAGGAAAATCTGAGTCCCTAGAACTCTCTGAAAGTGACATTAATTGAAGTATTTAAGCTGAGACATTGGTCTCTATAAAATTGAAGAAAACACTAGTTCTTCTAAGAATAAAATCATGTTAGTTTACCATATTGAATTGAGCTTAATCCATCATTTTGTTATGTAAAATTCAGTACATTACATAAAGATGGTGAAAAAGATGATTCAGCTTTCACAGAAAATGTGCACTTTACTAGAAAGCCTTTGAACGTCAATGGTGTAATACTTTCAACCTTGAAAATTTAAGGAGTATTTATAAAGTCGATTTAAAAATACATATAAAATTGTACATTTTAAAGTTTTCATTCTGAATTCCACTAGTGTTTTTTTGTTATATACACAATTACATGTACATGTGAATAATCATATTATAAGATAATATTGTCCTCTATCCAGTTCTACAAGAATCATGTCATTAGGCACTGTGGTCACTGACCTACAACACATTTTGAAAAGAATTCAGGGCAAAAAAATCAGAATGAAGCACTTTGTGCTCTGGGAAGAGGCAAACAGGCCCTCAATTAGTTAGAAATATTTCAGGAGATTTTTTACGAACTTTGCTTCTTACATCTTCTTCTACTAGGAAAACTCTGAAGTCATTAACTGAGGTGTCCATTGCTGGTGAGTGTCAGTGACCTTCCACAGAGCTGTGTGCTTGAGTGCACGTACTCCTTCAGCAAAACCATGTATATAGTAAGTTCCATCCACCTCTTGGGAGCAGTTTCTCAGAACTCTCTGGCAGGCAGTCTCCTCGGCTGCAGTCCTCATTATGTCTCCAAATAAAACTGAAACTCACAGCTCTCACATCACACATTTTTATTACACTCGACAAATATTTATTCTGATATCTCTTCCTGTGGATCTCAATTAAGAAAACCCATGGTTACTTTATTTTGGTTAATATCTATATGATGTGTATTCATTGTCTGTTAGATATTCTGGAATTTCTCAAGGAATTATCCCCCCAAAATGTAGACCTACTAAAAGTAATGAGTTCAAGTAGGCTATAAGAAACTCTAAAAACTGAAGGGGAAAAGATGGGGCTGACACTGGGAGAAGGTCATAGAGAAACTATCCTGTTGATTCACCAAGGAGAGTCCAGAAATTCCAGAGAAAAAGAGAAACAAAATAAAGACTGTTTTTTTTTTCTGAGACGCTTTTACTATCATAAATGAAAAATATGAAATAAAGTTGATGAAGAAAAGAGATTAAGAAGAATTAGGGTTTGAAAGAATAATTGATATGGCTTCTGGACTGAGTGGGGATTTCAAAAACAGGAGGACAGACTTTTTAAGGTTGGATTAGCATGTTGGGAAGATTCAAAATCTCAGCATCCTAGAATTACACCTCAGATGGGAAATGATACACAAAAATGAGTGAAGATTAAGGAAAACAGACACAAGGCAAATGGGAACAGAAAGGAAATAAGCCATAAATCCTGCAAATGCCTGTCTGTGAGATTTAATATCATGCAGAGAGAAATGAGGTTGCTGTGATGCCAGAGGGAGAAAGCAATGACTTAGGACAATGTTACAGAACCGAATAGGGTAAATTACAACTCAGATTATTCAGCCAAATGTTAATACTGGTGGGTATATTTGTTATTGCTGAAACAGAACAAATATAAGGCCAGGTGGAACTATGCATCAGAACTTTAATATAAATAATCTAAGACATCTGCATTGCCTGAAGTATCAATAATCATGTTTCTAAGACTATTAATATAAATTCTATGGCTGCCCTTAAGTCATGAAAATTCTTTTTATTTCAGATGATATGCAGATTAACAGCTCACTATGCAAATAGCTTATCAGAACAAGCTTAATTACTATTTCTTTGACTTGTGCAGGACATAAAATATAAAATAGATAAGGGTGAAATACAAGAGGCCATTTATTGAAAGTGATAACCCCGAAAATCCCACGCAGTGAAAATGGCAACCAAACTACCTAGATTTTACGGACCTAGGTTTTTGGGAGAAAACTACCTATATTTTTGTTGCTCAAATTCATTTGTGATGTTCTTGTAAAGGAAGTTTATGTAAATAGGTAACTGAGTGAAATTTTAACTATATGTACATTTATAAGTTGTATTTTCTCGCTGGGATTGCGGAGGATGAAACTCTAGATGGAGGCTTAATTCATTTATAATGCCTTAGCTCACAGATTCCTTGAAATAAAAGTCGTCTGTCAGAGGGGGTTGATTTTACAAAATGATTGTTCAAAAGAAATAAAATATTTGGCCATTTGTTCAACATCGTGTCCAGGTGGCCCTCATGGTAAAGACCACGCCTGCCAACGCAGGAGACATAAGAGACAGGGGTTTGATCCCTCGATTGAGAAGATCCCTTGGAGGAGGGCATGGCAACTCGCTCCAGTATTCTTGCCTGGAGAATTCCATGGACAGAGGAGCCTGGTGGGTTACAGTACATGGGTTACAGAGTCAGACATGACTGAAGCAACTTAGCATGCACCGTGCTCATTACAGACCAAAATAATATAGGTGCCCCTTCAAAATGGTATGTTGAATGTTGTTTTGAAAATCACATCAAGATCAATTATATAGAGTTGTTAGTTGTGTAATCACTCATTCAACTAGTAAGAGTTTTTAAGTGTTACGTATGAGACAGTCTCCTCTTCCAGGCGATGTTGCTTCAAAGATGAAGACATAGTTCTTACTGTAGGGAGTTCATCATCTAGCAGAGATATATGTAAAACCATCATTGCAACCCCCTCTGGTGAATGTGCAATAAGGGGGTCTGAAGAATGCTATAGAGCATATGATTGAATGTGTTCTGTGTCACATGAGAAGAGAATATAAGACTGTATCACAGAAAAATAATGCTTCACCTAAACACAGAATGGCACTGGGAGCTCATCACAAACTCAAAGGATGGAGGAGGACTTCAGGGACAAAATGAGCAGCATATTCACTGTGGAGCGTGGCCTGTATTTTGGATTTTGTGTGTGTGATTCACCAATTTCAGAGGAGTCTAAGATTGCAGATTCACACTGTAGTTAGAGTACCAAGGATCTTACTAGGCATTTTGAAGAGTTTGAACTCATTAGATTTGGGGATGAAAACACTATGTTTTAGACATGTGAGTGTTAGGAAGAGATTCAAGCGTTTTAACACAGGTGTGACGACAAGTCCTAGTTAAATTTTAGAGGTAACTGTCTGACAACAATTTGAAGGATTTACTAGAAGGGATGAAAGTAGGCAAGAAGACAAATGAGCAAACAGTTGTCGTCTGAGTAGTTTGAACTAGAGCTCTGAGAGTGGAGGTCACTATAAGAAGAGAAAGGCAAGACATATTTAAGAGATAGAGGCTGTGGGACTTGGTGCTCAATTAAAGTTAAAATCCTAGGCCTTGATTATTTCCATTCTCGCATTCTGCTAGTAAAAACAATTAAGAGTCCTGAGATTTTAATGTTTAGAGAGAGAAGATGGAGATCCCTCAGCCAGGGCAGAGAAATAGGAGAAAGAGCATTTGAAGGGTTTACTGGATATTTTGAAGGTAAGGTACCTGTGATGTATTTAAATATCCGGTTGGCAGCTTCATTTATAGTCCAGTGTATTTTCTGCTGCTGGCAGTGCAGAAGTGGGAGGATTGCAGACTTTCTGAGTTTTATTTTCAATGTGTTTATAGCTCCCTCACATACCCTCTTTCTGTTCTCTCCCTAATACCATCTAATTTAGTCTTTTTATATTTACCTTTTAAACCCTTCTCACATTGACCCCTGATGTCTGGCTCTGCTGCCACAGCCCTTGTTGGGGTTCTTAGAACATCTAGGTTTCACTTTTACGCTGGTCTGATTGCAGTGGCTCATCTGCACTGAGCTTTTATGCTCCGTTTTGTTGTGCATAACTGCTGTGCACACGATCTGCTTACAATGCAGGTCACAGTGGCCCTAACGGCTTAGAAATCCTCCTTGTCACACACACCCCTCAAAGGCCTCGAACCAAGTTAAACACCAGCCTAATTTTTTCTCTCGGGTCTTACACTTCACATTGTTATCAGAATGCCTGGACTCCCTTACTCCTGTTGCCTGTTTTCTTGCCTTGAGACCTACTGTTTGTTACATCTCAAAAACCTCCCACACACTGACCAGCAAACTCTCACTCTTGAGGATTTGGCACAGATGTTATCTCCTCAGGAGTAGAGACTTTGCGGCTCTATTGCTCATGAATGAAGTGCCGCTGCTTAGAAACACACTCTTCACACAATTTTATCACAAGCTTGAGTGTCTACCTTCCTGTTGGGCTCTGGCTCCCTCTGCTTTGGGATCATGTCTTACAATTTACTATTAATAGAAAACCCGTAGAGTAAATGTTTTGCTGAAGTGACTTCTTACAGATGTGAATATTGATGAGACAGACTGGGCAGCAAAGAAGTAGAAAATTTGACAAAAGAGAGTGAAAAGAGTAAGTGAGAGATGTGAAAATTACTAAAAGCACAACAACAATAATAACTGCCCTATATACTTCATGAAGGTTAGAGCTGGAAAATTGATGCATTTTACAAGTGCATAAAGGACATTGCATGAATAAGTCATTATTGTCACATTTGTAAACAGAATAGCACTAACAGTTGATTTTCCTGGGCATGAAAGTTGGATTCCCTGCCTTGATTCAGAAACTTTCTTTAGTTGGGACTTCGCTTAGCCAGAGGGCTAATGGCACGGGCCTGACAGGTAGGGGTTTGGAGTTCTGTCCTGTGCAATCCTCAGCCCCTTTGTCACTGCCCAGAGCATTAACTTCATGACTCTAGTCCTAGTGGAGCAAAGTGATTTTAACTAGGTTAAGATGCACATCAAAGTGCACATAAATTGCATTTCGTATGTTTACACATACACAAAGGCATATTTACTTCATAATACCAATGGCAGCGTTTGATACTATGCTATAGGGCAGCAAAGCCACACGGTCAGGGCTGCGTAGCCAGTGACCGTACTAGGTTGAAGGGACAAATGAAAATAAAGCATCTTCAAATGAAAAAGGGCAAGTTGAAAATTAAGTCCATGGTATTTTATTAGATTAAAACTCTATTTGGCAGTAGACATATTGATATTTTAATTCAGATGCCAATGATTTTCTTAAAATGGCTTTATATTTTTTTTCATAAGGTTAAAGACAAAGTTCATTTCATTCTAAAAGTTTCAACAATGTTTAAAGCTTGATTTGTAATATTCTCAAAAAGTATAGTTAGTGATTATCTTGCAAAATGATGTTGAGATAATGAGTCTGTATCTCAAGATAAGAAAATTAACTCTATTTTTGAAAGTTTGTTACAGTGAAATATAAATAAAAATAAGGACAAAGTAGGTTAGCTATCTGTATATGTGCATGCAGGCCAAGTCACTTCAGGTGGGTCCCACTCTTTGTGACCCTATGGACTATAGCCTGCCCGGCTCCACTGTCTATGAGATTCTCCTTGCAAGAATACTGGAATGGGTTGCTATGCCTTCTTCCAGGGAATCTTCCTGACACAGGGATCGAATCTATATCTCTTATGTCTCCTGCATTGACAGGCAAGTTCCTTACCACAAGTGCCACCTGGGAAGCCCAGCAATATGTGTCTAAGTATAATTATATTCATACATAATCTTTAAAACAGCTGTCCTGCCTCTAATTACTTACACTGAGGAAAATGACCCAATGTTTAAAAATAGCTATTGTCATTGCTTATATTTATTTTTATTATAGTAAAATATAGAAACAGTTGAAATGTTCATCACAGGGGAGAATGACTAGGGTTAGTTCACATAATGAAATACTGTCATTCACACTTATGAATCACGTCTATCCCTAATGTGATGAAAGATGCCTCTAAGTCATACTATTGCATTTTGGTACCCAGATCTCCATTACCTGTGGTGCACTCATCTTCACTTGAAAGCATAAGGAATATGGTCATTGCAAGACAGTCCAGGATTACCTCTCATCTCCCAACTTATTCTGTATTTTCAATAACATTGAGCCAGATGTAACAAATATGAGAGGGTGTATTTATATTTACTTGCACACTTATCTTCACATACTCATGTATTTCCAGATATCCAGGTAGGATAAGACTGCCGCTGTGCCTCTGCCCTTTCATTTATTTGTTCATTTTTGGTAGTCATTCTAGCTAAGGTTAAATAGAGATTCAGCTGTTTATAGTGTCTGATGAGGATGGTGAGGCCCACGTCATCTATTTGCGTGAGTAGATTCACTAGAGCACTAGAGTCTGGAGAGGACATACCTTCATTCAACATCTGAAATCTGTAAAGAGCAAAAAAAAAAAAAAAAAACAAAAACCCCAAACCATGACAGTTATTGTCTACTGAGTTCTAGTGACTAGCACTAATACCAGCAGAGAAAAGAGCTATGTAAGTTGTCATGATTAGGGATGGAGGCTTAGGTGAGTGGGTAGCCTAGAGTTTAGGTAACAAGTTTGCTTTGGGGTGTGGGTGACTGTATGGTACAAAGCAGGGAGAGACTCCTCCCATTTCTGGGCAATTTAAAAGCTATTTAAGGCAATGATGGATGCCTTTTCATTTGGCACCTCAGACACCAGCAGCTGGGAGGACCACTTGAAAATAACGCCTGGGCAAATGACCCACACTCATTCAGTATGCTGGTACCAGATGGCTGAAGCAGAAGAGCCGAAGATGCGTAATAGTAAAATTATGTGAGGCACCCTGAATTCCCTAAAGCATCTAGAAAGGTTTAGAGTTCTGGCAGAACACAAAAGAATGAAACAGAGGGATCTGACGTATTCCAGCTTATATGACTCTGCAAGCATTGTATTGCATGGACAGAGGAGCCTGGGGGGCTACAGTCCATGGGGCTGCAAAGAGTCAGCCACAACTGAGTGACTAACACTTATTCTATTATCTTTTATTTCCCTCTTCTTCCTTTTTTTTCTTTTCTTTCCTTTTTCTATTCTTTTTTGTTTTCTGGCTGCAAAATACTTCCCTTGTCTAGACTTTCTACTTATTGCTACTTTAGCTTCCTTTTATTACAGAATGGAGACATATCTTTGACTAGATTATGAGGTATCTGATAAAATCAAAGACCTAGGAAGTTAGAGGAGAGGTTAAGGTCATGACTTCAAATGCGAAAGCAAACTTTTGGTCTGTATAATCTTTGCCAAGGCTGGGTCATCTGTGCCAATCAGGTTGGCCAGTAGGTAAAGGGATTTTTCTAAGACTCTCAGGACAGCAGGGTCTTCTAATAGATGTTTTCCAAACTGAACAAAGTTATTTCAAAGGTTAATTAAGAGATGTTCCAATCAGAGGATGTGGAATATCAGACTACAGATGCCAAAGTTTTCTAAATTTGGAGAGAAAGGAAACTAGTTAATAGTCAAAATCTTGGAGTCCCTCATGCCTCATTCCTTAATGCTTTGCAATGTTTGGATTTTCTTTGTACACAGATACAACCAAAGAATCTTTTTGGGAACACAGATTCAGCAAGGGAGAGGGGACTAAGAGCCAGAAGACTTCTGATACCTAGTACCAGAGGGGAGGGTACTCTGTAATATGGCTGCCAAACTTCAGAAGAATATTTGCAAAGGAAATTAGTAGCATATATTTTACAAAGATTAAAGTGTCTGTTGAGTTAAACGTCACAGAGCTTTTAATGTGCTGTACCTTTTTCTCAGATGGTAAAGGATCTGCCTGCCATGTGGGGGGCATGGGTTAGGTCCCTGGGTCAGGAAGATCCCCTGGCAAAGGGAATGGCAACCCGCTCCAGCATCCTTGCTTGGAGAATTCCATGGGCAGGGGAACCTGGTGGACTACATTCCACAGGGTTGCAAAGAGTCAAACAAGATTGACTAACACTTTCACCTCTAACATTATTTCTCAAATTATGAAATGTGGTTCTATTTTATTATGGAAGGATTTATTTCTTTATCACTACTCAAGTAAGTTTTATTTAAAAGTTAAAATAGCTTTTAAATTGCAGGATCTCCTATGGGTCCCTAGTGTCTGCTCACTAAGAAAAGTCTAGAGTATACCAGGTTTATCAATTTTATTGAAACATTGGAT
Organism: Ovis canadensis; assembly: GCF_042477335.2. NCBI lineage: Eukaryota > Metazoa > Chordata > Mammalia > Artiodactyla > Bovidae > Ovis > Ovis canadensis. Next base: position 37,217,782 of record NC_091250.1, on the reverse strand, counting down.
TCTTTTATTTATTGAAACATTGGATTGAAAAATTAGGCTTCCCTGTGGCTCAGTTGGTAAAGAATCCGCCTACAATATGGGAGACCTGGGTTTGATTCCCCGGAGAAGGGAAAGGCTATTCATTCCAGCATTCTGGCCTGGAGAATTCCATAAACTGTATTCCATGGGGTTGTGAAGAGTCAGACATGACTGAGTGACTTTTATTCATTTCATTTTGGATTCTTTTAAGAGGAATATCTACAAATATATTCTAGGACCAATGCCTTCTTATAGTATGTGGTTAGGGAAATATAGATTTAGGAAGACTTTAATTATAACACTTTACAAATGACCCTTGAACAGTAGGGATTTGAACTGGGTCAATCCATGGTTGGTTGAATCCAAGGATGAAGAACCACTTATGTGAAAGTATATCATTTCATATGCAGATTTGCAGATTTTCGACTCTGGGGAGGGTGGACACTCTTAACCCCTGGGTTGTTCAAAGGTCTAAAATATTTTCTTTGAACTTATGAACATATGCTGAATTTGTGTTGAGGGTAAATATCAGTGAGTTTGGCAAAGAAGTTGTGGATTGAACGTATAACACTGTGGTAACAACCCCAAATGACTCACTTAACAGTAAGTGCTAATTCTTTTCTCCCTTAACAAATGCATTTCAAGTCAAAAGGTCATCATAGGCATTTAGAGACTCAGGCTGGGGGCGCTGCTATTACCTGAATTATTGTTGTTTAGCTTCTAAGTTGTATCATCTATCTCTGCAACCCCATGCAGCACACCAGGCTTCCTTGTCCTTCACTATCTCCTGGAACTCCTCAAACTCATTTCCAAAGAGTCAGTGACACCATCCCACTATCTCATCTTGTAACCCCTTTCTCCTTCTGCCTTCAATCTTTCCCAGCATCAGAGTCTTTTCCAATGAGTTGGCTCTTTGCATCAGGTGGCCAAAGTACTGGAGCTTCAGCTTCAGCATCAGTCCTTCCAGTGAAAATTCAGGATTGATTTCCTTTAGGATTGACTAGTTGGGTCTCCTGCAGTCCAAGGGACTCTCAAGAGTCTTAATAGAAGGACTATAAAAGAGGTCTTACTCTTAATGACCCACATAGCCACCTGAATTATAGTTGGTAACTATGACAGAGGAAGTGAGGTAGCTCTTGAAGATGCCAATTAGATAATTCAGTGTTCAAACCAGATGTACCACTTTTCCTTGCACTTTCAGTTCATAGATCAGAATTAGGTTTAGAACTCCACTCGACTGCTAGGAGCCAGGAGATGTAATCATGTTATTGTGTCCAGGGAATTAATAGAAATGTTCACTGTGTCAAAACTAAAGATACTACAGACTGTGGTAATTAATTCTAATGAAACATGAAGGATCTAAAGAAGTGAAAACAATCGTGAAATAGAAGAACTGGTCTGGAGAAGTCATACTGTCAGTATTGGATGTTTAGCATGATGCTAAAGCAATCAAGCCCATATAGTACTGGCCTAAGGATAGGTATATAGTTCAATGAGATGTAAAGAGAGACCAGAAATAAATATACATCTAAATGGACAATTGATTGTTAATATAGATATCCTCGAAATTCAATGGAGTTTTGAAAGTCTTTGTAATAAATGGTGCTAAAGTAACTGACTAAATAAGAAGAAAAATCTTAGCCTCATAATCTCATAATTGTATACCTCCTAGTATATGCATTATTTAATCAAGATGTGTCCTGAACTTACGAGTTAGAACAGTAATGCTTCTAATAGAAAAATAAAGATAAAAGTAAGTTAGTGTCTTGGAAGCCATGAAAGTAGGAAAGGATTTTGCAAATAATACATGAAAAAGCATAAACCACAAAAAAGGACAAAGTGGAATTTAGACCTAAATTAGAATGAACATTAAAAACTTCTACTCATTAAAGACACTGTTAAGAAATGTAAAAGGGAGAAAATGTGTCCTGTCTCCACATATGACAAAGTTGCTGTATGTAGAATATGTCGAGAACGTCCATAAATCAATAATACAAAGGTAAATATTTCCATTAAAAATTGAGAAAGGCTTGAGTTGACACTTTAATGAAACTAATGAGGGGCTAAGAAGAATGTGAAAAGGTGCTGACATTATTAATCATAACGCAAATGCAAATTAATATCATAGTGGCGTGTATTTCCATACCTTTAAGAATGACTAAAATGAAAAAGACTGACAAAAGCAAATATTGGCAAGGATTTGGAGCACCTAGAACTCACACATTACTAATGGGATTGTAAAGTGTACCATCTATTTGGAAAACTGTTTGCAGTTTCTTACAAAGTTAAGCATCTGTTTAGGATACAATAACTCTATTTCCAGGTACTTACTCAAGAAAAAAAAAATGAAAGCATCTGTCTAAAAAATGACTTGTGCAAGGTCATTTGTAGCAGCTTATTTATAGTAATCAAGTCAGGAAGAACCCAAATTACTATAAACAAGTGAACAAAGAATGTAGAAAACATATTCATGAACAGCACACTATTGAACAATACAATAAATGAGCTATTGAAATATGCAAATCATAGATAAACTTCAAATCATTATTCTGAGCAAAAAGATATCCAGATACCTAAAATAAGGAACATATACTTTATATCTTCATTTCAATTACACTCTGCAATAGGTAAAACTAATCTATGGTGAAAGAATATATACATCCATATATATATATATATATATATACACACACACACACATATGTATATATTACTTTTAGGCCATAAGAGTTCACCATTTTATTTATGACTTTGTAGATTAAGTTGTTTCTGTATGAAAAAGGCAGAAAAACATTTAGATGAAGTTATATTTACAGAGAACTTCTTCGATGTGACACATTTCTTTTTTTAATTTTTATTTTATTGGAGTATAGTTGATTAACAATGTTGGGCTAGTTTCAGCTGTACAGTAAAATGATTCAGTTATACATATACATGAATCTGTTCTCTTTCAAGTTCTTTTTCCATGTCCTGTGTGATACAGTAGGTCCTTGTCAGTTACCTATTTTCAATGTGGCAGTGTGCGTAGGTCAATCCCAAACTCCCAGGTAAATTTGCGGAGAAGGCAATGGCACCCCACTCCAGTACTCTTGCCTGGAAAATCCCATGGTTGGAGGAGCCTGGTAGGCTGCAGTCCATGGGGTCTCTAGGAGTCGGACACGACTGAGCGACTTCACTTTCGCTTTTCATTTTTATGCATTGGAGAAGGAAATGGCAACCCACTCCAGTGTTCTTGCCTGGAGAATCCCAGGGATGGGGGAGTCTGGTGGGCTGCCGTCTCTGGGGTCACACAGAGTTGGAAACGACTGAAGTGATTTAGCAGCAGCAGCAGCAGCAGGTAAATTTGAAGTGGCTGAAGAATTTGCCTTTGAATATTTGGCATTTACAATTACAGGTGAGAATATTTTCAGACATTGAGAAAACACTAATTCAGTACAATCCAAAGTAGAATCTGCTAAGACCAGTGATGGTAATGTGTGGAGCAGTGGGTACTTTGCAGAAAGATTTGAATTTACTATGTAGCAACACTTCAGCTGTGTGTCACATTTCTTCAATGTAAACTTTTTTTGGAAAGAATATTTTTTAAAGTTCTACTTCAGAAGATGCAGGACATTTCTAGGGTAATGCATAGGTTCTATATCTTGATAAGGATGTTGACTACACGAGCATGTGTATTTGTCAAAAATCAAAGCTCATAGAATTATACACTTAAGAACTACAAATATTATATCTATTACAACACAAGTGCACCCATATGTATACACAATGTGATATCACTACAGTTACCTGAGTAGCTAAAATACAAAATGAGAGAGTATTAAATATTGGTGATAATGTGAAAAAACTGGAGCTTACTGATAATTGGGATGTTATTTACTGCAACCACTTTGGACGATTTCTTCACATATTTGCATCCTCAGTGATAAAAATTATATTTCTATGTATAATACAACATAAAGCATCCATAATAACATGTAGATATGAGCAAGAATGCCCCTAGTGGCACTGCTCATGTAGCTAAAAACTTGGAGATATTTCCATAAAAATTGAAATGGTTAAATAAATTGTAGGCATTATGTATAAGACAATTTTATAATTGAGAATGAACAAACTAAAACTATATGTGAATGAATGCACCTTACAACACAACGTTGAATGAAATAAGTTAAACGAAAAAAAATTCATGCAATTTAATTCCACTTTTATTAAATTCAAATACAGGCAAAATGATTCATGGTGGTAGAAGTCAAATTAGGGGCTATTTTTGGTGATATAATGAGTAGCCTGAGCTGTGAGAAGGGCTACATTTGTTAGTATTATTCTGTTTCTTGATCTCTGTGCTAGTTACATGTCAATTTTGTGGAGATTCATTGATTTATATTTTTATTTGTTATACACTTTTATATATGTGTATTATTATTCAGAAATTTTACTTTAAAAAGCCTCATATACTATAGTTTTCAAAAGTGTCCTTTTCCCCCTTCTCCTACTATTTGTAGAACATGTCCAAAAGCTCCTGCAGTTAGCTCTACAAGTGTGTGAAGTTTTAACACATAAGATATAAAGGAAATAAAAATGTTGCTTACATAAATTATGGCAGAATCATTTGAAGCTTTGATAACCATTTCTTCCACATGTTTATTGAAATAAAGGATATATTATAAAAAGACTAAAACAAAACATTTCGGGCAGGTTTCAAGTCTAAGATATGGACATCTCTGTGAACCAGAAACTAAATACAAACAGGATTGTATGTGGGTCTTGAAGCTACAGGCCTGCTGATATCTGTGTCCAGAAGCAAATAATGAACTGCCACAGTTTAACTATTGTGAGTTACAATCAACCAATTTTCTCTGCGTGATTTTGAGAAATGGGGCCATGTTTAGTGTTTTAATTCAAAGACTAGGGTGCTGCTTTCTCCATACATGCAAAGAATCTGAAAGAATAGATTTGACCACGAGTAAGGGCTCTCCCTTTGTCAAAAGCTGTGATCCTGGAAAGACACCAGAGTACCAGGAAAAGAGTCAGTCGCCTACTGGTTCTATAATTGGATCTGCCAAAGCCCTGTGGGACAGTAACACCCAGGTGTAATTTTTGGAGCTATTTCTGATCAGGAAACTAGATACCCAGAAAGAGATCATCACAAAACCTTTGGATAAAGTTGGCTATTAAGGGAGGGAGTGACAAAAGCTATCTTTTGCCCAAAATGAGCCTGCAATATACATTTCCACACAAAAAAATGAGGCCCTGCTTCTTCAGGTGGTCAATAAGATCAATACTCTGAATAGTTACTTATTCCCTATACAATTTATTTTATGCAAAGTATCTCAAAGACATTAGGTATTTTGAGACTGTTTAAAAGATAAAGGTAAAATTTATTTTTAAAATGTTATAAAACAAAATCAGGTGTAAATGGGGAAAGGTCAGGTATAAAATAATTAGGAATCTTAGATATAAAAATATAGTCACTTCAATGAAAAGTGAGCAGGTGAATACACTGTACAATAAATGCAGTCAGGAGCAGATTATTGAACAAAGAATATTCAGTAATGGGAGGTACAAACTATCGAGTATAATAAGATAGGCTCAAGGATGTATTGTACAGCACAGGGAATACACTCAATAACTGCATAATAATTGTAAATGGAAAGTTACCTTTGAAAATTGTATAAAAATAAAATGGAAAAATGTATACACAATATGGCACAGAGAATGAAAAAATGTAATTAAGAGACCTAGGAAGATTGAGAGATTTCAAAATCCATTTAAAATATTGGCAAAAGAATGTACTGACAACATTTGACATAATTTTCCAGATTTTAGATAGTAACTACTTTTTAGATTGAAAATGTACCCTGAATACAAAGTCAGTTTAGTTAATAAAATACCAATGAATGTCCACTCAGTGGAGTGAAATGTTCTGTCGTCAAAGATAAACTATTTTACTATCTATAAAAAAGATTATTTTATAATAAAAAATATATATGACTGATAGAAAGCAACTCCTCATTAATAATAATAGAGGCCAGAAAACAATGGTACAATATTTTAAAATTCAAAGGCAGATTGAGAGTGACGCATTGAAAGCAAAATAAAGACATTTTAAATATATAGACATTTATAACACAGAGGTGGCTCAGATGGTGAAGCATCTGTCTACAATGTGGGAGACCTGGGTTTGAGCCCTGGGTTGGGAAGATCCCCTGGAGAAGGGAATGGCAATCCACTCCAGGACTATTGCCTGGAAAATCCCATGGACATAGGAGCCTGGTAGGCTATAGGCCATGGGGTCGCAAAGAGCCGGACACAACTGAGCGACCTCACTTTCGCTTTCTTTCACTAAAGACTATTAAAAGAGAAAAAATGAATATAGGGATATGCAACTGGACTACAACAATATAGTGTATAAGAAATAGACAAAAAAGACAGCCTTCTGAATGGGAGAAAATAATAGCAAATGAAGCAACTGACAAAAAAATAAGTGACCCAATCAAAAAATGGGCCAAAGAACTAAATAGACATTTCTCCAAAGAAGACATACGGATGGCTAACAAACACATGAAAAGATGCTCAACATCACTCATTATCAGAGAAATGCAAATCAAAACCACAATGAGGTACCATTTCACACCAGTCCAAATGGCTGCGATCCAAAAGTCTACAAGCAATAAATGCTGGAGAGGGTGTGGAGAAAAGGGAACCCTCTTACACTGTTGGTGGGAATGCAAACTAGTATAGCCACTATGGAAAACAGTGTGGAGATTCCTTAAAAAACTGGAAATAGAACTGTCTTATGACCCAGCAATCCCATTGCTGAGCATACACACCAAGGAAACCAGAATTGAAAGAGACACATGTACCCCAATGTTCATCACAGCACTGTTTGTAACAGCCAGGACATGGAAACAACCTAGATGTCCATCAGCAGATGAATGGATAAGAAAGCAGTGGTACATATACACAATGGAGTATTACTCAGCCATTAAAAAGAATACATTTGAATCAGTTCTTTTTTTTTTCTTTTTATTTATTTATTTATTTTTTTAATTTTAAAATCTTTAATTCTTACATGCGTTCCCAAACATGACCCCCCCCCACCTCCCTCCCCACAACATCTCTCTGGGTCATCCCCATGCACCAGCCCCAAGCATGCTGCACCCTACATCAGACATGGACTGGTGATTCAATTCTTACATGATAGTATACATGTTAGAATTCCCATTCTCCCAAATCATCCCACCCTCTCCCTCTCCCTCTGAGTCCAAAAGTCCGTTATACACATCTGTGTCTTTTTTCCTGACTTGCATACAGGGTCGTCATTGCCATCTTCCTAAATTCCATATATATGAATCAGTTCTAATGAGATGGATGAAACTGGAGCCTACTATACAGAGTGAAGTAAGCCAGAAAGAAAAACACCAATACAGTATACTAACACATATATATGGAATTTAGAAAGATGGTAATGATAACCCTGTATGTGAGACAGCAAAAGAGACACAGATGTATAGAACGGACTTTTGGACTCTGAGGGAGAGGGAGAGGGTGGGATGATTTGGGAGAATGGCACTGAAACATGTATACTATCTGGTAAGAAACGAATCGCCAGTCTATGTTCAATACAGGATACAGGATGCTTGGGGCTGGTGTACAGGGATGATCCAGAGAGATGATATGGGGTGGGAGGTGGGAGGGGGGTTCAGGATTGGGAACTCATGTACACCCGTGGCTGATTCATGTCAATGTATGGCAAAACCAATACAGTATTGTAAAGCAAAATAAAGTAAAAATAAAAATAAAACAAAGAAATAGACAAAATATTTTGGTAAATAGAATTAAACATTCAATAAACCAATATTAACATTTTAATGGATTATTTTTAAAATGTTAAAATAAAATTGGGGAAGAGGGCATGACTTAAATGATTGCTTTCATTTATCATTGTACTTAAATTATAAACAAAGCAATAGTACAAGAAGATTCATATAGAGAAATTGGAAAAATGAGAAAAGTTTCTTTTTAATAACAGAAAATATTATTGTTTATACCAAAACTGTAAGAGAAAATAGAAACTTCAAATCAATGAAATTGTTTATTTCTTGTCTTGATATACAAAATCAAGAGCATTCTAGATCGTCAATGCTGCTGCTAAGTCGTTTCAGTCGTGTCCGCCTGTGTGCGACCTCAGAGATGGCAGCCCACCAGGCTCCCCCATCCCTGGGATTCTCCAGGCAAGAACGCTGGAGTGGGTTGCCATTTCCTTCTCCAGTGCATGCAAGTGAAAAGTGAAAGTGAAGTTGCTCAGTTGTGTCTGACTCCTAGAGACTCCATGGACTGCAGCCTACCAGGCTCCTCCGTCCATGGGGTTTTCCAGGCAAGAGTACTGGAGTGGGCCATTGCCTTCTCTGAGATCAATAAAAACCATCTAATGAGTGTAATAAAAGTATATCATTTTAGTCATAGTAGAAGTCAACATTATAATGCACTTAGATATAAAAATGAAGTAAACTAATCTGTGAACAAAACAACACAGAAAAAATATTAGATGTATTGGTATATTATAGTAGTGACTGATGCTTTACACCTTCCTATTGCATAGTCTTTGCCTGGTAACTTTGTTGTTCCCACCTTTAAAGGAATAGTGTCCACTTTCATACCTGTTTGATTCTCAGGTTGGCCAGGAGACTTGCTTTGGTGAAGAGGATGAGACAGAAATGACAGTATGCTGGTCCTAAACCCATGATTTTAGAGGATTTGCATTTTTTTGGTATTCTTTTGAATGTGTGCTTTTGTTATTGTAAGAATATGCTTGTTGGTTCCTTGAAGGAGGATAAGATACATGTCAAGCAGATGCTCCAACTAAAAGAAAGCTGTTCATTATATAAATATACAATAATTTGTTTATCTTTGCATTGTTGATAGACATTTGGGTATGTTCATTTCCTAACCCCTACTCTGGGAACAATGGTTTTTACTATTAGGACTGCAGGTTCTATGAACTTTTGTGTACAAGTTTTCCTGTGGATGTATTTTCAAAGGTATCTTATTTAGATTTTAATTATAATTTCCCTGATGGCTTAGGGTGTTGAGTACATTTTTGTGTAGTTTTTTTGGACATGTATATATAAAGCTTTTGCTTATTTTTTTTACTGGATTTCTTAGCTTCTCTTTAAATAGTTGTAAGCTTTCTCATGTAAGATACAGGGATTCTGAATATTTTCTTACAGTCATTCATTTGCCTTTAAATTTGCATTCATTGTCTTAATAGTTTCTTTCAAAGAATAAAAGGTATTACTTTTCACGAAACATACAAATAATTTTCTCTCATAGTTATTTTGGGAGTGTGTACTTCTTAGAAAGTTTGGCTTCTCAACAGGTTATGATTTTATTGTATCTTTTCTTCTAGAAGGTTTATAACTTTTTTTCTACTATGTTTAGGTCCAAACATGTTCTGCTTAGATCATCTCTTCCTGTGCCTCCACTCAAATTCGCTTCCAGATGGAGAGCTGGAGACACTGTAGAGCTCGTATTATTTGTTTCACTTTTCTCAGGGATGGGAGACTTGTACTGGTTGTTGTTTGTGGTCTATAAACACATCCGTCGAGTATTTTAACATTATCCAAAGAGAGTATGCCTAGATCTTGTTACTCCATCATGATTAGAAGTGGAAATCTGCATTTATTTTTTAACATATCTTTCTCGCTTATATCTGCTTAATAATTATCTAGTTCTTATAAAGCCTTCTTTCCCTCATTGTGAAATATCATCATAAGAATGACTTATTTTTCTCAAATAATACAGATAGGCGAATAATTGTGTTCTTATTAGTTTTTCTATTACATTCATTGATACATCAAATAATAAAAACAGTGTTCCCTTGGGACACATTTATAAATTACTAAGGAATATTCATCGACACCCCGTGGAGCAACATAGGTCTGTAAATCCCTCTGTAACTTAAGTCTCATCCTTTTTTTCTTTTTCTTCCCCTCTCAATTCACTGTGTGTAACCAGTTGTCACTAGGATTTCTCACTGACTCTGTTCCCCTAATGATAACATGAACTCAAATTATTTCTGTTTTTCTATTGAAATTAGATGAAATTTTAGCACTTTACATTTTTATTCAACTCTAAATCATCCATCCAGGTGGCATACCCTGTTAATTGTCTTTACATATGGTGTTTAAATTAAACCTCACCAAGAAAAGCAAAAATCCTATACGGTACATGATAATGACAACTGTGCACATGTAGACAAGATTTTTAGAGGTTAAGTGACTTGCCCAAGTTCACAGAGTGCTTCAGTAACTGAGGTAGGATTTATACAAAGGATTCCGATTCCGAGACTTTACTCTTTAACAATTTAAAAGGAAGCTTCCATGTCAAGCTTATCTAATTGAAAATGCCTCCTCTGCCATTCAGTAGACATAGGACCCTGAACAAAATAGGTGTGTTTATTAAGTCACAGTTTCCACTCGTGCAAAAGAGACAGTAACATTATCAGCCTTCAGGGATATTATCAGGATTAAATAAAATAACATTAACCGAAGTGTCTAGTAGTTTGGTTTTTCTTTTTTCTGGCACACTGTAGGTACTTGATTAAAATACTGTTGTACTGAAAATTTATTTCTCAAGGCTACTTTCCCCTCTTTTGCTCTTAACTCTGGAAGCCTGATATCTCTTAAAGAACCAAAGCTGAAACCAAAATCCAACCAACCAACCAACCAAACAAACAAACAAAAAAATAGTACTTGAGTTAGTGATGTTGTAAATCTTAGGAGATCGGATGGAGACAGGCAAGTGAGCCTGGATATTTATTCCGTTCCCCTGTTTCTCCTGGTGGAGCTATTACTATCCTTAGAAATAGCTCCTTAGTGATTTTCTCCTCTGCTCCAGGAATCTCTTAGGAAATTCTTGGTGCCCTGGATTCCTGCACCATCCCCATCAGTTTCCATTCATAGTCACTCATTTGTAATTAGCCCCTTTGAGGCTTCCACCTGTTTCCTATTAGGTTCAAAACTGACATTTTTTATTTTTCTTTTCTGAAATTACATTCCTTTCATGTTTCAAAGTTTTGAATAAACTTATGTTATGACCATTAATTTAATATTCAGATTCCTTGTAAGATTAGAAGTGGTTAAAATTCTAGTTACTAGAATTATTGTGATGACAAAAGATAATGCATACAAAATATGTTTTCCTATTTAAAAGTTAAATTAGCCACATTTTTAGTAAGTCTGATGTCTCTTATTAATGATTTATAATTTTGCATGTTTATGTGTGTGCAGCTTACACATGTCTGTACATATATACACATATATGTTGCTGCTGCTGTTAAGTCACTTCAGTCGTGTCCGACTCTTTGCGACCCAATAGACGGCAGCCCACCTCCCCCGTCCCTGGGATTCTCCAGGCAAGAACACTGGGGTGGGTTGCCATTTCCTTCTCCAATGCATGAAAGTGAAAAGTGAAAGTGAAGTCGCTCAGTCGTGTCCAATATTTTTATACATACATGCTTGTATGCATATACTTATCTAACTATTGAAAGAGAAAGAGAGTACTTGAGAGGATTCCTTGCAGACTCCCAATAACTATCATTAATCAAATTGTTCAGTGCAGTAGTTAACTTTGGAAATTAGTCCTTACTTCTATTCTTAATCAGATAAGAAAAACAAATACAAGAAAATCGTATGATTCCTATATCCTTATTTCAGCATGAAACCATGGAAAATACTGATGATTTATTTTTTAAAAATGAGTTAGCTTAGTATCTTCAAGCTACCAGTGAAGTAATACAAATTAGTTGTACACTTTTAGCTTTTATTTGATATTATAAAATCTTACCAACATATCCTTTATCATTAAAGCATGCTAGAGGACTCTATTATGATACATTAGAAGTGACTCCGTTGTTTTGTCTTTTTTTGGTGAAACTTTCAATTGACATGGTAAAAGTTTGCTGTCATTTGTAAGAGATGAGCGCCCTCTTCTGGTTCTCTAATAGAACTGTTGCTCAAATCCTGGTACCTCCAGCTGATTCCTTTTCTCTTTATATTGTTTCGTTTTGCAATCAGAGGTATTTGATGAAATTTTGTGCATTTTGCTCTGTTTTATTCTTCTCCACAGCAGTATAATAGATAGCCACAACTTCTAAACAGTTTCCACTTTTTGTTCTGAATCTTATTAATTTTTCTCTAGGGCACAGTATAAAAGATTGTCTTTTAAATGTTTTTATTCTTTAGGTTAGGGAAACATGTTTCAAGTATTAGATTCTGAGCAAGAACCTAATACTTTCTTTCCACTAGTTTGAAAGGGAAAAAAGAAAGAAGATGGCAAAAGAGGCGAAGTTTGCTAAATTTAACAACTTAGGGTAGTTTCCATTACTTAGATGATATAACAGGAGAATATTAAGAACTTGCCTTTGCTCTATCTCTGTGACATACACACACACACACACACACAATCTGATGCTTATTTATTTTTGACCACTGATTTGTTCACCTATTTAACTCTGTATGTTTTTTGTCCATGATAACCCTGAGTACAAATTTATCCTTTGGCAATTAAAGAAAAAATGAAAAAAACACAAACAAAAAGCAAACAAAGAAAAAACATTGGTTGAGAGAACTGTATTTTTTAAAATAAGGAAACATTTATCTATCTTGTCATTTTTAGAATAGCCACAGACTCCTCAGTCTTTGGAACTGATCAACAATCAAGAATCACAGCCAGTTTTGACATGATCAGTATGTGCTGTCAAAACATTGCCAAGTAGGAGTCAGGAATTACAATTTCAGCCAGATAGCTTTTGAACACTAGCAGTCCACATGGGAGGCTCACTTTATTTTAATGTTTAATTAGCAGGTCAAGCCTGAAACAAATGTAATTTGTACCTTTTGCTGTTAGAACCTAGAATTTAGACTGTTAAATCAGTAATGTCTGTTTCTATGCAAGCGAAGTGATCTTCCAATTCAGCATAGAAAATTTTGTCACATTAGTTCTACCCAACAGAATTATCACTTGTAACAAAGCATCAGATAGTTGTTCATTTTTACTTTTCTCATTGTTCATATAAACAAAATACTAGTGCTAGCCAAACCTCTATAGGCAAGATGGGAGAGAGAGATTTATCTGCTATAGAATTTTAGGCAATATTGGATAAAAATTCAATTTTTAAAAGAATTTATTTATTCTTTTTTTTTTTAACTGAAGGATAATTGCTTTACAGGATTTTGTCGTTTTCTGTCAAATCTCAACATGAATCAGCCACAGGTATACATTTATCCCCTCTCTTTTGAACCTGCCTCCTATCTCCCTCCCCATCTCACTCCTCTAGATTGATACAGAGACCCTGTTTGAGATTCCTGAGCCATACAGCAAACTCCCATTGGCTATCTATTTTACATATGGTAGTGTAAGTTTCCATGTTATTCTTTCCATACATCTCACACTCTCCTCTCCTCTCACCATGTCCATGAGTCTGTTCTCTATGTCTCTTTCTCCACTGCTGCTGCTGCTGCTGCTGCTAAGTCGCTTCAGCCGTGTCCGACTCTGTGCGACCCCATAGACGGCAGCCCACCAGGCTCCCCCGTCCCTGGGATTCTCCAGGCAAGAACACTGGAGTGGGTTGCCATTTCCTTCTCCAATACGTGAAAGTGAAAAGTGAAAGTGAAGTTGCTCAGTCGTGTCCGACTCTTCGCGACCCCATGGACTGCAGCACCCCAGGCTCGTCCATCCAGGGGATTTTCCAGGCAAGAGTACTGGAGTGGGGTGCCATTGCCTTCTCCGCTTTCTCCATTGCTGCCCGGTAAATAAATTCTTCACTACCATTTTTCTAGATTCCATATACATGCATTAGAATATGATATTTCTTTTTCTTTTTCTGACTTACTTCACTTTGTATAATAGGTTCTAGGTTCACCCACCTCTTTAGAACTGACTCAAATGTGTTCCTCTTTATCACTGAGTAATATTTCATTGTGTATATGTACCGCAACTTCTCTATCCGTTCATCTGTAGATTCATCTGTCAATTAAAAATTCAATTTTTAATTGAAAAATAAGGAAGTACAGTTTTGATATTTTCCTTCCACCAATATTTTTAGCTATCTGGGCAGAACCAATATTGATGAAACCATTAAATATGATTGATTCTTTCAGAGTAAAGAATTGAGATAATCAGCCTGATCACTCAGATCTAAAGGGAGGCGTTTTCAGAAATAGAACAGAACTGGGATTACCTTGTTTTAGTTCCACTGTAAACCTAGATTGTAAATGGGTCTTGTCTTCCTCATTTTATTTAGCAGAAAAAAAAAAAAAGTCCTGGTTTGCTTCAGTTCAATTCAGTTGCTTAGTCGTGTCCGACTCTTTCCGACCTCATGAATCAGAGCATGCCAGGCCTCTCTGTCCATCACCAACTCCCAGAGTCCACCCAAACCCATGTCCATTGAGTCGGTGATGCCATCCAGCCATCTCATCCTCTGTCGTCCCCTTCTCCTCCTGCCCTCAATTTTCCCCAGGAATCGGGGTCTTTTCAAATGAGTCAGCTCTCCGCATCAGGTGGCCAAAGTATTGGAGTTTCAGCTTAGACATTAAAAAAACTGGCTGTGAGAATCAGAAACAGAAGTGGCAATAGATGGCACTAGAAGATCGTAAGGCTCAGAGGCAACGTGATTTTCATTTTCTCCTTCAATCCCCATAATACACATGAAAGGAAGACTGTCAGGGAGTTGGGGGACAGAGGAGAGCAGAGGTGGGGCAGGGGGCAATGGTGGGAGAGCCACAATTGCCTTGGTAAGGATGCTAATTCTCTTGTTTACTTTTCCTGGACAGAATCCTGTAATATGTTGAGGGGCAGGGAGCAAATGGCCGCTGACTACAAAAATTCTGCCCCAGGCACATGAACTGTCCTGTTTAGTTCCAAGCAAAAATGGATAAAGGGAGTTCCACCTGACTTTTATCAGCATTTCCACTGTGTTACTAGCAGCTGCTGCTTTAGAGAAAACTCAGTGAATGTTTGTCATGAAAATAATTATTACCTTTCTTCATAGACAAATCATCCATGATCACTTAAAATACACATTTAAGAAATTATTTTTTCAACACAGCTGACACAAAGACATGAAAGGATTTTTTTTTCTTTCTTTCTCTGAAATAGAGTCTAGTCTGCACCAATGGATTTATTTTATTTATCTTTATTTTGTAAACCCTTCAAGGCTGAGCCCTGCCTGCACAAAACTTGCCCCGGCTTGAGGAGCCAGAGCCATGACTCATGTGTAACAGTGGCAGCTTTTGAAGCACATTCCAGCCCTGCTTTCCCCCACAGCTCTCCTAATCCCCTTCACATGAGCAGCCTTTAAAGCCAACAGAAGATGCTTCTGACATTGTTTTTCAAGGTTATAAAAACTACTTCTAGGTCCAGGACTGGGGAATGATATGTGGATGTTTGGAGAAAAATCAGTGGCATTGTTTCTCCCCCCAGCTAGTTACTGAGAAGGATATATATATATATATATATATATATATATATATATATATACACATATATAAAGCTCAGAATTCTGTACAAATATATCCAAAGAGGTATTATGTTTTCAATGTTTTATTCTCAATGGCAAGAAACTGTTTACAAATCATCAGTTTCTGAAGCTAAATTTTTATTAAATCTGTAATCAGAATATTTTTTAAAATGTTTAATGGCTCAGAGAAATAGTGTAGACTATTTCAGCTTTATTTTCTTTCTAATAAGATTGATGTGTTTTATTTTCTCTCTTCCTTTATCAGTGACCAAGAACGGACCTAACATATTAGATCATATGTAACACATGTGATGTTAAAGAATTCGCATTACCAGAGACCATTCTTAGGTCATTTTGACAGAAATCCTAGATGTGAACTGGAAGCATCCTTCTCTTCCTTCCCATCCTCCTCCCTCCGTGCCTTCCTCTCTCTTTCCTTTTTTTTTCTTTTTCTCTTTTCCCTCCTCCCTTCTGCTCTTCTCTCCCTGCCTCCCTCCTGTCTCTTTCTTTCCTTCCTTCCTTTTTCTCTTTTTTTCTTGTGTACCGTTCACAAGCATTTTGGATTCTTATTCTGTTCTTGAAGATTTTTCCTCAATGTGTCTTCTAAACTTCCCAGTTGTATCTATATATAGAGAAAATACTCCATGCTTGAGATAAACAATGATATTGGGATGTTTTTTTCACAGATGGATGCAGAGATCGGTTTTCTTATTAGTATTTTTTCTAGTCCAATGACTATGGAATTTAAAGTATTGAATCTCAGTTTTTCATGTAATACAATTATGTGGACAGAAGGCTAGATACTGTTTTAACTAGTAGTCATAGAAAAAATGAGCTGTTCAAAAGAGATGTAGAGACATTAGGCTACTTTTGAATGACTAGAGAAAGGATAATATGTTAATCCTTCTCCTTTGTCTATTAAAAAAGTCTAACATTTTCTCTCCCAGGTTTCTCCAGGAAAATCATGCTTTTGTAATGGCAGTAGCCAGGGGCCCCTTACTATCACTTAGTAAATCCTGAGGATTACTTTTCCTTGCAGTCAGTTAGATTTCCTCTTGCAGTATCTTATGTATTAGAGAGATTTTAAAAAATATTGACCCATTAATAAAGGAATTTGGAGAAGGCAATGGCACCCCACTCCAGTACTCTTGCCTGGAAAATCCCATGGATGGAGGAGCCTGGTGGGCTGCAGTCCATGGGGTCGCTAAGAGTCAGGCACGATTGATCAACTTCACCTTCACTTTTTACTTTCATGCACTGGAGAAGGAAATGGCAACCCACTCCAGTGTTCTCTCAGTCCCAGGGACGGAGGAGCCTGGTGGGCTGCCGTCTCTGGGGTCGCACAGAGTCGGACACGACTGAAGCGACTTAGCTAGCAGTATTTTGATGTACAGTTTACCATGAGCTTTGTAAGAGGCAAGAATAATGGATCGACAGCTCAACTGAGAATCAAAGGTGAGGCAGATGATACTAGAGCTCACAAGAGGAAGCAGCCCCTGAATCCCAAGAACTGGAGCCCTGGGGAAGTGACCAGCCGAGCGTCTGCTCGCTGCAGGGCACGTGAATGGAAGGGGATGCGGTTGCTGTTCTCCTATGCTCTGTGCTCCTCCCCGGCCGTCGTGATCATGAACCACTGGCCATGTGGTACATGCTCAGCACCAAGACTGTTATCCAGGTGTGACGGGCATCCTCAAGGATTATACTACAGCAAATTAAGCTCTCAGTTTATTTGTATATTGCCTGTCTCTTTCTTCTAAAATACTTAATTTTCGAAGACAAAGGGGCTAACTCAGTTGTGTATCTGGCACCTATATTCGTGTCTGTCACAAATTGACAAATGTCTGTTAAATTAATGAATATGAATCATTATGAAACACCCATGTGTTTCAGCATCTCTATTTTTCCCTCTGAAAACTTTGAGAAAGTTTTGGCTCAGTTCTCCACTGGAGGCTGCTTGGATCTCTGTACTACTGTGATCCCAGCTGCAGAGTCGAATACTGGAACCAGATCTACATAGGGACCTGCGGCAATGTTGCTTTTTGCACTCAGTGAGTTCTCATGGAGTGTTTATTTTAAATGCAAACTCTTTTCTCAGCTATTCCCCCAAGTAGCCAGTAGACCCCCAAAATATAATGCAATGCATCTCAATAGACATTTTAAATTTTCTTGTTGCAGTAATGATTCCCCATTGTAGTTTAGAAAGACACAAAACTATTGTGTCTTTTGGAAGTGACCTTATCATATTTCACAATGAAAATGTCACTTACATACAGTGAAATACAAGAGACAGCATTGTCAGTGGATTCATATCTGTTTCTACACTTATTGTTGGGAGATACTCTATCCATGGGTCAATCATACATTTCTGGACATCTAGGCTTATATTTTCAAGGATATTTCTATAAAGAGAGCAGAGGGCAGAGTTTGTTGTCCTTTCAGTATAATAAAAATAACATCCCTCTTTGGACAAAGAAGGGGCAGTTTTCTTTGCTGCCCGTTATGAAAGACTGAAGTTTCATTAATTCAGGATTTCTCAGCTGTGACACCGATCCACCGAGCGCACCAGATCCACCTGAATTCACTATCAATTGGTTACTGTCCATGTAAAAAGTGTGTCCATGTTTTGGACTTTATGTCTTCTTGATTAAATGACCTTTTTATCATTACGAAAGTTCTCTCATCTTTGTATGATTTTATAAAACACTATATTATAGTATACAGATCATCTGACATTAATACGGTCACTTTGGCTTTTTTAGAATTAGTGTTTACATTGTATATCACTTGCCCTGTTTTTAAAGTTAAACCCATATTTTATAGGTAGCAAATTGTTTTGATGTCCTTTTTTAAAAAATAAAGTGGGGCAATCTCTGTCTATAATTTGGAATGATTAGTTCATTTAGTTTTGATATAACTGATATTATACCATTTCATGACTTTTTCTATTTTATTTTTTCTTCCATTTTCCTCCTTCTTTTGATAAAAGTATTACATTATTATTATATTACTTCAAATAGTTGTGTGTTTTAAATGACAAAATAAAGAAAAAGACTACATTTATCCACAAATTTCCATTTTTAGTGCTCTTTTTTCCTTTTCTTTTCCTTTTGGTTTTCATATGGTATCATGTTTCTTTAGTGTGAAGAGTGTTCTTTAATGTTTCTTGAAGTGCAAATTTCTGTCATTCATTCTTTCAGCTTTTTTGTCTGAAAATGTATATATTTTGTCTTCTAATTTGAAAGATATTTTTACTGAATATAAAATTCTTAATAGACTTTTTTAGACAATTTGTGTATATTTTCTTATCCTTTATCTCATTTGAATTGTCTCGATGATGTCAGTGGTTATTCTTATTATTATTATCCTACATATGTGTGTCATTTTTCTTTATATTCTTTTAATATTATTTCCCCTAGCTTTGATTTTCGGTAGTTTAACTATGTTTGTTGGTTTGTTTGTGTTTAACTTTCTGTCTAGTGGACATCTAGTTAACTAGAAGTCTAATTTAACATTTTTCAAAATATTTAGAAAATTCTCAACCATTTAAAAATATCATTTATTTTATTCCACTCACTTTTGAGACCACACTCCTGTGTGTGTGCTCGCACACACATATGAAATTTAGAGAAGTTGGCTTTACCACTTACCAGCTATGTAACTTTGATCAAGTTTTTAGACTATATTTATCTCAGTTTCCTCATCTATAAGAGGGGTAAAATGCCAGAACTTAAAAGTACTTAAAACTGAAATTTTAATTAGCATGCTTATATAGTACTTACTAGAGGCCAAGGAGTAGTCAAAGTTCTTTAGAAGTATTAACTCATTTAATTTTTATGACAAATGTTTCTAATATTAATCCCATTTAATGAATGAGGTAATTTATCCCCAAGACCACTTGCAAGTTGGCTAGTGGCAGAATTATTTGAACTCAGGCATTCTGACTTCAAAAGTCAAGTTCTTATTTATGATACGATGCTTAAGCATGTTTAACACTTCAGACAATGCCTGTCACATTGTCAGTGTGAAATACATTCCAGTTTTTATTATTAAAATATATACATTTGTAATTGACTGCTAGAGCCACTGGATTTATGTGAAGGCAATGGCACCCCACTCCAGTACTCTTGCCTGGAAAATCCCAGGGATGGAGGAGCCTGGTAGGCTGCAGTCCATGGGGTCGTGAAGAGTCGGACACGACTGAGTGACTTCACTTTCACTTTTCACTTTCATGCATTGGAGAAGGAAACGGCAACCCACTCCAGTGTTCTTGCCTGGAGAACCCCAGGGACAGGGGAGCCTGGTGGGCTGCCGTCTATGGAGTCACACAGAGTCGGACATGACTGAAGCAACTTAGCAGCAGCAGCAGCAGCTGCTAAGATTCAGGGAAGATTGGAGTGTATAGAATTTGAATGAATTAAGTTAAAGAAATTATATAATTTAGCAAAATATCTCCCCAGTGCCTTGTGGGTCATCAGACTGTAAGAGGGGCCTGCGTGAAGTGCCTTGAAGATTTGTGCCTTGGCAAAAGTCAGCTGGGTGTGCTACTTGTCTGACTGATAGCTATTGACAATCAGTGCACTACTATATTTAGCTAAAAGTTAGTGAAAGAAATGCTGTCTAGAATAGGGATTCAAGAGATCTGCTGAAACTCAGGAGTTTATCACTACAATATCTTAAAGTAAAAACTGATTCTTCTAGATCACTTCAGTCTTGTCTGACTATCTGCAACCATTTTGACCCTAGCCTGCCAGGTTCCCCTGTCCATGGGATTCTACAGAATTCTACAGTATTCTGCAGGAATACTGGAGTGGGTTGCCATGCCCTCCTGCAGTGGATCTTTCTGACCCAGGGATCGAACCTGTGTCTCTTAGGTCTCCTGCATTGGCAGGCAGGTCCTTACTACTAGTGTCACCTGGGAAAGCCTTTTTCAGGTGAAATGTGATCATTAAAAATGATCATAATATTGTTAACTCTAACAATTTCTCTCCTTCTCTTCTTTCCTTGATCTTTGAGCTCTTATTTAGAGAGAGAAGGATATAGCATTTTGGAAACTTGTAATAAACATGTAAACTGCTTGCAACTAATTTGTTCGCATGATATTTTACTTATGTTGAGGTTTCTCACAACTTACGTGCATGAGATTTGCCTTGGGCTTGTCCTTTTACATGCTTATGTGCTTCAAGAGTATTACACTTTTCATAAAAAGAGCTTTGTGTTTTGTCTACAAGCAAAAACAAACTCAAAATCTCAACGTGGGTGTGGTGTGGTAAGTGGTTTCAGCATTTACTTGAAATTTTAGTTTCTAACCTCTCACTTAATTTGGCCTTCTAAATGACTCTGAGTAATTATATTTTTACATGACTACATTTGGCTTCTTATGTCAGGTTTTCCTTTACAGAAATTTGCAGCTCTTTCACTTGTAAAATACGAGAATTTTGATCAAAACATCATCTTCAGGTTGTCTTTTTGTAAAGTGATTTTACTTCAGATCTACCATGCTTCACCATCCAGATTATAATCACATTCGGGTTAAATACTGTGTCTTCTGCATCATTATCATTAATCCTCTATATCTTGAGCCATGACAGACAATTGTTTGCATAATTGATAGTTATTTTAGAGCATAACTTTGTTTGGAAGTTCAGTTCAGTTCAGTCGCTCAGTCGTGTATGACTCTTTGTGACCCCATGAATCGCAGCTCGCCAGGCCTCCCTGTCCATCACCATCTCCTGGAGTTTACTCAGACTCACGTCCATCGAGTCAGTGATGCCATCCAGCCATCTCATCCTCTGTCGTCCCCTTGTCCTCCTACCCCCAATCCCTCCCAGCATCAGAGTCTTCTCCAATGAGTCAACTCTTCACATGAGGTGGCCAAAGTACTGGAGCTTCAGCTTTAGCATCATTCCTTCCAAAGAAATCCCAGGGCTGATCTCCTTCAGAATGGACTGGTTGGGTCTCCTTGCAGTCCAAGGGACTCTCAAGAGTCTTCTCCAACACCGCAGTTCAAACGCATCAATTCTTCAGTGCTCAGCCTTCTTCACAGTCCAACTCTCACATCCATACATGACCACAGGAAAAACCATAGCCTTGACCAGACGGACCTTAGGCGGCAAAGTAATGTCTCTGCTTTTGAATATTCTATCTAGGTTGGTCATAACTTTTCTTCCAAGGAGTAAGCGTTTTTTAATTTCATGGCTGAAGTCACCATCTACAGTGATTTTGGAGCCCAAAAAAGCCTCACGGAATAATAAGATGAGACCTTTAGATTCAGCTCATGCTTACTATTCTAGCAACCTATGTACCACTCACTTCATATATACTTGTGGTTAAAGAATTATCAGAGAGATCATAAGCTTAATGCATGATTTATGCGGGCAAAAAATTCAGAAGTATTTTGCAAATAAAGTTTAATGCTGGTCATGTTTCTTTTTCCTGTGTTATGTTTAAAGAATAAAGATCTTCGAATAATAATCCACAAAGTAGTGTATAAGAAGAAATAAAAGGGCAGCTTGTGTATGTTCAAGTCAGATTTTTTCTGAAAAAATTTCCAAATTTACAGGTCTAAAAACTTAGATTATGCTTTCTCATTTTTTTAAAATTCACATAGTGATAAAACTCTTCAAAATATTTTTCACTCAAATCATTAAATTGGAAATCACTCTGTTAATACTCTTTTACCCTACTTTAACTCTTATTCATTAATTAATTCATTCATTTTTCAAGAAACACCTACAAATTTACTGTAGAACAATTATAAACAGGCCACTTTGCGTAAGATTCTTACCCTTACGGGTCTTTACCAGGATCTTAAATATGCTGCAGATTGCAATGAATGGTCCACCCTGCTTTGCATCTGCTGAAGTGTGGAGTTAGTACACACTAACATGTCTGCTTCTTCCTGTCCCAATTCTCCTTTTGGTAACAGATTTTCTCTCCTCACTATAAGGGCAAAGCTATGATTAAGACTAAGCCAATAGTATCTCATCTGTCTATGACTGATTCAGGAAGGTGTATGTGACCAATCCAATCTAATATGTCATTCCTTACATCATTTATAATGAGACCTGGTGGTGAAGGGCCTCTTTCTCTTTGTTTATGGAGACGTATGGAATAAGTCCAAATGCTTTCTATGGCCAAGTTCCTTGCTCTTTGAAAAAGATGGTCCCGAATAAAAGCCAATATTCAAATATGAGGCTGTAGGTAGACAGAGGCTATATCACAGCTGAGTCTGGTTCTCCTTTTGGAAGTCATTTCTTTCTCTGTTCATCATGATTATTTCAGTCAATATTTCATCAGCTGATTTTCTTCAATTAATTTAAGATTTTGTCACTTGCAATCCAAAAGTTCTGACTAATTGAAGCAAATATATATATGAGTGCATTCAAAGAAAAACAGAAAGTGCATCTTGCTCTATACATGTGTGAGGAATGTAAAAAGGGAAGGTTTCTTTTTTTTATTGAAGATATATTTTTAAATTCTCCCCATAACAACATATTCCTTAACATCTCTGTTGACTTAATACTTCAAACATGGCATAAAGATAAAATTTAGTGTCAGTAATATTACATTGCAGCTTGATATTTTTAGAAATTTTTCAAACCTTTGGAAAATATACCTTGACCTTTGTGTTTTCTTTTATTACATGTTTTCTGATTTTTGTTTACCTTTTTACTCATTAGTACCTCCCTAAAGTGTGGGTTTTCATTGCAATCCCAAAGAAAGGCAATGCCAAAGAATGCTCAAACTACCGCACAATTGCACTCATCTCACACGCTAGTAAAGTAATGCTCAAAATTCTCCAAGCCAGGCTTCAGCATTATGTGAACCGTGAACTTCCAGATATTCAAGCTGGTTTTGGAAAAGGCAGAGGAACCAGAGATCAAATTGCCAACATCCACTGGATCACCGAAAAAGCAAGAGAGTTCCAGAAAAACATCTATTTCTGCTTTATTGACTATGCCAAAGCCTTTGACTGTGTGGATCACAATAAACTGTGGAAAATTCTGAAAGAGATGGGAATACCAGAGCACTTAACCTGCCTCTTGAGAAACCTATATGCAGGTCAGGAAGCAACAGTTAGAACTGGACATGGAACAACAGACTGGTTCCAAATAGGAAAAGGAGTACGTCAAGGCTGTATATTGTCACCCTGCTTATTTAACTTCTATGCAGAGTATATCATGAGAAATGCTGGACTGAAAGATGCACAAGCTGGAATCAAGATTGCTGGGAGAAATATCAATAACCTCAGGTATGCAGATGACACCATCCTTACGGCAGAGAGTGAAAAGGAACTAAAAAGCCTCTTGAGGAAAGTGAGAGAGGAGAGTGAAAAAGTTGGCTTAAAGCTCAACATTCAGAAAACGAAGATCATGGCATCTGGTCCCATCACTTCATGGGAAATAGATGGGGAAACAGTAGAAACAGTGTCAGACTTTATTTTTTTGGGCTCCAAAATCACTGCAGATGGTGATTGCAGCCATGAAATTAAAAGATGCTTACTCCTTGGAAGGAAAGTTATGACCAACCTAGATAGCATATTCAAAAGCAGAGACATTACTTTGCCAACAAATGTCTGTCTAGTCAAGGCTATGTTTTTCTGGTGGTCATGAATGGATGTGAGAGTTGGACTGTGAAGAAAGCTGAGCACTGGAGAATTGATGCTTTTGAACTGTGGTGTTGGAGAAGACTCTTGAGAGACCCTTGGACTACAAGGAGGTCTAACCAGTCCATTCTAAAGGAGATCAGTCCTGGGTGTTCTTTGGAAGGAATGATGCTGAAGCTGAAATTCCAGTACTTTGGCCACCTCATGCGAAGAGTTGACTCATTGGAAAAGTCTCTGATGCTGGGAGAGATTGGGGGCAGGAGGAGAAGAGGATGACAGAGGATGAGATGGCTGGATGGCATCACCAACTCAAAGGACGTGAGTTTGAGTGAACTCTGGGAGTTGGTGATAGACAGGGAGACCTGGCATGCTGCAATTCATGGGGTCGCAATGAGTCAGACACGACTGAGCGACTGAACTGAAAGTGCGGGTAGACACTAGAAAGAGATATGTCTCTTTTGGTTCTTTAGTTACTTACTATAAATTCCAATAAAAGATTTGGAGCATGAGGGCCTTGGATCCAAGGAATGTTTGTGAATAATTGGGTATTTCTACTCTTTATGAACTTGATTACTATTGGAAATGGAGGGCAGGCAGAAATTTAGGATTGTGGATTGTAATGGGAGATTTTCCTACTCCCAAGATATTCAATGCCTTCATAGAAGAATGCAATAGGGCCACTATAACAAAATACCACGGACTGGGTGGTTTAACCTGAAGAAAGTGATCTTGTCACAGTGCTGGAGGCTAGATGTCTGAGAACAAGGTGTCTGAAGGGTTGTTTCTTCAGAAGCCTTTCTACAAGGCTTCTTACTGTGTCCTCACAGGGTATCTTCTCTGGAGATTAGGACTCCCTGATGATTTCACTCAACTCTAATTACCTCTTTAAAGACCTCATCTCCAAATATAGATACATTCTGAGGAAATGAGGTTAGAACTTCAACATATGAATTTGGAAGGATACAATTCAGCCCAAAGCATAGCATAACACAGCTGCAGGTCTCAGATCTAATGTCGTCTCTTCAGAAAGGCACTTTCACTTGATTTTCTATCAGAGCACCCTGTGTTAATTTCCCAACAGTACTGACATTATCTTTTGTATTTATCTGATTGCTTATTTATTCTGTCTCCTTTATAAGAGGAGAGAGATCCCATGGAACTGATCCTCTGCTCTGTGCTCAGCACCTAGATCAATGATTGGATATAGTGGGCATTCAATAAATAACTGTGAAATAAATTGCATTACATTAAGACAACTCAAAATACTTTTATTTCAGAATGATATTTTATCAGAATAATTCCTGTTTCAAGTGTCAATAAATTGTGTTATATATAATATATATTTAAAAGTTTTTTCAAATATTTATATCAGAGTTTATAAAAGTCTTTAAGATTGTTCTAGGAAAATTTTGAAATATAGATAGGAAGGAAAACATATTAAAAGTAGTAACTGCTACTGCTACTGCTGAGTCACTTCTGTCGTGTCCAACTCTGTGCGACCCCATAGACGGCAGCCCACCAGGCTCCCCCATCCCTGGGATTCTTCAGGCAAGAACACTGGAGTGGGTTGCCATTTCCTTCTCCAATGCATGAAAGTGAAAAGTGAAAGTGAAGTCGCTCAGTCGTGTCCGACCCTCAGCGACCCCATGGACTTCAGCCTTCCAGGCTCCTCCATCCATGGGATTTTCCAGGCAAGAGTACTGGAGTGGGGTGCCATTGCCTTCCATGTACTAATTCTGATAATTTAATATGTGTGTGTTAGTAAGTAACTTCAACAGGAAGTTTGCATTTGACTTTGCAGCAGACCACAGGGCTTAATTGAAATTTATTTAAAAAAAACACATTTTTCTTAGTAAAAAAGAAAAATAAAATTTAGTCATTGCCCTTAGGCTCTATTTTTAAAAATTGTCTTCCTAAGCATAGCATGAATTTTACTCACAGGAATTTTAGAACCATGTAAAAGTAGAGAAATTTCCTGAAAATGGACACCCATGAAAGAATTGTTGAAGAGCAGGCAGAAGGCATGACTTCCCTGAACTATTGTGCCTTTGATTGGTCCCACTGTTTCCAATATTACAAATTTGAAAAGATGAGGAGTAAAAATTGAATTCAAGAGTTTGAGCCACAGCAACCTAAACACCAGGTGTGGAACTAGAATTGGTATCCAGATTGAAGCTGAAATTCCTCAATCATGTTATCGTCCCTGTACTCCTGTGCTCATGAACACAGAGGGCAGCACTCTGAACCAGGAGAATAGGAGACAGTATCTTGAATATCACCAAATATTTTTGTCAAAGTATTTTTCTGAAACTCAAACTCTGTGTTGTTTAGGGCCTAGGTTTAAAGTGAGTAGCTTCATGCTTTGCTTTCTCTATGTCTTGTAAGATACCACTTACTCTCTGCCTCAATCTACCCCTTAAGCCCACTCAAGAGACCTGTCTTTGTCAGGAATCTTTTGCGTCTAGTGGCAGAAACCCAACTCAAAATGACTGAAGTGAAAGGGGATATAATTAGATTACTTAATGTGTTTTTTTATAAATTTCAATTAAGCCCTGTGGTCTGCTGCAAAGTCAAATGCAAACTTCCTGTTGAAGTTACTTACTAACACACACATATTAAATTATCAGAATTAGTACATGGAAGGCAATGGCACCCCACTCCAGTACTCTTGCCTGGAAAATCCCATGGATGGAGGATTACTTAATTAAATTACTTAATAAGAATAACTAAAACCAGCAGTTCAAATGATATAATTAGGACCTACCTGCTCTCTTGTCTCTTAACTCTGCTCCTTTCTCTGTGGTGACTATTCCAAGGCTCTAACAAGAAGTTCCAATTTTGTGTCATCATTCTGCTTGTACTTTCGGTGAGAAGAAAGTTTTTTTCTTCCAGTATTTCCACACACGATGTGTGGAATTAGATCTCCTCGTCTGGGGTTTGCAGCATGACCTTCCTTGCACCTATCACTCTGTAATGTATGCCCAGCCCTACAAGAAGCTCGTGAACTGAGAGTGGGGTAGGTTCCAAATGGAAAACCATTGTGCTGTCACCATAAACAGCAGAAAAGGATGTCAGGCAGTTCGTACAGACGGGTGTCCCCTAAAAGGTTATGGTAAACATTGAGAGTTTACTCAAAATGGTAAACATCGAGTGTATGGTGAACCTGACATGAAATTTTAAAATGAGCTGTACTGCAACACTAATCTTTTTGTAACCATGGCCTATTAATTTCCATATTTTGTCTCTGTATTGTCCGTTGTCCTGCATGAAAGTTGTCTGTAATTTTGACTTTCTATGTTAAGAGGATCTTGAAGGCAGTAATGATAGCTTCTTCACCAACACCATTCCTCCAATGTCTAGCATCATTAGAATTCAATGCATATTCAGTAAGAGCTAAAATTGAGAAAATAGACATACAATATGAAGTTCAAGTCAATCAATTTCTACCTTGTTAACAAGCAATGTTGCATTTGGATCAGTTCCTTCTTTTTGAAAGATTTTTAAAAAATAAATCATGAGAATACATAATGTTATACTGTCTCTTGTTGGGATATTCTAAAGCAATATCATGGGTGATGTAATGCATATTTTAGGGGAACTAAGAGATGATGGACACACATATCTGAAAATACTGGGTCCTTGAATATAGAGAATGCCCTCTGTATGAAAATTGTGATGCCTTTTGATTTACAACTATGAATAAATTGGGCTTCCCTGGTGGCTCAGCTGGTAAAGAATCCACCTGCAGTGCAGGAGACCTATGTTTGATCCCTGGGTTGAGACGATCCCCTTAAGAAGGGAATGGCTACCCACTCCAGTTCTGGTCTAGAGAATCCCAATGGGATCACAAAGAGTTGGACATGACTGAGCGACTTTCACTCCACTTCATGAATAAATTAACAATACCCACTAATCGCACCTTTGTTTTCTGTTTTTGCCTCAAAAGCTTCATGAAACCCTCTCCTTAACATAACAAGAAAATCTTATAGTCACAAGCTATATGGGTGTTTAAGAGTTTTGCTTAAAATTTATCCTGTTATTAATATTGGGACTATCTCAGTTTTCTTTAAAAATAGGTGGATTGTTACACTTAAGTTTATCACATACCTAAGTTTTCCCAACAGCTTCTATTCTGTGTAGTTAGAACTGCTTGTTAATAGTTTTCATTTACTTATTAAAAATGCTTATCAAGTGCCTACTGTCCATAGCTCTGGATATACCAGCAGAAATGTGACCTAGTCACTAGGTCACTAGGATTGTTAACCTGCATTAGAGTGAGAGCCGTGTAAATATAGTGCTATGTTACAGGATCTTTCCCTCACACCATTCCAAATCCAACACACTAAATAATAAAACATTATACCAGGCATCGGGAGATAGTAAAACTTACTGGAGGCAGATGCTTGTTTAAAGGCAGCAAAAAGAAGAAGTGAAACAAAGAACTTGGCAAAATCACAGTTCAATCATCACTTATTTCCTGGAACACTGATGAAAAATTAATCCCAATAGGAAAATTTAAAAGTATAATCAATGTTCAGTATATATCTATATAGTTTATCATAACCTGGGTCATGCCTTTCCTTTCCTCTCCATTAGCACTACATCAAGGAACCGACAGAAGAGAAGAACCATTCTAATCTCAGTGGTTGAGGACCACTTCTCTAACTCTCACCCTTTCCTGACTCTCTACTGTAGAAATTAGCCCATTTTCTATCAGTGTGTTCCTGGGTGAGGAATTATAGACACTAAAGATGAAATGCTCAACTTATTCATCTCAGCGTTTATTCACATTCCTAGGTTGTGTGACAAGGCAATGATACTGGGCAGGAGAACATTTGCAGTAACTTGGCTTCTTCTTGCAGAGAAGAATTATCCAATAATCAATTACATCTTTTTCTTTTTGGATGCAGCACATACAATTTTCTTTGGACATCTCACTGTTCCTCATTGGAGAGGAGTAATAGGGCAGCTCCATCAAGGAATTACATCTTCCCCCCGGTGAAAAGGTGGGCACCTGACCCAACCAAGGTCAAATACGCAAGTTCTAGAATTTAAAAGTGTGTAGAAGGTGATTCAAGGTCTGAAAATAGTCAAAGATAGATCATTTTGATGATAACACTTTGAGAACAGAAAACTGTGTATTAGTTTCTGGTACTTGTCTGTTATAAAATGTTTTGACCCCGTACTTTCAGAAACTTGATGTTTCAGGTTCTTTGGGCCATCCCTGTCATTCATACATGAAATTGTCCAAAGAGAGTTTCTGATGACTGCAACTCATTCTGCTTATTTTGCCTTTCCTCCCTTAACTCATACTTTAAGTTTTAGTGCAAATGATGACATCCATAAACACTTCTTAACACTGGCTCTCCCAAGAAGAATGTATTATTGCCCAAACCTCTTGCTGTTATATCATTTGTTAACCGTCCTCCCTTGCAACTTTCTTGCTATATAATTGTGGCTGGTTGAATACATGACTATTGCTGGATGGTGAGTTCTTTTCAGGATAGTTAATATATCCTTGCAGTTTTTGTAACCTCGATATATCTTATAGAGCTGTGATTGTAGTGAAAAAAAAACCATAAAGTTTTTATATATACATCACAAATATGTATTTGTTATTTATATTTAAACAAATATATGTATTAAATATATATTTGTTTGTTTAAATGCATATGTAAAATATATGTATTAAATATATTTTTAAATGCATATGTAAATAGGGTGTCTCCAGTGACAGATGGCTATTTTCCCAGACTGTTCCTTAAATTGAAATCAGGAACTAATCTGAAGTGAATATATCTTACTTTTTTCACTATTATGAGCAGCATTTCAGTTTGCGTTTGTGAAGCTATGTGGGTTACCTGAATATACACAACTATAAAGTCTGAAAAATAAGTAAGCATTGACTTAGGAAAGTGAGGAAGATGTTTATGGAATATTTAGTTTCCAGAATAGGTAGCTAGTATTTTTCAGATGTCAAAGAATAAAGTATGAGGCTTCAGCTGGCCTCATTCTATCTTGTGATATCTTGTTTATAAATTATACCCTGACTACTTCCAGAACATGAATTTTGAAGTTCCTTAAAATAAAAACATATCTAATAGGATCTAATACAGTTAAAAGAAGAAAATCACATATCTTTAAACTTTAGAAAATAGTTTCTCCAATAATCAAAGTTTGAACTTCTTGCATCAACAAAAATGGAAATGTGATGGTTTGTAAGGTTTCATCTGCTTAAAGAAAACATATAGTTAATTAATTTATGAATGTTTGGCCTTAAATTCTTTGTATGTATGTATAAGTGTATAATTATTGAGCAAATATATTAAAAGCAAATTAATGTTTATATAGAAATGATTCTCTAAGTTCAGTACATATACATTTGATTTTGGCAGTACTTGCTTGAGATCTCAGCCCAGATTCTTTTCACTTGGCCTGACAGCACTCATCCCACAGGTGCTGAGTTCAAAGAACTTCTAACTTCAGAGAAATGTCCTTGGTCTGGGTACGCTGGAGAGATTCCACCCACGTCCCTCTCAGTGTCTGACATACATGCAGCACAATGGATAGGAAAGCCCAGCCCCTTTTCCTTGAGGCAGGTCCGTTCCATGACCTAACTGCAGTACATCTTCCAGAACTCCTGCTCACCACAGTGGATCAGGCCAAGTCCAGACTTTATGGGAGATGCATCCTCACTCAGCCCTCTCCCTTTCCCTGTTCTATGTGATCCTTTAGAGGATTTTTCCCTCTAAAAGTGTGTTCAGTAAATTGCCCGCTCCTGGGTCCCTGTCTTAGACATGGCCTCTGGAGAACCCGATTTAGGACCATTTAGGCTAACATGCTATATCATATGTTTTTAAGTCGAATCCTGCTTAAAGTGCAAAGTTCTAAAGCCGGTGCTGCCATCACCATGGTTTTGCGCCCCCAGGTGGACTAAACAGCACATTCCAACAAGCTTGGTAGCTGGTATGTAACTAACTGCTGCGTAACAGTCTCTTAGAATCAAAGGTAATTTCTGAGTAGTCATAAAAATCATATTTAAAGGTATAATTTTCACCCTCTCTTGTACTGAGTGCTTCTTTTTTTAATAGAATGCAAATTGGGTTATTTGGTTTGAAGGCCATTAAAAAAAAACCTATATGCTTTTATGAGAAAATGACATGTAATTTTATCAAACTCTACCTATTTTTATAGTACAGCTAGCACTCACTATAACTCACTGTGCAAACCAAGTTAAGAAGTTTCTAATATTTGCAAATATTTTTTCACTCAGATTTGGCAAAATCCTCTAGTCACAGATGTTTAGAAACTTAGTCTTAGCCTAGGTTGCCATCATTTTTTTCTTTGTAATACTAATGCTTCTAGGGGAAATATATATATGTAAGTGCTTTTTTGAGGTCCAGATTCAAATGTGTTATACATTTGACTAAAATCTTTTTTGTCTTAAAATACTGATTTTACTTTCGCAATTTTGGACATGGCTTTGTTGCATCCCTCCCCTGCTTGCACGATCTGGTGGTTGCATGTTCTGCTCTCACTGCACTGCAAGAATTTGTCTGTCCTATGTGCAGAACTAAGCTTCATCTTAACCTTCTCTGCTTCCTTCTAGGGATGGGCACAGTGTTTGCGTCTCTACTAGCTGGCCACTTGCTTGAAATATCCTTGTCTCTTAATGGACTCCATCTTAGAAAAGCAGTCAATATGTCAGAGCTTCATTAACCCTCACTAGCCTTATGGTCCATCCCGTTTAGGGTGGCCTGTAGCCTTAAGGCCAGTGTTAACTACTCCAGCCCTGATGACTCTTCAGTCTCTCTGTCTCTGGGCCTCAGATATCTCTCTCTGTACACTGGAAAGGACTAATTACTTTGCCTTCACAAGGGTACTTTTGGAAAGACTATGCACCTGGAAGCCATAAGCATCTTTCTTTAAGATTCATTTTTTGTCTTTTTATCCCAACAACTCAAAAAAAGAGGGAAACAATAAAGCTGAGGCTCATATTCAAGCTTTGAGTAAGTTATTAGAACATTTCTTTTTAATGTGTGTTTAGTTATCAATTACTATAAATAGAAACAATAATAGTGATAAGCACCAGGCTAGGCACAAAGATAGGATGATGTACATAAAAATTCTCCTCCCTTTAAAAGTTTAATTTAAACGAATAGGTTTATATTAAATACTCATAAACATTTATAAAATAACACAGTGTTTAATGTGGGTAAGGAAGAGGACATTCAACTACTGATTGAAAATCGGGATAGTTTTACAGAGAAAGAGACATGAATTGCATCTTGAAGGACAAGAATGCTTTTTATCAAAGAGGTAAACAAATGTCAACAAGAAATTCAAAGTAGGGACTGACATTTTCAAAGGCACAGAAGAATAAGAAAACATGACGGACTGGATAAAACCTATGGGTCTGGAGTGGGTTGCCATTTCCTGCTCCAGGGAATCTTCCCGATGAGTGGTAGGCAACTGTTGTGCAAGTGTTCAATTCAGAAAACATCAAAATATTTAAGAGCTACGTTTCTTTTTCAATTCAAACTGAAAATACTTTTGAGTCTGGGTGGGGGTAGTGCATTTGTGAATTAGTAGTACAAAACAGCTTTCCTACCTTTGATACTTTATGTTTGTATCATGTTTAAAGAACCTCAAAATGTATCCATACACATAATTTCACCTTATTCTCAGAACTACTCCAAGACAGGTGTTGTCATCATCTCTAACAGAAAAAGTGAGGCTCACAGAGGTGAAATATTTTACCCAAGGTCATAGACTGATTTAATGACAGAATATATGTATGTCAAGAGGAGTGCAAAGTGTTGGGAAACATGTAAGATATAGGCAATTGCTCTCAATCGATCTGGCGCCTCCTCTCATAGTTTAGATTGCCCAGTAGCCTCAAAGCCAATAAAAGCCACACTCTAACCAGGGTGACTCTTCAACCGGCAACCCAGAGCAGCAGCATTGTCTCTGGTTCCCACAGTGGAAGCACTCCTGGTCCTGAGTGCTATACTGCACTAAACCGGATGGATTCCAGCTTCATCGTCCAGCGACTCTGCCCCAGTGGTTTTGAAGTGCAGCTCTGCTCTTCCCACGAGGCTGCCCCTCCACCATTCCTCACTCTCCACCACTGTGGTCAGATGCTCTTCCTTGGAGTAAGATTTTTTTTTTTAAAGCCTTCTTTTTGAGTCCAGGATATTTGCTGTAAAGACTTTCTCTACCTAGTCTCATGCCTAGGACTAGTTAGGAAGACAGGCTGGATGCCTTAGACTTCAGCAGAAGGTTGCCTGCATTCTTTCAGGTGATGAACAGGGACACTGGAAGTCCCGCATTTCTGTTTTAGGAAGATAACTCTGGTGGTTGTTATCTTTTCTGCCTCAGTACTCCATTCGCTAAAAATAAAACCTCCATTGGTTTAATTTTTTTATTTCAGGCACAGTCTAAGACATATTTGAAGTTGGCTCCTCTTATAAAATATTTCTCCTTTAAATATGTAAATGTCAATAGAGGGACACATTCTCCTGGGGGATCCTATCTCCTCCTTCCTCTCCTCTCAGTGGGCATGCTGTGGTGGCTGCAGAAGCCTGAAGAAACTCAAGCCCATTGCAATCAAACAATAAAGATCTGCAAAGAGTTCAATGCTATTTAATGAATGAATAGATTTATTAACTTATATAGCTGAAACATGAATTGTTTGTGAATGAAATCTATAGAGGAAAATGGGAATAGGAGGCAGCGTGTAAGGAATCCCGTGAAGAAAGATGTTGACAGCAACAAAATAAAACAGTTTCGGGATTGGTATTAACGGGGTGACTTGAGTATTAATTAGGCAATTTGAGTATTAATTAGATAATTTGTTTCTGCTGCAGAATTCTATGAACTAGAAATGAACCTATAAGGCTGGTTGTGTGCATGTGTGTGTGTGAGAGAGAGAGAGGCAGAGAATGATCCTGGGAATGGTGCCAAATTGAAGTCCCCAGAAAACTAAAGTCCTCAATTTACCTGGAGAACAGTTTCCATTGTGTTAGCAGAAGCCTTAGCAATAGCATCAGTGAATTATATTCAGGATGACCTAATGCAGATATCCTCAAGGCTGGAGTGTCCTATTCTGCCCTTCATACTGAAAAGAGAGTTAGTCACTACTGCTTCAAAGAAAGTCTGCTTAAAATCCCCTATTACAGGGATATGTCATTTCCACGGATTGCTACAAATTTGGGAAGATCACTGGAAGTAGACTCAGTCAAATTTACAAGGGCCGAGAACTCTCAGGTGTGAATTTTAGCAACATTTATTCAATTTGGTTGACATTGGCTAACAGAATAAGTCTTTTCCAAAACAAAGATTCAAGAATCTTGTCTTTCTCTCTAGAAACCAAATTGAAATACTACAGCATCTACTATAAACTACCAACATTCTGGTTTGGTTTGCTCATTCTTTAAGAAATAATTTTATTTTTTATCATTTTATGTGGGCTTCCCTCATAGCTCAGTTGGTAAAGAATCTGCCTGTAATGCATGAGACCCCAGTTCGATTCCTGAGGTGAGAAGATCCCCTGGAGGAGGGAGAGGCTACCCACTCCAGTATTCTTGGGCTTCCTTTGTGGCTCATCTGATAAAGAATCCTCCTGCAATGCAGGAGATTTGGATTCGATCCCTGGGTTGGAAAGATCCCCCTGGAGAAGGGAAAGGCTACCCACTCCAGTATTCTGGCCTGGAGAATTCCATGGACTGTTGCAAAGAGTTTTGATATAAACTATCAAACACTCTAGCTTGGTTTACTCATTTTTTAAGAAAAAAATTTATTTTTTATCACTTTACTAGTTAACACCTGCCCATCTAGAATATTCATTCTGTGGGGGTAAAAAAGTTGTCATGTATCTTGCTGCATCCTTAATGTTTAAAATGCTGCCTTCTCCATAACAGATCTTCAATATGTAATAAATACATAAATGAAGATCTTCAATATGTAATAAATACATAAATGAAGCAATCACTATGGTTGCATTCGCGTTGTAGCTCCTCACCTCAGTTAGAAAGGTTTAAAATTACGAAGTTAAATTACTGTGACCAAAAGTATTTAAAATGAAAGACTACAGATAAATGTAGGTAAGGAACAAAACAAACAATAACCTTCTTAAGGCTGAAATACCACCTAGGTGGCTTTAGCTGAATTTGGATGAAAAAGGTTGCCTATTTCCCACTTGCCAGCAGATGGCCTAATTATTCCATTGTTCACAGGGCATGGAACCTACTCTGCATAAAGAAAACCAATTGATGGGGACTACTAACTTTTCTCTTAATATTTTTTAAAGCAGAGATAATGTTTTAGTATGTTTTCCATTATTTTTTCTGGATTAAAAATTGATTAGAGATGCTGATTTTAATATAGCCTCTCTAATCAATAAGGGAAGCATACACTGCTCTTTATATGCACCAAATCACCTAGGAAGATCTATAGAGGATGACGTATTCATATCATTGCCTCAGGGATAAATTGATTCATCAGCCTCCAAGAGTAAAGCAAGGCTCTTTATTTTCCTCTGGACGGTCTTCACAAGTCTTTCAACATATATTCCATTTAGACAACTTCAACAACTTTTCTGAAGATCAATGTAAATGAACTGTCGATCTTCAATCTCAGTTTACCTGTAACAAACTTACTTTCTCAGAGTTCTGAGGTTATTTACAGAGTATATAATTTGTTTATAAGGGAATGTGCTATTTCATCTAAAAAGTATATTGAACTTTTTCTTTAAGAGTAAAGATGAAAAATATACTATGCTTGAAGAAAAAGAGAGCAAGAGATAGAAGAGAATTTTACAAATTAATATAATGTCTCATGTGATCACTGATGCAATGGACGTGAACTTGGGCAAACTCTGGGAGATGGTGAGGGACAGGGAGGCCTGGTGTGCAGTCCATGGGGTTGCAAGGAGTCAGGCACAACTGGGTAACTGAACAGAGCTCATTTGATATTTTAGTTTATTAACTCTCCCAATCTAAAAACACATTATTCCATTATTTTCTTTTAAATATTACCTATCTTGTCAGTCGTCTAAGTATTTAATTGCCTTCTCCTACTTGAAGGTAAGCACTGTGAGGTTAGGGGCTTTGTCTCTCTCAATACTGTTTATATACTGACACCCACAACAGTGCTTTGTATATGGAAATAATTAATTTTAATATTTATGAAATGAAGAGATTTGATTCTGAGCACATTTTCCAGGGTAAACCAATAGGAAAAGGCAATGAATTTGGCATAGCAATTAGAAGTCTCAATCTTGGGCCACTCAGAAATTTAAAATAATCTGGCAAATTATTTTTCAAACACTTTCCACATCCTATTTGCTTGTACCTCACACCAGGTAGCTCACTTTCTTCAAGGTATTATTTGTTGGATCAGTTATTTAAGAAAAAGAGTCTTATTGCAGAAAACCAATTAGCTGCCCACAATCCTAAAACTGTCGTCTCAAAAATAAATAAAGAAAAGGATAGAGAAAATCCCACAAGTAACATAATGGTGTTTTTCTGTGCACATGAAATCAGGAATAAAGTCACGATGTCTGTTTTATTTATCATTATAATTTATAAATATCTTAAGTCCATTTGGACCTAACACTACATACTAAAAATATTTCAGAGAAAATGAAAAGGAGATAAAGAGGTGAGTTAACCATTTTTATCCTTGTGACTTCATTTTCCTTCATTAGTGGCTTCACCAGGATTTTGAAAGAAGAAAAACAGGCCTACTATCCCCATCATGACATCTGTCTGATTAGTATATTTGATATTGTATAGACGTTGTCTTAGAAAAGAAACTCATTTTTGTTTTCTGGTGGAACTGTTATTTTCGTTTGTTTGCTTTGGTAGTTTACCATTTTGTTTTATTTTTTGTTAAACAAATCATTGGAAGATTATTTCTTGTTAAACATGAATGAATGAGTTATTATTATGTCATTTTTAATCCATATTTTTGAAATAAAAATATTCTCATGGAAAGAGTATGCTATCACTAGTGAAAGTAAAAGTGAAAGTTGTTTAGCCATGTCTGACTCTTTGTGACGCCATGGACTATACAGTCCATGAAATTCTGCAGGTCAGAATACTGCAGTGGGTAGCTGTTCCTTTCTCCGGGGAATTTTCCCAACCCAGGGATTGAACCCAGGTCTCCTACATTGCAGGTGGATTCTTTACCAGCTGAGCCACAAGGGAAGCCCCTTCAAATCTGATTTCACTCATATAAATGCATATTTTACTTAGTAATAAGAGGGTTTAAAACAATTTTAAAAACCTAGATTTCTCAATAGAAAACTCAAAAGTCCCCAAAGATTCTGGAAAGATGTTTGGTGTTACCATGCTGATTTTTTTTTTAAATATAAAATCTGTGATTTAAGTTTAGAATTGTATCTTCCTTAATCAGTATTTTGAGTGTGTAATCAATAAGGTGTCTACGCAGTTTTATTTATTTAAAATTTTTTTTCTTAGAAATTTTTCTCAAATGTGCCCTAGAGGGCACACTGGACATTAGTATCAGTAAACAAAAATGTTATTACTTTCATCTTCTTACTTTTTGGATTCTGATTGCTTTCAGGATTTCATACCTATGCTCTATTCACCTGCTGTCAACAAAGAAAAATTGATTTAGATACTTTACAATGGATCTTACTCTTTTATCTAAATTTCCTTATTTTTAAAATAATTAAAAAGTAATGATAAAATACAATTTGTATAATTTTTTTTAATATAAAAGAGGTGTTTAGATTGTGAATTCCATGTTGTATGCCTTTACTTACCCACTGATTGATTATATATTATATTCTATATGCTCTTTTTGTGTGTAAATATATATTAGTATATATAATATGTATATATTGTTAATATATATAAAATTGATCAATCAGGAAAGGGGGTTTGTATAGTCTTTCTAAAATATACATAGTGAATATATATTAGACATAATATTTTATAGGACACATATTAGTGTAAATATTTTACATTCATATATACGTATATATGTAAAATATATCCATCTATCCTTCTTTCTATTCATACGAGAGAAAAGCATAGGTTGTCTCAGGTGAGGGGCAGCTGTGCCATACTGGTGTTGGGGTCTCCACCGGGATGCTCCAACCCATGATACTTTGCTCCACTGAACCATGGTGTCTCTTCCTTCACCAGCCACACTTAACTATACCTTCTTGGAGGGGAAGAATGTTCCTGACGCTGGCTTTGTCATGCCTGTGTGATGGCTGTGAAGTCACAAAAAACAAAGCCATGTTCCAACTGGACCCTGGTACCCTTTCCTTCTTTGAAAAGTGACTTTTTGAACTTTAGGCACATCTGAGGCTGCCTGGTTATCTTTTTCTTCATTGTCTTCTTTGAGAAGGCAGGTTAAAGAAAAACAAAATCAATATATACTTTAACATTTTTTTAAATTAAAAAAACTTTTTTTAAATTTGGAGGTTTTTTTATGTTGAAAAGTGCTTTACAATTTATTTGAACTTCGTTGTTTAGTCGCTAAGTTGTGTCTGACTCTTTCTTGACCCCATAGACTGTAGCCCACCAGGTTCCTCTGTCCATGGGATTTCCCAGCAGGAATACTCTAATGGCTAGCCATTTCTTTTCCAGGGGATCTTCCTGACCCAGGGATCAAACTCATGTTTCCTTCATTGGCAGGCAGATTCTTTACCACTGATTCACCAGGGAAGCCCATATTTGTACTTAGACCAGCAAGTAAATGATGAACTATAAGACTGATCACTGCTGTGAAAGAGCAAGAGTATATGGAAGAGTAAGATAACTTCTAGTTTGGGAAATGGGTGGAAAGTCTAGGAAAGGTTCACAGTGTGGCATTTGAGGCAGGCCTTGGGGGATGAAAAGCATTTGTGTTGTACACTTAGTTGGAACTTACATAATTTACTTAATTATTTTATGATGCATTGGTATATATGTATATACATATATATATATATATATATATATATAGAGAGAGAGAGAGAGAGAGAGAGAGACTGTACTAGAGGCCAAGTGCTGTTGTAGACACAACAGTGAATAGAACAGATGAAAATCTCTGTCCTTAAGGATTTACATTCTAGTGGAGGAGGAGGCAAATAATAAAAACATAAATGTATGTTACAAAATAGTAAGCAAAAAAGTAGAAAAATTATCTGGCTCTTGGACTTCTCTGGTGGCTCAGATGGTAAAGCGTCTGTCTACAATGCAGGAGACCTGGGTTCAAGCCCTGGATTGGGAAAATCCCCTAGAGAAGGAAATGGCAATCCACTCCAGTACTGTTGCCTGGAAAAGCCCACGGATGGAGGAGCCTGGTAGGCTGCAGTCCATGGGGTCGCTAAGGGTCGAACACGACCGAGCGACTTCACTTCCACTTTTCACTATCACGCATTGGAGAAGGAAATGGCAATCCACTTCAGTGTTCTTG
The DNA here is from genome assembly GCF_042477335.2 of Ovis canadensis. NCBI lineage: Eukaryota > Metazoa > Chordata > Mammalia > Artiodactyla > Bovidae > Ovis > Ovis canadensis. The sequence goes on along the minus strand of NC_091250.1, from coordinate 37,178,204 downwards.
CCTGGAGAATCCCAGGGAAGGGGGAGCCTGGTGGGCTGCCCTCTTTGGGGTCACACAGAGTCGGACACAACTGAAGTGACTTAGCAGCAGCAGCAGCAGCAGCAGCAGAGTACACTGGTCAAGGAGATTATTCTCTACAATGCTCATTTTCTGCATTAAAAATGGACATAATGCTTACTACAAATGGATGTCATAAAGTGCAAATGAGATAATGAATAGAAAGTGGTTATCTAAGGGCTTAGTGTATAGTCACACTTAGATTAAAGTTGCAATAATAATTTTAGTTATCATTATTTAGGAAATTCTGTTTAATTGGGAAGGTAGTATGTAAGTTTGCAAGACACTGATGGCTGGAGTGTTGAAAAGAGAAAGTGAGGTAAAGATTGATTTTATTTGGCAGATTCATGGAATGTTGATGGGTTTTAAACTGATTTTACAAGATTTTATTGAAGAGGATATTTAAAAATCATAGATGAGAAGGAATTACACAAATTAAAAAGGAAAGGACAGGTGGGCAGCATCCAGTTCTAGACCAACTCTTGATACTTCTATCAATTTAAAAAGGCATATCCACTATGCAAGTGTGCCATCCAAGGAGAAATTAAAGTAAAAAAAATTAGTAACCAAGATTTGCTAATTCTGGGGAAAGAAAAGTGAAGGACAGACAAAGCCTGAAACAAAGTAACAAATATGTGTCTGTGTGAAGAGGAAAGAATATTAGGGTTCTAGGGGAAGCTAGTGTTCTTGCCTGGAGAATTCCAGGGACGGGGAAGCCTGGTGGGCTGCCGTCTATGGGTTTGCACAGAGTCGGACACAACTGAAGCGACTTAGCAGCAGTAGCAGCAGTAGGGAAAGCTAAGCTTGGAAATCCCAGGGGGACAGTAGCCAATGGCAGGTGCTCTATCGATAAGAAGCTCCACTCCAGTCACCAAGCTGTGGTAAGTTACTATTCTCCAATCTCTGGAGGCAGATCAACAAGGGCATATGAGCTGTGGAAGGTGACTCTGATATCCAGAGAGTTATCAGAACATGGTCAGGTACTTTGTAAAAAGGTAAGCAGAGTGTACAAAAGCTCAGTTTTGTTTTTTTTTTTTTCCACATAGTTAATGGAAGGTAGATAGGAGAAGAGCAGAATGAGGCCAAGACAGGGATTCAGAAATAAAGCAAGAGTTTATTTTTCATAGGTAAGTTCTTGGTTTGCTTTGGAGTATCTGAGGATTGTTTTTGCGGGAATTTGACCTCTTTTCCTAGAATTATTCCTGGAAGTCTAAAGCATTACTTTGCAAGCCGGTGGTTTTCACTGTGAGAAGGAAGAAGGAAAAGACAGAGGGCAGTAAGGCAGAGAGCAACAGGGAACAAAAGCTTTCAGATGAAGACTGAACAAGCAGTGTGTGGATACTTTATCAGGCAAAACTGAGATATGCAGGTGGCTGCCTCAGACTATGTAGTACAAAAGGAAATACCTAAGTGAATAAATTAATCTAATAATTTTTAAACCTCACTTTGTTCTCAACAAATACAAAGGAGGACAATAACCGAATCATAGGCCTTCTTTGTCATAACTTCTATCTCCGCAAATGCCTGCCTTCCACCTTCAGCGGATCTCCATCAGGCAGCATAAGCATGGAAGAAAATATAAATTCGGCCTTAAAACCAACATATATTTTTGATTATATTCTAAAATATTAAATTCTCTAAATCTAGGGGGAGAGAATGTAAAAGGTAGGTGCTTTAGACAATATTTTTTCTAATCATGTCAGTGTTTGGGGGACATTAATATCTACATTCTAGAACTGAATACGAGTAAATACATTAAGCCAGGTTCTTCTTGCCAGAGCCATTGCTTTATTCCTTATCTGCTATGTATATGCTAATACTTATCAAAGTATAAAGTATAAAGCAGTTTAAGTATTCATGAAATTATCAGATTTGCCTTAATGTAGAAATCATAAAATACATAGTAGATAAACATCAGGTATTTGTTGGAAACTACTTTGGCTGGCAATAAGAGGGAATGTTGGAAACATAAAGTAAGGTTTGGTCCTTATCCTTGGCTATCTTATAGCCTCTTGAGGAAAAAAATTGTGTTACAGACAAATGCATTCACATGTACACACTTGGAAATGGAAGACAGTATATTATTTAATACTGTAGGTGTTCAAAGAAGTAAATGATGACTACGCAGCAAAGAAGGAATCTTTAAACACAAAAAGTCCAATAAACACATATTATTAGTGTGTATTTTAATTTCTGCTTTCTTGCCCTTTGCTGCTGGCAATTAACCACACTATCCCGGAACTAAGAGCAACAGATGTGATGGAGTGACAGACATCAGAGGACACAGGAGAAGACAAGAGACTTTCCTGAATTACACAACCAAAAATATACAAGAGAATCCCCACTGTTTAGACATTTTAATGAATGTTTGAATACTTAGTTAGCTATGCATCCATTTAAATACACCATACAGTACATTATTGCTGTCTATAAACACACATGCACACACCCACACTTATATGTATAACATATACTCGCACACACATGCAATATATGGTATAAATATTCAGATTTGTTGTCCAGTCGCTCAGTCATCCAACTCTTTGTGACCCCATGGACTGTAGCATGCCAGGCTTCCCTGTCCATCACCAACTCTCGGAGCTTGCTCAAACTCACGTCCATCGAGTCAGTGACGCCACCCAACCATCTCCTGTGTCATCCCCTTCTCCTCCTTCCTTCTATCTTATCCGGCATCAGGGTCTTTTCCAATGAGTCAGTTCTTTCACATCAGGTGGCCAAAGTATTGCAGCTTCAGCTTCAGCATCAGTCCTTCCAATGAATATTCAGGACTGATTTCCCTTAGAATTGACTGGTTGGATCTCCTTGCTGTCCAAGAGACTCTCAAGAATCTTTTCCAACTCAAATTAAATTAATATTTATTCAATTTGATGTTTATGTTTATTATATTTGTAAATGCTTGACAACATTTCTAAATTATATATATCATGTTATATAGTATTGATTTTATTAAATTATAAAACTATTCAATAATATACAAATTTTATATAAATAACATAGTATGTTTATTATAGAGCTACATATTAGCATACTTCTACTGAAAGTAAGGACTTCCCTGGTGGCCCAGGGGTAAAGAATCTGTCTGCCAGTGCAGGAGATGCAGATTCATCCCTGTGTTGGGAAGATCCTCTGGAGGAGGAAATGGCAACCCACTCCAGGATTCTTGCCTGGAGAATCCCATGGACAGAGGAGCCTGGCTGGCTGCAGTCCATATGGTCTGCAAAAGAGTTGGACACAACTTAGTGACTAAACACCAACATCAAAAGTAAAATTCCATTCTTTGCCCAAAGGATTTAGTTAACTTTCTCCAAGATACCATACTCTCTCTCTCTCACGCACACATTCTTAGAAGTTTTTTCTTGCTTATTAAACCTCAGTCATTTGCCCTAGTCTCTCCCATTCACTGGGTCTCAACAAGGGCACCAAGTGCTTTCCAGAACATAGATTTAAATGAGGCCCTTGCCCAGTGGGCTTACAACCTAATTAGACAGAGACAGTTGACCAACATATGCCCACAGACTCCAGTTGGCCACTTATTTATTCTCTAATCAACATAAAGCAGCAGGGCAACAGCCCCTCCTGTGCTCAGAGAGCAGGAGCGCTGCCGAGTGTGCAGGGAACTCCGACTGTGGCTTTCTGCGAGAGTTTCCAGCGTGCAGTCTCTTGCTTCTCGCTTGTCTTCATAATTAATATTCCTGTGCATATCTTGGTGTGAATGTGTGTCCCAGCCAACAGACCGTCAGGCACAGCGGAGTCAGTTCAACCATCTTCATGATCCATACTGGTCACCGGAGGATTGACTTGACCGTGACACAGGCAACCCTATTGAGAAGGCAGGCAGTAACAGCCAGTGTGGCCCTCCCCTTATGTGATTTAGCTAACAAGCAACTTTTTCATCTAGAAGCATTATATTGTCACGACCCAGAGGCTGCCTTCTGCTGTTCCCACTACCCTTTCTAAGCCTTCCTGCAGCCTCTTTCAGTTTTGAAAAGTTTCCCTCCCTCAGTGTGTTCTACAAGATTCTAAAAAACAGAAAAACGATAAACATTGGAAGTGACATACAACACAGAGCCATCCTATTTAAAAATATATATATGTATGCTAGACTAGTACGATGAGGAAAGGATAAGCACCAGACCAATTAGATAAAGTTTGAGAAGTTGGTACCTGAAATGCATGACAAGAGCTCACAAATATTTCCTAGACAAAAGCCTTCATGAGGGTGGTGGATGGTTTCACTATTCATTAATTGTTCACTCAGAGAAAAAAATGCAAGGAAGAAAATTGTATTTTTTTCTAACTCTGGGGATATATTCAATGGTGGAAAAAAGCAAATCTAATTTGCTTTTAGACTACAAACAGTAAGGATTGCCAGCTACTACCCCTCTAATGCTCTCTTTAAAATTCTGTGTAATGCTCTTGACCTAATAGTAATCCTGATTTATATCTTCTAAGAATAAAAACCTTCACAGTTTTACAGGCACGAATTTTTCACCCTGTGGTTTTTTAATCTGCTATTGGAAAAACTGATATTCTTCGTCATCTTCTTTTGGGGGAGTATTTTTTTTAATTTAAATTAATCTCAAAAATATTATGGACATTGGAGAGTGTGATTTCCTATGATATTATTCTTTTGTGCTTCTAAAATTTTTAACCTCACACACAGCAGCCATTGGATAGTTAATATCATTACTTGTTTTAAAATGTTTCTTGAATGAGAATAATACAGTAGATATTTGAACTAATAGGAATTTAATACTCATAATAAATGCTTATATTTTCCTGTAAGTTGTAAATCTGTGGATTTGCTGCTATGTTGCTGAAATAAGAAAGTATAAGTAATCCCATTCACATTATTAAAAAAAAAACAGTTTCAGACCTATTTACATTATAACATGACCTTAACAAGTCAAGTGAACAACAGAAGGCCTGAGTCAAAATATTAAAAAACTAAATTTTGGATTTTTAAAATTATGTAACCATTACTTGTCACTGCTTCTAAACAGAGTCCCAGAAATACCAGTATTATTATTGCATGATAGATTGAGTTGGTACAATCAGACTAGTCACATTTTAGAATTTAGATATTCTTCTGATAGATGTTCTTGACCACAAACATCTTGTACTTTAGAAAGAAGTGGTTCTTTGTTAATAGTCTTTTTGAATCAAATTACTCTTTCAATTCTCACCTTTTTTTAATGCATGTGTGAACATGCATTTTCACCATCATGAAAATAAAACCCAAATTGAAAGTGCTATATCATGTTAATGTGGTTTTACTTTTTTCTGTTTAAAACTCTATCTGGAATTTGAAACCATGCAACTTTAGTGAGGTATTTTCTTTTCGTTTATTTTATTCTTTTCTTCCCCCTTGCTTCTCCCATCTTCCATTTTCATCATGGAAATTTCATGCAGCAAAACAGGAAATTCCATCCAAGCTGATCTAACCTCAGGGCCTCCTCCAAGCATGCTAGAGAATCAGTACTCTGTCACCTCGGAGAATAGAATTCATTTTGGATTCTTGTATTACCTGCCTCTGGTACTTGGGCTCTTATTTGCTGATTGACTGATTTATAACTTTGGTTTGATGTAAATGTCCTTTATTGCACAGTTTCCAATTTAGTATTTTTAAATCAAGACTAAATTGAAACAGTTCAAGGTAGAGTGTCCTCTCCCACATAATGAAGCACTTAGCTAAAAATGTCAAAGTAATAGTAGTGGCAAAGCTAGAAAGAAGAAATTATAATGTTGTGATTCTTAAAATACAGTAGATACATTCTATCAAATAATGTAAAATAAAGGGCTGTTTTCAAGTTCTAAAGTATTTTCAGCCATCCAAATACATGTCCTTAAGAAATACTGTTATTTGAAAATGGTTGTGACTATCAGCAAATTGTCACAATAAAACATAATCATTATGTCAGGATTTGTAAGATTTAGTTGTTTAGATGGTTCTTAATAGGTAGAACTAGTGTTTCTGGGCTCCTGCCAGTTGACCATCTGTCTTGGTAGTCTATGGAGAATCAGAACAAACTGAACTTTTGGCACATTCAATTACATTGAGCAGTCACCAACACTGGTTTCGGTTACAATAGAAGAGGGCATTACCAAAGATTAGGTTAATTGACTTAATGCTGAGAATTTAGGGAATTTAGGGAATTTAGGGAATCTGGCGATATTCATAGAAGCATTACTTCTAGAAATGGTGGGTTTCCTAGTGAAAGAGAGCTTGAGATAAAAGGAAGAGGTTAGATGGATAGATATAGAGAGAGACATTGATATGTAATTATGACTTAAGAAAATGAGTAGTTTTTTAATGAGTTGTCAGGACAGGAAAGATGAGCACTAGCATTCTATCAAATAATGTAAAATAAAGGACTGTTTTCAAAGGTTTAAGTAGCAGTAAATAAACCAACAAAGAATGTATTCCCTCTTCCCAGCTGTAGATCTGAAGAAGAGAGGGAAAGAAACAGAGGGCCCCAGTGGGCACAGAGGCTACCCAGCAATCAGCCATTGAGAGAAACACAGCCCGCAGCAGAGAGGGAAAGTGGAGCAAAAGCTCAACTCCCTGTAGCCTCTTACCTCCTCTTCCTGCTTTCCACTGACAGAACAGCATATAAACCTGGGCAGCACCAAGCCCTGACCTTGGGAGTACGGTCCTTGGGAGCATGTCTTTCAGAGCATAAATCAAGGCAGAACAGGTACAGAATGGAGAGCAGGAGAGCAAGAGAATAACAGGACAAGCTTATTTTAAACAATGAAAGACCTCTCAGAATTAAGAGACATGTATATGAAAGAAGATGAGATAATAAGGATAAGATGAAGGCATACCTAGAAATTTTAAATTAAAAAGTGCAAAAGAAGAATAGAGATGCAAAGCAGTTTTGAAGTGAAAAAGGAGGTGTGACAATTATCACAGTATGTTTGAAATATGTCTTTTGTTTCACTAACAAGAGATCACAAATTTGCAGCTCAGCATCTACAAATGTTGCCATATACTGCTACTGCTACTGCTAAGTCACTTCAGTCCTGTCTGACTCTGTGCGACCCCATAGATGGCAGCCCTCCAGGCTCCCCCATCCTTGGGATTCTCCAAGCAAGAACAGTGGAGTGGGCTGCCATTTCCTTCTCCAACGTATGAAACTGAAAAGTGAAAGTGATGTCACTCAGTCGTGTCTGACGCTTGGCGACCCCATGGACTGCAGCCTACCAGGCTCCTCCGTCTATGGGATTTTCCAGGCAAGAGTACTGGAGTGGGGTGCCATTGCCTTCTCCATGTTGCCATATAAGAAATACTCAAATCTTAAACTCTAAACAATATTATAAAAGTGGCAAAAATACATCTGTGTCTCTTTTGCTGTCTCGCATACAGGGTTATTGAAACCATCTTTCTAAATTCCATATATATGTGCTAGTATAAAGGAGTACGTCAAGGCTGTATATTGTCACCCTGCTTATTTAACTTATATGCAGAGTACATCATGAGAAACGCTGGACTGGAAGAAACACAAGCTGGAATCAAGATTGCCGGGGGAAATATCAATAACCTCACATATGCAGATGATACCACCCTTATGGCAGAAAGTGAAGAGGAACTAAAAAGCCTCTTGATGAAAGTGAAAGAGGAGAGTGAAAAAGTTGGCTTAAAGCTCAACATTCAGAAAACGAAGATCATGGCATCTGGTCCCATCACTTGATGGGAAATCGATGGGGAAACAGTGGAAACAGTGTCAGACTTTATTTTCGGGGGCTCCAGAATCACTGCAGATGGTGAGTGCAGCCGTGAAATTAAAAGATGCTTACTCCTTGGAAGAAAAATTATGACCAACCTAGATAGCATATTCAAAATCAGAGATAGCGCTTTGCCGACTAAGGTCCATCTAGTCAAGGCTATGGTTTTTCCTGTGGTCATATATGGATGTGAGAGTTGAACTGTAAGAAAGCTGAGCACCAAAGAATTGATGCTTTTGAACTGTGGTGTTGGAAAACTCTTGAGAGTCCCTTGGACTGCAAGAAGATCCAACCAATCCATTCTGAAGATCAGCCCTGGGATTTCTTAGGAAGGAATGATGCTTAGGCTGAAACTCCAGTACTTTGGCCACCTCATGCGAAGAGTTGACTCATTGGAAAAGACTCTGATGCTGGGAGGGATTGGGGGCAGGAAGAGAAAGGGACGACCGAGAATGAGATGGCTGGATGGCATCACTGACTCAATGAACGTGAATCTGAGTGAACTCCGGGAGTTGGTGATGGACAGGGAGGCCTGGCGTGCTGTGATTCATGGGGTCACAAAGAGTTGGACACGACTGAGCAACTGAACTGAACTGATACTGTATTTTTTTTTTCTGACTTACTTCACTCTGTGTAATAGGTTCCAGTTTCATCCACCTCATTAGAATTGATTCAAATGTATTTTTAATGGCTGAGTAATATTCCATTATGTATATGTGCCACAGCTTTCTTATCCATTCCTCTGCAGATGGACATCTAGGTTGCTTCCATGTCCTGGCTATTGTAAAGAGTGCTGCAATGAACATTGGGGTACATGTGTCTCAATTCTGATTTCCTCGGTGTGTTGCCCAGCAGTGGGATTGCTGGGTCATAAGGCAGTTCTATGTCCAGTTTTTTAAGGAATCTCCACACTGTTCTCCATAGTGGCTATACTAGTTTGCATTCCCACCAACAGTGTAAGAGGGTTCCCTTTTCTCCACACCCTCTCCAGCATTTATTGCTTGTGGACTTTTGGATAGCAGCCATTCTGACTGACGTGAAATGGTACCTCATTGTGGTTTTGATTTGCATTTCTCCTATAATGAGTGATGTTGAGCATGTTTTCATGTGTTTGTTAGCCATCCGTATGCCTTCTCTGGAGAAGTGTCTATTTAGTTCTCTGGCCCATTTTTTCTTTGGGTCGTTTATTTTTCTGGAATTGAGCTGCAGGGGTTGCTTGTATGTTTTTGAGATTAGTTGTTTGTCAGTTGCTTCATTTGCTATTATTTTCTCCCATTCAGAAGGCTGTCTTTTCACCTTGCTTATAGTTTCTTCGTTGTGCAGAAGCTTTTAATTTTAATTAGATCCCATTTGTTTATTTTTGCTTTTATTTCCAATATCCTGGGATGTGGGTCATAGAGGATCCTGCTGTGATTTATGTCGGAGAGTGTTTTGCCTATGTTCTCCTCTAGGAGTTTTATAGTTTCTGGTCTTATGTTTAGATCTTTAATCCATTTTGAGAATGGCATTGAAACATGTATAATATATAAGAAACGAATTGCCAGTCCAGGTTAGATGCAGGATGCAGGATGCTTCGGGCTGGTGCACTGGGATAACCTAGAGGGATGGTACTGGGAGGTAGGTGGGAGGGGGTTCAGGATTGGAAACATGTGTACACCTGTGGCGGATTCATGTTGATGTATGGCAAAACCAATACAGTATTGTAAAGTAATTATCCTCTAACTAAAATGAATAAATTTAAACTAAAAAAATAAAAGTGGCAAGAATAATAAAATTCTAGAATCTATATCATCATATTGCTGTATACTTAAATATCAATTTATATAGAACACATTAATTTGTAATGACTTGAAAAAGGTGTGGGGGCAAAATTCATATGTTTCTTAGCCAAATATAATCATTCTTAGTGATTCAACTAAGCTACATACCAAATGACATATTCCATGGTTTAATTATTAAACTTTGCATCATCTTTTTGTAAATTTATTATCATATCAGCTGAATCAGACAGTATCACCTGCTTAACTTTTATTTTCAACTATCTTAAAAATTATTTTATATTTGTGTATCTTGGAGTATCAACAGTTATTCTTCAATAACACTTCCCTGGCATTAGGTATATATTGTAGATATAATATTATAATCTTTGTTCTATCAGAACACAAATTATTTCTGAGAAAATAGTGTATTAATGAATAATTTTACCCTAATATTAGGAAAATGGTCTCCTGTAAATATAGAGACTACAAATGACACAACGTGCAAGAAAATACTACACAGATATAGAAAAAATATGGCTGAAAAATGGCAAGAGATTTTTCTAAAAGCAGTCATACATACATCATAAAAAAGCAAATAAAATTTGATCAGTTAAGACTGTACAAATATACGAGACCAGGGGATAGCAGGTAAAAGTCTAGAGAATAATCTTTGTACTCTCATGATATCTGGCCTACAGATGGATCTCATGAAACCAAGTCTCAAGTAGCAGGGGCGCCTGTCAATTGGGAGTGTTCACCCGTTAGTTCATTGGCTTTGGTGTAGGTACATGTGGTACTCAGAACACTGTTTGGAAAACAAAAGGTATTTATTACAGTGTTTGATTTTTATTAAATACTTGCACATTATTTCACTTGATCTTTGCAACAATCATATATATTTGGATATATCCATGTATATATATGAATATTAGAATATCAATTCAGAGTGGGGAGTCTCACATATTTTTTAAGAAACTGAAAGATAGGAAATTATCAGAAAAATAAAAGAACATTTCCGGAACTCAAAGCATTAGTCTTCATATAGTAAGTGTCCCACAGTACAAAAGATAAAATATAAAGGCTAAATCACATCATTGTGACTTTTTTAACCCTAGGGATAAAATAAAAGATCCTCAAATAAGAGCAGTACTTGTCTCAGGCAAAGACTTGAGAATCAAAAACAAGTAAGAAGAAATAGCAACCCACTCCAGTATTGTCTGGAGAATTCCATGGACAGAGGAGCCTGGCAGGCTACAATTCATGGGGTCACAAAGAGCCAGATGCAACTGAGCAGCTAAGACACACGTAAGAATTCTTAACTTCACTAGAAGACAATAGAGCAATACCTCTATATTCTGCAGCAAAAATGATTTAAAATCTTGAATTCAACACTCAAAGTCATTATTAATGTGAAGTAGAACAAGGGAAAGTTACAATATATGCTTCAAAGTGTACTGCATGTGAACATGGGGATAGATTCAAAGTTAGGAACCGAGGAAACAGATACCCAAGCCATGAAAATGTTGAGTGAAGTTCCTAGTTCGATGACTTTGGGATAGCATAGAATTCATATTGGAAAAGGAATAAGTAATTTTCCAGAAAAAAAGATAAGTAATGGTGAAAATGGAGATGATTCATGCAAAAGAGTAAAGTTCTTATTAAAAATCTGACATGGATAAGGAAGTTGTTTCTGATAGGTAAGTGATAAAGCCTGTAGAATTGATAAAACAGTTGAGGCATTTGGAAATATTTCATATTTGAGAACAGATACTTTAAAAATCTATTGGAATAGGTGGAGGAAGAATATCAATCATAGTATACACAGACAAGTAGATGAAACTCAAGCAATGAGTAGCTTCTGGATGTTCTATTCGCTGTATATGTTCACAAATGAGATATAACACAAAATTACAGGATTTAATGGTGAATGACATTTGCATAGTCATAACTGTATAATATCTGTCTGAATTAATTAAATATTATGAATAGGTGATAATATGGAGAGAAAGTGAAGGGAGACAATGTTGCAAAAGAGCTAAATCCTTCCTGCTAACTACCTTAACAGGAAGTCACTTGTTGAATCAATAAATAGTGGTACAAATGTAGTAGTCTAAAACGGGATAAAGAATGAAAACTGAGAGTTGACTTGGAAAAACTGAAATCTCTATCCCTAACAGAGATGCATGGTACTAAAACTACCAGCATCCTCTATCATTGTATCTAAATTATAATACATACTGTGCAACAACTGGAGAATTAGCCGAAGTGTTCATCTTTTATAATGCCTTTGTTCCAAAATTCATTCTAGAGGATGAATTTCAGTAATTTTGCCATCTTATATGTATTATGGTCATAACTAGTTGGATAATATTTGAGTCTTAATCTTTTCTGTAAAATTTAGTGATATAACTGTGTCATTCAGTACCATATAGTAACACACATGTAACACACACACACAGGGCTTTCCTAGTGGCTCGCCAGTAAGGAATCTGCCTATCAATGCAGGAGATACAGGTTCAATCCATGGGTTGGAAAGATCCGCCAGAGAAGGAAATGGCAACCCCCTCCAGTATTCTTGCCTGGGAAATCCCATGGACAGAGAAGCCTGGTGGGCTACATATAGCCCATGGGGTCATCAAACAGTTGGATATAACTGAGCAACTAAACAATAACACCACCAACAGCATACACACACACATATACACAACTTATTTTATCACTTGCAATCATGCAATCATTTTCTCAATCTATAGAATGCTTAATTTTGGAAATAGACTGTCATTTTATCCTATATAATGAGTAAGTTATGGTTAAGAATCATTGAAATCATTTTTTTCTAGTCTGAATTTTGTATTTTATTGCTTTCAAATTTCTTAATTAACTTTTCTGTTTTATTTCTGTCTCAAAGTGCATAATGTTAATAACCTTTAACAAGTTGTGTCTGAAATGTATACTGTCATGTCTTAAAGTTATTAATCTTTGCAGTAGATCAAATCATCAATCACTTCTACTATACTTTAATTTGGACGAATTATATTTCATTTGCAATTTTAGGTGCCTATGGATGGTTGTTGCTATAAGGTTTGTGTTAAGGTCACCAATATTAAGCATATTCATTTAATCAGATTGGTATATTATCACTGCTCACACACATATTAACTATATTGACCTCAATAACTTCTTCAGCTTCTCTTTAATTTTTATAAAGCTTATTCTGCTCACCTGCTGACAGCATAGAGTTCTAATCTTTCCTTTGCATTAAATCTATAGCATTTTGATTTTGAATGGCAAGCAAACCTTACATGACAGAAGTCATTCTTTCACGTGTACCATGTAAAATCGTATTCATATCAAACTTTATTTGCCCTTCACGAGTCAGGTTTTGTGTGTGTATTTAAAACTGATGAAACTCAAAGAAGTGTACAATCCATCATAATATCATGTAAAAATACAGGTATGTCTGTCTGTAATTTGCATCAAGCCATCACTACTGCCACCATCCTCTTTGCTGAATCTGCCATTGCCCTTCATTGACCAACCACAACAGCCTTCTCGTTCTGTGCAAGCCTACAAACAGTTTCTGCATGTGCTGTTCCCTTCGCTCAGAAACTCTTCTTTTCCTTTTTCCCTTGGTCAAGTCTGACTCACTCTTCTCATCTCAAGTCAGTGGACATTTCCTGATCTGCTTCACTGGGTAAAACACTCTATTTCAGCTCTTCTGCTGTTTACTCTTTTGCAGTTTCTTTGTCCCAAAAACATTTTGTCAATTTTAACAAAGGCCTATATTCCCTTTGTGTGGGGATTAGTTTGTGTTTAGTCACCACATAAAATTAACACATATATATTGAATCAATGAATGATAGTTTAGTTTAATAATTAATTATAATTGATAATTGTGTTTTTGGTTCTTAAAATGTGGCATTGTTTTAACTTACTACTGTAGGCAAATAAATTTGGTTTTCTAATATCCAGACAAAATAAAATTTTGTTATAAACTCAGACCTTATGCATGCATGCTCAGTAATTTCAGTTGTGTCTGACTCTCCATGACCTCGTGGACCATGGCCTACCAGGCTTCTCTGTCCATGATATTCTCCAGGCAAGAATACTGGAGTGGCTTGCCATTTCCTTCTCCAGTGTTAAAGTATGAACTGAGTGAAATGAGTGAAGGAAGTTGCTAAGTCGTGTCCGACTTTTTGCGACCCCATGGACTGTAGCTCCTCCGTCCATGGGATTTTCCAGGCAAGAATATTGGAGTGGGTTGCCATTTCCTTCTCCTCAGACCTTATGGATTTCCTTTATTTTTGTCATCCCACCCCCAACATTCTACCCTGCATCAGTTCAGTTCAGCTGCTCAGTCGTGTACGACTCTATGCGACCCCATGAATCGCACCACGCCAGGCCTCCCTGTCCATCACCAACTCCCAGAGTTCACTCAGACTCACATCCATTGAGTCAGTGATGCCATCCAGCCATCTCATCCTCTGTCATCCCCTTCTCCTCCTGCCCCCAATCCCTCCCAGCATCAAAGTCTTTTCCAATGAGTCAACTCTTCGCATGAGGTGGCCAAAGTACTGGATTTTCAGCTTCAGCATCATTCCTTCCAAAGAAATCCCAGGGCTGATCTCCTTTAGAATGGACTGGTTGGATCTCCTTGCAGTCCAAGGGACTCTCAAGACTCTTCTCCAACACCACAGTTCGAAAGCATCAATTCTTCAGTGCTCAGCTTTCTTTACAGTCCAACTCTCACATCCATACATGACCACAGGAAAAACCATAGCCTTGACTAGACTGACCTTTGTCGGCAAAGTAATGTCTCAGCTTTTCAATATGCTGTCTAGGTTGGTCATAACTTTTCTTCCAAGGAGTAAGCGTCTTTTAATTTCATGGCTGCAATCACCATCTGAAGTGATTTTGGAGCCCCCCAAAATAAAGTCTGACACTGTTTCCCCATCTATTTCCCATGAAGTGATGGGACCGAATGCCATGATCTTCGTTTTCTGAATGTTGAGATTTAAGTCAACTTTTTCACTTTCATCAAGAGGCTTTTTAATTCCTCTTCACTTTCTGCCATAAGGGTGGTGTCGTCTGCATATCTGAGGTTATTGATATTTCTCCCGGCAATCTTGATTCCAGCTTGTGCTTCTTCCAGCTCAGCGTTTCTCATGATGTACTCTGCATAGAAGTTAAATAAGCAGGGTGACGATATACAGCCTTGACGTACTCCTTTTCCCATTTGGAACCAGTCTGTTGTTCCATGTCCAGTTCTAACTGTTGCTTCCTGACCTATTCATCAAAACTTTTCTTTGAGAGATATATGTCCTGAAAACATAACTAGAATGCTTCAGTTTTGTTTTCAAAGTGGACCAAGCTCTGACCTCTACAACCATTCAAAGCACTAGCCTTTCCCAGATAAAAACATACTATATGATGAAGAGGCAAAGTAGGGTTTATATAATGGTCAGGAAATAAATAGCTGATTGAATTGTTACCTTTCAGCAACTAACCACTGAGCACTTCAGTGTCTTCTGTGGGGATAAAGAAATGAATCAAAGGAGATATCTTCTCCTGAATCTTACAGTTTTTTGAAGAAATACGAGAGATACATTAAAAATTGGAATATACATTAGCAAGTGATATGTGTATCCTGTTATCTGAAAACCAAGTGTTACTGTTTTTACTTCTTGTTTCTGGAAACTGTTTTTTTTTTTTTTTTTTCAGCAAAAATTGCATTTCTGGTTTTGGAAGTTTGGGGACTCTTCCAAGCTAAAAATAAGATACTAATATATGCCTCCCCTAAAACTCGTCCCACCCTCTACATTCTGGAATATTGTCAATCTTCTCCATGTCTATGAATCCCCGTATCTTCAAATTAAAATTGATTGCTCTCATGAAATGGTGTCTGCCCACTGTTTTACATTAATAAGTGAATTGCATACTCTTTTAATTGTGTTTGCCAGTGTGAATTTTACAAAAGACATTCTCTCCTCCCCTTCATAATCCCTTTTTGTATGTTTTCAGGGTAAATGCTGGAGGGGCTCCAATTTTGAAGTGTTAAATTATCAAGCGAAATCATAAGAGCAATTTATAAAAGAGATAGCTGAAAATTAAAATACAAAAACCGCTTAAGGTAAAATTCGTGGGGGAACTCTCTTGTCACTGCCCGGAGACCCTGAAGAACAGATGGAAGCAACTCTCCAGCTTCTGTGTAGGTACCTGCTGTTTAATTACACCCTAATTAATTAAAGGAAAGACTCCTGTGTGGTTTCAGTAGTAGTGAGCAGGAGGGCGGCCAGAAAGAAACACTTGAATTCAAAATACTTCAAAATTAAAACTAATCAGCTCAGGAAATCAATTACCATTTATTCATTGTGGTCATTTTCCAAAAGCAATTATTACAACAAACTGATTCCCACACTCCTCCTTCCAAAATACATAGTATGTCCTTTTTTTCAATAACTAAGTTTCATGAGTATCTTACTAGAGTTTTAGGGACCACTAATAAATATTTAGAATATACATGAAGACTTTTAGGACCATGTGTGAGCATGCTAAGTCGCTTCAGTCCCATCCGATGACTCTTTGTGACCCTATGGACTGGAGCCCACCAGGATCCTCTGCCCATGGGATTCTTGAGGCAAGAATACTGGAGTGGGTTGCTATGCCCTCTTTCTGACCTCCAGCCCACAACTCTTGTCTCCTCATTGGCAGGTGGGTTCTTTTCCATTAGCACCACCTAGGAAGTATACATTGTGAGTAAATACAATTGTAATATATCCAGATGAATGGGATGATAATGGGGTGGAATCTTGCTATCTTAGGTGTTCAGTAACAATGCCTTGTCTTGCCATCTGCATACTGTCAATGTGCTTGCCTGTGTATGCACAACTTGTTTTTCTGGCTCCCATATTTTTTCTTCTTTACCACAGTCATCACTGGAGAGTTACCAACTTTTTGGCTAGCTGTATGAAGAAAGATGGGAAGGCACCTTTTATAGAAAACCAATCAACAGGTATAAAGAACACATTCATAGTGTGCATTAGATAAACTGTGTAGATGTTTATGCATATGTATGATGTGTTATCAGTGGATATAGCAATCCATGAACCCAAGAAACATTTGCTAAAATAAGTGTTATATCCATTAATTATCTTTTACATGTGGCTTGGAAACATTAAATAATATATTTACCTGTTTTATTGTTTCCTTATTGATTGAGGAGGCTTCATAAAGTAGTAGGAAATTCAGTCAACTGCAGCGCCTAAGTCAGTTTAGTAAGCTAGATAAGAATAATTACACCAGATCTGAATCTACAGTAAGACTGCAAACAATAGATTTTAGTTTGCTTCATTATTTATAGGCTTCTATTTCAGGTTTATAAAGGATAAAATTATTGAAATTGAAATACAATTGTTGCTCAAGAAAGATTGTTTGAGATCATTCATTCATATTAACGAGTTATCGGTACTATTAGAGATTTAGGTAGGTGGAGCCTCAAGAGTTCTCTTCTGCTCTGTATAGAAACCTGGAAGAAAGACAAGCTTTTAAATTAAATTTGAAACATTCAGTATACAATCTCTTTTATAATATAAGAAATATTAAGTAAGAGTTACAGATTTGGACTTAGGCAGACGCCATAAAATCTCACCACAATAAAGGTAATTGATGTGTATATCTCCTCCAGTAGTTTTCTTGTGTTCCTTTGGTTTTTGTTTTAGTTTGGTTTGGTTTTGTGGTTCATGCATGCATACTCAGTTACTTTCCCTGCCAATGAATATAGTGCACATAGATTATTACTCAGAATCCCAGAATAATAGTTAAGCTCAGACAGTAAAGAATCTGCCGCAATGCGGGAGACCTGGGTTCAATCCCTTGGTTAGGAAGATACCCTGGAGAAGGGAATGGCTACTCACTCCAGTATTCTTGCTTGGAGAATTCCGTGGACAGAAGAGCCTGACAGGCTATAGTCCATGGGGTCGCAAAGAGCTGGACATGAAAGAGCGACTTTCACTTCACTTCACTTCACTTCAGTCAATCATTTATATCTAAGTTTGGACACAATTTTGGCTGACCAGTGTACAGATATGATACACATCGTTACAGAAAGAAGAAATTACCAGGTATTTAACTATTAGCATTTGATTCTTTTTAAAAATATGTCTTTTTAAAAGCATTATTCAGATATATAATTGATATACAAAAAGCCTGCAGACAATGCTATGGATTTGGACTCAGGCAGACTTCAAAAATCCATCACCACAATAAAGGCCATTGACGTGTATCTCCTCCAGTAGTTTCCTTGTGTTCCTTTGCTTTTTGTTTCAGTTTCCTTTGGTTTGGTGGTGCATGCGTGCCTGGTCACTCAGTCGTGTTAGACTCTTTGCAACCCTATGGGCTTTATCCCACCAGGCTCTGTCCATGGGATTTCCCAGGCAAGAATACTGGAGTGAGTTGCCATTTCCTCCACAACGGGATCTCCCTGACCTGGGGATTGAACTTAACATCTCATGTGTCTCCTGCATTGGCAGGCCGATTCTTTACCACTGAGCCACCTGGGAAACCCTTTGGTTTTGTGGTAAGAACACATAAAATGAGATCTTCCACTGGAAAAAAAAATTAAGTGCACAGTCCAGTGTTGTTATCTATAGGCAAAATGCTGCACAACAGGTCTCTAGAACTTGTTCACCTTGTGTAACTAGACGGTCACATCCATTGGACACTAGCTTCTCATTTCGTCATCCTTTCTTTAGTCTTTGGCAACCACCATTCTATTCTCTGAGTCTATTAACTTGACTATTTTAGATGCTCCTTATAATTGGAGTATGTAATATTTGTCCTTCTGTAACTGACTCATTTCACTTAGCATAATGTCCTCTAGGTCCATCCATATTGTCACAAATGGCAGGATTCCCTTCCTTTTTAAGAATGAGTAAAATTCCATTATGTGTGTTTATGATATTTTCTTTGTCCATTCACCTGTGATTACTTCTTAACTGCCTAAAACGTTGGTATTATTTTATAATTTGTCTTTCAAAAATGAAAAGGAGAAGCAGCATTGTGTTGGAGAAAGTAAAAAATGATCTGTAGGAAATAGTATACAATGAAATACTAATTTTCTTATTAAAGTATTGATATGGATATCCAGATAATTGATCAACACATCCTTTGTCTCATACAATGCTGTCCATGATTTTTAACCGCCTTTTTTTGTTCTTATTAATGGAATTTCAAGCAAGAAGTATATCATGGCCTAAACAGAGATCAGATTGACAACTATTAGGATAAATACACTGGTGATATGTAACTAATATGTGGGTAGAGAGAAAAAAAATAAAACAACTTAATTTTATCCTCTTCTAGGCAAGATCCAAAATTATATATATTTTTGAGGATGTGTAATATAATTTCAGCTTTAAGCTATTTATACATTCTATGTTTCCCTCTTTTTGTAGAGCTCTGATAATTTTAATATCTTAATGAGACATCTAGGTACCTACACAGTCTCAAGCCCTGAAGATTGTTTTGCCTGATTTCTAAATGACAGCTTCTTCCCAACTAAAACCACCAATCATGTTTTTCTGGAACTATGTTGTTGTGTGCAGAACTTCTGATGGTTTTATAATGCAAAGATTCCTGAGGAAAAGTGGTTTGGATCTTTGTGTAGTTTTTTATCTGTATCTGTATGTGTAGTTTTCTCCATGAGAAGATATCAATTTGGCTGGTGGTTCATTTCTCTTTAAAAAAGGACAATTTTTAGAAGAAGTTCAATGGTTCTTTGGGCTGAAATATGTACAAGGCTTTTTAAGTTACAGCATTTGAAGCTTCAGATGGAACTTGTTTACTCCTTGGAAGAAAAGTTATGACCAACCTAGATAGCATATTGAAAAGTAGAGATATTACTTTGCCAACAAAGGTCATCTAGTCAAGGCCATGGTTTTTCCAGTGCTCATGTATGGATGTGAGAGAGTTGGACTGTGAAGAAAGCTGAGTGCCGAAGAACTGATGCTTTTGAACTGTGGTGTTGGGGAAGACTCTTGAGAGTCCCTTGGACTGCAAGGAGATTCAACCAGCCCATTCTAAAGGAGATCAGCCCTGGGTGTTCTTAGGAAGGAATGATGCTAAAGATGAAACTCCAGGACTTTGGCCACCTCATGCAAAGAGTTGACTCATTGGAAAAGAGTCTGATGCTGGGAGGGATTGGGGGCAGGAGGAGAAGGGGACGACCGAGGATGAGATGGCTGTTTGGCATCACCGACTCTATGGACGTGAGTTTGAGTGAACTCCGGGAGATGGTGATGAACAGGGAGGCCTGGCGTGCTGCGATTCATGGGGTCGCAAAGAGTTGGACACGACTGAGCGACTGAACTGAACTGAACTGAAACCTGATTTCTCTGCAAAATTTGTGTAACTCCTAATCTCTAGGTAATGTTCCCCAACTCAGGGATTCTCTCCTACTTGGGAGCTAGTATTCTAAGAACTCTGGTTACAGGAGAGAGAGAGGGAGGTGGTAGAGAAAGTAACGGAAGGGGCGAGGCAGAGAAAGAAATAACCCTGAAAACATCAAAGAGAAACAGATAAAGAAGAAATTATCCTTACATCTCCCTAAATCCTGTTCTTAATATCTTTTTTCTTGTATCTGCTCTTAGCTATGGTCAGTGTATCTTAAATATCTTTCATTATCAGCTCAGCATGGGCTGCTCCACCATGCTTTGAAGAGTTATGTAATTTCTGAGCATAAACTGAGCTCTTCTTTATCTTGGAGTCTGACATCAGTGGATTTTTCATTTTATTTTTCCTTAGAAGAGCATCCACACCTTGCTATTGGAACATAAGGGAGACCATAATGGAGACTGTTGGTTGATAGCTTTATTTCCCAATTCTAGTTTTTAAATGCATTCTCATAATATGTTCAAATATTTCAGATTCAGTCAAATTGCTTCTTTGTGGTGTTCAGAAAAATTATTAATTTATTCTCATGGAAACCATGCACGTTTATATGGGAATTGTGGGGCAATGGGGCAGAAAGTCTTGTAGATTAAAGAATTTTTTAGTATGTCCCAATGTGGGTGTGGAGAATGTACTAATTCGCTACCTCTACCCTTTCAAATTAATCTTTTCTGCCTCATTTAGTTTTACATAAGGCTAGGTTTAGAACTGTTCACCCAGTTGGTTTCAACTAGTGAGGAACAGTGGCAAGAGTTCAGAGGATGGAAGGAGAAAGTTGTGGGACTTTCTCATCTGCACCTTCTAACTTCAGAGCCTCTCTTCTGGCATGCTTTCATGACTCAGATCCTGTCAGCTCAGACTCTCACCCTCACAGTGTTCCAGGAACACACTTTCTCCTCTTGTCCCTTCAGGACCAGAGGTAGCATTTCTCCATTGTTTCTAAACTCAGTTTGCTCCAGCATCTCTGGTTGGCTTCCAGAGTCCAGCCCAAATCTCTAATCTGTCTTTCATGATTGTTTCTGTGAACCACTTGATTTGGATTTGTTTTCTGTTGGAGGCTTGACTGATGATAATGACAATAATATTAGTAGTAATACCTAGAACTTTCAGAATGCCTGCCACATTTGGACATTATGCTAAATGTTTTATATGTGCTATTTCATGAAATCATTAAATTGTTTAAGGTATGTAGTGTTTCTCTTTATAGAGAGTAAATGGAAATTTAGGAAGTGCATTATTGCCCAAAGTCTCCCCAACTAGTTTGGGGAGGAAAGAGAGGAAGACAGGATGTTGCATTCATTTTCCAGAAATACCATGCGTTGTTTTCCCAGTACCCTCTACTTAAATGCCAAACCTTGGCATGTTCAAAGTCATTTTTCTCATGTAATCTCTGTAATCATGGGTCGGTGCCAGTGGCAAAAAAGTACACACTAAATTAAGATGCAAATCAGAAGGTTCTAAGCAACACTGAACAGTATTCAGAGATGTCTTTTTATCGCAGTTCACAGTGCAAAGGGTCTAAGGATGGCAGCTGTGTGACCTGACACTGTCAGTCACGTGAAGGGATGAAGGCCATGTTCAGCCCCATGCACTCTGACTGGTAACAGGTGTGCATGTATCATTTTGTATGTCTTCCATGTTGAGTTTCATCTGCATATAGGAGGTTGCCATGTGCAAGCCCTGTCGGCTATTTCTCATGTTTCAGTTCAGTTCAGTCACTTAGTCGTGTCCGACTCTGCGGCTCCATGGACTGCAGTGCACCAGGCTTCCCCGTCCATCACCAACTCCTGGAGCTTACTCAAGCTCATGTCCAGTGAGTCGGCGATGCATGCCATCCAACCATCTCATCCTCTATCATCCCCATTTCCTCCTGTCTTCAATCTTTCCCAGCATCAGGGTCTTTTCCAGTGAGTCAGTTCTTCGCATCCAGTGGCCAAAGTATTGGAGTTTCAGCTTCAGCATCAGTCCTTCCAATGACTATTCAGGACTGATTTCCTTTAGGATGGACTGGTTGGCTCTCCTTGCAGTCCAAGGGAGTCTCAAGAGTTTTCTCCAACATCACAGTTCAAAAGCATCAATTCTTTGGCGCTCAGCTGCCTCATGTTTAGGCTATTGAAAATTTCTTTTCAGAAAAGTCAAATCCACCCCTCCGGTTCTCTCTTCAATAATTTATGAGGCTTTTATTTTTTCCTTAGAGAATTAATACTACTGTTTTTTTTTTCCCTCTTTTGACTGCTTTAAGAAAGAAATGTTGAACTGTTACTTGTTAGCACAACATTGAAGAAGCCAACTCTTCTCTCCTTGTTTTCAACCCATCCTTATTTCTCCCATTTCTGTTATCTTCAGGCAAATGATTAAATAGGTACCTAAATAAAAATTTACTACCCAGCTAACATAGTTGCTTCACAAACATTTAACCAAGAAAAAATTTATTTTAAAATGAATGCACAAATAGACAAATGATGTGTAATATTTATTTTAGCCTCATCTGATTTGCTAAGTTTAGAATACACTAATTCCTTTTAGGCCTCAGGCCATAAAAACTAGTATTTCCTGTCATGAATAGTATATTCTCTTGCCTTGGAATGGGCACCTAAAAATATCTGTGTCTCATAATGGATGGTTATATGCAGAAATAACCGAGGGTGTTTAAAGGGTTACTGGCAGAAATGAAGTGAATGCATGTGTACACCTCACATAGTGGTATTACACATTTCCCTGAATCTCATCTCAGTGAAATAAAATTTCAAGCGAATCTCAGGTGACTTCAGAGATGCTGTAGGAGATTTTTTTCTGGCCCTTTATTCTCTATATATCAATATAAAATTCTCTCCATTGAACTTTTCTGCTTTTGAAGTGTGTAACATCAGTGTATTTCCATTGAGGATAAAAAGAACTTTAAAAATTTCAGTGTGGCTTGCTTTGGAGTTTACATCCTAATATAAACTCACAAGAAGAAATATAACATTTATTTGTATTAACTTGTAGGGAGCTTTTGAGTTAAGAAATGTTAACTCATTAATATTTTAATATCAGCAATTGCTGCATGCACGCAGTATTTACAAATAATTTACATTTGTATAAACATATTGCGATTAGTAAAGAAGGGACAAAGAATTGGAAACTAAAATTTTAGGAGTAGTTTAAGTTTTCAAATCAATCAGATATATTCATAAGATTCTTTGCATAAGTTAATGTTAGATATGTGACAATTTGCAAAAATATTCTACCTTTTGCAAAAAGATATCACTAACCAAATTATACAAATAAATAACTCACATCCTGGGTTAAAAACTGCTTATCAGATATGTACAGTTTATCTACTACAGTAAGCTGTACACACTTTTTCTAATTTTATGTCTTTAAAACTTCTATTCCCTGACATCCCCCCACCTTGCATTTTTTCCACTGATCTTTTAAAGATATATGCAATATCTTCAACTTTATGTTTATCTGACTGTTAGTCACTGGTGTATTTGAACTGGTAATTATATTTAGAGATTTTATTAGATTTAGGATCAGTTTGGAGGAGCAATACATCTCTAACAGTGGTTACATGGACTCTTTTATAACATGTGTTCATGAAACACATAGCCCTAGTTATCAAACTGATAAATTAATTTTTATCTTTTCTTTCATTGTTAATTTCCCCATTGGCATTTCACTCTATTAATTTCAGCAGAACTGTTTTGTTTTCAATAATTTCATTAGAGTCTACAAATGATGTTTTTCAATTCTCATGTTTTTCTTCTACTTGTTAGCTATAATTCTCCATTGGAAAAAAACATTTAACAAGTCGTTTGGTTAGCTTTTAATACAGTTTATAGCAAATCATGATAAATATATACTTATTCTTATTAACTTATTTTAGAAAAATGTTTTTGGTGTAGGAACGTTCAGGGCCACCAAAGCAAAATATTTTTGTTATTATTATAAATTCTTACACCTTTATATATTTGATATGGATCAATCCTTACTAGAAAAGGCAGAGGAACCAGAGATCAAATTGCCAACATCCGCTGGATCACTGAAAAAGCAAGAGAGTTCCAGAAAAACATCTATTTCTGCTTTCTTGACTATGCCAAAGCCTTTGACTGTGTGGATCACAAAAAACTGTGGAAAATTCAGAAAGAGATGGGAATACCAGATCACCTGACCTGCCTCTTGAGAAATCTGTATGCAGGTCAGCAAGCAACAGTTAGAACTGGACATGGAACAACTGACTGGTTCCAAATAGGAAAAGGAGTACGTCAAGGCTGTATATTGTCACCCTGCTTATTTAACTTCTATGCAGAGTACATCATGAGAAACACTGGACTGGAAGAAACACAAGCTGGAATCAAGATTTCCGGGAGAAATATCAATAACCTCAGATATGCAGATGACACCACCCTTATGGCAGAAAGTGCAAAGGAACTAAAAAGCCTCTTGATGAAAGTGAAAGAGGAGAGTGAAAAAGTTGGCTTAAAGCTCAACATTCAAAAAATGAAGATCATAGCATCCAATCCCATCACTTCATGGGAAATAGATGGGGAAACAGTGGAAACAGTGTCAGACTTTATTTTGTGGGGCTCCAAAATCACTCCAGATGGTGATTTCAGCCATGAAATTGAAAGACTCTTACTCCTTGAAAGGAAAGTTATGACCAATCTAGATAGCATATTGAAAAGCAGAGACATTACTTTGCCAACAAAGGTCCGTCTAGTCAAGGCTATGGTTTTTCCAGTAGTCATGTATGGATATGACAGTTGGACTGTGAAGAAGGCTGAGGGCCGAAGAATTGATGCTTTTGAACTGTGGTGTTGGAGAAGAGTCTTGAGAGTCCCTTGGACTGCAAGGAGATCCAACCAGTCCATCCTAATGATCAGTCTTGGGTGTTCATTGGAAGGAATGATGCTGAAGCTGAAACTCCAATACTTTGGCCACCTCATGGAAGAGCTGACTCATTGAAGCAGTCCCTGATGCTGGGAGGGACTGGGGGCAGGAGGAGAAGGGGACGACAGAGGATGAGATGACTGGATGGCATCACTGACTCGCTGGACGTGAGTCTGAGTGAACTCTGGGAGTTGGTGATGGACAGGGAGGCCTGGTGTGCTGTGATTCATGGGGTCGCAGAGTCGGACACGACTGATAGACTGAACTGAACTGAATCCTTACTAACTTAGCCACTTGCCAGAAGGAAATGCAAATACTATAAGTGGGAAAATAATAACCAAGAATCCAATTATGTGTACATTCTAAAATATCTGACGCAGAGTACATCATGCGAAATGCCTGGATGGATGAAGCACAAGCTGGAATCAAGATTGCCGGGAGAAATATCAATAACTTCAGATATGCAGATGACACCACTCTCATGGCAGAAAGCAAAGAGGAACTAAAGAGCCTCTTGAAGATGAAAGAGGAGAGTGAAAAATCTGGCTTAAAACTCAACATTCAAAAAATGAAGATCATGGCATCTGGTTCCATCACTTCATGGCAAATAGATGAGGAAACAATGGAAACAGTGACAGACATTATTTTCTTGAACTCCAAAATCACTGCAGATGGTGACTGCAGCCTTGAAATTAAAAGACACTTACTTCGTGGAAGAAAAACTATGACCAATCTAGACAGCGTATTAAAAAGCAGAGAGGGGCTGGTGCATGGGGATGACCCAGAGAGATGTTGTGGGGAGGGAGGTGGGAGGGGGGTCATGTTTGGGAACGCAAGTAAGAATTAAAGATTTTAAAATTAAAAAAAAATAAAAAATAAATTTAAAAAAAATAAAAAAAAAATAAAAAGCAGAGACATTACTTTGCCAACAAAGGTCCATCTATTCAAAGCTATGGTTTTTCCAGTGGTTGTGTATGGATGTGAGAATTGGACCATAAAGAAGGCTGAATGCCAAAGAATTGATGCTTTTGAGCTCTGATGTTGGAGAAGACTCTTGAGAGTCACTTGAATAGCAAAGAGATCAAACCAGTTATTCCTAAAGAAAATCAATCTTGAATATTCATTAGAAGGAATGATGCTGAATCTGAAGCTCCAATACTTTGGCCACCTGATGCAAAGAGCTGACTCATTAGAAAAGACCCTGATACTGGGAAAGACTGAAGGCAGGAGGAGAAGGTGGCGACAGGATGAGATGGTTGGATGAAATCACTGACTCAATGGACATGAATTTGAGCAAACCCTGGGAGATGATGAAGGACAGGGAAGCCTGGCATGCTGCAGTCCATGGGGTCACAAAGAGCTGGACACTACTGAGCAACTGAACGATAACGATGGAAGGTACCTAATCAAAAGTAACTAGACATACAAAACTCGAGATAACATAATCACAATTTAAAGAAAATAAATAAAATATACAGTAAGAACAGATCCACATTTATTCAGATAATAAGTACAGTTAAAAGGTAAGACTAAAATAATATACTGTATATATTAAATGAAATATAAGACAATATTGAGAACTTTTGCAGAGAGCTAGAAATATGAAAAATAGCTGATAGAAAATTTTGAATTATATACATAAACATAATTTTAAAAATTAAAATGTGAAAGTCAGTAGAAGGCTTTACAGAAGGTAAATATAAGTGAAGAAAATTACTGAACTGAAAAAAAGAGCAGAGAAAAATATCCAGACTGAAACATGTAGAGACAAAGATATGTAAAACACACACATGAATATTAACGATTGTCATAGTGGGTTGGTGCAGAAGGATCTAGGGAGCCTGGAGCCTTGCCATCAGGGTTGCTGCATTTTTCCTAACTTCTTTGGTCACATGTGTGGAAGAAATTATTAAATGGGAAAATGTTAAGATCATGAGTGGTAAATAGCATTGCCCTGGCTTCCCTGGTGGCTCAGAGGATAAAGAATCCACCTGCAATGCAGGCGACCCAGGCTCGCTCCCCGGGTTGGGAAGATCCCTTGGAGAAGGGAATGGCAACCCACTCCAGTATTCTTGCCTGGAGAATCCCATGGACAGAGGAGTCCGTGGCCTTGCAAAGAATCTGATAAAACTGAATGACTAACACTTTACTTACTTCCTCAAAATCTAGAAAGCAACTCTCAGTATGATTGAGAGTATACAGACTGCAAGCTTGAGAGTATTCAACTTCATGAAGTTATGAACTTAATGAAGTTAAGTTCATTAGAATATATATATATATATATCTCACATTTTATGACTTTGCTTGCTGTGGTGATCGGGCTTCCCGGGTGGCTGAGTATTAAAGAATCCTCAGGAAACGCAGATTCAACCCCTGGGTCAGGAAGATCCCCTGGAGAAGGAAATGGCTACTCACTCCAGTGTTCTTGCCTAGGAAATCCTGTGCACAGAGGAGCCTGGCAAACTATAATCATGGGGCCACAAAAGAGTTGAACACAATGACTAAACAACAACTGTGGTGATTGTAGAACTAGATTTTCCAGAATTCCTTTCCCTGTATGGCTGTTGGCAGCAAGAAAAATTTACTTAGATTTGGAAAGTGGAAGGAGGGTGGTCTCTGCTGTGTTTGGACAGTTGGTACGTATCATCAGACGTATTCCTGAAGTACACGCATTTGGGACTGAACAGCAGCACTGCAGCTCACTCAGATGCAATCGGACCTCTTCCTTCAATTTACTTTGCATTTGGGCCAGGTATGTGCAGACTGTAGAAAAAAGAAGTCGGCTTCTTCAGAACCCCCACATGACTCAGACTGGAGGTGGTGAGACACTGATTCCAGTTAATCTGCAGTGATTCCAGTTTGACTTGTCTTCCTCTGCTCCAAGCATAACTTTTCTTCCTAACTGCCATCTCTGCTAACCTACAGTGACTTCTAATCCACCACCAGATGAGAGGCAACAACTTCCTGTAAACTTTGCCAAAAATTTCGGATGTGGAATTTTTATAATTTGTGTAACAAGTCTTATTCCGTATTGCAAAATTGTGGCTTTGCGACCCTGACACTGAAATTGATCCTAAAATGGCCCTGCTGCTGCTGTTGCTACTAAGTTGCTTTAATCATGTCTGACTCTGTGCGACCCCATGTGTGCCTGTCCCTGGGATTCTCCAGGCAAGAACACTGGAGTGGATTGCCATTTCCTTCTCCAAAGCATGAAAGTGAAAAGTGAAAATGAAGTTGCTCAGTTGTGTCCAACTCTTCAAGACCCCATGGACTGCAGCCCACTAGGCTCCCCCATCCCTGGGATTCTCCAGGCAAGAACACTGGAGTGGGTTGCCATTTCCTTCTCCAATGCATGAAAGTGAAAAGTCAAAGTGAAGTTGCTCAGTCCAACTCCTAGCGACCCCATGGACTGCAACCTACCAGGCTCCTCCATCCATGGGATTTTCCAGGCAAGAGTACTGGAGTGGGGTGCCATTGCCTTAAATAAAAACTTGAGGATGTATTATCCAAATATTTTCTGGGATATCTGGAATTGGTTCCTTGATCTTACTAAATTTAACTCCCTTAATAACCCTGTTGCAAGTGGTAAAGGTACTGTTCCATACAATGGAAAAGTACTAGTTACATGATTATGAGGACACCTAAAATCAAGTGATTAGAAAAGGCTATACTTTAGGTCAAGTGGTGCTGGTTTAGAACACTTCTGTGAAAATAAAGACCATAAAGGAATTTGTTGCTTACTTGAGAGCACACAAAAGAACTTGTAGAAAGAAAATGAGGAATGTGAAGCTTTAATTTTCTACCTTAAATTGTGGATAAGAAAGTGGTTTTAGGACTTTGTCCTAAAATAAAGGGCCTTAGCCAGGCACAGGGCCAGGATTTCTGAAAACAATACCTCAAGTCTAATCGTAAAAGAGTGCCTCATGCCTGCCAAGTCACTTCAGTTGTGTTCAACTCATATTGACTCTATGGACTGTAGCCCGCCAAGTTCCTCTGTCCATGGGATTTTCCAGGCAAGCATGTTTGAGTGGATTGTCATCCTCTCCTCCAGGGGATCTTCCTGACCCAGGGATCAAACCCACATCTCTTATGTCTCCTGAACTGGCAGATGGGTTCTTTACCACTAGCACCACCTGGGAAGCCAAGAGTGCTGCATTATAGTACAAAATTAATTCATAAAATCACAAGATTGCATGTGTTAAATGTAGAGTAATGACGGGAAGATTTTATCCTGAAAATGGAGAGGGGTAACCCATTCTCATTGCTTGTAGACCTATGACCAGATTCAAATCTTGGTAGGACCTAGAAGGTAGAAGGCAGATGAAAATCATCAAGGGATTTACCACTCCTGATATGGAAATAGATCCTAAAGCTACAAGGGCAGGATAAAAGAAATATTGTGTTGGGTCTGATTGAATTTGTTGATATGCTTGCATTAAGCATAGATTCCAGATTCAATATGTTAGCTCTGGTGACTGGGAGTAACAATTTTGGAGACTAGCAACAAACTTTGCACTCAAGTCTGGCCTCACTGAATGAAGCGGAAATGCCATTACTTCCTTGGTGCAGTGTAGAGGATGGTGTGTCCAAAGGCTAAAAGAAATAAAATAAATTCTATAGTAAATTTACCATGAAAGTCCCACTCGTTCCATTTATTATATTTTTTGTAATGTTCAGAGATTATTTACTTCACAAAAGCTGTGAGAAATACACCCACAGGGAATTCTGGTATTCTAAATATGTCTGTGCTGGTTCTTCTCTGTTGGCCAGAATGACAGTGGGAACCACTACCACTGAATTGGGATCCCAGATTCAATAAGGATGTTGTGTCCCATGGTAGCAGGGACCAAGCTGTGGCATGTAATTTCCAGAGGCAAGTATGGTTATTTATGAGTATGGATGTAGCCACCATTTCAGGTGTGATTTTGATGCTGGAGCAAACAGGCATAATCTCTAGCACCTGGAATGATCAGTTAATGTAACAAATGCTACTCTGATATTCTATTTCTTTGTTTGGAACTGTCTGTTCTCACCTGGCAGAGTCAGAAATACACCTTCACTTATACTAAGGCAACTAGCTTCCTAGTCCAATATAATAATCTTATCCATAGGTACTTTGATAGCCTACCCATTGTAGAACATCACTAACTCATTCAGTTAATGATAGAGTTCTCAATTAATGATCGATAATATCCATGTGTACCAGAGGAGAGGAGAGAAATGCCATAGAATGCACTGGTCATAGCAAACACCCTCTTCCAACAACACAAGAGAAGACTCTACACATGGACTTCACCAGATAGTCAATACTGAAAACAGACTGATTATATTCTTTGCAGCTGAAGATGGAGAAGCTCCATACGGTCAGCAAAATCAAGACCAGGAACTGACTGTGGCTCAGATCATGAACTCCTTATTGCCAAATTCAGACTTAAATTGAAGAAAGTAGGCAAAACCACTAGACTATTCAGGTATGACCTAAATCAAATTCCTTATGATTATACAGTGGAAGTGAGAAATAGATTAAAGGGATTAGATCTGATAGAACTATGCCTCAAGAACTACGAACAGAGGTTCACGACATTGTACAGGAGGCAGGGATCAAGACCATCCCCAAGAAAAAGAAATGCAAAAAGGCAACATGGTTGTCTGAGGAGGCCTTACAAACAGCTAAGAAAAGAAGAGAAACTAAAGGCAAAGGGGAAAAGGAAAAATATACCTATTTGAATGCAGAGTTCCAAAGAATAGCAAGGAGAGCTAAGAAAGCCTTCCTCAAGGATCAGTGGAAAGAAATAGAGGAAAACAATAGAATGGAAAAGATGAGAGATCCCTTCAAGAAAGTTAGAGATAACAATGGAATCTTTAATGCAAAGATAGGGACAATAAAGGACAGAAATGGTATTTACCTAACAGAAGCAGAAGATATTAAGAAGAGGTGGCAAGAATACACAGAAGAACTATACAAAAAAAGATCTTTATGACCCAGATAACCATGATGGTGTGATCACTCACCTAGAGTCAGACATCCTAGAAGGCGAAGTCAAGTGGGCCTTAGGAAGCATCACT
The DNA here is from genome assembly GCF_042477335.2 of Ovis canadensis. Classification (NCBI taxonomy): domain Eukaryota; kingdom Metazoa; phylum Chordata; class Mammalia; order Artiodactyla; family Bovidae; genus Ovis; species Ovis canadensis. Next base: position 37,147,251 of record NC_091250.1, on the reverse strand, counting down.
ACGAGCAAAGCTAGTGGAGGTGATGAAATTCCAGTTGAGCTATTTCAAATCCTAAAAGATGATGCTGCGAAAGTTTTTACTCAATATGCCAGCAAATTTGGAAAACTCAGCAGTGGCCGCAATACTGGAAAAGGTCATTTTTCATTGCCATCCCAAAGAAAGGCAATGCCAAAGAATGCTCAAACTACTGCACAGTTGCACTCATCTCAAACACTAGCAAAGTAATGCCCAAAATTCTTCAAGCAATGCTTCAACAGTATGTGAACCGTGAACTTCCAGATGTTCAAGCTGGTTTTAGAAAAGGCAGAGGAACCAGAGATCAAACGGCCAACATCCACTGGATCATAGAAAAAGTGAGAGAATTCCAGAAAAACATCTACTTCTGTTTTATTGACTATGCCAAAGCCTTTGACTGTGTGGATCACAATAAACTGTGGAAAATTCCTTAAGAGATGAGAATACCAGACCACCTAACCTGCCTCCTGAGAAATCTGTATGCAGATCAAAAAGCATATAGAACAACAGACTGGTTCCAAATCAGGAAAGGAGTACGTTAAGGCTATATATTATCACCCGGCTTATTTAACTTATATGCAGAATACATCATGAGAAATGCCTGGCTGGATGAAGAGCAAGCTAGAATCAAGTAATCTCAGATATCGATATTGAAGTATTAATAACCTCAGATATGCAGATGACACCACCCTTATGGCAGAAAGTGAAGAGGAACCAAAGAGTCTCTTGATGAAAGTGAAAGAGGCGAGTGAAAAAGCTGGCTTAAAGCTCAACATTCATAAAACTGAGATCATGGCATCTGGTCCCATCACTTCATGGCAAATAGATGGGGAAACAATGGAAACAGTGTCAGACTTTATTTTCTTGGACTCCAAAATCACTGTAGATCGTGACTGTAGCCATGAAAGTAAAAGACACTTGCTCCTTGTAAGAAAAGTTATGACTAACCTAGAGAGCATATTAAATAGCAGAGACATTACTTCGCCAACAAAGATCCATCTAGTCAAAGCTTTTGTTTTTCCAGTAGTCATGTATGGATGTGAGAGTTGGACTATAAAGAAAGCTGAGCACTGAAGAACTGATGCTTTTGAACTGTGGTGTTGGAGAAGACTCTTGAGACTCCATTGGACTGCAAGGAGATCCAACCAGTCCATCCTAAAGGAAATCAGTTCTGAATATTCATTGCAAGGACTAATGCTGAATTTAAAGCTCCAATACTTTGGCCACCTGATGCGAAGAACTGACTCATTTAAAATACCCTGATGCTGGAACTATTTGAAGGCAGAAGGAGAAGTGGACAACAGAGGATGAGATGGTTGGATGGCATCACTGACTTATGAACATGAGTTTGAGTAAGCTCCGGCAGTTGGTAGTGGACAGGGAAGCCTTGCATATTGCAGTCCGTGGGGTCACAAATAATCAGATATGACTGAGCGACTGAACTGAACTGAAAGTCATTCAATTAGCAATAGAATTCTCCCTGGACACACATCGCTAGTACCCATGTGTACCAGAGGAAAGGTGATAAGTGCTATAAAAATTCTATAGTGTGTTGCTTCAGTGAAATTTCTAGAGTCCAAGTATCTGGAACATGTGAAGATATGATTTCAGAGGGCAGGAAAAGTTAATATATTTGGAAACTGGTTCCTGCTTATGAAATTTGATTCCCATGTTCCTCATCATCCAGAAGCAACTAGCATAATAAAATAGTGAAAAGGCCTTGATTCTCTAATTGGCCTGGTTGGGCACATCAGCTTCTGGGGTTAGAAGAATGTCCCCCAGATGTGTTATATGTTGTGACCAATGTTTAGTGCCATTTGTCCCACAGGAAACGTTCACAACTTAGGAAATGAAGGATAAAATTTGGGGGTAATTCTTTTATTTTTACCCCTAGTAAATGAACTGTTAACGAAAGTTTACTTCTTGCACTTGTGTCTTTGGGCTCTTCTGCTTTGATATGTCTTAGTTCCTAAGAAGTGAATGCTCCCACCAGGGGACACAATTGCCTTATTAAACTAGAAGTAGAGACTGCCATTTGGCCGCTTTAGAATTCTCATGACAATGAATCCACTGGCAAAAAACGGAATTACTATACTCTCTGAAATAATTGATCCCGACTCTTCAGGGAAAATCAATTTGGCGCTATGGGGTAAGAAGACATATGCCTGGAATGAAGTAGATACCTTGGGTACCCTCTTAGTGCCCCATGTTTTGTGATAAAGGAAATGGAAACTACAAGTATTCAATACGAGCAGGATTGCTAAAGCCCAGACCTTTCAGAAATGCAGGTTTGTGTCATCCTCTGAGGCAAGGAATCATCCTCTTAGGCAAGTCTGCAGAGGAGGTCACTGAGGGCAAAGGAAATACAGGAGTGTCCAATTATAACTATCAGCTACACACTAATACTTATGAGCATCTCCCCTTTACTTTTATATGAATATGCAGGCATAAACTCATCAGTTCCTTTTTTCAAAATTCCATTACCCCTATAATTCAATATAAAGTGTGTTAATACTACTTAACCTTATTCAACATTTATAATATGTCTCAGTTTGATGAGATAAAAAGAGATCAAGTGATAGGAGGTATGAGGACTTGAAATAGTTTTTGGAGAGGTTAGTGTTTGTTTGTTTGTTTGTTCGTTTTGGTCCTAAGAATTTCACCTACATCCTGTTTGAAGCATGATTTTGTACTTATCTTTCTTTGCGGGGATAATTATGGTTAGGAGACACATATATCTCAAGTTGAAAAAGGTGAACTTTCCACTTTTGTCAACTTAACTAAATGAAACAGTATTTCCTATAATTTCTTTCCTTCTATGGTTTCAGGTTGGAATTGTGTTGAGATTTGGCTAAACTACTCCATAATATTGTGGCTGTGGCATCCGTTTTGTATAGGTAAGTAGACGGTGGGGGCCTTAAACTGACAGTAGCCCCATCCCACCCCCTTAGCACATGATCTGGAAAACAGAGTCACAGGTAAATATGTCATGACTCCAGATATCCTGATATGACTCCCAACTGCCCTGTAATAAGTACTGTCCCTGGCCTCCTAGGGCCTTCCTCTTGTACCCCTTAGAAAAGACTCCCCAGGAAGTTTACAGAAAATCCACCTTTTTGAGGAGGTTGAATTGATCAATTCAGCTTTAGCCAGGGAACTCCAAAGCACTCCACCTGTAGGTCTTAGTAAAGGCACATGCCCCAAATTCTGCCCCACTCTCTCTGTCTGTCCTATGCCTTGATGTCCCTGTGTGAACCCAGGAGGCATGCTGTGTATTTCCTCCAAGACCTGTAAGTTATAATCTGCCCTATCTCTCTTCCCTTCCGGTCTTTCTTGAACTATGGCTCACCATCAACGCTCCTGGGCACTACTTAACAAATTCACAACACGTTGGCTACAAGAAAAATTTCTGTGAGATTTGGAAAGTAGAAGGAAAAGCAGTCAATCCACTCTGAAGGTCAATGTTTGGCACCTTGCAATGATGCAGTATTTACATCAGTTTTGAGTTAGTGATGTAAGTAACCCTACATCATGTAGCACGTAGTTAGTGATGTCTTGTTGGAATAGAGCCTGCAGTCCTGAAAGGCTTATGTCATTATATGTGTCTCCAAATATGTCATTAAAATAAATATCAATACTAATTTTTAAAGTAAACATAAGATACCCAAACTAAATTCTAATTAGTTCTAAGATAATTATTTCAATAAATGAAAACAGTATATTAAATGCCAAACTCTTTCAAATTATCTCTATCCTGTCTCTTTCCTTCGGATTTTCCATACATGCTTAGGCTGTTGGAAATTGTAGCAGATTGATTGCAAAAACAGTGCTAACTTTTTCTCTCCATTTATGTACCACCTTTGCAATGTGACAGTGCGTCTCCTTCCAGGGAGAGGTGGCGTCTTTTTCCCATTCCTTGATTCCAGGCTGGACTCTCAACAAACTTTGGCCAATAGATGACAGTAAAATGACATGGTGCTCTTCCTGAGCTTGGGTTTCTATTATCTCTGCGCTGCTTCTCTTTCTCGGTGGTCTGTGTACACCTGAGCTAGTCTGCATGGAGATAAAGACCCTGTAGAAAAGAAGCCAGTTGCCCACCTAGAAGCTTCCAAAAGCTATCTAACACCAGCAGACAGACAATATGTGAGCAAGCATAGCCAACATCACCAGAATAGCCTACCTAACCCACAGCAGGCCAGGATGTAAGAATATAGCCAACTGACACCACGGAAACGCTGATACACATAGACTCCGGAGTGATAAAAATCAGTTTTTGCTTTAATCCTCTGGGTACTGGAGTGGTTTGTTAAACCGTAATATTTGAGAAATAAGGGAACTTGGCACTAGAAATTGTTGGGCTGGACTGTATATGGAAGAGAGTGATTAACCTATGAAGAGATCTGAAAAATCACTCTATATCAGAATGAATTGGAAGAATTAGGATATTTAGCATAGAGAGGAAGAATTTTAAGAAGGACATGGTGGTTCCCCCCAAATACCTGGTGAGCTGTTATATAAAAGGGAGTTATGTTTACTTAGTACAAATTCAGAAGATAAAATGGTAAACATTTTCAGATATTAGATAATGAGAGGCATTGTCATAGAGGTGCTTCCCTGGTGGTTCAGATGGTAAAGAATCTGCCTGCAATGTGAATGACCCAGGTTTGATCCCTTGGTTAGGAAGGTCCCTTTGAGAAAGAAATGGCAACCCACCCCAGTATTCTTGCCTGAAGAATTCTGTGGACAGAAGAGCCTGGTGAGCTAAAGTCCATGGAGTTGCAAAGAGTTGGACATAACTGAGTGACTAACACACACCCACATTGTAATACAGAGCAATAAATGGTAGAACTAGCTCAAATTTTCTGGTGGGTTTGGTGCCTTACAATGTAGTCATTTTTCTCAATTAGGAATGTTCATACAGAGTGGATGACCTTTTCACAGGTTTGTTTCAAGAGGCAATTTCTTCTTTAGCTTGGAGTTTTGACTAGTGATGTAAGATTAGTTTTATGCCAAAATTTTATGAGTGGTGAGATTTTATGTTTTCTTTAATTAAATATGCTTTTAATGATTAGTATTCAAAATTTTATATTGTTTAAATACTAGCAGCCTATTTGTTGGGTTTTACATTCATGTTGATTTGAATTGATGATACCATAGCGACACTCTACATGGAATAATCTGAGAACTCTCTATCACATTAGCATCAATACGGCTGTTTGTTAAAATGTGTTCTGGGTTCCAAAGAATTTACTTTAAAATAAACTATTGGGTAACAATGAATTTTGAAACCCAAAACAAAAAAATTCATACAGAAATAATAAGAGAAATCTATTTCTATTCTTTTATTCAACAAAGTTTGAAACATATTCTGTAACATAAAAATTACATCTTCACAATCTTCTTTGTTTGTTTGTTTGGTTTTTTTGGCTATGCCACTCGGCTTGTTGGATCTTAGTTTCCTGACCAGGAATTGAACCCGAGCCCTTGGCAATGAAAGTTTGACTTCGTATTATTTGCTTGGCATTGATCTAAGCAATGGAGATATGTCAGTTAACAAGTGTAGACTTATTCTCAGGAAACTTACGTTCTAGGAGGATGAAAAACACAAATGTAGCCAAACATAAATGCTATATAGTGAGAGGTAGTGATAGTGCTGAGAAGAAAATTAAGGCAGGACAGGAGACATAAATTAATGAGGGAGAGGGTCAATCATGTAGATGAGTGTTCAGAGGAGTCCTATCTGGGGAGGGGAGGTTTGAGCCCAAGACTGACCAAAGCTCAGCAGCAAACCCAGTAAGCAAGGGAAACCATTTATCAAACAGGTGGGAGTTCTTGGGAACAAGTTTTTCTAGGCATACTCCAAAAAAAAAAAAACGCAAGAAAATGAAATATGCTGAAATGGGGTAAGAAAAGGGAAACATTAGGAAGAAATTAGGGTAGTGGACTGTGGCTAGGTCACATGAGGCATCACAGGTCATAGTAAGACCTTTGTATTTTATTCAGAGCATGATGTAAAACCATTGGAAGGTTGAGACTAGGCACTTGGCAGGATATGTGATATCTATTCTATTTCATATAGTTCACTCTTGCCTTTTAGAGACGATAAGCTATGAGAGGGGTAGAAAGGGAGACAGAGCTCATTATTTCTTGGCCCAATTGCTTTCATATCCATGGTCTCCTTTTTTGAGTTCTCTTCTATATCACTGGAGGAATGGGACGGACACTTGATGCTTTACTTTATGGCCTCTTTATGAAACAGCTAGGCAAAACACTAAGCCAGGTCATTAAAAAAAAACTTCTTTCTCTCTGCTTCATCCACTAATCATGATCTGAGTGAATTACAGTGGTTCTGCATCAGCAAAGAACATACTTTTGGGTTTAGGTTATGCCACTTCATTTCCCTATGGATGGGAAATTCTCTAGAGTGATTTGTCTAGTTAGATTTTGATTGAAACAAGGGGTGAAATGTGCAGCAGGATGACTGTCAGACAATTTCAGTCACCTAGACAAGAGAAGAACAAGTTGAACAAGTTCCTGTAACAAACAGACAAGAAAAAAATGATGAGATTTGGGATCTCCTTTGAAAGCAGAACTTACAGGGCATGTGAAAAGATTGAATGATTGGTGAAGTCAAATAAAAGAAGTTTTAAGGTTTCAAAGTTTAGTTTGAAAAACGGGGTAAAGGCAATATTGTTGATAAATATGGGGAAGACTGAGTAGGGAAAAACATTAGACCATTCAGATATGACCTAAATAAAGTCCCTTACAATTATACAGTGGAAGTGACAAATAGATCCAAGGGATTAGATTTGATAGAGTGGCCGAAGAACTATGGATGGAGGTTCATGACATAGTACAGGAGACAGTGATCAAGACCATCCCTAAGAAAAAGAAATGCAAAAAGGCAACATGGTTGCCTGAGGAGGCCTTACAAATAGCTGAGCAAAGAGGAGAAGTTAAAGGAAAGGAGAAAAGGAAAAATATATCTATTTGAATGCAGAGTGCCAAAGAATAGCAAGAATAGATAAGAAAGCCTTACTAAATGATCAACGCAGAGAAATAGAGGAAAACAATAGAATGGGAAAGACGAGAGATCTCTTCAAGAAAATTAGAATATTTTATGTAAAGAGGGGCACAATAAAGGACAGAAATGGTATGGACCTAACAGAAGCAGAAGATATTAAGAAGAGGTGGAAGAATACACAGAAAAACTATGCAAAAAAATGTTTTAATGACCCAGATAACCATGATGGTATGATCACTCACCTAGAGCCAGACAACCTGGAGCATAAAGTCAAGTGGGCCTTAGGAAGCATCAATACAAAGAAAGTTAGTGGAGGTGATGAAATTCCAGCTGATCTATTTCAAATCCTAAAAGATGATGCTGTGAAAGTGCTGCACTCAATTTGCCAGCAAATGTGGAAGAAAGTTCAGCAATGGCCACAGGACTGGCAAAAGTCAGTCTTCATTCCAATCCCAAAGAAAGGCAATGCCAAAGATTGCTCAGACTACTGCACAATTGCACTCATCTCACATGCTAGCAAAATAATGCTCAAAATTCTCCAAGCGAGGCTTCAACAGTACATGAACTGAGAACTTCCAGATGTTCAAACTGGCTTTAGAAAAGGCAAAGGAACCAGACATCTAATTGCCAACATCCATTGGATCATAGAAAAAGCAAGAGAGTTCCAGAAGAACATCTACTCTGCCTTATTGTCTATGCCGAAGTCTTTGACTGTGTGGATCACATTAACTGTGGAACATTCTTAAAGAAATGGGAATACCAGACCACCTTACCTGCCTCCTGAGGAACCTGTATGCAGGTCAAGAAGCAACAGTTAGAACAGGACATGGAACAACAACAGACTGGTTCCAAGTTGGGAAAGGAGTATATCAAGGCTGTATATTGTCACCCTGCTTATTTAACTTCTATGCAGAGTACATCATGCAAAATGCTGGGCTGGATGAAGCACAAGCTGGAATCAAGATTGCCAGGAGAAATATCAATAACCTCAGATATGCAGATGATACCACCCTCATGGCAGAAAGTGAAGAAGAACTAAAGAGCCTCTTGATGAAAGTGAAAGAGGAGAGTGAAAAAGCTGGCTTAAAACTCAACATTCAGAAAATGAAGATCATGGCATCCAGTTCCATTACTTCATGATGGGGAAACAAGGGAAACAGTGAGAGACTTTATTTTGGGGGGCTCCAAAATCACTGGCAGATAGTGACTGCAGCCATGAAATTAAAAGACACTTGCTCCTTGGAAGAAAAGCTATGCCCAACCTACACAGTATTTTAAAAAGCAGAGACATTACTTTGCCAATAAAGGTCCATCTAGTCAAACCTATGGTTTTCCTCCTAGTCATGTGTAGATGTGAGAGTTGGCCTATAAAGAAAGCTGAGCACTGAAGAATTGATGTTTTTGAACAGTGGATTGGAGAAAACTCTTGAGACTGCAAGGAGATCAAACCAGTCAATTTTGAAGGAAATCAGTCCTGAATATTCACTGGAAGGAATGATGCTGAAGCTGAAGCTCCAATACTTTGGCCACCTAATGTGAAGAACTGACTCATTGGAGAAGACCCTGATGCCAGGAAAGAGTGAAGGCAGGAGGAGAAGGGGACAACAGAAGATGAGATGGTTGGATGGCATCACCGACTCGATGAACATGAGTTTGAGCAAGATCCTGGAGCAGGTGATGGACAGCGAAACCTGGCATGCTGCAGTCAATGGGTTCGCAAAGATTCAGACATGATTGAGCGACTGAACTGAACTGAACTGAGGCAGAAAGAGATTAAAAGGGAAGGTAATAATCAATCAAGAATTTTGTTTGGTAAAAGTCGACCTGATGTGACCGTTTCATGTATAGAGGATGTTCAAGTTGATAGTGAAAAATATAAATCCAGGGTTTAGGAAATCTCTTCAGTTTAGAGATATGTTAGATGGATGGGTGGGTTTGGATTATTGGTATAATAAATTCATGAAATTTGAAAAGATATCCTAGGAGCTGGCAAAACACAGAGAAAAATCGATGACTGAAGACTAAACCCTAATGCACTCATATTAGAAATTAGAGGGACAAAAAGAGAACATTGTAGGAGACTGGAAAGGCATGATTTGTAGCAGGAGGAAAAAGAGAAAAGCAGTATTCTTGGAATCAAGTGAAGAAAGCTTTGATACCTGTGATATTTAGCTGATGAAATTTTTGTGTCATTTATATCCTTCCTTCTTTTCTCTCTTTTTCTATCTCCCCTTTCCTTCCTATTTTTCACATTTCTTTATACAGTTATTTAACCAATATAAGCTGAGAGTTTGTTAAATGTACTATGGTAGTTAATTCAGAATTCAGATACTGCAGGCCTTGAATAAGAATTGTTAATAGTAGTCTCTTGGACAAGAGTCAATTTTCACAGACTATTCTGTTACACGAAGAATGATAAAGTTTATTTTTAGAAAACAAGGTATAACTTAACCTAGAAAACAAACCCATTGTCCTACATTTTAGGAAAAGAATAAGATTTATACCTTGCTATACACTTTATTTGCATGTACCCATACAAAAATATGTATATCTGCATACTCACAGCATCTTGCAAAAAAAAATGTAAAATAATGTTTTCTCATTATCTAACTTAACTAACTTAATTTTTTTTTGCTTGGAAATGGCAAATGCAATAGAGAATCTTCTGCAGAGCTCCTTATTCCTTTGTGACAATCTGAGGGTTAAATTAAAGGAGACTTTAGCTCCTTGTCCTTGGCTCAGAGAAAAGCTATATGGAACCTCCATTTATTTCATCATATTCCTTTTGCTCTTTCCTCTTTTAAAACTAGCATGTAGCCTTCATTTTTCTTATCCGCAGCCAAGATGCACCTCAAAAGTGAAGGGATATCTAGAATATGGTTTGAATCTAATTCTTAAAATCAAAGATAGGTAAGCTCCAAGGTTAAAATTGGAAAGCTCAGGAAATCCTAAGTGCAAACACCACCTTTCAATCAACTGCAAATCACTTCCTGCTCCCTTGTCTCTGAAATGCAGGATTGCAGCCTCACTGCAATTTTTCTTTCTAAATTAAGAAGCACATTTCAGGTGTCTAAGAAGCAGCTGAGTGAGGCAAGGGATTTTAAAACTGGATTCCATTCAGCTCTGCTACTGGTTCATTTTATCATTACTTTTTCACAAGTGGGGGTGAGAATTTTAGAATTTAATGAAGGTCATTAAAGGAAAAAAATGGCAGAAAATGGAACTGGATATTTTAGAGTAAAAAATAGGAAAATCGAGAAAGTATAATATGCTATTAAAATTCTATACTTTTAATTCATTTCCCCCGGCATAATTATGAACTACACATGACAAATAAGATGCATTAAAGAGACTGAACCCTGTAAAATAATTATATTTAACTACAGAACTTAACCACAGAACTTTTTGCATTCAACCTTTTTGAAACCATTAAAAGCTTGTGCTTATATGTTTATAGTCTTTAATCACCGGAATTGGGAATTAAATGCAGCAGAAAAGACAAGAACCAGAACGTGGTGTTAACCTGCTGTTAGCTCATGGGAACAGCCAAGCCTCTTGAACAAAATGCAAAATATGTATTTTAGCCTTTTAATAACAGCAGGTGCTATTGTGGTTAAATTTATTCCTGGAGAATATATACTCAGAGTGTGCCTAAAGAAATTCAATCCACAGAAGATTTTAGTGACCTCAGACAAAACTAGCTATATTTAGCTATGTTTAAAAAAGATCAGACAAAAGAATAACCTTTCCACCTTAATTTCTCTCATTAGAAACCATATCTAGCAGAGACCAAGATTTTTGTAAGGCTTTTCATCTGGCCAGTTTGCTTGTATAGTGATGATGTATGGCAAATGGTCTCCAGTGAAGGTCAAAGAGTCAAGAATTAAAACCAAGATGAACAAAAGAAAAAAAGAGAGAGAGAAGGAGGGAGAGAACACACAGAGTCTTGTAAATACCTAGAAAACATAGATAAAGATTGGAACCTTGTTATTGTATTTATTCATTAGGGAATTAATGCCATTCTGAGATGACATGTCTATGCCCCATTTAGGCCACCTTGAGGTTTGAATCCCAACTATAGTATTAGAATTACTCATCCCCTCCCCTTGAGTTTCACTGATTTTCATTTCTTCATAATGTGACAACATCAGAGAAGACAGTGAACTGCTTTCAGGTGTTGAAGAGGAAAAGGAAATATGTGTATTCGCACTGAGGATCATAAGTAGATACTGGCTGCGAAAGGCAGACTCTATGAGGGCATATGGTCCCTGACACTTCATTCTCACATCTTTCTGTAATCCTTTGCTTTAAGTTAGGCTGGGTTTGGTTACTTGCTTCTAATGAATTGAATACAGCAGAGGTGATGAGATGTCAATTCAAAGATCAAGTTTTTAAAAAAAATTATGGCTTTCATTGTGGGATCTTTCTCTCAGAATCTGTACTCTGGGGGGAACTAGCTGACATGATGTGAGAAGCCCCACTGAGAAAGTCAAGTGGTAAGAAGCTGATATTTCCAGACTTCACCTAGCAAAGACCTGAGACCTGTGAACAGCCCCCTGGGGGGACTTCAAAGTGGATTTCCTTCCAGTTGAGTCCTGAGATAACTGCAGCTCCAGGAAACACCTTGATTGTAGACTCCTGGGAAACTAAGTCATAAACACCCAACTATGCCACGTCAAGATTCTTGATTCACAGAGAGAATTCATGTTTTTAAATTTGTTAAGTTTTGGGGTCATTTGGGGTAAATTTGGGGGTGATCTATAGCCAGCAATAGATAACTGAAATAGCATTTTTCAGGTTTTCCATTGAGTTTTCCATTCTACCTTTCCTTGATAAAATATGGAATTTACTTCCATTAAAAATTATTTAAGATAATTATTTTCTAATGAAATAAAGATACTGAAATATTGCCCACCATATACAGTAGCTCATTCATTTATTATGTACTATTAAAAAAAATATCTCTTTAAGATCTCTGTGAAATAACAATTCATTTCTGAATTCTGGGCTCTGTTTTCCACCCTCCTCTGCATCCATTTAGTCCAGCATAGAGACATCACTGAATTTAACTATCAATTAACATGGAAATGGCAACCCACTCTAATGTTTCTCAGGGAAATCCTATGGACAGAAGAGCCTGGTGGGCTATACAGTCCATGGGGTCACAGAGAGTCAGACAGGACTGAGTGACTAACCTTAAAAATATATATATTTAAAGGAGTTGAAATCTATTCATCTGTTTTCTTTATTAACACTAGGAGTTTATGATGAACACAATTTCCCATTAAATTAAGGCAGCATAGTAAATGGGATAGAATGATTTCAGGAAAAGTTATTAAAGTAACTTTAACCTGAATTAGCCTAATAAATATAGTTTGTCCTTCTTTATTTTTCCTTGTCTATGCTATTATTTATTCTTTATTTGTGGCATTATAATTAGTCTTAGAAAGAGACATTTCTTAGATACCTAGATGAATATTCTGAAAAATTTTTGCTAGAGTGATAAGAAAAAAGCATAATTTTCTAACTTTTTTCCAACTGTGTAGATGTAAAATCTTTCCAAAGGAAGAGAATCATTATTCTTTGCAGTAGCAAAATAATTTTCTCAGAAAAGAAAGTGTTTTATCCACAGACAAACTAGCTTTTGCATAATCCTTTGACACAAGGCACTCTGAAGGGGAGGGAAGAGCCATACTACAGCTGAAGGTGGCATCCAATTGTATAATGGCTGGGTATCTCCTCCTTACCATGGTAACTGACAAACCTTTAGCTAGATTAACAAAGAAAAAAGGAAGAATACTCAAATAAATAAACGATGAAAGAAGGAACATTACTTATGCCACAGAAATAAAGGAATCATACGGTCAAACCAATCAATCCTAAAGGAAATCAACCCTGAATATTCATTGGGAGGACCGATACTGAAGCTGAAACTCCAATACTTTGGCCACCTCATGCGAAGAGCCGACTCACTGGAAAAGACCATGCTGGGAAAGATTGCAGGCGGGAGGAGAAGGGGACGACAGAGGATGAGATGGTTGGATGGCATCATAGACTCAATGGACATGAGTTAGAGCAAACTCCAGGAGATACTGAAGGACAGGGAAGCCTGGCATGCTGCAGTCCATGGGGTTGCGAAGAGTTGGACACAACTTAGCGACTGAACAACAAAACCTGCTATAAACAATTATACCAACAAACTGGGTAACATAGAAGAAGTGGATACTTTCCTAGAAACATAAAACCCACCAAGACTGAATCATGAACAAAGTTGAAAGTCTGAAGATACTGATGTACAAGTAAGGAGATTGGTTTAGTAATCTAAAACCTCTTAACACAGAAGAGTTCAGGTCAGATAGTTTCACTGGTGAATTTTACCAAACATTTAAAGAAGAATTAATACCAATTTTTCACAAATGCTTCCAAAAAATTGAAGAAGTGGGAGCAATTACAAACTCATTTATGAAGCCAGCATTACCCTGACTGAAAAGATAGATAGAGACACCATAGAAAGTATCCCTTTGTGTCCTGAAGTAAGTGTCTTGGAAGCTACAGTTCAGCATCCCCATGTTGGCTAGTCGGTGGCTATTGTATGTTCCCCTCTTTAGATGGAGCTCAAGTTCTCAGGCACCTTCTAATGAGATAGTTCCTGCCAGCCAAAGATGATCTCTGGAAAAGTGTATAGTTGTACCTCCTAATGGTTCACAGTCACAGCTAATAAATGCATTGCCTCAGTAAAGTGAATCTGGGCAAACTAAGCCTCTCTCAAAAGGGAGCTGATAAGCCTGAGTCAAACCTTGATTTTTTTCTGTATTCATTTTACTCCAGCAGCTAATATCCACATTTCCTGAGTTTGTATCAGCCTAAGATCAACTTATGTATTAGATTTTCATTTTGAGTCATGGTGACTTGAATAAGGGAAGCAAGGAGAAATTAAGGAAGCTTTATATCAGTAGCAACTTTATCATTACCAGGAGTAGTTCATGGTTGGTTCTACTTTAACTGGATGTCACAATTGCCAGTCTCTGAACTTATGCCTTTCCGTTATTATTTTCTTATAACTAATATCCAGGATTATACCATCTTCTCTATTTGTTGTGCCTCCAATCCATTGTTGCTATGAGAGCCCACTCATATCTTGCTGTTTAGGTCTTCATTCAATGTTTACCCTACCCTTTTGGATTTTGCCTAGAACTCACCTGCAAAATCCTGTTTGGACTATTTCCTCTGTTAAGAATTGATATTTCCCTGTGCACAATTAAGTCATATAGTTAGTCTTGAACATACTACCCAATCCTTTGGAACTGCTAGACTCTAGGCTCATGCTTCCCAGGTCCTACAACCAGTAACTCTCAGTGATGACAGTATCTTTCTTTTCAGAGGCCCAATTATGTTGGAGAGGGCACTAATTTATAATTGTAAATAGCCATAAAATATTCTGAGATGCAGAACATTCAATTATACAGAGAAGGGTGTTCCTACATTTTTAAACCCCTTGGGAACTCTTTACTTGCCCATTGCAACTCCCATAAGTGTCAAAAAGACCACAGTCTGCAAATTAGAAAGTGAGAAACCACCTCTTGAGGCAGCTGAGTCCTGGGTGAACTGCAAGGAAATGCCTTTACCTGAAAGCCAAATAATCATGGTAAAAGGGCAGGGAGCTCTGGTGAGAATTCACTGAGAGTTAGGGGGACCATGGATTTTATAAAAGTAAATCTTTTACTTTCTAATATCTTACACTGAGTACATTGATGTTACTTATATTAAAAAAAATCTTTTGTGAACTTGAATTTGGATTTCCTTATAGGGAATAGTAACAATACTAATAATAGCAGCAAAATATAACAATAATAACAAAAGATGAAGCAGCAGCAGCTGTCACTGTCACTAAAGAACAAAGATAAAACTAAAGAACCAAATACAAGGCCAACAACAACGGTGAACAGAGGTAGTAGCAATTGTAATAATAAGAAGAAAAAGAAAAAGGAGAACTAGTAATAATAAACAGTAAATCCCACAGCATCCTGACTTCTCTATTGAATTCTTTTTTGTCCAAGTTGCTAGCACACTTCTACATGAGAAGAGCTTATTATGTGTCAGGCATGCTATATAATGGAGACACATACAAAAAATTCATGAGACATTTTTCTTGTAATTATTGGGCTTAGAGTTTAGTAAGGGGAGGTGAAACATGGTAAAAAAAATTGCCTGTTATAAAACGTTACATTTGAATTATTATGTCCCCACAGAGGAACAAGACAGGAAGTATGAAGGCAAGAACTCTACATGGGTCGAATAAAGAAAGCTTTCATAGACTAGGTGATTCAAGGTAAATCTTATAAAACCTTTCTTCCTGTTCTCTAAGTTTTTGATTATGTAAAGCAAATGAGAATTGTTTCTATTGCCTTTGCTGATTTAGGAGAGAAGGAATATAAATAAGTTAGCTCTAGAGGTAAAGAAAACCAAAGGTAAGGTATGGCACTGTGTCAGTGTGGAGGTGGTGGTGATATTTGAGGTGTTGAACCAAAATACAAAGGCTTTGAGAAAAGAGAGAAAATGTTTGCATTAGAGAAGGCTTCAGAATGATCCTCTTGACTGAAATGGCAGGATTACTGCCTGAAAGCAGATGTTATGCCTAAAGTTATTAGTCCTGAAAAGAGAGCTACTGCTGGACAAAAAATTACAAAAATTGCTAATTATTCTTCCCTTTGAAGTTGTTAGAAAACTGTATTATTTTGCCTAATGCATTCAGGAATCCAACCCATTACTGCTTGCAAATAGTATGGGTCTTTTTGAAAGCTGAATGAGCAACTTTCATTAGAAGATAAGTTCCTCTGTGTGCATAGAGTTTACTCTCTGGTAAGAGAGACACAATTTAAAATTATACAATGTACACACACACAGTTACATAACTATGTGACTTATCTTTTGACATATGACTTGTGCTTTAACTCATCCAGAGTATCTTAATGGAGATCCTACCTTATCCTGGAACTGTTAGATTCAATGGGGAATGTGAGAATGAATCAGAAAGATTCCATTCTGCAGAAAATGTCAGTTCAATTGGATCAATAGGGCACATGCTCCTGCTGCTACTGCTGTTGCTAAGTCACTTCAGTCATGTCCGACTCTGTGTGACCCCATAGACAGTAGCCCACCAGGCTCCCCCGTCCCTGGGATTCTCCAGGCAAGAACGCTGGAGTGGGTTGCCATTTCCTTCTCTAATGCATGAGAGTGAAAAGTGAAAGTGAAGTTGCTCAGTCGTGTCCGACTCTTTGCGACCCCATGGACTGCAGCCCACCAGACTCCTCCGTCCATGGGATTTTCCAGGCAAGAGTACTGGAGTGGGGTGCCATTGCCTTCTCTGAATAGGGCACATAACTAATGATAATTCAAAATGCAGAAAAAGTAAGTGCCATAAGAATATAGATTATACTGTAGGATTCCTGAGAAGAAAGAGTTTACATTTTAGTGGGAGAAATAAATACATCCCGATGGAGAAGTTGACAAATGATCTAAATCTTGAATAGAGTTCATAGTTTGGATGTGTGTGCAAGGGTAGACTGAGTGTGAAGTGTGAATAAGGCAGTTTGTTAGTATGCTGGGGCTTCTGTAACAAAGTATCACAGACCCAGGGACTTAGACAATAGCAACTTATTTTCTCACAGCTCTTAGCACTAGAATTCTGAGATAAAGATATTGGCAGGGTCAGTTCCTTCTGAGAGCCATGAAGGAAAGTTCTATTCCAGGGCTGTCTCCTTGGCTTATAGACGGTTGACTTCTTCCTACATCTTCAAGTGTCTTCCTTCCATGCACGTTGGTGTCCATATTTTCTTTGTAAGATCACAGTCTTATTGGATGAGGGCATACCCTAATGACTTCATTTTAGATTAATTCTCTCTCTAATGATCCTGTTTCTAAATATGAGCTCATTTTGAGGTAATGGGGTTAAGACCTCAACATATGAATTTTGGGGAAAACATAACTCAGCCTATAACTGGCAGTGAGGAAAAGCATTATAGGATATATAAAGAGAATGTTGACTTTTAGCTTGACTAAAATATGATTGCATAAACTAACTCAAAAATAAGGCTAGGCAAAAGACTGAAGCCAGATTGTATAGACTGAATATCAACCTAAACGTTTGGACATGATTCCTCAAGCATTAGGGAACCAGAAATGAATCTGAGCAAGGGAGTAACATAATAAATACAAAATTATTGCATGTTTACAGTAAGCCAGACACCATACCAAGGGTTTTAACTTACCAACTCACCTTATTCTCATCTCATTTTGATCTTTACAGCAACACCTTTAATCAGGCTTTAGTAGTTTCATTTTACAGAGTAATAAACTAAGATTTAAAAAAGTATTACAGCTTATGAGTAACAGAGCAGGAAAACTTAAAGTCTTCAAAATCTGGCATCATATCTAGTAAGATATTTTTAATCTCAGACATTGTAGTTTTATCTCTAGAATTTCAATTTGTGTTTTTTTTCAATATAACATCAGTGTGTCTGATTCAATTTTGGACATAGTAGCCATAATAACTTTTATATCCTTGTCTTGTAATTCTTATATCTGTCACCCAATTGTGGGTCAGTTCCAAGTGATTGATTTGTCTATCATTTCTCATATTTTCCTGCTTCTTTGTATGCCTGGTAATCTTTGACTGCATACCAGACATTGCAGGTTTTACCTAGTAGTATTCTGGATGTTTTTTTATAAATATTTTTGACATTTACTTGGGGATGTAGTCAAATTAATTAGAAGTGGCTTGATCTTATTTTGGGTCTTGCTTTAACATTTGTTAGGTGAAGAGTGGAGGAGGGCTCAGACTAGGCCAAATTATCCCCCATTTCTGAGGCAAGACCCTCTCTGCACTTTGTACTCTGCTTCAGTCTTGAGATTTTTCCAGTCTGGCTTATGGCAACAGGCACTGTCCTCCCTGCGCTTCCCGGGTGGCTCAGCTGGGAGAGAATCCACCTGCAATGTGGGAGCCCTGGGTCTAATCCTCTGCAGTGATTCCCTGGCCTCAGGCAGTTTCCTCAAATGTCTGTACTGATCAGCGCACTGCTAACTGCGCAAGGGTACCATCTGCAAAGCTGGATACCATCTGCAAAATGGATTTCTCTGTGTGTGTAGATCTCTCCTCCTTAGCATCCATCCTGAAAACTCTAGACACTTTAACTGCGCTTTAACACTTTGATCCATCTCTTCACCTTGGGGTATGCAAAAGGCTTAGTGCAGACTCCTTCCTGCATCATGGCCCGGGAACACTCCAAGACCCTGAGCTGGAACACCTGTGGATCTCACTGCATTTGTCTCTGAGTTCTCAGGAATCATCATCCTTCATTTTCTGGTGCCCCAAGTCTGCAAACTGCTACTTAAATGTTTTGTAAGGATTTTGTCTGTCTCAGAATGAAGAGTAAATTTGACCGCTTTCTCATGATCTCGATCAGAAGCGGAATCAACCTAGGTGTTTTAATGTTAAAATTTTAGGATGTAAGGTAGAAGAGTAAAGTGGGCAGTGGAGTCCTAAAATTAAAAAAAAAAAAAAAACACACACATAAGGCAGATCACCAGGAGATACATGGATCAGGGTACAAAGGGTGGAGCAAGCCAGGGAGACAAGCATACATGGTCTCTTTTTCCAGAGAGAACAGCGGGGAGAAGGTGGCTGCTTCGTAAGGCTGAACCGTGAGACTTCTAGGACCCTAGGATTCCCACCCTGATCTAAAATTAAGTCTTCAAGGAGGAACCCTTCTTTCTTTCCTTTCCTCTTCTTTTTCTTTCCTGTCAGTGCACAGGTTGGTCAAGTAGCCGTTTCATCCTCATCTTTCTTTCCCTTGCCGTGAAAACACCACTCTAAATGGGTAGGGCATCTGATGTTATTTTAGTTGCCATTTAATGATAATTTAATATTATCACCTTCTTGTTGCTAATGTGCTGAAATGAATTTCAGTATCCCTTCTATATCTGCTAGAAGTCCACTTATGAATATGATACTAATTAAGAGTGACATTATAGTTGCAGTCCTCAAGAATGATGTGTAAATAATTTTTAAAAATTAAATTATATTTAAAATATATTAGGGTATCTTGGTTTTTAAAATATAATTTAAAACTTTGACTTTTTTTTAAAGAGTGATTTTATCTGAATTATCACTTTGAGGAAATACAGTATCCTCTCAATATCAGTTGAGATTGGTTCCAGGATCCCTGTGGATACCAAAATGCCCAGATGCTCAAGTCTCTTATATAAATTGGTATAGTTTTTTTTTTTTTGCAAATAATCTGCACACACCTTCCCATATAATTTAAATCATCTCTAGATTACTTATAATGCCTAATATCTAGTTACTGTAATTACTTATAATACCTAATACATAATACAATGTCAGCTCCATGTAAATAGCTGTAAATACAATGTAAATGTTATGTGAACAGTTGCTAGCCTGGGGCAAATTCAAATTTTGCCTTTTGAAATTTTCTGGAAATTTTTCTTGGAATATTTTCAATTTGTTGTTGGTTAAGTCTGTGGGTGCAAAGTTCACAGATACAGAGGATTAACTGTGTAGCATTTTGTATTGTATTATTTCCAGGCTCATATAGACCTGCCCTTATTCAGTATGTCTACTATATTTCTTATTAGTAATTTTTGTGATAAAGGTTAGATGTATCTACTACATATACTACAAATACATATACTGTATTTGTTGTTATTTAGTCTCTAAGCCATGTCTGACTCTTTGCGACCATGGACTGTAGCCCGCCAGGCTCCTCTGTCCATGGGATTTTCCAGGCAAGAATATTGGAGTGGGTTGCCGTGTATGCTGCTGCTGCTGCTGTCGCTTCAGTCGTGTCCATACCTACCTCATTATTTGATATAATCTAGAAATCTTCTCATGGGAGGGATTTCTTAAATTATGATTAAATTTGGAAATTGGACCTTATTTTGTTTTTCATTTAAATGAATTAAATTGAATGAAGACTATACCTTGCTCAATCACATAACTGTAATTTCTGACACTTTACAGGTAGATCATGTAAACACAGAGAGGTACCAATTTGGTAGGTCAAACATCTGAAATCTGAGAAAACACTTTTTGCTATTTTAACGGGTTTTTTGTTTTCCCACTCTTGAAATACTAAAGGCAGGATTAATTGAATTCCTATATAGTTAACACTATACAATTGATGGGGCTTCCCTGGTGGCTCAAAGGTTAAAGCGTCTGCCTCCAATGCAGGAGACCCAGGTTTGATCCCTGGGTTGGGAAGATCCCCTGGAGAAGGAAAAGGCAACCCACTCTAGTATCCTTGCCTGGAGAATCCCATGGAAGGAGGAGCCTGGCAGGCTACAGTCCATGGCGTCGCAGAGAGTCGAACACGACTGAGCAACTTCACTTTCACTTTCATACAATTGACAGATATAGATAAAATAATATATTTGATATTTACTTAATATAATTAATGTTTATTATATTAATAGAACGGATAGTTTTGATATGTATATGTATATATATCAATGTTTGAATGGTTAACACAAACATTCTTTGACTATACACACTTAGCATTAAAATGCTTCAAATTTCCCATTAATTTTCTTGTGTTCTACTCAATTAAGAGACAATAATGGAAGTCTTTGGGGTACTTTAAAAAAAATCACATTCTTATAAAATATCATGAAAAGTTTTGATACTTTAATGTATAAATGACACATGAAATTATACAACACAAGTCTTACACAAATAACACCAAAAGCTAACAGGTGATGTTTTTCCTGTTATCTTATATATGCTTATATTTTTGGAGGTTAGGTAATTGTGATATATTGACAAAATAAAAGTTTCACTATTTTTTAAATTCTTTATTTTCAAGAATTTAAATGTTATGTCATAGATAAGGGGATGCTGTAAGAAAATCATCCCCTATACACATTTCCATACAGAAAATAGAGCAAAGGTGCTTTGCTTGCTTATGTTTTTATTCCTCCTCTGCCTATATCCTCTGTCCTGCTTGACAATGAATGATTGAATAGAATGGCCAAAAGTGGTTCCATTTCCTTTGTGCCTTGTTCGATGTGAAGATCTTACAGCCTGAAGCAATATCTCCTTTAGAAAACAGGTAATTATTTATAGAGTGCATCCATCCTGTGATTGCAAGGGAGAATTCCAGGGTTTTTGTAAAGGCAAAAATATCATTTTCAGATCTACATTGAGGTCATTCAAAGCTCAATGCTAAGCAGAAGAAAAATTAAGCAGCCATAACTTTTAGATCCTAGACTGAAAGATGCTACATAAGCTGAAATTTGAATTTTTTGTTACCTAGTTAATAGTGACAGACTAATAAAATACACTGCTTAAAGAATAAAAAAGATAAATATGATTCTTATACTTACTAAATAATAGCTGACCAAAGGAGACTGTGAAAATGTTTATATTTTATAAAGTTACAATATAATTAATTCATATCAATTTAGTGGATTAAAATTTTGCTTTTTCGTCAGCAAACTTTCTTTCCTTCAGTCCACACTTGCATTTCATTTAGTCAGATTTTTAAAAAAATCTCTATCCAACTTGAAAATTTTGATGTGACTTTGGTGGTATACATTATTTCTTCAAGTTAATTCAAGGTTTCCCAGGACCTATATGTATAAAAATATGACAACTGCAAAACTAATTTGGCAGATTTGTCTTTTAAGTGCTGTATGTACTATGGGATTTGAGGATCAGGTATGGGGTGTGAATGCTGTAACATTCAGTCACAGGCTTGATATGCCTGGTCTATTCACGTTCATGGTCATGCAGGAAACCAGACAGGCAAGAGCAAGGAGCTTTAGCACAGAATTAGAGAGCAATCTGGCTAGCTCTCTAAGGGGGAAAGAAAAATCGAAGTGAAAAAAGAGGAGTGTTGGGGGATGGGTAGAAGAGATAACACCACAGATGAAGAAGAAAATAGTTCTTTTCAAAGATATCCCAGAGATTACTAATTTCTCTAAATATTTATGCTTGTGAAAATGAAAGTGCATAGTAAATTATTCAAAGGACACCGGAAACTCTCAGGCACACATTTTTAATATAAGGTGGGGGAAAAGAAGTAGAATCTTGAGCGTGAAAAATATTTCATTACAAAAATATGATTTGTCCACGAGGCAGGTTTCTTTAAGCTCTCAGAGTTCACTGCACATCCTCAGCAATTTAGTGGGCTCTGCCGCAGAATCATCATAAATCAATGAGAGAATGTCTTGAGCCGTGGGGAATTAGCGGGCTTGTTTACGTATGAGGAAACTCAGAGCACTTCCCCTTGGAAACCTTTTATGAGACCACAGGCTTACTTGTCTGAGACACACCTATGTCTAGGCAGTGGTAGCTCTGGCTAGATCATGTTGGTTTTCTCTGTATTTTCTCTGACTGAAGGACAA
Source organism: Ovis canadensis (assembly GCF_042477335.2). NCBI lineage: Eukaryota > Metazoa > Chordata > Mammalia > Artiodactyla > Bovidae > Ovis > Ovis canadensis. The sequence continues at coordinate 37,124,789 of NC_091250.1, read as the reverse complement.
TTGTTATTTAGCCAAATTCTCTCTCCTATTTGGACAGGGACCTCTAAATTAGCTTCTAGTTGTATGGACCAGACCCAATGCTGTAGATTACAATTAATATTATTAGTGCCACAACACATAAGAATCCAAATTTGTTTAAGAGAAGGGAGTGGAGGAGGTCTATTTTTGAAATAATAGATATAATCAGAAATTCTCCAATGGACTCCACCAGGGGGCAGCTACTTTGTGATATGCTCACAGTATTTACCTCAGAGCCACATACAGCTTGTCAGAAGTGTTCCCAGAGGCTACCCTTGTCCCTGTCACACCTCAATCTAACCCATCAGAAATCCTGCCTCAAATTCCTGTATTATGCAGCATCACATATGCCAGTAGAGGCACTAAAAGGAAAGCTAAATGTGGATCCTAGAGGAATTTTAGTATCAAGAAACTGGAAGACAGTTCTTAAAAGCCCCCGAAATGCTAGGCTATCACATAAAAGCATAGAACCTCTTTCACTAGATAGTGTTTATTATTATTATTTCCTGAAAGGAACTGAAATGATCCTGCAAGTGAAAATCTTCAAAGGAAAGAAAGTTACAATCCAAATAAACCAAACCTCTTTGGAAAAGAAGACTTTTAACATGAAGATTATTGAAAAGAGAGCAATGACTGTTTTGATGGCACTAATCTGATTCAACAGTGGCTAACATTTAACAAAATTTACTTGGATAATACTTTGAATGTGAAAGAGAGTAGTGAAAAAAATTGTAAAACCACGCCATTATAAGAAACCAGAAAGTCAAAGAAGCAAAGGGAACTGATTAACAATACCTCTCATACTTATACTGTGGTTTACTTTATGGTAATAAACCACTTTGCAAAGTACCATCCCTATGATGTGCCCACATCTGATATAGAATGACAATGGATAAACTTGCTTTTCCATTAAGAAGCTTGTGCATCCTGAGAAGGGCTTTACAATACATTAGTCAAGTCTACAACACCTGTGCTGTCAAAAAGTTTTTCTTTTCTAAATGTATAAATGCATGGTTAAAAAAGAAAACTCTCAACAAGCTGTTGAGAGGGATCTAGAAAGGTGTGGGGTGAAAAAATGCCTGTGATTTTCTTCAAACTAACAAAAATTTAAATAACAGTGTCTAATGTAATCAAAAGATGGCAAAACATGTCTGGACAAGCATAAAAAAGTTATTGTCACCGTGTAGTTTATACTCTATTGTACTAAATAATAATTGCAGTTAGCATATATCTGGGCTTCCCTGGTAGCTCAACTGGTAAAGAATCCACCTGCAATGCAGGAGAGTCCAGTTTGATTCCTGGGTTGGGAAGATCCCCTGGAGAAGGGATATGACTGAGAGACTAAAATACAAGCACATGGATTATAAACTGGACGTTGTGACTGATTTCAACCAAGGTGATGAAGTAATAGCCTAGGGATGTCAAAGCCAAAGTAATGGAAGAGTTTTGTGTCCCTGACACCTCTGAGTATCATGACAACTCTAAATCCCCCACCTGGAGTGCTTCATCATAGATTTCTTTTTATCTTGTTGAAGCCACTGTACTTTAGAACATCTTATCACCATGGCATAGCCTGTATCCTAATATAACTGGACAAGCATAAAAAAGTTATTGTTGCCATGCAATTTATACTATATTGTACTAAGTAATAATTGCAGTTAGCATATATCTGGGCTTCCTTGATAGCTCAGCTGGTAAAGAATCCACCTGCAATGCAGGAAACCCCAGTTCGATCCCTGGGTTGGGAAGATCCCCAGGAGGAGGGCATGGCAACTGACTCCAGGATTCTTGCCTGGACAGAGGAGCCTGGTGGGCTAGAGTCCATGGGGCTTCAAAGAGTTGGACATGACTGAGCAACTAAGCACAGCACAGCATATATCTAAGTTAACAGAAATATTGCCTGGATCCAACTATTGGTATCCTTAATTCTGAACTGCTATTGACCCTTAATTGGTTACTATGGAAAAACATGCTCAAATGTCTTAGTGACATGAGAGATATTGATTTGCAATGTCCTTTTCTCCTTCCAGTTTTATTGTGAAATAGGTAACATAAAGCACTGACTTGCATAAACCATGAAAAGATTACCACAGTAAGTTTAGTGAATCATCGTATATAGTGTCTGTGCTTAGTCGTGTCTAACTCTTTGCGGCTCATGGACTGTAGCCCGACAGGCGTCTCTGTCCATTGGATTATCCAGGCAAGAATACTGGAATGGGTAGCCATTTCCCTATCCAGGGGATCTTCCTGACCCAGGGATGGAACCCGGGTCTCCCACATTGCAGCCAGATTCTTTACCCTCTGAGCCACCAGGAAAAGTCCTTATAACCCATAAGAGTGGTGAAAGAAGCCCTATTTTTAAGGGTGAAATTCAGAGGGCTCACACTTCAATTCTTACGTATCATTGCTCAGAATTGGTCATGTGACCCTGGCTGTCAAGAAAGAAGACTGAAAGACGGGTGACCCACATACTTGATCACAATGCCTGTTTATAAAGCTGAAAAGACAACAAATATTGGTGAAGGCTTGGCAATCTCTGAAACAATAGTGTTTACATTTTGAAGGTACAGAAGGATGAATCAGATAGACATAGGTGTCTTATTTTAAAAATTCAAAATCATTCATAAGATTTTATATCAATTCAAGTTTTATGTAACTAAAAGCTTCTTTTGATTGATATTTTCTGGATTTCAGACCCAAGTAGAGCGTGGTCACTGGGCAGTTTGCAGCTACCCTACATGCAGCTATAAAGATTTCTTTTTATATCTTTGAATCTTTCTAACTTCATTTTTTGAATTTATGTCATTTATTTCTAATTTTGTTTTCAATTAACGGTAGGAACTCCATTTTTTTAAACAGTATTGAAAGTGTGAAATCACTTTAATGACCAAATAGTGAATAATTCATCATTACCAACTGCATGCCCAATGATAATAATAGAGGAACAGATATATATTATCAAACATATTTCCAAGATCAGAGTTTTTTGAGTTCTTTAAAATTTTTAAGATAAATAATACTTGTGTTATATAAACAATTACAAAGCAGGGAGAAAGATGGAAAATTCCAAATGATGCTAGGTTCATTTTAGAAGATCCTCATACAAGTACTGTTTCTTTCTGTACAGAGTGGACATGCAATAAAACTTTAATGATGTGAAAGTCATTAACCATGCAAATAATTTTTCATAATTTTTAAATTAGCTTCAAAATCCAAAGAGATATGGCTTCTATATATTAAGGATTATGATAACCATACATTTTCATTGTCAATGGTGGGGACACATTCTATCAGGGCTTATTAGTTGCTTTGGTTAAGTTATGAGCTATATTTGCTGTTGTTCAGTCACTATGTTGTGTCCACCTCTTTGCAACCCCATAGACTATAGCATGCCAGGCTTCCCCATCTTTCACTATCTCTCAGAGTTTGCTTAAATTCATGTCTATTGAGTCAGTGATGCTATCTATGAGTTAAGTTATGACTCCCCTAATCACTAAGAAAATCTCAGGGACAGAGGAGCCTGGTGGGCTGCCGTCCATGGGGTCGCAAAGAGTTGGGCACGACTGAGTGACACAATCACTAAGAAACCACTCCAACTTAGTGATTTAGAATTAGACAACTTCTTACAGTCCAAAAATTACCATACACTTGTTAAGCAATCAAAATTTTACTTCCAAGAGTGTAAAGATGTTTATCATTTTATCAATCACAAACCTATGGTTAATTAACTTATTTTAAACCAAAGCACAAAAGAAAACATAAAGTAGACATGATTTTTTTCCCCTTTTTTGTAAAATTTGTGCTAAATTTATTTTCTTACACATTCAGAATTTTGCTTAGATATCTATGTTCAAACCTCATTCCTATCACTACTCTGTTAAAAAGCTGAAAGGCCTGGTTTATCTTGTCCTGATTACTAGAATGCTCTTTCACTTCATCAGAAATCATGAGAATAGACCATTCTGAAATGAAAACTTCTTTTCATTATTTTCTTTGTTAATCTGCCTTCTTTGAGCTTCATTTTGGGACTGGATTCTTCTGTCTGGTAACCTTGAGTAACGAAACTTTGCTTTTACATTAGAACAAATCTCCCATTTGTCTTACTTTGGTTTTTCAGGACCCTCTTATAGCTAGAGTCATGTGTCAGTATAACTCAGCTAATGTTATAGCTTTTATAATTGATTAAAGATTTATAATTTTTTTAAATAAACAAAATGAATAAATAATTAACTCACATATAAACCAACAAAACATTATTTCTCAAGTAAAAAAATCCATTCAAAATTAAAATTAATGCATATGTATTTTATATTTTTATAACTTTTAAAAACACTTTTAATGATTTATATCATTATTTTCACAACAATAGCAATGAAAGAAAGCATGCAAAGAAGATATTTATTATCCCTGCTTTGGAGATAAAGCGTTTGGGGCACAAAAAATTCAATAATGGGACCAAGATTACTGAATAAATCAAGCCCGTGATGGTATTAGGACTTAGGGCTTCTAACTATGACCTCATGGATCTTTCCACTAGACTGATAATCTCCAATTTTTTATGCCTTTATAAGTAAAAGTCTAATTCAGTATTACCCCCAATATATGTGTACTGATTTATTTATAAGTTATATGCAGGTGTTATTACATTAATTCAGTATGTTTACTTTATTTAAAAAACAAAACAAATGCAAAATATATATATATATATATATATATATATATATGGAAGAAAATGAAATTTTCACTTTTTTTTTTAACATAGCTTACTGAATCATAAACTCTTCCCTCTAGGTAAACTCTGCCTACCTCGTTTGGAGTCCTATCCACAACCTCTTGCTGAGTTAAGACATTTGCAGTCTAAATTACACATGCAATATACTGATACCTGAAAGTACTAGATAAGAAAATGAGCACCCATTATTATGAAAATATGTTCTCTCCTTTGTGTGCTTCTCTCGTTTGCATCTCTTCATTTATGCCTTCACTTTTTGTTGTTATGAAACGGAGTCATATTTTTCCCTAGATACTGAGAACAACAGATATTAAAGTAGCAGCTTGAAAAAGTGTCCCCATGGCCCATTTACTAATGCCTTCTCCAAATCATCTTGCTCTTAAAGATCTTATGGGTCTTTCCAAAATCAAAAAAGGCAGTGCTTGTCTTTAACCAGACGTGACAGAGGGGGAAGTTCAACTAACGGTAAGTGAACACCCTCGACACAGTAGCAGGACAGCTGCATGTTAGGCAGCTGCTATGGCACTGTACAGCCTCCTCACTTTTAAGCAAAAAGTGCTGCCATGAACAGCTGTCCAAAGTGCTGGATGAGGCCATTAGCGGCAAGCTTGTATAGTGCAAAATGAATGTGTTTCACTCCATTTGAGCTAAGAAAGGTTTGGAGCTTTGGTGACGCAAATTGGGTTCCATTATCACTTAGCAGCTCTTCTGGAATCCCATATTCAGTGAATAGTCTTTTAGTTTGGACTGGAGAGAGAACATTTCATAATAGCCTGTGCCATTTCAGGAGATAATAAGAGTACTAATGACTATGTGCATGGTTTAGGAAAGCCCGCTTTCCACATTTGCTATTTGTTTAGCTAATACAAGAGTTTTAAAGATATTTATGTAATATCCATATTACATTAGAAAACTATTCTTTAGCTGATATTACAAATCAGTCCTGATGTAATTACAGGCCAAGCATTTTTTTTTTTCAGATTTCACCATAATTCTTTTTAAAATTGTCAATCCCTTGTATCCACTGTCTTCAGTGAATAGTTAGCATGTTTCAAAAAGTATAGAATATACTTTACAAATATTTATTACATCAATTAAATGGTCATATAACACTTCAGTTTTCTAATCATCTCTCAATATATTACAGAACAATAATAGTAGAAAAAAAACCCTAAAGGCATACTGCTTTATTTCCCTGTATGCATATTCAAATAATTAAACACGAACTTTCTTTCACTTGTGCACGTGTCATTTCCAAGATCTCTGGTTACAATTTCAAATATTTTATTACATTTCTGTAATATTTATATATATTTACATTTATTCTTGGTGAGAAACTTAAAAAGCTATGCATTAGTTTATCGCAATCATTTCCTTAAAAATACAGAAAATGCAAATCTCTCCCTTCTTCTCCCATTAATTCAAGTCTTCTCCCAATGCTTTACATATTTGTTTCAACATTGCTGCTATCTTAGAGTCTTTGGGGTCAATGACATTTATTTTTCTTGGATAGCATAAGATTTAACATTGTTTCCTAAATTCTTACTTTTTGTCCTTTTCCAGTGATTGTCAGCTCTCTCTGAAAGTCTTTCATTATGGCACAGATTCAAATTTAACAATATTTTTTTGAAAGATGTTTTGTTGCTTTTCAAAACATGTATACTCACCATTACTTAGCTTACTGAGTGTAATTTCCACATTTCCTCTTTTTTGTCCTTTGGTTTCCATTTCCTGTAATGTCTCAGTGATCTGTATTACACTTTTGTGTCCTAGTGCATAAAGTTCTATTTTTATGAGTATAGACAATCTTTAACATTTTTCTTGCACATAAGTTACCTAGAGACTTCCCTGGTGGCTCAGTGATAAAGAACCTGCCTACCAATTCAGAGTCCCTTGGACTGCAAGGAGATCCAACCAGTCCATTCTGAAGGAGATCAGCCCTGGGATTTCTTTGGAAGGAATGATGCTAAAGATGAAACTTCAGTACTTTGGCCACCTCATTCGAAGAGTTGACTCATTGGAAAAGACTCTGATGCTGGGAGGGATTGGTGGCAGGAGAAGAAGGGGACGACAGAGGATGAGATGGCTGGATGGCATCATGGACTTGGTGGACGTGAGTCTGAGTGAACTCTGGGCATTGGTGATGGACAGGGAGACCTGGCGTGTTGCGATTCATGGGGTCACAAAGACTTAGACATGACTGAGCGACTGAACTGTACTGAACTGAACCAATTCAGGAGACATGGGTTTGATTTTTAGGTCTTGAAAATTCCCTGGAGAAGGAAATGACAACCTATTCCAGTATTCTTGTCTGGGAAATCCCATAGACAGAGGAGCCTGGGCTGCAATCTATGGGGTCACAGAGAGTTGGACATGACTGAGCAACTAACACTTTCTTCATATTTAAGGGTGTTGTGTTGGTTTCAGGTATACAGCAAAATGAACCATTTATATGTATACACATGTCTATTCTTTCTCAAAAAGTTTTCCCATTTAGATTGTTACATACTATTGAATAGAGTTCCCTGTACTATATAGTAGATCCTTGTTAGTTATCCATTTTAAATATAGCAATGTATACATGTCCAAGGACTTTTAAAATGCATTTATTTACTAGTATTCTAAGCTTGTATTAAGTCTATTAGGTAAACTTTAATAATGTATAGTAAATAATTCCCAAGAAGATATAGCTTAACTTCTCCACAAAAATCATTTTTGAAATGAATGTTTAAAGATTTCCCCGCAATTCTTTCTTTCATTATTGTATCAAGGTACATCCCAGTTCCTTGGAAATTTACTAATTCAAGATGCCATGAAGAGTGGAAGTGAAGTTGCTCAGTCACGTCTGACTCTTTGTGACCGCATGGACTGTAACCTACCAGGCTTCTCCGTCAATGGGATTTTCCAGGCAAGAGTACTGGAGTGGGTTGCCATTTCCTCCTCCAGGGGATCTTCCCAACCCAGGGATCAAACCTGGGTCTCCCACATTCCAGGCAGATGCTTTACCCTCAGAGCCACCAGGGAAGCCCTCAAGATGCCATAGTGTATATTATAGTCATTCTACCACAACATCTATCTCAGGATTTACACAAAATAGATACTCCATATATATTTTTCAAATAAAGATGGATCCAGCAAAAAAAAAAAAATTAAAGATGCATTGATTTGCATATAGCCAAATATACATATTTACTAGCTAGACTAAAGCTGCCACTGATGCCTCAAACTTCCTATTTTAGCAGTCATTCTGGCATAGCATCTAACTTAAAATTTCAGCTAGAAACACTGCCTTGATTCCAACAAGAAAAGTGACCACCCTTGTCCTCTGACGGGCACAGAAAAAAGTTCTGTGAGTCTCCATAAACTTCAGGATCTGTGAGAGTTGTTAGCATAGCATTGTGCTCTGAGGCAAAGAAAACTGTTCGTTCAGCAGATTAGGACAGAGGCAAGGGACTGTATCAAGAGTAAGCCAAGAGTACAAGCCAATGTCACAGGCTTACTTAAAAGGAGGCCTGGAGTGTTTCTACAAAATGGACAGAAATTAAAAGAAGGTAATCCAAGGAAGAAGTTGGTATGTTCATAGTTTTGCCTATAGACAGGTTTAGATGGATTAGAGAGAGAAATATCATTTTCATGTTAAAAAAAGAAATACTGTGAGAAAACCTAGAAGGCAAGAGGTGATTTCTATTTTAAGAAAGGGAGTTGTCCAAAACTATATCTTCCAAAATATCTTCCTGTGAAGATTAGCATAAAGAAAATTTCCATTAAATTTGAGAGGATGATACTGTGATTTTATTTGGGAATACATTCTTATATCATAAACCCCTTGAGATTATCAGGTTGAATTTTAGCACTTTTAAGACTTTGAGACACTGGTTTTGCATTGTGTTTCTCAGCCTTCTTGACCCACTAAATGCTTCTTCTGCCACCCTTGTCCCCCATTTCACCCCCGCAAGTAACTTATCTAAGATAAGGAGCACACTTTGGGTAATTCCACTCCAAGAGTATGAACAGTTTTACTATCAGAGCTCTTTCATAATCTATTCACTATATATTCAAAAAATGTTTAACAATGCAAGCCCTGTGATTTAATTACTTAGCTATAATACCTAGGTAGCAAGCCTGAACGTAGCTGTCAGATAGGACATGATCAAGATCAATGAGCTAATTTGGAATTTATAAGTTGCTTTGGATATAAAAATTTTCCAAATGCTATCAGGTGAAAATTACCCTGAAAATATTCATCCTAAAATCTCTGAAAATACTTCTAAACCCCCTGACAATGAAGCATATGCTTAAAGGGGATACTTTTCTACCAAGAATGACCGAAAAGTTATTAAAATAAAAGATAAACACAAATAAAATTGCTGACAATTCTACAACCCACAGTAAAGGGCATTCTTTTTTAAAATATATAGCTAGAATCATAAAACTCTACAAAATTACACAGCAGTTCTGCCATCATATTGATAAGAAGAGGGGAGAAAGAAAGCCAATTGTGGTGCATAACAATGATAAGAATATGGAAAAAATCTGGCATAATTGCAAAAATATATCTAGCTCATGATTGTGAAGTTTCTGTTGGAAAGTATTTCAATTCATAATACCTACAAAATCCAGAATAATCTTAATGAAACTAGAAAAAAAATTACATGTGGAGAGAATCTGGACGAGCCATTTCCAATGAAATAGATTCTATAATTTACTCTGTTTATGTTACAGGTACCACCTTGTCTTGCTTTATAAATACTACAGGCTTCATTCTCTCCTAATGGCTTAAATCCTTGTGGTTTCTCTATATCTCTAATTTGACAGTAAGAATTTCAGCAAGCATTCTGGTCATATTGCAAAACTGTTACATATTTGGGGAAAGGTGAAATTAATCTCAGAATCATGTGATTTCAGAGTTTGAGAGACTTGAGCAATCACCTAATTAATTTCTTGAGAAATACTGGTAGAAAAAAAAGTGCAAATCACAACATGAAAGGACTGGGGACAGGGCTGGAGATGTGAAGATTTACCAGTACACAGACATCTAGGTGAAAACATACAAAGTACAGTTTCTTGTAAAGAAATGACTATATGTCTTAGATAGTGTCCTTCATCTAAAGGTTGGACTGATAGTGTTCAGCTGGTATAATCTTTAGGGTCTACGAGGTCTGTTTTAAGACGTAAAAGCAACAGCAATATATAAAAAATATTGAAGAGAAGGTTGCCTCTTGGAATCTCTAAATAGCACATGCCTTTCATAACTATTTCTATTGATTTAAATTCAACTTTAAAATACAAAACTAAATCTGTCTTAGAGACTTAAGTCTGTAGAGGATTGTAGAGGAAAACAAAGTTCTTGTTGGCAACTCTAATAGTACTTGCTGAAATCTACTTTTAATACTTTTTAATATGAAATCATTTTTTATATTTCATGAAGTTCATGAAACAAGCCAAAGTTAACATTTGTGAAAAGGGTGAATTTCCTAGAAGCTCATTACCACTTTTGTTCTATTAATTCGGTTGCATATGTGAAGATGTACATTAGGAAAATCCACTAATTTACCTCTTAGAAAAACAATAACCCCCAAATATTTTATTCTTTGGGGAAGACCACCCTCTGTGACAAGATGCATGTGTATCTATGAAGCTACCAGAACCTTCAGTTCTCTGTGACATCATTATATAGGAAGGTAATCTGGTAGGTCTCTTAAAGAAGTGAAATGAAGAAGTGTTAGTTGTTCAGTTATGTCTGACTCTTTGTGACCCCACGGCCTGTAGCCCACCAGGCTCCTCTGTCCACAGAGTTCTCCAGGCAAGAATACTGAAGTGAGTTGCCATGCCCTTCTCCAGGGGATCTTCCTCACCCAGGGATCGAACCTGGGTCTCTGACATTGCAGGCAGTTTCTTTACCATCTGCCACTAGGGAACCCCAGGTAGGTCCCTTAAGGTTTTAGTCGATCTCAACTAGGGTTTCATTCTTACTAGATCATACATTCAATGAACTTTAAACAATTTAAATATATTTTGGAAAACATTTCTCAGTTTCATGCCATCTGTTGGATTTCAAATCCCCATCATCATGTGTCCACACATAGATAATAACATAGTTTTAAGTAATAATGTTCCATCTTTTCTGAGTCTATCTTTGCTTCACTTAGGGGCTTTAAATTGGATGGCTTCAGCTCAACTTATTTTTCACTGTCACTTCTGCACAGTACATATGTCCAGTTTTCCAACTTTCAGGATTTTCTCTTCCTTCTTTTCAAAAATTCTATTTTAGCTCACTGGTTTTTTGTTCCTCTTGAGAAACCTGTATGCAGGTCAGAAAGCAACATTTAGAACTGGACATAGAACAACAGACTGGTTCCAAATACGAAAAAGAGTACATCAAGGCTGTATATTGTCACCCTGCTTATTTAACTTCTATGCAGAGTACATCATGAGAAATGATGGGCTGGAAGAAGCACAAGCTGGAATCAAGATTGCCGGGAGAAATACCAATAACCTCAGATATGCAGATGACACCACCCTTATGGCAGAAAGTGAGGAAGAACTAAAGAGTCCCTTGATGAAAGTGAAAGAGGAGAGTGAAAAAGTTGGCTTAAAGCTCAACATTCAGAAAACCAAGATCATGGCATCTGGTCCCATCACTTCATGGCAAATAGATGGGGAAACAGTGGGAACTGTGGCTGACTTAATTTTTCTCTGCTCCAAAATCACTGCCAATAGTGATTGTGGCCATAAAATTAAAAAGATGCTTAGTCCTTGGAAGGAAAGTTATGACCAACCTAGATAGCATATTGAATTGCAGAGACATTAGTCAAGGCTATGGTTTTTCCAGTGGTCATGTATGGATGTGAGAGTTGGACTGTGAAGAAAGCTGAGCACCGAAGAATTGATGCTTTTGAACCGTGGTGTTGGAGAAGACTTTTGAGAGTTCCTTGGACTGCAAGGAGATCCAACCAGTCAATCCTAAAGGAGATCCGTCCTGGGTGTTCACTGGAAGGACTGATGTTCAACCTGAAACTGCAGTACGTTGGCCACCTGATGTGAAGAGTTGACTCATTTGAAAAGACCCTGATGCTGGGAAAGATTGAGGGCAGGAGGAGAAGGGGACGACAGAGGATGAGATAGTTGGATGGCATCACCGACTTGATGCATGTGGGTTTGGGTGGACTCTGGGAGTCGATGATGGACAGGGAGGCCTGGCGAGCTGCGATTCATGGGGTTGCAAAGAGTCGGACACGACTGAGCAAGTGAACTGAACTGAACTGAGAGTTTTACCCCTGGATTACTCCTTACCTTCAATCGTTATCTTTCCAAACTAAATGTAAGCATTGTTCCTGGATTTGCAATGATCTGTTTTCACTTTTTTTTTTTTTTAATGAAAATCAATTTTAGACAGTTATCTTGCCCAGTGAAAATCATGCTTATGATGGTTGAGGAAAATATTTGGTTATGAAGTCAGCTTCTCATAGTCATGGCATAAACATAGATTTCCTAAACACTCACTTCTTTAAAAATCAAATTTTTTATAATATCAATGAACTAGAAGATGTTTGTGTGTCCATACAGCCCACAGATGCTGCAGAGAACTATCACACTTTCTTTGCTATTTCTCTCTTCAAACTGTCAAACACACAATAGAAAAGTATATTGTCTTCATTTCTTTAGACCATATGTCCTAGCATCAGGCCTATTGTTTATACACTGTCACTTACTGCAGCTTTTTGTTGTATTTCCTCCTGGGCATCTTCAGTGGGGGCAATTCTAGGACAATAAGAAAATAATATTCTAATTTTCCATCTGCAAAAATCAGTCTCCCAGCCTAATCTTTTTCTATGAAGAGAAATAGCACTTGTTTCTCCTGTGCTTTCAGCGAATCAGAAGCAGTTTTGCCTTTATAACTTTATGTCTCTGTTGCATAGTGTAAGAATACTGGATTGGAAATCTTGGAACATATATTCCAACCTTGATTATCACAAACTAACTTTAGAAATTGTCTTTAAAAAGTCCTTTTCTCATATTTCAAAAAAATTGAAAGGAGAAATTGGACTAGCATCTTTCTTGTCTATGAATCTATTCTTCATTTTCTCTCTCACAAAGGTATGATTCTGAATATCTTATATTTAATCCATATGGTCATAACTTTGAAAATATCTCCTCATATGTCTTAATTTATGAATTCAGATTGTCTAAGATCTGTTAACAATTATCTTATTCCATTTTGATCTTTTATCTGAGTTAATTAGAGTCATCTCAAAAAAATTTTTAGGATAAATCAGGACACCAATTGGCAAATAAGGAAAACAATAAGTTAATTAGCAGTGATGTAAACTATATATTCACAAATGATAACTTGGAACATTTATGTGCCTGTTTCAAAATACAAAGCATTGGAAATATTTGGAGAGATCTGAGAACATATTATACATTTGGTTATATATCTCAAATGCCCTTAATATCCTCTGCCAGATATTTGTTTCCTAATTGTATAGATAATTCCTCAAAATCTATAAATTTGAAATGATCATCTCATAACAAATCTAAGGTGTTTTTTTTTTTCTAGTTCTTAGCATAAAAGTTGCCTCTATAATGACTTGTATTATCTCTTTGTGGAAGCAGACAGAAAAGCCATGGTTATGATGAGAAGTTTTAGATTAATGCATCCAAAATTCTAAGAGACACTACATATGAAAGAAAAGATTCCAAATCCTCTTTTCAAAATGAAAGCAAAGTTTCACTTTAATACGCAGCAAGACTACACCAGCTGGCTGCATTGCATGTACTTGGCATTCTGGTTGCTAAGTTTATTAGGTATTTTATAGTCCTGGAAACTAAAGATAACGGAACTTGTTCCCACACACTTCATCAACAAAAATTGGGAGTCAGTCAAGCTACAGATATATGATGGAGGAATGAGTGAGCCAGGAAACTCAGGCAAAAATGAATCAATCTGATGCTGTTAAAGAGATATTGTCAAGTATCTGTAATGTTTAGATTCTAATTTTTGTTTATTCTCCATTGGTTGCAATGCCTTTTTGAAAGTGCACAGAAAGAGGTGTTTCCCTTTGGGTTATTTTCCTCTTCCACTAGGTTAAAATTCACACTTTCCTCTATCTACTCCTACCCACTTCCACTTTGACACTTAGGAAATGGCACAGATTTTAGAAATCTTTTGTTCCCAAAGGCTGTTTATTATGTCATCAAACTTTTAGAATCAATAATATTAAATTATAATTTTTTGGTTAAAAAATAGTCCAGTGGTTTCATAAGGTTCAACTATTAGGACACCCCAAGAAGCTGTGTGTACCTAAGGATTGACTACAATATGTCTAACTTTCTACAATGAAGAGCAGTCAAAGAGATTTTGCAGTATCAAGAACATGTATTTATAAAAGAGATGCTTTCTTTTTGAGCTGATATGTAATCTATAAGGGGCTTCCCTGGCCACACAGTGGTAAAGAATCTACTTGCCAATGCAGGGGATGCAAGAGACAGGTTCAATCCCTGGGTTGGGAAGATCCTCTGGGGTAGGAAATGGCAATCCACTCCAGTTTTCTTGCCTGGAGAATCTTATGGACAGCAGAGCCTTGCAGGCTTTAGTTTATGGGGTTGCAAAGACTTGGACATGACTGAACAACTGAGCATGCACACACTTGATCTACAAGCCTGAATACTATCCAGCAGATGGTCAATATCCCCACCCCAAAACACTTAGAACAACATCTGGGCTGCCCTCAAAGGTATATTAATGCTGATTGATAGAGCCTGGAACCTATCTATGCCTACAGCCAGTTTGGCTACTCTCTAGAAATATAATTTGGGGCAAATCATTTCTCTTCTCTGTATAACATTTCTTCATCTGTAAGACTGGATGACTGGAAGACCGTTAGACATATGAGTCCTAACATTTAAAAAAAAAAAATCTTTGAAAGTATAACCAGCATTCAAATTTAGTAAAATATTACCTTGAATATTTGAGGATGCAGAGTTACAAGAGTAATGGAAAGAAAGGTGGAAGCATTAAATCGTTTTCAGATTGGATACTTTGGGGCCTGTTTGTACCACTAAGCAAGAAAAATGCCTTAGTTTGGCATGTGGGGTGAGGGGAAAAAGCATCCAAGAAATGAAATTGGATAAATTTAGATGTTTTGTGATTGTAGCTACTGAACATGTTTTATACTGGCAGAATATGCTCTCTGATATTGGAATACCGTCAAAATCCATTTAAATCATGCCAGAGAAATGTTAAATGGTGATGAAAGGGCTGGAGTTTAAGCTGATAACAGTAGTAAAGACCTACTCACACTGACAAATTTGATGAGGGAATCTGACCTAGCAGATCATTCAAGGAATGAAAGAGCCTTCACATGACAGCTTCATCCTGGAATTCACAAGGGGGTGACACTTTGGCAAGAAGCTATTCCCACCCCAACCCCAGCCCCTGCTGGAACATTTGAGGTTTTACAGTCAAATCACATCCAAGGAAAGAACCAATCTAATTTATAATCTGTGAGAAACATGAAGATAATAATATAAATTTCTGTGACTACTAACTGAAATGTTAACTTATGTATATGTGATGAATATTTTTTCTTTAAAATGGTATTAGAAATTAACTTACCAGAAGTAAATTCCCCCCCTCCCCCACTTTATTTGAACTTAATGAAGAGAAATGGAAAGAGGCTATGTAATAAGGAAGAAAAAGAAGATGGGAAAAGAGAAAAAAGTCATAAAATCAGAGATGATAGAAATGGAGGAGAGCCAGTAAGGGCAGAAAGAAGAAAAGAAAGAAGGAATCTCCTCTTCCTAGGAAATAAAAAGGAAAGATAGAAGAAAAGAAGTAGGCAATGAAGGTGAAAGACAAACAGGCAAGGTAGCCAAGTGGGTGAGTTTCGTCCAATCAGTTGAAGGGCTGAGTAGAGCAAAAGCCTGACCTCCCTCAGGCAAAAAAGAATTCTCCTCCTTGACAGCCTTGAAACAGGCATGTCAGGTCTACCAGGTTCTATAACAGCCTGCCAGTTTTCAGATTTGAACTTGATATCCATCCTACAAAGTTAGACTTGCCAGCCTTGTAATTATGTGATCCAATTCCTTCTTATAAAAATTTTCCATGTTTCTCTTTTACTGGTTTATTTCTAGGGAAAACCTGGACTAATACAGGATACTTAACTCTTTCAATAGATTTAAAACTAAGCCTAAGATAGTAAGTTGATTTGTTTCTTTAATGGTTGCCATCAAGAGTTGTTCTGATTGCAAAACGTGAGTTGTAGCATATGGAGTGTGTAAAAAAGAAGTTAGTGTTTGTGCATAGGTGGTTTACAAAAGATTTGGAATCCAAGAGCTTTCTGTTAAATATTCTTTATGGTGTCAAATAAAACAAATGAAACCCTGATGTTTATCCTGTGGTCATGAGGGAGGGACTCGAGACCACAGGGAAGAAGCATTGAGCTATAGTATTCACATTAAACGTTGTAACTATACCTACTGCTGAGTACTGTTAATGAAGTCTTGCATATCGGTTATAATTAAGGCAAGATTTCCCATTTCATGAGCTACTCCTTCAAAGATTTTGAATGAAAGTATATGAGGAGAACCTAGGCTTTTAATGATACTTTCAAGGTGATTTTGATACACACTTATATTTAAGAACAATTGACCCAAGGCGGGGGAGCTAAAACTTCCCATAAAAGAACTGATCCTAAAGACAAACAATTGTCGGGGAAGGGAAGAAAGATAAGCAAATAGCCCAGAGTGTTATAATCAAGGGTAGGTCAGTGTTTTTGTGCTACCGTGAGCATATAACAGCTGGTGTAGGTATTAACCATTAACTCAGAGCAGGTTAAAATAAGGTAAAAGCTTAGAGGAGGAACCTCAGCATGAACTGACAGGAAAAATACTGCCATATTTTGAAACATTCTTCTAGCGTTAAAAATGTGGACCATAAGTGCTAGAACCACTCATAGGAAAGGTCATATAAAGGAAGCTGATAACAGATACAGACAAGATTAATTAATTGCTAACTTGTTTCCTTTCTTTCACAAATAAAAAAAAATCAGCATACTGAAAATGATAAAAAAAAAAATGGAAATTTTTTTCCTTCATAATGGAAATGAAGGCCCAGAAAGGACAAACGTTTATTACGTTCACGTTTAAACGTTCATGTCCTCAAGGTCACCGCAGTGCTTCACTGTTACTCCTTCACACACAAACACCTGTGCTGACAGTACTATGAACTTCCGGCAAGTTATAAAATCTGTGATGTGCCCTCGGTTCAGTTCAGTTCAGTCACTCAGTCGTGTCCGACTCTTTGCAACCCCATGAATCGCAGCACGCCAGGCCTCCCTGTCCATCACCAACTCCCGGAGTTCACTCAGACTTACATCCATCGAGTCAGTGATGCCATCCAGCCATCTCATTCTCTGTCATCCCCTTCTCCTCCTGCCCCCAATCCCTCCCAGCATCAGAGTCTTTTCCAATAAGTCAACTCTTTGCATGAGGTGGCCAAAGTACTGGAGTTTCAGCTTCAGCATCATCCTTCCAAAGAAATCCCAGGGCTGATCTCCTTCAGAATGGACTGGGTTGGATCTCCTTGCAGTCCAAGGAACTCTCAAGAGTCTTCTCCAACACCATAGTACAAAAGCATCAATTCTTCAGGGCTCAGCCTTCTTCACAGTCCAACTCTTACATCCATACATGACCACAGGAAAAACCATAGCCTTGAATAGACGGACCTTAGTTGGCAAAGTAATGTCTCTGCTTTTGAATATGCTATCTACATTGGTCATAACTTTCCTTCCAAGGAGTAAGAGTCTTTTTATTTCATGGCTGCAATATCCATCTGCAGTGATTTTGGAGCCCCCCCGCAAAAAAAGTCTGATACTGTTTCCATTGTTTCCCTATCTATTTCCCATGAAGTGATGGGACCGGATGCCATGATCTTCATTTTCTGAATGTTGAGCTTTAAGCCAGCTTTTTCACTCTCCTCTTTCACTTTCCTCAAGAAGCTTTTTAGTTCCTCTTCAGTTTCTGCCATAAGGGTGGTGTCATCTGCATATCTGAGGTTATTTGTATTTCTCCCGGCAATCTTGAGTCCAGCTTGTGTTTCTTCCAGTCCAGCGTTTCTCATGATATACTCTGCATATAAGTTAAACAAGCAGGGTACAATATACAGCCTTGATGTACTCCTTTTCCTATTTGGAACCAGTCTGTTGTTCCATGTCCAGTTCTAAGTGTTGCTTGTTGACCTGCATACAGATTTCTTAAGAGACAGGTCAGGTGGTCTGGTATTCCCATCTCTTTCAGAATTTTCCACAGTTTATTGTGATCCACACAGTTAAATGCTTTGCCGCTTACATAATTATGTGACCAGGTAGAAAGCCAAGGCCATCTTCCTATCAAGAGCCAAGGCTTTCATATTGCTAAACATGTTTTTTTTTTTTTTTTTAATTTTTATTAGAGTATAGTTGCTTTAACTCCACCATAGTTTTGTCTCAGGTCAAACAACAGGGCGGGAACACAGTCCTGACCATCAACAGAAAACTGGATTAAAGATTTACTGAGAATGGCCTCACCCATCAGAACAAGACCCAGTTTTCCCCACAGTCAGTCTCTCCAATCAGGAAGCTTCCATAAGCCTCTTGTCTTTATCTGTCAGAGGGCAGACAGAATGAAGACCACAATCACAGAAAACTAATCAAACTGATCACATCAACCACAGCCTTATCTAACTCAATGAAACTATGAGCCATGTGATGTAGGACCACCCAAGACAGACGGGTCATGGCGGAGAGCTCTGACAATACCAGGTCCGCTGGAGAAGGGAATGGCAAACCATTTCAGTGCTCTTGCCTTAAGAACCCCAAGAACAGTATGAAAAGGCAAAAAGATATGACACTGAAAAATGAACTGCCCAGGTCAGTAGGTGCCCAATATGCTACTGGAGATCAGTGGAGAAATAACTCCAGAAAGAATGAAGAGATGGAGCCAAAGCAAAAACAACACCCAGTTGTAGATGTGACTGGTGATGGAAGTAAAGTTTGATGCTGTAAAGAACAATATTGCATAGGAACCTGGAATGTTAGGTCCATGAATCGAGGTAAATTGGAAGTGGTCAAATAGAGATGGCAAGAGTGAACATCAACATTTTAGGAATCAGCGAACTAGAGTGGACTGGAATGGCTGAATTTAACTCAGATGCTCATTATATCTACTACTGTGAGAAGGAATCCCTTAGAAGAAATGGAGTAGCCATCACAGTCAAAAAAAGAGTCTGAAATGCAGTACTTGGATGCAATCTCAAAAACAACAGAATGATCTCTGTTCGTTTCTAGGCAAAGCATTCAATATCACAGTAATCCAGGTATATGCCCGGACCAATAATGCTGTAGAAGCTGAAGTTGAATGATTCTATGAAGACCTACAAGACCTTCTAGAACTAACACCCAAAAAAGAAGTTCTTTTCAACATAGGGGAATGGAATGCAAAAGTAGGAAGTGAAGAGTAACTGGAATAACAGGCAAATTTGACCTTGGAGTACAAAATTAAGCAGGGCAAAGGCTAACAGAGTTTTGCCAAGAGAACTCACTGGTCATAGCAAACACCCTCTTCCAACAACACAGGAGAAGACTCTACATATGGACATCACCAGATGGTCAATACTAAAATCAGATTGATTATATTCTTTGTAGCCAAAGATGGAGAAATTCTATGCAGAACCAGGAGCTGACTGTGGCTCAGATCATGAGCTCTTTATTGCCAAATTCAGACTTAAATTGAAGAAAATAGGGAAAATCACTAGACCATCCAGGTATGACCTAAGTCAAATCCCTTATGATTATACAGTGCAAGTAACAAATAGACTTAAGGGATTAGATCTGATAGACAGAGTGCCTGAAGAACTATGGACAGAGGTTCATTATATGGTACACGAGGCAGTGCTCAAGACCATCCCCAAGAAAAAGAAATGCAAAAGGGCAACGTGGTTATCTGAAGAGGCCTTATAAATAGCTGAGAAAAGAAGAGAAGCAAAAGGCAAAGGAGAAAAGGAAAGATACACCTATTTGAATACAGAGTTTCAAAGAATACCAAGGAGAGATAAGAAAGCCTTCCTCAGTGATCAATGCAAAGAAATAAAGGAAAACAATAGAATGGGAAAGACTGGAGATTTCTTCAAGAAAATTAGAGATACCAAGGGAACATTTCATGCAAAGATAAGCTCGATAAAGGGAAGAAATGGTATGGATCTAACAGAAGCAAAAGATATTAAGAAAAGGTGGCAAGAAAAGACAGAACTGTACAAAAAACATTTTCATGACCCAGATAACCAGAATGGTGTGATCACTCACCTAGAGCCAGACATCCGGGAATGTGAAGTCAAGTGGACCTTAGGAAGCATCACTATGAATAAAGCTAGTGAAGGTGATGGAATTCCAGTTGAGCTATTTCAAATCCTAAAAGATGATGCTGTGAAAGTGCTTACTCAATATGCTAGCAAATTTGGAAAACTCAGCAGTGGCCACAGGACTGCAAAAGGTCAGTTTTCGTTCCCACCCCAAAGAAAGGCAATGCCAAAGAATGCTCAAACTACAGCACAATTGCACTCATCTCACATGCTACCAAAGTAATGCTCAAAGCTCTCCAAGTCAGGCTTCAATGGTACATGAACCATGAATTTCCAGATGTTTAAGCTGGATTTAGAGAAGGCAGAGGAACCAGAGATCAAATTGCAAACATCCGTTGGATCATAGAAAAAGCTAGAGAATTCCAGAAAAACAACGACTTCTGCTTTATTGACTATGCCAAAGCCTTTGACTGTGTGGATCACAACCAGCTGAGGAAAGTTCTTTAAGAGTTAGGAATACCAGACCATCTTATCAGCCTCCTGAGAAATCTGTATGCAGGTCAAGAAGCAACAGTTAGAACTTTATGTGGAAAAACAGACTGGTTCCAAATCAGGAAAGTAGTATGTCATAGGTGTATATTATCACCCTGCTTATTTAACTTATATGCAGAGTACATCATGTGAAATGTCAGACTGGATGAAGCACAAGCTGGAATCAAGATTGCCAGGAGAAATATCAATAACCTCAGATACACAGATGACACCACCCTTATGGCAGAAAGCTAAGAGGAACTAAACAGCTTATTAATGAAAATGAAAGAGGAGAGTAAAAAAGTTAGCTAAAAACTCTACATTCAGAAAACTAATATCATGGCATCTGGTCCCATCACTTCATGGCAGATAGATGGGGAAACATTGGAAACAGTGAGAAAAGTTAGTTTTGGAGGCTCCAAAATCACTGCAGAAGGTAACTGCAGCCATGGATTTAAATGACGCTTGCTGCTTGGAAGAGAGCTATGAGCAACCATCAGTTCAGTTCAGTTCAGTTCAGTCACTCAGTCGTGTCTGAGTCTTTGCGACCCCATGAATCGCAGCACGCCAGGCCTCCCTGTCCATCACCAACTCCCGGAGTTCACTCAGACTCACATCCATCGATTCGGTGATGCCATTCAGCTATCTCATCCTCTGTTGTCCCCTTCTCCTCCTGCCCTCAATCCCTCCCAGCATCAGAGTCCCTTCCAATGAGTCAACGCTTTGCATGAGATGGCCAAAGTATTGGAGTTTCAGCTTTAGCATCAGTCCTTCCAATGAACACCCAGGACTGATATCCTTTAGGATTGACTGGTTGGATCTCCTTGCAGTCCAAGGAACTCTCAAAAGTCTTCTCCAACACCACAGTTCAAAAGCATCAATTCTTTGGCGCTCAGCTTTCTTCACAGTCCAACTCTCACATCCATACATGACTACTGGAAAAACCATAGCCTTGACTAGATGGACCTTTTTTAGAAAACTAATATCTCTGCTTTTCAATATATTATCTAGGTTGGTCATAACTTTCTTTCCAAGGAGTAACCGTCATTTAATTTCATGGCTGAAATCACCATCTGCAGTGATTTTGGAGCCCAAAAAACAAAGTCAGCCACTGTTTCTACTGTTTCCCCATGTATTTGCCATGAAGTGATGGAACCAGATGCCATGATCTTTGTTTTCTGAATGTTGAGCTTTAAGCCAACTTTTTCACTCTCCTCTTTCACTTTCATCAAGAGGCTTTTTCGTTCCTCTTCACTTTCTGCCATAAGGGTGGTGTCATCTGCATATCTGAGGTTATTGATATTTCTCCTGGCAATCTTGATTCCAGCTTGTGCTTCTTCTAGCCCAGCGTTTCTCATGATGTACTCTGCATAGAAGTTAAATAAGCAGGGTGACAATAGACAGCCTTGACGTACTGCTTTTCCTGTTTGGAATCAGTCTGTTGTTCCATGTCCAGTTCTGATTGTTGCTTCCTGACCTGCATATAGGTTTCTCAAGAGATAGATCAGGTGGTCTGGTATTCCCATCTCTTTTAGAATTTTCCACAGTTGATTGTGATCCACACAGTCAAAGCCTTTGGCATAGTCAACAAAGCAGAAATAGATGTTTTCTTGGAACTCTCTTGTTTTTTCAACAATCCAGCGGATGTTGGCAATTTGATCTCTGGTTCCTCTGCCTTTTCTAAAACCAGCTTGAACATCAGGGAGTTCATGGTTCACATACTGCTGAAGCCTGGTTTGGAGAATTTTGAGCATTACTTTACTAGCATGTGAGATGAGGGCAATTGTGTGGTAGTTTGAGCATTCTTTGGCATTGCCTTTCTTTGGGATTGGAATGAAAACTGACCTTTTCCAGTCCTGTAGCCATTGCTGAGTTTTCCAAATATGCTGGCATATTCAGTGTAGCACTTTCACAGCATCATCTTTCAGGATTTGAAATAGCTCAACTGGAATTCCATCACCTTCACTAGCTTTGTTCGTAGTGATGCTTTCTAAGGCCCACTTGACTTCACATTCCAGGATGTCTGGCTCTAGTTGAGTGATCACACCATAGTGATTATCTGGGTCATGAAGATCTTTTTTGTACCATTCTTCTGTGTATTCTTGCACCTCTTCTTAATATCTTCTGCTTCTGTTATGTCTATACCATTTCTGTCCTTTATCGAGCCCATCTTTGCATGAAATGTTCCCTTGGTATTTCTAATTTTCTTGAATAGATATCTAGTCTTTCCCATTCTGTTCTTTTCCTCTATTTCTGTGCATTGATCACTGAGGAAGGCTTTCTTATCTCTCTTTGCTATTCTTTGGAATTCTGCATTCAGATGCTTATATCTTTCCTTTTTTCCTTTGCTTTTCTCTTCTCTTCACAGCTATTTTTAAGCCCTCCCCAGACAGCCTTCTTTTTTTTTTTTTTTTTTTGCATTTCTTTTCATGGGGATGGTCTTGATCCCCATGACCAACCTATACAGTATATTAAAAAGGAGTGACATACTTTGCCGTCAAACGTCTGTCTAGTCAAAGGTATGGTTTTTCAATAGTCACATATGAGTTTGAGAGTCAGACTATAAAGAAAGCTAAGTACTGAAGAATTGATGCTTTTGAATAGTGATGTTGGAGAAGACTCTTGAGACTGCAAGGAGATCCAACCAGTCAATCCTATAGGAAATCAGTCCTGAATTTTAGGAATTCCCCCTGCATTAGGGGAAGATGAATGCTGAAGCTGATACTCCAATACTTTGGCCACCTAATGCATAGAACTGACTCATTGGAGAAGACCCTGATTATGGGACAGATTGAAGGTGGGAGAAGAAGTGGACCAAAGAGGATGAGATGGTTGGATGGCATCACCAACTCAATGAACATGAGTTTGAGCAAGCTCCGAGAGTTGGGGATGGATAGGGAAGTCTGGCATGCCACAGTCCATAGGGTCACAAAGGGTCAGACATGATTGAGGGACTGAACTGAACTGAACTGATAGTTGCTTTACAATGTTGTATTCGTTTCTGCTGTATAGTAAAGTAAATCAGCCATAAGTATACACATATCCCCTCCCTTTTGGACTTCCTCACCATTCATGTCACCACAGTGCATTAGGTAGAGTTTCCTGTGCAATGGTGGGACTAGTGGTAAAGAATCTGCCTGCCAATTCAGGAGACTTAAGAGATGTGGGTTCAATCCCGGGGTTGGGAAGATCCCCTGAAGAAGGGCATGGCAACACATTCCCATATTCTTGCCTGGAGAATCCCATGGACAGAGAAGTCTGGAAAGCTATAGTTCATAGGGTTGCAAAGAGTCAGACACAACTGAAGCAACTTAGCACACATGCACACGGACTGTAGCCTGCCAGGCTTCTCTGTCATGGGATTCTCCAGGCAAGAATACTGGATGGGTTGGATTTCCTTCTCCAGGGGATCTTCCCAACCCAGGGACCAAACCCATGTCTCATTTGTCTTCTGCATAGGCAAGAGGGTTCTCTACCACTTGTGTTACCTGGGAAGCCCATTCTTAATAATAAGAAATAATCACTTTTAATAATAAGACTTATAAGCAATAATGTTTCTTTTCTTTATATTCTTAACTAATATGACAGTTCAGGGAACAGAACATAGGTAAACGTATGTAAATACACACACTGTATTAGTTTCCTAGGGCTGCCGTAACAAAAATATCATAGGTGTGTGGCTTAAGCAGCAGAACATTAGTTTCTTGCACTTTTGGAATTTAGAAATCCAAAGATCAAAGTGTTGACTGGTTTGGTTTCTCCTGAGGCTTCTGTCCTTGCCTTGCACATGGCTGCTTCTTCACTGGGTGCTCACATACCTTTTCCTATATGTGTGCACTTCACTGATGTTTCTGTGTGTTGTGATTTTTCCTGTTATGAGGATACTAGGCAGACTAGATTAAGTTCTAACCTAAAGGCCTCATTTAAACTTAGCTGCCTTTTTTTTTTTTAGTTACTGGGGATTAGAGCTTCAATATGAGAATTTTGGGGACACCATCCAGCCATATATATAATTAAATAAACAAATGAAAGAATAAATTAATAGATTATATGCCAATGTGCTTAACCTGTGACTGTTACCACAAGTCAGTCCTTAATAATAACTAAACTAAATGGGAACTTGAAAATATGACTGTAACATGGAAATGTGCAAATCTTGCTCTAGTACTCAAAGGTGGGGTGAGGAGAGTTGACTGCAGCAGATATAGATGGAAGAGGTACAATAGTTTGCATAGTGATATGTTCTGGCCAGTTCATAATTTCAGAGTTTTTCCTCTGCCCCTCTATGCTCTCTTTACTCCAGTCACAGCTAACCTACTTCTGATTATAGGCCATATTTTCTTTTGCTCTTATTTTTGTAAATGCATTTCCTTTGTGCTAAACATTCTTTTTTCCTCAATGAGGCTAAATTGTATCTCTCTTTCAGGCTTTGGCTTAAATATTTGATTTTTACTTTCCTAGGAAGTATTCACTGGCTGGCCCTCCTTTTCACATACAATCTGAACTATATGCCATCATAACTTTGGTCCATAATTGAATTTATCACATTGTATTGTAATTGTCCACACTAGACTCACAACTCCAGAACCTATGTTTTCCCTGTCCACAAAATTTTCCCCATATAGTGTATTAAATTAAGTAAAACATAGAAGTTATTTAGTAAAGATCTCATAAACAGAAGAATATACGTATAAGAAATACATAGATATGAAAGCAGAACCATCAGTACTAGGAACCAATAAGGGCTCACTGAGAACAAGCAATGCAGAAGTAACCTCCTTCCCATTTTGCAAGGTGGTACATGATAAGGGAATGTGAAGAATGATTTCAGCAATATATAAGGCAAAATATCTAATTATCTATAGGTATGCTAAAGGTGTAGAAATACTGGGTAATAGTGCAATTGCCTGAATTCATAACAAGTTTTTAAAAATCTTTGCAGAAAGGAGAAACTAATGGAGTCATGGCAATCTAAGGTGAGCTCTTTGGTGACAAGTCACAGTTTCCTTCATTAGCTCTGTCTCATTGAATGTTTTCTTTTGGACTCTGTGGGAGAGGGAGAGGGCGAGATGATTTGGAAGAATGGCATTGAAACATGTATAATATCATATATGAAATGACTCGCCAGTCCAGGTTCGATGCATGATACTGGCTTGGGGCTGGTGCACTGGGACGCCCTGGAGAGGCAGTACGGGGAGGGAGGAGGGAGGGGGGTTCAGGATGGGGAACGCGTGTATACCTGTGGTGGATTCATGTTGATGTATGGCAAAACCAGTACAATATTGTAAAGTAATTAACCTCCAATTAAAATAAATAAATTTATATTGAAAAAAAATGCATATATGTCCATAAAAAAAATGAATGTTTTCAACTCTAATGAGAGTGGAATGGTTAACCTATCAAATAGGTTGAGTATTAATAATGATTTCAGGAGATGTAAAATCTTCTAATTTAAGAAATACAATTGAATTTTAAGGTTTTAATGCAAAGGCTTGAATTTAGTTATTAATATAAGCAAAATATGAACAATACCTATTTTTTATTTGCCTGGAAATTCAATATAACAAAGCAATATAACACAGGTACACATTTTACTCTAAGGTAGAATTAATTCATTTCATAAGCTATTGATAATAGCCTATGGTTTTTGAGTATATTTGTAGTGCTAGGTATTTTATATACATTATATGAGCTAATTTACTTAGTAACCCTAAAGTGTAAGTTCTATAATTTTTTCCTACTTTAGCATTAAGAAAGCTGTGATCTAAAAGTCTAATTTACTCATTCTGACTCACACAGGCAATAAGTTGTAGAAAGAATTTTGAACCAATGTCTTTATGTTTCCTAACTTCATAATTTTAAATTCAGTTGGGGGAACTCCCTGGTGGTCCAGAGGTTAGGGCTCCACGCTTTCACTGCCAAGGGCCCAGAATCAGTCCCTAGTTGGGAAACTAAGATCTAGCAAGCAGCATGGCACATCCCTTCCCAAAACTGCAATTGAATTCACAATTAAAACAGAATACAATTCTGATATTAAAGTTAACATTCTATTATAAGCATCTTTAATCTTAGCTGGAATTTGGGGTGCTATAACTTGAAGAAGTTTGTTTATATCTTCCTTCACGTCACAATTTATTCCTGAAATATTTTAGCACATTTTGAAACTTCACCCTCATTTTCAAAGCATAGTCTTTCAAAGACAGGGCCCGTAGAGGTGGGGCGTAACATAGCACTTCCAAATTTTGCATGCCGAAAGTGGTGTCTGGTATGCGTTTTTTTTTTTTTTAAAGCAGACAAAGACCCTCATTCTGCTGCCTTTTTGCTGTTGTTCACTTTCATTTTTATTTTATCTACAGCAGTTAACCAGCTGCGTTCTCATCAAGCCTGGCAGATATAGTCTCATACATGACAACACTTCCAACATACGTTTTTAAGAATAAATCATTCCAGTTTTAAGAATAATGGTTTTAATTGGTTTCAAGATCCCTCGAATTGCATAAAATTTGAATAAATATTTTATATGACTTCTATATGTTATGATTCATCAATTCTTTATGTTTAGATTCTAGTATTTCACCAAAGCAGGAAATTTCTCTGATCCAGTTTCTCAAGTCCAATAAAACTAAAAACAGCATAAAATTTTGAGTAAAAATAGATATCTGACTAAAGTCAATTCATAATTAAAGCTTTTATCCTATTAATCTACCTTGAAGCTAAAATGTATAATGTTCCATTATCTCCAAGTTTTCCCTAATACCCAATTTTTCCTAACCCACTGTAACCCTGTAACTATGCACACTGACTATAAATACTGGGACCACCTCCTTCCCTTGTCTTCTTCCTCTTTTTTATGGTTCTAGGGTTCCATCCTGAGTGCTTCTAAGGACCCTAGAGAGTTAACTGAAATATTCTTTTATCTAAAATGGATTCATCAGTACTCACCTGGTGTTTTTGAGGTAATTATCATTGAACTAATACATCACTTTAATTGAGTCATTTATTCACTAAATTCACTATCCCAAACGCAACCAAAAATCTAGTAAGTAAGCAAAAAATAAAAAAATGTGCAAAGAAGGCAAAATCATTGCCTTAATATTTTTGCAATCTTCAGACTAATGGCTAAATGTTTTGCTAAAGAGAAATGCAATTTATTCTTTCTTGTGAACATATTCACTGTATTTGGATCCTGTATTTTTGAAATTGACTTGAATGATTATCTTTTTAAACTAATATTTCTTTATTGTATATTTATTCCTGTTCAAATTCCCTGTTGGCTCAGCTGGTCAAGAACTTGCCTGCCCATACAGGAAACACAAGAGACGATGGTTTGATCCCTGGGTCAGGAAGATCCCCTGGAGAAGGAAATGACAACCCACTCCAATATTCTTGCCTGGAAAATTCCATGGACAGAGGAGCCTGGCAGGCTGAAGTCCATGGGGTCACAAAGAATCTGACACGACTTTATGCATGTGCACACACACAACCAATTTACTGGTGAGTACCTTACAACTCAAATGCACAATTTTGCATACTTCAGTTACAACAGCAAAATACTTTGCCTTTACAAATTTATTTTGTTGATTTTAATTAACATTTGCATGACTGTGGTCAAAATATGAGTTGCTAAAATGGCATTTTGGGTGCCAGGGCTTCTAAAATGGGAGTAGATCATGCTATATACCTTAAAATAGAATATAGACTTTTGACTTGTAGGTCAATATAAACCTAGTAAATTTTCACAGTAGCAGAATCTGTTAACTGCTTATGGGAAAATGTCATCCATGCTATTTGCATAGACTGGGAGCATGACATTCTACATTGCCCCCTACAATAGCCACTCATTAAAGCCATTGAATCAACTTGAACCTTTAAATTTTAAACTGCGTTGTGTTATCTAAACACAAAAATTCTGTTAATTTTGTGAATCTTGCTCTTTTAGATTTTACTGATGTTATTCTAATCTATTAATTTCAAAGAGGGATTTAACATAAAGGAAATCTGTAACCGGGGTTCAATATGTGTATTCGAAAGCTTTTTTCTCTGATAGTAGTGGAACATTGTCTAGGTTCAGAATAGATCATGGTATGAAAAAGAACTTTTGGGATATTTATTTTTATATAAAATCAGTATTCTATATATGTTTTATATTATGCAATTTCTGACATGGTATCGTGGGACAACTCCCTTGCCTTCAGGAATTTTACAGTAGATGTTTTAAAAGACATAATAAAATATATATCTATTTTGGTTTAAAACAACTTTAAATTTATTTCTATCAAGACTTTAAAGCTTTCCAAATAGGTTATAAGAACAGATTTCTCACACCCTATCTTGATTACTATAAAGGCTCTCTAGTCTTTGAAGCAAATTGCAGTTATACTTTAATAGTGTGATTACATAATTTATTGGCATTATTAGCTCAATCGTGATTTGTTGTCAACTCTGGAGAAACTCCATGATAATCAATTAATTCAGTTTCTGAGAATTAGAAATGTGGAATTTATAAAGATAATGACAATACCTCAAGCCAATAACCAACCAAGTGTACCCTGCTATGCTCAGGAATCACCAGTCTCTTGGAGTAAGGAAAGGATGTGTTTGTTTATAGTGGGCAGTGGCTGATTACCACTCTGACTACTAGAAAATGGAAACGTTATACACAACAGCATCTGCTGCGCTGGAGCACAGCAGTGCCCAGATTGCCTATTACGGAATTCCAGAGATTATTTGCCAGCAATAGACTTCATTTTGCCAATGGGTAATTTGCAGTTTGCTGTGTCATCAGAATCTGAACGAGTCACATCTTCTCCTCATCACAGCCAATCCAATGGCAAAGTGCTACTGAAGCAGCTGTCAAGGA
This sequence comes from Ovis canadensis, assembly GCF_042477335.2. Classification (NCBI taxonomy): domain Eukaryota; kingdom Metazoa; phylum Chordata; class Mammalia; order Artiodactyla; family Bovidae; genus Ovis; species Ovis canadensis. The sequence goes on along the minus strand of NC_091250.1, from coordinate 37,095,311 downwards.
TGAAAAAAAAAAACTACAGAGAAAGCACAGAGTGACAGCAGATGCTATGCAAATCAGCAGTGGACACAGAATATGCACTTGCAGAGACAATAATGTACAGACCTGTGTAGTTCCTGACACCATCTAATGTGGAGACAATGCTGTGCTGCCTCAGAGGAAATATCACAGGTGGATAAATCAAACACCCTGTGAAGACTGAGGGAGGGCTTGTAAAGAGAAATGGTAAGTGCTAGATTATCTTCTAAAATACTACCTGTATGCTGGATGGCAATCACCAAACATACTTTTGGTAATTATTTCAGGAAAAAAAAATGAAAATACATATTCCTACATTTAAGATTTATAATTGTTCATTGTTATAAGAAAGTTCTATGAATTAGTTTACAGAAATGCTATTAAATGCTGTTTTAAATACCTTTGTAATTTCTTCACTATTCAGACATAAAATAAAATTTTTATTTCAAAAATGACAAGAAATAAATTTATAAATTTCAGTTCTTTAAAATTTGACTTAATTTTTTCTTATAAAGTATTGAAATGCTATATTTTGAATATTACCCAGCATCATTGAAGAATTATAAAACCTTTGAATTGTAATAAATTTGAGAAGTTATATTCTTACAAGAATCCACTCCTCATGGAAAGCCCCTTTATAAATTCATAGTAAACAGTCATTTATTATATTATTTAAATTATTTGCATATATTTCAGTGGTGGAGATCTTACTTCCTCTTGAGGTTACCCATTATTTTTTGATAATACATATTTCACCAACATCACAAATTAAGCCAACATTTACTATCTTGTGACTAATTTTCTGGTCACAGAGAAACAAAATCTGCAGTTTCTTCCTTCTCGCGCGTTCCCCAGGCTGTCACCCAGTTTTATCACAATCAGTCCCTTTCCAATGACTGTCCTTGTAGGTATCCCCTTCATTCTAATTTCACCCCCCACCCCCTCCCGCAGCCCTCCCCCACCCCACCCAACTTCCACTTCCCAGCTCTGTTAAGATCAGTGGAATCAATTCCTGAGTAGATTCCCTACTTTTAGTTTACTGGCTCTGCAGTTTTCACTAACATCAGAACCAGCTTACCTCTACAACACTGTTTGAGTTCTTCTCCTCGAAAATTCTGTGGACTATGAGAATAAAAATCAAAATTACTTTTATTATTAAAAAAGATAACAGTAGCTAAATATCATCACACACATAGGTTTCGATGGCCAGGAGGAAGATAAGCTTCTTCCATCAGTCATCAATCAGTATTCTTATCTCTAGGAGGTCAAGGGTCATCCCTTCCTTCCAGGCTAAGAACTGGGAGATGGTGGAGGAAGCACATCAGCTGTGAGCACTGTGCTGGACCTGAAGTGACACGCATCACTGCCACTCAAATTCTGTTGTTAAATTTAGTCATGTGGCTACACGTAGATGCAAACTAAATTTTTTGCAAACAAAATTACAGAGTCTTTGCCTTGGTAGCAGCTTCTTCAGATCAGCCATTTTAAATTGTATGTATAATACAGAATAAAACTGCAAATCTTTGGTGAAAAATAAGTGTATATTTTTGTCCCACAACTATTAAAATTCCACAATAGAGTACCTAAAGCAAAGTCTTCTCAATCTCACATTTCAGCTTCAGCTTCCACCTTGATGTTCAGAAGACTTAGACTCCATTCACCACATTATTTTTTTCCCAAGAGTACTTTTACTGAGACCTTCCTATGTCTTTAGGCCTATTCTGTCTTGGGAAACTTTGTCATCCCCCTCCTCCACTACTTCCATAAACCTTTGAAATTCTATTCCAATTCTAGTCCAATCAAGTCTCAGCTCAAATTATGTTCTCTGAAATCTCCCTTACTATTCCCACTGTAATTAGCCCCTTCCAGATCATTTTCCAGAACTTACGTTATTTTTGGCAGGGCTATTTATAGGTCTACCTCCAATATTTTCTCCACTCTCTTAGAAGTTTTAGCTTTTCTTTTCTTTTTTCTGTTGCCTTACTCTGTTGGGCATAGCATAACAGCTGTCACTTACTGACTCCATAATGCTTTGTGTCAGACAGCATTCTAAAATTTTTTTTGTTACTGTAGATTATTTTACACAATCCCCACAAGAGCCCAATGAGGTAGGCACTAAATTATCCGGATCTTTTAAGAAATAAATTGAGACGCAGAATGGCAGTGCACTTGTACATAGTCACACAGTAGTAAGTGGTGAGTTGGGATATGAGTCCAGCCTGACCCCAGAAGGCACATTCTCAATTACTGTGGTATAGTAGATTATTGTTCAAAAATTGTTAATGTATTTTTGCAATAGTTAGTAATTCATTCTTTCTTCATAATATTATTTGAACAATCATACATCATTTTCATTTTTCTTTATAATATTCTCCATTACAATGATTACTCAGCACTTTTAATTTCCAAGGAGAAGCATCCACTGAAACTGTAATTCCTTTAGCTTTCAGTTATGAAATGAGTTGAAATAATTGATACTCTTGCATGTTTTATTACATAGACTATTTGTTCTCAGATCAATATAAAATGGCCTTAAAAGTTAAGGAACTAATAATATAACACCAATTGTGAACTTGATTTCCCTAATTCTAAATTCTTTATCTTGTGAAAAATGAAGTCACTCAGTCATGTCCAACTCTTTTCAGCCTCATAGACTGTAGCCCACCATGCTTCTCTGTCCATGGGATTTTCCAGGCAAGAGTGTTGGAGTGGGTTGCCATTTCCTTCTCTAGAGGATCTTCCCAACTCGGGGATCGAACCCAGGTCTCCTGCATTGTAAGCAAGATGCTTTACAGTCTGAGCCACCAGGGAAGTCCTTGTGAAATTATAGTTTCACTCATAATTATTCCTTGAATTTGAAAGTAAATTACCTAAGTAATTCTATGGTACTTCATGGTGTTTTTTCCTATCTTGATGCCTGCAAGCAAATGATGTAAAAGAGGATAAATTTTGTTTGCTGAGTAAGTAAACAGATGCCAAAAATGCTAGATAGCTCTATATTTGTGTGCAAAGATATGTCCTCCAGGTTGACATCAGTAGTCCTTTCCCCTTTAGTCATATTTGTTTTTATCTGTCTTTTTCATCTTTGTCTGGGGACTTGTTTTCACATCAATAGCAATATAGAATGTCCAACTATAAAAACAAACATCTTCCATTTGTGCATGTGTAAGAGAGAGAAAGGGAAAGAGTGTATTCATAATCACGAATTTATGAGCAAGGTAGATCATGACAGGATAAAAATCTAAGATGCAATCAGAACGACTTCCCAGCACTTACTCATCTGCTGTTTCTAGCACTCCAGATCATACTCACTGTTGGAGGAGATCAGCAAGAGGAAGTGACCACTGCTGGTGACTAATGAACTCGGTCTTCATCCCCACTCCTGTCCTTGGAATGTACGTTCTCTCCACTGTTCCCATAGGTGGGGTGGCTTAAAGGTCACAGCCTTGAGAACACAAAGACCATCTGAATGGTATACGTGAGTTCACCCAGTTAAGACTGCTATATAAACCTATAAGGTTGCAGAGATCTACTCATGTTGTGGTGACCCAATACAAGCTTCATAAGTAAGTTCTCTTCTTTATTAAACCTACCAGTCTGGAGTGATCTGCCTCTTTTTTTGGTCTCTCCTTGCCCTACATATATGGGGGCCAATTTGTGAATCAACATACATTTTTTTAATGTGGAAATTGATATATATATATATTTTATAAATTAATTTGCACAGTTTTATTTATTCAAACAGTTCAAGTCAGAAAAAAAACATATATTATACATTGAATTAACAAGCTTCTTTCTATTTTAGTTACCAAATATATTGATCAACAGATTAGAGGGGAGCTTCCCTGGAGAATTCCATGGACAGAGGAGCCCAATGGGCTACAGTCTGTAGGGTTGCAAAGAGTCAGACATGACTTTTTTCCAATACTTTTTTTGCTTTCTCTGGAGATATGCCTATTGTGCAATCTTTCTTGAAGTCATATGCAAAAATTTTGAAGAGCATGAAATGAATCTGAGTATGATAGTCTGTACTGATAGTCTCCACTTAAAAAGTGGAGAAGGAAATGGCAACCCACTCCAGTATTCTTGCCTGGAAAATCCCATGCACAGAGGAACCTGGCAGGCTACCGTCCATGGGGTCACAAGAGTCGGACATGACTTAGCGGCTAAAACACCACCACCACTGGTAAAGAAGAGATGGAGCTCTTTCAGTTCAATTCAGTCACTCAGTTGTGTCTGACTCTTTGTGACTCCATGGACTGCAGCATGCCAGGCTTCCCTGACCATCACTAACTCCCGAAGCTTACTCAAACTCATGTCCATCGAGTTGGTGATGCCATCCAACCATCTCATCCTCTGTTGTCCCCTTCTCCTCCTGCCTTCAATTTTTCCCAGCTTCAGGGTCTTTTCCAATGAGTCGGTTCTTCGCATCAGGTGGCCAGAGTATTGGAGTTTCAGCTTCAGCATCAGCCCTTCCAATGAACACCCAAGACTGATCTCCTTTAGAATGGACTGGTTGGATCTCCTTGCAGTCCAAGGGTCTCTCAAGAGTCTTCTCCAATATCACTTTAAATAATATTTGAAGTATTTAAATGCATCTTTAAAGCAAAGCTCCTTAAATACATCTTATCCCACTATAAGATATATATAGTTGCTTATTTTATTTTACTTTTGAGTTTCTGTGTGTTTGTGTGTGCTTGTGTATGTCAGGGGTGAGGGGTTATTTGATATAGTCGAAATGATGCTTTAAAAATATCTTTGTCCTGTTCTGTCTTATTATATCATGTATACTCTGAAGTTTGTATTTGTGAATGAAAATTTGAGACAGCTATTTTTAAAGTGTTCTACAAAGAATGCTTATTTATGTTTTCATTTCTCACTGTATTTTTATGGTATACAGTTTATGTGATCGGTTAATTAGCAATAAGATCAGTGAATATTATTTAACAATTTAGTATGTCCAAGAATGGCATTATGCCAAGCGCTGTGATATATCGAAATGATCTTAGGCAATATTTGTCCTCAAGATATATGATTAATTTGGAAAAAAATGATTTTTTTTTTTTTGGCTGTGCCATGCTACATTCGGGATCTTATTTCTTGAACCAGGGATTGAATCCATGCCCCCTTCAGTACAGAATCTTAACCACTGAGCCACCAGGGAAGTCCCCAAAATAAATGATTTTAAAAAATGGGATTGATTCCCAGTTTGAGGCATTACAACTTAAAAATTCCACACCAATTTGTTCTTTATCAGCATGTGTGTTTCCTATCCTATGGAAACAAACTGATAATTATTGCTAAACTTTTGGCAAACAAAATTCCTTCACAACAAGGTAAATATATAAATATGAAAGTTTAGAAATTAGAATTGTAACCACGGAAGAAATTGTATTTCTCAAAAGCTTGGGACTAGAATTCTGTACTTTCAGTGTAGACTGGTTCACAAAGGAGGAATAAATTAAAGATGATCACTTGGGTTCACTTTCACAGTTGAAGTTTTAATTGGAATTGTTATTGAAATAATTACAGATTCACAAATGCTTGTGAAAACTATTATAGAGATATTCCATGCATGTGTACACTTATCCAGTTCTTCCAGTATTAACATTTTGAAAACCTGTAGTATAAAAACCAGGGTGTTGACATTAATGCAATTCAGATTTTCCCAGATAAGTAATACTTGCCCTTGTGTGTGTATGTGTGTAGTTTTATGTAATTTTATCACATCTGGGTTTGTGTATCTACCAAGGCAGTCAAGATGCTGAACGATTTCATCATCACAGAGATCCCTTGGATTTCATTTGTATAATCAAATCCATTTCCCTAGCCCATCCTAGACTCTAGTGAGCACTAATCTGTCCTCCATTTCTAAAATTTAGTCATTACAAAAATATATATACTGAATGAAATGGGGATATAACCTTAATTTGTTTTTTACTCAGCAAATTCCCTTATGTAGATGCATCTGAATTGCAACATGTATCAATAGTTCATTCTTCTTGTTAATAGGTAGTATTCCACACTGTGTATGCACTAAAATTTGTTTAATCTTTCATCTCTTGAAGGAAATCTGGGCTGATTACAGCTTTGGCTATGACAAATTATGCTGCTGTAAACATTCATGTACATATTTTTGTGTGTACACGGTTTTTATTTCTCTGGGATAGACGCCCAAGGGTCCAATTGTTGTGTCTTTTGATAGCAATTTTAAACTATCAAAAAATTTTTTCCAGTGTGGAAGTTTTATATGCACATCAACAATGTATGAGTGACCCATTGTTTCATTCATGCTTGCTAGCATTTAGTGTTATAACTGTTTTTAGAAGCCATTTTAACAAGTGTATAGTGATATATCATTGTGCTATTAGTTTACATTTTCCTAATGGCAAATGATGTTGACCATCTTTCCATGTGCTTATTTGACACTTTTATCCTCTTCAGTGAAATGTCTCTTTTTCATACCTTTTGCCCATTTTTCTAATTGGATTATTTCTACTATGAAGTTTTGAGGTTTCTTTACATAATCTAGACACCTCCCCCTCTTTTTTGGGCTCAGGTATGTGGTGAATTAGCTTCCTGTTGCTGCTATACCAAGTTACCACAAACTTGTTGTTCCATTGTTTAATTTCCTAGTTATGTCTGACCCTTTGTGACCCCATGGACAGTAGCTCGCCAGGATCCTCTGTCCATGGGATTTTCCAGGCAAGAATATTGGGATGGGTTGCCATTTCCTCCTGCAAGGTATCTTCCTGACCCAGGGATGAACCTACATCTCCCGCATTGGCATATACTTCTAATAAGTCTAAAACCTCTTTGCCTAATCTAGCTAGTAAATATTTTCTCTTATGTGTTTTTCTAAATGTTATAGTTTTAAATTTAAGTCCATAATTTATTTTGAATTAATTTCATATAAGATTTAAGATTACATTTGAGATTTACTATTTTACCTATGTATGTATAATTGCTCCAGTATCATTTGTTGAAAGATATATCATGCCACTGTACCATTTAATTGCTTTTGTGCCTTTGTCAAAAATCAGTTAAACATATCTATGTGAGATAACCCTGTATGCGAGACAGCAAAAGAGACACAGATGTATAGAACAGTCTTTCGGACTCTGTGGGAGAGGGCGAGGGTGGGATGATTTTGGAGAATGGCATTGAAACATGTATAATATCATATATGAAATGATTAGCCAGTCCAGGTTCAATGCATGATACTGGATGCTTGGGGCTGGTGCACTGAGATGACCCAGAGGGATGGTACGGGGAGGGAGGAGGCAGGGGGGTTCAGGATGGGGAACACGTGTTTACCTGTGGCGGATTCATGTTGATGTATGGCAAAACCAATACAATATTGTAAAGTAATTAACCTCCAAATAAAATAAATAAATTTATATTTAAAAAGCCATATCTATGTGGTCTTTTTTCAGAATCCATTATTCTGTTCCATTGATAGATGTCTGTCCTTTTGCTAATATTACAAAGTCTTTATTTCTGTAGCTATACTGTATACCTTAATATTGGATAAAGTGACTCCTCTAACTTTGTTCTTCCTTGGCAGGATTGTTTTAGCTCTTCTAGGAGATCCAACCAGTCCATTCTGAAGGACATCAACCCTGGGATTTCTTTGGAAGGAATGATGCTAAAGCTGAAACTCCAGTACTTTGGCCACCTCATGTGAAGAGTTGACTCATTGGAAAAGACTCTGATGCTGGGAGGGATTGGGGGCAGGAGGAGAAGGGGACGACCGAGGATGAGATGGCTGGATGGCATCACTGACTCGATGGACGTGAGTCTGGGTGAACTCCGGGAGATGGTGATGGACAGGGAGACCCGGCGTGCTGCGATTCTTGGGGTCGCAAAGAGTCAGATACGACTGAGCGACTGAACTGAACTGAGGGCCTCTGTCATTCAACTGTAGATTTTCTGTTTTGAAAATGATATATTGAGGGTAGCGTTCTGGTTTTTATCCTGCTAAGTGTTCTCTGAGCTTCCTGGATCTCTGGTTTGGTGCCTGACATTAACTTGAAGAAATTCGTAGTCATTATTGTCTCACTTCTTCTCTCTGGCATTCCTATTATGCATGCGTGACATCTTTTGTGGTTGTCCCACCATCCTTAGATATTCCAGTCTGTGTTTTCCCATCTTTGTTCTCCTTACTTTTTGAAGATTCTATTGATACATCCTCTAGCTCAGAGATTCTGTTCTTATCCATGTCTAGCCCACTAATAAGAGATTAAAAGATACTAAGAAATCAAAGACATGTTTATTTTTGTTACAGTGTTATCAATCTCACTCTTCTGTTGGACCCTTTCTTTAGGATTTCCATCTCACTGCTTACATTGCCGATCTATTCTTTCATGTCCCCTACCTTATCTGTTAGCCCTTTTAGCATATTAATCATAGTTGTTTACATTTCCAGTCTGATAATTCCAACATCCCTATCATGTCTTATTCTGATGCTTTTTCTGTCCTTTCAAATTATGGCTTTTTAAATTTTAGTATGCCTAGTAAATTTTTGTTGATATCCAGACATGTTTTATTGGTTAACAGGAAGTGCTACACACAGATTTTTAGTGGATGGTGTAAGTTGTCAGGGAATGGGAAGTGCTCTATAGTCTTATGACTAGGCCTTTGTCTCTAAGTGAGCTTATCTGTCCAGAATATGAACTTCACAAGTGGTTTTTTTTTTTTTTCCTCTCTATCTCTTTTAATTCCCCTTTAGGCATTACAGAAAAGAAGTTGGGTATTTTCTTTCCCCTAGATCAATTTGGTTCTTACAATACCCCAGCAACCTAGGCTCTGGTTAACTAGTTTTCCCCAAGGGCAGATCTTGTTAAGAAAAAGAAATGTTCTAGCATATTTCTAAGTTTATTTCAAAGCATATTTCAATATTTCAAAGCATGCAGGAAGCTCAAGAGGATTTCCCCCCCAATATTTACTGTGAATACCTGATTGCGCTTCTAGGTATAAATGTTACATATATTATGGGGACCTTGTTAAGACTAGGTTCCACTGAACTTTTTAAAAAATTTATTTATTTATTTAAATTAGAGGCTAATCACTTTACAATATTGTGGTTGTTTTTGCCATACATCAACATGAATCAGCCACAGCTGTACATGTGCCCCCCATCCTGAACCCCCCTCCCACATCCCTCCACATTCCATCCCTCTGGGTGGTCTTTGACCACTGGCTTTGAGTATCCTTCCTGCATCAAACTTGCACTGGTCATCTATTTCACATATGGTAATATACATGTTTCAATGCCGTTCTCTCAAATCATCCCACCCTTGCCTTCTCCCACAGAGTCCAAAAGTCTGTGCTTTACATCTGTGTCTCTTTTCCTGTCTTGCATATGGGGTCATCATTACCATCTTTCTAAATCACATATATATGCATTAAAATACTGTATTGGTGTTTTTCTTTCTGACTTGCTTCACTCTGTATAATAGGCTCCAGTTTCATCCACCTCATCAGAACTGACTCAAATACATTCTTTTTTATATCTGAGTAATATTCCATTGTCCACTGAAGTTTTTAGCCTTTACAGTTTTCCACACATTGCCGTTAGCAATTCATTGAAAATTACAGTTCAGGTTTCCCAGGCTCTGGTTCCCTTGGTGGTTTTTCCTCATGAGTCTCTGCTCTGGCTAATCTGTGGCTCCCTGTGTTTACCTGTCTCTTTGGGGGCAGTGACTTGCCTGTGTCCTTCTTTTTCTGTAGATTGCAAAGAGATGGCTTTTCAGTCTGTTCAGATTTGCAGTTTTTTTAGGATGGAATTTTGCCTTCCAAGCTCCTTATACATGGAACCAGCCAATACCTTTTATATTGTTGAATTCAGTTTGCTAATATGTTATTGAGCATTTTGTGTTTAAGTTCATAGAATATAATAGTATGCAGCTATTAATACAGAGAAGGCAATGGCACCCCACTCCAGTACTCTTACCTGGAAAATCCCATGGATGGAGGAGCCTGGAAGGGTGCAGTCCATGGGGTTGCTGAGGGTCGGACATGACTGACCGACTTCACTTTCACGTTTCATTTTCATGCATTGGAGAAGGAAACGGCGACTCACTTCAGTGTTCTTGCCTGGAGAATCCCAGGGACAGGGGAGCCTGGTGGGCTGCCATCTATGGGGTCGCACAGAGTCGGATACGACTGAAGTGGCTTAGCAGTTAGTAATATCTTCTATTGTATTCTCTCTCTCCTTTATTTATTTATTTATTTTTGGTTTTGGTGCCAGAGACTTGTGAAGATATTACAATATAAGGAAAAACAGATAAGTCAGGTAAGTCAGAATATATACTATAATCTCAAATATCTAAATATATAGGCATATGTAAACATGCACAGAAAGTATTCATTTTTTAATATAAATTTATTTATTTTAAATGGAGATTAATTACTTTACAATATTGTAGTGGCTTTGCCATACATCAACATGAATCTGCCACGGGTGTACACGTGTTCCCAATCCTGAACCTCCCTCCCACCTCCCTCTCCAGACCATCCCTCTGGGTCATTCCAGTGCACCAGACCTGAGCACCCTGTATCATGCATCGAACCTGGACTGGTGATTCATTTTATAATATTATACATGTTTCAATGCCATTCTCCCATATCATCCCACCTTCTCCTTCTCTCACAGAGTCCAAAAGACTGTTTTATACATCTGTGTCTCTTTTGCTGTCTCACATACAGGATTATCATTACCATCTTTCTAAATTCCATATATATGTGTTAGTATACTGTATTGGTGTTTTTCTTTCTGGCTTACTTCACTCTGTATAGTAGGCTCCAGTTTCATCCACCTCATTAAAACTGATTCAAATGTATTCTTTTTAATGGCTGAGTAATACTCCATTGTATATATGTACCACAGCTTTCTTATCCATTCATCTGCTGATGGACATATAGGTTGGTTCTATGTCCTGGCTATTATAAACAGTAAACATGCACAGAAAGTATTTATGTCAGAAATATTAGGTCATTATTTCTAGATGGAAGAAAATGAATAATTTTTATTTTTCTCCTATATTTTTCTGTAACTTCCAAATTTCCTGCAGTGTGTATTTTGCACATGTTTGTATTATTATCTTAAAGTAAACAGGAAACAAGATAATAGAAAGAATTTATTTGTGGTGGGGAGAAGATGAAATGTATGAGAAAACATGACTAGTGCTAATAGGAGTACATTATGGGCTTCCCTGGTGGCTCAGATGGTAAAGAATCTGCCTGCAATGCAGGAGACATGGGTTCAATCCCTGAGTTGGGAAAACCCCCTGGAGAAAGAAATGGAAGCCTACTCCAGTATTGTTGTTTGGAGAATCCCACGGACAGAGGAGCCTGGTGGGCTACAGTCCATGGGGTCACAAAGAGTCGGACACAACTGAACGACTAACACACACATGCAAACTTCTGTTTTCAGGTATTATTTTTCCGAAACAAGAATCCAGGAGCGAGGATTCATGTAACTATATCTTTCTCTGCAGTGGCAGGATAACTTAAAACAACTGAGACTAACAAAAGATAAACAAAGTTTAATAAAGAATAAGAGGCTTTCTGATTTAAAGACACAGCCGCTGAAGTATTGTGTCATCCCAGGGGAAGCATGGCTTTTTCCCTTGGAAGTTTCCATCTCAGATGCATGCATAAGACACCATTGATGAAACAGATATAAAGGCCTGAAAACAATTACCCTTCAGAACATTTTCTCATGTCCTGCATTCTTCCTTTGTCTCCTCCCCCACTTCCGCTATGTAAAAATGGTCTAAAAATTATAAACAATTCTATCCTAATCCTAGACAGGTAATATGTAAGAGTAATCCACAACAGTTCAGGACATGGCTATAGCAAACTCAGGAACAATTTATTCAGTATCTGAAATATCAATATCACAAGCAGCACCAAAAACAGAACTATGTCTTTGTTATCTTGAATGTATCAGATGCCAATTTGGGTTGGCCTAAATGTGAAGGGGAACAACGGAAGTAGAAGGGTGCAGGGATAGTTGCAGTGTTCACCAAACAACTGAAAAATTAAAGCTCAGTAGGGACTAAAAACAGAAAAACATTAATGATATCAGCAGAAGAAATAAATGAAACTTATCTCTAGTACTCTGCTATTCACTTTATTGAAAAAAGCTCCTGTCTCCTTGTTCCTCTTAAATTCCTAGGGTTGGAGGATGTGTGCCAGAGAGGGAGAAATTTAACTGTGCAATTCATGTGAGGTATCCACTTTTTGTCTTGTGGACAAACAAAATCTGACTGTTGTGGACACATTGGGACAGTGATTTGGGCAGTTATGATTACTTCACAGTGCATTTTATCTCTTAGTTGCTCAATTTAACACACTTCTGTAATACACAGTTCAAAACCTTACCCCAGCTGACATAGTCATTGTCATATACGCTACTATAAATGCATTCATGATTATGAGATATCTCCAAATGGAGACAGTCTAAAGTTATTTAACTTCTACATTTAGAGAAAATTCCATGCAATAGTAGCAGAATACATGTTCTTCCCAAGCACATATGAAATATTTTCCAGGATAGATCAAATATCAGGTGCTAAACAATTTTTAATGTATTTAAGAAGACTGAAATCATATCAAGAATCTTTTCTGTCCACAATGGTATGAAGCCAGAAATCAATTACAAGAAGAAAATTGGAAAATTGTCAAGTATGTAGAAATTAAACCATATGCTCCTGAGAAACCAATGGGCCAAAGAAGAAATCAAAAGAGAAATAAGAAAAATATGAAACAAGTGAAAACAGAAAACACAACATATCAAAATTTATGTGTGTGTGTGCTAAGTAACTTCCGTTGGGTCCGACTTTCTGCCAAAATTTTTAAGTACAGCAAAAGGAGTTCTAAGAAGAAAGTTTACTGTGATAAACTCCTACATTAGGAAAAAAAGCTCACCAAGGTATAAAATAAACAACCTAAATTTGCAATCAAACTAGAAAAAGAAAAACAAAATTAGCAGAAGAAAATTATCACAAGGAAGCAAATCTCAGAGCAGAAAAAATAAAATAGAGACAAAAAGACAATAGAAGTCATCTGGGCCTGGACGTTTTTGTTTGAAGGGTTTGATTAATGGTTCAGTCTCCTTAATAGAATCTATCTGTTCAGGGTTTCCATTTCTTCATGATTCAGTCTTGGTAGACTGTTTGTTTCTAGGAATTTATCCATTTCTTCTAGGCTGTCCATTATGTTGGCATATAAATGTTTATAGTAATCTCTTATGATCCCTGTATTTCTGTGGTATCATTCATAACATCTCCTGTTTCGTTTCTGATTTTATTTATTTGAAGCACTATCTTTTTAAGACGAGTCTGGTCAAACATTTGTCAGTTTTATCTTGTGAGAAGAAGCTCTTAGTTGTCTTGATCTTTTCAGTCTCTATTTCATTTGTTTTCACCTTGGTCTTTATTTTCTTCCTTCTACTTCCTTCCTTCTATTTCTTTTTATTGGGAATTTTCAAACATGAGAGTATGTTCATAGAAAAATAATTTCTCAGTTATAAACTTGAGATAGAATACAAATCTTTCTTCCTTATCCTCTCATTCCCCTAAAGCCTATCTAAAACAGCCCAAGTCTACCTAGCTAGTGTGTGAATTGGGCTGCTCAGATCATATTCAGAGCATATCAGCACAATTAAAATTTTATGATAAATTAAAAGTTATCAGAATGTGCTTTTAGTTCTTTCTAATTTTCATTTTTACTTTATTTTACTTTACGATACTGTATTGGTTTTGCCATACATTGATATGAATCCGCCACGGGTGTACATGAGTTCCCAGTCCTGAACTCCCCTCCCACCTCCCATCCCATATCATGTCTCTGGATCATCCCCAGGCACCAGTCCCAAGCATCCTGTATCCTGTATCGAACATAGACTGGCGATTCATTTCTTACATAATAGTATACATTTCAATGCCATTCTCCCAAATCATCCCACCCTCTCCCTCTCCCTCAGAGTCCAAAAGTCCATTCTATACATCTGTGTCTCTTGCTGTCTCGCATACAGGGTTATAATTACCATCTTTCTAAATTCCATATATATATGTTAGTATACAGTATTGGTGTTTTTCTTTCTGGCTTACTTCACTCTGTATAATAGGCTCCAGTTTCATCCACCTCATTAGAACTGATTCAAATGTATTCTTTTTAATGCCTGAGTAATACTCCATTGTGTATATGTACCACAGCTTTCTTATTCATTCATCTGCTGATGGACATCTAGGCTGCTTCCATGTCCTGGCTATTATAAACAGTGCTTCGATGAACATTGGGGTACACGTGTCTCTTTCAGTTCTGGTTTCCTCGGTGTACATGCCCAGCAATGGGATTGCTGGGTCATAAGGCAGTTCTATTTGCAATTTTTTGAGGAATCTCCACACTGTTCTCCATAGTGGCTGTACTAGTTTGCATTCCCACCAACAGTGTAAGAGGGTTCTCTTTTCTCTACACCCTCTCCAGCATTTATTGTTTGCAGACTTTTGGATCGCAGCCATTCTGACTGGCATGAAATGGTACCTCATTGTGGTTTTGATTTGCATTTCTCTGATAATGAGTGATGTTGAGCATCTTTTCATGTGTTTGTTAGCCATCTGTATGTCTTCTTTGGAGAAATGTCTATTTAGTTCTTTGGCCCATTTTTTGATTGGGTCATTTATTTTTCTGGAATTGAGCTGCATAAGTTGCTTGTCTATTTTTGAGATTAGTTGTTTGTCAGTTGCTTCATTTGCTATTATTTTCTCCCATTTAGAAGGCTGTCTTTTCACCTTGCTTATAGTTTCCTTTGTTGTGCAGAAGCTTTTAATTTTAATTAGATCCCATTTGTTTATTTTTGCTTTTATTTACAATATTCTGGGAGGTGGGTCATAGAGGATCCTGCTGTGATTTATGTCGGAGAGTGTTTTGCTTATGTCCTCCTCTAGGAGTTTTATAGTTTCTGATCTTACATTTAGATCTTTAATCCATTTTGAGTTTATTTTTGTGTGTGGTGTTAGAAAGTGATCAAGTTTCATTCTTTCACAAGTGGTTGACCAGTTTTTCCAGCACCACTGGTTAAAGAGATTATCTTTACTCCATTGTATATTCTTGCCTCCTTTGTCGAAGATAAGGTGTCCATAGGTGTGTGGATTTATCTCTGGGCTTTCTATTTTGTTCTATTGATCTATAAATCTGTCTTTGTGCCAGTACCGTACTGTCTTGATGACTGTGGCTTTGTGGTAGAGCCTGAAGTCAGGCAGGTTGATTCCTCCAGTTCCATTCTTCTTTCTCAAGATTGCTTTGGCTATGTGAGGTTTTTTGTATTTCCATACAAATTGTGAAATTATTTGTTCTAGCTCTGTGAAAAAATAACTATAAAACACTGATGAAAGAAATCAAAGAGGACACTAATAGATGAAGAAATATTCCATGTTCATGGATCGGAAGAATCAATATAATGAAAATGAGTATACTACCCAAAGGAATCTACAGATTCAATGCAATCCCTATCAAGCAACCAGCGGTATTTTTCACAGAATGTGCTTTTAAAAATGGACTCACTAATATTGATAATAAGAAGGTCAAGACTCTACACGTGGACATGACCAGATAGTCAACACTGAAATCAGATTGTTTATATTCTTTGCAGACAAAGATGGAGAAGCTCTATACAGTCAGCAAAAACAAGAACAGGAGCTGACTGTGGCTCAGATTATGAGCTCCTTATTACCAAATTCAGACTTAAATTGAAGAAAGTAGAGAAAACCACTAGACCATTCAGGTATGACCTAAATCAAATCCCTTATGATTATACAGTGGAAGTGAGAAATAGATTTAAGGGCCTAGATCTGATAGATAGAGTGCCTGATGAACTATGGACTGAGGTTCGTGACACTGTACAGGAGACAGGGATCAAGACCATCCCCATGGAAAAGAAATGCAAAAAAACAAAATTGCTGCCTGGGGAGAACTTAAAAATAGCTGTGAAAAGAAGAGAAGCAAAAAGTAAAGGAGGAAAAGAAAGATATAAGCATCTGAATGCAGAGTTCCAAAGAATAGCAAGGAGAGATAAGAAGCCTTCCTCAGTGATCAGTGCAAAGAAAGAGGAAAACAACAGAATGGGGAAGACTAGAGATCTCTTCAAGAAAATTAAAGATAACAAGGGAAAATTTCATGCAAAGATGGGCTTGATAAAGGACAGAAATGGTATGGACCTAATAGAATCAGAAGATATTAAGAAGAGGTGGCAGGAATACAAAGAAGAACTGTACAAAAAAGATCTTCACGACCAAGATAATCACGATGGTGTGTTCACTCACCTAGAGACAGACATCCTGGAATGTGAAGTCAAGTGGGCCTTAGAAAGCATCACTATGAACAAAGCTAGTGGAGGTGATGGAATTCCAGTGGAGCTATTTCAAATCCTGAAAGATGGTGCTGTGAAAGGGCTGCACTCAATATGCCAGCAAAATTGGAAAACTCAGCAGTGGCCACAGGACTGGAAAAGTTCAGTTTTCATTACAATCCCAAAGAAAGGCAATGCCAAAGAATGCTCAAACTACCACACAATTGCACTCATCTCACACACTAGTAAAGTAATGCTCAAAATTCTCCAAGCTAGGCTTCAGCAATACATGAACCATGAACTTCCTGATGTTCAAGCTGGTTTTAGAAAAGGCAGAGGAACCAGAAATCAAATGGCCAACATCCACTGGATCATCGAAAAAGCAAAAGAGTTCCAGAAAAACATCTATTTCTGCTTTATTGACTATGTCAAAGCCTTTGACTGTGGATCACAATAAACTATGGAAAATTCTGAAACAGATGGGAATACCAGACCACCTGACCTGCCTCTTGAGAAACCTATATGCAGGTCAGGAAGCAACAGTGGTGGATTCATGTTAATGTATGGCAAAACCAATACAGTATTGTAAAGTAAAAAAAGTAAAAATAAAAAAAAAAAAAGAAAGAACTGGACATGGAACAACAGACTGGTTCCAAATAGGAAAAGGAGTATGTCAAGGCTGCATATTGTAACTCTGCTAATTTAACTTATATGCAGAGTACATAATGAGAAAGACTGGGCTGGATGAAATACAAGCTGGAATCAAGATTGCCAGGAGAAATATCAATAACCTCAGATATGCAGATGACACCACCCTTATGGCAGAAAGTGAAGAGGAACTAAAAAGCCTCTTGATGAAAGTGAAAGAGGAGAGTGAAAAAGTTGGCTTAAAGCTCAACATTCAGAAAACGAAGATCATGGCATCAGGTCCCATCACTTCATGGCAAATAAATGGGGAAACAGTGGAAACAGTGGCTGACTTTTTTTTTCTGGGGTCCAAAATCACTGCAGATGGTCATTGCAGCCATGAAATTAAAAGATGCTTACTCCTTGCAAGGAGAGTTATGACCAACCTAGACAGCATATTCAAAAGCAGAGACATTGCTTTGCCCACAAAGGTCTGTCTAGTCAAGGCTATGGTTTTTCCAGTAGTCATGTATGGATGAGAGAATTGGACTGTGAAGAAAGCTGAGTGCCAAAGAATTGATGCTTTTGAAGTGTGGTATTGGAGAAGACTATTGAGAGTCCCTTGGACTGCAAGGAGATCCAATCAGTCCATCCTAAAGGAAATCAGTCCTGGTTGTTCATTGTAAGGACTGATGTTGAAGCTGAAACTCCAGTATTTTGGCTGCCTGATATGAAGAGTTGACTTATTTGAAAAGATTCTGATGTTGGGAAAGATTGAAGGGAGGAGGAGAAGGGGACGAAAGAGGATGAGATGGTTAGATCGCATCACTGACTCAATGGACATGAGTTTGGGTAAACTCTGGGAGTTGGTGATGGACAGGGAGGCCTGGTGTGCTGCTGTTCATGGGGTCGCAAAGAGTCAAACACGACTGAGTGACTGAACTGAGCTGAACTGATAGTTTTATATTTGTAGAAATATTCTACCTCATCAGTGAAGAAGAAATGATAGGATTGGAATTTTATATTTTATAATCCCATTAAAATTGTTAAATTACTGACTCTAAGTAATAATCGTTCTAAGCTGGTAGTATTTTTTAAAAAGGGATCACCAACATTATGTGAGTCCTGAATAAAGTACACACAGCATCACTATGACAGGAAGACAAGAAGGAGGAGGAGGTGGATAAGGTGAAGGGAAAGGAGGACCAGCAGCAGTAGCAGGGGAGGCAGAAGAGAAGAAGCAGACAAAGAAGGAAAATCTGAGCAAGTCTGTGAGTCTCAATCCTTTTCCAGATAACACAATGAAAGTGAAAGCATGTCCTCTGATGTACTCCATGGGAATATAATCAGCAAACTCTAGACTATGGCAAATTCTGTATGATTATATATTTCATTCAACAACAACCAACAGAAAGGAAACATGAGAAGAGAACTGAGGAGAGGGAGGCAAGGAAAGGAAATACACATAGAAAGAATCTTAAGATAAATAACAAAAATTATAACTTATTTATCTATAAATTCTGTTTCAAGCAAATTATAAAATCTTTTTTAAATTGACTACCAGGAAAATTGGTGGTCACAAGGTAGCTAGCTGGTCACACTAATTATTGGTCACACAGAAATTATTATTTATTTTTAAGTAATTGATAATAGTTATTTGTAAAGTATTTTTCTTTTTCATTATTTTAAGTCATTGAGATATTGCTGATTTACAATGTTGTGTTAGTTTCTGGCACACAGCAAAGTGAAGTGACTCAGCTATACATTTATGTATTCTTTTCCATTATGGTTTATTGCAGAATATTGAATGTAGTTCCCTGTGCTGTACAGTAGGACCTGTTTTTTGTCCATTATGTGTATAATAGTTTGTATCTGCTAATCCCAGATCCTGATCATCCATCTCCCACCTGTCCACCTTGGCAACCACGAGTCTGTTCTCTATGTCGGAGTCTGTTTCTGTTTTGTATATAAGTTCATTTGTGTCATATTTTAGATTCTAAATAGAAGGGATATAATTTGACATTTGTCCATGTCTGACTTGTTTCACTTAGTATGATAATCTCTAGGTTAATCCATGTTGCTGCAAATGCATTACTTCGTTCTTTTCAATTGATACATAATAAAATACATGTAGGTGAAATTATGTGGAATTTGCTTCCAAATAATTCAGGCTTGGGAAATAGATAGGGTATTGATAAAACAAGATTGACTGTGTGTTGTTGACTGTTGATGCTGGAAACGGATATATAGGATTCACTATATTACTCTTTCCACTTTGTATACCTCTGAAAATTTTCATAATAAGAAACTTAAAGAGTTTTAAAACAACAAAATACACAATGGAAAATGTAAATGTTGGTGTCACTGAAGAACCTTGAATCAATATACCAGTAATGTGTGGCAAACTTTTAAATATTTCAAGTCTTGTATATATTTGTGTTAAAGGGAAAATGTGACATTGAAAATTTGGTGTTGGCACAGTAGTTTACATAAGATATTCTTAAATATATCTTCCCAAAGAGTGGTAGAAAAAATTGTAATCACTATTTAATGACCTAGCATCTTCAATTAACCATCTCTATGAAAGAATATACTACCCTCGGAAGAGTCCCAAGAGGACAAAGAAGAGGAAACATCACTAAGACATATTAGATGAGGCAGCAACTTGTATTAATTAGGCTACAAACTCACAGGAAGGGTTTGTGACTTTATCTATCTCTGTAAATACCTGTCTACCTATATCTGTCTCTTTTAGAATTTACTTCAGAATATAGATGGCAGTCAAAATTATACATATTAAAAGTTATTTGAATTGAGAACAAAATTAGACTTTCTCATGGAATATAACTCATTTGGTTAATTGTTTTTATGATAAGAAGGGACTCTGCTAATCAGTTTGTGTCCCATAACTGGAATTCAATATATAGCTCAAGATTTTGATGGAAATATGTTTGAAGCACATGGTAAGATAAAAGCAGTTTGTTTAAAAACTTCATTGGCAAAGGATAGTAAAATTTGTAAATATTTTGATTTTTCCAACACTTTCTGATCAGACTGGGCTACATAAAATGCCTCTAGCTGAAAATATAGCAAGCATCATCAGTAATCATTACTGAATCTTTTGAAATGATTTTTAAAAACTGGGAAAGTAAATGACCATGGTGACTAGCAAATCATCTTGCCATTTAGGCAGCTTTTAATTCTTTGCTTTTAGTAAACCTGAAGGAGCTTTTAGATCAGTAAGTAATTTTTTTATGATATACCACTATGTGATTTAAGGTATAAAACTAAGAGGACATAAAACAGATGTGTTGCTAAAATAACTGAACTCTTCCATTTCAGTCTACATCTTATATAAGAAAAGTGTCGTGTTAGTCCCTCAGTCCTGTCTGACTCTTTGCAGCCCCAAGACAGTAACCCACCGGACTCCTCTATCCGTGGAATTCTTCAGGCAAGGATACTGGAGAGCATTGCTATCCCCTTCCCGTGGGGATCTTCCTGATCCAGGGACCGAATTCGAGTCTCCTGCAAAAGTATTTGTAAATCTCATATGCATGAAAACAAATAATATAGAATTCAGGCTGAACACTGCTTCCTTTTAACTAAAGTATTCATTTGTGTATGAATAAAATAATTTTTAAAAGTCCAGCTTACTACATTGCAGATACTTTTCCAATATGTTTGATTTTAATAATCAAAACTGATCATATACTTTTAATCAGTTGCTTAAATAATCCTTATGATTTTAATTCTATAGATATTTTCATTTTTTTTTTCAAAATTCAGACACACAAACACACAGGCACATACTTGTGCAGAAATGGGTGATCTGTGATTAATAAGTCCTTCAAACATAAAAATACATTACATCAAAATAGAATTACATTGTAAAAGTGATACTGGAATACACAAATATGAAAAATTCAATGTAACTTTTGACTATACCATCATTTACTATAGTGTAACTTTAATGGACTGAGGTATAAATTTAATGCTATAGTCTTTATATTCAGTTGTATATGATGAAAAAGTAGTATAACAGTTTGAATTTAAGATGACAATATTTATAATACACAAAAATTATATAACTTGCTATAGGTTATATAACTTGTTATGAAGTTTTAGATGTCAATTTAAAATTTTTCAAGGGCTATGTAAAATATTATTTTAAAAGTGTCAGACTAAAAAACTGAAAACTGCTGCTGAATAATCTAAACCCATATTAGTGAGCAGATTAAATAAAGTGCCTCAGTGTTGCCAAATTATAGAGGGATTTCAAGTAAATCCTTGAGAAATGGCCCCATCAGGGCATCTCTCTATTACTTAATTTCTATCCCTCCTCTGTGGCTTTTTCTTGCAGCAAAACCTCATTGCATTTATGACTAGTGATTTCCTGCCATGTGAGGAAAACTTGTACCATACCCATGGATGCTTTCCCAGGCAACAGAGGTCTCCCACCTTTCTCTCTCTATGGACTTCAATTAGATTTCGTACCATGGTGATAATCAGGCTTACTCTTATTTGACTCACTTGAGGCTATAAAACCTACCACAAGTCATGATTTCTCTGAATTTTTTTTATTTTTACAGTTTCTTGAACTACCTTGGTCCCACTCTAAATAATCAGGATTTGTATTCATCAAAGTCGTGGTTACCCAATCACCTAAAAGCCCAAATCTTTGCGCTCCATAGTGGACAGCAGCAAGACCCAGAGAATTGATAATTAGAAAAAGAAATTTTAATTTACTTTTGAAAGCCTTTATCGTATATGAATCCAAGAGTTTCTTTATCAAACTACTCATTCTATCTTTGTCTTTATTGCATTATCTACAATGCAGTCAAGCAACACCTACATTTTATTATTCAGCAAAGGATGGTCCAATCAGAGTCAGATGAGGGAAGATGATTTATGGCAGAGAAGAAAGCAAATAAAAGTTTCTAACGGAAGAGTCTGCAAAGTCGCCGGCAATGCAGCCAGGCAGCATGTGAGCAAAACGTTTAAGGAAATATTTTATTTTTATTTATGTTGGCTATGAAATAAATATTGCATAGTTGAATCAGTGGATTTTATGTGTCAGGCACTATTTCCTGCTGCACCCAATCACTGCAGAGCTGTCAAAAGCAAAGTGTGCATTTGAAGAAGCTACCCTCTCTGAATGAAGGAGACAGAAAAGAGTCAGCAGGGTTGACAAAATGCATCCTGATGAGTGCCTCTCCCTATCTTTTTTAAAGCTTTTTGATTTTATTCCAATTTTAGAAAATGTGAGGTTTGAATAAAAAAGTAATTGAAGGCAACTGTTTCAAAAGGACATAGAGAAGGAAGAGGGAAGACTTGCATTTTCTAAGCAGATGACATTACGCAGGTGTAATGCATGGCTGAAGAAATGTAGGATAGGATGGTTTCATGGCAGATTGGACATCCGCGGCCCACTCGATAGCAGAATGCATAGAATGTGATGAGATGAGCATTTTATATCGTGGGTGTCTGGTCCCCGACCTGTATGTTACAACCCCATCAGTCTAGATGAGCATCAGGAAGAGGCAAATGAGAGTGCCCGGAAAGCAGCAAATGTCAGGCGAGTACAGGCAGAGAAGAAGCGGTAATTCAGCGTGGCTCCTGCACGGAATTTGATTGGAATTACATGACAGAAGGATGGCTTATGATAAGGCTAGGGAAGACCCAGCACACACACCTGAGATTTAGACTGGGGTTTTAAGGCTGCTTTCCTGGGCAGGCCTCTTGGCATTCTCTGCTTCCTCTGCTTCATTCCTAAGAGTCAGCACTCTGGAGACTGAGACATTGGCTTATGGCTGTTTTTTAATTGCCGAATACGGTTGCTGCTGTTATGTGACTCAAGAGCCTGAAGGTATGAATAATTAAAGGCTCGGCTCTCCGCGGGCATAAACTATGCTGTAAGACTAGCAGTCCATTCAGAGTATCCTTTAATACTGTATGGATACTGAAATTACTCCCACCTCCTCACAGATATAACATAGACACATTCTCACTAATGTATTCAACTCAGTTAAATTGAATGCTTTTAAAAAAAATTACCACTGATTTTTGTTCTCTTAAAAAAAAAAACTCCCTTTTTACACTGTAATGAAATAGGTTGAAATAATACTAAGTGGTTAATCTGGTATCGCTTCAGCACCTTTGATACTGTCATAGCAATGGAAATACTATTTGGTCTAAGAGATATCAGATACATGTGCTACCCTAAATGGGTTAAGTGAACAATTTTGAGAGTCGAAAACCTTCACAAAGTGGCAAGGATGTTTTCTTCTGTCCTGCATTCAGACACATCAGAAGTACTCAGGTCTAAGCGTGTGTCCTTGTGTTTGCCTCTCCCATGCTTCTGCTGGCTCCCGGCCTAAGCTGGTTGAAAGGAGTGAATTTCGAATGGTGAAATTATAGGCGTTTTGACAGGCCAGTGGAGAGAGATTCTGAGGGTGGGTAGCTTCCCAGCCTCTCTCAAATTTCAATGACAACAAACAGAAGGGTTTAATTTCTTCAGTCCAGGTTTTAGTGGGATTCTTGTCAGTCAAAGACACTCAGAGAACACCTGCCCTGTATACAATATTGCTCTTCACATACTAATTCCCTTCCTGACACTTGACAATTTTTATAAAGAAAGATGGGAAGCAGAATATTTCCTCTGTAGGATGGAAATTTGATTCATCGCAATTTACTTATATAGAGTGCTATTCCACTCAGATAAAACTTGGTTCCTACGGTATTCATTGCCAAGGAATCTTGCCTTCACCTCAATTTGTGCCGGTTTCTTAATTTTCATAAAGGAGGATATTTGTAGTTCAATCTTTTAAGTGTATTTGGGTAGGATTTTCACATAAGTCCAAGAGTATAGAGCATTGTTGAAAACAGCTGTAACTGATTCTTATCTTCTTTGTATAGAAAAATGGGGAAGATGAGAAGCTAAAAACCTGTGATCACGCCATTCACATTATTTACAGCCTGCATTCTAGCAAAATGTAAAACCCATATGTCTCTTTTATCTTTTGATTGCACTCTGAGGTGGGAATGTTTTTCCCAGTTTACTTCAGCTATTGTTTTTCCTTCATAAAATGGTTCTTGCTGCGGGGGAATCTGTGAATTGGCTACATTTTCACAAAACAGGCTTCTTACTACATTTCCTCTGTGTTCTCTGGTGGCCAAGTTAGGCACAGTCCAACACAGATTGGAGGAAGAACCCTGAGGATTATACACTGCAACACTTTTATTCATGGCCTGGGTCAGTGTCTTATAAAAAATGTGGTAAATAAATCTGATCCCTTTATGATGCTATAAAAATAATAAAAGTGAAATAATAGTCAATTCTTAGAATAAAAAATCTGAGATAATCTTGTAAACATGATTTTTCTAATTGTGCCTCAATGCTTCAGTTTTTGTAGCTTGTTAAGATAGGAACTCAAAACACTTATTTAAAAGAGAGAACTATGTTCTATTTAGCACAATCATTGAAAAGAAAAATTATTAAGGTATACAGTCATCTCTTAGTATCCATAGGAGATTGGTTTCAGGTTCCCCGTAGACACCAAAATAGAAAGATGGTCAAATCTCTTAAATAAAATGGCCCAGTATTTGCACAGAACCTACGTACATCCTCCTATACATTTTAAATCATCTCTAGATTCCTTATAATACTTAATAAAAAATATGTAAGTACTGGTAAATACATTGTAAATGCTATGTAAATAGTTGCCAGAGTATAGAAAATTGAAGTTTTGCTTTTTTGGAAGTTTCTGGATTTAAAAAGCATATATTTTCTATCCATGGTTGGTTGAATTTGCATATGCAGAACCTGTGAATACAGAGGGCCAACTGTAATTGACATACAATATACTGCACTATTTAAAGTATACAGTTTGATAAGTTGTGTATATACCTGTCGGAATCAACAGGGTGAACTTAGCTATCACCTCCCAAATTTATCTGATACTCCCTATTCCCACCCCTGTCCCTCAGACAATACCAATCTGCTTTATATCATTGTACTTTTGCATACATTTTCTTGATTCCATACTAAATGGAATAAATCAGAATGCCCAGGTTTTTTTAGGGGAGGGAAGGTGTCTTGTTTATTTCACCTAGCATGTAATTGACAATGGGGTCTGGTTGCTTGCCATTCAAAAGCCAATAAGGAGGTCAGGTTGATGGAAAGGAAAGTTTGGTTTATTTTGGATGCCAGCCTCAGCGGAAGTAGGGGGATTAGAGGAACATGTCTGTCCAAAGGCTGACTCCTCGTCAATGACAATCAGCAAGAGCAAGAGCTTTTGTAGACTGAGGGAGGGGAGGCTACATGCAGAACAGCACAGTCAACTCTGATAGTCATCTTGAAATCAGTCATTGGGGGTCTGACCAGCATCATCTTGATTGTTTTAAGTACCATTAATCTTCAGTTCTGTGGTCTGTTTCCATTTCCTGAGGCCTATTCTTGGAAGCATGGCAGCTTATGTCATGACCAGAGTCTGGTCATCATGTAGTTAACTTCAATCTGGTGGGGATTTCAGTATCTATAAGAGCTCTCAGGATATGGCTCAGAATATTTTCTATTGGCCTTGAGAAGTAACTAAATGTCCTTGACTATGCTTCATTATTGTTGTTCAGTCACTAAGTCATGTCTGACTCTTTGTGACCCCATGAACTACAGTTCATCAGGCTTCCCCGTCCTTTACCAGCTCCAGGAGTTTAGTCAAATTTGTGTCCATTGAGTCGGTGATGTCGTCCAACCATCTCATCCTCTGTTGCCCCCTTCTCCTCCTGCCCTCAATCTTTCCCAGCATCATGGTCTTTAGCAATGACTATGCTTAACTTCATTGTTATTATTTGTCTCCTTTGACTGTTTTCCTTTGTTTCTTCATGTTCTCACTTCTCTGATTAAGCATATTCTTTGGATATAGTTTTTCCACAACAAAACCCAAGCAGAGGACATGGATTCGCAAGGACCATAGAGTCTTGCTCTGTTTCAGCATAAGTATTTGAATAATTTATTCATGTTGTAAGTATAAATAGGCCATTTCATTTTATTGCTGCATAGTAGTCCACTATAAAGACAGATCATGATTTGTTTATACATGAACCTGTTTTGTTTCCATTTAGGCTGTAGCAAATAAATATGCTATGAGCATTTGTGTGCAAGTCTTTAAATGAATATGTGTTTTCCAACACCCTTTCCCTAGGTATTGGTTAAATACCTAGAAGTGGGAACGCATGTACACCCGTGGCGGATTCATGTTGATGTATGGCAAAACCAACACAATATTGTAAAGCAAAAAAAAATAAAAAAAATAAAAAAAAAGAAAAGCAAAAAAGAAAAATACTGTATATATGTGTAATCACTGACAATTAGTGCTATGATTGTAGCTGTCATGAACTAGTTGTGTCTTATATAAAATAAGAAATGAAGAGAAAAAAAAAATAGTCACACACCAAAAAAAAACCCAAAACCTAGAAGTGGAATATGTCCAACTTTGATATTTTTTAAAAAAGCTAACACAATGTTTTCCTCAGTGGTTGTATCATTTTATATTCCCCCCCGAAAGTTAACTAAATTCTACTGACTCCACATTCTCACCAACATTTGGTGTAAATAAGTCTTTTAAAATTGTAGCCTTTCCAATAGCTATGTAGTGCATCTCATTGTGCTTTTAGTCTTGTTTTAATTCTTCTGTGCTTATTCATTAGGAAGATGGACTTTAGGTTGATGAGTAGCAAGAGTAAAACTGTTCAGTTTCCCAGACATCTCCATCATGACAGAGAGCTCAGAGAAGCTGAAAGAACTGTATATTTTCTCTTTATTCTTTCTATAATTTAATTGCTTTTACTTATTTATTATTCACTATTATAATGAGTTTATATTGCATTTGGAAAAGTTACATAAAAAGATTAAATATTCATGATTTTCTCTAACCTTGTCATCTTTACCATTCACATTTTGCTCTAATTCATTCATTTTATCAATCATAATAAAATTACTAACAATTATAAAAGACTCATGGTATGGTCCAGGATTAAGATATATAGTCTCATATATCTTATATGAGTGCTTCAATAATTTTATAAATAGAAACTTTTTTCCATTATGTAAATTTTAAAAATAAACTTGACTTAGAAAAGGCACAGATCATAGAACTAGTAACTAGCATAGCCCAGACTTGATTCAATGTATTTCTGACTCCAAGGATGTATTTTCAGCTTCTTCAAGACAGTATTTTGAATTGTAAGGTTTCTTTAAAAGCAAAATTGAAAAGAAAAGAGGCAACTAAGTTTTAATGGTATTAAAAGAAATTTTTTGTTAGTGATCAGAAAGCTAATGTAATAAGAGTGATTAGAAAGATGGAATAAACAGATTTGGAATGACCAGCATGGCATAATGAACTCATACTGTGAAGCTATGGTTCTTATGCCAGCCTGCAATAAAACACCTATGACACTTTGGTCAAATTATTTCATTCTTCTGACTTCATTGAACATATCTCAGATGAGACTGTGTTAGAAAAACTCTAAGACAAACAACATCTCTGAAATATTTTACTGTATTTTGGATGGAGAAGTAGTAAAATGGTTGGAATGATTTCCCAACTCTCAGCTCTCAGATAGTATCATTCAAAGCTAACAGAGATAAATCACAGGAAGATATGATTTTTGACTGGCCAAAATATTGCAGGGGCACACTGGATTGGCAAAGGTCAAGTAAGACATTTTGAAAAATAAACAATTGCACTACAGTGACTATGAATTCTTACTCTATTCAGAAGAAAGTTTTGGTTTGTTACAACCTGATTCTCAAAGATATTAGCTCAAAGGCCAGTGAAATGCTGGGCTGAATGAAGCTCAAGTTGGAATCAAAATTGCCAGGAGAAATATCAATAACCTCAGATATACAGATGACACCACCATAGTGGCAGAAAGTAAAGAGAAACTTCTTATGAAGGTGAAAGAGGAGAGTGAAAAAGCTGGCTTGAAACTCAACATTCAAAAAACTAGGATCATGGCATCTGATCCTATCACTTAATAGCAAATAGATGGGGAAACAATGGAAATAGTGAGAGACTTTCTTTTCTTGGGCTCCAAAATCACTGAAGATGGTGACTGTAGCCATGAATTTAAAAGATACTTGCTTCATGGAAGAAAAGCAATGACAAACCTAGACAACCTATTAAAAAGCAGAGACATCACTTTGCCAACAAAGGTCCATGTAGTCAAAGCTACAGTTTTTCCAGTAGACATGTATAGTTGTGAGAGTTGGACCATAAAGAAGGCTGAGTACTGAAGAATCAATGCTTTCTAACTGTGGTGCTGGAGAAGACTCTTGAGAGTCTTGAGACTCTTGGACTGCAAGGAGATCAAACCAGTCAATCCTAAGGCAATCAACACTGACTATTCATTGGAAGGACTGATGCTGAAGCTGGAGCTCCAATATCTTGGCCATTTGATTCAAAGAGCCAACTCATTGGAAAAGACCCTGATGCTAAGAAAGATTGAGGGCAGGAGGAGAAGAGATGACAGAGGATGAGGTGGTTGGATGGCATGTTCAACTCGATGGACATGGGTTTGAGCAAATTCAGGAAGATAGTGAAGGACAGGGAAGCCTGACATGCTGCAGTCCATGAGGTCACAAAAAGTCAGACATGACTGTGACTGAACAACAATACACACACACACACACACACACACACACACACACACACATATAAAGAATCTGCCTGCAATGTGGGAGACCTGGGTTCAATCCCTGGGTTGAGAATATCCCATGGAGAAGGGAAAGGCTACCTACTCCAGTATTCTGGCCTGGAGAATTCCATGGACTGTATAGTCCATTGGGTTGCAAAGAGTCAGACACAACTGAGCTACTTTCTTATTTCTTATTATTTATTTTATACATATATATGGGCTTCCCAGGTGGTGTTAGCGGTAAAACAACCCACCTGCCACTGCAGGGGACATAAGAGATGTGGGTTCAATCCCTGGGCCTGGAAGATCCCTTGGAGAGGGCATGGCAACCCACTCCAGTATTCTTTTCTGGGAAATCTCATGGACAAAGGAGTCTGGCAGGCTACAATCCAAGGGGTTGCAAGAGTTGGATATGAATGAAGTGACTTCCATGCATGCACACTCATATATATATATATGATCCATAAATTAAACTGAGATTCATCACACCTATAAACCTTTCTCTTTGTTCATGGTAGCTATAAACATTAAAAGGCAGCTAGTATGTCAAAGCCTTTGACTATGTGGATCACAATAAAGTGTGGAAAATTCTTCAAGAGATGGGAATACCAAACCACCTGACCTGCCTCTTAAGAAACCTATATGCAGGTCAGGAAGCAACAGTTAGAACTGGACATGGAACAACAGACTGGTTCCAAATAGGAAAAGGAGTATGGCAAGGCTGTATATTGTCACCCTACTTATTTAACTTCTATGCAGAGTACATCATGAGAAACGCTGGGCTGGAAGAAGCACAAGCTGGAATCAAGATTGCCGGGAGAAATATCAATCACCTCAGATATGCAGATGACACCACCTTTATGGCAGAAAGTGAAGAAGAACTAAAAAGCCTCTTGATGAAAGTGAAAGAGGAGAGTGAAAAAGTTGGCTTAAAGCTCAACATTCAGAAAATGAAGATCATGGCATCCGGTCCCATCACTTCACGGCAAATAGATGGGGAAACAGTGTCAGGTTTTATTTTTTGGGGCTCCAAAATCACTGCAGATGGTGATTGCAGCCATGAAATTTAAAGACGCTTACTCCTTGGAAGGAAAGTTATGACCAACCTATTCAAAAGCAGAGACATTACTTTGTCAACAAAGGTCTGTCTAGTCAAGGCTATGGTTTTTCCAGTGGTCATGTATGGATGTGAGAGTTGGACTGTGAAGAAAGCTGAGTGCCGAAGAATTGATGCTTTTGAACTGTGGTGTTGGAGAAGACTCTTGAGAGTCCCTTGGGCTGCAAGGAGATCCAATCAGTCCATTCTAAAGGAGATCAGTCCTGGTTGTACTTTGGAAGGAATGATGCTAAAGCTGAAACTCCAGTACTTTGGCCACCTCATGCAAAGAGTTGACTCATTGGAAAAGACTCTGATACTGGGAGGGATTGGGGGCAGGAGGAGAAGGCAATGACAGAGGATGAGATGGCTGGATGGCATCACCAACTCAATGGACATGAGTCTGAGTGTACTCCAGGAGTTGGTGATGGACAGAGAGGCCTACTGTGCTGCAATTCATGGGATCGCAAGGAGTCGGACACAATTGAGCAACTGAACTGAAATGAAATGAAGTGATGTCCTAGGGAATCTTAACCAAGATATTGGAGATTCTCTCTGAATATCTATGAATGAAAAGATTAAAAACTATTAGTCAATGTAAAATTTAAAAAAGCTGAGAGCTTCATATTTGAATTTTCAAATTTTAAATGTATAGAAGAAAGAAAGAAAACTGCTCATGAAATCCATGGATTGTGGAACTTAATTGCTGATTTTAGGAAAAAGAAAAATAACTTTTTTTCTACTATAGATTAAAATCTATGAAGCCTGTTATCACCTTTTGTGGTACAGAGTAGATGAAACATACTAAATTTAATGGGGATGATTCTGCAGAAACAATTGGATGTTTGAGTCATAATTGAATATTGAATTAATATAAACATTTCTTACAGAATTTTCCTTCATTTTGTAGTTGATCTTGGACAATAGTTTGGTTTTTCTTCTGAAACCACTGATAACAGCAATGGAAATAACTATGGTATTTTTAGTTCAATTTTCTCATTTTATACTTGAAGCAAATCAGCCTCAGACATGTGTAGAAAGGTGATAACATCATAAAAGACAGCCAGCATTTCAACAGTGTTTAGAGTGTTTACTCTCAGGCACAGATTTGTGTGGAGACTAAGACTCAATTTTTTCAAATGTAACCTTAAAATATTAAAGGGTATAACTAAAATTTTGAGGCATAATTTAAGTAACTTATATTTCATAAAATCTAAGACATTATTTATTCTAATACTCACCCTTATTTAGTATCATTAAACAATAAAATGACTTCCCCAGTGTCTCAACAGTAAAAGAACCCACCTGCAAGGCAGGAGCCACAGTACCATCCCTGGGTTGGGAAGACCCCCCTGGTGGAGAGCAAGCACCTCATTCCAGTATTCTTGCCTGGAGAATCCCATGGACTGAGGAACCTGGCAGGCTACAAAGAGTAGCCTGGCTCACAGAGTAAGACAGGATCGAAGCAACTTAGTACACATGCATGCACTCAAACAAGAAAAAACAAACAAAACTATAATTCATTTCACTTAGAATTTTCTACATATGCAAAGAGGTCTTTTAAGGTTTATTAAAATTAAAATATAAGAAAAATACATTTGTTTATGTATTATCAAAATGTACCATTTTCAGAGCCTATTTTAAGTCACTTTAAAATTCAAATTGGTCAATGTCCATATTGTTGCTCTTTTGTTTTATTAAGTCACACAGTGTGGTTCTCTGTGCCATCAAAAGTGTTGGTGTTGAAGCAGTTTTTTAAGAAATGATGCACTATCATCTCTAGGATGTTCCCCCATGTGTTAACACTTGTTCTGGAATTGTTGATACTTGCAATTTACTATTTATCTAAACATAAAATTTTATTTTTCCTCTCATTTCAATCACAGAAGTGGGAAATGTGAGCAACTTTTATTCAGAGTCAATAGAAAGTTTCTGACAATCTGATGTTTAATATCAATGCTGGTTTTGACTCATAGAAAAATCAATCATATTTGCCCTTGGTTTCTTTGAAGTTTCCCTCATCTTTTTAAAGAAATCCAGCAGTACTCCTACCATTTAGTTATAACGCCGTGTTTATGATAGGCAATCCTTTTGTATATAGATCAGAAATAAGGTAAAATAGAGATTATTGTGGTTATGAGCATGTTCCTTTTTTAGATCCTGAAAGCATTTTGTTATGGCTTTTCAAGAAAACACAGAATTATGCTCATTCCTCTGGTGAATTTTTCATCCATGAACACTATGTTTAGAATTCATTACCATTTTATCTGCGTACACTGTTTCATATCTATGCCCATCTTCATATATAATTCTTTTCAATACCTTGACTCAGTATAATATTTTTAAACTCATTTAAAATATGAATTAAGCTTAACGTGTGGTAGAACTAAGTGAGTTGAAACCAAGAAAAATTTGAGCAGCAATGAACTGATTTGCACATGTGCAGGAAATGTTGACTAAACAATTGTTTTGCATACAAAGATTGTAAAAGATTATTTTAAGAAGAATTAATTTCAAAAGGTATAAAAATATGGAAAATGGCTATGACAATATTAAATATGGCATATTAAACAGCATCTGGTTTATAAAAGTTCAATAATGGTAGCCGTTGTTGTTACTACATTATTGTTACAACACTGTCAATGGGACATTTTGAGATCCTTTATTAGTTTTCTGACAGTGCAACAGCTTACTCCTATGACAGTGACTTCCTTAAGAAGTTTAGATATCCTATCTTTTTGTGCTGTGATGCATTGTATGTTGATTATCCTCAGGATTGCACATTCACCATAGTTCTTATCCAAAACAATAATTCACTGGTCCCTCAGGATATTTATAGAATTCAGAGTTTTTGTTATACAGTCACAGAATCATTTATAAATACATTTTTTAAATGAAGAATATATTTATCCTAACCTGATGATTAAAGAATTTTTATCCATTTGTGAGTTTTGAATATTAATGAGGGTAAATCTTCTTATTACTTAATCAATTTTAGATCCATTGACTTTAATGGTCTTGCTTGTTTTCAAGAACTTAAACAGTCAAACACAGTTTCAATTCCCATATCTGATATAATTACTTGACATGAAGTCCTTTCTTCCTCATATTTTTCTCTACTAATCTCTATTTATTTTAGCAGGCCAAATATTAATGTGGAATGCTAAAGAACAGGTAAAGCACATGAAAACTATGAAATAATTATTTATATTATTGTCTATATAGGCCAGATGCAAAGAAAATGTTATCTTCTTAAATTAATTAATTTATTTTCATTGGAGGCTAATTATTTTACAATATTGTAGTGGTTTTTGCCATACATTGACATGAATCAGCCATGGGTGTACATGTGTTCCCCATCCTGAACCCCCCTCCCACCTCCCTCCCAATCCCATCCCTCAGGGTCATCCCAGTGCACCAGCCCTCTCTCATGCATTGAACCTGGACAGGCGATCTATTTCACATATGGTAATATACATGTTTCAATGCTATTCTCTCAAATCATCCCACCTTCTCCTTCTCTCACAGAGCCCAAAAGTCTGTTCTTTACATCTGTGTCTCTTTTGCTGTCTTGCATATAAGGTCATTGTTACCATCTTTCTAAATTCCATATATATGCATTAATATACTGTATTGGTGTTTTTCTTTCTGGCTTACTTCACTCTGTATAATAGGCTCCAGTTTCATCCACCTCATTAGAACTGATTCAAATGCATTATTTTTAATAGCTGAGTAATACTCCATTGTGTATATGTACCACAGCTTTCTGATCCATTCAACTGCCGATGGACATCTAGGTTGCTTTCATGTCCTACCTATTGTAAACAGTGCTGCAATGAACACTGGGGTACATGTGTCTCTTTCATTTCTGGTTTCCTTGGTGTGTATGCCCAGCAGTGGGATTGCTGGGTCATATGGGAGCTCTATTTCCAGTTTTTTTTTTTTAAGGAATCTCCACACTGTTTTCCATAGTGGCTGTATTAGTTTGCATTCCCACTAACAGTGTAAGAGGGTTCCCTTTTCTCTGCATCCTCTCCAGCATTTATTGCTTGTAGACGTTTTGATAGCAGCCATTCTGACCGGTGTGAGATGATACCTTATTGTGGTTTTAATTTGCATTTCTCTGATAATGAGTGATGTTGACTATCTTTTCATGTGTTTGATATCCATCTGTATGTCTTTTTTGGAGAAATTTCTATTTAGTTCTTTGGCCCATTTTTGATTGGGTCGTTTATTTTTCTGAAATTGAGCTGCATGAGCTGCTTGTATATTTTTGAGGTTAATTCTTTGTTAGTTGCTTCGTTTGCTATTATTTTCTCCCATTCTGAAGGCTGTCTTTTCACATTGCTTAGAGTTTCCTTTGTTGTGCAGCAGCTTTTAATTTTAATTATGTCCCATTTGTTTATTTTTGCTTTTATTTCCATTACTCTGGGAGGTGGGTCATAGAGGATCCTGATGTGACTTATGTCAGAGTGTTTTGCCTATGTTTTCCTCTAGGAGTTTTATAGTTTATGGTTTTACATTTAGATTTTTAATCCATTTTGAGTTTATTTTTGTGTATGGTGTTAGAAAGTGTCCTGATTCTTTTACAAGTGGTTGACCAGTTTTCCAAGCACCACTTGTTAAAGAGATTGTTTTTTCTCCATTGTATATTCTTGCCTCCTTTGTCAAAGATATGCTGTCCATAGGTGTGTGGGTTTATATCTTGGCTTTCCATTTTTTTCCATTGATCTATATTTCTGTCTTTGTGCCAGTACCATACTGTGTTAATGACAGTAGCTTTGTAGTATAGTCTGAAGTCAGGTAGGTTGATTCCTCCAGTTCCATTCTTCTTTTTTCAAGATTGCTTTGGCTATTCGAGGCTTTTGTATTTCCATACAAATGGTGAAACTATTTGTTCTAGTTCTCTGAAAAATACCATTGGTAGCTTGATAGGGATTGCATTGACTCTACAGATTGTTTTGGGTAGTATACTCATTTTCACTGTATTGATTCTTCTGATCCATGAACATGGTATATTTCTTCATCTATTTGTGTCATCTTTGATTTCTTTCATTAGTGTTTTATAGTTTTCTATATATAGGTCCTTTGTTTCTTTAGGTAGATTTATTCTTAAGAATTTTGTTCTTTTTGTTGCAATGGTAAATGGAATTGTTTCCTTAATTTCTCTCTCTGTTTTCTCATTGTTAGTGTATAGGAATGCAAGGGATTTCTGTACATTCATTGATTAGCTCTAGTAATTTTCTGGTGATGTCTTTAGGGTTTTCTATGTAGAGGATCATGTCATCTGCAAACATGTTATTAAAATGCATAAGCCTCAAAACTGTTTAATAGTAAACTTAGAAAACAATAGGATTCTAAAATAACTAGAGAGAAAGTCCCCCTATTTTGGAAACAGTGGTCACATAGGTAGCATATACTCAGTGAGTCTGGGGATTCAGATTCAAAGATGTGGTCCTAAGAGTGACGTCTGCTACACAAACCAGGGAGTGGAATTTCTGCAAAAATAAATAAATAGATAGACTGATACTTATTTTCAGAAATACTTAGATCTTTAATATAGTAAATCTGCAGATCAAAGTTTTCTACTTTTTCCTTTTACATAAGTACTCTATTATTTACCTGTTTAATCCACTGAGAAAGCTATTCCCCATCTTTTTAACAAGCCATGAGATTATATTATCCTGTTATTCTTCATACTAAGTTAGAAATTTTTTTTCCCAAATGAACCCCAGATATTTTTGCTCACTTCCAAGCTAGAGTTGTAAGTAGAAAAAGTATAGACTCTGGACTCAGAGACTTAACCCACTTTTCCTTATAAAGTGTTATTTTATCTAGAGCAAATCTAATAGCTTCTGCTGGTTTACCTAAAGAGGTTAACAAAGGAGTTGTTAGAATGATTAAATAAAGAACATACATGAAAGCCTCTGGTCTGTGGTGTTTGTTTTTCTTAAATTTTATCTTTGTTTCAATTAGTTTTAATTCTTTAAATATATGTATTTTTCCATTAAATCCTATTTCAGTTCAATATGCTATATCGTTGACCATATTTTTGGCCCCAAGCATTCAGTGTGAACTCTTGTCTTTAAATATGTTACTTTTCAGCTTCCTTTTTTAAAGCAATGAAATATTCCTGCTCTGAACATTCAGCTTAGCCCTGTGACTTTCTTTGACCTATAGGAATGAGATAAAAATGAAAGTATGCCTTAAAAAATCTTGCATTTCTTTTTTGTTTGTTTGTTTTTCACTTGTTCTATGATTGTACTAAATCGCTTCAGTCATGTCAGACTCTTTGCAACCCCATGGATTGTAGCCCACCAGGTTCCCCTGTCTGTGGGATTTCCCAGGCAAGAATACTGGAGTGGGTTGTCATTTCCTTCTCCAGGGGATCTTCCTGACCCAGGGATCAAACTCAGGTCTCTTATGTCTCCTGCCTTGGCAGGTGGGTTCTTTACCACTAGAGCCACCTGGAAAGTGTACTGTATGATTAAGACTGTCTGATTTAGTTTAAAAATATGTAAGAATGTATTTATACTAATTATGGGACATATTTATACTACTTTATTCATTGTTTTTCTGAAATTCAAATTTAACCAACAGCCTATATTTTGTTTGGCACTCTTACCTAACATGTCTCTACCATTTCTATAAATACCAGATAGCATTTCAGTCCTGGAAAGGTGAAAAACTGGTTAAGTACACCTGCTCCAGCTAAAGTACAGCCTGAAATAGAGATGCCAAAACAAACAACCACAAAACCTCTTGTTATTCAATTACATACAGATAGATAACATGACTGTGTACTAAGAAAACCAAAGAGAATCTAAAACTATTAGAATAAATAAATGATCTTAGAAAAATTTCTAAGTAAAAATAAATATGTGAAAATCAATTACATTTCTACATATTAACAGTAAACAGAAAATACAAATCTTAAATATGGTACCATTTGCAATAAAATTTAAAAAAAACACTAAGTACATTGGAATGTATCTGATTACAGGCCTTCTCTGGTGGCTCAGCAATACAGAATCTGCCTGCAATGCAAGAGACCTAAGAGATGCTGGTTCTATCCCTGGGTTGGTAAGATCTCCTGAAGGAGGGAATGACAACCCACTCTAGTGTTCTTTCCTAGAAAATCCCATGGACAGAGGCAGGGGACAGAGGCAGGACTGTAACCTAGTAGGCTACAGTCCATAGAGTTGCAAAGAGTCAAATATGACTGAAGGGACTGAGTACACATATCTAATAAAATATGCATAACTCTATATGGAAAAACAAACAGTTCTGAGAGTTTTAAAAAGACAAGCTGAGATATATACCATGTTTTGCATTAGAATATTTCATATGTTAAAAATGTCAGGTTTTCCCAAATTAACCTTTAGATGCAACATTATCTTAATAAAAATCCCAGAAGTTTTGTTTATCTGTGGAAGTGGCAAATTGGTTCTAAAATTGATTTAGAAAATATAATGGTCTAAGAACAGCAAAGGCAATTTTGAAGAAAATGTTAAAGGACCTGCAATACCAGATGAAAAGACTTGATATTTAGCTATATGATTAAGGATATGAAAACTGATCAATGGACAAAACAGTCCAAAGAGAGTCCATGTAAATAGAATCACCTTACATATAGGAAAGGCCACATTGCAATGCAGTGGGGAAAACTTGGTTTTATTAATAAATAAAGTTGGGCCAGTAGATGTTTATTTAGGGAAAAAATATTTTTACTGCTATGTTACGTCTCATCACAAAGATGAAATCATTATGAATTATTAATATAAATGTGAAAATTAAAACAATAAATTTTTTTAAAAATAGAGTCTTATGATCCTGGAGTAAAAAAATGTCTTAAGACACAAATAAAACATTTAAAAGAAAAAATAACAAATTGAACTATAGTAACATTCAAAAATTCTCTTCATCAAAGAAATCATTAACAAGTGAAAAGGCAAGCCACAGATTAGGGAAAGGATATTACAAATATATAGTATATACATGACAAATACAATAATATATTTATATATTTATGTACATTATGATTATATATTATGTATTATATTTCATCATATATATATTTGGTACACTGTATATTGATACATTATATATCACATATTACATATTATGTATATATCTGACTAAATCCTTATATACAGATATAATGACAAATAAACTTATATTAGTTTTGATATTTGTACAGGATTCAATATTTACACTGTGAAATGATTACACAAGTCTAATCAAATATAATTACCTTGCTGTATAATACCATGAAAAAACAATTCTTTTTTAATGAAAAGGAATATGCATGACTTTTATTTCTTGAAATAAGATTTTTTAAAATCAAATTAATCACTTGATCCTCACTCCCAATAATAACCTGGAAGATAATTTAAACCATTCTTCTCATTACGGACAATTAGAAGACATTTTTAAGATTTATTTTCTTCTTAAAAGATGATACATTATATAGGTGACATGATATTCAACAACTATCAAGCCAAGACTCAAGACTCATGGGACCCTAATCAAGGTGAGCACTTGGACTCTTTTGGTTAAAATTCATGAAATACAAAGGTCTTGGTGAACAGGCTTGCTTTGTGCTAGGAGCCTGAAACAACTTTGGACATCAACTCTGAGTAGACTTGTATGCAGAGTTCATCATGAGAAATGCTGGGCTGGATGAAGCACAAACTGGAATCAAGATTGCTGGGAGAAATATCAGTAACCTCAGATACGCAGATAACACCATCCAAATGGCAGAAAGCAAAGAGGAACTAAAGAGCCTTGTGATGAAGGTGAAACAGAGTGAAAAAGCTGTCTTAAACTCAACATTCAAAAAACTAAAATCATGGCATTCAGTCCCATCATTTCATGGCAAATGGATGGGGAAACAGTGACAGACTTTATTTTCTTGGGCTCCAAAATCATTGCAAACAGTAACTACAACCATGAAATTGAAAGGCACTTGCTCCTTGGAAGAAAAGCTATGACAAATCTAGACAATGTATTCAAAAGCAGACATTACTTTGCCAACAAAGTTTCAAATAGTCAAAGCTATGATTTTTCCCGTAGTCATGTACAGATGTGAAAGCTGGACAATAAAAAGGCTGAGTGCTGAATAATTGATGCCTTTGAACTATGGTGCTGGAGAAGACTCTTAAGAGTCCCTTGGACAGCAAGGAGATCAAACTGGTCAATCCTAAATGTAATCAACCCTGAATATTCATTGGAAGGACTGATGCTGAAGCTGAAGTCCCAGTACTTTGGCCACCTGTTGTGAAGAGCCAACTCACTAGAAAGACCCTGATGCTGGGAAAGATTGAAGGCAGGATGAGAAGGGAACAACAGAGGATGAGATAATTGGATGGCATCACCTACTCAATGGATAAGAGTTTGATAAACTCTTCCCAGATGAGTTGGTGATGGACAGGGAAGCCTGGTGTGCTGTAGTCCATGGGGTCTCAAAGAGTAGGGCATGCCTGAGCAACTGAACAGCAACAGTGTAGTGACTCTGTGGACTTCTTCCATCCCCCAGCTGCTCCTGCTGCTCAGTCTCTCTGTCACTCAGCTCTTTGCAACCCTGTGGGCTGTAGCCCACTAGGCTCTTCTGTCCATAGAATTCTCCAGATAATAATACTGAAGTGGGTAGCCATGCCCTCCTCCAGGTGATCTTCCTGACCAAGGTATCAAACCTTCATCTCTTACATCTCCTGCATTGGCAGGCAGGTTCTTTACCAGTAGCACTACCTGGGAAGCCCCTAGCTGGGGCTTATTATTCAGTTCAGTTGCTCAGTCATATCCAATTCTTTGTGACCCCACGGACTGCAGCACATCAGGCTTATTTATCTATCACCAACTCCCAAAGCTTGCTCAAACTCATGTCCATCAGGTTGGTGATGTCATCCAGCTATCTCATCCTCTTTCGACCCCTTCTCCTCCTGTCTTCAATCTTTCCTGACATCAGGGTCTTTCCCAATGAGTCAGTTTTCTGCATCAGGTGGCCAAATTATTGGACTTTCAGCTTCAGCATCAGTCTTTCCCCCACTGAATATTCAGGACTGATTTCCTTTAGGATAGGCTAGTTTGATCTCTCTGCAGTCCAAGGGACTCTTAAGAGTCTTCTCTGACACCAGTTCAAAAGCATCCGCTCTTCACCTCTCAGCTTTCTTTATAGAAAACTCTCAAATTCATACACGATTACTGGAAAAACCATAGCTTTGACTAGATGGACCTTTGCTGGCAAAGTAATGTCTCTACTTTTTAATATGCTGTCTAGCTTTGTCATAGCTTTTCTTCCAAGGAGTGAGAGTCTTTTAATTGCATGGCTGCAATCATCATCTGCAGTGATTTTGGAGACCCAAAAAATAGAGTCTCTCACTGTTTCCATTGTTTCCCCATCTATTTGAAGGACTAGTCCCTAAGATAAGATAAGAAAACTTAACTAAGCTTTACTTAATTCTTCATAAAGAGCTAACAACCAAATAGCCATGAACTTGTGTCTTCACATTATGGTGACTTTTAATGGATTAAATGTTTTCCAGACTGAACTTCAGGCATCCATGTCTTACCTTGGGTTTTGCTAAT
Organism: Ovis canadensis; assembly: GCF_042477335.2. NCBI lineage: Eukaryota > Metazoa > Chordata > Mammalia > Artiodactyla > Bovidae > Ovis > Ovis canadensis. Next base: position 37,054,935 of record NC_091250.1, on the reverse strand, counting down.
TTATTCAACTAAGCAAGGGTATAGAGTATTTGTCTCAGCAAAGCCTTCAAAAAGTATTGAAATAATTAAGATATAAACCAACAGTCACTGAGAAGCAAATTCTAACAGGAGACATATAATAGAACTTGCACACAATTACTACAGTATAGAGTATAAGTGTCCTGTAACTAGCAGAAAGAGTCCCAAGGAACATGAGACAGTCACTGCCCTATTAAAGGAAAAGCCAGTAACTGAGTCAAATGCCCAGAATGGAGTTGGATTTCACAAGGTAAAAATAAATTATTATTATAGCTAAGATTGCATTGTTTTAACAAGTCCCATCCACTAATTTATGCCCCTTATATGTGTCAAATTATTTAATTTTCACCTATCTTTATTTAATATGATAGATTTTACTATTGTACCCAATTTATAGATGAGAAAAACAAGGCACAAAAGAGTTCTTCACCTTTCAGAGAAGAAGTAAATATAAGCTTCTTGTAGGATGAAGAAAATATATGAAGAGAAGGTTGTGGAATAGATATCTATGCCAAGTCAATTGTGATACACTTATTTATATTTGTTAATCATATAGGAAACCACAAATGCAAAATTTTTTCCAAGATGAAGTTACACTTTTGGAAAATTTCATAAAATGCGTTTTTTGGTTTGGTAAATATTTAATACTAATTAAATAAATCATCATAAAGTGTTCATTTGTTGTTTTTAAGTATTCAGTTCAGTTCAGTTCAGTTCACTCACTCAGTCGTGTCCGACTCTTTGTGACCCCATGAATTGCAGCACGCCAGGCTTCCCTGTCCATCATCAACTCCTGGAGTTCACTCAGACTCACGTCCATCAAGTCAGTGATGCCATCCAGCCATCTCATCCTCGGTCGTCCCCTTCTCCCCCTGCCCCCAATCCCTCCTAGCATCAGAGTCTTTTCCAATGAGTCAACTCTTCGCATGAGGTGGCCAAAGGACTGGAGTTTCAGCTTTAGCATCATTCCTTCCAAAGAAATCCCAGGGCTGATCTCCTTCAGAATGGACTGATTGGAGATCTCCTTGCAGTCCAAGGGACTCTCAAGAGTCTTCTCCAACACCATAGTTCAAAAGCATCAATGCTTCAGTGCTCAGCCTTCTTCACAGTACAACTCTCACATCCATACATGACCACAGGAAAAACCATAGCCTTGACTAGATGGACCTTAGTCGGCAAAGTAATGTCTCTGCTTTTGAATATGCTATCTAGGTTGGTCATAACGTTTCTTCCAAGGAGTAAGTGTCTTTTAATTTCATGGCAGCAGTCACCATCTGCAGTGATTTTGGAGCCCCCCAAAATAAAGTCTGACACTGTTTCCACTGTTTCCCCATCTATTTCCCATGAAGTGATGGGACCAGATTCCATGATCTTCATTTTCTGAATGTTGAGCTTTAGGCCAACTTTTTCACTCTCCTCTTTCACTTTCATCAAGGGGCTTTTTAGTTCCTCTTCACTTTCTGCCATAAGAGTGGTGTCATCTGCATATCTGAGGTTATTGATATGTCTCCCACAATCTTGATTCCAGCTTGTGTTTCTTCCAGTCTAGCATTTCTCATGATGTACTCTGCATAGAAGTTAAATAAGCAGGGTGACAATATACAGCCTTGATGTACTCCTTTTCCTATTTGGAACCAGTCTGTTTTTCTATGTCCAGTTCTAACAGTTGCTTCCTGACCTGCATACAGATTTCTCAAGAGGCAGGTCAGGTGGTCTGGTATTCCCATCTCTTTCAGAATTTTCCATAGTTTATTGTGATCCACACTGTCAAAGGCTTTGGCATAGTCAATAAAGCAGAAATAGATGTTTTTCTGGAACTCTCTTGCTTTTTCCATGATCCAGCAGATGTTGGCAATTTGATCTCTGGTTCCTCTGCCTTTTCTAAAACCAGCTTGAACAGGAAGTTCACGGTTCACGTATTGCTGAAGCCTGGCTTGGAGAATTTTGAGCATTACTTTACTAGCATGTGAGATGAGTGCAATTGTGCAGTAGTTAGAGCATTCTTTGACATTGACTTTCTTTGGGATTGGAATGAAAACTGACCTTTTCCAGTGCTGTGGCCACTGCTGAGTTTTCCACATTTACTGGCATGTTGAGTGCAGCACTTTCATAGCATCATCTTTCAGGATTTGAAATAACTCAACTGGAATTCCATCACCTCCACTAGCTTTGTTTGTAGTGATGCTTTCTAAGGCCCAGTTGACTTCACATTCCAGGATGTCTGGCTCTAGATGAGTAATCACACCATCGTGATTATCCGGGTCATGAAGATCTTTTTCATACAGTTCTGTGTATTCTTGCCACCTCTTCTTAATATCTTCTGCTTCTTTTAGGTCCATAGCATTTCTGTCCTTTATCAAGCCCATCTTTGCATGAAATGTTCCCTTGGTATCTCTAATTTTCTTGAAGGGATCTCTAGTCTTTCCCATTCTGTTGTTTTCCTCTATTTCTTTGCATTGATCGCTGAAGAAGGCTTTCTTTTCTCTTCTTGCTATTCTTTGGTATTACTTTCTAATTAATGATATAGGAATAGTAAGCCTGTCAAGAGGGGTTAAAAAATTGGGGCTCTGCAAAAATGGGAGAAGATTAGTGGTTAGCCACATATTAGAGTAGATCCATTTTAATGGCTGAGACTTAAGACATTAAGAGAATGGTGAATTCCTTGTATTTATCATTCTAAAAAGTTGGAAAATTATCACTGTTTTGAAATCAATAGGCTCCATCTCCCCATTTCTTACTAGGAAAGAAAACTCCTAACAAGGTCAGGCATTTTGTCCTGTGTCACACACCAGGATGGTTATTGTCCTGAAATAAATGTTAGATTCTTTACTCCCTGAAGCCAGTTCACAAGTGAGATGGTGTTAATCCCCAGGGATTCAGTCTCTTGCAAATCAGATGAAATACCCACCGATTTCAGAATCAGCTCCACAGCTGGAGTGCTATCATGCCTCTTAAAATATGATGAGAAACCTAGAAGGACCGCACCCATGGAGGTGACTATTACACTGGCATTTACAAAGCAATGGGTTATCTTCTCCTTTGTGGACTTGTCTCATTTTCATTTCTGTTGTTGACACCTTGTCTTACTGCATGAGAAAATAAGTGAACAGCAATCACATGAAAGTGAAAGTGAAAGTCTCTCAGTCCTGTTGGACTTTTTGTGACCCCACGGACTATACAGTCTATGGAATTCTCCAGACCAGAATGCTGGAGTGGGTATAGGCTTTCTCTTCTTCTCTGATAGCTCAGTTGGTAAAGTATCTGCCTGCAATGCAGGAGACCCCTGTTTGATTCCTGGGTCGGGAAGATCTGCTGGAGAAGGGAAAGGCTATACCCACTCCAGTATTCTGGCCACATGTTACATGTATATTTGTATTACCACATTATAGAGGATTCCCATTCAAGGGGCATAAACATAACACCACAATGTCATGTACTTATTGCTTCTGTAGTGTGTTAATGTGTGTGGTCAGTCACAGCTATCAGCATTCCTCATGTATTAAAAATATGTAAGAACTTATTCACTTTGCACTTCTCTCTGAATTCATGGAGTTAGACTCTCCCAATACTAATCACTTTATTCTGAAATGAGAGGACCTGTGGCTCACATGAGGGGATATCCGGTAGGAAGTCATATGATGACACAAACAGAATCTTCAAAAAGAAGAGATAAATTTCTGTGAACACTAAGCTGCAGTGACAGAGGAAGAAAATATATGATGAGAAGGTTGTGGTATAGGTACCTATATTCAGTCAAGCTCACACAAATGGACAATAAACAAAGCAAAGCATAGAAGCTGGCTATGACTCAAACATAATAAGAATTAACATTTATCAACTGCCTGCTGTGTGGCAGGCACATCACATCTATTATCTTTAAACTGTACAATAACCCTACACCAGACACAATTGTGTTTTCAGTGGACAGATGTGGAAAATGGGCTTCTTCAAGTAAGGTGATTGTGTGCAGAAACTCACAATTGCAGGGGTGGTTTCAGAATTTCATAGGGGTAGGTATTATAAGTGTCAAGACATTTGAGTGACAAGGTTTGAAACTGCATTTTATATAATTCTCTGGATTATCCTAAAAAATGCAGGAAAGGGCACACAAAATCACCTGAAGGGTGAAGCTGAAGCCACCAATGTCTTCTTGAGGTTGCCAACACCACTTATGAGAGCGATGCTAGGAGCCTCACCCCTGGCCTGACTCTTTACTGTATTTGCTGTTCACTGTGTGATGCTGTCTCCTAAACTGCCCTATTCAACATCACAAGAAAGTTGAACTTTGGGTAATTTCTAAAGAGGAAACAGTTATGAAAACGTCTCTCCTGAGACTCCCCTGGTGGTGAAGTGGTTAGGACTTCACCTTCCAACACAGCGGATGTGGGTTTGATCCCTGGTCAGGGAGATAACATCCCATATGCCTCGTGGCCAAAAAAAAAAAAAAAAAAAAAAAAAAACCATAAAACAGATACAATATTGTAACAAATTCAATAGACATTAAAAATGGTCCACAACAATGATCATAATAATCTTAAAATTTTTAATATTTAGTATTTTTAATTTTTTGAAAATTATTCTTAATTTAATCGTTTAAATTCTTTAAAATAAAATTTTAAGATATACAAAAAGGATCTTCATAACTCAGATTAACCACAATGGTGTGATCACTCACCTACAGCCAGACATCCTGGAATGTGAAGTCATTGGGCCTTAGAAAGCATGACTACAAACACAGCTAGTGGAGGTAATGGAATTCCAGTTGAACTATTTCAAACCCTAAAAGATAATGCTGTTAAAGTGCTGCACTCAATATGCCAGCAAATTTGGAAAACTCAGGGTATTTTGAGGCTGTATATTGTCACCCTGCTTATTTAACTTATATGCGGGGTACATCATGCAAAATGCCTGATTGGATGAAGCACAAGCTGGAATCAAGATTGCCAGGAGAAATATCAACAACCTCAGATATGCAGATGACATCATCCTTTCGGCACAAAGTGAAGAGAAAGAAAAGAGCCTCTTGATGAAAGTGAAAGAGGAGAGTGAAAAAGTTGGCTTAAAATTCAACATTCAGAAAAATGAACATCATGACATCCAGTCCCTTCACTTCATGGCAAATAGATGGGGAAACAATGGAAACAGTGACAAACTTTATTTTCTTGGGCTCCAAAATCACTGCAGATGGAAACTGCAGCCATGAAATTAAAAGACACTTGCTCCTTGGAAGAAAAGCTATGACCAACCTAGACAGCTTATTAAAAAGCAGAGACATTACTTTGTCCATCAAGTCAAAGCTATGGTTTTTCTAGTAGTCATGTATGGATGTAAGAGTCAGATCATAAAGAAAACTGAGTGCTGAAGAATTGGTGCTTTTGAACCGTGGTTTTGGAGAAGACTCTTGAGAATCCCTTGAACAGCAAGGAGATCCAACCAGTCAATCCTAAAGGAAATCAGTCCTGAATATTTATTGGAAGGACTGATGCTGAATGTGAAGCTCAAATACTTTGGCCACCTGATGCAAAGAATTGACTCATTGGAAAAGACCCTGATGCTCGGAATGGTTGAAGGCAAGAGGAGAAGGGGAAAACAGAAGATGAGATGGTTGGATGGCATCACTGACTCAATGGACATGAGTTTGAGCAAGCTTTGGGAGTTGGTGATGGACAGGGAAGCCTGAGGTGCTGCAGTTCATGGGGTCGCAAAGAGCTGGACATGACTGAGTGACTGAAGTAAACTGAAAGTGAAAGTGAAGTCGCTCAGTCGTGTCAACTCTTCGCGACCCCATGGACTGTAGCCCACCAGGCTCCTCCGTCCATGGGATTCTCCAGGCAAGAATACTGGAGTGGGTTGCCATTTCCTTCTCCAGGGGATCTTCCCGACCCAGGGATCGAACCCAGGTCTCCTGCATTGCAGGCAGCCACTTTAACCTCTGAGCCACCAAACTGAACTGAATCCTAAAATACAAACAAAAACTTCTCTACTAAAACAGGAGGGTGCCTATTAAATGGTTTCATTACTCTGAAAATTATCTGTTGCTCTCTGAAGTTGGCGGTCCCACCCATCTGTGCCTGCCCAGAGTCTCCTAGACCTGCTCATGGCTTGAGCCCCTGGGCACACTGAGCCTCAGTACTCCAAGAAGTACTCACTGAGTACAACTCTTCTAGCATCTGCTGTGGATCCAGTCCAAGCTTCCCACGGGTCTCATATGCTGATTCTCATGGCTATACATCCAAGAGCTCTTTCATTAGCAGACTGATAATAACAAGATCTGCCTTTTGCTCCACATCAGCAGATATGTGATGAGCACATAAACCACAAAAAGGGAAAAAATGTTCTTATGTGCCACAGTTGTAGATGTGGGACATCCCCATGTCAAACTCTATTGCCAAATAAAATACAGAATGCCTAGTTAAATTTTAATGTCACACAAGCAATGAATAATTTTAATATGAGTATAAATATATCAGTATTAGTATAAATATTACTCTATATAATTTATGTCCATGAGATATTTTATATACACTTATCCAAGCTTCAAATTTAAATGGACGTTCAGCATCTGATTTGCTAAATTTGGCAACTCTACCTATGAGTAGTCAGGCATTAGTGGTCTCTGACCTCAAGGGGCCTAGTGTTGGGGAGTCAGACATGTAAACCTCAATTTAAAAGAAAAGTGATAGTTCTCATTAAAGATGTTATGAAGTGCTTTGGGATCTCAGGCACAGAAATGCCTAATTTTGAATTGGGAGAATAAAGACACAGTGATGGCTTTTTATGTTACAGCTGAAATGAAATCAGTAGCTAGTTGGCTGTGTGCAAGGCATGAAGTGCTAGGGAAATAGGGCATAAATACAGGCAAAAGTAGTAAACTATATAAAATAAAAATGTCAGAAATATCAAAAGGAATCCATGGCTAATTACTAAATAGTTTGTGAGTAGTATTATGTCAGAGGGCCTCACTTGTTGCTTCTTACACCGCTCATTGGAAACAGATCTGATCAGAGGAGAATTTCTCAGAGACTTGGATAGAAAATCAGGTGCGTTCTTGCTCCCAATGCATTTTACACATACTCTTATTACTTACTCCTCAAATCTCTCATTAATATTTCTGTGTTGTCTTTTAGGCTATGTATTCCTCACAGGCAAGGCCTTTTCTTTTCATTCTTTTTATTTCCTAAGCTCCCAATTAACATGTGTTACAGTGTGGGAACTCAGCAACTACTGAACTGATTTTGTTTGCAGGAAATGCCCCTTCAGGGGAAATAAACTTAAAGTGCTGAAAAGTGAAGTGATAACTGTGCACAGAACCTGTGTGTATGCTTTTTGTTTCACATGCACGATTACCCTAACCCTAACCAACAGTATGCCACAGAGGCCTACAGCTACAAAGTCATTATTTAGTTTTAGTGACAGTGACAATAATGAGGAATGAAGAAAACTTGGATAATAGGAACAGAATTCACAAACCAAAATTGTTATAGCATAGAAGAATGTTCACTTACGGTTACACTATTTCATCGTAAAATAAGCTTTTATCATTTTAATTCCTTGCCTTCCGAGTTTTATATCTCCAATCATTTAATCTCATGCATGTTACCTAAAGTACTGACTAAATGACCATACCTCCATCTTGATATTTTGAATTCTTTTTTGTTCTTTCTATATTATTCTACTTTTTTCCAACACAAATGAAATATTATATATGCATACTCATAGAAATATGTGCAAATATATATCCCTGGTGGCTTAGTGATAAAGAACCTGCCAGTAAAGAAGATGTAGGTTCAATCCCTGGGTCAGGAAGATGCCCTGGAGAAGGAAATGGCAACCCACTCCAATATTCTTGCCTGGGAAATCCCATGGACAAAGGAGCTTGCTGGCTTAGAGTCCATGGGGTCTTATGATACTTGGACATGAATTAGCAACTAAATGACAACTAAAGCCTGAAAGAAGAGCCCCATAAAAGTTAGGGAAGCTAATTAATATTAATTGATTGTAGTTATTTGAGGAGAAACAGATTTCTTGTGCTCTTCTCTTTTATATATTCCAATTTTCAGCAACTTCGCTGTATTGGTCATTCTTAGCTATAATTACCTACATTATTACCACTTATTTTGCCATTATCCTTATTAAAGCAAAAAAATGTATATGTGTGTGTATTAGAGAGGGACATGTATAAGTATGTAGCATGGGATATTATATTTTAAATATGTATTTTGTATATAGGTACAAATATAAAATGCATGAAGTGTATATATATGATATAACATGGATGCTATTTTAAAAAGTGTTCTGTGTATGCACATAATTTTGCTTGAAAATGAGGTTTGATTTTAAGGTGTAGATTCATCCATGTTTCACAGAATACCAGGTACTCTGTGGGTGCTTAACAGATGCTAAATAATAGTGGTCTGCCTTTATCAGTTTATTCTCTATCTGCAATTAAGTGATGGGGTGCCAAATTATGTATCAAGAAGTTTTTACTAGGTTACATTTTTTTCTAGGCAGCAGGTGCAGGATTTACCAATGTGTTATGCATTATAGGTCTTCCTCAGAACAACTTACTATTTGGTTTAAATAGATAAAATTCTGACCTAGATCCTGCAGTGAGATTGTCATAGTTAAAAGCAGCAGTCAGCCTGTCTGCCTTTGCTTTCTTTCTCTCTTTCTCTACTTCAATATCATTACTTCTTGTGAAATAAATAAGCCTTCTACATTTCTGAGTAAATTATTCTTGCCCTTAAAACTGGTAAAAATTCACCACACCAATTTTAAGTTTTGTTATCAGCAACTCTTTGGTGAGTTCATTTTTTATTTGTATTTGAGGTGTATTTTGCTGAGCGTTTTTAAAATTTTGGACTCAAATACACATTACATTTTAATTGTCACAAATAAAAGACATACCATTTCTAAAGCAGAGTGACAAAAGGAGAGGAATTATTTTGTTTGAAAGAGAGATGGCTGGAAAATGAGGCACTGATCAAATTAAGCATAAAATCTTAGAGTGCATCCTAGGTACATCTAGTCTAACTCTTCATCTAAAGAAGTCCTCTTGAGGGAGAACAAGATGGCAGAGGAGTAGGTGGGTGTGGAGTACATCTCTCTCCACAGATACATCAGGAATACACGTTCAGACACAGAAGTGCATGTGGAACCCCAGCTGGGAATGGACAGGAGTACCTGACCAGAGGAAAAGAATATATAGACCCATGCAAAACTCAGTAGGATGAGGGAACTAGGGGGAAAAACAGGAGTGTTAGTAGGACTGGACCTGTCCTCTGTGGGTGGGGGAACTGAAGCAGGGGTCCAATCCCCACATCAGGGCAACTGTTTGAGTCAGAGGAGAAACATTTAAGTCTGAGAGAGAAACAGCTGATCTGTGGCAGCCTAAATGGAATGAGAATCAGACAGTTCTTGCCACAGCCATACAAACCCCAGACAGAGACGAGGGTCTCCTAGAAGGCACAATGGCTGGGAGCTGGAGTTTAGGGAGTGTGGAGTGATCCCAAGGCAAGGGCTGGAGAGATGGAGCGAGAGGAGCTGAGGGAGGAGACTGGAGTGGGAATGCCTGTGAAGGAAAGCTGGCAGCCATGGAAGCAAGGTGATACTGCTGAGTCATGCGTAGTGGGTGGAGCCATCATCACCATAGCCTCCCGCTCCCCACATGCCAGCATTGGCAGCTGAACAATTGAGAAGCTGGCCCATCAAACACACCTGAAGCACTGAACTACACAGCAGGACCCCGCCCAGGGTGCCCCTTTAAGTGCCTGATGCAACCAATCTAGAGAGTAGGTGCCTGATGCTCCAAACAACAGAGAAGGACCCCAGGCAAGGAAGCCCTCTAAGTGTATGAAGGGGTGGAGCTACAGAAAAAGACCGGCCAAAGAGGCCTTCTGATGGCCAGCTACAAGAGGCTTATAAAAAGACTCTGCTGGGGCCATAACTCCTGCGGTGGAGGCAGTCGGTGTTCCTGCACACTTGGTGCCACCAGGGTCCATGCAAGCCAAGCAGCTGCGCCACCTTCATGTTCAACTCTAACTGGGGCAGAGCTGCCACAGGCAAAAGAAGTCTTGTGTCTATGCGTGCAGGGTCACTTTGATCGTGTCTGACTCTTTGCTACCCTGTAGCCTGTGGCCTGACAAGTTTCTCTGTCAGGGAGGGGGGTTCTCCAGGCAAGAATACTGGAGTGCATTGGCCAATACTGGTTGCCACATCCTTCTAGAGCACTGTATTTCCTGCTGCCCTAGCTGCCAACACTCCTGAGTACCTGCTGTTGTCAGAACCCCTGCGACCCAAGCAGCTGCACCACCTCCACACCTGGCCCTCACAGGGGCAAACCCAACTCCTCCAGGGCAGCCTCAGGAGCAACCCCCAGTGGATGACCCACATGCAGAGGGTCATGTGGGCACTGTGACTAAGGAAGAAGACCCAAAACCTTCCCACCAGCTGTACAAGCTGCAGATTAAATCCATACCACCAACTAGGCAGACTCTGTGTCTATGTAATATATTAAAGGTCATTGAGAGCTCCCACAAAAGAAAATGTACTAGTTCTGATAGCTGTGGACATTGAAGGCAAAGACACATAGGAGTAGGACCAGATTAGAATCTGAGCTGTCCCCACAGCAGATCCAGAGATCAGCACAGTGTTGGAGGGCATCCTAGGGAAATGAGCTGGACTGTGACTCCCAGCGAGGGAAAGGACTCTGACAGCAGTAACTCAAGAAAAACACTTATTGTTCTTATGTTTTGAACTGCTCTGTAGATTCTTTTGGATTTTTAAAATCTTTTTCCCCTTCCCCCCCCCCCCATTGTAGTTGTCGATTTTATTGGCACTATGACTTCTAATTAAGCTTTTGAGCTATTTTGTTTTCTTGGTCGTGTTTTTAATTGTATTTATAAACCTCTGCCTCTATGTGGGGTTTTTGCAGTTCTGTGGAGTTTTCTTTTTTTGTTTTTCCTTTCCTCTTGCAGTTAATCCTTAATGTATATAAATCTTCTTCATTTACCTCTGTTTAACTTTGCATAACTATTCTTTCTTAATTTTCTTCCTTTCTTTTCCTCTCAACATATTCGCTAGTTATATTTTCGTTGCTCTGTTCCCCAGCTGGCATCTTGCTCTAGTTTTGTTTTACAGTTTGTGCTGTAGTTAGTTTTGTTCTGATAGATATAGTTTTTGGTTTCCTTTGTTTGCCTGGTCAATCTACTGTACTTTATTTTTATCGGACTGTTTTGATATTGCTTATGGGTGTATATTTATATGAGTGTATTCAGTCACACTTTTTATTGCTTTTATAAACCTCTGCCTGTACCTTGTGTTTGTACAGTTCTATGGAGTTTTCCTTCCCTCCTCCCCCCGTTTTTTTTTCTTCTTCTTCTGTTTTTTATCTTTTCTAAAAAATAATTTTGAGTTTTAATTTTTTAAGCCTATTATATTTTTCTACACTTATTCCTTTGTTTGCCTTTCCTACTGTTTTTCCCCCTTGCAGTTAATCCTTAATGTATGTATATCTTCATCGTCTACCTCTATGTAACTTTGCATATCTATTCTTTCTTAATTTTCTTTCTTTCCTTTCCTCTCAACAATTTGTTAGTTTCATTTTCATTGTTCTATTCCCCAATTGGCACCTTGCTTTAGTTTTGTTTTCTAGATTGTGCTTTAGTTAGTTTTGCTCTGGTGGATATAATTTTTGGTTTCCTTTGTTCGCTGGGTCAATCTATTGTACTCTGTTTTTGTTGGACTGTTCTAATTTTGCTTATTGGTGTAGATGTATACGTGTATATTCAGTCACACTTTATATTGTTGCTATAAGCCTCTGCCTCTAGGTTGGGCTTTTGCAGTTCTGTGGAATTTTCCTTTTTTCTCTCTTACATTTTTTTTCCATTTTTTATAATTTTAATTTTTAATTTTTTAAAAAAACTATTATATTTTTCCTACATTTATTCCTTTTTTTGCCTTTCCTACTATTCGTTTCCTCTTGCAGTTAATCTTTAATGCATATAAATCTTCATCTACCTCTACTTAACTTTGCATATCTATTCTTTCTTTCCTTTCCTCTCAACATTTGTTAGTTTTGTTTACATTGCTTTATTCCCCACTTGGCAGTTGGCTTTAGGTTTGTTTTCCAGTTTGTGTTTTAGTTAGTTTTATATGGTAAATATAACTTTTGATTTCCTTTGTTTGCAGGGTCAATCTACTGTACTTTATTTTTGTTGGACTGTTTTCACTTTGCTCATGGGTGTATATGTATGTGTGTATATTCCATTATTTTGATTATTACTTGCTTGATTTTTTAACTGCCATTTGTCTGGGGTTTATCTTTGGTTTCTCATTTTTGGATATTTATTTTCATGCCATAACAAACCATTTAACACCATAACAAACCACTTAAACCATAAGAAACCATGTGTAGAATCTTTGTTCCAGACCAGAGATCAAGCCCTGAGCCTTTGGAGTGGGAGCACTGACTCCAAGACTTTAGACTACCAAAGAACTAACCCTAGGGAGTATCAAACAGTGAGAACTCACATAAAGAAAACCACTTTAATACAAAACCTGGCATCAGCCAGCCACTGGTAGCACCCTGTGCAGGACATCTCGTCAAAACAACAAACAAAACAAACATACAATCCCAATCATCAGCAGATAGGATTACCACCTCACTCAGCCTTGCCCATCAGAGGAAAAACAAACAAACAAACAAACAAAAACTCAGCACAAATCTCACCCTATATGAAGCTTACACAAACCACTGGACAAACTTTAGGAGGGCAGAAACCAAAAGAAGGAAAGAACTCAACCTGGAAGCCTGGGAAAAGGAGACCTCAAACACAGTAAGTTAAAAAAAAATAATGAAAAGGCTGAGAAATACTACACAAATGAAGGAACAAATTAGAAACACAGAAGTCCAAATAAATGAAGATAAAATAGTCAAACTATCAGAAAAAAAATTCAGAATAATAATAGTAAATATGACCAAAAACCTTGAAAACAAAGTGGAGAAAATGCAAGAATCATTGAACAAAGACCTAGAAGAATTAAAGAATAAACATACAGAGATAATCAACACAGTTACTGAAATTAAAAGTACTCTAGAAGGAATCAATAGCAGAATATCTGAAGCAGAAGAACGAATTAGTGAGCTGGAAGATAAAATGGTGGAAATAACTTCTGAAGAGCAGAATAAAGTAAAAAGAATGAAAAGAACTGAGGACAGTCTCAGAGACCTCTGGGACCATATTAAATGCATTGAATTACAGTGGTCCCAGAAGAAGAAGAGAAAAAGAAAAGGTATGAGACAATTTTTGAAGAGATTATAGTTGAAAATTTCCCCGACATGAAAAAGGAAATAGTCAATCAAGTCCAAGAGGCAAAAAGAGTCCCACACAGGATAAACCCAAGGGGAAACACACCAAGACACACACTAATTAAACTAACAAAGATTAAACACAAAGAAAAAATATTAAAAGCAGCAAGGGAGAAGCAACAAGTAGCATACAAGGGAAACCCCATATGTTTCACAGCTGATCTTTCAGCAGAAACTCTGCAAGCCAGAAGGGAATGGCAGGATATATTTAAAGTATTGAAAGGGAAAAATCTACAACCAAGATTACAGTACCCAGCAAGGATCTCATTCAAAACTGATGGAGAAATAAAAAGCTTTTCAGACAAGCAAAAGTTAAGAGAATTCAGTACCACCAAGCCAGCTTTACAGCAAATGTTAAAGGGACTTATACAGTCAAGAAATGCAAGAGAAGAAAAAATATCTACAAAATCAACCCCAAACAATTAAGGAAATGGCAATAGGAACATATATATCAATAATTACTTTAAACGTAAATGGATTAAATGCTCCAACCAGAAGACACAAATTGGCTGAGTGGATACAAAAACAAGACCCATATATATTCTGTCTACAAGAAACCTACTTCAGACCTAAAGACACATATAGACTGAAGTGAGAGGATGGAAAAATAGATTTCATGTCAATGGGAGGCAAAAGAAAGCTGGAGTAGCAATCTTCATATCAGACAAAATAGACCTTAAAATAAAGAAGTTTACAAGAGATAAGGAAGGATACTACATAATGATCAAAGATCAATCCAAGAGGAAGACACAACAATTGTAAATATCTATGCACCCAACCTAGGAGCACGTCAATACATAAGACAAACACAAAAGACATAAAAAGAGAAATTGACAGTAACACAATAATAGTAGGAGACTTTAACATCCCTAATGTTTACACTAATGTTAACATTAGTGTAACACCTGTCACACTAATGGACAGATCATCAAAACAGGAAATAAGGAAGCACAAATCTTAAATAATACATTAGATGAGATGGATATCATTGATATCTTCGGGACATTCCATTCAAATGCAGAAGAATACACCTTTTTCAGTGCACATGGAACATTCTCCAGGATAGACCACATCTTGGGTCATAAATCAAACCCCAATAAATTTGAGAAAATTGAAATCATATCAAGTATCTTCTCTGACCACAACACTCAGAGACTAGGTATCAACAATAAGAAAAAAACTGTAAGAAACACAAACACATGGAGATTAAACCACACACTTCTAAATAATCAACAGGTTATGTTGAAATCAAAAGGGAAATTTTAAAAAAATTGTAGAAACAAATGACAATGAAAACACAACTCAGAACCTAGGGGATGCAGCAAAAGTGATTCCAAGATAGAAGTTTATAGCAACACAATGCAACCTCAAGAAACAAGAAAAATACTGGACAGACAACCTAACTTTACAGCTAAAACAACTGAAAAAAGAAAAACAGACAAACAAACAAAAAAAAAAACACCAAAATTAGTAGAAGGAAAGAAGTCATAAAAATCTGAGCAGAAAAATGAAAAAGAAATGAAAGAAACAATAGTAAAGATCAATAAAACTAAAAGCTGATTCTTTGAGAAGATAAACAAAATTGACAAACCTTTGGCCAGGCTCATCAAGAAAAAAAGAGAGCAGAAGAAAATCAACAAATTAGAAATGAAAAAGGAGAGGTTAAAACGGACAATGCAGAAATACAAAGGATTATAAGGGACTATTATGAACAACTATATGGCAATAAAATGGATAACCTGGAAGAAATGGACAGATTCTTAGAAAAGTTCAAATTCCAAGACTGAACCAGGAAGAAATAGAAATTATGAACAACCCAATAACAAGCACTGAAATTGAAGCTGTAATCAAAATTCTCCCATAATACAAAAACCCAGGACCAGATGGCTTCACAGGAGAATTCTATCAAACATTTAGAGAAGAGCTAATACCTATCCTTTTTGAATCAGTTCTGATGAGGTGGATGAAACTGGAGCCGATTATACAGAGTGAAGTAAGCCAGAAAGAAAAACACCAATACAGTATACTAACACATATATATGAAATTTAGAAAGACGGCAAAGACGACCCTGTATGCAAGACAGGAAAAAAGACACAGATGTGTATAACGGACTTTTGGACTCAGAGGGAGAGGGAGAGGGTGGGATGATTTGGGAGAATGGCATTCTAACATGTATACTATCATGTAAGAATTGAAAGCATGCTTGGGGCTGGTGCATGGGGATGACCCAGAGAGATGTTATGGGGAGGGAGGTAGGAGGGGGGTTCATGTTTGGGAACGCATGTAAGAATTAAAGATTTTAAAATTAACAAAACAAAACAAAACAAAAATAAATAAAACTCTTTCAAAAAATTGCAGAGGAAGGAACACTTCCAAACTGATTCTACGAGGCCACCATCACCCTGATACCCACACCAGACAAAGACAACACACAAAAAAGAAAACTACAGGCCAATAACACTGATGAACATAGACGCAAAAATCCTAAACAAAATTTTAGCAAACAGAATTCAGCAACACATCAAAAAGCTCATTCACCATGATCGAGTTGGGTTTATTCCAGGGATGCAAGGATTCTTCAATATGTGCAAATCAATCAATGTGATAAACCATATTAACAAATTGAAAGATAAAAAGCACATGATAATCTCAATAGATGCAAAAAAAAAGCCTTTGACAAAATTCAGCACCCATTTATGATTAAAACTCTTCAAAAATTGGGCAAAGAAGGAACCTACCTCAACAGAGTAAAGGCCATATTTGATAAGCCTATAGCAAACATTATTCTCAATGGTGAAAAACTGAAAGCATTCCCCCTAAGATCAGGAACAAGACAAGGGTGTTCTCTTTCACCACTATTATTCAACATAGTTCTGGAAGTCCTAGCTACAGCAATTAAGGAAGAAAAAGAAATAAAAGGAATCCAGATCAGAAAATAAGAAGGAAGACTCTCACTGTTTGCAGATGACATGACACTGTACATAGAGAACCCTAAAGATTGTATCAGAAAATTATTACAGCTAATCAGTGAATTTAGCAAAGTTGCAGGATACAAAATCAATAAACAGAAATCACCTGCATTTCTATATACTAAAAATGAAAAATCGGAAAAAGAAATTATGGAATCAATCTCATTCACCATTGCAACAAAAAGAATTAAAGATTTAAATATTTAGGAATAAATTTAGCTAAGGAGACAAAAGAACTGTACACAGAAAAGTATAAGACACTGATGAAAGAAATCAAAGATGGCATAAACAGATGGAGAGATACTCCATGTTCCTGGGTAGGAAGAACAATATTGTGAAAATGACTATACTATCAAATCCAATATACAGATTCAACGTGATCATTATCAAATTACCAATGGCATTTTTTTCACAGAAGTAAAACAAAAAGATCCACAATTCATATGGAAACACAAAAGACCCCAAATAGCCAAAGCAGTCACAAGAAAGGAGAAAGGAGCTATAGGAATCAACTTTCCTGACTTCAGATTATACTACAAATCATCAAGACAGTATGGTACTGGCACAAAAACAGAAATATAGACAAATGGAACAAGATAGAAATCTCAGAAATAAACCCATACACCTATGGGTCCCTTATTTTTGACAAAAGAGGCAAGAATATACAATGGGGCAAAGACAGCCTCTTCAATAAATGATGCTGGGAAAACTGGACAGCTACATGTAAAAGAATGAAATTAGAACACGTTCTAACACCATACACAAAGGTAAACTCAAAATGGAATAAAGACCTAAATCTAAAACCAGAAACTATAAAACTCTTAGAGGAAAACAGGCAGGATACTTGATGACATAAATCAAAGCAAGATCCTCTCTGACCCACCTACTAGAGTAATGGAAATAAAAACAAAAGTAAAAAAGTGGGACCTGATTAAACTTAAAAGCTTTTGCACAGCAAAGGAAACTATAAACAAGGTGAAAAGACAACCCTCAGAATGGGAGAAAATAATAGCAAATGAAACAACTGACAAAGGATTAATTTCCAGAATATTCAAGCGGCTCATAGAACTCAAGGCCAGAAAAACAAACAACCCAATCAAAAAGTGGGAAAAAGACCTAAAGAGACATTTCTTCAAAGAAGCCACACAGATGGCTAACAAACACATGAAAAGATGCTCAACATCACTCATTATTGGAGAAATGCAAATCGAAACCTCAATTAGATATCACTTCACATGGGTCAGAATGACCATCATCAAATAGTTTACAAACAATAAATCCTGGAAAGGGTGTGGAGAAGAAGGAACACTCTTGCACTGTTGGTGCGAATGTAAATTGATACAGTCTCTATGGAAGACAGTATGGAGATTCCTTTAAAAACTAGGAATAAAAGCACCACATGACCCAGAAAGCCCACTCCTAGGCATGTACCCTGAGGAAACCAAACTTGAAAAAGATACGTGTATCCCATTGTTCACTGCAGCACTATTTACAATAGCTAGCACATGGAAGCAATCTGGATGTCCATCAACAGATGACTGGATAAAGAATTTGTGGTACATATACACAATGCACTATTACTCAGCCATAAAAAGGAACACATTTGAGTCAGTTCTGATGGGGTGGATGAATCTAGAACCTAATATACAGAGTGAAGTGAGTCAGAAAGAGAAAGATAAATATCATATTCTCACTCATATATACAGAATCTAGAAAAATGGCACTGAAGAGTTTATTTACAGGGCAGCAGCGAAGAAACAGACATAGAGAATAGACTTATGGACATGGGGAGAGGGGAGGAGACGGTGAGATGTATGGAGAGAGTAACATGGAAACTTGTGTTACCATATATAGAGCAGATAGCCAATGGGAATTTGCTGTATGGCTCAGGAAACTCAAACAGGGGCTCTGTATCAATCTAGAGGGGTGGGATGCGGCAGGAGATAGAAGGGAGGTTCAAAAGGGAGGGGATATATGTATACCTATGATGACTCATGTTGAGGTTTGACAGAAAACAACAAAATTCTGTAAAGCAATTATCCTCAAATTAAATAAATAAATAAATAAATAAATAAAAAGAAGTCCTCTTTATCTGTTTCATAAAATCTGTGACATCTGCAGATATACTTATTTGATGATGAAGTCACCCCCTCAAGGTCTTCTAAGCTTGTTTTTAAAAAGATAAAACAGACAACCTTTACCTAGACTCTAATAAATAAAGTCAGAAATGAAAAGAGGACAACTGATACCACAGAAATAAAAAGGATCATGAGACTACTATGAGAAATTATAATTCAGCAAATCAGATAATTTAGAACTGGATAAATTCCTAGAAACATACAACCAACCAAGAATGAATCATGAAGAAACAGAAAATCAGAATAGGCCAATAATAAACAAGGAGACTGAATCAATAATTGACAATCTCTCA
Source organism: Ovis canadensis (assembly GCF_042477335.2). Lineage (NCBI taxonomy): Eukaryota > Metazoa > Chordata > Mammalia > Artiodactyla > Bovidae > Ovis > Ovis canadensis. Next base: position 37,036,147 of record NC_091250.1, on the reverse strand, counting down.
ACAAAGAAAATTCCAGGAGCAGATGGTTTTACTGATGAGTTCTCCCAAACATTTAAAGAGGCATTAAAGTCAATCATTCTCAAACTATTCTAAAATTCCGAGAGTCTGGAACGCTACTAAACTACTTTGTTGAGGCCAATATTACACTGATAGCAAAGCCAGATAAGTCACTAAAAGAAAAGAAAGCCATAGATCAATATCCTTGATAAATATAGATGCAAAAATTCTCACAAAATATCAGCAAACCAGTTCAACAGCACAGTAAAATACACCATAATCACATGGGATTCACTCCCGGAATGTAAAGTTGGCACAATATATGCAAAGCAATAAATATGATACATCACATTAACAGAAGGGAAGACAAAATCATATGATCATTTTGATAGTTGTGGATAAAGTTTTTGATATAATACAATTTCATTCACCAAAGTTTCATAGAAACTCACCAATTTAGGTATACAAAGTACACACTTCAACATAACTAAAGACCACAAATGAGAAGATCATAGCAAATATCATACAGAATGGTGAAATATTAAAAGCTTTTCTTTTAAAATCAGGAATAAGACAAGAGTGACCATTTCACCACACCTCTCTTTAACATAATACTGGAAATTCTAGCCAGACCAATCAGGAAGAGAGAGGGAGAAAGACCATCCAAATTGGAGAGAAAAAAAGCAAAATTGTCACTGTTTGCAGAAGGCATGATATTACATATGGAAAAGGCTAAAGATTCTACTAAAAAAAACTGATAGAACTAATAAAAATGTAGTAATGTTGCAGGATATAAGAACAACATACAGAAATCAGTTGTGTTTTTATACACTAGTAACAAATCATCTGAAAATGAAATGAAAACAATTGCACTTACTATTGCAACAAAAACAGTAATATATTTAGGAATAAATTTAACCAAGTGTTCTGAAAGAGCAGAACACTGAAAACTATAAAACACTGATAAAGGAAATGAAAGAGGAAATACATAATAGAAAGATTCCCTGTGTTCATGGATTGAAAGAATTAACATTTTCCCAAAGTCTATATTTCTAAGATTCAAGGCAATACCTATTGAGTCTAATGACACCTTTCACAGAAATAGAAAAAACAATCCTCAAGTTGGTATGAAACCACAGAAGACCCAAATAGCCCAAGCTTTCCTGAGGAATAAAAAGAAAGCTGGAGACATCATGCTTCCTGAGGTTAAACTGTTATAAAACTATAAGACTCAAAACAATATGGTACTGGCACAAAAAGAAACATACAGAACTGAGAGCTCATGAATATAAATTATATCATGGCTATAAATCCGTGCTAAAGGGGTCAACCAACATTTGACAAGGGTGCCAAGATTACTTAATGGAGAAAATATAGTCTCTTTTATAAATAGTATTGGGAGATAAGATATTGATATGCAAAATGATGAAACTCTATCTTATACCAATCACAAAAATTAACTTACAATGAATTAAAGACCTAAATGTAAGATCTGAAACTATAAAACCCCTAAAAGTAAGCATAATGAAAAAGCTGTTTAACATTAGCCTTAGCAATGATTTTATGAATGTGTCACCAAAAGCACAAGCAACAAAAACAAAAATAGACAAGTGAGATTACATCAAACCAAGAACCTTCTGCAAGTTGAGAGAAATGATCAACAAAGTGAAAAGGCAATGAACATAATGGGAGAAAATATTTCCAAACCACATAACAATGAGGAGTTTATATAAAAAATATATCTGTAAAAAACACATATAACTCAATAGCAAAAAAAAAAAATAATAAGAAATAGGCAAAGGAACAGAATAGACTTTTTTCCAAAAATGGCAAGCAGCTACATAAAGAGGTACTTAATCATCAGGGAGATGTAAATCAAAATCACAATGAGATATTATCTCACATCTGTTAGAATGGCTGTCATCAAAAGGACAAGATATAACAAATGCTGGCAAGGATGTGGGGAAAAGAGAACCCTTGTATATTGCTGATGGGAATGTAAATTGTTACAGCTATTATAGAAGGCAGTATGGAAAATTTTAAAAATTAAAAATAGAACTACCATATAATCCAGTAATCCCACTCCTAGTTATACATCCAAAGAAAACAAAATCAGGTTTTTTTCTTGGAAGTGATATCTACACTCCCATGTTCACTGTAGCCAAGACATGAAAACAACTTGTGTCTGTTGATGAATGAATAGATAAAGACTGTATATGTATACAATGATATATATAATTCAGCCATAAAAGAGAAATCCTGTCATTTTCAACAGCATGCACAAACCTTGAGGGCCCCATGCTAAGTGAAATAAGTCAAACAGAGAAAGACAAAACTTAGAGGTCATTTACATATGAAATCTGAAAAAACAAATCCATAGAAAGAGAGAGGAGACTGATGAATGCCAGGGGCGGGGGCTAGGGAAGTGTAGGTGAAATGGTTGAAGGCAGCCTGACAGAAGATGAGCAAGACCAGTACATTGCAAACCCCGACATTGCGGAAAGAAATTTTTAATGAATTTTTAAAAACAACAAAATCTAAGTACTTCTACTACTTAATTTTAAGACTCATCACAGAGCCATAGTGATTAAAATAGTGTGTAACTGATGCAAATGTACAGATACATGTATTAGGGGGAAAAAACCCTATAAATAGACACACATATTTATGGTTAACTGATTTTTGATAAAATTACCAAGAAAATTCAATGATAATTTCTATTCAAATAAACTGTCCAAACGATGGTGTTGGAACAACCTATCAACCTTTTCTCAAAGATAGCTCTTTGGAAAAATCAAGAACTGAAAATCCTTTCTAATACACAAAAATTAACTGAAATATTATAGCTTAAAATATTAAAAAAATAAAACAGATACAGATGAAATTTTTCATGCATTTGGAGGAGGCCATTTTTCTTAGGAAATAAAAGCACAACTCATAAAACAAACAATAGTATAGGGGTGGTCCTAAGATGGTGGAGGAATAGGAGAGGGAGACCACTTTCTCCCCCACAAATTCATCAAAAGAACATCTAAATGCTGAGTAAATTTCACAAAACAACTTCGGAATGCTGTCAGAAGACATCAGGCACCCAGAAAAGCAGCCCATTGTCTTTGAAAGGAGGTAGGAAAAAATATAAAAGGCAAAAAGAGACAAAAGAGGTAGGGACGGAGCTCTGTCCTGGGAAGGGAGTCTTAAAAAGAGAGAAGTTTCCAAACACCAGGAAACAGTCTCACTGCAGAGTCTGTGGTGAGCCTTGGAACCACAGAGGGCAACATAACTGCGAGGAAAACTAAATAAGTAATTAAAACCCACAGATTACATGCCCAACGGTAAGTCCCCCAGCGGAGAAGCAGCGCAGACGCCTGCACCGGCCACTAGCAAGCAGGGGCTGGGCAGGGAGGCACGGGCTGCCTTGCTTAGAGTAAGGAGCTGGCCTAAATGCCCCGAGGGCAATCTGAGGGAACTTACCTGGGCTAAAAAACCAGACTGTGGGATAGCTACCACAGGAACAGCCTTAAGACACCTCCAGGCCCACTCACAGAACAAAGGACTGTACAGAGCTAGTCGGCTGCAGAGCATCCCCCTCCGGTGACAGGCAGCCAGAGCCAGAAGGGGGCAATTGTAGCCCCAGAGAGACATTGTCTACTAAACCGCAAGCAGGCTTCTTCGCTCACTAAGACTTCTTGGGGTTCTGGACAGTCAACATCTGCCTGAGAAGATGCGCCAGTTGTACACCCAGAAAACCGGCGGCAGGGACAGGGGAGGAGATAAGTCACAGCAACCATGTTCGCCAAACACCTCATCACCTGAGCTGCTTGGACCTGGGAAGGGCACAAAATGCAGGCCCAATGGAATCTGCACCTCTGAGGACTTCCTGAGTGCCTGAACCTGAGCGGCTTAGAACTGGGAGGTGCATGCAGCCCAGGGCTGGCATCGGACGGTTCCTGGTGGAATAACCTAGAGCCTGAGCAGTGTGGGCAGGGAGGGCACACGCGCTGTGAGCGGGGGCAGGCCCAGTGTGGCTGAGACACTGCAAGCACACGCCAGTGTTGTTTGCAGCGTCCCTCCCTCCCCACAGTGCGACTGAACAAGTGAGCCTAAAAAAGTGTCCACCACCGCTTCCCTTGTGTCAGGAAAGAAATCAGACACTGAAGAGACCAGCAAACAGAAGAAGCCAAAACAGACGGAATGGCTTAGAAGTGACAGGTGCAATAGACTAAAACCCTGTAGTTAGTACCGACTACATAGGAAGGGGCCCACAGATCTTGAGAAATATAAGTCGGACCAAAAAACTATCCAAAAATGAACTGACCCCACACTGCCCACAACAGCACCAGAGGAAGTCCTAGATATAATTTTACTATTTTTATGATCATTCTTTTTTTTTAATTTTTAAAAAATTTTAAGTCCTCTATTACTCCTTTAATTTTCAGTTTTTAGCCTACTATTACTTTGGAAAAAAAAAAAACCCTATTTTTTAAAGCAAACTTCACATATTATTTTTTATAATTTTTGTGACTTTGATTTTTTTTTCTTTTTTCAATATTGCATTTTTGAAAATCCAACCTCTACTCTAGATCTTTAATCTTTGCTTTTTGGTATTTGTTGTCAATTTTGTACCTATAAGAACCCAATCTTCGGTACCCATTTTCACTTGGGAGGGAGATTACTGGCTTGACTGCTCTCTCCCTCTTTGGACTCTCCTTTTTCTCCACCAGGTCGCCTCTATCTCTGCCCTACCCTTTCTCTTCTCTACCCAACTCTGTGAATCTCTTTGTGTGTTCCAGATAGTGGAGAACACTTAGGGAACTGATTACTGGCTGGATCGGTCCCTCTCCTTTTGATCCCCCCTTTATGCTCCTGGCCACATCTGTCTCCTTCCTCCTTCTTCTCTTCTCTATATAACTCCATGAACATCTCTGAACAGTCCAGACTGTGGAGCACACATAAGGAAGTTGTTACTGGCTGGCTTGCTCTCTCCTCTTTTGATTCCACCTCATCTCATTCTGATCACCTCTAACTCCCTCCTCCCTCTTCTCTTCTCCATGTAACTATGTGAACCTCTCTAGGTGTCCCTTACTGTGGATAAACTTTCATCTTTAACCTAGATGTTTATCAACGGTGCTATATAGAATACACAGAGGAAATGTACAAAAAGGATCTTTATGACCCGGATAATCACGATGGTGTGATCACTCATCTAGAACCAGACATCTTGGAATGTGAAGTCAAGTGGGCCTTAGAAAGCATCACTACAAACAAAGTTAGTGGAGGTGATGGAAATCCAGTTGAGCTATTTCAAATCCTGAAAGATGATGCTGTGAAAGTGCTGCACTCAATATGCCAGCAAATTTGGAAAACTCAGCAGTGGCCCCAGGACTGGAAAAGGTCAGTTTTCATTCCAACCCAAAGAAAGGCAACGCCAAAGAATGTTCAAACTACTGTACAATTGCACTCATCTCACCTGCTAGTAAAGTAATGCTCAAAATTCTCCAAGCCAGGCTTCAGCAATACGTGAACCTTGAACTTCCTGATGTTCAAGCTGGTTTTAGAAAAGGCAGAGGAACCAGAGATCAAATTGCCAACATCCATGGTATCACCAAAAAGCAAGAGAGTTCCAGAAAAACATCTATTTCTGCTTTATTGACTATGCCAAAGCCTTTGACAGTGTGGATCACAATAAACTATGGAAAATTCTGAAAGAGATGGGAATACCAGACCACCTGACCTGCCTCTTGAGAAATCTGTATGCAGGCCAGGACAGTTAGAACTAGGCATTGAACGACAGACTGGTTCCAAATAGGAAAAGGAGTACGTCAAGGCTGTATATTGTGACCCTGCTTATTTAACTTGTATGCAGAGTACATCATGAGAAACGCTGGACTGGAAGAAGCACAAGCTGGAATCAAGATTGCTGGGAGAAATATCAATAACCTCAGATATACAGATGACACCACTCTTATGGCAGAAAGTGAAGAGGAACTAAAAAGCCTCTTGGTGAAAGTAAAAGAGGAGAGTGAAAAAGTTGGCTTAAAGCTCACCATTCAGAAAAGGAAGATCATAGCATCCAGTCCCATCACTCCATGGGAAATAGATGGAGAAACAGTGGAAACAGTGTCAGACTTTATTTGGGGGGCTCCAAAATCACTGCAGATGGTGATTGCAGCCATGAAGTTAAAAGACGCTTACTCCTTGGAAGAAAAGTTATGACCAACCTAGATAGTATATTGAAAAGCAGAGACATTGCTTTGCTGACTAAGGTCCGTCTAGTCAAGGCTATGGTTTTTCCAGTAGTCACGTATGGATGTGAGAGTTGGACTGTGAAGAAGGCTGAGCGCCAAAGAATTGATGCTTTTGAACTGTGGTGTTGGAGAAAACTCTTGACAATTCCTTGGACTGCAAGGAGATCCAACCAGTCCATTCTGAAGGAGATCAACCCTAGGATTTCTTTGGAAGGAATGATGCTAAAGCTGTAACTCCAGTACTTTGGCCATCTCATGCAAAGAGTTGACTCATTGGAAAAGACTTTGATGCTGGGAGGGATTGGGGCAGGATAAGAAGGGGATGACCGAGGATGAGATGGCTGGATGACATCACTGACTCAAAGGACACGAGTCTGAGTGAACTCCAGGAGTTGGTGATGGACAGGGAGGCCTGGTGTGCTGCGAGTCATGGGATTGCAAAAAGTCAGACACGACTGAGCGACTGAACTGAACTGAACTGAACTGATATAGATGAAGAAGTCTTTTTTTTTTTTAAATGGAGAAGTCTTGAGACTACTGTAAAAATAAGACTGAAAACCAGAAGCAGGAGGCTTAAGCCCAAATCCTGAAAACACCAGAGAACTCCTGACTCCAGGGAACATAAATCAACAGGAGCTCATCAAACGCCTCCGTACCTACACTGAAACCAAGCACCACCCAAGGGCCAGCAAGTTCCAGAGCAAGACATACCACACAAATTCTCCAGCAACACAGGAGCACAGCCCTGAGCTTCAATATACAGGCTGTCCAAAGTTACTCGAAACCCATTGACATCTCATAACTCATTACTGGATACTTCATTGCACTCCAGAGAGAAGAAATCTAGCTCCACCCACCAGAACTCCAACACAAGCTTCCCTAACCAGGAAACCTTGACAAGCCACCTGTACGATCCCACCCACAGTGAGAAAACTCCACAATAAAGAGAACTCCACAAACTGCCAGAATACAGAAAGGCCACCCCAAACTCAGCAATATAAATAAGATGAAGAGACAGAGTAATACTCAGCAGGTAAAGGAACAGGATAAATGCCCACCAAACCAAATGAAAGAGGAAGAGATAAGGAATCTACCTGATAAAGAATTCCGAATAATGATAGTGAAAATGATCCAAAATCTTGAAATAAAAATGGAATCACCAATAAATAGCCTAGAGACAAGGACTGAGAAGATGCAAGAAAGGTTTAACAAGGACCTAGAAGAAATAAAAAAGAGTCAATATATAATGAATAATGCAATAAATATGAGATCCAAAACACTCTGGAGGCAACAAATAATAGAATAATGGAGGCAGAAGATACGATTAGTGAAGTAGAAGATAGAATGGTAGAAATAAATGAATCAGAGAGGAAAAAAGAAAAACGAATTAAAAGAAATGAGGACAATCTCAGAGACCTCCAGGATAGCATTAAACACCCCAACATTCAAATCATAGGAGTCCCAGAAGAAGAAGACAAAAAGAAAGATGATGAGAAAATACTTGAGGAGATAATAGTTGAAAACTTCCCTAAAATGGGGAAGGAAATAATCACCCAAGTCCAAGAAACTCAGAGTCCCCAACAGGATAAACCCAAGGTAAAACACCCCAAGACACATATTAATCAAATTAACAAAGATCAAACGCAAAGAACAAATATTAAAAGCAGCAAGGGAAAAAACAAAAAATAACACACAAGGGGATTCCCATAAGGATAACAGCTGATCTTTCAATAGAAACTCTTCAGGCCAGGAGGGAATGACAAGACATACTTAAAGTGATGAAAGAAAATAACCTACAGCCCAGATTACTGTACCCAGCAATGATCTCATTCAAATATGAAGGAGAAATCAAAAGCTTTACAGACAAGCAAAAGCTGAGAGAATTCAGCACCACCAAACCAGCTCTCCAACAAATGCTAAAGGATATTCTCTAGATAGGAAACACAAAAAGGGTGTGTAAACCAGAACCCAAAACAATAAAGTAAATGGCAACGGGATCATACTTATCAATAATTACCTTAAGCGTAAATGGATTGAATGCCCCAACCAAAAGACAAAGACTGGCTGAATGGATACAAAAACAAGATCCCTATATATGCTGCCTACAAGAGACCCACCTCAAAACAGGGGACATATACAGACTGAAAGTGAAGGGCTGGAAAAAGATATTCCATGCAAATAGAGACCAAAGGAAAGCAGGAGTAGCAATACTCATATCACATAAAATAGGCTTTAAAACAAAGGCTGTGAAAAGAGACAAAGAAGGACACTACATAATGATCAAAGGATTAATCCAAGAAGAAGATATAACAATTATAAATATATATGTACCCAACATAAGAGCACTGCAATATGTAAGACAAATGTTAACAAGCATGAAAGGGGAAATTAACAATAACACAATAATAGTGGGAGAATTTAATACCCCACTCACACCTGTTGATAGATCAACTAACAGAAAATTAACAAGGAAACACAAATTTTAAATGATACAATAGAACAGTTAGACCTAATTGATATCTATAGGACATTTTACCCCAAAACAATGAATTTCACCTTTTTCTCAAGCGCACATGGAACCTTCTCCAGGATAGATCACATCCTGAGCCATAAAACTAGCCTTGGTAAATTCAAAAAAATTGAAATCATTCCAAGCATCTTTTCTGACCACAATGCATTAAGATTAAATCTCAATTACAGGAGAAAAACTATTAAAAATTCCAACATATGGAGGTTGAACAACTCACTCCTGAATAACAAACAAATCACAGAAGAAATCAAAAGAGAAATCAAAATATGCATAGAAATGAATGAAAATGAAAACACAACAACCCAAAACCTGTGGGACACTGTAAAAGCAGTGCTAAGGGGAAAGTTCACAGCAATACAGGCATACCTCAAGAAACAAGAAAAACATCAAATAAATAACCTAACTCTACACCTAAAGCAACTAGATTTAGATCTTTAATCCATTTTGAGTTTATTTTTGTGTGCAGTGTTACCTAGAGGAGAACATAGGCAAAACACTCTCTGACATAAATCACAGCAGGATCCTCTATGATCCACCTCCCAGAGTAATGGAAATAAAAGCAAAAATAAATGGGATCTAATTAAAATTAAAAGCTTCTGCACAACAAAGGAAAATATAAGCAAGGTGAAAAGACCGCCTTCTGAATGGGAGAAAATAATAGCAAATGAAGCAACTGACAAACAACTAATCTCAAAAACAGACAAGCAACATATGCAGCTCAATTCCAGAAAAATAAACGACCCAATCAAAATATGGGCCAAAGAACTAAACAGACATTTCTCCAGAGAAGACATATGGATGGCTAACAAACACATGAAAAGATGCTCAACATCACTCATTATCAGAGAAATGCAAATCAAAACCACAATGAGGTACCACTTCACACCAGTCAGAATGGCTGCGATCCAAAAATCTGCAAGCAATAAATGCTGGAGAGGGTATGGAGAAAAGGGAACCCTCCTACACTGTTGGTGGGAATGCAAACTAGTACAGCCACTGCGGAGAACAGTGTGGAGATTCCTTAAAAAATTGCAAATAGAACTACCGTATGACCCAGCAATCCCACTGCTGGGCATACACACCGAGGAAACCAGAATTGAAAGAGACACATGTACCCCAATGTTCATTGCAGCACTGTTTATAATAGCCAGGACATGGAAACAACCTAGATGTCCATCAGCAGATGAATGGATAAGAAAGCTGTGGTACATATACCCAATGGAGTATTACTCAGCCATTAAAAAGAATTCATTTGAATCAGTTCTGATGAGATGGATGAAACTGGAGCAGATTATACAGAGTGAAGTAGGCCAGAAAGAAAAACACCAATACAGTATACTACCACATATATATGGAATTTAGAAAGATGGCAATGACGACCCTGTATGCAAGACAGGAAAAAAGACACAGCTGTGTATAACAGACTTTTGGACTCAGAGGGAGAGGGAGAGGGTGGGATGATTTGGGAGAATGGCATTCTAACATGTATACTATCATGTAAGAATTGAATCGCCAGTCTATGTCTGACACAGGATACAGCATGCTTGGGGCTGGTGCATGGGGATGACCCACAGAGATGTTATGGGGAGGGAGGTGGGAGGGGGGTTCATGTTTGGGAACACATGTAAGAATTAAAGATTTTTAAATTAAAAAAAATAAAAAACTAAGAAAAAAAAAGACTTTACAACTAAAGTTCCTAGAAGAATAAAAAAATATACATGTAAAATAAAAAAAAAATATTATTTCCATTACCAAATTACTTCTCCCGGTGCTGAAAGAAATTTCCTTGACTTGGAAGTGATTTACTTACCCTCTGTGAACCTTCCCATTATCAAATGAGCTGGTTAGACTTTATCCATTAAAATCCCTCCCAGATCTTGTGTCCTAGTTTCACTGCAGCCGTGACTTGAGCTCACAATGGTCTGGAAAGTCAGCCTTCCCATTTAAAAACTTGTTAGGGTACTATTTAATTTATTGGGCATTTCAGCTATGAAAGCATTAGCTCATCAACCTTTTGCCTATCTAAACTCTACCATGTGTCATGCTTTAGCACCTTACACTTACTGTTATTTTATGAAAAATATAGAAGAAGAGAGAAACAAGATGAATCCCACAAGAGAAATTAACTTCCCTTCTCACTGTCTGAAGCCTAAGGCTGATGGCTTTTCAAAAGAAGAAAAGGGAAAGGATTGAAGATATGCCAACACACAGAGTTCCTGGTATACCCTGTTGTAACAAGAGCAGAAAAATTTCCTAATAAATTATAATATTTGGAAAAAAAAATAAAGCAAACTAGAAAAGGAAGAAATGGAGAACCCCAGGGTTAGTAGAAGGAAAGAAATCTTAAAAATTAGGGCAGAAATAAATGAAAAAGAAACAAAAGAGACCATAGCAAAAATCGACAAAGCCAAAAGCCGGTTCTTTGAAAGGATAAATAAAATTGACAAACCATTAGCCAGACTCATCAAGAAACAAAGGGAGAAAAATCAAATCAGTAAAATTAGAAATGAAAATGGAGAGATCACAACAGACAACACGGAAATACAAAGGATCATAGGAAACTACTATCACCAATTATATGCCAATAAAATGGACAACTTGGAAGAAATGGACAAATTCTTAGAAAAGTACAACTTTCCAAAACTGAACCAGGAAGAAATAGAAATAGAAAATCTTAACAGACCCATCACAAGCACGGAAATTGAAACTGTAATCAGAAATCTTCCAGCAAACAAAAGCCCAGGTCCAGCTGAATTCTACCAAAAATTTCGAGAAGAGCTAACACCTATCCTCCTCAAACTCTTCCAGAAAATTGCAGAGGGAGATAAACTTCCAAACTCATTCTATGAGGCCACCATCACCCTAATACCAAAACCTGACAAAGATGTCACAAAAAAAGAAAACTACAGGCCAATATCACTGATGAACATAGATGCAAAAATCCTTAACAAAATTCTAGCAATCAGAATCCAACAAAACATTAAAAAGATCATACACCATGACCAAGTGGGCTTTATCCCAGGGATGCAAGGAGTCTTCAATATCCGCAAATCAATCAATGTAATACACCACATTAACAAATTGAAAACTAAAAGCCATATGATTGTCTCAAAAGAAGCAGAGATAGCCTTTGACAAAATTCAACATCCATTTATGATAAAATCTCTCCAGAAAGCAGGACTAGAAGGAACATATCTCAACATAATAAAAGCTATATATGACAAACCCACAGCAAACATTATCCTCAATGGTGAAAAATTGAAAGCATTTCCCCCAAAGTCAGGAACAAGACAAGGGTGCCCACTTTCACCACTACCATTCAACATAGTTTTGGAAGTTTTGGCCACAGCAATCAGAGCAGAAAAAGAAATAAAAGGAACCCAATTGGAAAAGAAGAAGTAAAACTCTCACTATTTGCAGATGACATGATCCTCTACATAGAAAACCCTAATGACTCCACCAGAAATTTACTAGAGCTAATCAATGAATATAGTAAAGTTGCAGGATATAAAATTAACACAGAAATCCCTTGCATTCCTGTACACTAACAATGAGAAAATAGAAAGAGAAATTAAGGAAACAATTCCATTCACCATTGCAATGAAAAGAATAAAATACTTAGGAATATATCTACCCAAAGAAACTAAAGACCTATATATAGGAAACTATAAAACACTGGTGAAAGAAATCAAAGAGGACACTAGTAGATGGAGAAATATACCATGCATGGATCAGAAGAATCAATATAGTGAAAATGAGGATACTACCCAAAGCAATCTATAAATTCAATGCAATCCCTATCAAGCTACAAATGGTATTTTTCACAGAACCAGAACAAATAATTTCACAATTTGTATGGAAATACATAAAACCTCGAATAGCCAAAGTAATTTTGAGAAAGAAGAATGGAACTGGAGGAATCAACCTACCTGACTTCAGGCTCTACTACAAAGCCACAGTCATCAAGACAGTATGGTACTGGCACAAAGACAGAAACATAGATCAATGGAACAAAACAGAAAGCCCAGAAATAAATCCACACACCTATGGACACCTTATCTTCGACAAAGGAGGCAAGAATATACAATGGAGAAAAGACAATCTCTTCAACAAGTGGTGCTGGAAAAACTGGTCAACTACTTGTAAAAGAATGAAACTAGAACACTTTCTAACACCACACACAAAAATAAACTCAAAATGGATTAAAGATCTAAATGTAAGACCAGAAACTATAAAACTCCTAGAGGACAACATAGGCAAAACACTCTCCAACATAAATCACAGCAGGATCCTCTATGACCCACCTTCCAGAGTAATGGAAATAATAGCAAAAATAAACAAATGGGACCTAATTAAACTTAAAACTTTCTGCACAACAAAGGAAACTATAAGCAAGGTGAAAAGACAGCCTTCTGAATGGGAGAAAATAATAGCAAATGAAGCAACTGACAAACAACTAATCTCAAAAGTATACAAGCAACTTATGCAGCTCAATTCCAGAAAAATAAACGACCCAATCAAAAAATGGGCCAGAGAACTAAATAGACATTTCTCCAGAGAAGACATACAGATGGCTAACAAACACATGAAAAGATGCTCAACATCACTCATTATCAGAGAAATGCAAATCAAAACCACAATGAGGTACCATTTCATGCCAGTCAGAATGGCTGTGATCCAAAAGTCTATAAGCAATAAATGCTGGAGAGGGTGTGGAGAAAAGGGAACGCTCTTACACTGTTGGTGGGAATGCAAACTAGTACAGCCACTATGGAGGACAGTGTGGAGATTCCTTCAAAAACTGGAGAACTGCCTTATGACCCAGCAATCCCACTGCTGGGCATACACACTGAGGAAACCAGAATTGAAAGAGACACATGTACCCCAATGTTCATCGCAGCACTGTTTGTAATAGCCAGGACATGGAAGCAACTGAGATGTCTATCAGCAGATGAATGGATAAGAAAGGAGTGGTACATATACACAATGGAGTGTTACTCAGCCATTAAAAAGAATACATTTGAATCAGTTCTAATGAGGTGGATGAAACTGGAGCCTACTATACAGAGTGAAGTAAGTCAGAAAGAAAAATACCAATACAGTATACTAACACATATATATGGAATTTAGAAAGATGGTAATGATTACCCTGTATGTGAGACCGCAAAAGAGACACAGATGTATAGAACAGTCTTTTGGAGTTTGAGGGAGAGGGCGAGAGTTGGATGATTTGGGAGAATGGCATTGAAATGTGTAATATCATATATATAAGAAACGAATCACCAGTCCAGGTTCAATGCAGGATACAGGATGCTTGGGGCTGGTGAACTGAGATGACCCAGAGGGATGGTACGGGGAGGGAGGAGGGAGGGGAGTTCAGGATAGGGAACACGTGTACACCTGTGGCAGATTCAGGTTGACATATGGCAAAACCAATACAATATTATAAAGTAATTAGCCTCCAATTAATAGAAATAAATTTTAATGAAAAAAAACAATAATATAAGTGAACTTTAAAAATTCACTTCTTCAAAAGCCATTTGAGAACATGAAAAATCAAGACATAGCCTGGGATGAGATATTAATATATTATCAAAGTATATCCAAAATATATAATGACAAGACAAGTAACCAAATTTAAAAAGAAACAAAAGGCAAACAATTTGAAGAAAGGATTCATAAAATAAGATATATAAATGGCACACAAAAAGTTTTTCTCAACATCACTAGTCATTAGGGGAATAAAAATTAATATCAGAATATGATACTATTTCACACTCACTAACATTTTAAAACTCCAAGTTTTGGAGGGAATGGTAAGAAACTTGAATTCTTACACATTGCTAGCTAGAATTTAAACTTGTACAACCACCTTCAAAAAGAGTTGAGCAGTTTCTTAGGAAATTAAGAAATATTCTAAGCTCCCACACTAATACAAATCCTAGATATTTATAAATATCTATTATTATAAACATCTAGATATTTATAAATATGCTTTTAGATATTTATAAGAGAAGTGAGAACATGTTGACACAAAGCCACACATGAATGCTCATAGTTTCTTTAATTTTAATAGTTAAAAACTGGAAGCAGCCTAATGTCTATCAACAGATGAATAAGTAACCAAATTGTGGTATATCTATATTGTGGAATATTATTCAGAAATTAAAAGAAACAAAATACTTTTGTTCTTTTTAAGTTGATATATATTTGACATATCTCTGTCCATGGAATTTTTCAGGCAAGAATACTGGAGCAGGTTGCCATTTCCTTCTCCAGGAAATCTTCCTGACCTAGGGATAGAGCCCTGGTTTCAAGCATTGCAGCAGATTCTTTACTGAATAAGCCATCAGGGAAGCCCCTATTTGATATGAAACATTCTGTAAATTTGAAATGTACCAATACTGGGAATAACCTTGGTGGATCTGAAAAAAGATTATACTGAGTGAAAGAAACCAGATATAAAATAAGTTCTAGGAGAACCTGATCTACTCTAAAGTGATAGAAAGCAGAGCAGGAGTTGGAGGTGCCTAGGTCTGCATTTGTGGAGGGTGTCAAGCAAGAAGTGGTATAAAGGAATTTGGGGGGAGTGATGAAATTCTTTTATAGTTTGATTCAATGATGCTTTTACTGGTGTATGCCCTTCTCAAATACAAGAGATGGGCACATTCTTTGTTAATTATTTTTCAGTTAATGATACAAGGTTGGTAGTAACAATTTTATCTCAGTTTAATTCGAAAGCCTTACCCGTGCAAAAGCCAGAGCATCCTGAAGAATGAAAATATTGCAAACTTGACCAAGCATTAGCCCTAGCTGCAGTCATTTCACCACTCCTAGAGCAGACAACTAAGTTTCAGGTACATGTTATATGATCATTTGTTTGGTGAATGCACCTTTTCTATTCCTATATAATCTAAAAAAGGATTAGAAACAGCTCACATTCATATGGAAAGGACAATAGTATATACTCACAGCAGTCCTCTCACCAAGTCTATGTTAATACTCCTACTATCTGTCATAATATAGCATGAGTGATCTGAGCCATTTGGATCACTTGCATACATCATATTGATATAATTGAGCTAATCAGATTAAAGAACAATAAATGGTTAGTATGTTAGAAGCTTTGGTAAGCCATAGGTGCTTCAGAGGGTTGGAATAAACTCTTCACAGTTTCAGGAGAGTGGCATGTCAGTAAACTCTTTAAAGGTCCAGTTATCTAGGGCAGGCTGGGATATCACATCTAAAATAAAAAGACAAACTATTGCATCTTCACCTTTCATCACAAAATAGGAAACAACACCTCATCCGCTTCAAGTTCTTGAAACAGCAACTTGTATACCTGAAGATATGACTCCAAGCCATATACTGGTAACATAAAAAGTTTCCAGCTTTGAATGGGACTTGAAGTATGAGAACACTCGAAAGTATACTCTGGCTGTAGGGCAAGTAGTACTACTCAGCAAATGCTATGGTATTAGAGATAGCAGTGAGAAAAAATACCCTGTGAAATTTATGACCTCTAGGGGAATCACAGCATCCAGGAATTTGGGTGCTGTGTGGCATGCTGTCTGTGGTTCCTCATTAGAAACGATTTAAAGGCAACTCCTAACTTGCTACTGGGAACTGGTAGAAATGGAGTGCCTTACATCGGGCAGCAAGTGAGAAGCATAAGCTGAGCTAGAAGCGTAAGCTGAGCTAGAAGCATAAGCTAGGTTCTGTCAAATACACTAGGTTAGAAGGTCAGAGGGCTCAGCAACAATGTATTTTGGATGAAATGGCTCCAAGGGTAGGTGAGGACAAATAGAACTAGAGGCCATATGCAAACCCCCAGAATAGGAAGCTGAAGCTGCCATAATTACATCAGTAACTAATCTTTAACCAACATGTTGGTGACATTGGGAATAATTTATAACCAGCTAACAGAAGAAGTTCTCACTTGCTCCATGGAGCATCCCTTGAGGATAACATCAGGTCGCTTGATCACACATCACATTGTGCTTCTTCCTCTCTGGAAGGACTGGCAATTTATTCAGATAAGAATATGCTCTATTCCATGAATAAGTTTCTTTCTATTCCAGGAATGGTCTTTCTTTTGTGTTTCTTTCTTCTTCACTTGCAAGGTCTCAACCAGCCTATTGTATCAAGGCTTACAAAATTTTTGATCTATTAGCATGTGACCTTATATAATCAGAGTCACCACTATTCAACAAAGAATTTACACAATTGGAACCATGATTGTGAGATCTACAGGTTGTATCAATGCTAAAATCATCAGAAGTTTCACTTTGTGGAGTGTTGCTGCTGCTAAGTCACTTCAGTCGTATCCGACTCTGTGCGATCCCATAGACGGCAGCCCACCAGGCTCCCCCGTCCATGGGATTCTCCAGGCAAGAACACTGGAGTGGGTTGCCATTTCCTTCTCCAATGCATGAAAGTGAAAAGTGAAAGTGAAGTCGCTCAGTCATGTCTGACCCTCAGTGACCCCGTGGACTGCAGCCTTCCAGGCTCCTCCATCCATGGGATTTTCCAGGCAAGAGTACTGGAGTGGGGTGCCATTGCCTCCTCCATGTGGAGTATTGGGATGCCTCAATAATGGTGCAACCGAAATACCAGTTCAGAAGCAATGCTGGGCAAGAAAGAGAAAACCATCTCCCAGAATGCAGTTTACATTTACAATCAAAGCTCTGCATCTATGCTGGGTCCCCGGTAAGAAGACACCATAGTCTGAGAATCTAGCAGCAGAATAAAGAGCATCTTTGCTAACCTTCACTCTCAGACACCCACACAGGGCTTCCTGTGCCTTATCTCTCAGTTCTGGATGTTTGAAGATCCTGGTTCCTAAAGAGTAATCATCCACTAAGAGAGGCTCAGAGAAAAAGGCATTGAATTATAAGTTAAAATTGCCATCTGGGAACTCTGGGTTTATTGGACCAAGAGATGAGCAGGCAGAGAGAAAAGTCACCATCTTTGTAAAAGCAGTTGACTGTGCTCATCAGAATGATTTAGGCTTGATGCTCCATCATGGGAGCAAGGAAGAATATGTTTGGCATCTGGACAATCCGCTTGGATACTTTTTACTCATTTGCTCAATTACAGAGTCAAGAGACAAGTATAGCAACCTGACTTGGAAAAGGCAGTGACCAGGGGCTCAGACTCCTCAAGTATGGAGGTCAGGAAAAACACTCAGGCTAACAGAGGGATGAAGGTTAAGGGCACTTAGAAAAGGACAGTGAAAAGAGAACATGATTAAAGCCCTTGAGTACTACTTTAGAGCTGCAGCAGTCATGGCTCTGGTTCATCTCATTAACCTTGCTATTTTAAATTTCCCTCAAAACTATTTCAGAAAACAGTTTTAAGATACAAATGAAGAAATGAATCCAAGTAGCACAAGGTGGCTGTGGTAGGGTTGGTTGATGTGAAACCTAGATTCTCCTCCAAAGAAGGACATAAACATTTATGTGAGTCTTTTATTCACTCAGCAGATAGTGATTGAACACTTCTATGCAATAGGTATTGATCTATGAGTTGGGGATATAATTATGACAAAGCAAAATTCTCTTCACTTGCTAAGTTTACACTGCAATTGATTTCAAATCATAGGGATATGTACCATATACAAATTAATACAAGTTACAACATTAAATAAAGGCTGAAGAAGTGAGGAAAAAATTCCATTTAAAGTGCTTCACAGGGAATTTAAATTGTTTACAAAGAAACCAAATTAAATCTAGTTTTCTACTATCATTTCCATTTCAAACTGAATGTTTATTTAATGTCTATCTACCCAATAATTCAACTTCTATGAAAGAATAAACAGTAATTTTTCTACTTTACTGCTATAACCCCAGGACTCCTTATAACCTGAGGACTCATCAAAGTGCTCAACGCCAAGTAGCCACTCAATGAATAATGTATTAATTGAATGAATGAATGAGCACCATTCTTACT
The DNA here is from genome assembly GCF_042477335.2 of Ovis canadensis. Classification (NCBI taxonomy): domain Eukaryota; kingdom Metazoa; phylum Chordata; class Mammalia; order Artiodactyla; family Bovidae; genus Ovis; species Ovis canadensis. Next base: position 37,017,424 of record NC_091250.1, on the reverse strand, counting down.
TAGATTCTAATAAAGGAAATATTCATAAAATTCATAGTACCAAAACATCTACCAAATACCTTCACAGAAGCACCCAGATTAATTTTAGATTGAATGATTGGGGAAGATGTGTATATGTATATATAGCTTTAAAATGGCAACTGCTTCCTGTGTGGCCCACTAAAACCTGAAATATGTGTAGGCCGCCCTAACCTGAAAAGGGGATTTCGGGAGAGTGTAGTTCAGCTCAGACAAGTTGACATATCACAAATCCAATACATTCATACGTAATTGAAATGAGTTCATTGATTTATATTCTGGAAATCCAATAGAAAAATCCTGGGAACATCAAATGGCAACATTTATGTTTTTAACCAATATTCTAATTACTCATTTCCACCCTAGTTGTCCTCTACAAACTTTAATGAAATTGGATTATGGGATTATATTTTGTAATCTATGCTAAATTATTTTCTTCAGGTCAGAGTTTTTCCAACTGAAGGTTCTTGCTAAGGGGATTTGTAATTTATTTAACATGTCTGATTCCAAAATTGGCGCTCCAAGCTACAATGCTGCGTCTTCTTTTTTTTTCTTTTTCAGGAGAAGACTATCCAATTGTAAAGGCTAATTACATCCTCTGAGCAATTTTATTCAAGTTCCAAGTGGACAGGATCTCACAGGTAGTTCTGAGGCCTTAATATGTTGATACCACATTCCCCGGGGGTTTGTCTCCATCATACCAGCGACCTTTAGTTATTTTCTGTTCCCCAATTCCCTGACTTACATTTGGACTGACCATTAGATCTATACTGTATTTATATTGCTATTTTTAAAAAGAGATAGCTCTTTTTTATAGCCCATAGCTTACTTTATTTATGCGGCCACATTTCTGAGTTGTAAATTTGAGCAGAGACCAGAATAAAGAAAGGAAACAAGCCACTGGGCAGATTGGGTGGTAATTCTAAAATGAAATCTGCCTCCTAGCGTTGTTTTTGTTTGCCACCATTACTGGAGAATAGCACTATTGGAACCCGGCAAACAGAGGCCTGGCATTGTGGTCACTTTGCCATGTGTGGGCACCCTCTGCAATGAGGAATTGTGTCGCATTCCTTATGTCCTTTAAATGGCCCCGCAGGACATACCTGTAAATAAAATACCTGCTCATAACTATCTGAGCCTAGAGGTAAACCTGAGCCAAGGACTTAATATTTTACAAATGAGCTCAAAATATCTTTGGTATGGATTTAACATTTATGAAAATTCTACAGAAATGACACTGCCTTATAAATCAAGAAAACAGTTTTTTTTTTTTTTTTTCCTTTTTGAGGAATATCACCAGCAACTATTTTGAAAAAGCACATTACTGTTAAGAAAGTTCTGGGACTTCCCTGGTGGTTAAGACTCTTCATTCCCGATAAACTATTTCCAAATTCTGTTAAAAAAGAAAGGTCTTTCCTTTGTCAGTGGTTTACATTCTATTAGACTCAATACTACCTTTTCATAACCTGCAGTTTTTAACAATTTCATTATGAAATAAAATTCACAGGTAATACAACATGCGCATATCTAATCTAGTATCACACTTACCCAGAAAGGCTTTGAGTTAGGAACAAATTTGATGTGTTTGAAATTAACAACAACAAAAAGCCAGTGCGACTGAACAATAGTACAAAGAGATAGAGAGGGGTGTGTGTGTGTGTGTGTGTGTTTGGGGGTGGGGGAGAGAGAGGGAAAATAATTTTGGAAAAAAAGAAACAGGTATTAGATTATTTAGAACATTCTGCACCATAGTTGGGAGTTTGTGGATTTTACTTTTGAAAATAATATGAAGCTGTTGGAAGGTTATAAGCAGGAAAGTATCAATATTCATTTATTAAAAATATTAAGCAACAACCATGTACCATATGTAGCTCTGTGTGTGCATGCTGTATGCTCAGTCATGTCCAACTCTTTGTGACCCTTTGGACTGTAGCCCACCAGGCTCCTCTGTCCGTAGGATTCTCCAGGCAAGAATATTGGAGTGGGTTGCCATTTCCTCCTCCAGAGGGTCTTCCTGACCCAGGGATCGAACCTGTGTCTCCTGTGGCTCCTGCATGGCAGGCAGATTCTTCATACACCGAGCCATCGGGAAAGCCCATGCTTAGATCTAGCAGAAAAAAAAGTCTTCTTTGTGAATCTTATATATTCAGATGAAGATAAACAGTCAATAATAATTATGCCTTTCTCTGCTAGAATGTAAATTTTACGAGGGAAGACAACATGCGTTTGTTAGGGAACTTCATGCACTGTTCAGATCAACTCATGCTGGACCTGAAAACCACTTTATTAGTGACATTTCAAGTGTTGGCTAGTTGAGTTATCTGAGAAAAGAGAAAGACTTATGACAGGAAGTTTGCTAGGTAAGTTATATTCTTTATTATGGCAACAGGTCTTGAGGCAGTAATTGACATTTATCACACCTGCATCTCTCTGCCCCGCCACCGACTCATAACCATGCCATCAGATTTCCCAAACACTTGGCCAGCTCTTTCAGCTGGTCTACGTTGCTTTCATGGCTTAAAGAACCAGATTTCATTCATGAAAGTGTGAGCTTTTGGCTGCCTTGACCTTCTCAGGCCACACTTGCTTTAACTGGCCTTCTTATGTTAATCGCTAAGCATGGAAGCAGAAAGAGAGGCTCCTGTGAATTCCCACAGTCCAAGACACACTCCTCTCTGTTATCATTCTCTAGCAGCAATCCTAGATTCATATGAAGTGACTAGAAATAATTTTAATTTTCATGAAAAATAAGCTCTATAGGATTGTCCAAATTATAATTGCACTACTATTTTATTGCATCCTGTGTTAAGTATTGCTTGAATAATATAAAGTGTTAACTATGGCTCTACTAAGATACTCTTTTTATTAGCATATATTATATCATTTTTATGTTCTTCAAAGATATTAATATATAAAGGTCTATTATTATCCATTTACAAGGGTAGTTTTAGAGCTTACCAACACTAATCTAAACTTCTAATCAAGTTTTGTTTTTAATAGTGTCCTTAGATATTTAAAAATATTAAAAAATCATCCATTTTTACACTGATTAGAATAATACTGTACATATCAAAATCATAATCATTCATTCATTTTTTTCCAAAATAGGTAGATTCATCATACATTGTATTGGTTATAAATTAGGCATTGGTAATATAAACACAAATTAAACATAAATAAGATATGATGAAGGTACTCATTTCTAAATTTCTTATGGTAGAATATATAAAATTTAGAGGACTTAAATATATTTTTTAAATGAGAAGATGCCAAGATATGTCAGAATAGACATTTTTCAGCATAAATGAGTAAAGATTGAAGCTATACAAAATTTTGGTAATGATTGCTAAGAACTGGCTCCTTTCCATTTTATTAGGAATCTGAATTTAGCTTCTGTTCATTTAGAAGTTCATTACCTTTCCAGACAAATCTAATCTACATTTTTAGGTCATTCTCTACCCTTTCCATTCACTCTCATGAAGATCTACTGGAATATCAGCTCTGGAAAATGCCATTTTCCTGTTCTCATGCAATTAACATCCTTGATTGAGCACACAGGTTATGGGCTTAAAGGTTTTAAGACAGAAGAATATATTGAGCATGCACTTTCAGTTTCCACTGTTGTAAGGGTAAGAAGTTTAAGGTTCCGGGAAAATATGTGTCTTTAATACTTAGAACTTTGTCAACAAAAAATGAGGAAACAATAATGTCTTGTTAATCCATCAGTTTAACAGAGATACATAAGAGAAGGGGCTTCTTTTAAGGAGTTTACTCTCCAGAGTTTGCAAATAGATATTGTACATAATTTCTGTTTTTCATACTTTGAAAATATTGGGAAATGCTAGTCAACAGTTATAGACTTGAAAACTCTTCTCGCTGTCGCTAACAACACTTCAGGTTCAATGTAGCGCCCATGGCTCCTCTCTGACTAATTCTAGCACTTTAATAGAATAAGAACTTACAGACCTCTGTTCCTGCACTGCCTGTTACCTATGTGAAAAAAATTCCTGCTTAATCTACACTTTAATTACAATCTTAATCTACAATTTCAATTTTCATCTCCTCCAAGCAGAAAAATATTCTAAATTTTGATGTAAGGTAAACTTTCTTCAAACCACTTTGATGTAAAGAGGAAATCTGCTACTAAAATCCTTATGAAGTCTTTAGTGTACAGGGTACTCTCATTTTTTCTTTATTTTAAAAATAAAATCTTACTTATTGATGACAGCTTCACTTGAAAATTGTTCAGTCAAAAACAGTGTTGGATGGTTACAGAGTCTCCATTATGGAAATCTGAATAAAGAGAGAGAAAGGGAGAGAGAAGAAAAGAAATTTAATGTGAATATAGTTATTATTCATTTTATTCTTGAGATATGGCTTGAAATCATGATACTTTGATTCATTTTTTAAAAAGGTGAAATAAATGATACACTGAATGATCAAGTTTCAGGAATCACAAATATACACCTACAGGATAAATGCTCAAAAACTATGAGAATGGATACCTGTGACTTGACGTTATCAAGCAAAAAGCTGGGCTGGATGAAGCACAGTCCAGAATCAAGATTGCTGGGAGAAATATTAATAACCTCAGATATGCAGATAACACCATCTTTATGGCAGAAAGGAAAGAGAAACTAAAGAGCCTTTTGATGAAGTTGAAAGGGGAGAGTGAAGAAGCTGGCTTAAAACTTAATATTCAAAAAACTAGGATCTCAGCATCAGGTCTCATCACTTTATGGCAAATAGATGGGGAAACAATGGAAACAGTGACAGACTTCCTTTTCTTGGGCTCCAAAATCACTGTGGACAGTGACTGCAGCCATGAAATTAAAAGACACTTGCTCCTTAGAAGAAAAGCAATGACATGCACAGACAGTGTATTAAAAAGCAGAGACATTAACTTCACCAACAAAGGTCTGCATTGTCATAGCTATGGTTTTTGTGGTTGTCGTGTATTAATGTCAGAGCTGGACAATAAAAAAGGCTGAGCACTGAAGAACTGATGCCTTTGACCTGTGGTGCTGGAAAAGACTCTTGAGAGTCCTTGGATTGCAAGGAGATCAAACCATTCAATACTAAAGGAAATCAACTCTGAATATTAGCTGGAAGAACTGATGCTGAAGCTGAAGCTCCAATACTTTGGCCACCTAATGTGAAGAGCTGATTCACTGGAAAAGACCCTGATGCTGGGAAAGACTGAAGGCAGGAGGAGAAGGGGATGACAAAGGATGAGATGGTTGGATATCATCATTGACTCAATGGACATGAGTTTGAGCAAACTCAGGGAAATAGTGAAGGACAGAGAATCCTGGCATGCTGCAGTGCATGGGGTCACAAAGAGTAGGACACGAATGAATGACTGAACAACAACAAAAGAGTAGTTTCCAGCAACCAATGTACAGACAAATTCAAAGAGCATCCAAGCAAATAGAAGCGATCAAAGTGTTGCAGATGTCACTAACATGGCTTTGGTAATTAAAAAGACATTAATGTCAAAGATAACTTGTAAAGAGGTAAATAAACTTGTTTCATAAATATAAAAGAGGAAAAAAGTAACACTGTGTTTGTCAGTAAAGATATAATTTTTGTAATTTGTGAATCTTAAAGTCTCCCTCCATGTGAATAGCCCTAAAAAGCTGATAAGCTTAAATTGTCTCTTAAAAAATCGTGTTTGGATTTTCTCAGTGGAACATAAAGGTAAACTGCCTTCTTGAGATTCAAAGTTTAGTGTTCTATTATAAATCCATAACTATTTTTACTTTTGATGGGTATTCAGAGAATTATAGTTGACTATATATTCACAGATCTCTTGCTTTCTCCTACCTACCCAAACAAGATTATGAATTTTTTGAAATCAGAGGCCATCTTTGACATATCGGTATATAACATAGTGCCTGAGGAAAAAACATGTTCCCTGAATGATAGAATAGTAATATTCAAGCTATTTCAAAAGATACATAATTCAAATAAATCAAGTCCCATTAAAAATATATCATTAAATGACATAGAATCTGGGTTAATGAACGTTAGACTTTGAAAAAGAAAAGTGGTCTCTAATAAAATTTGACCATGGCATTTTCTTCTAAATAAACAAAGCCCTAGATCAATAGTACACTAAAGTCTAGAACCTGTGGTCCAGTTTAAAATGGCATCTTTAGGATCTCCAGGTCCAGAAAGTAGATCTTTACTCACGGTAAAGAATCTGCCTGCAATGTGGGAGACCTGGGTTTGATCCCTGCATTGGGAATATCCTCTGGAGAAGGGAACAGCTACCCACTCCAGTATTCTTGCCTGCAGAATTCCATGGACAGAGGAGCCTGGCAGGCTATAGTCCATGGGGTTGCAAAGAGTTGGACACGACTGAGCCACTTTAATTTTCCAATAACAAGCAATCATCTTACTGCTCAATGATAATAAAAAGTTCTGATTAAAGATGATACAATGCTTGACCTGTCAAATTAGAGAAGATTCATAGTGATATTATATAATCCTGGCAAGGGTACTCTTCATGATTGGCATTTTCTTTCCTACTAGTAGCTGTATAAATTTGCACAGAGATTTTGGAAAGCAATTTGGCAGTATATGTTAACTTTTAAAATCTTTATCTATTTTGACTCACAAATTCCAATTTTAGGAAAAATACACTAAATTAGTATTTAGAGATATGGTACAAACTGGCTCTACATTTGTATTATACCTATAGTTGCAAAACTTGATTTCATGTCCAAATACAGTAGAATATGTAAACACATTCCAGTAAATCCATTTGAATATTGTACAGATATTAAAAATATGTTTCTAGAGAATATTTAAACATGTAAAATTTTCATTGCATAATGTGAAGTGAAAATAACCAGGGTATAAGCCTAAGAATGGCGTGAATGCTCAAAATTTCTACTACAAACACTAGTTCAGGAAAGAGTGAAGAAACAATTTAAGTAGTTTTGTGATGTCATCTTTGCCAGATACAACTCCAATTTTTAAAGATAGAGTTCATAATTTTTATTCAACTTATCCCTTAAATGCAATAGCAGCAAGCCACAAATTTAACTCACACAGTTACTCAGATGTTCACAGAAAATATAACAATTTTATTTTTTGTCAATAACTAATCTAGCCTTCCTTCCAATCTCCCATCTCACTAGTTAGCAGGGGAGATAATTAAGTGTCTCATCTGTAGCCAATGATTTAAACAAGTCTTTATTATTGTTTTTGACTTTTAAAAATAAATATTTCCTTCTTTATTTCCTTTTTTTATTTAAGTATAGCTGATTTACAATGTCATGTTAGTTTCAGCTGTGCAGCATTAGTGATTCAGCTGTGTGTGTGTGTGTGTGTATGGTTTTATATATATATATATGTATATATATATATATATATACACTTATATATGTATTCTTTTTTAGAGTCTTTTCCATTATAAACTATTTTAAAGTATTAAGAATAGTTCCTTACGCTCAGTAAGCCCTTGCTGGTTATCTATTTTATACATAATAGTGTGTATCTGTTAATTCCAACCTCCTAATTTATCCCTCTCCCCACCCTCCTTACCCCTTTGGGGAACATATATTTTTTGTTGTTGTTATAGCCTTGCTGCCTAGTAGGATCCTGCTGTCTTGTAGGTCAGTTCCTTGACCAGGGATTGAACCCAGGCCATGGAAGTGAAAGTCCAGAATCCTAACCACTAGGCCACCCAGAAATTCCCCCTAAGTTTGTTTTCTATTAAACAAGCCTTTAGACAGTGTCTCAGATGAGTATCGTTTTGTCTATTTCTTCCCTGAAATGACACTTAGGTGATTAGAAGGAGAGAAATACTTAGGTGGGTTTGAAGCACAAAGCAGGAGCATCCGCTTCCCAAAGTCCCCATGCTCTTCTCTGGTGCATGTTGGCTACAGTATCTGCTCTTCTCAAGGACAAATGGCAGCTGCTCACAGGGGCCAGTCTGCTCTAATGCCATTTGTTGTTGAACTCTATGACTCTACAACTGTGTTTTTGCTTTTCTTGGCTTGAATGTCTTCCCTAGTCCTCCTTAGCTCTTTAGGCTTCATGTTGGCTCCAGGTAGCACAATAGATCCCCTAGGTCAAGTATCATTCCCGTTTTTATCCTGGTCTTGGCAGCCCTTGTACCCATTTGTATAGACATACTCTACTCCATTATCTTATATTTGACAAGCCACCCAAATGGAGCTATTTCTGGATCCTGTATGTGACATGTAGTCATATATTACAGTAGATTAGGAGGACTAATTTCAGTGCTTTCATCTTTTTGGCCTCAGTCATGCACAAAATTTATTTTAATGTGCTACATCTCAGGTTGATATTGCCCCTGGACCATCAAACAGTAGAAGGGCTTTTCTTTTACTTGTTTACAGTTTATCTTTTCCACTTCTGATTCAACCTCGCTGTAACCATCTTCAAATCCAGCTTGTTGCTGATATGCTAATAAGGATGCTTAAAGGAAATTTAAAGCAACTGTGATAAAAGTCAGAAGCAGTGGCTTCTGATGATGGTGGTGTTTGGAAAATTGTAGAAAGGAAATTTTTAATATGTATATTACATAGTTTGACCAGGTGATTGTTACAGAGTCCATATGTTTGTCAATGAGCAAACTGTATTCATAAGTGTTATACCATAATAAAAAATACATAGAAGAAAAAGAGAATTAAAAATTATAAGGAAGGGACTTTCTTCACCGTCCAGTGGTGAAGAATCTGTGCTTCTACTGCAGGGGGCATGGGTTTGATCCCTGGTTAGGAGCTAAGATCCTGCATGTCGAATGGTGTGGCCAAAAAAAAAAAAAAAAAGAAAAGAAAAAAATCCTAAGGAGAACATTATCTTTCCTTATATTCAGTTCAGTTTAGTTCAGTCACTCAGTCGTGTCCGACTCTTTGTGACCTCATGGGCTGCTTATATTACTATCTTGCCAAATACTTATAGATATGCATGTTGGAGGCTGAGCTGTACCTCTCATGGACTTTTTAAACAATTCAAAACATTTTTCTTTTGGTAAATATACATAACACAAAATTTGCTATTTTAACAATTTTTAAGTGTATAGTATAGTGGCATTAATTATATTCATGATGTTGTATGACCATCATCATTGTCTATTTTCAAAATTTTCCATCACTGCAAACAGAATCTCTGTATACCTTAAATGATAACTTTCCATTCCTTTCTCTCCTCAGCTCCTGGTAAACTCTAATCCACTTTCTGTCACTATGAATTTGCTTATTCTATATATTTGATGCAAGCAAAATCATGCAATATTTGTCCTCTTATCTGTTTTTATTCCCTCACTATAATGTTTTCACATTTCATTCATGCTGTAGCAGATAGCATATTTTCTTCTCTTTTCAGCGGACCTTACTTTTTTAGAGCAGGTCTAGGTTTGCAACAAAATTGAATGGAAAGTACAGAGATTTTCCATACACCCACTGCCCTGACACATGCACAGCCTCCCCTGTTATCACCATCCCACAACAGTGATAAATTTGTTGTAATTCATGAGCCCACATTAACATGTCATTAACACCCAAAGCCCATAGTTCATGTTATGCTTCACTCTTGGTAGTACATATTCTTTGGGTTTGGACAAATGTGAAATAACATATATTCACAATTATAATAATGTTGACTTAAAAAACAAAGATGGACTTATTGGGGATCAGCAGAGAATTGCAATTCATGGTCTGCAACCAGGTGGCAAGTTCCCCCATGACAAGGGAGTAACAACTTTTAGAGACACAAAGAAGTGGGGAAAGAGCTAGTAAAGAGAGCCCATGGCTTTCATTGGCCGAGCCCTTGCAAGGAAAGAACAGGAGTCTTTATTCTTCCTGTTGGGATCTGCTGTACTTGCAGGGCATGCCATCTCTTCTTCTGGACTCTCAACTCTATTTAATTGAGGTTTCTGCTTATTACATTTTTTATAGTATCATACAGAATAGTTTCACTGTTATAAAAATCTTCTGTCCAACCATCCACCTCCCCCTCCTCTCTAACCCATTGCAAACACTGAATTCTTTACTGTCTATTGTTTTTGTCTTCCCCAGAGTGTTGTATGGTTGGAATCACATAGTTTGTAGCCTTTCCAGATTGACTTCTTCCACTGAGTAACACTCATCTGTGTTTTCTCCATGTGCTTTCATGGCTTGACAGTTCATTTCTTTTAAGCTTTAGTAATATTCCACTGTCAGGATTATGATAGATATATACAAAATAAATACACAATAGGTATATACAGTAAACACATCCACTCACCTATGGAAAGACGTCTTGGATGCTTCCAAGCATTGACAATTGTGAATAAAACTGCTAGAAACATCCATTTGATAGTTTTTCTTTGAACATACATTCTCAATTTACTTGGGTAATACTGATGCTGAAAGTTCTCTCACTGTGTGTGCATGCTCAGTTGTTCAGCTGTGTCTGACTCTTTGCGATTCTATGAACTGTAACCCACCAGTCTCCTCTGTCCATGGGATTCTCCAGGCAAGAATACTGGAGTGGGTTATCATGTCACCTCCAGGGGATCTTCCCAACCCAGGGATCAAGTCCACATGTCTTTTGCATCCTCTGCATTGGCAGGTGGGTTATTTTACCACTAGCACCACCTGGGAAGCCCCACTGCACACTGATGCTGAGTTGAATCTCAGAGACAGAGTTCTGGGTGATGTAGAAAAGAATAGCTTTACCAGGAAAAGGGGGACAGATTGGACTCCTGCCCTTGAAACCTAAGTGTCTCAACTGGGAGGATTTGATGAGGAATTTTATAGCAAAGATTCAAAGGTGGGGTTGCAAAAGATTAGGGTGTGTGCAGGGCCTGTACTTCTTTAATTTGGTCTCAGGTAATCTCTTGATGAGCTTCTCTGGTTCCTTTCATGTAGCCTCAGGTGGTCTTTCTCTGGTGTGAAGAATGGTGACATCCTAAAGAGTTTAAAGAAGGCTGAGCACTGAAGAATTGATGCTTTTGAACTGCGGTGTTGGAAAAGACTCTCGAGAGTTCCTTGGACTTTAAGGAGATCAAACCAGTCAATCCTAAAGGAAATCAACCCTGAATACTTATTAAAAGGACTGATGCTAAAGTTGAAGCTCCAATACTCTGGCCACCTGATAAGAAGAGACGACTTATTAGAAAAGACCCTGATGCTGATGCTGGGAAAAATTGAAGGCAGGAGGAGAAGGGGACAACAGAGGATGAGATGACTGGATGGCATTACTGATTCAATGGACATGAGTTTGTGCAAACTCTGGGAGATGATGAAGGACAGGGAACCCTGGCATGCTGCAGTCACATGAAGTTGCAGAGTTGGACACGACTGAGTGACTGAACAACAACGAAGAGTTTAAAGACATTGTTATGTGCATAGATTGAGATGGAACCCAAGGCTGCACTATTGTTTCTTGGCTGCCCCTTCCTTGTCTTTGCACCCCTTCCCTTCTCAAAATAATAACTGTTAGAATCTATCCTTTGGAACTCAAAGAAAGTCATGGAAGCTAGAATCAAGAAATGGGGGACAGAAAGGCTTCCGTGTCCAGGAGCCCCACAGGGTTCTGCTCAGTTTCAATACCAAGAAGTGTGATGCCTGGATTGCATTGTAAGAAAATGTTTAGTTTTGTAAGAAAATGCTAAGCTATCTTCTAAAATGGCTTTACTATTTTGCACTCCTACCAGTAATTAATGAGAGACTCTGTTGTTCCGCATTTGCCTGCATTCATCATTGTCAGTGCTTTGGATTTTGGCCATTCTAATAGATATAAAGTGGTATCTCATTATTATTTTAATTTGTAATTCTCTAATGACAAATGATTTTGAATGTCTTTTCACATTCAACTTATAGTTTGTATAGTTTGTACTATACAGTCCACGGAATTCTCCAGGCCAGAATACTGGAGTGGGTAGCCTTCCCCTTTTCCAGGGGACCTTCTCAACCCAGGGATCAAACCCAGGTTTCCCACATTGCAGGCAGATTCTTTACCAGCTGAGCCACAAGGGAAGTCCAAGAATACCCAGGAATCAAATAGGGGTCTCCAGCATTGCAGGTGGATTCTTTACCAACTGAGCTATCAGGGAAAACCTTTACTTACTTAATTCCTAAAATTTCTACAGTGAGCCTATAATACTTATGTAATGAGGAAAATAAAAACAATAACAATTGTTTGGCAAATGCAATTTCACCTAACTTTCACTCAAAATAGAATGATAGGAAAATTAAAAAAAAAAAAAACACAACCCTGAAAACTAGGGTTTAACTAGAAATAACTGCCAATTTATTTTCAGAATATTGGAGAAATTTCCTTTTGATTTATGATAGATATAAGGAGAATGGGATTAGAATGGAAATTGGCTCTCCCTGTTCACAGTACTGAAATCAAGGAAACTGCAATTCAAATTTGTTCTGCCCTCACAAGGAGTTATATTATGAGTAATAACTCAAAATAATGCTCAAAATTCTCCAAGCCAGGCTTCAACAGTACGTGAACCGTGAACTTCCAGATGTTCAAGCTGGACTTAGAAAAGGCAGAGGAACTAGAGATCAAATTGCCAACATCTGTTGGATCATTGAAAGCAAGAGAGTTCCAGAGAAACATCTACTTCTGCTTTATTGACTACACCAAAGCCTTTGACTGTGTGGATCACTACAAACTGAGATGGGAATACCAGACCACCTTACCTGCCTCCTGAGAAATCTGTATGCAGGCCAGGAAGCAACAGTTAGAACTGGACATGGAACAACAGAATGGTTCCAAATAAGAAAAGGAGTACGTCAAGGCTGTATATTGTCACCCTGCTCATTTAACTTCTATGCAGAGTACATTATGCGAAATGCCAGGCTCGATGAAGCAAAAATCAGAATTAAGATTGCCAGAAGAAATATCAATAACCTCAGATATGCAGATGATACCACCCTTATGGCAGAAAGCAAAGAAGAACTAAAGAGCCTCTTGATGAAAGTGAAGGAGGAGAGTGAAAAAGTTGGCTTAAAACTCAACATTCAGAAAACTAAAATCATGGCTTCTGGTCCCATAACTCCATGGCAAATAGATGGGGAAACAGTGGAAATAGTGAGAAACTTTATTTTCTTGGGCTCCATAATCACTGCAAATGGTGACTGCAGTCATGAAATTAAAAGACGCATACTCCTTGGAAGAAAAGTTATGACCAACCTAGATAGCGTGTTGAAAAGCAGAGACATTACTTTGCCAACAAAGGTCAGTCTAGCTAAGGCTATGGTTTTTCCAGTAGTCATGTATGGATGTGAGAGTTGGACTGTGAAGAAGGCTGAGGGCTGAAGAATTGATGCTTTTGAACTGTGGTGTTCAAGAAGACTTTTGAGAGTCCCTTGGACTGCAAGGAGATCCAACCAGTCAATCCTAAAGGAAATCAGTCCTGAATATTCACTGGAAGGACTGATGCTGAAGTTGTAACTCCAATACTTTGGCCACCTGATTCGAAGAACTGACTCATTGAAAAAAAGACCCTGATGGTGTGAAATATTGAAGGCAGGAGGAGAAGGGGATGACAGAGGATGAGATGGTTTGATGGCATCACCAACTTGATGGAAATGAGTTTGAGTAAGCTCTGGGAGTTGGTGATGGACAGGGAGGCCTGGCATGCTGCAGTCCATGGGTCGCAGAGTGGGACATGACTGAGTGATTGAACTAAGTAATAACTCAAGCAAAGTTTGTTTTCTTCTATGTACTCAGTTATTCCAATTCTTTCAAATTACTTTCAAATTATGAAATGAGTGTTTTGAAAGCATCACACACCTGCTCAGGATTAAGTCCATGTACTGTGTCAGATCTACTACCCACATCGACTAGGGTGGCGTGTGCTCGATACTGCTCCTCCTTTCTGTGTCTCTACAGTCACCTTATCTCCCCATTTCCTGGAATTGCAGTTGCAGATACTAAGTCTGCCTTATACTTTGCCATCCAGTTGCCACCGCACTTTGGAATAGCCTTGGGGTTTGATGTTGCTCAATACCACTGATCCAGCGAAATGACCCTTAGAGTGTTGAAGCTGTGAGGGAGTCTGTGATAGAATTGTCATGTTTGTATATTGAATTTATTAATTTTAATATTTATTTAACTAGTTTTGACTAAGCCCCTGAGGTGAACAATTAAGGTAATATTGATGTGAACATCTTAGTTCCAGTTTATGCCTCTGTGAAATTTATGTGTTTTAGAAGAGAGATAAGTCGACTGGGGAAGCTTACAGCAGTAAATAACCTAAGCTGTGTGGCTGGAGAAGGGTTTCCTGTAAGCAAGAGGAGTAATCAAACCTCTACCCAAAGAGGAGGTTGTGGGTTCCTCTAATCTACAGCCAGCTGGTCACAAGGGTAGGTAACAACCTTCACTTGTGATTGGCATCTGAATTCCAAGATGAGGGGATGGGGCAAATTGTTGGAACCTTCAGTCTGTAGTCAGTTGGTCAGAAGCACAGGTGATAGTCTGGGTTGGTGACTAATCTCCGAAGTTGGAGGGAGGGTAGTCTTATAGGAATGAATCCCTAATCAGTGGAATCTGAAGAAAAGGCCGAGGGAGGGGAGCAAATATACTTTAGTAAGGCTTTTACTTTGACCAATACTTTGGCCACCTGATGCAAAAAGCTGACTCATTGGAAAAGACCCTGATGCTGGGAAAGATTGAGGGCAGGAGGAGAAGGGGACGACAGAGGATGAGGTGGTTGGGTGGCATCACTGACCCAATGGACATAAATTTGAGCAAACTCCAGGAGATAGTGAAGGACACGGAAGCCTGTTGTGCTGCAGTCCATGGGGTCACAAAGAGTCAGACACGACTTAGTGACTGAACAACAAGTCTTATTATCAGTTTGCTGCTAGACGTACACAGCAATGGTTAAAATCAGTTGGCATGTAGTATCAATCTGTGGTTCAGAATAAATGTCCATTACCTAAATTTTTATTAAAGTAATTATACAAACATTTAGATCCTCATGATATATTCTCAATTCAGGTAGAATTGTAACTAATACAAATTATGGCCATGTTTCCTTTACTGCTTGAGGGCTGAGATACTGAGGGACTCACGGTGGTAATTCTCTCTTTCCCATTCCTACCCTTGAATTAGATGTATTTTGACATGTAATCAGGAGTTTCTATTCATAGAAATAAATGGGGAGATAGTAAAGGGATGCTGGTAGGGAGGTGATTTCTGTGTGTGTGTGTGTGTGTGTGTGTGTGTGTGTGTGTGTGTGTGTGTGTGTAAGAGAGAGAGAGAGAGAGAGAGAGAAAGGAAAGGAAGAAAGAGAGGGAGAGAGAGACATCTATTGGGCCCATTTGATTCTGGAAAATAGTGTTCTGTATATAATATATCAAGGATAAGTGTAAGAGCAGCTGCTTACTTGCATGTATTACCCCTTCTGGTAAAAGCACCTGGTTTCCCTTGCGACCCAAAGTAATTCATTCTCAGTCCAAGAATTTTGATGTGTCTTATCTTAAGTGCATACATTTCCAGCCAATCGAAGCACTACATCTCTTTGCCATAGTAATTGTTTCAGAGGTGGGTACAAAACTTAAGCCAAAGCAATCAGAGCCTGAGACTTAATTCTAAGATATTTGTTGGAGTTAACAGGAGGAAGCATTCTTTTTATTTTACTGAACATGCTGAGAAGCAGAATATAAAGCTAGAGCTGATGGCAACTATTTTGTCATCATGAGAAAGAGGCTGCTTGAGAATAGAGCCACTGCATAAGAAAGTGAAGTTGAGACAGTGCTGGAGAGCAGACGATGATGAAATTTAAACCTTTGGCTCTCTCTCTGTATGTAGGCTTATGGAAACAAATTTCTTTACTGTTTTCAATATATTCCCTAAATGTTGACTTTTATTTCATGAGTAGAAAAAATATACATTACAGAAAATATACATTCCTGAGTTCTGTCATATGTCCGTGGTGAAAACACGCCTTATTTCAGCTTGACAATGATTAGGAGCTCATTTTATGGAAAAGTAACAGAGAAAATAATTCATGGATATATTACTTTATACCATGGCTTTATGCATTTAAAGAGTCTCCAGAAACCAATATTTTCTACAGGTAGCAATCTAAAGATATAAAAATAAAAGTAAAACTTCTACTACCATTTTTCTCAGCACATTTTTATCATTAATGAACTATCTCAGTATAGGACTTGCTGTGTGATTCGAGATAGAAAAAATACAAGTCAATGAGAAATTACCTTAAACTGTCTTATAGTTTCATGTGATAATCCTATTCACACATGACTCACTCTCCCTTTTTCTTTAGGTCTCCATTCAAACAGCTGAAATAAGGTCTTTCCTCACACATTTCCATCCACATTCATCCATCTACCTCTGTTTTGATTTATTCCTTGGTATGTATTATCATCTAGAATAATAAGTAATTTATTTCATTGTTTTTCTTCCTAATAGTAAGTTTCATAAAATCAGAAGATTTTGTTTTATTTTGTTTTCTCTATTCACAATGCTTTAATAATGCCAGGCATATAATAGATGAAAAATAACTATGTTGAGCGAATGAGTAAACAAATATTGGAGTTAGTAAAGAAACTTCCCAGGACTCTTCAACTGTGCCTACTTTACTTTTTATTATCCCTGGCCTATAGTTGTCATAAAGTATGTATTTATTTAATAATAAATATAGTTTTTGCTAAAACATCTTCCCAGTCTCCTCTTTGAGTCTTCTTTGGTAATAAGTGTCCATGCAGTCCAAAAAGTTCAAGGACACTACTTTAAACCGATCTGTAGCTCTTGAGTCAATTTCCACTAGATTTCATCTTCATCTTAGTCCTTTTGTTAGCGTGATGAATACATACATGACTATGTTGTCCTTTGTGAGCTCTGTCTCCTGAAGACACTACTATAGAGAATCAACCATTTGGCTATCTATGAGGTCATGTGTTAGGTTTGAGTCAAACTTTTCTAGCCGTCTTCAATACCCACATCTGGCTGGTTACATTGCCCTCTTCAGTGTTCCTTCAACCCTAACAATGAACTGTCCAAGTACTAAACTTCTCATAATATAGCTTATGCCAGATATAAGCTTGTCTCTTTGGTCTAGGGAAGTAGTTCATATGTGTCCTTACTGCTACTGCTGCTGCTAAGTCACTTCAGTCGTGTCCGACTCTGTGCAACCCCATAGACGGCAGCCCACCAGGCTCTGCCGCCCCTGTGATTCTCCAGGCAAGAACACTGGAGTGGGTTGCCATTTCCTTCTCCAATGCATGAGAGTGAAAAGTGAAAGTGAAGTTGCTCAGTTGTGTCTGACTCTTCGCCACCCCATGGACTGCAGCCTACCAGGCTTCTCTGTCCATGGGATTTTCCAGGCAAGAGTACTGGAGTGGGTTGCCATTGCCTTACCAATACGCTAATAAAATGTGTGATTGCAAGCATACAGCTCTTTGAGTCTCACATATAGCATTTGGGTCATCATGTCTCCATATCATTTGTTCTTCCCTTTGTTTGTAATGTCTTCTAGTGTGTGAAAGGAGAATTGTGAGAGACCAAGCTGATGCCCATTCCAATGACAATCTTCATGAAAGATGGTTATCATAACAACTGTGAACAATTGTCTTCTTCAGAAAAAGGAAATTTTGAGTAAGCAGAAGAAAGGACAACCATTTCTGGACTGCATGGACTCTTATACCCAAAGAAGACTCAAAGAGGAGACTGGGAAGATGTTTTAGCAAATATTGTATTTATTATTAAATAAATACAAAATTTATGGCAACTATAGGTCAGGGAGGAGAAGGCAATGGCACCCCACTCCAGTACTCTTGCCCAGAAAATCCCATGGACGGGGAAGCCTGGTAGGCTGCAGTCCATTGGGTCGTGAACAGTCGGACACGACTGAGCAAATTCACTTTCACTTTTCACTTTCATGCATTGGAGAAGGAAATGGCAACCCACTCCAGTGTTCTTGCCTGGAGAATCCCAGGGATGGCAGAGCTAGTCAGCTGCTGTCTCTGGGGTCACACAGAGTTGGACATGACTGAAGTGACTTAGCAGCAGCAGCAGCATAGGCCAGGGAATAATAAAAAATAAAAAAGAACTCAATAGTAGATAACAGCCATCTATGAATTTATATTCTAGAATGACTCACAAGAAGGTGGTGAGAGAGTTAAAATGAAGAATAAAGAGGTTACCAAAAAAACAAAACAAAACAAAAAAACAAAGAGCAACTAAAGATAGTAAGAGGACAGAGAGTGATGGGATTGGGATAGATGTCTCTTTTAGACAGTGTGGTCCAGGACAACCTCTCTGATAATCTGATGACAATTTTGTAGAACAATGAAGGTAGTGAGGAGGAGTAACCAAACAAATAAGTACTGAAAGGAAGAGAGTATAGATCTAGGAACTCAAATGTTTAGAGGTCTGGTAGATATGGGCAAGCAATGAAAGAGACCAAAAAAGAGTGGCCAGTAAAGTAAAAAGTAAACCAAGAAAGAGGTAAGACAAACAGAAGCCAAACACAGAAAGTATTTCAAGAAAGTGAGATTGTGTCATGTTAAATACAGTTTACACAAAATGAGGGTTGAAATTTGACCATTGAATTTACTATTGTGGAGGTCATTGACTCTGATAAGAACATTTTTCATGAAGGTTTAAAGTTAGAAACTCATGTACACCCATGGTGGATTCAAGTCAATATACGGCAAAAACAACACAGTATTGTAAAGTAAAAAAAAAAGAAAGAAAGAAAAAGAAAAGAAACTGGGATTGGGACAGTTTCAAGACAGAATGAAAAAAGGGGAATTGAAGACTGACTGATGATTACTATTAACAATTCTCTTAATTTGCTGCAAAGGACCTGAGTACCTGAAATGGCATGTGGGGTTCAGAAACTTAGTTTTAGGATGGGAAATACACACACACACACACACAGAAGCATCTGTTCACTAAAGGGGCACACAACACAAAGGAAAGAAAAATGTATTCTGTTGTGTTGTGCTTAAGAAGCTTTAAAAAAAAATCCTAACAACACCAAATGTTGGCAAGAATGTGGAGCAACAGGAACTCTCATTCATTACTGATTGGAGTGTAAAGCAGTATAGATACTTTGAAAGATAGTTTGGCAGTTTCTTGCAAAAGGAAACATTGTCTTACCATGATCCAGCAGTCATGCTCTGTGGTATTTACCCAAATGAGCTGAAAACTTATGTTCACACAAAAACCTGCACACAGATATTTATAACAGTTTCACTTATAATTGACAAAACCATGTGGTCTGTCTAGTCAAGGCTATGGTTTTTCCAGTAGTCATGTATGGATGTGAGAGTTGGACTGTGAAGAAGGCTGAGTGCTGAAGAATTGATGCTTTTGAACTGTGGTGTTGGAGAAGACTCTTGAGAGTCCCTTGGACTGCAAGGAGATCCAACCAGTCCATTCTGAAGGAGATCAACCCTGGGATTTCTTTGGAAGGAATGATGCTAAAGCTGAAACTCCAGTCCTTTGGCCACCTCATGTGAAGAGTTGACTCATTGGAAAAGACTCTGATGCTGGGAGGGATTGGGGTCAGGAGGAGAAGGGGACGACAGAGGATGAGATGGCTGGATGGCATCACTGACTCGATGGACATGAGTTTGAGTGAACTCCAGGAAATAATGAAGGACAGAGAATCCTGGCATGCTGCAGTGCATGGGGTCACAAAGAGTCGGACATGACTGAGTGACTGAACTGAACTGAACTGAACTGAAGCAATCAAGACATCTCTAGGTAGGTGAATGGATAAGTAAACTGGTACATTCAGACAATAGAATTCAGTTCTAAAATGAAATAAGCTAACAAGTCACTAAAAGACATAGAGGAATCTTAAATACATATTGCTAAGTAAAAGCAATCTGTCTGAAAAGGCTACTGATTGTACAATCCCAACTGTAAGATGTTCTGGAAAAAAAGGCAAAATAATGGATTCAGTAAAAAAGTTCAATGGTTGCCAGAGTTTAGGAGTGAGGGAGTGAAGAAAAGGTCAAGCACAGAAGAGTTTTAGGGAAGTGAAATTATTCTCTAGGATACTGTAATGATGGATAGATGTCATGAAATATTTGTTCAAACACATAGAAAGTACAATGCCAACAGTGAACCACAATGTAACTCAGACTATACGTAATAATGATATGGTAGTGTAGGTTTAACAGTTATAAAAATTGTACCACTCTAGGTGGGGTGTGTTGATAGTGGGGAAGTTGTGCATGTGGGGAACAGGAGTGTGTGGAGATTGTGTGTGTGTGTGTGTGTGTGTGCTTAGTCACTCAGTTATGTCCGACCCTTTGTACCACCATGGACTGTAGCCTGCCAAGCTCCTCTGTTCATGGAAGTCTTCAGGCAAGAATACTGGAGTGGGTTGCCATGCCCTCCTCCAGGGGATCTTTACAACCCAGGGATCAAACCCAAGTCTCCCACATTGCAGGCAGATTCTTTACCATCTGAGTCACCAGAGAACTTTCCTTCAAACATGCTGTTAACCTAAAACTACTCTAAAAATTAATGTCCATTAAAGACACGTATATCCCTTCCATGAAAGTATCTTCCTACTTGGCCTTCTATGTTATGTGCATATTATTAAATATTATCTATTGAAGTTAAAGCATAGCTATTTCAGAAGCTCTCAAATGATAGTAAGTGACCATAGAGAGGTTAAAGTATGGTATATAATATAATCACAAGCAGACAATTTTATGTGGATACGATCACATATATAGTCAGTTACATAGGTAAAGTCTCAATACCACCCCTCCTTTTTTCAGTCTATGTAAGTTGCGTGGATTCTTCCAGTTCCTTACACTGTTACTTATGTTTTGTTCACTGTGGCTAGGTAACAGGATGCTCTTATACTTCCAGCCTCTTCCAGGTTCACTTTTTTTAGCCCTCTTTCCTTTCCTTCAAAAGATTGGAAGGGCTCAGAAGGCATTTTGAGTGGGAATCCAAACTTCACACTGTACTAACTCACAAGTGGCTCAAAAAACCTGTTTTCCCCCCATGGCTTTATTATTATTATTTTCATTCAAAACAAAATTACCTTTCCCTTGACCACTGTATGAATATTTTCTATCGATTTTTTAAAGTCACAAGAATGGTGCAAGGTATGAAATGAGAAAATCTCGTCTTGCTGACTTGAAAGGCAATGGGTAGCAAAGGAAACCTACCCCTTCAAGGAAACCAAATAGACCTACTTTTTTTTTTTTAACCCAAGAAACAAAGAAGAAAGAAATTTACCTCAGAAAATGTCTTATTTTAATTCTTTTTTAGATTTCCTCTCCACTTAAAGAGGAGAGGAAAAAAAGAGTAAAAGAAGAAAGGCAATCATCTGATGAGAATAAATGTGAGTTTAAAAAAAAATGATGATTAGGAAAAAAAAAATTAGTAAGGGCATCCAGGGGACATATAAAACAGCAAAGCTATAACAGCTTACCATTAGCAAAGGATATAAAGGGAAGCACATTGAGAGATTAGAAGTGATTACAAAGTCGAAGCACATGGTTGGAAGAGTGGGCTCATACTTTTCAGGGACGGGAGAAAAAGCAGAATGTGTCAAGGTGAGGGCTGAGTTTCTTAATAGCTACGTTACCTCACTCATCGACAACAATTACAGGAGGAACAGGATGCTCAGGGCAATAAGAGTTAATGAGAAAAACATGTAACTGGGCAAAATTTGAATCCTACTTAGTTGAAAAAATATCTAAGTAACTTGGAAAGTATTCAAATTCGCAGAGTATAGGATATCCACTATAGAATACTAATTTTTGAATAAGGTAAACCTAGCAATTAGAATCATTACAACACCTACTAGAACATTACAGTTAACTTTTACAAACTTTTTTTCTTTTTAAATTATAAAGCCCTTCCAGGAGCCTTTTTAAAGTCTAGTAAAAAATAAAAAAAAATTTTTCTTCATTTTTCAACTTTGTTCAGATCTTTTCATTCCCTGAATGATTCCATGGCCTAATCCTCCAGGAACCATTATTGACAATTTAGAATACTTCTAGACTTTTTTTTCTTTTGAAGTCTTAGACACAGACTGCAAATACACACACATATCAGATATAAATCTTCATTCATAAATTTAGGTGTAAAAGAAAAATAACTTATTTTCTATAATTGGATAAAATTATATAAGGTGCCCCAGTTAGGAACCTAATCTCTATTGATGTTAAATTCCTAATCCCTTCATCTGGAGCTGTGTCATAGGTCTAGGGAACCTGTGTATTATCAAGATATCAAGAATGGACGTAAGTGCTGTCATCTGAGCCAGCCTGTGTCCACAAAGAAGTCTTCATTTCAATGAGATCTTTCCCAGACAATCCCTCATTTTCATTTTCAAGTTCTCTCCACTTCTACCTGTTTTCTGTCATATCACTTCTGGTTTGGGGTACACATCTCACCTAAATAAATGCGATGATCTCAGCCATTCTCCTTCTAACTTCCTTTTCCCTACAGCCTGTTTTATGCAATATTGAGGGTAATTGTTAAAGTAGGAGCCAAATTATGTGAATCCTCTGGTTAAATCCTTCCAAAAGATTCCTCCCTTCACCCTGAAAAGTGAAAGAAAGTGAAAGTGAAGTCACTCAGTTGTATCCAAGTCTTTGGGACCCTATGGACTGTAACCCACCAGGCTCCTCCATCCATGGGATTCTCCAGGCAAGAGTACTGGAGTGGGTTGCCATTTCACTCTCCAGGGAATCTTCCTGACCCAGGGATCGAACCCGGGTCTCCTGCATTGTAGGCAGACGGTTTATCATCTGAGCCACCAGGGAAGTCCCCCACTCCCTGACTGCAGCTAAATCTCTTGTGTGATCCGCAAAGCCCTTGTGATCTGGTCTCTCTACCCACTTGGCTCACCCTCTTCCACTCTCCACTTGATTACACTGCTCCAGACACACTAGTCTCTTCTTGGTTCAGTGAACCCACCAGGTGAGCCTTCACCTTAAGGCCTTTCTATAATCTCTTAATTTTTTCTGCTCACAATGCTCCTGACACAGATATCCTTAAAGCATTCATTCAAGAGTCACCTTTTTCACAGAGGTGCTCCATAGCTGCTAGACCTAAAAATTTGTTCTTCTACAGCTAATTCTTCATAGATCCCTTAGAAGTGATTTTTATTTTCTACTGTGCTTACTATATGTTTCCAACTCCAATATAAACTGTGAAGGCAAGTAATCTCATTCATTACTATATTCTAAGGCTTTAGTAATGTGCCTGAAATATGGAGGGATTCCCAGGTTCTGTTCAGTTCAGTCACTCAGTTGTCCAACTCTCTGCAACCCCATGGACTGCAGGACTTCAGACCTCCCTGTCCATTGCTCCTGGAGTTTACTCAAACTCATGCCCATTGAGTTGGTGATGCCATACAACCATCTCATCCTCTGTTGTCCCCTTCTCCTCCTGCCTTCAATCTTTGCCAGCATCACGGTCTTTTCAAATGAATCAGTTCTTCACATCAGGTGGCCAAATTATTGGAGTTTCACTTCAGCATCAGTCCTTCCAATGAATATTCAGGACTGATTTCCTTTAGGATGGACTGGTTGGATCTCCTTGCAGTCCAAGGGACTCTCAAGAGTCTTCTCCAACACCATAGTTCAAAAGCATCCTTTCTTCAGCACTCAGCTTTCTTATAGTCCAACTCTCACATCCATACATGACCACTGGAAAAACAATAGCCTTGACTAGATGGACCTTTGTTGGCAAAGTAATGTCTCTGCTTTTAATATGCTGTCTAGGTTGGTCATGACTTTTCTTCCGAGGAGCAAGCATCTTTTAATTTCATGGCTGCAGTTACCATCTGCAGTGACTTTGGAGCCCACAAAAATAAAGTTTCTCACTGTTTCCACTGTTTCCCCATCTCTTTGCTGTGAAGTGATGGGACCAGAAGCCATGATCTTATTTTCCTGAATGTTGAGTTTTAAGCCAACTTTTTCACTCTCCTCTTTCACTTTCATCATAGTTCTTCATTTTCTGCCAGAAGAATGGTGTCATCTGCATATCTGAGGTTATTGATATTTCTCCTTGGCAATCTTGATTCCAGCTTGTGCTTCTTCCAGCCCAGAGTTTCTCATGATGTACTCTGCATATAAGTTACATAAGCAGGGTGACAATATACAGCCTTGATGTACTCCTTTCCCCATTTGGAACCAGTCTGTTGTTCCATGTCCAGTTCTAACTGTGGCCTCCTGACCTGCATACAGATTTCTCAGGATGCAGGCCAGGTGGTCTGGTATTCCCATCGCTTTCAGAATTTTCCACAGTTTACTGTGATCCACACAGTCAAAGGTTTTGACATAGTCAATAAAACGGAAGTAGATGTTTTTCTGGAACTCTCTTGCTTTTTCAATGATCCAACGGATGTTGACAATTTGATCTCTGGTTCCTCTGCCTTTTCTAAATCCAAGTTGAACATCTGGAATTTAATGATTCATGTACTGTTGAAGCCTGGCTTGGAGAATTTTGAGCATTACCTTACTAGCATGTGAGATGAGTACAATTGTGCAGTAGTTTGAGCATTCTTTGGTCTTGCCTTTCTTTGGGATGGGAATGAAAACTGACCTTTTCCAGTCCTGTGGCCACTGCTGAGTTTTCCAAATTTGCTTTCCAGGTGGCTCATTGCTAAAGAATCTGCCAGCCTATGCAGGAGATGTAAGAGACTCAGATTGGGAAGATGCCCTGGAGGAGGAAATGGCAACCCACTCCAGTATTCTTGCCTGGAAAATCCGTCAGACAGGAGCCTGGTGGGCTATAGTCCATGGGGTTGCAAAGAGCTGGGCATGACTGAGCAACTGAGCATGCACTGGCATATGGAATGACTTCAGTAATGCCCTTTAAAAGAACAAAGAATGGTGGGAAACTTATTACTGCTCTTACCCTATGCTGTGGTTCTAGAAAATGCTCCAAAGTTGTCTCAGATTTGTTTTGTTTTACTACATAATTATTTTCTTTACCATAGTATTTATACTTACTATATAAGTATTTTCATTACTTTCATACTATATTGAGTAGAAGTCAGTTAAGATCTTGTTTTTAGTGGAAACTTCCCTGGAAATGACTAAACATCACTTCTATCCTAAAACTTGCTAAACATGTCTGATAATTACATCATTTTGAAAATGATGCAACCGTAGAGCACTATTTCAGGAGACTTTTACCATTCAAATTCTCCTAACTTTCAATGCTTTCCCAATTCCTAGAATATTTTCAGAGAAGGGGGATGGTGAAAGTCTGAGTTCTTCTGGTCATGAGAGTGTAGGACTCAGGCTTTTCAAATTCAAAAGCCAAGATTGACTCATTTACTCAGAAAAACTTTGTTATATGGAGCATTTTGAATGAATGAAGAACCACAGTTTCCTGGCCACTATTAAGGGAAGAATCAAATAAGATTGGTTGAAATGGCAAAAAAAATGACAGAAACAACAAAACCTACCAGGTAATACATCAAAGCATTATTATATTTACTTAGTTAGGTCTGACTATATAATATTTTAATATGACTGAAATTAAACCAATCCTCACTTGCTTTTTTTCCTCATTAGCAATGTGCCTTGAAAACTGTTCTTTAATAGAATCAAAGAACCTTGCTTACTTTTTTGAACAGTACCATGGTACTTAGTTCTGGAGAAGGGCATGGCAACCCACTCCAGTATTCTTGCCTGGAGAATCCCATGGACAGCCTGGTGGGCTGCAGTTGATGGGGTTACAGAGAGTCAAACACAACTGAAGTGACTTGTCATGCAAGCATGGTACTTAGTATAATTGTACTAAATTTTTATTATAGCTGCAACATGAAAAAAATGACACATGAATGATGATAATTTGGGAAGGGCTTAATAAAGGGTCTATTTACAAGTCTAGCTGAAGTGTAAGGAAACGAGAAAAGCAACACAGAAATTTGAAGGGGAAAGGTGGCAGTTCCTGAAACTCAGGGAACCTGAGCTGAGGAATGACCCTGGGAACACACCATTTGAATTAACTCTCCTTCATTTCTTGGATCCCCAACCAGGATCCCCTTTGGTCAAATTCAATAAAAACCCAAAGTGCAAAGAAGCTCATTGATTTAATCTATTCTGACCAGCCTCCTAGGGGAGAGAGAAAAATAAAGAAGTGGAGAAAAAGCAGATTATGATATATCCTTCTAGAAAAATAGCAATGAAACATACCATACATATATAAACCTTCACACTTATCTCTACACCATGATATTTTTGTATCTTGAAATCTTTCTATATGAGGATAAATAGACGTTCTCTTCCAATATCAACCTAATTGCAGCTGTACCATGAAATAGTCAATATAATTCTTTCTTTGTAGATGTTTTAGATTGTTTCCAATCATTTGTTATTAACAAAAATGCTGCAATGCTTGTATATATATTGTCCACTCTTGTGAACATCTATAGACTAAATTACCAGACCCAGGAATCGAACACGTGTCTCTTACATCACCTGCACTGGCAGATGGATTCTTTACCACTAGTGCCCCCTGGGAAGCCCATGTACGACTCTAAGCTGACATTTATTTAATCAATATTCATATCAATAACGAGAAAACTGCCAGGACTCAAGAACCATTCCTTGACCCTTCTGCAATCCCCATAAAGGCGGACTGCCATCTCCATTTTTGTGATAGCTATTTATTTGCAGTTACTGATAATTGCATTTATATATGTTTTAACTTCATATAAATGTAATCATAGTTTTGTTGTCTTTTTAAATGTTTCTTTTTACTCAACTTGTGGGTGAGAATCTTCCATGTTGTACATTTAGTTTTGACTCAGTCACTTTTGTTGCATAGCATTTTCTGTGCCATAATTGATTTAGTCATCCCACTGTTTGTGGATATGTGGGCTTTTTATAGTTTTCTTTTTTCTGTTCTAAAACATGTTAATGTGAATAATATTGCATATGTATCCAAAAGAACAGGGACCAAATTTTTTCCGAATCATTTCTCTGGGAGAAGTATGCAGATTTTCAATTGATTATGTACTGACAAGCCATTTTTCTAAGACTTCTATAATTTGTGCTCTTCCATCAATGTTGATGTATTTCTATTGCTCTGTTCTCACTGGTGCTTGATGATCTTAGATGTTGGCTTGTTCAGAGTTTAGCTAATTTTACTCCATAATATCACTGCTCTGAAATCCTTTTTGCATGGAAGTTAGCTTCCTCCCTAAATGAAAGATACTCATGAAAGTGGGTCAGGTGTTGCTCTGTGTTGCACAGGTCCAACATGCCAAGGCACTTATTTCATGCTCTCAGGGTCCAGGAGGCAGCCTTAATGATCCTGCCATCACAGTACTGGTGGAGGCTGTTCCCAATCCCAGTGGGGTCAACTGGGACACCCTGGAGAGGGACATGGCCACTTACAAGTCCAGCCACTGGGGACATCCAATGCAGTGACAATTCTTAAAGTCAAATAAGTGGGGGGATAACAGACAATTAGAAACTGATCCAAGAAGAAAAAAGAAAGAAACTGAAACTTAAAACCTTGTGAGTTTCAAGAGTTGAGATATTTTTAAAGATTTTATGGAGCAGAAGGGAGAAAAATGTGCTGACTGGCTGTTGAGAGTATTTAATACTGGCTCTGAGCTACTACTGACTGCCACAGGGATAAGATAAGTTGCCAGCATGTCCAAGGACCCCCAAATGGATAACCTGTTAAAAGACCTCCAGAGCATTACCCCAAGGATTGACAGCTTCCTAGAGCTTATACCACCTTCCAAGGACAATTACACATTTACCACCCTGGAGGTTCAGTGAGTCAAAAGTAATAACCAGATACTTCTGGCTCTTTTGGACAAAAGAGGCCAAGTCATGGTACTTTCAGATAACTCCACTGAGTTCCCTCAGAGGAACCTCATACAGCTAACAAGGTAAAGCAGGTAAAAATTTAAAGGAAGTACAAATGAAGACACAATATGTCTATTGGTACCATATTTCTAAAGCATATCTGATATGGGTCAATAAAATCTATATAATCCTGCTTGCTAAGCTGTTTGGTAAGGGTTTGTCCCCTTGTGCTCTCTATTATTGCACACCCTGCTCTCAGGTTGCAACTGTGTGGAAGATGGTGAGACCATAAAAAAATCAAGATGGTAGAGGGATCATTTATCTGGTGAGCAGATGTGAATGGCGTCCTCTAATGTCAAAGGAGTGGGTGTTCACAGTCAGGATTAATGCGAGAATCTTTGGAGAAGATCACTAGTTGGTGTGTGGGGGTTGGAGAACTGAGGACCAGTGAATTAAGCAGTCCTACAGCCTGGGGTAAAACTTCTGCTCATTTAGGGGACCATCTACTGCTTCAAAGCTTGAGAAATGTGTCTTTGCATAAGCCATTGTGCCTGTCTATAAATCCAACTCCTTGGGGCAAGTAAACCAGATAGAAAGAAAGTCTACAAGAGTCCGTGTTCTAGAGCCCAAGATTGAATAGTTTGGGAGGTGAAATTGGTACTTTGATTTGAGTCTATAATGGCTCGTGGGCCAAAGGGGAGGAGGACATACCTGGTTAAGGGAAAGATTACATGATGGCCAACAGCATTACTGGAAGGAGCTACCAGCAGGAAACAGGAAAAGTATGATGGTGGTTGTATATACCTGTCAGCTCCAGCAGAGGATGGCAGTGGCCACGTGAAAACATCGTTAATGGTTTCACGCTTGCCATTGCTAATAAGGTCTGTCTCCCTGCGGTACATGTCCTATATCCCCACCAGGGAGCCTTCCAGAATTTTGTTGAGGCACAAAGGAGGCAGTTATTTACTACCCCCTTTTAGTAAAGCTGGATGAGGGGATGCTGCATTCTATGCCCAGTCAGGGAGTACCATCCCTTCCCCCAGGACCTGATGTATCATGGGCCGACTCTGCTAGCGGGTACGGCAGATACCCGGATTGCCATCTCCACTCCTCCCCACAGCTTACTCATAATCCCTACTGTACATCACAACCCTGCCTCACACTCTGCGGTCCCTGATTTGTTCCCATGGCTTTTACCATCTGCCAGGGAGAAATGACTGAGAGGTATTCAGACAGTAGAGTCTTTTCATCAGAGGCATCGTCATTACTGCTTTGATTAAATATGCTTTAAATTGGTTTTGAAAAACAATACCTGTGTCCTTTAACATACTCGTTACACAAGTGATTGCTATTCTTGACACTAAGTCATCACAGGATGAACCGTTAAGAGTTTAGCTAAACTCTTCCCCTTTGTGTGGCCAGGAAGCCAACAACGCTCTTGAGCTTACAGTAGCCCCTGCCCTGAGCACATACCCAAGAAAACAGCCTGCAGAATCATAAATAAATATAAATTCCTGATGTGACACCATCACCCACCCCAATCACCCTTGTGGTAAGCTCTCTCCCCTACCTCTCAGGGCTTTTCTTTGTGTGCCCCTTAGCTAGGACCCCTATGAAGCTTATCAAAATCTCCCTCTATCTGGCTTGAATTCACCAGATTGGCCTCAGCCAGGAGCCCCAAAGTGCTCTCACAGACCCTAATGAAGGCGTGTGCCCCAGGTCCTGTCTCTCTCTTTACACTCTGCCTTGACCTCACCATGTGGCCCCTTGAATTGTGTGGCTATCTATGCCATCTTCATAAATGTGAAATAAATTCTGCTATGACTTTACTAGGCATTTCCTGGGTTTCTAATAAGATTGAGTACTTACCTTTTCACATGTTTATGAAGCATTTGAATTTCTTCTTTATATATCTACTGGAATATTTTGCTGAATTTTTCAATGAGTTGTCTTTTTTCACAGACTTGTATGTGCTAGTCTTGTAAGTGTCTCAAATATTTTCTAATTGCAGCTTGCCTTTTACTCTCAATATGTATATAAAAAATCTTGATTTGGGACTTTTTGCATGTTCACTTTTTAAATTAAACATACAAATGCAGTGGTAATTAAGTTATTATTCCATATTATTCTCTAAAAGTTAACTAGTTTTGACTTTCATATTAAGACTATAATTTACCGAGTCTTGGTTTTTTTTATGTACGGTAGGTGCAAGATTTCAATCTCATTATTTTGCATCCAGGTATTCATTTTTGTTGGCAGTATTAATTGAAGAGTCCCCTCTTTCTTACTGATCTTGCAATTCATTGTCATAAATGAAGTTTCCCTACATGTATAAGAGAGTTTTATAGTTGTTATTTAATTTCATGGACCTAGTTCCAAATATTATACTGTTTTCATAACTAGTTCATATTATGCCCTGTCTTGATACATGCTAAGATATCTTTCATCTTTTCCTATTTCGTCAACAGTATCTTACCCTTTGAACATCTGCATATATTTTAGAAATGCAAATATGAATTGGGGAAAGCTGATATCTTTACAATATTTAATGTTTCAGTCTATGGTTATGGTATACATATTCATTCATTTAGCTTTTCTTAAATTTCATTCAATAAAATTTTATGATTTTATAACATTCTAAGAATGATGTAGTAATTGGAGAAGTCCAATGTCCTCACTGAGAACAATTTAAAAAGTGGTTGAAATAAGTTAAAAACATTTTAAAGACATTGGAGCACTACCACGGATTAAAGGAACAAATTTTAAAATAGAAAAACTGTGAGTTTGAGTTGAGCCAACATTTTATGAGAAATCCAGGAAGACAGCTAATAAAAAATAGCAAAGAAATGAACAGCAGACAGTAAGTCTCATGAAACCAGAATGGTGGGAAATGCAGACACAAGACATGAGAAGTTGAAAACTTGATTCCAGTTATCATGAAAGTTTACCTTAATACATTTATTATATTCTGAAGCTTAGCATACTAGGTGGATAAAATGCTAAGCCAAACACCTCTGAAACTCATAGTGGTATAGTGAGGGGTTTTTTTGCACTCTTACAGGTAATGACAAATATTAAATTCCTTCAGAACATTAAAAATTAGTCTTCCACTGATTTCTGGCCTTTACAAGTCGAGGACTTTGCATTAATTTGAATCAGTCTCCCTGTGTACAAAGTGTCATTTTTCTCCTGATGCTTTCAAGTATATTCCTTATTATTGATGATCCATAGATTGATATGATATGCCCAGGCAATATTTAACTTGAGTTTTGTACTGACTCTGGATTTTATAGTAATTTTCAATAAGCATTGATATTTATATCTTCAATTCAGTCCCTCAGTCGTGTTCGACTCATGGCGACTCCATGGCCAGGCATCTTTGTCCATCACCAGCTCCTGAAGTGTGCTCAAACTCATGTCTATTGAGTCGATGATGCCATCCAACTATCTCATCCTCTGTCATCCACTTCTCCTCCTGCCTTCAGTCTTTCCCAGCATCAGGGTCTTTTCTGAGGAATCAATTCTTTGCATCAGGTGGCCAAAGTATTGGAGCTTCAGCATCAGTCCTTCCAATGAATATTCAGGTCTGATTTCCTATAGGATGGACTGGTTGGTCTCCTTTCTGTCCAAAGGACTCTCAAGAGTCTTCTCCAATGCCACAGTTCAAAACCATCTGTTCTTTGGCACTCAGCTTTCTTTATAGTCCAATTCTCACTCCATATATAACTACTGGAAAAACCATAACTTTGACTAGATGGACCTTTGTCTGCAAAGTAATGTCTCTGTTTTTTAATATGCTGTCTAGGTTGGTCATAACTTTTCTTCCTAGGAGCAAGTATCTTTTAATTTCATGGCTGCAGTTACCATCTGCAGTGATTTTGGAACCCAAGAAAAGAAAGTCTGTCACTGTTTCTATTGTTTCCCCATCTATTTGCCATGAAGTGATGTGACCGGATGCTATGATCTTAGTTTTCTGAATGCTGAGTTTTAAGCCAGCTTTTTCACTCTCCTCTTTCACTTTCATCAAGAGGCTGTTTAGTTCC
The DNA here is from genome assembly GCF_042477335.2 of Ovis canadensis. Taxonomy (NCBI): domain Eukaryota; kingdom Metazoa; phylum Chordata; class Mammalia; order Artiodactyla; family Bovidae; genus Ovis; species Ovis canadensis. The sequence continues at coordinate 36,985,584 of NC_091250.1, read as the reverse complement.
TCTTCACTTTCTGCCATAAGAATGGTGTCATCTGCATACCTGAGGTTATTGCTATTTCTCCTGGCAATCTTGATTCCAGCTTGTGTTTCTTCCAGTCCAGCGTTTCTCATGATGTACTCTGCATAGAAGTTAAATAAGAAGGGTGACAATATACACCTTTGACATACTCCTTTGCCAATTTTGAACCGGTCCATTGTTCCATGTCCAGTTCTAACTGTTGCTTCTTGACCTGCATACGAGTTTCTCAGGAAGCAGATAAGGTGGTCTGGTATTCCCATTTCTTTAAGAATGTTCTACAGTTTGTTGTGATCCACACTATCAAAGGCTTTGGCATAGTCAATAAAGCTGAAGTAGATGTTTTTCTGGAATTCTTTTGCTTTCTATGATCCAATGGATGTTGGCAATTTGATCTCTGACTCCTCTGCCTCCTCTAAATCCAGCTTAAACATCTGGAAGCTCTCAGTTCACATTCTGTTATAGCTTGGCTTGGAGAATTTTGAGCATTACTTTGCTAACATGTGAGATGAGTGCAATTGTGCAGCAGTTTGAACATTCTTTGGCATTGCCTTTCTTTGGGGTTGGAATGAAAACTCACCTTTTCCAGTTCTGTGGCCACTGCTGAGTTTTCCAAATTTGCTGGCATATTGAGTGCAGCACTTTCAGAGCATCATCTGTTAGGATTTGAAATAGATTAGCTGGAATTCCATCACTTTTACTAACTTTGTTTGTAGTGATGCTTCCTAATGCCCACTTGACTTCATATTCTAGGATGTCTGGCTCTAGGTGAGTGATCACACCATTGTGGTTATCTGGGTCATTAAAGTCTTCAGTTCAGTTCAGTTCAGTTCAGTCACTCAGTCGTGTCCAACTCTTTGTGACCCCATGAATCACAGCACACCAGGCCTCCCTGTCCATTACCAACTCCTGGAGTTCACTCAAACTCATGTCCATCGAGTCGATGATGCCATCCAGCCATCTCATCCTCTGTCGTCCCCTTCTCCTCCTGCCCACAATCTCTCCCAGCATCAGGGTCTTCTCCAATGAGTCAACTCTTTGCATGAGTTGGCCAAAGTACTGGAGTTTCAGCTTCAGCATCAGTCCTTCCAATGAACACCCAAGACTAGTCTCCTTTAGGATGGACTGGTTGGATCTCCTTGCAGTCCAAGGGACTCTCAAGAGTCTTCTCCAACACCACAGTTCAAAAGCATCAATTCTTCGGTGCTCAGCTTTCTTCACAGTCCAACTCTCACATCCATACATGACCACTGGAAAAACCATAGCCTTGACTAGATGGACCTTTGTTGGCAAAGTAATATCTCTGCTTTTCAATATGCTGTCTAGGTTGGTCATAACTTTCCTTCCAAGTATTATGTATTATATTGTATTAACTTGATATTATATTCTATTAACTTAATGCTATATATATATATATAGCATATTATATATAATATATATAATATTATTGTATTATAACTTGATATCATGCTGAGTGATATCTGTAAAAAAATGGCTGAAGAAAATAATATACACTCCAGAAAAGGACATGCCATGTTCCTGATAGGCTAGTATCAAAGGCCGAGCCAGTTTAAGCTGCTGCTGAGCTGGGTCTGAGCTCTATTACATCCGCAGTTAGACTCACTTCACCACATGCTTCGGATATTTTGATGGTAGGATCAGGGTTTTATTTTCAGTAGGGCTTTGAGTCTCAGCACTTATGAGACTTTGCATATCTCTTTATAATTGACAGCTCAGCAGCTAACTTTCCAACTTGTAGGAGACCTTTCTCTACATTATAGCCTACCCATTAGCTTTCTTCCCACCGCCCCCCCCCCCCCCCCTTAACCAGGGAATTATCTTTGTTCCCTAGACTTCCTCTGGGGTTTTTTGTTTGTTTGTTTGTTTGTTTTTTAGGAAAACTCTCTTCACCCTACTGCCCTGCTTCTAGCCTTTGTTGGGCCATTTTTATGTCCTTGGTGAGGTCTTGGTGGCCTCAGAGGAATTGCTCTCAGCACTCTTGATCAGTCCCTAGACTTCCAAGGTACGTTATGTTTTACTCAGTGCTGTGTGCCCAGAGAGATTTCCTTCATCTCCTGACCTGTCCTGTGTACAGACATGGGGAAATACATTGAAGGGAAGGAATTTATTTAAGCTCTCTTGCCTTTTTGCAGGTTTAAATTCACTAAACTCAGTTCATCCAGTGAAGGCCTGTGGGAAGCTGTGGATGCAGACATCATTACTTAGGCTCTTCTAGAGGCTAATCCCTGAAGACATGCTACATGTTGACATTAAGCTCTGGACACAGAGCTGAAAGGGTGGCTGGTTTTTCCATGGGCTTCCCTGGTGATTCAGTTGGTAAAGAATCCACCTACAATGTAGGAAAACTGGGTTCAATGCCTGGGTCAAGGAGATCTCCTGGAGAAGGAAATGGCAACTCACTCCAATATTCTTGCCTGGGAAATCTCTTCCTTACCCCACTTTAAGGTAATCCTCTCTATATCTGCCTGAAAGCAGTTATGGATATCTTTTCCTCTAGGAAAGACAACTTTCTGCATCTTCTGGAAGGTAGTTATTTTAGACTCTGCTTATTCTGCTCAGTAATGATTAAATTAAAAAAAGCTAAATGATTTTTGTCTTCAGTTTGTTCTCATTGTTAGGATAAGCACAGTGGAACAACAGTTCCATTTGATTTTTTAAAAATTCTAACTGGGAGCAGAATTGTGTCCATGTCTTTTTTCTTTTTTCTTATATAGTTGTTTTGCCTAGTTTTATTAGAGTATATAAAGACATTAAAAATCTAGTCTTGTACCACCACCATCTTCCCTAAATTCCTGCTTGTTTTATATACTTAATTAATTATAAGAAATGTTTATGTGCTGGAAAAAAATGTTGTTTCTCATATTTATTACAAATTTTTGAACAAGCATCAAGCTGAATTGAAAAGAACATGCATGATTAGACTCCCAACTTTACATGTGGAAATTGATTTCTTAATTTTTATATTTAATGTTATAGATATTTTAGAGAATTATATTCTATATTAATTTGAAAGGATCTCAGTGGTAGATAATCTGTGTGCAATGCAGGAAACACAGGAGATGTGGGTTTGATCCCTGGGTGGGGAAGATACCCTGGAGGAGGAAATGGCAATCCACTGTAGTATTCTTGCCTGGAAAATCAAATGGATAAAGGGGCCTCATTGGCTAAAGCCCATGGATGGGGTTGCAAAGAGTTGGGTACAACTGGGTGAAGAGCACTCACTCACTCATTTCCATTTAGATCTAATTTAAATAATTTATGATATATATTTCAAACTCTTTATATTTAAGAAAACATTTCAAAACACGACAAGTCAAAACATGCAAAGAGAAAAGAAAATTAAAGGAGATAAATAAACTACAGCTAGAAGTAATACAAATATAAAACAAATATAATATAAAAGCTATATTAATATATATGATATATATAATATATATAATGCAAATATAATTTAAAAGCTAGAAGTAAGGCACATTTAAAACAAATAAAAACCCACAAAATGCTTTATTAATAAAAGTATATTAGATTTATATCACTATCTAATATTGCTTAATTATTCTAAGATTTCTGCCTTTCATTATTCTGCTATCTTTTTTATACCTTAAGAAATTGTCAGCAGAAAGGGACAGATTGGGAGAGTAAGTGTTTAAAAGATGTTTCAGAGGACTTTCCTGGTGGTCCAGTGGTTATGACTTTACTTTCCATTGCAGGGAGTGTATGGTTGATCCCTAGTTGAAGAGGTAAGATCTCACATGCCTCGCATCCAAAACAGAAGCAATGTTGTACAAGTTCAGTAAAGACTTCATAAATGATCCACATTAAAAAAAATTTATAAAAAGTAAAAAGTAAATGATCTCAGTTACCAATTCATTTTCTCTTAACTCCAGATCCAATCTTAATTGTCTGCCTGTGATACTGAAATAGTTCTCCCTCGCCAGCTAGCATGATGTTAAGGTTCATCATTAGTGGGCACTGTAATGTGTGATATTCTTGGCAGGCTTCCCCACCTCCCTGTGGGCAGCTTCCTCTGTCACTGAGAGGGTGGATCCCCAGTAATCTTCACTCCTAAATGGTATTGCCCCATGGATGGTTGCTTGGCACCTGCTTAGGTGGCTTAACAATGAGTTCTGAAGTGTGGCACTTCCCCATGGGTAGCTTTCCAGCTAGTGCTGAAGATGTAGCACTTCAGTAACTCCTCCACCTTCCAGGAGGCCACAGCTCCACCCTCTACAAGGAGGTCTGATTCTCAGCTCGGGGGTCCTTCCACTTTCAGATGTGTTCCTTGTTTGGGTGCTTTGCATCAGTGCTAGGGCTAGTGACTTCTTCATAGAGCCTCTGTTCCTGTATTCTGTAGGATATGCTTTGTAGCTAATCCAAAACTCCAGTTTCTGGTTGCAAATTAAGGTATAAATTCTGTCTCCTAATAGGACCCTGAGTAATTCAGGTGGGAGCACCACAAGCGAAGTGGGACAAGCTCTAGGAAGAGGGCTGTCCATTCTGGTTTACAGAACTCAGAAGGAAGAAGAATATGTTAATAGACAACATGATTAGAAAAATCTAAGATGGCAATCTTAAGAAGTTGTAAGAATTGAGAAATAAAGCAAACTTAACCGGCAAATGCAGATTCTAAAAGTTTATATTCAGAGATAAAAGGAAACTTCAGAGAAGTTTTTTATTGGATATTAGGGATCAAATAACTGGATTAAATACAGAGCTATTCTGAATCACTGAGAATAGGCAGTGTTTCCATTCTTCACATGACTGGAGAATAAGGCAAGTTATCAGGAAACACTGAAGCACAAGGGAAAAGTTCCAGGTACAACAGCTAGAATTACCAGAAATATTTGGTTTCTATATATACATTTGTAATTTTTTGTATTTTACATCTTTGGCAGCCAAAGATGGAGAAGCTCTATAGTCAGCAAAAACAAGACCAGGAGCTGACTGCAGCACAGATCATGACTCCTTACTGCCAAATTCAGAGTTAAATTGAAGAAAGTAGGGGAAACCACTTGACCATTCAGGTATGACCTAAATCAAATCCCTTATGATTATACAGTGGAAATGAGAAATAGATTTAAGGGACTAGATCTGATAGACAGAGTGCCTGATGAACTATGGACAGAGGTTTGTGACACAGTACAGGAGATGGGGATCAAGACCATTACCAAGAAAAAGAAATGCAAAAAAACAAAATGGCTGTCTGAGGAGGCCTTACAAATAGCTGTGAAAAGAAGAGAAGCAAAAAGCAAAGGAGAAAAGGAACGATATAAGCATCTGAATGCAGAGTCCTAAAGAATAGCAAGGAGAGATAAGAAAGCCTTCCTCAGTGATCAGTGCAAAGAAATAGAGGAAAATGATAGAATGGGAAAGACTAGAGATCTCTTCAAGAAAATTAGAGATACCAAGGGAACATTTCATGTAAAGATGGGTTCAATAAAGGACAGAAATGGTATGGACCTGACAGAAGCAGAAGATATTAAGAAGAGGTGGCAGGAATACAAAGAAGAACTGTACAAAAAAGATCTTCATGACCCAGGTAATCTCAATGGTGTGATCACTCACTTAGAGACAGACATCCTGGAATGTGAAGTCAAGTGGGCCTTAGGAAGCATCACTATGAACAAAGTGAGTGGAGGTGATGGAATTCCAGTTGAGCTATTTCAAATCCTGAAAGATGATGCTGTGAAAGTGCCACACTCAATATGCCAGCAAATTGGAAAACTCAGCAGTGGCCACAGGACTGGAAAAGGTCAGTTTTCATTCCAATCCCAAAGAAAGGCAATGCCAAAGAATGCTCAATCTACCACACAATTGCACTCATCTCACACACTAATAGAGTAAAGTTCAAAATTCTCCAAGCCAGGCTTCAGCAATATGTGAACTGTTAAGTTCCAGATGTTCAAGCTGGTTTTAGAAAAGGCAGAGGAACCAGAGATCAAATTGCAAATATGTGTTGGATCATGGAAAAGGCAAGAGAGTTCCAGAAAAACATATATTTCTGCTTTATTGACTATGCCAAAGCCTTTGACAGTGTGGATCACAGTAAACTGTGGAAAATTTTGAAAGAGATGGTAATACCAGACCACCTGAAATGCCTCTTGAGAAATCTGTATGCAGGTCAGGAAGCAACAGTTAGAACTTGACATGGAACTAATTAGACTTGTTCTAAATAGGAAAAGGAGTATATCAAGGCTATGTATTGTCACCCAGCTTATTTAACTTATATTCAAAGTACCTCATGAGAGACTCTGGCCTGGAAGAAGCACAAGCTGGAATCAAGATTGCCAGGAGAAATATCAATAACCTCAGATATGCAGATGACACCACCCTTATGGCAGAAAGTGAGGAGGAACTAAAGAGCCTCTTGATGAAAGTTAAAGAGGAGAGTGAAAAAGTTGGCTTAAACTCAATATTCAGAAAACAAAGATCATGGCATCTGGTCCCATCACTTCATGGCAAATAGATGGAGAAACAGTGGAAACAGTGTTAGACTTTATTTTTTTGGGCTCCAAAATCACTGCAGATGGTGATTGCAGCCATGAAATTAAAAGATGCTTACTCCTTGGAAGGAAAGTTATGACCAACCTAGAGAGCGTATTAAAAAACAGAGACATTACTCTGCCAACAAAGGTCTGTCTAGATAAGGCCATGGTTTTTCCAGTAGTCATGTATTGATGTGAGAATTGGACTATAAAAAAGGCTGAGCACCAAAGAATTGATGCTTTTGAACTGTGGTGTTGGAGAAGACTCTTGAGAGACCAGACCTTGGTGCTGGAAAAGATAGAAGGTGGGAGAAGAAGGGGATGACAGAGGATGAGATGGTTGGGTGGCACAACTGACTCAATGGGCATGAGTTTGTGTAAACTCCAGGAGTTGGCAGTGGACAGAGAGGCCTGGTGTGCTGTAGTCCATAGGGTCACAAAGAGTCAGACATGACTGAGTGACTAAATTGAACTGTATTTTACATAATTCCAGGACTTCCCTGGTGGCTCAGATGGTAAAGCATCTGTCTACAATGCAGGAGACCTGGGTTCAATCCCTGGGTCAGGAAGATCCCCTGGATAAGGAAATGGCAATCGACTCCAGTACTGTTGCCTGGAAAATCCCATGGACTAGAGGAACCTGGTAGGCTACAGTCCATGGGGTCACAAAGAGTTGGACATGACTGAGTGACTTCACTTTACATATTTAACATATATTATGAATGTGAAGTTAAGAAAATATTTGAAGAAATGCTCTGAGGTACAAAAAATTAGATTATGTTTCAAAGCAAGGCAAAAACAGAATCATTAGGACTGATGATTCATAGCTGTTGGGTGAAAACAGCAGAATGCCTTAATGCTAACAGTAATGGTGTTAACTTATATGCAGAGTACATCATGAGAAATGCTGGGCTGGAAGAAGCACAAGCTGGAATCAAGATTGCCGGGAGAAATATCAATAACCTCAGATATGCAGATGACACCACCTTTATGGCAGAAAGTGAAGAAGAACTAAAAAGCCTCTTGATGAAAGTGAAAGAGGAAATCCAACCAGTCCATTCTGAAGGAGATCAACCCTGGGATTTCTTCGGAAGGAATGATGCTGAAGATGAAACGCCAGTACTTTGGCCACCTCATGCGAAGAGTTGACTCATTGGAAAAGACTCTGATGCTGGGAGGGATTGGGGGCAGGAGAAGGCCACGACCGAGGATGAGATGGCTGGATGGCATCACTGACTCGATGGACGTGAGTCTGAGTGAACTCCGGGAGTTGGTGATGGACAGGGAGTCCTGGCGTGCTGCAATTCATGGGGTCTCAAAGATTCGGACACGACTAATCGACTGAACTGAACTGAACTGAACTGAATGCTGTTAATTTTGATAACGAACCTATTTTCTACCCAAGTTCCGAATGGGATCAGATTAAGCTGGTAGGTGGAGATACAACCATCTCCAGAGTGGTGGTGGGAGGGCAGGGCACTGGGCAGACGGAAAAACAACTGGGTGCCACACCAGACAGCTTCCTCCTCATGATAAGTTCTTATGAAAGTCTGCTAAAAATAATGAGAAAAGAAGTATATGTACCAAAATGGCTTCTTGATATCTGTGATGAATCTAAGAATATGAATCAAGGCTTTTTATACCTAATGTTGGAAATGAGAAAAAAAAAAAAAAGCCATTTGTCCAGTTCCCCAGTATGACAACTGCATTTTGTTCTTTGCAACTTTGGAATGTTGGCCTAGAAATCCTGGATCTACTTTCCTTGGTACCTAAGTATTCTGGACTTACTATGTTCAAACAGAACCACAAATGCTTTCTGTGGCAAGCTTGAACCTTTTAGTTGGCAATAAAATTGATGAGAGAGATTGTGTTGTAATTAATAATCCTTTAGACAATTACTTATTTTGTATATCTGGATGCACTAGAACCACGACACTGTATTAAACAAGGAAGACATGGACCTTCTCCTTAGGGTATATGATCTTTGGGAGATGAGTCTCAAATATATGAAATTCAACCGAGGCTTAAAACTATTCTTGGGTGTTTAGGAAGAAATTTCAGGATTACTAAAGTATGCTTATTGCATAGAATTTGATTATGTCTAGAAAACTGTTTCACGATTATAAATTTTAAAAACTGTCTAACGGAGCCCATGAAATGAGCAGTAGGCATTAGAGGTTCTTGTCTATCATTTAGTTACTTAGCTCTTTTGCAAATGTTTCTGTACACCAATGATGGGGTATATAAGGAAACTGCCAGGATTCCATCTTCCTAGTTGTACAAAGCCCATGGTCATTGTAAAGTCAAACGCAGTCTGTTTAAAATTCCTATGATTTCCCATCATAAAAAGATATTCTCCAAAGTAACTTCGAATCTCCAGTGAACAAATTTTAAATAGCAGTTTCCATTACTAAAACTAAAATAAATCCCTTACTCAATAGATATCCTATCATTATACAGGATGAATTATTATACAGGATGAGTAAGTGGGTGATTGAGAAAAAATCAAGCATTTTAGGAAGTCTTTTTTGGTGAACTTTATCCAATGTTTACATGAATATCTTGCTCCAGAGAACAGCACAATTTAACTAAACAACTTGTAAATTTAGAAAGGCGCCCTGGAAATTGAGCAAAATTGTCATTATATTAATATTTTTGACCCAATTGGGCGATTTTGTTGACTATATTGATCAAACTGATTGCCTAGGTTTTAGTTTTGTTTTTTCATCCTGTGAAAATATCCAGAATAACCAATGGCATAAAATCATGAAGTGATTTTCACATGGAGGAAACCAATGAAATTAAAAGTGACAAGGACAAGAATTGCAAGATACCTGATTTAGAAAGTAACACATTTAAATTGTAAATCAATGAATAGCCTCTATGTGGGATATATTAAAATGACCATAATGATATCCTAAGAAGCCAATAATTAAATTAGACAAATACTGCCATGCCTTGCTTATTGTCCTTGGGTAATGAAAGGATATTTAGCTATTTTAATTTCTCTTAAGGCAGATATAGTAAAGTCACATCCTACTTACACTGCATATTTTGCTACTTTTTGAAATAGCACATTTAAACAAGAGAAGATATCATGTGACCACCTTTGAAGGGCATGGGAAGGTTTTATGTCCTAGTTGCTTTTTCTCAGGGCATTGATATTTTCACTGGTCGAAATCCCACCAAGCTAACATAGATCTTAATTCCTTCAGAACCTTTACATTTTAACTGTGGCCTAAGGAGAAGGAAATGGCAGCCCACTCCAGTGCTCTTGCCTGGAGAATCCCAGGGACAGGGGAGCCGGGTGGGCTGCCGTCTATGGGGTCGCACAGAGTCGGACACGACTGAAGCAACTTAGCGGCAGCAGCAGCAGCAAGGACAAGCAGCACTGTTATGACCTAGAAACTTTTCAGAACTGTGGAATTTTAGGTCCCATCCCAGGTGTTCTCAACCATCACCTGCATTTTAACAAGATCCCTGGAAGCTGTGAATATACACAATAAAAGTTATAGTATGGATTTTCCTTCTCATTCCTGCTTCATTTAAATAAATATAGAGCTTTCTAATGAAACAGATGATCATTGAGCATAAACTACAGAGCATACACTGGACAATGGAGACAAGAGCTAAATCACATTGTTCTAAAAGCATAGCCCTAAGTATATGGGAAGACTCAACTATGTTCCCTAAAATGAAATTTTGTCTTCCTGTCACATTGGAAGTGCCTGATCATTGACACCTCTTCAAGTCCTACTAGCTTTTTCAACTGAGCCTTTTCAGACGGAGTTGAGGATATCTTTATTTGGAAGTTGAGCTTTGGCAATCCAATGCTCTAGGATTTTTAAAAGAATGGAAGGCTGGCTTTTGTCACATAAAATAAATGATGAGCTCCAAGAGACACGGTTTCTGAACCTGCAACCTCAACTACCTAGCATAAGACACACTTCATATTTGACCTTATATTTCACATGCTAAGATCCTTGACTGGCACTTAATAAGTCTACAATTATACTTTTGTTTAAAAAATAATTAATGAATCAACCTTTAAGAGTGGATCTTAAGCAATCATTTAGTCTCATCGGGTTTTAGGTTTTATTAAACTTAATTTTTTTAAAACATCTTCCAGATCTAGCATTCTAGGATTCTGTGAGTTCTGCTATTGTTTAATGCAGTGACATTGGGGAGAGGAAATTTCCACTGTATGGCACTGCAACTTTTAAAATAAGTTTCCATTCAAATAATACATAAAAAGGAAAACTTAAAACTATTCTATCTTTTAAAAAATACATATATATTTTGCCCATTTCCTTGCATGGCTTCTTTTTTGATTCTTTTATCATGTGTAGACAAAGGCAGAAATAATAAATAGGCTAAAAAAGTGAATGATAATTAAAACTTTAATTTGTTGAATATTTTATTTTGTTTCTTTTGCTTGTTGCTGATGTTGGCAGTGGAGTTCAGTCAGACATTGAAAAGAATCCAAGTTCAGAGAATCTCAAGGATGCTTCTACTGTGGAATAACACATCTGCAATCAATGACCTCTTCAAAGGACCATACAAGCAAATACAAAATGTGTTTGCCACTACCTTAACTTATGCATTTAGTAGGATTTGGATGAGATCCTACTAATGTATACTGCATTTCTACTAGCTCTACTAAATGGCAGTAAAGTAGTTAATATAAATTGTCATACTCAACAAAAAGCTACTATTCCACTGTCTCTGTTGTTTTGGCCTCCAGTGAAACACTGCAGTTAGGTTGTAGCATCACATTTAAAAAGAAATTTAGAATAGAGAGTTCAGAGGAGAGCTACAAAGATGATAAAGGGTTTGGAAAATAAGACCCATGTGAAAGGTTCAGGGAAGTGGGCATGTTCTGTGTGGAGAGGAGACTGGAGGGAAACATAACTGTCTGCAGATTCGTTTAGGGATGTTATAAAGAGGACAGGGACCAATTCTCATTAGTCAATGAGGACAGAACAAGAAGTAATAGGCTTCAATTCCGCAAGGGAAAATTTAGGTTAAATATAAGTACTAACTTTATAACAATATGAATAGTTGGGAATGGCACCGGCTGCCAGGGGAGGCTGTGGAATCACCATCATTGGAGAGATTCAAGGCTGAAACCCCATATCCATTGATCAAAAATGACTTAGTAATAATAAAATCAATCCCACTGTGATTCACAGGGATAGATTAGTGCCCCAGCATAGGTCCTTCCAACTCAAATGATTATATGATTAAGATACCAGCACCCAAGGGGAATCGATCTGTGTATAAGGAAGGGAAGAGAAACTTTACAAGCCACAGTGGTAAATCTGAAAATTAAGTAATCCAAGATGTTTAGCTAAGGGAGAAACTGAAGCTGTTTAGGAGATGTGCAGGGAGACTAAATTAAAGAGTGTAGCCTTCACCTTAAAACATTAATCTGACTTTTGTCAGTGTTCCAAATGGAAACACTGAGACCTATGGCATTATTAATTTTCCTGGATGGTATTTAACTGGTATGCTGCAACAATTTAATTTATCAATCAGAACTTAGAATTTTCTCATGATCAGAAAAAGAAAACTGAAAGTAGAATAATTCTTAAGAAAATAATTTCTCCACATCATATTTAGGGTCTTATATTTATTAAAATAAAACATTTAAATACTATTTTTGCTCCACATACACCTGAGAGTTTTACTCAATAGGCATACAACTCTAAGATTCACGATCCACGTAATTCAATCCCAGCGTGGGCCCAAAATTACCAATTCAATTTTTTAATCTTAAAATTGATTTCCCCATCTGTGATTCCCAGAGTGACTTTCAGTATTAGCCACAGCATTCTATTTCTCCATGCTCTCTGCCTTATCACATTGCCTCTTGCCAACATTGCAGTAGTAATTTTGAATCTTTGAAAAGGCAGTATTTAATTTTTTAGTTCGATTTCCCCCTCTCCACCTTTCCAGTTTACCTTTAAGAAAAAAACACACTGCCTTTGGCTCCCCTGAGTAGACTGTGTTATTACTACCATCCACATCATCAGAGTTACCGCGCCTGCTGTAGTAGATCATCTCTGTGCTGTCATGGTGATGATATATGATGGAAAAAGCCATCCATCTCAAGATTCGAGGCACAAAGCCTGGAGCAATAATGAGGGAGCCCAGCACAGGCCTGGCATGCACAGCAGTGGACATCCCCCCCCCCCCCCCAAATAAAAGTGGACTACTCTGTAAACTGAGAATCTTTAGATGGAAAGGAAAAGCCCTGGAAGATTTTTTTTTTTTTGCTTAGAGACCTTTTATATCTCCCAAAACATTAAAAAATAATAGGTTCCTGAATTAAAAACCTTTCAAAGCTCCTCACTGCCATTCTCTCTCTTTTTTTTCCCCATCTCTTGTATATATTTTCCTCTTTTTATTCCTCTGCTGCTACCCCAAACTCAGGCTATGAGTATCTTTCTCTGGTCTATTGAAGTGTTCGCTTCATCCTGTTTCTCTCTAACATACCTTTCTTACCACAGCTAAACAAATCCTAGTAAATGCTACGCTCCTCACAATACTCTTCTAATCAGAGAGTATAAAATCTTCTTCATGCTTTATCAAACAGAGTTCACATTCCCGTGCTTGATATTCAAGGCCCTGTAAAATTTAGCTTAAGCTTGTTTTTCTAGCTGTAAGGTCCCCTACATTGCCAAATAGGACTCTTGGTCTTCCAGGATTTGCTTTCTTATCCATATGATCCCTTGACGAGCAGGACACCTGGTATTTCAGAATATGTTTTGACTTTTTATATCTTTATTCTTTGCTAGACTCTTCACCTGAGATGCAAAGTAAATAATAAGGCAAGCTTTATTGCAAACTCTGCCTGAATTCAAATGTACTTGTTTTGACCTAGGACAAATAACTTTGTCTCTCTGCCCTTAGTTTCTTCACCAGTAAAATGAGAATAACAATGTTAATTCAAAAATCCTTGTGAGGAATGAATGAGAAAATGTGTATAAAGCATTTAGTACATACTACTAATACTAAGTCACTTCAGTCGTGTCCGACGCTGTGCGACCCCATAGATGGCAGCCCACCAGGCTCCCCCGTCCCTGGGATTCTCCAGGCAAGAACACTGGAGTGGGTTGCCATTTCCTTCTCCAATGGCAGTCCACAAAGGCAGCTTCTGTTGTACTGTCTTGATCTTATTATGAATATTTGAGTTCATTCTTTAATGGAATTCAAATGCAACCTTCTCTGTGAGGCTTTTTGATCTCATTTTCCATTTTAATTTAGTGTTCCCTTTTCTATCATAATATAGCATTTTTACATGACATGTGTTATATCCTGCCATCTCTTATACTTTACATGCAGGAAATCAAAGTTCTCCCAAAATGTCTTGGTGGTAGACACTGTATCTCTTATCTGTCTTCCATATCAACAATAAATGATCAATACCTGATTGGGTATTCAACATATTTTCTGAGTGAATCATTGCTTTTATATGTTCCTTGTCTTAGTGCCAGCATAGAGAGCTTTTGGATTTTCCTGGAACAATATCTAACTAGGATGGATTAAAACTCAAGCACATGTTGGTTGGCAGGACAGACTAGTGCAATTGGCTGTTGAGCTCTCAGGATGAAAGTCAAGTTAAAGCTAGTTTGTGGTAAGACTCACATTCTACCTTCATCTCTTAAATATAATTTTATGGAAAAAAATACAAAAATCTTAAAATCTACTGGTGTATACTAATTTAAGCAATTGCGTTTCTTCGAGCTGCTCTGTACTTAGTGGTACTATTTCTAAACCCAAGCAACTGGCATTCTGGTAAGCTCGTCCTCATTTCGGGTTTTAGTCCTTTAATTTTAATCTACTTGGCTATAAGAAATTTATCTACAGCTCTACAACACGAAAAGTGCATCCTTTTCAAGGTTTCTTAAGTACTTCCTATAAATTAATTCCCCCAAAAACATATTTACCAACTAAATTTATTTTTTCTTATCCAAGTTAAACATTGATTTGATTACCAGTAAAATGGAACTGGGGCTAGAAGGAAAATAATTTTGTCTTTAATTAGTCAATCAGTTATTAACAATATAACACTTCTGCTTTTAAGATCACGGTCGTCAGCAGGGCTGTTTAAGTCAAAGATTAACCCCTTTTCTACGTTTGCATTACTGGTCACTCTATGTCAGTACTGTATGATGCTGCCTGTCCCCAGTCTTGTCCACCAGCACTTTCTCCCATTTTCTGCTTCAGCAGGTTGACCTCTGTGACTTCCTGCCAGGTTTCATAGATTTTGCCTGTGCTCTTTCCTTTCTGCACTTAAAACACTTTCCCTCCATCACTGTTGCTGTCGTTTAGTAGCTAAGTCATGGCCAACTCATTTGCAGCTCCATGGACTGTAGCCCACCAGGCTCCTCTGTCCATTGGATTTCCCAGGCAAGAATACTAGGATGGGTTGCCATCTCCTTCTCAGAGGATCTTCCCAACCCAGGGATCAAACTTGTATTTCCTGCATGAGCAGGTGGATTCTTTACCATTTGAGCTCCCAGGGAAGCCCCTTCCTCCCATTACTTTCTTCCTCAGAAAAGCCTTGCCTAACTTATATTACTCCCCACTTCACTGATCAGCCTAGATTAATTTCCAGTGCTGAAAACATGCTGTCCTTCTCCTTTAAGATATGTAATACAATTGAAATAAAAATAATTTGTTTACACACTTGTTTAAGATATATTTCTCTGGATAAAACCTAAACTCAATGAGTGAAGAGAATATATTTGCCCTACTTACATTTGTATCTCCAAGGCCTAGCAAAGAAAAAGCCCTCAATAAAATTTTCTTGAGTGAATGGAGACAGTGTATCATTAAACTGGTTATTTCCCAGTGAAAAGTCAGGCAATGGGCCATCCATTCATCCTATCATCTGCTGATATTTAAACAAACAAACAAAAATCCCTCTTATTTCTGCAAAGACAACGTAAAGGTCTTACAGAGACTTTTATTTACTATGCTAAAATGAACAAGATAAATCAGGCAAAAAAATAATAATCACCCCCCCAAAAAAGCAAGCAAACAAACAAACAAACCTTTGTTTGCTTAGATTCAAAATGGGGGAATCATTACTTAAATGGTACTAACATTCTGTAGGTAACTTAACATAATTTTGAGCCAGGAAATACAGTAAAAATAATTTTTCTTACTTATGAGGGGACACTTATGTCTGTAAAGCTTTTCCTGATTGGTAAGATTTTTTTAACTGAAGTATAGCTAATTTAGGATGTTATTTATTTTTTATTTTTCATTTTTAATTAATTAATTAATTAATTTTTATTTTACTTTATAATACTGTATTGGTTTTGCCATATGTTGACATGAATCTGCCACGGGTGTACATGAGTTCCCAATCCTGAACCCCCCTCCCACCTCTCTCCCCATATCATCTCTCTGGGTCATCCGAGTGCATCAGCCCTAAGCATCTGTATCCTGTATCGAACCTAGACTGGCGATTCATTTCTTACATGATAGTATGCATGTTTCAATGCCATTCTCCCAAATCATCCAACTCTCGCCCTCTCCCTCAGAGTCCAAAAGACTGTTCTATACATCTGTGTCTCTTTTACTGTCTCACATACAGGGTAATCATTACCATCTTTCTAAATTCCATATATATGTGCTAGTATACAGTATTGGTGTTTTTCTTTCTGGCTTACTTCACTCTGTATAGTAGGCTCCAGTTTCATCCACCTCATTAGAACTGATTCAAATGTATTCTTTTTAATGCCTGAGTAATACTCCATTGTGTATATGTACCACAGCTTTCTTGTCCATTCATCTGCTGATGGACATCTAGGTTGCTTCCATGTCCTGGCTATTAGAAACAGTGCTGTGATGAACATTGGGGTACATGTGTCTCTTTCAATTCTGGTTTCCTCGGTGTGTATGCCCAGCAGTGGGATTGCTGGGTCATAAGGCAGTTCTATTTCTAGTTTTTTAAGGAATCTCCATACTGTTCTCCATAGTGGCTGTACTAGTTTGCATTCCCACCAACAGTGTAACCACAGCATTCCACACCCTTTCCAGCATTTATTGCTTGTAGACATTTGGATCACAGCCATTCTGACTGGTGTGAAATGGTATCTCATTGTGGTTTTGATTTGCATTTCTCTTAATGAGTGATGTTGAGCATCTTTTCATTTGTTTCTTAGCCATCTGTATGTCTTCTCTGGAGAAATGTCTATTTAGTTCTTTGGCCTATTTTCTGATTGGGTCATTTATTTTTCTGGAGTTGAGCTGCAGGGGTTGCTTGTATAGTTTTGAGATTAGTTGTTTTTCAGTTGCTTCATTTGCTGTTATTTTCTCCCATTCCGAAGGATGTCTTTTCACCTTGCTTATAGTTTCCTTTGTTGTGCAGAAGTTTTTAATTTTAATTAGATCCCATTTGTTTATTTTTGCTTTTATTTCCAGTATTCTGGAAGGTGGGTCATAGAGGATCCTGCTGTGATTTATGTCGGAGAGTGTTTTGCCTATGTTCTCCTCTAGGAGTTTTATAGCTTCTGGTCTTACGTTTAGATCTTTAATCCATTTTGAGTTTATTTTTGTGAATGGTGTTAGAAAGTGTTCTAGTTTCATTCTTTTACAAGTGGTTGACCAGTTTTCCCAGCACCACTTGTGAAAGAGATTGTCTTTACTCCATTGTATATTCTTGCCTCCTTTGTCAAAGATAAGGTGTCCATAGGTATGTGGATTTATCTCTGGGCTTTCTATTTTGTTCCATTGATCTATATTTCTGTCTTTGTGCCAATACCATACTGTCTTGATGACTGTGGCTTTGTAGTAGAGCCTGAAGTCAGGCAGGTTGATTCCTCCAGTTCCATTCTTCTTTCTCAAGATTGCTTTGGCTATTCGAGGTTTTTTGTATTTCCATATAAATTGTGAAATTATTTGTTCTGCCTCTGTGAAAAATACCGCTGGTAGCTTAATAGGGATTGCATTGAATCTGTAGATTGCTTTCGGTAGTATACTCATATTGATTCTTCCGATCCATGAACATGGTATATTTCTCCATCTATTAGTGCCCTCTTTGATTTCTTTCGTCAGTGTTTTATAGTTTTCTATGTATAACTCTTTAGTTTCTTTAAGTAGATATATTCCGAAGTATTTTATTCTTTTCGTTGCAATGGTGAATGGAATTGTTTCCTTAATTTCTCTGTTTTCTCAAGGTTAGTGTATAGGAACGCAAGGGATTTCTGTGTGTTGATTTTATATCCTGCAACTTTACTATATTCATTGATTAGCTCTAGTAATTTTCTGGTGAAGTCTTTAGGGTTTTCTATGTAGACGATCATGTCATCTGCAAACAGTGAGAGTTTTACTTCTTCTTTTCCAATTTGGATTCCTCTTATTTCTTTTTCTGCTCTGATTGCTGTTGCCAAAACTTCCATAATTATGTTGAATAGTAGTGGTGAAAATAGGCACCCTTGTCTTGTTCCTGACTTTAGGGGAAATGCTTTCAATTTTTCTCCATTGAGGAAAATGTTTGCTGTTGGTTTGTCATATATAGCTTTTATTATGTTGAGCTATGTTCCTTCTATTCCTGCTTTCTTATTTCCTTCCTTTCAAGGATTCTTCAATATCCGCAAATCAATCAATGTAATTCACCACATTAACAAATTGAAAAATAAAAGCCATATGATTATCTCAGTAGATGCAGAGATAGCCTTTGACAAAATTCAACATTCATTTATGATAAAAAAAAAACTCTCCAGAAAGCAGGAATAGAAGGAACATACCTCAACATAATTTAGGATTTTAAATAACTTAGCTAGAATTCTGTCACTTCCACTAGCTTTGTTCATAATAATGTTTCCTAAAGTCCACTTGACTTCATACTCCAGGATGTCTGACTCTAGGTGAGTGACAGATCATCATGGTTATCCAGGTCATTAAGACCTTTCTTATATTGTTCTTCAGTGTTTTCTTGCCACCTCTTTTTAATCCCTTCTGCTTCTGTTAGGTCCTGACTGTTTTTGTCCTTTATTATGCCCATTCTTACATGAAAAGTTCCCTTAATATCTTCAATCTTCTTGAAGAGATTTCTGGTCTTTCTTATTCCACTTTTTCCTCTGTTGTTCATTTTTCATTTAAGAAAGCCTTTTTATCTCTCTTTGCTATTCTCTGGAACTCTTCATTCAGTTGGGTATATCTTTCCCTTTCTTAATGTTGTGTTAGCTTCAGGATATATATATATACATAAAATTGGCAAAATCTTCCTAAATAGATGACATAAGAGTATTTAAATCTTTCAACTAATTTGAGCTATTTGTCCAATGATTATAAATTTCACCATCTAAATGAGAGCTTTCATATCTCTGGTTATCAGAAAAAAATGTTTATCTGATCTGTGAGCTTCAAATATCTGACCGACACAACTCCTCTGTGTTGCTTTAATTGTCTGAATGTAACTGCTTTTATTTCATCAGTGTTAGGGTGGGTGGGGGTTGAAGAGCAGATAACAAATGGGGCTGCTCATCCTTGGGTGGGCTCCATTTCTAGGAACAAATTTTTTCCACCTCTACTTTTTGTATAAAGATTTTTAACTTAGGCTTCACAAGCTTGGATATGCAATAAAGAATATTTGCCTAAGTCACACCAAATAACTAAATCATTAAATTTACTGTATGGAGAGTATGATCAATAATGAAATTCTACATGTGTTTATCATTGTCCCTCCTGACATTAAAACTAAGAGAATGTTAGTTTTTGGGAAAAGGTTGTTATAAGTGAGTAATGACAAGCAGGAATTAATGCATGTTCCTTGGTTAGAGGTAGATAAGGCCCTGGCTAAGTCTTGCTGTTATGGCACATTTCATGCTATTGTCTTCTGGTTCCCTCCTCTTTCTGTGTATATAATGAAGTTTCTGCCTATTAGTTACAAACACGGTCTGTGCCAGATTCAGTTCTGGGCAATCTCCTTACAAGAAGTTTGGCGTTGAGCAGATTACCACTGTGTGTATTGTCTGCCTTATTTGATCACTAAGGGGATTCCCTGGTGGCCCAGATGGTAAAGAATCTGCCTGCAATGTGGGAGACTTGCGTTTGATCCTTGGGTTTGGAAGATCCCCTGGACAAGAGAATGGCTATCCACTTCATTGTTCTTGCCTAGAGAACTCCACGGATAGAGGAGCCTGGTGGGCTACAGTCATGGTGTCACAAAGAGTCGGACACGACTGAATGACTAACACTTTCACTTTTTCAGTACTTATTTCGCAGAACAAAATAAGGTCATCTATGTGAAATCTTCAGCACGGTGCCTTACAGGTATTAAATGCTAAGTATTAGCTATGCTCATTGCACATGCCGTGGATTCTAGTTTTATGTCCTTGCCACAAAATCTTTATGCAGTCATCTCTTTTCCTTACATTCATTATTTTAAAAATTATTTTGCAATTTCTCTCTCCAATTATCTCACTCTTTTAGGTCAGTGTAGGCATTGCTGCCAGAGAAGGCAATGGCACCCCACTCCAGTACTCTTGCCTAGAAAATCCCATGGACGGAGGAGCCTGGTAGGCTGCAGTCCATGGGGTCACTAAGAGTCAGATACGACTGAGTGACTTCACTTTCACTTTTCACTTTTCACTTTCATGCATTGGAGAAGGACATGGCAACCCACTTCAGTGTTCTTGCCTGGAGAATCCCAGGGATGGGGGATCCTGGTGGGCTGCTGTCTATGGGGTCGCACAGAGTCAGACACGACTAAATCAGCTTAGCAGCAGTACAATCTTATTTAAAGAGGGGCAGAAACAAAATGACATCCAATTTTGCCTTGGACAGTCCAACCCTAAGATAATAGTTATATTAACTTTATTTCTTATTTACACCTTTATGTATAAATGATTAATATTTACTGAGCAACAATAATATTCTTCATATTGAGAACAAAACCTGCCTGCTAATGTAGGAGACATTAGAGACATGGGTTCCATCTGTGTGTCAGGAAGATCCCCTGGAGGAGAGCATGGCGGCCCTCTCCAGTATTCTTGCCTGGATAATCCCATGGACAGAGAAGCCTGGCAGGCTACAGTCCATTGGGTGACAAAGAGTCAAGACACAACTGAAATTACTTAGCACGCACACATGCTGCAGACAGGGAGGAAAGGGCCTTCCATTCTCTCCTCCCGTTCTCTTACCAAGGTAGATAATTCCATTTCTGGCAGAGAAGCAGTGCCTTTCAAACAGGGTGCTCGGGGCTGGTGTACTGAGATGACCCAGAGGGATGGGATGGGGAGGGAAGACGGAGGGGGGTTTAGGATGGGGAACACATGTACACCTGTCGTGAATCCATATCAATGTATGGCAAAAACATTACAATATTGTAAAGTAATTAGCCTCCAATTAAAATAAATAAATTTATATTAAAAAAGAAAAAAAACCAGAAATTTACTTTGCACATCCAGTGTGTGAACCCAAATAAAAGTTCCCAAATGAATATCTCTCAAAGGTAGAGATTCCTTGAAGAATGGTGTTAAGGAATGCAGTCTTTGCATACCCACACGTTATTGAAGTTCTCAGACCTACACACTGATGGTCATGTTAAAGGCTAGAACTCCCATGAATTGTGGGGAAACATAGCTAAGTTCCCATCATGTGTTTTTATGATTTGGCTCCTTTTGACTCTAGAAAATGAGTATGAAATTCATAAAGTACCATAAAATCTGACATAAGATAGTAGAACCTGTGCTCATTGATCTAAATCTTTGTCCATTTCTTGAAGAAAATCTATCAGCATTTTAACACAAAAGTCACAATACTATGAAAATAGACTTTAAATCTGCTCAAGGTCCTCCAGTAAGTTAAGAAAGAACTAAAGAAATACATTTTAGTTTATGAAGCAATTTGGAATAAAACTCATCTTTTCCTCAGACTTAAATAACTGTTAAATATTAGAATATTTTAGAAACAAAACCCAACATTTGGAGATGATGCTTAACATGGTTAGACTTGCCAAATAAATAGGTAAATACAAAAAGGAAAATGTGGAAGAAAAAAAGAAATAATTTAAACTGAAAGAATTTTGGGCAAAAAGGAAGAAAAAAGAAAGCAATTTATGTTTAAAATGGAATTTAAAAATATATAATTCATTGGACCATAAAATACACCTTAACAAATTTAAAAGACTAGAAATCATATAATGTATGCTGTCAGACTTGAATGGAGCTAAACTAGAAATCAGTAATAGCTGGAAAACCTTAAAATATATGGAGATTAAGCAATACATGTCTAAATAAAACAGAGGTTAAAGCAGAAATCTCAAGAGAAATTTCAAATATTTTGAACTAAATTAAAATGAAAATAAAACTATCAAAATGTGTGAAGTGCAGTGAAAGCAGTACTTAGAAGTAAATATTAAAATATATTAGAATAGAAAATATTGGTTAGAATAATATATTAACATATATTAGAAAGAAGAAAGACCTAAAACCAATAATCTAAATTTCCACCTTAGAAAACTAGGAAAAAAGAAGAGTGAACAAAATTCAAAGCAGAAGAAAATAAATATTAAAACTAGAGCAGACATCAATGAAATTGACTGTAGAACAAAACCAAAATCAAGATGTTCTCTATATACCACCAATATCTAGTTAAACAATATTGTCAAAAGAATATTTTATTTATAGTAGATGAAAAAATATAAATTTTTAGTACTAAATTTATAAAAATATACTAAAAATGATACAGCTACATAATTTACTAAATTTTATAAGATAAAAGCTATCAATGTATACTTTCAGAAATTAGCATGATGACATTTTAAGGAACATTAAAATAAAATTTTTATGTTTATTTATTAATTCTTCAAAATAAAATCATTTACTACATCATCAAAAAATAAGATTAATGCAAGGATTGTAGGAAAAAATTAGATAATTTTACTCTTAAATATATTTGAATATAGAATAAAATTAAATTATGAGAAGTGCTGGAATAATTATTAAAATCAATGGAAACCTCCTACATTGATTTAACTATTTACAGTAATTTGATATACAATGAAGATATGACCTTCAAATCAGTGGGCAAAAAAGTAATACTTTATTAATTGACCTGGAACTATTGAAGGAAAATATATAGCATGCTCCTAATTTTGTATAACCTATTAGAAAAAAATGATTGTATGTTTGCAAAGGTATAGTTGTATACAAATAGTAATGGTTACTCTGGATTTTAAAATCATGGATGGTTTATGTTTTGCCTTCTGTCCAAGTTTTCTGCTTTGGAAAAAATTGGTTCAAACAGTAAAACTTGAATTTTGACCTCAAATAAAGAAAAATTAATAAGCATGTAACACTGATTAAAGATGAGGTAGCACAACACAATTAACAGTATTTCTAAAGAGGAACACATTTTAAAACTCAATGGCTGTTGTTTAAAAAATTACAGCAAATGTAGAATGCAGTGTTAAAAGGGTAGTAATTTACTAATACTACTTTACAAAATGGTACGCATAATGGTGCCGTCAAGTTTTATTCCTCTAAAATGCAATGATTTTCAACTTTCAAACTATTTTAATTGGATAAATTCAAGAATCATGAGAGCAATATTCTAAGGCACCTTCTAAAATCATTGACTATCTTGACTATCACTACGGAGCATGCTATTTCCCAAACTAGATTTCACTGTTGCTATGTTGCAGAGGCAGATACTTTAGATGAAGGTGAAAGAATACACAGCCCATCTATAAACTTCAGCTCAAAAGTGCTGAATAACAAGACCAGTGTCCATCGTTGAACCTCCCAGAAGGTATCCAGAGGACAAAAGTAAGGCATGGAATTGGACAACCCCTGTTGGTAACTTACATCCCAAAACAAGAGATTTGATTACCCTTATCATTATCTATGCTTGCTGAGCAGAGCTCCCAAAGCTATTAGTGGTCATAAAATTACCCAGCTGTTTTTTAAATTCAACCATAGTATTTGACTCAGTGACCTTTTCGGTCAATGAATTTCACAGGTTGACTATACACGTTTATAAGGCATTATTTACCTCAATTTGTTCTGAATTTACTGCCTCTTATTTTTTTCAAGTATCTCCTTGTCCTCATTTTATTATGGGAACAAGGTTAAAAAAATGATGTCCTTTGTAATTTTGAATGCTTCAATCAAGGACTTTTCTAAAATATACCAGATTTTAGAATATTTTATTAGGAAAATGAAAAATCTAGCTATATTCCATCTAGTCTCTATTAATATTTTATTCTCACCATGACTTTTTATTACTTGACTGTGAGTTCAATGCCTATTACACCTCATCATTCTATTTCTTTCATATTGTTAACAGCACAAAAATGATAATGGTGAATAAACTTTTCCCCATAAGAAAAATCAAGTGCAATGATTAAACTCTTACTAATACCATGTTTTTCTACTAATTGAAATATTTGTCTTGGTAAAACCAATACAGTCAAAACACTTAAATGTCAAGCTAACTGAACCAGAGCTTTAAAAATTTACCTTCAATAAGGTATTTTGGACATTATCTTATTTAGAACAGATTCTTTTTGCTAGATTGTTAACAGATTCTTTTTGCTAGATTGTTCTGAGTGATTAATCATAGAAATTGCCATATTGAATGCCAGAGATGAGAGTATGATTTGCAGTTTTATGTTCTGCAAACTAAAGCATCAAAGAAATCATTCTGTTGTTAAATAGTGGCTGCTTTGAAAGTTAAAAAAAAAAAAAGTGCACGAGTGTCATTACTTTCCAGCCATAATATTAGTAATTGCTTTGGATTTTGAGTTTAAAATTATTCATTTTGTCCCAAATATACCAAGGGTCTCACTTTAACATTTTGTAGTGGTCCTTCACTGTAGTATTCTTATATTTTTTTAAAAAAATAAAATTATCTTACCTAGGCACTTTATTTTCAACTAACAATTCCTCTGTGGATATAGCCTTAATTCTTGAGTTGATAAAGACAATTACAGATTTGAAAAGAAAAAAAAAACACACAAGATTTTGGAAGAAAAATACTTTTATTTTCATGTTACTTCTTTATTGCAACTATTTCTTTCAGGTCTTTACAAGTCACTTCTTCACTCATCTTTTTAATTGTTCAATCCAAGACTGGTTTTACAGGTTCTTAGGGAAAAACAGTTGAGTGTAGTGCTATTACAGGGGTAACGTTATACAACGAACCAAGCAAAATCACAGATGATTTAAGGAGCTTGTCCCAAGCCATATGACAAATTTTTTTCAAAAGAAAGTTACCAAAGGAGCATATTTGGATTCTGTTTTCAAAACCTTCCGAAACACAACTTGGAGTCAGCAGAGTAGGCTGTGGCTGTGGACTTCGGCACAACTACATATATACATAAAATAATAAATAAACGTGTATTGTTGTTATTTAGTCCTATCTGACTCTTTGCAACTCCATGGACAGCAGCCTGCCAGGCTCCTCTGTCTACGAGATTCTCCAGGCAAGAACACTGGAGCGGGTTGCCATGCCCTTCCTCCAGGGAATCTTCCCTGACCCCTGGCATTGAGTCTGTGTCTGTCTCTTATATATCCTTCATTGGCAGGTGGGTTCTTTACCGCTGGCACCACGTGGGAAGTCCCATGTGTGCGTGTGCGTGTGTGTGTTAGTTGCACTGCTGCTGCTAAGTCGCTTCAGTCGTGTCCGACTCTGTGCCACCCCATAGACGGCAGCCCACCAGGCTCCCCCGTCCCTGGGATTCTCCCGGCAAGAACACTGGAGTGGGTTGCCGTTTCCTTCCCCAGTGTGTGAAAGTGAAGTCGCTCAGTCGTGTCTGACTCTTTGTTACCCCATGGACTGCAGCCTCCTAGGCTCCCCCGTCCCTGGGATTTTCCAGGCAAGAACACTGGAGTCGGGTTGCCATTTGTCCACCTCTTTGTGACCCCACAGACTGTAGCCCTCCATGCTCCCGCGTTCGTGGAATTCTCTAGACAATAATACTGGAGTGGGTAGCCATTCCCTTCTCCAGGGGATCTTCCTGACCCAGGGATGGAAACGGGGTCTTCTGCATCGCAGTCATTCTTTACTGTCCGGGCTTCGCTAATAGCTCAGTTGGTAAAGAATCCGCCTCAACTCCTAGTTTCGATTCCTGGGTGGGGAAGATCTGCTGAAGAAGGGATAGGCTACCCACTCCAGTATTCTTGGGCTTCATTTGTGGCTCAGCTGGTAAAGAATCGCCTGCAATTTGAGAAACCTGGGTTCGATCCCTGGGTTGGGAAGGTCCCCTGGAGACGGGAATGGCTAACTCACTCGTGTATTCTGGCCTGGAGAATTCCATGGACAGTATAGTCCCTGGGATCGCAGAGTCGGACATGACTGAGCGACCTTCTCTTTCTTTACTGTCTGATCTACCAGGGAAGGCTCTGAGTGTGTTACATAAAAGCTACATATGTAACTTGCATCTTTCCCCTGTGTAAAACCCCTTAGCCCAGATTGTGGTTCTTACCTACTGTTTTTCCTCATTATCCAAGATTAATTTTATTGATGATTTCCCTTGGAAATAAGATTTAAAATTTTACCTTTTCATTTATGTTAGGACAGTAATTTAGGCTTGTGTCCTACTAAACCATGTATGTAAGGAGAGGAACCCTGTGTGGTGGCTATGTCTTCATTGGTACTTCACAGTTAATTCATGTAACAATGAAATAGTAAAATTGGCAGCAGCGACATGCTCCATAGAGATAATGTGTGTCCAACAGCCCCTGCAGAGATGTAGTCATGAGGCTGTGGGAACCAGAGACTGCTCCCCCTTTTAAAATTGCTAACATATGCACACACACACATATATGTATGGTGAGTAGTGTGGCTATATTTCAGCAAAGATTCTCTACCTCGATCTTGTGAAGCATTGACTGTATTTGTGTGGAAATGAGCTTCTCGTGGTCCAGAGACAGTTGCAATTGCTTTGTTTCTCAGGAGGCCTTAGACTCCACTGGAGGAAACGTACATTCACTCTCCTAGGCGTCAATCTGTGAGGCTGTGCTAGAGTCTTCCCCTGATAGTTCAAAAGTTCCTCTAATTCATCGAGATCTAACTGCACACAGGATATTTAAATCCCAGAACAAGAAAGGTTTGTGAAGGGGTATATGAAATTGAAAATAGGAAATATGGCCTTGGCTTTGAGTGGATACAGAAAATGAAAGCTAAGCCATTGATTTGATTTTAGATTGTTAAAATTCCTGTGAGAAGAATAAAGTGAGTAGTGTGGTGGGGACCAGACCAGAGCCTTCTGCCTTTGTCGCTAGAAAATGTTAAAATGACAACATTTAGAAAAGCTTCAGAAAACAGATTGTTTAAATTCTTGCAGAAAGAAGTATCCAAGAAGTGGGAAAAAAAATGGAAAGGGAATAAAAGTATGTGGGAGAGAGAGCGAGAAAAAGAGGGAGAGAGAGAGAGGGAGAATATTATAGATCATGGGGAATGCTTAGAAAATTAAAACAAACCAGTATTTCCCAAATGATAGAGAAAAGGCAGAAGACCCTTGAAATTTTCCATTTCTTAAATGACCAAATAAACTTCATTATAAGAAGAAGAAAAAAGATATGTAGACTTAGGTGTACAAAAGAAACTGAGGATTAAATAATATAAAATGTATTTAAACTTGTAGTTCAGTGGTAAAGAATCTGCCTGCAATGCAGGAGACACAGGAGATGTAGGTTTGATCCCTGGGTTGGGAGGAGCCCTTGGAGGAGGGAATGGCAACCCACTTCAGTATTCTTGTCGGGAAAATCCCATGGACGGAGGAGCCTGGTGCGCTATAGTCCATGGGGTGGCAAAAGAGTCAGACACGACTTAGTGACTGAGCATATGTGATTTTATTAATGCTCTTGTTTGAAAAAAATGAGGCATTTTTCTCATATTGCTTGGCTTTGTTTTTTTTTTTTTTGAAAATATTATGCTTAACTGGGCACTATTCATTCATCAAAAGTACCAAGTTTTTTCAATCAATTCTAGAAAATTTTCTTCCATGATTAGAAAACAGTTTACTTGTTATTTTCTGAAGCGTTCCATAAACACAGAGGGATTGTTATTTGCTTGCTATGTTTCAGATACCATTTTAACTGTATGAAAATATTAACATGCTTTGGCCTTGTAGTAATCTGTGACATAGCTAGTGTAATTACATGAGGCATAGACTGACTTATACCTGTACAAATCACTCGGCTAGGAGCAAACCTAGCTTCCAAGCCCATAACTCTGACTCCGGAGTCTTCTGAGCTATGAATCATTACATTAGACCAGCCAGAGAAAACAAGGAAAGAAACCCAATATTTTTTTCTAACGTTATTTCAGCTTTATCTGAACTTGAAAGCAATCACAAACAAATAAAATAACAAAAAAGTTTTGATGTCATAACTAGTACACCAAACAAATAATCAAACAGGTGATCTTACAATGGTTATGCCAGTTCAAATGACCTAAATTTTACACAAATGCTCAAAAACAAACATGATCTAGGTTAGCGCTGGAATTCTTTAAAGCTACAGCTGTTATGTTCAGTTTGTAAATGGCCAGAGGGCCTCCCATCTTTATTTCATGAAAAGTGGAGGGGATTATATATATTATCTGAAAGGATTATATTCATTTTCTGTTACTGATTTCATTGTATTTTAATGTTTCAAAGACATAGATTTAATTAAGACCAGTTAATTTCTGACTCAGACCTACTCCTCCTACCTCTTAAATCTCCGGGGGAAAAAAAAAGAGAGAGAGAGAGAGAGAAGGATTTAAGAAGTGTACATAACTGTTTAACTTTGAACATTTCAGGGGTAAAGAACATCACCCCTCCACAAGGTCAAAAATCCATGTATAACTTATAGTTGGCCCTCTGTAAAAGCAGTTCCTGCCACATCTTCAGGTCTTCATTTGCGGATCATACTTACTACTATATACTATATATTACTACTAAATACTATAGTATTTACTACTGAAAAAAAAACCCAAAACCTGTATATAATGGACCTATGTAGTTAAGCCTATGTTATTCAAGTGTCAGTGGAATATTATACATATCCATTAAATATATTATAATCCTAAAAAAATGTTTGAAAGCTAGGAAAGCAAAGGAAATAAAACATAGAAAAGAGTATTCTGTCAAATTTTTCAAACTACTCAGATTAGGATATTAAAGGCCCTTTGAGGAAGAAGGCCAGGAATGCTTTTCTTCTCATTTTAAGACCTACAATTACATAATCTATTCCTTTGCGATCTTGATGTCCAATCCTTTAATCATCTTCAAGGTCCTCCTATTTATCTTCCCATATACTCTGCTTAATTTTTGCAGGTTGAAGCCTTGTTGCTTTCTTGTTGGAAGCCTTTTTTGATTTCATATTCAAATTATGTTTTAAAAAATCTACTCTCGCAGTAAAAGCTTTCCATGAATAACTTCTTATATTTTTCATTCAGAATTTTTGCTGCAATCCATTGTTGATACCTATTTTGCTAATAAAGACTCAATGTTTCCTTGTAGTTTCTTCAGTCTTAGCTTTTTTATATATTAATTAATTCTACAACACATGCCTGAAAATGCCACCATTTATTTGCAACAAGTTTCAGTTTAAAAAAATCAAAAATTAATAAACATTCAAAAAGTCAATAACTATTAGGTGCATTTTTCATGAGGTTTTTATTATGGCTGTTTTTATTAAGTCTGTATGTAAAGTTTAGCCTAATACAAAACACAATAATCTGTTTTCTTTTACTAATTTAACAAATCTCTATTGTAAGCCTTCTATATGGCTTATGTTGATTAAGGCTCTGAGAATAGAGTCAGAAACAAAACAGGCTTTAACTTGGGAAAAGTGGTAGCCAATTAGGAAAACAAATACAGCTAGCTCATTACTTCAGTTTTCACTGCCTCCTCAGCCTCCCTAAATTAAAACTAGTCAACATTTTAAATGTAAAAAATAAAAGCATAAAGGTGTTCAAAAAATGATACTTAAATTAAAAATGTAATCTTATGTGTGTGTTAGTCGCTCAGTCGTGTCCGTCTCTTTGTGACCCCAATGAACTATATAGCCCAACAGGCTCCTCTGTCCGTGGGATTATCCAGGCAAGAATACTAGAATACTGGGAGTTGGTTGCCATTTCCTTCTCCAGGGGATCTTCCTGACCCAGGGATTGAATCCAGGTCTCTTGTATTGTAGGCAGATTCTTTTACCATCTGAGCCACCAGGGAAGCTCTAATCTTATGGTAGACAAAATTATAATGACTATAATATACAGAGATATCTTAGAATTACATAAGAAAAATCAATTCAAAACGAGCATAGTATATAAGCAGAAGTTTTAAGAAATATACAAAACAAAGATACATTTCAAAATGTGCATTGAAAACAGGAAAAGGGAATTTATGCCTCAACATAATACTAGTAAACCAAATTCCCAACATATAACAAGGATTGTATACTATGACCAGCTGAGATCTATCCCAGGAATTCCAGGTTGTTTTCACATTTGCAAATCAATTAATAGAATATACTATATCAATGGAATAAAGGATAACACATAACCTTCTCAATAGATGCAAAATAGCATTTTAAAACATACAGCTTCCTGTTATGTTAAAAACCTTCAGCATACTGGAAACAAAAGAGAACTGCCTCAGTCTAATAAATGGCATCTACCAAAACTAAATAAATAAAACAATAGCAGCTATCATACTTAATAATGGAAGACTGAACATTATTTCCTGAAAGTCAGAAGGAAGGCAAAGATGCCCACTCTAGCTACTTTTATTTAACATTGAAGGATCTAGAAGGGAGACTTGAAAGAAAGAAAAGAAAGAAAGGAGAGAAAAGGAAAGGAAAGAAGGAAAGAGGAGGGAGGGAAGGTATTGAGATTGGAAAGAAAGTAGTAAAGCTATTTATACTTTAGATAACATGATTTATATATAGAAAACCATAGAGATCCACACAAAAATGAATTTGAGTGAATAATCATGTTCTGCAATATTTCAGGGTATAAGATCAATATACAAAACCAAATGTGTTTCCATATACCAGTAACTAATTGTCTCAAAATAAAATTCAGAAAATAATTCCATTTAAAATAGCATATGCAGATTAAAACTTAGGAATAAGTTAAAAGAAGTCCAAAACTCATACCCTGAAACTACAAAATGTTGTTGAAAATAATTAAATAAGATGTAAATAAATGGAAAGATATCTCATGTTCATGGGTTGGAAGACTTACTATTTTAGATGGTAATATTCCCCAAATTTATCAGATTAAATGCAAACACAAATTCTCAGCTGGATTTTTGAAATTGACTGTAAAATGCAAGTGCCAGCAAAGAACCAATACAAATTTTGAAAAACTTGAAAGACACACACTTCTCAATTTCAAAACTTAACACAAAACTAAAGTAAGCAAGACAATGTAGTAGTATCATGAGGACAGATATATGGATCAATGGAATAGAATTGAGAGTTTAGAAATAAACTCTTACATTTACAGTCAAGCGATTTTTAATGAGTGCCAAAACAATTCATGTGAAAAGAATAGTCTTTTCAACAAATGGTACTTGGACAACTGGCTAGCCACATGTGAAAGAATTAATTTGGACCTCTTTACATCCTACACAAAATATAACTCAAAGTGGATCATGGGTCTAAATATAAATTCCTTGAATAGAATGGCTTTTTCTATTTTGACTGCTGCAGTGAATCCAGTTTGGCTGGCACCACATGAAATTACAAAACAAACTAACAAACAGAGTCTAATGGAAAGAGACAAAAGCCCATTAACAAAAGGCTAATGGAAAGATGATTTACTCACAAGTGAAATTAAGTTGTACAATAACAGTATGTCAAGTATGCTATATCTAGAAAAGTGACTGTATATATGTGTGGAATATTTCTGGAGCAATACCTAAGGAAATATTATGAATATTTACCACGTGTAAGTATGGCTACAAGTAAATGAGTTGGAAGTCATTTTAAATTACAGTGATAAAAATCTAAGCTAAACTGTTAATTGAAGGGAGGAGTGTGATTTTTTTCAATGTATAAACATCAGAATACAAGGCAAATGTACAGATCTGAGGGTATTAGAAATTGTAGATTCAAAGAAACCCAGAATTTTTCTGTCTGACTTTTTAAAAAAATCTGAAACTTTCTTTTGTATTAACATAATTATATCAAATCAACTTCATCCTCAAGGCAAGCTAAGATTAGCATCCAAACCTGGGTTTACTCCCCTATGAACTTATGACCACTGGCTAAAGTCATACAAAATGCAAAGTTGAGGACTATGTGCTTGCCTCAGAAAGAGTCATTTGATGAAGGAAGTTAAAGCATTATGTTTGAATTTGTTTGGGTGATACTCCTACAAATATGGCCATGGAGGAGAGGTCTGCCACCAGAAGATAGAGAGAAGGAATGTTGAGTGGAAAAATAATACATCAAATCTGAAGATGGCTGACACAGAGAAAAATATAAGCCTTTTTGTGTTATTTTTTGTTCTTCATGCCTATATATCACCTTAATCAAAAAATAGAAAACAATCTATAATGAAAAAATATAAGAAACTATCTACCTACCTATATCTGAATCACTTTGCTGTGTACCTAAAACTGACAAAATGTTGTAGATAACTATATTTCAATAAAAATTTAAAAATAAAGAACAGTAGATAAGTAGGGATATATAAATATTTGCCATGCTCAATTAGCAAGATATAGATCCAATCCCTTGAGGCCCTGTTTCAAGATCTGTTTTCTTTGATTCCTTTTACTTTCTCATCCTCATATCCCCCACCTCCTTAATGGTAGCCACCTTGAGGTTTCATGCTTGAAAGAAAACACGTATCCATCATTGGATCTTTGTTTTGAATCAACCGAGAAAGCCTATTGAGTCTTTATTGATGAAATACTCTTTTATCTCTTTACAAAAATATATTTTCCAGTCGGTCAAACCTCTGAAAGATTTTCTATTTCTTTCTAGTTCTGCTGACAAGTTGTTTAATTCTTCTTTAATGATGTTTCTCTATTTTTAATACTTTGCCCAGCACAATGAACAGTAGTCAACACACAAAGCAGTGTGCCTCCCACGTTGCATCAGGCAGTCATTTTATTGTTGCGCCTGGGCATAAAATGGGTTGCCACCTTTTGAGCTTCTGATTGGTTTCTCCACTGCTTTTGCCAATTGCTACACCAATGCCACATATTTATAAAACGTACAGCAGCATTTAACTTCAAGTTAGCAAGGACGGACAGGCTTATTACAAGAACAAATAAGCCTTATAAACATGGTAGCTTAAAACTTTAAAAAAGATTTTTTTTTCCTCTCTCTTACCTCATGATCTAGTGTGAGTCACTATGTGAGTCCATCTTCTGTTGATGCAGTCTGGACCACGATGACTCTAAGTTCACCACAGCAGAGAGTGCGACGAAGGAAGTACATGCATTTTTCACTTCATCTGTGTAAAAATGCCCCTTTTCACTTCTGTTCACATTTCCCTTGCCAGAACTAGTCTAATGGCCCTTATAAAGAAATATAAGGATATTCTATGATTACAAACAATTTTTTCATGTCTCTAATGATAATAAATTTTCTAGAAAAGTCCTGTTTCTTCCCAAGCATTTTTATATTCTCTTTTTAATTTTACAGAATGATTTCTATTCTCAATGCTCTTGTACAGTATTCCCTTTCTAATCATAACCCCATACTCAGTGGTTTCTTTTTATGTTAGTTCTGGGAATATAGAAATCAAATAAGAAATTGCTACTGACTTCCCCTTCTGCACCAACTACATTTTCTCTAGAGAGACTAGTTATGCCTAAAGCAGTCCTCTCTGGAATCTTGACTCTTTTCATTCCGTTTCTATCCATTTGTGTGTTGCTCTCAATAAATCTTCAAGGAGGCATCTGTAATGTAAGGAAAGACTGTGAGACTTGATTTGAGTAGCATCTTAACATGTAGCTCACTAGATCTGTTAACACTGAACCAATCATTTGATTCTTCAAGTTTTAAAAGTCCTTTTTCTTAGAATGAGAATAGTTAATTTAATAATAAATTAATTAGGATATTATGGATGTAAAAAAGATAATATATGTAAAAGTGCTATATATTCTATAAAATACTATATAAAAGTGTTTAACTTTTAAGTTGTTAAACAATAGTATTAAATATGTGTGGTTTAGTTGGCTAATTAAAGACAATATTAAAATCATTGCCTGCATTCCCCAAATGTACCACACTGATTTTTAAAACAGTTCTATTGAGATAAAATTTGCATATTATAAAACTAATCCCTTTTTTAAGAGTACAGTTTAGTTGTCCTGTTTTTAATATATCCATAGAATTGTGCAACCATCACCACTGTCTACTCTTAGAACATTTTCGTCTGCCCCCCAAAACCTATATTCCCCTTAGCAATCATTTCTCATTGTCCACTGGACATTTCGTATAAATGGAATCATACAATATTTGCTCTTTTGTGACTAGCTTCTTTCACTTGGCATTATTGTTAAGAATCTGTCAAATTCATAATTGTTAAGTAGAGCACAGCGTGCCTGATGGTGAAGGGAACAGTGGTCACCACAACGTGATCAACAACAGACCACAGGAGAAACTGAAATGGAAATTTTGTTACTCGTAGATCCGGAGGAAGTACCCACCATGTCTCATGGGTCCACCTAGAGGGATGGAGGCAGAGTGGAGACAGAATAGGACCTGGGGTATATGTTTTTATTAGGCTCCATGGGTGTAGTGTTTGGGGGTTCTTGGGCTAAGGTCAAATTGGTCACTTCAAGCCAAAAGAACCCCTAATGGTCTTACCTAAAGTGAATAAGGTGAAGGCTCTGGAGGCAGGGGAGACTTAAATACCAGGAATGATGGGGGAGTCATATCAGGAACTTACACTTGCCTGTGACTCTGTGGGCTGCTACCGGAGCATGTACTATGGCTTGAGAGGCTAGTGGCAGTTTAAGGTCCTCACAGGCTGCCAGGGCACCAATACCCTAGAGTAGTTTAGCTAAGCTTTCAGCCGTTATGTTTTCAAGGTTCACCTATGTTGAAGCATGTTTGAATAACTGCTGGAGGAAAGTGCCAGAAGTTAGAGCAGATCAGTCTGTAAATTAAACACATAAAATTTCTCTTTAGGCTACATAGCTTGTTCTGTGACTTGAATAATTTTACTTCTCAAATTTATTCTATTATACTTTAGGTTCTTAAATTGTTATTTGTGTGGAATTGGAAATGGCCGACTGCTAACTGCCATGTAATCACAGGCCAGGGTCGAAAGCAGCTGACACGTTTTGACATCTCTCAGGCTTGACTCAGAAGAAAAATTCTATTTCTATTCCTCATTCCAAGATGTTTAACTTTCGATCAAATGCATTTGAGTTGTTTTTTATAACTTTAGGAGTCATGAGGAGGGAACAAATATTTTCATCTTCTAAATCTAGGAAATAAAATAACAAATAGTTACACAAGTAGGAAGCTGAGAATTTATAAGAGCCTACATATTTAAAATTTTAATTTCCTGTCTTAAAAATAAAAAATGTTTTATTTTCTCTGATAGCTTGCTAACCATGTCTATTAACCTACTCTTAGAGCAGATGGATTTTTCTTTTCTGATTCAATATGATTTACTACCAAAAGCCCAGAGACAGAATCTGTGGGGTTCAGTCTTAAAAAAAAAAAAGTGGCCTATTTTCTATGAAATTCTGATTCTTTGTAATAAAGAATTGATTCTTCTTTCAAAAATATCTGGAAATTCCTCATTTCTCTCCTTTTTAGCCATAACTCTTATTGTTGTCATTCTCTTATGTGACTCCCTGCTTTTGTTAACTTAGTATACGATATACAATAGATGTCATATATTATATATATACATATATATATATATATCTTAAGGGTTTTAAAATGTAAAAGAAAGTTATCAGCATTTATTAGTATGTGACAGTATACAAAGAAAATTTTACTTTAATAAAATTTCACATATGTAGTTTGTAAGTTTTGACAGATACAAAAATGGCTGGATATGTGCTATTCTTGTATTTGGATGAATACCTCCCAAAAGCCCAGATCATATCAGATTAGGTTCACATAAAATAAAATGCACACATCAGGCAAGGATACATCAAATTCTTTTCTTTTTGTAACTATCCAAAAGCTAGTTAGATTCCCTAGTGGCTCAGATGACAAAGAATCTGCCTGCAATGTGGGAGACCTGGGTTCGATCCAAGGGTAGGGAAAATCCCCTGGAGGAGTGCATGGCAACCCATTCCAGTATTCTTGCCTGTAGGTCGTTATGGACAGAGGTGTCTGGCAGGCTGCAGTCCATGGTGTTGCAAAGAGTCAGACATGACTGAGAGACTGCTGCTGCTGCTGCTGCCAAGTTGTTCCAGTCGTTTCCGACTCTGTGAGACCCCATAGACGGCAGCCCACCAGGCTCCCCTGTCCCTGGGATTCTCCAGGCAAGAACACCTGAGTGGGTTGCCATTTCTTTCTCCAATGCATAAAAGTGAAAAGTGAAAGTGAAGTCGTTCAGTTGTGTCTGACTCCTAGCGACCCCATGGACTGCAGCCCACCAGGCTCCTCTGCCAATGGGATTCTCCAGGCAAGAGTACTGGGGTAGGATGCCATTGCCTTCTCTGGACTGAGAGACTAAGCACACACAAAAACTAGTTTAGCTCACAGAAAAGCCATATCCGGACTTGAACTAGATATAACCTTTTTGAAGACCTGGAGAGCTTTTTCCCTTCACTATATACAGGTATAGCCATGCATCTTGGTTTCAGTAAGAGACGCAACTGGGAATAATTTGAAACACCATGAGTAAGGCAGTTTCTGAGATATTTATAACTAAACCCAAACCTGGAAGTACTAAAACTCCTATGGGAAAAGTCTGATCTTTTACAATTTTCTCCAGAATGAAATACAGAATTATTTCAATTTAAATCATTTTGGAAGGGGGACTATGCTTTTTCCTTCTTTCAAGAGTAGTTTTTATATTTTAATGCCTAAAATAATCAATTGCTGATAAAAGACCTTGCTGACTAAGCATTTAACTTAAGTTCTCAAAGTTTAAGTTCAGCATTCAGCGCCTGTAGTGTCATTTGACTATAATAAGGTTAAAAGAAGGTTTGAATGCAACTATCTGAATTCATTATGAAATGAACTCACTATTGCTTCTATCAGATGAATACAAAAGAGAAGTAGATAGCATTCAACCAGAATAACACATCAATAATAGATGCCTTAGAGAATTTATAGGATCTTGTTTTATTAAGTTAGATTTGGAGGGATTTGTTTGTTTGCAGCCACTGGTAAATGTTGCAGCTAGAATATGGGCTGAATCAATCATTTTAGCATGTTGAGAGCTCAGTTTTGTGTTGTTTTTCCCTAATTGTTTCATGAAACATTGAGGGATATCTATTTAACATATATTCATTAAGTTACTAAGTTTAAGCACTCTGAACAGATACTTTCAAGAACACAGTGAAAAGCCAAAATAAAGCAATATGATAAATCCATCCACCCAGTACATAATAGAACTGCTAAAATAATTCAAAATATAGAGCTTCCTTTTGGCTGGATAGTTGCATTTTTGGAAGACTTCTGGAAGAAGTAAAATGATGACTAAGGCCTTAAATTTCTGTGGCTACTATTTCCATGAATGAAACTGACACAAAAGTGCTTTTAAGGAAAAGATTGAGTGCTGAGATTTTAAAATATGAAATATGGGTTTTAAATGTGGCCAAATAGTCAATTAAAAGGAAATGGTTTTAGGGACCATGGGCCATTTTGAGTAGAACCATTAGAGATCAAATTGCCAACGTCCATTGGAAAAAGCAAGAGAGTTCCAGAAAAACATGTACTTCTGCTTTATTGACTACGCCAAAGTCTTTGATTGCATGGATCACAACAAACTGGGGAAAGTTCTTAAAGAGATATGAATACCAGACTACCTGACCTGCCTCCTGAGAAAACTGTATGCAGGTCAAGAAGTAACAGTTAGAACTGGACATGGAACAACAGACTAGTTCCAAATAGGGAAAAGAGTCCGTCAAGGCTGTATATTGTTACCCTGCTTATTTAACATATCCAGAGTACATCATGTGAAATGCCAGGCTGGATGAAGGACAAGATAGAATCAAGATTGCCAGGAGAAACATCAATAACCTCAGATATGCAGATGACACCACACTTATGGCAGAAAGTGAAGAGGAACTAAAAAGCCTCTTGATGAAAGTGAAAGAGAAGAGTGAAAAAGTTGGCTTAAACTCAACATTCAAAAAACGAAGATCATGACATCTGGTCCCATCACTTCATGGAGAATAGAGGAAGAAACAGTGGAAACAGTGACAGACTTTATTTTGGAGGCCCCAAAATCACTGCAGCCAAGAAATTACAAGATACTTTCTCCTTGGAAGAAAAGCTATGACCAACATAGACAGCATATTAAAAAGCAGAGACATTACTTTGCCAACAAATGTCCGTCTAGTCAAAGCTATGGCTTTTCCAGTAGTCATGTATGGATGTGAGAGTTGGACTATAAAGAAAGCTGAGCATCGAAGAATTGATGCTTTTAAACTGTGGTGTTGGAGAAGACTCTTGAGAGTCCCTTGGACTGCAAGGAGATCCAACCAATCCATCCTAAAGGTCCTGAATATTCATTGGAAGGACTGATGCTGAAGCTGAAACTCCAATACTTTGGCCACCTGATACAAAGAGCTGACTCATTTGAAAAAACCCTGATGCTGGGAAAGATGGAAGGTGAGAAGAGAAGGGGATGACACAGGATGAGATGGTTGGATGGCACCACCACCTGAATGGACATGAGTTTGGACAAACTCTAGGAGTTGATGATGGACAGAGAAGCCTGGCATGCTGTAGTCCATGAGATTGCAGTGTCGGACACTACTGAGTGACTGAACTAAATTAACAGCTCCTGACAAGGGTTTGGGGCAAGTAATATTTTTAATATAAGAAGAGTTGCAATCTAAGAAAATGCTAAATTATAATTCTTAGATACCAGATACCATCTATATCTTTTATAGCTAATAGGTCTTCTTTACACTTGTAACTCCCAAATCTAAACTTACAAATCTGACTCCTATCTAGATAGCACCTCAATGTCTTCTACTTTGGAGGTCCTGAATAAACATTTATGGGGAATTAACGAGTAAATAAACAAGTGACAAAAGAGTGAATAAATATACCTGAAGTGGAAAGTAGTTTATGTGGTGTGTTTTAGAATGAGATGGGAGAAAGAAAGGTAATATGAAAATCATTCACTTTGTGTTACTGGAGCGTTATTTCATTGACAAGGAAAACACCTAAGTATAATTCCTACTCCATTCTGATACTTCTGTTTACAGCAAAATTTGTTAGAACGATTGCCGTGAAATCATTGCTTATACTTCCGGTTTCTGAGTCTAACTTCAACTCCCATCTATTGGGTTCTCATTGGCCTCACTTTGTTGAGAGTTTGCCAAAATCTCTGTGTGGCCAAATGTAATGTTTTTAACTCATCTTGTTATCCTTTCAAAAGTATCTGAGACCTGTTCTTCTAGAAATACTTTGTCCTTTCATCTGGTTCTATCGTATCATGTCACTCTGATCTGTCTCCCAGACCACTCTTTCTAGGTTCTTTATTTTCTTGTCTTTCACCCTTATTTTTTTCAGTGTCCCATTGCTACATCCCACTTTTTTTTTTTCTTTTGATGCTTGAATGTAGACCTGCAGCTTTAAAGTGGTTCTCCATATTTATGATTTCCAAATCAAAACCTACAAATCCGAGCTTTCTGCAGAAGTTAAAAAAATGTATATATCCAACTCACTACTTGACACAACCACTGAGATATAAACTAGCATCATGGTCTCAAAATTCTTCATTTACCCCATCAAAAGTATTTGCCTTGTTCTTCTCTAATTCTTGAGTGTTAATCACAATCAGCTCAGTTGAACAAGGTTAACACTTATGCATTTCCCTTGATAGTTATTTTTATTTCACTCCCTAAATCCAACTAATGATCCACTTCCATCAATTATAATTCTAAAAACTATCCCAAATTCATTCACTTCTTTTCATATCTACCATTAATACTCTTGTCCAATCTATCAACATCTTTCATTTAAACTACTGTAGTTAACTCATGAGTGACTTCCTCGATTTTGTGATTCTTGCACCGCAATCCACTATTCATACAGTAACCACAAAGAGTTTTAAAATCACAGGCAGTTATTGCAATCCTTTTGCTTGCCAACCCTCAATGTTTTATCAATTAGTTTGTACTTCTGTTATAATAAATTATCACAAATTCAGTGGATTAAAACAAGACAAATATATCATCTTACAGTTTTGGGTGGGACATCTTAACACAAGACTTCCTGGACTAAATTCAAAATATTGGCAAGTCTCTCTTCTTCTATGGAGGCTCTGAAGGAGATTTATTTCCACGTCCTTTGTAACTTCTAAAGACCACCCACATTCCCTGGTTCATGGTCTCTTCCTCCATCCTCAGAGCCAACAGCATTTTTTCTGCTTGCGCCATTTTTCACAGCCATAGCTTCCTCTGACTCTCTCCTTCTGCCTTGCTCTCCTTGGCAAGGATGCTCGTGATTATACCAAAAATGCAGGTTTATCTCCTTACCTTGAAGTCAGTTGATCAGCCACCCTAACTCCATCTGCAACCTGATTTCCCTTCGCCATGTGTGTAGCACATTCAATTTCCACAGATTAGGATGTGGAACTCTTCAAAGGCCCCTTATTCTGGCCCACGCAGCATCACATTACAACAAAATATAAAGTTTTTACTCTAGCTTCCAAAGCATTAGCTGCTCAGCATGTCCAACTCTGTGTGACCCCATGGACTATATAGCCCTCCAGGCTCCTCTGCCCATGAAAGTCTCCAGGCAAGAATACTGGAATGGATTGCCATTCCCTTCTCCTACCTTATCTAGGCTTTTCTTACTATGTCCAAATTACTCCCTTTATACCACTGTCCCGGTCACATTGTCTTTCTTTCTATTCTTCAGGGAGAACAAACAAAATCCACGCTAGCCCCTCCACCTTCCAAACTAGCTGTTTCTCTGGTTGTATGCCCTACTCTACCTTCATATAGCCAACTCCTTATTGTTTACATCTCACCTTAAATTTTGCTTTTTCAGAGATGGTTTACTATACCAGTATATATAAAGAAACTGTCCATATATTATCACACAATTAAATACAAATTCTCTATCAATCTCTGCTTTTTTCTTGTTTATAAATGTATTTTTGTGTCAATTAACTTCTCTCAAGCACACACAACACCCACATACTTCTATGCTCTAGTACAGGTGTTGGTAAACTCCTTTGCTTATTGAGAATTCCTCAGTGACATTCCACTGCTAAGAACAGATTCCCAAGACCCAGCAAACTCCCTAAAGGGTTGGATAAATCTTTTATCTTTTTACTTCTACTTCTTTGCCTTTTAACTTCTTAACTTTAATACTGGGTTGAGAGGTAATCTTATTCATGAAGCCTTCTCTAACTGTTCAGCAATACCTTGTGTATATTTTAGTCATCACCTTTCAATGGCATTACAATTTTCTGATCAAAGGATTAATACCGTAATAGTAGACAAACACATTGAGATCATGAATAATACTGTATTTATTTTTGTGTCTCTGGCACTTAATCTATTTCTCACCCATAACAGATATTCAATAAATGTCTACTGAACAACTGTGGGCTTGTTCTCTGAGCTTTGTTTCCTTGACTTCTCTATGGAGGTTGATAGTGCACTGGTGTTGCTAGGACAAGAAGTTGTATTAAGCATGTCTTCTAGGTCCTCTTTTGCTTCTATTCAACTCACAACTATAAACAGAAATGGAAATACAAGCATAAATAAGAAAAATATAAATATGTATCATTTAACCATTCTCATTATAGTCACCTGCTAACTTTTCCTTTATCTGCTGCTTCTACCTTCCTGGGACTTCCTGGGTGGCTCAGATGGTAAAGTGTCTGCCTACAATGAGGGAGACCCAGGTTCGATCCCTGGGTTAGGAAGATCCTCTGGAGAAGGAAATGGCAACCCACTCCAGTAGTCTTCCCTGGAAAATCCCATGAACAAAGGAGAGCGGTAGGCTACAGTTCATGGGGTTGCAAAGAGTCAGGCATGACTGAGGGACTTCACCTTCACTTTCGCTTTCTACCTTCCCACTCAGGGCATCATTGTGAGGAACTTCAGCATTTGTATAAATATCACAATGTGGGGAGGAAAAGTCGAATCCTAAGATAAGTATTTAAGCTTAAAATAGCAAGTTAGAAAAAGAAGAGAATTGAATCACTAAAGGAAATATTTACAAGCTAGCTAGCTACCCTTGAATGCTGAAACTTAATTCCACTGGAGGAATTCTATGAACTAGGACAAAACACACACAGAGCACTATACCATCCAAGGGGTGAGGGATCTAGTCCCTCACTGGTTGAGAGCTTTAAGGAGAAGTGTTAGTTGCTTAGTCATGTCTAACTCTTTGCGACTCCATGGACTATATCGTCTGTCCATGGAATTCTCCAGGCAAGAATACTGGAGTGGGTTGCCATTCCTTTCTCCAGGGGATCTTCCCAATCCAGAGATTGAACCCAGGTTTCCCACACTGCAGGCAGATTCTTAACCATCTGAGCCCCCAGGGAAGCCCATGGAAGAAGGGAGGTATTAATTTCCCAGCACTTCCATCCTACCTCACAGATGGCAAAGCAGGCTCCCAAAGATAGGGATAGCCCCAAGCTAAAATAAAGGTACAGGGATTGGCAGTTATAATACGTAAGGCTGGCCATCGGTCCTGGAGAAGAAGTGGGGCAGGGCATTGCAGGGTCAGTTACAGTAGACAGCAGTTATACCATGTTAGCCTCACATTTGCTGACATCATGAGTTCTGTTTACATTCACTTGCATGTTACTGCACACACCAATGATTGTAGCTACAATTTTGTCCTTGTCATTGCCCAGAACTTCTCTACTTTTGAAGTATAAATTCTAGTAGCTTATTTCTGAATACAATTTCTTATCCTTCTGATTTTCTGACTCATTTCCATAAGACCAATCCCTAACTTTACAATGCCCATTTTAGCAGCTCCCTTGTAGCTTTGATTCCATTACTGTAACACTGGCCATTTATGGGACACCATTCCTATTTTAATGTATTGGCAACACCATCATTCCTTTACCTCATTGCTCTTTGATTTCACATACTCTCCAAATACCCAATCATGGATAATTTTCAGCATCTAATTTCTCAGCACCTATACCTTCCTGATGTATATTGCAAAAAGAAATCTAACAGTGTAGATTGAGGCATTAGAGATTTTTGATTTACTCATAGCTGAGCCCTTCATACTATTCTGCAATCTTATTACACGTACTTAATCATCAACACCTATTTCTCTCAAAAGCTATGTGAAAGTTTTATTTCCTTAACCTCTAAATTCTTCCATTCTGTCTCCTCAAATATTAGACTTATTTTTTATTTCACGCAGAAAAATCAAGACTAATTTTTTGAAGCTTTCAGCTTCTTATCTGCCTACAGCGTATGTCTATTTACTTCTACCAGTACCTTCT
Source organism: Ovis canadensis (assembly GCF_042477335.2). NCBI lineage: Eukaryota > Metazoa > Chordata > Mammalia > Artiodactyla > Bovidae > Ovis > Ovis canadensis. The sequence goes on along the minus strand of NC_091250.1, from coordinate 36,942,499 downwards.
GATAGTTTCTGATGAAAATGAGTCTCTGCCACTCTGAGGCTAAATCTCTGGTTATTTCCCCCATTTTTTGACTTTGCTCATCATTTCTTCCAAGTTTTTCTTGGATATTCTATTTATTCTTACATATTGATCCCCTCTAAGCGTTTAAACACACATGGGCTTTCCATTTCACAGAAACTCATAAATAAGCAAGATAAATACCAAACAAACCATGATATAGCGTCCCCTATAACAGCTTCCTGATGGTCTTTTCTTTTTCTGTTGTTGTTTTTTTGTTTAGTTTTTAAAGTCATTACAACCTCATCATCTTCACTTTTTAAACTTTGGTCCACTACTAAACACATCACCTTTTGATTTGCACCTTCACTGCTTTAGTTTGATAAGGTGATTCATGACAACTATAAATTTATGAGCACTTTGCAAGAATTAACTTCATTGGCTATCTTCGTGGCATATACCACTATTGCTTACTTTTTTAACACTTTCGCCCATGATTCTTATGAAAATATCATTTTCAGAACTGTTTCATTTTGGCTATCCCTCAGACATCTTTGTATAGAATCTAATTTCATTGTTAGCTCTTTAAAAGTTGATGTCCTTTTTACTTGTGTCCTTGATAATCTCTACCTATAACCTTGGTTCTCTATTCACTCAGCTGTCCCAAAGCTGTGATTTTAAATACCGCTATGCTACTACTTTCAAGGGTTTATATCTCCAGCCCAGAACCTACCAAACACACTAGCTATCTTTTGAAAAATTCTAATTATGTACAGCATGAAGATTATACCTTTTTCTCTCATAGACAGTTTCTAAATGAAAGACTAAAGCAATGCCCCAGTTTATACCTAAAGGCTCTTGTAGGTATATGTTTGACTCGTAGTCACCTATTATTTATTCCTTTTTGTAATCATTCATTTACTTTCCAGTAAATTTTTATTTAGCTCCCACTGTATACTGAGCAACTTCTAGATGTTGATTTTCTAGATGCTGATGGTCAAAGGCCTTACTCTCTAAGAATAGGAATTGACAACTAATGCCCATGAACCAAAACTATCTCACAGTCTTCTTTGGTTATTAAAATTTTATCCAAAACAGCCACTCACTTGTTTATATATCGTTTACACCTGGTTTTATACTGCAAAGACGCATGCACACATGCTAAGTCACTTAAGTCATGTGTGACTATTTGCAACCTTATGGAGGGTAGCCCGCCAGTCTCCTCTGTCCATGAGATTTTCCTGGCAAGAATACTGGAGGGGCTTGCAATGCCCTCCTCCAGGGGGTCTTCCAGACTCAGGGATGGAACCTGCGTCTCTTATGTCTCCTGCTTTGGCAGGTAAGTTCTTTACCACTAGCGCCACCTGGGAAGCCCATTGCAATGATAGTTTAGTAACTGTAAGAGAGACTGCATATCCCAAAGCCTAAAATAATTACTATCCATCCCCTTTACAAAAGATAATACAATGAGGCTGGAGTACAGATGTACCATTCTGAATGGAGAATATATTTGGTTAAGACTTTTTAAGGAAGAAAAGTTAAGGTCAGGTGAAAGATGGTGAGGGCCTCAACTATTGTAGTGAGAATACAAGTGAAAAATACACATATTCCAGAAATATTTCATAAATAAAGTTAACAGGATTTAGTCATTATTTGGTTTTAGTGGTGATGCTTGGAGAGGTAAGAATTAAGTAGACTTCTTGGGTTTCTTATATTGGTGGAGAGTGATGCCAATAACAAGGAAAGCAAAGTAACAAGTATAGTCAGGTTTAGAAAAAGTGAAAATCTGAATAGGAACGAGATACTACTAGTTTTACTTGTAGGGACACTGAGCAAAACTCCTCCTAAAAGCACTGATGGACTTTTTGAGTATACAAGGGTTTCTTTAGCTTTTCAATTAATGAAACTTTTAGTTATTTAGCATGTCAATCATACTCACTGAATTGTTTTGTATTAATATTTCTTTACATGACAGATTTCAACCCACGCTGTGTGAGTGATAGAAATATACTATGTAATTATAATCATGACAAATAATGAAGAAACACAAAAGCACTGTGTGAAAGAAAGGAAAACAGACTTAAATAACAAAACCTAGAGTTAATTTTAGGCTTTGACACTCATTTGATAAGTGCCCTCTGGCAGGAAACTAGATCTCAGTTTCCTTACATGAAAAGAGGGATTATAACAATAATACCAGTGGAGAAACAATATATGAAAAGTGCTTTGAAAAATCATACAAAACTATATAAGTGCAAATTATCATTATTGTAACAAGTTGAATTTACACAGAATATGACTTAAACATATCAAAACTGCTGATCTTGATAACACATTTGCCCATATACATGAAAATACATACACATATAGGTGCAAAACTTGAAACATAGAATTTTCTATCCCCATGAATATATTTGAATTCTTAGTGTATATGTGCATGTCTATTTTCCTTTCTTCATTTATTCATTTATTTCACAAATATTTATTATTAACTTCTAAAAGTCCACTATTTTGGTGCTATGGATATAGCAGTAGACTATGAGATAGTTTCCCTTCACGGAGCTTACACTCTATTTCAAGAAGACAGATACTGGGAGATGGAAGCTCAAGAGGGAGGTGATAGATGTATGCTGCTGCAGCTGTTAAGTCGCTGAATTGCCTTGTGTACCGCAGAAACCAATACAACATTGTAAAGCAACTTTCCTCCAATTAAAGAATAAATTAAAAATGAGAAAAGACAGATACTAAATGAAATAAAATATATATTATTTATATATTTAAATTGTTGTTAGGAAAAATTAAACAAGAAAGATAGAAAGTTCTGGGGGCTGTGAAGCCTTGACAACTTTAAATAATTTAGCATGCAATCCTCAAAGAGGAAGAAAGAAAAAGGGACATTTGAACAAGGAAGTAGCCATCCAGATGGATAACAAGTAAGCTCAAAGTGTTTGAGGGACGAACATGGGATTTTTAGAAACACCAAAAGAGGCAATATGGCTGATTACAATGGATAAGGATATGAGATTAGAGTTTTAAAGGGGTGAGGCTGAGGAATTCAGGCAGAGTTTTTAACACAGTTCCTAAGAAGATGGCTATTAGAATTTACTATTGCCATCTTGTTAATTGTATTCTGGCACAACTACCAAGATGGGATACAGAATAAGAAAAAAATCTAAATGTATTGCCAATGTATTAAACACCTTCAAAAAGGGAGTAAGGCCATCAAGTTCTGATCCAAGTAACTGAAAATGAGTGTAATCTGTAAAAGCAAAGTCAAAAGAAACTGTATATAAATACTACAGTTTAAAAACCCCCATATGCAAGACAGCGAAAGAGACACAGATGTGTAGAACAGTCTTTCAGACTCTGTGGGAGAGGGCGAGGGTGGGATGATTTGGGAGAATAGCATTGAAACATGTATATTATCACATGTGAAACGAATCGCCAGTTCAGGTTCGATACATGATACAGGGTGCTCAGGGCTGGTGCACTGGGATAACCCAGAGGGATGGGATGAGGAGGGAGGTGGGAGGGGGGTTCAGAATGGGGAACACATGTACACCCATGGCAGATTCATGTGCATGTATGATAAAACCAATACAATATTGTGAAGTAATTAGCCTCCAATTAAAATAAATAAATTTATTTTTAAAAACTTGTTGCTCGTGGAAGTGTGGGTTAACAGTTCTGAAAACATACATGTATACTTTAATTGAACAATTTAGTAAATTTGTGGTGGGTGGTGAAAGCCAGATTTATCACTGCTGGAGTTGGAGGTTACAGTTGAGCAAGGGAAGAAGGCTAGAATGTTCTAGATGATAAAGAATGAGAGTCAGATACATCAGAATCCACTCATTTCTATTTACTACAGATAGAGATGGTAATGAGTAGAAATATTTATGGACATATGTATATACATAGGTTACTATACATATGTATTACTGCTTGCTCTTTTAGTTGAGAGGGCTTCAGAGCAATAATCTCTGAGCAGAATTGAGCACACCTAGCACTCAGAACTCAATTTCTAATGCCATTTCCCAGTAAGGAACCACAATTCCTTGGAGAAATGCTAATTCTAGAGCCATGAGAGGAAATATATGAGAGGAAATATATAAGATGAACCTGGAACATTTTATAATGCCAGAAAATACTTTTTAAAAAATCCAAAAAGTCTACACTAATGAGTATGTCAAAGGAATACATGACCAAATTGAGAGAATCCCAATGTCTAAAGCAGGAAAAATGTGAGCAATAAAATAAATTGGATCATGGCTCAAAGTAAAAACCATATATTCATGAATCCACAGGAAGAAATGATTGCATACGTAAATGTGGGAATTGACAAATGTCTCATGAAAAATTCCAAATAATTTGTGTAGATATTCCACCCTTGAAGCATAGATTTTCTCTGTGTAAGTTGGCCTGTATATAGTGATTTTCTTCCAAAGAGTACAGTATGGAAAGGAGGGAAAAAAAGATTAACTGAACAGTGCAGAAACCTGACAAACACAACCTCAAGCTACATAATCAAAGTCAACATCAACAGTGATAGAGCAAGTAAGTTTATAGTGTGTACCTTGAAATGATGTGATGAGACTGGCAATTCAACTCTGTGGTCTTCCTTCCAAAACCACATAACCCTCATCTAATCATGAGAAAAACCTCAGACAAATCCCAATGGAGAGAATTTCTACAAAATACCTGTCCTGTACTCCTGAAAACTGTCAAGGTCATCAAAAACAAGGAAAGTCTGAGAAACTGTCTTGGGAAAGAAGAAACCAAGAAGACATACAACGAAATGCAATGTGGTGTCTTAGATGGGATCCTGGAACAGAAAAGAACATTAGGAAAAAGCTACAGAATTCTGAATACAGTATAAACTTTAATTAATGATGATGTATAAATACAGGCTCATTTCTAACAAATATATTCTATTAATATAAACTATTAATAGTAGATAAAACTAGTTGTATGGTTCACAGTAATTCTTATATTACCTTTACAATTTTCAGGTTAAATATAAAATTAAACTTTTATTTTTATTTATTAATTTAATTTTTAATTGAAGGATAAGTGCTTTACAGAATCTTGCTGTTTTCTGTCAAATCACACCATGAATTGGTTATAGGAATACATGTATCTCCTCCCTTTTGAACCTCCCTCACATCTCCATCATCCCACCCCTTTGATACGAAGACCGTGTTTGAGTTTCCTGAGACATGGAGCAAAAGCTCGTTGACTATCATTTTACATAAGGTAACGTAAGTTTCCATGATACTCTCTCCATACACCTCACTCCCTCCTGTTGGATATCTATTTTACATATGGAAATGTAAGTTTCCATGTTACTCTTTCCATACCTCTCACCCTCTTCTCTCCTCTCCCCATGTCCATAAGTCTGTTCTCTATGACTGTTTCTTCATTGCTCCCCTTCTGTATATATGCATTAGTATACATATTTATCTTTCTCTTTCTGACATAGTTAACTCTGTATAACAGGCTGTAGGTTCATCCACCTCATTAAAATGGACTCAAAGGCATTTCTTTTTATGACTGAGTAATATTCCATTGTGTATATGTACCACAACTTTACCCATTCATCTGTTGATGGACATCTAGTTTGCTTCCATGTTACAGCTACTGTAAATAGTGCTGCAGTGAACAATAGGATACATGTGTCTTTTTCAATTTTGGTTTCCTCAGGGTATAAGCCTAGGAATGGGATTGCTGGGTCATATGGTGCCTTTATTCCTAGGTTTTTAAGGAAACTCCATACTGTCTTCCATGGTGGCTGTATCAATTTACATTCCCACCAATAGTGCAAGAGTGTTCCTTTTCTCCACATCCTCCCCAGCATTTTTTGTTTGTAGACTTTTTGATGATAGCTATTCTGACTGGTGTGAGGTGGTATCTCATTGAAGTTTTGATCTGCATTTCTCTGATAATGAGCAATATTGAGCATCTTTTCATGTTTGTTAGCCATCTGTATGTCTTCTTTGGAGAAATGTCTCTTTAGGTCTTTTTCCCACTTTTTGATTGGGTTGTTTGTTTTTCTGGTATTGAGTTGTATGAGCTACTTGTATATTTTGGAAATTAATCCTTTGTCAGTTGTTTCATTTGCTATTATTTTCTCCCATTCTGAGGGTTGTCTTTTCACCTTTCTTAGAGTTTCCTTTGCTGTGCAAAAGCTTTAAAGTTTAATCAAGCCCCACTTGTTTACTTTTGGTTTTGTTTCCATTACTTTAGGAGATGGATCATAGAGGAACTTGCTTTGATTTATGTCTTCAAGTGTTCTGCCTATGTTTTCCTCTAAGAGTTTTACAGATTCTGGTCTTAGATTTAAGTCTTTAATCTATTTTGAGTTTACTGCTGTGTATGGGGTTAGGAAGTGTTCTAATTTCATTCTTTTACATATAGCTGTCCAGTTTTCCCAGAACCATTTATTGAAGAGGCTGTGTTTTCCCTATTGTATATTCTTGCCTCCCTTGTCAAAAATAAGGGACCCATAGGTGCATGGGGTTATTTCTGGGCTTTCTGTCTTGTTCCATTGGTCTATATTTCTGTTTTTATGCCAGTAGTATACTGTCTTGATGACTGTAGCTTTGTAGTATAACCTGAAGTCAGGAAAGTTGATTCCTACAGCTACATTCTTTCTTGAGGCTGTTTTGGCTATTCAGGGTCTTTTGTGTTTCCATATGAATTGTGACATTTTTTGTTCTAGTTCTGTGAAAAATGCCATCAGCAATTGGATAGCGATTGCATTGAATCTGTAGATTGCATTTGGTAGTATGGTCATTTTCACAATATTAAGTCTTCCTACCCAGGAACATGGAATATCTCTCCATCTGTTTATGTTGTCTTTGATTCCTTTCATTAGTGTCATAATTTTCTGTGTACAGTTCTTTTGTCTCCTTCAGTTCAGTTCAGTTCAGTCGCTCAGTCATCTCTGACTCTTTGCGATCCCATGAATCACAGCACGCCAGGCCTCCCTGTCCATCACCATCTCCCGGAGTTCACTCAGACTCACGTCCATCGAGTCCGTGATGCCATCCAGCCATCTCATCCTTTGTCATCCCCTTCCCCTCCTGCCCCCAATCCCTCCCAGCATCAGAGTCTTTTCCAATGAGTCAACTCTTCGCATGAGGTGGCCAAAGTACTGGAGCTTCAGCTTTAGCGTCATTCCTTCCAAAGAAATCCCAGGGTTGATCTCCTTCAGAATGGACTGGTTGAATCTCCTTGCAGTCCAAGGGACTCTCAAGAGTCTTCTCCAACACCACAGTTCAAAAGCATTAGGTAAGTTTATTCCTAGATATTTAATTCTTTTGTTGCAATGGTGAATGGGATTGATTCCTTAATTTCTCTTTTTTGTCTTTCATTGTTAGTATATAGAAATGCAAGTGATTTCTGTGTATTTTGTATCCTGAAACTTTGCTAAATTCACTGATTAGCTCTAGTAATTCTCTGATACTATCTTTAAGGTTTTCTATGTTCAGTATCACGTCATCTGCAAACAGTGAGAGCTTTACTTCTTTTCTGATCTGGATTTCTTTTATTCATTTTTCTCCTCTGATTGCTATAGCTAGGACTTCCAGAACTATGTTAAATAACAGTGGCAAAAGTGGACACCTTTGTCTTGTTCCTGATCTTAGGCAGAATGCTTTCAATTTTTCACCATTGAGAATAATGTCTGCTGTAGTCTTGTCATATATGGCCTTTACTATGTTGAGGTAGTTTCCTTCTATGCCCATTTTTTGAAGAGTTTTAATCACAAATGGATGCTGAACTTTGTCAAAGGCTTTTTCTGCATCTATTGAGATTATCACATGGTTTTTATCTTTCAGTTTGTTAATATGGTGTATCACATTGATTGGTTTGCATATATTGAAGAATCTTTGCATCCCTGGGATAAACCCAACTTGATCATGATGTATGAGCTTTTTGATGTGTTGCTGAATTCTGTTTGCTAAAATTTGTTGTAGACTTTTTCATCTATGTTCATCAGTGATATTACTACTACTACTACTAAGTCGCTTCAGTCGTGTCCGACTCTGTGCAGCTCCATAGATAGCAGCCCACCAGGCTCTCCCGTCCCTGGGATTCTCCAGGCAAGAACACTGGAGTGGGTTGCCATTTCCTTCTCCATGGCCTGTAGTTTTCTTTTTTTGTGTTATCTTTGGTTTGGGTATCAGGGTGATGGTGGCCTTGTAGAATCAGTTTGGAAGTGTTCCTTCCTCTGCAATTTTTTGAAAGAGTTTTAGAAGGATAGAATGCAAACTAGTACAGTGATGGTGGCCTTGTAGAATCAGTTTGGAAGTGTTCCTTCCTCTGCAATTTTTTGAAAGAGTTTTAGAAGGATAGAATGCAAACTAGTACAGCCGCTATGGAGAACAGTGTGGAGATTCCTTTAAAAATTGCAAATAGAACTCCCTTATGACCCAGCAATCCCACTTCTGGGCATACACACCGAGGAAACCAGAATTGAAAGAGACACATGTACCCCAATGTTCATCGCAGCACTGTTTATAATAGCCAGGACATGGAAACAACCTAGATGTCCATCAGCAGATGAATGGATAAGAAAGCTGTGGTACATATACACAATGGAGTATTACTCAGCCGTTAAAAAGAATTCATTTGAATCAGTTCTGATGAGATGGATGAAACTGGAGCCAATTATACAGAGTGAAGTAAGCCAGAAAGAAAAACACCAATACAGTATACTAACACATATATATGGAATTTAGGAAGATGGCAATGACGACCCTCTATGCAAGTCAGGAAAAAAGACACAGATGTGTATAACGGACTTTTGGACTCAGAGGGAGAGGGAGAGGGTGGGATGATTTGGGAGAATGGGAATTCTAACATGTATACTATCATGTAAGAATTGAATCGCCAGTCCATGTCTGACGTAGGGTGCAGCATGCTTGGGGCTGGTGCATGGGGATGACCCAGAGAGATGTTGTGGGGAGGGAGGTGGGAGGGGGGGTCATGTTTGGGAATGCATGTAAGAATTAAAGATTTTAAAATTAAAAAAATTAAAAAAAAAGATAATGAGGAAGAATGCATTTGACAAAAGAGGCTCAGAAAGTTGAAACTATCATATATAATAAATTTTATATAATAAAAAAGTTTCATCCTGAAAAAAAAAAAAAGAAGGATAGGCACTAGCTCCTCTCTAAATCTTTGATAGAATTCTCCTGTGAAACCATCTGGTCCTGGACTTTTGTTTTTTGGGGAGTTTTTTTTTTAATCACAGCTTCACTTTTAGTGTTTGTAATTTCATTGTTCATAATTTCTATTTCTTCCTGGTCAGTCTTGGATGATTGAACTTTTCTAAGTATCTGTCCAAAAAAAGATCTTCACAACCCAGATAGTCATGATGATGTGATCACTAATCTAGATCCAGACATCTTGGAATGTGAAGTCAAGTGGGCCTTAGAAAGCATCACTACGAACAAAGCCAGTGGAGGTGATGGAAGTCCAATTGAGCTGTTTCAAATCCTTAAAGATGATGCTGTGAAAGTGCTGCACTCAATATGCCAGCAAATTGGAAAACTCAGCAGTAGCCACAGGACTGTAAAAGGTCCGTTTTCATTCCAATTCCAAAGAAAGGCAATGCCAAAGAATGTTCAAACTACTGCACAATTGTACTCATCTCACATGCCAGCAAAGTAATGCTCAAAATTCTCCAAGCCAGGCTTCAGCAATACGTGAACCATGAAATCCCTGATGTTCAAGCTGGTTGTAGAAAAGGCAGAGGAACCAGAGACCAAATTGCCAACATCCGCTGGATCATGGAAAAAGCAAGAGAATTCCAGAAAAACATCTATTTCTGCTTTATTGACTATGCCAAAGCCTTTGACTGTGTGGATCACAATAAACTGTGGAAAATTCTGAAAGAGATGGGAATACCAGACCACATGACCTGCCTCTTGAGAAATCTGTATGCAGGTCAGGAAGCAACAGTTAGAACTGGACATGGAACAACAGACTGGTTCCAAATAGGAAAAGGAGTACATTAAGGCTGTATATTGTCACCCTGCTTATTTAACTTATATGCAGAGCACATCATGAGAAACGCTGGACTGGAAGAAACACAAGCTGGAATCAAGATTGCTGGGAGAAATATCAATAACCTCAGATATGCAGATGACACCACCCTTATGGCAGAAAGTGAAGAGGAGCTAAAAAGTCTCTTGATGAAAGTGAAAAAGGAGAGTGAAAAAGTCAGCCTAAATCTCAACATCCAGAAAACGAAGATCATGGCATCCAGTCCCATCACTTCATGGGAAATAGATGGGGAAATAGTGGAAACAGTGTCAGATTTTATTTTTGGGGGCTCCAGAATCACTGCAGATGGTGACTGCAGCCATGAAATTAAAAGACGCTTACTCCTTGGAAGAAAAGTTATGACCAACCTAGATAGCATATTCAAAAGCAGAGACATTACTTTGCCAACCAAGGTCCGTCTAGTCAAGGCTATGGTTTTTCCAGTGGTCATGTATGGATGTGAGAGTTGGACTGTGAAGAAGGATGAGCACCGAAGAATGGATGCGTTTGAACTGTGGTGTTGGAGAAGACTCTTGAGAGTCCCTTGGACTGCAAGGAGATCAACCAGTCCATTCTGAAGATCAGCCCTGGGATTTCTTTGGAAGGAATGATGTTGAAGCTGAAACTCCAGTACTTTGGCCACCTCATGTAAAGAGTTGGCTCATTGGAGAAAACTCTGATGCTGGGAGGGATTGGGGGCAGGAGGAGAAGGGGACGACCGAGGATGAGATGGCTGGATGGCATCATGGACTCGATGGACGTGAGTCTGAGTGAACTCCGGGAGATGGTGATGAACAGGGAGGCCTGGCGTGCTGCGATTCATGGGATCGCAAAGAGTCGGACACGACTGAGTGACTGAACTGAACTGAAGTATCTGTCCATTTTTTCCAGGTTATCCATTTTATTGCCATATATTTGTTCATAATAGTCTTTTACAAGCCTTTGTATTTCTGCATTGTCTATTGCAACCTCTCCATTTTAATTTCTAGTTTTGTTGATTTGATTTTTCTCTCTCTTTTTCTTGATGAGTCTGGCCAAAGGTTTGTCAGTTTTGTCTATCTTCTCAAAGAACCAACTTTTAGTTTTATTAATCTTTACCATTGTTTCATTTCTTATTCACTTATTTCTGCTCTGATCTTTATGATTTCTTTCCTTCTTTTGATTTTGGGAGTTTTTTGTTCTTCTTTTTCCAGTTGTTTTAGGTGTAAAGTTAGGTTGTCTATTTGATGTTTTTCTTGTTTCTTGAGGTAGGATTGTATTGCTATAAACTTCCCTCTTAGAACTGCTTTTGCTGCATCCCATAGGTTTTGAGTTGTCATGTTTTCATTGTCATTTGTCTCTAGAAATCTTTTGATTTCCCTTTAGATTTCTTCAGTAACCTGTTGGTTAATTAGAAATGTATTGCTTAATCTCCATGTGTTTGTGTTTCTTACAGGTTTTTTCTTGTAATTGATAGCTAGTCTCATAGTGCTGTGGTCAGAAAAGATGCTTGATATGATTTCAACTTTCTTAAATTTACTGACATTTGATTTGTGACCCAAGATGTGGTCTACCTTGGAGAATGTTCCATGTGCACTTGAGAAGAAGGTGTATTCCTCTGCATTGGATGGAATGTCCTGAGGTATCAATGAGATCCATCTCATCTAATGTATTATTTAAGATTTGTGTTTCCTTATTAATTTTCTGTTTTGGTGTTCTGTCCCTTAGTGTGAGTGGGGTGTTAAAGTTTCCTGCTATTATTGTGTTAATGTCAATTTCTCCTTTTATGTCGGTTAGTGTTTATCTTATGTATTGAGGTGTTTCTATGTTGGGTGCATAGATATTACAATTGTTATGTCTTCCTCTTGTATTGATCCCTTGATCATTATGTAGTGTCCTTCTTTATCTCTTGTAATCTTCATTATTTTAAGGTCTATTTTGTCTGATATAAGGATTGCTACTACAGCTTTCTTTTCTTCCCATTTGCATGGAACATATTTTTCTATCCTCTCACTTTCAGTCTGTGTGTGTCTTTAGGTCTGAAGTGGGTTTCTTGTAGCCAGCATATATATGGGTCTTGTCTTTTATCCATAGTCTGAATCTTTTAGTTGGAGCATTTAATCTGTTTACATTTAAAGTAATTATAGATATATATATTCCTATTGCCATTTTCTTAATTGTTTGGTTTTGTAGATCTTCTTCTCTTGTATTTCTTGGCTATATAATTCCCTTTAACATTTGTTGTAAAGCTGATTTGGTGGTACTGAATTCTCTTAACTTTTGTTTGCTGAAAAGCTTTTGATTTCTCCATTAATTCTGAATGAGCTCCTTGCCAGGTAGGGTAATCTTGGTTATAGATTTTTCCTTTTCAGTGCTTTAAATATATCCTGCCATTCCCTTCTGGCTTGCAGAGTTTCTGCTGAAAGATAAACTGTGAAGCATATGAGGTCTCCCTTGTATGTTACTTCTTGCTTTTCCTTTGCTGCTTTTAATATTCTTTCTTTGTGTTTAGTCTTTGTCAGTTTGATTAGTATGTGTCTTGGCATGTTTCCCCTTTCCTATACAGGTTTTATCCTGTATAGGACTCTTTGGACCTCTTGGACTTGATTGACCAGTTCCTTTTCCATGCTGGGGAAATTTTCAACTATAATTTCTTCAAAAATTTTCTCATATTCTCTCTTTTTCTCTTCTTTTTCTGGGACCCCTATAATTTGAATGTTGATGTATTTGTCATTGTCCCAGAGGTCTCTGAGACTATTCTCAGTTCTTTACATTCTTTTTACTTTATTTTGCTCTTCAGAAGTTATTTCCAGCATTTTATCTTCTAACTCACTAATTCATTCTTCTGCTCCAGATATTCTTCTATTGATTCCTTCTAGAGTATTTTTAATTTCAGTAATTGTGTTGATTGTCTCTGTATGTTTATACTTTAATTCTTCTAGCTCTTTGTTAATTGATTCTTGCATTTTCTCCATTCTGCTTTCAAGGTTTTTGATCATTTTTACTATCATTATTCTGAATTCTTTTTCAGGTAGTTTACCTGTTTCATTTTCATTTATTTGGACTTCTGTGTTTCTAGTTTGTTCCTTCATTTGTGCAATATTTCTCTTCATTTTCATTATTGTTTTAAAAAATGTATTGTGTTTGAGGTCTCCTTTTCCCAGGCTTCAGGGTTGAATTCTTTCTTCCTTTTGGTTTCTGCCCTCTTGAGTTTGTCCAGTGGTTAGTGTAAATTTTGAATAGGGTGAGATTTTTGCTGAGTTTTTGTTTGTTTGTTTGTTTCTCTTCTGATGGGCAGGGTTGAGTGAGGTGGTAATCCTGTCGGCTGATGATTTGGTCTGTATTTTTGTTTTGTTTGTTGTTTAGATGAGGCATCTTCCACAGGGTGCTACTGGTGTTTGGATGATTCTGCGTCTTGTATTCAAGTGGCTTCCTTTGTGAGAGTTCTTACTATTTGATACCCCTAGAGTCGTTTCTCTGGCAGTCTAGTGTCTTGGAGTCAATGCTCCCACTCCAAAGGCTCAGGGCTTGATTTCTGGTCAGGAATGAAGATTTCACAAGTGGTTTATTATGGCATTAAATGAAATTAAAACTAATTCCCCACAATGAGAAGCCAAAGATGAACCTTAAACAAATGGCTGTTACAAAACCAGGCAAATAATAATTAAAATAGTGGAATATACACATATAATATACACCCAAAAGCAAAAGCAAAACAGTCCAACAAAAATAAAATATAGTAGATTGACCTGGCAAACACAGGAAACCAAAATTATATCTACTAGTTAAGAACAAAACTAACTAAAGCACAAACTGGAAAACAAAACTAAAGCAAGGTGTCAAGTGGGGAATAAAGCAATGAAAACAAAAGTAAGAAACATGTTAAGAAAGGGAAGAAAGAAAAGAAAGAAAGAATAGATGTACAAAGTTAAATAGAAGTAGATAAAGAAGATTTATATACATTAAAGATTAAATTCAAGGAGAAAAGAATAGTAGAAAAAGCAAACAAAGGAATAAATTTAGACAAAATAATAATAGGTTTTAAAAAAGTTAAAAATTAAAACTAAAAAAAGAGAAAAGTACAAAAAAGAAAAAAAAAGAAAGAAAACGCCACAGAACTGCAGAAGCCCAACATAGATGCAGAGGTTTATAACAGCAATAAAAAATGTGACTGAGAAAAAAAAAAAAAGCTCAAAAGCTTAATTAAATTTCATAGTGTCCAAAAAATTGACAACTACAGTGGAGGGGTGGTGAGGGATAAAGAGAAAAAAAAATCCAAAAGAATGTACAGAACAAGTCAAAACAAAAGAATAATAAATGTTTTTCTTGAGTCACTGCTGTCAGAATCCTTTCCCTCGCTGGGAGACACAGTCCACCTCACCTCCCTAGGATGCCCTCCAACACTCTGTTGGTCTCTGGACCTGCTGCGGGGGCATCTCAGATTCTAATCTGGTCCTGCTCCTATGTGTTCTTGCCTTTAATGTCCATAGCAATCAAAACTAGTGGTTTTCTTTAGTGGGAGCTATCAATGTCCTTTTATATATTCTACAGTCACAGAGTCTGCCTGGCTGATAATGTGGATTTAATCTTGTAAAGATGGTGGGAAGGTTTTGGGTCTTCCTTAGCCACACTGCCCCTGTTTCAGTTGTGGTTTCATTTCCACCTCTTCATGTGGGTTGTCCACTTGGATTTGCTCCAGAGGCTGCCCTGGAGGACATGGGTCTGCTCCAGTGGAGGTGGTGCAGCTGTTTGGGTTGCAGGGGTTCTGGCAGCACCAGGTACTCAGGGGAGTTGGTGGCTAGGGCAGCAGGAAATAGAGTGCTCTAGAAGGGAATTGCAGCCAGTATTGGCCAATACACTCCAGTATTCTTGCCTGGAGAACACCCCTGGCAGAGAAGCCTGGCAGGCCACAGTCCACAGGGTCGCAAAGAGTTGCACACGACCAGAGTGATCCTGCATGCATAGACACAAGATTTGCCAATGGTAGCTCTGCCCCAGCGAGGGTTGAGTGTGAAGGTGGTGCAACTGCTTTGGTAGTGGGGACTCTGGTGGTGCCAAGTCTTCAGACACATCGACTGCCTCTGCCACAGGAGTTATGGCCTTATCAGAGTCTTTTTTTCTAGCCTCTGGTAGCTGGCCAGAGAAAGCCTCTTTGGCTAGTCTTATAGCTCTGCCCATTCAGGCACTTAGAGGGCTCCCTGACTCGGGGTCCTTCTCTGTTGTTCCACATCAGGCACATGGAGGGGGCCCCACTGGTTGGGGTCCTACTCTGTAGATCAGCGCATCAGTCACATAAAAGGGCACCTTGGGTGGGGTCCTACTCTGTAGATCAGCACATCAGTCACATAAAAGGGCACCTTGGATGGGGTCCTACTCTGTAGATCTGTGGGTCAGGCGCTTAATGGGGCCAGTCTCTCTATTGTTCAGCTGCCAATGCTAGCATGTGGGGAGAGAAAGGTTACAGTGATGGCTCTACCTGCTATGCGTGACTGAGCAATATCACCTTGCTTCCATGGCTGGCTGGCTTTCCTCCACGGGCATTTTCCACCACAGTCTCCTCCCTCACATCTCCTCGGTCTGTCTCTCCACAGTCAACAGCAGCCCTTGCCCTGGGATTGCTCCACAATCCCTAAACTCCAGGTCCCAGCCACTGTGCCTTCCAGGGGCCCTTTGTCCCTGTCCAGAGTATGTATGGCTGTGGCAAGGACTGCCTGATCCTCATTCAATTTAGGCTGCCACAGATCAACTGTTTCACTCTTGGCCTAAATGTTTCTCCTCTGACTCAGACAATTGCCCTGATGTGGGGATTAGATGCCCGTTTCAGTTCCCCCACCTCCTGAGGGCAGGTCCATTCCTACTAACACTCCTGTTTTTTCCCCTAGTTCCTTCATCCTGCTGAGTTGTGCGTGGTTCTATATATTCTTTTCTGCTGGTCAGGTACTCCTATCTGCTCTCAGGTGCTGTTCTGCATGCACTTCTGTGTCTGAAGGTGTATTCCTGATGTATCCATGGAGATGCACTCCACATCCACCTACTCCTCTGCCATCTTGTTCTCTTTTCCAAATTAAACTTTTGTTTTTGAAATAACGTTTTATTTTTGTTGTTGGAGTTTCTGGTGTATATTTACTTGCCCAAACTGGTGATCCCTCAGCCCACTTGCAACAGTTTGCTGACCCCTTAATTAGATCATGACAATGAGATTTTTAAATTTGGTAAATATTCTATCTGGTCCCTGTCATGAAATCTAGAAGCAGAGTCAGAAAAATACAAATAGAATTTTAATTGTTAGCCAAATATTCCATGGTGACTCAAGGGTTAAGAATCTGACTACCAATGCAGGAGACTCAGTTTTTATCCCTAGGTTGGGAAGATCCCCTGGAAATGAAAATGGCTACACACTCCAGTATTCTTGCCTGGGAAATCCCATGGATAGAGGAGCCTTGTGGTTACAGTCCTTGGGTTGCAAGAGTTGGACACAACTTAGCTACTAAACAACAACAAAAACAGATACTCAGTGGTTATAAGATATATTAATTATTCATCAATGGAAAAAATCTTACTATTCCTACTTAAAGACCCTGAATTCATTTATACATTCAACAAGGACTTTTTGAAAGCCTACCAGGTACAAAATATTGGCTACTGGGCACACAGACAGCATACAATCCAATAAAGCAAATGAATTTAAATCTTGATCAACTGTTTATTCTAGAATATCTAGTAATAAAACTGTTATGTTCATCTTCAAAGTGTATTGTCTTACTATGTCTGTAAGAGTTTAGAACTTTGTTTTTAATTTTTTAATTTTTTGTAACTATTTGATGGATATTAACTTATTAAGGTAACCATATCACAGTTTATGCAAGTCAAGTCATTATGCTATACACCTTAAATTTTTATAGTGTTTTATGTCAATTATATCTCAATAAAACTAAAAGAAAAAATAAAAACTGTTTATACCTGAAACTTTGCTTTTACACTTTGAAATTTTGTCTCCTATTAAAATATCAGTGTTTCACATTGAATTTTTTTTAAACCTGCTAAGGAGAAATGCTAAGGAGAAAGCGTACTTAAGTGAACAAGATGGAAGACTCTAATTCAATAAATGAGACACAGAATTGTAAATTCTCTCAGTAATAAATAAGCAATTGAAATCAATTTTTTATATGAGTACATTTAATACCCCTCCATCTTTTAGAGTTGTTTTAGTTTCCCTATTGTCAGTTGTGTCTCTAGTTTGTCTTCAAGTTGTCAGAGGCTCAAACACACTGGGAGACTAGAAGGCCATGCATGGTCTTCCAGATTCTGTCTTAATTTGGTTGCCTAGGTTTTGCATGCACAATTTTAGTAAAAAAGTAAAGCTTTACATTCCATTAGTCTATTTAAATAAAGCATAACGTGATTACATAATAAATTTTTCTTAAAAAATTCTACTTCTACTTTAAACTATGAATTAATGGGAATGATGGCTATTTCAAAACTGTACATATAAAACCAAAGTACAGAAATAAATTTAATGCTAAGGCTGAAATAAGCCTATCACTGTCCGCCATAAGCTCCTATTTCAAATATTTGTATTAATCGAAATATCTTTATGCTTTTCATCAATTGCCTGGAGGATGAGAAAATGATATGGACTATAAAAATAAAATTATGCTAACAAATAGATTGTCCTGTTTTATTTTATTTTAAGGTATGACATAAGACTTTATTTGGGGAAACAAACAGGAATTTCACTGCAAACTTTGAATCTATAACTCTAAAAAATTAAATTTTATGTGGCTAGTTGCTTAACAGGAGGTGAAAGGAGACAGAAATAAGATGACATCCTTGTATCAGTAATCACTGAGGAATTTTGGAAAAAATTTATAAAACACAGATACAAGTTCAGTTCATTTCAGTTACTCAGTCATGTCTGACTCTTTGCAACCCCATGAATTGTAGCACACCAGGCCTCCTTGTCCAACACCAATTCCTGGAAATCACTCAAATTCACGTCCGTCAAGTCGGTGATGCCATCCAACCATCTCATACTCTGTCGTCCCTTTCTCCCCCTGCCCTCAATCCCTCTAGTATCAGGGTCTTTTCAAATGAGTTCAACTTCAGCTTCTTCAGTGTTATTGGCTGGGGCACAGGCTTGGATTACCGTGATATTGAATGGTTTGCCTTGGAAACAGAGATCATTCTGTCATTTTTGAGACTGCATCCACATACTGCATTTTGGACTCTTTTGTTGACCATGATGGCTACTCCATTTCTTCTAAGGGATTCCTGCCCACAGTAGTAGATATAATGGTCATCTGAGTTAAATTCACCCATTCTGGTCCATTTTAGTTCGCTGATTCCTAGAATGTTGACGTTCACTCTTGCCATCTCCTGTTTGACCACTTCCAATTTGCCTTGATTCATGGAACTGACATTCCAGGTTCCTATGCAATATTGCTCTTTATAGCATCGGACCTTGCTTCCACAGCTGGATATTGTTTTTGCTTTGGCTCTATCCCTTCATTCTTTCTGGAGTTATTTCTCCACTGATCTCCAGTAGCATACTGGACACCTACCAACTTGGGGAGTTCCTCTTTCAGTATCCTATCATTTTGCCTTTTCATACTGTTCATGGAGTTCTCAAGGCAAGAATACTGAAGTGGTTTGCCATTCCCTTCTCCAGTGGACCACATCCTGTCAGACCTCTCCACCATGACCCTTCCATCTTGGGTGGCCCCACAGGGCATGGCTTAGTTTCATTGAGTTAGATAAGGCTGTGGTCCATGTGATCAGATTGGCTAGTTCTCTGTGATTATGGTTTCAGTGTGTCTGCCCTCTGATGCCCTCTTCTAACACCTACCATCTTACTTGGGGTTTTTTTTTTTACCTTGGATGTGGGGTATCCCTTCACGGCTGCTCCAGCAAAGCGCAGCCGCTGCTCCTTACCTTGGAAGAGGGGTATCTCCTCGCGGCCTCCCCTCCTGACCTTGAATGTGGAGTAGATCCTCTCGGCCCTCCTGCGTCCGCACAGCTGCCGCTCCTTGGACATAGGGTAGCTTCTCCTCTATTTTCAAAAAGACAAAGAAGGTAGATAACATGAAATGCAACCTAGAAAGATTTTATTTTTAAAAAAATGGATATTACTTCTAAGAAGTTAGGAAAATAATTGGTAATGATCAGAAGTAAGAATGTGTGTAGAAAGTGCAAGCTATCACAAACTAAATTTATTTCCTTCAGTTTTTTTTTTAATTTTAGAATTTGAATTCAAGTCTTGTTTTATGTCCTATTCCTCAGATTTTACATGTGGAAATTTTGGGGAAGTAATCATATCCATGAAAGCATGAGAAAAGCTTAACAACCCCACAGATTTTTCAGGTGTAGTGAACTTTCAGAGTCACCCTGAACCATCACAGGTCCTGGAAAAAGGGTCAAGTCTTTGTTTCTCCTTATTAACCAGTCATTAGATATGAACTGTACCCACAGAGGTATAATCTTGGGAAAGGCATCTTCCCTCAGCTGAGAGAAATTCCAAGGGAGAGATTTATCTAGGAACCATCTGCAGTCAACATGCCTAGCAGCTGGGAAATAAGTGTCATGATACTGATGAGTGCATTTGTGTAACAAACTGCAGATCTACTACAAATATAGTACACATTTTTGGAGTACATAAATCAGACATCACCAAAAATTGTGGAGTAGGTAGCTCCAACTGTCCAGTTTAACTCACAAAGATTTTTTTAAATCCTGTAAAAACTGTTAGAAACAACTAAGGCAGAATTCTGAAAAAGTCAAAAGTTTATAACAACACAGAGAATGCTTAATCAAGACAAAGACAATTTAAAAAATTAAGAAAGTTTTGTGACATTTTTACTTGCCCTTCCCCCATCTCCCCCATGGTATACATGTGGCAGTCTTGAAGATGGCAGCCTATATTCCCAGTGTGTAACGCTGATTCTTGATTCCTGAAGAAGTACAGAACTTTTTCTCAAAAAAATCATACTTATATTTATTTGTTCTAGTATGAACAATGGTTACCTGAAGGACTGATGCAAAGAACTTACCAGTTTTTTTTGTTTGTTTGTTTTTGGCACTTTTTTTTTTTTTTTTTTTTTTGCCTAACTCAGAACTCCCTAAGAAAAGTCAGTGCTGGAAAAGCAGTGGCATTCCTTAAATACAATATAAGGCAAAGAAATATTCAGCAGCTTCTCGGGGCAAAAGATTACAATTGTGGCAAACAACAGAATGATGAAATCCTGGGAGAAAAACTGGAGAGAGACTTTCTTTGGGAAGTTAGGGCACTGAAGAGTGCCTGCACAGATTTAGGAATTTACAAAGCAACGCATATGCTCTGGGCAGGATGAATGTTCAGAACAGCCTGAAGCTTTCCCTTTGGCTTATCTTTAGGCTCACAGCAAACAGGAAGTGAAGGCTAAAGCAATGTTGTAGAGAGTCTGGCTAAGCATTAAAGAAATGACCAAGCACAGAGCCAGTCTACAAAGACTGGGAGAATTTTCCTTCTTTCTTCTTTTCCTGTGTTTTCCCTTTCTCTCTCTCTCTTTAGAGGCCAAATCTGTGTGGGAAAAAAAAAAAAAAAAACTAGCCAAACACAAGCTAAAGAAACAGGCTTTTCAGAGACCATACATGAAAATGATTTGGATCTCACAAGAGTAGTTTAGAAAACACTAAACAAGCAGCTATAGCGTGTAATAGCATATGTGTACCCAGTCATCTGACTCTTTGCGACCCTATGGACCCACCAGGCTCCACTCCATGAGATTTTCCAGGCAAGAATACTGAAGCTGTTTGCCATTTGCTCCTCCAGGGGATCTTCCTGACCCAAGGATTGAACTCACGTCTCCTGTGTCTCCTCCATTGGCAGAGGGATTCTTTACTACTGAGCCAAGTGGGAAGCTCAGTAGTAAAGTAGGCATACAAAAACATAGTAGGCAACAAAAACAAATTCTAGGGAGGGGCAGACAATCAGTTACCCCTGTTATAATATTCAAAGAGGTTCAGTTTTCAAAAACAAACAAATAAATAAAAAATATAAACCATGCAAAGAAAAGAAAATGTGGATTATAAAAAAGAGAAAGAAATTAAATAGAATTCTGTTGAAAGTTACAAGAATTGAAATGAAAAGTTCACTAGAGGATTTAAATAGAAGATTTGAGCAGGCAGAAAAACAAATTAGAAAACTTGAAGATAGACCAACTAAAATTATTCACTCTGTAGACCAGAAAGATAAAAGAATGAAGAGAAATGAACAGTGCCTGAGACTTGTGGGCCATATATGCACAATAGGGATCTCAGAAGGAGCAGAAAGACTATTTGAAGAAATAATGGAAAAAATATTTCCAATTTTGATAAAAAACACAAATCTGCATATCCAGGGAACTCAACAAACTCCCAAAAAATATAAACACTAAGAGTTCCACATCAAGACATAGTCAGTGTCAAGGGCCAAATACAAAGAGAATCTTGAGAGCACCAAGATAGAAGTGACTTGCCATGTACAAAGTATTCTTGATAAGAAATCTGAGGATTACTCATTATAAACAATGGAGGTCAGATAGAATGGGGTGATATTTTTAAACTGCAGAAAGGAAACCAGATACATCAGGAATTCTGTACCTGGCAAAGTTATTCAAAAATAAGGGAGAAATGAGACATTTTCAGATAAACAAAGCTGAGGGAGTTTGTTGTTAGTAACTCTGCCTGACAAAAAGTGCTAAAAGGAGTTCTTCAGGTTGAAATATCAGGACAAACTTGAAGCTGCATGAAGAAATAGAGAACTCCAGTAATGGTAAAAATAGATAAATAGAAAAGCCAGGATTATGATATTTTTGGTTTGTAACTTTTTTATTTTTTATAATTAAAAGATAAATGCAAAAGAAGCTATAAATCTATATTAATCTGCAAACTCTAAACATAATTTGTGATAACGACATAAAGTAGGCATGAGAGACTTGTACAGTGGCACGGTTTTTAAATGACAGTTCAGCTAACTTGTATCAATTTAAACTAGAGGATCAGAAATTTAAGATATTAATTGCAATCATTATTTTAACAAGTAAGGAAATATCTTTAAAATACACAAAAAGGAAATGATAAGGCCATCAAAGTTGTATACTGCAAAAATAAATTAAGATATCCATGTTCATAGCCCCACCATTCACACTAGTCAGGAAATAGAAGCAAACCGTATAGCCACTGACAGATGAATGGATAAAGGACACATATATACATGCAATGGAATATTATTCAGCTTTAAAAGGGAATGAAATCTTGTCAAATGCCACTACATAGTCTCCAACTATTATGATCATCTCAACTTATGCAGAAAATCCAATATATACTTATAATACAAAATATTCCAAACATTAGAGTAGAAGGGAGTTTCCTCAAAATTGTAAATGACTTTTATAAAAAGCCTACAGCTAAGCCATACTAAAAGGCGAAAGAATGAAAGCCTTCCTTTCAATTTTGGAACAAGACAAGGATGCCTGCATTCACTATGTGCTATTCTACAATGTACTGGAATTTCTAACCAGAGTACTTAAACAAGAAAAAGAAATAAAAGGCATCTAAATTGCAAAAGAAGAAGTAAAACTGCCTCTTCACAGATGACATAACTCTGTACATAGAAAATCTTAAATAATTCACATAAAAAAGCTAATAGAACTGATAATAAAAGTTTAACAAAGTTGCAGAATACAGGATTAACACACAAAAATCTGTTGCTTCTATCCACCAGCAATGAAACCTGAAAAGAAAATTTAAAGAAACAATTTCACTTACAATAATATCTAAAATAATCAATGGTATCAAAAACAATAAAATATCTAAGAATGAATTTAACCAGGGAGGTGAAAGACTGAATACTATACTGAAAACTTAAAAATACTGCTTAAGGTAATTAAAGAAAACTTAAGTAAATGGAAAGACATCCCATGTCTTTTTGACAGAAATAGAAAGTCTAGTCCTCAAATTCATGTATGTGTGCTAAGTCACTTCAGCCATGTCCGACTCTGCGACCATATAGACTGCAGCCGGTCAGGCTCCTCTGTCATGGGATTCTCCAGGCAAGAATACTGGAATGGGTTGGGTGCCCTCCTCCAGGGGATCTTCCCAACCCAGGGATTGAACCCAGGTCTCCCGCATTGTGAGCAGATTCTTCACCAGCTGAGCCACAAGGGAAACCCACAATTACCATATGACCTAGAAATTCTCGGAGAAGGCAATGGCACCCCACTCCCGTACTCTTGCCTGGAAAATCCCATGGATGGAGGAGCCTTGTAGGCTGCAGTCCATGGGGTCGCTAAGAGTTGGACATGACTGAGCATCTTCACTTTCACTTTCCACTTTCATGCACTGGAGAAGGAAATGGCAATACACTCCAATGTTCTTGCCTAGAGAATCCCAGGGACAGGGGAGCCTGGTGGCCTGCTGTCTATGGGGTCGCACAGACTCTGACACAACTGAAGTGACTTAGCAGCAGTAGCAGCTAGCAAGTCTACTCCTGAATATATATCCAAAAGAATTAAAAATAGGAATTTAAAAGGTTCTTATAGTCAATGTCCATTGCAGCATTATTCACAACAGCCAAGAGGTGAAAACAACCCAAGAGTCCATCAGCATATGAATGGATAAACACAATGTGGTATCTACATACAATAGAATCTTTTTCAACCATAAAAAATAATGAAGTTCTGCTACAGCTACAATGTAGATGAACCTTGAGAACATTATGCAAAGTGAAATTAGCCATATATAAAAGAAATATTAATTCCACTCCAATGAAATGTTTAGAATAGACAAATTCATAGAGATAGGTGATGGATTAGAGGTTACTGGGATCTAGTTAGAGGGGAAAATGAAGAGTAAATGTTTAATTGTTGCAAAGTTTCTGATTAGGGTAATAGAAAGTTTTGGAAATAGTGATATTTGCACTATATTGTAAACATGATTAATGCCACTAAGTTGTACACTTGAGAATAGTTAAAATGGCAAATTTTATGTTATATGTATTTTGCCATGGTAAAATTCTTCACAAAAAAATAATTAAGGAAGTGAAATGTGTGTGTGCTTAGCCACTCAGTCTTGTCTGGCTCTTTGTGATCCCATGGACTATAGCCTGCCAGGCTCCTCTGTCCATGGGATTCTCCAGGCAAGAATACTAGAGTGGGTTGCCATGCCCTCCTCTAGTAGATCTTCCAACCCAGGGATCAAACCCAGGTTTCCTGTTTCAGGGCAGATTCTTTACCATCTGAGCCACCAGGGAAGTAAAATAATACTTAACCTAAAAAAGAGAATGGTTATATAAGCTGTCTAAATGTTTAGAAGGTCTTTTTGTGTGAATTTGGGGTAATGTTCACAAGGAAGAATTTCCAATGCTGAAAGCTATACAGAATAAATTTAAACTTTAAATTCCAACTTTAATTTTAAAATTATAAATGAAAAGGAGCACATACACGCATACTACACACACACAAGCATATATGCACAGCTTGTATTATCTTCAAAATGGTAACTTTGGAAGTTTATGAAATTATTTATTCCTTTATCTTTTGAATATTGACATTTGGGGCATGGGGAAACAGCAAAACTGTTTGCAATCAAGCTTGGTAAATAAAGGAAGATAATTGAGTTGGGTAACATAATTCTTGGTTAAAAAGCTAGATGTGATAGTGATATTTTGTAACTCAAGGAGTTGCTGTAAGATCAGCTCCATGGAAGGATCTTCCTAGAATTGAGTATAATTGGATGACTAAAAAAGTAGGTGTTCATTTAAATACATTTGCTTCAGGTATTGCTAAAAAGAATTTATGGTTTTATCAATATTCCTAAGGATATAGTTGCTGTTTTATTCAGTGACTCAGTCATTTTCAACTCTTAGCAGCCCCATGGACTGTAGCCCATGGGCTTCTCTGCCCATGGAGTTTTCCAGGCAAGAATACTGGAGTAGGTTGTCATTTGCTACTCCAGGGCATCTTCCCAACCTAGGGATCAAACCAGCAGCTCTTGTGTCTCCTGCATGGGCGGGCAGATTCTTCACTACTAGTGTCACCTGGGAAGCCCCTATAAAGATAGAGTTCAAGGCGGGAAATTTTACTAAAATACATTTCAGAAAAACATTTTATCAATGTGGGTATCATTATTTCCTAATTGAAACCAGACATGGAATTTTACACACAAGTGATTTAAAATAGGAATTTGATTACCCAGGTGTCAGATGGTGGAAAAGCCATAAATGGATGCTGAAGAAACTCAGAGATGAGCTACTGCCAAAAGTAATTACCACTCCAAGGATTAAAGAAACTAATGGGAAAAGGGGCTCTGTGGTACTATGTATAGATCTCTAGACCTCTGAAAGAAAGCTTCACAATGACCATGTTTAGCCAAAAGACACCCTTTTAAGGGATCAAAATATCCTCCTTCATACCTGAGCTTAAGCATAATACATATCAAAAATTTCAGCATAGTAACAATAACAACACCAATTTGGTAGTGAGGTACAATTAATTTTAATACAAAGGCATACCAAATGAAGGCATTTACCCCTCAAAATCAGAAGTCGAAACTCCTAATAGTCACTCTGTGATGTTAACACATTTTAATCATAACCCGATGTTTACATAGTATAGTAAAAACAAACAAACAACAACAAAAAAACCCCCTAACTTTTAAAGTTATTTAGCTCCAGAAAACAATATAGGAAAGTAAAAGAAAAGGTTGAGATCATTGTTAATATAAACATATGTACATAATAATACAAAAAGAAAATGTCCATTGCAGCTATTATTTCTGGAACTGGCTATGATGACACAGTCGGTTTTTAAAAATCCTTATTTCCACCATATGCTTTGCCTGCAGTCATACCTCAAGCTGGGTGACACTTTTTTTAACCTGTTCAGTTCAGTTCAGTTCAGTTGCTCAGTCATGTCCGACTCTTTGCAACCCCATGAATTGCAGCACGCCAGGACTCCCTGTCCATCACCAACTCCCGGAGTTCACTCAGACTCACGTCCATCGAGTCAGTGATGCCATCCAGCCATCTCATCCTCGGTCGTCCCCTTCTCCTCCTGACCCCAATCCCTCCCAGCATCAGAGTCTTTTCCAATGAGTCAACTCTTCACATGAGGTGGCCAAAGTACTGGAGTTTCAGCTTTAGCATCATTCCTTCCAAAGAAATCCCAGGGCTGATCTCCTTCAGAATGGACTGGTTGGATCTCCTTGCAGTCCAAGGGACTCTCAAGAGTCTTCTCCAACACCACAGTTCAAAAGCATCAATTCTTCAGTGCTCAGCCTTCTTCACAGTCCAACTCTCACATACATGACTACTGGAAAAACCATAGCCTTGACTAGACGGACCTTAGTCAGCAAAGTAATGTCTCTGCTTTTGAATATGCAATCTAGGTTGGTCATAACCTTTCTTCCAAGGAGTAAGCGTCTTTTAATTTCATGGCTGCAATCAAACCTACGTCCTTGAAAGATCCGCCATTATATGTTTCTACTGTACAATGAAAATCCTAGAGTTGCCTTAAAAATAATCCTAGATTCTGAAAGATGAACAGATTTCTCCATAGTCATATCAGGTAGCAGCAATCATATCTCACCTTGGCAACTAGGAAAACTTTCCCCAAACAGTAGAGCATTCCTTTTTCTGCTAGATATTTTGATATCTTGAGGGATTCCCAATGGCAAATTTTCAACCTCAAGTTTCAATTCAGTAGGAGTACTATTTGTGAACTTTTTTTATTATATATTATTGAAGTTTTAGAAAATAAATGTGTTGCTTATAGTTTAAAGCTTTCATTCCAAAGACATATTGGAATGAGATGCCTAATAACTTTAAAAATGTAAAATACCTTATTCAAAGGTTTTGGGGAAGAAATCATTGGGCATGTAAGTCAGAGACATATAATTTACATATAGCTTACATATATGTTTGACATACATATAAAATATGACATATATAGCTTTGTTAAATTAGTCTTATTCTGCTAGTTTGTGAGTTTTTGTTTGTGCAGACTTCACTTACAGGTTTTCATTACAGTGAGGGGTTGGAGAAGGTTTCCTTCATGGCTCAGATAGTAAAGAATCCGCCTGCAGTGCGGGAGACCCAGGTTTGATGCCTGGGTTGGGAAGATCCCCTGAAGGAAGGGATGGCAACCTACTCCAGTATTCTTGCTTGGAGAATGCCCATGGACAGAGGAGCCTGGCAGGCTACAGTCCATGGGGTCGCAAAGAGCTGGACACGACTATGCGATTAAGCACAGCATGCAGAGTATTTCCGTCACACTGCAGTCAAATGTGTGTTCCTGCAAGCTCGTGTATGGCAATTCAGTACAGGAACATGATTTTTGTATTTCACTGGACTGAAAAAGAAAAGCCAGCCCTATGAAAACAGAATGAGTAGAAAAGAGAGTGTTTTTTTCTCTAACATGTTAATAAAAAGGGAATCTGTAGTTTTGTTAGTTCAGTGATGTGAAAAATAGAAAATCTGTACTATCTGACCTCAGGTCTTCTTTACATATGAAGAACCATTAGTAAAAGGCATTTCTGAAATTGAAAGCTCATGCTGGTGGGAATGGAGGGCTCTGTTTGTATTCTTGTTTGCTATTTTCAAAATTCATTTGTATTCTTGTTTGCTTGGTTTCTTTTTTGAAAATTGTATTTTCAGCATAAATACTGAAAAAAAAAAAAGCAGGAAACACTATGTAAGAAACCTAACAGAGACAATATGACAGTAAATGTGAAGGAACAAACAGGAATTTTTCCTGGAGTGGCACTTCCTTAAAAGAAAAGCATTTAACAGTGTGAAATGGGAGCTTCTTTTTTCATGAAATTTTCTTGACACTCAAACTGATGACTGATATGTCATGGAATTTTTTTCCTCCCAAACTACAGGTTGAGGTTGAATTCTTAGGCTGATAGCAACAGTGAACTGAACAATTCTTTGTTCTGATCACTGAAAAGACCAAGAGAAATGATCAAGTCATAGTACCATGTAACCTTAGTGCCCAAGTGGCAGGGGTTATTGATAAAAATGATCGTCTGGCATTGATAATATTAGTCACTTAGTCATGTTGTGGCCCTGTGGACTGTAGCTCTCTGCACTCCTCTGTCCATGGGATTCTCCAGGCAAGAATACTGGAGTGGGTTGCCATTCCCTTCTCCAGAGGATCTTCTGACCCAGGGATCAAACTGGGGTCTCCTTCATTGCAGGCAGATTCTTGACCATCAGAGCCATCAGCATTGATAATATGTAAACTGAATGATCCACACACTCTCTTTGTTTTTACATATATTTCAAAATTCCTAAGTAAAACACTAAGGAAGAGTGAATGATCTTAACATATAGGTCAAACATGAGGCAACAGGAGCAGAAAGAGGCTGACGTTACCTAAGTAAGAGTCAGAAACAAAAAGAAGATGTGAAAAATAGAAAAAATATATACATAAAATGCAATATTATATATAAAATGCAATATTATATATATAATATGATATTACATATAATGCAATATTATATATATAATGCAATATTCAGTTCAGTTCAGTCACTCAGTCGTGTCCGACTCTTTGTGACCCCATGAACCGCAGCACGCCAGGCCTCCCTGTCCATCACCAATTGCTGGAGTCCACCCAAACCCATGTCCATTGAGTCAGTGATGCCATCCAACCATCTCTGTTGTCCCCTTTTCCTCCCGCCCTCAATCTTTCCCAGCATCAGGGTCTTTTCAAATAAGTCAGCTCTTCATATCAGGTGGCCAAAGTATTGGAGTTTCATCTTCAGCATCAGCCCTTCCAATGAATATTCAGGACTGATTTCCTTTAGAATAGACTGGTTAGATCTCCTTGCCGTCCAAGGGACTCTCAAGAGTCTTCTCCAACACTACAGTTCAAAAGCATCAATTCTGTCGTGCTCAGCTTTCTTCACAGTCCAACTCTCACATCCATATATGACCACTGGAAAAACCATAGCCTAGACTAGATGGATCTTTGTTGACAAAGTAATGTCTCTGCTTTTTAATATGTTCTCTAGGTTGGTATAACTTTCCTTCCAAGAAGTAAGCGTCTTTTAATTTCATGATTGCAATCACCATCTGCGGTGATTTTAGAGCCCTGAAAAATAAAGTCTGACACTGTTTCCACTGTTTCCCCATCTATTTCCCATGAAGTGATGGGACCAGATGCCATGATCTTCGTTTTCTGAATGTTGAGCTTTCAGCCAACTTTTTCACTCTCCTCTTTCACTTTCATCAAGAGGCTCTTTAGTTCCTCTTCACTTTCTGTCATCAGGGTGGTGTCATCTGCATATCTGAGGTTATTGATATTTCTCCCAGCAGTCTTGGTTCCAGCTTGTGATTCTTCCAGCCCAGCATTTCTCATGATGTACCCTCCTGCGTATAAGTTAAATAAGCAGGGTGACAATATACAGCCTTGATGTACTCCTTTTCCTATTTGGAACCAGTCTGTTGTTCTATGTCCAGTTCTAACTGTTGCTGCCTGACCTGCATATAGGTTTCTCAAGAGGCAGTTCAGGTGGTCTGGTATTCCCATCTCTTTCAGAATTTCCTACAGTTTATTTGACTATGATCCACACAGTCAAAGGCTTTGGCATAGTCAATAAAGCAGAAATAGATGTTTCTTTGGAACTCTCTTGCTTTTTCAATGATCCAGCGGATGTTGGCAATTTGATCTCTGGTTCTTCTGCCTTTTCTAAAACCAGCTGGAACATCTGGAAGTTCATGGTTCACGTATTGCTGAAGCATGGCTTGGAAAATTTTGAGCATTACTTTACTAGTGTGTGAGATGAGTGCAATTGTGTGGTAGTTTGAGCATTCTTTGGCATTGCCTTTCTTTGGGATTGGAATGAAAACGGACCTTTTCCAGTCCTGAGGCCACTGCTCAGTTTTCCAAATTTGCTGGCATATTGAGTGCAGCACTTTCACAGCATCATCTTTTGGGATTTGAAATAGCTTAACTGGACTTCCATCACCTCCACTAGCTTTGTTCATAGTGATGTTTCCTAAGGCCCACTTGACTTCACATTCCAGGATGTCTGGCTCTAAGTGAGTGTGAGTGATCACACCATCGTAATTATCTTGGTCATGAAGATCTTTTTTGTACAGTTCTTCTGTGTATTCTTGCACCTCTTAAAATCTTCTGCTTCTGTTAGGTCCCTATCATTCTGTCATTTATTGTGCCCATCTTTGCATGAAATGTTCCCTTGGCATCTCTAATTTTCTTGAAAAGATCTCTAGTCTTTCTCATTCTATTGTTTTCCTCTATTTCTTTGCATTGATTGCAGAGGAAGGCTTTCTTATCTCTCCTTGCTATTCTTTGGAACTCTGCATTCAAATATTACTCAGCCATAAAAGAATGAAATATGATCATTTGCAGCAACATGATTGGACCTAGAGGTTATCATACTAAGTTAAATAAGTCAGACAGAGAAGAAAAATATTATATGATATCACTTATTTGTGCAATCTAAAAAACAATACAAATAAATCTATATACAAAGCAGAAAGAGGCTTAGAGGCATAGAAAACAAACTTATAGCTACCAAAGGGGAAAGGGAGGTAAGAGAGTGTGGATAAATTAGAGTATGGGATTAACAGATAACAAAATACTATACATAAAACAGATAAAAAAAATTTACTGTTTAGCACAGGGAATTATATTCACTATCTTGTAGTAACCTATAATGGAAAAAAATCAGATAAAAATATATAAAACTCTATCATTTTGCTGTACACCTGAAACTAATACAATATTGTAAGTCAAACTATACTTCAATTAAAAAAGAAAAAAGAGTTGAGAAGCTGTGATGGGCTGTTTGGCATTTATACAGGATACCGAGCAACTGTGGACTCTAGCACTTAGCAAGCATGGTTCCTGGCCATGAGGTATACATTTATGTATGCTCCAACAACAGCAAAATGTCAAAACACAATTTGCTGACCTTGTGCTGATGCCATCTGTATTCACATTTAAAAATCAGCTCAGTGCATTTAAACATTTTGTCCACAAAAAGCAAACTTTTGATTACTGAATAGAAAGGGAGAGATTAGTTTTAAAGATTATTATGCTTCTGTAAAATGTTAACCAAGAATATCACCCAGTAAAAGCAGGCTTCAGTATTCCCCTGAACATAATGCTTCCTTGAAAATCATTATGACTATGATATTTCATTAGCTAAAATAAATTTGATTCACAAGTGATTGTTTCCAAGAGAGACTGGTTGGTTTCTCCTAAATCCCTGGGAATGAGTGGATGATACTAGTGGGTTAGCGTCTATCACCATTCAATGTGCAGATGACATTGGTCCAACTATGTCCAGGTATAACTAACCTCAGGTCATAAAAAACAATACTCATTCAGCAATATTGCTCCTTAATTTTTAAATTTTCAAATACAAATAGAAGTAGAGAGAACAATAAAAAGGATTTGGTTTATTAATCACACAATTTTAAAATTATCACAACACAGTCAATATTTTTTTATTTGTAACTCCTGCTCCACTGGTCACTAGAGTTATTTTTGTTAATTGTTTTGTTCATTGTCTCTAGGCATTTGCAGTGGACAGAGCTGAAAAAATGTGTATTTCCTAAACTTTATATACTAGGACAATTTTAGACTAACATATATTGTGAATACAGTACAGAGAGTTTTCATAAACCACACTTAGAAGTCCCTACTATGAATGTCTTACATGGTATAGTACTATAATTATAATTAACTTAAGTCCATGCTTTATTCCCCACATTGCCTTAGTTGTATCTAATGCACTTTTCTTGTTCCATATTCCTGTACAGGACACCATATTACATTCAATAGTCATGCCTCCTTAGGTTCCCCTTGGCTGTGACAATTTCTCAGACTTTCCTTGTTTTGGATGACCTTGACAAATATTTTGCAGAATATCTCTCAGTTGGGATTTGTCTGATATTTTTCACATGATAAAACTTATGTGTACTATTTTGAGGATAGGAATCACAGACATAAAGTACAATTTTCATCATGTCATTATCAAGGGTACATACTATCAACATGTCTCACTACTACTGATTCTGACTTTGATAAACTGGTTGAGATAATGTTGGTCATATTTCTCCACTATCAAATTACTCTTTGGCACCAAAAGCACAGTTCATAAGAAAAAATTGGGTAAACTGGATCTCATCAAAATCGAAAATGTTTGCTCTGAGAAAAATCATGATAGAGAAATAAATTTAAAAATGGGAGAAAATATTTGCAAACTGAAATTTAATAAAAGATGAGTATCTAAAACATATAAAGAACTCCAAAACTCAATAATAATAATAAGTTGATTAGAAACAGGCAAGAGACATGAAAACATTTCAACAAAAAGAATATTCAGATGGCACATGAAAAGTTAATTCAACATCATCTAGTGACAACACCAAATGCTGGTGAAGATGTGGAGAAGTTTGATTATTCCTACATTTCTGGTGGGAATATAAAATAAGTCACTCTGTAAAATAATTTAGTGGTTTCTTAAAAGTCTAACCATTTAACCCAGCAATTGCATTGTTAGGCATTTATTCCAGAGAAAACATATTCATACAATATCAGTATATGAATGTTTCATAGAAGTTTTATTCACAATAGCTTAAAAATGGAAGGGAAAAAGGCAGATTTCTTTCAGTAGAAAGTGAAAGTGAAGTCGCTCAGTCTTGTCCAACTCTTGGCGACCCTATGGACTGTAGCCCACCAGGCTCCTCCATCCATGGGCTTTTTCCATGCAAGAACACTGGAGTAGGTTCCCATTTTCTTCTCCAAGGGATCTTCCCAACCCAGGGATCAAACTCAGGTCTCTTGCATTGCAGGCAGACTCTTTACCCTCTGAGCCACCAGGGACTGGTTAAACCAACTGTGGTCCACCTATAATATGGAAAAATTAATAAAATGGTACAAACTGTTGATATATAGAACAAGCTGAATGATTAGGCTGTGTGAAAAATAAAAGCCAATCTCAAAAGATTATGGGTTGCTTGATTCAACTTATGCAATACCCTTTAAATGACAAAATTATAGAAATAAAAAAATAGATTATTGGTTGCTAAGGATTAAGGACGGGTTAAGGACAGGACACAAGTAATTTGGTTATGAAACACCAACGTGAGGGGCCCTTTCAGGGAAAGAAATCGTCTGTATTTTGACTTTATCAATGTCAATATTCTGATTGTAATATTTTGTTTGAATTTTATAGGATGTTACCATTGGGAGACACTAAGTAAAGGATACATGGGATCCCTCTGTATTATTTCTTGCAACTGCTTGTGAATCTATAATTATTTCAAAGTAAAAACTTTAATTAATTAAGATATCCAATTCCAATTTTAATTTTTTTGGCTCTAGATTATGTAGGGATGTGCTGATTAATTTTGTGATTGTGATTTTCCAGCTATCATTATGATGGTGTTTTCGCATATAATGGAACTTCACTTGGTTCTTACAAAATCCTTGGTATTTTCGTGGGCAGTCAGGCTGTTTATGGACACTAAGTGATATTGGAGAAGATTCTCCTCATGTCTGTAAGTGAGCATAGAGGGAGAATAAAGTTGAAATATTCAAGATTCAAGATGCTTTCTTGAGCCGCTAGAAATTATTCTTTGATTTTGAGAGTACACAGTCTTCTGGGGAGTCTCCTTTGTGATGTGATTTTATTGCTACATTGTTGCTGTTGATGATGATTTTTTTCCCTTAGTTGTAGGGCATGGTGGTTAAACATATAAAGAAGCAACATTTTTCTTCATCACATAAAGGGGTACATGGATGGCAGGGCCCCTATATAATCATCAGTGAGTCCTACTTCTAGTATTTCCAGGGAGAGAATTGATTCAAATTTATGTTTTTTTTAGAGTATGTTATCAAATATTAATTTTAAACTTTAGAAAAGTTTTGAGAAAAATTAAAATGTACTTTGAGTCATTGAAAACCATAGTATCAGACAGTTTTTGCTTACCCAAGTGTAGCTGGAACTGAATGATATTTGCTTCACTTATCCATTAATTTCAATTTGTGCTCACCAAACTATCTCCTAAAATCTAGCAGATACTATGTAGACTCAGGAATACAGAATCAATTAGTGTAATTCTCACGCTTCACCAAGTATCTGTATTCTGCTAAAAACTGAAAAGGGAAATGATATTGTCTTATTGACTAGGCTACTTTATACCATGCTGAAATGATTCATAAGGAATTATATAAAAATAGTTATATTTTCTATGAGTTCATATTTTAATGTATTGAATTAATGGCATGAATAATGATAAATAACAATAATCTCCAGGTATATTTTTTTACAGTATAATAGTATGTTTAACTATTCCTCATATCAAGATTACACATGGTACCTGACCATGCAAATATTCTTGATAAATAATACCAAGTAGTCATGCCTGATAATGATTTTGAGTTCAAAGTTTATAAATAGAATTGGATGAGATTATAAAGCTAGTTTCATTGAACTCTCAGGAATCATAAAATCACCTTTAAAAACTCGTTACTAGAATTCATGTTGAAATAGTAAAACGATTCTACTAGAAAATTATGTCCCTTTAATGCTAAGAATTTGAAATAAATAAAAAATATAAACTAACTAAATATTTATTTATGGTTTTTTTAAATAAAGTCTCATGGCCTTAAGCAGTTGTACAGGTGTCATGATACACATACCTGATTAATGTCAGCAATATAATCTTCCACAGTTGAAAACGAATCATTGCCTAAGGACCCTCATCCATGTGTTTCCTACTGGAATAGCTAACTTTTAAATCCCCAGAGGTGAAGTCATGAGTTTCTGATGATTTTTTTTTTCTTTCAGGTATGACCAATGAATTTAAAAAATATGCTTAGAGAAGCTTCATGATCTCCAGAGGTTCCAAATGAATATGCTAATTTTCATATTATTTAATTTAATATACACAAACTTGCAAATAGATCTCAATATCCCCTAGTTCACACCATTCTATTTAACCTACTGAATTACTCTTGGTTCAGTCCACATGTTTCAATGTCTCCAATACATTTCACTTATCACCCTTTGTTCTCTTCTTGATGTCATCAGACTAATGTCAGTTCTCTAGCAATCCATGACATTATTTTCCTTCAAACATTATGGGAAATTGAACTTACACATCATGATGTGTTGGTCTGAAATATATTTAGATGATATTTTGTCTTGAACCCTCCAAGTTCATTTTAATCAGTTTACTCATTCATTTATTAATTTATCCACTAAGTAATCTGGCTTTTCTGATGCAGTGTTTAAATTTCAAGAAAGCATGGCTTCCGTTAAGGACCCAATTGTACAAGTTTCAAGATACAAACACAGTCAACCCCCTGCATTTCAAATATGCTTTTGAATTTTGCCATTCATTTGAAAGGTGCTAAATCAGTCAAAATTATAGCAGTGAACTCTGAGTATCAGCATATCACTGATGATTACTAAGGGTTCAACACATTCAAGATGATTGTTTATGCTGACAAATAAAGGAGGGTTACAATGAAAAAAAAAACTGAAAGATAAAAACACAGATTTGTATGTACTTGTACGGATAGTGCATGCTGTGATCTGTTATACAATCATGCGTGTTCTGTCGCTTAGTTGTACCAGACTCTTTGTGACCCCATAGACTGTAGCCCACTAGTCTTCTCTGTCCACGGAATTTTCCAGGCAAGAATACTAGAGTGGGTGCCATTTCCTGCTCCAGGGGATCTTCCTGACACAGAGATTGAACCTGTGATTCCTGCATTGACAGGCAGATTCTTTACCACTAGCAGGTCATGTATGGATGTGAGTTGGACCATAAAAGAAGGCTGAGCACTGATGAATTGATGCTTTCTAATTTGTGGTACTGGAGAAGACTCTTGAGAGTCTTGAGAGTCTTGGGACTCTTGAGAGCCCCTCAGACAGCAAGGAAATCCAACCAGTCAATCCTAAAGGAAATCAACCCTGAATATTCATTGGAAGGGCTGATGCTGAAGCTGAAGCTCCGATCCTTTGGCCACCTGATGCGAAGAGCTGACTCACTGGAAAAGATCCTGATGCAGGGAAAGATTGAAAGCAGCAGGAGAAGGAAGTGACAGAGATGGTTGGACAGCATCATTGACTCAGCAGACATGAGTTTGAGCAAACTCTGGGAGATAGTGAAGGACAGGGAAGCCTGGTGTACTACAGTTCATAGGGTTGCAAAGAGTTAGACACAACTTAGTGACTGAACAACAACAGGCACCTGGGAAGCCCTCATATTTCATCATAAACAACTGTTACAAATTGATTAAGCATCTCTAAACAATGGATCTTAGCATCACTGAAATATGGCATTACCCAACTCAAGAGTTGTGATAATATATATATAGATAGATCGATCAATCAATCGATCATGGTGTTGAAGGCATAGCAAAAAATTATAGATCATGGTGTTTAAGCCATAGCAGGCACCCAAAATGTTAGCTGCATACAAGTTATTCCATGGAAAAAAAAAGAAATGTCTTTTCCTTCTAAAAACACAGATTCTAATGGAAAGGACAGACACATGGTTAAGACCTGTTTCTTTAGGAAAGAGATTTGTAGGCATCAGAGTGCTCTGGTTATAACTATGACACAGCATCGGGCAGAAGGTGAGAGTGAGCTACAGTGCAGTTGCAACAGCAAGCTCAGTCAATCCCCCAGGAAGTTCTGAAGCTCTGATGTCCCTTCAGGGTTATACCCGATGGGAGCAAATGGGCCAGGCCTTTGTACTCCTGCATCAAACAGTTACTGAATGTGAGATTCCCTGGGGGAAGAGGGTGAAGCAGTATCATTCCTCACAGAGCAATTCACCAAGAGGGACACAGCTGTAAGCTGTCAACAGGCAACCCTTGCCACAGTTGGAAGAATAAGTGTCTCAGTCCTGAAGGGATGTCAAAACAGTACGCTACAGGCAGCCTGCACACTTTTATGGATAATGTCCATACAGGCTTCCCCTGCGATCCAAAAGTGAAGCATTCCTATGAAACCTTTTAAAGCTGGAAACAGCATAAAGTTGAAGAAGCAACTACTTTAGGACATATATTGCTAACAGATGCACAAAATCAATCCAGATCAAGCAGAGATGCTCACAGACGCAGTCAGAGCTATGGTGGATTTTATGCTGCTGAGATGCTGAGCGTCATTTCCAGGGAAGGAGTTTGGAGGGGCCAGTCTCGCAGTATTGTGGTCAATACTGCCTTTGTGCTCTCTCGCTGCAAAATAAATGCTGAATGCTATTTTCTATTTATGCTATTTTCTATTTATGCTTTTTTTGTTGTTGTAGCTCTTGTAAAAACAAAACTCCTCCTCAGTTAGCAAAAACAGGCATTAAGCAGGTCTTTAATAAAAGCAAAGTGGCATAAAGCAAACTTTCTAAAAGTAGGGGACACTTGTACAGTGTTAACTACTAAGAGAGAGGTGTGAACAAAATACTTTGAAGACTCAGAGGAAGGAATGCCTGAGTATATTGAACGGAGGAAGGAAAAGAATTCATGAAGGAGCTACTATTTGAGACTGACTTTGGGTGTGTACGGGGGATGAGTTCCAGTTAAGAATTTGACAAATCATATACATCCTCAAAGGTGTGAAAATGTGGTAGGCTTAGGTCTTTAATTGGTGACCAAACATTACTTCTCCCTAAAGAACACAACTGTAATGCGCTCCCTGCTAAATTTTACATGCTCTCAAACTATTATGACACTTTCCAGGTTTCCCTATTTCTTTGGGTTACAATTAACATATAATTTCATCATGAAGAAAACATTTTAAATTCAGAAATCCATGTGTATGTTTAACCCCCTCTTCAAATTTCTATAAGAATTCTTTATCTTCAAATTATCTACAAACTTCTCAATATGAATCAAAGCCAGTCCATATGTTATTCTATTTGATTTACCTGCTTACATCTAAGTTTAAACCCGTACATTTTCCATTTTCTCCTTTTGCAGTTATCCTTTGCCTTTTTCTACCACACAGACCATCATCATTAGGTGCACAAATTCTGGCACTGTATGACCTGGACTCAGATCCTGGCTTAGCTATTTACTAGCTGTGTGACTTTGGACAGTTCACCTAATGTCCCCATGCTGTGATTTCCCTGGGTGGAACAGGAATAATAATAGTACTCACTTTAGAGGTTGTCAGACTTCAGTGAATCAATGCACGCACTGTATTTGGAGTAGTGTCTGGCACGTAGTAAGTATGATACATGAGCTGATCATCATTTCCCCTTTATTCTACTATCTTCTCTGTGCATGTGTGTATGTCACTTCTGGGCTTCCCAGTGGCCCTGTGGTAAAGAACCTGCCTGCCAATGCAGGATAATGGAAGAGACACGTGCTCAATCCCTGGATCAGGAAGATCCCCTGGAGGAGGGCATGGCAACCCACTCCAGCATTCTTGCCTGGAAAATCCCACAAATAGGGTCACAAAAGGTCAGACATGACTGAAGAGACTGAGCACACATATGTGTGTGTGTCATCTTTCGAAACAGAAAAAGCCCAGCTTGTTAGAGGTCTTAATATGACTAACACATGATGTCTACATGGACAACAGATACATCCTTTCCCGGTTTTATTCCATGTTGTTTCCACATATGCTCAGCATCATGGTTCTCTATCCTGTGAAATATTCCTTCAAAGACTTTCATATCATTCGAAACTTCCTTCTGGCCATTTCTACTGAGTGGTGTGTTGTCTCCATGATCTTATCGCTCTGTCTTATGTTGAATGTCCCTAATTTTTAGGGCCTTCAATCATTAGCATTTCTGCGGTTTAGTTCTTGCAGCTTCTTTGGAGATCTCATCCAGTTTCTTGACTTTAAATATTTGGTAATTATGAGAGCTAATTTTATGTGTCAGTTTGACTGAACCACAGGGTGCCCAGATATTTGATCAAACATTATTCTGGGTTTGTCCGTGAGGGTATTTTTAGATGAAATTAACATCTGATTTCATAGATTGAGTAAAGCAGATTGCCTTCCCTAATGTGGCTGGTCCTTAATCAACAGAAGACTTGCTTGATGGAACAACAAGGCTGAATAAGAGGATTAGTTAGGCCTTCTGCACAACTATTTAAGCTGAACATTGGTCCTTGATGGCCTTTGAACTTGGATTTGAATGCTGGATCTTCTTGCTCGGGTCTCTGCTGACTTTCAGATTGGAACTTAAATCATCAACTCTTTTGGTTCTCAGTTCTTCAGACTTGTACTGGAACTATATATAGCACTCCTGGGTCTCAGGTTTGCCAAGTTCAAATCTAGGGGCTTCCCAGTCTCTGCAGGAGCTTCCCAGGTGGCTCAGTGTTCAAGAATCTACCTGCCAATGCAGAAGACTGGAGAGACACAGGTTCAGTCCCTGAGTCAGGAAGATCCCCTGGAGAAGGAAATGGCAACATATTCCAGTATTCTCGCCTGGAAAATCCCATGGACAGAGGAGCTTGGCAGGCTCCAGTCCATGGGACAGCAGAGAGTCAGACATGACTGAGTGACTAAGCAGCAGAAGCCTCCTTAATCATGTGAGCAAATTCTGTAGAGTAAATATATTTATATACACACACACATAGACCATTGCATACACATACATATAATACATTTATTGATATGGAGAAGACTGAAGGAGGAGCAGGTTGAATTTGGGGAAAGAGATTTAATCATGTTCCTTTGGAGGTACTTATTAGATATTCAAATGAGGTCAAGTTAGAATCTAGGTATCTAAGTTTAGAGTTTGCTGAGCAATTCAGACTTAAGATAAAATTTGTGGGATTACTGATGTATTAGCGTTCTCCAGACAGCCATAACTAATACTCTATATTCTTTACTGGAAGACATACGAAGAAGAAAGACACTTTAGAACTCAATCAGTTGAAATGTATTTCCTATGAACTTCCTGTCTTTCTGTCTTCTATTTTTTTGGCCGGCGCTTCTTGAATTCAGTTATTTGATGCCACCCTATGGTCATTCACTTTATGAGATTGCATCCTCACACACTAGACATATATTACCAGGTTTCATTGAGATTTACACTAAGAATTTTGCAAATATTACTTTATTCATCCTTCATCAAAACATTACGGAGTAGGTTTTATTATTCTAATTACAAACTACCCTAGATCATGAACTTACAATGGTCACTCTTGAAGAGAAATAAGCAAGATTGGTAAATACCAAATACCAAAGGTGTGCAGTTTACAGACCACACTATCCTGGTAGAAGAACTGCATCCACACAAGGTAAGTATTTTGAAGTTGCGCTAATTATTTTTGTTTTTAATGCACTGTTCCTGTATGAGATTGAAAAACTTATCAACATAAGGCAGGTGGAAGTCTAAGTCACTGACAGTTAATCACTGCAAACTTTGATCTTGAAAGCATGCTTCAAAGTGATGGGAGCAAATATTTTTGAGATAAAAATGAAAACATTGGCAATAACAATAATTATAAAGCTTACCTTGTACGAGGATTTATACTATCACTTACAAAGCATGTGTATTACATTATCTTATTTGAATCTCATAAGATCTTTGAAGTAAGGATTATTATAACCTGTCTGTCACAGATGAAGAAAATGATGCTCAGATCAGATAAATGACTTAAACCCACTCAATAAGTAGCAAATAGCCAAGTTGGTTCTTTAAAAACTTTCTAAGTTTTATCTGATTGTTTTATTGTGTGTATATTAATTTTAGAAGGGTACGGGTTATTGAACTAGTTTTGGCAGTTTGAGCTGCCTTATAATATATATGTTTGATCTTGAAAAATTGAGATTATATTCATTATTAGACAAACAACAATAAGTACCATCACCTCTAAATATACTATCCCCGAGCTTCAAGAATTTTTGAACTCTCTAAGGGCTCTGTTACTGCTTTTAAGAAGTGATATCTATACTTATGTGTTGTTACCTGAAATGGAATGCTTCCCTTATGGAAATGAAATGTTATTCAAACCAGTCAAAGAAAAATCAAAATTCAAATGGCTAGATACATTTAGATATTCACTGAGATAGCTCACAGTAAATACTGATTCATAATTATCTGATTTCAAAATATGGTATGAAAATCCCTTGTGCTGGTTCACTACATTCTACTTGGACAGACATATACCATCTTGGCTACTAGTATTGATCACAATAAGAATTTGAATTTTTGCAGACAACAGGCTTACGAGAAGTATGAAGATCTACAGCAGAGCTGAATTGCTGGACAAGAGTGAATTCTGAATAATGCATTTCAGTCTGTGTTATTAAAAATGCAGTGTGTGTCAGTCACACAAAACCCAGTTTTCATAGAGGGATCCTTTTCCATTCTCCACTGTGACTCACATCAGGCAGAGAAAATTTTCACAAATTAAAGCTGAAATCCAAAATATCCCTGCCTCTGTCATCCTCATCCCTGCCTTTCCAACTTTCTGGGAAAGCTTTAAATTAAGTACTTTGTTGAAGTGTATTAATTGAGGATGTCTAAAATATTTTCTTTCTATATATTAATGTGTGTGTGTTTATATGTATAAATTAAATATATGTGTGTGTTCAGTCATTCAGTCATGTCTGACTCTTTGTGACCCCAAGGGCTGTACCCCGCCAGGGTCGCTATTTCCTTCTCCAATAGGTTGAACATAAAGGTGAGTGAATCCTTAGTAAGTGATCACATAAGAAAGAAAACGACTAGTTCGTTTGTGTAAACAAGCTTTTCCTTGTCTAGCTTTAGCAATAAGTATTAGAAATAAAAGCACTGTTATATGTATATATATATATAAGAGATTGAAATTTAGGAAAAGAGGAATAAAAAGAATGGAAGAAATTCTAGCTTATAGCATTCCGATCTTTCTTGAAAATGCATGCAAGGAAATCAGAACTAAGTTGTGGAAAGCAGTA
This sequence comes from Ovis canadensis, assembly GCF_042477335.2. Lineage (NCBI taxonomy): Eukaryota > Metazoa > Chordata > Mammalia > Artiodactyla > Bovidae > Ovis > Ovis canadensis. The sequence goes on along the minus strand of NC_091250.1, from coordinate 36,900,565 downwards.
GCAGATTTAAATATATTCAATTTATAACTTGCTGCAGGAGTATTCATTTCATTAAGAACTGTTCCTATGGTTTGGCGTTTTCTTGTCACTTAAACTGAGTCCAGAAATTCTCCCCTGGTTCATTGTATTGCAGAGCGGCCTTCTGTATTGCGCATACCTGAGCCCTTGTTCTACACCTCCCAGGCTTGCTGCAGCCCCAGGCTGGCCTTTCTTGCTCAACAGTTACTGACTTTCTCCCCGCTTTCCTTGTCCAGGTGTGTTTCCCCACCTTGCTTCCCTACTCTGAGTAAGTAACCGGCTTATTTTCATTTTGTGATATATAACAAATTCATGAAGATTTTTCTCCCCCGATAACTTCTTTTGTCACAACAACGTGAAGGAAAGAGAAAGAAGAGAATCAGAGATTTTCTGAAAAAGAAAGATCTTATGGAAATACTGGCACAAACGTTGATCTCTCTCCTGTCTTGTAAAATTTTGGGGATGTAATTTTGGCAGGGATTTGGGTCTAACTGTGAGGAGCTTTTCTTTTTTTTTTTTTTCCTTTTTCTTTGCCATGAACCTCCTCTTCAAAAAGAAGTTTCCTCTATGTGCCTGTATGGAATTATTCCTGTTTACCTTTACTAACAAATATTTCACCTGTTCACCTTTTGCCCAGTCCTCTTGGATACACATCCATTATTGATGATCAGCTGAAGCAACGCTTAATGCATAGAATATTTCATAACTCTTCCATGCAGAATTTTGAGACTTCTCTTTTTTGATCTCTTACTCCATTCATATATTTATCATAACATTTACAACACTGATCTTTATTGCACATGCTGTGCTCTGCTGTGCTTAGTCACTCAGTCGTGTTTGACTCTGCCCCGCCTTTGACTATAGCTCACCAGGCACCTTTGTCCATGGGGATTCTCCAGGCGAGAATCCTGGAGTGGGTTGTTGTGCCCTCTTCCAGGGGATCTTCCCAACCCAGGGATCAAACCCAGATTTCCCGCATTGCAGGCGGATTCTTTACCATCTGAGCCACCATTTATTACACGTGCGATAGCCCAAATTATAAATTTCTCAAAAACGGAAACAATATTTAATTCTTCTCTTTATATCAAGAGCCAATAGCACTGCTTGGCACAGGTGTTTAATAAATGTTTGTTGGATAAAGAATGATGACAAGCAAGCATATTTGGAAATTGGGATGATCAAAGATACAGAGAACTGCTTGGAGAAAGTTGGGAGCCAGAAACAAAAAGCAAATTGGGTTAGGGAAATTGAGAGTAAAAGCACACTTTCAAAACTTGCATACTTGCATTTTATTATTTACGGTAAAAGCTCAAAAAATTAATATATGTGTGCTGGATGAAGATTACCATTGCATTCCTCTCTGCTTTAAGTGCATGAAATAGCAACAAAAATGATGACATTTACTGAGAATTTTTCCAAACAAATTTATGACACGGGACCACTACCATTATGTTCATTTCTTAGATAAGGACAGTGAGGCTCAAAAAGTTTAAGAAACTTACCCAACATCACACAGCTACTAAGTAGTAGAATTTGTGGTTAAAACTAGTCATTCTTGTTTAGGAGTTGGAGTTTTTCAGCTTCGACCGACTCCTGAATGGTGCCAACTTTTATGCTAATCTTGCATAGTGTAATACCATCTATTACCAGCTGATGAGAGCGCAAGCACTTCAAGTGAAATACATACACTTAGACCTGGAATTTTTGTTCATTCTTTCAAGCGGCGTGCACATAGGAGGCAGAGATATACAATTTCAGATTACAGATACTGACCACTCTAGAAATCTAGAATTGGGCTTTATAATTGATGTATTCTAAATAACTGAATATATCCACAGCAATAACTATTTGAATCCATCTAAAGGTATAAAATACCCATTAGTATTTACACCAATCCTTCTCAAACTATCTCTTATCAAGAACCAGTTTTTATTTCAACACTCTCATTTTTCACGGACTGAAATGAATTTGTTCTATGCACACCTATCACATAGCTTCTACTGAACACAAATTATCACACGAACTCGCTATCAGCACGACCTGTCTATGTCCTGCACAATAAGATCAGTTCACCTACCAGGTGTTTGCATATTTCTGCAATATCAAATTGTAAAGCTTTCTAAACACTTCATCTCTGTACTTTACTGACCAGAGAACATTAACAAGAATCTGTGAACAAATACCACTCAGCAGATCACACTTGGAGCAGCATTGGTTTAGACAACAAGGGCTGGGGAACTCTAACACCACGAAAATGAAATAAAATAAGGCCCAAGCGGGATTTGGCCCATTCACAAATACTTTTTTTTTAATCCTTCAAAATAAAAGACCAAACAACAAAATTGCTACTATTTGCCAATGTTAACAATATCTGGGTAAAATTTTAGAAGACAATATAGTCTTATGAAGAGATAGTATTTTAATAGATGTCACAGATGTCTCTTTGAAAGTCAAAATTGTCTTGGCTTAAAATATTACCTTTTTAGGCTTCTTTGTGCAGAGAAGGCAAGACCCAGAAGGAATATTTACAGTATTTACAGTGTTCAAGTATGACTCCTCACAAAGGCGAAAACTGAATGGCTCTGCCTATGAGATGAACAGAAGCTGGTGGTGAGTGAGAGAAAAAGAGAGGGACTGGAACTTCTGGAAACACAGTAGACTAGGTGTTCTGAAAACTATCTACAAAACATTACATACAAAACAAACTTTGGCTGAATATGTATTTCTAATCTTCTTAAATTCACATCTGAGCTGGCAATAAGGGAGCTTCCATAGAAGATGAAAATGAAAGGAAAGCCTGAATCCATACATTAGCTGCTGCTGCTGCTGCTAAGTCGCTTCAGTCGTGTCCAACTCTGTGCGACCCCATAGACGGCAGCCCACCAGGCTCCCCCGTCCCTGGGATTCTCCAGGCAAGAACACTAGAGTGGGTTGCGATTTCCTTCTCCAAAGCATGAAAGTGAAAAGTGAAAGTGAAGTCGCTCAGTCATGACTGACTCTCAGCGACCCCATGGACTGCAGCCTACCATGCTCCTCCGTCCATGGGATTTTCCAGGCAAGAGTACTGGAGTGGGTTGTCATTGCCTTCTCCCAGAGCAGGTGCTAAAGCTGCAATACCCTAGTGGAATTGACCAACTCCACAAATTCAGAGTCCTGCCTTCAAGAGGACTTTTCCGTGTGGAAAAAGACACATGCCCTTGGGCTCATGTACTCTGAAAAGTCCCATAAGATGCCGAAGTATGTAAAGTAAAATGGTGGACCAGAAAATTATCTGTCCACAAAGGTAGATGCAAGAGCATTTGACTAGTTTGGTTTTATATTTAAGTGTGCGAAAGCAAGATATCTTAAAATTAAAAATGCCCATTTAAATTTTTACAAATCACATGACATGGAAAAGCCCATTTAAGATATAATTTTAAATGGTCATGGGTTGATGGCCCCTCAATATCAATCATGAGACCTGATTGTTTATTTTTAGTGTTAATTTGTTTCAGATAAATCTACACCTTCCATTACTAATTCAGTAGAATATTTATCTTAAATTGTAAGACCCATAAGGAAAAAAGTCAAAAATTGGGAAAGATTGAGAGCTTCTCCTGGGGTCCTCAGCTCTACAATGATGAGAAGCCATGCTTCTGTGATAAGACATAGGGGTTGCTCTTAGGGCATCCTTAAAGTGCATATTAATATGCCAAACTTTGAGTGTTTTAAATATGTATTAAATGCATAACTATATATTCTGCAATTACAGCATTATTTTCAATAATTTACAACAATAAAATCTAAAGCTCCTACTTCGTTTGATAGATGCTGTGAGAGCAAGACTAAATCTTGCCCTTAAGGAAGGCATTTTGTTGATTTCTTTTTTTAAATTAAGTCTCAGAATGACAAAAGCAAAACCAAACAACAACAAAAAATTAGGAAAAAAAAAAAAAAACTAAGACTCTTGTTGTAACTTTATTCAAAATTAGTGTCGTTTTATTCCACACGTCCTGCTCTAATTATCCAGGGCTAATTTCTTGGATGGTTTATGCATTTTTGTGGTGTGGGGCAGGGGATATACTCACTGGCCTCCCTTTGACAGTTTTCTGACGCTGATTAATCTCAGCTTCTCTCTTGGCTGCTGTAATGAAATTTGTCTTATCTATTACAAAAAAGTTGTGGCCTTTCTTCCCAGAGGCTTCATACAAAGTCCCCTGTTGTGCTGTCAGTTTACTCTGATGACCTTTTGACACCTATACAGCTGTGCGCTTCTCCAGATTTACCTATTGCATTCTACAGCTTCACATCTTTGAAAATCTTTGCATTCTTGCAAGGACCATCTACTCTCTTAGGTGTCCTTCTGCTTCTAAGCAAGCATTTACCAGAATCTAGTACAGAGGTTTTGTTTTGTCTGTTTGTTTTATTTTTTTTCCTTTTGTTTCCTGACATTATCTCTACTGACTACTTCTCCTAGGGCTCGCTACCCATAAGATTTATGACATTTCTTAGGTTCAACCTAAGATCCCAGGTAAGAGTAAGATGATAGAAATTTCAAATAAGTGGAATGGAACAAAACAAAAGCAAAGAGGGATTGTGATACTCTTCCGGTTTGGAACTCTGGGAAGAAATGCCTTACAGAGTGTCATTTGCCAAAATCGAATGGACAGAGCAGAATCAAAGTAGTAGCATGATAAATCTCTTAGATAAAGAAGTATCTGAAACATACGTCACACATATCAGCTTGAGAATGCCTCATAGCAATTAGATGACCTCAGGCAAGATCTAGAATTTTCAAAAAGATCTTCTGAAGGGTTTGAAAGTGCTGACCGTGTTGGTGAGAGACAGGATGGGGTGTAGTTTCATGACAAGGAAGACGCAGTGTGTTCCCTGCAGGGATAGACCCAGTGAGGAACTGAGGACATGAACAGGGAATTCCACCCAATTCCCTCCAGCCAGGATGGGGCTGGTTGCATGTTGTGGAGGCAGAAAGGATTAAACTGAGGACACAGCAGAAAAAATTGGGGCAGAGATATTTGCTCCACCACCTCCCCCCGCTCCCTACCCAATCCTCCATGAAACCTGCCATCACTCCATGCTTAGATGACAGCTGGGGAACAGTGAAGAAAAAAAGGGTAGAAGGGGAGAAACTCTTAATTGTCTGAAATAACAGGGTTATTTTTTTTAACTGCTCAGTGACTACATCTAAATCTTGAATTTCTTAATACTGAGCCACAATGAGGGGATTTCTTGATCAAACTCAGTTCAGTTAAATAAAATAAATTCATATTCTTACACCTCTCTGTCCTATTGTTTATTCAACCTTGTATTGATTTGTTTCCATACACGGAGAATTTTACTTGTATTTGTGTACCTGAAGTTAAAGAAGAAATGTTGATGCAATTGCAATGAAAATTTGATAGCCAAAGTAAATGAAAAAAAATAGATTATGCCCTAAAATGTTTAAATAATTGTGCAACTTTTAACTTCATATTTCTCATGTGGATCTGACCCAAGTAGAGGACTTTGACAGTTTTCACATAAAAAGTGTCAACATGTTCTTTAAACAATGGTTATCCAACCAAACAAGACAAGACTATAAAAGCACTAAACTGCGATGCACTGCCTTTTTTCTGGGGATGAATAGCATTAGAGAATTCCAGCGTGTTCTCTTCCTATTAAATTAATGCCACAAGCACTACAAAGTCTGACCTGAACAAAAGAGACACATAACCTGTGCAAGAAATCCTTGCTCAGAAAGAGCAATACAGAACATGAGAAATAAGACAAATTGTCTTTTTGCCATGGAATATTAGCCTTTGTGAGCCCTATAATATCTGCCTGTGTACCTTCCAAACAGGAAAATTCTTGAAAATTGTATCTCTCCATCATTGTCTTTGAGCCTCCCTAGACTTGACCAGTTTGCCTTTTTTCAGTTGTGAAGAATTTGAACTTCTTTACTATATGTGGCATAGACTGTACTTTTTTATCACACAAATATGTACAATAGAGGAGTAGCTGGCTGAATTAATGCAGAGTAATATGAAACAGAGAAAAGGAGATGTGGCTTGAGTCCCTGAATCAGTCTTTGCTTTGTTCTGTGATCTTAAAAAAATCCTGTCAATGTAGCAAATCATCTATCAGTGTGATAGTTTAATCCAGCAGTATACATCTTAAGGTTGCCCTGTTAGAACGTTGGTCACTTGCCACATGTGGTGATTAACTATTTGAAATGTAGAACATGAGACTGATCAACTTAATTATTAATTTTAATTAATTTAAATTTAAAAGTAAAAGCATTGTAAAATGTTTCCCGTTAAGCATACTTTTATCATTTTGGTTGGAGTAATTTCACTTTAAACATTGTATCATGTTAGACATGACTGTTGTATCATAATGTGTGTTGGCTGATTGTTGTATTATAGTGTATGTTGAATCGTTTCTAGTATCACATATAACCAGATGGTTCTAGTATTACCCCCAAACAGGTTATCTATCTAGTTGGTATCAAATGATTGGTTTAGTTTAAGTGATCATTTGTAGACCTTGAACAAATGTCCACATTTGTACAATGTAGTAGTACAAATTATTTGTAGTGATTATTTGTAGCGATTATTGTAACACTGAAATAGTAAAAAAGAAATGATTATTTTAATATTATGCAGACAACATAATTTATAGTGACACTTATTGTAAATAGAAACCATTGTATTAGAGATCTGTTGCTGTTACTCCAAAGTTTAGTGGATCAAAACAACAGCTATTTTTTCCTCTGAGTTTCCTGGGTGACATAGTATGGTATGGGTTGGCTGGGTGCCTCTGACTCTGGATCACTCACAAGACTGCTATCAAAGGTGTTGATCAGCCTTGTAGTCATCTTGATCTTTAATTAGAGGAGGATCTATTTCTTCTAAACTCGCTCATATAAATGTTGGCGAGTTTCAAGTCTTCACTGACTGTTGGCTCAAGACAACAAACCCTTGCCATGTGGGTCTTTCCATCAACAAAGAAATAATTCTTCCAGAGTAAGGGCTGTGGGAGAAAGAGACACTGAGAGAGAGAAACAGAGATAGATACACACCATATAGGGCAGTATCAGGGTATCAAACAGGAAAATTATGGCAATAGGTTCAAAGACCTGAAAGAAATTAAGAAAGACCTAAATAATGGAGAGATGTATCATGTTTATGAGTGCAAGGACTCAGCACTTTTAATGTATAAACTTTAAATTGATCTATAGATTGAATGCAACACAAATTAAAATCTCAGTGAGTTTTTCTGTACATATTGAACAGTTATATCTAAAATGCATATGGAAATGCAAAGGGCCTAGAATATCAAGATAATCTTGAAAAAATAAGGTCAGAAGACTTTATTACAAAGCATAGTAATCATGACAATGTGTTACTGATAAACACACAGACAAATATTTCAATGAAAAGGAATACTGATCCTGGAAATAGATCTATGAGAAGAGAAGGACTGGCTAAGAAGGTATAAATATGATGCCAAGACACATCCCAGAAGACAGCAACCCAGGTTGAAGAAGTGAAACAGGTCCAGAGAGCTATTTAACTGGCTCAGGTAGCAAGCAAGCTCTGAAGGATAGCAGGCAGTTGAACCTGAAGATTTGTCCTGACACGCTGGCTGATAAATTGGGAGCAGCTGAATGTGGCAGTCCTATCTGCTGGGACAAAGGACTGACCAAATATATGAACGGCCAACTCCTTAAAAAGTATCCAACAAATCCCAGAAACTGCATTAAGAAGTTGCACCTTCCAGTGACATTCACCTTACTGCTTAGTATTACAGGATAAGGTGCCTGAACTTCCTCATCATGCCATATCTCAGGAGGTGTGAGCATAAAATATCCTGCCCAAGAAAAGAAAAGACAGCCCTTTACTTTTTTACTCAACATGAACAAGTTTTTCAGCTGTCGTGTACATTATTGTTCAGGTGACACAGAGAACAAAACACCTGAATGTTCTTTAAGATCATAGGAAATTTAATTGTTCCCATGCCTTACATAAGATTTAGGAATAAGAATAATTAAAATTTAAGTGCTTATTACTGAAATAGGAACAAAAGGAAATATTACATGTCTGTTGATTGCATTTTCACTATTGAGTCACATTCATTGGATCAGTTTAAAGGGTTTTTTTAAATATATCAACAATGATACAATGAATTTAATTTAATAAATAATGACAAAATCTTGGCTCTGGAATATTAGTTTTCCAAACAGTTTAAGCTAAAATAATTAAAATTCCATCAATTCATTTACTCCATAGATTTATTCTCACATATCTTTTTTTTTTTTTAAAGAGCTGCATTCTGGGATTTGGCATGTATTATAAAGTATAAAGAAAAAAAGTGAGATAGAGTAAAGTTGATATTCTAGATTTCATATACAATCTTGTATTTGGTGCTTTGCTAACTGAAATCACCTGGTAATGAAATGTGAGTATTCCTCCCAGAGCAAGGGTGCAACCTCTATAGCTTATCCCTGACCTCCATTATTTGAAAAAATAAACTTAGCCCTGTGTCCTGAAGTTGAAAAAAAAAAAAAAAGACACTGATGCATGAATGTGTGGTGAAATTTTAAAAATATGCGATGACTGTTGGGAAATGTACACACCCCGTTAGCAAGAAGAAACAAAGAAAGAGAGAAAACCCAAACTCCCTTGCTCCTCTGAGTGGTCCGTGCACTGCAGATTCTTCATGATGTTCCCAATGACAATACCTTAGCTAGTTTCTATTTTTAAAGTCCTATTATGCCTCTGAAACAGGCTGGCTGTAAGAATATTCTCTCTCTCTACTATATGAATAGCCATTGTAAGCAAGCTTTTGACTGAATTTGTAACAGTTAGCATTTCCTTTGTTTTAATTTTATAAAATTCAGTCACTACTTCCAAAAAAAGCAAACAAAAAGTCTTCAAAGACAAATCATTTTTCCAGCTAGTGGAGGTCATTAAATATAGCCTGTGCCTAGTAGCCTTTATTTTTGGCCATGACTATTTTCATTTTGCTAGGGGACTTTCTCCCTAACATCATGTCTTATTCTCATCTAAGGGGACCAGTTACAATTATGTGAATGCCTTTAACTGAGGGGAAGAATAACCTGCCCTTCTAAGACACACTGAAATTTTTAGATAATGATAAGGTTTTAGAATAAACTGGCAGCTGAAAGATCTGTAGACAGGTTTTATTTGGCTCATTTCAGTTTCTTTGTTAATTAAGTTTAGCCAATATTTTGAAAACAGGTGATTCAATATGAAAATCTACATTTCTAGTTTCTCCTCAAAAAGTTAGAATCTCCCCACTGTGAGTCTGAATTCCTGTCAATCATTAATAGAACCGAGAAACGGCTTTTCTCTTTACAAAACTAGAACTCTCCAGTTTGTTGTTTTGCAAGAAGCGGCTTCATTCATTGTGTTTTCATCTGAATCCTACAGGCTATGATTTTAGGAATTTCGAGAATTGGAGGATGATGGAGAATAAGAGAGCTAATAAATCACATGCTAATTCCTCTCCTGAACATATAACCCAACAAGAAAGAATCAGAAGCAAAAGATCAAAATACCAGCTTCCGTTTTAATAAAGTGAATTAAAAGGCGAGGCTTTAGATGTGTGCCAAAATGTGTTTGCAGACGCCCCCACCTCCTTGTACGGACCAAGGTGCAGACCACTCAGGGCCTAGAGAACAGACGCTCGCCAGAGTCTTGCCTCACATGGGTCTCAGACAGACAGCGGAGAAAAAAGTACTAATCTCCAGAGCTTTCGTTTTCTTTTTAGATTAGCTCTGTCCAAAAAAGAAACTTGGACAATGAATGTCAGACTTTTGCCAACGACCAATTAGCAATTCATTCCTTCCTCAAAGAGTGGGAATGGTGTGAAGAGAGGCCATGTGGAGAGGGCGCTCCATATGGAAACACCAGTCAAGGAGAATGGTTTCTGCCCTAAAATTAGTGTTTCCTAGTAAAACAATAAGTGAGAAATGAATCTATATGAAGGGACCCTGTAATAGTAGATAGTGAGTGAAGTAAACTTGAAAGGGTGGTGACAGTAACTTGAAAAGATAGTGAGCAGAGACTTCTGAATACCTATCAAATAGTTTTTCCAATTATTTAACAAAAATAAATTTGATTTTAGCTCGGGGTATTGTCACACAAGTAAAGGACCAACTTTCCTTACAACTAGGTTTGGTCAGGTAAGCAAATCTGGTTGCTGAGGTATAAGTGGATATGCGATGGGAAAATTCCAAGTAGTCTTCCTGCAAGGATGGAAGAAGCATATTCCTTTTCCATTTTTATTTTATTTCTAATGGCTTGAAAAACAAATGTTGTGGCTGAAGCTTATTTGTTACCACAGCACAGCCTAACACACTTGACTAATGAAAAGTGAAAGTCATTCAGTCATGTCCAACTCTTAGTGACCCCATGGACTATACAGTCCATGGAATTCTCCAGGCCAGAAAATAGAAGTGGGTAGCCTTTCCCTTCTCCAGGGGATCTTCCCAACCCAGGGATCGAACCAGGGTCTCCCGCATTGCAGACGGATTTTTACCAGCTGAGCCACAAGGGAAGCCCAAGAATACTGGAGTGGGTAAGAAGATCTTCTTGACCCAGGAATTGAACCAGGGTCTCCTGCATTGCAGGCAGATTTTTTACCAACTGAGCTATCAGGGAAGCCCTTGACTAATGAAAGCTGCCTAATATTCTAAAGCTTAAGTACTTAAGTTTTATTTAAAGCATCTCTTCCTCAGGGAAGCTTTCCCTTATATAACTCCAGCATCTCAGTTTCTATCTCTCCTTTGAATATTTCTGAAGTCTTCTGTGCACCTCTGTATCAACAACTGTGGACAGAAAGGGGAGGAAGAGGCGCTGATAGAAGGAGAAGTCAAAGTATCATGTAGGTTCAGTGGCGGGTTTGGCGGCTCAATGGCCCTTCAGAATTACCTTGAGTAGAGCCAAAATGTGCAGCCTTTGATCTCACACACCTGTCACTGGATGCAGGCTATCCAGGAAGAAATTTGGCCTTGGTCAAGATGGTTTCTTATAGATGAGGCAATTCCTATAGCGGCTGATGGCTATTGGCAATCTGCTGGCAGCACTCCCAGGAACTAAAAAAGATCTCCTTTGAAAGGAGGTCAGAGTTGCAGACTGCGGTTTCCATTATAGCAGTCTCCCCTCAATTCCACGAATATGCCCTTGCCCTGGTCCCATACGACCTTTGTATATGTTCCAGCTTTATCCTACTTTACACCTCAGGTGAATGAAGGATTAACATTATATGATCAAAAAATAGCATATTGTGTAACACATGTAAAATGAAATATTTAATTCAATAGTCTATAATTATAGTAAATCAGGTAAATGTTATCAAATATACGAACAACAGGGTAACTACTCTAGACTTACAGAGAAGTTAGGCTGATTATTTAAGAAAATCTAGTTAAGTAAAGAAACATAAGAAATAATCATCATATTTTTGGTTGCTTCAGTATCTCCACTCCTTCCTCCCACAATTTCTAACTCAGAATTTGCTAAACAATGAGCACTTATAAATGAGATTAGACAACTGAGAAAGTGCTATAAGACAAAAAGGAAAGTTAAATGATTAAAGGGATAGAAACAGTGTCAAAAATAAAAGGATAAAGAAAGTGGTATCTTGCTAATCTCATTATAGACCATCCAAACAACAAAAGAAAGATTGAATGCCATGCTGAGTCAAATGGTACTGCATTCTTTAGGATGGCCACAGAAATTTAGCATTAAAAGGTAGGGAACAAAATAAATAAACTTTAGAGCCAGAAAATGTTATTGTTGGTAAGAATTCATGTTACATCTATTTAAGGAGTTCTAAAGAGAGACTCATGCGAAGAGTTGACTCATTGGAAAAGACTCTGATGTTGGGAGGGATTGCAGGCAGGAGGAGAAGGGGACGACAGAGGATGAGATGGCTGGATGGCATCACTGACTCGATGGACGTGACTCTGAGTGAACTCCGGGAGTTGGTGATGGACAGGGAGGCCTGGTGTGCTGCGATTCATGGGGTCTCAAAGAGTGGGACACAACTGAGTGACTGAACTGAGCTGAACTGAACTGAATGAGAGATTGATTATTTTCCCTAAGGTCTGCAGGCTTTTCAGAAAAACAACTTTTTGTGTTTTTTTTAAATTTTTTCTTTTTTAAATATAAATTTATTTATTTTAATTGGAGGCTAATTACTTTACAATATTATATTGGTTTTGCCATATATCAACGTGAATCCACCACGGGTGTACACGTGTTCCCCATCCTGAAACCCCCTCCCTCCTCCCTCCCCATACCATCCCTCTGGGTCATCCCAGTGCACCAGCCCTGAGCATCCTATATCATGCATTGAACCTGGACTGGTGATTTGTTTCACATATGATAATATACATGTTTCAGTGCCATTCTCCCAAATCATCCCATCCTCGCCCTCTCCCACAGAGTCCAAAAGACTGTTCTATATATCTGTGTCTCTTTTGCTGTCTTGCATACAGGGTTATCATTACCGTTTTTCTAAATTCCATATATATATGTTAGTATACTGTATTGGTGCTTTTCTTTCTGGCTTACTTCACTCTGTATAATGGGTTCCAGTTTCATCCACCTCATTAGAACTGATTCAAATCTATTCTTTTTAATGGCTGAGTAATATTCCATTGTGTATATGTACCACAACTTTCTTATCCATTCATCTGCTGATGGACATCTAGGTTGCTTCCATGTCCTGGCTATTATAAACAGTGCTGCGATAAACACTGGGGTCCACGTGTCTCTTTCAATTCTGGTTTCCTCGGTATGCCCAGCAATGGGATTGCTGGGTCATAAGGCAGTTCTATTTCCAGTTTTTTAAGGAATCTCCACACTGTTCTCCATAGTGGCTGTACTAGTTTGCATTCCCACCAACAGTGTAAGAGGTTTCCCTTTCTCCACACCCTCTCCAGCATTTATTGCTTGTAGACTTTTGGATCACAGCCATTCTGACTGGCATGAAATGGTACCTCATTGTGGTTTTGATTTGCATTTAACTTATAGCTTTCTGACTATGCATTGGGTACAAATATGACTTCAATATCCATTCAAAGATATTTAATAAGCAACAATAGCTTCCAACAAAGTTCTATGAACTGAAGAATTATCACTTAAAAATATGGAGCATGTATTTTACTGTGGACAATAAGTCAATGAGTAAGGGAATAAATACAAAATGACAAGTGCTAAGAAGAAAAATAAAACAGAAGAGAAACTGTAGATAAACACAGTAAGCACAGGAAAATGTGGTGGGAGATGATGTCAGAGAGGGAAAACAGGGTCAGATAGTATGAGGTCTTTTATAAGGGCCCCAGAAAAATGTATGCAGTTAGCTTTTATGCTAAGTGAAACAGGTTTTGAAAAATAAACCCTGAGGAATGAGAAGGTATTGCATCCATGAAATAAGAGCAGAAGATAATTTTTAAAGTAAAATTCGAAGGCTAAAAAAGAGGTATGGAAAATTGTAAACATGACTGAAATCATAAGAGTAGGCAGACTCTTTTCCATCTGAGCCACCAGGGAAGCCCCTGATTAATAGTACATCCAAAGATATATGTGAGAGAAAATAATTAAAGGAAAAGCACAAGAATTAAATGACATGAATCTTCAAATTGAAGTGGCTTATAGGCTTTCCAGAGTAAGGAAAACAAAAGACCCATGAAAATATGTAGCAAGGACAAAATAAAGACTAATTATAAAAACTCAGGCATCAGAATAGCATTAGATGTCTTACCAGCAAATCTTGGAGCTGGAAGACAATGGAACATGTCTGTTAGTTAAGAAAGGCTGATGTCTGTAGCAAACTACTCTCAAATGCCAGTGGCTCAACAAAAGGAATGTTAATGTTCTATCTGACTGAGCCCTGTCTGGAATGATGGCACTGAGGAGCACAAGTTAGTGCCTCTGCTATCAGCTAAGGACTCACTGGAGATCTTCTCTGGACCCCCTGGATTGGCTGCAGTCCAAGGGTAAAGGGAGTTTGTGGCAGCTGATAAGGTGGTTTTAAGGCACAGGCTTAATCCCAGGCACATGGCCCCACCTAATGACAAAGAAGTCCCAGAGGAAAATGTTGCAAGATATACCTAGTTGCATGGCAAAAGTACAGTGTGTATCTTTCCCCTAAAACAAAATGTATGTGTATAATCCCTTCACAAATCTAAGGGAACATGATTTCCGACCCAGAATCTATTAGCTGTCAATCAAGTCTGAAGGTAGATTAAAGAGTTCTTCAGAAATGTAAGATTTCAAAGTTACCATTCCTATGTAATTTCTCAAGAAACTCATAAAAAAGATAGTGCAACAAAATGAACAACTTAATGAAGAAATAGGAACCACAGTGTTTACAGGAAAATAATATTGAAGAGAAGCCCTAGACTCGAAGATTTCAAAATGGTGAGTTTTAAGCAAGGTATCAGGCTTCGGAAGCAACCAGTATATACAGAAGAACTTAGGAAGAAATATATCTTCACCAGAAAATAAAACTGAAAGATTAACAAAACATTTACACTTACTAATGGATAAGGGATTTTTTATGGGGAAAGAATTTGGGAATATATTAGTGATGTTTTCATGAAAAACTAAGCACTGAAAAAAGAGATTCAATATTAATTGTACACAAAACAGAATTGTGCAAAAAATGAGCAATTATAGTAAAATATATGGCTTAGCTCTGAATTAAACAGATATAACCTAACATGTAAGCACTCAATATTGGTATAAGCACACCAATTATGATATAGTTACAATATGCTGGATGGAGGAAGAATATTGGCATGTATGAGGGAGTGTTCAAGAGGGCTAACACTGCAGATGGTGATTGCAGCCATGAAATTAAAAGACACTTACTTCTTGGAAGAAAAGTTATGACCAACCTAGATAGTATATTCAAAAGCAGAGACATTACTTTGCCGACTAAGGTCTGTCTAGTCAAGGCTGTGGTTTTTCCAGTAGTCATGTATAGATGTGAGAGTTGGACTGTGAAGAAGGCTGAGCGCTGAAGAATTGATGCTTTTGAACTGTGGTGTTGGAGAAGACTCTTGAGAGTCCCTTGGACTGCAAGGAGATCCAACTAGTCCATTCTGAAGGAGATCAGCCCTGGGATTTCTTTGGAAGGAATGATGTTAAAGCTGAAACTCCAGTACTTTGGCCACCTCATGCAAAGAGTTGACTCATTGGAAAAGACTCTGATGCTGGGAGGGATTGGGGGCAGGAGAAGAAGGGGACAACAGAGGATGAGATGGGTGAATGGCATCACTGACTCAATGGACATGAGTCTGAGTGAACTCCGGGAGTTGGTGATGGACAGGGAGGCCTGGCGTACTGCGATTCATGGGGTTGCAAAGAGTCGGCCATGACTGAGCACTGAACTGAACTGAACTGAAACCATCATGACTGAAAGCTAGTATCAGTAAATACACGGTATTTAAAAATATACAGATAATATGACATCACATACATGTGGAATCTAAAATACGACACCAATAAATTTATCTACAAAACTGAAAGACTCACAGAACAGACTTGTGGGAGAGGGTTGGATTAGGAGTTTGGGACTTGTTGGATGAAAACTATCATACATAAAATGTATAAACAATGATCATAGGGAACTAAGTTCAATATCCTGTAATAAACCATAATGGGAAAGAATTTGAAAAAGAATACATTTTATATACATGTATACATATAACTGGATCACTTTGCTGTGATCCAACATAATGCTGTGAGTCAACTACACTTCAGTTAAAATGAAAAAAAAAAAAAAGACTGCACACAGATAAATATCAAAAGAAACATAAAATAACTGAGTGAGAGTAAGTGATAGTCACTCAGTCATGTCTGACTTTTTGAGACCCCATGGACTGTAGCCTGCCAGCTCCTCTGTCCATGGAATTCTCCAGGCAAGAATACTGGAGTGAGTGGCCATTTCCTTCTCGAAGAGATATTCCCAACCCAGGGATCGAACCTTGGTCTGCATTGAAGGCAGATTCTTTACCATCTGAGCTACCAGGGACGCCCCTAAAAGAACTGAACTTTGTGAGAATTCCCTGGCAGTCCAGCGGTTAGAACTCCACTGCCCAGGGCCCAGGTTCAATCCCTGATCAGGGAACTAAGATTCTACATGCTGCACAGTGCAGGCAAAAAGGAAAATAATAAATAATTTTTTAAAAAGAACTGAACTTTGTAATTTCTGAGTAGTAGGATGTATATTTGTTGAGAGGTAGGGGACAAGCTGTCAGATTTTCTTAGGAGCCTTATAAACCATTGTCATAGAAAGGGAGATACTGTATTGCCAAAAATTCGCCTCCCCTGCTTTACAACTGTATAATTTAAGGTAGATACAATAAAGATTAATACTGTTATTAATTTTGGAAAGGATATTTGGGAGAAAATTATTCAGCTTCAGTATTTATAGTTGTGTGAGGCAAAATCAATATGCGAAATCTAAGAGTGAGAAATAGTGTTCTTCATTTACCAGATTATTAGACTTAATTTCTAGGATTACTAAGGAGGGTGAAAACCATGTAATACTGTTTACACTTAAATATAATTAGAGAAGTGGCCAGCAGAAACATTCACAGGCAAAATATGAAGAGCTGCGAGAAAAGCAGCAAAAGTCAAAGAATTAATGAGAGATATGCATAGAGAGGATGTGCATAGAAAGGAGAAAAGGAAACATATACCCGCCTGAAGGCAGAGTTCCAAGGAATAGCAAGGAGAGATAAGAAAGCCTTCCTCAGCGATCGATGGGAAGAAATAGAGGAAAACAACAGAGTGGGAAAGACTAGAGATCTCTTCAAGAAAATTAGAGATACCAAGGGAACATTTCATGCAAAGATGGGCACAAGAAAGGACAGAAATGGTATGGACCTAACAGAAGCGGAAGATATTAAGAATATGGCAAGAATACACAGAAGAACTGTACAAAAAGATCTTCATGACCCAGATAACCACAATGGTGTGATCGCTCCCCTAGAGCCAGATATCTGGAATATGAAGTCAAGTGGGCCTTAGAAAGCATCACTACGAACAAAGCTAGTGGAGGTGATAGAATTTCAGCTGAGCTATTTCAAATCCTAAAATGTGCGATGCTGTGAAAGCATTCCATTCAATATGCCAGCAAATCTGGAAAACTCAGCAGTGGCCACAGGACTGGAAATGGTCAGTTTTCATTCCAATCCCAAAGAGAGGCAAAGCCAAAGAATGTTCAAACTACTGCACAATTGCACTCATCTCACATGCCAGCAAAGTAATGCTCAAAATTCTCCAAGCTAGGCTTCAGCAGTACATGAACCATAAACTTCCAGATGTTCAAGGTGGACTTAGAAAAGGCAGAGGAACCAGAGATCAAATTGCCAACATCCACTGGATCATCGAAAAAGCAAGAGAATTCCAGCAAATCATCTACTTCTGCTTTGACTATGCCAAAGACTTTGACTGTGTGGATCACTACAAACTGTGGAAAATTCTTAAGGAAATGGGAATACCAGACCACCTGACCTGCCTCCTGAGAAATCTGTATGCAGGTCAACAAGCAACAGTTAGAACTGGACATGGAACAACAGACTGGTTCCAAATAGGAAAAGGAGTACATCAAAGCCGTATGTTGTCACCGTGCTTATTTAAATTATATGCAGAGTACATCATGTGAAATGCCAGGCTGGATGAAGGGCAAGCTGGAATCAAGATTGCCAGAAGAAATATCAGTAACCTCAGATATGCAGATGACACCACCTTTATGGCAGAAAGTGAAGAAGAACTAAAGAGACTCTTGATGAAAGTGAAAAAGGAGAGTGAAAAAATTGGCTTAAAACTCAACATTCAAAAAAATGAAGATTATGGCATCTGGTCCCATCACTTCATGGCAAATAGATGGGGAAACAATGGAAACAGTGACAGACTTTTTTGGGCTCCAAAATCACTGCAGATGGTGACTGCAGCCATGAAATGAAAAGATCCTTGCTCCTTGGAAGAAAAGCTATGACCAACCTATACAGCATATTAAAAGCAGAGACATTACTTTAACAACAAAGGTTCATCTAGTCAAAGCTATGGTTTTTCCAGTAGTCATGTAATGATGTGAGAGCTGGACTATAAAGAAAGCTGAGCACCGAAGAACTGATGCTTTTGAACTGTGGTGTTGGAGAAGACTCTTGAGAGTCCCTTGGACTGCAAAGAGATCCAACCAGTCCATTCTGAAGGAGATCAGTCCTGAATATTCATTGGAAGGACTGTTGCTGAAGCTAAAAGACCAATACTTTCACCACCTGATGTGAAGAACCAACTCATTAGAAAAGACCCTGATGCTGGGAAAGATTGAAGAGGGACAAGAAGGGAACGACAGAGGATGAGATGGTTGAATGGCATCACCAAAGCAAGTTTAACTAGGCTCTGGAAGCTGGGGATGGACAGGGAAACCTGGTGTGCTGCAGCCCATGGGGTCGCAAAGAGTCAGATGCGACTGAATGACCGAACTGAACTGTGCATAGAAAAGTCAGCATAGCTTAAGAAAGAGAGCAAAGATACTAAAGTGTTCTTAGTAGATATGATAAACATTTTAAAATGAAGTGGAAGTGATTTAATAATCTATTATTAATAAATCAAGTGAAAAGACATTTTCTTGACTTTTTTCACTATTTATTGAAAGAGAAAGCTGAGTGAAAAGTGTGGCATTCTCCTTAAGATAAAAGAAACTAGAGAATTTTTTAAAGGAAGAATTTAAAATTGTTAAAATTCTTGAAGCCAGGGAGAAAAGCTAAAATTCTTGAAACACAGGGTCTGCACATGGGATTTGATAAATTATCACCTGTTTGGGTCAACTTTTAGGAAATGTTATACTGTTCTTGTAGAAAGGCAAACCTATGTTTGTGAATGAAGATGTGGCTAAATCCACAACATAGGAACTAATTTAGACACTTTTTATCATGGAAAAAGCATTGTGTAGTAAGGAGACCTGAATTTGCGGCCTCTTCTCTAACTAGCTAGCCTTTCTCCTTTTGTGTATCTAAGAAGGGGAGAATAAAATATTGATACCGGATACCGTTCTGTGACTCTGTAAGAGCCCTTTTCAGAAGAGTGAGTTCATCCGTGGCTGAACATAATTGAGACAGTCTGGAGTGGGGAATGGCAGGGCGTGGGAGGGTTAGCATGGCACTGAGGAGAGTAATAGACTTAGACTAGCACCTTGGCCAGGCATCCTATGTTTGCTGGGCAATTTTTAGGATTTGTTGTCCACTCCGGCCCTTTATCATGTCTTCCATTGTCTTCTCCAAATTTCTTGACAAAAATTTTTTATAATAATGTCAAACACCAGATTTGGATGCTTGGTTAATCCTCATGCTAACCATTTACTATGTCTTCAGAAGGAAAATGAATTCACTAAGCCCTTTTACTTTTCTCAGTAAACTGAAAGACCAATACTTGGCCTTATTACATGACAGCATGTGGCTTTTCTATTTATTGGATCCTTAATTTAAATAATTTCTATTGTTAAATATCGCTGAGGCCACAGGATACACCCTTGTCATCAAGGAAAAAAGTTAGGTCTATTTAGCTTGTTGCAGCAAATGGAATGTCCATTCTATAGATCCCCTGGTTGTATCTCAGTGAGAATAAGGATGGGTATTTTATAGGGATTGTTTGTGCTGGTTGATGTTCAGGTAGGATTAGATTTCTAAGAACAAGTCTAGCAATTGCATATCTATGTAATTTTTTTCAGGAGGGAAGAATGATGCAGATCTGGAATATCATTGGTGAAAGGGAGCAGTCACTCACAAGGAGATTTTAGTTACTGCACAGCTGAATGTGGCCTTGTGTGGGTCCTGTTGAAAATATTTTTTCTCTTGACCTCATCGTATCTCACTACAAATATCATTGCTGTTCTGTTAGGAACATGTGATCACCAGCAGGACTAATTTTCATTTTTGCAGTATGACCTCCATTCTTTCTGTAACTCAACATATAAAATCACTTATCATTTGTCATCTCCCAGAGAGGAGGAAACAGAGAGCTGAAGCAACTCACTCACAGTTACGAAGCCAGTGAAGTTAGGAATACACTCTTCCCACCAAGTCAGTTCAGTCTCTTGGAATATTTTTTTATCCCAAAGCTCATGCCATTTACCATCAAATAATGAAACTCTTGCATTCTACCAGGTCAGAATTCATTTCTTCGTTTTCTTTCAAATGAATTGATACTCCAATGAAATTATCATCTCATAAGAGAAGATGATTTATCTCAGTGCTTAAGATTTGCATATTTTGGACAGTAGGATCTAAGTTCCTGAGGTCTGCCTATCTCTCCACCTGTCTGAACTACCAGGGAAGCCCCAAGAATACTGGAGTGGGTGCCATTCCCTTCTCTAGAGGATCTTTCTGACCCAGGGATTGAACCTGGGTTTCCTGCATTGCAGGAAGATTCTCTACCATCTGAGTCCCCAGAGAAGCCTATCCCTCACCAGGAATTTCCTTTTCCAGCTTGTGAAAGCCTTGAATATCCCCCTAGTTGCAATCCACTTCCTTCTGTACTTGGACAGAGTTAATTGACAAAAAAAGCTATAAATTATTTCTGGTCTCTGATTTCTTTTCTCAGGTCTGGCTTATGTCCTCAAATAAATACAACCAGAGCTCTTCCTTGGTGTCCTCCTCCCAGGGCACTCACTGATTTTCTCCTATTCAGACTCTCCTTTGTGCCGGCAGAGGCACTTAGATTAACCCTTTGCTCTATTATTCATTGAGATGACCAAACAGCTATCTTTGGCTCGTTGTGTTTCTCCTATAATAGTCAGTTCAGCTGTTCCTTGTGATATTATTTTACTACCTATAGATCTATGTAGAAAACCATATGATAGTAACTCCAAAATTTCTAGGCAGGAGCAAACTATCCAACAGTAATATTAACAATCCAACTTTTATTGACTCATTGGCCCTCACCTCTTGATGCAGGATCTCAATTCTCAGACCCAAGTTCCTCCTAGTTCCTCTTGCTTTCTGATAATCCAATGGGTGTCCTATCTACAGTAAAAACAAACACGCATTTTACTTATGTTTACCCACAGCAAATCACCAAAACTCTCATGTTTAGCACACAGATGTTCAGGGTCAAATTCATTCAAGCTTTCCCATTTCAGTTTATCACTGATATTCACAACCAGAAACCCAGGTAAGGGGGGTGACATGTTCCCTCCAGAGCTGACAGTGATCTCTAAGACACAGAACATTCCATAGAGCAGTCATTCTCCTCAAACTACCTGTGCTGAAGAAAGAGTTTTCTCCTCTAATTTGACATAAAACCAATACTTTTGTAACGTACAAGTAAAATGAATTTCATGAAAAATAGCATGTTCGTGAATGTCATAGCAATGTCATATTGCTATCAAAGTTTCTGAATGCCTGCTTTCACTCTCTGTGCATGGACTGGGACCAAATGTAGACCACGCTTTGAGTAGCACTGCCCTTGAACTTGGTCTCTTACCACTCCCCAAACTGCAACATCTTCAAATGGACAAATTATCCTTCAATTTCAGCCAAAGCACACATCATGAAAAGTCTATAGAAAGCACATGTCTCCGGGTCTGTGTCGCAATTTTATCAGCTTGGCCCTAGAAATAGTATCTGTTGCCACTGTTCAGTCACTAAGTTGTGTCCAACTCCTTGCAACCCCATGGACTGTAGCGTGCCAGGCTTTCCTGTCCTTCACTACCTTCCAGAGTTTGCCCAAACTAATGTCCGCTGAGTCGATGATGCCATCTAACCATCTCATCTTCTGTCACTCTCTCCTCCTCCTGCCCTCAATCTTTCCCAGCTTCAGAGTCTTTCCCAATAAGTCGGTTCTTAGCATAGTCTATACCAAAGTCTCATGGAGCTCCTTATGAAGAAATCTTATTTAAACTATTTTCTCTTCTACCACAGACTTAGGTCTGGACTCTAAGGTCCAGTTGAGAAAAGCCTGAATCCTGTCATTCCCAATTCTCTCTCTCATTGTCTCTTCCTCTGAGACATGTCCTCCAAGGATCAGCTTCCCTCATTTATGAACTCATAAAATGAATAACTCAGACGCAGTGACCCATCCATTTATCAGAATTTTTCTTTCAACTGAGACTCTGTCTTTGTGTTATTCCTGCTCAATATATGGTAATTCAGGCACTGTCTCAGCTCTAGTGTGAAAAATTACAGGTTGTGTTATTTTGTCACTCTTTCGTATATATACATATATATAGATATATATATAGATATATATATATAGAGATATATATAGATATAGATATAGATATATAGAAATGTGTGTTTACTGGGAGCTGAGCTCTGTGCTGGGTGCTTTACCTAGATCAGCTTCATAACCCGCAAGACAATAATAATCAGTAGAGCTGGAATAACTTATGTTCCCTAGAAAAACAGGAACATGAGGAAGTAATGAATAAACATGATCTGAAAATAAAGTTTAATAGTCATTGCAAGAATATAGCCTTCTTAACTAGGTGGAGACATGTGGACTAGTCTAGAACAAATTCCTCTATATCAAACACCAGCTGAGGAAAAAAAAAAAAGAACGATGAAATTTGTTTTGAGGAAAATTATATTTTGCATATATGATTGGATATACATGTTATAAGGAGGTTTATGACTGTTCATCCATTCTAAGAATCCCCCACCCCCACCCCACTCCCTACCTGCTTGGCCTGTGACTTTAATTCCACCCACACTTTAACTTCTATATATCAACTCAGGCTTTGAGAGAGAAATGTATGTGGAGCCCATGCCTCCAAAGACACTGGTTCATTATCATAGTCAATTCACAGCCTGTTTCCATGTCCATTGCACACACTTCTGCTGTGATTCTGACCCTTGTTAGTCAACCTCTCTGACTTGGGTTCTGGAGCTATCAACCAAGCCTTCCTTCTCATCTAGGCTCTGACCCTTCTTAGCCAGGGTTTCTTTGTCCCTGCCTCCCAATAGTAATTATATATGTTTATAGGATCAGCACCTACTTCCTCTGGTTATTTAGTCTTCTTCTTGTTCTTGTTGTTTAGTCTCTAAGTTGTGTCCAAATCTTTGCAACCTCATGGGCTATATAGCCTTCCAGGCTCCTTTGTCCATGGGATTTCCCAGGCAAGAATACTGGAATGAGTTGTCATTTCCTTCTCCAGGGGATCATCCTGACCCAGGGATCGAACTTGTGTCTCCTGCATTGGCGGGCAGATTCTTTACCACTGAGCCATCCAGGAAGTCCACTGTTTAGTTATAACCATCTGGAACTTGGCCAGCTACTGCATATCTATTGGTTTTCCCTGCCTACTGCCTGTGCCCTCTTCAGCTAACAGAGCCACTTGTTCCTTGTGAAGGAGGACTTTACACACAGGTGGGGTGGGGCTGACCCTACACTTTTCACGCCTCAGGCACTGCACTTGTTTCAGAAACAGGCCCATGACTCAGTCCAGACCCTCAGAGAGACATATTAGTCTCAGCTCTCTGAAGAGTTTCTCTTTCTCTTGAGGGAGTTTTTGAGGCAATTGGAGACAGTGTTTGAACCTCTGGTTCAATACAATCCTAAAGCCAGTAAGAATGTATTTATGTCAGCATTTATTTTTAAAAAGCTAAATTAGATTAAGATTTTTGTCATTTGCAGCTGAAGTGCTTCTGGTTAAATCACTGATCTAACTGAAAATCCAACTGTGATCACATAGACTCTGGACTTTGTGTCTCTATTTAAATCTAGGGTACATCCACAGCCTATTATAAGCCAACTGCGCTTTCTTTGTCTGCATTGCCATGTTTTTTCCACCCTCCTGTTCTGGACTTTTTAAGGGTTATTCTGATTTGCTATATAAGATCTGATGTGAAAATATGGTGCAAAGAAAGTCCAAGATGCCCTCTAGTCTGTATATATTAAACAAAAGAGTTTCAAAGAGAAAACAGTGGCCCAAGTTAACAGCAGAGTACTTACTAATAAAGAAATTAATTTATGAATACTGATGCTAAGTCCATTATTAACAACTACTGGAAGAACAGAATCACAGGGATGTTGTCAGAAAAGAATTCTTAAGAACAAAATAAATGCAAAATTTTAATATCTACAATCAATTAAAAAAACTAGTTTAAAGTGATGAGAAATAAAGAAAATATAATGGGAATTTAAAAATTGGCTGCTATATTTTATATAATTTTCAGGAATAATCTATACACTAAATTTGTAAAGAGAGACTGTAATGAGCTTAACAATCAACATTTTTATTACGATGTACAATACATGCTTATTGATGATGGTTTAGCAAAAAGAAAGGGGGAATTTTTCTTAGACACATACAGTACTATAAAACAACTTTAATCCTTTGTCTTTTATCCATTAATTATGTTTGCCTTCTACCAACTGGATGTGGGATATCTCTGTGGAGAGTTTTCTTATTGCTTTATGGAACAGTAAGCCCAAACAATTGAAAGGCAGTGATTGAAATCATTGTGAAGGAGATTCAATCTTGTAGCAGAGATTGTCAATGCTGCTCAAAGGAGATATGACGTTTCAGGGTAAAATCTTGCCAAAGGTCAAAATGTGGTGGAAAAAAAAAAGGGATAGATGCAAAATCAGTCCATATGAGGTTGCTTCTCAAGGGTAAGAGGTTTGGAAGATCAAGGTATAAAATATATTGAAAATTCACCATTTAAGATGGTTAAATATGAGAGGATTTTAAACTAGTTGGCAACAGAGGATAAAGAATTAGCTGTGATCAATAAGGTGTTAATTAATTAAGGCTGTTTAGAATAGACATAATATGATTATTTTAAAAGTAGAATTAATGCTATTATGAAAAAATGTCAGAAAGAATAAAACATGTAATTAAGACACACAATTAAGTATGAAATAACTCAGGAGAAGGGCACACTTTATTTACAGTGACTCTTTAACATGTAATTTTGAAATGTATTGTTTGAAAGATCAAATAACAGAGAACTGATCAGGATATAGACATAAGACTGGAAAACAGAATTAAACACGATTATTTTAAAGAATAGGTAAAAGAAAATGTTTATGCTTTTATATGTCACATCAAAAATATACTAATAAAATACATATGCAGATACAAAGAGATAAAAGTACGTGATGCTATTTGGAAAGCAAAGAGCTATATGAAAGTAAAGCTCTGTATTATAAATATTATACTTGAAGTCCTTGCATTTCAAGATTCATGTTCATATAAAAAGAATCAATGTCTTGCTTTGGATAGTTTCTCCCTTTTTTCTCTTTTTTGGGAGTACAGTGATGGTTTTGAAAGAAATAAAATGAGTGTTATAAATACAGTCCATATTTGAGTATACATTTTTTAGCAGCACTATTCAAAAGTGTTTTAGCCACAAGTAATCAAGAAAGACTGAGAAGGGAGTAAAAACCTAAAAAAAAGAAAGTCAGTGAATGAAAGATTTAGAAATATTTGCATTATTTCATAGCCATTGAGTTAAAACCAAAAGAATACAGATTATTATTTATTATCGATCATAGAATGACTCAGAACACATGGGATTGAATTTACCAATAATCCATGATCATACATGCTGTTGTCTTTATATATCACCTGAATTATACAATATATCCCAGATAACACCTTTTGGTCCACAGAAGAAGGTATATTATATATACAGCCCTGGGAACATGTATTTTTCAGTTGAGATTTAAATTCTGACATGTCTACCTGAGTTGCAGTACTGATTTTGGAAGGTGAGGTGAGTCATTCTATAAAGAATTGTAAACCAGTGGTTAATTATCCAAAAGGGTGGAGGGTGGGAGCAACAGTGAGAGGATATAGTGAAACTGTAAGGTGGTATATTTGAAGAAGCAGATTCAGTGTTACTCATTGTAACTTTTCTATATGGTAGATAGCATGGTTTCATTTTTGTAAGACAAATTAAGGAAAGGATGTGAGATTTTTACTCTCACTGAAAGGGCATGTTGAAAGGAAGTAAGTGTTTAAATATCTCCTGTAAGACTACTTTTAGACAGGCAGAGTGCTACAAACAGGAGATGCAAGATTTAAAAATACAGTATTTCTCTTCCTGGAGCTTCTGGGCTGTCTGAGTCTGTTCAGATTGCCATAACAAAATACTATAGACAGGATGGCTTAAAAAGTAACAAAAAAATTTTTTTTTTTCTCATTGGTCTTGGGACTGGGAGGTCCAAACTCAGGGTGCCAACCCATTGTGTTCCTGGTGAGAACTTTCTTCCTGACTTTCAGGTGGCCACCTTCTCTCTGTGTCCTTTCATAAAATTTCCTTGCCTGTGTCTCTCAGGATTAATCCCATAGAACAGGAGTTCCATCTAACCTAATCATGCTCCTAAGTTTCCCAACAAGTTGGGAGTTGGGGCATCAACATTTGAATTAAGGGGAACAGAGATCAGTCCATAACACTGGCTAAAGAAGAGACATTACTTTGCCGACTAAGGTCCATCTAGTCAAGGCTATGGTTTTTCCTGTGGTCATGTATGGATGTGAGAGTCAGACTGTGAAGAAAGCTGAGCGCCAAAGAATTGATGCTTTTGAACTGTGGTGTTGGAGAAGACTCTTGAGAGTCCCTTGGACTGCAAGGAGATCCAACCAGTCCATTCTGAAGGAGATCAGCCCTGGGATTTCTTTGGAAGGAATGATGCTAGAGCTGAAGCTCTAGTACTTTGGCCACCTCAAGCGAAGAGTTGACTCATTGGAAAAGACTCTGATGCTGGGAGGGATTGAGGGCAGGAGAAGGGGTCGACCCAGGATGAGATGGCTGGATGGCATCACGGACTCGATGGATGTGAGTCTGAGTGAACTCCGGGAGATGGTGATGGACAGGGAGGCCTGGTGTGCTGCGATTCATGGGGTCGCAAAAAGTCGGGCACGACTGAGCGACTGAACTGAACTGAACTGAAAGAAGACAAAGAGAATTCACAGACTGACGAGTCTTCACAAAGTAAACTATTATAACCTTCTATGTTAATAAATAAAAAACATAAAAATCTCAGTCACTCCAATGTGCCTGTTCCACTCAAATCCACACTGCCCATACTAATGTCTAATGGCGTTAATTGGCTTTTAATGTTATTAGTTGTGCTTGTTTTGAAAATTTATATAGTGGAGTTGTATGATACATACTATTTTGCGTCTGGCTTTTCTTCACAGGGCTTCCCACGTATCTCAGTTGGTAAAGCATCTGCCTGCATTGCGGGAGACCTGGGTTCAACTCCTGGGTCGGGAAGTTCCCCTGGAGAAGGAAATGGCAATCCACTCCAGTATTCTTGCCTGGAGAATCCCATGGAATAGGACCCTGGCAGGCTACAGTTCATGGGGTCACCAAGAGTTGGACACAACTTAGCATTATCTTTCTTCACAGTAATAGTCTGAGATTCATCAATATTGTTGGTGTAGCAATATTTTATTTATTTTCATAGCCTTATAGTAGTCCATTATGTGAAAATAGCACAGTTTATTTACCCATTTAATTTTTGGTGGTCATTTTCCTCCCATTTTTGACTATTACAAATAATACAATTTATAAATATTTTTGCATATGTGCTTTGGGATGCAGACAGCATTTGTCTGATAGGTGTATACCCAGGAATGGAGATGCTGAGCCAGAGTATTCATATTTGTAGGTACTACTACACCAATCTCCATAGTGGTACTACAAATGTAACCCCCCACAACAGTGTATGACAGTCCCAATTATGCTACATCTTTGCCAATGTATGGTGTTGTTAGTCTAATTCATTGGCCATTCTGGTATTTATGATAGTATCTAATTCTGATTTTAATTTGCATTTCCCTAAACACTTTTTGATGCATCTTTGCCAGCTTTTTTTTTTTTAGCTTTTTATTTTTTAAATTTTAATATCTTTAATTCTTACATGCGTTCCCAAACATGAACCCCCCTCCCACCTCCCTCCCCATAACATCTCTCTGGGTCATCCCCATGCACCAGCCCCAAGCATGCTGCATCCTGCGTCAGACATAGACTGGCGATTCAATTCTTACATGATAGTATACATGTTAGAATGTCATTCTCCCAAATCATCCCACCCTCTCCCTCTCCCTCTGAGTCCAAAGGTCCGTTATACACATCTGTGTCTCTTTCCCTGTCTTGCATACAGGGTTGTCATTGCCATCTTCCTAAATTCCATATATATGTGTTAGTATACTGTATTGGTGTTTTTCTTTCTGGCTTACTTCACTCTGTATAATCGGCTCCAGTTTCATCCATCTCATCAGAACTGATTCAAATGAATTCTTTTTTACGGCTGAGTAATACTCCATTGTGTATATGTACCACAGCTTTCTTATCCATTCATCTGCTGATGGACATCTAGGTTGTTTCCATGTCCTGGCTATTATAAACAGTGTTGCGATGAACATTGGGGTACAAGTGTCTCTTTCAATTCTGGTTTCCTCGGTGTGTATGCCCAGAAGTGGGATTGCTGGATCATAAGGTAGTTCTATTTGCAATTTTTTAAGGAATCTCCACACTGTTCTCCATAGTGGCTGTACTAGTTTGCATTCCCACCAACAGTGTAGGAGGGTTCCCTTTTCTCCACACCCTCTCCAGCATTTATTGCTTGCAGATTTTTGGATCGCAGCCATTCTGACTGGTGTGAAGTGTTTTAATTTGGTTGTCTGGGGATTATTTTCTTATTGATTTTTAGGAGTTCTTTATGAAAGTGAAAAAGTGAAAGTCGCTCAGTTGTCTGACTCTTTGCGATCTCATGGACTATACAGTTCATGGAATTCTCCAGGCCAGAATACTGGAGTGGGTAGCCTTTCCTCTCTCCCAACCAGGGGAATCTTCCCAACCCAGGGATCAAACCCAGGTCTCCTGCATTGCCAGTGGATTCTTTACCAGCTGAGCCACCACGGAAGCCCAATACTGGAATGGGTAGCTTATCCCTTCTCCAGTGGAGCTTCCTGACTCAGGAATCAAACCGGGGTCTCCTGCATTACAGGTGGATTGTTTACCAACTGAGCTATCAGGGAAGCCCTAAAAAAGAGAAACACCAGGTGTAACCTAATGACTTGACTCTGATCTTTATATATTCTATAAATATACAATTTGTCGGTTACATGTGTTGCAAATATGTTCTGCCTCACTGTGGTTTATCACTCTCTTAATAGTAACTTTCACTACACAGGAATCTTAATTTAATATATTTAAATTATCAATCTTTCCCTTAGTGCTTAAGAATAACTGTTTCCTGTTTAAGAAATAGTCAGCCTTAAATACATTCCATTTGTAATTTTCTAAAGTTTTATGCTGTATCTTTTATATTAAAAATAATTTAATAATAATAAGTACATTCATAATATAACCCACCTAGAATTTGGAGGGTTTTTTATGAGAGTTATATTTTATTCACTGGGATTTTTAGGACTTCAAGCCCAGGAGACAGCAACTCAAGCAACCATGAGAGAACTGCTCTGAGGAGGCAAAGGGAACAGCCAGGTTATATAGAAGTTTTGAAAAAAAGGGAAGGTAGTCTGAATATCTCCTCCTGAGAAATCTGTATGCAGGTCAAGAAGGAACAGTCAGAGCTGGACATGGAACAATACACTGGTTCCAAATTGGGAAAGGAGTACGTCAATGCTGTATATTGTCACCTTGCTTATTTAACTTATATGCAGAGTACATCACGTGAAATACCAGGCTGGATAAAGCACAAGCTGGAATCAAGACTGCCAAGAGAAATATCAATAACCTCAGATAAGCAGATGACACCACCCTTATGGCAGAAAGCAAAGAAGAACTAAAGAGCCTCTTGATGAAAGTGAAAGAAGAGAGTGAAAAAGTTGGCTTAAAACTCAACATTCAAAAAACGAAGATCATGGCATCTGGTCCCATCACTTCATGGCAAATAGATGGGGAAACAATGGAAACAGTTTCAGACTATTTTGGGGGACTCTAAAATCACTGCAGATGGTGACTGCAGCCATGAAATTAAAAGATCCTTGCTTCTTGGAAGAAAAGCTATGACCAACCTAGACAGCATATTAAAAGTAGAGACATTTATCAACAAAGGTCTGTCTAGTCAAAGCTATGATTTTTCCAGTAGTCATGTATGGATGTGAGAGTTGGACTATAAAGAAAGCTGAGCACCGAAGAATTGATGCTTTTGAACTGTGGTGTTGGAGAAGACTGTTGAGAGTCCCTTGGACTACAAGGAGATCCAACCAGTCCATCATAAAGGAGATCAGTCCTGGGAGTTCATTGGAAGGACTGATGCTTAAGCTGAAACTCCAATACGTTGGCCACCTGATGTGCAGAACTGACTCATTTGAAAAGACCCTGATGCTGAGAAAGATGGAAGGTGGGAGGAGAAGGGGACAACAGAGGATGAGATGGTTGGATGGCATCACCGACTCAATGGACATGAGTTTGAGTTGGTGATGGACTGGGAAGCCTGTCATGCTGCAGTCCATGGGGTCACAAAGTCAGAAACGACTGAGAGACTGAACTGAACTGAGTCTGAATATAAGAAGATTATTGCTAATTAAAGAAAACCAGATATCCCGAGTTAAGGAATTTAGCGTTTTTCTATGTATGGAAAGATGCAAGTGTCTGGGGTCACTGAAATCCTTCCTTTCATATGCATCTCAGCTATCCTGGGCCTGTATCCTGTGTTTTTCATATCCTGAGCTCTCTTGGGGCTCACATTAGGAAGTTTATTATGTGAGAGAGGTTACTATTTTCTCAAAGGGATATCCAAATGAACCAGCATCATTTATTGGATAGGCAATGTTTTCCCTATTGCTCTAAAGCACTGTCTTATCATGAGTCAAGTGGCTTTATATACTTTGGTTTGTTTCTGGACTCTCTAGTCTATGTCAGTGGCCTATTTATATTGTTCCCCATATCTACATTGTCTTTATAACTGTGGCTTAATAACAATTCTTACAATCTTGTAGTGTGAGTGTTAAAACTTTGTTCTGCTTCAAGTTTGGCTATTCTTGACTATTTGTATTAAATTTTAGAATCTTGTCAATTTCTACAAAATAAAACTTCTGGAATTTCCATTGGTATTACACTTATGGATCAATCTGGAAAGAAATGACGGTTCTATTCATAATATGCCAGGCTCCTCTGTCCATGGGGATTCTCCAGGCAAGAATACTGGAGTGGGTTGCCATTTCCTTCTCCAGGGGATATTCCTGACCCAGGGATCAAACAGGTCTCTCACATTGCAGCCAGATTCTTTACCAGTCGAGCCACCAGGGAAACCTAAGAATATTGGAGGATCCCTTCTTCAGGGGATCCTCCTGAACCAGGAATCAAATCAAGGTCTCCTGCATTGCAAGCAGATTCTTTACCAGCTGAGCTACCAGTAAAGCCCTCCTCATATTAAGGCTTTCCTTAATCTTTCAAAAATATTTTTATTTTACCATATACCATATATTGTTTTTGTACAAATTTTGTGAGATTTACTATTAGGTATTCAATGGGTTTTTAAAATAAAAATTTTGATGAGGACCATTTTTAAAGTGTTTACTGAATTTGCTTCACTATTGCTTCTGTTTTATGTTGTTTGGCTTATTGGCTGGGAGGCACGTGGGAACTTAGCTCCCCGACGAGAGATCAAACCCACATTCCTTGCATTGGAAGGTGAAGTCTTAACCACTGGACTCCAAGGAAGTCCCCTATTCAACGGTTTTAGAGTTATCACAAATAATAAAAATTTTCTTAATTTTAATTTATAAGTATTTGTAGACTATTTACAGAAATGTAAAGAAATAGTGAATTTTGTTTACTAATTTTATATCCAAAGGCCATTTTAAGTGTAGGCATCAGTTCCGATAGTTTCTCCATAGATTTGTAAGGATTTTCTACATGGATATAATGTAATCTGGAGAAGACACTTTTGTTCTTCCTTTTGCATTCTTATTGTTTTTTCATAATATGTTGCACTGGCTACAGTCTTAAGTATATATTTAAACAGAAGTGGTGATAACAGTTATATTTATCCTACTTTTTATTTCAGATGGAAATCTAACTCTCAGTATTTTTTAGGCACCATTTAATCTAAAGGAGAATTTTCTTTATTCCTCATTTACGAATAGTTTTTGTGATAGCTGTTTTTTCTGGAACTTTTGAAAGAGTCATATGATTTTTCTCCTTCATTCTATTAATGTGATACTTTACATTGATTGGTGAATGATTACCCAATTTTGCATTAAAGCATAAAGCCAACTTGGTTATGATGTTGTTTTTCAGTGTTTTGGTTTTCTTTTTGGATTTACTTTGCTCAATTTTTAAGGGACTTAAGAATATTGGTGTATTTTTTTTTCCATTCTTGTAAAAATTTACTGACCTTCTAAAACAAATTGAAAATTGCCTCTTCTTTGCTTTTCTCTGATATAGTTCATATATGATTATTACTTTTTCTAAAATTATTTGCATAATTCATTATTGAAATAAACACAGTCAAATTTTCTTGGAAGAAGGTTTTTATTTAGAGATCCAACTAATTTAATAAATATTGGACCATTGTTTTCATTTTTTCAGTTCTTCTTGGGTCAATTTTGGTATATTGTCACAGCTCTTTTATAGGGGAGAGATTTTGTCAATTTTATCTGTTTTCCACTTCTGTGAAATAAAGTTCTTTCCAACTTGCTGTTATCATCATTTCAATAATGATAGTTATTGTCTTAGTGGTGTCCTCTTTTTCATTTCTGACAGACTAATTTTTTCTCCCTCTACTTTCGTGGTCAGGCTAAACAAATTTATCAGTTTTATGAACATTTTCACAGAAAGAGTTTAGACTTTCTTCATTTTCTTTGTATTGTTTTCCTTCTACATTATTAATTTCCACTATTATTGTCATTTCCTCCTTTCTATTACCTTTGTGTTTAATCTACTGTTGTCTTCTAACTGCTTGAGTTGAATAATTTTAGAATATTGATTTTAGACTTTTTCTTTTATAATAATGTTATTATTATAGCAAAATATACACGAGATAAGTACACATACACTAGTTTTGATGTCATATTTTCATTATCAATCAGCTCAAACTAGTTTCTAATTTACATTTTTATTTCTTCTTTGATCCATGGGTGATGTACAAGTTTGTTGCTTAATTTTAAGAGTTAGCAATATTCTTATGATGTCTTTGCTATTGATTTTTTGATTAATTCTACTACAGAAAACACATTCTAATTTTATTCTTTTATATTGGTACAACTTGCTTTGTTTCACAGTGTATGGCAAATTTTGATAAATGCCCCATATGCACATGGAAGCAATGTCTGTTCTGTGGTTGGAAGTGATTACATAAATAGGTAGGTATGTTGGTAGATACGGAGAAGGCAATGGCACCCCACTCCAGTACTCTTGCCTGGAAAATCCCATGGATGGAGCAGCCTGGTAGGCTGCAGTCCATGGGGTTGCTAAGAGTCAGGCACGACTGAGCGACTTCACTTTCACTTTTCACTTTCATGCATTGGAGAAGGAAATGGCAACCCACTCCAGTATTCTTGCCTGGAGAATCCCAGGGACAGAGGAGCCTAGTGGGCTGCCGTCTATGGGGTCGCACAGAGTAGGACACGACTGAAGCGACTTAGCGGTAGCATGTTGGTAGATAGATAGCAAGCATCAGTTAGGTGGTTTGTAATTGTGAGGTTCCATTCTTCCTTTCTCACTTACTAATAGAAATATTGTTCCGTCAGTTAATAATGGAAATGTTAAAAAGGAGTGTTTATAAAATGTCCCTGTTTAACTCTATCAGTTACTATTACTATTAGGTGCTACCACTAATATTACTATTAGGTGCATAAAAATGGATAAATATTATTTCCTCTTTTACTTTTTCCTTTATTATTATGAAATATCCATTTTTATCCCAAGTAATGCTTCTCACCTTAAGGACTACTTTGTCTGATATTTATATAGCTTCACTAGCCTTCTTCCAGATACTGTTTGTATAATATATATTTTTCCATCTTTTTGCTTTCAGTCTTCCTGTATATTTACATAATATACAACACACATAATTATATTTAGGCTGATTGATAGCATTTTTAAGTGCTGTATTTTCTTAAATCTAGTTTGATAATCTCTGTCTTTAAGAGCAGAGGTCAGTAAATTTTTTCTGTAAAAAATCAGAGTATAAATATAGTAGACCTTGTGGGTTACATCCAGTATGTATCACAGTTACTCAACTCTGTTATTGTAGACCAAAGCTGCTATAGAAAATACATAGATGAATGACCATGACTATGTTCCAATAAAACTTTATCAAGTTAGAAAAAAACAAGCAGGCAACAAGCTAGTTTCAGCCTGGGAAGTGCAATTTTCCCACTCTTTTAAAAATTATTAATTAACTTCATACTGATTGGTCTACCTGATATGTTGAAAGTTAACTCATTTGTTTTCTGTTTGTCTTACTTGTTATACATTCTTTTTTCCTTTTTTCTATAATGACTTTTAAAAGATATTGTTTTTAAAGTCTTGTTCTACTTTTACTTTTTATTTTTTATTACCTTTTACTAGGAATGTCGATCTGCAGCAAGTTAATGTGGCGTAACCAAATGAATTTTTAATTTTTCTCTTTGTGTGTCCATAATCTCCTTTATCTCACTAAATACAGACGGAGGAAAGGAGATTCATAGCAACGTATCCTCTCCTATGTCCTGAAAGAATTCAAATTAATGAAAGACATCATATATTTCAAGTTAGTTTTGGTTTAATTTTTGATGCCAGCAGGATCTGCAATCCTATTTATGTTTACATCTTGTAGTTTTTGGTAAGCTCTCCTGACCTTTTCCTATTACAGTCTTTGAGATTGATATGCATTAATGTTCTCTTCCACAGTCACACCCACTCAAATGAGCAGGCACCTTATTATATACCTTCTTAATGGGTTATTGAATTGCTTATTTGGCCACTTAGTCATAATTTCAAATGCCTGTAACTTTACTTTGCAGAGCAAATTACTTCAACCACAATTGATCAGAATAAAACAACATATTCTGCTAGGAAGTCTTTCAACTACAAGGCATTAAGAAATAACTATTTTCTCCATCTCCTATTTTCTGTTAAATATCTTGATAATTTTTAATTTGGTAATGACATTTATAACCCACTTATTACCTATTTATGCTGTTTCTTTTATTCTTTCACTGCATAATCTCTCATGAAAATTTGTTCTGTATAATATAAATATTAAATTTCTTTGTAGTTTTCCTCTCATCATTTAATGCAATTTTAAAGTCATCTGTGATCAATTTGGGGCATCCCAGAAGATCCCCTGGAAGATAGCTTGGCAACCCACTCCTGTATTCTTGCCTGGAAAATCCCATGGACAGAGAAGCCAGGCAGGTAACAGTCCACAGGGCTGCAAAGAGTCAGACATGACTGAAGCGACTTAGTGAACACGCACACGTGAAGGTGGCTCAGTGGTGAAGATTCTGCCTGCCAGTACAGGAGATGCAAG
This sequence comes from Ovis canadensis, assembly GCF_042477335.2. Lineage (NCBI taxonomy): Eukaryota > Metazoa > Chordata > Mammalia > Artiodactyla > Bovidae > Ovis > Ovis canadensis. The sequence continues at coordinate 36,865,076 of NC_091250.1, read as the reverse complement.
AGACACAGGTTTGATCCCTGGGTCTGGAAGATCCTCTGGAGGAGGAAATGGCAACATATTGCAGTATTTCTCATCTGAAAAATTCCATGGACAGAGAAGACTGGCAGGCCATAGTCCATGGGGTCTCAAAGAGTCAAACATGACTGAGAGACTGAGAATGGGCATGATCAGCTTTATCCAAACATTTAAATAAAAATAACACAATGACTAACACATTAAAGAATGTTATCATCTTTCAGACAAATATTCCTAAGTCTTTTATCATGTTTATATAGTAAACGGGTAAAGAAAAACACATGTAAAGTGAATGAACTTGGTTAACTCCAGGTAGAGCAGGCGATGTACCATCGTTAGTGCCCAGATCAGTTTATCCGTTAATCAGCATGTACTATGTCCAGTGTTGGTTGGGACAGTGACTCTTAATCAGCAGAATGACAGTTTTAAAGAAACATCAGGGGTCCTAATCCCTAAAGTACTACAACTCAAAGCATGTGGATTATTCAAGAGTTCTACAAATGATTGGAATGCACAGTCTTTTCTGAGAAATACTGCTTTAAGCCATTGGGGGGATACAGAATAAACAGGACTTGATTTAGTAAATTTGAAAAAAAAATCAGGAAGACTTTAAAATGTATAAAATAACATGTAATTAAAAATTGAATTTTCTGGCACAGTGTGAGTTAGAAAGGCTTCATTAGGAAGATTAGAATTGATCTGTAGCTTCAAGAACAGGTTGGATTTGCAGAGCTGGTAGAAGTACATGGGAAGGGGGACAATATTATATTACAAGCAAGAGCATAGAGGCAGGAGTAATAATCGCTCGGGAATCAATACAAAGAACAAGCTAGTCAACTCAAAGTAGAAACTGCTTTTGTTTTGTTCACAGCTTTATGCACAATATATCACCTGTTGAACAAACGTGAATAAATGAATGAACCAATCAATCTATGAATAATGAGAGTGGCATGTACTTTATCCTGGTTTAGTGGAAAATAGTTATGAATATTTAGAGCAAGATCAAATTATGGATGACCTTGAAAGCCAGTAAAAGAGCTAAAGCAGGTATCAGTAAATAAAAATAATATCTGAGCCAGATTCATCAGGGAATCACAAACAACATGTATGGAGAGATTCCACCTTTGACAAAAAGGCCAGCTGGAAATGTGCTGCAGGAATACAGGTGTGTGATAATTAAGGTCTTGCACTGTTTTCAGAAAATAAAACATACCTAGCAAATGAAGAGAGCGTTGCTGTTTAGTCGCTCAGTCGTGTCCAACTCTTTTGTGATCCCATGGATTGTAGCCCATCATGGTTCCTCTGTCCTTAGGATTTCCCAGACAAGAATACCGGAGTGGGCTGCAATGTCCTTTTCCAGAAGAGGGCATTTATAGTCTAAAAAAATTCTTGAAAGCAGACTTCAAATGTTATATAACATTATTTGATTATTCAGTTAAATACTGCATTTATAATAGCTAATTTGATGATTTTTTGCCCTTCACTCGCATTTGTCCTCTGAGTCATTCATTCCTCATCTGCTGTCTTCATCCTTTCACACCTACCCCCCTTATTCTTGAACTTTTAATCCTTAAATATATTTAGCTAAAAACATTAAATACTAGAAAATTCTAGTTGCTGAAATTCTGATCATAATAGACTATATTCTATTTGCATGATATTTTAAAAACTTGATTTAGACCACTATTTTTTATTTATTCTAGAGTGAGGATGGAAGAATAAAAATGAAACATCAAAAGTCATCTTAAATAGGTAAGAGATGTTAATATTCTCAGATAATCATTTTAGTATATAATGTGTATAGTTCAGGTAGTTTAGAGTAGTGTAGTTCAGGTAGTTCAGGTAGTGTATAGTTCAGGTAGGTCAGAAATTTGTGGTCTGTTATTTTTTTTTAACTTTTCAAAAAAAGTCTGGACAATATTTCACAACTTTTGTATTTAAATATATTTTATAGACCATTACTTTCTTCACCCATGACTTATTGGTTTTTCATAAAAAATCCTAATTTAGCCATATGAATTAATGTGTTTACTTGAAGAAATAAAGCCATTTCACAGCTGAGAATATGTGACATAATGACCGTAGAATTACATTACACAATGTTTTAACAGCATATAGAATGGAAGGTATGAGTCTGAAGGTTTAAAAAAAAACAACACTGTAATTAGCAGAACTTTAATTGCTGGGATTATGAGAGAAAAAAAAGAAAAATCTAAGCTACTGAATATCCTCACTCATAATTACCTGTAGTGTGACTGAGGAAATTCTGAAAGAAGAAAATAACATGTAAGTCTCTCTTTATAGAAAATGAGATATTCAAAGGCGTCACATTCACTCTTTCAGACCTTTGGGGGAATGATGCAACTAATTCAAGGAATTACTGTCCATCCTAATGGACTAAACTGGTAGGGGGAAGATATATTTCCTCTGGTTCATATTACCAGGAAGTTTTAGCTACAGTGAAAATCTATTCAGCATGAGAACAGAAAACTTGTATTATTATGGTTTAGATAGGCTGGAAACAGGAGGAATTTTTCCTGAAAAAGACCAAAAAAACAAAGATGTCAAATGAATAAATTATTGCTGGATTTTAATGGGTTGAGATGCCCTTAGGTAGGAGAAATTAACAGCTTCCAGCGCACCAAAACATCTACCTCTAAAAAGCTGAACTCTGTCAGTGCTCACTGGATATGCCTCCGCCATCAGCCCTCTCCAAGTTGCTTGTTTTGACACCATCCATGGATTAACAGCTGACCTTTGAAAACCCTTGGTTATCTGAAAGCTGACGTTTCTGTCTCACTAATGCCAATGTACCTAGTCTTAGATGAGAATTTTTAAACGGGGGAAAATGGTTTTGCACACGAAAGGCTCATTAGCTTGAACATCTGCATATTTGTGTTTGAGTATAGGTATCTACCAAGGACCCACACCAAAGTGGAACTGCAAGAGTATTTAAATCATGCATGGATTTTCGAGACAGAGGGAGACATCTACCGGTCCATTTATTACCGATCCCAAGCACCTCCCCCTCCACTGTAATTAACGTAACATTTTCTCTCTTTACAGCTGACAGCCAAGAGCATAATTAGAGTCTAATAAAACACGGAAAAGTCACAAATGCAAAGTGGAATAAACAGTAAACAGTGAGGGAAGAGAGGCTCCGGGAGTGTGATGGCTGGGTAATGCCTTAGATAAACTGTGTGCACATTGACACTGTCACGCTCTCCGCAGCCCCAAGTGTGCTGGTAGCCTGGTGCAGACAGACAGCTCGAATTAATCCCAAGAGGAGCGCATGACAGGCGAGTGGAGCAGACAATTAGAATGAAGGAGGAAATTGGAAATGGCAAAGGTGTGAACATATGTCAAATTACAACTAAATGATAAATTACAATTCTGTCATTGGAATAAGCGGTAATTAAGAAAGATTTCAGCTATCCCTCTTGAAAAAAATAAGAGAATCACATTTTTCTCCTCCCAGTTTAGATTTGTTTGCTGAATTGCTTCCATCCATCTCACACAAGGGGCTGGATCTTCCTGACTTTGCGGGCTGCACTATTTGTGTACATTAAGGATAATTCTTGCCCCCCCCTTTCCCATTTTCCACACTGGCAGAATGATAGTGTCAAAATGAACAGGAAGCTGATAGTATCTGATATAAAAACCTGCACTGAGGTTTGGAGAAAAAAAAAAATAGGAAAACGAGGTTTGCTGCTGAAGCTGCTGCTGCACTCTAATTATTTTAAACAAGCCCTGCACAGTCCAGCTGACAATTAGGAAAGTCTGCTTTATGGCTTGGGGGATTCACACGAAACCTCATAATCACTGTATACACGTCCTTTTCGTTTAGACAGTAATGAATGTGGGTGGGGTTTCTTGGCAGTTTTCGGCCACTTAACCACAATTTAAAACAGCTGTGTAATTATCATTTTTTTTTTTAAATCCAACATCCAATTCCAATTTAGAGTTTGAAACACCTGTGGTTTGTTACAACTGCTGGGACCAAGGGCGGGTGGGGGAGGGTGGGACAGAAGAAAAATGCAGCGCTGGCAAAAGAGTGCGAGGGAGGGCTCCTTGTCCCGTGGGGCCACGACATGCCAGGACCCGGACAAAGAAAGGCAAGTCTCACATTTAAACATGAGGTAGTGTGTGCAAGGAGGTGGTCTCCAGCAGAGTCAAGACTGTACAGGCTAGTCTTCAACTCCTTAAAAAAGCAGACGTGTCTCTGACTTATATAATTCTTGCAAACTCTTTTTAAAATTAGGAAAAAATAATATGCCAGTGGAACAGGCCATACAGGTCCTGTACCCATGGTGACGATCTGTGCTTATTTAGCACATCTCAAAACAGAATTGCATTTGATGATCATTTCCACCTATTATTAGGTGAATACTTGAACATTAATTTTAGGAATGTTACAACAACCCAAATCATAGTAATAGTAAATTACATGAGGATTTGGGCTGAAATAAAATTTCTTATCATGCAAGCAAGTATTCACTGCATTATTTTAATTTTATAAGATAAGCTAACTCTAAATTTTCTGTGCATTATTTATGATTTTGTAAATGCTTATACCATTAAATAGCTATAGTTTTACATTCACAGAATGAGTACAATTACATAAGTCTAAAAAAGAAGACTGAAGTAGTGAAAGCTCCTCTTAGAACATATGCAAATATTTATATCATTTCCTTTCCACCCTCCTTCTGGGGCAAAAAAAGAGACAAATAACCAAAAAGCTAAATAAAATTTCCTAACAGAGAGGTCAGAAGCTCCAATGATCTTCCAGTATAAATCAATTTCTAGCTGCTGTGGCCAGATATTATAGTTCAAGGCCTTGAAAGCTTAATTGGGGAAGCATGTTAAAAGTTAAAGGGCCAGAGTCACGTTAATTACATGAGACTTTCCTTGTAGAAAATCTGCTCAGCACAAGACCACCCTCCCTCTTTGTGAGACAGGAATATGCTTCTCCACTACATGTTTGTAATTTGATTAGGTTTATTTTAAAATCAATTTATTTAGTCACCTGTATGCTTCACAAGCAATAGGGAATAATATGTTCGTTTATTATATTTTTAGTACAGTTTGGGTTAAAAAGAAGCTTCTAACTTTATGCCAGAAGGGTCCAAATATAGAACACATTAAGAGTTAGATTTCAATTCTTCCTTCTCTTGAGAAGTAAGAGGTGAGAAAAAAAGAATTATAATTATTGCTCCAATACTGTTTCTGCCCAGAAATAGGAGTTCTTTTAAGGAAACATGAACATAGGAGAGTATTCGGAAAAGATCTTTGATTTTAACGCCAATTGAGGGAAAATCTTCATAAAATCTGACAAAAACATCAATAATAAAAATGGAATGGAGAATGATGTCAGTCATTATGTCATTGTTCTCGTATGTGGTCTTTGACCCTGGTTCCTGACACAGAGTTCCTAAATCCTTTGGAATTCCCTGGGTGATAACAATATTTTTTGTTCTAAGGAGCTGAGTTTTGGTGGGCTCCTGGATAGGAACTAGTCATCAGAGAGACCAAGAGATGATTAGAGGATTGGAATTTTTATCCTCATGCCCCATTCTCTAAAGAGAGGATAAAGGAATTAATAGTCTATCATGCCTAGGTGATGAAGCCTCTGTAAGAATCCCAAAAATATGGGGGTCAGAGTGCTATGGCAAAACATTTATAAATTTCCACTTTCAGTCTTGACAATAACTGTTACTTGATTTGCCTTCTTACAAAAGGAAAAATCCTTAAAACTAGATAAAAATATATGTAGCAGCTATTTTTGGCATTAAACAATAGGCAATGCAACACTGTAAACTTTGAAGTAATTATTGCAAACCACCCTGGCTTCTGCCTGGAAATAATCTATTGCTCTAGTGCACAGGGTTGTTCAGTCCAACTTGAGTGCCAGTCTTGTTGAGCTTCAGATTCAGATACGAGAGTTCAAGTCAGCTTAAGAGGCCAGAATTTTCAGAATACTGGGGATCTAAAATATAGACCTTGGCTAAAGACTAACCTGGGAATGCAGGGAAGAAGACTCCAAATACCTAGAGGCAATCTTTTCATGTGAAATTTATTGCTGAATGGTAACACTATAAGTTATCACAAACCTAGGAGACCTTGCTCAGCAACTTGACTTCTCAGTTAAGGTCTAGAAAGCCCATATGTTAGGTGTAAGAAAAACACTTAGAACTAAATTCATGGATTTGTTATTTCATGAGATGCTTTCTAGGGAATTTCCTGGTGGCCTGCTGGTTAGGACTCTGGGCTTTCACTGCCAAGGCCCAGATTCAGTCCCTGACTGGGGAACTGGGATCCACAAGCTGGTGTGGCAAAAATAAATAAACAAATTTTAGAAAATAAAAGAGAGATGTTTTCTAATCACCTCTGATAATATGAGACCTAAATTAATGAATGATATATCATTCTTATTAATTGGAAGACAATATTGTTGATATATCAATTTTTTTCAAATTGATTTGTAGATTGAATGCTGCTGCTGCTGCTGCTAAGTCACTTCAGTCATGTCCGACTCTGTGCTACCCCAGAGACGGCAGCCCACCAGGCTCCTCCGTCCCTGGGATTCTCCAGGCAAGAACACTAGAGTGGGTTGCCATTTCCTTCTCCAATGCATGAAAGTGAAAAGTGGAAGAGAAGTCGCTTAGTCGTGTCCGACTCCTAGTGACCCCATGAACTGCAGCCTACCAGGTTCCTCCGTCTATGGGATTTTCCAGGCAAGAGTACTGGAGTGGGGTGCCATTGCCTTCTCCAAGATTGAATGCAAGCTCCACCAAAAGTCCCCAAAAGTTTTATGTGAGTCAATAAATTGACAATTTCTAAATTCACATGAAAATGCAAACATCCTAAAGTAGTCAAGAAGATCTTGAAAAGAAGGATAGAGTTGGAGTACACACACTGTCTAATTTTAAGACCTTATTATAAAACTACCGTTATCAAGCAACATAATGCTGATGTGAAGATATCTAACTATTAATAGGTCAACAGAACAGAATATAGAGAACAGAATTAGATTCACAATGTAAGATCCCAAGTCAAATCGATGGAAAAAAAAAGCCTTTTTAACAAACGGTAATGATCACAAAGAGTCGGACATGACTGAGCGACTAACATGCACAAGGAAAAAATAGTTTAACACACTGAAAACAGTATCAACACCTACTCCACCCTCCACACAAAAATTTACCCAACATAGAACTATATATAAAACCAGCAGAATGCTTTTGTGATTTTAGTATAGGCAGAGATTTCTTAAATAGGAAAAAGTATCCTACCATTAAATGAAAAATTGATAAAAACAGGCTTTATTAAAAATTAAAATCTCTGCTCATCAGTATAATCACTGTTACAAAGAACAAAATTATTTGCAAAATATAAAGCTGGCAAAACACTTGTGTCTAGAATATATAATGAACTTCTATAACTCAATTATAAAAAGACAAACCACCATTAAAATATGGAAAGTTGATCTTGAACTGGTACTTCTAAAAAAAAGAGATATGAACGGCATCAGTATATGAGAAAGATGCTCAACATCATTACTTGTCATTAGTTAAAACATTTACTAGGTTGGCTAATATGAAAATAGACTGATAAACTTAATGTTGCTAAGAATATAGTGCAATTGGAACGTATTCACTGATGCTGGGAATGTAGGAAGTTATGAAAATATAAACTCACAAAAAGATTTATTAGAATATTTATAATAGCTTCATTCACTATAGGCTTCCCAGGTGGCAGCTTTCGATCCCTCCATTGAGAAGATCCCCTGGAGGAGGAAATGGCAACTCACTCCAGGATTCTTTCCTGGGAAATCCCATGAACGGAGGAGCCTGGTGGTCTCCATTCCATGGGGTTGCAGAGTCAGACATGACTGAGCACATGCACATTTATTAATTATATCAGGAAACTAGAGCAAATCCAAATACCTATCATAGAAGAACAAGAAAACAAAATGGGGTATATTTATATATTTATGTTTGAATACTTCTCAGCAATTACAAAGTATGATTGATATATACAAAATCATTTATGCTTTTCAAAAAGATTATGTTGCACAAAAAAAGTCCTCCTCAAAAAAATGTGTGCTGTTTGGTTCCATTCTTTAGAAGTTAAGGAACAAGCAAAACTTATCTTCAGTAGTAAAAAAGGCAAAACAGTAGTTAGCTCTGAGACAAGGTTGTGAATTCAATAGGATGGGACACTAGTGCCTTGGGTGATACATTTACATTGATACCTTGATTAGAGTGATAGTCACAGAGGTTTATATGTTTCTAAAACCTCCTTGAATTACATCCCTAAGACCTATGTATTATATAAAATTCTAACTCAAATTATAATACTGTGTGAACATGGCCACTGTTAATTAGAAAGTCTCTAATACTACTACTCTCCACATAGATGTAGTAGATAATGAGTTTACTTCTTCCAGGTGTATTTTTAACATTTTCCTGAAAGCAACCAGGCACTTTGGACAAAGCAGTTAACTCTTCAGGCAGCTGGAATGCTGCTGCTGCTGGTAAGTCGCTTCAGTCGTGTCCGACTCTATGCGACCCCGTAGACTAGGCTCCTCTGTCCCTGGGATTCTCCAGGCAAGAATACTGGAGTGGGTTGCCATTTCCTTCTCCAATGCATGAAAGTGAAATACTGGTCAACAAATTGCTGTTGATTTGTTCTTTTCTGTCATATGGTTACAGTATTATGCTTGCCCAGCTGTTAGCAAGACTGTGGCTATTAGTAATACGGTAGTAAGACAACATGTTACATAGTAATAATCATCACACCTTAGATTTGGTGTAGAATTCTGTTTTACTGGGCTTCCTAGGTGGCACAGTGTAAAGAATCCGCCTGCCAATGCAGGAAACATGGGTTCAATCCCTGGAAAAGGGATGGGGAAGATCCCCTGGAGAAGGTAATGGCAACCCACTCCAGTATTCCTGCCTGGAAAATCTCATGGATAGAGGAGCCTGGCGGGCTTCAGTCCATGGGGTCACAAAGGGTCGGTCACTACTGAGCACACGCACACACCTGTTCTAATGAATACAATTACAAAACCAACTTTTTAAAAAATAACAAACCACTTCAACACCTCAGCCAGTAGCATTTAAACTTTTTATTTTTTCTGATGTACATATATAGAAAGCCATTACATGTGATGTTTTAAAAAAGATAATCTTGTCAAGAAAATTCTGTATATCATCACTATCAAAATGAACCTATAAATGATGGGTATTTTGATTAACAATTCTAAGTATTTGGGGAATATTAATTCAGGAAAAGAATTAGTAGAACTTAGTTTTTCTTTCCATATATCTCTTCTATTTGGTTTTCTCTGTCAAAGTTAGTTGATCCAACATTCCTAGAGACATAAATTAGTAACTGAAACAAATCCTACATCAAAAATGACCTTGATAATCCTAATAAACGAACATTTTCATTGGTTGTGTTATAATGCTTTAGAGCTTGGGCTCTGGATTCAGACTGATCTGAATTTGAAACTCAATGCATAGTCATTAGGATACCTGTCAGATTGCTGAGAGAAAATAAGGGGAGAAACCTAAATTTAAAAGTATTAAAAAAAAAGGGATTTCCCTGGGGGTTCAGTGGCTAAAATTTTGTGCTCCCCTTGCAGGGGGCTGCATTCATTCCCTAGTAAGGGAACTAGAGCCCACATGCCCCAACTAAGACCTGGCACAGTTCAATAAATAAATGTATATTTTTAAGTATAAAAGACAATTCAGATGGCTTATTTCTCTCATTTTTAAAAAACATTATTTCTTGTAATTGGATTCTAATTACTTTACAATATTGTGGTGGTTTTGCCATACATTGACATGAATCAGCCATGGGTGTACATGTGTCCTTCATTCTGAACCCCCGCCCCTCTCCCTCCCCATCCCATCCCTCAGGGTTGTTCCAGTGCACCAGCTTTGAGTCCCCTGTTTCATGTATCGAACTGGACTGGTCATCTGTTTCACATATGGTAATACACATGTTTCAATGCTATTCTCTCAAATCATCCCACCCTCACCTTCTCCCACAGAGTCCAAAAGTCTGTTTTTTACATCTGTGTCTCTTGCTGTCTGAATATAGGGTCACCGTTACCATCTTTCTAATTCTGTATATATGTATTAATATACTGTATTGGCGTTTTTCTTTCTAACTTACTTCATTCTGTATAATAGGCTCCAGTTTCATCCACCTCATTAGAACTAACTCAAATGTGTTCTTTTTTTATAGCTGAGTAATATTCCATGGTGTATATGTACCACAGCTTTCTTATCCATTTGCCTGCTGATTTGCCTTATTCTTTGCTTCCATGTCCTAGCTATTGTAAACAGTGCTGCAATGAACATTGGGGTACGTGTGTCTCTTTTACTTCTGGTTTTCTCAGTGTGTATGCCCAGCAGTCGGATTGCTGGGTTGTATGGCAGTTCTGTTTCCAGTTTTTAAAGGAATCTCCACACTGTTCTCCATAGTGGCTGTACTAGTTTGCATTCCCACCAACAGTGTAAGAGGGTTCCCTTTTCTCCACACCCTCTCCAGCATTTATTGCTTGTAGACTTTGGCTCGCAGCCATTCTGACTGGTGTGAAATGGTACCACATTGTGGTTTTAATTTGCATTTCTCTGATAATGAGAGATGTTGAGCATTTTTCATGTGTATGTTAGACATCTGTACATCTGTGTCTTCTTTGGAGAAATGTCTGTTTAGTTCTTTGGCCCATTTTTTGATTGGGTGATTTATTTTTATTGAGCTGCATGAGCTGCTTATATATTTTTTAGATTAATTCTTTGTCAATTATTTCATTTGCTATTATATTCTCCCATTCTGAAGGCTGCCTTTTCACCTTGCTTGTAGTTTCCTTCATTGCGCAAAAGTTTTTAAGTTGAATTAGGTCCCATTTGTTTATTTTATTTCCATTACACTGGGAGGTGGGCCATGGAGGATCTTGCTGTGATTTATGTCAGAGTGTTCTGCCTATGTTCTCCTCTAGGAGTTTTATAGTTTCTGGTCTTACGTTTAGATCTTTAATCCATTTTGAGTTTATTTTTGTGTGTGGTGTTAGAAAGTGTTCTAGTTTCATTCTTTTACAGATGGTTAACCAGTTTTCCCAGCACCACTTGTTAAAGAGATTGTCTTTTCTCCATTGTATATTTTTGCCTCCTTTGTCAAAGATAAGGTGTCCATAGGTGCATGGATTTATCTCTGGGCTTTCTATTTTGTTCCATTGATCTATATTTCTGTCTTTGTGCCAGTACCATACTGTCTTGATGACTGTAGCTTTGTAGTATAGTCTGAAGTCAGGCAGGTTGATTCCTCCAGCTCCATTCTTCTTTCTCAAGATAGATTGGCTATTCGAGGTTTTTAGTTTTTCCATACAAATTGTGAAATTATTTGTTCTAGTTCTCTGAAAAATACCACTGGTAGCTTGATAAGGATTGCCTTGAATATATAGATTGCTTTGTGTAGTACATTTTCACTATGTTAATTTTTCCAATCCATGAACATGATGTATTTATCCATCGATTTGTGTCATCTTTGATTTCTTACATCAGTGTTTTATAGTTTTCCATATATAGGTCTTTTGTTTCTTTAGGTAAATTTATTCCTAATTATTTTATTCTTTTCATTGCAGTGGTGAACGGGATCATTTCCTTAATTTCTTTTTCTGTTTTCTCACTGTTAGTATATAGATATGCAAGGGATTTCTGGGTATTAATTTTATATCCTGCAACTTTACTATATTCATTGATTAACTCTAGTAATTTTCTGGTGGTGTCTTTAGGGTTTTCTATATAGAGGATCATATAATCTGCAAACAGTGAGAGTTTTACTTCTTTTCCAATCTGGATTCCTTTTATTTCTTTTTCTTCTCTGATTGCTCTGGCTAAGGCTGCCAAAACTATGTTGAATAGTAGTGGTGAAAGGGGGCACCCTTGTTTTGTTCCTGACTTTAGGGGAAACACTTTCACATTTTTGCCAATGAGAATAATGTCTGCTGTGGGTTTATCACTGATGGCTTTTATTATGTTGAGGTATGGTCCTTCTATGCCTGCTTTCTGGAGAGTTTTTATCATAAATGGGTGTTGAATTTTCTCAAAGTCTTTCTCTGCATCTATTAAGATAATCATATGGTTTTTATCTTTCAATTTGTTAATATGGTGTTAATATCACATTGATTGATTTGCAAATATTGAATAATCCTTGCATCCCTGGGATAAAGCCCACTTGGTCATGATGTATGATCTTTTTTAAAATCTTGTGGAATTCTTTTTGCTAGAATGGTTTTAAGGATTTTTGCATCTGTGTTCATCAGTGATAGCAGTCTGTAGTTTTCTTTTTTTGTGGCATCTTTGCCTGGTTTTGGTATTAGGGTGATGGTGGCCTCATAGAATGAGTTTGGGAGTCTACCTTCCTCTGCAATTTTCTGGAAGAGTTTAAGTAGGATAGCTGTTAGCTCTTCTCTAAAATTTTGGTAGAATTCACCTGTGAAGCCATCTGGTCCTGGGCTTTTGTTTGTTGGAAGATTTTTGATTACAGTTTCGATTTCTGTGTTTGTGATGGGTCTGTTAAGATCTTCTATTTCTTCCTGGTTCAGTTTTGGAAGGTTATACTTTTCTAAGAATTTGTCCATTTCTTCCAAGTTGTCCATTTTATTGGCATATAGTTGCTGATAGTGGTCTCTCATGATCCTTTGTATTGCTGTGTTGTCTGTTGTGATTTCTCCATTTTAACTTCTAATTTTATTGATTTGATTTTCCTCCCTTTTTTTGTGATGAGTCTATTTTATTTATCTTCTCAAAGGACCAGCTTTTAGTTCTGTTGATTTTTGCTATAGTCTCCTTTGTTTCTTTTTCATTTATTTCTGCTCTTATTTTTATGATTTCTTTCCTTCTACTAACTTTGGGGTTCTTTATTTCTCCTTTTTCTAGTTGCTTTAGGTATAAAGTTAGGTTATTTATTTGACGTTTCTCTTGTTTCTTGAGATAAGACTGTATTGCTATGGAACCTTCCTCTTATCACTGCTTTTACTGAATCCCATAGGTTCTGGGTTGTTATGTTTCCATTTTCATTCATTTCTATGCATATTTTGATTTCCTTTTTGATTTCTTCCATGATCTGTTAGTTATTCAGAAGCATGTTGTTTAGCCTCCATATGTTTGTAGTTTTAATAGTTTTTCCCTGTAGTTGATATCTAATTTTACTGCACTGTGATTAGAAAAGATGCTTGAAATAATTTCAATTTTTTTTTAATTTACCAAGGCTAGATTTATGGCCCAGGATGTGATCTATCCAGTAGAATGTTCCATGTGCACTTGAGAAAAAGGTGAAATTCATTGTTTTGGGGTTAAATGCCCTATAGATATCAATTAGGTCTAACTGTTCCATTGTATCATTTCAAACTTGTGTTTCCTTGCTAATTTTCTGTTTAGTTGATCTATCCATAGGTGTGAGTGGGGTATTAAAGTCTCCCACTATTATTGTGTTGTTGTTAATTTCCCCTTTCGTACTTGTTAACATTTGCCTTACATATTGTGGTGCTCCTATGTTGGGTGCATATATATTTATAACTGTTATATCTTCTTCTTGGATTGATTCTTTGATCATTATGTAGTATCCTTCTGTGTCTCTTTTCATGGTCTTTATTTCAAGGTCTATTTTTATGTGATATGAGTATTGCTACTCCTGCTTTCTTTTGGTCTCTATTTGCATGAAATATCTTTTTCCAGCCCTTCACTTTCAGTCTGTATGTGTCCCTTGGTTTGAGGTGTATCTCTTGTAGACAGCATATATAGGGTCTTGTTTTTGTATCCGTTAGGCCAGTCTTTGTCTTTTGGTTGGGGCATTCAACCCATTTACATATAAGATAATTATTGATAAGTATGATCCCACTGCCATTTATTTTGCTGTTTGGGGTTTGATTTTATAAACCTCTTCTGTGTTTCCTGTCTAAAGATCCTTTAGCATTTGCTGAAGAGCTGGTTTGGTGGTGCTGAGTTCTCTCAGCTTTTGCTTGTCTGTAAAGCATTTGACCCTGGTGGCTCAGAGGGTTAAGCGTCTGCCTGCAATGCAGGAGACCTGGGTTCAATCCCTGGGTCAGGAAGATCCCCTGGAGAAGGAAATGGCAACCCACTCCAGTACTCTTGCTTGGAAAATCCCATGGACAGAGAAGCCTGGTAGACTACAGTCCATGGGATCGCAAAGAGTCGGACATGACTGAGCGACTTCACTCACTCACTCGTATTTAAATGGGATCCTTGCTGGGTATAGGTATCTAGGTTATAGGTTTTTCTCTTTCATCACTTTAAGTATGTCCTGCCATTCCCTTCTGGCCTGAAGAGTTTCTTTTGAAAGATCAACTTTATGGGGATCCCCTTGTGTGTTATTTGTTGCTTTACCCTTGCTGCTTTTAATATTTTCTCTTTCTGTTTGAACTTAGGTAGTTTGATTAATATGTGTCTTGGGGTGTTTTTCCTTGGGTTTATCCTGTTCGGGACTCTCTGGGTTTCTTGGACTTGGGTGACTATTTCCTTCTCCAATTTAGGAAAGTTTTTAATTGTTATCTCCTCAAGTATTTTCTCATACCCTTTCTTTTTGTCTTCTTCTGGAACACCTATGATTCGAATGTTGGGGCATTTAACATTGTCCCAGAGGTCTCTGAGGTTGTCCTCATCTCTTTTAATTCTTTTTTTCTTTTTTCCTCTCTGCTTCATTTATTTCCAGCATTTTATCTTCCACCTTGCTTATCCTCTCTTCTGCCTCAGTTATTCTACAGTTGGTTCCCTCCAGAGTGCTTTGGATCTCAGTTATTGCATTACTCATTATTGACTGACTCTTCTTTATTTCTTCTAGGTCCTTGTTAAACCTTTCTTTGCATCTTCTCAATCTTTGTCTCTAGTCTATTTATCTGTAACTCCATTTTGTTTTCAAGATTTTGGATCATCTTTGCTATTATGCTGAATTCTTTTTCAGGTAGACTTTCTGTCTCCTCTTTGGTTTGATTTGGTGGGTATTTATCATGGCCCTTTACCCGCTAAATATTTCTCTGCCTTTTCATTTTGTTTAGATTACTGTGTTTGGGGTGCCCTTTCTGTAGGCTGGAAGTTCATGGTTCCTCTTTATTGTGGAGTCTGCTCCCTGTGGGTGGGGTTGGACTAGTGGCTTGTCAAGGTTTCCTGGTTAGGCTAGCTTGCGTCTGTGCTCTGGTGGTTGGAGCAGTATCTCTTCTTTCTGGAGTGCAATGAAGTGTCTAGTAGTGAGTTTGGGGGTGTCAATGGGTTTGGCATGGTTTTGGGCAGCCTGTCTTTTAATGCTCAGGATTGTGTTCCTGTTTTGCT
The DNA here is from genome assembly GCF_042477335.2 of Ovis canadensis. Lineage (NCBI taxonomy): Eukaryota > Metazoa > Chordata > Mammalia > Artiodactyla > Bovidae > Ovis > Ovis canadensis. Next base: position 36,849,702 of record NC_091250.1, on the reverse strand, counting down.
TGAGAATTAGCTTGGTATGTCTTGCACTAGAACTTGTTCGCTCTTGGGTGGACTTGGTTTCAGTGTAGGTATGGAGACTTTGGGGTGAGCTCTTGTCTATTAATGTTCCCTGGAATCAGGAGTTCTCTGATGTTCTCAGATTTTGGAGTTAAGCCTCCTGCCTCTGGCTTTCAGTCCTTCTCTTACAGTAGCCTCAAGACTTCTCCATCCATACAGCACAGATGATAAAACATCTAGGTTAATGGTGAAACAATTCTCCACAGCAAGGAACACCCAGAGAGAATCACAGAATTACATACAGAAAAGAAGAGGGAGGATGGGGATAGAGGTGACCAGGAGGAGAAGAGGGGGAGTCAGAAGGGGAGAGAGCAGTCTAGCCAGTAATCAGTTCCCTAAGTGTTCTCCATAGCCTGGAACACCCAGAGAGGTTCACAGTTAAGTAGAGTAGAGAAGGGGGAGGAAGGAGATAGAGGTGACCTGGAGGAGAAGAGGGAGAGTCAAAAAGGGGAGAGAGCAATCAACCAGTAATCAAATCCTAAGTGAAAATGGATATTGAAGATTAGATTCTTAAAGGTACAAAGTTGATAACAAATATCAAAAACCAATGATTAAAAATCTCGAATAGAGGTTAGATTCTCAAAAATACAATATAAAAAATACAAAACAAAATCAATCACAAAAATTAAAAAATACGTAAATATGAAATTTGCTTTAAAAAATGGGTCTTTTTTGCAAGGTAATAGGTTATAAAAATGAAAATTAAAGGAGTAATAAAACATTTAAATTTTTTTTAAAAATTAAAAAGCAATAATTGTAAAAATATATCTAGATATTTCTCTGGAGCTGTTGTGGGCAATGTGGGGTCAGTTCAGTGTCAAATAGTTCCTTGTTCCAGCTTGTACTTGTCCTCAAGGTCTATAGGTCCCCTTCCAATGCACAGTCAGTATTAACTGCAGGGTTTTAATCTGTTGCACCTGTCAATTCCAGAGAGGTTCCCTCTTCTTTGTTTATTTTGGCTTCCTCTGTTTGCACGTCTCTTCAGTGTCCAATTTCTACCCTGACACAAGGGGGCAAAGGTGATCACTTATTTAGGCTCACTGGTTCAGTTGTGTTGTGGGGAGGGAGGGACATTGCTAACAAATACCGCTGGCATGTACGGGGAGTGCTCACAGTGTGTGGACCACACTGGGTTTGCCACAGCCCAAGCGGTGTGTGCTTCCCAGGTCTACACTACTTAGGCTCCAGGATGCTCTGCAAGGGCACTGTCTCAAGGGGGCCCTGCACTTCATGCACTTCCCAGGACTAAGCCACTCAGGTTCTCAGGTACTCTACAAGGGCACAGAATGGGATTGGCTGTGTGTTTTGTGCCCTTTCCCAGGTACAAGCAGCTCAGGCGACCAGGTACTTGGCAAGCACACTGCCCCAGGTGGGCCGTGCATCTCAATCACCTCCCCAGTCCCGGCCACTCAGTTTCCTGGGTTCCCAGGTGTGCCGTGTGTCTCTTCTGGGGAGCTGATCTCAGGCTGCAACACTCCTGGCAGATGTCAACTGTCCAGGATCCCGGGAAGGCATGGTTAGCAACTGGGTATCTGCTCAGTTTGGGAGAAGATGCCCTCTCTGGAGCTGTGATTGCAGCTGCCCCTTGCCTTCTCATAGCATGCCTGCCTCTCTGCCCCCAGGGGGTGGGGTGAGGTGGGGCCTATACACAGCTTTCCTTTGGCATTCGCTCAATCCTTTGTTCTGTGAGCGCACCAGGGGTCACCATGCTGCATTAGAGCCTTTTGGGGGGAAAGGTTTTTTTGGTCTCTCAGGTGATCCCCTGGTTTGGGTTGCTAGCTCACGTTAGCTCCCTCTGATTGTCCTCAGGCCTGGTCCTTACCCTAAGGCCCAGGGATGCAGCCCGCACCTCCCCGCCGCACCCCCGCTTGCTGGTGACAGCCGCGAGCTCTGGGCTACTTCTCTCCTGGCAGTTGCAGGAGGTGCCTATTCCGGGGGGGTTCCCGCCCACGCCCTGGTTATGTTGCCCTCAGATTCCAAAACTCCCCAAAGGCCCGCCTGTGAGAGGGTTTCCTACTGTGTGGAAACGTCTCCTCCTTCATGACTCCCTCCCCAGCTCTCCATCCCTAAATCTTTTCTCTCTTTTTCTGTCTCTTATATTTTGTCTTCCCTCCTTTTGAAGAGAATGGGCTGGCTTTCTGGGTGCCTGGTATCCTCTGCCAGCGTTCACAAGTTGTTTTATGGAAATTCCTCAGCATTCAAATGATCTTTTGATGAATTTGTAGGGGAGAAAGTGGTCTCCTCGTCCTATTCCTCTGCCATCTTGGAACCACCTCTCCACTTATGTTTCTTTCATGTGAAAGTCTGGCAAGGTGTCCTGGTCTGGCTTTGTGGTTTGACACTATTAGCCTCTCAGGCTCCCTGCATTATGTTGCTTTGTCCTACTGAACACACAGCTTTCAGACATGTGCCCAAGTAAGGTCTAGTCTCTTTAAAAATAAGACTCAGAGGTTGCAACCATACTCTAGTTCAAAACTATTAACAAAAAATGAAGTACCATAGCAGTTGCAGGAGGTGCCTATTCTGTGGGTTCCCCGCCCCCACCCCGCCCCCGGTTATGTTGCCCTCTGAGATTCCAAAACTCCCCAGAGACCCTCCTGTGAGAGGATTTCCTACTGTGTGGAAACTTCTCCTCCTTCACGACTCCCTCCCCAGCTCTCCATGATAGTTATAGTTATCATGGCTAGCTCTAACTAACTTGGAGAGAGGATGGGAAATGCGAGTCTCTGGCTGGGGTTTAAGCCATGTGCCTAATCTAAGTTTAGGGGTTTTATTACTGAAAGGAGAAGAGGAGAATGGACACTGGGGGACAACCAGCAGGCCCCAGATCATTAGTTATTTGTCCTATGGCCATAGCTAAGACATTTACACTCTCTCTGACTCAGTTTCCTCATCTGTAGAATAGGAATTTTGATCAAACTTGCACTACAATGTTTTACTGAACACTAAGTGTCAGGCAATGAGTTAGGTATTAATGGATGTTGGTTGTTACTATTATTAAGGTGCATTTTTCATTTGAAGAACAGTTAATAGGAGCCTCCATGTTTCCTTCAATCTCCAATAAAAAGATCAAGTATTTTCCCAGGAAATTTTTCAGGATTTTTGAGTTCAAGATTTTACCACAGAGTGCATAAAGGGCATTGCTGAGTATTTTATTTTATTTTATTTTATTTTTAGTTTTTTATTTTTTTAATTTTAATATCTTTAATTCTTACATGTGTTCCCAAACATGAACCCCCCTCCCACCTCCCTCCCCATAACATCTCTCTGGGTCATCCCCATGCACCAGCCCCAAGCATGCTGCATCCTGCGTCAGACATAGCCTGGCGATTCAATTCTTACATGATAGTATACATGTTAGACTGTCATTCTCCCAAATCATCCCACCCTCTCCCTCTCCCTCTGAGTCCAAAAGTCCGTTATACACATCTGTGTCTCTTTCCCTGTCTTGCATACAGGGTCGTCATTGCCATCTTCCTAAATTCCATATATATGTGTTAGTATACTGTATTGGTGTTTTTCTTTCTGGCTTACTTCACTCTGTATAATCGGCTCCAGTTTCATCTATCTCATCAGAACTGATTCAAATGAGTTCTTTTTAACGGCTGAGTAATACTCCATTGTGTATATGTACCACAGCTTTCTTATCCATTCATCTGCTGATGGACATCTAGGTTGTTTCCATGTCCTGGCTATTATAAACAGTGCTGCGATGAACATTGGGGTACATGTGTCTCCTTCAATTCTGGTTTCCTCGGTGTGTATGTCCAGCAGTGGGATTGCTGGGTCATAAGGTAGTTCTATTTGCAATTTTTTAAGGAATCTCCACACTGTTCTCCATAGTGGCTGTACTAGTTTGCATTCCCACCAACAGTGTAGGAGGGAGGGTTCCCTTTTCTCCACACCCTCTCCAGCATTTATTGCTTGCAGATTTTTGGATCGCAGCCATTCTGACTGGTGTGAAGTGGTACCTCATTGTGGTTTTGATTTGCATTTCTCTAATAATGAGTGATGTTGAGCATCTTTTCATGTGTTTGTTAGCCATCCGTATGTCTTCTTTGGAGAAATGTCTATTTAGTTCTTTGGCCCATTTTTTGATTGGGTCGTTTATTTTTCTGGAATTGAGCTGCATAAGTTGCTTGTATATTTTTGAGATTAGTTGTTTGTCAGTTGCTTCATTTGCTATTATTTTCTCCTATTCAGAAGGCTGTCTTTTCACCTTGCTTATATTTTCCTTTGTTGTGCAGAAGCTTTTAATTTTAATTAGATCCCATTTGTTTATTTTTGCTTTTATTTCCAGAATTCTGGGAGGTGGATCATAGAGGATCCTGCTGTGATTTATGTCTGAGAGTGTTTTGCCTATGTTCTCCTCTAGGAGTTTTATAGTTTCTGATCTTACATTTAGATCTTTAATCCATTTTGAGTTTATTTTTGTGTGCGGTGTTAGGAAGTGATCTAGTTTCATTCTTTTACAAGTGGTTGACCAGTTTTCCCAGCACCACTTGTTAAAGAGATTGTCTTTACTCCATTGTATATTCTTGCCTCCTTTGTCAAAGATAAGGTGTCCATATGTGTGTGGATTTATCTCTGGGCTTTCTATTTTGTTCCATTGATCTATATGTCTGTCTTTGTGCCAGTACCATACTGTCTTGATGACTGTGGCTTTGTAGTAGAGCCTGAAAAAGAGAGCCTTTAGCCAAGAATTGTGCTTATTGACCAATAATTTAAATTGATATCACTGTTTTGACTGGTTCTTACTAAAAGTATACATTTGTGAACTTAAAATACACTTTAAAAAATGAATCTATATGCTCTTTATTTTTGCCTGTAATTTAAAAATAATAGCAACTTAGATTCAGTCCTTCTCAGATTCTGATGTTTCCACAAGAATATTTAGAATCACCAAATAATCCTTATTTCAGGAATTTACACTAATTTACCTCAGTGATTTTTAAAAAGTTGACATGTGACCAAGATGCATGGAAGCTGAATTTGTTGCGATATTTATATATTTTTAAAATTTCAATTTAACACTGTTGTTAAGTCACAAAGTTGTGTCTGACTCTTTTGCAACCCCATGGATTATAGCCCATCAGACTCTTCTGTCCACAGGATTTCCCAGGCAAGAATACTGAAGTGAGTTGTCATTTCCTTCTCCCAGGGATCTTCCCAGCCCAGAGACTGAAGCTCAGGATCCTGCAGTCCAGGTGGATTCTTTACACTGAGCCACCTGGGAAGCCCCAGTTTAACATTGGAATCAGTCAAACTAAAATTTCCAGCAAGCATATTTAGCCCATAGAAACAGCATTTTTTCTCTTCTTTCCTTTTTTTCTTTCAAATTATAATCATATATAATTACCATTAATTAAATATAAAATCTCACACGCTAGTAAAGTAATGCCCAAAATTCTCCAAGCTAGGCTTCAGCAATATGTGAACCGTGAACTCCCTGATGTTCAAGCTGGGTTTAGAAAAGGCAGAGGAACCAGAGATCAAATTGCCAACATCTGATGGATCATCAAAAAAGCAAGAGAGTTCCAGAAAAACATCTATTTCTGCTTTATTGACTATGCCAAAGCCTTTGACTGTGTGGATCACAATAAACTGTGGAAAATTCTGAAAGAGATGGGACTACCAGACCACCCGACCTGCCTCTTGAGAAAACTATATGCAGGTCAGGCCAGGAAGTAACAGTTCAAACTGGACATGGAACAACAGACTGCTTCCAAATAGGAAAAGGAGTATGTCAAGGCTGTATATTGTCACCCTGCTTATTTAACTTCTATGCAGAGTACATCATGAGAAATGCTGGACTGGAAGAAACACAGCTGGAATCAAGATTGCCAGAAGAAATATCAATAACCTCAGATATGCAGATGACACCACCCTTATGGCAGAAAGTGAAGAGGAGCTAAAAAGCCTCTTGATGAAAGTGAAAGAGGAGAATGAAAAAGCTGGCTTAAAGCTCAACATTCGGAAAATGAGGATCATGGCATCTGGTCCCATCACTTCATGGGAACTAGATGGGGAAACAGTGGAAACAGTGTCAGACTTTATTTTTTGGGGCTCCAAAATCACTGCAGATGGTGATTGTAGCCATGAAATTAAAAGATGCTTACTCCTTGGAAGCAAAGTTATGACCAACCTAGCATATTAAAAAGCAGAAACATTACTTTGCCAATAAAGGTCTGTCTATGGTTTTTCTAGTGGTTATATATGGATGTGAGAGTTGGACTATGAAGAGAGCTGAGCACTGAAGAATTGATGCTTTTGAACTGTGGTGTTGAAGACTCTTGAGAGTCCCTTGGACTTCAATGAGATCCAACCAGTCCATCCTAAAGGAAAGCAGTCCTGGGTGTTCATTGGAAGGACTGATGCTGAAGCTGAAACTCCAATACTTTGGCCACCTCATGTGAAGAGTTGACTCATTGGAAAAGACCCTGATGCTGGGAGGGATTGGGGGCAGGAGAAGAAGGGGATGACAGAGGATGAGATGGCTGGATGGCATCACCGACTCAATGGACATGAATTTGGGTAAACTGCAGGAGTTGGTGATGGACAGGGAGGCCTGGCATGCTGCAGTTCATAGGGTTGCAAAAAGTCAGACACAACTGAGCAACTGAACTGAACTGAAATATAAAATTACATAAATAATTTATCATTACATTTAATATTTGGGTGGAGCTCTAAAAATGTGCCAGATATTTCAAATCCCTTTTTTTCTTGACTGATGACTATTGAAATTATCCCACTACAGTCCTCAGATCACAACTATGTCATATCTTCAATGGCCAGGATTACTTACAATGAATATTCCCTGCACTCTGACAGAATCATTATTCCTACTTTAACAGCAGTAACTGGTCCATATTAGATTACATCACTCTGCAGAATATAAAGCATCTTTGTACATTGTCTCAAGCATCTGAGGTTACACAGGATGCACTACTTAGTGAAAAGTAAACCTATTAATAAATCACAATTGATGCACACTTGGATTTGTATATATAATTTCCAAATTAATTCAGAAAGCTATTTTTTTCTATAAAGACCCCTCCTTTCTTCTCTGTCCATCATACATTTTCTAGATATATCAATACAGAAACTTAAAATAAAATACAACATAGCAAATTATTTTACTCCCTAACTCCAGGTCTGAAACTTAGAAAACAAACTCCTATTGTGTCAAATGAGAAAAATAAAGGTAAAAAGATGACAAACTGTAGGTTATAAATAAGTTAAAATATCACTGGGGTAAATTGGTCACCTTTATTTTAACTTGTTGCAAACCTTTGTATTTAGTACAGCACCGTTCTGCTTACAGTTGAAAACTCTGTACCTGATACTGACCTTTTAAAGAAACCAAGGACAATCTTTTTCAGAGATTAAAAGACCGTAAAAGTGCTAGTTCTGTCATTGCCAGAAGCACTAACTGAACCTCTAAAGAGAATTATTTACCAAAAGGAAAAAAAAAAAAAAGATCTAGACAAGTTTCTGTAATATGCACCATCTTTAACAAGGGAGCTAAAAAATAAAGCATTTCAAACCAGCTATTAGGTTGGATGAATTAACAAGAGTGGCCTGATGCCTTCTGAGTCAGGCAGTGTTGTGTTATGGTTTTGCCTTAAAAAAAAATTCCTTATGTGTAGTCAGCAGGACTCTGGCCTTTTAACTTATAACATGCTTCCACAGTTAAGCTGCTCTGCTCTACACTCAAATAGCTGTCCACAACTGCTGAAAATTGATTTATCCCCAGATAATGGCTGCAGTTGATGACCAAAATGTCACTGTGAAACTCTAGCAATCTAAGGTGTGTTTGGTCTAATATAACCTGATTTTAACCCTATTTTTAAATGTATTGGCATTTGCAAAAATTTTTAAAGGAATTCTCAAGTTGTATTTAATATTCAATATATGTTTTTCACCTCAGAGTGGTTGAAGATTTTTTTTAGGGGGGAGGGTATCAAAGCTTATGACATAGCTTTCAAAGTATTGTGGAGGCCACAGAAAAGATACTATGGTATTAGAACTGAAAACATCCAGGTCATAGACAAAGCCAGAACTAGATTTTATGCAGAGAGCACTAATTTAGATCACATTTGGGATTCAGCAAACATTACATAGGTCCTCATGATACCAGTAAGATGGATTAATCACAGTGAATCTGGACTAAAGCAAAAACCAAACAAAAAATTATTCTTTGAATAATGTTTAGATATTACAAATATCTAAAAGTCTTCCCTGATAGCTCGGTTGGTAAAGAATCTGCCTGCAATGCAGGAGACCCTGGTTCCATTCCTGGGTTGCAAAGTTCTGCTGGAGAAGGGATAGGCTACCCATTCTGGTATTCTTGACTTCCCTTGTGGCTCAGCTGATAAAGAATCCACCTGCAGTGAGGGAGTCCTGGGTTTGATCCCTGGGTTGTGAAGATCCCCCAAAGAAGGGAAAGGCTACCCACTCCAGTATTCTGGCCTAGAGAATTCCATGGACTATAGTCTGTGGGGTCACAATGAGTCAGATACAACTGAGCGACTTTCACTTTCATTACAAATATATTACAGATGTATGTGCATAGGAGCTGTATGGTGGTGGAAACCTGTGAATAAAATATTATATTTTTGAAAATCTAACATATATATTATTATTTTATTTATTCACAAAGTGGAGTACTTCGAGTTCAGGTCAGTCTCGGTGTGGGTCTTTAAGGAATCTTTACCAACGAGATTCTTCTTAAATACATAATCACATGTAGAGTGGAATTAAATTGGTTAAATGTTTAACATTCAAACCATTTCAGGTCTCAAGACACTTGCTTATGAACTTGCATATGACTGATATGAGCCCAGTGAGGGTTTTCTCTAACTAAAATGCAGTACGTAATTAAGGATATTAATCCAACTTTCTAGAAGGAAATTCAATATAGACTTCAAAAACTGTGAGAATTTCTGAAAGTATTGTTGTTCAGTCACTCAGTCATGTCCAACCCTTTGCGACCCCATGGACTGTAGCACATCCAGTTTCCCAGTCCTTCACTGTCTCCTAGAGTTTGCTCAAACTCATGTCCACATTTAGTGCAATTCCGTGCTTCCGCATTTAAGCAACAACTTATAGGTGATATTCAAGATATCAGAGAAAGTTATTATAATATAACTCATACTTGATTCATAAGATCACTAAAAAATACTTAGTCTAACATGCATTAAAGAAAAGGACTATGTCTGATCCCTATGTACAAATCAGCATTTTTATTTCTTTAATGGCTTCTGGATGTCCCTAAAATATTAGTGGCTGACCTAGTTTCATACATAGATTGAATCCAACCACTTATAATGTGGCATCTCGCATGCTAGTAAAGTAATGCTCAAAATCCTCCAAGCCAGGCTTCAGAAATACGTGAACCATGAACTTCCAGATGTTCAAGCTGGTTTTAGAAAAAGGCAGAAGAACCAGAGATCAAATTGCCAACATCCGCTGGATCATAGAAAAAGCAAGAGAGTTCCAGAAAAACATCTATTTCTGCTTTATTGACTATGCCAAAGCCTTTGACTGTGTGGATCACAATAAACTGTGGAAAATTCTGAAAGAGATGGGAATACCAGACCACCTGACTTGCCTCTTGAGAAACCTATATGCAGGTCAGGAAGTAACAGTTTGAACTGGACATGGAACAATAGACTGGTTCCAAATAGAAAAAGGAGTACGTCAAGGCTGTATATTGTCACCCTGCTTATTTAACTTCCATGCAGAGTACATCATGAGAAATGCTGGGCTAGAAGAAGCACAAGCTGGAATCAAGATTGCCAGGAGAAATATCAATAACCTCAGGTATGCAGATGACACCACCCTTATGGCAGAAAGTGAAGAAGAACTAAAGAGCCTCTTGATGAAAGTGAAAGAGGAGAGTGAAAAGTTGGCTTAAAGCTCAACATTCAGAAAACGAAGATCATGGCATCTGGTCCTGTAACTTCATGGGAAATAGATGGGGAAACAGTGGAAACAGTGTCAGACTTTATTCTGGGGGGCTCCAAAATCACTGCAGATGGTGACTGCAGCCATGAAATTAAAAGACGCTTACTCCTTGGAAGAAAAGTTATGACCAACCTAGATAGCATATTCAAAAGCAGAGACATTACTTTGTCAAAAAAGGTCCGTCTAGTCAAGGCTATGGTTTTTCCAGTAGTCATGTATTGATGTGAGAGTTGGACTATAAAGAAAGCTGAGCACAGAAGAATTGATGCTTTTAAACTGTGGTGTTGGAGAAGACTCTTGAGATTCCCTTGGACTACAAGGAGATCCAACCAGTCCATCCTAAAGGAGATCAGCCCTGGGATTTCTTTGGAAGGAATGATGCTAAAGCTGAAGCTCCAGTACTTTGGCCACCTCATGTGAAGAGTTGACCCATTGGAAAAGACTCTGATGCGGGGAGGGTTTGGGGGCAGGAGGAGAAGGGGACGACCGAGGATGAGATGGTTGGATGGCATCACTGACTCGATGGACGTGAGTCTGAGTGAACTCCGGGAGTTGGTGATGGACAGGGAGGCCTAGTGTGCTGCCATTCAATGGGTCGCAAAGAGTCAGACAGGACTGAGCAACCTAACTGAACTGAATTTTATCAGAAAGATTGCTTTTGTCCAGAAACTTCTGTTTTTCATATGTGTATGTTTATAATCCTTCAAAAAATAAGAGCAAAGGTAACATCAAAACATTTTGTTGTTAAAAAAAATTTTAATTCTCCAAAGTATTAGTTGCTCAGTTGTGTCTGACTTTTTGTGGCCCCATAGTTTGTAGCCCCCCAGGCTCCTCTGTCTGTGGGATTCTCCGGGCAAGAATATTGGAGTGGATTGCCATTCCCTTCTCCGGGGTAATTCTCTAAAAGCACTGAATTAATTATTTTCACAATTCTTAATGTAGACTATCCTTATATAATGTGTTAAGTATAAGATAAATGACTTTCCAGCTGATAAGATCTACAGAAATTCCTAATTCCCAAAATAGTGAAAAATAACCCCCAAGTTTCAGTCATTTCAGTAAATAAAAAATGTAAAAGGCAGGTATAAATGGAAGAAATATCTGCAATGATAGATGTAAAGTAGAGAGAAAATTAGGTCACTAAATGGAGACATGTATAATGAATTATTTGGTGTCATATGTAAAAGAGTGTTCAGTGTTTATTGAAAAATGATTTTTAAATGGGAAGTTCATATACAAAACATTAGTTTTAATCTGTGAAAAATAAGTGAGTCTGTCATAATTAACACATTTACAGGAGGAAGAGATTACAATTCATTCTGTCTGTTCATGGTAATATTAACAAATATCCTATGCACAGGCTCTAAATCACAATGAAAAAAAGTCATGGAGAGATTACACTTATGAAATTAATGGTAATCTCTGAGAGTCAAGCACATTTCAAAACATTGATAGTTGGACATAAGAAACTCATATACTTGGTGAAAAGGGATTGTTATAGATAATCTAAAAATGTATTTGTTATTGCTTTCATATAGATTGGAACAAAGAATTGGTTGTGAGTTCAAATGGGTAAATGCTTTGAAATTTAGTATGCTGAAAACTCAGTCATGTATGCTTTGGAATACCTAAGAGAAACTGTCTTTTCCCTTTAAACTGTAAACTAACATAAATCCCAGAGCTTCCCTGATGGCTCAGCAGGTAAAGAATCTGTAATGCAGGAGACTGGGGTTTGATCCCTGGATCAGGAAGATCCCCTGGAGGAGGAAATGGCAACCCATTCCAGTATTCTTGCCTGGAAAAATCCCACAGACAGAGGAGCTTGACGTGCCACAGTCCATGGGGTTGCAAACAGTTGGGCACCACTGAACGACTAAGCACAGCATAAACCCCTCATCTACACCAACACAACCTTTTAGAGAAGGAGAATTTATTTAACTTCCTAAGTAATTAATTTCACTTTATAAAGCCAATTTCACTTCAGCAGTTTGGATGCCAATTCACTGAAATCAGGAAACTGGTGGAATGTTCATATACAAGTCACCTAAGTATAAGACTATTTTTAATGTTTAACTCGGAATTACATAATTTCATCCTTTACCCAAGTCATGTTTAATTGAAGTAAATGGAAGGAAGTCTGCCTATGAGAAACAGTAAAATCTCAACTGTGTTTTGCTATATTGTGTTTCCCTTCCTCCGGGTTTTAAAAGGGCAGGACTAGAAAAAAATCCCTTGTTTCCCATTCATTTAACAAACATATTCACCTACAAAACGACCCCTCCCCCACTTCCCTATTTGTGCTTCCCAGGCCTGCAGAGTTCACGCACAAGTGCATCAACACCTGAGAGTGACAAGGGCTGATGTGTGTCTTTTTGGCGGATGCAGTGCTCATGGTCATGAGGGAATGGATGTGAAATGCCGTGCTGATACCAGCCAAGTAATATAATGTGGAGCCGTTAGGAACATTATTCATAGTTGATGAACACATACCTTTCCTAGTGAAACACATACATTTCAGAAAGAAATGCATAGATCATTTACTGAAGCACATTTATTATAGCAAAATGTGTACCTCAACTAATGAAACACATAGATCACACAGTAAAATGATTATCCTTATATTGAGCAGATTTAACCATTTATGAATGTTTTAGGGACAAACCAGCTTTGGTTAGCAGGCCAAAGCTGAATTTACAAATAGCAAACTCAACATTTTTCTGGATTAACCCTTTATGATTATAATTAATATTTTGTTATGTCACTTGCTGTTCAAAACAGAGGAGTTCTGTGTGTCTTTAATGCTCCCGTTCCTTCTACAATTACTTATACACAATTAACAGAATGTTTATCTTTTAACATCCTTACTGGTGTGGTAACCAGCACTCAAGATGAGTAACAGTGAGAAACTGAAATATGATGTTTAGGGAAGGCAGGGCATGTTTGGGGTACCAATTTATGGCTTCCTTTCAGATAAAATTTAGCACTTGCATTTTGACACAATTGTATTCCAGGACCAGCAGCACATCTTGACACAATCTACCTTTATCTGCAGTAACAAATGCCAAGAAAAGCCAGAAATAGGATGTGAGTCAGTGCCCCTGCCCCTCCAGGGTCAGCAATAAACTATCAATTCCCACTGTATAAATTCAGTTCACTCTGGCTCTCTATGGCCCTGAGGAACAGAGTGGGTCAAACACTTTGTTTATGACTAAGGAATCCCTCAGTACACTGAGCTTTGACCATAACCCTAACTCACCAGAGCTGGGAATGGATGTGAATTCCAGCCCTTTGCTTTAGTGAGAACATAATTCACACAGATGACCGTTGCGCTGAGAAACTTTGCAAGATCAGTCCAATTTGTATCCTTGTCCTGTATTGTGTGTGAAAGTCAGTCATAGCCCGAGCATCTCTTAAAGTCTTGCAGAATGGTCTCTACCAGCTCTCAGCTTTCTTTTAAAAAGCAAAACTAAGTTAAAGAATTCTCTTTTCCATCTTGCTTCTCTTTCATCCTGTGACTACATGTGTGAACAAAGGTACAGTGAAGTAAAGGGGGAAAAACAAAGTCAAACGTGAAAAATGATTCCCAAAGGAAGGCAAGCAAAGCCTTTCTATATGGATAATATAAAATAAGTGCTTTTGTTCTTCATTATTTAATTCAGTGAATCAATCTAAATTTCAATTGCCTGCCTACATTGAGAGCAAGCCGATCTTAATTTCATCTCTTCTTTCTGTTTAGGATCTTCTCCTTGAGACTCAAGATGTTCTTCATTTTAGAGTGAAGCATTGTCCTTCTGCTGTTTGTAGCTGACTTTGGAACCATTCTTTCCAACTTTGACTTAAAACTTGGCTATAAATGTTCGTTATATTTGAAAGTTTATATTTTTGAGTGTACTTATAGCACAGCATCATTCAATCTTGCATTTGTTGTTTGTTTATTCCCCTTTCTCATACTGTACAATGTTGATTCCTTGGGTACAAGAGATGTAGGAAATTAGATTGAATTAAATGGAATATTCAACGTAATGCACAATGGGTTTTTCACTGAGTTACTCCACTTTTCCTTAAGTTATAGGAGCTCATTTCATTATTCAGTGAACTCTCTAGTGACCCTGGGGTTTCACTATATAATTTATGTTTCCTGATACAACTCAACAGTGTAATCTTATGATTTATGTGCTTCATTTATAATTTGATCATCTCAGTATAATGCATGTTTTTCTACATGATTTATGTACTTTATCCCATAATATATGTGTTTCCCTGTATGATATATGTATTCATCAGCCATGTATCACAGCACTGGTGGCACACTCCTAGAAAAGGAGGTAGAATATCCCAGCCTGAGGGTAAGTCCTGAGGTTAATTGCAATCAATTCACCTTCCACACAATTACACTTTCATCCGCAGGAGCTTGTGAAGTGAGCACGCTGAACATGACAGCAGCAGGGAGGCAAGTGTGCCAGTTTCTTTTTTTCCTAGATCCAAGAAAAAGCAAATTCCAGCAGCATACTGGGGAATCAGAACCCCACACTTCAATTTTGACTGAAAAAGGATTTCAGGTGTTATTAATCACATTTCCATCTTTTTGATATAAACTGATTCAAGCTGAAGACTGGCAATAAATAAACTTTCATTTCAAAAAATCATTTAAAAAATAATTATTATTTAAGAATTATATTGAAACTACTCAAAGAAGGGTTGCCACAAAGCATTCTTTCAAAAGAATTTTCATTAAACTCACTCGCTCAACATCATCAAGTCCTATTTAAGTGTTTTCATTTTCTGAAGGCTTCTTCTCTTTTACATTGACTCATCCATCCATTTATTCAACATATGTGTATTAAGCATTTATTTTGTTCCAGACAAATATAAAACACATCAAAAGCTTTGTCTCCATAACATTTGCATTCTACGATGGAAGACAGACAATAAGCAAAATAAATAAGCAAAGCAAATATTGTAGTTAAGAATATCAGAAGTGCCATACAACAAAATACAACCTGGAAGGAAGAAGAATAAGAACTCCTAGTTGGGGTGGGAATATTTTTTAAATTAAGTAAGGTATTCAATAAAAGCCTCACTGAAAATGAGACATTTGGACAAAAGCTAGAAGGAGGTGAGGAGATGGCTGTTTGTATATCTAAGGGTAGAGTATATGCAAAGAGAAGACCATGAGGTTGAAATGTACTTGGCATGATGTGGAAAGAATGAGGAATCTAGAATGACTATAAGATGGCATTGCTCTCGAGACGATGAGCATGAGGAAAGTGAGGGAAGATGAGTTCAGGCAGGTATTAGGTAATGAATAAATCATTCAGGACCTTCTAGACCATTGTAAGCATTCTGATTTTATTCCAAGCAAGACAGGGTTACTGGGATGGGAAACAGGAATAACAGGAACTGAATCTGTTTTGAAAAGATTATTCTGGGTGCCAAGCAGACATGTCCATAGGCAAGGAAAAACACATGGGAAGTAGGGAGAGCATTTAGGGGCTATTGCAATAATAGTCCAGGCTACAGATGATAGTGAGCTGGTTTAGGATGGCAGCAGTGGAAATGGTGCAAGTGGTTAGTATTCTAGATAGATTTTCAAGTTAAGCTGATAGTTTCCTGAGTGTTTCATAGAGTGTAAAAGATAGAAGGTAACTTACAAGCAAATAAAGAAGATTAAAGCAAATGTTTATGTATTTATGGCTATATTTGCTTTATTTTTAAAATAAATGAAGAATGTACTACATGGTTATTCACAGGGAAAGTAATATTGGTAATTAGAGAATTACTCATCAAATCATTTGGGTTCATCTTTTGTTGATACATATTCACAGGGATCCAAGTCATTTTTATGTCTTTGTTCAAGGAATATCAATGCATTAACTTCCAATCTGATATACTCTCCAAAGAGGTTAATTTTTAAAAATCTTGTGGTTATTTTTAATTCAAGAATGTAAATAAAGAAAAATAAGATGGGTAAAAACAAAATTGTCTCCAGTTATTATGAAAATTTTTCTAATAAATTAAAATTATTTGAAATGATTCTATCTATAGTTTGTGATTTTATCTTATCAATACAGACCTCAAAGGGCAAAACATACAGTATAAATAAGATTATATTTATCCCACGATAATATATTTGACAGAGGAATAAGTCAAAAGCATATAAAGGTGTGTGTGTGTTTAGCCGCCTAGTCGTGTCTGATTTTTGTGACCCTGTGAACCGTAGCCTGCCAGACTCTTCTGTCCGTGGTAATTCTTCAGGCAAGAATGCTGGAGTGGGTAGCCTATCCCTTCTCCAGGGAACTCCCTGACCCAGAAGTCGAACCAGGGTCTCCTGCATTGCAGGCAGATTCCTTACAAGCTGAGCTACCCCTTCTTATTACTTAAAGCAGAATAATGTTTACTTTAAAATTAAAAATATTTTTGATTTATTTGCATACAGATACTTTTAAAACAGAAAGTTACATTTGTTTTGGGCCAAGAAATAAACCAAAACTAATGATATATAATTTTTTATTACATTTGAGCAAAGTTATGTTCAAGCCAATTATAAATCTCACTAATATCACTATTGCTTTCTAAATCCCAAACACAACATAAAAATCAAGCATTTTATAGGTCAAAAAAGTTAATTCCACAAATGTTTCAAGTTTGGACTTCAAATATAAAGTTATTGTCAGAAAAGACCATAATCATCATTTTAGTATTATGAATATGTTTGAGAAAAAGAAAGGATGAGAAAAATCTTGGCCAATGATTCACTAAGCTATAAAATTAAACTGAACATGTCTTGACTAAGATATTATTCAGAAACAACCTCTAAAAAGCAAAGTTACTAACTACTGTTTTATTTTAGATATTCTTTAGGGAGTTTGAGGTGGACAGGTACACTCTGCTATATTTAAAATGGATACTAACAAGGACCTACTGTATAAGTTGGGGACTCTGCTCAATGTTATGTGGCAGCTTGAATGGGAGAGGAGTTTGGGGGAGAATGGATACATGTACTTGTATGGCTCCGGTCCTTTTCTGTACCTGAAACTATCACAACAACACTGTTAATTGGCTATACTCCAATATAAAATAAAAAGTTTCATTAAAAATATAAACTTAAATAAATCCACTTCCACATATTTCTAACAGTCGGGAAAGATTCTTAAAATTATTGAGATTGTGAACTTCGAAAGTAAAAGTATTATTAATAAAGTTCCAAAAGTGTTTCCCAATAATTAAATATCATCCAAATCCAGTTATAAACTATCTAAAGGATGATTACCTTTAAAATAATTATTAAAGATACATTAATTAGTATGTTAAAAATGAAATAACAGACAACTGGCAAAATATATTAAAATACCTATTAATATTATTTCTTTGTTTCCTTTAATTGCCCAATATAAAAGGTTGTTGTTGTTTTTACGGTGCTAAATCATTGTTGTTTTTAAATCACTAAGTCTTGCCTCTTTTATGACCCCATGGACCATAGCTTGCCAGTCTCCTTTGTCCATGGGATTTCCCAAGCAAGAATACTTGAGTGGGTTGCCATTTCCTTCTCCGGGGTATCTTCCCAACCCAGGGATTGAACCTGCATCTCCTGAATTGACAGCAGATCCTTTTACTACTGAGCCACCTGGGAAGCCCAATACAAAAGGTGCTTTAATATAATTTGAAAAGATAGTTTCATAACTGTTGTATTTATGTGTAGTGTAGTAGTGCTAGTCATTGAGTTGTGCCTGACTCTTTGCGACCCTATGGACCGTAGCCCACCAGGGTCCTCTGTCCATGGGATTCTCCAGGCAAGAATACTGGAATGGGTTCCCATTCGTTTCCCCAAAGCGTCTTCCTGATCCAGGGATTGAACCCAGATCTCCTACATTGCAGGCAGATTCCTTACTATCTGAGCTTCAGGGATCTCAGTTTGCTAGATTTGTGTATAATTTCTTGGGTCCAGGCCCCCATTCTGCCTATTCCACATGACCTGAGGTGCATCATTAACCTCTCTGCTTTTTCACTTGTAAAATAACAAAAAACATAAGATTAGCCTATATGGACAACGAGTGGTTTAATGGAAACTCCCTGCGCTCTATCACTGGGGAAGATAATTAGTAAATCTAAAAAGGGTTGGGGCATCCAAGTTTCCATTCAACAGATACAATTTGAGCACTCAGTGTTCACTAATTACTGTGTTAATTTTTCAAGAGGTTCAAAAGTAAGATTCCCTCACTCATGAATAAGATTCGCTTACTAGGGGGTTTAGTCATATCTGATAGTTTGTTAAGAGATATGACAAATGAATGAATAGGGTAGTAGAAAGTATAAAATAAAGGCAACTGACCAGCTTGATTATGTGGGAGTGAAAAGACTTTCATGATACTTCCTGGAAATCATGTCACTTGAACAAAGACATAAAGATGCTAAGCGTCAACTCAAAAGGAAGGGGAGCAGTGGGCATTCGAGTAAAGGAAATTCAAGAGAGCAAAGGCCCAGAGGTAATTAAAATGATAGGATTTTAAATGCTTTAAAAATGAATGGGCTTCCCAGGCAGCGCTAGAGGTCAAAAACCCACCCGCCAATGCAGGAGACATAAGTGATTCGGGTTTGATCCCCAGGTTGGTAAAATCCTCTGGAGGAGGGCATGACAACCCACTCTAGTATCCTTGCCTGGAAAATCCCATGGATAGACGAGCCAGGTGGGCTACAGTCCATAGGGTTGCAGAGAGCTGGACACAACTGAAGTGACTTAGCACGCATGTGAAGGGTGAACAGTTAGGAATTAACCTGGAAGGGTAGACAGATCAAATGCCCAAGGATTTCAATTTTATCCTAT
This sequence comes from Ovis canadensis, assembly GCF_042477335.2. NCBI lineage: Eukaryota > Metazoa > Chordata > Mammalia > Artiodactyla > Bovidae > Ovis > Ovis canadensis. The sequence continues at coordinate 36,830,855 of NC_091250.1, read as the reverse complement.
AGGTCAGAACTCTCCCCAACTTGCGCTGAGATTCACTGGTGAGCTGTGACTGGATTACACCTGTGATCTTTTCAGCCTCCAGGTGATGAGAGAAACCCAAGGTAGCCAGATCCCAGCATATATCACCTCAGACCTTGAACTGCTGTGCCCATTTTCTCACAATACTCTATAATAAATGATCATTTCCATCAGGTCATGAGGTGAAAAAGTCAGGGACTCTCTCTTGCCATTTCCTTCTCCAATGCATGAAAGTGAAAAGTGAAAGTGAAGTCATTCAGTCATGTCCAACTCTTCGCGACCCCATGGACTGCAGCCTACCAGGCTCCTGTGTCCATGGGATTTTCCAGGCAAGAGTACTGGAGTGGGGTGCCATCGCCTTCTTCCTCCTAGGTAACAGTCGGCTTTAAACAGTTCCTGCCAAGAGCAATTTCTTTAGACCAGACCTGGCTGCTCAGAGAAGTAACTCTCCCCACTAACAGAGAACAGAAGGCAAGGGCAGCGGAAGACTGAGGCTGGCTGAGGAGTCAGTCTCTGCCCAAGGCCACAGGGCTGGGAGGCCACACAGCCATCTCTGGGTAATGAAGGAAGCTGGCAGCCAGAATTCTATGGGGAACATTGGAAGGAAGGAAAGCTTCCATGGTAATGCCTCCAATAAAAACTGCATGTTTAATGGGAACTGTAAACAAATGCATCTGCTAAGGGTTAGGAATGTGGGGCCTGAAATAACAAAGAACATCCCAGAACAGATCAGCATGGTACACTCAGAAGAAGCCCACGTATAATCAGGGAGCTCAATAAAAGGTAAAATTCAGAGGAGCCAGGACAGAAACCCACCTCTCTGATCTCTCAAAGAGTTTCTCCAGTTCTCTGGAGGTGAGATACCAAGCACACATCTTACTGTATTTAATTAATGTTAATTAGCAAACATTTTTATAGTATTTACAAGGTTCCAAGAACTGTTCTGCTTTTTAAAAATTTATTTATTCCTCATAACAACCCAGTGAGGTGGGGTCAATGGAGTCTCTAGTTATCCTGATTTTACATCTGAAGAAACTGTGGCTTAGAGAGGTTAATAAAAGTTCCAAGATCACACTGCTATAAAGCGTTAAGAGTTAAGATTCTACTTGCCGTTTGTTTGGCTTCAGGGTTCTGTGACCTTAACAACTATGCTATCCTGTCTCATAGAACTCCACTGGACATAACTTGTGACTATAATTGAAGACACCATAACATAACATTATAAATAGTATGTAATTTCATATATACTGTTGAAGAGAACAAAGTCTGGAGAGCTTTCATTTCCTGGTGTCGATGCCCTCTTTTTGCTCCTCAAAATCCATTTCCACACAGTAATAGAGAAAGCTTCCTGAAGTAATAATGATAATACAAATCATGCATTACCCTAAATGAAATCCTTTAGAGGTTTCCTGTGGCTCTTAAGATAAAATGCAGTTGCTCCCATGGTTTACAAGATAATATACTCATACCAAGCTGGACCTTCCAGGGTCACAGCCCTCGGCCTTTACAACTCAGAAGATTCCAGCTCACCAGATTCTTTGGTGATTGGCTCCTCATCATTTAGACTGTGCCTCTAAGGTCTTTGCTCAGAGAACTCACCCTAAGATAAATCCTTCCAAACCTTTTGTATTGTCATCTTGTTTGATTGTCTTCAAACTACTTATCATTCTCTGACACAATCTTTTTTAAAAAATTTGTTCACTTTTATAATCATTTATCTCCCATGGAGATAAATATTTCTCCTGTAGAATATTAATACAATATAGGCAGACACTTTTCATGCTGTTCATTTAGATTTGAGGCATGCCAATACCTAAAGCAGTATGACATTACCCAGACCATCAGTGCCCCATACTTTTTGAACAAATAAATGAATGGATTATCTAAGAGGAAAGATTAGCTAAAAGCTTCCATTCAATCAGTGATAAAATTTTGTTTACCTTCTGAGGGAAAGTTGCTCTAATGGCTAGCATAAAATGGATGATTCATGATATTTTCTAATCTTTAGAGAATTAATGCACGAAACTTTGAAGCCAAATGGAACTGCTTTCAATACTGATGTGTTTAATTATGAACTTTACAAACTTGGGTAAATTATCTAATCTAGTTATGCCACAGTTTTCTCAAATTTAAAATTAGAATATAGTACTACCACATAGCACCATGTGTAAACTAAATATAATCACATATGTAAAACTCTTACCATAGAACCTGGTACTCAATCTATGTTAACTATTAGTATTATCATCGTAAAGAAACAAAAGCCAAAACCTCTCTCTTTACATTAAATCAACAGTTAATAAATTCATAGCCAGCACTGAAAATTTCAAAATAAAGAGAGATATATGTTAGTCATTCATTTATTTGCCTTAAACTTTTTAATCTAATATTTTGTTTAAGATAACAGGAATTGCTACATTGTCATTTATTTGGGGCTTGATTTCAGTTAACTGGATAAAGTGCTTTGCCATGTTTGATACCTTTTCTGAAAATATGGGAATAAAAATAAGCGCTCAACTTCAAATAATGAGAATTAGAATTCCCAGGCGGCACTAGTGGTAAAGAACCCACCTGCCAATGCAGGAGACTTAAGAGACATGGCTTTGATCCCTGGGTCGGGAAGATCCTCTGGAGGAGGGCATGGCAATTCACTCCAGCATTCTTGTCTGGAGACTCCCATGGACCGAGAAGCTTGGAGTACTACAGTCTATGGAGTGCTACAGTTCCACACGCAAAGAGTTCACGACGGAAGTGCCTTAGCACACACAGCACAGGTTATAATTTGGGAAACAATGTTAGAATGAGGACAAACATGGATTTAATTTTTTATTTTTTTATTTTCAATTTAATTACATCTCTAAGAGTAAATACATAAAAATTAGTCAACATTTTATTTTGGCCAAAACTGTAAAATCCATCCTATTAAAATATTCAACATGTTTTTGTTTAACATATTTAACACACAGCAACATGCAAGTATAAAAATTCATATGCAAAACATAATAGTAATGTCACTCTAATTTCAGTCGAATGGCAACTGTATATGTAGTATGGTTTTGGTGAAATTGCAGTTATGTAAATGGGGTACAATCTTAGTTTCCCCCATCTAAGTCCAGTATTTAGCTATTTTGATAATAAGATACATAAATAGGCATTCTTCAGAAAGCTTAGAAATTATGTTTTTATTGGTCAGTAGCCAGTAGTCTTGGTAATCATTTCTACTTTGTGTTACCAAATGCTTGTATTCTTCCCCAATCCCATAAACCCCTCATTGAACAGGTGTCCAATTATATTAATAAGGACAGAATTTTGTCTGAAAATTTTCACTGCTCCCTCTTTCAGTGAAAGTGAATGTCACTCAGTTGTGTCCAACTCTTTGTGATCCCATGGACTATACAGTCCATGGAATTCTCCAGGCCAGAATACTGGAGTGGGTAGCCTTTCCCTTCTTCAAGGGATCTTCCCAACCTAGGGATCGAACCCAGGTTCTATGCAAATCCACATTGCAGGGGGATTCTATACCAGCTGAGCCACAAGGGAAGCCCAAGAATGCTGGAGTGGATAGCCTTTCCCTTCTCCAAGGGATATTCCCCACACAGGAAGTCAAATCCAGGTCTCCCACATTGCAGGCAGATTCTTTACCAGCTGAGCCACAGCTAGGACTCAATTGCCACCCCTCCTCCCTCCACCCTCATTCCAGAAAAAAATTTCAAACAGTTCTTAGCTAATTTCCCCAAACTAGAAGATTGCAAGAAGAAAATCTCAGAATGTTGAGCTTCAAATACATACTGGCTGACTGACAGATTTGCCAGATATTTTTAAAATAAATGAATGCTGGAAACTTTTTCAGTAGAGGCAAGAACAATAAATGTGAATCTTGTGAGACCACACTTGGGAAATTCATCAAAACAAAATATCCAGGTCAGATCCAAAGCTCGGAGAAGGCAATGGCAACCCACTCCAGTACTCTTGCCTGGAAAATCCCATGGACCGAGGAGCCTGATAGGCTGCAGTCCATGCAAAAAATCGGACAGGACTGAGTGATTTCACGTTCACGCATTGGAGAAGGAAATAGCAACCCACTCCAGTGTTCTTGCCTGGAGAATCCCAGGGACAGTGAAGCCTGGTGGGCTGCCATCTATGGGGTCGCACAGAGTCGTATAGGACTGAAGCGACTTAGCAGCAGCAGCAGCAGACCCAAAGACCCCAGTTTCACTAGAATCACAAAGGGCAGTCTAGTTAGTCTGGTGGCTTTCTCTGTGAGAATACATACTGTCTGTTTTTCTATAATTATTTCCAAGTAGAAAATTTTTAGAGTAATTTGAGATTTCAAAACTGAAATGGCTAGAGTGAACTTCACACTCCCCCTGCTCCCTGGGTTATTAATCTACCTTAGGAAATCTTGATATCAAGAGTGAGTAGACTAGCCCTGTGTTTGTAGCACAAAATGGTCCCTCTAGTAGGCACCATAGCTAATGAACACAAGGGGTCACCAGCCATTTTTAACACTTTATACCTGAGGGACCTTATCTTCACTTGGTTGCTTGGCTGCGGGAGGCTCCATCATAAAATGAATTGCTCTTCATGGGCAGTCTTCCCACATGGTCATCTTTCTAAGTTAAAAATCCCCAAACAAAAAATGTTCTTGAAAAGAGCCTATTTTTGATTTTTCCTAGAAAAGAAGCAAACTCGAAAGGAAAAAACAAAAAAAGTGAAGCAAATTAGTCTGGAAGATTACAGTTATCAAACCAGCTATGAAGAATCCCAATTATAAAACCCGCTTTCTGGCGCCTTCTGGACTTTCTTACTGGCGGCTCTGCAGAGCTTAATAACGCTATAAAAGCATCTAGATTTTCTTTCATTGATCAGATGGCCCTCTTTTCCTTTCCAGTTTTCCTCTGATTACAAGTGAATGTGAAAAAGAAGGTTTGTGGAGGCAGCCCGGGAAGGGAAAAAAATATTCAAAAGGCCCAAGCAAACAAACTGTTAAACTGTAAGCAATGATATACAACACTGCTCTCTTTACATGAGGCTTGGGAGGAATTTTACTGAACTGTCTGTGAAAGAGCTATGTAAAGCTAGGGGATTGAGGGAGTTGAAGTGAGAACGCACAAAATTGTAAGCCTTCCCAGAGTGGTCGAGTTCGGCTCCGTCCCCCAAGGCGCCTCCCCTCCCCCTCCCCTTCCTCCTCTAATGAGAACGCATTAAGCCTTTCTCAATGCCCTCATGTGCTCTTACACGGCAGAATCCTTGCATTGCAATGCACAATGCAGTCCAAGGATTTCTAACATTATAAAGAGAGAGAAAATGCTTTCTAGACAGCTCATCCAACCCTTCCCCAGCGCTCAGCAGGGATTTAAGTGTGTCTACTTCGACTGAAAGTAAATGCATATTTTTGCCCCCAACTAAAAGGGACTTTTTCCCCTGTTTCCTGCTCACAAAGGCATCTGTATATTCTCTCTGCATCTTACCCTTACACTGTGGACATTGTCAGAATTTGGAATTGTAGACCACACACACATAGTTTATGCTCTCAGTTTATAATACCTTCACATTTTATTTCCTCACACACATTGCCCATTATTTTTAAGCTCTTCGTGGAGATAAAGGAAATATGTAACCCAGCTAGGAAGGCTGGGAGCCCAAATTAATCTCAGGAATAATTCCACCATTTAATTTCTAGTGTATTTTTACACTTCCTTAACTATGTGGAAATCAAGTATTACATTATCAAAAAATCATCCAAAAAGGTTCCACCACCCAGCTTCTTTTGACTGCGGCGAAGATTTCATATAAATAATTAAAATTAAGGTGCGTGTTTCTTCAGGATTTCCAATATTATATAGTACATTCAGTGAATAAAAACCCTGAATTTTCTTCCCATGGGAAAATGCTTTGCAAACACCTGCATTCTGCTGTCATTAAACCCAAGGATACCTTCTGAGTTACCAAGGAGGCACTATAAATGATGGCCAGCAGGATGAAGCCTCTGGTCTGACTGGGGGGTTAAATGCTGATAGGAAACCAAACCAGCTTCCCAACACCTGCTATTGTGGTTGGCCCCTCCCCTGCTGGGGAGTTTCATCAACATGTATAATAAAAATAAGTGCAACACAATAATAAATAGCAGGATGTGTTACTTATCCTGTAGAGGGGAGGGTACCTAAAGGTTTGTAGTTTTAGCTCTCTGAGGCGCTTCTTCTGTTGTTGTTACTAGCTGTTAACTAGGTAACATCCCCCATTCATCTACTAAAACAAGCTCAGAGGTGCAAGTGGAAGAAATGTAACAGGCCATTTTTAAACTTTCATCAGGACAGATAGCTAGCAGTATTGGTGGCAGGTGGGATTATATGACAGGGAGCTCTGGAGTGTGGGCTCAGGGTGAAAAATGGAATGTAAACTGTGAACTGACGCCTGGGCAGTGGAACTCCAGTCAGATTCAGGAGATCAGCTATCAATACTTGTACTAACCCTGCCCTGTACTAACAGAAGCTTGTTTCTGAGAGGGACAATACGCCCCTCCCCCTTCAGGCAAAAATGAACAGCTTCATCAGTCTCAGACTGTCTACCTAGCACAGATCCACAGTCAGTTCAGAAAGAAGCAGTCAAGAAGGATGTCAGACACCTTAAAGACAGAGCTGCTGGATGAATGACTTGCTATCTGTTGTTTTGTTGTCTTTTTGCGTTTTGCCAATTATGTTTTGGTCTCTGTCCCCCAGGTATAATTTCTGTCTAATATAATTTATTCAAGTCATCTAATATTTTTTGACTGACATCTAGGTACAAGGAAGTTAAGAAACGTGCTGACAACTGGGAAAGATGGGTGATATTATATTCAAGGTCTCCTTGCCATATGTTGCACAAGGATTTTACCTGGTGCTGTGATAAAGGAGCTTGTTTCCACAGGGTTCTCTAGCATTCTTGATAGATTGCACCCAGTCCTGAGTGTGTCCTTGCTGATGCCAGGCTTATCCCAGGCTCCTTCAGGTTCAAGATTGCCCATTCCTCCTTTTCTAACCAGAAGGCATCTCCCTCAGCTAAAGGGCATCCACAGACCTGACAGTCATTTATTATAGAAGTCAGTACAACATACAAAAATATCCCAAATAAGGGAGGGTTCAGCTGGTAAAGAATCTGCCTGCAGTGTGGGAGACCTGGGTTCGATCCCTGGATTGGGAAGATCCTCTGTAGAAGGAAAGGCTACCCACTCCAGTATTCTGGCCTGGAAAAGTCCATGGACTGTATGGTCCATGGGGTCACAAAGAGTCAGACACTACTGAGCGCCTTCCACTCACTTCCACTACGGAAGACTGACATGATCCAATCTCGGGTCAAAGTCGACCTTGGACTTTTCTCAGATCGATCACCATGCGCCTGCAAACATGCCTGATTATACCAAATATCCTGTTTTGTTGTACTGCAATTTACCAGTACTCAAGAGTGAACATAGACACACACACACACACACACACACACACACACACACTGTCCTTTCCTAACGGAAGGAACTTCTAACTTCTACAGAGTTCGATCCCTCTTATTTTGTCAGCTAGCTTAGGTGATCCAGTTCCCTCTGATTTTCTGCATCTGCTTCCTTTAATCTGAGTGTTTTGGTACCATCTCTTCAGACCAGAATAATCTGACTGAGAGGCTCTCAGATTATTCAGCATCTGGTAATTCTTAATCCTGTCATTTCTCTAGTTGCCGAGAACTCTGGGTCTGTTCTAACTTTTAGGACCCTTATAATTCCACAAAAAAGCCAAATAGAAAGTTTAACGTTTTTGACTACCTCATTGTGTGATTTAAATATGGATTTTAGGCAGCACCTTGGCCAAGCATTTCTGACAAGGGCATTCACCCTAAGTGTATGTTCATTTTAAAAATTTTGTTTGAGATTTTTATTTCCCTTGTTTCTTCTTTGCCAAACTTACTGGCTCTCTTTCATTGGTCTGTGCTCAGCTTGAACATATTAGAAAATAAAAGTTCACATAATATCTTCGAGACAGTCTTGAAAAACGAATCTGAATACCTGACATATTGTAGTTAGATAATTGGACAGGCAAAATTCCAGGTATTAATTGGATACTTTAATTATTCCTTATCAGTAAAACAAATCTTAATAGTATAAATATATTTGTTTGTTATAAATAAACACATCTTAATAAAATAAAACTCAAATTCACCTTTTCCTTATCATTATTGTTATATTTTCAAAGATAGGTCTTATTTGCTTATCCCTACACTGTTTTCCTTTTCCCCAGCCTTTTATGTTTGTCAATGCCAGAGAAAATAAGTGGGATTCAAAAGATGTACTCATTGTTTCTGATTATTGGTAATCATGGGAACTTTTCATAAAACACCTAAAATTTAAATGCAGTCTAGAGGAAGACAATAAGCCTTTGTGTCTGTTGAGGGAAACCTCCTATTTCCCTTTGTTGTCTGACTGTATTTCACCCTTCTGTCAGAGTGTGTCCACTTTAACCTTTCCCTTCTCACTGCTGGCATCTCTCCAGGCTCCAAAATGCCTGTTTGACTCTCCTCTGACACCTTTATCTGATACAGTCACAACACTTCTTTGCATAATGAGCAGGCATACCCTACTCATCAGAAAGGTAATTAAAAAAATGTTTAGATTTTTGTGTTCACAGATGTAACAGTATAAAGGCAACTTTTGCTCAATGAGCCCTCGCATCAGAGGCGGGGGAGGGGAGGAATGGTTCTTTTAGTAAGCCAGGTCTTAGGCTTCAGTCTTTAAACTGGAGATACGGATTTGTGATTTTTCCCTCCCCCATGGAAAGAAATCTTTAAATAAAGATGTCTTCGTCTGAATTGACCACCGTTTATAAAAGCAAATCTGGTCGGGGCTCTGCTGCTTATGCTAAGGACCATTCCTCCCCCTTACAACGGCATTTGCACATTTATGGGAGGAATAAAGGGAAAGATGCAGGATACATGTGAAGGAGCCTCCTCTCTGCCATCCAGAGAAAGAAGAACTAAAAGGATTATAAAAGTTCAGATTAAAATGATATAAAATCTAGCATTTGGCTCCAACACCAGTGCCTTGGTCCTCTGAAGCTAATCTGTATGCACTCTGTGACCTCCTCGCAGCGAACCCTGCTAAATATATTATTCCCACGGGGGCTTTCACTGCTGCTTGGTGTCAGAAATCAATATGTATGAGGCGCGTGGATGGGAATTTCTAATAGATCTGCCTGGCCCTGTGCTGCTTTTCAATATCTGCCTTGGACTATTAGTGCCGGCTCGGTGCCTGTGAAATAACCGAGATAATCTTTTAAGGTGCACTGTTAAGGTGGAACCTAAATGTTGCTGTTTCAATTAAAACAAAAATTATATTCATAAATCAGTCAGGTCCATGTAACCTTGTATAGTCACTCCAGATGGCTGATTAGAAATGAGATGAAATTTAAAGCTTTAAGGAGTGAAATGTTATTTTTACCTTTTACTTAGAGTCATAGGAAGGTATTGCATTTTAAGGCTCATGATGTGTTATTTTGGAGGAGGGGACCCAATTAGAAATTAAATTGGCAACTTCAGAGTTCTATAACCAAATGGTGTTTATTTTATTTGATTCCTATATGTACAAGAGAAAATACTCATAATATATTGAAAGTAAAGTCATTTTCCCCTAATAGATGAGAGCACCTTTGGAGATGGTCTTTTTTCATATAATTTATTTGCACTAAAATTATTGCATGAGTGATTTCCTTTTTTCTTTTCTCTGCTTGATAACTCCATAAATTAATTGTATCACCATCATGCAATTATATCATGTCGTGATTTGTTCTTATATCTGTAAAGATATTTAGAGATAAATATGGACAAGAGAGTGGTTCATTAAATTTCTGTGTTACTCACCCTCATTGATGAATATGTTGCTTCTTGGGCAGCCCAGTGCAAAGAGGCTTAGGTTAGAGTTGCGTGCAGGGGACAAGAAGCCTGCCTCCTGACTCTGGGTTGTTTCCTCTTTGTTTTCAGGTTAGTGCTCAGAGGTTCAGGGCACAGAGGTGCAGGGCCCAGAAACAACTAAGGCTCTCCATCATTACCAGTGGTGGGATTATCATGATTAACATGAATGAGAAAAAGGGAGGTGGCCAGTATATTCATATATTCATATGGCTTTTCACACCACCAGACCAGGGTCAGATCCTTGAGAGGAGTGACATCAAGAGAGGGCTCACCTGAGACCATCATTTGGGGCCACCTTCACCTCTGCTGCCGTGGGAGGCTGTCAACCTACCAAAGGTTGAGGAACTGGCATATAACTCCAGTTTTTCTTTTTCTTTTTTTTTCTTTTCTGCTTTCCCTGCACACTTCACTTAGCACAGCACAATCCACCTGACAACCTCTGAAACCACTCTATGACTGCTTATCAGGCCTACCCTGGATGCTGTATGAGGCTGTAGCATAAGATCAGGGAGATGGGGCTGGATGCTGGAAGATAAAAAGGAAGCATATGGCTGGTAACCTTCAGGTCATTAGGGATCTGCCTTCAAAACTACCCCAAGCTCCTTAGGATTTATTTAGAGTGATATTGACTCAATTGTTTGGGCATTAAAAAAAAGAGAGAGAGAGATGTACTCTTTTAAGGAAATACTCTTTTTTCTATTTATTTACTAAATTTTAAAATAATTTTCGGAGAAGGCAATGGCACCCCACTCCAGTACTCTTGCCTGGAAAATCCCATGGATGGAGGAACAGGAACTAAACTTCTTACACTCCTCAGCACAAGTTTCCTAGATAACAGCAGAAAATTCCCTTTCGAGGCACTTTCTCATGCATGCTTAATTTTGTTTTAGAGATGCTAACCCACAGGTACGTTTTTAACTGATCTGTAACTGCACTTCTGAATTATTACAAGGAAAAAAAAAAGTTCAAAGCACAAGACACCAAAGAACTTTCTGAGTTCTTTGTTGAGGAAATGGAATTCCATGTACTAACTTTATTTAAAGTTACCACCAAGAACCCATAAATAAAACGTAAATGTTTATGAAATGCTGCCCCACTAGAGTCATTTCTTTTTTTCTCGACCCTCCAGTGTGGAGAAAACAAGCCAGCTAGCTCAATTTTCAACTGGGTATATAACACAAACAGTTATGATCTAACAGGAGAAATCCCCAGCAGTCTAATCTGTCTACAAATTCCTCCCTCTCCAAATCCCTCCCTCTCTCAACCCTTCAATTAGAGATTTGCAAAAACAAACATTATCTGTGTTTTCTGCATCTCCCAGGGAGGTGTAATGTTGTGAAGTGATGGCTATAATCTTTCAGCAATAGTAGGGGGAATTATGATGGAGTTTTATTCATGAGGAATTTTAACAATTTTTTTACCCCAAAAAGGTAGGGAGGAGGAAAGCAACACCTAGGCAGTAGTGTTAAGCCCTGTGCTTCTAAATTGGCTGAATAAAAGTAACTGTTTTTAAGAAAATTGACTAAAAGTCAAGGTTAAAAGGATAATTTTTGAAGGTGACTTTTTATCAATACATTGTCTTCTAAGCCTTAACCAAGTAAAACGCATGGTAAAACAAACAATAGCAATGACAAAATGTGTAGTAAAAATGAGCATAGGCATATGAATGTCTACGACAAAAAGAAAAAATGGTAATATTTTTATTATTCTTACACCCATAGTTGGAAAAAATATGCTGTGATAAATTTTTATCATCTTTTTGGCATTTCTTTTTTGATAGTATCACTACAATTGTATCTAACATGAAATACTTAAAGAATAATACTCCACAGCATTCTTATCTTCATTAAATATCAACTGCTTCTACAATGGCTAAAACAGTATGAGAAATAACTATTGGAATTTCTCATGAATTTGTCTATCTAGCCAAGAAAACTGAGAATGTTACCTTTGTTAATAGATTCTCCAACATAGTAGTTAAAATAATCAAATCTTTATTTTGTAATCAACATCACTGCTGTAAATTTCACCATCCAGCCAAATAAAGTTAATATGTATTCAACCATTTCTGCTCCTACCTGGGATTAGAGATAATTCAAAACTGAGCATCAAACCATTATATAGGAAGAGTCTGAGCTTGCATCATAAAAGGGCAGCTTCATATCTTGACATTTTGTGCAAATCTCAAAGAAAAAGGCTTTGTTCCACAAGTTCTGTGCCCTTTCTTCCAAGAGATATCAATATCCTAGACAGAGATTTAAAATGCAATGTTATTTATTTCTGTTTGAGTTAGTCCTCTTCTTTGCTGTTCATTTCTTTCCCCCCATCTCAATATTTTGGCCCATAAGAATACAGTGTTTGACTAAATAAATCACAAATATAAGGGAGAAGGAAAGAGGAGAAGAAAGGGAAGTACATGGCAGTGAGTCGCCTCTCATAGAGAGAGGCATTGAACCCATCACCTCCTTTATGCTTCCATGGATCCAACTAGAGAGCATTTACTGGGTGTCTTTACATCTCAGCCAGTGTGTGACAGGCTCTACAAACAAAAGGACTATATGATTCAATGCCCACATAGTGCTTATATTCTAATACAGGAGAATAACCTAGACAATATTTAAAGTATTACATAGGAAGTTCGATGTGTTCTCTAGTTCTGTAAAGTCTGGTTTTCAGTCTTTTCACTCACCACAATCTTGTTCTGACACAATCAGGTAATGTCTAATCAGAAAAAATAAATAAATAAATAACAAGCCATTCAAGGTGTTTCTAGGAGGGGGGAATTTAATGTCAAGAACTCCTTACCAGGGAGTTAGAAAGAGCTATTGGAACTAAAAGAAGAAAGTTGGGGCTGGTGATACACTACAGAGAAGAGCATTACCCAGAGACCCGGCTGAGGCCAGGAGCCCAGGCACTACCACTCTGGCACTGTTGGAGCAACATCACATTTGAAGAAGGAGACCCAGGAGCATAAGCTTGCGCTAATCCCTCTGGAGGTGTTGCTGTTTCTGCGCTTAGAAAAGCATTACCTAAGCAGAAGCTTGTCTTCCTGCCACTGGCTACTGCAGGAAGCATCTCCTGCAGCTGGGACTGGGACTGGCTTCTCTTTTCCTTTTGTCTTCCAAACTCCTACTAATGCCTCCCATTGGCCGAACCAAAGGAAAAGCCAGCTGACTAGGGAGTCTAGAAAAGTAGTTGGTATACAAAGAAGAACAATAAAGGCTGGAAACAGAGCTGAAAGACAAAAGGTGCACAAGTAGCTTTTCAAACAGCACTTGTTGAATGAACAAAGGAGGTACATAAAATGTACAGACGTAGTAGGTAGAGAAAGGATTGGCAACCCAGACTAGGATCCTGCTTCACTCTGGCAATTTCCTGATGTTCTGGGCAGCAAAACCAATACTTCTCCCAATGAAACTGGAAGTAGAAGTACTGTACACGGTAAATGACCAAAGCAGGCATGTAAGTATAAGTTCACATGTATTATCATGCAAGTACCAAGTTACTCAAAACTTGCTGAGAATAAATAAGGCTGCTTTGGTAAATGAAAGCTTTTCATATTAGGGATTCTGGATGATACTTGCAAGTCAGGATTGGTAAAAGTCCAATTGAGTCTGAAGCGATTTCCTGAAATACTTACTTATGCAGGAGGCTAAATTTTCAAGGAACATTTTAAAATTTCTGTTCTAATCAAAATACATTTGATAGATATTCCCAAAATTATAAGGGCCCATAACAATAAAAGTATTTATCTATAGTAAATCTTAATTTCAATAAAATTCATCATTTTATATATATATATATATATATATACACACACACACACACATACCAAGTGGCATTTAGTTTATCAAAACTTAATGACTGCATGCAGTAAAAGCTTTGAAATGCAAAGTCTCATAATAGCAGTCAAAAAATACTATTTATCTACAACATTTAGATATTTTATCTTCCCTTATAAGATTTGATAAGATCTTTCAGTTCAGCTTTGCCCACTTCACTCCTCTGTTAAATATTAAATAATTTCAACATGTCTCCACAGCACACAAGATAATAAATGCCCAGCTGGTCTACAATTCAAGAATTTCTACTGTCTGAAATATAACTAATATTGCAATCCTATCTTTACATTTTATTTGCAAGAATCCCCTGCTCCAATTCATTGGTCTCTGGACATTGTTAACATTTGTCTGTCTTTTCACCCTTCATCAAGTCATTCTTTTTATCAAATTGTTCTCATCATTCTACCCCAGAACACCCCCAAGTCTCCACACCTAAATGTACTGTGGTGGCCTTCACTGCAATTTGTCATCCAGTGTGAGTGTGCAAATGTTTTGAAAGATGTTCAAGTGAATTCAAGAGTTCAGTTCAGTTCAGTCGCTCAGTCATGTCCGACTCTTTGCGACCCCATGAATCACAGCACTCCAGGCCTCCCTGTCCATCACAAACTCCCGGAGTTCACTCAGATTCACAGACTTGAGTCAGTGATGCCATCCAGCCATCTCATCCTCTGTCGTCCCCTTCTCCTCCTGCCCCCAATCCCTCCCAGCATCAGAGTCTTTTCCAATGAGTGAACTCTTCGCATGAGGTGGCCAAAGTACTGGAGCTTCAGCTTTAGCATTTCTTTCTTCCAAAGAAATCCCAGGGCTGATCTCCTTCAGAATGGATTGGTTGGATCTCCTTGCAGTCCAAGGGACTCTCAAGAGTCTTCTCCAACACCACAGTTCAAAAGCATCAATTCTTTGGCGCTCAGCCTTCTTCACAGTCCAACTCTCACATCCATACATGACCACAGGAAAAACCATAGCCTTGACTAGACGGACCTTAGTCGGCAAAGTAATGTCTCTGCTTTTGAATATGCTATCTAGGTTGGTCATAACTTTTCTTCCAAGGAGCAAGCATCTTTTAATTTCATGGCTGCAGTCACCATCTGTGGTGATTTTGGAGCCCCACAAAAGAAAGTCTGACACCGTTTCTACTGTTTCCCCATCTAGTTCCCATGAAGTGATGGGACCGGATGCCATGATCTTCATTTTCTGAATGTTGAGCTTTAGGCCAACTTTTTCACTCTCCTCTTTCACTTTCATCAAGAGGCTTTTTAGTTCCTCTTCACTTTCTGCCATAAGGGTGGTGTCATCTGCATATCTGAGGTTATTGATTTTTCTCCTGGCAATCTTGATTCCAGCTTGTGTTTCTTCCAGTCCAGCATACCCTTTATCAAAATTCAAATACAAGCCAACTTAAAAAAAATACACAAGACACACACAAGAAATGACAAACCAATGAGGTCGTGAAGACAAATATGACATATATTTTACTCACAGGAGACTATTAGATAGCTTAGTACTTAGTATTTGAATAAATAAAATTTTAAAATATTATTAACTTCCAGACATCTGAAATTTGTAACTTGTAAATTTCTGTACATATATAAGGCTGAACCTCTCTCTCCCTCACCATGGACAGACATCAAAAACTAACTGAGGTACTTTTTTTTTTTTCAGAACTCAGGATTATTTTCATAATCCTTCTAAACACAGTGCTCTGAGCTGCCAATTTTCATCATCAGAATGAGATAGGAGATAGTTACTTGGTATCTATTATAAACACTAAATTGGTCTTTAGAATATGGTAATTAGTGTTTTCATTTAATATTTAGTGTTAATTTAACATTTTGCCCACCAACTGGACTACAATTCCTGTTGAAGACAGGGACAAAATATATCACCCCAGCCTATGCAGGACTCTACACAAACTAGATAATAAATAAATATTTGCTTAAAATGATGAAATCTCTATAATGCTAAAGAATCTGAAAAAGAATATAGATGTATATATGTATATATATATATATATATAACTGAATCACTTTGCTGTATACCTGAAACATTGTAAATCAACAACACTTCAATAAAAATGAATTAAATCAAATTAAATTTTAGAAAATCTTAAAAATATTAAAGACAATAAAATGGCATAATCCATGCAGAAGTAGAAAGCTGTAGTTCCAAGGTATTCTGCTTCTTTGCTACATCATAACCACACCAATGAATGTGCTCAGACGAGGTTAAAACAATATGGTAAACTTGGTCCCCTTACTGAATATTTGGTTTCTATAGATTGTGTTGGATGAAATTCCTGACACAAATCTCCTGAGGATCGCAGTCAAATACAACCCCATTCAAAATGGTAAATTCTTCTCTGCCCCTCCTTTTCTACCTCTGAGTTTTTCTGCAATTTGAAATTGTTTTCCATGTGTCTAAAAGGTAACAGAGAAAAACTATTGCAGAATTCTTTTTGTGTGAAAATCACACACACACAGTTGTCCATTCTTGCAAATGATGATGTGATCAGCTCTACTTTAAATGTCATATAAAAATAAGCCTTCATCAAACGAAGCTATAACTAAATATTAATATGATCACTGGGGAAGAGTGATATGAACCTTTACTGCCTTATACTCACAAAAAGCAATGTAGGATTGAGTGTGAGTAATACAAACCCAGTTACATCCAAACAAAACACTCATTTAGTTTCGCAGTTAGAATTTCCCTATTTTTCCAGGAGCCACAAGACAATGGCAGCTGCCCTATGGTTGAAGAACTCTCTTCACATATGGGCTGAAAATGTCACAACTCTCTTTAAAAAAAAAATCCCTCTTATCATCTTTCCAGTCTGCCTCTAAATAATACCTGGAGAAAAGGGGTTGACTTACAAAATGTGGAACAGCCTTTTTTTCTTATGTCTTTTCCTTCATAAAAATGAGTTTGATAGCAGTTAAAGTGTCAAGACGAATCCCGCCAGAATTCCTCTAGCAAAATCTCACTCATCACGGTGGGCTACTTTATCGTGTCTCCTTGTAGCTAGATAATTCTTTTCTCATTTTGGTTCAGAGAGCTTTATGCATACTACCTCATTAACTCCATGAAGGGCAATGTGAGGTAGTTGAAGACAAGTAACCCATACAAGCCCTGGGAACAGGTTGTCAAATGTCAAGTAATACAACAAACACACAAGTGCCATTTATACAACTGAGTTCCTAAACAGAGAATTGTGTGTCGTTTTCACTGTTAATGAGTCCATAGTCTTTATAACAATGTGTTATGGACAGTTAAAAGAAAGTGGATTACTTATCTAGGAATGATGTTAGCATATGTACTATCCTTCTGAATAATTAATTCCAGCAAAAATAATTTGAATTAACTAGTTGCTCTGGATTTGTTGTTGTTTAGTTGCCCAGTTACGCCCTAATCTTCCGTGACTCCATGGACCGTGACCCTCCAGGCTCCTCTGTCCATGGGATTCTCCAGGCAAGATTACTGGAGTGGGTTGCCATTTCCTTCTTCAGGGGATCTTACTGACCCAGATATCGAACCTGCAACTCTTGCATTGGCAAGTGGATTCTTTATCACCAAGCCTTTGTATGAAATAAATTGAGAGCAGTAGCAACAGATAAATGTTATCCAAACTGGCTGTTTACCTACATTAGTTTGCCAGATAACTCTTCAGTCCCCGGGATGACTTCTGTTGGATAAACCTAAGCTTTTCAGATATATTTTCATTTATAATTAATTTGTATACTTCAGCAAGCCTCTTTGCTCCATTATCGAAGTCAATATTAGGAAATAACTTTCTGTGAATTCAGAAATACTGTATACATATACATACAGCATTATTTTTCTAGTGGTTTGTATATAAAAAATATGGAAATCATTGGAAACATATTTTAAGGAAGAATCACAAACAGACCTCCAAAAAGATATAATAGATGTTTCTGAGCTTACTTTCTCAGGTTATGAACCATATTATTAGAATATTGGCTTTGACACAACTATAAAATGAAGGTAGTGGGCTTTAACCAAATTCCTGCAGCATGTATATTAACCTCCCTGAAGCAAAACCTTTCCTAGATACTCTCCTGTATACGTTTTTCTTTCCATTCTACTGAAATTTTGATTCAAAATAGACAATCAGATCTGAGTCAGTGAATACCACAATTGGATTAACAATGAAAGTGTATCAATTGAGTTCTACAATAAATACAACACAGGAATTAGAAATTGAGGAAGGTAATACACCACAGTCATCAAAGAGTCTCATTCGTTCTGAGATTATCGTCTGTATCTCCACTCCTCAGCCTACCTCTATTTGTCCCTTGTCTCAACAAATATCATCACTGCTATCTAGCCACTTGTCTCAAGCGAGAAACTAATGACTCCTCTCTCTTCCTCATGGTCCCTCACATACCAAGAAAAGCTCTATTTTTGTAACGCCTCTTCTATAATCAACGTAATTGACACTACTCCCATCCAGGCCACCATTGCCTAGACTAGAATCTGCATTATTACTTATTTTTAAGTTGGCTCTATCCAATCTATTAAAACAGTTGCATATGTTGTCTCAGTTCAGTTCATTTCAGTCGCTCAGTCATGTCTGACTCTTTGAGACCTCACGGACCTGAGCACGCCAGGTCTCCCTGTCCATCACCAACTGCCGGAGTCTACCCAAACTCCTGTCCATTCAGTTGGTGATGCCATTTAACCATCTCATCTGTCGTCCCCTTCTCCTCCCGTCCTCAATCCTTCCCAGCATCAGAGTCTTTTCAAGTGAGTCAGCTCTTCGCATCAGGTGGTCAAAGTATTGGAGTTTCAGCTTCAACATCAGTCCTTCCAATGAACACCCAGGACTGATCTCCCTTAGGATGGACTGGTTGGGTCTCTTTGTAGTCCAAGGGACTCTCAAGAGTCTTCTCCAACACCACAGTTCAAAAGCATCACTTCTTCAGTGCTCAGCTTTCTTTATAGTCCAACTCTCACGTCCATACATGACTACTGAAAAAACCATAGCCTTGACTAGATGGACCTTTGTTGGTAAAGTAATGTCTCTGCTTTTTAATATGCTGTTGAGGTTGGTCATAACTTTCCTTCCAAGAAGTAAGCATCTTTTAATTTCATGGCTGCAATCACCATCTGCAGTGATTTTGGAGCCCAAACAATAAAATCAGCCACTGTTTCCCCATCTATTTGCCATGAAGTGATGGGACCAGATGCCATGATCTTCATTTTCTGAATGTTGAGCTTTAAGCCAACATTTTCACTCTCCTCTTTCACTTTCATCAAGAGCCTCTCTAGTTCTTCTTCACTTTCTGCCATAACGGTGGTGTCATCTGCAAATCTGAAGTTATTGATATTTCTCCTGGCAATCTTGATTCAGCTTGTGCTTCTTCCAGCCCAGCATTTCTCATGATGTACTCTGCATAAAAGTTAGATAAGCAGGGTGACAATATACAGCCTTGAAGTACTTCTTTCCTGATTCAGAACTAGTCTGTTGTTCCATGTCCAGTTCTAACTGTTTCTTCCTGACCTGCAAACAAGTTTCTCAAGAGGCAGGTCAGGTGTTCTGCTATTCCCATCTCTTTCAGAATTTTCCACTGTTTACTGTGATCCACATTGCCAAAGGCTTTGGCATAGTCAATAAAGCAGAAATAGATGTTTTTCTGCTAAAGTCCAAATATGATATTACTATACTTCAGTTAAGAATTTTTCTGTAGCACTTAATTCTCTTCAGGGTAAAGTCTAAAGACAAAAATATCCTTTATAAACTAGTTCTAGTCTGATTCTCCAACTTTACTGTTTTTAAGTATTACATTCATCCATGGCTGAGGCTGCTGTATGTTTATTAAAACACATTTTTTTTTTCATTCTTAAAGACCAAGAATTTATTCCATAAGAGTTACAGTTTTTTTTTTCTAAAATTATTAAGCTGAAATGGCCAGATCACAGTTGCTTTTTTTTTTCCCAAATGTATACACTCCTGGAATTTCTCCAGGAGAAATTCCACTCCTGGGTATATATTTGAAAAAAACAAAAACAAAAACAAAAACACTTATTTGAAAAGATTCATGTACCCCAGTGTTCATAGCAGCATTATGAATTATTGCCAAGATATGGAAGCAACCTAAGTGTCTACCAACAGATGAATGGATAAATGTGTGTTATATATATATCCATATTCATGTGCATATATCTATATATATTCCCATACATATATATATACACACAAAGGAATACTTTCAAAAAATGAAATCTTGCCATTTGCAGCAACATGAATGGACTCAGAGGGCATTATGCTATAAGCCAAACAAAGATAAATACTGTATGATATTATATATGTGTGCAATCTACTACAACACACTAGCAAACATAACGAAGAAGAAGCAGACACAGAATACATTTGAATCAATTCTAATGAGGTGGATGAAACTGGAGCCGATTATATAGAGTGAAGTAAGCCAGAAAGAAAAACACCCATACAGTATACTAACGCATATATATGGAATTTAGAAAGATGGTAACGATAACCCTGTATGCGAGACAGCAAAAGAGACACAGATGTATAGAACAGTCCTTTGGACTCTGTGAGAGAGGGAGAGGGTGGGATGATTTGGGAGAATGGCATTGAAACATGTATAATATCATATAAGAAAGGAATCACCAGTCTAGGTTCGATGTAGGATACAGGATGCTTGGGGCTGGTGCCCTGGGATGACTCAGAGAGATGGTATGGGGAAGGAGGTGGGAGGGGGTTTCAGGATTGGGAACATGTGTATACCCATGGCATATTTATGTTGATGTATGGCAAAACCAATACAATTGTAAAGTTAAAAAAATAAATAAATAAATAAATAAAATAAAATCTGAAATAAAAAAGAAGCAGACACAGACTTAGAGAACAAACTAGTGGTTACCAGCAAGAGGAAAAGGAGTGACGGAGGGGTGGGAGAGTGGGAGGCCCAAACTATTGAATGTAAGATGGGCTCAAGGATATACTGTACAACTCTGGGGATTTGGTCAATATTTTGTAATAACTATAAATGGAAAGTAACATTTAAAAACTGTATAAAAATCGCAAAACAAAATGTTTTTAAACAATTGTTTTTCAGCTGTTCTCAGAGCTAGACTACATTTTCCAGTATTCTTTGCTGTTTGTTGTACCCATGTGACAAAAATCTGACCAATGGAATGTGAACAAGAATAATGTTCTCCAGACACGGAGAACAGACTGATGAACAATTAGGCAGAGGGAGGGGAAGAACAGAGGTGGGATGTATGGAGAGAGTAGAGTAACAGGGCAATATACATTACCATACGTAAAATTGATCGCCAGTGGGAATTTGCTGTATGACTCAGGAAACCTCTGTAACAACTTAGAGGTGTGGGATGGGGAGGGAACTGGGATGGAGGTTCAAGAGGGAGGAGACATATGTACACCTATGGCTGATTTGTGTTGATGGTTCTGCCAACCATCGACATTTCCTGAGTCATACAGCAAATTCCAACACAATACTGTAAAGCAATTATCCTTCAATTAAAAATAAATAAATTTAAAAAAAAAAGAATAATGTGTCTCTTCTGAGTTAGACTGGTTAAAACAGGTCTATCTTTTCCATGGTGTGTTTTTTGCATCTGCCTGCTATATAAAGAGGACTGTGAGGATTTAGGAAAGGATTGTCCCGGAAGACAAAGGAGGCACGCATTCCTGAATAATGACATGGAGGACGGTCCCTATCCCCGCCCCAGGATTAGAACTTGTGGTTTACTTCTAGTAGCAGTTGGCATCCCCTTCGTTTCTACATGATCCTATGGTCTGATCCCAGCTACCTACTTTTCCTGGAATATTTCAAGTGTTCACTCAGTTCTAGGTTTGACACATGCTGTTAAATATCTAAAATTCTCTGCCCTCCCTTTTCTTTTAATTTCTCTCACTGCTGATCACCTGTCAAATTTCAGATGAAACCTCACGTCTCCTGCAAACTGTTCTCCCTTCCCCAAAGCCAAATCTGTACTCTTCTAGTGTAGAGATGTCAGAACACCTAGTGCCTACCTTTTTCAAGCATGTATTACACACACTGTATTACAATTGCATATTTATCTATCTCACTAGATCTAGCTTGCTACCTTCTCAAAATGCCAGCCTTGATCGCTGCTACAGGTTTAGCAGCTTATACATTGACTAGCTTATAGTAAGCATTTATCTTTGAATCAATACATGGTTATGCTGCTTGTATTCATTCAATTCACAAATATTTATTGATACCATACGCTAGACAAAGCATCATAGTAATAAATAAAATAAAGTCCCTGTCCTCATAGAGCTTAGCATCAAGTGAGAGAAAGATACAAATTGTGATAAAATGAAAGAAGAAAAATGATATAGTAAGTAAAAGAGTACCTGGGGTGGGAGTGATATTTAGGACTATGAATTAGACCTTCCATGAACTTAAAGTCTGAAATCCAATTTTCTCTAATTCTGGGGGCAAATTGCCTCGATCATGATTTGTAGACTGACATCAGCATAACATGGAAGTTTCAGTGATTCACGAACAGGTTTTTCCCAGCTGGTGTGAAGATCATATTCTTCCAAGCTTTCTCACAGCTGACCCCAGCAGGAGGGCACAAGGGACGCACACTGGCCATGGTGCCCACTCACCCCAGGCTCTGGCTCTGAGCTCACTTTGGCCATGTGCTCTATCTTGGAAATAGTACTTATTGCGCAGTCTTCCTGGTGGTTTTGCATTTCCCCCTTGTCTCCATAACACAGCAACCTCAGCCTTCTGATAAAATTCCTTTATAAGCCTACTCCACCTATTTTTTTTTTAAAGTATAGGTTTCCTGTGTTTACTCTAGTAATTCTCCATGTATAAGGAACTTAACATTTCTTTTAAACTGTGTTTAGTATTTTAATTAGGATTGCTTTGAGGTTTGTTAGTACATTAATTACAAACTTTCAAAGAGATTCAAAGTTTCAGGAAACCATAAACGTTTCATGCGAACAACCCCAAACCTATCCTGTTATATGCCCTGCTGCTGCTGCTGCTGCTGCTGCTGCTGCTGCTGCTAAGTCGCTTCGGTCGTGTCCCTGCTCAGTTCAGTTCAGTCGCTCAGTCGTGTCCGACTTTGCAGCCCCATGAATCGCAGCACACCAGGCCTCCCTGTCCATCACCAGCTCCCGGAGTTCACTCAGACTCACATCCATTGAGTTAGTGATGCCATCCAGCCATCTCACCCTCTGTCGTCCCCTTCTCCTGCCCCCAATCCCTCCCAGCATCACAGTCTTTTCCAGTGAGTGAACTCTCCCCATGAGGTGGCCAAAGTACTGGAGTTTCAGCTTCAGCATCATTCCTTCCAAGGAAATCCCAGGGCTGATCTCCTTCAGAATGCTACTCTTCTGTAAATGTTGTGGAGCACAAGAATTTTCAGAAACCTGTATAATGTGTTATTGCAGAAACTCTTCCAGCTTGCCCGATCTTCCTCTACCTTCTCAAATCGTTTCAATGGAGTTTCCTCTGGAAAATTAATAGATGCTTTGCTCCTCCTGCCACACACCCAACATTGGGCATGTCATTCCGTTCCATATGTGTACAATAAACCTGTCCAGATCTACTCATCGAACTGTGAACTTGGCCTTTCCACCCCACTTGGTGAGAGTTTTCTGTACAAGGCATTTCAAACTGTATGTACTGTCACTAACAGAAATGAAATGTGGAGAAGACAATTCAGCTTATCATCTCGCAGTGACAGAGCTCTGTGCCTGGTTCCTTTGTCACACTGGGTAATGCCACGATATCAGCAGCCAGCCACACAGGAAATCTTGGAGTAATTGTCAACTCATCACTGTCCTTTGTTCTATAGATCTATTTTCTTCAACTCTTGCTGTAATTATACTTCCCAAATACGGCCCTTCTTCACTATATGTTTTTTTGCTTTATTCTTCTCTTAAATGTTTCCTATTAAAATACTCTGATCATCAGACTTTATGTGTCCAGTTACAGAGTAACTGGGAAGAATGAATGAGTTCTAGGGCCAGATAAACCTTCATCAAAAATTCACTTTGTGGGTCTGTGAGGGCAGATTATTCAACTTTGTCTAGATCACTATTTTCTTATAAGCAAAATGGGACTAATAATGCTTATTGTGCATAGTTGTTACGAAATTTGAATAACTATGTATAAAATGCATATGTCTGAAACTCTAAATAATTAAATGAAAAAATATTTGCCCCAAACTTAGAGGATTAATATTATTTAAAAATGTTTTACAAGATGTTAAGAAATAAACTGAAAGTAGAAAAATAGACAAAAGATGTAAATTGATGCGCAACAAACTAAATATGAGACTAAAATGAGAGAAAGATTTTAATCATACTAGTAACCAGACAAATGCCCATTAAAATATCCATAAGATCCTATTTTATCAAAAACTTAGTGAATAATACAATAATAAAACCCAATACTGAGATGAAGCTGTTTTAAGCAGAGACACTAACTTAAGAGTTTAATTGGTACATACTGTCCTAAAATCATTTTGCCAAATTCATGAGAGCTTTTGCTTTCTTAAAATTTTGACTTACTGAAAAGTAAATATCTTTCCAGAAAGCTCACACCATTGTCATTTTCAGAATTCTCCTTTCCTAGGAGAAAATATTTACAAAAAATAGGATAATCTTGTCAAGAAATTATGATATATGAGATCATATGGCTTACATAATTCCTGAGCTACAGCTCTTTGAAATTCAGGGCATTTTAAACAGACACTTAGCATACCTCGGTCCCACCTTATGTGATAGGTTTACTATGTACAACTCAATTAGAATCTAACAGTGAGATGTTCATACATTTAAATGCATGAAACAAACTCTCTTTGTTTAGCAGATAATCGAGAGAATACTGTTCAAATATGTACTTTAAGCTAGGTAACCAGATGTCTAGCCAAAGGAAAAAAAGTGTCCCTTATGTCTATCCTTATACATTTTTGCTGCAATATTCTCAAACTTATAACATCTAGATTATTTATTACTCTCTTACTTTGTTTCCTATAATTTCTCACTCAGTAATTTTAAAAATCTAAGATAATTATTTTTTAACCCATGTCATCCTCTAGGATACCTTTTTCCACCATTCACCAATTTCATTGATTGATTAGCCTTATTTTTGCTACCCATGATCCCCTCATATTCTCTCTCCTTAACCATCTTAGGTTCTGTGTTATATCAGTATAATCACTACAATACATAAACACAACTGCCTTGTCCTGCTGTCTCTTCAGAGTTCTTTCTTGCTAAATCTAACTCTGTTTACATGAGATTACATTCCTCTGGTGAACATGGATGGAGGAAAACTGACAGGTTTTACTTTTAGTTGATGACCACAGACTTCAAGTGAGCTCTGCCTCCCCGCCCAGCTTGATAAACCTACTGCTTTTCTCCAGTCAACTGACAGCATGCTTCCCTTGTAGCTCAGTCGGTAAAGGGACCGAGGACGGAGGAGCCTGGTGGGCTGCAGTCCATGGGGTCACAAAGAGTCGGGCACGACTGAGTGACTACCACTTAATCAAGTGACATTGCTGTGCTCTCAAACTTATCTGTATCTCCCCTCCTTTTTCTTCTTATCCCCAAAACCTCCTCACTCACTGACTCTCAGGTTGACTTTGTTTCTTATTTCACTGAGGGAACAGAAGCAATTCACAATTTGTAAAAGTGGTTCCTCATCCTCGCCCTACCAAATAAATCTGCATCTAATTTGATGATGGAGGCATTCTGTCAGATTCATTTCTTTTCAACTGCAGAGAGAAGCAGGCCCACATGATGAGTCTCCTTTGATTCAACCTGTTTCTTTAAAGCTGACTTGTAAGGCTTCAGCAAAATACCCAGAAATTGGCACTAGGATGTGTATAAAGACTTTTCTGATGAACTCTTTTCCTTTAGTAAATCATGACTCCATCCTGCGAAAGTCAGCTATAAATGATTACATCATGGAATAATAAGAGTATGCTGGTTTATGGGTCATGTTGCATAATGCAGAGCATTAGCGCTAATCTAAGTGCTTTTATCTTTGCATTTACCTTCGCAAGGCACTTCCAATTCATGGCCTTAGATTATGATTCAGGAAACTAATATGGAAGTAAGTGGAAAGCACAAACCTGGTACAAATGCCTTCTTCTGCTTCCAAATTAGTTTCAAGATCTATCCCCCTTGTAATGCTGAATTGTAAGTGGAAACTGGTGCAGTTCTGAAAGAAGGCTATGCCAGTCTTGAGAGCCCTGGCTCTTTTAATGAAGCTACAGTGTGCCTTATTGTGAGCCAGTGAGGAAATGCTACAAGGACAGTCAGGGTGAGCAGAGAAGGGCTAAAGTAGGTCTAGGTTAAGAAAACAAGAGCATAAAAAAGTCAAACGAGTGAAATTTGAAGTGTACTTTCCAAATATGTAAAATAAAAAAGGTTGCATTCCTCAAATTGAAATGTTTTAAACAATGGCACGTTATAGAGGATAGGCAAACATTTCTATCACTAGAGCTATTTTTGATGAATCCCAAGCGTCCTTTGTCTATATTTTTTTCCTATTCTTTATTCCTTGCTTTTTGTTCATCAGTGCAGTGCTCAATTGCTCAATTGTGTCTGACTCTTTTGCGACCCAATGGGCAGTAGCCTGCCAAGCTTCTCAATGGGATTTCACAGGCAAGAATACTAGAGTGGGTTGCCATTTCCTCCTCCAGGGGACCTTCCCAACCCAGGGATTGAATCCACATCCCTTGCATCTCCTGCATTGGCAGGCAGATTCTTCACCACTAGTGCCACCTGGGAAGCCCTGTTTTGTTCATGTGTGCTAAGTTGCTTCAGTTGTGTCCAACCCTCGACCCCATGGACTGTGGCCTGCCAGGCACATCTGTCCATGGGATTCTCCAGGCAAGAGTACTGGAGTGGGTTGCCATATCCTTCTCCAGCATTGCTAAAATAAAGCAGTAAGAAGACAATACGATGTACTGAGACAGAGTTAAAAGTTTCAAATTCCAGCCTCATTTTTACCATTGTTTTGTGACTTTAGCTTAACTCTCTAAGCTGGAGTTTCTTCATTTGTGAAATTAGGAAAATAAAATGTCTACAACCTAGCTATATGGTTCAGGTCAAATAAGGTACAGAAGAAATTGACTATTGCAATGCTTAGCATGCTCTGAATACTCTGTTTCTTTTTTAAATCATCACATAAATTTGGCTGGTACTCTCCTTGCCCTTCTCTTACTAAGAGAAACACCCTTCCTGGTTATCTCCACCACTTCTAAAGCGGCATCTACATCTGTTTTATGGTGATGCTCAAATCTGTATCATTACCCAAAGTTCTCTTTTGCAGTTCAGTTGCTGCATGTGAGTATCCCACAAAAAACTCAATCCCAAAGTGATCTGTCTTTTCTTATTATTTTATCCCCCAAATACATCCTTCTTGTGCACTGCAAGTCTCATGAAATGATACTACCAATCACCAAGCCAAGTAGAGCTGGCTCTTTTTCCTTCACCTCCATTTCTAATAGGTGGACAAGGTTTATTTGCTTTAGCTTTTTAATCTTTCTTTATATTATTATTGCTTTAATCAGCCTCTTGCCTCTTCTCAGCTTCTCTGCTCTTCCCCATGTCTCCTTCAGATGAGCTTCACTGTCACCAAAATGCTCTAAAGACAAAACTTACTATTCTACTTTTTGAAAAAAAGATGTTTAGTTTTGGCTGTGCTGGGTCGTCATCGCTGGGTGGGCTTTCCTCTAGTTGCAGTGAGCAGGGGGTGCTCTTCACTCCGTGTGCGGGCTTCTCATTGTGGTGGCTTCTCTTGCTCCAGAGCACAGGCTCTAGGGTGGCCCGGCTTTAGTAGCTGCAGCACAGCCTCAGTAGTCGCGGCTCCCTGGCTCTAGAGCGCAGGCTCAGTAGGCTCAACAATCGTGGCTCATGGGCTTAGCTGCTCTGCAGCACGTGGATCTTCCTGCACCAGGGGTCCAACCCACATCTTCTGCACTGGCAGATGAATTCTTTACTACTGAGCCACCAGGGAAGCCCTATTTTTCTACATTTTAGCATACAAACGTCTGTGGCTCCCCCACGACATACACAGTAAAGTCCGAATTCCTCACTCTGATATATTAAAGCCTCTCAGATCTTCAGATTTGTCTGAACATACATGCCCCTTCTCCCCCGGTAACCTCTGGCTATCATGAGTGTGAAGTTGTCTGCACCAAGAATAATGTCCCAGGCTTTCTTGCTTCACCAGTTCTGTTCCCTCATCTGACAGTGGCTCTTCTGCCCCAGTTTCAGCCCAATCCGTTCATCAAGCCATTAATAACAAGTTCGTCACTCCACGCATCACTTGAACATTACTCCAAGAAGCCCTCTCTG
This sequence comes from Ovis canadensis, assembly GCF_042477335.2. NCBI lineage: Eukaryota > Metazoa > Chordata > Mammalia > Artiodactyla > Bovidae > Ovis > Ovis canadensis. Next base: position 36,802,700 of record NC_091250.1, on the reverse strand, counting down.
CTAGGCTCTTCCTGCATGTAACGAATCACTTTTTCCAGTGTGAATTCACTGTACCTTATATCCGTTTCTATCACATGTTCTATAATTCATAAGTCACTTATGCGTTTACATGATTGCCTCGTTTTTCTACAGTTGCAAGATTCTTAAAGGCAACAGCTATATCTAATTTCTTAATATTCTAAGTCTGTGCCAGTCCATTTAGAAGGCAGATGCCATGCTCAGAGTTTGTAATTTGAGGGCTGTTCAATAAGGACACTCGTTTTAAGAGGTATAGCAGGAATTGAGGAACTGATCATGGATAAGTCAGAACTTGGAAGCTAACAGAGAGGAAAACCCATATGGAAGGATAAGGGAAGGGAGCAATTACAGAACCTGGAGAGGGTCGTTATACGGGACCCCAAAATTGTGGCCTTTTCAACAGCGATGCCATCAACCTGAAGCAGACTCCATAGAGAGAAAGAACTAAGATAATAAATATTCCTTCTTCAGCGCCCTCTGTCTCTGCTGCATGTGTGCATGCTCGTTTGGTTCAGTCGTTTCTGACTCTTTCTGGCAACCCCATGGATGGTAGCCCACCAGGCTCCTCTGTCCATGGCATTTTCCAGGCAACAATACTGGGGTGGGTTGCCATGCCCTCTCCAGGAGATCTTCTCAACCCGGGGATCAAACCTGCTTCTCTGGTGTCTCCTGCATCTCCAGGCAGATTCTTTACCCACTGAGCCACCTGGGAAGCCCCTGTCCCTGGCTAGTTAGCGTTTCCCATATTCTGAGCCCAAACCACAAGCCAGAGGGAAATGAAGCCCATTGATGCAGTCTATATGGTTAGCTTTGAAGGGTGGTGTCTGAGGACAGAATACATTGGAACCACAAAGAAAAATACATAATGAGGGGTCTGAAAGGGCTGCCGGATCCTAATTGCGTAAAAAGTGTATTTTGAGTGAAAATTCATTGAAGGATTATTCACGTAGGTTTGCCTCTTATACAGAATGGACAGTAAAGAGTTACACAAATTCTCTAAAATAGCATTTCTGCCAGCTTTATACAGGATTATGTTGTGCAGCCACTTAGCTGCTTCAGCAGAGAAATGCTTTAAAGGGAAAGAACGGAAAGCATTGGAGAGAAAGGTTTTTGTCATATTTCCTGGGGGAGAAATGTATTCCTGATGGTGTTACCCAGAAGGTGGTCCTTTCTGACAAAACGGTGATGCTTATGGAGGATGGATGGAAAAAGACAAAATAGGAAGGCCTGCATATACAAATAAGCAAGTAGACATAACAAGAAGGATGTCTAAATGAGAATGCCAAAGCACAGGGATCAAGAGAAGTGAGTGGAGAGAAGCAGCAGCAGTATGGCTAGACAGAAAGGAGAAAATGGAGAAGTAAAGTGAGATAATAAGGATTTACAGCAAGGAAAGCAAGCAGTAGTATCAGCAGGAAAATGAGGTATCTGTGGAAGGAATCTGTAAATCTCCCATGAAATTCATAACAACTATGAGAGCCTTGGAATAGCATGTCTGCCAGCTTGGAAAGATTGTCCAAGAAATGACAGGCTGGTCAGCAGGATCTGCAAGGACAATGTAGGTTCTTAAGGAAGACAAGGAAATAAGATCAAAAGATGAGATGACCGGGACCCAGGCCAGTCTGTATAGAAATAAATGCTTTCCCAACGAGAGACAGCTTTCACTAACTGTACATGTAAAAATTAATTCTTTGCTAAGCTGATAACTTTTACACTCTGTGTATAAGGAACTACTTTCAAATGAATCATATAGTTAATTAATGTTGGAATCATGTGGTGTCAAAATAGCCTAACCAGATTTTTTTTTTAAATGAGTGACTTCATCAAGGATAGCAAGGAAAAATTATAGGAGGCCGTGTGACATTATCCTTAAGAATGCGGACTCCACATCAGACATATGTTTGTGTTAATTGTTCTTCTACTAGGAAGTAGTTGTGTTAACTTGGTTTCCATCTTAGTTCCTTTTTATGTAAAATGAGGATAATGTTAGTCCCTCATCAGAGGTTTCCTATGAGGATTAGAAGAGTGCATGCTGAGTCACTTTAGTCATGTCCAACTCTTAGAGACCCTCTGGACTTTGGCCCACAAGGTTCCTCTGTCCATGGGATTAGAAGAGTTAAGACATTTTAACTTTTACATAGTCAATGCATGTTAACACAATGTCTCACATATATTATGTGCTCTAATCCTAAACTACTATTCCTTCTAATGGAGACTACTTTTTTACTTGATTTGCATGAAGTTGAAAGAAAACTTTAAAAACTGTTATATTTTGAAGAATGCAAAATATTGCACAAATTTATATAATTATTATTACATATAATTATTTATGTAATTATAATTACATATAATTATTTATAAATAATAATTTATTTATTACATATATTATTGATTTATTATATCATCATTATTACATATATTATTTATTATAATTCTTTATCTGGTATAGGGGACTAGATCTAAAAAGTAGTTTGAAAGTAGCAATTTGTGGCACATCAATTGCATCAGTTGAATTGTTGCATCATCATCGGTTCAGTTTAGTCACTCAGTTGTGTCTGACTCTTTGCGACCCCGTGAATCGCAGCACGCCAGGCCTCCCTCTTCATCACCAACTCCTGGAGCTCACTCAGACTCACGTCCATCGAGTCAGTGATGCCATCCAGCCATATCATCCTCTGTCGTCCCCTTCTCCTCCTGCCCCCAATCCCTCCCAGCATCAAAGTCTTTTCCAATGAGTCAACTCTTCGCATGAGGTGGCCAAAGTACTGGAGTGTCAGCTTTAGCATCATTCCTTCCAAAGAAATCCCAGGGCTAATCTCCTTCAGAATGGACTGGTTGGATCTCCTGGCAGTCCAAGGGACTCTCAAGAGTCTTCTCCAATACCACATACTGCATTATAATATCCCTTGGTATCCTCGGGGACTTGGTTCCAGGACTTGTTGCAGATACCAAACCCCAAGGATGTTCAAGCCCCATAGTTGGGCCTCAAGATCCACAGTTCAGCAGGAACAGATTTAACCAACCACAGACTGTGTACTACTGTATATTTATTGAAAAAAAAAAAAAACCTCAAGTATAAACGGACCCACAAAATTAAAACTCATGTTGTTCAAGGGTCGACCGTAATTATAGTGATGGATGAATGAAGAATATTATTTTATGAATTAACTGTATGTTAATCACTAAACTTGGAGAAAGTGATGGCACCACACTCCAGTACTCTTGCCTGGAAAATCCCATAGATAGAGGAGTCTAGTAGGCTGCAGTCCATGGGTCACTAATAGTCGGACACGACTGAGTGACCTCCCTTTCCCTTTCCCTTCCCTAGTCACTAAACTGCAATGTCATAAGCTGTCCCAGCTTTTAAATTACAATTTCTATTGAGTTACATGGTTTTAAAAAACAAAATAGAGCATAGCCTCCTGTATTTTTATCATCTAAATCTTAGTTTCAAGAGTTATTTCACTTTACAAGTAAAGCAACAACCTGTGTTTAACACATAGAGGATTTTTCTGACCAAATAGATAAGACTTGTTTTGATTAAAATTGTGTTATAAGTCAGGAATAAAACACATGGAAAAAAATCTTAATGATTAATCACTTTTAGCTAAATAAAAGTCTTTGTAAATGTGACTGATGAATCTAACTGAAAAAATGAACAGGTTTTCAATACCTTGGAGCCAAGAAGACATTGCAACACACTCCACATTCCCACATCACACTTTCCAACTACTTCCTCCAGCAAATGAAAAGTGCAGGTAAGCCAAAATCCACCCTTGCACAAAGTAATATTTATCATATGGAACTTCTTTGCCATAACTTAAAAATTATGATTTTTGAGTCAAAACATTGAAAAGTTTTCTGTTCATTCTATTTTATCTTGACTGATCGTAGAAAAATGTTCAAAAATATATTTTCATCAGAAGAAAACAATGAAATGGGTTGGTTGTGGTATACTTACCAGAAGTCATTGAGGCTTTGGTATATCCAGAACAAGTGTACCTTCTTGGTATTTTCCTAGTCCTGGGACCAACACAAATCGGTAAAACAGGAAGAGACTTGAGGTCAGATATTTCAACTATTTTAATCTAGAACTATCTTGATTCTGTATCTAGAATGCCTATAAAATTAAATTCAAAGTCATTCTGTCCCAACATCCCTGAATAGAAGTCACAGTGTACTCTTCACCTTCCCATAACAGTGATTAACTAAAGAGGTGACAGTACTTCTGAAATTGGGTGGAAGGAGTGAAGCCAAATAGATATGTGATTTTAAATGACCCCAACCTCAAATTATTCTCCTGAGTTTCCTAAGAGTGTGGACCATTCTTCCTACTGTCTCTTTATTGAGAATCTCTGGGCAGAAAACAAGGATCACAGTAATGGTAAATAGGAACTACTTCTAATGAAATATTGCAAAAAAAAGAAAATGATATTTAATCTTCATAAACTAAAACATATCAAACACTTTTTAGACACTTTTTAAGGTTTTAAATGTATTGCTTCAATCTGAAGTTCATGATAACATTAAAAAGTATGATTTCCAAACAAGTGGGGTACCCAGGCAAGAGAGGGTAAAATATTTCACTAAGAGTAAAGAGCAAGTGATAAGTGATAGAATGAAGACTTACACCTAGGCGGTCTGGTTCCACAGTCCACACTCTAAACCATAATCTTATGTTGCACAGAAAATCTATTTTTGCTAAAATATAAACAAAACTGCTTTTTTTTTTTTTTTTACATAAAGGACATAATTTTGTTGCTTTACACCACCATGTTCTTGCTTAGGCTGTCAAGTTTGTCTCTCGACTTTTGCTTTCTTTGCTGTTGTTCATCCTTTAAGACTCAGCTTGGTCACAGTCCCCTTCAAGTCTTCCTTGGAGTAAACAAAAGTTATCTGCTCTGTGCTCTAAAGTAAACCCATGACTAATTCCATCAGTCTGTTAATTTATTCCCTCTCTAATAACATTCTCAGGGCTACCATGAGTCAGATATTGTACTAGGTATGCATGCTTGCTCAGTTGCTAAGTCGTGTCTCACTCTTGTGACCCCATGGGCTGTAGCCCGGTAGGTTTCTCTCTGTTCATGGGATTTTTCCAGGCAAGAATACTGGAGTGGGTTGCCATTTCCTCCTCCAGGGGATCTTTCCAACCTAGGGATCCAACCTGCGTCTCCTGCATCAGCAGGCGATTCTTTACCGCTGAGCCACTTGGGATATGTATCATTTAAATTGCTTGTTTCAAGAACCTCTAACTTGGATGGCCAACCCATGAAGTGTCTCATAAAACTAACCTGGAAGCATTCAGAAGGGATCAGAAGGAGAAGGAGAAGGAGGGGACACCAGCCAATCCCTCCTGTCAATCTCCCAGAAACCCTCATGCTGAAATCTGTTTTGACCGAGAGATGTGTGCATTGCCAGAAAGGACCATGAATCAGACCAAACGTGGGGCAAGCAAGATGACTGGCCAGAGACAACCCGGAAACTAACCCCATTACCATAGACCCTGAGACTGCGAGCCATTTGGGCTAACCTGGTGGCTCAGAGGTAAAGAATAGGCCTACAACACAGGAGTTGTAGGAGACATGGGTTTGATCCCTGGAGGAGGGCATGGCAACCCACTCCAGTATTCTTGCCAGGAGAATCCCATAGCCAGAGGAACCTGGCAGGCTATAGTCTATAGGGTCACAAAGAGTAGGATATGACTGAAGCAACTTCGCATGGCACAGCACAGCGAGCCTTGTGGTAGAGCAGTTCTCCTGGCTTCTCTCACTCCTCTGCTCTCCGCCCAGTTGCCCTTTCCCAAGAAAGTCTTCTGCTTTGTCAGTATGCATTTCTCCTCCAATGATATCCACATGTTTCATATCCACATGTTAGACAAGAGTCCACTCTCAGGCCCTGGAAGGGGTCCCCCTTCCTGCAACAGTTATATATGTGTATCAAACAAGGATCCATAGCAACACACAGGCCTGTTCAAAAAACCAAGAAAAGATAGGTAGAGATTCAGAAAGAAATATAGGCCCTTGCATAAAATCTTCTTATAATTTGTTTAATTGGATTTCCCTGATGGCTAAGCAGACAAAGAATCCTGCAATGCAGGAGACACTGGAAACTAGGGTTGGATCTCTGGGTCCAGGAAGATCCCCTGGAGGATGAAATGGCAACCCACTCCCGTATTCTTGCCTGAAAAATCCCAAAGGATCTCAAAGAGTCGGATGTGACTGAGCAACTAAGGAAGCAATTCGTTTAATTATTCGGTTGGCCAAACAGTTCCTTCGAGCTTTTCTGCATAATGGTAAGGAAACCCCCGAATGAACTTTTTGGCCAACCCTCTATGTTCACCGTTTTTAACTACCTCTATTTGTCAAGTCCTATGTTAGGTACTAGAGAGAATATAGGTATAAAAAAATGTATAGAGTTTATTCCCAAGTCACATGTAGTGTAGTGGGGGAAAATAGATTATGTACCAGGCCATTTCAAATGCATGTGGTTTAACGACTGCATTAATCAAGTTAGAAAAAGAAATCACTTTGGACTGGAGTGATGAAAGAGTGCTTCCAAGAAGAGGAGGCACTCAAATTGTGGCTTGAATATATAAAATTCTAATTGGTAGCAAAAAGGAATTTCAGGAACAGAGAAGAGCCTAAACATAAACATTGTAGAGGAATAATATTTTGAGATATTAACTGAGATTTGCCTCTTGTTTTTCCTTTAACTCTTTGTACTGTATTCCTCCTCTCACATTGTGGGAAAGATAGACTACACAAAGAAAAATCTTTTGATTTTCAAAAACTAAAGCTTTTAAACCTTAAAAGGCAAGGCTTTTACACTGAAAGAAGCTAAGCCCTGAACCATTCAAGGTATAATGTTTACGCCACAAACAGGGAATAAAGAACTATACCTCCCTACATGAAGACTGCACAGACTAAGAAAAATGGGAGATAACCCAGGAGGAAGCTAGGGCTTAGATGTTGTTACAGTCCTGAAAAGGACCCTGTCCTGTGCCCTCCCTTAACTTCAGTAAGCATAATTAAACTGTTAGGATTGAGATACCAAAACTGGGATAGGGCCACGTCAGACCCCAGAATGAGAACAATAAGGGCCAGTCGTGATCAAACACTGAACAGGATCAGGCATTATTCTGACCAAATCTTGAGTCATAACCAGATTATGAGGTTCTAACCATTATAGTAACCCCATTTTATAGGCCATACAACTAAGGGCCTCCCTGGTGACTCAGTGGTAAAGAATCAACCTGCCAATGCAGGAGACATAGGAATTGTAGGTTCAGTCCCTGAGTTAGGAAGATCCCCTGGAGAAAGAAATGGCAACCCACTCCAGTTTTGTGCCTGGGAAATGCCATGGACAGAGGAGCCTGATGGGCTACAGTCCATGGGGTGGCAAAGAGTTTGACACAACTGAGCAGGCGCATGCACAACTATGTCATGGAGAGGTTAAATAATATATCCAAAGTCATTCCATTAGAAATGGCAGCCTTGGTCTTTGGATCCCCGTCATCTGATTGTAAATAGGGCTCACAATCCTTTTGTGCAATCTAAGGAAGACACATTGTGCTCCCTAAGATTTAGCTTCTAACACCGGCTAGGTTTAGGGATCAACATGAAAAACAAGTTCAGTTATAGAAAAAGAAAATTACTCTTTTTTTTTTTTTTTTTTGCATGACTGAACTGTGGGCATAATCATCATAATAATGATAGCTTTTACATGAATGATCCCTCCAATGGCTCTCTGAGCATATTATTATCAATTTAAATGTGAAAAAAGTGAAAGATCACATATATTAACTTGGCCAAGTCATCATAGTAGGTGGTCCAGCAGTATTTGAACTCGGGCAATCTGACTCCCAAGTCTACGTTCCCAGTCTCTATGCCATCGTTTTTCAGGAAAGCGACTGTGGTGTCCGCACAAATGCACTCCTACATCTCCTCCAACGGGCAACTTGATTGATGCCCCAACATGACCACTGTCCCTTTAGGCCCACCTCTACATTTATTCTAATACTACACCTCCTGCTAGTTGCTCCCACTCACTGACAGACCTGAGGAGGATACATATGGGACTCCTCCAACGGGGATGTTGGCTCAAGGACTCCCGTCGTCCTCGCCAAATCTTATGGGAACTGTGTTGCAGTCAGTGATTCTACTTTATTCCCCTTGCTTGCTTCTCTCCTAACACAGCTGTCAAACCTATACCATGATCTGAAGCTTGCCCTCACCTTCTGCTATTTCTTCCTTCGATATATCTCTTGTATGTTGTCTGACCCTCTTTTGGCATCTGCTTCTCTGTGAACCTCAACTATTGCATGTGGTACTAAGAGTGAACAGAGAAAACAGTGACAAAGTGGATATTTAATTGTATCTCACCAACCATTCACTTTGAGACAAAGATGGGTCACAGAAATGCCCTGGCACAAAGCCCAATTGCTAAAGATTTCACTCTGGGTGATGATTTGCCTTTCAGGTATAATGGTTCAGACATTTAAAATAGGGTTGTGTTGGCTTGTTACTGCTATATTGTACTGATATTGACATCCTACAGAGAATGGGACACTAAGGAGCATTATAAATAGTTAGCATAAGAGCTAAAGGGACTCGTGTGCATGCTCAGTCTCTCAGTCTTGTCCAACTTTTTGTGACCCTGTTAATTGTAGCCCACCAGGCTCCTCTGTCCATGGAATTTTCCAGTCAAGAATACCAAAGTGGGTTGCCTATTCCAGTGGATTGTCCCAACCCAGAGATGGAACCCACAACTCTTGCATCTCCTGTATTAGAAGGTGGACTCTTCACCACTGTGCCAACTGGGAAGCCCAGGGAGATTCTTAGTAAGCTACAAAAAGCCTTTATCTCCTTGAATGAAGAACAGATCAGCTAAGTAGCAGACCAAAGATCCAATAAGTCACAAGAGTTCCAGAGACCTGAGAATGCTCAGAAGAGGAAGATCTATTACACAAAACGCAGGGATTTGTTTGGGAAAACCTGAGATCTTAAAATATAAAGGTGAGGACATGCAGACAGTTGCCCTTGAAGCTGTTTGCTCTGCACTGACCCCTCAGAACTTGCACTGACCACTCAGAGGCGGCCTATAGCTTCAACCCTATGGGTTAGAAGATGCTGCAAAAGTTACTATTCTGCATGGCAACTGATATCCATTAAATCAGTGGTCCCCAAACTTTTTGGCATCAGGGTCCAATTTCATGGAAGAAATTTTTCCCTGGACCTTTGGGGATAGTTCAAGCACATCACATTTATTGTGTACTTTATTTCTATTATTATTTTATCAGCTCCCCTTCAGATCATTAGTCATTAGATCCCAGAGGCTGGGGACTCCTGCCGTAAAGGACCAACCTCCATCTCCTCTCCTGGCTTCCAGGACCTGCTGCTGCTGCTGCTGCTAAGTTGCTTCAGTCGTGTCCGACTCTGTGTGACCCCATAGACGGCAGCCCATGAGGCTCCCCTGTCCCTGGGATTCTCTAGGCAAGAACACTGGAGTGGGTTGCCATTTCCTTCTCCAATGCATGAAAGTGAAAAGTGAAAGTGAAGTCACTCAGTCGTGTCTGACTCTTGGCGACCCCATGGATGGCGGCCCACCAGGCTCCACCGTCCATGGGATTTTCCAGGCAAGAGTGCTGGAGTGGGGTGCCATTGCCTTCTCCAGGGTTCCAGGACCTAACTAAAGCTAAATCCCAGGAAAACCCAGTTGGTTGTTGTTGGGCTTGATAAGGGAGGACAGAGACTGCATGTGAATGTACTTGTGAGAATTAGCTCACCTGTACCAGCAAGAGCCTGGAAAGGAGCCCAGGGTTTGCATTTGGAAAGTGCTTAATCAAGAGGGTTGGAATATAAGATTAGGTAAGGGAAAATTCATTGACTTGGATGAAAGGGGCAATTTCTCCAAATTTAGCTTCCTGACAAAAGCCCTCAGGGAGTGGGCAAATTCACAACTTGATTTATCAGCCTAAGATCTTTTTTGAAAGGATTCTACATGACAATATGCATGCGACCCAAACTTCAATCCTGCATGCTCCTTCCACACAACTTTTCTGTTCTACAAGTCCTCCCTTCCTTCTCCTAATCCTCCCCAGAATATATTTCTTTCACCTCTAATCCTGATATATTTTCTGCTTCTAGGTGGACCTATGTTGTTGTTTAGTCGCTCAGTCATGTCGCCACCAGGCTAATCTGTCCACGGGGTTTCCCAGACAGAAATATTGATGTGGATTGTTCTATACTGGCACAAGCAGTAAACACACCCAGTCAAAGGTTTCATAGAAGCAAAAAGAGGACATGAGATTGGAAACTAAGGTCTAGATCTGATAACACACCTTAAAATCATATCCCCACCTGCTCAGTGAGGTGTTATAGTGAGATAACTGGTTATTTATGGCAAGTAATTAACATAAACAAGGGTTGCTGGGAGTATCATAATTGGGGGTTCAGGGTGAGAAAAAGGGGATTAGGAATCAAACAATTGAAAATCATTTTAACTTTTTAAAAACGTGAGATAATAATGAATATATCCTTTATGTGGGTAGGTGATACAGTTATATTAAAATGACTAAACAAGGGCATCTGACAGAATGTGGTCCACTGGAGAAGGGAATGGCAAACCACTTCAGTATCCTTGCCTTGAGAGCCCCATGAACAGTATGAAAAGGCAAAATGAAGGATACTGAAAGAGGAACTCCCCAGGTCAGTAGGTGCCCAATATGCTACTGGAGATCAGTGGAGAAATAACTCTAGAAAGAATAAAGGGATGGAGTCAAAGCAAAAACAATACCCAGCTGTGGATGTGACCAGTGGTAGAAGCAAGGTCTGATGCTGTAAAGCGCAATATTGCATAGGAACCTGGAATGTCAGGTCCATGAATCAAGGCAAATTGGAAGTGGTCAAACAAGAGATGGCAAGAGTGAACGTTGACATTCTAGGAATCAGAAAACTAAAAGGGACTGGAATGGGTGAATTTAACTCAGATGACCATTATATCTACTACTGCGGGCAGGAATTCCTCAGAAGAAATGGAGTAGCCATCATGGTCAACGAAAGAGTCCAAAATGCAGTACTTGGATGCAATCTCAAAAACCACAGAATGATCTCTGTTCATCTCCAAGGCAAACCATTCAATATCACGGCAATCCAAGTCTATGCCGCAACCAGTAACGTTGAAGAAGCTGAAGTTAAACGGTTCTATGAAGACCTACAAGACTTTTTATAACTAACACCCAAAAAAGATGTCCTTTTCATTATAGGGGACTGGAATGCAAAAGCATGAAGTCAAGAAACACCTGGAGTAACAGGCAAATTTGGCCTCGGAATGTGGAATAAAGCAGGGCAAAGTAACAGAGTTTTGCCCAGAAAATGCACTGGTCATAGCAAACACCCTCTTCCAACAACACTAGAGAAGACTCTACACATGGACATCACCAGATGGTCAACACCGAAATCAGATTGATTATATTCTATGCAGCCAAAGATGGAGAAGCACTATACAGTGAGCAAAAACTATGGCTCAGATCATGAACTACTTATTGCCAAATTCAGACTCAAATTGAAGAAAGTAGGGAAAACCACTAGACCATTCAGGTATGACCTCAATCAAATCCCTTATGATTATACAGTGGAAGTGAGAAATAGATTTAAGGGCCTAGATCTGATAGATACAGTGCTTGAACTATGGAATGAGGTTCTTGGCATTGTACAGGAGACAGGGATCAAGACCATCCCCATGGAAAAGAAATGCAAAAAAGCAAAATGGCTGTCTGGGGAGGCCTTAAAAATAGCTGTGAAAAGAAAAGAAGTAAAAAGCAAAGGAGAAAAGGAAAGATATAAGCATCTGAATGCAGAGTTCCAAAGAATAGTAAGAACAGATAAGAAAGCCTTCTTCAGCGATCAATGCAAAGAAATAGAGGAAAAGAGCAGAATGGGAAAGACTAGAGATCTCTTCAAGAAAATTAGAGATACCAAGGGAAAATTTCATGCAAAGATGGGCTCGATAAAGGACAGAAATGGTATGGCCCTAACAGAAGCAAGCAGAAGATATTAAGAAGTGGCAAGATTACACAGAAGAACTGTACAAAAAAGATCTTCACGACCCAGATAATCACAATGGTGATTATCTAGATCATCTAGAGCCAGACATCCTGGAATGGGAAGTCAAGTGGGCCTTAGAAAACATCACTATGAACAAAGCTAGTGGAGGTGATGGAATTCCAGTTGAGCTATTTCAAATCCTGAAAGATTATGCTGTGAAAGTGCTGCACTCAATATGCCAACAAATTTGGAAAACTCAGCAGTGGCCACAGGACTGGAAAAGGTCAGTTTTCACTCCAATCCCAAAGAAAGGCAAGGCCAAAGAATGCTCATCTACTGCACAATTGAACTCATCTTACATGCTAGTAAAGTAATGCTCAAAATTCCGCAAGCCAGGCTTCAGCAAGATGTGAACCGTGAACTTCCAGATGTTCAAGCTGGTTTTAGAAAAGGCAGAGGAACCAGAGATCAAATTGCCAACATCCGCTGGATCATGGAAAAAGCAAAAGAGTTCCAGAAAAACATCTATTTCTGCTTTATTGACTATGCCAAAGGCTTTGACTGTGTGGATCACAATAAACTGTGGAAAATTCTGAAAGAGATGGGAATACCAGACCACCTGACCTGCCTCTTGAGAAATATGTATGCAGGTCAGGAAGCAACAGTTAGAACTGGACATGGAACAACAGACTGGTTCCAAATAGGTAAAGGAGTATGTCAAGGCTGTATATTGTCACCCTGCTTATTTAACTTACATGCAGAGTACATCATAAGAAATGCTGGACTGGAAGAAACACAAGCTGGAATCAAGATTGCTGGGAGAAATGTCAATAACCTCAGATATGCAGATGACACCACCCTTATGGCAGAAAGTGAAGAGGAGCTAAAAAGCCTCTTGATGAAAGTGAAAGAGGAGAGTGAAAAAGTTGGCTTAAAGCTCAACATTCAGAAAATGAGGATCATGGCATCTGGTCCTGTAACTTCATGGGAAATAGATGGGGAAACAGTGGAAACAGTGACAGACTTTATTTATGGGGGCTCCAAAATCACTGCAGATGGTGACTGCAGCCATGAAATTAAAAGACGCTTACTCCTTGGAAGAAAAGTTATGACCAACCTAGATAGCATATTCAAAAGCAGAGACATTACTTTGCTGACTAAGGTCTGTCTAGTCAAGGCAATGGTTTTTCCTGTGGTCATGTATGGATGTGAGAGTTGGACTGTGAAGAAGGCTGAGTGCTGAGAATTGATGCTTTTGAACTGTGGTGTTGGAGAAGACTGTTGAGAGTCCCTTGGACTGCAAGGAGATCCAACTAGTCCATTCTGAAGGAGATCAGCCCTGGGATTTCTTTGGAAGGAATGATGCTAAAGCTGAAGCTCCAGTACTTTGGCCACCTCATGCGAAGAGCTGACTCATTGGAAAAGACTTTGATGCTGGGAGGGATTGGGGGCAGGATGAGAAGGTGACGACAGAGGATGAGATGGCTGGATGGCATCACTGACTCGATGGACGTGAGTCTGAGTGAACTCCAGGAGTTGGTGATGGACAGGGAGGCCTGGCATGCTGCGATTCATGGGGTCGCAAAGAGTCGGACACGACTGAGCACTGAACTGAATTGAAACAAGGGCAAATAAGAGGAGGTCAGCAGTTCTCTTTTTCAACTTGCCTTGTAGAAGTCTCCAGAACTCCAAGGCCCAGTTAGGAAGTCTTCATTTACCATGAGCAGAGCTTTGGTGAAGTAAGAGAGGGACCAGGCATTCACGGAAGTTAAGAAAGTGTTACCTGATCAGATATGAAAGGTTAATACATTTACAAATGAATTAGTTCAATAAAAAATGAAACACCACAGTGCTGCTGTCCGATAAAAAGTCATTAACTAATAATTAAGAAGGAACTATTTGTCATTGGATGAAAGAGCGTTTCCATGGCTGAAGGCAGGGTCAGAGAAGAGACCTCAACAGTGCAGGCTTCTTTCAAAGTTGCGTTTGTTTGGTGACTGCTTTTCAGTTATGTCCATTGCTTTACATATGTTTTTGCTTCCAAAATAATACAAATATGGAATAATATCAATCATTCCTTTAAAAAAGCAATATAAATGAAAATTAATGTCATGCTGCCACAGACATTGAATATACATGACGCTTATTAAAATGTGTTTGTTTGGAGTCTACTTTAAAGGGCTTCCCTGATAGCTCATCTGGTAAAGAATTCATCTGCAATGCGGGAGACCTGGCTTTGATCCCTGAGTTGGGAAGATCCCCTGGATAAGGGAAAGGCTATGCACTCCAGTATTCTGGCCTAGAATTCTAGCCTGGTGGGCTACAGTCCATGGGGTCACAAAGAGTCAGGCACGACTGAAGTAACTTAACATAACAATTTGTATACTTGTTTCAGTAGAAGGGCTTTCCAGGTGGTGCAAGTGGTAAAGAACCTCCCTGGCAATGCAGGAGACTGAAGGGAGGTGGGTCTGATCCCTGGGTCAGGAGGAGCCCCTGGAGGAGGCATGGCAACCCACTCTGGTATTCTTGCCTAGAGAAGCCCGTGGGCATGGGAGCCTGGAGGCTACTGTCCATGGCTTTGCACAGTCACACATGACTGAAGTCTTAGCACACATGCATGCTTTAGTGGAAGCTTTTGAGAAATATATAATATTCATGTATTATTTAAGTTTGTGAGCTATTTGTGATATTAATGCTGAAGAGTTGTCATTTTAGGAATGAACAGAGTATTGGATCCACTTAGGTGACCTCCTTATCCTGAAGAAAAGACACGCAAATAAATAACATTTACTTTTGTGAAATGTTACAGAAAAAAGTAGCAGTAATTATATTTGAAATATCTAATATCAAATTGCATAAGAATTCTTTATGTCAACTGTCATTTAGGCTTTTACATTGAATTTACAGTGAATTTATCAATATTATCAATGTTGTAAACATAAATGCTTTGTTTTTAGGATGACAATCATCTCTTTTAAAAAAGAAATCTAGTGTTAATATGTATATGTATAAATTCTATTAATGACTCAGGAATGACAAATAAGTTGAAAATTCATAAATATGGATAGAGAGTCATTGTTAAGTCTAATCATTTATTATAAACTAGGTATTCCGTATAGACTGAAAGCATTCATTGTCATAAATAAAAGAAAGCATAATTACATTTCTGATAAGCATATTTAAATATCATACTTAGATTTCACAGCAGTGTCCCTGGATCAAACTTTTCATGTTGATATCTGTAGTAAAGGTCTATTTTAATTAAAAAAAAAAGTTGCCTTTAACTATTCAACTATAATGAGAATCTTAATTCAGGAGTTTACAAATTATTCTTTCTTAGCATTACCTATTTTAGGTGTTTTATTTTTATACAAATGTATTTTAATCTGATTTGGCTTCTCAAGATCTTGTACTCATCCCTGAATCACTGGTCTATACATTTTTTGATCAAAATGGGTTCCCTCCTCCTCTTCAACGTGAAGGATGCGAAATCAATCCACCCACCTGAACTACGGGGACAGAGAGAAAAGGGTGGTCTCTCTCATGTTGGCCACAGAAAGAGTATGGATTCAATTACTTACTGCCTTGTTTCTCCAACAGTATAACAGGCTCCACTTCTTCCCTGTTTAGTAAGAGCTTTAAGTGCTGGCAACGATGTCCATTTCCCCATGCAGTGGAGAATGCCGATTTCCCCACACAGTGGAGAGTGTCCATTTCCCCATGCAGTGGAGAATGCCGATTTCCCCACACAGTGGAGAGTGTCCATTTCCCCATGCAGTGGAGAATGGCTGCACTTACCTGCACTGCATCCACTCCCCCTTATTACGGTTTGACTCTGCTTTTCCTCCGACACTGATTCTCCCCTCCTTTCAGTAGAGTTGAGGGTGGTACACTTTTGAGCTCCCTATATTCCTAAGTGAAAGCCTGGTGTACAGGATTTACACTTTCCTTTCCACCAAAGAACAAATATATTAAGCTATCACTTCTACCCACAGTTCAGCTTCTTCAACTGTGCCATATTTGTCTTCAGGGTAATCATTTAAGTCTTTTATTATATACACAGTTTTATCATTTGATAATAAATGGGAACTGTGACTTTGCTATCCCTAAGAATAGCGAATAAGAATTTTCTCATGAGCATAAAGTAATTGAGATCAAGATGAAAAAAATTAAGTGTGCTGAAACTGGATAAACCCTTGGCTTCCATCATACTCATTGGGCTGAATCCAGTGAAATGAAGGTTCAACCGTGAAGTAGCAAATACAACTGAACAATCTGTGTGAAATGCATTAAAGTTGGTGGTGAAAACCTAGTCTGTATTTTGAGATTTTATGACCTTAGTTCCCTGAAACAAATCCTCTCGTGTATAATCCTTCAGCTAATCTTCCTCATAGTCAACATTTGTACACATTTCTATAAAGTAATGGGTTAACTGTAAGGAATGGAATTTTGCTGGTAAGTCTATCAAACTCGTTGTAAATTGTCTTCTTTATCCCAGAAATAGTGTTGTGCTCATGTAGATCCAATCAGAGACATAATGGTATTGTGTGCACCTGTGTGTTGTGTGTGTGTTTATGCATATACATGACTAATTAATAAAAATGGATCTTTCAAGTTAACTAAATAGAGTTATCATACAATTATACAGAAATTAATTATCCTATTAGAATTCCAGTGAAGATGTTTCTCTGCCTCCTCCCTCCTGCTGCTTCCTTGTCCATTAACCCTTCAATAAAACATGATACAGTAGGTATTTATCATCTCCCCTTCCTTCTTTCTTCCCTCCTTCCCCCTTCTCTTCCTCCCTTTCTTCCTTCTTTCCTTCTCTTCTCTCTCTTTTCTCCCTCTTACTTTCTCTCCTTCTTCTCTTTTTCCTTCTCCAATCTTTCCTTTCTTCCTCCCTTTCATTCTTTTTTTTTCCCTTTTTGTTTCTGTCATTACCCTGATTTTCCCCGGAGACTACTATTAATTCCTTCTCAGTAAATGTGGTAGGGAGAGGCTGGTCTCCACCCAGATCTTAAGGACAGGCTAAGATTAATCAGAATTTTTCATATTACATTTGTATAAGATAAACCAGTGCTTCACTCTTTACAGGGACTAGCTAAGTGTTGGGCACAAAATCCAGTATAGGCCAATTGGATCCACCAAGAATTAGCTCCAGGATTTTTGCTAAATTTGTCAGGAAAGAAAAGTTTTCCCTTTACACAAATTCCTAGCAATGGAAGGTAAACATTTACAGGCAGTAGTGGCCAAAACATAAATCAATAAGGCCTCAAAACCAACTTACAGTACTACAGGCAGAGCGGTCTAAGTCTTTCCTTAGGACTTTTCAATTACCTGACATAATAAATTCCTTTCATTGTTTCCTTTCATTCCTACCATTGTGAGTAGTTACAGTTTTTACCTTAAAGTGACTTGCTGAAATAAAAAATTCTCAACAGAATGATTTTCCTACAAACCAGTACTTCATTTACTCGTCTAGAAAACAGGAAGCTAATTATATTGAATCTAACCATCTGATTTGTGGTTCCAACTTAGCAACTCAAAAAAAGTCTGAGAAATTCTGAAATATACTTATGAAGATATGGATACACTAGATTTTTTGTTATCTGCTATTTATTTTTTCATCCTTTATACAACTCTGCAGTTGTAATTTGACTAGGAGCATAAAGAGTGGGCTTCCCAGGTGGCGCTAGTGGTAAAGAACCCGCCTGCCAATGCAGGAGACTTAAGGGACGTGGATTTGATCCCGGGGCCGGGAAGACTGCCTGGAGGAGGGCATGGCAACCCACTCCAGTACTCTTGCCTGGAGAATCCCATGGACAGAGGAGCCTGGCGGGCTACAGTCCATGGAGTCGCAAAGAGTCAAACACGACTGAAGGGACTTAGCATGCACACATAAAGAGTGACATACTTTACTTCCTTTTAAATGCTTTAGGACTTCTAGTGAAATGCCTTTTTCAAACTAAAACCCATCATTTAAGAACCTATTTCCTCAGGAGTCTCTGAATAAACCAGTAATTTATTAAATAAGGCTCACCTAGGAGTCATTGTTTACTTAATTCTCTTTTTAAAGGTAAGTAGATGAGACAGTCACCTACAATGTAAGTATCAAAATGATTGAAAAGGGCTATTCAGAGACACTCCAACGGCAGTGAATAGCCTCACTGTCTCAAAATTCACAAAGTAAGACATATTAACTTTATGTCATGAATACAATGCAAATTTATCTTCCAATTACAATTGATATTTTAGAGTTTACTATTGGTGGCAGCTGTAGGGACAATTAAAGAATTCTAATTAAAGCTACTTGAAACAGATAAAACCTATGCCAGATTCCTCCATCTAAGGCAGTTTCTGTTAAAGATGGCAAAGGATCAACAGTGATTTTTAATTTAAATCAAGAACAGGTTTGTTTACCTATTACATGCTACTCCCACTAATAACATAAGGAATGCATACATAGATTATGTAATGAAGGATATAAATGTTCAACATTGGCAGAGTTGTGATGATTACGGACAAGAATTAATCAGCATTCCTCATGCCATACACAATGCAGTTAGAATAGAAACAGCAAATCTGTTCAAGTAATGCAAACAAGCTGCATAAAAGGCTAAACAAGTAAAAGTATATCATCAGCCACGACTCAAATTACATCTTCAAATTGTGTGCCAGCTTCCTCTAAATTAGCCACTTAAGAAAATCTCTGACAGACTTTATAAAACTGGAAAGTACTGCGTTTTCTCAGGTTTACAACTTTGTCCTAGTATGGGAGTGCATTTAATAATTCAGGGTGTAAATTAACCCTTACTTGATGCAACAGATAGAGTGGAAACTTATGTAATGCTTTTCTTAGTGATGAATCTGTCAATAACCCTCAGAAGTTCTACAGCTATCCATGGGGACAAAGTTGCTCACATTGCCAAAGAACGTGTCAATTGTAGTTTTACCACTAAATTATTTTCAGTTTTTTTATTCTTCACGTTTTGTATGTGTCTCAACATTTTCTGTCAAACTGTGAAACCAAGCATTTCAGGTTTTGTTGTAGTCTTTCCTAGTTTTCTTGTTTTGAATATATTGAGGGTCCTTGAGATTTTAAAGGACTGAAATAATCACCATTTGTTTCTTTCAGATTTGGAACTACTCATTGTTTAAAAGAAATGAAAAAAGGCAGAATGGTTGTCTGAGGAGACCTTACAAATAGCTGTGAAAAGAAGAAAAGGAAAGATATACCGATTTGAATGCAGAGTTCCAAAGAATAGTAAGGAAAGATAAGTAAGCCTTTCTCAGTGATCACTGCAAAGAAATAGAGGAAAACAATAGAAATGGAAAGACTAGAGATCTCTTCAAGAAAATTAGAGATACCAAGGGAACATGTGATGCACAAATGGGCACAACAAAGGACAGAAATGGCATGGACCTAACAGAAGCAGAAGATATTAAGAAGAGGTGGCAAGAACACACAGAACTATACAAAAAAGATCTTCATGACCCAGATAACCACAATGGTGTGATCACTCACCTAGACCCAGACATCCTGGAATGTGAAGTCAAGAGGGCCTTAGGAAGCATCACTACGAACAAAGCTAGTGGAGGTGATGGAATTCCAGTTGAGCTATTTCAAATCGTAAAAGATGATGCTGTGAAGGTGCTGCACTCAATATGCCAGTAAATTTGGAAAACTCAGCAGTGGTCACAGGACTGGAAAAGGTCAGTTTTCATTTCAATCCCAAAGAAAGGCAATGCCAAAGGACGTTCAAACTACTGCACAATTGCACTCATCTCACATGCTAGCAAAGTAATGCTCAAAATTCTCCAAGTCAGGCCTCAACAGTATGTGAAACAAGAACTTCCAGATGTTCAAGCTGGATTTAGAAAAGGCAGAGGAATGAGAGATCAAATTGCCAACAGCTGTTGGATCATTGAAAAACAAAGAGAGTTCCAGAAAAACATCTACTTCTGCTTTATTGACTATGCCAAAGGCTTTGACTGTGTGAATCACAACAGAGGAAAATTCAGGAGATGGGAATCCCAGACCACCTGACCTGCCTCCTGAGAAATCTGTATGCAGGTCAGGAAGCAACAGTTAGAACTGGACATGGAACAATAGACTGGTTCCAAATAGGAAAAGGAGTACGTCAAGGCTACATAATGTCACCCTGCTTATTTAACTTATATGCAGAACTACATCATCCCAAATGCCAAGCTGGAAGAAGCACAAGCTGGAATCAAGATTGCCAGGAGAAATATCAATAACCTCAGATATGCAGATGACACCACCCTTATGGCAGAAAGTGAAGAGGAACTAAAAAGCCTCTTGATGAAAGTGAAAGAGGAGAGTGAAAAAGTTGGCTTAAAGCACAACATTCAGAAAACAAAGATCATGGCATCTGGTCCCGTCACTTCATGGCAAATAGGTGGGGAAACAATGGAAACAGTGACAGACTTTATTTTTGGGGGCTCCAAAATCACTGCAGATGGTGACTGCAGCCATGAAATTAAGACTCTTGCTCCTTGGAAGGAAAGTTATGACCAACTTAGACAGCATATTAAAAAGCAGAGACATTACTTAGCCAACAAAGGTCCATCTAGTCAAAGCTGTGGTATTTCCAGTAGTCAGGTATGGATGTGAGAGTTGGACTGTGAAGAAAGCTGAGCACTGAAGAATTGATGCTTTTGAACTGTGGTGTTGGAGAACACTATTGAGAGGCCCTTGGACTGCAAGGAGATCCAACCAGTTCATCCTAAAGGAGATCAGTCCTGAAGCTGAAGCTCCAATACTTTAGCCATCAGATAGGAAGAACTGACTCATTTGAAAATACCCTGATGCTGGAAAGATTGAAGGTGGGAGGAGAAGGGGATGACAGAGGATATGATGGTTGGGTGGCATCACTAACTGAATGGACATGAAGTGAAGTGAAGTCGCTCAGTCGTGTCCGACTCTTTGCGACCCGGTGGACTGTAGCCCTCCAGGCTCCTCCATCCATGGGATTCTCCAGGCAAGAATACTGGAGTGGGTTGCCATTTCCTTCTCCAGGGGATCTTCCCGACCCAGGGATTGAACCCAGGTCTCCCGCATTGCGGGCAGACGCTTAAACCTCTGAGCCACCAGGGGTTATGAGCTTTCAATGGACATGAGTTTGAGTAAACTCTGGGAGTTGGTGATGGAGACCTGGTATGCTACAGCCCGTGGACTCTCACAGAGTCAGACACGACTGAGTGACTGAAGTGAACTGATTGTTTAATCCTCAGAACTCTGGTGATGAGGATTCAGTGGGAAACTTGTGATAGACAGAGATTTCTGTCAAACGGTAGGTTTGAAATGGAAACTCGGGTCTAAGGAAATTCTGGTGCAAAATGCTTTCTCTTGTATACAATAATGAAGGAACACTTCTAGTCACACTCTCTGAAGTACATTTACACTATTAATGAGAATAGACTGTCTCTGTAAAGAATCAAGGGCAAAGAAGAAAAACAATACTAAGAAATTTTCACTCTCATTTTTATAGTCCTGAGCCAGCTTGCTCTTCATGAAGGAAAGTTTAGACAAGTTTGAAAACTTCATTCCTTTCTTGTGACTGGGAGTCAACTAAACAGTCTTCATTCTCAATTTGTAGTTTTAATATCTATCCACTTTCTGCTCATGGCAACCCACTCCAGTACTCTTGCCTGGAAAATCCCATGGACAGAGGAGCCTGATAAGCTGCAGTCCATGGGGTCGCAAAGAGTCGGACACGACTGAGTGATTTTCTTCTTCTTTCTTTCTGCTCAAACATTTAGGTTCCCAGAGATGTTAAATAAGAGAAATGATTTTATATCCTTTGATGGAATTTCTAACAAAGAATATAAAAAGACAGATAAATTATATTATACTGAGTCCAGAATTATGCTTAATTTTTTTCATACACTAATTTTGGTCAGCGTTAAACGTTGAACTTCATGTATATACATGTGTGTTAGGAGAAAAGATTGTCATATATAATTATTGCATTAGAATGTTTGTGAACAAATAGAAATGATGAATGTAAGCTTTTGCATGCAGTGGAAATGGGATAAATTGAGGGGGATGAATAATCAGTCACTTGTGGATGAAGGGTAAGGATTGAGATAACAAAAGGTCAAAAGAATATGGACACTGGGAAGAGGGGAAAATGGAAGAATTCACCCGTAGAAATTTTTCCTGGGTTTCCATTTCTTCTCTGGACTTCCCTGGTGGCTCAGACAGTAAGGAGTCTGCTTGCAATGCGGGGGACTTGAGTTCGATCCCTGGGTTGGGAAGATCCCCTGGAGGAGGAAATGGCAACATTTCCCAATTGCCTGGGAAATCCCATGGACGGAGGAGGCTGGTGGGGTACAGTCCACAGGGTCGCAAAGAGTTGGACATGACTGACTTCACTTTCCATTTCTTCTTTACTTTTGTCAGTATGGAAGAAGGGCGCTAATCAAATAATGGTTAGAATGAAGATGAACATACAGCTGTGGCAGGTGAGTCCCAGATCTCAGTCTCTGCCCTTCCTCTCTTTTATTTATCCACACTCACTTTGATAATCTCATCCAGGCTCTTTATTTTAAAATTTATATCACCAGCCTATATAAATCTACCTTGAACTACAAGTCCATAGATCCAGTTGTATGCTTGACATCTTGAATGTTTGAGAAGCAGCTCAAATTTAGCACATTTAAACCCTTTGCTTCTCAGTTAAGGGAAGAGCAACTTCACTTTTCCAGTTATTCACATCAAAGGCCTTGGAGTTATTAGTAATTTCTCTTGTTCTTACATACCTAAAGCTCTACCTCTCTATACAAATTCTGTTCCCTTCATTTCCAACTATGTGCTGAATTCAACCTTTTTACAACCTCCAAGGCTGCCACTCTAGTTCCACCACTTTCTTTCACTTGGATATGGCAATGGTCTCCCCAGACTGGTCTCCCTTCTTCCATTCCTGACTTTCTGTAGTCATTTTCTTCATGCAACCCAGTAGCCAAAGTAGTCCTTTTATAAGTTGGATCATTTCTCTCTCCAATTAAACCCTCCAAGCATTTCCCTTCTCACTCTGAGTAAAGGTCAAAGTCCTTCATGTGACAGCACAGTCTTGTCTCTTTTCCTCCTCTAATATTGCCTACTGTTCTCTCTCTTACCCATTGCACCCCAGACACCATGACTTCTGGTCCTTGAAAACTTTGCTGGTCTTTGAAAACTCCAGGCCCTTTCTTGTCACAAAGTCTTGTTATTTGCTATTCCCTTTGCCAGGTAGGCTGTTTCCAAGATTGCTTACTCACCTATTTAATTGCCTCCTTCAGCATGCATGCTAGCTCACTTTTCATGCCTGACTCTTTGCAACCCTGTGGACTGTAGCCTGCCAGGTTCCTCTGTCCATGGGATTCTCCAGGCAAGAATACTGGAGTGGCTTGCCATTTCCTTCTCCAGGGGATCTTCTCAACCCAGGAATCGAACCTGTGTCTCAGATCTCCTACATTGGTGGGCAGGTCCTTTACCACTAGCGCCACCTGCAGAGCCCCTTGCCTCCTTCAGGTCGTACCTCAAATATTACCTTCTCTGTTAGGCTTTCCCTAACTACTCATTTAAAATTCCAACTCTCTTCCACATCCTCTACCCCACTTGGCATATCTAATCTCATTTTCTCTCCTTATTTGTATCCAAATTATATGTTACTATATGACATTTATATTTACTTGTTTATGACCTTTTTCTTTCCACTAGAATATGAATGCTACAAAGGCAGAAATTTCTGTCCTATGTGCTCATGAACATATTCTAGCTGCCTAGAAGAGAACATGATAAAGTGTAATATCTCTTTATTGAATGAATTAATTCATTAATAAGGGCTATGAAGAAGTACGAGTTACTTTAGAGCCTATAATAGGTGAATTTAACAACGTCGTAAAAGTTGAGAAGTTTCTTGTAAAAGTGTATTAGCTAATTTCTGAAGAATAAAGAGGCATTATCCAGGAAAATAGAGAAGGAACAAAGATTCCAGATATTAATAACAAAATGAACAAAATATCCTGAGGTGAGAGGCAAAACCCACCTTGCAACTGTGAGGACGGAAGAAAGTCTAAATGGCTGGAGCACTGAGAAAGGGATGACATGAAATGGGATGAGACTGCAGAGCTAAACTGCAAGATCTTTGCAAGCACATTTAGGATCTTATCCTAAAAGCAACGGGAGATCGCTGACAATGAGCATGGAATCCCAAGAACTTTGTGTGTATATGTTTTAAAAGAACTGCTTAGGCTGCAACATAGAAAATGTTTGAAAGTTGACAGGAATGAATAGAAAGAGAATACTATGGTAGTGATTCAAGTGGCCCGCATGAGAAATGACAGCAACTCAGACTAGGACGGTGGCATGTCCCAGGTCTTTTGAACCTTCCTCTTTCTTTCTTCTGCCATTCCAGTTTCTTTGGTTCACTACTTTAACCTCAGGTTTTACAACCCCAGAGTATTTACTTGAGCCTTGCCCTCTTCTTTCAACAGGGAAAATTTTAAAATGAAAAAGCTTCACTCCACCATCTCTTGCCATGCACTCACATGATGCCTGTTCCATTCAACATAAACACTTTCCACTGATTTTGTTTATTTGTGTATTTATTTCAATCATTTGGTTGACTTTCATGATGATGGTAAATGTGTCAGGAGGAACGTTCTATTTATTTTGATATCTCCAGTAGTTGGCACATTGAAGATCACAATAATTCTTATTGAATAAATGAAAAATTAAATCAATTGCTGGTTTGCAAACACAAAAATTATTCACAATGTTCTTCTTGCTGCTGCTCCATAGACATCACAAATTTTAGAGGGATAGAGGTCTTTACTTATGGTCAAAGTATACAAGCTACAGATTAAATAATCTATTAGTGTTTGCATGTGCACCTGAAGCTCAAATATACATATGTATAAATAGACATCTCAATAATACATAAATATATTTAAAATGTCCAAATTATATGAAGAAAATAACATATTTGGGGAGCAATTTGTGTAAATAATTTTCAAAACAGTTCTGAATGACTGCAAGTGGGACACAGTGAAATGTTAAATTATTAAAAGACCCCTAAAATGTTCAAAAGATTTCATGTAGACTTCCCCAAATTCCCTGACTCCCCAGAGAACATATGAAGTATTATAAGATGTTGAGTCATTAGGTTCAATTGCAACTGTAATTGAATGGTGGCAGAATCTTTTACACGAAAGACGTTTAATAACCTACACTGACCCTTAGCTACTGGAAGCATGAATTGAATTGTGTCAGCTAAAAACAACACACACATATGCACATACAGATTAATCTATCTCCATCCCCCCCCACATTAATTCAATATTAATAAAACTAAATATTTATAAATAATTAAAAGTATGAATGAAATTACATGGTAAGTCATGAAAAGTGAGAAAAGGTTTTGATGGGCATATTGAAAAAGAATTTTCAGTTACATATGTTTCATGATGGTATCAAAGGTTAAACAGTGCCATTTAAATGTTTTTCTTTTCTAACCTCCCTTCCAACTGTGCAATTTTCCTGAAGCCATATAATTTTAAACAGATCACTTTTCAGAAAAGTCGTAAGCAGATCATAATTCAAACCGAGCGACCAGATTCTCCTAACATCTGATTATTAAAGAAGTCAGTAATTCAGTCCCATATCACGAATGCTTTACATGTAGTTTTGTACACGATTAGAATGGCTTTTAAAAGTACTGTTCTTGGAAAGAGACATGGACATTGCTTCCAATTTGTGAAATTACAACACCTGCTAACCAGAATGATTTTGTCATAAGAAACATATTGTAAACAAAGCACAGACTTAGAATGAAAAGACAGTTCATTTGACATTCCATTTTACATAAATACATGGAAAATAAGAAATATTGACTTAAAAAATGGCCAAAAAAATCTGAATTGCAAAGGACATAAAGATAGATCTTAAACCAAGTTATTAAAAGATTAGAAACAAAACTTACAAATAAGCGAAAATGTCCTATATACCTATGATATTTAAGATATGTATGCAAATAAAATCTCAAATTTATGTTCACTGTGTTTATTCCAAATAACCTTTTTTTTCTCCATCAAAAAAAGAGTAAAAATAAAATGGGGAATAACTTCTGCTAAAACATGTCAACTAAAACAACTGATACCAATAAAGACACTTAAAAATGTGTATTATTTTCCAGAAACCATATGAAATTATCTGGTTCAATGTCTAAACAAGTTATAGAGTTCCCCTGTCTTTCCCTTTTTGGTTAATTCAAGCTATTTTGAAGAATTATTCTCTTATCATTACATCTAAACCTCAAAGCATTTGTATCCTTGAAGATGTCAAGTAAGGAAAGTATTATCATGAAAATCCAGTTTTGCCATATTGTTGCTTACACCAAAATATAATAAAGAAACATAACAACTCACCTGCAAAATTGCTGAATACCGAGAAATTCTCATGATTCCAGTTACCTAATTCATCTTTCTCACACTATATAATCCAATTCTGTTGCCATGGCCAAGATATCTTATACTAGTGATATTATTCTAACAGAACACATCTTGAAATTTATAACATTGACAAAAATCTTCTCATGTGGTCTTTTTTTCTGTGAACATGAACTCTTTCAATTGTCTAACGCTCCATGTTTGGAACCATATTAATGATTTCCAAGATATAATACTGTGTTCTACATTTCTTGTAGTTTATGAAGCAGCAAAAAAAAAAAAAAAATTATATCTTTGTTCTGGGAAGCAGCAAAGTAATAGTTAGTGCCTTCACCACCAAATAATAGCAGGGTGGACCACAATATTCTACAATAAAAAAGTAACCCAATAAAAAGGTAATCTCACAGTATTGCTGGGAGTGGCTGAAGACAGAATTCCAGTGTGGTACATTTCTCCATGTACCTTAATGCTTTTAAGTGTCATCACCAAGACTTCATTCACAGCACAAGGAGTTCATGGATAGCTTTCTCGCGGCACTCTTATAATGAAGGAAGGAAGAAAGGTTGGATATACTCATTTCTTCCTCTATTTCGGGGAACTTTTAAAGCTTTCAACAAGAATATATCCTTTAGAAATATAAAAGGCATCATGTTCTTTCTTTCCTTTAAATATATAAGAAAGACAAAAATATAAGAAGAAAAAAGATGAACAAAATGGGAATATTTTACGAAAATTTTATAAACAGTATTCATTCTGCTGATGTAGGAGCAAGTTTAGAATGAAAAATGTTTTTATCGTAAAAAAATTAGACTTTCAGGATCATATGCTGATTATTTAAAATCTCACAAATAAAAATTTGTTCATGGAAAAAGAGATCTTTTGAATACTAAAGTCCTTTATTCAACAACACAGAAATTTCACAAAAACAACTTTACTGGGCAAATTGAATGTGTTTTTTTTTTTAAGTTTTTTTTTTTTTTTTACAGTTTTGTACATGCCCCATAAGTAATTTTCTTTAATAAATACACTGTTTTCCAAAACTGCTTTTTTAATAATTGCACAAGCATACATACACCTTACACAAATATCTATTAGAAAATTTAATAGATAACTGCACAGTTCAGAATAGGAGAACACTGTGAAAGGAGTACATTTTGTGGCCCATGTTCCTGAAATATCGCTGACTTCCTTGCAATTGTGAAAATGAAATCCCTCCTAACATAGTAACTGTCTTTTATTCACTAGGAATACAGATCTCAGTGTGAAACTGCCAAATTTAATAAAAACAAAATTTGAAACATTTAGCTGTTACATGAGAACCAACTGTGTGATATCACTGTGAATCTAGCCATGATCAAAGACCCACAATGGTTTTTTGCTGAACATATTTGCCCCTGAAGAGTGTGTTCATTTAACTGCTTTCTTTTCCTCATTATTTGATTACAGACACTATCAGCTTAACGACTATATGCTTTAGTATTAATTGTGCAACTTACATGCCAGGGGTTCTGAATGAAAGGA
Source organism: Ovis canadensis (assembly GCF_042477335.2). Classification (NCBI taxonomy): domain Eukaryota; kingdom Metazoa; phylum Chordata; class Mammalia; order Artiodactyla; family Bovidae; genus Ovis; species Ovis canadensis. The sequence goes on along the minus strand of NC_091250.1, from coordinate 36,774,663 downwards.
AGGGAATATTCCTTTCTTTTAGTGACTGCTTAATATTAATTCATAGGAAGTCTTCCATCTCTTGCTTCCTATGAATGTGTTAAGAAGAAGAAAGTTGGGTGTTGGGAATTAAGCAACAGGAGACACTTTTATATATCCTTACCCTGGGGGAAGCCTATTACTGTTCTCCCTCCCAAGAATGGACACGTTTCTAGTTTGTAAATATGCCCTCCACTTGTGCACAGACAGGCGGAATCCATCAGAAAGCCACTTTGGGTTGAAGGCCTGGAAAGAGAGAGATTTGCACTCTGATGCTCTTGTGATATTAGGGTGCTGAGTGAGAGCTGACAAAGGGATGGGGCCCCTGCACTACATGGCAGCAGCCCAAGGACTTTCCATAGTCTTCCCAGACGCTGACGCACGATGGCAGCTCCCCACCTCCACCTCCACCTCTGTACGTGACCTCTCACACAAAGTTTTTTATTCGGCTTATCTGAGATGTAATTTTTATGTTGTAAAGATAGCCCACATGACCTACAGCTGATTGCTATCTTCTGAATTTTCTTGATTCTGAATATGAAACATACACCAAGGAATTTTTTAAAGTTACACTTCATTGGTATTTAAGAATCAAGAAAAGTGTAAATCTTTCAATCACTCCCTCAGTACTGCTACGATATGCTTTACAAGTTCTCAATACATGAACTTACGAGGGAGAAAACTGAGAGGAGGCCAGAGGAATGATACGTTTCTTCAGCATCACCAAAGGGAACCTTATATGCACCCTCGATTACATAAATAGCTTAACCCAAAACATTAAAAAATGGGTGGTTGAAAAAAGAACAACATCAGGAACAAAAACACGTAAGGAATTCAAGAAGAGCTGCGCTTCTCCATATCAATAATTAACAGATTATTTCATTAAAAAATTGAATTCACATGTAAAAAATCACATTTCACAATATACAAACTCATTAATTCTTTAAGGAAACAAATAAAAACACATCAAGACATGCAATACTAGCATGTATTTTAGACTCACAGTACATTGTGATGAGATCTTCATATGTTATCATATGCCTAATGCAACCGAATAAAAGTTTGTTTCAATTCTGTAATAACAATGATCACTTTCCTAAAAGCAAAGCAAGCTTACCATTCAAGTGTGAAAGTAAGTTTTCACTTACTCGTAATTCATTAGCAAATTGGTTTTTAAAAAAGTCAAATAAAATTAAAAATGGAACAAGAAAGAACTCATATAGCTCTTATTGGTCCCACAGCAGAAATAGAAATTCTAACTAGAACCTTCAAAGGAATATACATCAAGTAGAAAGCTATCTCAAAATGAATATACAGCACGTTTTACTTTGCGATCATATAATTTTCTTCTCTAAACATGGATAAGTGTAATACATAGTGAATTTTCCTCAAAACGGCTATTTGACAGTAGCTGTAGACCTTGTATCCATACTCTAGGCAAATTAAGTCATTGTTTCTCACATTGGCATTTGCAAGTACCTTCTCCCCGCCCCCCCTTGCCAGCACTTTAGCAATGAAGAGCTCCTTCTGCTTTTAAAAAACCTCCTCTGTCTGTATTTTTTCCCATTCAAGACTATAACTAGCCTTTTAAAATTATTCATCTGCTAGTCTTTCTAAAACTTTACAGTTCCTTTCATCACCCTCTGTCTTCGCAAGTTATTTTTCTTCACCTGATCCATGTTGCTAAGTTGTCAGCAGGTCAATGGATGTCACAGGCTAAAACAGCTGGATAGTGACTAGAGTACAAAAAGATAGAGTAATATGGCAACTTGCATACTCTATGTGTTTTTGCTAAACTGTCTTATTTCTGAAGCTGAAAACAGGCTTTATAATTTGCAGGGGGAAAAAAAGAGAGAGAGAGAACTAAAACTCTTAGGGATCAGGCCATCATAAACATTTGTCCTAACGGGCCAGCCTAAAGAACACTGACTGCAGAGGAAAACCAAACATTATGAGAAAAGGGAGCTCAGGTCCTATGAAGCATTAGCTCCTTTTGTTTGGGGGCTGTTTGCATTTATGGAATTCCATAGACTGTGGCCGTGCCTTCTCAGGAATGGAAGCACCCGGGGATGGTGATGAGAATGGGAATGGGGACCATGGAGCATTTCATGGAGGGCCTCGGGGAAGGCCACGGTCTTAACTGGGAGGCTGTGAGAAAGGAAGATCAAAAGAGATTTAACAGCCTCACTTCCATGAATGTGTTTCACTCTTTTGAACTTAAAAATGTACCCAGCCATGTCTCGATGTAGGAGGCCTTTATGTAATCAAATTTTAAAACAAAACTACACTTTTAATATCATACATGGAATTTAAACAATTGGATATTTTTATTAAGTGTTTTTTTTTTCTACCAAAAAAGAAGCAGAAAAACAGGCAAACAAAAAAATACATACAAACAAAAAAAAGCCCATGTTGGGCTGGGGGGAAAAGAAATGTCAGTCGTGAATTTCACCCCTAAGATATGATACTCTAGCCTGTATCCTAGAAAACACTGTTTAAAGAAAGAACAAAAAAGTTATACAACAGATTCTGCATGTTTCAACTACTCTGAGTACTCCATGTTACAGTGCCACCCAAGACAAGTCAACTACACTAAGGATTTGGGAGGTATACCCTTCTGTACAGCTCGTTTGTAAGCAATGCAAGTGCATAACCACTACTCTAATATAGTGCTCAAAAGATTAATTGAAACTTTCCTAATATCTTCCCCTCTTAGAACAATACAACTGAAGGTAACTGCTGGATGCATCATCATCTTTTAGTCTTGTAAAACTTGGCATCAAGTCTCTACGGAAAGATGCATGGCAAAACACGCCACTGTTGTTGCTGCTCCTAGAAACAACTGGCAAAAAAATATTTAAAGCTAAAATTTATTGCTCCAGATTTAACTCGCAGAACCGGAGTGTTGTGAACAAACTGTTAATCTCCATAGATGCTCAGACATGATTGTCTTCTTGTGTCTAAACACACAAAATACAAGCTGCTATCTGTACAGTTTACAGTACTGAAACACATATATTTGAAAATGAAGTATAGATATGTACTTTGCAAAGATACATGATTTTACAGCAGGGGTTTACCCAAACTTATTTTTTACAGCCACTTTCAAAATAGACAACAACTTCACTAGGATAGCTAAATTACATCAAAGAAAGAATCAGTGTATTGAAAGTAAACAGACTGGCCAATTCCCCAAGCTCCCAGATTATTTTTATATGTCTTTTTTTTATCCCCCCGCCTTTTTTTTTGAAGAAACCCCTATACATAAAATGAAAATAATATCTGGATATTTTCTTCAGTGGTGGACTAAGCAGTTTCTTAAAACAAGACATTAGTTTGCCCTTCACTTCCAAATGCCTTGAAAATAAGATATACTACTGCTTTAAAAGAACCATCGGAATGCTTCAGCGCTGGGAACAGGTGTTCTCTATAAAAAAAGAGCAAGAAAACAAGTTAAGCTTTCTTTCTACGCCAATATAAAATTAGATTTTCTCCTTTACACTTCAACAATATTTCTAGTCAGCAATACACAAATAATGACTTGCATATTTCAACATTTAATAAAAAATAAATGTTTAATCTTAGAATATTACAAAAATTAGAATATTGAATTTAATGCTAATTTACTAAATATAATGATTAAAACACACTGATCTAAAAAATAGAAGAAACACAGTTTAGAACATGGATGCAATCAGAAGAAAGGGGAATGTACAAACTACTAAGCAATAGGTGGAAGATCAGCCAGCAAGTGTACTTAAAATTTGTATCTGCTATATACGCAGCCTATGTAAGGCTGATGTTTCAAATTTAGTGAAATAATTTCTTCATTCTGGAGAATTTCTTTTATGACAGGACAATAACAAATGTAACATCAATACTACTTCTATATTTGACTACTAATGCTAAACATTCCTAAATATAATCGGATATGAGCTATACTGAAAAATATACCTCTATTTTAAAATGTCCGCATTTGCAACAAATTAATGTCATATACACAAAACAAACTTACAACTAACCAATGACACTTAATAGAGCAAAAGTATCTTTTTGCACCAGAAAAATACTATAGTTTTCCAATGGAGTAACAGGCAACACTAAACATATGAGCAATTCTTTTAACGAGAAGTTTACAGTTACTATGGGCATTTTGCTAGATAAACAGTAGTTAAGCTGTCAAATTTTCCTTTATATATTAACATTGCAGTAGTTCACCATTCCATACCCTTCTTTATAAAACAGAGTCACATGAGAATACATTGAAGGTACATAAGGAACAACTGTTGCTGCTGCCGCTAAGTCGCTTCAGTCGTATCCAACTCTGTGCGACCCCACAGACGGCAGCTCATCAGGCTCCCCCGTCCCCGGGATTCTCCAGGCAAGAACACTGGAGTGGGTTGCCATTTCCTTCTCCAATGCATGAAAGTGAAAAGCGAAAATGACTAGCTAAGAGTAAATCTTGATATGGGGCAAATGAAAAACTTCCTTTTCTTCCTTAGACCTGTCCAACAAACCTATGGAGCCTATAAGATAGCTGCTCAGGATGAATAGGTATATAAATTGGAAAGTTGAATATTACCAAAATATCTAGGAGGTATAAAAGAATGCACTCACACACACATACACTCCTTGTAAACACGTCTTAAGACAGTGTTAACAGCACCTGAATTTTCAGAAAATATATAAAAATTCTACTACAAATACTCTTTAATGATCGAGGTTACCTTTTACTTTTTCATATATGACTCATTAGGTTGACACAATCCTGCCATAGAAATGTCATCTAAAAATTAAACTATTAATTGATTAAGATTCAAATGAGAATTTAAATGAATAAAATAACCATGCTGGCTATCTGCATTAAAAAGGATTTTAAAAAACTGTTCTCATAATCAATACCATATACGTCACAATGAATGTGTTAAGAACTAACACTATCTAATTCAAAATTGCATATATGTATACAGAAAATATTTAGCTTGTGAAGTATTTTCTAAAAGCACAAACAAAAAGGTCCAGGTGTGGAGAAAAGGGAACCCTCTTACACTGTTGGTGGGAATGCAAACTGGTACAGCCACTATGGAAAACAGTGTGGAGATTCCTTAAAAAACTGGAAATAGAACTGCCTATGACCCAGCAATCCCACTGCTTGGCATACACACTGAGGAAACCAGAATTGAAAGAGACACGTGTACCCCAATGTTCATCACAGCACTGTTTATAATAGCCAGGACATGGAAGCAACCTAGATGTGCATCAGCAGATGAATGGATAAGAAAGCTGTGGTACATATACACAATGGAGTATTACCCAGCCGTTAAAAAGAATACAATTGAATCAGTTCTAATGAGGTGGGTGAAACTGGAGCCTATTATACAGAGTGAAGTAAGCCAGAAAGAAAAACACCAATACTGTATACTAATGCATATATATGGAATTTAGAAAGATGGTAACAATGACTCTATATGCGAGACAGCAAAAGAGTCACAGATGTATAGAACAGTCTTTTGGACTCTGCGGGAGAAGGTTCAGGGTGGGATGATTTAAGAGAATAGCATTGAAACATGTATATTATCATATGTGAAACAGATCGTCAGTCCAGGTTCGATGCATGAGACAGGGTGCTCAGGGCTGGTGCACTGGGATGACCCTGAGGGATGGGATGGGGAGGGAGGGTCAGGATGGGGAACACATGTACACCCATGGCTGACCCATGTCAATGTATGGCACAAACCACTACAATATTGTAGAGTAATTAGCCTCCAATTAACATAAATAAATTTTTAAAAAAGGTCCATTGGTCCCGTAAAAATAGTACTTATTGATACTATAATCCTTATTCCTCATAGTTTAATATGTCTTCCTCTTTCCAGTTCACTATGCATACCTGGATCCCATCATTTGACTTGGCTGAGGAGAAAAACCCTTTACTACTTTTACAATTACCTTTTAAATGATACATGTAATTATATGTTCTCATGACACATATTTAATCATTATTAAAGGTACTTATGAAATTATAAGAAAACATTTATTCATCCTAATATTCATAATTTACAACACACATATATAAGCAGTAAATGAAAACTTAGTTTACACCAGATGCTAACTTGCTGCCCGATGCCAACTAAGAATACATTTTATATAAGTATGCATACTTATATAAATGTAGTCATTTTTAACAAGATAAGTTAGATCCAAGCATATCCATGCATTGCAGAATCACATATGAAAAATAAACATGTGCATATATATTCATATATATTCACATTTATGTGTACAGTATATGACATAGAGATGCCAACTTGCTCTCAGATGCCAACTGGAAACAAGACTCTAAGTATATACTTATATATCTTGTATCCTGATAAACATATATGTTCATGAAGATAAACAGAAGAAATATATATGGAGCACATTTTTTAAATAAGATGAACTCCTTATGCCTTAGTTTCATTTTTAAATCCTTCTTCCAACTCTTGGCTCTTCCTGTGTCCCTCTCCACCACTCAATTTTATTTGCAATATTTAGAAAAAGCAAGCTTTATAAGACGCCACCTGCAATCAAAGGTCATGGTTGTAAAGAAAAAGATAATCACTTCTCAATGCTTGCTAGCACTAAAAATTAGATAATGCAAATGTGAGGAGGGCTTTCCAGGTGGCACAGTGGTAAAGAATCTGCCTGCCAATGCAGGAGACTCAAGAGATGTGGGTTCTATCCCTGGGTCAGGAAGATCCCCTGGAGTAAGAAATGGCAACTCACTCCAGTATTCTTGTTTGGAAAATTCCATGGTCAGAGGAGCCTGGAGGGTTACAGTCCATAGGGTCTCAAAGAATTGGACACGACTGAGCACACACACATGCTGCCTGACAGGCAACTGGGAGAGGAGCAGAGAGATTGTTCTCTTTACTATCATTACCAGTCACAAAATTGCACACTGATGTGTATATATTAGTATGTATACAATTTTGAGACTGGTATGTATCTCCAAACAATTCGTTGCTAAAGAGGAAGGGAAAAGGTAAGCAGAGATGCTTCTTTTATAAATTATTTCTCCCTTATATAAAAATCTTTGAGGTCGAACCCTAAAATGACTAGTTGGGAAATCACCTAAAATGTTTGAGAAAATTTAGGAAAACCACAGGTGCATTAATTGGAATAAATTTTCAAGGCATTCACCAGAAACTCGAGGTGAGGCTTCTCTGTTTTATTTCAGGGTGAAAAAAGGTAACAAAACTCTTCAGTGTCCCACAAGCCATACAAAAAGAATGGATGTATATCTAGCCTCCTACCCAATCTTCACTGGGATCATTGGAAAATTCCTTATGGCCTGGGCTGAATTTTTTTCAACCAGGACGGGTTAGTAAACTGTTTTCACAGGTAAAATATTGGGTTTAACTATGGGTTCTTATGAAGTCTGTCCTAATTTGGGGCCATAATGAGGTCATCTTTTTGTAAGAGGACTTCTATTTTAAATGACTGGGGGACTCAGCATAGCAATGTGGGGGATTAAGCACCCTGACCAGCTCCCATTGGGTTATATAAATTCAAGAGTCCCAGTTGGGGAGTCACACTGTTGATGAGATTACAGTGACTTTCTGGATCTCAGTGATGCTTGCAGGAAATCGTTATCCCTTATCGGGAGTAATAGAGAAGCCAGATTCCCCAGGAAGAGAAAGGAACAGGGAGTTAACGAATAGAATTGAGTTGATCAGCATTGTTTAAAGCAGCCTTCATGGCTCACACAGGTGCCAACATTGACAAACAGCAATCTTGCTCCCAGGAGACCTGGGGAGAAACCTGCAGCCCCTAGTTCTCCTTCCGGGACTGCTGTGAAGTATGTCAGGGGAATTCATCCCTACACGTGCCAGACCAGAACGACCTTCAGATTTAAAGGAAAGATGGTGATGATGACCCTATATGCGAGACAGCAAAAGAGACATAGATGTAAAGAACAGTCTTTTTTGGACTGTGGGAGAAGGCGAGAGTGGGATGATTTGAGAGGGTAGCGTTGAATCGTGTATATTATCATATGTAAAGCGGATCGCCGGTCCAGGTTTGATGCATGAGACAGGGTGCTCAGGGCTGGTGCACTGGGATGACCCTGAGGGATGGGATGGGGAGGGACGTGGGAGGGAGGTTCAGGATGGGGAACACATGTGCACCCGTGGCTGATTCATGTCAATGTATGGCAAAAACCACTACAGTATTGTAAAGTAATTAGCCTCCAATTAAAATAAATGAATTAATTTTTTAAAAAAAGAAGAAAAGATGCTCCTCACTGATCATCAGGGAAATAAAAATAAAAAGGAATGCCTTCTGTTCTCCTAAGTAACTTTAAAAAGCAAATTGAATAACATAACTGTGTAATCCATGCCTAAATACATTTTACATTTACTTCTTTTAAAAAACTGAATACAAAAAATTATCAATATATCTCTGGCAGAAATATATATCAGTTTGATTCTTATTAAATCAGCAATGAAGAAACTATTAAATGACCTAAAAACCAACAGACATCCCCAAAGCTGCTACCTTAAGAATTTGAGCATAATTTTCTCTTTTGGTGCTTGCGAGGCAGTCACATGAACTGTGGTGTCTTTAGGTTGGACACACATCTATGTACAAGCAAGCGTGTGAGGTCGCTTCAGGTGTGTCTGACTCCGTGCAGCCCTATGGACTGTAGCCCTCCAGGCTCCTCTGTCCACGAGATTCTCCAGGCAGGAATACTGAAGTGGGTTGCCATGCCCTCAAGGGGATCTTCCCCACCCAGGGATTGAACCTTTGTCTCTGGCATCTACCTGCATTGGCAGGTGGGTTCTTTACCACTAGCGCCACCTGGGAAGGCCCACACATCTACATATTCTTGTTTAAAATATGTTCAGTCCAATAAAAACTCATCTCCTAAAAGCTGAAATTGAGTATCTGTATCTTCATACATATGAGTTTATATGGGGTTGGCTATTCATGTCTAGCCAGATACGTATGTAAAATTTGCACTATTCAGGACACCAAACAAAATGAATCACTTTTAATAAAGCTAGATACACGTTTTCAAAGACCATATAAAAGACAACTCGATGTTGAAATTTACTTCAGAATGCATGAAAGTTATAAATTGAGATATAATTAAGACATTAGCAAATTCTACAACTAAAGTTAAATATATCTTTCCAATATGTATTCATGTAGTTTCTGATCCAAAGACTCAGTGGTTCACCCAGGCCTTCAAAACTCTGCTGTGAAACAGGGTGGCTTTAATACAATACATTCTAAGCTGAAGTCAGTATTTTGGGGTACTCTTATATTCATCAAAAATTTCCTTTTTCCCCATTTAGTATTAATTGAAGAAGCATTAATCATCCAGCCATTTTCCCATCCCCATATAATAATGGGAAGTATGCTTTTTCCACCCAAAAACAAAGCAATTTCAAACTGCAGTTAGTCAACACAGCCTCTTCTAAACTCTTTCGAAGTGTTGTTTTCACTGTGAGAAGCCCCACTATAAGTTTATTAAACTTCTGAGCATCTAAGTCCTTGAAACCAGAACCTCTTACTGCATTGGATTTTTCTCTTTGCAATAGAACTTGAAAACCTTAATGAATCACTGAAATTTTGCAACAGGAAATACATAAATAAATATGATAAAGAATACTAAGGCTCATTGTTTGCCTTTAGATATTTGATTATATTTTGTTTTGGCTTCATATGAAACAAACTTTGGAGTGCTGTGGATGGAAAAAAGGAAAAGAAATCCTGATGGTAAAAAAAAAAAAACACTACTTTTTCTGATTTGATTCATAGAGAATGCTAAAATATCAAATCATATAGGTTCTTCATTTTTGTGCTGACAAAATTTCAAAACCTAATTGGAGAAATGGAAAATCATTTTATATATACTGTACAATATTGTGAATGTGAAAACGCACGCACATGCATGTAATTACAAATGTGTATGATCAGTAAAAATGGCCTAAAATTATACCTAGTAAATGTTAGAGACTTTCAAATATTTTAGGCAAAAATATTATTCTATATCCTATTTATAAATAGTATATTTAAAAGATCATAATCCAATAACTATAAGAATTATTAGCAAGCACAAGTATAGCATAGGTCAGTTAGTTTGACAGAACAAGTAATTTATGATAAATGATAAGCTCACAGTCCAGTAATTCACTGTTACTGTAAGAAAGAAACTTTATATTTAAATAATAATATCAATATTTCAATAATTCTAATGTTTTAAGATATATGGATTAATATAAGTATACAATGTTTCCATATTTTAAAGTACACCTTCCTCACTTTCTCTTTTTCTCCTGTTATAAAATGTATGTGATATCTATCAGATTAATTTTTCTTATAATTCAGATTCACTTATAACTGTATAAATCTTTGGTATACTCACACCTTATTTTGGCCATGATCCAGATATTAATTAAAAACACCTATCAAATGCCACTAACTGGAATATTAGACCCCTCTTTAAAAGAGAGAAATGCACCAAATAAGTAACTGCATAACTTTTATGACCCGAAATTTTGGAGGTCTTAATCATGATTATAAGGAGCATTCCACATTTCTGGTTTCCACACTGACATCTGTGGCTAGGATTTCTCTGATTAATGGTGGAACCCAGAGATGGCTTTTTCATTAGTATTGATTCTGTGTGGTCTATTGCTCCTGCTACTCCCTATGCCTGGCAAATGTGAGGGCGCTTCCTTTTCCCTCCTTCTACAAGACCACCACCACCTTCCCCATCACCACTGCAATGGCATGACTTTAAACTTAGCTAACTTGTGTAAATGGACAGATGAGACTGTATACTAGGTTGGAAACGTACTAAATCAAATCAACCTGGTAGTTAAACCAGTAAGAAAGACAACTGTCCAAAGGGAGATGTGTGTATGGGGAAAGAGTGGGTTGGTAGGAAGAACAGTAACAGTTTGACACCAAGATTCAAACTGGCCTACAAGTGGCCAAAAATGCACCCACTTTTGGTCCTAGCATCTAACGTAACTACTTCAGGCGAGTGTCTTGATTAAAGCTGTAAAGGATCATATTTCAATTACTTTTGATAAAAACACTTCAAACCACATCCTTCCAATAATAAGTAAATTATTGTATTACACATAGGTAGTTTAGTGATTAAAATAACCTTGGATTTATAAAAATAAAATAAAATAGGATGATACAAGGATAAGCAGAAATAGGCAACGTTTTCAACAATCCAAAAATTTTAAAGATGTTTTTGAAAATTTATTTTAGATATTATTTTTCACTTACATATAGGAGGAAGTATGAAATGAAATGAAATTAAAATTGATATTTAAAAAGTGGAAATTAGATTAATAAAATCAATATTGTCAAGAATGACACATCTTTATGAAAAATATATATCCAAATAGATATGGTTATATAATAAATGACTCAATATATATATGAATATATAAATTCATATATATGGCAAAGCCACAAGTTAAATGATTCTATCTGCCCTCAAAATCACTGTACTGATTACTGTTGACTGCAACAATACATTTAGGTGAGATCACTGCTAATTATTGAAAAACCACCAATATTCTCTTCATGATCAACCTGTTGGGCAATTTTTTAAAATTTTGTTTTTCTTTTTAAAGCAGACAGTGAACTATCTCCTCATACTGAAAAGAAGAAATATTCATGTGAAATGTGAAGAAATGGGAGGTCACTTAAAAAATTAAGAGGTGATTTTTAAAATTCAAAAGTTATGATTTGGACAGCCTCTAACTTACATTCAAGTAAAATACAACAGTTATACCTAATCTCTATAAAGAATTTAAATTATAGTTCCTCTCTTTGATTATTATAGATCTCAGAATTTGAGAAATATTATTTTTTCTATATTACATAAAATCCAAAAAGAAGTTTAATAGAAAGTTTAGACTAAAAGATCTGTAGTGTTTTGAATGTAGCCACTTCACTTGGTTCAGAATCTTCTATGACAGAAACCCAACTGCTGAGATAGATCCAGCCTAGAAATCAAAGCAGGTTTTATGTCCATTAATTACTTAGAGGAATTTAGGGAAAATGCCAAACATTTCATAGTCATTAGATGTTATCATTAAAAAAAATGTACTTGGTTAAAATTATACTTCTGAGAATCACATGTTGCTTTTAGAGTTTTTCTTTAAAAAAAGTTTATTTAATAACTGCAGTTGATGTTATATCAGAAATTTAAATTTCACAGTTACTTTGATGTTTTGGTTTCTTTCCTTAATTTTCTTTTTAAATAATAAAATTAAGAGGTACATAGTCAACAATTATAATTTAATCAATTTATTACATGTTACCTCTTTGGAAATGCATTTTAGTTAATCTCCATCATTAAGAGGACACACACTCTTAAGCATCCTCTACTAACAGGGTACCAGCATATCTTGTGCTGAGCAAGTCCTTAAAAGTCAAATTTCTCCTCAGGGATTTTCAATGTACTACTTATTTTTCTATGTGTATCACGTATGCTCTACCTTCACGCACACATAGTCACAACTGCATAGTTAACTAACTAGCAGTGTAAATTAACAAGCCTAACATTTTTCAGGCATAGGATTCATAAGACATAATTAATATTCTTTCATCAATTTTCTGGGGTCTTTTCTATATGCACAATTCTGTATTTTCCAGGAAGTTCTCTGAATTACCACTTAAAAATTACCCTGCCAATTTGAACAGTTGGTTGTTTATAGATGCTGAATGGCCTCTATCTCCCTAAACTCCTTCATCAATTTGAGCATTAGTTTTCCCATCCTGTCATTTCAATGTTTCCAACTGCAGACTTGATCAAGTTACTCTTAAAGAGAAATTAGAAGGAAAAAAAAAAAATCTAATCAGTTTACAGGAAACTATTTTTTCCACTAAGGTAAATGAAAAGAAATGATGCTGAGTGTTTCTGGTGAATCTAAGCCAAACTCGTGGCATCCTTCAAAAAAGTTTGAGGCATTAACCATTCCTACTAATTTCTTATTTAAACCAGACTCAAGAAGATGACCTTGAACATGACAGTCCTTTCTGCCACAATGCTCCTTTCTTAGTTCCCTTTAATCTGTAACACTACAGTCTGCCTGCCTCCCTCCCTTCCTTCTCTTCTTCCTTTCAACATGGCCCTTTCCCTTATTCAGGTCATACAATGGTTTCCAGTATTCTATAAAATACATTTGAAATAACAAGTCATACTGTACATTCTCACTGTGTTCAAATATTCAAGGCAAGTATTTCTTTTCTTTTCTTATTCCTTGAAAAATTCTGGAGTACTAATAGAAGATAGTAGTATACCACATAACCACATGAGGTAGCTAAGTAGAAATCACAACTGCACAATGTGTTTCTTATCTAGATCTGGGAAGAACTAAGCCAAGGGTGAATCAAGGAATTCAAGGCTTTTAAATAGGTGTGAGACTGCATTCAGAGTTTTCTAAAATTATAATCATATCTTTGAAATGTGTCCATTTTGTGCACTGAGAATAAAGAATGTAATTAGGAAGCTAAGTGTCTTGGATGAAAGAGTAAGATGTAGAGTTATGGAGTTACATGGATATTTTAAGAAGGTAATTAGAAACAAAGAAAAGTTTGAGTTCTTTAAGCCAAGGTGTATATACGTGTATATGTGTTTCACAGCGCTTGCTTACAAATCTTAGAAAAATAATGGTTCCTTAGTTCAGTTCAGTCACTCAGTCATGTCTGACTTTGTGACCCCATGGACTGTAGCACACCAGGCTTCCCTGTCCATCACCAATTCCCATGCTCAAACTCATGTCCATTGAGTTGGTGATGCCATCCAACCATCTCATCCTACCTAAAGATATTGGGAATGGAACTTATCAAGGGTTCACCATATGTTAAGCATACACCATGAATTGATAAATCTACCTCATATGTACAGACCTGCCTGAGAGAAAACACACTACTTACAGAAACACAGTTCCATTTTACCCTTTATCTTGTTAACATCATTCCATTTACAAACATAATTTCTTTCCTCACTACATATCTGTTCAGTAGAGTTGTTGCTGTCATTAGAGTTTTTCAAACTTTTTTGACTGCAACCAAGTTAGAAATAGATTTCACACAGCAGCCTAGAACAGGCACACACATTTATGTGCACACACATAATTAAAACAGAAGCTTAACATGTGCTCTTATTACATGTGATGCACTCATGTATTTCCTCCTCCACTCTATTCTACTTTCTAAAAATGCTGGCCATAAGCCAACACACTGGCCTCATATGCCACCAATGTGTTATCTACAAGTGCATGCCATGCAAATAACATGGACATGTGAAGAGCATCACATGAGGAAAACCGAAAACCACTCCACATCATAACACATTTAACAATAGAGAGATAGCAGTCTGATATAGAAGATCCAACATTTATAGCCTTTGGAATTTTAAAGGCTGGTGTTCTCTATTTTGCTTTTCAGGAGTGAAAATTAGAGCATACAACATATTTAGGGTTTGTTAGAAGATTCCACATCTCACTTCACATCCATCTACGTAGAACTGAGAATTTTATCTCTTTTGCTTTTTCTTGACTTCATTAAAACCAACCTTGACCTCATTTAACCTATAAATAAGACATTTACCATAGAGAAGTCTTCCCCCAGCACAGTTATTTATCTGCCACTGATTCACTGTCACTCATAAATCATCATTTCTACACAATTAAACTTGAGTCTATTATTCTTTAAAAAATTCATTTCATCTCCTTTCACTCTGTAAAGTTTTAGAGAAAATGTATCTTCTCTGTAATTTGCCAGATTTGCTGAACTATACAGAAATGCCCATGACTCTTCCTGATCTATAAATTTATCCCTTTCTTCTCTCATCCTACTTGATCCCTATCCTTTTGATACAATCAATCATTCAGAGGTTTTTGGGTTTTTTTAAGTCCTTGAGCAAGAAACAGCACTTTCAGCCCAGTTTCCCCGATAGTTTAACACTTTTGTTCATTTGCTCCAGAATGTCCTCTGAAACATGAACTTAGATGAAAATGAGACCCAAATAGGATCCCATTTTCCACCCATGTTGGATGTCTTCTTTCACTTACACTCTGAAATTATTCTACCAAATGTTTCAAAGGCATAAGTAAATATAATAACATCATCTAAAACACAATCTGTTTTTCCTTGTCTCAGAGTCAGCTGCCACTCCACTGAACTTGAGACTTCGCTCTGACTTCCAAACCAAATGTACTAAGTCAAGTATGAAAACATTATCTTCCCCTCTTTATAGTTTGCATTCTCGGCAAAACTTCTACAACTGCTGAAGCAAAGCAGACATCCATATCCTGTCTTTACAAAACTCCTTCCAGATAATGCATTGCAGCCTGCTTGCATATTCCTTTCTCCCTTGTTTTTAAAGCTTTCTTGGTTAGTATTTCAAATATTTTAAGACTTAACATTATTTTCTCCCAGAAAACCACCAGCCTTTTCTATTATTGCTCACTTTCTTCATTTCATAAATGCTCTCTTCTTAATAAGAGAAAAAGCTCTACATAGTTCACTTTTTAATCTCAAAATGTTTATCTACCTGTTTAATTTCCTACACTCACACACATACACACACATCCCTATCTTCTGAAACAAGAGTAACTCTACAATTTTTCAGTATTTGTTAAATACATTCTCCAATAAGAATTTGTGATAAGCATTTAACCATTTCTTACAATGATTTTCCTAAACTCACTAATGCACATTTAGAACAACTCCCTGTGTCTGCCCAAATAAAGACAAATAGCTAAACAAAGGTACTGAGTTGGTAAAGTCAAACACACCCCCCAACACACACACAATCTTATTAAAAGATATAGAAAGTAATGGCAGTAGTGTGCCTTTGGTGAGGAAGGAGGAAGAGCACTAAATTATCTAAATTGGCTCACCATGGTGACAAAGGTCACCAGGTAACCTGCGCAGATTTCCCAGGCTTTTGACAATACAGGTACAAGAACAAGGGAAACTTGTTTATCAGGTTTATCCCCTTCCAAGTGAAATCAAGCCAGAGCTTTGGTGAACTGTATGATTAAAACAAATATTCAGAAAACTCAAAATCACAAAATAATCGATCTAGGCTTTAATTCCTGAAAACAACAAATAACTTGCTGGTGTACAGAATTATCTGTAAATATAATCATCTTCTCTACTTTTTATTGATGACTTTAAATTAGGAATGAGAAATCATATAGCATCTTTCAGGATGCAGAGAATATGAACCTACATACAGTATCAAAGAGCTGAAACGAAGGTTGATATTGTTATGTCCATTTCGCAGCTGAGGAAATGTTCAGAGAAGTTATGCTGATGGAGCTAACATAGTTCCACTGGTAAGTTACCTGAAACTGGTAGCTCCTCCCACCACCTATCATCTAAATGTGACGTGGCCCAAATACAAATTTAATTATAAAAGAAATGAAAAGCCAAGAAACTAGTAGTATATTTTCTAAATAGAATTTATATTTGGTTTTGCATCAGCCAAAGAAATTTATCTTTAGTCATTAGTTCTCTGAAAAAGCAGTTGTTTGCTTTGCCACTGTCTTTTGAGTAAGAAACATACCATGAAATAAAGAGGTTAAATATCAAAAAACAGAAACAGAGATTTTCACAGGCTCACTCTCATATCTGGCTTTGGATTCTCCTGTTCTTGAAATAAATTAAGAGAAAGCCCTAAAGTTTCACAGAGGAAAAAATATTTTTCCTAATGTTTTAGAGTAGAAGTTAACAAGCCTGCTGGGATCCTCTTAGCCCCTGCAGAGCTAAGTCTTCAACATTATTAAATGGCTGTCGCATCTGAAGTATGGTGCAACATAACTCAATAAACAACAGAAAACATATGATGCCGGATGGAGGCAGGCTTTTCGATTACCCCGCAGAATAATTCAATTTCAGGACAGGTGTTTGCATGTGATGGAACAAGATGTGACTGAGGGACAAAACCACCCGTGTGCCCCTCCTCCAATTATTTGAAACTGCTAAGGATAACAGCATAAATGCTCAGTGAAAAAAGTATATTAAGAATGAACAGAAGCACTGCAGGACAAATAAAGAAATTAAATTATATATGCACAAAAATCTTCACAACTTATACCAATCCCACCAGAAAAGTACAAGTACTTTCTTAAAAACAAGTTTTGTTAAAAACAAACAAACTTTTTCTACAGTGCTCTGCTTCCCCAGCCAAGATCATCTGATATTCTAATCAGTGACTAAAAACTCACACTTATAAAATGACTTTACCATTACTTTGGATTCATTATTACTTTTCAAAAACTAATCTAAAAATAAGAAGAAAACTAAAAGAGAAGTAGTCCTTTCTCCAACTTGCATATTTACATGGGCCTTTCAATAAATCTTGAATTTAACCTATTGATTTAAGTAGTGATTTTTATATATGATGAATGAATTTATGTTAAACATTTTGTATAACTTGAATAAAAATAAACATAAGAAACTGAGCATATCCATGCTTGTGAAATGTTTGGATAGCAGGACATTTTGTTGTTTTTCCAAAGCAAAAATCAAAACTGAATTGTTTTCTAGTAAAAGTAAACGAATACAAGACCAATCTGACCAACTCAGACTGAACAGTAAGTTCTAGGAGCACCAACTACTTCCGAAGAGATTTTTTAAAGACACACTAAAACCTATTCCTGGGGAAAACTCCAATAATGTTTATGTTTATATCCAGAAGGAATATTCTACCAGCTTCTTCACAGTCACCCCGACATAGATCTTCAATCTCCAACTGTGTACTCTAGAGCAAATACGGATGAAAAGCCCATCACTTTTGACACACCTTTCAATTTTCAGTCTTACAGGCTATTTTTATAAATTGTCCTGTATTTGTCAATCTGTAACTCTGAACTGTGCCAAAATCTTAAGTATTCACCCAAAAACAGTTGACAAACAAAAATATGCAACAATGCTTCAGTAATCAATTAATTAAAAAGTTTAAAAATCAAGTAATTTTTATCTACTTCATCACTGGATACACTTTCCATTCTTGTTTAAAATATCCACATATTTTTATATGATTAAAGTCTAAAGTTTGTTTTTGTTCTTATTGGCTTCTGATTTTTTAAAAAAATTTTGCTTGGTGCTGACTGAATTTCAAACATTCTTATAGAATAATTTACAAATGCTTTTAATTTTTTTCATTTTACTATTCCTAATTGCCATCCAAAAGACTGCTTAGAATTTACGTGATGTTTGGATAGGAAAGGAAGTTATTTTCATTTAGGAATTATTTAAAAATGTGTGATTCTTTCAAAACAACTTTGACTACCTTGTACTAAACCTAGTGATGGAAAGAGAATCTCACTGGACTTGTATAATACTTTGCTGCGTTAGCTACAAATCTACTTTCTGACTTCAGCCAAAGCTGAACTTCTCTGTGCTTTTTTCTTAACATTTATGAAATTCTGCAACTTTTCTCTATGTTGTTTCTATCCTACATTCCAGTGTTAAGATATTATCATTTTGTTTGAATTTATTGAAAAATTTTCTCTTTCCTTTTAATAGCTATATATTTACATTTTCCAATCAAAAATATGTTTGTTTTTATACTGGCACGGTTCTGACTCTTCAATCTGAAAACCCATTTTTGAATTATGATATAAAAAGATAAACCACTATGTATCACAATTTAAGATATGAAACGTTCATATTTTACCTCTAGTTTTTTTTTTTTGGTCATCAACTTCAAGAACTTATATGACATGTTTAATTGGTGACCAGTTTCACTATTTGACCATACAGATTCTGAATCTGAGTGACACAACTATTTTATGTGTGTGTCTACAGGGCTGGTGTGTTGCGGTTCATGGGGTCACAAAGAGTCGGACATGACTGAGCGACTGAAGTGAACTGAAATAAACAAATGCATTTCTTTGGGTAGCATGTGTCACCTTCCTGCACAAACTGCAGTCAATGCTCTGTCCAGACTCCTACAATTGCCATTTGTGTGGTTGGGGCTCTGAGAACTTGACATCCTCCTTTAAAACACTCTTCTAAATCCAGTTATCAAGTGCAGGACAATACCTGGATGTTTTCCACCAGACCCCTTAGGAGCTTGACCTAACTTGTGGGAAATAATTTAGGGCCTGTACATTCAGCAGATAATTGAAAATAGAGAAAAGAAAAGAGAGGGAAAAAAGACTGTCTTTCTCCTGACTTTCCAGTTTCTCAGCCTCTTCACTCTCACATGCCTCTCCTACGTCCCTTGTCCAGCTCAGGGGAAGCATAGGTGGCGGTGGCATTGTGTGCCCAGCAGCAGAGAGCCAGGAGTGGGGGCAGGGAACACTCCTGAGGCACTGCTGACTAATGTAATTCCATGAATCAGCTAATGGGAGAGAAACCAGATCTGTGTGGTCTCTAATGCTGTCCCACAGAGATCAATCATGTCACCTGAACAACGTTCAGGGACTAAGAGAGGCTGGGGTGGCCCACGGGACGACTCTCCCTTGAGTAAGATTAGGTTGAGAGATTTAGATCTTAGTATAAGAAATGTAACTGCTGTGAATATGAAAACTAAAGGAATACCTTTGTATGAGATTACTTTTGTATGAGACAAAGGTCTATCATAGAACTTACGATATATGGTAAGTTTTTTAAAATATCTGAGAACTTAATATTAACCATTTAGGACACAAGTTTTTAAGATAAGTTTTGTGACACAAGGGCATACAGCATGACTGCTTTGACTAATCAGTGATAATTTTTTAGTACAGCGATTGATTGAATGAATAGTGTTATATGCAACTATATAGTACACAATAACACCAAAAAGCTAAATTTATTTTATGTGCATTTTTATCCTATGAAATACCATTAAGTGGTGATTTTGTAAATAAATTTTGAAGGAATTAAGATGCCCTTCACATGAGACTTATCAGGAAAATGTGGAAATAAGTAAAGCAATTTTAAAAGGAATGCCAGAGGGGAGGCTTTAAAAAATGTGGGCAAGAGGCCCAACACACCCATGTGAGTCTGTCTTAATTTCAGTTTACTCACCCTGAAAATCTGATTATGCCTCCAGTCCTTGGCATGAGAATAAGTCAAAGGAAAGAAGAGCACGTGGGACTTGAAGTGATAAATACTAGTATCAGCAATGACTATAGTCCAGATATTAACTTAAAGCCAATAAATATTAGCTACTGAACTTACACCTGAAATCCACAGGTAATATCCATAATGAATCTTCAAATTACTATCCTCAGCTCCGGAGTCTATCTGACATCTAAAACATCTCCACAGATGATGATAAGTTACAGAAACCAAATTAGAGCGGGAGGCAGGTCAGCAGGGGGACTTTGCACCATTCTGCAACCACTGTTTCAGCTCTGGTTCAGTCCTGTAAACCCTGTCACTCTGACACGCATCCAGCTGGTTTCCTACAACCATAACTGTGCGGTTACACATGTGCTTAAGGCAATCATGCTGCCTTTCCTTTTAAAAGTGACCTAGATAGAATCTTAGCCAATTAATTTTTTTTTTCTTTCTTTCTGCCAAATTGCATTCCACTAATAATCTTAGCCTTGAACCAAGAACAACTCTCTGGTAGGAAAGGGTATATAGTCAGGAGAACATTTTCAGAGAGCTCTACAAAGAGAGAAATATGTTTCCCCTCTCATCTACATCTCACTTTCCGAAGATCAGCAGAACTTTTTGCATGTGAATTTTTAAAAAGAAGAAAAGGTAATACTATGGAATTTTGTGATAAAAAAAAAAAGCTAAGGAACGTAAAGATCACAAGAAGTTGGGAAAACTATCAAAAGGAAGAAAAAAGAAACTTATGAAGTTTGTTTAGACTAACAAACCGGCATAGAAACTTGTGCAGAAAACCTACTGGTATTCACATTAAACTTGTTCAGAGAGGTTGCTTACTAGATAAATCGGAATTATTCCGTGGTCCTACCTACTACATACAATAAATTGGAATGCAGGCAGTACATAGGTCTAGCTAAAGATGAAGTCCACTTAACCACAGCAAATCTATAATTCTAGATTCTCTAATTCTAGATCCTATAGTTCAAGGGTAAAATAATTAAAGCCAGGAGTGCTCATCGACTAAGCATTAACAGAAGATTTAAGTATGAACTGAATTTTAATTTCCCATGGGCCTTAGAGACCTTAAGAAGTTATAATAAATTAATCCAAAGAAGATATTTCAAAGCTAAAAACAAATTTTTTCCACCTAAGAAAACACATGATCCATGCCTTTATGATTCCTATTATCTTTGCTTAAGAAGAGCTGCCAAAGGGAATGTAATAAACCACTCTAGAATAAAGTCAAACTTTCAGCAGACATGGGTTCTCTTATAAGGAGGAATAAATGCAATATTTTTATGGAATTGATCATAATCAATGATGATATCAACATAATATTTGTTTGAGGAGAATTACAAAGTGCTATTTGCTTTGATTTATAGTAATAAAACTTAAAAAAATCTGTATCTTATTTATATCCAAACCTGCAAAGATTTTTAACTCTTCTTTCAAAGGCCAGTCCTTGGAGAAAACTCCTATTCAGGTTTCCCTCTGATGAGAACATGTGAGAACCACTCTCAGCCTACAGTCCAGCCCATAGAATATTCCCTAATGCTAAATCTATCACCTATATATGAGCATTTAGCCATCTACTCTGTACATTATATCAAGAGGCTAAATATGATTATCTGTCCATATTTCATTACTAAGTATATCACCAAAGCCATTTACTTCTGATTTTCCATTTTCCCCCTTTTGTTGTGATCAGGTCACTGTATGAAATTTCCACCAAACACATCAATCTTTTTGTTTAACATAACCGAAAGCCTAATTTAACAAGTACTTTAGTGATAATCTGTACATTGTTTTAAGCACACACAGGAAAAGAAACTGTCATTGACCATATAGTGTATCAACCAAAACAGTGCTTGATGTATAGAACGATTTTGTGACCACATAGTGGTTACTTTGTTAAACACAGAACCCCAAGTTTATATTTTTTGTAACTGAGTTTTAGGAACCCTTAGTTTCTAAACTATATAAATAAAATAATTCTTAAATAAAATTACCATCTCACCTGCTACAAATTGTCATCTCTCCTTAAAAAAACTGCAAGTGGTGTTCAGTTTTCTCTACTATTTCCCCTTTCTGAAAAAATACCAACTATGCAGAAAATAAAATGGAAAACAGAAAAATTTTGTCATGGTAAGGAAAAAAATTAGAAGAGTTTAGAAAATCCCCTTTTGAATTCATGCATGTTAGTTTCAATGATCACTCTCTGTGTGTGTGTGTGTGTGTATGTGTGTAAAAGGGAATGTAGGCTTGTGTGCCACAAACTGTGTCCTCACAGTTACACCTGGGTCAGTAATAGGTCTCTCTTGCCCAGTATAAGTATATAGAATGTGATGTATCCGACCCTTTGGGCAGAGATGCTTTTAAAAATAATAAGAGGGAAGGGGGTATTTTAAACCACCTAGGGAATTTTTTGACCATATTGAATGTGAAACTTCTGATTTTTCAAACCAATTACATTAGTTTTCCTCCCAGAGCTAAAAAAAAAAAAAAAAAAGGAGGGGCGCCCTCGCATCAGGAGGGCGGTTCCAGGCGAAGTGCAGGTGGGGAGGGGGCGAGGAGAGGCCATGCCCTCCGCAAACCACCACCAACTGTATCTTACAACCTGAATGAAGCTTCAGGAAAAGGGGACTGCATCTTGAAGCCAGACAAGAAGCCCTGGAGGGGAGAGGAGAGGGGAGTGAGGAGGGAAGGGGGGAGACTGGGAAACAAGAAATCATCTCCTCTGACCTCTAGCGAAGTGCCAGGTTTTTTCTTTAGCTCTTCACATTTCCTAAATTTGCAGATCTGGTGTCCCGTTTTGCGGTTCCTGCAACTGCTGCAGACGCCACAGTTGATGAGCCTCTTGCAGGGCACGCAGACCCCACACCTTTTCCTCTTCTTCTTGGCCGGGTTGGCTCCGCCAGCTCCCCCTGAGGAGGACGAGGAGGAGGAGGAATGGTTCTGCGGGCAGTCTGCCAGGTTGGCAATTTGAAACGCACTGTCTGTGACGGCTGCTGAGGCTGCTGCGGGGGAGTGAAGGGCTGTCATGACGATGACCCCTGGAGGTAATGAGATGCCCCCTAAAGCCGGGATAGCGGAAAAAGTCCCCACGCGCTCGGGGAGATTCATTATCTCTGCTTCAGCAGCGCCGCATTTGAGCTTGTTCATGCATTCCCCCGCCAAAGGTCTGCAGTGTTCAGGGGATAAGGTGGAGAGGAAATTAGTATTTGCCATTTGCAACGATGGCTCTGGCGGGCAGCCAGCTTTCCCCAGCCTCTGGGAGTCGTTTCGGTGGTGCATGCTGGTCCTGCCGCCGCCGCCGCCGCCGCCGCCGCCACCGCCGCCGCCACCACCGCCACCACCGCCACCGCCGGCGGGGAGGATCGCCGAGGAGGAGGCGGAGGAGGAGGCGGCGGCGGAGGAGGATTTCCTGCCGCCCCCACCGCCCCCGCCGCCGCCCCCACCGCCGCCGCCGCCGCCCCCGCCGCCGCCCCCGCCCCCGCCGCTGCCCCAGAGCATGGCGGTGGCGGCGGCGGCGGTGGCCGCGTTGTCGCAGTTCCAGGGGGACATGCCGATGCGCGCGGCGGCCGCGGCGGCGGCGGCGCTGCTGGGGAAGATGGGGGTGGTGATGCGCGCGATCTTGGCGGCCTGCGGGAAGGCGCCCCCGTTGGTCTTGTAGAAGGAGGTGGCAAAGGAGCGGTAGCGCTCCATCTCCGAGTTGTAATCCACAAGGCTGTTCAGGGACCCCTCGGGCAGGTGGCTTTCCTTGGGCAAGCCCGGGGCCTCCGGGCTCGGCCCGGGCTCCACGCAGACATTGGTGTTCATGGTGCAAGGGGGAAAGAAGGGGTGCAGGGTGGAAGTGGGGACCGTTTGGTCCGACACCTGGGTGGGGAAGGGGGGGAGGTGGGGGGGAGGGAAGGGGGTGATGGTGATGTTGGGGTGGGGGCCGAGGCGGGAGGGGAAAGTGGGTCCGGGTGGGGACAGCAAGGTGAGGACTGCTTTATTCCTCTCTGGGGCGCATTTCCACAGACGGTGAATTCCCAGGCAGCGTCTTCCTTTGCATTATCCTCCAACTGTTACAACTAAAATAAAGAAAGTCATTCCAACGAGATGCACGAGGAAAAAGATGAAAAAATAAACAGGCTCCCTCACTACCCCACCGCAGACACAGAAAGCTCCCACATTCTTCGTCAGGTCGTTTGCATAACAATCATCAAGACGTGACACCCCCCCCCACCTCATTCCCATCCTTCCCCCACGCTCCCAACCCGGATCCCTCCCTCCCCAGAGCACACCACGGCTCCTCCCCCCTATTCTTATAACCCTCCTGAGAAAATGTATTAATAGCCAGGATACCCAGGGTAGAGGAAAGACGGGGGTGACAAATGCCGAGGGAAAAGGGCAATTGGAGTGCTAAAGACATGCAAATCAGGGGTGGGAGGGCGATACTACCTATAAGCAGAGGGCATTTAAACACTATGAAATGTGTGAACAAGTGCTGCCTGGGCATGCAAATGCTCTAAAGTAGAAAACAGCTATGGCCCTATGAGGAAAATGAACAGGAAATTAGCAAATGAAGTACTGAGAAAGTCTACAATACATCCGAGTATAAACTGTAAGCAAACACAATACAACTGAGAGCTAAGAGACTGCCCACATACAATCTGAACTAAAGAGGCAGGGAAAAAAGAACTACCAGCTGCCACAGTGTCCTTCTGTGTCTGCGGTCATTAGTTTGAATCCCAGCACAGCTGGCTCTGTTAGGGTCTTAATTCAATGGACCAAGGACAGGTCTCAATTGTACAAGCCATTTGGTGGTGGGGCTTGGAGGGGGTAAGAGGGTGGTGTTCTACTTGTTTAAAAGAAAGAAAAGAAAGATGGACTAGATTAAAAAAAATTTTTTTTAATGATGCAAACCGTGTCATAGCTTTCAAACCAAGTGCCTGTAGTCACTTTAAGAATATTCCCAATAATTCCTAATGGAGTCTCCAGCCTCTCCCCAAGACAAGAGGAAAGCATGGACTTTGAGGCTTTCTCCAGTCACTGATTTTTACATTGAGTAAAAGTAGGGGGACATCATTTAAGGTGTTCCATGAAGAAACAGTCATTAAGATGATTTTTTTCTTTAGCTCTCTTTAAGAGCAAAGTTTAATATTAACTGAGTATTTGCATTCATCTCTTTGCTTACAGGGCATTATTATGCTTAGGCAGAGGTATTTTAGTTGTTTATTACAGGGGGAGAGGTGCATCAGAGCCTTTTAAGAAGTAAAGCAAAAATGTAAAATGTATATTAACCTAAAAAACCAGTTTCTTTGTTTCCAGATTTTTTTTGGGGGGGGGGGAACAGATATCTTTTTGTGACATCTTCTGAAACCCACATACTGGTCTAGAATGTGGAGTTCAGGGAATTTCAAATGGGGGCCCAGGAGTCTCAGTCTCAAATATTCAGTTCAAAATGGATATCAATTATAGCAATTATGCTTATAATTAGATTAATGAGCCATTTATGCCCAAACTCCAAGTGCAAAAACTTCAAGTCCTGATGAGAAGGCGCCCTAAAAAAAAGAGAGGTTTATGTAAACAAATCCCTATTAGGCAAAGTAAATCAAGATAAGGAACCTCACCCCAGGCTGGATTAGAAGCTAGCAGGCATCTTTCAATCACAGCAAGTCCCTAATCACTCAGGAGCCACCTCTGTGGTTTCGCATTAGGGAAAACTGCTCCCTTCAGAGGTCTGAAGGCAATACAAAGGGTGCCCCCAAAATGCTCCTGGCTAAATATTCTTGATGCTGGGAAGGCGATGGGGGAAGACACAGTAAGAATATGCATATAGCTTCAGTTTCTGCGAATCACATTGTAACTGCAAGACCATAATAACTGCTACTCAGTAAAAACTAGTTATGCCAACCATGCATTAGCTACCAGCGCATTGAGTGGAGGGAAAAATTTCAACATTTTAGTCTTTTGACCTTGTTCCAAATAAAGAAATAATTTAATGTCCCTTTTTCGGAGTATTAGAGTGGTGTCTCCAAACAGAAGCTTTCCTTATTACCATCACCTCCCCCTTCTCCCTCAAGGTTTAATGCCACCAGAAACTGTAGAAAATGATTGTGCCCAGTATCCAGGTCATTATTGTTTAATCAATGCATCTCTGGAGCATGAAAAAGGTATCTAAGCCACAGCTATTGTTTGGATTTTCTTTAAAAAACAAAATAAAACACACACAAATAACTACAGTCGTATTCCAAAGCTAAATTAGACATCATACTTCATGATCCTGTTTTGCCTTTAAACAATGTGACTGTACATGCCTAATATTGTATGTCTGGTCTACCAGAGACAGAGATCAAAGGTCATATTTAACATTCAGGAGGAGGGGCGGGTGCAGATTAATTAATAAATTAATACAGCGACGCCTTTCATCGCTGGAGTCCAGCATTAATAATCTACTTTTACAATCCCAACGGACAGCAAACATTTAAGAGCAAAAAGCCAGAGAAAGAGAAAGAACAATCACTTACCAGTCTCTTTTTATTTGGGGAGCCTTAGAATTTGCAGACGCTGCCAGTCTGCCTTTAATTAGTTGCACATCACCCCCTAACACAAAGAAACACAAATCCAGATGTGTCTTGGCAGCTCCCAATTACAACTTTAATACTTGTAAACAAACTGTTGGGGAGGGGGGGGATAAATAAATATGCGGATCAAAAAAAATATATACCTGTAAATGGCTTTTTTTTTTCTTGTTGAAGAGAGAAGGAGGAGGAGATGGTGTTAGTGGTGGGGGTGGAAGGAGGAGGAGGTGGGGGGGGGAGGAAAGAGCCGAGTGTGAGTGTATGTGTGAGAGCGCGGGGCTGTTCTCGGTGGTCTCTCCTCTCCCAGCGCGTTGCTCTCCGTCCGTCTCCAGTCGCTGTGTGCGAGGGAGGGAGGGAGCCGGGGAGTCTCTCCTCTCTCTCCCCCTCTCTCTCCCTCTCTCTCCCCTCTCTCTCTCTCCTCTCAGTCTCTTCTCTCTCCTCTCTCCGTCTCCCCCCCCTTCTCTCCCTCTCTGTTTGTGTGTGTGCCTGTGTGCGGCTGCTGGGGGAGGGGAGCGGGAGAGAAAGGCGAGGGAGGAGGTGGGAGGCTGGGGGCGGGGGCGGGGGCGGGGGGTGGTCGGCGCCGAGGTGAGGAGGACGCAGGGACGCGGACACCTACTGATGATTGGCTGCAAATTACACGGGGAACAAGAGGCGCACGCGGGCCGGCGCTCCCCTTCACAAATCCTCTCCTCGCCGGAGGAGCCACGTTTCCCGGCTCGCCTGCTGCTCGCCCTTCCTCCTCGCGCCTGGCTCTCCGGCTCAGCCGCCCAGCACAGAGGGCTGTTGATTATTTTCTTTTACTCTCGGAGATAATTGTTTGGAAGGAATGGAAAGAGGGCGTTTCCGCCACTCTCTCTCTCACTCTGCGTGTGCGGTGTGTGTGTGTGTGCATGTGCGGGTGTGTGTGTGTAAATAAACTTGTCTGGGTTTTCTGGCTGGGTAGAGAAAGCGGTACAAGAAACAGAAAAGGTCGTGTTTGTTTGAAAAATACTCTTATTTCACACTCTGCCGCATGGCTTTTAAATACTACTACTGGTGTACCCAAGACGACTTTAAAAATGATCATTTAAATCTTTAAGGGAAAACGGATTGGTGTTCAGGTTGTCCAGCTCTTCTAAATATTAGTATGCCAGAATGTTAAAAAAAAAAAAAAAGTGAGCTTGACCGAGCTCAAAATCAATCTCTATCTCTCTCCTCATCCCCCCACATTCTTTTACTGTTCCATCTGACTGTTCCAATGATTAAATCTGATTTGTAACTTACCCTACTTTTAATTCCAAACTTTACTTAAACAAAAACTACTTTTATAGCTACATTAATCTATTTTATACTAGTATGACTTCTTGACACTTGGGAAAAATACTTTAGTAATTGAAAGATAAATCTTTTTACCACAGGTCAAAAATAAATACAACTCACTCATAAATGCAACTATGAATTAACTTCTTCACTGCTGCCTTAAAGCACATGAGATATCCCTGGCTACATGCTATCCCACTATTGAAGTATGTTCATATTTATATGAAACATATAAAATATGAATCTTTTGGATAGTTTTAAAGAAAAAATGGTTAATAAGCTACAAAAGTAGGAAAGAAAAAAGTTCAGATTATTTAAATTGATCTTATAAAGTTCTTTGTTAAAATTAAAACTGTACTCTAGAATACAATAATATAGTTTCAGAGAAAGATGAAAAGTATGATAATGAGCTGTTTCTTTTATAATAACAAAATGCTGAAAAGATATTTTAAAGCACTTTGTGTTTGAATTTTCAAGATTGACCTTGACCATATAAAGATTCTGCCAACTCTGGAAGACTGATTATTGATAAGTTGTTAACAACTGTGGTGTACATAAATGAAGGTGCTGTACCAAGAGTGGACAACTATTGAAATAGGGGGCAGCTTGTTTTCTGACTCATTGACAAGTATGTTTTGTAATTTAAAAAGATAGAATAAATTTGGCTATAAAATCAATCAAACCAGTGACGTGGTATTTATAGACAAAATAACTAGATGGTTATTAGTAATTATTATTTAAGTTCATTGACATTTTTATAGTTTTATTGATGCTTTGTGAAAGCAAAGAAGAGAATTTTGCTTTTGCTTTTGCTTTTTTTTTTAATTGAACATCATGGTAAGTATATCAGCAAAATGTAGGCCCTTTTTAATGAGTGCCTATACTCATTATACTGGAAAGATGATAGATTCTTAGACATCTTTTCAAAATGTTTAAAATATCAATGTTTTGAAGTTTGTAAATAAATGATTTTAAAAATCAAAGATTCCATATATATGCACTAATATCCTATATTTGCATGTATATGGAATCTAGAACAATGGTATTGATGAACCTATTTGCAGGGAAGGAATGGAGACAAGATACAAAGAATGGACTTTTGGACACAATGGGAGAGTGGGGAATGGAGAAAGTAGCATCAATATACATACAGTGTCATGTAATTAGGATGGATAGCTGGTGAGAAGTTGCTGTGTAGTACAGCGAGCCCAGTCTGGTTCTCTGAGATGACCTGGAGAGATGCAGGATGGGGAGGGAGGGGATATATGTATAATTATGGCTGGTTCCATTGTTGTATGGCAGAAACCAACACAACATGATAAAAATTAAAAATTAAAAATCAAATAAAGATATCATGCTTTCTTATGCCAACCTTGCTTTCCTTTTCAGAATGCTTCAAGCTCTCTTTCCAAATGAAAACAAATGAGAGAAAATAAGGTCTAAATTCCAAAGAATTTTACTTTCTAGACTATAATGGGAAAACTCAGAATGCTTAGCCTTAATCATTAGTAAAAGTGACTATTAATGACCCATCTGTGTCAGACACTGTAGGGAGTAATTTGCAGTTGACTTTGTCCTTGAAATAACCCTATGAGGTAGTTATTATTATTTTCAGTGGAAATAATAAGCCTGTAGATATCAGATAACTCAGGTCAAAAGATTAGTATGTCCATGCAGTCAGTAAGAGTTGGACACGACTTAGCGACTGAATGACGACAACAAGGCTGAAATTGGTACCCAATCCTGTATCTCCAAAGCTTTGTGCTTATAACCTCCGCTCTAGTCTCACTATTAACAATTAATTAACCAATAGCCCTCTCTGCATCCTAGAACCTTAGCTTTAATTATGATCACAAGCCCCTCATATGACATACAGAATATATTTTAAACAGTATATCTCCTAGCTCTGATACAACATCCATTTCCTTCCTGCTAGGGTATTGATTGGAGAAGGCAATGGCACCCTACTCCAGTACTCTTGCCTGGAAAATCCCATGGACGGAGGAGCCTGGTGGGCTGCAGTTCATGGGGTCACTAAGAGTCAGACATGACTGAGTGACTTCACTTTCACTTTTCACTTTCATGCATTGGAGAAGGAAATGGCAACCCACTCCAGTGTTCTTGCCTGGAGAATCCAGGGGACGAGGGAGCCTGGTGGGCTGCCGTCTCTGGGGTCACACAGAGTCGGACATGACTGAAATGACTTAGCAGCAGCAGCAGCAGCAGCAGCAGGGAATTGATTACGTGCATGTATGTGCTCAGTCACTTCAGTCAAGTCTGACTCCTTGCGACCCCAAGGACTGTAGTCCACCAGGCTCCTCTTTCTATGGGATTCTCCAGGCAAGAGAACTGGAGTGGCTTGCCATGCTCTCCTTCAGGGGATCTTCCTGATCCAGGGATAGAACCTGCGTCTCTTGTATTGCAGACTGATTCTTTACTGCTGAGCCATCAGGGAAGCATTGAGGGAACTGATGACATCCTTAGCCAAATGTCCACCTGCAATGTGGGATCTGGGTTTGATCCCTGGGTTGGAAAGATCCCTTGGAAGGGAAAGGCTACCCACTCCAGTATTCTGGCCTGGAGAATTCCATGGACTATATAGTCCATGGAGTCCCAAAGAGTCAGACATGACTGAGCAACTTTAGCCAAATGTGATAAAGGGCAACATCTCTCTTCTGGTCTAGAATATCTTATATCTTTTATTTTTTATATAGGCTAGTTTTAGCACTTGCATGCCTGCCATTTCTCAC
Organism: Ovis canadensis; assembly: GCF_042477335.2. Classification (NCBI taxonomy): domain Eukaryota; kingdom Metazoa; phylum Chordata; class Mammalia; order Artiodactyla; family Bovidae; genus Ovis; species Ovis canadensis. Next base: position 36,743,939 of record NC_091250.1, on the reverse strand, counting down.
ATTACTCCACATTCTTTGTTGTATTCTTCAGAATAATGTGTCAGAGTTTTTAGGTAAATTGTTGAGAACACTTAGTCTTCTATTAACTTTACTTTGGAACTCATAGTTCTATAAAGTACTAAAACTTCAGGTTCCTTCTCTATGCAAAATACTCCGCTTTGTCTGTTTTGTGATCTGCAGTAGGAGTATGGGTGTTTCACTGATATCTTCATGGGAAAAAAATTAACTTGCGTATCACCTGAAAAAGTGTCCTGTACTCTGCAGAAATTTTGCGCTGTGCTATGAAATATTTTTAAAGCATGGCTGCTTTCATCATAGTCAATATTGTCATCATTATCCAGAATCTCTAAAACACATTGCATGTGTCAGTGCAAAAGCCATAGATGTATATTTGTTGTTTAAGTCACAATCCAGGGTGGGAATTGCAGATTAGAGGATGGCTCTCCTCTATGACTGATTCATGGATCTAGTTTCCTTCCATCACAGGACCTTGCCATCCCTGACCGGCTACTAATCAGCTACATCCAATGAGCAGAAGGGCAAGAAAGGGGCCTGATCCCTTCTTAAACAGTTCATCTTGAAGTAACCCACAGCACCACAGCTCATTGACAGTTGTCAAGAACCAGTCACATGCCGCAGCTAGCTGCAGAGATGGGCTGGACAGTCACTTCCTAGATGCAACTCTATTACTGGGGAGGAGAAAAACAGTTTGGTGGACAGCTGGCAGTTTCCCAGAAGAGTAACACTGGAAGGAGAATAACCCACCAGAGAGGTTAAGTTGGCCCACACAACCCTCAATCGAACATGAGAGTTCAATTCCCTTGCGAGCATTTTTTTGCTGATTACCATCCTTAGAGATTACCACTAAAAGCAGTCTTAATGATTTTGGGGAAAGTTTGGCAACTATGAACAAACTATGTTTTCTTAAATACCTGTAGAACAGCCAAGCTATGGATAAAATAGTCAAGCAAAAATTTACTAAAGAATAAAGAAACAGAAGTAACACAAGCAGAGGAAATACCATAAATCTAAAATAAACTGACTTAGAGATAAATCTTAGGCATTAGCAGCTTGTCTACTGGTATTTTCAAAACCCGGAGGTAAGCTTTAATCCCTCCACCAATAATGTGCTCCCTGTTAGTCACAAAATCTACTCACTGTTCAGATTAGGTAAAGTGCTTGAAACTCTCTCACCCATCTTAGAACCCAGCTTCCCAATTCCTGTTCATACAGTCTCTGAGGACTGCCTCTTTCCATAGTAATTAATACTGCAATTAATAATACAATAACCACCACGTTCACAGGAGGACTACGCCAATAAAACAATAGGGAATAATGTCTTTAATTCTTCTCTGACTTTAGCTACCTTGGATTTTTATTGACCCGTCTTCTTTGCCAGAGATGGAGATCCTTGACATCAGTGATTGTGTCTGATGTCACAATCAGTTTTGTGTTCTACCTCATACATCACCTGGCCCACAGAAGGTTCTTACATTCTGTCCCAAGCACATTGAAGAAAGTAGCATACGAAATATGTGGAAGTAAGTTCCCCCATGGTCTGTAGGATAAAAATGCAAAATTAATAAACTGGCAACCAAAACCCTTCTTTAATTTGTCCCATGTTTTGAATCTCATCTCATGTTACAGCTGGCAAGAACTGTCTACTCTAGCAGATCCAATTCTCCCAGAAAATATTCATCACCTTACCATGATCATACAAACTCTTTGATAAAAAACCATGAACTAAGATGAAGTTATTATTATTTATATGATATATTTTACTTATAATGAACTATTATAATGAAATAATGCTTTTAAATCTCTTAAATGAACTAAAATTTTCTGAGATTTTCATGGTGACTCAACAAAGTGGAATTTGATGAAATTAATCTTTAAAATCAATATTCTGCACTCTTGTTATTTTCTTTCACTTTTAATTAAGTATCTATACATCATTATCATAGTATTGACCTTCATATTGGTAGCTGGCACTCTTAACCTGCCAACCACAGGTCATGTGCTTTGAGCTGTTTTCTAGCAATAATAAATTTATCTTAAGCTATCTACACTCTGTTGCCCTGTCCTCCTAATGACTAACAGGATGCATTTATGGAATGGCTGACCACTGTTAGGGATAACATCTGTGACTGTTGAGGATAATGAAAATAATGGGTTCACAGGGTTAAACCCATTACCTTGGCCTCATTAGCAGCATATTCTAATCAACTCTGCTAATCAGGACACACATTCACTTATTTTTACATACAATTTGGACAGTCTGTACCAAACACTAACTTGGGCGTTAATTTTTAGAATTGTTCTTTGCAAAAGTTAATTTGGTCTAGGCCATTTCTTATTTTTTCACTCCTCGTTATATAAATTCTCATTTCTATAAAATTATTGGGCTTCCCTGGTGGCTCAACTGGTAAAGAATCCGCCTGCAATGCGGGAGACCTGGGTTCAGTCCCTGGGTTCAGAAGATCCCCTGGAAAAGGGAACAGCTACGGACTCCAGGATTCAGCCCTGGAGAATTCCATGGACTGTATAGTCCATGGGTTGATACTGCATGGCAGGATAATAGCAGTTGTCCCCAAATGCAGAAACCCACACAGATGAAATAACAATAGGCTAAAAATAAAAATCTCTGGAAGAACATTTCTTCCATAAGGCTCCTTAATGTGGCTTGATCTTTGTAATATATGAGCTTCCTTGTATTTTACCATAAATATTTGGTATGTTTTGTCCATTGGAGTATTAGAAAACCCAAGCAATAACATTCCAGATTTTTTTTCAAAGGAAATAGTGGTTTAAAAAAGACAAAAAACAAGTCACAGTGAGTAGCTTCCAGACACTCAAAGATATAAACACAAATTTGCAATTTGAGCCCCAACTTCCTACTTGGGGGGGGTTCTTTCTTTCCTCTGCCTGGCAGTATCCAGGCACCCTTCACTGACCTTTCTCCTGGGAAAATTTGTCTTAGGCATGGAGCCATCTGTATGCTTTCTTGAAAGTTATTAGTATCTCTTAAAGTGGATATGAGATGATTATTTCCGGTAATTTAGGAACCCGATGAAACGGGCAGTTATGAGTTGATCAGAAAATACTTCCTATAGCTCCGGCAACAAGCACTGCCACAGGGTCCTTGTTTCCCAGAGAGCGGTCCAGAACGCGGCGGCATTCCACGCGCTTTCCGCTATTCTCTCTGCACGCAAGTGTTATCTGACAGGGATTTACAGAATGCTGGAAAGCAAGTGACAGAATCTCCTCTCTCAGTCCCTCTCTTACTCTCAGTAAAAATCTCAAACCCAGTAACTCGGGTAATCACTTTGCTCCTGAGCTCAAAGGTAGAAACTGAATTCATATGCAGAAACTTGGCATCTTATAAATAGGCTTCTGAATCTTCAAATTAACAGATAGGACTTGCCCAGTTATTCAAAACAAACAAAAAACTCAAAGAATTTTAATAATGAAGTTCTTTCTAAAGTTGACTTTCTAGAGACGTAAAATGAGGCTTATAAAAATCATACTTTTTTAGCTCCGTCAAACAACTTGGAAGTTAAATTTATTGTAAACTATTCTCTATTAAATAATATTAATGGATTTTTTGATTTGCCATTTTAAATACAAGAAAGATTTTTCATAAAATGTGATTTTAATTTTTTTCTTCTGAACTTGAGATTTTTGACTTCCAGTGTAACCTGAATGACCCTATTTGCAAAAGCACAAGTTTCTGACATTGCTCTCAAGATTTCAAATCAAAACCAACTTTTTTATGCTTGGTTTTTTAAAATGTAGGTTTCCATTGTTTGGTTTATCTTCAATTAACTATTTACAACATAAGGGATTATTATCTTTCTCTGTTGGGAGGAAAAATTCAGGATAATATCCCTGAGTTATTAATGTTCAATCCGGGAAGCTTTGTTGTTTTGTGTTGTTTTTTATTTTCCCCAGTGCTGACCTTTGTTATGCTGTAGTTATAGCAACAAGAAGAGTTCCTTCTGTCTGCCTGTTGTATTCTCTTTCCAAACTAATGACAGTCTTTTCTAAACTAAAGAAAGCTTTACATGCACTGATGTCTTGATTTATTGACGCATTTAGCTAAACCAGCAATTTAAATGGAAATATTTTAAACAAATGCAATTAATTGGAATTTGCATATTATAAAGGTTTAGAACTATGAATTGTTCATTCATCTAGGCCCTTTTTTTCATATTGTCCTTAAGCTTCCCTAATCAACTTGCAGGTTTAACTTCTCAGTGATCAAGTTTATTTATCCTATCATTATATCTTCTTAACCTAAACAGGGAGAGAGAGATTGAGAGAACTAGAAAAGTCCTTTCCAGGAAAGTAATACATTATAAGAATATGTAGTTTGTCTGCCAAACTGGGCCACACAATCTCACTATGACCTTGGGCATTCTAAGTCTCATTTTACTGATCTGGAATATCAGTTTAATTATAGTAATTACATATCTCAAGGGTTTGTGAGGTTTAATTAATGTTAGCAACGTGTTGGAGCTATTTAGTAGAACAGTACTATAAAAAGCAAACTACCTGAAAATCACAACTCCCCCCTCCCCATGTAGTACTTAATTTTATATACTCCTTTCTTCTTCAGAGTTAATATCACGTTTATTACCTTTTCCCCCCGTCCTTCATATCTATTTCTATGACCTCTCCTACCTGAATCTTACCTTGGATGACAAATAGCCTCTGTCCCACATCTCTCACTTGCACCATCACCTCCAAGAGCTCACACATTCCCAAGTCCCACAGGATCAGGATAACCATGGAATCTGAGTAAGCAGCTGTGGTGATGCACTTAGATCAGAGTCACAAGCATCTAGTCCATAATTTCAATTTGGGCCTCACACACATGTTGCTTGGGTCCATGGTGTTAAATAAACTGAATTAGACTTCCAGCCTCTTTCAAAACTTGGGAGGTCTGAAAACACTGTGTCTACTTTCCCTCCTGTAAACAGTAGCTGGAGCTATGATTAGAAATGGGGTCTCTAGTCTGCCCATTCTTTGCACTCCTTATTATCTAACACTTGTCCGCCTAAACATTGGAATTTGCAACCCAGGGCCCCTGAGTACGTTTGTGCTGGCTGTTCACCACACAACAATGCCTGGCCAAATGGACAAGTAGGGACTGGAATCCAGCCCGTTGCTCTGCTTGCCAAGCCATGTCCTGGTCTCATTTGCATAAAGGCATTCTAGGGAGCAGAAATGGCCTGGTCAGTATCCCAGCTATAAGTCAATTAAATAGAGCAATGAATGTCATAGCCACTTTAATTAGCATTAAAATCTGGCATCCGATCTTTGAAATTATATCCTATAACACTATATCTAGACTAAACTTAAAATCATATTCAAGTTTATCCTTACCCCATTTTTGTGGACCCATTTTCATCCTAAAACACATTCTAATATAAACTATTTTACAAATAGGATGAAAAGAATATGAAAATTTTAATTGTGTTAACTCATTGAAACAGAAAACGGGAGCTGTATTTAATTGAAAATTAACAAAATGACTCAAGCAGTCATGTATATTGGAGAGTCATAATAATGTTATATTTCTTTCTTTGGGAAAACCTACTCTTTATAAGAGGAGGCCACTGTTCACACCCTAGTCTCTTTCTGCTAGCTGCTAACACTTTGTAATGGTTGAACTGCTAGGAAGAGCAGTTGTTTTTTTTTTTAATCTATTTGTAACTTAGCTCTTTTAAAATGCATGATGATTTGATGGCATTTCCTTTTGAATGTTTCTATTTTTAAAGCTATTCTATTCCTGTAATGTTGGCTACCTTATATTAGGGAAAATGAAATAATTCTGTTACCCAATGGCAGCAGTAATTGATTATACTTCTTTCCTTACTGAAGTTCAAGTGTCCAAAACTTGATCAATGTCCATTGAAAGCTAATCTCCAGTTATGTTACGGCCACTAATGTACTTCCAAAAGGAATCTGGGTATCTGTGTCTTTTTCACATATAAAACATAATTTTCTTCTTTAACCACAAAGAGAAGGAAAGTTGTTAGATTTCTGCTGACTGCAGGTAATAGAAAATGGCTCGAAAGTGGCCTGAATGAGGGGGTCCCAGGTTGGGCAGGCTCCAGGCAGGAACAGTCTGAGGCTTCAGTGTGTCATGGGTGGGGTAGGTTCTTCCCACTCTTTCACACTCCGCCATCCCCATCATCTTGGCTCTTCCCTCAGGCAGCCTTCCCTCACAGGTACTGTTGCAGCAGTTCCAGTCATCATATCCAAGCACAAAAAGCAGTCAAGGAAAGAAAATGACTGTCTTTTTGTGTGTATATCTCTAGTGATATAATTTCCTAGAAGCACTAAGGTTGACTTCCACTAAGATCTCATTAGCCCAAATTAGGTCGCATGCCCACGCTTAAATCAACCACTCTCAAAGGGAGTGAGATTGACTTGTTTTATAGGTAATAGAGCTGGACCTCCCAAGTGGCTCAGTGGTAAAGAATTCACCTGCCAATGCAGGAGATGCAGGTTTGATCTCTGGGTCAGGAAGATCCCCTGGAGAAGGAAATGGCAACCCACTCCAGTACTCTTATCTGGGAAATCCCATGGGCAGAGGGCCCTGGCAGGCTACAGTCCACAGGGTTGCAAAAAGTCGGACACAACTTAGTGACTAAATAATAACAATAATCCATAGAGCTAGAGATGAGATCATCCTGAAGCACATGCCAGTGTGAAGGATAGGAAATACCGGAACATAATTGTGGTTCAATTAAGAAAGAGGAAGAAGGAAGTAGGAGGATTAGATGAATGTTGGTGAGACTAGTATCAGTGTTTATTGTTACCCTACATGACTCCATCACCTCATTTCTGCTCTCTAAGAAAAGCTAACCAGCTCTAAATCTCATGAATCATGCCAAATTACACATGGTAAGAAGTCAGTTCATGGACACCAGTTCTTTATGATGAGTGAATTAGTGAGTTATAATTTCAGCTATGAATGTCTATAAGTAGAGCTTGTTTTTAGCAACATGGCTTTTTGGGTAAAGCTTTGATTTATTAACATATCCTTAATAGACTCCTTCAAGTTCTTCTCAAAATTGTGCCATGCTACACAAATCAGATGGGCTTCTCAGCTGGCTCAGCAGTAAAAAATAAGTCTGCAAAGCAGGAGCTGTAGGAGATGCAGTTTCAATCTCTGGGTCAGGAAGATCCCCTGGAAGAGGAAATGGCAACTCACTCCAGTATTCTTTCCTGGAGAATCCCATGGACAGAGGAGCCTGGCGGGCTACAGTCCATGGGGTCACAAAGAGTCAGACACGACTGAAATGACTTAGCATTTAGGCATGCAAATTAGGTAATATTTGAGCTTAAGATAAGGGATGGGGCTAAAAACTCTGGATAAGAGGAGAAAGCAAAGAGAATGAGGAAGTTAAAATAAATTAAATTAAGAGAAATGGTATATCACATCTACTTCCATAACTAAGTCCATCATGAATAATTTCCTCTTGTAACTTCTGCTGGCCCTTAAAACTATTACTTTAATACATCTGTGAGGTATGAGAAACAAAGTAAATAGCCAGTCTTTAAAATTTCAAGTTGATCCCCAGACTGACTCAAATTTGCAAAAATCTGGCATAATTTAAAAGTAAATAAATAGAAGCAACACTTAGCAGAAGGTTCCTAACATAAACAAAGCTGTGCACGTTTTGTTTATTTATGGATCCATGCAAAAGTGCCATATTCATTTAAAAATATTCAGCACAAGAGTGATTGATATAAAAATTGAATAGAATTAAGGAGCATTCTTTAAACCTAAAAGTTTGATGAAAAGAAGAATGACTATTTTATTGTAATATTATGCTTGGGAAGACATTTTTCTCCTTTACGTATATTCAGATTTTTTTAAGGTTGACTGTAAAAACCTTAGAAAAGTAGCCACCATTTCTGAAAAGTGCATTTGAATTGGGCTGTAGCAAACCCTACTTTTCATATAACTCTTGTATGTTGTTCAAGGTTAAGTGTTGAAATAAAAGTGTGAAATCTCTTATATTAGTCTTTTTTATTCAACGAACTTTAACAGCACTCCTAAAAGACAAAGCAGTTTAAAATTCCTATTTTTCTGGAACTCACATTCTAGTGGCATCTCCTTATTAAGCTGATGGCCATTCACTTTCCCTTTCTAGCCTCAGTTATTCCCTGTCATATTTTAATTGAATAAACATTTCTTTAACACCAGATATATGCATAACACAGTATGAAGTACTGAGGGAATAAAAAACTGACCTGGGGAAGTTAATAATCTAATAGAGAGTACTCAGGGAAAAAACACACACACATACATACACAAATTTAATGACAATTATCTCACTTCTTTTTTAAGAAGAATTTAAATGAATAGGAAAATATCTGTATTGAAAGTATGTTAAACAAAGTGTCCCAGTGGCTAAGCTGGTAAAGAATCTGCCTGCTAACGCAGGGGACGCAGGAGATGTGGGTTCGATCTCTGGTTCAGGAAGAGTCCCTGGAGGAGGGCATGGCAACCCACTCCAGTATTCTTGCCTGAAAAAAATCCCATGGACAGAGGAGCCTGGGGGGCTACAGTCCATAGGGTTGCAGAGAGTCAGACACGACTGAGTTACTGAGCACACACACACGCAGTGTCATGACAGCAAGCAGGGAAGACTGGGCAATTAGAAGGACTGAGATGCTTCTCAGAAAGCCCTCACAAAAGAAGGCCTCTTTGAACTGGACTGACTAACAAATGAAGAAGAAGAGAAAGAATATTGGGAAGCCAAGGAACACAAGTGTATATCAGAACCCAGCTAAGGGTTGCCTAAGAAGAAAACCAGTAATGGACAATGTTCAACCTTATGCTAAGTAAAACAAGACTGCTCAGTAGTAAAAAGAGGTCATTCGGTGTTTTGAATATGGGATGTTTACTATCAGCTTTTTGGGTTTTGAAGAAGTCCCTCTGATGTATGTTGGAGAAGATGATTTGGAGGAAGGAGACACATTCTGTCCCTTGAGGGCATTTAAGATTCAGATCCCTGTCACAGAATAAGATAGGAATGAGATCTCGTAGAAAATTTTAGGGATGCCTACAGTCTATTTAAGGGACAGATGAGCTTCAGAAGACAAGGAAGGTGACTCAGAAAGAGATATCAGGAAGGGAGATAGTGACAGGAATTCCCCAAAAGAAGGGTATTCCTAAACTGCTGAGTGGTCCACAGAAATAATGATGCTGAAAGGTCCAGAAAGCCTTGAAAGAAGCTGCCAGGGGCAATCCTAGGGTTGTAGTCAGAGCAGTTTTATTTTCACCACTAATTGGTTTGGGAAGAGATGGCAAGCTTCCATTACTATTACTTCTCCTAGTACAATCTCATGATCAACTTCTGCTCATATATGTGCCAAAACTTTGGTTATTTGATTATTCATTTAAATTATCATTTATTTTCTGTGGAGAAACAGAAGCTAGAGGGGCCTGCTATGTATTTGAGTTTACCCCTTACAGAAGCCAGTAAATTACTAGTAAGGACTTTTGGCCATTAAGGAAAAATCAAAACCTCTATGGTCACATGGATAACTATACAGTTAGGTCATCTCTTGATGAAGGTCTCCACACCTCCATTAAGATGAAGAGAGGTCTGTAGATTCTAACCTTTGTGTATGTCTGTACACTCGTCTCCTTATCCAAACTCATTGATATCCATCTGTATCTATCTGTAGATATAATTCCACTCTCCCTGCCAACCTGGAGCTTATTCTTTCCTTTGACAGAAAAATGTCTTGAAAGAATGGTGTATATGCCGTGTCACAATATCCTTTTTATCTCCTGAAATGACTGCAATCCAGCTAGGCTCTTGTCAAGATTTCTAATGACTTGCACCTTGTTAAATCCGAAGTGTTCAGCTTTACTTTTATTTGACCCATCAGCAGCATTTGGCATTTTCTTCACACAGCTTTTAGGAAACCATATTCCTGGTTTACCTTCTGTGTTATTAACCTCTTAACACTGCAGTAATCCAAAGTTTAGACATCTTATCTGTTTATACTCACTCCCTTGCAGCTCTCATCCAATATTATGATTTTATTTTTTAAATAAGTTCTTTCTTAAACTGGAGTGTAATTTCTTTACAATGTTGTGTTAGTTTCCGCTGTATGTATTATATAGGTCCCCTCCCTCAAGTACCTCCCTCCCACCAGCCCCTCATACCTCCCCTCTAGGTATCACAGAGCACCGAGCTGAGCTCCCTGTTCTCTGCAACGGCTTCCCACCAGCTGTCTATATACCTGATAGTATGTATAATCTCATGGCTTTAAATTACATCTATATTCTAAAGATCTGAACTGTTACATGTAACAACCTGAAAATTGCATTGAAATTATTTTAAATTGAACACCTTTCTTCAGTTCAGTTCAGTTCAGTTCAGTCGCTCAGTCGTGTCCGACTCTTTGCGAACCCATGAATCGCAGCACACCAGGCCTCCCTGTCCATCACCACCTCCTGGAGTTCACTCAGACTCACGTCCATTGAGTCAGTGATGCCATCCAGCCATCTCATCCTCTGTCGTCCCCTTCTCCTCCTGCCCCCAATCCCTCCCAGCATCAGAGTCTTTTCCAATGAGTCAACTCTTCGCACGAGGTGGCCAAAGTACTGGAGCTTCAGCTTTAGCATCATTCCTTCCAAAGAAATCCCAGGGCTGATCTCCTTCAGAATGGACTGGTTGGATCTCCTTGCAGTACAGGGACTCTCAAGAGTCTTCTCCAACACCACAGTTCAAAAGCATCAATTCTTCGGCACTCAGCCTTCTTCACAGTCCAACTCTCACATCCATACATGACCACAGGAAAAACCATAGCCTTGACTAGATGGACCTTAGTCGGCAAAGTAATGTCTCTGCTTTTGAATATACTATCTAGGTTGATCATAACTTTTCTTCCAAGGAGTAAGCGTCTTTTAATTTCATGGCTTCAGTCACCATCTGCAGTGATTTTGGAGCCCCCAAAAATAAAGTCTGACACTGTTTCCACTGTTTCCCCATCTATTTTCCATGAAGTGACGGGACCAGATGCCATGATCTTCGTTTTCTGAATGTTGAGCTTTAAGCCAACTTTTTCGCTCTTCTCTTTCACTTTCATCAAGAGGCTTTTTAGCTCCTCTTCACTTTCTGACATAAGGGTGGTGTCATCTGCATATCTGAGGTTATTGATATTTCTCCCAGCAATCTTGATTTCAGGTTGTGTTTCCTCCAGTGCAGCGTTTCTCATGATGTACTCTGCATATAACTTAAATAAGCAGGGTGACAATATACAGCCTTGACGTACTCCTTTTCCTATTTGGAACCAGTCTGTTGTTCCATGTCCAGTTCTAACTGTTGCTTCCTGACCTGCATACAGATTTCTCAAGAGGCAGATCGGTATTCCCATCTCTCTCAGAATTTTCCACAGCTTATTGTGATCCACACAGTCAAAGGCTTTGGCATAGTCAATAAAACAGAAATAGATGTTTTTCTGGAACTCTCTTGCTTTTTCCATGATCCAGTGGATGTTGGCAATTTGATCTCTGGTTCCTCTGCCTTTTCTAAAATCTTTCATAATGCCACCAAAACTGACCTTCAGTTAATGGCAACTACATCACTCTAGTTACTCATATCAGAAATGTTGGTGTCATTCTTGACTCTTCTTTATCTCTCACAATTTACATCTAATCATTAGCAAATCCTATTTGCCCCATTATCAAAATATATCAAGAATCGAATCTTAGCACCTTAACTACTAACACTCTGGTTCTTACCATTAGCATGTCTCATCTAGAGACCCTCATGACTGGCCTTTTCCTTGCCTCCTTCTCTCTTGCAGTCTACTATCAATTTACAATTCATCCCCTGTGGCCAGCAGAGAGTGACAGCTGATGACTCAGTATTATATTTTCATTAAAAAGGAGTAGAGCTTTTATTAATAGCCAGGTGCGGGGGGGGGAGGGGTGGGGAGTGCTTCCCAGGTGACACTTCAGTTCAGTTCAGTCGCTCAGTCATGTCCAACTCTTTGAGACCCTATGGACTGCAGCATGCCAGGCCTCCCTGTCCATCACCAACTCCCAGAGTCTACCCAAACTCAAGTCCATTGAGTTGGAGATGCCTTCCCAGGTGGCACTATTGGTAAAGAATCCACTTGCCAAAGTAGCAGATGTAAGAGATACAGGTTTGATCCCTGGGTCAGGTGGATCCCCTGGAGGAGGACATGGAAACCCACTCCAGTATTCTTGCTTGGAGAATTCCATGGATGGAGGAGCCTGGTGGGCTACAGTCTGCAGAGTCACAAAGAGGTGGACATGACCAAGCACCTGAACACACAGAGCTCTTCAGAAAGTATAATACTCTACTCTAGGAGGTCTGCTGTGGCAAAGTCAGGTCCCCGGTTGGGAAGGAGTAGAACTCTGAAAACTGGGATGTGATGTCTGGGTTGCAGAGCTTCTGCACATTAAATCTCCAGATACTCTTGAACCCTCTGAGACCATCAAAGTAAGACACTTCTCCTTGTTAATTAATAGGCTAGATTACCTTTGTGTGAGGTGTCTTTTCTACAAGACAATGTGCTCTTCTCAAGATATGCCTCCATTTCTCTCCCTCCCTCTCTCCTGGTCTAAGCCAACAACTATGGTCATGTCACCAACTAACTCATCTGGGGAAGTGCTGAATACTCTAAAGTGTCAATGGGACTGCAAGCTGAAGGAAGAGCTAGCCAATTTGTACTGGCTGGATCCAGGAGAGTATACATGGGATTGCATTCTAAGGATATCAGATATGAGAGTTTTTTGATGTGAGAGCACTTTCTTAGGTTACAGGACTTAAAACCCATGCAAAACCCTGGGAGGAGGGCAAACAGGATGGTTCCCCGAAGCTTAGAGAAAGTGGTGGACTATACCCTGTGAGGCAGAAGTGCTAGAACTGCTGTAGCTTAGAGCCGCAGAGGAATCAAAGAGCTCATAGAGATAGGCATGCCTGAGTGGATACACTGAGTAGGTCAGAAAACCTACCAGACTACTATGTTCCAAGAGAGAAGATTCCACTTACCAATGGAATAAGGAATATGTTGGTGAGAGGAGTATAAGCATTACTGAGATGTTCTCTAGAGGGTAGGGATAACACTAGGAGATAACTGTTAATAACTGGGCTCACTGACAGCAGTGGGACTCCTAGGATCTCTCGTTAATAGAGGCAAGGTGACAGTGTGCCCATTAGGGCAATTACTATAATGAACATAAACATGCGAGTGGGGGCCAGAAGAGGACCTGCAGAGAGCTAGAGAGATGGTTCTATGTGGGCAGCCGACAAAGGTTGTGCTCAAGCTGCACAATAAAAATAAAAGATGGATGATCAGAAGCCTGTAGGCAGTTAATCTAACAAAAAAAGTTTCCATCTTTTTCTTACCCAGATTCCAGACCTGACTCAGTTTTCAGACTTAGAATTTTTTTATTTTTAATTTTTGCTTTTTATTGCAGTATAATTGTTTTACAATGTTGTGGTAGTCTCTGTTGTACAGTGAAGTGAATCAGCTATATGTGTGCATATATCCCCTCCCTCTGGGATCTCCCTCCTTCCCTCTGTCCCTCAATTCCACTCATGTAGGTCATCAGAAAGCGCTGAGCTGAGTTCACATGTACTTTATAGCAGCTTCCCACTAGCTATCTATTTTGGCAACCCACTCCAGTGTTCTTGCCTGGAGAATCCCAGGGACGGTGGAGCCTGGTGGGCTGCCATCGATGGGTTTGCACAGAGTCGGACACAACTGATGCGACTTCGCAGCAGCAGCAGCAGTGTATATATGTCAATCCCAATTTCCCCATTCATCCCACCCTCCTCTTCCCCTCCATGGCCACGTGTTCTTTCTCTATGCCTACATCTCTATTTCTGCCCTACAAATAAGTTCATCTGTACCATTTTTCCTGGCTTTTCCTGGTGGCTTAGATGGTAAAGAATCTGCCTGCAATGTGAGAGACCTAGGTTCGTCAGGAAGATCCCCTGGAGAAGGGCATGACACCCACTCCAGTATCCTTTCCTGGAGAATCTCCGTGGACAGAGGATCCTGGTGGGCTACAGTCCATGGAGTTGCAAAGAGTCGGACACAACTGAACGACTAAGCACAGTACCGTTTTTCAAGATTCCACATGGTGGTGGTGATTTAGTCACCAAGTTGTGTCCAGCGCTTGAGACTCCATGGACTATAGCCCACCAGGCTTCTCTGTCCATGGGATTTCCCAGGCAAGAATGCTGGAATGGGTTGTCATTTCCTTCTCCAGGGGATCTTCCTGACCCAGGGGTTGAACCTGTGTCCCTGGATTGCAGGGAGATTCTTTACTGTCTGAGCCACCAGGGAAGCCCAAGATTCCATGAAGTGAAAGTGAAGTCACTCAGTCGTGTCTGACTCTTTGTGACCCCATGGACTGCAGCCTACCAGGCTCCTCTGTCCATGGGATTTTCCAGGCAAAAGTACTGGAGTGGGGTGCCATTTCCTTCTCCAGGGGATCTTCCTGACCCAGGGATCGAACCCCGGTCTACTGCATTGTAGACAGACGGTTTACCGTCTGAGCCACCAGGGAAGTCTATATGCATTAATAGAGACCTAGAAAATTTTAATTGAAGGAGAGCCATGTACTGTAGAAGAAAGAAACTGTTAACACCATGGAAAGGGTACTCAGTCCCCATATAGTAATGATTATCCTAGTACCTTCCAAGTGGACCTTGACATTTGCTTGAGTAACTTTACACTGGAGTGAGGAAGAAAGTCCAAACCTTTCAAGATCTCGTGACACAGGGTCCAAGCTGACGTAGCTACCTGGAGGCCCGCAGCATCATTAAGGCCCTTCAGTTCAGGGCAGGAGTAGGGGACTTAATCAATGGAGACAAGCCCCAGGCATGACTTACACAGAGTTCACTGGGACCACTGGGTTTTCATACTCCCTTGGCCTCTGAACGCACAGTTGAAATGGACATACATAGTGTTTGAAAGTACCTCGTACTGGCTGTTTGACTTTTAGATCAAGAACATTCAAAGTGGGCAATGCGAAGGCAAAGTCTCTGAGTCATGCCCTTCAGATGTATCTGGATATATTATATTAAAACCAGGGGAAAATAAGCAAATAGTATTGCCTTTATTAAAGATATAACAGATTCAGGATTAGTAATCCATCTCATGGTTTCATTTAATTCACCAGCTGGGTCCCTACAAAACCCAGATGGATCCTGGTTTGCAGTGGGCCATTTATTGAAAACTCAGCCTAGAAATACCAAGTGCATCTGCCCAGATGTAGTATATTTACCAGAACTGGTTCACATTGCCTCAGGTACATGATATAGGGTAAGTGGTCTGGCCAGAGCGCTTTTATTTCTACCTCCTCAGAAAAGGGAGCAGGAAACCACTTGTGTTCACTTCCAGTGGGCAACAGGATAGTTTCACAGTCTTGATTCAGCGCTGTGATAACTCTCCTTTCCTGAATCAAGATAGAGTCTGAAGGGACCTCGGCCATAGCTTCTACTAGCCTAGTGGACTTGCTGCCAGATGGGGAACATTTCCAGCAGGAGTCACAGTGGGCATGCCTTCATCGTGAAGCTCTGGCTGCCGATAGGTCACTTCGGGTTACTTGTGTCTATTTCCTTACCCCCATCTTAGCTGTTCTTCCCAAGAGCAAAATTCTACAAAACATTCCTGAATGCAAATTTCACAGTCTGACAGTCTGTTTCCCTATGAACTGGCCTTCAACAACTGTAAAGCTATCATAGAATTTACTCATTTATTGTTCTTATTGCTTATTTTTTTCTTTTTTTCCTATAGAATGTGAAATCCACATGAGCAGGAATTTTTGTTTGCATTCTTTTCAGGTTTAATCCAATATCCTAGAACAGATCCTGGTTTATTGAAAGTCCCCAAGAAATATTTGAATAAATGCAAGCTATATACAAAGATTTAATTCATTAACTTTAACTTTGAGAGGTTATGACTGGTTTTATCATTTTGATGTGTCAAAAATCATCTTGCTCTAGAACATCTTTCTACGTGACCTAAAAGTCTCAAACTTTATTTAAGATCTTATTTTAAGGATATCTAGTAATGACATAATTTGCTATCAATTTTTAATAGCATCATAATTTTTCAAATTTTCTAAATAATTTTACTCAAATAGTATAGAGATGCACAATAGACAGGTAATGTTACAACCTAGAGAAACATTATCAAATGGCCATTCTTTAATATTTCTTTCTCAGCACTATATGAATATATTTTTAATTTTACCTAAATAAGATTTACCTTTTTGTTATTAATATTTTTACTTTTTTTGTTTTGATTCCTTATGCTACCCTCAGCCCAATTACTTTCCCCATCACCATGGTATACTTTTCCCCATGCTTATATAATCATTTACAAATACATTTGCCCCTTTTGAGTCTGGGCATAATTTGCTTCAGGTATTATGATGGGTAGAGGCACCACCCAGATCCCCGCTCGATGAAGCCCTAGAAGCCGGGGTGCTGTCTGCAGCCTTCAGCTCTCCTTGTCTTCTGGGATTGCCTTAGCTTCAGAGAACACCTCACCCAAGATCACAGTTTCCTGAGCAGCCCACATCAAGTAAGTGCCTGATCCAGGTCACAGTATGACTTCCTGGCCATTTTGTCCCAGGTCAGGGACATTATTCTAATGGCCCACTTTATCCGTAGATGATCTCCCTGGGTCAGCCAAGATTCTCATCAGGCCCATTTCACAGCTGATTTTCACCCTCTGCCCAGTCTTGCTTTTTTCCATGCTGATGAGTGTTGATTCTAAAACACTCCCTAATAAATATCCTAGAGTCATTAACTCCATCTCAGTTTCTGCTTTCTGGAGACTCCAACCTGAGTCATGGATCACATTATGTATTCATCTCTGTGTCTTGCTTTTCTCCCTCACTATAATCATGGACTGTGTCCCAGACAATTGACATAGATCTAATGCTTTCTTTTGAATGACTATGTAATTTTCCAGGGTTTTCATGTATCACAATTTGTTCAACTTTCCATAAAAGGGAACATATAGTTTCCAAAGTTTATTTTTAACCACATGATAAGTTCTGAAATGAATGCCCTTGTCACAAACCAATTTAAACTCAAAATTATGTGATTACTTGCAAAGTTCCTATTGCTTTCTTTCACTAATCAGCTCTCCTTTATTTGTTTAATGAAGTCTACAGTAGTCCACTTATGGCTTTATCTATTTTCTCAGAGCCCAATATTATCAATAATTTAAAGAATTTATGGCTGATAGCTATGGAATCAAAGTTCTCCATAATTTCTCAGTCATTCTTTTTTGAACTTGGAAAAATGTCTGAGAACAGTACTATTAATATTCTTCTTTGGCTGGGATAAATCACTTCCCCAAAAGTAACAATACTCCTATAGTAATCTAATCTCATGCACTGAAAATAATATCAAAATCTATAAATTTTGAAATTACAGACTAGGTTGAAATCTTGGCTGTACAAAATATTGCATGTCCAAATATCCAAGTAACTCAAACTCTCTCCAATTCAGTTTCCTCATTTGTAAAATGTGCTCACCTTACTGGACTTCAGTGATCTGCAATCTTTACAGAACTAAAGATTCTATAGGTTCATTGTCTGACAAAGTGCTTGACACAGAGAAGATGGTCTGTAAGTCATTATACTTGTTTTCTTCCTATTCTTGGATTTCCATGCAGGTGTGTGTGTGTTGAAATGCTATACTCATATTTTTTCTTAAAGTTATTTATTCTGTTTAATGAAGCTAAAGAATACTATTTCCTATGGCCTTTGTGATATCTAATCAGATGCATTTACATGTTTCTAATGGGCAGAGGAGCCTGGTGGTCTACAGCCAATGGGATGGTTCAGTCAGACATGACTGAGCGACTAACATATACACACACATTCTTCTAAAGTTTCAGGTTCCCTGTCTGTCTCAAGTCGTGAGTGTAGTTCATTGCCCATATGCAAAAGCTAAAGTGGATAGAACAAGTCTATGGACTTGATAAACTGAGTCAGACAGTTTCAAAACAGAAATAAAACCAAAATCCACTAGTGGTTCAAGAAGTCAGGTCAGAACTGAACTAGAGCCACTGCAGAAGCCTCAGCATGGAATCAATGCATGTAATCTCCTCTCTGTGTTCCCTGCATCAGCGCTGTTTTCCTTAGCTGGGGGTGCCTGTGAGCCTTCCTCAGTTCTGTGCAGAGAACAGGATACTTCTTTTCATCCCAGATGACCCTGATTTACTTTACAGGTAATATGCAGCTCTGCTATGTAGTGCAAATAGTTTAAATCCACCTCCCCTTCCACTGGGCTACATATTCTTTATTTAGCAATATTTTATTCTTGATTTTTATTTCCTCTGGTTTTTGCTTTCTCCATGGATTATTTCTTCCACCCTGCCTAGCAACACTACTAATCCAGGTACACAGAAACATCACTCAGGACCTTTCATCTCTTCCTCAGGTGAAAGGTGACTCAACTCAACCAGTCTCTCACCTGTTGGAGACTAGGTATTTACACCATGAGTTGCAAAGCAGTTGAGAGCGTGGAGGAAGCAGAGAATATCCAAGAGACAACACAAGAGAGGCACAAAGACTTCTCTTTTAGCGATGTCTTTCTAAATTTCTACACAAAGTTTGTAGCAGCAGAAAGAGAATCCTAGATGGAATCCACACTGAGCAAACAACAGAAGCCCGCTTGGATACAGTGCTTTGTGAAACATTATGGACCAAAGACTGCCCTACACTTCAGGAAGAATAGAAAATGTAACATTTTAGGAAAATTTAGAAAATTGTATTAAATGTATCAATAACATCTATATGAAATATTTTATTTAGTGGTTTGCAGCCTAGGGTGTCACCTGTTGCTCTTTGAAACATCTGAAAAGGTGTGTGAGTTAAGGGGGGGGTGGAGGGCATTTCAGATCATCAGAGTGACTGAAATGCGTAACTGGCATATTGTTGGCACTGACCGAGGATGTAACTATCCTGTGTGCAGTCCTAAAAATCCCATCCAATAAAGAATCTGTTACATGCAATGTTATCGACACCCCAACTGAGAAACATAATATAGATGCAGATATGCTGCCAAGCTAATTATAGCCTCACTGCTTTACGTGTTACCTGGTTGGACTTAATCCGTAACATAGCAGTGATTCCTTCACCCATAACCTCTAACTCTGGCTTACATAAGTACATTCTGAAGTGTTTAAGCTGTTCTATTCAATATCAGAAATGGAAAGCCACAATACTCCCTTGCTATGGAAAATCAGAAAACAAACAAACAAACAAAAACACACAAAAACCCCAAAAACCTAGCTGATAGGGACTTGCTCCTTTCTAAGATATATTTCTCATCAGCCAAGGACTGTTGTTTCCTAGAAAATATACACAACCAAGAAAAACAAGCTGCTCAGACTCAGAGCACAAAGCTCACCTGGGCCACAGGTCTACACATGCACGCAAGCATACAGGTACCTGCACACAGCTCATTATGCAAACTGGCAAAGACTAAGACAGGCTATGTTTACTAAAAGACAAATTCTCTGAGGAGAGTTTTAATAAAAAGATATAATCCACAGGGATGATATTGAGTGTTCTCAAGCTACAGATATTGATGGCTGGTGGTGGTGGTGGTTTAGTTTCTTAGTCGTGTCCAGCTCTTTGTGACCCCATGGACTGTAGCCCACTGGACTCCTCTGTCTATGGAGTGTTTTTCAGGCAAGAATATTGGAGTAGGTTGCCATTTCCTCCTCCAGGGGATTTTCCTGACCCAGGGGATTTTTCAGTCTTTAGTGCCCGGCATTGCAGGCAGATTCTTTTACAACTGAGCCACTAGGATGGCCCATACTGATGGCTAAGAAATGCATAATCATGATCACAGTGTAAATAGCAGGACTAGTGAAAATTTCCTAACCCGGTAAGAACTTCTGCCAGCTGAAAATATTTTTGTCTTTGTAAAAGTGTTACTGTGCTCTTGTTAGGGGGGTGGTGGTTTAGACATTCATATCATCATGTAGAAAAAGTTATACCTGTCTGGATTAATGGCTGCAACATAATTTTGCTGACTAGCATTGGGTGGATTTGTGGAAAATAGCGTTTAGAATGATTCCCTCCTCTTTTCAATGTCCGAATTTGAATACAACATTTTTCTTTACAACATCTGATTCGGCCACTCTTTTACAGATCTTAATGCAAAGTGACTACTTATTAGAAATTTTGCTTAATATCTGAATAAATTTTATCTAGGAAAGATATTGAGGGGAATTTCTTATTTTGAAATCCATATAGATACGGTGCCGCTATGTTCTAGGACCATGTTCCAACATCTCTGTGATAGTGTTTACATGTTAAAATTCTCAAAAATTATTTTCCTTTTTGCTCCTACTTTGCTCTAGCAACTGAAGTAAAATACTACTGTAGAGGAAAGATTCCCTCCAAAAGCAGAAACTGCATAGAATTTCATTAATACAGCCAAAAACATTAAGTCATGTTACAGTAGATAACTATATTGTTATGCTTTAAACTTTTAATAGTATTTGAAACCCATCCCATGTTCAAACAAAAGCCCAGTATCTTAGGTCCAGTTTGAAATTCAACTTTTAAAAAAGCCATGAGTAAGAAGTAAAGATTTTAAAATTATAAAAAAAATAAAAATAAAATAAAATTAAATTAAAAAAAAAAAAGCCATGAGACACTTGTAGAGACACAGGTGTCATAAACGAGAATTGCAGTTTGGCAGCACTAGAAAAGACCCCAAAAGCCTACTCCTCTAGATCATCCAGAGAGCAAAGTAGATTTCTGTTCTCATCATCTCAAAGTCATGTGAAGCATAGGTGAAATTTGAGGGTCCCTAGCTTTGGAATGTTAGAAATGATCAAAAGAGATGGAATTGGAACAGTCAGTTAATATCATAAGCTGACCAGGAGTCAAGCAGAATTGCTCTCTGCCCTAGGGTGTACCACTTGCTGAGTCAGTGTTCTAACCTTTCTAGACTGCATCTTTCTGAATGAAATTTATCATGTGAAAATGATGACATCTAGCTCTAAAAAAAATAAAATAAAATAAACTTTATTTTCTTGAACTTTCTATAAAGTTTCAATAGAAGCATGCACACTGAAACCAAGGATAAGACCGACAGATTTCACCAATCAAATAAAACATTCTCTATGACATAAAAATAAGATATTCTCTGTGCCCCAAATTATAAACAAAATATTTATAAGGTGACCTCCTGAATGGAAAAATACTTATTAAAAACATGCCAAAGCGTCATACCCTGGCATATGAAAAACACAAATTCAAAAGAAAATTAAGACTCATATTTTTAAGACTAAGTAGAAATTCACACAAAAATGTGAGTCACAAAAGTCAAAATTTGTATAGCTAGTAAACTTACGAATAAAAGTGCTGGACTGCCTGGAGGACCAACCATTTTCCTTTTCTCATGCTCCACTTCCCCATGCTTTAAGATTTTTATTTTATAATTTCAGTTTTTTTCTCATTCTTCCTTCTGCACCCAGTCCACTTCTTAAGAAGTTGTATATCATTCTCCATTGAGGAAATAAAAGTAGTATGGCAAAAACTCCAATACCACAGCATTAAATCTGTAAGTCTATCTGCATTTATTCCTATGTTCCCTATCTTTCCATCACAAGGGTTGAATTGTAGCAGTATCTCTGTTGGCTTTCGTTACAAAGACACTACATAACAAGTCACTTAAATTCAGCAGCTTAAAAATATTCCTTTATCATCTCATTCACAAAACTGTGGATTGGTTGGAGCTGCTCTGTTTCACTCGGCAAACCTAAGGGATAGCTCGGCTGGTTCTCTTCCATCAGAGTTATTCTGGGCTTCAGGCTGAAGGGGCACCGATTTCTCAGTGGAAGTTCTTTTCATGACAGAGTCCTTCAGAGGGGAGGATAGGAACACATGATGTTTCCTCTTTTAATCTATTCTATTGAAGTATAGGTGATTTATAATGTTGACTTAGTTTCTAATGCATAGCAAAGTGATTCAGATATATATATATATATATACATATATCTTTTTTTCATAATTTTTCCATATGACTGTTATAGTATATTGAATATAGTTCCCTGTGCTATACAGTAAGGCCTTGTTTATACTTTCTATATGTAACAGTTTGCATCTGCTAATCCCAAACTCTCAATTCATCCCTCCCCATTGGCAACCACATGTCTGTTCTCTGTCTGTGAATCTGTTTCTGTTTCACAGAGAAGTTCATTTGTGTCTTATTTTATATTTAGCATTAAAGTAATATCATATGGCATTTGTCTTTCTCTTTCTGACTTACTTTGCTTTGTGTAATAATCTCTAGATCGATCCATGTTGCTGCAAATGGCATTACTTCACTCCTGGTTAATAGCTGAGTAATATTCCATTGTATATGTGTACACAGCTTCCATTCATCTGTCTATGGACATTTAGGTTGTTTCCATGTCTTGACTATTGCAAATAGTGCTTCTATGGACATAGGGGTGCATGTATCTTTTCAGATTACAGTTTTGTCTGGGTAGAAGCCCAGGAGTGGGAGTGCAGGATCATATGGTAGCTCTGTGCAGTGCTGTGCTTAGTCACTCAGCCGTGTCTGACTCTTTGGGACCCAATGGCCTGGGACCCGCCAGGCTCTTCTGTCAGTGGGGATTCTCCAGGCAAGAATACTAGAGTGGGTTGCCATGCCCTCCTCATGTGGTAGCTCTAATTTTAGTTTTTTAAAGTAATCTTCATATTGTTTTCCATAGCAGCTGTATCAACTTATATTCCCACCAACAGTGTAGGATGGTTCTCTTTTCTACACAACCCCCAGTATTTATTGTTTGCGGACTTTTTAATGATGGGCATGGCATTTCTTATGACTAGGTTTGGAACTGACATAGTGTCACCTTGCCTGTACTACATTGACCAAACCAAGTCATTTGGCCAAATCGTATATCAATCTGTTGGGGAAAGAATCCTATCTCTATAGGAGGAAATGTAAATTCACATGGGTGTGAATACAGCAAGGGGCCAAGAATTGAGGAGAGAAGTGCTATCTACCTAGTTAGACAGCTGGTAAAGGAGTGAACAGGAGAGATATGACTTTGGTTCGGTTCAGTTCAGTCGCTCAGTCGTGTCCGACTCTTTGCGACCCCATGAATTGCAGCACACCAGGCCTCCCTGTCCATCACCAACTCCCGGAGTTCACTCAGACTTGTGTCCATCAAGTCAGTGATGCCATCCAGCCATCTCATCCTCTGTTGTCCCCTTCTTCTCCTGCCCCCAATCCCTCCCAGCATCAAAGTCTTTTCCAATGAGTCAACTCTTCGCATGAGGTGGCCAAAGTACTGGAGTTTCAGCTTTAGTATCATTCCCTCCAAAGAAATCCTAGGGCTGATCTCCTTCAGAATGGACTGGTTGGATCTCCTTGCAGTCCAAGGGACTCTCAAGAGTCTTCTCCAACACCACAGTTCAAACACATCAATTCTTCAGCGCTCAGCCTTCTTCACAGTCCAACTCTCATATCTTGGCTCTTATCAAACTTAGTCCAGTGGGGAGATGGAAGTTTTAAGTAGAGAGATGTGGTTGACAGATACATTTTGGATTCGAGAATCATAAGTACATAGTAGATGCCTGTTGATATTTTTGAAGATGAGAGAATCAGAACGAAGGAAGAAAAGATTCAAGGACAGAATCACATATTTAAGAGGTAGCAAAGAATTAAAATCTCTTGAAAGAGATGGGAAAGGAAGGTCCAGAGAGATCAAAATACAGCCATGAAAGTGAAAAACATAATCAAAATCAAGAAGGAAGTCACTTTCCAAAAGGCTAGTAATACAGCAAAATCATGCCAAGAGTTCCAGAAGACTGCGGACTGACAGGTGTTCATTTGATGTGACCTTTAGAATTCGTTGGTGACCTTGATGGTGATAATGTCAGTGGAGTGATAGGGCTAGGTTCTGGATTGAAGTGGGTTGAGGAAGTAGAAGCAGTGAATATGATCTACAAGGTCTATAAACTTAGTTAAGAAGAGAATGAAAATGGCAAGAAAACTGAAGAGGCTTGATTGATGAGATCAAGAGAAGAAAGGCCAGAAGGTGAAATAGAAGATAAGACCCTCTAAGAACAAGCCACTACTTTCTTCTCAGTTCTCATCGGTTTTTTCTCCTTTTCATGCCTCTTGCCACTTAAGAGTTCCTCAAATAGGCCACGCTCTTCTCCATGGATAGGCACAGAACAGCACAGAGCTACCGTATGATCCTGCACTCCCACTCCTGGGCATCTACCCAGGCAAAACTACAATCTGAAAAGATACATGCACTCCTATGTTCATGGAAGCACTATTTGTAATAGTCAAGACATGGAAATAACCTAAATGTCCAACAACAGATAAATGGAAGATGTGGTACGCATATACAATGGAATATTATTCAGCTATTAAAAGGAGTGAAGTACAGCAGGACAGTACTTTTTCTTGCTTGAAATAGCTTTTCAAACTAAGGCATTCTCTTGTATTTCTGAGTGTCTTTACAGCGACAAGAAATAACACTTACGGATATATACTTTGCACTAGGCATTGTGTTCAAGGCATTAAATCAATTGCCTTAATAAACTGTCACAGAAGCTATAACACAGACATTGTTGTTGTTGTTAAGTCACTCAGTCATGTCCAACTCTTTGTGACCCCATGGACTGCAGCACGCCAGGCTTCCCTGTCCTTCACTATCTTCCAGAGCTTGCTCAAACTCATGTCTATTGAGTCAGTGATTCCACACAACCATCTCATCCTCTGTCATCTCCCTTTCCTCCTGCCTTCTATCTTTCCCATCATCAAGGTCTTTTCCAATGAGTCATAATAATAATAACACAGGCATAATTATTCCCAATTCACAGGTGAAAAACTAGATTTAGAAAGGTATAGTGACCTGTCCAAATGTGCACCCTGTACATAATAGATTCAAAAATTGAATTTATGACTGACTCCGAAGCCTGTGTTCTAGTTTCAGCTTACTTTAGCACCTACTTTTTGGTAAATTGTCCCTTATTCCAACGGTGTGATCCCTCCTATGAGTAGTGAAGATGATAAAGGAGGTTTTGCATCATAACAGAGTAGCGTTGCTCTTATCCACCTTTGCAACATGGATATATCTTGCACATGTCAACTCTAGCACTTATTACAACATACTGTAATATTAAAAAATATAAAGAGCACTCTCACAGGTAATAAGGAGCCATACAAGTATTTGAGTGTTTAAGTAGGGAATGACATATCACTTAGATAGTTGAGAGAGAAAACACTTATGCTAATAGGGAAGGTGAATTGGAAAGTTAGACTGGAACAGAGGGATAAACTAGCTAATAATTTCTATATCTAAGTGAGAGAAATTAGGGTCAAACTAAAGTTATCATAGAGAGGCTAGAAATGAGAGGAAAGAGTTGAGGAGGGTTTAAGAAGAATCCACTCTACTATGTATAAAATACATAAATAAAATAAAGACCCACTATATACTCAACATTCTATAATAGCCTATAAGGGGAAAGGTCCATATATATACATATATGTATGTATACTATACTAGTAACTATACTTCAATAAAAATAAATGAAGATAATTTTAAAATAACAATAAATTTTAAAAAGGAGAGTCACTAGGACTTAACCAGTTGGATGGAGAGAGATTGATGACACAATTTTCTAGCTGAATGGATTGAATGGACTGATGTATCTCAGTGATAGTAGAAAAATAGGCAAGAGCACAGATTTAAGCAGGAAGTATGGAGCCAACTATGAAATACGTGAGACCCACAGCAAAGGGAAGGAGATCACACCAAAGAGATCCCAAATCAGCGTGCTTACAACTGAGTCTGAGAAATTCTATACCCAATACTCATTTGATCTATAGGAAGTTTGAGTCCTCAATCATTATCTGTGGGTTTTGACTCAGAATAAGCTGGCAACCAAACACATTTTTGTACAAGACTTCTCAACAGAACACCATTTCTCAAGTTTTCTGAGGACATGATAAAACTATATTTTTCAAAAATATTTCATTTTGCTCTTCCTGCAGGTAGCGTAAGGTGATCTCTTAGGCTATGCACTTGACCAAGAAAGCCACAAATAATGCAAATCAAGAGTTTTAAATCTTTGTGGCCACCTTAAGAACACCTTTGAACTCAGGCCATCAAGGATATACATATCCGAAAAGCCACGAAGTATCAGAAAGATGTCTCTTTATAGAAACAAGTTCTTGCCATTCCATTGCTACAATGGTGGAACTGGTATGTTTGTCTAGAGAAAACAGTGGATCCGAGCACATGGTCAGTGTTGCAGAAACAGTGCTGACTTTTTGCTGCACTTGTTTAAAAATGTGGAATAACACTGAACTTAATGTAGATTCTCTAATCATTATGCTCATAGGGTATGCTGTTTATTCACAGAGCTCATGGTTGGATCAACTCATACAGGAACTCACCCTGCCATAGGGAGATGATCTTACTGAAAAAGAACCTATTGTTCTTAAATCACAAGCTGAGTTTGCACAGAAGAAGAAGATATCCCTGAAGAAACAAAAGAAGCAAAATTATATTTCCTGGAAATAAATTCAGCATAAAACAAATGCAAGTTGAAGTTTAAAAAAATTAGTTTAGTTGGACGCTTTTAAATTGTTATTTTTAGTTCTGTGTTACTGAAATGTAATATCTTTAATACCCATCAGCATCACTTCTACCCAATTGTTTTGTAGTTTTTTGGTAATGGTGTAATAATCAGGCTATTGCTTTCAGGATTTCTTTAGTGTCTAAAAACTAGGAGATCCCTGTCAGATTGCCAGTGAACCTCAGGGAGCATTAAATAACTGTGGCTGATATCAAGTCAGCATTTTGAGCAATGGAATGACATCATATCCCACACAGTCATGTTTATCATTTTTCCCCTACTAGTGTTGACATTGTTTGCAACTTTGAAGTCCTATGGTGGTATGTTGGAGTTTGAAAAAAAAAAAACACAAGGTGATATGAATGATATTGCAATCTACTTCTATATTTTTGGCCAGATACTATCATAAGACAAAACACTGAAGCATCTTCTCTATTAAAGATCCTATTAGAATATTCTTCCTCATATGTATTAGTAAAATCCCATGCTTCTTTGGCGAAATGGTTAAGGTGTATTGAGGAGATGGATAAAAAGTTAAATTATCTCTGCCAAAGTTTCAGCAATGGGAGTCTGGTCATTAGTGCTCTCTAGTGGAGCAGGGATTTTGTGCTTCCATCTTCAGATATCTCTCAGAAAGCTGTGTTTTCTAGCAAATCTTTTATATTACTCAGCATGGCCTGATGTTTACCAGCTTTATAGGATGTATAAGATACTGAATGTGGGGTCATAAGGTGTCGGCAGTGAGTTTTTAATCATTCTGGACTTGGTGTGGAGTTTGATTGTTTTATCTAACCTGCTTTGGAAGTGGTTTTTCATTCTGTTACTTTGATGAGCGCTACACATACGCACACTCATCTTTCATGCTCTAGGAACCACTGAAACAACACAACTTTAGCACCAGATCTTATTGTTTTAGCATCCTTGGTACTCTCCTTTTATAATTCTTAAATTAGAGGTATTCAAGCTTATTAAATTTATCATTCTAAATTTATTAAATTATAGACATTCATTACTCCAGCTTCCCAGGTGACTCAGTAGGTAAAGAATCTGCCTGCAATGCAAGAGATGCGGATTTGATCCCCAGGTCAGGAAGATCCCCCGGAGAAGGGATTGACAACCCTTACCAGTATTCTTGCCTCAGGAATTCCATGGACTGAGGAGCGTGGTGGGCTACAGTCCACAGGGTTGCAAAGAGTCAGACACTACTAAGCGACTAACACACACACACACTCAAATTATAAATAAGCAAAACTTATAGACAAGAAAGAATAATTTCTGAGTGTAAATAACATTACTTTGCCAACATTATGTTTCTTAGATTAATCAGAGCCTGAATGGAAGGGGAAAAAAATAAAAATCCTTTCTGGCAAAATTTATCTGGAAGAATGTCTTTGGTATTAACTTGACCAAAGTGCTCAGATTTTTCCAAATTGACTCCAGTTGGAATACTCCATAATTTAACACATTGGTGAAAAGCTCAATAAATAAATGGTATGAAAATAAATATATAAAGCTGCATTTTGAAATGCAAAAACATTTTTGTGTGGAAGAATCCTAGTAGAACAAGTCATATTTTGGAAACTTTTGGTCATTTACACATTTTAAAGACAACTGGTGAATTTTTATTTATTGAACAAATTATGACGCCTAAGTGTTCAACCCAGTATGATAGACAATAGTGTCTCTCTAGCTCTATACTTATATTATCTGTACCTATAACTATCTATCAGTATGGAAAATAAAATGAATGAATAGAGTGTGAGTAACAAACTCCAAACTGGTTTAATATGTATATAGATAGAAATATAGCTAGAGAGATGATGGATCGATAGAGAGATGTGTGTTATGTTCAGTCGTGTCTGACTCTGTTGACCTATGGACTGTAGCCTGCCAGGCTCCTCTGTCCATGAATACTGGAGGAGTACTGGAATGGGTTGCCATTTCCTCCTACTCCAGGGGATCTTCCTGACCCAGGGATCAAGCCACATTTCCTTCAAGTCCTGCGTTGCAGGTGGATTATTTACAGCTGAGCCACTGGGGAAACCCCCTAGATAGATGTAAATTTTGAACTAGTTCAGACTTTCTTACTCACTCTCATTCGTTACATTTATTTTCTGTATTGCTATTGTCAATAGAGTTTCTAATAACAGCTCTTACCTCTTAGTGCAGCAGTACAACCCTGAGCTCCATCCTTTAACTCACTGGTGCTTTTTTCCTATTACTGAGGTGCTACTGCAGTCCTTCCTTTTAGGCAAAGAAATGCATGCTATAGAACTTAGCTTATGAAATAGAAAGTGATGGTGTGCAGTGAATTTGAAAGACAAGGCAGAGGTTTAACAGGGACAGAAAACTGATGCTTGGTGGACCAAGACAGAGAAAGAGGTGGAGGTGATGTTTGGGTTGGACCTTTAAAGAGACAAGAACAGCACAGGGCAGAAGAGGACAGGGAAACACAGTGTAGCCTAATTATAGTGGAACAGGAGAGGGCTGTTGAAGGGAATATTATCTACCACCAGCAGGATAGAGCTGAAAAAAATCAGTTTCCCTCCCATAACAACAGACAAAACCAAGCATCCTGGACCTTGGCCATCTAGTGATCTCTATTTATTAACAACCTTCACATCAATGTACCACTGCTTGAATAATAATTCCCATCTGAAGGCCAGCTTCTCTGTATAAAGAGCATGAATGGAACAGAGGTGCCTATGGTGCTAAAATGTGGCTGAGGTACTTTACCAGCTACCATGTTTTGTTTTATTAATGCAATCTACACCTCAGGCTGCAGCCCATGCATGGGGTTGCAAAGAGTCGGACACGACTGAGCGACTTCACTTTCACTTTCATGCATTGGAGAAGGAAATGGCAACCCACTCCAGTGTTCCTGTCTGGAGAATCCCAGGGACAGCGGAGCCTGGTGGGGTGCTGTCTATGGGGTCACACAGAGTCGGACATGACTGAAGCGACTTAGCAGCAGCAGCAGCAACACCTCAACTCAAAATACCCCATTCTACTTTTTCTATAGCTTTCAGACCATATAATTCATTTACCCACAGCTGCAATCTTACCATAAGTAATTATAGGAACATGGTTCAGACCAACTTTCAGATCACACTAAAGATCATTTTAAAGCCACAATTCATACAAGTTCAACTCAGAGAGCTCTTCTTAGCAAGACATTTTCTTGAACTCCTCTAACTTATTCAGCCATATGAAACTCTGGTGGTAGAAAATTACTAACTCTGTGGCTTTCACCTACAACTCCTGCCATCTGGAAAGATGTTTTCCCAGTGCTCTGAGTGGGACAGGCAAAATCCTGAACTCTATGTGGAGCCCTTTGTCCAACACCTACAAGCATCGAAAGTTATTCTGAAGTATCCTAAATGGGATAGTTTTTCATCTCGCTCCACAAAGACTTTGACGAAGTTTCATACACCTAGGTATTATGATTCATTGCAGCCAATGCTGGGGTAGATCCTCTAGAACCCAGTGAACTATATTTACCCAATTGGTTATACTGGGACCTTGCTGCAGTTCTGAGCACTATCCCTGACTCAACAAACTTCTACTCCTGCCTCCTGATGATCAGCAAACTGAAGTCACAGTCTCAGAAGCAGCTTGGTATCTTTATAAGTCCACAGGACACTGTTGAGGTTTGACAGAAAACAACAAAATTCTGTAAAGCAATTATCCTTCAGTATAAAAATCAAGTTAAAAAAAAAAGAAAAAAGATGCTGTGGAACATCAAAAATGTGCTAGGGTGAAAAGAATGATATCTAGACCCCTATCTCCTGACAATTATTTTCCTCTACAGTCTCTGATCTTGGTTTCCTCTTGTACTAAATGATCCAGGGAAATTGCTTTAAAAAGACTCCTGGCATTCTCTTCTTTTTGCCTACTCTGAAGTTTCCTTCTTGTGTCATAAAATGAGCTCCTTTGCATGTGACTTGTCTTCTTATAGCACCAAGATTAGAAGAAGATTTTTGCTTCTTCCCTGTTTCCATATTATGGAGGATTTAAGAGTCCTTTTTGGAAAGACACTGTGGCAATTGAGAATAGGTGGTTTGGAAAGATAAAAGATAGCAAGCACAACTGAAGTAGGTAAGTGTGAGTTTGCTACTAAAATACATAATTCGATGATAGAAACTATAGTTTCTTATACAAAAAAGCACTGGTGAACTTTTTATGGTTTTACTAAGAGTGTATGGTTGCTTCCTAAATGAGCATTGGTATAAAAATCTGTATAAGTGTGGTATAAGCACAAATTCCAAATGGTTGAAATAGTAGCTAGAAGATATATTGGCAGAATTTTAACAAGTAGTATATTGTTATTAATATATTAGATATTGTGCTGCTGGCTAAACTCAACAAAGTGGTAGAGCTTACTAATATTGCTGTTTTCATCACACAAAAATATCAGAAGAATGCAGATATAGAATATAAATATGTATTTGTGACTGGAAAAGGAATAAAACAAATGTAAAATTTGAGGGAAGTATAGTAAAAATCATTTATGCTTCTGATGTTAAGTTCTACACATACAAGGAACTAGGGTTTCATTGTCCGTGACATAATTCAGTAATTAGTATTTCTGTTCATACAAATGGTACACTAATCTCAGTCACAGACCATATTCATGCAATTAATTCATACAACTTGTTAAATGTATCAAAATGAGTATTTACTTGAGATTCAAAAATAACAACAACAGTAACAGGAACAATGATTCTATTATACTTTTCCCCAATAATCTTTAAATACCTGATTAGAACATAATTTCACATTAACATACAACTTCAGCATTAATGTAGAAAAGTGCTCACAAACTAACTCGTTCCTGACACAAAGTCACAAATATCATCCTCTGATTTGAGGAAAAGCAGAGTCAAACTGTAGTTATTTCCAGATGTTTCTGTGATTTGTGTAAATGCCATTCATTGTGAAGGAACAGTTCCCAGAGGAGGGTGTACCTGAGAAAAGGGGTGCCTGATGAGGTTGGAGGCTCCAGATCCTACAGATAGGCAGGAAAGAACAATGAATGAGAGAAGGATCCCCTAAAGAGAAAAGAAGGGCTGAAGGGAGGAGAAGAGGGAAAGGAAGGAATCAAGAGACGTTCAACAGGTTGGGACATGCTAGCTGGGGGAACTGAGGGAGACAATGGCATACGTGAAGCTAATCAGGCATTCACTTAGCAAAAGCCTGAAAACTGCAGTGGCTCAGATGTTAAGTGGCTAGAAATAGATCATTACCAATCTAAAGTAGTGGTAGGAGGGAGCATTTAGAACCCAGTCAGAATGGAAGCGGGAAAGTCTGTCTTGAATTGTCACAGCCTCTCTCCAAAAAGGGCTCTTATGCTTCTATGACATGGTAACTGTACAGAAACAGAAATCCAGGACTCGCAATGAGAAACCAGATGAGCCACAGGTGAAAGAGCTTAATTCATGAAGAAAGGAGATTCAAGAGTACACAGAAGGAAGAGGCTGCCAGGAGGCTTCTCAAGCTATCTCCTCAGATCATTTATTACAAAGATAGGAGAGGGAGTTGTATGACTGGGTCTAAAAATAGAAGTAAAGTAAATTTGGAGGAAAGAGAAATAATATAGTGAGAGAGTCTAGACTGCATTTAATAAACCTAGGTCAACAAAGTTGATTAACCTGAGAATGAATATATCAGTTCCGTTCAGTCGATCAGTTGTGCCCGACTCTTTGCAACCCCATGAATCGCAGCATGCCAGGCCTCCCTATCCATCACCAACTCCTGGAGTCCACCCAAACCCATGTCCATTGAGTTGGTGATGTCATCCAACCATCTCATCCTCTGTCATCCCCTTCTTCTCCTGCCCTCAATCTTTCCCAGCATCAGGGTCTTTTCAAATGAGTCAGCTGTTCGCATCAGGTGACCTTTACTGGAGTTTCAGCTTCAACATCAGTCCTTCCAATGAACACCCAGGACTGATCTCCTTTAAGATGGACTGATTGGATCTCCTTGCAGCCAAAGAACTCTCAAGAGTCTTCTCCAACACCCACAGTTCAAAAGCATCAATTCTTCGGCACTCAGCTTTCTTTATAGTCCAACTCTCACATTCATACATGACTACTGGAAAAACCATAGCCTTGACTAGACGGCCATTAGCATAGCATTACTTTGTTGGCAAAGTAATGTCTCCGCTTTTCAATATGCTATCTAGGTTGGTCATAACTTTCCTTCCAAGGAGTAAGCATCTTTTAATTTCATGGCTGCAATCACCATCTGCAGTGATTTTGGAGCCCAGAAAAATAAAGTCAGCTACTGTTTCCCCATCTATTTGCCATGAAGTGATGGGATCGGATGCCATGATCTTAGTTTTCTGAATGTTGAGTTTTAAGCCAACTTTTTCACTTTCATCAAGAGGCCCTTTATATATTTATATATAAATAAATTTTTCCTCAACTATTTAGAGGACATGCCCAAGGCACGGTGATTTGCTTGTGATGTTCTACAAATTAGAACTATATTCATTTCCTTATTTTTTTTTAAAGAAGTGGCTCTTTCTGATTATTAAAGTGAAATGTGCTCATTGGAGATAATTTGAAAAATATATAAACACTTTTAAAAAATCAGAATCACATTTAACACTTGGATACAACTTAGACATAACTGCTGTATACATTTTGCTATATTTCCTTCTTGTCTTTTCTTTCACATATTTTGCCTCTGAATTGAGGGCATAATGATTACAACTTTATTTTTTTAAAATATTATATAACTAGTTTTCCATATTATTAAGTCCTCTTTTTAAAAAATAGCATTTCTAATGGCTGCATAATTCTCCAGGCTATGCACACATAAATTTGGGGATTATTTTTCCTCCTTTTTCTCTAAGGTAAGTTTTTTCCTTCCTCACCAATTTTTGCTTTTAGGAAAATTATTATCATAAAATTATTTATATATATAAAGACTTCTATGTATTGCAAACAGTTATTTTCTTTTGAAATGCAAATGATTCCCAGATATAAAATGATTTCATCAAAAAGATAAGACTACTTTAAAAAATTTTAGTATATATTTTCAAATTAATTTAGGAGAAAAATGTTTCCAGCTAGCTATAATCCTAGTTTTAAAATTATTATTATTCTAAATTCAATTGTATTAAATCTATTAATAGTTTATTTTAATTTTTAATAAGTTTAATAAAATTACTAATAATTTAAATCTATTATTATTTTATTTGGTAATTTAAAAGATTTCTGTTGTATAAATCTGTACTTTGTACATTAATAGAATTTAATATTTTCTCTAAGTTTATGAGCTTTATATTTTTGTATCCTCTTTGATCAGGTATTTTATGATTCCATGGTAAGAATATTAATTCTTTACAGCTCTCCTTGTGATAAATAATATTTACCATATGTGTTTTTTTCAAAAGTGTGTTTGTAATGTTTTATGTCATTTAAAAATTTTAAATTTTTATGTAACCTAGTTTATCAGTTTTCTTTGTCATTTTTCCTCTTTGCTTTTAAATTTAAAAATTTTGAGTTTAGAAAATTATTTGTCAAATTCACAGTCAAAATATATGCTCATAGTTTTATGGGTTTCAACATTTTTTAAAATATTTAATCATATAAAATTAAAATTTATTATACTATAAAGCATAATTTTAAACTGCTTTTTATATCTCTTCTTCATTTATTTAATAAATATTTATCTGAACTACTTGTCAAGCTCTATAGGATGTCCAAGAACAAAACAGACAAAGCTCTTTGTCCTTAAGAAGCTTACATTGTAGCTTCTATCATTCTATCATTCAATCTTCTTACATTGTAGATTCTAATAGGATACCTATCTATTATCTATCATCCCTCTCTGTGTATAAGATACAGATATATTTTTTCCTCAATGTTTAATGTTCTCAGTGAAGCACAACAAACAATTAATATTAGATGAGGAAGGATGGGGTGGGTGTTTGATTGGATGGTAGGAGAGAAGAATGTGTCATGTAGGAAGCAACCTGGAGATCCTACCTGAGTTTAGTAATCAGTAATGTTAAAAAAAAAAAAAGCATACGCCATGATTGTATGCTTTTCTCCAATCACATTTAGTTGCACAGGGACAAATGTGAAGTAGGCAGAGAGCTGAATTTATTTAGGTCTGTGTTGGTTCCAAGTGAGTACAAGGAAGTCAGAAAGGGTAGTACTGTTCAGTTCAGTCCAGTCGTTCAGTCATGTCTGACTCTGCAACCCCATGAACTGCAGCATGCCAGGCCTCCCTGTCCATCACCAACTCCTGGAATTTACCCAACTTCATGTCCATTGAGTTGGTGATGCCATCCAACCATCCCATCCTCTGTCGTCCCCTTCTCCTCCTGCCCTCAAACTTTCCCAGCAGCAGGGTCTTTTCAAGTGAGTCAGCACTTCGTATCCAGTGGCCAAAGTCTTGGAGTTTCAGCTTCAACATCAGTCCTCCCAGTGAACACCCAGGACTGATCTTCTTTAGGATGGACTGGTTGGATCTTGTTGCAGCCAAGGGACTCTCAAAAGTCTTCTCCAACACCACAGTTCAAAAGCATCAATTCTTTGGCACTCAGCTTTCTTTATAGTCCAACACTCACATCCATACATGACTACTGGAAAAACCATAGCCTTGACTAGACGGACCTTTGTTGACAAAGTGATATCTCTGCTTTTTAAATGCTGTCTAGATTGGTCATAACTTTCCTTCCAAGGAGTAAGCATCTTGTAATTTTATAGCTGCAGTCACCATCTGCAGTGATTCCATGAACCATCAGTATCATTATTGGTGACAAAAAGAATGAAGGGATCAAGGGGACAAGGGGTGAATTAAGTTAGTGGGGATAATCAGTTGGCAAGGTTGAAGAATTACTGGAATGGGGTATCAGAAGAGTTGAGTTAGAAAGGATATTGAGTTTATCAAGGGGTTGAAATGATCGGTAATGAACAAAAGCTGGCATGACCCTAAGACTGAGTATCTCTTTCACTTTTGTATTTCCTTCACCCTAGTCTCATCCTTGTTCAAATATTGAAATGGTCTAAACTAGGAAGATGATATTATTGGATAGAATAAATAATAAATTGAGATAAATTATTGAAATCTGAGAAGAAATGTCCTGAGGAAGAGCAGACAGTAAAAATGAGGGGTAGGGAATGTGCTGTGATGGTATGGGACACTTCAGAAAGAAGAAAGACTTGTCTGAAAGTGGCAATAAGCATGAACTCCACCTTCAGACCCAGTGGGACCATCCCAGAAAAAGGAAGTTCAGACCACAGAAAAGAGAAACGTAGTAACGGTGCTCAGTGCTCACGAGACTGGAAACTGGCCCTTGAGCTCCCCACCGCCATCTGTCTCAGCCTGAGCTCTTTTTGTCTCAGCAATCTGCTGCCTGCTCTAGATTTCCCAGTTTGGCAAACCAATCATTCAATTTCTCTGGCTCTCTACTGTTTTTTTTTTTTTTTTTTTCATTCCCCAGCTGATGGCTTAATTTCCTCTCTGGCCTACCACTTGTTTTGGAAAGTGCTTCTGGTCACTGACCTCTTTGTCTTGGCTCAGAAATCTGCTTTGCGTACATGTCTCAGTAGCCAGTCCTGTAGGGTGTGTATTCACCCCACATTCATGGAATATACATCTCTCCTCATTTTCCTAAACACAGCAAGTAAAACCAGCCAAATGTAACAAAATGAGCTTGATTTCCATCATAGCAGAAATTTACAGAAGTTGATATACTGTCCAGTTTGCTTCATGGAAATTTACAATAGAGAAATGAAAGTGAAAGTCACTCAATCATATCTGACTCTTTGCAACCCTATACAGTCCACAGAATTCTCCAGGCCAGAATACTGGAGTGGGTAGCCTTTCCTTTCTCCAGGGGATCTTCCCAAACCAGCAATCGAACCCAGGTCTCCCACATTGTAGGCATATTCTTTACCAGCTTAGCCACCAGGGAAGCCCATAGAGAAATGAAAATAGCAAAAAACTAAATTTCAACATCAGTTTCTCAAAGTTAACAATCACCAAACACCTGGATGCTCAATCACTTCTTTAAAGATTCCTGCTAAAATTATATCCTTTCAACCTCCAGCCAAAGAAAGCGTTCAAAATTTTATTTCTTGTGAAATAAATTTTTATTACAAATAATGTTTTCATATGGATAATGTGGTACCAGTTTTGTTGTTGTTAATCATTTTATACTTAGGAAAGTCTCACATAGCGTATCATTAAGGTGTTTTCTGCTGCTGGTGCTAAGTCACTTCAGTCGTGTCCGACTCTGTATGACCCCATAGATGGCAGCCCACCAGGCTCCCCCGTCCCTGGGATTCTCCAGGCAAGAACACTGGAGAGGGTTGCCATTTCCTTCTCCAATGCATGAAAGTGAAAAGTGAAAGTGAAGTCACTCAGTCGTGTCTTACTCTTAGCGACCCCATGGACTGCAGCCTACCAGGCTCCTCCACCCATGGGATTTTCCAGGCAAGAGTACTGGAGTGGGGTGCCACTGCCTTCTCCGATTAAGGTATATGACTTACCATTAATTATAATATTCTTTAACTGTTGAACTTTTGATAAGAAACAGATCTTCTCTGTTATATAGATTTCAATGTATAGCTTTATTTTTAAAATTAAGATGTTGTTCCATTCTTTGTTAACTTTGGTTTCTGTATAGTAGATTCTCTTAACCTACCCCTCTTACCCAAGTCACTGGTAAGTGAAAGTGAAACTTGCTCAGTCATGTCCAACTCTTTGCGACCCCATGGAAAAGTCCATGGAATTCTCCAGGCCAGAATACTGGACTGGGTAGCCATTCCTTTCTCCAGAGGATCTTCCCAACTCAGGGATTGAACCCAGGACTCCTGCATTGCTGGTAACCAGCATTCTATTCCTTTGTAAATACACTCAGTGCTCTGAGCTACCAGTCACCCTCCTGTAACTTGAGCATTCTGTGCCCTACAACTGAGTGGCAGGCTTACCGAGAGTCACTCGAGGTTGTCCCAAAGTTATTTTCTTCAGTTTCACTTGTTGTCATTTTAAAATGTAGGCCAATATCACTGATGAACATAGATGCAAAAATCCTTAACAAAATTCTGTCAGAATCCAACAACACATTAAAAAGACCATACATCATAAAGCTCATGACCAAGTGGGCTTTATCCCAGGGATGCAAGGATTCTTCAATATCCGCAAATCAATCAATGTAATTCACCACATTAACAAATTGAAAAATAAAATCCATATGATTATCTCAAAAGATGCAGAGAAAGCCTTTGACAAAATTCAACATCCATTTATGATTAAAAAAAACTCTCTAGAAAGCAGGAATACAAGGAACATAGCTCAACATAATAAAAGCTATATATGACAAACCCACAGCAAACATTATCCTCAATGGTGAAAAATTGAAAGCATTTCCCCTAAAGTCAGGAACAAGACAAGGGTGCCCATTTTCACCACTACTATTCAACATAGTTCTGGAAGTTTTGGCCACAGCAATCAGAGCAGAAAAAGAAATAAAAGGAATCCTAATTGGAAAAGAAGAAGTAAAACTCTCACTGTTTGCAGATGACATGATCCTCTACATAGAAAACCCTAAAAACTCCACCAGAAAATTACTAGAGCTAATCAATGAATATAGTAAAGTTTCAGGATATAAAATCAACACACAGAAATCCCTTGCATTCCTATACACTAACAATGAGAAAATAGAAAGAGAAATTAAGGAAACAATTCCATTCATCATTGCAATGAAAATAATAAAATACTCAGGAATATATCTACCTAAAGAAACTAAAGACCTCTATATAGAAAACTAAAAAACACTGGTGAAAGAAATCAAAGAGGACACTAATAGATGGAGAAATATATTGTGTTCATGGATCAGAAAAATCAATATAGTGAAAATGAGTATACTACCCAAAGCAATCTATAGATTCAATGCAATCCCTATCAAGCTACCAACGTTATTTTTCACAGAGCTAGAACAAATAATTTCATAATTTGTATGGAAATACAAAAAATCTTGAATAGCCAAAGCAATTTTGAGAAAGAAGAATGGAACTGGAGGAATCAACCTGCCTTACTTCAGGCTCTACTACAAAGCCACAGTCATCAAGACAGTATGGTACTGGCACAAAGACAGAAATATAGATCAATGGAACAAAATAGAAAGCCCAGAGATAAATCCACATACCTATGGACACCTTATCTTTGACAAAGGAGGCAAGAATATACAATGGATTAAAGACAATCTCTTTAACAAGTGGTGCTGGGAAAACTGGTCAACCACTTGTAAAAGAATGAAACTAGAACACTTTCTAATACCACACACAAAAATAAACTCAAAATGGATTAAAGATCTAAACATAAGACCAGAAACTATAAAACTCCTAGAGGAGAACATAGGCAAAACACTCTCCAACATTAATCACAGCAGGATCCTCTATGACCCACCTCCCAGAATATTGGAAATAAAAGCAAAAACAAACAAATGGGATCTAATTAAAATTAAAGCTTCTGCACAACAAAGGAAACTATAAGCAAGGTGAAAAGACAGTCTTCAGAATGGGAGAAAATAATAGCAAATGAAGCAACTGACAAACAACTAATCTCAAAAATATACAAGCAACTCCTGCAGCTCAATTCCAGAAAAATAAATGACCCAATCAAAAAATGGGCCAAAGAACTAAACAGACATTTCTCCAAAGAAGACATACAGATGACTAACAAACACATGAAAAGATGCTCAACATCACTCATTATCAGAGAAATGCAAATCAAGACCACAATGAGGTACCATCTCATGCCAGTCAGAATGGCTGCGATCCAAAAGTCTACAAGCAATAAATGCTGGAGAGGGTGTCGAGAAAAGGGAACTCTCTTACACTGTTGGTGGGAATGCAAACTAGTACAGCCGCTATGGAGAACAGGGTGGAGATTCCTTAAAAAAACTGGAAATAGAACTGCCTTATGACCCAGCAATCCCACTTCTGGGCATACACACCAAGGAAACCAGAATTGAAAGAGACACATGTACCCCAATGTTCATCGCAGCACTGTTTATAATAGCCAGAACATGGAAGCAACCTAGATGTCCATCAGCAGATGAATGGATAAGAAAGCAGTGGTACATATACACAATGGAGTATTACTCAGCCTTTAAAACTAATACATTTGAATCAGTTCTAATGAGGTGGATGAAACTGGAGCCATTATACAGAGTGAAGTAAGCCAGAAAGAAAAACACCAATACAGGATACTAATGCATATATATGGAATTTAGAAAGATGGTAATGATAACCCTGTATGCAAGATAGCAAAAGAGACACAGATGTATAGAACAGTCTTTTGGACTCTGTGAGAGAGAGTGAGGGTGGGAAGATTTGGGAAAATAGCATTAAAACATGTATAATACCACATGTGAAACAAATTGCCAGTCCAGGTTCAATGCATGATACAGGATGTTCAGGGCTGGTCCACTGGGATGACCCAAGAGGATGATATGGAGAAGGAGGTGGAGGGATGTTCAGGATGGGGAACATGTGTACACCCGTGGAAGATTCATGTTGATGTATGGCAAAAGCAATACAATATTGTAAAGTAATTAGCCTCCAATTAAAATAAATAAATTTATATTAAAAAATAAAATTAAACTTTTCTACTCAAAACTAAATAAATAAAATTAATATTATGTAAATCATCTAGGTATTTGTGAAAAAAATCAACAACAACAAAACTTCCAATTAATTTCCATGAAAATTAAACCTAATGCTTTGAAAAGTCTTGAAAAATTTAAGTTATAAATTGTAATTTAATTAAATGTGGACAGAAACAATCTGTAAAAGTTTGACAAACCTTTTATTTCCTAAGGGCTTTAAATGTTAACTTCACTTTAAAGACTTTATAACTGGACATTATAAGTGTTATGAGTGTCACTTATTCCAAAAAGCTGTTGAAGAACTAAATAAAGGTTTTGATCTGTATGTAGAATTTGCTGAAAAATTTGTCCTTCTATACATTAAGTTAAAATCAACTTTAAAAATATGTGTTATACATCATTACTCCCCATTTAAATTTATATTTTAAATTAACAAATTAACTAAAATTTCCCATAACATGAATGGCATCTACTCTGTGTTCCCTCTATATCACAATCTTCCTGAAATCCAAATTCAAGTCTGGTTCATCTAATTCAAACCCTTTGCTTTGAAACACTATAGTAACATTATTCAATTCTTGCCTAATTTTTCGTGTCTTAAAAAACAAGCAAAAGACAACAACAACAAAAACCCTTAGTTTTATATTACTCTTTAGAAAATTCAATTATTCTCCTTTTCAAGGGCAAATTCCTCAAAAGAATGACTTATGATTTCTCCTCTATTTATGCATCAAACTACAGTAGTCAAGTCTGGCAAACAACCCTGGCAAAAGCCTGGGACTACTGTTGAGAAATCCACCCATGACTCTTCCAATTAGACATTCCCAGTGGACTTTCTTCATCCCTCATCTTTGATTGCACTATAGTATCTGAGACTTGGTTGTTTGCTTTGTCCTCAAATCATCTTCTTTCTTGGCAAGTCCTCTTCCATCTCTTGTTTTTCTCAATCTCAGACCCACTCTTTGTATGCTTACTTTGTGCAGGATTTGTCAATGGCTCTTTTATGTTCCTTTCTTTAATTTCTGATTATAAAAGTAAGCCATGGCCATTATAAAATATTAGATACTGAACATTACCTTGAAAGTAACATAAAATTTACAATCAGGCATAATCATGCCACCTAGCAATTATTACTGTCATCATACTGATTTTTCCCTGCCTTCTTTATGCCTAATATATTTAACAAATGAAATGATATCTATCCTTAATTTTGTTTTCTACTTTTTTCATTAAGTACTATTTTCTGAACTTTCCAACCAGTATTATTAAATATTTTTAAGTACGATCTTTTTTATAGTTGGATGACATTAAATTATATGGACTTGTACTGGCTTATTTAAGCATGCCACCTCCACTGCTATTCATTAAACTTGCTTCTATATAGAAATATATTCTAATTCAAATACAAATTTTAGCTTTTTAAATGTAGAGTTTAATTTATTCACATCTAGTCATAACTAATAAAGTTTCTTTTTAAAGCACTTCCATATTAGAGAATGTATCATTTCTATATTCCTCACAAATTATTAACTATTTGGCTTGCTATTCAATTCTTAGATCTATCTTTTTTTTTTTTTCCTTGCCCTATGAAAACTTGATTTAGCTTAGATTATATTCTGGAATTTAGTTCTGTGAAGCAGAACTATTCGGCCACCATGTTTTTATTTTTTTCTGGTGATTTTTTTCTCCTGTCTGATCGTTTATTTATCCCCAAACTTAACAATTTTTGCTAGGCTATGTCTAGGGTTATTGTTCAGAAGTAACTTAATTAAACTCATATTTTTTTTTAACTCATATTTTTAAGAGTAGCTTCATCAAGGCCCAGCAATGAAGAATAATTGGACAGTGGCATCTTTTTCTTAAATCATAAAACAAGAATTTTCAACATGTCCACAGTGCAGAACTGGCTCAAATAATAGCATTAAATGTGTGATGCTGGTAAACCTACACACTTATGTAGTGATATAAACTTAGAGAGACTTTGACAAGAATTAAAATACATAGTTTATTCAACTCTGTCCCAAGAGTTATTTGCTCATCTTTAACATTTCCTAGTTATATTTGTGTATAACTTAATCATTATAAGAATGTTCAGGCATATCATTTAGTTTGATTCCCAACATAACTATGAGAAGGAAGTTTGTTTATTGTTTCCCTACTTTATATATCAGGGAAAAGATGCTCACAGCAATTCAGTAACTTTCCTCAGTGTATTCAACTAACTAAATCTTGGAGTAAGACTTGTAGCCAAGTCATCTGTTTCCAAATAGATAGGTTTTTAAATCTACCAATTTTTTTTTTTTACATAATTTATGTAATCATAAGCCCAAGAGACAGAGGAACAATCTTTGTGGACTGGAATAGAGTAAGGACAATAAGGACTGGTGTTAGTCATGATATATGCTGGAAAGTTTCATTCTCACTACCTGGAATTTTACTACCCTGGCTTGATTAAAAGGTCCCCTAAAGGTTTTGTTTTTGTTTTTGAATCTTCTCAGAAAGCCCATTTAAAATATAAAGTTTCCAGGAAAAATTCAGCTATATTAGTCTTAAAGGAAAAAACTTGAGCGTATATTATTATGTTTGGAAGAAAAGAATTAACAACTACTGTGAGAAAGGTGATGATCAGGGGAGAAAGGAAAAAGGTACTCATCAAAAGAAATCAGGCTACCATACTTATCTATTTCATTGTATAACCAGGATCACATCTGCTTGAAAGTACTATAATATTCTAAACTGTACAATGCACATCTTTTCAATGATCAACTAATGTGGAGTAGACCCTTCATTACTTAAATAACACATTTCAAATTTGATAGGCATTATAAAATAAATCCCTAAAATACACATTTTAGCAGATTTTTGCTTTAAATCTTCTGTAGCATTCCTAAGAATTAGAAACATATATATATACATATATATGCATATATATCGTATACATACTTTCGAGAACTGTAAAGTTACTTAAAAAATTAGGACACATTATATTGTAACAAATATGTATGTTT
This sequence comes from Ovis canadensis, assembly GCF_042477335.2. NCBI lineage: Eukaryota > Metazoa > Chordata > Mammalia > Artiodactyla > Bovidae > Ovis > Ovis canadensis. The sequence continues at coordinate 36,700,624 of NC_091250.1, read as the reverse complement.
TATACCATATGAAACTATTACACCTGCTAGTGGATTACTGTAATGCACACACTATGATTAAGCAGTCTTGCAGTAAACAGTTTCTGTACTTTCAAGGTACTTGCAATTTTCCACTACTAACAGTCATTGCAAGGAACTCAAAAGGATTTCTCTTTGTAGGTAACAAACTAGCTTGCCATAATGTCATGAATGCTGTCCCAGACTCATGAGACTCTTGAGTCAGAAATAAAGAATTTTGTTATTTACAGGGATAGCAATAGCCAGAGTATCAGGATTTTCTTGTGCTGGTTCCTCAAGCTTCATTTCCCACAGAGCAATGCATCCAATAGTTCGCATTACAGAAGATCTCTGAACTTGGGGATCCTGAATCCCTTATGTATAAATGCACAGGTATCATGTCTGCCCTCTGCTCTGGAGGAAGACACTATCTCTATCTCCCAAGGATGTTTGCTATACAAAAATCTTTGAAAGGTAGTCTATAACAAAGAGCAGTTAGTACCTTGCTCTCAAGATGCACAGAGATGCAAGACATCTTTGGGGAAATTTTTCCCCAACAATTATTTGCAATATATTTAATACTTTGTGATAGTTTCTGACCATATGAAACAAATATTGAATTACATATTCACATTAACCTTATTGGGATATATGACCTTCCTCTCTCTTACAGCTTCAATATTTTATGTCTAGTGACTTTACCTGTGTATGTTTCAAGATTGTGAACCTCTTCTTCAGCTTCTCAAATACACAAAGTCTATAGGTATATAAAGTCTTTACTAGTTTTTGGCATTTTTAGAACAAACTTGTTTTTCATCTTGCCTCCATGTCATAAAAAATAGTTCAATTTTTTAAAGAATATATTTCCAAATAAGCTTGTCAATCATATATCAAAACCAAAATACAAAAAAAAAGTTAGGATAAGATAATAACACTTGGTAGAATTAGTACTATATTTACAAAATGTATGTATATTAAAAATTTTTGAAGTTTATATATTTCTATAATTATATAAAATATACACAAAATTATTTTATGTTACTTATGAAAATGATGGAGAATATTATTTGTTCAGTTCAGTTCAGTCTCTCAGTCGTGTTTGTTAGGCAGAATTAAAATTTATATGCAATAGAATATTTGCTACAGATACATATGCATACACAAACACATTAGATATTATTTCAAATGTTTCATCTGCAGAAAAGAAAAATCCCACCACTATTCCACTGTAAAACAAATGTGGCCTATCAATATATTATATATATATGTACATATAATATACATAGTATTATATAGTATATATAATACATAGGTTATATGTAAATATTTCAATATGGACAACTTATTTTTAGTATCTTATATTCTCATATTTTGATAATACATATGATCAGATAGCATATGTTTAAAAATTTCTGCTTTTCATTCTGGTTTTAAAAGTCCTTAAATATATTCATGCTCATTCAAAATGAAAGCAATCGAGAGCAGGTTAGAGAAAGCTGAAGACAAAAGAGGCTAGACAATACTTCTTCAAAAGTAAATAGATCTATGCACTATTCAGGAATGATTCAAACATTCATTATCACTCAAATAACTGCCAAGCAATTGAAATCCCTCTAATTGCAAGGACCCTAACTGTAGCTTACTCTCTTCCTCTCCCATCTCCTGCCTTCTCTGGGTCATCTCATTCACACCTCTCTTTCAAGCCATCTGGGATCCCTGGTGCAGCCGAGTTTTAATGCTGAACACCTGGCCTGACAGTGTTTGCTGCTCTCTTTCACCTGCCAGCCCTTTGTTCCTCCCCAAGATTGCATGAACACTGCAAGCCCTGTCAGGCATGCACGCACAGAGGCTTTCCTGCGTTCAATCTCTTCCTCTAGACCTTAAGTCTGGTAAATCCTTTCATTATTTTGCCTTACCCGTTTAGCTGTTCCATCTACTCTGTGATCTCTAGAAGCTAAAAATCCACATGAGAATTAAATCTAGATACATGTGATACCTCTAGAACAGTACGGTGGAAGAGAAGAGAAGGGTTAAGTGAAGAAAATCACATAAAGATGCCCCGATCTTATATGGAATGGTTATAAGTTATCTGGCTTTGCATTCAAATTTAAAAATTCAGCAGCTATGAGATTTGAAAATGTGTGTAATCAGTACTTAGAGAAATATCAGATTGCTCCTCCACAACGCAGATAAGCCCTACTAACCACCTAAGACTTGGTTTTTCATTCTTTGTCTAGTACCTCCCAGGATTTGCATCCCACCTCTTGAGCTCCACCCACACACAAAGCTCCTTTTACACTTCCAAAAATAATTTCTGATCTGACATTCCCAGTGATATTGAGTCTATACCTCAACTTCCATCTGTTTCCCACTCTCAATTTCTATAGACTATACAACTAAGAATATGGTACTTGGCTTAGCAGTCATTCTCCTTAATTATTCGGAAGTCTTTCCAAACTTTAGCCTTTTCCAAGTTTCTCCTTTCAGTCAATACAGACAACTTTCCCAGTTTAACTCAGACACAATTATACTTCTCAGAGGCTTCTGCAAAATGATATCATTCACTTCAGTGCTTGATAAAATAAATCTGACTTAAAATTTTAAAACTGTACAAGTGAGAGCGAGAAGGGCCAGGGGACTCATTTGGTACAGGACAAACTCCAAGATGTATAAAAATTCACGGCATCCTTCAAATGCGTAATGAGTAAAGACGTTAAAAAAAAATCCATAAAAATATTTGCCATTCTAAGCATGGAAGAAGAAAAAAAAAAAGAAAAATATAATAACAATAAAAAATTCCATGAACTTTACTGATTAAAACACAAAGAAGCAAGTAAACCAGAATGTCACAGAATCTTACCGCAATCCTTTAGTTGAATTAGAATGTTTCCATGGAAAACTGTGAAGAGGCCAACTTTGGGAATGAGGTAAGCCGAGTAATTTTAAATTGTGTTGCAATCATGAAGTTAAGGCTCCTATTATACAGGGGCTCAAAACTGATTAGGCAAGGCTTAGTTTTTGATGACTTATACTTGATAAACCAGTTTCAGAGAGGCTTTTTTCAACAGTTTGTACCGAGGTCAGGAGAGCACCCAACTCAGGTGACTATGGAGAAATGTTAAACACGAGCTCCTCACTACAGACCTGCTGTCAAGTTCCTGCCTGTTGTCTCTCCTGCTCCATGTTCCACTGCCTGCAATAAATATCACTTATTATTTTCATAAGGCAAAAAATCAGATTAATCTACTAGTGGTAGAACTCTGAGAACTCAGACAATGTTTTTAAAAATTAAGAGACAGACACACAGAAGAGGGATATTCTAATCTAAGAAATCAGGAAGAGAGAGGAACATTTCCAAATAGAATCTCTGTATGTATAGTGGCCTTTGTTGGCTAAGACAGGATGACCATTAGATGTAAAAGTGATTTATAATTCACTGTGAAATATACTAGGGATGGAGTGAGAAGCAAAATTTGCAGTCTCATGTTTCTCTATTATATAAAGTCAACTTCGTTAACTTAAGATTTTAAACTAAGGAAATAAATGAGCTCTCTGAAGAGAACTGAACTTTCATAAGACAAGACCATATGTGGAAAGTGGAAGTAGAATGATTCTTGGTTTAAAAGAAAAAGATGGGTGGAGAGGGGAAGCAAAGTAACACAGAAAATACCAAGGAACTTCCTAACTGTGGAGAAATCTAAAGGAAGGAGTTGGGGAGTTTAAGTGAAAAACAAAGGAAACATAAGTATGATTATACTACAGGTCACCCAGATGGACCCAGAAAATTTCTCAGAGCAAAAATATTGTTGAAACAAGATACCTAAAGATATTTCAGTAATGTGAAACCTCTGGGCAGAGGACCTCAATGGTGTGTTTTGGGAGCCCTTTCTCCTCTGTTCTGATGGACATTTCTGTCAAGTCTCTAGATGAGGCCACGGATGATAAGTTGATATATCAGCAGCAAGAACGAAGTGGACAAATATCCCAATAACTGGCTTATCAACTTTCAGCTTCTTCAACTGTTCCCACATTTTTTCTCTCACTACTAATTTTTGTCTCCCTATATTTATGCTTCCTTTTCCTTCCTATATAAACATTCCTAACATTTCACAGCCATGGCTATGTTTCCCGAACAATATTCATGTCTCTGACCTTTGAAAATTACTATTCCAGCCATCCACCAGAACTATCCCTGCTAATTTACGGTGGTTTCCTAGTCATCAAATCCTGCGGACCTGTCTCAGATCTCATCAGTCTCTCTGGCATTTACCTCCTTTGATAAATTCATCCTTGTTACCGTCTCACTAGGGCTTCTCTCATAGCTCAGTTGGTAAAGAATCTGCCTGCAATGCAGGAGACCTGGCTTTGATTTCTGGGTCAGGAAGATCCTCTAGAAAAGGAAATGGCAACCCACTCCAGTATTCTTGCCTGGAGAATCCCATGGACAGAGGAACCTTGTGGGCTACAGTCCATGCGGTCCCAAGAGTTGGACACGATTTAATGACTAAACCACCACTGTCTCACTTTCTTTTAGGTCTTCCTCCTCCAATCCCTTTAAAACACTGGAGCTCCTTGCAGTTCCTCTGGTTTCTCACTTTCTGCTGCCTCATAGAGCAAACTCACATAGCTCCTAACTTAAATATCTGCAGCAGTCATCCAACACTGAGTCCCAGACCAAGTGTCTCCCCCTGAATGTTCTAAAGGAAACCAGATTTAACAAAACTAATTCTATCCTTCTACTCCTAACCTAACCTGCCCCAGAAGGCATGGGCCTAGAAAATAGAACCAGGAAACAGTCACTCACACAAGGTTATACATTCCTTCTGAATCTCAGAAGAAATGGTAGTATTACCATTCCTTGCTCAGCAACAGTACTATTAACCAGCCACAGTGTGTGCAGCATCAAGGAAAGCAATTTGATCTCAGGTTACTTGTATTCTTATAAAGTTATCACTAAAATATCACTTCAAAGAAAAATACAAGTTTCAAGGTTCAGGTTCTTGGTGTTCATTTCCTTATTAAATTATTTCCCTTATATTGCATTATTCTTTCTTCCATTAGATCATAAAATTCACAAATTTAACTTTCCTCATTGCATCATTCTTATCCCAAGGATAGAAAGTTGTGTTCTGTAAGAGACATGTTTCTACATTGGGAAACTGGTTATTTCTATATAAAAAATTACATGCTTAGTCTTTCAAGGAAAGCAATATAATTTAAAAATAGATCCTTTTAAAATTATCCATTTAATTTTTCTTTTTGACACATGGATGATATAAACATTCATGTATTATTATTTGGGTGTGGACCATAACGTCTTCATCTACAGCTAAACAGAACTTCTTTCTCCCTCTTCTACGCAACCTTTATAAAGTAGGGCAGAGAAGAAGCTGGTTTGCCAGATTCAAAACACATGAAAACCATTGCACCTAAATTTAGAATTTTTAAAATCTTTTTCCATATTCCAATTTGGCTTTGAGAAAATTTGAATTCTTTAGCTGCACTTTAAAAGTTACTCCTGTTTTCTCTTTCTAGGTTTGGGAGCATGGTAACACTGTTTGTTTATATAGCACTTTATGTCATTATATGTGTTAAGTCTGATCTTACAGAGGAAGTGGGCTGGTATAAAGTCAGCCAAGGTATGCTCATTGGATTTGATACAAGGAGTAGAATGGCGGAAAGAGAAGAATTACTTTTTCCCATTAATGAGTAATATAGAGGAAATAGTCCCTCCGGCATGTTCTCCTGGTCTCTGGGCTTGGAAGCACAGGCTTAAGAAGAGCGGGAATAACTTGTTGACCACAAATAGTGATCCTCAGTTCCAACATTCCAGCCATAGTTTTTCCCACTCGAAGGACTATGCCTTTTAGTCCTTAGAAAGATTTTCATCTGTTTGAGAAGTTCTATGAAGTATTAATATGTCTGTTAATTTTCTGAGGTCTTAATGAAGCGTTAGATTGTCAGACCCTTTGTTGTTGTTCAGTCCCTCACTTTCGTCCACCTCTTTGCGACCCCACAGACTGCAGCATGCCAGGCTTCCCCATCCTTTACTATCTCCCTGAATTTGCTCAAACTCATGTCATTGAGTCAGTGAGGCCATCCAACCATCTCATCTTCTATTGGCCCCTTCTCCTCCTGCCCTCAATCTTTCCCAGCATCAGAGTCTTTTTCAAGAAGCTCCAACCCTAATAGCTGAAACAGTAATGAGCCCATCTCTACTTCTTGATGAGACAGTGGCAAGACCACATTAAAGGACACATGATAGAGGAGATAATGTTGGAAAACACAACTTGCCACAAAAATGATACCAGGAGGCCATGAACTGAATGAGATATTGAAGAAATTAACTACCACAGCCCTCCTATAAAGTTATTCATCCATTTTGGGACAAATATTCACAGAGTATCTTCTGTTTTAGGTACAGTTATGGGCACTAGGAATAAAACAATAACACACAAACATTCTTTCCTCATAGTCCTTTGGCGTCTCATCAGGGGCTCATGCAATAAATAGTAAGCATAATACATAGCACATTAGATAGTGATAACACTATCTAATGATATTAGATGAAATATACACACAAATACATAAAGATGAAAAAAAAAAAAGCACAGGAAGGAAGATAGAAAGTACACGTGGTAGATTACCAATTTAGATACTATTCATTGAGAAGCTCTCACTGAGATGATAATTTTGAGTAAAGACCCAAAGAAGATGAGAGGATGAGCCAGGGAGGAGTTGGGGGAAGAGGACTCCAGGTAGAAGGTACAGTAGTGTGAAATTCCTAAAGCAGTAGTGGGCTTGGCATGTGTAGAAGGGAAAGAGGAAGTGGTGGAAAATGAGGTCACAGTGGGAATGAGAGTCATATTACGTAGAGACCCACTGGTCATTGTCAGTTTCAAGCACTGATTGTGAGAGAGATGGGAAGCAATCAATGAATATTTAGCTCATGAATGAAATGAACTAACTCCCCTTTAAACAGAATCACTCTAGCTCCTCTGTTGACTATAGACTGAAGGAGGCATAGGCAATGTAGGGAAACTGGTTCAGAAGCTATCAAATTAATAAACAGGCTAAAGTGGTAGCAGTGGTGGTGATGAGAAGTAGTCTGATTCCATACATAGTTGAGGGTAGGAACAGCAGGACCTGGCGACATAATGGATGTAGACTATAAGACAAACGTGAAGGATGATGCCAGAATCGTTGGCTTGAAGCACTGGGTAGATATACTGGAAAGATGAGGCTGGGAGTGGACAAAGAGAGAAGGAGAGCTAGATGGGTGAGTATTCTGCTGAAGCTTAAGAGGAGCATCTGACTCATAAATTTATTCTTTGTGAGACGAAGAAAATCTATGGGTTGTTTGTTTAGCAAACAAGAGCATAGATAAATGAGTTGATCTTATGAGCAAAGGAGAAAGCTTTCATCCACCATTACTACATCAAACAAGACCACTCAGGAATCATTCCAGCAGCTCCCATCTTTCCCACACTGCAAGGATCACCTTATGAATGGCTTCCACATAGTTAAAATTTCCCCCTAGGTTCCCATCTTTTTTACCTTGAATACTTTCAGCTTCCAAATAACTACAGTTCTTAAGATGTCAAAAAGCTTTCTGGGTGAGCATAGAATTGTCATAAATGGGACACTTTGAGGCATAAATGCTGAAGGGACAACTCCTCTTTAATTGCATTGATTACTATCAGCTGCCAGTCAGGCAGTACTTACCCCACCTGCTGACTAGTCCCAAAGCACACTCATCCTAGACAAAAGCAAAAGTGAAAAGAAAAAGGTTGACAGTTTCAGCTGTTAACAGTAGTCATTAATTAACCATTTTGCAGAAGAGCTTCTATTCATTGAACTTTCATTGCTATTATGCATACATTTCTTGGGCACCTCAAAAGTGTTAAGGGTCCAAAAATGATATAAAATACAGTCCCTGCTGTTTTGAAGTTTACAATCCATTAAAACTCACATATTTTTCAGTTTTCTACATTTGTTCAGGGTCCTGGTCTGTAGTACTGTATTGTGTTAAGGAAAGAGATTACACCAAAGACAAGAGAAGACAAGAAGAAAAAGCGAGTTCACTATGTTTATGTGGCACATATACTTATCTAAAGGCTTCTAAGTGACTTTTTGTTGAAAGTGATTTATTATGACACCCAGTTCTATCAATGAGAACTTTTCTCCAGATTTGCTGCTGCTAATGTCTTTCTAAAAGGGCTACTCTTGACACACAGAAAATACATCGATGCATTTTCTAATGACAGAAACAAAAGCTTAGAGTGATGGGGAAGTCTGAGGAAGAAGAATGAAAGCACTATGAAGGTAAGGACTATGATTGCAAATTTCCAGGTCTCAGGAAGAAGACTGGCACATAGCAGGTACTGTATAGTAAATATTTCCTAAAGAATGGATGGACTGATGGATGGATAATGAGTGGATAAGTAGAAGAATGAATGGAGACATGAATAAATTGAATAAAGATATTAAAATTGCAATTGTGAAATGTAGGCCAAAAATCTTCATTTGGAATTTGCAAGTGATAGAAATATGACTCCTGCTCTCCAGTTCACAATTTTCACATCTTGTAAAAAATATGATTGGATATTTAAGGTGATTTCTATATCCAAAATAACTATTTTGATAATAATAATGATTTTTAATTTTTTGAGCCTTATATTCATTCATGGTTCATCTCTGAACTGATACTTTGGGAATCTATTTTTAATCATAACAATATTAATTCTAACTTACATATTAATTAGATACCTAACTTGGTAATCCTACAAGGTGAGATTCACTGTGTGTCTCATACAGAGGAGGAAACTGAGGTTTAGACAGTTTAATATTTTGCCCATGGTCATAGAGGAAGCATGGTAGAGCTGAGATTCTAAGTAAGATCTACTTCTGATTCCCACGATTTTATCCACTATTCTATACAGCTTATTTTGTAAGAGTGTTTTGTGTATGTGTGTGTGTGTACAAAGGGTCTGTTACTTGAGAATACGTGCAAATTTGCTTCCTTACAGCGAGGCTGGTCATCAGTGTTGCTAGGCTGGACACAGGATTAGGCCTGGGAAGTTCCACCGGGCATGAAAGGAAGCAGGGATAAATATCCTACATCAGTGTGTTCAGGAGTCAGCTATAAGGCAAGGGGACAGAAGATGGGGCACAAAGAACCAAGAACACTGGACATTTGGGAGGGACTGAGGAGGAGGACAGTTTGAAATCCCGGACAAGTGGGCAGAAATTAGGGAATTTATCAGAATAGAAAGGGTCAGAACAACAGCAAGCAGCGGAGCAGAGCACGAAGGTGTGTCGGTAGCCCTTAATCACGGAAGCACATCCCTCCCGCGTGGGAGTTTTTACCATTGCAAACAGAGGGAACAAATTCTGGATTGCAGGGCTAGGCACAGCATGAAGAAGCAGAATTGGCAGATGTGGGCTAAGGGGATGGGGGATCAGTAGCAGCTGCTGGTGAGCAGCTCCTGACACCTTAGCATGCCGTCTTGGCTCTTGAGGGTTTTCGCTATCTGTTCAGTACCTTTTGCAAGGGGAAATTGGCTCGGCAGCCTATATCGTAGCCTCCCAGCTGGAAGAGTGCAATTATGGATTGCTGGAGTCCACCACGGCTGACAGGTTCTTTCTTTTTTTTTCCCCCTGTCAGGAAAAAGTGACTCATAGCAATCGTATATTGGTGTCAAATATGACTCTCTCCGCCCTGTTCCTCTGACCCCTCCCCCACACACTTACTCACCACTGATGTAAATCTCCTTTTGTATTTCTACATTGCAAGTTGTTGGTATTTGCAAGACACTGTGGTAGGTGGAGGATATGAAAAGATGAATGAGATATTATTCCTGCCTTTCAGGCATTTGCAATCTTTATAAAAGAGAATTGTATAAACCAATAATCACAACTCACAGGTATGGAGTATTATAATGAGGTATGATTACTTATAACAGGCAGATGCTATTATATTTATTATATGTATTAACTTGTTTAATCCTCAAAGCCACCCCATGAAGTAGGGGTTGTCTTCTCACTTTGTAGTTAATGTACCTGAGGCATGGAGGTGCTAAATCAATCACTCAAGGTAACTCAACTATTAAGAGTCAGAAGCAGGATTTAAAACCACACAGTAAGGCTACAAAGCATGCTTTTTAAAGATAATGTTATTCTGTGTTCTCACAAAAAACAAAACAAAACAAAAAAACTGGATACAATTATGTTGTTGTTAAGTTCCTAAATTGTGTCCAACTCTTTCATGACCTCATGGACTGTAGTCTGCCAGGGTCCTCTGTCCATGGTATTTCCCAGGAAAGAATACTGGAATGGGTTGCCATTTTCTTCTCCAGGGGATCTTCCTGACTGAGGGACTGGACTCACATCTTTTGCATTGTTAGGTGGATTCGATACCACTGAGCCACCAGGGAAGCCACTTACACGGGCAAGCATTGAGACATGCCAAAGAGGCAAGAGGATCACAGAAAATGTGCAGATTTTCAAGTGAGTAGGGTTCTATCAACTATCCTATGATTTTGGACACATTCCTCAACATTTCTGGGTCTCCATTTATGCATGGAGAGAATAACACCTACCTTCAGATGTTTTTGTCGAGATAAGAAACCTACCATAGTGTTGGCACATATTAAGTACCTAATAAATGACGCTTGCAATTGTGTTGTGACTGTGGTTGCTTTTTGTTATCAGTGTGATAACATATGTAAGTATTGTGGGTACAAAAAAGAAATGACCAATTTTGTCTTAGTGAGCAGGAAGATGTTGAAAGGAAGGTACTGTGAGGCTTCCCAAAGCAGGGTGGCATTTGAGCTGCATCTAGAAAGACTGGCGGAAGTTTTCTAGGCAGATAAAGGGAAGAAAAACATTCTATCAGAGGGAACAACTTGTGCATGCATGTCTGGGGAATATCCAGTTTTGGTGTGGAGGATTTTGAGGGAGGGGGTGGGGCTAGGAGAACGGCAGTAGTGGAAACAAATCATGAAAGGCCTTGCAAATCTTTGAATTTAGCCCTGAACACATAAAATACTGAAGGTTATATGGTAACTTAGTAATTTTCTGGATCCTTCTAAACTAGTTTTTTAATACAGCATTGTCCTTCCTTCTTTGTAAATATTTTAGAACACATTTATACCACTCCAGAACACAGACACACACTGTTCTAGAGCTGATCCAACTGAACTTCATTTTACCCTAGAGTTAACAAGCCTTCCCCAGTTCTGTCTATAGTGCCCAGGCGAATCAGCTAGAGTGAATGGGGGGATGATGAAGAATAAATGAGACAGAAATATTACCTTTAATCACTTGTTGGAAGTGTTGCCTTTATTGACCACCTACTTTTGACCCACATATAAACTGTCAAAATTGCTCCCAAATTGGGTAAGAAACCATTTTTTGGTTGTTGTTAAAATTAATTATTTTCTAAGAAAGGTGAGTAACCTATATGTTGAGGACTAGACACTTGTTCATATAACTATTGCCCAGAATTGTTTGACATCATGTGATATCTCTATTTCTGAGATTAAATAAGACAAAACAAACGCATATAACAAATAAATGCCAATAACATATTAGTTTTGAAACAGTTCCTGAGTAAAATAAGCATATGAGTTTTTATCAAATGAAGAAGTGGAAAAACAAGCTGGTATTGTTTGCTTTGGGCTCTAACAAAGGATCATCTCAGTCACATAGACCTTGCAACCGTGCCTAAAACCCAAGTGGCGAAACTCCATCTGCTCTCCTTGAGAAGATATTAATAGTATTGTCAAGACTGCCACTGGATAACTATTCGACTTTCAGGAGTTATTGCCCCTGTTACTGGTTCTTATTTTGTCACCTTTCTTTACTCAGATGGCCCTGGAATACATGAAATGATTACATAGTAAATAGTTGCTTAACTTGCTACAACTGCTTATTTACCATTCTGTCAGAGATCACATCATAGTTATTTTAATGAAATACCAGATAATCTGGGTTACACAAAGGAAGGCCAAGCCCTTTGAGTGAATGGGGTTTACCATATAATTCCTTAGTGAAGAAACTTACTACATACTATCCCTTGTGTTTCCTTTTATTGGGTGTGCAGACTACAAGATTAATCTTTTCTTATAAGTTTAATAGCCTGGCTTCTTAGTTATTTTTATTGCCCATTTCATTTCAGATGTGTTTAATCCCATTTTCCTAAATTTGGATGTGTTGACAAACACCCAATTCATTTCAATATTTAAATGTTAGTCTCATCAGAACTATATAGAACAGTGTTTTCCTCTCATTGTAAAGTGAAAATTAAACATAGCTAGTCCTTAAATATTATATTAGTTTTCAAGTGTCTTACTTCATTACCAAAGTCAAATCTGTAACATGTTACATTCTTTCTGAACATCATATATGACTTGCTTTTCCTTCATAGAATGACTCTTTAAAAAAATTATACCTACTATATTCACTCGATTTTTCAGTAAAAGGTCATTTTTGCTCCATTCTTTCAAAATTATTTATCTTGTCATTATGCATGCTAACAGCACTCTTCAATTTAGTATCATCTGCAAATTTCATTAACATATTGTTTACTCCCAGTTCCAGGTGATTAATGTAGACATTAAACATGACTATACCTTCGTGACTTGGTTGGATATTCCTTTGACATAAAATAGCATTATTCATCATTACTCCTCATTTGTAGTTCTTCTATCCATTTTCCTTCTGGTGGCATGAGAATGTTCAGTGCAACTTAATTTTAACTTTTAAGAGAATATCTAAGATTACTAAAATTAAATATGTTCTTTCTGCTGCAGTTCTCACATTCACTAAAAATAATTCTGTAAAAATTATAGACAACCTCATTGACCTGTAAAATTAATCTATAAATGCAAGTGATCCTTGAAACATGATGCATTCATCTTGAAGGAGTTTAAAGGTCTACACAGTTTTTCTAGGACTTAATAAATATTGCCAGTCTTCTTATATATTTCAATTTTAAACTTTAATTCCTAGGCAACTTAAGGCATACTTGTGTTTTTTGGTGATATGATTATGAACATATCTCAACAGAATTCAGTTGGCTTTCCACTCCATTCTAATTTTACTTGCCTTCTAATTTGAATAATTGTGAGAAATATCTCTTCTAGTTGAGGCACATGGAAAGATGGATGTGTGTATTAGTTACTTTAAGAACATTTTTCCATAACAGAACAGATATTCACACAATAAATACTAGTATAATCTTTGCTGTTGTTTTCTATAAGTTGGCCTCCATTTTTAATGTTTGTACATGGAGTGGTAGTTGATTAGTGTTTTTTTCTATATCCTCTGCAGTCCAGAAATTAAAATCATCTAGTCACAGGCCACATAAAAAATAATTTGGGGCATAATTTAATTATATAAAATATATTATTTTAATGAAATAAATTATTTAATAGTAATTTAAATGGTAATGTCTCCAACATGGCAGCCACATAGTTCCTAACACACAGTTCGAATCACATGATTATGAAGTAATTTCCATAACAATAAAATTTATTTTATTAATCAAATATTCTCATTTCATCAGTTTTTAATCATTACATCCAAAAAAGTTTGGCATTGTAGCAGTTATTTTCCTATGTCTTATTCCCCCTCTCCTAGCAAATTAGGCTAACTAGTCATACTAATTTCACCCTTTTTAGGGATGGAGAAGACCTAGACATTGTGCGTCAATGAGAGAGTAGAATTCAGCAGCTTTTCTTTTCACTCCCTGACCTCTCCCCATGACCCCCTGCTATCCCCCATCCGAAGCCATGTGAATAGGCACAAAGTCCAGATTACCACTGGCAGTAAACCTGCCACAATGGGGGAACCTGAGAATGCAATCTGAAAGTGGGCAGCCAAGTAGACAGAAAGAATCTGGTCCATGTGGCCACTGAACCACTGGAAAAGCTCAGGACATATCCTGAAGAACAGCAAAGTGTGTGTGTGTGTTTTAATTTATTTTAATTGGAGGCTAATTACTTTACAATATTGTGATGTATATTCTGCCATATATTCACATGAATCAGCCATGGGTGTACATGTGTTCCCCATCCTGACGCTTCCTCCCACCTTCCTCCCCATCCCATCCCTCTGGGTCATCCCAGTGCAGCAGCCCTGAGCACCCTGTCTCATGCATCGAACCTGGACTGGCAATCTGTTTCACATATGATAATATACAGGTTTCAATGCTATTCTCTCAAATCATCCCACCCTCGCCTTCTCCCACAGAGTCAAAAGTCTGTGAAGAACAGCACAGTTAGCTCTGGGCTTGCTCATTTACAAACACACACATGTCCTTTCTCTATAAGTCTACCCCAAGAGGATTTCTGTTACATAGAGCCAAAAGCATCCCAAAGTAAGTATACCCTTTGTAATTCTGAATTTAGGAGGTGTGAACATTTTGTATAGAATCTGGTTAGCATCTAGATCCTTGTCCAGATTAGACATGAAAATTAAACTTTTCAATTTTATTTTTTGCTATTCCCATTTTTATTGTACTGCGTGATTTTATGAAGACATATTTAGGGCTCAGGATTTTTAGCATTTTTTCTGGATTCTCTGTTAAATACATTTATATTAAATGACCACCCTGACCAGAGAGCTACCTACCTAAGGTAGTGGGTCTCCCATACCATGCTGGAGAATTTGGATTATTGAAAATTCCTAATTGTGTCCTTACCAGTAGATACATTTATGTGTTTGGGAAATAAAAACCTTAAGGGGCAAAAATGTTAATGCCCATTATCAAATTTCTACTGAGTTTTCTTCTCCCTGTAGGCAGGCTTTAGTCTTCACTAGTTCTTTAGCTTCCTGAGTGGCTCAGCTGTAAAGAATCTGTCTGCAATGCAGGAGATGCAGTTTCTGTCCCTAGGTGGGGAAGATCCCCTGGAGAAGGAACTGGCAACCCACTCCGGTATTCAGTTCAGTTCAGTCGCTCAGTCGTGTCTGACTCTTTGCGACCCCATTAATCGCAGCACACCAGGCCTCCCTGTCCCATCACAATCTCCCGGAGCTCACTCAGACTCACGTCCATCCAGTCGGTGATGCCATCCAGCCATCTCATCCTCTGTCGTCCCCTTCTCTTCCTGCCCCCATTCCCTCCCAGCATCAGTCTTTTCCAATGAGTCAACTCTTCTCATGAGGTGGCCAAAGTACTGGAGTTTCAGCTTTAGCATCATTCCTTCCAAAGAACACCCAGGGCAGATCTCCTCTAGAATGGACTGTTTGGATCTCAGGCCTGAATAATTCCATGGACAGAGGAGCTAGACAGACTACAGTCCATAGGGTCTCAGAGCCAGAAACGACTGAGAGCACACACACGTTTTCAGTAGATTGTACGGCGGTGAGCGTGCATCGGAATTACCAGGAGGGCTTGCTGGAACAAGGGCGGCAAGGTGCCACCCCCGACAGTTTCTGACTGATAGGATAGGGGCGGGGCTGAGAGCACATTTCCTAACAGCTCCTGAGGTGATGCTGATACTGCTGCTCTGGGAAGTTCCTTTCGAGACTTGGGGCTTTACCAGCGTGCCTTGTGCCTCCTACTGTTTGCGGATTTTCACAGCTAGAGCCACTTAATTCACACATGTACTGATTCTGCCCCCACGCAGGTAAGAAGGAATACAGGCCTTTCATTGGTTCAGTAGGACGTAACTTTACGACATAATTTAAGACGTACCTTTTCAGCGTATTCGATGTGAGTAACAGAGTTGAGTTTGTCAGCTCCGGCACTTCATCCGGTCCTGGGTTCTTTGTTGGACGTGCTGTTTCGTCTGGGACTAGGACACTGACTTCCTTGCTCAGTTCCTTCTGGAAACTGAAGATAAGCAGGTAAGTTCACTTCCCACATCTGAGAATTGACCTGGTTGCCTTCTGGACGTTTGTGACCCTACGCTCGCCTTTGGGGGTGTTGGTTTGCCTGTGCTGATTCTTTCACTGCTCGTTGTTTAGACCTTGAGTTTGCCTTTTCTATGCCAGTAAGTCTTGACCTGGAGTTCCCCAGGCCTGGTTTGAAATACCCCAGGCTACCTTCTCTGCTTTTCAAATGCAGATATTCAGTGGAATACCGCTGTTGCTGTTTCTATGACTGCTGCCCATCCTTTCCCCCTCTCGATATCCGTATGGGGTTTCAGACCCCTCAACCTGAGGTTCCATCTCCCTCATACTCAGACTGAGCCCTGGGTTGGTCTGTTTTTCTCTATAAATGATTGCTTTTAGGGTAAGATCATGCACCTTGGCTGGAAGATTCTAGTGGCACCTACATGTGACTTCGATCTAACTAAGTCAACTATGTTTGTTGTTTTTTCCTTCTTATTAATAAGCCTGTGTCAAGGAGGTCTATGGGCTTGCTATGCAAAGTGTGGACTGAGAATCAGTGGCTCTCAGCGTGTTAGGGAAGCTTTCAGAAACGCAGAGCCTCAGGCCCTACCTCAGATGTACTGACTTAGAATCTACAGTGTAACAAGAGCCACAGGTAATTTTCATGCACACTGTGACAAACTAATGTGTGGTGTCGCTAGTGCCTGTAGGATGAAATGCTCCCAGCAGTGACTATTTGTGACTCAGCCATACCAATTGCTACTTTTTCTAACTTCCTTATCACCACTGATTATTTTACAAACCTATGTTGAGTGAATTTCCCACTGATAGTGTGAACTAAGACTGACAATCCAAGGTTCTGCAGGAATCCAGAGTGTCTCTTTGTACATCTCACATTTGTTATTTCTTGGTATATAGTTTACACAAGTTCTTTTCAACTATGTCAACATATTTGGCCATGATCTGATGTGGACTTGGATGTCAGTGCCACGTCCTGACAGTCTCAGGGTCCAGGGTGGATGTGTACCATTCAAGTTCAACAATAAATTTTCAGTTTAGTTCAGTTCAGTCGCTCAGTCGTGTCTGACTCTTTGCAACCCCATGAATCGCAGCACGCCAGGCCTCCCTGTACATCACCAACTCCCGGAGTTCACTCAGGCTCACATCCATCGAGTCGGTGATGCCATCCAGCCATCTCATCCTCGGTCATCCCCTTCTTCTCCTGCCCCCAATCCCTCCCGGCATCAGAGTCTTTTCCAATGAGTCAACTCTTCTCATGAGGTGGCCAAAGTACTGGAGTTTCAGCTTTAGCATCATTCCTTCCAAAGAACAACCAGGGCTGATCTCCTTCAGAATGGATTGGTTGAATCTTTTTGCAGTCCAAGGGACTCTCAAGAGCCACAGTTCAAACGCATCAATTCTTTGGCACTCAGCCTTCTTCACAGTCCAACTCTCACATCCTTACATGACCACAGGAAAAACCATAACCTTGACTAGATGGACCTTAGTCAGCAAAGTAATGAGCTTAATGTAATGTTGGCCCAT
Organism: Ovis canadensis; assembly: GCF_042477335.2. NCBI lineage: Eukaryota > Metazoa > Chordata > Mammalia > Artiodactyla > Bovidae > Ovis > Ovis canadensis. The sequence continues at coordinate 36,683,239 of NC_091250.1, read as the reverse complement.
GGTAGGTGACCATTCAAACATCTCTCATCAGCACTTATTCTGGAGAAGGCATTGAAAGTAGATCTACCTGGGTGAACTAGCTCCATCCCAGAACTTCTGTGGTGGTGATGGGGATAGTAATGCTGGTCTGGACAGTGACCAGTGACCAATTAGCTTGTTGCCAGAAACTCATTCCTGAAGAAGCAGAACTTTGGCTAGTAACTGAATCCACACGTCAGGCCCAACCATTGCAGAGAGGGGGCTAATAAGACATACAGGGATGTCAGAGACTCAATCAAGACAGTCTATATTCTGAATAGGGTTACAGCCTGAAAAGGAGGAAACAGACACTTTAACCTAGAGACCCAGGTTGAGAGGTCCCTGTTCATAAGCATTGACGTAGAAAGAACATGGGTTCTAGCATTCAAGCTGGGTTTTTGTGATCTTGATTAACTTTATCCTCAGGTGGTCCTCCTAGGCAAATGAAAATAAATGCATGTCCAGGGTCTAATAGAGGACTCAAAATGCTTAATTAAGTGGCAGTTACTATAATGTTTAATATTGAAGGAACCATGTGAGTCTATGGACCTCAGCGCTGCTCCATGTTCTTTGAATTCTGACCCGATTGGTTGGAGGGTTGAGTAGCTATTATTGTACCTTGTTCAGGAACTGAGCAGAAGGAAGCATGCATGCTCAAAGTACAAGTGTTAAGGTAGGTACATTGGAGAACTATTTTGTTTTCCTTTTCTCTTTTGTTCTCATGATTTGATGACTGTATTTAGTGTTGTGTTTGGATTTGTTTTCCATTTTTGTGTGTATTATAGATTCTTGGTTTGCAGTTACCATGAGATTTTGGTATAGCAATCTATATTTTATGAATAATACATGATATAAAGTACATGGTGTATAGATATGATTGTTTAAAGTTGTTGATCTCTTAATTTCAAAGGTACTTTAAATATCCTGCATTCGTAATACCATGTTTGTGTGTAGATGATTTCCTACCTTTACTGTATGTTGCCCTTTACCATGACCTTTCCCATTTTGTAATTTGTCTTGTAGTTTTCCTGTGTCTTTGGACACGGACTACCTTTTTCAGTAGGTTGCAGTCTTTTTTATTGATGGTTATTCAGTGGTTATTTGTGATTTTGGTGTGCTCATGAGAGTAGGTAAGTTCAAGGTCCTTCTACCCTGCCATGTTGCCCCTCCCCTCAAACTTTTCAATCTTAATGTATTGAGATTGAATACATAATATATTAAGATCTTAATATTCTTAATATTCTGTACCACAAATGCCTAGTGAGGAGAGTTTTTGTAAGCAGCCCAAAGTCAGAGAGCTAGTAATGGCAAAATCAAGGTTTGTGTCCAGGTGGTTTGGCTCCAGAGCTTGTGCTTGCAACCACTATACTGCCCTGCCTCCCAGCAGAATGAGAGAGGACACTTTAGGAACTGGGACAAATGTACTTAAGATGGAGGAGGGCCAAAGCAGGTTGTGTCTGAAAAAATGGGGGTAAAGAATTTCAAAAGGAATAGAGTCATCATCAATGTGAAATAGAGCAGAAAAAATATGTAAAAAGGAACTAAAATTAAACTTTTACATGAATTGAATATTACTTATACGCTTTGAAAAGCCAGGTACTCTAGTATTTGCAGAAATAGCAGTCTTAGGTAGTGACTTAAATAAAAGAGGAGAGAGGAAAAGCAAAAGTATCACATACTTAATTTCTAAGGTAACTAAAACTGCTATTATTTTACCTGTATCACAGTCCCAATATGGAATCTTCTTCATCCCTAAACCTTCTCTGTGTGTTCTCCAAAATATGTTCTCTTGAAACCTTCCTACATTTCTCAGTATCTTTATATATGTCTGGGCAGTAACAGTACATTGATACATGTTGAAAGGAATCTATCATTTTTTTCCTGAACTGGAATCCAAATTTCCCTCAACGAAATGTTTCAGCAGAACTTTTTTTTTTTTAATTCATTTTTTTTTTAATTTTTAGTTTTTTATTTTTTAAATTTTAAAATCTTTAATTCTTACATGCATTCCCAAACATGAACCCCCCTCCCACCTCCCTCCCCAGAACATCTTTCTGGGTCATCCCCATGCACCAGCCCCAAGCATGCTGCATCCTGCGTCAGACATAGACTGGCGATTCAATTCACATGATAGTATACATGTTAGAATGTCATTCTCCCAAATCATCCCACCCTCTCCCTCTCCCTCTGAGTCCAAAAGTCCGTTATACACATCTGTGTCTCTTTCCCTGTCTTGCATACAGGGTCGTCATTGCCATCTTCCTAAATTCCATAATTCAAATGTGATTGGCCTTATCAGGAAAGGTTCTTAACTAACCACGTATTCGTTATTGTATAGACAAAGAGTTATGTTAGGCAATCACATCAAGTGATAAGCAGTTGGTGATGAGGCATTCAGGACAACTGTATACCCAGAATTCCACAGAAAAAAAAACTTAAGATTGGTCTGAGATAGAGACTGTCTAGCAGCAATACCTGTGTCCAAAGAGGTCTAGCTGATCTCGATGGAAATTCTGTTCTGTCACTTGTCAGCCATGTGACCTTGGATATTTCCTTAACTGACCTGAGATTTAGGTTTCTCTTCAATAAAATGAGGGAAACAGTACTTTGCAAATATCATTATTGTGATCAGTCTCACATTACAGGACCTGACACATAGTCTGTGTTTAGTAAATGGTAGTATTGTACATACTGTTGATCTTACCCTGACATAACTCTGAAGGTTAGAGAAGGTTTTCTCATGACGTACAAAAACACAGTTTAAGAAACCAAATAACAGAAGTGAGGTTTGAGGGAGAATAGTTATGTGTATATGTATGGTTGAGTCCCTTTGCTGCCTACCTGAAACTACCACAACATTGTTAATTGGCTATACCTCAAATTAAAATAAAAAAGTTTCATATCGTAAATGAACATGTCTATTTAAGAGCTTAAATTTGTAATACTTTGTATTTTTAGATTCAGTTATAGATAGACTTCGTGGTAGGATAAAACAGCTTTTGTTCTTTTTATAAGGAGAATAAGAGGAATTTTATTTTCTTCATTCTTGGAGGGTAGTTAGTGTTCTGAGTCCATGTAAGCTTGGTAAGTGACTTAGTGGTTTTTTTTTGTTCTGTTTGAATTTTAGAGCCTCTAAAGTAGAAATTATCACATACTCAGACGGAAGTTTCCACATTTTTTTGTTGATTTGTTTTGGGTGGGTGTTTACCAATGAAAATAAAGTTTCATTGTTTAAAGAAAAAAAGAAACCAAATAAAGTGATTTCCTCAATACTAATGCATTGAAATAAGAAAGACAAAAAAGTGGGAAAGTGACTTCTCTCAAGAGAAACTGAAAGGTATGTCTTCTCACGCTCTAAAGACGTGACACATTGAAACACTCTCAGGGGCCAGGCAGACATTATACGTGATTAAAGCAGGCGTGGGTCCAGGATCTAGGCTGGGTTGCTTTCAGATAGCTATGCCTTCCCTTCCTTGCCCTGCTCTGTGTCAGAAGGATTCACCCCAAAGGGCAAATGTTTTCCTCAGGCCCTGAGTCAGCTGACTTCCTGCTGGGTGAGGTCACACTAGGAACCCAGAGGGCAAGGTGGCAGATGGTAAAGAATCCGCCAGAAATGTGGGAGACTGGGGTTCAATCCCTGGGTCAGGAAGATCCCCTGGAGAAAGAAATGGCAACTCACTCCAGTATTCTTCCCTGGAGAATCCCTGTGGACAGAGGAGCCTGGTGGGCTACAGTCCATGGGGTTACAAAGAGTCTGACACGACTCAGCGATTAACACAGCAACAACGGCCTCTCCAGCAACAGGGGCATCTCCTTCAGGTTCCAGTACCTGGAGTAGTGCAGCCCCTGGGCTTCTACAACACTGTCTCCTTTTTCTCTCCAGCCACGTGGTAGAAGCACGTGGTAGAAGTAGCTTCTTGCTGTGTCAACCTCTGGTTTATTTCACAATCACTGTGATTCTCTCCTCTCCTCCATCAGCTGTGTTATTAATACTAGTTCCCTGTGTTTGTTTTGGTTTCTGTATTCCTGCTTAGACTCTGGCTGATGAAATCTGCAAGTTTCAGTTCAGTTCAGTTCAGTCGCTCAGTCATGTCCAACTCTTTATGACCCCATGAATCGCAGCACGCCAGGCCTCCCTGTCTATCACCAACTCCCAGAGTTCACTCAGATTCACATCCATCAAGTCAGTGATGCCATCCAGCCATCTCATCCTCTGTCATCCCCTTCTCCTCCTGCCCCAAATCCCTCCCAGCATCAGAGTCTTTTCCCATTGGAAAAGACTCTTCGCATGAGGTGGCCAAAGTACTGGAGTTTCAGCTTTAGCATCATTCCTTCCAAAGAAATCCCAGGGCTGATCTCCTTTAGAATGGACTGGTTGGATCTCCTTGCAGTCCAAGGGACTATCAAGAGTCTTCTCCAACACCACAGTTCAAAAGCATCAGTTCTTCAGTGCTCAGCCTTCTTCACAGTCCAACTCTCACATCCATACATGACCACTGGAAAAACCATAGCCTTGACTAGACGAACCTTAGTCAGCAAAGTAATGTCTCTGCTTTTGAATATGCTGTCTAGGTTGGTCATAGCTTTTCTTCCAAGGAGTAAGCATCTTTTAATTTCATGGCTGCAATCACCATCTGCAGTGATTTAGGAGCCCCAAAAAATAAAGTCTGACACTGTTTCCACTGTTTCCCCATCTATTTCCCATGAAGTGATGGGACCCAATGCCATGATCTTCATTTTCTGAACATTTAGACACAAGAATAGCTGACAAGATTTGAAGGAATGGAATAGGGGGAACCTACTGGTCACCAGCTCCTCACCTGTGGTCAATTCGTGCAGCCTAGGAATTCGAACAGTGTGGTCAAATTCTCCAAGATTTCAAAAGAAGCTAAACATTCCAAGTTGTATGTAAAATCTGTTTAGAAAACATTGGCAACTAATTTCATGTTTTTAACAACTGCAGGCCAAATTAAACATCTCTGCAGATCCCATATAGCTTGAAGTTTGAAATGTATAACTTTCACTTATATAATAATTATTAGTTTTTTCTTAGTACAACATCTTCTGCCAAGTTTATATACAGAGGACCCATAGCCGTTCTAAGAAAAACTATTTCTCTACTACATTTTAAACATAATGTTAGGTACTCTAACAAATCAAACCCCTAGTTGTAGTGGCTCAACACAATAGAAATTTCTTTCTCTTGCATGAAAGAGTTTGGTGCAATTGTTCTCTTTTGGCCAGAGGCCTTTCCTTCCACAGTGACCCCAGATTATGGCTCTACCATCTCCCGGGGGCCAGAGTCCTCTGTATCCAACTGGCAGATGGGGAAGAGAGTAGAGAAGGTGTACCCACTGTTTACCACCTTGGCACACGGCCACACCTGAATGAATATTGCCTTGGCTGGGCAGCTGTTTCCCAGACCCAGGACTACACTGCAGGAACTGAGTGACTGTATTTGCCATGTTCACACTGCCTACCAACAAGGCTGTATGTGAGACTGTCTGAAGGGGAGCCTCACGTAAGAGGAAATCCACACTGATAAATATTTTGACCTTCTAAACAGAAAGAACTGGGATCATCAAGGCGTCTTCAGCAGTGAACTCTAGGGATAAAAATAAAGAGCCAGGAAAAGGACTAGACAGACATATAAATCTCATTACAAGACAGTTTAGTGAGTATTATAGTTCCTATTAGACCCATGTGAAATCTGAGGCCTGGAAATGTTTTCAATAACTTGTCCAAAGAATCACAACCAATAATTATGCTCATTCCAGAACATGCTATTTTAGAATTCCCCCAGACATTGCTTTAAGATGGGGTTTATCCTATTGCAATAAAATAACTTTTATTGCCTTACATGGAGATGAGCAAAACAGAATAGGAAAATATCTTGGAGAGGCAAGAGTGTAGTAGTTAGAGTTTCTTATCACATATGATTGAGCCCTGGGGTTAAACTAACCCACAGAGCAATTAGTCTGTTTGTTTAATGGACAGTCATAATTTTCTAGAGATGATGTGGGGAGATCTATAACTTGGTGACTTCGTGCTATTGAACACGCTGATTTGTTATCTGGAATTAATCAACATTGAAAATGAAGTACCACCACACTTCTGAATTTATACATTGATTTTTTTCAAAAACATTCTCAAGTGCTAAGTTTACATTACTCATGGTGGAAGATGCCAGGGATTCAAAAAAGAATACTACGTACTATTAACTGAATACCTACTTTACGCCAAGTGCTTTTACATACATTATCAAATATCATCTTTACTATGATACTTCATGGTAAGTGATACTATCAAGTTTTGTTTTATTGTCACTCTTGGAACTTTCCCACTTTGACATAACTGGTTTGAAGAAGACTGAACTTAAAGAAGTCTGACTACAAATTGTACTCTTTCTGTTGTGATATCCACACCCTTCCTGGCTTATTGAAAAAGTAAAATGCTTATGATCAAATAGGTGACATTTTAGCAGGGAGGAGAAACAAGTAAACAGTGGTAAAACAATGAAGGAAATGACATTGCTCTGGGTATATTTTAATGATTCATTCATTATGTTTATACAGTAGCTGGTTCTATAGTTCCTAGTTTTCCACATAAGTTTTCTTTCTTGAGCATACCCCAAGGCTATACTTTATCATGTGCAAAAAGAATGTGTTCAGAAAATGTGTTTACCAAAGTAACTGTGTGCCATAGATAAAGGGAGGCCAATGCGATCATCCCTGAGACTTTCAGCTGACACAAAAAGGTGCTTTTCAAGTGCTTTACATATACTGCCTCATTTAATACAACATGCTTTTGAGGAAACTCATGATTGTTCCCTATTTACAGAGGAAGAAACTGAGGAAGAAAGAGGCTATATAACTCATTCAAGGTCGCATAGATTCTACGTTTCAGGGCTGCAATTCTGTCCCAGGCCCTCTCATGCCTTGTGTCTGCTTTTAACCCTGTCACCCCACTGCCTCTCCATTGGGCTGAAAGTGCGTCCAGTATAGAGAGTACTGTGGGGGCTACACAACCTCTCTGGAGTGACCGGGAATCTAATTGAAGAACCATGATATACCACCATCTAAACTTATATCAGTGTTGAATTAGTTTGAAGGAAGTATCAAATCACAGACTGAATTTTCATTGTTAATTGCATATGTAAGAAAGATCACAGAAAGGCAAAGCAGATCAGTTAATTTTTATTGCTACTATAAACCAAACGTAATCTATTTTGATTCATATAAATTGCATGGCAGCCCAGTGAAAATACTATTAGCATCCCCATTTTACAAATAGAAACTAAATAATCAGTTCAGAACCCTGTAGCTACAAGGTGAGTGAAGTATGGCAGCTGTCTTCAAAGTGTGTTCCATGGACAAGCACAATCAGCATCTCCTGGGAGTTAGTTTAAAAATGCAGATTTCAAAGCCTAACCCAGTGCTGTTGAGTCAGATCTCTGGGACTGGGGTTCAGAAACTTGCTTTCTAGGAGATTATTATACACACTTAAGTTGGAAAGCACCTGGCCTAAGGTATGAATTCTGAAATGATTGTGAGACCTGCGTGATGTCAGACCTCATATCTTTGCCACTGGAGTCAGTATGCTGCAACCTGAAATAGTTGAGAGAGTTACATGATGAAAAGCAACAAGAGCTGTTCTTTGAAGAATTTGTGAAATATGGGTCAGTAGAAAGCATAGAGGAGGTATTACAGGAAGGGTCAGTTATTGAACAGTTCACTCAAGATAGGTGCCATGTTCACCTTCCCCTGAATTTAGCTGTTCTACCCAGGATTCTTGCTTCAGATCACTTACTGATATTTGATACAAAGGTGGAATCTGCAATATTGTCAGTAATGCGTGGAGAAGCTTTGCAGAAGGTCTCTGTTAGTAATTAATATCAACATGAATTAATGAACTAAGTCAATTATTTGGATTTGGACTATGGACTGTGGAGGGGGTCCATCAGTGGGGAGCAAAAATAATTGAACAGACATATAGGGAAAGGCAGATACAACATAAGGAAAAAAAAAGTTTAGATCTTTTAAACAATACTTTTTTTGCCAGTACTTTCTTTCTTTTAATTTTTTTATTGACGTATAGTTGATTTACAATGTTGTATTAGTTTCAGGTGTACAGCAAAGTGATTCAGTTGTACATACACATGTATCCACAGTTTTTTAGGTTATTTTCCCATAAGGGTTATTACACAGAATTGAGTAGAGTTCTATGTGCTATACAGTAGGTCGTTATTAGTTTTATATATATAGTAGTGTGTATATGTCAATTCCTATCTCCCGGTATATCCCTCCCCACCCTCCCCCCCATTACCATAAGTTTGTTTTCTACATCTGTGAGTCTATTTCTATTTTGTGAATAAGTTCATTTGTAACATTATTTTTAGATTCTACATATAAGTGATATCATATGATTTTTGTATTTCTCTGACTGACTTTACTCAGTATTGCAATCTCTAGGGCCAACAGGTGCTGCAAATGGCATTTTTTTGTTCTTATGGCTGAGTAATATTCCACTGTACATATCTTACACATCTTACTTATCCTTACCTCTTTCAACAGCCATTTAGGTTGCTTACCCATCTTGTCTATTGTAAATAGTGTTGCAATGAACATTTGAGTGCATCTGTCTTTTCAAATTATGATTTTATTTAGATATATGCCCTGGAGTGGGATTGCTGGATCAGATGGTAGTTCTATATTTTTTAAGAAACCTCCATACTGTTCTCCATAATGGTTATACCAATTTAAATTCCCACCAAGTGTAGGAATGTTCCCTTTTCTCCATACCAACTCCAGTATTTATTGTTTGTAGATTTTTTTTTTTTTTTTTGCTGGCCAATTTGATCCATGTGAGGAGATATCTCATTGTAGTTTTTGATTTGCATTTATCTAATAATAGTGAGGCTGAGCATCTTTTCACATATTTTTCGGCCATCTGTATATCCTTGGAGAGAGGTCTGATCTTCCACTCATGTTTTGATTGGATTGCTTATTTAATATTGAGCTGCATGTGTTGTTTGTATATTTTGGAGATTAACCCCTTGTCGGTTGCTTTGTTTGCAAATAACTTCTCCCATTCTGAGGACTGACTTTTTGTTTTGTTTATATTTCCTTTGCTGTGTAAAAGCTCTTAAGTTTAATTAGGTTCAATTTGTTTTTTATTTTTATTATTCTAGGAGGTGGATCTAAAAAGATGTTGCTTCGATTTGGGTCAGAGTGTTCTACTTGTGTTTTTCTAAGAGTTTTATAGTATCTGGCCTTAGTTTTACATCTTTAATCCATTTTGAGTTTATTTGTATGTGGTGTTAAGGAGTGTTCTAATTTCATTCATTTACATGTAGCTGTCCAGTTTTCCCAGCATCATTTATTGAAGAGAATATTCTTTATTGTATATTCTTGCCTTCTTTGTAATAGATGAGTGAATTTATCTCTGGATTTTCTGTCCTGTCCATTGACCTATGTTTCTTTTTTTGTGCCAGTATCATACTGTTTTGATTACTCTAGCTTTGTGGTATAGTCTGAAGTCAGGGAGGTTGAATGCTCCAACTGCATTTTTCTTTCTCAAGATTGCTTTGGCTATTCAAGGTCTTTTTTATTTCTATACAAATGGTAAAAATGTTTTGTTCTACTTCTATGAACAGAAAATACCATTGATAATTTGATAGGGATTGCATTAAATATATAAATAGTTTTGGGTAGTATAGTCATTTTCACAAATTTGATTCTTCCAATGCAAGAACATGGTATATCTCTCTATCTGTGTGTCATCTTTGATTTCTTTCATCAGCATCTTATAGTTCTCTGACTACAAGTTTTTTGCCTCCTTAGGTAGGTTTATTCCTGAGTATTTTATTATTTTGGATGTAATGATATATAGGATTATTTCCTTAATTTCTCTTTCTGATCTTTCATTGTTAGTGTATAGGAATGCAAGAAATTTCTGTGTATTAATTTTGTATTCTGCAAACGTCACCAAATTCACTGATGAGCTCTAGTAGTTTTCTGGTAATGGCTTTAGTAGTTTCTTTATATAGTATGTCATTTGCAAACAGTGATAGCTTTACTTCATTTCCAATTTGGATTTCTTTTATTTCTTCTTCTTCTCTGATTGCCATGGCTAGAACTTCTAAAACTATGTTGAATAAAAGTGGTGAGAGTGGACATTCTTTTCTTGTTCCTAATCTTAGAGGAAACAGTTTTTCATCTTTGAATGAAGTGGCTGTGGGTTTGTTGTATATGGCTTTTATTATGTTGAGGTAGGTTCCCTTTATCCCTACTTTCTGGAGATTTTTTTGTAATCATAAATGGGTATTGAATTTTATCAAGGGCTTTATCCTGCGCCTATTGAGATGATGGGCTTCCCTGGTAGCTCACATGGTAAAGAATCTGCCGGCCATGTTTGATCCCTGGGTCAGGAAGATTCCCTGGGGAAGGAATGGCTACCTACTCCAGCATTCTTGCCTGGAGAATCCTGTGGACAGAGGCACCTGGTAGGCTGTAGTCCATGCGGTCACAAAGAGTTAGACACGACTGAGTGACTTTCACTTTCATTGAGATGATCATATAATTTTTATTCTTCAGTTATCATGGTGTGTCATATTGATATCACATGTATCAAAGAATCCTTTAATCCCTGGATAAATCCCACTTTATCAATGGCATAGAATCCTTGTAATGTATTGTTGGATTTGGCTTGCTAGTATTTTTTTTCAGGATTTTTGTGTTTCTGTTATTCAGTGATACTGGCCTATAATTTTCTTTTTTGTGTGTTATCATTGTGGCCTTGCAGAATGAACTTGGGAGTGTCCCTTCCTCTGCAATTTTTGGGAAAGATTTTTAGAAGAAAATGTTTGATAGAATTAGAATTCTTTAAAATTTGATAGAATTCACCTGTAAAGCCATGACTGTTGAGTGTTTTTTAATCCCAGTTTCAATTTCAGTAGTTGTGTTTGGTTGGTTCAGATTTTCTGTTTCTTTTTGGTGCAGTCTTGCAAGGTTGTATCTTTCTAAGAATTTGTCAATTTCTTCTAGATTGTCCATTTTATGGGAATATAGTTGCTTGCAGTAGTCTTAGAATCCTTGTGTTTCTGTGGTGTTCATTGTAATTTTTTATTTCTAATTTTATTGATTTGAACCCTCGCTCTTTTTTTTTCTGATAAGCCTAGTTAAAAGTTTCCCATTCTTATTGTTTCAAAGAACCAGCTTTTAGTTTCATTGATCTTTTCTAATTTCTTTGTCTCTATTTATTTCTATTCTGACCTTTATGATTTCCTTCTACTAACTTTGGGTTTTGTTTGCTCTTCTTTCTCTAGTCACTTTATATGTAAGGTTAGGTTGTCTATCTGAGATTTTTCTTGTTTCTAGAGGTAGGATTGTATTGCTATGAATTCCTCCCTTAAAACCGCTTTTGCTGTGTCTCATAGATTTCAGATTGTCCTGTAATTGTTATTTATCTATAGATTTTTTTTCATATCCTCTTTGATTTCTTTAGTGATACATTGATTGCTTAGTAACATACTGTTTAGCTTCCATGTGTTTTGTTTTGTTTTATAGTTTTTTTTTTCCTTTAATTGATTTCTAATCTCAGCATTGTGGTCAGGAAAGATGATTGAAATGATTTTGATTTTCATAAATTTACCAAGACTTCATTTGTGGTACAAGATGTGATCTGTCCTAGAGAATATTTCATATGCAGTTGAGAAGAAATTATATTCTGCTGCTTTCAGATAGGATGCCCTTATCAATTAAGTTCATTCGGTCTAATGTGCCATTTAAGGCTCTTGTTTCCTTACTGAATTTCTGTTTGGATGATCTGTCCATTGGTGTAAGTGGGGTCGAATCTCCCACTATTGTTATTATTTCTCCTTCTATGGCTATTCGTATTTGCATTATAGAGGTACTCCTATGTTGGATGCATATGTATTTACAATTGTTATATCTTCTTAGACTGAACCCTTGATCATTATGTAGTGTCCTTCCTTGTTTCTTGTACCAGTCTGTATTTGAAGGTCTATTTTGTCTGATATGAGTATTGCTATTCCAGCTTTCTTGATTTGCATTTGCACAGAATATCTTTTTGCATGCCCTCACTTTCAGGCTATTATGTGTCCCTAGGTCTGAAAAGGGCCTCTTTTCAGCCTATATATCAGTCTTGTTTTTGTATCCATTCAGCCAGTCTGTATCTTTTGGTTGGAACATTCAATCCATTTACATTTAAAGTAATTATCAATATGTATGTTCCCATTGACAGTTTCTAACTGTGTATGATTTTTGTCAGTCTTCTTCCCTTCTTTTGTTCTCTTGTGGTTGATGATTATCTTTAATATTGTTTAGGTTGTCTGTATGTGTATTGTATTTATTGTAGTGTTTTCATTTGAAGTTCTCATAATGTTTTGATATAGCAGTCTGTGTATGTACAAAGCTGTTTTAAATTGCTGGCCTCTTAATTTCAAATTCAATTCCTGTTTCCTGCATTTGTACTCTCCTCACGGTTGCTAGTTTTGATATCATATTTGTGTGTGAATGATTTCCTATTTTTACCATATGTTTGCCTTTATTGGTAAGCTTTCCCATTTGGGATTTTCTTGTTTCTAGTTGTAACCTCCTTTTTTCTTGCCTGAAAAAGTTCCTTTAGCATTTATTATAGGGCTCTTTAGCACTTGTTATTGGGCTGGTTTTGTCTTTCTGAATTCTGAGCTTTTGTGTGTCTGTAAAGCTTTTGATTTTGTGTTGAATCTGAATGAAAGCCTTGCTGGGTATTCTTGGTTGTAGGTTTCCTTTCATGCCACTCCTGGCCTGCAGAGTTTCTGCTGAAAAATCAGCTGATAAGGTTATGGGGATTCCCTTGTATATTATTTGCTGCTTTTCCCTCATTGCTTTTGATTTTTTTTTCTTTGCATTTTCATTTTTGTTAGTTTGATTTCTACGTGCCTTGGCATGTTCCTCCTTGAGTTTATCCTGTATGTGAGTCTCTGCACTTCTTGGACATAGATGACTATTTTCCATGTTAGGGAAGTTTTCATCCATGATTGCTTCAAATATTTTCCCCAACCCTTTCTGTTTCTCCTTTTCTTCTGGGAGCCCTATACTACAAATATTGATGCATTTAATGTTGTCTCAGAGGTGTCTGAGACTGTCTTCATTCTTTTCATTCCTTCTTCTTTATTTTGTTCTGTGGCAGTAATTTTAACCACACTGTCTTCCACCTCACTTACTTGTACTTCTGCCTCAGTTATTCTTCTATTGATTTTGTCTAATGTATTTTTTTTTTCAGGGCTCCCCTGGTGGCTTGGTGGGAGGGGCTCAAACTACTGCACAGTTGCACTCATCTCACACACTAGTAAAGTAATGCTCAAAATTCTCTAAGCTAGGCTTTAACAGTACATAAACCATGAACTTCCAAATGCTCAAGCTGGATTTAGAAAAGGCAGAGGAACCAGAGATCAAATTGCCAACATCTGTTGGATCATCAAAAAGGCAAGAGAGTTCCAGAAAAACATCCGCTTTATTGACTATGCCAAAGCCTTTGACTGTGTGGACCACAGCAAACTCTGGAAAATTAAAGAGATGGGAATAGCAGACCACCTCACCTGCCTCCTGAGAAATCTGTATGCAGGTCAGGAAACAACAGTTAGAACTGTACATAGAACAGACTGGTTCCAAATCAGAAAAGGAGTATGTAAAGGCTGTATACTGTCACCGTGCTTATTTAACTTATATACAGAGTACATCATGAGAAATGCTGGGCTGGATGTAGCACAATCTGGAATCAAGATTGCCGGGAGAGAAATATCAATACCCTCAGATGTGCAGATGACACCACCCTTATGGCAGAAAGTGAAGAACTAAAGAGCCTCTTGATGAAAGTGAAAGAGGAGAGTGAAAAAGTTGGCCTAAAACTCAACATTCAGAAAACTAAGGTCATGGCATCTGGTCCCATCACTTCATGGCAAATAGATGGAGAAACAGTGGAAACAGTGACAGACTGTATTTTTTTTGGCTCAAATATCACTGCAGATGGTGACTGCAGCCATGAAATTAAAATATGCTTGTTCCTTGGAAGAAAAGTTATGACCAACCTAGATAGCATATTAAAAAGCAGAGACATTACTTTGTCAACAAAGGTCCATCTAATCAAAGCTAGGTTTTTCCAGTGGTTATGTAGGATGTGAGAGTTGGACTATAAAGAAAGCTGAGCACCAAAGAATTGATGCTTTTGAACTGTGGTGTTGGAGAAGACTCTTGAGAGTCCCTTGGACTGCAAGGAGATCCAACCAGTCCATTCTAAAAGAAATTAGTCCTGAATATTCATTGGAAAGACTGATGCTAAAGCTGAAATTCCAATACTTTGGCCACCTGATGCGAAGAACTGACTCATTGAAAAAGACCCTGATGCTGGGAAAGATTGAAGGCAGGAGGGTTGCAAGGAGTTGGACATGACTGAGGGACTGAACTGAACTAGTGGCTCAGATGGTAAAGAATGCTCCTACAGTGCGGGAGACCTGGGTTTGATCCCTGGGTTGGGAAGATTCCCTGAAAGAGGGGATGTCAACCCACTCCAATATTCTTGCCTGGAGAATCCTCATGGACAGAGGAGCCTGTTGGGCTACAGTCCTTGGGTCGCAAAGAGGGGGACATGGCTAGGGGACTATACACAGTGTATTTTTTAATTCAGTTATTGTGTTCTTCATCTGTTTGTTCTTTAAAATTTTCATATCTTTGTTAAACATTTCTTATATTTTCTCAGTCTGTGCCTCCATTATATTTTTTCTGAGATTTTGGATTACCTTTAATATCATTAGTCTGAATTCTTTTCCAGGTAAATTGCCTAGCTCCTCTTTATTTTGTAATTGTTGTGGGTTTTTATCTTGTTCCTTCATCTGTACCATATTTCTCTGATTTATTGTTTCATCTAATTTTCACTGTTATGGTCTCTTTTCCCCAGGCTGTGGGATCATAGTACCTCTTGCCTGTGATGCCTGCCTCTTGGTGGATGAGGTTGGTCTGGAGGCTTGTGCAGACTTCCAGGTGAGAGGGACTCAGTGCCTGCATCTGGTGAGTAAAGTTGTGTTTTGTCCCTTTCCAGGGTTGTGTCAGTGTTAGTTGCTCAGTCTTGCCAGATTCTTTGCAACCCCGTGGACTGTAGTCTGCCAGGCTCCTTTGTCCATGCACTTCTCGAGGCAAGATTACTGGAGTGGATAGCCATTCTCTTCTCCGCGGTATCTTCCTGACCCAGGGATCGAACCTGGGTCTCCTGCATTGCAGGCAGATTCTTTATCATCTGAGTCACCAGGGAAGACCTTGGCTGTGAGCTCATTATGATTTTAGGCAGCCTGTCTTCTGATGGAGCTGAATTCCTATCTTATTGGTTGTTTAGGCTGAGGCCTTCCATCCCTAGATCCTGCAGGCTGCTGGGTATGGCCAGGTCTTAGTGCAAAAATGGGGACTTCCAGGAGAACTCACATTAAACAATATTCTCTGGATCCTCTACTACCGGTGTCTCTGCCCTCACAGTGAGCTATGGCCAGCCTTTGTTTTCCCAGTAAACACGCCAACATCCCTTGTTAGAGCTAGCCCATGTTCCTATGAAAGTACAGCTTTCTGCTAGGTCCTGGTGCACATGAGACCTTGTGTGCGCCCTCCAAGGGCGGAGTTTGTGTTTCTCTCAGCCCTGTGGAGTTTCTGCACTCAAGCTCAGATGGCCTTCAAGGCTAAATGCTCTGAGGGCTCTTCATCCTAATGCCAGACCCTCAGATTGTCTTAGAGAACTATTTTGTGCAGAAACATCTCTGTGTGTCTTGCATGGGTTTAATATTTTTTGGTGTGAGGACTACTTTTAGCATAGATGTGTGTCACTTCTTTGCTTAGTGTGTGCTGGCCACTGGCGTTGTGACTCATGTGCTGACCAAGCCTTCACTGGATATTGATCAGGGCCTGCACTTTGCTCTGTGCTTGTTTCTGCCCTGTCATGGGGCAATTGTTGGAGCAGAGGCTCTAGTTGTTGGAGTAGAGGCTCTCTCATCTGTAACTTAGTATATTTCTAATCTGTGCTTTGAGATAGGCAGGGCTGGAGCGCTCCCACTGGGAGGGAAGCCACTGAATGTTTCTCCTGTGGAGCTGTTCACTGACGAATGTACTCTGTTGTGTCATCTTTTACCCATTGTGTGAGCTCTCAGAGTACATTGTTGTTGGCACTGCTCTCAGCCCCACCTTAACCATGAGTATGCCAGCAAATGGTCCTGGTGTTTTTCAGGAGTTTTCTCCAGGCCACCAGGATTGCAGGTCCCAGGATTGCAATAAATCATGTATCTGGACCCAATTTGGGCACTCTGGAGATAGCTCAGACTCTGGCCTGGCCCAGTCACCATGCCAGTGTGTCCACAAAGTCTGTAACTGCTGAAGCTAGAGCTGACTCAGCTGCGGGAGCACTCAGATGTTCTGAAGGCACTGAGCTTACAAAGCCAGTCATGGGGGTTTAAATCTGTGGTTCAGACATCCACCAGGAGAGACTTCAGCTCTTCTTCCTTAGTTATATGACCTCCTAATGTGGTTTTGGAGAAGACTCTTGAAAGTCCCATGGACTGCCAGGAGATCCAACCAGTCCATTCTAAAGGAGATCAGCCCTGGATGTTCTTTGGAAGGAATGATGCTAAAGCTGAAACTCCAGTACTTTGGCCACCCTTTCAAAGAGTTGACTCATTGGAAAAGACTCTGATGCTGGGAGGGATTGAGGGCAGGAAGAAAAGGGTATGACAGAAGATGAGATGGCTGGATGGCATCACCAACTCGATGGAGGTGGATTTGGGTGAACTCCGGGAGTTGGGGATGGACAGGGAGGCCTGGTGTGCTGCAATTCATGGGGTTGCAAAAAGTCGGATATGACTGAGCGACTGAACTGAACTGAATGTGGTTTTGGGAGAAGGCAATGGCACCCCACTCCAGTACTCTTGCCTGGAAAATCCCATGGACGAGGAGCCTGGTGGGCTACAGTCCATGGGGTCGCTAAGAGCTGGACACGACTGAGTGACTTCACTTTCACTTTTCACTTTCATACGTTGGAGAAGTGCAACCGACTCCAGTATTCTTGCCTGGAGATCCCAGAGATGGAGGAGCCTGGTGGGCTGCCATCTATGGAGTTGCACAGAGTCGGACACGACTGAGGCAACTTAGCAGCAGCAACAATGTCGTTTAGCCCCACCTCTGTGTCTGGGCCACCCACAGGTGTGTGAGACTGCCTCAGAGTACAGGAACCCACCTGGGAAGGAAAGGGCATAGGAGGTGGTGGCTAGGGGTGCACAAGCCTGCTTCGATGGGAGCCCTTCCTAGTGTCTGTGGAGGCAGGGGCTATCATGTGGGGAGAGAGCGTGCAATAGCAGGCTCCTTTGTGCATCACTCAACAACAGCACTTTGCTTCTGAGGTCATCCAGCTTCCTCCACGAGCCTTCCTGATTGCAGGGCTTTCCTCATGGCAACAGCACTCCTCTCCCTGGATCTGCTTGCTAAACCCTATGGTCCAACATCTGGCCTTGGTCCACACTGGCAGACACATGTCTCAGACTGAGGTGAGCAGGGCTGTGGCATAGACCTCTGTGTAGGTCTCTGTCTTGCCTGCCATAGACGTGGCCCCCAAACTTCCCCTTCTGTCGTAGATTATTTTCTCACCAGTAAGGAGGCTTCCCCAGGTGCAGGAGCGTCTCTCCTTCAGCTTTCCCCACCCGATGGATGCGGGTCCCAGCCTACTTCCTCTCCTCTTCCTTTCCCCTTCTTTGTTTCATCCTATCCTGTCATGCAGGGATCTTTCCTGTCCTTTCAGGTGTCTGAGGTCCTCTGCTGGTGTTCAGTAGGTGTTCTGTGAGAATTACTCTGTGTGTAAATGTATTCTTGGTGCATTTGAGGGGTGCATGTCTTCCTATTCCCCTCCCATCTTGACTCATCCTTGCCAGTTCTTATTTCTGAGTATTGTTGAACTCCTTTTTTAGGCACCCTAAGTACAAACTAAGACTAACCATAATTCTTTACGTAACATAAGAAAAAGGTAAGGAAACTTGATGGAGTAAGGCTTTTGGATGTCAGCTGTGGGGCCCAAGTTAAATGGGCAGAAGTCTTTTTTGGCAGGAATAACAGGACACAGGGCTGCTAAGAAGGAAATTCAGTGAAAAAAGGTTCTTAGGCTGGTAAGTCACTTCTTTACTTCTTCTCCCTAAATTTTTCTTCTCTTCTTGTAATTCTCATCTCCTACTGTGCTTGGTTCTAGAAGGTTTCGTAGGTCATCACAGAATTGTTCAACTTCAGCTTCTTCAGCATTAGGTCAATGGGGAATAGACTTGGATTACTGTGATATTGAATGGTTTGCCTTGGAAATGAACAGAGATCATTCTGCCATTTTTGAGACTGCACCCAAATACTGCATTTCGGATTCTCTTGTTGACTATGAGGATTACTCCATTTCTTCTAAGAGATTCTTGCCCATGGTAGTAGATATAATGATCATCTGAATTAAATTTGCCCACTCCCATCCATTTTAGTTGACTGATTCCTAAAATGTTGATGTTCGCTCTTGCCATCTCCTGTTTGACCATTCAATTTGGCTTGATTCATAGACCTAACATTCCAGGTTCCTGTGCAATATTGCTCTTTACAGCATCTGACTTTACTTCCATCATCAGTCACATCCGCAGCTGGGTATTGTTTTCACTTTGGCTCCATCTCTTCATTCTTTCTGGAGTTATTTCTAAACTCTTCTCCAGTAGCATATTGGGCACCTACCAACCCAGGGAGTTCATCTTTCAGTGTCATATCTTTTTGCTTTTTCATGCTGTTAATGGGGTTCTTAAGGTAAGAATACTAAAGTGGTTTGCCCTTCCCTTCTCCAGTGGACCACATTTTGTCAGAACTCTCCACATGACTTGTCTGCCTTGGGTGGCCCTACACAGCATGACTCATAATTTCATTGAGCTAGACAAGGCTGTGGTCCATGTGATCAGTGTGGTTAGTTTTCTGTGATTGTGGTTTTCATTCTGTCTGCCTCTGATGGATAAGGATAAGAGACTTATGGAAGCTTCCTGTTGGGAGAGACTGACTGGGGGAAACTGGATCTTGTTCTGATGGGCAGGGCCTGGCTCAGTAAAACTTTATCCAATTTTCTGTTGATAAGCAAGACTGTGTTCCCACCCTGCTGTTTGATCTGAGGCCAAACTATGATAGGGGTAATTACGGTAATGGCGACCTCCTGCTAAAGGACTTGCGTTCTCACTGTTGTATCCAGTTCCCCTGACCCCACAGCAGGCCACTGCCGACCCACACCTCCACTGGAGACTCCTGGAATTTCTGCACACAAGATTTTGTTTGTGCCCTCCAAGAGTCTTTTTCCCCAATCCTGTGAAAGTTCTATAATCAAATCCCATTGGCCTCCAGTCTTGCTCCTTGGATAAAAAGCTATGATCAAACTAGACATCATATTGAAAGGCAGAGACATTACTTTGCCAACAAAGGTCCATCTAATCAGAGCTATGTTTTTTTCAGTAGTCATGTATGGATGTGAGAGTTGGACCATAACGAAAGCTGAGCACCGAAGAATTGATGCATTTGAACTGTAGTATTAGAGAAGACTCTTGGGAGTCCCTTGAATAGCAAGGAGATCCAACCAGTCAATCCTAAAGGAAATCAGTCCTGAATATTCATTGGAAGGATGGAAGCTGAAGCTCCAATACTTTGGCCACCTGTTGTGAAGAACTGACTCACTGGAAAAGACTGTTTTTAACTTTTTTGTTTTTAATTCTCTTATCTCTGTACCCTTTGAAGATTTATGTTAATTCCTGCCAATAGTGAGGGTTTGGAGCAAATACCTGGAGCATCTCTGGCAATAGATGGAGGATGAGATGAACTGGTTTTATTCACTTTCCCAGTTCCTTCATGGAGAGTCTGACTAAAGAGGTCACTTGCAACCAATCCTCAGCATCCCACCTGATGCTGGGAAAGATTGAAGGCAGGATGAGAAGGAGATGACAGAGGATAAGATGGTTGAATGGTGTCACCGACTCGATGGACATGAGTTCGAGCAAGCTCTGGGAGTTGGTGAAGGACAGGGAATCCTGGCATGCTGCAGTCCATGGGGTTGCAAATAGTCAGACACAACTGAGTGACTGAAATGAACTGCACTGTGATTGGTGCACCAACAGCAACAACCAGTGAACATTAGAACTTTATGGTGCCAACTTCTTTCTAGCAAATGACTTATTCCTAATAGCAAAGGCACTTCCTCCTCTGCTGAGTCCAACTTGTCCAAAGACATTCAAACACTTGCTTCTCTTAACTCTTCAGATGCTAGGAAGTTGGATTCTTTGACCACACAACCCTGCCCTAGATCTCAGGCTGCTTTGCAAAGCTTACCTCAGCTCTTTTTTTTTTTTTTTGCCATATTCCTGTTGTACCTGCTCCCTTCATGCCAGTTTGAGATACAGAGATAGAAACCAAACCCTCCAACCCTCACTGTTGGCAGGAATTAACATAATTTTTTTAAAGGGTGCAGAGATAAAGTTAAAAACAAAAAAGCCCAGATGGGACCAAGATGGTAATGTAGCTGATCTTCAATAGACCCTGAGTCTCATTATATGCTGATTTTACTAATTAGCATATTAAAAGGCACATCTACCAGTGGCCACGACTGGACTGGACATTAAGGATAGAAAGGAGGCGGCAGCCCCCACACTTGAAAAAGCCCTGCTCTTCCCAGGGTAGATTACTACATCTGCTTCCTTGTCATTAGCCTCATTCATCTTTATTCTTTAAATCACTCTTGCCAAGTGGGCGAGAAGCTGATCTGTGAACTTTGTTCTCGCTTCTTTATTCTTTGGCCACTGGATAAAGTTTTTACTGTGTTTGTTTCAGCTTCAGTTTCATTATTCACCTACTTAAATCCAAAGGAAGAAAAGAGCTGTCCCCCAGCTGAGGCAGAGGGCCTCAGTCGGGCTGGGGCCTGAGCAGGGTCTCTATGACTTAATTAGGGAACAACACATCCTCTGCTTTCAGTTTTTTAGGTCTACTATTCCCTTCTGTCTCAGCCTGTTAAAATTAGTGGTTGATTTGCCTCCAAGCATATCGTATTAGGGCAGCTACAGAGCTTGAACTGTAGTCCCGGCCTCTGAAGTAAACCTAACCAAAGACTTCAATGTGAAGAACAGAATTATTCATGTCTTGTAACCACTGTGTATGAGTGTATGAGAGAGGTTCCACAGTTTATTCAGCATAAATATTTGGGCTCCCTTTTTTTTTTTTTTCCTCAAATGGAAGCATGCAGAATTTCTATAATTTGAATGGCAGCAGTCATTAGTTGATCTTAAAATACACTATCTTTTCTATAAATATTTTCTCCCAAGTTATGGGTTTAATTTCATCCTGCTTTATTTCTTTCTTTAGGAAAGGATGGTGTTAAAATGCCATGAAGTAAAATACGGGGTTTTATGCTGAGGTCTCCACATCAGTGAATTTGCATTTTGTAAGAACACCCTACGAGGATATTGGTTTCTTCCCTTGAAATGTTAGATGGATCTGTTTCAGTTGTGCATGTCCTACTTCATGCTCTAATGTGGCCAGATTGCCATAGCTTTAATTTAAGGCACAGGTTTCTCGTGATACTATACATCGACACTTTTCCAGTGTTGGCTGAGAATGGGTCTGTAAAGAATTCGAGTTGGATCATTACTAATGAAAACTTGAATGTGTGACCCCCCAAACAGATGGACAAATTCTGCTAGTGTTTTAATATATTCAACACTTTCTAAACTTATACACATTCCCAGATAATGACTCTTTTTTTAATGACTAACTTTCTATATAAGAAATACTTCAGTTGTATGATAAAAGGAAAAATTGCCTCAGAGGTTAAAAAGAAAAAATCAGAGCATGCTATCAGCAATAGCAATATTAGTTCTTTAAAATATATAATCTGATTTTTGTTGTTCATTCTCTAGCTTGTGTCTGACTCTTTGTGAGCCCTTGGACTGCAGCATGCCAGGTGGTCCCCTGTCCTCCACTATTTCCCAGAGTTTGCTCAAATTCATGTCCATTGAATCTGTGATGCCATCCAACCATCTCATCCTCTGCTGCCCTCTTCTCCTATTGTCTTTGATCTTTCCCAGCATCAGGGTCTTTTCCAATGAGTTGGCTCTTCACATCAAGTGGCCAAAGTATTGATTGTTTTCATATAATTTAAATGTGTCCAAATTAAATGTGCCTGATTTTTATGAAGTGAAAGTGTTAATTGCTCAGTGTGTTCAACTGTTTGTGATCCCATGGACAGTATCCCACCAGGCTCCTCTGTCCATGGAATTCTCCAGGAAGGAATACTGGAGTGGGTAGCTATTCCCTTTGGAGAAGGCAATGGCAACCCACTTCAGTACTCTTGCCTGGAAAATCTCATGGACGGAGGAGCCTGGCAGGCTGCAATCCATGGGGTCGCAAAGAGTCAGACATGACTGAGCGACTTCACTTTGACTTCTCACTTTCATGCATTGGAGAAGGAAATGGCAACCTACTCCAGTGTTCTTGCCTGGAGAATCCCTGGGACCACGGAGCTTGGTGGGCTGCCGTCTATGGGGTTGCACGGAGTCAGACATGACTGAAGTGACTTAGCAGCAGCAGCAGCATAGTAAATACCTTGAGTCAGACCTCAGACTTAACAGGGCCACACAGGAATACAGCTATCTCTAAGATACTAATTTCATTTCATATACCACAAGTATATATCCAAGTAGTAGGATTGCTGGATCATATGGTGGTTCTATTTTTAATTTTTTTGAGGAAACTCCACAGTGTTTTCTGTTTTGGCTATGCCAATTTACCTTCCCACCAATGATGCACAAGGGCTCCCTTACATCTGTGCCTCTCTTTTTGATGATGTCAATTCTAACCAGCATAAAGTGATACCTTATGGATTTGATTTGCATTTCCCTGATGATTAATGATGGTAAACATTTTTTATGTAGCTATTGATAACTTCTATTGTCATCTTTGGGAAAATGTCAGTTCACTTCCTCTATTTTTAAGGTTTTTATTCTCTTGTGAGTTGTATGAGTTCGTCCACTCCAGTACTCTTGCCTGGAAAATCCCATGGACGGAGGAGCCTGGTGGGCTGCAGTCCAAGCGATCGCTAAGAGTCGGACGTGACTGAGCGACTTCACTTTCACTTTTCACTTTCATGCATTGGAGAAGGAAATGGCAACCCACTCCAGTGTTCTTGCCTGGAGAACCCCAGGGATAGGGGAGCTGGGTGGGCTGCCGTCTATGGGGTTGCACAGAGTTGGACACGACTGAAGTGACTTAGCAGCAGCAGCAGCATATCTGATTTACAAAAGATTTCTCTCATTGTGTAGGTTGCCTTTTCATTATGATGATTGTTTCTTTTGCTGTGCAGGAGTTTTTAAGTTTGACGTAGTTATACTTAGTTATTTTTGCTGCTTGTGCTTTTGATGTTATGTCCAACATATTGTTGCCAGGATCAGTGTCAAGGAACTTTCCCTTATGCTTTCTTCTAATTTCATGGTTTCAGATCCTATGTTTAAGTCTTTAATCTATTTTGAATTAATTTTCAAAATTTTGTGAGTGGTATAAGATAGAGATCCAATTTCATTCCTCTACATATAATTATCCAGTTTTCCCAAAACCATTTATTAAAGAGATTAGGAAATCACAACCCACTCCTGTATTCTTGCTTGGAGAATCTCATGGACAGAGGAGCCTGGCAAGCTACAGTCCATGGAGTCACAAAGTTTCAGACATGACTGAAGCAACTTAGCACATCCTTTCCCCACTGAGTATTCTTGGCTCCCTTGTCAAATATTAGTTGACCTTATATGTGAGCATTTATTTCTGGTCTCTCATTTCTATCCCATTGGTCTGTGTGTCTATTTTTATGCTAGACATACTGTTTTGATTACTACAGATTTCTAATAGTTTGAAATCAAGAAATGTGAAGCCTCCAGCATTGTTCTTCTTTCTCATGATTGCTTTGATTATACAGGGTCTTTTGTGATTCCACACAGATTTTGGGGTTATTTTTATCTGTTTAAAATGGATTGGAATTTTGCTAGATTGCTTTGAATTTGTAGATGGCATTGGATTGAAGGGACATTTTAACCACATTGTTTCTTTCAATCTATGAATGAGGTATATATTTGTGTTTTCATTAATATCTGTAAACAAAGGTTTTGGTTTTTAGTATCCAGGTCTTTTGCCTTCTTGGTTAAATTTATCCCTAAGCACTTTATTGTTTTTTATACTATTATGAATGAGATTGTTTCTTTTTCAGATAGTTCATTGTTAGTTTATAGAAATGCAGCTGATTTCTTAAGTTGATGTTTGTATCCTGCAACTTTACTGAATTTGCTGATTAGTTACAACAGGTTTTTTAATGGACTCTTTAAGGATTTTCTTTATATAAAATCGTATCTGCAAACATACTATTTTACTTTTCTTTTCTGATTTGGATGCCTTTCATTTCTATTTCTTGCCTGCTTACTCTGGCTAGGATTTCCATTGCTTTGTTGAATAGCAGTGATGAGAGTAGGTATCCTTGTCTTATTCCTGATTTTAGACTAAAAGCTTTCAATTTTTCACTGTTGATATTAGCTGTGGGTTTTTTCTATATGACATTTATCATGATGAGGTACTTTCCTTCTATATCCAACTTATTGAGGTTTTATCCTAAAAGGATTTGTATTTTTCAAATGCTTTTCTGCATCTATTGAGATGATCATAGATTTTATCTTTCATTCTGTTAAAATGGTGTCTCACATTTATTAATTTGCATGTATTAACCAACTCCAAGGATAAATCCTGTTGACCATGGTATCAATTCAGTTCAGTTCAGTCGCTCAGTCATGTCCGACTCTTTGCGACCCCATGAATCGCAGCATGCCAGGCCTCCCTGTCCATCACCAACTCCTGGAGTTCACTCAGACTTACATCCATTGAGTCCATGATGCCATCCAGCCATCTCATCCTCAGTCGTCCCCTTCTCCTCCTGCCCCCAATCCCTCCCAGCATCAGAGTCTTTTCCAAAGAGTCAACTGTTCGCATGAGGTGGCCAAAGTACTGGACCTTCAGCTTTAGCATCATTCCTTCTAAAGAAATCCCAAGGTTGATCTCCTTCAGAATGGACTGGCTGGATCTCCTTGCAGTCCAAGGGACTCTCAAGAGTCTTCCCCAACACCACACTTCAAAAGCATCAATTCTTCAGTGCTCAGCCTTCTTCACAGTCCAACTCTCACATCCATACAAGACCACAGGAAAAACCATAGCCTTGACTAGACAGACCTTCTTCGGCAAAGTAATGTCTCTGCTTTTGAATATACTATCTAGGTTGGTCATAACTTTTCTTCCAAGGAGTAAGCGTCTTTTAATTTCATGGCTGCAATCACCATCTGCAGTGATTTTTGGAGCCCCAGAAATAAAGTCTGAAACTGTTTCCACTGTTTCCCCATCTATTTCCCATGAAGTGATGGGACCAGATGCCATGATCTTCGTTTTCTGAATGCTGAGCTTTAAGCCAACTTTTTCACTCTCCTCTTTCACTTTCATCAAGAGGCTTTTTAGCTCCTCTTCACTTTCTGCCATAAGGGTGGTGTCATCTACATATCTGAGGTGATTGATATTTCTCCCGGCAATCTTGATTCCAGCTTGTGCTTCTTCCAGTCCAGCGTGTCTCATGATGTACTCTGCATAGAAGTTAAATAAGCAGGGTGACAATACACAGCCTTGACGGATTCCTTTTCCTATTTGGAACCAGTCTGTTGTTCCTGTCCAGTTCTAACTGTTGCTTCCTGACCTGCATACAGATTTCTCAAGAGGCAGGTCAGGTGGTCTGGTATTCCCATCTCTTTCAGAATTTTCCACAGTTTATTGTGATCCACACAATCAAAGGCTTTGGCATAGTCAATAAAGCAGAAATAGATGTTTTTCTGGAACTCTCTTGCTTTTTCGCTGATCCAGCGGATGTTGGCAATTTGATCTCTGGTTCCTCTGCCTTTTCTAAAACCAGCTTGAACATCATGGAGTTCACGGTTCACATATTGCTAAAGCCTGGCTTGGAGAATTTTGAGCATTACTTCACTAGCATGTGAGATGAGTGCAGTTGTGTGGTAGTTTGAGCATTCTTTTGCATTGCCTTTCTTTGGGATTGGAATGAAAACTGACCTTTTCCAGTCCTGTGGCCACTGCTGAGTTTTCCAAATTTGCTGGCATATTGAGTGCAGCACTTTCACAGCATAATCTTTCAGGATTTGAAATAGCTCAACTGGAATTCCATCACCTCCACTAGCTTTGTTCGTAGTGATGCTTTCTAAGGCCCACTTGACTTCACATTCCAAGATGTCTGGCTCTAGATTAGCGATCACATCATCATGATTATCTGGGTCATGAAGATCTTTTTTGTACAGTTCTTCCATGTATTCTTGCCACCTCTTCTTAATATCTTCTGCTTCTGTTAGGTCCATACCATTTCTGTCCTTTATCGAGCCCATCTTTGCATGAAATGTTCCTTGGTATCACTAATTTTCTTAAAGAGATCTCTAGTCTTTCCCATTCTGTTGTTTTCCTCTATTTCTTTGCATTGATCGCTGAAGGCTTTCTTATCTCTTCTTGCTATTCTTTGGAACTCTGCATTCAGATGCTTATATCTTTCCTTTTCTCCTTTGCTTTTTGCCTCTCTTCTTTTCACAGCTGTTTGTAAGATACCAGGGTAATTCTGGCCTTGTAAAAATGAGTTTGGAAATGTTCCCTCCTTTTAAGTTTTCTGGAAAAGTTTGAGAAGAATTAGCATTAATTCTTCAGGTGTTTGGCAGAATTTATCAGTGAAGCCATTTAGTTCTTGACTTTTGTTTGTTGAGAGTTTTTGATTATTGATTCAATCTCCATATTAGTAATTGGTCTGTTCAGATTTTCTATTTTTCCATAATTTAGTCTTGGTAGCTTGCATGCTTCTATGAACTTATGCACTTCTTCTAGGTTAGTTATCCAATTTGTTGGCTTATGATTGTTTTTTACCGTCTCTAAAATCCTTTGTATCTCATGGTATCAGTTATAATGTCTCCTTTTCTATTTCTGTTTTTTTTTTTTTTTAACTTGGGTTTTTCTTTTCCTAGTTTATCAAGCTAAAAGTTTGTCAATTTTGTTTCATTTCAAACAGTTCTTAACTTGGTTGGGTTTTTTTTCCCCCCTCTATTGTTTTTCTGGTCTCTAGTTCATTTGTCTCTCCTCTAATTTTTTGTTTTCTTCCTTCTGCTAACTTTGGGCTTAGTGGTTTTTTTTTTTTTCCTTAGTTTCTTGAGTTGTAAAGTGAGATTGTTTTCAGATCTTTCTTTTTTCTTTATGTAGGCATTGACTGCTATAAAATATACTCTTTAGAACTGCTTTTGCTTAATCCCATAAGTTTTAGTATGTTGTATTTACATTTTCATTTGTTTCAAAATATTTTTTGATTTCCTTTTTGACTTTGTCTTTGACTCATTGGTTATTCAGAAGTATATTGTTTGAATTCCACATATTTAAAAAATTTCCAGTTTTCCTTTTTTTTTTTTAGCTGCTTTCTCGTTTTCTACTCTTTGGGTCAGTAAAGATGCTTGGTATGATGCCAGTCTTATTAAATTTGCTGAAACTTGCTTTGTGATCTATTATGTGATCTATTCTGGGGAACATTATGTGTGTACTTAGAAGAATGTTTCTTTTGCTTCTGTTGGATGTTATATATTCTATATATGTACAACATTCTATATATGTCTGTCAGATCTATTTACTCTATAGTTCAAGTTAATGTTTCCTTATTAATTTTCTATCTCTGTGATCCATGTTGTTGAAAATGGGTTACTGAAGTTCCCTACTATTATAGTATTATTTATTTTTCTTTTCAGATATGCTAGCATTTGTTTAATATATTTAGGTGCCCTGATGTTTGGTGTATGTATATTTATGATTGTTATATCCTATTTATGAACTGACCTCTTTATCATTATAAAATGATCTTTTTTGTCTCTTATTATAGTTTTTGACTTAAAGTCTATTTTGTCTAATGTAAGTATAGCTACTTCTGCTTTCTTTGTTTGTTTTCACTAATATGGACTATCTTTTCCATCCCTTTGAGCCTGCATGTCCTTAAAGCTGAAGTGAATCTCTTATAGATAGCATATAGTTGTAACTTTTAAAAAATTCACTCAGCCACTCTACACCTTTTAATTGGAGAATGTAGTCAACTTACATTTGGAGAAATAATTAGAGGTAAGGACTTACTAATGGTATCATATTGTGTCTGGCTCTTTTATAGTTCCCTTGGTTTTTTTCACCCCCTCTCTTGTTGCCCTTTTTTTCTAAACTGGTGACTTTCCATAGTGGCATTCTTTGATTTTCTTCTCTTTATCTTTTGTGTATCTACTGCAGGTTTATAGTTTGTAGTTAACATGTTACTTACATTTAAAAATGTTATAAAATCTATTTTATTCTGATGACAACCTAACTTTAATTGAATATAAAAATAGTACCTGTTTATTTCCTCATTTTATGTTTTTGAGCTTATAATTTACCTCTTAAATTGTGTATTCAGTAACAAATTATGGTAGCTATATTATAGTATTCTGATTTTGACTATATATTTACCTTTACCATATGATACATATTCTATGATGTTTTCATGTTGTTTGTTAGCATTCTTTCATTTCTGCTAGAAGAAATTCTTTCATGACTTCTTATAAAGTAGTAGTGATTAACTACCTCTACTTTTGTCAAGAAAGTTCTTTTATCTGTCCTTCATTTCTGAAGGACAGTTTTACTGGATAGAGTACTCTTGGTTGGTAATCTTTTTATTCTTTAAGCACTTTAAATATGTCATGCCACTGTTTCCTGGCCCTTAAGGTTTCTGCTGAGAAAACCATTTACAGTCTTACAGAGGTTTTTCTTGTAAATTACAGGCTTCTCCTCTCTTGTCCTCCTGGATTCTTTCTTTGCCTTTGATAGTTTTACTGTAATGTGTCCTGGAGGAGATCTCTCTATGTTCAGTTTGTTTGGTGACCCGCGAGCTTCATTGACTTGGATATCCAAGTCTCCCTCCAGATTTATGAAGTTCTCAGTCATTCTTTAAGTAAATTTTCTACCATCTTCTCTCTCCTGAGAGTCTCAGTTATTCACAGATCATTTCTTCTGATGGTATCCTATAGGTCATGTAAGCTTTCTTCACTTTTTCTTTCTTTTTCCTTTGTTTTCCTCTAACTGGATAATTTCAAAAGTTCTGTCTTCTAATTCAGATTTTTTTCTTCTGGTCCATTCTTTTGCTTGATGCTCTCTATTGTACTTTTCAGTTTGTTCACTTTATTCTTTCGTGTTCTGGTCTTTTTTTTTTTTTAATGATTTTTACTTTTGTTACATTTCTCATTTTATTCATATATTGTTTTTCTGATTTTGTTCCATTGTCTTTCTTTCTTGTAGCTCATTGGACTTTCTTAAAACAACTATTTCTTTATGAGATAAATTGCAGGTCTTCATACTTTTGTGGTTGGTTTCTGGAAGAGTATCATGATTCTTTGGTATTGTCATGTTTCTTTGATTTTTTCCATGTTCCCTAAATTTTCGTGTTGCTATTTTCACATTTGAAGTGGCTATCACTCCCTCTAGTTTTCATTAACAGACTTAGGGAGGAAAAAAAACCTTCTATCGGCCCTTTTAGGGATTCTGAGGCTTTCCTCAGGTCTTCTATGGATACACCTGCTTCACACGTCTTGCTCCCTCTTGTGACAGAATTCTTAAACTTGGATGCCTTCTCTGGATTCTCCAAGGCACCAGGCTTCATAATGACAGAATTCCCTTGTTTTCCCAAGGGTGGAGATAAATTTTGTGATTTCTCTAGCCCACAGTTTTGGCTGGTTTTCTGCTCATGCTACTGATTGTCTGCGTAAGCCCATTCTCACCATTGCTGATGTGTACACAGAGAACAGTAGTGTGTGTGTGGCAGAATGCTGAGACTGCACATTGGTTTGCTAGGGTGATCCATGAGTAAGTCTTCCTACCCTCTACTCTATCTATTTTCTTGATAGAGTCCCTGATGCAGTCAGTAGAGTCTATCTTCTTTTAAAGCTCTTCTGTTTACTCTATCCAATACATCCAAACTTGTATTTCTTGCTCCAATAGTGTGCTGAAACTTTCACCCTGAAAACTTGGACTTCCATAAAGCCTCTCTCCTTCGTCAGTGGCTGTCTAAGACAGTGTTCTCCAGGGGCTTCCAGGCCATGGACAAGAAATACTGGAGCCAGTTAATGGGCCAGTTTGGTGTCCACAGTCAAGACCAAGTTTTGCATGCCTATTACTCAGTGCATAAGTGAGTTAGACTTTTCCTAGATCCTTTTTCTATGGTACTGGATCCCACAGCTTCCATAAAGGCACTTTGGACCACAGATGGATGCCAAATTGTTGCTGTTGGGCATACAATGAGAGACATCTTATTCAGCCATCCAGCTGACATTATACCTTTAAAGCCTCATTTTTAAGTACTTTCAAATAATAGAATGTTTTTGCCTGCTTGGGCTGTTATAACAAAGTACTATAGACTGGGTGGCTTAAACAATAAGAATTTGTTGCTCAAAGTTCTCAAGGTTGGGAGGCCCAAGATCAAGATGCCAGCATATTTAGTAACTAGCAAGAACCCTCTTTGTGGTTTGCAGAAGGCTTCCTTTTTGTTGTGTTTTTACACATTGGAGACTCAGAGGGCTCTGGTCTCTCCCGCTTCTTATAAAGGTACAAATCTCATCATCAGGGTTTCATCCTTATGACCTCATCTAAACCTTGCTACTTGCCAAAAGTCCCAACTCCAAATACCATAACTTTGCGAATTAGGGCTTAGTATATGAATGATGTAGGAACGCAAACATTCAGCTCATTGCATAGGAAAAAACATCAGCCATCACCATTCATTTAGAATGCTTTCTAGAAGATAAGCAGTTTTCTCTTACCCAGGGAACATTGTTGGTCTACTTCATTTTAGACCTCTGTAGTAGCACACAACACTGCTAACCAAGGCCATCTGAATATGAAAAAAAAAAAAAAGGTATTAGCAGGGTTAAGATGAACAAGGCAGGAATCAGAAACTAAAATGGGCAGTCTCATTGGCAAGTGGGTGGCTGCACTAGCAGATGTACTCTTTCCTCCTCCTGTGTGAGTAGTATACATTATGTATCAGTTACATATTGACACCCTAAGGCTGCTTACCAAACCATTCTAAAAGTTAAAAGTGGTTAAAACAACAATAATCTGTTTTTCTCATAGACCTGCACGTCAGATCAACTACTCTAGACTGGACCCAACTACATATTTCTGCTTTAAGCTGTAGGTCTGGTTGGCTTGATTCATTCATTTCATTCTGACTGAAGGGAAGAGGGATACTCTTCTTGGAGATGGCAGATGTACAAAGAAGGATAGGACAAAAATAATAATTCCACTTCAGGTCAAGGTTCAGAATAGGCATACTGTCACTACCCTCTGCAAGCAATTGGACAACGCAAGACATATGCCTAAGGTCAAAATCAAGGCATAGGAAAGAACACTATGTTCCAGATTAGGTCATGACAAGAAAGTGGATGTGGAAAGGGATGAAAAATGGGATACAAAATTTCAATCTACTGTAATCTACACTCTGGCCAAATTTAATTCATTTACAAACTACCCTCCTCTTCCCCCACCACCAATGCCAAAATAAAACAACAAAAACAAAATCTCACCCTCTTCCCAGAGTCATCAAAAGCCTTGTGCCACACGACATTAGGCTCAAAGTTCAGGATTTTATAATCAACATCAATCCACATGAAGTCCTTTTTGATCTGGAAACCTGTGAACTAAAATGGCAAGTTGTTTCCCCTAAACACAACACACACTGCTGGAATAGTGAAAGAAGAATTGCAACAAGCACTCCTATTTGAAAAGAGGAAAGGAAGAATGAGACACAGGTACATAGTACGCACTGGCTATAATAAATCATGAAATCCGCTGGACAATCCCACTAGACTTCCCTAGTGGTGCAGGTGGTAAAGCGTCTGCCTACAATGAGGGAGACCCAGGTTCCATCCCTGGGTTGGGAAGATATCCTGGAGAAGGAAATGGCAACCCACTCCAGTTTTCTTGCCTGGAAAATCCCACAGATGGAGAAGCCTGGTAGGCTACAGTCCATGGGGTCGCCAAGAGTCGGACATGACAGAATGACTTTGCTTTCACTGGACAATTGTTGCCAGGTACACCCTTTTGAGAGGTAGGATGTGGTCTTAGATAGCTCCCAGTTCTGCTTCCAGGAGGTGGTTACACAGTCTATCACTTTCCTGGTGTGTTAGTCCATCCTCTTCAATGTTCTTTTCCCTCAAGTATCTTCTTTGGCCATTTCTGAAAATAACTTTGTCTCAAATGCTCTTCATGGAAGCCAAACAACTTTCTCATACTCTCCTCTGCTGAAGACAGTTGGGGGCTTAGAGGTTTACATTTCCAGGAGGCCTAGTTCTCTCAGTCCTGGATTTCAGTATTTTGTTAATCAAATATCTCAAAAAAATTCTGGATCTTCTATTTTTTTTTTTTCAGTGTATGTCACGGGCCCCAAAACAGTCATAATTTTCTTGAATGTGCATTTTTTCCTACTCTTAATCTTGGACACGGGTTTCTGTGGGACTACATCAGTAAACTTTTTCAATGTGACTGTCTTCCTATGTAGAAAATGTTTTGTTCTATGATTAAAAATAATTGCTTCTAAGGATCAAAACCCAAAGTATCTACCAATAATAAAATAATCTTCTGAAAAGAAATAACTTGATTCTTTTGTATGATTCAAAATGAATTTGTTAAAAATTAAGCTTGCCAGATTTGTATAAAATTCCTATTAGTGTTTTTATATGCTATTTATAAAACAATTAAAAAACAACAGGTTCTTTTTATCTAGAAAATCTTTCTTTAGAGGCCCCTTTTTAGGCCTGGAAGAGATCTACTAGGCACCACCTAATGCTTTCAGAGACCTTAACAAATGGTCTGAGGGCCAAAGGAAATTGTTCTATGCCCCCAGGCTTTACGCTAATATTGATTTAATCTTTGCTCCTATTCTGTGTCTTAATCTGAGAATCTTTAACTGGTTGGAAATCTGAGGAGGAAGAACAGTTTAATTTTCAAAGCCAGAAATATCTGGATTTATAACATGCTGCTTACAAATTGATAAATTGTCTGATCTAATTTCTTTTTTTGTAGAAACATAATATATGCAGGTTAAAGAGATTAGCTCACACTTTTTATATTTTTCTTATAAATCATCTTGGCCACATCTGCAGTTTGGTGAGGTGCATTTTTATCTTCCAAGTTATGGGAGGTAAAGTTTAAATATTCTTCCTCTTCCTAGTATGTCATTATTTTTCCAGATGTATATTTTTTATTTTACTGAAGTATAGTTGATTTACAGTGTTAATCCCTGCTGTACAGCAAAGTGACTCAGATATAGTTATATATATATATATATATGTATACTTTTTCATATTCCTTTCCATTATGGTGGATCCTAGGACATAGAATATAGTTCCCTATGATACACAGCAGGACCTTATTGTTTATCCATCCTATTCATAATAGTTTACATCTACTAATCTCAAACTCCAGTCCTTTCTCCCCACTACCCACACCCCATCACAACCACAAGCCTGCTATATCTGTGAGTTCTGTTTCTGTTTCATAGGTATGTTCATTTGTTGTATTTTAGGTTTCACATACAAGTGATATATGGTTATTTCTCTTTATTTCTGATTTTGTTGTAGGAAGGGGGAGGCCCCCCTATAGGGCCCCAAGAGCGGGCTCTTGTCTAACACTCAGAAAAGAATTGTCTGAGGAGACACGTGCTGACAAAGCAAGAGATTTTATTGGGAAAGGGCACCTGGGTGGAGAGCAGTAGGATAAGGGAACCCAGGAGAACAGGCTCACAATGTTGGGTTTTATGGTGATGGGATTAGTTTCCGGGTGGTCTTTGGCCAATCATTCTAATTCAGAGTCTTTCCTGGTGGTGCACACATCGCTCAGCCAAGATGGATGCTAGTGAGAGGGATTCTGGGAAGTGGACGGACATACAGTGTCTCCTTTCGACCTTTCCCAGACTCTTCCGGTTGGTGGTAGCTTATTAGTTCCTTATTCCTATCAGGATCTCCTATCATAAAACAACTCATGCAAATGGTTACTATGGTGCCTGGCCAGGGTGGGCGGTTTCAATCAGTGTGCTTCTCCTGACAATTCCCCCAAGAGACTTCATATTCAAGATATTTCTTGGGAATTGGGGCGGAGATCTCTTTCTTCTGTAACTTCTTCCTGCTGTGCATGGGTGTAGGCCTGCCTAGCAGGGCAGAAGTCTCTCTCTCTACCTGATCTAAGTTGGGGTGTTCCACATCTGAAACCAGCTTCTACCCTTGTAGTAATATCAATTTGGCCTGGAACTTCTGGAGTCTGCAGGAAATAAACTTTGTAAGGAGTTGGAGTATAAGGGGCCAAATAGGAGGCCTAATAAGATAGTTATCACTGGACCCATGAATGGTAGGAACCAAGAAGGGAAAGAAAGAGAACTCCATACACTTGTTGAACTTAAATCCTGGATCTTTGTGGCCTGTTCCAAACGCCCCTTGATATCTTCTTGAACCTGCCCAGATTGGTTGTAATAAAACCAGCATTCTTCCTTTAGATAGAGATAAGTGCCCCCCTGTCCTGCAGTCAGTAAATCTAGGGCCCGATGATTTTGTAGGACCATTGCGGCTAGGGAGTCTAGCTGGGATTGTAGGCATTGGAGGGTCCTCGCTGTTTTTTCTATGGATACAGCAGTGTTGGTAGAAAGCTGCTGAAATTTATGTAAAGAAGATCCCCCCATGGCAGCTCCTGTCAAACCAGCAGTCAGTCCTAATGCCAGGAAAGGAGAGGTAAGTATTACTGCACGATGTATCCTCTGGTTGGTATATACTGGTAAAGGCAAGGAGGTATTACTCCAGGCCAGATCTATGTGGGGTGTAACATAGCCTAGGGAGCAAGCTTCTGACCAAAAAGGTGGTAGGGATAAATAAGCTTTATCCTCACATATGAAATAGACCCCATGACTGGGTTTAAACCTGGGCAGCAAACCCGGATTTCCATCTGCCTTACAACTGGAACGTGGCATAATGGAACAGGGGCAGTCTCTTAGTAGCTGGGAGGAGACTGTCACTCCACTTGCTGCAAAACCGGCAGCAGTGAGGGCATTTAGGAAGGGATTAAGTGTTGTGAGGCATCCTGGGTTTTGTCCTCAAGGTAAAGAGTATTTTGTTTAGGCTCCCACCATAGGGTTAGGTTTTCAGGGGTGGGTACACCTACGAGGGAATAACAGGGGTCAGAGTTGCCTGCCCGATTTAGAAACCAGGATGAATGGGTGTGGTTCTTTGGTCGTCCAGAACAGGACATGGATTTTTGAGACTGGTTAATAGCATCTGAGGAGAGCCTTATGTTCAGGGATAGATATAGTATGTCAGTTCTGCCAGAATCTCTAGTTCCCAGACTTTGGCCTAAATGGTAATACCCTAGTGAAATTTTTGGTCCCAGTTTTTCCCATCAGTTTCAACAGTGAAGGTCACCGCATATTGTGAGTTGCCTAGATTTCTCACTGACACCCCTGTCAGGGAGTCGCTTTTTAGACAGGTAGGGAAGGTCACTTGGGGAATGTTGGTCAAGAGAGAAAATAAGGGCTCAGGTGGGTCTGTAATTATCGAGGGGGTAAACATAGACAGTTGGTGCTGATACCAGGGCATGAAGTTTTTTTCCCATTTTTCCCAAAAGGTCATACTGTGACCAGATGGGGTGTGCTGGGTAACAGCTTGTAGCTCGGCTGGAAGGGTAGGCCACTGATACCCTGGGACAGGTTGACATACCCCAAACTCCTGCCTTTAATGCAGATCCAGCAGGGGCTGGTTAGGTTGAGTAGAGAAGCAGTGTGGTTTGCAAGCGTATATGCCTCGTTTAGGGAGAGATTAATAGCCATACAAGGAGACATGATTAGAAAGGGGAAGAACATCATATGATGCATTTTTACTTATCTGAGGGAGAGATGATTGGGTTCCACCTGAACAAGAGTCTGAGATCTTCAACAGGTTCACAGGAATAGTTGTCCTCTGGTTTTGGAGTCTCATTCCCTGTCTCCCCTTCCTGTAGGCCATAGGGTTTTATTCTAGAATTGTGGACCCAGGCAGATAGACCCTTCACTTTTACAGCAGTTGAAGTTACTGGGACAACCTGATATGGTCCTGTCCATTTCTCGGACAGCTGGCTTTGACTCCCTTTTTCTTGCCAGGTCGTTACTAATACTCGGTCCCCCGGCTCTACCTGGGGATTTTTCAAGTTTTCCTGTGGTCTAGGGAGGATCTGTTCTCCATATCATTGGAGTTCTTGTTGAAACCTTCCCAGGTCAATTATATGTTTTAAGAGAGTATTGCTGTCCTCATCAAAAAACAAATCAGAAGTTAAGAATGGACATCCATACATCAGTTCCTAAGGGCTTAGTAATAGTGGCCATTTAGGGGCTGTCTGTACCCTCATGAGGGCTATGGGTAACACATGGATCCACTTATTATGTGTCTCTTGACATAGCTTGGCCAGAGCCCTTTTAAGAGTCTGGTTGGCTCTCTCTACCTTTCCCAAAGCTTGAGGCCTCCAGGGTGAGTGGAGGCGGTATTTGATGCCTGAGCATGCGGCCAGGTCCTGCAATATCGTGGCTGTAAATGAGGGCCCATTGTCACTCTGAAGTGATCGAAGCAACCCAAACATAGGTACTGTATCCTTCAGCAGAGCTTTACAGATTTCTGTGGCTCTCTCTGTCTTAGTAGGGAACACTTCAATCCATCCTGTGAACGTGTCAATAAAGACTAGCAAATAAGAAAACCCTTGGGTCTTTGGCATGGCTGTAAGTCCTGCCAGTCCTCTTCTGGGTATGATCCCCGAAGTTGGACAGGTTTAATTAGAGGAGGTGCCCAGGGTCTGGTCTTTGGATTATTTCTTAGACAAGTATCACAGTTCTGTGTGACCTAACAACCTTAGCCAACTGGGGATGGTAGAGAATAGGCTTGAGCAAGATTTCCAGATTATCTCTTCCAAAATGGTCACTTTTATGTAAGGAGTTAATAATTTTCCAAACCTGAGAGTCAGGGAGTATTACTTGGGCCTGATCAGTCTGAAACCACCCATGTGACCCGATCTCCCAGCCCCGCTCAGCTTATCAGGAATGTTTCTCTGGGGTATAATCTGGAGTCAGGGTTTCCTTGGGGAAAAGGGGGCAGATAGCAGTGACAGGGGTAGCTTCCCTAGCAGCTCATTTTGCCTCCTGGTCAGCTTTTCTATTTCCCTGGGCCTCCTCTTCTTGCCCCTTTTGGTGGCCCTTACAGTGGATGACAGCTAATTTAGCAGGAAGTCTGACTGCCTCCAGGAGCCTGAGAATGAGCTCCTTGTGTTTAATAGGAGAGCTTCGAGCACTGAGCATCCCTCTTTCTTTCCAAATTGCTGCATGGGCATGCAGGATGAGGAAAGCATACTTAGAGTCCGTATTAATCCTCTTTCCTTCCCCTAATTCCAAAGCTCTTGGCAGGGCAAAAAGTTCAGCTTTCTGGGCTGAGGTTCTGGGAGAAGAATCCCACTTTTCCCAGTTTCTTCTAGGCTCACTGCAGCATGTCCTGCTTTCCTCTCTTCCTTTTCTACAAAACTACTGCTATCTGTGTACTATTTTTCCTCTGGGTCACATAAAGGTGTCTCTGATAGGTCTGGGTGAGAAAAGTATAACTCGTCTATGATTTGAATGCATTGATGATCCACAGGGGAAGTAGGGGGATCTGGCAGTAAGGTGGCTGGATTTAAAGTCTGACAGACCCTCAACTTTATTTCTGGAGTGTCAAGGAGGAGGGCTTGGTATTGTGTGACCCTTCTCCCTGTCATCCACCTATCCTCTTTAGTTTCCAAGACTGCTTGCACCTGGTGAGGCATATACACTGTGGTGGGCTGACCCAGGGTCAGCTTAGATGCCTCCTTAACCATAAGAGTGGTGGCCGCTACTGCCCAGAGGCAAGTGGGCCACCCTCTGGCCACCTCATCTAGTTGTTTTGAGAGATAAGCCATGGGTTGTAATACAGGCCCCATCATTTGTCCTAACATCCCAAGAACAGTTCCTATCCTTTCAGAAACATAAAGCCTCAAAGGCTTTTCCAGGTTTGGGAGGCCTAAAGCTGGGGCTGTAGTGACAGACTCTTTTAGGGCATTAAAGGCCACCTTGCAGGTCTCATCCTGGTCGAGTGGCTCTTCCTCTTTCCCTCTTAACTTTTCATATAGGGGTCGGGCCAGATTGCCATAATTAGGAATCCAGATCCTGCAAAACCCAGTCATTCCTAAAAATCCCCTAAGCTGTTTTTTTGTTTGGGGGTATAGGGTATTTAAGATGAGGGATTTCCTCTGGGGGTCGAGCATTCTTTTTCCTTCCATAATTATAAATCCAAGGTATTTTACTTGGGTTAAGCTAATCTGAGCTTTCTTGGAGGATACTCGATAACCCTTTTCATACAGGAAATTTAGAGTTTTAATAGTGTCCATTTGAGAGCTGGTAAAATTTGGACTAGCTATGAGCAAGTCATCCACATATTGTATTAGATTACTGTTTGTTGAAGTTAATTCCCTTAGTTCTCTCCCCAAGGAAGTTCCAGAAATATGAGGGCTGTCCCTAAACCCTTGTGGTAGTCGAGTCCAGCAGAGTTATATGGCCTCCCTTGTTTCCAAGTCCCGCCACTCAAAAGCAAAGAATTTTTGGGATTCAGGATGGAGAAGAATGCAAAAGAAGGCATCTTTAAGATCCAAGACTGAGAAGTACTTAGCATTTCCTGGGACTTGAGATAGGCGTGTATACGGATTTGGGACTATGGGGTGGATGGGAACCACAGCTTCATTAACAGCACTTAGATCCTGGATGAATTGATAAGATCCATCTGGTTTTTTAACAGGCAAGATTGGAGTATTGCAGGGAGATTCACAGGTGATTAGAATTCCAGTATCTTGGTATTTGTTAACTGATGGTCCAAGACCTTCAAGAACTTCTGGTTTTAAGGGATATTGTCTTTTCCAGGGGTAGGGAGCATTTGGCCTCAGAAGAATCTTTACCAGTGGAACATTTATGGCTAGACCAGGGCTGGAGATATCCCACTCCTGGGGATTGACCTCATCTAAGAAAGGGACAGACTCCTCCTTTTCTACATCTAACTGTAAACATTCAGACACTAGGCAAAGGAAATTATTGACTTCTAGCTTTCCCCAAGTCACTCTGGTCTGGAGGCAGCAAAGAAGGTCTCTCCCCAGTAGGGGAGCGGGGCAACCAGCGATGTACAAGAAGGGGTGGGTTCCTTGCCAATTGCCCACCTTACAGCAGAGGGGCTTAGTAAAATTTCGGCTCTGGGGTTTTCCATCTACCCCTATAACCATTTTAATCTGGGAGTCTAAAAGTCCTAATCAGAAAGGAAGAACAGAGAAGGCAGCCCCCGTGTCTAAAAGAAAGTTCACATCCTTAACCTTTTATTTGTAGAGTCACCCAAGGGTCGAGAGGAGTGATCTGGACCTCACCATTCACGGGGATTTCTTGAGCCACTGAGTACTGTCAGTCCTGGTCGCCCAGGACTAATACAGAGGGAGCAGGTTTAGGGGTCTCCATACGCCTTCCCTTAGGGTAATATGCGCACTCCCTTTTCCAATGCCCATCCTCTTTGCAGTAGGCACACTGGGTGTGTCTCAGACACAGTGGATTGTTAAGATCCTTTTTCCTTCCTTGCTCTACCCCAGACTCTCGCAT
Organism: Ovis canadensis; assembly: GCF_042477335.2. Classification (NCBI taxonomy): domain Eukaryota; kingdom Metazoa; phylum Chordata; class Mammalia; order Artiodactyla; family Bovidae; genus Ovis; species Ovis canadensis. Next base: position 36,643,345 of record NC_091250.1, on the reverse strand, counting down.
AGTGGCAGGATGAATCAAAGCCAGGATTTTAGCCTGTTGTTGGGCCAAGGCCTGGGTCTGCCTCTCCATTCTCCTATCTTTTCGGGCTTCCTTTTGCTCCCTTCTTGCTTCCTCCTCCTGGTCCCTGTTCAAAAACACCCTATTTGCCTCCTCCACCAAATCGGAAATTGGAGTCTCTGGTCCCTTTCCTAGTTTTTGTAATTTTCTCCTTATGTCTGGGGCTGCCTGGGTTATGAAGGAATGGCCCAACAGGACTCTTCCTTCCATGATTTTTAGATCTGTCTTGGTAAAGTTTTTAAAGGCTTCTGTGAGTCTGCCCAAAAAAAGAGCTGGGTTCTCATTCTCTTCCGGTGTAACCTCTTTTATCTTATTATAATTAACACCCTTTCAGACACCTTGAGTCATTCCCTGCAGTAGGCAAGTAATGAGGTGTCTTAAGGATTCCTTTCCTGCCCTTGTATTAGGATCCCAGTCTGGCTCTGTAGAGGGGATTGCCTCTTCGGCAGGGGCCAGACTGACATCTACCCGCTGTCTTTCATCAGCCACTTTTCTAGCCTGATCTAGGATTAGAGCTTTTTCCTCATCATTACAACACTGGGTGAGGATGACCATTATATCCATCCAGGTAAGGGAGAAGTTAAGGCTAAGACATTCAAATTCGTCCTTAAATTTGGGGGGGTTCTCGGAATATGAGCCCAGTTGTTCCTTGCATTGGGTAATGTCTTGCATAGAGAATGGAGCATGAATGTGGATTGTTCCCCCCTCCCTGTCTGGTACCTCTCTTAGGGGGCAGATTTTGTCTGAGGAAGACCTTCCGTTCTGTGGAGGACAAAGCTTACTTCCTGATCATAAACCCATGGGGCGAGGGGGCATATGGAGGAGGAACCGAGGTGATGGTGAGTGACTTCCCTTCAGATCCCATGATTTCTGGGCCCAGCCTCCTGACTTCCAGGTCCGAGCTCGTAATTTCCGGGTGTGTCTTACCCTTCTTTCCCCGTGACCTTTTTGCTGAAGCAGAGGAGGTCAAGGAAGGTCAAGGGGATCTTCTATTTCAGACCTTGCTAAAAGGATTTTGGAAGAGCATTTCTCAAAGTCCTCAAGCTTATATTTTCCCTTTTTCCCGGAATCCTGGTAGAGGGCCACAAAGGCCTGGACATGGGGACCCTCCTTGTATTTACCCTCGCGTTTGCAGGATAGACTGAGCTGTAAAATGGTGGTGTATCCAAGTGATCCCAACTGGGGCCATTTTCTCCTCCTCCCAGGGAGTAAGTAGGCCAGTATTGAGTACAGTATTTGATAAGTTTTTTCTTTTTTAGCCCTTCCAGTTAGTATCCCTCCTAGTGGGCCAAAAGACAACCCAGCAGGGTGTCTAAAGGGAAGCTAGGCTTATTTCCCATTTTAGTGATGGTATAGTTTATATCTCGTTCCCAGGGGACCAGTATTGGGGTGGGTGCCCCTATATCTGACTCTAGAGATTGTAAGCTCTCTCCTGGTCACAAATTGCCTGATTGTATATGCACCAAAGGAAATGTTCAGTAGTAAGCACAATCAACGAGGCTGAAGGACTCGTCCTGAAAGGTGAATTAACCCCTAAGGATGTTTCTAGGATGTTAATTTTCACCCAAGACCAGGTGTGACTATACTGAATCCCATCAATCACTTCCACGTGGAAGCACTCAGCCAAATGCTCAATTAAATGACTGAATTTATAGAAACAGGGCACCCGATGGAGGGCTTCTAACGCCTGATTGTCTCCCCAAGAATAGAAAGCACAACTGATGGGGAGCAGAGAGCGTAGCCTCTCAGAAAATCTCTTGGAAAGACCCAGAACTTCAGGTCCAAGTATCGACAGAGTGAATGGAAATAACTTGGGTTTTTAAAGAGAGGAAGAGAGGCCAGGTTGAGAGAGAAGGAGTGGGAAGAGACAAAAGATCTAAGAGTCGGGGAGAGAAAGAGGAAAAAGAAAAAAATTAAAAGGGTGGCCTTACAGATGTCTTCTGCCACCTACAGATACCCAGGCGTTAAGGGACTTTTCCCTGGGCCTCCAGAGAAGGGAGGACTGGAATCAGAATCAGAATTCGAGTTCTCTGCCAAGAGGAGGTGATCAGTCTCCAATCCTCAGCTCAGGCTGAGGCCCTTCGACCAGATTTCTGTATCCGGGACTGGGGGACTAGAAAAATAGGATAGGATAGGTTGAAAGGAGGGGTGAGATAAAAGAGGTCAATACAATCTCTTGTTCCTTACCCGGTCGGGGCACCCTGGCCAGTTGTCTGCGTCAGGAGGAGACCAGGGACAAACGAGTCCCAGTTGCGGCCGCTGGATCAGATCCATCGGCAGGCGAGCTGGTCCTGGAGTACCCCGAGCAGACTGGATGTCAGCCCCAGTAAAAATGGGGCTGTCCCTTCGTGGTCGCCAGTTGTTGTAGGAAGAGGGAGGCCCCGCTACAGGGCCCCAAGAGCAGGCACTTGTCTAACACTAGGAAAAGAATTGTCTGAGGAGACACGTGCTGACAAAGCGAGAGATTTTATTGGGAAAGGGCACCCGGGTGGAGAGCAGTAGGGTAAGGGAACCCAGGAGAAATGCTCTGCCGCGTGGCTCGCAATGTTAGGTTTTATGGTGATGGGATTAGTTTCCGGGTGGTCTTTGGCCAATCATTCTAATTCAGAGTCTTTCCTGGTGGCGCAAACATCGCTCAGCCAAGATGGTTGCTAGCGAGAGGGATTCTGGGAAGTGGACGGACACGCAGTATCTCCTTTCGACCTTTCCTGGACTCTTCCAGTTGGTGATGGCTTATTAGTTCTGTATTCCTTACCAGGATCTCCTGTCATAAAACAACTCATGCAAATGGTTACTATGGTGCCTGGCCAGGGTGGGCAGTTTCAATCAGTGTGCTTCCCCTAACAGTTGACTTCACTTAGTGTAATAATCTCTAGTTGCATGCATGTTACTGCAGATGGCATCGTTTTGTTCTTTTTATGGCTCACTAGTACTCCGTTGTATAATATATATGTACTACATCTTCTATATCCATTCTTCTGTTGATGGACATTTAATTTGTTTCCATGCTTTGGCTATTGTAAATAGTGCTGCTAAGAACATAGGGGTGCCTGTATCTTTTCAAATTATAGTTTTTTATGAGTATATGCCCAGGAGTGGGATTGCTGAATCATATGGTAACTCTATTTTTAGTTTTTTTGAGGAACCTACATACATTCTCTGTAGTGGCTGCACCAATGTACATTCCCACCTACAGTGTGAGAGGGTTCCCTTTTTTTCACACCCTTTTCAGTGTTTATCACTTGTAGGCTTTTTAATGATGGCCATTCTGACTGTTGTAAGCTAATAACTCATTGTAGTTTTGATTTTCATCTCTCTAACAATTAGTGGCAATGAGCATCTTTTCATGTGTCTCTTGGCCATCTGTGTGTCTTCATTAGAAGATTGTCTGTTTTTGTCTTCTGCCCATTTTTCAATTGGAGTTTTTCATTATTGAATTGTATGACATGTTTGTATATTTTGGAAATTAAGCCCTTGTTGATCACATCATTTACAAATATTTTCTCCCAGTCTGTAGGCTGTCTTTTCATTTTGTTTATAGTTTCCTTTTCTGTGCCAAAGCTTATAAGTTTAACTGGGTTCCATTTGTTTATTTTTGCTTTTGTTTCTATTGCCTTGGAGACTGACCTAATAAAAAAATATTAGTAGGATTTATGTTAAAGAATGTTTTGCCTAGGAGTTTTATGGTGTCTTATCTAATATTTAAAGTTTTTAAACCATTCTGAGTTTGTGTACGGTGTGAGGTCCTGTTCTCACTTCACTGATTTACATGTAGCTATCTAACTTTCCCAACCCCACTTGCTCAAGAGACTGTCTTTTCTCCATTGTATAGTCTTTCCTCCTTTGTTGAATATTAATTGTCCATAGGTGTGTGGGTTTACTTCTGGGCTGTCTATTCTGTTCCATTGATCCATATGTCTGTTTTTGTGCCAGTAGCTTATAGTTTTGATTACTGTAGCTTTGTAGTATTGTTTGAAGTCTGAGAAGTTTAAGTCTCCTGCTTTGTTCTTTTCCCTCATGATTGCTTTGACAGTTCTCTGTCTTTTATAGTTCCATACAAATGTTAGGGTTATTTGCTCTAGTTCTGTGAGAAATGTCTTATATAATTTGATAAGGATCACATTGATTCTGTAGATTGCTTTGGGCGGTATGGCCATTTTAACAATTCTTCCAGAATACATTTAAACACATTTTCAAACCCTTTTTCCCTTTCTTCTCCTTCTAGGATCCCTATTATGCACAGATCGGCATTCTTTAATTATTCCATAGGTCTCTTATATTTATTTTCAGTTCAGTTCAGTCACTCAGTCATGTCCGACTCTTTGCAACCTCATGAATCGCAGCACACCAGGCCTCCCTGTCCATCACCAACTCCCGGAGTTCACTCAAATTCATTCCCATCGAGTCAGTGATGCCATCCAGCCATCTCATCCTCTGTTGTCCCCTTCTCCTCCTGCCCCAAATCCCTCCCAGCATCAGAGTCCTTTCCAATGAATCAACTCTTCGCAGGAGGTGGCAAAGTACTGGAGTTTCAGCTTTAGCATCATTCCTTCCAAAGAAATCCCAGGGCTGATCTCCTTCAGAATGGACTGGTTGGATCTCCTTGCAGTCCAAGGGACTCTCAAGAGTCTTCTCCAACACCACAGTTCAAAAGCATCAATTCTTTGGCACTCAGCCTTCTTCACAGCCCAACTCTCACATCCATACACGACTACTGGAAAAACCATAGCCTTGACTAGACGGACCTTAGTCGGCAAAGTAATGTCTCTGCTTTTGAATATGCTATCTAGGTTGATCATAGCTTTCCTTCCAAGGAGTAAGTGTCTTTTAATTTCATGGCTGCAGTCACCATCTGCAGTGATTTTGGAGCCCAAAAAAATAATGTCTGGCACTGTTTCCACTGTTTCTCAATCTATTTTACTATTATTTAAATTTGTTTTTTTTTTGTTTGCTGTTCTAATTGGTTGATTTACATTATTCTATCTTTCAGATCATTTATTCTTTCTTCTGCATTGTTTATTCTATTATTTGCCTTTTGTCCAGCTTTCCTCTCTGTAAATGAATTTTATAATTTTTCTTGGCTTTTCCTTATAGTTTCTAGTTCCTTTTTATGTACTCTACATTCATTCAATTCCTAATTGCTTCAGTATTTTCATTCTCTCTTCAGTCTATCTGGAGAGGTCTATTTCATTGTTTATTCTTTCAGGGCAATTCTCTTGATCTTTTAATTCGGAATGGTTCATCTACTCCAGGGCTTCCCTGGTGGCTCAGAGGCTTAAAGTGTTTGCCTGCAATGTGGGTTATATCCCTGGATTGGGAAGATCCCCTGGAGAAGGAAATGGCAACACACTCCAGTACTGTTGTCTGGAGAATCCTATGGATGGAGCAGCCTGGTGGGCTACAGTCCATGGAGTTGCACAGAGTCAAACACGACTGATTGACTTCATCTACTTACTTTCTTACCTCTGCTGCTGCTGCTAAGTCGCTTCAGTCATGTCCGACTCTGTGCGACCCCATAGATGGCAGCCCACCAGGCTCCCCCATCCCTGGGATTCTCCAGGCAAGGACACTGGAGTGGCTTGCCATTTCCTTCTCCAATGCATGAAAGTGAAAAGTGAAAGTGAAGTCACTCAGTTGTTTCCGACTCTTAGCGACCCCATGGACTGTAGCCCACCAGGCTCCTCTGTCCATGGGATTTTCCAGGCAAGAGTACTGGAGTGGGGTGTCATTGCCTTCTCTGTACTTACCTCTACTTTTATATTTTTCTTGCTCTGTAAGTTTAGGAGAGAACTCTCCTGTTGTCTTGAAGGGCTGTTTTTATGCAGCAACATTCCTCTGTAACCTGTGTGGGTTTGTTTAATAGTTTATGGTGCAAGGGCTGTTTTTGGTATGGATGCCTGTCACCTCTTTCCTCACTGTACGCTGCCCATTATCCCCTTGATAGGAGGTGTAGCTGGTGTTGTGGTGACCAGAGCCAGGGGCATCTCCTCTTTGCTCTGTGATTGTCACTGCCCTGTCAAGGGCCGGGTTTGCTCCCTAGTTGTTGGAGTATAAGCCCCTGGTCTGATTCTGAGCTGTATTGTGAAGTAGCCAGGACTGGAGTGCTCCCACCGGGAGAGGGGCTAGTGAGTATTCCTCTGCTGGAGCTGTTCACTGGTGAGTGCACTGAGTCATCTGTCACCCGTTGTGTGAGCTCACAGAGTACACTGTTGCTGGCACTGCCCTCAGCTCTGCCTCAACTGTGGGAATGCCAGTAATCAGCTCTGATGCTCCTCGGGCACTGTTTTCATAAGGCCACCAAAGCAGATTCACTGAAATCAGGTTCTAGGAGTATAGTAATCATGCACCTGGACCTGTTGTGCAAGCTGTGAAGCAGCTCAGACCCTGGCCTGGCCCTGCCCCTGCATATACACACCAATACAGCTCACAGCTGCCAAGGGCAGACCCATGCCAGCTGTTGGAGCACCCACGGCTCAGGTGTCCCACAGACACTGAACTCACACAGCCCGTGGCAAAGGTGTAAGTCCACAGCTTATACAGCCATGGGGAGAGAATTCAGCCCTACTTCCCAAGTTGTGCAGTCCCTGGGGCTTAGCTGTGTCCTCAGCCCTGCCTCTGCAAGTGGGTAACCCACTAGTGTTTGTTCCCGGACACCACCAAGGAGAAGGGGGAGCTGTTGAATGGAGAAAGAGGCTGAATGGCTTCCCTGTCCTTCATGTGCCGCTTAACAATAGTGCCTCATTTCTATGGCAGCCCAGGCTTCCTCCACAAATACTCCTGATTGTGTAGTACCACTCTTCAGCCCCTTCAGGCTGTCTTCATGCAGCTAACACCAGTTCACTCCCTGGGTCTGTCCTCTAAACCCCGAGTTTCAATACCCAGCTACCACCTGTAATAGTGGACACAAATTTCAAGCTGGGCAACGAGTGCAAGGGCATAGACCATCTGTAGGTGTTTCTGCCACAAACCAGTTGTTGCATTCTCCTCTGAGCCTCTGAAGCTGACTTTCTGTCCCAACTGATCTCTCTCCTGGTGATCTCTCTCCTGGCTTCTCAGAGTTCAGGGAACTTCCCTCTTTTTCTGGGTGCAGGCCCTGTCCTGCTTGCTTCCTCCCGACCCCCGCCATTTCACCCTACCTGGTTACATGGAGATCTTTCTTGTCCTTTCAGGTGTTTGAGGTTTTCTGCTAGTGTTCAGTAGGTGTTCAGTGAGAATTGTTTCATTTATAGGCGTATTTTTAAATTAATTAGCTGAAATGTTTAACTTTATTTTATATTGGAGTATAGCTGATTAACAGTGTTGTAACAGTTTCAGGTGGACAGCAAAGGGACTCAGTCAGACATACACATGTGTTCCTTCTCCCCTAAACTCCCCTCCTATCCAGGTTGCCATATAAAACTGAGCAGACTTTCCTGTGCTGTATAATAGATGCTTCTTGGTTATCCACTTTAAATACAGCAGACTGTACATGTCCATCCCAAACTCCCTAACTATCCCTTCCTACATCCTTCCCCCACTGGTAACCATAAATTCAATCTCTAAGTCTGTGAATCTATTTGGTAAATAAATTCATCTGTATCATTTATTTCTAGATTCGGCATTTGAAGGATAACACATGGTATTTCTTTTTCTTACTATACCCAGTATGGCAATCTTTAGATCCATCTATAGTCATGAAATTAAAAGATGCTTACGCCTTGGAAAAAAATTATGACCAACCTAGATAGCATATTCAAAAGCAGAGACATTACTTTACCGACTAAGGTCCATCTAGTCAAGGCTACGGTTTTTCCTGTGGTCATGTATGGATGTGAGAGTTGGACTGTGAAGAAGGCTGAGCGCTGAAGAATTGATGCTTTTGAACTGTGGTGTTGGAGAAGACTCTTGAGAGTCCCTTGGACTGCAAGGAGATCCAACCAGTCCATTCCAAAGGAGATCAGCCCTGGGATTTCTTTGGAAGGAATGATGCTAAAGCTGAAACTCCAGTACTTTGGCCACCTCATGCGAAGAGTTGGCTCATTGGAAAAGACTCTGATGCTGGGAGGGATTTGGGGCAGGAGGAGAAGGGGACGACTGAGGATGAGATGGCTGGATGGCATCATGGACTCGATGGACATGAGTCTGAGTGAACTCCAGAGTTGGTGATGGACAGGGAGGCCTGGCGTGCTGCGATTCATGGGGCCGCAAAGAGTCGGACATGACTGAGCGACTGAACTGAACTGATGTTGCTGCAAATGGCATTATTTATTTCTTTTCTATAGCTGAGTAATATTCCATTGTATACATGTATTTTTGATGTATTTGTGGGAGGAGGTGAGTTCCAGGTCCTTCTATGCCACTATCTTGATGAGAGCTCTGTCAGATATTTTTCAGCTTCCTTACTATTTGCTCAGTCTTCACTCACTACTCAGTTCCAAATTCAATGGCAGGTATTTCATGTTTTACTCACATCTGCACTCTACTTCAGTACCAACTTTGTATCAGTTGATCATTACTACAGCGTGGCTGCTGAGCAAACAACCTCAACTCGGGAGCTTTAAACAAGAGAACAGTTTATTCTCAGATGTGAGGTTGGGCACAGCCCGGCGGCTCCTGCATTTAAGTGGTAGATCCAGCTAATCCTGATTCACTGTTCAGGTCTACTCCACATGTGATCATTTCAGGACTCTGGCTGAAGGAATAATAGCTACCCAGGGAAACTTTTATTATGATAGTGGGGGAGCTACAGAGAGAATAGTGGAAACTCTTGAGGCTCTTACCACCTATTCTTGGAGCTGGCATTTTGTTACTTCTTACCCCACCTGCCATTGACTGAGAAAGACCTGTAGCTGAGCCTAAAGTCCAGTAACAACAACAACAAAAATACAACCCTTGATGAGACCATGGCAGAATATCCATGCAGGGAAGGACTGGGTATATGAAATTACTGTAAATAATTTTATGTATCACACTTTGAGAGCCCTGAATAGCCCTGCCTGCCATCAAGACTCTCTAAGTAGGGCCAACACAAAGAGTATCTGCTTCTTTATTTGTTCTTGTTCAGTTGCTCAGTTGTGTCCAACTCTGTGACCCCGTGGACTGTAGCACATCAGGCTTCCCTGTCCTTCACCATCTCCCAGAGTTGGCTCAAATTCATGTCCATTGAGTTGGTGATGCCATCCAACCATCTCATCCTCTGTTGTCCCCTTCTCCTCCTGCCTTCAATCTTTCCCAGCATCAGGGTCTTTTCAAATGAGTCAGTTCTTCGCATCAGGTGGCCAAATTATTGGAGTTTCACTTCAGCTTCAGTCTTTCCAGTGAATATTCAGGACTGATTTCCTTTAGGATTGATTGGTTGGATCTCCTTGCAGTCCAAGGGACTCTCAAGAGTCTTCTCCAACACCACAGTTCAAAAGCATCAGTTCTTCGGCACTCAGTCTTTTTTATGGTCCAACTGTTACATTCATACATGACTACTGGAAAAACCATAGCTTTGACTATATGGACCTTTGTTGGCAAGGTAGTGTCTCTGCTTTTTAATATGCTGTCTAGGTTTGTCATAGCTTTTCTTTCAAGGAGCAAGCGTCTTTTAATTTCATTGCTGCAGTCACTGTCTGATTTGGAGCCCAAGTGGTTTTGGAGCCCAAGAAAATAAAACCTGTCACTGTTTCCATTGTTTCCCCATCTATTTGCCATGAAGTGATGGAACCAGATGCTATGATCTTCATTTTTTGAATGTTGAGTTTTAAGCCAGCTTTTTTCACTCTTCTCTTTCATCTTCATCAAGAGGCTTCTTTATTGCTGAATCCTTAATTCTAAAATTATAATCAGTTCATCATTATTCTGTAGTTTCCAGTTTGACACTGGAAAGCAAGTATATGTTGTTGTCAATTTACTCTGAAAAATACCTTCTGTTGCTTAGTCATTTTTATGCTGGATGGACAAAATACTAGTCATGATGAAAGTTATCATCCTCTTTCTTATTGTCACAGTACTAGAATTGTCACTAGATCTTCAATGTCATCTGCAATCAGTTAGTTTATATTAAGTCCCACAACATCCTTCATAAATGTCCATGGAGTTTTGAGAGAGTAACACACTCTATATTCCCAGTGTTCAAATTTTTACCCACTTTGATCTGAGAGTCCATTTAGATTGCGCATTGACAATCTTAGTTGAATGGCCTACGGCACAAATTTTCTCAGTGGTCCCCTTAGTATTTGGTAGTTTTTGCTCTGCCATCTAACACCAAAATCCAGCAACTCACTAAGAAATAAGATGTTCCAAATTTTGAGTTAGGACTGATGCTGAAGCTTCAATACTGTGGCCACCTGATGCAAAGAACTGCCTCATTGGAAAAGGCCCTGATGCTGGGAAAGATTGAAGGCAGGAAGAGAAGGGGACGGCAGAGGATGAGATGGTTGGATGACATCACCAACTCAATGGACATGAGTTTGAGCAGGCTCTGGGTGTTGGTGAGGAACAGGGAAGCCTGTTGTGCTGCAGTCCATGGGGTCACAAAGAGTCAGACACGACTGAACTGAACTAAAATATTGAGTACTATCTAAAGGTATATTCTAGTGCATCAGAGCACAAGAATGTACATTCACTGTATTTGGGAAAATATGTTTATATCACCATAATAAGGTGTAAAGGAGCTGCCTAACTTGAAACATTTTGCCATAAATAAGTAGCTCTTTTCTAGCCCAATTCTGTCATCGTGTGTTTTATTGCATTATTCAAATTACCTAATTCCTTGGGTTTGGAAGAGTAATTCATATAAGAATAAAATACTTAGAATAAATTGTAAAGTGTCATTCTGAAAACGTTGAGAGAAAGTAGAGGAGATGGAAATAGATGGAAAAATGAAACAGATGTATAGACTGAAAAAATCTGTATTTTTAAGATGTCCATTTTCCCAAAGTGGATCAATATATTCAGTGTAATCCCAATCACACTTCTAGCAGGGTTTTTTGGAAAATAGCAAGCTGATTCATAGAGTATGATGCTTAAATATGTGGTAGTATAGAGTATTGATTCAGGACTCATCCTAAGACTTGGACTCTTGGCTATACCAGCTTCTATCTCTATGTGTGACTTTTGACAAAATAGCTTTACAACTCACTGTGATATTTGCTTTGCCTGAAATTTGGTAAGTCTTCTCACTTTGTAAACAACAGTTATAATTTTTCTATAAATTGATGTGTTGGTTGTTTTCAAATGGACTACCAACTTTGTTCCACAACAGAGACAACATCAAACTCAGCTCTCTCTGAACTTTTATTCTCTCATTTCTATAGGCAATAGCAATTGTAACCCACCTCATAGAATTTCTGTGTAGATTAAATGAGATAATGCAAGCTATTTAGCAAAGTCCCTGGCACACAACAGAGATTCAAAAAATGTGATTATCTAAAGGGAAAAAAGAATAATAGATGCGAATGAGAGCTGAACACAGCAATGCTTTTGTAACTCACACTATACTGGCTATGGAATGATTAAATGAGACCAGGTCTTGAGCCTCACATACAACTCGCATGTGAAAAATGTCTCTCTTTGTTTTTTTTTAAGACTATTTTGGGATAAAGTAAGCCAGCTACCTGTGGTATATCAGCTCAAGCAAGAAGGACCACTATGACGGAAAAGGAATAAGGGATTTATGATAGTACTAAGTGAATTCTGGAAGCTGGTAATGGCATCTATGAAAAGCCATTTCCAGTGTTTAAGAAGAGCCAGAGTCATAGAATGTAATCAGGGCACACATTTAATATAAAAAGCTGGGCATAAAATGAGTGAAAGCAAAGGCAAATTGGAATCTGAAAGAGTAAACAGGAACCCACAAGACAAACTGAAACTGCCCACAGCTATCTCTCACTGCATCTAAAACTCACCACACAGGAATCTGTATGTAAAGCTGGCTTACTTGGCCTCATAACTCTGCACGTGCCTGGCCCAGGTCTCAGAGAAGCTGAGAATATCCAGTGAGGGACATCAACAAAGTAGAGCTGAAGATCAGCTACAGCATGTGCAGCTTGCAGCTATGTTTGGAGTCCTGCACTCACCTTCCAGCCATCGCTGCTGCTTCACTTCCTTCTTTCACATCTTACATAATTTTTTTTTTTTTTGTAGTTAACCCTAATTTGGAATCGTATAGGAAAGAGAATTCTGGAAAATGTATTTTTCAGTAAGAGCATTTTTTGCCCCTGTGGTAAATTACCATGTCTTATTTTTAATCACTGAATGTTAAACCCTGCCATAAACATATAAGAATAAATGCTTTGTGTGAGTTAATACACGGCAAAATGTGAATCTGAACATGGGTCTTTGATGTCAAAGTAGAGATGCATTTTCCTAGGAATTAGTTTTTTTAAAAAAAATGAACATCATGGTTAAAAATATTAAGAAAAAATACCAAAAATTTTTTATGAGTTTAAACATGATAGTGGCAGGTAGATGGAAGCAATGAAAATTAGATGGTTTGAAAATAATTCACTTTAAAAAGGCATTAAATCCAGAGAAAGAGTAAAAAGGTAGAGTGGTCTTCACATACATGAAAAATCCTTACCTTCATTGGATGGTTGTCAAACAGGTGATGATTATGTAATTGACAGGAAGACACCAACACATACAGACTAAGGATATGGGTTCTCTTAATGCAGGTAAAATATATATATTTCACTACAAACAGGCAGCTATACAAACCAGGGAAAATACCAGCACATCTGGACAGAAAGGCAAAGCCAAGTCCCCTAACCCTTAAAGTCCTCTCAAAGCAGTCTTTCTATGTGGAGACTACCTAATCTGAGTAAGGATTCTGTCACATCTTTCTAACTGATTTGACTTATCATTCTCAAAGTTTTTGTAACTTCTGGCTCTTTCTAACTGTTATTGAAACTCTGGCTGTGTGCTTGACTCCTCACCAGGTTCAAGAAATTTATTAAAGTCTCAGCACAGGCCTGAGTTGAATTTTCCCAGGTATAGCATGCCCCTAACGTTCCCAGGCTTCAGGATTGTGTGTGATCCGTTCTGCTAGGAGAGTTTTCCTATCCAAACATGGCTGGGTAGGTTAAAGGAAATGATCTTACATGGAAACTAGGGCCTAATTTTGGTACAAAAAGATATTCTGTGATAGTGGGACTTCAAGGGACTGGAATGAGAATGAGAGAATCCCTGAGTTAAGCTTTTTAAAATATAAAATAGATCCTTTTTCTCACTGGTTTGCTTTGTGATTCTAGAACGTCTCAAAATATCTTCCAAAATTGTATTCAATCAAATTTTATTTAGTCATTTATTTAGAAGATATTTACTGAGCACCCACAGTATACCAGGTACTGCCAAGGGTGTCAAAAAATGGAAGACTTGATTACCTAGGTTTTAAGAGATTGTAAAAAACTTTTGTGATGGACACCAAATAAAGTTACCAGACTTCTATAATTTGATACTTCCTCTTCCTTTGTAAGTAACATACCTATTTTCTATAAGGAATTTTCACAGATATATGTGTGGTTTCCTTGTTATGTTGGCTGCCAACGTGGATTCCATGTAGATCAAGACTTGGCCACCACAACATTCAGTTATTAGCAGATTATTCATAGAAAGAACATATTCAATGTTGTGGAGAAATTCAAAAACTTATCTTTCTCAGTAAATATTTTAAATATCCTGACTAGCAATCAGTTATGAGTAATTTTTGAATTTTTTGTTCAATCAAAATGTAGCAGTCAGGTTTTGTGAAATAATTATGAACAGTTTGTGGTGACATAAAGACATTTGTGAGCATTTTATATTATTTTTCACCTTTCAGAGTATGTGTACATGTTAAACCAAGTACCTGCCATGCTCCACACACTTTACAGGTGTTGATAATACTGCCCTTCTTGTTTTAATAACTTTCTGGGAACTTTTCTAGGTCTGTATTAAGGACTAACTAGATACTAGGTGTATTTCCTATGATTACTTTTCTCACTATTCATTCTAATAACATGGACATCTCCTGCTTTGAATTTCCCTCTCTTGCCTGGAAAATCCCATGGACGGGGGAGCCTAGTGGGCTGCAGTCCATGGGGTCAACTTCCCTTTCACTTTTCACTTTCATGCTTTGGAGAAGGAAATGACAACCCACTCCAGGGTTCTTGCCTAGAGAATCCCAGGGATGGAGGAGCCTGGTGAGCTGCCGTCTATGAGGTCACACAGAGTCGGACACGACTGAGGTGACGCAGCAGCAGCAGCAGCAGCATCAAATTCATAAGCACAAAAAGACAAATAGTTGCACAAGATCAACAACATCAAAAACAAAAAAGCAGTCTCGACTCATTGAAGGCAATTGCTTTCATTCACTTTAATTCCTGTTGGTTTTTTCTTCCATATGCCTACGTATACATTGAGAAGTCTCTTGATTTTACAGTTTTAGTTAGCGTCTATTGAGGAGGTGAAAACCTCCTTTATGTTTCCTCAACCTCTCTATCCACGCGAGCGCTCACGTGCAGGCACATGCACACACTCACACATATACGCCACACCTCTCAGGTATCAGCTTCCCCAAAGCTACATAATAATATTGGGTTATAACAATATTCAAGTTTAACAATATTAAAACTGCAGCAATAGCACCATTGTTCAGCTGTATCATATTCTGTGATCCCTTTGCCTTATTTTACATCTACTTTTCCCTTTTTTAAAGAAATTATAGAGGTTTCAGGTGTGCAGCGCTACAGCTCGACATCTGGAGACACAGCACTAGAGAGATCATCACCGCAGGTCTGGTTACAGCCGTCACCATGGTTGACCCCCTTCACCCTTCACCCATTTTTCCCTACCCTTAACCCCCATCCCCTCTGGTGACTATTAATCTCCTCTCTAGAACTATGAATTTGCTTTTTTTAAAAAAAATTCTAAATAAAAGTGAAATCAGGAAATCAGTGTTCTTTCATCCAGCTTACTGTTTTTTGTTTTTTGGTTTTTTTTAAATTTTCCTTCTCTCTGTACTTCTGTCATCAAGGATTCCTAGTTTCATGAACCCCAGATCTGCCTCCTACTTTGCTTTCACCCTTCTTGTGGTAAACACAGATTCTAGTAACTTCCGGAGAAGAGCAAACGGAAGGCAACTTTTTTGAGACCTTGCATGTCTGATGTTGTCTTGTAACACTTATTTTGATAGTTCGACTGTGTGTGAGAATCCTGTGTAGAATTTCTAAGGCAATTCTACTTTTGTTTTCTGGTTTCCAGAGTTAGTTTTGAGAAGTCTGAAGCTATTATAATTCCCAATCCTTGTATGAAACCCGTTCTTCATTGTTTTGTATAGAGTTTTTGAATCACCTTTCTGGGCCCAGTTATGTGCTGGAACCTTATTAATTGTTCTTTTTAATCTGAAAACTATCACCTTAAATTCTGGGAAATGTTTTCAAATAATTAATTTAGTCAGTAATTTCTTAATTTTTCTCATTGTGTTTTTTTTTAAACATCTATTCTTTGAATGTTAATCTCCTGTAGTAAACTCCTGATTTTGTCATCTTTCTCCCTCCTTTCTAGATCTTTTCCCAATTTTGGGGAAATTTGCTCAATTTCATAATTTAATTATTCATATGAATGTCTTGTTCCTGCAGTTATTTACAAGGGCACCCTTATATTCTTTTCTCTTTTTTTACAATCTCCTTTTCTTATTTGAAGGCTGCAACAATTTCATTATTTATTTGAAGACATAAATCTTAACTTTTTAATCTTTTTTTTTTTGCTCTCTTGTTTTAAAATTATTCAAAGTTCTTTTTCTCTTTGGTTTATTTGTACTCTATCTCCCATGTTATGGGACATTCTTTCCCTATAAAATTATCATCCATTCATATTTCAGTTGAAGTGCTAAGAAGCTGCTATGATCCTCTCTGCCTGTGGCTGGGCTTATATATTGGTTCTCTGAAACATAAGGTGCTCAAGCTAAACAGTTTTACCAGGAGATCTGAAATTCTCAATACCCCTAGGATGTTTTCTACCAAAAGGAATTCTTTCCTTTCCTAACTGGGATTTATAGTCTGGCTGCCACTCTTCCTACTCAAGAGGGAAGGTGTTCAGGATGTAGATTTTCATACAATCCCACTGATTTCAGGATAAGACTCTCCACCTTCAGTTGTATTTCTTTGGTACAGACTCATCATGATTCCCTGGTAACTCAGTAGTAAAGAATCTGCCTGCAATGTAGGAGGCCCTGGTTTGATTCCTGGGTTGGAAAGCTCCCGTGGAGAAGGGATAGATTACCCACTCCAGTATTCTTGGACTTCCCTGGTGGCTCAGACAGTAAGGAATCTCCCTGCAATGTGGGAGACCTGGGACCTGGGTTCAATCCCTGGGCTGGGAAGATCCCCTGGAGGAGGGCATGGCAACCCACTCCAGCATTCTTACCTGGAGAATCCCCATGGACAGAGGAGCCTGGTGGTCTGTAGTCCATAGGGTCATGAAGAATTGGACAAAACTGAGCATAGCACAGCACAGACTTAGAGATTAAACCCCTTATTTTCAAGCAGTCTAGGGGATGTCAAATGGCATAAAATGTGCCATAACTCTTGTAGCAGAAACACCCTGTCCAGACAGGAGCATGGTATTTTTGAGCAGAATTACAATGGACTCAAATCTATCCATTGAGAAAATAAGGTCCTTAAACAGCTCTACATCACCAATTTTAAGTTCTTACAGAACATGTTAGAAAGTTGCTGCTGCTGCTGCTGCTGCTAAGTTGCTTCAGTCGTGTCCGACTCTATGCGACCCTGCAGATGGCAGCCCGCCAGGCTCCTCCGTCCCTGGGATTCTCCAGGCAAGAACATTGGAGTGGGTTGCCATTTCCTTCTCCATGAAAATTCATGAACGTGAAAAGTGCTAAATTAATATAAATTAATACCAGCAAATTCTACAGCTACACAATGCAATGGACATCAAGCCACAAAAATACCATATTCTTTAAAACTTACCCTAAATCCCTCATCATGCCTCATAAACTGTTTCCATGATCTCTGTGCTCCTGTATTATGTGTTCTCAATTCCTACAACTTCACTGGCTTCAAGTTTCACACTGGGCCCTTTCCTGCTGGGTTTGTTGGTTCCTTTTAGATATGGCTTTCTCTTAATCACCAGGCAAGGTCAGCTCTCTCCATCTCTCATAACTTCCATCTTAATGAGGAAACAATTTCTTCACCCTGTGTCAGTATCATATTTATTAGTATGTTTTAAAAAGAAAAATCTAATAGTACTCTTGGGCTTCCCTGGTGGCTCGGAGATAAACAATCTGCCTGCCAATTCAGGGGACAAGGGTTTAATCCCTGGGTTGGGAATGTCTCCTAGAGAAGGAAATGGCAACCCACTCCAGTATTCTTGCCTGGGAAATCCCATGGACAGAGGAGCCTGGTGGGCTACAGTCCATGGGGTCACAGAGTTGACTTATCAAATAAACAACAACAAATATTCCTCCTAGAAACAGAGGACAAAAATTCTGCTCAGTTTTAAGATAGGACCACATTCAAACCAGATTCACTACAGCTTCTTTTCCTGGTGAGGTTAGATGTTTTATGATCATCTAAAATTCCTATTCCTTAGACACCTTCAAGTAGAAGGGTGGGCCAAGCTTTAACTTATCTTTTCTTCTGAATCTCTGTTTTAGAGTTGAGTTCTTGATCTATTGAAGGTTCATGGTATGTGAGGCAGGTAACTGCTAACATACACCATGATATCTGGTATTCTTTCAGACCATTTGAAATGCCCCCTGAAGAAGACCCTGCATTCAATCCTACATAGAAATACAACTCACAAATGTATTAAAGGGGGTAATTGGGAAAGAAAACAGGAAGATCTTTCTTTCTTGGTATCTCTATCTCTCTCACACACACACACACACACCTCTGCCTTTGGCAGTTAAAAATTATGACCAAATGCTTCTTAGTAGCTCCCAGTTGCTATGAGGTTAAAAGGAAGACAGCTGATCTCTAAGGTAACAAGGGTCCAAGTCAAACAAAACCTTTAGATTAAAGTCAACACTTTTAAATTAAAATGAAATCGTATCCTGGGCTGGATGTGAAGTGCAGGTGTTTCTTAGTTTCTATGCCCAACAGTCTTAGCCAAACAGGTGGTAATTAGAGCATCATAGTTTGAAACTTTCAGCCAAATTCTTCTTTTGGTTTCCTGATAAACCTTTACCTGAAAATAGTAAATGTTTGAAATATAAGAGAAATTCAGACAGACAGAAGACAAAGGGTCCTTGAGAAAGACTTCTGTTTATTCCTGGACAAGTGGGTCAGGAGTCAGGGTCATGCCCTCTCCTGATGTGTCTCCAAATAGAACTAAGGCCCTGATGCTAAATTTCATAGACAATAGGGTTTGTGATGGCTTCCTTTTAGCAACATATTTCTTGCTGTGCAGGATACAAATATAACTCACTCTTCCACACATTTATGTCCTTCTTTCTCTTTTTCTCTCTTATTTATTCTTTCCATATCTTCAACCTACACCCCCACCCCAATGCCCTATCTGCCATGGCAGAAATACACACGTGAGAAAAACACAGAATTTAATGACCTCATAAATGTCTATGTTTAAGCTCAACTTTTAAAATTGAAGTTTTAGGCTGGAGTCTTTTCTAATTTGCATGGAATTCAGATATTGAAAATATTCAATATTTCTATATTGAATATTAACCACTTTGGGTGATAATTGATATGATAGCAAATAATATGAAGATGCATTTTAATTACCAATTCTTTCCTTTAATGCATCAAAAAGGGTGTTAATATAAGAGCAAATATTGTTTGGGTGCTTACCATGTTCCAGGCAGTGATAAATATTATCTCATTAAATCATTTTAATAGTCCTATGAGAGATCATCTCCACTTTTTGGATGAAGAAAGGAAAGCACGGAACATTTACCTGGTTGAGAAGCAACAGTGCCGGAGCTGGAACACAGACATCAACTCCCCAGAGCCTGGACTCATAAGGAGTGGGATGGTAGGACCTCTCCATGTGGCTCTGTACTATATACGAGTGAACTGTTAATCAAAGAAAGTTAGAATGAAAGGGGCTAAGAGACACTCTACCTTCTCTACACACGGAGAAATGGAGGCTGTGTATGACATCCCTGAGTGCCTGCCACCCAGCTTCTGTGGAGCCAACATGTTTGATATGCAGCTGCTATTCTATTTGGTCAGCCTGAGTCAGCTCTAGATGGTATTAAAACAAGGTGGAAGAAGTCTCCTGGCAACGCTCCTGGAACACTAACCTTGGCCTAACAGCCCCAGTCCTCAATTTGTCTTTCTCTCAGTTCACTCAGACATGTCTTCCCTTTCTTTCTCAAATATCTTCTGTCTTGCTTTCCATTAGATTAAAAAGGAATGAAAGCTTGTTTCATGAGACCTTTAGAATCTGATAATCATTGTTGTTCTTTTTTAATATTTTCTAAATTAATTTATTTTTAATTGAAGGATAATTTCTTTACAATATTGGTTTGATTTCTCCCATACATCAACATGAATTAGCCATAGGTGTACATATGTCCCCTCCCTTTTGAACCTCCCTCTGCAATTATTGTTGTTATTTTGAGTTTCCACCCCTCCACTTTGTAACAGCTGTAGGCTGCCTGTTTTTAAAAAAGTAAATTAAAAACCACACTTCTTCCTGTGTATCGTTTTGGAAAACGTGGGCATTCCGTTTGAAAAAAAGCCGTTTTTGTGAAGCTGAGGTCAAGGGTCCCCACTGTAAGGTCTACTTCAACTGGAGGGCCGGGATCCCACTGCAGGGGCTACCCTGCAGCGCCCAAGGTGAGTAGCAGTGGAGTCAAGCGCCAAGGACAAAAGAGCCACCTTAGTCCTGATGCTGTTTTTCTCGCAGGTAAATGAGAAATCAAATCCTCCCCTCTCCCGGCAGCACTGTCCTCTCTGAACATGACATTAACTTCCACAAACGAGCCTGGTGGTAAAGGGGGTGATTAGCTAGATAGGCCTTAACAGCTGGGTTCCCGGAGCTGGCAGCGCGGCGGGGGAGGGGCACTATCAGGCCCCGGGTCTTGTAGTTCCATCAACAGCGGCGGCAGCAGCAGATGAAAAGCTTCTAGAGGTGGGGGCAGGGGAGAGCCCAGATTGTAAACACCGCTTGCCTGTTGCCTAGAAGCAGTGGCAGCAAACAATCCAAAGACTGCTCCTAGATTTTCAAAATTTCCTTTATAGGCAGGGCTCTATTTCTTTTTAAAATATGCGGCCATTTTATGAGGTCATCAGCTCTTATGCGACACGTTTGTCTATTTTAATCATTTCCCAGCCACCAGGTGGACTTGCTTACCTAAAAGGGGTCATTTATTGTTTAACAAACCCTTGTTCACCTTAGTGCGTTAATTCTGGTGCTTTCATAAACCTTTTAATGACTATGCTGTGTTAGGTATTCATATTTGTAAGAATCCACAGAAACTTAAAAATATACTGATTTGTTTATAGGGAAAATTTGATAGTTCTGACAGTTTTCTGAAACAAGCTGTGATGAAGGGCAAGAGTTCTGTGTTATAAATTGGTTAAAAATCTGCTAACAGTAATGTTGTAGGCTGTCTGGCAGGAATGAACTATGAAATATCTCACACACACAGCAAGGAAAGGGCAGGGAAGTAATAGTGGAAGATTTTAATTACCAACGCATAGGACAGGATTACATCAAGTGGAAGAAGTAAGGCTGGATCTGGTGCAAAGCTGCTTTCTAATTTAACACGTACATCAACCTGAAAAGGAAGGAAGGAATGCCAGATTTACAATTAAATAATATTTAGGACTCAAAGGAAAGAGAAAATATGGAAAGCGGTGATTAAATCTCATTAAACATAGGATATAATCCCAAATGGAAGCTAGAGGTGTTTAGAGACAACATGGAAATTGAGGGAGACAGAAAATTAAATACAGCATATAATCATTAATTCAGAAAGAGACAGGCCACCGAATTAAGGTCAGGGTAAATAGCAGGGAAGTGGCTTTTAAAAACCCAGCAAGCATCACCCAGAATGCCAGTCCCACTAATAAGGGGTAAATTTGTGTAACATTTTACAAGATCAAAGTGGAAAAGTAATGTTTCTAGAATGATGCAGCAAAGCAATGGGTCCCTACCCTTTTCCAAGATTCAGAAATCTTAAATAGAAAATCAAATCCTCTATATTTGGAAGGGAACTCTAAAAGGACCCAGGGGAGAAAAAAAGGCAAGAAAAATTACCAAATCAGAAGACAAACTTTTTTTATGACATTAAAAGCACACAAGCCAGCAAGGCATCCATAGGGCCATTAAGGGGATGAGTGGGAAGTCAGTGACAGATGAAGCTGCCTTTGCTAAGAGCCTGAATGAATTCTCTGCCTGTGTATTTACCAAAGAAGCTGAAGGTCACATCCCGGAAATTGGGATACATTTTCTTGAGGGGAAGAGTGAAATGTTAAAAGGATTTTATGATCACAGGAGAGCAGATAGTTGGACAATTAGAACTATTAAAAGTTGACAGGTCACAAGACCCAGATTAAGTATGTCATAGAAATCGGAGAAAAGTGCAAAGGAAACAGGAAATGCCTTCAGCAGCGTTTCTTGATAGCTTGCTCGGAAGGAGACAAAATTGAACTGGAGCTATTCTAGGACAATGTGTTTAAAAGAAATCCTTGCAATCTTTAGAAATCTAGGTACTGATAATCTGAGTCATGGTTTCAAAGCAGATCATGCCCACCCTCATTTTTGCAGTTTTTAGAAATACATAATCTGAGGAAGAGTTACCATTAGCTTTATAAATCACAAATAGCTGGTATTTTCCCAGAAATGGGGCATTAATGTACTGTTCCACACAGGTAAAAATGGAAGTCACTTAACTGTGCCTAAATTTCCTAAGTTATTTCTCATAGTCTCATCTATAATCTGTCTGCACTAAATGAAGTAGTATGAGAGGTAAGTCCAAACTCTCCCTGGACTCAAGGCAATGTGTGTATGTGGAATGGATAGGAAGGCTTCTAGAAATTCCTGTCCATTGCTACTTTGATTATCACCATCAAGATGCGATTATTAAACACATACTAGTGTAAAATACTACACCCAGGGAGTGGTCTAAGCAGGTCATTCTCTCTTTCAGGGTTTGGATTTCACAGTGATTCATCTCATGCCTTTTGTCATTGTCTTACCAATTATCATGGCACCATATTATTTTTAAAAATAAAGTACTCCACTTTCTGATGATATCCTCAGAGTGGACATCTGCTCTATCCATCAGCTGCCAGCTGTGTTTCCATGAACCAATAAAAATAGTCACAGAACTGTAAAGTTAACATTAGAAGAACAAGTGATATTACTTCATGTCCATTTATCACTTAAAAGCTGCATTTTCTTTCTTTTTTTTTTTTTACCTTCCTCCTCTCCCTCTGCTTGCTTTTGTTCCTACCCACCTCCTTCCTTCCTGTCTGCAAATATTTATTGAATCTCCTAGGCCAGACTGTAAGATTTAACAATAACATGCAAACATGTATTACTGCCCTCAAATAATTTCCAGAGTAGTGGCAATGTTGACAGTGTGATAGGAGCTAAAAGGACAAAACCCAGAGTGTCCAGAATGATATAAGGGAGCACATAACACAGCCATGGGCTAGTCAAGGGAAAGACGGGCCATAAAAGTAAACAACAGGAGTTAAGTGCAGGGGAGGTGAGAAAGGATACTGTACACATAAAGAGTATATTTATAAAGGTTTAGAGAGGAGAAATGGAGAGGGCAATGGCACCCCACTCTAGTACTCTTGCCTGGAAAATCCCATGGACAGAGGAGCCTGGTAGGCTGCAGCCTACGGGGATGTGAAGAGTCGGACACGACTGAGCGACTTCACTTTCACTTTTCACTTTCATGCATTGGAGAAGGAAATGGCAACCCACTCCAGTGTCCTTGCCTGGAGAATCCCAGGGATGGGGAAGCCTGGTGGGCTGCCATCTATGGGGCCTCACAGAGTCAGACATGACTGAAGCGACTTAGCAGCAGCAACAGAGGAGAAAACACAGTGAACTGTAAAATGATGCAACCAGATTATTCTCCTGTATTTTTATAAATATTTTTTTATAGCAAACCCTACCACACTAACTGCATTTATTATTGAGCTTAATTTCTTTTCTTAAAGAGCAAACGCAGAAAACAGAACAAAGTGAGTGGAGAGCTGAGTGATTTACAAAATGTATATCATAAAAGTGTTCATAATTGTCAGAAATACATTTACTTTGTTTTTCATTAATGACTAGGAGGGGTTATACTTCAAAAGTGAAACTCTGTGGACACTTACCAGGAAAAATAGAATGGTGAAGAGAGGTGGTGACATCAACATGATTAAATATGTCAGATTCTGTAGACCTAAAAGAGCATGAATAGTTCATGTAAGAAAGAGGAAAATCACATAGCGAGGGAGGGCTAGACTATACACATATGGAAAAAATGCGGACCAGAGTAATGCAATGAAGTTATGGTCAACATGAAAATAATACTTCCTATTTATAATTTTTCTTACCAAGCCATCCCATTAGAAACTGGTAGAATCATTCTTGCAAAAATACTGAAAAATCACTCCCATAATTCATTCTCTACTAGTTCTGAAACTGAATTTCAATTCAAGACCTGAACACACACACCCATGGTTGGTTCCTCTCCCCGTGCCTTCTGCAGAGCTCCAGCCAGGAAGCTTTGTGTTGATCGCATTAACTTTCTCCTCTACCTACAGTCTTCACTGGGATCTATAATCACTGGAGTACTCACGTTTCCCAATTTTAGTGAACATCAGCAAGCAGGACTCTCAGAAAATGAGAGGCTTTTTAGTATCCCCAAGGCTCTTCTTGCATCATCAACATTTTGCTTATTTCTCTAGATTCCCTACCGCAATAGAGCAAACCCTGTATTTTGGAGAAATACCTCTAATAATCATTTATCAATGGTGTATGGTGTTCAGTGTGCCAACTTTACTTGACTTAGTCCAAGTCATCACTAATTGTAGAAGACTTTATTCCTAAATGAGAAAAAAATTAAGAGCAAACTAAGCAAATGATGGAATTTTCCTGGAAGGATATAGGGATAGGAAAGGGGATGCAGTGGAGCTTATCAGATGCCTGTAAATATGACATTAAAAATAATAAAGATCTAGTATCTCACTGGCCATAATGCTGGAGTAGGGTCCAGGCACTTTCATCAGTGTTTATATTTTAGTTGCTGGGTTACAGGGTAGCCGTATTTGTAAATCAAACTTATTTTATCTGTTTTACTCAGAAAAGTAGGCTTTCTACTGAAAAGAAAAAAAACTTGTTTTGCATGCTAGCTATTTTATTTCCCTGCTTGTTTGTCTGATTTCAAAACCAGAGTGGGTTATACCAAATAGTATCGAAATTTTTAAAAATGATGTGTCAAATGATTGATGATTTGCAAATAAAAATATGGTCTATGTATCTCTTGAATTCTCAGTGAGGTAGCAGATAAGTAAAATATGTCAATTGATCTAATGCATACAGATAATTAAAAACATTGAGCTGATTTTAGTAGATTAGAGCTCTGGGCCAAGTACTGCCTTTGACTTGCTTTTTAACCTCTGGCAAGTCAATTAAAATTCATCTCTATGCACTTGCCACACCTTTAAGAGATAGAAATAAAAAGATTCTCTGCCTACTCACCAAAATAATTGCTGAGAAATGAGATGAACCTAAAAAATAACTTTGCAGTAAGTACCATGTGACAAGTATTACTTTCAAGCAATGACACATACGGCAGAGAAGAGCCCTATAAATATTGGTGAAACAAGTATTAATTTCTAGAAACAATACTTGAATAAGTTGAAACAAATCTCTTGGAAGGAATGGAAAACTAAAGTCAAACTACTAGAATAAAATACTAGAGACATTGACACATATTTGGGCATGGTATTTAGATTTGATTATGGGGGACAACTTTTTACTTATTGTCAACATCTTTCATACTTCTCTCTCCTTTGCAGCCCTGGCTATCACTGATGCAGGATGATGTTTGAGCATTTGTATGTCCCTTTCTTCAAGATACAGTTTTACATCAAGTAACACAAGCTTTGGCCATTTTCCAAATTTATACTTTCTTTCCATAGGTACTGGATACACTTTACTCTGATTTTATCAGGCAATCATAATTTAGTTTCAGATATTGAATGATATATATACATTACAAAAAAAGAAATGTGCTCAAAGCCCAGATGCAATAAAGTTGCTTTATTACATTGTTTTAAAAGTATTTCTAAACTCTCTATAATTTTTAGCATCTGGATATATATATATAAATAGATAATTCATTTCACCTTATCTCTCCAGCATCAGTTGTGTTTATGAAAATTCCTATGCAATTTATAGATATTTCTCACAATTCAAAGAAAAATATTAGGGAAAAAAATGATAACCATATTCTAAAAAATAGCTAGGAATAGTCTGGGAGAGATGGGAAAAAAAAAGTCTGGAGTGGACAGTAAACCTATTGTGAACAAAAGTTGACTTTATCTGAGCACAGTTGATTAACAATGTTAGTTTCAGGTATACAGCAGAGTGACTCAGTTACACATATACATGTGTCTACTCTTTTTCAAGTTCTTTTTTCATTTGGGTTACTACAGAATATTGAGCAGAGTTCTCTGTGCTGTATAGTAGGTCCTTGTTTGTTATCTGTTTTAAGTATAGCAGTGTATACATGTCAATCCCCAAATCCCAGTCTATTCCTACCCTCATCCTTCCTACCTGGTAACCATAAATTTGTTTTCTAAAACTGTGAATTTGTTTCTCTTTTGTAAATAAGTTCACTTGTATCATTTTCTTAGATTCTACATATAAGTGACATCCTGTGATATTTGTCTTTCTCTTAGTATGATAATCTCCAGGTCCATCCATGTCACTACAAATGGCATTATTTCATTCTTTTTAATGGCTGAGAAGGAAATGACAACCCACTCCAGTGTTCTTGCCTGGAGAATCCCAGGGACGGGGGAGCCTGTTGGGCTGCCGTCTGTGGGGTCGCACAGAGTTGGACATGACTGATGTGATTTAGCAGCAGCAGCAGCAACATCCCATTGTATATATGTATCACAGCTTCTTTATCCATTTATCAGTCAATGGACATTTAGGTTGCTTCCATGTCTGGATTCCCAGGTGGCGCTCATCTGCCAATGCAGGGCACATCAGTGATGTGGGTTTGATCCCTGGGTTGGGAAGATCCCCTGGAGTAGAAGATGGCAACCCACTCCAGTATTATTGCCTGGAGAATCTCATGGACAGAGGAGCCTAGCAGACTACCATCCATAGGGTCGCAAAGACTCTGACACCACTGAAGTGACTTAGCATAGCACAGCACGTGTCTGGCTACGGTAAACAGTGCTACAGTGAACACTGGGGTGTATGCATCCTTTCAGACTGTATTTTCCTTCAGATATATGCTCGGGAAAGGGATTGCTGGATCATACAGTAGCTCTGTTTTTAGCTTTCTTTCTTTTTAATAGTGTTCTCCATAGTGGCTAAATCATGTCTGACTCTTTGTGACCCCATGGACTACAATACGCCAGGGTCTTCTTTCCTTCACTGTCTTCCTGAGTTTGCTCAAATTCATGTCCATTGAGTTGGTGATACTATCTAACCATCTCATTCTCTGCTGCCCCTTCCTTTGCACTCAGTCTTTCCCAGCATCAGGGTCTTTTCCAATGAGTCAGCTCTTCATATCTGGTGGCCAAAGTACTGGAGCTTCAGCTTCAATGTCAGTCCTTTCAGTGAATATTCAGGGTTAAATTCCTTTGGGATTGACTGGTTTGATCTCCTTGCTGTCCAAGGGACTCTCAAGCCATAGTGGCTGTACCAATTTACATTTTCACTAATAGTGTAGGAGGGTTCCCTTTTCTCCACATCTTTCCTACCGTTGATTGTTTTGTAGACTTTTTAATGATGGTAACTCTGACCATTGTGAAATGATACCTTACTGTTGTTTTTATTTGCATTTATCTAATAATTAGTGATGCTGAATATCTTTTCATGTGTTCTTCATGAGATTTTGAAATAGCAGTCTAGATATAAAAAGATGGTTTTAAGTTGCTGGTCTTTTAATTTCAAATGCATTTCCAGTACCCTGCATTTGTACTCTCCTCATGATTGCTGGGGTTGATATCATATTTATGTGTAGATGATTTCCTACCTTTAATATGTTGTTGTTGTTCAGTAGCCAAGTCATGTCTAACTCTTCACAATCCCATGGACTGCAGCATGCCAGGGTTCCCTGAGCCTCACCATCTCCTGGAGTTTGCTCATGTTCATGTCCATTGAATTGGTGATGCCATCCAACCATCTTGGCCACCTCTAGGAGGGCTCATCAAAAAGTATTTCCCAGGACTACCGCTGCCACTGTATTTGTTCCCACAGAGAGCCATAGCTGCCCCCTGCCTCAGGGGAGAAGGCAATGGCACCCCACTCCAGTACTCTTGCCTGGCAAATCCCATGGACAGAGGACCTGGTAGGCTGCAGTCCATGGGGTCTCTAAGAGTCAGATATGACTGAGTGACTTCACTTTCACTTTTCACTTTCCTGCATTGGAGAAGGAAATGGCAACCCACTCCAGTGTTCTTGCCTGGAGAATCCCAGGGACGGGGGAGCCTGGTGGGCTGCCATCTCTGGGGTTGAACAGAGTTGGACACGACTGAGGCAACTTAGCAGCAGCAGCAACAGCAGCTTCCTCAGGACTCCCAATAATACTAGCTGGTTGGTATGGCCCAGGCTCTTATAAGGTCACTGCTTTTTCTCCTGGTTGCTGATATGCATAAGACTTTGCATGCATCCTCCAAGAGTGGAGCTTTTTTTTTTCTCTCAGTCCTGTGGAATTCCTGGGGGGCTCCTCTTCCCACTGCCAGACCTCCAGGCTGGGGAGCCTGATCTGGGGCTCAGAACTTTCACTCCTGTGGGAGAACTTCTGTGGTATAATTATTTTCCAGTTTATGAATTTCCCACATGGCAGGTATGGCATCTGATTTTATTGCTTTGTGGCTTATTCTTTGTCTTTGGATGGAGGGTATTTTTTTTTTTTTTGAGTAGGTTCCAGTGTTTTCTTGGTTGATGCTTGTTCATCAGTTACTTGTTACTGTGGTGTTTTCATAAGAAGAGGTGAGCTCTCTTCCTTCTACTCTGCCATTTTGTCTCTCCAAAAGTTGATTTTAAAATCCACTGTTCCCCACCCCCTTACATACACACACACACATAAAGATCATTTGGGTTTTGTAATAATATGCTATTTTAAATTCCATTCTGATTTATATGTTGTATGGCTTTATGAGCAGTTTTGAAATTAAGCAAAGCATATGTTGCTAATGTAGTATACTTAAATAAATACAGTACATACTGAGTTAACTATGTTTAGATATAATACAAGTATTTTGTAAGGCTCCATGGGATTGACTTTGTAAGTCCCAAATTCAAAAAGTTACATCAAATTTTTCAAATTATGTCGCTCTATTATATTATTGAGAATGTCTACAGTCCTTAAAAATATTCTATTACATCAGAAGTTAATTTTCACATTTATTCACTGGGGTTTCTGTAAGGAAATCTCAAGCAAGAGGTTGAGGTAAGTTGTGGGAAAGATGACACCCTTTCTAGCTGTAGATCTAGGTCAGTATTTGAGTGAATCTCTCTTAGATTGGCTAAAACTGTAAAAGGGTAGAGAAATTAGCAATTGATCTCAAAAGCAAAGTTAAGAATGCCATTAAATAATATTTATTAATGTGGAAAGACATTCATAA
The DNA here is from genome assembly GCF_042477335.2 of Ovis canadensis. Lineage (NCBI taxonomy): Eukaryota > Metazoa > Chordata > Mammalia > Artiodactyla > Bovidae > Ovis > Ovis canadensis. The sequence goes on along the minus strand of NC_091250.1, from coordinate 36,614,540 downwards.
TTTTTATGAACTCATTCTTATATCTACTTATATTTCTTTTTATTCCTTGCTTGTAGAAATGATTAATCACTATAAATATTGTTTTATAATTTGCCTCTCTTTTATTAGTCTTACAGAATTGTGGAAGCTTTTGTTTTATCTGAAATTTCCAGTATTACTCAATGAACAAGTACTATTTTGTCATAAAAGAAACTGCATTTTTAACTTTGGAACAAAAAGTCAATTTTTGTTTTCTGAGATATTATCTCAGATTTTATATTCTCTCAGATTTTCATTCATGCATATTTGACATTTAGACACACATTTTCCTTCATGTTACATGCATATTTGCACATAATCTATGGGTTAAATAGATAACTGCATCTAGTAATAAATAACAGGTTTAAGTTTATGGAAAATTAACAAGACCTTTTAACCTGCTTATTCAAATTAACAAATTTTGCTGAGACTTTTAAGTTAGCATACAATAAAATTAACAATAGGGATATATTTTTGACTTATAAAATTAATAGGGGTATAATAATTAACTGGTTGTTTTTCCAGTTACATGCAGAGATTCTTAGAATCATATTAGGGCTGCAAGAGACCATTCAGCTTAGCCTATTCATTTTATAGATAAGGATGCTGAGGTTCAAAGAGACTAAGAAATTACCCAAGGTCACTCATTTAATTCATGGCAGCCATTATTATGACCAAGTCCTCTGTTGAGTCCACTGAAGATCATAGTGTACTCAAAAGAGCCAGATAGAATTTATTTCTTCCTCCTGAAATTCTATGCTTTACTTTGTTTGAAATTTTAAAATTGTCTTTGTTTAATTTTAAAGTACTTAGTTTATCACTTTAGAACTTGTCTTTCAGTATTAATAAATAAAGATTTATTTGAAGCAATTTTAGGCACTTACAGTTGTAAAAATATGGGCTTCCCAGGTGTCTTAGGGATAAAGAATCCACCTGTCAATGCAGGAGACTGGGTTTGATCCCTGGGTCAAGAAGTTCCCCTGGAGAAAGAAATGGTAACCCACTCCAGTATTCTTCCCTGGGAAATCCCATAGACAGAGGAGTCAGGCAGGGCTACAATCCCAGTCCATGGGGCCGTGAAGAGCTGGTCATGACTGAGCATGCCTGCAGTTGTAAAAATATGTATTAAATATAAAGCTATGGCGTAAAACACTTTTAATCTTAAATCCTGATTCCACTTTGAATTTGTCGAATTTTCAAGAGCAGTTTTAAAGATTTCAATGTAGGGACCAAGTAGTATAAACTCACATGTGTCTGATAGTAATCCATATGAATGGTTCAAAAATACCTTAGTGTTATGCATATACACACACGAAAACACACGCATGCATATGCAGGGTTACAAACATACATTTGGTTCATTTTAATAAAACAAGATTGAATATGATAATCTGTCTTAACTAATATTTCATTCGTGAAATCATTTCAAACTGATCACATTTAAGAAGCAACGTGGCATAGAGGAAGAGCTTGTGCGCCACTGTTTTCATTTTGCTTTGGCTTTGGAGTCTTAACCACCAAAGTGGAGTTCCAATCCATCCACCAACATTCAGACCTGGAGGTAAATTGTTCAACCTTTCTAAGTCTGTTTTCTTACCTGAAAGTAAGATTTAATTCTTCGCAGGAATATCTTTTGAATGATAAGAAATCGTATGTAAAGCACTCAGATTACTGAAGGACTCAGAAAACATTCAGCACAGTGTCCCTTATTTTTTAATTAGAATTTACATAAAGAATGCATGAGCAATGTCATTTTTAAACTCCAGTTAATCTACAGCTTCCTTCCGTTCATACTCATCCAGTTCTTCAGTGTTCATGATAAGAGGTTATAGTCTCATCTTATTCCACGGCTTGACAGACTATCAAAGGGCAAATTCCTGGGAAAACTTGCTCTCCTCTGAGAATAGGAATTTTCAGAAAGAGGATACAGTATATATTTTATATTTAAGCACTTCAATCATCTTATTTCATGTTCAGAAACAACTAGATTATAAACAGTTTCAAAAATCTCAGATTTATAAGATTTCTTAAAAGTGTTGTTAGTCCTCAGACTAACAGATGAATGCAAACAATATATGTTTCTGAGGATACAGGTGTAAACTGTATATATCTGGGAAAGAGTGAGCAGAAGGCCACGGAAGACACAGCATGTGTCTTTATCTGAATGGCTGTCATGCCATATCACCCAAGGCTGCTAATAGCAAGCAACAGAAATGCACTTTGGTTTAGGCAGAAAAATAAATTATGGAGTAGTTCACAAAATCACTGATAAGGCTATACAACCAGGCTTGAAATTGGGCACAAAGAAAGGTTTGTTAACAGCCAGGATCCCATCCCAAATCATGCCACAAAACCAGCCCAGTAAGTGCATAGTGCTACCACCCCATTGGACATGTGATCTCATGGCGAGTACTGATGTGACCTCGGCTCTGAACCCTGGACACCGCTGATGCTCTCCTGCACTGCTGCCCCTTGAGACACAATCCTTCAGGATCTCTTGCTACTACTTGCTGCTACGGTCCATTGTCTGTGGATTGTTTTTTCCTGGGTCTCTAGCATCAAAGTTGAGGTAAGGAAGACTGGGAATAAATATTTATGCTTTTGCCCCTCCCCACTATCAGATTCACAAATCAGTGAATTCTGTAAACAGAGGAAGGGTTCAAATGTTGGGCAGCCAAGGAGTTATACAAAGTATCTAGTATCTAAGAGGAAGAGCAGGCAGGGTTTTTCTGAGTTGCCACAACAGAAAGCAGAACTAGCAAAGCAAATTATCAGGGGAAAAGGTAGGTTTGGGGTTTGCAGATCTAAACATGGTAAGAAACTTTCCACAAAATAAGACTGTTTAAGAAGTAGATAACTGCTTCAGAAAGTCGGCAACTCCCTGCTACTACTGAAATTTAAGTAAATGCTCTATGACCATCAGGAAAGAGAGCTATAGAAACAAACCCGCAACGTTTCTATCCTTCTGTTGAGATTGGGATTCTGCCTCAGACTATGATTTTTGTATGTTTCCACAATATTTTGTGTTATGGTCCCTCTTGCAAATATCTTCAGGGGTCTGGGACAGACATAGTATTCTTCACTTTCCTGTGCATCTCAGTCAACTTAGTAAACTCCCAACTGATTCCAGTGAGCTAAACAAATAGCATTTATATATTTGCTCTGATATGGATATCATTGAGAAGCTGACTCCAAGGAAAGAAAGATCATTATTTTTACAAATTTAACAATACATTTTTCTGTGGTCAGTATCTCTATGTATGTGATATGTTCATACGTGTGTGTGTGTTTAGTCACTCAGTCATCTCTGACTCTTTGCGACCCCCATGGACTGCAGCCCTCCAGGCTCCTCTGTCCATGGGGATTCTCCAGGCGAGAATCCTGGAGTGGGTTGCTGTGCCCTCCTCCAGGGGATCTTCCCAACCCAGGGATCAAACCCAGGTCTCCCGCATTGCAGGCCTGCAGGAGACCTGAGCTACCAAGGAAGCCCATATTCATGCCTATGATATATGATATCCATGATATATGATATGTGATATATACTATATATATAGTTTCTATTTAAAAGTAAAGTTGATAGTGGAATAGGTCTTCAAGTAGACAGTATACATTATAAATAACAACAGTGAAGTTAATAATTACATACTGACACATATACAAAAAGTACAATCAGACCCATAATTTTTAGATGTGAGGTATTTACAGGGTTTTGTAATTACTTATGCTTCTGAATTTTATTCGTGGTGGTACTGTTGATAATAAAGTAAGTACTATGCTGTTAAGACCTTAAGTATGTCATCTGATTTAAACCTTACAGCAACATAGTCAATTTTTCATCCTCAGTCGAAGACTCAGACTCGAAGCTGTTGCCTATATTGTCTAACTTTGCAGAACCTGCTGTGATAGAATCTAGGATGGAACCAAGACCAATTTGACTACAGCATTCCTGCTCTTTGTGACTGCTCCTCCATTCACCAGTACTTTTACATCTTCCATGATAACTGTGTCCCTACTTTTGCTGCTTTTTCCTCTCGGCCACCATTAACAGCTCTATTTCTTGATATATAAATTCAGTATGTTCTCAGTGTATGTCTGATGTCTACCTGCTTACATCGATATAGCAAATGAATATTCAGTTTTATAGTGATCATTTATCTTTTTGAATGGACATCCCGGGTGGCGCTAGTGGTAAAGGATCCATCTGCCAGGGCAGGAAACTCAAGAGATGTGGGTTTGATCCCTGGGTCAGGAAGGTCCCCTGGAGTAAGAAATGGCAAACCAATTCAATATTCTCACCAGGGATAATCCTATGGACAGAGAAGCCTGGCTGGTTGCAGTCCATGAGGCCTCAAAGAATTGGACACAGCTAAGCACGCATGTGCACGCACACACACACCCCTTTTCTTACATATCCCTCCCAAAAGAAAATAGTGTAATAAGCCTCCCTCTAATGCTGGGAGCGCAGCTGCACTCTAGATCCTCAGAGTTGGATGTCCTGATGTTCAACACCATCTGGAGACAATGCATTTGTAACATCTCAGAAGGCTGCTGGAGTGTCAAAGTTGAATCTTAGGACTCCATTGGGAGAGGTTTTAGAGGAAATCAGCATGTTTAGTAACAGAAGGCAATGGCAACCCACTCCGGTACTCTTGCCTAGAAAATCCCATGGACGGAGGAGCCTGGTAGGCTACAGTCCATGGGGACGTGAAGAGTCTGACATGACTGAGCGACTTCACTTTCACTTTTCACTTTCATGCATTGGAGGAGGAAATGGTAACCCACTCCAATATTCTTGCCTGGAGAATCCCAGGGACAGAGGAGCCTGGTGGGCTGCCGTCTATGGGGTCACACAGAGTCGGACACGACTGAGGCGACTTAGCAGCAGCAGTAACAGAAGACAGAACCTTTAGCAGTAGCACATGATTTTTCAAAGATTAAATGGTGGTTTTAAAATGAATGCTGTCAAATGTCATAGGCCCCACAAGTAGGGCAAACCCTACTCATAAAGCATCTCTTTCCACTAGATATAAAAATATCCTCTACAACACCCAAGACAGATGGTTCTTCACCTCTGCCTGAGCACTTTTGGAAATAGAGAACTCTGGTCTATCTTGTATCGAATGAATCGCTTCCTGTTGCTGCTGGCGCTAAGTTTTTCAGGCCTAGAAATCTGAATTCATCAGCTACTGGGGAGCTTCAGATAATAGAACCATACGCCTGCTATTCTGGGCACCATCCTTCATTATCAAGGTATCTGGAAACTAAATGAATAATCAGAAGGATGCTTTCTAAACTTAGAATAATAGAAAATAAAATTATATAGTATTATGAAATTTTCCCCTCAAGTCATGGAAAAAGCCTTATGAATTATTCCTGTCCAACCACAGAGAGAACATTTCTAATAAGTGGAATGTACAAGGTCTCTCTGTCTCTCTTTCCGGAAAAATGCTGCATAAGTTCAATCTAATTTCTCAGATAACCTGTTTTTATCAGCCAAAAATCCATCACCTCATGCTAGAAATTTTGTTGTTGTTGTTCAGCTGCTAAGTTGTGTCTGACCCTTTGTAACCCCATGGACTGCAGCACATTGGGCTTCCCTGTCCTTGACTGTCTCCTGGAGTTGCTCAAATTCATGTCCATTGAGTCCAGGATGCTATCTAACCATCTCATCCTCTGCCACCCTCTTCTCCTTTTGCCTTCAATCTTTCCCAGCCTCAGGGTGCTGCCCAATGAGTTGGCTCTTCATATCAGGTAGCCAAAGTACTAGAGCTTTAGCATCAGTCCTTCCAATGATTATTCTGGATTGATTTCCTTTAGGAATGACTGGTTTGATTTCCTTGCTGTCCAGGGGACTCTCAAAAGTCTTATCTAGTACCCAGTTTGAAAGCATCAATTTTTTTATGGTCCAATTCTCACATCTGTACATGGCTACTAGAAAAACCATAGCTTTGACTATATGGACCTTTGTTGACAAAGTGATGTCTTTGCTTTTTAAGATGCTGTATAGGTTTGTCATAGCTTTCCTTCCAAGGAGAAAGTGTCCTTTAATTTTATGGCTGCAGTCACTGCCTGCAGTAATTTTGGAGCCAAGAAAATAAGATTTGCCACTGTTTCCACTTTTTCCCCTTCTCTTTGCCATGAAGTGATGGGACCAGATGCCATGATCTTAGTTTTTGAATGTTAAGTTTTAGACCAACTTTTTCACTCTCCTCTTTTATCCTCATTAAGAGGCTCTTTAGTTTCTCTTTACTTTCTGCCATTAGAGTGGTATCTGCATATATGAGGTTGTTGATATTTCTCTTGACAATCTTGATTCCAGCTTGTGATTCATCCAGCCTCAGCATTTTACATGATATCCTCCGTATATAGGTTAAATAAGCAGGGTGACAATATATAGCCACCATGTCCTTCTTTATCAATTTTGAACCAGTCCCTTGCTCCATGTCTGGATCCATGTTGCTGTTTGACCTTCAAACAGGTTTCTCAGGAGACAGGTAAGGTGGTCTGATATTCCCATCTCTTTAAGAATTTTCCACAGTTTGTTGTGATCCATACAGTCAGAGGCTTTTGTGTAGTCAATGAAGCAGACGTTTTTCTGGAATTCTCTTGCTTTTTCTATGATCCAACAGATGTTGGCAATTTGACCTCTGGTTCCTCTAAGTTTTCTAAATACAGCTTGTTAATCTGAAAGTTCTTGGTTCATGTACTGCTGAAGCCTAGCTTGAAGGTTTTTGAGCTTTACCTTACTAACATGCAAAATGAGGACAACTGTGCACTAGTTTGAACATTCTTTGGCATTTCCCTTCTTTGGGATTGGAATGACAATTGACCTTTTTCCAGTCCTGTGATCCTTGCTGAGTTTTTAAATTTGCCAGAATTTTACTAAGATGATAAAGAACATGCTGGTGAGGAAGCGTAGCAGCATGTTGAATATCTGGTAGTGGCCATTTTTTGTACTAGTAGTAGGAGATGCTCCCTAGTACCAAGGGTCCACCCATGATGGGATCTAGAATATCAGAAGCTAGGGGCTGCACTTAACTTCAGAAACAGGGTGGACAGAATTACCTTAAATGGAAGCAAGGTTAAATGGGCAGTACCTGGAATGGCAGTTGGGGGGATAGGAGTGGGGTGCTGATGACCTTTAGAAACTTATTGCGGTGGCTCATAGAACATGATTCTAAAGACAAGAAAGATGAACCAACAATAAGAGAACTGCCTAATACATAAAAAGAAGAGATAATGAATGAATGAGCAGAAGTCTGAGATCAGGTGCCCTCATGAATAGTCTCCATCCTTCACTCAGTTCCCAGATTTATACCAGTTCTAAGACCAAGAACTCATCAACCAAAGGGGAGGCAAGATCTTTGTGAGGAAGGGCCCTGAAATACTGCAGCCTGTATATAGAAGTGCTTTCTCCTTTTTTTCTTAAAGGGATCTTTGGTCATTAACTCAAGGAACTGTGCAAAGGGCAAAGAGCCTGAGCTTGGCTTGTGAATGGTGTGGTGACAGGATACAGGCAGAAAATGGACTGCTGTTGCACCATAGGCCTTACTTAGAATAAATAACCCCAAGTGACCAAAATGGAGGGATATCCTCCCAAAGAGCAGATCTTTGAGCTGTACTTCTGTTCATTTTCTTTGAGTGGCATGAAAAGTTGCCTGAGGTTACAGACTCCTGGGCAGTGGCAAATGACTTAGCTTGCTGGTCAGGACCATTGAGAGGAGCAAGATTCCAAGACCAGAAAAAGGCAGTTCAAAGTAATAAGCAAGTGGCTGGATGTATGGGCAAAAGCAAAAAGTATTATGATCTCTGTACTACATATTACTGTTCATAAGACATCTACTGAAAAAGAGGCATGGAGTAAGTAAGCCACAGAAGGATTTGACCAGTAAGTTTCAGCCAGCTTCTCTCCTTGCCCATTTCAGTGCTTAAACAATGGGAACATGAATAGGGTAAGCAAAGGAAGAAAGATGGAAGCTATATAAGGACCTAAAAGCACAGGGATCTTACAGAAACTGATCTAGCTACCACTGCTCACAACAACTTGCCAGTAACAGAATTCAGTATTGAATTCCCCACATGGTACCAACCGAAAACTGATGACAAGCTGATTACACTAGGCCCTTTATATCCTAGAAAGGGGAATATTCCATCATGACTTTGACCTGTATCTGCATGAGTATGTCTTCCTGACTAGAGTGACACTACCAGAACCCTCCAAGGACTCACAGAGCATATGAGAGATTGACATAGGGTCTATCATAATATTGTCTTAAATTGAGGAACTCATTTTATGGCGAAGGAAGCATGGTTTAGACACATGACTGTGAGATCCACTGGTCCTAAACATACCATGACATTCAGAAGCTGCCTTTCTGATAAAGTGATCGAATGGTCTCCTGACAGCTTACCTGAAGTGACATCCTTCAAGGATAAGGAGGAAGTCTTCAAGATATGGCATATACATTAAATCAATGATCATTATATGGTACCATGCTGCTGCTAAGTCACTTCAGTCGTGTCCAACTCTATGCGACCCCATAGATGGCAGCCCACCAGGCTCCCCCATCCCTGGGATTCTCCAGGCAAGAACACTGGAGTGAGTTGCCGTTTCCTTCTCCAATGCATGTAAGTGAAAAGTGAAAGTGAAATCACTCAGTCGTGTCTGACTCTTAGCGACCTCATGAACTGCAGCCTACCAGGCTTCTCCATCCATGGGATTTTCCAGACAACAGTACTGGAGTGGGGTGCCATTGCCTTCTCCGATATGGTACCATATCCCTTCCCCCGCAAATAGAATATATGGGTTCATGAAACAGAGTAGAAGTAGAAGTGGTCTGCTTACCATTCACCTACTGACTACTTTGGAAATTTTGTTCCCTGTCTTTTTAACTTTAGACTCTGTAGGTCTAGAGTTTCTGATTCCAAGGGAAGGGATGTGTTTACTGAACTTTTATGCTATAGCTACCATCTTAACACTTTGCATTTCTTGTGCCAGTAAACCAGTATTGAAAAAATATATATATATTATCTCTGGCAGGTGTAATTGATGCTGGTCATCATGAGGAAGTAGGATTAATGTTACAAATCAGGATGGGAAGGAATATATTTGACACTCAGGTCATTCATTGGAGAACATTTGTTGTTATGCCCAAGCCCAGTTGTAATCTTGAGAAGATAATCAGAACTTAGATCCCTTTGGGTCTATGCTGCCAGGCAAATCACCTAGACCAAGAGGAGAGGAAGATCTATTTACTAATCCTAGACTTAGGACCAATGGTGCCGTGAGAACTGTAGTTTTCTACTATCTCTTCTTGTAACTCTCCCCAGAAATTGTGATTAACCAGAAAATCTTGAGAAACTGTGCCCAAATTGAGAAAATTGAATTAAGAAGCAAGTGGTGGATCTGAGTGTTTCAAATGGGACAACAGTAAATACTGTTGGTGACTCACTCTTCTTTTTTAGCCACTGCTCCCATCTCACACATGATATCCTGTGATAGATGCTTTGAGTGTTGGCTAATGACAGCTCACAGCTGTCCCTTCAGAGAACAGTGGTCAAACAGAGGCTACTGAGTCCTGGACCTATCTATGCCCCACATGGGAAAGGATGAAGTTTTGCCAATGATTGACATTACTGATTTACTGAGTTAGTTTTCTTAATTTATGCAAGTCAAGTAGAGGTCTGCCTTTGAAATGTCATTGGTTAGGACTGTTGTTCCAAATACCTGCAAGAGCCCCCTAGCTTGTTGACCTTTCTGTAGTCCATTCACCTCCAGTTCATCCTACAAACTATGTCAGGTGCACCTCTCTAAACCCTGTGTTCAGCATGTCAGCCTGCCCTTCAGGAATCTATAATCGTCCTTCAATGTCTACCACATCACGGCTGCTTATCATTACAGGTAAATTTAACAAATATTAGTTGAATATTATGCACTGAAGACACAAAAATGAATATGAAATGGTACTTATCTTCACATTGTCTCAATCTTCAGGGGAATAATGGACTGCTTGTGTCTTAGAGGAGGACCAAGCTTGGCCAATATTGGTATCCCCCCAGCTCATAGAAGACAGTGTTACCTGAGAAGGTTGGGGATAATCTAAAGAGGGAGATGAAAATTGACCCTCGCCTTAATGTGAGAATAAGAGTTTTTTCTTATGTAGACTGTGGTGTTGAGAAGTGCTTTCTTTTCCTTTTAAAAATTTTACTTATGTATTTGGCTGTGCTGGGTCTTAGTTGCAGCTTGTGGGATCTAGCTCCCTGAGCAGGGACTGAACCTGGGTACCCTGCATTGGGAGTGCGGAGTCTTAGTCTCTGGACCACCTGGAAAGTCCTGAGAAGTGCTTTCAATGAAGAGATTCCCGGGTGAGCCCGAGTGCAGAGGAAAGGAAATGCAGTGAGTTCTCGAGTGATTGGAGCAGTGGCTCTCACTCCACTGCAGACACAGTGAATGGCTGCATGACAATCATTTGTGAGGTATGACGTAATTTGTTTACTGATAATATTAGCATGCTGAGGTTTGTGACTGACTCACTTATTAAAATAAACCAAGAGAGAATTCAAAGCTCTCCCTGAAGTAATGTTAGGACTTCATTTTATTCTGATACCTTTTGTGTAGTAAAGATTTAGGTCTTTCCAGAAGAGAGGTCTGGCCGTTGTTTCTGGCTCCTGGGAGTAATCTCTCTATTCTTACGTCACTCTATTCCTGATTGGTAGGAGTGTCTTTGTTACTCATGATGGAATTCTCAGACCACACATGACAGATTTATGCTAACAAGAAGATTCCTAGTAAACCTGTTTGATCAGGTGAGATCTGTCCAAATTTTGGGGGCATTGAGGGCGGTCGAAGACAGAGTTTAACTATTTGGGTAATCAGTCAATCATATTTACATTATGAAGCCCAGTAACAACTCTGGGTACGAAGCTTGCATGAGCTTTTTAGGTTGGCAGTACACTCTGTATTATTGCACATCAGTGCCAAGGGAGGCAGCACATCCTGAGGACGAGGAAAGCTTTGCGTTCAGGATCCTCCGCCTGTGCCTCTTCCTTTGGCTGATTCTAACTTGTACCCCCCTGATAGTAAGCCTGTCTGTGAGTATAACAGGAGCCAGTGAGTTCTGTGAGTCTTTCCAGTGAATTAACAAGCCTGAGTTTTGGGAAACCTGAGGTCCTAGATGAGGGTTGTGTGGAATCTTCCCTGTGACTTTATAGTTAGACCCTAACTAGCACTCGGTCTCAAAATGCCTGGGTGGACTTGGACTCTGCAGAACTGTACTTTAATCTCATGGTTTGGCTCACTGTGGGTGCTTTCTTGTTTGGAACAGAAGACGATAAAGTCAGTGTGCCAACTGATAATTATACATAACCCTGGGTCACACATGAGCATGCCATCCGTCCTGTGTGTCCTGCCCAAGGAGGATGTGTGTGGGTAGATGTGGTTACCAAAGTGGGTATTGTCTAAACCAGCAATCCTTATTTTATATAATAGTACTTGAAATGGACAATCACATAGTCTGGTAAAAATCTATAATCTAGAAAAATCCTGATCATTGACTGCAAATGACACGGTATTTGAAATCAGAGACCAACCTTCTTGCTATGTGGGCTTTAGCTTCTTATTTAGTAACTGACTTTATTTCTTTATATATAAATGAGGGTAAAGTAAGGCATAATTAGAGAATTACGCAGTTTAGATAGAAAATTCACAGCACATGAAAGTGTTTTAGAAAGCCTAAAATGTTGATGATGGTAGTAAATAAGAAGGGTTTTGTTCCTTTTCTTCCATCAAACAGTCATATGACAACAATCCCACCTTCTTCGTGTGTAGTTTCCTTATCTGTAAACTAAGATCACTTCCACTTTTCTGAGTTCTTCTTAGAGGAAGATATTATAATTTTTCTTTTAGGTATCAAAATTCTGATGTATTTTCTCTGTTTTTTTTTTAAAGTAACTTGCTTCTGAATCCCAATATTTCTGATAGAGAGAGGAGCAGTCGTAATGACAAATTGATCATTAGATTTATAACTCTCTATTTGCCAAGACAAGCATCATAATCTGGGCCAAAAACATGCTCCATAGTGAGAGATATATGTTGCCTAAGGGAATGAAAAGTAATATCAAAACTTGCCAAGCAAGAACTTTCTAATTAACTATTAGAGGAGATATTAATTAACAACTCATATTCATGTAATAATGATATAATTTTACACATCATTGGTTGTATTTTAAAGAAATGTAAGAAATGAAATTGATATGATTTCATAGTTTCCTTAATTTCTTGTTTCCTTCTTCATGGGAGCCAAATACTTCCTTGTTTCCTTAATTTCTTCATGGGAGCCAAATTCTTGTGTTTTCAGGGAAAAGCAGGTTGTGGGGAAGAGACTCTGCAATTCATGATTAATGATTCTGGAAACAAGATAAATTGATTCTTCCACTTAGCAACTCTTACACTTATTATAGTTGGATACTGTTTTGAGATAAAATATCTTTCCTTTTATTCTCACCTTTTCTTTCTCCTATTTTAAACAGGTGAGACACTGTTTATTGCAGTGAGTTTGTAGCAGAGTGGAAAGCAGCAAAAAAAGCTTTCTGTAAAACAATTCCTGGCTTTTGTTTCACAAACCTAAAGCCCAGGAAGAAATGAGAGTTATAGGTAGAGACAGATGTCTTTAAGAAACTTAAAAGAGAAAGAATTATTTGAAATTAGAAAGAGATCCTGCATGCTGAGAGGATTAAGAGGACAAGAGAGGTATATTGGCCTATCCTGGCCAGGGCCTAGGGTGTGAACGGGCACTCTGACTGCCTGGTAGGCAGCAAGGCCCAGAGGGGAGTAGCTGGACATGATCAGAGGTCTCAAGTCTCTATCAAGATTCCTATTCTGCAAACTTGGCACAGAAACAGCAGAAGCTGAAACTGAATGACACATGTAGGCAGGGAAACTGTAAGAACAGGTACAAGATTAGAAGGCTCTCCTGCAAAAACCCCCAGTATGGTATCAGTGAATATGATCCTACAAGTTTGATACAACTGCGGTGAGGCCCCAAGGTTATCTCTACTGGAGACTAAGTATACCACCAGACCAGCAGGTACTGAATTTGAAATATTTTTAAATATCCAGAAAGACAAGAGAGGCATTATTTCTAGTACGCCTGAGTCTATACTCAATAGGATGAATTAAAGTGCCCGATTCTAAACATTTCAGAAGTAATCAATTATTTAAATCCTCAAATATTTGTCCAAATCAAGCCCTTGGGGAAAAACTGATCAATTTCAAATTTTCCTTTTCCCCCTCCACCAACATCACCTATACTCTGCCATATAAGAAACGGTAGAATTAACAAAATCTGGGCAGCAATAGGAAGAAGGTGAGGAAACCAAAGACCTAGAGAATGAATAATCTAGATGCCCCTTGAGTAAATTAAAATTAATTGGTGGCTTAAATGTTGAAGCAAAGGCTACTTTTTAGTAGAAATTGGTTTTATGATTTTTTCCATATGCAAATATGCATTGATACATATTTTATCATTCACTTAATAAAAATATCATCTTTCCCTCTCTTTTCTCCAGTGTTTTTATAAGTATAGGCCTACAAACTTTATCCCAGAAAACATCAAGGCACTCACAGCCACTCTGCCAGTCCTATGACCTAGAAAGAATATTTTTTTAGCTTTAAGTTTCAAAGAGAGAGAGATTAAAATAGAAAGTGAATTTCAAAACTGGTATGAATACTAATATGAGATGACCTCTCTTTTTTCCTCTCTAGACTATAATGCGTCATTTTAAAATACATTCTCTCTTTTTTAGTCCTTTATTGTTTATCAACTCGTAGCTAACTTACATACACTATACTATACTTCAAGAATACAAATCTAGGAAAACCAGGATGCCTGTCTTCAAAGAATTCAAGTCTCAGGAGTAGGCAAAACTATGAACGGAACTAACTGTATAGACCTAGAGCAATCTGGAAATTAACATAATATTAGGGATATGTTCAAAGTGATCCCAGGAAAGGGCATGTTTGCTTCTTTCCAGAAGAATGAGTGAGTGGCAAGAAGGCATCAGGAAGAGATTCATATAATGGTTGTCTGGGCTGGTCCATGAGGAAAGGGATGTAGAAGTCAGTTGCATTTTAGGATAAGAGTATTCCAGGCATAAAAACTTGCATAGCAAAAAGGCAGGGACACAAATGTGAAGATGCACGTAGTTTGGCGGATGTTGATGAAATAGGACATATATGTGACCCAGAGAAAGCAGCTAAGGTAAAACATACAAATGAGCTAATACAAGGCTGGAAAGATGAATCTGGGTGTAAAACTACTTTACGTTTCATTTCTAAGATTTGTTTTTCACTGTATGTTTCTATATATTAGAGAAGTTGATCAATTTTAGGTAAAAATGCATCATTTAAAATTATTTAGGCCAATTTTTCTTACTTGGACTACTTCCTCTTTGGGCATTTTAAGAATTCTGGCAAGGCAGGTACAAAATTTTCCTTAGACCATCTTTCATTGATTTGGAAAAGTATCACCCTTTTGAAGCCTTTTCTCTGTTTTTTTTTTTTTTTTTTTTTTTTTTTTGCTGTGTGTGTATTTTAATTGAAGTATATTGATTTACAATGTTGTGTTCATTATTGTTATACAGCAAAGTGACTCCATTATACATATATATCTATTCTTTTTCATGCTCTTTTCCATTATAGTTTTTCACAGGATGCTGAATGTAGTTCCCTGTGTCATATAGTAGGACCTTGGTTATCCATTCTATGGATACCAGTTTGCATCTGCTAACCCCAAACTCCCACTTCATCCCTCTGCCAACCCTTCCCTCTTAGATGGATTCATTTGTGTCATATTTTAGATTCCAGATATGTGATATCATGTAGTAATTGTATTTCTCTTTCTGGCTTCATTTAGTATGATCATCTCTAGTTATGCTGCAAATGGTAGAGGCTGAGTAGTAATCTGTTGTATTGATATATTAATATATGTACATCTTCTTTATCTATTCGTCTGTTGATGGACATTTAGGTTTTTTTCCATGTCCTGGCTATTGTGCATAGTGCTGCTTTGAACATAAGGGTGCATGTATCTTTTTGAATTACACTTTTGTCTAGATATAAGCCTAAGAGCAGAGAAGCCAATGGCACCCCACTCCAGTACTCTTGCCTGGAAAAGCCCATGGATGCAGGAGCTTGGTAGGCTGCAGTCCATGGGGTCGCTAAGAGTTGGACATGACTGAGCGACTTCACTTTCATTCTTCACTTTCATGCATTGGAGAAGGAAATGGCAACCCACTCCAGTGTTCTTGCTTGGAGAATCCCAGGGACAGCGGAGCCTGGTGGGCTGCCATCTACGAGGTCACACAGAGTCGGACACGACTGAAGCGACTTAGCAGCAGCAGCAGCAGCATGCCTAAGAGTGAGATTGCTGGATCATATGGCAATTCTATTTTTAGTTTTCTGAGGAATCTTCATACTCTTTTCCTTAGTGACTGTACCAACTTGTATCCCCCCCCAGCAGTGTAGGAGGGTTCTCTTTTCTCCATACCCTCTCCAGCATTTGCTATTTGTAGATTTTTAATGATGGACATTCTAACTGTTGTGAGGTTGTACTTCATTATAGTTGTTTTTAATTTTTTTCTCATTAGTTATCTAATTTATACATAGTATCAATAGTGTATATATGTCAATCCCAATTCCCCAATTCATCCCACTCCCCTGTCTCTCCCCTTGGCGTCCATACATTTTGTTCTCCCTTTCTGTCTGTATTTCTTCTTTTCAAGTAAGATCATCTATATGATTTTTCTAGATTCCACATACATGCTTTAATATTACAGCATTGTTCTCTTTCTGGCCTCCTTCACTTCGTTTTACAGTCTCTAGACATATGCTCAGAGAAAATCGTACTTCCAAAAGACCCTTGCAACACAATGTTCATTGCAGCACTAGTCACAGTTGCCAGAACATGGAAGCAACCTTATTGTAGTTTTGATTTGCATTTCTTTAATAATTAGTGATATTGAGCATCTTTTTGAAGAAATGTCTTTATAAGTCTTCTGCCCATTTTTTGACTGGGTTTTTTTTTTTATTATTATTCAGTTGTATGAACTGTTTGTATATTTTGGAAATTAAGCCCTTGTCAATCTCGTGAGAGTGATAGTCATTCAGTTGTGTCCAACTCTTTGTGACCTCATGGACTGTAGCCTGCCAGGCTCTTCTGTCCATAAAATTCTCCAGGCAAGAATACTTGAGTGGGTTGCCATTCCCTGACCCAGGGATTGAACCCAGGTCTCTTGAATTGTGGGCAGATTCTTTGCCATCTGAGCCACCAGGGAAGCCATGGTTCACAAATAAAAAGCTTGTAAGTTTAATCAGATCCCATTTGTTTATTTTTGCTTTTATTTACATTTCCTTGGAAGACTGAAGAAGCCTGGTCACTGTTAAAAATGACCACCATTTATTAAATCTTATCAATTTTGTTTTTATATGGCATTTCTGTTTCCATTCTTACCAAATACATGTACCCCTTCTCTATAATTAAGGCCATCTATACTTCAAATATTGTGGCTGCAATAGCTTTGGAAAGAAATTCCTGATATGGGATTTTCTTGCTTCTCATTCTGTGCTACTCTGACTGTTAAAAAAGAAGTACAGTTATATGTCTGCCTGCCTTATGTAAGACAATTGCTTATACACACACACACGCGCGTCAGTTCCACACCATATTTTTGCATTTTTCATTCCATTGAACTCGTAGTCATTCTGTTTTTAACACTGAGTTGTAACCTCTGTAAAGACAAGAGCCTGACTTTACATGTGAGTTGGCTCCAGGGTGTCTAGAATAGTTAAGACAGGCAGGGTTTCCAAAATATGTATGCTGATTGATTATTTGATCCTTACCCATTCTTCCTATATCTCTGTTTGTTTGTTTAACAAAAGACTGCAAGGAAAGATGAGTAGACTTAATACGGGTACAGGTTCGTTCGGACAGTTTAGGTGTTTCTATTCAGTTCAGTCGCTCAGTTGTGTCCGACTCTGTGCAGCCCCGTGAACCGCAGCACGCCAGGCCTCCCTGTCCATCACCAACTACCGGAGTCCACCCAAACCCATGTCCACTGTCTCAGTGATGCCATCCAGCCATCTCATCCTCTGTCGCCCCCTTCTCCTCCTATCCTCAATCTTTCCCAGCATCAGAGTCTTTTCCAATGAGTCAGCTCTCCGCATCAGGTGGCCAAAGTATCGGAGTTTCAGCTTCAACATCAGTCCCTCCAATGAACACCCAGGACTGATCTCCTTTAGGACAGACTGGTTGGATCTCCTTGCAGTCCAAGGGACTCTCAAGAGTCTTCTCCAACACCATAGTTCAAAAGCATCAGTTATTCAGTGCTCAGCTTTCTTTATCGTCCAACTCTCACATCCATACCTGACTACGGGAAAAACCATAGCCTTGACTAGATGGATCTTTGTTGGCAAAGTAATGTCTCTGCTTTTTAATATGCTATTTAGGTTGGTCATAACTTTCCTTCCAAGGA
This sequence comes from Ovis canadensis, assembly GCF_042477335.2. Lineage (NCBI taxonomy): Eukaryota > Metazoa > Chordata > Mammalia > Artiodactyla > Bovidae > Ovis > Ovis canadensis. The sequence continues at coordinate 36,596,993 of NC_091250.1, read as the reverse complement.
GCAAGTGTCTTTTAGCTGTTTACTTTTTATTGTTTTTGTTATTCCCTACCTGAGAGTAAATAGTTAAAAATAGAGTCTGAGAAATATGTGCAAATAATGGTGTAAAAATGTGTATAGGTGAAATTCTGAGTTCTATTCCTCTGTCTGGAAAAAATCATATAGCCTTTATTTATTTATGCACACACTAACTTAAAGTTCACATAAAGGAAATGATCTAGGCTTTACACATTTTCACTGGGACTTGAAAACCCAGAGAAATTCCCCATAACGCTCAGCAGATTTGCTGTGCCTGGCCTGGTTTGGAATGTTATTAAGTGCTTGACTCTTTCTGAGTGCTCTGCAATAATTTATAAATCGCTTTTCACAAAATCCTAAGGGAAAGGGAATACGTACTATGGCTATTTTTTAAAATTTCCAAATAAAAAAGGAAGAAGGAAGGTTGGAGAAAAAACAAAACTTACGGGGATGCCTCCAACCATCCCTCATTTTTTTCTTCTCTGGCTTTCCATGTCCCACTTAGTTTGTGACTTTTAGAAATGTCGGTGCATATTGACCCACACATGGAGAAGGAAAAATCACCATCACACAGAGCAGCACTGGTGTTTAAGGGGGCACACCCATCCATCCTAGCCTTCCTTGTCATCTCTGCTAAGTCAGGGATCCCCAACTTCCAGGATCTAATGCCTGAAGATCTGAGATGGAGCTGATATAATAATAAGAGAAATAAAGAGCCCAATAAATGCAATGCACTTGAATCATCCCCAAACCATTCCACCTCTTCCCCTGGTCTGTGGAAAAATTGTCTTCCAGGAAACCAGTCTCTGGTGCCAAAAGGGTTGGGGAACCACAGCTCTAAACTACAGGCACTTAGAGACCTGGATTCCAGAACTGTGGAGTCTCTGATCCAGCCTCTGCATTTGCCAGCCTCCCACCTCTTTATCGTCTGCAAAAATAGGACTCTTTCCTAAGTGACCCTCCTTTGGCTTCTGGCTGAAGCTATTCCTCCTGTGTTGAACGCCTCCTCACACCAGCTCTGCAGAGGGCCTGGAGCGCTGAGGGGCTTCACCTTCCCCCGTGGCTCCCCTCCTCTGCTCCCCATTTCCATGTTGATCCCCTTCCTCTGGTAGCTGACTTCCTGGACTGCTCCCTCCTGCTGAACTGGCTGTACTCTCCAATTTCTCTGCTCCTTCTGCTCCCTTTCTTTTGGAAGCTGGCTTTCTAGAAAGCTCATGTAGGACTTTAATTCTCACATGTCTATCACACCACTCCTTGCTTGGGAGGGTCTCATGGCCTTTCTACAAGCATGTAAAATAGTAAAGCCCTTCGTAGCCCCTGTACCTCATTCATACCCTCTCCTTTATCTGAAGTTATCCCTCCACCCAAACTCACAGTTTACTTATGGACCTGCCGTCTTCCCTTCCATTTTAGAATCAAAATAATCATGGCTTTGTTAAGTACCTGATTTTCTTTAACAAAGAGAAAAATCATTTCTTGCTAACTAATCCCAGTGAGAATTTTGCTGGGGTGGGAGTGAGGGCTCTTAGAAAACTAGTGAGCAGAGTGGTAATAAAGAAGAACCACTTCCTATATTCCGCATCAGGGATTTATACAGGAAACAAGCATCACCTCTGTTTTCCTTTCCTCCCTTATAGACACTCGCTTTCAGGCTATGAAAACATCTGCTTTGATACTTGAGTTCAGGTCTAGATTAAGGAATGAATCACAACAGACACTGCAGTTTTCTACGACTTTGTGGTAGTGCGACTAGGCATGACTGGGTCACGTCATTTGGCTTCGATTTTATTAATCAGTGAACAGCCTCAGCCAGTAGCACAAAGTGCAGTTCAGATTAGCACTTTGTCCTGATCTTTTCCTACTTGTTAAATTATATCTTTATTGAATCACCTGTAACTTTGAAATGTTTTCATGCATATGCATTCATTCAACAACATATTATCAAGTATTGTAGAATATTAAATTTATGGCCTTAATTTTTCACATCATTATAGTATATAATGCATCTTCATCCTTTTAATGGCCTAATGATGAAAAAGAGTTTTATTCTTCCTGACTTTTGACTTGGTCATACTTCTTGCTTTGGACAGTGGAAATGAGTGCTCATAAATTTAAGTAGGGCCTTGCCTGTATTTCTGCCACTTCCAAGAAAGGAATAACCACTGTTTTTTCATTCAGTGGGTTTCAGAATGTGGTACATGGGGTGTGTGTGTATGTCTGTGTGTATACACACATGCATGAAATATATATGTATATGTGTGAATATTATTCTCGCAAAAGAAAGATGGTCACTTTGCCATTTATAAGAAGATGGATGGAGTGAATGTATCTTTTATTCTTTTTTTAATTTTTATTTTATATGGTAGTAAACAATGTTGTTAGCATCAGGTGTATAGCAAAGTGACTCAGCAATGCATATGCATGTATCTATTCTTTTTCAAGATTTTTTTTCCCACTAGGTTATTATAGATATTAAGCAGAGTTCCTACTGTGCTCTACAGTAGGTCCTTGTTGGTTATCTATTTTAAATATAGCACTGTGTACATGTCAATCCCAAACTCCCAATCTATTGCTTCCCCTAGTAACCATAACTTCATTTTCTAAGATTGTAAATCTGTTTCTCTTTCATAAATAAGCTCATTTGTGTCATTTTTTAGATTTAGCATGTAAGCGATTTCATATCTGTCTTTCTCTGACTCACTTCACTTAGTATGATAATCTCCAGGTCCATCCATGTTGTTGCAAATGCCATTATTTTGTCCTTTTTAATAGTTGAGTAGTATACCAATGTGTATATGCAGGATTTCTTCCTTATCCATTCATCTTTCAGTTGACATTTAGGTTGCTTCCATATGTGGCTATGTTACATAGCACTGTGATAAACAACTGGCTGAATGTATCATTTTGAATCCAGTTTTTCTCTGGATATATGCCCGGGAATGGGATTGCTGAACATCCGCTGGATCATGGAAAAAGCAAGAGAATTCCAGAAAAACATCTATTTCTGCTTTATTGACTATGCCAAAGCCTTTGACTGTGTGGATCACAATAAACTGTGGAAAATTCTGAAAGAGATGAGAATACCAGACCACCTGACCTGCCTCTTGAGAAACCTATATGCAGGTCAGGAAGCAACAGTTAGAACTGGACATGGAACAACAGATTGGTTCCAAATAGGAAAAGGAGTACGTCAAGGCTATATATTGTCACCCTGCTTATTTAACTTATATGCAGAGTACATCATGAGAAATGCTGGGCTGGAAGAAGCACAAGCTGGAATCAAGATTGCCGGGAGAAATATCAATAACCTCAGATATTCAGATGCCACCACCCTTATGGCAGAAAGTGAAGAGGAACTAAAAAGCCTCTTGATGACAGTGAAAGAGGAGAGTGAAACAGTTGGCTTAAAGCTCAACATTCAGAAAACAAAGATCATGGCATCTGGTCCCATCACTTCATAGGAAATAGATAGAGAAACAGTGGAAACAGTGTCAGACTTTACTGTTTGGGGCTCCAAAATCACTGCAGATGATGACTGCAGCCGTGAAATTAAAAGACACTTACTCCTTGGAAGAAAAGCTATGACCAGCCTAGATAGCATATTCAAAAGCAGAGACATTACTTTGCCAACAAAGATCTCTCTAGTCAAGGCTATAGTTTTTCCAGTGGTCATGTATGGATGTGAGAGTTGGACTGTGAAGAAAGCTGAGCGCCGAAGAATTGATGCTTTTGAACTGTGGTGTTGGAGAAGACTCTTGAGAGTCCCTTGGACTGCAAGGAGATCCAACCAGTCCATTCTGAAGGAGATCAGCCCTGGGATTTCCTTGGAATGAATGATGTTAAAGCTGAAACTCCAGTACTTTGGGCACCTCATGCGAAGAGTTGACTCATTGGAAAAGACTCTGATGCTGGGAGGGATTGGGGGCAGGAGGAGAAGGGGACAATAGAGGGTGAGATGTTTGGATGGCATCACTGACTCGATGGACATGCGTCTGAGTGAACTCAGGAGTTGGTGATGGACAGGGAGGCCTGGCGTGCTGCGATTCATGGGGTCGCAAAGTGTCGGACACGACTGAGCGACTGAACTGAACTGAACTGATGGCAGCTCTATTCTTAGTTTCTTTTTCCTTTTTTTTTAAAAAAAATTATTTTTGTGATTAAAATAATTCATTGCAGTTGAGTTACAATGTTGTGTTAATTAATTCTCCATAGCAGAGTGGTTCACTTATACATATATGTATATACATATATATATATATACACACACACATACATTCTTTTTTATATTCTTTTCCATTACGGTTTATCATAGGATAGTGAATATAATTTTTTGTGCTATACGGTAGGACCTTGTTGTTTATCCATGCTCTATATAAAAGCTTACATCTGCTAATAACAAACTCCAACTCAGTCCCTGCATCAACTCCCTCGCCTTTGGCAACCTCCAGTCTGTTCTGTATGTCCATGCTTCTGTTTCTGTTTCATAGGTAGCTATATTGTGTCATCTTTTAGATTCCACATAAAAGTGATCTAATATGGTATTTGTCTTTTTCTTTCTGGCTTCAGTCAGTATGATAATCTCTACTTGTGCCCATGTTGCTGCAAATGGCATTATTGCATCTTTTTATGGCTTAGTAATATTCCATTAAATGTGGGGCTGAGTAGTATTCCATTGTCTAAATATTTACCACATCTTTAATCTTTGTTTTTATTTTTAAAATTTTTATTAGAGTATAGTTGGTTTACAGTGGTGCCTTACTTTCAGATGTACAACAAAGTGGATCATTTATATATATGTGTGTGTGTGTGTGTGTGTGTGTGTGTGTATATAGAGAGAGAGTTGTATTTTGTTCAGTAGCTAAGTCGTGTCCTACTCTTTGCCACCCCATGGACTGCAGCATGCCAAGCTTCCCTATCCTTCACTATCTAATAGAGTTGGCTCAAATTTATGTCCATTGAGTCTGAAATGCTATCTAACCATCTCATCTTCTCCTTCTTTTTTCTCCTTTGGGCTTCAGTCTTTCCCAGCATCAGAGACTTTTCCAATGAGTCAGCTCTTTGCATTAGGTGGCCAAAATATTGCAGCTTCAGTATCAGTCCTTCTGAAGAATATTCAGATTTGGTTTCCTTTAGGATTGTCTGATTTGATTTCCTTGCTATCCAATGAAGGGACTTGTGTAACTCAATGAAGCTATGAGTTATGCCATGCAGGGCCATACAATTTGGATGGGTCATAGTGAAAAGTTCTGACAAAATATGGTCCGCTGGTAGAAGGATGGCAAACCACCCTAGTACTCTTGCTGCAAGAACCCCATCAACTCTGTGTCTGTTTGTGTGTTTGTATCTGTGTATCTCCCCTTTTTTTAGATACTTTTCCCATATAGAGAAAAAGCAGGCCATTATAGAGTATCGAATAGAGTTACCTAAACTATACAGTAGGTCTTTATTAGTTATCTATTTTATATATAGTAGTGTGTATATACGTCAGTCCCCATCTCCCAGTTTATCTCTCCTCACCCCTCCCTGCCTGTAATCATACGTTTGTTTTCTATATCTGTAGCTCTGTTCCTGTAGATAGTTCATTTGTACCCATTTTTAAAGATTCTACATATAACTGATATCATATGATATTTGTCTTTCTCTATCTGACTTATTTCACTCAGTGTGACAATCTCTGAGTCTATCTATATTGCAGCAAATGGCATTGTATCATTCTTTTTAATAGCTCAGTAAGATTGGATTGTAGATATATATCACATCTGCTGGAGAAGATTCTTGAGAGTCCCTTGGACAGCAAAGAGATCAAACCAGTCAATCCTAGAGGAAATCAACCCTGAATATTCATTGGAAAGGCTAATGATGGAGCCAAAACTCCAATACTTTGGCCACCTAATGCAAAGAGCCAACTCATTGGAGAAGACCCTGATGCTGGGAGAGATTGAGGGCAGGAGAAGGAGGTGACAGAAGATGAAATGGTTAGATGGCATCACCGACTCAATGGACTTGAGTTTGAGCAAACTCCAGGAGACAGAGAAGGACAGGGGAGCCTGACGTGCTGCAGTCTATGGGGTTGCAAATAGTTGGACATGACTGAGTGGCTGAACAAGAACTATGTATGTACCGTGTCTTTATCCGTTTACCTGTCAGTGGATGCTCAGACTGCTTCCATGTCTTGGCTATTGTAAATAGTGCTGCAGTAAATGTTGGGGTGCATGCATCTTTTCAAATTATGGTTTTCTGTGGATCTATGCCCAGGAATGGAATTGATGGATCATATGGTAGCTCTGTTGTAGTTTTTTATGGAACTTAAATACTGTTCTGCACAGTGGATATAATTTTCATTACCACCAACAGTGTGGGAGGGTTTCCTTTTCTCCACACGCTCTCCAGCATATGTTGTTTGTAGATTTTTTGATGATGCCCACTCTGATCAATATGAGTGATACCCCACTGTAGTTTTGAGTTGTATCTCTCTAATAATTAGTGATGTTGAGTGTCTTTTTGTGTGCCTCTTGGTCATCTGTGTATCTTCTTTGGAGAAATGTCTATTTATATCTTCCCATCCACTTTTTAAATTGAGGTGCTTGTTTTTTTTTGATACTGAGGGGCATGACCTGTTTTCATATTTTGAAGATTAATCCGTTGTCAGTTGCTTCATTTGTGAGTATTTTCTCCCATTCTGAGGGTGATCTTTTCATTTTGTTTATGATTTTCTTTGCTATGCAAAAGCTTTTAAGTTTCATTAGGTCCCATTTGTTTATTTTTATTTTCATTACAATAGGAAGTAGATTGAAAAAGATCTTGCTGTGATTTATGTCAAAGAGTGTTGTATTTATGTTTTCTTCTGAGAGTTTTATAGTCATACATTTAGGTCTTTAATTCATTTTGAGTTTATTTTTGTGTGTGCTGTTAGGAAGTATTCTCATTGCATTCATTTAAATATAGCTGTCCAGTTTTCCCAGCACCATTTACTAAAGAGACTATCTTTTCTCCATTGCATAGTCTTGTCCCCTTTATCATAGATTAGGTGACCATAATGTACCTCTAGACTCTCTATCCTGTTCCATTGATGTACATAATCTGTTTTTGTGCCAATACCATGCTGTTTTGATCACTGTGGCTTTATAATATATTCTGAAGGCACAGAGCCTGATTCCTTCAGCTCTGCTTTTCCTTTTCAAGATTGCCTTGGATATTCATGATCTCTTTTTGGTTCCATACAAATTGTATGTTTGTTCTGATTCTATGAAAAATGCCATTGGTAATTTGATAGACATTGCATTGAATCTGTAGATTTCCTTGGGTAGTATACTCATTTTGATAATATTGATTCTTCCAATCCAAATCATGGTATGTCTTTCCATCTGCTTGTGTCATATTCAATTTCTTTAATCAGCATCTTATAGTTTTTTGACTATGGGTCTTTTGCTTCCTCAAGTTTATTCCTAGGTATTTTATTCTTTTTGATGTGATGGTAATGAGGGATTTTTTTTTCCTTTAATTTCTCTTTCTGACCCTTTGTTGTTAGTGTAGAGAAGTGCAACAGATTTCTGTGTATTAATTTTGTATTCTTCAAATTTACCCAACTTACTGATGAGCTCTAGTGGTTTTCTGGTAGCATCAGGATTTTCCACGTAGTGTGTCATGTCATCTGTGAACAGTTACAGTTTTACTTCTTTTACAATTTGTATCCCTTTTACTTCTTCTCTGATTGCTACGGTAAGACTTCCAAAACTATGTTGAATAAAAATGGCAAGAGTGGACATCTTTGTCTTATTCTTGATCTTAGAGGAAATGCTTTCAGTTTTTCTCTATTGAGTATGATGTTAGCTGATGGTTTGTCATACATAACATCTATTATGTTGAGGTATATTCCCTCCATGCCCATTTTAGGGAGAGTTTTTATCATAAGTGGGTGTTGAATTTTGTCAGAAGCTTTTTCTGCATCTACTGAGATAACCATATTTTTTATTCTTTGTTTATATGGTGTATCACACTGATTGATTTATGGGTACTGAAAAATCTTTGCATCCTGGGAAAATCCTATGTGATGATGGTGTGTAATCCTTTTAATGTGCTATTGGATTTGACTTCCTAATGTTTTGTTGATGATTTTTGCAACTATGTTCATCAGTGATATTAGCTTGTAATTTTCTTTTTTGTGTAATAACTGTCTGATTTTGGTATTAAGATGATGATGGCTTCCCACATAGAATGAGTCTGGGAATGTTGCTTCCTTTGCAATATTTTGTAGTAGTTTCTGAAGGCTAGGTGTTAACTCTTCTCTAAGGATTTTAAAGAATTTACCTGTGAAGCCATCTGGTCCTGGACTTTTGCTTGTTGGGAGTTTTTAAATCGCAGTTTCATTTTTAATACTCATGATTGGTCTGTTCATATTGTGTGTTTCTTCCTGGTTCAGTCTTGGAAGACTGTACCTTTCTAAGAATGTGTGTGTTTCTTCTAGGTTGTCCACTTTATTGGCATATAGTCACTTGTAGTAGTTTCTCAAAATCCATTTGTATGTCTGCAGTGTCATAATTTCTCCTTTTTCATGTCTAATTTTATTGATTTGAGTCCTCTCCTTATATGTCTTGATGAGTTTGACTAAAAGTTTATCAAGTTTTTAATCTTTGTGAAGAACTAACTTCATTAATCTTTTCTATTTCCTTGTATCTATTTTATTTATTTCTGCTCTGATCCCTAATGATTTCTTTACTAACTTTGGAGGGTTTTGTTCATTTCTCTTGAGTTGCTTTAGGTGTAACTTTAGGTTGTTTATTTGAGATTTTTCTTTTTTCCTGAGGTAAAATTGTATTGCTCTAAACTTCCCTCTCAGAACTGATTTTGCTGTGTCCCATAGGTTTTGCATCATTATGCTTTCATTTTCATTTGTTTGTAGGTATTTTTAAATTTCTTCTTTGATTTCTTCAGTAATCCATTGGTTATTTGGCAGCATATTGCTTAACCTACACATAGTTGTGTTTTTTAGTTTCTCTTTTTTCTTTTGGTTTATTTTTATCTCATAGTGTTGGGTGGGAAAAGATGCTTGATGTGATTTCAATTTTCTTAAATTTATTAAGGCTAGCTTTGTGGCCCAGCATGTGATCTATTCTGGAAAATGTTCCCATGTGCACTCGAGAAGAATGTATATTCTGCTGCTTCGGAATGGAATGCTCTATAAATATCAATTAAATCCATACAGTCTAAGGTGTCACTTAAGGCCTGTGTCTCCTTAGTGATTTTCTGTCTGGATGAGTTGTCCATTGACGAAAGTGATGTGTTAAATTCCCCAACTATTACTATTACTGTCAATTTCTCCTTTTATGGCTGTTAGGAGCACTTCAATATATATGGCAACTACTATGTTTGGTGCATAAATATTTATAATTATTATATCTTCTTGAATTGATCCTCTAATCATTATGCAGCATCCTTTGTATCTTCTAACCATCTGTATTTTAAAGTCTCTTCTTTTGATATGAATATTGTTACTCCATCTTTCTTTTGATTTCCATCTGTACTGAATACCTTTTCTCATCCCCTCAATTTCAGTCCGTATGTGTCCCTAGATCTGAGTGTGTATCTTGTAGATAGCATATATATATATCTTATTTTTTTTTAATCTATTCAACCAGTCCGTGTCTTTTGGTTGGAGCATTTAATCTGCTTACATTTAAGGTAATTATCAAAATTTATGTTTTTGCCATTTTGTTAATTATTTTGGATTTGGTTTTGTAGGTCTTTTCTTTCCTTCCTCTTTTGTTCTCTTCTCTTGTGATTTGATGAGTAACTTTAGTGTTGTGTTTGGATTCCTTTTTGTCTTTTGTGTGTGTTTATCCATTATAGATTTTTACTTTGTGGTTACCATGAGGGTTTGATATAGCAGTCTATATATAAAGAAGACAGTTATAAGTTGCTGGTCTTTTAATTTCAGATGCATTTCCAATATTCTGCCTTTGTACTCTCCTTATGATTGCTGGTTTTGATATGTTTGTGTGTGAAAAATTTCCTACCTTTACTCTATGTTTGCTTTTCCAAGTGAGCTTTTCCATTTGTAATTTTCTTGTTTCTAGCTATGCCCTTTTCTCTTCCTCCTAAAGAACTTCTTTTATCATTTGTTGAAAACTGGTCTGATGGTTCTGAATCCTCTTACCTTTTGCTTGGTTTGTAAAGCTTTTGATTTTTCTGCCAAATCTGAATTGTGATCCTTGTTAGATATTCTTGGTTGAAGATTCTTCCCTTTCATCACTTTAAATATATTGTACCAGTCCCTTCTGGCCTGCAGAGCTTCTGTTGAGAAATCAGCTAATAACCTTATGGGAATTCTCTTGGGTGTTATTTGTTGCTTTTCCCTTGCTGCTTTTAAGATTTTTTTCTTTGTCAGCTTGATTACTTTGTGTCTCAGTGGGGTCCTTCTTGGGCTTATCCTGCCTGTGACTATCTGCACTTCCTGGACTTGGGTGACTTTTCCTTTCCCATTTTAAGGACATTTTCAGCTATTATATCTTCAAACATTTTTTCAGGGCCTTTCTCTCTCCTCCTTCTGGCACCCTAATAATGTTAATACTGGAGCATTTAATGTTGTCCCAGTAGTCTCTTTAGACTGTTTTTATTTTTTTCCATTATTTTCTGTTTCATGGCAGTGATTTCCACCACTCTGTCTGCCAGGTCACTTATCTGTTCTTTAACCTCAGTTATTCTGCTATTGATTCCTTTTAGTATATAGTTTATTTCGTTTGCTGTATTATTAATCTCTGTTTGTTCTTAAGTTCTATCTTTTTGAGGAGATACTAGAAATGTTTGCCAATTTGTGCCTCCCTTCTTTTTCTGACACCTTGGACCATTCTTATTATTATTCCTCTGAATTCTTTTTCATGTAGATTGCTACTTCACTTAGTTGTTCTGGAGTTTTACCTTTTTCCTTCATCTGAGCCACTCCTCTGCCACCTCATTTGTCTAACTTTCTGTAATTTTGGTTTCCATTCCACAGGCTCGGGGTAGTAGTTTTTTCTTCCTTTTGCTCTCTGCTCTCTAGTGAGTGAGGCTGTCTAAGAGGCTTATGCAGGCTTCCTGGTGGGAGAGCCTTGTCCCTGCCCTCTGGGCTGTCAGAACTGTGTCTTATCCCTCTGCTGGGCAGAATCATGTCAAGGGGTGTGCTTAGCAGGCAGGCATGTGCTCAGAAAGACTTTAACACATTATTGACCAAGGGGATTTTGCAGAAACTAATGCCTGTGGTCAATGATATGTTCTGTCAGTGAATTTTAAAATACTGGGGTCTGAGTAAATATCAACAACCATTTTTACATTTACTGTATTTATTTGAAACTTCGTATGTGTCTTACTAAACCATTCTAATATTTTGTTAGAGTGAGATAGGCAATATAGCAGGCACTTCTGTACAGGGAAACCCAACATCTATTACAACTATACCATGTTTGCTTTCCCGTGGACTCCGCACCTTCTGGCAGCATTTCTTTTAGTCCTGTGGGTATTATTTCCTCTAGAATGAGTTTATTTATTTTACCTGATAGTCAACAAAGTGGGTCTTTGTGGGGAGCTCTTTTAGAAATGCCACAATTAGGACCAGGTATGGGACTACCACTACATTGGCCAGAATGGTCAGTTACCCATTTTCTACCTTCAGTTCAGTTCAGTTCAGTCACTCAGTCGTGTCCGACTCTGCAACCCCATGAATCGCAGCACGCCAGGCCTCCCTGTCCATCACCATCTCCCGGAGTTCACTCAGACTCAAGTCCATCGAGTCCGTGATGCCATCCAGCCATCTCATCCTCGGTCGTCTGCTTCTCCTCCTGCCCCCAATCCCTCCCAGCATCAGAGTCTTTTCCAGTGAGTCAACTCTTCACATGAGGTGGCCAAAGTACTGGAGTTTCAGCTTTAACATCAGTCCTTCCAAAGAAATCCCAGGGTTGATCTCCTTTAGAATGGACTGGTTAGATCTCCTGGCAGTCCAAGGGACTCTCAAGAGTCTTCTCCAACACCACAGTTCAAAAGCATCAATTCTTCTGTGCTCAGCTGTCTTCACAGTCCAACTCTCACATCCATACATGACCACAGGAAAAACCATAGCCTTGACTAGATGGACCTTAATTGTTTGTAAATCATTTCATTCTGTACGTTAAGGCTACAATAAAATTTAAATGCATTGAATAAGCTGTGATTACCCAAATAGAAACTCACTTTCTTATACCATGATCAAGTTTTCTGAAGGATGTTGAAGTTTGTCAGATATTGATCAGATTGATCAACTACTTTCATGTATTTATTATAGTCTAATATACAAGTGGTCTTAGTTATTTAATGGCCAGTCCTCTTATCTTCCTTTCCTATAGATGCTATGGCAGCATCATGAATAGTTATCACCATGCAGGCTAGCCACTTGTCTTTCCATATGAGAAGAACTTCTTCACCTTTCTGTAAGAATGTCATTTCTCTCCTTTTCGTTTTCAGATTTCTCCTTTAATTGGTTTGGTAGACAATGATTCTCTCTTATAGTCCCACAAACTCTGGTTTTATTTTTCAATGGTATTTCAGATATGGACAAACTGCTGTAATAATTGTCATGGTAAATATGATGCCATAAACCACGATATGGTTGTAGGACTGATAATATTCTTTCTTACAGTTCCCTTCCTTTATCCGTGTAAATCTCAAAGTTGCATGTATATAATCACTTTTGCTAACATCCTGATCAAAATTCCACATTTCATAAGTGTCCAGAATTATAGGTTTTGAATCTCAGTCATCTTCTCCACTTTATCATTCCCTTACCAAGTGATAGCTCTTGTTAGGGACATATAGGTCGATTGAAATTTTGGTAGGAAATAATCCAAAAGAGGTTTAACCTTTTAAATTATGTCTGTAGGAAGTGGATTCCAAGTTACTGTTAAAGTGAAGAAATGTCACTATTTGTTCAAATCTTTGGGTCATAATCTTTGGAAAGATACTTGTTTCAAGTAAAGGGGTCAGTTGAACAATATCCTTTCCAATGTTGCTTTCTTATTTGTGCCATCAAAATTAGTAATCCAAGAAACTTCTTCATGTCACTGTTGGTTACATCAGTCCATTTTTAAAGCCTTATCATACTTTTTATATGGTTTTTCATTCTGTTGATGATATAAATTTGTTTGAGAAGCAACCAACTCGAAAAAGTTGTTACCAAAAATTAATTCTGTTATTTCACTAATACTTTGTGGGTTATTACATTCAATAGTTATACCTGACACACTGTAAAATCTAATTTTTGTTGTCTTCAATCCACTCTTCTGTAGACGCACAGGCACATTCTCCAGCACTGGGAGTTTCATTTTCAGTATCAGAATCAATGACTAAGGTTTTTTGTATTTTTATTAGTCTAATAGTCGCATTGCGTGAAGCGCAACTAGAGTTTGAAGAACTATCATCTTCTGAGACACTAGTAAATATGTTGCTTGGACTATCAGAGAAAGTATCTGCATTCAATTCATTGAATAATTCTTTTTCACTCAAAAGTACACAATGCATCGTTTTTGAAAATTTTGCTGTAATAAACTTGTGTTTCTAATATACACAAGCTTGGGACAAACACCTGACAGCAAAATGTGAATGATAATGTCAATCATAAGTTGTAAAATGAATGTTTGATCAGTTTTAAGCTCTAACAGCTTCGCAGGGTGATATTTAAAATTATATTGGTATGTCTGTAGTCAACAATGTGATAAGCAGCCTGTCTGCTGATGGTTGTTTGGCCTGAGGCATCCCAGGACTGGAGCCTACAAGTTATTGGGTGGGGCCAGGTCTTGGTGAGAAAAGTGGCAGCCTCCAGGAGGGCCCACACCAATGAAGCACCCCTCGGAACTACTGTTGCCAGTGTCTTTGCCTCCACTGTGAGCCACAAGAGACCCCCTCATACTAGCAGGTATGTCTGGCTCAGGCACTTCTGAGGTCACTTCTTTTTATCCTGGTTTCTCGTGTACTGGAGACCTTGTGTATACCCTCCAAGAGTGGAGTTTCTGCTACCCTCAGTTGTATGGAATTCCTGTGATCAAACCCTGCTGGCCTTCAAAGCCAGGGACTCCAAGGCCTCCTCTTCCCATGCTAGATCCCCGGGCTGGGGACCCTGATGTGGGGCTGAAATTTTTCATTCCTGTGGGAGAACTTCTGTGATGAAATTACTTTTTACTTTGTAGGTTGCCCACCCAGCATGTATGGGATCTGATTTCTCAGGATTGTGCCCCTCGTACCATCTCATTATGGTTTCCTTGGTTTGGGATATAGCATATCTTTTTTGGTAGGTTCCAGCATTTTTTGGTAGATAGCATTTAGCAGTTAGTTGTTATTTTGGTGTTTTTATAAGAAAAGTTGAGCTCACATCCTTCTACTCTGCCATCTTGTCAAATGCAGACTGGAGTGAATGTATCTTGAGGGCATTATGCTAAATGAGGTAAGTCAGACAAAGAGAAGTACATTTTAAGTATGACATCGCTTATATGTGGCTTCTAAAGATGCTGAACGCAGTGAAAGAGAGACTAGAATAGTGATTACCAGGGGCTGGAGGGTAGGAAAAATGGAAAGATGTTGATCAAAGGGTACAAATGTCCAATTATAAAATGAGTACAGTCTAGGAATATAATGTACAGCATGGTGACTCTAGTTAACAATGCTGTATTATATACTTGAAAGTTGCTAAGAGAGTAGATCTTAAATGGTCTCACCACAAAAAAGAAATGGTAATTGAGTGAGGTAATGCTAATGCTATGTTGGTAATCATTTTGCAATGAGTAAGTGTATCAAACCAGTACATTGTATGCCTTCAGTCAGTTCAGTGGCTCAGTTGTGTCTGACTCTTCATAACTCTATGGACTGCAGCATGCCAGGCTTCCTTATCCATCACCAACTCCTGGAGCTTGCTTAAACTCATGTCTGTTGAGTCGGTGGTGCCGTCCAACCGTCTCATCCACTGTCGTCCCCTTCTCCTCCTGCCTTCAATCTTTCCCAGTATCAGGGTCTTTTCCAATGAGTCAGTACTTTGCATCAGGTGGCCAAAGTATTGGAGTTTCAGCTTCAACATCTGTCCTTCCAATGAATATTCAGGATTGATTTCCTTTAGGATGGACTGGTTTCATCTCCTTGCAATCCAAGGGACTCTCAAGAGTCTTCTCCAACACCACAGTTCAAAAGCATCAGTTCTTCAGTGCTCAGTTTTCTTTATGGTCCAACTCGCACATCCATACATGACTACTGGAAAAACCATAGCTTTGACTAGACGGACCTTTGTCGGCAGAGTAATGACTCTGCTTTTTAATATGCTGTCTAGGTTGGTCATAGCTTTTCTTCCAAGGAGCAAGTGTCTTAATTTCATGGCTGCAGTCACCATCTGCAGTGATTTTGGAGCCCCCCCAAATATCTGACACTGTTTCCTCATCTATTTGGCATAAAGTGATGGGACCAGATGCCATGATCTTTGTTTTCTGAATGTTGAGTTTTAAGCCAGCTTTTTCACTATCCTCTTTCACTTTCATCAAGAGGCTTTTTAGTTCCTCTTCACTTTCTGCCATAAGGGTGGTGTCATCTGCATGTCTGAGGTTATTGATATTTCTTCTGGTAATCTAGATTCCAGCTTGTGCTTCATCCAGCCTGGCATTTTGCATGATGTACTCTGTATATAAGTTAAATAAGCAAGGGGACAATATACAGCCTTGACATACTCTTTCCCAGTTTGGAGCCTGTCCGTTGTTCCATGTCCATTTCTAACTGTTGCTTCCTGACCTGCATACAGATTTCTCAGGAGGCAGATAAGGTGATCTGGTATTCTGTTCTCCTTAAGAATTTTCCACACTTTGTTGTGATGCACATAAATTCTTTAGTGTAGTCAATGAAGCAGAACTAGATGTTTTTCTGGAACTCTCTTGCTTTTTCTATGATCCAGTGGATATTGGCATTTGATCTCTGGTTTCTCTGCCTTTTCTAAATCCAGCCTGAACATCTGGAAGTTCTTGGTTCACATATTGTTGAAGCCTGGCTTGGAGAATTTTGAGCATTATTTCCCTAGCGTGTGAGATGAGTGCAATTGTTTGGTAGTTTGAGCATTCTTTTACATTGGCTTTCTTTAAGATTGGAATTAAAACTGACCTTTTCCCATCCCATGGCCACTGAGTTTTCCAAGTTTGAGTACAAGGAGTTTCCTTGGAGTACAAGGCCTTGTTGTATGCCTTAAACCTACACAATGTTATATGTCAATTCTATCTCAATAAACCTGGAAATTTTTAAAAAATTAGAGAATATGATACAGAGGTGCCCTAGCCAACCCACAGGTCTGCAGATTTAAGCAGCACCCTCTAAGATGATCCATG
This sequence comes from Ovis canadensis, assembly GCF_042477335.2. Lineage (NCBI taxonomy): Eukaryota > Metazoa > Chordata > Mammalia > Artiodactyla > Bovidae > Ovis > Ovis canadensis. The sequence continues at coordinate 36,580,629 of NC_091250.1, read as the reverse complement.
GATGCTTGAATGAAAAGTCAATAATATTACAGTCACCGAGTTTTGAGATGGTTCACAATGTTGTGCAGCATCTGTTTAATAATAGTTGATTAACAAAGTCTCTAAAAGCTAGGGACATGAGACATAAAGCCAAATACATGAACTTTAACCTCCCCAGGTTTACTGTTTATCAACAAAGGTAGGTATATAAGCAATAACATAGCAATAAAGTAGTTTTGCAAAGAGGTATGGAAAAGCACATGGGAACACAGAGTTGGGAATACCTCTTTTTGTTGAAAGATTCAAGGAAAGTTGTCCATAAAATAAAATAACATTAGACTATTTGGATAAAGAGGAGGAAGGAAGAATTTTAATATTCCAGGCAGGAGAACAGAGGCAGTACAGGGAGCCATTGGTTAAATTAAGCATGTGCAGATCACAGAAAATCCAAGGGACCTTATCGGAGCTATAGTAAGGGGTGCTAGTGTGTATTGATCTGTAAAGCATGCTGAAACAGGGCAAGAATTAACAAGAAATAGAGGGTCAGTTAACAAGAATGAGGGAACCCTAATATAACTGGGAAAATAGACATTGATCTCATTACTGCCAATATAGACAGGAACCTCAAGTGGGGAAAATAAATCCTTGCAGCATTGACTTCATTGACCTTGATTGTACTAAATAACATGTTGAACAATTGTTTGAAGATTATCAGTTTGAAGGGCTGCCAAATCATTTGGCAAAGAGAGATGCCAAGTCTTGGTCTGGCGTTGGTTCTTAGAGATTATCTAAGTCAACCTTTTTATCTTATGGATGGGAAAACTATGACTCAGAAGACTAAAATTTACTCAGAGTAAAAAACCAGAACCCCCGTCTGGTTCATCACTCCCGACTTCCATCATACTATACTTCCTGCCGTAAGTTTGCTGTAGCATGCAGGGAACTAGAAAATCCACACTAATGGAAAAATCAGAGAAGCTCAAGAATATGTATCACTTATGAAAGAAGCATGAGATTTAAGAGAACAGACAAGTTATACATGCACGGAGACACCCATAATATCATGGCGTATTTCATAGGCATGTTGGAAGTTCACATGGAGCTTTAGACTAAGACCTACTTAATGGCAACGCCCAAGATAAGCTCTGGTTCTGGGAAAGAGACTTATTGTAGGGATAAAAAGGGATGGCGCAGAAATTGATAGATGCAGCTCCAAAGGAACATACCTAATCAGAAAGAAGCAATAGGACTAAGCTCTTACTTGGTTCTAACAGAACAGTAGGCTGTAAGATGCCTTCTACTCAGACACACACATGACAAAAACTGGACCCAATAAATGGATACAGTCTGGAAGTAGTATCCTTCTGGGAAAAGCCAGAAGATATAAAGGTACTTACTCTATGTTTTTCTTCTCTTGAACACATCCAGTATCTTTTATAAGGTTAAATATTTCAGTAGAGGAACCACAGCCCTCTTCTATAGCATGATAGAATATTATCTACTCTTACAAGTGGTTTTAGATCCCTTCAAAGATTCCTTGGGAGCAGACAACTGGTTTTTCCAAAACCACAAAACCCCCAGTGGTGTATATTATAGTGAGGGCTTCCCTGGTAGTGGGTCAAGAAACAACAGTTAGAACTGGACATGGAACAACAGACTGGTTCCAAACCAGGAAAGGAGTACGTCAAGGCTGTATATTATCATCCTGCTTATTTAACTTATATGCAGAGCACATCATGCGAAATGCCAGGCTGGATGAAGAACAAGCTGTAATCAAGATTACCAGAGAAATATCAATGACTTCAGAAGCACAGATGACACAATCTTTATGGCAGAAAGTGAAGAACTAAAGAGCCTCTTAATGAAAGTGAAAGAGGAGAGTGAAAAATTTGGCTTAAAACTCAACATTCAGAAAACTAAGATCATGGCATCCGGTCCCATCACTGCATGGCAAATAGATGGGAAAACAATAGAAACAGACAGAGACTTTATTTTGGGGGCCTCCAAAATCACTGCAGATGGTAACTGCAGCCAGGAAATTAAGAGACATTTGTTCCTTGGAAGGAAAGCTATGACCAACGTAGACAGCATATTAAAAAGCAGAGACATTACTTTGCCAACAAAGGTCCATCTTGTCAAAGCTATGGTTTTTCCAGTAGTCAAGTATGGGTGTTAGAGTTGGACCATAAAGAAAGCTGAGCGCTGAAGAATTGATGCTTTTGAACTGTGGTGTTGGAGAAGACTCTTGAGAGTCCCTTGGACTGCAAGGAGATCCAACCAGTCCATTCTAAAGGAAATCAGTCCTCAATATTCATTGGAAAGACTGATGTTAAAGCTGAAACTCCAATACTTTGGCCACGTGATGCGAAGAACTGACTCATTGGAAAAGACCCTAATGCTGGGAAAGACTGAAGGCAGGAGGAGAAGGGGACAACAGAGGATGAGATGCTTGGATTGGCATCACTGACTCTATGGACATGAGTTTGAGCAAGCTCCAGGAGTTGGTGATGGATTGGGAAGCCTGGCGTGCTGCAGTCTGTGGGGTCACAAAGAGCCAGACACGACTGAGTGACTGAACTGATGACTGTTTGCTCAGCTGGTAAAGAATCCACCTGCAATCAGCAGAACCCAGTTCTATTCCCAGGTTGGGAAGATCCCCTGGAGATGGGATCAGCTACCCACTCCAGTATTCTTGGGCTTCCTTGGTGGCTCAGACGGTAAAGAATCCACCTGCAATGCAGGAGACCTGGGTTCAATCTCTGGAATGGGAAGATCCCCTGGAGGAGGGCACGGCAACCCACTCTAGTATTTTTGTCTGGAGAATTCCCATGGACAGAGGAGCATGGTGGGCTACAGTCCATGGGGTCACAAAGAGTCCGACACAACTAAGTGACTAAGCACAGCACAACACACTGAATGGACACCTGATTAGCATTAACTGAGGAAAAGTGCCCCCATATTGGGGCATATGCCTTCCTGTTACTGTGGCTGATTCACTTCATATGGTCATAAGGTAGATTCCCTGCCTTCACCATATATGTCTAGTGGAACTGATGCAGGTTATGAACCCTCATCTAAATGAAAGCTGAATCTTCAATAAGTTAAGTCTACAAAAGTCAAGACTGGTTCATTCCAAGAGAAATGACCTTAGTTTCGGATGAGTTAATATAGAAATTATGAGGAACTGCCATCAGTACACTATAATGTTGACTTTCTAAAAAATGTTCTTTTTCCAGAAAATAATTGAGGTTGAGTGAAAGCATTTATTGGGCTTCCCTTGTGACTTAGACTGTAAAAAAAATTCACCCACAACGCAGGAGATCTCTGGGTTGGGAAGATCCCCTGAAGGAAATGGCAACCTACTCCAGTATTCTTGCCTGGGAAATCCCATGGGCTGAGGAGGAAAAAGTGGAGGCAAGCAGAAGTATTTAAATAATAGATCTATCTAGAGCTTACAGATACAGGTGTATCTCTAAGACTAAACTTCTGCTTTGGGTTCTTATGAGACTGGTGAAGCCCAATAGGTAGCCTGTATATTTTAAACATACCCCTAACACATCCACAGAAAAATTCACTCACATCCCCCTTTTGTCTCTAGGTTTCAGCCTCAGTGTCCTGTGCTAATTAAACTTCCTTCAGTAAGTGCTGTTTTCCCAGCTTTATCTGATGTTTCTGTAAAAAAGGCATACATGGCTACCTCAACAGGGCCAACCTTAGTGATGCTTCCCTGCATCACTCTGGGATTGTTCCACCACCAAGTCAGATTCTGTTTATCTTAAAACCACCAAGATGGTAGACTTTGCAGCTCCCAGCATGACTTCCTTAGAAAGGCCCATCCCTTTCATCGTTTCCCTGACACTGCCTCTTCATGGCTCTCCTTCTGTTCCTTTCTTTTATGTCTTCTTGACCTCCTCTTACCCTCTTGAGTTTATTATTCTCCATCTTTGTCCTTAAATTTGTTTTCTTCCTTGATGTTCCTTTCATACTAACCAGGGTTCTTGACTTTCTCCAATCAATAGAAATTGACCAGAGGCCAGACAAGAAATTCAGTCAAGGCTTTATTGGGTCTCCTGCATCAGCTGCAGAAGGGAATGAAAACAAGTAACAGGGTCCCTTGCTCACTCCCCAAGGCGGGGGGCAAGCTTGTGCCTTATATGGGGTGAGGGTAGGGGTGTGTTCCGGGGTCAGGCTGGAGGGGTATGCTTATGTGGTTTGCCTACCCTTTAGTGGTGTTGAGTGGAGTGGGGCATGCACAGAACCCTACTCTTGCTCCCAGTACCCAGATTTTTGCTCTTGGCTCTTCAGAAATGGCATTTGGGTGTTTTTGCCTTTGTCTCTTGTGGTTCAGAATTTGCCCTAACTGTGGTGCATATAGTTATTTTCAGTCCCCTATAGTTTTTGTATTTGGTTGCTGGGGGTGAGGTGTGTGCAGGCACAAGCTTTGCGGCACTGCAGCAAGGGATCCCAAGCATGTCTCACCTTGACAGTTAAATCACTTCAATGCCATGTATTTATTTGATAATTAGGTTAATATCTTCTGATTTCTCCTCTTTCCTAAGTTTTTGACCCACATTTCTAATCATCTGCCAAATATCACTACTTATTTCACTTATGCATGAATCCCAATAAGCCAAAATGGAACTTATTGTTTTTCTACACAAATTTAGTCCTCACTGTTTTCATTAGTGTTTCATGGATTTGAAACTTCAGCACTCCCAATGATTGTTTTCTTCCCTTGCTTCATGAACTCCACAATCGAATCCAGCCACTTTCTTAGCACTTTTGAATCTGCATTTTAAATATTCCTCTCATCTACCCTCTTCTCTCCAATCTCATTGCCAGTATCACAGTTCAGGTTCTTATTATTTCTCTCAGGTTATTGCAAGAACCTTCTAATGGAAGCCTCCTTTTATATGAACTCATTTAAAATATATGGTCAAAATTATTTCTAAATAATGCACTTCTCTGATACTGTCGATCTTTCCTTTTCCCTCAAATATCTCAATGTAGTTCTTTTACATTCTTTAGCCTAACTTTTAAAGCATTTAGGCTCTCCATGATCTCACTCCCAGGCTTATTTGCCACTAATTCTCCTCATATAACCACAAGATAGGCTAAACATAACCATTGGCTTGTTATTTGCTACGATATAAAGCTGAAAGGTAGATGTTATTATTATATTGGTTGTTCTGTTGTACATGTTCTATCCCATCATCATCCTATATCCAGATGCTAATAATTCTGCAGGACCCAACTCATTTGCTTCCTTTTTTATGTCTTTGCCTGTTTTAATATTGGCCTCACTGATTAGGAAGCATTCCCTCTTCTAACTTCTGGAAGAGATTGTAGGAAATTGGTATTTCTTTCTTTTTTTTTAATTTGTTTTTTTTTTTTATTGCTTTACAATGTTGTCATAGTTTCTGCTGTGCAATGAAATGAAGCAGCTGTATATATACTTATATCGCCTCCCTCTTCATCCCCCCATCCCACCGCTCTGGGTCATCACAGAGCACAGAGCTGAGCTTCCTGTGCTTTACAGCAGCTTCCCACTAGCTATCTGTTTTACACAATCCTAATCTCCCAATTTGTCTCCTCCCCTTCTCTCCCCCATGTCAATACATCTATTCCTTACATCTGCCCTCTCTAGTACTGCCCTGGAAATAGACTCATCTGTACCATTTCTCTAGATTGCTTGTTTTACTCTTTCTTACTTCATTTGTATGACAGACCCATCCACATCTCTACAGATAACCCAATTTCATTTTTTATGGCGAGTATTTCCTTTGTATATATGTATCACATCTTCTTTATCCATTCATCTTTCATTGGGCATTTAGGTTGTTACCATGTCCTAGCTATTTTGAATAGTGCTGCAATGAACATTGGGGTACATGTGTTTCTTGAATTAATGGCTTTCTCAGGGTATATGCCAGTACTGGGATTGCTGAATCATATGGTATTTCTACTTCTAGTTTTTTAAGGAACCTCTAGTTTTAAGAACCTCCATACTGTTCTCCACATAGCTATATCAATTTATATTCCCACCAACAGTGTAAGAGGGTTCCCTTTTCTCCACACCCCCTTTAGCATTTATTATTTGTAGCTTTTTTGATGATGGCCATTGTGACCAGTGTGAGATGATATCCCATTGTAGTTTTGATTTACACTTCTCTGATAATTAGTGATGTTAAGCATCTTTTTATGTGCCTCTTGGCCATCTGTATGTCTTCTTCGGAGAGATTTCTATTTAGGTCTTCTGCCCACTCTTTGATTGAGGGTTTTTTCTTTTTTTTTTTTCTGACATTGAGCTGTATGAGTTGTTTGTATAGTTTAGAGATTAATCATTTGTCCGTTGCTTCATTTGCAAATATTTTCTCCGAGTCTGAGTGTCATCTGTTCATCCTGGTTATGGTTTCCTCTGCTGTGTAAAAAGTTTTTAAGTTTGATTAGGTTGCATTTGTTTGTTTTTGTTTTTATTTCCATTACTCTAAGAGGTAGATCAAAAAAGATTTTGCTTTGGTTTATGTCAGAGAGTGTTCTGCCTGTGTTTTCCTCTAAGTTTTTTTTATATTTTAATTTTATTGGAGCTTTTGCAATATTGTGTTAGTTTCAGGTATACAGAAAAGTGATTCAGTTATACATATATTCATTCTTTTAGATTCTTTTCTCGTATAGGTTATCAGAGAATATTGAGTAGAAATGTTGTGCTATGTACAGCAGGTCCTTTTTGGTTATATATCTTACATATGATAGTGTATATGTCCTCATCCCAAGCTCCTGATTTATCCTTTCCCTCATATTTCTCCTTTGGTAACCATAAGTTTTCTTCTAATGTCTAATCTATAAGTCTGCTTCTGTTTTATAAATAAGTTCATTTGTATAGTTTTAAAAATTAGACTCATCATATGAGTGATGTCATATATTTGTCTTCGTCTTAGTTCACTTGGTATGATAATCTCTAGATCCATCCATGTTGCTGAAAATGCCATTTTTTGTTCCTTTTTATGACTGAGTAATATTCCATTATATATATATATGTATATGTACCATATATTCTTTATCCATTCCTCCGTCAATGGACAGTTAGTTCATCAAGGATTTCATATCCAGGCCAAATTAACTTTAAGAATGAAGGTCACAAATAAACTGTTATAAATATGCAAGAACTTACATAATACTGTTTCCATAAGAACTTCCAAAAAAATCTACCAGAGCTTTAAACAATCAAAAGGACTTCCATGTCTTGGCTATTGTTAATAGTGCTGCAATGAACATTGGGGTGCATGTGTCTTTTCGAATTATGGTTTTCTCTGGATATATGCCTGGATAGCTGGATCCTATGGTAGTTCTATCTTAAGATTTTTAAGGAAACTCCCTACCGTTCTCTCTAGTGGTTTACCAATTTACATTCCCACCAGAAGTGCAGGGAGGGTTCCCTTTTCTCCAAACAATAATGCTGAAGAGGGTGTTTTGGCCATTCTGACTGGTGTTTCTGCTTTTATTTTTATTAATTTTTATTAATTCTTTATTTCTGCTTTTGGGGCTTTACTTTATCTTTTTTGTTTGTTTTTTGAGTTGGTCTTCTATTTACTTTTAAGAAATTTTCTATTGGTATAGATATTTAATACCATAGGTTTTTTGCTGATGACCATGTTAGTTCTATCCCACATTTTGATGCATCTTTGTACCACTATAATGATTTATAATAAATTTTACAATTTCTCTCTATATTACCCCTTTAACCCCATGTGTTGTTTATGGCATGCTTAAAGATTTTCAGGAGGAAAAAACTTTCTGTATGTGTGTGTGTGTGTTTTTAAGATAAGTTTAGTTTTATTTTATTTTCTCTGTGCATTTGCCAAACACTTAAGGGGTTAACACCTAAGCCGCTTGGAGGTACAGCAACTCTAATTGGTCAAGGAAGAAAACAGATATTGGGAGGCTATAACAGGAGGAAAAGACGATGAGACATCACTGAGGGAGAGGGCCTCAGAGGGGAACTGGAGGTTGGGGATCAGGTGGAGGGAGGGGCCCCTACGTAGCCATACGGTAGAGGTCGTGGAGGGCCAGTGTATCCCTTCTAAGAGTTTTAGAGTGCTTCCTTTTTTGTAAATGGTTCCCACAACTGGAAATAACTCCCACCCCAAAATTCAATAGTACTTTTCTGTGCCTGTGTCTGGTATATTTTGGCTTATTACATGTATCTCTCCTAGACCATAAGCTCCAAAGAGCAGAACTATTTCTGGTGAACAATGTATTCCTCAGAGAAAATACTCCAGAGCCAATAACTAGATGTTCCTGCCAAGAGCCAAAATACAATAAAAGTTTGCTCAATGTATTAATGAGTAATCATAGCTAACTTTTTTTTTTAGAGGAGTAGATACTTGGTATTTCATGGAAGTGTGACTTTGTTCTCCAATTTCTTATCAAAATGATTAAGTACCTTGTCTAAGGTCAGACATTAAATATCGTCTAGACTCTCAAAATCATACTTCTAGCATAGACTTCCTTGAGCTCACATTCTATATTTTCAACTTCCTTCTCTATATTTCCACGTGAGTGTTTAACACTTCTTTGTGTCACAGCTCCAATACCTCTATCTCTTGTAGTCCATTCTCTTCAATTTGGTATAAATTATCATGGACTCATACCAAGACTACTGAATTTGCTTAATAACTAGTCCCTTTGCCCCATACTTTTATTCAACTTGTCTATATTTATCTTTCTACATCACAGCTGTAGTTGCTATCACCATCTTGTTCGAATATTTTCAGTGCCTCCCTCTATGAATATAAACCTATCATCTCTACCTGGCAACCAACAAACTGGTCTCAACTATGTCTCTAATAAACTTCTCCAAATACTCCTCAACTTGTAGCCGCTACACCAGAAAAGCTAGTCTCTTCACTGCATTTGAATATACCATGTTTATTTTTTCAGGAATTATACACGGGGTTCTATTTCAGTGGCACACCATGCTTATTCTGATCCACTTATCAGAACTTAAAGTGACTGCATAATTTATATTCCAAAAGGGGACTCTTTGGGGAAGGGGTTGTTGAGGCAGATAAGAAGAGAAGTGATTACTCAGGGACTCTCTCAGGTAAAGCAGTATGTACAATTAACCTATTAATATCTATGTATCTCTTCATGTCTATATCAAATCTCACCTTTCCCCCAAAGTTTTCAGACTCCTGGGGCTTAAGTAATCATTTTACATTCTTAGAGCACTTGTATTATAGCAAAGCACACACAAGTCAGAATCCTAACACAAGGACCCAGCTCCTCTGCTTAATCACTGTGTGGTTAGGAGCAGGCCGCTTAACTCTTTGGGATTCTGCCCTCATTAGCAAATAGCATCATCGTCCTCATTTCCTATCCTCCATGTAGTAAGATGATATGTCCATATTCCTTGCCTTGTAACTTTGTGTTGCCTTCCGCTAGGCATAGAATACACTTCTTCCCACTGATGTTGGCCTTGGCCATGTGATTTGATTTGGCTGATGGGAGGTTAGGAAACATGACATGAGCAGATGTGTTTCCATGGTTTCATTTGCCTTCCTTTGTGCTCTTCCTGTGATCTACTCTGAGGATAACATGTCCCAAGAAGCTATCACTTTATCCTGGGCCTCAGAATGAAGATGAAGGATGGAAGCATGGAGTCGAGAGTAATCCCCTCAAAGCCAGGCAAGTCCAGATGAGATCAAAGAACCAAAACCAATCTGCAGTGAAAGGTCAAGAGAAAAAGAGCTTGAGGTTATAAGTCACAGACACTTGGGGACTGTTATGTAGCTAAGTTTCAGCAAAAACTGAATAATGTAAAATTTGTATGTACTTTTATAAAACTCAGTATCAGTTCAGTGCAGTCGCTCAGTCGTGTCCGACTCTTTGCAACCCCATGAATTGCAGCACGCCAGGCCTCCCTGTCCATCACCATCTCCAGGAGTTCATTCAAACTCACATCCATCGAGTTGGAGATGCCATCCAGCCATCTCATCCTCTGTCATCCCCTAAACTAAACTCAGTATAGTTATATGAAAATGATTTTAGGAATTAAAAATCAAAATTCAAATATTATTTATGGTCATGCTCCTCAGTATTATGAATTATTTTATATATATATACTTCTCATATCCACATTCTAAACTGTAAAATATTAGATAAGACCATTATTGAGTATATATAATTACATAATTATTTTTATATGATTTGCATATAATTATATATAAGACATTACATAAGAATAACAACTATAAGAGAATTATATAAGAAACATAATTATTTCACATATTTGCCAAAATACTTTGCCTGGGACCTCACAGGTCCAAGATACTGGGATGTGTTATATAGTTACTATTGCTGCTCTTCCAGTTAAGTATGGTACTTTATGTCTGTTTTTTCTCTTTTGGATCTTTATTTCTTTATATATTCTCAAGGCAGTGTAAGATATTAAAAGGGTGAGACCTGACTAGACGGCATCTTTAACCCTCAAAGCTTTAACTTCTTTGCTTACAAAGTGACCGCATAATAATAATAGTGGTAGTAGTAATAGTAATACATTTCTAAGTTAAAATTACAATAAATCATTTAGCACGTGATTGTCACATCTTAAAGCACCCAGGAAATAGTAGTTTTTAATTACATTATCCATATCTTTTCTCCTATCCAGAAATTTCTAAGCAGAATTCTCAGACAAGCCTATGTTCTCTAGACAAGTGTAATTCTCTTTATTGTAAACAGAAATACATATGGACACCCCTAGAACTCACATAGAACTCACAAGATTTTCCATAATTAGGTGGGAGAAAGGTGACAGGAGAAAGAGATCTTGGAAGTCCTGTGTCCTCTCTTTGCTGTGTGGCCTTGTTCCTGATATTTCCAATGCCCTGAAATAATTTGCATCTCTATTTACCTAACTAATGCTTAATCAATCTTCTGAGTTCTGCTTAGAGGACTCTGCAGAGTCTAGGTTAGGCATCTCTCTTATAAAAGAGCTTTCATAAAATCCTGGTGGAGGGCACTTGAACAAGGAATCGAAATTGCATTTTGACTTGTCAGTCTTCCCAGCTGTACTATAAGGTCTTTGAAGGCACAGGCCATGTCATTACTTTTCACCAGCACCTACCACAGTCTTGACACATACTAAGTGCTTAAAGACATAAGATAAAGAAGAAAAAGGAAGAAGGGAGAGGAAGAAAGAGGTAGAGACAAGAAAGAAAGGAGGAAAGAAATGAAAGGTTATTTTTATTTCCTTTCTTCCCTGTAAAGAATGTTCAAAGAACAGGACAGTTACTACAGCATCATCAAAAACTCATTTCCACCCAAATCTACATTTTGCTTCAAATCCATGTCAGCGTGTTCTCTTCCTCTCATCAGAGTAATAGGGTGTTTATTTTAAAATGCCAACTCATCATAAAACCTATTTGGGGCAAAATGAAGCAAATGGACTAAGGAAAATTGACTGAAAGTACCACTTCTCCTCTGGTTCTCCTACTTTCTGTTCATTTTAGGAAAAGGCTCTGGTCTGTTTAAAAAAGGAGGGAGGGGCAAGGGGCAGCTCTAGCAAGAAACACAAACAGACCATGTGTCTCATCTGCTTTTTAAAATTAAGAACAGGAAGTTTTCAGCATCATTCATTTAAAATAATTATGCTTCATTTTTATGGATAGGAATTAGAAAGGAGAAACCCAGATCTGGTTAGTAATGGGGGGGAAAGATTAAAAATAAAGCAGTAGAAAGAAGAGAAGAAGCCTTAATGTTTGTTCAGAGCTGTTTTAATCCTAAACTCTAAAGGCTCTCTCTGAGTATGAACAGGAGAAAGGTCCAAATGATTCTAAGATGTGTCCTGATACTGAGGAGTGGGACTGGAATGATATCCCTCTGGAATTTGGTGAAACTGAGTTGGAATTAAGATATAGTTATCAGCCAGAAGTTCACATCTTCAGCTTAAGGAACAGTAGATCAGACATTAATCAATAACAAAGTCACAGGCTTCCCTGTTCTTAAATAGATGAGTATTAGATAAGACTTCTCTGTGCTGCCTTTCTTTTCTAATTTTTTAATAACCATCTTCAAAACTGATTCAAAGAATTCAAAGAAAAATAACAATTGGAAAAAAATGAACTCAGCAATTTTAATTGTCCACATAGGCCATAAAAATGGATTTTTCTAAGGGACCACTATCTAGGGTATTGGCTACAAAATATACAGAAATCCCTAGAGATGATATGTTAATGTACATTAATTTCTGCTATATAGATGGACTGGGTTCTTCTCACATACTTCATTGGTGTGTACCTGGCAAAGGGAAGTTTTTCCAACAAATGTTAGTAAGTAAATGTTGGAGACAAAGTTGAAAAGTGTTAGTCGCTCAGTTGTGCCAGACTTTTTGCAACTCCATGACTGTAACCTGCCAGGCTCCTCTGTCCATGGAATACCCCAGGCAAGAATACGGAAATGGGTCGCCATTCCCTTTTGCAGGAGATCTTCCTGACCCTGGGATTGAACTCCGGTCTCCTGCATTGCAGGCAGATTCTGTACCATCTGAGCCACAAAGGTGAAAGTGCAGGTCCCTCAGTCATGTCTAATCCCATAGACTGTATAGTCCATGGAATTCTCCAGGCCAGAATACTGGAGTGGGTAGCCATTTCCTTCTCCAAGGATCTTCCCAACCCAGGGATCGAACCCAGGTCTCCCCCATTGCAAGCGGATGCTTTACCAGCTAAGCCACTGGGGAAGCAGTAAATAAACAAACCCAAGAGTGAATGAGTGATCTTATTTATCATTAGGGCCAGGGCTGTGGCTGAATCCCCACTTTTTTGTGTGAGCTTTGCACTCACAGTTGACTTCTCTAAAAGACGTGTGAAACTTAATGGAGACAGACTCACAAAGGAAGACGGACACTTCCGCTTGCTACCCGACAAACTAAGCCGCTTGTCTAAACTAATTCTGCAGCAACAAGTGCCCAGTGGACGGGGAAGACAGAAGTACAGATGTCTGCCTGGATGCATCACAGGACTGGCTTGTCTCTATGGCCCATTGTTACATTTATTGCTGACAATGTAATTAATTGGCCGACTCCTTGTTTTTCAATTGGTCACCCTTGATGCACAGCTGCGCTGGAGGTTTTCCTAATCGTGCCTGGGACCAGGAGTGTGCTCCGCGGGTCCAGCGCTGCAGGAGGCGGAGGGGCGGGGCTAGGTTGTAACGTCAGCGCTGGGCCGCTCTGCAGAACCTGGGGCTTCTCTCCCTCCCAGAGACCCAGATCAGGCCTCCTCACGCCCAGGAAACACGGCTTCTTCTTTTTTCTTTTTTCCCTGAGTGTTCGTCTTTCTGAGGTATGATACAGTGCAAACAAAACAGAACACTTCTTAGTTTCCTTTTCCAGTAAGAATTTCTTAAATATAGACTGAAATGTCAGCTTTAATAACCACTGTAGAAAATGATTGCAGTAAATCCATTAGATTTTATCCTTATCAAATTAAAAGAAGCTGGAGCATCGAAAAGCTCTTTTAACTCATCTGAGTCCAGCAATCAGGGACATGGTTTGATTTTTTAGACTGTGGAAAATGATCTTTGTTTACAGGTTGATGAGGATTAGCTAAATAACACTCCTGGGATAATTTCATCAAATAATTATACAGGTATTTTTACAGTGAGATGGCCTCCTATATCAAGCACAGGCTTGTCAGGACTGGATTCATGAATCAGGCAACCATCTTTCCAGTGGTCTCCTGCCCCTCTTTCTTTACCTGTAAAATGACTTATGGCATGTCACTGACCATACTTCCACCTCACTGAGTAACTTCTGGAAAGTCATGTGGCAGATTTGGTCCTTAAGGTTTAATCTATAAAAATCAGAGAACTGAATTCAGTGAATCTGTTAACATTCTGTGATCTTACATAGATACTGAGGCAAATAAAATTTTGAATGTATTTCTCAAATTAATAAAACTATGTGCATATACAGTGTAAGAACATGTGTTAACTGGAAATGCAAGTAACTCCTGACTTTTTAAAATCACGTATGTCAGTGTCCGTGATTTGACAGCTTGCTTATGAAAAAGTCCCTTACATGTTCCTTTTTCTGGTTTGCTAATTTTCCGTTCTGTATTCCAAGGCAGGCCAACACATTGCAATGAAATCAGGTTAAACATTGATCTTCCGCCCTGACATTGCATTAACTTTTCTAATAAACATCTTCACTGTGTCAGCCAGCTCTGTGTTTACATCTTGAGCCCAGCAGCCGATTGTCTTGCTTCTCTTAGATGCTTTTGAATTCCGGAAGGAATCTTATCTGGGAGACCAGAATCGTGCATCTGCCGTGTCTTTCAGTCTTGTATTTCAGATTAACTGCTCCTTTTCCTCCACATTCTGGAGCCCTTCTAAGAAATTTCCTTCCCAATTCACCCAGTAAGTGCCTGCTCGGGCTGTTACTCCTTAATGAATTCGTGTCTTTTCTCCCGTTTCTCCTGCCACCCTTGCTTTCTGGAGTCAGGATTCTCGGCTCTGACCTCCCTGCTTGCCTTGCTGCCTGAGAAGAACTGAAGACAGACCCTCAGACCTCAAATATTCTAGATTTTAAAGATCCAGCTTTGGCTGGGATTAGGCCAGGATTGGGGTAGAAGTAAGCACTGAATTTTTTTATTTACAGTCTTCTGAAAATTAACTTATTTTTGTTCAGATTCAGGGGCTAAATAAAAGTATGAACCAGTAGATGTGTCTAAAGATCCCTGATCAAATACTCTATTTTTAACATTGTGAGGAATACATGCTTAAGGAATACTTTTCCAAGCAAGTCAAGTCAATATTGCTTGCTTTACTAGAATCACAGGCAAAAGATGACTGCCAGAGAGGCTAGGGAGAAATTACACTGCCAGGTGAAGCAAACATTCCTGCATGATTTCTTCCTTCTGCATGCCAAAGAAATAGATCACAAAGAGTGGGGCTGGGTCTCTAAAGGACATTTAAAACCTCATTCCTGGAAATATGGTCTAAAATGTAAAGGCTGTAATCACTGGTCAGGTCAGAAAAGATGCTCCAAGATTCCCCTTAGGTTAGCAAGAGTATCTAAGAATATCTGCTAAAATCTTGTATATCTGGGAAAATATCCTCTCCAGACCCACAGAATCAGATCAGCCAACCACAAATAAGAATAGCTATAGTACAAAATTCAGTAGACTAACTCTCACCACTTGCCAAGAGAGTATTTACACCAGACACTGTACTTAATACATCTCATGTGTGATCCTTGTAATAGCTCTTTCAGGTACACATGGTTATTCCTGTTTTATGGATGGGAAAGAAGAAACTGGAGTGGACTAAGTAACTTCTCCATACATCTACCACATTCACTAAAATTAAGCCCAAATCTGCATGATTCCAAAAGCTTGTAGCCATTTTGTGCTTCTGTAGAATAGCCACACAGTAGGGAATAGGGATGCAGACACAATGGGAGCCAACTTATCATAGCATCCCATATAAGCTTCCTCCTTCCAAGTAAGCTTTGCTCCTGCCCTCATAGCATCTTGCTTAGACTTATATCAATACTTATAATGGTAGTTTGGGAGCCAGAGAGAGAAAAATGAAAGAATGAATTACTATATACTGGCTCTCTCATTTTATTAGCTTGCCTTGAACAAGTTACTGAATATCTCTCATCCTAATATTTTACCTACAAATGGGAATAAAGCTACTCCTGTGTGTTTTTTAAGAGATAATGAAATTGAAAGATTTTAGATTAATCCTTTGCACATGTAGGTGCTTCTTACATTTCAATCTTGCTCAGTATCCCATGACCTTTTCAGAGTAGGGACCATAAAGTATCCAGTGTCTCCAGATAAAATGCTTAGCATATCTAGAAGAGGGTGTTTTCCAGCTTTCTTTGAATCTCGTGTCAAGAAAACTAGAGCACCCTGCAAAATAAACAGACATCTCTGACAAAGGGTCTGCTTCTGTCAATAGGTTGAGTCTTCATTTCAGAATTAATTTCATGTATATACTAAATCATTTATTCACCCATTCACTCATTCACTAAACATCCATCCATTAATCTCTATATTATCTTAGTGATAACAATGTAAATAAGACTGATCTCTGCCCTGGAAATGATTATAGTTTGGTGATATGAACCGAACAAATCATTTAAAATTGAATGTGGTAATTTCCACAACATATATGAAAAAGGATTATGAGAGCAAAGGGCACATGATAACACCTTCAAACTTTGTTTCACTTATATTCCTGAAAACTACTTTTTCCTCCCAGAATTACATTTCTATTCTTTCCCCTGCCTCCATATTTTTCAGTAAACTTTTGATAGTTTTCTTTCTTGTTAAATAGCTTATATTTAAGGATTTCCCTCTTTTTGCTCCTTTTCTCTTTAAATCTATAACATTTTCAAGGAAACTTTGGTTTTATCAAGAACCACTGAACTCTTATCTTTTTCTTTGCACATTAAGTATGCAACTGAAATATGAAGAGATGCTTTCCAAAATTTTGTCTGCTTTACTTTAAAAATACCTAAAATGAACAACAACAAAAAATCTGTATCCTCTATGAGAATATTTTAGTTAACTAGAATACATGTATTAGCCAGGTATTCATCTTAAATTCCTTTTATCATCATTAGCCTAATATGTTTATACTGTACTTTGTTTACCAGTCAGCTATTTGCATCATATATCTCATTTATGTATTACTGCCGCATAGCAGCGTACCTCAAAACTTAGTAACTTAACATTCTCTCATCATTCTGTGAGTTGACTGGACTCAGCTGGATGGTTTATTCACATGGCGTCCAAGCGTCCACTAGGGCTGTGGTCATCTGAGAACGTGAGTGGGCTACAGTGTCCAACGCGCTCCTTCACATGGCTGACAGCTGTTGCTAGCTGTTGGCTGAGAACTGCTGCCAAGCCGATCTCCTAAGTTTTCCTCCATGTGACCTATCAGTGTGTCTGGTTTCTAAAAGGGAGTACCCTAAACATGAACATTTCAAGGGTAGAGAAATGAGTGGTCTCTTAACGCCTCTTTTTCTGCACTCTGTTGATGAATAGCCACCCCAGATTCAGGGGGAGGAGAAATACGTGCTCCTCTTGTCTTGATATGTGGTTCATGGAAAGGAGGAATTGTTTGGTCATTTTAAGATTGACTGTTATATCTTTATACTAGTTAGTTTGTAGTATTTTCTTCAAAAATGATTCCCTTCTCCATTTTACTTCTGTTCATTTTCCTTCCAAATAGAAGAATTTAAAATCAGAAATTTCTTCCCCTTTACTAACCTAAACATATAGCTGATTGTGTTTGCTTTATGTCTTTGAATATATTAATGATACTGAAGACCTGATGGTATCTATTAAAATATTTATTTAAATATTTTACATTTAGAATTCTAAGCTCTAACTCCCTCTATATGTTCTGCTTTGGAATTAAAGAGAAACCTTCAGAACTGAAATATACCAAAGCCTAGGATGGGGTAGTATGGGAGGTGGATGGTGAGATTTTCTCACTAGTATTGCTTTTATTTTTCAGTTCATATATTTTGAATTCTTAGTAGTAGATATGAAGTGCTTTCTTACTTTTCTATCATAGTCAATCGTAAAAACAAATATCCAAACGCTAACCAATTTAGTGAAGTAAAATATTTTGTAATGTTAACATGTAGAAGGTGGGGAAGAGTACATTCTGGACTTCCCTTCTCTTTAACTTCCTTTGGAAGAGAACACTGACTCAAAGTCTGGGTGACCCAACCACGGACTTCACTGAAGTAAACCAGTACACACAATGTATGAAAAATGCTACCATGATAATCAGATAAAATTATTACAGAGGACAGAAGATATTGTTATATATTGTTTCCACAGAGAAATATCTTAAAGAAACTCTCTGAAGCCTGAGAACCCCTAGGTGAGGAGAACATGCATTATTTCAGATCAGAACTGAAGATTCAAGCAGGGGTAATGAATGACCTTACCTTCGTCTAGAGATAGGTAAAAACAAATGTTACAACTACAAATTTAACATTAATCATGGGGAAACTTAACAAGTGAAAATTTCCCATTACTGATGGATCTCTTTAGAAAACTTGATGGATTTCCATGCCATTGTTTCACTCACTACTCATATAGTAAAGATACTGGGTTATTAATTGCAGGCATATACCACAAGTAGTGTTTCTACTGTGAAAGTTCTTCCATGCTTTTCTTTTCGATAGGTACATTATTTCTGGATATTCTTTAAACTGAAAATCTGTATTAGTGTTTTGAAGCAACATATGTGTTGGTAGTTAGAATTTTATTACAAGTAGACTGGGCTTCCCTGGTGGCTCAGAGGTTAAAGCATCTGCCTCCAATGTGGGAGACCCGGGTTCGATCCCTGGGTCGGGAAGATCCCCTGGAGAAGGAAATGGCAATCCACTTCAGTATTCTTGCCTGGAGAATCCCATGGATGGAGAAGCCTAGTAGGTTACAGTCCACGGGGTCGCAAAGAGTCAGACACGACTGAGCGACTTCACCTCACCTCTACAAGTGGACAAGAAGGAAATATATATTGTCTTTACTTTTAGACAATGAAACTATACAATAAGTAAGACAGTGTTGATGGCAACTACATACTGCTTGGCAATAATATTTTTATTTGCTGCAAGAGGGAAATCCATACAATGAAAGATGAGAGTTTGATTTGAGGAGACTTGTCATTCAGCCTTTGCTAGACTATTTTAGAAAAGACATGATGCTCCTTGTGGGAACAAATATAGCACAATAATTTAGGGCACTGGTTCCGAAAACTACCAAGTCACTTACTAACTCTCATTGCCCTTTGAGTGTCTATAACATGGGGATAAAAGTTTGGACCTGAAATTTTATATGATGTAAGATGTATGAACAAAATTTGCCAGGATATTTAGTATTTTTAAATAACAACTGTAGGAACATAAATGCTTCTGGGTAATATATCAACTTTAGAAAAGAGAAAATCTTGAAAGAAGCCAGAGGAGAGGAAAAAAGCCTTACCTACAAACGAACAAGAGTTATATAGCAAATCTCTTCAGAAACTGTATAAGAAGAGAGTGGGATAAGATTTTTTTTAATTTAAAATGTTGAAGGAAAAAAATCACTAACCTAAAATTCTATATCCAGTAAACGAATTCCAAAGTGAAGAAGAAATAACATCTTTCCCAGAAAAACAAACATTGAGATAATCCATTAATAGCAGAAGAATAGCACTTACCCCATATGGGAAACTGAATAGTTAGTAATATTTCAGAAATGATAATATTTCAGAAAAGATAACACCAGTCCTAGATTGCTTCACTGCTGCTGCTGCTGCTAAGTCGTTTCAGTCGCGTCCGACTCTGTGCCACCCCATACACAGCAGCCCACCAGGCTCCCCCGTCCCTGGGATTCTCCAGGCAAGAACACTGGAGTGGGTTACCATTTCCTTCTTCAATGCATGAAAGTGAAAAGTGAAAATGAAGTCGCTCAGTCGTGTCCGACTCTTAGCAACCTCATGGACTGCAGCCTTCCAGGCTCCTCCATCCATGGGATTTTCCAGGCGGGAGTACTGGAGTGGGGTGCCATTGCCTTCTTCAAGACTGCTTCACTAGGGAGCTCTAATTAACATTTAAGGAAGAAGTTATTCCAGTTCTCCACAATCTTTGCAAGAAACTAGAAGGGGAGCAAACATTTCATAAGTCATTCTGTGAGGCCAACACTGCCCTAATACCAGCACCACATAGAGATGTTACAAGAAAGGAAAATGACAGAACAGTATTGCTCATGAACATAGATGCAAAGATCCTCAAGAAAATATTGGAAAATTGAATCCAACAATGTATAAAAATTAGATACTATGACCAAATGGGATTTATTTTAGGTATGCAAAGCTGGTTCAACACTCAAAAATCAATCAGTACTATCCACCATCAACAGACTTAAGAAAAGTCATATGATTATATCAATTGTTGCAGAAAAAGCATTTGACAAAATGTAGCATCCATTCATGATTTTAAAAAAACTACCACCACAACAAAAATAAACTTCAGTAAACTGAAAATAGAGAGGAACTTTCTCAGTTTGATAAAGAACATTTATAGAAAAGCTAGCATTTTTCTTAAAGGTGAAAATGTGGTGCCTCGCCCAAAATCAGGTACAAGACAAAGATATTCTTTCTCCCCAGTCCTATTTAAAATCAGTAGAAGTTCCAGCTAGTGCAATCAGATGATAAAGTGAAATAAAGATTTATAGATTTAAAAGTAAATAATGAAACTGTCTTTCATAAATGGCATAATATCTATGTAGAATAACTCAAAAGAATTTACAAAAAAAATTTCCAGAATTAATGAATCTAGAAAGGTCACAGTATACAATGTTATGCTATGGAAATCAGTTGCTTTTCTACATACTATTTAATTAAACATTTCAGATTATTATAAAAGAAAGTACACATTTCTAGTACCAGGAACAAAAAGATTTATTTTAAGATTTTATTATAAAAAATAGAAGCATGCTATAAACAACCGTGTGTCAATACACTTTCAAAATTCAGAAAAATAGCCAAGAAAAAAACTTTCAAAAGCAGATGAAATAATTAGAAAATCTAAATAGTTCTAGATGTATTCAACAAATTGAAGCTGAAACCAAAACTTCCAATAATATCAAGTAAATATAAGAACCAGACAACTTTACAGTGATTTCTTTCAAACATTTTAAGAAAAATAACAACCATCCATACAAACTGTTCCAGAGAAATGATAATAATAAAAAAAGAAAGTTCCCAAATACTTCTTTAAGGTCAATGAAATCTTGATACCAAGTGATTATTTCACTTTAAGAATGAAATTTACAAACCAATCTTTCATGAACAAAGCAAAACCTGGAAAAATATGAGCAAATCAAATGTGTATTAAAAGATTATATTACAAGAAAGTTAAATTTATTCCAAAAAGCAAGGTTTTTTTTAATATTCTAAAATTAAAATAACTATATTAACAGAATAAAGAAGAAAACTCATATGATGATCTCAATAGCAGCAAAAGAAACATTTGGAATAATTAAACACCAAAATTAAAATATCTCAGCCAACTATAATTAGAAGAAAAGTTACTTATGTGATAGAGCAATTATAAAATTATAGCAAACCTTGTGTTAATACTATATAGTATTAAAAGTTTTCTGCCTGAGACTAGATTGAGAGAACATTCACACTATCACCCTTCTATTCTCGTCATATTGAAGGCCCCTACTAGTATTTTAAAGGAAAACAAAACAAGAGGGAGAAGACAGGCAGGCAAGGGAGGGATGGAGGGGAGAGCAGAGGGAGGAATGGAGGGACGACAGGAGAAAGGAAAGAAAATGCTCAAGAATGAAGAATGAATGAAACTCATTTACATGATGGTATATTAAAAAATCTAAAATTATAAATAGTTCAATTATTAAGAAACTTCAGTGATGTCTTTACACAGGACAATATAAAAAAATGGAAGGTATTTATATGTACCACCAATTAGAAAATGAAACTAAAAACTGACATCTGAAATAGAATAAAAAAATAAAAAACCAAAGAAATAGGACAAAATGTAAAATTTCTCCACAAAAATACATCTCAAAATAAAATATTCTGAGAAGTATAAAAATGGCCTAGAAAACTGAGAGGTTGTGTCAAGTTTTTGGATTGAAAGATTCAGTATTTATAGGTTTCAATTTTCTGCAAATTGATGTTCCTATTTAATGCAAATCCTGAACAAATTCCATCCGATATCTCAGTTTTTTTAAAAAATGGACAGTAGGTTTTAATATTAATGAAAATGTAAAGAGTCACAAATAACCAACTTTTGAAAAACAAAGTTCAAAGTCTTACATTGTTACCTAATTGAAGGAGTGTGGTATTGGAACCAAGGAAGCAAAAATATAAAATCCAGAAAAGAATGTTTACCTACACCAACACTTGACTGGGGCAAAGATGACATAGCATTATGGAGAAAGGATGGCCTCTCCAATAAATAATTCTGGGTTAATGGCATGTTCAGAAGGAAAAATGTTTCTTGCACAATTCAAACCACCCACAAAAATCACTTCTAGATGGATTACAGATATAAATTTGTGAGAGAAACTATAGTTTCTGGAAGATAAGAAAATAGTTTTACAGTTTATTAGAAGCCAAAGATTTCTTTGATAGGACACAAAATGCACTATTAGAAAATTATTGATAAATTGTATTACATTTGAATTTTATGAATTACAGTTATTTTTTAAGGTATATAAAAATTAAAAAGCTCTGTTTATTAAAGACATTCATTCAAAGGCAGGTAGGTAAAGAGGGAAAACATTTGCAGGACATACAACTGATAAAGGATTATGTTCAGAATATTTTTTGAAACTTTACACATTAAGAGAAAGACAATGTAGCAAGAAAAAATAGGCAAGACTTGAAGAGTCATCTCATTAAGTAAGCAATTGAAATGTCTATTAATCACATAAGGTATTCTACCTCAGTCATCAGGAACATGTGATTTAAAGCCACAATGTATTGATGGTCTGTTTATTGATGTGGGTGGTGATTACAAATATGTGTTCATTTTGTGAAAATTCAAATGGTACATTTATGATTTGTGCACTTTATATATTTCAACAGAAATGTTTATTTCTACAACGGATAAGTGGGTATAGTAATTAGGGGTATTTGGCTGGTAGAAGGCAGAAGAAAAAAGGTTGGATTGGTACTTAACCTCACATTTTCCATACTAGTCCCTTTTCCCATCCTTACTCTTTTCTCTTGAATACACTATTTATGTTGGAAGTGTTTTAGCAGAAGTGTCAGCTATGGCAACTGGGATCAGAGTTAAAGAAGCAGAATGGAGTTTACTTCCCCTCTCCACCCTTTGCCTTTCATTTCAATTCTACTTTACCTTCTGCATAATTAATACTAGAACAGAAGGAAATGGAGGATTCCAAGTGGGAGCTTAGAGTAGAAACACAAAACTTCTCTTCTGTCCAAACCTCATCAATTACTCTTGCTGCTAGATGAGCATTGGGAAAGATAAGAAACAGGGTTTTGATTTGAGGAGCCACAAGCCATTACAGGACCCACTGATATGAAGGGGGAAAGCTAGACAAGACCTGGTAATGGCAGTAAGGAAATGAAACACCTGTGAACACATCTGGGTTGTACCTAATGGAAACAGGATAGCCCAGTATTGAAGATCATGGGCATCAGAGACAAATAGACTGGTATATTAGTAAATCATGTATATTAGTAAATTACTGTGTGATTTCAGACAAGTTGCTCATTTTATTCTCCCTAAGCCTCAGTTTTCTCATACTTAGTTTGTATAAAATACCAATATCTATTTCATAAGGGTGTTGTGATTAAACAAAACATATTCACAGAGAAAGCTCAATGGTACCTATGGCAGACTAGGTGCTCAGCACATATTTACTATTAGTAGAACAATGATGATAATATTAGTGTTTCAGAAATGTGTATCTTTTTTTGGAGATTAATCCCTTCTCAGTTGCTTCATTTGCAAATATTTTCTCCCATTCTGAGAGTTATCTTTTCGTTTTGTCTATGGTTTCCTTTGCTGTGCAAAAGCTTTTAGGTTTAATTAGGTCCCATTTCTTTGTTTTTATTTTCATTACTCTAGGAGGTGGATCTAAAAAGATCTTGCTGTGATTTATGTCAAAGAGTGTTCTGTCTACATTTTCCTTCAAGAGTTAGTATCCAGCCTTACATTTAGTTCTTTAATCCATTTTGAGTTTATATATGATGTTAGGAAGTATTTTCATTTCATTTGTTTACATGTAGCTGTCCAGTTTTCCCAGCACCACTTATTGAAGAGACTGTCTTGTCTCCACTGCATACTCTTGTCCCCTTTGTCATAAACTAGGTGACCATGGGTGCATAAGGTTATCTCAGAACTTTACACTGATGTATATTTCTGTGTTTGTGCCAGTACAATATGGGTTTGATTATTAATTTCCAAATAATACAAACAGTTCATGCAGCTCAAAATTAAAAAAAAACAGTGAAAGATCTAAATAGACATTTCTCCAAAGAAGACATATAGATAGCCAAAAACCACATGAAGAGATGCTCAACTTCATTAATTACTAAAACAATGCAAATCAAAACTACCATGAGGTATCACTTCACACTGGTCAGAATGGTCATCATCAAAAAATCCACATACAATAAATGCTGGAGAAAAGGAACCCACCAACACTGTTGCTGGAAATGTAAACTGATACAGCCGCTAGGGAAAACAGTATGGTGATTACTTAAAAACCTAAAATAGAGCTATCCTATGCCCCCAGAAATCCCACTCCTGTCCATATAAACATAGAAAACCATAAGACACAAAAAGATACATGCAACCCAATTTTCATTGCAACACTGTTTACAATAACCAGGACATGGAAGCAACCTAAATGTCCACGAACAGAGGAATGGATACGGAGATGTGGTGCATACATAAAATAGACTATTACTGAGTCATAACAAAGAAAGAAAGGATGCCATTTGCAGCAACATGAAAGCCTAGAGATTGTCATACTGAGGGAAGTCAGTTCAGTTCAGTTCAGCTGCTCAGTCGTGTCCAACTCTTTGCAACCCCATGAATCGCAGCACACCAGGCCTCCCTGTCCATCACCATCTCCCAGAGTTCATTCAAACTCACGTCCATCAAGCCGGTGATGCCATCCAGCCATCTCATCCTCTGTTGTCCCCTTTTCCTCCTGCCCCCAAACCCTCCCAGCATCAGGGTCTTTTCCAATGAGTCAACTCTTCGCATGAGGTGGCCAAAGTACTGGAGTTTCAGCTTTAGCATCATTCCTTCCAAAGAACACCCAGGACTGATTTCCTTTAGAATGGACTGGTTGGATCTCCTTGCAGTCCAAGGGACTCTCAAGAGTCTTCTCTAGCATCACATTTCAAAAGTGTCAATTCTTCAGCGCTCAGCTTTCTTCACAGTCCAACTCTCACATCCATACATGACCACTGGAAAAACCATAGCCTTGACTAAACAGACCTTTGTTGGCAAAGTAATATCTCTGCTTTTGAATATGCTATCTAGGTTGGTCATAACTTTCCTTCCAAGGACTAAGCATCTTTTAATTTCATGGCTGCAATCACCATCTGCAGTGATTTTGGAGCCCAAAAAAATAAAGTCTGACACTGTTTCCCCATCTTTGGCTGCAAAGAATATAATCAGTCTGATTTCAGTGTTGACCATCTAGTGATGTCCATGTGTAGAGTCTTCTCTTGTGTTGTTGGAAGAGGGTGTTTGCTATGACCAGTGCATTCTCTTGGCAAAATTCTATTAGTCTTTGCCCTGCTTCATTCTGTATTCCAAAGCCAAATTTGCCTGTTACTCCAGGTGTTTCTTGACTTCCTACTTTTGCATTCCAGTCCCCTATAATGAAAAGGACATCTTTTTTGGGTGTTAGTTCTGAAAGGTCTTGTAGGTCTTCATAGAACCATTCAACTTCAGCTTCTTCAGTGTTACTGGTTGGGGGCACAGACATGGATTACTGTGATATTGAATGATTTGCCTTGGAAATGAACAGAGATCATTCTGTCGTTTTTGAGATTGCATCCAAGTACTGCATTTCAGACTCTTTCATTGACCATGATGGCCACTCCATTTCTTCTGAGGGATTCCTGGCCACAGTAGTAGATATAATGGTCATCTGAGTTAAATTCACCCATTCCAGTCCATTTTAGTTCACTGATTCCTAGAATGTCAATGTTCACTCTTGCCATCTCCTGTTTGACCACTTCCAATTTGCCTTTATTCATGGACCTAGCATTCCAGGTTCTTATGAAATATTGCTCTTTACAGCATCAGACCTTGCTTCTATCACCAGTCACATCCACAGCTGGGTATTGTTTTTGCTTTGGCTCCATCCCTTCATTCTTTCTAGAGTTATTTCTCCACTGATCTCCAGTAGTGTGTTGGGAACCTACTGACCTGGGGAGTTCCTCTTTCAGTATCCTATCATTTTGCCTTTTCATACTGTTCATGGGGTTCTCAAGGCAAGAATAGTGAAGTGGTTTGTCATTCCCTTCTCCAGTGGACCACATTCTGTCAGACCTCTCCACCATGACCTGCCTGTCCTGGGTGGCCCCACAGGCATGGCTTAGTTTCATTCAGTTAGACAAGGCAGTGGTCCTAGTGATTAGATTGACTAGTTTTCTACAAGTATGGTTTCAGTGTGTCTTCCCTCTGATACCCTCTTGCAACTCCTACCGTCTTACTTGGGTTTCTCTTACCTTGGGCATGGCATATCTCTTCATGGCTGCTCCAGCAAAGAGCAGCCTCTGCTCTTTACAACAAATACTGTGTGATACCACTTGTATGTGGAATCTAAAAAAAAAAGGATACAAATGAACTTTTCTACAAAATAGAAACAGAGTTACGGATGTAGAAAACAGTTTTATGGTTTCTGGTCGGGGGGATGGAGGGAGGGATAAATTGGGATATTAGGGTTGACATATATAATAAATACTATATATAAAACAGATAACTATTAAGGAACTACTATCTGTAATGCCAGGAGACCCAGATTCTATCCCTGGGTCAGGAAGATCCCCTGGAGAAGGAAATGGCAACCCACTCCAGAATGCTTGCCTGGGAAATTCCATGGACAGAGGAGCCTGGTGGGCTATAGGCCATGGAGTCAGAAAAGAGTTGGATACAACTTAGCGACTAAACACACACACACACACACACACACACACACACACACACACACACAACTGACTCACTTTGCTATATACCAGAAAACAACACAGTATTGTAAATCAACCATATTCCAATAAAATTTAAATAAAAAGAAACCTGTATCAGCAGTCTTCCATTTTAAGACCCTTTTCAATTAACTTAGCTCTAAGGCCAGAAAGTCTTCTTGGTTAAAATTAATTTTCAATCCTACCTAATAGAGTTCTCTTCAGTAGAACTATATATTCATGAGTTTCATAAAATATAACCTGTTCTAGGCATTCAGTAATAAGACAATTCCACTGATGGTAACTAATATTTCACCATTGAACACACCAAAGGCTTTATCAAAAGCCTGCCTGATCCTTTGCATTTTGACATCATTGCATATGCTGAAGTATTTCTTCTACCAGGCACTAAATTAAGCATTGATAATTCAGAGGTAAAAGATAAATTTGGTGTTCTCTGGTGAGATAGATAAACTAAGCCATGAATTCAATACTGGACGATAATGTCTTAAGACAGACAAAAGCACACAGGAAGAATATCCATAATTGACTAGCTGGATTGGGCAGAAAAATATTAAGGAAGGATGCCTGGAAAATGTGATGATGGCCAAGATGAGTCTTAACAGATGAGCAGGAATCAGCCACATTAGAACAAGGAGAGAGACTTTCTAGGGAGCTTGTGTGGAGGAAAAGTGGTGTGGAAGAACAGGTTGCATTTGGGAAATGCAAGTATTTCAACAAGGCAAGCTGCTTGCATTTTGCATGATGGATGCTTTAATTTTTTCAGATTTAATGTTTTACATCCAAAGTATTATGTGTCCATTTGTACAGTTAAAACTACATATGCTCTTATTGACCTATCATCAATAAAAGAGAATTGATAGCATATACATGATTTATGAGGCCAAACTAAATTCCATTGTGAGCAG
Organism: Ovis canadensis; assembly: GCF_042477335.2. NCBI lineage: Eukaryota > Metazoa > Chordata > Mammalia > Artiodactyla > Bovidae > Ovis > Ovis canadensis. Next base: position 36,552,997 of record NC_091250.1, on the reverse strand, counting down.
GAAGTGAAATGTTTTTAAGCCTTACTTTTGAATTTTGCCCAGTAACCACACTCCTAATCAGCTGAGATACCTTGGGAGGCTAGATGAGGAATATTTATATTGTACTTTAGGAAATGTAGCAGTTAGTACTTAGGCCCAGTCTGACAAGGTGGTATCATAGAAAACTTAATTCTGTCTTCCACAAAAATGATGCTGTTGGGAGAGTCAAGGAGCAAACCTAGGCTATGTTATTTCTGTCATTTTCTTGTTCTGTGACTCATTTTCATAAAGAACCAAGAAGCAATTTCATCTTGGGAAACTTTGAGTGATTTTAGGTACAAAAGTCATAGACTTCGGCTTGTTTTATTCTATGCACTCAAGGATTATGTGAACACCATCTGCTGCTGCTGCTGCTGCTGCTGCTGCTGCTGCTGCTGCTGCTGCTGCTGCTGCGTCACTTCAGTCGTATCCGACTCTGTGTGACCCCATAGACGGCAGCCCACCAGGCTCCCCCGTCCCTGGGATTCTCCAGGCAAGAACACTGGAGTGGGTTGCCATTTCCTTCTCTAATGCATGAAAGTGAAAAGTGAAAGGGAAGTCACTCAGTCGTGTCCGACTCTTCACGACCCCATGGGCTGCAGCCTACCAGGCTCCTCTGTCCATGGGATTTTCCAGGCAAGAGTACTGGAGTGGGGTGCCATCGCCTTCTCTAGAAAATGATAAACTTTATTCCATTCAAACATCATTCAGCTGGAGTAATTCCTACCTGTTTTTCAAATCTGAGCAACTGAATCCTAAGTGTAATTCTTAGTGTGAGTTTACCCAATTTTAAAACTCTCTTTATACATACCTACATTTTAGACCCCCTTTTCAGAATGTTTTTTCTTAAATCCTTAAAATTATACTTGAGAATGAATAGTTCCACTACACAGAATACAAAACTATAAAAACTGTATACAACTTTGGAGTAGGAAATGGCAACCCACTCCAGTATTCTTGCTTGAAAAATCCCACAGACAGAGAAGCCTGGTGGGCCACAGTCTATGGGGTTACAAAGAGTTGGACATGACTGAGTGACTGGGCATCCACACATATACAACTTACTAGGATTGAGAGATTTTCAAAAATCACTTAGCTAGATATTCAAGAACTATGACTAGAATGCAGAGTGATTCTGCATTAACTTCCAGACCGTCTGTATTAGAAACCTGTATCTCTAAACCAGTCTTGTCTGAATGCTTACATTCTGGGCCTGTTTGTGTGTGCCATGCCAAACTGTACTGAGCGGTGCCTAATTTCAGTCACTCTAGTGATAAGATCCCAAACTTCCGATTTCACCAACAGTGTTTCTATAGTTCTATGCCTGGTCCATGTCATTCTGAAATACAAGGTGTACTTTATTTCAATATGTTCTGCAAAATACCAATTATAGCTGCTTATTTCCTGGGGATGGCACCTCTTGTGCATTTTCTAATCTCTTCTGTGGCATTGAGTATGTGTTTACATAAGCACCTGATTTTTGGCAGAGAGACAGCACCAGATTGGCAGTATAGCACCTGAAAACAGCTCCTCTCTGTCAAAAATTTTGGACTCCATGATGCTTCATATGTAACACTATCAAAGATACATTTTCATCACATCCCTTCTCACTCCAAACTCTGCTATGTAATAATTCAAAGTTTTAATGTCTAAACTTTCATGCCTGCTAAACAGAATTCACTATACCTGTATAAACTCTGTATTTACTAATTGAAGATAAAGCAAGTAGATACCATATCTCGTAAGAAAATTATATAAATCAATAAAAGCTTTAAATTGCAAAGTTTCCCAAATTAGAACAAAATGGATATGCTATAAATCTAGTAAGACATCTTGTATAGTTTACTTCAGCAACTTTGAGAAAGGTGCTGCTGCTGCTGCTGCTGCTGCTAGTCACTTCTGTTGTGTCCGACTCTGTGCACCCCGATAGACAGCAGCCCACCAGGCTCCCCCGACCCTGGGATTCTCCAGGCCAGAGCACTGGAGTGGGTTGCTCTTTCCTTCTCCAGTGCATGAAAGTGAAAGTGAAGCCCCTCAGTCTTGTCCGACTCTCAGCAACTCCATGGACTGCAGCCCACAAGGCTCCTCTGTTCACGAGAAAGGTGAATGTGCATGAATTGTGTATTAACGATGTTTGATTTTTTTATTCCATTAGTGAAATCTGTGACTTATATGATCCTAATTATAGCCCTAATCTACATTTGGACTGTCAAAATATCTTTCTCATTTCATTTTTGTTTTAAAATGGAAAGGAGACCTTTTAACACTGTAAATCCCTTTAAGCATAGTGAGGATAATTTGCATTGTTTACTTCTATTACCCTCAACAACTGTATTTCTGTTTAGCCTCTATTTCTTATTCACTTTCACCTTATCTCTTTTGATTAAAAAACTTATAAGAATTTATAAATGATAACTATATAGTATTCAAAACAATTGTCTAAAAAATGCACAATTAGCATCTGTATCTCTAGTCAGACAATTTTAAGTATGCACAATGATAGCTGTTATCTACATAACCAAATCATAAGATTCATCGCTTTTAAGACCCTGCAAAATGCAAATGCATTAATAATTTATTTATATGTCCTCTATTTTGCTATGATTCTTTTTTTGGGGGGATACCTACTTTATACTGCTTAAATCCTGTATGTGTGGATATAAACCAGAATAAAAGGAGGGAGAAGATATAAATGTAGATAGATGCTCCTTTAGTCCACAGCAAAAGGCCAGTTTCATGTCTTTTCAGGAAGGGAGCAAGAGCTAGGCCACAAAATCTGATCCACAGCCATCCTCCCATCCAGCCATCCTCCCACCCAGCCATCCTCCCACCCTCCCACCCTCCCAGAACGTGATATACTAAAGTAGGTTCAGGGAGTGAACAGAACATGTCTGTGTTTCGCTTTCAAATCACAAATTTTGCTATTTTGTAGTTACAGAGGTAATCAGTACAGCTGAGCATAACTTCAGGAAGGGTGGCATAAAGTGTTTAAAAACTCACTTTCTAGTCTGTATTAATGTCTATAAGAATATGTATGAAGAGACAGGAAGTAACTTACCTTTCCTTCCTTCCTGAAGAACTGGCTCAAGGAGAAAAGGTAAAACATATAACTTGGAGCGTTCTGAAAATCTTTCTACTCTGGCCAAACACACAATAAATAAGTCTTGTAATACAGTTTTCACTTTAGGGCTTCTTTAACTCGTAAGAGCCTCTTCTTAACAGCACACTTTCTTTTATCTTAGTTTTCTATGACTAGCCTTCTTTCTTAGTCTAACTTCAAGTCTGTAGAATAAACCATCAAAAATACTGGAGTAAACCCCTGAAGCAAGGCCCTCTTTACTATAGGACACGTCTCTCTGGCCAACTCGGGGGTACTTGATGGCCAGATCTACGTCTCCATCCAGCCTCAGCCCTTGGTCTTCCCAGCCCTGCACACAGGCATGTGCACACCCTGGCCTGCTTGATCAAGTTCCATTCACACCTATGGCAATAGCCACTCTAAGACCAAAGAATATGGTACATCCTGGACCAGGTCTTGAAGAAAGGAGTCTCACGGGACCTGGAAGATGACTTGGATTGAGCATGAAAGTCTGAGCATGAAAGTCCTGGGTCCTGTGTAGTGGAATGTGATTTTAAAAAGTAGTGCGCACAGCAAAGGAAACCATAAGTGAGACAAAAGTCACCTTATAGAACAGGAGAAAATATTTGCAAACTATGCAAATAAACAAGGGCTTAAATTCCAAAATATACAAACAAGTCATATAACTCAACAATAACAAAACAATGCAATCAAAAACTAGGCAGAAGACCTAAAATATCCAGAGGAATGGATAAAGACATTTCTCCAAAGAAGCAATACAGATAGCCATAGGCACATGAAAAGATACACAACATTGGTAATTATTAGAGAAATGCAAATCAAAACTACAATGAGGTACCACCTCACACTGGTCAGAACGGCAATCATCAAAATAATCTACAAATAACAAGTGCTGGAAAGGGTGAGGAGAAAAGCGAACCCTCCTACACTGTTGGCGGGGATGTAAACTGGTGCTGCCATTATCGAGAACAGCATGGAGGTTCCTCAGAAAACTAAACGTAGAATTAGTATATGATCCAGTAATCCCACTCCTGGGCATATATCCAGACAAAACTGTTAATTCAACAAGATACATGCACCTGTATTTTCATAGCAGCACTATTTACAAGAGCCAAGACATGTAAACAACCCAAAGGTTCATCAACAGAGGAATGGATAAAGAAAACGTGGTGTGTATACAGACACACACACACACACACACATATACATACATACAATGGAATACTACTCAGCCATTCAGCCATTGAAAAGAATGAAATCATGCCATTTGCAGCAACACAGATGCAACTAGAGATTATCATACTAAGTGACATAAGCCAGAAAGAAAAAGACAAATACCATAAGACATCGCTTATATATGGAATCTAAAATATGACACAAAGGAAGCTATCTACGAAAGAGACTCACAGAGACAGAGAACAGACATGCATTTGCCAAGTGGGAGGAGTTTAAGTGAGGCATGGAGTGGGAGGTTGGAGTTAGCAGAGATAAGCTACTGTATATAGAAGGAATGACAACAAGGCCCTACTGTATAGGACAGGGAACAATATTCAATATCCTGTGATGAACCATAATGGAAAAGAATATGAAAAAAGAATGGCTGTGATCCAAAAATCTGCAAGCAATAAATGCTGGAGAGGGTGTGGAGAAAAGGGAACCCTCCTACACTGTTGGTGGGAATGCAAACTAGTACAGCCACTATGGAGAACAGTGTGGAGATTCCTTTAAAAATTGCAAATAGAACTACCGTATGACCCAGCAATCCCACTGCTGGGCATACACACCGAGGAAACCAGAATTGAAAGAGACACATGTACCCCAATGTTCATCACAGCACTGTTTATAATAGCCAGGACATGGAAACAACCTAGATGTCCATCAGCAGATGAATGGATAAGAAAGCTGTGGTACATATACACAATGGAGTATTACTCAGCCGTTAAAAAGAATTCATTTGAATCAGTTCTGATGAGATGGATGAAACTGGAGCCGATTATACAGAGTGAAGGAAGCCAGAAAGAAAAACACCAATACAGTACACTAACACATATATATGGAATTTAGAAAGATGGCAATGACGACCCTGTATGCAAGACAGGGAAAGAGACACAGATGTGTATAGCGGACTTTTGGACTCAGAGGGAGAGGGAGAGGGTGGGATGATTTGGGAGAATGGCATTCTAACATGTATACTATTATGTAAGAATTGAATCGCCAGTCTATGTCTGACGCAGGATACAGCATGCTTGGGGCTGGTGCATGGGGATGACCCAGAGAGATGTTATGGGGAGGGAGGTGGGAGGGGGTTTCATTTTTGGGAACGCATGTAAGAATTAAAGATTTTAAAATTAAAAAAATAAAAAGCTAAAAATAAAAAGATTAAAATTAAAAAAAGAATATTTCAAATAAAAAAAAGAAAAAAAAAAGAAAAAAGAATGTAGATATATGTATATATGAGTCACTTTGCTGTACAGCAGAAATGAACATGACATTGTAAATCAACTACACTTCAATTTAAAAAAAAAGAAGTGAAAACACATACACACAGAAAGAAAGTAGTAGACAGGTGTAAGTGAGCACATCCCCTTGGCCTCACGGGCTCTGATCCCCTAGGTGAGGCCAGCAGAGGAGCAGATTAAGGCCCTCTAAGTGCAGGGCTCAGGACTGGGCCCCAGTGTCCCAGGTCACAAGGTATTACTCAGGAGAAGCCTGCTGGATACACATTAGAGAATAATCAATATTGCAAATAGGATTATTCCCAGCTATGAAGGACAATACCAGGCCTCCCATATTTAATTATAAATGTGGACTCAGAAAGGCAAATATGTATTTCATAAGCAATAATAAGCTAAAGAAAAAATTTTAGTAAGACAGTCAAAGAAAAAAGTGGTCCTTTCATGAGAATGAAAGTGCTCTGAGAATTTTAAGCTAGTATTTACTCACTCGGTGATTATTTTATAGCATATCTATTATGTCTCAAATGCTGTCCTAGGTACTAGAGATACAGGAATGAAGAAATGTGACCAAGTTCCTGTCCCCGTGCAGTTTACATTCTAATGGGAGAGACACTTAAAAAGTATTTTTAAAATAATTGTGTGTATAGTTGAAGTAATTGGAAATATTGGTAAGTAACAGTGAGATGAGGTTGGAGGTAAGAGTGTTCAAAACCTTGTAGACCATGGTAAAGATACAGGTTTTATTCCAGGAGAAATAAGTCATTAAAGGATTTTAGGCAGGAACGTTACATGATGTGCTTCACATTTTTGAAAAGACTGCTTTGGCAGTAAGGGGAGAGAGGCAGGGTGGCAGAGGGAGACAGGAGGCTGTAGTATACCCCTTGCAGAATGAGAGTCAAGAATGTCATCATAGAAGCTAGAGCACAACAATCTATTCAGGAGTGTTACTAAGACAACACAGCACAATTTTGGATGTTGCCATTTGAAGGCCCAGATCTTAAACATCCCTGTGAACATTTCAGAATTGTGTTGGTACACTGTGGGAGGAAAAGGTGTTTGTGGGAAGAAAGGCCAAGAACAAGATAGCCTTCCTTTTCACCTCTGCCAATATGGCTTGTCAGCTGGGAAAGTGACAGGATTAAAGGGGTACAACCTAGTGAGTCGAACAGATTTAAACCAAGCTTCTGTGTAAAGAATTCCTAGGATTGCACTTTCAATCCCACCTAAAACAGGTGTGTTGGGACACAGATTTCAACCAAATAAACAGAGAAAGTTAGGATGAGAAGAACAATGCCCAAAGTCGAATGTGCACGTTGTTTCAGGTCTAGTTGATCCCAGGGACCCTTAAATTTTTATGCTTCAACACCTGTCCCTCTCACCATCTCTCTATTTACCTTCTTGCTTTTGTTTTTTTCCCTGAATCTGTGATGCTGTCTGTTTTAACCTGGTGTATCTTGGGTCACTGCTTCAGTTTCACTAGAGCTCTTTGCAAAGTACTTTGGCTTTTCCATGAAATCCCCACCTGGGCCTTCTCTTTTCCCTTTTCTTCTATTTAAATACAGACACTGCTGTTAAATTGTTTGTTAATTCAACTAGAGGCAGTAAATGAAGCCCAGGAAACAAACTACAAGCTGCCTTGTTTCAGCAAATTCTCCTGATAGCTTTCTCAACTCTGGAAAAGTGTCACCTTCAACCAAGTATGCTACTACACGTACAAAAGGGTACCACCACAGCAGCTATCTGAGAATGTGACAGTGAGAAAATATACTACTTCCAGTTACTGGGAAAAATAATTATTAACCCCATAACCACCATCGACAGCATAATATACTCTGGGGGTATGGCAGTAAATGATCCGGTGTCTGCTCTCATCCCTCATGCCCTGAGAAAACAGCCTCATTAATTCCAGAAGGCCCCATTAAAAGCATGGCAATGCTCTGAAACCTTGTTTTCTCACCCATTAACCACAGCGCCCTGACCACAAGATGGTCTTTTTCATGTAGGGTTACATGACACCACTCTGACATGCCCAAACATAGCTCGCGTAGTATAATAAGAAACTGCTGGCTTTGGCCAAATGAGACTTCGCTGCTTCCAGTCTAAGTGACATTCTTTCTTGTCACTGGAGAGTCAGGATCTAGTTGGGGAACAACAACAACAACAACAACAACAACAAAGAACTTACATGAAATAATCACTGAACAATCCCAGGCAACATAAAAATAAGATCTATTTGTCCGTTAACTTTGGCTATGAGATGGATGTCTCAAATAACCTTTTATTCATGCTAGGCTCATCACACAATGCTAATCAAGTTGAAACATTTCAAAGACTATTTGAATCCTTTAGATCAAGTCCCCATTTTTTAATTTCCCTTGAGAAAAGTCTAGAAAGATGTTGCTAGCAAAGCTCTCAGGACAGTTGTAGACCAGACATGCATTACTTGATATGCTGTTCTTCCAAAAACAACCTTGATTCACCATGGGTAAGTGGACACAAACGCAACTAGCTTAGGAAGTGAAATTTTGAAATTAGGTATGATCGTTGCCAATAAATCTTTTTTGGAAACTTAATTCCTAACATAACCCTCTCACAAAGCATCTTTCACAAAGATGCTATAGACAGAGACGCAAAGGGAGGCATACATACAGATGCATAGAAATGAATTAGATACAGATATAGGTGCTTGCTCAGTCTGACGCAAAGAGCCAACTCACTGGAAAAGACCCTGCTGCTGGGAAAGATTGAGGGCAGGAGGAGAAGGGGGCAACCGAGGATGAGATGGTTGGATGGCATCATCGACTCAATGGGCATGAGTTTGAGTAAACTCCGGGAGATAGTGAAGGACAGGGAAGCCTGGTGTGCTGCAGTCCATAGGGGTGCAAAGAGTCAGAGATGACTGAGCAAATAACAAAAATAGGTGCTTACCCAATGGGCAAAGCTTTCAAGCTTCAGGAGGGAATAGAAGAAATATTCCCTGCCAATTCTGGGAGGGAAAACAGGCATTAAGTAAATAACATACAATTACATATGTAATTAATATTATATGTGCCTTGAAGAAATTCAAGTGCTTTGAAAACATATATTGGTGTTTGATCTAGTCTTGGGGACCTGAATTAGCTGTTAGGATTGAGTTTTGGCACCGATCAATTAACTTCTCATCGTTTCCCTGAAGTATTCCGCCTCCCTGCCTGGCAGTGGCTCCTCTAACTGACATACTGGCTACAGACGCACTTGGCCAGTCCTCTGTAGGACTTTCTCACACCATCTTCTGAACAACTGTGAGAGACTGGTCGCCAGAGGAAATACAGTCAGGGCCACGGGCCTCATGCTGCACATTGTTAGTTTACCTGACTTGGAAGGATCCACCAAGACCTCACAGGTTACCCACCATGATAAGGACACTCACCCCTACAGAGCTCTGTCCATCCCCTAAAATCTGACCCAATCTTCCTCTCCTCTGTACCACCCTAGATCCCTGCCTGTTGCCTTCTAGAACCAAGTCTGTTACCAGCTAAGCCCTGTATATTTAGCCTCTGCTGAGCATCCTGAGTACTCTTTTGCTGTCATTGAAACATGACCCTCCCCAGGTCAAAACCTTCTCTGAAGCCTTCTCAAGTGGCAACTTTTTTCTCTCCGACAACTTATGTCTTGCTGGACTTTGCTCTTTATTGCTGATTCCTGGATGCTACCTGATAAATACATGCCCCCACACACACACACTGAAACTCGCACCTCTCAGTGTATTCCACGAGCTAATAACACTTATATATTGATTATTCTTTGCCAGACACACACACACACACACACACACACACACACACACACTCTGAAACTCGCACCTCTCAGTGTATTCCACAAACTAATAACACTTATATATTGATTATTCTTTGCCAGACATTGATCTGATTTAATCCTAACAACAAAGCTGTGAGTTATGTATATTGCTCTCCTTAGTTTATCGATGCATTTGAGCTGACTGGGATGATCAGTTAGTAGCCTACAGTCAAATGGCTAGGAAATGTTAGAGCCAGGATTCGAACCCCAGCTGTTGGACTCCAGAGTCCATTCTCTAAATAACTCTGTCATGTTTCCTCCCTTCATTTGGTGCCATTATCTTCATCTTTCCAGCCACTGCCTCTCATTCGGTGAAGATTTTAACTCTTGGCTCATTGGGTTTTTTCCTCCCATTGCTGGTGATTGCAGAAGATACAGGAAAGATCCCGTCAGTCTCCAGGCCTCGTGGTTCCTTGATGCTGTTCCCTCTGCCGTGTAGCTCCTTGAGTCCCCACTAGATCTTGTCATTACCAACAATTGCCCCATCTTCCAAATCTTTCAGATACCCCACAGTGTGATCTCTAGCTCTCGTATTCCACTCCAGAGCTCCAGGACCTCCACTGCCACACTTTCCAGTCACACCTTGTCCTTACTTTCTCCTTATCTGCTTGGATCCCAGGCATTATTATTACAATTGCTCCATTGCGTATACCCTCTGTTTCCTTGGTCTTTTCTTCCTCAATCTTTCTTGCTTGACCAATTTTATCCCAGTTGAATCTAGTTTTTCCCTTCCAAGCCTGTACAGTTGAACCCGAAGGAAATAAAAATGCAGTCAGGCTTACTTTAAATTTATGAAGGCAAACCTCAGCACTGTCTACATTTTACTAATCAGTTCTACCAATTCAGGATAACGATTTCATTGACTCTCCTCCGTTCACAAACCTGATGTTTCACCTACTTAATCCTGCATAGGTGATAATTCTGCTGCTTGTTTCCTGAGCAATAAGAATCCATAAAAAGGACCATCTTCAAACCATCATTCGCAAACCTCTAGCCTGCCTGCATCTCAGCACACTACTCTATTTCTATTCCTTTCAAAAGGCATGGCAATCTAAGGGCACCTCCAGCCACATTTTTTCTATTTCACAACATAATTAACTCTCAGTATCATTTAGAAATACAACTATGTTGCCTAAAAGTTTAAACAAAATAAAACCAAATGAACCTACATCCAGTTTTTTTTTTTTTCAATTTTCAGCTTAGTTACTATTTTCCTCTCAGGATCTCTCCCAGTAGTTAAAAGTAATTGTACACCTATCAACACAATTGATTGCAAGAATAAGTAATAGATGTAACATCTTCACTTTCTTATTGGATTCCCATAATGATTCTGCATTCTCAGCATATTGAGCTTCTAAATTACTAATCATGTACCTAGTCCAAAACCACATCCATAATGTACAACGTATAATATAGAGAGCAAAAACTATACCCTGGTGTCCAGTGTTTCTGGTGGTAAAACAAACCAGAAGAGGAAAGCTTGAGCTGTCTGTACATGTCACCCAAGATTAAAAGATGAAAACAGCATTTAGGAATTCTTGTAAAGGGAAATTAAGCAAACTTTTATGTGTTTACCTTCTGAATAGTTGGGTCTGATCAATAACAATTTGTTTCATTTATCCACCCGTTTCTTATAGAAGGAGGCATTCGTGTAGTTATTCTAGAATAATGGTTCATGGCTATTTAAATTAATATTAACACCAGTGTGTGATCAGACCACCCAAGATGGCTGTTGGCTTGCTCTCTGTACATCACCTGCCCGACCTTCACTTTCACCTTCACCCCACTCACTGACCTCTTCAATGTAGAGCCTAATCAGCTAATAACCTACGCACTTGCCCCCACTACCCAGTGATTGTTTTAGTCTTTAGACCAGAGTGATAGTTTAACAAAGGGAAGAATTCTGCCCAGAGTGAAGGCACTTAGCCTGAGGGTCTAGAAGGGCCCTTTCCCCTCTGTGGGTTTCTCTGGTAACTAATGAGTCAAATGGATGTAATTCCCCCTATAACTAGAAATGGCCCCTTCCCTCTGGGAGGGAAGATTGCTGCTATGTCCATCCAGCCTGCCTGCCTTCTGCAGTTGCTGGAATGGTGTCATTCCAGGACCCTCGTGCATCTGACACATAAGATCTCCTTTCAACTAAACTATTGATTTCTCTGTTGATGACTCTGGGCTCTTTTCACAGTCTTGAGGCTGAGCAAGTACAGAGCTTGCAGGCCTGTGTGGTACAGCCCAACAAGTAGCTTTATAGTTCAGTATTCAAATATAATACTTGCTTTAAACACTCAGTCTTAGTCATGTCAGAGTATCGGAGAGATGGATGAGACACCTTGGTTGAAGTAACTTTGGTTACTTAGATTGGAAAACTTGATATCAATGTTTATTATTTTTCCTTTTCACCTCTCATAACATCAACAGACTGGACCCCTGCTAGTGTAGGCTGTGCTGTCCTTAGGAAGCTTACAAGAAACATAGTGTACTTGGGGAGATATGACATATACATAAAAGCTCAGATGAATGCCTTGAGATTATTTACACTAAGTGGCAAATAAGTATATTCCAAATGGAGGGATCTGGCATGAATTACGCATGTGCCATCAGTTGTCAAACTCCTTTCCCTTTATTCTTCAAAACATCTTATTAACAAGTTTAAATCTTATTTTACTCTTTTAATTACCCATGTCTTGACTTATCACACAAAGATGACTACAGCCATTTCCTAGCAAGCCTCTTTATCTTCCAATTCTTGCTAACATTCCATGCTAATATACATCTCCCAAATCATTGTTTTTGTTACTCCCTGCTCCCTAGATCAGGGAAGCACCCTAGATCTCCCTACTTCAAAAATTATGCAGTCTTAGTTACTTTTCTTGAGGTTTAGGGCATGTCAAAATCTGGTCACATCCTTATTTCCCATGAGGTCCCCCCTCCTCAGTCTAATAAGGTCAGTATCCTCATAGCATGTGAAAGCCTTTGGCTTCTGAGCCTTCATAACTGTCTTTTTCCTCACCTAATCAGCGTTCTTCACCACTTCTGCTTCTTAAATTTCAGCCTGTCCTTCAAGACCCAGCCAAGACCCACTATCTCAATGTTAGCTTCGCACCCTTGCCTCGCCTCTTCTCTATGCTCCTGTGACATCGTGGCCTGTACTACATAGATGACTGCATGGCCACCAACTTACTGAAAAGCTCATTCGTCCATTTTGGCTCTCCCAATTATTAATTCTTAAGAGGCAGAAACTGAGTTTTATACAGATTTCACAGCACCTGTCTAGTAATGAATGCATAGCAGCAATTTATTAGACACTTAGAATGTTTATAAACTCTCTCTTTGCTGATTTATATTTCCTAATATATATACACATATATTTAAATAAATTAGTATAAAAACAGATCTTTTCTTTAATATGATTTCAGTATATTATTACACAGGAGTGTGCATGTAGTATAGAGCCTCTATTTAAAGGATGTTTCTGGAATTCAAAAGAATCTAACAGGTATTTGAAGTGATACTTTCTCTTCTTGTTTTTCTGTACTGAGACTCTCAGCGATATCCTGAATTCAGCACTAAGAGCAAAAACATAGGGAAGCTTATTGGCCTCTGGATAACAAAAAACGTACTACACTGAGAACTTATTTACTTTGTGTCTTAGACAAAGACAGACAAGTAAGATTTTCTCTATCATCGTGCCTAGCACAGGCCTGGGGGTGCAAGTGCTCAATAACTTCTTGCTAATTGATTGAATTTTTGATAATTCATGCCATAGAAGTTTCCATTTCTGAAATATGCTCGTAATATCTTCAGGAATTAGATCTAGATGGTATTTCCCAAGGCAATCCCTCATTCTAACTTCGAGAAGTGATGTGATTAATGGGAAAGTGATATTCTAATTTCCCATTTTTAGATTTTACTATTACCTTGAGAGGTAGCAGGTCAAGAGTCTTGCTGTCACACTTCCAGTAGTTTTCTTGGCATGGCAAAAAGTTTTAGAGCTAGAAACAGTTTTAGAAACTCTGTATTTTAATCCATTCATTCTTCAGGTGAGAATACAGATTCAGAGAAAACTTCAGGTGATACAGGAAAGCCAAGGCAGGAATTAAGGTCTCTTGATCCAGCAACTTCCTCATCTTCATATAAATAACAAAGGACAGAAAAATGCCATCACATCCTGGGACTTAATAGAACTTCACAGATGCAGGCTTGAAAATCAGTTATCTAAGAGATCTTAAAGTTCATCTCAAAAACAATACAAAGTGAAATTAAAAACACTGTAGGTCTTTTGGTTAGCTGCACATTCTCAAAGTTGCACCTGCTTAAACAACAGTGAATTCAAGCTAAGACTGTTTTAACAGAGGAGCAGTTCACTATTCTTTTTCTTAGCACTTCCAATAATTAGCAAATGACTCTTTCGATGATGGAATGCCTCCTTCTAAACATTAGGAACGTTCTTTGAAAGGATAACTCTCAGTGTCTTATATGGAGTCAAAATTTGCCTTCTCACAACTCTGCAGCAATAGTCCTAGCCTTGAATTCTCTAACAGTAACAACAATCCACTCTCCCTTCCTTGGAGCGGATGTTTCTAAACAACACATATAACCCTTAAGATTGCCTCTTCTCCAGTTCTTTTAAACTTTCTTCATATGGCATGGCCTCCCTCTCTTCTGACAATAATCTTAGCATTTTGCCCTTGGAGTTGTTAGAATGATTTCTGTTAAAGGCGATTAAAAAAGTAAATAAAAACAGCTCAATTTTCTTAAACAACAGCTAAAAACTCCAGCCTCAGGACAATTTAGGCATAGTTTGGTCAGAGCTCTAAGTCCATTTTCCATTCACTGCCTTGCTCTTCTCTACCTTTATCTCTGTGTGTTTGTGAACTTCCTCCTCAGACTGATGACTTCCCTCATAGTCGTTGGATGCCTGCCAGCAGCAATTAGTGCTGCCTGATGCCTCATTCAGCAGGAAGGCAGGTTGCTTCCCATTAACTGCTGGGAAAAAGAAAACACTGAGATTTACATCAATTGGCCACCCCTGAGCCAATCCCTAAAATCAGGCGAACTCCAAACACTGATAAGCTTAGGCTTGGATTAATTAAACCAATTACAGTGCAAAGGGGGAGATGAAATTTTCCTGATTGGCCTTCACTGGGCATAGCTTACCCTTGAAGCTGGACTGAGGTCAAGTCCACTCAGACCTTACTGCTGGTATCAACAAGGCAGGTAGAATGGACATTGAGGAAATAGCTGTATCTTCTGTCTACCATGCATCTATAACCGTATGTGATACTCAGATGAGTTTGACCAAAGTCCAAGTTCAGTGAAATATTCGTAATCAGTCTTATTGCTGCTCACCTCATTTTGGAAACTGTTCCTCTGTTAATACAGTCTTAGCTTGAATTCACTGTCATTTAAGCAGGTGCAACTTTGGGATTTTGCAGTTAACCAAAGGACCTACAGTGTTTTTAATTTCACTTTGCATTGCTTTCAAGGTGAACTTTCAGATCACTTAGGTAACTGATTTTCAAGCCTGCATTTCTGTTGCTAAATCTCAAAGTCCTGATATTTTATGTGTTCTAAGACATTTTTGTTAATTGTTTCTATCAGTCAATATATAAGCTACCTACTTCCAGACTGATGCTGCTTCAGTTGGATTAGATTTAAAAATGTGACCAAAACAAGGCCATGGACAAAGCCTGAGAAAGAAACCTCCCTGCAGACTAACACCAAATTCCTAACTACACACAGTGTTCAACCAGTTACACATCCACCTACCCACTGGCATAGTTCATAGTCCTACACCAGTCTACAATGACATCCCGAGTAATTTCATCAAGAGAGGGTGGGATGATTTGGGAGAATGGCATTGAAACATGTATACTATCATGTAAGAATCGAATCGCCAGTCTATGTCCGATGCAGAATACAGCATGCTTGGGGCTGGTGCATGGGGATGATCCAGAGGGATGTTGTGGGGAGGGAGGTGGGAGGGGGGTTCATGTTTGGGAACGCATGTACACCCGTGGTGGATTCATGTCAATGTATGGCAAAACCAATACTGTATTGTAAAGTAAAATAAAGTAAAAATAAAAATTTTTTTAAAAAAGCCTAACTTAGATACAAATAGTGCAAACTCCCAACCTCCTGAAATCTCCCAGGTACCTCAGCCTATGGAAAACTAAATAAAACTAATTTGGCAGAAATATTTTTATTACTTTCAGACTGAATCCTACAGGTAGTTACATTATTTTCCAAATATTCACAATTCCCTGTTAGAGTAATCAAGTCTAGAATGCTAAATATTAAAGATTGACACTGCTGATCTAAGAGTTTCTAGAATCTTCCATTTTACCCTTGGAGAGAACTGGTATGACATTCACTCAGATCACATCTCCTGGCACCACTCTCTTCCTCCATGATTTCTGCAGATTGCTGCCAATCACTCTATGATTACATCTGTAAGCCCTTTCAACACCTTGGGATGTAATTTGTCTGTGGCTACAAACTAGAATTAATTTAAAATGTCTGGGTGGCTTTAGATAATCTTTTTTTTTTTTTTTTCTGGGACTGCAATTCACATTTAATGGTGTTTTTCTCTTCATCCTAGTTTGATGATAACTTTTCCATAATGACAAGGACAGATGCAAAAATAGGAGTGGAATGATTCTGCCTCCTGTCTGTATTTGCTAGCATCTCACCATCTTTTCTAAGCAGTGGGGAGATCTATTATATATTCATAATTATGATTCCTAGCCTTTACATAAGTCCTCTTCATTGGGAACAGTCTTCTTGTACTCAACCTTCTTGTTATCTTTTATTCATCCATCAGACTTTAGAGATAATCTCCCTGAGAAGACTTCACTGATCCTCCAAATCTAAAGTAAGCACCTCTCCTACATCCTGCATTTCTTCATGTTACCCTTCTGTGAAATTTAGCACAGTATACTATAACTCCCTGTTATCATATTAGCATTCCCCATTTAACTGTAAGATGTTAGAAGGTAGCATCTTATTATTTTAACACCTTATTATTTTTTTCCTACAGAGATTTTTATCGTGCTTGGCACCTAAGAGTTACATAATATTAACAATTATTAATTTAAAATGTAAATGTCCTTCCTGTTAATTTTAGTATTTTCCAATTCTTATATTTTCCCCAAGATTTCTTTTATGATCTCATTGCCATGAACAAGTTTCCTTGATGATCAGAACTAAATCCAGAGTAACAAGTTTTTCAGAGCTTTGCCCAATAAAAGGGTACTTGTTGGGCCTCTCTTTATCAAAAAAATATTTCTTATGGAAAGAGAAAGGAAAAAATCTATTATCCATACCTAGTCAATCAGAAAGTATGACTTATTATAAATTCCTTTTTGAGGCATGTGAAGTATATCCTTATAAATGGGAACAAATGAAAACAAAAGTAAGGTAACCATTTTTGCAAAGACTAAGATGAAACAAATCCTGGTTTAGAATTTTCTAAAACACTTTTCAGACATTAAGACAAATTTAGTATTTCAAAACCTTGAAAACTACATTCTTTTAAACCAAATGTTCTTAGTAAATTTTACATAGTCTTTAGTTTTCCTCTTGTATCAAGGGTATTTCTTACTGATACACTTTTCTTACAACAATAAACATTCTTAGCTTATCCAATTTGTCACCTGTTTCCTAGTTTATAAAATTTTAAAGCTAATGGTATAACAAACCCAAATAATGATATTTCATATTTATAAGTGCATCCTGGGATGAATAAATAATGAAAATCCAGGCAGTTTCTATTAAAAGTGTAGGATCTGAATGTTTAAGAAGTTATCTACCAACAGGGAAGTGGAACAGTATTGACTTCATCTGATTTTATTAAAATTTAAGTAGATTTCAGTGAAGTGAAGTGAAGTGAAAGTCGCTCAGTCGTGTCCGACTCTCTGCAACCCCATGGACTATACAGTCTGTGGAATTCTCCAGGCCAGAATACTGGAGTGGGTAGCCTTTCCCTTCTTTAGGGGATCTTCCCAACTCAGGACTCGAACCCAGGTCTCCCATATTGCAGGCAGAATATCCTGTTTGGTCACTTTTCTTCTTTTAAGTCTGTTCAGCCCTGGCATGCAGTAGCTGTCTTGATTTATTGCCACAGATCACTTACTCCAGTCTTTCAAGCCTTCATTGGCTATATCTACATGCTGGCTGAAAACTTGCCTGACTATATTTTTCTATTGTACTCATCAGCCAAAGGCCATTTTCAAGCAACTGCAATTAACTGAGCCTCAGAAGTATGTTTCTGCGATTTGGGTTGAGAGAGAAAAACTGTTGCTGATTAGCACAATTGAAAGTTATGGTACAAACTATTATGCAGCAATTATTTTTTTTTTAATTTTCATTGGAGGCTAATTACTTTATAATATTGTAGTGGTTTTTGCCATGCATTGACATGAATCAGCCATGGGTATAAATGTGTTCTCCATCCTGAACCCCCCTCCCACCTCCCTCCCCATCCCATCCCTCAGGGTCATCCCAGTGCACCAGCCCTGAGCACCCTGTCTCATGCATCGAACCTGGCCTGGCGATCTATTTCACATATGATAATATACATGTTTCAGTGCTATTCTCTCAAATCATCCCACCCTCGCCTTCTCCCACAGAGCCCAAAAGTCTGTTCTTTACATCTGTGTCTCTTTTGCTGTCTCACATATAGGGTCATCGTTACCATCTTTCTAAATTCTATATATATGCATTAATATACTGTATTGGTGTTTTTCTTTCTGACTTACTTCACTCTGTATAATAGGCTCCAGTTTCATCCACCTCATTAGAACTGATTCAAATGCATTCTTTTTAATAGCTGAGTAATATTTCATTGTGTATATGTACCACAGCTTTCTTATCCATTTGTCTGCCGATGGACATCTAGGTTGTAAACAGCATCTGCAGCAATTCTTTAGCCAAGTGTAATGACAGATCCCAAGAGAGAAGATAAGTCATCTTTAATTTTTTAAGTATTATTAATATAGTTACAACCCATTTTGTACCTAGTGCTAATATAGCCACGAATTATCTGGACAACCTGGGGCAAATCAACCTCTCAATTTTTCCATTAGGCTCTTCCAAAATTGCAGTCTACAAAGTTTGTATTAGGGAGCCCACAAGTTATTTTTTATTATATAAAGCAAGCTCTTAGGAACCTTGTACATAACCACATTAAAGATTTGCATCTTTTACATCCAATATAGATTTTAATCCTTTTCATTGTGTCTATTACATCCATGAACTCTTAAATTTTTTCACAAAGGATCTTTATTACTTTCATCATTTTTCATCACCTTGTAGCTTTGATCCTATTTGTAACTTTCCTCTGGCCTAAAATCTCAATTGATCTTTGAAGAAAACCAATAAAAATTTTATACATGGGTACAACCTAATATAAGCTCAATTTTGCTTTATTTAAAACAACATTTGCCTCAACAATTTATTTATAATTATAGAATCTGAAGATGAAATGTAAGTCTTCCCTCTAGGACAAGAGGTTCTAACTAAATGAAGAAAATGTTGAAAGTTTTCTATACTTCTTTTACTTACGTCAAATTATTAGTCCTTTTTCAAAAAACAGTTTTCTCATTTTTGGAAGTTATGAATGAAAAAAATTAGTGCTCCTTATTCTAACTTGACCCTAGATACGTTCCTGAATACATAACTGTACTCACTATTTGTTATTATAGCTGAGCAGGTAATAGGCTCCAATTTTGTTGTAATTTACCTATATTCTCTGTTATAAGGCCTTCATTAAACTATTTTCTGTTTCTTTTTCTGAAATTCAGAATTTATTTCCTTGTATGTCTGATTTTTTTTTGCTACATTCTAGACTTTGTATTTGAAAAATTATTCTGAAAATATTTTGAAGACTACAAAAATAGTGGCCTTCCCAAGTGGCACAGGTGGTAAAGAACATGCCTGCCAATTCAGGAGCTGCAGGAGACTTGAGTTTGATCCCTGGGTAGGAAAGATCCCCTAGAGGAGGAAATTACAACCCACTCCAGTGTTCTTGCCTGGGAAATCCCATGGATAGAGGAGCCTGGCAGTCTGCAATCCATGGGGCCGCAAAGAGTCACACACAACTGAAGCAACTTAGCGGTCATTTTATGAACTTAGCAGGTCATAACAACTCATGAGCTGGCCTGTGACTTACTATGGAGTGTGTTATTACAATGAGTCTCACCCTGAGGTGTTCCACTTTGGCACTTCATTCACTGTGGAGACAAGTCTCTTGTTTGACGCTGAATTTTACCAGAGAACTGGGCTTTCTTTCCTCAGCATCTTTTAACAAAGGTTTCATTTTCTGGAAAAATTCAAATGCAGTCATGCAAAAGAAGCTTCTTTTAACTGTCTTCTGCACTAAATAAACAAATAGTACAACTCCAAATTAGAAACATAGGGTTTTATATGTTATTTGAACTTGAGTAGGTGCTTTTAGTGTATATTTGTATAAACTGTGGAGATTTCCTGATAGCTCAGTTGGTAATGAATCTGCCTGAAATGCAGGAAACCCCGGTTCAATTCCTGGGTTGGGAAGATCTTCTGGAAAAGGGATAGGCTACCCACTCCAGTATTCCTGGGCTTCCCTTGTGGCTCAGCTGGTAAAGAATCCACCCGCAATGTGGGAGACCTGGGTTCAATCCCTGGGTTGGAAAGATCCCCTGGAGAAGGGAAAGGCTACCCACTCCAGTATTCTGGCCTGGAGAATTCCATGGACTGTATAGTACAAACTGTACAAACTATAAATCTATTTTTAATTTTGTACAAGAGAACTGACTAATGGCCTAGGCAGTTCAGGCGGCTATAACAGGTTGTCCATGTACCATAGACAGTTCTGGAGACTGGAGATCTCAGATTGAGTTGTCAGTATGGTTAAGTTCTGGTGAGAACTCTCTTTTAGACTGCAGACTTCTCCTTATATCTTCACATGACCAAAAGAGAACTAGAAAGCTCTCTGGGGTCTCTTTTTATAAGGCACTAATCCCATTCATGAGGGTGGAACCCTCATGACCTAATTACCGGCAAAGCCCTGCCTTCCCTTCTAATACTATCATATTGGCGGTTAGGATTTTAACATGTGAATTTGGAAGGGGCACAAAAACAATCAGTCCATAACGATTAGAATAGTGGTCCTGTTTTAAGAGTCTTGAGTGCCATGAGATTTAAGCTCCAAGCAGTTCTAAATACTAGCTGCTTAAAATAATTTTTTAAAATTGTTTAGAAATGCATATATTGCAATAGGTTTTAAAAAGACTATCCAATGTAATTCTGTTTTCTTAGTTTATAAAGGTGAGAATTGAATGACCTGTCAAAAAACATTAATTTAGCCTTTAAAGTAAATCATAATAGCATGAATAAGACTGACAGCACCTTGTGTGTGCTGTGTGTTCAGTCACTCGGTCGTGTCCAACTCTTTGCAACCCCATGGACTGTAACCCGCTAGGCTCCGTTGTATCATCTGTGTTTTCTATTGTCTAGCAATAAACACTGCAAGCCAGACTGATCAGTGCATTGACCTCAGATGTAAAAACTTATATCTTTGCAGGTCAAGTTACCTTTAAGAGTCAAGTTGGAAAATATTAATTTTCATTCATAATCTCAGAGTAGAAGTAGAGATAAAATTCAAGCCCCAAAGAAATTCGAATCAATAATGAATGTCAAGCCAACAAACTGTAAATACACAATGATAGGCCATACGGACTTTTCATCCTAAAAATTATTTGGTTCCATAGCCTTCATTTCATTCTCTGAGGATGAAAACATAGTTATAGAACATTCTAGCAAAACCACCAATCTACAGTTTAGTCACTCTTTCTTTCTTTCTTTCTTCTTTTTTTTTTTTTTTGCAGTTTCTGTTTTTTTTTATTTTTGCAGTTTTTTTAAAATTATATTTTCATTTTTACTTTATTTTGCTTTATAATACTGTATTGGTTTTGCCATACATTGACATTAATCAGCCATGGGTGTACATGAGTTCCCAATCCTGAACCCCCCCCCCCCCCGACCTCCTACCCCATATCATGTCTCTGGATCATCCCCATGCACCAGCCCCAAGCATCCTATAAAATTCCTTCGCTCTATGGCCCAAGCTGAGAAAAATCTTGGAAAAAATTCCGGAAAAATAAAAGCCTTTCTACTACAACCTAAGCAGTACATTTTCTGTGATAAGCAATAAATAAACAGCTTAATGAGATAAAATTGTACCATAATATTAACTCATTTAAAAGTTCAATGGTTTTTAGTTTACTGAGTTTTCAACCATCATTGCAGTCTAAATTTAGGACATTTTCATTACCTCAAAAAGAAATCTATACCCATTAGCATTTACTTCTAATTTACCCTCAGCAAACCTCCTCACTGCCAGCCCCAGACAACCATTAATCTGCTTTCTGTCTTCACAGAATTGCTTAGTCTAGACATTTCATATAAATGGGGTCATGGGGTCAGGCTCTATCTGGTTTTTTAAGACTGGCTTTCTTTACGTAGCATACTGTTTTTTGGTTCATTCATATAGCAGCAGTTATCAGCACTCCATTCCTTTGATTTGCCTAATAGTATTCTATTAAATAGATATGCCACATTTTGTTTATTCATTCAGCAGTTGTTGGAAGTTGGGTTGTGTCCTCTTTTTAGCTATTATGCATAATGATGCTATGCACACAAGTTTTGATGTAGACATGTTTTTGTTTGTGTAGATACTTGAGTGGATTTGTAGGTCATCTGGTAATGCTATATCTAACATTTTGAGGAACAGCCACACTATTTTCCAGTGTAGTTGCACCAATTAACATTCCCACCAGCAATGTTTGAGGGTTTCGATTTCTTTACATCTCACCATTTTTTTTAAATTGTCAGTTATTTTTCTTTTTACTATAACTATCATAGTGAGTTGTGGTGGTGCTGGGAAAACTGGTCAACCACTTGTAAAAGAATGAAACTAGATCACTTTCTAACACCGTACACAAAAATAAACTCAAAATGGATTAAAGATCTAAATGTAAGATCAGAAACTATAAAACTCTTAGAGGAGAACATAGGCAAAACACTCACAGACATAAATCACAGCAGGATCCTCTATGATCCACCTCCCAGAATTCTGGAAATAAAAGCAAAAATAAAAAAATGGGATCTAATCAAAATTAAAAGCTTCTGCACAACAAAGGAAAATATAAGCAAGGTGAAAAGACAGCCTTCTGAATGGGAGAAAATAATAGCAAATGAAGCAACTGACAAACAACTAATCTCAAAAATATACAAGCAACTTATGCAGCTCAATTCCAGAAAAATAAACGACCCAATCAAAAAATGGGCCAAAGAACTAAATAGACATTTCTCCAAAGAAGACATACGGATGGCTAACAAACACATGAAAAGATGCTCAACATCACTCATTATTAAAGAAATGCAAATCAAAACCACAATGAGGTACCACTTCACACCAGTCAGAATGGCTGCGATCCAAAAATCTGCAAGCAATAAATGCTGGAGAGGGTGTGGAGAAAAGGGAACCCCCTACACTGTTGGTGGGAATGCAAACTAGTACAGCCACTATGGAGAACAGTGTGGAGATTCCTTAAAAAATTGCAAATAGAACTACCGTATGACCCAGCAATCCCACTGCTGGGCATACACACCGAGGAAACCAGAATTGAAAGAGACACATGTACCCCAATGTTCATCGCAGCACTGTTTATAATAGCCAGGACATGGAAACAACCTAGATGTCCATCAGCAGATGAATGGATAAGAAAGCTGTGGTACATATACACAATGGAGTATTATTCAGCCGTTAAAAAGAATTCATTTGAATCAGTTCTGATGAAATGGATGAAACTGGAGCCAATTATACAGAGTGAAGTAAGCCAGAAAGAAAAACACCAATACAGTATACTAACACATATATATGGAATTTAGGAAGATGGCAATGACGACCCTGTATGCAAGACAGGAAAAAAGACACAGATGTGTATAACGGACTTTTGGACTCAGAGGGAGAGGGAGAGGGTGGGATGATTTGGGAGAATGGGAATTCTAACATGTAGACTATCATGTAAGAATTGAATCGCCAGTCCATGTCTGACGTAGGGTGCAGCATGCTTGGGGCTGGTGCATGGGGATGACACAGAGAGATGTTGTGGGGAGGGAGGTGGGAGGGGGGGGGGTCATGTTTGGGAACGCATGTAAGAATTAAAGATTTTAAAATTTAAAAAAAAAATTAAAAAAAAAAAACCATAGTGAGTTGTGAAGTGGTATCTCATTGTGCCTTTGATTTGCATTCCTGTGGTGACTAATAATGTTGAACATCTTTAATGTGCTTATTAAATGTTCCTGCATCTTCTTGGAGAAATTTATTTATAAGTCCTCTGCCCATTTTTAATTGGGTTATTTGCTTTTTTGTTAATGAGCTTCATATATTCTGGATACAGACCTCATCAAAAGTGGGATTGCAAATATTTTCTCTTTTGAATGTTTTGATGATGTCATTTGAAGCACAAAAATCTAAAAATTTTGATCCCATTCCTTCCTTTGCTTGTGCTTTTCATCTCATAGCTCAAATAATCACTATATAATCCAAAGTCACGAAGATTTACTTGTGTTTTCTTCTACAAATTTTGTAATTTTAGCTCTTACATTTAGGTCTTTGATCCATTTCGAGTTAAGTGTTTTGTCTGATGTGAATTAAGTATCCAGATGCAAAATTTTGCAAATTGATATCCAGTTGTCCCACCACTATTGATGGAAAAGAATACTCTTTCCCCATTTTTGTCAGAATCAACTGATGATTTGATGAATTAGTAGCCCAATTGATGTAAACGCTAGTCTCTTGAGTTTACATATGGATTTCAGAATCAACTAGTGGACTCCTTTTAGAGTAATATTTACACATTAGCTCACATAAATTCAATTTCTGTGCCTTTTTTTTTTCAAAATATTTTCTAATCAAATGTTTCACGTATTCAACATCAGCCTCTCCGTTGGCCCCTTATTTTCCTGACTTCCAACACTAATCATGCTTAGTTATTCCTATTCTTAAAAAAGTCTATTCTTGATATTGTCCCACCCTTCACAGTCCAAATTCTTTAAAGAGTAGTTTGTATTTAAAAATAAAAAAAAGACTAGTCTCTAGTTTTATTTTTAAGTCTCTCTTAAAGCTATCAATGACATTCTAGTTGCCAAGCAGAACAGTACACTTTCAGTCTTTATTACAGCATTTTATGGCAAATACCCTTATATTTTTTACTCTTTTCTCATCTGTTGTTTTTTATGATACTACCAAAATCTCCTCTGATCTATTTCTGTTTCCTCTTGTCTATGTCTGTTTTGCTCAACTCTTGCTTCTACTCCTTACATGTTGCTTTTACCCAAGACTGTTTCCTTAGCTTTCACATTTTATAGATTTTCACCAGTCTCTAAAATTAAACTATAATCACATACTCCCATTTCCAGGTTTTACTTATTTTCACATGGTTATTCAGTATGTAGCTCAAAAATAAAAAATTGAATTCAATATCTTTCTTGTCAAAACTTGTTTCTCATTCTTCCTTCCATATTTCAATAAATAAGCTACCTAATTTAACAAGCAAGTTTGGAAGTCATTTTAACTCTTCCCCCCACCCTTTCTCACATGTAAATGGTGAATTTGTCTTGTCGATTTCATCTCTAATTTGTTTCCCATTCTTACAGTCCTTTTTATTCTCTGACTCAGCTCAGTTCTTTTCTTTGGACTTCAATAAAAACTTTCATATTATCTTTGATGGTTCCAACAATTTTGCTGTAAAATGTAGGACTTATCACATCAGTCCTATTCTTAAAAATCCTTCACTGACTTCCCATTACCTGGAGCATAACTGAATCTACTTAGTTTGGTGTTAATGATGCTGAAAAACTCAGTTCCAGCTTACTTTTTCAGTCTTATGCCCAATGACACAACTTTTCCTTCAACAATCACTACCTTCTCTCTGTTGCCTCACTTCTCAAATATACCACCAAATTACACACATTGCTGTTTTAACCATGAAGGACTTGCTCATTATAAACCTCACACATTACTCATACATTTATATAAAAGGGAAGCAGGAGAGGGAAGAGAACAAAGCAAGAGTATAATCTAAAGACCTATAGAGCATAGCTTCAGCCAGATCCTGCAGAGGAACTCTAAAGTCACACTTCAAGGATGTCTAAGGCAAGTAAACTAAGTTGTCATACTCCTGTATCTGTCAGCCACTAGTCACGGGCTATACAGAAGGGGATTAAATTCCCAGCGACTTCTAGATTTCTGCATGTGTGGACAAGATCCTCAGTAGAAAAAGTATATTTCCCAAAGAAGAGACATATTTCAAACTTGCCTGATTCTAGTCAAAATAGCTTTTGTACTTGCTTACTTCTCTTGATTCTTATTTTTCCCTTTAATTTTGGCCTGTCTTTATCAACTCTTCTATGAATACAAAAACAATTTCAACATTTAATCTGCTTTTTAGTTGTCTACAATGAGAGGCTTGGTTCTAACAAAATAATACATTTTTGTTTTGGTAATTTTAAGTCATATATTTATTCTCAATTTTTGTTATCTTTTATTTGAACTGTTTCTTTAGATTTTATATATTGTTGGATAATTTTCTAATTCATTTTAAAGATCTGTTTGTCAGTGAATTTAACACATTTACATTTATTACAACTGTTGTTGGCACTCATTTCTATCTTCATATTTTATTGATGCCTTCTATTATACATTTCTTATACTTTAATTCTCCTTCATACCTTCCATTGGACATATCAGGTTCTTCTCACTGCATAAAAGTTAACATTGAATTTAATTTTTTCATTTGGTTACCAGGGAAATGATATATGTCTGCATTATTTTTTTTTTTTTTTTACTTTCTACCCATTTGTTATGCTTATCAATATCCTAATCATCTAAACTCTCCATGACATACTTTCAGTTCCACCACCACATTTGTATTTTCTACATTTTTGACTCTGAGATTTATGGATCTTTTATGGATTTTAGGTTTGTTTTAACAGCAAGAAAACTTACTAAGTGACTTCCTCACCTCTGCATTCTATATATTTCTTAGATCTTCCTAGGTTTATTTGACAAGTTATTGGTATACTTCTGAAAGAGTTTTCAAAAGAGCCATTTGCTTGATGAAACTTCTGAGCTCGTTTGTCTAAAAATGTTTACGTATATTTCCTTTACATTTAAATTACTATTAGTTGAATATAGTAGTCTATATTTCAAGTTCTTTTATTCTGACTCTTTAACGTTGATCTTCTTATTTATAAAACAAAATGTTACATGTATTTTGTATATAAGATTAACACTGAGAAGTATGTTACAATCCATTTCTTGTCTCTTTTTAAATAATCTGCTCTTCCTATTGGAAACTTTAAGAAAGGTCTTTGATGTTTTAAAATTCACTCTAGTATGTTTGTATTTTTTTAAATTTTCCTAAGGCTTTAGTACTATGAAACTTGTCGATGCTTATCTCTCTTTAATTCTTAGAAATTCTAGGTCACCATTTCTTTAAATACTTCCTCCCTGCCACTTTTCTTCCAATTGGTTTTCTGGAAAAACCTTTAAGGTGGAAATTAACACGTGCATACTCATCCTTCACATCCCTAATTTGTTTTTCTATTCTTTTTCTTACCTGATAATTTTTTTTTAATTCCTCAATTTAATCTTTAAAGTTACTAATTTGTTACCTAGTGTTACTCATTCTCATATTTTAATCCTTATGTTGAGGCTTTTTCTCTTTAAAATGTTGTTATGCTTGTCTTTTCCTCTGTTTTCCCTTATCTCTTTGAGATTACTGATTATACTTGCCTTACATTTAATTTTTCATTTATATTGTTTTTGGCCCACCAACTCTTCTTTATGCGATGTAAGGTAGAGGGATTTACCTCAAATTGGAGATTGTCTAACTTTACAGTCTTTGTTGAACTACTCTTTGTGGATCTCTCTCCAGTCAGCAACACTGCTACCCTTGAGGGATCCTCCATTCCTCCTCTGTGGTCCTAGCAGCAATGGTGGGGAAACGGGGATTCTCAGGAGCCAGCCAAAATGCCTGAGAATCTACTGTTATTCGCCTTCTACAGCAGCAAGGTAAGAGTTCCATTCTGCTATTTTCCTACCATCTTACCACCCATTTTCCTACCTTCTGGTGCTGCGCTGGTGGTACTGTTGCTGCTGTTGTTTCTTACTGTAAGCAATAACCCATGCAGTGCAATATGAGAAAAGAAGGAATTAGAACTTGAGAGTTTCTCCTCAAAATTCTATTGTGCTTGTACCCAGGTGTTTTCATATCTAGGTTGTGTTTCCATACATGAAAAGCAATCAGATTATGTCTTCATAAGAATTCTCAGTCTGTTAATTTTGGTTTCTGAGGATCAGCCATACCATCACTTCTCTAACATCCACACAATTATATCCAGGGAAAAGAATCCAGAGACTCATTTGTTTATTAAAAGCTAGGGAGGTTTCCCCACTATCCTACATTTTACCCTTCTAACGAAGATCAACTTTGTCACTGCATCTCCTTTTCAACACCCCATTTTGGGCCACCTATTACAAACGAACTCAGTTCCACAAGATTCTATGTACCTGGCACAATACACTGGGGAAAAGTATATCACGATCTCAAACTTCTAAGAGAACTTTCTGTTTTTCTGGAAAGGCCAATTTACTTATATAAAAATCTCTGAGGAATAACCAAGTTGTCAAAGTTGTAATTGGAAGAGTCCTAAAATTAATATGATAAAACCTCTCAATATTACTCAGACAATAAGAAATAACCAGTGCATCCTGTGAATAAATAAGAGCAGGTAAATGAGGAAGATAGAGTGTTACAAGTCTTCTAGCATCTCTATCACACAAGTGCTGTGAAGTAGTTCTTGGTTTGGCCGTATCTCCTCTGAAAGAGAATAGCAACCCTAACAATGACCTTGAACTGCTTTTGAGTTCTCTAGAGTACAGCACTTACAAGTACTTAAGTTGAAAATTGCTTCTCTCTTTTTTTTCCAGGGAGATTTTTAATTGCAGATAAAGTATTCCTATGGAAAGAACTTGTTTAAATTTGATTTATTTATACATGTTTACAAATGCCCATTTTAAAAATCAACCCAGAAACTTTCACCTTTTACCTTGATAATCCCTATGTCATGGCAGAGCTGTATTTGTTGACATTGACAGTCATTGACTTGAGCTGTTGTAAATTACCTCTCCCAGTCAAAAGTCTACAATATGTCTAAAAGGAGATTGTTTACCTATGTGCAACATTATTTCTTTTAGCTCCTCAGTACCTTAAAGCCATCTGTTTGTGCACTGAAGATCTTCCAGGATTAATTGAACAAAGAATTTGGTGAAGACTTCTGGGAAATTGCCACAAAAGACAAATCATAATAGGTGGTTGCAGCAGCAGAAATGCTCTTTTAAGAAAAGCCTTTCAATGGACTCTGAGAGTCAGAATCTCCTACGGGTTCTACGAATAGCAGCAGCCTTGGTTGCAAATCAAGGGCATGATTGGAGGTACACAGAGCTCGGCCCAGGTGGTAACTGACACAAAGGGTCAGCCCTAAATGAAATTGTGAAGATGGTAAAATTCATTTCAGTGCACACAGCAGTTTCTTTCTCCTTCACCTCTCCTCCTCTGAAAGCTTTCTTAATGCTTGAAGTTTTCCCCTTCTCTGACAACGCAAACTCATTTAATCATGTATTCATTCAATGAACAATTTGTAACAGTCAAGTGCCAGATGCTAGAATTATTAAGATACAGAAGGCATAAATTATAAACTTAATAACTCATAATCTAATGGGGAGAAAGATACAAAATAAATCATATGATAAATACAATCATGACTCAAAGAAGAAAGATTTCAACTTAAGAAGACTCAGAGAAAATTTAAAATGGGAAAAGACACTAAACCAGGTCTTTAACCATTAGGTGTGGGGAATAAGAGAAGGGGAAAGAGTATTCCATGAAAATTAAGTGAATGTGCAAAAATAGACAAAGTTATAGCAAACTGCTCCACACTAAGGTATGAAATTGCTAGGATAAAAGGCAAAATTTCAGGTTTATGGGATAAATCCCTAAAATATGAGTTTATAGAACCTGACAAATTAGCAACATTATTTGGCTTTGCAGGGAAACCTTTCCAGAAACCCCAACAAATAATGCTGTTTCCTCTTAAATATAGAAATCCAGTCCTAGTTCACATCAGGCTTCACAGTTTGTGTGTCTCTCTCTCCCCTCATTGCCATCTTTCTATTTTTCTATCTTTATCTCCATTTTAGAACATACTCACAAACACACATACTCATTCTTACACACGTTCACACATGCATAGTAAGCAAGAAGTCTAATCAGATTGTTTTCCTACTTGGCCAGATTTAGGGAAAGGTCAGAAAAATGTTTTGTTCTTTTTTATAGGAAAGGTCAGAGAAAAGGTCTAGGGAAGAAATGTTTTGAGCAGGCTGAAAATAACAGGCATGATTGAACACTCTAGAAATCCCAAAGATGCTGAGAATTAGGGTCTGTGGTTCTGTTATAAAATCATGCCCCCATTATGGAACCATGCCCCCTCCTACCAAGTTATCCAGAAATGTTTACTCGCACCAGGCCTGTGCTTCTTTTAAGATTTTTAATAGCTGTGGAAAATTCCGAAAGAGATGGGAATACCAGACCACCTGACCTGCCTCTTGAGAAACCTGTATGCAGGTCAGGAAGCAACAGTCAGAACTGGACATGGAACAACAGACTGGTTCCAAATAGGAAAAGGAGTACATCAAGGCTGTATATTGTCACCCTGCTTATTCAACTTCTATGAAGAGTACATCATGAGAAACGCTGGGCTGGAAGAAGCCCAAGCTGGAATCAAGATTGCTGGGAGAAATATCAATAACCCCAGATATGCAGATGACAGTACCCTATGGCAGAAAGTGAAGAGGAACTAAAAGCCTTATGATGACAGTGAAAGAGGAGAGTCGAAAAGTTGGCTTAAAGCTCAACATTCAGAAAAGTAAGATCATGGCATCCAGTCCCATCACTTCATGGCAAATAGATGGGGAAACAGTGGCTGACTTTATTTTTCTGGGCTTCCAAATCACTGCAGATGGTGACTGCAGCCATGAAATTAAAAGATGCTTGCTCCTTGGAAGAAAAGTTATAACCAACCTAGATAGCATATTCAAAAGCAGAAACATTACTTTGCCAACAAAGGTCCGTCTCGTCAAGGCTATGGTTTTTCCAGTAATCATGTATGGATGTGAGAGTTAGACTGTCAAGAAAGCGGAGCGCCGAAGAATTGATGCTTTTGAACTGTGGTGTTGGAGAAGACTCTTGAGCATCCCTTGGACTGCAAGGAGATCCAGCCAGTCCATCCTAAAAGAGATAAGTCCTGAGTGTTCATTGGAAGGACTGATGCTGAAGCTGAAACTCCAGTTCTTTGGCCACCTCATGTGAAGAGTTGACTCATTGGAAAAGACTCTGATGCTGGGAGGGATTGAGGGCAGGAGGAGAAGGGGATGACAGAGGATGAGGTAGCTGGATGGCATCACTGACTCCATGGATGTGAGTCTGAGTGAACTCCGGGAGTTGGTGATGGACAGGGAGGCCTGGCGTGCTGCGATTCATGGGGTCGCAAAGAGTCGGACTCAACTGAGCGACTGAACTGAACTGTCAGATGTGCCAGTTTATTTTTTGTTATAACTTTCTGTTTTGATGTTGGAGTGGCTTAGCCTAATGTTATGATTTTTGCAAGTCTTTTTCTGTCTACAGCCATATTTCATCATCTCCTCTGAAGACTGTATCCTCTATGAAGTTCTTCTTAGCATACCCTTTATTGGCTGGCTCCTTGTGGATCTTAAAAAACACAGTAAAAATAGTCCTATCGTGGCCCAACAGGTAAAGAATCTGCCTGCAGTGCAGGAGACACCAAAGACATGGATTTTATCCCTGGGTTGGAAGATTCCCTGGAGAAGGCAATGGCAACCCACTCCAATATTGTTGCCTGAAAAATCCCATGAAAACAGGAGCCTGGTGGGCTATAGTCCAAAGGGTCACAAAGAGCTGGACATGACTGAGTGACTAAGCACAGCTCAGTACAGAGAGTGTTTAGTAGAAAAGTAAACAAATCACTTCCTTATTTCACTGCAATACTTAGCACTTTGTGTTGAGCCACGTGTGCTTTGATAGAAATTTGCTGACATGTGCATTAGGCAGACAGACCAAAAGACAATCCATTTGTACCTAGAAATTAAATTGATTATGACCAACCTAGATAGCATATTCAAAAGCAGAGACATTACTTTGCTGACTAAGGTACGTCTAGTCAAGGCTATGGTTTTTCCAGTAGTCATGTATGGATGTGAGAGTTGGACTGTGAAGAAGGCTGAGGGGCGAAGAATTGATGCTTTTGAAATTTGGTGTTGGAGAAGACTCTTGAGAGTCCCATGGACTGCAAGGAGATCCAACCAGTCCATTCTGAAGGAGATCAGCCCTGGGATTTCTTTGGAAGGAATGATGCTAAAGCTGAAACTCCAGTACTTTGGCCACCTCATGCGAAGAGTTGACTCATTGGAAAAAACTCTGATGCTGGGAGGGATTGGGGGCAGGAGGAGAAGGGGACGACAGAGGATGAGATGGCTGGATGGCATCACGGAGTCGATGGACGTAAGTCTGAGTGAACTCCGGGAGTTGGTGATGGACAGGGAGGCCTGGCGTGCTGTGATTCATGGGGTCGCAAAAAGTCGGACACAACTGAGTGACTGAACTGAGCTGAACAGATCCATCAAAATCAAAAGGGTAAAATTCAGAATATATCATTGTGCAAGACAACTAGACACCAAGCAGCCTACCCTGATCAAAATTGAATTACAATTTGAAAATATTATCAAATAACTGGAATTCATTTTAGTAAACAACTGGACTTCAAAATCATCTAAGCCATGGCCATAACCCTTGGGTAAGCTAGTATCCTCAGTAGATGGGTTAATATTATTTTCAATTAGTTTATCTCACAGTTTTGAATCACTTTATTTGATGACTTAATTTCATTGTTTAAAAGCAGATATATAGAAATCTATTTTGAGGCAGTACACAAAGAAGTTTCTAGGTCTGCAAGAAACATTAAAAGTTATGGATTAATTTTAAGCAAATAAACTCTCATCTACTAGATAATGAGCTATATTTGGATAATGGAAGATGAGCTGATATACAAAATATTACCTCTAATTCTTCTATGAAAACCAATTTTGTTTTTCAAGCTTTGAAATTCTAAATCAGCATTCTAATATTGCACAAAGGACTATAATGGACAGTCTTTCATTCACTTTCCCAAACTGTAAGTGGCCAGTAAAGAAGAAATAATATGGTCCATACTCCCACAAAGAGGGGATAATAACAGCTAACACTGATCCATCCCCACTTGACCTGGGACAGCACCTAGAATACAGGAAGTCTCCCAGCTTTTAATGAAATTGGAAACATGGAGCAAATCCTATAGTAGTCTATATCCAAGAGGCCAAGAGCCGACTCATTAGAAAAGACCCTGATTCTGGGAAAGACTTTCCTGTGGTCATGTATGGATGTGAGAGTTGGACTGTGAAGAAGGCTGAGCACTGAAGAATTGATGCATTTGAACTGTGGTGTTGGAGAAGACTCTTGAGAGTCCCTTGGACTGCAAGGAGATCCAACCAGTCCATTCTGAAGGAGATCAACCCTGGGATTTTCTTTGGAAGGAATGATGCTAAAGCTGAAACTCCAGTACTTTGGCCACCTCATGCAAAGAGTTGACTCATTGGAAAAGACTCTGATGCTGGGAGGGATTGGGGGCAAGAGGAGAAGGGGACGACAGAGGATGTGATGGCTGGATGGCATCACTGACTCGATGGGCGTGAGTCTGACTGAACTCCAGGAGTTGGTGATGGACAGGGAGGCCTGGCGTGCTGCGATTCATGGGGTCGCAAAGAGTCGGACACGACTGAGTGACTGAACTGAACTGAACTGAGGGCAGGAGGAGAAGGGGAACAGCAGAGGACAAGATGGTTGGATGGCATCACTGCTTCAATGGACATGAGTTTGAGCAAGCTCTGGGAGATGGTCAAGGACAGAGAAGCCTGGAATGCTACAGTCCATGGAGTCGCAAAGAGTTGGACACGACTGAGCAACTGAACAACAAGTACTATATTAAAATGTAGGAGAAATTCAATAGTCATAAACTATAACTTTCTGCCGGGGGCCAGCGTGAGGAACTCCGCCCATGGCAAAGGTCATGAGGAAGGAGGCTTGGCATACGCAAAGGCGTGATCAAGCCTCAGGAAACCCCCTGTTCCTGAGCATCTACCCCCCAAACCAGAGTCTATTTTACTGTTTCATGCTCTCGCCTACACCTCTGACTTTATGGGGGGTTGTTCCCCACCGGTTCTCTCGGAGAAGGAGTAAACGTGCAGCTCCAAGTCAATAAAAATTCCTGGGCATGACAAGAGTGTTTCAACTTACGGACTCCTCTGAAGGTTATGTAGCCCACCTGTATAGGTTCGTCTGGCCACATGTGATTGTTCACAGCCTCCCAACCTGAGAGGCACGAGATGTTTTAGACTTACTAAGGCAAATTCTTTTGGGAAGATAGAAATTATTAGTATAGTGGGTTGGTTAGGAATTATATTGGTGAAGGGTTTTTCATTTGTTGTGCCAATAATTGCTGCTAATTCCCTGCCCTGGGTGTGACAAGGGTGTCTCAGGTCAAACCTCTCTGCTGACAGATTAGCTTGTGTGACAGGATTATCCATACTGCTGCCACTACGCACATGATTGTTTACTACCTCTCAACCATAAACAGCACAGAGAGTTTTGGAGTATTTTGAGAGTCTTAATTAGCATAGGGCTTTTCTCATTGTTGAGTCAATGATTGCTGCCAGGCCTCCATATCCTTAGGCACCCGGGAATATATTAATCAATGTATCTGGAATATAGAAAAGGAAATATAGCAGTTTTTAAGGTTAGCAATACTAGACTTTTTGAGTTAATGAATTTTCTCTTTTGTAATAGATCACTGTACTTTGTTATAAATCACAGTGTCTGAAGAACCTAAGCTACTCCATTTTGTAAAATTCTGGGGAAAGAGCCCTTGGAAATCCCCTGACCTCATCCCACCACCTGTGAGCCAATCAGATCCCAGATCAGGATCTCCTGACTTTACCTTCAGGACTTATGAAATTAGACTTATTCGAATTAAGCCCAGGAAATGAAAACCAGTCAGAACCCAACACCTAACCCTTCTACAGAAGGTAACCAATTAGACATCTCCCAACCCGGAAACTCCCATTTTTTGAAATTTTCCCGCGAGAATACCCTGTATAAGCAAGGTAACCCAGAGTTCAGGGCTCCTCTCCTTAGCCGCTGCATCAGTAATGGTGGGAGCCCCAGCTCGAGCTTGGTAATAAAAACTATCTTGCTTTTGCATCGGATATCGGCTCCCTGGTGGTCATTGGGAGATTTCACGACTTGGGCATAACATTTGGGGGCTCGTCCGGGATCTCCCATTGGCTCCCCAGGAAGACCGATCTGGAGAATTATCTGTAACCGGTAAGTTTTTTCTGCTTTCCTTTTTGTCTCTGATAAGGCCTGTTTTCTGAGACCGGTATATGACTCAGGCGGATGCACCGACGGGTCACTGGTGCGGGTTGTTGGGAGACATCCCCGACCCCCTTGGAGGGGACGGAGTGCCCCTGTTCTCTGTAGACGATGGCTGGTGGCTCCCGCTGAGCGGCTGGAGGGCGTCGTCTTAGTTTCAGTTTTGCCTCTGGACTCCCAGAGGCCTGTATCTTCTGTCTCTCTGCCTGTCTGTGTGGCTATCTGTACTGTCTGTGTTAATTTACCAACATCTGACTGCTGTAGGAAGGATGGAGCAAAGTCAATCTAACCCTACCCCTTTATCCCTGATCACTGACCATTTTAAGGAGGTCAAGATGCACGCACATGACCTCAGTGTGGAAATTAAGGAAGATAAATTAATCACTTTTTGCAGCTCGGAGTGGCCAACCTTCCACGTGGAATGGCCCCCAGAGGGCACCTTTGACTTGGAAACCGTGCACCGAGTCTAAGACATCATCTTTCGACTGCAGAGCGGACACCCTGACCAAGTTCCCTATGTCATAGTGTGGGAAGATCTCATATTGCGCCCCCCTCCATGGGTAAAACCTTTCTTGCCTCAACAGGGATTCTCCACTGTGCAGGTGCTGGTGACACGTGTAGGAAAGAACCTGAAAAATCCCAAGGAACCTGAACCAATGGCGCCACTGTACCCCATTTTACAAGGGGGAACAGAGGAAGAACTCTTCCCACCCCCTTACCAACCCCTCAAGCCACCGCAGGCCCCTGTTATCCCTCCCCCTAGGGCCGAGGGATCAGAAGGGGGCTGCATCAGAAGGGGGGCCCACACAAAATACTCACCATAGGCGAGCCATGTTTCTGGCAGGGCCAGTAGACTCAACAGTTGCCCTCCCTTTACGAGTGGCCGGTCTCCCCGACAAGGAAGGGAACCAAGCTCATCAATACTGGCCCTTCTCTACCAGTGGCCTATATAACTGGAGGTCACAGAATGCTAAGTTCTCAGATAACCCTAGAGATCTAACTAACCTTCTAGAAACTGTGCTTTTTACTCATCAGCCCACGTGGGACGACTGTCAACAGCTGCTCCAGATTCTCTTCACCACGGAAGAGAGAGAATACTGAATGAGGCCCATAAAAGGGTCCTAGGGGGAAATGGAGAACCCACCACTAATAGAGATGAAATTAACACCTCTTTTCCTTTTTCATGACCTGACTGGGATTACAATACGGCACAAGGTAAGGAGAGGCTCCTGGTCTACCGCCAGACTCTGTTGGGGCTGCTCAAGGCAATTGCACGGAAACCCACTAACCTAGCTAGAGTAGGAGATGTTCAACAAGGCCCCACTGAGAGTCCAGCCACTTATGTGGAAAGACTGATGGAGGCCTTTAGACAATACACCCCCATGGACCCAGAAGCAGAAGGCACTCAGGCTGCTTTGATAATGCATTTTGTCAACCAGGCGGCTCCAGACATCAGGAAAAAGTTACAAAAACTAGAATTCCTGGGTGAAAAGAGTATCCAGGATTTAGTAACAGTGGCAGAAAGGCTCTACAATACTTGAGAGACCCCAGAGGAAGAGGGGATCAACGGCCAGCTGTCCTGGACGCAACTGCCACAGGGATTTAAAAATTCTCCCACTATCTTCGATGAGGCCCTCCATGAAGACCTGGGTGAGTTCAGACAACAGCACCCCCAACTAACCTTGTTACAATATGTAGATGACCTCCTGATTGCAGCAAAGGACCAGCAGACTTTCCTCATGGGCACCCGAGAACTGTTGCAGGCTCTTGGAAAATTAGGATACCGAGCCTCAGCCAAAAAGGCTCAGATATGTCAACCAGAGGTCACTTACTTGGGGTATGTATTAAAAGAAGGGCAGAGGTGGCTGTCACAGGCACGAAAAGAGAGTACTCAAAATACAGACCCCAGACTCACCTCAAAGAGTGAGAGGATTTCTGGGGTCTGCTGGCTTCTGCCATCTTTGGATTCCAAACTATGCGGAACTGGCTAAACCCTTATATGAAGCCACCAAAAGTACCACCCCTTTCAGCTGGACAGAACAGATGGAGACCGCCTTCAAAACTATTAAAACGGCTCTGCTGTCAGCCCCCACCCTAGGGTTGCCTGACGTCACAAAACCCTTTCTCCTGTATGTGGATGAAAAACAAGGAGTAGCAAAAGGGGTGCTGATGCAATATTTGGGACCTTGGAAACAGCCATTGGCCTACTTGTCTAAACGCCTAGACCCCGTAGCAGCAGGCTGGCCCCCATGCCCCCGCATGATTGTGGCAGTGGCCCTAATGGTAAAAGATGCAGACAAGCTGACCCTGGGGCAAGAGTTACACATCACCGCCCCCCACGCCATTGAGGGCATACTGAAACAACCCCCAGATAGATGGATCAGGACACTCAGTTGACCCACTACCAGGGACTACTGCTAAACCCCTCCAGAATTATCTTTCTACTGCCTACTGCTCCCAATCTGGCTACATTGCTTCCTAACCCAGACTTGAAAGCCCCTATCCATGACTGCAGCCTCGTACTAGCCCAGGTGCATGGGACGCAAGAGGACTTGCAAGATCGCCCCCTGGCGGATGCTGAGGTCACCTGGTATAGGGACGGGAGCAGTTTCGTTGGAGATGGACTCAGGTATGCGGGGGCGGCCGTAACCACGGAAACCCAAATTGTGTGGGTGGAAGCACTACCTCTGGGTACTTCGGCTCAAAAGGCTGAACTAATCGCCCTAACAAAAGCCCTTCAGTTGGGAAAGGACAAAAAACTTAACATCGTTACCAATAGCCAGTAGTCGATATGCCTTTGCTACTGCCCATATACACGGGGCCATCTACAGAGAGAAGGGACTCCTCACAGCCGAGGGTAAGACGATTAAAAACAAAGAAGAAATAAAAGCTCTCCTCTCGGCATTATGGCTATCTAAAAAACTAGCCATAATACACTGCCCAGGGCACCAAAAGCCAGACACCCCGATCTCGAGGGGAAACAACTTAGCAGACAGGGCAGCCAGGGATGCAGCCCAGAATACCGTGACAGAGGCCACTCTTCAGCTGCCTGAAGAGCCCTAGGAGCCCTATTCTGCCAGCTTTGCCCAATTACTCAACAAGAGACTTAGACTGGATAAAAAGCCTGCCTATGGCCCAACAGCTGGCCGGGTGGTGGAGAGCAGCAGACAGCTCTCTAATCCTCCCAGAAGAACTAGGAAAACAAGTATTACTAAAAATGCATCATGCCACTCACCTGGGAACCCACAAGATGCAAGACCTGATTAGACATGCCAAAATTACCATGAAAGATGTCAGGACGACAATAGAAGACATGGTATCAAACTGCAAAGCATGCTAGTTCACGAACGCTGTCCCTCATCTGGCCAACCAAGGAATTAGAGAACAGGGAACAAGCCCAGAGCTTACTGGGAGGTGGACTTCACTGAGGTAAAACTGGGTAAATATGGATACAAATACCTGTTGGTGTTCATAGATACCTTCTCAGGGTGGGTAGAAGCATTCCCCACCAAGAGAGAAACAGCACAGGTGGCGGCCAAAAAGCTGATTGAAGACATCTTGCCATGGTTCGGGTTTCCGGCACAGGTGGGGTCAGATAATGGTCCAGCCTTCTTGTCTCAGGTAAGCCAGGGGGTAGCCCGGGCTTTGGGGGCCAGATGGAAGCTGCACTGTGCCTATAGGCCCCAGAGCTCAGGACAAGTAGAAAGGAAGAATAGAACGCTTAAAGAGACATTAACAAAACTAGTTGCTGAGACTGGCGGGGACTGGGTGCCTCTCCTCCCCTTTGCCCTGTACCAGGTGCGGAACTCACACTACCAACTGGGACTCACCCCTTTTGAAATCATGTATGGGATACCTCCCCCAATAATCCCTAACCTAAAGGCAGAAGTGTTAAAAGAAATAGATGATCAGAAGTTGCTTTTTTGTCTCTGGTCCTTACAATACTCCCACAGGGACACATGGAAGAGGCTCAAAGCGCTATGCGAAAAGTGGGTTTCTATGCATGTCCGGGGCACAAAAAGGACTGGATAAAGACATGGCGGCATGCAGAGTCGTCACTGTAAGGCATGGGAATATGTGACTTCAAATGATGGCTGGTGGAAATGGAGTGTGGCCAGGCCGTCGGACCTCGTCACGATGACTTTTGTAAATCCTATCACCTCAGACGTGGAACAAGCGATTTACTGGTAGTTGCCCTGACTGCGACCTCTTCAAGGTCTCCTTCACTTCTGAAGGACAGAGGGACATAAGATGGACATCGGGACTCGTCTGGGATATACAGGGCCTCTGATTATCTTACTTTTGCTACTCACCTTTGGGCCGTGTTTATTGAACAAGTTAATGACCTTCATCAAGAGCCGCATCAACACAGTGCAGCTTATGGTGCTCAGGTCCCAATATACAGCCCTGCCAGCGGCCCCCTTAGCGGAAGAAAATACAGATCTGGTCACAACTCATGATTGTGTCTGTCCTGGGATCTTGAGAAGGGGGGAATGAAGAACCTAAGCTACCCCATTTTGTCAAATTCTGGGGAATGAGCCCTTGGAAATCCCCTGACCTCATCCCACCACCTGTGAGCCAATCAGATCCCAGATCAGGATCTCCTGACTTTACCTTCAGGACTTATGACCTGCCCGGGAAATTCGAATTAAGCCCAGGAAATGAAAACCAATCAGAACCCAACACCTAACCCTTCCACAGAAGTTAACCAATTAGACGTCTCCCAACCCGGAAACTCCCATTTTTCGAATTTTTCACGCAAGAATACCCTGTATAAGCAAGGTAACCCAGAGTTCAGGGCTCCTCTCTTTAGCCGCTGCGTCAGTAATGGTGGGAGCCCCAGCTCGAGCTTGGTAATAAAAACTATCTTGCTTTTGCATCAGATATCAGCTCCCTGGTGGTCATTGGGAGATTTCGCGACTTGGGCCTAACATGTCCTTGCTATGCAAAAATGTAACTTGATCACTATCTTAAGACTAGGTAGATTTTAAGGGGAACATCGGTGAAAGGATTTTCATTTGTTGGGCTGATGTTTGCTGCTAAATCTCCATATTCCCTGATCTTATAATGAATATAACTAGCATATAGGAGAAATAAGTATTAACCTTTAAGATTAATCATGTTAACCTTGGGTTAAATAAATTCCTTTCTTGATTGTAACTCACTACACCCTCACCCTATAGGAATGCAACTTCATTTGGAGGATGGTGCCTGGTTTAAGAAAAAACACCCTTGGAAAAAATAAGTTTTTTGGTTTTCAGAAAGAAAGGGTCATAAAATGTCAGCAGGTCTCATGGCCAGAAGATGATGTAAAACCCCTAAGACCTTTTTTTATACATTTATGTGAAGCACCTGATTTTGGCAAAGGTCAGGACTGCGACCCCCGCATGACTCTGTATTCATCCCTATGTGTAACAAAAGGTATATAAGCAAATCTAAAAAATAAAGAAATGGGATCAGTTTCCAGAAAGACTGATTCCCCCATGTCGCTTCTTTCTTGCTTTCTGTTTTTCTGGCCGAATTCCCATCTGGTGCATGGGTACCCACCAAGCCTACTAATTTTGCCTGGGCTTCTAAGATCGGACCGGGGAGGCCTCAGTTCCTCCTCTCCTTCGGGAGAATGGAAAGACACCTGCGGCCTACATAGGTGGTGATTGGTATTCCATGTAAACCAAGTTATTCAGCCTCTTTTTCTCTGCTAATTTTCTAATCCCTCTCTATCTGTAATTAAATAAGTTATTTCCAAGGACGCCGACTCCGTCCCCACCTTCGAATCACCCTGGATCCACCGGGGCTGGACCCCGGCAACTTTCCATTATCAACAAATGTTTGGGATAACAATGCTTCTAAGCCTCTTTTCCTCTTCAAATATTTTATGTATGAAATAGAAACAGTTTTCTGTTAGTCTAATCATCATTTAAAAAACTGCCAAATTGGGTCATGTTGTGATGCTTTTTGGATTATTCTTTGATGTCAATTACAAGGATATGAATTTTTTCATGTGAGTAATGACCCAGGAGGTTCTCTGGTATAACAGGAACCTGGAGTCTGGAATGTCAACCACAACAGTCTGTCCTTTCTCTGAACTGCCCAAACACTTTGCTACAAATGGACAAGCTCCTTGAATGTACAGGCCACATCCTCAGTACTTAGTGAAACATCTGAAACAGTAAAGATTAAATAAGATTGCTGAATAAACATAAATCTAGAGCTCTTTAAAGTATTACACTTATTTATATTCATGCCATTTCTGAGACTAGATATTTTCTAATAACAT
Source organism: Ovis canadensis (assembly GCF_042477335.2). Taxonomy (NCBI): domain Eukaryota; kingdom Metazoa; phylum Chordata; class Mammalia; order Artiodactyla; family Bovidae; genus Ovis; species Ovis canadensis. The sequence goes on along the minus strand of NC_091250.1, from coordinate 36,511,663 downwards.
TTATCATTTCCTCTTATTATAGATGTAACATGCTTAAAACAGAAATCATGAAAGTACAGAAAACCATAAAGAAATAATTGCCTACCCAAAGAAAATTATTATATTTCCCATATATCCTTTCATTATATCTTTAAACTGTTTTTTAAAAAGTTATGTTTTACACATTGAGTCTGCTAGTTTTTTCATTTAAAAACATGTGTATATTACCCACATTAGCAAGTGTCAGTCTTAAAAAATCACTTAATGATTAATTAGCATTTCATCATATGTTGTTCATACTTATTTATACACATTATATCAATAAATATATTGGGCATATGTGTGTTATTGCCCATTATTTTTTATAGGCAAGATAAACAATGCTTTGTATTTAGCAGGTATTCAGTTAGTGTAGCTCAATTGTAAAAATGGTTACAAGAATGATTTTTACCATAAAAGGGGATAAGCCAGTGAATTTAACTAGTGATATTGTAAAATTTTCCCATTTTTCTACTGATATTCTCATTTACTAAATATGCAATTCAAAATGACTCCATTAAGAACTGTTACCTGATGCTATTATTCAGAATTGTGGAACTGAGATTGAAATGTAAATTTCATAATATTTTTTCCTAAAACAGGGTCTTAATAGGGTTAAGGGTTGATAAATATTAGATCTCACAATAATGCACCACTCTAAGTGTAGAATATTTAGCAGTATCCATAACAGCCATGATTCTTTAAAGATATTTTAATTGCAACTTTCCTTGGAATTGTTGATGTTTATTGTGACAATATAAAGACAACTTAAGGAAGACTATTTATTGATAAATGGGTTTCTAACCAACATGATAGAGAATGAGATTTATATTCTGCTTTTCTGACAAGGCAATGGTTGTATCTGAAAGAAAAAGGATGCAAGATACTGTTCCTGTGCTATCTATTTGAAGAAAAGAATAACGTCAAGCATATGAAATTAGAAGAATGTCACCTTCAGGTCCCAAACAATTGAATCTAAGAAACTAAAGGAATTTATATGGATCAATCAGCCAGGAAACAAAACATGATAAAAAATCAAAATCATTTCAAATCAGAATTTTAGCCCAGGTTTCCTTTGGAGGTTAACATGGCATGGCATTGCATAAATGTGGCCAGAAACTACTCCTGTATTTAGAACAAAAAAACTATTTTTCTGTGCATGAGAGAATGTGCATTGGTCATCTAATTAACACTAAAGTTCTATTTTTTAATATATTATGAATTATTGGGTAAGTATAACTGATAGTCAAGTTACAACAGTATTGGGAATAGGGATACAGCTTAAGGAAAAGATACTAAGGAGTCTATTGGAAGCCATAAGGAAAAAAAATCATAATGAAAGAATAGGATGGTAGAGACAGAATATTTTACTCTGTTTAGGAGTGTGGATGAAGGATGAGTGGAAAGGAGAAGGAAAAATCAACCATGAAGAGTAATTCAAGGTTCTAAGAGCAATGAAGCTGGAAAATAAATACAGTTTATTGTTAGTTTTCTTATGTGGAACTAAGGAAAAAACTGTAAAAGGATTCTGACATCTGTGTACAAAGTATCATGTAAAAATCCTTACTGTCCCACTGAGCTAGCAATATTAAAACATACTTCCTCCTAAACATTGCCAGTGTTGTTGGCAGTCACCTTATATCAATTTTTCTAAGATTTTAAATTTAGTTGTATAGAATTTATTTAAAAAATTTGATGTGGGAAAACATCACCAAAATCTGTGCTAATCACTTGATACAAAAGTTATCAACATTTTTCCCATGACTAATAAGAATTATCCAAAAGTATCTTGGTAAATGATTTTTATTTCTATATGAACATTTATTTTCAGTTTCTAGGAAGTAAATGTGCTTTGTATAATTCCATTATTATCAGTGCAGCCATAAAAGAGAAACTTCACTTTGCGTGGTTCCTTGAGTTTTCATTTTAGCAAATATTTCACATTTCACCCCTTGTGGCCATCAGGCTAGACATTACCAGTCCACCTTCCCCCCGCCCCTGCCCCCCACCTCCCGGCACATAGGAAGACTATTGCCCAAAGGGTAGGATTGTGTCCCTCCATCTTGTTGAAAGAATGTGAGTGGAAATATTCTATACCTCTTCCAGGACTGACCCAGAGTTCCTCTCACTCACTCTTTGCTTGTTGCCAGATCAAAGCAGAGAAAGCTATGGAGAACTTTGAAGAAGGCCTAGAAGACAGCAGTGCCACAATGGAAACAGCTAGGATTCTTTCTCATTTTTTTAAAAGGCCACACATTAAATATCCAAACTGTGGTATAATCCAGAAATAAACACTTAATTTTCTGTTTTCATGACTGATTTTGTGTGTAAGTGTTAGGTTTGGGTAGTTTGAGGAGCATTTTGTGATGATTGTTCTCTACAGGAGTTTAGGAAATTTTTGTATTGAGTTTGAAAGAAATAACTAAATAAGTGGGTTGTTCACACCACATTATCAACTGAACTACTTTGTAATCAACCACAGACTCTGCATATTTATTCCTCCTGAATATCAGTTCTCTAAACTACCTCAGGACTTAAATACTCTGAAATATGTTGTTCCATTCTGCTCACAGCTAAGTGAAATTAGTACTCCTTGATTACTCATTAAAGCCAGCAGCTTTACAGAACAGAACTGCTCTCTTTTTTTTCCTGATAGTCAAATACTGTGTAAAAGAACTGTAGATATTTTGGAATGGGAATGAACCTTACAGACTATAGAATTACAATATTTTTCAGATGAGCAAGCTGTGTTTTAAGACAGGATAAGGGATCCGAATAAGGACTCAGACAGAGCTGGTTGGCAGCAGAGCTTAGAATTATTGTCTCCAGAATGCTAAATTATATTCTTACCTGCACCAGTTTTTTGACAGTAGTGTCAATCACGGGACTTCTGATATCCACATTCATTTTAAGCAATACCAGCCAGCCCACAGACAAATCTTGTTCAACTTGATTCACTGGCACCCTACCCTTTCCAAGTTGTCAACCTAAGTAATCAAAGAGTAGACCCCAATATAAGGATAGTCAATCCTCATGTTGCCCTGCAATCTAGACTGAGATCTGGTGTATAAAGATGAAACGGGCCCATGGTTTTTGGAATCTGAATAGGGAAACATGGAGAGCATTAATCAGTTAGCAGTAGGATCTGATATGGAAAGTCTATATAAAGAGAAAGAGAGAATGATGTAGGTCAGGGCCATGAGGGATCATGATGAGGCCAAGTTATAGGGAGGAATTTATACTTGGAGATAACTGAAGTTTCACCAGAGGGAGATGCTAGAACCAGTGAATTGCCAAAGTTCCCTACATTTCTGATGCCTACCTTGACCTATTCCAGTACCAGTCAATAAGCCCTCTGTATCTGATGGTGACCTTGGTGAGAAACTGTCTTTACAACAACAACAAAAAAGAAGCTATATAGGAATAGAGAATTACTTTCATACATCCTTCAACGAAATGAGAAAAACAATTATATGTGGAAATAAATTACAAGATAAAATATCAAAATGAACGTTTACAATTTTAAACATATCAAAAATGTAAACAAAATTGAAGGGCATACAAATCGAGTATAAATATTTACTAAAATCATTTAACAAGAATGTAAATAACCTTACTGTATAAAGAGAATGTACATGTGGATAAGAAAAATACTAATGCTCCAGATAACCACGATGGTGTGACCACTCACCTAGAGCCAGACATCTTGGAATGTGAAATCAAGTGGGCCTTAGGAAGCAGCATCCTGAGCAAAGCTGGTGGAAGTGATGGAATTCCAGCTGAGCTATTTCAAATCCTAAGAGATGATGCTAAGAGATGAAAGTGCTGCACACAGTGTCCCAACAAATTTGGAAAATTCAGCAGTGACCACAAGACTGGAAAAGGTCCATTTTCATTCCAATCCCAAAGAAAGGCAATGCCAAATAATGTTCAAACTACCACACAATTGCATTCGTCTCACATGCTAGCAAAATAATGCTGAAAATTCTCCAAGCTAGGCTTCAACAGTAGATGAACCAAGAACTTCCAGATGTTCAAGTTGGATTTAGAAAAGGCAGAGAAACCAGAGATCAAATTGCCAGTGTCCATTGGATCATGCAAGAGAGTTCCAGAAGAACATCTACTCCTGGTTCATTGGCTACGCCAAAGTCTTTGTGTGGATCACAACAAACAGTGGTAAATTCTTCAAGAGATGGGAATACCAGATCACCTTACCTGCCTCCTAAGAAACCAGTATGCAGGTCAAGAAGCAATACTTAGAACTGGACATAGAACAACATATTGGTTCCAAATTGGGAACAGAGTACATCAAGCCTGTATTTTGTCATCCTGCTTGTTTAACTTATATGCACAGTACATCTTGTGAAATGTCAGGCTGGATGAAGCACAAGCTGGAATCAAGATTGCTGGGAGAAATATCAATAGCCTCTAATCTGCAGATAATACCATCTTTATGGCAAAAAGCTAAGAGAAACTAAAGAAAGAGCCTTTTGGTGAGAGGCTGACTTAAAAAACTCAACACTCAAAAAAAGCTGGCTTAAAACTCAACATTCAAAAAACTAAGATCATGGCATCTAGTCCCATCACTTCATGAAAATAGATGGGGAAACAATGTAAACAGTGACAGACTTTGTTTTCTTGGGCTCAAAATTCACTGCAAATGGTGACTGCAGCCATGAAATTAAAAGACACTTACTCCTTGGAAAAAAGTTATGACCAACATAGACAACATATTAAAAAGCAGAGACATTACTTTGCCAACAAAGGTAGGTCTAGTCAAAGCTATGGTTTTTCCAGTAGTCAAGTACGGATGTGAGAGTTGGACTATAAAGAAAGCTGAGCCCTGAAGAATTGATGCTTTTGAACTGTGGTTTTAGAGAAGACTCTTGAGAGTCCCTTGAACTGCAAGGAGATCCCACCAGTCCATCCTAAAGGAAATCAGTCCTGAATATTCATTGCAAGGACTGATGCTGAAGCTCCAATACTTTGGCCACCTGATGCGAAAAACAGACTCATTAGAAAAGACCCTGATGCTGGAAAAGACTGAAGGCAGGAAAAGAAGAGGTAAACAGGATGAGATGGTTGGATGGCATCACCAACTTGATGGACATGAGTTTGAATAAGCTCTGGGACTTGCTGATGGATAGGGAGGCCTGGTGTGCTGCAATTCATGGGGTTGCAAAGAGTCAGACACGACTGAGCAACTAAACTGAACTGTATGCTCCAGTGAAATAAGATGAAAAGATAATGGACTAACAGTTTAGAAAAGATATAGAAAATGCTGTTACTTGCTCAGTTATGGCTAATTCTTTGTGACCCCATGGACTGAAGCCTACCGGGCTCCTCTGTCCATTGGATTCTCCAGGCAAGAATACTAGAGTGAGTTGCCATGCTCTCCTCCAGGGGATCTTCCCAAACCAGGGATCGAACCCAGGTCTCCTGCATTGCTGGTCGATTCTTTACTGTCTGAGCCAGCAGAGTAGCAGGACAGAAAAGGCTGAATAGCATTTAAAAATATGCTTAACCTAACTAATAAAGAAATGAGGAGTAAGTCAACTATGAAATATCATTTTTACTTATCAAATTATCAACTATCTATGAAATGTTAATAATATTCTTTTTTTTTATAGTGGTTTGATAAGAAATGTGATCTCAACTTATGCCCAAGTCATTCTTGAATTGAGTCATTCTGGAAAACCATTAGGCAGCACACAACTAGAGTCTTCAAGATGTTTATTCATACTTAACCCAATAATCAATACATGATTAGAGGTGTACACATAGATTTATATCAACATTATGTTAACATTTATCACAGTTTTCTGTACATGTATGTGTTTGTAGGCTATCGTCCTCATTCATTCACTTTGGCATCTCCAAAACCCAGCACAGTGCCTGGCAGAGGGTGCCTGACACAGAAAACCCATTTGATGACAATTTGTTGAGTAAATAAAGAGGAAGGAAGACAGTTGCCACAGCATTATTTGAAACAATAAAGAAACAGAAAAATGTATCCTATGAATGATGAAATAATTTATAGTACATAAAATATATAAGCATTAAATTATGTTTTATGAAATTCTTAATACAAGAAATTAGTTAAAAGTAAAAGTTAACTGAAGCAACTGTACTAATATTGTATATATTTTCTAAGTAGTTTCACTTGGATGTGTTTTTTGTAATAAAAGGGAAAAAATATGGAAGTTTAAGATGAAAGCACAATATTTTAAAAACTACCAGTAGCTATGTAATCAGCATTATTTAATAAAGCAAATTAACACTATGTTCTTATCTGCATTCCTAAGAGCATATAGAAGTCAATTTAAGAAATACGTAATTGTGCGTATCTACTGTTACAATTCACATTTCTAAGGACTAAAGACTAAATACCCTTAATCTATGTTTTTTCCTCAGAAGTCAATGAAATTACTTTTCTTTCTCTTTCTACAGCATTTAAAGAGCCAACCTACAGTTTGTACTTCATAACTACCTCTAACTCTTATCAAGGAATAGCAAACTTATTGTCCCATCAAAACCTATTAGTAACTGTTGACAATTTTTGACTCCCTATAGTTTTCATGCATATTCATATTCTTAATGTTATTGCTGTTCAGTGTCTGAGTCAAGTGCGACTCTTCACAACACCATGGACTGCAGCACTCCAGGCTTCCTTGTCCCTCACCATCTCCTGGACTTTGCCCAAGTTCATGTCCACTGCATTGGTGATGGCATCCGACCATCTCACCCTCTGTCACCATCTTCTCCTTCTGCCCTCAGTCTTTCCCAGCATCAGAGTCTTTTCCAATGAATTGACTAATTTGCATCAGGTGGCCAAAGTATTGGAGCTTCAGCTTCAGCATCAGTCCTTCCATTGAGTATTCAGGGTTGATTTCCTTTAAGATTGACTGGTTTGATCTCTTTGCTATTCAAGGGACTCTCAAGAGTCTTCTCCAGCACCACAGTTCAAAAGTATCAATTCTTAATATTATACATATTAATAAAATGCTTAGTTGAAAAATATATTTGTTCAATCCTATTTCACAAAATTTTCTCTTTTAAAGAATAGGTGATTATTCAGTTTACCTTGTACATTGTATTCCTTTAACATGGTAAGTGTGATTTCTTTAACAAGGTAAATTTCCTCTGACTTATGAGTAAAGTAAATTGGAAAATGAACCAAATTACATTTAATAGGAACTCAAGGAAACATACTGCAGGAGTTTCAACAAGTGCATTTTCAGTTAAAACAAAATGATTTGTGGGCTGAGTCTAACTAAGCTAACTTTTCTGCACATATTTATCATTAATCTATAAACCTAGCTACTCATTTCACATCTGGGTGTACACAGAAATCATTGTTACAAAACCAGGTGTTTTGTAACACTTTTTTTTTTTTTTTAGCTGCTGCTGCTGCTAAGTCGCTTCAGTCGTGTCTGACTCTGTGCAACCCCATAGACAGCAGCCCACCAGGCTCCCCAGTCCCTGGGATTCTCCAGGCAAGAACACTGGAGTGGGTTGCCATTTCCTTCTCCAATGCATGAGAGTGATAAGTGAAAGTGAAGTTGCTCAGTCATGTCCGACTCTTCGCGACCCCATGGACTGCAGCCTAGCAGGCTCCTTCATCCATGGAATTCTCCAGGCAAGAGTACTGGAACACAAAGCAAATAAAGTGGGTTTGCTTCTTTCATTCACCTCTCAGCAACTAAGCTTAACTCAAGTATGCATTTTCTAAAGAGGAGAGTGAAAAAGTTGGCTTAAAGCTCAACATTCAGAAAACTAAGATCATGGCATTCAGTCCCATCACTCATGGCAAATAGATGGGGAAACAGTGGAAACAGTGGCTGACTTTATTTTTCTAGGCTCCAAAATTACTGCAGATGGTGATTGCAGCCATGAAATTAAAAGACGGTTACTCCTTGGAAGGAAAGTTATGACCAACCTAGACAGAATATTAAAAAGCAGAGACATTACTTTGTCAACAAAGGTCCATCTAGTCAAGGCTATGGTTTTTCCAGTAGTCAGGTATGGATGTCAGAGCTGGACTATAAAGAAAGCTTGAGTGCTGAAGAATTGATGCTTTTGAACTGTGGTGTTGGAGAAGACTCTTGAGCATCCCTTGGACTGCAAGGAGATCCAACCAGTCCATCCTAAAGGAGACCAGTCTTGGGTGTTCATTGGAAGGACTGATGTTGAAGCTGAAACTCCAATAATTTGGCCATCTGATGCGAAGAGCTGACTCATCTGAAAATACCCTGATCTAGGAAAGATTGAGGGCAGGAGAAGAGGGGATGACAGAGAATGAGATGGTTGGATGGCATCACTGACTCAATGGACATGGGTTTGGGTAGACTCCAAGAGTTGGTGATGGACAGGGAGGCCTGGTGTGCTGCAGTTCATGGGGTTGCAAAGATTCAGACACAACTGAGTGACTGAACTGAACTGAACCATCAAAATAGAATGTCAAGAGAACAAGATGGCAGAGGAGTAGGTAGATGTGGAGTACATCTCTCTCCACGGATATATCAGGAATACATCTTCATACACAGAAGTGCATGCAGAACCCCAGCTGAGAGTGGACAGGAGTACCTGACCAGTGGAAAAGAATATATAGAATCATGCAAAACTAAAGAGCAAGCCCTGAACCTTTGGAGTGGGAGCACTGACACCAAGACCCTAGATTACCAGAGAACTAACGCTAGGGAGTATCAAATAGTGAGAACTTACACAAACAAAACCACTTGAATATAAGACCCAGCATCACCCAACCACCAGTGGCACCATGTGTAGGATGACTCATCTAAACAACAAACAACATAAAAATATGAACCCAATCATCAACAAACAGGATTACCACCACACTCAGCCTTGCCCATCAGAAGAAAAACAAATAAAAACTCAGAACAAATCTTACCCTATACAAAGTTTACACAAACCACTGGACCAACCCTAGGTCAGAAACCAAAAGGAAGAAAGAATTCAACTTGCCTTGAGGCCTTGGAAAAGGAGACCTCAAACAGAATAAGTTAAAAAAAATAATCAAAGGCATAGAAATATTACACAAATGAAAGAACAAACTAGAAGCACAGAAGTCCAAATAAATGAAGAGGAAATAGGCAAACCACCTGAAAAAGAATTCAGAATAATGATAGTAAAGATGATCAAAAACTTTGAAAACAAACTGAAGAAAATGCAAGAATCATTTAACAAAGACCTAGAAGAATTAAAGAATAAACATACAGAGACAAACAACACAATTACTGAAATTAAAAGTACTCTAGAAGGAATCAATTGCAGAATACCTGAAGAAGAACGAATCAGTGAGCTGGAAGATAAAATGGTGGAAATAACTTCTGAAGAGCAGAATAAAGTAAAAAGAATGAAAAGAACTGAGGATAGTCTCAGAGACCTCTGGGACAATATCAAATGCACCAACATTTGAATTATAGGGGTCCCAGAAGAAGAATAGAAAAAGAAAGGGTATGAGAAAATTTTGAAAGAGATTATAGTTGAAAATTTTCCCGACATGGAAAAGGAAATAGTCAATCAAGTCCAAGAGGCACAAAGAGTCCCATACAGAATAAACTCATGGAGAAACATGCCAAGACACATACTAATCAAACTAACAAAGACTAAACACAAAGAAAGAATATTAAAACAGGAAAGGGAGAAGTAACAAGTAACATACAAGGGAAATCCCATATGCTTAACAGCTGATCTCTCAGCAGAAACTCTGCAGACCAGAAGGGAACGCCATGATATATTTAAAGAACTGAAAGGCAAAAGTCTACAACCAATTACGGCACCCTGCAAGGAGCTCATTCAAAATTAATGGAGAAATAAAAAGCTTTCAGACAAGCAAAAGTTAAGAGAATTCAGTACCACCAAACCAGCTTTACAACAAATATTAAAGGGACTTATATAATCAAGAAATACAAGAGAAGGAAAAAGATCTTTTTTTCAAAAATCAACCCCAAACAGTTAAGAAAATGGCAATAGGAACATATATATCAATAATTACTTTAAATGTAAATGGATTAAATGCTCCAACCAAAAGACACAGACTGGCTGAATGGATACGGAAACAAGACCCATACATATTCTGTCTACAAGAAACTCACTTCAGACCTAAAGACATATATAGACTGAAAGTGAGAGGATGGAAAAATATATTCCATGCAAATGGGAAGCAAAAGAAAGCTGGAGTAGCAATACTCATATCAGACATAATATACCTTAAAATAAAGAAGATTACAAGAGATAAGGAAGGACACTACATAATGATCAAGGGATCAGTCCAAGAGGGAGACACAACAATTATAAATATCTATGCACCCAACATAGGAGAACCTCAATAAGACAAACACTAACAAACATAAAAGGAGAAATTTACAGTAATACAATAATAGTAGGAGACTTTAACACCCCATTCAAACCAATGGACAGATCATTAAAACAGAAAATTAATAAGGAAACACAAGTCTTAAATCATACATTAGATGAGATGGATCTCTTTGATATCTTCTGGACATTCCATCCAAATGCAAAAGAATACACCCTCTTCTCATGGGCACATGGAACATTCCCCAGGATAGACCACACCTTGGGTCACAAACTAAACCTCAGTAAATTTAAGAAAGTTGAAATTTTATCAGGCATCTTCACCGACCACAATGCTAAAAGACTGGACAGCAATTACACTAATGAAAGAAATCAAAGATGAGTTAGATAGATGGAGAGACATTCCATGTTCCTGGATAGGAAGAATCAATATTGTGAAAATGACTATACTACCAAAAGCAATCTACAGATTTGATGCAATCCCTATCAAATTACCAATGGCATTTTTCACAGAACTAGAACAAAAAATTTCACAATTCATATGGAAACACAAAAGACCCTGAATAGCCAAAGTAGTCTTGAGAAAAATGGAACTGGAAGAATCAATCTTCCTGACTTCAGATTATACTACAAAGATACAGTCATCAAGACAGTATGGTACTGGCACAAAAACAGAAATATAGACCAATGGAACAAGAGAAAAAGCCCAGAAATAAACTTATGCTCCTACGGGCACCTTATTTTTGACAGAGGAGGCAAGAATATACAATGGGGCAAAGACAGCCTCTTCAATAAATGGTGCTGGGGAAACTGGACAGGTACATGTAAAATAATGAAATTAGAACACTTCCTAACACCATACACAAAGATAAACTCAAAATGGATTAAAGACTTAAATGTAAGACCAGAAACCATAAAACTCTTAGAGGAAAACATGGGCAGAACACTCAAAGACATAAATCAAAGCAAGATCCTCTATGATCCACTTCCTAGAGTAATGGAAATAAAAATAAGCAAGTGGAACCTGATTAAACTTAAAAGCTTTTGCGCAGCAAAGGAAACTATAAACAGGGTGAAAAGACAACCCTCAGAATAGGAGAAAATAACAGCAAATAAAACCACTGTCAAAGATTAATTTCTATACAAGCAGCTCATACAACTCAATACCAGAAAAACAAACAACCCAATTAAAAAGTGGGAAAAAGATCTAAACAGACATTTCTCCAAAGAAGATGTACAGATGGCAAACAAACACATGAAAAGATGCTCAGCATCACTCATTATTAGAGAAATGCAAACCAAAACTACAGCGATGTATCACCTCACACTGGTCAGAATGGCCATCATCAAAAAGTGTATAAACAATAAATCCTGGAGAGGATGTGGAGAAAAGGGAACACTCTTGCACTGTTGGTGGCATTGTAAATTGATACAGCCACCATGGAAGATGATATGGGGATTCCTTAAAAAACTAGGAATAAAACCACCATATGACCCAGTAATCCCACTCCTAGGCATATACCCAGAGGAAGCCAAGATGGAAAAAGACACATGTATCCCAGTGTTTAATGCAGCAGTATTTACAATAGCTAGAACATGGAACCAACCTAGATATCCATTGACAGATGGATGGATAAAGAACTTGTGGTACATATATACAATGGAATATTACTCAGCCATTAAAAGGAATGCCTTTGAGTCAGTTCTAATGAGGTGGATGAATCTAGAACCTATTATACAAAATGAAGTAAGTCAGAAAGATAAAAATAAATATCATATTCTAACACATGTATTTGGAATCTAGAAAAACGGTATAGAAGAATTTCAGGGAGGCCTGGCATGCTGCAATTCATGGGGTCACAAAGAGTCAGACATGACTGAGTGACTGAACTGAACTGAATGAAGAAACAGACATAAAGAATAGTCTTATGGACATGGGGAGAGGGGAGGAGAGGGGAGGAGAGGGTGAGATATATGGAAAGAGTAACATGGAAACTTCATTACCATATATAAAATAGATAGCCAACGGGAATTTGCTGTATGGCTCAGGAATCTCAAACAGGGGCTCTGTATCAACCTAGAGGGGTGGGATGGGGAGAGAGATGGGAGGGAGTTTCAAAAGGGAGGGGATATATGTATACCTATGCCTGATTCACGTTGAGGTTTGACATAAAACAACAAACTTCTGTAAAGCAATTTATCCTTCAATGAAAAATAAATTAAAAAATAATCATAGTAAAAAAGGATTATACATGTAAGAGAAAAATAGAATGTCAAGGTACCAGCTATCTCCTATTTGGCTTTCTAGAGTTTTATTAATTAAGTGGTTTGAGTCTCTAAAGGCCACCGCTCACTTTTCTAAGACCTTGACCACAGACTGTTCTATTTCTTGCCTGTTACATTTTTAGCAGGCAGTTTGGCTCTTTGAATATAAGCTACCAAAAGTCCAATCTTCTAATATCAGCCACAATAAATCAGTGGATAGATACTTAACCTTCTAGAACTCAACCTAGGGGAAGGAATTCTTCTCATGCTCAAGGATTCATAACAACAGCTAAAAAGTGCTGCAGGATATGCCTATTTATGGGTTATTTACTCACTCCAGTATTCTTGCCTAGAAAATCCTATGGAAAGAGGAGCCTGGTGGGCTACAGTCCATAGGGTCACAGAGTCTGACACAACTGAAGCAACTTAGCATACACAAACTTTGGTTAAACAGAAGTTTTATGCTGAAGATCCTCATGAACCATGCTTTACAAACAAAATAACACTAGTGGCCCGCCTTCCCACCATGGTATCCTGCCAGGGAATAGTTTTCCCAGTAGAGTGTAACTGCGTATGTTATGATCCAGCTGCCTGTAGAAGTTTCCTTTGTGTGTGAGGGAGTCTGCCATAACATGGACCATTCTTGATAGAAAGCTCTGGATGATACAGCTCTTGGAGGATTTCCCCCTCCTTTTTGGCTACATAGGCATTTTTCCTTTGTCTTTACACTCTCTTTGGAATATCTTTATTGGGAACAGCAGCAGCTTTGGGATATGTTAACTGGGGTTATAGGATTAAGGTTAAGGAAATGAAGTGTTTCCTGAATTGGTGAGGAGGGCCTGCCCCTAGGGGCACATACCCTGTTTCCTTGTACTAATGGAGTATGCAGTCAGTTCAGTTCAGTTCAGTCGCACAGTCATGTCTGACTCTTCGCAGTCCCATGAACCACAGCACGCCAGACCTCCGTGTCCATCACCAACTCCCAGAGTTCACCCAAACCCATGTCCATTGAGTTGGTGATACCATCCAACCATCTCATCCTCGTCATCCCCTTTTCCTCCTGCCCTCAATCTTTACCAGCATCAGGATCTTTTCAAATGAGTCAGCTCTTCACATCAGGAGGCCAAAGTATTGGAGTTTCAGCTTCAAGATCACTCCTTCCAATAAACACCCAGGACTGCTCTCCTTTAGACTGGACTGGTTGAATCTCCTTGAAGTCCAAGGGATTCTCAAGGGTATTCTCCAACACCACAGTTCAAAAGCATCAATTCTTCAGTGCTCAGCTTTCTTTACAGTCCAACTCTCACATGCATACTTGACCACTGGAAAAACCATAGCCTTGACGAGACGGACCTTTGTTGGCAAAGTAATGTTTCTGCTTTTGAATATGCTATCTAGGTTGGTCATAACTTTCCTTCCAAGGAGCAAGCATCTTTTAATTTCATGGCTGCAGTCACCATCTGTAGTGATTTTGAAGCCCAGAAAAATAAAGTCAGCCACTGTTTCTACTGTTTCCCCATCTATTTGCCATGAAGTGATGGGACTGGATGCCATGATCTTACTTTTCTGAATGTTGAGCTTTAAGCCAACTTTTTCACTCTCCTCTTTCACTTTCATCAAGAGGCTCCTTAGTTCTGCTTCACTTTCTCCCATAAGGATGGTGTTATCCACATATCTGAGGTTATTGATATTTCTCCCAGCAATCTTGATTCCAGCTTGTGCTTCATCCAGCCCAATGTTTCTCATGATGTACTCTGCATATAACTTATATAAGCAGGGTGACAATATACAGCCTTGACATACTCCTTTTCCTATTTGGAACCAGTCTGTTGTTTCATGTCCAGTTCTAACTGTTGCTTCCTGACCTGCATATAGGTTTCTCAGGAGGCAGGTCAGGTGGTCTGGTATTCCCATCTCTTTCAGAATTTTCCACAGTTTATTGTGATTCACACAGTCAAAGGCTTTGGCATAGTCAATAAAGCAGAAATAGATGTTCTTCTGGAACTCTCTTGCTTTTTCGATGATCCGGCAGATGTTGGCAATTTGATCTCTGGTTCCTCTGCCTTTTCTAAAATCAGCTTGAACATCTGGGAGTTCATGGTTCACATATTGCTGAAGCCTGGCTTGGACATCTGCCTACAATGTGGGAGATGAGGGTTCAATCCCTGGGTCAGGAAGATCTCCTGGAGAAGGAAATGGAAACCCACTCCAGTATTCGTGCCTGGAAAATCCCATGGGTGGATAAACCTGGTAGGCTACAGTCCATGGGGTTGCAGAGAGTCAGACACCACTGAGCGACTTCACTTTCACTTTCACTTTACTAGCGTGTGAGATGAGTGCAATTGTGCAGTAGTTTGAGCATTCTTTGGCATTTCCTTTCTTTGGGATTGGAATGAAAACTGACCTTTTCCAGTCCTGTGGCCACTGCTGAGTTTTCCAAATTTGCTGGCATATTGAGCGCAGCACTTTCACAGCATCATCTTTCAGGATTTGAAATAGCTCAACTGGAATTCCATCACCTCCACTAGCTTTGTTCGTAGTGATGCTTCCTAAGGCCGACTTGACTTCACATTTCAGGATGTCTGGCTCTAGGTGAATGATCACACCATTGTGATTATTGGGTCATGAAGATCTTTTTTGTACAGTTCTTCTGTGTATTCTTGCCTCCTCTTCTTAATAGCCTCTGCTTCTGTTAGGTCCGTACCATTTCTGTCCTTTATTGAGCCCATCTTTGCATGAAATGTTCCCTTGGTATCTCTAATTTTTGTGAAGAGATCTCTAGTCTTTCCCATTCTATTGTTTTCCTCTATTTCTTTGCATTGTTCACTGAGGAAGGCTTTCTTATCTCTCCTTGCTATTCATTGGAACTCTGCATTCAAATGGGTATATCTTTTCTTTTCTCCTTTGCCTTTTGCTTCCCTTCTTTTCACAGCTATTGGTAAGGCCTCCTCAGACAGCCAGTTTGCTTTTGCATTTCTTTTTCTTGGGGATGGTCTTGATCCCTGTCCCCTGTACAATGTCACGAACCTCCATCCATAGCTCATCAGGCACTCTGTCAGATCTAGTCCCTTAAATTTATTTCTCACTTCTGCTGTATAGTCATGAGGGATTTGATTTAGGTCATATCTAAATGGTCTAGTGGTTTTCCCTATTTTCTTCAATTTCAGTCTGAATTTGGCAATAAGGAGTTCATGATCCAAGCCACAGTCAGCTCCCGGTCTTGTTTTTGCTGACTGTATAGAGCTTTTCCATCTTAGGATGCAAAAAATATAATCAATCTGATTTCGGTGTCAATCATCTAGTGATGACCATGTGTAGAGTCTTCTCTTGTGTTGTTGGAAGAGGGTGTTTGCTATAACCAGTGCGTTCTCTTGGCAGAACTCTATTAGCCTTTGCCCTGCTTCATTCTGTACTCCAAGGCCAAATTTGCCTGTTACTCCAGGTGTTTCTTGACTTCCTACTTTTACATTCCAGTCCTCTATAATGAAAAGGACATCTTTTTAGGGTGGAAACTGCCATTTTTTCTGACCCTATGATCTCAGCAATGTCTTCAGCTTCTCATGCCAGCAAATAGCAGATGTTGGTAATAGAAGGGCACATAGGGAACCCAGAGAGAGAGAATGCAAAGCACAGAAAAGAAAGTTGTAGACTTTTATCATAATTTTAAAATTAAACATTTACTGAATACTATTCACCAAAAAGGCAAGACAACCTACCATAGCTGAAATATTGTAAGAAGGAAGGAAGTTTTTTCAGTTAAGCAGTACAAAGTTATACAGGTGACAGCTTGAACAAATTTATGGAGACAGGCAGCTACAGTGGGAAGCAGACAGAGATGGCCTGATGACAATGTTATCCTTGATGAATAATATTCAAGTACAAATTTGTGTGTTTTCCATAGTGATAAAGCAACTGTCATTTTATATTGAATTTAAGTTAAAAGTGCAGGCTAGAATGATGAAGCAAGGTAAGGCCACTCACTGGTGATGGTTACATGCTTCAAATTGGGTGAAGAAATACAGATGGTATCAGATACCACTGGCACGTTGCATATTTGAGACATATGTGCCATTAATCACAATTCTTTTTTCCATTAATGCATCAAGAAGAAATAAGACTTGTTTTCATTCTGAAAAAAAGCTATGTGAATGGAGATTGTAATTGTTCATAGACATTCATGAAATATCTAACATACAATAGGAGAAAAGTAATGGTACAGTCAATTAAGTATAAATATGTGAGTAAATGAAGTTAGATGCCTTGGAAACAAAATAACAGATAATGCAGAAGTTCAGTTCAGTTCAGTTCAGTCACTCAGTCGTGTCCGACTCTGCAACCCCATGAATCGCAGCACACCAGGCCTCCCTGTCCATCACCAACTCCCGGAGTTCACTCAGACTCACGTCCATCGAGTCCGTGATGCCACCCAGCCATCTCATCCTCTGTCGTCCCCTTCTCCTCCTGCCCCCAATCCCTCCCAGCATCAGAGTCTTTTCCAATGAGTTTACTCTTTGCATGAGGTGGCCAAAGTACTGGAGCTTCAGCTTTAGCATCATTCCTTCCAAAGAAATCCCAGGGCTGATCTCCTTCAGAATGGACTGGTTGGATCTCCTTGCAGTCCAAGGGACTCTCAAGAGTCTTCTCCAACACAACAGTTCAAAAGCATCAATTCTTCGGCACTCAGCCTTCTTCACAGTCCAACTCTCACATCCATACATGACTACTGGAAAAACCATAGCCTTGACTAGACAGACCTTAGCTGGCAAAGTAATGTAGTCAAATATATTATTGCTGTTCAGTTGCTAAGTCTTGTGCAACTCTTCTGTAAACCCATGGACTATAGCCCACCAGGCTCCTCTTGTTCATGGATTTCCCAGGAAACAATACTGGTGTAGATTACCATTTCCTTCTCCAGCAGACTCTTCCCAACCTAGGGTGGAACTCACATCTCCTGCATCGGCAGGCGGATTCTTTACCACCTGGGAGTCCAGTCAAATATACAGGGGTAGGGCAACTGGAGTGATGTATCACCCACATAGCTAAAAAGCTGAGTAGGCAGCAGTGATAACCACTATGGGAAGCAACTGATTTGCAAAAGGACACATGCATAATGGTAAGGGAAATGCAGGTTCCTACAGAGGCACCATGTTAAAGGAGAAATTCTAGGATCTCAATCTGAGCTCCATGATGCTAACCGACCCTCTTTTAGGGTTCTCAGTGTCAGGTTTTGGAGGGATATATATTTTATCCCTCTGTGCTGAAAGTCCATGGAATATTTTTGTCTATCATTTTTAGCATGTTGATATGCATAACAATAGAGAAGGCAATGGCAACCCACTCCAGTACTCCTGCCTGGAAAATCCCATGGATGGAGGAACCTGGTAGGCTGCAGTCCATGGGGTCACTAAGATTTGGATACAACTGAGCGTCTTCACTTTCACTTTTCACTTTCATGCACTGGAGAAGGAAATGGCAACCCACTCCAGTGTTCTTGCATGGAGAATCCCAGGGATGGGGGAGCCTCGTGGGCTGCCGTCTATGGGGTTACACAGAGTCAGACACAACTGAAACGACTTAGCAGCAGCAGTAGCAGCGTGCATTTTAATATCATTATCAATCAGCATCTTCTATCAAATAGTCACAGAAAGGGGACAATTGTGAGCATTCTGTTAAATTGGTTCAATAGATGTGACACTGCCTTATGTATACATATCTTTGTACAAGACATGATATTTGAGACATAAAAGGATGGAAAGTATGGGGAAGAGGTCAGTGAAAACAGTGAGAGTCCTGGATTAATCTGGAACTAACTTGGTTAGCAAGAGATCAAGTAAGGAAACAGGATTGATATGTATTAAACGTATGTGGTGTACTAGACATTCTCATGCATTCTACATATTGTATCTTATTAAATAAAAAAGTGATTTTAACCCTTTATTCCTATACTATTCTTAAAAGCTGCTCTCAAGTATTACCTGATAATGTTCTCTCTGCCTTTAAGTTATGCTGAAATTCCCTGGAATTTTTAAATCTGTCATTTTGAACATATCCAAAAACATTTAATGACCATCATCACCAATTAACACTTATCAAATAATCAGAGATAATGTGCCATTCTGAACATTCTGTTAAATTGGTTGAATAGGGCTGGCACTGCCTTACAGACAGTTTAAAAATAAAAATCAAAGCTATGTTCTAATTAAGAAAGTAATATGCTGGTGTTTTAGTTGCAAAGCTGTGTCTGACTCTTGAGACCCTATGGACCATAGCCCATCAGGCTCCTTTGCCCATGGGATTTCCCAGGCAAGAATACTGGAGTGGGTTGCCATTTCCTTCTCCAGGGGATGCTTCTGACCTAGGGATTGAACCTGTGTCTCCCACATGGTAGGTAGATTCCTTACCACTGAACCACCAGGGAAGCCCCTACAGTTTAGCATAGTTGAGGGCAAATTATTATACACAGTGCTATATTTTACTTTTACATTAACTTTTCAGTTCACTTCAGTTCAGTCACTCAGTCATGTCCAACTCTTTGAGACCCCATGAACTACAACATGCCAGGCCTCCCTGTCCATCACCAACCCCTGGAGATTACCCAAACTCATATCCATTGAGTCAATGATGCAATCCAATCATCTCATCCTCTACCATCCCTTTCTCCTCCTGCCTTGAATCTTTCCCAGTATCAGGGTCTTTTCAAATGAGTCAGTTCTTCACATCAGATGGCCAAAGTATTGGATTTCAGCGTTAGCATCAATCCTTCCAATGATTATTCAGGACTGATTTCCTTTAGGATGGACTGGTTGGATCTCCTTGCAGTCCAAGGGACTCTCAAGAGTCTTCTCCAACACCACAGTTTAATAGCATTAATTCTTCGGCGCTCAGCTGTCTTCACAGTCCAACTCTCACATCCATACGTGACCACTGGAAAAACCATAGCCTTGACAAGACAGACCTTTGTGGGCAAAGTAATGTCTCTGCTTTTTAATATGCTATCTAGGTTGGTCATAACTTTCCTTCCAAGGAGTAAGCGTCTTTTAATTTCATGACTGCAGTCACCATCCGCAGTGATTTTGGAGCTCAAAAAATAAAGTCTGTCACTGTTACATTATTTCCCCATCTATTTGCCATGAAGTGATGGGGCCAGATGCCATGATCATGGTTTTTTAATGTTAATCTTAAGGCAATTTTTTCACTTTCCTTTCACTTTCATTAAGAGACTCGTTAGTTCCTCTTCACTTTCTGTCATAAGGGTGATGTCATCTGCATATCTGAGGTTTTTTATATTTCTTCCAGCAATCTTGATTCCAGCTTGTGCTTCATCCAGCCCAGCATTTCTCATGATGTACTCTGCATATAAATTAAATAAGTAGGGTGACAATATACAGCCTTGACGGACTCATTTTCCTATTTGGAACCAGTCTGTTGTTCCATGTCCAGTTCTAACTGTTGCTTCCTGACCTGCATACAGGTTTTTTAAGAGGCAGGTTAGGTGGTCTGGTATTCTCATCTCTTTCAGAATTTTCCACAGTTTATTGTGATCCACACAGTCAAAGGCTTTGGCATAGTCAATAAAGCAGAAATAGATGTTTTTCTGGAACTCTCTTGCTTTTTTGATGATCCAGCAGATGTTGGCAATTTTATCTCTGGTTTCTCTGCCCTTTCTAAAACCAGCTTGAACATCTGGAAGTTCATGGTTCACATATTGCTGAAGTCTGGCTTGGAGAATTTTGAGCATTACATTACTAGCGTGTGAGATGAGTCCAATTGTGTGGTAGTTTGAGCATTCTTTGGCATTGCCTTTCTTTGGGATTGGAATGAAAACTGACCTTTTCCCGTCCTGTGGCCACTGTTGAGTTTTCCAAATTTGCTGGCATATTGAGTGCAGCACTTTCACAGCATCATCTTTTAGGATTTGAAATAGCTCAACTGGAATTTCA
Source organism: Ovis canadensis (assembly GCF_042477335.2). Taxonomy (NCBI): domain Eukaryota; kingdom Metazoa; phylum Chordata; class Mammalia; order Artiodactyla; family Bovidae; genus Ovis; species Ovis canadensis. The sequence continues at coordinate 36,491,102 of NC_091250.1, read as the reverse complement.
TCACCTCCACTAGCTTTGTTCATAGTGATGCTTCCTAAGCCCCATTTGACTTCACGTTCCAGGTTGTCTGGCTCTAGGTGAGTGATCATACAATCATGATTATCTGAGGCATGAAGATCTTTTTTGTACTGTTCTTCTGTGTATTCTTGCCACCTCTTCTTAATATCTTCTGCTTCTGTTAGGTCCATACCATTTCTGTCCTTTATTGAGCCCATCTTTGCATGAAATGTTCCCTTGGTATCTCTAATTTTCTTAAAGAGATTTCTAGTCTTTCCCATTCTATTGTTTTCCTCTATCTTTGCACTGATCACTAAGGAAGGCTTTCTTATCTCCTTTTGCTATTCTTTAGAACTCTGCATTCAAATGGGTATATCTTTCCTTTTCTCCTTTGCTTTTCACTTCTCTTCTTTTCACAGCTATTTGTAAGGGCTCCTCAGACAGCCATTTGCTTTTTTGCATTTCTTTTTCTTGAGGATATTCTTGATTTCTGTCTCCTGTACAATGTCACGAACCTCCATCCATAGTTCATCAGGCACTCTATCAGATCTAGTCCCTTAAATCTATTTCTAACTTCCACTGTTGCTTACCATCACAAAAAAATTCTTATTTTTCCATCAGTGTTTCCTAGAATGATAATATTCCTGAGTTACATAAGGGTTTAAAGATGGAAATACTCCTATCAAATCTCTTTCCCCCCTTTTTCACTCTGAAGTAATCAGAAAACTTATCACTTGTCAAAATAAACGTGTAAGGTTAGAAATGATAGCATTGAAAATCATATACATTTCTTTTTCTGGACTAAACAACTTTAAAGGAATACTTAAATTTTTGTCCATTATTCAGTTCACCTTGGTTCTGACTTATTCTCATATAGAAGGGCCTGCCTGACAGTTGCACAATTTATTAGCACTAAAACTGCTGCTACTGCTACTAGCTGATATTTGAAAATGTAGTCTATGTCAGGCTTGTGTACTCAGCAAAGTCTCTATGAGGGGGCACTCTTATTATTCCTAATATGTATATGAGAATACTTAAAATACAGAGTCTACATAAGGGTGGTGTCAGAAAGTGAAGAACTAAAGAGCCTCTTGATGACAGTGAAAAGGAGAGTGAAAAAGTTGCCTTAACATTAACATTCAAAAAACTAAGATCATGGCATCTGGTGCCATCACTTCATGGCAAATAGATAGGGAAACAGTGACAGACTTTATTTTCTTGGACTCCAGAATCACTGCAGATGATGACTGCAGCCATGGAATCAAAAGACGCTTGCTCCTTGGAAGAAAAGCTATGACACACTTAGACAGCATATTAAAAAGCAGAGACATTACTTTACGAACAAAGGTCCGTCTAGTCAAAGCAATGGGTTTTCCAGTAGTCATGTATGGGTGTGAGAGTTGGACTATAAAGAACACTGAGTGCTAAAGAATTTATGCTTTTGAACTATGGTGCTAGAGAAGACTCTTGAGAGTCCCTTGGACTGTAAGGAGATTAAAGCAGTCAATTCTAAAGGAAATAAACCCTGATTATTCATTGGAAGCCTGATGCTGAAGCTGAAGTTCTAATATTTTGACCACCTAATGCACAGAACCAACTTACTGGAAAAGACCCTGATGCTGGGAAAGATAGAAGGCAGGAAGAGAAGGGGACGACAGAGGACGAGATAGTTGGATCTCACCACCAATTCAATGGACATGAATTTGAGCAAGATCTGGGTGTTGGTGATAGACTGGGAAGCCTGGCATGCTGCTGTCCTTGGGGTCGCAGAGTCGCACATGACTGAACTGTGTGACTGAACTGAACTGAGGAGAGGCACAAAGAGCGGAAGCAGAAAGGCCAGAAGGAAGTTCACCGATTCAGTTGGCATGAGTGATGGTGGTCTCTTGGCCTGGGGAAGTGGAAAGAACAGAATATGTGGCAAAAGTTGAGTCTGCAGGATTTGCTTCCTTATATTGAGTTACTGGGGTTCTACCTAATCTCTACCCACTGACTCAGTCTGGACCTTGGAATAAATGCAGGATAAATTTTTTCCCTTCATGTATGCTAGATCTTCCTGAAATCTCCTTTCCACATTGAAGAGCCCTCCAGCTATCATCTAATATCTTTTTAATACTTCTAAATAACCTGAACACCAGTGAAGACATACAGATGGGTAATAAACACATGAAACCATGATCAATATCATTCATTATAAGAGAAATGCAAATCAAAACCACAATGAGATACCATTTCACACCAGCCAGAATGGCCTTCATCAAGAAAATCTACAAACAATAAATGCTGGAGAGGATGTGGAGAAAAGGGAACTTTCTTACGTTGTTGGTGGGAATGCAAAGTGATCCAATCACTGTGGAGAACAGTAGGGAGATTCCTTTAAAAAACTAGAAATAAAACTACCATATGACCCAGCAACTCCACTACTGGACATGTACCCTAAGGAAACCAAAACAGGAAAAGACACATTTATCCCAAAGTTCACTGCAGCACAATAAATTGTGTTGCGATATAATAGCTAGGATTAGTGCAATAAATAGTGCAATAAATACAATAGCTAGGATATGGAAGCAACCTAGATGTCCATCAGCAGGTGAATGGATAAGATGGTTGTGATACATTTACACAACAGAATATTACTCAGCTATAAAAAGAAACACATTTGAGTCAGTGTTGCGGAAATCAATATAATTGAGAAACCAAGCACCACACTCAGAGAGTTGGAGAATTCAGGTTTGTTACACTGCCAGGCCCAGAGGAGTTAACATTCAGAGCTCTGAGCTCTGAACAAAGAGGTTACAGAGTTTTTATAGACATACTATAGTGGGCAACACTAGCTGCTAATAGGCTTGTTTAAACTAAGGGGTTTTGTGTGCATGGGAACAGCGGTCAAGATGAGGACAGGGATGCCTGACCTTTACATGGACAGGCATGATTAAGCAGGATTTCAAGGGCTGGACAATTTCAAAAAGCAGGACAAGGGTGAGTGAGATAAGCTCCAGTTCCTAGTATTGTGACCTAGTATGTGACCTACATGATCCAGACTTTGCAAGGAGCAAGCTGAGTTACAGAGGCAGAACGAGCAGAAGGTTATGTAAAATTTTAACTTTTCCTCTGCATCAGTTCTAATGAGGTGGATAAACCTAGAGCCTATTAGGGAACCTAGAGCCTACATAAAGTAAAGTAAGTCAGAAATAGAAATATCATATATTAATGCATATATGCAGGTCAGGAAGCAACAGTTAGAACTGGACGTGGAACAACAGACTGGTTCCTAATAGGAAAAGGAGTCCATCAAGGCTGTATATTGTCACCCTCCTTATTTAACTTATATGCAGAGTACATCATGAGAAGCACAAGCTGGAATCAATATTGCCGGGAGAAATATCAATAACCTCAGATATGCAGATGACACCACCCTTATGGCAGAAAGTGAAGCAGAACTAAAGAGCCTCTTAATGAACATGAAAAAGGAGAGTGAAAAAGTTGGCTTAAAGCTCAACATTCAGAAGATGGGGAAACAGTGGAAACAGTGTCAGATTTTATTTTGGGGAGGCTCCAAAATCACTGCAGATGGTGATTTCAGCCATGAAATGAAAAGACACTTACTCCTTGGAAAGAAAGTTATGACCAACCTAGCTAGCATATTCAAAAGCAGAGACATTACTTTGCCAACAAATGTCCGTCTAGTCAAGGCTATGGTTTTTCCTGTGGTCATGTATGGATGTGAGAGTTGGACTGTGAAGACAGCTGAGCACCGAAGAATTAATGCTTTTGAACTGTGGTGTTGGAGAAGACTCTTGAGAGTCCCTTGGACTGCAAGGAGATCCAACCAGTCCATTCTGAAGGAGATCAGCCCTGGGATTTCTTTGGAAGGATGATGCTAAAGCTGAAGCACCAGTACTTTGGCCACCTCATGCGAAGAGTTGACTCATTGGAGAAAACTCTGATGCTGGGAGGGATTAGGGGCAGGAGAAGAAGGGGACGAGCCAGGATGAGATGGCTGGATGGCATCACCAACTCAATGGACGCGAGTTTGAGTGAACTCCGGGAGTTGGTGATGGACAGGGAGGCCTGGTGTGCTGCGATTCATGGGGTCGCAAAGAGTCGGACATGACTGAGTGGCTGAGCTGAACTGATGATGTCTAGGAAGATGTTCTTATGATCCTATGTGCAGGGCAGCAAAGGAGACACAGACACAACAAAATTCTGGACTCGGTGGGAGAGGAGAGGATGGGATGATTTCAGAGACGAGCATTGAAACATATATATCACCATATGTAACATAGATAGCAGTGGGAGTTTGACGTATGATGCGGGGCACCCAAAGCCAGTGCTGTGACAACCTAGAGGGTTGGAGTAGGCAGGGAGGTGAGAGAGGAGTTCAGGAGGGAGGGGACACATATATGCCCATGGCCAGTTCATGTTGATTTATGGCAAAAACCATCACAATTTTGTAATTATCCTCCTATTAAAAGTTTTAAAAGTGGTGCCCACACTGACTGAAGCACTTCATTTGGGTGTTCCCTGACCCATAAAGGACAGTAAGGCTACTTCCTCATAACACTACATTTCTTTCAACAGAGCCTAACGCACATGAATTCCACGCATAGTGAAGAAAAGAGGTGAGGGATATAACTTGAAGGGTCAGAACCAGGACAATCACTTTTCATCCTGTTGTTGCAGAATATCTGTGAGAATGATTACTGTATGTAAAGGTAATAGAGCTGAGGAGATGATGGTGTTCTTGGCAGATGACCATCCTAAGAGAAGGTGCTAAACTGATAATTAAATGTGCCTGATGCTGAAAAGATCTGCTGGGTGTGGGATCCACTGTAGAGAGCAGATAGAGAAACAAGATAGGACAAAGAAAAAGCAAAGCAGGGTTCATCATGAGAAAGCATTCTGAGGTTTTATGTTCAAGAAATAAGGTGAGTAAAGTGGAAAATTCACGTGAACAGAGAACAGTTTTTAAGTTGGAAGCAATGGTATATATGATTTTTGGAGCAAAGTTCTCTGGGCTCTTTAATAGCCCAGAGATTGGTTGGTTTGACTCCTTGCTTTGCATCAGTCACAAATAATACATGAACCTAATTTTAACCAGTTACTACAAAGGAGGTGTCTTAACTATGTTTTAGCTAATTTTTTTCCTTATCAGTTATTTCTGCACCACAGTGCCACAGGACATATATTAAGTCTATTCTCTGCAGTGGTCTTAGGATGTGAGAATTTTTGGCATATTAAAACTTGTCTCCTAAATGCCAGATCTGATTTTCCATCTTTGTTACATTTTGTTTCTACTATTCCATGCAGAATATTGCCCTATTCTGTGAAGGAGCATCTGAAATTATGGGAAGAACATGAGACGGTGGAGAGGGACATTTTGAAGAGAACATTAATGTAATCCTTAAGAGGAAATGTGCCATATTCAATGAATGAAAGTACATCATTTCATTAATCCTCATTCAGGGAAGGGGGCGTTATGTACAAAATCTCAATAGGAAAGGAAAGAGAAGGAAAAATGAAATCATAATAGTTAATATTAAACTCTCATATTTCTTATAATACATGCTGAGAATGTTGAGTTGGAGGTAGAAATAAACAGGAAGGCCACAAGCAGGGCTTCGAAAACAGTTCTTATTTTTGAGACCAAATAATCCTTCAATATTCACAACCTAGGTTATAAAAGAATATAATCCAAGAACCAAAAAAAACATATCACTGACAAGAACCAAACAATAGCAAAGTCTCATTTTTAAATGTTTTCTAGGATTACTAAGGATTCTATAGAAATTAATGCATCATTTTTACAGCTTTCTGAATTGTATATTCAAACAATAGAAGAATAGCTACAAAGGCTAGCATCTATTAGTCTTACTAGTGCTAACCTCTACGCTTAGTGAATTGCCCTGATACCTCACAAACAAACCACCATAACCCATCCTTGCCAACAGACCTAAAGAGGCAATACTTCAAAACTTTATATCAATAAAACCTAAATTCCTTAATAGGATATCCAAGTACTACATTTCATTGTACTTCCTGAATAACCAATGCATTCATATGTTGCATTCTATAGCTTACCATGCTACATCAATTCAGTGTCTGTAAGGAGATTTTACTATTGGCTAAAGCCTTAAAGATGTTTAAGGGTAAAACTAGGCTTTTATATAAGGGAAAAAACATTGAATTTAATGTAGTTAAACATTAAAATTATTCCTGGCAAAAGCTCTGCCCCAAAGGTTAAGAGTAATATCATACAGATTGGAAACTAGTTGAGATTTACAAAATAAAGAGAAGTTAAAGACTTTTGTTATTTAACCTGAACTGGGATGGTTTTTATTTAGCCTTTTATAAATTAATTGGAGGGAGTGCATGAGTCATAGATAACACTAAGCTCTTCTAGTTGGTGAAGAGAGGAATGGATGGGAGTATGCTGTAGCGAGATAACATGAGATGTTGAGATGGTATAGAAATGGCAACCAAGCTCCTATGGGAGCAGTTGTAAAGCAATGCATTAAATATCATTTACATCCTTTTAAAAAATACTAGACCTGAATATATTTGCAGAATATTCAAGACATTGGAACATGGTTTTTTTTTTTTTTTTAAGTAAAATCAAAGAGCAAATATTTTTTTACCCATTTATAAAGTAAGACCTATCCTTTACTGAAATGGTATTCAAGGCAGTAACTAACTATTGTTCTACTAAAAATATAGTCTATGTGTTACTTAGAAGTAGGATATGTGGTTTCCAGTCCTGGATCAATTGCTTCTTCTTTTCCATTCGTTTAGCCATTCATTCAAAGCAAGATTTATTAAGTATTTATTATGAGTCAGACACTTTGCTGGATATAACGAAGGGGCATGTAGATGATGAAGTTGCATTTCCTAAACTGAATAATCTCGTAATGTAGTAGGAGAGATACACAAAATAGCAAACAGTTGTTATAGTGATATATTATGTGATTAAACATAAATTTATGGAGCAAAAGTAATATATGAGATGAAACTATTTCAGATGATGGTAGGAGATGTTTTGCTAGTACTTAAGTGTGAAATGGCACCCCACTCCAGTACTCTTGCCTGGAAAATCCCATGGATGGAGGAACCTAGTAGGCTGCAGTCCATGGGATCGTGAAGAGTCGGACACGACTGAGCAACTTCCCTTTCACTTTTCACTTTCATGCACTGGAGAAGGAAGTGGAAACCCACTCCAGTGTTCTTACCTGGAGAATCCCAGGGATGGGGGAGCCTGGTGGGCTGCCATCTATGGGGTTGCACAGAGTCAGACATGACTGAAGCGACTTAGCAGCAAGTGTAGTCAAAATTTACAGTGGAAGAAGAATGGAAGGGTGGTATTAAAGCTGATGTAAAGCAGGGAGTAGCTGAATTATGCTGGGCTAAAGTGTTTATTCTAACAATTGTAAGGCAAGCAAAAGTCAGAAAAATGTAAGGGGAGGTGAGCAAAAGGCAGTTGTTAAATTTATGTTTCAAATAGATCCATACTGCTATGGAGACAAAATTGGAGGAAATTTAAGACTGGTGACAAAAGAAATATTAGGATATTACTGAAAAACTGGGGTAAGAAATAAGAAGGATTTTACATGCAGATGAAGAGAAAAATTGGTGGATTTGATGGCCTATTAGAATGTGAGACAAGAAAGGAAGGAGTCAAGGATGAACCACATATTTCTGAGTTGGGCAACTGGATAGATAATGAAAACAATACTCATCAAAATAGAGAGTCGGTTTGTTTTAAATAATTTGGAGACATATTAAATTCCAAGAGCCTTTGTGACTTCCAAGAAAAGAAGTATAGTAAATATTTGAGTGCATACAAAAGCATGGACATAAAATAGATATCTATGCTGCAGACACAGACTTTAGAGTTTTTAAAATGTACACAACAGTTGTGGCCACATGTTTGCATAATAAAAATGAGAATATAAGATTGGCTAGTGATAGAACTTTGAGAGTCCTCAATACGCTACTCACAGTAGCACCATAATATAGATACAAATGTGTATATGCACACATTTTTCAAATCCACATTGAAAATCCATTCAAAGTATGTTCTCAGATCATTGTGGAATTAGAAAAGCAATCAGTGACAGAAAGATACATAAAAAATTCTCAAGTATTTGGCAATTAATATAATGCTTTGTATTTAATAACATGGGTCAGATAAGAAATCTCAAGAAAAATTAGATATTTTGAACTGACTGAAAATTAAAATATAGCATAGCAAAATTTGCAAGATGCAGCTAAAGCAATACTTACCAGGAAATTCATAGTATTAAATGCTATATTAGAAAGTTAGAAAGTTCTCAATTATCTAAGTTTTCACTTTAAGAAAGTAGAAAAGGAGAAGCATGAAACCACAAACTAAGCAGAAGAAAGTAAATATTAATAGCAGAAATCAATGAAATTAAATACAATAGAAAAAATCAATAAAAATTGATACTGTGAAAATCAATAAAATTTATAAGCCTGCAGCCAAACTTATAAAAGGGAAAAAGAGGAAGAGAGAAAATAAAAATTACAAATATCTAAAGTAAACAGGTGATATCATTACAGACTCCAGAGACCATAAAAATAAGAAAATACTAGAGACAACCTATATTCACACAATCAAAAGGATATATAAAATGGGCTAATTTCCTTATAAACACAGGCTAATAAAAATAACAAAATATTACCAAGTTAAATCCAATAAAATATAAAAAGGGCAATACATCATGACCAAGTAAGTGCTTTTTCCAGGAATGCAAACCTGGGACAATACTTAAAAATCAAACACTATAATTCACCATATTGAGAAACTAAAGAAAAAAATCTATGATCATCTTCATATATGGAGAAAGAACTTTTAATAAGTTTCAACATCCATTTATGATAAAAGTCTCAGCAAACTAGAAATAGAGGTAACATTCTTAACCTGAAAAAGGCTATCTTGGGGAAAAAATGTTGCCATGATATGTACGAAAGACTTAATATATCCTTCTTAAGATCTAGAATAAGGGAAGGATGTTTTCTCTCATCAATCCTATTCAGCATCGCACTGGAAATCTTAGCCTGTACAATAAGGTAAGAAAAGAAACAAAAGATGTCTGAAATAAAATCATCTCTCTTTGTAGATAACTTCCCAAAGAATCGGGGCTTCCCTGGCAGTCCAGTGGTTAAGACTCTGCACTTCCACTGCCGGGGACACAAGTTCAGTCCCTGGTAGGGGAATTAAGATGCCATGATATGAGACAAAAAAAAAAGGAATCTATACAAAAGCTCTTTGTAAATGAGCTTAGAAAAACTGCAGGATACAGGGTCTGTATAGAAAAATAAATTTTATTTCTGTATGGTTGCAATAAACTTGAAAATTTTCAAAATACCATTTATAGTAGTATCAAAAAAGTAAAATTTTAGATAAAAATCTACAAATAAAATCTCAAGGTCTGTATGCTAAAAATTATAAGCACTGATGAAAGAAATCATAGACCTAAGTAAATGGAGAAATGTACAGTATTCATATGTTAGGAGTCTGAATGCTATTAATTCTATTTAATTTAATCCACAGACAACACAATATAAATGAAAATTATAGGTTTTTTTTTTTTTTTGTAGATACCAACAAGCTAATTCTAAAGGAACTAGATTTAAACAATTATGGAAAAGAAGAAATAAATTTTTGGAATCACACTATCCAATTTCAGGACTTACTATAAAGTTACATAAATCAAGAAAATGTGGTATTGGTGAAAAATAGACATACAGATCAATGGAACAAAATAGCCCAGAAATAGGCCCTGACAAATAGTTAATTTATTTGTGACAAATATGTAAGGTCAATTCAATGGAGATAAGCAGTGCTAGAATAGTTGGATATCAACAGGCAATCCACATCTCATCCCTTGCACAAGATTTAATGCAAATAAGATCATTGGCCTAAATGTAAATATGAAACTATAAAACGTCTAGATCTGAATGGCCTTGGGTTTGTTAACAGAGCTTTTAGATACATCACGCACACATACTGCTGGTGGAAATTAAAAATGTCCAGTCACTTTAAAAGAGAGTGTGGCAATTAAGTTAAACATGTATATATAAACATATATATACAGGTCAAGAAGCCACAGTTAGATCTGGACATGGAACAACAGACTAGTTCAAAATCAGGAAAAGAGTACGTCAAGGCTGTATATTGTCACCTTGTTCATTTAATTTATATGCAGAGTACATCATGAGAAATGCTGGACTGGATGAAGCACAAGCTGGAATCAAGATTGCTGGAAGAAATATCAATAGCCTCAGATACGCAGATGACATCACCCTTATGGCAGAAAGTGAAGAGGAACTAAAGAGCTACTTGATGAAAGTGAAAGGAAAGTGAAAAAGTTGGCTTAAAACTCAACATTCAGAAAACTAAGATCATGGCATCTGGTCCCATCACTTCATGGCAAATAGATGGGGAAACAGTGGAAACAGTGCTGGACTTTATTTTGGGGGGCTCCAAAATCACTGCAGATGGTGACTGCAGCCATGAAATTAAAAGACATTTGCTCCTTGGAAAAAAAGTTATGACCAACCTGGACAGCATATTAAATAGCCGAGACATTACTTTGCTAACAAAATTCCACCTAGTCAAAGCTATGATTTTTCCATTAGTCATATATGGATGTGAGGGGTTAGACTATAAAAAAAGCTAAGTACCAAAGAATTGATGCTTTTGAACTGTGGTGTTGGAGGAGTGCCTTGGACAGCAAGGAGATCCAACCAGTTCATCCTAAAGGAAATCAGTCCTGAGTGTTCACTGGAAGGACTGATGCTGAAGCTGAAACTCCAATACTTTGGCCACCTGATGTGAAGAACTGACTCATTTGAAAAGACCCTGATGCTGGGAAAGATAGAAGACAGGAGGAGAAGGGGACAACAGAGGATGAGATGGTTGGATCAATGGACATGAGTTTGAGTAAGGTCCAGGAGTTGGTGATGGACAGGGAATCCTGGAGTCCATGGGGTTACAAGGAGTCAGACACGACTGAGCAACTGAACTGAACTGAGCATGAACACCAGACTGCTGGAGTCATAGCCATCAGTATGGACCCATGGATTTTACGAATGATACAGAGATGCATATATTAGATGAATAGATGATTGATAAATCATCTAGATTTGTATACATACACACATTTCCTAGCTCTTTTGACAAAAAGTATTAGAAGCAGTGACATCCCCATGGCCATGAGAGCCACTAGTAACCAGATTTTTTGGCTTCTAAATATTTATTCTTTAGTAAAAGCAACCAGAGATTCTTGAGGAAGTGGTTGTTTCCAGGGCTGGAGCAAGAGAACATAAGAGGAACCTGAAGCACCTTTGATACCAGAAAGGGAAAAAAGACATGCAAAAGGTGTGTTTTTTTAAGGATGAGAACATGATCTCCATTTGGCTCTTTATTGCTAAGATCAAAACTTGAATAACAAAATAGACAACAATAGTACTGGATTGTAACTCATAAAACAAATATCTATAAGTTACAAGTTCATACTTATAAATATGTGAGTAAATGAGATAAAAGATATAATGCTTTCTTATAAAAATTAAAAGTAATAAATGAAGAAAATTAAAAATCATTTTTAGAAGAGCATAGTGCTAATTATGCAGGCTGTATTCACCTATAGGTGCTAAAAGTATGGAGATAATTTAAACAGGGTATTTGCAGATTCTCAAAGCATCTTCCTCCATTTGTTTCTTCATCATAAAGAGGAAAATTATAAGCTTACAATGGAGAAGCTGCCATATAGTTTAATTAAATGATTAAAAGTTATCATCAAGATGAATGCATATCAACATCATTTACCCTGACTTAATACTCTGAAAAGGGAACTCTACCCCTGCAGCATTCTTCCCAGGAATGCATAACTTGGATCTAATTATGAAGACATATTTGACAAACACAAGTAAAAAGATATTCTACATATGAATGAAGCCACCAGTACATTTTTAAAATGTTAAGATCATGAAAGACAAAGTCACCAAGTAAAGGAGAGACTAAGGAGATATGACATCTAAGTGTGTTGGGGGATCTTGGACTGGATCCTGGAACGCAAAAGGAACACTGATAGAAGGACTGGGGAAATTGAGTAACAAGTGTAACTCAATTACTAGTATTATACCCGTGTTCATACTTTACGTTTGATAAATATATTATGATTATGTATGATGTTAATTAAAGGGGAATCTGGGTAATAGATACAGTAATTCTCTGTCATAATATTGCAATTCTTGTGTAAGTCTAAGCTTATCCCAAATTAAAAATTAAAAAGAAAGTATTGAGGATATTGAGCAATGGAAACTCTTATACATTGTTCATCATTAGTATAAATTATAAATTATTACAAATACTTTGAAAAATCACTTAGCCTCTTCTCAAAATAATCCTATATATGTGTCAGAACTGCGGTACTGGAGAAGATTTCTGAGAGTCCCTTGGACAGCAAGGAGATCAAAGTAGTCAATCTTAAAGGATATCAATCCTGAAAACTCATTGGAAGGACCAATGCTGAAGCTGAAGCTCCAGTATTTTGGTCATCTGATGTGAACAGCTGACTCATTGGAAAATTCCCTGATGCTGGAAAAGATTGAGGGCGGAAGGAGAGCAGGGTGTCAGAGGATGAGATGGCTGGATGGCATCACCGATGCAATGGACATGAACTTGGGCAAACTTCGGGAGAATGTGAGGGAAAGAGAGGCCTGGCATGGGGTGACAAAGAGTCAGACAAGACTGGGTGACTGAACAACAGCATGTCCTATTTTGCAGTAAGTCCAGTGTTAGGTATGTATCATACAGGTATGTGTGCATACATGCTCCAAAAGATATATATGTTAATGTGTTTGGTAACACTATTTAAAGCATTAATAGCAGCAAGATGGAGACAAGCCCAGTCTCTATCAATAACAGAATAGATAGATTTTGGTATATTCATACAGTGAAATACTATACTGCAATGAAACTGAACAGACTACTGTTATATTAAACAACATGGATGAATCTCATTTGGGTAATGGTGAGTGAAAGAAACTAAGCACAAAAGAATATGCATTGCATGATTTCATTTACATGAAATTCAAAACTAGGCAAACTAATCTATGGTATTCCACCTCAGTATAGTGGCTGTTGTAGAGAAGGAAGGGTCTTATGACTGGGAGGGGACTCAAAAAATGCTTCTGGGATGCTGGTAATCTTCCAGTTCTTGAGCTGGATAGTTATATGAATGTATTCATTTTCTAAAATTCATCAAGCTATACATGTGAGATGTATTTTTCTACACACATCTTATAAATTTTAATATAAGTAAAATTTGGTTGTTTTTAAGACAAAGGATTCCTTGGCTGTTCTGTTGTGAATAGACCTTAAGGATGCTGAATGGAAGTAGGGTGATCAGATAGACAACTGCACATTATGAAAAACAAGAATATTCCATTTATAATTTTTTTTTTTTACCAGCTGAGCCACAAGGGGAGCCTAAGAATACTGGAGTGGGTAGCCTATCCCTTCTCCAGCAGATCTTCCCAACCCAGGAATCAATCAAACCTGGATCTCCTGCATTCCAGACAGATTCTTTACCAACTGAGCTATCAGGGAAATGCTTTAAAAAGGAGAAAGATGAAATACTGGACCATAATAGCATGTAAATGATAAGAGATGATCTCAAAGTTTTCTCAAGTCCTAATGTTTTGGGGGAGTAGATTAAAATTAATTAACCTTTGTTGAGCATGAGTATTAAAATTTCAAGAATAATTCCTAAAGGAATGAAAATAGATTTTATTCTAAAGAAGTAGTGGAGAAAAATGGAATGAGAAAAAAAAACCCTCAATCAATCAAGAAAAATGCATAGAGAAGTGAGACAATTAGGAAACACAAAATAGGTGGTAGAAACGAGTTCAAATATCAGCAAGCATAACAATGAACTGACTTTTATTCAAAAAAGAGAAAAATTTTCAACTTGGGGAATAAATCCAATCTTACCTGTTTTCAAAGAGACACACCTAAAATATAAGATGTGAAAAGGTTAAAAATAAAAGGACACAAAGAGATACACTAAACAAAGATCAACTCAGATAAAGAAAAGGTATGTATATTAATTTTATGACAAAGGAAGAATTAGTAGAGTTTAGAAATTGAAAGTGAAGATGCTCAGTCTTGTCTGACTCTTAGCGACCCCATGGACTGCAGCCTACCAGGCTCCTGCATCCATGGGATTTTCCAGGCAAGAGTACTGGAGTGGGGTGCCACTGTCTAAGGAGGATACAATCTAATGATAAAAGTTTAGCATAGAAGATCGATGTACTCAAAACTTACAGCACCAAGTCGCTCAGTCGTGTCTGACTCTTAGCGACGCCATGGACTGCGGCCTACCAGGCTCCTCCATCCATGGGATTTTCCAGGCAAGAGTAGTGGAGTGGGGTGCCATTGCCTTCTCCAGATAAAATAGATTAAGAAATACAAAACAAAAGCATACCAGAATTATAAAGAGAAGTAGATACCCTAATTTCATGGTGGGAGTTTTCAACATACCTCTCCATCTTATTTTTAGGTAAACTAAACTGAAAACTTGGCAAAGATAAAGAATACAATAATCCTCATTTATAAGATTTATATAGAATGCTATTTCTGATAACTAGAGAATTCCAACCCTTCTCAGATATACAGGAGGACATTTTAAAAGTGGGGGAGAGGTAAATACTAGGTAATCCTCTACAAAGTTTTAAATTTTAAATATTATGCACTCCAACTACAATGAAATTTTCCAAAGCAAAACAGAGCTATACTTTAAAACATACTTTAAGAATATTCAAAAACCGCTTCTAAAAATCCATTGATCAAAACAAAATCACAACTAAAATGATAATTTTGAACTGAATAATGACAGTACTTCATATCAAAACTTTGAGATGGAGTTTAAGCAGAAATTGGAGGGAAATTTTAATCTTAAGCACTCTAAATGCATGAGACTAAAATTAAATAGCAAAAATAAACAAATATTTGAAAAGACCACCACCAGATTGATTGTGAGCAGAAGTAGGTGATGAGAGAAAAAGAAGTCTCAATAAAAATAGATTTTGCTATTTTTATCTTTAATATTTGTAGAAAAAAAATTCTGAGTATCTATAGAATTGCCAATTGCTGAAGAGAAGTCAAAGAAAGATATGAAAAACTGCTCTTGCCTTCAAGGAAGATTATATAAATCAGAATGGAAAATGAAGACTAGCCAGTGGGAGCAGAGATTTGCGACAAAGCCTGAGAGTAACAGCTTGATTGGAGTGATGGAAACTGATGAGATGGGGCAGCCCTCACCAGTAGCTCTTCAGTCTGAGACCATCAGCCATTGGCCTCCAGCGTTGGGTATAGGAGAAAAGTGTGTGTCCTTAAGGGAGATTCCAACTTTGGATAAAGAGGAAAGTGAAGGAGCTTTCTTTGAAGAGAAGTGTAGGAAGCTTTGTTTACCATGATACAGAGGTATCAGAGGAAGGAAAGAAAATGTTTAGGAGGGAGTAAGGAAGTGGGAGAAAGAATCTGGGAAAAACCACATGGCAGCCCTAGAATGAGGAGGTGTGAAAGCAACAGGCAGCAAAGACTCTCGTGATGACTTTGGCCAAGGTAGGGGTGGGGTAGGGAAGCGAGGCATGAGGCATTTTTTCCTTCTGAGCATTCTAAATGAAACTCTGGAGGAATGTTGTATTTTGTGTTAATGCTTCTGCAGGTTAAAATTTCTAAAATGCTGTAAGCTCGGTGATTCTGGCAAAACATAGCCTTTGGCCAAAGTTCTAATGGAACACTGGTAAGACATGACTAAGGTCTTTCTGAAGTTCTTTGGGCAAAAAGCAGCAGATCATAGGAATCCAGTGATAATTAGAATTAGATATATTAGAGGTAATCCACTGTGCTGCATGGGTGATGGTTTAATTTTTGATTTCTAGGAACGTTTCCTGGGGTGGGTCTCTGGCAACAGCTGATAATGGACTCATTTGATGGAGCCAGGTTGGACTGTTCCAAATTAACAGTTATGTGGCCCAAGGTGAACTTCCTTAGTGTCCCCCTCCCCCTTCTCTATAAATCTGTGAAAATGATACAAGGATCTTGCAATGATTACTGATAATGGAGAGAATTACCTGGCACAGTAGACATCTGCCACATCGTAGGTAGTTCATAACTGGTATCTTATCATTACTATTGTCACTTCTTCCAGATCACCACTGTATCCACAAGTTACAAACATACCTAAGTGCTTTTAAAATCACCAGTCCTTTATCACACAGGCACGTAACAGCCTCTGTTTCCTGGCCAGAGTCCACCAGATCAGTGATTTTACTTGCTTTGCAGCATCCTGTTGACCAGTTCCAGCCTCCTCTTCAAAGCTGCTGCATGGCGTCCAGTTGGTACTCCCTCCCGTCTCCCCCAGGGGACGTGGGGAGGGACGGTAGGGCAGCAGACAGCCTTTCATGCTGTACTTCATATTCCTGCTCTTACTCTTTTATACTGCTCTCTGCTTTACTCCCTTTTATCCTGCTCTTGATTCATTCATTTATCAGACATTTATCAAGCGTCTAGGTACTAGGTTGGACACTAGAGATGCAGAGTTGACAAAGGCATAGTCATGCCCTGGAGGATATTTACAGTCCTGTGGGAGAAACAGATGTGAGCAGATTCTCACAACACAATTAGATACGTGGTAACGGGAGGGTTTCTATGGTACTCTGGGAGCACAAATGATGAGGCAGTTAACTCTTCTAGGAGAGACAAAATTTCACAGAGGTATCTGAGCATCTTTTAAAAAGATGATTAACATATGTGAAACACATTGCCAGTCCAGGTGCAATGCATGAGACAGGGTGCTCAGAGCTGGTGCACTGGGATGACCCTGAGGGATGGGCTGGGGAAGGAGGTGAGAGGGGGATTCAGGATAAGGGACACATATACACCCATGGCTGATTCATGTGAATGCATGGGAAAACCCACTACAATAATGTAAAGTAATGAGCCTCCAATTAAAATAAATAAATTAATTTTTTAAAAAATAAATAAAGATGATTAAAAGGCCACCAGTCCATGAGATGGCAGTGAGGATGAGGAAGGAAGAGAGAAAGGAAAAGAGAGTCTACAGACCAAGAGTCTGGGGTAGGGGGCACAGGGAGGGGCGTGGATTCCAGCAGAGAAAGCCAGGATGTTAGCTTAGCTGCAAGATTTTAAGGGGAGGCTTAGGGAAAAAACAAAAACAAAATAATATTCAGGGAAAAAGTAAATAATATTTTTCAAAGATACTTTACATAGATTAAAGAAAAATACTTTTCTACAAATGTGTAAGATTGCTTAAGGCAAGAGTGTATGCATTCCCTATAATTCTTACTGAACAGATGAAATCTTTGAGATTCATGTCATACTTGATAGAGATGTTGCAGTAAACAAAATTATCAAGGTACCTTTAAGCATCATTGATGGAAGAAGCTTTAGTTTCATCTGAAGTGATCACATTTTCTCTTGTCTTTCATCTGCCTTCTCCTGGGATTCGGTTCACTGCCTTCACCTCTCCTTGTAAGAGGGTCCTTGCAGTGGGAAGCAAAGACTCAGGCTACAGCAACCCAGTGTCTGCATTTATATCTCCAATGCCCTTATATCCATTCCCAGACTGGGAAAGTATTAAAATAAAAAAACTCTTACCTCCTCTTCTGCCTCAACAAAAAAATAATATTAGAGCATAGTCAGTTGAACCCAGTGAAGGCCACCAGCAAAAATGCAACTTTTGACTTCAGCTTTCAGCTTTAACTCACCATCCTAAGACCAGTGGATTACACAGGAGTCACTGCTGGGAAAAAAGCTTCTCTCAAGAGTTATTAGGAACATAACCATATTTTAAGACAAAGTAGGAAAAAATGTTCTGGGAGTGTATAAGTACAGAAGGAGCGTGTTAACTAAGATGAAAAATGGACATTTTGATGACTCTACCAGGTTCCTTCCTTGACCCAGCTCTTACAACATATATATTTCCTAAGAGTTTCTATCATTTCCTCATTCCTGAAGGAATGAGTCTAGACTTTTCCTTAAGCCACTAAAACTCTTCAGAGTACCTTGGGAAGTCAGACCAGAGAAACAGAAGAGGAAATGCAAATGCAGAATACACTTGTTTGTGATTTCCTCGTAAATATCTATAAGTCAAACACTCGAATACTATTTAGGGCCAACTTTACTGGGAAAGACCCTGATGCTGGGAAAGATTGAGGGCAGGAAGAGAAGAGGGTGTCAGAGAATGAGATGGTTATATGGCATCGCCAAGTCAATGGATCTGAGCAAACCCTAGGAGATAGTGAAGAACAGGGAAGCTTGGTGTGACGCAGTCCAAGGAGCCACAAAGAGTTAGACACGACTTGGTGACTGAGCGACAACTACTGTGGGGTGTCCTGTGTGGGCGTGGTTAGTTAGGGTTTGTTTTGTGAAGACTGGTGTCAGCAATGTTCTGTTCAGTTCATTTCAGTTCAGTCATTCAGTCGTGTCCAACTCTTTGCGACCCCATGAATTGCAGCACGCCAGGCCTCCCTGTCCATCGCCAACTCCCGGAGTTCACTCAGACTCATGTCCATCGAATCAGTGATGCCATCCAGCCATCTCATCCTCTGTCGTCCCCTTCTCCTCTTGCCCCCAATCCCTCCCAGCATCAGAGTCTTTTCCAATGAGTCAACTCTTCACATGAGGTGGCCAAAGTACTGGAGTTTCAGCTTTAGCATCATTCCTTCCAAAGAAATCCCAGGGCTGATCTCCTTCAGAATGGACTGGTTGGATCTCCTTGCAGTCCAAGGGACTCTCAAGAGTCTTCGCCAGCACCACAGTTCAAACGCATCAATTCTTCAGCTCTCAGCCCTCTTCACAGTCCAACTCTCACATCCATACATGACCACTGGAAAAACCGTAGCCTTGACTAGACGGACCTTAGTCAGCAAAGTAATATCTCTGCTTTTGAATATGTTATCTAGGTTGGTCATAACTTTTCTTCCAAGGAGTAAATGTCTTTTAATTTCCTGGCTGCGGTCACCATCTGCAGTGATTTTGGAGCCCCAAAAAATAAAGTCTGACACTGTTTCCACTGTTTCCCCATCTATTTCCCATGAAGTGATGGGACCGGATGCCATGATCTTCGTTTAATGTTAGTGTTTATTAAAAATGTGTCAAACTAATACAACATTATACATCAACTATACATCAATATAAAATTAAAAAATTTTTTAAAAAGATGAAATGTGTCTGTTTCCAGATACAGTCTAGGCTATGTACATACAGGAACATCTCCTTGTTCTGTGGAGTTTTTTTTTTTTTAATTGAGGTATAATTGACATGTAACATTGTATTAAAAGTGTACAACAGTGATTTGATATTCATACATATTGTAAAATGATCATTATAATAAATTCTAATTAACATCTACTTCACATACGTTACAGGCCATGTACACACTACATCTTCCTGTCCTGTGGCATTTTATTCTAACATCTACTTTGAGATAGTCACCAATTTAAAAAGTTTTAAAGAGTTAGAACAGAAAAGTGCCAAAGATTGTCATCTAATGAGCAAAATCCTTCACTTCTATACTGAAATGGAAATTAAGAGAGGCTGAAATTTTATTTGGTTACCTTAACTTGGTATCTCATATCAAGGAAGAGTAAATGATTTAATGTCAATGCTGTGTGAATTACAATAGTTTCAGTACATTTAGAGAGAGGAGGAGAAGACATTTTAATTACTGTGAAACTACTCATAATCACAGAACAAATATTTTCTTACTATTTTGTAAATAACACTGAACTCTTTTTATCTCCATCAGCCCCAACCAATGTGGTACCATTTTTGCATTGCAGACCGGTCAGGCTGAGGAGCATTAAATTTAATTTGTGCAAAAGTTGAAGGTGGAAAAGCGTGAAATTAACTTGACGCTTTTTTACGGCATTTTCTATCTTCTAGCTTCTCTCAGCCTTTCCAATCCAGAATGATTTGATTGGCTGTGTCATGATTTCCCCATCCCTGGAGCTTCCCTCTCCTCTCTGTTCAGTGAGATTTGAGGGAGTCTCTGTGGCTTATTCTTCCTTAGTCTACAGGCAACCCAGCTGAAGGAAATGCTGATTTATTTGGCTTGATATTTACCTTGGCAGAGCTTCAGTCTGTGCTCAAGGTCCACTCATCTTGGTGACTCATCTCTTGCAGGAGTTTGTGTGTGTGAAAACAGCCAAAGATGAGTCAACTCATTCAAAAAATCATTCAGCATGGCCCAAACGGTTTGCAAAGATTTTGAAAGAAAACTAAACCTTTTATAATGCTGTATAGTACACAATAACTTATCAGCAATTGGTTGCTAATATAACACCTATAAACTCACAAGTTTGTTACAGACACACCTCAACCAACAGGGTTAAAGCTGCGATATTCCATATTGTATCAAAAAATGAAGTACTTCTACATGATTCTAAAAACACACAGGATAAGAACTAATTAAAGACAATTGTGTTTAGGAAGAATGAGGCAGATGGAAATGAGTCTGTGGGTTGCCTACTCACAACCTACTCTACTACTATCTACTACTACTGTCTACTGTGGGTTGTAGATTTCATTTAGTGGCTAATTGTTAAGTTTTACAAGAAATTTCTGCAGTATAAGCACTCCTCTCATTATTAAAAATCTAGGAAGATCTTCAATCAATTCTGTTCATCTCCCAATAGGAACATTCACATAGTTCATATTATTCAAGTAACATAGTTGTGCAGAGATTTTGAAGTTTTGTCAGGAGAGTTTGCAAAGGAATGTATTTGCAAATTACAAATGAAGATAGGATATTACAAACAAAAATGCAATGTATAAATACCACAATTGCAAATTCCACCTTATTGTGTACTTACTATTTAAAAAGTAATGATCAAAGCATATCTTGTGCATATTTATAGCTATAACCAACTGTGTAGTAATTTTTAAAGGTGCCTATTTAAAATTTTTTCTGCTCATGAGCTGAAGAAATGTGGCTTTTCCAGGGATGGTCCATCATCCTTAATAGAGCCTTTTCTAAATAATTTAATCTCTTTTTCAAGAGAAAGCAGGTATTTCTCACCCTAGACAGGATGTGTACTTCTTTTGACAATATCTAATACAAAATTGGATCACCTGCATTAATTCCATCTGCTACACATGAATATTTCCAAGGGTGGTAGGCTCTGATGGTGCAGTTTTTATGAAGCATCGTGCATTTATATTTGGCAAATATAAACACAAAAATGCATATTGACTCATACCTTGATTCTACCAAATATAAATAAAAGCCTTCCTATTTCTGAAAGGAATGTAGGAAGAAATAATTCACAGGCTTTCACAGAAAGTTTAAAGGGACAAATAATAAACCTACAGTTTAGTAAAATACAATCAGCTTTCCTTTAATTTTGAAACAATAAAAACACTGAAGAAATGGAGAAGAAAAGTGAAAGAGAGAGAGAAACTTTTTGGTGTTGGGAAAGAAGGCATAGAGGCATTTGTCCTTTCCAAAAATGATTTAACACCTACAGAAACTCATAAGATAGGGATTCATCCTCATTGCACAAATGATAAAACTGAAGATCTGAGGAACTGTTACTTGATGAAAGTTATACAAATAGAATTAAGAACTTAATTCTTGTTAAGTTGAATTAATTTTAATTCAGAGAAGACTATGTCTGTGATAAATTCTGAAGAAAGAATTAAGCCTATTTTATGAACAGGTGAACATTGGAGAAAGAATATGGTAGACAAAGGGTGAGTAATCCTAATAACAGCTATCAGTTAAAGCATTTACTATGTGTTAGATATTTCACGTACAAGTACATAACTATCAAGTTAACATAACTTATATGGTTCTCATAACGATGTAATGAAGTAGGTGATATGACATTCGTCATAGAGAAGACAAAACGGAGCCAAGGAAAGTTTTAAGTAGCCCACCAAATGTCTGACATGTTAGAGCATGGTTTGAAACTAAGTCCGAAGCATCTCTAAACAGGATGCTCGGGGCTGGTGCACTGGGATGACCCAGAGGGATGGGATGGGGAGGGAGGTGGGGGGCGGTTCAGGATGGGGAACACGTGTACACCCGTGGCGGATTCATGTTGATGTATGGCAAAACCAATACAATATTGTAAACTAATTAGCCTCCAATTAAAATAAACAAATTTATATTAAAAAAAAACAATAAATAAATAAAGTCACTGTTCTTTCCAAAGTCATAGGATCACTAGTGCAGCTGAATCAGAGTGGAAGAGGAGGAAGAAAATGGTGGGATTGAGCCTGGTGAGTTGAACAAATATAGGTCACAAAAAGCTGTATAAGCCAAATGATGACTGTTTACACCTCATCCTTGGTTGACAAGAAGTCTTTGAAAGATACTGAGGAAATGATGTGATCATATTGGAGCTTTAAGGTCATTCTGGGTAAGGTGTGAATTGTAGAGACTCAATTTGGGAAGCAGAGAGACCAGTTAGTAGTGAAATAACCCAAAGCAGTGTATAATGCCCTTTCAGTTAAGTAACCATGGAATTGAAGTAGACAAGGATGATTCTAGATATATCAAAAAGGTGAAAATGACAAGATGTAGAGACCAATAGATTTCTTTGCTAATAACAGAGCAATGATTCTCCCAGGTCCCTGATTAGGTTACTTAATAAATCAAACACATACTGGAAACTAAATCTACAGTCATGGGGAAGCAAATAAACAACATCTAACAAAGATCCAGTTATCAGGCTAGGTTTAAAATTCATGGAAAAGTTTTGTTGTTGTTAAGATTAGAAAAATGTTACCATTCAAATAAATTTGGAGAGCACATGCAAAAGCAACTTGGATTTTAAACTATGAGATGGGTGGTTTCTGTATTTGAAAGCATTTTGTTTGTTTTCATGTTTAATTTGCTTGTCATACATTCCTAAAATGTAAACTCCCTGAGGGCAGGAACTTCATCATTCTTGTTGGCACTCTAAACCCTGCACATAGAACAGTCCCCGGTATAGTAAGCATTCAATAAATCTGTATGCATTCATGACAACCCAGTGCATAAGATTGGGATCCTGATTACAGAAACCCTCAGAGTCTTCCACTAAGTATTCATGCAACATTTTTGCTCCCTCCCCCACGAAATCAATGAAATTGGGGTCATTTTTTACATTCTGAGAGGACAGAAGTCAGAGATGTAATGACAAAGGTTCTTGAACTCTGACCTTCTTCCTCCAAATAATGAGCACCAAATTAATTTTCAGGTTGAACACTCTTAAAATTCCCTAGAAAATCAATAATACAAAGTGATAAGACTAAAGTTACATGATTTATTTATCCATTGACTTTCCTTTTAACGTTTCTGGCAAGAGATATTAAGGCCAGTGATGATTACCTCATCTCTTACTCCTTCCCCTAAACATTATTCTCCTCATTGCTGCATTTAACTTTGAGGACCACCCAGTGTTGCTTGTATTTTAAATACAAACAGCTCTAATGGGAGAGAAGTCAGGGTAAAGGTGAGACCAAAAACTGAGAGTCTAGGATTTACCTGTAAGGAAGAAGAGTCAGTGAACAGGAACCAGCTCAGAGACAGAAAATCCAAATGAGGTTACTAACTCAAGATTAGAACAGCATAGAGTCAGAAGTTGGTTCAGAGGCAAGAAGTGCAAAAGAGAAGCATATCTTGGAAGGAAAGACAGTATTACATTCACCTGGCTCAGAGCCTCACCCTGTCTTTCACTCAGATCCATTTCCACAAGAAAATTCTGGAAAAGCCTTTCATTCTGAGCATGCCTTTTCTCTTTTTAATTTTGTCTTCAGATTTGCCTTATTCTGTGCCTGATTTTTGATGGTCTTCTAAGGGTTCTTCCCAACCCCTTCTGGACACACCCACGCCCCTGGAAAATCTTATACTCTTTTAACAATTTGAGGTATTCTCACAATGTTAATTATAGTAAAGTGTCTCTTTCTGTGTTGATCTTTTCTTGAACCCCTGTTTCATAGTATTAACTGCATATAGAACATCTCCAGTTGCAACATTTCAAATTCACCAATATTAAAAATATATTTTCCATCTATATTTTTACCCATATTCTCATCATTACTTCCAATATCACCTTGGGTTCAGATAACTGCAATGCATTCTCATCTGGAAATTCTTCCTTCAATCTCTTTCACATCAAATCCAACTTATACCTAACTTCAAATTAAAAAGAACTCATATTTAAGTTTATCATATTATTCCTCTGACTTAAAAGGAAAAAGTTCAATTAGCTTTCCATCATAATGAAGTTTCTTAACCTTTCTTGTATAGGAATTCTTGTTTTGTTTTGTTTTTTAGATTTCAAAACCACTAACTAAGGACTATATCATCATTAGACCCTGTTAATGATGTCCTGCAGTTTGAGGTCCCATCATGTTTCCCCACCAATTCTGCAATTTGAGGTCCTATCTTGTTTCCCCATCAATTCTCCATCCTCATCATCCAGTTTTGCTTCTCTTTTGCACTTCTTGCCTCTGAACCAACTTCTGACTCTTTATGCTGTTCTAATCTTGAGTTAATAACCTCGTTTGGATTTTCTGTCTCTGAGCTGGTTCCTGTTCACTGACTCTTCTTCCTTACAGGCAAATCCTAGACTCTCAGGCCAGGACACAGGCCAGGACAGTTACCCATGAAGAGCTTTTCATTCCTTAACTTGAACTCTACTAAAGGTACCTGTGACCTTGATAGTTCCTTCACAAATAGCCCAGAGTCTGCTTCTGGGGCTTGAATGGGCATCCTTCCTGACTCTGTCCTGGTGGAGCCAGGAGACAAATTTGTACAGGTCTAGGTCCAGGTAACAGGTGTTTACAAAGGGTGAAGCTAAAGTTGGAACATGTATGTTCAAGTGTCCCAGACTTCTCAGTGAGGGATGGAACTAGGGGTAGGGAGAAAAAGGGTATGAGCGATAGACTCACTATTCTCCTATGCTGAGCTAAAACTCTTGCGATGTTGTAGTAGTGCTCAAATGCTGCATAAAACAATTACTACCAACTTACCAATTTAAAATATGAATTTATTATCTCACAGTTCTATAGCTCAGAAGTCCCAGTAGGCCCACATGGGTTCTCTGTGGAGGGTCTCATAAGGCCACAGCTATGGTGTTGCCTGGGCTAGGGTCTTACCTAGGATTTGGGAAAGGATATGCTTTCAAGCTCACTTAGGTTTGAGCAGAAATCAATTTCCCACGATTGTAGGACTGAAGTCCCCATTCCCCATTCCCTTCTGATCGTCATTCAAGGACTGAATCTTTATGGCCCCCAGCATGCCTCTTCACATGGCCCCTCTATATTCAGACCAGCAACAGTTCATGAAGTTTCCATCTCTCTGACTTCCTCTTCAGCCAGCAGAGAAAGTTCCATGTCTTTCTCTGTCTTCATTGGCTCATGGGATGACTTTGGCTCACCAAGAAAATCCAGCACAATAGCCCTATTTTAAGGTCATCTGTGCCCTACAAACTTACCTGATAAGTGATCATTGTATTTACAGGTTCTGAGGATTAGGGCCAGGCATGTTAGTACCCCAGCTGCTGTGGCAAAGTACCACAGACTGGGGACTTAGACAATAGAAATGTATTTTCTCACAGTCTTCTCTGGAGGCTGAAAGTCTGAGGTCAGTGTGTCAGAAGAGTGGGTTTCTTTGAAGGCTTCTCTCATTGACTTGGAGATGACTGCCCTGACCCTGTGCTCTCACATAATCTTCTGCTTGTACATGTCTGTGTCCTAATTGCCTCTTCTTACAAGAAAGCCAATCATATTGGCTTAGGGCCCACTTCCATGACCTCATTTTAACTTAATTCTTTACAGCCACCATCTCCAAGTACAGTTACATTCTGAGTCAAGTCTTCAAGACAGGAATTTTAAGGGGACACAATTCAGCTCATCAAAGGGACTGCTTTTAGAAATCTGCCTACTGCAAGGACTCAAAATGGGAACCTGGCCTTGAAGGTTTCTGTGATGGCATATTTGTCAATGTAGGAGGACAGAACACATTCTGTTTAACAGTTTTCCCACTTTACAAATTTTAAGTATTTTGATATATGGTTTGTAGGTCTCCAGTTGTATTTCTGCTCCAGTTCTTCAGATCTGGTGGATGTGCCTGGGCAGAGAGGTGAGGAATCTGAGAGGAAATGAACAGAGCTGGAGGTTACCTTTCAATGAAAAGCAAAGGTGGTGGAAGCAGCCACACTGGTGTTTGTTTATGAGGTGAAATCTAAGTTTCTACTGATACAGCTAAGTCTATGATTGGGGAATAAAGTCTATTTTCTTTAACCTGTCATTCCAAAGCATACATACAGTCAATCAGGCAGTCCTTACTCATCCTTGTAAGATGGAATACTATGCTCAGCTTCCTTCACCTCCCCAGCTCCCACTCCCACACACTCTGACTACTGGGCTCCTTCCTGCATAACCCAAGGCTGTCCAACTGTCTTAGTCCATTCAGCCTGATAGAAGGGGTGGCTGAAAAACCACCAAGACTAGGTGACTTGTCAACCAGAAAACTTTATTTCTCAGACTTACAGAGACCTGGAAGTCCAAAATCCAGGTGCTGGCTGATTCAGTGTTTGGTGAGAGCCTGTTTTCTAGATGATAAATGGCTGTCTTTTCTGTGTCACATCTGGCAGAAGAGGCCAGGGAGCACTCTGGGATCTTTTATACAGGTACCAATTGCATTCATGATGGCTCTTTCTTACAAAGTCTCCACCACCTAGTACCATCACACTGGAAATTAGGTTTCAACGTGCATTTAGAAGATACAAACAATTCAAAGATGACACCAACCTCCTATTAAAAACCTACTCCCTTAACTACTTTCAACTTCCAAGTCATGTTCTTGACTGTCTCAGCCATTTGGGATTTAGCATTTATAATTTTGTACAACATTTCAAAATTTTTAATGTCATAAACAAAATTACAGTATCTCTTCTAGATTGTGATCTTGTTGAGTTCAAGTACCATGGCTTACATACCTCCCCCAATGTAGAGGGAATACACCTAACTTGGTAAATGCTCAGAAGAAATGAATTGAGTTTATTTTCCTAGTGTTTGTTCCTTACAGATGCAACATGAAAAATAATTTGGTGTTAAAATACGTTTGGACAGGTTTTACAAGGTTGCAACATGTTTCTTAAAGACATCTCAGAGTCTTTAATATACCATTGTATATGGTTGATATCTAAGAGAACAGTCACAAAGACTTTACCAAATTTATTGATCTTGTATTTCAAGAGCTTGTTATGCAACTAATGTTCCTAAATATATACTTTTTAAAAGGCTGGCTTAAGAATTAGTCCTCACCCAACTCTCTTTTTAAATATATAGTATTATTTATATGCAGCATATAAAAGAATTCCAAATATCTATATGTATTCAAAAGTCTTTATCCTGATATCCCTACTCTAACTATGGGCAATTGTTCATGTTATATGAAAACTCCTATCTGATATGAAAATTTCTGGCTCGTAAGGTCTTCAGGGATAAAAGTTCAGGTCTTTCCCATAAAGTTTAGTGATGGACTGAACTCCATGTCCTTTGAGGAAAGATCCAGAGTAAGTAGCTTTATATCAAAATATAAAATATCAAGATTCCAGTTATTAAGTGGAATATGTTTTTTAAAAAGGAGAATATAGTGTCTTTGGAGGGCACTTAACATTTCATTACTGTAAGTGGCTTTGACATCCATAAGGCTTAAGTTATCAGGCTCTCTTATATTGTAAGTACCGTTCAGACGGACACAGTGGCTTTCTTAAGGTCTTCAGAGTTTAAGAGTATATTTTTCTAAAAATGTTGATGACAGTAATGGTTTTCCCTTACAGAGTTGCTGTGAAAATTAGTAACAGATACTCTAATAAATACTTTGAGCTCCTTTGGGAAAAACCCAATAAAAATTACTTTCATGTAATAATGCTCTTTTCTATGTTATCTAGACCTACCTGTATATTTGTCGTTGTTGTTCAGTAACTAAGTTATGTCCAACTCTGCAACCCTGTGGACTGAAGCATGCCAGCCTCCTCTGTTCTTCACTGTCTCCTGGAGTTTGCTCAAATTCATGTCCATTGAGTTGGTGGTGCTATCTAACCATTTCATTCTCTGCCGTCCTCTTTTGCTTTCACTGTTTCCCAGCATCAGGGAGGGAGGCATTAACCTCTTTCAAACGCAGATGGATAAAGTTTAGGCTCAGCATGAGTGTCTGAATATTGAGAAGCTGGGTCGGGTAGACCCTTGAGTACATACTCCTGATTTTCGTTGTTTACAAATTTTAGGATGGTCAAAGTTTTAGGATGGAATTTCTAGAGTCAAAGAGAACTGACAGTCCCCAAACCATTCCCTTATTATCTTAGCTGATCTACAGGGAACTATGTTGTGGAAAACTTTATCTAATTTGTAATAATGCTGTGAAACTGAATTTTCCATTAGTACTCTCATATATTGTATTTTCCTCAAATACTTTCACTCTCTTTTCTAATTGAATTTCTCGCTTTTGAAGCCAGAGTTTCTTTTATCAATACCGTTATTAGCATTTGCATTCCTATTTTTAACTCCCATTTCAAGGCATGCCTTGAAAACATTTTGTTGAAAGCAGTTATTTGCCATGTTTTGCGAATTGTAGTTCAGCAAAATTGAAAAATACTTCTACTGCATTAGTAACATAAGAACAAAAATATATTTTATCACTTTGAGTATGTAAACACACAGAGAACAGAAAATCAAATAATAGAACTAAGAGGAGACATAGTCTAATGGACTCAGCAGAGAATTGGAGCCAAAAATATCTGCGCTCCAACCTTGGCTCCAGTACAGGGTCCTCTGTCCTTGGGTACATTCCTTTGTCTTCATGGAGTGAAAAAGAACTTTTAAAAAAAACAAAAAATGAAAAACCTCACTGTAGTAGAAATAGGGGAAAGTGGTCAGAAACGTGACGGTTGTTTGGGTGCTATCTAAAGCGAGATTTTCACTTTTAGCTGTGACTCTTGTTTCCTTCAGTGTCTGTGCCACACTTGACACTGCTTCTGTTTGTGTAATTCTAATTGTTTGGTCTCCGTACCCTTTGAACTTGGAGACTTCCCAGCCATGCATAAGTCATCTGAAAGCCCTCAATCAAACAGCCTTACCCTTCAGTCTCGTTACTACAAGGGTACGCAGTTATGTAAGTCTTTAAAGACACCAATAGCTCAAGAACCAGAGTATAGACACTTGGTGCTCTCAGGTTTCCCTAAGGGTGTAACCAGGTTGAATATATTCTATTACATACAGTCTCCATCTGCGATGTTTGGACAGGAAATAGAATGCTTGGTACCTCACCAGCAACTTGTGTCAATTTGTCAGTTTAATTGGAGGCCATTTATGTGAGGGCTTGCACACATCACCTCGTGAAAAAACAAGGGTATCCTCACAACCACAAACATCCCAGAACACAACCCGAAAGCAATACCACGTGCTGCTCCCCCTGACTTTTCCTGCCTCTTACAAAGTATTTGATATATAAAGGGCCAAATAAATGTTTGCTAAATTGACCTGAATAGGTTTAAGTTTCTCTTCTTGTACAAGCAACAATGCTTCTGCAGGTACCACTTAGGGAAAAGTTAATGGTTGAGGACCAGGAGTCAGCTCCTTTGCTGTCTGTCCACTTTCATGAGTGAGGCTGTTACTGCTGCCTGAGTCACCAGCCCCATCCCATCATCTCTGTAACCATGCATGGACTGGACCACAGCTGAGACACTACCCCAGGCTCACCCTTCTCCAGATGCCATATTTTGGTGTCCTAGACAAACTGCAGTGGGAGTTGCCTCTGATTCTGACTCTTCCCACTCTTCCTTAAGGTCTGACTTACATAGGAAGGTCTCCTTCTCTGTCCCACCATGGGCTTCTCAGAATTTCTTTGGGCAGCAGTAGAAAACTTCCCTCAGTGACTCGAATCTCTCTCTATCTCATGCGTTTACACTGCCAATACTTCTCTGTCCCCTGTGTTAAATGGCCAGACAACCCTCTCCACCAGAGTCTTCTTGCAGCCACTTTGATCCTTTCTGTTGTGAGGCTCACTGCCCTGTGAAAGACATACTTTCAGTAAATTGCTCAGCTACTGCCCTAAAAGTATCCTCTTATCTGAGTTTTTGAATAAAGTCACCACCACCACATCTCTGGAAGATAAAATATGTACATACTTCCAAATTAACTCCTTTTTAAAATTCATGAGGCTCTTGAGGTACTATATATAAACTGGAACTATTAGGGAATAGACTTTCTTCCCAGAATATTCCTTTGTTGGACCTCTTTCCTTCGTTGTGTCACCCAAATGAGACAAAGGCAAAATGTAGCTGTCTCCCACGGAGCTTAGTCTTATCAAAAGTGCAAGTGAAAAGCCCCACATAAACTTCCTTTACCAGACAGAAAGGTGAGTGTGATACACGTTGCTTTTAACAGGAAGTAAGTCTGTTCGGAGGTTAACTGTTGTGTGCAGACAATGAAAAGATGAGGGTTCTACAGCCAGAACCCTTCCTTAGCCTTTGGCTGAGTCTGTTTCTCAGTGTACAGTAAGCTTGGGGAGATGGGAGAGAGGCTGCCATCTGTCACAGAGAATTCCCCCATCTAGCTCTGCAGCTAGGTGTTGGCTCGGGTGTAATAAGTCAAAGGGAGAGAAATGGCACAGTGGTCAAGAATCCACCTGCCAGTGCAGGAGACGCAAGAGACTCGGGCTCAACCCCTGTATCAGGACGATCCCCTGGAGGAGGAAAAGGCAAACTACTCCAGTATTTTTTCCTGTAAAATTCCACAGAAAACTCCCTGGTGGGTTCTGGTCCACAGGGTCACAAAGAATCAGACATGACTGAACACCCACACAGAGAAGAACAAAAGCAGACAGGACC
The DNA here is from genome assembly GCF_042477335.2 of Ovis canadensis. Lineage (NCBI taxonomy): Eukaryota > Metazoa > Chordata > Mammalia > Artiodactyla > Bovidae > Ovis > Ovis canadensis. Next base: position 36,460,163 of record NC_091250.1, on the reverse strand, counting down.
TCTAAGCTTAGTGGGTAAAGAGGAAAGAATTAAGAGAGAAAGCTTTTCACTTGGAAAAACAGTGATGTGATGGGCTCCAACCATAATCCTCTTTGAAAGAGCTTTGACATTTTTTTCCTTACATTCCACACTTTGACAAGTGAAGTCCTGTTTTATTTTCAGGCTGGGACCTAAGATAGAGAGACAGCTATGTAAGAAAAAAACAAATGGAATACATATGGCATAGGCTTTTCACTGAGCCTGGAACAACTGACTTGCTCAATCATTCTAAAAATGAGAATATGAGTGACTGAGGTATGAGTCCATTCTAGGAACATGTTAATACAGATAGAGAAGTCAATGCATATAAAAGCTATAGAAAATAAAGCCTAAAATGCTCACAAGCTGTTCAGCTCATGTTATGGACTGAATGTCTACGTGGCCTCAAAACGTATATGTTGAAATTCTGACCCCAAGTGTAATGATATTAGGAGGTGGGGCCTATGGAAGGTGATTAGCTCAGGAGGGTGAGGCCCTCAGGAATGGGATTAGTGCCCTGATAGAAGAGGCCCAAGAGAGCTTTCCCACTACTTCTGCCATGTGAAGACACAGTAAAAATCCTATGAATAGGAACTGAGCTCTCACCAGATTCAGAATCTGCCAGCATCTTGCCCATCGACTTCTCAGCCTCCAGAACTGTGAGAAATAAATGCTGTTGTTTAATCCACTCCGTCTGTGGTATTTTTGTTACAGCAGCCCAAACAGACTAAGACAGTTTATATGGACCAAGAGAAAGACCTAGAGCCAAAAGGGAAGAGAAATCTGAAACCACTTACTCAGTGGCATCTAAAGCATTCAAAGCAGAGTGACATAAACTAGAGAGCTGACAAAAAAAATTAGCCATGGACACTAATTGTTGCAGCATAGGCCATTGAAATATTTTGCAGGGTTTCAAGTGTATTATAAGAAAGACTATCAGAGCTTGGAAAGGTACAGAAATGGCAACAGAATGATAAATACTGTCAATGTTTATAACTGTGAAGCGAGGGGAAGAAAATTAGCTTCGTGTTCATTAGATAAAAAGAGATTAGAAGGGATAATTACTGAGGTGTTGAAAACTCTGTAGAGTATTGAGAAGGGAGAGACAGGAAATGGCTCAAAAATGAAAGAGGACATGAGCAGAAAGGAACAAAGAACTGTGCATTAAAGGGAATTCAGAAGCCACGTATTTCTAGAGTAATTACTGCCGAGTGCAGAAAAGGCTACTGGTATCAAACAGTCAGTATCCTAACCCTGAGTGCATTTTTACAATGAGTCAGATGAGTGCTTCTTAGGTGTGGGGTGGAGATTGGGACAACGGGGGGGAGGGGCTCCTCAAGGCACAGAACCTGCATCAAGGGAATGACGCCTTTGTCAGGGCAATAAGACTGCTTTCCTTCCTGAAATGTGAGCTGCTCTCTCTCATTAACACACTGATCTGGCAGAGCCACATCCTGGAATCCTAAAAACATCAGCTTCCATCTAAACTTTTCATTTCTTATGTGCCTAATTTGGCTTAGTCAGCTTGATGGCAAGTTTGCAATGTTATAAATATGCATATGGCCTGGTATCTGCCACCGTCTGATCCTGACTTATTTGCCTATTGGAAAAAGCATAAGCCAGGGAGGATGTGCAGCTGGGCAAGCCTCCAGGTTTGGAATTCAGTCTTGATAAACATCAGATAATGCTGAGAGGTTATTTAAACTGGTCAGTCCCATACAGCCTCTGACCTTTTTCCAATCACCTGACTAGCTCCTATTCTCTGGAGTTGGAAAAATGACCTATACAAATCACAGTTTTCCCATAATTTGATCTATTATTGTTATAAAATATTTTGACACCCAAATGTCTCATGGTTTAGGGGTGAACCAATATTTGTTTTCTTTATGGGGATGTATATGTCCTAAGTTACAATCTCCCTGAACACTGAAAGGTGTTAAAACCCAGAAAACAGCCTTAACACAGTGAGTGATTAAGTCACCTCACTCCATCCATTGAGTGGAAGTTCAGTGTTGCAGAAAGAATTCTTCTTCCTCATCTCAAACAAATTTAACCTTTGTGCATCCTCAAGACATTGTTAAGTATCTCTTTCTTTCTAGTTACAACCAATTCCCATTATAAAGAAAATTTCTTCTGGAAAATAACAGGCACGAACTCACAGGCGCTGCTTCGTCACAGACCCCAGCACCTATTAACTCCCAAGCTTTGGCAATTTGGCTTCTGGCCTCACCATTACAGTAAAACTGCTTTGGTAAAGGTCACTAATGACCTCTTAATAGCCAAACCCAACAAGCATTTTCAGTGTGGGGCATTCTTACAGAGTTTACACTCTGCTTCAAACTCTTGTCTTTGGCTTCAAAGACATCAGTGCCTCCTAATTGTCCTTCCAACTGCTCTTTTTCCTTCCCATTTTTTTTTTAAATCCCATGGATTCCTCTTGCTCTATGTACTCTTTCAAGTTGGTGTTTCCAAGACTATCTCATTATTTTTGATCCTTTTCACCCTAATATTTACTCCGAGCTCCTCATCTTATCTATCACCCACATTCTAAACCTCCCAAATCTGTATGTCCATTCCAAACCTTTGCCTGAGTTCCAAAACCTCATATGAAACAGTCTACAAATGCATTGTCTGACTGTTCCTCATATACTCCCAGCTAATAACATGCATGGCCTTCAATCCCTTTACCTATCTGCCAACCTCCTCCTTCTCTTTGCATTCTACCTCTGTTAATGAAAACTTCTGAATGGGCAGATCAGTTTTGTTGCTTAGTTGTATCTGACTCTGCAACCCCATGGACTGCAGCACGCCAGGCTTCCCAGTCCATAACCAACTCCTGGAGCTTACTCAAACTCATGTCCATTGAGTTGGTGATGCCATCCAACCACCTCATCCTTTGTCATCCCCTTCTCCTCCCGCCTTCAATCTTTCCCAGCATCAGGGTCTTTTCCAATGAGTCAGTTCTTCGCATCAGATGACCAAAGTATGGGAGTTTTAGCTTCTGCATCAGTCCTTCCAATGAATATTCAGGACTGATTTCCTTTAGGATTGACTGGTTTGTTCTTAGATTTTTCTGTTTTCTTCAGCATCTACATCCAGTTGGTCAAGTCTTATACATTCTACTTCAAAAACAAACAAAAAAAACTAGATTATTTTTAGATTCGGTTTCCATTTCTCTGCTTCATAGCCTTAGTTCCTATTTCAATAATGTTTCACTCAACCTATTGAAATAGTACCCTAACTGGTATTTCAGATTCCAATCCATCCATTAGCAAAGTTTTCTATAAATCAAATCTGATTACATTACTGTCCTACTTAAACCAGGCCATTTGCTGTATCACTCCCAGAAAAAGTGCTCTAAATTCTGCTTCTGTATTCAGTCTCATCCCCTGCCATTATCTCTTGTGTTCCAGCCTACCTTTCCTCTCAATGCCCTTGAGAACAGTACATTCTTTTGTGCTTGCTGTTGCTGCTGCTGCTTCTAACATTCATTTTATCCCCCTCCAATTATTTACCTGGAAAACCTTTCCTTATGCTTTAAGGCTTGGTTTAAGCATTGTTTGTGGCCCATCTTCCTTGATATTTCCCACTCAGTCAAAGTTAGGTATGCTTTGAACTACTATCCCCTCCAAAGCACTTTGTAGAAGTCTCTATCTACTACAGCACAAATCATATACAATCTCCACTTGGTGTGTAACACTGTTCTCTATCAAATGCTGAGCTCCAGTAAGGAATTGATGTCTTAATCTGTTTTCGCCTTCCCTGGTAGAATGACTGGTACATAATATATACCCAATAATTGCTTACTGAAACCAATAAACAGTTTGGTTCAGTGATTTCCATGAAAGTAGGATGTTCAAGCGCTCGTGGTACCAATGGCGGGGGAAAAAACTCAAGGTAGTTTCTTCTACTATGAAAAGTCAGGAAGGTGGGACCGGATGATTGTGTCTAAGCCAGCTGGGGAAATTCCGATGAATTTAAGCCATTAGAAAAAAAGTTTTTAATTTACCCTCTCCTCCCCCTCAGAAAAGTGAAAAGAATTCAAGTTTTTGAGCAAATGCTTACTAACCAACCCCAGAAGGTAGTTTAGAGGTGTCTAGATCTGAATTTTCTCAGAGAAGTTTAATAGTAGCAACACATGTGGTATATGTAGCAATTTTTTCTAAATGTTTCCATCTTTATCTTGGCATATATTTTCACAAATCTAGCCAGCAGATATGAGAATATACTGAGATTTCATTTAGCATATGAAGAAACCAAGGACTCAAGATGTTAGGCAATTTTCTCAAAATTGTACAATGTGTCACCAGCTGATTGGTATCCAGTCTCCCAAATCTATGTTTCATGTTCTAGAAACGTGAATGTGTTGTCTTCTCTCTAAAGCTTCTTCCTTTCTCATGTCATTTCTTTCATCAATGCAATAATAATTTATTATACAATGATTTTTCTAAAAGCTATGATAAGATAATCAGTTTAGAGTTATAAAGCCTGACCTTGAGTTCCTCTGCGTGATAGTACTGGTGGTGGTAAGGTGCTTCAGTCATGTCCAACTCTGTGCAACCCTGCATACTGGATCCCACCAGGCTCCTCTGTCCATGGGATTCTCCAGGCAAGAATACTGGAGTGGGTTGTCATGCCCTCCTCCAGGGGATCTTCCTGACCCAGGGATTAGACCTGTGTCTCTTACGTCTTCTGCATTGACAGGCAGGTCTTCTCACTAGCACCACCCAGGAAGCTCATAAAAAGGAATCATCCCCGTGGACTGTTAACCCGCCAGGTTCCTCTGTCCATGGGATTCTCCAGGCAAGAATGATGGAGTAGGTAGCCATTCCCTTCATCCCAGGGATCTTCTTGACCCAGGGGTTGAACCCAGATCTCCTCCACTGCAGGCAGATTTTGTACCATCTGAGCCACAGGGAAGCCCGAGTTCCTCTTAGCCCATGTTGCCTTTGAATATTTACATGAGTTCTCCTTATATCATGCAAATTTTCAAAGGCAGCAGAATATAATGAAAAGAGGACTTGGATTTCGACTATCTGGGCTTGATCCCACTCAAACTGTGTTCCAGCTGGGTCACTTTGAGCAAGCCACTTCACTTCTCTGAAATTCAACTCCTTTATCTGCAAAGTGGGAATAACAATACTACTTATGCAGTTTACTCTTATGAGACAGAGCACATGAAATCACCCTGTAAAGTATAAGTGCTATGCAGTGATACTGTAAACCTTTATTGAGTGTTTGCTATATGCAAGGTGATGCTCTAAGTATTTTACTGAGATGGGCTCATTTGAATACTTAAAATGATTCTATGAAGTAGATGCTATTATTTATTGTTCCTGCTTTATAGATGAGAAATGAAAGGCATGCAGGATTTAACTAGCTCTTCCAAATCACACAAATAAGAAGTGGAGCTAAGATTGAATCCGGAGAGTGAAATGCCCAAGCTCATCTCCAAACCACTTAATTATGACAGCTCTCCAGCTAACACACTGAGTACGTTCGTGTTTTAGGATCTTAGAGCATATGAACTCAACTGCCCTTTATATGTATTATCTCCCTCAATCCCCTCTACAACCCTATAAGTTTATCCAGAGGCAGCAAGTAAATATTAGCAAAGGTCCATGCTTGCTCCTCCAGTCTATTCTGAACACAGCAGCCAGAGTGAGACTTCTTTGTTCAAAACCCACTAATGTTTCCCACTTCATTCAATGTAAAATCAAAAATCTTTGTGATGGCCCAGAAGGCCTTTATATAGTCCAGCCATTGGCTGATTCTCATACTAGTCCCCTTCATTCCTCCCTTCCAGCCACACTGTTTTCTTTGCTGTTGCTGAAAAATGGCAGATGTGTCCCCATTTCAAGACCTTTGTCTTAGCTGTTTCCTTTGCTTGGAAAGGTCTTACCCAGATAATCACAGGCCTTATTCACTCACTTTATTCATGTCTCTGCTCAAAAAATAAGCTGTCAGAGGCTCCTTTGACTATTCAGTATAAGATAGACCTACCAGCCCCTTTGGTCACTCTCAAATGCCTTACCCTGATTTTCTTTTTCATTACAGCACCCATCCCAGGTGGCTCAGTGGGTAAAGAATCCACCTGCAATGCAGGAGTCTTAAGAGATGTGGGGTTGATCCTTGGTTTGGGAAGATCCCCTGGAGAAGGCATCACAACACACTCCAGTATTCTTGCCTTGAGGATCCTATGGGTAGAGGAGCCTGATGGGCTACAATCCATAGGGTTGTGAACAGTCGGACACAGCTGAGGCAACCGAGCATGTACATATGGTACCCATCATCAGTGGCACATCCACTTATTGTACCTAATAATTTTCATATATGTATTTTATGATGTTTCACTCATGCCATATGCACTTAAACATACATAAAGTCTCCCTCAACACACACACACACACACACACACATTAGAATACTAGCTACTTACCAAAAGTTCAGCTTTTGTTTTCTGTTATCATTCCCCAGTACTGTGCCTAACATCTAGCAAAAGGCTCAAAAGCAAAAAGTTTTGTAGATGAGTGGGAATAAATTATTCCATGCCCTCACAGAATTTGAAATCTGATGAAAAGGCAAGAGAGCCTTATTAAAGATTCCTAAGAAACCCTGATAGTGACAGGAAAATCTTGGATGGTTTTTCTTCCATTTTCGTAGAACCTTTTAGAGCTCCAGATACATTCCTGTGTTATAAAATAAGGTTGAGTATTATCAAATAAATACATATAATTCCCTTCCACAGAAGTGCCTCCCTATTGCTTCCAATCAAATAATGGCTTACTTTACTGTCCGTGGTGAATAAAGAATTAAAATTCACCTGATTCAAGTCAATTCTGGACCAGGAAGTAGAGTTGAGGCATGTGCAAAAGGATTTTGTTTTTTCATTTCGGATTTATTTTATGAGAAGTTTTTGTTTAATGAGAAGTAGCACTCATGTTACCAAAATATCTCATGCATCATTTTTAATCCATGTGAAGGCAGGCCCTAATTGACCTGTTAAGGTTCCCTTCCTTTTTCTCTGATACCATTAATTAACATGACTATTCCATAGTGCCATCCAGCAAGGGAGGTGGGAAAGTAGATGTCTCCCAAAAATCCTATCAAATCATGGTTGGAGGGGAGAGGAAATCTCTTGAGAGGAAGTGTTTACAGAGGGTTCTAAAGGGCCATGAATAGGCAAGCGGTAGAGATGTTAAGTTTTGTCTTAGTCCTAGTTAAACATTTACCAATGTCCATTACATTTGACAACCCTGAAACAATACATGGTGGTGTTATCACTGCTTCGTGGAAGAATTGCTCAGAAACCAGGGAGCTGAAACATGAGTCTCCACTTCTCCCTGGTTAGGTCATGTACCTCAATTTCTTTCCTTTCTATGAGGCATTAGGACTCAGCGGAAAAAGTGTGAGCTTTGAAATCAGACAAAATTGGTTTTAAATTTTGCATCTACTGCATATTAGCTGTTGGATTTCAGTATGTCACCTAGCCTTCCTGAGACGGTTCCTGCTCTTGTATAATTTCATTTGTAGACAAATATCATATAATCTTACTTCCATGTGGAACCTTAGCAAAAAATGATATGGGTAAACTTGTTTATAGAACAGAAACAGACTCACTGACCTGCAGGATGGGCTTGGGGTTACCAAGGGGGAAAAGTAGGAGGAGGGATGAATTGGAGGTTGGGATTGGCATGTTGTTGTTCAGTCACTAAGTTGTGTTCAGTGGCTCTTGCAATTCCATGGACTGTAGCCCGCCACACTCCTCTGTCCATGGGATTTTTCAGGCAAGAATACTTAAATGGGTTGCCATTTCCTCCTCCAGGGGACCTTCCCAACTCAGGGATCAAACCCAAGTCTCCTGCACCTCCTGAATTGCTAGGTGGCTTCTTTACCCCTGAGCCACCTGGGAAGGCCAGGATAGGCATATATACACTATTATGTGTAAGATAGATAACCAACAAGGACCTACTGTATAGCACAGAGAACTATACTCAGTATTTTGCAATTTCTTATAAGGGAGAAGAAACTGAAAAAGAATAGAGATACGAATATGTATAACTACATCATTTTGCTGTACACTTGAAACACAACATTGTAAATCAATTCTACTCTAATATAAAACAAAAAATCTTTTAAATTACATTTGTAATATCCACTCACTAAGACTTTTGTGAAAATTCAGTTAAATTACTATGTAGTAGCATGCCCACGTGGTCTTAGGGCATGAAGTTCTATTAACAACCTCTCTTTGTCTTAATAGAAAAAATGGAAAAAAAAAACTTTCAGTTAATGCTTAATAAAGTAGCCAAAATAAAAAAATAATTTTATCATATGCTTTTTGAAATAAAGATTTCAAATATTTCTCTAGAAATGTCTAGGTATTTGTGAATCCAGGGACTCCAATAAAAAGGCCTAAGGGCCAAACAAGAAGGTAAGGATGAATGAAAACTCCTGCGTTTACCTACTATACGTCAAGTAATGAATTTACGATCCAATGGCTGATGGATGTCCTTGCAGCGTCCATCTCTTAAATTTGGTCAGAAAAGAAGAGTTGCTCAAATCTTTAGCTTGTAGGAGGAGAAATAAGATAAAATGCAAGAGGAACTTTGGTATAAAGAGGAGCCGAAAACACGATTTGCCCCTAGGGAACGTCAGCTCTCCTCTGTCTGACTCTCTTTTCACTCACACACACAAAAAAACACTGAGAAATTTCAAAGTCACTGGGTTAAAAGAAAACTTTAAAACAGCCAGGGTACCTACAAAGCAACCCCTATTCTGCCCTGAGTTATGTAGAGAGCAGCTTGGATCTTCACACACCTAATTCAGTGTCAGAGCCCAGCTGGTCCCTGGATTGTCATGAATCTTTTATGAAGGCTAAGTAAACTGAAGTGTGGCTTCAGCCCACTGCAATTTGGGGGTAGGAGCTGGAACCCCAAATTTACCCTGTGTCTTGATCATGTCTCAAGGGGGTGGGAGCACTTGAAAGAGCTCCTTTGATTGCCCAAGTTGATATTCCCAGAATTCAGTAGTGAAATCAGTACCAAGAGCTAGCAAAAATAGAAACTCTGACTCTAAGAGGAAAAACTAACATGGCTATAATTACACAAGGGAGGAGAACAACAACAAACTATGAAACTATATGAAATATTTTCATAAAAATCATGTCATGGTCCTTTTGGAAGGGAAATAGAGTTAAATATTGGTAACATGGCTAGTTTTTTCTTTAAGATATATTTGAAGCCACCAAAATAAACTTGGTGTCTGATTTTAAAGAAATTTATGTATCTTTGAGTTTCTACTTTAAATATCTGTTTCTCCACATTGCTTACCTACTGGCAATTTAAGAGCTTGATTTGTGAAAATCATTTAACTCTACAAATATCCATCTTATTGATGATATCTATAGATTCAATGCAATCCCTATCAAGCTACCACTGGTATTTTCAGAGAGCTAGAACAAATAATTTCACAATTTGTAAGGAAATACAAAAAACCTTGAATAGCCAAAGCAATCTTGAGAAAGAAGAATGGAACTGGAAGAATCAACCTGCCTGACATCAGGCTCTACTACAAAGCCACAGTCAGCAAGACAGTATGGTACTGGCACACAGACAGACATATAGATCAATGGAACAAAATAGAAAGCCCAGAGATAAATCCACACACCTATGGACACCTTATCTTTGACAAAGGAGGCAAGAATATACAATGGAGAAAAGATAATCTCTTTAACAAGTGGTGCTGGGAAAACTGGTCAACCACTTGTAAAAGAATGAAACTAGAACACTTTCTAACACCACACACAAAAATAAACTCAAAATGGATTAAAGATCTAAACATAAGACCAGAAACTATAAAACTCCTAGAGGAAGAACATAGGCAAAACACTCTCCGACATAAATCACAGTAGGATCCTCTATGACCCACCTCCAAGAATAGTGGAAATAAAAGCAAAAACAAACAAATGGGGCCTAAGTAAAATTAAAAGCTTCTGCACAACAAAGGAAACTATAAGCAAGGTGAAAAGATAGCCTTTGGAATGGGAGAAAATAATAGCAAATGAAGCAACTGACAAACAACTAATCTCAAAAATACACAAGCAACTCCTGCAGCTCAATTCCAGAAAAATAAATGACCCAATCAAAAAATGGGCCAAAGAACTAAACAGACATTTCTCCAAAGAAGACATACAGATGGCTAACAAACACATGAAAAGATGCTCAACATCATTCATTATCAGAGAAATGCAAATCAAAACCACAATGAGGTGCCATTTCACACCAGTCAGAAGGGGTACTATCCAAAAGTCTACAAGCAATAAATGCTGGAGAGGGTGTGGAGAAAATACAACCCTCTTACACTGTTGGTGGGAATGCAAACTAGTATAGCCACTATGGAGAACAGTGTGGAGATTCCTTAAAAAACTGGAAATAGAACTGCCTTATGACCCAGCAATCCCCCTGCTGGGCATACACACCGAGGAAACCAGAATTGAAAGTGTACCCCAATGTTCATCACAGCACTGTTTATAATAGCCAGGACATGGAAGCAACCTAGATGTCCATCAGATGAATGGATAAGAAAGCTGTGGTACATATACACAATGGAGTATTACTCAGCCATTAAAAAGAATACATTTGAATCAGTTCTAATGAGGTGGATGAAACTGGAGCCTATTATACAGAGTGAAGTAAGCCAGAAAGAAAAACACTAATACAGTATACTAACGCATATATATGGAATTTAAGAAGATGGTAACAATAACCCTGTAAGCAAGACAGCAAAAGAGACACAGATGTATAGAACAGTCTTTTGGACTCTGTGGGAGAGGGAGAGGGTGGGATGATTTGGGAGAATGGCATTGAAACATGTATAATATCATATAAGAAACGAATCACCAGTCTAGGTTCGAAGCAGGGTGCAGGATGCTTGGGGCTGGTGCACTGGGGTGCCCTGGAGGGATGGTGTGTTGGGGGGAGGGGGGTTCTGGATTGGAAACATGTGTACACCCATGGTGGATTCATGCTGATGTGTGGCAAAACCAATACAGTACTCTAAAGTGAAAAAAAAAAAAAGAATACATCCAGTAGGATGAATGCTAATGTATTCTAAAAGAATTCTTTTAAAAAAACATAGTGAGTTTCTATATGTCTAGTGTATCTCAGAAATTTCTATTTTCACAAAGAACAAAGTTAGGATTAGATGTTACTTCAGGTAAGAATCTGTTCAGTTCAGTCGCTCAGTCGTGTCCAACGCTTTGTGACCCCATGGACTGCAGCATGCCAGGCTTCCCTGTCCTTCACCAACTCCTGCAGCTTGCTCAAACTTATGCCCATCGAGTCGGTGATGCCATTCAACCATCTCATTCTCTGTCATCCCCTTCTCCTCCTGCCTTCAATCTTTCCCAGCATCAGAGTCTTTTCCAGTGAGTCAGTTCTTCACAAATGGTGGCCAAACTATTGGAGTTTCAGCTTCAGCATCAGTCCCTTCAGTGAATATTCAGGACTGATTTCCTTTAGGATTGACTGGTTTGATCTTTAGTCAATTTCTTTAGGATTGGCTGGATTTCAGTTCAGTTTAGTCGCTCAGTCATGTCCAACTCTTTGTGACCCCATGAATTGCAGCACACCAGGCCTCCCTGTTCATCACCAACTCCCACGGTTCACTCAAACTCACGTCCACCGAGACGGTGATGCCATCCAGCCATCTCATCTTCTGTCGTCCCCTTCTCCTTCTGCCCTCAATCCCTCCCAGCATCAGAGTCTTTTCCAATGTCAACTCTTCGCATGAGGTGGCCAAAGTACTGGAGTGTCAGCTTCAGCATCATTCTTTCCAAAGAACACTCAGGACTGATCTCCTTCAGAATGGACTGGTTGCATCTCCTTGCAGTCCAAGGGACTCTCAAGAGTCTTCTCCAACACCGCAGTTCAAAAGTATCAATTCTTTGGTGCTCAGCTGGATTTAGGCTGGATTTAGGTAAGAATAAGACATTGCAAGAAATATAATAAGATTTTACTCTTATATAGTATCTAGCTCATTCATTATTATATTTTTTTTACACACAGTTCATTTTGTTGTTTCACTTCACAGGTTGCAACAACAACCCTATGAAATGAAATTCTCTTTTATACAGATGAGGAAATTGGGGCTCAGAGAACTGAAGGTTCTTTGCTAAGCAAGCTGGCTGGAAGAAGGTAAAACCAGAACCAGAAATCAGTTCCTCTTGGTTCTGAGAGTAGTGGTCTAGACTGGCAGAAAATGAAGATGGTCCCAGTACCCAATCTACATTATTTGAAAGATTTTTTTTAAGTATTATGCCCCAGGTCCGTGCATTTCTTATCTGAGCATTTTTCTTTCATGCTTTCTATTATAAAAATAACATAGATTTTAAATGTAATTGTGCAATTCAGAGAGAAAAGTAAAAATGTTTACTGGAAGGGAATTTGATAAGATTGTTTTAAAATCATTTTGTAAATATCTTATAGCATGTAATATTTTTAGTTTTATTGGACTTTTATATTTAAAATAACTTATTTTAGGCAATATTTTTAAAATATACATTTAGTATATTTCTATATAGACAGCTGTGATTTTCTGTCAATTAAAAGTTACACTTGAGTCCAGAATGAAAAGTTCTGAAACTTTTCTCAAGGTCATTTATGATGCTAGAAAGGACCTTAATTTGTTTCATTTCATTCTAAATAAACAGAATAATAAAATACAAGAAATTTCATTTTTTAGTGCATGTTAATTGGTGAAGGGACATCTGCTTGCCTTGTAGTCTTGTATTTTACAAACCAAAATTATAAACATGCAGACTTTTTCAGAACTTAAAAATTTCCTTCATATTTTGCAGAAGCCTACTTATATGCAGAAAACCAAAATCAGAGTTTATCTAGCCAGAAATCCAAGTATTCCATGGAGAATTAAGAAAATGTACAATCTGCAGGATCCAGACCTGCCATTCTGCTTTACTGTAACTTTTTGGTAACTAGGAAGCAAAGGGATTTCAAGAAGTAATATTTCCTTTCAGATAGTTAACTTGGCAGTGAGGGTGGGGAGGGGAGACACACAGCTGACCTCCATCACCTGCACCCAGAATCCATTCTAAGTGATTTGTATAAATGTTAACCTCCCCTTCCTGACCTCTCCTGTACAGGAAACTAGAGAGATCAGAGGTGGCAAGTCAGAGCTCCAGGTTTTTCTCAAAAAGGAAAACTACTAAGAAATGAAGAAGGAAAGGGGAAAAAAAAATCACTGGAAAATTATCTGAGGGTCTATTTCAAAATACTGCGCTAGATAATGATCATATGGTTTTTCCAGTGGTCATGTATGGATGTGAGAGCTGGACTGTGAAGAAGGCTGAGCGCCGAAGAATTGATGCTTTTGAAGTGTGGTGTTGGAGAAGACTCTTGAGAGTCCCTTGGACAGCAAGGAGATCCAACCAGTCCATTCTGAAGGAGATCAGCCCTGGGATTTCTTTGGAAGGAATGATGCTAAAGCTGAAACTCCAGTACTTTGGCCACCTCACGTGAAGAGTTGACTCATTGGAAAAGACTCTGATGCTGGGAGGGATTGGGGGCAGGAGGAGAAGGGGACGACCGAGGATGGGATGGCTGGATGGCATCATGGACTCGATGGACATGAGTCTGAGTGAACTCCAGGAGATGATGGTGAACAGGGAGGGCTGGCGTGCTGCGATTCATGGGGTCGCAAAGAGTCGGACACGACTGAGCGACTGAACTGAACTGAACCCTCAACACTGCCTCTCAGTAACTTTTAAATAAGTAGTATATTGACTAGCTTGATAATTAGTGAACATCCCAGGTTTTCACCTACTCTTGTAGTGCTTACTATGAGTTAAGCCCTCTGCCCAGTGCTGACCACACAAATACAAAGATGACTCATAGTCTTTTCTCAAGAAGGTTACAGTTCATATGCAATATTACAAGATAAGTGCTGTGCTAGAGACTGTATGGAGGAAGGGCTCTCATTCTAGCCTCAGGAGAGAGGGAAGATCATTGGATTACTAGCTCCATATAAACCAAGGCCATGTCACCACAACTTCTACGTGCATAATACTACATACCCCTAATAGATTCCCAGTGAATTTGATGACAATTTTTGCTGAGTCTTATAGAATGAACATTCTATTGGTTATGAGAAAGGAAATGACTTTTTCAGCATGTCTAAGATTAGAGGCTCTAGGGTAAAGGAAGTTCTAAGAATTGTAAGGCAAGTTTTAGATATGGCTGAAAAACTAAATGTTGATGGATCATGAGAGCAGGCAGATATGCAAGAACATATCTTGAAGATTCTTGTAAAGTCAAAGTGTTAGTTGCTCATTCATGTCCAACTTTTTGAGATTCCATGGACTGTAGCCCACCATGTTGCTCTGTCCATGGAATTCTCCAGGCAAGAATACTGGATTGGGTAGCCATTTCCTTCTGCAGGGTACTTTCCCAGCCCAGAACCTGAACCTGGGTCTCTTGCATTGCAGGTAGATTCTTTACTGTCTGAGCCACCCAGGGAGCCCGAAGTTTCTTGTAGGTCATGCTTAAAAATATACATATTTACTGAGAAACAAAGTTCTTACTTTATGAGGTTGAATAAACCAATAATTCCAGTATAATGTATGCCTAGGTGACTCCTTTGAGAGCTTAGAGGAGAAGTAATATAATCAAAGTTAGCTGTCTAAGTGGTCCTACCAAAAATGTGATGCTTGAGCTTTGGATGAGCAAAGTGAAGAGAAATCATAGTATAAGGGGAAAAATACACATCTGAAGACATGGAAGTGTAAGGTACCATGGTTTTTAAACAATCCAATATGCCTGGAGCCATGGGTGATGAAACTAGAGGAAATAAAGGGACCTGACCATGATAGTTGTTATGTACTAAATTACATTGTTGAACTTGACCCTAAATGGAATGGAGAAGGATTCAAAGACTTGAAGTAAGAGAATTGCATGAGCAGATTTCCATTTTACTAAGATCTGTACATGATGTGGCTGAAAAGTAGGAAAATCAGTGAAAATGATTCTCAAAGGGAGATTGCCACCTCAGAAGGCAGGTTAGAAATTTGGGGGTGTCTTTGTTGTCCCAATAGTTAGGAGACATTATAAACATTTAGAAGACAAAAGTCCAGAGATGCTGGAGGTCTTCCAGTGCCAGTAGCTCTGAATATGGAAGACTGTTCCTGTACCAAACACTACTTCCTCATGTCCTACTGGACAATCAAGTATGTGAAAAATCTTTCCCTAATCCTCTGAATTAGAATCTAGCACCATTTACATATTAAAACAAAGTGAGCTTCACTGTTTTAATTTATAGTGAATCTTGTATGAATGTAGGTACCATATAAATTGAGATAAAATTTTATTTTGAGGGGGTGGGGACTTTACCAAAAGCTTTTTGCCATTTCAGACCAAAAATAAAAAGCCGTATCATGGAAATGTTGCTTGTCACCAATGCAGCACACGCCTGAGTATAGTTGTTGCTGTCACTGCGCTTCCACAGGCCCAAGCTCCCAGCCCTAAGCTCTGACATCGTTTCTCCCCCAACAGCCTCTTCCACATCCAGCCACAAGTCCAGCTAATGGTACCTCACCAGGCTCCAACTCTTCTGTTAAGAAAAGGTCTTCAGAAGATCTAGCAGTCATGAGAGAGAATGGAATAGACGGTTCTGAACAGGACAGAAAGTTGGATTTGAAGAGTAACTCTCCAACTGGAGTGTGCTTGTACATGAGGATGAAAATTACCCTGGGAGGTGAATTTAAAAGGCGATGCTCAGCTCTACTCGCTGAGAATCTGGGTCAGCTCAAGGAGTAAGACCAAAGAGTTTGAATTTTTAACAAGGTCTCCAGGGGACTCTTGCAGACATTTAGGCCTTGGAACACCTTGGAGAACCACTGCACAGGATGCTGTCTGAGATCTCCTCCAAGCCTAATGTTCCCCAACCCTATGAAGACCATTGCTGACTACGGGCCTGTGGGGCTTCTATCTGTTCCCTGAGTAGGACCACTTCAACTCTGAACACCACCATCTGACCTCGGCCCCAACATAAGGGACCACATGCGTCATGTGTCCTTGTGACCACCCAACATATGCTCTAAGCAACTGACAAAGTAACCACCTTGTCATTATGTACACAAAGTACCACCTTCAGTATTCACACACATCTATGAAAGGTAAACGGTCAAGAAAGACTTGAAATGTGTAATGTACATCATAGAAACTGTGTAAGAAATAAAGTTTTGCCAAACTGCACTAAAATGTACTCTATGACAAGAGCTGTGCACTTTCTCCATGCCTGTCATAGATTTCATGGACCCAGAGAAATTCAGCCATTTTTAGAAATCCCATGAAATTTACCTTTTCACCCGAATCCACATGAAATCAAAATTTTTCCCTACGAGTCCCCATAAAATTGGCACATTTCCTCAGAAGACCCCATGAAATTATAAAGAATATTGCAGATTCTTTGCTCCTGGCCCTTGTTGCACATCTTAAAGAGACAGGTTAGATTATAGAATTATTTCATTTTTCTGATAAAAAAGATGAAGTTGCCCCAATTTTTCTCCCTTAAATCATCATCATTGCTCACCTTTCTAATTGTTCTTTAAGACGAAAGTGTATCTCAACATTTAAGGAGTAAACATTTCTGAAAAATCATCTGAAGTAAGGAAGTTGTGAATAAAAGGCTATCCCAGTAGTTTTCATATTCACAAACTATGCAATACTCAAGTCAAAATGAAATTTCCCCCAAAGCAAAAAGTCTCATCTTGTTGTAATATACAAATCCGCAGTGGCAAACAGTGTCTTTTATAAAGTTCTACTTCATAGGATGTGTGGAATCAAATGAGATCACAAATGTGCAAGTACAGATAGTGCTGTGCTTTAGAAATATAGAATATTCAGGTGGAATAGTTTCAGAATTAATGAGAAAAAATTGATTATTGTAATAAATGAAAATATAGACGTTTCTGTTAAAAGTAGCCCATGTATTCCAATTAATTCAAAATGAACTTTCAGCCTTTTCTATTCACAATGAAAAACAGAACATGAAAATAATAAAAAGGGCATCATGGCAACACAAAGCAGAATTGCAACAGAGAGCTGGCTTTAAATCATGACAATTTATGCATTATGAAAATGAAAGGAACACACATATTTCATATTCTTGTCATAATCGTAAGATCTTATCCTCCTACTTTTACCTAGATCTTGATTCCCTCCAGTTGTTAAGCAAAACAAGCTCTCAGTTCAGATTTAAGGCCACACTTCGAGTGCACACATTCACAGTTTCCTGAATGTGAGCCACTATTCCTCCCATTCAAGGGAGGAAGTTTGGCTGTGGATGTAACCTTATAAATGTTAATCAACCTAACAGAATTCCTAAGCTGTCCTCACACTTTGATTTTGAATCATGTGAAAATCTTAGTAGATTCACCATGCACAATCAAAAATCCAGAAAGAAGCTGGGGATGACCACAAAAATCAGTATAATAAAAAGAGCTACTCCAATATGTCAGCCAGAAATGTTCACACTGTAACTACCCCACAAAATAGACAGATGCAACTATAGAGAGGAAAAAGTAATTTAACTTGTTCTGATATTTGGAATTCTGATTTTGATCCAGATGGGAGTGATTGGACTCTCCTGGTAAAAACATCAGGGTGGAAAGAAAAGCACTTCTCTTGGCTCTTGGCCAACATTGATTGGATTCGCCTTTAGGTTAATCAATTGGCAACTGAATTAACTTTCTTTCTGTTGTGATGATAACCTTTCAGGCTTTCTGGCAACACACAGCAGATGGAATCTGGGGTTGAAAAGCAGGGGAACAGGGTTCTAATCCTAACTTTACTATTAAATAGTGATGTGACCTTGTGTTCCTCAGTTAACCTCTTTGAGCTTCATCCTCCTTATCTGTAAAATGGGGACAGTAATCCCTCATCTGACAACTTTCCAGAGTTTCAGTAAAGCTCATAGCACGTTTTCAGTGGAAAAGAGCTGTGTTCTTGTAAAAGGTTTTCTTGGAAGGAAATTCAGTGAACAAAGGACCCCCAGGAGCGTCCCTCTGGAATCACAGCCAAGGATAGTCTCCAGTACTTCCCCATTCAGGATGTTCAGTCTTGGCGGTAGAGACACATATATCCCCCAGCAAACATCCTTTGTGTCTTGGATTTCTAATCTACAAACAACCTGGGTAATGAAATTGAAACTGATATTTCTCATGTGATGCTTTGTACATTGAGTACATAAAACAGACAACCATACACCTTTGGTAAAGCATCAGTAATCCAGAATATTTTACCTGTTGATGAATTAGTTTAGTCCTTGGTTCTTTGTGTAATGAACTCAGGTGGTAAGTTATATTACTTTCCTTACTTTATTGGTGATGAAACTAAAATGTGGTTTCCTGATCTAGAGTCCCCAATGAGGAAATAATGGAGAAGGGCCTTGAATCCAAGGAATCAGTCATCTGTTCTTTGAGGCCCTTGTCTTTGTTTTTATTGATACTTGAGAATAGCTTCTAAAAAGCTGTGTTAGCAAAGAGGGTTGACTGTAAATTTTTTTATTAACAGACAATTTGGGGATAGGCAGTAGAATTTAGGATTGGTTAAGCAAAACTTATATAAAAGTAAAGCAAAAATATTAATTTACAGAATGCAGTTTTAATATTTTCTTTACTTTCTTTAAATGAAACAACAATAAGAATAAAACCAATAGCATTACGAGGTGGCTCAAATGGAAAAGAATCTTCCTCCCAATGCAGGAGATGCAGGTTCAATCCCCGGGTTGGGGAGATCCCCTGGAGAAGGTAAAGGCTACCTATTCCAGTATTCTTGCCTGCAGAATTTCATAGACAGAGGGTCCTGGCAGGCTACAGTCCATGGGGATGCAGAGTTGGACTCAACTGAGTGACTAACGTGTGTGTGTTAGGAATTACTGCATTAAGAACTTTTCTTTACTGATCAAAAGCGAAATTTCTACTACTATATGTTTTCCATGTTCCCTTGCCTGGACAAAACAAACACATACGCACACCACCACCAACAAAACCCACAGACTTCCCTGAAGGTCCCAGCGCTCACATGTAAAAACTCTAGGCTCTAATGAAATGGGTGTGGAGAAAAGCCAGGGACACCTATTGCCAGGGACAATCAGTGTTTCTTCAAAACTACAGGACTACAGTTGACTCTGGAACAACTGGTGGATTAGGAACATTGATCCTCCTCGCTGTTGAAAAAAAGAGAAGTCATCTAATCTAGTCAGCCCTCCTTATCTGAAATTCCGATTCAACCAACCATCAATCATTTAAGGCTGTTGTACTTATGACTGAAAATATCCACATAAGTGGATCAAACTTGTGTTGTTTAAGTGTCAATGGCACTTATATTTGACAAGATATTTAAATAAAGTGATTGTTTGGCTGAGGTGTCCTGAAGTCTGTCTATCACACAGTCTCCACGAAACAACTTTTCCCAAAATTGATGAGTTTTGAAAATGGAGCATAAATAGTACACAAATAAGGCTCAATTCATCAGAAATAGCATAGGATTTCATATATAGAATGTAAAAATAATAAATAGTAGGAAAAGGTTTAGTTATGATACTTCAACTAAATGGTTTTATTCTATTAATTTTTTTTTTCCTTTATAACATCTTCAATACACTGGAATTTTTCTTCACTTTAAGAATGCATTTGCTAATTTATCTACTCACTGCTTTGACAGCTGTTTAATGAACCCCCTACCCTCTACCAGGCCTTAATCCAGGTTCTGAAAATTCTGATATGACTACAGTCCCCTCCCATCCCATGCTCAAGGTCATTTCAGGGTAGTATAATAGAAGTCAGAGATCAGGCAATTAAAATGGATATGTAATTAGAATATTGCATGGTGCTATTCCCATTGCCTTGGGAGTGGATTAGCAAGAATTGGTGCCTTTCCTATGGTTTAAGAAGCAACTGGGCTTAAATCAGCATGCTGATACCACATCTAAGAAGGCTAGAAACTTGGCAGAAACACCCAGGCATCTAGAAGCTGTAGGATTAGGGGAGGAGGGGAGTGAGCAGGAAGGAGCTGGGGAGGGGTCTGAAATCAAGTCAGAATGGATCCTCACGTTGGGAAGTTGTAATGAGGAGGCTCCTGAAGAGTCTACAGGTGAACCCCAAAGAACTGCAGTCATTTGAACACTTTGCCCCACAGATGGTGTCTCCGGACCTGTTGAAGATTGGGGTTGGGGGTGGTGAGCGGGGAGAGCAATGGCTGACAAGGGTCTAGAGCAGGAGCCATTAGAGAAACAGAATCAACCCCCACGCCCAGTCCCTTCCACCTGTTTCAATACAAAACCCACTGGAAATGGAAGTTAAGGAACAGATAAGCTCCACTGCTGAGTCAAGCTATTAGTCAGACATGGGTTTGAGAGATGGGAGTGTTATACTGGACATGAAGTTATCATTTTTAATTTGGCTGGACTATTTTTTTTTATAACAGCTGAAAGTGATCAGACAGTCATAGGACTGGCCTGAGATGTTACTGACTGGGAAAACCACTTGATGGTGGTCATTTGAGAAAGAAGAAAACTGTATCTTCTATGTAACTCTGGGAGAGTTGCGACTATTCAAAATGATAGCTATAAGTGTGATAAATAAGCTAGAGGTATCTACAAGGGCATGATGAGGGCTCTTAAAAGGAACAACTAACATAACATTGAGATGCTAAAGGAGTCTCAGAAATGTTTATAGCTATGAGCAAACGATCACTTCTGTTAGCCTCTCTAAGCCTCTCCTTTTTTCTTTTGTGAAGTTGCTTACCAAAGTTATTAAGTCATATTTATTTTGGTCTTAATGCTTGATCACTAGCTTTTAAAAATAGCGAAGGCCTTGTTCCACCCATAGTCTGGTCGTTTTTGTTTTTTTTTTTTTTAATAAGTTAGCTCTACTTTGGATTTCACTTTGGTGATTTCATTCCTTTAACTGGCTGACTCCCCTTAATGCATTTTGAGGATGGAGAAGTTTGTTCTTAGGATATAAAGAGAAACATGAGTGCCAAATGAAAGAACAGATTTGAAAACCTGGATCATTTGGGTTACTTGCATCACCCAGGAAGGGAACAAGGAAGAGAAGCAGAGTGAGAGAGTAGACACGAGTGATTCTGAGGACCCCGGAGCCAGGCCTCCAAATGACTTCCTGCGGGGACGCTGCAGAGACACTCCCGCTCAGATGGGAGCTGGCAGCAGACCCTAGGAGAAGGCCGCTAGCCCGCCTCACTGTTCACCCAAGGTGCGATGGAGCCCTCACACCTCCATTCTCACCCACCCCCTGCCCTCGCCCATCGCAGAGTGTGCCTTCAAGAGAGATGTGCAGGAACTGAAACAAAGAAGTTTCCTCGTTTCTTTTTTAGGTCCTTCTGCCTGAATTTTATCCTCAGCTTTTTGTCTCATACCATGTGTACTAAGACTGTAAGAAATGAAATGCCAACCCTCGGCAACTAGAGTGACTTAAGAGAATAGATTCTCAGACCCAAAGCAGCCATTTTATTATTCAGGAAGCTTTTAACAGGCCTTTCTCTGACAACACTTTTACTTTCATATAATTAAGAGATTTAAAAACCTGGAAAACGTGAATGATTTTGCTCATATGTATGCCCATACATACGCCGTGCTCACAATGAATCATGTGCTATTTTGTGCAACCAACCAAAAAGTATTCCTTTGCAGTTTAATCATTTTCAGCTTTACTTCTTGCATGAGCCTGGTCCAAGTGATACACTGAATTCTCAAAAGCAACATTATATTACAATTATTTAAACTGAAAAGAAAGATTTTTCAAGTGGGGATAATAAAATTATCTAGTTTCACAAACTGAAACCTATTCCACCAATAAAATGCTGTTACATTTTTTTAGCATCTTCTGAAAATTACTGCTTGTAATTTAGGAAACTGCTGTCATTTAATACTTGGTTATACAGAATAGTAGTAATGATTTTTCTTCACCATAGATAATTAAAATTTAGTATAAATTAGATTACATAATCATGCAGCCCCTTTTTCTAAAATTACTACATTTCAACAGTATGATTTAAATGCACAATGTGAATAATATACAAATATTTGAAATATAAAAAATTATGTGTATGATATAAGCAAGGTACATTCTTATACAACAGATTTATTAAGTGAAAATCAACTCTAGTTTTAAAGTTTGCATATTTATAGCTTTTAAGTCTTTAGGCCTTCTTATATTCTTGCTCTTGGGTTTTATTTTGCTTTGGTTTCCTTGGCAAACATTTAAAAATTTCAAAAAACTATAGTGATTCTCACACCTTTATTTACAAGTTTCGGAGAAAGTGACTCAACTGACTTTAGTTGTTAAGTTTAATCACTTAACCAATACACATTAAGAGAAAACAACTTTGGTAATAACAATCAACAACAACAAAAAAGAACCTGTTAAGATGTAGTTTTTCAATTTGGAAGGTAGCTGGGAGTTTCCTAAAAAGTGAAACATACAATTAATACATGACTCAGAGAACCAATTCCTGGATACTTGCCCTATCCCCCCAGATAAAAGTATATGTCTACACAAAGACTTAATGTGAATGCTCATAGCAGCGTTACTCAAAATTTTTAAATAATAGAGAATTTAAAGATCCATCAACAGTTGAATGGCAAACTGTGGTATACCCACATGATGTACTACTACTCAACAAGGGAAACAGAATGAATTAGTGGATCCATGCAACATGAAAACTTAGAAACATTACACCAAGTGAAAGAAACGATACTTTAAGGACTACATATGATATGATTACATTTATGTGGAGTTTCTAAAAATAGCAAAATCATTAGAGACAGAGAGCAGATCAGTGTTTACCTGGGGCTGGTGATAGGGTGAGAATTGGCCAAAATGGGCACTAGGAGATTTGTGGGGATGATGGAAAAGTTGTACAACTATATTGTGTTGCAAATTGAACTTCAATAAAACACCACAGTATACACATGAAATTAGTAGATTTTACTGTGAATTACATATAGAAAGAACTTTTTAAACTCTAGGCTTTTTCTATTCTCCTTCTCCCAGTACTTCATATGTTTCTCTGCTTTTTATTCCTGATTGAAGTAGAACATTTTTCATTCGGTGATCTTCTGAAAACTCACCCAAATATAGCAGCTCTTCATATCTCCCTCCTTCTGTCTGCCTGGCTTGTTCATTTACTCCGTCATTCAATTATTCAACAAGACTATACTGAGCATCTACCAAGTATCAAGCTGTGCTCTAGGTGCTGCAAATGCAAGAAGAATAAGTCATCTCCTAATGCCTCTCTTTTATTCTCATCACAAACTCTGTCTTCATTTTAGAGCCACTCTTTCCCCATCTTCCCTATGTATACTTAATATCCTATTTAGATCAGTAATTTGCAAGTTGGTTCAGTGCTTTGCCAATGTTCTACTTCACTTGAAGTGTCAATCTTTTAGAGTTTAATGAATATATCTTTAAAATACTTAACAAATTCAAAATGAATTACTCTAATAAAATAGTTGTTCAGTGGTTTCTTTGAAAACAACACACCAGGCCACATCAATGGCTTGGGACAAAGGACTTTGACTTTGCTCAGCAAGATCAACTTCACTCAGCAATATCAACTTAATTTCCATCATCGGCAACTGAGGAAGTTCTGAAATTATATAAAGGGTACTCTGCACTCTGAAGGAGAGACAGAGATATCCAAACCCACTTAGAGTATAAGAAGTAATTCTGGTACCTCTTACACTTGGAAAGTGGCCCTCAGATTTTCATTAGATAATGCCCAGAAATATTAGTATGTCAGCCTTCAGAATCTGGATTAGCAATTCAAGTCTA
The DNA here is from genome assembly GCF_042477335.2 of Ovis canadensis. Lineage (NCBI taxonomy): Eukaryota > Metazoa > Chordata > Mammalia > Artiodactyla > Bovidae > Ovis > Ovis canadensis. The sequence goes on along the minus strand of NC_091250.1, from coordinate 36,436,276 downwards.
TTTTTTCTGTGCATAGATTTTTTTTCCATTTCTGATTTCACTCATGCTGAGCAAAGACATGACTCTCTTCAACCTTCTCCTATAATATCATTTGCTGGAGAAATCACTTGGTGACCAATACTGCTATAAACACAAACACAAGGATTATATGAGAGAGAAAATAACTCTCTCCCCAATATTTAATCAATGTTTTCAATACTCTGGCCCTTCTTTTCATATAAAATGATTAACTTAATAAAATTAAAAGCACTTAATTCAGTTATACATCTTTAAAGATTTCATTTATGGAGACTTTGTGAACTCTACGTCCTCTCCATCAATCCCAGCATTGCTGAGAAATGAGGAAGAAACATTTGGACAAAAGGATGTGGACACCAAAAAAAGAAACGCATGAGGAGCAGAAGTCACTGATGCAAGCAACACTGTCCCTACCATGTCAACATCAGGCCTTACCTGGCGCAGAGTCAATGCTTGCCTTTAGCCAGTTATTCAGTGACAAAAGTGGGGATTATGTTGATTTGAGAAACATGATAGCATGCAAAAATAAGTCTTTTGCAGTTTCTTATAATAAATCTCGTACACTGTGATTGCTCAAAGACATTTTTGTTTGTTTTTTCCTGAAACTGCCCCATCTCATCTCTTAGTGTTAGTCCTTTGTAGGGAATGGTTTGGTTTTGGACAGAGCACATACTGTGAAACCATCATCTGTACACACTGATGTTCTCATTTCACATGGTACACGGCCCCTGGACCCTATCTTCAAACCTGGTCAGAAGCACAGCTGTCAAGTGTTAGAGGACTATCTTTCAGGGTCCTTGATCAAAGTAAAGAGTCTTACATAAATGAGTCTCACAGAAATAAAAAATGAAAAGAAACTGTGAAATTTGATGTCATCTGTGGAAATTGTCCCCTTGGTTGAATTTGTATGGAAATATCTTAAATTCAGGTTCCGGACTGATGTTCTGCCTCCATCAACTTTAATGCACCTGAAGGTGTGGGTCCTGGGAAAGAGTTCCATTAATAGAGAGACTTTAGTGCTAGTTGCTGTGACCAATCAGTTCATTTAAAAAAACTGCTGTCATGTTATGTTCAAAATATGTCTAAATGTAAGTAGAAAAAAGTTTAGTTGTACCAAGGACTCAGATTTAAAACTGGGAATGTAGGGGTTGGGGGGAGATAGTAAATAAAACCAGATTTTCGTGAAAGCACATAGGAAATACAATATCAGAGTTGTGTTTTCTACACTCATTAGTAGTCATTAACTGGGGGAAAAATGAAGTGAGAGAAGTTATTTTTTAAAAGATAAATAACAGGAACTTTTCTCTTCATCAGCAATAATATCGTGAAAGCAGCCGTCTTTTAAATGGAGGTAAGTTACCACGGCTCTTTGATGACTAAGGAAGAAAGGGCAGAATGATGGTACCTTGTCTATATATTTCTATCCCGAGATGGAAATGGGAAAGATAAGAATATCAGGTGATTTTGAAACACAGCAGGTGTACAAAAACCTTGAGATGAGTTGCCCTTTCACAAGTACTAACTGGATGGAGAGGCCCAGGTAAGAGGTCAGTGGCTTTTCTCTAATAAGGAGTTGAAAAGAATAATGAGGTGATGCCTGAAGCAAAAGCTGCAGGAGCCAGGCTACGCATGTCACAGAAATATTAGCATTTGTGAGCAGAGCATCGAATAGGTTCAATGCAATTCAAAGAAGGACAATAGATCAACATTTCAGGTTGGATTTAAACAGAAATTAAAAATAGATTAAAAACACACTTGTGTTTAGGTATCGCTATTTCTTTCAATCTTGCCTCCCAATCTAAAAAATGAACTCTTAAATGTAGTTTGCAAAGTAGACATTATAATTTTGTTGTCTAAATCAAACTTAAAATAATACTGAAAGGTGATATCAAAATATATATGTTATATGTATGTAAGTGTGCAACTGTGTGTGTTTTAAAGAACTCACACCTTGGCCTGGAAGTGTGACTTTTTTTCATATATCTCAAGTTATCATACTAGGAAAAGAATAACTCATTTCAGTCTGAGCTCCACAGTCTATAGCCAATGCTGTCTACTTAAGATCAGCTACCTGCATTGCAGGAATTGTCAGCCTAAACTGAAAACACCTTATTTTTATAACAGCATTTACCAAACTATCGTCCTTTTTGAAAGTTAGAATTAGGTTATGAAAGCTTTACCATTTGCACACAACAATTTAAAAAGCAGAGGCCATATTATGAAGAGATGGTGGGGAGAGTCTCTGAATTAGGGGGAAATGTCGTTCTGATAGACATTCTTAATGTTAGTTATCAAATGGGAAGTGACCTCCAGCCATTCAATATGCAGTCAGAGACAGTGAGTCATAGTTCAGATCTTCCCCATGTCCTGGGGGTAACTAGGTCTTTTCAGAGGAATTGCATTCCCTCCAGCCTGTCTTAATCTGCAAGTACTCCTCAAGGACTCAACTGACCTAGAAACTTTTGGAACACATATGGTTAGTAAGGTAGGGACATCATTCAAGATGAATACTCTTTCTGTCTGTGATAGCATTCAGCACTCTGCATCTGGCCAAAAGAACCATTTCTAAAACTCCAGAATTACCCTTCTGTCTTAGCAAACTCTCTTTCCCCACTTGCACTGGGCTTAACTGTATTTCACATTCCTTTCCTTCTGGAAACTCAGGCTACAGCACAGCCACAAGTGGTCTGTGCTGGCAACCTGGAAGCGGGGAGGGACCTAATGCTTTATGGCAGCAGTTCCCGACCTTCTCGGCACCAGGGCCTGGTGTCATGGAAGATAATTTTTCAACAGACTGGAGTAGTAGACGGATGGTTTGGGGATGATTCAAGGGCGTTGCATTTATAGTGCACTTTATTTCTATTGGGGCTTCCCTGGTGGCTCAGATGGTAAGGAATCTTCCTACAATGAGGGAGACCCAGGTTTGATTCCTGGGTCAGGCAGATCCCCTGGAGAAGAGAATGGCAACCCACTCCAGTATTTTTGCCTGGACAATTCCCAAGGACAGAGGAGCCTAGTGGGCTGCAGTCCATGGGGTCACAAAGACTCAGACACAACTGAGTGACTAACACTTTCACTTCTTACTTCTATTATTATATAAGCTCTATCTCAGATCATCAAGCATTAGATCTCAGAGACTGGGGATCCTTGCCCTATGGGATACACTTTCAATAGTAATCAGAGGGATCCAGAAGAGAAATTATTCTTCCCCTGTCCCCTCTGCAGACTGTATAAGAAACCATGGTCCACATAGCTCCCCAGAGCCATCCCCCAAAAACTAGCTAAATGTCTGTATTTTCTTTTCAAGCTGTGGCCACTTCAGTAACACATTATGCTACATTTGCTTTCCCTTTGTCTCTTCCTCACTTCCTTTCTCCCTTCTCTCTTGCTGCCCCTGAACTATACAATAAAGCATTAGCATATAAATTTCACCTCAGATTCATTCTGTCATCTAAAGCTAAGCGTGGATGCCTGATAAATTTCATTATTTTGATTGAACACCATCATAAGCAGAAATTATTGGCCCATGATAATATCTAATCAAAAGTCTTTACCTCATTTTGAACACTATGGACCAAGTGTGTCTCTCTTCTCTTATAGAAACACAAAAGGGGAAAGAAGGACAAGCACAAGGTTTTCCATGCCAGATTTACAGACGGGAGAGATGCCATCCTGACTGTATCTTCAGGAAAGGATGAGATGACTTTGATACATCTTGATTTAAGTAATCAGTGACTGCCTATTAATCCTATATGTTTATGTGAGATGGAAGAAAAAGTCATTACATTGTGGTCCTGGAAGTATTAGGCGCCATAAGAGACTTTACTGAAGGTGTCCTTTAATACTTCTACACATAAATTCTGGATATATCAAAGTTCTCCAAACACAACACTATAAACCTCTCAGACCTCTGTGTCCTTGCACCGGCTGTTCATTCTCCCTGAAAGCCCTAAACATGCAAGCACATGCGCGTGCGCCGACATACACCCACACCCACACACACCCACACACACCCACACCCACACCCAAACACACACACACACACACACACACACACACACACACACCCACACACACTCTTCCATCCTGAAAACTGATGATTCAGATAAAGACCTTTTCGGTGACTGCCCCAAATGTCTCTCCTTCTCATTGCAAAATTAAGTGTTTCTGTCCCCTATTTATACTTCTGTTCCAATTCCTAGCTGAAAGCACCTATCTGTCTACTGGTCTTTAAACTTTACTCAGAATTCCTTCAATTTTCAGATTGTGTTGCTTTTGTTTTTATATCCCCAATATGTCTCATGACCCTTGAGACATGATAAGGACCAAGTAAAAAGGAATGAGGGGGAGATCTAAGAGGGGAACAAGAACAAAGAAGAGGGGAAAAAAAGACCATGGGAATGTATTCTATCAGTCTCCTTACATTCTTTCTTTCTCCCAAAATTTTCGATTTGAAGAAGAGAGTCCAAAGTTGAAATAATGTTACATATTTTTGAAAGTTTTAGAAAGCATCACAGTATTTCATGCACTGTACCACAAAATATTTTAAGTCAATCCTCAGGATATATTTTTCTTAAAACATGCACTCAAGAGTGCAATAAAAACCATTAAGAAAAGGCTGCTTTCCAGAAACTTGTTTTGAGGGAAGTTGTCTTGAAACACTTTAGATCTATAAACAAACAGATCTTTGTATTTCAATCCCAAAGTTTGACATGTAGAAAAAGGACACCATGAATAAGAATGGATAGCATGAATAGTAATGCATAGCAAGCCAGCTCATCCTATGGAGGAGATAGAAACTTGTAAACGCAGTGTTTTTAACAACAAATTTGATTGAGCACTAACACACAAATCTTCTCCCAATCTTGAACCTCAAAGGAGTTGACCCAGATGCATGAAAATCTTTCCTAAGTGGAATAGTTGTGCCATACCCAGGCTTTCAACACCGTGAGAGAAGCATCATTTCCTGAATAGGGCTGCGGTATCCTGACACAGTTTAAAAACTGAGGAGGCAATTACTATTTTTGATTGTGTTAACCTGTGTGTAATTATGTAATTACCTACAAAATTTAGGCAGAGTGTTTCAGATCTAAATCATTAACTTTAACAATTGACAAGCTGCTTTGATTAGTATTTTCATAGTGCAGGATAACATACTTTTGTCGGCTTTCACATGATTAGTTATGATTGGGAATTTATTTATGCAGAACATTTTTATTGCTTGTTTGGAGAAACAGAGCTGGAGAGTGAGGGCAGAAGAGTCACGTGCCTCCCTCGTGGTTCAACTCAGGAAACACCAGTGATGAGAATACACAGAAGAGATCCTTGTTATCACCCCCCAAATGACATAAAATTGTAGTGTCACATTAGAAGAGTATCCAGAGAATTCAATTTGGGAGAATTGGGTTCTCCTTTGGCAAATTAGACTAACAAGGACATCAGTGTATGTGGCATCAGCTCAGACTGTCACATGCAACCGCCGACTTGGTCAGACAGCCCCTCTAACAGCATTGATCCATGCAGCTGCTCTTCTAAGGAAAACACATGTCAATATATTTGTTATTTACTTTCTAGCAGAAACCCAGCAGCTGCAGCAATTTTTGAGAGAATTCTCTGACACATCTCATTTCCTATCAGTCTTAGGTGCTAGTGGCTATATACACACATTCCTATCAGGCTAACATTTCTGAATGCAGCTAGCTATTGGGAGAGAAAATCCTTTAATTTCTTGGCTATGATGGGACTGTGTGATGCCAAATTTCAACTCTCTATGGGAGACAGAAAGTCCTCGGGACACGAAGCTTTTCTTGTCTCCCCAGGCAAATTGGCTGGGCTCGCTTGTTTGAAGCAGGCGATTATTAAAAATGGCTTAGAGAAATTTTAAAGTAAAATTAAAAATAAAAAGAGTCCCCCAGCTACTATGCATGTATTGTCTTTCCCTTCTTAGGGAGAGTGTTTGGGGTGGAGATCAGAGTAATCAAAAGCAGCTGACACAAGTAATCCATGCTAATTTGAAATGAAAAAAAAAAAAAAGTGTGTAATTTGCCACTGAGATCAGAAGGTGAGACTATCCCTCCAAAACAATTTGCAGAGCAAAATGGACCTTTAGTTCTCAGTAATTTTTCCTTTCTCTTTGCAATTTTATGACATTGTATTCTAGTGAAAATGTCTAGAAAGGAATAGTTTCATATGATTGTCATTGTCTCCCTGCATAAATAATAATAACATTCTAAATGCAGTTCGTGGCGTAGTGGAGTAGAGAGGAGCCCAGAATGCTGTACCACATGAGAAAATTTTTTCTATATCAGATTAGGAATGCCAAACTCCACAACTGTAAAATATGGATCTCTCAAAATCAGACATCTCTGTCGCCATGTCTCACAAGCATGAACATCTGCTCCATCTTTCACAATGAGACTTTTCCCCACAATCAGACAAGCTACTGTCTTTGAGATGCAAGCTTAATTATACTGTTTTTAAACCTTCGTGACTGAACACATATGAAACAATGTCACTTCCTTACTGTTTTTAATCTTGTCTTCCCGTCTCTCTAAATGTAATGTAAATGTAAAATTTTATCAAATTTCAATTCTCCATCCAGCCTTATAGTTTTTCTTCTACTTAGCTATGACTCTCTAATAGTTTTTATGAATTTAAGAAATATCTTTCTGAAAATTTGGAGGCTGAATCCTACTCTTCTTCTCTTCTCTGATAGCATTATAGGTTATCTCCTTCATTATGCACGTTATGCAAGAAAGGAATGTTGTAAGATGCTTTATAGTATTCTTTTGCTTTCTAAATAAAATGATTACTGATAATTTTTTTACTATTAACTTTTTTGATATCTGCTTTCCATGGCCTACATAGATTCGTATCTATGAATATCTATGTTTGCAGCATATTTGGAGGTGGCTATATGCATTTCCTCTGCCAGAGCATGCTACACAACAATGCAAAATACCAGGAATGAAAAAAGAGTCAGAAGTCACTTGGGTTTTATAGGTAAGTTGTATTGTTGAAGAATCTTCCTCTGTTGGCATATCGTATCCAATAAGGCCATTTTGCTGCTTAAAGAACTAATCCATTTGTCTTTCTTTCTTTCTAAGCACAACATATTTCAATACAGTCTCTCAGCTGAAACTCAGGTAGGAGGTGAACCTCAGATCAGGAATAGGATATGATGGGCATTTGAAGTGGAGAGGGATTTGGGCATATTACTGGAAATGATGTGAAGTTCAGCAGAGAGAGGAATGGGATGAACTCTGGGATGGTGTAAAACAAGGAGTGTCTTTGCACATATTACTTGGTAACAATGGCTGTATTTATATTTTAATACAGCTATTTGGGACAGGATGATGACCGTCAAAAACAAAGCAATTCAAATCTCTAAACCAAGATTCCTTTGTTGTGGATGGTCATCCCATGCATTCTAAGATGTTTAGCAATACCTGCAGCCTCTCCCCACCAGATGCAGGAGACTTTCATTCAGTTATGAAACCAAAAACGGCAGTCCACCATGCTCTGCCGTCCCTGGGATTCTCCAGGCAAGAACACTGGAGTGGGTTGCCATTTCCTTCTCCAATGCATGAAAGTGAAAAGTGAAAGTGAAGTCGCTCAGTCGTATCCGATTCTTAGCGACCCCATGGACCGCAGCCTACCAGGCTCCTCCGCCCATGGGATTTGCCAGGCAAGGGTACTGGAGTGGGGTGCCATTTCCTTCTCCAAAAAGGTCTCCAGGCACAGCCAAATGTCCCCTGCCTGCCTGGGAAGCAAAACTTCTTCCATGTGAGAACTACTCTTCTAAAACTCTTAAATGTCTTACTTTACTTTTGACAACATAAGCAACCCTTATATGACCTGCTATGGAGAAGGCAATGGCACCCCACGCCCAGCACTCCTGCCTGGAAAATCCCATGGACGGAGGAGCCTGGTGGGCTGCCGTCCATGGGGTCGCTAAGAGTCGGACACGACTGAGCGACTTCACTTTCACTTTTCATTTTCATGCATTGGAGAAGGAAATGGCAACCCACTCCAGTGTTCTTGCCTGGAGAATCCCAGGGACCGGGGAGCCTGGTGGGCTGCCGTCTATGGGGTTGCACAGAGTTGGACACAACTGAAGTGACTTAGCAGCAGCATGGCTTTCAAGGGAAAGGCAAGTGTCCATAGAGTTTAAATGCTCCATATTCAACCCATTAGCAACAGCTAAGTAGCCGCATGATTAGTTGGCCACACAATCAGAAAAGGAAGTTGATGACCCAGCTTTATCACAAATGTATAAAGACCCAAATGTATAAAGTCACAGCTCTGTTCTCTACAATAGAATCTAGATAGTAAGCAAGCAAAGCAGGCCTGGTGTCTCCACAACATGCTTCCAGAATACTCTGACTATGGACACGTGACACTCTTTGTCTACAGGACATTCTTTTTTACATTTAACACCCACTGATAAAAATCTCAAGAATGGTTGAGGGTGATGTCGGCACTTGGAAGAGGGAAGCCAGTCTTTTGAGACATTCTCTTAGAGCCTGCCAGGCTTTCTTGCAGGACAGTAGAGCAGTCTTTTTTCTAGATGAAAAAAATATTATTTTCACTTTAGCACACTCAAAGGTCCATCATAAGTTTCCTCTTCATTTAAAAATTAACTATGAGCTACTTCATATTTCTATATTCTTAGTAAAATGGCCTTTCATTAAAAGGTCCAAACAGAACCATATTAGGATAGCAAAATATATCTAATAGAATTTTATTAGAGTATTATACCCAGTAGATGTGCTTTTAAATTTGAAAGGTATGTTACTATCAAGCTTACAGAAACAATACATTTTACATAATTTTACATTTCCAGGGATATGCTGGCCTTTCTTTTTCTGATCTCATAAACTTTTCTAAATTTCTTAGGAAATGAAAGATTCTAAAAATCATAAAAGTTCCTGTTATTTCCTAAACAGCATGCAAAGCTGTTGCATAATCTCAGAAAAAGATAGACAGGACAGACCTTACAAATATATTTTAAAGCTCTGAAATGTAGACAAGAATATGTAAATTGAAAGTAAATTTATTTTAGTGAACTGGCAAGAAGGGAAAAAATATAGGGCCATATGTTACCATCAGTTTTGCTATGCATATTTGGGGGGAAAAAAGTTTCTTAAGCCAGGCATTTTCAGTCCATAAAATGCCTTCCATAGGTAACCACAAGCTGGCAGAAGTAGCAGGCAAGTGTTGAAAGTTAGAAATGAGGACAATGCTTTTATTGGTGGCAGAGCAGAATTGGGAACTTGGCCTAAGAGGAATGGAGATGAGGGTATGATCATTTTACGTAAGTGAAAATGGTATCAGTGAGTAAGGAAACTCTTAGCTAGAAGCAGAAGTTCTTTGTTTCACCTCCTTTTCTCCCATTGGTCTCTCTATTCACAGAGGAACTACTGTGAAAATCATCTACAGTGTAAAGAACATGTATTCCGGCTCACCTCTCTGTTCTAGGTACTAAGCGATTTCTTCTTTCCTGCTTTGCTTCAGTAAAAATATCACAGTATACAGCAGGTCAGTTGAGATCTAGCCACAAATGCAAATAATAAATTATGTGGACTAATATAAATAATATGCTGTCTGAAGGCTTTATCTGTTCTGAGTATAATCTGCAGCTCTGGAATAATGCCTGGGATACAGTAAATGCTCAGTAATTTTTATTAAATGACTAAATGAATATCATAATCATTTTGTGCTTAACATCATGAACTTATATATTTTAAATTAATAGTTATTCTTCTATGTGTACTGTGTGTGTAACTGTATTTGGACTCTGCACATTTCCAAGAAAGACTAGAGGCTGCTCAATGATGACATGTTTGTATATGCGTGCACTCCTTTACTATTTATAAACCATTTTTCCATGGCTTATAGTACACAAACTCAGAGGACAGAATCCCAACCATCTCAAAAGACAGAATTCTATTTTTTTTAAACTGAGACCATAAGCAGACAAGTGACTGAATCTCTAAACTTCTATTTCTTGATCTATGAAGTAACCAACAGCTCTCCTAAGGTTCCTGTGAGGATTAAATGGACTGATAGGCATGAAATTGCTTGGCAGAATGTAAAATACTGGATAGATATCAATGGCATGACTCAAGTTATTCTCAGATAACAAAGAACACGGATGAATGTTATGATCATTAAAATATTAGCAATTGTACAACCTCCTGGACTCCAAACAGCTCAAAGTTTCAAGGCACCACAAGCAGGTAACCAGGAGTCTCGGGTTCCGAGGCTAATTATAGCAGTGAGGCTTGCTAGAATTCTTGAGTTTTTTGTACCTCAATAACATCATTTGGATAACACAACCCCTCAGAAAGTTCCCTAAGCTTCCTTTCTGCTCTAAGGTGTTATGATTCTGTGAAAGAAACAGATTGATGGGGTACTTGGAGCACAATCCAAAAGGTAAGAGCAGACTTGAGGAAAGTGTCAGAAAAAAGAAAGGAGTGTAGTTGGTCACATCTTATGCCCAACTTACAACTTCTCAGCCCAACTCTCCCTCCAGTTATTACTGCAGCCACCAGCTTCCCTCAGCTGTTATGTTGTTGCACAATACAGACTCCTCAGGAAACCTGTCAACACTTACACATGGGCTTCCTGGGAGTGCAAGGAAGTCAAGACTCAGAGAGGGAGACTTTCATCAGTGGAGAACAAGATCCAATAGACTTAACTCTCCTCCTCCTATCCCTCAAGTAAACATTTCTAAAGTGGTACTCTATGGCTTCTCAGAGGGTTCTTGGTAGGATGAAACTCAGTTGCCCCTAGGGGTGAAAAACTCAAGGTTACACAATTGCACTCATCTCACACGCTAGTAAAGTAATGCTCAAAATTCTCCAAGCCAGGCTTCAGCAATACGTGAACCGTGAACTTCCAGATGTTCAAGCTGGTTTTAGAAAAGGCATAAGAACCAGAGATCAAATTGTAACATCTGCTGGATCATGGAAAAAGCAAGAAAGTTCCAGAAAAACATCTATTTCTGCTTTACTGACTATGCCAGACTGTGTGGATCACAATATACTGTGGAAAATTCTGAAAGAGATGGGAATACCAGAGCACCTGACCTGCCTCTTGAGAAACCTATATGCAGGTCAGGAAGCAACAGTTAGAGCTGGACATGGAACAACAGACTGGTTCCAAACAGGAAAAGGAGCATGTCAAGGCTTTATATTGTCACCCTGCTTATTTAACTTATATGCAGAGTATATCATGAGAAATGCTGGGCTGGAAGAAACACAAGCTGGAATCAAGATTGCCAGGAGAAATATCAATAACCTCAGATATGCAGATGATACCACCCTTATGGGAGAAAGTGAAGAGGAACTAAAAAGCCTGTTGATGAAAGTGAAAGAGGAGAGTGAAAAAGCTGGCTTAAAGCTCAACATTAAGGAAAACAATGATCATGGCATCTGGTCCCATCACTTCATGGCAAATAGATGGGAAACAGTGGAAACAGTGTCAGACTTTATTTGGGGGGGCTCCAAAATCACTGCAGATGGTGATTGCAGCCATGAAATTAAAAGACGCATACTCCTTGGAAGAAAACTTATGACCAACATAGACAGCCTATTCAAAAGCCTATTACTTTGCCAACAAAGGTCCATCTAGTCAAGGCTATGGTTTTTCCTGTGGTCATGTATGGATGTGAGAGTTGGACTGTGAAGAAAGCTGAGTGCCGAAGAATTGATGCTTTTGAACTGTGGTGTTGGAGAAGACTCTTGAGAGTCCCTTGGACTGCAAGGAGATCCAACCAGTCCATTCTGAAGGAGATCAGCCCTGGGATTTCTTTAGAAGGAATGATGCTAAAGCTGAAACTCCAGCACTTTGGCCACCTCATGCAAAGAGTTGACTCATTGGAAAAGACTCTGATGCTGGGAGGGATTGGGGGCAGGAGGAGAAGGGGACGACAGAGGATGAGATGGCTAGATGGCATCACGGACTCGATGGACCTGAGTCTGAGTGAATTCCAGGAGTTGGTGATGGACAGGGAGGCCTGGCGTGCTGCAATTCATGGTGTCGCAAAGAGTTGGACATGACTGAGCGACTGATCTGAACTGAACTGAATAAGAACTCTCCCCCATTTGAAAAGCATTTCCTGGCTTGTTATCATGCCTTAGTAGAGGAAGAACCCCTTGACCATGGAGCATAATGAATATGCCACCAAAGCTATCCATTATAAGCTGAATATTATCCCAACTGTGGAGCCATAAGTTTGAGAAAATGAGGCGGTGATCCATCGTTAGGTAGACTGTGTGCAACAAGTCCAGAAAATACAAGGAAATTCTATGAATATGAAGCCCAGAATCTTCTACTTTTTTTGCATCAAGGCTTTCCCTCAACTAAAGCCTAAGGCCTCATGGGGTGGTGCCAATGGTATAATGCAAAAGCATAAGAGAAAAACCTGTGGACCCAGCTCATCAGCAGATTATCTTGATATGTTAGTAATAGTCAAATATGGACTATGAATGACCTATGGAGCCCCACACCAGGAGATCCTGAGTTGAAGAAAAATCCCCAAAGTTCTTTTCTGCTCTGATGTTCTATGGCAGAACAGGTGTGTTTGGCACACTTGTAGCAGCATCCAGAATGAAGGGCTATATTTAATAAGCATATACTAGACTTCTCTTGTGCCCTTCCCTTGGTCTGTCTTGCACTTAGCCTTTGCTGTTGTAACCAGAAACACAGAACAAATCCTGACAGCACCTCTCTTAGCAACTCCAAATATTACTTGCTTTATGCTCTGGGGCTTCAGTGACTCCCTAGCAGCGTGAGACAATTTGGAGAGGTGTCAGGCCGCAAGAGAGCAGTCTGGAATTGAAAGGGAGATAATGTCCCATTAATAACCCTTCTGTTGACTTCTTAAGAACTTTGAAATAAGAAGACAACCTCAGATTAGCTAATTATAAACTCTAGGCATGCTGTGAGGGTCAAAAGGCCTCCAAGGTAGGATTTAAAGAGACCCACTAGGTATTAATGCATGTAGAGCTTGGAAGTGCAAGAATGTTGTTGTTCAGTTGCTGTCTGACTCTTTGCAACCCTATGGACTACATCATGGACAGGCTTCCCTGTCCTTTACCATCTCCAAGAGTTTGCTCAGACTACCCCAAGGAAATCATTTCCCAAAACAAACTACCCCCAATCAAACCCTTGTTGTGGATTCTTTTTCTGCTGGGACAGCTAGGCTAGCCATGAGAGGTAAGAATAGGAAGCACAGTTCCTTAACTGGAGACTTGGCTCTGATATCCAGTAATTCATAAATGTATAGATCTAACACAAGAGATTGCATTAAACCCTCCTTCTGGTATTTTGTACCCTTAGCCAAGAGATTTTGCTTTGTCTGTTTTGTAGTGATGATGGGGAGGGGAAATTCCTCAGAGAAATATGGGGGAGAGGATAAAAGACCTATCTAGGAAAAACTATCTGCTTGTCACTATCCATGATGCCTGACCCTCCTCCACTCTAGACTGATTTTGAATCTCATACCTGGATGAAACTGTGTAATATCTCCTCAATGGTTTCTTGGTGGTTTCTAGGCTAATTCAGGAATCCCAGTCTTCTTATCACATTTTGACATTTTCCATTTTGGGGATGAAGCCAACAGCCTGGGTTAGCTAGCCATCTTATCTAGAAAACACTTTAATTTTTAAATCAAAAATTAAACTAACCATGCACTATCTATAAGATCTTGAGAAACTCACTTATCTCAGCATCCTCATCTGTAAAACAAAGGGTGGTTGTAAGGATTACATGATAGTATCTAGAGCTGTGTCTGATACATAGTAATTCTCAACAAGTATTAGCTGTTGAGCTAATAATTCTAGCCATGACTTAGAGTTGCATAATACATATATTTGGTTGATCTGTAATGAATAAAGGTACTCCCTGATTACTGGGTAACAGAAGGACCTATTCCAAAACTGGGGACCTCTTACTGTGGCCCCACCACTGACTCTGTAAGAGTAGAAACCCAGGCAAAAGAGAGGATCCCCGGGTGGTAGAAGAATTATATCAAATGCTGAAGATTTGCTTCAGAGGGATGCAGGTTTCCTAGAAACCTCTCCCACATGGCAGGAAATATACATACCATGTAAGCCCTGGAAGAAGCAGGGAAGAAATCAAGACCAGCAAATCTCTTCAAAATTTTAGAATTAAATTATTGTAGGATTAGAAACCTAGGCTTTGGAAACATTTTTTTTCTTTCTTTTTTTTTTTCACTTCCTGCAGTTTTATTTTTTCTTCTCCTTTATTATCTGAAGGTTTTGTCTGTTTCATTAATCTTTAGGGAAAAAATAGTGTTACCTTTAACCTGATCTGTAAACAAGATAGCAACATATCCCCAAAGGCCCCACATGATGGGGGTGGCTTATCAAGATGAGGCATCTCCAAAAGAAAGGTGAGTTTTTCAGGTACACAGTGAGGAGATGTGACCCAACTCAAGGCCTTTTTAAGGCCACACAGAGACCTCTTCAGAGAGATCTTAAGACTTGGAGATTTCTCTGTGAGTTTATATAAAGGAAGCCCATATTTTGTTTTGTTTTAACTTTTATTGCTAAAATAAGAATTGTACATGTTTAAGGACTCATGAATGACTCACACACACACAAGGACTCCTGATGATCTGAGATACACAGTGAAATGCTCACAACATTCAAACCAATTAACACGTCTTCTCTTAGACTTAACGTTTGTGGGTGTGATACAAACACCTGAACTGTACTCTCAGCAAACTTCCCGTATTCAATACGGGATTATTAACTATGGTCACCATGTACATTCAACCAACATCTCCTCCCGGGAGCCCCCCACCATCCTTTCCTGATAATCACTGTTCTACTCTCTGCTTCTACACTTTCAACATTGTTAGGTTCCTCATGTAAGTGAGATCATGCAGTTTTTTCTTTCTCTGTCTGGTTTATTTTACTTAGCATAATGTTCCCCAAGTTCATCCACACTGTTGCAAACGGCAGGATCCTAAAGGAGATCAGTGTCTTAAAACAGCATCAGAATCAGGCATCTGTCATAACTGCCACTTCTAAATGCCGAGGGCAAATATGAGTCAACACTTCCAAAATACACACAGAAAAGTATACTACTCTATATTATCCTAAAATGGCACAGCATTTTGTATAAAGATCATTTCTAATACTCATCAGTTCCTTCTTTTTTGCGTAACAACTACATTAGCGTAAGCCTGTGTCAGTGATGTCAATAAACAAAGAAAAAGTTCAGAAAATTAATCAATTTTTTATTATCCTTCTCAGTTATTACTAGCTCTTCTATGCAGTTGCTTGCTCTATATTTGTTCTTCAATCTCATAGGAAGCTCCAACCTCAAGATCCCCTTTTTATTCTTATGGACACCCGCATCTCTTTACCTCGTTCCGTATAAAGCTTACATTTCATAATCCATCATTTAAATCCATCTATTATCAATACAGAGAACACACTATATATGCAAAAGGGTGGAGGGGTCTGGGAGGGATGGATTGGGAGTTTGGGATTAGCGGATGTAAAGCCATTACGTATTGGATAGTCTTACTGTAGAATACTGGGAATTATATTCAATACCCTGTGATAAATCATAATGGAGAGAATCATTTAATTGTAGAGCAGAAGCTCACAATGTGATAAATAAACTACAGTTCAACACATTTTTAAAAAATCTTCTGATGTCAAAAACCTGCAAGGCTCATTCTCTATTTTTTCTTCCAAGAAACTAACAACTAACAAAGCCCTGGACTCAGAAGAATCCAACCTTTCATCCTTCCCAGTTCTGTGCCAGGACCACTGAGTGCCATGGGCATCACTCAATTCTGTTCAGCTGCTGCTATTACAGATTTGAGGTTTCCAACCCGTGTGGAGTCCTCCCTGCTGCCTGACCCCCATTTACATCAGTGATTCTCAACCCTGGCTGCACATTAGAACCCTGGGGAGCTTTTAAAAAGTCCTGATACCTGGGCCTCACCCCGAACCAGTAAAATCAGATCCTCTGGTGGCAGGATTGAGCCTTTGGTAATATCCAAAGTTCCCCCAAGTGATCTAACACACAGTCAGGGTTTAGAACATCGTTCACAGTTTAGGTAGTAGATAATAATCACCCAGAGTTATTTAAAGTACTGATTCTGAGTTCCCCCTTCACGTATTCTAATTTAGTTTGCTTAAGGAACAGTCTGGGAGTTTTGACAATTCCCTCAGTTCAGTTCAGTTTAGTTCAGTCGCTCAGTCGTGTCCGACTGTTTGCGACCCCATGAATCGCAGCACGCCAGGCCTCCCTGTCCATCACCAACTCTCGGAGTTCACTCAGAGTCGCGTCCATCGAGTCCGTGATACCATCCAGCCATCTCATTCCCTCCGTGATTCTATTGTGCAAAGGTAAGCCCCACTGGTGGGAGCCACAGTCCTCAGGCCTCCAGCCTTCTCCTCCCAACTTCCTTCTTCACAGAGAACATAGAATTTATCAGAAAAACCTCTCTTACCCTTCCTTTCTGCCATTAAAGTCACAGCAACCCTCCTCCTATCCATGGCTAGTCTGCACTTCTTTTCTGGCTCTGTGCTTCCCCCGTGCTCTGAGATTTCTCTCCATCATTCCTTCCCCCTTTTCCTCTGCCTGTTCCCCACTGGTAGTTAACATGTTCCACTATCACTCACTCCAAAGGAAAGCTTCCCTCCTCCCCACATCTTCTTTGAGTGCTCTCCTATCTCTATCATCTGTTCAGCAGCAAGCCTCTATAAACTGTGGTGCACTCTTCCTCACTGAGTGGTCACTCCTTTACATGGAGCCATCTGTTTATTCCCAAAAAAGAACATTCCAAAGAAACCAGTACCTCGTTGTCCCAAATCCAGTGTGCACATCTCACTCAGCCTTTGTTGTGGTGCTTTGCTGTGCTTAATTGCTCAGTCATGTCCAACTCTCTGTGGCCCCATGGACTATAGCCTGCCAGGCTCCTCTGTCCATGAGGATTCTCCAGGCAAGAATCCTGGAGTGGGTTGCCATGCCCTCCTCCAGGGGATCTTCCCAACCCAGGGACTGAACCCAGGTCTCCCACATTGCAGGTGGATTCTTTACTGTCTGAGCCACTCAGCCTTTATTTTCATTAAATCCTCGGCAGTGTTGGCCCTGCTGACTTCACCCTAACTTCTTGAAATCCTCTACCTCTCCGTGGTGTTTTTAACTCCACACTCATCAGGCTTCCTCCTTGGCTCCTCGGATACGATTTTAGCTGCAGTCACGGGCGCTGCTCCCTCGGCTCTTCTAAATGCTGCTGCTGCCCCTCAGGGCTGCAGCCACCCACACTCTCTGCTCTCACGTCATATGTCCGTTGTCCCCCGTGACTTTCATAGAGTATGCTAAGTGATTTCACACCTTTATGGATGTGAAACTCAACCCACAGAGGCAGGTAGTTAACAATTACAAATGATTTGAAATTCCATCTCAGAGACACTACTCTATAAACTGATAGAAGAAAATTAATGAGTTCTTTTAGGGGTTCCAACAAGTAATTCTGCAGTTCTGGGGTCACGGGCATTGGGGTTGAGTTGGAGAGCTAAGTGCCACAACCCATATGACTAGATGACCTCAGAGATTTCTGAAAAGTCTCCCTGTAACTAGCCTACCTTTGCTGTTCAGGGTTCATAGCTTTTCTTCTGTGTCTGAATCATTACACTTAGGACACAAGGACCCCCTTGTCCTCCTGCTTGCAGGGTCCAATATCTCCTAGAGCATCTCTCTTCCTCTCTGCCCCACTTGCTCCTCTGCCACCTTCAATTCCATTTCTCACCCAGCTGATGTCTTTTCATCGTATTCCTTTTTGAAAAATGTCCTCACCCTCTGTTTCTGCCAATCAAGTCCATTATGCTGGCATGAGTGGTCAAGCATCCACCTGCCAATGCAGGAGGTATCGGAGACGTGGGTTCAATTCTGGGGTTGGAAAGAAACCCTGGAGGAGGAAATGGCACCCCACTCCAGTATTCTTGCCTGGAGAATCCCATGGACAGAGGAGCCTGGTGGGCTACAGTCCATGGAGTCGCAGACTGGGACACAACTGAAATGATGCAATCAGGAAAATGTTTCCCAAGAATAAACTTTGGCTCTAAATTTGATTAAATCAGACATTGTTAATCAATAATACTTATAAAGACCTTATCACAGTGATGAATACATAGGGAGAAATTAATAAATGATAGATATTTGTATTTTCCTATTTACAAATAATTTCTGATACCGTATATAAAATAAATGACTGAAGCAAATATTAAAATGTGAATGCCAAGTAATGGGTTATACTTGTTTGGCATTTATATCAAGTTGGGTTATACCAAGTTTGGCATAAGAATTTCATATCTAATGACAGTTTAAACGGACCAAAAAATAAAAAGTCCAGACAGAAAAATCATTCAACTTCAATCAGTGTTTTGTGATGAAAAAACATGAATAAGAGTCACATGGTTTTGTGTGGCTACATGTAAAGCACTTAGAAATAGTGAGCCTGGTTTGATCACAAGTAAAGTGAGAAACCAAACTTGTTGATTTCAAAGTTCCTTCTCACCTATAAAAATATCTGATACTATAAAAATAATTTCAAAGAGTCACCATCTAGAGAACATAACTAATAACACTGAATCTCTGCCATGTGCCCTCAGAGACTGCATTCCCTTCCCTTCCATGCAAGGGTATTCTTGATTCTCAATGTTCATATGAATGAATCCTTACATTTCTAAGCTGTATATTGCTTAGCTTTGTGTTTTGAACTTTCTAAAACTCTATTATTGCTGCATGCAATGTCTAAGTTGGTTTTTCATTATTCTTTATGAGACTTATACATTTGGATGTATACTAATTATGGGATTTTAACATCTATACTCATGAATGAGTTAGCTCTATTTTTCTGTATTCCTTTTGTATGGCTCAGGTACTACAGTTTATAATCCATATATACAAATATTTATATATAAGTATTGTATATGTTATAAATAATAGACACTTATAAGTTTATATGTGCTTATATAAAATGAGGTAAGCCATTTTATATTTTCTAGAAGAATTTTTACTTATTGGGAATGATCATATCCCTAAATGTTTGGCAGAACTCACATAAAAGTCAGTTGGGCTTGGTGTTTTCTTGGTAGGAAGACTTAAAAATACTGATTTAATTTTTAAGACTCCTCAGGGTTATTTGGTATTCCTGTTCTTCTAAGTTACTTTTGATATGTAATTTATTTTAGTAATTTTATCCATCTTATCTAAGTTCTATTTATTGTGCACATTGTTCATCTTATTCCTTTGTCATTTTAACTGTTCATTGTAACTACAATTATGTTCCTTTTTATGTTAATATTTTATGCTTTTTCCTGATCCCTTTGGTCAGTTTATATATCTCACTGTTTTTGGATATTTTAACATGTATATTCCATATTTTTATGCCACATTAATTTATGCTGTTATCTCTATTATTTCTTTGCTTCTATTTTCTTTGGGTTTATTCTGTTGACATGTTTCCTAACTTATGGTGAACACAAGCTCATTAAGATTTTATTCTAATATAAGTAGTTACTGCCGTATATTTCCCTTAAAATACTGCTTAATGCTACTCAAGAAGTGTATATGCATATGGTTTGTATTGCAGGCCATGGAGATAACTTGCTTTTATCTCCTTTGAAAGGCTGTGCTACCAGGGAACTCTACTCAGTACTCTGTAATGACCTATATTGGAAAAGAATCTAAAGAATGGATTTATTTATATGTATAACTGATCCACTCTGCTGTATGGCAGAAGCTAACACAACATGTACATCAATAAAATTAATTAATTTTTTAAAGCCTATTCTGTGAGACTGGCAGCAGCTGCACCTTCTGATCCACTGTGGCATTGCCACGGCCACACCTTCACAGGCTGCTCAAAGCCAAGGACCAACACAGCAAGGGTAACAGTGCAGGCCTCGCTTGCTGGACGTGGGACTCCTACAATGGGCAGCCTTAACCTGTGGACCCTCACCAGCATGGCTGAGAGTTTTCTCAGAACTGTGCCTATCTCCATCCTTCCTCCCCAATCCTCCTTTGTCTTTTCAGAGCCTGAAGGCTCCTGTGGCCTACTCCTCCCTATTCCCTCTTTATTCTTCAAGGGCATCTCCCCAGAATCTCTCCTGTACATCTCATTCTGTGTTAGTATTTGCTTCTCAGAGGACTCAGACTGACTAGTGTTTTTATTATTATCCATCCTAAATGTTTCAAAATTTCTATTAAGATTCCTTCATTAATGTTGATGAGTTTTCCCCTCCAAATTTCACTTCCTAACATAATTTCATTGTCTCATGTTCACACGTTGTATCCTTTGAAATTTCTCTTTCATGGTACTTGAAAAAGAATGGGTATTAATTATTGAGAGCAGAGTTCTTTATAAGTTCACTAAAACTGTTATTTTATTCAAATTAAATTATATAGACATAAGAGATGTATAAATCTCTCATGCTCATACTGGATTTGTTCATTTCTCCTTTTAGTTCTGTCAAGTTTTACCTGGTATATTAGAGGCTATTTCATCAGGTATCAGTTCAGTTCAGTTCAGATCAGTCTCTCAGTCATGTCTGACTCTTTGAGACCCCATGAATCGCAGCACGCCAGGCCTCCCTGTCCATCACCAACTCCCAGAGTTCATTCAAACTCATGTCCCTCGAGTCAGTGATGCCATCCAGCCATCTCATCCTCGGTAGTCCCCTTCTCCTCCTGCCCCCAATCCCTCCCAGCATCACAGTCTTTTCCAATGAGTCAACTCTTCGCATGAGGTGGCCAAAGTATTTTAGCTTCAGCTTCAGCATCATTCCTTCCAAAGAAATCCCAGGGCTGATCTCCTTCAGAATGGACTGGTTGGATCTCCTTGCAGTCCAGGGGACTCTCAAGAGTCTTCTCCAACACCACAGTTCAAAAGCATCAATTCTTCGACGCTCAGCCTTCTTCACAGTCCAACTCTCACATCCATACATGACTAATGGAAAAACCATAGCCTTGACTAGAGGGACTTTTGTTGGCAAAGTAATGTCCCTGCTTTTGAATATTTTATCTAGGTTGGTCATAACTTTTCTTCCAAGGAGTAAGTGTCTTTTAATTTCATGGCTGCAGTCACTATCTGCAGTGATTTTGGAGCCCCCCAAAATAAAGTCTGACACTGTTTCCACTGTTTCCCATCTATTTCCCATGAAGTGATGGGACCGGACGCCATGATCTTCATTTTCTGAATGTTGAGCTTTAAACCAACTTTTTTCACTCTCCACTCTCACTTTCATCAAGAGGCTTTTTAGTTCCTCTTCACTTTCTGCCATAAGGGTGGTGTCATCTACATATCTGGGGTTTTTGATATTTCTCCCAGAAATCTTGATTCCAGCTTGTGCTTCTTCCAGTCCAGCATTTCTCATGATGTACTCTGAATATAAGTTAAATAAGCAGGGTGACAATATACAGCCTTGATGCTCTCCTTTTCCTGCTTGGAACCAGTCTGTTGTTCCATGTCCAGTTCTAACTGTTGCTTCCTGACCTGCATACAGATTTCTCAAGAGGCAGGTCAGGTGGTCTGGTATTCCCATCTCTTTCAGAATTTTCCACAGTTTGCTGTGTTCCACATAGTCAAAGGCTTTGGCATAGTCAATAAAGCAGAAATAGATGTTTTTCTGGAATTCTCTTGCTTTTTCCATGACCCAGCAAATATTGGCAATTTGATCTCTGGTTCCTCTGCCTTTTCTAAAACCAGCTTGAACATCTGGAAGTTCACAGTTCACGTATTGCTGAAGCCTGCCTTGGAGAATTTTGAGCATTACTTTACTAGCATGTGAGATAAGTGCAATTGTGCGGTAACTTGAGCATTCTTTGGCATTGCCTTTCTTTGGGATTGGAATGAAAATGGACCTTTTCCAGTCCTGTGGCCACTGCTGAGTTTTCCAAATTTGCTGGCATATTGAGTGCAGCACTTTCACAGCATCATCTTTTAGGATTTGAAATAGCTCAACTGGAATGCCATCACCTCCACTAGCTTTGTTCATAGTGATGCTTTCTAAGGCCCACTTGACTTCACATTCCAGGATGTCTGGCTCTAGATGAGTGATCACACCATCGTGATTATTCAGGTCGTGAAGATCTTTTTTGTACAGTTGTTCTGTGTATTCTTGCCATCTCTTCTTAATATCTTCTGCTTCTGTTAGGTCCAGACCATTTCTGTCCTTTATCGAGCCCATCTTTGCATGAAATGTTCCCTTGGTATCTCTAATTTTCTTGAAGAGATCTCTAGTCTTTCCCATTTTGTTCTTTTCCTCTATTTCTTTGCATTGATTGCTGAAGAAGGCTTTCCTATCTCTTCTTGCTAGTCTTTGGAACTCTGCATCCAGATGCTTATATCTTTCCTTTTCTCCTTAGCTTTTCACTTCTCTTCTTTTCACAGCTATTTGTAAGGCCTCTCCAGACAGCCATTTTGCTTTTTTTGCATTTCTTTTCCATGGGGATGGTCTTGATCCCTGTCTCCTGTACAATGTCACCAACCTCATTCCATAGTTCATCAGGCACTATATCTACCAGATCTAGGCCCTTAAATCTATTTCTCACTTCCACTATATAATCATAAGGGATTTGATTGAGGTCATACCTGAATGGTCTAGCGATTTTCCCTACTTTCTTCAGTTTGAGTCTGAATTTGGTAATAAGGAGTTCATGATCTGAGCCACAGTCAGCTCGAAGTCTTGTTTTTGTTGACTGTATAGAGCTTCTCCATCTTTGGCTGCAATGAATATAATCGATCTGATTTTGGTATTGACCATCTGGTGATGTCCATGTGTAGTCTTCTCTTGTGTTGTTGGAAGAGGGTGTTTGCCATGACCAGTGCATTCTCTTGGAAAAACTCTATTAGTCTTTGCCCTGCTCCATTCCGTACGCCAAGGCCAAATTTGCCTGTTACTCCAGGTTTTTCTTGACTTCCTACTTTTGCATTCCAGTCCCCTATAATGAAAAGGACATCTTTTTTGGGTGTTAGTTCTAAAAGGTCTGGTAGGTCTTCACAGAACCGTTCAACTTCAGCTTCTTCAGCGTTACTGGTTGGGGCATAGACTCGGATTACTGTGATATTGAATGGTTTGCCTTGGAGACGAACAGAGATCATTCTGTCATTTTTGAGATGGCATCCAAGTACTGCATTTCAGACTCTTGTTGACCATGATGGCTACTCCATTTTTTCTGAGGGATTCCTGCCTGCAGTAGTAGATGTAATGGTCATCTGAGTTAAATTCACCCATTCCAGTCCATTTTAGTTCACTGATTCTTAGAATGTCAACATTCACTCTTGCCATCTCCTCTTTGACCACTTCCAATTTGCCTTGATTCATGGACCTGACATTCCAGGTTCCTATGCAATATTGCTCTTTACAGCATCGGATCTTGCTTCTATCACCAGTCACATCCACAGATGGGTATTGTTTTTGCTTTGGCTCCATCCCTTCATTCTTTCTGGAGTTATTTCTCCACTGATCTCCAGTAGCAAATTGGGCACCTACTGACCTGGGGAGTTCCTCTTTCAGTATCCTATCATTTTGCCTTTTCATACTGTTCATGGGGTTCTCAAGGCAAGAATACCGAAGTGGTTTGCCATTCCCTTCTCCAGTGGTATATACAACTTTAGAATTGTTACATGTTCCCAGTGAACTGGAATTTTATCTCTGTCTATTGAGTCCCTTCCTACCTGATATTGCTTTTGACCTAAAAGTCTGAAAGTATTATTCTTATTTCATTTTTAGGCTTCTTTTTTCTTTTCCCCATCTTTTACATGAAAATATTTGTTTACCTTTATATTTTAAGTATATCCTTGAAAAATAGCTTTTGTCATACATCCTACAATCTAGAAATATCACTATTTTAATTACTGAGTTTAATAGCTTGTTCACTTATATTTATTTTGATTGCTGATACACTTTTTTCTATTTTATTTTGTGGTTTTCATATGTCCTGAGTTTTTAACACCCTTTTTATCATTTCCTCTTTCTTTTGCATTGATTGTATTCATTTCTTTTTTATTTCATTACACCATTTGGTTCTATTTCTTGGTGGTTATCTTTGAAAATTTATCGTATATTCTTAACACTTAGAAAAATCCCATTTTTATGCCTCTTTACAAATAATATAAACATCTTAGAATATTTCAACTTTAATACTTTAATTCTGTCTCAATTGAAAATTATATTGCTGTTTAGTGTTTTAGTTATCTCTTACTTTCTTTTTTTTTTTTAGTTTTTTATTTTTTAAATTTTAAAATCTTTAATTCTTACATGCGTTCCCAAACATGAAACCCCCTCCCACCTCCCTCCCCACAACATCTCTCTGGGTCATCCCCATGCACCAGCCCCAAGCATGCTGCATCCTGCGTCAGACATAGACTGGCGATTCAATTCTTACATGATAGTATACATGTTAGAATGCCATTCTCCCAAATCATCCCACCCTCTCCCTCTCCCTCTGAGTCCAAAAGTCCATTATACACATCTGTGTCTTTTTTCCTGTCTTGCATACAGGGTCGTCATTGCCATCTTCCTAAATTCCATATATATGTGTTAGTATACTGTATTGGTGTTTTT
Source organism: Ovis canadensis (assembly GCF_042477335.2). Taxonomy (NCBI): domain Eukaryota; kingdom Metazoa; phylum Chordata; class Mammalia; order Artiodactyla; family Bovidae; genus Ovis; species Ovis canadensis. Next base: position 36,411,632 of record NC_091250.1, on the reverse strand, counting down.
CTTTCTGGCTTACTTCACTCTGTATAATTGGCTCCAGTTTCATCCATCTCATCAGAACTGATTCAAATGAATTCTTTTTAATGGCTGAGTAATACTCCATTGTGTATATGTACCACAGCTTTCTTATCCATTCATCTGCTGATGGACATCTAGGCTCTTACTTTCTATTTAATCTTAACCTCATATATTGGACATGACCAGTTTTTATACAATGTCTACATTTGTTGCCATGCTCACTAACATCTTTGTTCACTTATTCCTTATACTTCAGATCTACAATCATTTTTCTTTTTTATTATATGCATTCTTTAGAAGTGTTTTTTTTAACTTGATGAGGTTAATTTTGTTAAGTCTCTCATTAATGGAAAATTTATTTCTGTTACACATAAAATCTAAATTTTTTTTCCAGATTTCAATTTATTGAGGAGTAAAGTCCTTGGAGATTTAAAAAACGTTCCTATGAGTTCATCAATGCATTTAAAAGTATGTTGTTTAAGATCTAAACTGATTTTCACTGAAAGGCTTTTAGAGTAGTCTATTATTAGGATCTTCCTGTAGTCTAGTCTTCCTATAATTCTAAAAGGAGCAGACTATTTTTATTATTTTCTTTATAAATATAATTAAGCTCAGTCATGTCTGGCTCTTTGCAGCCCTACAGACTATAGTCCACCAAGCTTCTCTGTCCCCTTTCCCAGGCATGAATACTGGAGTGGGTTGCCATTCCCTTCTCCAAGAGATCTTCCTGTCCCAGGAAGTGAACCTGGGTCTCCTGCACTTCAGGCAGATTCTTTATCACCTGAGCCACCAGGGAAGCCAATTAAGCTTTACTGATATGCAATATCAGTCCTGAATATTCATTGGAAGGACTGATGCTGAAGCTCAAAGTCCAATATTTTGGCCACCTGATGCAAAGAGCTGACTCACTAGAAAAGATCCTGATGCTGGGAAAGATTGAAGGCAAGAGAAGGGGACAACAGAGAATAAGGCAGTTGGATGGCATCGCCGACTCAATGGACATGAGTTTGAGCAAGCTCCGGGAGTTGGTGATGGACAGGGAAGCCTGGCATGCTGCAGTCCATGGGGTCACAAAGAGTTGGACATGACTGAGCGACTGAACTGAACTGAGACATGCAATATATAAGTTGATGGATGTGCCAACACTCATTGCACAGATTCTAAGGTCACAAGTCACCCACAGAACATGAGTTCCTGAGGAAAGAGAGCCACTTGCCCAACTCAAGTGTTAGTAGGTATGCCTTCAAGAATGCATTTCTTGTTTAAAATATTGATATATACTACAGTTAACAATTAAGTAGCTTTATGCATTATCTAGTTCCATATAAGTTTTATATAAGGGACAAGAATCCTTTTTAAAAACATCCCTTTAGAAAAATTACAGATTGACATTTACACGAAACTGAAGCATAAAAAACAATCTATAGTAGCAGAGCTGACAGTTCTCCAGCACCCAGTATGAGTGCTTTGTTGGCCACTGTTCAAGGTAAAATTAATGACGGTCTAATTGGATGTGACAAGAAGTCAACCAAGACAAAATTATCAAGAGGCTGACCTGATATAAAGAGTTACAATTATCATTGTTAAATATGAAACTGGTCTAATTGATTATTGTGGTTTTAAATAATAAGCTAATGAAAAAGGAAGGCACAATTAGCAAAAGATTTTAAAAATAAGATTTATTCCATCTTTGTTTTACCCTTTTTAATTTATATTGCATCTATTTTATACTGTATATATTTTACATCCATAAATAACCTAATATACTTTATTAGGGTTGAGTGCTCAAAATATTTTTCCTAATAAGGATTTTTTTTTAAATTGGGGGTACCAATTTACTACCAAATAAGTGACTTGAGAGCTTGAGCATTTAGGATTTGTCTTTATTTCCTTCATAGAGGCTAACTTTGACCTTTCCATGTGGTAGTAATCCAATGACTCTTTATTTATTTATTTTAAATTGAGGCTAATCTCTTTGTAGAATTCATATTTTGTTCATCTTACATATTTTAAAAGTTGTTCTTTCCACCGAGTCTATTTTTGTACATGGTAGGGATTTTGAGGAGCATTCCCTCTTGGATCATCTAATCTATTCCCAGAATGTTGGTAGAATTAATTTTTATTATTCCAAACTTATGCCTGATGGATGAGTGTCAAGTGCTACTTTGAATATGATTAGTAAAGGTGAATTCATTATTTCCCTTGACAATCAGCATCATTGCTTAATTGTTCTCATGGTTAAAAAGTTTTCTTATATTTAACTTAAATTTCCCAGTGCAGTTTAAGCTCATTACTTCCTGTTCTGCTCTCCTTGACTAATGAGAATTGGTCCCTGTCCTCCTGGTAATATCCCTTAACATATTTTTGGAAGCTATCATGTCTCCCCTTAGCCTTCTTTTCTCCAGCTTGGGGAATTCCCAGATCTACTAATCTTTTATCATATATTGTATCCTACCTGAATTTCTCATATTTTGTGGTTTTCTTCTAAATTATATTAATTTGTCCTTAAAGAAAAAAATGCATTGAGAATTTAGTAATTTCCTGAAAATAAGGAAAAAATAAATAGTGCCATGTTTAATTTACTTAATGTGATAGAAAGTAAGCATGAAATTCTACTTCGGGAATAGGTTTGCTTAAAGTAATTCTTATTCACAGTTTCGTAAAAGACCATGTAAGATTATCTTTCTGTTCCTACCCTTATTAGAGAAAATTTCAAGGGTCTGAAATTTTATGCAAACTTGTGTCAATGCACCTATTTACATAAGGTTACATCCATAAAGTGCATTTTTCTAGAAAACTCTTTCCTAGGCTTCATAATGGAGCTCTGTTCCCTTCAAAAAAGCAAAATCTGATTGGATTCTAGTCCTGAGACAAAACTAAAAGTGAATAGAAAACTAACCTGTTTAATTTTTCTGTTACTCAAATTTCCTTTCTGAAAATGAAATAATTTATAGCAATATACTTGAAGTAAATAATACCTATGTGTGACATTTTTAAAAGAAACTTGAAATTAATATTGACCCATAAACCAGGACTTGTTCTTAGCATTATTTTTGGTGTATTTTTACCCCTCTGCATATCCTCACTAAGGTGCTGATTCAGAGTATCCTCTTTCTGTCAGTTATATTGTTGGCAGCTATATTACCAGCTGTTCTTGGCCGCTCCCAAGCGTGTAATATACAGGCCTCACATTTGTGAGTGATCTTTGTAGCAAGGCACAAATTTTCCAAATATATTACTCCCAAGAGAGCAATCAAAGGGGAGAAGAATTTGTACTTCCAAACATGCTCTACATTCTCCCCTCTATGGGTATGGACCCTGAGGCTCTCCATCCATCTTACAATGTCCTCTATGCATCAGCCTCTGATAGCAGAAATCCCATCAGCAACATCCAATACGGAGATAATTCCGATAAGAAGGAAGTAGCCTGCAGTGCAGAGGCTGAGTTCATAGGGTCTCATATCCATGAGGATATGTTTAGATTATGTTTGTTTACAGAAGAAATAAAGATCTTTGTATCAAACACCAATCTTCCTTCTCTTCAGAGCCTCACTTTGGCATCCTTGTTTCAGCTCTCCATGTGTTCTAACCAAATACACACAAATGCAACCAGATGATGCCCCATCTTCCACCCTGTCCATGGATGTATCTCTCTCCTTTCATCCAGGGGCTGCCTTGCAGGTGATACCACAGGATTCTGCTCCATCCCGTACTCTGTATGCACAACTTGCAAGTATGGAGGAGCTATTATGTCAGGGGTAAAATTTATCAGTGGCTTACAAAAGCTAGCAGAAAAACTATCCTTTCTCCCTTTTCCCCATAGGAGTGGTTCAGAGGCAATTTATGAAATAGCTGCACATTAGCCCTTTGTTTGGCTCTGGTTTCTGGGAAAACAAACCTAAGAGACTCTCTTAGCTCTTTTGACCAATGATACATGATAGAAGAACCCCCAAGTGTTTACTGTAATTTTCCTCATGTAACAGGTATTCAATACAAAGCTCTCTTTCAAATCAGAGACAAGGCATCCTCTATCTTGATCAGTAAAGAAAATGTATTGAACATGGTGAATATATCTATTGACAATTCAATAAATATTACTGAGTATCTAGAATGTCTCAGATAGTGTGCTATATGGCTTTCTGTCCACAAGCTGAGGATTGAGAAATTCTTATATTATAACGTGATATTTTAGCTAACTAATCTTAATTTCCCACTCCCAACTTCTGTAACTATAGCCTTTCTAAACAGCAGATAGAATCAGTTGTACTGATCTACGAGAACCAAGAAAAATAAAATGTGAATATCGACTTTGAAGCCAAATAATCTTGTTAAGAAGTTCCCCTAGAAAAGCCTTCAAACCCTTAATGACAGTTAAGCTAGAACTAATGCAAAGAAAGACAAATTCTGCTGGAAAATGAATGCATTAAAAAAAAAAAAACAGAAAGAACACAAGCAAAATTAAAGTTTCTCAAAGAAGAGAGACATAAAGAAGGAAAATTTGCAATCTTTGCAAAGAAATTAAAAGGTAGAAGTGATGACTAACTTTATTTTTCTGATATCCTTATAGTGTTAATAAAAAACAAAGGCATTAGGAAAAGGCATTCCATAATTATAGCTGTTTCTAAATGCTTTTAATTACAATTATGAATTGTATTGAATATGGTAAGGAGAAACCTCTTTGACTTACTATGAGCTTTTTAAATCCAATGTATATGGACAAGAGGTGAGAACAGTAATCTCTGTGCAAATGTGGGTAACTGAAGCTTTCAAGGAATAAGGAAGGTTGTCTCCCAGGAAACCAGATTACATGGGTGGCTGTCAAGAGGATTTGCAAGAGCGATGAGGTGAGGTTGAGGGCAAGGAGTACATACTAAAGAAACAAGAAGATTGATGGCATCTAGTTTGGAATCCAAAAAGAACAGAAGGTATGAAAAGGTGGCTGGAAGGTAGGGAGGGGACATGAAAAGGAGGAGAAGAGGGGAAGAGAGAACAGAGGTCTGAAGTGGTTCTTCTCAAACTCTTTTCATTCTGCATTCTCCATTTGCTTAATATAGGGAAAGGAGCCAAGAATACCAGGTACATGAGAGCTGGTGCTAGAAGAAAAATGAGCTTATGGAAAAGACCCAGATGTGGGTTTTTAAAAATACTGCATGTGATCATGGGAGATCCTTTTCCATGTTAATTTCCATGTTATTCATTAAGAAACCACTTTAATGAAAAGTAGGAAAGAGTTAGCAGCAAAGGTAGGGGAAAAAATGGGCTGTTTTTTGACTGTTAGGTTACTTGGATAGGGTAACCATGTACCCTGAGTATGGAAGAAAAGAGAAGAATAACAAAAAAAAAAAAAAAGAGAGAGAGAGAGAGGGAAGTGAGTCCTGGGAAGATAAAGCTCCCAGGAGACAGCATCGAAGAGATATGCCCATTTATATCAATTCACCTGGAGCATTATGACAAACATGCAGATTTTAAAACTGACATCAAAAGTTCTACATTGTCAGCTAACATGTGGAGAAACTTACTTATTGGCCCTCCCGTAATTCCCATTTCATGCCACTGACTCTGTCTACAGCCTCCCAAGCAGAATCCCCTGTTTTTTCCATCTCCCCTTCATAGGAAACAAATTGTTTACACACATGTTCATTCAGTTTATTCAATATGAATGTCTTGTTTGAAGACTATTGACAAGCTTAGCCTGCTCTCACAGTTGTAAAATTGTGTGTATTTAAGTACACATTTATTTCAATGCAAATTTTGAATATTCCATATGAATAAGTCAGATCGACTATAGTCAGGGTCTATGCCCAACCATATGGAAACGTGTCCCCGTGCACTCTTGGGACAAAAATGGAAGAAAAACAGCTCTGACCACTTTAGTCTAATATTATTACTTAACTTTCTTATTTGAGATTTTCAGAGAGTTTTATAAAATCAACTTAATTAAAACAGCTGAATTAAGTACAGTTTAAGTACAATAAAGTGAACCAACTTTAAGTGTACATATTGACAAATTTCCACAGGTATATACACTGAAATAACCACCAAAACAGTGATATATTTTTACTGCCTCAAAAATTTTCTTATTATTCTTTGCAGTCAGGTAACCATCCATCGGGCTTCCCAGATGGTGTTAGGGGTAAAGAACTTGCTTGCCAATACAGGAGACACGGGAGATGGGGATTTGAACCCTGGGTCAGGAAGAGCACACACACACACCATCCACAACTGTCCACAGACAATCACTGATCTGCTTTCTGATGTGTTTCTGCATGCACTTAGTTGCTCAGTCGTGTCCAGCTCTTTTCGACACCCCGGACTGTAGCCTGCCAGGCTCCTCTGTCCATAGGATTTCCTAGGCAAGAATCCTGGAATGGGTTGCCATTTCCTCTTCCAGGGCATCTTCCTGACCAGGATCAAATCCATGTCTCTTACGTCCCCTGCATTTGTAGGTGGGTTTTTCACCACTGCATCGCCCGGGAATCCCTTTCTGTTACAAAAAGCTATATGTGTCTGTTTCATGTTTGGGAATGCATGTAAGAATTAAAGATTTTAAAATTTAAAAAATAAAAAACTAAAATTAAAAATAAAAATAAAAATGGATAAGCAAAAAAAAAAAAAGAAATTATAAAGTATTATTTATGACTTGGTAGAATGTTTTAAGCTTTGTTCATTTTATTGCATGTATCAGAGTTTTATTCCTTTCTTATAGCAAAATAGTATAAATAGTCATAGTCATAATATATTAAAAGGTACTCGTAGTACAAAATAATATTCTGCTATATAGATATAACACAATTTGACCCATGACCTGCTGACATATGTGGGTTCTATTCAGTTTGGGGCTACAACAAGTAAAACTGCTAAGAATATCAGTGTTTAGTTCTTTGCAAGAACCTATGTTTTTGTTTCTCTTGGGTGAATTTCTACTGTTTGTTGAAATTGCCATATTATTTACCCACAAGCAATGTATGCCTCACATCCTTAGCAAAACTTGACTTGGTCAGACTTGCTAATTTTAGCTATCCTAATGAAAATATTGTGATAACTTGATATCTTTAAATTGTAGTTTCTTGATATTAGTGATACTGAATATCTGGCCATTGGCACATCTTCTATTTTAAAGTGACTATTAAAGTATATTGTCCATTATTATTAGATCATTTTTCTTATTATTGAATTGTAACTGCTTATGACATGTGGTGATACAAGACCTTTGTAGCTATTTGTTGCAAATATTTTCTCTTCATCTGTGACTTCAGTTTTGTAAGTTTTTAAATTTCATGAAGTCTAATTTATTAATTTCTCTTTATGATTTATTTTTTCCTGTTTGCTCTAAGAAACCTTTTCATTTCCCCAAGGTCAATAACACAGCTAATCAAGTCTAGATGAAGTCATTAGGGAGGGCTCTAATTCAATAGAATTGTAGCCCATATAAGAAGGGAATTTTGACCCAGACACATGGAGAGAGCCCCACGTGACAAGAGAGACAGAAATTGAAGTACTGGAGTTAAAGACAAGGAATGGCTACCAGAAGCTGGAGGAGTCAAGGCAGGATCCTTCCCTAGAGAGTTCAGAAACAGCATAGCCCTGTCCAAAGCCTGGATTTTAGATTTCTAGTCTTCATAATTCAGAGAATAAATTTCTGTTATTTTAAACCAACAAATTTGTGATACTTTGTTACGGTGGCCTTAGGAAATTAATACAATGTCTCTGTGTGATTTGGGAGTCAGAGTAATTCTTACCTCAATAAAATTATTAAAGAAGTTTAACCTTTTCTACAGAAATGCTATAAATTCTTCATAATGCCTTTGCAATGTTACAACTGCTAGTAAAACCATCTTAGTCTGGAGAATTTGGGTGGGGAAAATAATTACAAATTTTTCTTTAAGTGATATAGAACTATTTGGAATTTCAAGTTCTTCTAGAGCCACTTTTGATCATTTGTGTCCTTCGTGGAATTTGTCTATTTTGTCTAGATTTTCAAATTTATTGTCACAATGTTATTTGTAATATTTCCTTATTATACTTTAAATATCTGTAGAATATCAGGATGCTTATAAACACACAGAGGTGTAGCAAGTACTATGCTTTACTTTTTGGTGAAAGAAGATGTACAATACGGCAATTTGTCTGGGTTTTTTGTGGGGGTGGCTATAACTGTACCCTGACCACCAAACCCTTAAAATTGTCACTGAAGAAACTGGTCCCTGATACTACAAAGAATCTCTTTCCCAACTTCTAGTGCAACGTGTCTTTCCAAGGTAAGTTCTAGTTCACTAGCCAAAAGTTATTCAGCCGAACTCATTGGCATGATGCCATGAATTTAATGAGTCTCTGTGAAGAATGGTAGAATGACCGAACAGTTCAGATTCCTTCAGTCTATAACATAATAGAGAGGAGAGTATTAGAGCACCTTAGAGGCAAAAGTGTAAATAAAAATTGTTGAGTACCCTGCTGCTGCTGCTAAGTCACTTCAGTCGTGTTCGACTCTGTGCGACCCCATAGACGGCAGCCCACCAGGCTCCCCCGTCCCTGGGATTCTCCAGGCAAGAACACTGGAGTGGGCTGCCATTTCCTTCTCCAATGCATGAAAGTGAAAAGTGAAAGGGAAGTCACTCAGTCGTGTCCGACTCCTAGAGACCCCATGGACTGCAGCCCACCAGGCTCCTCTGTCCATGGGGTTTTCCAGGCAAGAATACTGGAGTGGGGTGCCATTGCCTTCTCCAGTTGAGCACCCTACACTACTATTAACTATTTTAAATATATTTTTTAACTTAGGATGAAAAATAATGAATTTTCCAAAACACTGGCTACATAAAATGTGCTCAGGGCCTTGTTAATCTCCTCTAGCAAGATTGCCGGGAGAAATATCAATAACCTCAGATATGTAGATGATACCACCCTTATGGCAGAAAGTCAAGAGGAACTAAAAAGCCTCTTGATGAAAGTGAAAGTGGAGAGTGAAAAAGTTGGCTTAAAGCCCAACATTCAGAAAACGAAGATCATGGCATCTGGTCCCATCACTTCATGGGAACTAGATGGGGAAACAGTGGAAACAGTGTCAGACTTTATATTATGGGCTCCAAAATCACTGCAGATGGTAACTGCAGCCATGAAACTAAAAGATGCTTACTCCTCGGAGGCTTCCCTGGTGGCTCAGAGGTTAAAGTGTCTGCCTGCAATGCGGGAGATCTGGGTTCAATCCCTGGATCAGGAAGATCCCCTGGAGAGGGAAATGGCAACCCACTCCAGCATTCTTGCCTGGAGAATCTCATGGATGGAGGAGCCTGATGGGCTACAGTCCACAGGGTCGCAAAGAGTTGGACATGACTTAGCGACTTCACTACTCCTTGGAAGAAAAGTTATGACCAACCTAGATAGCATGTTGAAAAGCAGAGACATTACTTTGCCAACAAAGATCAGTCTAGTCAAGGCTATGGTTTTTCCAGTGGTCATGTATGGATGTGAGAGTTGGACCGTGAAGAAAGCTGAGCACTGAAGAATTGATGCTTTTGAATTGTGGTGTTGGAGAAGACTCTTGAGAGTCCCTTGGACTGCAAGGAGATCCAACCAGTCCATTCTGAAGGAGATCAGCCCTGGGATTTCTTTGGAGGGAATGAGGCGGAAGCTGAAACTCCAGTACTTTGGCCACCTCATGTGAAGAGTTGACTCACTGGAAAAGACTCTGATGCTGGGAGGGATTGGGGGCAGGAGAAGGGGACGACAGAGGATGAGATGGCTGGATGGCATCACCGACTCGATGGACGTGAATATGAGTGAACTCCGGGAGTTGGTGATGGACAGGGAGGCCTGGCGTGCTGCGATTCATGGGGTAGCAAAGAGTCAGACACAACTGAGCGACTGAACTAAACTAAGCAAAAACACACATCTAGAAAAAGAACACATGTCATAGTGACCACTATTTGGTTACAATTGGTCTAATCTATAGTCATTTCTCAGGATAATCCAGTTTCTGCAAGAAAAACAGAAAATTTAACAGATATGATAGGGATTCCCTACTTCAGTCTTTGGGTCTTTAATGGTCTCACTGATATCTACCATCCCTTCAAGATGTTATATTATTTTTTTATTTATAATCTTAACTGGATTGTTAGGAAAGTAATAGCAAAGACATTTCAGAAGTTCCCACTTGGCATTCCCCATTGTGATAGTCCCCATGCAGGTGAGTGTTGCTCAACCACCGAGTGTATCAATTTTCCATTGACAGAAAGGGGAAATGACTGCTGAGTGAATCTGTGCATCCAAGGAGCCTACCATGAGCCAGTTTGACCCAGGGCTGCATTTATTATCTGGTCTCCATATACTATCATTCTTAGAGCAAAACAATAGTGATTCTTTAAGTCTTTAGGCATCACTATCAGCTCAGACCTTGTGTCCAAAGGTCTGGTAGACCTTTGAGCCAGACCTCTCAAAAGTCTGGGTGTGCCCTTGTGGTAAGCAGAACAGACCCACAAAGATATCCATGCCCTAATCCCTAGAACCCGTGAATAGATTTCATTGCATGCCAAAAGGACTTTGTAGATGTAATTAAGGTTACAAACTTTGAGATAAGGAGGTTAGTATGGTTTATTCAGATGGCTCAGTCTAATCATATGAGCCCTCAAAAGCAGAAGACTTTCTCCAGCCTGAGTCAGAGAGACCATAGAATCAGAAAGATTTTAAGCCTGAGAAGAACTGAGTGCACTGTTACTGCTTTGAAGACCGAGGTGGCAATGTGATGAGGGACAAATTTTGCCTAAAAGAGCTGAGAGTCTCTCCTGTTGCAGTCTTCAAGAAGATAGGGACCTCAGCGTTATAACCATAAAGAGACGAATTCTGTTAACAGCCTAGTCGTATGGGAACATATTCTTTCCCATAAAGAAGCCTCCCAAAAGGAATATGACACTACCAACCCCTAGATATTGGTTTTGTGAGACCTTAATCTGAACCAGCTGAGCCACTCTGTATTGACCTTCTGACCTACAGAACTGCGAAAAAATAAATTAGTGTCACTTTAAACTGCTAAGTTTGTTATGGTATGTTATGGCAGCAAAAGGGAATTAATACTCGTCTTTCCCTGATGTCCAGTCACTCAAGTGTGGTTCCTCTGAGCAAAGCCTGTGACAGCATCACAGCCTGCGTGTGCTGTGCAGTGAGAGTATTTCCTCCTAGGCACCCAGTCCTCTATTCAGTCAAAGCGTTCTGGATGTGCACACTGGCTCAACTTCAGAAACCGAGCAAGAGGGAGGAATTTTTATTGGGCTGACCCTCCTCTGTCTACTGCTCCACCATTCTTACACCCTTTTGGTTATAGATTTTAAATAGCACGCTTGTTGGTTGCCAAACTATTTTTCCCCAAGGGACAACACGCTCTAGTAACCATGTCTATCCTTTCCCGAGGGACAAGTTCCCTCGGCTGCTCTTTGATCTCGCTAGTAATTAAGGTAATTGCAGCCGCCTCATTTCTGATGATTAAGTATCACCTCCTGACCTCCATTACTTCACAGCCATCCTGACATGTACACGATGTTCCAGGTTTGTGACCACCTCCCCTACCTTCAGCCCTGCCCTGCAGAGGAACACCACCACAGAATGTATTGATGCTGGTGTCTCTCTCATCAGTGCATTGCTAAAGGCTTTAGTGGGTGCTATGATACTCTGAGCCCTCCTGTGGAACTAAACCTTTGAGGGGTTTTCTGGCTTCACATACTAATTCAGTACTTGCACTCCCCCAACTTCTTTATTCCTTCCTTTCGGCTTGCCAGGACACGCCAGACACTTCCACTTCACTCAGTGCCAACCATTGTGTTTCTTGAGAGCAACGTTAGCAGAGTCTGCCCCTTCCCTTATGGCCTTTGCCCAGAAAATAAACCCCATGAACTGAGAAAGCATTCACAATTAATTATTTTTTACTTATTCACTCTTTCATTCCAGGCTTCTTGATCAGGTGCCACCAGCTTGGCAGGCAAGAGGGCAGTTAAGGGCAGCCTGTTGTGAGGATATCTGCTGCCTTGTTGGCAGAGTCCTCCACAGCATTGTTCATTTCAAGAAAACTACTAGCTCCAAACAAGAATGGGCTACCTCCAAGTTCTGAGGCTTGGAGGGAGGAGGGTGAGTCCACAGTCAAACTATTCTCAGGGGTTTCCAGCCACTGTCCCTTCCCAAGTTTTGGGGTCAGCTCCAGACATTTTCATTCAGGGTCTTGGCATTAGCATTGTAGATCAGTCTTGGATGAGTATTCAAACAACCCTGGAACTCTACAATTCAGTAGACTGTATCAGATTATTAACTTACTTGGTTATGTCTGCTCTTCCACTACAAGAGAAGGATCTCTTTGAATGTTGCAAATGAGGCCTCACACCCTTACAGTTAGCATTTATCTGTCTTTTAACAATCCTTAATTTCTGACAATCCCTCTGACAGCAAAAGTACAACTCATCAGAGAATAGTCAACTCCACTCTCTTTGTAGAAATGTTTGGGTATCTTTCAAATGACTCACAGAAACTACAAGGGCATGTCCATCCATCGGTACAGTTTCTTGTTCAATGGTGAAAGCTTTTATCAATCACGCCACTCCTGTGTGCCAGGGACAATTCATGCCCAATCTATCATTTGGGATGGATTCCATTTTGCCTGCCTTTCAATGAATGAGTCACTCTCAAATCCCTATCTTATCATCTGTCTGTTTAGACTATTCCTGGTACCATTTGTTTCAGTGTGTATGTACTGCAAATCAAATGCATGATGGGTGGTAGTTTAGTTATGCAAGAGATTTAATATTGGAGGGAGCAATAGGAGGTGTGCAGAGCCTTTGAATCATAAATACATATCTGATATGTAGAGAAGAGATAAAAGGAAGGGAGAAAAATCTTAGTGTACTTAAAAAGAAAAAAAAACCTCAATAAGGTCAATGGGAGTGCTTTAGCCAACGTCACCCATTAGAGAAGTCCCAGGGCTTGCTGGAATAAGCCCACATTAGCGCTCTCACCAGGGCTTCCCTGCTGATTCAGCTGGTAAAGCACCTGCCTGGCAATGCAGGAGATGCAAGAGATGTGGCTTTGACCTCCTGGAGAAGAAAATGGCAACCCACTCCAGTATTCTTGCCTGGAAAATTCTGTGGACAGGGGAGGCTGGTGAGCTACAGTGCATGGGGTTACAAAGAGTCAGACACAACTAAGCACACACCTACACACCCACACCCCCACTCTCCCCCACACTGCTCTCACCATGTCCAGGCTAGGGCTGTGAGCAGCTTGCGAGCAGTGTGCTCTCAGCACAAAAGCAAGAGTGAATCCAGAATGATAGCCTGCTCCCTGCTGCAAAATACCTGAACAGTACTTTTCATGTCCTTCATAATCAATTTTTCTCTTGGCTGTGATTCCCATTTTCTGCTTATTTGTATGTCTAGTAATTTTTATTGAATATTGAACATTAGGAATTTAACATTTTTGAAGGCTGGATTTTGTTTTATTCTCTTAAGGAGTGTTGAATTTTCTGGCAAATAGCTAAGTTCCTTTTAGGTTCTTTTTCTGTTTATTTCCATAACCTCAAATTCTCTGTCCCACATATTCTAACCAGCTGTCTCCCTGAATATCAATCTCTGTCTTCTCAATTTACCAGACCATGTTTTGGTCCTTCCTTTCTGCTCCATAGTCTAGAAATTGCTTTGAGTTATAAACCTCAGGTAGTCATACAGTTCATCTGTTTCCTTTTTCTCAGTTCTTTGCTCATGTTGTCCAATTCCTAAAATATTTTTTCTTGTGTTTTTGGCCAGTTTTTTAATTGTTTGTGAAAAGTGAAAGTCACTCAGTCGTGTCTGACTCTTTGCAACCCCATAGACTATACAGTTCATGGAATTCTCCAGGCCAGAATACTGGAATGGGTAGCCTTTGCCTTCTCCAGGGGATCTTCCCAACCCAGGGATTGAACCCAGGTCTTCTGCATTGCAGGCAAATTCTTTACCAGCTGAGCCACAAGCAGGAGATTAATTCTATACCATCTTACTCCTTAATGGTTTGATCAGATGTCTGAGTTCCTCAAAAATTTGAGCAGCAGCATTTTATTTTTGATTTTATGTAAACATGTGCTCAGCTCTAGCATTCAGATTCAAATTATTTTATCTGAATGAATTTTATTTCCTCCCTACCACAGGGATCACTCCCCTGCTCCTTGGTTCCCTTGCTCTTCCTTTCTGTCTTTTTTCACCTATGATACAGTTAGGATTACAAGGCAGACATCTATACAAGTGTATACCCAGTGAATGTTAGCACCAAAAGTGAAACTAGGAACATAATAGTGGGAAAGAGCAGAATAAATTAAAATTTGCTTATTGAAAGATAACTCTAAAATGCTATAAACATTTTCAAGATTCCTGTGATTCCTTGCAAATGCACGTGTAAGAAAGCATGAAAGAGTTAAACACAAACCAAACTACAGTGAAACATAAAATGAATAATGTTTACCTTTAGCTACTGAAAGCAGTGCAAAACCTGATAATATCACAGAAGAAGTAAACATCATGTAAAGATCTTTTTAAAATATGAGGAAATATTTTTGATAGCATCTGTGTTAGAGGGATGCTATTTCCTAAGGAAAGCAATGGGCTTTTGAAAACTCTCCATATTCAACACAGAAAAGAAGACACTTTCAAGTTTTTGCAGCAGGCATATTTGGAGAATTGGAAGATAGTAAAACCATTAACAAGCACATGGATATAGTATAAAAGCAAGTAAAAACTAGAAATAACTCCAGTGAAACTAAAATTCTTTGTTCATCAGCAAATGTCTTACTCATTTTGTGTATCTTTTAAATACCCCCACTTTACATGGAAAGTGTAAAGTTCCTAGTTCCTAGTTTACCCCAAACTAGGAACCCCATAAATACTAATTGAATTAAATTACCTTAACTTGGGATTTTTCTCTTTTTCTTTTTTTTTTTTTTTTGGAAATTACAGAAAGTTTCATGCTTAGATGGAATCCTTGAGTTAATGGAAATACCTGTTAGACCATAAAAGAAGAGGAGAGAAATAAACGGAAAAATAATAGACAGCATAGGTTTGTCGCAATGGCTTCCTTTTTTTCCTTCCAAAAGATAGAAGCAACTGCCACAGAATTTCCTAAAGGAGATAATTGTGTTCCCAGAATTTCGAAAGATAATTGAGGAGATTTCTTCCCCTCATGTGGAATTCATTGAAAAAAACTGAAAAATGCAACTGGGAAAGAATGTTTCAATAAAATGGACAATTTGCAAAATACCAGTTTATAAAATGACGATATATCAAAAAAATAAGTGCCACTTTTTAATGCCAATTTTGGCTTGCCATTTTTAAGACTTTTTTTAATGATAAACTGAAAAAAAAGAAACTTGAGCAGGAATAACCCAAAAGGAAAATTTACTGTGGATTATGTGGTGAAAAGAATTAACTCTCATTCAATATCATTAATAATGATGCCAAGTGTACGGTATGAGTATTCCCAGTTATCCCCAAGATGGCAATCTTCCTCAAGTGCTATATAACATTTCCATGTAAAATCTGAGATAATAAATTTAGCAAAAACTATTACAAAATGTTTTTATTAGAGTCATTTAAAAACACTTACATATCAACCTGTTACTTTTCTGAGATTTTCCTGCTTTACTGACATCACCACCACTTGTGAATGTTAGTGGTCTTGAAATTTTTACTTTTGTTGAATTCCTAGGTAGTAAAGTCTGACTCATCAAATTTTACTTAAAAATAAGGGAAAGACAATTGTTATTGAGAGACAGTTTTCTTAACCTAAAAAAAAGTATCATTTTTAATGAAAAAAAATAGAACTATAATAAATTAATTTTTAAACGGTTACCCCTTGTTCTATAATCCCTGCTGTTGGTTATAGATTTATGCAAACCCACAACTTAGTAATTGCTAATTATTTTTTCAGGAAAAGGAAAAATAAAGTCTATTGAATTAATTTACACAACTTAAACTAAGTGGGAACACAGACTTCAAGGTCAAGCATTTAAGCTACTTGAAAAGTATTTGAAAGAGTAATTTGCATTTGTTTCATTTTCAATTTTTTCTTTTAAGACGATGTTTTCTTCCAGAATACATTTACAGCTATTCTAAAAATCAAGGTTTGCATCGCTGTCTTTTCTCATACTTTTTATGTGTTGGCAGTGGAAGGGGAGTCCAGGACAATTCAGTCCAACATGTGACCAAAGTTGGAAATTGTTATGTTTGGGTATGGGGATGGGGATTCTTCCCAGAGCTGTTTGTATCCTTAGAGATCATTATTCCTACAACACAGGGATCACTCCTTAGAACTTTCTTGTTCCTCATAATCAAAATATTCTGTCTTTCCTTTTGTGAATCTCACGCAAGCCCACTTGCATCTTGTGCTGTGAAACAAATCTGAGTACCCTGCCCCTTCCACTCTCTGTGAACCAGCATCACGACTTTGCTTAGGATATTTGTATGTGGTTGAAGTGGGTGCATGTAGTGAGCAAGAAAGGGTGCTTTCTTGCTTCTCCTTTTTCCTTTTTGTGGATTCACTTCAAGTTGCAACAGTCACTTATATATACATGACCCAGATACTTATATCATACCTGGAATTTTCAGTTGAGAGTTATACAACCGAGCCACTACAGGGGTTCTACTGTGGAAATCTATTTCCTGGAACATTCTGTTGTACTATAGCTGATGTCAAGACGTGACATAATTACTAAAAACGACAACTTGGGCCATATTTTTTAAAATTCACATTAGAAAGCATCCATGTTTTGTGAGCTGCTGACTGGTAATTATGGCAGAAACAGACAGATTGTTAATCAAACCCATTTTCCTTTTCTCCCGAAGTGTGTACACTTAGTTGCTCAGTCATGTCCAACTCTTTGCAACCCCATGCACCATTGCCTGCCAGGCTCCTCTGTCCATGGGATTCTTCAGGCAAGAATACTGAAGTGGATAGCCATTCCCTTCTCCAGGGGATCTCCCTCACCCAGGGACCTCCTGCATTGCAGGCAGATTCTCTACCATCTGAGCCACCATGAAGCCCTTTTTTCCTAATACACAGGACCTTTCCTTGTCTCCTTTGCAGTTAGGTGTGGTCAGGTAAATACACTCCGGCCTATAGAAAGTGGATGGCCAATAAAAATATCCTACATAATTCTCTGTCTCAGTTCTACCATCTGTAGTCTATATGACAATGCCTGCTGCTGCTGCTGCTGCTGCTGCTGCTGCTGCTGCTGCTGCTGCTGCTAAGTCGCTTCAGTCGTGTCCGACTCTGTGCGACCCCATAGACGGCAGCCCACCAGGCTCCACTGTCTCTGGGATTCTCCAGGCAAGAACACTGGAGTGGGTTGCCATTTCCTTCTCCAATGCATGAAAGTGAAGTCGCTCAGTCATGTCTGACCCTCAGGGACCCCATGGACTGCAGTCTTCCAGGCTCCTCCATCCATGGGATTTTCCAGGCAAGAGTACTGGAGTGGGGTGCCATTGCCTTCTCCATGACAATGCCTACTTTTGATTATATTCTTTGAAGCCAAAGATGGAGAAGCTCTATACAGTCAGCAAAAACAAGACCTGGAGCTGACTGTGGCACAGATCATGACTCCTTATTGCCAAATTCAGACTTAAATTGAAGAAATTACAGAAAACCACTAGACCATTCATGTATGATCTAAATCAAATCCCTTAGGATTATACAGTGGAAGTGATAAATAGATTCAAGGGATTAGATCTGTTAGACAGAGTGCTTAAAGAACTATGGATGGAGGTTCATGACATTGTACAGGAGGCAGGGATCAAGAAGATCCCCAAGGAAAAGAAAAGCAAAAAGCCAAAATGGCTGTCTGAGGAGGGCTTACAAATAGCTGTGAATAGAAGAGAAGTGAAAGGCAAAGGAGGAAAGGAAAGATATACCCATTTGAATGCAGAGTTCCAAAGAATAGCAAGGAGAGATAAGAAAGCCTTCCCCAGCAATCAATGCAAAAAAATAGAGGAAAACAATAGAAGGGGAAAGACTAGAGATCTCCTCAAGAAAATTAGAGATAACAAGGGAACATTGCATGTAAAGATGGGCACAATAAAGGGCAGAAATGGTATGGACCTAACAGAAGCAGAAGGTATTAAGAAGATGTGGCAAGAGTACACAGAAGAACTATACAAAAAAAGATCTTCATGACCCAGATAATCACGAAGGTGTGATCACTCTCCTAAAGCCAGACATCCTAGAATGCGAAGTCAAGTGGGCCTTAGGAAGTATCACTATGGACAAAGCTAGTGGAGGTGATGGAATTCCATTTGAGCTATTTCAAATCTTAAAAGATGATGTGAAAATGCTACACTCAATATGTCAGCAAATTTGAAAAACTCAGCAGTGGCCATTGGACTGGAAAAGGTCAGTTTTCATTAAAATCCCGAAGAAAGGCAATGCCAAAGAATGCCCAAACTACCTCACAATTGCACTCATCTCACACATTAGTAAAGTAATGCTCAAAATTCTTGAAACCAGGCTTCAAAAGTACATGAACTGTGAACTTCCAAATGTTCAAGCTAGATTTAGAAAAGGCAGAGAAACCAGAGACCAAATTGCCAACATCCATTGAATCACAGAAAAACAAGAGAGTTCTAGAAAAACATCTGCTTCTGCTTTATTGGCTATGCCAAAGCCTTTGACTGTGTGGATCACAACAAACTCTGGAAAATTCTTCAAGAGATGGGAATACCAGACCACCTGACCTGCCTACTGAGAAATCTGTATGCAGATCAGGAAGCAACAGTTAGAACTGGACATGAAATAACAGACTGGTTCCAAATCAGGACAGGAGTACATCAAGGCTGTATATTGTCACCCTGCTTATTTAACTTACATGCAGAGTACATCATGTGAAATGCCAGGTTGGATGAAGCACAAGCTGATATCAAGACTGCCAGGAGAAATATCAATAACCTCAGGTATGCAGATGACACCACCTTCATGGCAGAAATTGAAGAACTAAAGAGCCTCTTGATGAAAGTGAAAGAAGAGAGTGAAAATGTTGGCTTAAAGCTCAACATTCAGAAAACTAAGATCATGGCATCCAGTCCCATCACTTCATGGCAAATAGACAGGGAAAGAATGGAAACAGTGACAGACTTTATTTTGGGGGGCTCCATAATCACTGCAGATGGTGAATGCAGCCATCAAATTAAAAGACACTTGCCCCTTGGAAGAAAAGCTATGACAAACCTAGAGAGCATATTAAAAAGCAGAGACATTCCTTTGCCAACAAAGGTCTGTCTAGTCAAAGCTATGGTTTTTCCAGTAGTCATATATGGATGTGACATTTAGACTAAAAGGAAAGCTGAACGCCAAAGAATTGATGGTTTTGAACTGTGGTGTTGGAGAAGACTCTTGAGAGTCCCTTGGACTGCAAGGAGATCCAACCATTCCATTCTAAAGGAGATCAGTCCTGGGTGTTCATTGGAAGGACTGATATTGAAGCTGAAACTCCAATATTTTGGCCATCTGATGTGAAGAACTGACTCATTAGGAGAGACCCTGATGCTGGGAAAGATTGAAGGCAGGAGGAGAAGGGGACAACAGAGGTTGAGATGGTTGGATGGCATCACCAACTCAATGGACATGAGTCTGAGTAAACTCTGGGAGTTGGTGATGGACAGAGAGGCCTGGAGTGCTACAGTCCATGGGGCCACAGAGTTGGACACAACTGAGTGGCTGAACTGAACTGATGATAATACCTATGTCAATTTTGGTATTCATATATTGAAAATGGTAGTCAGTCCTGAAATTTCTGTATCTATACAATTGCCCTCTTTGCTCCTGCATAACTCCTCACCTCTTACCATCATTTGTACTTTAGAGAAGCAAATAATACATTTCTTTTGCATTCAGTCATGACTTAAAGGTTTACTTAAGGTTTTCAGCAGCCAATCATAGATAGTACAGTGGAAAAAATTTAAACCTTCCTATATGTTGACTGCCCACAATTTTTTCTCTACTAATATTGCTTTTATGTGGGTGACTAGTTCATTGTTTCTGAGAATTACTACCAACAGAATTTTTAATGAAATTTACCTCTTACACAAGGATGTTATAGGAATTATTGTAATATTTTTATAAATCTTTCAGGGATTCATGATGCAAAGGCTCCACATAAAGCAAAATAATGATGTTAACTGTATTATACACAACAATTTTAATGAATAATACTGCATAATATAAATACAAAACAACTATTTCCAGAGACAATTGTTTCTCTGAAGTGAACTGTTTGTGAATACATCAGAATAATTTCATAGAACAAATTAAGAAAGCACTTGGTACAACCTATCCGTTTTGTACTCTTCCATTTTCATAGTTACAAGGCTAAAATGCTTAGAAAAGACTAATAATTATCTCTGCTAACAAAGAAAACTAATCCTTTTCATTTTTTAATCCAACCAGCTTTGCTTCCTACCAAAGCAGCAGAGAATTCCTGGCTCTGATCTGCACCTTCTGCCCATCCATTAAAAGTGCATGACATCATGCTCTGACCTTCTTTTCTAGAACCGAAATTGCTTTCTATTACTGGAATATAATGTACAAAGATCTCTAAACTCCCATGTTCAGGATTTCCACTTTCATCATAATGCCATAGCCACCATCATGATGTATACCATGGAAAGGCCTGTCTTCTGAACAGCTCTGAAAAGTGGGAAATGTATTGTCTACACAATCAGAGCACTTTCTCACAGTTAAGACTTTGTCCCTACTGGTCTCTCCATTTGTAAAAAGTTTATCCATTTCGATAAATCAAAATGTTTCTTTCACCTCAAAGTACCAATTCTATGTACTATAAAACCTGTCCCAGGTCATTTCTCTTTCTTCTCTGTCCAGAAAACCTCCAGTCACATAGTAACCTGACTATTCACTTATGTTACTAGAAGAACCAGTCTTGGCAATATCTGCCAAGACTCGTACAAACACTCAGTCTGAGACTACCATGAGGAGCTATGCTGGTGTGCAATGCACAATTCCAGTGGGCATCATACAGATTATTCTACAGATTAGAGTGGTATAATCATCAGTTGTATATAGTGGCCCTGCCCAGTGCCACAGTCTTAATTCTTTCATGTTCTAAGTTCCACTACCCTTCATCTACTCCTACATCTCTTCTCTGTTACTAAGAAGTACTACAACTCTGACAACATCACCAGTGACTGGTACACTCTGTGACTACAATTCTTGTTGGGCTTTTTTTTTTTTTCCATTTCTTTCACTCCTCTATTCTCAATCTATTCTTCAAACTCTCAAGACTTCTATTTCCTTTTCCTTTCATTTTTATGTATTCTTTGTAGTCATCTTCCCTGGCCTCATTTTCTTTCCTACCCAGCCCAGACTCCTTAGTCAATAATCCCAGCACAGTCACAGATCCTCTGCCCTCTCTCCTTAGTTCTAAATCTTTTTGCATCATGGACTCCACAACTTACTAAACCTAGATCCAGTATCTTCAGCTGGTTTGGTTCGGTTTAATTCAAACTACTATATGAATGCACAAATAGTTTTTTTGTTTGTTTGTTTTTTACTGTGCCTAGATGAATGCCAGGAGCAGATAAGCACAGGGCACTCACTGAAGTAATAGAAAATAAGACCTCAAGTGGGCTTTAAATTCATCATAAATGGTAAGTGCAGATGGGGAAAATTCAGTAGCCATTTCGATTGGTGTCACCACAAATGTATGGGCTTGGGACTCCTCCGAGATCTCAGTGAACTCAGCAATCTTTTGCTTGGTCACAGATAACTTTTGTCCCTATTATCCTTAGCATTAATCCAAACCAATGCGCTCTCCTCAGCATTAACCCCTGCCAGATCCCTCCTTGGCAGGCATCACTACTTCTCATTTCACAGAGAAAACAGAAGTCATCACCCATCAACTCCCTCAACCCACCACTCTGAAACCCATTTTTTTAAATATAAATTTATTTATTTTAATTGGAGGTTAATTACTTTACAATATTGTATTGGTTTTGCCATACATCAACATGAATCTGCCACAGGTATACACGTGTTCCCCATCCTGAACCCCTCTCCCTCCTCCCTCCCTGAACCATCCCTCTGGGTCATCATTTTCGCACCATGCTGTCTTATTCTCAGTTTTAGAAAAAGCCTGGTGCTTCCTAAACTCTCCAGTCATACTTTGCTCTCAACCTTTCTCATCTCCCTCCGAGACCTTACTTCATTAATGATTATCTCCTTTATCATACAACAAACTGTCCTGCATTAGCTTCTTCCTTTCTGCTACAAATCTAGCCAAGTATTATCACCCTTAAAAGGAAAAGAATCTAAGTCCTTTGTTTGCCTTTAATAACCCTATCTCCTTTCATCCTTCTTCAATCAATTTACCTTTTTTTTTTTAATTTTAAAATCTTTAATTCTTACATGCGTTCCCAAACATGACCACCCCGGAAGATGGCAATGACGACCCTGTATGCAAGACAGGAAAAAAGACACAGATGTGTATAATGGACTCTTGGAATCAATTTACCTTTAAAAATTGTCTGCTCTGTGGCCTACTTCTCTTTCTACACCTTGATAACCAGTCTCACACAAATTCTAGTCCTGGAATGTTTGTGGTCAGCTCAGTATCACAATCACTCCACCTAAATCTGCAAAATACAAATCCCAGACCCTCTTACTTTACATGGTTCTAGGTTAGACTTTATCAGTGACAAACTCAGGTGAGAATTAAGTGAAAGTAAAGCAGAAGCTGCGATTCTCTGGAGCAGGTGACATATGAGAGATACAGAGGGATGATCAAATCGCCACGGCTTTCAGGGAAATTCTGAAGACCCATCTGTTTTCCCCCACAGACTGAAGCCATTTGGGGGGCTTTCTATAGATTTTGGAGAATTAAAATAACTGCTGGATAACTTTTGAGAACAATTTACTTTAGCATCTCAGACTGAGATCTTTTGTGTCAATTTCTCCGAACTTCGGCCAACTTCCTTATCCTCAGTGGCAACTTCCCTGAGTTTCAGTTGTTCAATTTTTCTCCAGCAAGTTCTGTCAACACATGATTCTATATTAAACCTTCTAAGCACAGACTACATAGAATATATTACCTGAGTGAATGCTGATGAATACACTCAAATACTCCCCTGAGTCTATTCTAGCAAATATCACCAAAAATCTCCAGATCTCCAAAACTTTATTCTGTGTCTCTGAAACTATTGCCAATGTGGCAACTGCTTTCTTGGAACTTACTATCTTTATGGAACTTAGGGGCTAGCAGAAGAGATACTTAAAGACATAATAATATTTATATATGTAATAAGATGTACTATAAAAAGAAGTAAACTTCTATCAATGGAAAGAGGAAAGAGCAACTGGACCTATCTTAGGGAATTATGATGAAGGATTCCCTCTGAAATCTCCTGACTACACTGAACTCCTCTGGGGCCTCCAAGCAGTACATGGGGCCTCCTAGGCAGTATTAACACAGCTAATAACTTTCATTCCTTTCTCCCTTTCTTTTATCCTCTAGGATATAACTTGACTATGTCCACAAATACATGCTCTTATTTTTCTGTCCTAACAATGAACAAAGGGAAAAGTGAGCAAAAAAGAGATCCTGAATAAAGAAAATTCACTTACAAAATTCTCTGTCCAGAGTTTACAGGCTCAGAAGCCTAGATTTATTCAAATAAATTTCTCTAAACCCCAAAGCAAAGATCTCAATCTTTTCTACTATGATAGTGCTTTAGAGAATAATCTCAATTGAATACAAATGTATATCCACAATTACTACTTATAAGAAGAGCAATTAAGTAAAAAATTTAAATATATGCAAAAAACTATCTTATTAGATTCTTTTCCCCAGGAAATCAAGGGCAAGATCCTCAACTACTTTATATTATAATATGTTAATAGATCTAACAGTAACAATCAATTTAGTGTGTGAAATCCACTCTTCCATAATATTTTGACTATAGTGATATTTCACAAGCTGTCAGCATGGATAGAAAATTTTCATAATTTTAGAAAACTAGGTCAACATCATATAGACACACTCTACATAATCCAGCCTATTCTGTCAATATCTTAACTCTAGCAGGAATGTGGATTCCATAACACTGTGAAATCAAACAAGAATTTCTGAAATAGAAGCAATTGGAAAATGTCCTATACTTCCAAGTTAAATTCATATGTGGAAAATCTGTGTGTAGTACAATAGATTTAAATAAGGAATGCTGAAGATGAAATAAACAAGAATTTGGGTATGACAGTCATTTTAGTTGATTACATCATAGCCTGAATTTAGAAAATCTATGATGTTACTATGGAAACTGTTTTTGCTTAAATGTAGTTATAGATATTCTTTAAGTACAAACTAAATTAATTGAAGGCAGGAGTAAAATGTCAGAACCATTTAGAAGCTTAAAGAACCATCTACTTACCTAGAAGAATTAAAAAGAGTGATGGAAAAGGGAAGACTATGAACACATCTCCTAAAATGAATACATACAGAATATTTTTAAAGCAAGCTCTACACATTTTGGAATCCACTTAGAATAATGTAAATTCCAAATACTATCCAATTTCAACTTCAACATAATGTTTACAATCTAGTGGGACTAAAACTATAAATTCTCTGATGCCTACTTTAGTTTTTAAAACTCAAGTGGAAGAATTAATCTTCCTAGGGATTACCTTGGATATTGTAGACACTTACAAAGTTGCCTAAATTAATGAATTAGCCTAGAATCACGCAATGCTACAGTGACAATGCTGCGATTGATTAAGGCCCAGTAAATAGTGCTCTATTTCCCATTTTTCCTGAACTAGCTAAAAGTAAGAAAGATAGAAGGAAATGGAAGATGCAATGGGCTGAATGTTTGTATTCCTGCAATAGTCATATGTTCAAGCTCTAATCCCCAATGTAGTGGTATTTGGAGGTGGGCCTTTGGGAGACAATTAGATTTAGATGAGGCCATGAGAATGGGGTATGGTATGGACCTAACAGAAGCAGAAGATATTAAGATGTGGCAAGAATACACAGAAGAACTGTACAAAAAAGATCTTCACAACCCAGATAATCACAATGGTGTGATCACTCACCTAGAGCCAGAAATCCTGGAATGCAAAATCAAGTGGGCCTTAGGAAGCATCACTACGAACAAAGCTAGTGGAGGTGATGGAATTCCAGTTGAGCTATTTCACATCCTAAAAGATAATGCTGTGAAAATGCTGCACTCAATATGTCAACAAATTTGGAAAACTCAGCTGTGGCCACAAGACTGGAAAAGATCAGTTTTCATTAAAATCCCGAAGAAAGGCAATGCCAAGCAATGTCCAAACTACTGCACAATTGCACTCATCTCACACGTTAGCAAAGTAATACTCAAAATTCTCCAAGCCAGGCTTCAACAGTACATGAACCAGGAACTTTCAGATGTTCATCTGGAAGCAATTGGATTTAGACAAGGAAGAGAAACCAGAGATCAAATTGCCAACATCCATTGAATCATGGAAAAAGCAAGAGAATCCCAGAAAAAAAAAAAAAATCTGCTTCTGCTTTATTGACTATGCCAAAGCCTTTGACTGTGTGGATCACAGCAAACTCTGGAAAATTCTCCAAGAGATAGGAATACAGGACCACCTGACCTGCCTCCTGAGAAATCTGTATGCAGGTCAAGAAACAACACTTAAAACTGGACATGGAACAACAGACTGGTTCCAAATCAGGAAAGGAGTACATCAAGGCTATATATTGTCACCCTGCATATTTAACTTTTATGCAGAGTACATCATGAGAAATGCTGGACTGGATGAAGCACAAGCTGGAATAAAGACTTCTGGGAGAAATATCAATAACCTCAGATATGCAGATGACACCACCCTTATGGCAGAAAGTGAAGAAGAACTAAAGAACCTCTTGATGAAAGTGAAAGAGGAGAGTGAAAAAGTTGGCTTAAAACTCAACATTCAGAAAACTAAGATCATGGCATCAAGTCCCATCATTTCATGGTAAATAGATGAAGAAAGAGTGGAAACAGTGACAGACTTTATTTTGGGGGGCTCCAAAATCACTACAGATGGTGACTGCAGCCATGAAATTAAAAGACGTTTGCTCCTTGGAAGAAAAGTTATGACCAACCTAGACAGCGTATTAAAAAGCAGAGACATTACTTTGCCAACAAAGGTCCATCTAGTCAAGGCTATGTTTTTTCCAGTGGTCATGTATGGATGTAAGAGTTGGACTATAAAGAAAGCTGAGCACTGAAGAACTGATACTTTTGAACTGTGGTGTTGGAGAAGACTCTTGAGAGTCCCTTGGACAGCAAGGAGATCCAACCAGTCCATCCTAAAGGAAATCAGTCCTGAATATTCATAGGAAGGACTGATGCTGAAGCTGAAACTCCAATACTTCGGCCATCTGATGAGAAGAACTGATTCCCTGGAAAAGACCCTGATGCTGAGAAAGATTGAAGGTGGGAGGAGAAGAGGACAACAGAGGATGAGATGGTTGAATGGCATAACTGACTCAACGGACATGAGTTTCAGTAAACTCTGGGAGTTAGTGATGGACAGGGAGGCCTGGCCTGCTGCATTCCATGGAGTTGCAAATTCAGACATGACTGAGCGACTGAACTGAACTGAGGCCATGAAGGTTGGGCCTCCATAATATGATTAGTGCCTTTATTAAAACAGGAAAAGATCAGAGCTCTCTTTCTCTCTCTTTCTCTACCATGCAACAATACAGCAAAAGGCAGTCAACTACAAAACAGGAAGGGAACTCTTGCTAATCACCAGATATGCTGAAACCTTGACCTTAGTCTTCCTAGCCTCAAGAACTCTGAGAAATAAACATCTCTTGTTTACAAGACCCAGTCTATAATAGGAGCCGGAACGGACTAAGACTAAGACAGAAGACTTAATACAAATATCTCCTTTAATATTGAACAATCTAATAAGGGAGAATGGAGCTATTGCACACAGGTTTCTTATATGTGAGCTCAGATTTTAGCGCTCACTATGCCAAAGCCTTTGACTGTGTGCCTTTGACTTTGCTGTCATGTAAGTAAATTCTTCAGGACCATTTTTCTAGATTCTGTATATATGTATTGCTGCTAAGTTGCCTCAGTCATGTCCAACTCTGTGCGACCCCACAGATGGCAGCCCACCAGGCTCCCCCATCCCTGGGCTTCTCCAGGCAAGAACACTGGAGTGGGTTGCCATTTCCTTCTCCAGTGCATGAAAGTGTAACGTGAAAGTGAAGTCGCTCAGTTGTGTCTGACTCTTAGCGACCCCATGGACTGCAGCCTACCAGGCCCCTCTGTCCATGGGACACTTTAGAATACAATATTTATCTTTCTCTTTCTGACTTCTTCACTCTGTATGAGAGGTTCTAGGTTCATCCACCTCGTTAGAACTGACTCAAAGGCATTCCTTTTTATGGCTGAGTAATATCCCATTGTGTATATTTACCACAACTTCTTCATCCATTCATCTGCCGATGGACATCTAGCTTCCGTGTTCTAGCTATTGTAAATAGTGCTGCAGTGAACAGTGGGATACATGTGTCTCTTTCAATTTTGGTTTCCTCAGGGTATATGCCTAGGAGTGGGATTGCTGGGTCATATGGTGGTTTTATTCCTAGTTTTTTAAGGAATCTCCATATCATCTTCCATAGTTGCTGGATCAATCTACATCCGCCAACAGTGCAAGAGTGTTCCCTTTTCCCCACACCCTCTGCAGCACTTACTGTTTGTAGACATTTTGATGATGACCATTCTGACCGGTGTGAAGTGATATCTCATTGTCATTTTGATTTTCATTTCTCTAATAATGAGCGATGTTGTGAATATTTTCATGTGTTTGTTGACCATCTGTATGTCTTCTTTGGAGAATGTCTGTTTAGGTCTTTTTCCCACTTTTTAATTGGGTTGTTTTCCTGGTATTGAGTTGTACGAGCTGCTTGTATATTTTGGAAATTAATCCCTTGTCAGTTGTTTCATTTGCTGTTATTTTCTCTCATTCTGAAGGTTGTCCCTTTACCTTTCTTAGTGTTTCCTTTCCTGTGCAAAAGCTTTTAAGTTTAATCAACTTGTTTACTTCTGTTATGACCAAGCTAGATAGCACATTAAAAAGCAGAGACATTACTTTGCCAACAAAAGTCCATCTAGTCAAGGCTATGGTTTTTCCAGTGGTTATGTTTGGATGTGAGAGTTGGACTATAAAGAAAGCTGAGCACCAAAGAATTGATGCTTTTGAACTGTGGTGTTGGAGAAGACCCTTGAGAGTCCCTTGGATTACAAGAAGATCCAACCAGTCCATCCTAAAGGAGATCAGTCCTGGGTGTTCATTGGAAGGACTGATGTTGAGGCTGAAACTCCAATACTTGGCCACCTCATGAGAAGAGTGACTCATTGGAAAAAAACCCTGATTCTGGGAAGGATTGAAGGTGGGAGGAGAAGGGGACAACAGAGGATGAGATGGCTGGATGGCATCACTGACTCGATGGGCATGAGTTTGGGTAAACTCCGGGAGTTGGTAATGTACAGGGAAGCCTGGCATGCTGTGATTCATGGGGTTGCAAAGAGTCAGACACGACTGAGCGACTGAATGAACTGAACTGAGGAGGTGGGTCATAAAGGATCTTGCTTTGATTTATGTCTTTGAGTCTTCTGCCTATGTTTTCCTCTAAGAGTTTTAGGGTTTCTGGTCTTACATTTAGGTCTTTTAATCTGTTTTGAGTTTATCTTTGTGTATAGTGTTAGGAAGTATTCTAATTTCCTTCTTCTACATGTAGCTGTTCAGTTTTCTTAGCACCATTTATTGAAGAGGTTGTCTTTGCCCTATTGTATATTCTTAACTCCTTTGCCAAAAATAAGGTACCTATAGTTGCATGGGCTTATTTATGGGCTTTCTATCTTGTTCCATTGGTCTATATTTCTGTTTTTGTACTAGTTCCATACTGTCTTGATGACTGTAGCTTTGTAGTATAACCTGAAGTCAGGAAGGTTGATTCCTCCAGCTCCATTCTTATTCCTCAAGACTGCTTTGGCTATTTGGGGTCTTCTGTGTTTCCATACGAGTTGTGAAATTTTTTGTTCTAGTTCTGGGGAAAATGTCATTGGTAATTTGATAGGGATCACAGAGAATCTGTCAATTATGTTTGGTCGTATAGTCATTTTCACAATATTGATTCTTCCTACCCAGAAACATGGAATATCTCTCCATCTGTTTATTCCTGGATATCTAATTCTTCTTGTTGCAAGGTAAATGGGATTGATTCTTTCATTTCTCTTTCTGATTTTTCATTGTTAGTATATAGAAATGCAACTGTACTTGCATTTCTGTGAACTGAGTTTGTATCCTGCAACTTTGCTAAATTCACTGATTAGCTCTAATAATTTTCTGATAATATCTTTAAGGTTTTCTATGTACAGTATCATTCATCTGCAAACAGTGAGAGCTTTACTTCTTTTCTGATCTGGATTCCTTTTTATTTCTTTTTCTTCTCTGATTGCTATAGCTAGGATTTCGAGAACTATGTTGAGTAATAGTGGCAAAAGTGGGCACCCTTGTCTCATTTCTGATCTTAGGGGGAATGCTTTCAGGTTTTCACCATTGAGAATGATCTTTGCTGTAGGCTTATCATATATGGCCTTTACTATGTGGAGGTAGGTTCCTTCTATGCCCATGAAGTGAAGTTGCTCAGTCATGTCCAATTCTTTGTGACGCCATGGACTGTAACCCACCAGGCTCCTCTGTCCATGGGATTTTTCAGGCAAGAATACTGGAGTGGGTTGCTATTTCATTCTCCAGGGGATCTTCCCAACCCAGGAATTGAACCCAGGTCTCACACATTGTAGGCAGACACTTTACCATCTGAGCCACCAGGGAAGTCCTCTCCATAGTATGTAAGGAATTAAACTTAAAACGTCCAAAGCACCTCTGGATTTTACTGTGTATATGGATAAATAAGTGCAACATCTATGTAGGTTGACTGTTTTGAATCTAATACTATATTTTGGTCTTATTCCCAACCCTTATTTTGGCTTTGATTGATAGATCAGCAATGTCTGAAAACTACAATGTTAATTTTGTCCATTATATTTTCCAATTTTGACCTGTTTTTTTCAGAGTGCTGATGTTCACTTTTAGGAAGTTCTGTTTTAAACAAATGGGGTCCTATCTCAGCTTTCTACACCCTCCTCCAATCATGGTTGAGTCCATCAAGTGTGGACTCCCAAACCCTCCAAAGGATGCTCTTTCATGAGATAGACAGGTATCTATGACCCAATCCTTCCCCTGCCACACAAACATATACACACAAAATGAACAATGAAATAAACACTGCTTCCAGAAACTAAATTAGAAATAAAAAGAAAATGAGTTACTGAGAAACAAAGCTGAAAAATAAATACATAAAGAGAAGCCCTGAGTGGAAGACCAAAGGAGATCCTAAGAGCCAGATCTATGGTAAATTATAAAGTTTAAAAGAAGCTATATAGTTGTATTCTGTTTCCTGTTTTTATTATACACAGAAAGAAGGAACTTACTCTTAGTAAAGAGTAGAAAGAGGAGAGACACTGAGTCATGGTAATTACAAAGCTGTAGGAAGGATACTCGTGATCAGAAGTTGCTTCAACTGGGAGCCCAGCACTACAGTGTATTCAGAACTAACCTTCTAGATATGTAATGGTGCTAGGATTTCTGTGAGGTCTTGTTTTTCTTGTCTAGAGTCACCATGAATGTTGTGCTCTTATAAGATGATCAAGCCCAGGATGGAAGACCACAATGACACCCAAGCCATGTTCAGAGTGATGTTGACCTGGATGAAGGAAACCTGTGCAGGATTCATACATCCAGTACAGTTGCTTCTAATCTGCACACTGCGGCCCCACCCTCATCACCCCAAATGAAATGTCAGAACAAACTCCCCCTTTACTAATTTATTTTTTTAACTTAAAAGCCAGCGTGTGTTACTCTATCACCTCACGTGTGTAAAAAATTGGGCTCTCACAAAGACATATCATTTCACAGTGTTAGAATGGTTATTTTCAAAAGACAAGAAAGAATAACAGTTGAAGGGGATGTGGAGAAAAGGGAACCCTCATGCAATGTTGGTTGGAATGTCAATTAATGCAGCCATTATGGAAAACAGTATGGCAGTCCTCAAAAATTTAAAAATTGAACCACCATCAGTTCACTTTAGTCTCTCAGTCATGTCGCTTTGCATCCCCATGGACTGCAGCACACCAGGCTCCCCTGTCCATCACCAACTCTCAGAGCTTACTAAAACTCATGTCCATCGAATCAGCGATGCCATCCAACCATCTCATCCTCTGTTGTCTGCTTCTCCTTCCACCCTCAATCTTTCTCAGCTTCAGGATCTTTCCAAGTGAGTCAGTTCTTTGCATCAGGAGGCCAAAGTATTGAAGTTTCAGCTTCATTATCAGTCATTCCAATGAATATTCAAGACTGATTTCCTTTAGGATGAACTGGTTGGATCTCCTTGCAGTCCAAGTGAATGTCAGGAGTCTTCTCCAACACCACAGTTCAAAAGCATCAGTTCTTCAGTGCTCAGTTTTCTTTATAGTCCAACTCACATCCAAACATGACTACTGGAAAAACCATAGCTTTGACTAGATGGACCTTTACTGGCAAAGTAAGGTCTCTGTTTTTCAATATGTTGTCTAGTTTGGGACTTCCCTGGTAGCTCAGACAGTAAAGCATCTATTTACAATGTGGGAGACCTGGGTTCGATTCCTGGGTCAGGAAGATCCCCTGGAGAAGGAAATGGCAGTCCACACAAGCACTATTGCCTGGAAAATCCCATGGACAGAGGAGCCTGGTAGGCTACAGTTCATGGGGTCACAAAGAGTCAGATACGACTGAGCGACTTCACTTTCACTTTCAGGTTGGCATTAGCTTTTCTTCCAAGGAGTAAGCATCTTTTAATTTCACGGCTTCAGTCACCATCTGCAGTGATTTTGGAGCCCCCAAAAATAAAGACTGTCACTGTTTCCATTCTTACCATATCTATTTGCCATGAAGCGGTGGGACCAGATGCCATGATCTTAGTTTTCTGAATGTTGAACTTTAAGCCAACATTTTCACTCTCCTCTTTCACTTTCAAGACACTCTTTAGTTCTTCTTTGCTTTCTGCCATAAGGGTGGTGTCATCTGCATATCTGAGGTTATTGATATTTCTCCTGGCAGTCTTGATTCCAGCTTATGCTTCATCCAGCCCAGCATTTTGCAAGATGTACTCTGCATATAAGTTAAAAAAGCAGGGTCACAATATACAGCTTGATGTACTCCTTTTCCTATTTGGGACCAGTCTGTTGTTCCATGTCCAATTCTAACTGTTGCTTCCTGACCTGCATACAGATTTCTCAGGAGGCAGCTCATGTGGTCTGATACTCTCATCTCTTGAAGAATTTTCCACAGTTTGCTGTGATCCACACAGTCAAAGGTGTTGTTATAGTCTATAAAGCAGAAGCAGATGCTTTTCAAAACTCTTACTTTTTCTATGATCCAATGGATGTTGGCGATTTGATCTCTGGTTCCTCTGCATTTTCTAAATCCAGCTTGAACATCTGGAAGTTTATGGTTCACATATTGTTGAAGTCTGACTTGGAGAATTTTGAGCATTACTTTGCTAGTGTGTGAGATGGGTGCAATTGTGTAATAGTTTGAACATTCTTGGGCATTGCTTTTCTTTGGGGTTAGAATGAAAACTGACTTTTTCCAGTCCTGTGGCCACTGCTGAGTTTTTCAAATTTGCTGGCATATTGAGTGCAGCATTTTCATAGCATCATTTTCTAGATTTGAAATAGCTCAACTGGAATTCCATTGTCTCCACTAGCTTTGTTCATAGTGATGCTTCCTAAGGCCCACTTGACTTCACATTCCAGGATGTCTGGCTCTAAGTGAGTGGACATCATCATAGTTATCTGGGTCATGAAGTCCTTTTGTGTATCAGTCTTCCATGTATTCTTTCCATCTCTTCTTTATATCTTCTGCTTCTGTTCGGTCCATACATTTTCTGTCCTTATTGTGCCCATCTTTGCATGACGTGTTCCCTTGGAATGTCTGATTTTCTTGAAGGGATCTCTAGTCTTTCACATTGTGTGGTTTTCCTCTATTTTTTGCACTAATCACTTAGGCTTTCTTATCTCTCCTAGCTATTCTTTGGAACTCGGCATTCATATGGGTATATCTTTCCTCTTATCCATTGCATTTAGCTTCTCTTCTTTTCTAAGCTATAGGTAAGGCCTCCTCAGACTACCATTTTGCCTTTTTGCATTTATTTTTCTTGGGGATGGTCTTGATCACTGCCTCCTGTACAATGTCACGAACCTCCAACCATAATTCTTCAGGCATTCTGTCTATCAGATCTAATCCCTTGAATCTATTTGTCACTTCCACTGTATACTCATAAGGAATTTGATATAGATGATACCTGAATGGTCTAGTGGTTTTCTGTACTTTCTTCAATTTAAGTCTGAACTTGGCAATAAGGAGTTCATGATCTAAGCCACAGTCAGCTCCTGGTCTTATTTTTGCTGACCGTATAGAGCTTCTCCATCTTTGGCTGCAAAGAATATAATCAAGCTGATTTTGGTATTGACCATCTGGTGATGTCCACGTGTAGAGTCTTCTCGTGTTGTTGGAAGAGAGTGTTTGCTATGGCCAGTGCATTTTTTTGACAAAATTCTGTTAAT
The DNA here is from genome assembly GCF_042477335.2 of Ovis canadensis. Taxonomy (NCBI): domain Eukaryota; kingdom Metazoa; phylum Chordata; class Mammalia; order Artiodactyla; family Bovidae; genus Ovis; species Ovis canadensis. Next base: position 36,377,916 of record NC_091250.1, on the reverse strand, counting down.
CTTTCACCTGCTTCATTCTGTACTCCAAGGCCAAATTTGCCTGTTACTCCGGGTATTTCTTAACCTCCTACTTTTGCATTTCAGTCCCCTATAATGAAAAGGACATCTTTTTTGGGTGTTAGTTCTAAAGGTCTTGTAGGTCTTCATAGAACTGTGCAGCTTCTTTAGCATTATTGGTCAGGGCATATGCTTGCATCACTGTGATATTGAATGGTTTGCCTTGGAAATGAACAGAGATCATTCTGTCATTTTTGAGATTGCATCCAAGTATTGCATTTTGGATTCTTTTGTTGACTATGATGGCTACTCCATTTCTTCTAAGGGATTCTTGCCCACAGTAGTAGATATAATGGTCATCTGAGTTAAGTTCACCCATTCCAGTCCATTTTAGTTCGTGGTTCCTAAAATGTTAATATTCACTATTGCCATCTCTTGTTTGACCACTTTCAATTTGGCTTGATTCATGGACCTAACATTACAGTCGGAGAAGGCAATGGCACCCCACTCCAGTACTCTTGCCTGGAAAATCCCACGGATGGAGGAGCCTGGTAGGCTGCAGTCCATGGGATTGCGAAGAGTCAGACATGACTGAGCAACTTCACTTTCCCTTTTCACTTTCACGCACTGGAGAAGGAAATGGCAACCCACTCCAGTGTTCTCGCCTGGAGAGTCCCAAGGATGGGGGAGCCTGGTGAGCTGCCGTCTATGGGGTTACACAGAGTTGGACACGACTGAAGCAACTTAGCAGCAGTAGCGGCAGCAACATTACAGTTTCCTATGCAATATTGTTCTTTACAGCATCAGACTTTACTTCCATCACCAGTCACATCCACAGCTGGGTGTTGTTTTTGCTTTGGTGCTGTCTCTTCATTCTTTCTGGAGTAAGGGTATATGAGATGGCAGAGTAGAAGGATGAGCATTCATCTCCTTGGAGAACACCACAACCCATTGCTGAACAACCATCAATAGGAGAATGTTCGATCCCACCAGAAAAAGATACCCCACATCTAAGGGCAAAAGAGAAGCCCCAGCAAGATGGTAGGAGGGGTGAAATTACATTTAGAATCAAACCCCATACCCTCCAGAGATGCTCGGAGGGCTCAAATACATCTTGTGCATACCAGGACCCAGACACCCCACAGAGGTTGAGCCAGAACCATGTTTGCATGTCTCCTGAAGAGGTATGGATCAGCAGTGGCCTGCCGCAGGGGCAGGTGCTCTGGGTGCAGCAGACCTGGATATGACATAAGCCCTCCTGGAGGAGTTGCCATTAAGCCCACCATAGAGCCACCAGAACTTACACAGCACTGTGGAAACAGACTCTTGGAGGGCACAAACAAAATCTTGTGTGCACTAGGACTCAGGAGAAAGGAGCAGTCACCACACAAGATATTGACCCAGACTTTCCTGTGAGTGTCCAGGAGTCTCTGGCAGAGGTGTGGGTCAGCAGTGGCCTGCTGCAGGATTGGGAGTACTGAGTAGGGCAGTGCATGCGTGAAACCTTTTGAAGGAGGCTACCATTATCTTCATTACTTCTACCATAATTTGGCCTCAGGTCAAACAACAGAGAGGGAACACAGCCAGGCCTACCAACAGAAAATTGGATTAAAGATTTACTGATCATGGCACCACCTATCAGAACAAGACCCAGTTTCCCCCACATTCACTCTCTCCCAACAGGAAATTTCCATAAGGCTCTTATCCTTATCCATCAGAGGGCAGACAGAATGAAAACCACAGTCACAGAAAACTAGCCAAACTGATCACATGGACCACAGCCTTGTCTAACTCAATGAAACTATGAGCCATGTCGTGTAAGGCCACCCAAGATGGACAGGTCATGGTGGAGAGTTCTGACAACACGTGGTCCTCTGGAGAAGGGAATGGCAAGCCACGTCAGTATTCTTGCCTTAAGAGCCTCATGAACAGTATGAAAAGGCAAAAAGATAGGACACTGAAAGATAAACTTCCCAGGTTGGTAGGTGCCCAAAATACTACTGGAACTACCATATGATCCAGCAATTCCAGTTCTAGTTTTATTTGAAGAAATCAAAACACTAATTCAAAATGTTATACTCACTCCCATGTTCACTGCACCATTATTTATAACAGCCAAGACATGGAAACAACCCAAGAGTCCATCAGTGGATGAACGCATGTGCGATAGTAGCTCAGTCATGTCTAACTCTTTGTGACCCTATGGACTGCAGCCCACCAAGCTCTGCTGTCCATGGAATTCTCCAGGCAAGAATACTGGAGTGGGTTGCCATTTCTTTTCCAGGGGGATCTTCTCAACCCAGGGATCAAACCCAGGTCTCCTGTATTGCAGGTAGATGCTTTACTCTCTGAGACACCAGGGAACACCAATGGATGAATAGATAAAGAAACTGTGAGATATATACATACACACACACTCACACACACACACATATATATACACGCATATGAATACCACTTTGTATAAAAAAAGAATTAACTATTGCCATTTGTAACAGATGAATCACCGCTGATGGCTTTATACTAAGTGAATGAAGTCAGACAGTAAAAGATAAATACTACATGATCACACTTGTCTGTGGAATCTTTAAAAAAAAAATCAAGCTTATAGATACAGAGAACAGGTGGTTGCCTGAGGCCAGAGGTGGGGGTGCGAAGTGGATGAAATGGGAGAAGAGAGGCAAAAGGTACAAACTTCCAGTTATAAAACATATTGTTGGGAAGTACTGTATACCATGGTGCCTATAGTTAAAAATACTGTATTGTACGTTTGAAACTTGCTAAGAGAATAGATCTTGAAAGTTTTCATCTCAGGAAAAGGAAAATGCGTTAACTGTATGATGATGGATGTTAACTAGACATTGTGGTCATTTTACAATATACACATATATTAAGTCATTATGTCATACAGCTAATATAATGGAACTAGCAGAATGCTATATGTCAGCTATATTCCAATAAAAAACAGAATGGAGGGAATGGAAAAAATGAGATCTCTAGTAGTTTGTCTCTAAGATTCCTTCAAGTGTTTTTATCTGTACTTTTCTTTTAATTTAATGTGATTTTTTTTTTCAGAATTTAGAGCTTGTGATTTCATTCTGTTTTCATATTGATGACTTAATCCTGTGTGGATCTGCTCACTGCAGGAAGCATTAGATTCCTAGATTCATATTTTAAATTTACTTCAATTGCATTATATATATACATATATATAAATATATGTATATATATATATAAATTAGACCAAGGTTTGTCATTCTCTGAAGTATAAATAGTACAATGGCAAAGCAGCTCTTTCCTTAATTTGCATGTAATTTAAGCAGAAGACTAAAAAAATTACAATAAACTGGAGGTTATGCCATAAATAAGCACACAGTGTAGTAGAAACACTGAGAGTTGGCATCAAGCTCAAATTTGGGGATTACAGATAAGGAAAGGCTTCTGGAGAAGATAACACCTAAGTTGAGTTTTAAAGAAGAGAACCAGTAAAGGGAAATGTCAGAAAGGCATTGTAGTCAAGAGAACAGATACAGGAAAGAATCGATTATTGAGAGCAGAGCTTTACAGCAATGCTGATTAAGAGTTTACGAAAATTATACTCCACTGTGCTACGTGCTGTGCTTAGTCACTCAGTCATGTCTGGCTCTTTGTGACCCCATGGACTGTAGCCCTCCAGGCTCCTCTGTCCATGGGGATTCTCCAGGCAAGAATACTGGAGTGGGTTGCCATGCCCTCCTCCAGGGATCTTCCCAACCCAGGGATCAAACCCAGGTCTCCTTCATTGCAGGTGAATTCTTTACCATGGTTTCTTTACTAGCTGAGCCACAAGCCCTCTGAGCAACCAGCGAAGACTTATAGTCCACTTGAGTAGAGTCTAAAACCGATAGCCCTCTGAAAACAACAATTTCCACTCCCTAGTGAAAAAGTTGGAGAAGGCAATGGCACCCCACTCCAGTACTCTTGCCTGGAAAATCCCATGGACGGAGGGGCCTGGTAGGCTGCAGTCCATGGGGTCGCTAAGAGTCAGGCACGACTGAGCAACTTCACTTTCACTTTTCACTTTTATGCATTGGAGAAGGAAATGGCAACCCACCCCAGTGTTCTTGCCTGGAGAATCCCAGGGACAGAGGAGCCTACTGGGTTGCCATCTATGGGGTCGCACAGAGTTGGACACGACTGAAGCGACTCAGCAGCAGCAGTGAAAAAGTATTTTTAGAAAATAAAGGCATTTGAGATAACTGAATTTCAGTAAACATTTGATATTAATATGCATGAATTATTCTCAAGATAAAAATATTGATATATATGTAATATGTTTGTACAATAACCTACACATTTTATATTAACCCTTGATTGATTGATTGAAGTTGCTCAGTCATGTCCAACTCTTTGCAGCTCCAAGGATGATAGCTTGCCAGATTCCTCCGTCCATGAGACTTTTCCAGGCAAGAATCCTGGAGTGGTTTGCTTCTCCAGGGGATCTTCCCAACCCAGGGATCAAACCCGATCTCCCACACTGCAGACAGACTATATTAACCCTATAAATCATTATATCAATATTAACTTTAGCAATATAATATCCTTTAAATTTTCTTTACTTTTCTTTTTTGTTATAGATTATATATGTACATCATAAGAAAGAATATTCTATGAAATTTGTTTCACTCACTGTCTCTCAAAATCTCTACAAATACTGACAGTTTCTTTGTATCCTTCCAAAGCTAGTATGTCTATCACAAACACAAAATTGGTAATCTTTAAGAATATTAAAAAAAGTTTAAAAGTATTTAAGAATATATCTTAGAGAGTTCTCCAGACTACTTCAATATTTTTTCTCTGTTAATGTTTTTAACTTTTTATTTTGAACTAATTCTAGACTTACAGAAAGGTTGCAAAAAACATGAATTTCCTTATATCACTCGCTATGTTTTCTAAAATGTTAACATCTAATATAAGTATGGTATAATTATCAAAAACAGGATATAAGCACTGTTGTAATATTATTACTTAAGCCAAGATCTTATTCTAATTTCAACAAATTTTTGGCTAATGACTTTTCTTTCTTACATGATCCAATCCAGGATCCCATGATATATTTAGTCATTATTTCCTCTTGGTCTACCAGTCTGTAAGAGTTCCTCAGTCTTTCCTTGTCTTTCATGAACTTGCTACTTCAGCAGTACTAATAAGTTATTTTGTAGAATTTCCTGCAATATGGTTTTATCTAATGTTTCTTCATAATTAGAATGAGATTGTACATTTCCATATATATGCCACAGAAATGATGCATCAGAAATTATTTATTCCAGGACCATGACAGGAAAAATACAAGGTAAACCTGGACTATCTGGTGATGTAGGAAGGTAATAAAATGCTCTAAAAGGTGAGAGTTTTCTGAAAGGACACAAGAGCCAACAGGATTAACAATCTAACGTCCAATGGCCCTAATGACCAAAAGATCAAAGAGCAACAAAATGAAACAATGGTATTGGATTATAACCTATAGAATAAATTAAATATTCATAAGTATATAGTGATATAAAACAATAACTGAGTGAATAAATAAATAGGGAGAGGAATAGCTCTTAAAATACAAGTTCCACTTAGTGAATCCGGAGAAACAGAGAATCAACATTAGGCAAACGCTATAGTAACAATTATTACTGATCCACCAACAAATCCAAAAATTAGTGGGCAGAAGTATGAGAAAGGAATCGCCTAGTCTCAAACTATCTCCCCTATTAACTATAAAAATATATATATATTAACTTTGCAGTGGAGAAATTTGATACATACTAACTTAACCATATGATCATGGTACCCATTATTTGTCATATGATAGATGAGCTATTTGGTGTGATGCATGGAGAAGGATAAAGATCATAATTTAATCTTTAATAAATAAGTTTTAAAATACATATTTATGGGATTTAAATTTTTAATATTAAAAATTTTAATGTACAACAATAAAATCTACACTTACAGTAATAGTCTATTTTATGATTTTCAACATGTGTAAGCATGTATTAAATTTCCAGAAATGAAATTGCTAGATCAAAATATATAAGTAATCTGTTATGTTAACATCTATAACTATATTACCCTCCATGCCGCTTATGCCAATTTATACTCAATCAAATATTTGTACTACAGTCTAAACAATAGAATGTGCTACTAAACATTCTAGTATATTTAAACATCTACAAATGTTATGGGTAATACATAGTATTTTAGTTTGGTTTTAAGCTTCTCTTTATGTATGTTCTTGGGTTATTTGTACTTTTCTACCTATGAATCATGGAGAAGGAAATAGCAACCCACTACAGTACTCTTGCCTGGAGAAGCCCATGGACAGAGGAGCCTAGCAGGCTATAGTCCACGGTGTCACAACAGTCAGACACAACTTGGTGTTGAAACCACCACCACCGCCTATGAATCATATTTTCATATCCATTATCCTTTTCTTAGTGGAGTAATCAGTCTTTCTTATTTTTATTAATTTCTAGGAGCTCTTTTCCTCCATTTCTTTGCATTGATCACTGAAGAAGGCTTTCTTATCTCTTCTTGCTTTTCTTTGGAACTCTGCATTCAAATGCTTATATCTTTCCTTTTCTCCTTTGTTTTTCACCTCTCTTCTTTTCACAACTATTTGTAAGGCCTCCCTGGACAGCCATTTTGCTTTTTAGCATTTCTTTTCCATGGGGATGGTCTTGATCCCTGTCTCCTGTACAATGTCACTAACCTCATTCCATAGTTCATCAGGCACTCTATCTATCAGATCTAGGCCCTTAAATCTATTTCTCACTTCCACTGTATAATCATAAGGGATTTGATTGAGGTCATACCTGAATGGTCTAGCGGTTTTCCCTACTTTCTTCAATTTGAGTCTGAATTTGGTAATAAGGTGTTCATGATCTGAGCCACAGTCAGCTCCTGGTCTTGTTTTTGTTAACTGTATAGAGCTTTTCCATCTTTGACTGCAAAGAAAATAATCAATCAGAAGAGGAATTTAAAAGCCTCTTGATGAAAGGGAAAGTGGAGAGTGAAAAAGATGGCTTAAAGCTCAACATTCAGAAAATGAAGATCATGGCATCCGGTCCCATCACTTCATGGGAAATAGATGGGGAAACAGTGGAAACAATGTCAGACTTCATTTTGGGGGGCTCCAAAATCACTGCAGATGGTGATTGCAGCCATGAAATTAAAAGACGCTTACTCCTTGGAAGAAAAGTTATGAGCAACCTAGATAGCATATTCAAAAGCAGAGACATTACTTTGCCGACTAAGGTCCGTCTACTCAAGGATATGGTTTTTCCTGTGGTCATGTATGGACGTGAGAGTTGGACTGTGAAGAAGGCTGAGCGCTGAAGAATTGATGCTTTTGAACTGTGGTGTTGGAGAAGACTCTTGAGAGTCCCTTGGACTGCAAGGAGATCCAACCAGTCCATTCTGAAGGAGATCAGCCCTGGGATTTCTTTGGAAGGAATGATGCTGAAGCTGAAGCTAAAATACTTTGGCCACCTCATGTGAAGAGTTGACTCATTGGAAAAGACTTTGATGCTGGGAGGGATTGGGGGCAGGAGGAGAAGGGGACGACCGAGGATGAGATGGCTGGATGGCATCACTGACTCGATGGACGTGAGTCTGTGTGAACTCCGGGAGTTGGTGATGGACAGGGTGGCCTGGCGTGCTGCAATTCATGGGGTTGCAAAGAGTTGGACACGACTGAGCGACTGAACTGAACTGAACTGAGAAGCTCTTTATGTATTAGGCTAATAAACCTCTCATCTGTAATATGACTGGCAAATATTTTAAAAAGCACATATTCTGAGGAGTAAGTTCTATTAGTGTGTTATCATTGTCATTAGCAGTGATTTTCCAACTACTTTTATTCTCATAATTAGAACCAGTGTATGTTACTGTATATTTTAAAAGTGATAAAATATCAAATATTTTAAAGATTAGCAGCTTCCATTTTCTCTACATTATTTCTTCTAATAAATTTAGATTTTAGGCATGATACATAGAAGTTTTGCTCTCTATTGGTCAAAAAAAACATATGTAATCAGGACTTCATCAAATGAAGCTTCATAGGATTGTAGACCTAGCATATTATTTTTAAGAGCTAGCATTTTTCTAAATTGAATATGAAACTAGAGATTTTGGCAAAAAATAGTTATTGTCTTTTCCACAGTTGTAAAATCGAGTTTATTTAACTCTACCTCAGGTTATCCTATGATATTCAATATATCAATGAGAAAACACTGATAAACAACAAAAAATTAAATTGTAATTTATTATAGTAATTCTGGTACAATGTCAATTAAATACTGATCTCCATAACTGTATCTCTAGGCAGCAAAGAATGAGCTGCTCTTTGAACCCAACATATCTACAATGAGGGCTCCTGTGCCAAACACGGATTGTCATTGCCTCTCCCTTCAGTTTTCCCTTTATTGATAAATGTGATAAATATACATAGAGAGAGAAAGAAAAGAGAAGGGCAGGAGAGAAGAGAAGGGGGGAGAAAATTTTATATGACTATCTAAAGCTGTGGTTTCCAATCATTTTTGATTACATACCCGCATTAGCAAAAAGTTTTCAGCTTGCATCTCCAATATAAAGTTTATAAAATTATATATTAATAACATTTTATAGAATGTTAATACAATAGACTCCCTTTCTTCAGCTCCTGATAAATAATGAGAAGTTTGATATTCTCTCATCTCTAGTGAATCCTCTTCCATATACTCTAGAGGATAAACATCATACATGGAAAGAGTTGTAATAGAGAACAACTGTAATAGAGAACAGGTCCTTTCATAAAATCCAGTCTGTAACAGCAGAAACATACAATCTACTTGGAACTCATGAACAGAACAAGAAAATAGCATATAATCAAAAGTGAGAGATCAATTTTTTTTCTTTAAGACTGACAGAATTAAAGAGGTTTAAAGATGCTCAAGGTGTTTAGCAAAGTGTTCACAGGTAAGATGAGTTTCAAACTAAGCTTTGAATGAGAATAGATAGAATAAAGGCAAGAGAAAAACTAAGCAGATTTTACTGAATTGAAAGTTTCTGAATATGTTTTTGTACTATACACACTAGAGTGACAAGGGTTAAGGAGAGAAATGGGAACAAGGTGGCATACACATGAGGCTAGCCTGATGGTATGAAAGTATAAGTGACCAACCTCCCTTTATGTCTACAACACCTGCATATGGTGCTAAGTACTGGCACAAATGAAATTAAAAGATGCTTTACTCCTTGGAAGGAAAGTTATGACCAACCTAGATAGCATGTTGAAAAGCAGAGACGTTACTTTGCCAACAAAGGTCCATCTAGTCAAGGCTATGGTTTTTCCAGTGGTCACGTATGGATGTGAGAGTTGAACTGTGAAGAAGGCTGAGTGCCGAAGAATTGATGCTTTTGAACTGTGATGTTGGAGAAGACTCTTGAGAGTCCCTTGGACTGCAAGGAGATCCAGCCAGTCCATTCTAAAGGAGATCAGTCCTGGATGTTCATTGGAAGGACTGATGCTGAAGCTGAAACTCCAATACTTTGGCCACCTCATGCGAAGAGTTGACTCATTGGAAAAGCCTCTGATGCTGGGAGGATTGGGGGCAGGAGGAGCAGGGAATGAGAGAGGATGAGATGGCTGGATGGCATCACGGACTCGATAGACGTGAGTCTGAGTGAACTCCGGGAGTCGGTGATGGACAGGGAGGCCTGGTGTGCTGCGATTCACGGGGTCACAAAGAGTCAGACACGACTGAGCGACTGAACTGAACTGAACTGGCACAAATAAAGTCCTAAAAAGCAGGCTTCTGACTCTTCCATGTGTGTTAAAATCACCTGGACATATCACTTGGTAAAGTGACATATAATCACTTTATAAAGTATAAAATCACTCGGTATAAGGCAGATTCTGAGAGTAGATTGAGGTGGGGTGTGAGATTCAGTGTTGCTAAGAAGATCGTAGGTGATGACAATAATGCTGGTCCACGGACCACATTTTGAGGAAGAGTCCATAGAGGTCAAATCCCCCACAGGCCTTATTGTGTGACTTTTATTTTGGTAGGATTTCAAAGTTACAGAAAAATGTCAAGGGTATATACTATCACCATCCCTTATCCCTGTTGATGGTAACTGTGATTATGGAGCTGAAGTAATGTTCCTCAGGTTTCTTCCCTGTCAAGTTACTCTTTTTGCCCTTTCTCCATAACTCTACCCTTTGGAAGGATGTCTCTCTTTTCAGCTCATACGTTAGGAATGAAGAGTTGTTCTCTACTTCAGAGGATGAAGTATGTACAAAATTATCTGAAATCATCAGGCACATTAATTTGTCCCATTTATGTATTTATTTCATCATTTGCTTATAGCAGTAAAGACCTACGGATATTCATTTTGTATTTTGAATTATAACCCACACTACTGTTTTATCTTGTTGAACTTGTTTGGGCTTTTGCCATTAAGAGCTCTTTCAGTTGGCTTACATTTCCCTCTAACATAATTTTATCATTGTTCGCTTCTGCTTTTAAATGTTTCCTTCTTTTCTGGCACTATAAGATTCTCCAGGCTCATCTTCTATATTCCTTGCCCCAGTTCTAGAACCTGCTATTTCACAAAGGAGACTTGGTTTCTTCTTTTAGAAAATAGTATCAGAAACCCATATCTTGGTACTAGATGTGCTTATCTGCATAGCTGAGGTTGTTGATATTTCTCCTGGAAATCTTGATTCCAGATTGTGCTTCATCCAGCCTGGCATTTCACATGATATATTCTGCATAAAAATTAAATAAGCAGGGTGACAATACACAGCCTTGTCATACTCCTTTCCCAGTTTGGAATGTCAATTGTTCCATGTCCAGTTGTAACTGTTATTCTTGACCTGCATACAAGTTTCTCAAGAGGCAGATTAGGTGGTCTGGTATTCCCATCTCTTGAAGAATTTTCCACAGTTTGTGGTGATTCACACAATCAAAGACTTTAGCATAATCAATGAAACAGAAGTAGATGTTTTACTGGAACTCCCTTGCTTTCTCCATAATCCAATGAATGTTGGCAATTGCATCTCTGATTCCTCTGCCTCTCCAAAGCCTGGCTTATACATCTGCAAGTTCTCAGTTCACCTACTGCTGAAGACTAGCTTGAAGGATTTTGAGCATAACCTTACTAGCATGTTGAAAGGAGCACAACTGTATGCTAGTTTGAGCATTCTTTGGCATTGCCTTTCTTTGGGATTGCAATGAAAACTGACTTTTTCCCATCCTGTAGCTACTGCTGGGCTTTCCAGATTTGCTGGCATATTGAGTGCAGCACTTTAACAGCAACATCTTTTAGGACTTTCAACAGCTTAGTTGGAATTCCATCACCTCTACTAGCTTTGTTCATATTAATGCTTCCTAAGGCCTACTGGACTTCACGCTGCAGAATGTCTAACTCTAGATGAGTAACCACGTCACCGTCATTATCCAAGTCATTAACCTTTCTTTGTACAGTTCTTCTGGGTATACTTGCCACCTCTTCTTAATCTCTTTTGTTCCTGTTAGGTCCTTGCCATTTCTATCCTTTGTTGTACCCATCCTTGTATGAAATATTCCCTGGATATCTCCAATTTTCTTGCAGAGAACTCTAGTCTTTCACATTTTATTGTTTTCCTCTCTCTTTTTTTTTTTTTTGCATTATTCATTTAAGAAGGCCTTCTTGTCTTTCTTTGATATTCTCTGGAACTCTGCATTCAGCTGGATCTATCTTTCCCTTTCTCTCTTCCCTTTTACTTTTCTTCTTTCCTCAGCTATGTGTAAAGCCTCCTCAGGCAACCACTTTGCTTTTTGCATTTCTTTTTCTTTGGGATGGTTTTGGTCACCACCCTCTTGTAGAGTGTTACAAACTTCCATCCATAGTTCTTCAGGCACTCTGTCTACCAGATCTAATCCCCTGAATCTATTTGTCATCTCCACTGTATAAGCGTAAGGGACTTGATATAGGTCATACCTGAATGGCCAAGTGGTTTTCCCTACAGTTTTCAATTAAATACAAAATATTTCAGTTCAGTTGCTTCGTCGTGTCCGACTCTTTGCAACCCCATGAATTGCAGCACGCCAGGCCTCCCTGTCCATCACCAACTCCCAGAGTTCATACAGACTCACGTCTATCGAGTCAGTGATGCCATCCAGCCATCTCATACTCGGTCGTCCCCTTCTCCTCCTGCCCCCAATCCCTCCCAGCATCAGAGTCTTTTCCAATGAGTCAACTCTTCGCATGAGGTGGCCAAAGTATTTTAGCTTCAGCTTCAGCATCATTCCTTCCAAAGAAATCCCAGGACTGATCTCCTTCAGAATGGACTGGCTGGATCTCCTTGCAGTCCAAGGGACTCTCAAGAGTCTTCTCCAACACCACAGTTCAAAAGCATCAATTCTTTGGCACTCAGCCTTCTTCACAGTCCAACTCTCACATCCATACATGACTACTGGAAAAACTATAGCCTTGACTAGGTGGACCTTTGTTGGCAAACTAATGTCTCTACTTTTCAATATGCTATCTAGGTTGGTCATAACTATTCTTCCAAGGAGTAAGCATCTTTTAATTTCATGGCTGCAATCACCATCTGCAGTGATTTTGGAGCCCCCCAAAATAAAGTCTGACATTGTTTCCACTGTTTCCCCATCTATTTCCCATGAAGTGATGGGACCAGATACCATGATCTTTGTTTTCTGAATGTTGAGCTTTAAACCAACTTTTTCACTCTCCTCTTTCCCTTTCATCAAGAGGCTTTTTAGTTCCTCTTCACTTTCTGCCATAAGGGTGGTGTCATCTGCATATCTGAGGTTTTTTATATTTCTCCTGGCAATCTTGATTCCAGCTTGTGCTTCTTCCAGCCCAGTGTTTCTCATGATGTACTCTGCGTATAAGTTAAATAAGCAGAGTGACAATATACAGCCTTGACATACTCCTTTTCCTATTTGGAACCAGTCTATTGTTCCATGTCAAAATACTTGGTACATCTCAAAATTTCAAGACCATCAAAAACAAAAAAAGTCTGTGAAACTCTCCCAGGCACATGGATTATTCCCTTGCTTGTAGACTTCTCTCCTTGCTTGTCTGTAACTCCTCACTCCAATAGTGAGAAACCTGATTCCACCACCAACCATCAACTTAGGTAACTGTTAAATTTAGCATACATGTATAGGGGTTTAAATTTGTTAAACCACACCCCCAAGGGAAAGAGCCTTATCAACTGGATTTCATGTTTATTACATCCCTTTCTTTAGGTTTACAATCTCTGCTCATTTCCAAAGGTGGCTTGGTAAGCACCTTTTCCCCCATCCCTTTCAGAAAAGATGCTTCGTTTATTTGTAAAGTTGTTAAATTCTTTTTTTTCCACTTGTGTTAGATTGTGAGATCCTTTAGCATACTAAGTGATTTCCCACTGCATTATGATTTAATTTTTAATCTCTTATCTTTACTATTGTCTTTCTTCCTCCTGCTTTGGGTTTAGTTTACTTTTCTCTTTTGATTTTGTTAAGGTGGAAGTTTAGGTTATTGATTTTTAGATCTTTATTCTTTTCTAATATGCACACTTCATGTTATAGCTTTTCCTCTAAGTACAATTTTCACTGCATCACACAAATTTTGCTAAGTCATATGTTCACATTTTGTTGATATGTCTTGATAATTTTTCTTGGACATTTGTGTTATTTAGAAGTGTGTAGTTTAATACTCCAGTACTCTTGCCTGGACAATCCCACGGATGGAGGAACCTGGTAGGCTGCAGTCCATGGGGTCGCAAAGAGTCAGACATGACAGAGCGATTTCAATTTCACTGTTCACTTTCATACATTGGAGAAGGAAATAGCAACCCACTCCAGTGCTCTTGCCTGGATAATCCCAGGGACGGGGGAGCCTGGTGGGCTGCCATCTATGGGGTCACACAGAGTTGGATGACTGAAGTGACTTAGCAGCAGCAGCAGCAGTTTAATACTCAAACATTTGGGATTTCCAATAAATCTTTCTGTTAATAATTTCTAGTTTAATTCCACTATGGTTAGAAACTTTACTTCATATGATTTATGCTGTTTTAAAGTAGTTAAAACATGTTTGATGACCCAGAATGGTCTTTAGTGGTGCTATACCTCACACCACTGAGCTCTCAAATAATGTCAACAGCACTTTTCTCTAGACTTTTGTTCAGTTCAGTTGCTCAGTCGTGTCCGACTCTGCGACTCCATGAATCACAGCATGCCAGGCCTCCTTGTCCATCACCAACTCCCAGAGTTCATGCAGACTCACGTCCATCAAGTCAGTGATGCCATCCAGCCATCTCATCCTCGGTCGTCCCCTTCTCCTCCTGCCCCCAATCCCTCCCAGCATCAGAGTCTTTTCCAATGAGTCAACTCTTTGCATGAGGTGGCCAAAGTACTGGAGTTTCAGCTTTAGCATCATTCCTTCCAAAGAAATCCCAGGGCTGATCTCCTTCAGAATGGACTGGTTGGATCTCCTTGCAGTCCAAGGGACTCTCAAGAGTCTTCTCCAACACCACAGTTCAAAGGCATCAATTCTTTGGCGCTCAGCCTTCTTCACAGTCCAACTCTCACACCCATACATGACCACTGGAAAAACCATAGCCTTGACTAGACGGACCTTAGTTGGCAAAGTAATGTCTCTGCTTTTGAATATGCTATCTAGGTTGGTCATAACTTTTCTTCCAAGGAATAAGCGTCTTTTAATTTCCTGGCTGCAGTCACCATCTACAGTGATTTTGGAGCCCCCCAAAATAAAGTCTGACACTGTTTCCACTGTTTCCCCATCTATTTCTCATGAAGTGATGGGACAGGATGCCATGATCTTCGTTTTCTGAATGTTGAGCTTTAAGCCAACTTTTTCACTCTCCTCTTTCACTTTCATCAAGAGGCTTTTTAGTTCCTCTTCACTTTCTGCCATAAGGGTGGTATCATCTGCATATCTGGGGTTATTGATATTTCTCCCAGAAATCTTGATTCCAGCTTGTGCTTCTTCCAGCCCAGTGTTTCTTATGATGTACTCTGCATAGAAGTTAAATAAGCAGGGTGACAATATACAGCCTTGACGTACTCCTTTTCCTATTTGGAACCAGTCTGTTATTCCATGTCCAGTTCTAACTGTTGCCTCCTGACCTGCATACAGATTTCTCAAGAGGCAGGTCAGGTGGTCTAGTATTCCCATCTCTCTCAGAATTTTCCAGTTTATTGTGATCCACACAGTCAAAGGCTTTGGCATAGTCAATAAAGTAGAAATAGATGTTTTTCTGGAACTCTTTTGTTAAGATAAATACGCTCTCCTTATTTAGATCACTATTCATTAGATATCTAACTACTTGCAGCTAAATGGATTCCTAACTAATATATTACTACTACTTAACAGATTTGGTTTAAACATCAACTATATCATAGCATCCGTTCCCATCACTTCATGGGAAATAGATGGGGCAACAGTGGAAACAGTCTCAGACTTTATATTTGGGGCCTCCAAAATCACTGCAGACGGTGACTGCAGCCATGAAATTAAAGGACGCTTACTCCTTGGAAGAAAAGTTATAATCAACCTAGATAGCATATTCAAAAGCAGAGACATTACTTTGCCGACTAAGGTCCGTCTAGTCAAGGATATGGTTTTTCCTGTGGTCATGTATGGACGTGAGAGTTGGACTGTGAAGAAGGCTGAGCACCGAAGAATTGATGCTTTTGAACTGCGGTGTTGGAGAAGACTCTTGAGAGTCCCTTGGACTGCAAGGAGATCCAACCAGTCCATCCTGAAGGAGATCAGCCCTGGGATTTCTTTGGAAGGAATGATGCTAAAGCTGAAACTCCAGTACTTTGGCCACCTCATGCGAAGAGTTAACTCATTGGAAAAGACTCTGATGCTGGGAGGGATTGGGGGCAGGAGGAGAAGGGGACGACCGAGGATGAGATGGCTGGATGGCATCACTGACTCGATAGACGTGAGTCTGTATGAACTCTGGGAGTTGGTGATGGACAGGGAGGCCTGGCGTGCTGCAATTCATGGGGTTGCAAAGAGTTGGACACGACTGAGTGACTGAACTGAACTGTGATAGTTCAGTGTGGCTCACAGTGTGTTACATAGTAAACAATAAATGTATTCTCTAACTTTCACTTATTTATGACCTTTCTTCCAAAATTATTTGAGATGGCTTACACAAACACACATTCAACAGAATTCCAAAGAAAAAAATTACTGAAAAAAAAAGGTAGAATTAGTAAAGTTAAGACACAAAGCACATTCCTAGAGATATATAAAACTGCCACTGGCAGTTCCCAAATTTGATTCGAGTTTCCTAGATGATAAAGTAGAAAAGGAAACAAGTCACCTGATATTAAAAGCCAAGATAGAATTTTTTGCTCAAGATCAATAATAGTACAATGTAAGAGAGGAACTAGAACCTATAGAGACTGAATTTCCAAGACATAACCTGAGTTTCTGAGTTACTTCCCACTGCATCGTGTTAAGGGGCTTTAGTAGGGTACCCAGATTTTGCACAACACCTTTACCCTACACCTAGAGGAAAAAGCAAAGAATTCACTATGATAGAAGAGAGTTTTCTCACAGGGAGAAAAACAAATCTGCTCCAAGCTGATAACCAGAAAAATCTTAAAAGTTGTCTATCATGATAATTTCTTGCAGTGGTTATTTCCTTTAAAATTTATATTGGCATCCAGAAAAAAACATTTAGGCTGGGTGATTTCTGAAAGACTCTAAAATACTCAACTGCTTTATTTTTAAAATCTATTTATAACTTTCAATACCCTTGCAGTAACCAAGAAAATCACAGTCATGTAAGAAGACAGAGAAATATGCATAATAGATACCCAAACGCGGAGGCAATCTCAGTGTGTGAGACAGTGGGGGAGAAGAATGGAGGGGGAGAGAGGACTCTAAAGAGAAGCAGTAACACGTTCTTATTGATACATTTCCCATTTATTGTGATGTATATATTATCTAACAAGGAGTTGTAAATCTGAGAACAAAAAAAAAAATCTGCTTTAGGGAAACAGTGGTATCTTTTCTTAAAAGAGTTCAGAACCCTCGAGAGCCCGTGAATATTTTCTGAAACCTTCCAAAAGAACATTTTAATGTTCCTTTTAGAAATTTAGGAGTATTCCTCGCATTCAGGAAGTCCACAAGATGGGAAGTTTATGATGCCTCCTTAACTCAATGTAAACGTGAGCAAGAATATGTTGGCCATCACATACCTTGGGGGGAAAGCAGAGAGGATGAGTATCAGAATCAGAACAACGGGGAAGGGAAAGGACTAGGTTTTATTTTTGTTCCTAGAGATTTCTTCTCAAGATGAGTGGAGAGAAAGGCTCCAGTTCAAGCCTATAGAAGAACTGCAAGTCTATAGCATAGAAGCTAGCTAGGGCAGGTGCCTAAGGCCCTGCTTCTCAGGCAGCTTGAAAAATGTATTGTGTGGATAATAACAAAGCTCTAGTACAGCTCCAAATTTTGGGTTTAAGTCAAGTTTTCAAAGTTTTTTCAATCATTAGATATAGGGGGTCAATCTTTGCTCACAGAGCTGTATTTGAATAAATAAGTGACAAAGATACCTATTTATTCTACTTTAAGCTTGCTTCAGTGCCTAAGCCTATGGGTAGTGTTGAAATCCACACAAGTCTTAAAACGTAATTTGGAAACCATCCCCTCACTTATCCTAATTCATGAGATCAGGATTCCGAGGGCAGAGACCATTTGGTTTTCCTGAAACCATGCTGGGAGAACAAGAAATGCTTCTGTTCAGTTGTCATGACCTCCTGCAGTGGAGATGCGCAACCTTGAACTCTGCTGTCAGCGTCTCCAGAAGCATTTGCTTAGATTTATGAATGAACGCACTAGCTAAAAAGTAGCCTAATCTTCTAATTATTTGTAAACCACTTTACATACAGTGTTCCCAAAATAGGTTCTGAAGCAGCTCCACAGTCACTGAAATTCTGTAATTCACCCTTTAGTTACGTATTTTTTTCACCTTCAGTGAATACAAGGAGTGTTTCAGCCTACATGTTAAATATGAAGAAGCAAACGTGTCAAGTGAGAAAATAAAAATACATTGAATTTTTTTTAGAACATATACTTACACACTTTCAAAGTCTGCATATATTTTAATGATAAGGAAACTCCAATGAGAATATAGCCTTTGCCTATCTTATTCATCAACATAGCCCCAATGCTTATTATCAGCACCCAGCATATAGTACTCACTCAATAAACATTCCTGGAATAAATAAATACTTCACTTAACAGAGAGCATTATTATGCACCTAAATCATTTTCCCATTCATGCTAACCATGACCTTTCTAAAAATAAATGAATTTGTCTGCTCCAATAGCGAAGAATGGGCTGAAAATTCTTCCCAGCTTCTCCTGACTACCCATCAGAGACATGAGTATCACCTGTCAGGTGGCTGTCAGACCCAAGTTGAAATTGCTGCTGTTCTTTTCATCAACTTATAGTTGTTATGCCTCATACCATTTTCTTAATTTGAGGAAGCTAAGTTTTGTTTTTTAAGTACATAAAGAATTAAAGAGAAAGAAAGAGTAGCTCCAAAGAATTTTGCTCCCTGTTTTGCTTAAGGATACCAATATGATCTTTAAAGAGAGATTTACCAAGAATAGTAGAGATGGTTACCTTTGTTTTTATTATTGCTGCATTAAAGGGTACAGGTAAAAATCTTTGATAGTAAAAGAAACTTCCACCCATTTTTAGAGAGGATCTTTTAAATGTACCTACATGTATAGATAAGTACATTCTTTGCTATCAGACACTGAAGTTTCAGCCTAAGGTGGAGGATTTAATTTCAGATACCTCTCAAGCATTATACTGTTATTATAAGTAGAAAATGATTCCAGCCATTATGAACCAAGATCCAGATGAGTCCCTGCTGGTTTTGTCTAACTCTGACTTCACCTTTTACAAAGTGTGTTTCACCTTCCAAAAGACATCCCCCATCCCCCAAGCCCCCACTGCCTGCCTACGGAGATACAGCAGGGCATCGCTTTACAGTCCCACGTGGCTTATCCCTGTGGAGCCAGAGCCCTGTTTGCTGTGCTGCTCCTTCTCTTCTGCAGCACAGCAGCAGCACTCAAACAGTTAACCACCTTCCAAGTGTCCCAGTAATACATTCCTGCTGCAACACTCCTCAGCTCTCCAGAATCGAATTTCTGCAAATGTCTGTACATAGAGACATTCACTCCCCAGCTCAACAGAAAGGGCTGCAGTCGGGGCCAAGCAGAGTAAAAAATGAGCTTACAAATGTGGGGCAGGACATGCGTGGCTGGTTTTTTCTTTTTCTTTTGACTCAAAGAACTCAAGCTTCTGTGTGACAGTTGGAGACTCGGACAACCAGCATTCTTTAAAATGCACATAGGATGACAGTTTGCTGCCTGACTACCACTGGCTGGCTAGAGCCCCTAAATGAATTATGAGGAAGTGTGTGGGTGGGGAAAGGATTTACCTTCAGTGATGAACCTATTGGCAGTTCTATACATGCAAATATTATCATTCATATTCATCATTATGTCTCCACTTTTCTCC
Organism: Ovis canadensis; assembly: GCF_042477335.2. Lineage (NCBI taxonomy): Eukaryota > Metazoa > Chordata > Mammalia > Artiodactyla > Bovidae > Ovis > Ovis canadensis. The sequence continues at coordinate 36,358,334 of NC_091250.1, read as the reverse complement.
AAGTGGTGGCACTGACTGAGTTAAAAGTCAAATGGCTGTCAATTAAGGGTATAAGTAAAATAATCTTGAAATATTTGACTGAAGGTATAAGCTTGCTCTGTGTGCTAAGCAAGAACACAGGGAGGCTGAAAAAAGGGGGGCAATGGGTTTGGAAGAGTGCATTAAGCCAAAATAACACACGTGTCCTGACCATCCTGGGTACTGTGTCTCAGTAATCAGGAGGAGCAATACCCTTCTGTGGATTGGAAAAGCAAGTAAGGAGGAGACTTAAGTTAAGCTAGCATACATCAAAAATAATTGACAATGGTTAGGCTTCATTGTACAGAAGCCTGCACTGGCGTTGCAGCTACCAGCCCACCACCCACCTAAGAATTATTATTTGAAAAGGATGTCAGAGGATTATAGAAGATCCTTGTGTCTGCTCCAATTAGGATCAACACTCCGGCTGCCTGCTCACTGAGCATTGGGTATGTAATCATGAAAACATATTGACCCCTGCTGGAACTGCGTAGAACTGCAACATTTTCCCCTGCCAAGTTTGACCTGCAAGGCCTATCATTTGCATGCGGCAAACCTAAAGGGCTGTGTTTGCTTATTTGAAAGAAGCCTGTATATCACAATACCAGTATCAAAATAATAGATTGCAAAGATAATTTCAGAGTATTTCAACCAGTCCAAGACAATTAAAACGTCTAATAATAGAGCCTTTTTATTTTCTGTATGGTGTTTATCATTTTCTTGGTTCAAATTGCTACAACAATCAATGAACATCAAATCTGAGTCCTCCCTATTATGTTTTAGACTCCCTATAGACTCACTGTCTCCAAAATGCAGTATTATTTTCAAAGAAACTTAAAATATGGAAAATACACTAAACTTTGGAGTAATTATTTTGTTTCCACTATAAATATTATCCTAGAGTTTGAATCTTGATGACAATTTCCTTCTAAGTTATTTTCCATATGAACAAGGGTTGTAAACTTCTGTTATTGTAGAACATTACTGAGAAATTTATCCTTATAAGAATTCTCAGAGAAAAGCTCCTTGGAAAAGACTTTTTCCAGCATGTGTGGATTTGCCAAGTTGTTTTCTAGCTAAACACGGGACATGGAACAGTTAACTCACAGAATACATGACTTTCTATTTTGTAGGATGTATTAAAATAGCATAGATATTATTTGAATTTTTCCTCTGTTTGGGGGCTTAGAAAGAAGAAGTACTTCTTGAATAAGTTAACAGAACAATTATATCAGTGTCAGTGAAGTTGGCATAAGCTCTCCTGCCGCACCTAGGCATGTCTCCTGGCATGTTCTGTTAGCTGGCCCATCATGGGGTTCAATGTTTAGCCAAGACTCAGAGGCCATTCTCTGTACAGATCATTTAACCTGGTTCCATTTAATAGTTGCCACAGTTACCCCTCAGTTCAACCAACTGCTCTGAAAATACACATTATCGGTCAAATGGGAGGAAAAAAAAAACCAAAAACCTGCAAGCTCCATTCTAGCTTCATATAAAGAAAATTTGTGTATCATATTTATAATAGTTCAGTGGTCATCTTAATAGGACAGTCCATCTGTTAAATATTTTTAAAAAAGGAGTCCATGTTTAGGGTAAATTAAGTCAGTCACACTAAGGTGATTATGTATGTGATGCCATATTGGTTTTGTATTTTTAGCAAAAAATAAAACTGAGTCAAAAAAAAAACCCATCATGGAATGTAAACGGAATGAAAGCAGGGACTTTGTCTTTTTATTAACTTCTATCCCCAATACCAAGGACATCACTCTACATACAGCAATCACTTATTAAACATTTTAAATTTGTGAGTTATATATTTTTCTAAATAGTAATATTATTCAGCTTGTGAGCTGACTTTCCCATTTTCCAAATATCTCCATGGACAGATTATCTACATAATTCCTCTAAACCCTGATTTGTTCATCTATAAAATAAAGACAATTACAACAACCATCTCAAGCAAGTAAAATGAGATTAAGTTTATAGAGATACTTTATGAGTTTAAAAACATAACACAAAGTGCATCATATGTGCTATGGTACATTTGAAGTTCTAAGTAAATGTTTCTTTCCTTGGAGTCAAGACAAATTCCAAGGTAAAGAATTAGAAAAAATGGTTCATAAAGGTCATATAAGCTGAACTGAACATCAATATATGGAGTTAAATGAGGATTTTAAAAAAAAAAAACTCTTAGCATTTATTAAAGAAAAACAATTTCAAGGACTCACATAGATTATTATTATAAATTAATAAGAGATAAGGACACACAGGAGTGGAGAAGGAGGATTACTTCCTTTCAACAGGGATAGAAAAATAGAAATAAGCTTGATTTGCCAAAAATAATGGTGTCAAAGGCAGAAAGAAGTATTGCTGTCAGAAACACAGCACAAATAGGAAGGAAGCCTGAGCTCCCGTAACTCTGAGTCACAGGACCAGCCATTTTTAAAAGTCCCCATCCATAACATTTACATCTCATAATTGTTCGAGATCCAAAGCATTTGAACAGCAATATACAGAAAGACACTCCAAGCCAAATTTATCATTTAGGGTGGAAAACACCAACTAAAATGCCTATTTGTCTTTTAAGGAAAATTGTATAAGCTTAAAGTCAAAGCTAAAATACTTCTCAGAACCTCTCTAGGTTGCCATGTGATTTCCTGTAACTCATTTTCCACGATAGACATATAATTTAAAAGGGAAAAAGAAGCAGCAGATGAAAGAGTGAGTGGAAGAGCTCCTGTCGTGTGTTTTAAAATGCTCCTCCTGTTCTGAGCAGGTTGAGGTAATGCAGTCATGCATAGTACACCGGCGTCGTTGAGAGTCTTCGAATCTTCATGATACATTTCAGAGAACACAGCAGTCACCGAAGAGCTGCTGAAATGCTCAGCAGGGGTGGTGACAAGACCAGGTCACCTTAGTCAACCAAATCTCTAGCTATCGTACCTCAAAATCTTAACTTCACTCAGTGTTTTGTGGCAACCTAGTTCATCCTTTAAAACACATGCTATTTCACATTACTCATTATTTTCAAAAGGAGATTTAATTTACATCCGAGTGTTATCCAAAATGTCTAAATGTTTACTTTCACAGGCATTGGCTGTCTCCTACAAGCACAATCCATCACCAGTTATCCAATGAACAGTATGCCTCATACTACAGAAAGATAGATCCCTAAGATTTTCTTCTTAAACAGAACAGTCAGTGGCAGATGTCATACAGGCAATTGGGCTATTAAAGTTATATTTAATAGGTTAATCACTTAAGTGCTAGCTAAAGAAAACTCAAGAGTGTGTAAAAAGCACAAAGAAATATCAACTATAATTCACACTTTTTTAAACTACCCCACAAGTCAGAATAATAAAAACTGGAAAGATTTATCAAAAAGAATGGTATGATCATGACGGAAAAAAATGAGTGAACCAGAGAAAGCCAGTAGCTTTAAAACCTCTGTTCTTGAACCCAGTCATGCTTCCAATATCATTCTCCAGGCTGACCCTAAATCATTCATGCACCACCTAGATAATGATAGTTAAACATTATTCAGTATTCTTCACTTTTAATTCTTCTCTGTAGTCACTTTAAGTGTAATATATTGTTATATGTTGGCCATTATTCAAGTGACTTCTTTATTAGTAGTTTGGGGAGGGGTGACATAATTCACACTTAAGAAAAATGTAATATGTGTGCTATAATTATTCTAAGTGAAGAAATGAAGCGAAACTCATTCAGTTGTGTCCAACTCTTTGTGACCCCATGGACTGTACAGTCCATGGAATTCTCTAGGCTAGAATACTGGAGTGGGTAGCCTTCCCTTCTCCAGGGGATCTTCCCAACCCAGGGATTGAACCCAGGTCTCCAGCATTGTAGGCAGATTCTTTACTAGTTGAGGCATAATGGAAGCCCATAATTATTCTAAACTGATGAATAATTATTCTACACTGATGGTCAAAATCATTTCAATAAAAATAAATTTTCCCCCTTCCATTTTTACTCAGTCATTCCATATTTGTGCTTACTTGAAAATTTTGACTACTGTATCTAGTAGGAAAAACAAGAGAAAAAGTGAAGATGTGCTTTGAAAGAAAAACTAACCATAAGAATCGCTTAATTTGAGTATCTTTTATGCTACTTTGAAATACATACACATAGAGAAACCCCATATTGTCTTTACCATCAGGTCCTGTCATTTTAGACATTTCTCCAAAGAAGACACACAGATAGCCAAGAGGCACACAAAAAGATGTTCAACATTGCGAATCATTAGAGAAATGCAAAACAAAACTACAATGAAATACTATCTCACACTGGTTAGAATGGCCATCTTCAAAAAATTCACAAATAATAAATGCTGGAGAGGGTGTAGAAAAAACAACAACCTATACTGTTGGGGGGAATGGAAATTGGCACAGCCATCATGGAGAACAGCATGAACATTTCTTTAAAAACTAAAAATAAAGCTAAACTATGATCCTGCTATACTGCTCCTAGGCGTATGTCCAGAGAAAAATATGGTCTGAAAGAATACATGCACCCTAATGTTCACCGTAGCACTATTTACAATAGCCAAGACATGGAAGCAACCTGACAGATGAATGGATAAAAAAGACGTGGTGCATATGTACAATGGACTATGACTCAGCCACGAAGAAGAATGGGATAATGTCATTTGCTGCAACATGGGTGAACCTAGACACTGACTTACTGAGTGAAGTCAGAGAAAGACAAATATTCTAGGGTATCACTTATTATGTCAAGTCCACCAAAATGATACAAATGAACTTATTTACAAAACAGAAACAGACTCACGTTCTTAGAGAACAAAAGTATGGCTGTGAGGGAGGAACGATGTCGGGGAGGGATAATTAGGGAGTTTGGGTTTGATATGTACACCCTACTATATTTGAAATGGATAACTAAAGGATCTACTGTATAGCATGGGGAACTCTGCTTAATTATGTAAGCAATCTAAATGGGGAAAAAAAGTTAAAAATAGATACATGTATATGTATAACTGAATCACTTTGCTGTATACTTGAAACTGACACACTGCCAATCACCTATACTCTAATATAAAATATAAAGTTAATAAAATAAAAAATAAAACATTCAAAAAAATCAGGTCCTGTCAATTTTATCCCTTATAGATCTTTAAATCCTTTCTCTTCCTCCCGTGCCTAACTTCAAGCAGATAAAGGTGACTTCTATCTCCTGTCTGGACTTCCCCAATAATTTCCTATTCTAGAGCGGACTCCCCCACTCTAACCTAATCACCCCACACCTTCCCACCCACCCCCACCCCCACCCCAACCAATTCCAGCAAATTCTCAAGACAGCCAGAGGGATCCTACAAAATGCAAGTCAAAAATTGAGTTAAGTCACCTACCTGCTTAAAATGCATTACCTTTCAATGCTTCCCACACTCTTAGGATCAAGATTAATTCTTTATATGAACCTGTGAGAGCCTGCAGGGTCAGCTTCCTATCAACCCCCACCAGCCTTTGCTGCCCTCAGTGATGCTGGTCTTCAGTCCACTGCAGTCTCTCTCCTCCTGTTTCCACTCCCTACCCATCAGCTTTGCAGATCTCCTGGGGTGTCTTCCTCAAGGACACTGCCTGACACTTACACTGTTTCAACTCTCTTACCACATGTCTTTACTTTTTTGTTCTTCTGTGAACAGTAGGTATGAGTTATGTAGGATAAAGAATAAAACATTATCGGGCCACAAAGGGCCCCAGAGTGAACTGTAATCCTGAAGTTTATTTCTATCATCCCAATGTGGGACCACACACCAGCAAGTGTGTAAATATATGCTTTTTCTTAGCATCAGTGAAGAGCATTAAAATGCATTACCAAAGAGTTAAGTTAATCCAGCTTACCTGGAGAGGTGCTGACTCTAAGATAAGGTATTTGTACTAAAAACAAATAATTTTCCTGGTATAAATCTAGCATATTCTTTAGATAAATCCTGGTCTTCTCATTCACTGTTTTCCCCTGGCTTGGGTTACTCTTGTCTTTCAGCTCTCCCTAACGACAGCATTCGTTGTGCCATCACAAAGCTCTTCTTATTTATTACCTCTCAGACAATTGTTCTTTACTTTTTTCGCTGTTTTGTAAATTCAGGAGATGTTCTTTTAAAAGATTACATTTATTTTCCCCTATGTATTTTAAAAGATACAAATCTACTAAGACTTCCTACAGATAAATACAGAGATCTATGACTCATAGTTTATACTGTCACTCAAATCCATTAACCCCTGAATATTATTACCAAAGAATTGGGAGCAATAAAGGCATATCTCTGTGGCCTTCTTCATCTCTACCTGTATCCCATCACCATTTTTCCTTTAATTTTTTTTTTCATTTTATGCTTTGCCTAGAATATTCTAACTTGTTTTCTTTCCAATATTCTCTTTGGTTAAATCAAAACATGCTTTTCTGAAAAAGGGAAAGTAAAGGAGAAGAATTCCTATGAGTTGGAGACTTTCCTTATTAAAAACATACTCACTTTCTCTAAGAGATATAAACATTAACTTCTTGAATATGAAAGTTTCAATAATAAAATATCATCTTTGACGATGATAGAGAAAACAATACTACAAGTTCCTGCTAACAAAGATCTAACTTAAAATAAGCCATTTAAGATATACTCTCATAGGATGGAGTGAGTTGGTGTTTGTTCAGAACACTTACGCCCATGATTACAGAAATCATACCTGTAATGTGGGGATATTTTTCTTTCTTTTCAACACCAAGATCATTGTGTGTGTTGTGGGAATTGGGTGAAGTGGTGTGGGATGAGGAAAAGATTATTGGCTCTCATGGTTTCATAGACAGTTTAAAAGGAATTCATGACAAAACTGTGGAGCATCCATTAGTTTAGCATATATTAAATGCTGAGGTCTTCAAATATTGTACTTTTTTAAGTCTTTATGATGAGTTTTCTAATTCCTTTTTATTTGTGTTAAAGCTGATCTTATCACACTAAGGACCATTAATCTACAAATGAAATCAAATTGTTTCCTTAAATGTTTGCATATTAACAGATATAAGATGGTATTATTTTTGTGATTATTTTTAAACTAGGTATCTAGAATTTTATATTAAGAAAGTAAAGGTTTGGCTGTCAAAGGTACAAGCTTCCAGTTATAAAATAGTCATGGGGATGTCATGTACAGCCTGGTGACTCTAATTAATAAAACCATATTGTATATTTGAAGGCTTCTCTTGTGGCTCAGCTGCCAAAAAATCTGCCTGCAATGCAGGAAACCTGGGTTCAACCTCTGGGTTGGGAAGATCCCCTGGAGAACTGAAAGACTAACCAGTCCAGTATTCTGGCTTGGAGAATTCCATGGACTGTATAGTTCATGGGGTCACAAAGAGTTGGACATGACTGAATGACTTTCACTTCACTTCATGTATATTTGAAAGTTCCTAAGAGTAGATCTTCAGAGAAGGCAATGGCACCCCACTCCAGTACTCTTGCCTGGAAAATCCCATGGATGGAGGAGCCTGGAAGGCTGCAGTCCATGGGGTCGCTGAGGGTCAGACACGACTGAGTGACTTCACTTTCACTTTTCACTTTCATGCACTGGAGAAGGAAACGGCAATCCACTCCAGTGTTCTTGCCTGGAGAATCCCAGGGATGGGGGAGCCTGGTGGGCTGCCGTCTACGGGGTCGCACAGAGTCGGACACGACTGAAGTGACTTAGCTTAGCAGTAGCAGCAGCAAAAGTAGATCTCAAAAGTTCTCACCACAAGAAAAGAATTATAACTATGTACGGTGATGGATGTTAACTAGGCTTATTGTAGCGATCATTTTGCTATATACACAAGTACCAAATCATTATGATGTATACTTGAAACTAACATGTCAATTTTACCTCAATTAAAATATGTATTTTAAATAGTTCAGGTTTATCTTTTTAACATAATTAGTTTCATTCTATCTCTTACTATCTTCACAAAAGTATATTCTTTCATAGTTGCCTCACAGATTCAAATTCACTTTCTGTAGGAAATGCTTGCAATGTGACTTACTTCTTCATTTGGGCATACTCTCTTGTTGATTTTAGTAATCCAGGTTATAGGTACTCATGGTCATTTATGTATTGTTTGGCAAGCATTATTCTTGTGTATGTACTGAACTCTCAACTAGAATGTAAACTGAAGGGAAACATTAAAATTAAACATTCACAGAAAAATTACAGGCTGCAATGTCAAAAAAAAGTTCAAATCTTACTTCCATAATTTTCTGTTAGCTTTACCATGAACAATTAATTTAATCTTCCTGAACCTTAATTTCCTATTTGTAAAATGCAGAAAACAATGGTACCTAGTTCCTAGGCCAATTATTGAAATCACATATTTTAATATGCAGATTTAGCTCAATAGCTGGCATGCATTAATAATTCACTATTATTAAATGCCTCAAAAAAAAAACCTCCTATTTTCCTTGGTTCTCTTATATTCATACATATATACTTATCTATCATAGCATTTAATATACAGTGGGTTCCTAATATATGTAGTTTTGAATAAGACTAGAGATTATTAATCATTAGTTATTACTATTATTGTTATTATTACCAATTATTAGCAGCGTAATCTTGTGAACATTGAATTTATACTGGGATAATCATGTGATTTATAAAGCAAGTCTTGTGACTTTATGTAATTTATTATCGACATCTGAAAATAAATAATCTTTTCTAAAAGTATCTGCTTTCTGTATTTCGAGGTTATTTGAGTTGTTCACAGGATAAAAGTTAAATAAAGGCCGAAAGCATGAGATGGTAAACTCTGGGTGAAGAGTTCCCAGAGCCTCGTTTGAGTTTTGAGTTGTCTGACTCGAATGCCACAGACAGACAGCTGCCGTGTGCCAGGCATTCCAATTTCAACACATTTCACTGAACACATTCCAGGTGAGAGGCGTTTTTCTGAGCCTTGAGGGTACAGTGGAGAACAAGACAGGTCCCATGCTCACAGCTTAGCATGCAGTGCCAATGCATGGGTCCACAACAGCGGCACTAGAATAAAATTCCCTCCATGTCCCTAGGTTTTGGGGATAAAAGTTCAACTCCAAAGAATGGCCAGAGACACACTGAATTGATCCAGACAGTACCATCACCAGCAAATGAGAATAGCTCTGCCATTAGACTACATTGAGAAGTTAGACTTGCCTATTTTCCATTTAATAGTCTTAGTATGAAATGGGAAAATCACTGAAGCTTCAGATATTCATTTGGGTAAAGAGCAAGCTTCCTGGAATGAGGAATGAGGAGGGAGACTCAGAGAACAAGCTTTTCACAAACACTTCCTGCTCAAACTTGTTTCAGACAGACTGAACATTTTACAAGAACAGGTTTCTTATTATATTCCTTTTAGCCTCCTGGACTGAAATCAGCTGGCTGAGAACCTTTACAAAAGTATCAAGCCTTTTCAAACCTAAAGTAAGAAGGGGAGTTTTATTGAAAGCTTCTTTTTTTTAATCCTACCCATATATCTGTATCTTCAGACATAACAAGTGTATGCATATTTCAGATACTTTCCTAATTTACAGTCTCAAAAAATATGGGTAAGTTAAATCAAATGTCAAATTCTAACACCTGTTACAAATAAACAGACTTACAAAAGCTCCCTTGGACATACTGATGGCAAGATTTAACCCATTGCTGAGAATTAGTGAAAAAAACTTTTAGAGAGCTATGTATTTAGAGGAAAGTCCCCCAGATTTTCTTGGGGAGCTAAAGAATTTTCAAGAGTAGGCAATGAACTCAATCATTGCTATATCAATTTTCTCTCAATAGTTCTAAAAACTTATATTTGAGAAAAATTTCAAAGGAGGAAAACATGAATTGACCTATCCCAAGTCAAGAAAAAATGACAACATCCTGATTCCAGAGCACTCCCATGACTCCATAAGCCTTGAAAAGTGAAAGTTAAGTTGCTCAGTTGTATCCAACTCTTCGCGACCCCACGGACTGTAGCCTACCAGGCTCCTCCATCCGTCCATGTAATTTTCCAGGCAAGAGTACTGGAGTGGGCTGCCATTTCCTTCTCAAGGGGGATCTTCCTGACTCAGGGATTGAACCCGGGTCTTCCTCATTGTAGGCAGAAGCCTTTACCATCTGAGCCACCAGGGAAGTCCACAAGCCTTAGAACCAGACTAAGTTTCTTGAAGTCCATAACTAGAAATTCCTAAGAAGCATATAGAAATTATTGGCAATCAGAATGCATTTTACCAGCAAAGCCACTAGACCTTTGTACTTTCTCTTCCATGTACCTAGAATGTTCTTTCCCCATTCCATACATAGCTTATCCCTTACTTTCACTTAACTCTCAACCCATAAACACTGTCCTTCAGGCCCTAATTTACAGCACCCTCTGCCTTGATCAACGGAGAAGGTGATGGCACCCTACTCCAGTACACTTGCCTGGAAAATCCCATGGGCAGAGGAGCCTGATAGGCTGCAGTCCATGGGGTCACGAAGAGTCAGACATGACTGAGCAACTTCACTTTCATGCTTTGGAGAAGGAAATGGCAACCCACTCCAGTGTTCTTGCCTGGAGAATCCCAGGGACAGGGGAGCTTGGTGGGCTGCCATCTGTGGGGTCGCACAGAGTCGGACACGACTGAAGCGACTTAGCAGCAGCAGCAGCTGCCTTGATCAGAAGCCTTCTTTCTGAGTCATTCTTTCTTCACTGATATCCTGTTTGTGTTTAACCACACCATTTTTCTTCCTACCCACTTATATTATTTACATCTTCCAAACAGTATCTTCTTCTTAAATTCCCATCCCTGTCAACTTCCCATTCTGTCTAGCTTTCCAGCTAACTGTGGGAAGATGGGGACACAATCAAGCTGGAGGCAAAGGCAAGGTGATACATTTTCTATCTTTTCATCAAAACAGCTGGTTCTAAAAGGATTCAAGAAATGCATTCCAAATGAGATGTGGGGTTCTGCTTCTCCATCAAACTAAGCCTACTGTATAGCACAGGGAACTCTGCTCAGTGCTCTGTGATAACCTAAATGGGAAATTAATTGGAAAAAGAATAGGTACATATATGAATATAACTGACTCACTTTGCTCTACACCTGAAATTAATACAACAGTTGGTCAACTATAATCCAATATAAAATAAAAATAAAAACAGATTAAACCTTTGGCATCCTTAGATTTGATATGTAAGATTTAAATTTTTTGCATATGCCCTAAAGGCTTATGATATGTGTTAATTTTCCTGAGTTTTGAACTTGAGTCTTCAGCAAGTCATTTAGACAACCATAATATCTCAACAGGCTTTACTGTTTTCCACTAATAATTGTTTGAAGAGTATATTGTGTTATCAAATTTGGGGATTTTTTTTTTAAGTTTCAGGATGTATCTCTTATCTGTATCAAGCATTAGCTGCATTTATTGTAGCTCCATTTTATACATTAGATTCCTAGTATGTGCATCAAAACTCATGGCCTTTTATAAAGAGTTGTACATACTAGCTTCACAGTGGAACACCACAGATGGGTTGTAAGATAATTAACTATAATTACTACTCCTTGGGAGCGTGGAAGTGAGGGTGAGAGGAGAAATAAATGATATACACCCCGGTACTGCATAAAAATTATCAAGGTGCCTACACAGAAGATAATAGAATATAATTAAGTTTAATTACCCCAAGCAGTATGAACCACGTGTTTATTTAATTATGTTGAGGCAAATAGTATTGAGAAAAAAACATTTTCTGGTAGTCTGTAATAGAGGTAGGATTGACCTATAGACTACTGTAAAATGATACGGAGGTTCAAGAAGGAGGGGATATATGTATACTTATGGCTGATTCACATTGTTGGAAAGCAGAAACCAACACAACATTCTAAACGATTATACAATTAAAAATAAATTTTTAAAAAGATATAGGAAATAAAGTGAAGCCTGTTACCATTAACAAAAAAAAAGTAACAATCAAAAACTAAATCAAAACCACAATGAGGTACCACTTCACACCAGTCAGAATGGCTGCGATCCAAAAATCTGCAAGCAATAAATGCTGGAGAGGGTGTGGAGAAAAGGGAACCCTCCTACACTGTTGGTGGGAATGCAAACTAGTACAGCCACTATGGAGAACAGTGTGGAGATTCCTTAAAAAATTGCAAATAGAACTACCTTATGACCCAGCAATCCCACTTCTGGGCATACACACCGAGGAAACCAGAATTGAAAGAGACACATGTACCCCAATGTTCATTGCAGCACTGTTTATAATAGCCAGGACATGGAAACAACCTAGATGTCCATCAGCAGATGAATGGATAAGAAAGCTGTGGTACATATACACAATGGAGTATTACTCAGCCGTTAAAAAGAATTCATTTGAATCAGTTCTGATGAGATGGATGAAACTGGAGCCGATTATACAGAGTGAAGTAAGCCAGAAAGAAAAACACCAATACAGTATACTAACACATATATATGGAATTTAGGAAGATGGCAATGACGACCCTGTATGCAAGACAGGGAAAGAGACACAGATGTGTATAACGGACTTTTGGACTCAGAGGGAGAGGGAGAGGGTGGGATGATTTGGGAGAATGACATTCTAACATGTATACTATCATGTGAATTGAATCGCCAGTCTATGTCTGACGCAGGATGCAGCATGCTTGGGGCTGGTGCATGGGGATGACCCAGAAAGATGTTCTGGGGAGGGAGGTGGGAGGGGGGTTCATGTTTGGGAATGCATGTAAGAATTAAAGATTTTAAAATTTAAAAAATAAAAAACTAAAAATTAAAAAAAAAAAAAAAAAAAAAAAACAAAAACAAAAAAAAAAAAAAAAACTAATCACCCAGGGCCAAATCTCAGCTTCTAATACTTTCTCCAATAAAAGGAACCAGAGCTACAAGAAAAAATAACTAATGCTAGGGTTGGACCCTGGAGAGGGAAAAGGCAACCCACTCCAGTGTTCTTGCCTGGAGAATCCCAGGGACGGGGGAGCATGGTGGGCTGCCGTCTATGGGGTCGCACAGAGTGGGACACGGCTGAAGCGACTTCACTTTCACTTTTTACTTTCATGCATTGGAGAAGGAAATGGCAACCCACTCCAGTGTTCTTGCCTGGAGAATCCCAGGGACGGGGGAGCATGGTGGGCTGCCGTCTATGGGGTCGCACAGAGTTGGACACGACTGAAGTGACTTAGCAGCAGCAGCAGCAGCAGCAGGGCTGGATCCAGGAATATAAGAGACACCCAGAGCAACTTATGGTGCTAGAAAGTAAGAAAGCATTCAAAAAACAAGGGGATGGAGCATGTCAAGGGGACACAGGACCCAAGCTGAAAGAGCTTTCAATGGCCAAACCGGGTCAGTCATCAGTCAGTTGCTCAGCCACGTCCGACTCTTTGCCACCCCATGAATCGCGGCACGCCAGGACTCCCTATCCATCACCAACTCCCAGAGTTTACTCAAACTCATGTCCATTGAGTCGGCGATGCCATCCAACCATCTCATCCTCTGTTATCCCCTTCTCCTCCCACCTTCAATCTTTCCCTTCAAGCATCAGGGTCTTTTCTAATGAGTCAGCTCTTCACATCAGGTGGCCCAAGTATTGGAGTTGCAGCTTCAACATCAGTCCTTCCAATGCATATTCAGGACTGATTTCCTTTAGGATGGACTGGTTGGATAACCTTAACCAATTAACAAAATAACATGGATTAGATTATAGCCCAAACTATACAATATATGTCCATGAGTTCATACTTTTATAAAGAAATGCTTGAATAAATATACAAGTAAATAAACTAGGGAGCAAAGACAAATCTCACATAGAGAAGAATTCAAATAATTTCTGTAAATACTCCCTACAAGTAGGGGACCTGAAGGCCCCATTCCTTGAATGTTTGCCACACTTAATGACTTGATTTTAGAGTATAGAAAGGTGGGGAAAAGCTAAATTTACACTAGACAAACACTACCTAAGTCAAATGATTAAGGTCAACATCAACCATGGATGAGGCAGGCTGATAGTATGGACCCTTAATATGCTATGATGAGACGACCATGTCCCCCCCCCGCCCCACCTCTGTGGCTCCTTCTCAAAAACACTTATCTCCAGATTTACCATGAGAAAAACATTAGATAAATCCCAAATGAAGGACATTCTATAAACTACCCAACTAGCATTCCTCCAAACTGCCAGAGTCCTCAGAAAGTCTCAGAAACCATAATAGCCAAAAGGAGACCAAGCAGGCATGGTGACTGCTGGAAGTAGCCTGGAAGTAGCCTGGAAGGAATCTTGAAGCAGAAAAATAAAAGACATCAGAGGGAAACTACTGAAAGCTAAATTAAGTGCGAAGTTTAGTTAACAGTAATGATCAGTGTTCGTTTCTTGGTTGTGACAAAGGTACCATAGAAATGTAAGATTTACCAACGGAGGACACGGAGAGTGGACGTTTCATACTATCTTTGCAGCTTTTCTGTAAATCTAAAACTGTTATTTAAAGGTTTTAAAATGTTTTAATTAACCTATAATATCCATAAAGGAATATATTAGAAATCTTTATAACTAAAATATTTTTATCCCTTGGGAACCAAGAGTAATATTAATGATAAGAATAATGATAACTACCATTTATTGAACACTTAGGGAGCTGCAGCACCATGCAAAGGAAAACACATCTCATTAACTCATTTCATCCATGCAGCATGCCCGTGAGCTAGACACTTAGGTCACCACTCCTCTTTTACTGCGAGGAAACAGGCAAAGGGAGGTAAATCAGGGATGGATGGCTAAAGTGCTGCTAAGCAGGGCTGCTTAAACAATAAGTTTCCCATATGACATCTCTCAGATAACACATCTGCACTCAGATATTAAAGGGATTATTTCACATAGAGGGTGCAGATTAGAAAATTATAATAGGATGAATTATTCCTAACAGGCAGAAGGAATATAATCAGATTTCTTACCCTAAGCTTAGGGTAGATCTCCACTGTGTAACAGAATAGTACCCAATTCTGGAATGGACATATGGTGATATAATCAATCCCAGGGATCTGAAGAGTCAACACTTACAGATGAACCAGGATTCATATAAGCCAGCTTTTATTTCTGAATGTCAATTAGATGCCAAAGATATGAAAATAGATGCAATAAGAGGGCTAGCCAGCCAAGAGCTGTACTTCTTTCTGGAAAGGTGGTTCAAGAACCAAAACTCCTCTAAAATCTTAAGAAAAAGCCTGAAAATCAGGAGAATCACCAGTCATTTTACATTCATGTTTTTGTTTTGTTTTTGTTTTATTCCAAGGACTTTTTTGTTGGGGAAGAAAAGGGAATCTAACAGAGCTAAGAGCGAAAAGAAATGGCGAAGAGAGAAGACACCGAGACCTACAAGTGCTCGATGCTTAGACAGCTGAGCAGCGGAGTTCAGATGAAACTGTAAACAAGGTCAAGAGCACTGGGCCAAGGGCAAACAAGGTGGGACCTGGCAGGGAACAGTGGACTTGGGTTGTTCTTTTATTTACTCTGGTGAAAGTTTGTCCCTGAAAGTGTAGTGAGAAAGAAACAAAGCCAGAACAAAGCCTCTCCCAGCTTCTGTTGTTTACTTAAATATAGATGGAAAAGCTGTGTCTGGTTCCCGCTGTGGAAATGCCATGTTGCAACTCCAGCACCTGGAAGGGAACTTCACACATACCACTCTTCCGCAAACATTTGTTTACAGAATAAAATAATTCTCAACAAATTAGTTTCTGTTAAATTCCAGTTAACACCATCTAATTATATACTGAATGCATTCTGACAAGTGAATTCAAAATCCTAAATCACAGAGTGGGGGACAATGAAAGAGAAAGAGGTAAGTAAGCTAATCAAATTTTCAAGATCCATTCACAAGCTCTTATTTCTAGATTAGTCTCTATACATTGATTATGTCCTGACCTTCTAAAAGCAACTGTTTTGTCTTCAGTGCTCAAAAAATATTTATTGATCACTTTTGTCAAAACTCTATCTGGCTTTGTGGATACAGAGTGGAATGGGCAAAGTACTTTACTTCAGAAAACTCAGCATATAGAAGAAGAATAGTTGTTATAACAGCTAACATTTGGGAAGGAAATCCAGAAAAGAGGGGATATGTGAATATGTTTAGCTGATTCACTTTGCTTTACAGTAGAAACTAACATTGTAATACATGAATACTCCAATAAAAATGTTGTTTAAAATACTAAAAAATATTGGTAACATTTATGAGACATATGAGTCAGCACTGTTTTAAGTTTAAGGTTTAAGGTTAACCATTTAAGGTTACACATATTAATGAATTAATTTAATCTTCCCAATAAATTTATAAAGTGAGACTATTATTGTTTTCATTTCCAAAATGACAAAACTATGACTGAAAAAGCCTGAGTAACTCACTCAAGGATATATAGCTAGGAAGTTACAGAGCTCAAGTCTGAACTCAGTATAACTGACTCCAGAGCATAAATGTATGAAAAACATCCCATGAAGACATGTGTGATTTATAAAATATATCTGCAAAGCACAATGCCTAGTGCCATAAAATGAACATCGAATATCAACAGTATCATTTGAAATTCTATAAGCCTCGCCAACCTGAAAGATCCAAGCAGATGTGTATGTGTATGGGGGTAGCTGGGGAGGATGGCAATGGTTTAAAAACTTTATAATGATCATAATAAGAGGATAATTATTCAATTAAACTAACCAGCAGCCTCACAGGGTCTTAACCTCTAAATCTGTCTTTTAGGATCAAGAACAACCTGTGGTATCTTTTGTGTTTACGGCCCGAGTCTTATTGGTCCCCTCTTCGCAGTCTCCCTCCTTTGTTGCTCCTGACAATATGGCCTCAGAGGAGGAAGCAGGACTTTCCTGGTGGCTCAGATGGTAAAGAATCTGCCTACAATGTGGGAGACCAGGTTCGATCCCTGAGTTGGGAAGATCCCCTTGAGAAGGGAACGGTAAGCCACTCCAGTATTCTTGCCTGGATAGTTCCATGGATAGAGGAGCCTGGCAAGCTACAGTCCATGGCGTCATAAAGAGTCAAACACAACTGAGACACACACACACACACACACAGAAGAGGAAGAAATTCACTTTATTCAGACTTTTCCACTGAAAATTTTGTGGGAAAATGTGTTCAGTGGAGATCTTGAGGGAAGCAAGAATTTCTCAGTAGTCAAAGAAGGGGAGGAATTCTAGGCAGAGGGAACAGCAAGAACAAGTATTCTAAAATCTCTAGAACACAGACGACAGGGGAGGAGGTGAAGACAAATGTGAAGAGCCGGGCAGGGGACGTTTGTGCATAATTGCATAAATTTTGCCAAAGAGTCATGGAAAGTTCTAAGTAGAGAATTAACATGAACAATTTCAAGTTTAGAAACAGGGTACAGAAACTGGAGGTACATACGCTAGGAATCTACTGAAATAGTGAAGATTCCCCAAAAGAACATGAGTGCTATTTTTTGCGTGACACAACACAAATGACGGTGAGTATGAATAAAAGAGAATGGATGTGTGAAACATGCTGTCAAGGTCAAATTCACCATCTCCAGTTAGAATTCACCATCTCCAAATTAGAATTTATTCATTCATCTATCCAAGGAATACTATGTTTTTGGCAGGGCTCTAGACACAGCAATGGACAAGACAAAATCTTTGCCTTATGATGCTTTATGATGCATTCTAGTAGGGGAAACAGAAAAGAAACAAGTAAATTTACAACATGTTAGGTAATTATAAATACAGTGAGCAAACAGCAGGATAAAGTATGCTGATGGGGGAGTGGGTGAGATAATGGGAGAGAAGGGGAGGGTGGTAAACAGAATGATGGTCCCCAGGATGTCCAAGTTTTAAACTTCAGAACGTGTGACTGTGTCATACGACAAAGGGGAATTCAGTGTGTACGTGAAATTAAGGGGCCAGTCAGTGAAGTATAAAATACAGAGGGAGAGAGAGAGAGAGAGAGAGAGAGAGAGAGAGTGTGTGTGTGTGTGTGTGTTGTGTGAGAGCACGCTCTCGCTCAGTTGCTCAATTGTACCTGACTGTTTGAGACCCCTTGGACTATAGCCCACCAGATTCCTCTGTTTTTGAGTTTTTCCAGTCAAGAATACTGGAATGAGTTGCCATTTCCTCCTCCAGGAGATCTTCCTGACCCAGGGATCAAACCCATGTCTCCTACATTTCCTGTATTGGCAGGCAGATTCTTTACGGTCTGAGACACCTGGGAAACCCAAAATAAGATTACCCTAGATTATCTGAGCAAGTCTGACATAATCACAATAGTCCTTAAAAGTGAAAGAGGAAATCAAAAGAGAGAGAGAGAGAGATGGTAAGTCTAAGAGGAACTTGGCTTGATGTTGCTGACTTTGAAGGTGAAAAGGCCTTGAACTAAGAAACGTGGGTGTCCTCTGGCTCTAGATAGCGAGGACACAGATTCTTCCCTACAGTCTCCAGAAAGGAACATAGCCCCACCAACACTTTGGTTTTAGAAGATTTCTGACTTTCAGAACTATAGGGTAATAAAATGGTATGGGTTAAGCCACCAAGTTCGTGGTGATAGTCACAATCAGAAATATAAATGGAGTGGGAGCCCCATCCCCGGATGATCACTTGAGTGACAAGTAGTGGTACTGGGTAGAGGAAACAAAAGGAAGAAGGGTTTTCTTTTTTGTTATTCAGAATAGGTATTTGAGAAAAATAATTAAGTCAATTTTGAAATTCTTAAGAGTAAAGACACCAATAAGGACAACCAGAAGAAAATGTTGAGAATATAGTTGAATAGAAGCACTAGAAAAAAAATTATAGTAGATTAGGGACTTTTGCCTTGTTTTCCGTCAATTTACAAGTGAGAGTAGAATTCCCAAGCAAGGATGAGAATGTCCAGGTAGTGTTACTAGTAGCGTAGAAGTAAGGAATTCCTACCACAGAGACATTGAGAATATTCACTCAGAAAGAAGTTGGGGAAATAGTGACTTGCCAAGGAAAGACTAAGGGAAGGAGGGGAGGGGGGCAACAAAGGATGAGATGATTGGATGGCATCATCAATTCAATGGACATGAGTTTGAGCGAACTCCAGGAGATAGTGAAGGACAGGGGAGCCTGGCGTGCTGTAGTCCATGGGGTCACAAAGAATAGGACACAACTTAGCTACTGAACAACGATAACAAAAGGAGACGTATCTCTAGATATATTTAACTCCACCTGAGATCTCATTCTTGAGTCCAGACCCACAGCTTATGAAACATCTCCAGTTGAAAGTTGCATAAGCCTATCAAATCTGTTGTGTCCAAAATGAATGAATCCCCTCATACACCTGATCTTCCTGTGGTGTCCTTACTTTCCCTCAAAGATACCTCCAGGAACTTAGTTATTTGAGGTGGAAATTCAGGGATTAATAATGTCTCTCCCTTACTTTTACTAGTCTCTTCATAAAATCCTTTATTGGACTCTTAGCAGCACAATCTCCTTACGCCTCTTAATTTCCTCTGCTTCTCCCCATCCCCACTGCTCTTTTCCAGGTCACTATCATCTGTTAGCAAGACTACAACATTAGCCCCTCGCAGGTTTTCTTGCCTCTCTCCACTCTATTCCCACAATGCTTCTAACATGCCATTAGAAACAATGCTCTTGTGATTGCCCTGCCAAAACCCTTCTGTGGTTTCCTGTATCTCAAGGTAAAATAGAAAGCCTTTAGCATGGCAAAAATTCTCCGAATGACCTCACTCTTGACCATGGCCCCAATTTTAATATCTCTCCTAAATCGAATGAAAAATCTGTCTTTTGCTAAATATGCTATCTGTTTTCTCATGTGACCCATCCTTTGCACAAATTGCTTCCTCAACCTTTAAAAAACTCCACCCTTCTCCGTGTTGATAATTTATCCTAGCCCTTCAGGACTCAGCTTACACTACACCTCCTTTAGAAATCTTTCCCAGACATCTCCAAAGTTTACTGAGGAGCTCCTCCAATGTGAACACTTATGCAGAAGAGATTTATTAAAAGTATATGAGGTAGGTCACAGACAGGATTCAAGACTGAGAATGCGAGTTTATGAAAAATGAGATAGAAAACAAGGACACTCTAGGGTCTGGTAATAGAAACTCCCAGCACTGTTGTCAGGATGTCACCAATGGAACACATTTACACAAAGCTTATTTTTCACCCTTGTATCATTGTCTCATGATTCAAAATCCAGGCGGACAGTCTAATCGGCCTGACTTGAATCTCATGATCATAACCTGGCTGAAAGAAGGCATGCATGCATGCTCTGGTGGGACTGTAGCCCACCAGACTTTTCTGTCCATGGAATTTTCCAGGCAAGAATATTGGAGTGGGTTTCCCAGGTGGTGTATTAGTAAAGAACCCACCTGCCAATGCAGGAGACACAAGAGAATTGGTCTCGATCCCTGGGTTGGGAAGATCTCCTGGAGAAGGAAATGGCAACCCACTCCAGTATTCTTGCCTGGAGAATCCTATAGACAGAGGAACCTGGTGGGCTACAGTCCATGGGCTTGCAAAGAGATGGACATGACTGAGCTTGCACACACGCCAATACTGGAGTGGGTTGCCATTTCCTTCTCCAGGAGATCTTCCTGACCCAGGAATGGAAACTGAGTCTCTTACATCTCCTGCATTGGCAGGTGGGATCTTTACCACTGAACCACCTGGGAAGCCCAGAAGAAGGCCTGTTGCTCAACATTTTTACCATCACCACACACATGGGGGAAAAGGCACTATGCCTCATTAATCTCAAGATGCTGCTACTAAAGGAGAAGGCAAAGCAGCAACATGTGTCCACTACAGCCATAGGCAGAGTGTGAGAATCCCCGGACTCAGAGTGTCAGAAATACACGTTTTCCCTAGAGTGTGGTAATACACTGGAGAATATCAGGATGAACTTTGAGCTGTCTTGTTTTCAAAGACAGTTGGTATTTCATTATAACAATGTCTTATTAAGTCAGCCTTTCATTAAAATGTGCTGCAGGCTGAAATCAGGGCCATTTCTTTCACCATCTGAAATAGAAAACTCAAAAAAGACATCATGTACTAAAAATAATGTGATATTCCTTTTGAGTTGTATCATCAGTGAGGAAATTTCTAGGATAGACTAATATCTTATAGGTAGTCCTAGGACTCATGCGAATAAGTAAAAGGCTACACTCCTTTTCCTAAGAAGCAATGAGTATCTTTCTGTTACCTTTTTTTTTCTTACGAGCCTCATGAAATCACATGGCATAGCCCACTGTAGCATGGAATCACTCCCAATTTCAGCAGACGTCCGCCAGGCATGCCTAAGAATTTCCCTTCAGTTTCGTGTCCCTGCCGTCCTCTACATGTCACAGGCACTCATTTGTATTTCTTTTTCAATCAGGACTTGAGCTTCTCATTTGCAAAAGGGATGGGGCACGTAAAAATAGGAGTCCCTACCTTTTTGGCACCATGGAACCCATTTTGTGAAAGATAATTTTCCACAGTCAGTGGGTGGGGTCGATGCTTTCCGGATGATTCTCATAAGGAGAACGCTACTTAAACCCCTCACGTGTGCAGTTCACAGTAGGCTTTGCACTCCTATGAGAATCTAATGCCACCACTGATCTGACAGGAGGCAGAGCTCAGGCAGTAACGTGAGCGATGGGGAGCAGCTGTAAATACAGATGAAGCTACCCTCACTCACCCGTCACTCACCTGCTGTGTGGCCTGGTTCCTACCAGGCCATGGACCAGTACTGGAACTGTATGCTCACCCTATAGCAGACAAGCCTCCTTTCTATAATCTCTTGGAAAGATGACTTGAAAGAAGCTTTAGTGAGAGGCACACTCAGTGCAGCTCCAAAGCCTTAAACCTAAATCTTGGGATGCAGAACACCCATGTTTTCTGTAAACAGGATACTCAGTGTCTAGACAGCACATGTGACTTCAGCGTTTTCATTTTTTCTGCTGCCAAGATCATTTGCATTCGTCTTTTACTCTCATCTACTGATGGATATTAACAGAAGCAGAATTGCATACAGTTGGATACTCCATTGACAGAAAGAACTGCTTAAAAAAAAAAAAAGTGAAATCAGCTTCCAGAGGAAACACTATTAGAGAAAGACAATGCTCTTCTCTACCAACTGGCAATGTTACCTTGTACAAACTAACTTTTCTCTGTTTCTAGTTTTTCTACTGTGCATAGTAATATTATTGGGTTGGCCAAAACTTTCGTCTGGATTTTCTATAAGCTGGCGTGGAAAAACCTAAATGAAATTTTTGGCCAACCCAATAGCTGTGAGTGGAGAAGAAAATGGCAACCCACTCCAGTATCCTTGCCTGGAGAATCTCATGGACAGAGGAGCCTGGCAGGCTACAGTCCATGGAGTCGCAAGATTTGGACACAACTTAGGGAATAAACCACCACCATAGCTGTGAGAACTCACAACGTAATTTATGTAAAAGTAGTTTGGAAAAGAAAAAAGCAAACTATTATAATCAAAATCAGACAAGTGCTTTGAGAAATTTACTCTTTTACTCCAAAATTATATTTCCCATCTGATACTAATGCTACCTTCAGATTCAGAAACTAGAGAAGCCCTCCCACTTCCTCCCTCTGTTATATGATGCAGTTACCCCCAAGTTGTGCCAAACGAGCTCTTCTCTCTAGTTTTGTAGGTTACCTACCTGTGTGGGCGTGTGCTCAGTCATGTCCAACTCTTTGCGACCTGTTACCTACCTAATAGTAACTAATCAATGGCTTTTCAGCCAATGAATGGTTTGGCTATAATACTAGCCAAATAATACTTTTCCTTCAAAAAAGGAAAAGTAAAATTTGAAAGTTCGCTGAATTACATTATTTCTGGCAAATTTTATTTATTTTACTGTTTAGCCATCAAAACACCAACTCTTTAAAGAAAATTGGACATGATAGGAGTCAAGTAAATATAAATATTGACTGTTCGAGGGTACATACATCTTGAATCTAAAATCATTCTTAACTGATTCTGGAAGCACTTTTTGAAGTTCGATAAATGCTTCACAAATCAGTTGGAAGTCCACAAATGTTAATAATCATTCACTTATTTCAATGGAAATAGTCTCATTAACATGTCAGTTGCTAAAAATGTATGAGTCCAGCCATGTTCTTTGCCTGACTCAAGGTGAAAAACCCTACTTGCCCAGTTTTACTTCAAAAACTAATCCTTGTTTAGACTGTTAACAATTTCCTCTAGTGGTAGACCTTGGTGAGAAATTCACCCCTCCTCCCTCCTATATGAACATTTCCAAATCCTTCAGCTAGCTTTTACATTGCCAATGCAAAACAACTTTTCTGACTGCATTTTAAACTCTTTTAACCAGCTTGAGAGATATGCATCCTCCTCACTGCAAAAAATGTAAAAATTAAATCTGAACTTCAGAATGCAGGAAATCCATGACTTCTGCAAAATGATCTCAAAAGTCCCAAAAGTAATAAGCAATACCTATACAACATCAGAACAAATATCCAGTAAAACAATCACATGGTGTTAACTAAGCAACTCTTATAGATTATCTGCTGTATAAGAATTAGATTAACTAAATGGAAACATTTCAAGTAATCTTTTATTTTACTTTATTTTTCTTTACAATACTGTATTGGTTTTGCCATACATTAACACGAATCCGCCGCAGGTGTACATGTGTTCTCAATCCTGAACCTCCCTCCCACCTCCCTCCCCCTACCATCTCTCTGGGTCATCCCAGTGCACCAGCCCCAAGCATCCTGTATCCTGCATTGAATCTAGACTGGTGATTCGTTTCTTATATGATATTATAAGTTTCAATGCCATTCTCCCAAATCATCCCACCCTCTCCCTCTCCCACAGAGTCCAAAAGACTATTCTATACATCTGTGTCTCTTTTGCTGTCTCACATACAGGGTTATCATTATCATCTTTCTAAATTCCATATATATGCGTTAGTATACTGTATTGGTGTTTTTCTTTCTGGCTTACTTCACTCTGTATAATCAGCTCCAGTTTCATCCACCTCATTAGAACTGATTCCAATGTATTATTTTTAATGGCTGGCAAATACCACGGACAGGGGAGCCTGGCAGGCTGCAGTCCATGGGGTCGCTAAGTGTTGGACATGACTGAGAGACTTCACTTTCACTTCTCACTTTCATGCATTGGAGAAGGAAATGGCAACCCACTCCAGTGTTCTTGCCTGGAGAATCCCAGGGACGGGGAGCCTGGTGGGCTGCCATCTATGGGGTCGCACAGAGTTGGACATGACTGAAGCTACTAGCAGCAGCAGCAGCAATACTCCATTGTGTATATGTACCACAGCTTTCTTATCCATTCATCTGCTGATGGACATCTAGGTTGCTTCCATGTCCTGGCTATTATAGACAGTGCTGTGATGAACATTGGGGTACACTTTCAATTCTGGTTTCCTTGGTGTGTATGCCCAGAAATGGGATTGCTGGGTCATAAGGCAGTTCTATTTCCAGCTTTTTAAGGAATCTCCACACTGTTCTCCATAGTGGCTGTACTAGTTTGCTTTCCTACCAACAGTGTAAGAGGGTTCCCTTTTCTCCACACCCTCTCCAGCATTTATTGCTTGTAGACTTTTGGATCGCAGCCATTCTGACTGGTGTGAAATGGTACCTCATTGTGGTTTTGATTTGCATTTCTCTGATAATGAGTGATGTTGAGCATCTTTTCATGTGTTTGTTAGCCATCTGTATGTCTTCTAGGAGAAATGTCTATTTAGTTCTTTGGCTCATTTTTTGATTGGGTCATTAATATTTTTCTGGAATTGAGCTGCAGGAGTTGCTTGTGTATTTTTGAAATTAGCTGTTTGTCAGTTGCTTCATTTGCTATTATTTTCTCCCATTCTGAAGGCTGTCTTTTCACCTTGCTTATAGTTTCCTTTGTTGTGCAGAAGCTTTTAATTTTAATTATATCCCATTTGTTTATTTTTGCTTTTATTTCCAGTATTCTGGGAGGTGGGTCATAGAGGATCCTGCTGTGATTTATGTCAGAGTGTTTTGCCTATGTTCTCCTCTAGGAGTTTTATAGTTTCTGGCCTTGCATTTAGATCTTAATCCATTTTGAGTCATTTTTGTGTATGGTGTTAGAAAGTGATCTAGTTTCATTCTTTTACAAGTGGTTGACCAGTTTTCCCAGCACCACTTGTTAAAGAGATTGCCTTTGATCCATTGTATATTCTTGCCTCCTTTGTCAAAGATAAGGTGTCCATAGGTGTGTGGATTTATCTCTGGGCTTTCTATTTTGTTCCATTGATCTATATTTCTGTCTTTGTGCCAGTACTGTACTGTCTTGATGACTGTGGCTTAGAAGAGCTAACACCTATCCTGCTCAAACTCTTCCAGAAAATTTCAGAGGAAGGGAAACTTCCAAACTCATTCTATGAGGCCACCATCACCCTAATACCAAAACCTGACAAAGATGCCACAAAAAAAGAAAACTACAGGCCAATATCACTGATGAACATAGATGCAAAAATCCTTAACAAAATTCTAGCAAACAGAATCCAACAACACATTAAAAAGATCACACACCATGACCAAGTGGGCTTTATCCCAGGGATGCAAGGATTCTTCAGTATCTGCAAATCAATCAATGTAATACACCACATTAACAGATTGAAAAATAAAAGCCATATGATTATCTCAATACATGCAGAGAAGGCCTTTGACAACAAAGGCAACATATTCAACATCCATTTATGATAAAAACTCTCCAGAAAGCAGGAATAGAAGGAACATACCTCAACATAATAAAAGCTATATATGACAAGCCCACAGCAAACATTACCCTCAATGGTGAAAAATTGAAAGCATTTCCCGTAAAGTCAGGAACAAGACAAGGGTGCCCACTTTTCACCACTACTATTCAACATAGTTCTGGAAGTTTTGGCCATTTCAAGTAATTTTTGTACTCACAGTACGAGGTTTGCTTTGAAAACGGTGGCTTCAAGGAGGGTTTCATTTCTATATTGGTTACTTAAAACACTAGGATGTTTAGGAAAACATCATATAGAGTCTGCCTTGAATTAAAGCAGTTTCAGTAAATAGAGCTCATACCATTCATGGGAAATATTTTTAAAAATTGTGACCAAATGGGACATTGAAATCTGCATTGTTATCCCATTAATTTTGAGTCTGCAGAACCATTCATTTAGCCCCAACGTTGTTTAGTTTGAGCCACGAGCTAAGCTCACATTCCAGAAATATTCAATTCGAATTAGGGAGAAGAGCACAAATTGAAAGAAATAATAACTTAATTATATCATAAGATTAAAATGCCAAGAAAGTTCTTCCCATTTACCAGTTTCACTAGATAATAAATGCCACTGGCTAACATTTCAAATACTATTTAAAATTTAAAAAAAAAACAAACCTGCTTTTGCTTTTTCTTGGAAACACCAACTGAATACCTTCTTAATAAGTTCTTTACAAGCAATTAGTGTCTTTTTTCTTCACTGGAATATAAGGTTTCACAGCAAGTTTTCAAGCTCCTGCACCCACCCTCTTTCTAATGCTTCAAATCCAAATGGCAAGTAGCCATATGGCACAGAGCAGTTCAATGCAGAAACAGGAATCTCTTAATATCTAGAAACCAGCTCTACCACTTCTGCTCCTGGCACCAAAGGATGAAAAGGAAGAGAAAGAGGAAATGCAGTAGAAAATCTCTGTGACCTTGAGCTAGGCAAAGATTTCCTAGGTATGACACCACAAGCAAGATCCATAAAATAACAAACTGATTAAGTGGACTTCACTGAAACTTAAAACATACTCTTTTAAAAACCCTGTTAAAAGAGTGAAAATGTTACAGATTATGATATTACAGATGTTACAGATTAGACCTTTGCAGATTATGTTACAGATATTTGCAGATTATATTTGATGAAGTTTCTAAAGAATAAAGATCTCTAAAAACTCAATGGAAAAAATTTTAGTGGTGAAAAATTGGACTCCTCTCCAAAGAAGTCATGCAGATTGCTAATAAATAGACGAAAAGATATTCAACATCATTAATCAATAAAGTAATGCAAGTTAAAGCCACAATGAGATACCACTGCATGTCCACTGGAATGAATGAAATTTGAAAACTTATATCCAGTACCTATAACAGTGCGGAAGAACTGAAACCCTCATGCCCTGCTGACGGAAATGTAAAATGGTAAAACCACTTTGGAAAACCGTGTGGCAGTTTCTTGAATTAACACACACCTATCACATGATTTGGCCATGCCACTCCTAGATTTTTACCTAAGAGAAATGAAAGCATCTCTCTGCATTTTATACGTGAATGTTCATATAACTCTATTTGTAACAGCCAAAAAACTAGAAACTAGAAACAAGCCCAACACCATCAGTACACGAATGGATTAACAAATGGTCCTTTACCCATGATAGAATACACTCTACAGTACAAAAGAATGAGCTATTGATAAATGGCAGATATAGATGAAACACAAAATATGTTTAATCAGTGAAAGAAATTAACAAAAAGATAGTGGGTTGACCAAAAGTTCATCTGGCTTTTTCCATAGTCTAGAGAAAAAAATCCAAATGAACTTTTTAGCCAACCCAATACATATTGAAATATTCTATTTATATGAAATTCTAGAAAATGCAAAGTAATCTGTAGGTAACAAAAAAAGCAGACTGGTGGTTGCCCTGGCAAGAGGGAAAGGGGTGGGAAGGAGCAAGAGGGAAGGAATTTCAAAGGAACACAAGGGAAGCTCTTGAATATGATGAGTACATTAATTATGTTAACTGTAATGATAGTTTTACATATATAAACATATAAACAAAATTGATAAATTGTATGCTTTGTGTAGGTGCAATCTAATGTATGTAACTTATACTTCACTAAAGTTGTGTTTGCTCTGCCCTAAAAAAAAAGAGACACAAAGTCATACAAACAGAAAAACACTCTGGAGAGACAATGTTAGTATGCCACAGATTTGGAAATAAACCAAGCTGTCTGCTCTTAGCACACGCTAAACTTCTTTCCCCAGCTTGTAGTATCTGTAAATTTATGAATTATCAAATAAGGTATGTGGTCTTCAAGGATAATATACTTATACATGCAAAAGGCATCCAATTAGCTGCTCTCTTCACTTGCCCAGGAGAATAATCATCAATGACTGATGAGTTGCAAAGCGTACAGATTTGAATTACCATATTTCCCTCCATTGTGATGGTGGGTGGGGAAAACGTGCTTAAGCACTGGGAAATACTTGCTTACCAAGCTTCAAAAGGCCTAGATGGACATCTTTTCTTTCCACCCCAGACTTGCACCAGTAGTCATCTGCTATCTCACAGCCTGGATGGCTCTGTCCACAGAGCAGATGGAGCTGTTCTTTCTTTCTTCTTGTTAGATTTGATACTCACTGATAAACATTTCCTCCTTGCTGAGTATTCTTGTTCACATGTGTTCATTTGGCATTGTACCTGCTCATAAGATGTTCCAGCAACATAGGTGCCAAGTTGTCATGGTTCTTCCCTGAAACCCTAGGAGTCTTTGGGGGTACTATTTAATTTTGTCCTCTGCACATTTTGTCCTCTGTACATCTGCGATGAAGATAGTGCTTTATACTTCTTTTGCAATACATTGTTGATATTCTCAGATATGTTCAGGTTAAGATATTTTTATAAACATATCAGTCTGATGGGGCTCTCTTGGTGACCCAGCATTGGTGACTCAATCTGCCTGCATTGAGAAGTCGTAGGCTTGATCCCTGGGTCAGGAAAATTTAGTAGTATTCTTGCCTGGAAAATCCTGTGGTCAGAGAAGTCTGGTGGTTTACAGTCCATGGAGCTGGCGAAGAATCGAATATGACTGTTTGAGCACACACGCACATCAGTCTCACATGCTCTGTGAACAGTGAAGACTAGCTCTTTTCCACTTCAGTTTCTTCCCTATGGAAGGTGCCAATGGCTTTATTAAAAAGAAGGGGCTGTTTGCCAACTGGAACTGCCTCATATGCCCTGTGAGGCAGCCCAACACAGCTGGTGGGCCAAATAATCAGTCTCTGTCCTGGGGTCTGGCTCCTGCCAGAGCTCACACAACCTGAGAAGCAGCAGAAAAAAGCCAACGTGTCTATAGTGTGTGTAGTTATCTTCTTGGCACAAGTACAGTTCAGTTTCCATCAGCTAGTGCTGTCCACGTAGAGTATTTACTCCATATATAAACAGGCAGTTCACATGACCCTTGATAGACATGCTAATAGTTTGTACTAACAGCTGACTCAGAGCTGAATTCTGCCAGTTATACTGTGATTAACTCCCTTCACTGGAGAGAAAAAGCAGCTCTGGCTAAACCCTTGGGTTCAGGTTGAGAATCAGCCTACAGAGAGCTCTACTACTATGATCCACTCAATGGGCAGTGAACCCAGATGTTTTCGATACCTTTAAACCATTTCCATCATACATGAAATGGGAAGACAGCAACAGCATCAATACGAGCACTGAAGCTTCCTGAAATGCCATCCTCTGTGGTGTTTTTGGTTATTCTTTTGCTGTCTAAAGCCACTTGAGGTTTAAAATACATAACCAACCCAGCCTTCCAGCATGCTTTGGGTTTGCAGTGAGGAAACATAATTCAAGGAACACAAGGCCAACAGCGAACACACTCCTCATGACTCCTACCAGCCAAGGGCTTCGGACAGGACTGACAGGTCTTCAGAAATGCCATGAGTATACTACTCAGTAACTGGGCTTTGCCTTCCTGTATTTCTTTCCATTCCAGTGCTGACAGTATGAGTTTGTTAAAAATCCCTCTTCAGTCTAAGGGTGAAAGGACTCTTAGAAACTTCCCAGACCAACTTAAGGTATCTCCAACTAAAATTTCAGACACAAGTTTTCATCTCAATATTTTTAAAATCTGCCCAGTTTACATTTTACTTAAAGTACTGCTAACCTTGAAACTAAATTGAAATGTTAGATAGTTGGTTACTCTTTATCTCCTGCAATATTTAAAATTAAATATCTGCCAAAGTAAAAGTTGCTAAGTATCTTAAAAATATTTGCCGCTGAAAAACCTCCAGTTAGTACATGAACACTCTTTGAGGTGCTGGATTAAAATTTCACTTATTCTATTTGTTAAGGATTTGGGGGATTTTTTTATGTGTTGACAGGGAATGGAAAGCAGTATTTAAAAGTAAAAACCAAGCAAAATTATATGTATTTCAGGGTATATCACTCCAAACAGCCCACACTGAGCAAAGAAGTCACACGGTTAGAGTCACTTTCTTTCTTATTCATGCATTTCCTGATATATGAAAACATCTGTTTAGTTAGTTAGAAAGGATGCGCTGGCACAGTCTGAGTCCACTGTGACTTCACGACAGGAAGTGGGGGCTCATGTGGGCTGTTAAGTGACAGACACAGGGGGCCCCGTTACTTGTTTTTTCCATTGATTTATTTTGTCTTGATTTGTTCTTCTGCTGCACCACACAGTTTGTGGGATCTTAGTCCCTTGACCAGGGATCAAACCCAAGCCAGCCCTTGGCAGTGGAAGCACAGAGTCCTAACCACTATATTGCCAGGGAATTCCCAGGTATTAAATATTATTAAATATTTTAACATTACTCAAATTATAAGCTACAACTGGTAGTTAGTAGCAATTTTTTTAACCAGAGTACTGCATTATAAACACCCAATCTAGGAATGCTTTGGCTTGCCCTGGAACACCTGCAGGGAGAAAGGACAGGAATTGCCCCTTGCAAACAGGGAACCAGGACTTGAGGAGGAGGTAAGCTGATTTTCTCTCTATTGTCTTAGTGCATGTTGGCTGCTATAGCAAAATGCCACAGACTGGGTAACTTGTAAACAACAGAAATTTCTCTCATAGTTCTGGAAGCTAAGATGATTAGGGCAGGGTACCAGCTGATCTGGTGTCTGCTGAGATGTCTGTCCAACTTCCTGGTTCATGAATGGCCATCTTTGCACTGTGTCCTCACACACTGGAAGCAGAGAGGGAACTCTGAGGGGTCTATTTTCTGAGGACAAGAATACCTCTCATGAGGGTCCCAGCCTCATGACCTAAGCACCTCCCAAAGGTCCTACCTCCCAATACCACCATATTGGACATATGTGTTTGGGGGGACACAAACATTCAGACCATAGCACCTGTGGTAATTTGCTCTGCTTTCTTAGTTTTTTGCTCCTGCCATCTTTTGAGATGTGTAGGCTCTCACTGCATGTCTTCATCTCAATATGAGAGACTCACAATCTAGACTGGTAATAACAATCACCATGAACTGAGTATCTATCATGGGCCAAATACTGTATTATCATTTTCCCATAAGTCTATGCAACCCATAATCCTCACAATAACTCTCCAAGATAAGTGTTATTAATCCCATTTTACATGCAAGGAATCTAAGGTTCAGAGAGGGCAAATTACTGATGGGCAGATGTGTAGTATTAGGCAGCAGAGCTTCAAACTCAAGACTGTCTGCTTCCAAAGTCAACATTTACTCCGCTATGTTGTATATCATTCCTTCTAGTAAACTTAACAGACTCTCAAGCCTTCTCTGAATGTGTTTCCTCCATTCCTGCCACTTTTTGCTTTAATAAAAAAAGCTGCCCTTCCCTGCCATTATCGTAGTTATTTTAATATGGTTATGCTTGCTAATGGTCTTCCCAGGTGGTGATAGTAGTGAAGAACCCACCTGCTAAGGCAGGATATGTAAGACATGAGTTCGAACCCTGGGTTAGAAAGATCTCCTGGAGGAAGGCATGACTACCAACCCAAGTATTCTTTCCTGGAGAATCCCCAGGGACAGAGGAGCCTGGCATAGCCTTGCAGAGTGGAACACAAGGGAAGTGACGTAGCACAAACACACATGTTTGCTAATAACAACGATAGCAACAACACCCATGCATGACTAATCCAGGTGTGTTTGTTTGCCAAAATAAAAAGATGTGTTTTTGTTTCTTACTAGAGAAATGGCTCTGGAATTGAGGACAACGTAGACTGAAAGAGCCCACGGTTGGAATGGGACATTTAGAAGAAGAAAATGGGGACAATTTCCAAAGTTATTAGTACTAGGAAGAAAACATTTCTCAGGTCATCCAAGAGTTAGTTTGCTTAACCTAAAGTGATAATGTAGATTTTTTAGCACATCAGACAAGAGAAACTGTAGTTTGCTGGCAAGAAGTGATGTACAGAGTTTTAGATACCTACAGAAGTCAGCCAAGATTCTTGTACCTGGATTCTACATTTATTCTATTTTTCAGAATTTATAGCTAATCTAGTAATATAAGTTTTGCTGTACTCAAGGGTTATTTTTCCAATTTGACAAATTTATTCTTCATTTTTAAAAGAAAATAATTATAAAGACTTTTTTCATACTACTTAAATATAAGCTTCTTATGCTTACAAATAAAATTAATAGAAAATTAATCTATGCATTAGTCAAACTATGAATATAAACTAGTTATCAAGCTAATTTAATATCATAGATAATGCCATTTTACTTAAACCAATGTGTTGGCATTAAAAATAATAGATAATATACCCTCAGGTTTGGTTCTATGTTTTAACTATTTACGTATGTTGAATTCCATAATATTAATGTAGATAAATGCCTTTTCAACTTAAGCATGCAGCATATAATGAAATTAATCACTTCAAGATGTTGCTTCTTATTTTTGCTACTTCAAGATTTCCAGAACTTACATTTAATCAGAGCCACAATGATCTACTTTCACATGCCAATGTAAATAACTTTATAAAAATGGTTGCAGAGCTTCCCAATTTACAATGGGGTTAAGTCGAAATCATTGTAAGTTGAAAATATCATAAACCAAAAATGCAGGAAGTATATCTGACCTACAGAACATCATAGCTTAGCCTGTACTGTGCTTAGTTACTCAGCATGTCCAGCTCTTTGCAACCCCATGGACTTAGCTCTCCAGGCTCTCCTGTCCATAGAGATTCTCCAGGCCAAGAATGCTGGAGTGGGTTGCCATGCCCTGCTCCAGGGGATCTTCCCAACCCAGGGATCGAACCCAGGTCTCCCACATGGCAGGCAGATTCTTTACCGTCTGAACCACCAGGAAAGCACAAGAATACTGGATTGGGTAGCCTATCCCTTCTCCAGGGCATCTTCTTGACCCAGGAATCAAACTGGGGTCTCCTGCATTGCAGGCAGATTTTTTACCAGCTGAGCTACCAGGGAAGCCCCATAGCTTAGCCTAACCTACCTTATATGTGCAGAAACATTTTAGCCTACAACTAAGCAAAATCATCTAATACAAAGCCTATTTTATAATCGAGTGTTGAACATCCCATGGAATTTATTGAACACTATACTGAAAATGCAAAGAAGGCAATGGCAACCCACTCCAGTACTCTTGCCTGGCAAATCCCATGGACGGAGGAGCCTGGTAGGCTACAGTCCATGGGGTCGCTAGGAGTCGGACACGACTGAGAGACTTCACTTTCACTTTTCACTCTCATGCATTGGAGAAGGAAATGGCAACCCGCTCCAGTGTTCTTGCCTGGAGAATCCCAGGGATGGGGGAGCCTGGTGGGCAGCCCTCTCTGGGGTCGCACAGAGTCAGACATGACTGAAGCAACTTAGCAGCAGTAGCAGCATACTGAAAATGAAAAACACAATGGTTTCCAGGGGACAGAATGGTTGTACGTGTATTGGTTGTTCACTTTCCTGATGGCATGGATGACTGAAAGCTGTGGCTGGCTGTCCTGCCCAGCGCCATGAGAAAGGAACTTACTGAATATCACAAGCCCAGGAAAAGATCAAAATTCAAACTCTGAAGTACAATTTCTATTGAAGGTTTATCACCTTCACACCACCATAAAGTCAAAAAATCCTAAAATGAACCATTATAAATTGAGGACAGTCTGCAGTTTAACTGAAGATAAAATTAGTACAAGTACCATGTACCATTAGTATCATGGTACATGAATAAAGTTTAATTTGCTAATAGAGATAAAAAAATACCAGTGGTTTGAATTTCTTTGGATTTTTTAATATTTCCATCATTAAAGTAGTCTAGAAATAGGCAGCCCATGACTAATCCAGGGAAGCCATGATGTCAACCAAAATCCAGGCTTCTGTATTTCTGCTCCTAAATCACACCTTCCATTTTTCAGATCACCCCATTGTCCATGAAGCCCATGCTGGAATTCCAATCATCATATCCACACTGAAGGCAAAAAAGAGAGCAAATAGAAAGGGACAAAAGCTTCCTTCCCATTGAGTCAGTCTCCTTTAAACAGTTTTGCCATAATTTTAACACTTATGTTTTATTTGCCTAAACTTAATTATACGGCTATGTGCTTCCCTCAGTGGTTCAGGTAGTAAAGAATCTGCCTGCAATCCAGGAGCCCTGAGTTAGGAAGAAACCCTGGAGAAGGAAATGGCAACCCACTCCAGTATTCTTGCCTGGAGAATTCCATGGACAGAGGAGCCTGGCCAACTAGTCCATGGGGCCACAGAGTCAGACACAACAAGCAACTTAGCATGAACACAATCGTATGGCCATACTTAGTAGCAAACAAAGAGCAATGCAGATTTGCTTGTTTTTGGTTTGCAGGCCTGGGTATGTTATTAAGATGAAAGAGGAACATGTATACTGGAGTGGCAACTATCTACCTTTGAAGCATGTTTTATTTTTAAAGTCTGCATTAAAAAAAAAAATCTGATGCAGTTCTTAACATAATTGAGATGATCATCCTGAAAGATGATGCTGTGAAAGTGCTGCACTCAATATGCCAGGAAATATGGAAAACTCACCAGTGGCCACAGGACTGGAAAAGGTCAGTTTCATTCCAATCCCAAAGAAAGGCAATGCCAAAGAATGCTCAAACTACCGCACAATTGCACACATCTCACATACTAGCAAAGTAATGCTTAAAATTCTCCAAGCCAGGCTTCAGCTGTATGTGAACCATGAACTTCCAGATGTTCAAGCTGGTTTTAGAAAAGGCAGAGGAACCAGAGATCAAATTGCCAACATCTACCGGATCATGGAAAAAGCAAGAGAGTTCCAGAAAAACATCTATTTCTGCTTTATTGACTATGCCAAAGCCTTTGACTGTGTGGATCACAATAAACTGTGGAAAATTCTGAAAAAGATGGGAACGCTAGACCACCTGACCTGCCTCTTAAGAAACCTATATGCAGGTCAGGAAGCAACAGTTAGAACTAGACATAGATCAACAGACTGGTTCCAAATAGGAAAAGGAGTACGTCAAGGCTGTATAATGTCACCTGCTTATTTAACTTCTATGCAGAGTACATCATGAGAAACGCTGGGCTGGAAGAAGCACAAGCTGGAATCAAGACTGCCAGGAGAAATATCAATAATCTCAGATATGCAGATGACACCACCCTTATGGCAGAAAGTGAAGAAGAACTAAAGAGCTTCTTGATGAAAGTGAAAGAGGAGAGTGAAAAAGTTGGCTTAAAGCTCAACATTCAGAAAATGAAGATCATGGCATGTGGTCCCATCACTTCATGACAGATAGACAGGGAAACAGTGGAAACAGTGGCTGACTTTATTTTTCTGGGCTACAAAATCACTGCACATGGTGATTGCAGCAATGAAATTAAAAGATACTTACTCCTTGGAAGGAAAGTTATGACCAACCTAGACAGCATATTAAAAACAGAGACATTACTTTGCCAACAAAGTTCCATCTCGTCAAGGCTATGGTTTTTCCAGTGGTCATGTGTGGATGTAAGAGTTAGACTGTGAAGAAAGCTGAGAGCTGAAGAATTGATGCTTTTGAACTGTGGTGTTGGAGAAGAATCTTGAGAGTCCCTTGGGCTGCAAGGAGATCCAACCAGTCCATTCTAAAGGAGATCAGTCCTGGGTGTTCACTGGAAGGACTGATGTTGAATCTGAAACTCCAATACTTTGGCCACCTGATGTGAAGAGCTGACTCACTGGAAAAGACCCTGATGCTGGGAAAGATTGAGGGCAGGAGGAGAAGGGGACAACAGAGGATGAGATGGTTGGATGGCATCATCAACTCGATGGACATGGGTTTGGGTGGACTCTGGGAGTTGGTGATGGACAGGGAAGCCTGGCATGCTGCAGTTTATGCGGTCACAAAGAGTTGGACATGACTGAGCAACTGAACTGAACATAATCAGGAGCACTTACATACACTGCCAATAAACTATTGCTATTTGGTACACACAAAGATGACATTCTCTGGGTGTCTGTGAAATAATAGTAAAAAATATATTGGTCTCTGTTGCTTGTTCGTGACACAGAGCCCCTAAAACTCTTGTAATCCCCTGGGCTATAGGAATGTCTTTTGTTGTAATGAGCCTACTCTTGGTGGGTTCCTGGATAGCTTCAGGATAGAGATGGGTCACCAGAAAGAACAAACCATGATTAGAAGCTTAGAACTTTCAGCCTTACCCTCATCCTTCAGGAAGGGGAGAGGGGCTAGAGATTGAGTTAATAATTGATCATGCATACAGGATGAAGCCTCCATAAAAGTCCCCAAAGCAAGGATTTTGCTGAGTACATACACAGGCCAGGCTGGCACACACATGGACAGAAGTGGTACTCCCCACTCTTTCAGACCTCACCCTCTGTATCTCCATCTGCCTGCTTATCTGTAACCTTGATAAAATCAGCTAGTGAATGTAAACAAGTGCTTCCAGGAGTTCTGTGAGCCATTCTAGCAAAATAAAACACCCAAGGCATGGGTCATGAGAATTTCAGTTTATAGTCATTTGGTCAGAAATGCCCAGGAAAGCCTGAGACTTGTAATTAGTGTTTGAAGTAAGAACAATCGTATGGAACTGCGCCCTTCACATGTGGGGGTCTGATGCTAACTCCAGGTAGAGAGCCAAGGTGCTGAATCGAATTGTCTGTCACCCAACTGGTGTCATAGAAGTACATGATGTGGAAAAAAAAAATCACTGCTGGTGTCAGAATTGCTATGTGTATGTCAGTAAAGGAGATACCCAGCAGTGTATATCGCATGTCTACTCACAATGTGAAAATGGTAATACCTCTACAGTACAG
This sequence comes from Ovis canadensis, assembly GCF_042477335.2. Lineage (NCBI taxonomy): Eukaryota > Metazoa > Chordata > Mammalia > Artiodactyla > Bovidae > Ovis > Ovis canadensis. The sequence goes on along the minus strand of NC_091250.1, from coordinate 36,321,299 downwards.
CTGCTTTGGGTTCTACTTACTGAAACTCTTATACCCCAAGTGGTGAGCTGGTTCTACCAGCATTTCTCTCCTCTAGAACACTAGCAAAATCTCTGTTCGTACAACACAATGACAGTTTATAATTTCTAATATAGCCTCCAGCAACCTAAGGGATCAAAATTTTCTGTCTTTTATAGAGGAGGCATCTGAGGTTTAGAGATTAGACAACATGCCTGAGGTCATGCAACTAAAGCCAGGCTGGCCCCTGTGTAGGTGCTGTGCCTCTCAGGTCTCCTCCTGATGATTCAGACATCCATGCAAAGCTCCCTTGGCAGAGAGTCCCTTTTTCAGACCTAGGGATCTATTTAACACCCTGCACAGTCCTGCAGTTTTAGTGACTTACAAGGATGAATGTTTTTTCTGGCACTTCAATGTCAAGGCATCTCAAAGTACCAGGTAGAGTGAATGCTACTCTACCACATACAGTGTTGAAAATGTATTGTTTTACATTGTTGACAGTAAATACACAACGAGTTTTAACAATTATTATATAAAAATGACATCATTATGGTTGTTAAGAACATTAATTCTAGGCATAGCCACTCCGGAAAACAGTAGGGAGGTTCCTTAAAAAACTGAAAATAGAACTACCATATGATCCAGCAATCCAACTCCTAGGCATCTATCTGGAAAAAAACCATAATTCAAAAATATACATGCACCCCAGGGTTCATAGCAGCACTAGTTCAGAATAGCCGTGGACACAGAAGCAACCTGGAAGTCTATCCACAGAGGGACTGATAAAAAAAAGATACGGTTCATATACACAGTGAAATGTCACTTAGCCATAAGAAAGGAACAAAACGATGCCATTTGCAGCAACATGGAGGGACCTAGAGATTGTCATAGTGAGTGAAGTCAGACACGGGAAGACAAATGCGGTATGGTATTGCTGATGTGCTCAGTTATTCCGTCGTGTCTGACTGTTGGTGACCCCATGGACTGTCATCTGCCAGGCTGCTCTGTCCATGGAATTTTCCAGGCAAGAACACTTGGTTGCCATTTCCTACTCCAGATATTGCTTATATGTGGAATCTAAAAAGAAGGCACAAATGAACTTCTTTACAGAAGTAGAGTCACAGATATGGAAAACAAATTTATGGTTATCAGGGGATACAGGGGAGGGTAAATTGGGAGATTGAGATTGACATATACAGACTACTATATATAAAATAAATAATAAGAGCCTACTGTATAGCACAGGAAACTCTACTCAATACTCTGTAATGAGCAGTACAGGAACAGAATCTAAAAACTAGATTTTAATAATGTATGTATATGTATTACTGATTCACTTTGCTGTATACCTGAAACTAACACAGCAGTGTAAATCGACTATACTTCAATAAAATTTTTTAAAAACTATCCCACAAGGCAAATACTTCCTTCTAGTCTTTTCTTGTGATAGTTTAAGGAGTCTTCATCATACTGTACTGTTCCCTGCTGCTTGTTCAACATATGACATAAGCATTTTCTTGCCATTAAAATTCTATGATTTTTAAAAAAAGAACAGTAATTCTAGATCCGCAGCACTAGCTTTTGAATCATAGTTCCAAACTTACTGGCAGTGTGGTCACCACTGGGTGAACCAACCTGTGCCCCAGTTTTGTCATCTGTAAAGTGTAGATAGTAACAGTAAGGTTTTTAGAAAATAAATGGGTTAATATGTAGCGCTTGAAATAGTTCCTAACACATAGCAATATTATAGCATTTGCTATCATCATTAGTAGTAGTTTTATTATTATTATTACAGTCATCCTATAGAGGCTGCAGAGGGAACAATTTTCCATAAGTGGGAATACTCTAATGTGATAGTCATGAAGAATATAAGTAACTTAGAGAGTCACAGAAAATGAAAAGGAACTTAAGAATCACATAGACCCTCAATCAAATAAGGTCTCAGATCCATCAGTTATTTTGGATAAAGATTTGTCCTTAGCTGGGAACAGAGTAAAGGAAATTATTTTTTTTTTAATTCAAATATGCTACAGTTTAGCAAAATAATTGATTCTTTTTTTAATTCAAACTGCCAGACTCACATCAGAAGTAATGACAACTGGCTGCAAGAGGGAAAAAGGGAATAAATCTTCAGTTTGGTTGAGGGTGGGGAGAAGCATCCACACATTTGGGAAAGGCAGGAACTACTATATAAAGCAACATTAGCAAGAAAAATAAACAAGGGACTGAACTACACATCAGAGATAGGGCTGACCATGATAGCTGCTATCACGTCCAGCTCCGCAACCCCATGAAATGTAGTCTGCCAGGCTCCTCTGTCCATGAGATTCTCCAGGCAAGAATGCTTGAGTGAGTTACCATTCCCTTCTTCAGGGGATCTTCCTGACCCAGGGATCAAACCCGGGTCTCCTGCCTTGCTCTTTACCATCTGGGCCACCAGGGACTGGTCTGACCATAGTTAGCCCTAAACTGGATTTTCCTGAGAATTTTCCTACTTCTAACTGACCTGTTATCCCTCCTACATTTAGGTCTCACATACCTCCTGATTCACTTGAAATGTCTTTTTTCAATTTGATATGTACTGTGGTCACACATACCATGGTTATGGTATTCCGTAAAGGAATAATAAACAAATGAGTTTAGAATGCACCCTCTTCTCTGCAGGACAGACACTGAAGAATGGCTCCAGTCTTCACTGTATAAAACAGAGTACAATATTCATCAAAAAGAATTACTAAAAGAAAAAATATATTTCCAAGCAGTATAATAAAATGTCTGCTGCTGCTGCTAAGTCACTTCGTCATGTCCGACTCTGTGCGACCCCATAGACGGCAGCCCACCAGGCTCCGCCATCCCTGGGATTCTCCAGGCAAGAACACTGGAGTGGGTTGCCATTTCCTTCTCCAATATAAAACATCTACTTTCCTCTATTCTCACACAGATGAACTCAGTTATAAGGCTTCTGAGGAGTGACCCTCAGAGTTCACCTCCTTCCCTTCCCCCCCCAAAAAAAGTGAAATAAAGAATATCTTTGAAACTAAAGGCAAAAAAAAAATTGCAGGGAAAATAAAAGCAGTTATGCATGAGCCACAGTCTGCTTCATTTGGTAAAATTTTAAGATTCAGCATATAGAAATGACTGACACCTGCCAAACTTGCTTTAACGCTCACTCTTTACACCAACTATTTCCCGATAAGTCCATAGTTCAGTTCAGTCGCTCAGTCCTGTCAATTATACTGTGTTGCTTTGTTCCTACCTTTTTTTTTCCCTTTTTCCTTGGAAAGAGGAAAAAGGTAGGACCAAAGCAGCATAATATAACTGCTGTGGGTCCCAAACCCTTGTGCTGCCTAAGCCTGAACAAGGGCCTTTGCATCCCTCTCTCCCCGAGAAGCCCCAGCAGCCTCTTGGTCTTGGCACACGTGTGGATGCCCCACCTGGTGCGATAAATGCAGCTATCCCAACTCGCAGCCCCTTTCTTGTTTTCTAGCACAGTAGCACCCCCACTAGAGGGCAGGAAAGGGCACAGAGAACCAATAGAACTCTCAACTGAGTTCATAAAGTTTTGACAGTGAAGAATTAAATTCTTTTTTCCCCAGTGTCGGTGGTCCTAATTAACATACATAATGGAGAATGGATCTCACTTGAGTTTCTGAATCATTGAATAGAATTCAAACTTCTAATTCCGTGATTGAGTCAAGACTTTCCCAGCAGTTATTTCATTTGGCAAATTCATTCTTCTCTTGGAATAATACCTTTGAGCAGGCTCTCCTTGTACATAAGACAACTCATATTGTGTGACAAAATGCTGATTGAATTTACTATAGCTCCCATGGACAGAGGAGCCTGGTGGGCTACCGTCCATGGGGTTGCTAAGAGTCGGACACAACTGAGCGACTTCACTTTCACTTTTCACTTTCATGCATTGGAGAAGGAAATGGCAACCCACTCCAGTGTTCTTGCCTGGAGAATCCCAGGGACTGGGGAGCCTGGTGGGCTGCCGTCTATGGGGTCGCACAGAGTCCGACATGACTGAAGCGACAGCAGCAGCAGTAGCAACTCGAAGAAAACGCAGACAGTAAAGAAATCAGGATTTTATACATTTTCATAAACAAGTCCTAAGATTTAAAAGAGTGAACAAAGTTTTGCTGCAAATAATATGCTTACCTAAGCTCAGCATAGTATGGAGCCTACTGCACCAAGGAAGATAGGAATAAAACCAAAAAACAGCTAAAATTTCACATTTCAGAACTGACTCCAAGTCAATCTAAGTTTGAAATATTCGTGCAGCTTTGCTAGGCTGAAAACAAATGGTGTCCCTAATTCAGGGGTTGCATTTTTTTTTAACCTATACTATGTGAACTCTTGGAGAACATAGATTCGCTACCCTTTCTTTATAAAATGCAACTGCTATTTCTATTCTGGGGATTTCTCATGAGTTAACAGCCATACTGTCACATATGGTTGACTTTCCACCTAGTACTGTTGAGGGTTAAGTTCCTATTGATTTCTGTGACTAGGGCTTGGGGTTTTGTGTTGTCTTTTTTTTTTTTAGGTCAAATGTGTTTTATCTGAGAGGTCAAAGTGTGGCAGTGCAGCTGCAGTCTGGGCATTCCCAGCAGGAAGAAAGTAACAGCACACTGTCTACAGAGCCATGCATGAGAAAAAACTACAATTAGCTTTTGCTGCTTTTCTGCAGAATCTGTATTTGCATTTTAAATTACATTTTGGTATACTCATTTTCATCTTTCCTTTGGCTTTTAAAGCTGGAACAGAGTCTCCTGACAAAAACACTGCCTGAGATTGGCATTTATTAGGGAGGGGGGGAAACACATCCACATGATATTTTTTTTTCTAAAATATTCCTCTGAGATTAGTTATTTCAGAAAGTCATGTTGACAGGCAAATGGAGAGAAAGATGCAAGATGGTTTCAGAGATTCTAGGAATCTCAAAGCCTGGATTTCCATTTCAACATTTCAATTCCTTGCTAGTCAGTGAGTTTCTCTAGCTCACTATATTAAAATGTGTGCTAGAGTAATATATATTAAACTTGCTCTCCTGATACACGCTGACAATTACATAGCTTATCACACCAATGTTTATTGAAATCAAATCACATCAAACTTGTCTCTTAAATCCCTGTAGAGATGCTCTTTCCACAAATTTATAAAGCTGTGTTCTCCCTCCCCTTGGTTAGCTTAAAAACTATCGATTAGCAACAGCCTTCTTTCTAAGTGAGCGTGCAGGCGACTGTGCTCAGCTGCTAAGTCACGTCTCACTCTCGGAAATTCCGTGGACTATAACCCACCAGGCTCCTCTGTCCATTGGATTTCCAAGGCAAGAATACTGGAAATGGGTTGCCATTTCCTTCTCCAGGGGATCTTCCTAACCCAAGGATCAAACCCAAGTTACCTGCGTTGGCAAGTGAATCCTTTACCACTGAGTCACCTGGGAAGCCCCTCCTAAGATCACTGGGTGTTAAATGTACAACGAAACAAATTCACACAGATTGGACTGTGGGCTTATTGTCACTTCTTTGAGGGGGGCCAGTGCCTCTGCATTAAATGATTAACACTTTTGACATTCTCATAGAGTCTTTGGTCAATGACTTTATGAATGGGTAAGCCAAAAAGAATACCTTATTTTTCACTTTATTCCTAAAGGAGAGATGCAGAAAAACAGGAAACTGAGCCAGGTGCCTAGATGGGATAGAAAAATATCACAACTGAACTGCTGGTTTTCTAAAAAATAATGAGGAAATAAGCAACTATGATTGACTCAAGTGTACTTAAATGTACTGATATTACGGGATATTTCTAATTCTCTACAATTTTAGAAAATTCTAATTTCCTATTATCTTATTGCTTTATGTCTGAGTGCCTCCTACTCTGTATTTTTCTAGCACTCAATTATTTTTCTTGCAGTAAATAATAACGAAAACTTGTAGGTTTGAAGTACTTTTACACACCTTCATGAAGAAGAAAAAATAAAAACCCTGAATATAAAAGGCATTAGGGACAAATTTATGAAAAACACAGATAAAACCCCTGATCCCAGAGGTTTACATTCTAGTTAGCAAAAGAATCAGTAAGAAATAAATAAATGAACAAAAGCATTTCAGATAGTTATCAGTGTTTGACAAATAAAGCACAGTGATAAACTAGAGTGATATGGAGAAGGTAAGGAAAATGTAAACGGAATGATCTGGAAGACCCAGCAGGAACCCTGACACCTGAGCCCCACGACAAGGAGAAGATAACACTGAAAAAACCTGGGGTCAGAGCTGGAGCAGAGGGTACAGCAAGGGCTAAGGGGCTGATGCAGAAACAAGCTTGACATTCAGAGAAGCGAATGTGGTTGCTAGAGGGTAAGCAAGAGAAAAAATGAAAGGGGATGAACTTAGAGGCAGGGTCCACAGTTGTAGGTCATTCGAAGCTACTGGGCTACCAATTCTTGTGAAATCACCCCTAAAACATAGTGGATGAAAACAAAGATTATATTTGGCTCACAATTTGGAGACTAGAAATATGGGAAAGTTTCTTCCAGACAGTTTATCTCTGATGCACGTGGTACTAGCTGGGGCAGCTGAAATTAGAGAACGCATTCCCTGCGGATTTCTTCGTTCAGTGCCTGGTGCCTCGGCGCTCCCTGGCCTCTCTCTACAGGGCACCTCATGTCTGAGGCCTCTCCAAGAGGCTTGTTATTCTCCCAAGTGGCATCAAGGCTGTCTCCTGGTCGGCAGGCTCCTTACATGAAGACGGGCTTCCCCCAGAGCAAGCCTTGACCCAGGCTTCAGGATTCCTGATGACTCTCCTGAACTCACAGAGCATTACTTCTACCAGTTTTGCCACACACAGTCGTAAGGCCAGCCCAGATTCAGAGGCAGCAGAGTCAAAGAATCTCTGCCATCTGAAGTCTGCTACAGAGTCCGTGGAGAGTTTTCTGCATTTTATTCTGAATACAACGGGAGGCCACCAGAGGCTTTAAATATGGAAATAGCAGGATTTGGGTTTTAAAAGATCATTCGGCTACTAAAGAATACATTGAATGAGGACAAGACAGAAAGCAGGGAGATAAGTTAGTTGCTAGGATGGGGGGTCTGGATGGCAGCAGCGAGCAGAAGAGTGGAAATTGCTGGAGGCCATCATAAAGGACTTGCGCTTGGACAGGTCATGGAGAGAAGAACCAAGAGGAAAGGGGCATGCAACTGCCCTAATAGCTCCTTGAGGTAGCTGTATGGTAGGTCTTATTTTCCCCAGCCTTTTGTCAGATGAGAACCATGGAATTCATAGAGAAAAGAAAGAAAGGTAAAGAAAGAGGAGGGGAGGCAGGGAGGAGAGGACAGAAGGAAATACTTTCCTATAACAATTAACTAGACAATGAGAGGATGGTTCTAGAGTTAGTTCTGATACCTAGTCAAACATCTTCCCATTATACAATGGGACTAACTGTCAGTCATTGGTATAACAAGTTTCACATTATTTATTTTTATTTTGAAGTGAAAAGTGAAAGTGTTAGTCTCTCAGCCGTGTCCAGTTCTTTGCAGCCCCACAGACTGTAGCCCACCAGGCTCCTCTGTCCATGGGATTTTCCAGGCAAGCAAGAGTTTTGGTCTTACCAGTTACAGAATTTAAACAATGGGATAACCAATATTTGAGAGACCTGACATTTAGGTTGAATTGATTTTATATCTGTTAAACATCACCTACTACATATATACTTTTTAAGCTGAATGGGAATCAAAGTGAATAGAGAAAAAGCATGATCTAGTAGAAAGGCCCTAAAGGTTCTACTCCTTATTTCTGCCTTCAACTCTAAACAACTGTGCAAATGTTTCTTAAAGTATATGCTTCAATTTCCTCATCAAAGTATTATTATTTTCATTAGTCATGTTACGAACAGGTAATATGGAAAATGTTGGGAAAAAAGTTTGTGAACTGCAACGAAATTAGTGTAGGATTATTATAAATTCTTCCCCAAACAACATTAATTTAAATTCAAATTGTAATACTCTAAAATTACTACATTTTAAAATACCTAATACATTGTGACTCTTTGTAAGTAGTCCTTTTCCTGGTACTTCTCTAAGCCATGCTAATCAGTGAGCAGCACTTAACAGAATTTTGCTGAACCAGTCATCAGGTATGCAAACATACAACATGGTTATGGAAAGAAGCATGTTGTGAGAATCTTGATCACTAAGTCTGTCTGGGACCTTTATTACAACAGTGTAACTATTAGTCAAATGTTGATAACCACGGATAATAATTTTAATCTCCCATGCCTTTGCTTTACATTAAATTGTTTGCCAAAGTCAGCACCTCCCATTTGGTGAGAGCCTGGGGTGTTGTGCACACAAGCGCTTATGGGCATGTACACACACACACCCCACACACACCACAACAAAGCCCAAGATAAGTTTCTTTCACTTTTGGCAATGTTCCTTTACCGACATGTGAATACTGATTGGACTTGTTTCTGTAAAGTTCTATCTGAATAATTACTTGGTAATGTGGTTTGAATTTTATATTCAACAGAAGTAAGTCAGAAACATTAAAACTGCCTGGATACTTTTTTAACTGTTTCCAGTTGGACCGAAAAATAGTGCAGTATATAGATGAGGATGCAAGCAGCTCTAAATACAGAAAAGCCAGACCATTTCTCTCCTACTTGTTTTGGGAAACTTATCTGATTTGGAAATGCTTAGGTATCAGCAGGTTTGGAGACCTCTGCCGAATGTCTAAATACACTTTCTGATTATTCAAAGATTTAATGAATGTTTCTGATAAATTGCAGCCAAAAGACCTTTGGATTTCAGTGCGAGCAAAACTCAGATATTCCACTAGTGGCATCCTTCTTAAAATTCAAATTAAATAACCAATGTTCCAAAGCATAAAATTCCAAATGCATCTTCTTTCCCTTCAAAAGCATCTTTCCTCTTCAGATGTCACTAATTCTGCTAAAAACATGAGCATTCTTATTTCCCCTCTATGTTTGAAGACTCAGTTCTTCCACTCGCGCTCTCCACCCATCCACTTGCACTGTCCATCCACATATGACAATTCCATCATTTTTCCAACCTTCCTGGACCTATGATTGCACCTTTCACACTCCCTAAATCACCCTACAGGGCTTCCCTGGTGGCTCAGTTGGTAAAGAATCCACCAGTAATGCAGGAGACATGGGTTCAGTCCCTGAGTGGTGAAGATCCCCTGGAGAAGGGAATGGCAACCCACTCCAGTATTCTTGCCTGGAGAATCCCATGAACAGAGGCACGTGATGGGCTATGGTCCTTGAGTCACAAAAGAGTCAGACATGACTTAGCAACTAAACTACAACAATACAAATCACCTTACAAAGTCTCTTTGCATATTATAATTCTGAAGGAAATTTTGATTGTTACATTTTGATAAATGTTCTTTTAGAGTTTACTTATTGACTACCAAATATAGTTCAGAGTCAATCTTGGTCTCCAGGTCAGGGTCACCTCTCAGGTGTGTGGGATGCTGGGCAAATAGTTTTCTGCAGAGCCCCTATCTATTTAAATGACTTTTATTAAAAATGCACTAAGAATCTATACACCCATGTGAGGTACAGTGATTTATGGATGAAAATTTTAAATCATAAATAGAGAAGATGGGTTTACATATTTATTTATTAACCATTCTGCGGAGGTAAAGATTCTTCAGGGTCCATCTTTTTTAGTTTAGATTCTGGTAACCATCTTGTCATTATCTTCTGGTGGTGGCACAAACTTCTCATAAGCCTTTTAATCCTAACAGGATTAAGTCTCCATTTCTTACTTTTACTCCTCACATTCCAGAAATTGTTGCCAGTTCCTGACCTAATCTGAGTTCAAAAATAATTATGCTCTTTGTATTTTTTTCCCACTGAGAGAAAGAAAAGCAGCATCGCTGTTAAGACAATGCCAAGGCTCTTGGGCCTTGTTTGTATTGATACAATATAGATCATCTCACCTCTAAATCATCTACAGAATTCTGGTTACGTCACCAGCAATGCTTCCTCAGCCTCTGAGCTGCCCATGAATACCGCTTTCCAGTGACTGTCTCAAAGGTGGCTACCGCGCTCCATGAAGACGGTCACAATGCAACTCTTACCAAGAGCTTGCAAGAAAATGTGAATGGCAATTCATTTTCTGGTCATGTTAAACTTACTGTTTGGAATTTTATCACACAATGTAGAATGACAAATCTTTCATCCATTTCTAAAATTCCTGAGGTTATTTCTAGCATGTGTTCTTTTCAACGTTGACCGCATCTCTGCTGCCTGTACACCACCACCATGAAGGAAAACGGGAGAGGGGTTTGTGAGCAAAGTGAAAAAAATGTCCCTTTTATGTAAGGAAAGTGCATCCTTGGCCTAGCGTGGCTGTGACCAGCCTCAGAGAGCGTGATGTCAGCTCACTAATTGGAGACAAGTGAGGATGTGATTCAGAAAGTCTTAACAGCCTTGACTGACATTCACATTCTTAGAAACAGAACTTCAGACCTTCATCCTGCGATTAGGACAAACCAATCCCCAAAGAAAATATCTTGCTCAATACCTGTAGATTATCTAAATAAATGAAATTTAAAGGATAAGATGAAATTTGGTCTTTCATTCTTAGCTTCATAATTCATCAAAAAACTATTTAGCCTGCTGTTATTTTTCCAAAGAGATGAATCTACCAATACAGTAGTGACAAATTATAGTGAAATTCCTTTTAGCCATCTCTTTGAAGTAGATATACACTGACTTCTATAGTTCTCTATTACCCACGACTACATAGATGTCCACTTAAATGAAAACCAAAACAGTCATCTGGTTTCACCTTCCAGACTGAGAGACTCATTAGCAATTGGGAAGGCAGCTGCTGATGTTCTCTGTCAAGCTGACCTGTTTAACGATCTAAAATCTATTAGGATAATCTTATCTACCAGGATTACATGTGGCATAGAATGGTTATGGAAAGTGTCTGGAAAGATGTCAGATGGAGCCAGCATTTAAAGAAAGCTGATTGTTTTCCGTCGGTCCTTAACACCCATTCTGAACTATGTGAGGAGGAATACTGTATATTTAAACGCATCTGTTGTACAACTGCGGAGTTCAGAGCACTCTCGCAAGGGGTGGGTAATCACACAGATGGTGTGCTTCATGACCAGAACCACTTGCTGTTAGATGCCACATTCAAAGAGAACATGTAAATACTTGGCACCAATCTGGGAGTTTTCAGAGGTGTTATATTCATTTAGAGAGTTACAGCTTTGGTGGTGACAGCTTCTCATTTTGGGCTAGCAGGATTAATTCTTCCCTTTTTACTCGACAGTCCAAAAATTGCCTTAATTTCCTGATCTAACTTGAGTTGGAAAAGAGTCATGTATTCTTATTTTCTTTATTTCCCCCCTTATTTAAAGAGTATTACTATACCAAAAAGAATGTGATGCACAGGGGCCAGATGAAGGGAGAATACTGGCCTGGTGGGTCACAGTGAAGCTTTCAGGTCTATATTTGTGTTCCTTCCCACATTTCAGTAAATAACACTAGCAGTCAATGGTATTGTTTATTTTCCCTTACTCCAAACTTATTATAAACAGCACCAGGTTTTTCGATGTATATTTTCTACAAACATTCACTTGCTCATCCACCTATCTATGAAACACATTATTGACTGAGGGCTCACTGAGTATAAAATGAAATTGTTCCCTAGGTTATTCTCCTGAGATCTAGGTCTTGTTTTCAAAGTAAGAAAGTTCGGGAGGCCACACAGACAAGAAGGGCTAGAAAAGACAAGGGGAGAGGGCTCCACAAGGGGGAAAGTGAAGTCACTCAGTTGTGTCCGACTCTTCGTGACCCCATGGACTGTAGTCTATCAGGCTCCTCCGTCCATGGGATTTCCCAGGCAAGAGTACTGGAGTGGGTTGCCATTGCCTTCTCCAGGGTATCTTCCCAACCCAGGGATCAAACCCGGATCTCCCTCATTGTAGACAGACGCTTTACCATCTGAGCCACCAGGGAAGTCCTTGCTGCAAGGAGGGGAGGAAGGTAAAAAGGGGCACAGTCAGTGCATTGGTCAGAACAGACAGTCAGGATAAGGTGTAACAAGAGAGAGGGCATATTCAGGCATTATGCACAGAAAGCATGTACCTGAGCATGCAATTCATGTGGCCACAGCCCTTACTGCAGGTCTACATATGGCTGTTGAAAAGAGTAACATAGGGCTGGACACTAGGGGAACTGCAATGACAGAGTAGCTCCCCTAAAGGAGTCCACCATCCAGACAAGAATATACACCAATAAACTGCTGCTAAGTCACTTCAGTCATGTCCGCCTCTGTGCGACCCCATAGACGGCAGCCCACCAGGCTCCCCCATCCCTGGGATTCTCCAGGCAAGAACACTGGAGTGGGTTGCCATTTCCTTCTCCAATGCATGAAAGTGAAAAGTGAAAGTGAAGTCACTCAGTTGTGTCTGACTTTTCGTGACCCCATGGACTGCAGCCTACCAGGCTCCTCTGTCCATGGAGTGGGGTGCCATCACCTTCTCTGAAACATAAACTATCAACATGAAAATAACTGTTAAATAAATGAATGACTATAACACAAGACTCCAACTTCAAAGACATAATTTATACTTGCAGCATCATACTAAACACTCCATTAAAACAGAATATGTCTAGAAAGACAACGGTTTTAAAACAAACAAAAAAACAATAATATGCAAAAGAAAATTCATAAGAGGTTAGCTTAGAAAACCAAAAGAAAAACAAAGAGGAAAATAGTGGAAACCAGGAAAGAAGCTTGCATTAGAAACAAAATTGTTTTGGTTTTTTCCAAGAGTCATTTAAATTTTTTTCTGTTTATATATTTTCTGTAGAAAGGTTAGAAAAATAAAGCAAAACAAAAACATACTGCTAATCACTGCAGATGGTGACTGCAACCATGAACTTAAAAGATGCTTGATCCTTGAAAGAAAAGCTATGATCAACCTAGACAGCATATTAAAAAGCAGAGACATTACTTTACCGACAAAGGTCCATCTAGTCAAGGCTATGGTTTTTTCAGTAGTCGTGTATGGATGTGAGAGTTGGACTCTAAAGAAAGCTGAGTGCTGAAGAATTGATGTTTTTGAACTGTGGTGTTGGAAAAGACTCTTGAGAATCCATTGGACTGCAAGGAGATCAAACCAGTCAATCTTAGAGAAAATCAGTCCTGAATATTCATTGGAAGGACTGATGCTGAAGCTGTAACTCCAAAACTTTAGCCACCTGATACAAAGAACTAACTCATTGGAAAAGACCCCAATGCTTGGAAAGATTGAAGGCAGAAGGAGAAGGGGATGACAGAGGATGAGATTGTTAGATGGAATAATCAACACAATGGATGTGAGTTTGAGCAACCTCTGGGAGTTGGTGATGTACAGGGAAGCCTAGTGTGCTACAGTCCATGGGGTGGCAAAGTTGGACACGACTGAGTGACTGAACTGAAACTGAATTCTGACATCTAGCAAGAAACAATTACCCATGCACAAGAACTATGATCCCCTTGTTCACATCTTAAGACATTTATGCCTTTAAATAAAAATGAGTGACTATGCTTCAGTAATATATTTTCTTTCCTAATTAGCATATTATAGAGAAGGAAATTATCAAGAAAATGAAATGTATTGAAAAGTATTCTTATCTGATTTCATACAACTTTCTGAAATATCTAAGGAAATAGGGAACTTCTAGAAGTAACTCATTCTTTGTTACTTCTCATAAAAAATTTGGAGACACATTTTTTATTCAATTAACAGTGACTTAGAGCAATAAAGTTGGACTTAGTGACTGAACAACAAAGCAATAAAAACATCTAGTGAGCTCTTGAGGAGGCTGGGGGTCGGCAGCCCAGCACATGTGCAGTAGCTCAGTGGCATCATCAGAGGTCCTGGCTCTTTTTCTCTGGCCCCCATACCTGGCCTCAACATGTGGATCTGCTCTTCCAAGTCCCAGAATGACTGTCACAACTTCTCTTGGTGTTCCCATGTGTGCATGCTAAGCCATTTCAGTCATGTGTAACTCTGCAACCCTGCGGACTGTAGTCTGCCAGGCTCCTCTGTCCAGGAGATCCTCCAGGCAAGAATACTGGAGTGGGTTGCCATGCCCTCCTCCAGGGGATCTTCCCAACCAAGGAATCAAACTCGTGTCTCTTTTGTCTCATGTGTTGGCAGATAGGTTCTTTACCACTAGTACCATCTGGGAAGCTTGGTGTTCCTGCGGTGAAAGGAAAACATAAGGGATGTGCAGCACTAGCTTTGTCTGTCCCTTGGATGAGAAAAGCAAAAGGTTTTTGAAAAGTCCCTCACCACTTCACTCAACAGGAATCCCCTGCATCTCACTGATCAGAAATGGGCCAAATGTCTGGGAAATTAAAGAATACTATTATTAAAGTTGAATTGAATCACTGATGAGTCAATGCTTAGAGCTGAACCTGTGGTGTTGCCAAACAAATTTGAGGTTCTGTTAGCAAAGAAGGAAGCAACAAAGGAAATCACTCAACCAACTTGCCAGCTATCCATCATAATAAGAACCACGGAACTGATTCATGAAACCCACCTAACAACTTCCCAGGCATTCATCAAATACTTCCCATCAAATAGGAAAGGTCACGCTCCACCTCTTGCCCGACTAAAGCACACACTAGTATCTCTGCTCCCTGATACTTCACTTTGTGGTCCTCACAGGCAGGAACAGGCAGCAACACACAGCCCTGCTTCTAGCCACACTATCACTATTTGCTGCTCCATATGGTTATCTTTGTTCTTGTTGTATAGCTACTAAGTCATGTCTGAATCTTTGTGACCCCATGAACGGTAGCCCGCCAGGCTCCTCTGTCCACAGGATTTCTCAGGCAAGAAGAGTGGAGTAGGTTGCCATTTCCTTCTCCAGGGGATCTTCCCGACCCAGGGATCTAATTCACATCTCCTGCACTTCAAGATTCTTTATCCCTAAACCACAAGGGAACCCCTATACAATTCCATCGGGGCTTCTTTTATCCTTCAGAGCAGGCAGCCCATGAGCCAAATTTTGCCTGCTGCGCATGTTTGCCAAGTTTCATTAGAACATAGACATGCTTGTTTATTTATATATTGCCTATAGATGCTTTCACATCTGTGGGACAGAGACCATATGTCCTTTATTGCCAAAAATAAATTTACTGTTTGGCCCTTTAAAAAGAAAAGTTTGTCAAGCCCTGGTCCACACATCTGTAAATTTCTCAATGGCAAAATTATGCCCTGCATTTCTCTTATAACTGCATGAGCACAACCCTGGAGAGATAGGCAGTTTCCAAGAAATAGCTTCTGATTGATGGAAATGAAAATCAAAGGATTGATAGCTAAGAAATTCTGGCATAGTAAATGACACATAGTTGGTACTTTATTTTTACTGAACAAATCCAGGAACTAAGTAATTGATTAATGAAAGCAAAATACCTAGAGTGTGGCCTCTGGATCCTGATCATCTATATTCAAATGCTGTATGTCCTAGACAATAAACTTAAGCTCTCTGTGCCTCAGTTTCCCCTTGCATAAAATAGAAATAACAGGACTTAATGAACTGTAAAGTGCTCAGAACAATACCTGGTACATGATAAACACTAAAAAACTATTGGCTGTTAGCAATGCTCTGAGAAAAAGTCCTTTTAAACATAGTGTATTATTTTTTTCCTTTCTTAGCTACTTATCTTTAAACCTATTCTGTATAAAGACACAACTGCATCCAGAGAAATTTCCACCTTTTCCTGGTGATACTAACTCATGTCTGAACCAAGAGGAGATTGCAGAGAAATCCTAGGCAGTAATTGCTAGTAGCAGGGTCAGAGAAGAAAGTAGCAGGCACTGGTGGGGAGGGGGGCGGTCAAAAACTCAAGCGTGTCGACACAACACGATTGAACCCCGTTTTCACTGATGAGAAGCATCAGCGCTGTGGACATGAGGTGAATGGCGGGAGAGGGCTTGCATCGAACTGTCAGCTAATGAAGTGGTGAGAAATTAGCAAGCCTTGTGATTTACACGCTAATTCTCCCTAATGCCACCTGGGGGCTTCCTGCAGGCCATGGTCGAGGAGGGGAGCGGGGTAGAGTGGAAAACGGTGCAACCATGCTGCCCGCAGCCAGCCTGCACCACTATTCTCTCTTTGCCAGGCAACACAGCAGCCCAGCTTGCTCCCATTCACTGTGCAGCAAGCACTTGGCCGACTTCCCTCACAGCCTGGGCAAGCCTCAGCTATAGCAGCAAAATGAAGACAATGAAAGGAATTTTAAAAGGCTTCCACCTTTTTGCACTTTCTGTATGCTCCCTCTCTAACGATCAGCTCAGCGGGCAACATTCTACCTTTTCTGCCACCCTGCCGGCTCCCTCTCACCACGAGAACAAGCCAGTGGAAATGGACATCATAATCAGAGCTCTCTGTGAAACGCAACTCAGAAATAAGATTGGTGAGACGGTGCACTCAAGAGCTGTTATCACTGCACTTATCATCATTACTTAAAAGAGCTTTTCTGGTAAATCTTCAGCCTGTATTTCTCTAACAAAAATGCAGTTCTGTCCAGTAGCCTGTTCCTGGACTCTGTTATGAAAGAAGTAACAGTTCTCACCCCCAAAACACATGCCCGGGGGAAGCAGGGAAGGACTATCTCAGTCTGCTGGCATCTTTCAGGCAAAAGGCCAAGTCGGAACTAAGGAAACAGTGTATGATTGTGTATAGAACTGCCTCCCATGTTATCATCATGTATTTCCTTGGATGGCCTCTGGACTGTCAAATGAAGAACGCTGTGTTTCAGCTCCCCCCTGGTAAGCAAGGGCTGGCTTTAAGACCATTAGGAAAGCGGAGAGTGCTATAGTCTTCTCTGTTTCTCTAGGGTCACAGTGTAATTGTGTGGTGGGAAGAACGGGGCCCTGGAGATGGCGTTAACAGTCACTTCTCATTACCTCCCACTTGGTTCATTACATCTGTGGACAGCGATCGCCCATGTGTGGATACTTCCATTACACAGAAAGAGGTAATGTGCTGTAGAGCTCGAACGGCTTTCAAAGGGGGAGAAAGCGGTTTATTCCAGGCACAAACCTATCTTGTTTCCAGGGGCCAGGCCAAAGGAATGGAAAGCGGCATAAGGAATAGTGAGTGGTGATCAACACAAGACAACCAGGCCCCACACGTACTTAAACCCAGTGAGATGTTTATATGTGTGCATGCCACTAGTATACAACCCACCACACAAGGGGCAGCACCCTCACTTACTAACCTACCAAACTGGACCTTAACAAGCAGATCCACGCATTCAGGAGTACTGTATGTAAAGGCTAGCCTGTATGCCCTCTCCAACTAGCATTCATACTTTGCTCCCTCTCACTCACGCGCGAGCACACACACACAAATACAAAATACCTCTTCCATCTGCAAGGGTGAGACCTGAGAACCATGAGATCCAGATATACTATTGCATGCTTTTTCCTCAAGGGATTAAAAAGCCCCAGTTACATTATAAACCAAGGGGACTTAACCAGAAAGAAAATAGAATTATAGAGAATTACAGACTGTTAGAACCAAAAATGAATTTTAGGTATTATTCCAAATGGTAACATGCAGACTTTTTATTTAAAGAAAAACCTCTCCCCTAAGATTCAATAAGAGGTACTTAAAAAGAAATGTCCATGATGGAGTCAAACTGTATACTACATACCATATCCTATCATTGGCAGTTTTCAGTGATGTCAGCTTATAAAATATTTTGAGAATTCCTGTTACCAAAAAAATCCCTTAATTTAATGTTACCCTACTTTATTAATTCATGGAATTTTTTTTAACTGAAATATTTTCAACATCTTATAGAACAATTACACTACAGTGGAGGAAATCCCATTACACTACAGTTTGATCATTTTCCATAAATTTCTGTATATTTGCAATTTTCAAAGTTCAGCATGCATTCGAATCACCTGGGGATCTAATCCATAGTGATTTTTCAGTACTCAGATAAGGCTCAGGAACTTGAATAGATACCAAGCAACCCTAATACAGAGGGCCTCATACCACACTTTGAGAAATACCAGTCATACTCGTGCTTTTCTGCCTAAATTTACCAGAGATTGAACTACACATCATTAACAAAAAAGGTTTGACAGTTATTAGGTTGAATGTCTGTAGCTTTGACTCTGAAAGTTGCAAAAGCTTTCTGAATGTGAAAATGAGTGTTTATTTCTCTAAATTCATCACAATTGATGGTCCAGTCACCTTTACACTTGGCTGTGATGCTTTGTCATTTTCACTCTTCTTCAACTCCTTGCCCACTCATTTGCTTCACTATTCGGTTCTATTCATTTATTCATTCAACACTTTTTTTTTTTTACAAAGCATCCTGGGTGTCGGGGTGCTGGATGAAACACTAGGGATATCAGTGAACCAAAGAGACAAAACCCCTCACCCTTGTTGGCAGACCTGGACATCCTAGCAAGAGGAAGACCGATAATAAAACAACCTAACACATAGTAAATGACACAGTCAATAAGAGTTAACAGCTGAGTAGGGTTATGAAAGAAAAAGAGCAGACTAAGGAAGATCAAGAGTATGTGTGGTCAGGGGGCCAGGGAAAGAGCTGCAAGTTTTTAAAACGGCAGTGGGAGTGACTTTATGAAAAGCAACATTTGGGAAAAATCTTGAAATAAGAGAGGTGGCCTTTTACATACGTAGAATGAGAGTCCAAGCCTGAAGAACAGCCAGTGCAAAGTGAGCTGTCCCCTGTAAGAGAAGGTGTAAAAGGACGGGGTCCGGAGGAGGCAGCAAAGAAGGGGGAATGGGTAACACAGCCAGAGAGGCAGCCAAGGCCAGACTGTCCAGGTCAGGGCTTTAACTTTCACTCAGAGGAAAATGGGAAGCCATGGCATAATGCATTTTGAGCACAGAAATGAGATTATCTGACTTATGTTTTTAAAGATTCTGAATTTGACAAAATGCATTCACCACTGATTGGGTTTCTACGGACATGCCAGGCATTTGAGCTGGGGCCCGGCATGTAAAAATGAACAGACAGTCCTCAGAACACTCAGAGTCTCTGGGCTCCTGGTACAGCTTGCTGTAGGTCATTTTGTATGTACTTAAAAGCCATTCTCCTTGCCGCTTGCTTAACCAAGTCCCTGCCCAGCTGTTACTTTGTGACCCCAGCACCCACATGCTCCCCTGCTGTGGGGCTGGAATGGGCAGACCTTGGTCAGAACAGTCAGGAGGTTCTGGTGTCCAGTTCAGCCCTGAACACACTGTGTGGGCTCTGGCAAGACATGAATCTTTTTCTTCCTGGCTTTTCCATCTGTTTATACAATTTTCTGCAGAAGTATATTTGTGAGGCCTGATGGGATAACCGGCTCCGAGAGCTTTCGGGTGTAATGAAAAACTGACAATTTTAATTTTCCCTCAAATTATCATACTCTAAAATAAATAGAGAGTCGAATAGATTCTCCAGCTATTCATCCTGGCAGCTCTGCCTCAGCTGAAGACAGTCTACAAGTTGGCAGACCAGAGCGAAGAGAAATTTATCTTAGTTCCCGGAGGAAAAAACCTGCTAGTTTCAACAACTGAAATTCTGAGAGAGGGTTTTCTGGAGAGGAGCCATTTGCAGCAACAATATATTTGAGAATATTAACTTATTCGTCTCTTGATGACTTTTCTGTTGAGGAAGGATGCAAAAGGTGGTTGCATTGAACTTCAGCCTCAAATGCAATTCTAGATGATCAGACTTGGCTTGCTCACCTCACTTGTCCATCATCAAAAGATGTGTCAGAGACAAAACCTCCATTCTGAGCAAATGGAGAACAAAATGACAGATTTCAAGGACACTGGTGCAACAAACCACAAAAATGATGATCACGGCTATGTTTGCCTTCAGGATCCATACGAAGACTTCATGAACAGCAACACCTTTTTATCAAATGCTTATGATGCAATGGCACCCAAATCAGGGAAATTCAGGGATTTGGCAGGCGGGAAAAGAGAAATGCAATACCATGCCACTTCAGACTGCAGTCTGTGCTGGAGCTAGGCTACTCCAGGCATTTTCCTTTTGTCCTCATTTAATGGTTCCTTTAAATACAATGTCTCAGTATCAGCCAAGGCAGCAAAATTTACAACATACTAATTAATAGCAAGATGCTTAGGTCAGCAATCCTGTCTCTGAGTATGTAATTATGTGTTTGGAGCTTTGTTTTTTTTCTCTTGCCTTCCTCTGTCAGATTTTACTAGTGGAGTCAGGGAGTATTAAGAACACATAAAATTTTAGGTGGCTGCAGCATGATTAATTTTACTTAAACAGTGAGGGATGAGCTATGCCACTTACCTTCCACCACATGACTAGACAGTTCTATCTGCTGTCAGCTCAAAACAAATCATACCGGGATTGAGGATTACAACTCACAAAGAGTAACTATAATTGTAAACCTGCTTCTCGCCATTCTTGACTGACTGATTTTTGTGAAAGAAGTAGTCCTTTTTCCCTAACCAGAGAGTCTTAAACTTCAGATTATCAGCAAAACATATTGCTGCACCTGCTCTGCCAATCCCCAGCCCTGGGTCACTTCTACCGCTAACTCTCCACTCCTGCTTCCAGGCAGCTGGGCAGGGAAAGAAAAATCCCATAATTCTATTTACTGGCACAGCAACAAGTCTATGATCCCCAGCAGTGGCTGGGCCCCCAGGGCTACTGGCACTCCTTGTGTTTGTCCCGACTCAGCTCCGTTTCAGATTTCCCTACAGCTGTCCTAACCTTTCAACATGCTCAGAGATCCCCTCATTCTCAAAAACAAAACAGAAGCCCTCTCTTTCCCTTCTGCCTGCAGCCTGCCTGACACCCACCGGGGTGCCCATCTTTTCCCTCCCTTCCTCCTAAATCAGAGAAGAGTCATCTTTCCTCATCCTCCAAGTTGGCACTTCTATAAGACATTGGACACATCTCCTCAGCCATCTTGTGGGGACCTCATGACATCAGTCATTTCCCTTCACATGTTAGTCTTTGATCCATCACTCCGTGCTCTCTGGCTTCTACCCTTCGGTCTACAAATTTGCCCAACTTCTTTCCTCATCACCATGCATACGCTTGCATGCATATAAACAAACCCACAATTCTTTAATCATTTCAGCCTCTCACTCATGCTGCAAATTGCCTTGTATGGCAATTAGTTGTTTACATGACAGTTTCAACTGGTCCAGCAGTTTTTAATTGTTATTGTGTCAGACACACACAAACACACACACACACACTTCTACATAAAATTCCAGCTTGTTCAGGGACTTCTCGGAGGAGATAGTTCTCTGCTCATCAACACTCCCAGTTCCACTCCTCTTCTGGGGACGCTGGAGAATTACACTTCTTTGTGATTTGAGGTTAGTGTCTTTGACCAATGAAATGAGAGTGGAAGTGATGTGTGTGGAAGCCTTAAGAGCCTATACTCAATGTGCAATGCTTTCTCTTTTGACTCTGCCACTGTAAGTGCTGCGTTGCGGATAGTGACTGATCTGTCAGCGTGCGTCGTGGAGTGAGAAGGAGGCGGACCAGCGCGCTGGCCAACCTGCAACAGGCAGACTGAGTGAGTGAGAAATCCATCTGGTTAATTAGAGCGGCTGACAGAGGGGACGGTTAGTTACTGTGGCATAACCTAGGCTCTCCTGCTTGATCTCAGGGAATTCTCCGTTAGATACAAGATCTTCTAAGTCAGACAGATCCTTTCTAGCGGACTTTCAGCTACCCTCCTTCCTGCGTAGTCCTAGGCTTTCAGTTTTCTCTCCCTAGAAGGCTCTTTTCCTAGCCCTTCCTATGACTTTTCATCCTTCAGACCACAGTGTATATGCTACCTTCTGAGAGAGATTCTTCTTGGCCCTTCTTCTCCCCTCTGCCCCCGTTACTATCTCCACATTACCCATTTCTGCCTTTCACAGAGTGTGTCACAGCCCATAATAATTTATTTCCTATCTCTCAAGTTCTGAATTCACAGTATTTGTATACCTGCTATCAACAGCAATTCATAAATAACTGACATACTTCAACCCCATGTGAACTTAAGGAAGTACCTTCCAAAAAATGGGCTGCTTTCATTTCTTTAATATGATAAAAATAGAACCACGAGTGGTCTATGAAAGTCACTCTTATGGTTTTCTAAACTATGTTAATAGAAGAAGAGAACTCTTAACTAAAAATGTGGGACAGACATCCAAATGCTTGGATGTGCACCCAGAACAAACCACTGACACTCGGTATTCACCCAGTCATGACAGAGAGGTCAGCCTGACATTTTGGGGTTTTTTCAGATAGTAATGGGTCAACAGCACTAACAACCTTTGATCCCAACCCAGTTAAATAGTAGCTTTTGTTATTCATTGACATACTTTTTGTTTTGTTTTTCTTTTGCTGTGTATATGCTACAAATGGTCTCACTTCAGAGGGACATTAAGAATTAGTCCTGAAATGCCAGACAATGTTAAGCAGCTAACCATTTGTTATACATGTAGGAATATAAGTATAATAACCTGTCACAATCAATGAATGGATGTATACAATTAGTATTATAAAATCACCAAATAGTTCACTTTTACTGTATATAACTGATACTGCAAAAGACAACTATTTCAATTTTAAAAACCAAAGTTTCAGCCTTACTGTTTCATCTCCACACAAAACATGTTTATTGTTCAAATATTTTAGGAATATGTAGCTTAAAATGTGAAATTTTCTGTTTTCACTGGTTTTATAAGTTGTATTAAACAGTCTTGACACTTGGCAAGAGATTCAGAAGCCGTGATGCCAGCATATAATACAGCAGACTCTGAAAACATTCTGTAAAATTTAGACCTCTTCAGATACTCAATTTCATAAGTACAGAAGTTTTGGGACCATCTGAATTCATTGTTAGACCAGCATACATTTTAGTCTTGATGAGAACAACCAAGAAAAATGTTTTAACATTGCTAAAGAAATAAGCTTGGTTTGGAAACAAAAATAATCTTGGCTTAGTTTTTTCATAAACTGTTTCAGGTTTGTTTTGGGAGGGAGGGGGTTGTTTAGATTTCCTATGTGGCAGTTTGAGTTTCAAAATACTGTCTCTTAAAATGAGAAGTATACCCTGCTACCCTAACTCTTATATAGCATGTATAATAGTTATCTGACAGCTACATTTTTCTACTAATATTTTACTAAGATCCACATGTGCAATTTAAAAATAATACAGATTTTTGAAGATGTGACCGCATATTTCTTTTTCCTTTTTAAATTGTTTCCTCACAATTAACACATTTTAAAATGAGATTATCATCTGCCACTCTGTTTTAAGAGCATGTGGGTAATCTGATGAGACTTAATGTCTTTAAAATGGGACATGCATCACCCATGTAGGTGCACACATTTGTACACATATAAAGAGATATATTTTTAGTCTTTCATACAAGACAGGCCATTTCTCCATTCCTCATCATTACAACACAACCTTCAGAAAAAGTATAAATACTTCTTTTCTATTCTACTAAGGCATTTCAACCCAACACCTAAGTTGCACAGAAGTAGTTGCTATAGAAAAGCAAAGGGGATAAATAATACTCAATTATGCTATCCAAAACTGCAACTGAAGTAAGGCAGTATCAAGGTTTATGTTTAAGAATGCTGACTGTATTTATTCTTGACTTTATGTATACTCCAAATTGAATGTGCTGAGTCCCAAATTGGAAGGTTCTTTACTGCTAAAAATAGTACATCTTAATGAAAATATTTTAGCTGGCATTCCAGATTAGGAAATCAGTACATGCCAAGAAAGTTTCCTTTGTACAAAATAGTAAAATTTAATGAATAATGGATTCAAGTGATGCCAATTACTTGCCTTCATTTCACACAAAATTTCTTTATGAAATGAAAGAAAGTGAGATTTACCTACACAAGATTTGCAGACATCTTGGCTCTCAGGAATAAATGCTTCTTCAGGTTTCTACATGTCTTTCATTTATTTTGCTAAGGAGCTTATTTTGAATAGTGCTCTATGACAGCATTTAGGGGTTTCTATTAAGTTTATTAAAGAAAAAAATTATAATAACTATCTCCTAAAAAACATTTGGCTCCATTTTTGGCTTGTTTAGAGATTATACCTTAAATACAAAATTACTAACAAGGCATCTGGTAAATGTGAAGGTGGCTGTTAAACTTTTGTAGCCTTTGATCTTGCTAATTAAGTTTTATAAAGACTTTAGAGAGAGAACAGTTTGTCAGTCAACTTACTTAGATATTATAGCTTTAGGAAAAAGTTATTTCAGCATATGGTACACCCTGTGTTCTAAAACTGAAAAAAAAACCCTATTTTTAAAAATATGACACTGATATACCCATATTATACAATTTAACTCCAGTTGACAATATAATCAACTTAAGAGAAATAAGAGGGAGGGAAGAGGAAAACCCTTTCTTGGGAACTATAAGAATTAGCAACCTCCCTACACATTTCTCTCTGAAAATACATATTGATCCTTATGATTGTTAGAAACCTTCTATTTTATCATGCTTTAAAAATTATATCTGAATCAGCATCTTAATGAAGTGCCCTTTTCTGGTTCAGTTTGGAAGAATGAAGGAGCGTGGGCTGTGGTACCGGATAGGCAAAAGAACCAAGCCAAGCTCCAACATGTGCTGTGGACTTTGGTCATGATCTAACATCTTCAGTCTGCATTTTCATCCATAAAATCATAAGACACTTATCCTAAAATGGTATGAATTTTACATCAATGCTCCTTTAAAATTATCTTCATGAAGTTCACCAGTACGCTTAGCTTTAAAAGTTAATATTTAGCTCTTATCATATTTAATATCTTTGTAATATTTGACTCAACCATTTCATCAGTCTTCCCAGAAACCAAATGAGAAAACAGTTTGATCTACCACTTTCTGCCATTTTCTCCCTTCCTTATTGTTCATTATCACTCTTGTTTGATAGACTATTCTCTCTATATTGTTAATTAAATGACCTCTGTGCTCTTCTCCCGCTGAACTATCTTCCCAACAAATTCTATCCACCATGACTCTTTCCCCTGTGCCTCATGTTCAGACCTCTGTCCCAAGCTCTTTGTCTCCAAATTGTCTCTGCCTGTCAGACAACTTCATTGGATTGTCCTAGGAGTACCGTCCAAACTTCCATCCACTTCAACCCAAGATAAGAAGTTAGACCTCTCTTTCCCCTTTATTCTGCTCTCACAGTCCCTGGTCTACAAAAACATTGATTCTACCATTAAACTATGCTATTGCTTCTTATTCTTTATGTCACTACTATAGTAATCAAGGCCACAAGTTTAGATTAATAGAATGGCCTCTGCATTATTCACAGTAGTCTAAATATTGCAACAAAGAACATTTGTAACAAGGATTATAACAAAAGTCTCAGTGCTTTAGCACAGTAAAGAATTTTTTTTTTTCTTTGCTCATGTTACAATCCAGTGCAAATGGTTGGATAAGATCTGCTCCATTTGGGTGACTAGGTTTCTTCTGTCTAGAAGCCACACCACCTCCTAGAGGAATCCCCCACCAGACCAACATCCCCCTCCCCCACCATAATTGGCAAATGACTGAGAGAAGGGAAGGTAGAATTCAGTTATGGGATTAGCCTAAATACAGTAGTGGACCACAGATGTAAAAAAATATAATTAAAACTCCCATTTCAAAATGGGTATGTAATACCGGGAGATGCACAGTGTTCATTAGCACATGACAATTCTGAAACCCTACTTGGAAGGCCTTAGGAAGTGCCCTACCATGGAGAGAGGGTGAGTTACTTGGTTAAACTTTAATTCTGCTCTCTGAAAATAATTTCCTCATTGGTCCTTAGCTTTTCAGTTCAGTTCAGTCGCATCTGACTCTTTGCAACCCCATGAATTGCAGCACGCCAGGCCTCCCTGTCCATCACCAACTCCCAGAGTTCACCCAAACTCAAGTCCATCGAGTTGGTGATGCCATCCAGCAATCTCATCCTCTGTCGTCCCCTTCTCTTCCTGCCCCCAATCCCTCCGAGCATCAGAGTCTTTTCCAGTGAGTCAACTCTTTGCATGAGGTGGCCAAAGTATTGGAATTTCAGCTTTAGCATCAGTCTTTCCAAGGAACACCCAGGACTGATCTCCTTTAGAAGGGACTGGTTGGATCTCCTTGCAGTCCCAGGGACTCTCAAGAGTCTTCCCCAACACCACAGTTCAAAAGCATCAATTCTTCGGTGCTCAGCTTTCTTCACAGTCCAACTCTCACATCCATACATGACCAATGGAAAAACCATAGCCTTGACTAGATGGACCTTTGTTGGCAAAGGAATGTCTCTGCTTTTCAATATGCTATCTAGGTTGGTCATAACTTTTCTTCCAAAGAGTAAGCGTCTTTTAATTTCATGGCTGCAATCACCATCTGCAGTGATTTTGGAGCCCCAAAACAATTAAGTCTGACACTATTTCCACTGTTTCCCCATCTATTTCCCATGAAGTGATGGAACCAGATGCCATGATCTTAGTTTTCTGAATGTTAAGCTTTAAGCCAACTTTTTCACTCTCCTCTTTCACTTTCAACAAGAGGCTTTTTAGCTCTTCTTCACTTTCTGCCATAAGGGTGGTGTCATCTGCTTATCTGAGGTTATTGATATTTCTCCGGGCAATCTTGATTCCAGCTTGTGCTTCTTCCAGCCCAGCGCTTCTCATGATGTACTCTGCACAGAAGTTAAATAAGCAGGGTGACAATATACAGCCTTGGTATACTCCTTTTCCTTAGCTTTTAGGAGTTCTTATTGTCTATTTCTTCCCTTTGGACACAACTGAAATGAATGTTCTCAAAAGTTTGAAAGCCAAAAGGTGATTTTACAGCTCCAAGAGTTTTTAGTCTGATGTTCAGCACTTCTTGACAATACAAGTTCTTCAAAATCTTGATAGGTTTCTGTTGTATTTGCTTCCATCTATAATGCTCAGGTTTAATTCTCCTCTCGCCCCCTCTCTCCTTAACTGCAGCTATTTTGATGATTTCTTCCTGCAAGGACACACCCTTATTCTAACCTTTTCCATGGAAGTAAATCATGTTGTCCAACTAGGAAGTTCTACTGACCTTTTGTGGCTCTATTTGGGATCTGGAAGCAATTGACTTTCCAGCCATTTTTCACTGCAAGTCTTTGGGCTCCATCATTTTCTGTTCAGCTTGATAACTGGCCAATTCTTTTGGGTTCATGCCTTTTATGAAACACCTTACCAAAGGCAGCCAATAATAGCTATCATACACTAACACAGACTGTCTTTAAAGCACATCCCCTAATGCAGAGGTTTCAAAGTGTGCTCTGCCCAACCTTAAGAATGCCAGAGACCCCTTTTAGTGGATCCACTACGTCAAAAATACTTTCATAATACTAAGAGGTTATTTTCTTTTTTCACTGTGTTGACATTCCCACAGATACTACCAAAGTGACCTCATGTAAAGCTGTTGATATTTAACACAAATCAAAACAATATCATCAAACTGTATCATTGTATTGTATCATTGATTGAACATTGCATCCTATCTTTTCATGTACTCAGTTGATTTTTTAAAAGCCAGTTTCATCTTGAAATGTACTTGAAACAGTAAAAATTATTCACTTTATTAAATCTCAGTCCTGGAGAACAAGTCCTAAATATTCTGTGAGACCGGAAGGAAAACACACACACACACGACTTCTGCTGCATACCTGAATTCAATGTTTGTCTTGAGGAAAAGCAGTGTGCGATTGTTTGAGTTGCGAACTGAACTATCTCTTTTTTTGTGGAACACTATTTTCACTTGAGAGAACAAGTGATAAACAAAATATGGTTACTTAGACTCAGGTATTTGACAGTCATTTTCTTGAAAATAAATGAAGTGAGCCTGTCACTTGAAGGCGAACAACCTGACACTATTTGTTGACAATGATAAAACTTCAGCTTTCAAGTGAAAATTAGAATTTTGGAAAACTTGTACCATGAGCTTGACAACTTCTGAATTCTTAAAGACTTTTCTGAACAGACCAGTAAGTGATATTAGCAAATGTGATTTTTAAAATACAATATAATGAAGTATACCAGTGATAAAACTCAAGGAAACAATATTTTCTAAGTAACCAATGCAAGATACCTTTAAAACATATGTAGGTAAATGACTCCTTTAAAGTGCAATCATACCAACCAATTTTAATGTTATAAGCATGTGAAAAGTTCATTGATATGATTTCAAGATTCCACCTTGCAATCAACTTTTAACAAATTATCACCTATTGAATTACTAGGTGGTATCCAAGAATATCTACAATTATCTGAAAAGGCTATTAAAATATTCCTTTAAAAGAAGGAGGTTGGTCTTCTAACAAGAAATATATATACATCTCTGTGAGGTCAGACTTTCTTTATATACTTCAGTTAAAATGACATATCACAATAGAGTGAAGAAACAAATGAGAATCGAGCTGCCTTCTGTTAAGCTAGACAGTACAGTTTTGTGAAAAAGAAAATGCCATTCTTTTCGATAAATTTTTTGGAAGCACAGTTATCATAAAAATATTGCTTACATTAACATAATGGATTTATGACTATTTTTGATTCATTAGTATTTTTTAACTTCAATTTTAAGATGGTAATTCCTGCTATATATAACCCACAAGCAAAAGCTTTGGGGATCCTCAAAAGTTTTTCAAAGGGTGAAGAAGCGCTGAGAAGAAAACATTTGAGAATCTTGGTCCTAGAGAAGGGACCATACAGCCCACAGGTCAAATCCAGTTACTTGCCTGTTACGTAAATAAAGTTTTATTGGCACACAGGCACACCCATGTACTTCCATGTTGTCACGGCTGCTTTTATGCTGTAATGGCAGAGCTGAATATTTATAAGAGAGATGATATTGCTCCCCAAATCCCAAAACATTTAGTAGTTTGCCTTCATGGAAAATGTGTGTTGACCCCTGTTCCAGAGCTTTGGTTCTCAAGCCCGGGTGCACATTAGAAATCACCTGGAAAACAGTTAAAATAAAACCAGTATCCTTTCCCCTCCCCCAACATATACACACTGAGCAATTAAATCAGAATCTCTGGAAGCAGGTCCAAGCATGGATAGTTTTATTAAATCCTCCAAGTGACTCTACTATAGAGGCAAGGGTAAGAATCACTATCCTAAAGTTTTAAGATTTTTAGGCATAAATCTTGCCTTTCAAGTTATTCCAAACATCAGATTATCCAAGATGTTTCCCCTTCAGAACATGAGCTACTGTATTTCAAGCCCCTAATACTAGGGCCCTCACTGACCAAGCAGGAGTCAGTGCCACATTTGTTGCTGTCAAGAAGCACCCCACTGTTACAAATTTGAAATGGCACAAATTTCAGTATTAGTCAGGATAGGCTACCTTAGCAAACGCTTCCCACTTTCAGAGGCTAACATAACAGAGGTGTTCTTTATCATGCAAATCATGGTGCGGGTGTTTGGTTGGGGGTGGTCTCTGCTCTACAAAGGAACCCAGCTGCTTCTAGCTAGACACCCTACCACCCCTCAGGGCCTCAGAGAGCAGACTGGATCCCTCTTCATCCAGCCAACAGATGAGAGAAAAGAAACAGCATGGAGGATTGAGTAGGAGGTGTTTTATGAGTCAGGCCTGGAGGAGGTCGACATAACCCTATTGATCAGAACTTAATCATTTTTAAGTGCAAAACAAGGTGCCAAATGTAGCCAGCCTTTCTGCCAAAGAGGAAAAGTGAAATAGCTTAGTGAACTATCTTTATCCCTGTCACAACCTTCCTCCTAACTGGTCTCCTATATCAAGCCCTGTCCTATGAACGGCCTTAATGCCTCTTGTCATTGGCAAAATAACATCTTCCCAGATATGTCCACATCCTATTCTCCAGAACCTGTGAATGCGTTACGTTACACAGCAACAGGGACTTTTGCAAATGTTTTTAAGGTTAAGAATCTTACAGGGGAGAGTCTCTTGGATTATCCAAAGTGGGTTCAATATAATCACATGGACCCTTAAAAATGAAGAACCTTTCTGAATGAAAGTCAGAGAGATAGGAAGATGGAGGAAGGGTCCAAGAGAGGCAATGTGTTTGAAGGAAGGGGGCCATGAGCCAAGAATGCAGACAGCTTCTAGAAGCTGAAAGAGCAAGGAAATGGATTCTCCTCCAGAAAGGAACACAGCCCTGCCAAGCCCTTGATACTAGGCAAGTGAGACAGGTGTCAGACTTCTGACCCAAAGAACTGTAAAACAATACATTTGTGTAGTTTTAAGCCACTAAGTTTGCAGTAATATTTTACAGTAGTAATAGAAAATAAATGCATACTTCACTTCTCGGTTCTTACTGCTATCAGTGACGGCCCCAACATTTAAATCTTAATTGGTTGCTCCTTTTCTTTGAATTCTTTATTGGCTCCTCATTCATTCACTTAATACACACTAAACAATTACAATGTGTCAGACACCCTCCCGTCACCAAGACTGCTGCCCTGAATAAGGCAGACACGCTTCCTGCTTCGATGCTTAGCAGTACAGAGACTACAGAATACAGTCTAAACTCTCCCAAGTCATTCAATGTCTGCACAGTCTAATGCTGAACAGCCTACATACCATCTCTTGACATTTCTCTCTGCCAGAAAGAGAGAAAAAAAAAAAAAAGGCTTTGAAAAAAAAAAAAAATGTTAGTTGCCCAGTCGTGTCCAACTCTTTAGGACTCCATGGACCACAGCCCGCCAGGCTCCTCTGTCCAGGGGATTTTCCAGGCAAGAATACTGGAGTCGGTTGCCATTTCCTTCTCCAGGGGATCTTTCCAACCTAGGGATTAAACCCAGGTCTTTCACATTGTAGGCACACTCTTTACAGTCTGAGCCACCAGGGAAGCTCACCTCTTGACATTTCTCTCTGCCAGAAAAAGAAAAAAAATAAAGGCCTTAGGAGTCCTGATAAAATGTCATCAGATTTCTCAGATGCCATGGCCTGTTTTAAGAATGTCACTAGCTACAGTAGAAAACTGTTCTGCCCTCCCTATTCTTTGATCATCTGGAAAACTCCCACTTCTCCCCTAAAAGTGATCTCAAATATTATTCCAGAAAATAAGGTCACTCCCAGGCTCCCTCCTCTCTTTACTGTGGAGTATATATATCCAAACTAGTAGTTGTTAACAATGAATCGCAACTGTCCCTTCGCTGCCCTAATTATGGCTTTCAACAAATTCAAAGCGAAGTTCCTAGTAAACTTGCTTTTAAATAAATGCTGAGAATTCTCTTTCATGCATTCATTCATTCATTCTCTCAAAATCAATTCATCAAAACACATACTTCACCAGAATTTGAATTAAGTTTTCTGCAGGAAAATTGACAGCACAATAAAAATCCCAAAATAAGAAAAACAGACCAGCCTCTAAACTGTTTGCAATATCTTTTCCAGCATAGATCTCTTATTCTTTTCAAAGAGCATACTTCTTGGAGTAACAAAATGGAGAGCAACTCTGAGAAGCCTGCATAATGACATACTGAATATGGCTATCACGGAACCAGGATTCTGCACGTACCTCTGTTAGGAAATTTCTGCAATTTACTAAACATGCATGAAGGTGTACAGTACCCATAAACTTCAACATATACCTACAACGCATAACATGCAGTGTATTAAATTATATGAATAATTTTATTTGGATAGATTTATTTCATCTGCCTATAAGAACTAGAGGAAAAACATCAGTCTTTTTATAAGCATTTCAAATGTTTATGAAATACATGTTAAATATACCTTGTGAAACTATTTTGTTGTAATTTATTGTTACCATTTTCTTGAAAAAGACAGCCACTAGTCTGTTTCATGCACTGACACATTTTCCTGGTATAGCCAAGCACTCCATGCAAGATTCATATTCCAGTTAACTAAGTAGACAAGAATTCTTCTTATCGATTACTAATTTCCCTGCATCTGGATATTTTATATTCACAACAGTGAACATTAACATATTTTACTTGGTCATATATCTGTAATATATAAATGGTGATCTGCTAAATAATTTACTAGTTATAGAGAATATTTTGATAAATTATTACTGTCACTATTATGGAACCATCATGCAAAGGTACATTTTAATACATTTTCAAACAATTCTTGAACAACTATTTTGTACCTACTATGTGCAGGGTGCAGAGATCAGTCAGAAACATGTGTAGAATAATTATCAGTTGTCTGCTACAGTAAAATTTATTCCAACCACAGGAACATAATTTTCAAGAGACAAATCGTAGCTGTCAGCACATGAAGTTTTCCTGAACATTTCCACTTTTATTAAGAACTCTCACCTAGCATCCAGCAGACATTGGATTCCTACTAGCATGGTGGTTTAGCTTTCCTGCACACAGAATATTAATGGTCATAAACTCTTTCTTATTCCCACCTCCCAATACATTAGCAGTTTTCCAGTGGGCATTGATTCTGTGCGATGGAGTCTAATGTGATAACCACAGTGGTAGAGTAACCAGGGAATTATCCCCCTAGGAGGAGAGGAGTTTTTTCCACCTCTAAGTCAATGATCATTAAAACAACCAACACATTAAGTTTAACAAATCACAAAGGCTATAGGGACCTACAAATTGCAATAGTGAAGTTACAATTATCCAGCAATTAGGTTTACATTTATATTCACCCTTTCAATAATCAAGTCTACAAATGCATCCTCTTCTTCCTGCTGAACTTGATCTGGAAGGTTTCTAAAGCTTTCATTTTTATGCAGGTGTCTCAAACCAAGAAAACAATTGCATCTGAATGAAGTAATAATGACAAACCTTATGAAGCAGAAAGAACAATAATTTATTCACCTAACATAAGCCTAATTTAAAAAACATGGGGGTGGGGGGAATGGATTGCCAAGCTCTATTTCCAAATGGAATGTGCTCTGAGCCATCATAAATATTTGGCTACTAGAAGAGTGTCTAATTCAGTAAATAACGGACATGAATATCTAACGTTTTAGGAATACTTTCAGCTACAGGTAAAAAACAGTCTAACTAGAGTGGCTTTTTTTTAAAAATTGGGGAATATTTTTTTTCCCATACTGAGAAATCCAGAATTACCAATGCTGAACTAAATCAGTAGATCAATGGTGGAAAAGACCCTGAGATTTCCTTGTAATTACTCATAATTACAAAAAGGTTGCTGCAGCTTCAGCAATCATATCCCTCTTCCACCATGAAAAAGGAAGATGGAAGACTGAGAAGAGGCAGTGCCAATATCTAAAGTAAACACTATATGAGGAAGCTCCCAGAACATGTTTGTTTTTCATTGACCAGAATTTTGCCCCAGAGTCATCGCTGGCCTACAGGTGAGGAAAAGAGAGAAAGGGGACAAAGAGAACAAGAAAAGCTTCTGACACCCAGAAATCAACCTAACATTCGCAGCTGAACCTTAACATTGTGAAAAGTTATTGCAGCACTCATACTAGGCCTTGGTATTCTTCTGTTGACCACAAACCAGCTTCTAAATCACCAGCTATCAAGATGAAGTGAGAAAAACAAGATGAGTCCATAATCTTCTAAGCACAGAAACAAGGCCATTGTACAAACCACAAATATTCCAAATATCTCCACACCCTAATCTGAAGCCTTGTCACTCCTTTCCCAACCATAGCTTTAGCCTCATTTTATTTTGTCCATCTTATAAGATTTTAAAAATATCTAATTATTGGCTTATCCTCAATTCCCAAAAGCATGTAATCCATAACAAAGCCACTTTTTAAAACCCTCCCCCAAAGTTCCCTAGTGTGTGTCCCCATCCCATGAGAATCCTTTCAAATACCTTTTACTGAAATGCCTGACATTTCCCATGGTTTGTGGGCCTTCTTCCTGTCATATGTTACTAAATCCAATTTGTTCAATCACAGGTATGTTTCTGGTGGTCTTTGGCTGGAAGGCATTTAAGACTCAGTCAACCAAAGAAGTATTTGCCACAACTTTGTTCCATTCTAGTCTAATTAAAATGGTGTACCCTAATAGGTCAGACTTCAAAATCCTTAAATGGAAAAGGAGTCAGGATATAGTGAACAGAGCATATGAAAAAGAACCAAGGGACAAAAGCTCTAATCTGCTCTGTCCAGTTTACCAGTTAAGTGACCTCAGGTAAGACACTGAAGGGCAGGAAAGGAACTGACCTTACAGTCATCTAAGTGAACTAGCTAACGTTAACTGTGTTTGAGATAGCAAAACTATAAACTGCAAGAGTCTGAGTGTATTTTCCTTCTCTTTACGTTTGAAAAGTTGCAGGATCCAGGTTTGAATCAAAGCACCTAACTCTAAAAAGTAAAAGTGTTAGTCATTCAATCATGCCCAACTCTTTTAGACCCTATGGACTCTATCCCACCAGGCTCCTCTGTCCATGGACTTCTCCAAGCAAGGATACTGGAGTGGGTAGCCACTTCATTCTCCAGGGGATCTTTGCGACCCAGGGATTGAACCTGAGTCTCCTGCATTGCAGGCAGATTCTTCACCATCTGAGCCACCAGGGAAGCCCCTAACTCTAACTCTAACCCCCAACTCTTAACTCTGAAGCCTAACTGTTTTCCATTATACCAAGTTTTAATTTCTTCCTCTGTGAACTAACTAGGTTGTGAACTTCAGAACTTTAAAAGCCCTTTTTGCTCACCATTTCAGGGCTCTGAATGATGAATCACATTATTTATATTTATGCTTTTTGAACCTACCTGGTCTGTAGAGGAAAGGTGCAGGAACAATGTGAGGTGATGTATGTTTATAGAGTTTGAATTTGACCAAGACTTTTCTTTACTAGCTTAAATCATGAATTTGAGCTACCATTTGAACTTCCAATTTAAAATACGACTTGCATTGCTTTAATAATTAGTGATGCTGAGCATCTTTTCATACGCTGGCCCTCTATCTTCTTTGGAGAAATGTCTATTAAGGTCTTTTGCCCATTTTGTGATTGAATATTTTTGTTGTTAAACTATATGAGCTGTTTGTATATTTTGGACATTAAGTTCTTGTCTGTCACATAATTTGCAAATATTTCCTCCCAGTCCCTAGGTTGTCTTTTTTTGCTTGTTTGTTTCATTAGCTGTGCAAAAGCTTAGAAGTTTCATTAGGTCCCATTTGTTTACTTTTGCTACTACCTTGGGAGACCGACCCAAGAAAACATTGGTATGATTTATGTCAGAGAATGTTTTGCCTATACTCTCTTCTAGGAGTTTTATGGTGTCATATCTTATGTTTAAGTCTTTAGTCATTTTGAGCTTATTTTTGTGCATGGTGTGAGGGTGCATTCTAATTTCATTGATTTACCTGTAGCTGTCCAACTTTCCGATAACCACTTGCTAAAGAGACTATCTTTTATCCATTTTGTATTCTTGCCTGCTTTGTGGAAGATTAATTGTCTATAGATTTGTGGGTTTATTTCTGGGCTCTCTTTCACTTCATTAATTCATATGCCTATTTTTGTACTGATACCACATTGTTTTGATTACTCCAGCTTTGTAGTATTGTCTGAAGTCTGGAAGAGTTATGCCTTGTGCTTTTTCTCCTCAGAATTGCTTTGGCAATTCTGGATCTTCTATCATCCCACATAAAATTTTGGTGTGTTCATTCACCTAGAGCCAGACATCTTGGCAAGTGAAGTCAAGTGGGCCTTAGGAAGCATTATTACAAACAAAAACTAGTGAAGATGATGGAATTCCAGCTGAGGTATTTCAAATCCTAAAAAATGATG
The DNA here is from genome assembly GCF_042477335.2 of Ovis canadensis. NCBI lineage: Eukaryota > Metazoa > Chordata > Mammalia > Artiodactyla > Bovidae > Ovis > Ovis canadensis. The sequence continues at coordinate 36,285,558 of NC_091250.1, read as the reverse complement.
CTATTAAAGTGCTGCAGTCAACATGCCAGCAAATCTAGAAAACTCAGCAGTGGCATCAGGACTGGGAAAGCTCAGTTTTCATTCCAATCCCAGTGAAAGGCAATGCCGAAAAATGTTCCAACTACTCCACAACTGTGCTCATTTCATATGCTAGCAATGTAATGCTCAAAATCCTTCAAGTTAGCCTCCAACAATATGTGAATCAAGAACTTCCAAATGTATGAGCTGGATTTAGAAAAGGCACAGGAACCAGAGATCAAAATGCCCACATTCACTGGATCATAGAAGAAGCGAGAGAATTCCAGAAAAACATCTACTTCTGCTTCATTGACTATGTAAAAGTTTTTCACTGTGTGGATCACAGCAAACTGTGCAAAATTCTTCTAGAGATGGGAATACCAGACTACCTCATCTGTTTCCTGACAAACCTGCATGCAGGTCGAGAAGCAACAGTTAGAAACGGACAATGAAAAACAGACTGGTTCAAAATTGGGAAAGGAGGCTGTATATTGTCACCCTGCTTATTTAACTTATATGCAGAGTGCATCATGGGAAATGCCGTGCCGAATGAAGCACAAGCTGGAATCAAGATTGCTAGAAGAAATATCAGTAACTTCAGATATGCATATGATACTAATATAAAAACAGAAAGAAAAGAAGAACTAAAGAACCTCCTGATGAAAGTGAAAGCAGAGAGTGATAAAGCTGGCTTAAAACTCAACATTCAAAAAATGAAGATCATGGAATCTGGTCCCATCACTTCATGGCAAACAGTTGGGGAAAAAGTGGAAACAGCGACAGACTTTATTTTCTTGGGCTCCAAAATCATTGCAGACAGTGACTGCAACCACTAAATTAAAAGACACTTGCTCCTTGGAAGAAAAGCTGTGACAAACCTACAAAGGTATTAAAAAGCAACCTTTGTTGCTTTGCCAACAAAAGTCTAATAGTTAAAGCTATGGCTTTTCCAGTAGTCATGTATGGATGTGAGAGATGAATCATAAAGAAGGCTGAGTGCCAAAGAATTGATGCTTTTGAACTGTGGTGTTAGAGAAGACTCTTGAGAATCCCTTGGACAGCAAGGAGATCAAACCAGTCAATCCTAAAAGAAATCAACCCTGAAAATTCATTGGAAGGACTGATGCTGAAACTCTAATACTTTGGCCCACCTGATGCAAAGACCCAACTCATTCCCTGATATTGGGAAAGATTGAGGGCAGGAAGAGAAGGAGGCAACAGAGGATAAGATGGTTGGATGGTAACACCAACTCAATGGGCAAGAGTTTGAACAAACTCTGTGAAATAGTGAAGGACAGGGAAGCCTGGAGTGCTGCAGTCCATGCGGTCACAAAGAGTCAGACACAACTTAGTGACTGAACACCAACATAAATTTTTGCATTATTTGTTCTAGTTCTGTGAAAAATGTCATAGGTAATTTGATAGGGATCACATTCAATCTGTAGATTGCTTTGGGTAGTATGGCTATTTTAATAATAGTAATACTTCCAGTTCAAGAGTATGGGATATTTTTGTGTGTCTTTGAATCCTCTCTATTTTATTAATGTTTCATATTTCTCAGTATATGTCTTTCATCTCCTTGGTCAAGTTATTCCTTGGTATTTTTTGGTGCATTTTAAAAGGTTTTTTTTTTTTTTTTAATTCTCTTTCAGTTCTTTCATTGTTAGTGTAAAGAAATGCAACCAATTTCTGAATGTTACTTGTATCCTGTTACTTTGCTGAATCCATTTACTAGATAGAGTAATTTTCTGTGGAGTCTTTATGGCTTAATGTATACAGTACCATGTTATCTGCATATAGTGACATTTTACCTTTTCCCTTCCCATTTGGATACCTTTTATTTCTTTCTTTTGTCTTCCGTGGCTAGGATTTCCAGTATTATGTTGAATACAAGTGATGAGGAAGGGTATCCACTTGACGCCAGTCAGAATGGCCATCATTAAGAAGTCTACAAATAACAAATGCCAGAGAGGATGCGGAGTAAACGAAACCCTTCTACACTGTTGATGGGAATGCAAGTTGGTGCAGCTACTATGGAGATCAGTATGGAGGTTCCTTGTAAAACTAAATATGTTGCTACTATATGATACAGCCATCCCACTCCTGGGCATAAACCTATAATATTATATTATAATATTATAGACAAAACTATAATCAAAAACATACATGGATCCCTATGTCCACAGCAGCACTATTCACAATAGCAAAGACATGGAAGCAAGCTAACTGTCCACTGACAGACGAATGGACAAAGAAGATGTGGTACAAATACACAATGGAATATTACTCAGCCATAAAATAGGACAAAATAATGCCATTTGCAGCAAGATGGATGCAACTTGAGATTATCATACCAAGTGAAGTAAATCCAAAGAAGACATATACCATATGATATCACTTGTATGTGAAGTCTACAATACATTACAAACGAATCTATCTTCAAAACAGAAACAGACTCACAGACATGGAGAACAGATACACAGTTGCCAAGGCAGGGAGATGGAGGAGGAAGGATAGACTAGGGGCTTGGTATTGGTAGATGCCAACTATTGCATTTAATGAGGTTAAACAACAAGGTCCTACTGTATAGTGTAGCAAACTATATCCAATCTCCTGGGATAAACCATAATGAAAAACAGTATAAAAAAAGAATGTTTGTATAAAACGAAGTCACTTTGTTATACAGCACAAAGTTGTAAATCAACCATACTTGAATAAAAAATTAATCAATTAAATTAAATATGACTACTTAAGGAATTGAGTGAGATCCTATACAAAAGGGGCTGAGAAAAGTAAAGACTTGACAATAAATGTAAGAAAACAAGTCAGCATATATCTTTTTTATGTTCAGCATTCAACACAAACAATTCAACATTCATTTGCACATTCAAGTAGGAACCTTTACAGCCAGTAATAGACAAATATAAGAAAATATAATCATAGATAAATAAGAACAAATGTAAAATTATATGCATTTTAGTCTTATCAATTTAGAAAAATTTTTTAAGAGAAGTAATTAGCAGTGTTGAAGACTTAAGGAAATATGCACTGAAGGATCAGAAGAAGGAATGTTATTTTGTAACTTTCTTCTGACGGGCAATATGCAATATATATATCAAACATTTCCAATATTTTTGCCTATTGCCTTTGAACCATAATTTCCTTCTATACAAAATCACAGATGTGTGCAAAGAGCCACAGAAATGTAGAAATACTATTTATAACTGGTGAAATTTTGTAAAAAGTTAAAAGGTTAATGATAGAAGATTGGTTAAACAAATTGCAGCTTATTCATACAAATGAAACCTATGGTTGTTAAAAAGGAAATGAAGAAACATTAAGTACTATGGCCAAATGTTTAAAATACATCGCTACGCTGAAAAAGTAAATATTTCAATGTGTGACTGTGTTTTTGCTTTAAACATGTATATAAAGGTGTTGCTGTGGATTGAGTGTGTGTGGGCCACAAAAATCCATTTGTTGAAATCTAACCCCCAATGTGATGGTATTTGAGAGGTAATTAAATCATGAGGGTTGAGTATTCACATGGATTAAGGCCCTTATAAGAGCCCAGAGAGCTAGTTCCCTCTCTTTCCATGTAAAGATACAGCAACAAGCCACCAGACTGCAACCTGGAAGAGAAAGTGAAAGTCACTCAGTTGTGTCCGACTCTTTGTGACCCTATGGACTGTGTCCATGGAATTCTCCAGGCCAGAATACTGGAGCGGGTAGCCATTCCATTCTCCAGGGGATCTTCCCATCCCAGGGATCGAACCCAGGTCTTCCACATTGCAGGCAGATTCTTTACCAGCTGAGCCCAAAGGAAGCCAAAGAATACTGGAATGGGTAGCCTATCCCTTCTCCAGCAGATCTTCCTGACCCAGGGATTGAACTGGGGTCTCCTGCATTACAGCAGAATTCTTTACCAGCTGAGCTATCAGGGAAGCAACCTGGAAGAGGGTCTTCACCATATCTGGACCACGATGGCACTCTGATCTCAAATTTCTAGCCTCTAAAACTATGAGATAATAAACTTCTATTATTTATAAGCGACCTGGTCAATAGTGATTTGTCAGAGCAGCCCAAACTAAAACAGATATAAACACATTTTTTAAGACTCAGATATCCAGCAACTGTCTCTAACTGATGGAATTGTAGTTGGTTTTATTTTCTTCTATTTATCTATATTTTCCAGATTTTCTATCATGACTATATTTTTATAATAATTTTAAATTAAGTGAGGTTTTGAAACAAATATTAACATATCTAAATCAATTTAAAAAATACCCCATGAGTACTTCAAATGCTAAATGTAACTGTCCTTTTAGAAAAAGACCCTAGATAAAAGATAAGTCCTTTCCATGTCATGAGATAGCTCACAGAAGCCAAGCCATCTGTGAGACCCACAAACACCTTTTCCTCAAGAGATTTGTTTTCCAAATAATTGTTTTAATCCTTTACTTTCAAATTTATAAATTTAGCTTAACGTAATGCTGTATGTATAATGAAATTTTTAAGAAGCAAAATTACGTAACTGTTAATTATCTTGTAAAACTTTCCATTGTAGTATTATCTATATGGACTTCTGAGAATTATAAAAGTCACTTCTGTATTTAGAATATTCGCTTTAACATGCTGCATTTCTATTTAACTTTTTAAAGCTAATGCAGTGTTGCAAACCAACAATTTTGCAATAATATTTAGAGAGAGATGCTATCACAAGGAGTTTGTTTCAGTTCTTTTTACTTTCAGCAATTTTTTTTAATACAGGAAGGACTTACAAATATCATTTTTAAAAATGTGTGCCTTACTAACCACTACATTAAGGTATAAATTTAAATCCTGCTGAAATAAGAAGTTAAAGAATTAATTTGCCCATTACAATAGCTACCTCATATTGGCTGCCTATTGTTATTTAGGTTCTTTAACAAACACTGTCTTATTTCATTCTTACAACCACACAGTAAAGCAATGGAGGTATTATTAACCCCATTTTACAGATGAAAAAATTGAACAATTTAATCATTCAAACTCATGATTTTGAAAAGCCTTTAATGACTTGGGAGATACAAAGTAAAGTTTTCCATATGACCAGTGAGTGTGAATAGATAATTGGTATTATCTTCCTCAGCTAAGATACAAACAAGGTGACTCTGTATTAAAATTTCTAAGTATAACTCCAAGTTGCCCAGCCTATTTCTTAATTCTTCTCCCCAGTATGTGCAGTTATTCCCATGGTACTTATTCTGCCCAAAGAATCAAACTTGTTTGTTATAGTCTTGCCCTAAGACCCAAAGCAAAATATTTCTTCTTAAGCTAGAGGTCCACCTAATGACTGCTGTCTCAGTGTTGTTTGTTCCAGAGCCTTCTTCTGTACTGCTGTTCTGTGATCAGTGCTGGACACTTGGTAGCCATGCCTGATGCTTCCTGAATAGACCATGCCCTGGGTGTCCTTGCCCAACACCACAGTGAACAGTAAGCCAGGGTCAACCACAGAGTGAGTTTGCACCAAGACATCTATTTTTTAAAAAAACATTTTATTTTATATTGGAGTATAGCCAATTAACAATGTTGTGATAGTTTCACGTGAACAGCAGAGAAACTCAACCATACATACACATGTATCCACTCTCCCCCAAACTCCCCTCCCATCCAGGCTGCCGCATAACATTGAGCAGAGTTCCCTGTGCTGCACAGTAGGATTGAGACACACTACTCTAATCTTTGCCAGAAGTTCCAGCTAAGATTTTGACCTAGGAAAAGAAGTTCTAAACAATGCAGGACTACAACCTGTGTCAAATCCAGCTCCATCTCCAAGATGCATCTCTTCGGGTTCATGCACACACCCACTTTCATTTCCAAGTGGTAGGGTTTCAAAACGTTCTGAGTCAAGCTCCTTGTAGACCCAGAATCAACCTTCCTTCAATGCATTTTCCTACCTGCTAGTTTAACCTAGCCACACCTTATCAATACATTCTTGTTACACATCAACATTTCTTTACACTTCACTGATACTTTAACTTGGTTAGCATCACCTTGGTCTATCCTACAGGTTTTAATAAATTTTAAACTGAAAAGGAAAATATCTTGAGGCTCTACTGCTGCTAAGTCGCTTCAGTCATGTCCGACTCTGTGCGACCCCATAGACGGCAGCCCACCAGGCTTCCCCATTCCTGGGATTCTTCAGGCAAGAACACTGGAGTGGACTGCCATTTCCTTCTCCAATGCATGAAAATGAAAAGTGAAAGTGAAGTCGCTCAGTCGTGTCCAACTCTTAGCGACCCCACGGACTACAGTGCACCAGGCTCCAGTTTCCTCCTATTAAGTCCCTCTGTTCCTATACACTTCTATGCAAAAAGGCTGCCAACTTTTCTTGCGGCAAAATCTATGCTGTCTCTGTGTTCCAAGAGATATGCCAGGGAGGGTCATTTGACTGCTACTGTCTTGGATGCCTGAACCTAGGGCACTTGAATAAAAATGTCCTATTTTACATACATGTGTGTGTGTGTGTATTCATGTATATGTATATATGTGGATATATATGAATATGGAAAGATTGAGGACAGGAGAAGGGACGACAGAGGATAAGATGGTTGGATGGCATCACCGACTCTATGAACATGGAGTTGGTGATGGATAGGGGGGCCTGGCATGCTGTGGTTCATGGGGTCTCAAAGAGTCGGACATGACTGAGCCAATGAACTGAACTGAACTGATTCAAAAATGTGCATGGAAAACAATTATTTAACTTTAGTCCATTTAAGTAGTATTCAGAGCCATAACAGCTATACACAGCACAACTCCAAGAGGAGCCAGTTACATGGATTCCACTAAGAAAAGCACCCCCTGTTGCTGCCCACCCAGTGACTCTGATGGTTCTTATCTCTCAGTAGGATGAATGACACTAGGTAATTTTTATTTGCTTAGATAGAAGGGCTGCTACACTAATGATTCCATGTTTTGCCTTTTCGGTTCAAATATAAGAATGTTTTCATCCTGCTGACTCCTGGGAGCAAATACCAGAGAGTCATCTATGGAGGATAAGTCACCTGAGGAAAAGTGCACTTTGAAGGCTCTAAGGAAAGATCACTTGATGGCTAGATGGATTTCTCAGGATTAGAAAGATGGACATGGCTGTAGGCCATACTGGACATGGCAAATCAATTTTATCCTAGGACTTCTGGGGACTAAAGTCCTTTCAAAGAAGATTGGCATGGGGGAGTCAAGTCACTGGGTGCTGAGAACAAACCCTGGACTCCAAGAAGAGGCAACCTGAATTGAAATTAAACTGAAATACCTCATAGGTCCAAACTGGGAGCAAGGGCAGAAAGAGCAAGACTCTCCTGCAGTGGCCAAAAAGAATGGTTGTCCTAAGAGAGGTAATCACTTTTCAGAACCACAAGGGTACAGCCAGAAATAATGGCAGCAAGAATAACCACCTTCTTGGTCTGAAAATCTAATGGACCACTAGGAGAGAGAGAACCCCCAAAAGAGAGATAAGTAGATCAGCATGGGGACACTTGGTCCTCTCTTCATTTAATCTGGAGAAGTGAAAGGTATGTAACTACGCACAGCCATCACTTCCTCATGCCTCTCATTTTATTAGTAATCTGCAATGGGCATGTGTTGATTTTTTAAGATTAACATTATAGCTTAAAACTATTAATATGAAAAATTATGATACTTAGATATTAACTTACATATGTCAGTTAGTAATGAAAAGGCTTACTGTTGGTTTAAAGAGAAGAAATAGTTAATTCACTCAGGCCACAAAAATGTCATCCAGAAAATTTTAATTCAGAGTGCTGCAAGAGCTGAGATGCTACTGGAATATACAGAGGAAAGACAAAAACACCTCAAAAAAGAGATTGCTTGAGGATATATTGACCCTTTGAATACATCCCCACGACATCTATAGGAAAGGTTTAAGCAGGGAGGGCTTCCCTGGTGGCTCAGACAGTAAAGAATCTGCCTGAAATGCAGGAGACCTGGGTCCAATCCCTGGGTCGAGAAGAGCCCCTAGAGAAGGGAACGGCTACTCACTCCGGTATTCTTGCCTAGAGAATCCCATGGACAGAGAAGCCTTGTGGGCCACAGCCCACAGGATCGCAAAGAGTTAAACACGACTGAGTGACTCACACACACAAACAGGGAGAATACAATTAGTTTCTATTTATTAAATGACTGGTCCTGTTTAAATATTTCTGAAGATTTCTTCCTGAGAACATTTATAACAATCACCACCACCACCTCCATCTTTCCTTGGGTCACTTTGGAAATATATCTCATTTATATTTATCTCAAAAAGAGATTCTCTGTTTTTAATTAAGAAAAGAAATATTCTTCAACTTTATGTTGCATACTTTTATCTAAGTTGGTCATGTCAGAACCCAGGAGAAACCCATTTGGGTTTCAAATTTCTACTTTTGTTCCTAGTAGAAAAGCAATGTTTCACTCAAATATTTTTATTGCCAAAGACACTGATTACTCTCACATGAAATAATCAATGGGAAATTTAAACACATACAGAATTTACACTTAGACTGTTTCAAATAGTAACTTCAATTTTACTTTGACTTCCTTAAAGCCATCTAGTGATTTATCTTAGCCTCTTTTATGCAGAAGAGATTCTAGGAACCAAGTGCATAAACTGCTCTAGAGAATGAAAACATAATGTTATTATGATTAAACAAAAATCTTATATCTGGAATGAAACATGATTAAAATTTACCACTATTTCTTTCATTGTGTTTGGCTAAAACTTTATGTTTATAAATTAACACTCCGGGAGGAAACAGGAGTAGAATAACCTAACCTTTATTCTTACACTGCATGTTTGTTAAGCCAATAGTAGCACATTGTTAGTCAGTAGCTGAATCTACTGGCTAAATAATATATAAATAAATACAAAACAAAACACTTCTAGACAGATAGACTGGAATCCGAATTAGCTGAAGGACTTTTTTTTTTTTTTTTCAGATTTAAGCTCTTCTAACTTATTTACCATCCACTTTCATCATGGTGGTGGAAAACAATAGAACTGCAATTTAAAGTCAAAATTTAATGTATTACAACAGATTTGAAAGGCAAGCTTTGAAACTAGTCAGACAACTTTCTGTGCTGGAAACCCACAACTAAGAAAAATTAAACTTCCTATAATTTTATAAATTACAGCAGAAATACCTGTAATTACCCAAGTAAATGATGACAAAAAAATTTGCCCTTCAGGGGTTGGATTACATTTGAAGGAAGCTGCCTTATTTTCTATGCTCAAGAAAAAAGGCATGTTGACACACAAGCGAATAATAGCTAATGCATTTTGGATAGCACTGAGAAAAAGGATTTTAAAGAAACCTGATAAACAGGACATGGCTGTTTTCTATAAGGAGAGTCAACAAATTGAACAAAACAAGAAGCCACCTGTGAGAGTCAAAACTAACCCCCACACCCAATACATACACACATGCACTCACCATCCTTTTCCACTAGCTGCTCAAACACAACATTAGCAGGCAGATAGTAATCTAGAATGAACCAGATCTGGTGTTTGTTTTTCCTCTTGTACCTGGTTGCTGCTGTAAATCAAGCCAACTCCTCTGAGATAGCAGAGTTCTGTGGGCTTTGAAAGCCACAGAAGGCCTGCCTTTAGATACCTGGCAGAACCTCCAAATGTTAATCCCATCACACACACACACACACACGAATTCAGTCCAGCTAAATTAAACATAGAAGATGATGGAGATGTTATGCATTATTCCTGTAACCAATTATCTAATATAAATAAGCTCAGGACTTCCCTGGTGGTCCAGAGCCTCAGGACCAATGCAGGGGCCCAGGTTCGATCCCTGATCCGGGAATTAGACTGCATATGCTGTGGCTAAGACCTGGCACAGTCAAATAAGTAAATATTTTTTAAAAAATAAAACAAGCAGGTTTATTTATATATCAGTTAGGTCACTCAGTCATTTCTGACCCTTTGCAACCCCACAGACTGCACCTTGCCAGGCTTCCCTGTCCATCATCAACTCCAGAGTTTATTCAAACTCATGTCCATAGAGTCGGTGATGCCATCCAATCATCTCATCCTCTGTCGTCCCATTTTCCTCCTGCCTTCAATCTTTCACAGCATCAGGGTCTTTTCCAATGATCAGTTCTTTGTATAAGGTGGCCAAAGTATTGGAGTTTCAGCTTCAGCATCAGTCCTCCCAACGAATATTCATGAATGATTTCCTTTAGGATGAACTGGTTGGATCTCCCTGCAGTCCAAGGGACTCTCAAGAGTCTTCTCCAACACCACAGTCCAAAAGCATCAGTTCTTCCGTGCTCAGCTTTCTTTATAGTCAAACTCTCACATCCATACATGACTACCAGAAAAACCATAGCTTTGACTAGATGGACCTTTGTTGGCTAAGGTCTCAGCTTTTTAATATGCTGTCTAGGTAAGTCACAGCTTTTCTTCCTAGGAACAAGCGTCTTTTAATTTCATGGCTTCAGTCTCCATCTACAGTGGTTTTGGAGCCCAAGAAAATAAAGTTTCTCAGTGTTTCCCAATCTATTTGCTGTGAAGTGATGGGCCCAGATGCCAAGATTTTAGTTTTCTGAATGTTGAATTTTTGCCAACTTTTTCACTCTCCTCTTTCACTTTCATCAAGGGTCTCTTTAGTTCTTCGCTTTCTGCCATAAGGATGGTGCTATCTGCATATCTGAGGTTATTGATATTTCTTCTGGCAATCTTGATTCCAGCTTGTGCTTCATCCAGCTCGGCATTTCGCATGATGTACTCTACATATAAGTTAAATAAGCAGGATGACAGTATATAGCCTTGACATACTCCTTTTCCTATTTGGAACCAGTCTGTTGTTCCATATCCACTTCTAACTGTTGCTTCTTGATCTGCATACAGATTTCTCAGGAGGCAGCTCAGGTGGTCTGGTATTCCCATCTCTTTCAGAATTTTCCACAGTTTGTTGTGATCCACGCATGTACACCCATGGTGGATTCATGTCAATGTATGGCAAAACCAATACAGTATTGTAAAGTAAAATAAAGTAAAAATAAATATTAAAAAAAACAACAACAACAAAGCTTTGGTGTAGTCAATAAAGCAGAAGTAGATGTTTTTCTGGAACTCTCTTGATTTTTCTGTGATCCTATGGATACTGACAATTTGATCTATGGTTTCTCTGCCTTTTCTAAATCCAGCTTGAATATCTGGAAGTTCATGATTCATGTACTGCTGAAGACTTGCTTGGAGAATTTTGAGCATTACTTTGCTAGTGTGTGAGATGAGTACAAATTGCGTGGGAGTTTGAGCATTCTTTGGCATTGCCTAAAAGTTGGCTTAAAGCTGAACATTCAGAAATGAAGATCATGGCATCCGGTCCCATCACTTCATGGGAAATAGATGGGGAAACAGTAGAAACAGTGTCAGACTTCATTTTTTGGGGCTCCAAAATCACTGCAGATGGTGACTGCAGCCATGAAATTAAAAGACGCTTACTCCTTGGAAGGAAAGTTATGACCAACCTAGATAGTATATTCAAAAGTAGAGACATTACTTTGCCAACTAAGGTCCGTCTAAGTCAAGGCTATGGTTTTTCCTGTGGTCATGTATGGATGTGAGAGTTGGACTGTGAAGAAGGCTGAGCGCCAAAAAAATTGATGCTTTTGAACTGTGGTGTTGGAGAAGACTCTTGAGAGTCCCCTGGACTGCAAGGAGATCCAACCAGTCCATTCTGAAGGAGATCCGCCCTGGGATTTCTTTGGAAGGAATGATGCTAAAGCTGAAGCTCCAATACTTTGGCCACCTCATGTGAAGAGTTGACTCATTGGAAAAGACTTTGATGCTGGGAGGGATTGGGGGCAGGAGGAGAAGGCGACGACTCAGGATGAGATGGCTGGATGGCATCACTGACTCGATGGACGTGAATCTGAGTGAACTCCAGGAGATGGTGATGGACAGGGAGGCCTGGCGTGCTGCGATTCATGGGGTCGCAAAGAGTCAGACACGACTGAGCGACTGAAGTGAACTGAACTGAACTTCTTTGGGATTGGAATGAAAACTGAACTTTTCCAGTCCTGTGACCACTGCTGAGTTTTCCAAATTTGCTGGCATATTGAATGCAGCACTTTCACAGCATCATCTTCTAGGATTTGAAATAGCTCAACTGGAATTCCATCACCTCCACTAGCTTTGTTCATAGTGATGCTTCCTAAGGCCCACCTCACTTTGCATTCCAGGATGTCTGGCTCTAGGTAAGTGGTCACACCATCATGGTTATCTGGGTCAGGAATATCTTTTTCTTATAGTTCTTCTGTGTATTCTTGCCACCTCTTAATATCTTCTGCTTCTGTTAGGTCCATACCATTTCTCTTCTTTATTGTGCCCACCTTTGCATGAAATGTTCCCTTGGTATCTCTAATTTTCTTGAAGAGATCTCTTGTCTTTCCCATTCTGTTGTTTTCCTCTATTTCTTTGCACTGATCGCTGAAGAAGGTTTTCTTATCTCTCCTCGCTATTCTTTGGAACTCTGCATTCAAATGGGTATATCTTTCCTTTTCTCCTTTGCCTTTGTGTCTTTTTTTTTCTCAGCTATTTGTAAGGCCTCCTCAGACAACCATTTTGCCTTTTTGCATTTCTTTTTCTTGGGGATGGTCTTGATCACTGCCTCCTGTACAATGTCACAAACTTCCATCCATAGTTCAAGAACTCTATCAAATCTAATCTGTTGAATCTATTTGTCACTTCCACTGTGTAATCGTAAGGGATTTGATTTAGGTCATACCTGAATGGTCTAGTGGTTTTCCACACTTTCTTCAGTTTCAGTCTGAATTTGGCAATAAGGAGTTCATGATCTGAGCCACAGTCAACTCCTAGTCTTGTTTTTCCTGCCTGTATAGAGCTTCTCCATCTATCTATCTATATATTTATATTTATATATAGTATTGCCTTTAAGATATATTTGAAAGCAGACAGGCTTAAAGTATAAAATGTCATGTCAGGCAACTTAAAGAATTCCATAATTGATGTTATTTTCACCCTGAATGTACAGTTCACACTCATAGTTCCACACTGGAGATTCATCACTGTCCTCCTAGCACATTATGAAATCCTTCCACCAGTAATTGAAAGCAACTTATATCTCCTTCTTTGCTTTTTACCATACTTGGAGTCCAGAGAGCAGTTTCCCTGTAACACATGATTCATAAGAAGGCTTTCCTACCAACCCTTCCCATAAAGTAAGCATTAATTCTTCTGTAAGCTTTTGGCATTTACCTACTTGAATACAAAGGTGATTTGGAAATTCTTACCCTGTTTGCTATATAGTGCTAATGGGCCAACACCCTTCATAAGCAATCCAGTGCTCTTCAGAACAGAAGCAGTTTATTTCACCACACTGGAAATATCGTGGTGTCTTTTTAGTGGAAAGTCTCCTCAAATGGAGCTATTTTCTGGGTAAATGCATGTGTGTGTATGTGCTCAGTCGGTCATTTCTGACTCTTTGAGACCCCATGAACTGTAGCCCGCCAGACTCCTCTGTCCACGGGATTTCCTAGGCAAGAATACTGGAGTGGATTGCCATTTCCTACTCCAGGGGAGTAGGGGAATTTCCGACTCAGGGATCGAACCCACGTCTCCTGCATTGGCAAGCGAGTTTTACCACTCAGTGACTTTACCACTGAGCCACCTAGGAAACCCCAGACCCATTAAAGCCAGAAACAGGATAAAGCAAAAGTCACTCAGTCATGGCCGTCTGTTTGCGAGCCCATGGACTAATGCAGTCCATGGAATTTTCCAAGCTAGAATATGGAGTTCCCTTCTCCAAGGGATCTTCCCAACCCAGAGATTGAACCCAGGTCTCCCACATTGCAGGTGGATTCTTTACCAGCTGAGCTACAAGGGAAGCCCAAGAATACTGGAATGGGTAGCCTATCCCTTCTCCAGCTGACTATCCCGACCCAGAAATCAAACTGGGGTGTCCTGCATTGCAGGCAGATTCTTTGCCAACTGAGCTACAAGGGAAACCTGCAGGATAAAGAACATGTGTAAATATTCTTTCATAGACTAAATTTAATGGCCTAGATTACATTTTGAGATTCAACTGAATACTTTCTGAAACTACATATGCCAGAAAAACAATGCTGTACCCAAAAGAATGCTGTGTTAGAAAGTACATTGAGTCAAAAGAGGGAAGACCTGACCAGTATTTCTAACTCTGCAGCTATGAGCCACTCAATGTTCAGTTTTCTTTTTTGTCAATTATTTTCTAATTATAGGCCTTGAAATATTTCGTTCAAGAGGAAATTCAAGCTATCTAGGAAGCCAGGAAGGACAGAGGGAAGGAGGAACCCTCTTCCTCTTGCATCCTGCTCCACAATGCCAAAGGAACACTCTCAGATCTTATCATCCTCTGACAACCCAACTACAGCCATCATTACAGCTGACCCTTAAACAATGAGGGTTTGAATTATCCAGGTCCATTTACATGCAGACATTTTTAAAATATACTCCATCGCTACAGAATCCATGATCAGTTGAATCCTCGGATACAGAACCATGCATATAGAGGTCCAGCTCTAAGTTAGATGCAGATTAACCTTCAAGGTTCACCTGTATTTACAGAACATATCTGTGTTGAAAACTTTAAATAGCCCACTGAAAACTGAAGTGATCTGCATACCACAGACACAAAAGATAAAAAGTAATAACATTATTACAAAGAAAAATCCCAATGTAAGAAATAAAGTTATGCTTGCAACTTCAAGATGCAGAGGTTTTGAGATAACGTTCAGAATTCACCTAGATCTATCGTCTTTATAGGTAGACCCTTGCATAGTTGCTCTGAAAATGTACATTCTAGACCCAGGCTGCATCAGCTAGCCCCTATTACTAAAGTCCCTAATTTCCAGTGGATTTAGCGAACCAGCAGTCCATGGAAATGGTAGCATAGCCTATATGACAATGATGATACAAGACGTCTTAAAAAATGCTCTTAGATGGTCTTTTAGATCAGCTAAAAATGATTAGATTTTTAAAATTACAATGTCACCAGTACTTATATCTCTGTTTATCTGTGATTGCCTCAAGCCTTGGTTCTTGCTGACTAAATCTGTCTTAGCAACAGTTATATAATTTTGCTCCTAGATGTGAGATGGCCATAGGGACTCTACTTCCTGGTTAACGTGTCTTAATGAACCACCGCATTTTCATATTTTCCCACAGGAAAGGAACATGGTATGACAGAAGCAAGTTAACGCATCATGATCTTCCCCTCTTTCCTGAAGAAGTCTGAATCTTCCTTTTATATATTCTCTCATTCAAAATAAGAAAACCACTAAGGATTTTAGCTTTTAAGAAATCATCCCAATACTGATCCCATTTCTCACAAAGATCTAGAACTTATTAAAAACTCTTTAAACAATAATGGAAAAGGAAACAAACCTCCAAAAGGTCAAAGATTTATCTAATTTACATAATCACTAAAAATTAGGACCAAGTAATACCAAAAAAGATAGGTGCCACTCACCACCACCACATCTTAAGTGCCATATCATACATACATACACCAAGGACAGGCATATTCACTAGGTAGGAAAACAACTGGTTAAATTCTCAGAGATTTCCTTTGTAACAGTTTCCTTAAAAGGAATCTTTCCCCAAACATCATAAATCATAGTATTTTAGACTTCCTAGTATCTGCCATATTAGGTCAAAGATTATTGGTATTTTAATAAGTGAGTGAATGAGTGTCACTCAGTCGTGTCCGATTCTTTGTGACCCCATGAACTGTAGCCCACCAGGCTCCTCCATCCATGGGATTTTCCAGGCAAGAATACTGGAGTGGGTTGCCATTTCTTTGTCCAGGAGATCTTTCCGACCTAGGGACTGAACCCAGGTCTCCCGCATTGTAGGCAGACGCTTTACCATCTGAGCCACCAGGGTATTTTAATAGTAAGTTAAATTTATGTTGAGAGTTAATTAAATGAACACTTTTAGCATAACATGGTGACACATAGGAAAATTCTGTGTATACAGATGTTATTTCAAAAACATTCCATTGTTACCTTCATGTCACATTTAGACATGAGGCACTGAGTATGTACGTGTTGACTGAGTATCCACAAATTCCCTTAGAGCCAGTCAGTGCATGAGTTGGAGGGAAAACAGCCTGCCAGTCACTTGAAACTGCCAGGTTGTAGGGAACACTTGCACCTCTCTCCCTCAAATCTTCAGGGAATTCTGAAGCTACATAGGCTGCTCCAGGGTAAAGCTGTCTTGTGGTGGATGAATAATAGGTCCATCTTTTCTTACATTCTCCTAAATTTTTAGGCTATTTTGCCAAATAGGTTGCAAAAGTTTCCCTCTGTAAAACCTGTTTGCCAAGTATTTTTCTATGACGTAAAGTTAGAATACCAAGAAAATTTTCATAATCACAATGCAACCTAAAACCCTAGAAGTATTCCAGTAGTTTATGCAATCAAACACCCAATCCATTCACAAGAGACTCTTATCAAATACTAATCTTTGTTGATAAAGCCTAAACCTCCTAACCTGCCTGAAAGAACTCCAGGATTTTGCAACCAACTTGATTTTCTTCCACCTCTGTGGAATACTTTTAAGTTCTCTGCAAGCAGTCTGTCTGCCCTGTTTCTGCTCTCAGAACTCTAGTCTGGATGGATTCATTTCCACGGGGTGGATTATGATCATTTTAAGTCAATATTTACTATGCTTCCACCCTCCTTTGCAACTAGGAGTGACCATATTTCCTGATAAAAAGGGATAGGCTTTGCTGAAAGTTCCTTTCCCCTCTTCTTCCTGTATGGATAGGATACCTGGTATTCAGTTCAGTTGCTCAGTCCTGTCCGACTCTTTGTGACCCCATGAATCGCAGCACGCCAGGCCTCCCTGTCCATCACCATCTCCCGGAGTTCACTCAGACTCACGTCTATCGACAGTGACGCCATCCAGCAATCTCATCCTCAGTCACTGCCTTCTCCTCCTGCCCCCAATCCCTCCCAGCATCAAAGTCTTTTCCAATGAGTCAACTCTTCACATGAGGTGGCCAAAGTACTGGAGTTTCAGCTTTAGCATCATTCCTTCCAAAGAACACCCAGGACTGATCTCCTTTAGAAAGAATCTCCTCATTGGATCCTGGTTGGATCTCCTTGCAGTCCAAGGGACTCTCAAGAGTCTTTTCCAACACCACAGTTCAAAGGCATCAATTCTTCGGCACTCAGCCTTCTTCACAGTCCAACTCTCACATCCATACATGACCACAGGAAAAACCATATCCTTGACTAGACAGACCTTAGTTGGCAAAGTAATGTCTCTGCTTTTGAATATGCTATCTAGGTTGCTCATAACTTTTCTTCCAAGGAGTAAACATCTTTTAATTTCTTGGCTGCAATCACCATCTGCAGTGATTTTGGAGCCCAAAAAAATAAAGTCTGACACTGTTTCCACTGTTTTCCCATCTATTTCCCATGGAGTGATGGGACCAGATGCCATGATCTTCGTTTTCTGAATGTTGAGCTTTAAGCCAACTTGTTCACTCTCCTCTTGCACTTTCATCAAGAGGCTTTTTAGTTCCTCTTCACTTTCTGTCATAAGGGTGGTGTCATCTGCATATCTGAGGTTACTGATATTTCTCCCTGCAATCTTGATTCCAGCTTGTGTTTCTTCCAGTCCAGCGTTTCTCATGATGTACTCTGCATATAAGTTAAATAAGCAGGGTGACAACATATAGCCTTGACGTACTCCTTTTCCTGTTTGGAGCCAGTCTGTTGTTCCATGTCCAGTTCTAACTGTTGCTTCCTGGTCTGCATACAGATTTCTCAGGAGGCAGGTCAGGTGGTCTGGTATTCCCATCTCTTGAAGAATTTTCCACAGTTTGCTGTGATCCACACAGTCAAAGGTGTTGGCATAGTCAATAAAGCAGAAATAGATGTTTTTCTGGAACTCTCTTGATTTTTCAGTAATCCAGCGGATGTTGGCAATTTGATCTCTCTTTCCTCTGCCTTTTCTAAAACCAGCTTGAACGTCTGGAAGTTCACGGTTCACGTATTCCTGAAGCCTGGCTTGGAGAATTTTGAGCATTACTTTACTAGTGTGTGAGATCAGCGCAATTGTTCGGTAGTTTGAGCATTCTTTGGCATTGCCTTTCTTTGGGATTGGAATGAAAACTGACCTTTTCCAGTCCTGTGGCCACTGCTGAGTTTTCCAAATTTGCTGGCATATTGAGTGCAGCACTATCACAGCATCATCTTTCAGGATTTGAAACAGCTCAACTGGAATTCCATCACCTCCACTAGCTTTGTTTGTAGTGATGATTTCTAAGGCCCACTTGACTTCACATTCCAGGATGTCTGGCTCTAGATAAGTGGTCACACCATCGTGATTATCCAGGTTGTGAAGATCCTTTTTGTACAGTTCTTCTGTGTATTCTTGCCACCTCTTCTTAATATCTTCTGCTTCTGTTAGATCCATACCATTTTTGTCCTTTATCGAGCCCATCTTTGCATGAAATGTTCCCTTGCTATCTCTAATTTTCTTGAAGAGATCTCTAGTCTTTCCCATTCTGTTGTTTTCCTCTATTTCTTTGCATTGATCGCTGAAGAAGGCTTTCTTATGTCTTCTTGCTTTGAAACTCTATGGTAGTGATATTAAAAATCATGGGGGCCTCAAGCAGAAGAGGGAAAACCCAGTAAATGAAGGAAGGCAGAATGGAAAACTGGACTGAGCCTATATTCTTGATAGCATTGTGAGCAATGTAAATATTGTCAGTAACCATCTATCTTCTTGCTTCCTGCTATGTGAGAAAAAATGAAACCCTAGTTATGTAAGCCTCTACTACTTGCAATTTTTGATACTTGCAGCCAAAGCAGCCTGTCTGGTCAATTCTGCTTCATGTACTGCAGTCCCACTGGATAATTAATCCTTGCCCAAACATCACACACTTTCTTACCATCCTATCTTTTCTCCACTTAGATTTGCATATGGCAAGTACTTAATAAATGTGTAAAATATAGGATGTGATCTGGTTGATAAAATTTGAAGTTTAAATAAATGGTCAATGACTAGACCAATCAATCAAAAATTATTCAGTAACCATGGGGTCACAAAGAGTCGGACATGACTGAGCGACTGAACTGAACTGAAATGATGAGACATAAGGTATGGTGCTATAGCTGATTTAAATTTTGAGCTTTCTAATCAGAATCATTCTATACTTTTCCAATGACAATTTCTTGTGCTTTGTTTTACAAACAAACAAAAGCCCTCAGTAAAAGTTTTATATACAGAGTGGTTTTCCAGAGGACAGGAACCAGCTCTCCTGTGTTTTATAGAAAGCCTAGATCACTGCTGGCACTCAGCGAATATTAAATTATAATAATACTGCTATGGATATTATTCAGATTCTCTGACATGGTTGCAACTTTATGCTTTTGAAGTACATGAGATCCTATAATAAAAATGTTTTATGGATATGAATGCATGTTACATACAGTCTGTCAGTCAGCCTAGCCAGGTCATATTAGGAATGTATTGGGCTCAAATGATGTTTTTCAATATGTACACTGGTGTGACTTCAACTGCAGAGTGTCAGTTTCCTAACTTATAATAAATTACTTCTCAAAAACATTATCAAGCTGTAATGATTCTCAGTTCTAGGGGAGAAAAATTATTCTTTCCTACAAGAAATCCAAAATGGGGCAAAAAAGATTTTTTGAATAAAAAAGAAAGCTTAGAACTTTCTTGGTGGTGTAGTGGATAGGAATCTTTCTGCTAATGCAGGGGACACAGGTTGCCTCCCTGGTCCGAGAAGATTTCACATGCTTTGGAGCTGCTGAGCCCATCCAGGTGCCACATCTACTGAGCCCATGCTCTAGAGCCCACACACCCCAACTACCAATGTCTGCGTGCTCTAGGACCCCTGAGCCACAACCAATGAACCCCTGTGGACAACTACTGAAGCTCCGACACTCTAGAGCCAGCAAGCTGTAACTACCAAAGCTCGTGCACCCAGAACCTGTGCTCCACAACAAGAGAGGCCACCACAATGAGAAGCCCATTCACTGCAACTAGAGAAAGCCCGAGCAGAGCAACAAAGACCCAGCACAGCCAAAAATAAAAGTAAATATTTTTTTAATAAGCTTAAGTCCTACCTCTGCTTAAAAGCATTCCTGGGAGATTTTATTTTAGCCATTTTTGAAACTATTACATTTATAAGGAGCATATAATTGTTAAAGAAAAAGTTCAAACTCATTCATATAACTTTCACTTTAAACGGCATAGTCAAAAGTCCTGAGATGGTCACACAGCATTTGTCATATCTCAAAACTTCCTAGGAAGTCTTTTGGCTTTATGGAATTTTGCTCGAAGTTGCCTTACCTTATCATCCTAAGGAATCATTGGAGCAGAGTGATTTCCCATTGTCTTTTTACTTGTTTGTACATCCGTTCTATTTCTGTGAGTATACCAAGCACTTTCTCTTTGCCCCCTTAACTCTGTTTTCATCAGCAGCCCTTTAGCTGAGTACAAGCAAACACCCTTGGAAAACACTTTTTAAAAAGTGTGGGGACATTCTTTAGGATAAAATAGTCTTCCTTTAAAAGCACTTTTATTTTACTTTTGCAAGTTTACCCTCAGGGAAATGAAATCCCAGGTTTTGGTATACACAAAAACCTATATACTAATGTTTCTAACAACTTTACATCTAGTACCCAAAACTGGCAACAACCCAGATGACCTTCAACAGGTAAATGGTTGTGCAAGCGGCAATACATCCATACCATGAAATACTACTCAAAAACCAAAAGCAATATTGATATACACAACAAACCCTAAATCAATCTCCAGGAAATTATGTTGAGTGAAAAAAACTAATCACTTTAGGTTTAGGTTACAAGCTGTATGATTCCATTCATACAACAATCTTGTAAGGACAAAGTTATAGAAATGGAGAACAGATTAGTGGTTTAGGATGGGAAAAAGGCAGAGGGGAAGTGGGTGTGGCTATAAAAGAGCAACAGGAAGAATCCTTGTGGTGATAGAAACCTTCTGGCATTTGACTCCATTAACAACAATAGCCAGGTTATGATATTGTACTATAGCTTTGCAAGATTTCCCATTGGGAGAAATTGGTTAAAGGAATCTCTTTATATTATTTCTTACAACTGCAAATTGAACCTAGAATTATCTCAAAATGAAGGTTTAATTTTTGCCCAGAATCTGTTTCATCTCCTTATGGAGTCCATCCCATCTCCTTATAACAAGGCCTCATGTTTTTTGGAACCATCTGTCCCTACTTTCAGTCCATGAGGTTCAGATGGTCTCATTTATAGGTAGACATGAGACTCAGACCTCATTAGCCTACTCCATCTCTTGAATCCTAGTGACATGTTCCAGAACGGTCACATGATTCAATTTGGTACAATGGTACTCAACTGAACTGTGCAGGAAGAAAAACTCCTTTTACTAAGGTTGCTTAGTTTTATAAGATGAAATTCTTAAACAGGGCCTGCCACATTGAGCCAATCAGGGACTGGAGTCAGTGCAGAGGAATAAAAGTTTGTGGTCCTAAACTCAACCATGCCTGAAGGTAGTTCACTCTCTGGACTTTTCAGTTATGTGACCCAATTGCTACCCATTTTTGCTTAACTTTTTTTTTTTTTTCCTTAAGTTTAATTTTAAAAGACCTTCACCTTTGGTGAAAACTAGAATCACATTCAGTATATAATACAAGCATTTATATAACAATGTAATAAAATTTGAAATAGTTATACCGTAACAAAAACATTTGACTATTCCACTAACTAGTGAGAATTCTGTTTTGCTTTTTTTTTTTTTTTACTTCTACCTCTTAAGTTTAGTCAGTTCTCCTCCTTTTCTGATCTTCATCTTCCACTAATTTTATTGCACAGCCAAAACATTTCTTGGGTAGGCTGTATCTTTTTAATTTTCCCCATTTTTTTCTGTTGGGGGTTATATTCTTATTAATTTGCAAGATATTTTTGTATGTTAGGATTTCTCTTGTGGCTCAGCTGGTAAAGAATCTGCCTGCAATGCGGGAGACCTGAGTTCAATCCCTGGATTGGGAAAGGCTACCCCCTCCAGTATTCAGGCCTAGAGAATTCCATGGACTGTATGGTCTATGGGGTCAGAAATAGTCGGACACAACTAAGCGACTTTCATTGCACGTCACTTTGTAGGTTAAGCATAGTAGACCTCTGGCTATCATGCATGTGAAAAATACTTTCTCCTCCTGCCCATTGTTCTTTAAATCTCATGTGCAGTATTCATTCCATTTATAAAATTTAACTTTCATTGTTAAATAGAGCTTCCCAGGTGGCATTATTGGTTAAGAACCTCTCTGTCAATGCAGGTAATGTAAGAGATTCAGGTTTGATCCCTGGTTTGGGAAGATCCCCTGGAGAAGGATACGGCAACCCACTCCAGTATTCTTGCCTGGAGAATCCCATGGACGGAGGAGCCTGGCAGGCTACAGTCCATGAGGTCGCATAGAGTCAGATGTGACTGAAGTGATTGAGTACATACTTAAATTTATCAATCTGGTTTTTTTTTTAATCATTTCTGGCTTTCATATCATACTGAAGAAAATCATCCTTCTCCACCCCAATATTCTCTTTAAAATTTGCCCATATTTTTTGTCTGTTACTTTTGTCTTTTTTTTTTTAAACAAGTATCAAGAATGTAAAGAGCACTGTAAACTGACACCCTTCCCCAACTGGTTGCATACTGGACAAATATTTTATTCACGAATATATATTTTCCTTACTGATTCAAGAGTCTAACCTTCTCAGATGCTAAATCCCTACACATATTTGAGGCTGAGGATAAACACTCACATTGTTTTAATTTCAGCTCTTTTATGATATAATTTAACATCTGTTCAGGCAATATTCCTTCTCAGTATTTTTGTTTTTCAGAATTCTTTCGTCTCTACATGCATGTTTGTCCTTCAAAGTGAGTTTAGAATCATTTTGCCAAGTTCCTCACCAACCTCTCCACAATAAATAAGTATTTTAATTGATAATATACTGTGTACAGAATAAACTTAAACCAAATTGACCTCTTTACAAAAATTAAGCCTACCTTTCCAAGGTACGTCCCTCTATTCAAGTCTTTTGTTGTGTTTTCAAAACTTTTCATTATGCTATTACATAGAATGTTATAATTTTATTCATTCAGTTCCTGCATATTTCTTAAGACTATCCTAAATATTAGATGCATTTATTTGTAAATATAAATGGAACATTTTCCCTTTACGTTTTCCTTGTAAGAATGTACAATATCAGAAAGCTACTGATTTTATTTTGTAACCATCTATCATAATGAATATCCTTATTTTCTTAAAATTTTAATAAGTCTGCAAGATAAATATTTTCAAAGAAGGTCAGTTAGTTTAAAATAGTTTAGAAAATAATTGGGTGATCAGTATAATTTAAAATTTTAAAAGTGTCTGATTTAAAACACACACACATATACACATAAAAATCCTCTGGATTGGGACATGCTTTCTTCTGAATTTAAATATTAGCAAATGCAAGGAATCTAGTAGCTTTATAAAGCATGAAATTTTCAGAGCTCTTCCTCTGGTTCCACCATTTTGTTTCTCCAACAAGAGAATGCACATCCCTTAGAGCAACTGCTCCAAGAAACCATTTTTTTTTTCCAGTGATTCTCAAAAAATCGAATATTGCAATTTAAAAAACAGAAAAGGAAAACCATCTCATCTGACACTTCTGTTGCATTTTCTTTTACCAGGTTCACAGCATATGATTAACAATGCACATAAACTTGGCTCTGTGATTTTGTGTTTAGATAATGATGGAAATCCATTAAACTATCCTTTTATGGTTGATGATCTGTCAGCTGAACATCCAGCAGTTTCTTTTTATAGAAATATGATTTGATCTGCAATGTCCTGGAACATGTTTTTCCAGCTATTTGGCTGCAAGCTTATGCTAATTATCAGGCACTATCTCACAACTTCTGTGGCACACATGAACGTAAACATCGCCTCCCCCAGAAGCTCTCTTTGAAGAGGAACTAAGTGGAATTTCTACAGCATTCACTGCAGGTATCACTCAAGTGATAGTGCTAAAACAAAGGGCTCTTTACCAATACAGTATTGTAAAGTAAAATGAAGTAAAAATAAAAATTAAAAAAAATAAATAAAAAATAAAAAAATAAAAAATAAATTTTATTTTTCATATGTCTTAAGAGTGTCCTAGGTATTTAGTAGAATGCTATGTTTTCTCAAACACCCTGAGTTATAGTAGGGCTTGGCTGAAAATACAATAGATTCATTTGTCCTTTTCTATAGCTCTTTTAACCCATTATCTAATAACATTGGTTAACTTCTATTTTTTTCTCATTGATTCTGCTAATGAGACATAGATTAGTTTGTATCTGAATCCAGAAGTGTAGATCAAACCCCTTCATGTGTCCATTAAATGAGATTAGTAATAACAACCACTTATTGGGTGACGATTATGTGTCAGGTACTAAGCTAAGTGTTCTACATGTGTAATTTCATGTAATTATCATGACAACCTATGAGGTTGATACTATTATTATCCTCATTTTAATAATGAGAAAACTAAGGCTTAGAGGAATAAAGTCAAATAGAAGGCAAAGCCTGAACTCTCATCCATTACAACCACAATGAAGAATCTAAGAATTGAGTACCCAAAAGTGGCATCTACCTACATAGTAAAGTCCACCAGAAATCAGGGGATGTCTGTGGAACAGCTACTGTGACTAGACACAGAAGCCACAGATGGTGAGAATGAGCTCTCTCTGAAAATAATCAAAAACATATCACTGAAACCCCACCAGTCTTGTTAAGTCATCCTTGTTCCCATTTACAGACGAGATATACAAAAAGTCACATAGCTAGGAATCACCAGAGACAGATGCACAGCCAGATCGTGTAGATCCAAGTCTAACACCCCACCGTGTAACTAGGGTTCATACGCAGTGGCACGGATGGCATGCCCTTCATGGTGTCGCACCCATGGCATCCTCAAGGTCACATCACCTTCAGTGTCCCTCAGTGCAAACACTGCGGCTGTCCCAAATGCCGGTCAACCATGATAACTGCAGGTAAAAGGAAACACCTCTTATTAGCTTATTTCTTGTTTTTCTTCTTCCTGGATGTCAACAAAATGCCAATCAAAGCAGTTCAGTTCAGTTCAGTTGCTCAGTCGTGTCCAACTCTTTGTAACCCCATGAACCACAGCACACCAGGCCTCCCTGTCCATCACCAACTCCCGGTGTTCACCCAAACTCTTGTCCATCAAGTCAGTGATGCCATCCAGCCATCTCATCCTCTGTTGTCCCCTTCTCCTCCTGCCCCCAATCCCTCCATGCATCAGAGTCTTTTCCAATGAGTCAGCTCTTCGCATGAGGTGGCCAAAGCATTGGAGTTTCAGCTTTAGCATCAGTCCTTCCGAGGAACACCCAGGGCTGATCTCCTTCAGAATGGACTGGTTGGATCTCCTTTCAGTCCAAGGGACTCTCAAGAGTCTTCTCCAACACCACAGTTCAAAAGCATCAATTCTTTGGCACTCAGCTTTCTTCACAGTCCAACTGTCACATCCATACATGGCTACTGGAAAACCATAGCCTTGACTAGACGGACTTTAGTCGGCAAAGTAATGTCTCTGCTTTTGAATATGCTATCTAGGTTGGTCATAACTTTCCTTCCAAGGAGTAAGCATCTTTTAATTTCATGGTTGCACTCACCATCTGCAGTGATTTTGGAGCCCCAAAAAATAAAATCTGACACTGTTTCCACTGTTTCCCCATCTATTTGCCATGAAGTGATGGGACCAGATGCCATGATCTTCGTTTTCTGAATGTTGAGCTTTAAGCCAACTTTTTCACTCTCCTCTTTCACTTTCATCAAGAGGCTTTTTAGTTCCTCTTCACTTTCTGCCATAAGGGTGGTGTCATCTGCATATCTGAGGTTATTGATATTTCTCCTGGCAATCTTGATTCCAGCTTGTGCTTCTTCCAGCCCAGCGTTTCTCATGATGTACTCTGCATAGAAGTTAAATAAGCAGGGTGACAATATACAGCCTTGGCATACTCCTTTTCCTATTTGGAACCAGTCTGTTGTTCCATGTCCAGTTCTAAAGCAGTTAAATGCTGTAAATAACTCTTAATTCATTTGACATTCTATATGATTGGACCTACATTTTAAAAAATTAATTAGCTGCTTGAAAGTTACGTACATATATAAGCTTTTCCATCTCTGTTATTCTGTACAATCCCAATATGCCACTTATCCCAGACTAATTTTACACCTCTTCAACTGCTCTGCACGCTCTCCTACATACTCTACAAGTCCAAATTAGTCTGGGCCCTGTCTCCTTAAGGCACAGAGTTTGCTTCTTTCCATTCCTCAGCCTCTCAGGCAGCTAGACTGGGGACCTGAGACAGCTTGGGCTACATGTGCTCCGGCATTTGGGGGCCTTGCAGACCCGGGGAGAGATTCCCCTCCCAGACCTGGGGAGAAATGGCCCCCGCATGGCTAGCCAATTGTTAAACATAATAAAAGGCTGGACTAGACTCACATCTCTCATATACTAGCCAGGCAATTCCGAGTCCCCAGACACCTCTTTATACCCAATTCTTGCACACCAAGCCAATATTTCCCATGCACTAAATCACCTCAGGACCAGGCAACAAGAAATTGCTCCTTTAGCCTGAAAGCCACAGGAATTATTCAAACCTATCCATTGTAAAATGTTTACCCTGCCTGCCTTACCTTTCCCAAGGAAATCCCAACAAAAATCATGGCTCAGACTCTCCTCTCCCTCCTGCCTTCTGCCATCTGATCAGGACCCAGCACTACCCCCATAGCCCTGGGACATGTTCAGTAGCCCCTCTCTGCAACCGTGGGCATCATCAACATCTTCAAAGCCTCCCTCCTTTGGCTGTACCAGCTTTACCAGTGCACACCCAACACGGACATTCTTGGGACACTAGATACCATTTCTAACCTCATGTTTTTCATCAGAGACTGGAATGCGAAAGTAAAAAGCCAAAGATACCTGGAGTAACAGGTAAGTTTGGCCTTGGAGTACAATATGAAACAGGGCACAAGCTAATGGAGCTCTGCCAAGAGAGTGCACTGGTCACAGCAAACACCCTCTTCCAACAACACAAGAGATGACTCTACACATGGACATCACCGATGGTCAACACTGAAATCAGGCTGATTCTATTCTTTGCAGCTGAAAATGGAGAAGCTCCGTATAGTCAGTAAAAAAGACGGGAGCTGACTGTGGCTCAGATCATGAACTTTTTATTCCCAAATTCAGACTTAAATTGAAGAATGTAGGGAAAACCACAAGGCCATTCAGGTTTGATCTAAATCAAATCCCTCACGATTACACAGTGGAAGTGACAAATAGATTCGAGGGATTAGATCCGATAGAGGGCCAGAAGAACTATGGATGGGGTTCATGACATTGTACAGGAGGTGGTGATCAAAACCATCTCCAAGAAAAAGAAAGGTAAAATGGTTGTCTGGGGAGACTTTACAAGTAGCTGAGAAAAGAAGAGAAGAGAAAGGCAAAGGAGAAAAAGAAAAATATCCCATCTGAATAGAGTTCCAAAGAATAGCAAGGAGAGATAAGAAAGCCTTTTTGAGTGAACAATGCAAAGAAATAGAGGAAAACAATAGAATGGGAAAGACTAGAGATCTCTTCAAGAAAATTAGAGACAGATACCAAGGGAACATTTCATGCAAAGATGAAGGACAGAAATGGTATGGATCTAACAGAAGCAGAAGATATTAAGAAGAGGTGGCA
This sequence comes from Ovis canadensis, assembly GCF_042477335.2. Classification (NCBI taxonomy): domain Eukaryota; kingdom Metazoa; phylum Chordata; class Mammalia; order Artiodactyla; family Bovidae; genus Ovis; species Ovis canadensis. Next base: position 36,257,691 of record NC_091250.1, on the reverse strand, counting down.
AGAATACACAGAATAACTATACAAAAAAGATCTTCATGACCCAGATAACCACGATGATATGATCACTCACCTGGAGCCAGACATCCTGGAATGTGAACTCAAGTGGGCCTTAGGAAGTAACACTATGAACAAAGCTAGCGGAGGTGATGGAATTCCAGCTGAGCTGTTTCAAGTCCTAAAAGATGATGCTGTGAAAGTGCTGCACTCAATATGCCAGCAAATTTGGAAAACTCAGCAGTGGCCACAGGACTGGAAAAGGTCAGTTTTCATTGCAATCCCAAAGAAAGGCAATGCTGAAGAAGGTTCAAACAACCACACAACTGCACTCATCTCACACACTAGCACAGTCATGCTCAAAATCCTCCAAGTAAGGCTTCAACAGTACATGAACCAAGAACTTCCAGATGTACAAGCTGGATTCAGAAAAGGCAGAGGAACCAGAGATCAAGTTTCCAACATCAACTGGATCATTGAAAAAGCAAGAGAATTCCAGAAAAACATCTACTTCCGGCTCCACTGACTATGCTAAAGCCTTTGACTGTGCGGATAACAACAAACTGTGGAAAATTCTGAAAGAGATGGGAATACCAGACCACAAGAGCTGCCTCCTGAGAAATCTGTATGCAGGTCAAGAAGCAACAGTTAGAACTGAACATGGAACACACTGGTTCCATATCGGGAAAGGAGTCCGTCAAGGCTGTATATTGTCACCCTGCTTATTTAACTTATATGCAGAGAGAGTACATCATGTTAAATGCTGAGCTGGATGAAGCACAAGCTGGAATCAAGATTGCCGGGAGAAATATCAATAACCTCAGATATGCAGATGAAACCACCCTTATGGGAGAAAGCGAAGAAGAACTAAAGAGCCTCTTGATGAAAGTGAAAGAGACAGTGAAACATTGGCTTAAAATCAACATTCAGAAAAGTAAGATCATGGCATCTGGTCCCATCACTTCATGGTAAATAGATGAGGAAACAATGCAAAGAGTGAGAGACTTTATTTTTTAGGGTCCCAAAATCATTCCAGATGGTGACTGCAGCCATGAAATTAAAAGACATTTGCTCCTTGGAAGAAAAACTATGACCAACCTAGACAGCATATTAAAAATCAGAGACCTTAGTTTACTGATAAAGGTCCATATAGTCAAAGGTATGGTTTTTCCAGTACTCATGTACAGATGTCAGAGTTGGACTATAAAGAAGGCTGAGTGCCAAAGAATTGATGCTTTTGAAAACTATGCTGTTGAAGAAGACTCTTGTGAGTCCCTTGGGCTGCAAGGAGATCAAACCAGTCAATCCTAAAGGAAATCAACCCTGATTATTCATTGGAAGGACTGATGCTGAAGCTCTAATACTTTGGCTACCTGCTCCAAAGGGCCAACTTATTGGAAAAGACCCTGATGCTGGGAAAGATAGAAAGCAGGAAGAGAAGGGGCTGACAGAGGATGAGATGGTTGGATGACACAGCCGATTCAATGGACATGAGCTTGAGCAAGCTCTGGGAGATGGTGAAGGACAATGGGGCCTGATGTGCTGCAGTCCATGGGGTCACAAAGAGTCAGACATGACTGAGTGGCTGAACAACAAAAACCTCATGTTAGAGAGGATGAAAATGAGGCACAGAGTGTTTAAACAACTTCCTGAGATAATACGATGATCCAGAATTCTCAGCCAGGCAGGCGGGCTCCAGATGGCACTAAACCAAGGCTTTGTCATCTTCTTTGCTCCCCTCTCCCCACTCTGCTGTCCCTGGAAATGCGCCTGGCTTCATAGTTTTTCTTTGCATTCAGTTGATGTGATATGAGGCCACTTGCGTATTTTTACAGTACTCTCAAAAAGCAACTGCCATAGATGTCGTGCTTGAATTGGCAGTCTGTTCTATCACAAATTCTAGTTTTATTTTAAATTTCACTCAGTTTTGTTTTACTTCGTCTTTAGATTTCTGGATATTCTTTTACTGAGTACTCTTTCCCAGCTCTGACACAAAACTAGTCTCATTGTTTCTGATGTCTATATACAGAGGAAGGGTGACAGGATTAGGGACACTGTCCATGAGGTTTTTCACAACTACAGGTAAAGTGTCATTTGGGAGGATGAGAGTTGCCCTTTTTTCTAGGCCACACTGTATTCACGTCATCTCTACATCAAGGCATCAGTATTTCTAAAGCTCCCAGGATTTCTGTTACCCCTCAAGTAAGCTAATCTAGCATGATCTGATATATTATAAAACCAGATGTTATAGTTGCAAGCTTCGGCAAAGAAGTCAGGGCAAAAGTGATGAACAATGTATTAAGTAAGCTCCCCCAGCGAAACAGACCTCAGTATGATCTGAAGACTTCTAAGTAACCAACCCCTTGACCTCCATGAACAAATCTTATATTAATTCATTCTCCCCACGGGCCCTGGGGGAAAAGACATGAACACATTCATGGAATTCTTAGACAAGATTCACGTGTTTGCTCTAAATCAAGACCAAGAGTAGTGGGGGAAGGTTTCAAGCTGATGAATATGCAATTGTTTGCCTGTTTTGCCACATGTATGGAGTGAATAAGAAAGAGTTAATATGAAAAGGTATATTTCTGATAAATATTTGCCACCACAAGTAGAAAGGTAAGAAAGCCTCTTAGGAAAAATTGCCAGTGGCCTAGTCTCACATTTCTGAAAAACGACCTCTAGGGTAACACTCTCTCCAGCTTCTCCACACTCCCCTCCCTGTTTTGCAAACACACACAACAGATGACTGAGGAGATCAGAATGATATGAATGTGGCTCAGCCCTTCTACCCTCACTCAAGTCTACAAAGACAGAGGGCTTTCATTATGGCAAGAGAGCCGGTTCAGACCCTGGTGAACAGTATTTGAAGGGCCTCCAGAGGAGGGTAGACTATAGTAACAAATTCCTCAGAGGGCTTTGTATTCAGACCCACACCTCTTCCAGATCACCAGCCCTAGTTATTTGTACTGGCTCCTCCCACCTTGCATTACCTCTGGCCTTCTCCTCCAGATCCTCAACTCCATGTGGTCAAGACACATGGATCAGGGCCCAATAATCCTCCTCGGAGCACAATCTCCTTCTGGGTCAGATACTGGAGTTCAGCAGAAGCAAGGCAGTAATTCTGAGTATGTTTTCTCTTCACAGTTCTGGTGGATTATTCCAAAGGTTACACTTAGAGGGAAACAAATCATCTAATTCTCCACTACTAAGGGAACATCAGGCTTTCCAGGCGGTAAAGAATATTTCTGCCAATGCAGGAGACATGGGTTCAATCCTTGGGTCAGGAAGATCTCCTGGAGAAAGGAATAGCAAACCACCCCAGTATTCTTGCCTTGGAAATCCCATGGACAGAGGAGCCTGGCAAGCCACAGTCCACGGGGTCGCAAAAGAGCTGGACACGACTCAGCGACTAAACAGCAAAGGGAACATCTAAGCTCCATACTCGAATTCAGCCCTAACAGCCACTTGATTCTGATCTATCTGGCTGTGCCTATTTCTCAATTAGTTCCAAACACAGACTTATGGGGTAGAAGTAACGACCCTCCATCTCTTCAAACTTGAAAAGGTTCGGTCAAAGGTAATCTTGATACAAAGCTTTTATAGGTAAAAGCTAAAAATGTTTTTTTTTTTTTTAAATCAAGTTTCCTTAGGTTTCCCTGAGTCCAAAGTTCATTTCCTGACACCATCAGGTACAATTATACCTCTCTGTTCGTTTACTTCGTTATTGAACTCACGGAATCTCAGAACTGAAAACAATTATAAGGAATACTGAGTAAGTGTCTTATCCAAGGTCATACAGCTAGCTGCGGACAGAGCTAAAGCTGAGTCCAAGTCTTCCCATTCCCAGGGGGGCTGGTTCCCTTTCTGTGATACTAGACTTCCTTCTCGTGCTTTTTCAGTGAACTGAGCATACATGTGTCTTCACTCCTTTGTTAATACAGGAACGATGTTTGGTGATGGCAAATAGATAATGTGTTAACCATAAAACATCAGAATGTGGAGCAAAACTAGAGAAAACAAGCAGTTTTGTTTTCATTTCCACCAATGAGGCCACTGAGGGCCAGAGAGATGGCACAACCCAGCCAGACTCCACTGCTCCTGCATCTAAACTCAATTCTCTTTCCTCCTTGGAAATGCCCCTTCTCACCACTGAAAACCAAACCTCAAGTGTTATTCCTTCCCGCTTGACCAGAAAGCAGAGAAAATAATAGATATTTAACCCCCTAAATAACAGTATAGGCAGTGCATTATTACAAGTATCACGTAATTCTCTTACCAGGACCAGTCTATTGATTGATTTAAATTAGTTCTCTCCTAAAACTTACTACCTTTTTGGTAATGAGATTTCCTCAGCCTAGCATAGATAATATTTAGAATACCAACCCTGTTTCTTGGGTAGGAAACGATTCAGTGATGAATGCTGATGAAAACCATTAGTCGTGCAAAACCATATTAAGTTGTTTCAGTAACGAGACAGGGGCTGTTTAATGAAGCATGTCTTCACCATAAATAACAACAACAGTAAAGACAAATTTAGTGCTTTTGTATCCCATGGACATTTGTCACACATTTCAGAGCACTGGAAATGAAAATTGGATATATTTAATTAAGTTAGTATATAAGTAAAACAGTAAAAAATGTTTAAGAGAAGTCAATTTACATTTGGGTCATAATTTTTGAGAATAGGCTCATCTCTAATGCAAATATATGAGCTGAATAAGTGTCATATTTATTATATATGCATTCATTGTCTCTGCTGAATAATTACGTGAATACTGAAATTCCAACAGTTGCTTTATATATGTGTATGTATAACTGAATCACTTTGCTGTACAGCAGAAATTAACACAATATTGTAAAACAACTATACTTCAGTAAGAAAAAATTTTAAAGAAAATTAATGGACAGTGGTTTATTATTTTCAAAGAAAACGCGGGCATTAATGAAGTACTGACCTAAGATGTGCCGCAGTGTGTGCTTTCCAAGCTTGGCGGCCCTGTCCTTAGAAGGACAGACCAAAAGATCTCAAAGTCTACATGCAGTGAGCGCACCACAGAGAAACACAAGCCGGTGCCTGAAGGATGAATCCCAGGTGGAACCAATCAACCCTCCGTTTCTCCCCCCTACAGTGGGGTCACCCAGCTATAATGGAAGCTCCCTGGGAGTTGGGATGGCACATTCCTCATCACTGTTTTCCTAACACAACCTGGATGCAGCTGTCCCTTGCCCGCCACAGTTCTGAAGCACCCTATCTCTGACCTCATCCTTTTCTGAGTAGCTTTCTTAATGACTCTTTCCTTTTCTACCTTTTCTGTTTTCTAGCTTTTTCGAATGTTGTCCTCAACACCAGCTCTGGAAAAGCAAGGGCTGTGCTGGTGTTGTTCTTTGTGGTATCCAGAGTACCCACCACTAAGAAAGCCTTTAATATCATTGACAAGTGGCTTTGTGTCTACTTGAACGTTGTTAGGCAGGAAGTTATTGGAGATGGTTTCATCCACTCATTTTCTAGCAGTTCTAATCGTTAAATTCTTTTTCAGGAAACCCAGATGTATGGGCGTTTTATGGGTGGGGGTGGGAGGAAGGTAAAATTCAGCTTCCTAGGTGTGTATTTTCTCCTTATCAGTATATCTGAGCAAAAATACGCCTCATCATTTTTCTTCCCTTTGGAACTCTACAAGAATGATTATGAACCTTGTCCTCAATAGATATTCAGTTAATTGAAGATAAGATGTCTCCCACTCAAAACAATTCAGCTTGATCACGGTCAATACTTCTCATTGCCCTTGACACTAACTTCTACCTATCCTCCCCACCACTCTTCCCTTTTCCTTTAATGTATAATCCACTGGTATTTCTAAATGAGAAAAATAATTTGGAAAGCATCAACTTGCAAACTCTTCGAGGAGCTCCTTAGAAGAAATCAGCACTGTTGAATAAAGCCCTGCCAGACTATTCTAACCTTCTCTGACAAAGTAAAAGATCAGATAAAATTTATGATGAGCTTGCATTTAAAATTCTGGTCATGGAGCATACTGAGCCATGTGTCAAAAAGTAAAGTCTACCTGTCAAACAATAATTATGGAGATGTAAGCCTGACTGGAAAGCAACACCAACAGCGTGGTTGATTCTGCATAAACTGAGGAACCCACACCATAATCCGTAGACTCCAGTCACACAGGAATGAGAACTGTCCCCAGTGATGGTGCGTGATTTTATCCACATGAGTCTTGTGCATGTACTTTCTGAGCTATATCCAACTGCCCACTTCCACTCTACACTCTATGAGGAAAGTAGACAAAACAAGCATACATCTCATCTACACACAGATGTACCCAGCTAAATGTATGGCATCTTTCCAAGCCTTCCAAAACACGTTTTTAAAGGGCACAAAAAGTTTAATTAAGGGCATATAATATAAAGTTCTTTTGTTTTACCCACATAACAAGTAAATCAAAAGTCAAAACTTTCCCTTTCTAAAACCAGAGCAATACTCTTAGCTACCAAGGATTTACTTTGTCATTCTCTAGCCACAGATCTATTGCCATTAAGGTGGCAAGTTATTACTGTTTGTCAGAACTATTCTTGCCTTCCATGTTGCTGTTTTTTTATGCATGGTGGGGAGAGAAGGGGAAAAGAGAGAGATACATCAGCAAAGCTCTTGGTCTTGCAGCTTTAAAGGGGCTTCAGAGACAAGGAAAGCCCATACTGCTGTCAACTCTACCAGGAATTTGTTCACCAAAACCACCTCAGCAAAAAGATACTGCATCACAAATATTAAAGTAGAAGTTATTCACCACAACACTGTTCCCCACCTCATTTACGTTCTATACAGAAAAAGTTTCCATCGCTCCTGTGAGTTGAAGTAAATTAGAGAACGGACTTGAACTCAATAAGAACAAGCTTTCATAAATGAAACAAGATGTATAAAAGAGGAGCTTTCATAAATGAAACAAGATGTATAGAAGAGGTGAGTAACATAACTGCAGAGAGTATATAAACTGTTACCCGTCATTCAAAGAGGCCAGAAATGGAAAGTTCTGCCTGAAAAGTTCTGCATGTCACATCACTGAATGAGCTCCAGTAGTTTCCCCTAAGGCTGGTGGCAGAGGGGATCCCCATATTGGATTTTTTGATAAGATTGTAAAAGGCCCTTTCAATATCAAAGAAGTGATCATACAAATCCTAAATTACTACTCCAAACCTTTCCTCTGTCCTTCAAATCATGGATGCATTGTGCAGCTTATTCTAATCATGTTCTAAATTAATTCCAAAAAGCCATTTCTAATGAGAATTTGAAGTCATATTTATTTTGTTCTTTACACAACTATAAAATTTTTTATCTATGGAACAAAGAGTACTTTTTTTAATCCATGTAGTATAAGGAAAGGTGTACAAGAATTATAAGGAGGGAGGCCAGCATTTCTTAGCTATATGCCCTTAGGGCAGGATACTTAACTTCTCAAAGGCTTAGTTTCATCATCAGCTAAGCAAGGGCCACATGGGTTAATATGCCAAATTCCTGGGACCCAGTGGCTGCCCAATAAATGGCATCCATGGTTACTGCAGCTGTTCTTATAAACAGAGATAAAAGGTCTTGTGATGTTGACTTGTTTTTATACTGAGGAAGTACTGAGCACCTGGAAAAGAAGATCATTTTTCTTCCAGAATGTTTCTCATTAAAAATTCTCCTTGGAAATGGAGGACATGATATAAGAGGATAAAACTTTTTTTTTTTTTTTTTCAGTTAGAAAGTCAGACAGTGTTACTTATTCTCGAAATGAACCTTTTGGAGTACATTCCTGGAAAAATGATGTGTAGTCTGAACTCAACACGAGAATAGCTTGTGGTAAAGAGGTCTGTTAGGAATGACCACTTTAAAACTCTTGAAATCGTTAGGTTCCTGAAAATAAGGATTTATCATTAATGACCTTATGTCAAGATTGACAGTATAGGAAAAAATTGAGTGACACATTAAAATCTCATAATTCTTACCTATCAGCTGTATAAGTAGTACAACTGACCAAGTTTCCCCTAAGAAAATGGAGACCTAAAAACTTTTCCCATCTCACACACATATATATACACACACACACTGACTCACTCCAATAATACATAATCAGAGTGCTTTTCATCTTCCTGGAAAACACTGTACACAATATATTAGCACTGTCTGGAGAGGCAACCATCAGAAATACAGTGCTATGAGTCAACACTGCCAGTAAGAGGAGGAGGTGAAGTTTTAGGTGTTAAAATATGAAGTTTGCCACAGGCAGAAGAATAAATAGCCAGATCTCAGCTTGAAATGTCCAGCTGATTGTATTCCTATTTTTTCCAAGCTACTCTGTGAATGACTATTATTCATTAGCTAAGTTTAATGTCCTTGCTTTGGTAAAAACAAGCACCCTGCCTTCACTTTTCAAACCATCTTTTTACCCTCTTCTAGTCTGAACTCCTCCAGATACTCACCACTTCCTATTCAAACCAGGAACTGATAACTCGTCATTTTTCTCCCCTCACTATCCAGAATGCTGTAAGCCATTGGAGTGAACCTAACCATCTGCCTCTCAAATGAACCTTGAGTCAGCTCCATACTTGCTGCCGGTATATCTGGCAGCAGGTCCAGAGGAAGTTGAGGAGAATGCTGGGAAACTCTAATAAAACTTCAAATAAGGCATTCTTCACCTTCCTTGAGCTGGAAGGAAACGAGAGGCGTTCTGGTTCCACCCTTTGTGGTGCTTTGGGTGAAGTGAGTTGTACCCCATCACCCAGTTTGCAAAGGCAGAGCTGAAAATAAAACCTGGCACTCAAGCCCTAGTTCAGTTTTTACTCACACACACACACACCTTGATTTCACTTGAATTTCTGTCTCCGTTTGATAAAGAGTGAAACCACTAAAAATTATTGTGAGAAAAAAAAAAAAACTGGTTTCACAGTTGACAGACTTAATTCCAGGGGGAAAAGGGAAAGATGTCTCAAAGGCATGGGATGACTGGACTAATCCCCAGTCAGGCACATTCACGGGGGATGTGGGAGTATAGGCAATCCCTGAGGGAGAAAGTATGGGGGGCGGGTTGGGGGGAATAAACAAACACCCTGTGATTTAAGCATGGGAAAAGCCTCTATTTGTGGAGTGGGAGAAGGCTGAACATTAATTGCCACTTCAGGCTTCTTCCCCTAAGCACGCTAGGACCGGTTTTTCCAGTGCAAAGGAAGAGCCCAGACACGCTACAACAGCGCACAGCGCGTTCTCACCACAGCCTCCTGTCCCAGCCCTGTCTCACTCCCTTCTCACCCCAGACCAGCCCCTGGTCCCCAGTCCCCATTTGGAGAGACCAGGCCAGGGTAGGGCCTCAGCAGCAGAGGAAGATTCAGTGGCAGCATCAGAAGACAGCAGGGGCCACAGACTATAGGTCTGGTGTTCGTCCACAGATTGGCCGACTTTGGGAGGAATCTGTCTGCAGTTGAGAACAATCCACATATTCACTCGTGTCATCCCTTTGGTTTTGATTCTAGTTTTTCCCCTTTAACGTTCAAAAGAGTAGCCCAGGGACTTCCCAGGAGGCCCAGCAGCTAAAACACAGCGCTCCCAATGCAGGGGACCCAGGTTCGATCTTCGGTCACGGAACTAGACCCCACATGCTGCGTGCCACAACTAGAACACTGAGGAGCCCACGGGCCACACCTAAGGCCTGGTGATCTCAGTCACTCGGTCATGTTCAACCCTGTGCGACCCCATGGACCACAGCCTGCCAGGCTCCTCTGGCCATGGGATTCTCCAGGCAAGAATCCTGGAGTGGGTTGCCATGACCACCTCCAGGGGATCTTCCCCACCCAGGGATCGAACCTGCATTTCTTAGGTCTTCTGTGTTGGCAGGCAGGTTCTTTACCACTAGCACCACCTGGGAAGACCCTAAGGCCTGGTACTGACAAATAAATAATATTTTTTTTTAAAGAGTAGCCCATAACTGAAACTGACCTAACAGAACTCACTCTCACCATTCAACAAAATCTTGCATGTACACATGACTGGTGTTCTTGGTCAAAACCAGTGGTTTCTCTTTCTTTACCTTCCCCTATCTCTCCAGCAGATTTGGTATGGTTGACCTAGTAGAGAATTTTGAAGTTAAATTAGAACTGAAAGGGTGGGGAAAAATCTGCTCCACATTATTCCAGGCAGTAAAAATAATGTAAATCACTCTTTTTATGGATGTCAGCTGTTCATATATCACCTTCAGTTTTTCCATAGTACCTACTTAATACTTAAACTGATACCTTAAAAAACTTTGGTATTTACCTTAGTCTCAGTCTAAGCAAGAAAAACCTGTCAAAAATGAATTTGAAGTACATGTCTGTTTTTCTAGTTTATGTTAAATTTAAAGATGCAACTAAACATTTTGAAGTTTATTTATATACCACCAAAACTAATCTCAAGTTTCATCCTTGGGCAGCATCGACTTCTGGAAACACTGAATCAAATTAAAACATGCTGTGGATCAGGCATGACAGACTTACCAGGGAAAAAAAGAACAAATGGGTATTGCTGTGAGGTGGAAAGGCTTGGGCCAAATTATGCAGAACTTGATATGGCCAAAAAAAGAAAATGCAATGAAATGTTGGGAATGCAATTAAAGTAATGCTTAAAATAAATGCATTTTCTAGGCATAACTAGGATGCACTGGAGGTGGGAAGGCCTAGATTTGAGAAGGCCAGAGATCTGATACAAATAACAGCCATGCCAGATAGTGAAAGCCTGGTCTAAACTGATAGACTCAAAATAGGGGAAAGGATGAAGACCTCTGCTGTAGTAGAAAAAATAGACAGGAACCTACGGAGAGAGGAGAATCAAACTGAATGAGGAGACAAGGTCAAAGATGACGGCAAGTTCTCACACGTGTGACCACTGATGCCACTGGCAGATGACGGGATTCTGAGAATAGATATTCACATGAAAATGTCCAATCAGCATTCAGTAATACGGTTCAGGAGCTGGGTGAGAGGATGGACTATCATGACCTGGGAGTCATCAGCATAGATTTGACAGACAAATTCATAGAATGGACACGCACCCCAAAATAGAAAGTAAGAAGAGCCAAGTACAGTTCTATTCAGGAAATCAGGTTGAATAAGCTGAGAAAGAGGTCATTTATCAACAACAACAAAACTCTAGAACAAGTTGTTCAACCTTGGCAGAACATCAGAAAGACTGGGGAACTTTAAAAATTACCAGAGTCTGTGCCCTACCCCAGACCAAACAGATGTGCCCTTCGGGGACCATAATATTCATATCATTACCAAATTCAGACTGAAGTATCGACAACTCTAGGCATATAAAAAACTTTAAGCCAAATCTCTTAATCCTGCACATTAAGAGCCAACCTAATTTTCTAGCATTTTATGACATAGAGATGATAAATGAATAAAGTACACATATATATTAACAGTGATTTTGTATAAGATATCTGGTATTTTTCAAAATTTCCATTTTTATAAACTTTTTTCCATTTCATTCAGCACTTCAATTATTTCAGTTGGGAAGTTCTTTCAGGGCATCTTAATCTAAACAACCGTTTTTAATATGAAAAAAAAATAAGGTGTCTATAAGCTCTCTTTTCCCAATTGTGAATGCTTGTAAAATTTCAGTGCCTGGTAAGAGATTTCTTCTTTTTTTTTTCCCCCATTTCTTTGTTTTCTTCACACCAGTTTGGATATTATCTACACCTAATGTTTTCAGAAATGTTCTTAACTTAGGGAATCTTAGTATTTGTCATTTGCAAAGCTTTTAAAGTCAAATGCAAAAGAAACTACAAGTTTAAAAAATCTTTCAGATTTCTTAGTTGTTTTTTTTTCCTTGTTATTTCACATTGGATAGGAAAGGAATATACTCCCAAGAGAATATGCTCATCCTAAATTCAGCTGTGCCCATAGAGGAGAACAGCTGTGCCTTTGTTTCCCTAGTTGCCCTGAGGAATGACACCAAAATTTCATCTGAGATATTTTTTCAGGTATGAATTTGGATGGATAGATGAAATTGAAATCATCATGTGTACAGATAAGACTATGATATTGGAAAACTGACTTAATCATTCACCCACCTTACAGGACAACTTATACCAAATATTATAAAAAACAAGAATGATTTTAAGTAAAATTCAGTGAATCATGTTAATCATTTAGCACTTGACATTTTTGCTGGACAATGTTAATGTCTTTCATTGACATAGGGCTTACTGTGTAATAAGAGAAAAAAATCTGAGTCCAGGAAAACTTAAGTATCCTAAGGTTATATAACTTGTTCTAAAGAACAAACAAATAGCCCATTGTTAAATTCTAAATTAACTGGGAGACAATTTACATCAGTTCATTTCAGTCACTCAGTCATATCTGACTCCTTGCAACCCCATGGACTATAGCACGCAAGGCTTCCCTATCCATCACCAACTCTAAGACCCTACTCAAACTCATGTCCACCACATGGGTGATGCCATCCAACCATCTCATCCTCTGTCATCCCCTTCTCCTCCTGCCCCCAATCCCTCCCAGCATCAGAGTCTTTTCTAATGAGTCAGTTCTTCGCATCAGGTGGCCAAAGTATTGAAGTTTCAGCTTCAGCATCAGTCTTTCCAATGAATATTCAGGAATGATTTCCTTTAGGATGGACAAGTTGGATCTCCTTGCAGTCCAAGGGACTCTCAAGAGTATTCTCCAACACCACAGTTCAAAAGCATCAATTCTTCAGTGCTCAGCTTTCTTTATAGTCCAACTCTCACATATCCATACATGACTACTGGAAAAACCATAGCTTGGATTAGACAGATCTTCACTGGTAAAGTATTGTCTCTGCTTTTTAATATGCTATCTAGGTTGGTCATAGCTTTTCTTCCAAGGAGCAAACGTCTTTTGATTTCGTAGCTGCAGTCACCATCTGCAGTGATTTTGGAGCCCCCAAAATAAAGTCTGACACTGTTTCCATTGTTTCCCCATCTATTTCCCATGAAGTGATGAGACCAGATGCCATGATCTTAGTTTCCTGAATGTTGAGTTTTAAGGCAACTTTTTCACTCTCCTCTTTCACTTTCATCAAGAGGCTCTTTAGTTCTTCACTTTCTTCCATAGTGGTGGGGTCATCTGCATATCTGAGGTTATTGATATATCTCCCAGCAATCTTGATTCCAGCTTGTGCTTCATCCAGCTCGGCATTTCGCATGATGTACTCTGCATCAAGTTAAATAAGCAGGGTGGCAATATACAGCCTTGACGGACTCCTTCCCCAATTTGGAACCAGTCTGTTGTTCCATGTCCAATTCTAACTGTTGCTTCTTGACCTGCATACAGATTTCTCAGGAGGCAGGTCAGGTGGTCTGATATTCGCATCTCTTTCAGAATTTTCCACAGTTTGTTGTGATCCACACAGTCAAAGGCTTTGGTGTAGTCAATAGAGCAAATTCACATACATACACCAAAAAAAAATTTTTTTAAGAAAACAAAGATAATGTATAAAATTATTGTAAATCTCAGTATACCAGAAATTTTGGGGGGTAAGGGTTTTTACATCATGCAAGGTTTTTACATCATGAATTTTCTTCTTCACGCCTTTTTAAATATATCCTGTGTGTCCCCACCTTCTCCCCTGTTAGTGTCTGCATATCAAGTTGTGTGCATATTCCACCTAAAAGCCCTTCAAATATTGGGTTGGCCAATAATTGTAAGCTGTTCCCAAAACTCAAACGATCTTTTTGGCCAACCCAATATTTTAAAACAGTGATTAGGTCCCTTGGTAATCTGTTTTGCAGTCAAATAGCCCTATTTATTGATCTGCTTTTCATGGTAACCTCTTCTTCCTCCTAGTTATTCTCCCTGAATCCAGAGGCATCAACATGTTTTCAAACTCTGTGCTCTACAGAATAAACATATTTCAAATGAACTTCAGTCAAAACTGAGGAAGAATGAAGTATGGCCTGCTTCATTTTTCATATTCTTTCTCAATGTTTGTTCACTATTGGAACTTATATCCTAATATAAAGCCCAATCCATATTTTTTGCTGATGTTCTATGAACAATCCCAAGTCTTTCTCACAGGTACTAGGGCCAAGCCACAGCTCACTCTAGCTCTCGTTAATTGGCTGTTTCTTTTTACAAGGCGTTCCATAGCTTTAAAGTTCCTTTTAACTCCCCAGAGTGGCCTAAATATGACAAGAGAAAAGCACACGGAACCAAACACTACACAAAATTCACTAAAGAAAATATAGTTGTCAAACAGTAAGCCTTGTGTTTAACCTATATGAAAATTTCAGAAAGTTTATGTGATTATTTGCAATACCAAATAAATACTTTTTCAAATTATTTTTTTTGTCTTCACAGAGGATTTCTAAAGTCATTTCCAATGACTCACTCTTGCAAAATTTACAAAACAGGATTATATTTTCTAGAAATGTGTCCTTTGTTATAAAGGCTAGTTTTCATTTGCTTGGAGGAGGGTAACTGGTAGTTTTAATCATCTCATCAGGAGGCAAAATTCACACTGCATTTTACTTGTAGACAAGGATTTGGCAGGATAAAGAAATCTGGAAGTTTCTTCTCGAAGGAGCCCAGACTTCATGATCTCAAATATTAGCTTAAACTGTTTACGTGAGTGGGCAGAATGAAGCCTGTGAGATTGTGGTGCTGCAGAGTTGCCTAATGGAGAGAATGAGAATGATCAAAATTGAACCAGAGGCCAAAAAAATAAAATAAAATAGAAAAGAGAAGTAAGAGTTAGGAGGAGTAGCAGCAAATTGAAATGAGAAAAAATAATAGTTGTCAAAACAATAAAGTTACAGAGTCAAGAAGGGATCAGGAATTAGGAACAATAAAAGGATGATTTACAAAAGAGGTGGAATAATTCACAAAAAATTGCTTGGAATAAAACAATAAAGGGTACTGTAGCAAAGAATTCCTGTTTCCTAGAAGAATTTTTAATACACAGATTTTCTTATGTTTAATATCAGCTTAACACAAAAGTAAGAAATGCTTTCCTTTCAGGAATCCTGGCTAAGCAAGCTGAAGAAAAGGTCATCTATCAAGAAGACAGCAGGATTTGTCAGTCTTGGCAGCATGTTAGAATCATCTGGAAAGCTTTAAAAATTGTTTAATTTTTTCATTTGACTTTTTTATAGCTTTTGTTTTACTTTGCAATTAGAATTTTTTTAAAAAAATTTTTAAAAAGTTTAAGGCCATACTAAGAGTCACTGCTAGACCTGTAGAAAATTTTCTCTCTAGTTTTATGGAATCTTTCTGGAGTGTCTGAACTTTCCGACAGCTTCCTTCCATTGCAACTTGCTTATAATTTTCATTTTGAATTTTTTGTGGAGTCACAGTGAAACGCTTCTTCAGTATTTCTATACTGAATCAACACTGATTCCCTATTCAAATGATGTCCTCATTGAGAAAGACATGCTAATTTCAAGATTTATACAGCTAAACAAAGTCTCAAGTTCAAGTTTCCCCCACTATCAACAGATTGTGGAAAATAAAAATACTAATTAAAATACAGAAATGAAACTGCTGGTTTCTGGGAAAAAGTATGACTTTCAGAGAAAAATAAGATACTTAAGATGCTTTGCATGAAAATATTCTCACTAAAAATACAATTTTTCAGGAAATTATACCTTTGTTGCCATGTGGCTGATGATATTTAAATTTAAGCGGTTTAGGAAGAAACACTTAATATGAATTCTAGATCAAGGTTTTGTGCTTGCAATTCTAAGATGCAAATAAAACTGTTTTTAGAATATTTCTACTTTCAAGAGGAATCAAAACAATGAAGCATTATATTCTCTTATATCAGACATACACATTTTTTTAAATTTCTTTTTATACTCTTAAAACATTCCCTCCACATGTGAAACCAAAGGAATTTCTGATTAACTGATACTAAACGTTAACCTAGAGGTTAAAAATAAGTACGTTTCAACACTGTAGTATAGTGAAAAGGGGAACTGTTATAGAATTGGGGTATAAAAATAGCCCCAAATTTCAGCCTAATGAATAAATGTGAAACACATCATTGTTTTCTGAATCACTAAGTTTTGCCACCCAAAACTGTCCACCATTCACTTTATGCTACATAACTTGGGAGCTTGTGTAACCCCAATGATCTTTCAGAAAAGGCTGAGTCTGATTAGTTGAGCGTCGTGTCTTTTACCCACAAAGGACAAGCTCCCTCATCTCACAGAAATGCTAGGATAATGCCTCTCTCAGCTTTTGTTCATGTTTCTCTGTTTGACCCAATTACTCCTTTACTTCCCTCTATCTGTCCTTTCTTTAAGTATCACATCTTCCGTAAGAACTTTCCAACCATCAAGCTCACTTTTCTCAATCTTAGTAGAATCACAAAACCACAGAAGATGGGAAAGTTAAGTGGCAAAGAGGTTCCACTAGTGTGTTAGGAAATATTAGTTCTCTTTAATGCTCACAGTGGCAATCAGGTGTAATGACATCATGTTGTCTGATAGCTAGCACCTTGTGAAGAAGGAAAAAGGAATTCATATTTATTGTGATGACCAGGTACAAGTCCTTCCTACATGTCTTATTTAATCCACACAACGGTCCGCTTGAAAGATATCTTTACATTATGCTTTACTGAGCATTTGTTTCCACACCAGGAGGGTGCCTTGACCAGCTACAGGAAAGAAAGGGTCAATACACTAAATTATCATCATTGTAAACTCTCAAAATTCAACTGCTCACTGTAAAATCATACCAGGTAGCAAACTGGTTATATATTATGACATACATGTAAAATATGAAATGCATATTATGACAGAAGCATGTCTTGACAGCAAGATACTTAGAATGAGCCTTTCACAGTCATCCCATCAAGACTGATTTTATGTCAAAATCCAGTTTTAAAATGTCTGCTTCAAAATCCAGACCAAAGTAATATCCATCCTACTCCATAGCGGTACCTATCAAAAATCTGGAAGAATTAACAGAAGAAGAACAGTTAATGGACTTGTGAACCATTCAATGCCCTGAAAAATGCAAACCATATCCCTGAATATTACACACTAGAAAACAGTGGAAGTAGTCCTTGGAGCTTCTAACATTAAATTTAAGTTTCACTGTTTGGTCCTCAACTTTTTTTTGGTCGGGGGGAGGCATTGTGTCTTCTCCCTGGCCCACCACACTCACTAAGAGTTGGCTGCAGTTCAGAACCCATGGCTTTTTGTTTGTTTGATTTGTTTTTGGTTGTTTTTTTCTCCCTCTCACATCTGAGTCTTTGCACTTGTCAAACAATGCTCTATCTAGAGCACTCATCACCCACATTTTATACTAGGCTAAAACCTAGTTTCATCTAAGTCAGTTTAAAACCTCATCCTACAGGAAACCCCCATCCCCAACCCTTTTCGGTGTCAGTGAAAATCTGACAGATGTACATGCAGATAACACAGAAAAAGCCCACCCGCTTTATCAGTCTCTTTATCTCATTCTCCCATTATAGTAAGCTCCATGAGGGCAGGAGAGTGAACACCAATAAAATGAACAGTGACCAAAGTGAAACTTGAAGAAAAGAAACACATGGCATCAAAAACTCAGATCAGTTATAAAATTAAACTTCCTTTTACAAAATACACTCAGCAGGAAATGAGTCATGAGAAAGATGTTATCTGGTTTATAGTCAAATGACTGGGATTTATACACCCAACAACCAACAAGGCTTTGAAGATGTAGTGTGTATATGAAAAACTCCATAAAAATATTATCTTACTTCCTAAGCAAATTCCCAAAGAGAAAAAATGAGAGGAAAAGCAGAGACAGCTTTGATTACATAAATATCAGAAATACATCAGAAATACACTTTTGGAAAAATGGTGGTATGACAGTAGATATCCAAAGTCCTTCCTAAAAACTCAGCCAAATCACAAAGGAAAAACAAGAATAGGGGAGAATCTGCATTCAAGTTCACACTGATCAAATTCCAGTGGTAGCTAGTGAATCTATTCTGTTCTATTCTAGTGAACTTAAGCATAAAGCTTTGCATGATTTTAGATGGCTATCAGAATCGTTAGAAAACTTAAAGAATAAAATATCAAGTTAACTTTTCCAAAATGACTGAGAAACACAATCCAGTATCAAGCTATGAAAAAAATGACAGCTCAATAATTGGGCACCTGCTTGCAAAACTCAGAAGCTGTCACCTGATAATCAGGAAGTCACAACAAAAATAGACATCCTAAAATGGCATTTGCTGTCAGAAGCTAGCAGAATAGCCTATACCTCACTTCTCTCTTCAAATCCCATATAAATGTATCCAAATTATTAAACCTAAATCCTGTTTAGAGTCCTAGCTAAGAGTGTCTGGAAAATGTACTATTTTTCAACCTCTTCAACAAATCATGGCAAAAGCACTATGGATTTTTTACTGGCTACAGTGAAGACGGGATTAGCTGGAAGGACTCATCAGGAATATAGCCATGATTCCCCTTCCCCAGGAGCAGTAATGAGACGCAGGAAAGTAGTAAGGAAATCCTAAGGAAAACATAAGTGCCTTTAAATTAGAGGAGACAGGGCTAGAGACGAGGTTGGGGTTCTGTCACCAGCACATACCAGCGCTATGCTACCTCACTGGGAGAGGAATCCTGGCCTTTCAGAATGCAGAGTAAGAGCATTCTGTATTCCTACTGACAAAGTAGGGCTGGCCCTAGTAGTAGTATATGCCTGTAGTGAAAGAGACATGGCCCTAGGGCAGTAGTTCAAACAACCAAACAGGAGAGACCAGGCTCATTCTGTGGATGTGTTTCTCTTCCTTCCCAACCCCCCCAGCCTGATAAATGACTGATAATTCAACCTAATTCATTCAGATGGACACCTTAAGTTCGAAAAGGAAATAACCATGTAAATACTACTTAGAAAGCAAAACATAATGATAATGTCAGATCCCATTTACATCACCCACAGAGAAATTAAAGAACATTAATCAGACGAGAGAAAGGGACAGAATATATCAGACCACAGATGAAAAAACACATTGAGGAGGAAAAAACAAAATAAATAAAACAGTGGCATTTCAAGCAGCACCAGAAGGAGCCAAGATTAGATTCAGAAAAGAGATGGCAGAGAGTCAGAATTAGACTAAAAAGTAACAGTAAGTAGGTAAAATATGAAAGACAGATATCTAATATATGAATAATGGGTATTCATCTAGTTTGATATCTTTGTGATTAGTTTAAAACACGATACAGAATGTAAAAAGCTATGAGAAGAACATTTGCCTAACCCGAGAAAAAAATTCAAGCAGATAAAAGGGCTCGTGATAAAAATTAAGAAAAATAGCCAAACCTTTTGTTACATCATGGTAAAATATTGGAGGTGGGGGAAGGTGGGAGAAGAAAAGGAAAAATCAGGCCAGGGCTGAGCTCTTTAATGACAGAAAATAATGGGGCAATTATTTCCCTGAAATTTCCATACCAATTGTAAGCCAAGAATTCTGTGATGAAATGAATTCACATTTGAAGGCAAAAATAGTCTCAGATATATTTCCTCAAATTTTTGCATACCATTCTTGCAATCTTTTTGGGATCAGGGGGAGGGGGGAACCACCAAACAGGTACTCAACAATTTCAGCCAACCAACCAACACAGCAAGATATAGATTTCAAAAACAGGTAAGCCATGACATAAAAGACTGTCAGGTGGCAAGTTACAGAACACCATCCAGAATTAGCTCTAAAAAAAAAATGTAGTTTTGGTAGCCTTACACAGTAAGTACAGGTGTATACAATCAGCCGTTTATAGTGGACTGGTCCAACAATTTCCTTCAAGACCAAGGTATCTTCCACCCATCCACTTATCTTAAGCAGGTTAGCTTTCATCCTCTTGAAATCAGAGCTAGACAGACATCATTCCTCACACAGCCATGAGGGGATGAGAGGGTGGAAAGAGAGTTTTCTATATACACATTTCTTTTTAATCAAAATTTCCCAGGAGTTTCCCAATGATATCTCCTTATAGCTAATTGGCCAAAACTAGGACACATGTCTGTCTCTAATTGCAGGGGAAGCTAGGAAAGTTCCTCATCCCTTTCAGGCTCTATCATAGATGGTCTCTGAGTTAGAAAGAGGGGAAGTGAATGACTGTCAACCAAAAGTGTGGTGTCAACCTGCATGTATGCATAATTACAGTTATTGTAAAGTTTTATAAAACATTTGTATGTTATATCTGGAAAGATACAGGTGTTTTTAATGTATTATTCCAGACAAAACTCAATATTCCAACAAAAATCAAAAGGGGCTTGATGGGGTAGGAAGGAGAATATGAAGATCGTGGTAAGTACTCAGCTGTTATGGGTAAAATAGTCCTTCCCTCCCTCCTGAGTCGCTTTCTTGTATGGACAGCATGACTTATACACACCAAAATGTGTTATCCTTGCTCTTAAAAATGGTCAAGAGATAGGAACAGTTACCTAGGGTTATCTAGACAATACAGCAAGCACCATTCTATGAGTTCAGCATTTCCTCAGCTCCCCGCTCCCACTCCTTCCTCAAGCTACACCAAAACCAAATTACCGCTTCTTAAAGAAATTCAGATGTTGAGCTTACCCATCTGGTCCATTCTCATCTACTGAAAAACCCCTTCTCTGGTACTTACTTCCCAGTGTGAAAACTGGTAGATGATATTAGAGACTCTTAAATCCATGCTCCTAACTCAACTGTCTAGGTCCTGCATCTTATCCCACCCTTCCTGTCCCCCTTCCCACAATGGTCCCATTTCTACTGTGGAATACTAGCTCTCTCATCTAAACTTCAATCAAGATAATGTGTCAACAGGGAGCTGAGCTTGGGGCTCGGTGACAATCTAGAGGGGTGGGATGGGGCTCAAGAAGGAAGGAATATATGTATACCTACTGTTCATTCATCTTGCTATACCGCAGAAACCAACACAACATTGTAAAGCAATTATTCTCCAATTAAAAATACATTTTAAAAAGGATAAGGTGTAAACAAAGGAAAAGAGGAGTAAAGATAAAAGTCATGGAGATTAAAAATTTTGTTATTTCTAAGTTTTTGCCCAATGTAAGATACTACAGCCCTTTTGTTTTTTCCTTTTTTTGAAGGAAGAGGACTTCATACTTTTATTCAACTCTCTTTGCTCCCAACAGATTTTGTTCCATGACTCATCATCCCCTGAAAACCAATACACTCAGGCCTAATGCCCATAACTATGTCAGTAAAAGTTTCATTCTTCACTGAAACCAGAACAATTAAAATAGCAGGGCTTTCTCCAACAAGGGAACAAAAATAATCCCATAAATAATTCCACCTCCAGGGTTTCCGCAAGTCAACACAATCCACAGCTATGGTCACCTGAGCTTTCAAGAGTGTGGAAGGTAGTATAGAGAGGGAAAGAGGAGGGAAAATTGGGCACTCAAGGAACTCGATGCGTCAGTCCTGCAGTTTTGGAGGACCCCCAAGCAGAAGCCTTCTAGGAAATGGGCCGCTTCACAGCTGGCTCCTGTTAAACAGGGTAAGTTCCTGGAGAAAAACACCACTCCCTTCCCCCACCTCATTAAACACACAAGAAACATCTGTGTCCATCAGGCGCCTGACCCAAGGTTTATCCCTCTCTTACCACCACAGGAAAATTCACAGGGAGACCGTCCCACGGGCAGCCCAGGCAATCAGCCACACCCCTGTCTAGCATGGACAGCAACTACTTGACTTCCCTATTTTTCCTGGACACTGTCGCCTCCTGCTTCTGGAGGCTTCTCACCCTTGTGTGGAACAGCTCTCCCTTCTTTCTACAAGATGGAACAATACTACAAGAAAGAAACCAACAGCTCAAAACTCAAAGCATTCCAGCGCACTGCTTCCAAGCCTTTACACCTGGTCTCCATGGAAATGCCCCCTCCATCCTTACCATTAGTTGGCTGGGTCTGTTTTCCTTGGGGTGGTCTGCTTCCTATCTGACCGCTGCTTCAGGTTGTTGAGGATGTCAGTCTCTGGGTGGGAAGAGAGAAGGAGAGTGCGTAAGTGCCATGGAAAGTAAGGATCTTTCTCCCAGGGACACTGCCCTCCACTTCCGAAGACCAGCTACCCCTGGGGTGTCCACTTTTCCTCCTGGCATCTTACTGTACCTGCTATGGGGGCTGCCTCGGCTCCTGCTCCTTCCGCCTCAGCTCCTAGTCATACTGCACCTTCTGGTTGATTGAAAGCTTTTGGAGGAAATTATGGAGAAGACACGCTGTGGCTCATTCCATGGGGAGCCTGCCCGCAATGCGGGAGACCAGGGTTCGATTCCTGGGTTGGAAAGATCCCCTGAAGAAGGGCATGGCAACTGACTCCAGTATTCTTGTCAGAGAATTCCATGGACGGAGGAACCTGGTGGGCTAAGGTCCATGCGGTCTCGTAGAGTCAGACACGACTGAGTGACTAATGAAAAAATAAATGGAGAGGACATGACCAACATCCTTAAGCTAGACTCAGACAATTGGAAACTCCTGCTCCTTGAAAGGAGAAGGCAATGGCACCCTACCCCAGTACTCTTGCCTGGAGAATCCCATGGATGGAGGAGCCTGGTAGGCTGCAGTCCATGGGGTTGCTAAGAATCCTACACAACTTAGTGACTTAGCAGCAACAGCTCCTTGAAATGTACATTCTGCCCACAGGGTTCCCATAGTCAGAGCTATTTCAAGGATGTAGCCCTGAGAGGTATTATGTTATTGAGCCCTTGTGGCTGGTGTGCAGGGTTGAACCCAGCTGAGGACACTATAAACTCTTAAAATTACGGTGCACAAGTGCAGAAATCTACTTGTCTTGCAGTCTCTGAGACAAGCCTGGTAAATAGGTTTCCTTGCTTATTAGGACTGCTGCCTAGGAAATGAAAGTGGCTGCCTCTTTCTTCCCTCCCTCCATGCCCTCCATGTAGGGAGGCCAGGTTGCAAACTAGCAGCAACCGTTGTGGTTGCTCTACCACAGAGGTCCATGCACCAGGAAAGGTACACACAGGACCCCAGGAGCCACCAGCCAGGAAAAATAAGTCAGACCCTCCATGAGTGGAGAAAGAACCACCCCTTCCCCAAGTCAGAGAGGTGTGCCATCCTCCTATCGTCCCTGAAACAAGGCCTGGCCCCCTACCTCCTTCCATGCATTGCCCAGGTCTCACAGCGCCTCATCCTGTTCCTTGAGCTTCTGTTTCAGGAATCTTCTCACGTATCTGAACTCAGGCCTGGAGCAGGATGGGAAAGAAATGAGGTTCTTCTAAGACAGTGGTTCTCAGACATTAGCAGAAACCAGCATCATCTGGGGGGCTTGTTAAGCCTGCCAGCAGAGCCCATCCCCCCAGAGTTTTGGATAAAGGAGGTGTGGGTGGGGCCCCAGAATTTGCATTTCTAAGCAGCTCCCAGGTGATGCTGGTGCAGGGATCACTCTGCTCCAAGCTTACCCTGGCTTCTTTTGCCTTCCCCTCTTCCTCCTTCCAGACTCTAGGCAGCCTTCACTGGCACGAAGTGACTGTGGGCACTTGAACTCCTCTCTGTGCCCATTTCATCTTGTCAGACAAGATGTTCTTCCCTCCGTCCTCTCTTCATTATGTATTCATTTAATCCTTCATCAGTCCTGTTGGAATCAGGCAACTAAATATCTTTGGAAGACTCCAGATGATTCCAGTGTCTAAGGTTTCAGAACCACTAGGTAGATGGTGACTGTTCCCCATACCACAGGTGAAGAAAACCCCTGCCACCATCTCCCCTTAGGTACCCTCCATAATATGAAACATCAGGGACTGGGGACCCAGAGGGAAAATTATACCTCCCTAGTCCTCTCTCACCTGGAACATATCCTGTTGACTTCAAAGGTAGTCCAAACCTCTGAAATGCTTCGGCTGCCCTCGTTCTGCACTGAGATCGCAGGGTTTCAAAGATCCTGGGTTAGTTCCCCCCTCCAGAACAACCCTCCTCTATCAAGTGGAGGAAATTCATGAAGGGAGGTTTACCCCTCTGCTGACTCATGCCCACCTTACACGCATGAGAGATGAGGATGGAAGATGTGGCTACTACGGTCAATAAGTCTCACAGAGACCACCACTGCCCTCTCCACCCTGATGCATCCGCTACACTTCAGACAAAGGAGCAGAGCTCGCCACTCCCTGGATCCAAGGCAAAACACCCCATTGGACTAAACTAGACCTAGCTGAGTACCAGCAATGGTTGATCAGGCAAGTGTAGGTATCAGGAAGTGAGAAAGAAAATAGAGAAATGCCAAGTAGACACAGTGCAAACACCACGTGAGCCAGGACAGTCAGAAGCTAAGTAATGGGGAAGCCCCCCAGCCACTACCTGGACTCACAGCCCCTTCCTTATGACGTTTCATGATGCCCTCTGAAACTAGGCAGTTGTTGGGAGAAGCAGGATTTCCTCCAGCTTTCTGCAAACCAACAGAAGTAGAAAGTGCTGGAATCTACCCAGGCATTGCTTCCTAAACTTTAATTACATCCCGCTCTTTTCCTCTACTGATACTTGTTAAGCCAGAAAATACTTCAGAAATCAAAAAGTCAGATTTTCTTTTTCAACTAAAATGGGAAATGAATCAGTCACACGCAGTAAGTGGCAAAGCCAGAACTGAATCCAAGTGTTTTAATTCCAAGTTAATTTTTTCCACTGTACCATATTTCCTCACTCTCTAATTCATCTCCACATCTCTAATCTATTCATCTCCCAGCCAGCCTAGCCAACCCAAAGAATGGATTCTTATCCAGTTTAGCCAGCCTCCAAAGTCTAGTTTCCCAGAACAACTCTGAGACCCACAAGCTTTCTCATTGGACAGCCTTGGGTTTTCAAAGAGAGAAAAAGAAAGAAACGGGAATTGTGAAGCAACTATATAAGAGGGAAGTCACAGTAGTGGCTGATTAATGCCATCCTTCCTGTGAATTCCAAGGGTCTTCAGTGTGGTGACTCAGGCTCCCAGGACGAGCCTAGTTACTCCCTAGTTCTCAGTATTGGCTCCACATTAGAAATCCTTGGGGAAATTTTTAAATTCCCTGTGCCCATACCAGTTAAATCAGGATCTCTGGGTAGGAAACTCAGATGGTAGGACTGTCAAGGTTTCCCAGGTGATTCAATGTACAGAGTCACTGCTCTAACAAGACATATGTTAGTTCCTCTCCCAGACCCTAAGGCTGGTCAACTGGGGGATAAGCTTTCTGGGTGGGAATAAGCTGAGTATTAGAGAGGGTAGTTCTTTGGTGAAAATGTAAAAATTAAAGTTAACCAGCCACTCAGTAAACAATAAAGTCATGCTTTCATTTTAAAATAAAGCCTCTCACTTTGTCATACAGCTGAAACTAACACAATATTGTAAAACAACAATACTCCAATTAAAAATAATTTTAAAAAATAAATGAGTTCAGAGAGGCAGCATGGTATAATAAAAGCAGGAACTTGACATCTGAATCAAACCTGATGTGTCACTAACTAGCCCTATCTTTGTCCTTAAGGAAAGTCTTTTAACCTCCCTTAGCCTCAGCTTCTTGCTGTTGTTTAGTCACTAAGTCATGTGCAACTGTTTTGTGACCCCATGGACTGTAGCCCACCAGTCCCCTCTGTCCATGGGATTTCCCAGGCAAGCATACAGGAGCAGGTTGCTGTAAGGGAGCTTCTTGACCCAGGGATCAAATCCACATCACCTGCACGGGCAGGCAGATTCTTTACCACCGAACCACCAGAGAAGCCCCTAGCCTCAGCTGACTCACCTGTAAAATAGAAATAATAATATTTACTTCATGGTGTTATATTAAAGATTAGTGTTTTGTGTATAAGTACCTAGTATGGTGAGTAAAAAGACTGGGCATTCAGTAAATAACTGTGGCAACAGGAAGAATAACCATAGCAGTTGTACTCACAGCAGCAGTTGTTATTGGATCATGTTGATCAAGCTTAAAACTCTCATTTTATTTTATTTAGTTTTTAGGTTTTTATTTTGTGAAAGTTTGACATAGGCATGGAACTGAAGCTTGCAGCTGTAAACAAAATTTCTTCAAGAAAGACCTTTAAAAAATATGTATGTATGTATTTGGCTTATGTTGTTTCTTAGTGGTGAGATCTTTCCTTTCGGTGTTTGGACTCCAGAACTCACAGGCTCAGTAGTTGCCACACAGGGGCTTGGTTGCCCCGCAGTATGTGGTAACTTAAGTTCCCCTACCAGGAATCGAACCCATGAACCCTGCGTTGGAAGGCAGATTCTTAATGACTAAACCACCAGGAAAATTCCAAGAAAGCCCTTTTAATTTCTAGTTTTAAGGTACTAAAATGATCTGAGAAGGATTAAGATAACATTTTTCAGTCCCTAAATCAATGAGACCAGTTTAACCAAATGGCCTCTGATTTTTAAAGCAATGAGTGGAAAAAAAGGGGATCAATTCTATCATAAATGCAGTGTACAGAAGTGGAGAAAGGAGTATAAAATGAAAAACATGAAATCAAGAGAAACATCTTGCCAAATCTTTAGCATGGTATTTAGTAAAGAAAATAATGACCAAATGCAACTTGCAAAAAGTATATGAAAACTTCCTCCTATGGGTATTGACTATATGAGACAATCATCAACAAATACATAGATTACTTTCTAGCTCAAAGAGAAGTATTAAATAGCTATGTGGCCTTAGGAATATTTCTGAATCTCTCTGAGCACCAGGGTGTTTTGTTTTGTTTTTTTTCATTTTATTGGAATATAGTTGGTTTACAATGTTGTACTATTTTCAGGTGTATAGCAAAGAGATTCAGTTTTATATGTACATATATATATATATACATTTTTTTTTTAAGATTCTTTTCTCATATAGGTTAGCACAGAACACTGAGTGGAGTTCCCTGTACCGTACAGAAGGTCCTTGCTGGTTACCTATCTTATATATAGTGGCGTAGGTATGTTCAGCCCCAGCTCCTGATTTACTCCTCCCTACTCCCACTTTTCTCTCTGAGCATCAGTTTTCTCATCATAAAAGTGGCATAATAATACTGAGAGTATATTGTTATGTGTATGGAATTATTAGCCAGTGGGACATGGAAAGCACTTACTGTAGTGCCTTTCACTTTGCTCTTGTTGTCTATTACTTTTATCTCTGCTTCTAGGATTAAAATGATTTAGTACAGGAATTCAAAGATTTATCAGAGAATAGTTACTGGGCTAATTCTCAATACTTGATCTTATTACAAGATTGGAGTGAAATTTCAGGTGTATTATAGGCTTCCAGGGTCCTTACTTATCTTTAGTTTTTCCAGTAGGAATTCTAAACTTAAAGTATTTACTGGTAGTTCTGGGTTTTAACCAAGCAAGTTAGTTATGTTATGCTAGTTATGATGCGTCTATCACCTGTTACGATTGTTCTTTTCTACAAAGTTTTGACCAGAAAGTTGTGTTACAAAGAGTTTTCAGTTTCTAACAATGGGAGATCCTTTCTAATTAGTTACCAAACTCTCTTTGTCATATGTTTGAACAACATTTGGGAAGTGTATAAGGAGTTGAGGGAAGAAGCACACCAAACAGTTGGATCTTCCCAAGCCAGGGATCGAACCCAGGCCTCCTGCATTGCAGCCAGGCTCTTTATTATCTGAGCCACCAGGGAAGCCCCTAGGGAAGAACTTGCAAAGGGCATGGTAAACCTTTCTGCTTTACTCATTTAGTCACTGAATGTTTCTTAAGGATTTAAGAGTGACCACGTATTATGACAAGCAACCCCAAAATTTCATTGGTTTTATACCACCTAATTTAGTTCTTACATACAAAGTCAAATCAGACATTCCTGATAGGCAGTTTTCATTCAAAAATGACAAAAATGATGACAAAAATCCCGGATATTCCCATCAGTGACTGTCTTGTCCTAGGGTATCTTCAGAGTCTTCTGCCCAATGCTTTACACTCAGCAAGACCACAGCAAAAAGAAAGAGATCTCATAAAGTTGAGGTCCTGGCACCTATCCACCTTAATTCATAATAGATACACATCCCTTCTGTTCTCAGTGCCTTGGCAAGAACCAGTTTCATGGTCTTACTTAGATGCATGGGAAGCTAGGAAAAGTAGACAGGCAGCCACCCACCAGAAACAAGTCTACATACCCTGTGGAAGGAGAATGCGATTCAGTGTTGCTCAGCTAGCCATCAGCCATAAGCACCCAACTGCTGGGGATATATCAATTTTTTTAAAGTAAATCTTTCTCATCCTGAAGCTTTCAGTCTGGTTTATCTTTAATTAGGAGCTCCTTCCTAATGACTCAGTGTGTTGAATTGCCTTTCATCAACTTAACTCTCACTCCAGTCTGCATTGTGGAACTACATGTCCCAGAATCTCTTTTCGGCATTATTCAAGGTTAGATCCTGCCAATGAGACATTCACAAAGATTTTAAAGAGAAGAAGCCTTTTTCTCAGCAGCAGCTGTTTGCAGGCAGATGAGATCATTGCTGGCAGCGCTCTTTGGCTTTCGGCGCTTCTCCCAGGAATCACCTGCTATAAGCAGGCAGCTGAGATCATCAACAGAAGCTTCCAGTGGCTCCAGCCATCCTCCTGAGAATAACCCACTTCACAACTCCATGCAGCTAGGATCACAGAGAGTGGCTCTCCAGTAATCCTGCACTTTCAAACTTGCTAAATAATAACCTTCCAGGCTTTCTCTCCCACAGTCATTCTAATGATCTGGGTTAATTTTATCCCTACACAAATACTGGAATAATTTCTAGTTTCTGACAAAAGTTGAACACACTCAGGATATAAAAGTTCAGTGCATTTAACCAGTAACTTAAAAAATATTTTTCAGTTCCTGATATATGTCAGTTCTATGTTAGATGTTAGAGAACACTGTTTGACAAGTCCAATAAATAAACGTCTGCCTTCATTGTGCTTATATGTAATAATCTCAGTGAGAAACATGATATAAAACAAAATAAATAAATCCTGACAAGGGTTTTAAAGAAAAACTATAGGGCACTATGAGAGAGAACCTTTTTCAAGAAAGGTAAAATAAAAGCTAGGCTGGGTGGATGGACAACCACAACACTTTTACCCTAACCACAGCTGGAACTTACAACATGTTTATAAAAATCTTCTTGGTTCTTATTTTTATAAATATATGTATTTATTTGGCTGTGTTGAGTCTTACTTCCTGCACTCTGGATCTTCACTGTGATATTGCAGCGTGTGGGATGTATTAATAGTTCCCTGGGATAGAAGCCAGGCCCCCTAAATTGAGAGTGTGGAATCTTAGCCACTAGAGCATCAGGAAGTCCCTACTTAGTTGTGTGTGTGTGTGTGTTTGTGTGTGTGTGTGTGTGCATGAACACAAATGCATGCAAACACTTACTCAGTTGTGTCTGTCTCTTTTTGACCCCATGGACTGTGGCCCTCTAGGCTCCTCTGTTCATGGGATTCCTCAGGCAAAAATACTGAAGTGGGTTGACATTTCCTCCTCCAGGGGATATTCCCAACCCAGGGATCCAAACCCATGTCTCTTGCATTACAGGCAGATTCTTTACCATCTGAGCCACCAGAGAAGCCCACTCAGTTCTTTATATCTCTTTAACCTTTATATTCTTGGACTCCAAAATCACTGCAGATGGTGACTGCAGCCATGAAATTAAAAAACTCGTGCTCCTTGGAAGAAAAGCTATGACCAGCCTAGACAGCATATTAAAAAGCAGAGACATTACTTTGCCAACAAAGGTCTGTCTAGTCAAGGCTATGGTTTTTCCAGTAGTCATGTATGGATGTGAGAGTTGGACCATAAAGAAAGATGAGTGCTGAAGAATTGACACTTTTGAACTGTGGTGTTGGAGAAGACTCTTGAGAGTTCCTTGGACTGTAAGGAGATCCAGCCAGTCCATCCTAAAGGAAATCAGTCCTGAATATTCATAGGAAAGACTGATGCTGAAGCTGAAGCTCCAGTACATTGGCCACCTGATGCGAAGAGCTGACTCATTAGAAAAGACCCTGATGCTGGGAAAGAGCGAAGGCAAGAAGAGAAGGGGACAACAGAGGATGAGATGGTTGGATGGCATCACTGACTCAATGGACATGAGTTTGAGTGAGCTCCAGGAGTTGATGATGGGCAGGGAGGTCTGGAATGCTGCAATCCATGGGATCGGACATGACTGAGTGACTGTGCTGAACCTTCAGAGATAGACCTTTTAACTTATCTGTTTCCAACCTTTTAATATAATCAAGGAAATCTCTTGTCACCTCTGTCCAGTAGTTCAAAACTTGGCATCTGCCCAGGCTAGCTACTTGCCCTGTGGTGTTACTGCCTAGAACCAGGGTCCAGTCTTATTCCTTGTAAATAAGCTTCAGCACACATCTATCATTCAAAAACATGTATTGAACACCTTATGTATGTTGAGCCCGGGTAATATAATTGAATAGGATTTACATAATTTCTATCCTTATAGATCTGGGAGTGGGAGGGGTGGGGGGGATCAAAGGCACAAGGAAGAAGGGGGACATCCATGAAAGGAAGTACTGCTGCTGCTGCTAAGTTGCTTCAGTCTTGTCCGACTCTGTGCGATCCCAGAGACGGCAGCCCACCAGGCTCCCCCGACCCTGGGATTCTCCAGGCAAGAACACTGGAGTGGGTTGCCATTTCCTTCTCCAAAGCATGAAAGTGAAAAATGAAAGTGAAGTCGCTCAGTCGTGTCCAACTCTTAGCAACCCCATGGACTGCAGCCCACCAGGCTCCTCCGTCCTCGGGAGTTTCCAGGCAAGAGTGCTGGAGTGGACCACTAGTGCCTTCTCCGAAAGGAAGTACAGGAGCAGCTAATCCAAACTTGGCAGATTTGAGTTTCCCAGAAGAAATGCCTTCTGCCCAAGACCCAAAGGATGCTCAGAAAATTATTTTGGCACCAGAAAGAGGTAACATACTCTTGACAGAAGGAACAGTCTTGGCAAAACTCAGAAGTAAGAGAGACCATGACAGGTGTCTTTTAAGATGAACTGGAAAGAGTTTAACACAGCTGGATTTTAAATTCATGCTGACTGATATAATAGATGAGGCCAGAGAATTAAGAAGAAATAGACCAAGTCTTTACCATTTTCCCCTACTCTATCATAGTCATTTTCTCAGTCTGAATTTAATAGCTATTTTGACCTGAATAGGCAAATTCATGTTTCAAATATTATGAGAGCAACTGTAAGTTTATGGATACACTGATTCCTTCATTCAGTAGTCACTGAAGGTCAAACCCTATGGTTAGAATTTTGCTAACCTCTGAAAAGAATAAAAAATGTTTATGGCACATAATTCTTCCTTCCAAGAAGTTAACAAACCAGTTTGCAAGCCCAAGAATATGAGCACTGAGCACTTAACAAATAAGATATTTAATTTTCTCAAGATGATAGATATCAATTTAATTTGAATGCTTACGATGTGCCAGGCTCTGACCTAATGCATGACATGTTCCATACTTTTTAATTCTTATCATAATCCTGCAAAGTAGTTGTTATTATTCCAATTCTTAAAATAAGGAAATAAGACTCAGGGAAAGTAGATGACTTGTCCAAAATTGTACAGATGGTAAGTGGTAAAGATGGATTCAATCCACAGTCTGTTTTCCCTCAGGGAATTTGCTTTTTACTCATATGCTATGGTGCTTGCCTTCTAATGCCCATGTATCATTTTATATCTCATCTAAAACCCATTATGTTCACTTAAAACCTGTTCTGGAAAGGAATATGGTGGGATGAACAAAGACATGAATGGCAAAATGCTTTCAACTTTTGTGGTAACTCCAATTGATTTATTGTAGTTGACTAAAATGCTGTCTTAAGAGAAGTAACCTATAAAAAGTATTTTGAGACTGCATTTGAGCTCAGTATGAAAGAAAGCCATCTTTAATTTGTGATGTTCTCCCTGAAGTCAGAATAGAGAAGTTGTGATACTAAAGTGTGTTAGAAGCTATCTGTGCACAAAGAAGTCCACAAGAAATATATAATTACCTAATAACAGTGAGGACTTACATGAATTTTTATATCATATGTATGTCTTAAGCTAGCATCTTACAGTTCTATATTTTCAAAGACATTTGTATCCAGCAATCCAGAAAAGAAAAAGCAAAAGAGAACTGTGAGGGAATAATAGGCCAAACCAGTCCAGCGGTTAGGATTCCACTGCAGGGTCACTGGGCATGTGTTCAATCCCTGGTCAGGGATCTGTATATATATGTATATATACAGTTTATATATATGGTTGCATATACTATATGTATATATACTGTATATTTATATAACTATATATATATATATATAGTCACCATTAGATATAGTGCTTTTGAGCACACTTAAAATCTAGCTGGTATGACTGAGAAACAGATTTTTATTTCACTTCATCTTAAGTATTCAAATTAAAATACTGATACTTTATTTGGCTATTGGAAACATTTAAATATATTTAGAGTAACTTGGATATGTGATTCTACTCTTTAGCCATAAATGTTATGAAATCTAAAAACAGATCAAGTAATTTCAATGAAAATTAACTTTTAAATTCAAATGTACTGTAAGTATAAAATACACACTGGATTTTGAAGATTTAGCCCACACACACACAAAATGTAAGATATTTAATAATTATTATATTGGTTATATGTTGAATATTTTGGAAATATTGGGTTAAATATATCCAAAATAGTCAAATATACTATTATATAGTCAAATAGTCAAATATCCTATTCAAGTCAATTTCACCTATTTTTTTCACTTTTTAATGCAATCAATTCCCTAAGCTCAGCAAGTAAAGAATCCGCTTACAATGCAGGCAATCCAGGAGACTCAGATTTGATCCCCGGGTGGGAAGATCCCATGGAGGAGGAAATGGTAACACACTCTAGTATTCTTGCCTGAAAAATACGATGGACAGAGTAGCCTGATGGGCAACAGTCCAAAGGGTCGCAAAGAGTGGGAGATGACTGAGCGACTAAGCATGTAGAGAACATTTTAAATTACATATGAAGCTCACATTTTATGTCTACTAGACAACATTGGATCAGATACTACAAATCACAGGAACTGAGGGTTAAGATGGGGGATAAAGTCAGTATTGATTTAATCAAATATTCAGGTAGGTACTTGTTCTAGGTCAGTATTTCTCAGATCCTTTGGTTTTTTTTTTTTTGCCCCATTACCATTCCCTAGTCACTTTTTAGATGCCTTTTTAGACATGTTTTTCCTGGTTGTGCTCCTCATGAAATTCGATCATCAAAGATGTAGTGTACTGTACATCTTCTTTTCTACTGTGGCCCTTTGGAGGTACCACAAACCATTCTAATATCTGAGATGTTCTTACCCAGCATGTACTTAGTAACTTGTCCCTTTGAGGGTGATATTTTTCCCATTGATAATTAATCTGTTATGTGAACTGGGAAGAGTTAAGTGACTAGAGGTCCTACTGAGGATAGAAGATGACTTCAGACTGTATGAAGCCGTGACAAATAAGGTTTCACACTGTCTGACATGAGTTAAGTGGGAAAGGAGTAAGTTGAAGAAGAGGAAGTTGAGGTACTATAATGAGGATCTCCTCTCCGAGTATGAATAATTATGTTCGGTGCCCATAATTATCCAGCACAGTGTTTCTTTGTATACACCTTCGGATTCCACATTTTTCTAGACAGGTATAAGTTGGGGCAACACCTAACTCGCAATAATGTCGGCTGTGGAATGAATAAATACATATCATCAACATAAGAAGTGTTGTATGTATCACTAATTCCTCCCATACAGATGCCAATTCTATAATTGGAGATGAAATGAGGAAAAAAGTATGGATAGCATGTGCTAACTTAATTTCCAGGTGTTGGAATCTAATAAAACAAGCACTACCCCATCATGAGCCCCTCCATGGTTTTTGGCTTCCTCTTGTCTTCACTACTCGTACACCTGTAGGAATGTAAAATGAGGGTAATTATCATTAGAGGAAGATGAACCCTAAAATGTAGTGAAAAGTCCAATAAGTTCAGCGTTCTGTAAGTGAAGATTCATGTAAATAAAATGTATTTGCCTTGTATTGGTCTCATAAGGTGATTTCATATAAAGTATCTTAGGAGGCAAAATGAGGCAACATCTATCCCCTAGATGTTGTCAGAAAATTATTTTCCTAATGTATAGAGTATAAGGTTGGAACTTGTATGTTTTGAGATAATAATGTAATGATAAACAGACAAATAAATCTGCATTAAGTCATGAGTAATAAAAAGCGAAGTGATGAGTAAATATTTTCCAGGTATTTGCTACTACTGTCCAAGAACACAGGTAACCTAGCCGGCTTACAAAGTTTTCAAGTGTTCTTGGAAGATCTATCCTTGTAATGAAGATGAGTGTCAAAGCTGCATGACAATTTAAAAGCATCATTTTTTAAAAGAATGCAATTGATTTTATTTTTTATTTTCTTTTGGCTACACCAGCACAGCATGTGGTATCTTATAATAGCTCCCTGATCAGGGATCAAACCCACACCCCCTGCATTGGAAACATGGAGTCTTAACCACTGGACCACCAAGAAATCCCTAAAAAGCTTCATTTAACTTCTTTTAATCCTGACTCAAGCAAATTTCTGATCTGAATTTAGCCCTTCTAACCAGAAAAGCTCCTCAGCTGATCAGCTGTTTTAAGTTTTCCTACCTGTCGGTAGGGATATTTTTCACTGAAAATTTACGAGCTAGCATTTTAGATTTTAAATAAGTCCATTGGATGCACTCAAAATGTAATATGTTATAAACATTTAGATTTTTCACATAAATCCCTCCCCTTTCCACCCGTTCCTTTACTCCCCTTCTGTATAAATAGTGGAGAAGAACGGAGCTATCACCTCAGCTAAATGCTGGGAATTTCTCTGAAAATTCTTGCTCTTCTTGGTTCTTGCTTTAAGATTAGTCATTGCAGCCCATCACCTCTTCCATGTGCATCACCATGGATACTGTCTTAGCCCCTCATCAATACTCTCCAACTCTGTCAAGTTCTATCACTTCTTTTGAATCAATTATTGCCTTAAACAGTACTGTGTTAACCCTAACTGACATGGCTAAAGTGACTAAGAAAAAAAAAAAGGAATTTATTGGCTCAAATAACTAAGGATGGTGGGGCTTCCTAGGTGGAGCAGTGGTAAAGAATCTGCTTGCCAATACAGGAGCTGCAAGAGATACAGGTTCGATCCTTGAGTCAGGAAGATCCCCTGGAGAAGGAAATAGCAACCCACCCAGTATTCTTGCCTGGAGAATTCTATGGACAGAGGAGCCTGGTGGGCTACAGTCCCTGGAGTTGTAAAGAGCCAGACATGACATTAGTGAGTAAAAACCAACAACTAAGAATGGTAAGAATGGCTCTGGCCTCAGTTGCAGCTGGGTCTATAGACTCGAGCCTCTTTGGGGGTTTCTTTTTCTGTCCCTCAGCTCTGGTTTTGTTGATATATTGGGTCAATTCTCACCTTGTTGAAGACAGCCCTTCTCTACCCAGCGAAGGTGGTAGACGTGGAATGGCATGGGCAGGTCCTTCCAGGAGCTGCTGCCGGCTGCAGGGGATGCAGTGAGCGAACAGCTTTCAGCTGCCAGCTCCTTTCAGATCTGCCTCAGCTGGGAAGAGCCATCTCACTGTAGATCACACCTTTTCTGTGGTGGCATGCATCTGGGGACAAAGTAAGGCTGGCCAATGGGCTCTTCTTACTCCAGAGCTCCTTGCCAGTTGGGCCAGTGTGTGTGTGTGTGTGTGTGTGTGTGTGTGTGTGTGTGTCTGTGTGTCTGTGTGTCTGTGTGTCTGTGTGTGTGTGTGCGTGTGTGTGTGTATGTGTGCACGCTCAGTTGTGTCTGACTCTTTGCGACCCCATGGACTGAAGCCCACCAGGCTCCTCTGTCCATGAGATTTCCCAGACAAGAATATTGGAGTAGGTTGCCAGTTGGGCCAGGGCTTTGTCAAACCTGCACCACAATTCCACTTCTCCCTCTGCTCAGCAATGGATTTTTTTCATTCCTTCTACAAGGTTGACCCTTAATAACCCCCTGCACCCCAAACGCCATCTCTGTGTTCCTCCAGAGCACCCAACCTATAACAGTGGGGTTTGTGGCCTAAGTGACTGAGATTTCCAGAATCCCAGCTCCATGGTGCCAGGATCAGAGCTCAGCCTGCCCCCTCTAGCTGATTAGAACAATCCTAAGGATGGATTCTGATTGGGCCTACTTGGTTCACATTTCATTTCCTAGGGAAATCACCAGGTCCACAGAGTCAGGAGCTGTGTGACCCCCACCAAGATCACACAGAGTGAGGAAGGGTCCTCTAAAGGAAGGAAAAGTTGAGTCTTGTTATCTTTCATAGATTCAACTGAGGGCTCTTTCTAAAATACAGGTCTAAGTCTGTTTTTCTCTTGTTTAAACGCCTCCAGCTTTCCCCACTGCCTGCTGCTGCTGCTAAGTCACTTCAGTCGTGTCTGACTCTGTGCGACCCCAGAGACGGCAGCCCACCAGGCTCCCCCGTCCTTGGGATTCTCCAGGCAAGAACACTGGAGTGGGTTGCCGTTTCCTTCTCCAATGCATGAAGGTGAAAAGTGAAAGTGAAGTCATTCAGTTGTGTCCAATTCTGAGTGACCCCATGGACTGCAGCCTACCAGGCTCCTCCGTCCATGGGATTTGCCAGGCAAGAGCACTGGAGTGGGGTGCCATTGTCTTCTCCGTTCCCCACTGCCTATAGCAGAATAAAGGTGAAAGACATTCGCAATAGCACAAAACTTTCTAAAGAAAATAGATGCAGCAAAGGGCCGCCCTCATTTTTGTGAGGCATATTACTTAGGAATGCTTTCTGCCTCACACAGGGTTGCATTTAGCATAAAAAGAGAGCTAGAGGAATCCAGTTGCTGCCTTCAGTTCAGCTGCTCCAATGTGTCAGGGCCAGCCGATGTCTTGGCAGTCCTATGGCTTTTCATTTGTGGTTACAACTCTGCTGCCAAGGCTTTAGCCATCATGACCTCACTTAAGGCAGGACAAAGAAGGAAGGAAGGAGACACACCACAGCTTTCCCCAAGCCAGCCCCCCAACACACACACACACTGAAACCCACCAGTTTCTACTAACAGTTTATGGGCCAGAAATGAGTCACATAAAAACTCCTAGCTGCAGGCGAGATGACTGAGAAAGCAAGGCTCTGTAGAAGTCATCAGGGGAGACGTGGCTGAAAGCTAGGTAAAAAGTACAGTGAGAACAGCGCAGGTTTGTGGACACATAGTGAAAATGTTGTGGAATTGTAGATTCCAGAGAGTCAGGGTAACAGAGCAAGAGACCGGAATGAGACAAGGCATGGTGAGCAGTTAGAAAGCTCGAACTTAAGACTGTGGAGTTAGCCAAAGTCATTCATAATGATAAGGTTTAA
The DNA here is from genome assembly GCF_042477335.2 of Ovis canadensis. Taxonomy (NCBI): domain Eukaryota; kingdom Metazoa; phylum Chordata; class Mammalia; order Artiodactyla; family Bovidae; genus Ovis; species Ovis canadensis. Next base: position 36,220,343 of record NC_091250.1, on the reverse strand, counting down.
GATAGGGACTCAGGAGTCAGGGGCTAAGTGGGAGAGCGAATAGAGGGCAGGAAACAAACCAGGAGACATCTCTGACACAACAGGTCTTACAGGCCGTGCAAGTGCTTGCCATGGAGCAATCACTGGAAAATGAAGAATCAACTGACTTCCCAGTTGATATTTACCTGCAATCAGAGATGCAATCTCTGCAAACAGAGATGGAGGCCCTCTTGTCAAACAGTGCTGTCCTCGTTGATGTCCTGCAAGTATGAATGTCACCACGCTCGGGGTCAAATCATAATCCCTCACTTATGTTCTCAGGTTAGCTTAATTATATCCATTTATCTCAGCCAAAAATCTGAGAGTTGTCCTGACTCCTCCTGTTTCTCACAGTCTATATCTTACCAGTCACAAGGATCAGCAATGCTAACTTAGAATTGCGCTTCCCTAATGGCTCAGTGGTAAAGAATCCGCCTGCCAATGCGGGAGACGTGGATAGGAACCCTGGATCAGGAAGATTTCCCGGAGTAGGAAATGGCAGCCCACTCCAGTGTTCTTCCTGGGAAATCCCATGGACAGAGGAGCCTGGCGTGCTACAGCTCTTGGGGTCACAAAAGAGTCAAACAGGACTTAGCAACTAAAACAATAACAATTGAGAATTGTCTTTTTGTTTCTTCTCTTCCTCCAACACCTTAGTCAGATGTGCATCAGTTCTTTTTTTTTTTTTTTTACTTTATTTTACTTTACAATACTGTACTGGTTTTGCCATACATTGACATGAATCCACCACGGGTGTATACAAGCTCCCAATCCTGAATCCCCCTCCCACCTCCCACCCCATATCATCACTCTGGAAACAAATGGGATCTAATTAAAATTAAGAGCTTCTGCACAACAAAGGAAACTATAAGTAAGGTGAAAAGACAGCCTTCTGAATGGGAGAAAACAATAGCAAATGAAGCAACTGACAAACAACTAACCTCAAAAATATACAAGCAACTTATGCAGCTCAACTCCAGAAAAATAAACGACCCAATCAAAAAATGGGCCAAAGAATTAAATAGGCATTTCTCCAAAGAAGACATATGGATGGCTAACAAACACATGAAAAGATGCTCAACATCACTCATTATCAGAGAAATGCAAATCAAGACCACAATGAGGTACCACTTCACACCAGTCAGAATGGCTGCGATCCAATAGTCTACAAGGAATAAATGCTGGAGAGGGTGTGGAGAAAAGGGAAACCTCTTACACTGTTGGTGGGAATGCAAACTAGTACAGCCACTATGGAGAACAGTGTGGAGATTCCTTAAAAAATTGCAAATAGAACTGCCTTGTGACCCAGCAATCCCACTTCTGGGCATGCACACCGAGGAAACCAGAATAGGAAGAGACACATGTACCCCAATGTTCATCGCAGCACTGTTTATAATAGCCAGGACATGGAAACAACCTAGATGTCCATCAGCAGATGAATGGATAAGAAAGCTGTGGTACATATACACAATGGAGTATTATTCAGGCATTAAAAAGAATTCATTTGAATCAGTTCTAATGAGATGGATGAAACTGGAGCCTATTATACAGAGTGAAGTAAGCCAGAAAGAAAAACACCAATACAGTATACTGACACATACATACGGAATTTAGAAAGATGGTAATGATGACCCTGTATGAGAGACAGCAAAAGAGACACAGATGTATAGAATGGACTTTTGGTCTCTGAGGGAGAGGGAGAGGGTGGGATGATTTGGGAGAATGGCATTGAAACATGTATACTATCATGTAAGAAACGAATCTCCAGTCTATGTGCATCAGTTCTTAAGCAGGCTTTCGCAGTAGTCTTCAAAATTATCTCTCTTTGTAGAAATATTTTTCTTTTTAAAATTAAAAGTTTCTCAAATCTCAAAAGTAATATGTTAACCTCAATCTATGAATCTAGGGGAAGTTGTACAAAGTACCATTTCTTCTTCATACCATCTGGGTAAACTGGTACCCATCTTTCTCATCTTTCATATGGTTGACAACATACATAACTAGTCACTTAACAAAGATTATTTTTACTGCTCTTTTACAAAATGGGATGGGTCCATATGCTTTGCATACTAATGTAGAGGTTCCTTAGGCCAATATCGAAAACACTGATGGATCTCAGTAATGTATGGATTATGTTTCAGTTAATTTGGAACTCTTGCCTATCAGAGTAGTTATCACTCTTTATAATCATGTACTTAATTGCCTGTTAGATTTTTAGCATTGGGAGGACAGAGGCATGACAATCTTGTTCACTGATATGCTCCTACTACCTGGAGCAAGATTTAGCGTCAAAAGCATTTTGAATGAATGCCCAGACAAACAGCAAGAGCGAATAATGTGTCACTAAAACGAGAGCTGATATTTATTGAGAATGTACTATGAGCCAGTGGTATGAGGAGCGGTTATGTGCTTATAGCCATTACCTCTTTCACTACTCAAAACCTAGGAAGTCAGTGCTATTACTAGTTCACTCTATCACCGAGGGAATTGAACCATAGAGAAATTGTCCCTGGCCCGGATGTCATGACTACTAGGCAAAGGATCCCATGTTCTTCGTACTGGACTCTCCTGTTCGCAGTCGTGTTCAACTCTTTGCCACCGATGGACTGTCTTCTGCCAGGTTCCTCTGTCCATGGAATTTTCCAGGCAAGAACACTGAAGTAGGTTGCTGTTTCCCTCTCCCCCATGTTCTTAGTAACTGTGAAATTAATAAGTGAATTACCTTTTAAAAGTTTTGAGCATACATCAAAATTTTCCTAAAATACACATTTGTCTCTCTCTTGCATTGTGGCTCAAAAGGGCATTTTAATCGATCAAGGAGGAAGTCATTCCTGCAGCCTCTCTTCTCTCAATTGTGGTCAATAGGGAGTAACCTTACTGATCAATGCTTCATAGTTAGGACTTTAGTTTATATGAAATATTTCTTTTCTAACATGAGATTTTAAATGGGAATTTTTAAATCTGTTTAACAGCTCAAGTAACTAGTGTTAATATATTTGCTGCAGTAAACCCTATTTTCATCTACTAAACATATTTTCATTCTAATCTGTGTATTGCTGCTGCTGCTGCTGCTGCTGCTAAGTCGCTTCAGTTGTGTCCAACTCTGTGCGACCCCATAGACGGCAGCCCACCAGGCTCCCCCATCCCTGGAATTCTCAAGGCAAGAATACTGGAGTGGGTTGCCATTTCCTTCTCCAACACATGAAAGTGAAAAGTGAAAGTGAATTCGCTCAGTTGTGTCTGACTCTTTGCAACCCCATGGACTGCAGCCTACTAGACTCCTCCATCCATGGGATTTTCCAGGCCAGAGTACTGGAGTGGGGTGCCATTGCCCTCTCCGCATCTGTGTATTATGTATGATTTATTCATTAAATGGGCTTCTCCAGTGGCTCAGCTGGTAAAGAAACCACTTACCAATACAAAAGACATAAGAAAAGTGGATTCAATCACTGGGTCAGGAAGATCCCCTGGAGAAGGAAAATGGCAACCCACTCCAGTATTCTTGCCTGGAAAATTCCATGGACAGAGGCACTGGGGAGGCTACAGTCCATGGGGTCACAGAGTCAGACATAACTGAGCACACACACATGCATGTATTCTATTAAGCATATTTGCTCTAAGGTTGAAGCAGCAATGACAGGGTATCCAAAATATTCTTAAATATTATACAATTGCAACCCCCTCTTTCGTTTCCAATATGAATTAGCATGAAGAATGCTTTGTTTTCTTGGCTGTTTGAAGTGAAGGTAGAGTTTCAGATCTCCTGGCAGCATTTATTAACACTAAGTGGTCCCTGAACTTCCATTTAGAGAAACGGGGTATGCAGGGCTGTGCAATGCTGGACTAGAGACATTTCTTTTTGCCAGTTTGTATGGAAAAAAATGAGATGGAAAATTAGGCATTTGGTCAGGGGATTAAGAATTTTGAAAACAGGGATTAAGTGGAAATTGAATCGTTTCTCCGTGTGACGTGTAATATAAATCCCCTGTGCAGAAAAGAGTTAATACAGGAGACCCTGTTTCTGTGCTTTGAAAGTTCTGCTTGCAAGATTTTGCAAGGTTGACCCTTGATTGGTATCTGAAATGCTGGATTTCAGGGAAGCAGGGAGAACCATTCCCAGAATTAAGGAGAGAGGCCCATTGTGCCTAAAAGTGTGCAGACAATACAGTTTTTCCTGAAAACCTGCTTTCCTTCCGGGAGTTTGGGATTTGGGTGCCAGGCAGAGTACCTATGTGGCGAGCCTCCAATAAAAACCCTGGGCACTTAACAAGCTTAACAAGCTTCCTTGGTTAGCAACAATTAGCAATGAGTTGTCACAACTCATTGTCAGGGGAATTAAGTGCATCTTGCACCAATCCACTGGGAGAAGACCTTTCAAAATTTATGCCTGACTTCGCTCAAACTCCATTCTATATGCCTTTTCCCTTTGCTGATTGGGTTTTGTAGCCTTTTATTGTAATATATCATAGCTGTGAATATGAGTATATACTGAATCTTGTGAGTTCTCCTAGCAAATCACCAAACCTGAGGGTGATCTTGGAGATGTTCAACATAGCATCTTATGCACCATGAGTCAAACTCTTCAGTTAATCACACGTCTATCGAATTTTCACTGTGTACCCAAATGGACTTCCCAGTGGCTCAGTAGTAAAGAATCCACCTGCCAATTAATGCAGGAGATGTGGCTCCGATCCCTGGATTGGGAAGATCTCCTGGAGAAAGAAATGGCAACCCGCTCCAGTATTCTTGCTTCATAAATCACCTAGACAGAGCTGCCTAGTGGGTTATAGTCCATGGGGTCACAAAAGAGCAACTTTTGCACTATTCAGCAACTAAAAACAACCACCCAAGTAGCTTTAAAACATTGGGAACATAAGAATGAGTAAGGTGTATCCCCTATTAAGAGGCCTTCGTCCAGGGGTGCGGTTCTCACCCAAGGTTGATTTTGTCTCCCAGGGGACATTTAGCAAAACTGGAGACATTTTTGATTGTCACCACTGGGACAGTGCTATTGGCATCAAGTGGGTAGAAGCCAGTGAAGTTGCTAAACAGCCTATAGAATAAATGGAACAGCTCTCCCCACCCCAATAAAGACTTATGCAGGCCAAAATGTCAACATGCCAAGGCTGAGAATCCCTGACCTAGTGGGAGAAACAGACACCTAAACAGATAATTGAAATGGAATGTGAAAGCTGTCTGTTGGCTCCTTCCCTTGCAGGAGTCTTGTCTTCTGCCCTAGTTTAGCCTTTCACTCCCACAACTGGGGCACCCACCTGCCACCTTTTCACTTACCCCCTCACAACCTCATATTTCTCGTGATGAGTTTAAATTCCTCAGACAATTTCTATAATCATTCCCTCTCCTACCCACCCTACTCCCATATATCTATCTCCCTGTGCAGGCCTCATTTGGCCAACCACAACACTATTAAATCCAAGTCTGCACACCTACCCCAGACCCACAACACAGATGGGTTTGATGGTTTCACTTCAAATTCATGACCACTAACCATCAAGTGAGCCTGAAAGTTGCCAAAGTGGTCCATCTAGTCAAAGCTATGATTTTTCCAGCAGTCATGTATGGATGTGACAGTTGAACTATAAAGAAAGCTGAACGCTGAAGAATTAATTAACGCTTTTGAACTGTGATGTTGGAGAAGACTTTTGAGAGTCCCCTTGGACCTCAAGGAGATCCCACCAGTCAATCCTAAAGATTCATTGGAAGGACTGATGCTGAAGCTGAAACTCCAATATTTTGGCCACTTGATGCAAAGAACTGACTCATTGGAAAAGACCCTGATGCTGGAAAAGATTGAAGGCAGAAGGAGAAGGGGACGACAGATGGTTGGGTGGCATCACTACCTCGATGGACATGAGTTTGACTAAGCTCCGGGAGTTGGTGATGGACAGGGAGGCCTGGCATGCTGCAGTCCATGGGGTCGCAAAGAGTCAGACACAACCGAGCGACTGAACTGAACTGAACTATCCTTCACTCAGTGATTTCATACCTTGTCCTCTCTCCTCACATTTCCTGTACCTCCTACTCCTTTGTTACTTTCAAGATACTCGGGCTGTTTCCAGTGTGACACTGGAGAAAATGAAAACAGTCAGTACTTCCTCAAGCACTCACAGTCACAGCTACCTATGTACAGACAACTGGCCCCAAGTCCTCTGCCTTCCTGCTGTTATGAAGGATGAACTCCATTTGTCAACCAGTCCCAACCCGCTCACCTGCTCACGGACATCACTCTACCAACTCCTTCCATTTTCTCCTGCACCATCATTTTCTCCTCTCTATTGCAGGTTTCCTGTCAACAGAAGAATATGCTATTAGCTTCCGCATCTTAGAAACCTTCCTCTCCTGATCCCAGCTTTTCCTCTATCACTGCCCCATTTCTCGCCTCCCCTTCATAGAAAAAACTCTCAGAATAGTTGTATGTATTTGCTGCTTTGAATTTGCCTCCTTCTCAGTTCAGGTTTCTACCAGCATTACTCTTCCCAATCTGCTCTTGTCATCCACGCACCACCCTGAGATGGCAAGTCACCATCTCCTAAGTCAGAGGCAGTAGGGGAACCCAGTGCTCTCCCTGAACTCCAGGGCTGTGCTGAGGTCCCAGTTCTCTGTGAACCCGATTCCACTATTCCGATTTCTTTCACCAACATCATAGTCCCTCTAAGCTCTCTGACTCACCTCCTCATGCTAACTGCTTTGTTCTCTGAGTGGCTCTAAACTCAATTTCAACGAAAAATAATTCAGTTGGCCAACTCATAGTTTCAAGCCAAGCTTCATCATAAACAATCTACCAGGCTATGGATTGGCTGATTAGGTTCAGGTATACATTGGTCACATATACACAAAAATAGCCCATTATTGCTTCTCTGAGTTGACAGCTGACGGACAGGGAGTGTTCACAGGAGCACTAGGCATTAAAGACAATGTACTGTAGCCAGTGTAAATTTCTAATCACTTCTCCCTAACGGCATGGATCACACACTGCCTTAAAATATAATAATCCTTGCACATTACATGTAGCATTCTCTAGATTTAAATCCTTACATTCAAAGACAATGCCTAATTATCTCCATATTTTTCAAGCATTAGACTGTGTTCTCAGCTTGATAAAGCCACATTAGGGTAGTATAAAAGGAATATTTACACTTAGGATTTTGGGCCTGGAGTATATTTTCCCAATTCTCACCATGCTTCATTCTGTCCCTATGACTGTCTCTTCTGCTGCTAATTCTTCCTAGCTGTATGCTAGACCATAAACTCTGGGTGGGAAATACAGCAGCGTCCTTATATCTACTGCTCTATCTCGAGAACCTTGCTCCTCAGCCTAGCCCATAATAGGTGACTGGAAAATGTTAACTGAATAAGTAGTAACTGAGACTTGGTCCTAGATCAGTCCCTTTGGCTCCAATTTTATGACTTCCTGGCTAGCCCCTTGTCTCATGTGCTTAGTCACTCAGTCGTGTCCAACTCTTTGCGACCCCACAGACTGTAGCCCACCAGGCTCCTCTGTCCATGGGGATTCTCCGGGCAAGTAGACTGAAGAGGGTTGCCTTTCCCTTCTCCAGGGGATCTTCCCAACCCTGGGATTGAACCCAGGTCTCCAGCATTGCAGGCAGTTCTTTACCAGCTGAGCTACCAGGGAAGCCTCTTCTGCAATATCTTTGCCTACTCATTTTACTCCTGCCCACCCTCATTCAAAAGCCTCTCACCGAGTCTGTGACAGGAATCCTGGCAAGGGACTGTACACCGAACAAAAAGGTGGATATGGAATGCATTGGTAGCAAACAAATCATCTTCCTGGAAATGTAACCTACCACCTTACTGGCCAGTGCTATTGACATGGCTCTCAACTTTTCCTTGGCACTTCATCACAGTATACAATAGGAAAAAATGAAGATCATTCAATAATAATATAAATGTTACTATCAATAAAGATAAGAGCTACATTAGAGCCAGTTTACATATCTTTCATAGGACTGGGAAATTTTAATATGCTTCTCCATTCAGGTACTTATTGTTCAGGGAGGGATTTAGGGTTTATATGATCTCGATCATTTTTTTCTTTTACCTCTTACTACCCATATTTTGGACATTTCACAGATCATTAGCATGCCTAATAGAGGAAGAAAAATATAAATAGAAAAGGAACTAAAATTAAAATGTATTGACTGGGTTGTACACCCATAACTCTGATATTAAGAAAGAGAGAGAGAGAGATGGGTAGGTAAAAACTGGCAGAAGGGGTAGGAGACTAAAATCAGCAATTAAAAATGAAGTGTGAGAACTGACTATGGAATTCCTTTATGAAGAATAGTCTTATTTTCCATTAGAATACACCCTGGGAAACCAGCTATAGTATTCTCTATATGGTAGGTCAATTTTTCTGGCAAAGGAGAATCATATAATCTCAGTGTGAGACATTTCACACGTGAGGGAGAATCTGGACTGGGGGGAAATGTGATGGAAATGAGCTAGAAGAGTGAATTACACACATGTTTGAGTTGAATCTGCTCCTGGCAAGCTGTAAATTACGAGACAGTCATTTATAAGAGAGTCCATAATTGCTAGAGGAATTTCTGTGTTAATCATCAGGAGACAGATTCAATAAAATAAAAAATCAGCACCAGCTTATGTTGGGTTCTCTCTCCTTTCCCTAGTCAGTTATTGGCTGTTCTCTGTTGATGACTGAGGAATGACGGCACCTTAATTAGCTATTTTTCCTTGAAGAAAATCACATTGCTTTGATTTAAGCACACCCAGACAAGCTATCCAGGAAGTCAGTGGCTACAGATCTACAAGTCTGTAGATTTCAGAGGATCCCAAAGCCAGTTCCTGTGGTTCAAATAAAATGGCAATATAAGACAGAATTGTAGCCCTTATCTGAGAAGATTAAATTCTGTTTTAATGCAAAACACCTTTTTTTGACTCCACAATTACTATATTAGACTAGGCCCTCATGTCAAAAATTCAATAAAATTAATTGTATATATATGAAGCATAAACTTGCCTGAATCATACGTATATGAAGAATGATAAATATCATTCAAGTAGAAAGAATAGTCATAAATTTAATACAAATCAGCTGTTAGGCATGTTAATTTTCTCTTCTTCCTAGTTCAGTGAACTATTTCTATATTCTTATTTTTTGTGAATTAAAATAAAATTTTATTTATAAAATAAACTGGCTTTCTTGGGGTAAGAGGAGTAAGTTATTGAATAGTCCCTCAAAGGGCAGAATAGGCCACTGTGAGTCATAATTATTTGAGATGATTTTTTAAATAATTATACAGCAAAAGTAAAGAAGCCAAAGATTGGCATTTTTTTCTTTTTTCTTGTTTATTAGCCATTATAACTGAATTACCTGGGTTGCTTCTGTGCGACCCCATAGATGGCAGCCCACCAGGCTCCCCCGTCCCTGGGATTCTCCAGGCAAGAACACTGGGATGGGTTGCCATTTCCTTCTCCAATGCATGAAAGTAAAAGTGAAATTGAAAGTGAAGTCGCTCAGTCATGTCCGACTTAGCGACCCCATGGACTGCACCTACCAGGCTCCTCCGTCCATGGGATTTGCCAGGCAAGAGTACTGGAGTGGGGTGCCATTGCCTTTGTTAGCTATCAGCTTTTCAATCATTTTATTGGTCTTCCTTTCTTATGATAAAACCATCTATTTCCTTGAGTTCTAATTTTGAATTTCTGTATTTCTCTCCAACGTAGTTTAATTCTGTTTTTACCCATTCATATGAGTAAGGTCATCATAATAAGCACTGTGAGGAAATAACCAAGTTGATTTAAACAAACAGCTTTCCCCTACTGAAAGAGTTTTACATCCTAAGAGGAATAAATCATGGCTACTTAACTAGGAAACAAGATAGAAATACTCAGAGAGGAGTAGTATAAAGGGCTAAGAGAATTTAGAAAACAGAAGTAATGGATCCAGGGTAGAGAAATTAAGGCAGGCATCGCAGAGAAAATTCTGTGATGGGCCTTTATCTGTATCTGTGTTAGGCCTTTAAGGGCAAATATTGTTTATATATGCTGGGACACAAAATCGGGCAGACATAACTCTATGAGATGACTAAATTTAGTAACTGAGAGAAATTTGTGTTTCTCCTCTCTGTCATCTGGGGAAGCAAGGTGTGGTTCATTCAATGGTGAGCTTGATACCCAGCAGTCCCCCTGCCGCAATAGCACAGGCAGGAACGGACTCCTAGGAACTGTTTCTCACCACATGAGTGACACAAAATGCACCTCTCCATCTTGACTCGGACGGGAGCACACTGATGGGCCCCTAAACAAATGGGTTGCACAGCAGGACCTCTGATCTAAAAAGAGACTACACCTTGCATTTCATTCATGGTAGGGATTGGAAAATGAGAATTTAGCCTTTTCTTTCCTTTTTTTAATCATAGAATTATCTTTTAATTTTTAAACTTTGCCTTCTGAGCGACATGTAATAGTTGCTAAAGACTGTTGGGAAAATAAGGAAGAAATGATGGCCACAAAAGGTAGGAGAGGTATTTTTTAAAATTTTAAAGTGGTTAGTAGTGTCTAGCAACTTGATTACCTATAGCTTGGGCTCATCTGGTGGCTCAGACAGTAAAGAATCTGCCTGCAATTGGCAAGACTCAGGTTCAATCCCTGGGCGAGAAGATCCCCTGGAGAAAGGAATGGCAACCCGCTCCAGTATTCTTACTGGGAAATCCCATGGACAGAGGAGCCTGGTGGGCTATAGTCCATGGGGTCACAAAGAGTCTGACAATTTCTTTCACTTTGAGTTCCCACTATTCACCAGTAAGATGGCAGTGATGTAGATGAGAATACTTCTGTCATTCTTTCCAATGATGATCTGAAGCCCAGAAGCCCTAAAGAAAAAAATTGACACGAAACACTTTAATATAAAGAGACACTACAAACGTAAAAGACAGTACAAACTAGAAAATATTTTCAATATATATGGTAAAGGATGAATACCACTTTATATAGAAAGTTCTGACAAATCAATTTCTTTTAAAATAACTACCCACCATTAAGTATATGAAACTATTCCCAACCTCACTGATAATCAATTCAATTTAAACAAGAAATAAATTTTACTTATAAGATAGGCCAAGATTTAAAAGAAAACTAATATCCAGTCTTGGTGAAATTAGCATAATCATACACTTTCGTGGAAATATAAATTGCTACAACATTTTAACAAGCTACTTAGCGTATTCCTCAAAATTAACATGCACAATCGCTTTGACTCAGGAATTCTATGAATTTATCCTACAGAAATACAGGAACATAAGAAGCATACATGCATGATCACTTTAACAGTGGTTGTCACAGCAAAAAAAAAGAAAAGAAGCAACCTAAAAATTTGTCCATAGGCACTGATTAGATAAATCATCACAAATTTTTACAACAAGCATGTATCCATTTTGTAATCTCAAGAAAAAATTTTAAAGTATGGTTGGGTGGTAAAAAAAAAATTGCTTAAAATGTTCACTTTAAAAATTAACTTTTTAAATCATAAATCACAAAAATATGTCAAGTAAAAGGTGAAAGCATCACTCAGCCCCAACCCCACTCCCATTCCCCAAAGTTGGCACTATTAACAATCAGTATGCATCCTTTGAGGAATGTGTCTGTGTATATTTTAAAGCCATGACCAGCTCTTCTTTTATTAAACCAAGATGCAGTTAAATATTAGTTTTTAAATCTCATAATAATATACAAAGTAAACAGCACCAAAATGTTACTTCCCAAGTCTACAGTTTCCCAAAAAACTGAAATCCCCAGAGCCATTGTGCAGCTCTGCCTTCTACAGAGGAGTTTAATTTCTACACTTCCCTTGCAACATATTAAATGTCACAGACAACAGAGGCAATGAAGCTTCTCTGAGCCTTAACCATTTTCTCCCAAACTTCCTGATTCTCACCTCACGTATTATAAATGATTTGTTTCCTATTTTAGACCAATGTTTCATAATTTCCATCACCTTTTCTTCCCCAGTTCTTTTTCTTTCTCCACAGCCTTCCCCTTTCTCTTTAAAATCCAAACGGTTCTTTGGCCCATTTTTTGATTGGGTCATTTATTTTTCTGAAATTGAGCTGCATAAGTTCTTGTATATTTTTGAGATTACTTGTCAGTTGCTTCATTTGCTATTATTTTCTCCCATTCAGAAGGCTGTCTTTTCACCTTACTTATAGTTTCCTTTGTTGTGCAGAAGCTCTTAATTTTAATTAGATCCCATTTGTTGTTAAAGAGATTGTCTTTAATCCATTGTATATTCTTGCCTCCTTTGTCGAAGATAAGGTGTCCATAGGTGTGTGGGTTTCTCCAAAGAAGACATACGGATGGCTAACAAACACATGAAAAGATGCTCAGCATCACTCATTATCAGAGAAATGCAAATCAAAACCACAATGAGGTGCCATTTCACACCAGTCAGAATGGCTGTGATCTAAAAGTCCACAAGCAATAAATGCTGGAGAGGGTGTGGAGAAAAGGGAACCCTCTTACACTGTCGGTGGGAATGCAAACTAGTATAGCCACTATAGAGAACAGTGTGGAGATTCCTTAAAAAACTACAAATAGAACTGCCTTATGACCCAGCAATCCCACTGCTGCGCATACACACCGAGGAAACCAGAATTGAAAGAGACACGTGTACCCCAATGTTCATCGCAGCTCTGTTTATAATAGCCAGGACATGGAAGCAACCTAGATGTCCATCAGCAGATGAATGGATAAGAAAGCTGTGGTACATATACACAATGGAGTATTATTCAGCCATTAAAAAAAATTCATTTGAATCAGTTCTACTGAGGTGGATGAAACTGGAGCCGATTATACAGAGTGAAGTAAGCCAGAAAGAAAAACACCAATACACTATACTAACACATATATATATGGAATTTAGAAAGATGGTAATGATAACCCTGTATGTGAGACAGCAAAAGAGACACAGATGTAAAGAACAGACTTTTGGACTCTGTGGGAGAGGGAGAGGGTGGGATGATTTGGGAGAATGGCACTGAAACATGTATACTATCATGTAAGAAATGAATCGCTAGTCTAGGTTCGATACAGGATACAGGATGCTTGGGGCTGGTGCACGGGGATGACCCAGAGAGATTATATGGGGAGGGAGGTGAGAGGGGGGTTCAGGGTTGGGAACTCATGTACACCTGTGGTGGATTCATATCAATGTATGGCAAAACCAATACAGTATTATAAAGTAAAAAATTAAAATGTTAAAATAAATAAATAAATAAACCAGGAAAAAAAAATCCAAACGGTTATTTAAGCTGTTTAAATTCAACAAACATTTAAGCAATGGTGGAACAATCGCTCTAAAGTGTTTAGATGCCTGGCTGACCCACAATTTCCATTTAAGCCAGAAAGTCGCTGGAATTAGTTCAATTGATTATTTTTTTCTGAGTTGATCTGTCTTCATTCCCTGCCTTGGGGGACTCTTCTTCCGCCTTCCTCCTCCTTTCTGTTCACTGCTCCCTCTTCCCCGTCACTCCCTTCCTCTCCTTTTTTTGTTCCTTTCCACCACTCCTGCCCCTCCTATCACACCCACTCTACCTTCTCTTTCCTTAATGTTTCACCTACAATATGTGTTAAAACAAAACTTAAGGATTGCTCCTAGAAGTAAAACATGATGTAAACCATGGTTTCTCCTATAGGCTCTAGCAAGAGAAGATCATGAGCACAACTGTTCCTCATCATCCGGCGACAGCCTAGCCCAGAACAAGGGGAACATAGTAACTAGAGGGGGAAAATGGTCTTTCATTTGCAGAACTTAAGCTTGTGTGTCTTGCCTTCTGCATACAGGAACCTCTTCACTTTGATCATTATCTTCTATTAAATTTTTTGAGACATCCTGTTGCTTTCAGTTATACCATCACTGTCTCATTATTTATAACTCCTTGTCCCTAGGCACATGTTACCTCTCTAGTTATTTGCATCTAATTGTTACCCTCAACTCACTTCTGCTTTCACCCATGCCTTTGGGAATGCAATAGCAAAATACACAATCAAGATGCTGACCCTTCAATTTGTTGAAAGACACTGCAAAGTTCTAACATACCTCCTAATGAGGTAATGTTTTTTTAAATTGCTTTACCATAACACACGAAGAGGTGAGACAGGATGGGAAGATTGTGACAGACTTATCTAGGACTGTGAAACATTAGAGATTTACATGCTGGTTCTTAATAATCAAAAGTCCAAAAAGTCAAGTCTACTTTTGAGACACTATACTTGCAGCTTTGTAAAAGGAACATAGGAGATGTTGTGAAGAGAGATGTTATTTCAGCTTCCCTGGTGGCTCAGATGGTAAAGCATCTGCCTGCAATGCAGGAGACCTGGGTTTGATCCCTGGGTTGGGAAGATTCCCCTGGAGAAGGAAATGGCAACCCACTCCAGCATTCTTGCCTGGAAAATCCCATGGTCAGAGGAGCCTGATAGGTTACAGTCTATGGGGTCACAAAGAGTCAGACACGACTAAGTGACTTCACTTTTACTTTCTTTAAAATATGAAATTTACTAAGAGAACCACTGGGTTTCCCGGGTAGTGCTAGTGGCAAAGAACCCTCCTGCCAAGTCAGGAAGTGTAAGAGATGGACGTGGGTTCGATCTCTGGGTCGGGAAGATCCCCTGGAGAAGTGCATGGCAACCCACTCCAGTATTCTTGCCTGGAGAATCCTAGGGACAGAGGAGCCTGGTGAGCTATAGTCCACAGAGTCAGGACATGACTGAAGTGACTTAGCGTGCACACAAAAGAAACGCCACTGTCTTAACTGATTATTTTCACCTCTTGAATCATTCTCATTCACCCTCTTCATTTTAGAAAAATCTGTCTAATATTATTGTAATCTCTTCTCTAGGGCTTCCCAGGTGGCACTACTGCTAAAGAATCTGCCTGCCAGTGCAAGGGATGCAAGAGACTCAGTTTCCATCCTTGGGTGGGGAAGATGCTCTGGAGCAAGAAATGGCAACCCACTCCAGTATTCTTGCCTGAGAAATCCCATGGACAGAGGAGCCAGCTGGGCTACAGTCCATGGGGCCACGAAGAGTCAGACACGACTGAACGACCAAGCACACACTGTCTCTTCTCTGAAGTCTAAATCCTTTAGCGCGGCATCAGTCTACGCATGTACTCTTCCCTCCCTCCTGCCGTTTTCCCACCCGGTATCGATTCCATTACCGTAGTGACTTCTCAGTACTCCCTGATATAATTCTCTATTAGAGCCCAGCCACCCGCTTGGTCCAGAATCCCTTCCCCACTCTCCAGCATGACTGCTTTCCTCTGCCAGCATCCTCTTCTCCGCTCCAGAGTCTCCACTCCGTGAAAGTGCCTGACCCCTGGGCAAACACAGGCACTCCTTTCTCTATTCCTTTGGTCTTCACACATACCTCCATGAGAGTTTCTGTGTATATCGTTATATATTTACACATACTATTTTGAAATTTTGGTTTAGTATGTCCAGCTCCTCATTATATTGTACTTTTCTGCCATTGAAAAACCATATCCTTTTTCTCCATGACCTCAGCATTTAGAGTACACATCTGGCATTTGGAAGGTGTCTATATCAGTGACATTCCTTGCTTGTAGGTCATTAAAACCAACTACAGCTAAGTTAGAAAATAAATATAGTAATAAAAATATTGGATGAATTAGAGAATCGAGAAGAGGGCTAGATAGAGAAACAGGCTCAGAAAACAGACAGGAACCAAAGGATTCAGGGCAGCAGAACCAAGACTAACGTCACGCCACGAGGATAATTACCTTGTTGCCGCTGGTAGGTGCCTCTGTCCTCACTGGGCATCACTGTTGTGAATCTGTGGTGCTGCCACCACTGGACCCTCAACACTTTTAAATGACTTATTTAAAAACAATGTATTTACTTATTTTCACTGCCTCTGCATTCAAATTCTGAGTACAAGCATCTGGATGGCTGAGCCTGGTTCAGCAACCTGCATCTCAGCTTGTCGCTAGTAGTAATCAGTTCAGTTCAGTCGCTCAGTCATATCCGACTCTGCGACCCGATGGACTACAGCATGCGAGCCTTTATAGGCAGGGTGAAGAGAAGTAAACTATATATTCTCCCAATCTACCCAATGGGCAATTCCCTCACGCAAGAAGAAAAGTTATACAGAGTAGCCAAAAAAAATTACAAATGCTCCCAAGAGTTACATGTTATCATGCTGTAACTATGAACTACAGCAATGAGCAGAATACATTTTAGGTGTATTTAATGATTTTGAATCCAACTTCAAGGATAATGGGATGAGGTTTATTCCTTTTGCTTATTACAGACCCATGTAAGAGGAAAATAAAATTTCATATTTTTTGAGCTTTTTAAAAAAGCCTGAACTGTCAAAAGACTTCCTAAGAAGTGAGACGGCAAGTAGAAATCTAACCAATGTGATAGATTATTAGCCCAACTCTACTATTGACTATATCAAAGAAATCACATACTTATGAAGCAATAATTAATCAGAATTTTGAAAATAGGCAATCCTACAATGATAGCTGGAGACTGTAATATAACCCTTTCAGCAATTGATAGCTTAAGCAAAATTAATAAATAGTAAGGATATAGAAGAATTATATAACACAATTAATGAATATTTGCATTTATAAAACACTACATTCAATACCTGAAAAAATATATATAGTATTTAACTACACAAGAGACATTTACTGAAATAGACTCTATTCTGGTAAATAAAGCAAGTGACAATTTTCAATGCCCTGAAATTGTGCAGAATATGCTCTCTTATCACTGTGAAAATTTACTAATAAATAATAACGAAAAGGGAAGTAAAAAATTTGTAACTATTTGGAAATTAAGCATCACATTTTAAAGAACTTATAATTTGAAGAAGAAATCATAGGGAAGTCAGGAAATAATTGAATTGGATAAAAATAAAATGTAATAAAACTTATGGAATGCAACTACTATAGTACCTAAACAAGAAATTTCTAAAATTTAAATCAGAAGAGGGTTTAAAAGGGGGCTTTCACCTCAAGAAACAAGAATAATATCAAATCCAAACAAAGTGGAAAGAACATAATTTTTTTAAGTAGAAATGAAAAAAAGAAGATAGGAAGAATTCAGAAAATCAACACAGATGTAGCAGGTATTTGAAAAAAAAACAATTACATTAACAAGTCCATTCTCTACGTCTGCATCTCCAGTCCATCCCTGTAAATAGGTTTATCAGTACCATTTTTCTAGATTCCATATATATACATTCATATATGATATTTGTTTTTCTCTTTCTGACATACTTCACTCTGTAGGAAAAGGAGAGAGTGGGACGAATGGGGAAAGTAGCATTGACATATATACACAGCCATATGTAAAACAGCTGGTGAGAAGAGAGCTTGCTACGCAGCGCAAGGAGCCCAATCTGGGGCTTTGCGATGGTCTATGGTGTGGGATGGAGCAGGGGAAGGAAGCTCAGGAGGGAAAGCATATACGTATCATTATGGCTGCTTCAAGCTGTTGTACATCAGAAACCAACACAACATTGTAGAGCAATTTTCCTCCAATAAAAAAAAAATTAAGAAAATAAATTAAATAATAAGTTAATAAAGGGTAAGGGTAGCTGGTGACACTATTGACATCAATCAGCCAAGTGATTTGATCTGCTTTGGTTTTTAGTGTCTTTTCCGTGCTAGCAGCTCTCTGGCAGGAGTTAATAAGTAATATGAAGATCTTTAACCTTTGTGCCTATTTGTATATACCCATCCATATGCTTCCACCCCATATCTTTTGGTCTCTGACCATCCATTCTTCTTACAGGCTGACTGCCCATAGGTTCATATACTCTTTTATCTGACGTAGATGACCAGATGTATCACACAGAGTTCTGTCTAAATGGAGATTTTCTCTCACCACTGTCATTCATAGACACTGAATGTGGCTGTAGTGAACTTGTTGTCCATTTTTGACAGGCACCAACATACCAAACTGGCCCATTCATAAACCAAGCTTGGACTTTGTTTTCCTCAATTATCTTACTGTAACTAGCTCAGTTCAGTTCAGCCACTCAGTCATGTCCGACTCTTTGTGACCCCATGAATCGCAGCACGCCAGGCCTCCCTGTCCATCACCAACTCCCGGAGTTCACTCAGACTCACGTCTATCGAGTCAGTGACGCCATCCAGCAATCTCATCCTCTGTTGTCCCCTTCTTCTCCTGCCCCGAATCCCTCCCAGCATCAGAGTCTTTCCCAATGAGTCAATTCTTCGCATAATGTGGCCAAAGTACTGGAGTTTCAGCTTTAGCATCATTCCTTCCAAAGAAATCCCAGGGCTGATCTCCTTCAGAATGGATTGGTTGGATCTCCTTGCAATCCAAGGGACTCTCAAGAGTCTTCTCCAACACCACATTTCAAAACAACAATTCTTTGGTGCTCAGCTTTCTTCACAATCCAACTCTCACATCCATACATGACCACTGGAAAAACCATAACCTTGACTAGATGGACCTTTGTTGGCAAAGTAATGTCTTTGCTTTTCAATATGCTATCTAGGTTGGTCATAATTTTTCTTCCAAGGAGTAATCATCTTTTAATTTCATGGCTGCAATCACCATCTGCAGTGATTTTGGAGCCCCAAAAAATAAAGTCTGACACTATTTCCACTGTTTCCCATCTATTTCCCATGAAGTGATGGGACCGGATGCCATGATCTTCGTTTTCTGAATGTTGAGCTTTAAGCCAACTTGTTCACTCTCCTCTTTCACTTTCATCAAGAGGCTTTTTAGTTCCTCTTCACTTTCTGTCATAAGGGTGGTGTCATCTGCATATCTGAGGTTATTGATGTTTCTCCCGGCAATCTTGATTCCAGCTTGTGCTTCTGCCAGTCCAGCGTTTCTCATGATGTACTCTGCATAGAAGTTAAATAAGCAGGGTGACAATATACAGCCTTGACATACTCCTTTTCCTATTTGGAGCCAGTCTATTGTTCCATGTCCAGTTCTAACTGTTGCTTCCTGACTTGCATATAGGTTTCTCAAGAGGCAGGTCAGGTGGTCTGGTATTCCCATCTCTTGAAGAATTTTCCACAGTTTGCTGTGATCCACACAGTCAAAGGTGTTGGCATAGTCAATAAAGCAGAAATAGATGTTTTTCTGAAACTCTCTTGATTTTTCAGTAATCCAGCGGATGTTGGCAATTTGATCTCTCTTTCCTCTGCCTTTTCTAAAACCAGCTTGAACATCTGGAAGTTCACGGTTCACGTATTGCTGAAGCCTGGCTTGGAGAATTTTGAGCATTACTTTACTAGCATGTGAGATGAATGCAATTGTGCAGTAGTTTGAGCATTCTTTGGCACTGCCTTTCTTTGGGATGGGAATGAAATCTGACCTTTTCCAGTCCTGTGGCCACCGCTGAGTTTTCCAAATTTGCTGACATTTTGAGTGCAGCACTTTCACAGCATCATCTTTCAGGATTTGAAACAGCTCAACTGGAATTCCATCACCTCCACTAGCTTTGTTTGTAGTGATGCTGTCCAAAGCCCACTTGACTTCACATTCCAGGATGTCTGGCTCTAGGTGAGTGATCACACCATTGTGATTATCTGGGTCATGAAGATCTTTTTTGTACAGTTCTTCTGTGTATTCTTGCCACCTCTTCTTAATATCTTCTGCTTCTGTTAGGTCCATACCATTTCTGTCTTTTATCAAGCCCATCTTTGCATGAAATGTTCCCTTGGCATCTCTAATTTTCTTGAAAAGCTCTCTAGTCTTTCCCATTCTGTTGTTCTCCTCTACTTCTTTGCATTGATCTCTGAGGAAGGCTTTCTTATCTCTCCTTGCTATTCTTTGGAACTCTGCATTCAGATGCTTATATCTTTCCTTTTCTCCTTTGCTTTTCACTTCTCTTCTTTTCACAGCTATTTGTAAGGGCTCCTCAGACAGCCATTTGGCTTTTTTGCATTTCTTTTCCAGGGGGATGGTCTTGATCCCTGTCTCCTGTACAATGTCACGAACCTCATTCCATAGTTCATCAGGCACTCTATCTATCAGATCTAGTCCCTTAAATCTATTTCTCACTTCCACTGTATAATCATAAGGGATTTGATTTAGGTCATACCTGAATGGTCTAGTGGTTTTCCCTACTTTCTTCAATTGTAGTAAGTAATTGTATTGTAACTAAGTGATAACTAAAATTGTGAGGTAAGTGATTGCTGGTGTAGCAATGGCAGATGAAATGGGAGTCACCAGCTTGCTTTTGCTCTCTGCTCATCCTCAATTCCAGATGTACTATTTCCATTTTACAGTGGATTTTGTTGGGCCCACCCAACTGTTCATCTCAATGAGTCAGACAGATCCTAGCTCATGCTGGCAGGTCCAGACATGCAGTTATGCATTGTGCTTATAGCATTGCCAGCAGCATGCCAGGAGTTCTTTTCAAAAGGCATATGATTCTCTGGATGATTTTGATGTTCTTCAGCTTTACTACAGTGTGCCTAAGTGATTCTTTTTAGTTGCCTTGCTTGGAATTTATCGGATTTGCTGAATGATATTAGTATCTTTCATTGTTTCTGGAAAGTTCTCAAGCCATAATGTTGCCAGGTATTTCCTGTTTCATTCTCTCCTTTAAACTGAAATTCTAACTATATATATATATATATATATATATATTGCATTTATATATAATATATATATACACACATACACACACACATATATGTATCTGACTCTTTCTGTCTATTCTTGCTATATTTTGACCTGTATTTGATATTTCTCATTTCTCTGTCTCTCTGAGCTACTAAGATTTTCTTCAGTAATTTTTTTCTGACTTGATAGTTCTTTTCTTAGATGTGTATAATCTATTATTCAACCAATTCACTGAGGTTTTAGTAATTATACTTTTTGTTGATATAAGTTCTGTTTTATGCTTTTTTTATTTTTATTTATTGAAATATGCTGCAGCTGCTAAGTCGCTACACTCATGTCCGACTCTGTGCAACCCATAGACGGCAGCCCACCAGGCTCCCCCGTCCCTGGGATTCTCCAGGCAAGAACACTGGAGTGGGTTGCCATTTCCTTCTCCAATGCATGAAAGTGAAAATTGAAGGTAAAGTCATTCAGTCGTGTCCGACTCTTCGCGACCCCATGGACTGCAGCCTAATAGGCTCCTCCGCCCATGGGATTTTCCAGGCAAGAGTACTGGAGTGGGTTGCCATTGCCTTCTCCATATTGAAATATATTTTCATATTTTTATACTGTATGTCTTATAACTCCAAAATATGAAGCTTAAGCATCTGTTTCTTCTTCCTTTCTCACACAGAATAGCTTATTTCCTTGTATTTAGCAATATTTTTTATTATATACTGCTCATATGCCCTGAAATTTTATCTGTGGAAATGTGTTAATGCCTGGTATCAAAGTAGGTTATTCCAGAAGAATTTGTCTGTTCCATTCAAGTGTCTGGAACACTTTAAACTGAATTCACAATTCAGATTTTTGGCTTAGTGGGTAGCATGAATTAGGTTACAAAGCTGAATTGTAGTTACAAATATCAAAGGATAATTTTTAAAATTTTTCTACTAAATGTGAAGTTTTGAGACTGGCAATTTTTCTTATAGTTCCTCTTATTTATAGTCAGTGCATACTTTGGGCATAGAGTCTTTTGGGACTCCAGCTTTATGTATAAGGTAATTTTAATTAGACTTTCACTTTAAGTGGCTTCCAAAATGTTTTTCCTTTCCTTGAATTTTACAGACTCACAAAAACCAATACTTAACTACTCAGTATGGTTCATTTACATATCGAGGTACCCAGGTATACCCCAATCTCTTGCCTTCATAATCCTCTTTATTTTCTAATGAATTCAATTAAAGGCTGTTTTTCTATATTTCACCCAGTGTTTTAGGCTCAAGATAGTCAGTCTAGAGAACTCATCTGTCTTTTCTCCAGAAACCTTTTTCCACTCAAATCATCAATATGGCAATGTCATAAGTGCTCAAAATCTCAGTTTGTTATCAATTATTTGGCTACAAGTAACAACAAAACAGATTAAATAGTTGCTAAAATAATTGCCTTAAAAAAAAAAAAACAAAACAAGGAGTCTGGAAGTAAGCAACACATTTCCTGCTTCTTTTGCTGATTCCTCTTTTTTTCTTACTATTCTTACACTTTTTTCTCTGTCTCCCGAGAGCTCACATTTAGACCTTTTGTTCCCCTCCTCAAAACTTTTTCTTCTGAGCAGATCGTCCTGATTTACATGACTCCTTAAAGTAATGAGAACTGCTCTGCTAATTCTTGTACCTGTACTTATTGCCTTGTTGCCATTTCAAGCTCAAAGTTTCTAAAACTAAACTCATTGTCTTAAGTCCAAATATACCATTTATTCCAATTTTCCTCTTTCTTCCAGTGGTGCCATCCTTTTACAGTGTTAGAGCATTAAATACTCAAGACATCTCTGACTGTCCCTGTCATACTGATTTGATCCTTAAAATGTCTCTAATATCTATTGCTTCAATTTCCCTCCTCTTTCAAAGTTCAGATATATGTACCTCAGTTAACTAAATAACCTCTAACAATTCACCCTGTTTCAAATGCTCCTTTTCTCCAATCTCTTTAAAACAGATTAATCTCTTGTAAATTTAGCTTAAATGAAGTTATGATTCTGAGCCAGAAAACTTCAAAGACTCTCCCGTACCCATCACATAAAGTCCAGATTCATGAGACCACCTTTCAGAGCCAGCTCTAATCTGATACCACTGATGTATCTGAGCTAATTGTCTGTTTCCCCAAAATGAGCATGTGTTATAGTGGGACAACTTCATTTTCCCCTCTGAGCTTTTACTGTGCCATGCACTGCCCTCCCTCTCTCAGTTTACCAATTTTGCTCCTGTTTCTCCCATAAAGGACTTCTGGAAATCACCTTGAATGAACAAGAGACTCTTATTTCTGATATTCAATAGCCAATAAAACATTTGTTCTGCTTCCAATAGATTGGACTCCCTGATGAATCTGAAAAAAAGAAAAAACAGGTAACTTGCATTATGGATTATTTGTTAGCAACCATTCTTCCCCAATCTTGCCTGCAGTTTGTGAGCATTTTGTTGTTGCTGCCACTGTGACTGTCTCTTGTGCTCCCCTCCCCACCCTTTTTTAAGTTTCATGGTTTGTGAAATTCAAAGATGATAAAAACTTGCTTGAAGCCGCTTAGTTGACTGGGGATTTGTACATCCTTACATGGTTCTAGTTTGTTTTTGAATAAGCAATTCCATCTGGAGATTGGCTTTGGGGGGACTTTATGCAGGTGGCAGGCCACTTAGCATGGTGGAGATTTCCTTTTAATTATGTTCATGTTGAATGCCTCCCACAAAGTAGGTAATCGGGACTGATTTCTTTTTGTCATTCTAAATGAGTGTTCATGCTAACATTTTTTTTCTTTCTTTTGAAGATTGTTTATTAGAAAAATAGTTATAGTTTTTAAGACTCCAATCCATTTGATCTTAATGTATTTTCTTTTCCCATAGAGCAGAGATATTTCAAAACTATTTTACTTTAATGGTTTTTTATCTAGACTAATCCTTTATAAAAGTGCAAAGTGTCTGCATGCTAAAACAAATGTGCATTTGAATGCACAATTGATTAACCAGTTTTCAAATAATTAACTTTTTAGATTTTGCATGTGCATTTGTTGCTCATTTGACCATATAATAATTAATTAGCCTTAATTATAATGGATTGCACCTTCAAATCCTGCGTGCATATTCTAATAGAATAACAGTGTTTTTTTTTAATCACTTTTTATGTTTTAGTCAAACAGACAAGCACTCACAAGCAAAGGAAGAGAATTTTAAAGGTGGGGGACGTTTCACATCTGCAGAAGTTGACATTTTGATTAATGAAGTGTTACAGTTGTTTTTAATGTATTTATTTGGTGGTGCATTCAGCAAAATTAATCCTGATAGATGAAATGTGTTTAAAGCACTGCTTACAAAATGAATGGTGTCTCTAAGCTAATAGAGTTATAAATGAATAGGAACAAAATGAAGAAGACTTTAAAAATGAGTCAAGTGAAAATAAATGCCAGATTATAAAACAATTTACTCTGTGTATCTAGAGAGCCAAAGGGAACTCAAGTGCAAAGAATTTGAATTATTGACTAAATGAGCAACTGAAATATTTAAATATGAGCCTAATGCTATCCAGTCATAAAGTAGGAAGGCTCTGAGACCTGGGCTTCCTACCTTCAGTCATGGTATATGCTACTGAAAGGCAAAAACCAAAATTATGCCATGGGAGTATATCAAGAGTCAAGCAGGTAAGTGCAACCATGCCACCCATCAGTGGTTACAAGGGACCATGTTTTCTCTTGAGAATCATGGGAAACAAGAGCCAGAAAAAAGCAGTTGGCTCAGGTACCTAAAAGGCAATGGATGAGTGCTGCAAACCAAAACCAGCTTCTCCATAGAAACTTGTGCCCATCTCACTTTTTGGGTTTTAAAAGCAAAATAGGTGTATTTAATGTGATCGTCACAGAATACTTCTCTATAAAAACTCCTCATAAAAGACAGTTTCTATTTTATTAATAACAACTTAAGTCTTTATAGACAATTCTTCCAAGATCTTTCAAAATATATAAATAGTCAAGTTTTCAGTCTTGAAAGAAAATGAAGTTGCTCAGTCGTGCCCGACTCTTTGTGACCCCATGGACAGTAGCCTGCACCAAGATCCTCCGTCCATGGGATTTTCCAGGCAAGAGTACTGGAGTGGGTTGCCATTTCCTTCTCCAGGGAATCTTCCTGACCCAGGGATCGAACCCAGGTCTCCCGCATTGTAGACAGACGCTTTACCGTCTGAGCCACTAGAACCCATTTCACTCTTGGGAAAGGTCAAATAAATGTAAATATTCTTTGCATAGAATATTATAGGGCTTCAGAGAGAACTATATGAGTGTAAACTCTGGCTTTATCACTCATTAAGTACTTGATGCTGGGGACTTCCTTGGTGGTCCAGGGGCCAACACTCCACACTCCCAGTACAGGCGGCCCAGGTTAGATCCCTGGTCAGGAATCTAGATCCCATAAGCCATAATGAAGCATTTGCATGACACAACTCAAGATCCCACATGCTGCAATGAAAATCAAAATCCCCATGTGCCACAACTAAGACCTGAAGTAGTCGAACAAATAAATGTTAAAAAAAAAACGACCCTGGGCAAGTTAAAAGATCTCTATCTTGGTTTCATCAAATGTAAATGAGGGTAGATAATAGTTATTATTTATCTTTAATCTCACTGATGTACCTTACATGCTTAAAAAGTATTATACACTTAGTAGGTGCTTGACAAATAGTTGTTTAATGAATGAATGGATATATAAAGCAATTTTTACACTTCTTGGTACTGAAGTTTCAATAAATCAATGATAAACAAAATTTAACTTGTATCATCTCGTACAGGAGTGATCCTCTGAGATCTCCCCTGTTTGGTCTCTCCACTGAAATGCACTTAACTCATTACATTAGAACATTATCCCTAAAAAAAAAAAAGCTCTGTGATAAAAGAAGTTAAGGAAGCATAACATATTTTTGCCCTTCTTGGGATTCATAATATAATTAGTTTGCTAAAATATCCAATGACCCTGCTGTAGATAAACCTGTTTATCTTTGTTTGTCCAACAATTTCAAAATGAATTTGTTCACACATGTCTTTTTTTCACATCATGATACTCCTTCATTTATTCAAATATTTATAGAGTATCTAGTATACACCAAACACTGTTTTCATGTCTAAAAAGTCATGAACAAGTCCCTGTCCTCTAAGAGTTTATACTATTAGTGATGGAAGCAGATAGTAAAAACTAAAATAATACATGATTTCAGGTAGTAATAAGCACCATGAAGAAAAGTTAGACAGAGTTTGGAGATAAACAATGACAGCTGATCTTGGAGTATAGGTGGTACAGGAATGCACAGAATATACTTTGAGAAATTCTACCTATGATTTATACCTATCTGCTAATCACGATGAAAAAGACCCACAAAAGGAGAAGGCTTGAGAAAATTCTTCACACTCTCTTTTCACTTGAATGGATGTGTGCTCTCTGTGAAGATCATATTCCTTGACTTTGCAGACCAGCCCTGTTGATGGGAATTACTGACCAGGTATAAAAGGAAAGCTGTTTCATGGGAGGCATCCAAAAGATTCTTAGTTACAGCTCCTCAAATTGTACTTTGTAGGTGGTACTTCCTCAGTATATATCTAAGGCAATTTTCCCTCCTTATAAACTAAGAAAAAAGGTGTAATGCTAACACATTTTATTAAAAGTCTCAGCTGTTCAATTTGCCCTATAATATCTCTCATTAGCAGAAAACTGACTGGTATAATTCTACCTTCCCACACACATATAAATTGGATTCCAGGTTCAATGTCGTTCCTCACATCACTAAGCAGGCCAACTCATGCCTTCTTTTATTCTCTAATTTAGAACATCTACTGAGTATCTACTGTATGTGCAACTCTATGTTAGAAACTGGGTATACAAAAATGAATTGACCCAAAGAAGCCTATACTAGCACATTGTAGGCAGATGGTTAGGTACTTTCCCTTGTGTTTCCCAGCCTCTATCTTAAGAAATCAGTAAAAGCTTCACAAAAATGAGGTGTAACTCGGTTTCTCACTTTCCAAAGCCACAGAGAGCATAATAAATAGAAATAGATGCCTAAGGTAGATTTTAAGTCTTCACTCATGAAATCTTTGGATGGTTTTTAAATATTTAGAATAATGATAATGATTAATATTTGATGCAGTGATAAAGAATTGGCCTGCCAGTGCAGGAGACACAGGAGATGTGGGTTCCACCCCCAGGTTGGGAAGATCCCCTGGAGGAGGAAAGGGCAACCAACTCCAGTATTCTTGCCTGGGAAATTTCATGGACAGTGGGCTATAGTCCATGAGGTCTCAAACAGTCAGACAAGACTGAGCCACACACAGACACACAGAAATGTGCACACACACACACACACACACACACAAATGATCAATATGACAATCTTTTGCTAATCAATAGAAATAAGATACCACAAAAGGAGAACTTCTTCCCATTCTTCTCAATAGGGGGTCTGTTTAGCAGCATAACTTCTAAATCTTCATCAGACCACCGATAAACAGATTCTTGGAACTAGTTAGAGCAGAGAAAGCAGTGATTCTAAGCCACCACCTGAAGTCATATGACTCATCTGAAGCAGAAGTGGTAAGAAACATTTAGGCCAGGAATCTGAAGTTATGAGCAGCAAAGAAAGTCATAATGATTGTACTGATGAGTCATCTGCCATCTGCTTCTCATTCAGAAAAGATAAGTCAAGATACAAATAACCAAGAATAAAGCAATACCAAGAAAATGCAAAACAGACTGTTTTTCTAGAATGATAGAAGGAAAGATGAATTGTATGAGAAGCTATCACAAGGAAACTGATTTATTCAGAACCTCATTAAACAGTCTGGGCAGATACAGATATGATGAGACCTAAAACCTGCAGGAACTGCCATGGGAAAAGGAAAGAGGCCTATACTCTAACCGGAGATGTGGAAGCCAACAGACTCAATAGATGAGTTTCAGTTAAACCAATTCATTCTTCCAACTCTACTTGCTGGCTCAACTTGCGATAACAGAGGCAAGAAAATGTCCTAATGACAAGACTCCATTCCAATGAAAGGAGAGAAGCTGACAGCTCACATAAGGTCTCTTCTTGGCGCCCTGATTCCCTTCAGCCCTCTCCCATGATCCATTTCGACTACCTCACTAGGAGAGACAAATATTCGGTGGAATTGTGTGATGCTCAATGGAGCTTCTCATGTCATTGCTCTTGCTTTACATTGCCATTTTAGCACCAATCACACTGTACTGTGAGGCTTTGTTCATACACTTGTGTCTCTAATAGATGATAAACTGGGAGCAGAAGCAACAGCTGATTCATCTCTGTCTCTCCAGTACCCAGCAAAGTTCCTGGACCAGATAGGCATTTTTTAAATCTTGGTACAACAATGTCCTACTTTATAGCACAGAGAACTATATTCAACACCCTGTAATAAAACACAATGGAAAAGAATATAAAAAAAGAATTCAAAAAAAAAGTATGCATTTGTATACCTGAATCACTTTGCTGTACAGCAGAAATTTATAAAAGATTGAAACTCAACTATACTTCAGTTTCAAAAAAAAAAAAAAGCCTAATGTATTGAATTTAACTGAAAGTCCTCTTGATGTTTCACTTGTGGCTTGCCTTCCTATTATTGTACACAATAAGAGTTTGGTTATAACTCTTCTCCAGTACCCTAATGAAATTCCACTGAGATTATAGCAGCCCTACTCAAAAACTTAGCTAAAATAGGGGCTGTAGACTTATATTCAATCATTCCTCTTACAAATCTTTATTGAGCATCTGCTATGTGCTACACATAGTTCTTAGGGCTTGGGATACACTGGTAAACAAATTAAGAACCCTGCCCTTGTGGAACTTACATTTGAGTAGGAAGCGGGAACAGAAAATTAATATGATAAGTAGACATGCTGGGGCTTCCCTGGTGGTACAGTGGTTAAGAATCCACCTGCCAATGCAAGGGACATGGGTTAGATCCCTGGCCCAGGAAGTCCCTCATGCCACAAGGCAATCAGCCCATATACCACAACTACTGAAGCCCGCTTACCCTAGGGCCTGTTCTCTGCCACAGCAGAAGCAGCTGCAATGGGAAGCCCACGAATCAGAGCGGGAGAGTGGCGCCTGCCCTCCACAGCTAGGTAAAGCCCACATGCGGCAACCAAGACCAAGCACAGCCAAAAAAAGAGTAGTAATAATAATAAGTAGGCACGCTAATATAGAAGAGTATAAATGCCGCAGGAAAGAAAGAATGTAGAGTAAGAAAGATCAGGAGTGCCGGGATCGGAGTTGGAGGTGGGGCCTTTTGCAGCACCAAGTAGAAAAGTCGGAGTGTGTCTCATTTAGAAGGTGAGGTTTGACTAGACTTAAGGAGATGTTGGGGTTGGCCAAGTGAATATTTGAGAAATGATGTATGACGCTTTCCTCCCCCAGCTCCATGGAGAACTTTCAGTCAGTGCTGTCTGAGATTCAGAAGATGTGGTTAGTTGGCTGAGCTGCCAGAGCACTTGCTTTTGGCTCATGCAGTAAATTCAGTGAGTAAGGTTTTAGTCATTTTGTTACTGCTGTGTGACGTGGGAGACTGAGAACAGGAACAGAGAAAGGAGAAGCACAGGACTCAAGAATGGGGCAAGGAGGAGAGGGAGCTCAATGCTTATCTGAGATCAAGGAAGGTTCTGGAAACCTTGTGGGTGGTAGGAAGTCAAAACTTTTCCTATTTCCTAAATGTTCTCCCCTGTAGGAAGTTTAAATTATCTAAATTTACCATTGAAAACTCACAGGATCTTTTTGCTGCTGCTAAAGACTTCTTTAACTGGGTTTTTTCCTTCATTCTGTATTTCTGTGGCATCCAAAGGAAAGCAATCAGAACTATAATTTCTGGCCCAGGAGAAGGAATTCAGTTTTATGGTTTTAATCCTTGCTCTCTGTCAGTCTTATCACATTATATCTCTCTTTTCCTTGGGACTTTTCAGGCTAATCAAAACATAGTTGAAAATGTATGCATTCAACTAAATATGTTTATTAAATGATTGACAAATCCTGACTATATTCCAAGGACACAAAGATGAGGAAGATGTGATCCTATCAGTAGTGAGAAGCCATCTTTAATAGCCTTTTGGGTGTTATGTACCATAGACCAGGACATCTGACCATAAATCACAAGAAAACTACAAAATTTATCTGTCATACTCTAAAAATAATTCAGTCAAAAATAACATTTTTCCCAATGACATCTAAAGAGTTGAAACTTAAGGAAATTCATGTTCTTCCTAATGACTATTTTATGACTGCCATTGTCTTTCCCATAAAAGTCTGAGGCCCCAGCAATATTTAGCCACTCCTCCCAGTTCCTGTTAGTAAGTCCGTGTTTCAACAAAAGGCCTGTATTGCCCACGTTTACCATTTTATCACTACACCACAAGAAAGGACAAGGATGCAAGCTTCACAAAATTCAATATAGAAGAGCTGGACACAGTGAAGTTAGGCAACACTTTAAGGCAGGGATTATGGACAACCTATGAGCATAGAGAGTGATGGTGGTCCCGTGTTCATAAACCATGACTCTACAGTGAGGTCTGCCCAGCGATGTCATTTATATAATATGGAGCTCAGTTGTCTGAGAAGTAAAGGTCTCTTCAGCCGTATAGGTCTTAAGAATTCCCCCCCAAATTCAAATAACAAAACACGTAAACCACATGGACGTGGTGTTTGGCGTCACATCACAAACATGTTTTTGCTTCGATGAGCAGATAGTTGCTGACTTGAAGTAAGACTGCGCTTCTGCAGGGGGCATTGCAGACTTACGGGGATGGGAGCAGAAAATAAGTGTCGCCCTCACAGACTGCTGTCTTTGTTTCATTCGTTCTGAGATCCCACCATTCTCAGGAGGATTTGCACTGCTTCTGTTTTGCTGCCGGGCCTATCCTGTTCCCATACCCAAATGAAGTATTCCTGGAATCTGAGGTGTCATTTTACCAGCCTAACCGCAAGTTCTGCATTGCTTCCTCTGCTCTGCTCTCACCCTTGAATAATACCTCTCCTTCAGTCCACATTCAGTGCCCTGTCTAGGACCCAGGGAAGGATACTGAGTCCTCTGCCCTGCATATCTTCCAAAACAGTAAGACAGACCATCAGGGCCGTAAAATGACAGGCCCATTGTTTGAGCCCAAAACCGGGACTTCCCCTTTTGTATAAGCTGAGTCACATTTTTCCTGTTGTCAACTTGAAGCCTGTCCGTTGATGTACGATAGGCTATCTTGCTGATGTATAAAGCCAAGCAGACAGGTTTCCCTGCATTTGTTCGCCTTACCTTGGACCCTTACCAATTAGAAGCTGTCCACTGGCCAAAGGAGATAAGACGTGGCTTATTACAGCCCAGATACTAGACTGAATGAACTAATTTCTGACAATTTTCTTCTGTTAGCACGCTATCCCCAAGGTTCCTGCCTTGTGCAATCTTACCGATTTTGACACAAGTCTTTTGGGATGTATATGTGCATTTTATTCTTGCTATCTGTTCAGTTGACACATGCTTTCAAACCACACATCTCTTTGATTGGTTGGCAAATTGTGAAAACAGGAAATCAAAGGATGGAATCAACTGTGAAACAACCATAACAAGTAAAGCTTTCTGCTTAAGTGCTAAGATGGGAATGCTGTTATGAGGAACAGACAAACAAAAAATGAAATGATAATATTAATATAATTCCAACAGGAAGAGTGAGCATTCAGAATGCTCTCATTATCTTATTTTCAGGACCTTATAACCATGAAACAGTTGCAGATCTTAATGCACAATATTGCTGCTAGGTGTGATAAAATCTTCAACATTAGGTGAGGGGTGTGATAACATGTGCTGACTAGGAAATATTTGAGATAATATTTTTTGTCTGACAATCACTATCTGCATTGAACTGAAAGGAAAAAAAAAGTTGCTGTTCTAATTTAATCCCTTCATTTATTTGCAAATATCTATTAGTTCTCACTCTGAAACAGGATTGTGGAGGTCATAGTATACTCCTTTCTTGCTTATGAGCCCTTGCAACAAGATTTCTCTTATAATTCTTCAAAGTTGCAATGCATCGGCCCTCCTTTGATATTATTCTCTTCTGGTGAAGTCTCAAACTGAAGGATTTTACCGCCAGGATAAAGAATAAAAGGTATCTTCAAATCAGTAGATATGAGGAACACAGGCAAATATTGGAATGAATGAATGAGGCAATCTTTAGACAAATATCAGAATTACTACTTCACTGATATGTAGAATGCTTATGGAGTTTATTACTTTATAACTTTCAAAACTGTAAATGGACTTTAGAAGGATATGGATAAATTTTCAGGCAGGACCACTGTTGGCAATAGAGTAAGGGAAGGACAGAGAATGAAACACTCCTGTAGTAAATCGTGTTTATCTATTTTCTGAGAATTTCTATATAAATATGCTATATAAATGATATCATGTGCCATCTATTCAGATAATTAACTCTTTTTTAAAGTATGATCAATATATCTCAAGGTCTATCACTGTCTGAAAAGAATTTAGAAGAACACAATGGGACATTTTAATGCCATTTTGTTGGAGGGAGAGTAAAGAATTCTTAATGAGGACTTAGGACAAAAGTGCTTGTTCTAATCTTCTAATGAAGATTAAAACCCAATACATGTATTAATCCATTTAACCTTCAAATACTATTTAAAAGACTGTTTTAGACTGAAGCACTTTTGGGGCAGTTGGATGTTCATTTTAGCCAGCCTTAATTGTATTCAAAAGTCTGGTTTCTAGAAATTTAAAATTAAAGCTGGAAGAAAATAAATCTAAAGGGAAAATGTGGGGGAAACGTAGAATAAACTTAGAGTTTGGGATTGACATATACACACTACTGTACTCTATATAAAATGGATAGCCAACAAGGACCTACTGTAAAGCACAGGGAACTCTACTCAAATTCTATAATAACCTAAATGGGAAAATAATCTGAAAAAGAGTGAACATAGGTATGTGTATATCTGAATCACTCGAATCACTATGCTGTACACTTGAAACTAATACAACATTGTAAATCAACAATTAAAAAATTTTTAAGAGTTAAAGAAAAGAGAATAAATTACTCTAACCCTCTTATCTCACAGATAAGGAAACTGAGGCACAAACAAAGTGACTCCACAGATCACAGCATTGATACAGTGCTTGAAAGACGCCAAGGCCAACCCAAGTCACTTAGATACTGAGCTTGTCTCGTGCTTCTGTGCATGAGGAAATAAATCTGCAACCTAGGATTATCCAGTTACCCTCAATCCCATATTGTGAAATGATTCCATTTAAGGATGTAATCATTCCTAATTGTGAAGGTCCTGCATTGATTTTAAACTCATGAATCTGCCTTAAGAGGTGATACCCTTGTCACAGTTCTAGCCCCATCCACAATGCATTCCAGAGCTGCTCACCCACCTTGGACTAACAAAACAGTACTTTTTGTTGTTTAATAGAAAGATGAAAAGTGAAGAAAATTTCTAAGTGTAAAGGCACTCCCAAAGAGAAATCCAGAGAAAATAGCAATAATAATGCAAAATATTCAACTATATAATTTCCAAGACTTTCATTTAACTGTGTAGTCAAATAATGCTATTATTCATTTCACAGCTATAGATCAATTTGCTCATGTGTGAAACCTATGAAATAACAACAATTTTCTCTTCAGATGAATAATTCTGATCTGAGTTACCCATACAATTTGATGAAAATACATTATTCCAGATGGACTCCAGTTGCTGGGCAGATGGAAATGTGTAAGCGAAAGACTAAAAACCTTATTATCCTAAATGAGGTGGTCAGAGGAAGCATGAGAACATAACTGTATCCCAAATAATTTATAAGTTTTCTGATTTTTTAAAAATCTTTTCAGGAAACAAAAAAACTGCTAAAGAGAAAAACATGTATGTATTTATAATTTTGACAAATATTTCAGTTTTTTAAAAATCTACTTTTAAAGTCAAATTTTTATCCATACATTGTAGCTATACTAAATATAAGACAGTCACTTTCCATCTTCACATACTTGGCCAATTTGTCTATAAACCAAGCACAGGTATTTTCACTCTCCTTTAGATGAATGGATAGTATTCTCCTCACCCACCCACGGGCACAGGTACAAACTAAGGGAATATCACTGGTTTGACTGTGCTGAGTGACATGAGGTTCTGGGCCACCTACCCATGCAGCTACTTGTGTTCTCTGTCATTGCCTGGGCCATTTCTGGACACACCTTTCTATCTAAAAATAGACTGTTGCTGGGCCCATCCACATTCATGACTTGACCAGTCCAACAGAAATTAGCTCATAATGGGCAGCTCAACTAGGGTCCTATGGGCAAAAGTTCCATCTTTACCTGAACCCAATACCACTTCAGGAGATGTTTTTGAAGAAATATGTAATTCTCCACTGCAAATGGCATGGCCTTTCTCCAAACTCCCAAAGACCTGCCTTGAGTATCTGTCCCTGGATATCACTAGAAGCTCCAAACATCTTTCCCCACCACTGACACCTCTATCGACTCTGATGGATCACACAGCCCAAGGTCTTAGACCCCCACTGCAGGCTAGTCCTGTTACAGAGTCCTTTCCTTCTCTGAAAGTGAAAAGAAAGTGAAGTCACTCAGTCGTGTCCAACTCTTTGCGACCCCATAGCCTGTAGCCTACCAGGTTTCTCGGTCCATGGGATTCTCCAGGCAAGAACTGGAGTGGGTTACCATTTTCTTCTCCAGGAGATCTTCCCCACCCAGGGATTGAACCCGGGTCTCTGAGCCACCAGGGAAGTCCAGCTGACAGCCTTCTGTGTTACCAAGTGTATGGGCTACAGCATTTCCAGTTTAGAAAGCACTGCCTCCAGAACTGAGAAGAGTCCCACTGGGAGCAGTGTCTCCCTGCTTGTGATGGGGATGCAAAATGCAGCAATTTGACTTTTATATAGGAGAGCATATTCTACCATATCACTGATCACTGGGTATCTATAAACTTCGCTGAAGTGGCAGGTCCCTGAAATTTCATCCCGCACACTCCAGGATCGCCAACTCTTATTATAGAAGAGTAGACTGTCTCTGTAAACTCTAAACACTCAGGCCAGTCTACAGAGCCAAAATCCTCTGGGGGTCATCTTTCCAGCTGTTTCCATCCCATGTTTCAAGATCCCAGGTTTTCCAAATCAGGGCCCATAGAGACCTGCTCTGGCTGAGCATCAAAATATCTCTTCAGCTTTCAGACTCTATCAAGTTCTGAGTCTGCTCTTGGCTGTTCACTGTTCTACTGGAGGAGATAAGAGGCTCTTCATCTTCATAAGGTACCAAAGAGCCTCTCCAACACCACTCTTAGTATTTGTTTGTGAACAGCCCTCAGTTTCTCATATCCCACTGCAGGGCATCAGTATAGGACAGTTATAACCAGTTACCTCTGCTGTCCTTGCATGCCCCATCCCCACATCCTCAAATCCCTGTTTCATCACATCCAGAGGGCTGTTCTCCATTGTGATGCATCTGTACATCCCCACTGGTGAAATGTCCAGCTATGGGGCTGCCTTCTGTGCCAGGGAATGTCTGTGTCCTACATTCCTTTCAGGATGGGGCCCTCCTTGCTTGCTGGGCATTAAGTGAGCCAATCCCCAAACCCATCTTACCACCTGATTTATCGGAACATTTTTAGTATCAACTATATCAATGCAGGTCAACCCAGAAGCAGACATCAAGATAGAATTTAAACTTGTAAGATATTAGGGAAAACTCCTGTGAATGATAAAGGGGGAGGGGGCAGTAGTGGGGAGAGCTTTCAGAGCACCATGAGGTTTATCTCCGTAAAAAGAGAAAGTTTGTCATCCTGGATCAGAGGATCTCTAACTCTATAGCTCCCCCACTTCTGCATCTTCTGC
The DNA here is from genome assembly GCF_042477335.2 of Ovis canadensis. Taxonomy (NCBI): domain Eukaryota; kingdom Metazoa; phylum Chordata; class Mammalia; order Artiodactyla; family Bovidae; genus Ovis; species Ovis canadensis. Next base: position 36,184,766 of record NC_091250.1, on the reverse strand, counting down.
TCACAAAGTTGTCAAAAGAACTAAAAGTAGGTGTAGATGGAAAGGCCTAGTTCAGAGTCCATGCTGAGAAGATACTTTAACAACAACGGTTCTTTAACAATGTTAAGTTATATGTTCAATGCAGAAAAAAACAGGAATAATAGGCAGAGCCCCTGCGTGTCCTTCAGAGAAATACATTGCCCTTAATTCCATATGTAAATAGGTAGCCATGGAGGCTGCCTCTCTCTGCATTTACAACAACCCTTATTTCTCACCAAAGTCAATGTTAAGCACTTTATATTTAGCACAAGGAAAAAAACAGGATGCACTTATCTCTTACAGACACGACCTCAAAATGTATTCTGTTTTACAGCCATTATTATTAACTAAAATGCATCTCCCCTATTGTTTAAGCAGAAAGAGGAAAAATAGGGCTTGCGGCAAGAGGTAGAACAAGGCAAACAATTACTGTGTGCTGGTTGATGCCAGGCATTACTTTACACCCTGATGAGCATCTTCTGACTTCATCCTTACAATAGCACTCTGGGGTAGGAATTATTGTCCATATCTTATATGAAAATTGAGGTTTACAGAGGTTAAGTCACTGGTTCATAGTAACTCAGTTAATTATCAAAATGATTAATCATTGACTCTAGATCCTTGTATATTTCAGTTTTTAAAAATTTTATCTATAAAGGGAGACTTACGTAAGAGTTATAAAAATATTTTAGCTTAAATGATTTTCTTTTCAATATAAAAAGAATTTTTGCTATATTTTAATATAATGAACTCTGTCATGATTTTTATCCCTACCTCAACTAATACCACATTAAAGTAGTTAGTAGGTTGGTGCAAACATAATTGCAGTTTTGGACCATGAATTTTAAATCATTATAACTAGACTCAAATACATATTTATTAATCAGAATAGGAACCATTACAATCAACACATTTTTGCAAATGAGAAATAAGTTTGTTTATTCCTGTAGCAAAAAAAAAGAAAAGAAAAATCTGTGCTTTAGGATTCCATGAACTCTTGGAAACTTCTATCTCCTGCTGGTTGTGGAAGTATTTTGCCTGCAAAAAGCTGTCCAGTTGCTTGAAGAAGTGGTAGTTAGTTGGCGAGAAGTCAGATGAATATGGCAGATGAGGCAAAATTTTTGTAGCCCGAATTGTTCAACTTTTGAAGTGTTGGTTGCGTGATGTACAGATAGGCATTGTCATGGAGAAGAATTGGACCCATTCTGTTGACCAATACCAGTTTCAGGCATTGTAGTTTTCGGTGCATCTCATTGACTTGCTGAGTGTACTTCTCAGATATAATGGTTTCACTGTGTGTAGTGGATCAGACAGGCAGCAGATGACCAAACAGTGACCACGACCTTTATCTGGTGCAAGTTTGGCTTTGGGAAGTGCTTTGGAGCTTCTTCTTGCTCCAACCGCTGAGATAGTCATCAACAGTTGTTGTATAAAATCCGCTGTTCATCACGTGTCACAATCCAGTTGAGAAATGATTCTTTGTTGCGGAGAATAAGAGAAGACAACACTTCAAAATGACAATTATTTTGATTTGCATCAGCTCATGAGGCACCCACTTATCAAGCTTTTCTCCACTTTCCAGTGTGTTTCAAATGCCAAACAACCATAGAATGGTCGACATTGAGTTCTTTGGCAACTTCTCATATGGTTATAAGAGGATCAGCTTTGATGATTGCTCTCAATCGGTTGTTGTCACCTTCTGATTGCTGGTCACTACACTCCTCATCTTCAAGACTCCCTTGCAAAATTTCCTGAACCACCACTACACTGTACATTCATTTGCAGTTCCTGGGCCAAATGCATTGTTGATGTTCAAGTTTTCTCCACTGCTATACAACCTATTTTGAACTTAAATAAGAAAATTACTTGAATTTGCTTTTTGTCTAACATCGTTTCCATAATCTACAGTAAGTATAGAACACAGCAAGTCATAAGTCATTAGCAAAAATCATAAAGTGAAAAATATGCATCAAATGATTGTACCAGTCATATTTAAGAATGTATTCCAATAACAAACAGCAAATTTCAACAGTGCAAAACTGCAATTAGTTTTGTACCAACCTAATAGTTGTTCATAGATCTATTTCTCTGACTTAAACTTAACCTCCTTGAGGACAGTTGTCATGTCTGATTCATCTCATCCCTGCCACCCAGAACAAGGCCTAAATATTACAGCTACTTAATTTGTGTATGCTGAGCCAAATAGGAAATCTCAAACAACACAGTTAATTTTTCTTCTAATTCTCCAGTTATTTTGATATAACAAATTAGAATATTAGAGAGGAAAACACATTCTCCTCTTTACTCTGTGGGACCTACATCAACATGGAAGAACTTTCTCAAGAGCATTAAAACTCTTCTATTTGTTAAGAACCCAAAGTTGTTTAACTAGGTTTTCTCCTTGGCTAAAAGATAGATGTGGGCTATGGGAATCAACAGCAAGTCCTCATCCCAGAAACTCACCCCGAGGGTTTCCCCACTGCACGGAGAGAGGATGGGGAGCATGAAAGGGAAGAGCACCTGGGGGCTGGGGAACAGATCGTGAAGGAGTCACTTCAGAAAATAAGGCTTTGACAGTGGCTTTCTGAGTTTGCATTGTGGAGCACAGGCTTAGAGACAGACGAGCCTTAGTTTGAATCCTGCGTGTGGCATTAAGCTGTGTGACCTTGAACCATTTGCTGAAAACTTCTAACCGCAGTTTCCTTGAGTGTTTCACACTAATACTATACTAATAGTGTTATTGTGAGAATGAAAAGAAAGAGCACATGTAAAGCGTTTAGCACATGGCCGGAGCAGGAGAAATACTCATTAAACAATCATTGCTACTCATTCTTATTTCTCCCTTGCATGCAACTATCTCCTCGTCTGTCTGGGCCAAATGATAACAACACTTGGAACTCATGATTTTAGTAGGTCTTTGAGTTTCCACAGCATCCTCCATCTCAAAGAATCAAAACCCTGGAAAATATAAATTCTTATCCATTTTATTTATACTAGTAAAGGCAGGAGCACATACAATGGCCTATTTATTCAAAAGAACTGTAGTATAGAAAACTAACTCCACAGGCACAAAGAAAAACCAAGCAAACCCTTAGCAGAATCTAGGTCTCTCATCTTGCAGGATTCCTCTTTAATTGGATCAGACTATCTGTTTCCAGTGGCTAAATATTATTTATTGGCAGCGTAAGTCAATGCTGCTGATATATTACTCTTTCGGGGAGTGTTTGTTTTTGGAAAACTGCTCTCAAATTTTCTAAATGTGAATTTAAAAGTCTGTCAGTCTATGTGCCGATAACACAAAACAGATTGTAAATGTAACGGGATGCAATCAAGTCAAACAAATCCAATGACAGTGCCAGAAGGCTTAATATTAGGACTGCTCCTGTTCACAGGCTTTTGCTAATGACGGAACAATTGTTTGTGCTGATTTGTAGCTGGCATTGATATGCAGACAGCGACACTTTCATCTAAAATCCAGCTCCAAAATTTTTTTAATCCTGTCAGTGAATTTGCTGTGTCTGCAAAGAGCAACTCCAAAGAATCTTTCTCAATAATAAGAAATGGGAATATGTAAGCAGAGTCTTTAATTCTAAATCCAAGGAGTTCGTCAAAATAGACAATGATTCTTTTTCTCTTTGTCATTGTTTTGTCATCTACTGGGATGCCTGCCTCTGAACTACTTATGTGAATTTATAAGTAACACAGCTTTAAAATACTGAAACTGGTCAATGATGGAGGGAGGTGGGCATTAAACTACAGAAGGATATTGCAAGATTCCAAACTCATCTAACATTTCCTTCTGAAAATAAGAAAATGTAAATGTGCTCTGACTGCTGTTCACATTGACTGTGGGGACCAGTTTTTTATCAAACAGCACCTGCCTCTCTTTTCAGAGATGTCTGCGTGTGAGGATAAATGCAAACAACAAAGGCTTCGACTGTGGCAGCGGCTGCATCATTTGCTGGGAACTTGCCATTATGTTTCAGGTCAGAGACTGAGGCTGGATGCAGGGAATGGAGCTTTTAATATCAGGTGAATGGATTTTTATAAGAGGTTGGGAAGCTTTGGGTCTTAGTGAGAAAATAGCGCTTTAAAAATAGTCACATTTCTTTTGTACTGCAATTATCAGTGCATGACGAATCATTTTTTCTTCTGCTCCATGTAGGCAAAGGGAGAAATCCCCTACCCGTCTCTGTGGGCTGGACATTTTAAGAAGTCAAAATGTTCCCATGTTTAATCAGTTTCTTGAGAACATGCAATTTATCTCAAAGATTGATCCTGAAACCAGGCTTCTAGGGGAGGATGAACAAATGGCACAAATTCACCAATTTGTCCAGGAAGTCCCTGTCACATGTTCCCTGTTTAAACAGGTAATGTTAAGTAAATTGGTAGCATTTCCACAATTCCTACTGGAAAGAAGCTCACATTGTAAGTGACCAAACATCAGAAATAAGAATAATCAGCCTTATTAAAAATTGGAAAAAATGACAAAAAATGAAGGAACAGAACAACACCTTGAGTTGAACACAGCTCTGACTTTGATGGTGAAACCCAGGCAGATCTCTTAATGCCTCTGAGCTTCCACTTCTTTGTCTATAAAGCAGAAATAGTCAAAGGTTCCCCTAATTGTGAATAGGAAATGGAAAAATGTGAAGGGCTTTGCAAACAGTAAAACACTTAAGAGCATCAGGAAGAAAAGGAGCTAGAGGAATGATAATAGTAACAATAAAACAATTGTAAAAGCAATTTTGTTATTAAATAATATAATGACAATTATTATTACTATTGAAAATAGTAAATCTTGCCCAGAAGTGCTGAAATTAGTAGATGGTACACCTCAGACTATGTTGTTACGCTCTGGAGGAAAAGGAGACACAGAGGCCTCTTAATCTCATATGAAAAAATGAGTCTGTTCTGACTGATGTGGACTCTAGTCACATTAACATGTATTCTTTGAAAGAAATTCTGCAGACCTTGAATTAAAATCACATCTTTCTGAGAGCCTTTTTCAAAAGCAAAGGGTGGGCTAGTTAAGGATCCTATTCTTCAGAGAGTTTGCAGGGTTTCAAATGACCTTGGCCCACCTAACGGGAGTATGGGATCACATTAACTTTTAAGGTCATATTTCTCTCTCAATAAATCAGTTGGCCACATGTTTATACAGCCTTACCCAAAGGTGCCTGTCAGTGGCAAGCATTCATTATTGTATCTCTGCTCCAAAATTCATAGTGATCCATTGCTTCAGGAACTACAGATTTTTAAACAGCCTCCTAAAAACGTTGTGGGAATTATGGATCAAAAACTACTGTGTATTTTTGCTTCTGAAACCAACACCCCAAGAAAATAAATACATGTTTAACACTAGATGCATTATATATACAACTTCCCACACTCACTTTCAGGGTGAAAAATTTTGTGCTAAGAAGGTAAGGCAACCAATGGTCACACATGAAGAATCTCAGCACTACAATTCTCTGCTCAGAAATGGAGAAAGATGTGATCAGTACACAGGTTGCCAAGTTTTTCCCTGCCTTTGGTGGTTGTACACTGTGTCTGTTTAGACAACCACATTTCCTAGAGTCTTCTTCCCTGTGTAGTCCTGTGTTAGTGCCACCACGGAGATGTTTGCCTGAGATTTGGGAGATCGAGAAAATCAGCAGCCATTATACTCAGAAGACAGTGGTTGCTTAAGTCAGAGAGGAACAGAGAGGTTTGTGTTGTCCTGATCTCCTTGATTTATGTCCATCTTCCTACCTGACTGCCTGCTCTGCTAACCAATAACAGCCCCAGGCTACCGCCAGACCCTTTGCGGTGAATTCACAGAGGCGTTAGCCACGAAGGACCAGAAACTTGAAGCAGACTTCCCACTCGGTGCTGTTTCTGACTCCACTCTAGTGGCTAGACTTAACTGGCTTCCTGCAAGCTCTACCCCGTTTACCCACTGGAGAGTTGGGTCAAGTCAGGTTCATATATCAACACAGTTAAAGTCATATAAAGATGTTCGGTATTAGAAAAAAAACGTGGGCTTCAAAGCCCTTTAAATCTACATACTCATCATAACTCTTTCCTTTGTTCAGCTATATTACCTTAATTTTCTTAAGCCTCCATTTCTACCTTCAGGCAAAATAGTAAAAAGTCTTGCCTTGGTCTTATGTGAAGAAAGTAGAAGTTCTTCCATGAGAATTCTTCATCATAGCTAGTCTTCAAGTAGGTGTGGGGCTCCTGCACTCTGCTGCTGCTGCTGCTAAGTCGCTTCAGTCGTGTCCGACTCTGTGCGACCCCACAGACGGCAGCCCACTAGGCTCCCCCGCCCCTGGGATTCTCCAGGCAAGAAAACCGGAGCTCTACCTGCATGAAAAGCCTAAGCGGAGACTAAATTGACCCATGATCGTTAGTGCCTTGGAAGCATATGGGAAAATCAAATAGAGAAACTTTCCAAAGGAAAGCACCTTAGATCCAGGACACAAAGTTTCCCCCAAAATATTTCCAAGAAACATGAGCTCAGTTAAGGGGGGGAAAATTGCAAACACCCAAGGAAACAAGTTGTCACTAGCAAGAATCAACAAAAACAGCAAAAAAAAAAAAAAAAAAAAAAAAAAAACCCAGAATCTGACTTGCAAAGATTGCAAATAATTAATTTACAAATTAATTTATCAATCTCATACTTTGTGTCAGACTGTCCTTGGTGCCTGGGATCATTAATGTATCAATGAGCAAAACTCAATTCTTGCTATCTTGGTGATATTTATTATCAATGTTTAAAATGTAAGCAATGTCCCTTTAAATTTTCTGAAGTGATACTAGAGGGTGTCAAGGGCTTCCCAGGAGGCAGCAAGGGTAAAGAACTCACAAGTCACACTGTTGTGTTGTTGTTTATTTGACAAATAAAATTTTATGGCAACATATTTCATAACATTAGGTTTTGATACCAAATGCATATTAAAAGATGGAATAAAAATGTATCTTCTATCATGTCTTCAAAAAGGGTGATGCACTCAAGGCATGAAATTTAAGGAGGAAAAATTTAGAGACATTCAAGCAGGGCTGACCTGCTTCTCCTGCGGCTCCGGCATTACAGGTGGATACTTTACCGCAGAACCACCGGGGAAGCCCTGTAGTATTTACATTTTGTTTTTAAATAACAAGATAAAATTATCTAAGGCAACACTTCTTTCCAAATGTCACATTACAGATATGAATTATCATTTTTGTAATAAATAAAAAAGGTAAGTTAGATGTGTTTGTCACTCTGCTTTTTTCTTTTTACGCAGGCTTCAGAAGCACTAAAGAGATTTTGATGTACTATGTAAAAAATGTTGAAATTAGTGAAATCAGAATTTTGTACAGTATGTCTTGAGGCAAATTAGAGAATTACTATTATTTCTATACTCTTAGTTAAATTATATTTAACTTCATATGCATTTTGCTTTTTGTCTATAGAAAGTTTGATCATGGATATAAATTAAATTTAAAAGGTACAAAGAATTTTTTTTTTAAGTTTTAGCCTTATAACAATCAAAATCAACATAATGGCTAAACTGGGTGACCAAATCACAAGTATAATTATATGCAATGACTGGTATGCCTGGCCACTCCACACACTCTATCAAACTCTCAAAGGTTCAGTTCTGAAAGAAAAAACAATCACATCATCACTTAAGTATGTTTAAAACAGAAATTAGAGGTCACTAACTTAATTTTTATGTATCTCTGTATTGTTTTTCTAAGGGAGACATAATACATTAAATCTTCCCTGGTGGCTCAATGGTAAAGAATCCGCCTACAAAACAGGAGATGTGGGTTCGATTCCTGGGTGCGGATAATCCTCTGGAGAAGGAAATGGCAACTCACTCCAGTATTTTTGTCTGGGAAATTGCATGGACAGAGGAGCCTGGCGGGCTACAGTCCATGGGGTTGCAGGAGTCGGACAAGACTTAGCAACTAAGCCACCACTACCGTTACATTCAAAAATCTTTTATAGGGACTTTGGTGGTCCAGTGGTTAAGACTCTGTGCTCCCAGTTCAGGCGGTACAAGTCTGATCCCTGGTCGGAGAACTAAGATCCTTCCTATGCTGTACAGTGTGACCAAAGAGAAAAATCTTTTATAAACTTACCAAACAGGTCAGTTTTTAAACATACCAGAAGCCAAAATAGATGTCAATACCATTTTTAATGATGAATCCCTTGTGACTATTTTACAATCTTCTGAGAATTTTCAAACCACAATTTAGGAAATAAAATTTAACTGTTTGTAGGCCCCTTATGGCTCGCTAATTACTGCACGTCATCAAGAAATATTCTCTTTAGCCAGTCACACTTTGAAGTCTCTGCATTATTTTACACCATTTATCAGACCTCTCCTTCTCCCTTATAATCCTGTCACTTTTTAATTAAGACCAACCTTGTATTACTGTCTCTCCAACCTACCTAGATGGTTCATCTCCTTCTTTGCCAGTTCCTCTTCCTTCTCCATGGCTGCAACAAGGCTACGCCCCCTGCTTTTCTCTCACCCTTCACACTTGCTTTCCTTTCATTCATCTACATACTGATCCTGGTCTTGGTCCCCCAGTTCTATTTCATTTTTCGGACTGTGTTTCCTGGGTATCCCGTCAGCTGGCTTCATCTGGTTAGGCCAAATGGGGGCAATGAGGGAGAATGGAAGCAGCAACAGAGGCACTGAGGAAGACAGGAGGGTAAAGCGTGGGGGGAGCCAGGGTATTTCCCTCCCTCTCTGTGTCGTGGGTGTCATCTCGGATGTCTTCACTGGAGCTGGGTGGTGCAGGCTTCACTCACATGTCTGGCAATTCATTTTGGCTGCTAGCAAGGTTCTCCTTCATGCGATAACTCACCTCTCAGCAGACAAGACTGGGCTTTTTCACAGAGCGGGGTCTGAAGGTTTGGAGAGAGCAAGACTGGAACTGCAAGACCTCTTACGGCGTATGGGTTCCAGAATTCACACAGTGTCTCATCCACCGTGTTCTATCAGTCAACACAAGTTACACGGCCAGCCCTTATTTGATGGCTAGAAAAAATAGACTTTACTTCTTGATGAAAAGAGCAGAAATAATATATTACAAAAGGCCTGGACACAAGGGAATGTTATTTCACGGGGGCCATTATTGTAACAATATGCTTCACCCCACTACGTCCATCCTAACCATGGCTTAGAGTCCTAGCTGCATGCTGTTCCTAATCTCTGGCTTGTCTCCTTAGCTCCTTCATCACCTGTTAAACCTATTGTTGGCATCAGATTGCTTCTGGTTTCTGTGTTACTGGTTTGAAGCTAATGTGTGTTACCTTTCTTACTTTAACAGTGGATAATTCAGATCTGAGTCCAGGTTGGTCTCTCATCCAAAATCCAATCCTAAATGCCCATATTGCCACCTAGATTTCCTCTTCATCATCTAAACCTGCCATATCCAAAATCTCAGTTACAGTCCTCTCTCCCAGGCAATGACCATTGTCATTTTCTCTATACTCTAAACCAGGGGGTGATTAACGATAGCCAGTGAACAAATGCACCACTGGTGGTTATACTGGAACACGGTCATGCTTGTTTATTTTTGTACCATTTATGGCTGCTTTTACACCACGAGGGCAGAACTCAGTAGCTGCAACAGAGACCATGTGACCTGCAAAGTTTAAAATATTCACTATCTGGCTTTTTGGGAAAAATTTGCCAACTCACTTTCTAGACCTCTGGTTCCTTCTTTCTCGTGTACAATCAGTGAGCAAGTGTTATCAATATCAGTTCAGACTCTATTTCTAAGTTATCTCAGTTTTCTCTTATCTCTCCCTGTCTCCAACCTCCTGATCTGTTTTACATGTCTCCACTAAATTGATTGCTGCAAAATACCGTTTTAATTGTTACTCACAGGTCTACAGTGACTTATTTTATGTATCTAATAATTACAAACTCACAGGCTTCCATGAAGTTACCTTAATTCACCCAACAAAAGTTAATTTGCTCTTTTCCCAACCCATCCTTTCCAATCTAGTGTTCCTTCTCTTGATATCAGAGCCTATGAATACAGGAATTTTGTTTCATTGCTGAAAGCTCTGGCACCAAGCACAGTGTCAGGCACATAGTGACCTGGGAGTGAGTCACTAAATGACTGTTCCCCCTGAATACTACTAACTTTTCCCTTCTTCTGATACTTTATTTATGTATTTCTTCTACCTAGGGTGCCCTCTCCATTTTCTATCTACCCAAACTATTTTCATAGTCTCAGCTTCTTTCCAAACTGTCTTAAACTTAATGATCTCTTCCTTCATTCAAATACTATGACCCTAAAAATCCATATCATCCATCCACCCACTTAGCCCCATGCACAAGAGGATATGAAATTAGCTACTATATTGATTCTTGGGACAGTAAGAACATATGTTTAAACATTCAAATTTATAACCTCCTTTCACATACCTCACAGCTGTCCTTTGAGATATATCTCATTATTGTTGATTAGTGATTTGACCAAAATTACAAAGCTAAATATTAAAAAACAGACCAATAGTCCAGTTTCTAAAAACGTAAGTTCTAAGTCCAAATCTCTATGTTAATGAGACTTTCTAAGAAATGTCAGATGAGTCAGGTAATAAAAAATTCTGTTCTTTTTATTTTTTTTGTAAACTGAGAGGTAAAATTATTCAAATAGAAGAGTTGGGGAAAAGAAATAGAAAACACATACCCATAGGTTTTTACTCAAAAGAGAAAAAGATCACTTACACAGAATCTAACAATTACAACTTGTCCTTTCAATGTTTTTAAAAAAAATCTTGAGATCAATACAGACATCCCTGGAAATAAACTCAAGACATTTAAGTGTTGCAACACTTTTTTACCAGCTTGAGAGGACAGATTATTAAATAGTCAGGAATTTCACAATCTAAGCATTAAGTCTTTGGTACTTTGAAATCACCCACTGTGTAAGAACTTACATGGAAATTAGCTATGAAGAAGATCAGGAATTTTTCATTTTTTTTAAGCTTTTTAAAAATAGTTTTCAAGCATATCACTGGATTGTAAAAGAACAGGAAGAGAGAGGATAATAATAGCAGTAGTAATTAATAATTGATAAAAAACACATTAGTTTAGAATTTAATATGTCAGTGGGGTGTTAAAGTTCCCTACTATTATTTTATAATATTACTGTCACTTTTTCTCTTTATGTCTGTTGGTATTTGCCTTATATTTCAGTTCAGTTCAGTCGCTCAGTCGTGTCTGACTCTTTGCGACCCCATGAATCGCAGCAAGCCAGGCCGCCCTCTCCATCACCAACTCCTGGAGTTTACCCAAACTCATGTCCATCTAGTCGGTGATGCCATCCAGCCATCTCATCCTCTGTCATCCCCTTCTCCTCCTGCCCCTAATCCCTCCCAGCATCAGGGCCTTTTCCAATGAGTCAACTCTTCACATGAGGTGGCCAAAGTACTGGAGTTTCAGCTTTAGCATCACTCCTTCCAATGAACACCCAGCACTGATCTTTAGAATGGACTGGTTGGACCTCCTTACAGTCCAAGGGACTCTCAAGAGTCTTCTCCATCTCCATATTCAAAAGCATCAGTGCTTTGGCACTCAGCTTTCTTCACAGTCCAACTCTCACATCCATACATGACCAATGGAAAAACCATAGCTTTGACTAGATGGACCTTAGTTGGCAAAGTAATGTCTCTGCTTTTGAATATGCTATCTAGGTTGGTCATAACTTTTCTTCCAAGGAGTAAGCGTCTTTTAATTTCATGGCTGCAATCACCATCTGCAGTGATTTTGGAGCCCAAAAAAATAAAGACTGACACTATTTCCACTGTTTCCCCATCTATTTGCCATGAAGTGATGGGACCAGATGCCATGATCTTAGTCATTTAAGTTCAAATACATGCTAAATAATCTACAGTTTTTTCTCCCCTCTACCACATTTTGTGTCTTTGATGTCATATTTTGCATTTTCCATCTTATTCCTTTACTGTTTATTGTACTTATTAGTGTTTTAATTTTTTTTCTTTTTACCTTTGTACTGGCTTGAGACATTATAACAGCTTATCTGATCCCTTATCAGTTTATTTAACATTTGTAATGTTATCCCAGAGACCACATATGTTGCACTTTTTTTTAATTGCCTTTCTGTCTATTGTTTTTATTGGATGATTTCCATCATTCTATCTTCCTGATCACTTATGCGCTTTTTTCTGTGAATTTGGTTATTCATTGCTTCTAGCATATTTTTCTCTCAGATATTGAATTATCTGGTTTTTATTGGATCATCTTTATATTTTCTAGTTACTTGTTAAAATGATTTGTGTTGAGATCAATTCTCTGCCCTAATTCAGGTGGCATTTCTATTACCAATATCTTGCTTTTATTTCATAATTTTTTTTCTGGGAATTTTCTCTTGCTATTTTTAAATTTTTTATTTATTTTTTATTGAAGGATAATTGCTTTATAGAATTTTGCAGTTTTCTCTCAAACCTCAACATGAATCAGCCATGGGTATACACATATCCCCTCCCTTTGGAACCTCTCTCTTATCTCCTCCCCAACCCACCCCTCTAGGCTGATACAGAGCCCTGTTTGAGTTTCCTGAGGCATACAGCAAATTTCCACTGGCTATTTACATAGGATAGTGTAAGTTTCCATGTTGCTCTTTCTATACATCTCACCCTCTCCTCCCCTGTCCCCATGTGCATAAGTCTATTCTCTATGTCTGTTTCTCCAGCGTTGCCCTGTAAATTAATTCTTCAGTACCATTTTTCTAGATGCTGTATATATGTGTTAGAATATGATATTTCTCTTTCTCTTTCTGACTTACTTCACTCTGTATAATAGGTCCTAGGTTCATCCATACCTCATTAGAACTGACTCAAATGCATTCCTTTTTATGGCTGAGTAATATTCCATTGTGTATATGTACCACAACTTCTTTATTTATTCATCTGTCGATGGACATCTAGGTTGCTTCCATGTTCTAGCTATTGTAAACATTATTGCAATAAACAATGGAATACATGTGTCTTTTTCAATTTTGGTTTCCTCAGGGTATATGCCTGAGAGTGAGATTGTTGGGTCATATGGTGGTTTTATTCCTAGGTTTTTAAGGAGTCTCCATATCATCTTCCATAGTGGCTGTATCAATTTACATTCCCACCAACAGTGCAAGAGCATTCCCTTTTCTCCACAGCCTCTCCAGCATTTATTGTTTGTAGACTTTTTGATGATGGCCATTCTGACTGATGTGAGGTGATATCTCATAGTTTTGATATGCATTTATCTAATAATGATCAATATTAAGCATCTTTTAATGTGTTTGTTACCCATCTGTATATATTCTTTGGAGATATGTCTGTTTAGGTCTTTATTCCATGTTTTGATTGGGTTGTTTGTTTTTCTGGTATTGAGTTGTATGAACTGCTTGTATATTTTGGAAATTAATCCTTTGTCAGTTGTTTCATTTGATATTGTTTTCTCCCATTCTGAGGGTTGTCTTTTCACCTTGCTTTTAGTTTCCTTTGCTGTACAAAAGCTTTTAAGTTTAGACAGGTCCCACTTGTTTACTATTGTTTTTATTTCCGTTCCTCTAAGGAGGTGGGTCATGGAAAAAGCAACAGGGCTCCAGAAAAAACATCTATTTCTGCTTTATTGACTATGCCAAAGCCTTTGACTGTGTGGATCACAATAAACTGTGGAAAATTCTGAGAGAGATGGGAATACCAAACCACCTGACCTGCCTCTTGAGAAACCTGTATGCAGGTCAGGAAGCAACAGTTAGAACTGGACTTGGAACAACAGACTAGTTCCAAATAGGAAAAGGAATCTGTCAAGGCTGTATATTGTCACCCTGCTTATTTAACTTCTATGCAGAGTACATCATGAGAAACGCTGGACTGGAAGAAGCACAAGCTGGAATCAAGATTGCCAGGAGAAATATCAATAACCTCAGATATGCAGATGACATCACCCTTATGGCAGAATGTGAAGAAGAACTAAAAAGCCTCTTGATGAAAGTGAAGGAGGAGAGTGAAAAAGTTGGCTTATAGCTCAACATTCAGAAAATGAAGATCATGGCATCCATCCCCATACTTCATGGGAAATAGATGGGGAAACATTGGAAACAATGTCAGACTTGATTTTTTTGGGCTCCAAAACCACTGCAGATGGTGAATGCAGCCATGAAATTAAAAGACACTTACTCCTTGGAAGGAAAGTTATGACCAACCTAGATAGCATATTCAAAAGCAGAGACAATACTTTGCGAAATAAGGTCTGTCTAGTCAAGGCTATGGTTTTTCCTGTGGTCATGTATGGATGTGAGAGTTGGACTGTGAAGAAGGCTAAGCGCTGTAGAATTGATGCTTTTGAACTGTGGTGTTGGAGAAGACTCTTGAGAGTCCCTTGGACTGCAAGGAGATCCAACCAGTCCATTCTGAAGGAGATCAGTCCTGGGATTTCTTTGGAAGGACTGATGCTAAAGCGGAAACTCCAGTACTTTGGCCACCTCATGTGAAGAGTTGACTCATTGGAAAAGACTCTGATGCTGGGAGGGATTGGGGGCAGGAGGGGAAGGGGATGACAAAGGATGAGATGGCTGGATGGCATCACTGACTCGATGGACGTGAGTCTTAGTGAACTCCAGGAGTTGGTGATGGACAGGGAGGCCTGGTGTGCTGCGATTCATGGGGTCACAGAGTCGGACACGACTGAGCGACTGAACTGAACTGAACTGAACTGAAGGAAGTGGGTCATAGAGGATCTTGCTTTGATTTATGTCTTTGAGTGTTCTGCGTATGTTATCCTCTAAGAGTTTTATGGTTTGGGGTCTTACATTAAAGTCTTTAATTCATTCCGAGTTTATCTTTGTGTATTGTGTTCAGTTCAGTTCAGTTTCTCAGTCATGGCCAACTCTTTACAACCCCATAAACCACAACACACCAAGCTCCCTATCCATCACCAACTCCCGGAGTCCACCCAAACCCATATCCATTGAATCAGTGATGCCATCCAATCATCTCATCCTCTGTAATCTCTCCTCCTGCCCTCAATCTTTCCCAGCATCACGGTCTTCTCAGATGAGTCAGTTCTTCTCATCAGGAGGCCAAAGTATTGGAGTATCAGCTTCAACATCAGTCCTTCCAATGAACACCCAGGGCTGATCTCCTTCAGAATGGACTGGTTGGATCTCTTTGCAGTCCAAGGGACTCTCAAGAGTCTTCTCCAACACCACAGTTCAAAAGCATCAATTCTTCAGCACTCAGCTTTCTTCATAGTCCAACTCTCACATCCATACATGACCACTGGAAAAACCATAGCCTTGACTAGACGGATCTTTGTTGACAAAGTAATCTCTGCTTTTCAATACGCTATCTAGGTTGGTCATAACTTTCCTTCCAAGGAGCAAATGTCTTAATTTCATGGCTGCAGTCACCATCTGCAGTGATCAGGGAGCCCAAAAAAATAATGTCTGACACTGTTTCCACTATTTCCCCATCTATTTCCCATGAAGTGATGGGACTGGATGCCGTGATCTTCATTTTCTGCATGTTGAGCTTTAAGCCAACTGTTTCACTCTCCTCTTTCACCTTCATCAAGAGGCATTTTAGCTCCTCTTCACTTTCTGCCATAAGGCTGGTGTCATTTGCATATCTGAGGTTATTGATATTTCTCCTGGCAATCTTGATTCCAGCTTGTGTTTCTTCCAGCCCAGAGTTTCTCATGATGTACTCTGCATAGAAGTTAAATAAGCAGGGTGACAATGTACAGCCTTGACGTACTCCTTTTCCTATTTGGAACCAGTCTGTTGTTCCATGTCCAGTTCTAACTGTTGCTTCCTGACCTGCATACAGGTTTCTTAAGAGGCAGGTCAGGTGGTCTGGTATTCCCATCTCTTTCAGAATTTTCCACAGTTTATTGTGATCCACACAGTCAAAGGCGTTGGCATAGTCAATAAAGCAGAAATAGATGTTTTTCTGGAACTCTCTTGATTTTTCCATGATCCAGAGGATGTTGGCAATTTGATCTCTGGTTCCTCTGCCTTTTCTAAAACCAGCTTGAACATCTGGAAGTTCACGGTTCACGTATTGCTGAAGCCTGGCTTGGAGAATTTTAAGCATCACTTTACTAGTGTGTGAGATGAGTGCAATTGTGCAGTAGTTTGAGCATTCTTTGGCATTGCTTTTCTTTGGGATTGGAATGAAGACTGACCTTTTCCAAGCCCTTGGCCACTGCTGAGTTTGTGTTCTAATTTCATTCTCTAACATGTACCTGTCCAGTTTTTCCAGCACCATTTATTGAAGAGGCTGTCTTTGTCCCATTGTATATTTTTGCCTCCTTTGTCAAAAATGAGGGATCCATAGGTGCATGAGCTTATTTCTGGGTTTTCCACCTTATTCCATTGGTCTATATTTCTGTTTATGTGCCAGTACCATACTGTATTGATGACTGTATCTTTGTTGTATAATGTGAAGTCAGGAAGGTCGATTCCTCCATCTCCATTCTTTTTTCTCAAGACTGTTTTGGCTATTCAGGGTCTTTTGTGTTTCCATATGAATTGTGAAATTTTCTGTTCTAGTTCTGTGAAAAATGCCATTGGTAACTTGACAGGGATTGCATCAAATCTATCGATTGCATTTGGTAGTATAGTTATTGTCAAAATATTGATTCTTCCTATCCAGGAACATGGAATATCTCTCCATCTGTTTATGTCATCTTTGATTCTTTCATTAGTGTCTTATAATTTTCTGTGTATAGTTCCTTTGTTTTCTTAGGTAAGTTTATTCCTAGATATCTAATTCTTTTTATTGCAACAGTGAATGGGATAGATTCCTTCATTTCTCTTTCTGGTTTTTCATTGTTAGTATGTAGAAATGAAAGTGATTTTTGTGTATTGATTTTGTATCCTGCAACTTTGCTAAATTCACTGGTTAGCTCTAATAATTTTCTGATACTATCTTTAGGGTTTTCTATGTACAGTATCATGTCTTCTGTAAAGAGTGAGAGATTTACTTCTTTTCCAATCTAGATTCCTTTTATTTCTTTTTCTAGTCTGATTGCTGTAGCTAAGTCCTCCAGAACTCTGTTGAATAATAGTGGCAAAAGTGGACACCCTTGTCTTGTTCCTGATCTTAAGGGGGATGCATTCAGTTTTTCACCATTGAGAATAATGTTTGCTGTAGTCTTATCTTATATGGCCTTGAAACGCTGCACTGGAAGAAACACAAACTGGAATCAAGATTGCCGGGAGAAGCATCAATAACCTCAGATATGCAGATGACACCACCCTTATGGCAGAAAGTGAAGAGGAACTGAAAAGCCTCTTGATGAAAGTGAAAGAGGAGAGTGGAAAAGTTGGCTTTAAGCTCAACATTCAGAAAATGAAGATCATGGCATCCATCCCCATCACTTCATGGGAAATAGATGGGGAAACAGCGGAAACAGTGTCAGACTTTATTTTGGGGGGCTCCAAAATCACTGCAGATGGTGATTACAGCCATGAAATTAAGAGATGTTTACTCCTTGGAAGAAAAATTATGACCAACCTAGATAGCATATTCGAAAGCAGAGACATTACTTTGCCAACTAAGGTCCATCTAGTCAAGGCTATGGTTTTTCCAGTGGTCATGTATGGATGTGAAAGTTGGACTGTGAAGAAGGCTGAGTGCCGAAGAATTGATGCTTTTGAACTGTGGTGTTAGAGAAGACTCTTGAGAGTCCCTTGGACTGCAAGGAGATCCAGCCAGTCCATTCTGAAGGAGATCAGCCCTGGGATTTCTTTGGAGGGAATGATGCTAAAGCGGAAACTCCAGTACTTTGGCCACCTCATGCGGAGAGTTGACTCATTGGAAAAGACTCTGATGCTGAGAGGGATTGGGGGCAGGAGGAGAAGGGAACAGCAGAGGATGAGATGGCTGGATGGCATCACTGACTCGATGGATGTGAGTTAGAGAGGTCTGGCGTGCTGCGATTCATGCGGTCGCAAAGAGTCGGACATGACTGAGTGACTGAACTGAACTGAACTGATGTTGAGGTAGATTACTTTTATGCCCATTAAAGAGTTTTAATTGTAAATGGGTACTGAATTTTGTCAAAATATTTGCAGAATATTTTCTGCATCTACCGAGATTCAGTTCAATTAGTCAGTTCAGTTGCTCAGTCATGTCTGACTCTTTGTGACCCCATGAATCGCAGCACGCCAGGCCTCCCTGTCCATCACCAACTCCCAGAGTTCACTCAGATTCACGTCCATCAAGTCGGTGATGCCATCCAGCCATCTCATCCTCTGTCGTCGCCTTCTCCTGCCCCCAATCCCTCCCAGCATCAAAGTCTTTTCCAATGAGTCAACCCTTCACATGAGGTGGCCAAAGTACTGGCGTTTCAGCTTTAGCATCAGTCCTTCCAAAGAAATCCCAGGACTGATCTCCTTCAGAATGGACTGGTTGGATCTCCTAGCAGTCCAAGGGACTCTCAAGAGTCTTCTCCAATACCACAGTTCAAAAGCATCAATTCTTCGGCGCTCAGCTTTCTTCACAGTCCAACTCTCACATCCATACATGACCACTGGAAAAACCATAACCTTGACTAGACGGATCTTTGTTGGCAAAGTAATCTCTCTGCTTTTGAATATGCTATCTAGGTTGGTCATAACTTTTCTTCCAAGGAGTAAGTGTCTTTTAATTTCATGGCTGCAGTCACCATCTGCAGTGTTTCTGGAGCCCCAAAAAATAAAGTCTGACACTGTTTCCACTGTTTTCTGAATGTTGAGCTTTAAGCCAACTTTTTCACTCTCCTCTTTCACTTTCATCAACAGGCTTTTTGGTTCCTCTTCACTTTCTGCCATAAGGGTGGTGTCATCTGCATATCTGAGGTTATTGATATTTCTCCAGGCAATCTTGATTCCAGCTTGTGTTTCTTCCAGTCCAGCGTTTCTCATGATGTACTCTGCATAGAAGTTAAATAAGCAGGGTGACAATATACAGCCTTGACAGTCTCCTTTTCCTATTTGGAACCAGTCTTTCGTTTCATGTACAGTTCTAACTGTTGCTTCCTGGTCTGCATACAGATTTCTCAAAAGGCAGGTCAGGTGGTCTGGTATTCCCATCTCTTTCAGAATTTTCCACAGTTTATTGTGATCCATACAGTCAAAGGCTTTGGCATAGTCAATAAAGCAGAAATAGATGTTTTTCTGGGACTCTCTTGCTTTTTTGATGATCCAGTGGATATTGGCAATTTGATCTCTGGTTCCTCTGTGTTTTCTATAACCAGCTTGAATCGTATGGTTTTTATCTTTCAGTTTGTCAATATGGTGTATCACACTGATTGATTTGCATATGTTGAAGAATCCTTGCTTCCCAGAATAAACTCAACTTGATCATGGTGTATGAGCTTTTTGATGTGTTGCTGAATTCTGTTTTCTAAAAGTTTGTTGAGGATTTTTGCATCAATGTTCATCAGTGATATTGCCCTGTAGTTTTCTTTTTTGTGTGCTTTGCCTGGTTTTGGTATCAAGACAATAGTGGCCTTGTAGAATGAGTTTGGAAGTGTTCCTCTACAATTTTTTGAAAGGGTTTTAGAAGGATAGGTATTAGCTCTTCTCTAAATGTTTGATAGAATTCTCCTGTGAAGCCATCTGGTCCTGGGCTTTTGTTTTTGCTTTGCAGATTTTTTAATCACAGCTTCAATTTCAGTGCTTATAATTGGGTAGGTTCATAATTTCTATTTCTTCCTGGCTCAGTCTTGGAAGACTGAACTTTTCTAAGAATCTATCCATTTCTTCCACGTTATCTATTTTGTTGTCATATAGTTGTTCATAATAGTCTCTTACAATCCTTTGTATTTCTGCATTGTCTGTTGTAACCTCTCCTTTTCCATTTCTAATTTTGTTGAGTTGATTCTTCTCTTTTTTTCTTGATGAGTCTGGCCAAAGTTTTGCCAATTTTGTTTATCTTCTCAAAGAATCGGCTTTTAGTTTTATTAACCTTTACTGTTGCTTCTTTCCTTTCTTTTTCATTTATTTCTGCTCAGATCTTTATGATTTCTTTCCTTCTACAATTTTGGGATGTTTTTGTTCTTTTTCTTCTTGTTTTAGATGTAAAGTTAGTTCATCTGTTCAATGTTTTTCTTGTTTCTTGAGGTAGGATTGTATTGCTATAAACTTCCCTCTTAGAACTGCTTTTGCTGCATCCCACGGGTTTTGAGTTGTCATGTTTTCCTTGTCATTTGTTTCTGGAAATTTTTTTATTTCCCTTTTGATTTCTTCAGTAACCTGTTTATTTAACAATGTGTTGTTTAATCTCTGTGTGCTTGTGTTTTTTACAGTTTTTTTCTTGTAATTGCTATCTAGTCTCATAGCATTGTGGTCAGTGAAGATGCCTAATACAGTTTCAATTTTCTTAAATTTATTGAGGTTTGGTTTATGACCCAAGATGTGGTCTATCCTGGAGAGTATTCCATGTGCACTGGAGAAGAAGGTGTATTCTGCATTTGGATGGAATGTCCTGAAGATATAAATGAGATCCACCCCATCTAATGTATGATTTAAGACTTGTGTTCCCTTATTGATTTTCTGTTTTGATGATCTGTCCATTGGTGTGAGTGGGGTGTCAAAGTCTCCTACTATTATTGTGTTACTGTCAATTTCTCCTTTATGTCTGTCGGAGTTTGTCACGTATTGAGGTGCTCCTATGTTGGGTGCGTAGATATTTATAATTGTTGTGTCTTCCTCTTGGATTGATCCCTTGATCATTATGTAGTATCCTTCCTTATCTCTTGTAATATTCTTTATTTTAAGGTTTATTTTGTCTGATATGAGGATTGCTACTCCAGCTTTCTTTTGCTTCCCATTGGCATGGAATATATTTTTCCATCCTCTCACTTTAGTCTATACGTGTCTTTAGGTCTGAAGTGGGTTTCTTGCAGACAGCATATGTATGCGTCTTGTTTTTGTATTCATTTAGCCAGTCTGTGTCTTTTGGTTGGAGCATTTAATTCATTTACAATTGAAGTAATTATTGATATATATGTTCCTATTGCCATTTTCTTAATCATTTGGGGTTGATTTTATAGATCTTTTTTCTTCTCTTGTATTTCTTGACTATATAAGTCCCTTTAACATTTGTTGTAAAGCTGGTTTGGTGGTACTGAATTCTCTTAATTTTTTCTTGTCTGAAAAACTTTTTTATTTCTCCATCAATTTTGAATGAGATCCTTGCCAGTTGCAGTAATCTACGTTGTAGATTTTTCCCTTTCAGTACTTTAAATATATCCTGCCATTCCCTTCTGGCCTCTGGAGTTTCTGCTGAAAGATTAGCTGTTAAGCATATGGGGTTTCCCTTATATGTTACTTGTTCCTTCTCCCTCGCTGCTTTTAATATTCTTTCTTTGTGTTTAGTCTTTGTTAGTTTGATTACTATGTGTCTTGGCATGTTTCTCCTTGGGTTTATCCTGTATGGGACTCTTTGTGCCTCTTGAACTTGATTGACTATTTCCTTTTCCACGTTGGGCAAACTTTCAACTATAATCTCTTCAAAAATTTTCTCATACCCTTTCTTTTGCTCTTCATCTTCTGGGACCACTATAATTCAAATGTTGGTGCGTTTGATATTGTCCCAGAGGTCTCTGAGACTATTCTCAGATCTTTTCATTCTTTTTACTTTAGCTCTTCAGAATTTATTTTCACCATTTTATCTTCCAGCTCACTAATTCATTCTTCTGCTTCAGATATTCTCCTATTGATTCCTTCTAGAGTACTTTCATGCATTGCAGAAGGAAACGGCAACCCACTCCAGTATTCTTGCCTGGAGAATCCCAGGGATTGGGGAGCCTGGTGGGCTGCCGTCTATGGGGTTGCACAAAGTCAGACACGACTGAAGCGACGCAGCAGCAGCAGCAGCAGAGTACTTTTAATTTCAATAATTGTTTTGTTTGTCTCTGAATGTTTATTCTTTAATTCTTTTAGGTCTTTGTTAATTGATTCTTGCATTTTCTTCAGTTTGTTTTCAAGGTTTTTTGATCATCTTTACTATCATTACTCTGAATTCTTTTTCAGGTAGTTTGCCTATTTCCTCTTCATTTATTTGGACTTCTGTGCTTCTAGTTTGTTCCTTCGTATGTGTAGTATTTCTATGCCTTTTCATTATTTTTTTAAACTTATTATGTTTGAGACCTCCTTTTCCCAGGCTTCAAGGAAAGTTGAATTCTTTCTTTGAAGAAGATTGAATTCTTTCTTCCTTTTGGTTTCTTCCCTCCTAAGGTTGGTCCAGTGGTTTGTGTAAGATTTCTATAGTGTGAGATTTGTGCTGAGTTTTTGTTTGTTTGTTTTTCCTCTGATGGGCAAGGCTGAGTGAGGTGGTAACCCTGTCTGCTGATGATTGGGTTTGTATTTCTGTTTTGTTTGTTGTTTAGATGAGGCATCCCACGCAGGATGCTAGTGGTGGTTGGGTGATGCCAGGTCTTATATTCAAGTGGTTTCCTTGTGGGAGTTTTCACTATTTGATACTCCCTCGGGTTATTTCTCTGGTGGTCTAAAGTCTTGGAGTCAGTGCTCCCACTCCAAAGGCTCGGGGCTTAATCTCTGGTCAGGAATGAAGATTCCACACTGGTTTGTTATGGCATTAAGTGAGATTAAAACAAATATCCAAAAATGAGAAATTAAACATGAAGCCCAGACAAATGACAGCTACAAAATCAGGCAAATAATAATTAAAATAATGGAATATACACATATACACCCATGAGCAGTCAGAACAGTCCTACAAAAATACAGTAGATTGACCTGGCAAACAAAGGAAATCAAAAATTATATTTACCAGTTAAGAACAAAACTAACTAAAGTACAAACTGGAAAATAAAACTAGAGCAAGATGCCAAGTGGGGAATAATGCAATGAAAACAAAACCAACATGTATGTTGAGAGGAAAGGAAAGAAAGAAAGAATAGATATTCAAATTAAATAGAGGTAAATGAAGATTTATATACATTAAAGACTAACTGCAGGGGGAAAAGAACAGTAGGAAATGCAAACAAAGGAATAAATGTATAAAAATATAATAGGTTTTAAAAAATTAAAATTATAAAAAAGGAGAAAAGAAAAAAAAATGGAAGAATGAAAAAAGGAAAACTCCACAGAACTGCAAAAGCCCAAAGTAGAAGCAAAGGTTTATAACAACAATAAAAACTGTGACTGAATATACACATATACATATACACCCATAAGCAAAATCAAAACAGTCCAACAGGAATAAAATAGAATAGATTGACCCAGCAAACAAAGGAAATCAAAAGTTATATCTACCAGAGCAAAACTAACTAAAGCACAAACTGGAAAACAAAACTAAAGCAAGGTGCCAATTGGGGAGTAAAGCAATGAAAATAAAACTAACAAATACGTTGAGAGGAAAGGAGAGAAAGAAAAGAAAGAATACATATGCAAAGTTAAATAGAGGCAGATAAAGATTAATAAACATTAAAGATTAACTGCAAGAGGAAAAGAACAGTAGGAACAGCAAACAAAGGAATGAATGTAGAAAAAATAATAATAGGCTTAAAAAATTTTTAATTAAAAATAAAAACGAGTAAAGAAAAAAAGGGGGGGAAACTCCACAGAACTTCAAAAGCCCAATGTAGAAGCAGAGGTTTATAACAATAAAAAAATGTGACTGAAGGGAAAAAAAAAAAAGCTCAAAAGCTTAACTGGATTTCTTAGTGCCAATAAAATTGACAACTACAACAGAGGTGGAAAAAAGGAAAAAGAGAAAAAAGGAAAAAATCCAAAAGAATCTACAAAACAAGTCATAAAATAAGAACAATAAATGTTTTTCTCAAGTCACTGCTGTCAGAGTCCTTTCCCTCACTGGGAGTCACAGTTCACCTCACCTCCCTAGGATGCCCTCCAACCCTGTGCTGATCTCTGGACCTGCTGTGGGGGCAGCTCAGATTCTCATCTGGTCCTACTCCTATGTGTTCTTGCCTCCAATGTCCACAGCTAACAGAATTAGTGCATTTTCTTTTGTGGGAGCTCTCAATGGCCTTTTATATATTCCACAGACACAGAGTCTGCCTTGTTTATTATATGGATTTAATCTGCAGCTTGTACAGCTGGTGGGAAGGTTTTGGGTCTTCTTCCTTAGCCACACTGCCCCTGGGTTTCTATTGTAGTTTTATCTCCACCTCTGCATGTGGGTCGTCCCCTGGGGGTTGCTCCTGAGGCTGCCCTGGAGGACTTGGGTTTGCCCCTGTGAGGGCCAGGTGTGGAGGTGGTGCAGCTGCTTGGGTCGCAGGGGTTCTGGCAGCACCAGGTACTCAGGGGGTTGTCGGCTAGGGCTGCAGGAAACACGGTGCTCTAGAAGGGTATGGCAACCAGTATTACCAATCCGCCCCAGTATTCTTGCCTGGAGAACCCCCTCCCTGACATAAGCCTGGAAGCCAGGGTCCGCAGGGTCGCGGAGTCAGATGCGACCAAAGGGACACAGTGAGCATAGACGCAAGACTTTTTTGCCTGTGGCAGCTCTGCCCCAGTGAGAGTTGCGCATGAAGGTGGCGCAGCTGCTTGGCTTGCGGGGACCCTGCTGGCACCAAGCGTGCAGGAACACGGACTGCCTCCACCGCAGGAGTTATGGCCCCAGCAGAGTCTTTTCTCCCGCCTCTTGTAGCTGACGATCAGAAGGCCTCTTTGGTCAGTCTTTCTCTGTAGCCCCACTTGTTCAGGCACTTAGAGGGCTCCCTTGCCTGGGGTCCTTCTCTGTTGTTTGGCTTATCAGTCACTTAAAGGAGCACCCTGGGTGGGGTCCCACTCTGTAGTTCAGTGCCTCAGGCGTTTGATGGGTGAATTTCTCTATTGTTCAGCTGCCCATGCTGGCACGTGGGGAGAGGGAGGCTATGGCGATGGCTCCACCCACTACGTATGACTCAGCAGTATCACCTTGCTTCCAAGGCTGCCCGGCTTTCTTCCACTGGCATTTCCCACCATGATCTCCTCCCTCACATCCTCTCAATTTGTCTCTCCGCAGTCAACAGCAGCCCTCACTCCCGGACTGCTCCACCATCCCCAAACTCCAGCTTCCAGCTACTGTGCCTTCCAGGGGACCAGCGTTCCTGTCCGGGGTACGTATGGCTTTGGCAAGGACTGTCTGATGCTCATTCCATTTAGGCTGCCACAGGTCAGCTGTTTCACTTTCGGCCTTAAATGTTTCTCCTCTGACTCAGACCATTGCTCCGATGTGGGGATTGGACCCCTGCTTCAGTTCCCCCACCCGCCGAGGGCAGGTGCAGTCCTACTAACACTCCTGTTTTTCTCCCTAGTTCCTTCATCCTACTGAGTTTTACATGGTTCTATATATTGTTTTGCGCTGGTCAGGTACTCCTGTCCACTCTCAGCTGGTTTCTGCATGCACTTCTGTGTCTGAAGGTGTATTCCTGATGTATTCGTGGAAAGAGATGCACTCCACATCCACCTACTCCTCTGCCATCTTGTTCTCCCCTCTCTTGCTCTTTCAGTGGAAAATAGTTCCTCTGCCATCTTATTTTACTTAACTTGCTCTGCCTCTATGAATTTAGGTGAAACAATTTCCTACTGTGGTGACAAAGAGGTGTTCATATGTGAGAGCATCCTTATGCAGGCTGCATATGCCCAGTGCCTTTGGTGGGAGAGCTGGACCTGATGAGTTTGCCAGTCACATCTTTCCTCAGGATGTGCTAGCAGAGGGTATGGCTGATTATGGTGGAGCTAGAGCTTACCTGGAGTGTGAGATGGGATTTCCTCTCTGCTTAGTCGTCATCACTGCCCTGTCGGGAGCAGGCTCTGCTCTCAGATCACTGAATCAGTTCTGAGGGTTGGGCTCAAGGTGGCTCTGTTCCCTTTAAGAGTGTGTGTTTCCTTCTCCCTGCTCTGGGACCTTTGCCCTCACAGAGGGGAGTGCTGAAGCAAGTGGGGCTCCTGTGCTTACGGAAGTCCAGTGCTCTGTCTGTGTAGGCAACTGTGGCTGCAACCAGACACAGTTCGTGGTCACACCTTGCCGTTGCCGTGACCACCCCAGATCTAGCGCTAGGCTGCAGCGTGGAGAGCACGGGGGCTCAGTGTCCCCTCATCTTGGGTTAGGACACACAGCAAGGCTGTGGTGGGAATTCCAGCAGCTGTACTGCTGTCAGAACCCTGGGTTGCTTCTGGGGCGCAACCTGAGTAAGCACCAACAGCGGCCACCACCACTCCGCCTGAGCTACACCCCAGGGCCTCAGGTTGCCATTGCATTCCTAGATCAGGTCTTTTTCCAGGTCCTGGATGCCTAGATCTAGTGCCAAGCTGTGGTACAGAGTGAGCAGTGCCAGGGTTCACTCAGTTCCAACTGGGGAATGCAGCAAGGAGGTAGCAGCTAGAACAGACCTCTCTCCGCCTTCCTGGGGACACACCATACCTGAGCAGTCCTCACAAGCGGGGGTCCAGTCTTCTCCTGCCTTTCTATCTGTCCCAGCAGTTCTCCAGGCAGCCAAAGGGGTTTGTCTCCGACTCACAGGACTCAAAGACTCTGACACCCAGTCTGTGACTGGATCCACTCACTCCCCAGGGCAAGTGTCCATCCGTGCAATCTCCCTTTTCCTCTTGTTCCCTCCCAGGGCTGCAGGTCTCAGCCGGATGCTTTTTCTCCTGTCCTACTTTATTACGTGTTTATCTTTCTGACAGTCTTGGTTGCACAGGAGTCCTTCTGCCAGTTTCCAGTTCGTTTGCTCTGAGAAGTGTCTCACGTGCAGGTGTATTTTTGATGTGTTCATGGAGGGAGGTGAGCTTCATGTCCTCTTACTCTGCCATCTTTATCTCGCCCTCTCCAGCACCTCATTGGTCTTAAGCCAGGCTTTTACAAGACAGAATACTCACTGTTGGTCTCCTGATGAATTAATCTGTGTCCTTTCATCAATAGGAAACCTATACTTGAGTAAAGAAACAGGAAGGAGAAACATGAGATTGCAAAAAGTAAAGGAGACTCGACTGCAGTGTAACTGGTCTGTGGAAAATAGGAAGTCTAGGAACTGATCGCTTACCTTCCTTCTGCCACGGGAACTTCAGAGGAAAGATGGCTGCATATTCTTCCATTCACTGTGCTATCTCCATCATCCTTGCCCTCTCCACAAAAAGAATTATGAACAGTTCAAATGCTTCACTTAACTCCTGGAGAATCACTAACCATTTCTGATCACACCCCTTAGCCATCAATAAGCAGGGATTTCCTAAATCTAGATAATCATTTATAAAATATGACCTTGAGCAGGTTCAAAGCAATATGCCAGCACTAACGAAGTAGGGAAAAGTGTGGGGCAAGGAAAAGAGAGCCAGAGTAAAGAAAGAAATTAAGAATGGCACCTAGGATGGGGTGAGTTCTCTAAGGGTTCAGATTCTACTATCTTAGTAGGGTTCTCTTGATGCTTTGAAATGGCAACAACATGGTGCCTGTGTTTGCATTCCGCTTTCCCTCCCTCACAATTCTTGGTGTATCCCTGAGAATATCCGGGAAACTGCACAAAAAGAAAGTTAAAGCAAACTTCTTCTGTCATATGTCCATAAAAGGAAAAGATTTCTATATTTCCAAGAAGCAAAAGTTCATTTTTAATTCAAGTTTATGCCCCCCTTTAGGGGAAGAGCTATCCAGTAAATTAGATAAATTTCAAAATTTGCTAGCAGAAATAAAAATCCAGAAACTTGGAGGAAAATGAACACAATAACAAATGGTAAGTTTTCTGCCATAAATAACAACACTTAGCTTCAGAAGAGGAGAGAGAGGTGTACAGCTTAATTAGGAAGTGTTCGCCCAGAATACTAATGCCCTCCCAAATGCTCTGCTTAGTTTGCCATGGGCCATTGTCTTTCTCCATAAAGTTAAATTAGCATCTGCAGCAACTCTTCTAGAATTAAAGACTATAGCTCTGTGTCTCATTTTGAACACTCACTGGTCTTGAACTAAATTTAAATCATGAATGGAATATTATTTAAAGGTTGATAATCTTCACGTAACATTACTTCAGCAATGAAACTAAACCCCCTTGAATAAAATTCTGTTGGCTAGCCAAGAGGACCCTGGTGAGGTTCCAGTTTAATAAAATTATCTAGCATTTGCAACTGTAAATGCTTTAAGCCTTTTTTAAAGGTGATATTATGACCTATACAACACTGAGCATAAAGTGATCGACAGTAAAACCTTGAGCTGATCTGTAGAGGAAGAGCGGGTGATAGAGGCCCATGGGAAGTGTCACGTACTTCTTCCAATTGGGAAGAGTCTCTTTTCTCTTTTCCTCTCTAACATCAACAAGGAGCAACTCTTCTGTTCCAAAGAAATTGGAGTTAAATTTCCATCCCAAAGAAAACATATTCCACTTAGAAAATTCAATAGCCAGTGAGATTGCAGAGCCAGAGCACACTTATTGGGGAGCAAAGTGCATCCACAGTTACCAAATTAACTTGTTACACCCATGACATCTACCAGGACTTCCAGGTACAGTCTGTCATGCTGTGGGAGGGTATAGTCAGGAGAAGTAGTCTTGTTATTAGACAATCACAAATCTGCAAAGCCCTGGAGGTCATGCAGATCATCTTTTCTGCTTCAGTCTACAGGCACTGTCCCCAGTGGAGAGTCCACAGGCTCTTGTAGTGCTTGGTCCCCAAAGAAGGCTGGACATCCTGCAGACACTTGTGCTAAGATTGGGCATCTGGAATGTGATGCTTCTGGTGTGTTATTACGTTCTTGTGGGGTGGGAGAGCATAAAAGGAGATCTAGAAGAAAATCCCATCCTGCCAACCTAGGGAAAACCGAACTACCTAGAGGAGGCAAAGAGACCTCATGAGAAAAAGGTTCTGCTTCATTTCTATTTTTCTCTCCCATTTAAAGATTTAGCCAACTCACTAATACCTGGGAAGCAAGAAGCAAGTGTCTCAGCTTAGGGCAGACCTGGAACTAAGAACAACAGGCCAACAGTCGATGTCCACCTGACAAGGGGAGCCAACCTTCCATACGATCCTGTTATGTGAGCTATCATGGATATCCTGATGTCCACACAGAAATCCCAGAAAATTCCTTAAGCCCTATTAGAAATTAGCTGGATCCGCTTTGTATCTATTAGCTGATGGGACCTGATATCCTGAAAGTATATTGTATCATGTACTGAAGCACTATTACCTTCCTCATTGAATGCTCAGAGATAGGTGAAAAGCAGCTACTATGA
This sequence comes from Ovis canadensis, assembly GCF_042477335.2. Taxonomy (NCBI): domain Eukaryota; kingdom Metazoa; phylum Chordata; class Mammalia; order Artiodactyla; family Bovidae; genus Ovis; species Ovis canadensis. The sequence goes on along the minus strand of NC_091250.1, from coordinate 36,155,562 downwards.
TCTCAGAAACTGAGGAAAGCTTCAGGGCTGTTCTCATAGTTCTGACCAAAGAGAAATAGACCCAGCCCATTCATTCTGTGAGACACAAGACAGGAAATGATCTTTTTGTAAGTATGCTGAGAATTGTTAGGGAAAGATGAGATCAAGAAGGAAGGTCAGTCACTCTACAAACAGTTGTTGCATCAACAAATCAGCAAATAATTTGAGAAGACCAATGTGATTTATGATTAATAATCAAAAAAATCTGTAATAGGTATAGATAGACACAGATATAGATATATACACATACACACAAGGCCTAATGTAGGTAGAATTGAGACAAACATATGACTATTACCAACAATTAGTTAAAAAATAATGTGACAAGCCACTACTACTACGGCTGCTTCAGTGTCATGTACAGGGTAAAAGAAAGAAATACTCCTGTGTCAATTACTATATTCCCATCAGTGCCATCATCTTGGATCTTCATTCCAAAAATGGCAAGAAGTGCTCATCATAATCACAAAACAATACCATAGGACATTATGAAATTTAAAAGTTTCCTATGCATTGTTTCATCTCATGATTGCCCTGTGAGAAAAGCAGGCTATTAGGGCAGACATGGTAGTATTAACAAGAGGAAGCATGGAAAAGAAAGGAAGGGCAGAAAGGGAGAAAGGGAAGGAAGAGAGAAAGGAGGAAGGGGGTAAAGTTGCCTCCCAGGTCTTCCTGCAATTGGATATCAGTCTCGATTCTAAGAATATCTCCTAATATCTCCTAACAAGCGTTCCAGAGATTAAGAACCACATAGTTCTTTGAAATTCATGATAGCAATTGCTCTACAAATTCTAAGTAGTAATATCATCATCATCAATCTTAGCTATAAAATTTCTCATAAACTCATATATTAAGTTGGGAAACTTTAGAAAAAAAACAACAGTAAGAGCAGAGTTAAGCACAAAGTCGAGGAAGTTGGTTAAGGAAGAAAAAAAAAGCGACAAGCACTAACTTTCCCCATAAGTCTCATAATCTTTCTCCGGGAGGCACTCGGCAGCCAAGCAGTAAGCTTCCATGAAGCACAGGGTGTGTAAAGAGACCCAGAGACCAGCCCTTCGAAGGGAAATCCCTCCCATTTTGTCCTCAGTTCAACTCCCAAGATTCCCAGGCTCACTGTGTGAGTCACACTGCAATCGCCTAGGACAGGCATCTGCACGGATGCCCTCTGCTTCAGCAGGGAATTGCAAGCTCCCGCCTGCCTGTAATAAGGGGGGAAATCAGGGCAATAATGTGACCGGATGCTGGAAAGCTGGCAGCCAGAGAAAACAGTAGTGTATTTGGCAAATTTTCTTTTGCAGGGCTTTTTTTTTTACTGTAAAGAACATTGGCCTCCATGGACTAAGAGAAATTTTGCGTCCCTTTCTCGAATTTGATCTCTTTGTTTCCATTTTAATAGGTCATGGGAAGTTTCCTGTGAATACGTAAACAAGCTTTGTGTTTATTTTAATCACTTTTTCCTCCTGTTTCCAGGCTCTGGACAACCCCCGGCCCTCACTTGAATTGTGGTGGTTACAGCAGAACACAGCCCAGTTGTAACTCAAGTCTTTCCTTTTGTAAGAGGAAGTGGTGAGATAAATAAAGGGATGGTGTTTCCTTAAAGCAGCTGCATCTCCTATTAACTGGCTAAAGAACTAACTCCTCAACAAAAATTAGTCAACTGAACTAGTTTAAGAAAGAAAAGAAATCTTTGAGCTGGCGAATTTGTGGCTTTGAACACTGAACACCTACCTGAGAAAGAATCTCTCGCTTTCCTGTCCTTCATGAATAGTGCCTCTCTCCTTTATTTCTCAGTGAATCACCTTGAAAATTTTGCCATTTTACGGTATCTAGTCCCTCTCATCTGAATTATCAACCCACTGTAATCTGGCATCTGCCCTTACTACCTTACTGAAACTTACAAAGAAAATGATCAAAATGACCTGCTTATTGACAAACAGTGAATATTTTAAAGTCCTTATCTTAGATTTCTCTGCAGTATTTCTAGATGCTGACCAACCTCTCCTTTGAGAAATTTCTCTTCTTTTCTTTGCCATGATAACATGCTCTCCTGATTCTCTGACATCTCAGAACAATTCTTTTTTTTTAAGGCAGCAGTTATAAAATTTTTAATATTCTTCAAGTAGAGAATAGAGTTAAGTAAACACTTTCTAACTTTTAAATTAGATCAATTCTTAGAGTTCTTTCCTGAACCCCCTTCCCCCATCTTCTTAAAAATAGGTGCTCTTTTGTGTTCTCCACCTCTTCTTTATCTTGTTTATTCTTGTGTTTTCAACATCACCTCTACATAATTCTCACATCTGTATCTCTAGCCTAAACTTCCTTCCTAAGTCCTTACATCTTCACCTCTCCATCTTGACTGTAGCCATGATTATTATGAACAGTTCTAACTCAGCTCCTGCTGCCAGACTCCCACCACAAGTGCCTGCTGCTGTGTGTCTTTCTGTATTCTGCCCCCAGGACCTTCTCTAATACTGCAGGAGTTGGGCAGCCCACAGTGGGGGTGTCAGGAGACAAAAGCTCCAGACTTCCATCCTTCAGATGACTAATTCTTGGAAGCATTCTCTGTTCTCAAAAATCCCTTTTGCCCAGAGTACTGATCTGAATAAAGTACCCTGACATTGTCTCTTCCTCCTTCACCATCCCATTCTTCTTACCTGGATGCTCATGCTTTGTGGGATCACTACCCAAATAAACTACCCACACCCAGGTTCTTATCTCAGGCATTGCTTTTAGCGAAACCCAAAGGTATTTGGTACCAAAAATGGTCCTGGAAAGCAGATTCTCAACATGAGACTCTATGGCCATACTGTCTCCATTTAGATGATACCGGTAATATAATCACTGGTGGAAGCAGGAGAGTGATAAAACCCAGCATGATGTAGCATTCAATTACTGAGACGCTCACCCAGAGTGAATGTGATGAAATATAGGGGAAAGGAAAAGCACTGCATGAATGATATGGGCTGATGGTAATTACCAGTATTGTGGAATTGAAAGTTTTTTGTTAGATGTCATTAAAGGTTTGAACGAATAGAATAGAATAAGGAGTAAAAATAAAATAGCAGAATCACATCAGCTATCAACTCAGTGCCCACTGGAAGATCAGAAAGCTTCCATTGGTTCAGCTCAGTTCAGTCGCTCAGTTGTGTCCAGCTCTTTGCAACCCCATGAATCACAGCATGCCAGGCCTCCCTGTCCATCACCAACTCCCAGAGTTTATCCATACATGACCACCGGAAAAACCATAGCCTTGACTAGACAGACCTTTGTTGACAAAGTAATGTCTCTGCTTTTTAATATGAAGGTCCAAAAAGAACTTCACTCTTACAATCAGATGGTAGTCTATGTTGAAAGTCAAGCCAAAGAGCTAAACCTGTGAAAAGACTGAATGTACAATGTTGAGATATCTCCCAAGCTGAAGACACAGCCTTAATAGAAAAATAGTGGAATCCTAAGACCTGATATGAAGACATTTGGGCGGCTTCATTTAAGAAGATTGAAGCACCAAGTTCTACTGGAGCCTTAAGACTGCCTGAAGCAGCTTGCTCCCTTCTGCTAGAGAAAAAGAGTGTCCCTTACCTGAATATATTGTAAAAATCTCACATGAGGCAGATTCCTAGAAAGATGATATTGCCTCCGTAAGACCTACCATAGTCTCCCCTTACAATACACAAACGAATAACTAAGGTCATGACCCAGGATTCACTGAGTAGGGAAATATAGTCCCTGCTCCAGAAGAAAATAACTTTTTTTTAACAAATTGCAGTACTAGCTTATTAAGGCTTCCTTGGTGGCTCAGTGTTAAGAATCTCCCAGCCAATCCAAGAGATGAAGATTCAATTCCTGGTTCAGGAAGATCCCCAAGAGAAGGAAATGGCAACCCACTCCAGTATTCTTGCCTGGGAAATCCCACGGACAGAGGAGCCTGACAGGTTATAGTCCAGTTCAGCTCAGTCACCCAGTGGTGCCCGACTCTTTGCAACCCCATGGACTGCAGCACGCCAGGTCTCCCTGTCCATCGCCAACTCCTGGAGCATGCTCAAACTCATGTCCATCGAGTCGGTGATATCATCCAACCATCTTATCCTCTGTCATCCCCTTCTCCTCCTGCCTTCAAACTTTCCCAGCATCAGGGTCCTTTCAAATGAGTCAGTTCTTTGCATCAGGTGGCCAAAGTAATGGAGTTTCAGCTTCAGCATCAGTCCTTCCAATGAATATACAGGACTGATCTCCTTTAGGATGGACTGGTTGGATCTCCTTGCAGTCCAAGGGACTCTCAAGAGTCTTCTCCAACACCACAGTTCAAAAGCATCAATTCTTTGGCTCTCAGCTTTCTTTACAGTTCAACTCTCACATCCATACATGACTACTGGAAAAACCATAGCTTTGACTAGATGGACCTTTGTTGACAAACTAAAATGTCTCTGCTTTTTAATGTGCTGTCTAGGTTGGTCATGGAGGGAGGAGCCTGGTAGGCTACAGTCCATGGGGTCGCAAAGAGTCGGACAAGACTGAGCAACTTAACTTTCACTAGGTTGGTCATATATTTTCTTTCAAGGAGCAGCGTCTTTAAATTTCATGGCTGCAGTCACCATCTGCAGTGATTTTGGAGCCCAGGAAAATAAAGTCTGTCACTGTTTCCGTTGTTTCCCCATCTATCTGCCATGAATTGATGGGACCGGATGCCATTGTCTTTGCTTTTTGAATGTTGAGTTTTAAGCCAGCTTTTTCACTTTCCTCTTTCACTTTTATCAAGAGGCCCTTCAGTTCCTCTTTGCCCTGTGCCATAAGGGGGTGTCATCTGCATATCTGAGGTCATTGATATTTCTCCTGGCAATTCCAACTTGTGCTTCATCCAACGTGGCATTTTGCATGATGTACTCTGCATAGAAGTTAGATAAGCAGGGTGAAAATATACAGCCTTGACATACTCCTTTCCCAATTTGGAACCAGTCCATTGTTCCATGTCTGGTTCCATTTCTTCTTGACCTGCATACAGATTTCTCAGAAGGCAGATAAGGTGATCTGGTATTTCCATCTCTTTAAGAATTTTCCACAGTTTGTTGTGACCCAGATAGTCAAAGGCTTTGGCATCATCAATAAAGCAGAAGTAGATGTTTTTCTGGAATTCTCCTGCTTTTTCTGTGATCTGGCAATTTGATCTCTGGTTCCTCTGCCATTTCTAAATCCAGCTTGTACATCTGGAATTTCTCAGTTCATGTACTGTTGAAGCCTCACTTGGAGAATTTTGAGCATTACTTTGTTAGTGTGTGAGATGAGTGCAATTGTACAGTAGTTTGAACATTCTTTGGCATTGCCTTTCTTTGGGATTGGAATGAAAATGGACCTTTTCTAGTCCTGTGGCCACTGCTGAGTTTTCCAAATTTCCTGGCATATTTAGTGTAGCACTTTAACAGCAGCATCTTTTAGGACTTGAAATAGCTCAGCTGGAATGCCATCACCTGCACTAGCTTTGCTCATAGTGATGCTTCCTTAGGCCCACTTGACTTCACATTCCAGGATGTCTGGCTCTAGGTGAGTGATCACACCATTGTGGTTATCTGGGTCATGAAGATCTTTCTTATACAGTTCTTCTGTGTATTGTTCCCACCTCTTCTTAATATCTTCTGCATCTGTTGGGTCCATACTGTTTCTGTCCTTTATTGTACCCATCTTTGCTTGAAATGTTCTCTTGGTACCTCTAATTTTCTTGAAGAGATTTCTAATTTTTCCCATTCTATTGTTTTCCTCTATTTCTTTGCACTGATCACTGAGGAAGGTTTTCTTATCTCTCCTTGCTATTCTTTGGAACTCTGCATTCAGATGGGTATATCTTTCCTTTTCTCCTTTGCATCTTTTCTTTTCTCAGCTATTTCTACGGCCTTCTCAGACAACCATTTTGCCTTTTTGCATTTCTTTTTCTTGGAGATGATCTTGATCACTGCCCTCCTGTACAATGTGATGAACCTCCATCCATAGTTCTTCAGGCACTCTATCAGATCTAAGTCCTTGAATCTGTTTGTTACTTCCACTATATAAACATAAAGGATACAAAATAGGTCATACCTGAATGGTCTAGTGGCTTTCCCTACTTTCTTCAATTTAAGTCTAAATTTAGCCATGGCTATACTCATCTCATTGGAGAAGGAAACGGCAACCCACTCCAGTGTTCTCACCTGGAGGATCTCAGGGACAGGGGAGCCTGTTGGGCTGCCGTCTATGGGGTCCCACAGAGTTGGACATGACTGAAGCGACTTAGCAGCAGCAGCATACTCATCTCACACACTAGTAAAGTAATGCTCAAAATTCTCCAAGCCAGGCTTCAGCAATATGTGAACCATGAACTTCCAGATGTTCAAGCTGGTTTTAGAAAAGGCAGAGGAACCAGAGATCAAATTGCCAACATCTGCTGGATCATCGATAAAGCAAGAGAGTTCCAGAAAAACATCTATTTCTGCTTTATTGACTATCCCAACGCCTTTGACTGTGTGGATCACAGTAAACTGTGGAAAATTCTGAAAGAGATGGGAATACCAGACCACCTGACCTGTCTCTTGAGAAACCTGTATGCAGGTCAGGAAACAACAATTAGAACTGGACATAGAACAATAGACTGGTTCCAAATAGGAAAAGGAGTACATCAAGGCTGTACATTGTCACCCTGCTTATTTAACTTCTATGCAGAGTACATCATGAGAAACACTGGGCTGGAAGAAGCACAAGCTGGAATCAAGATTGCCGGGAGAAATATCAATAACCTCAGATATGCAAATGACACCACCCTTATGGCAGAAAGTGAAGAGGAACTAAAAAGCCTCTTGATGAAAGAGGAGAGCAAAAAAGTTGGCTTAAAGCTCAGCATTCAGAAAAGGAAGATCATGGCATCTGGTCCCATCACTTCATGGGAAATAGATGAGGAAACAGTGGAAACAGTGTCAGACTTTATTTTTTGGCGCTTCAAAATCACTGCAGATGGTGATTGCAGCCATGAAATTAAGACGCTTACTCCTTGGAAAGAAAGTTATGACCAACCTAGATAGCATATTGAAAAGCAGAGACATTACTTTTCCAACTAAGGTCCATCTAGTCAAGGCTATGGTTTTTCCAGTGGTCATGTATGGATGTGAGAGTTGGACTGTGAAGAAAGCTGAGTGCCGAAGAATTGATGCTTTTGAACTGTGGTGTTGGAGAAGACTCTTGAGAGTCCCTTGGACTGCAAGGAGATCCAACCAGCCCATTCTAAAGGAGATCAGCCCTGGGCGTTCTTTGGAAGGAATGATGCTAAAGCTGAAATTCCAGTACTTTGGCCACCTCATGTGAAGAGCTGACTCATTGGAAAGGACTCTGATGCTGGGAGGGATTGGGGGCAGGAGGAGAAGGGGATGACCGAGGATGAGATGGCTGGATGGCATCACCGACTCGATGGACGTGAGTTTGAGTGAACTCTGGGAGTTGGTAATAGACAGGGAGGCCTGGCATGCTGCAATTCATGGGGTCGCAAAGAGTCGGACACGACTGAGCAGCTAAACTAAACTGAACTGATAGTCCACGGAGTTGCAGAGAGTCAGACACAACTTAGTGACTAAACAACAATGACAACAGTACTAGCTTATCTGTTTTGAGAGGACTTGCAAGAATATGTGTGGGAAAGGATTGTGAGGGTTAAGATGGGGAGGCAGTATATTAGTCTGAATAAGGGAGATTTGTTGACTTGAAGTACTCTTCCATGACTCAGGATTTAATATCTTGGCAGGAACACAGGAACCCAGTTCCAACACAGAACTGGGATGCCTTCTTGAAGCTTAGTCACAATTATGGCCTATAAGGGTTGAGATCATGGAACTGCCTTGGCAGAGCACTGTAAAAGGATCTAGAAGGCTCAGGAAAGAGGGAAAGAAAACACCCTAACCATGTTCTGCAGGACAGCCCAGGGGATATACCCTTTACTAAGATAGCAAAGAATCAAATTTTTGTAAGATTCTCTCATATCTTTGAGAATCTCAGTGCTAATTCTTCTCTGTATGCCTGTGTAGACAGCAAAAATTAATGCCACAGTAGTGCATTTCCATTTTGCTGATGGGGAGGAAGGAATTCCAAAAAGCCAGAGAGCAAGCTGTTGCAGGTAATAGTCAGAAGCAAGGTGGAAGTGATTACGATCAGTCCTGTTCAGTTCAGTCGCTCAGTCATGTCTATTTGTGGCCCTATGGACTGCAGCACACCAGGCCTCCCTGTCCATCACCAATTCCTGGAGTTTACTCAAACTCATGTCCTTTGAGTTGGAGATGTCATCCAGCCATCTCATCCTCTGTCGTCCCTTTCTCCTCCTGCCCCCAATCCCTCCCAGCATCAGAGTCTTTTCCAATGAGTCAACTCTTCACATGAGGTGGCCAAAGTATTGGAGTTTCAGCTTCAGCATCAGTCCTTCTAATGAATATTCAGGACTGATTTCCTTTAGGATGGATTACCATAATAGGCATCAAATCCAGAATGGCAATCAGAGTACCTTGACCATGGTGTTCCTGGGAATGACACAGATGGCTGTCTGCCTATAGAAAAAAATCAAGGGCTGGTGAGCAGATGACTGATGTCAGCCTCCACACTGGAAAATCACAATATACTCAGTTGATTTTCACCAAGGGTCCCAAGAAAATTCAATACAGAAAGAGCAATCTTTTCAGCAATAGTGCTAGGACAACTGATGATCCACACATAAAAGAATGGATTTGGACCCTTTTCTCACACCATACATAAAAATTAACTCAAAATTGGTTATAAATCTAAAGAGCTCAACTATAAAACACTTATTAAAAAAACACGAGTAGATCTTCATGACCTTGGGTAAGGCAACTTCTTAGAGATGACATGCAAGTGGTAAGAGGAAAAAAATAATAAATTCAACTTTATTTTTAAAACTTTTGTTTTTCAAATGTCACCATCAAGAAAATGATAAGACAATTTTGACTGTTAATATTATGTTCCAATTTTGCTAGGGTATGGTGCTCTGTTATTTGGTCAAACACCAATCTACATGTTGCTGTGAGAGCATTTTTTAGATGTAATTGATATTTAAATCAGTAGACTTTGAACACATTACTCTCCATAATGTATATGGGTCTTATCCAGTCAGTTGAAGACCTTAAGAGAAAAGACTGAGTTCCCTGGAAAAGGAAGTATTTTTTCTCCAGACTTGCCTTCATACAGCAACATATGAAAGACAACAACATCAACTCCTACCAGAATCTTCAGCCTGCCAACCTGCCTACAGATTTCAGACTTGCCCCCACAATATGTGAACCAATTCCTTAAAATATATCTTCTCTGCATCTATCTATGTATTTTTTTCTCAATATATGTATTCGTTCTCCGGGGAACCATGACTAATACAATAACCTACAGAATAGAAAAAATTTGCATATTATGTATCTTATAAGAGACTACTTTTATCTAGAATGTATTTGAAAACACAGTTCAGTAGTAAAGAAAAAAATAACCAAATTTTTAAATGAATAAAAGTTTTTACATAGACATTTCTTCATAAAATACACATGAATGGTCATTCATGAAATGATGCATATTATCTTTAGTCATTAGGAAAATGCAAACCCAAACCACAATAAAATATCATTTCACATTTACTAGGATCTAAAATCAAGATGTAAGACAATATCAAATATTAGCAAGAATGTGGAGAAATCATAACCCTCATACATTGTTGTAGGAATGTAAAATGATATAACTACTTGGAAAATAATTTGGGATTTAACTGTTTAACGTCAAAATAGAGTTACTACATAATTCACTCCTACCTATGGATCCATATAAAATGAAAATAAATGCCCACATAAATATTTCTGGAGTATCATTCATACCAGGCAGGAATGCAAACAATTCAAATGTCCATCAACTAGTAACTGGATAAACAGTATGTAGCATACAATAGACTATTATTTGGCAAAAAAAAGAGAAATGAAATTCTGATATATGCTGTTAATACAATTTTGATGACCCTTGAACACATTGTGCTAAATGAAAGCAAGCCAGTAACATCAGATCAAATATTGCATGATTCCACTTATATAAAATGCCCATAATGGTCAAATCTATAGAGGCAGAATGTCAATGACTCGTTGCATAAGACTGTGTAAGGCAGTGGAAAGAGGAATGCAAGGAATGGTAAATGAATTTTGACGGGGATCGAGTGTCTCTTGCAATAAAGAAAATGTTCTAAAATTAGCTTATAGTGATGTAACACAACTCTTTAACTACACACACACACAAAAAAACCCTCTTTTGAATTATACACTTAAATAGGTAAATTTTGTGGTACATAAATTACAACTCAATAAAGCTATTTTTTAAAAAGAAAATAAATCTTTTATTGGCTTCCTTCATTTCTCATTTCATTTTCCCATTCTCTTTCCATGACTTCCTCTGCTTATCACCCAAACAAACATCTGGCATTGCACACAAATCCCTTTTTTCATTGCATATTTATGCAATGAAAAATTAATAGTAGGCTTTGAATTTTAGAATCATCATATACCACATTTGAGACTATTACTCTGACCCATATCACAGTACTGAAGAGGACTGAAAATTCTGAGAGGGCTCAGAGCAAGAGAGGACTTAGCAATAGGTCCAGTCTATGAAGCAAGCCTCCCCACCATTCAGGTCACAAGACCCAGAAGCCCCAGTGGTGATAAAGCTACATACCACAGTACAGGATTCTTTATGGGGACTCAGCACAGAATTCTCTGGTTTGCAGCCACATCCTCCACAATAGAGACTGAATATCTCACTATGGCTAATCATGTGTCTACAATCAGATCTTCCCAATTTGAGCTGGATATTGAGAGAGCCACCAAATTTTGTAAGGTGGATGTTGACTGCACAGCTCCAATCAATCATACTGGATACAGCACCTTGGTGGGATCAGGTCTCAACAGGCCTAGAGGATACAAGGAAATTATGTGAATGTGAGGCCATGATCACTGTATCAGTTACCCCTGATAACTGAGGGCCAGTTTTCAGGACTGGTGGCCTCTTCTTCAACACATAACTATGTATTTGTCTATGGTGAGTCCTCCTTGTCACAAACAAAGGGAAATATTGGGCCTGTTCACAGTCGGTTCAATATGTTGACATGAGACAAAAGGGTGTGCACTACACCAGAGCTCCATTAATGGACAATGTAGCCCCTAAAGTATAGAGAAAGGGAAATGCTGTTGGACGGAAATCTGATCAGTATTTTTAGTTTCCCACTATTTGTAGAAGGACAACTGGCCTGAGTAAGGGTATATAAAGACAGTGAATTACTATTACCCAGAGGTAATAGAGTTCTTGGTACTATTACCAAGAAGCAATAGTAGTATTGACTCCTCACTATCACTGCCAATAATTCGCTTGCAAAACCTGTGCTTTGATATCCTGTGGTCTTAGACTTTTTTGTATTTGAGGTCTTAGTTCTGAAAGGGGTGGTAATATTTGGGAATTCTTCTACCAGGCAACATTGTAAGTATTCCATTGAATTTGAAACTGTAGTTCCTCATGTCAATGGACCAACTGGCAAAGAAGAAAGTACTCTACTGAGAAGAACACTCAAACCTGATTCTCTTGAGGGGTTATAGCTGATACAAAATAGAGATAAAAAGGGCTGCATCTGCAGCTTGCAGTGTTCACCATAGCCTCCTGTGGTACTTCCATGCTTGGTGATGACTGCTTATTGGCAACTGGAGCAATCACGCCACACAAGGGGCTCAGGCCCTTTCATCCAACCAGTCAGGCAACCTCAACCAGCCAGTGCTGGACTGTTGCTGTTCACTCACTCAGTCGTGTCCAACTCTTTGTGACTCCATGGGCTGCAGCAGGCCAGGCTTCCCTGTCCTTCACCATCTCCCAGAGTTTGTGCAAACTGATGTCCATTGAGTCAATGACGCCATCCAACCATCTCATCCTCTGTCACCCTCTTCTCCTGCCCTCAATCTTTCCCAGCACCAGGTCTTTTCCAGTGAGTCAGCTCTTTGCATCCAGTGGCCAAAGTATTGGAGCTTTAACTTCAGAATCAGTCTTTCCAATGACTATTCAGGGTTGATTTCCTTTAGGATTGACTGGTTTGATCTTGCTGTCCATGGGACTATCAAAAGTCTTCTCTAGCACCACAGTTTGAAACATCAGTTCTTCAGCACTCAACTTTCCTTATGGTCCAACTCTCACAAGGGTTAAAAACCTAGTGTCAGGAGTAGAAGAGGCAGAAGATAAAAATCAATGACAGTCTGAGGACCACTGAAACAACACAGATTGTAGCTTATACTACTGATTCACCTGAGCATCTTCCTGCCTTCTGTCCCAGGGCCTTCTCTAGCACAACAGGAAGTCCCATGGCTGACAGAACTTCAGTACAGCTCATACTTCTTGAGGCTTTCTTCACCTCCGTTCATTCAAGTAATTCCTACATCCAGTTGTCTCGACTTTCCAAGAGTCTGTTGAATCTATCATTTGAACTGTGTCTCCTCCGGTTACCCTGAAGAGCCTTACTAATTTCAAACCTTCTCTAATATCAAGACAGGCTTTTAAAAAGCAGGTTATGTTTCTGCCCTTTAAATCTTTCAATGGCTTCATATCACCTACAGGTTAAGGACTAAGTTCCTTAGCTGGGTATATAAGACCCTGGATGGTATTTCTCTGCTTACTTCTCTAGTCTGATTTCCTATCATTTTTTTAATCCTCAGACTTTTCACTCTCCGGAAATATCAAGTAGCTGAAGCTTCCAGATACCTTGTAATAGGCATTTACTATCCATTCTCCCTTCTGGAAAACATATTCTAAATTATATCTAGGTGACCAGCATTTCTCTGTTTTCGAGAATAAGTGCTTACAACTGGACCACAGTTATTGTCCCAGGAATGTCACTACTTGATCAGAGCCAGCGAATCATAATGAGATTTATTTTTTTCAGGAATCCTATAGCAGAAAACTTTCCTATTGAAAGAAAACTTTCCTATTAAATGTAAACCCCATGAATTACATGAGCTCTGTATCTATGGAGGCCACTTGTAGACAGTGGGGGAGAGCCACAGGAATAAAGCCAACACAGTGGATGCACAGTAAATAATGGAGCAAAAAGAGCTGGATACTGGCTACCTCATCTGAGACCTTACACACTGCCAGAATACAAGTTAGATCTACTCTGCGTTGCTCATGTGTATGAACCAGGGCCTTCCATTTTTAGCTTAACTTAGTTCAATTCAGATCTTTTTGCTTTTGTCCATTAAATATGTCCTAATTGATATAAAATTCTCCAAGCCAGGCTTCAGCAATACAAGCTGGTTTTAGAAAAGGCAGAGGAACCAGAGATCAAATTGCCAACATCTGCTAGCTCATCACAAAAGCAAGAGAGTTCCAGAAAAACATCTATTTCTGCTTTATTGACTATGCCAAAGCCTTTCACTGTGGACCACAATAAACTGTGGAAAATTCTGAAAGAGATGGGAATCCCAGACCACCTGACCTGTCTCTTGAGAAACCTGTATGCAGCTCAGGAAGCAACAGTTAGAACTGGACGTGGAACAACAGACTGGTTCCAAATAGGAAAAGGAGTACGTCAAGGCTGTATATTGTCACTCTGCTTATTTAACTTATATACAGAGTACATCATGAGGAACCCTGGGCTGGAAGAAGCACAAGGTGGAATCAAGATTGCCGGAAGAAATATCAATAACCTCAGATATGCAGATGACACCACCCTTATGGCAGGAAGTGAAGAACTAAACAGCCTCTTGATGAAAGTGAAAGAGAAGAGTGAAAAAGTTGGCTTAAAACTCAACATTCAGAAAACTAAGATCATGGCATCCAGTCCCATCAGTTCAGTCACTCAGCCGTGTCCGACTCTTTGCGACCCCATGAATCGCAGCACGACAGGCCTCCCTGTCCATCACCATCTCCCGGAGTTCACTCAAAATCACATCCATTGAGTCAGTGATGCCATCCAGTAATCTCATCCTCTTTCATCCCCTTCTCCTCCTGCCCCCAATTCCTCCCAGCATCAGAGTCTTTTCCAATGAGTCAACTCTTCACATGATGTCGCCAAAGTACTGGACTTTGAGCTTTAGCATCATTCCTTCCAAAGAAATCCCAGGACTGATCTCCTTTAGAATGGACTAGTTGGATCGCCTTGCAGTCCAAGGGACTCTCAAGAGTCTTCTCCAACACCACAATTCAAAAGCATCAATTCTTCAGTGCTCAGCCTTGTTCACAGTCCAACTCACATCCATACATGACCACTGGAAAAACCATAGCCTTGACTAGACGGACCTTTGTTGGCAAAGTAATGTCTCTGCTTTTTAATACGCTGTCTAGGTTGGTTATAGCTTTCCTTCCAAGGAGTAAGTATCTTTTAATTTCATGGCTGCAGTCGCCATCTGCAGTGATTTTGAAGCCCCAAGAAATAAGGTCTAACACTGTTTCCACTGTTTCCCCATCTATTTCCCATGAAGTGATGGGACCAGATGCCATGATCTTCGTTTTCTGAATGTTGAGCTTTAACCCAACTTTTCACCCTCCTCTTTCACTTTCGTCAAGAAGCTCTTTGGTTCTTCTTCACTTTCTGCCATAAGGATGGTGTCATGTGCGTATCTGAGGTTACTGATATTTCTTCCGGCAATCTTGATTCCACATTGTGCTTCTTCCAGCCCAGGGTTTCTCATGATGTACTCTGCATAGAAGTTAAATAAGCAGGGTGACAATATACAGCCTTGACGTACTCCCTTTCCTATTTGGAACCAGTCTGTTGTTCCATGTCCAGTTCTGTTACTTCCTGACCTGCATACAGGTCTCTCAAGAGGGAGGTCAGGTGGTCTGGGATTCCCATCTCTTTCAGAATTTTCCAGTTTATATGACCCATACAAAGGCTTTGGCATAGTCAATAAAACAGTAAATAGATGAAACAATGGAAACTGTGGCTGAATTCATTTTGGGGGGCTCCAAAATCACTGCAGATGGTGACTGCAGCCATGAAATTAAAAGACATTTACTCCTTGGAAGGAAAGCTACAAACAACCTAGACAGCATATTAAAAAGCAGAGACATTACTTTGCCAACAAAGGTCCATCTAGTCAAGGCTATGGTTTTTCCAGTAGTCAGGTATCGATGTGAGAGTTGGACTCTAAAGAAAGCTAAGCACTGAAGAATCGATGCTTTTGAATTGTGGTGTTGGAGAAGACTCTTGAGAGTCCCTTGGACTGCAAGGAGATCCAACCAGTCCATCCTAAAGAGGTCAGTCCTGAGTGTTCATAGGAAAGACTGATGTTGAAGCTGAAACTCCAATACTTTGGCCACCTGATGCACAGAGCTGACTTATTTGAAAAGACTCTGATGCTGGGAAAGATTGAAGGTGGGAGGAGAAGGGGATGACAGAGGATGAGACGGTTGGATGGTATCACCAACTCTACGGAGATGAGTTTGAATAAATTCCGGGAGTTGGTGATGGACAGCGAGGCCTGGCATGCTGCAGTCCATGGAGTCACAAAGAGTCGGACATGACTGAGTGACTAAACTGAACTGAACTGATATACTGAGTCATGTGTCTGTATACTTGTACAGGTATAAATGCCTAAATGCCTTATTTAAATACTTTGGCTAAATGTTATCTTTCTTGGAAGTTCTCCCTAATTATTCAGAATGTGTTTGTCACGTGGATCACTGTGTTTTCTCTGTACATAGAGAAATTTGTATTTTTGTATTTGAATTTTCCACATATACTATATGCAGAGCTAATGTGTAGGTCTCTCCCACTAGACTATTATTAATTCTATTTGTTTCTTGAAAGAGAATTTTGCTTTCAACTAGCCCAATGATAGGCACATAGCAAGTACTTACATTTGTATATTGTGGTGATTTAGTCACTGAGTTGTGTCTAACTCTTTGTGACCCCATGGACTGCCTGTAGCCTGCCAGCTTCATTTATGGAATTCTCCAGGCAAGAATATGTATAATTGGGTTGCCATTTCCTTCTCCAGGGGATCTTCCCAACCCAGGGATTGAACCCAGGTTTCTTGCATTCCAGGCAGATTCCTTACTGACTGAGCAAACCAGGGAAGCCCACATTTATATACTGTTGCATAGCAAAACTTCCCCAAAATCACTGGCTTAAAGCAATCAAGACTAATAATTTCTCTTTATTCTGGGTTTTGAACCCAGAATTTTGAACCCTGAAGAAACTTTCTGGGCTGGTTCTTCTGCAT
The DNA here is from genome assembly GCF_042477335.2 of Ovis canadensis. NCBI lineage: Eukaryota > Metazoa > Chordata > Mammalia > Artiodactyla > Bovidae > Ovis > Ovis canadensis. The sequence goes on along the minus strand of NC_091250.1, from coordinate 36,139,285 downwards.
CCTGTAGTGTCATCTGGGGCACAAGGATGAGTGAAAAATACCAAATGGCTTCATTCACATGGCTGCCACTTTACAACCAGGAACTCATTTGGGACTGTCAGCCAGAGCTCTTGGTTCTCATTCACATGGACCTCTCCTCTCCATGGGACTGCTCGGGCTTCCTCACAGCATGCTGTCTGTGTTCCAAGCAACAAAAGCAGCAACTGGAGATATTTTTAAAATTTTATTAACTATACTTGACTTATAATATTCTATTAATTTTAGGTATACAGCTTCAAAGTCTTTTCCATTATAGATTATTATAAGATACTGAATATAGTTCCCTGTGCTATACAGTAAATCCTTGTTGTTTATCTATTTTATATATAGTGCTGTGTATCTGTTAATTCGATACTTTTAATTTATCCCTCCCCCTATCCTTTCCCCTGTGGTAACTGTAAGTTTGTTTTCTATGTCTGTGAGTCTGTTTCTGTTTTGTAAATAAGTTGACTTGTATTCCGTTTTTAGATTCCACATAGAAGTGATATCATATTTGCCTTTCTCTGCCTGATTTACTTTACTTAGTATGATAATCTTTAGGTCTATTCATGTTGCTCCAAATGGCAATATTTCATTCATATATATGCAGATTCACAATAGAATACACACACACACACACACACACACACACACACACCCTCCACATCTTCTTCATCCATTTATCTTTTGATGGATATTTGGGTTGTTTCCATGCCTTGGCTACTGTGAATAATAGCAACTGAAGTTATTTTACGGAGAAGGCAATGGCACCCCACTCCAGTACTCTTGCCTGGAAAATTCCGTGGATGGAGGAATCTGGTAGGCTGCAGTCCATGCTAAGGGTCAGACATGACTGAGCGACTTCCCTTTCACTTTTCACTTTCATGCATTGGAGAAGGAAATGGCAACCCACTCCAGTGTTCTTGCCTGGAGAATCCCAGGGGCGGGGGAGCCTGGTGGGCTGCCATCTATGGGGTCGCACAGAGTCAGACACAACTGAAGTGACTAGGCAGCAGAAGTTATTTTAAAGCCCAGTCTTGCAAGTTACACAGCATCACTTCTATCAATATTGTTAAACAAAGCAGACATAGGCCAATCAAAATTCAAGGGGAAGAGAAATAGATTCCACCTCTTGATGTATAAGTAGGAAGATTATATTGCAAAAGAGCATTTAATGTGGCAAATACTGTTGCAGCCATCTCAGAAAACAAAGTAAAACAGTCCACTATAGCACTTAACAATCTCTGAATGAATGAATGAGAAAATGAATGAATATACTATTCTCCCCCTTTATTCTGTCACTCATCTCGTTCCACCACATTTGTGTTTAAAGCTTGATGGTGGCACAATTTCTCTTATTGGAATACTCATCTTTTCTTTCAGTAAGAGTTTCTAGAATTTTCAGCGAGTAAGATCAAGATTTAGGTCAGTTTATATAATTTTTCTCTAATAGTCTCTTTGTGGGGAAAAAACACCCCTCTTTCAAGCCTGTGTTGCAGGGATGTATTGTGTGTGTATTTGCTTATTCTGTCTATTCAACAGATTTAAAATGCTCTAATATTCTGACTCCAATTTTAAATTCCTGAGACTTTTAAAAATTTTATTTATTTATTTTTGGCTATGCTGAGTATTGCTGCCTGGGCTTTTCTCTGGTTGCTGTGAGCAAGGGCTACTCCCTAGTTGAGAGATGCACAGGCTTCTCATTGCAGTGGTTTCTCTCGCGGCAGAGCATGGGCTCTGGGGCACACAGGCTTCAGTCACTGCGGGACATGGGCTCAGTGGCTGCAGCTCCCAGGCTCTAGAGCACAAGCGCAGTAGTTTCTATGTATGGGCTTAGCTGTTCCGCGTCATGTGGGATCTTCCCAGATCAGGGATCAAACCCATGTCTCCTGCATTCGCATATGGACTCTTTACCCCTGAGCCACCAGGGAAGTCCCTTAAATTCCTGAGCTTTAAGGCTTATGTCTGGTTTAATTACTTTATATAAAACACAGTCCAACAATACTTAATGACTGTGAGGTGATAACTTGGCTTGTAGCCAAATTCTTAAGTCTTTAAAAATAAGGCAAAGGAGTTTATTACCCTACATCCAAGTCTATGCTACAAAACTCCATGAAGAATGTATAAATGACTGTTTAGCATAGATCAGCATGATATTTTTTCATGTACTATTATAAGACATATAAAGTGAAAATTTTCAATGTTTGAGGCTACATGAACATTGCTAAAGTCTCCACAAGACCCTTCTATCCAATGAGCTTCTTTTAAGACCAGATGGCCCCAGTCAGAGAGCTTTTGTTCAATTAGTCATTTCCTGAGGACACATTTCTATGGTTTGTCCTTTTCGGTACAATTCCTCTGATTCCCTTTCTATCCTTATTAAGTTTGATCTAACTTCTCTTTTGACTTGGGTGTTCAAGATGTCATCACATCTTTTTTGCTGTACATCTTTATAAATTGCCCTGCCTGGGTTTTTGCCACAGTCTCTTCCCACACTAGTTTCTACTTTGGACATGCGATTTTTTGTCTCAGTTTTGCCTCATAAACCAAGCCCTAAGTACCAAAACAAATTCTCTCTTTTCAACATTCTTGAATCAGAAACAGTAAACTACATGAACCATCACTTGTCCTGGAACCACCAAACCAAGCCCAATATCTGTGGATACAACTATTGGGAGCTTGGTATATGTATCTTCACAATACCTATGGTTAGGTTCTGTGCATCACAAAATTTCTAATCAAACCATGATTTAGCTAAAAACCTACTATCCAAGAGCTGAGTTTTAAGTCTCAGATATATTTGAATCTTTGGCTCAGATGGTAAAGAATCTGCCTGCAATGTGGGAGACCCAGGTTCGATTCCTGGGTCAGGAAGATCCCCTGGAGAAGCCCATGGCAACCCACTCCAGTATTCTTTCCTGGAGAATTCCATGGACAGAGAAGCCTGGCAGGCTACTGTCCATGGGGTTGCAAAGAGTCGGACATGACTGAAGCGACTTAGAAGATGTATTTGAAGCTTAAGTCACTGAGAACTCTGAAGATGGGAAACCAGAGGGATAACAACTTGTATAGTGACCCAGGAAGGTGGTTCTCATGACAGCAGCCACCTATGTACCATGCAGAGGCATTCAGAGAGCATGTTTTAAAAATAAGCTGGAATTTATTTTCTGAATACTGAAAATGACACATCTGTTCTTCATTTGTCCTGGCAGGTGAACTTATGTAATCAGGGAAACAGTACTAGTTCTCTGCTTTAGAAATTTTAAAAAACATCTTGTAAAATATAAGGAACAAGGAGTTATTTTCTGTCATAGGCCTGTTCTACAGGGTGATCCATGTACTCTGTGTTTCTTAATCTTTCTTCCCACTTGAGATGCCATCAAGGTAATAATGTTGATACTGAGTATGGACTTCTTGATGTGTCCAAAATCTAGCCAGTGGCTGACTCCAACTCCTCTTCAAGGGCTGGCTGCTGGAAAAATGATATAGCATCTGGTGCTAACTAGCTAATGAATAAAAGAAGGAAGGAAGAAGAACATTAAATTGCTAAATCAAAAACAAAAAATGGAGGAACACCAGGAAATTAATTTCACCAATATCAGGGGATAAATCTGATGCTGTGTCACCATCAGGATGCCAGCAGAGCCTTGATTCCTGTTCTTGGAAGAGCAGTGGGGAAATCAATGCTGGCCCCAGCAGGGCTGGGTGGGAGTGACAGGTTAAGAAGTGTCTAGAGAGGCCTAAGGGGCTACGAGAGTTATTGGAACTTTCTCCGGGAATTTTTTAAAAATTGAAGTCATAAATCTCTTCATTAAGTTGTAAGTAGTTGGAAAATCTACTTTAAGCAAATCCATAAATATGAAGATTATCTCACTTGATCCAAAGGGAGATTTTAAGTCAAACGCCAGGGGTGAAATATATAATTTGTTAGGCATGAACCAAGAGTAAATAGAGGAAGCCTTATGCTTTTAAATAAACACCCTCCATAGGCTCAGACACAGAATCTGCAGTCCCCAAAACATCTACACTTGATAGAGAACAGTATATTACCTGTCTTTCATAAACACACAGAAGAAAGTTTCATAATAAAATGTATTCCAAGATGCATTTGTAAATCAGTTGATTGGCATTGGAACATATATATATATATATATACACTAAATCCATAGTTCAGGCTCTTAGATGAATCCAAAAAATTACTTAAAATCACACAGTTGAAAATCCGGACCATTCAAATGTTGAGTACAATGACCCAAGTTCTTTGAGTTCTAAGCTAAGCAAGCACCAAAGACAGACATCAGAGGAAAAGCAGTGTCCACAGTAGTCCAGGAAGATAGTTCCTATGGCAACAAACATATGTATACATTTGCCATTCATACATCAAGAATCTTCAAGATATATAGCAGAATATTCCCTCTATCCAAATCCCAACTTGACCTAAGTTTCTTTCCATTTATCAATTAAAAACTGTTTTCATTCCATTTTAAAATAAAACTGCTACACCATAAGAGGTTTCAATCACTTTTTCTATCTCAATCCATGTTTTTCTTTCTAAAACCAAAATATAGAGCTTTTATTCTGCCAGTAATTTTCCTCCATGTTCCAAGGACCCATGATAAGACGTGTAACATAACTTGTCACTCTTTAAGCATAAGAAACCATTAGCCTTTGTCTACCTCTTCCTCACAGAGGCTTTTATTGCTGTCTTCTTTCTCACTTATCCCTTGAGAAAACAGTTCCTTCCAAATTGAAACTTACCAAAAACACTAGTCATTTTGCTCGACTCACAGTGAGACCTAACTACCAAAATGTATGACTCTGGAACAGAGAAAGGGACCTGCAAGGGGTGGCTCACGCCTGAAAACCCCCAAATTCCCCAAAGGCTTTCAGCAAATCCCTTTCATAGGAAAGGTGAAGGAGGGCTGTGGAGAAGGAAATGGCAACCCACTCCAGTGTTCTTGCCTGGAGAATCCCAGGGATGGTGGAGCTTCGTGGGCTGCGGTCTATGGGGTCACACAGAGTCGGACCCGACTGAAGCGACTTAGCAGCAGCAGCAGCAGCAGGAGGAGGCCTGTGGTTGGCTGCTGCAGATTTCTTGGTGTCAGAGTCTTTGTTCTGGACATCATGGTCAGGTAACAATGTTCCTATAAATCTCTACCAAACAAATACTATTTTCTGTTCTGGAAAGAAAGGGCAAGGTTCCCAGGTACAACACTCACCCTCTGAGGTCTAGGCCCTGGCTAAGGAGAGGGGGTCCCTGCAAGGCCCAGTTACCCTGCCCAGGAGTATTCCTCCAGCCCCCAGTCTGGGTCGGCCCACCAGGACTAACAAGGCAGATCTCAGTCGGCAGTTCCCTCAGGGCCAGGGCCCCATACCCTGCCCAACAGTCACCACTGAGGGAGCCAGGAGCCCAGGAACCAACTAGGCCTCAGGCTCCTCAGTCCTCCCAAACAGCAGGGCTCGAGCCTTACAGACGGTGTCCCATCGCAGACTGTCACTTCCATTAGGTCACAGAAGTGATGGGAAAGAGGCTCATGGCCACCTCAATGCCTCAGCTTGGCCAGTTGGTGGCCTTGGCAAGGGTTATAGAGCACCGAAGGCTGGCCTTAGACCAGGTGAGCTGGAGAGCTCTCGGGAGAAAGCCGGTATCCAACTCTTACCTCACTCTCTGCCTGAAGACTGCCACTCCACCCACCAAGACGGAACAGGCCTCTACCGGTTGCTCATTGACCTCGGTTCCCTGGGGGAGGGGCCCCTGCAGGGTCGACCAATGACTGAGCAGAACCTCTAACCGCCGCTCTAACCTTCCGGTTAGTGGTCGCGTGGAAACAGTTGCCTGGTAATGGTGCTAGGGGCTGCGCACCACCCTGCTCTTTTGTGAAACCACTGCTCATTTGTATTTAGAGAACTGTTTAATGTTTGTGTTCCCAGCCTTTGCTAGGGATACTAAACTCACATTTCAATGTTCTTCAACAATACATCTTCTCAACCAAAAATGCCCCTACCTTACATCTTCCAGAATGACACATTCACCAGGCTCCTCTGTCCATGGGATTTCCCAGGCAAGAATATCGGAATGGGTTGCCATTTCCTTCTCCAGGGGATCTTCCTGACCCAGGGATCAAACTTGCATTTCCTGCATTAGCAGGTGGATTCTTTACCACTGAGCCACCAGGGAAACCATGCAGCCATTACTTATAATTCCCTATTGAATTTATGATGGACATAATAAATTCTGGAATTCTGAATTAAGAATTCTGGGATTTTAAGTGTCTAGACCAAAAAGGAAGGTTCTATTTGTCATTCTCCCCTCCTATTGCCCTCTTTTCCTCTCTCTATTCAAGCCTTTTTTCCAGAAAGTTGCTCAGTCATGCACTCTTCCAGAGCTTGATTCTTACGCCTCATTTTTAAAGGAAGACATGCTACTGAGATAAGGTCTTGGCTGACTTACATTCTGGCCCAGCAGCTGTAATTACCTGCTGTGTAGACTGTCCCCCAGTACAGCAGAGGGAATTTTATTAGAAACGCCAGTGGGTTTTGTGTAAATAGTCATTCTAAGTCGTTAGTGACCATTCTCATTCCCAAGATTGCCATGAAAAATTACGTGTTAGCATCAAACCTAGCTCAGTGTAAGCCTTCAAGTTCCCAGCCAGTCTCAGGAGGCCCTACGTCTCTTCTCTCTTGAGATATTCTTTGTCTGTTGGCCAACACATAGCCAAGAAGCAGGCAGACGGGTGCACAACCTCATGAAATTCAGCCCAGTTCTTCCAACTTTTTAAGTATCATTTCCTGTTTGCCTTGAATTAAGCAAGAGTTGCTGTGGTATCATACATTATTCACCAAGTACAGTATACTACAGTTCACCTTTCCAGAGGTGTCTGAAACATTCAAGACTTAAGTCATTGGCTCAAAGTTTACATTAGATTGATTCCAAATAATAATTTAGTTCATACTTCATCCTGTTGCCCCAAAATTCAATTTTCTATTATCTACTTGTTTACCGACTTTATTTCTAGTCTTAATAACTTTTTAAAAAATTATATTATAGTAATAACTACTCTGACATTGTTATCACTTTAATGAAAATGTTAAAATTAATCATAAATGCAAAGTTTTAGTTCACTAAAGTGTTATTTTCTATTTTTAAAAGGGAGTGTTAATTAGTCATAAATATCTGGTTTCTAGCAGATTCAAGTGACTTGGTTCTGCTAAGGACAAAAAGTTTCGTCACCAGAGGTGATAGAACACAAATTACAGACAACAATCCCGCCAATCCATATTGGCAAGAAAAAACAACCAAACGAATTAATCTAACTCTAGATAAAATTCCTATTTCTTACCAAGGGTTTCACCATTAATCCTTTTAGGATGGAAAGTTCAGCACACTTGTGATATTGGGGAAATCTCAATTTGAGGCAAAGGTAGTTTGGGGTAGCTATTGGCATCTCATTGAGTAACAATAATAAAACATTCTACACATGCATGCCTGTTTCCATTTCAGTGGAAGAAATCGAGTGGCATCTGGGTTTGAAGCTCTTACCACTGGGAGAGGCAGTGTATCATAATGCTTAGGTATATAACCCCAGGAACATACTTGAATGAGTTTGCACCCCATTCTACACAATCAATGTATGTGTGAGCGTGCTAAGTTTCTTCAGTCATGTTCATGTCTTTGTGACCATTGACCCAGGAAATGAACTTACATCTCTTACATCTCTTGTACTGGGAGGTGGGTTCTTTACCATCAGCACCACCTAGGAAGCCCAACACAATAAATAACATTAAACAAGTTACTCAAGGTCTTTGTGTCTGAGTTTTTGCATTTTTAAAATGGGGATGATAATAATAAGCCAAATTTTAGGGATATTATAAACATCTAGACTGAACTGAACTGAACCTGGTCCAAAAAAATAATAATAATTCAGCAAATGTTAAGTCCATGGCTATAGCTGTGAAAGCAAGACTATATTTTTATTTTTAAAGCTCTCAGTGGCTGCAGCTAATGAGGTTGTGACTTCTGCTGCTGCTGCTGCTGCTGCTGCTGCTGCTGCTGCTGCTGCTGCTGCTAAGTCGCTTCAGTTGTGTCCGACTCTTTGCGACCCCACAGACGGCAGCCCACCAGGGTCCCCCATCCCTGGGATTCTCCAGGCAAGAACATTGGAGTGGCTTGCCATTTCCTTCTCCAATGCATGAAAGTGCAAAGTGAAAGTGATGTCGTGTCTGACTCTTAGCGACCCCATGGATTGCAGCCTACCAGGCTCCTCCATCCACGGGATTTTCCAGGCAAGAATACTGGAGTGGGGCGCCATTGCCTTCTCCAAGGGTGTGACTAGCCCTCTTAACATTTCATTCACATATTTTCAGTAAACTGAATGCAATGAGAGCACAAGAAATCATTCTGAACTGAGAATAGGGTTATAGTGACTATCTCTGCCACCAACTGATGGTGATCATAAGTGATTTGGGCTATTTCCTTACCTGAAGACTGAAGGGAGTAAAATTTACATCTCTAAGGTCCCTCCAGATCTTACAAAAGAGACTGTACTTGACTCTCTTGAAACAATTGGGATGCAAGTTTTTTAACAACCACTTTTCAACAGGTATGTTTGCATGTTTGCTTTTAAATGTTTTCCTCCTTTTAAGCTTTAAATTGAAGGTTTGTGTTAACTAAAATAGGGTTTCATGAATTTTGAACCAGAAATCCAACAAAATGCATTTTTATACCAAAGAGTCAATAATAGCATATTATACTCTAAATGAACATAATTTTTTAAAACATAAACTCCTAGTTGAGGGCAACTTTGAAAATAAGGACTTCAGTTAAGAGCTATATAAAGGAAAGACAGGGAGATAAGAGAAAGCAAGTGTAACTCTTAAAGGAGAATTTAAATTACACTTTTAGAAAGCATTTTTAAAACAGAGTCATCTTTGCAGGGAGCACATAGTCTTGAAGGGAGGTGCTAAAGAGTCAGAAAGAAGACAAATCAATTACAATCTTCAAAGACAGTATTATCTCAAGGAAACAGATGAGTGCCTCAAGAGAAAAGTTGGTTAAGAAAAAAACCTGATAAAAGAGAACAAAAGGGATTTTCCAGATAAATAGAGGGATAATGAAGAGATATGTGGATCAGGGGGAAGATTTTTTTTTTTTAAGTTATAAAGCAGTCGGGACAATAGGGAAAATTTGGATATGGACAACACATTAGGCAACAGTGTGGTGTCAATGATAATTTTTTCAGTGATAACAAGATTGTGGTTAAGTAGGAGAATGTCTTATTAGAAGATACATGCTCAAGTATTTAAGGGTAAGTAAAGTGAAAAGATGCAACTTATTCTCAACTGGTTCAGGAGGGAAATGTTAAAGAAAAAGAAACAGTAAACATGGCAAAAATTTGCAATCATGAACATAGGTGAACAATCTGCAAGTGTTCATTGTATTTTTCTTGTAATTTGACTGTAGGTTTGACATTTTTTTAAAAGGAGTTCTCAAAATTTTAAAAATTCACATATAACCTTTGAATAAATGTTATCGTTTACCAAAAATAATGAGCTTTCAGATGTATTTGGCCCTTGTCCATTCTCCTCCTCCCCTAGCACTTTATCAAAGAAGGAGTATTTGAAAATGAATCAATAGTTGCTGATTGGTTCACACATCAGAACACCAGGGGCTTTGGAGGTTAGTGCTCTCCTTGTAATTAGAGCCAGTTATTTTGTGGTATCTATTGGGTAACATCGAGAGAAAAAAAAATGGGAACCTCGAAATGTAAAGTCAGCCAGTGGTGAGAATAAAGCTAGCAAGGGGAGTTTCTTCCCCTAAACTGAGGTGGTGTAAAGTCTTGAGTGGATAAACAAGAAGGGATAACTCAATACATACAGCCATATGGCTCACATCTCTTGGGCAGGTATGGGTGGTGGAAAATAAACTGCTTTTGGTAGTCTATTGAGCCTTTTTTAATTATAAAAAATCAACTTGTCTAAAACAACAAAAGGTGAAAAAAATCTAAAGGAACCCTCAAAAGGTGGAATTTTTCTTAATGAGGAAGCATTCTATCACTATTTTAAATTTAAATTTATAATGAACAATTCTGGCAAAGAGAAAAAGAAATGGTGTTCCCATACATTGCTGATTTCAGCATAAATTAGTACAGCATTTTTGGTAAATAATTTCACAAGAAGTGTCAAGAGTTGCAAAAATAGTCTTTTCCTTTAATCATTTTTCACAATGTATCTTAACGAAGGAGAGAAAAGTAAGGGAGAAGGAGGTGAGGGAAGAAGAAATGAAAGAAGGGAAAGAAAGAAGTGAAAAAGAGAGGAAGGAAAGGTGAGCTGTATATAATAAGATGGTCATTGCAGATATCTACAAAAACACAGAGAGGCTAAAAAGAGAGGAGGAAAAAGAAAGAAAATGCTCAGTAATGATGACCTGTTTGCATAACGAACATCAGCATTTGTTGTTGTCATTCATTCACTGTCATGTCCAACATCAACACTACGTACATAAAATAGTTTGCAAATGGTAAGACTATACACACATACTAGGTCTCTTCAGTCGTATTCAACTATTTGCAATCCTATGAACTGTAGCCAGCCAGACTGTCTATGGGATTCTCCAGGCAAGAATACTGGAGTGGGTTGCCATTGCCTTCTCCAGGGGATCTTCCATACCCAGCGATCAAACCCATGGCTTTTACATCTCCCGCTCTGGTGGGCAGGTCCTTTACACTAGCACCAGCTCGGAAGCCTGTAAGACTATACAGGAAGAAGGAAAAATGCTTGCAGTGCCAGGCACATAGAATTGACAATTGCATCTACATTTTTAATTCAACTATGTAATGTCACAAAGCACAAAGATATTGATCTGTTGGATTATAACCAGGATGGGAATTGGGTTTATCCTTTTAAAATCCCCATTGCTATTGTTATGAGAAGAGACTTGAGTTTAATTATTCTCTGAATAGTTTAGGGCATGCATGCAGCTTTGTTATTGCTGTTGTTTAGTTGCTAAGTTGTGTCCAACTCTTTTGTGACCCCATGGACTGTAGCCCACTATGTTTCTCTGTCATGGGATTTCCCAGGCCATTTCTTTCTCCAGGGCATCTTCTTAACCCAGGGGTCAAACCCATGTCTTCTGCATTGGCAGGCCACTGAGGTACCAGGGAAGCCCATGCCTACAGCAAAGTATACTAAATTGAATATAAATTTAGGGGTTTCAGTAAATATAAATTCTCTCTTCACCTCTACCGCAGACTGTCCATATAAAATTATATTAAACCCTTATGATTCCTCAGCCTGTTCTTATATAAAGAAATCTAAAGACACAAAAATAATATTTACAAGATTAGAAAAACAATATATGCCAATTTGATGAGACTACTTATTCTAGGTTTCCACCTTTACAATGTGACTCTGATACTTACTGGCAACCCATCTATTTGTCATTTTCAGGAAACTTGGTTTAGAAGGTCACATAGTACACCGGAGGTTAGAATATGGGCTCTAGAGTTAGGTAAATCTGAATCCATGTTGTACATTGAAATCCTTGAGAATATTTGTTAGCAACTTTCTGCACCTTTGCTTCCCTATCTGTAAAGTGAGTAAAAACTACACCTGTTGTAGGGCAATCATGAAGACGAAATGAGTTGCTGTATATAAAGTGGTTATAGCACAATGTCTGACATACAATGATGCTAGGTGAACATCAGGGATTGCTGTTGGTCTCTTTAATTTCTTTAACAAGCCATGGTCCGAAACACTATAGGGCCCGGCTCTCTATTTGGACTCATTTACAGTAAGTCAGAGTATTCAGTGGGTAATGTTCCTTGAAAACATCTTCAGTGGCATAATTCTATCACCATATAAGATACATTAAATAATATATTATTGGGCTATATTACATAATATATAAAATTATATAGGGTTGTGGGAGATTTTGAAAGAAAAACTTTACAAAGTTATGTCCAGATATGTTATTCTCAAGTCCCATAGGATACGTGCATTTGAGAGGAACCTGAAGAGTAAGTTTAGGCTCTTCCTGGAACTAGCTCTGAAAGAGTTCATTTTCCTATTGCCTCTTGCTATATTCATAATACCCAAATTCAGGATTTGAATACCCCACAAGATACTGAGACATTTTAGATCATCTGCATCCCTTTGTTTCTCTAGAAAAGTCAATTACAGAATCATGGGGATTCATCCAAACTTCTTTGAGGGACTGGTCTAATTGTCTAATCCAGCCATAATCAAGAAATAGAGAAGCTGACCAAGAATTTCTCTGTAAAATAAGCAGAAAATTTGACACTAACTAAAAATATGTAAATAATAGAAAATCAATCTGCAGATTGCAACCTGTTATTAGTCACCAAGCAGTTCTGGACACTTAAAACAAATAAGGCTGTGTATTAGCACAGTGGAGAAACAGGTGGCACTATTTTTGCTTGCAGGAAACTTGCACTTTATGTGATCAAAATATATGTGTGAATAAACAAATTATGGTGAACTATCAAATGCATCCAAAATACAGTCCTGGCAGCATGATTGTGAATGAGCTTTAAATCCTAAAGTCTTCATTCCGGCAGGTAGTAATCCTTAAGTTCTTTTTAGTTCCACAAATAACTTAGGTCTTGAACTTTCAACACCTCATTAACTGAAAGGAGAGGCTGGGGCAATCAGTGTTGCAATAGCATGACTGCTTTTTTTTTTTTTTTAACTCTCTCAGCCACCAACGGATAGCTGCAAAGCTGCTTCTACTAAGAGTGTGTTGAGAGAGTTTCAAGGCTCACCAAAGTTCACTCTTTTGCTGTCAGAGGTACGATTAGACATTAGATGCATCCCTCAGGTTAATTATAAAGGAGGCATCTCATTGGATTAATAGATACTGAGGCTGTTGCCCTAGAAATGAGGGAAAATAGTACCAAATAATTCAGTTTGCTCTATCTGGTTGGCACTTGGCAGTGTTAGTTATTTGGCAGGTCGACGTGACCCGGGTTAAGTCACAAAAGACCACATGGGGCAGCTGTGGAGGCAAGCCAAGTGATGCTAACATGTGTCACACAAAGCATTCTGTGCACACTTATCAAGTTCAAGTACCACACAAGAGGAGCTGGCTTTCCTCTGTGGACAAAAAGCAAAATTGTTCTTCCACTTATTTGATTGATAAAGATATTTATTCTGGAGCAAAATTTCACTAAAAGTAGTCTCCAAATGTATTTCTAAATTCTAGGAGTTTGAAAAATACACTGGTAGAGTAAGAGAGTCTATTCCTGGAAAAAGTCTTTCAAAATATGTGTATAATCTACAGCCCAAATGCATTAGAAAGCAACTCTGCTTGGACAAATCAAAAGTGACTTCTAAGTAAGCACAAACTTGGCAATTTGTTTTACTATGATAATAAAAACGACAGTTAAAAAGTTTATCTTTTTTCTTCCTAGAACAATATCTAACCTGTTTTAAGCTCTTGATAAGTATTTCTTGAATAAATGAATAACTCTTTGACTTGCCTAGGAAAGTAGACTCCATTTGGCGTTTATGCCTATGATTAATCTCCTGGTAATTTCCACTGGTATTTTTGGGACATGTTTTGACACTTAATTCTTTGAGATTCAAAATTTGGCCCACAGACAAGCGTCATCAATGTCACCTGGGAGCCTGTGAAAACTACAATATTTCAGGCCTAATGAACCAGCATCTTCACATTAAGTGCATGCATGCTCAGTCATGTCCAACTATTTGTGACCCCCCCCCCCTAGACTGTAGCCTGTCAGGCTCCAGGCAAGAATATTGGAGTGGGGTACTCTTTCCTACTCCAGGAGATCTTCTTGACCCACGGATCGAACCTGCATCTCCTGTGTCTCCTGCATTGTCAGGTGGATTCTTTACCACTAGTGCCACCTGGGTTTGATGAAGGTTGAAAAAATCTGATTTAAAACAGGTGACACAGTTTTAAAATCAGCACCCAAGCCTGCCTTAAAAGGAGACACAAGAGGAGAAAATCTCATAAATGGCAACAGGACCAAATGTGAGGTTTGGAAGGTCAAAAATTTTACTCATACGTGATGTGTGGTAGATACATGAAGTCAAATGCCTGTATCTAAGGAATTATGACACTTCAGGTAAGTTTCTTAACTGCTCTTAGAATTATTTGTTTTAGAAAAGAAAAGGCCAAAGTAGATATCTTCTAGCCCTAATGAGACTTTTCTCTCGCCCTCAAGTGCCGTGGGTTTTGTTTCCCAGAAATTAACTGGGGCATCTCTTTCACCCTAGGTCACCCTAGTTTGGCTGCACCATGTGCTTCCTGCCCATCTCCTGCCCCCTCCTCAACTCTGCCAGGTGCTGTATACATTCTGAGTAGACTTCTAGTCCATGAAAATGTAAAAACAGCATTTATTCTGAAAAGCCTTGTCGTTTCAGACAGCTCAGGTAAGAGTTTACCCATATGTATTGCATTCACGTGTACTTGATTAATAGGGCACAATAAAATAAATGTCCAGGGAATCCCCTGGCAGTCAGTGGTTAGGACTCTGTGTTTACTGCCAAGGACCCAGATTTAATCCCTGGTATGGGCCCAGTAAGATCCCAGAAGCTGTGCAGCAGAGCCAAAAAAAAAAAAAAAATCTTCCACAAAGATCTGTTTTGTACTTTTTTTTTTAGTTTTATATTTGTTCTATTAACTTTAGGTTTGTTTTTTTTTGTTTGTTTGTTTGTTTTTTTAGTATTTTTAAAGGTGATTCCATAGAAAATAATTGCCTGTATAGCTTTCAGGAAAGTTAAAAGTTTTTATTTATATCCTTAGACTAGAGAAGTACTATGTATGTGGCATGATTTAAGGAAAACATTGCTAATAAACACAGTGATTCTCAGCAAGTTATGACAAGTGGCCCTGAACACACCCCATTCTCACCACCAACACCCCAAATGAGTTATCTGTTGGGACCTTCCATTTGCTACAAAGACTCAGAACTGGAAAACCATATGTCTCTAAAGTAACCCTGATATAGTTACTGAAGGATATCATCAAATTCTTGCCACACCTCTCATCAAGCATGCAGAGTGTTCAGTCTGAGAGCTGAGGCTTATTTCCCCTCCCCTTGATTCTAAACCAGCCCTTACACACACTTTGACAAACGGGATGTGGCAGCAGTGGCTATATACCTTTCAAGACTGGTCTTCAAAGATCTGTAGATTCTACTTAACCCTTCCTGGAATGCTCCTTAGAAACCAGCCACCACTTAAGAAGTACAACTAACTGGGGACCACCGAGCAGTGAGGGAGCCCAAGCTAGCCCCTTAGAGAGTGAGAACCCGTGTGGCGGAGCACAGAAGTGCCATTTACATGAGGAGAGCTTGCTTGGAACTTCCCGTCTAGCTCCACCATCAGATGAGTGAACGAGATAGCTCAGGCCATGTGGAGCAGAAAAACTTGCCCAAACTCTGCCTCAATTCCTGACCCAATCATGAGCAAGCAAAACTCTTGTTGATAGCACTGAGTATGGGAGTAATCTGTTACACAGCAATAGATAGCCAAAACACTTGGGGACCAATTATTTTCTCTTTTATTACTTTGTCGGTTTTCCTTTCTATTTATTTATTTGGTTGTGCTGGGTCTTAGCTGTGGCTCAAGGGCTATTCAGTCTTCGATGCAGCATGCAGATCTTTCGTTGCAGCATGCTGGATCTTGTTAGTTGCTGGCACGTGGGGTCTAGCTCCCTGTCCAGGGATGGAGCCTGGGCCCCCTGCATTGGGAGCATGGAGTCTCAGCCACTGGACCATCAAGGAAGTCCCTTCTCCTATTTTAATCTGTTTTTCCTGACTGCCCTGCCCATTCTGTTCTTGTATACCCTTCCTGGGAAATTTTTTCTGAAATCTTCATACAAAACTCTGAAGGAGAGAGGATGATTGGTTTAGTGAATTATCTCCCCCTTATTGGACAGAACATTTTGAACCAGTCAGTCTTACAGGTTATAAGGTATCTATTCTGGTCAAATTAGTTCTGACTTTGCATGTAGAGCCTGGTATTGCTTTCCTCAGCAGAGCAATTCATGGGGACATTGGGCATGACTGGCACCTGATCTGATTGTTCTGAATATTTTATGATTAAATCTTCAGCCCTCTGAATTAACCAATTATCCCATGCTAAAATTCACATACTCCTTGCACACAAGAAACTACTCACTGGTTAAACTTCAATAACTGTATGAGAGTTTTCCAATATGATCTGGCTGAATCTGAACTTTAATGTTGGAAAAGGAAAAGAAGGCCTGATATCCGTGAACAGTTGGTAGAGGTGCTAAAAAGAAATAAACAAGGATTTAAAGACTAGAAGATGGTGAAGGATAACTTTTTCTGGTTCAGCCTAGAGCAGGCCTTTGGCTTAAAGGTGGAGTGTTGATAGAAGATAGGATTTTTCTAGATATGCGGGGTCACTTGCGAAGTCATGTGAAGGCATAATATGGTGACTAACTCTATGTGACGGCAAAGAAAGAGGAAGATGGAACAAGATGCTTGAGGAATATAAGCAAGAGGTTGGAGCCTAGAAAAAGAGGAAGAGAATAGAAGTTTTGGGAAGTATGAGGTTGGGCACTGTCTACCCTTCTCTGGTAAATGCTATTAAATAATACTTAAAATCAGCATTTACACAATAGACATATGTATACAGTGTTTACTGACTGCTAGAATTTGTTCTGTATACTTCCGGAGGCTTTCAGAGTTTTTTTAATGGCATTCCCTTTATAATTTTTTGAGGTGTCTCCAATTTGAAATGTACATCATCTCAAACATCTGAGCTATTAGTATTCTATGCAGGTGATCCAGCACCCTGGATGAAGAAAAGAAAGAGAAAAATTGCCCAAGTGGCAAAAGTAAAAAAAAAAAAAAAAAGTACTCTCTTACATCAATGCATTTCAAAATCTAGATGAAGCATGCATTTTTCTTGCAAGAAAAATTCTTAATTTTTCCATCAAGCTTATGTAAGATTTTCAAAAACAATCTTTTTAGTATTAATTGGACTAAATTTCTTCATTTTAATCAAAGACTATACAATCAGGAAACTAAAGACTTCTCTATGATATTTGTTTATTTATATCTGCTTTATAAAACCATAATCAGTACTATATCATTGCATTCAAAACTATAAAAACAAACCCAACAAAACAGAAATCAAACATAAATCTTGTTCTCATTAAGATGAGGACACAAGAATCTTATATTTGTAAGATAAATCTCCAAGACAAAGTGTGGGACATGAGGAAAGAGTATGTATCCTAGAATTTGGCCAAGTGTGCGTTTTTTAAAATGTATACTTTATATTGGAGTATGGTTGACTTACAATGTTGTGTTATTTTCAGGTATACAGCAAAGTGATTTAAACATATATGTTAAAAATACACAGGCACTTGTTCTTTTTCAGATTATTTTCCTATGTACGTTATTATAAAGTACAGTAGGTCCTTGTGGACTATTTTATATATATAGCAGTGGGTATATGTTAATCCCAACCTTCTAATTTATCCCTCCCCCTACATTTCTGCTTTGTTAACCATAAATTTGTTTTCTAAGCTTATGAGTCTACTTCTGTTTTTCAAATAAGTTGATTTGTATCATTTTTCAGATTCCACATATAAATGATATTGTATGGCATTTGTTTCTTATTTCATTTAGTATGATAATTTCTAGGTTAATCCATGTTGCTGCAAATGGCATTATTTCATTTTGTTAATGACTGAATAATATTCCATTGAATATTGTATACAACATTCCATTGTATGCATATTCTTTATTCATTCCTCTGTTAATGGGCATTTAAGTTGCTTCCTTGTCTTGGCTATTGTAAATAGTGCTGCTATGAACATTGGGATACATGTATCTTTTCAAATTATGGTTTTCTCCAGATATATGCCCAGGAAAGGGGTGTCTAAAATATTATCCTTCCTATTTTTTATTAATGTAAAATTAGTAATATGATATTTTAAATCTCTTTCATACCATGTTTTCAATATTTGGTATGTGTTTTACACTTTAGTTTCAAGCGCTCAGTAGCCGTCTGTGACTAGGCTACCATATTAAGCAGTGCAGTTTAGCCCATAGAAAACATGGCAATGAGTCACAGAGAGGGAAGGAGTGATTTGGGGATGTTCCTTCCCTGTTGGATCAGCACAGACTGGCTTTGTCCTTCGTAGCCCCCCTCAGGGGCCTCTTCTACACAATGTCCTCTTCTGGGTCCTGGTAACCACTTCTTCAACTTGCCTCTGCAAGCTTAGGGGTGCTAGCAGTGCTCTCCTTTGTATTTTGCATAAACCTTCTCCAAACATCTGCAGTCTCTCTTTATTAAACCCTTTCTAAGTATCCTTGTTTGAGTATGCCTTCCATTTCCAGCTGGGACCCTTTCTGACTCATCTCTTTTATTGGCATTTTTCTAAAAGGTTTCAGGGTTGTGTCCCTGAAAGTATTATATTAGGAACAGTCAGTTCTAAGTATGAACCTGTCAAATGATAGGGCGATATACCTAAAAAGTTCACTAATAAGTAGAATTCACTGGAATTTGATCAACTAAAATTTGCTTAATGTAATTATAAAGGTGCCTAACAGGAGTATACCTTCTGTATTCAATACCTATTGCTCAATAAAAAATTAGCAACATGGAAAATTTTCTGGATTTTTAGAGGTTGAAACAATCTAGAAACTTTAAATGTCAGTATTTTCCCATGTTCCAGGACTTCTGAACACAGTATTCTAGCAAGAATAAAACTTTTGGAAGTCCTACAAGTCTTAGATTTTATGGATTAAGATATCCTCTTTCAAAAAAATGTGAGAAAAAAAATCCATTTATGTAGCACAGATATTGATTTGGTTAGCTTTGTTATTGATTTCTAAGATTTATTTTGTTAAGGATTGTTATCAGTTCCAAGAAGGAAATTATATATAAATAATCTTTCTAACTGATAAATAATACATAGGTTATAGGAAAAAATCTTTGGCACCTGCTAATAAGAAAACTCACTCTGTGCCCCTTTATAGATAAAAGAAGTCTATTCAATTGAGTACTGTGATCTCTTATGTAAGCTATTTGAGAACATTTTCTAGACACTTTTGGACCTATGGAAATGCATATCTCCTTTATCACAAACTATGGTCATAATTTCAAATATTTTTGAAACACAGAAAATTCAGTTATATGTTATTCTCTAGTGAAATCCAGACATAAAATATTTGTTGTTGTAGATACTTTTCTTGGCCAAAGACATTGTTTGTGGGACAAATGGGAAAATGGAAAAAAATCTATGCTGAAATGAAACGTACTTGGAGTTCATAAATTGATAACCTAATGGGATGAGAATATTTTCTCCTTTACAAAGTGAAGTGCTTTTTTTCAGAGATCAATGAGGTAGTAGTAACCACACTGTTGCAAAATATATTTGAATGAGATTCCAGCAGGCATACTAGAAAGAGAAGTACTTACAAAATCAGTTTTCAAAGCTAAACTCCACTTATTTCACTGATGCCAGCCAATGCCCTCCATGTTTCGAAATAGTTGGCAGATGTCCCTAACACCATAACATTATGGGTGCAGCCAATTTTCTTGTGGCTAAATCTACTCTTAAATATTGGTTAAAATAGAATGGGGAGTGAGGAGATTACTCTGAAACTGTGGGCTTCACTGATGAATATGTGGATTCATCTGAAGAAACTCAGGTTTTAAGGACAATAACTTGTCAAACCACAAGAGGGTTTACCCCAAACCTCGATCACTTAGAATTGGCCACAGAAGCTTGGTTTTGAATAACAAACTCTGTCAAACAGTAAATTAAACTTCATGCTTACCATCCTTTGCTTCTGTTCAAAAGAAAACATCAGTTTAGAATATCAGTAGGTTAAGTTGTTGAATAAGAGTCTCAGTATTTTTTTCTGGGAAGGGGCCAGTGAATTACCCTAAATACTCTCCAACTTATTAATGCAAATATCTCTTAGCCAATCCATTAAGCAAAATTTCACCTACAAAAGTGAGTAATCTAGATTTTTAGGTCACTCTTCCTCTGTAAAATATGTTGAGGGGAAAGAAGGAAATCTTGCTATAAAGAAGGAAATCTTGAGGCTCTGAGGCATTGTGTGTAAACCGAAACGTATGTATAGGCTGGTATCTTGACACTGGAATATGAGAATGGGAAACCAAGTCAGGTATTCTACCAACAGAACTTTCTAAACTTTTGCAATGATAAGGAATCACGAGATTACCCAACTAGAAGGTGGTTATATGGTAGTAACATTACATGGAGGAAAATGCTTCTTACTGTTAACATCTTTTAAAATATATCAGTAGAATTTAAAATCATACAAAAAGGCATTTTAAAAAGCTGACTCTTCTCAAAATTGTCTTTCCTAAAACTTTTCAATAAGGAACATGTTACTATCATTATGTTACACATTTATTCCTCATAGTGTTTCACACCCTGAGTATCTCTGTGTAAATATCTAATTTACAATTTTTAGTCTGGAACTGAAAGTAGATAATAGTATTTTGTCCAAATTCAGATACACAACAAGGTGTCAAGACATTTGATATTAATTGTTAGTTACTTTTTAAATGTATATTTATACCTAAATAAGACTTCAGGTTCTAGAAATCAAAGACAGAATTTTCTTTATACAAGAAATTGTTTTGTAATTTTATTTAGTTAGTTGGTTTCATTTTTGGCTGTCCTGGGTCTTTCTTGCTGCACACACACTTTCATTGCAGCAAGTGGGGGCCACTCTCTAGTTGCGGTGGGCAGCTTCTCATTGCTGTGACTTTTCTTGTTGCAGAGCATGGGCTCTGGAACACACGGGCTCCGTAGTCGCAACTCATGGGCTTAATTGCTCCATGGCACGTGGAATCTTCCTGGACCAGGGATCAAACCCATGTGCCCTGCATTGGCAGGCAGATTCTCAGCCACTGAACCACCAGTGAAGTCCTATACAAAGTAATTTTTCAGTCTCTTGGGGAGAAGGGTATATACTCAGAGTGTCCAGTGATTTCTTTCCTCTGGAATGAGAACACTTAATGGGCGCATATTAAAATGTTCGTTAAAGGCAAACTACTTAATCATTTGGAAAACCTATTGAAAAAAGTAATGTGTGAGAAGTTTCACCTCTTTATGTCCAAGTTGCATAGATGTGAAGTCCAACTTGTTTCCTCCTTCTATAAGAAGCATTTAAGGCCACTTGGCTGGGAGAGAAATGTGCTTCTCTCCTGCAACTCAGGCCTCCTTGTGTGGCTTAAATGAACATAGTTGCCTTGAAGGAAATTTTGCACTTGGTCATAATTTTCCTCTTTTTGAACTTTTCTTGCATGCTGAGGAAGTGGAATAAGTCCCCAGCTTAAAAGCAGGCCCTCTTTTCTTCACAATAAATATGTTAGAGGTAAAAAATAAAGAATTCAACAAAAATGAAGGAAAGAATTTATCAATGTAGAGTCTGGGTTGTTTTTTTTTTTTTTTTTCCCCCTCCCAATTTGGCTCTTGTTTTCCACCAAGGTATAATTAGATGGATTTTTTTTCTCTTGAACCTTTATTTAGACTTGAGGATTAGAAGTAAGAGGGGCCTAATTTAGTATTTTCTTTCGTTTTTCTCACCTATTTTCTTACCTCTAGCTGCTTCAGAAAGTTACAAAAACACCTAAGAATCAAATATGAAGTTTATCATTCTATCCTTAAGTTTAGGTTTAAGTTAAAGTTTAGAACTTCTGTTTCTTCCATGCAGAACTAAATATTGCAGTGAAAAGTCTGTCTCTTGTATCTTTCTGATATAAATTTCAGATTCTAAGTCACTTCCTATCATTGAATCATTACTTATAATTTTAATATATCTCAAGCCCATTTTTTTTTAAATTTTGTATTAGGGTTTAGCCAATTAACAATGTTGTTGCAGGTGAATGTCTAAAGGACTCAGCCATACATGTATATGTATCCATTCTCCTCTAAACTCCCCTCCCATCCAGGTTGCCACATAACAGTGAGCAGAGTTCCGTGGGCTATACAGTAGGTCCTTGTTGGTTACCATGTCCATCCCAAACACCCTGTTTCTTCCCCCTGTCAAGTCCATTTTTAGAAATGTTTCAAGTTGTGTCTATATCTTAGATATAATTAAATTCAAACTAATTTTAAAAGAATAAGTCTATAACATGACATTTTGTAAAATGATTAATCAAATTAAATTTCTGTGCTCTCAAAGTTATGAATTTAGAAATAACCTTATTATTCTGTTATATATTCCTACTTTTCATAAAGCACTCATAATCTTTCATGCACAGTGTTGACAGATCTTCTGCAAATAAAGTTTCTCAGACCACTTATATCAGAGTTATCTGGGATGCTTTTTAAAAATGCAGACTCCTGGACCATACTCCAGCACCAGTAAATGAAAATCTCTGGGAATAGAATCAAAAATCATCTTTCTAAACAATCTCCCCAGGAAATTTTTATGTATTCTAAAGTTTGCAAACATTGGCATGGAGGGTATTCCCCTCTATACTCTGAGAATAAAGAAAAAGTTAGATTTTTGCTTAGCTTTTGGTCACCTAATCTGCTACACACACACACACGTTATTTGGAAATAATAATCCATTCTATCTGATGGATGTACACACTAAACTGATGTATTAAAGAGACACCAAAATACCATGCTTTACATAAAGCAGTTTATCTCTCACGGGTTGTTCCAGGTGGGTAGGTGACCCCAATCCAGGTGGTCACTTAGGGGTCCAGGTTGCTTCTGCCTTGCTGCTCTGTCTCCTCTAGAGTGCTGGCTCCATCTTCATGGCTCATGGTCGACACTGGCCCTTATCATCATGTCCACAGTTCAGCCACAGTGGGGAAAGGAGATGAAGTGGAGAGCAATAAAATGAAGCCTACAAGTTGCATGGTTTCCCTGGTGACCTGGTGACTCAGATGGTAAAGAAACTGTTTGCAATGCAGGAGACCCAGATTTGATCCCTGGGTCAGGAGCAGATCCCCTGGAGAAGGGAATGGTTACTCACTCCAGTATTCTTGCCTGGGAACTCCAATGGACAGAGGAGCCTGGCAGGCCACAGTCCATGGGGTTGCTAAAGTGGGACATGACTGAGCAACTAACACTTTTCACAAGTCCTATACTTCACTTTTGTTGTTGTTGTTTAGTTGCTGAGTTGTGTCTGACTCTTTTGTGACCCCAGGGACTATAGTTGGCCAGGCTCTTCTGTTCATGGGAATCTCCAGTGGAGATTTACTGGAGTGGATAGCCATTTCCTTCCTCAAGGGATCTTCCCAACCCAAGGATAGAACCTGTGTCTCTTGTTTCCTGCATTGTAGTCGAGTTATTTACCACTTGCGCTGCCTGGGAAGCCCAAACATGATCACATCCCTGATTAAATCCAGTTCATGACTTCAGTTGCACTTGGGTTAAAGAGTCTTTCAGTTGGAAAGAAAATAAACCCAACATAATCTAGATAATCTAGATTATCCCCCAAGAAAGTGGGAAGTGGAGGCAGGGGATTGACTCACTTAATGAAAAAAATTCAAGGATAGATTATTTTTAGGTTCAGATAGATGGAAGGGATTCAAATGAGTCAAATGCTCTCATCTGTCTTAGTTTTATTGTCAGGTAGGTTCATTATTTATGATAGGTGCTCAAAACCCCAGGCTTATATTCTACATTCACAAGAATCCCAACAGAAAGAAATCGACTCTTACCCAGCTCCAGAACTGTTTTGTTTCTTTTGATTTAACTGGCCTAGATATCAACATACGGTTCAGATGTCCAGAATTGATCACTGAAGTCAGAGGTTTACAATGTTTTGATTGGCCATGTCTGAAGCTCAAAGTGAAATCAGATTCACCCATTCACATGTAATGAAAGTTAAGGGTAGTTCCTTTGGGAAAATCAGGGAGCAGACCTAGAAGAAATGGATTCCAGATAGGTCAAAACACAGACATTTATTATAGTCCACCTCCTAGCTGCACACCATCCACACATCTTTTTCTTATACCTGAAAATTCAAAAATTCCCCAAGCTTACATTAGGCAGTAATATCATGTGGAATCAAAAACATATGTTACAGCACCAGGCACTTGTTACCCACTTACTGCTCCGAGGCTGAGTCTAGACTCTTATTAATGTGCATTTCTCCTGGCTCAGAAACTTGTTGCGCAATGATATTTAATCATCTCCAACAAACATATATTTGTGAGGAGGAAACAAAATAGCTACCATAAGAATTTCTACTTGAAAAAGAGGAAATGGGAGGAGGAGTGCCTTACAATATACTATTTGCAGGGCAGGAGTAGAGGGATCTTTTGTTCTGGCTTTAGAGTGAATTTCTTGAGAACTCTTTTGTCTACTCCAGGATCTGTCTTCTCAGTCATCTGTCCTCTATGGCCATTGCTGAGAAAGTCGCTGGGGAGTGTTTACTTCCTGGTCTTCACGGCCTTCTCCTGGTGCTGTTTCTGTTAGTGTGGGTTTAGGATCCTGGCTGAGTACTGCCTTGGGAGTTGAGCAATCACAGCCTTGAGTTTATGGGTGTTGCAGTTTCTCTGGAAACCCAAGTTCCTTAAAAGTTTAGTAAACTCAACCCTGTTTCCTATAAATTCAGGGAGTTAGCGACAAAAGCCAGTGTTGGAACTTCAGTCCAGTCCTTGACTGCAGATCCTAAAGGGGTAGTTCCTGTCTTCTAACAGTTAACCTGGGTGCTCTGTCAACAGATGTGGGTGCAGCTCCTGGTTTCAGTCTTATCTTCTGATTTCATTCTACCCTCCCCACTTTTGCCAGCACTACATTTAGACTGGAACAGACAACTTTACTTTCTAAACTCCAGTTATAAAGTTTCTGACTCCTGGTTGGTTGGGATTTCAGGATAAGGGCTAAAGGGGCTGCTGTTAGTGTTTTCACTGCTTTCGGACAAGCCAATGTTAACTGCAGCTTGTCCCTTTCTTAAAGGACCTCACTAAACCTCACAAGAAGGAACCAGTACTTTACCGATTTTTTTAAAAAACACATCCTCAAATCTCCAGTCTCAGTAGACCTATGCTCTGAGTTCCAAGGTACTACAGATAGATAATCAATTGTTGTGTTTTGTTTCTCAGCTAAAGCAATGTAGTAAGCAGATAGGGTAGCGGTTCCCTGGTAAATGAGAACCAGGTATGTTTTTCTTGACAGAAGAGAGGCCATTTGGCCTAAGCCATTTTTTTTTTTTTAAATCTAAACCTGCCCACAATGCTTGCCCTTGGACAGGCCTCAGTAATACTGATCTTAAGAGAACAGAAGGACAAACTTAGCAGACAAAAAAGTAACAATAACAAAGATATCAAACCAGTTGTAAAGAATCCCAGCTCTATTTCAGTGGTAAAGACAAGCCTAAAGCACTGTTTTGAGCTGTTTTGCAGAATTTAAATCCCCCCACTCTGGTGCTCAACTATCAGATCAATTGGAATCTAAGGAGTGGTGATGCTGATCTTTTCTGACCCTCATGACTTCAATTAACTAAAGCTTGGGCTCTGTTAATCTTTATCCCAATTCTATGCTGAACTCTCCTCTCTGCATGAATTGACATGTATTCTTAGCTTAAAACTTCCCCAATTTTGCTGTTCTGAAACCTTGTAACTCTGACTGGGACTTGAATCCACATGGCCCAGACTCAAACCCAGCCAAAATCCACAAACTTTTAACTAAAATCACACACCTAGTTTCAGGACTTAATGAAGCTCAGTGACAGATTTTACAGTGAAACGCACTCACAGACACAAACCATCTCAAAAGGCAAGGTGGCCTCAAAATATGGCATGGTTAGTTTTTATGGGCTGGGTAATTTCACAGGCTAATGAGTGGGAGGATTATTCAAGCTATTTGGAGAAAGGGGCAGAGATTTCCAGGAATTGGGCCCCACCTATTTTTTTGTTCTTTAGTGGTCATTCTTAGAACTCTCCTGGCCTTGTAGGTTAGTTCTAAGAATGACCACCAAAGAACAAAAATGTAGGTAGTGCCCAATTCCTGGAAGTCTCTGCCCCTTTCCCCAAATAGCTTGAATAATCCTCCCACTCCTTAGTCTGTGAAATTGAGTGTCGCTTAGCTTGTTGCTGTGTTGTATAGAGCATATACTGAGGCTTAAGGTCTAATGGAAGTTGTTGAGTCTGCCGACCATTTTGAATCTATTTGGTTCAAATCAGTTTTTGTAGTGTTCATAGTCTTGGGGTTATGTTATCCTTTCAACCGTTGTGCCCTGCCCTCTTTACTCATATGTCAGTTTGAGGAGTCTGGCTGCAAGTAGTAAATCCTTCCTTCTCCTGGTCTTTGGCTTGGTTGTGTCTTTTAGTTCAATATCCTCCAAGAGGCTGAAATGCAGCAGGACTCTGTGCAGCCCTCCCAGGGAAAAGTCTTTTTCATATCCCTCTTTCTTGCTTGTAGGCAATAGAGTTCATTCAGCCTCCTTGACTTTCCCTGAATCCCAAAGGGCAAGTTCAAACTGTTGTTGTTGTTCAGGCACTCATTTTTGTCTGACTCTTTGTGACCCCATAGACTACAGCACACCAGGCTTCCCTGTCCTTCACCATCTCCTGGAGTTTGCTCAAACTCATGTCCATTGAGTCAGTGATGCCATCCAACCATCTCATCCTCTATTATCCCCTTCTCCTCCTGCAATCAATTTTCCCCAGCATTAGCTTGAACATCAGTCATTCCAATGAATGTTTAGGATTGATTTCCTCCAGGATTGACTGGTTTGATCTCCTTGCAGTCCAAGGTACACTCAAGAATCTTCTCCAACACCACAGTTTGAAAATATTAATTTTTCAGCACTCAGCCTTCTTTGTGGTCTGACTCTCAAATCTATACATGACTACTGGAAAAACCATAGCTTTGACCACATGGACCTTTGCCAGCAAAGTAATGTCTCTGCTTTTTAACATATTGTCTAGGTTTATCATAGCTTTTCCTCCAAGGAGCAAGCGTCTTTTAATTTCATGGCTGCAGTCAAAATCCACAGTGATTTTGGAGCCCAAAATAATAAAGTCTGTCACTGTTTCCATTGTTTCCCCTTCTATTTGCCATGAAATAATAGGGTCAGAGGAGAAGGCAATGGCACCCCACTCCAGTACTCTTGCTTGGTAAATCCCATGGACGGAGGAGCCTGGTAGGCTACAGTCCACAGGGTCGTGAAGAGTCGGAAACGACTAAGAGACTTCACTTTCATTTTTCACTTTCATGCATTGGAGAAGGAAATGGCAACCCACTCCAGTACTCTTGTCTGGAGAATCCCAGGGATGGGGGAGCCTGGTGGGCTGCCGTCTCTGGGGTCACACAGAGTCGGACACGACTGAAGCGACTTAGCAGCAGCAGCAGCAGTAGGGTCAGATACCATGACCTTTGTTTTTTAATTGTTGACCTTTAAGCCAACTTTTTCACTCTGCTCTTTCATCATCGTCAAGAGGCTCTTTAATTCCTCTTTGCTTTCTGCCATAAGGGTGTTGTCATCTGCATATCTGAGGTTACTGATATTTCTCCCAGCAATCTTGATTCCAGCCTGTGCTTCATCCAGCCCTGCGTTTCTCATGATGTACTCTGCATAGAAGTTAAATAAGCAGGGTGACAATATACAGCCTTGACGCACTCCTTTCCCAATCTTCAAACTGTTACTAATCACAGAAGGGAGGGAATGCAGAAACAAGAGAGGGGTAGTCAAGGAAACAATAATGTCGCCTTGGGGTAGGGTCCTGGTTCCTCGTCAAGGAGTCAAGGAGTATACATAATATCTCTGAGGTCTTCTGATGGAACAAAGCTACTGAATATAATTCCAGCTGAGCTATTTAAAATCCTAAGAGATGATGCTGTTAAAACACAATGGCACCCCACTCCAGTTCTCTTGCCTGGAAAATCCCATGGATGGAGGAGCCTGGTAGGCTGCAGCCCATGGGATTGCGAAGAGTAGGACACGACTGATCGACTTCACTTTCACTTTTCACTTGCATGCATTGGAGAAGGAAATGGCAACCCACTCCAGTGTTCTTGCCTGGAGAATCCCACGGACGGGGGAGCTTGATGGGCTGCCGTCTATGGGGTCGCACAGAGTCAGACATGACTGAAGCGACTTAGTAGCAGCAACATGCCAGCAAATTTGGAAAACTCAGCAGTGGCCACAGGACTGGAAAAAGGTCAGTTTTCATTCCAGTCCAAAAGAAGGGCAGTGCCAAACAATGTTCAAGCTACCATACAGTTGTGCTCATTTCACATGCTAGCAAGGTTAGACTCAAAAGCCTTCAAGCTGAAACCATGTACCTTAGATTGGAACATGAACCCACGTGGCCAGGACTCAAACACAGCCAAAACCTACCGTATCTGGTTTCAGGACCTAATGAAGCTCAGATTGATGTCTCATCTCAGAAAGAACTCAATGAGAGACAAAGTGATTGGTAAGAAGTGGATTAATTTAAAGAGAAAGATGGACCACAGACAGAATGTAGGCCATTACAGAGAGTGAGAGTGAGGGCCTGATGTGGCGTGGTTAGCCTTTACGGGCTGGGTAATTTCGTAGGCTAATGAGTGGGGGGACTATTCCAACTATTTTGGGGAAAGGGTGGCGATTTCCAGGAACTAGGCCATTGCCCACTTTTTTTTTGACAGTGGCTTGGAACTGTCATGGCGCCTCTGGCTGTGTCATTTAGCTTGCTGACTGAGGATCATGGTCTAGTCTGAAGCTGACCTGTCTGTCATCTTGGACACATTTGATTTCTAATTCGTTTATGCTGTGTCCTCAGGCTATGTCATTCTTTCAGAAGTTGTGCCCTGCTGTTTCAAAGTTAGGCTTCAGCAGTATGTGAACCAAGAACTTTCAGATGTACAGGCTGGGTTTAGAAAAGACAAAAGAACCAGAGATCAAATTGCCAACATCCATTGGATCAAGGAGAAAGCAAGGAAATTCCAGAAAAACATTTTTTTCTGCCTTATTGACTATGCTAAATCCTTTGACTGTGTGAATCACGACAAACTGAAAAATTCTTAAAGAGATGGGAATACCAGACCACCTTACCTGCTTCCTGAGAAACCTGTATGCAGGTCAAGGGGCAACAGTTAGAACCAGACCGGAAACAACTGACTGGTTCCAAATTGGGAAAGGAGTTCAAGGCTGTATACTGTCACCCTGCTTATTTAATTTCTACGCAGAGTACATCGTGTGAAATGCCAGGCTAGATGAATCACATGCTGGAATCCAGATTGCCAGGAGAAATGTCAACAATGATACAGAGATGAGACCACAAATGTCAACAGCCTCAGATATAGAGATGATACCGCTTTAATGGCAGAAAGTGAAGAGGAACTAAAGAGCCTCTTAATGAAGGTGAAAGAAGGGAGTTAAAAAGCTGGCTTGAAATTCAGCATTCAAAAAACTAAGATCATGGCATTTGATCCCATCGTTCATAGAAGCAAACAGAAGGGGAAAAAGCAGAAGCAGTGACAGATTTTCTTTTCTTGGCCCCTGCAGGGCATCATGTAGTTTGTTGCGTGTTATAGTGCGTGTCTACTGATCCTCAAGGTCTAGTGGACATCTAGTGACTAGTCTACCATCTTGGGCCTGTTTTGTTCTAATCGGTTTATGTTGTGGCCTTGGGCTATGTCATTCTTTTAAATGTTGTACCCTGCCCCCTTCCTTCCTTTTTCAAAAAGAAGGCTATATTATCTCTTGTAGTGAGTAAAGAGAACACTGGAGATCTTTCCTAAAGCAGTGTCTCCCTGAACAGCAAAACTGGGGGAATTTTAAGCTAAGAGTACATGGCCATTTATGCAGGCACTTGGGCAGTTGACATGGACCATTGGCAGAGTCCAAGCTTTAGTTGCTTGAAGTCATAAGGGTCAGAAAATGTCAACATCATCCTTCTTTAGGTTCAGGATAATCTGGCAGTTGAATGTTTCAGGCTGATCTTTACCACTGAAATAGAACTGAGAGTCTTTACAACTGATATATTATTTTGCTATGGTTATTTCTCTTGCCTGAGAAGTTGGGAATTATTACTGAGACCTGTTCCAGGGCAGGCTTCCCAGGTGGCACTAGTGGTAAAGAACCTGCCTGTCAATGTAAGAGACCCAGGTTCGTTTCCTGGGTCGGGAAGATCCCCTGGAGAAGGGCCTGGCAACCCTTCAGTATTCTTGCCTGGAGAATTCCGTGGACAGAGGAGCCTGGCAGGCTACAGTCCATAGTGTTGCAAAGGCTCAGACATGACTGAAGTGACCTAGCACTCCACGTCCAAGGGCCAGCATTGTGCCCAGGCTTAGATCACAAAATGGCACAGGTCAAAGATGACCTCTCTTCTGTTAAGAAAGTCATGCCTGGTTCTTTTTCTCCCCTATCTACTTACAGTTTCCCAAGGATACTATCACAGTACCAGTATATCACAGTATCAGTATATGAGAAAAGGGAGGATGGATCCTGAGCAGGTTATATCAATAGGAAATGACAGTAACAGACTCAATATGACCTACAAGGACCTGTATGTCCGGATCCCTGCCTATCTTTCCAGTCTCATCTGATTGTGCTCTATTAACTTTTGGAGCTGCAGTGGCACTTGCCTTATGCCACACCCATCTCTGCTTTTGGCCTTAGAAGCAGAAGTGTTAGTTGCTCAGTCACGTCTGACTCTTTGCAACTCCATGGACTGTAGCCCGCCAGGCTCCTTTGACCATGGAATTCTCCAGGCAAGAATACTAGAGTGAGTTGCCATTCCCTTCTCCAGGGGATCTTCCCAACCAGGAATTGAACCTGGGTCTCTAGCATTGAAGGCAGATTCTTTATCATCTGAGTCACGAGGGAAGCCCTGCTTTTGGCCTTCCCCCTGTGCAATTTCTTCTGCCTGAAGCAAGGCTCCTCTCCTCATGCCCGATCTGATTCGTTCATTTCTAGTTATTTTTCAAGTCAGCACAATTATCGCTTCCTCAACAAAAGCTTAAGTGGGCTTCTAAACTGAGCAGTGTCCTTTTATCTTCCCCCACAGCCACTAAACTTCTCCTTTGTAGCACCTGTCATAATTACAATTACGTATTTAGTTGTGTAATTACTGTAGCTCTAGGAGGACACAATACTTCTGTAAATTTTAGAATATTATTCATGGAATGAATAAATAAAGTGCATGAACAAATAAGCCCGCTGAAGGATTATGTGGTGGCAAAGACAGTCCTTTTTTCTCTCATTAATCTCTATATGTCTGGATCTTGTTTTTCTCCAACTCTCTCTTCCTTGTACACCAATACTAGGTTTTCCCTAGGCTGATTGTTCACTAATATCTAAAAAAGAAGATAGCTTAGTTGCATAACATGTGACTGTGAGGGAAACTGAGGGCAAAAAGAAAATTTTTCAATTAGGTATTTATGCAAGATACATCATGGTACTTAATGCAAAGTGCTCACATGCTGAAACAGATAACTAGTTGAGCCACTAACCAGCTCTGTGATTGTAAATGTTTATTCTCTCTGAGCCTTTACTCATCTGTAAACTGAAAATAGCAATCTATCATGCAGGATTCTCATAGGAATATAAAAATAGCATGTACTTTGTGCTTAGTACTTAGGAAGCAATCAGTATTTGGTATATATTCTTAGGTATTTCAGGAATCACAGAGCTGTCAATATAGTAGGAAGCATGGGTTAGAAACCATGGCCACCACTACACATCACCCTGATGGAGATTCTTTCCTCACCATATGACCCCTTTACTACTTATTCATTACCTGTGTGTGTATATAAGTCCTCGGTCATGTCCAGCTCTTTGTGACCACACGGGCTGTAGCCCACAAGGCTCCTCTGTCCATGGAGTGTTTTGTAATAAACCCTTGTGTTTTGAAGGAAGCTCTGATTTCTAGAAATTCTTATTATATTATAGACACCACCTCAGCCTTGTGCCAGCACCAGCCTTTAATCCATAATACATTTCACAGACCCCATTCCTCTTTCTCGCCAAAGCAATGATGAAACTTTATGAAGAAAATCTACAGAGCCCTCTAAGGAGATGGTAGAGGAAAGGCAAAGTGAAATGAACTCTTTTAGCCCATCGGCAACTATGGACTATATAACCTGAACCACAAAAAATGGAAAGACATCTTTAAACCAATTCCTACCTCCCTCAACCCCTTTACAAGGCCTATCTTCTTCCTCCATTTATCAGCAGAATACTCTCTTAACAGACCCTACCTTTCAGGGACCTTGCTCAGTAAGTCTTTTTCACTTTCTGTATCTTTAACCACCCCCCTCAATCTGCTCTCTCCCATCAGTAAACATGCTTGAGTCTCTTCCATCTTAAAATATTCTTTCGTCAACCCCACGCCCCCCACCCTGCCACCCCGCAGGTCCTTTGCTATCTGCTTCCTCGTCTCTACAGCCAACCTTCTTTAAACATTGGCTCTCCCTATCTCCACATCCTCGCTTCCTGTTTATCCTTCAACCTCAGGCAATCTGGCTTCTGTCACAGGACCCTTCTCCTGAAACTCACTTTACCAAGGATTCCAATGAATGCCCCACTGTTATATCCAAGGGACTTCTCATCACTTGTCTCAGGTGACAGCTGCTAACCAGGTCAGACCTCCTTCATGAGGCTTGCCCTTAACTTGGCTCCTGTGACAGCACACACCTCTGGCTTCCTTCTTTGGGGGTCCCTCTTCTTTCTCTCATAACAGGGTGTGTCCCTCTGGTTCTGTGGTAGAGAGCCACTTTTCTTCTTACTCAGAGTGTAAGGGTATCTCCCTCAACTGCCACCTTTATGCAGATGGTTTGCAAATTTCTAACTCCAGTGTGAATCCAGGTTTGAGGCTCAGTTACCCAACTGCTTACTGCACCTCTCCACATGGATATCCCTTGGGTGACTCAAACTTGATTTTTTGATCACTGGTTTGGTTTTTCTCCCACAGCTCTCAACCACCACCAGCTCCCAACTCCCACCCCAGGTCCTCTTTTCTTATCTCTGTCTCCAGTGAATTTTACCACCAACTACCCTTGGCCAGATCAGAAACCCAGGTGACATTCTGGAGCCCTGCCTCTGCTTCATCTTGCTTCCAAGCAGTCTACTTGGCTCTATTTCTTCGGCCTCTGTGATACCCATGGAGCTGTCCATTTCTCTCCTTCTTATTGCCTAATCTCTAATTTGAGACCACTCTAATTTTTCCTAAGTCACTACCCCAGCCTCCCCATGGGTGCCCTAGCCCCTGCTATTGTGTTCTCTCAATTCACTCTCCCCGGTGCTACTAGGGATGTACTTCCAACATCCACAGCTGATCATTTTCCTCCTTCTTAAAACCAACCATTGATTTCCTACTGCACTTAAGGCCACAACCCAAACCCCTTATCATGACTATCACTAACTCAAGAACTGGTCCCCACATGCTGCCACAGCCTAAGCAGTCACCCTCTACCTCTTCACTTCCTATACAAGTCATCTGAAATGTGCTTTTTCTCTCAAACGCATCATGCTCTCTCCTGTCCCTGTTCTTCATATATTCTTTGATCTCCACCAAGCGGTCTCTGACTTTCTACTTGGCTTGAATAATTCCTCTTTATCTTTAAGCTCTCATTCTCAGTATCATGTTACTTTCATGGAAAGTTTGCTCTGAGCTTGCAAGTATGAGGTAAGCACCCTTCTGACTGTACTCTAGCACACAACATAGAGTGTCTTATCATTGTCTATATACATGTCAAAAGCAAAGATCATGGTATCTGGTCCCATCGCTTCATAGCAAATAGATAGGGAAACAATGGAAACAGTGACAGACTTTATTTTCTTGGGCTCCAAAACCACTGCAGATGGTGACTGTGGCCCTGAAATTAAAAGACACTTGCTCCTTGGAAGAATAGCTATGACAAACCTAGACAGTGTATTAAAAAGCAGAGACTTGACTTTGCCAACAAACGTCCACATAGACAAAGCTATTGTTTTTCGGTAGTCATGTGCAGATGTGAGAGCTGGACAAAAAAAAAAAAACAAAACTGAGCGCTGAAGAATTGATGCCTTTGAACTGTGGTGTTGGAGAAGATTCTTAAGAGTCACTTGCACAGCAAGGAGATCAAACCAGTCAATCCTAAAAGAAATCAACCCTGAATATTCATATGAAGGACTGATACTGAAGCTGAAATTTCAATACTCTGGCCACTTGATGCAAAGAGCTGACTCACTGGAAAATACTGGGATGCTGGGAAAGATTGAAGGCAGGAGAAGAAGGGGACAACAGAGGGCCAGCTGGTTGGATGGCATCACCAACTCAACAGATATGAGTTTGAGCAAACTCTGGGAGATGGTGAAGGACAGGGAAACCTGGTGTGCAACAGCCCACAGGATCACAAACAGACATAACTGATCAACTGAACAACAATTTACATGCCTGTTTTCCCACTTGACAATAAGCTCTTGGCAGGTAGGCAACACATCTTGTTCACTGTTGTATCACTGAATGAGAGAATAAATATATTGAAGTGAGAATAATGCAGTGAACCATCACCATGTAAGTTCAGTTTTAATTACAGAATTAGGCTGAGAGAGCAGAGCCTGGGAAATGCCACCACTGGTGTGAAACAAGGATGACCAGCTATGTCATTATTATTACATCTTTAATGGATGTTGTTGCAATGGTATTTCTATTCCTTTCTGCTCCTGCTGTGATCTGAGGATCTCCTGGGCAGACCTTCATAATGGTGCCATTTGACTCTGGTGATGGTCATGTGCTGATTAAGCTGCCTCTCAGGAATATGAAATTGAAACAAATGACACATCAGTATCTCAAGCACCACTATAACCCATGACAGTTTAGAAACTTCAGCTTAACCATTCGGCAATGGAAAATGAGACTAGTAAGACCTCACTTCTAAAGCTTAAAAAAAATTTTTTTTTTTTCTGAGAAAGCATCTTGCCTAGGTTAGTTTTCAATCACTTCAGATCATTTGGTAAGCTACTCCCAAACCTTTGCATTTACAGCACAACCCTTTCATGAGCAAGGCAGTTCAAAGGTGGGGCCTGCCATTTAGCGCTAAGGTCAATAAAGCTATGCTTTTGAATTGTATGCATTATCCACAGATCTGTACCCTCATGTCAGGCGGGAAATCTAAAAAGACCAAAAGTAGAAATATATGCCAGCAAGTAAAATAATTATTGTCACCAAGAACTAACAATTCTATAGTAAATTTATTAAACGTCAGTGCTTTTCTTTCCCCCTAAAAATATATGGCACGTAATGAAGTGCTCTTGTTTGGTAAGCAGCCGTCCTAGAGAGCACTCTCATTTGCTAGAGTTGCATGAAACTTGTCTTTTCATGAAATAGTTTAAAGCAAAATGTTTTACTCATTCCAAATTGTGTGTATGAAGTTTCATTTTGAGTTTTAGTTTCATTAGAAAATCTGTGAGTTAGTAACTAACTTAAACTAAATCTACTAAACCCCACCCTCTACAGCCCTATTCAATAAAAGGGGAATTATTTCGATAAATTTCAGATTTTTTAAAAATTGCTTTTTATGTAAATGTAAGTCTATATTTTCTCATCTAATGACTTTGCTCCATTAAACCCACACCCACACCCACCCACACACCTATAACCAAAATCTTTCTCTATGCTCTGAGAGGAAAGACTGCGAGGAAGAACTCCAGTGTTTCTCTCTTTCATACCTTTGAGTAAATTGTTATTCTTTCACTTAAGAAATGTTTTTAGGTAATAGATTAACTATCCCCTCACATTTGAGTGGGGAGAAGGCAATGGCAACCCACTGCAGTACTCTTGCCTGGAAAATCCCATGGACGGAGGAGCCTGGTAGGCTGCAGTCCTTGAGGTTGCTAAGAGTCAGACACAACTGAGCGACTTCACTTTCCCTTTTCACTTTCATGCATTGAAGAAGGAAATGGCAACCCACTCCAGTGTTCTTGCCTGGAGAATCCCAGGGACGGGGGAGCCTGATGGGCTGCCATCTATGGGGTCACACAGAGTCGGACACAACTGAAGTGACTTAGCAGCAGCAGCAGCACATTTTAGTGAACAGAATGCCTACCACACTGGCTGGGCTACATTAAAATATCAACAAATAAATAAACAAATGAAAACACTGAACACAGTAAATGTTTCCATTACTGTAGCTTTCTGCTCTGCCTGTGTGACCACCAGCAAAGAATACAATTGTATCAGCCTAGGATACAATGTCACAAGTTGGCCAGAGCATTTTTTTTCTGCTCCCAAGAAGGAATTAAAGTTGTTTTATATGTTTCCCTTTGGTTGTGGAAAAGTATTGAAGAACACTTCAGTCTGAGAAGGTATCACCTGCTGTGTGACCCTGGGCAAGTTACTTAATCTTTCTGACATGTCCCCTTATATATTGAACACATGCTCTCTAGTGTTAAAAAATAAGATAAAATGGGATTCATAAATGTCTCATCTATTTTAAAGATTATTACAAATACTAAATTAGATAATACATATTAAATATTTGGGGTAGTTTTAAACTACAGACCTACATGGTGTTATTTACTCATATCAGATTGAGTTTAACACTTCCAATAACTATTTTTATCAGTTTCTCTTTTTAAAATTTTTGAATATCTATTTTGTGAGTTGCTAACAGTGGGCCTTTACCTTTAACAGTGGGCCTTACCCACAAAAATTATGATTTTACCCCCCTTTTTCCCCCTTTTCTTTAAATTTGAAATTTAGAGAGACTCTTGATTCTTGACAGTAGTTGTTAATGTTCTAAGATTTAAGGAGAATCAGGAATGTCTCATATTAAACTACATCAGTATTATCACTAGGATTACACCCACCTGACATCTTCCAGCCCCATGCTAAGCATACCATTCTCCAACAGTTCTCTCTTCCTTCTCTCTCTCTCTACCCAATCTAACTAGGGTCAGTGATCATAAGATTTCAGAGAAATAAATGTTAGGGACTACCAAGCAAATGCTTCTTTAGCATTCTTTCTTATTTTTTTTTACTCTTTTTTAAAGATTGATTTATTCTAATTGAAGGATAAGTACAATATTGGGATGGTTTTTGCCATACATCCATTTGAATTGGCCATAGGTATTCATGTGTCCCCTCCATTCTGAATTCCCCTCCCACCTCCCTCCCCACCAATCCCTCTAGGTTGTCACAGAGCACTGGTTTTGGGTGCCCTGCCTCATGCTTTGAACTTGAACTGGTTATCTGTTTTACATATGGTAATATTTATGTTTCAATGCTATTCTCCCAAGTCATCGGACCCTCTCCTCCCACTGAGTCCAAAATAGCATGTGTTTTTGATGTTCTGATTTAATGTGTGCGTGTATTTCTTTTCACCTTCTACTCAAACTGCTCTTTCAAGAACACCTATTTTGTGGTCAGTGCTAAAATATAATTTATTCTCTTGGGGATTAAAGTCATTGTGAAATGCAGAACAATTGCTTGGCAATCAACCCACGTTCAACTTAGAGGCATGCCTAATTGCTGACAGATCACGGAGATTTTCTGCCAAATAGTAATGGTAGTCTATTCTAAGATACAAAATGAGAAAACAAGTTAAACAGAGGTTGGTGGTTTAGATCTTTGCAGGAAACTACTTCGCCTTCCCACAGGCTCTGAGCTGGCATGAGACAGATCTCATTACACTTTCTCACATATCTCTTGAAAGTATGAAAACACACTTAAAATATTTGAAGAAAACTGGATGTCAAGTACTCTTAATTTTTCTTTCTTTTCCATATGGAGTATCATAAGAAAGGAAAGAATCTAACTCATGGGGGCCTAAAATTAGTTTAATCTGTAAAGCTCTTCCTTTCAGGAAGAGCTGCACTAATAGTTAGCATGGTGCTTTGTAATATATTCATAAACTACTGCCTGACTATTATTTTGGAAAAAGAAAGAAATCAGAATCGATTTGTCTAATTGCCTGTATTAAAGATTTGTTTACATTTTTAAAGAAAACTGTAATAAATCTAAACCAATAGATTTTTCTTATTAGAACAAAAATCCCAAATAGTCTTCACCAGTTGAACTCAGGCAACCTTCAACACTTCCTCTCCTCTGCACCGAGCTACCAGTCCTATCGTTTGCATTTTCCCCTGCTTCTTCCTTTTCACGGCTGATAGTTGGGATCATCCTTTGGCAGCTAATTACTTATCTTTCTCTCAAAGGAGAGTCTTTATTTTTAACCTGCTATAAGAGAACTTAGAAGGATTTGCTGCTGCTGCTAAGTCGCTTCAGTTGTGTTCGACTCTATGCAACCCCATAGATGTCAGCCCACCAGGCTCCTTTGTCCCTGGAATTCTCCAGGCAAGAATACTGGAGTGGGTTGTCATTTCCTTCTCCAACACATGCATGCATGCTAAGGGGCTTCAGTCGTGTCCAACTCTGTGAAACCCCATGGACAGCAGCCCACCAGGCTCCTCCAACCATGGGATTCTCTAGGCAAGAATGCTGGAGTGGGTTGCCATTTCCCTCTCCTCTTAGAAGGATTTAACCAACCTGAAATACAGAAAGGGAGTCACAGGCAGATTTGCTGGATTTTTGCAAAGGTATGAAGGCTTCACCAGAATGCAGAAAGATACACACTATTTGCTATTTGTCATGGGATGCTCCACGAATAACAACAGTGTGTACCTATTAACTATTAATATTGTGTGTAAGCATTAATCATTTTCATCATATTTTTACACACTAGGCTATACCAGTGATTTTAAAGCAAAGCTGTACATCTGATTTCTGTAAATCTTTTAAAAAATATTGTTACTCCAGCCCCATCCCAGATGTTAATCAGAATCTTCCAAGATGCTGCTGGGGAGTATAAAAGTGGAATCTAGTTATGTGTATTTTTCAAATGCTCCAGAAGGGATCCTCGTTCATTTTCCCAGTGGAAAGATTTGGTGCCGTCCCATTCTGAGTATCAAATATCCATATGTCCTATGATAATTTCAATAGGTGGCACTCTGTCCACCTGTCAGCTTTCCTCTTTGGCGGGGATGAACCCTAAGTTATCCCTGGAAATCGGGAGCAGATCAAGGGTGCAACTACCTTTTACCACACCAATATTGAAAACAGATAGCAGAACTTATGTTTGTAAACAATTTGTTAGTAAGACAAATTTGGAGTAAAACATACATTAAAGCCATGGAGGGAGTAGGCAAGGGTGTGTGGCTACATTTATTTATTACATAAATATAATCATTGATCTAAAGAGCTCAAACATGCCAATTTCTAATATACAATTGGGAAACTTAAGAAACTGGGTAGAGAGAAAATGATGCTAACAAACAAAACCAAGCAGAGGTTAAGAAAAGAGTTTTTGTTTCTGCTTTTGTTTTATAAGGAAGAATGGGGAACACTAATGCCATTGCAAAAAAAAACTCCCCAACAACAAAACCACTTCCCCCCCCCCCCCCCACACACACACATTAATTGTATGAAAAGTTTATCATGGCATTAAACATAGATGTCTGTATCTATAAACTGAGGAGAGAGCACAGTGTAGCTTGCAAGGACATGAGCTTTAAAAACAGACAAATCTAGATTCAGATCTGGACTTTGGTTCAAGCTCTTTAATCCCAACCAAGTTACTCGACTTTTAATTCTCAAGAAACTATTACCTACCTTATTAGGTTATTCTAAGCGTTAAATTAAAAGGTCAGTTCAGTTCAGTTGCTCAGTTATGTCTGACTCTGGGACCCCATGGACTGCAGCACACCAGGCCTCCCTGTCCATCACCAACTCCCAGAGCTTGCTCAGACTCATGTCCATTGAATCAGTGATGCCATCCAACCATCTCATCCTCTGTTGCCCCCTTCTCCTCCTGCCTTCAATCTTTGCCAGCGTCAAGCTCCACTACTTTGGCCACCCGTTGTGAAAAGATAAGAGATCTAAAAAAATTATCATAATGCTTGGTACATAGCCAGTATTTAACAAAGAAATATAATGCTAGGTATATGTAAGTGCAGATGTTTTGGTTTTGTTTTTTTTAAGGAACAGAATATTGGAAGGAATATTTGAAGGAAAGATTTTTATACTAGTTAGTACTAGTAATGGTACAAAAATTTTGGAGGAAAGTGAGCAGGAAAAGATAGGAGGACAGTTTGGATATAATGAAAAAGGTCTAATTTTGGATTTACAAAACTTGGGTTTGAGAGGTGATCCTTTATTTGCAGACAAAGTCACTTAACCTCACTTTTCATTTTTATAAGATGGGAATTAAAGGCCATTTTGAATGTGGCATATGATTTTGAATATTAAACTTTTATTAGTGTGTAGCTAACCATAAAAAGACTAGTGTACAAACACTTTTTTATTTACTTTACAATATTGTATTGGTTTTGCCATTCATTGACATGAATCCACCATGGGTGTACATGTGTTCCCCATCCTGAACCCCTCTCCCTCCTTCCTCCCCATCCCATCCCTCTGGGTCATCCCAGTGCACCAGCCCCAACCACCCTGTATCATGCATCGAACCTGGGCTGGTGATTCGTTTCACATATGATAATTCACATGAAAAACGGTTTTTAAATTAACTGTTCGTTTATTTTACTTTTGGCTGTGCTGGGTCTTCGTTGCTGTGTGGGCTTTCTCTAGTCCTGAGAGGGAGCTACTGTCCCGTGCAGTGTGCAGGCTTCTCATTGCGGCGGCTTCCCTCGTTGCAGAGTACAGGCGCAGGCTCTAGCCGTGTGGGCTTCAGCAGTTGCATCTCGTGGGCTCTGGAGCGCCAGCTCAGTAGTTGTGGTGAGTGGACTGTTGCCCTGAGGCATATGGAATCTTTGGACCATCGGCAGGCAGATTTCTAGTTGCAGAGAACAGGAGGCTACTCTTCGTTGTGGTGCACGGAGAGAAGCCCCTCTCATTGCGGGGGCTTCCCTTGTTGCGGAGCAGACTCTAGAGCCTGCAGTTACACGCATGCTCAGTAGTTGTGGCCAGTGGGCTTAGATGTCCCACGGGCATGTGGAATCTTGTACCAGTGATGGAGTCGTTTCCTGTGTTGGTGGGTGGATTCTCCTCCGCTGTACCACCAGATAAGTCCCCCCAAATACTTTTAAAACTATAAAAATCTTATATCAGTGTAGACTGGTGCTGAAGTAATTACTAATAAACTTCAGTTTATCACTGAAGAAGAAGTGAAGTCGCTCAGTCGTGTCTGACTCTTTGCAACCCCATGGACTGTAGCCTACCAGGCTCCTCAGTCCATGGAATTTTTCAGGCAAGAGTACTAGAGTGGGTTGCTATTTCCTTCTCCAGGGGATCTTCTTGACTCAGGGATCGAACCTGGGTCTCCTGCATTGCAGGAAGACGCTTTACCGTCTGAGCCTATCACTGAAGCTGAAAAATTACTCTCTCACAGAAAGTGGGACATTAAATGTGTTACCAGATTTGGACGAGAAGAAGAGTAGTTACTGGATTGCAGATTCAGAATTCATGAGAAGGAAAGACATGGATGTCAGGAACACATTGGCAATACTT
This sequence comes from Ovis canadensis, assembly GCF_042477335.2. Taxonomy (NCBI): domain Eukaryota; kingdom Metazoa; phylum Chordata; class Mammalia; order Artiodactyla; family Bovidae; genus Ovis; species Ovis canadensis. The sequence continues at coordinate 36,097,857 of NC_091250.1, read as the reverse complement.
CTAGAGGCATTTCCATGAGATCTCTAGTGATCCTAATATTCTTTTTATAACACCTTTGGCAGGTTTTAATCAGATTAGATTTCTGAGTTTCATCTGACATATTGTTTTAACCCCCATTAAGTCAGTAGACACGTTTGGTTTGAGTGCTAGGATTATACCATTTGTATCTATTTCTTCAAAAATTTCCAAATTATAGAAAGAGAAATTAACCATTAACAAGGTCAGGGGAAAAAAAATCAGTAAGAATCACATTAACAAAAGAGAATCATAATATTATGATCCTTGGCTTTAGACAATGATTATTTATATTAGTAACAATGTATATCAATAATTTAAAGTGTTCTAAATGTTTCATCTCTTGGAGATTTTTTTTTTTTTAAACTGGCAGTCGACTTATGTTAAACAGATACCTTGTATGGTGCGCAGTAATGTCACTAGACAAAAGAAATAAGAAAGTCCCTTCACAGCAATGACTGCTGTGCAGTTTGAAGGTCAACTGTCTCTTAAGCATGCAGGGAATCTTTATCATGTCATGCTTCAGAAATATGTTTTTGGAGATGGGAAACAACAGGCCATAATTTAATGTTTTTGTTAAACCACTGTAATTCTTTCAAAGGAGTATGTACCACAACTCTTTTCTCTCTGTTAAAGAGAAAATCAAGTCCTTAAGAAGGGGAGGAAATTAAGAATCACCTATTATTTTTTGTTAGTACAAGAAATTTGCATTGTAAAGCAAGCTGCTGTTGTCAGCTCTTTAAAGGACAGAACAGACAGGAAGCTGCCTCCACCCTAAGAGGCTTAGAGACCAGCAACTGAGTTAGACAGCAGGTGCCCAGGCCAATCAAGTCAATTTTCTAACACAGAATAGCATGTCATGGAACTTGTTCTATTAGTCTTTTTTTTCTGGTAAGGAAGCAAGGATTTTTCTGTGTGGAAGCAGTGCTGGTCTTTCTAATTGGAGGGGGGGAAATGATAAGGAGTTTGATAACAATTGACTGTTGTTAAAACAGCAAATTATCTTTTAAAAACACATTATCCACACCTATAAGAGGAGGAATCTCAAGAATGCACACAATTAATAAAAGCTGGCTCTGAATTACTCCTACAAATGTGCACTAATATTTAGTAAACAGCTGATTATGTGCACTATAGCTTTTCTTTCCCAGAAATAGAGGTTAAGAAAGAAGGTGGTTTTTTTTTTTTATCAACAATACAAAATTTTACTAAAATATTTTATACCTGTAGACTTAGAATTTTACTTCCTTTTGCTGTTGAAAAGTCACAATAGCCAAGAGGAGTAAGGAATTTTCTTTCAAATTAACAAAATGTCATGGTGGTTAAGGGTGGGGTGGAGTGCAGAGAAGTTGGCAAGAAAAGGTTCAGGGCCTGTCGCAAAACCAACTGCAAGTCAAGTGTGATTCCAGACAGACAAGAACCACCTGTTACAACACACAGAGAGGGAGGTGTTTAAAAGATAAATGAGAAGGAGGTGACCCTACAGATCATTTCCCCAATTATCATATACATAAGTAAGGGAGCATTCAGGTAGTCATATCAAAGTCATGTCAGTACAATATTTGCCGCATGTTATTCAATGTAGGAAGACATATATTTACGTATATACTTCTAGTCAAGCAAGAAAAACTCCTGGAAGTAGAGAGTTTATGATTGGTAATAGTATTAATAATAACTACCTGGGCACTTGGTGTCATATTCAATTCTCACAACACACTGTTTTAACATGAGCTTCCCTAGTGGCTCAGACAGTAAAGAATCTGCCTGCAACACAGGAGACCCAGGAAAGATCCCCTGGAGCAAGGAAAGGCAACCAGGACTCTTACCTGGAGAATTCCATGGACAGAAGAGCGTGGCAGGCTACAGTCTATGGAATCACCAAGAGTAGCGCACCACTGAAAGACTACCACTTCATACTTGACAGAGGAGGATACACAAAAAGTACTATACTCAAGGTCACACATTTAGTAAGGGGTGGAGTCAGGATCCATCTAGGTCTGTCTGACTCCAAAGCCCATGTTTTCCACAATTCTGCTGTTTTGTGCTGGACACAAAGGTAGGTCACAGTCTTCAGGAAACTTTACTTTTGGGACTTGAAAAACAAATTACAAGGCACCTCTTAAACAGCTTACAGCTCATTAGCAATTACCAAGACTTCAAAGACACATTCGTGTGCAGTTAAAAAAGATGGAAATTCATTTTACATGAATGCTTAGGGAAACGAATGATCTTGCTTAGACAAGTTCGAAACCAGAAGTCGAAGTCAACTTTGTCTCAAAGTGGAATAAACAATGTTTCATTGGAACACACTTTAAACGCTCTTCTTCGCAACAATGTAACACACAAAGAGTTCCCTTTTAAACGCCTTTTCAAAGAGGAAATATTCCGATCTCATAAAATTAGGTAAAGCCTTCACTTCTAAAGAAATTACAGACAAAAAATGTGAGCTATACAAAATATCTTGTGTTGACTTAAGAATAGCCTGGTCACAATGTAGCGATCCGATCACAATGTAGCGATCCCAAAACGGATGTGCCCCCAAAAATCTATCTAAAATTTGAATGCCAGTAACGTGAGAACGTCTAATAGAGGGCGAATCTCAAAAACTATCAATCTGATATAACGATTCACATGGGCTTTGTTCTTTATCTCATCTTCAACATGATTATTCTTTTCAAAAAAGCATTAAAAGTCTACTCGGCAACAGAAAAGAAAAACTGTCCACGGATGCGAATGATTATAGAATCCCGAACGTCAGGGAAAATCGAGAGTCCGTCATTCGAGTTTAGTTCTTTACAGGTTGATTTCTTCATCACTTAATTATAAGGCTGGGCATTTTTGCAAAATAGAGGCTCTTACGCAAGTAAACGTAACCATTTGAAATTGCAGGTTTATTTCTTACGACCGAATTTAGGGAGAAGAGTCACTGTTGAGAAAGTCCTCTCGGATCTGCGTGAATCCTTCTCTCAGCCCACGTGGCCAAAGTAAACAGAAGGTGGGCTGGGGCGGTGAGAAGCGGGCCTCGCTCAATTTCCTAATTTGTCGAGTCTTTCAGACTACAGGCCCCTAAAGCACTAAGGGCATGCCCTCTGAGAAACTGGGGGGTGCTTCTGCAGAGCGAGATGAAAACGACCGTGTGGAGGGGATGCCAAAGCGGGGGGCGAGGCGGGGCGAGTGGACCTACCAGAGGTTGGGGTGCGGGCCTGAGCGGGCGAAGGTGGGTGCGCTCCGGGGCGTGCGCGGGGGTACCTGCCAGGAGGTGGGAGTCGGGGCGGATGCGCGGACACTGGGGACTGGGGAGGTGCGCATCTACCCTAAGGTCGCGGTGGGTACGATACCAAAAAAAGTTTAAAAGGTTCAGCTGGGGTCTCGCATCCTCCTGCCAGGGACGCACACCACCTCCCCCGTGGTTCCAGTCCCACGCCTCCAGCTGGGTGGCGACCCCGTGCAAGGGCCCCGGGGTCCGGACCTTCCCCCGCGCTCCCCCGGGCGCACTGCTCCCCTGCCTGGCTCCGCAGTCCCCGCCTCGAGCGCGCGCCCCTGCGCTCGGGCCCAGGTGCCGCCGGCTTCCGCGCTGGGAGCCCCGGGGCGGGGAGCCAATTCCCGGGGAGTCCGGGCCGAGAGCCCCGGGGAGGCGGTGGAGGCCCGGGCGCAGAAGGCGGTGTCCGGGGCGGAGGGGAAGGAGGAGGAGGAGGAGGAGGAGGAAGCGGGGCGGAGGAGGCGGAGAAGCGGGAGGAGGCGGAGGCGGAGAGCGGCGGCGGCGGCCTCGGCCAGAGCTCGGGCGGCCCCGCCGCCTCCTCCTCGCGAGCGCCGCGCGCCCAGGCCCGGCTCGCATGCGAGTCACGTCCGCCCCCTCGCCGCGGCCGCCCCGAGACGCCAGCCCCGCCGGGTGATGAGAACAGACGTCAAACTGCCTTATGAATATTGATGCGGAGGCTAGGCTGCTTTCGTAGAGAAGCAGAAGGAAGCAAGATGGCTGCCCTTTAGGATTTGTTAGAAAGGAGACCCGACTGCAAACTGCTGGATCGCTGCAAGGCTGAGGGACGAGACCGAGGTCAGAGCGCTTCTCTTACGCCGCGAAACTCTCCCCTTCCTCTCCCCTTCGCTTTCTCTCGGGCTCGCAGGGGCTGGGGCGCAAAGCCTGCAGTGTCACCCGCAAAGAACCGAGAGGGAAGAAGGGAAGCTTCACAAATTACTGGAGCCTCTTCAACATGGCTGACAAATATAGTTTTAATTCCCCCCACCCCCCTTTTAAACCTGTAGTTGTGTGTGCTCTCTCTCCTGTTAGTTAATGCTCGTGCCCTCCTCACCCAGAAAACTTAGCTTTGTGAGTCCGGCCGGCCGCTTTCCCGGCCTTTTAGCCTCCGGAAAGTGATTTTTCTCTGCTTTCCTTTCTAAACTAGTGCAGCTGTCGGGGGGCACGACTTTTTCCTTGACTCTTCCCCTACCCCCCTCCCTCGGTGGAAGGCAGACGAGCCCCGGGTTTATCCTCACCGACCCCTGGGGAGCACACGGACCGAGTGGGTTTCGACCCTTTTCTGCGCTGGGGGTCTGGATCTGAGTGTGCGTTTGCGTCCGCCCCCTTCTGCCTGCCCCGTGTCCCCTTTTCGGGGGGCCGCGCTCAGCGAGTGTCACAGCGAGTGGAACAGGAGTCTACTCGGTCGGGGGTTGTTGTGTTTTTTGGTTTTTTTTGTTTTTTCTTTCCCCGCTGAAGTACGCGTGTTTTGTTAGCGCTGCGGAGCCGAGAGAGGAAAAGAATAGTTTCTCGGCTTCCCCACACAAGACCCGAACCCCACTTTTCTCAAGGTGCATCAGCTCTGCGATGGGCTGTCCCTTCCAGCGTGGGGGAACGTGTGTGAGAGCATTTGTGGGCAAATCTGTGTCCTGGCTTTGTGCTTCTCCCAAATCAGCTTCGTCGGGTTCGCCGGTAAGTGACAGGCAGACACAAAGGCAGGCGCAGGCCGGGGGAGGGGGCAGACGGGCGGGCGCGGGGACGGGGGGAGAGTGGAGAGTTGGAAGACGGCAAGGTCAGGGGCGCAGAAAGAAATGAAACCCAATCCCAGTGAAGAAACGGAGAAGCAGAGAGCAGATTTCTAGCAGTCTCGTGCAAATTTGTCTTTTTCGCAGTTCTCTGGTCTTTTTTCTGCCTTTCTCTGTGTTTCCCTTTTCTCCTCCCGTTCTTCTTTTTCTCCTTCTTCCTTCACTCATACATGACTCTTGATGAATCTTTTTCATGGAGGCCGCTTTTCTAGTGATACTAGGCTAAGTTTCTATGGAGAGTTTTCTATCTGTGGCAAAATAAAGTGTGGGCTGGATAGACTGCTGGGAAGGTCGAGTGCGAAATATAAGTGAAATTTACAGGCTGTTGCCCTCATGACATACTTTTAATGGTATTGAGTGAGTTTTTCTCCTCCTTGTACTGTTTAGGAATTGAAAAGGGGTCATTTTCCAGTCGTTTAAAATTTAGTTAAATATTTTTATATTTGCCTGTCTAGGGAGTAGAATACAGCCACAGTTTAAAAATCTCGACTCATACATCATGCTTTTCTTTCTCCAGTCAGGGATAGATAATGGCAAATCCAAATCCAAAAATATTCATCAATAAATGATCCAACATAAAAGTAAGATTCTATCTTAGGGACAGTTGGAAATGTGTATAGGAAAGATACTGGCTATGGTTTGGTTTGATTTAAGGCTGTGGGTATTGTTGCCTGGCTAATGAAATCATTATATTTGCATTTTAATGGAAAGTCGAAATACTGGAGGGGAGTTATATTCTTTTCCTTGTTTGCTTGTGTGTTACATACTAGGTTTGAAGTAGAATATACATTTCAACATAATAAATACTGATATTTTAATGCTATTAAACAGAGAAATGTTAGTGAAGGATTGGAAAGTCAAACAAGTTTAGAAGTCATGTATACGATTAAAAGATGGTTGGGGGAAAAACACAATAATGGACATTGCTCCATAAATCACATCTCCAAAACTACTTGTTCTTAGTAATTCACTTTGTAACTCTACATTTTGATCTATGGAAAGCAGTTAAGTTTAATCATTGTAGAGGCATGATTACAAGGGAGACATGTTACTCATCTTTGTGGAATAGAAACAGCTCATTTGGTTGTTCTTATTTGTCCTCAGATCATAAAGAAAACACTTAAAGAGTTTAGCAGAAATGCTTACTATCTGTTGAGAAAACTGCGGTTAATTATCCCAGCAATTCAGAATTTAAAATATATAATTCCTTTTGCCAAGAGTAGTATCTAACTACTTTGGGGGGACTTTTCCAATGTTGTGTATACTGTCTTCAGGCTATTCAATTAATAATAGATATAATATTTATTGCTCACATTGATAAATAAGAATATCTACATTGGTTAATCATTTTAAATGTGACCATGAAGGCCTGTTCTTTCCCAGCATCCAATTTAGACTCTTTTCTGAAAGTAGCTGCTAATGAATATTGTATGAGGGACTTCAGTGATTATAAGAAGGACCTGTACATTTTATTCACCAATCCAAATAAAAGTGTTTTCTCTTTTATTAGAACAATTACTTGAATTACTATGGAATAGTTTACAATGAAAGATATAACCTCAGCTCTTTGTTTACCATATTTGTGAAAGTTAGTGCTACCTGGATTCTCCAAAAATTTCACAGCTTGACCTGTTTTGGGTAATTGAATTGTAGTGAAGTCATAGTGGAGAATAACAAGATAGTTTTTCTTACACTACAATATTGTTTTGCTTATGTTTAAGAATTGAGCTAATGGTTAATGAGAAATTAACTTGGAATAAGGGAAGTCTCTTGTCTTATTTAAATTCACACATTTACCAGACTTCTTAGGGCTCTAATTAGGTCTGGCCTCATGCTGGTCCATGCCAGGAGCCAATGGGATTGATAGGATTTTGATTCAGTGGCACGTGGACCTAGACATTGGCAGGTCCACGTCACTCCCAGCAAGTGAAATGCAGCTGCCCAGGAGTTGTTATGACAGACTTCCAGAGTTCTGTTTGGGCACTAGACTTCTATTAGATGATAAAGACTGGAGTTAATGTTTTGGTTTCACTTGTTGGAGTTAAAATTTCTCTATCAGTTTCTCCAGTGCTCCACCCATACACAGTGCTGTAAGCCAGATGTCACTATTGAAATGTATTTCCTTATTTGCTGACTCATTAAGAAGTTCTTATGAGTCACAGAAACACCTGGCAGAATATCTTATTTTTCATCCTGCCCCAGATCCAAGTTAGTATATTCTTATGAATTCTCAAGAAATTACCATAAAATGTTCTCAAAAACTATAGATGTTTGACAGTTTTTAGAATGTCTACTATTTAGAAAGTGTTCAATCTGCTTTTCTTTGCCCTAATTCCTTCTGCTACAGGAGTTCAATTGGTGTCTTTGTTGTTGATGTTGTCATTCCTTAGAAGAATGTAATAGTCTTACCTAGCCATCTTCACTAGGAAGAGACTTCTTTTGTAAACGACCGGGTAGACTGTTCCACTCTAATCTTTCTGAGTCATGGAGACAGGTTAAAAGTTTGGATCAGCTAGCTGTCAGTGTTGGTTCGTGAAAGTAATATTTTCTCAACTATGAGGCCATCACTGCACAGTAGTTCTTAAGAGTAGTAATGGCACCAGAGTCAGTAGCAAGAAAATATCTCTAAGCCAGCTTTACAAATGGAGTCTTAACTGTGGAGAGTAAGGTTGCCAAGTAGAGCTGGTGGTTATCTTAGAAACTGTGTTGAAGAACACAACCACAAATGATTTTGCCAAACATACAGTATTTACTTGGTCTAGATCTCCAATTTCTATTTTGATTCACTGCCCAAACTCAGTGAATACTGTGGCATTATTTAAGAAGGTTACACAGTGCATCTGTTGTTTTGGTATCTTGTAGGAGAGAAGAGTTTCAGAAAGGAAGAGGGTAAAGCAATAAACCTGAATCATTGTGACTAGCAGCCAAAAAGAATTGTGTGTATTTGCTTATTTCCAGCATTATCCTTTAAATTGTGCAATGCAGAAAAATCCTAAGATAGACTTACAATACTTTCTCAGTAAAAGAAAGTTGGTTGCCCATTCCAAAATAGTAAATTCTATCAGCTTTCATTTATACCTTTTCCACTTGTCATGAAATGCAGTTAAATGTGCCAGGTTTCAAGAAGTATAAATAGATGGTAGGTGGATTTTCAATATTTTGTGTAAAAATAAATTCAGTGATAATGTCAACCTACCTGGAGTATTAAGAATTTGGCAATCAATAGTTTATACTCACTGAGGGTTGTTCCTCAAAGGGACTTGAAGTCAAGCTTTGGATAATCTGAGAATTAAGTAAAAAGATGAGTGACTTGGGATGAAGTGTTTTGGAGGACAATTTAGGACATAAAATGAAGTGATTGCTTCACTTAAAATACCATAAATGTTTCTTTCAAGCTAGATTTATGTGTGTTGAAAGATTTATGTTCTGACAATAGCATTGAAACATGTATATTATCATATGTGAAACAGATCTCAGGTCCTGGTTCGATGCATGAGACAGGGTGCTCAGGGCTGGTGCACTGGGATGACCCTGAGGGATGGGATGAGGAGGGAGGAGGGACTGGGTTCAGGATGGGGAACACATGTACACCCATAGCTGATTCATGTCAATATACGGCAAAAACCACTACAATATTGTAAAGTAATTAGCCTCCAATTAAAATAAATTATTTTTTTTAAAAAGAGTTATGTTCTATGTCTTTTTATTCCCTAATAGAATCTATTGGTATGCTACTAAGTCAAGGTTTTACTTGTTGGGGGTCAGGGGTGGTGGAGTGAAGGTGCTCGGAGGGTACTAACTTCTAGTCATAATATAAGTAAGTGCTGGGTTGAAAGCATAGTATGGTGACTATAGCCAGCAACACTGTATTGTATATTTGAAAGTTGCTCGTAACTATGTGAGGTCATGGATGTGTTAACTAACCTTATTGTGGTAGTCATTTCCCAATATATACCTATTATAAATTGTTACATTGTATACTTTAAATTGATACCGTGTTATAGGTCAGTTACTCTAAATAACGGCGGAGGGGGAAAAGATACAATGAGTGATGTAGAAATAGCTAAAAAATGTCATTTAACTAGAAAATGTGTAATCTGTTCTCAATGCATAAGAGAAGAACAGAGTAAAAGGTCTTAGGTGATACCAATGATGAAAGCAATGCTGCTGCTTTTTCCTTAAATGTAACTTCTACAGGTTATGGCAGTTGTCCCACAAAAGCCATCCATTATAAGCGCACAGTTGAATGATGTTTAGTAAATTTATATTTTTCAATTGAAGATTTTATTGAGCTAGTTGTAGATTCACATGCCGTTATATGAACTAACAATTGGACATGGACATTCTGAGCAGTATTCCCCAGGGGTAACATTTTGCAAAACCATAGTGTAATGTCTCAGTCAGGAGACAGACATTGATGTAGTCTACCAGCCTTCCTCAGATCTGACTTGGATGTGTGTGTGTGTGTATATTTCATTCTATATACCATTTTAAAGATAATTTAATCATTTGATCAGATAATTTTAAACATTTTCCCCCCGAAAACAGAAGTTTAACACAGTTTTACTTCATCAATCATGTGATTGTGCTACCGTGCCTTTTTAAAATGTGTATCAGAATATAGGTTTTTGCTTATTCAAATATTTTAAGTTGTTATAACATTTTATGACATTTCAAGTTACATCATTTGATTCTTATCACAACTATAGAGGTGGTGGTGGTGTTATCCCTATCTCTGGAGAGCAAACTAATGCACAGTGAGATTAAATAACTTACCCAAGTTCATACAGCCAGTACATGTCTTAGTTAGGATTTGAATTTAAGCAGTCTGTCTCTGGAGTCAGTCTTTTAACCACTACACTATACCGCCGCTAATAATAAACAGGTAGCAGTAACATAGGCTGAGTAAGGAGACTTAAAATGCATGCAACTATCTACACAAAACCTTGTGCCTGAATATTCATAGCAGCATTATTAACAATATACATGTGAAATCAGTTTGAGAAAAGAAACTGGTCTGCAGAAGTCTTTGTGATGCCAAGACAAGTGGGAAAAAGGATCTGAACACTGATGGCTCTCCATGTTTTGCGACATGTAGCCAGTCTTTACAAACACCAACAAAATTTGACAGATTGTTAATGGTAAAATGAGTTCAGATTTTTAGGAATAGCCCCTATGAAATTAGGACATTGTTTTTGACACACAGGAATTACTTGGGGTTAGCTTCATTTTAATTTCTAACTTTATATACTTCCAGATACCAGACATTCTTCTTTCCCATTTATCCTGTTGAGAATGATGCCAGTTGGGTCCCTTACCTTGATACCATGACTGTTAACAGCTCCGGGGGAAGAGCCAATGATCGTGAAGCCTTCAGCTTTAATAACGTGTGCCTGTTATACTCAGTGAGGACATGTCTTGGCTTCATATAATTACTGTAATCATTACTTTTTCAAGGCATAGCTATAGAAATGACCCAGAGATACCTTTTAAGAGTATGATTATAGCATTTAGTTGTAGGTTTGCTGTATATTTGTGCCAGGTTCAAGTTAGACACTCTTGTTAGAACCTTTTAACCCATCAAGAAGTTGACATAGTGACTGCTCAGTCCTGTCTGACTGTCTGCGATCCCATGGACTGCAGCACGCCAGGCTTCCCTGTCCATCACCAACTCCCTGAGCTTGCTCAGACTCATGTCCATTGAGTTGGGGATGCCATCCAACCATCTCATCCTCTGTCATCCCCTTCTCCTCCTGCCTTCAATCTTTCCCAGCATCAGGGTCTTTTCCAATGAGTCAGTTGTTCGAATCAGGTGGCGAAGTATTGGAGTTTCCACTTCAGCTTCAGTCCTTCCAGTGAATATTCAGAATTGATTTCCTTTAGGATGGACTGGTTGAATCACCTTTCTGTCCAAGGGACTCTCAAGAGTCTTCTCTAACACCACAGTTCAAAAGCATCAATTTTTTGGTGCTCAGTTTTCTTTATAGTTCAGTTCTCACATCCGTACATGACTACTGAAAAGGCCATAGCTTTGACTAGATGGACCTTTGTGGGCAAATTAATGTCTCTGCTTTTTAATATGCTGTCTTGGTTGGTCATAGCTTTTCTTTCAAGGAGCAAGAAAGAAAATTTCATGGCTGCAGTCACCATCCACAATGATTTTGGAGACCAAAAAAATAAAGTCTGTCACTGCTTCCACTGTTTCCCTATCTATTTCCCATGAAGTGATGGGACCAGATGCCATGATCTTAGTTTTCTGAATGTTGAGTTTTAAGCCAACTTTTTCACTCTCCTCTTTCACTTTCATCAAGAGACTCTAGTTCTTCTTCACTCTCTGCCATAAGGGTGGTGTCACCTGCATATCTGAGGTTATTGATATTTCTCCCAGCAATCTTGATTCCAGCTTGTGCTTCATCCAGCCCAGTGTTTCTCATGATGTACTCTGCATATAAGTTAAATAAGCAGGGTGACACTATACAGCCTTGACATACTCCTTTCCCAGTTTGGAATCAGTCTGTTGTTCCATGTCCAGTGACTGTTTGGAAAGCAGTAATGTAGAATACAGGTCTGATCTTTCTTATGGGAGAGATGAGTAGCTTATTTGCTTCTACCATCTCTTATTTCTTGTGACACTTTTTGAACCACCTCAGCTGATAGTAGATTTTCATGCTATTTTTATTATATTCGAAAAGCTATTCACTGAATTTGAGTGTAGTACTCCATCTTTGCTTTTCTAAAGTGAAAGTAAAAGTCGCTCAGTTGTGTCCAATTCTTTGTGACCCCACGGTGTATACAGTCCATGGAATTCTCCAGGCCAGAATACTGGAGTGGATAGCCTTTCCCTTCTTTAGGAGATTTTCCCAACCCAGGGATCAAACCCAGGTCTCCCACATTGCAAGCGGACTCTTTACCAGCTGAGCTATCTGGGAAGCCCAAGAATACTGGAGTGGGTAGCCTATCCCTTTTCCAGTGGAACTTCCTGATACAGGAATCAAATCAGGGTCTCCTGCAATGCAGGCAGATTCTTTACCAACTGAGCTATCAGAGAAGCCCATGAAAGATACACTATATTCAAAACAAAAACAGTGGGCTGTGGATATTTGCTGATGGAATGACTGCTCTCTTCAGAGAGAACAGACTTGCCCATGATCAGACATAAACAGTAGATCTCCCACAGAGGTATACCATACATAGTATTGATGTCTTACACTTGCTACTTTTGCAGTTTTGAGATTTATTAAATTTGTGGATGTCACAAAGTAATGATAATTTTAATTACTATTTTCATGATTCATTAGTTAGTGCTAAAACTTGCCTCGTCATGTCTTTTTCTTGATAGAGTATTAAATATTGTTTCTATGATTAGATTATACTTTAATGGAAACTCTTCACCCAACTCTTAGAGTTTTTATTATTTCTCCTCAAACTGATTTTCTTTTAAATCTAGCAATAGATAAGAAAAAAGGCTTAAATGGTAATAGTGAAGCCTAGAGGATATAATGTGGTCTATCTCTGAGTTATTTCTCCTATTTTTCATTGCTGCCTGCATTGAGAAACAAGAGTACTTAATTATTATTTTAAAAATACCTTAATTATTAGCTGTGCTGATTCTAAAGTAAAGCACAAGAATCTAAAAATAATGCAATGATACCACACCCGGATTCCATCACTAACCTACTGTCTTGTTCCTATTAATTTATTTTTTAATGTTTGTTCTTTCAGCACTTTTTCCATTTTTGTTTGAAGTCTCTTACTTTGAAGTCACAGAATTTTAATATTTGCCATTGGCTATAAAGTTCTGTCAGCTCTTTTATAACCTTTCATGATTTTTGTATTAAAAGGATCACTTTTGGACTCCCACTAATTAGTTTGGACCACTACTAGCTTTTTGTTTGTCTTACTGCATACATCATAACAGAACAAGAAATCATTTCTGCAAATACAGTGGTAGTTCATGAAATTAGAGTGAGCCTCTTAAAAAGTGAATTGTTATTAATTTACTTTATATTCATATTTTCATGTGCCAAACATGACTAATAAAAGGGAAAAAATACCATCAATGGATACTTTCAAACATGAGGGAAGAACATAACAGTGATGTATGTCAATTATTTCTCATTAAAACAGGAAAAATTTTAAAAAGCATGAAGGAAGAACAAATCTTCCAACCTAAAAATACTCACCACAAAAATTATTTTTGTAAAAAGAGAAGCAGGTATAGTTCAGCAAGAAAGCACACATTCTAAACTTTGCATTCTAGATTTTCTTTATCTTTATTGTAATCTACTCACCTAAATGGTGTCTTTTTTCTCCTGTGAAGTTATACTATGCATAAAATTGAAATGAAAACAAAGTTGTATTTTAATTTTTGAATTATCTACCACATTATAGCTTGGAGAACATATTGACCAAAAAGAAAGCTAGTAAACATTTTGCTAATAGCTTACAAAGGTAAAATAACTATGACATAATTATATTTCTACCAGAAATCAAAATGAGAAAGGCCATTTGGTTAACGTGGGGAACTAAAATTTCAGTATATTGAAACAACATTTTTAATCAAGCATATACAAGATATAGGATATGGTATTTTAAAATGACTAATACATATGCCTGAGGTTTTGCTGAAGTCAGTATTTTTTTTTAATAGTTTAATTTGCTACTGACAATTTGCATCAGTATTTTTGCATTGTTATAATTTGTCATGTTCCAAGTAATCCTGAAGATTATCGGAAACTTTTCATATGTAGGAATAAAACGCTTAGTTGTTGACATTGTCAGTTTCCTTTAATATAGGTAAGAATTTGGCCTCCTTAAGGAATAGAGTTTGTTTTCTGTTAACAAACCCATGGAAAAGATACAATGAGTATAGTGAGGGTAAAATTTAAAATAAGAAGACAGGTAGAAAACTAAATTGTATTTCCGTTCACTCAAACGAAGTTATTGGATGCTTTCCTCTGAAAGGATCATACTGTGATCTTATTTGGATGTAGAATTGTTACTTTGCAAACAGTTTGCCTACTCAGTGTCCTAGAAGTTGCTGTGTAATGCTATCTTTCATAATAAGAAAAACAAGAAGTTTTGAGAGGAGCTAGAAAGTGCATTCAGAATTCACTGTTGACACTGCAAAACTTGCCCTAAATTTAATTAGGCAGGCAGTTAATTTTGATCATGTCCTTGGTCAGGAGCTACTGAAAGAAAAGAAACGTGATGGAGATTGGTCATCTCCTCCAGTTCTTCCCACTACTCTTTTTTTTTTTTTTTTTTTTGCGCGGGGCAGGGGTTGGAAGGAGAGAGAAAAAACCTTCCTTAGAAATAATTCCTTGACACTCCCATGCTCTTTTTTTAGGGCCCACAGAAATAGGAGGTTTCTCTTTGGAACTTGTTGACACTTTCTCGCCGTGCGATTACACGCGGTCACATCAACATTTGACACGTGGGTTCCGTGCGCATGGCAGCGCTATTTACAAACACTATCCAGGGATTCCAGAGACTCTTATGTAACAGCTGAGAGTACGGGCTTTGTGTGTCCGTGGGCGCGGAGGAATCAAACAATTTTATTCATAATAGAGGAACCCTTGTCTGGCTCTGATGGGGTCCTGCATCAAAGTTCACCGAAGTCTAGGTCAGGATCTACCCAATATGCAACTTACCGGCGCCTCAAAGGCTTAATGTAGGATCACTCTTTTCTTTTCCCCGCCCCCTCCTGCAGCAAACGGAATCCGTTATGCCAAACTTTCTTGTGTGTGTTTTCGAAATGTGGGCAAATTGTGTCTTGGTTCTGGTTGTAATTTACTTCTGCCACTTGTGACAGAAGTGCACGTGCCTGCCACCCAGTCTCACAAATGCTTTTTTTTTTTTGAAAACTATTTTCTTATTTGTAAGCAACTTCGGGTGCAAGAGAATCGGTAAACTGACTCGGTAACTCGACGCTCTGACCACAGAATACTCAGGAAAACGGTTGTTTGATCATCCTCCATATCCAGTTCAGTTGTACCCATCCCTGTCGTTTCTCACCTCCCTCTTAAATTTTTGCCGTTATCACACCTCCCTCAGCCCTCTTCCATCTTGTTACATATCAAGACATGGTATTTCTTTTTAAAATTATATTTCAGTACTTAGGGGATTGTTCTTCTTTTCCCATATTGCTTTTAAGTTTTTCATTTATACTTATCATTTTTTTAAAGTCTCAAGTTAAAAATAATTAAAACACCCAAGAATTTGTGTCTCATCCTGTGTACCTGTGTTCCTGGTGCTTTTTTTTTTTTTTTTCATTGTAAATTGACTGGTTGGAATATTTAAAATATGAGTACATTTTGAGTCCTTTTTGATCAAAAAGGATCCTAAAATGCAATACAAAAAAAAGAATCAAGATTTACTCATATTTTAAATATTCCAACCAGTCACTGATTATCCAAAAATAGAAACTTTGCCTAACAAAGAATTGAAATTAAATCATCAAAAAAAACCCCAAACTTGTAGTTACTTAAAATGTTGGGCTGTTTGAAGTCTTCTTTCATAGAATTTTTTTTTCCTAATCACACTATCTTTCTAAAAAGAGGAATGATCAGAATCTTTGAAATGTAGTATTGTATATGGGAGGAATTTAACTTTTCAAAATAAAGAATTTTCTCCACAAGAGATAAACCAAACACTGAGGAATGTTTGGTATAGGAATAATTTAGAGGTTATGTCTTCAAGTTATTATTTACCTATGAGACTTAGAAATTAAATTTGAGCTGTTTAACAGCTGGATGTGCTCTCTTTTAGAAGAAATTATCAAGAGAGTGATTAATTTAACCAACATCAGGAAAGCTGAGAATAGACATTTTCCATTTTTTCTTGCTGAGTAAAATTTCCTTCTAAATTTGAAGATACATAATTTATTTAGTGGTTATAAGTTATTGTACTTTTCTAATACATTAAGAGTTAGTGAATTTAGATTATAAGCTTTAAAAATTATTTTCATTTTTTATTTGCATGCTCATCATTGTTTTGACCTGAAGATGGTGTGTTTATCTTAATTGCCCTACATTCAAATAGTGAAAGTTTATGTAAAACTACTTACAAGTATACTTTCTTACTAAAAGCAGTACCATGTCTGAATACTCTTGAGCTTTCACAAGGATGATCTTAGCCTATGTTAGAACATAACCATTTTTCTCTCTTCTTATACCTTTATTGGACAGTGAATTATGTATGGTTATAAGCTGGATCTACTCAGAATTTGATAAAGGTTATAAGTTGATTCATTTCTGCTAAGAAAGGGATTAAATGTAACTATATTTTTGTTTCACTTGAAGCTGCAAGCATTCAGTAAACATTTATTCAATAGGCGGGCTTCCTTCGTGAAGGTGAGATGAACAGCAATTGTCTCTGTTTTATAAAAGATTAAAATAGTAGGTCAAATGTGAAGGATACCTAGCAAGATGCAGTGTGGGAATTTAGGTTGTTTTCTCTTCCCAGCAACTATTGAGAGCATGTGTTTGCTCACGCATGTGTGTGTTCTCTCACTCAAAAAGTTTTTGGACTTCTAAGTTAATTTCTCTTCGGTAGGAATGATTAATTAAACCATAGTAAAACTATCTACAAATATAAAATTAAAAAAATATTGATGTCATGCATTTTCCCAAATATCGTGAAGGTGAACAAAATCCCCAGGGGTCTCTTATAAAAACTACTTTCATATGATTCCTTGGAAGACGGTTGAGGAATCACATAGGCGCTCACACATAAAAACAAACAGCTGGTGTCGTGATGTTAAAATTGGCCAGGGTGTTCCCTCTAGCGTGGGAGTCCTAGGTCATAATGATGCCTTCCCGTGTGGTCAAGCACACATGGCTTTCGTGTTTACACACACAGTCCCAGGATTCTGGACACCCGTGATGCAGCAGTGGGGGAAGGGGTGGTCTGTATCTCACAAACTGGTTAATGACCCGGGTCATGAATATTGATAGAGAGTGAGAAAAGAACTGATTGTGGTAAAATGTGCCTGGAGGGGAAATAGAGTAGATGCTTAAAGCAGGCTTCCCCCCCTCACCCCCCAACCTCTAGACTGTTTATTTTAAGCTATCATTACCACCCAAAAGGAGCTTTCTACTTTGAACTTAAAATAGTAGCTTTTAACCGGACAAGTGAGTAAGCACTTTGGTATCCAGGGACTGGAGGTGACAAAGCTCTCAAGAGTGTCACTCTCTTTCGTAACCAAGCTGACTCAGACTCTTTTGGAAGCTTTGATGGCAATTTAACCAGCTCTAATGATATTACTGCATATGTGCATGGGAACAGATAATTGGAGCTAGAGCTGCCATTTTCTCCGGTCTTAAAATTGTTTCTTACCCATTATTCCAATTTTATTTGTGAAAATAGGCCAATTCTACTACATATAGAAATGCTTTTCAAAATCACTGGATATATTTGTATAGAACTGCTTTGTTTACCTATGTAAATACGTAGCCTATGTGGCCTATGTCTACAACAATACAGAGGAAAATACCTTCTTATCTGGTAGAATCATGATAAAGGGGAAAAAAGAGTGAATGGTAATTCTGGAAAAACATATGATAATACCATGGTGGTATTCATACAACTAAATGGCAAGCAACTATTTTTAAACATGGAAAAGACCTAAAAGGATGAGGGGGGAACATGTTATAAACAAGGAAAATATAGTTTTCAGTGAATAAATGCTTTATTACAAACTGTGGATATTTAAAACATTTGTTTCACACTCTTTCTTCCTGGTAACAAATTATCCAAGACATTATTTACCTCTCTCTGAACTTTTAACAGATTGTTCTGGACTGTGGGTTTAATTTTGTGCGCATGTATGTGTATGTTTGAGTATGTTTTCCTATTTTGGATCTAGCTATGCAAACTAGAGACACTAGAGACATTGCCCACTACTTATAAGATATTGCTCCCTGGATTCCCATCACATGTACTTCAATATGTCAGTAAATCATTCATCAGATTTGCAAAGAGTATAGCTTATTTTCAAAGATAGAATCATAGACTATTATTAACAAGAAACAAAAACTTTAGAGATTATCTGTTGCATTAACTAGAAAAAAAATGGTGGCATAGAGAGAAGACCATAGCCTCAAATTGAATAATAGGATATTTATCATTCTAGTAATAGCCGATAATAACTAAGGTCTTCACATTGTGTCAAGAACCATACTAGGGATTTTCAGAGGTTATCTTATTCAGTTCTTACATCACATCTATTTTTGTTGGTGCTATTATTATCCTCATTTTACTAAGGAAGAAACCAAGACATTGGATCAAATAATTCCCCTATACATTTTGAATTATCTTTGACATCTCCCTGTTTGCAAATTTATCCTTAAACCCTATAGAATATTTCACTATGGCCCTTTGGCTTGTCTCTTTCCATTTCTGCTTCCCTCACCCTTTTTTTTTTTAATTTAAATATGTGTTTATCTTTGGCTGTGCTGGGTCTTCACTGCTGCAGGGCTTTCCTCCAGCTGCAGAGAGCGGGGCCTCCTCCCTAGTGGTATGCAGACCTCTCACTGCAGTGGCTCTTATGTTGCAGAGCATGGGCTCTAGGCCTGCAGGCTTCTTCAGTAGCTGTGGCGTGTGTTTAGTAGTTTCGGCTCCACAGGCCCAGTAGTTGTGACGCCCAGGCTCGGCTGTTTCATGACACACACAGTCTTCTGAATCAGGGATCAAACAATGTCTCTTGGATCGGCAGGTAGATTCGTTACCACTGAGCCACAGGGAAGCCCTCGCCCTATTCTCTTCTTCACTCTGTTCCTTTGTAACTGAAATTTCTTCCTTCTTGGTGTTCTCACCTGTATGAACTTTCTCTTCCATCTTCTTGGCTTTTTCAGCTGTTCATCATATTTTCCCTGGAGTCTGTGTTCATTGCCTTGTTATTTCTGATAAATCAATCAACTCCTAAACAGTTCAGTTGCTCAGTCGTGTCCAACTCTTTGCGACCCCATGAATTGCAGCACACTAGGCCTCCCTGTCCATCACCATCTCCCGGAGTTCACTCAGACTCATGTCCATCGAGTCGGTGACACCATCCAGCCATCTAATCCTCTGTTGTCCCCTTCTCCTCCTGCCCCCAATCCCTCCCAGCGTCAGAGTCTTTTCCAATGAGTCAACTCTTCACATGAGGTGGCCAAAGTATTGGAGTTTCAGCTTTAGCATCAGTCCTTCCAAGGAACACCCAGGACTGATCTTCTTTAGAATGGACCAATTGGATCTCCTTGCAGTCCAAGGGACTCTCAAGAGTCTTCTCCAACACCACAGTTCAAAAGCATCAGTTCTTCGGCGCTCAGCTTTCTTCACAGTCCAACTCTCACATCCATACATGACCACTGGAAAAACCATAGCCTTGACTAGATGGACCTTTGTTGGCAAAGTAATGTCTCTACTTTTCAATATACTGTCTAGGTTGGTCATAACTTTCCTTCCAAGGAGTAAGTGTCTTTTAATTTCATGGCTGCAATCAATATCTGCAGTGATTTTGGAGCCCCCAAAAATAAAGTCTGACACTGTTTCCTCATCATTTCCCATGAAGTGATGGGACCAGATGCCATGATCTTAGTTTTCTGAACGTTGAGCTTTAAGCCAGCTTTTTCACTCTCCTCTTTCACTTTCATCAAGACTTAAATTGAAGAAAGTAGGAAAAACCACTAGACCATTCAGGTATGACCTAAATCAAATCCCTTATGATTATACAGTGGAAGTGAGAAATAGATTTGAGGGACTAGATCTGATAGACAGAGTGCCTGATGAATTATGGAATGAGGTTTGTGACATTGTACAGGAGACAGGGATCAAGACCATCCCCATGGAAAAGAAATGCAAAAAAGCCAAATGGCTGTCTGAGGAGCCCTTACAAATAGCTGTGAAAAGAAGAGAAGTGAAAAGGATACATATAAGCATCTGAATGCAGAGTTCCAAAGAATAGCAAGGAGAAATAAGAAAGCCTTCCTCAGCAATCAATGCAAAGAAATAGAGGAAAACAATAGAATGGGAAAGACTAGAGATCTCTTCAAGAAAATTAGAGATACCAAGGGAACATTTCATGCAAAGATGGGCTCAATAAAGGACAGAAATGGTATGGACCTAACAGAAGCAGAAGATATTAAGAAGAGATGGCAAGAATGCACAGAACTGTACAAAAACGATCTTCACAACCAAGATAATCATGATGGTATGATCACTTACCTAGAGCCAGACATCCTGGAATGTGAAGTCAAGTGGGCCTTAGAAAGCATCACTACGAGCAAAGCTAGTGGAGGTGATCGGATTCCAGTTGAGCTATTTCAAATCCTGGAAGATGACGCTGTGAAAGTGCTGCACTCAATATGCCAGGAAATTTGGAAAACTCAACAGTGGCCGCAGGTCTGGAAAAGGTCAGTTTTCATTCCTAAACAGTTGTATTCCATCAAACAATTTGTTTTTTATTTTGTTTTTTGGCTGCACCATGCAGCTTGTGGTATCCTAGTTCCCTGACCAGGGTCAAACCTGGGCTCTTGGCAGTGAAAGAATAATGTCCTAACCACTGGAGCACCAGAGAACTCACAAACAGTCTCGTTTTTGAAGTTAGGAAGATCTATTTTTGAATCCTGACTTGCCTTCTTATAAGCTGTGAATATTCTTACACAACACAGCATCTTTAGCCTCTCTGAATCAGCTTCCCCATCTGTCCAATGGGGCCAGCTAAAAATTCTCATCTGTCTCAATGGTTTTTCAAGTTTCTTAGTTATACCACTTGGTGAATGAAATATACCTTCTATTTAAACTCTTTCTTCTCTGTGCTCTCCGATTATTCTCTTCTGTTTAGTTTTCGTTCATTATTCTGCTGGTTGGGTCCACCGTTGCTTTAGTTCCATGTCTTTCTCGGTATTCTATTCTTTCTTTCCTTTCCTTTTCTTTTCACTGATTTACATCCACAATTTATTGATTTTGTCCAGAAATGGTGGGTAGGAGGAAAACTGAGTCCTTATATGTCCAGAATGCCTTGAATTTTCCCTCAGAGCTAATTGATAAAATAATGGTATATAGAATTCCATGTTCAAAGTAATTTTCCATGAGAACTTGGGAGACATTGGTGCATTGAAACAACATTTCATCCAGTGTTGGTTAATGAGATATCGGAAATAAATACGGTTCATCTTTTTTAGATAACTTTTTTCAAAAAAGCTTATTCCCCGAAGTTAGGGAAGTGGGGCTTTTAGGAGGGAATGAAAAGACAGGTAAAAATATTCAATCTCTCAACAAAGTCTGTTGACTCTAGTTTTGAACTCTATCCAGAATCTAACCCATTTTCTGTCATTTCCTATCATTTCACCATTTCCACACCCTTGCAAACCACTATCATGTCTAACTTTGAATATAACCTTGTCATCCTAATGGATCTCCCTGCTTCTGACTCTGCCCTCCCTTCCTCACCTTACCAAGGTGTTTTACCCAAATTCAGAAATAAAAGTTTAATCATTTAAAAATTGTCAGCTCATATGTCTGCTCAAAGCTACTGATGAATCCCTATTTAACTCAGAGTAGAAGCCAGGGGTTTTTTTGTAGCCTCCAAGATCTCAGCTGATATTTATATTTCTGATTCCATTTCTTTCCAGTTCTTTCCCTTATTCTAATAGCCACAGCTATCTTGCTGTCCAAGCAACAAAATGAGCATCCTCTTTCCCTAGGTTTTTGCGCTTGCTCTTTCCTTTTCTTGGAACAACCTTTGTTTGGGTATCCACTTATGTAGCTGCTTCTTTTACTTCCAATCTCTCCTTGAGCGTGTTAGTTTTCCAGGAATAAAATTCAGGGACTTTCCTGGAAATCCAGTATTTAAGACTCTGTGCTTCCTCTTCAGGGGTTATGGATTCAATCCCTGGTCCGGAAACTAAGTTCCCACATACCATGTGGTGTGGCCAAAAGGGAAAACAAACCCATAACCATTTAACAGAACTACCACACTTAACCTTGTCTCATTTTCTTTCATTAGGTTTATCATCGCTTGCTAGAGTACTCATTGCTGCTTTAAAAAAAAAAATATGGGAATTTCCTGTTGGTCCAAGGGTTAGGACTCTTGAGTTTCCACTGCATGGGTTCAATCCCTGTTAGGGGAACTAAGATCCTGCAAGCCAGGAGGTATGACCAGGAAAGTTTCTTTTCATTTATTTTCTGTTCCTCCCAGAAGATGTGAGTTCCATGAGAACAAGGGCATTGTTTGGGTCACTTATAGCTTCAGCACCTAGAATGGTGGCTGGCATGTGGTAGACATTGAATAAATATTTGATGAATATATATATATGAATAAAATGGTGAGTAAAGGGGTAATAATATAATTTTATTTTTACTGCTTTCCCTTTAAGGCTACCAGTGTTCTGTTTGACACAATATCCCAGGAGTTTCTAGGGCCAAGGAAACATTTGTAGCTAAAATGTCATACATACTGGCAAATGTACTCCTTTCTGATGTTATTATAATTGGATAGTATTTCAGGTACCTATGTGTTTAAAAACCTACTTTCAAATACAAACAGGATTTTAAAAGCTACTTTAAGTTTTAAACAACTAGTTTATGAGTAGATTTTTGGAGCTAAAACCTCCTAAAAGATGAGCAATGCATATGTTCTTCTTTCTGCTTCCTTTCTCTGAGTTGTGTGGCTACCAACTTCCTTCCAGCTAGGGGAAATGGCACTGTTCTCAGTATCTCTTAGCTTCTTCTATCAAGATGAGATAATATCCTTCAGAAAATTAGTTATGAACTCAAGTATCCTTGACATTTATTTCATAGTGAAAAATAATTACAGATCAATGATTCTTCAATGAAGTTTTCCAAAAGTTTTGAAATACCTTTTTTATTAATTAACCGAGGGGAGGGTGGGATATAAATTCATAGTGTTTTGAGTGCATTTTTCTCTCATTGATTTTATCATTTAAGGCTCAAAGTCCAGTAGAATTTGAGTGTGATTTGTAAGTTTCATGTTGGGAGTTCTATTTCTGTTTTAAGTGTTATGACCATTGCCTAGCATAGCACCTGGAACATTGTAAGCCTATAATAGCTATTTGTTGAATGTGGACCCTTTTGGAGAATTCTGATTCGAAAGTTTTTGTAGCATAAAAACTCATAATGATCAATATTCTACTTGATGCTGGTAAAACGGAGTATAAACTGATAGAGTAATTCTTTCTTTTCTTCCAAATATAGAGAATTTTGTAAAATCAGAGATTTGGTTTAAGATTTTTAATATCTTCTATTGACATAATTATATGTGACCACATAGCCAGATAAGAGAAGCCAGCAGTCTTTCACAGTGTAACTTACTGAAGCATCCTTTGAAATTCTTAAAATTTATACTCGTGTTACCAAGGTACAATTCTTTTTTCTTTTTTTTTTTTTTTGCCTAGGACTGGGGAGATTGGGAGGAAATGGGGAGTAAGTGATAGTGGGCATGGGGATTCTTTTGGGGGTAGTGAAACTGTTTTAATGGCTGCACAATTCTGTGCCCAAGGTGCAGTTCTCAAGCTACAACAGTTTCTTGATAAAGGATGCTGGTCCTTGCTGTCATTGTTTCATTTGCCTGGTCACAGTCACCTACAGAAGTAAACTAGCTTCTTTCTTCTGGATTTCATTATTCATTTTCATATACTTTACCTGTTTTGGAAAAAAAATAGAAAACTGTCCCTGTCCAGTAGTCCATGGGGTTGCAAAGAGTCAAACATGACTGAGCGGCTTTCATTTTACCTGTTTTGGAAGTCTGTTTTCTAATATTCTTCCAATGCTTATCATCTTCCTATGTTTATAGCATGCGTTTTTCAGACAGGTCAAACAGGATTAATACATATTTGGTATTGAAAAAATACATTATTGACTTTAAATGAGTTCTTTAGCTTTTCATGTGATGCTGGGCAGGAAGTTTATTACTGGTTGCTCATCTATAGAAAGAATAACTTGGGCAAAATAATGTTTTCTGAAATTTCACTGAACTTCAAAATTTGAATTTGAATATACATATGGGCTTCCCTGGTGGTTTAGCTGGTCAAGAATCCATCTGCAATGCAGGAGACCCCGGTTTGATTCCTGGGTCAGGAAGATCTGCTGAAGAAGGAATAGGATATATCCACTCTGGTATTAAGAATCCGTCTGCAATGCCAGAGACCTGGATTTGATCCCTGGGTTGGGAAGATCTCCTGGGGAAGGGAATGGCTACCACTCCAGTATTCTAGCCTGGAGAATTTGGGGTTGCAAAGTGTTGGACACAACTGAGCAACTTTCGCTTTCATATGACTACTTGCAGCGTATCACAGATATTAACTAAGTATTTGTTTCATTGAAGTGACCTTGTTATTTCCTTTCAAGGAATTCTGCTTTTCAGACCTCTTAAGGATGTATATTTTGTTTTTAAGAGGAAGTTCATTTCTGCACACCAATACAAAGGATAAAAAGTTTCCCTCTCTTTAATCCCTGAAGAAAAATGTTCTAAAATTGCTTTTTGGTGTGTACAGTTTACTAAAGTGATGAGTTCCTGGATTAATCTTTAAAGAAAATGTCAAGCTTATTGAAAAACTTGAGATAATGAGTCATTTTAGTAAGTAAAGGAAATAAAGTCTAGTTGAAAATGAAAGATTGTCTACACGAATGCCAAGTTGTTGAGTCTAGGAAATTCAGAGAAATTTGCTGATTTATTTTCTTTACTCAGTGAATACAAAAGTCCACTTACTCAGATATTAATTACATGCTAAATTAAACCATCTTTGAAGTCAGGCTAATATCCTTAAGAGAACTCCTCTTAAACTGATATATGAACAGGATATAATTTAACAGGGATTAGTACTAGTTAGGAACAATCTTGAGACTTCTTCAGGATTTCAGTTTATAACATACTGACTGAAGGTGAGTTTTATACATGGAAATATAAAATGCACCATGCCTATAAAAATAATGTATATAATTTCTTAAATAGTAGAAAGCAGTGACTTCAAAAGACCACAGGTTGTTCAGTAAACATACACGCTGACAAAAGTATTATAAATATGAATTTAGCATGCTAATTATATTCTCATCCAGAACCTCAACTTGTTTTATAACTATATTACATATATGAATAAAATCTGACAGGTATCAGAGTTACAAAAAGCCAAGTGTTTTTATATATATATATAAAACCTTGGTCAGTCTATATCTTCTTTGATAGGTCCTAAAGGTTATTTCACCAGTGTCTTCTAAAAGCTTTATTTGTACATTGTGAAAACCCTTTTTGAGAAATAGCTCACTGTGATCACAGAATTTTAGTCACTACTATTTCCCCATAGGTATTTGCAAAAGAAGACTTGATATATTTCTAGGATGACATATGGTTTTAAAGTTTTTTTAAAATCCTGAGAGAAAAATACTGAGATTTTCTATTTCTAGTCCAGCATGTGAGGAGTTTGCCATCCTACTAAGTGAAAAGCTGAACAAACTGAAAAATCAACAATTGTTCTTTGTTCCATCAGAGAAGCATGGTCATAGGGCAAACTACTGCTTCCAAAATTGGAGACAAACAGGCAGATTCTGAGAATCGTAAACTTGTTGGAGCAGAAATATGTGAGTAGAAATGGCCACAGGAACCAGTGCCATGGTAGAAAAAATCCTGTAATTAGCAAACTACTGGAGCTTTACTGTGGATAAAAGTCATAGAGATAAGTCATTTGGGGAGCCTAGCTATGGGGGGTGGGCAGGCACATTTTTGTGAATTTTACCTCCAGGAACTCTACCAGGGCCTTAAAGTAAATGCTAAATATATTTAAATATTTATAATATATTTAATAGAAACATTAGAGGAAAATTGTCTTCTGCTTCTGGAAGGAGCAGGGAACAGTTTTGAAATATGCCAGAGCATTGTATTTTTCTTGACAAAGCCTCCCCTCAGGGGAAACCGTTTTACCAGAGCTCAGAATACTGCAGATCCCTCTAACCTCCCATGTGGGGGAAGGGAAACATGCACCTCCAGACTCCTCCAGCTATTTTATCCTTCTTTTAAAAGTGAGGGGAGAGGGGACTGACAACCACTAGTGAAATTCACAGTCCAGGGGCAAAGGCTCACCAGAAGACTGAGATAAGACCCAATCATATGACTCTAGAATGCTTCCCACTTCTCCACACTGTACTACCTACCATATTTGTTGTTGGTTATTGTTAAGTAGTATCTCACTCTTGTGACCCCATGGACTGTAGCCCACAAGGCTCTTCTCTCCATGGGATGTCCCAGGTAGGAATACTGGAGAGGGGGTGCCATTTCCTCCTCCAGGGGATCTTCCTGACTCAAGGATAGAACCCGCATCTCCTTCATTGGCCGGTGGATTTTTTACCACTGAGCCACCAGGGAAGCCCCTGTATTACTAAAGGCCTGTTTACTGCAGTTTCTTTTCCTGAGTACATCATGTCCACCTTACAACAAAAAATTACGAGGCATACTAAAAGGTTAAAACAAACAAACAAAACCTCAGAATTTGAAGAGACCAAACAAGCATCAGAACCAGACTGAGATATGGCAGGAATGTTGGAATTATCAGACCAGGATTTTTTTTTTTTTTAATAAACCTAAGGATTTTAAATGGAAAAGAAGACAACACGCAAGAACAGATGAGTAATGTTAGCACAGACATGACCATTTTTAGGGAAAAAATGCTTCTGGTGAAAAACATTGTAACAGAAATGAAGAATTTGCCTTTGAGCACTCTTAAGTAGACTGTGGGCTTCCCCGACGGCTCAGTGGATAAAGAATCTGCCTGCAGTGCAGAAGACACAGGAGACATGGGTTTGATCCCTGGGTCAGGAGGACCCCCTGGAGAAGGATATGGCAACCCACTCCAGTATTCTTGCTTAAATTCCCATGCACTGAGGAGCATGGTGGGCTACAGTCCATGAGACTTAAAAGAATCAGACAGGACTGAGTGACTGATCACACAAGTAGACTGTATATGACTGAAGAAGGAATCTCAGAACTTGAGGATATAACAACAGAAGCTTCAAAAATGGAAAATATAGGAGAAACAACAACAAAACAGAATATCCAGAACAGAATATCCAAGAACTGTGGAATAGTTACAAAAGATGTACTGTAGGCAAAGTGGGAATCCTCAGAGGAAGCCAGGAACAGAAGCAATCTCTGAAGCAGCAGTGGCTAGAATTTCCCCAAGTTAATGTCAGACACCAAACCACATATCCAGGAAGCTCGGGGAACACCAAACAGGATAAATACCAACACAAAACCAAAACAAAAAGCCACACATAGATATCATATTCAAACTTCAGAAAATCAAAAGAAAAGAAAAACATTTGAAAGAAGAGAAAGAATACCTTTCCTATAGAGAAGCAAAGATAAAAATTACATTCAACTTATCCCAAGATACCATGAAAGCAAAAATAAAGTGGAGGGAGATATTTAAAATACAGAGATTAAAAAAAAAAAAAAGCCATCAACCTAGAATTCTGTACCCTGTGAAATTGTTCTGTAAAAGTGAAGGAGAAACAAAGTATTTCCAAGACAAGAAATGTAAGAAATTTGTTGCCAGTAGTTTTCCCTGTAAGAAATGCTAAAAGGCATTCTTCACAGAGAAGGAAAATGACATAGATCAGAAACAAGGATCTACATAAAGGAAGAGCATTGGTGATGCAACTGAAAATAAAATGAAGACTTCTTTTTATTATTCTTAGTTGGTCTAACATATAGTAGTTGATTCAAAATAATAATAGCAATACTAAATCATATCTGTGGATATACAAAATAAATGGATATATAATGTCTGTATGTTGTAATTACATATATACACATATAGTGTATATTCTCATGTAGTGAAATAAGTGACAGCAATGATACACAAACAAGGTGGAATTAAGAATATTTTATTATAAGGTATTTGCATTACCAGTGAAGTAGTATATATTGTTATTGGAAAGTAGACTTGAATTAGTTGTAAATGTCTGTTGCAAACTAGAGCAACCACTAAAAAATGGTTTTTAAAAAGTATACCTCATATACTAAGAAATGAGAGAAAAGGGAAATACAAAATGCTCAGTGAAAACCACAAAAGAAAGGAAAGGTGTGGAAGACAAAAATAAAAAAACCAAGCCTATAATTAGAAAGCAGTAATGGCAGATATTCATTCAACTATACCAATAAACACTTTAAATACCAATTATCTAAAAACACCAGTTAGAAAACAGAGATCATCAGAGTGGATCAAAAAACAAAATCCAACTATATGTTTTCTACAGGATACCCACTTTAAATGTAAAAACACATAGTGATTATAAGTAAAGGTTATGCAAACACTGACAGTAATAAAAAGAAAAGCTAAGATAGCTATATTACTTTCAAACAGAGCTGACTTCAGACTTAAACAGTGCATTTTGTACTGATAAAGAGGTTCAGTTCAGTTCAGTCGCTCAGTCGTGTCCGACTCTTTGCGACGCCATGAATTGCAGCACGCTAGTCCTCCCTGTCCATCACCAACTCCCAGAGTTCACACAGACTCACGTCCATCAAGTTGGTGATGCCATCCAGCCATCTCATCCTCTGTCATCCCCTTCTCCTCCTGCCCCCAATCCCTCCCAGTATCAGAGTCTTTTCCAATGAGTCAACTCTTTCCATGAGGTGGCCAAAGTACTAGAGTTGCAGCGTTAGCATCATTCCTTGCAAAGAACACCCAGGACTGATCTCCGTCAGAATGGACTGGTTGGATCTCCTTGCAGTCCAAGGGACTCTCAAGAGTCTTCTCCAACACCACAGTTCAAAAGCATCAATCCTTTGGCGCTCAGCTTTCTTTATAGTCCAACTCTCACATCCATACATGACCACTGCAAAAACCATAGCCTTGACTAGACGGACCTTAGTTGGCAAAGTAATGTCTTTGCTTTTCAATATGCTATCTAGGTTGGTCATAACTTTCCTTCCAAGGAGTAAGCATCTTTTAATTTCATGGCTGCAATCTCCATCTGCAGTGATTTTGGAGCCCCCCAAAATAAAGTCTGACACTGTTTCCCCATCTATTTCCCGTGAAGTGATGGGACCAGATGCCATGATCTTCATTTTCTGAATGTTGAGCTTTAAGCCAACTTTTTCACTCTCCTCTTTCACTTTCATCAAGAGGCTTTTTCGTTCCTCTTCACTTTCTGCCATAAGGGTGGTGTCATCTGCATATCTGAGGTTACTGATATTTCTCCCAGCAATCTTGACTCCAGCTTGTGCTTCTTCCAGCCCAGCGTTTCTCATGATGTACTCTGCATAGAAGTTAAATAAGCAGGGTGACAATATACAGCCTTGACGTACTCCTTTTCCTATTTGGAACCAGTCTGTTGTTCCATGTCCAGTTCTAACTGTTGCTTCCTGACCTTGATATAGGTTTCTCAAGAGGCAGGTTAGGTGATCTGGTATT
This sequence comes from Ovis canadensis, assembly GCF_042477335.2. Lineage (NCBI taxonomy): Eukaryota > Metazoa > Chordata > Mammalia > Artiodactyla > Bovidae > Ovis > Ovis canadensis. Next base: position 36,068,392 of record NC_091250.1, on the reverse strand, counting down.
CCCATCTCTTGAAGAATTTTCCAGTTTGTTGTGATCCACACAGTCAAAGGCTTTGGCATAGTCAATAAAGCAGAAATAGATATTTTTCTGAAACTCTCTTTTTCAATGATCCAGCAGATGTTGGCAATTTGATCTCTGGTTCCTGTGCTTTTTCTAAAACCAGCTTGAACATCTGGAAGTTCACAGTTCACATCTTGCTGAAGACTGGCTTGGAGAATTTAGAGCATTACTTTACTAGTGTGTGAGATGAGTGCAATTGTGCAGTAGTTTGAGCATTCTTTGGCATTGCCTTTCTTTGGGATTGGAATGAAAACGGACCTTTTCCAGTCCTGTGACCATTGCTGAGTTTTCCAAATTTGCTGGCATATTGAGTGCAGCACTTTCACAGCATCATCTTTCAGGATTTGAAATAGCTCAACTGGAATCCCATCACCTCCACTAGTTTTGTTCGTAGTGATGCTTTCTAAGCCCCACTTGACTTCACATTCCAGGATGTCTGGCTCTAGGTGAGTGATCACACCATCGTGATTATCTGGGTCATGAAGATCTTTTTTGTACAGTTCTTCTGTGTATTCTTGCCACTTCTTCTTAATATCTTCTGCTTCTGTTAGGTCCTTACCATTTCTGTCCTTTATCGAGCCCATCTTTGCATAAAATGTTCTGTTGGTATCTCTAATTTTCTTGAAGAGATCTCTAGTCTTTCTCATTCTGTTGTTTTCCTCTATTTCTTTGCATTGATCACTGAGGAAGGCTTTCTTATCTCTTCTTGCTATTCTTTGGAAATCTGCATTCAGATGCTTACATCTTTCCTCTTCTCCTTTGCGTTTCACTTCTCTTCTTTTCACAGCTATTTGTAAGTCCTCCCCAGACAGCCATTTTGTTTTTTGCATGGGGTGGATAAAGAGGTTAAGACTCCAAAAAGATATACAATTTTTAATGTGCATGCATCTAACAATAGTATCGAAATACGTGAGGCAAAAACTGATAGAAAGTCAAAAAAGAAAAGAAGAAGAATCTACTATTATAATTGGGGAATTTAACAACTTTGTATTAAAAATAGCCAGCTCTAGCAGGCCGAAAATCAGTCAGAACATAGTAGCACCGTCAATCATCAGGATTCAATTGACATCTATAGATTTCATCTGGTGATTGTGTATTAGTCTAACACACAGCATATGTTGATATCATCCAATGATAGCATATTACATATTCTTTTCAAGCTCTCATGGAACATTCACCAAGACAGACCACATTCTGGGCCATAAAAAATACCTTATCGAGTTTTAAAGGAATAGGAATTAAAATTCCCTTAGAGTCTGCTCTCAGACCCTAAGGGAATTATACTAGAAATTAATTACATTGAAAAGTCCCTAAACACCTGGAGATTTAACATACTTTTAAATCAAACACAGGTCAAGGAAGGGATCTCAAGAGAAGTATAAAAATATTTTGAACTAAATGAAAGTGAAAATACAACATATAAATTTGTGGGAAATCAATGAATATAGTGTCCAAAGGTAATATATGTATAGTACTGAATACATATATCAGAAATGAAAAATCTAAAATCAATAAGGGAATGTCTCTGGCAGCCTGGTGGTAAAGATTCTGTGCTTCCACTGCAAAGGCGTGGGTTTGATCCCTGTTCAGGGAGCTAAAATCTCACATGCTGCATTGGCATGGCCAAAAATAAATAAATAATATAAATAAATAAAATCAATAAGCTAAGCTTTCATCTTAGGAAACTAGAAAATTCAGAGTAAATTCAATCCAGAGTAAGCAGAAGAAAATAAAAATCAGAGGTAAAATCAATGAAATTCGAAGCAGGAAATCAATAAAGGAGACAGTACTACAGATCCCATGGACATTAAAAAGATAATAAGAGAATAATGTGAAAACTGTATGCCCACAAATGTGGTAGCCTAGATGAAGAGAGCTAATTCCTTGAAAGACACAATCTGCCAAAATTCACACAAGAAGGATTAAATAATCAAAATAGGCCTATATTTCTTAAATAAATTGAATCAGTAATTAAAAACTTTTCAAAACAAAACACCTGGTCTTTCTCACGGGTTCATTGGTGAATTCTACCGAACATTTAAGGAAGAAATTATATCAATTTCAGAGAACAGATGCAGAGAAAAGAATTTCTAACTCATTCTTTGAAGTCAACATTGTGTGTGTTACTCCCATACTACTAATTTATCCCTCTCTCTTTCCTTAAGTTTGTTTTCTGCATCTGTGAGTCTGTTTCTGTTTTGTATACATGTTGCTTCAAATGGCAATGTTTCATTCTTTTTTATGGCAGAGTAATAGTCCACTGTGTGTGTGTGTGTGTGTGCCCACACATTTATTTATACACACACACACACACACACATATACACATACTCATACTGTGTCTTCTTAAACCAGTCATCTCTTGATGGGCACTTGGGTAGTTTCTAAGGCGTGGCTATTGTAAATAGTGCTGCTATGAACATTGGCATGCATGTATCTTTTTGAATTAGAATTTTCATCTTTTCAGGATATATGCCCAGGAGTGGTGTTGCTGGATCACATGGTAGCTCTATTTTTAGTTTTTAAGGAAAGTCCATACTGTTTTTCATATTGGTGGTGCCAATTTACATTTCCACTGAGAATGTAAAACTATTCCCCTTTTCCCATACTCACACCAGCATTAGTATTTGTAGACTCTTTTTCTTCTTCTTTTTTTTTTTTTTAGACTTTTGTATCATAGCCATTCTGACTGGTGTGAGTTGATAACCTCTTGGTGATACAACACCAAATACATGATTCTTGAAAGGAATAGTTTTTAAGCTGGACTTCATTACAACAGGGATAAAGCATCTACCTGCAATGTGGGAGACCTGGGTTTGATCCCTGGGTTGGGAAGATCCCCTGGAGAAGGAAATGGCAACCCACTCCTGTACTCTTGCCTGGAAAATCCCATGGATGGAGAAGCCTGGTAGGCTACCATCCATAGGGCTGCAAAGAGTCAGACATGACTGAGCAACTTCACCTTCACTTTCATTAAAATGAAAAACTGGAAATTCTCTGGCCGTCAGTGGTTAGGACTTTGAGCTTTCACTCCCAAGGGCCAGGGTTCAATCCCTGGTAAGGGAACTAAGATCCCACAAGCCAAGCAGCAGTATTGCCCACCCCCCCAAAAAAAATTAAACTTCTTTTCTACTAAAGTGTATGTCGAAAGAATGAGAATACAAGCCATAGACTGGGAGAAAATATTTACAAAGAACACATTTGATAAAGGACAGTCATATACAGATAATTATATGCAGAGAAAACTATATAGAGAGAAAAATATAGAGAAACTAAAGACAGTTAAAAAATGAACATCCTATTTAAAAATTAATAGGATGTTCATTTTTTGTTTTCAGTGACCTGAACAGACAAAGAAGATATACAGAGGGTAAATAAGTTTATGAGAAGGTGTTCATCAACATATGTAATAAGGGAATTACAAATTAATTAATGAGGTTACTCAGCCCACCTAATAGAATGGCCAAAAGCTAGAATGCTAAAAACACCAAGTGCCGGTGAGGTTATGGAACAACAGAAATTCTTCACTCATTGATGGTAGAATGCAAAATGGTAGAGCCACTTTTGGAAGAAAGTTTGGCAGTTACTAATAACACTAAATATACTCTTACCATATAATCCAGTGATTGCACTCCTGGGAATTTACTCAAAGGAGTTGGAAAAGTCTACACAAAAATCCACATAGAGTGTTTATAGTCGCTTTCGTCCTAATTGCCAAAACTTGGTAGCAACCAAGATGCCCTTCAGTAGGTAAATGGATAAATATACTGTGGCATGCAGACAATAGGATATTATTTAACACTGAAAAGATTAGGCATCAAGCAATGAAAAGACATAGAGGAATCTTAAATGCATATTACCAAGAAAAATAGTCTATTCTGTAGAAGTCCATACCCTTTGATTCTGATTGCATGACGTTCTGGAAAAGGTGAAACTATGCAGATACTATAAAGATTAGTTTTTCCAGGAATTAGGGGTGGGAAGAATGAATAGGCAAAAATACAGAGGATTTTTAGGGGGGGTGAAACTGTTCTGTAATATATTACAAAGGTAAATATATGTCATTAAACATCTGTCAAAATTCATAGAATGTAAAACAGCAAGAGTAAAACCTAGGGTCAACTTGGAGATAATGATGAGTCAGTGCAATTTCATCAATGGTAACAAATGCACCACCCCAAAAGGAAGCCTCATAGTGGGAGAGGTTTTACACGTGTGTTGCAACACACCAGGCTTCTGTGTCCTTCACTGTTTCCCTGAGTGTGCACAAACTTGTGTCCGTTGAGTTAGTGATGCCATCCAAGCATCTTGTCTTCTGTCGACCCCTCTTCATCCAGGCCTCAGTCTTTCCCAGCATCAGGATCTTTTCCAGTTAGTTGGCTCTTTGCATCAGGTGACCAGTGTATTGAAGCTTCAGCTTCAGCATCAGTCCTTCCAATGAATATTCAGGGTTGATTTCCTTTAGGGTTGACTGGTTTGATCTCCTTGCTGTCTAAGGGACTCTCAAGAGTCTTCTCCACCATCGCAGTTCAAAAGCATCAAATTCTTTGGCACTCAGCCTTCTTTATGGTTCACCTCTCACATCCATACATGACTATTGGAAAAAACCATAGCTTTGACTATACAGACCTTTGTAGGCAAAGTGATGTCTCTGCTTTTTAATATACTGCCTAGATTGGTCATAGCTTTTCTTCCAGGGGGCAAGCATCTTATTTTCCTGGCTGCAGTCACTGTCCACAGTGATTTTGGAGCCCAGGAAAATAAAGTTACTATTTCCACTTTTTCCCATCTTTTTGCCATGAAGTGATGGGACCAGATGCCACAAACTAGTTTTTAAAATGTTGACTTTTAAGCCAACTATTTCACTCTCCTCTTTCACTTTCATCAAGAGGCTCTTTAGTTCCTCTTTGCTTTCTGCCACAAGGGTGGTGTCTTCTGTATATCTGAGGTTATTGATATTTCTCCCAGCAATCTTGATTCTAGCTTGAGCTTCATCCAGCCCAGCATTTCGCATGATGTACTCTGAATATAAGTTAAATAAGCAGGGTGACAATATACAGCCTTGACGTACTCCTTTCCCAATTTTGAACCAGTCTGTTGTTCCATGTCCAGTTCTAACTATTGCTTCTTGACCTGCACCAGATATCTCAGGAAGCAGGTAAGGCGATCTGGTATTCCCATCTCTTGAAGACTTTTCCACAGTTTGTTGTGATCCACGCAGTCAAAGGCTTTGGCATAGTCAATAAAGCAGAAGTAGATGTTTTTCTGGAACTCTCTTGCTTTTTCTGTGATCCAATGGATATTGGCTATTTGACCTCTGGTTCCTCTGCCTTTCTAAATCCACCTTTTACATCTAGAAGTTCTCAGTTCATGTACTGCTAAAGCCTAGCTTAAAGAATTTTAAGCATAATCTTGCTAGAATGTGAAATGAGTGCAATTGTGTGGTAATTTAAACCTTCTTTGGCATCGCCTTTCTTTGGGATTGGAATGAAAACTGACCTTTTCCAGTCCTGTGGCCACTGCTGAGTTTTCCAGATTTGCTGGCATGTTGAGTGCAGCACTTTGACAGCATCATCTTTCAGGGTTTGAAATAGCTCAGCTGGAATTCCATCACCTCCACTAGCTTTGTTTGTAGTAATGCTTCCTAAGGGCCATTTGACATTACACTCCAGGATATCTGTCTCTAGGCGAGTGACCATACCATTGTGGTTATCTGGATCATTAGGATGTATTTTGTACACTTCTGTGTATTCTTGCCACCTCTTCTTACTATCCTCTGCTTCTGTTAGGTCTTCGCCATTTTTGTCCATTATTGTGCCCATCTTTGCATGCAACACTCCCAATGTATCTCTAGTTTTTTTGAAGAAATCTCTCATTGTATTGTTTTCCTCTACTTCTTTCCATTGTCCACTTAGGAAAGCTTTCTTGTTTCCTCTTGCTGTTCTCCGGAACTCCACATTCAGTTGCGTATATTTTTCCCTTTCTCCTTGCCTTTCGTGCCTCTTCTTTTCTCATCTATTTGTAAGGCCTCTTCAGACAGCCCCTTCGCCTTCTTGCATTTCTTTTTCTTGGGGATAGTTTTGGTAGTGTTATGAACCTGCGTCCATTGTTCTTCGGGCTCTCTTGTCTACCAGATCTAGTCCCTTGAATTGGTTCATCACCTCCACTGTATAATCATAAGGGATTTGATTTAGGTCATACCTGAATGGTCTAGTGGTTTTCCCTCCTTTCTTCAATTTGAGCCTGAATTTTGCAATAAGGAGCTCATGATCTATGCCACAGTTGGCTCCAGGTCTTGTCTTTTGCTGACTGTATAGAATTTCTCCATTTTCAGTTGCAGAGGATATAATCAATCTGATTACATGTGTGTGCATGTGTGGTAAGTCGCTGCTGCTGCTGCTGAGTCGCTTCAGTCGTGTCCGACTCTGTGCGACCCCATGGACTGTAGCCCACCAGGCTCCTCTGTCCATGGGATTCTCCAGGCAAGAATACTGGAATGGGTTGCCATTCCCTTCTCCAGGGGATATTCCCAACCCAGAGATCGAACCCACATCTCTTACGTCTCCTACATTGGCAGGCAGGTTCTTTACCACAAGTGTGTAGACCACAGTATATTACAATTCATTATTCTTTCCATTAAATTTTAGAGTGAACCAAAATCTGCTCTAAAAATATGTTTAATTTTAAAAATGTAATGCAACCTAAAAGCACCATAAATTTATTAAAAGAAAACAGGCTAGGCAGTAAAAGTATCTTTTTTCTTAGTGTTTTAGTTCAAGTCCTGTCTTAACTCTAGGTTTCCAGTCTGAGGTTGAGAAAATAACCTAATCTTCTTAATCGAGTCACAGCCTTGTTTCCATGAACAGTTAGTACCAGTCCTTTATATAAAAGGTGAGGGAGGGGATATGAGCTGATCAGAAGATGGCCAGTGGGCGAGATTTACTTGGCTTCATTCAGTGCCTTTGATAGATGAAAGGCTACAAGCCAAACTCATGTACCTACAGACTCCATGCCTTTTCTCGGAGTACTGAAGATGAGAGTCCTGTTTGGTTTTATATGAGGATTCCCCGCACCCCCTCGCCCCATCACACCTCAGAAAATGAAGGATATCTATCCTCCTCATTTAGGAAATGAGTGCTTGTAATAGAAACTTATTTTTAGTCAGCTGTTCCCCTTAGATGATTTATGCCACCTCTGACCTGCTTTCTGATAAAACATGACTTCATTCATGGCTCTGGAGATGACCTGGCATAAACCTGGAGTGTTAAGTCATTTTAATGATGGTTGGAGAGAGGATTGGATCTCCCACTGTAAGACTGTCTACTGTGAGGTTCTGTAAAGCAGCTGCGTTGCTAGTGAGGCCTGGTTACGTTTATCCCACTATTAGGTTCTTCAGTATTACTCACCTTTCTCAAAAGGAAAGAGGTTTTTCCAGCATGCAGAGTATCTGGCTTTTAATGGCTGTTGTGTGCTTAGTTGCTCAGTCGTGTCCAACTCTTTGTGACCCCATGGACTGTAGCCCACCAGGCTCCTCTGTCCATGGGGATTCTTCAGGCAAGAATACTGGAGTGGGTTGCCATGCTCTTCACCAGAGGATCTTCCTGACCCAGGAATTGAACCAGGGCCTCCTGCACTGCAGGCGGAGTCTTTACCACCTGAGCTCCCAGGGAAGCCCGTTGTAATGGCTACAGAGCTGAAATAACATTCATATACTTGGTTGCTCTTTGGCCTGTTTTCCCTTCGCTTTGTTAACTGACTCATTCTTGGAGGTTACAGTGGTTATGCTTTTCTGGTCAGCTGATGGTTGACCTTTCTTAGAAATGACACTTTCACCTCTCCAAGTATAAGAAGTTAATGCTCCAGTTTCATTGAGCATCTCATCTACTCAGTGAAGAATCAGGACATTCAGGATTGATTCCCATGGCCTGTGACCCCGAGTCAACTTGGGGCAAAGGGCTTTTCTCAGACATCCTTCTCCAAAGGCAGGGTCAGTGACTCCTTTTTTTTCTAAACTCTGTTTTTCTCAGTGATGATTTTTAAATGGTGATTTTGTTCTTTCAGTATCTAAAAATGCTTCCTATATTCCAGAACCTCAGTCATTAATACATCGGGGGAAATAACATACTCTCACATTCCTGTTCTCATACTTTTAATTGGGTAAAATACAGTCACATGTTTTATAATTATTGAGGTTTTTTGTTTTAAAATATATAGTTTCTTTGTTTTACAAGGGAGCTACATTATACTTTTTTGTTTTAGAGCTTATATGTTATCATGACATTCCAAAAAAAAAAGGTAAGTAAGTTCTGACATTTAAATATTTTCCGTCATTTACCTTTCCCTGTATCGTCATCACCAATAGTATTTCACATTTTGATTGATGTTGCCCTTCTATCATTCTTTATAACTCAATTCCTCCTGTTTATTCCTCTGCTTAAAAATTGCTTTCCCCAGCTACCTCCTGTCCCACTTTTATTCCTTGTTTGCCTCTATAAAATGTGGTTAAAAATAAAGCCTCTACTGTAAATCATTATTATTATACTCATTTGTATTTCTACCTAGAATATTTTAAAGCCCTCAAGAAGTTTCCGTTGTTCAGTCACCCTCCCTAAGCTATGATCTGTGTACTCTTTGGCCAAGTCTTTTGTTATTTTCTTTATTGAATTGTGTGTTATATGTCTCTGTCTGTGTGGGCATGGTTGATAAACTTTCAATTTAGCCACAATTAATGTGCTTTTGGATGAGTTCCTTTTTCTTGGGAGTTTGTTGATGGTATTTACTTTGTCTTGTGATTAAAAATGTGTGACAGAGTTCTGTAGCAAAATAATGCTTTCTTACCTGCTTGCACTCTTCCGTTTAGAAGAACTGATAGTTGACAACGGGCTCTTTTTAATTTTGGTTTCTACAACACAGGGGTTGCTAGGTAACTTCTAACCCCTTTCAACAAGAGAATAGTCAACAACAACAACAAATTTCTGCTCTCTTTAGACTGTATATTCCATCTAGAAGATCTACCAAATAAAAAATGACTTAAAACATTTTTTAAATGTGCAGTTCTATATAGACTGCCTTCTACATCTTTGGAACATGGCATCAAATATTTTTTAATTAAACTGCCATTATGATCTGCTTATTCTTAAGAAATTAACTTCTAAGCAACATTTGCCATCTCCAGGAAATATATGAAAATCCAGTTTAATTTGAAAATAGTAATTTTATGACAATATATCAAAATTTTGTTATTAAAATATCTACTTGGATTTCTCATTTACTTATATGACTTAAGTGTGGTACAGCTGTTCATACTAAACATTTTGTTTATTTAGGGGGAAAATGTACTTAAATTCTGTTATCCTGGTCATTACTTGAAAGTTTAACCTCATATTCTAAAGTTTAAATAATTTCAGTCTCACAAAGCATATAATTTTTACATAAAATTTTTAAAAATTAAAAAAAAACCTTTTAAGTTTTCATGTCTTCTATCAGATTTCCCCCATGATGTTTCTTTCTAGCTACTGCCAAAGTTAATAGTTACATTTTCCCCAGTAACAAGTAGTACACTTGCAAAGACTTTGAATATTATTTTATTGGAGTATAGTTGATTTACAATGTTGTGATTTGCAAAGATTTTAGGAATTGCTTAAAGCCTGTATTAAAAAATCCTTTGTTTAAGAATCATTCAAATAGCTAGAGCTGATATGTAGCAGGTATACATGAGTGGGGCTGTGCTGAAGGTTGCTGAAATATTTCCAAGATGGTGAGGGAATTCTGCTGCTCTAGGATACCTTGCCTCCTTCTCCATGACTCCCTGATCTTCCCCACAGTCCTGTAGCTAAAACAGGTGGTTTCTTGGACCTTCCTCCAATACTATGACCCATGCTTTGACATGCTAGCTGTTAAATGTTTTTATTATCACTCATGTGGATAGTGAGAGAATCATCATTTACATGTTTTGGTGTTTTTAAGAGTACCTTATGATAGAAGTACTTTATGTCATGTTAATAGCATTTCTAACTTTGTAAAATGCATAATTTGCTTTTAATAATCCAAGTAAATAAAACCATGGTCTCATTACTCTGAAAGATCTGCTTTATTACTTTATAATATGAAATTACCAATCTAAAGGAGAATATATCAATACATTGTAAAATAATTTAGGGGAAATCAGTAAGCATTGTGATTATCAGTTTACAGTTACCTGTTATGTGAGGATTATTCATTACAAAGTTTTACTATTTAGTATATGGAGGTGGTTGTTCACTTACTAAGTTGTGTCTGACTCTTGTGACCCCATGGACTGCAGCATGCCAGGCTTCCCTATCCTTCACCATCTCCCTGAGTTTGCTCAAACTCCTGTGAAGTAAAATTATATTGATTATTCTAATTATTCTAATTTCCTATCAATATAATTTTGTCCTAGTTTTACACCTTATTTATTGTGTAATACCTCTTTTTTTAAACATGTATTTATAATATCTGTATCAAATTAGACCGTATTTAAGTCATAGAATCGTAACACCTTAAACCTGGTTTGGAACAGAGATAAGACAATTCAACATTAAAAGCTCAGTTTCCTTAAGTGATTGGCCTCAGATCATGACATTATAGCGAATTAGTGGCAGAACTAAAACTGAGATGGATTTATACTTTGCTTATCTTTTCTACCTGCCTACTTCCTTAGTTTGCTTATGGGTCTGCGAGAGTGATGGGTGAGAAATGTCTTCTGAGATTCAGCTTAAAGCCTCGCTCCTAATAGAAATAGTGTTCTGCAGTCAGCCATAGAAATTTAGTCACCAAGATCTAAAGTTCCTTGTGTGGCGAAGAAGGAACACATGAACCATAAAAAAATCAGTGTACACATTTTTCTCCACCTCTTTCATCTTCTCTGCCCCTTTCTTTTCCTCCACTACATAGAGTTCCTAGAAGGGATCCCCAAAATGCTTAGACATTGTAAATGGCAGCTCTGTTACAGAGAATTACAGAGAATTGTGTTTCCTATTCTAGTAGATGAATGTTTCCTATTTTAGTGGCTTTTCAGAGTTAAAAAAAAAATGGCCACATCTCCATTGGTTTATGAAAATAATAGCCCAGTCTCTGACCAAAGAGGTCAAGTATTAGCAAGTGTCAGAGTGTCATAGAAATGTTTGCATTTCGGATGCAAGAAATTATGTATGCTTGTTCTGCTTGGGTTTTATTCAGTATTTTTTTTTTAATGTGGGTTTTTCATCTTGGTGTTTCAAAATATCTATTCCCTCATAACTTTCGTTTGCCTGTTTGTTTTTGGAAGGTATATATGTTAATAATCTATACACGACACCAACACCAAATGAATTTATACCTGTAACAAATTGGGACATGGTACCTAATTTTTTTGTGCAATAGAAATACTAAGTCAAACAGTTTATAATTGCTGCCTAATGTTTCAGCTTTGTTTGGCAATTTTCATTCTATAAAGACTGTTCATTAGGAACAGTCTTGTTTGGTGTATATATGTATACTTTTATCTTAGTGGAATTTGTTCTATAAATGCTTACTGAATTTTTCCTTGGAATTACTACTCTGTGTTAGGAAGAGTGAGGAGTAAATACACACGAGGACTTCTTTGGTTTTCTTCTCAGAGCTTTCCCTGCTGTAGTGAATTATTTATTTATTTATTTTTAAAGCTTTAATAGAACAAACATTGCTGCCAAGGAGCTGACATTCTGAAATAGCACTTCCCTTTGGGCACCTTGCAGTGGGGATCCTTTCCTTGCAGAGAGAGAGGGAGGGAGCCTGAGCCCAGGCTTGTTGGGGCGGGGGAGGGGGAGAAGGGAGAGGAAAGAGGGAGGAGACCTGAGTCCTGGGGATATCCTGCTGAGGTCAGTAACCTGCTGTTCCGTGGACGTCTAGTCTGACCCCATTTAGACCTGGAGAAGGCTCACGTCCAGCAGGGAGGCAGCCCAGGCGGCATGACAACAGGAAGGAAACACCTTTGTCTGGGAAACTTTGTGGAGACAGGCAGTAAAGGTGGCTGAGTAGCACAAAGCGGGAAGGGCTAGATCCAGCAGCAGGAACATAGTGCCCTGCTTGCAGTGGAGATATTTATCTGATGATTTGATCAGTAAAATATCTGTCTGTTGGAAGGAGAATGAATATGAGACCGCAAAGAAAGATTTCTGTATACAGTGCATAGTGTACATTGATGTGTACATCCTGATAGTTTGTAAAGAAGACTTTGGTTCCGCTTTTGAAGGAAAGTGTCTGCTACTCATATTTGAAGTACAGAGTAACTTACCTTTCACCAAAAAGAATTCTGTTCTTCCCTGAATCTGTTGGAGGCCTGCCACCTACAAAGTGTGTGCTCACGGACATGACTGACAGTATTTTGAAGATTCAATGACTAAGAATGCAATCAGTAAATCTTAGCTGTTTTTATTGTCACTGTGATTTTTTTCATCTACACTCTGGAGAAGATTGCAAAGGGATATTATCCTTTTGAAACAGTGAATAGTTGATGAAGATAAAATAGCAGAATAAGCTTCAATCTAGGGAGACAAAAGAAAAATCTGTCTCGGAACCACATTATCCTTAGAAAGATAGTGATTTTGACTGTGCGATTTATTTCATTCCGTAGAAAATATGGATGGGAGTGAGAAAATTTCAATGTGCTCTTGGTTTACGGCGGGTGGGGGCAGGAGGCAGTGTTACCTTGATTTCTGTCTGGTTGCAGTTACCCTTCATGTTTATTCTGTTTAGCCTTCTAAATGATTTTTGTTTTCTTTATAATCTCAGTATATCAGGTCAGAGGGAAAACTCAATATATAAGCAGATTGATATTATTTTACATTTGCTTTGAGAGTATTTACCATAGCATCCTAAATAGTGTTATGAAGGTTCTCTTTCAAACCCTGTACCCAAGCTATGAGTCATCACTGCAGTGATTCCTGAATGATACCATGTAGGAGACATTCCAAGACTGAACACAGCCAAGACCATTGGTCGGTGAAGAACTGTGTTCTGCCAGGAGCCTTGTGGCCTCTTACAGGTGTACATTCTATTTATTGGGACAGCCTCTTTCTATAAAGGACCTTTTTGGGGCAAAGAAAATTGGAACTTCATGGGCTCTCTGCTGGTTTGCCAGCTTGGTTCCCAGCGAGTCAGATAACTGCTCATGGTGACGTGCATTTCTCTAGGCCCCCCATCTCGGGCTGGTCTTTAGAGAGCAGCCTCACTCAGCCTGCTCACACCATTCTGAGCCAAGGACATTGCTGTCCTGAATGCCATACAGTATAGATAAAAATCTTACACCAGTTACATTCTGATAAAACACTGAGTTTACTCTGAGAATGCATTAACCATTTAGGTTTTACATTACTATTTTAAACAGAAAACAGCAAGGCAAGTGCTTCCTTCCTTCCTCAATATTTGGTCCATAAGTTGCTAAACCTAGCCTTAGGAATCTAAGGATATGCAGACAAAGACCCTCTTCTTACCATTGTTTCTTTGACCTTTTCTAAAATGACAAAATATTTCATTGTCTCCAACCCTAACCTCCTGAACTGTACTTGTCTGATAATAATTATTTGGAATACATGGATTCCTCAAATATGTCATGTCAGAAGTTTATTTTGTCATTTCAATTTACTTTACAGAATTTTTTTTCCGATTAATACCATCATTCTTCCAGGCAACCAAACTCAAAGCTTTATTGCTATAATCGAGTCCTTCTTCCTACATCTACAGTGTTACTAATAACCACTCATTTCTCAATCAGTAATATTTCCCTACTTTATCATTTTATTTCATTTTCTCTGCCACCCTTCTGTTCAGACTTATCACTTGACATCTGAACTATGGCAACAAGCCAATATCTTTTTTTAAAAAACAATTTAATTTTCTGTCTAGTTTTGGCTGTGCTGGGTCTCCAGCTGTGTGGACTTTTCTCTAACTGCAGCAAGCAGGAGCTACTGTCTAGTTGCATGCATGGGGTTCTCATTGCAGTGGCGTCTCTTGTTGGAGAGCACAGGCTCTGGGCTGCATGGGCTTTAGTAGTTGCAACTCCCAGGCTCTACAGCACAGGCTCAATAGTTGTGGTGCACGGGCTTGGCTGCTCCAAAGCATGTGGCATCTTCGTGGACTAGGGATCGACCTGCATCTCCTGCACTGACAGATGGATTCTTCACCACTGAGCCACTTGGGGAAGCACCATGCTTCTGCATCTTCTCCTGCATCACATTCACTAGGATGGCTTCAAACAAACAAGCAAACAAGACAGACAATAGCAAGGGTTTGGGAGGGTGTGGAAGAATTGGAGCCCTCGTATAATTGCTGACGGGAATGTAAAATGGCAGAGACTTTGTAAAACACAGTTTGGTAGCTCCTCAAAAGGTTAAATGTAAAATTATCATATAACCTAGCAATTTCACTCCTAGGAATTCTACTCCCAAGAGAATTGAAAACATATGTCCATAGGAAAACTTAGAAACAATGAACAGACATGTTTAGAGCTGCATTATTCACAGTGGCCTAAAGGTGGAAGCAATCGGCGTCTATCAACAGATAAATAGAAAAAGAGAATGTGGTATATGTATATAATGGAATACTCTTCTGCCTTAAGAAGGAAGGAGATTCTGATATGTTACACCATGGATGAATCTTCAAGACATTATGCCAGGTAAAATAAACCAGTCACAAAAGGACAAATATGATTCTGCTTATATGAAGTACCTAGAATAGTCAAATTCATAGAGACAAAGAGTAGAATTATGTGCTTAAAAATGATGACTTCTATGGTGTGTGAATTACATCTTAATTTTTAATTGAGACATGACAGTCTTAATACATTGACTTTTATGATGTCGTGTTGTTGAAGAAACAGCATGCCCCAGTCTCAGCTTAGTATTTCTGGCTATGTAGTGGAGAAAAGTAAGTGACCTCCCTTCTGACTCTGTAAAATAGGGATAAGAGTAACTACCTTTCCAGATGTTTGTGTTAAATGAATTAACATATCCAGTTACTTCTGGCACGGTATCTGGCATCACTAAGAACCTAGTAAATTTACTAAGACCTCTTGGGACGTGAGCCTTCAGCAGCTTCCAGTACTATTTCAGATACTATTTCCAGATATTCTGGAAAGTGGTCCAATTCCTTTGCCATTTTACCAATACTCTGTATTCTGGCTCAAAATTGCCTCTCCAGATTCTCCTAAGGCTATTTTATAGAAATCCTTCCTTCAGAATGGGCTTTTTTTTAGTCCCCCTAACGTTGCTTTGCATATTCTTGCAACTGTGTCTTTTCTTGAAAACAATGCTCTCTCCCTGTTCCTCTCTGAATTTCATCCTGCCTTAAGACTCAGCAGAAGCCTGTCCTCATGCATTAAACTTTTCCTCGCATTTCAGTACATGGATATCTCTCATTTTTGTAGCACCCAACATTTTCACTACATCTTTGATCAGTGAAGCCTTACTTTGGTTATATTTTTTAAGTATTTATCTTATCATGGGATCTTTTGAAAGTATGTGTCGAGCTAAATTAAAGCCCCTGAGCATTGGGTTACATGTTATAACCCTTTACCTTTTCCACAGCATTTACAACATTGTGTATTTGGGATAAACATCTGCTGTAGGTGAGTTAAGCTAGTGCTACATCTCAACAAGTACAGGGACTTAAACTAATGATTCTCTATTTTGGCTGCACCTTAGAAACACTTGGGGAATAAGGTTTCATTTTTAGGCCAACAAATCAGAACCTCTGAGTGTTAGGCCTCAACTTTATACCCAGATAATAATTATAACCAAGGCTGAGGACTGTTGGCTTCAACCAGTGAAATAACAGAAGCCAGTGGGTCTCAAACTTAATTGATAATCAGAGTTAAGATGTGATGATCACAGACTGACATGGGCAGAGATGCTTTGGGTAGTGCAAACTGCTCTGCAAATACTAGACAAATATTATGGTGCCGTCGAGACTTTGATGGCCTTGAGAAAGATCCTTAAACCCCCAAATTTTTCAGAGCCAATGGCACAGTGGGGAAATACCTAACTAGAGGCATCTAAAACCTCTAAACTCTGCATCATAGCTTTCATACCAGATGTGCATGCCTAGTTCCTTTTAGCTCTTAAAAATATTTAAACTCTTCATCTTTTCCAGGCTGGCCACCATTCAGCAGCAGACCCTCTCAAGATTGTCCACTTGCCTTTGCTCCTGGTTGAGTTGCCTCACATGGAAGCGGGAGATGGGCTCAGCGGCAGCCGGCAGGCCATGATCCAGGAGGTGCAGTGAGGGATAGAGCTGCTGGTAAGGCATGGCAACAGTGATGCTAGTTTGCAAGTATGTTTATTCTCACTCGAATGGTCAACCTCTCATCCAGTCTCCAGCTCTGTACTCTCTCAAATGCCTCTCTTATCTATGCTTACGATGCATGGCTTAGATTTTAAGGTCTGTGAATCCCCTAAAGCTGTGTGCTGACTTTAAATGTATACATTGTTAGTTTTTTTTTTTTTTTTTTCTGGAGAAAAGGAAGGTTTTCATCAGATTTTTAATGTCTGATATCTTAGTAAAAGAGAAATAAGAACTTCAAATACAGTAAGCACAGAGAAAGTTCCTGTCTTTAACCATTTGTTACAGTATTTCTTTTCTCCATTCTTACCTCACCTCTGGCTACTTTGTCTCAATCTTGTTGGGGACCAGAATAATGCTATTTTATGGTTATTTACTGGTCTGAAAGTGGGCATCTCTTGAGCTTAGGCAGCTAGGCTTCATGACAGTTTGGCTTTGTAGACCTAGCTGAGAACTAAAGTTTAGAATGACAGATATCAGAAGAGTCTATCTGATTTTCACATGATTTTTTTCTGAAAAGTGAAAATAGAGGTATGGACAAAGAGACACCCTTTTCATTATGTTCTTATAGTTGATCTTAATAAAGATCAATAATTTTGTTAATGGGCATCCCAACCTAAAGGTTTTTTCATTTTTTTTTAATCAGATCACTATCTTTTATATGGATATACAGAGGGAGGGAACTGATTTATTTTTCCCCCAAACATTCAAGATAAATGTGCTTAGTTGCTGGGTCATGTCCGACTCTTTGGCACCCCATGGACTGTAGCCTGCCAGACTCCTCTGTCCATGGGGATTCTCCAGTCAAGAATACTAGAGTGGGTTGCCATGCCCTCCTCCAGGAGATCTTTCCATCCCAGGGATCAAACCCAGGGCTTCTGCATTGTGGGCAGATTTTTTTGCCATCTGAGCCCCCAGCGAAGCCCATGAATACTGGAGGGGGTAGCCTATTCATTCTCCAGGGGATCTTCCCAACCTAGGAAACAAACCAGGGTCTCCTGCATTGCAGGCAGTTTCTTTACCAGCTGAACTACCAGGGAAGCCCTTAAGGTGAATAGTAGAATAAATTCTACTGTATATACCTTAGCTTGTTTAAATTGTGGATGCATTATAGAAGAGGAAGTACAGGCTAGCTAGAGAAAAGGAGGAGTGAGATTGTTTTTTTCATCTATAGTTCTTTAGCAGGTAATTCTGCTTTAGTTTCACTGAGTCTTGTTTATGCGTTCAGCATAGTAAATCTTCTAAAAAGCCTGTGCAGCTTAATCTCTGCCCACACTACAGATGCCTGAGGATATAAGTATCCACTCTGCCACTTGATACTTCTTAGAGACTGACCTGGTGCTGAGAAATCCTTTCCAACGTGTCCTCAGTTAAACTCCCATGCTTCCTGGATATTGCCATTTTTAAGACATAGGGCAAGTGCATCTGCCTAGATTACCTCTCTGCCCCGGGAATTTTAAGTCACCATGTAAGGGAAAGAGAACTCAGCACAGTGGTAACTCTCAGAATGAAAATTTTCCCCTTGCATGCTAATGTTTTTAGAGTAATCATTGTCACTGAAAATAGACTTCCTCTTTCCCCTCTCATACTGGAAAATCTTAGGTAATTATGAATAAAGCTTTCTTTGCTTTTCCCCTCCTCCCTGAGTGAATGCTTTGCCCCTCACTGTGGGGACTGTGGCTATTCTTTCTGTGTTTGTCTTTAACATGAGAACTGAGACCTACATTAAGAAAATTTTTATCTCAAGTCATAACATTAGTCAGAAGATTTTCTCTTCTTAGAGACGATGGGTGGATAAATAAGGAAAAGCAAAGTTTTAGGGGAAAGTATAAGAAAAATCACTAACAAGAAAAGTGGACAGGGATTTCCCTGGTGGTCTAGTGGCTAAGACTCCATGCTCTCAGTGCAGAGGACCTGGGTTCCATCCCTGGTCAGGGAACCAGATCTCACGTGCTGCAGCTAGACCCAGTGCAGCCAAATAAATAACTAGTTTTTAAAAAAGAAAAGAGGATAGGAGATTAAAATATTAGCTGTTATTATTATTATTTTTTAAATTTCAAGTCACTCCTGAAGGAGTCCTTCCTTCATATCCAAAAAGAATCTGATTTTGCATCCAGTTTTTTTTTACAGTTTGGTAAGCTCAGCCTAGGACTTCTTTTCAATAGTAAATAAGCTGGGGCTTATTTTTAGTAATGTTGATTAGCTGTGTGTTCCATGGGAAAGTTATTTAACCTCTTTAAGCCTTGTTTTATTTGGCAAGGAGGAAAATAGGTCAGAGTTAAATAATAATAGAATTGTGTAATGTTATATGGATAATATGTTCAGGGCTTGGCACATAGTAAGTTCCCAATTGTATAGTAGCATTTTTTTATTATTATTAATCACTATCACTAATGTTGCTTTTAGTTTTTTAGTAATGAATTCATTCAAAAGGTGTTTATTGACCACCTATCAAATACCAGGTACTCTTTAAGAAGGGACATATTAATGAGCAAAACAGACAATAGTCTTTCCTTGTTTATAGAGTGGGAGCCAGACATAAATACAGATGCATACTACATAGAATATCAGGGAATACTAAGCATAAGCATTTTGTCAGAAAAAGGAAATTGGAGGCACAGTGAGTTAGTAATTGAAGACAGAGGAGTCAGAAAAGACATCAGGATAAAATTGCTTGCTGAATAAAAAACATGAGAAAGGAATATGCTCATACCATAAAGTTACATGGGGGCAGAGTGTTCCAGTAGAGGGGAAATACCGCAAAGCCCCGAGAGCAGTTTTTTTTGGAGTGATTCAAAGAGAATCAGAACATCATGTACAGCTTCTTCATGCATCACCAATAAACATTTGCCCAGGTACCCAAGTGGATGATACAGATAAGAACTTTGGAAGTTCAGAGAATGGCAAGGTACATCTAGACTAAAACAGGTAGAGAGGATTCCATGAAGGAAGGTGGTGGTCTGGATCTCGGAGGCGAGGAAGAATCTGGATAGTTGGTAAAAGGGTACAAACCTTCAGTTATAAGATAAATAAAATCTGAGGATCTAATATATAATGTGACTATAGTTGACAATGCTGTATTATATAATTAAAGTTTGCTAAGAAAGTACAACTTAAATGTTCTCACCAAAAAAAAAAAAAAAAACCCAAGAACCTAAACGTCAGGTGATGGTGGTGGTAATTAACTTGATGGGGGAAATTCTTTCACAGTATCTATGTCAAATCATCACATTGTATACTTCATATATTTTAGTTTCATTTGTCATTCATACCTCAATGAAGCTTAGATAAAAACTCGAAAGTAAAAGTTCTAGTTAAAATTACTTTTGTACAGTTCACAGTCATACAGCCTCACATCCCAGTGGACTGAAGTAAATGAGAAATAGCATGAGGTGGAATAAAATTAGGATATTGGCTTTGCAGGCAGGAGTGCACCAGGAAAAAGGAAGAGGCAGACAACTTTTCACAGAGTTGGCAAGTAGTGGGCAGGAAGATGGCAAGATCAGTGAGGTCAATTTTTGTAAAAGTCTTAAGGGCAGTTTAAAGATTATTACCTGCTCTCATATAAATATTGAGGAACAGCTGAAGCAGATAAGTAACATGGTAAATTCAGGTCTTTAGTGATATTATTATAAGTAGTCTAGAAGAGTGAGGGAGATGAAGGAAGTGGTTGCAGTCATTGAGTGAGGTTGAAAACATGGATTATGGTAAGAGATAAAACAGAAAAGGGAAGATAGGTTTGATATATTTTAAAGAAAAACGATGTAACTGCTTAATTGCACACAAGAGATTAAGAAGAAATGTTTTTAAGTTTTAAATTGGCCAATGAAGTGTGGCCATTATAGGAAATTAGAGGAAATAGGGTACCCAGAGGTGACATATGGCTTCCCTGAGTCCATGTCCCTAGTTACTGGCAGAACCCAGACCAGCTCCACGTCTCCATATTGACAGCTCCTGCCTGTGCCTTCTGTAGGAAATATTAGTGATTTGTATTTTGCCAGATTGCTTGTGGAGAACAGAGTTAGAATGTTTGGATTTGCCTATTCACACTGTCTTATAGCCACTTTTTCTAATTAATGTGGACATTTTTTTATTTACTCTCACATGAAACAGATCTAAGTTGCTTAGAAAGGGTCAAAGAAGCATTGGTAAAACTAGAAGAGGTTCATCGTATATGCTTAGAGTCTCCCATCTGTGGTGATTATTGTTTCCTGATTTAAAACATCGTCTTTCTGTCTTTCCAGTAGTTTGAGATGGAACAGTTATTTATATCGTTGTACCTTTTTTCTGTTTATTTTTCTAAAGAAAAATGCCTTTTCTCATCCTAGATATAAATCACCACCCATATTTTTAAAATGAACACTTCAGACGTCCCTTCCTTCTAGACCAGTCTTATAAACTGAAATTCATTGTCGTTCTGATAGGCCTGATCGATTTATCCTTTGAACCATAAGACTTTAAACAAAAAAAAAGACCCTAGAGATCGTCCAATGCAGTGCTCTTCAAACTGCACCCTTCAAACTATTATTTTGCTACCCATCTATTTGTTATTAAAAATGTTCTCATTTTTAATGAAATGTAACTTTCTAACAAAGGAGCAGGAATGTACTTAAAAGAGAAAATTTTAGTTCTCTATCCACACTAGTGTTACACGTCTCTCTTTATACATTCCTTTTCCTTCTCCATTATACATGCACATTATAATACAAGTCATGACTGAATCTTATGAAAGCAAAATCTTCACTATCTGTGGTGTCTTATCGTATATTCGTATAATGCCCAGTTTGGTCTCATATAGTTTCTATGTCCCAAGAGAGTGAATTCTGGAAGACATGGGTTTCTCCTGAGAACTTTGGCAGTCCCTGAATTCACAAATAGCACTGTAACACTTTGGACATCAGTGCTTGTCCATGAATGACACGTACTGTGAGTTTGGAACGAGTCAGCCATGCTAAAATAGACTGCACCCTATGAAAGTTATTTTCACCATTCTTGTATTTCAGTTTCCCTATCAAAAGGTGAAGTATCAGCTGCCTCTATTGATCTCAGGATATTTTAAGCATAAATGAGTGAGTCTTGGTGAAAACACTTTGTATTCTGAAAGAAAGTTGCGGTGCAACTAAAGACAATGGAAACCTTACCTGTCTTTACAGATGTCAATCTAACCAAACCTCCTCCTCCAAGTGTGAAATTAATTTGTTATCTTGGCTTTTTTAATGTTGAAAAGATGGAGAGAACAAGTAACAGTTTTCTGAGAATCTGGGATCACACAGTTAACATCGTGTATGTTTATAATGTGTCTCCCAGGTGGCACTAATGGTAAAAAGCCCGCCGGCCAGTACTGGAGACATAAGAGGTGTGGGTTCGATCCCTGGGTTGGGAAGATCCCCTGGAGTAGGAAATGGCAATGGAGAATCCATGGACAGAGGAACCTGGTGGGCTGCAGCTCCTAGGGTCACAAAGAGTCAGATACGACTGAAGCAACTTAGCATGCACTCATGTAATTTTCAACCAAGAACACATACAGTCCTTTGAATGTTAGTGGTGGAGTTGAGGGGACTTAAAAATGCAAAACAAAACCAACCAACCAACCAACCAAGAAAATACCTTGACCATCTTTTCCGGATCTTGAATCCCTCTCACATGCACATGTACACACGCAGCTTTCCCTAAATTCTTCTCGTCATCTTGCTTCTTACTTCGTTGAGAACAGGGCACTTGCTAAGCAGGAATGCCTACCACTTTCTTTCCCACTCACACCCCCAAATCCAGCTTCTCCACATCTCTCTGCTCATTCTTACCACTCCTAATTTCCTTTTTCCATGAATTAATCATTTCCTAATTGTTCCCTCTGATTCTTTGCTTCCACTCCCCCTCCCCCACGCCCCGCTGGTCAATTTAAAGCACTTTAGTGTGCTCTTTCTTAAATGCAGATATAAGTAGGTATTGTTGTTGTTTAAACTTTGCGATCCCCATGGACTGTAGCCCGCCAGGCTCCTCTGTCCATATTATTTTCCAGGCAAGAGTACTGAAGCGGGCTGCCATTTCCTTCTCCAGGATATCTTCCTGATCCAGGGATCAAACCCACATCTCCTGCACTGGCAGGCAGATTCGTTACCTCTAAGCCACCAGGGAAGCGTGCAAGCATGTATACCCCTTCTTCCCTTTGATAGGTGTCTGTTGGCAAACTTTGTTAAAGTACCCATGCCCCTCCCTACACACCTGCCTTTCAAAGTTATTACAATTAAAATGAAGTTCATTTGCTAAGTGCAGAAAGGGATACGATGTGGGGACTTGTAGGGCCACCTACCTATCCTCTTTTCAGCCAGTGTGGCCCTGAACAGCTCTGTGAACTCTTGCTATCTAAAGAGCTCAGCTTGGAAAACCATTGGCCTATAAGAAGTAGATCAAACTCTGTGTTTGATATTCCTTACCTGGCTCTTGATCACTCTTCAACCTCCTGTCACCATATTGACTGTCTCTCAGATTATGTGATATAGTTATTCCTAACTGTAGGTCTTAAACCTAACATAATATTTCATACATTCAAGCTTTCATGCTTCTTCCTCTCCTGGTTAACTGTTCTTTTCCCATAAAGCCTCAGCTCAGATTTCCTATCAGCACATCCTCATATTTGGGGCATTTCTTGTCCCTCAAACGTCACACTCACTGTAGTCCTGTTTGCCTGTCTTCTCTGAAATCCTTAGGACAAAGGCTGTCTTATCTTCCATGCCTAACATTTTGTACAGTGTTTGGTTACAGAGTAGGCACTTAATCACACTCTTCAGAAGAAAGAATTCACTTTGTGATCACATCTTCTATTATTTGTTGTTCTCTCTGGCTCCTTCAAATAGATACACCTGCCCTTTAAGTGGGAATGGGGCAGAGGAGGAACTGGGAGGGTAAATTAGAATTTACAGTGTCCAGACTTGGTAATTTTGTATACAGTTACATTATTTCAGAACTTGAACCTCAGAGCTACTCAGCTGTAACTGTTGTTGTTGAGTTGCTCAGTCCTGGGGCAACTCAGTCCTGGTCCAACTCTTGCCACTCCATCGACAGTAGCCCACCAGGCTCCTCTGTCCGTGTGATTTCCCAGGCAAGGATACTAGGGAGGGTTGCTCTTTCCTTCTGCAGGGGATCTTCCTGACCCAGGGATCCAACCTGCATTTCCTGCACTACAGGTCTTCACCACTGAGTCACCTGGGAAGCCCAGTTGTAACTATCACTTGCATAAGTAACATTTGATGGTTATGTATTTTTTCTCTAAAGTGTGTGCTGCTGCTGCTGCTGCTGCTAAGTCGCTTCAGTCATGTACGACTCTTTGTGACCCCATAGACAGCAGCCCACCAGGCTTCCCTGTCCCTGGGATTCTCCGGGCAAGAACCCTGGAGTGGGTTAATATTTCCTTCTCCAATGCATAAAAGTGAAAAGTAAAAGTGAAGTCGCTCAGTTGTGTCTGACTCTTAGCGACCCCATGGACTGCAGCCCACCAGGCTCCTCCGTCCATGGGATTTTCCAGGCAAGAGTACTGGAGTGGGTTGCCATTGCCTTCTCTAAAAGTGTGTGCTAAGTTACTTCAGTCATGTCTGATTCTTTGTGACCCTATGGACTGTAGCTCTCCAGGCTCCTCTGTCCAAGGGATTCTCCAGGCAAAAATTCTGGAGGGGGTTGCCATTCCCTTCTCCAGGGGATTTTCCTGCCCCAGGGATGAAACCCGTGTCTCTTATGTCTTCTGTATTGACAAGTGGATTCTTCACCACTCGCACCACCTGGGAAGTATCCCTAAAGTATCCTACCCTAAGTAAATTGATTACACTTGGGATTTGTTGGCTGTTATGGGAGACATTAAGGATATTCTGATTCCAAGAGCATTCATTAACACAAATGCTTCACCATAGGAAGAGAAATTTAAAAGCTGTTATGAATGATATATGATGTCTATTGGGTGATAGTTTTAATGAATAAACACACTCAAGACCTTGCTTGGTGAGACATAAATACAGGAAATGTCTTGAAAATTCCAGAAAGTTTAGTTGATGATGGATTTTCTGACCCAGCAGATTTTTATTTTGTTCTGTTTTTCACCGTCAGGGGAAAGGAGGCAGGTTGGTCAGTGTACTTTTGAATGTAGGCTTTTGTGGGAGCCGTGTGTTTGGCAGAGATATCCAGGTGCCTTGTGATGATATGAGGACATCGCTGGGATTGTATGCAAGCTTGCAGGGCTAAATCAACATTCTGGATCTCTAGAGAGCATTTCAGGAAAGACCTCTGAGCTCTAGGTTCCCTAACCAAACAGTGACATGTTTATTAAAATTCATAGCTTCAAAGGAGGGTAAATAAACTTTCCACATCAAATGCAGAATTGAATACTTGAAGTGTGTTTTATTTAGAACAACAACAGAAAAATGTATAGCTTTTTGATATATATTTACTAAAAGTATAAAACCAGATGGTCTCAAAAAGATTTTTTTCCCTTACTTAATTTCATACATTTTTAAAAACCATTTTTAAAGTGGAAATGTATTTAATTTTAAATGGGTTAGTTCAGGTGTACAGCAAAGTGATTTAGTTTTACACACACGAATATATTGTTTTCTGATTCTTTTCCATTATAGGTTATTACACGATACTGAATATAGTTCCCTGTGCTGTACAGTAGGTCCTTGCTGTTTATCTATCTTAAATATAGTAGTGTATATCTGTTATTTCCAGATTTCTAATTTACCCTCTCACCTCCCCTTTGGTACGCATAAGTTTCTTTTCTGTGTCTGTTTTGTAAATACATTTGTATCATTTGTTTAGATCTTACATGATACTGGTGTTTCTCTTTCTGACTTGCTGCACTTAGTATGGTAGTCTCTGGGTCCATCCATGTTGCTGCAGATGGCATTATTTCATTCTTCAGTATAGGCGAGTAATATTCCATTGTGTATAGGTAACACATCTTTATTCACTCTGCTGTTGATGGACTTTTAGGTTGCCTCTGCATCTTGGCTGTGGTAGACAGTGCTGCAGTGAAAGTTGGGGTCCATGTATCTTTTCAAGTTAGAGTTTTCTCTGGATGTACCCTGAGGACTGGGGTTGCTGCACCATACGTGTGTGCGTGCTCAGCTGTGTCTGACTCTTTGCAACCCCGTGGATTGTAGCCTGCCAGGCTCCTCTTCCCATGGAGTTTTTTTTAGGCAAGGATACTGGAGTGGGGTGCCATTTCCTACTCCAGGGGATCTTTTCAACTCAGGGGTTGAGCCCACGTCTCTGGCATCTCCTGCATTGGCAGGTGGATTCTTTACCACTAGCACCACCTGGAAGCCCTGCTGGACCATATGGGCATTATTTTCAGCTTCTCACGGAGTCTGCATACTGTTCTCCATATGGCTGCACCAATTTACATTCCCACCAGCAATGTAGGAGAGGCCCCCTTTCCCCCACACCCTCTCCAGCATTTATTACGGATATTTGTAGACTTTTCAGTGATGGCCATTCTGACTGGTGTGAGGCGATACCTCACTGAATTGGGCCAGTGATGAACCATGAACTTAAGGGTCTATTAGAAGGTAGGCTTGAACATGTAGAAGCAATTGTCTCACTTTTGGAATTGTGGTTACTTTTGCCATTTGAAAAGACTCTGATGTTGGGAAAGATTGAAGGCAGGAGGAGGAAGGGACGACAGAGGATGAGATGGTTAGATGGCATCACCGACTCAATGGACATGAGTTTGGGTAAACTCCAGGAGTTGGTGATGGACACAGAGGCCTGGTGTGCTGTGGTTCATGGGGTCGCAGAGTTGGACATGACTGAGCGACTGAACTGAACTGAACTTGCTTTTACTTGGGCTTCCCAACCCCTTAGAGGGTGGCTCAGATGGTAAAGAATCCATCTACAATGCAGATTTCCCAGGTGGAACTACTGGTAAAGAATCCACCTGCCAAAGTAGGAGAGAGAAGAGACGTGGGTTCGCCCCTTAGGTCAGAAAGGGCCTCTGGAAGTGGACATAGCAATCCAGTCCAGTATTCTTACCCGGAGAATCCCTTGGACAGAGGAGCCTGATGAGCCACAGTCCTTGGGGTTGCGAAGA
Source organism: Ovis canadensis (assembly GCF_042477335.2). NCBI lineage: Eukaryota > Metazoa > Chordata > Mammalia > Artiodactyla > Bovidae > Ovis > Ovis canadensis. The sequence goes on along the minus strand of NC_091250.1, from coordinate 36,041,938 downwards.
GTTGGACAGGACTGAAGCGATTTAGCACAGGAAGAGAAAAAATGCTTCCCTGTTGGATCTTCAGATAATGTACTTAACATCTTTGACCCATTGGTAGACTGTTTTTCCATTAAACTAGTTTATCAGCAATAGCAGATAATACTCTTGATGATAGATAGTATAAACCTGAGACTGTTTGGTTTATATCCTATTAGAATACAAAGGTCACAATGATATGATATGCACAACTGACATTGATATGAAAAACTGCGAATTTGTTTTTAGAGGACATTCAGGGGAAAATGTAAGCTTTAAACTTCCACTGTTATTTCTCTAAGCCTCAGTTCAATAATTATTTCTATTTTGAAAATTTCTTCTAGAGTTTTGTTTTGTGAATGTAGTAAAAGATACATTAATTTAAAAAATCCTGCTACATCTCTACTTGTTATATGTTTATTCAGCCTTTGTCTAATTACTTTCTCATTTAGTTCTCATTTCCTCCCTCCTGCTTGTTAAACCGTTTTTCATTTTCCTCCCTTTCTGAGAGCACTGCTTCCTGCTGTTCAGTAGTTCAGAGACCATGTGTCATATATATATACACACACCATGTGTCATTATATATATATATATACACACATATATACATATACACATGCATATATATATAAACACACACACAGACACATTCATGTCACGCTTTTCATCAAAATAAGAAAGAAGTTTGACTTCACCGCGGTACTTAAGTTTTATGTTCAAGGTCTAAGGTTTATGTTCATGAGACAAATATGACTTTGAAAGTGAAAAGAAAGCGATAGTTTCTCAGTTGTGGACAACTCTTTGTGAGCCCATGCACTGTAGCCCACCAGGCTCCTCTGCCCATGGATTTCCCCAAGCAAGAATACTGGAGTGGGTTGCTGTTCCTTTCTCCAGCAGATCTTCCTGACCCAGGGACTGAACCCACGTCTCCTGCATTGCAGGCAGATTCTTTACCGTCTGAGCCAGCAGGGATGCTGTTATGACTTAAGACACTCGATAATACTATGATTTAAAATCTTTGTAATTGAATCCTTCTACCCCAGAAAAGTGAGAATTAAATTCTTTAAATTCAAGTATTTAGCTAAATCATTTAAATACTTTTAAGAGTTTAACTTAGAAACATTCCATTTGACATATTTTTATTTATTTTGATTAACTTTTATTGGAATATAGTTGCTTTACAGTGTCACATTAGCTTCTGTTGTGCAGCAAAGTGGATCAGCTATATGTATGCATATATCGCCTCCTTTATTTAGATCTCCTTCCCATTTAGGTGACCACAGAGCACTGAATAAACTTCCCTGTGCTGTGCAGTAGGTTCTCCTTAGTTATCTATTTTTTACATAGTAGTGGGTATATGTCAGTCTTGATTGCCCAATTCATCCCCTTTTCTCCCCGCCTGGTATCCGTAAGTTTGTTCTTTTCATCTGTGTCTTTGGTTCTGCTCTGCAAATAAGTTCATTTGTACCATTTTCCTAGATTCCACATATAAGCAATATTTTTTTCTCTGACTCCCTTCACTCTATATGACAGTCTCTAGGTACATCCACATCTCTGCAAATGGGACTATTTCATTCCTTTTTATGGCTGAGTAATATTCCATTGTATGTACCACGGATATATTTTAAGTTAGATGAATTGCCTTTAAAGGCAAAATTATCTCTTCCTCAAAAAAGGCACCATTTTCCCTTTGAATATGTAATTGAGAAGAACTGTTTTCCTGTTGAAGTGGTTCATATTTACATATCTTATTTGTGATATTGTTTAATATAAAGTATTTCCTAAAAATTTTATGGAAAGTCTAAGACTATATTTCCATTCATTGATAGTAATCAACACAATATATACTGAGGCAAAAAGTGTGTTTTTTTTAAAGTGATCAGTTCTGAGTGCATTTGGTGCAGTGCTTATTTTTTGTTCCCATTGCAGTGCTCAGTAGCTTTTAGTAAATTTTAAAACCATTAGTTGATAATATTTAAAGCAGTAACTTTTTAAGTGGTGGGGGGGGGGTGTTTCTTCTTTGTGAGCTTTTTAAAGAAAAACTTCATTTCACTGAGAGGGTTTCAAGGCTACTTATTATGAATTATGAAAGCAAACTATAAAGCAATGAAAAGTCACCTCCAAGTTGGGACTAGAGTTGAATCTCTCCCAAGACATCTTCGTCCAGAATCTATGGGTTACTATCTCCTGTCCTCCAGATTTGTGTGACCGTAGAAATTAACTGTATATTTTAGGAGATAGCAACCACTCCCATCTTCTCTCTTCTTTGACTTCTTGTAAACATAGATATATGTCCAATGAACTGGTTCTCTGACTCATAAATATAATGAATATGTACTTATATAGCTATCTCTTCAAACTTCAGTTTTATAGAAAGCTTGCAAAAACTGTGGATAAGTAGCAAACATACATTAATCTTACTTAATGGATAGCTGATGCTGAAAATAATATAAAAATCAAATTATTGATATTGTTTTCCTAGCCCTTATCATTGATAAGCCTGAGTCTTCTGAGAGATGAGGTGACTGCTTCAGGGTGGAGTGATGAATTACTGTGGCTCAGATCTGCCTGTTCAATCCTCTGAATATACAGTGGTTCTATTTCCACAGCCACAGACTGCCTCTATTAAAGAAAAATCTGTAATTCATACTTTATTTTTTAAATCTTTTCCCTTAACTATTATTATTAAACAAATACTGGAAAGATTTTTTTTTAATCACTTATTGTTTTCAGTTAATGAATGTTTTCCTTCTCTGAAATTCTGGTTTTCTCAAAAGCAATAGTTTTTTAGTTTCTTCTAAATAACACTTAGTAGTTTTAGTAATATCATAGCTTTAGTTAATGGCCACACTAAGCCCTTATTTTGAACCACATTCTCTTTTTATAGCAAAGCTTGGGTTTTTATTATCATTTATAATTTATCAAAGAGTACTTTGTCTTTAGATTCCAGAGTTTTGTGATAGAGTTACTGTCAAAGAGTAGTGGATACTATGTTAACACCGTAAAGATTTTATTATGAAGACGGGCTGTTTGTTACTGTGGCAGGCAAAATGAAACTAGTAAATACAAACATTTTCTGAAACAAAACAGAATGTGAGTAAGTAAAAGTATCCAATAGTGTTGGATGCCTGGCCAAATATTTTTTAGTGAAACCCTTTCAGAAATGTCACCGGAAACATTGGATTTCATAGTTATCCTTGTAAACTGAAAGTGACGTAGTGGAGTTTGAGCTCATGAAGTACTTGGATTTCTCTCTTACTTAGATTAGGGTCCCTAACACTGTGCTTGGCACAGTAATAAATGTTTGGTGGATTGATAGTGATTACTAAACAAGGAGGAGAGCTGGAAAAATGCAAGCAACAGCCAGTTAGTTATTTTGAAACATTTTATATAAGTTTATATGATAAAAGTAGTGCCGTATGACTATGTTATACTAAGTGAAAAACTACTTCCATTCTTATGTAGACCATATAAATTCATATTTGGCCTATATAATTATATCAGAATACATAAAACCAAATTTGTTTAGATTTGGAAAGGAGTGGTAGGTGAGGGTTTTATACTTTGAATTTACTGGAAAATAATATTTCTAGTTTTAAAAGCTATCCTAAGTAATACTGTGAACAGTTGGGAATTGAATGTGCTTCTGTCCATGAAAGGCCTTTGTATATTTGTCAGGACATTTCATCACACAGAGAGGAGTGCACAGGTGCCTGAGCTCTTAACTGCAGTACTGATGCTGCTGAGCAGTAGAGAATACCAAAAAGACTCAGATTAACAAGGTTGAGGAAATATTTTCAGCAAGATTTGAGTAAATTTTCAATATAATAAGGAATATATAATCTCTGTGAAGGCATCCCAGCTCCTTGAGGTAAATTTATCCCCTGTCTGTGTCTCCAAAGCATGTCGTATATGATTTTTTAGGAAACTAACCACTCTATTTTCTTTGGTGCTTAAAGTAACTCTCTTCCTCAGGGACAAGAATCTTGAGTCCTTGGTGCATCCCAGGCACTTAACAGATATATTTGAATGAATAGTCTAGTACTGCCAAAAATTATAGACATTGTATAATATTAGGCAAGGAGTAGATAGAAGAAAAGTGCTGTCAGTTATTCAGAATAACTTTCTAATGGGGTGAACTTTAGTTATGCTTTTTTCTTCCCCCCTGCCCCCCCGCCAAGCTCAGAGTCCTATCTTCCCAAATAGCTCAGTTGGTAAAGAATCTACCTGCAATGCGGGAGACCCTGGTTTGATTCCTGGGTCAGGAAGATCCCCTGGAGAAGGGATAGGCTACCCGCTCCAGTATTCTTGGGCTTCCCTTGTGGCTCAGCTGGTAAAGAATCCACCTGCAATGTGGGAGACCTGGTTTCGATCCCTGGGTTGGGAAGATCTGCTGGAGAAGGGAAAGGCTACCGACTCTAGTATTCTGGCCTGGAGAATTCCATGGACAGTCCATGGATTTGCAGAGTTGGACACAACTGAGCAACTTTCACTTTCTTTCAGAGTTCTAACCACTTGACTGCCAGGGAATTCCCGTGTGTGTGTCTGTGTGTGTGTGTGTGTGTGTGTGAGAGAGAGAGAGAGAGAGAGAGAGAGAGAGAGAGACAGAGAGAGAGAGACAGACAGAGACAGAGACAGAGACAGAGAGAGAGAAAAGTAAGATGTCTCTTGGAAAACTGAAAGGTATTGCTTGTGGGAATACTTGAGCTCTGGGTCTAACTGCAGAACAATAATTTGAAAAGTTTAAAGGTTATATATATTCCAAAAGTATAAATTTTTTTTTCAAAAGTTGAAATTTATTTAGACGTTATAACTCCTTTGAATTGATTTTAGCAATGTATATTTCCCTGTAACACCAATCTAGCTAGGCCTTCTAATTTATTGGTCTGAAGTATATGACATTCTATTTTTTTTTTATATTCTCTATATCTATAGATATGACACTTAGGTTTATTTTTTTTAAATTGTATGAGTGATTTTTCTATCCACTGTATTATCTTTTCTAAGAATTTACACTTAAATTCATTTATTAAGTATAATATACAGGTTTTTGTTATTAATTTTCTTATTATTGTCAATTCCCCCCCACTTTTTTTTTTCACTTAACGTTTGTTTTGTTTTCTAAATTATTTGGTTGGAATGCCTAAGTCATTTATTTTATTTTGTGTTGTCAATAAAAGGAGTTTAAAACTCTAGTTATAATAATTTGGTTACAGCCCATGTATTTTGGGCTTCCCTGGAGACTCAGCTGGTAAAGAACCCACCTGCAATGCAGGAGACCTGGGTTGGGTTCCTAGGGAGGGAAGATCCCCTGGAGAAGGGAAAGGCTACCCACTCCAGTATTCTGGCCTGGAAAATTCCACGGAATGTATAGGCCATAGGTCACAAAGTGTCAGACATGACTGAGCGACATTAACTTGCATGTATTTTGAGATGTGCTGTATTCATTATCATTTTTTTCAGAAATTTTTAAAAGTTTAAATTTCTTCTTTGAACAAGAAGTTATTTAGAAAAAGAAATAAAAATCACTTCAGTTTATACTTCACTTGACTATTATTATTTGCAATATTTATTCTTCTGTTGTTTTTCATTCTATCGGCAATGAGTACTTTAAAATTTTTCTTTTAATCAAAGTGTAGTCAATTTACAATGTTTCAGGTATACAGCAAAGTGGTGCAATTATACATATATCTATTATTTTTCATATTCTTTTCCATTTTAGAGTATTATAAGATACTGAATACGGTTCCCTGTATTATTGAGTAGTTCCTTATTGTTTATCTGTTGTATATATAATAGTGTATATCTGTTCATCCCAAATTGCCTATAGAGGGGATTGCTCGATCATATGGTAACTATTTTTAGCTTTTTAAGGAAGCTCCATGCTGTTCTCCATTGTGACTGCAGAAGTGTACATTCCCACCAACAGTGTAGAAGGGTTCCCTTTTCTCCACACCCTCTCCTAGCATTTATTATTTGCAGTCTTTTTACTGATGGCCTTTCTGACCTCAGTGTAGTTTTGATTTGCATTTCTCTTTTCATTCCAAACCCAAAGAAAGGCAATGCCAAAGACTGCTCAAACTACCACACAATTGCACTCGTCTCACATGCTAGCAAAGTAATGCTCAAAATTCTCCAAGCCAGGCTTCAACAGAATGTGAACTGTGAAGTTCCAGATGTTCAAGCTGGATTTAGAAAAGGCAGAGGAATCAGATCAAATTGCCAACATCTGCTGGATCATCGAAAAAGCAAGAGAGTTCCAGAAAAACATCTACTTCTGCTTTATTGACTATGCCAAAGCCTTTGACTGTGTGGATCACAACAAACTGTGGAAAATTCTTCAAGAGATGGGAACACCAGACCACCTGACCTGCCTTCTGAGAAATCTGTATGCAGGTCAGGAAGCAACAGTTAGAACTGGACATGGAACAAAAGACTGGTTCCAAATTTGGAAAGAAGTACATCAAGGCTGTATATTGTCACCCTGCTTATTTAACTTCTATGCAGAGTACATCATGAAAAATGCTGGACTGGATGAAGCACAAGCTGGAACCAAGATTGCCAGGAGAAATATCAATAACCTCAGATATGCAGATGACACTACCCTTATAGCAGAAAGCAAAGAAGTAAAGAGCCTCTTGATGAAAGTGAACGAGGAGAGTGAAAAAGTTGGCTTAAAACTCAACATTCAGAAAAATTGAGATCATGGCATCTGGTCGCATCACTTCATGGCAAATAGATGGGGAAACAGTAGAAACAGTGAGAGACTGTTTTTTTGGGCTCCAAAATCACTGCAGATGGTGACTACAGCCATCAGATTAAAAGACGCTTGCTCCTTGGAAGGAAAGTTATGACCAACCTAGACAGCATATTAAAAAGCAGAGACATTACTTTGCCAACAAAGGTCCATCTCGTCAAGGCTATAGTTTTCCTAGTAGTCAGGTATGGATGTGAGAGTTGGACTATAGAGAAAGCTGAGCACCAAAGAAGTGATGCTTTTGAACTGTGGTGTTGGAGAAGACTCTTGAAAGTCCCTTAGAGAGCAAGGAGATCGAACCAGTCCATCCTAAAGGAGATCAATCCTGAATATTCATTGGAAGGACTGATGCTGAAGATGAAGCTCCAATACTTTGGCCATCTGATGCAAAGAGCTGACTCATTTGAAAAGACCCTGATGCTGGGAAAGATTGAAGGCAGGAGGAGGAGGGGATGACGGAGGATGAGATAGTTGGATGGCATCACCGACTCAATGGACATGAGTTTGAATAAACTCCGGAAGTTGGTGATGGACAGGGAGGCCTGGTGTGCTGCAGTCCATGAGGTCGCAAAGAGTCGGACACGACCGAGCGACTGAACTGAACTAGTGACGCTGAGCATCCCTGTGTCGGGGTGAGCCTGCCACAGGAATGTGTAGCTGGGAAATTCCACAGCACTGTTCAGTTTCTGTCTGTTTTCAGTTGCCTCTCAGCTATGGTTTAGTGATGGAGGACTTGCATTGCAAAATCTCCTTTTCTCCTGTTAGCCCTGACTGCCCCAATCCATGCCTCAGTGAAAGGGTTTTGGGGCAGTCGGCTAGCACTCTTCTGTATTTCTACATTCCACAGCTGCCTGAAAGAGGGACTGAGATTAGACTCTTAGATATGTCCTTTAATGTGGATTTATCTGCATTTTATCCAGAAATTCCTCAAAACTTCTGTTTCTCAGCTGTCACTATTCTCTAGTACTTTAGTGCTCATGTAGGATATTTGCACTTTTCTTTTTTGTTTTTAATTATTTCAGTCATTTAATGGGAAAAGGGCTTGATGTCTGGTGTTATGTAACCATTTCTCTCTCCAAGTTCTCCAGTCTAATTTTGAACATGATGAAAATTAGTTCCTTAAATGAATTTAATATTGGATGCTGCTTTCAAGGAAATTCAGAATAGAAAGCAATCTTTCAAGAAGAGAGAATAAATTATCAGCTGGTCTCACAAGGATAAATATAAGCCAAGTTTTTTGGAGTAATTTTTTCTTTTTTTTTTTTAACATTTCCAATTCAAGTTGAATTCTTTAGATGAAAGCAAAGAGCTAAAATTTTTAACTGACAAGAATCCTAAGCATTCACTGATATGAATCTATAAGCTCATTGGAAATTTTCCATAAATTTTGCTAGGACGTTAAGACTAAGTTGTTTCTTAAGATCCTCAACGGGATCTCAAAATTTAGGAACTAGTGCTGTAAATATCTAAGAAAATTAAGTCAAAAATGTACCATCTTATGAGTTTCTAGTTTTGCTACATAAAAAGAGAGTGAAGATATGTAACTGGGGTGCAGAAAACTAGATTTGCTACATTCGGAGTGTATCTAGAATTAATACTAGATTTTAACACAGTCCTGATTGCATGGTTTTTGAGTATGCTGGAGAGGAAGAAGCAGAGAGTTTTAAAAGACAAGTGGAGAGCACAGTCAGTTTGTTCTGGCCGTGACATCAGGCTCAGTGTCTATATTAAGGCAGCATAAGAGGGAACTGAAATGATTGGTCATGATGGCAATTCTGCAGGTCTGTGGTTTCTGAGGGGAGCCCAGCTGTTTTTTTCTGCTGTGGAAGGCACTATAAATACCCTCATTTTGTTGTTAGGTGTTAGCAGGATGAGAAAGCTCCCACTTTATCAGAATATTTTCATGTCTATTTTTGGTTTGGTGGGAATGGGTAGAACAATTTTCAGCAAAATTTGAACAAATCGTTGGATCTGTGAACAATCCAAACTGGCCAGCATTGAGCTGGACTCCCCAACATCTTTCTCTGAATTACATTTTGAGTACTCTGAGGAATCAAGTTCCCAAATTGGGAAACCAGTTTTCTCATTCATTTTTAACATCTAATTTTTTTTTTTTTTTTTTTGCCATTAAGTGTAAGGGACATGGAAACTTGATTACTCTAATGTGCAGGAAGTTAAAGTTTATTAGGCATCTTTATTTAACCATTTATCCTTCTATATTTCTTGCATCTTTTCCAATCATAGAAAAGATGCTGAGCAAGCTCCATTTTGTTTAGTAGCTTGTAGGATGAAGATGAGTAAAATAGTGTGTAAAGGCTGAGTAGTGGTGAGTAGATGGTGTTTCCAATTAATCTCAATGTTTGGAATTAATTTAGCATTAATTCTATTCTTTGGTATCTTCCTGTTTTTTTGACATAGTGACCTGCCATAACAAAGAGGAAACAGCAGGAAACTTGGTGCCAATTAAAACCAGCCTCCTTCCACCAGAGAAGTGAACTGTCAGCAAATGTAATCTCAAATTCAAATAGTGATAAGTGTTTCAGATGAAACCGAATAAAAGGACAAAGCTATTAAATTTCAACATCTACTGGGGAACAATTAAAATGCATGCCAGTTTAATTAAATTTGGTATTTAATATGTTACAACTTGCACAACAGAAATCCAAATAGATGCCTAATGCATGGTGTGTATGTTTGGGTGGAGGCCGCTTTCAGCAGAACTGAATGCACTGGGATGAATGTCTGGATAATATTGTTTATACATTCACCTTTGGCATTCATTCCAGCTCTGAGAATGGCAGTGTTTGAAGGCTGAATTTGTTCTAGGCTAAGTCAAGCATAATAACAGATTTTTGGATCAAAATAAGTCTTCAGCCTTATTTGTGAGGAAAGTTGAAATATCTGTCCTTACCCTAGCAGAGATTCTCGAGATGATCCCGGATACAGAACTCATTGCCTTTAGATCTTTATATTAAGTATTCTGCTGGACTGACTTTCAGGTTTAGAGATCTAAATCCTTGGATACAGGTTCATACCTGACATAACGCACTTCCAACTTTCTTGTAACTAAAATAGGATACATGCCAGGTTGGTGTGTCCCAACGGAAATAGGACAGAAATTTAACAGCAGATTTCTCAGATATGTTTTTGTGTTTCTTAATGGAATTAAATACATGATTTTGCTTTTCTACAGTGAAGATATTTTATTGATAAAAGATGTCTAAGAAAATTGAGAAATCTTAAACTTGTAGCTATGCAATTACTATTTTAAACAGATATAGAAAACTAAAGTTTATATCTAATCATCTGGGAATACTAACATGCTAATATTTTCCTCATGTGGTTGTCATAAGATATTTAGTTATAGCTATTTTACAGACATTTCAGGTTTGTTTGTTGTTTATAGTGGAGCTAGTGGTAAAGAATGTGCCTGCCAATTCAGGAGACTTAAGAGACGCAGGTTCAATGCCTGGGTTGGGACGATCCTGTGGAGAAGGAAATGGCAACCTACTCCAGTATTCTTGCCTGCAGTATCCCATGGACAGAGGAGCCTGGTGGGCTACAGTCCACAGGGTCACAAAGAGTCAGACACAGCTAGGCAACTGAGCATACACATATACGTACCATCTAGAATAATTGTATCTCTTCTATTTTTCTTTCAGTGAATAGTCACTTTTTGAGTGCCTTTTGCATATATTGCTAGGCTTTCAGGTTGGGAGGGAAGGTAGATAAGACCTGGAATTTGCCCCTCAGGAGTCCAAAGCTGAGTCAAAGATGGACAAACCTTGTTAGTGATAACCAGGGCAGTCACTAAGGGAATTTAGAAATCCCTGTGTGAAGTCCTTGCCTTTTAATCCTGTGGGCTAAAAACTAAACAAATCATGTATATTATAGTCAAAGTAGTTTTTTTGAGGATTTATTTTGTGTGTATGGGACCTGGGTTAAATATGTATGGCAAGAGATTTTAAACTTATTTTCCTCAATCGCTAATTCACTAACCAGGTGTTATTTTTTCCAGATAGTGTCTTATCTATACCTGCCTGTACCTTTTCTCTTTACCAAATACTTTGTGTTCTAGTTTTTAATGCACTTATTCACTAAAATAAATATCTATGTTAAAATGCTGAATTTTAAATCTTAAGATTTTCATAGACCAGTAGAAGAGAAAATATGTATACCCAATCATTCATTCAACAGATATTGAGTATTTTCTGCCAGGTATTGGATTAAGTATTGTGATTATGACTATGAAACCAGTAGACAGCTTCTTCTTTGCAAGAAGCTTAAACCTGGTAGAGGATGCAGACAGGGAAATTGGCAGATACAGTATAGTGTGTCAAGTGCTATGTTGAAGAAAAATACAGCAGTGCATCTGAGAATACAATGGTGTTCTTATACCATTCTAGTGACCGTGTAACCCTTGGAAAGTCAGTTTCCTAGAGGAAGTGCTGTCTACGTCAAGATCTGAATAGAATAAATGAGAGTTAATTTGTCCAGAATGGGAAGGGTGAAGAAGAAAGAGATGGTGAAGATTTGTACAGTGAAGCGAACAAGACCACATGTGCAAAGACACAAGAAACAGGGAGAATCTTCTGAGTTAAAGAAACTGTAAATTATAAACACATCAGTAGGAGACTGGGGCACTGAAGGTCAGAGAAAGGTTTGGAGAGGTCACTGGTAGATCCTGATAGCTTTAGGGTCATATTAAGGGGATTAAGGACTATCAAGGCTAAGAGAATCTACTGTGATGATGGGAGTAAGTGGACAAGCAAGCGTGTTCGGCCCTGGGCTTTGGTATAGAGAACAGGTACAAGATGAGGAAGACCAGAGGCAAGAAGACCATTTAATGGTCTATTGTAGTAATCCAGGAATGAGATGGTGACAGTAAGACCATGATAGCAAGAATGAGGATGTGGACATTTTATGGATTCCAGATACAATGAGAAGGTAGAGCCAGTAATACTTGCTTTTGATGGGATGTTTGTAAGAGAAAAGAAAGAATTAAACATCCAAAATTTCTTCTTGAGTAGCTTTTGTTCAGTCACTCAGTTGTGTCCAACTCTTTGCAACCCATGGACTGCAGCATGCCAGCCTTCCCTGTACTTCACCATCTCCCAGACCTTGGTCAGACACGTGTCCATTGAGTTGGGGATGCCATCCAGCCATCTCATCCTCTGTCATCCCCTTCTCCTCCTGCCTTCAATCTTTCCCAGCATCAGGGTCTTTTCTAATGATTTGGCTCTTTGCATCAGCTGGCCAAAGTATTGGAGCTTCACCTTCAGCATCAGTCCTTCCAATGAATATTCAGGACTTATTTCCTTTACGGTGGACTGGTTGGATCTCCTTGCAGTCCAAGGGACTTTCAAGAGTCTTCGCCAACACCACAGTTCAAAAGCATCAATTCTTTGGCGCTCAGCCTTCTTTATGGTCCAATTCTCACATCCATACATGACTACTGGAAAAATCATAGCTTTGACTAGATGGACCTTGGTTGGCAAAGTAATGTCTCTGTTCTTTAATATGCTGTCTAGGTTTGTTATAGCTTTTCTTCCAAGTGACAAGCATCTTTTAATTTCATGGCTGCAGTCACCATCCACAGTGATTTTGGAGCCAAGAAAATAAAGTCTGTCACAGTTTCCATTGTTTCCCCATCTATTTGCCATGAAGGGATAGGACTGGATGCCATGATCTTTGGTTTTTGAATGTTGAGTTTTAAACCAACTTTTTCACTCTCCTCTTTCACCTCCATTAAGAGGCTCTTTAGTTCCTCTTTGCTTTCTGCCATAAGGGTAGTGTCATCTGCATATCTGAGGTTATTGATATTTCTCCCAGCAATCTTGATTCCAGCTTGTGCTTCATCCAGCCCGGCATTTTGCATGATGTACTCTGCATGTAAGTTTAAAAAGCGGGGTGACAATATATAGCCTTGAGGTCCTCCTTTCCTAATTTTGAACCAGTCCATTTTTCCAAGTCTGGTTCTAACTGTTACTTCTTCACCTGCATACAGATTTCTCAGGAGGCAGGTAAAGTGGTCTGGTATTCCCATCTCTTTAAGAATTTTCCACAGCTTTTTGTGATCTACACAGTAAAAGGCTTTAGCATAGTCAATGAAACAGAAGTAGATGTTTTTCTGGAATTCTTTTACTTTTTCTGTGATCCAATGGATGTTGGCAATTTGATGTCTGGTTCCTTTGCCTTTTCTAAATCCAGTCTGAGCATATGAAAGTTCTCGGTTCATGTACTGTTGAAGCCTAGCTTGGAGAACTTTGAGCATTACTTTGCTGGCCTGTGAAATGAGTGCAGTTGTGTGGTACTTTGAACATTCTTTGGGATTGCCCTAAAGAATGCCCATTTAAGTAACTGGGTAGATAGATGATATTACCAGTGATAGGAATACACAAGAGAGGATAAGTTTGGAGCAAAAGACAATGGATTCAGTTTGGGGTATGTAGATAATGAGGAGACAGTTGTAAATTCAAATTGTCAACTCTGCTGAGGACTAGAAGTAGAGATCTGAGGTTGGTCTGCAACTTGAGAGCTTGGGTATTAAATAGGTCACCCAGGAAATGGTTATGTTTCCGTCTTTCTGGCCATCTCTTGGGTTACCTTGCTCTCTTTTCTTTCTCATTAAGATCTCTAAACTCTAAAGATTTCTCAGCCCCCATTTTAGAACATCGTCTTTAACAGTGCTGTCTCTGAAGGTAATCTCATGGAGTTCTGTGGCTTTAAATACCATTGATAGGTTGACACAGCTCAAAGTCAACTCCAGCTTAGACTGCTTACTTAGTTCTTAACTTTTATACCCAACTCCCTGCCTAGTATACCCATCTGAATGATAATATGCATTTCAAACTTACCTTGTACAAGACCTAACTCATAATTTCCCATTACTCTTGTTACTGGCATTCACCTCTCTCTGTAAATGGCACCATTATCAATCTTGTGACTCAGGATAAAACTCTACGCATATCCCGGTTTCTTCTTCCCTTTCATGCAGCACCACATCCAATCTATTACCAAGTAGTTTTGTTTCTGCCTCCAAAATGCATCCAAATTCATTCATTTCTCTGTATTTTCCCTGCTGTCATCCTAGTCCAGGATATTATATGCTTTCTTTTGGATTACTGCAGTCTCCCATCTTGATGTATCTGCTTTTAATGCGTTCAGTTCATCCTTCACAAACTACCCAGGGCAATCTTTTCAAAGTCCAAATTAGAGTATGCAACTGTTCTACATAAAATGCTCAGATGGCTTCCCATTGGATTTAAATAGTAATCTAGGTGCACAGTGATAGACTATTTTGGGGGGTTCCAAAATCACTGAGGATGGTGACTGCAGCCATGAAATTAAAGATGCTTGTTCCTTGGAAGAAAAGTTATAACTAACCTAGACAGCATAGTAAGAAGCTTTACTTTGCCGACAAAGGTCCATATAGTCAAAGCTGTGGTTTTTCCAGTGGTCATGTATAGATGTGAGAGTTGGACCATGAAAAAAGCTGAAAGTGAAAGTGAAGCTGCTTAGTCGTGTCCGACTCTTTGCGACCCCATGGACTGTAGCCTACCAGGCTCCTCCATTCATGGGATTCTCCAGGCAAGAGTACTGGAGTGGGTTGCCATTTCCTTCTCCAGGGGATCTTCCCAACCCAGGGATCGAACCCAGGTCTCCCGCATTGCAGGCAGACGCTTTAACCTCTGAGCCACCAGGGAAGAAGGCTGAGTGCCAAAGAATTGATGCTTTCAAATTGTGGTGCTAGAGAAGACTTGAGAGTCCCTTGGACTGCATGGAGATCAAACCAGTTAATCCTGAAGGAAATCAACACTGAATACTTATTGGCAGGACTGATGCTGAAACTGAAGCTCCAGTAATTTGGCCACCTGATGCAAAGAGATGACTCATTGGAAAAGACTCTGATGCTGGGAAAGATCAAAGGCAAAACGAGAAGGGTATGGTAGAGGATGAGATGGTTAGATAGCATCACGAATTCAATGGATATGAGTTTGAGCAAACTCAGGGATATAGGGAGGGCCCGGGAAGCCTGGCATGCTGTATTCCATGGGTTTGCAAAGAGTTGGACATGACTTAATAACTGAGAAACAACAACATCTAGGTGCCTCACCCCTGCCTGGCCTATATATATCTCTGAAAAGTGAAAGTGAAGTTGCTCAGTCATGTCCAACTCTTTGTGACCCTATGGACTGTACAGTCCGTGGAATTCTCCAGGCCAGAATACTGGAGTGGAGAGCCTTTCCCTTCTCCAGCAGATCTTCCCAACCTAGGGATTGAACCTAGGTCTCCTGCATTGCAGATGGATTCTTTACCAGCTGAGCCACCAGGGATGCCCAAGAATACTGGAGTGGGTAGCCTATCCCTTCTCCAGCAGATCTTCTCAATCCAGGAATCAAATTAGGGTCTCCTGTCTTGCAGGCAGCTTCTTTCCCACCTGAGCTACTGGGGAAGCCCAACTTTATCTTGAAACCTCTCTCTCTCGTGCTTACTGAGAACCACCCAAACCAGTTTCTCTGTTCCTCAGATAAGCCAAGCTCATTTATGCTTCACCGCTTTTGTACTTTCTGTTCCTTCCGACTGGAACATTCTTCCCCCAACTTTTCCTACCACTGGCTTTTTCGTTCAGCTCAGATAGATGTCAGCAACTAAAGAGCCTTTTCCATAACTTCTCTGTTGAATAGTTCTGTTTTAATCCCTCTCTATCCCATCATTCAGATATATTTCCTTCAAAACACTTAACAGTCTGCAGTTGTTTTGTTTACTTGCTTGTCTAAATAAACTTCACTAATGAAATCTAAGATTATCTTGTTTGTCCTTACAGCCCTAGAATTCAGAGCAATACCTTGATTATACATCCCTGTTAAATAGAATGAGTAAATAGATGAATGAACGTTGAAGAAGTTGTAGACTGGAACCCCAAGAACGCTGGCATTTAATGAATAAACAGAGGAGGAGGAGCTTGGTAGGACAGTGAGAAGGAGCAGTGAGATATAGGCAACAGCTGAGTCAAGGTGTTACTGAAGTGAGAGTATCCCAGTACAAGTCTAAAGGAAAAGAGAGTTCAGAAAAGGGCAACCCTTCTGTTTGGACAGGAACAGGAAAGGCTGTATGGAGGAAGTAAATTTTTATTGCACCTTGGCAGATAGGTAGGGAAATCTTGTAGGAAGGAAGGGATGGAGGCAGAGAAGCAGAATATACATGCCTTGGTAGGGAACAGAAAGTCATCCCATTAATGTTTCATATACCTTAGCTAACAGTTAGTAACCCTTCTAGTGTTAGTGTTGACACTAGACTAGGAGACAGAGGCTCCATCAGAGTTACACAGTAAGTGGAAGAATGAAGACTGGAATGCAGAGCTACCTGACTGCAAGTCCACTTTTCTTTGTTCTGACTTGTCATTGAGATTCTCTATAAATATCTCATATCTACCCTGTAAATAACAGTATGCCAGTGATGGAATGAGGTGTGAATGAGCAGGTGGCAGTCAACACAGATACCCTTAACTTTGATTATTCCCATTATAGTATCAAGAAAACTTGAGGCTGAGGAAAAAAATAACTATTCTCATTGTAGCATTTTCATTGTCCCTCAAATAGAAAATTTTAAATATTTGAACCATGCAGTTTTTATCTTGTCAGATGGTTGACAAGTCCTGTTTACGCATAATGGTGAGCACCTCTTCTTTATCCCTTTATTGTTCTACTTTGCAAAATGATCTGTACTGATCATTTGAAGCCCATTTGAGATTGAGAGGGACAGCAGACTTTCCAAAGATCATATTTAATCACCAAACACTATTAAATGACTAAGCTTATAACAGGGCTTCCCTTGTGGCTTAGATGGTAAAGCGTCTGCCTACACTGCGGGAGACCTGGGTTCGAGCCCTGGGTCAGGAAGATCCTCTGGAGAAGGAAATGGCACCCCACTCCAGTATTCTTGCCTGGAAAATCCCATGGACGGAGGAGCCCGGTAGGCTCAGTCCATGAGATCACAAAGAGTCGGACACGACTGAGCAACTTCACTACACTATAACATTTTCAACTGTTGAATTATTTTTCTTGTGTATTCAAAACCAACTGATTATAAAGATTGGCAACTTGGAATAGAATTTTGTAGTGAATTGTTTATATGTGCCTGTATTTGTAGGTGCACACGGACACACACACACACCCTTGTATTTTGGTATTTATTTTTTCAGTTTTGAGATATAATTGACACATAACATTGTATAAATTCAAGGTCCACAACAGTGGACCTTAAATTGGATTTTATATATGTAGTTATTGAAAAATGATCACCATGAATAGTTCAGTTAATATCCATCACCTCACATAGATATTTTTGTCTTGTGATGAGAACTCATAAAGTCTACCTCTTAGAAACTTTCAGATCTACAATACAGTATTGTTAACTCTATACCTGTAAGTTTGTACCTTTTGCTCACCCTCACGCATTTTGCCATTATCACCTCTGGTAACTATCAGTCTATCCTCTGTTAAGTATGAGTTCGTTTGAGATCATGTGGTATTTGTCTTTCTCTGCCTAACTTATGTCACTTAGAATAATACCCTCAGGGTCCATCCATATTGTTGCAAATAGCAGGATTTCCTTTTTTTGTATGGCCAAATAATATTCAACTTTATATATAATAATTGCACATTTCTTTATCCATTTATCCATTAACATATACTTGGGTTATTTCCATGCCTTGACTATTGTAAATAATGTTGCTGTGAACATGGGCATGCAGGTATTTCTTCAACATAGTGCTTTTATTTACTTTGGATGTAAACCCAGAAGCAGAATTTCTGGATCATATGGTAGTTCTATTTTTAATTTTTTGAGGATCCACCATAGTTTTCTGTAGCTGCTGCACCAGTTTACAGTCCTACACACAGTGTACAAGTGTTCCATTTTCTCCACTTTCTCACCAGAATTTGTTATCTCTTGTTGTGTTGATGATAGCTGTTCTAAAAGCCATGAAGTCACATATCTCACTGTGGTTTTAATTTGCATTTCTCTAATATTGAGCACCTTTGATAGACCTGTTGGCCATACCTATATCTTCTTAGTATAAATGTCTGTTCAGGTTCTTTGCTCAAATAATTGAATTATTTGAGGTTTTTGCTATTGTATGAATTTTTTATATACATTGGATATTAACTTGTTTTCAGTTACTTGATTTGCAGTTTTTTTCCACAGTGCATAGTTGTCCTTACATTTTGTTGACTGTTTCTTTTGCTTTGCAGAAACATTTTAGTTTGATGTAGACCCATTTGTTCACCTTATATTTTGTTGCTTGTGCTTTAGGTATCCTATCCAGAAAATTTTTGTGACCCTATGGACTGTTGCCTGCCACGCTCCTATGTCCATGGAATTCTCCAGGCAAGAATACTGGGGTGGGTTACCGTTCCCTTCTCCAGAAGATCTTCCTGATCCAGGGATTGAACCAGGGTCTCCTTCACTGCAGGCAGACTCCTTTCTATCTGAGCCATCAAGGAAACCCAGAAAATCTTTAGCAAGATCTATGTTAAGGAGCTTTTTTCCCTATGTTTTCTTCTAGGAGTTTTATTATTTCAGCTCTTAAGTCTTTAATAAATTTTGAGTTAATTTCTGTGAATGGTAGAAGTTAAGAATCATTCTTTTGCCTGTGAATATTCAGTTTCCCCAGGCTTCTCTAATGGCTCTGTGGTAAAAAAAAAATCTGCCAGTACAGCAGATGTGGGTTCAATCCCTGGATTGGAAAGATCCCCTGAAGAAGGAAATGGCAACCCATTCCAGGATTCTTGCTTTTGATGCTATTATTGTAAATGGAATAAGTTTCTTATTTCTTTTTCAGCTAATTCATTGCAAATGTGTAAAAGCACTACTGCTTTTTGTAGTGTTTCGTATCCCACAACTTTGCAGAAGTTGTTGATTAGGGATGGTGTTTTAGTAGAGTCTTTAAGATTTTCTACATATAAAATCATGTTATCTGAAAACAGAGAAATTTTGCTTTTTCCTTTCCGGTTCTGATGCCTTTTATTTCTTTTTCTTGCCAGATTCCTCTGGCTAGGACTTCCACTACCATGTTGAATACAGGTGGTGAGAGTAGGTACCCTTTTCTTGTTCCTGATCACAGAGGAAACTTTTTCAAAGTTTTAATATTCAGTATCATAAATGGTCTTTATTATGTTGAGGTACATTCACTCTACTTAGTTTGTTGAAAGTCTTTTTTTTTAAATCACGGATCTTGAATTTTGTCCTGCTATTTCTGCATCTGTTCAGATGATGTGATTTTTATCTTTCATCTTATTAATGTGATGTGCCACTTTTCTTGATTGGGGTATGTTGAACTATCCTTTCATTTCAGGAATGAATCCCATGTGATCATGGTGTGTGATTCCTTTAATGCGTTGCTGAATTCGATTTACTAGTATTTTGCTGAGAGGTTTTGCACCTGTATGCATTAGGGATATTGGGCTGCAGTTTTCTTGTAGTATCCTTCCTTTAATATTTTGTTGAGTTCAATTCGCTAGTATTTTGTTTGGAGTGTTTGCATCTATATTCATTAGGGATATTGGCCTGCAGTTTTCTGGTGGTGTCCTTATCTCGCTTTAGTATTAGGGTAATGCCAGCCTCATCTGGGAGTGTTCCCTTCTATTCCCAGGAGGAGTTTGAGGAGGATTGGCATTAACTTTTCTTTAAATGTTTATTAAAATACACCAGTGAAGCCATCTTGTCCTGAGTCATTCTTTCTTGGGAGGTTTTTTGATTATTGATTCAATCTCCCTACTCATTATTGTTTAGATTTTCTATTCCTTTATGATTTAATCTTGGTAGTTTGTATGTTTCTAGGAGTTTATCCATTAATTTTAGGGTGTCCAAGTTTGTTGGCCTATAGTTTTTCAAAGTAGTCTCTTATGATCCTTTGTGTATCTATGGTATCAGTTGTAATATCTCTTTTTAAAATCTGAGTCCTATCTATTTTTCTTGTCCAGCTAAAAGTTTGTAAAATTTGTTTATCTTTTCAAAGAGCCAACTCTTAGTTTGTAAATCTTTTCTGTTGTTTTTCCGATTTTATTTCTTCTCTAATCTTTATTAGTTCCTTCCTTCGGCTTTGAGTTTAGTTTACAAGCCTGTATTTTAAGCTAGAGTCAAATTATTCATTTGTGCACACTAAATGAAAGTTAAGATCCCCTAGATTTTGGAAATTGAAATTGTGAAGGCTGTCTATATTTTCTCGTGTTGTTCTATAGATACATAAAAAGTTGTATTCATGTTATTGACCTCAATTTTATTAAACTTTTCATTATTTAAAAAAATGCATTCATTCTCCACCACACCCTTCTCCCACCAAAAGACTCCATGGAAGTTTATTTTGCAAATGTATCTGCTTTTTTGTTTTCTTTTTAACTACATCAAGTCTGAGTTTAATTCTTGACTCAACTCATCAACCCTTCTGAGATGAAACTATACAGCTGCACTATGAAACAGCCTACAGTGGCTATTTTTAGGACTAGAACTCAACACTTTTGCTGAAATGTGACAGTACACTTACTTGATTATCATGATTATAAAGGTAGACTTTAGGGAGATTGTAGTGGGCTTCCCATGTGGCTCAGCTATTAAAGAATCCGCCTACAATATGGGAGACCTGGGCTCCATCCTTGGGTTGGGAAGATCCCCTGGAGAAGGAAAAGGCTACCCGCTCCAGTACTCTGGCCTGGAGAATTCCATGGAGGAGTCCATGGGATCACAAAGAGTCGGATACGACTGTGCGGCTTTCACTTTCAGCTCTTCAAGTCTACTCAGAAGCAGTAAAGTCAGAAGAAGCATACTAAAATTTTTAAGCCAGTTTTAATCAAGTTGAGTGATTGTGCATCAAAGCTTATAGTAATCATCACAAATAACCTTACTCAAAATGACACCCTAATTGCTATCACATCTATGCCCTTCTCATTTCAAGGTTTTATGTTATCTTTGCTTGACCAAATAGATTTCTTGTTATTTTAAGATCTCTGTTTCAAGTCTCCTTTCTATAAATTACCTGAAGCATTTCCCTTTACTCGATGCTTTTATTTCATTGCAACTGAAGATATCCTAAAAATTCTTAAGAGCTTCTACAAAAATCATCTCCAGTATAATGTATGTTCTGTGATTCTGTGTTTGTATTAGCCTGATAGCATTTATCTTCTTTTCTAATTAGCATTTATCTTCTTTTCTAATTGTATTTATTTATTTTTGTCTGTGCCATGTGGCTTTCAGGATCTTAGTTCCCTGACCAGGCGATCAAACCCTGGCCCCTGGGAGTGAAAGTGCCAAGTCCCAAGCACTGTACCACCAGGGAATTCCTTCATTGATTTTCTTAAAACTCTGTGATGCACCTCTAAGTTAGGTATAAGTTTCCTGAGAGCACTATGACAGTCATCATTGTGATTCTCATGGTATCTAGCATAGTACTCAGCTCACATGCTTAATAAATGGTAAGCTGAACTACAGATTTGAAAGTGTATGTTAGAAAATATACCATGAAAGTTTATCATGTATAATAATATAGATATAATGCTTGCTTTTACAGAAAATGCCACATGAGACTTTTTAATAAAAATCAAATATTCTTCAAGTAAGTAGCATTTAAACTGAAAAGAATGGGTTATTTCAGTTTCTTTCTGTAGTAACATCTTATGATCACTTAGCAGATCATGAAATATATGTTCAAGAAAATTAATGAAAAGAGCTTTTTAAACCTTGTGAGTCTTGACTTATATTTATTACCCAGAAGCTGAATTCTTATTCTGCATATTATAATTTCAATTATTTAAAGCTTAAATTAGCTTGGAGGTATTTAAAATCTTTGATTGGTAACTCTGTGGCAGTCTTCCAAAGTTGGAAATGTCGGAGTGGGTTCTGAGGAAAGATTTAGAGTTTTGAAAGTATTATGAATGAAAAAGCAGAAAGGAATACAGCATTTCCCCAGTATTGCTTCAATAATGCCATTTTAAGCATCATCTCAAAGCATTAACGATAGTTAAGATGAGATCAGTCAGTTTTCTTTTTTTTCTTGGCTGCAATGATTTCACCATCTCTTCAAGCTGCCTCTTGCCACAAAGAGAACATTTAAACATGGGAATTTGCCTTGAATTGTAAGAAACTGAAAGGGGACCAGAATGCCAACTCAGTTCTGGGATTATACCCCATAACCTCTTTTAGCAGTTGCAGAATTTTTATGCAGTACCATAAATGGGTGGCCTGAGGAACATTTTAACTGTAAGTCAGTACCTTTGAATAGAAAAGTCTGACAATTTAGAGTTCTGTTTTCTCCATCTGTGACTAAAGAAATTTTCCCATTAGGAGACACACCATAGTTTCCTTCTACCTGTTGTTTTCCCCTCAAATAAAATTAATTTTGCTTCAGAGTATTTTATGATCTGTCCATAGGGTCACAAAAGAGTTGGACACAACTCAGCAACTAAAACAAAAAACAAAATTTTATGATCTTATTGCTCACCATGGGTTTAGAAGACTGTGTAAAACATTTCCACACTTTGATTACTGGAGTTAGTGGGCTTGGAGTTTGGTTAGAATTTCTTGGGGAGATGAAAGAGGACAAGTAGAGTAGAAATAAATATTTTTAAAGCCAAAGACTAATAATGCAAATGAGTGTTTGTTTCCAATATGTTTATTTCTCTATAATTCTTTGCAATAGGTAAGGGAAAGGAAAGTTGAAAGGAAATACTGTTTTGAATTTTAATAAAGTTTTTTCATGGAAATGTTGGTACTTCTGCTTCCTACATTTCTGTAACCTTTATGAATTAATCTGGGATGTTCTTTTTCTTCATCTTAATTCAGTGACGGTACCATTTTATAAGATGACAGTTAAAGTCTGAGTGTGTATACCCACTGAGAGATGGAAAGAAAGGGGTGCAAGGGAAAGCTACAACTTTTAGAGAGCTGGTGATATTTTACATGTACATTATTTCAGATTTATGTTGCATATAAGTGCATGCTAAGTCCATCTCTTTGCAACTCTATGGATAGTAGCCTGCCAAGCTCCTCAGTCCACAGTATTCTCCATGAAAGAATACTGGAGAAGGTTGCCATGTGGATTCTTTACCACTAGCGCCAAAGGAAGCCATATGTTGCATATACCATATTCAAATATAACTGAAGTGTAAACATGACAATTTGATAAAAGACAGAAAAATGTATGACATTGTCTATTATATTTTTTTCTCTAGAAAATTCTGTTTTCTATGAAAATGCCATGAACTTGTGTTATTCACTGATTTATTAATTTGAAATGATTTTCAAACAAAAGCTGATTCATTTTTAGTGAATTTAGTTATAGTCATGATAACAGATGTAGGTATGTTTGTTGTGCAGATCACTAGCCAAATCAACCTCTAACGCATCCTTTGGTGTGACCTGTGAATCTGTCAGTTCAGTTCAGCTCAGTTCAGTCCAGTCACTCAGTAGTGTCCAGCTCTTTGCGACTCCATGAACCGCAGCACACCAGGCCTCCCTGTCCATCACCAACTCCTGGAGTCCACCCAGACCCATGTCCATTGAGTCGGTGATGCCATCCAGCCATCTCATCCTCTGTCGTCCCCTTCTCCTCCTGCCCTCAGTCTTTCCCAGCTATCCCCCAAATAATGCTGTCGTTGTATGGAAATTACTTTGTAGGTAATTAAGTCTTGTTATGAATATTCAGATGATATTAATATTCAGATGATATTTTTAACACAGACATAGTCAAAGTATATTTTTAGTTTTTCTCAGTGTTTAGATTTAGTGAGTTTATAATCCTTTTTTTTTTGCCTTTTTCTTATCCTTTCCACATATGCTCTGTGAAGATTTACATTAGCGCAATGCTACATTAAAAGAACAGTCACCCAGATTACACCCTGAGAGCCGCCTTTCTCTTAATTTTAATGGCATAATTTAAATGGTCTATTTAGCTCACACACAGAAAATTAGCGATTTCTGAGTACTAGAGCAAAGTAAGATAGTTTCACGAGTTAAATTGCTGCTGGGAATCTGAATTTCCTGTTTGTCTTCATTTATTTTTAAAATTATGCTTCAGGGTTGTTTTATATTCAATATTATTGCTAAAGACTGTACTCTAATATATGGTAGGTTTAAAAGCATTTAGAGAGAAAAAGAGTTTTGTGGTTATGTTATCAAAAGTTTAATTGTTCACTTCAAGGTTGAAGAAATTTCTGATAGGAGAATTTTTTTTCCCTAAATATATAAGTATATTGGCACTTTCGATGTTTAGAAAATATTCATAAAAAGCTAGATTTTCTATTCCTATTCTATTCAACATTATCCTTAATTGGATTCCTTATGTTACTGTAGTTCCTCAGCCATAATCTGATTTTATTTCTATTATTTATACTTAGTGCATAAAAAGTTACTTTGTGTGAGTTCTTGTGCTTCCATTACATTTTTATGTGATCTGGTCTTGGACAATTAGGAGTGGCTTTCTTGATATGGCAGGTGGTAACACAGACATCACAAAGACTATAAGATTTCATCTTAAAACCAAGTATTCATTTGTCTCTTTAAATATCTATATATAATGTAAATCAGTTTTTACATTAATTAAATGACTCTACTCTTAAAATTACCAAGAAAGATTTGTTACCGTTAATTGAAGAATTTTGAATCACTGTTTCAAAACATTTTGGTTTGAGATTTTGTAGCCATTTCTAAATATTTTCATCAGGACAGAAGAGATTTTGAGCTAAAGGCAAAAGCCTTTTCTAAGGAAGAGCTAAAGTATTAGAACGGTAATGTAACTGGAAGTTAGGGAGAATAGTTTTTACATGTTTAATTTGAAGTTAAAGCAAGGCACATGTGATATCTTTGGCTCTCAAAGATGAACTCAGAGCTCTTTACACCTAAGTTATGGATATGAATTTATATTTTCCTAGACCACAAGTTCAAGATCCATGTACATATTTAAGACTGCATAAAGTCATCATGTACATCTGAATTAGGATTTTTTAGTGTGTGCTATTTCGTGGGATGTTGGTTTTGCAGGGTATTCTGTAAACTATGATTCTGCACTGAAGCTATGTCTAGGAAATGCCACGCATGCATTGACTTTTTTGGGATCCCACCATCATATTAAAGGCTTTGAGGACTTTCATTAAAGGAAGATTTAAATTTATTCATAACCCAGTTTTCCTTATTTTCTCTCAGCCTCGTCCTTCCTTTTAAAAAACATGTATTAATAACCAATAGAACTAGTACTTTATAGATCATATGATGTGACCTTGTTCCTATAGTGTGGCTGTCTATTTGTGTTCTTGCAACTTACATACAGACTAATCCCCAGTGTATTTAGCAATGCACTTAAAAAGAGACTTGCTAGAGATATCAAGAATGTATCATTTGGGGATGGACACCATTGCCCAGAATCTGCTCCTTAATTTGAAAATCCAGAAACCCAATTGTATCTTTCTCTCAGAGTTGATTGGATTGAATGATTTGTTTTAATCAAATGCACATGAAGTTGGTGTTTAAATAAACATATATTTCTCAATTCATAATCAGAAATTCACACTTCTAAATATGATATACGTATGTGCCTTGTCCAGAGTACTTGCATTCAGGGTGCCCGGTGTTTCTTGGATCTGGAGAACTTAAGGAATATTTTCTTATCTAGATCTCAGTGAAGAAAGCACTCTTCCTCACCTGTAGGAAAATTTGCTCACCTAGTGACTGTACTCATACTGGCCAATCCAGAGTTTCTCTTCCCAGGACAGTATATGGAGTGCTTATATAACCATAAGGAGCACCCAACCTGCTTCTCTGCCGGGAACTGACCGCCTCCATCTAGCCACATTTTGGCTCAGAGGTTGACAGGTCTGTGTTTCATATCTATATCTGCCCTGTATCAGCTATGCCAAGCTTCTTTACTCTTTTAGCTTCTATTTACTTATTATTAAATGAAGTGAAAAGTATACTTTCCAGGCCAAGAGTAGTCTTTGTGATGACTTATTTCACTGAGACCCCAGTAGTTGTTGCTGCTAAGTCGCTTTAGTCGTGTCCGAGTCTGAGCGACCCCATGGACTGCAGCCTACCAGGCTCCTCTGTCTGTGGGATTTTCCAGGCAAGAATACCGGAGTGGGGTGCCATTGCCTTCTCCACAGTAGTTGTTAATCGTAGCCACTTTTAAAGAATCATATCATTTTAGCACTCAGAAAGATCTTAGACATAATCCTGTTCATTTCCCTCTGATTATGATTGAGGTTTTTTGTTTTTGTTTTCAATTGTGGCATGCAGATGTTATGACTTGCTCAAAAATCTATATCCAGGACTAGATCTGAAGAGCTGGTCTTGTATATATATGTCTTATCCCACCAATTTTGTAATTAAAAATTTTTAATGATTGATAGATATTTAATGCTTCTTCTGGATCCCTTAAGATTGTATATCCAGAGTAAGAGCCTTTCTGAGGGAAAAAAGTGTATAGCCTTTTTATTTCTATTTTGATACTAGTTAAAATATACACTATAATTTGGGGCAATATGAAGTATTTATCAGATCTTATGACAGAACACAGAAGATCAAAAAAGATGAGAGTAACCTTCATAACTTATGGGAACATGTTTCTGATGAACACATGGTTATATACTCTTGTCAAGTAAAATCAAATAGTTGACGTTTCCCATTTTCTTAATGCTTTGTCCACTAGAAAATCTCTTTTACTTCTTTTCTCCTGGAAGGACAAAATTTATTCTATATTATGAAATAATATTAGTTTGAATATGAATATATCATTCTATTTTTTAATTTTTATGCCTCTGAATGATTAACCCTGTCAGAAATTATATAGAGTTCTTTTATTTTACTAGAAACTGTTTTGTTAGATTTATGTGACAGTTTTATTGGAAACATACTCCAGGATATAAAAATAAAAGCATTTTCCCCTATAGTTTACCTGCAAACATACCATGATATTGTCCCGCCATCCCCCACCCCACTGTCCCTATGGTGTCTTCTTGGCTAGACTCTATACTTTTGACAGCATCCTATCTTGGTCTTTGAAAGTCAGTCCTATTCATCTTAAAACTCCCAAGTCAAGCCTAATTCAGTACTCTTCCTCTCCCAGCAGAGTCTTTATCTGTGGCTCCAACACGTGGAGAGTCTGACTCTGGAATATCTCTGCCCCCGCCTCCTCTATTTTAAACACCAGCAGGAGGAAGTTAGGCAAGGCTAAGGAAGGATGGAGAAAACTTAGGGTCCCTTATTCACCTGCAGGACAGGCTGCAGGACTTTGAATGGTGCTCTTTTGGTGGTGGACATTGACTAACTACTGGGTGTCCTCTGTGGGGCGGGCATTCAAGCACTGGCTCTCTGGGCACCCGTGGCTCTTGAGAGGGGTCCACAGGGGCTCTTCCTACGCGGCTCCCCGACCAGGAAGCCTGTCCTCTGTCCCTTCTGTCACTACATCCAGTTCAGCTTTGCCTACAGCAAGTCCACGCTACACCCTCTCTGTGCCAGGGTGCTTGTCCACTGGACAGATCTTCAGATAGTGTGTCAGTGAGGTCAAGCCCAAAGAACAACGGTTTTTGTAATACATTTTTTTTTTAATTGAAAATGTCAGACATTGGATAGAGAGTATTCCAATAAGTGTATCCCAGTGTCCTAGTGAAAATAAGCCACTCACAATTAGCTGTTCTAATGATGAAAATGGACTGAAGCTGAAAAAGCCAACTTTTATAATTTATGAGAAACGATGCTTGTGACACATGGCATTTGTAATTATGTTTGATCATCTTTTCCCCCAACACATATTAATTTGGTGAGAGTGAGAGACCAGGAATAAGTCCAAATTCAAGAAACAATCCCAGGATTAACACATATGTGGATAATTGAAAACTGACAAAAGAGCGTGCCCATCTCACCGGCTGGGAAACCAGTTGACTCGAGCTGTAAACTGTAAGCAGATCTGTTTCCAAACTGTCAGGTGTCTGCACATTTCACATGCAGACTTCTGTCTCCAGGCCTCTTCTCCAATCTTCATTGACATTTCTCCTCTCTCCGCCCTCAAATCGTCTGTTATTCAACTGTTGTCTATGCTGTTATTTTTAAGATAAGAAACACATTTTAAAACTTGCAATATTGAAATTATATAGTTTCTACTGAGGATTATGAAAACCGGGACAAGTCCTCTCTATAAGCATGGGTAACACACCACAGGAGCAAAGCAAAGTGCTTGTTGTGTGCGTAGCTACTTGTATCATTAATACACTTCTGGAAATGTAGGCATTTTCTCTGACATTCTGACACACTTGTGTGTTTGCTGGGTTTTTTCCCCCAAAATTATGGGAAGTATATCTTAAGATATTTCTTAATATTAAAATTGAAAGTTCTTATTAGATGAGACATTGAAAAGTCAGTTTTGAAGTAAAAATATTAATTCACTTTATAGTCTCCATATTTAATGCATATATAAGGCATTATGTTCCAAGCTTAACATGTAATTTGGAGACACAGTCTGCTGTTGAAAGTAGGTTTTGCATAGATTGACTGTTTTTATTAAAATTTTTAGCTTTAATATTAAATTAATGAAAAATAACTTTTAATTTCTTAAGTTATGCCCTATAAAATCACTCTGCTTACTTCCAGAATGGGACTTAGCAATACTAATATTATATAGTAAGAAAATAAGTCAACCTGAGTGGAGAGAATTTGATAGATGCAGAAGATAAGGATGGAAATCTGTCAGGATTTTAGAGCACTACCCATGGGGACCTTCAGTAGACCAAACCGAGGCCCATTGTCCTGCATGCATCTTGAAATAAATATGTCGACTCAAGTTATTTCCCATTTTGGTGGGAAGAATCTAAAATAGTTTTGGAGAATAGTGGCATCTTCACAGGAAGGGTAGTGAAATATATCATCTTTACGCAATGTTTTCCATGTTAGGAACTAATTAATTCCTAACACCTGAATTATAATAGGGGCTGAGCCTGTCAAGGAGGCAATAGAGACACACAGTAATCTCCTAAGGCTGATGCTGAGACATGGGTACTTGAATAGCTACAGTGCTTGAAAGTAACTAGTCTTAAGAATTTACTCCCTGCAATGTGCCTGTGTCAGTAAACAGGACTCATATGATGACGGCAGAGTATTTTATATACATTCAATATTAGAACGTGAAGTCAAACATTTTTTATAGAAAAAAATTATTGCCTTATCATACGGTAGCTATACATATCTATAAATTGAATTTTTTGGTCTCCTTGGAAAAAGCTGACATGAGATTTAAATGACTTTTTTTCCCCTTCTTTTCTTTTAGAGCAGTTAAAGCCACACCAACAAAATCAATAAACCAAAAAGTAAAAGCAAAAACAGAAAGCCCTCTTCACAAATTTTGAGCGTCATCTACAGCTTTATGTGGTGAGAGATGCAGCTACCATTCTTGAATGATTCAGAGAGAGTCAAATGGTGTTGAGCTAAATTACAACCCTAAATGCATATTGGTGAAATGAGATGCTGATCCATTTGCACACTAATGTGCTATTTTTAAGTCATGCATCATAGCATCTTCAAAGAGGCCTGTCATAATTATGATGGATTAGACTGCAGAGTCAGTCCTAGATGCAGTAATTGTTTCACAGATGCTGCCAATGTGACTTGAATTCATAATAAATTATTGTCAGAGAGGTGGGAGAAGGAGCAAAATCAAATACTAAAGGAAAGCTGCTGTGGCTGTTTTTGGTCTTAGGAAACCAAAAATGTTAGCTACTAGTCAAAAGGCTAGTATTTTCAACTGAGATATATGGGCTTGATTAATGTGTACCTCTAATACTGAGGATGAAGGTTGACATACTTGGAATTTTTACTTAAAGTTCTCAGTATCTTTCTCTTCCTCTCCCTTATAGCTTACAAAAAATTATCCTGGAGCATTAGCTGAAATCATGAAGTGGCCATAACATATTCTTGTACATTTCTATTATCTGGTTATAACTTGACCTTTAGAATTTCCAAAAAATTGGCTGTATTTGTAACAGACAAAACTGTTCTTTTTGGTTCTTTAGAAGACCATACTTCATGCTGAACATTAGACTGTTACAATGGAGAAACATAAATAATATGACTGCTACTACTGCTACTGCTATTGCCAAGTCGCTTCAGTTGTGTCCGACTCTGTGCGACCCCACAGACGGCAGCCCACCAGGCTCCCCCATCTCTGGGATTCTCTAGGCAAGAACACTGGAGTGGGTTGCCATTTCCTTCTCCAGTGCATGAACGTGAAAAGTCAAAGTGAAGTCGCTCAGTCATGTCTGACTCTTAGTGACCCCATGGACCACAGCCTACCAGGCTCCTCTGTCCATGGGATTTTCCAGGCAAGAGTACTGGAGGGGGTGCCATTGCCTTCTCTAAATAATATGACTAGTAAAATCTAAATTATGACATTTTAAGCTATGACGTAATTAACACTCATTATGTAGGTAATTTCTGAAACTGCTTCTTTAGGCTTTGAACAAATTGCCAAAGCTGGTAGTGTGTGTACACAGTTTACGCAATGAGTTACTTATTACATTTGTGCATGTTCAGTCATGTCTGACTCTTTGCGACCCCATGGACTCTAGCCCGCCAGGCTCCTCTGTCCATGGAATTCTCCAGGCAAGAATACTGGAATGGGTTGCCATGTCCTGCTCCAGGGGATCTTCCCGACCCAGGGATCAACCCATGTTTCTTGCATCTCCTGCATTGTAAGCTGGATTCTTTACCACTGAGCCACCTGGGAAACTCATTATTATATTTTGATTAGCAAAGATAACTGTTAGAGCAGTTAAAGTAGGTGAATATATGCCATGTCTTTTCCTAAGTTAAAGATTCAATAGCCAGAAAAGTTTCCATGTTATTTATTGAATATTGCTTTTTTTTTTTTTAAGGCACTGAGTTTCTTTTTACATAGTCCCTTCTGTATCTGATAACTACTGATGTATATTCTACTTAGAACACTAGTTCTTCTGCCTCAGTGATTTTGGTAGATCTGTTTGGTAAACATTCGTTGGCATCCTTTTAAAACTAACTTTGACTTAGTGGCACATGTATTTCTCTCTTATGGCAAGAGGAAATGGAGTTAAATTCATGAGAGAAATTGGGATTGATGGCATGCAGACCTTGACAGGTGAAAGTGTTTTCCCCTCTCCTGTACTCCTGTGGCAACTGAATACTCATATTGTGTTACCAAAACCACAGTCCAGGGCAGTACAGAACTTATGCCTCTATGGTGCTGCCAGTTTAGCCCCTGTGGGAGCAATTATTTTGATGCCTAACTTGAGCAAACTGCTCAATTTTTACATCTGTAAAATGACAGAGTGGAACTAGATTTTTTCTTATGCTCGGAAATGTTTTATACATTGTCATGACGGTCATCATCACATTTATCACTCATTTTGAATAATTAAAAATTTCTTAGCCTTGCAAAAGTTTAACATACTGTTCAGTAAGTCTATAGGCAAGAGTGCTTTGTCCATTGCTCTTCTGGAAATAAGGAAGACTACTGCAAATGAGGAAGACTACTTCTTTGGAAGGACTGATGCTAAAGCTGCAACTCCAATACTTTGGCCGCCTGATGCGAAGAGTTGACTCATTGGAAAAGACTCTGATGCTGGGAGGGATTGGGGCAGGAGGAAAACGGGACAACACAGGTTGAGATGGCTGGATGGCATCACGGACTCGATGGACGTGAGTTTGAGTGAACTCTGGGAGTTGGTGATGGACAGGGAGGCCTGGCGTGCTGCGATTCATGGGGTCACAAAGAGTCGGACACGACTGAGCGACTGAACTGACCTGCAAATAAAATGGCACGTATTTGTTCTCAGGGAACTTTCATTCTATTTCCAAAAAAAAGAAAAGAAACAAATATGATTTGTTAATATTTCAGTAGCTTTAACAGTAGTGTGCCTAGAACTACCTCTCAACAGTTTGCAAGAGCAGATTGTGAAATTTTCAGGAATTTTGTGAGTTGGCGGTTGATAGCTTGAAATTAGCCGTCATCTGTCAGAACATCTCTTGAGGAATATGTTAAAAGCTCACTATTCATTTTAAAATTGTGACTAAATGCTATAACATTAAGTGTTGACACCATGAAAAAAAAATAACTGGGTAAGCTTAGCCAGTCTTCCTTTCTAGGTCTGCCAAAGGCTCTTCTGCCTATGTTCCTGCCGACAAACTTCCTAACAGTTTTAAGAAAAAATTAGTGCTTTAGTTTTGATTGGCCAATGTCCCTGTAGATGAGTCGTTGTTGTTATTGTAGAAATTGAATCTTATTCTAAAATGAAAATTTTCTCTTCTGATTTTTATAGGTATACTTTTATTTGGCATTAACTATTTGACAATTGTATTTGGTATAAATTGTCATATACAAACATCCAAGAGCTGGTATTACTTTAAAAACATTTTAATATTGCTTCACAATGGAATAGCATCCTGATTAGTACTATACATCATATTAATTATATGCTCTCTAACGTAGGATAAATGAAGGATATTCCATTTCAATCTCAATTATGAGGATTCAAAAATGTTTCTGCTATCAGTCATGTAGAAGAACAGATATGAATGAATAAAAACTCTATTTCTGTTTTTAGTCTCTGTGAGGCAAAAGGAATGCCACACAAAAATATATCTCTAATACAAATTTACATTCATTAAAAAAAAATCCACTTAGTTTAATTGTGAAAAAAATTTCCCTTTTCCCCTTGAATGGTAAAAATATTAACTCTATTTTCACAGCTTAGCAGATAAAAATTATCTTGGAAGTTTTTTTGTCTTACATACAAATTATTGACTTCTGTAAGCTTGAAAAAAAATTTTATATTTATATACGCTGTAAAAATTACAGCAGGAAAGTTTTTATACAGGAGAGCTTTTATAAGCAGGAAAGTATTATACAATGATCAAAATGAACAGGTCTCATTTCTTTCTTCTTTCGTTACAAGATAAATAATGTTCCAATGTCAGTATAAAAGCACTCGGTGATTTTAAGAGTGCTGTTGCAAGTAGGCTCCTGGATTGTGTAATATTCTGGGGTATATATGCAAAAAGTGTGGTCTAGGACAAACTGAAGTCAAAGAAAATATTTCTTTTCTCCCTCTAAAATGGTACTTTTTTGGTTTAAATTGTCTGAATTAGATTCATAGACCAGTAACAAATAATTCTCAGATAAAAGTTATCCCTATCCAAAAATGAAAAGATAATATATAATTTTTCTGTCCTCCCTGAAAGAGTTAACCATGTAACTTTCTACATCTGATGGTTGTACTCAGTAAAGGAATTGCTGTCATAGACAGAATAGAATTCTAATACTAGGATTAAATTAGTGTTTAAAACTGGCTATTGTGTTTAAAACTCCATATTGAAATAAATTTCAAGTCACCTTCATTTCTTCTTAGAAGCTATTATTATGCTCATAAAAGATTTGCAAACTCCATCCATTGTAATTCTGTTCTTGACACTTTAAAGAATGTCCAAATTATGTGGTATGGATTGTAATAATGTATTACTTTATATATAAATATCTTTTTTTTTTTTGGTCACAGCATAAGACTTGTGGGATTTTTATTTCCCAACCAGGGATTGAATCCATGTCCTCTGCATTACAGAGAAGTCCCCACTTAATATATAAATATTTTTTATCTAAAAAGTAAGTAGGACAATATGTATTCAGAGCCTGCAAATTTCATATAATATATAACAATATAATGTACATGTGTATATATATGTAAATACATTTTGTTTGGTGTATATGTCAATTGATTTTACAGTTGCCAGAAAAACACATTTTTTCCTATAGTATTTGGAAAAATAAGTGACCTAATTCTATAAAGAATTATCTAACTTATATCTGTGCTTCTTAATTTCTTTTAACTGAAGTATAGTTATTTTACAATGTTTTGTTAGTATCAAGTGTACAGCAAAGTGATTCAGTCATATGCATACACGTTGGCCCACACACATATATTATTTTTTGGATACTTTTCCATTATAGGTTATTATAGGATAATGAGT
Organism: Ovis canadensis; assembly: GCF_042477335.2. Taxonomy (NCBI): domain Eukaryota; kingdom Metazoa; phylum Chordata; class Mammalia; order Artiodactyla; family Bovidae; genus Ovis; species Ovis canadensis. The sequence continues at coordinate 36,008,136 of NC_091250.1, read as the reverse complement.
ATAGTTCCTTGTACTATACTTTAGGTCCTTATCGTTTACCTATTTTATATACAGTAGTACACATATCCAAATCTCCTAATTTATCTCCCCCACCGTATCCTTCCACTGCTACCCCTACTATTGCCTTTGGTAACCATAAGTTTATTTTCTATGTCTGTGAGCCTATTTCTTTTTTTTGTGAACAAGTTGATTTGTATCAGTTTTTAGATTCCACGTGTAAGTAATATTAATATGATGTTTGTCTCTGTCTGACTTACTTAGCATGATAATCTCCAGGCCCATCCATGTTGCTGCAGATGGTATTCTTTCATTCTTTTCAATGGCTGAGTACTATCCCATTATATATTCAATACATACACCTCTTCTTTATTTTATTTACTTTTGGCTCTGCTGGGTCTTCATTGCTACACGTGGGCTTTTCTCAGGTTGCAGTGAGCAGGGGCCACCCCTCGTTGCAGTGCACAGATTTCTCACTGTGGTAGCTTCTCCTCTTGTGGAGCACCAGCTCTAAGATAGGCTCACTAGTTGTGTCTCCCAGCCTCTAGAGCACAAGCTGAACGGTTGTGGCTCACAGGCTTCGTTGCTCTGTGGCCTGTGGCATCTTCCTGGAGCAGGGATCAAGCCCATGTCTCCTGCACTGGCAGACAGATTCCTTACCACTGAGCCACCAGGGAAGCTCCTCCCATATCTTCCTTATCCATTTATCTGTTGATGGACATTTAGGTCGCTCCCACATCTTGCCTATTGTAAATAGTGCTGCTGTGAAAACTGGTATGCATATACAGTTTTAAATTAGAGTTTTCTCTAATATATGCCCAGGAGTGGGCTTGCTGGATCATATGGTAGCTCTATTTTTAGCTTTTTAAGGAAACTCCACAGCAGCTGTGCCAGTTTATAGTCCCACCAACAGTGTATGAGGGTTCCCTTTTCTCCATACCCTCTCTAGCATTTGTTATTAGTAGACTTTCTGATGATGGCCCTTCTGACTGGTGTGAGGTGATAATTCATTGTAGTTTTAATTCTTATTTCTCTAATAATTAAGAATATTGAGAATCTTTTCATGTGTCTGTTAGCCATCTGTATGTCTTCTTTGGAGAAATATCTATTTAGGTCTTCTGCCCATCTTTTGATTGGATTCTTTTGGGTTTTTTTTTTTTTAAATATAAAGGTGTATGAGCTGTGTGTACATTTTTAAAATTAAGCCCTTATTGGTAGCATTATCTGCAAATTTTTTCCCCATCATTCTCAGGCTGTGGACTGAGGAAGTCTTTAGGCAGCCTTTCTGCTGATGGGTGGGGCTGCGTTCCCATCCAGTTTGTTATTTGGCCTGAGGCACCCCGCCACTGGAGCCCAAGGCTATTGAATGGGGCGAGGTCTTGGTGCCAAAACGTCAGCCTCCTGGAAAGCTCACACAGATGAATGTTCCCCAGTGTATTCACCACCATTCCCCAGGAGGTCCTGCAAGACCAGCAGGTAGGTCTGGCCCAGGCTTCTATCAAATTGCTGCTTTGGCCCTGGATCCTAGTGCGCATGAGATTTTCTGTGTGCTCTTTAAGAGCCTCTGTTTCCCCCAATCCTGGGGAGCTCCTGCAGTCAAGCCCTACTGACCTTCAAAATCAAATGCTCTGGAGGGCTCCTCTTCCTGGTGCTGGATGGAACTCTCAGTTCTGTGGGAGAACCTCTGTGATATGATTATTCTCCAGTTTGTGGGTCGTTCACTTGAGGGGTATGGGATTTGATTATATTGGGAGCTCACCACTAGGCTGGTTGTGGTTCCGTCTGTATGTTTTTAACTGTAGGAAGTGTTTTCTGGTAGGTTTGTCTTTTTCAAGGATGGTTGCTCTGTAGATTGTTGTGATTTTGGTGTGCTCACTAAGCTCCTTCTAATTTGCCATCTTGGCTGCTCTCATATGCTTCTTAATTTTTGAAAAATGGTAATGCCCTCATTTTGGAGAAACCTCCAAAGACTACAAATCAATATTAATGATTCTGAAAGCTAAAGGTTATTTTTTATTAAAGATTATATCAATGATTACAAGTATCAGTTTAGCTCAGAGCTACCCAATAGAAATGAAACCTAAGCCACATTTGAAATTTAAAATTTTCTAGTACTCACAGTAAAACAAGTAAAAAGAAACAAATGAAATTCAATGATCTGTTTTTACTTATTATATCCAATATAGCACTGTTTCAGCATGAAATAAGAATTGACTTATATTTTTTTGGCCCACACTAAGTTCTTTGAAATACAATGTGTATTTATACTTACAGAACTACTCAACTTGGACTAAACAGGTTTCAAAGGCCCAATGGCCGTTTGTGACTAGTGACTATGCACATCTAGGCCATCTCTTAATATTTGAAAGGAAGTGGGTCCAGCAGAAATCAAAATATCACTTTGTTCTGTTGTTTTACTTTGTCCATTGTGAATTATGACCTTTTAAGTTTTATTTATTTATATGCATGCCTAAATGTTATAAAATGACACATTTTAAAGGCAATCTCCCTCTCAGTGCTGTTTTCCAGCCTCTCCATTCCTTTTCCTGGAAGCAAAGTATTTAAACCAGAGCTCATTTTATTTTTATTCTTGTAAATATACAGGTTGTGGCATTCTTATACATACTGTCCTGCAGCTTTCTTTATTTCATTCAATTACTTGGAAATACTTTATCGAAAATGTAGGTTGTTTCCAAACTTTTGCTCGTGCAAAAAGTGTGCATACATCATTTAACACATAGATATGAGTATATTTGTTAGAAAAGTTTTTAAAACTGAAGAATCAAAGGAAGTATTTACAGAATTCTGTAGCTATTGCTAAATCCCCTCTATGTTATTTGTACTAGTTTTGACTCATTTTTTCTGTTTGATGGTTGATTTGTTTTCCTCTGTCAATTTGTATGAGTCTTACATATCAAGAAAAGTATTACGTGACTTTTGACTTTGCTTAGGGGCTTATGTTTGCATGCATACACTTTACTGAACCTCCTCATCTTTCATGGCTTCAGATTTTGCGTCACAAAGAACTTTTCCAGTCATTAGATTATGCTTTTAAGTTTTGTAAGACTGTTGTTAAATGTTTTAGTGATTTGTTTTCCATATTCAGATGTTAAATCTATCTAGAATGCATTTTGGTATAAGAGATAAGGAATCAATCCAACTTCATAATTTTTTCAGAATACTATCCTATCGATCTAATATTACCTTATACAATATTTCTATGCATGTTTGAATCTATTTCTTTATATTCTATTCCATTGGTCTTATAAACACCCTAGTATCTATTGATGTGCAAGTACAAGCTGTTCTAAGTAGAGCTTTTGTTGCTTTTTAATATCTTTCAATTTGGCCACTGCCCTGCTCAGGCTGCATCACAGTTCTCTTTCACATTATCCCTGGATATCCAATTTGTTTATTTTTCCACATTAACTTTAGAGTCTGGCTTCTTAATTCCTCAAAACATTCTGCTAGTATTTTTATGAAAATATATTAAATGAATTGGTTGATTTGACCACTGTGTAAGAAGATATATTACCTTTCTACTTGTTTTGTGTTTGTGTTTGCAGATCCCTCAGTCTTAGGTCTTTCACATATCTTTTTAAGTGTATTCTTAGTGTTTAAAAAAAGTTTACAGTTTTTTATTTCACCAAAGCTTCTGACTAGTTGTTGCTATGTACCAATGTGATTGATTTTTTTTTTTCCTCTAGCTACTTTACTATCCTTTGTAACGGTTTTTCAGTTAATTCTCTTGGTTGGCCAGTGTACAATCTTATTCTCTGCAAATGGTAACTTTAGTGTTGCTTTCCAATATTTATTTCTTCCTCTGTTTCATTTGTCCTGGTTAGTAAGCAGTGGCTATTTTAATAGACCTTTTTTATAGCCCAAAGGGAAAATAGTCTTGATTTCTTTTTCTGCTTACATCCTTAAAATAAATTTAATGAGAAAAACTGTGGGAAAATAAAGCATGACTCCATAATAAATGGGGCAGCATTCACTTTATATAATGGATTATTTTTTTTATTTTTAATGCCCATTTCATCCTGCTTTCCCTACTGTTTAGACTTTGAAATGTCCATCAATATTGGTCTCAAAAATGTTTGAATGAATGACTGAATAAAGAAATGAACTCAAGATGAATAAAGTTATATCAGTCTACGGAAACTGATTAGATGTTTACTCTATAGTAAGCACAAAAATAAACAGAGTAGGATATTTGTAAAGAATTCACAGTCCATTAATAGAGACCAAGCAAGATACAATTGCATGTGATGTGTTCAGCAGTAGACTATTTATAAGGTAAAGAAGGAGAATAGAAATGGGAGTGATTAATTCTTCTGGAAAATCAGGAGGTAATCCCTAGAGAAGGTGATCTGAGACAGTTTTAGCTGGATACAGAAGTCACTGGGCATGATAAGGGGACTAGGAAGGCATTCTAGGAGATAAAACAACAGAGTGGAGGTCTGAAACAGCTTACAGTGTTTGGGTATTTATAAGCTGTTGTTATGGTTGGAGTATAAGCTGTGGGAGCAAGTAGGAGGACAGAAGAATGGAAACTTGCATATGAAAAACAATGTCTATTAGGCAGGAATTCGCAGAAGAAGGAAGCAGCCGGATCCTATAGAGGAAAATACAGAATCACTTAGAAAGGGCATATAAATTTACTTTCACCCCTATATGCCATCCCCTGGAATGTTAACACTGCAGGGACCGTGCCTTGTCTTCCAGGTGGTTTGGGTGAAGAGTTTGAGAACTGCTGATGCAGGCAATAAGAGTTAGTAAAGTGTGCGGGCTTCCCTGATAGCTCAGTCGGTAAAGAATCTGCCTGTAATACAGGAGACCCAGGTTCGATCCCTGGGTTGGGAAGATCTCCTGAAGAAGGAAATGGTAACCCACTCCAGCATTCTTGCCTGGGCAATCCCATGGACAGAGGAGCCTGGCGGGCTATAGTCCATGGGGTTGCAGGACTTGGACACAACTTAGAAACCAAACCACCACCAAAGTGTGTGAAGAAGGGTATGACACCAGATTTGCATTTTAGAACATTCCCTTTGATAGCAGTTTGAAGGATCCTTGCAAGACTGGGAAGAGGACAGCTGGGTTCAGGAGAAAAATCTTTAAAAAAACTACTGCAGTAGATAGTGAAGCAATCAAGTCCTGTCCGACTCTGCGACCCCATGGACTGTAGTAGCCAACCAGGCTCCTCCCTCCATGGGATTCTCCAGGTAAGAGTACTGGAGTGAGGTGCCATTTCCTTCTCCAGGGGATCTTCCCGACCCAGGGATCAAACCCAGGTCTCCCGCATTCCAGGTAGAAACTTTAACCTCTGAGCCACCAGGGAAGCCCCATAAGATAATGTGGATCTGGCCACTAAATGCCAGTGAAGATAATTCAAGGAATACGCAGGAAATGGAGTTGACAGAACTTGGCAAGCGATTGGATATGTAAGGTGCTAGAGGAGAAAGAAAGGAGGTAGTTCCTCTGTTGTTCTTAGCATTTGGACAAGAAAAATTATTAGGGAAGGAAGTTGATAATATTTACTAATACAGTATGAACTTCTCACATTAGCTGGTGATTTTGATCTTTGTTTTTGGTGAACATAAATACTTGAGGGTTGCTGGGAAGACAAGAATAAGCATATCCTGAGTAGCTCTTGACTGTCACTCTGAGACATGAAAAGGAGTATCCCAGTTTGCTATGTCTAGGAATAGCAATATTATTAAGGCCACAGTTTTTCTGTAAGGTGTACTGTTAGTGTTAGATATATATTAATGTACTTTAATTTTTGTTTCTGTGCTTTTTAGAATTCATTCAGAGGGCAGCCTTTTGGATGGCCCCGAAGCAAGCCTGATGGAACAGGACAGAACCCACCATGTTGAGGGCAACAGACTAAGTCCATTCCTGATACCATCTCCGTCTCCCATTTGCCAGACAGAGCCTCTGGCAAGAAAGCTCCAGAATGGAAGCCCATTAACCGAGAGATCTTATCTGGAAGTGAATGGAGACAGCAAGTGGCAGTCTTTCAAAAGTTATTATGGAATACCCCACATGAAAGGAAGCCAGAAGAGTCGCGTGAGTCCGGATTTCATACAGGAAGGTAGAGGGTATTCCAGATGTCTGCAGAATGGCGGGATAAAACGCACAGTTAGCGAACCTTCTCTTTCTGGGCTCCATCAGAACAAGAAACTGAAACCAGACCAAAAGGCTAATGGAGAAAAAAAGAGCTTCGGGGAAAGCCAAGAAGGAAATCCAGACAAAGGCAGCAGTCAACCAAACGTCTCCCATGTGAGTGGTAGGAGGGAATCTGTGAGCTCTGCGGCCCAAGAAAATGAAGTGAAAGATTTCACCAGTTTCCCAACACACAATGGCGGTGGGTCTGAAAACCCAGAGCTTCAGATTCTGAACGAACAGGAGGGGAAAAGTGCTAACTACCACGACAAGAACATTGTATTACTTCTCAAAAACAAGGCCGTGCTCATGCCTAATGGTGCTACAGTTTCTGCCTCTTCCATGGAAAACACACACGGTGAACTCCTGGAAAAAACACTGTCTCAATATTATCCAGATTGTGTTTCCATCGCGGTGCAGAAAACCACATCTCACATACATGCCATTAACAGTCAGGCTACTAATGAGTTGTCCTGTGAGGTCACTCACCCAGCGCATACCTCAGGGCAGATCAGTTTCCCACAGACCTCGAACTCTGAGCTGCCTCCAGAGCCAGCCGCAGCGGCGACTGAGAGCTGTGAGGCAGATGGTGCCAGTAAACCAGCTGCAACGCTCGGGGCCTGCCCCTTTCAGAAACCAGAACAGCAGAAGTCCGCTTTTGAGATATGCCCATCTCCGGCAGAAAGCAGTAACATCCAAGGAACTGCAAAGCTAGGCTCTGGTGAAGAATTCTGCTTGGGTCCCAGTGGCAATTTGCAGTCTCCCGGCGGCAGCTCTGAACGGTATTTAAAGCAAAACGAAATGAATGGTGCTTGCTTCAAGCAAAGCTCAGTGTTCACTAAGGATTCCTTTTCTGCCACTACCACGCCACCACCATCACAATTGCTTCTTTCTCCCCCTCCTCCTCTTCCACAGGTTCCTCAGCTTCCTTCTCTAGGAAACGGCACTCTGAATGATGGGGTTTTGAAAGAACTCCATCACTACCCCAACCAAAGTGACCCAACTCTCTTAAGGGAAGTTAAAATAGAGGGTCAACGTGAGGCACCACCACCCCAGAGTCCCACTCCCTCCGCCCATGTATCCAACCCCTCTCTGATGCTTCCAGTAAGGCCTCAGAATAATTGTGTTAACAAGAATGACAGTCGGACTCCGGGGACAATGACTATTCCATTGGGTTCTGAGAAAACCAGACAACTTTCAGAACATCTCAAGCCTAACCCACCGACTCTTCGTAGCGGTGGAGATCCACAGGATCACTGCCAGCATTTGATGGGGCACAAACAGCAAGAGATTCTCAAGAGTCAAGACAAGGAACAAACACATGACCGCATGCTCCCAACACAGCGCTATCTGAAACCAGGATGGATTGAATTGAAGGCCCCTCACTATCATCCAGCAGAATCCCATCTGAAATGTAATGAGACAACCCTGCGGTCAATTCTTCAGTATCAGTCCAACCCCTCCCATCAAATGACCTCCAAACAATACACTGGAAATTCCAACATGCCTGGGGGGCTCCCAGGGCAGGCTCATATCCAGAACATAATGCAGCCGGAGCAGGGGCCACCAAGGTACCAAGTTGAGATGAATCGAGTGCAGTCTCAAGGTACAGTGGACCAGCATCTCCAGCTCCAAAATCCCTCACTCCAGGCGCACTTCTCCAAAGTGGAGCCTTCACCGGACACTCACAGGCAATCACTGTGTGCCCCGAGATGTCATTTCCAACAGAGACCAGATCCCCAAACTGAGAAGCTCATGCCCCCAACAATAAGACAGCACTTGAATCAACAGACTTCAGAGACTGAACCCTTCTCAAATTCACACCTTTTACAGCATAAGGCTCATAAGCAGGCAGCACAAACACAACTACCCCAGAATTCACATCTCTCTCAAAACCACCAACAGCAAAAATTACAGCTGAAGAATAAAGAACAAATGCCCCAGACCTTTTCTTATCTCCAGGGCAACAGTGATGAGCCAAGAGAAGGAACATTCTTTAGCCAGGTTAAAGTAGAAGAATGCTTTCCTGGTGAAGATCAATATTCAAAATCAAGTGAGTTCCAGACTCATAATCCCAAAATGGGACTGGAGCAAGTACAGAATATAAACAGTATAAATTCCCCCTATGGCCAGATCTTGAAGTCAAATGCAAGCAAAGTACAGATTTCTGGTTCAAACCATATACAACTGGTTCCAGACAATAAAGAACAGACTGTAAATTCTGAACTGTTTGCAGGAAACAAGACCCCAAATGTGCATCACACGCAATATTTTCCAAATAATGTGACCCCTAAGCAAGATATTCTTCACAGGTGCTTTCAACAACAGGAACAAAAGCCTCAACAGGCTTCAGTTCTGCAGGGATATAAAAGTAGGAACCAAGACGTGTCTGGTCAACAAGCTGCACAACTCGCTCAGCAAAGGTACTTGATGCAAAACCAAGCAAATGCGTTCCCTGTACCCGATCAGACAGGAACTCATGTTCAGACCCCACCTCAGAAGGACATTCAAAAGCACGCTGCTCTGAGGTGGCACCTCTTACAGAAGCAAGAACAGCAGCAAACACAACTCCAAGCCGAGTCTTGCCGTAGTCAGATGCAAAGGCCGATTAAAGTCGAGCCTGGATCCAAACCCCATGCCTGTATGCGCCCCCTGTCAGCACAGCCAGAAAATAAAATGTGGAAAAAGATACCCAAGCAAGAGATTCCACCTCCCAGCTGTGACAGTGTGCAGCCGCGGAGCATCCTTGAGACCATGGAGCAGCATCTGAATCAATTTCAGGTCAAATCATTATTTGACCATAAGGCTCTTAATCTCAAATCACAGAAGCAAGTAAAAGTTGAAATGTCAGGGCCAGTCACGGTTTTAACTAGACAAACCACTGCTGCAGAACTTGAGAGCCACACCCCAGCTTTAGAGCAGCAAGCAACGCCTTCCTCAGAAAAGACACCAACCAAAAGAACAGCTGGTTCTGTTCTCAATAATTTTTTAGAGTCACCTTCCAAATTACTAGATACTCCTATAAAAAATTTATTTGATACACCTGTCAAGACTCAGTATGATTTCCCATCATGCAGATGTGTAGGTAAGTGCCAGAAATGTACTGAGACACATGGTATTTATCAAGAATTAGCAAATTTGTCTTCAGATATGGGATTTTTCTTTCTTTTTTTAAAAATCTTGAGTCTGGCAGCAATTTGTGAAGGCTCATAAAAACCTGAAGCTTACATTTCTTGTCTTTAAATTACAGATGCTTGTGCTGTGCAAGAGGGAACTTCATTTACACTCAATTTTTCCAAAAAAAAAAATTAAAATGATTGTGCATGCTCATTTGTCCCTACCTTCAAACCCTTTAAAATATAAAGGTATCTGTTTTAGACTAATCAATCTATTTAACTCTTTGTGTATCAACTCCTGGAGAGATACTCAAGCTATAAAATCATCTCATTAAAATGGCCAAGTAACTGCCATATGCAAATTGATGTAGGAGCTTTTAATATTTTTTTTAATTCAAGGTTGAATGTATTAGTAGTCTTACAAGGTTAACTTCCAGTTAAGGGGGAAATGATCATCCTTCTGCCTCAGTGAGTTGGAGGAAATTATAATGCTGAAGTTCTAAATACTCATAAAGTTGCCCTTTCTCTGTGTATTCATTTGAAACATTGTGTGATTTATATTTATTTTGATAATATTTTCTCTTTAAAATTTCATCTATTTGATAGAAAATATGGCATTTCCCTTTCTTTTTTTTTTTTTTTTTAAAAACGAGCTTCTTTTTGTTAACATTCAAGATGCTTGATAGGTGTGTTGTTGGATACAGTAGAAGACATTTGTAAAAACCAGTGTTAAACTACTGTGGCTAATAGTCCACCCACACCATGTTATTCTTCTCACAATGGGACACCCCACATTTTATAGGAGGATGGAGGGAGGATCGATACTGCCCCTTGGCGTGTGGTTAATATTATTGCCTCATGGGGCTAACGTGCCACACATGTCATAAACAACACTGGGTAAGTTATCCTCATCTTCACGCCTCGCTCCTGTCACACTAACCCTTTTTTCCCTCACTTGTCATCTTTGATGGTATGCAAGAGCCTCTTCCTTTTATCTGATCCTCTCTTCAAGTTTTCTCTCATCATAAGTTGTTCTAAAGTACATACAGACATGGATCTGGATTCAGTGTTCTTATTTTTAAAACAGAGTGATTGAATGTTATGGGGAAAGAAGAAGAGAAAAAGGTATCTTGATAATAAACTGAACAAGGTCCTGGGGGGTGAGATAGGACAGGCGATTTTATTTTTAATCTTTTAACATCCAAATAGCAGGCAGGCTTCTAGTAAGCTGTAATTTTTTTGTTCAGTTTAAAAAATTGGATTGTAGTTGATATTACATATAATATATTCTAATTCCCTCACTATTTTCTTTGTTTAGTTCCACTTACTTGGTTTAAAATAGCTCCTTATCCCATATCTGAAATGTATTTAATATATTTTTATCTGACAGGCAGAATGTACATATACTTAATTATTTCGCACATTTTTTTTAATAGATTAGTCCGTCAATTCATTTTAAAGGAAAAAAAATGTTTAAAGTCACATTCAGGGCCCTTACTGTACAGTTGGGGGATAAGCTTTGTGGATATAGCCTTTATATTTAGTATAATTGAGGTCTAAAATAATAATCTTCTATTATCTCAACAGAGCAAATTATTGAAAAAGATGAAGGTCCTTTTTATACCCATCTAGGAGCAGGTCCTAATGTGGCAGCTATTAGAGAAATCATGGAAGAAAGGTAATTAACACAAAGGCACAGGGCAGATGAACGGTTATCCTTTTGTATATGTCAGAATTTTTCCAGCTTTCACATACAAAGCAGTAAACAATTGTAAACTGAGTAATTATTAGTAAGCTTAGCTATTCCAGGGTTGCCAACGCTACACACTGTGCTATTCACCAGAGAGTCACAATATTTGACAGGACTAATAGTCTGCAAGCTGGCACAGGCTGCCCACTTTGAGATGGATGCCAGAAAACCCAGGCATGGACAAGAACCAGCCAGCCAGCCAGCCTGCCAGGCATAAGGGTGCTGGCGCAGGCTGCAAAGAGAGGCCCCACTCTGGTTTTCCCACTTGATGATAAAGTGTCAGAAAGAGGGGAAAGGTGCTATAAGAAGGGAACCATTGAGTGCAGTTCACCTCGAGTTGTAAACGAGTAGCTATCTCTAAGGAAGTTGTCCACTGGTATGAGCAGAAAGCAAGAATGATATACTGAATAGAAATAGAACAGATTCTATTTATAGCTACATTTATGTTTAACTGTTAGTCATAAGTATGCAAGTATTTACCTGAATCTACATGGTTACTCCTGCATGTAGAAAATTCTGAGATAATCAGTGCAGAGAGAGACGTTCATACAGGTGTCAACAGCGCTGAGCTGCTGTTATGCTGGGGTGCCTTTTCTTTAAGAGGTAGGCAGTTTTATCATCAAAATACATTAGGAAGCATTCTGGGCAGCAAGGACATATTCTGTATCATTGTTGCCCCAATTCTAAATCATTTATTTCTAAATGAGCATATAGAAATTCACTAAATAATCATCTCATAGCCTGGCAAAAATAGTGAATTTTCCTAAGTGCCCTCTTTTATTAGCAAGTAGTAAGTAGTGTCTTGGTCATAAGGGAAAGTATAATCTGTTTCTAGAATTATTCCATAGTTTCAAAATTGCTGGATACTAGTTATTTGACAGCCTTTTAAACAACGTGAGAGAGATTCTTAGAGGAATAGATTCTAACTAAAATCTATTAAGATTCCCCAAGTTTTAAAATAGTTAAATTCAGCAAAGGACAAATCAAATAGTACATATCTTGGAAGACTAAATTTAACAAACTTGGAAAAGTTTTGTGCTTTGTGAAATTATGTATAAAAATAAGTTTCCCATTATTTTTACCCAACATATAATTTCAAAACAGTTCATTACAATTATCAATATATTTTGATACTAAAGAGATACAAGGCTTAAAGTCTGTTATCCAGTTTCCTTGGCTTAGTTCTGGGTTTTTTGATAAATTAAACTATTCATTTCTCAGGATGTGATCATAGAATAAAATCATGCTCAAATGTTCAGTATTTTGGTTGCCTCTCAGATTCATTTGCTAATTCTATGTGTGTGTGTGTTTCTGTGGATTTCTTTAAGGTTTGGACAGAAGGGTAAAGCTATTAGGATTGAAAGAGTCATCTATACTGGTAAAGAAGGCAAAAGTTCTCAGGGATGTCCTATTGCCAAATGGGTAAGTGTGACTTGACAAGGCCTTTGATCCTCAGTCGTGGGCATTTTGATTCATTCACCTAACCCTGAGAATTGGGTTGTCCAGATCAGACAGTCATTTATGCCAGTTGAAAGGAATATTGCTTATATTTACCATTTTGTCATCTCTTAAGAAAAAGGCAGTTTAAAACCATGTACAGACTACTTAATTGAAAGAACTTAATGGCGAGGAGGAGGTCTGTTCAGGTGCCTACTAGAAGTATAGTTCTTCCCTGCATGTGAGGTCCTAATCCTTTAAAAATCTGCAGTTAATCTTTATCTTGTCATTTTTGAAGCCCTGGAACTTTAAAGTCTTGCCCCTGTAGCTCTGGCTTTAATGCAGGGAGCATTGCCTGCAGTGTCCTGGGGAGGGGCTGCTACACACTGCCTGCATTTGCATCTCTCCTGGTTCTGACCCCAGGGTAAGCCCCAGCGTCATAGATGGGCAACAAAAGGCAGGTGGCATGTGATGATAGATGTCAACCTAATTGTGACCAGATGTGAGAAAATATACAGACATCAATCAATGCTCTCCTCTGCCGCAAGTGACCCTTGTTTTGTTTTGGTTGGGGTGGGGGTGTTGGGGTGGAATGGTGACCCGAACAGGTGGTTCGCAGAAGCTGCAGCGAGGAGAAGCTACTGTGCTTGGTGCGGGAGCGAGCTGGCCACACCTGTGAGGCTGCGGTGATCGTGATTCTCATCCTGGTGTGGGAAGGCATCCCAGTCTCTCTGGCCGACAAGCTGTACTCGGAGCTCACCGAGACGTTAAGGAAGTATGGCATGCTCACCAACCGGCGCTGCGCCCTGAACGAAGAGTAAGTGCCTCCGGGGGGCCTCTCCTCTTTCTCCGCTGCTAAAAACGGCCTGACTATTGGCTTGAGGGTAAAGAGTCGAACTTGCGTTTTCATGTTTATAAAATAGGGCTCAAAATGCCCGCTTCACAAACCTGCGATAGGATCTTGTATTTGCTAACATGGATACTTTGAGGAAGGTGCACTCAGTAATATTTTGTACCTTTGGACAGTGTAGCTATGAGTTAGAAGCAGCTTGCTGGAAGTCTGTGTATATCCACAAACTGGACCATACTATAAACTTGAAAATATTTGTGTGTCCACTCGCTGCAGGCTCGCTCTGTGTGCCTGGCCATCGTGTTAGTATTGATAACACTTCTGTGTCGCAGTATTTAAGACAGTAAGCTTGGTAAGAAACTTTAGGGTTTCCAGATCAAGGATTTTACTACATCAGCAACAAGGCTTGTAGAGGTCCTGTAGGAACAAACTGGTTTTGACTTCATTGCAATCTAGTTTATTACTTCCATTGTAATAATCAAAATTGCCTCTATTTTTACTGCTGCTAAATAATCAACACATTAGCTATGGATGGACATTATTTAGGAAAACAAGGGTATACATTTAAATATATTTAATGCAACCAAGAATTTATGGTTTGTTTGTGTTTTTTTATTTTTTAATCTCATCTACTTGCAGGAAATTTAAATCTTCACTTTGAGAAAGTGTACTTTTTAATTTTCCTTCTGCTATGGTATTCTTGTATATCATTTTAAAAAAATACAGGAAAATTCACAGTGCTGCACTGAAATCCTATGTAACTATTATAGTCACAGTTTAATTTTGCACTTCTTCTTTTAGTCTCCTTTCTCCTGTGTCCACCAAATTACAAAATAGTCTACTGAGCTTATGGAAATATTGTCTGCTCATTGCAGTAACCCACTGCTAACCAAATTTGTAATTTCGTTGACTGTTACTCAAACTGGTATGGTTTAAGTATATGTTAACATAGGTTCTCCCTCTGGGACATTGGAGGCAGGTAGAGGGGGTTCTAAGTCAACTATTAATAATCTATCAAAGTTACTGTTTCAGTATGAAAATGTGGATTGGTTTTCTATGATAGTTATGATCCAGAAATTTCATGGTGTGTACCTTATGGCCATAAACCCACTTTCACAAATGACAGATTGGAGGATCCAAGTTGTTGATTCATAAGACATGACTCAAACTTATGGTTGACTGCTTTGAAGTGCAGTGAAGTGAAAGTTGCTCAGTCATGTCCAACTCTTTGCAACTGCATGTCCATGAAACTCTCCAGGCCAGGATACTGGAACTGCTTGCCTCTCACTTCTCCAGGGGATCTTCCCAACATAGGGATCGAACCTAGGTCTCCCACATTGCGGGAGAGTTGAACCACAAGGAAAGCCCAAGAATACTAGAGTATATCCCTTCTCCAGCAGATCTTCCCAACCCAGGAATCAAACCGGGGTCTCCTTCATTGCTTTAGGTGTAAAGTAATATTCTATTTATCCTAACATCTCATGTTTCATCTTTTTAAAAAAAATTGATTTAGGTGCCTTTAATCAGAAAGAAGATGAACATTAAGACATCTTGAGCTGGTGTTGGTAATAACATTTTTCTCAGGAATTCAGTGACATTGCCTTGTGTTTGTAAAGCAGACCTCCTCTTACACTTGATGGCTGGAACTTCTAAACCACCAAAGATCTTGTGAAAATGACAGTTCTGTTTACATTTCTTAAAGTTTCTTGCAAACTATATTTCACATCCTTTGAAATTGATTTAATTTTTATAATACCTGTTATTTTTCCCATGAAGGCTTTTCTTTGATTCCTATAAATGCCATTGTGTCTGAAACAGAATTTATTTCTATATGTCAGATTTTATGTTAAAACTTTGCTAAATTACATTATTTTGCATTTGAAAATAATGAATGTTGATGGGGCTGGGGTCTAAGAAAAAACTGTAATTTGTTTCACTGGTCTAAATAGGAGGCAAGTACAAACCTATTAAAAGATGTGCTGCAAATATTAAGACATTTTAAAGGCCAGTCTGTATACTTTTGCTTAACTTGGTCTGGAATTTCAAAGTAAAGATGGGGAGTTATTTAGATGGTATTTTGGCTTTGGGCTACTCATACTTACAGCAGTCCCCCCAAAAAACAAAAAATATGCTTGAAGTACATGATTCAAATAGACACTTAACCAATGGCATACCATATATCACTCAGATACAGCTTATGAAGTTTCTCCTACCCTATAAAATTTTATTTCATATCTGGCAAAAGTTAAAATTATTATTATTTGCCAAGTATGAAGAATATTTATTTTCATGGTATGAGATTTTATTTTTATTGCAGCTTGTTTATTGTTTCTCTATCCTTAGGCCTTGAAAAACTCCTGGTAACAGGGTCAAAGGGCTTCCCTGGTGGCTCAGCAGGAAAAGAATCTGCCTGCAATGCAGGAGACATGGGTTTTATCCCTGGGTCGGGAAGATCCCCTGGAGGAGAAAATAGCAACCCACTCCAGTATTCTTGCCTGGAGAATCCTATGGACAGAGGAGCCTGGTGGGCTATAGTCCATGGGGTCAAGAAGAATCAGACACGACTGAAATAACTAAACAACAACAATGAAGGATAATCTCAAACTGGGGCTGCTGACTCATTTTAATGTTCAAAGCTATGTGACTCTCATCACTGAATTGTTATAAATCCCAGTGCCCGCGTGCACCGTAACCACCCACTGTGAGTCCAGAAACAACTCTGAGAGCATCTTCCAGTGGGAAAATCAGAATGAATTTTTACATTTCCTTTGAGCCAAGCCATTTGTTCCTCCTTTAAAGATCTCCCTTTGAGATGTCCATTTTATGGACTAAGCCTAATCAGTATTTTTTTGGCAAGTAGGGGTTGTGGGACTGCTATCTGTCATTATAAGAAAGTCAAAGCCAGAACTGTCTCTGCCATGCTAGGTGATATTAAACTTTTAAAGAAACTGTATATTATAAAAAATTTTCCAATATACATAAATGGAGAGTACAGGATAATGAATCCCCAGGAACTCATCACACAGCCTCAATATTTATCAACATTTTGCCAATACTATTACATATATCCTCCTTGCCACACTTTCTAACCCCACCCCTGCCACTGTTTTAAAGCAAAACAGATGTCATATCATCTCAGCTACATTCACTCTGATGTATAGCGCTAACAGATAAGGACTTTTTGTTTTAAACAAAACCTAGTCACAGTGGCATTATCCTTCATTTCAAAATTGGGTGGTTCTTGAATATCATTTAATGTTCAGACCACATTTAAAATTCCCTAACTGGATCCTATTTCCAATATACACAGAGAGTGAAAAAACACTGAAAAAAAGAAAGTCTGTATCTTGCATTTGATTGAGACTTTTCAGTAGGCCCTAGTTCAAGCCTGTCGTCTAACATAATTATTGATAAAACTTCCTTTTATTTTCAAAAGTGTCCCAGTTTGTAAGATAAAGTATATGATTCACAAGCTTCTTGTGAATAGTTTCCCCTCTTTTTAAGGACTTTGTTAGACTGTATGATTTTGATTTGCTTTGTAAAATTTCCCACACTCTGGATTTGACTGTGCACACTTGCTTAACTTGTTCCTCTGCCACTAATATCATTTAGACAGTGGTAGTTAGAGACTTAAATACGTATATATACATGTACATTAGCAGAATGCTTCATAAGTGGTCATGAAATAATCTTACTTCTTTAGACCCATCATGAGAGACATATCTGCTTTGTTCCATTTCTAGTGATATTATCAGTGTTCATTTCAGAAGTTATTAGCTTGATCCACCCATCATAAAGTTTCCTAGAAAACTTTCACTTAACAGCTTAGCACATCCATCGATGATTATTACCTGTTTATATTAGTTTGCAAATTGAAATGTTTCTTATTTTTTAATGTTGTACAAATTTGTTTGTTGTATACATTTAAATTATTTTGCTAGTTTTCTATTCTTGCATAAGTTTGAATAGCTGATCTAGTTTCTAGCTTACATTTCTTTTCTTTTTTATAGTTAGAAGTCCAAAGAGGTTGAAGCATTTTAAAAATATGTTGCACAGGCAAATATTTTTACTACAGTTTCTCTGATTTGTTATTTAACAATTAGCCAAATTTTGAGTCATGTTGAAATGAGGCTACAATGTGAAAATTCTAACTGTAATTGAAAGGCCTCTGTCGAAAGAAATGTGCCTTTTTAGTATCCACTTCATGTAGGAAATCACCTTGAAGTCACTTTGTTATGTAGTGACCTTTTAAAATTTAGATATAATTCACACACTATAAAATTCACCCTTTTAGTATACAATACAGTACATTAGTGTATTCATGAAGCTGTGCAACATTTTTGTCACGCCCAAATATAAACCTCATAGCCATTGGTTAGTCACTTTCCATTCTTCTCTCCCCTAAATGACAACTACTGATCAACTTTCCGTCTCTATAAATTTGCCTCCTCTGGGCATTTCATATTAATAGAATCATATAATATTTAACCTGTCTGTCTGGCCTTTTCCACTTAGCATAATGTGTGGTCTTTAAATTTTTTTTTTAATGTTTAGCAGAGTATAGTTGGTTTACAATGTTGTCTTAGTTTCAGGTATCCAGCATAGTGATTCACTTGTACATATATTCACTCTTTTTCAGATTCTTCTCCCATATAGATTGTTGCAGGATACTGAACTGTTTCCTGTGCTTTGCTGGTCTTCTGTATATAGTAGTGTGTGTATGTTAATCCCAAGCTCCTTTGTTTTGTAAATCATTTTTTAAAACTTAGATTCCGCATGACTGATATCATGTGATATTTGGCTTTCTCTGACTGACTTCACTTAGTATGATAATCTCCAGGTCCATCCATGTTGCTGCAGATGGCATTATTTCATTCTTTTCTATAGCCAAGTGATACTCCATTGTGTGTATATATATATATATACACACATATATATATACACATATATATACACACATATATATATACACACACACACACACACACACACACATATATATATATATATATCACATTCATTCTTCTGTCGATGGACAGTGAGGTTGCTTCCATGTTTTGGCTATTGTAAATAGTGTTGCAGTAAACATCAGGGTGCATATATCTTTTCAAATTCTAGTTTTCTCCAGATACATGCCCAGGAATGGGATTGCTGGATCATATGGTAGTTCCATTTTTAGTTTTTTAAGGAACTTCCATACTATTCTGTCTAATGGCTGTACCAATTTATATTTCCCACAAACAGTGTAGAAGCGTTCCGTTTTCTCCAAACCCTCTCCAGCGTTTACTGTTTATAGATTTTTTGATAACGGCCATTGTGACTGGTGCAAGGTTATTGCTCATTGTCGTTTTGACTTGCATTTCTCTAATAATTAGCGATGTTGAGCATCTTTCATGTGCTTTTTGGCCATCTGTATGTCTTTGGAGAAATGTCTATTTAGATCTTCTGCCCATTTTTTGATTTTTTTAAAATATAGAACTACATGAACTGTTTGTATATTAGAAATTAATCCCTTGTCAGTCACTTTTTTTTTGTAAATATTTTCCCCCATTCTGTGGGTTATCTTTTCATTTTGTTTATGGTTTCCTTTGCTGTACAGAAGATTTTAAGTTTAATTAGGTCGCATTTGTTTTTTTGTTTTTATTTTCACTAGGAGGTGGATCAAAAAAGGCTATTGCTGCAAAATTTTTGTTAGAGTATTCTGCCTGTATTTTCCTCTAAGAGTTTTTAGTGTTCAGCTTTACATTTAAGTCTTTAATCCATTTCAAAGTTTATTTTTGTGTATGTTTTCAGAGAGTGTTCTAATTTCATTCTTTTATATGTGGCCGTCCAGTTTTCCCAGCCCCACTTATTGAAGAGACTGTCTTTTCTCCACTGTATATTCTTGCCTCCTTAGCCATAGATTAATTGAGCATAGATGTGTGGCTTTATTTCTGTTCCATTGATCTGTCAATATATTTCTGTTTTTGCACCAGTACCAAACTGTTTTGATAACTGTGACTTTATAGAATAGTCTGAAGTCAGGGAGCCTGATTCCTCCAGCTTTATTTTTCTTTCTCAGGCTTGCTTTGGCTATTCAGGGTCTTTTGTGTATCCATACAAATTAAATATTTTTTTATTCTAGTTCTGTGAAAAATGCCACTGGCAATTTGATAGGGATTGCATTGAATCTGTATATTGCCTTGGGTAGTATAGTCATTTTGATAATATTGATTCTTCTAATCCAAGAACATATCTTGGAAGATGTCTTGGTATATCTTTCCATGTTTGTCATCTTCGCTTTCTTTCGTCAGTGTCTGATAGTTTTCAGAGTACAGGTCTTTTGGCTCTTTAGGTAGGATTTTATTCTTATATCTTATAATGTTTTAAAGGTTTGACTTTGTCATCACAGTAATCAGTACTTTATTTCTTTTTTATGACTGAATAGTATTCCATTGTGTATATATACCACATTTTCTCTATTTATCAGTTCATAGACATTTTGGTTATTTCTACTTTTTGGCTGCTAAAAATATCTGTGTACATGTGTTTGTATAGACATATATTTTCACTTCTCTTGGGTATATACCTAGGAATGGCATTGATAGTCATTTGGTAATGCTGTTTAACTTTCTGAGGAGCTGCCAGACTTTTCCAAAACAGCTGCACCACTCTTCATGCTTAGCAACAAAACAGAGGTTCTTATGTTTCTGCATTTTAATCAAAAGTATTTATTGTCTGCCTTTTTCATTATAACCTTTTCAGCGGGTATAATGTGTATCTCATGGTTTTGATTTGCATTTCCCTATGAGTAATGATGGGGCTGCTCTGTGGCTCAGATGGTAAAGCATCTGCCTGCAATGCAGGAGACCCGGGTTCGATTCCTGGGTTGGGAAGATCCCCTGGAGAAGGAAATGGTAATCCACTCCAGCACTCTTGCCTGGAAAATCCCATGGATGGAGGAGCCTGATAGGCTACAGCCATGGGGTCGCAAAGAGTCGGACACGACTGAGTGACTTCACTTCACTTCACATGAGTAATGGTGTTAGTCATTATTTCATTTCCTATTGGCTATTCCTCTCTATCTTGTTTGAAGAAATCTTTACTTAAATCTTTGCTCAGTTTTTAATTGTTCTGGATACTAGAACTCATCAGATATATGGTTTGCAGATATTTTCTCATTCTGTAGGTTATCTCTTCATTTGATGATATCCTTGAAGCACAGTTTTTTATTTTGATGAAATCAATTTGTCTTTTTAAATTAATTGCTTATACTTTTAGTGTCATATCTAAGAAATCATTGTATAATCCAAGGTCTTGAAGATTTACACCAGTGTTTTCTTCCCAGGGTATTATAGTTCTAGCTCTTACATTTGAGTCTTTTGATCACTGTTAAGTTATCATGTGAGATAAGAAGTCAACTTCATTCTTTTGCATGTGACTATCCAGTTGTCTCAGCACCATTTGTTGAAGAGACTGTGTTTTCCATATTGAATTTCTTGTCATTCCTGTTGAAAACTAATTGACAAAGATGTATGGGTCATTTCAGGACTTTCCTATTTCATTAATTTATATGCCTGTCCTTATACCAATACTTCATGGCATTGACTGCCGTAGTTGTTGTGATAAGTTTTGAAATTGGGTGTGTAAATCTCTGTTTTCCTTTTATAGGATGGTTTTGGCTATTTTGTGTCCTTTTCAGGTCTCTATGAATTTTAGGATCAACTTATTAATCTCCCCATCTGGGATTTTGACAGAGGTTCTATTGATATCTTAACAATATTACATCTTCCTATTTATTAGACAGTATGTCCTTACATTTATTTAGGTTTTTAATTTTTTTCAATGATGTTTTGTAGTTTGCAGTGTACAAGTACTACACTTCTTTTGTCAAATTCCTAAATAATTTATTATTTTTGATACTATAAGTGGAATTATTTTGATTTCAGTTTTGAATTGTTCATTGCTAGTATACACTTACACGATTGGTTTTTATATATTAACCTTGTATCCTGAAAACTTATTAAACTAGTTGATTAGTATTAATTTTTTTTAGTGGATTCCTTAGGATTTATACATACAAAAATCTTGTCATCTACGAATAGAGATAATTTCTTCATTGCCAATCTGAGTGTCTTTACTTTTTTTTTTCTTAACACTTTTGCATTATTTCCCAGGCTAGAACATATAGTAGATTGTGAACAGAACTGGCAAAAGCAAACATCTATGTTTTATCCCTGATTTTAAGAGGAAAACTTTTAGTTTTTCACTATTTAGTATGACGTTAAATGTAGGGTTTTTGTAAATGTTCTTTGTCAGATTAAGGAAGATTTTTTTCTGTTCTTAGGTTGAACATTTTTATCATAAAAGGATGTTGGACTTTTCTCAGATGCTTTTTCTGAATTTCATTTTGTTAATGTAGCATTTAATATTGATTTTTTTTTTTTTTTTTTTTTTGGTACACTGGACCAACACTGCATTTCTGGGATAGTTATTACTTGGCTATAGTGTATACTTTTTGTGTATGTTGTTGGATTCTGTTTGCTGGTGTTTTATTGAGGATTTTTTCATCTATATTCATAAGATATTGGTCTATAGTTTTCTTTTGATGTCTTTGTTTTATGGTTTCAGGGTAATACTAGATTCCTAGGATACATTGGGAAGGGTTCTCTCATATTATTTGGAAGAATTTGTAAAGGATTGGGGCTAGTTCTTTAAATGTAACAGGAAAATCATGTACTCCTGGGTTTATCCTTGCGGGCAGTTTTTTGATTATTGATTCAGTCTTTTTGTTATAGATATATTCAGATTTCTATTTCATCAGTTTCAGTAGTTTGTGCTTCCTGGAACTTTTGTCCATTTCATCTATGTTATCTAATTTGTTAATAGATCATTTTTATAGTATTCTCTTATAATGCTTTTAATAAGGTCATTGGTAATATCCTCTTTTTGATTTCTAATTTTAGTAATTTGGGTCTTCTCTCTTTTTCTTGGTCAGTCTAGCTAGTTTTGTCTACCAAGACCTCAGACAGCTACAGTGTTCAACAACTGCCTCTGACTATTGTCAACAAATACCTCCAGTGGGGAAAAGGCTGTATACAATAGGTGAGCTCCAGGTCAGATCAAATAAAGAAAGCCTTGTTGGTGAGGTCTTCTAAAGAGCTACCAAATAGGTAAAATAGTGACATTTCTCCAAGAGCAGGGCTTTGGAGGATATCCAGCCTAATTCTGGAGTAACAATTCTAATGTGACAATATTGTTACTTTAGGTATATTCAGTGTGAAGATATAGAAATTTTTTTAGAAAGAGAAATTTTGAACTTTTTAACCCATGAATTCATACTATTTCCTATTCATAGGATTACAGGATCTTTACTTATCTTTAGACTTCTTTCATCTTATGCTGAAATTCTTAATTGACGTTAACAATGATTTCTTCATGTCAGAACATACATAAGTAACTTCAAAGTAATATTGTTACTACAAATAAGACTGTTGTTGTCCAGTGAGGTCAAGAGAACAATACATAAATGAAAGATGCAACCATCCACTTGTCCACATGTATCCAGAGTAAATGAAGTCATTATCTCAGAAGTATCTGCTCTCCAACTGCAGCGTTGTTTACTATAACCAAGGTGTGGAGACAACCTAAGACTCCATTAATGGATAAATGGATAAAGATGTGGTTTGTGTACACACACACACACACACACACACACACACACGAATACTATTCAGCTTTTAAAAAAGGAAATCCTGTCATTTTTGAAACGTGGATGAACTTGGAGGGTATTAACTGACTGAAATAAGCCATATGGAAAAAGACAAATACTAATGGTATCAATTATCCATGGAGTCAAAAACAAACAAATAAAAATCAAACTCATTAAAACAGAGTAGCATAGTGGTTGTGAGAGGCTATGGCCTGAAGGAAATAGGGAGAGATTGGTAAAGTATATATGTATATAATCATCTTTCATTATAAAATAAGATCTGAGGCTCTAATGTATAACATGGTAACTATGGTTGATAACACCTTATAACTGAAATTTGCTAAAAGGGTCATACTTAAATGTTCTTTGCAAGAAAAAAAAAAGATAAATTTGTGAGGTGACAGATATGTTAACTAACTTCATGGGAAAATCCTTGCATAATATATGCTTATATCAAATCATCACATTGTATACTTTAAATATTTACAATTTCATTTTTCAATTATACCTCAGTACAGCTAGGAAAAAAATACCTATTAATACAGTTTTCCTTCTGGCTTGTTTTATCTTGTTTTAAATTTTTGATTTCTTTGCTTGGTCGCCTGTTTATTGCCCTTAGGATATAGCTGACTTGGTCTGTAAAGCCACAGTACTATATTTTAGCCAAAAACTAGAAGGCACTCAAAGGCCCGTCTGTGTTGGGATGGTTAATTTGTGGCATATTTATACAACTGAAAACTGTATGCATGTAAATATAGTAAAACTACACGTAACAATACAGTTGTAACATCCAAGAAATGTTGAAGAAAAGACACAGATAAGCTTATACTAAATAATTGCATGTACCTGTGTATGTTATATATGTATGTGTATAATATACATACACACATTTCTGTTTTTATACCACAGGATAATACAGCATACTACATGTAGTGTCAGTTCAGTTCAGTCTCTCAGTTGTGTCTGACTCTTTGCGACCCCATGGGCTGCAGCACTCCAGGCTTTCCTGTCCATCACCAACTCCCAGAGCTTACTCAAAGTCATGTCCATCGAGTCAGTGATGCCATCCAACCATCTCATCCTCTGTCATCGCCTTCTCCTCCCACCTCCAATCTTTACCAGCATCAGGGACTTTTCAGATGAGTCAGTTCTTCGAATCAGGTGGCCAAAGTACTGGAGTTTCTGCTTCAGCATCAGTCCTTCCAATGAATATTCAGGACTGATTTCCTTTAGAATGGACTGGTTGACTCTCCTTGCAGTCCAAGGGACTCTCAAGAGTCTTCTCCAACACCATAGTTCAAAAGCAGCAATTCTTCAACGCTCAGGTTTCTTTATAGTCCAACTCTCACATCCATGTATGACTACTGGAAAAACCATAGCTTTGACCACATGGACCTTTGTTGATGAAGTAATGTCTCTGCTTCTTAATATGCTATCTAGGTTGGTCGTAGCTTTTCTTCCACAGAGTAAGTGTCTTTTAATTTCATGGCTGCAGTCACTATCTGCAGTGATTTTGGAGTCCCCAAAAATAATGTCTGTCACTCTTTCCATTGTTTCCCTATTTGCCATGAAATGATGGGACTGAATGTTGAGTTTTAAGCCAACTTTTTCACTCTTCCTCTTTCACGTTTATCAAGAGGCTCTTTAGTTCTTCACTTTCTGCCGTAAGGGTGGTGTCATCTGCATATCTGAGGTTATTGATAATTCTCCCAACAGTCTTGATTCCAGCTTGTGCTTCATCCAGCCTGGCATTTCACATTATGTACTCTGCATATAAGTTGAATAAGCAGGGTGACAGTATACGGTCTTGATGTTCTCCTTTCCCGATTTGGAACCAGTCTGTTGTTTCATGGTCAGTTCTAACTGTTGCTTCTTGACCTGCATACAGATTTCTCAGGACGGTAGGTAAGGTGGTCTGGTATTCCCATCTCTTTCAGAATTTTTTACAGTTTGTTGTGATCCACACAGTCAAAGGCTTTGCCATAGTCAGTAAAGCAGAAGTAGATGTTTTTCTGGAACTCTCTTGCTTTTTCGATGCTCTAACGGATGTTGGCAATTTGATCTCTGGTTCCTCTGCCTTTTCTTTACGTGTAGTATAAAAATAGTCAAAACTACACAAAGATTTAGACACAATTGAGTGACTAAGCACAATGGACATAATAGTGTATATATAGTATAAAGGGTTTCCCTCGTGCTTCAGTGGTAAAGAATTTGCCTGCCAATGCAGGAGACTCAGATTCGATCCCTGCATCAGGAAGATCCCCTGGAGAAGGAAATGGCAACCTACTCCAGTATTCTTACCTGGAGAATCTCATGGACAAAGGAGCCTGGCGGGCTACAGTCCATGGAATCGCAACGAGTCGGACATGCCTGAGTGTATGGGCCCAGGCAGAGGCACACATATAGTGTAAAGATAGGCAAAACTCATCTCTTGTGATAGAAGTTACTGTTAGGAGGACAGTGCCTGAAAGGATGGGGTTTTGAAGGCGCAAGTGGATGTTTTGTTTCTTAGTTTAAGTGCCACATGGGTATGTTTCATTTGTGAGTGATTGCAAGCTATAAAATCATGTGTACTTTTCTCCAGTTTATAGTGCAATAAAATGTTTGTTTAAATGGTCTTTTTGAGTCAGTTGAAATAGTTCTTTTCTCATTTGATTGTGGCACAGCTTAATATAGAGTTTTAAAATTAATTTGCACCCATTTTGGAATGTAGATACCCAGAATATGAGATTGATGGCCCAGTCAGTGCTACCCATAGTCCTGAACTTGGTTCTTTGCTTTCTCAGGAGAACCTGTGCCTGTCAGGGGCTGGACCCAGACACCTGTGGTGCCTCCTTTTCTTTTGGTTGTTCATGGAGCATGTACTACAATGGATGTAAGTTTGCCAGAAGCAAGATCCCAAGAAAATTTAAGCTGCTTGGGGATGACCCAAAAGAGGTTTGTTTACTTCCTGATGTATAATCTGTTTATTTTTTATGGAGAATTGGTGAACACAGATGAAATGAATAATATGATATGCTCTGCTAAACTCTCATTAGCAGAGAGAATTTCCCATCTCAAAGATGGATCAATAAAATTTTGGCCAAACTGTAGACACACATAATAATATTTTATAAAATTTATGCATGATAACAACCATGTGATACCAAAGTAATAGGGTTTGAGCAACACAAACTCTTTATGCTTATGTCTTTTTATTCTTTGTCTTTTATATTAATTTGAGTTTTACACAGCTGTCATTTCCATATTAAAATTATTAATACTTGACTATTAAAACTTTCATCTTTTAAACCTGAATTATAGAAGCCATGTTTGTGACGGCCACATTCATAAAAGACCATTTCTATTCACCTTTTCAGCCCATGAGATGTGATGATTTAATGTTACTATAATAAGTGCATTCAAGTAACTAAAACATACTTAGATTTTAATATAAAAGTGTAGTTGAAATAAACGAACTCTGATTTCTCATTGACATCACTGGGTTTGTCCTTTCTCTGGACTATCAATTTCTCGAAATATAACTTGTAAACTGGTATGAAATTTAACAACTTTTGGGTAGCTTGTGTTCTAGGGTATGTTAACTGAATAATTGGAAAACCTCAGTATGTTTAGTGTTTAAATATGATAAAATTTTTAGTGAATCTGTACACAGTATAGTTTTCTTTCAAATTTTAGATGCAATTGAAATAGATATCTATACTATTGATGTAATAATTTTTACACATCCCTCTAATTGAAAAATGTGTTATCTCTATTATTTGTAATAATAATGGTAATCGGAAATTTAATAAAGTGCCAAAGCTCTTCAAGTCACAATAAAATTTTTTCATAGAATCATAATATTTTAATAAGCTGTATTAATGTGTTAGATGTCCTCTTTTCATAAAGAAAAACATCCAACTCTTTAATAAACCTAATGAATAGCAAATTTGCCTGCTGCCTTCCACTTTAATTTTTCACACTGGAGAGCTTTTTCACCACTACTTCATAAATATTTATTCCTGTGTTTCATGTAAACCAAATCCAAGGGATGGCTAGTAACATCCTCTGTCTGTCAGACAGGAGGGCTTCAGTCAGAAATCTCCTCACCTTCTGAAATACAAACGTTTTTCTGCCAGCTGGTTAAATCTCCCAAGGTTTTTAGAGAAATATCCATGTGAAATCAGAACATCTAGGTATGAATGGAACAATGGACTATTATCACCTAGCATTTAAAAAAGCATATTCTTTGTTGGGGGGGAGGGAATGTAACTGAACATTTTTCCTCTTTTAAAGTTTACAAAATTTTTCACATATACCACATTATAGTTCTTGGAGTTTTATTCATATTTGAATCACCTAGTGATTTTTAGTTCTATGGAGATATCATTTCAAATTTTGAAATGCTATTTTTATAACCATTTAAAAATATAAAGATTGGAAATAGGTTAAACCAAACAAATCCTTTCAACACCTCATCTTCCTTGGCCACTAACTGGAGGGAGTAGAGAATGTGACCTTTTAAATGGCCTCATTCTCCTAATCTACTACTAGTATAGACATATATTAATAAAATGCATGCAAAGTATAAGATTGATTAATCTTATTAAAATAACAAAGTGGCACACATTTAACAACACAAACACAGGTTATAAATGGTCTACGCTTTTCACTCAGTGTGTTAAGATGGCAGTTATTTAATAAGAGGTGCTATATATAGTGATTTGGATCTAAGATGTAGGGGGAAAAATCTAATTAATCACCTTTCATATAGAGATAGAATGGATTTGGAATTTAATATGCAGAATTGTTCATTTTATACAGGAAGAGAAACTGGAGTCGCATTTACAAAACCTGTCCACTCTTATGGCACCAACGTACAAGAAACTTGCACCTGATGCATACAATAATCAGGTGAGTTTAAGCAATGATTGACAGTTATTGAGATGCTTTACTTACTCATTACTGATGACCTACCTGTCTTTCCAGAAATAGTTTTGAAGCAATGTTTTTCTTTTATCTAACTTTTTTCTCTTCTGAATTGTTGAAGCCACTGTAATGTTCTGTTTTTGATAAATGAAAATTATACCATCCAAAAGAGCATATTTCTGGTCTTTTAATCTGTAAAGATAATGAGTTTTTAAGGCTCACAAGCTGTTTTACTTACTAATCTTGTTCTCATATAATTTTATCTCTATAGACAGGCTATAGTGGTTAATTAAATTATATGATTCAAACTATAGTTCCAACCACCTGTTAGCCACCTGTTAACTGTTTTCATAGCAAGTCTATACATATAAAGCTATGGGTGTACCACTTTGTAAGTGTATATACATGTGATGAGATATATTAGATTTTGCTAGTTTCCCCCTATTTTCTAAGTGTGTGCCAGGTTGTGCCTATATGGAAGGCTTGGTGGTTTGTTTAGAGATGCTCATGAAGGAGGCGAAAGACCGTGAAGTCTACACAGTTTCAATAAACTCCTTCTTTAGAGGAGAAATGTAAAATGCCAACTATAGAAAAAAAGGATAACAGCTGGGATAGAGGTATGCACACATTTCTGAAGGAAAAAAAGCTTCTCCCTGAGTAGAGGAGAGCTGTAAGGTCATAAATGGCCTTGGAGACCATACAAAGATCTTTGAACTTTAAAATCTTGTAGACAAGAGGCCTATCACTGGGGCGTGTTCTAAGTGTATATTGGGGAAAATGAGGGTGAAGCAGTTTAACTCTATAAGGTTGAAAGTGAGTGTTAGTTGCTCAGCTGTGTCCAACTCTTTGCACCCCCATAGACTGTAGCCCACCAGGCTCCTCTGTCCATGGGATTCCCCAGGCAAGAATACTGGAGTGGGTTGCCATGACCTCCTCTAGGGGATCTACCTGACCTAGGGATCAAGCCCGTCTCCCACATTGCCTGCAGATTTTTTACTGTCTGAGCCACCAGGGAAGTGGTGAGAGTGAAGTGTTTTAACTCTATATGGCTACTCAAGCCAAATAAATGAAATATAGCTTAGATTAGTGGAAGATTAGAGAAGTAAACTATTGCAGCCATTGGGCAAGACATGTTAAGGTCCTAATTTAACAAAATAGCAGTGATAAAATGAAATAAATATATGAAATATTTGAGGTGGAACTCATAGTGACCAAGTGGATTTGAAGATGAGCAAAAGAGAATTTGAGGATCCACCAAATATCTGGCTTAGGTGGTTATTAATTAGTATTAGGAATCAGTGAAGAAAATTAAGTTTGGAGGAGATAAGGAGAAGATAAATGTCGTTTTTGACATGTTAGATCTGACATATTTCTAGGATAATTAGAAAAACAATCAGAAAAAAATCCAAGTTAGCACTGTGGGAGTTACCAAAATGTAGGAAGTAGTTAGTAGTAAATACAATTTGTCAGAGTGGAGATTATAAAGATGAAAAGGGGCTAATGATTTTGACATTTAACCATTTAGGGGTGAGTGGAGGAAGAGAAACCACTGAAGAAAGGGCTGGGGGTAGGAACAATGGAATAGGAGAGGTTAAAGATTTAAGAGGAAGAGGAAGACTGATGGACGGGGGGAAAGCTGGCAGTGATGAGAAGGTATTCAGAGTATGCAGTGGGGATATATGGAAGTGTGAAGGGCAACACTTTTGCAAACATTGTTATTTGCAATACTTAACAATGTTAAAGACTCTAAGGGGACTAGATTGGTCTACACAGCAGGGACAGGGGACCAATTCTAATTAACAATTTAGCTATTCTTTAACATGTGGACGTCAACATTTTCCTCAAACCCCAATTCACTTTTTTTTTTAAAGTAGCAAAGAGGGCAACTTTAATGATTGTCTCTTTATAAGTTGTTTTATGTCACACCTCGGACACAACTGAAGCGACTTAGCAGAAGCAGCAGCATGTCACACCTAGACTTTTAGAGATGTATATATGACTGTTTTAAATGCGGTTAATAACAGTGGGATTAATATTGTTATTTTACAACCTTACCTGTTTTAATCAGTGTCACAGGAAAGTATAAGGAATGGCTTGATACTGTTGTAAAACAGCTCTGGGTAAGCAACACAATAAATCAAGCTATAAAAAGAAAATGAATTGAGTCTATATTGCTAGATTTCAAGTTTGGCCATTTTCTAGTAAATGAATTTTTTATAGGGGTTATTAATCAAATGGATTTAACTGAGGAATGGGACAGAACAACAAGCATTGATGTTCACCTTACTCCTTTGATTCTTACTATAGACTGTATCATACAAACACGATTATCTAAGCATCTATATTCTCCTCTGTTTGTGTTTGGAGTATTTTATGCATTTCCTAAACCTGGAATATCTAAAATACGAAGGAGCCTCAGATTTTTAAGATATAACAACATGATTATAATTATATATAGTCCCTTAGATGTGTTTGAATATTTGTATATGAGCAAATGTGTAGATGTACTATGGGCTTCCCTGGTAGCTCAGTGGTAAAGAATCTGCTTGCCAATTCAGGACAGCCAGGTTTGATCCCTGGGTCAGGAAGATCCCCTGGAGAACTGGCAACCCACTCCAGTATTCTTGCTTGGGAAATGCCATGGACAAAGGAGCCTAATCAGTTGGCATAAAGTTTTGGTTAAGCACGACCAATAATGTCTAGAGATCTACTGTATAATTGTACCTATAATCAACAAATTTAAATTTAAACATATTCTAAAATTGTAGCTCTCATGTTGTGTTCTTACCACCATAAAATACATACATACATTCATACATTAAAAAATAGATGTAATGTCTATGTAAACTAAATCATCTAATGGCTCAGAATGAATAAGGTGTTTTTTAAAATTTCATGGTAGGTACTATTGGAAATATTTATCCATATGCCTTCACATGGTTTAGAGATCTGAAAAACAACTATGTGATCGTTTCCTACAGAATATGTAAAACATAAAAGTTACGGATGCTGCCAAGGTCTGTCATTTGGTCTTTGCCTCCTTTTCCCCAATTGAATATTATACCTTTATTTCTCACATGTGCATGTTTTTCCTTGCTTTAGTCCTGGATTTCATAAAGTCTTATTGCCAAAGTTAAGCTTCATTGGGTCTTCACAGCATTTCTTCTGTCAGCTCCATGATATAAGACTATATTTTCTTAATTTAAATATACCTTCATATCTGCCAATAGATTTGTATTTCGCTGTCTTTTCTATGATTATCTTACCACTAAAGTTTAGGCCTGAATTAGTGGGCTTAAATCTTAAAATCATGGGCTTTCATCAGGTGTGGAGATGACATTTTAGACCAAGAGAACTTTCTATGACAGTGGAAATATTTCCTGTCTACACTGTTTAGAATGGTAGTTACTAGCTACATGTGGTTACTGAATATGTGATATGTGGATAGTGCAATTGATTTAATGAAATTCCCATTTTAATTAATTTAGATTTAAACTGCCACATGTGGCTGCTAGCCAGCAAATTGAACAGCACAGCTTTACACCATCAGAAAGTCATCCACTTAGAATTGTCTTGCAGACAGATTAATTTCCAGTAATTCATTTACAGACTCTTGCATGGTGTTTCTTATAAGATGGCATAAGTCTAAAAACCAACTAGATTTTGTATCATTTTTATTCAAGGAACAGAATAAAGCTAACTAGACCACAGCATGGACTAAATAGTCACAAACCACTGTTTGTGGTTTGTGAAATGAGTGGTCGTTTACCTTTAGCCAGTCTCTCAAAAATGCTGTATAAGCCTAATAGTAAATAATATTCAAACCATCACAAACTTTATCATGTTATGACTTCAGCTTCTAGCCATGGTGGATTAACAGAAACTGATTTACTTTCTCACATTTTAAAAAAAGAAAAAATACACAAAACAGTAGTTTTTAGATATAAGACAATAAGAAACTCAAGATACTAACACTAGAGAGAAGGGAATTTTAAAAGGTAAACTACAATTTACTTCCTAAAGAGCACATTAGGCTTCAGGCAGGAAGGAGGAACCTACGCAGATGCCATGGTTTTCTCTGTGTTAGAATAAGAAGTTCAGAATTTGGTAAAAGTGCTGGAATTCACAATTCAGAGTCCCAAAGAGGAGAATGCTTCATTGAGAAGAGCTCCAGAGATCTGTAGAGTCTTCAGCTGTACACTAAATGTTGCATGCATGTGAAGAGATTACCAGGGCCATGGAAAGAATCATCCAAAGGGGCAAAACAATCCTTTGATTTTATACAGGACTTGGAATAGTTATTGTTAATACCATCCAGAAGGAAAAGACACCCTAACATGAAAGATATTAAGTATTTAGAATTTGCTGGCCTTGGTAACTGAAGTAGATTAGGCTGTTCTGGTTCCATCTAATAATGTTTAAAAGCAAGACTTGAAAGGATCAAACTGATTCCAGCAAACTTAATGGGGTTGGGGGGGTGGTTTTCCCAGATGGCACAGTGGCAAAGAAACCATCTGCCAATGCAGGAGATGCAAGAGATGTGGGTTTGACCCCTGGGTCAGGAAGATCCCCTGGAGGAGGAAATGGCAACCCACTCCAGTATTCTTGCCTGGGAAATTCCATGGACTGGCGGGCTATAGTCCATGGGGTCAAAAAGAGTCAGACACAACTGAGTACACACATATAATAGCATCTCAGAACAAAAAAAAATTTTTAGATAGAATTAATAGTGTATAGTAACTCGTCAAAAATTACCAGGTATACAAAGAAATTAGAAAACATGATCCATAATTGGGGGCAGGGGGCAGGGGTAGGGAGCAATCAACAGAAATAGTTCCAGAAATGATATATGATAAGAATATATTGACAAGGGCATTAAAATTGCTAATATTTCATTTGCTTAAGACAATAGAGGAAACTATGAGCATGACTTTAGAAACAGCTAAGAAGAAGCACAAGCTGGAATCAAGATTGCCAGGAGAAATATTAATAACCTCAGATATGCAGATGACACCACCCTTATGGCAGAAAGTAAAGAGGAACTAAAAAGCCTCTTGATGAAAGAGGAGAGTGAAAAAGTTGGCTTAAAGCTCAACATTCAGAAAAGGAAGATCATGGCATCTGGTCCCATACTTCATGGGAAATAGATGGGGAAACAGTGGAAACAGTGGCAGACTTTATTTTTCTGGGCTCCAAAATCACTGCAGATGGTGACTGCAGCCATGGAATTAAAAGACGCTTACTCCTTGGAAGGAAAGTTATGACCAACCTAGATAGAATATTCAAAAGCAGAGACATTACTTTGCCAACAAAGGTCCCTAGTCAAGGCTGTGGTTTTTCCAGTGGTCATGTATGGATGTGAGAGTTGGACTGTGAAAAAAGCTGAGCTCTGAAGAATTGATGCTTTTGAACTGTGGTGTTGGAGAAGACTCTTGAGAGTCCCTTGGACTGCAAGGAAATCCAACCAGTCCATTCTACAGGAGATCAGTCCTGGGTGTTCTTTGGAAGGAATAATGCTAAAGCTGAAACTCCAATACTTTGGCCGCCTCATGCAAAGAGTTGACTCATTGGAAAAGACTCTGATGCTGGGAGGGATTGGAGGCAGGAGGAGAAGGGATGACAGAGGATGAGATGGCTGGATGGCATCACCGACTTGATGGACGTGAGTCTCAGTGAACTCCGGGAGTTGGTGATGGACAGGGAGGCCTGGCATGCTGCGATTCATGGGGTCGCCAAGAGTCAGACACGACTGAGCGACTGAACCGAACTGAAGAAGACATCAGACCCATACTGAACTTCTAGAGATGAAAAACATATATAATATCTGAATAAAAAATACGGTAGATGGAATTAACAGCAGATTAGTGAGCCTGAATATGTGGTAATAGAAATGTCCCAATGTGAAAGAGGAAAAGTGAAATTGAAAAATAAAATGAATTGATCAAATGCCTATGGCACAGTATTATTACCCTAATATATATGTAATTAGAATCGCAGAAAGAGGACAGAGAATATTTTAAAATATAATGGCCAATTACTCACACAATAAACCCATTGACCCTAGAAGAAGCTCAGCAAGCCCCAAATAGAGGTTGTGTGTGTGTGTGGGGGTGGGGGGAGATTAACAAAGAATGCTACATAAAGTCACATTAAAATCAATAACATGAAGAGCAGATGGAGGAGGGGAAAGAAAAGATACAATTTATAGAAAAAAAATGATAATAGACATAGAAAAATGCAAGAAAAAAAGATAGGAGAAACATCTTTAAAGTACTGGGGAAAAAAAATAAAACTATCAACCTTGAAATCGGTAAAGACTGTAAAAACTGAAGGCAAAATAAAAATTTTTTCTCCAGACCTACCAAAGCTGAAACAATTTGCCACCAGCAGACTAACACTGCAGAGATGTTAGAGGAAGCCCTCTGATAGAAAGAAACTAGAGAGAAATCTGGATTGACAAAGAGGAATGAAGACATCATAAATAGATATTTAAGAAAAAAGACTTTTTCCCCTTATTTAAAATTTTTTCTTTAAAAGATAATTTGCTATTTTAAAATATATTTAAAATGTAGTTTAAGGCTCATAACATGTAAAAGTGCAGAAACTGGGGAACTGGAAGTATACGGTTGTAAGATTCTTATATATGGAATAATATAATACTATATGGATAAACTATTACACTACACTATAAACTTTAAAATAAGCAGCCACTAAAAAAAAGTGTATAGTCCCCCAGTAAAGAAATGAGAATAGAATCCCAAAGCATTTTTAAAAATATGGAACCAAAGATAAAACAAATATAAAACAAATAGCATATGGTATATTTAATCCCAGCAATATTAAAAAAAAAAAACACATCAAAAGTAAAATTTTTTACCACTCCCAACTTAAAAGGTAGAGCTTGTGATATTGAGTAGTCACACGGATGTAAAACAATTATGATTTTAAAAAGCAGGAACCAAGAAATATTGTACTAATGTCAATCAAAAACTGGAGTGATATTAATAGCAAGGTAGATTTCATGCCATAGAATATTATAAAGATCATTTCATAGTGATAAAAAGGTCAAGTTAGCAAGAGAACATAATCGTAACTATGCATATAATAAATAGCTTCAAATTATATTAAACAAAAACTGATAGAACTAAGAAATCTCCAACCACAATCAATTTTCAGTATCAATATCTTTCTCAATGACTGTTAGAACAAGTGGACAGAAAATTAATAAGGAAACAGAAGACTTGAACAGCACTTTTAACCAAATTGATGTTATTGACATGTATAAAATTCCCCACACAATGACAGAGTTAACATTAATTTCAAGTGTACAAGGATGATTTACCAAGATAATTGTTTGGTGATCCAGAATATTAACTATCAGTAAATTTAAAAGTCACAAAGTATGTTCTCTGACCCTACAAAGTAGAAATCACAAATCTCAACAAAGAAACTATTTCAAACTGAATGAAAATGAAGACGTGGCATTTAAATTTGTGGGATGCAACTATGAAGCCTTGCTTAAAGAAAGATTTATAGCATCGAACAGTTATATCAGAAGAGTATAAAGCCTCAAATCAGTGATCTTCTACCCCATGAAACTTGGAGAAAAGGAGCACTTTTAGCCTTCTAAGAAACAGAAGGAAAGAAAAGCAGAAGTTAAGAACAGAAATCAATAAGATAGAATGCACAAAACAAAATATATCAGTGAAGCCAAAAACTATTTCTTTAAGTCAGTTTAATCAAGAAAAAAATAGAAGGTACAAATTGTCAATATCAAGAATTAGAGATGAGAAATTACTGTAGATCCTACAAATTAATAATAGAAAACATTATTAAAACTTTATGAAAATAAAATTGATGACTTAGATGAAATGAACAAAGTCCTTAAAAGGCGCAAATTACCAAAGCTTACTAAAGAAAAAATAAATAGGGCATGGAAGAAACCTAGATGTCCATTGACAGATGAATGGATAAGGAAGTTGTGGTACATATATACAATGGAATATTACTCAGCTATAAAAATGAATACATTTGAGTCAGATCTAGTGAGGTGGATGAACCTAGAGCCTGTTACACAGAGTGAAGTAAGTCATATACATTACCATATGTAAAATAGATAGCTAATGGGAAGTTGCTGTATAACACAAGGAGCTCAACGCAGTACTCTGTGACAATGTAGAGGGCTAGGATGGGTGTGGGGTTGGGGGAGGGTGGGGATATATGTATATTTATGACTGATTCACATCGTTGTATGGCAGAAGCCAACACAATATTCTAAAGCAGTTATCCTCCAATTAAAAATAAATTTTAAGAAAGAAAATAAATACCACAAATACTTCTGTGTCTATTAAAGAAACTATAAGTGAAAACTTTCTCAAAAAGAAAACTCCAAACCCAAATGATTTCCCTTACAAATTTCACCCATTATTTAAGAAAGAGATAATCATGGAAATTCTTCTAGAAAATAGCAAAGAAGTAAATACTTCCCAATTTCTTCTATGGGACTGGAAATATCCTGATACTAAAATCAGACAAGGACATTAAAGAAAAGATAAAATCCAATGATCTTCATGAATATTAATATGAAAGTTCTTAACAAAATTTCATGCAAATACATCCAATACTAGTGTAAAAGGAATAATACATCATGATCAAATGGAGTTTATTTCAGGAACAAACGTTCATTTAACAGTCAAAGATCAATCAATGTGATTCACTGTATTAACCAACATATTGGGGGAAACAATATCTCAACAGAGAAAAGGCATTTGACAAGCTTTAACATCCATAGAAGGAAAATTTCTCAGCCTAATAAAGGGCATAGATGAAAAACCTAAAGCTAACATGAGTAATGGTGAAAGACTGAAAGCTTTCCCCTAACAACAACTAAAGTGCTTAGTGTTTTTATGGCATGGCAGCAAGTTAAAGAAGCATTTCACTCCTTGACTTGTTCAAGGTGGAACTGTAATTTGCTTTACTCTATTTTGTGACATGAAACTTCTTAATGTTATTTTGTGATAAAAAGTGAGTGTTTGCTCAGTTCTGTCTGACACTTTGCGACCCCATGGACTATAGCCCACCAGGTTCCTCTATCTATGGAATTCTCCAGGTAAGAATGCTGGAGTGGGTTGCCATTTCCTACTCCAGGGCATCTTCCTGACCCAGAGATTGAACCTGGGTTGATCTGCATTGATCGACTCTGCGTTGGAGGCAGATTCTTTACCATCTGAGCCACCCATCCATTTTGTATTGGGATCATGCCTGTTATCTAAGGTAGACCTTTGACATCTGTGAAAAATCAATAAATGGAAAGCTAAAATTAAAAAAAATAAAAAAATTACTCAGCGTAAGAAAAGGATGGCCATTCTTACCACTTCTAGTTAACATCTTTCTTTTAACTTCTCAACTAGGTTTTACTGTTTGTTGACAATGTTCTCTGTGCCACATTTATAAACATAAGTTTAATATACAGTTATACAGTAATAAAAATAAATACATAATTCTTTATCAAATGGATGTTTGCTTAATAAAATTCAAGATAGGTTTTCAATTTTCATCTTGGCAGCAAGCTTTTTGTGGCATCCTAATTTTTTAAATTGAG
Organism: Ovis canadensis; assembly: GCF_042477335.2. Taxonomy (NCBI): domain Eukaryota; kingdom Metazoa; phylum Chordata; class Mammalia; order Artiodactyla; family Bovidae; genus Ovis; species Ovis canadensis. The sequence continues at coordinate 35,970,618 of NC_091250.1, read as the reverse complement.
GTATAGTTGATTTACCACAGCAGTTTCACATGTACAACACAGATATTCACAACTATTAAAGATTATACTTCATTTATAATTATTGTAAATTTTCAGCCATGTTCCTTGTGCTGTATAAATATCCTTATAGCTTATTCTATTTAACATCTAACTGGAAATTTTAGACAGTGCAGAAGGCAAGGATACAGATTGAATATGAAGAAATAAAATTGTCCTTATTTGCAGACAACATGTGTATCTACATGGAAAATTCCAAAGAATCTACCAAAAAACCTCCTAGAACTAATAAATGGTTTACAACAGTTTGCAAAGTATAAAAATTAATTATATTTTCTATATACTAGCAATAAACAATTAAAAATTGAAATGAAAACCAGTAGCATCAAAAATGAAATCCATAGATACATATTTGACAGAACTGTATAAGACCTGTGCACTGAAAACTACAAAACACTGTGGAGAGAAATTATAGAAGACCTAAATAACTGGAAAGAGATGCAGTGTTCATGGATCATAAGACTAAATATTATTTGTCAGTTTTCCCCAAATTAATCAATGGACTCAGTACATGACCTACCAATATCTTACCAGGTGTTCTGAAGGAATTGACAAGGTGACTCTAAAATATATAGAGAGAAGTGTAAAGAATCCATAGTAGTCAAACAGTTTTTTAAAGACCAAAATTTGAATATTTTACTCCAGGATTTTAAGATTTACTACAAATCTACACATACTAGTAATCAAAACAGTTAGTTATTGGCCTACACACACACCAGTACACCATTACATAACAAAAGATCAGAACAGATAGTCTGGAAATAGATTCAACATGTATCGTCAAGCGATTTTCAATAAAGACAATTCAGTGGGATAAGTATATAAACTTTTTTTACCCACTGGTGTTTGAACAGTTGAATATCCATATGGAAAAAAAATTCTTTGACTCTTATTCTCACACCCTATATAGAAATTAACTCAAAATGGATCCATTTGTATAAAATTCCAGAAAATGCAAACTAATCTCTAGTGACAAAGCCGATCAGTAGTTTGTGCTTGAGAAGAAAGTCATGTGGCTCAGCTGGTAAAGAATCCGCCTGCAATGTGGGAGACCCCAGTTCAACCCCTGGATTGGGAAGATCCCCTGGAGAAGGGAAAGGCTACCCACTCCAGCATTTTGGCCTGGAGAATTCCATGGACTGTATCTATACTCCATGGGGCTGCAAAGAGTCAGACATGACTGAGCAACTTTCACTTACTTACTTACAAAGTAGGAGGCGTGAAAGTAAAGAGGCATGAGGAAACTTTGGGGAATGATGGATATGCACATTATTTTGTTTGTGGCAATGGTTTCACATATATATAGTGTACTGTTTGATATCAAACAGTACACTAAACAGCATATATTTAAAGTATAAGTCAATTATATCTCAACACTTTAAAATAAAAACTTTACTATGTCAAAGCATTTGCCCCATTTCACCTCATTCCATTGTGTTTTGGGATATAAAATATAATACTAAGGAATTTTTTGACCTGCTCAGTATACTCGTCTTAAACTTTTTTGTCAGATGTGTGCCTAAGAATTTCAGATGCCTAAGTCCTGCCCACTCATAGACACACTTCTATTTTTCAGATTGAATATGAACACAGAGCACCTGAGTGCCGTCTGGGTCTGAAGGAAGGCCGCCCATTCTCAGGGGTCACCGCATGTTTGGACTTCTGTGCGCATGCCCACAGAGACTTGCAGAACATGCAGAACGGCAGCACACTGGTAGGTGGAGCTGAGGACAGGCTAGTGGCACGTGCTCCTGAAGAGGAGAGGACAGAGGCTAGCAGCATTTAATGAGATGCCATTGTAGCGACCAGTGTCTTCATGAATGATTGCTGTTGCAAGTGACCTTATTTGGCATAACTAGTACTCATATAACAGGTTGGCATATCAGTGGGAAACTGTTGAGAAGTATGTAAAAATCATGAAAATTCTTGGTGCTAATCTAAACTGGTGACTAAACATTGCTAGCTATAATTGGATAGCTTTCAGAATTTAGTATCAAATATCTGGTAAGTTATCATCAGTTCAGCAAAAAGTCATACAGAAGCCAAGATACCAGTCTAACTTACATAGAGAAGATGTATGAAAAATGTGTCGCCATTGTCACAGTAACTACTATAAAAGGTTCAAAGTCCAAAACCACCTATTGTAGCTACATATTACAGTCAGTGAAATGAACTGCCCTCAACTGGAAACTTTGCTAAGGGGAGAAAATGGATCCATCTTAGGATGGAGCAGTGTGTTCTATACCAATAAAACTCAGGGTGTACCCTTGCACCTAGAGGGATGATGACCCAGGATGGAGATAAAAAATGAAAAAGCTCAAGTACAGAAACTATAAATTAATCAACCTAATGAGTCATCAGTTCATGAGGTTCTGATGGCAAGTATACTGGAGTGGTTTGCCATTCCCTCCTCCAGAATGCCAAAGAATTGATGCCTTCAAACTGTGGTGCTGGAGAAGACTCCTGAAAGTCCCCTGGACAGCAAGGAGAGCAAACCAGGCAGTCTTAAATCAACACTGAGTACTCGTTGGCAGGACTGATGCTGAAGCTGAAGCTCTAGTATTTTGGTCATTTGATGCGAACAGCCGACTCATTGGAAAAGTCCCTGATGCTGAGAAAGATTGAGGGCAGAAGGAGAAGAGGGCATCAGAGGATGAGATGGCTGGGTGGCATCACCAGTGCGATGGACATGAACTTGGGCAAACTTCAGGAGATGTTGAGGGTTAGGGTTAGGGTCTGCTGCAGTCCACGGGGTCGCAAAGAATTAGACATGACTGAGCAACTGAACAACAACGAGTCATCAACATAGATATAAGTGTTAACTGAGGAAGATGAGACCTAACGTGGAAAATATAAGCCCGGCACTATAGTTCTATTACAGAGGAGAAAAAAATTCATAGAGGTAGTAGGCAGTAGAAGTAATTTGAGGAAGCTGGTGTGAAATTTTTGTTGAAAAGCAGAGAAGATGTTGATTAATACCTATAATTTAGAGCAGGGGTTGGACACTTTTTCTGTTAAAAAGCTTTGCAGGCCACATAGGATCTCTGTAATGTTCTTTGGGTCCCTCCCAATAAAAAGTTCTTTAAAAATGAAAAAAAAATCTTAATTCACTGACCATACAAAAAACAGGCTGCGAGGCAGATTGGCCACTAACCCAAGTTTGCTAACTTCTGATCAAGGAGAACAAACACAAGGCTTATCATCTACAATATCTTATATGATCGCTAATCAGGTATTGAACATCTGCTCATTTGGAGGCTCTGCTAGATTCTGGGGATTAGGGGAAATAAATGATAGATGGAGCTATAGTTGGTCCTGAAGATAATCAGATTCCTCTTCAGCAAGGAGATGGAAAGCAGGCAGAGGAAGAAAAAGTTTTCAAGTGGAGGGGAATTTACCTCTGATAGACTGCAATTTCTATGCAGTTAGATGGAAAGCTGCACAAGACAAGCAGAAGTGAGTAGGGATAAATTGTGGGAAAAGGTGACAGATGCTCAGAGACAAGGATTTGGGATGACTTCTGTGTACCATTTTAATACCATCACTCGTTAAACTTATTTACAAACATAAATCTAACCATCACATTCCTTTCAAGCATCTCTCTCAATGATTTTTATGTTACCTTGGATTTTAAATAACTGTGGTCACATTTTCTCTGTTAATTAAAATCACTCAATACTCAAAGCTAGTATTTCAAAACCAACAAACAGTCTTTCAAAGCCACTGTGATTGTGGCCAACCAAAGGAAAAAAAAGTACCATCAAGTTATCAGAGCAGCAGAAGTAGCTTTTTTCCTTTTTAGAAAAGAAATGAGAAAGAAGAGAAACAATAAGTTAGATTTCACAGAGTATAGAGGAGAGAAAAGAAAGGTGGAAACAGCATTAAGTTACATATGAATCAAATCTTCAGGTCTACATTATTGAGATTTCACCTTGGTATCTGGTGCAAATTTCCTAAACACAGTTAAGGAGAGTTAGGTGTGAAGAAAGATGTGAAATTTCTTTGTGCACAAAAGTATGAAATGAGGCGAATGTGATATTACCAAAAACAGAGGAAGTCGGTTTGGTGGAGGAAACTTGTAGTTTCTTTTTTGAAGAGGCTTCACCTCTAGCACATTTATTTTGTAAGTGTGAAAAGTGGAAGATTGCTATACTTTGCGTACGGTACAGTTTCTTCCCTTCAAAATGTCTGTGAGGAACAGGGTCTCTATAGGTAACAATTCCTGATAGATTTAAAAAAAAAAAAACATGAACTTATTTATCTTGATGTACCATTTTGATGCAGTCTTCATTAATAACAGACAAACATGGTTTTATGGTAACAAACCAATCTGGTCCAGTAGGCCAGCACCATGAATCTAAATACTGAGGAGAAACTCACACACACCAGCTTTCATTTGTACTGAAACTGAAGCTGTGCTCTCTTACTTCCCTGCCAGGTATGCACCCTCACTAGAGAAGACAATCGAGAAATTGGAGGAAAACCTGAGGATGAGCAGCTTCACGTCCTGCCTCTCTACAAAGTCTCTGATGTTGATGAATTTGGCAGTGTAGAAGCTCAGGAGGAGAAAAAACGAAACGGCGCCATTCAGGTACTGAGTTCTTTTCGGCGGAAGGTCAGGATGTTAGCAGAGCCAGTCAAGACGGGCCGACAGAGGAAACTGGAAGCCAAGAAAGCTGCAGCTGAGAAGCTTTCCTCTTTGGAGAGCAGCACAAATAAGAGTGAAAAAGAAAAGTCAGCCTCATCTCGTCCGAAACAGACTGAAAATGCAAGCCAGGCTAAACAGCTGCCAGGTAAATCTAATGCGAAGCACCGTAGATTCATGGGTTAGATGACACATTTTAGAAGTGAACATTGTTGATTTTGGAAGATTAAGTTCAGCCATGGTCTTCGTTCCGTACCAGAATTTTTTCTAAGGTAGCAAGGCCCAGGCTTTGTTCTTGGAGATGTAATGAGATGTTGCACCATTAGCCCCAGTTTGAGGAAGAAGTTTGGATTTTATTTTCTAATAAATGGCAGAGTTTTATGGTAAGTGACGTGGTGAAATTAGAGTTATTAGCAATGACTGGCAAGCCAAATTGGAGGTGGAGTAACTAATAGTTTGGAGACGGATGCAGTCAACTGAGAGGGAGATAATATGGAGCTTGAACTTTGATGTAGTGAAGATGATAGAAGCAAATTCTTCCAAAATGATTATCAACACATCAGTGACAAACCATTAGAATGAAGGAGAAAAAATAGTTAAGGATGACTCTAAAGTTGTAAGCCCAGATAATAGTACTATTTATTAAGATATGGAAGGGGAAGGGCAGGAGAATAAGATACTTTTCCTTAGCCAGGTTGAGTCTGAGGTATGCAAGGGGGCTCCACATATAGTTCTTATAAAACTTTTATCCATCAAAATAGATCACATCTATAGTTATAGCAATAGAGCATTATTTATCAATACTAAGTGAATGTTCTTTCTAAAGCTTCTCGTTTTATGACTATAGTTAATACTCTAAAAAATAAAATCATACAACATGTTGTCCATATCCAAATTTAAGAGATGGTATTGACCTAGCCATAAACAAAAGAAAAATGTATATCTTTTGCGTTAGTATCCTGCTTTGCTTGGAACCACCCATCTCTGCTTCACTAAGTCAAATCTCCCTACTGATTGATTTGTCTCTGAATCTCAGAGATAAAACTAAGTAATTTAGAATCATATGTCAAAGATGTTTAATAAATATTTGTTGATACATTGATTTACACTAAGTAAATCCTGTCCACTCCCTGATAGCTCCTTTAAGTTAGCTGTATAGTATAATCAGTAAGAACTTTGCATCTAGTTCCTTCTAACTGGCCTCTGCAGTAGTCATTTCAGTTTTCAGAACTGCCATTGCAGCTCCATTTATCTGTTCTGATCTCATATTACTTTTTTTTTTCACTTAAGTGAAGTCATGAAACAGAAGTGTGACTTTTACCAGTTTCACATACAAAGCTAAAAGTTTCTTTAAAGTTCTATCTATAACTGTGAATTTCCTTCCTGGAAAGCATGCTAATGAAATACAGTTTGCCAATGGTATAAAGTGTTTTGGATATTTAAATGAATGCTTTTTTTTTTTTTCCTCATAGCATTGCTAAATCTTCCATAACAAATTTTCTTGCTCCTTTACCCATTTAACATTGTTTGCCAGGCAATGGAGACATAAAGTGAAATGAGACAGGATCCTTTCCCTCAAGGAACTGCTTTACAGTGAGGTGAAGAAAGAACTAAAAATGGATAATTCCAGTATCCATTATATATAATTCCAGTATCCAGTATATTATGACTGTTGCTTTATCTGACTTATGTTTGCAGTGACTCTGACCAAGAACTACAAAAGCATTAGAAGCTGGCTTTAGAGAAGGCTTCCTTGAGGAAGGGAAGGGATGCTGCGTCAAGAAGGCCAGGGAGATGGGGAGGACGGACAGGGCACTTCAGTAGACAGTGTGGCGTGATCAAAAGCACAGAAGCTCCAGAGCACGTGGTGCCCTCAGTGGAATGGCTTTTGGATGTTTGATTACATTTCCCACCATTCACCCAGTTGTACTGTTATGGATTCTGCCATTTTATTTCTAACGCTTTAGACACAGATAACTATGCGAGATAGTGATTAGAGAGCTCTGATGTTACTCTCGTCCTTGTTTGACGGGTCTTGCATAATTCTAGTCCTGGTTCTCACTTGCATGTAAACATCCTCACTGGCCTTCATAAAATGATAATCGAGCATATTTGTCCCTGCTCTCTCTTATCCTGTCCACAGAACTTCTGCGACTTTCAGGACCAGTCATGCAGCCGTCCCAGCAGCCCCAGTCCCAACCCCAACTGCAGAAACAACTTCCACAGCCACAGAAGCAGCCGCCACAGCTGCCGCGACCTCAGCAGCAGCCCCTGCAACAGCAGCCACATCACCCCTTAACTAATAACTCTCAGTCAGAGTCGGTCAGCTCTTACTCTTCATCTGGATCCACCAATCTGTACATGAGACGGCCCAATGCAATGAGCCCTTATCCAGGCTCTTCGCACACTTCAGATATTTATGGAGGTGCCAACCCTGTGAACCTCTATTCCACCTCATCCCAAGCTGCAGGTTCCTATTTGAATTCTTCTAATCCCATGAGCCCCTACCCTGGGCTTTTGAATCAGAGTAACCAGTATCCATCATATCAATGCAATGGAAACATATCAATGGACAACTGCTCCCAATATCTGGGCTCCTATTCTCCCCAGCCTCAGCCCATGGATCTCTATAGGTATCCGAACCAAGACCCTCTGTCTAAGCTAAATCTCCCACCCATCCACACACTTTACCAGCCAAGGTTCGGAAACAGCCAGAGTTTTACTTCTAAATACTTAGGTTACGGAAACCAAAATATGCAAGGAGATGCCTTCAGCAGTTGTACTATCAGACCAAACATACACCATGTAGGGACATTCCCTCCTTATTCCACGCATGAGATAGATGGCCACTTCATGGGAGCCACCTCTAGATTACCACCCAATTTGAGCAGTTCAAACATAGACTATAAAAACGGTGAGCATCACCCAGCTTCTCATTTAATCCATAACTACAGTGCAGCTCCAAGCATGTTCAACAGTTCCCTTCATGCTCTGCATCTCCAAAATAAGGAGAACGACATGCTCTCCCACACAGCGAATGGCTTATCTAAGGTGCTTCCGGGTCTTAACCCTGAGAGAACTACTTCTGGGCAGGAAGGCTTGCACAAAGTACACGAGGCTGGCAGTCAGGAAAAGCAGCCTTCGGCCGCCGAGGACAATGATGAGGTCTGGTCTGACAGCGAGCAGAGCTTCCTGGATCCTGACATCGGAGGAGTGGCTGTGGCTCCAACTCATGGGTCAATTCTCATCGAGTGTGCAAAGCGCGAGCTGCACGCCACAACCCCTTTAAAGAACCCCAACAGGAATCACCCCACCAGGATCTCGCTTGTCTTTTACCAGCACAAGAGCATGAATGAGCCAAAACACGGCTTGGCGCTCTGGGAAGCCAAAATGGCCGAGAAAGCCCGCGAGAAAGAGGAAGAAGGTGAAAAGCATGGCCCGGACTATGTGCCTCAGAAAACCCACGGCAAAAAGGTGAAACGGGAGCCCACTGAGCCGCATGAACCTTCCGAACCCACTTACCTGCGCTTCATCAAGTCCCTTGCTGAAAGGACCATGTCCGTGACCACAGACTCCCCAGTAACTACATCCCCATATGCCTTCACTAGGGTCACGGGGCCTTACAACAGATACATGTGACGGCGCCCCTTGAGTTGGTTACCTCATTTGAAAAGACCACAACCAACTTGTCCGTTAGTGTAGTTCTCATGACGTGGGCAGTGGTGAAAGGACACAGTAATCCTGACAAATGTGGTGGGAGGAACCTCGGCTCACCAGCAAAACAAGAGGTCATCTTACCATAGCACTTAATTTCCACTGACTCCTGAGTGGTCACAGATGGAATCTAGGCAAAAGACCAAAGCATTCTATGCAAAAAGAAGATGGAGAAGGAAGTGTTCCACGATTTACATTTTTAAACACTGGTTCTATTACTGGACGAGACGATATGTAAATGTGATTCCCTACCCCTTACAACTCTACACATCTGTGACCACTTTTAATAATACCAAGTTTGCATAGTCATGGAACACCAATCAAGTACTGTAGTATTACAGGGGCAGGAATCTTAAAATACCATCTGGTGCTGAATATACAATGTACTGAAATACTGGAATTATGGCTTTTAAACATGCAGTTTTTACTGTAATCTTAATATTAACTTTTATTTATCGAAATATCTACAGGAAGCATGAATAGACAGCAAAACACTGAATTAGTTTGGATGTTCTAAGAAATGGTGCTAAGAAAATGGTGTCTTTAACAGTTGAAAATTTAATGCCTTTATATCATCAAGATGCTATCAGTGTACTCCAATGCCCTTGAATAATGGGGGTACCTTTTCATTCAAGTTTTTAATCATAATTACCTATTCTTACACAAGCTTAGTTTTTAAAATGTGGACATTTTAAAGGCCTCTGGATTTTGCTCATCCAGTGAAGTCCTTGTAGGACAATAAACATATATATGTACATATATATATACACATATGTATATGTGTACAAACATGTATATCTATAAATATTTTAAATGGTGTTTTAGAAGCACTTTGTCTACCTAAGCTTTGACAACTTGAACAATGCTAAGGTACTGAGATGTTTAAAAAAAACAAAAAAACGTTTACTTTCATTTTAGAATGAAAAGTTGATTTTTTTAAGGAAAGCTTTTAAAATATTTTTGCTTTTAGCCATGCATCTGCTGATGAGCAATGTATCCATTTTTATTACAGCCAGTTACATCCAAAACGGGGCTTACTGGATTCAAGGGAATACATTAGTCTACAAAACACATGTTTTCTGGTGCTCATCTTACATGCTATACTGTAAAACAGTTTTATACAAAATTGTATGACAAGTTCATTGCTCAAATATGTAGAGTTTTAAGAATTTTCTATTAACTGCAGGTAATAAATAAAAGCATGCTACAGACTCAACAAAGCTAGTTCACTTAAGCCAATGCTATTTTATGGATCTGTATGGTTCCCTTTGGCGAACCAAATGGCAGTCTGCCTTTGTGTTGATAATTGTACATTTTAATGTTGTCATTTCTTAGCTTAAGTGTCCTCTTTACCAGAAAGATTGAGCAGACTGATGACTGCGTAAGATGAATAAACAGGGTTAGTTCCATGTGAATCTATTAATTAAAAAAAATTTAAAAACAGGCAGCTGGTTTGCTGTGGTGGTTTTAAATCATTAATTTGTATAAAGAAATGAAAGAGATGTATAGTAAGTAAATTAAATTGTAAACAAACTTTTTTAACGCAATGCTTTAGTATTTTAGTACTGTAAAAAGAAATTAAAATATATACATATATATATAAATATATATATATATAGATTTGAAACAGAATTCACATCATGATGGTGCTACTCAACCTGCTACAAATATATCATAATGTGAGCTAAGAATTCATTAAAGGTTTGAGTGATGTTCCTACTTGTCATATACCTCAACACTAGTTTGGCAATAGGATATTGAACTGAGAGTGAAAGCTTATAGCATTGTGTACCATCATTTTTTTCCAAGGCTTTTTTTTTTTTAGTTAAAGAAAAACATACCTTTTTCCAATACTTGATTTCTTAGCAAGTATAACTTGAACTTCAACCTTTTTGTTCTAAAAATTCAGGGATATTTCAGCTCATGTTCTCCTTATGCCAACACGTCACCTGTGTTCATGTAAAATTGTTGTAGGTTAATAAATATATTCTTTTTCAGGGATTTAACCCTTTTATTTTGAATCCCTCCTATTTTACTTGTCTATGTCCTGATGTAACTAAAACTAATCTTGTAAATCTGTTGGCTGTTTTTATTGTAAAGAAAAGCATTTTAAGAGTTTGGAAAATCTTTTGACTGTTTCAAGCAGAAAAAAAATTACATGAAAATAGAATGCACTGAGTTGATAAAGGGAAAATTGTTAAGTCAGGAGTTTGGCAAGTGGCTGTTGGCTAGAGTCTTTAACTCTCTAAATAAAAGATGTTTTGACCCTATAATCAATACAGGTACAGATCCACAGGACTTTTCTACACAAGCAAACACTTAGGGGGATGGTGTGCAATCAACTGTACAATTATGTCTTAGTCTGTGCACATTTTTGCTTACTAACATTTCAAATAAACTCTTAATCAATGGAGGCCTTTGAGTTTTATTGGTCAAATCTTAATGGATTTTTTTTGGAGGGGGTCAAAACATGGCTTTTGTCTTTAAAAAAATTTTTTTTTCTCTAGTTTTTGGCCGTGACCAGTTTACAAGCATTTCAAGAACATTTGCTTTATATATGTCAAACTGCATGATTTGAATGTTTTGCATACGCCAGGCATCTAACCCCAAACATTTGGTTACTACCTGCACATTTGTTGGTTTTGAGTCAACCATCCCTAGGTGAGTGAAGATTTGGTTTCTGTACCAATCCACTGTCATTTGTCAAACTGCTGGCCAACAGCAGGAAGTCTAGTTTGGGGGGTTGAGGAGAGGCTAGGTAGGAAGGAGAAGAAATTAAGTGGCATATTGTAAATATCAGATCTATAATTGTAAATATCAAACCTGCCTCAGAATGAATGGAAAGCAGATCTCCAATTTGCTTATATAGGAATATCAGGTTGACTATATAGCCATACTTGAAAATGCTTCTGAGTGGTGTCAACTTTACTTGAATGAATTTTTCATCCTGATTGACGCACAGTGGTGTACAGTTCACTTCTAAAGCTAGTGGTTAACTTGTGTAGGAAACTTCTGCAGTCTGACACTAAGATAATGAGTTCTGTGTGCATTTTTCTACGCTTTTTTTAAAAACTTATTTTCATGAGATGTTTGGTTTGTCTATAAAAATCTGAGGATGGTTATAAATACTGTAAGTATTGTAATGTTATGAATGCAGGTTATTTGAAAGCGTTTATTATTATATCATTCCTGATAACGCTATGTGAGTGTTTTTAATAAAATTTATATTTATTTAATGCACTCGAAGTATTGTCTTGTTGTTGAAGTTTCTGTTCACTTCCTGAATTACTGCCACCTCAGTGGGGCTGAAAAACAGTTGCTTTTTAAAGATACTTTTTAGATGGTTATTCTTAATTGTAAACTATATCTATGGTAGCATCCAAATAATTAAGGCCAAAATTATTTCTCTGATTGAATAGCTATTCAGCTGACCTTTTTTTCAAGCTTACTTTTTAACCTACTCACTTTTCACATGTAGCCAGTGTCAGGAATGGAGTGACAGCTCTTCTGAGGACCTCAGCTGACCATCCCTCCTCGTGTACAGTCTCAGCACCATTAGTGACAGCAGGGACCCCAGAGTTGAGTTCACATTGCTTAAGTCTAAGTCCAGCCCTTTTCTCAGATTCTCATTTTCCTCTTCCTGTCCACTCTTAATGGAAAATTCCTCTCCCTGCCTATGAGAAAGGCAGGCAGTGTTAGGAAGGGGAGTGGGAAGAGGTGGTCTGAGAAGCACCAGACAAACACATGTCCACACCCACGTGGCTCCAGGAAGCTGGAAGCTAGGTTGCCCTCCTCTCGATCCCTTCCCTGTCATGTGAACCGCTCCTCACACAGCCCCTGTGCACTCCTGCTGAACACTTGATAGAAACGCAAGATAGAAAACGGAGTTACACGTTCTAATTACCTTGAGTCTTCCAACTACCGTCCCTACCCCTTCTGAAACTGGTAGAGAAATCATTTACATCATGCATGAAGTAAGGGAATTCTTTCTCATATTTTTCTCTCTGTCAAATAGTCATTCTTGAACCCAGAAAATGACTGCCTTTTAATAACCTTTGAACTCATTGCCTGGGTGATTCCTCTAGCATGCTACTCAAAGCCAGGGTGGTAAGAAGCAATGTCACCATTAAAAAGCAGTAATCCAACCGTTTGTGGGTTTTGTTTTTGTTTTTAATTTCAACCCTCTGGAGATGTCAGTTCTCATTTCACAATGCATCCTCTGGCTTAACCTTCGGAACTTCTAGCTCTTCAGGTTTGTTAGTATGCACTGTTCCAGGCAAGGGGAATTTAAGATTCTGTGACTGCAAAAGCTTTTCCTGCCAGGGGCCTTCCTGATCTCACTGGCCAGGCAGAGGCTGATGCCAATGCCCCATAAATGAAGGTGTGGGCCACTTTGCTGCTTCCGAGCCTGCAGGTGGACTGGAATCAGGGAGACAGCTGATAATGACAGACGAGCCAGCATCAAAAGCTTTATTGGCCCCTTGCCTCCTCTGGAAATAACTGCCAAGAATGAACCTTTTCATGCAAGCAGGCATGCACACAGCTGCCTTGTCACACATACCCTTTACCCCTTTCCTTGGTCTCTAGTTGCTCTAGCGTAAAAACCCTCCTGCTTTGGATAATTTGAGCTTCTATTCCTTTCCATCAGCTGTTTAAGAACCAAATTCGGTGAGAAAAGACCTTATTCATCCCAGCAGCTACTGCGCAAGCTGCAGAGAATGTTTAATTGGTTTTGTGGGTTTAAAGGCCACCTGGAGGCAAGTGTCCAGCATCTTTCTCAAATCAATGCAGTGGGAGAGTGCTGGCCACAGGAAGACACTTGCTAACTAACTTCAGTCTCAGGCTTCGCAGTAAGGGGTGGGGCACTTCCTCCCTGCCTCCCTCCCGTGAGAAACACACTTTCTAGTTAGAGTGGCGAGAAAATGTTCACAAAAGATGCCCAGCAGAGAATTAGCAGTAATTATAGATTATTTCAGTTTTGCCAGCACTCTTCAGTTTCAAAGAACAAAGATACTTTTGTTCCCATATTCTTGAGGCCACCTGCCTGCATTTCCCTCTCTTACAAAGCAATTTCTCACAAATGTCTTTGCTCCCTCTCGAAACATTTCCCTCTTGAAAGGAGCCACTCTTTCCCTTGCATGTATGCTGCACAAATATGCTTTCTTTGGGGGCTTCCTTTTATGCAATTTCAAAAGAATTTCTCGACTCAAATTGACATTTTACTCTCTAATCAATTCTTAATTCAAACTGAAATGAGATTTCTCCTTAGGTGTTGAGTAAAATAGCAGTTACACAGAGATACTCCACTTCTTCCCTACCCCCACAAGAATGAATTCGGATGATTTAAACTCACGGATAGGCGTAGTCACTGAGCACTTGCCTTATATTCCTTGCACAGAAGAGTCCCATTAATAGAAATCTGGGTGGTGGTGCTTGAAACTTGAGATGCCCCTGGTAGCCTAACACCTCTCTAACAAGCAGCTCTTGACTGAGCTTTAAGGAACATGCTGAAGCACCAGCAGCAGTATAGCAGAAAGCATCAGGTTTTGGATGCAGACTAGCACTGTTACTGGTTAAGCCTCATCTGTAAAAGTCAGTAAAATAGTGCATTCCTCACAGGGATATGGTAAGGATCAATAAGAATCTAAATCTTTAAGTACAAACTAGAATAAACGGTTATTTTTACAAACCGTTTCCTTTCCCTCCCTCGCCTTTGCTTCACGCTAGCCGTTGCATCCCACTGATCACACCCCAGTGCTCATCCAACTGACTCCTCACCACAGGACCTGGCATTCCGTCACCATGGACCAAACAGGTTTGTGTAACAGCATATGAGCTCTTGATCATGAAGCACCAATAGGACCTCAAAGCTAGAGAGAAGATAGCAACAAAAACAAAGAAATAATTCTCTGTCATATACTCTTATTGAGCCTCAAACTGATTTTTAGATAAGTAAATCATCCCAGAAAAGAAAGTAAAAGTGATAGTCTGTCAGTCGGGTCGGACTCTGCGATCCCATGGACTGTAGCCCACCAGGCTCCTCTATCCATGGAGATTTTCCAGCCAGCTGTTGCCATTCCCTTCTCCAGGGGATATTCCTGCCCCAGGGATGAAACCCAGGTCTTCTGCATTGTAGACAGATTCTTTACCATCTGAGCCATCAGGGTATAGTAAATAATCCCCTGGTGACTGGGTAAAAATTCCAGTAATTGGAATGACATCACAGTTTCTAAGATACTAAATACACACCAAAGTCCAATAAAAAGCTCAAACAATTTGAATTCAAATCAGAAGGAAAAAAAAATCAACCAGAGCATAAAATAAATGACTGAGGAAATTTATTTGTATTTCCTTTCCTTATAATATCACCTACTAACAGGTATATATTTCATGAAATTAATGTCTATAATATCCATGTTTCAAATATGTGTATTTGAATAAAATATTTTAAGGGAAAATATATTAAAATGAGAGAGTTATGTTTTAAATATTATGTACCACTGATTAAATTTTCATTTTTATATTCCCTAGATGATGACTTACAATAAAGAACTATAACTTTGGGTTCAAATCCTGGCTCTGCATTACTAGTGTGCAACCTTGGGCTATGCGCTAATCTGTCCTCTATTTTTCTCAATTTATACATCCCAAAAATGAAAATAATAATAACTATGCCACAAGGTTGTTGTGAGGAATAAATGAGTTCATTTAAAGTACATCAAATGCACTAAAAAAAAAAAAAATCACATGTTAATTAGTTGAGCTAAAGCTATAATTTCCTAAGATAGTGGTTTTATTTTATGCATTTTCAAGTCATTAATGAGAAAAAGGAAGTACATTTTAACTTACAAAATCAGGGATAAGCAGATTTTAATTAGATCTTAGAGATCACCTTTTTCACCACCCTGCTTTTAAATAATCATTCATTCATTCACCCATCCATTAAGAAACAGTTTAAACCTTCATTCTTAAAGCTGGTTTCAAGTGCATTTCTAGGAGTTAGGCATCCAGCAATGAGCAAAACCAATATGTCTCTATCGTTTGGAGCCTATATTCTAGTTAGGAAAGAGAGACACAGAATAAAGTATTAATAGATAAGTGCAGGAGGAAAAAGTTAAAAAGTGAAAGTGAAAAAGTTGGCTTAAAGCTCAACATTCAGAAAACGAAGATCATGGCATCTGGTCCCATCACTTCATGGGAAATAATGGGGAAACAATGGAAACAGTGGCAGACTTTTTTTGGGGGGGGCCTCCAAAATCACTGCAGATGGTAATTGCAGCCATGAAATTAAAAGACGCTTACTCCTTGGAAGGAAAGTTATGACCAACCTAGATAGAATATTCAAAAGCAGAGACATTACTTTGCCAACAAAGGTCCGTGTAGTCAAGGCTATGGTTTTTCCAGTGGTCATGTATGGATGTGAGAGTTGGACCGTGAAGAAAGCTGAGCACCGAAGAATTGATGCTTTTGAACTGCGGTATTGGAGAAGACTCTTGAGAGTCCCTTGGACTGCAAGGAGATCCAACCTGGGTGTCCATTCTAAAGGAGATCAGTCCTGGGTGTTCTTTGGAAGGAATGATGCGAAAGCTGAAACTCCAATATTTTGGCCACGTCATGTGAAGAACTGACTTATTGGAAAAGACTCTGATGCTGGGAGGGATTGGGGGCAGGAGGAGAAGGGGACGACAGAGGAAGAGATGGCTGGATGGCATCACTGACTTGATGGACGTGAGTCTCAGTGAACTCCAGGAGTTGGTGATGGACAGGGAGGCCTGGCATGCTGCAATTCATGGGGTTGCAAAGAGTCAGACACGACTGAGCAACTGAACTGAGCTGAACTGAACTGAAAAAGTAAGGCAAGTTAAGGGGAAAGGGAGCACTGACTATTGGGAGGAATGCTGGATTTTCTAAATAATCAGTAGTCAGCCAAGGAGGTTTTACTGACAATATTTGAAGATGAAAGTCATGTGGATATTTGAGAAAGAGTATATACGCAGAGAGAAAAGCAGGAGAAAACTCTAAAATTGGAAAACTCAGAAAAGCTGTGGCCAGACCAGAATGAGCTATGAAGAGAGTGGTAAGGATAAAGTCAGATGGTGGCCTTCACTCTGAAACGATGAGTGAACAGCCTAAGTCTACTATACAAGGAACTAGAAAAAAAGAACAAATTAAGCCCAAAGTTAGCAGAAGCAAGGCAATAACAAAGATCAGAGCAGAAATTAATGAAATAGAGACCATAAAAAACAATCAAAAAGATCATTAAAATTAAGAGCTGATTTTTTTTTTTGAAAAGGTAAAGAAAATTTATGAACTTTTAGTCAGACAAACTTTGAAAAACTGGAAGAGGACAAGGACTCAGAATCAGAATCACAAAAAACAGGAGAAGTTAAAACTGATAGCCCAGAGATACAAAATATCATGATAGACCATTTAAAAAAAGTTACGTGCCCAAAACTGGATAATGTAGACCTGGATAAATTCCCAGAAACAGAAAACTTCTAGAAAGACTGAATCATAAAGAAACAGAATATGAAAGCTCAATAGTGAGTTAGGAGATTGAATCAGCATTCAAGTAGGTCAACAAACAAAAGTCCAGGACCAGACTACTTCCCTGGTGAATTCTACCAAATATTTAAAGAACAACAACACCCACTTCATCAATGGACAGTTCATACAGGCAAAAAAATCAATAAAGTAGCTTTAAATAATATATTTCACCCAAACAATACCTATAGAACATTCCATCTAAAAAGAGCAGGATACACCTTCTTAAGTGCATGTGGAACTTCCTCCAGAGTAGATCACACTCTAGGCCACAAACAAGTCTCAAAAAATTTAGGAAGGCTGGAATTATATCAAGCATCTTTTCCAACCACGATGTTATGTAAGCAGAACTGAAAATAGGAACACAACTTTATAAATCTATGGGACAAGGCTTTCCTGGTGGCTCAGTGGTAAAAAATATGTCTGCCAGTGCAGGAGACATGGGCTTAATCCCTGATCCAAGAAGATATCACATTGCAGGGGGCAATTAAGCCCACTTGCCACAAATACTAAGCCTGTGCTCTAGATCCTAGGAGCTGCAACTACTGAAGCCTGCATGCCCGAGAGCCTGTGTTCTGCAAAGAGAAGTAACTGCAATGAGAAGCTCAGGAACCACAACTACAGAGTAGCCCCATGAGCCACAACTAGAGAAAACCCCGTGCAGTGATGAAGACCTACTACAGCCAAAAATAATTAAATAATAAACAAATAAATCTGTGGGACACAGCAAAAGTGGTTCTAAGAGGGAAGCTTATAGTGATACAGGCCTACCTCAAGAAACAAGTAAATCTCAAACAACCTATCTTTCCATATAAATAAATTAGAAAAAGAAAAGCAAATCAAGCCCAAATTCAGCAGAAGGAAAGAAATAAGGATCAGAGAGGAAATAAAGATTAAAAATTAAATCAATAGATCAATGAAATTGAGTTGTTTTTTAAAAAATTTTAACTTCAGCCAGACTCATCAAGAAAAAAAAGAGAGGGTCCAAATTAAATAAAGTTAGAAATGAATGAAGGGAAGTTATAACCTCTATCACAGAAATATAATCATATGAGAATATTATGAACAGTTATATGCCAATAAACTGAACAACCTAGAAGAAAGGGAAACAGTCTTAGAAACATTTAATCTTCCAAGACTGAATCAGGAAGAAGAAAATCTGAATGATCATTTACTAGTAATAAAGTTGAATCAGTAATCAAAATCTCTCAATAAATAGGACAGACCTCTTCACAAGGGAATTCTATCATATGTTGAAAGAAGAGATCTTTCTTAAACTATTCCAAAAAAATTGAAGAGGAGGGGTTACTTCCAAACTCTTCTACAAGGCCAGCATTACTGTGATATGAAAACCAGACAAAGCAATAAAAAAAAAGAAGAAAAAGAATACTACATAACAAAATCCTTGATGAACATATATGCAAAAATCCTCAACAAAATATTAGCAAATCAAGTTCAACAATACATACAAAGGATCATATATCATGACTGAGTGGGATTTATTCAGGAATACCTGGATGATTTAATAACCAGAAATCAGTCAATGTGATATACCACATTAATGAAAGAAGTATGAGAATTACATGATAAATCTTAATAGATGCAGAAAAGCCTTTGATAAAACTCAACATCCATTGAAGATTAAAGATCTTATCAAAGTTGGTATAGATGGCACATGCCACAAAATAATAAAGGATATTTATGACAAACCCACAGCTAACATCATTTTCACTGGTGAGAAGGACAAAGATGTCCACTCTTGTCACTTTTATTCATCAGTCTTGATAGCCGGAGTCACAGGAATAGACAAAGAAAGGAAAATAAAAAGCATCCAAACTGGAAAGAAAGAGGTAAAACTGTCACTATCTGGAAGTGACATGATGGGATATATTAAAAACAAACTGAAGATTCCACCAAAAAATTATTAGAATTAATAAGTGAATTCAATTCAGTGAAGTTGTAAGATACAATAATTACAGAAATCTGCCAAGCTTTTATCCATTAATAATGAACTATCACAAACAGAAATCAAGAAAGTAATCCCACATGTGATAAAGTAAAAAAGAATAAAATGCCTAGGAATAAATTTAACTAAGAATGTAAATACTAAAAGACATTGATGAAGGAGATTGAAGACAATAGAAATACCCTATGTTCATGGATTGGAAGAATTAACATTGTTAAAATGTCCATACTACCCAAAGCAATTTACAAATTTAATGCAATTTCCTATCAAATACTCATGATATTATTCACAGAACTAGAACAAATAATCCTAAGATTTGTATGGAACCAGAAAAGACCTTGACTAGCCAAAACAATCTTGAGAAAATAGAACAAAGCTGGAAGTATCATACGCCCCAACTTCAGACTATACTGCAAAGCTACAATAATCAAAACAACAAGATACTGGCACAAAAACAAATATATAGATCAATGGAACAGAAGAGGACTCGGAAATAAGTCTATATTTATAAGGTCAACTAATCTATGATGAAGAGGCAAAAATGTACAATCTGGAAAAGAGAGTGTCTTCAATAACTGGTTTGGAGACAACCAGAGAATTTCATGTAAAAGAATGAAACTAGAACATTTTCTCACACCACACACAATAATAAACTCAAAATGTATTAATGACCTAAACCATAAACTCCTAAAAGGAAACAAATAGTAAGCTCTTTGACATTGGTCTTAGCAATATTTTTTGGATCTGTTTGCTCAAGGAAGGGAAACAAAAGCAAAAATAAGCAAATGGCTTTTGCAAAGCAAAGAAAACCATGAAAAAAATGAAAAGTTAACCTACTTTTTCCAAAATGTTGGGAGAAGATATCTGCAAACAATTTGATAAGGGGTTAATATCCAAAGTATTTAAATAACTCATAAGTTAATATCAAAAATAAAAGCAATAGAATTTAAAAATGGGCTGAGGACCTGAATAGGCATTTTCCCCAAAGAATACAGATTACAGGCACACGAAAAGATGATCACCATCACTAATCATTAGAGAAATGCAAATCAAAACCATACTAAGATATCGCCTCATATCTGTCAAAATGACTATTACAGAAAGAGAACAAGTGTTAGCGAGGATGTGGAGAAAACGGAGCCCTTGTGCACTGTTGGTAGGAATGTAATTTGCTGCAGTCACTATGGAAAAGAGTATGAAGAATCTTTTAAAAATTAAAAATAGAACTACAATATGATCCAGCAATTCCCTTCCTGGGTTTTTATCTGAAAAAAAAATACTAATTTAAAAAAATACAGACGCATATTTCTTACAGCATTTTTTACAATAGCCAAGCTATGGAAGCAACTTAAAGGCCCACTGATAGATAGATATACCCACCAACCCACCCACTTAAATACTCAGCCATAAAAAAATGAACCTAGAGCCTCTTATACAGAGTAAAATATGTCAAAAAGAGGAAAAAAATAACATATATCAACACATATATATGGAATCTAGAAAAGGAATGGTGACATGGATGTAGAGAACAAATGTAGACACAGAAGGGCAAGGAGAGGATGAGATGAATTGAGAAAGTAGCATTAATATATATGTATACTTTCATATGTAAAATAGCTAGTGGGAAGTTGCTATATAACACAGAGAGCCCAGCCTGATGCTCTGTGATAACTTAGACTGGTCGGATGCGGGGAGGGGAGGGAGGTATAACAGGGAGGGGATATATATATAATTATGACTGATTCATGTTGCTGTATGGTAGAAATCAACACAACATTGTAAACCAATTTTTCTCCAATTAAAAAATAAATAAACTAATGAAATTTTGCCATTTTCAATGTGAATGGACCTAGAAGGTGTAATGCTTAGAAAAAATAAGAGAAAAATACTGTATGTTTTCACTTAAAAAATAAAACAAACAATTATAATGAAACAGAAACAGACTCACAGATACAGAGGATAAATTAGTGGTTACTAGAGAAGAGAAGGGTGGTGGGAGGGTCAAAACAGATGAAAGAGATTAAGAGATACAAACTACTAGGTATAAAACAAATGTTAGAGGATGTAATGTACATCACAGGGAATATAATAAATATTTAATAACTTTCTCTTGAATGTAACATATTAAAATATTGAATTAATATGTTGTACACCTGAAACTAATATTGTAAGTCAAATAGACTTAAATTTAAAAAAAATTTTTAATGAATTAACAACAATCCTTCTCAAACACTTTCAAAAAATTGATGCAGATAGGACACTTCCAAATTTATTTTACAAGGCTAGCATTACCCTGAAACCAAACCAGATAATGACACTACAAGAATTACTGGGCAATATCCTGATGTACATAGATGCAAAAACCCTCAACAAAATATTAACAGATCAAAGTTAACAATAAATTAAAATAATTATATAGAATGATTAGGTTGGATTTATTCTAGTGATGCAAAGATGGTTTAACACCTTCAAACTAAATTAATATGCTATTCCACATTAACAAAATAAAGGGTTAAAATCACATGTTCATCTCAACAGACGCCAGGAAGACATTTGACAAAATTCAACATCCATTCTGATAAAAAACTGATTAAAAAAAAAAACACCTCTCAACAAAGTAGGTATAGAGGGAATGTACCTCAACTTAATAAAGGCAGTATATATAACAAAACACATACTCAATGATGAAAAGTTGAAAACTTTTCTTCTAAGATCAGAAACAAAACAAGGATGTCCACTCACCACCTTTTTCAACATAGTATTGGAAGCCCAAGCATTGGAAGCCCAAGCCAGAGCAATTAGGAAAGAAAAAAAATAATGAGTATCCAAATGGGAAAGAGGTTAAATAGTCACCATTTGCAGATGACAGTGTATTTTCTCTAGCAAACCCTAAAAGTGATACCAAAAGACCTTAGAATAAAAGAATTCAGTAAAGTTGCAGGATACAAAAAATCAACAGAAAAATCATTTGCATTGCTATTTACTGAGCTATTGGAAAGAGAAAAGAAGAAAAATATCTCATTTACATTACTATTTACACTACCATCAAAAATAATAAAATACCTAGGAAAAAATATAACTAAAGAGGTGAAAGACCAATACATTGAAAACTATAAAACACCAGTGAAAGAAATTGAAGATACAAATAAATGGAAAAAATATTCTGTGCTCATGTATTGAAAGAATATTGTTGAAATGTTCATGTTACTCAAAGCAGACTATAAATTCAATCAATTCCTATCAAAATTCCAATGGCATTCTTCACAGATGCAGAAAAATATAACCCTAAAATTGGTATGGAATCACAAAAGAGTATTAATAGCCAAAACAATCTTGACAGAGATGAACAAAGTTGAAGGCATCAAAATTCTGATTTCACATTATATTACAAAGCTATGGTAATCAAAACCAGAGGGTACTGGCAAAAAAAATCTAGACACAGATTAATGGAACAGAATAGAGAACCCAGAGATAAAAGCATGCATATATGGTCAATAAATTTATGGCAAAGGAGATAAGAATATACTAATACAATGAGGAAAAGACAGCCTCTTCAATAAATAAGGCTGAGAAAACTAGATATCCACATGCAAAAGAAACAGAACCCCTGTCTTATACCATATACAAAACTAACTCAAAATGAATTAAAGAATTGACTGTCAGACCTGAAACAGCAAGACTCCTAGAAGAAAACATAGATGGTAAGCTCCTTGTTGTCAGTCTCGGCAATGCTTTTTTGACTGGACACCAACAAATCCATAAATTAACAAGGGGCAGTAGATAAACCAAGAAAGCACCGCACAGCAAAAGAACCCAACAACAAAATGAAAAGGAACCTATGGAATTAGTCAAAATATTTTTCAATCATATATCTGACAAAGGATTAACATCCAAGTATTAAAAACAACTCATACAACTTGAGAGCAAAAAATAATATGACTTAAGTGGGCAGATCTAAATAGAAATTTTTTGAAAGAAGATATACAGATGGGCCAACAGATACATGAAAAGTATTTAATACCACTAATTACAAGGGAAATGCAAATCAAAACCACAATGTGGTATCACTTTGTACCTGTTAGAATAGCTATAATAATTTTTAAAAAGTATTGGCAAAGATGTGGAGAAAAGGAAACCTCATATACTGTTGATATGAATGTAAATCTGTAGAGCCACTACAGAAAGCACTATGGAGGTTCCTCAAAAAATTAAAAATATAACTGCCATATGATCCAGTAATCCTACTTCTGTGTGTTTATCTGAAGGAAAGAAAACACTAACTCAAAATGATATCTGTACGCCATGTTCACCTCAGCATTATTTACAATAGCTCAAAAGGAAGCAACTAAGTGTCTATAGATGGATGAATAGGTAAAGAATATGTAAAGTGTGTATGTATACGTATATATAAATATATTTTGTGTATGTATTATAATATAAATACATATAATACACACTTCACAGGCATGTATACACACAGTGGAATCTTAATCAGCCCTACAAAGAAAATCCCATCATTGGCAAGAACATGGATGGACCTTGAGGGCACTCTGCTAAGAGTAGTGCCAGGCAGAGTAAGACAAATGTCCTACAATCTCACTTATACGTGGAATCTAAAAACTAAAACAAAAGCGAACTTATGGATACAAAGAACAGAATAGTGGTTGCCAGAGGCAGGGGTTAGACAGGGGTGAAATGGGGAAGCGACTCAAAAAGTACAAACTTCCAGTACAAAATAAATAAGTCTTGGAGATATGGTGTACAGCATGGTGACTAGAGTTAATAAAACAGTATTGTATATTTGAAAGTTTCTAGAAGAACATACGGAGAAGGCAATGGCACGCCACTCCAGCACTCTTGCCTGGAAAACCCCATGGACGGAGGAGCCTGGTGGGCTGCAGTCCATGCGGTCGCTAAGAGTTGGACACAACTGAGAGACTTCACTTTCACGTTTCACTTTCATGCATTGGAGAAGGAAATGGCAACCCTCTCCAGTGTTCTTGCCTGGAGAATCCCGGGGACGGGGGAGCCTGGTGGGCTGCCGTCTGTGGGGTCACACAGTCAGACACGACTGAAGTGACTTAGCAGCAGCAGAAGAACATATCTTAAAAGTCCTTATCATAAAAATGAAAAAAGTTGTAGTTGTGATGTAATGGATAACTAGGTTTATTGTGGTAATCATTTTATAATATAGACATATATTAAATCATTATGTTAACATAATGAAACCAATATAACACTACAATGAAATTAATATAACACTATAATGTCAATTATATCTCAATTTTAAGATATTCGAACAGGAAAGGACATAGTAAAATTATCTTTGTGTGTGGATGATATGATATTATATATAGATATATTATATATAGATATGATATGATATTATATATAGAAAAATCCTAGAAACTCCACCAAAAACTGCTATAATTGATTTTAAAAATCAATAAAGTTTCAAGATACAAAAATAAACAAACATATAGTAGACAGTTGTGTTTCTATACTTTAACAATAAAATATATGAAAAATAAAACCATTAATTTGCAATAGTATCAAAAACAATAAAATACTTAGGTGCAAACTTAAACCAGGTAATGAAAGATGCACAATGCAAACTATAAGATAATGATAAAAGAAATTAAAGAACACAAACAATTGGAAAGATATCCATGTTCATGGATCAGAAGAATTAATATTGTTAAAACATCCCTGTTACCCAAAGCCATCAATGCAATCCCTATGAAAATTCCAATGGCATTTTTAACAGAAACAGAAAAAGCAATCTTACAATTTGCATGGAACCACATAAGGCTCCAAATAGCCAACACAATCCTGAGAAAGAACAAAGCCAGAAACAGCACACTCCTGGTATCAAATTACACCACAAAGCTATAGAAATCAAGATAGTATGGTACTGGCATAATGCACAAGGGCCAATTCAACAGAATCAAGAGCCCAGAAATGAACCCCCCACATATAAAGTGAACTAATATTTGACAAAGGAACTAAGAATACTTAACATGGAAAAGACAGTCTCTTTAATAAATGATGCTGGGAAAACTGGATAACCACATGCAAAAGAAAAAGAAAATATCCCCCAATGTTAGACCAGTCAGAAAAAAAAAAAATAGCTCAAATGAATTAAATATTTAAACTTAAAACCGGAAAACATTATACCCATAAAGAAAACATAGGAAGAAAACTCTCTGACATTGTTCTTGGCAGTGATTTCCTGGATAAGACAGCAAAAGCAAAAACAAGTGTGACTACAAGAAACTAAAAAGCTTCTGCACAGCAAAAGAAACAACGAAATAAGAAGACAATGTATGGAATGAGAAAATATTCGAAAATCATACATCTGATAAACAGTTAATATCCATAAATGGTAGACTCTCCTTCTCTATGGGGTTCTAAGACCTCCAGTGAATGCCTTAAACTGGATAGTACCAAACACTGTATATACTATGTGGTTTTCCTACACGTATAAATCTATGATAAAAGCTTAATTTATAAATTAGGCACAATAAGAGATTAAAAACAACTAATAATACAACAGAACCGTAACAATATACTGGAATAGAAGTTGTGTAAATATGGTCTCTCTCTCGCCCTTTCTCTTATTGTACTGTACTCACCCTTCTTGTAATGACGTGAGATGACAAAAAGTGTGTGTGTGTGATGAGATGAAGTGAGGTGAAGGACCCGGGCACTGTAACCTAGTGCTAGGTTGCTACTGGCCTGACAATTCATGAGACGACCATCTGCTTTAGGGAACCCTGGATCACTGAACCTCAACAATGTCAATTGTTGGGGATCCTGGGAAGGACGCAGCAGTGAGATTTTATCATGCGACTCAGAACGGTACACGATTTAAAATTTATGAATTATTTACTTCTGGAGTTTTCAACCAATATTTTGGACTATGGTTGATGGCAGGTAACTGAAACCACAGAAAGTGAAACCACAGACAAGGGGGACTTCTGTATGTGAAGGACTCACACAACTCAATAGCAGGCCAAACAAACAAATAAACAAAAATGAAAACAAAAATCTGAACAACCTGATGGGAAAACAGGCAGACACACTGAGTAAACAGTTTTCCAAAGAAGACACAGAGGTCCAGCAGGTACAGAGAAAAGTGCTTGACATCACTCGTCACCAGGGAAATGCAAATCAAAACCACAATAAGATGATCACATCATACCTGTTAGAATGTCTATCATCAAAATACAAGAGAACAAGTGTTGGTAAGGGGGTGGAGAGAGGAACCCTTGTGCACTTTGGTAGGGATGTAAATTGGTACAGCCTCTATGGAAAACAGCAAGGAAGTTTCTCAACAATTGAAAAAGGAACTACTATACGACCCAGACATCCACTTCTGGGTATGTCTCCAAAGGAACTGAAATCAGGGTCTTGCAGAGATGTCTGCATTCCTGTTTTCACTGCAACATTACTCACAATAGCCAAGATACAGAAACAACCTAAGAGTCTGTCAATGGATGAATGGATAAAGTAGATGTGGTTTAGATACTTAGTAGATATTATTCAGCCATGAGAAAGAAGAAGGGAATCCTGCCGCTTGCAACTTGGATGAACCTTGAAGGCATTGTGCTAAGTAAGACAGATAAAGACAAATACTGTATGATCTCACTTATATGCAGAATCTAAAAAAGTCAAAGTAAGTAACAGAAAGTAGAACGGTGGTCATTGGTCAAAGGGTACAAACTTCCAGTTAAATGACTGACATCTGTAGGCATCTAATGTACAGAATAGTGATTTTAGCTAATAGTGCTTTATTATACACTTGAATGTTGCTAAGAAAATAGATCTTAAGTGTTCTCAACAACAACAACAAAAGAAATAACTGTATGACAGTTTGGAGGTGTTATATAAGCCTGTGGTGGTAATGATTTTGCAATACATAAATGAATCAAATCAACCTGTTGCACACCTTAAACTTACACAATGTTTTGTGTCAAGAGAGCCAAATAAAGCTGGGGGAAAAGGTAAAGATGGAAACAAGGAAATGAGGCAGAAGAAGGCCACTGTAATAAGCCAAGTAAGAGACCAGGGTGATAGACGTTATGACAAGTGGCTGAATCAAGGATGTGGGTATGAAAAAAGAGTGACCTCAAAGTTTTTGACTTAGGCAATTCAAAGATTAAAACTGTCATTTACTCAGGAGGAAAAAGTGAAATTCAGATGGGAGGACTACAGAAAGAAAAGGTTGGGGGTCTGGGGAAGAGTTAGGAGTCCAGTTTCAAAGATGTTGAGTTTAAGATACCAAACAGATATTCAAGTGGAGGTTTGGGGGAAAGTCAACTGGAAATAAAACCTGGAGTCCAGGAACAAGTGTGACTGGAGATTCAAATGTGGGAATCATCAGCATGAGATGATGTTAAAACCATTAGACTAGATAAAATCGCCTAAGGAGGAGTATAGATAGAAAAGATACTCAAGGAGGGAGCCGTGGCTCATTCTAACATTCAGAAACTGAGATGTGGAAAAGAAATCTGCAAAAGAGACTGAAAAAGAGTTGTTAATGAAATAGGAGGCATGGGGGTGAGATGGAAACAAATCACGTAAAGAAAGATTATGCTCAACATTCACAGGAGTTGTTTTGAGGGAATGGCACAGGCCAAAAGCTAACTAGACAGAGTCAAGAAGTGGAGAAGAGGCGGGGAAGGGGAGGTGGGGACATTGGGAGTTTGGGGTTGGCAGGTGCGAACTCTTATATTTAGGGTAGATATACAACAGGTCCTACTGTATACAGCACATAGAAATATAATATCCTGTGACAAACCATAATAGAAAAGGATATAAGAAAAGAATGTATATATGTGTACAACTGAGTTACTTTGCTGTACAACAGATATTGGCACAACATTATAAATCAACTGTACTTCAATTTTTAAAAATTAGATAAATTTTTTTAAAAAAGAAGTAGAGAAGAGGGAGTTTCAGACAGTGGTTCTTTCAAGGAGTTTTGCTGTGAAGAGAGAAGAGAAATGAGGGGGTGTCTGGAGAGCAGGTGGAAGCAAGGTGACGCTGGGATACCACAGCTCTCTGTATGCAGACAGTAATGGTCCAGAGAGAAGGGAAACTGATGATGCAGGAGAAAGACTGAGGGGAAAACTCTGGACTGACATACTTGAGGTGGCAAGAGATTTCTTTAAATTAAAAAAAAAATGCTGAAGAAACTGAGGCCTAGGGTGGTAAAGCAAGTTGGCTGAAGTCACAAGGCAGCAAGGGGAGGACCCAGGCCTCTGCTATGTCTTGCAAGAGGTTTCCCATCTGATCACACAAGTGCGGGCCCCGGGACTAAAGCCAGAGAGACAGGGAGGTAAAAGCCCACTGACTTGATAGACTCCTTTGCTGTATTAAATAAATGCCATTTAATGACAAATATATGTCCCATTTCTAACTAAAGTGGTGCCTTTTCTTAAGCAGAGTGCTGGTAGGTCTTTCATATATAAAGCTCATAACTAATGATAAAAAATTAATGTAGTAACAGCTCATGCCTCAAATGTTCATTTGTAAATCACAAGTAGGAAAATTTCTCTCCTACTCCAAATGTGTGCAGGCAGTTTCTTAACAAGGAAGCATTATCATCTAGACACATTATAAAGACACAAACACTCTAGTCCAAGTTAGCATAGAACTTGGATAAGAACAATCTTTGCCGAGGCTTATTCCTGTTTCTTTCCTCTTCTTCTTCTTCTTTTTTTTTAAGAATACAAAGCCTTTGACTGTGTGGATCACAATAAACTGTGGAAAATTCTGAAGGAGATGGGGATACCAGACCACCTGACCCGCCTCTTGAGAAACCTGTATGCAATTCAGGAAGCAACTGTTAGAACTGGGCATGGAACAACAGACTGGTTCCAAACAGGAAAAGGAGTGCGTCAAGGCTGTATATTGTCACCCTGCTTATTTAACTTCTATGCAGAGTACATCATGAGAAACACTGGACTGGAAGAAACACAAGCTGGAATAAAGATTACGAGGAGAAATATCAATAACCTCAGATATGCAGATGACACCACCCTTATGGCAGAAAGTGAAGAGGAACTAAAAAGCCTCTTGATGAAAGTGAAAGAGGAGAGTGAAAAAGTTGGCTTAAAGCTCAACATTCAGAAAACTAAGATCATGGCATCTGGTCCCATCACTTCATGGGAAATAGATGGGGAAACAGTGAAAACAGTGTCAGACTTTATTATGGGGGGCTCCAAAATCACTGCAGATGGTGACTGCAGCTATGAAATTAAAAGATGCTTACTCCTTGGAAGGAAAGTTATGACCAACCTAGATAGCATATTCAAAAGCAGAGACATTACTTTGCCAACAAAGGTCCGTCTAGTCAAGGCTATGGTTTTTCCAGTAGTCATGTATGGATGTGAGTTGGAGTACAAAGAAAGCTAACTGCTGAAGAATTGATGCTTTTGAACTCTGATGTTGGAGAAGACTCTTGAGAGTCCCTTAGACTGCAAGGAGATCCAACCAGTCCATCCTAAAGGAGATCAGTCCTGGGTGTTCACTGGAAGGACCGACGTTAAAGCTGAAACTCCAATAGTTTGGCCACCTGATGTGAAGACCTGACTCATCTGAAAAGACCCTGATGCTGGGAAAGATTGAGGGCAGGAGGAGAAGGGGACGACAGAGGACGAGATGGTTGGATAGCATCACTGACTCGATGCACATGGGTTTAGTAGACTCCGGCAGTTGGTGATGGACAGGGAGGCCTGACATGCTGCGGTTTGTGGGGTCACAAAGAGTCGGACACAACTGAGCAACTGAACTGAAACATTGTAAACCTCAGGAAGATAGACATTTGAGGGAGAAAATAATTGAGTGCATTTTTAATAAGGTCCACCTATGAAGTCAGATTGAACTGGGAGTTAAGTATAAACTTAATTCAGTTAGTTGGTTATTTCTTGGCCACTTCAATTGCAGTAACTCAGTTTATCTAATAATTATTATTAGATAATTATTAATTAAATTATCTAATCTCTTTAAGTTTTGTTTACACATCTGGTAAGTGAGGGATAACATTTGCTGCAAGGTTTCTGTGCAGATTAAATAAAATTATCTATATAAAATAATGTGCAGTGGAATGCCCAGAACATTCTGCTACACATGTAGCCTCTGTAGTCCACTTGCTTCCTTCTTGGGTTCCATTGCAGGCAGTGGGGCTGGTAGGAGGAAGGCCAGCATTCTGGCCCTGGCTCCTCTTCACTAGTAATAGCTAAGCAAGTACATGTCAAGTGCTGTTGAGCTACAGAAAAGCTACACAAGCATCTACCTTCAAAGACTTTAGCACAGAGTCAGGATGACAAGCTTTGAGAGCAGCACCTATGCCTGACCAGGTCCCTTCAGGGGGTCTCATTGCTCCCAGGATCAAGGTCAATCTCCTGGCCAGGGTTTACAGCATCCTTGGTGATGGCCCCAGGCTTCCGGTTCTGGTCACATTTCCTGCCCCTCCTCTGGCCCCTATCTTCAGTCCCAATTTACCCTTTAGACATATTGGCTCTCCTTAGTTCCCCACTGCAGCGATTCTTCAAGGAACATTTCCCAACGCCCAGTGCAGGTTAGCATCTCTCCCCTACAGCCCTGCCTCCCATCTCACACCACTCATCAGGCTATAATGGCTTGTTAGGTCCTCAGAAACAGGGCCAGGGGTCTCTAGAGGTCCTGGTTTTACTTCCCACCCCTCAATTCCCCACCTAGTGTCTGTCATATAGGAGGAATTCAAATGATACCGAATAACAATTTCCTAAAAGGATTTATTGTGAAGGTGTATCAATATAGAGTTGCAGAGGCTTGAAGCCGCATGAATGCTCTTGCTCTTAAGAGGTACAAAGCTCAAAGGAAGGAGACACAGACACTGAGCAGCCTAGGAGGGTGACACTTAAGCTACCTGGAAACATACAAGAGCTTTGCTGAGTAGCAAGCCAAGGGGAGATTCAACAGTAAATCCTTGAACTTGAAAGGGAAAAGAACAAAATGCAAAATGAAAGAATAACCTGAATCTACATAATAATCCAGTTTATCAAAATATATGTCCTGGGTACAAACTGTGTTCAGGGCAACTTGGAAGATAAATGAAAGCATATGAAAGAACCACCACCCTGGGAGGTGGCGTGAGCCTTAGTGTGAACAATGAAATAAAAGTGTGAAATAAGTAGTTGCCAAATACGAGATCAAACAAGCCTCTCGATTATTCAGAGGAACAAGAGGTCCGTGGGAGGGGCTGTTCCCAGAGGAAGCTGTGCACAAGAGGTGAGATCTGAGCTGGGCTTTGAAGGATGGAGGAGTTTGGTTAGGTAAATGTGTCTTAAGCACCCAGCCATGTCAGACTCTTTGCACCCCCATGGATGGTAGCCCACTAGGCTCCTCTGCCCATGGGATTTCCCAGGCAAGAATACTGCAGTAGGTTGCCATTCCCTGCTCCAGAGGATCTTCCCAGTGCAGGGATCAAACCCGTGTCTCCTGGATTGCCGGCATTTTCTTTACTGTCTGAGCCACCAGCGAACCCCAAATGGTTTTAGAAATGCTGTCTGACCAGCCCTCTTTAGCAAGCTCCCCCCACAAACTGTAAGATGAGACCTGTCTCCTCTGGACAGTTTTCTTTTACAGTTATCAAACGTCCAACGGCTGGGAGGCAAGGGGGTAAAGCAGACAAAATATTGGCTCTGAATAAACCTGAGTTTGATTCCTGGTTCTGTGCTTTTGGGCACAACTTCCTCATCTCTGTTAAGCAGCAGTAGTAGCAGGCCTCTCCCAACGGTGGTTGCAGGAACTGCATGAACTAAGCATGGGAATGTGTCCAGCAAGGCGCCCAGGGCACAAGAAGCCTGGCTCTTCCAGACAGTTCAGAGAGGCTGCAGGGAGCATGAATTTGTGCTTACCAGTTTAAAATCATTATCTTAGACAAGAGGAAGTGGAACAGAAAAGGGGAGAGGCCAGAGAGAGACACTTTTTAAAGAGTTAGATAAGCAGAGGAAATAAGAAAAGGCCACAAACATAAAACCCCAGAGAGTATATATCTTTAAAAGCAACAGAGAGATAAAGGGAAGTGTTGAACTGACAGAGGAAGCTGATGACACTGAGAGAGCTCACCCCAAAGGCTTGAAGGCTTGAATGAAAGAATTAGTAAAGAGACCTAAGACAGAAAGCATACATTTCACCCTCCAACCCAAACTGAGGAAGTGAAAAATCTAAACTAAGGGTTAAATGTTGACAAAAATCTGTAAAAATTAGCAAATAAAAAACTTTTTTTAAAATAAAAAAATTGTAGGGAAAAGGAGAACAGATATTTGAGGACAGGTCATGGTGAGTAGCAACGAAGAGGGGGTGTGAGTATAGGCTTTGCTGATGCTGGTGTGAGCGCTGTTCTTGCTTGCTGGTATCTTTCACAAATGAAACCAAAGACAGGAGTCAAAGCGAGCCTGGAGTATTTATGGTCTATGAAAATGGAGAAGGCCAAATGTTGGCCCAAAGAAAAGCTAACAAGGAAAAAAAAAATAATAACCCTTGCATCATTCTGAATGGTGTGTTAATAACAGCTGGGAAGTGAGCACACTAAATCCCGAGCTGGGAGAGTTTGCCTCTGGAGAGAAGTTGCACAGATGCAGCTCACCACTTGCCAGAGGAATCCAGTTCTCAACTGGGGCTGATTCAAGCCAAGGTCACGACCTCCTACATAGATATTGAGAACAGCTGGTGTGGAGTCGACCTCTAGCTGGGTCTCTGACCCGTGACTATTGGGACCCAATGAAACAGAACAGAGCTAGGAGACAATTCTTTCTGACTCTATCCCGAGGCTGAAATCTGTAACACACAGGCTGGGGGCCAAGTCTACCCTTCCTCTTCTCCTGGGGCTCTGGGTCCCTGAGTCAGCCTTGGTGGCAGGGTGGGCAAAGGACCCAAAGGGTCTGTGTATATGGGGTTCATGACAGCAAAAAGGTCCTGGGAAGCTGTACAATCACATAGAACAGATGGCTAAAAGACAGCCATCTCCAAATCAGAACCAGAACCATTTTTCCCCTGGTTTGACCCCATTGCATTTTGTTGCTAAGTCATGTCTGACTCTTTGCAACCCCATGGATTGCAGCACGCCAGGCTTCCCTGTCCTTCACCATATCCTGGATTTTGCTCAAACTCATGTCCATTGAGTCAGTGATGCCATCCAACCATCTCATCCCCTGTCGCCCCCTTCTTCTCCTACTCTCAATCTTTCCCAGCATTAGGGCTCTTCCAATGAGTCAACACTTTCTTAAAGACATCCTGTGTGGAAGAGGCAAATGAGGGTAGCGGTCAAGTTAAACATAGGCATGGTTGACTGCTAGGCCTGAGTTCAAATTGAGGGTTCCATCAATTATGAGCCTGTAATTAACTGCCAAGCTAGTTAACATCTCTATGTTTGAGTTTATCAGGGGGGGAAAGTGGGGGAAATGATACCTATACCTCAGAAACAGGGTTGAAGGGTTAAATAAGACTGTTCATGGATGTCAGTTCTCAGCAGTATCTGTCACTATGTCCTCAGCAAATAGTGGTTAGTATTCCATAAATCTTGATTTTTCCCTGGCATTGATTAATTTTAAACTAAAACTTTTAGTTTCAAAAGGTAACAAAGTTCTACTACAAATGCACTCAACAACATAGAGGAATCTCACAAAATGCTTAAAAAAAAAAAAAAAGCCGAAAACAAAAAAATGCTGGAAAAAAAGTCAAAGGTCTACTAGCACCCAAGAGAACACCCAGTTAAGAAAAAGACACGTTCACAGTGGTAGGACATTCTGTGCTGTTTCACTTGTCCTTGCCCTACCACCTCCCAGGAAAGGCGGGGTCCCTGGATGAGGCAGATTCTTCATCTGGAAAAGGTGGCATCCCAGTTTCCAATTCCCTCCTGTGTCCCATGTCACAGTAGACCTCACCTGCAACATTCTAGCCTCTCTGGGGTCCACCTGAACCCCCCATCTCTGTTTCATCTACCTTAAAGCTCAGCTGGGAGAAGGAATAGGAGGGGCTCACAAAAGTCACAAGGAGACAGAGACTAGTAGGTACTGGTGAAGACACACACAAAAGGCAATCAAAGGGCTTGCAGAGATGCTGGTGAGACTCCCCAGAGAAGTAAAACATTCAAGAGCAGCTGCGTGTGTGTGTGTGTGTTTGTGTGTGTGTGTGTGAGGGTAGGTATGTATGTGAAAAATCACGTTATGCATGGGCCCAGACAAAACTCATGCTTGGAAAAGATCTTAAGTTTTCAACTCAGGCTTATCCCAAGGCCCAGAGCACACTGAACTTAGCAAAGGATGACCACAGAACAGAGCCAGTCTACAGTGACTGGGAGAGACTGCTGCTTTCCCATATGCCCAATTTAAAAAATCACAAGGTACACAAAGAAACAGGAAAATACGGTCCATTCCAAATAAGAAAATAAACTGGCAGAATGCACCTCTAAAAGCACAGGCATCAGATTTACCAGACAAAAACTGTAAAACAATTATCTTTTTCAACAACAAAACACACAACCCAATTAAAAAATGGGTGAAGGTCTTGAATAGACGTTTCTCCCAAGAAGGCATACATGAAAAGATGTTCAACATCAGTAATCATCCCAGAAATGCAAATCAACCACAACCACCATCAGGATTTCCATAACAAATGTAGGCAAGGATGTGAAGAAATTGGAATTCTTATGCACTGCTAGTAGGAATATAACATGGTTCAATCACTGTGGAAAGCAGTCTGGTGGTTCTTAAAAAAAAAAATCGAACAGAATCGCCATACCATCTAGCAATTTCACTTCCGGGTGCGTATCCAAAATAATTGAAGAGACACTCAAATATATGCACACCCATGTTCATACCTAACATTATTCATAATAATGGAAGTGGAAGCAGCCCAAATATCCACTGACAAGTGAATGGTATTATGGATAAATATTTGTGCCCTTCTCCCCAACTAACACGTTGAAATCCTAACCCCTAATGCCATGGTATTAGTAGGTGAGGTCTTCAGGAGGTAATTAGGTGATGAGGATGGAGACTTCAGGAATGAGATTAGTGTCCTTACTGGGAGAGACGCTAGAACTTGCTCCCTCTCTCTGCTTCCCAGTATGTGGAGATACAACAAGAAGGCAGCCACCTGTGAAACAGGAAGTGGACCTCAACCAGACTCAAGATCTGCTGGCACCTTGATCTTTGACTACCAGGCTCAAGAAGTATAAGAAACATATGTTTGCTGTTTGAGCTACCCAGTCTATGGTAATTTGTTACAGCAGCCCAAACTGACTAAGACAAATGGGAAAATATGTATAAGCAGTATGTGTATATATGATGGAATATCATGAAGTCACAAAAATGAGATTTTGATACATGCTACAACATGGGGCTTCCCTGGTGGCTCAGGGGTTAAAGCGTCTGCCTGCAATGTAGGAGACCTGGGTTCGATCCCTGGGTCGGGAAGATCCCCTGGAGAAGGAAATGGCACCCCACTCCAGTATTCGTGCCTGGAGAATCCCATGGACGGAGGAGCCTGGAGGGCTACAGTCCACGGGGTCACAAAGAGTCGGACATGACTGAGCGACTTCACTTTCACTTTCACAACATGGATAAACCTTGACAACATTGTCCGAGTGAAATAAGCCAGGCACAGAATGACAAATACATGATTTCACTTATATGATGTATAAGTGCCTAGAGCAGTCAGATTTAGGACACAAAACTGAATAGTTGTTGTCAGGGTTGGGTCTGGGGGGAAATGGGAAGTCAGTGTTTAATGGGTAGAAAACTATGGTTTGGGAAGTCAAAACATTTCTGAATTATTTCTGAATTATTCTGAACATTTCTCCATTCTTCTATGGAGATGTTTGCACAACAATGTGAATGTACTTAATGCCACTTAACTACATACCTAAAAACTGCTAAAACAAAAAAAAACTTCTGTTATACATATTTCATCACAATAAAAATTACAAAATATAACCTAAATTGAAAACTTGGACTTGAACAAATGTGACTTAAAGTCTATCCCGGGTGGCTCAGTGGTAAAAGAATCCAGCTGCCAGTGCAAGAGACACAGGTTTGATGCCTGATACAGGAGGATCATACATACCTCAGAGCGGCTAAGCCTGTGCTAAACCCAGCTAAGCCACAACTCCTGAGCCTGTGCTCTAGAGCCTGGGCTGGAGCTGCAACTACTGAGCCCACATGCGCCAACTACTAATGCCCAAGTGCCCTAGAGCCCATGTTCTGCAATAAGAAAAGCCACTGCAATGAAATGCCCATGCCCTACATCTAGAGAAAGCCCTAGCAGTAGCAAAGACCCAGCACAGCCAAAAATAAACAAAATTATTTCTTAAAAATTGGTCCCATTGTGCCCCCTTCTAAACACACTACCTCCTGAAGCCCTTCCAATGTTTTTCATGTATTTATACCTTCAACAAGTATTTATTGAACATTGATTATGTGCCAGATTCTGTTCTAGACACAAGTGATACAACAGCTTAAAAGTAAGAACAAAAAATCTCTGTGCTGCTGGACATTTACATCATATAAGTCAGGAATTCTGGAGCTACTAGTGCCTGCAATCAACCTCTACTGTGTGAAGCAGCGGTCAGCACTGCACAGCCAAGCATTTTCATAGCAAAGATTCCAAATAATGATCCTCAGTGGGGCTTCCCTGGTGGCTCAGATGGTCAAGAATCTGCCTGCAATGCAGGAGATCTGGGTTTGATCCTTGGGTCAGGAAGATCCACTAGAAAAGGGAATGGCAATCCACTCCACTATTCTTGCCTGGGAAATACCATAGACAGAGGAGCCTGATGGGCTACAGTCCATGGGGTCACAAAGAGTCAGACATGATTGAATGACTAACACATTTACTTTCAATACCAATTCAACTGAGCACCTATAATATGTGAGGCATAGTGTAAGAGAGCTGGATGGAAGGATAAACATGACTCAGTTCTAGCCTTTACAGGCTTCTTTTTAAGTCCAACTGCATGTAGAACGCATGTGTTCAAGGAGTGTTCAGATGCTTATGTTATGACAATTCACAGTATTTTAAGATCAAGGTATAGAACTTGTCAAAGGCTATGTTTTCTTCCCCCATGTAGCCTGTGATATTACTCATATGTTTGTGTCTTGGGAAGTTGTAAGCTTAGTATTAATCACCACTAATATTTATAGAGAATTTTATCATAGACCAAAGATTGCTATAAATGTATTACATGGATTAACTTTTTCAATTCTCACCAATCACCATTTGTAAGAGAGAGAAGGTTTTTTTCTTTTCAAATTTTATTTTTTTCACTATCACTATCTTAAGAAAGTCCTATTATTCTCTCATTTTACAGTTGAGAAAATGGAGACATGGAATTGAAAGATCACAGAGCTAAAAGGTGGCTCCAGAGCCTGATGGAAAGGAAGGCAGATGTGAGGGATTCTCTTTTATCTAGGCAATAGTCTCTCTAGCTGACCAGTCAGAACAGTCAGAGACCCAGTAAATCAGCCCTTTGCCCTGCTGTCCAATTTTTAACAGAGCTCCCATGTGGCCACATGTCTGATTAGCCTCATCTAGGACCTTCAGCAGAGTCCTGTGGATGGTGTCTGGGCTCCATTAATGAACTGGCTAAGAAACACTGCCCATTAATTTTTTGCTCCCTGGTAATGGGATCTGGGTCAGTAAGAAAGGGTGAGGGGAAGGGAAAGAGAAAAATGGTCTCAGGTTCAACGACACAGGTAAGAATGTTGAGTGCACATGCATCACACTCGCAGTATAGCCCCCAGTTGGGCCATGCATTTCTCAGACCTTCTGAAAAGAGTCCGTGGAAAACATTACACGGAGATGTGGTCTTACAATACCTGGGATCCTGCTCCGTTCAGTGCTTCCAGCTCTGAATGACAAAAGCATACTTTGTGGGCGTGGGTGGGTGTGTGGTTCCAGGCACAAGCCAGCAGCTGATGTCAAGAGACTCGCCTACCCCTGGGTATATTCAACAGCAGTGAATCACTCGCTCTCATGGTAACCATTCACAACCGGAGTTTCAGAAGAGGGAAAACCCCCAAGGCTGCACAGAATGACACTCTGCAACGGAAGGACAGAAAGACGCCCAGAAGCCGCTCACTGAATATAACCATGAGACCTTTCAGAGAAAAGAGGGTTGTTCAGCATTTCTGAGTCACTATTAATGTGAGCCAACTGGAAACAGAAAGAATGACTCAAGAGAGCACTACCTAGCCTGGAAACGAGGTCACTGAGCCGGGGGTGGGGAAGGGCTGAGGGTGAGGATGGCGGGAGGAAGCAAGACATGAGAATGATGTTTCCCCAATGCTGATGCTCTTCAAGTATTTTTGATGACACCAGTGCTCCGAGAAGGCCAGAAACTCGAAAGTGGCAGATGTCCAAGCCCCCTCACAGCTTTAGAGACAAAGCCCAGAAATGGAAGAATTTGACCTTACAATTGAGTGGGTTATAGTATCTACATTTGATCATCAGAGAGGGGAAAAATGAACAGGGCTAGGCCAGAAAACTCCTTTACCTACTTTCTCTTTTAAATCAGGTACAGGGATTCAATATATCAATTACAGCTGCCAGAATTAATGAGGGAACTGGGGAGAGAGGAAGTAGTCAGGGAAGAGGAGGAGGGAAAGAAAGGAAAAACAGGGGGATGGGGAGAGGAATAGCTCCTTTTACCCACAAGGAAACCAGGAAGTTAAGAACTTCCAAACAGGGAAAGGGAGCTATTCCTAATGCCTTCTCTCTACTTTCTCTCTCTCCCTCCAAAAAAATGCTCAGTCTAGGCTTAATACAATCACATTTTATATGTGTTTCTGGTTTGTTTATATCATTCCCCACTAGGGAAAATTACGGAGAAGGCAATGGCAGCCCACTCCAGTACTCTTGCCTGGAAAATCCCATGGACGGACGAGCCTGGTAGGCTGCAGTCCATGGGGTCTCGAAGAGTTGGACATGACTGAGCGACTTCACTTTCACTTTTCACATTCATGCACTGGAGAAGGAAATGGCAACCCACTCCAGTGTTCTTGCCTGGAGAATCCCAGGGACGGTGGAGCCTGATGGGCTGCCGTCTCTGGGGTCGCACAGATTTGGACACGACTGAAGCAACTTAGTAGTAGCAGCAGGGAAAATTAAGTGTGATGAAGGAGAGAAGTGAGAGGCGGGGGTAAACACATCTATTCCAACATGCACGGTCAGCTCTGGGGTGTTTTGTGTGTAGCTTCACATGTCGCCTGGAATTCTCCCCATCTCAGCTAGTGGACTGGACAACCTTGACAGGCAAGAGGCATTCATTTTCCTTTTAGAATAAGCCCCTCCCACTTTCACGCTTCCCCATGTGGACCTAGGCATGTTTATGCTCACCTTCAAGGTGAGGGAGACCCTAGTCCTGGTTCTCTGCAAAAGGCAGTGTGGAGTCAAAGGCATGAGACACACTGAGCCACAGTCCTAATAAATAATCTGCTTCATTTTCTCGGAGTTGATGACATCCAGGTCCGACTTCATGGGCACACAACCAGCATGGTCACATAGGGCCCATGATCAGACAGCCCCATACTTGGGGTTTAATTGTCTTGCTGTCACTCCCTTGAGTGGCTTAAACTTTTTTTTTTTGGTCACTTTTTTTTTAAATTGAAGGATACTTACATTACAGAATTTAGTGGTTTTCTGTTCAGTCATACATTGACAAGAATCAGCCATAGGGGTATCCATGTCCCCTCCCTCCCGAACCTCCTCCTTCCCATTTCCCTCCCCATCCCAGCCTTCTAGATGGTCACAGAGCCCCTGTTTGAGTTCCCTGAGTCATACAGCAAATTCCCATTGGCTATCTGTTTTACATATGGTATTGTAAATGGCCGTTACTTTCTCCATACCTTCTCCCTCCTCCCCTCCCCCTGCATCCATAAGTCTGTTCTCTATGTCTGTTTCTCCATGGCTGTCCTGAAAATAAATTCATCAGTATCATCTTTCTAGATTCCATATATATGTGCCAGTATATGATATTTATATTTCTCTTTCTGATTTACTTCACTCCGCATGATAGACTCTAGATTCCTGCACCTCATTAGAACTGACTCAAATGCCTTCCTTTTTATGGCTGAGTAGTATTCCATTGTATATATGTACCACAGCTACTTTATCCCTTCATCTCTAAATGGACATCTAGGTTGCTTCCTTGTTCTAGCTATTGTAAATAGTGCTCCAGTGAACACTGGGGTACATGCGTCTTTTTCAGTTTTGGTTTCCTCAGGGTATGTGCCTAGGAGTGGGATTGCTGGGTCATATAGTGGTTTTATTCCTAACTTTTTAAGGAATCTCCATACCATCTTCCATAGTGGCTGTATCAATTTACATTCCCACCAGCAATGCAAGAGGATTCCCTTTTCTTCACACCTTCTCCAGCATTTATTGTTTGTAGACTTTTTGATGATGGCCATTCTGACTGGTGTGAGGTGGTATCTCATTGTACTTTTGATTTACATTTCTCCAACAGTGAGGGATGTTGAGCATCTTTTCACTCAGATGTTTGTTAGCCATCTGTATGTCTTCTTTAGAGAACTGTCTGTTTAGGTCTTTTCCTCACTTTTTGACTGGGTCGTGTGTTTTCCTGGTATTCAGTTGTATGAGCTGCTTGTATATTTTGGAAATTAATTATTTTCAGTTGTTTGCTCTTATTTTCTCCCATTCTGAGGGTTGTCTTTTCACCTTTTTATAGTTTTTTTTTTCTTTTGCTGTGCAAAAGCTTTTAAGTTTAACTAGGTCCCACTTGTTTATTTTTATTTTCATTACTCTAGGAGGTGGGTCATAGAAAATCTTGCTTTATGTCATCAAGTGTTCTGCCTATTTTTTCCTCTAAGATTTTTATAGTTTCTGGTCTTACATTTAGGTCTTTAATCCATTTTGAGTTTATATTTGTGTATGGTGTTAGGAAGTGTTCTAATTTCATTCTTTTGCATGGAGCTGTCCAGTTTTCCCTGCACCACTTATTGAAGAGGGTATCTCTGCCCCATTGTATATTCTTGCCACTTCTGTCAAAAATAAGTTATCCATAGGTGTGTGGGTTTATCTTTGGGCTCTCTGTCTTCTTCCATTGGTCTATACTTCTGGTTTTGTGCTAGTACCATACTGTTGTGATGACTGTAGCTTTGTAGTATAGTCTGAACTCAGGAAGGCTGATTCTTCCAGCTTCATTCTTCTTTCTCGAGACTGGAAAGTCTTAAACTTTTTGAGTACTTTTTGTAAATGAAGTCCAGTGGGACAGTAGAAAATGTGCTGAGCACTTGCATCCTGGCTCATGGCACCTCAGGCCCCACCCAGCCTGCTACCTGCCTTCCACCCTCTGACTACAGTTCCCCGCTGTTCCAAGCAGGTCGTGGAGGAGGACTGGGGTCACACAAGCACGCCAGGTGGCATCTCAGGGCAGACCATGACCAAGGCTGGAGGGAGGCACCTTGGTGTGAATTGTGAATGGCTGGCCAGAGCCCATATCAGCAGGGAAAGCATCTCACCCACTCAGCCCTGATCCAGGTACCATACTCCTCCCAGAGGGGAGGGTTCAAGATGCTTGCATGTCCTCTTGTGTGTCCCTGCAGAAAACTGATGCTCCTGGCTCAACTTCCCCAGACCTGGCCCTCAGTCAAGGTAGAGTTGAGAGGATTGGCTGCTGGGAGGAAGTGAAAGAGGCTGCATGGCAGAGTGTGGGCCTCAGGTACCTATGAGGATCAACACTTTCCTCTCCAATAGCCCTGTATCCTGGGGGGAATCTCCTCTTCTTCCATTCCATCCTCCCTGAGTCTGGGTTGCATTTATCTCATCTGACCAGTTTTAAGAGCTCTTTGAAAGAATGAATTTCAAATTGTATAATTTCAGTGATTCTGCCTGAGTAGGATGACCTGATTTTAAACAAGCATTGTGTAATATAAAGTTCAATGGTAAAATTCATGCCAATAATTCAAGATTTTAATATTTCTTAACTCAGAACAACATTAAATAGCAAGTAGGAAACAACAGGCCAAATCATGGAAGTTTATATGAACCTTTAATAGGCAATTTTTTTCCTGTTCTTTGAACAAGGAGGCCTCAGATTTCCATAATACACAGGTTCCAATAAATTATGTAGCCACATTGATTAGATCATTCAATTAAAAAAGCTACTAAAGCCCTTTTAAGTACAAATTATTCTAATATGTCCTTTCAATAAATAATACTTTTCTCTATGTTTAAATCATTTCACTCAATCTCTATATTTATTTATTTTTGTATATTTTTTGCTCTTACTAGATTTTAAATTCTCTGAAGACAAAGACTATACCTTATTTATCTTTTAACTAATTTGTCTTAAACCTAGTACAATGCTTCAAATAAAAAAGATTCCCCACTAAAATTTGCTCTATGACTGCAGAATAGCCACAATGTCAGAGAAGGAAGACCTGAGCTTATCTCCTCCCAAGGGCACACCAAAATGCAAATATTTACAGAGAAACTATTGATCAGAACAACCTGAAAGCTAACAGAAAATATATTCCACAACTAAAGATATAAGGAGGGGTAGGGGGGCAGAGTGGAGAAGGCAATGGCACCCCACTCCAGTACTCTTGCCTGGAAAATCCCATGGACAGAGGAACCTGATGGGCTGCAGTCCATGGGGTCACTACGACTCGGACACGACTGAAGCAACTTAGCAGCAGCAGTGGTGGGGGCAGAGACACAGTATAGTTGAGACCCACATCCCCAGGTGTTAGTTATATCATTCAGTCGTGTCCAATTCTTTGCAACCCCATGGACTGTAGCCTACCAGGATCCTCCACCTATGGGATTTTCCAGGCAAGAGTACTGGAGTGGGTTGCCATTTCCTTCTCCAGAGGATCCTCCCAACACAGGGATCGAACCCGGGTTTCCTGCATTGTAGGCAGACGCTTTACTGTCTGAGCCACCAAGCTGGATGACCCACAAATGGGAGAATTTGTAGAGGTTCTCTCCAAGGAGTGAGGGGACTAAGCCCCACATCAGGTTCCCTAGCCCAGGGTGGGAGGCTGCATGGAAAGGTGAGCCCCCAGAACATCTGACTTTGAAGGCCAGTGGGGACTGCACACAGGTGAGCTGGAGGGCTAGAAGAAATAGACTCCATTCTTAAAGGGTGCATGCAAAATCTCCAACAATCCAAGAACCAGATCAGAGACAGTAATTTTAAAGGAGCCTGGGTCAGATCACTTGATCTTAGAGAGCCTCGCAGAGAGGCAGGAGGCAAATGAGACTCCCCCTGTGGACAAAGATACTCGTGGCAGTCATTTGGGGGAGCGTCTTTCTACCATAAGGACACTGTTGCTGGCAAGTGCCACTTTGGATTCCTCCCTCTAGCCTATTAGCACTAGGGGCTTACCTGCCCCTCAGCTGGTGAGCACCACTCTCAGTATCATTCAGACCCCACTGCCAGGTGCAGTAGGACTCCCCATGGGCAGTTCACAGCTAGTCAATCCAGGACCCAGCACCTCCCACTAGCAGGCCAGAACCCCAGTTCTCCCAAGATCCCAGTCCTACCCACCAACATGCTGGCAGCAGCCCCAGAACTCCCCAAAGATTAGAACAGAAATAAATGAAACAGACTAAAAAAGAAGAGAAAATAAAGACTAATGGAACCAAGCTGGTTCTTTAAAAAGGTAAATAAACTGATAAAACTTCAGCTAGACTCAAAGAAAATTAGAGGGCTCAAATAAATAAAATCAGAAGTGAAAAAGAAGTTGTTAACACCAATACCACAGAAATACAAAGGATTGTAAGAGATTACTGTCAACAATTATATGCCAATAAAATACAAAATCTAGATGAAATAGATAAATTCCTTAAAACATATAATCCCTGGACAGAATCCAAGAGAAAAGCAAAATATGGGCAAGACCAATTATCAGCAATGAAATTGAATCAGTACATTTAAAAACTCCCATCAAGCAAAAGTCTAAGAACAAATGCCTTCACAGGTAAATTCTACCAAACATTTAAAGAAAATAAATGGCTAGCCTCTCAAACTATTCCAAAAAAAATTTAAGATTAAGAGATGCTTCTGCACTCATTCTATGAGGCTAGCGTCACCCTGGCAAAACCAAAGACAGAAAATACAAATAAAACTATAAGCTGACATCATTGATAAACATAAATATAAAAGTCCTCAACAAACTATTATCAAGCCAAATTCAATGTTACTTAGAAAGGATCACACACGATGATCATGTGGGATTTAGCCCAAGGATGCAAGGATGGTTCAGCATCTACAAAATCAATCAACGTGATATACCACATTAACAAATTGAACACTAAAAATCATATAATCAACTCAATAGATTCAGAAAAAGCTTTAAATAAAGTTCAATATGCATTTATGAAAAAAGACTTTCAACAAAGTGAATATACAGGGAACATATCTCAACATAATAAAGTCCATACATGACAAACCTACAGCCAACATCTTACTCAATATTGGAAAGGTGAAAGCACTTCTTCCAAAA
The DNA here is from genome assembly GCF_042477335.2 of Ovis canadensis. Lineage (NCBI taxonomy): Eukaryota > Metazoa > Chordata > Mammalia > Artiodactyla > Bovidae > Ovis > Ovis canadensis. Next base: position 35,926,169 of record NC_091250.1, on the reverse strand, counting down.
TCAGGAACAAGTCAATGATGCTCACTCTCACCATTTTTATTCAGCATAGTTTTGGAAATTCTAGCCTCAGCCATCAGACAAAAAGAAGAAATAAAAGCTATCCAAATAGAAAGGTAAGAGGTTAAATTGTTATTATATGCAAATGGTATGATACTATATATAAAAAATACTAAAGACATCATCAGAAAGTTACTGGAATCTATCAGTGAATCCAGTACAAATGCAGAATGCAAAATAATATAGAAAATTTTCATGTCTCTATACACTAATAAACTATAAGGAAATTAAGGAAATAATCCTATTTATAATTGCATCAAAAAGTAGAATTCCTAGAAATTAAGAAGGAAACTAAAGAGAGAAAAGACTTGTACCAGGAAAACTCTAAGGCATATGAGAAAAACTGAAGAAGACACAAACAAATATACTGTGCTCACTGATGGGAAGACTGAAATATTGTTAAGTGACCATACTACCAAAGGCAATGTACAGATTCAGTGCAATTCCTATCAAAATACCAATGGTATTTTCACAAAACTAGAGCAAATAATTCTGAAATTTGTTTGGAATGGAAACACAAAAGACCCTGAAGAGACAAACAATCCTGAGAAAGAAGAACGAAGCGGAGAGTATCATGATTCAGGATTTCGAATTATCTACAAAGCTCATTTTTGTTGTTGTTTAGTCACTAAGTCATGTCCAACTCTTTGTGACCCCAGGGGCTACAGCACACACCAGGCCTCTCTGTCCTTCACTATCTCCCAGAGTATGCCCAAACTCGTGTTCATTGAGTCGGTGATGCTATCCAACCATCTAATTCTCTGTCACGCCCTTTCCTCCTGCCCTCAGTCTTTCCCAGCATCAGGGACTTTTCCAATAAGTCAACTCTTCACATCAGGTGGCCAAAGTATAAAGTTACAAAGCTACAGTGATCACAGCAGTATGATAACGGCACACACGAAAAAGACACATAGATCAGTGGAACAGAATAGATAGCCCAGAAATGAACCCGCATTTATTTGCTTCTCAACCTTTTGGAAAGATCAAGTGAACACACATTTATATGATCAATAATCTATAACAAAGGAAGAAAATGGAATGGGAGTACAACAGCCTCTGCAATATATGGTGTACGGAAAACTGGATAGCTATACGCAAAAATCTCAAACTTTATACTTTCTCACACTTTATATAAAAATCAAATGGATTGAATATTTAAGTATAAGACCTAAACCACAAGAATCCTAAAAGAAAACATAGGTAGTGGCTACTTTCAAAGAAGACAATAAATAGTCAGTGCTGCCAAGGATGTGGAGAAAGGGAAATTCTAGTGTATTATAGTCGGGAATGTGATTGCTGTAGCCACTATGCAAAACAGTATGGCTGTCCCTGAAAAAACTAAGAACAGAAACTTCATGTGATTCAGCAATTTCACGCCTAAGTATCCAAAGAAAACAAAAATCACATACTAGAAAAGGTATGTGTATTGCTATGTTCATTGCAGCTTTATTTACAATAGACAAGACATGGAAGCAACCAAATGCCCGTCAACAGATGAGTGGATAAAAAAGATGTATACGATGGAATATTACTCAGCTATAAAAAGGACGAAAACTTGCCATTGTGATAACATGGATGAACTCAGCAAGCATTCTGCTAAGTTAAATAAGCCATACAAAGATAAAACACCATATGATTTCCCTTACATGTGGAATCTAAAAAACAAAAATATAACAAGTAGAAACAGACACAAAGAACAAACAGATGGTTGCCAAAGGGGAGAGGGGAGAAATGGGTAAGGGAGATTATACAAAGCTCCAGTTGCAAAATAAATAAGTCGCTGGTATGAAATGTACAGTGTGGGGAATATAGTCAATAAAATTATATTTGTACAGTGATAACTAGATCAATTGCGGTGATCATCGTGAATTGTACGGAAATACTGAATCACTACAGAACTAACAAAGTATAGCAAGTCAGTTATACTCAACAAACTAACTCACAGGAAAGAGGTCACATTTGTGTTTACCAGAGGCACGGTGGATTGGATGAAGGTGGTCAAAAGGTACAAAGTTTCAGTTATAAGAAGAATAAGTACAAAGAATGGTATGTACATGATTAATATAATAAACACTGCTATGTGTTTTATATGAAAGTTAAGAGTGTAAATCCTTACCGTTCTCATCACATGCAAAATTTTTCTTTTTCTTTGATTTTGTATCTTTATGTTCACTAATTTACTGTCATCACTTCCTGATGTATGTAAGTCAAATCATTATGCTGTATACCGTAAATTTCTTTTTTCAGTCATAGAGCAATAAAGAGAAACAAGGAAATACTTGAAATGTCCTCAAGGATCTTATCATCTAATTATCATCATCTTGTTACAGAAATAAGAATACCAAAAAAAAAAAAAAGGTTAATTCCAAATTTTCCCTAACCAGCCCAGGTTTCTCTCCTAAACTTCAGGCTCAGAGCTCCAACTGCTTGCTGGATAAATATCTGCATTTGCATGCTCCATGAACATCTCAAACTGAGCATGCCCAGGTTATCATCTTTATCTACTTTCACCTCAATACCTGCATGCTCCATGAACATCTCAAACTCAACATGTCCAGCTTATCATCTTTATCTACTTTCACCTCAATACCTGCTCTTCCTCCTCCTGGGGTTGGTATCTTAGAAAATGACCCCACCATCCACTCTGTTATCCAAGTGAGAAATTTGAGCACTGTGCTTAACTTTTTCCTCTTCCTATCCCTTGAATATCAACCTTCAATTCCATTCATCTCACCTGCATAAGATCTTTTGATATTTGCTTCTTAAGTCTCTTCCCTTCCTTCATATTGCCACTATCCCAGTTCAGGACCTCATCACCTATTGCTTGGATTACAACTGCCATTCAGTCTGCCTACTTTTATGCTTTACCCTTCCCCTATTTAATTGATATATGATATCCTAAAATATTTATTTGGCTAACAAATTGATTTCAATATATTTCATTATATTGGTGAAATGATAAAATAGTTTTAGTCAAAAACTCTTTATAACTAAAATTTCTCAAAACTGCAGTAGGGGCTTACTTCCTACCTACTGCTGCAGCTGCTGCTAAATCACCTCAGTAGTATCCGACTCTGTGTAATCCCATAGATGGCAGCCCACCAGGGGATGTTGATAATAATAACAAATTTAAGGAAAATTAGAGATACCAAGGGAATATTTCATGTAAAGATGGGCTCGATAAAGGACAGAAATGGTATGGACCTAACAGAAGCAGAAATATTAAGAAGAGGTGGCAAGAATACACAGAAGAACTGTACAAAAAAGATCTTCACAACCCAGATAATCATGATGGTGTGATCTCTAATCTAGAGCCAGACATCCTGGAATGTGAAGTCAAATGGGCCTTAGAAAGCATCACTACAAACAAAGCTAGTGGAGGTGATGGAATTCCAGTTGAGCTATTTCAAATCCTGAAAGATGATGCTGTGAAAGTGCTACACTCAATATGCTAGCAAGTTTGGAAAACTCAGCAGTGGCCACAGGACTGGAAAAGGTCAGTTTTCATTCCAATCCCAAAGAAAGGCAATGACAAAGAATGCTCAAACTACTGCACAATTGCACTCATCTCACACGCTAGTAAAGTAATGCTCTAAATTCTCCAAGCCAGGCTTCAGCAATGTGTGAACCGTGAACTCCCCGATGTTCAAGCTGGTTTTAGAAAAGGCAGAGGAACCAGAGATCAAATTGCCAACATCCACTGGATCATGGAAAAAGCAAGAGAGTTCCAGAAAAACATCTATTTCTGCTTTATTGACTATGCCAAAGCCTTTGACTGTGTGGATCACAATACACTGTGGAAAATTCTGAAAGAAATGAGAATACCAGACCACCTGACCTGCTTCTTGAGAAATCTGTATGCAGGTCAGGAAGCAGCAGTTAGAACTGGACATGGAACAACAGACTGGTTCCAAATAGGAAAAGGAGTACATCAAGGCTGTATATTGTCACCCTGCTTGTTTAACTTATATGCAGAGTACATCATGAGAAACGCTGGGCTGGAAAAAACACAAGCTGGAATCAAGATTGCCAGGAGAAATATCAATAACGTCAGATATGCAGATGACACCACCCTTATGGCAGAAAGTGAAGAGGAACTAAAAAGCCTCTTGATGAAAGTGAAAGTGGAGAGTGAAAAAGTTGGCTTAAAACTCAACATTCAGAAAACGAAGATCATGGCATCCGCTTCATGGGAAATAGACGGGGAAACAGTGGAAGCTTTATTTTCGGGGGCTCCAAAATCACTGCAGATGGTGACTGCAGCCATGAAATTAAAAGACGCTTACTCCTTGGAAGAAAAGTTATGACCAACCTAGATAGTATATTCAAAAGCAGAGACATTACTTTACCGACTAAGGTCTGTCTAGTCAAGGCTATGGTTTTTCCTGTGGTCATGTATGGATGTGAGAGTTGGACTGTGAAGAAGGCTGAGCACCGAAGAATTGATGCTTTTGAACTGTGGTGTTGGAGAAGACTCTTGAGAGTCTCTTGGACTGCAAGGAGATCCAACCAGTCCATTCTGAAGGAGATCAGCCCTGGGATTTCTTTGGAAGGAATGATGCTAAAGCTGAAACTCCAGTACTTTGGCCACCTCATGCGAAGAGTTGACTCATTGGAAAAGACTCTGATGCTGGGAGGGATTGGGGGCAGGAGGAGAAGGGGACGACAGAGGAGGAGAAGGGGACGACAGAGGATGAGATGGCTGGATGGCATCACTGACTCGATGGACGTGAGTCTGAGTGAACTCCGGGAGTTGCTGATGGACAGGGAGGCCTGGCATGCTGCAATTCACGGGGTCGCAAAGAGTCGGACATGACTGAGCGACTGAACTGAACTAAACTGAAGTGCTGGTGAGGATTTGGAGAAATTAAAGCCCTTGCTTATTGCTAGTAGGAATGTAAAATGGCACAGCCGTTGTGGAAAACAGTTTGGCGGTTCTTCAAGACACTAAACATAGAATTATCATGTGTCTTAGCAATCTTTCTCTTAGATGTGTACCTAGAGAAATAAAAACATGTACTAAAAAAAAAATCTGCTTCATTTACTATGGTAAAAGCTTTGACTGTGTGGATCACAACAAACTGTGGAAAATTCTTAAAGAGATGGGAATACCAGACCATCTTACCTGTCTCCTTACCTGAGAAACCCGCATGCAGGTCAAGAAACAACAGTTAGAATCAGGCATGGAACAATGGACTGGTTCAAAACTGGGAAAGGAGTACATCAAGGCTGTATATAGTGACTCTGCTTATTCAACTCATATGCAGAGTACATCATGGGAAATGCTGTACTGGGTAACTCACAACCTGGAATCAAGATTGCTCGGAGAAATATCAACAATCTCAGATATGCAGATGATACCACTCTAATGGCAGAAAGTGAAAAGGAACTAAAGAGCCTCTTGATGAGGGTGAAAAAGGAGAGTGAAAAAGCTGGCTTGAAACTCAACACTTAAAAAACTAAGCTCATGGCATCCAGTCCCATCACTTCGTGGCAAATCGATGGGGAAAAAGTGGAAACAGTGACAGATTTTCTTTTCTGGGGCTTCAGAATCACTGTGGATTGGTGACTGCAGTCTTGAAATTAAAAGATGCTTGCTCCTTGGAAGAAAAGCTATGACAAACCTAGACAGCGTGTTAAAAAGCAGAGATATCACTTTGCCCACAAAGGTCCATATAGTCAAAGCTACGGTTTTTCCAATAGTCATGTAAGGACGTGAGAGCTGAACCATAAAGAAGGCTGAGCAATGAAGAACTGATGCTAGAGTTGTGCTGGAGAATACTCTTGAGAATCCCTTGGACAGCAAGGAGATCAAATCAGTCAATCCTGAAAGAAATCATCCCTGAATATTCATCGGAAGGACTGATGCTGAAGCTGAAGCTCCAATAATTTGGCCACCTGATGTGAAGAGCTGACTCCTTGGAAAAGACTCTGATGCTGGGAAAGATTGAGGGCAGGAAGGGGATGACAGAGGATGAGATGGTTGGATGACATCACCAGTTCAATGGACATGAGTTTGAGCAAACTCTGGGAGATACTGAAAGAGAGGAAAGAGTGGTAGGCTGCAGCCCATGAGGTTGCAAAGAGTTGGACCTGACTTAGCGACTCAGCAACAACTCAAACAGATATTTATATACAAATGTTCATCACAACATTAGTCATAATAGCTAAAATGTGGGAACAGTTCAAGTGTCCATCAAGAGATGTATGATAAACACAATGTAGTATATACATAAAATGGACTAATCTTCAGATGTATAAAAAGAATGAAGTTCTGATATGTGCTATAACACTAATGAAAGTTGAAAACATTATGCTAAGTGGTAGTAGTCAGATACAAAAAGACAAATGTGTGATTCTACTTACATAAAATAATAGAACAGACAAGATTAATAGACACAGAAAGTAGGTTAGAGATTGCCAGGGGCTGGAGTGACAGGGAATACGGAGGATTTGTTTAGTGGGTACATGGTTTCTGTCTGGGCTGATGGCAGTTTGGGGAACAGTAGTGGCAATGGTTACATAACACTGCTAATGTAATTGATGCCACTAAAGTGACAATAATTGAAATGGCAAATTTTGTTAATTCTTTACCATAATACAATTTTTAAAATAACATATTGGACACGACTGAAGCGACTTAGTAGTAGTAGTAGTATTCTTGTATATTAGAGCAAAAATTCCTTTATAAGGTTATTTGAAACTAAAAATCGCATTAGTAGTGTGTATAATTATTCTTTGCAATGGCACCCCACTCCAGTACTCTTGCCTGGAAAATCCCAGGGACGGAGGAGCCTGGTAGGCAGTCGGTGGGGTCGTTAAGAGTTGGACCCGACTGAGCGACTTCACTTTTCACTTTCATGCATTGGGGAAGGAAATGGCAACCCACTCCAGTGTTCTTGCCTGGAGAATCCCAGGGACAGGGGAGCCTGGTGGGCTGCCGTCCACGGGGTCGCACAGAGTCGGACACGACTGAAGCGACTTAGCAGCAGCAGCATGTATTTATATGCTGTACTCACTCTCTTAGCTGTATCTGTTTTAACACTGAATGTTATTTTTCTAATTCATTGAAATATTTGTTATAAAATTATCTTCTTTAAAGTTGAATGTTATGGTTCACACATTTGGTTTTTACACATTTAATTGACTCTTCCCTGTAGTCTTTAATGTTTTCATTGAGAAAGTACTCTTTACAGCGCCTGATAACGCCCAGACCAATGTTGAATTTCGCATATGGAAGTTGGAGGTAATTCAGCTTAAGTTTTTGCACAGATACTATCATTTTGCCATGCTAAAGAGAGCATTTCTTTAATACATATTTTTGCAAAAAATAATTTTGGCCCAAAACTTGCCTCTATGATCTTTTTGAATGTTTTACCAAACTTACATGTTGAAAACCATGAACCTCCATTTCCTTCCATCTTGATTTTTGGAATATAGTTAGTCGTTTAATAACAGGAGCTCCGTTAAAAGATTCTTCCCACAAATAGAAATACTGCAAAAAATGTGAAACTTCAGAATGAAATAATATATACCAGTGGAGTCCTCATTATGTCCATTCTTCTCTTGCCTTTCCAGGAATAAAATGCAGGACTTCCCTCTTTCTAAGTCCACCCTCTCCCCCAATAATTGTGATTTGCCAAAAACATATTTTGGTTGCTCCATTTTTTTAAATACTTGCATTTAAAGTTCCCAATTTATTTTAAACAAAATGCAACAAAAGTCAAAGAAATTATCTCCAAAGGTTCAGAACCACTGTAAATCAATGAGATTGATCTACAAGGAGTCCTTCAAAGACTCAGCCATTTGTAAGACGCAATTAGTAATGAGCAGCAGAGAGAGAAAAAAATGTTAGGTTTGCCATGCTAAAGAAGTTTTATGTATCCTACACCATCAACATCATAAAAATTTAGTAATTCTGATATAGAAAAATATATCTAATTAGTAGAAAAATATAGCTTGTTTAGCTACAGCTATAAAATGTGCATGCATTAGAAGTAATCCAAGTAAATTCAGCTCCATAAGTTTCTTGAGTATGAAAACAATAATTATAGCTCATGTCTATATTTCACTAAAACTTGTATTTATTATCCAAAGTTGAATTTCTTTTCAAATTAAATTTGCAAAATTTAACAGTTAACAATCATATCAAGCAAATGAACACCTAAAAGGTTTGCTTTAATTCCATGAATTATAATTTTTAAAGGACCATTGTTAGACTGATTTTCTATTTCAGGCATCTGATAATACGAATACAAAACCAGGATCATGTGAAATTCTCTTCTGTTAATGGAACAAATAGTTGTCACTTTACATTTCTCATGTGTATTACAAAACCCGGAATTTAGAACCAACTCAGACATAGAAACCAACTTATGGTTACCAAAGGGGAAGAGAAGGGAGGGATAAATTAGGAGTTTGAAATTAGCAGATATAAAATACTGTATATAAACTAGATAAACAACAGGTTCTACTTGTCAGCACAGGGAACTATATTCAATATCCTATAATAAACCATAATGGAAATGAATACAAAAAAGAATATACTTATGTTTATGTGTAGCTGATTCATCTTGCTGCACACGAAGCTAACAACATTGCAAATCAACTGTATAGTTAAAAAAAAAAACAAGAATTGAAGATGAACAGAGCAGTCATTTGATTGAATGAAAAGTTATATTCACAGAGTGATAAACTTTCTGTAGCCACACATATTAGATTGCTGTAGTTAGAGTTTTCTTACAATCCTAAGTTTTGAAATAGATGATTTTTCAGGGATTTCTGTCTTCTAGTTTTCATTTGATTAGTGCTATCATTTTGTTCAATCATTCTGCTGATCAAAGTCATCTTCCTTAAGAGATAATATTCAATACTTAATTTTTCATTAAATGTGTACTTTTGATTGTTTTTCTGTACCCGTGGCTGCTGAAAGGGTTTATTGCTAAATAAAACACTATTAAATAATAAAGTCAAATAATGATAGATTTATGACATACAATAAATGACAAAATAAAGAGAAACACAGAGGTACAGGGAGCACTAACTTGGTTTAGCTGTTCAGGAAAGGACCCTGCCATGATTTCCTTGCAAGAACTAAGATCTCTCAACTGCGGGCCTGGTTGACTCCTCCCTTCCTTCGGGGGTCAGCCTAAATGTCAGTTCCACCGAAAGAGAAAAGACTTCTCCTTCCGAAACCTGAGTCTGGGTGAGGAGTGCTTTTGGTCTGCTCTCCTTGCTTCCTGTGCTTCTCACTCATATTACTTTCTGCCTCCTGTTATAATCACCCGTTTTCCTCTCTGATCCCCTTATTCAACTACAATGGTCAAGAAGCTAGGCACATTTTTTTTTAATTGGAGTTTAGTTTCTTTACAATGTTGTGTTAGTTTCTAGTGTACGGCAAAGGAAATGAAATACATGTGTACATACATCCTCTCTTTTTGGATTCCTCTCTTTTGGATTTCTCTCCCTTTTAGGTCGCCGCAGAGCACTGATAGAGTTCTCCCTAGTTACCTATTTTATTTATGGTATCAATAGTCTACATATATCGATCTCAGTCTCCCAACTCTTCCCACTCGTCTCCCTTCCCCCCTTGGTAGCCTCCACATCTGTGTCTCCACATCTGTGTCCTTGGTGTCCTCCACATCTGTGTCTCCATTTCTGCTTTGTGAATAAGACTGTCTATACAATAAAAAGGAATGCAACTGGGTCAATTGTGGAGACGTGAATGGACCTAGAGTCTGTCATACAGCATGAAGTAAGTCAGAAAGGGAAAATCAAGTAACTTATATAAATATATATATGTATGGAATCCAAAAAAACCGGTATAGGCACATATCTTATTTATCATTGTATTACTAACATCAAAGGAATCCACTTAGTTTGCCCTTAAAATGTTATTGAAATACATAAATAACAATTAAATGCAATATATAACCAGGGCAAAATTGGTAGAGTAGCAGTAACTGCCCAGCCAGAGTTCAAAAGAGATAACATCCTTGCTCTAGATCCCAAGACACTCAAATAGGAAGAATCAAGGTCAGGATTAAAAATTAAGTTAATCCTAGGTCTTGGATTCTAGTCTAAGCCATATTTAGTTTATCTTGTAGGCATTGAAAAGCCACTGAAAATTCATGAGCCAGGATGTATCACAATACAGATAAATGGATTAGTTTTGCTAAAGAATAAACTTGGGGAATCTCAAGCTCAACATTTTCAGCTTCTCCTTGATTTAGACCCAAAGCTGGGCCTGTTTTTAGAACCACAATTACAAGCCCACATAATCAAAATAAAACAGATGACTAATTTCTGGGGCTACTTCAGATATTCCTGGGAAGATGAAGCATATCAACTAGTCTCAAAAAATCCAATGCATAGAATGTTAGTATTTCAGTAATTCAGGAGGGAATTCTAATGCTTCCATTAACAGGAGTTTAACCTCTTTTTGGCAGTGGTATCAGGCTATTTTCTCAAATATCAATAGAAAACTTTCACTGTATAGGTTTACACAGGATGTTCTCATTTATTTGCTCTTTTATCCTTAAGGGTAAGTTCCTCTGTCAGAAACACCTCTTGCCAGTTGAATGGGAGTCAGTGTAGAAATATAGACTGTCTCTCTTTTCTATCAATCTCAGTCTCTCTCTCTCTCTCTCTCTCACACACTCACTCACACACACACACACACACCCTGGAGCCAAACATCATGAGTCAGCAGGGAATTACTGACTTAGCACAAACCTGTCACCAGCCACGTCACTGAATACAGTTCTCTAGTGATGACTGTCTCACTCCCCAGTGCCTTCGGCTCACCTCGGGCTGACCTGGCTGCTCTTCATTTTGAACTGAAGCACCCCTTAAAACAATCCAGAAAGGCTCTTTCTCTGTTAACTCGAGCCGCATTGTCTCAGTCTGGTTGGCTGCCTTATCTTTTCAGCCATAATAGAAAAGCACGTGTGGTACATTTGTCCTGGCTAAGTACCAATGAACCTGACGATCTGGATGGACTTCACTTTGTCAATCTGAACGGCAAAGGAGATAAAAATGGCAAATTTCACAGTTCAGCAGTAAAATATGAGTAACCTGTTATTTAGCTGACGTAGCCAACAATTCTGTCTTGAAAATATGCATCTGACAATTTTCCTTTACTTCCAGGGATTTTCACCTTCCAGGGACGCAACCCATAATTTTTCTCAACCAGAGACATAGCTGACAATTCTGTCTTCCACAGTTTAGATTGACAATTTGTTCATGAAGAAACAAAGCTGACAGTTTTGCATCCATCAGTCACTATCCAAATTCTTCGTAGCTAAGATAACGTAACTTAGCTATTTTCCTGCTTTTAAGACAGCAACCTTTCCTGCAAACTTTATTTTTGCTATATTTCAATTTTTAAAAAAAAGAGTCCTGAAAAGTTGGCTTCTGAAAACAGAAACAAATAATTCCTCATAGCCCGCTTGCACATGCACCTTGCTTTCATCAGCTGTTCTCTATTTCTACTGTTAGGAACTTGGATGATGGTTTATTTTAATGCAAAAGATGTGTGGATCACATTACAGGAATTTTTTTTTAAATTTATTACTGCAGAATCAGCCAGGAAAGCCTAATCTCTTTTGAGTGGAATAAAAACATTTAGGCACTGAGAATATTTCTTTAGCAATAAAGAAACCTAAAATCTAGATCAGTTATAATTCAGTGAAATTTTTAATAAAAATCCAATTATATACACTCTTACATTTTGCCCATCAAATTCCCAAAGTAACAAACCTATCAATTCACAGAAGTTCCGGAGACTGGACCTCTGAACAGCGCATCTTCGATTCTGATGGGTTCAACCTTCCCCACCCAAGCCCAACGCATCGACGTCATTGCTCATTGTTTTCTCTTGCTGTGTTTTCAGTCCCAGACTAAGGGAGATAGAGGGAGCATAGGGAGGGCAAAACTAAGTCTTTTCCTGATAGAAAGAATAACACAGTTCTCTTGTATCATGTACTCACGCTACTTCGACCTTTTTCTCCACATGGAGATTCTGCATGGGAAATCATACCAATCATACAAATATCAGCAGACCAAAATAAGTCAATATGCAGTAGTGAAGACACATTAGACCCTGCCCAGACAACTGATAATTTTTTTTTTCTTTTTGGCGGGTGGGTTAAATTTTAATAGCCATAATGCCTGTATCCTGTCTCTTCAAGAAATCTGTTTGATCCAAAGCATTTTATTAGCCATTTTCAATTGTAGCATGCACAAGAGAGCCAGAGGCCCTTAAGAATACAGCCTTTGTAGGAGGGCTTCTGACAAAGCTCCTCCATTACACTCCTGTACCCTCTCTGGCTCACTTCTTAACCCATGGTTCCTGCTCTTCTTCCTAGGGGCGAGTTTTGTTTTTAATGAGCAAGTGTGATTATTATGAACAAAGGAAATGAAGGGTTTCTAGCCTCTGCTTTTTCTCTGAGCATCTTCAGATGAAGACAGCTGCTCAGCATCTGTGGGAAATGGTTTTATTAGATGAATGGGGAGCACTGATTCAACCCAAAGGACAGGGGACGTCAGAATCACAGAGAGCTGTGTTAGTGCTTTTGCTGTCACGGCTGGGAAAGAATGGTGAGGCATCTCGCTCTGGGGCCACATGAAGGCAATGAAGGAGACCACAATTGCTTGCTGAAGATCCTCTCACCAGGGCTCTAATTAGGCACCCCATGCTACTCAGTTTTAGCCTTAATGATGAACAGCCAGCCTGCCACTGAAAAACATCCTGGAGCTAAAGGTATGGGTGACTTTTGAGTCAATCTCTCATAATGTAATCAATAAAATGCATCTTCACAACCCACCAAATTCTCTAGACATAACTAGGAGATATGAATGATGCTTTGCATTAGGCTCTCAGATTGCCACAAAAAAGCAAATGCAATTCTTTGAGCTTACCACTTATGAAAACCTACAGACAAGAAAAAAATCTTACCTGCACTCCCCAACTGGCACATCCTTCCATGACAGCTCAGTTTTATTTACTCTCTCAAACTGCCTTTAATTTTGGAGAAGTCGTGTCTCGTCATGTCAAATATGTGTTTCCTTGAAAACCTACCCTGATTTTGTTTTAAATTTAGGCCCTGAGAAACAATCAGGGGTGTAAAGTAAACTGTGCTGTATTGTAGCTATTGCCACTTACAGCTTGGGAAAACAAAGCCCCACAATTCCATGCTTGTATTTTTTCTCACCTCTTCTGATGAGATCCCAAACCCTAATTCTAAATTTCTTTCTATTTTTTGGTGTTTCCTCCCAGCAGTTTATTATGAAAAACTTCAAATCTAAATTGTTTAAGTGATTGCTAAGAAAACTTGAATCCCAGACCAAAAGACTGCTGAAAAACACTTAATGAGTCGGAAAGTGTGATTTGTTTCCTCTTCAAAACTATGAGCATGAAAAAATAATTTAGATCACAGAGTCAAGCACATGGACTTTCCCTAGAAACAGCAAAACCATATTTCCTTGCTGGAGAAAGGGGTTTTCATCCCCCCTTTCTTCCCCTCCAGTCACAGCTAAATTGACCAGCAGTGGATACCTGTTAAAAGGGAACCAAGATGTAAGCTGAGCAGAGTGAACCAGATTATCTCTCGAGAACTTGAATTGTGAGACACAAGGGCTCTGATAATACGATCATAGGAACAAGAATTATATGAAAGGTCATGTCCAGTTGGGTTGGGGCTGCCATATTGGGCCATGTGATAAAATCATTTAGGTTTGGGAGGAGATGTTCAGAAGCAGGTATAAAAAGAACTCGCAGAAATAAATGTGGCTAATCACAGAAATTAAATCACAGAGGAAGTATCTTATTTCTTGAATTTCCAGTTCTAGTTTCTGTATTACCTTGCTCTATGTCATTTGTTATTCTTAAAAGTTCATGTTCTTCTCTAGCTTTCATGGGTTTTTATTCCTCATAAGCAATAAACTTTAAAAAAAAAATAGGGCTATATTTTTGGCAGCTAAGGCTGCCAATTCACGTGTAAGGTCAAATAGCTTACTAAGAAAGAAAATATTATACAACAGAGAGGTAAGAAAAGGCATTTCTTAGCATAATGGGTACTTCCATTTTTAATGCACTAGGGAACATACAGAAGTCTTCAGCCATATTTCCAACCCTCTGTCACCATTTCCCTGGAAAAGGAAACGGCAAGCCACTCCAGTATTTCTGCCTGGAGAATCCCATGGACAAAGGAGCCTGGCAGGTTACAGTCCGTGGGGTAGTACAAAGCCGGACACGACTGAGCGACTAAACAACAATCGACATTTCCAGGCAGTTTGATGTTGTGTAGCTTCTAGACCATAGAAGTCATGGACTTGTGTGTCTGTATCTAAGGTCCTTTGGATAACATTGGCATAGTTAATTTTACTATCTGGAGCTATTCAGTCTATTCCTGCGATCTCAACAAAGCTTTCGAGAAAAAGAATTTTTTAAACAATATTATTCAGTTCATTTTCTCAACCTTTGGAAATCCCACAAAGATGGCACGACTTCTCAAAAATTTACCAATTCATACTATCATAGCTCATACTAAGATAAGTGACATTAGAAGAAATTTTGGACTCAGTCAGAAAAAACAAGATGAAATGTTATCAAGTTTTAAGAAATACTAGTTACACATTTTTCTCTCCTACTTCCACCTACTGATACATAAAAACCTGTGTCATTTCCTTTGCAACAACCACAGCCTGCTGGTGAACCACTCTTATCTGCATGAGCCCACTACTCTCCTGGGGCTTGGGATGTCCTCTTTCACTTTTTCTTATCAGGACACCCTGCTTATTTCATTTCGTCCTTCCCTGTACACCTCTTACATTTTCCCCTTTGAACTTTCTCCATCTTATCTCACTTGTGCCTCACTTGGTTGACATCCTCCATATCCCAAAATGTCCAGGAAAAAGAACTAGACTAAGAGACTGAAGACACAGGTACCAGTCCCAGCTCTGCCATCCATTAGGGGTTAAATTCTTTCCTTAGTTTTTCATCCATTTAATGATGAAAAGTTCAAACAGCTGACCTCCAAGAGCCTTCCTAGTTGGCAAGTTCTGTAACTTTCTGTTCTTTTCTTCCTGTGGAAAAGACTTTCAAAAACATTTCCTTCATTACTATGTCTTTGTATCCCCACCATTAAGCACAGTGTTGAGTACTTGGAGGATGTCTAATTGAGTGAGGTTATAAACAAAACAAAAAGACAACCCAAAGGATGGGAGAAAATGTTTGCAAACAATGCAACCAGTAGGAATTAATCTCCAAAGTTTACAAACAGCTCATGCAGTTCAATATATTAAAAAAAAAAAGCCTCAATCAAAAAATAGGCAGAAGACTTAAATAGACATTGTTCCAAAGAAGACAAACAGATGGCCAAGCAGCACATAGAAAGATGTTCAACATCACTAATTATTAGAAAAATGCAAATCAAAGCTGCAATGAGATATCACCTCACAACAGTCAGAGTGGCCATCATCAAAATGTCTACAAAAAAATAAGTGCTGGAGAGGACATGGTAAAAAGGGAATACTCCTATGCTATTGGTGAGATTGTACATTGGTATAACCACTATAGAGAACAATATGGAGGTTCCTTAAAAACCTAAAAATAGAGCTACTATATGACCCAGCAATCCCACTCCTGGCATATATTCAAAGGAAAACATGGTTTGAAAGGATACAAGCACCTCAAGACATGGAAGTAAACTAAATGTCCACCAACAGATGCATGGAGAAAGATGTGGTACTTATATACAATGGAATATTACTCAGTCGTTAAAAAGAATGAAGTAATGCCATTTGATCATGGGTGGATTTGGAGATGATCATACTAAGTGATAAAAGTTAGAGAAAGACAAATATATGATACCACTTATATGCAGAATCTACAAAGAATGATACAAATGAATGTATTTATAAAATGAGACTTAGAGAATGAACTTATGGTTGGTGGGGGAAAGGATGGGAGTGAGGGATAGATTAGGAGTTTGGAATTATATGTACATACTGCTATATTTCAAATAGATAGCCAACAAGGATCTACTGCATAGCACAGGGAACTCTGCTCAATACTCTTTCATAACTGAAATGGGAAAAAATTTGATAAAGAATAGATATATGTATTTGCAATAACAATGGAATCACTTTGCTGTATACCTGAAACTAACACAATATTGCTAATCAACCATACTCCAATATAAAATAAAAGTTTTAAAACTAAAAAAATTTATCTTACCAATAAAACATGTAAATCAAAACTGTCAATAAGGGGAAACCATGAAAGAACCACCCACAATAGTACAGCATTACTCTAAGGAGTGAAGAGGTTATGCAAAAGATGTTCGCTCTTCTATACTGGATAGCTTTCTACGTGTTCAAGTTCACATTCAAAATGAATTAGTCCTGTCTCCTAAGCCTCCAACCACTCATCATCAGACGCCACTTCTTACAAAATCTAAAATAAGTTAAGTATATGCTGAGATGAATATCAGTGAAATCATTACTTGAAAGGGAACAATCATGTGCCCTACAATCATGTAAGTGGCTGGAAGGTGACAAGCCAGATAATTAAAGAAAAATGGAGTTATGCTGAGGTTGGCACCAAAAGGCACTCCTTTTCCCAAAAATAAAAACTTTTTTTCCTTGAATATAAGAGATAACACATTTACTGTAGAAAGTTAAATGACATAGAAGAGAAAAAGTAAGAAGGTTAAATGTCTCCTCAAATGGGCTAGGTTGCTATAACAAAATACCACAGACAGGGTAATTTAAACAGCAGAAATTTATATTCTCACCATCACGGAGGCTAGTGGAAGCCCAAGATCAAGGAGAGCAGGACAGGTTCTGGTAGGAGTAGTCTTCCCGGCTTGCAGACAGCTGCCTTCTGTATGTCCTCACACAGCCTTTCCTCTGTGCATGCAGAGAGCAGTCTGGTGTCTCTCTTATAAGGACACCAAGCGTTAGGCGTCAGGTTAGGGTTCCCACCCTAATCACCTCATTAAACTTTAATTACGTCCTTGAGGGCTCTGTGGAGAAGGCAATGGCACCCCACTCCAGTGTTCTTGCCTGGAGAATCCTGAGGATGGAGGAGCCTGGTGAGCTGCTGTCCATGGCGTTGCACAGAGTCGGACACGACTGAAGCGACTCAGCAGCAGCAGCAGTAAGCTCTGTCACCAAACAGTGACATTGGGAGTTGGGTTTCAACACAGGAATTTTGGGAGAGACAATTCCATCCAGAATATCCCCCATAAAAGCTTTAAGGATATTTAAATTCACACTACTAAACGTAAACCTATATGATCATTTTATGGTTTACCTAATATTCCCTTTTATGGATGTACTATCACTTACACAATCACATATTTATAGTTTCCAACTTTTCTGAGGCTATTAAAAATGCTGCAATGGAAACACAGGTATATGTTTGTGCATGCACATTTGCACTCTTTTCCAATAATCTCCCTGGGATGAATTTCAGGTAAGAGTCACTTTGTAGGACATAAGCCTTAGCGAACTGGCACTAAAGATACTGCTGTTCTAGATGCTGTTATTGCTGTGAGTAGTAATGTCTTTTGTCTCTGACCTGGGCATCCAAGAACTGTGACCGCCTAGCTTGTTGGTTTTGCCAGTAAGGTAGAATCTCAGTTGCTCCCCAACTTGTGACACATTTCCTCCACTATTTATGATAGTGTTCATTGCTGCTGCTATGAACTTCAGTCGTGTCTGACTCTGTGCAACCCCATAGACGGCAGCCCACCAGGCTCTCATCCCTGGGATTCTCCAGGCAAGAACACTACCTTTTGCCAATTACCCACTTCAAACCTCATCAGGCTCAGAGGTTTTAAAACATAGGAACTTAAAAAATATTTGTAATTTTTATAGGTTTATTTATCTTTACTATGGCTTTTTAAGGGCAAATATCCATTTTCTATTACGTCTTATTACATATATAAAATTGAAAGTGTTACTTGTATATTAAGAATATTGGCATTTTCCTTTTTGTCCCTTTTCCAGCATTCAGCACATCACAGTGAGGATGTGGTGGGTTATCCTTTGGTACAAAATTCCAGGTTTCTTTGGGTCTTCCAGCTGAAGTCATCCACGATCAGCTGTGCTGACAACACAGGAGCCAAAAGTCTGTGTATCATCTCTGTGAAGGGGACCAAGGGATGACAGAATAGGCTTCCTGCTGCTGGTGCGGGTGACATGGTGATGGCCACAGTCAAGAAATGCAAATCAGAGCTCAGAAAGAAGGTACATCCAGCAGTGGTAATTCGACGACGAAAATCATACTGCAGGAAAGATGGTGTGTTTCTTTATTTTGAAGATAATGCAGATAAAAGCAAGATGGAAGGTTCTGCCATCATGGGGCCAGTTAAAGGAATGTGAAACAGGACTGCTTGCAATGCTGACAGCATTGCATGATTCTTTGGTGTATTTACAAAAAAAAAGAAAAATTATTTGCTCCCACCACCAAAAAAAAAAAAAAAGAATGTTGACATTTTGTTAGGTTCAAAGATACTATTTTATATCTAAGTGTAAGTTGTAGTTTTTGTAAAGTCCAATCTAAAAATCTTTTTGCATTATGGGTTTTTGTCTTGGCTTCAAAATAAGTTAATATTAACTTGTGCCTTTGCAGAAAGTCAGATGGACCACAGATTAGCAGGAAGAGTATGACACACACGCTCACTCATATACACACACTTTCTGATTCTTTACCCGATTTGCTCAAACAAGGTGGCTGCACAAAGCTCAGGCAAATGCTTCAAACCTCAATGTGGCTTCCTCTGCCCACACCCCAGAATGTCAGTGACAGGGGGCATATAGCCCAGTGACACTGTCCTGTACATGGTGGGGCTTCACAGTGCTATTCCACAAACCTTTTATACTTGGAACTCACATCCCTCTTTCATCATAGGAGTTACGCAAACAATTCCTGGGCTTAATTCCATTTAGGAGACTGTTTATCAAACCAGCTCTCTTGCGCAAAATATTTGTCTATACCTCTGTCCTTTTCAACCCCCATCCCCTTTTTCTTTTGCAGAATTAAGCTATTTATACACTTTTACCTCTTCAGAAAATTTTAGATTCATTTTTCAAACTCCCTCATCTCACTTTTCACCCCTCATGCCTCTAGTATTTTATTTATAACTCCATTAAATACACTATTCAAGGAGAAATGACATCTGAACATATTACACATGGCTATACATTTTCTTCAAAAATTTTCATCCCCCTTACATTTTTCCTTCATGTTATCTCATATTTTTTGGTAACTTTGATCTTTTTAATGTTGATTATTAATTTGTTATTAGTGCAAGAAAAATAGATAAAAGGCACCCAAATTGGAAACAAGAAGTAAAATTGTCATTACTTGAAGATGACAAGATACTATGTATAGGAATACCTAAAGACTCCACCAAGAAACTGTTCATACTAATATATAAACTCAATAAACTTGCAGAATACAAAAATTAATACTTAATATTAACATATTACTGTTAATACTAATAATTATTGAAATAATAATTAACAATATCAATCCCTATCAAAATTCCAGTGGAATTTTTCACAGAAATAGAATAAATAACCGTTAAACGTGCATGAAACCGCAAAAGACTCAAAGAGTCGAGGCAATCTTGAGAAAGAGGATAAAGCTGCAGGCATTACATTGCCTGATTTCAATGTATGTTACAAACCTAGAGTAGTCGAAACTGTGGTATTGGCATACAGACAGACATGTAGATCAATAGAAAAGAATAGAAATCCCGGAAACAAAGTCACCTATGTGGTCAATAAGTTTATAGCAAAGGAGCCAAGAATAGACAACGGGGAAAGGCTGTGTTTGTCGCTTCACTCGTGTCCCACTCTTTGTGGTCTTCTGGATTGCAGCCCACCAGGATCCTCTGTCCCTGGGTTTCTCAGGCAAAATACTGGAATGGGCTGCCATGCCCTCTTACAAAGAATCTTCCTGCCCCAGAGACTGAACCCAAGTCTCCTGCATCTCCTGCACTGCAGATGGATTCTTTACCTGCTGAATCCCCGGGGAAGCCCCTTCTCAAAAAATGGTGCTAGGAAAACTGGACAGCCACAGGCGAAAGAATGAAACTGTTCTACTAACTTACACCATATACAAAAATCAACTGAGAATGGGTTACAACTTCTACATAAGACCTAAATCCACAAAACTAGAAGAAAACATAGACAGCAAACCCCTTGACATCAGTCTTGTCTGTGCTTTTTGGTACCAAAGCTGTTTAAGGTAGCCAGATAAAATAAGAGATCAAAAACTTTATTAATTTAAGGAACAGGTAACTCCTTAAGTATTTTCCATGCAGTATTTTAAACATACCAATACTAAAATTTTTTTTCCTGAAATTCATGTGTAGCTGGGCATCCTACATTTTTATTTGCTAAATTTGGCAAGGCTAGCTGCACTGCATGGATCATGCCAAATAATATTGATGACAGCATTACTGTATTATTTCTGGTTTTACTAGGAATGATGCTATAGTGTTTCTCTAAGTACCTCAGGGGTGCTATCTTAATATCGTAAGTTCAACAGGGATAGAAATCACTTGTAAGTTTGTAAACTCAATCCCAACCCAGTGTTTCGCATATGTGTTTAATACATACTGACTGTCTCGTGCCGGCTGCGACAGACCTCACAGAAGCGTGGCCGAGAGGAGCTACCCCAAGTTTGAGGTCAGGCGTGGTGGCCAGGTGGAGGCTAGCCCACGCCGGAGGCCAGGGGCAGCGGCTGGGAGGAGCTTCCCGACAACTGAGGCCAGGGGCAGCGGCCCAGAGAAGCAACCCCAGGTCTAAGGAGCAGTGGCTGTGCTGGGCGCAGGAGGGCCTAGAGGAGCGACTCCACGTTCAAGGTCAAGAGGGGCGGCGGTGAGGAGATACCCCTCTTCCAAGGTAAGAAGCAGCGGCTGCGCTTTGCTGGAGTAACCGTGAAGAGATACCCCACGTCCAAGGTAAGAGAAACCCAAGTAAGAAGGTGGATGTTGCAAGAGGGCATCAGGGGGCAGACACACTGAAACCATAATAACAGAAAACTAGTCAATCTAATCACACAGACCACATCCTTGTCTAACTCAGTGAAACTAAGCCATGCCCTGTGGGGCCACCCAAGATGGGTGGGTCATGGTGGTCAAACAGGAGTTGGCAAGAGTAAATGTCAACATTCTAGGAATCAGCGAACTAAAGTGGACTGGAATGGGTGAATTTAACTCAAATGACCATTATATCTACTACTGTGGGCAGGAATCCCTTAGAAGAAATGGAGTAGCCATCATGGTCAACAAAAGAGTCCGAAATGCAGTACTTGGATGCAGTCTCAAAAATGACAGAATGATATCTTCATTTCCAAGGCAAACCATTCAGTATCAGAGTAATCCAAGTCTATGCCCCAACCAGTAACACTGAAGAAGCTGAAGTTGAACAGTTTTATGAAGACCTACAAGACCTTTTAGAACTAACACCCAAAAAAGATGTCCTTTTCATTATAGGGGACTGGAATGCAAAAGTAGAAAGTCAAGAAACATGTGGAGTAACAGGCAAATTTGGCCTTGGAATACGGAATGAAGCAGGGCAAAGGCTAATAGAGTTTTGCCAAGAGAACGCACTGGTCATAGCAAACATCCTCTTCCAACAACACAAGAGAAGACTCTACACTTGGACATCAACAGATGGTCAACACTGAAATCAGACTGATTATATTCTTTGCAGCCAAAGATGGAGAAGCTCTATACAGTCAGCAAAAACATGACTGGGAGCTGAATGTGGCTCAGATCATGAACTCCTTATTGCCAAATTCAGACTTCAGTTGAAGAAAGTAGGGAAAACCACTAGACCATTCAGGTATGACCTAAATCAAATCCCTTATGATTATACAGTGGAAGTGAGAAATAGATCTAAGGGACTAGATCTGATAGATAGTGGGTCTGATGAACTATGGATGTCCGTGACATTGTACAGGAGACAGGGATCAAGACCATCCCCATAGAAAAGAAACGCAAGAAAGCAAAATGGCAAATATGTTAACCATGAACATGAGGAGGCCTTACAAATAGCTGTGAAAAGCGAAAAGCAAAGGAGAAAAGGAAAGATATAAGCATCTCAATACAGAGTTCCAAAGAATAGCAAGAAGAGATAAGACAGCCTTCCTTAGCAATCAATGCAAAGAAATAGAGGAAAAGAACAGAATGGGAAAGACTAGAGATCTCTTCAAGAAAATTAGAGATACCAAGGGAACATTTCATGCAAAGATGGGCTCGATAAAGGACAGAAATGGTATGGACCTAACAGAAGCAGAAGATATTAAGAAGAGGTGGCAAGAATACACAGAAGAACTGTACAAAAAAGATCTTCACGACCAAGATAATCATGATGGTGTGATCACTCACATAGAGCCAGACATCCTGGAATGTGAAGTCAAATGGGCCTTAGAAAGCATCACTATGAACAAAGCTAGTGGAGGTGATGGAATTCCAGTTGAGCTGTTTCAAATCCTGAAAGATGATGCTGTGAAAGTGCTGCACTCAATATGCCAGCAAATTTGGAAAACTCAGCAGTAGCCACAGGACTAGAAAAGGTCAGTTTTCATTCCAATCCCAAAGAAAGGCAATGCCAAAGCATGTTCAAACTACCGCACAATTGCACTCATCTCACACACAAGTAAAGTAATGCTCTAAATTCTCCAAGCCAGGCTTCAGCAATATGTGAACCATGAACTTCCAGATGTTCAAGCTGATTTTAGAAAAGGCAGAGGAACCAGAGATCAAATGGCCAATGTCTGCTGGATCATGGAAAAAGCAAGAGAGTTCCCAGAAAAACATTTATTTCTGCTTTATTGACTATGCCAAAGCCTTTGACTGTGTGGATCACAATAAACTGCGGAAAATTCTGAAAGAGATGGGAATACCAGACCATCTGACCTGCCTCTTGAGAGACCTGTATGCAGGTCAGGAAATAACAGAACTAGACATGGAAAAACAGACTGGTTCCAAACAGGAAAAGGAGTACGTCAAGGCTGTATATTGTCACCCTGCTTATTTAAATTATATGCAGAGTACATTATGAGAAACACTGGGCTGGAAGAAGCAAAAGCTGGAATCAAGATTGCCGGGAGAAATATCAATAACCTCAGATATGCAGATGACACCACCCTTATGGCAGAAAGTGAAGAGGAACTAAAAAGCCTCTTGATGAAAGTGAAAGAGGAGAGTGAAAAAGTTGGCTTAAAGCTCAACATTCAGAAAATGAAGATCATGGCATCTGGTCCCATCACTTCATGGGAAATAGATGGGGAAACAGTGGAAACAGTGCCAGACTTTATTTTTGGGGGCTCCAAAATCACTGCAGATGGAGATTGCAGCCATGAAATTAAAAGATGCTTACTCCTTGGAAGGAAAGTTATGACCAACCTAGATAGAATATTCAAAAGCAGAGACATTACTTTGCCAACAAAGGTCCATCTAGTCAAGGCTATGGTTTTTCCAGTGGTCATGTATGGATGTGAGAGTTGGACTGTGAAGAAAGCTGAGTGCCGAAGAATTGATGCTTTTGAACTGTGGTGTTGGAGAAGACTCTTGAGAGTCCTTTGGACAGCAAGGAGATCCAACAAGTTCATCCTAAAGGAGATCAGCCCTGGGTGTTCTTTGGGAAGGAATGATGCTAAATCTGAAACTCCAGTACTCTGGCCACCTCATGCAAAGAATTGACTCATTGGAAAAGACTCTGATGCTGGGAGGGATTGGGGGCAAGAGGAGAAGGGGACGACAGAGGATGAGATGGCTGGATGGCATCACCGACTTGATGGATGTGAGTTTGAGTGAACTCTGGGAGTTGGTGATGGACAGGGAGGCCTGGTGTGCTGCAATTCATGGGGTCGCAAAGAGTCAGACATGACTGAGCAACTTAACTGAACTGCCTGGATAAATGATATAGATATACTTCGTTATGCTAGTTAGACAAGTTTAATAAAGACAAAAACATACAGCTTAGGTTTTATTATCTTGTAAAATTATGAAGGGATGCTTAATTCAAGTGGCAAAGTAGATGTGTATACATAAGCAGATGTGAAATAACACAAAAGAACTCAACAGCAATTAAGAGTTTAGGTTCTAGAGTCATACCGTCTGGATTCATACATCACCCTCAGTTTTTACTGACTGCCTGATTCTGGGCAAGTTTTCTCCTAGACTTAGATTGCACATTGATAAATGAGAACATTGATAACATCTACTTCAGAGTTAATAATGATAAACCTGGTAAATTCATAGTAAATAATTAGCACAGTGCCTGGCATGGAGATTTTAATATATGCTACCCACTAATGAAACTTATTATTGTAGTTACTCTCTTTGAACTCTCAGCAAGGGCTAAGTACTCTCCTAAACATTTTATATGTTATTTTCAGTTTAAACAATATAATAGAAGCCTTCCCCTCTGAATCCATTCTCTGAAGTAAGAAAAACATGATAAGTGATTTAACTTTTTCAAATGTCTCTAAACTGGTGATAAGAGAATACTTACATAACGGAAAACAATGATTCTCAACTTGTGTTCCTGGGACCAGCCGCACCAGTATTACCATGTGTATAAGATTTCAATTGCCACTGTTAACAAGGACCACAAATTTAACAATTAAAATAACACAAATGAGGGACTTTCCTGGTGGTCCAGTCAGGACCTCCCACTCTCCATGCAGGGGGCCCCGGTTCCATCCCTGGCCAGGGAACTAGACCCCCATGCTGCAACTAAGATTTCCATGCCAAATAAAGATCTGGCAGGCCGCAACTAAGACAAAGAAAAAAGAAAATTCCACATGCCACAACTAAGACCCAGTGCAGCCAAAGAAGTAAATAACCGCTTAAAAAATAAATAACACAAAGTATTATCTGTATGTCAGATGCCTGGACCCGGCGTGGCTCAGCTGGTTCTCTGCTTGGAGTCTTCATGGGGCCAGAATCAAGCTGTTGTCAGGGCTGCACTTCTTCTAGAAGTTCTAGGGATGAATCCACTTTCAGATTTAGACAGGTTGTATGGAGAAGGAAATGGCAACCCACTCCAGTACCCTTGTCTCCGGTAATTCCAAGGACAGAGGACATGGCGGGCTACAGTCCATGGGATCTCAAAGAGTCAGACATGACTGTATGACTAACTTTTCACTTTTCAATCAGTTCAGTTCCTTGTCGGACTAAGGCCCCTGTTTTCTTGAGCTTTCTGGGGCTGTCTGTTTCTAGAAGCCGACCTCTACCTTGCCTTAGAGCCGCCTCCTCCTCCATCTTTGAAACTAGCAAGGGCACAGTGAAGGTTTCTCTGCGCTGACCGTGCCTTCCACTTTTAAGGGCTCACGTGATTACATTGGACCCACTCAGAAACTCCCAACACCTGAATTCCCTCAGCAAAATCCCTTCACAGGGGTTCCTAGTCTGGAATTTGATTGAGTAAGGAGAGCATGGGATTGGGTGAGACAGCTTTAGAATTCTTCTTTATACCTTGGAACTTTCTGAAATTCAAAAATTATCTGGCCTCAGCCCACAGTTTGCTGAATCAGGAATTCAGAATGGGTCCCAGCAATCTGTGTTTTAACAACACAGATTCTAATTCATGCACACCTACGTTCAAGAACAACTGTGACAAGTATTAGTGTTGAAGTACATGGTTTGATTTAAAAACTTAAAGTCAAGTAAACCAGTTCTCAGTTTTAAAGTGAATTTCTAGAAGGAACTTATTTTAATAAATTTTTTATAATGTCAATACAGTGACTACATTAATTACATCAGCTACTACTGATTCCAGTTATTTTCAATGTTGAAAAGGCAATTTATTTTAACTTTTTAAAGTTGAAATATAGTTGATTTACAATGTTGTGTTAATTTTAGATGTATATCAAAGTGATTCAGTGTTACATATATCTGTGTCAACTTCATTTTTAATGGATACAAATGAAATTTTTATTTCCCTAAACAAGTTTTTTGAATGTATCTTCATGAAAAAGAATCTAGTTTGAGGGGAAAAGTTCTCAATTACAGAGGAAAATGTGAAATTTCTAACAACTGAGGAATTCCATACAGGAACCTGGAAACCCCTTCAACTTTGGATAGTTAGGGGGATCTAAGAAGTATGTTGCAGGCCTCACTCATCTCTTACTAATTATCTGCCTCCTTGATCTGCAATTTTTTCATTTCTTTTGACTTCTTCTGAAGTCTCAATTCTAACTCTCAAGTGAAATGAGATTGGTGCAGGGAAGGGGGGTAGTAGGGAGAGGAGGAGGAGAGAAGACAGGAGCTGGCTCCAGAAGATGAGTTTCTGAGTTTCTCAACGGGCCAAACTGTGTGTACATAGTATCAGTAGTGTTAGTCGCTCAGTCATGTCCAACTCTGTGACCCCATGGACTGCAGCCCACCAGGCTCCTCTGTCCGTGGGATTCTCCAGGCCAGAATACTGGAATGGATTGCCATTCACTTCTCTAGAGGATCTTCCTGACCCAGGGATCAAACCCGGGTCCCCTGCATTACAGGCAGATTCTTTATCTTTTGAGCTACAGGGAAGAACTATGTGTGTAAATACAGTCGGAAAATATAGGTTGGAGGGGAATTATTTCCTCACTGCTGCTGCTAAGTCACTTCAGTCATGTCTGACTCTGTGTGACCCCATAGATGGCAGCCCACCAGGCTCCCCCGTCCCCGGGATTCTCCAGGCAAGAACACTGGAGTGGGTTGCCTTTTCCTTCTCCAATGCATGAAAGTGAAAGTGAAAATGAAGCCGCTTAGTCGTGTCCGACTCTTAGCAACCCCATGGACTGTAGCCCACCAGGCTCCTCCATCCATGGACTTTCCCTAAAATATGCTAAACAAACCCTTTTATCTTATGTGACTATATTATTAATAAATGCTCTAGCCTGTCATATAATATACTTTGGTTCAGTGGTTCAGTCATGTCCGACTCTTTGCAACCCCATGGACTGCAGCATACCAGACTTCCCTGTCCTTCACTATCTCCTGGAGTTTGCTTGAACTCCGGTCCATTGAATCGGTGATGCTATCTAACCATCTCATCCTCTGCTCCACTCCAGTACTCTTGCCTGGAAAATCCCATGGATGGAGGAGCCTGGTGGGCTATGGTGCATGGGGTTTTGAAGAGTCGGACACGACTGAGCGACTTCACTTGCAATTTTCACTTTCCTGCATTGGGGAAGGAAATGGCAACCCACTCCAGTGTTCTTGCCTGGAGAATCCCAGGGATGGGGGAGCCTGGTGGGCTGCTGTTTATGGGGTCGCACAGAGTTGGACACGACTGAAGTGACTTAGCAGCAGCAGCAGCAGCAGCAGCATCCTCTGTCATTTCCCTTCTCCTCCTGCCCTCAATCTTTCCCAGCATCAGGGTTTTTCCCAATGAACTGGCTCTTTGCATCAGGTGACCAATACTTGCTGTCCATGAAATTCCGGGGTGTGCAATCACAGTTACCTGCAAACACAGCTACCCAGGTGTCTCAGTGGTAAAGAATCCGCCTGTCAATGTAGGAGCCACAGGTTCAATCCCTGGGTTTGGAAAACCCCTGGGGAAGGAAATGGCAACCTACTCTGGTATTCTTGCCTGGGAAATCCCAAGGACAGAGGAGCCTGGCGAGCTATAGTCCATAGGGGTCACAAGAGTCGAACACAACTTAGTGACTAAACAACAACAACAACAACAAATCACAGCTATTTATTAAACTTGACAGACAAATCATTAGAGAATGTCTCCCTGAATTTCACTTTACACACTTTGAAAAACTCAACCAGAGTCTCAGGGGACTTTGGTCATATAATTGATTTCTTTTACCATATCACACACCATAGGATCCAGGTTCTGGATCAAGTTCAAAAGTCATCACATTACTAGCCTTTAACGTCCACAAATGTAGTTGAACTTGTTTTTCACAATAGCTAGAGACTAGTTGAATTAATCTATCATAATTGCTAGAGACTGGAGGTTTTTGTCCCCTTATATTCATATATTAGTTCCTAATGTCCAGCTTGATGGGTTTGGGAGGCAGGGCCTTTGGGATGTGATTAGGTCAGGAGGTTGGAGCACTCTTGAATGGGATTAGTGCTCTTATAAAAGAGATATTATGCATACATTAAGAAGATGGTCATCTATAAACCAGGGATAAAGCTCTCAACAGTCACTGTATCTGTAGGTGCCTTGATCTTTGACTTCCCAAGACTCCAGAACTCGGAAATAAATGTCTATTGTTTCTAAGCTACCCAGCCTGCGGTATTCTGTTACAGCAGCCTGAATGGACTAAGACAATAATGTTTGTTTTGTTGTATTTTAAGTTTCTTAAATGCCTCAAACCGCTCTCTACCACCAGCCTCAAAAGCTTAAGAAAGCATTCCTTTAAAACGCTCAGCAGAATCCACTCTAACTCAGGCATACATAGTGAGGACTATGGGAAAGAGGGGTCAGATATACAATGAAAATTGTTGAAAGACATGATCGAGGAGTGGAGTCCGTTCAATGTTTTAAAAAACATTCCCCCTAAAGCAATCTCACAGTTAAACTTGCCATTTGAAGGGGGTGAGGGGGTTGCTTAAAATAATACAAAATGGTCTTTGGTGCTACCGTTTTCCTCTCCCTTGTGCATTCCTGAGGCAGACACAGTTATAGTTCTATTTCAAGCTTAAAAAAAAAAAAGTAGCTCAACCTCATCCCCTGGTAATAGACCTGGTTTATCACTCCCCCCACTCAGGCATTTACACAGGAGCATGGCCTTTAATGCAGCATGTCAGTAAATGGAGACTCTCAGAGTTAAGGGTTAATCAAAATAATTTAGGTGATAGCAGTTGACTCCCGGGAGAATCGGAGTCCTCATCAGAAGCTGGCTGCACGTGAGAGGGAAAGAAGAAAAAAATTCTGAAAGCCGTGGCTCTTTCAGCAGAAACCTCCAGGTCTCAGCTGGCACATAGGCTCAATTACTGGCTTTTAGCTTAGTGGAAAGTCAAGCCTCCCCAAGCCCACTGGTGCTCCAGGCATTTTATTGGCTCATTAAATATAGGATTTTGCTTTTCAGCTCCAGCCAAATGTGATGTGCTGTCCACACAGAAAGTATGATGAGGACTGGAATAGCTGACACGCGCTTCCTTTGCCCCTTCCCGGTGCGCCTCTCTTCCCACCGCCTCCTGAAGGCTCTATTACCATCGCAGGATTCACGTGGAAATGAGCAGTGAGAGGCTCTGTTCATAAAGACTCCCACCTCAATTCGCTTTCTGAAAGGTGTGTTTTCAGCGTGTGTGGGTGAGCTTATGTCACTCAGACATATTTCCTACCCCCAAAGTAGATGACAAATGAAGAAAACAGACCCAGAGGACTTAAATATTACTGAAAAAGCATCAATTAAACAAACTAAAAAGGCTTAACGTCAGAAATCATTCATGAACAAGAGAAAACACAGAAGCTGCTTGAGACAGGAGAAAGCAGAGTTTTTGCCTCAATTGTCTATCCTAATTAAGGATGTGTGTGCATAGGGTTGGACTATTAGTTAAAATAAGTCGGTACAATGGAAGTGGGGGAGGGTGAAGAGTGATATCCGGGAGTCCCTGGTTTCCATCCCAGCAGACCCTGGAGGCCCCCGCCTCTCATACTTCCAGATTCTTCTTTTCTCTTTTCAAAGTAAGCAACTTAGAAAAACTGAAGAAATCTAAAAACAATCTGCAGCACCATTTGCCACACACATAAGCCTACTACATTATTTTTGAAATAGTAAGTATTAAACCAATAAACTGATATGGATGAACTTTCGGTAAAACTGAACACTTTATTAACATGGCACTGCTGGTATTTAAAGTGGTGAAACACTTAGCAGAGGAAACCAGAGAGCAGCTGGTAATAGGCAATAACAACCAAAAATAAGTTTATACCTTCTGACTAAGTGCACAGAAGAAAAAGTCATATATTGGAATTTATGTAAAAAAAGAAAATTAGTGAGCCCTGTTAGACCTCATGTTAAATAGTTATTCCTAAAATAGATGAATAGGGAATTGTCTTCAGTTACAAACTTCAACCCCTTCCTCTCTAGTAGCGGAAGACACATTTCCTGAGACACGTGCTGGGTATGGCAGTAACACACAGAGGAGGGAAAAGAAATGAAGGGGCCTCAATCCCAAACACTGGAAGTCTGTGTCTGTTTCTGAGAGTAAGAGAGATAGTCCCTGTATTCATGATGCCTACTGTGTCCCAGTGATTCCAGGCAAAAGTGGTGGTGTAGGCAATGGCCCCAAAGGATGAAGTAGCCTCATGTATTTGGAGAGCTAAATGTAACATGGTATTTCTGGAGGTAGATAGAGGGAGTGAGGTGAGAAGAGAGGCCAGGCTGTTGGGGAACTTGTACACCAGAAAGGCTGCTGAGATTTCACCCTGTCCTTGATGGAGGCTCACTGAAGGATTTGGACATGGTTGACCGAGTTAGGTACGCATTTTACAAAGGTGATTCTGTTGCCAGTGTGGAAAATGACATGGGTTGGGGTTGGAGGAGCAACTAGATTGGAGGCAGTGAGACCAAATAGGAGTCTACTGCAATAGTCCAGGTGAGGAATCCCCAAGGTTTGAACTAGGTGAGCACCAGAGGGGACAGAGAGAAGATGAATTCAAAAGATCTGCTCCAGCAGGTCTTTACCATTCACGAGGGAATTCTCCCTGCAAACTCCCAGTGAATGAATATGGCGGCATCTATAGAAGTTCTTGGAGAAGGCAATGGCACCCCACTCCAGTACTCTTGCCTTGCAAATCCCATGGACGGAGGAGGCTGGTAGGCTGCAGTCCATGGGGTCGCTAGGAGTCGGACACGACTGAGCGACTTCACTTTCACTTTTCACTTTCATCCATTGGAGAAGGAAATGGCAACCCACTCCAGTGTTCTTGCCTGGAGAATCCCAGGGACGGGGGAGCCTGGTGGGCTGCCATCTCTGGGGTCGCACAGAGTCGGACACGACTGAAGCGACTTAGCAGCAGCAGCAGCATAGAAGTTCTTGACTTTCTCCCCCCAAATTTGTTTCAGGTTTCCTGTCCTGTGCTCGACAAAATACCACAATGGCTTCTAATTATTTTATTAAATCTTTCTCTTCCATTTGACTAGCTTTTGCACTCAAACTGGAATGTCCATAGCACTCCTTTCACTTCACTTCTACATATTAGCTTTACAAGACCTTACATTAAATTTTGTCTCAGGATATAATGAAATAACACTTGTAAAGCAGTTGGTACAGTATCTGGGACAGAGGAAGCATTTAGAAAGTGTTTAGCAACACAATGTGATTTAAGTCATGCAACTACTTTTTTTTTTTTTTCAGTTAATGGATATGAACCTCTACCTTAGGTCAAATGGATTTTAAATAAAATTTCAGGATGTGTACAAATATACAAAAATAATGGTTTTGATACACAGGCATCAAATAGCTTATGTTAAAAACAATATAGTGCACTAGTAAATAAGGATGCCCAATTGTTAAGTGGAGAGAGTTGAATATATAGCATGATCTTATTTGCATAAGGAAATAGAAAAATTTTGTCTTAAAAAATATTAAATTTTGCAACTCAAAGTATCTCCTTTTATTTTCAGAAAAAAAAAGTGATGAAAAAATTCAAAATTGTTTCAGGGAAAGTACTCATGAGTTATTTTCGGGATACCATGGTTTATATCTCCCTACAACATTTTTGGAGACTTTTGTTGGCAACACCAGTTCTCATGCTGAGAGTGGTTAAGGATGATGTGAAGGGATTTCTCAGCTGCTGCTGAGGTGATTTTAGGTCCATGCTCTGTAAACACATGTATTTATGGTGTGCTGTTTTTGTTTCTTAGTTTTTAATCTTTTAAGAGTTTACGTGTCTGTCAAATGTCATTTAATGTCACTGTGATTCCTGCAAACTGCAGATTCTACACCTGTTATACAAACAGAGGTTATCACCCACAGTGAAACAAACTGAAAGGGTCACTTTCCTGAGGAGCTGCTTCGCCAGAGGAAAAGCAGCAGCACAATGTTGATAACATGTAAGAGCCAAGACTGAAACGCCCCTCAGTGAGACACATGATACGAGCAAGAATTCCTTGAGATGCAAATGAACATAAGCGAGAGTAGTACAGCTAAGGTCTTGTTACTGAAAGTACAGTTTTCTAATCAACAGCATCAGCGTCACCTTGGAGCCTCCAAGAGATACAGAATCTCAGTCCCTACCCCAGACCAACTGGATCAGAATCTGCATTTCAACAAGATCACCTGGTGATTTGTGCTCATTTCACATGCAAGCAAGGTCATGCTCAAAATCCTTTAAGCTAGGGCTCAACAGTATATGAACCAAGGACTTTCAGATGTACTAACTGGATTTAGAAAAGACATCCGTTGGATCATAGAAACAGCAAGGGAATTCAAAAAAAAAAAAAAACCTACTTCTGCTCCATTAACTACACTAAAGTTTTGACTGTGTGGATCACAACAAACTGTGGAAAATTCTTAAAGAAATGGGAATACCAGAGCATTTTACCTATTTCCTGAGAAACCTGTATGTGGGCCAAGAAACAACAGTTAGAACCAGGAATGGGACAACTGACTGGTTCAAAATTGGGAAAGGAGTATGTCAAAGCTATACATTGTCACCTTGCTTATTTAACTTATATGCAGAGTGCATCATGCAAAATGCTGGGCTGGATGAATCACAAGCAGTAATCAAGACTGCTGGGAGAAATATCAACAACCTCAGATAAGCAGATGATACTACTCTAATGAAAGAAAGTGAAGAGGAACTAGAGTCTCTTGAGGAGCATGAAAGAGGAGAGTGAAAAAGCTAGCTTAAAACTCAACATTCAAAAAATGAAGATTATGGCATCCAGTCCCATCTCTTCATGGCAAATAGGTGGGGGAAAAGTGCAAACAGTGACAGACTTTACTTTCTTGGGCTCCAAAATCACTGCAGACAGTGACTGAAGCCATGAAATTAAGATGCTTGCTCCTTGGAAGAAAAGCTATGACAAACCGACACAACATATTAAAAAACACACATCACTTTGTTGTCAAAGGCCCGTAGTCATAGTTATGGCTTTTCCAGTAGTCATGTAGAGATGTGAGAGTTAGACCATAAAGAAGGCTGAGCACTGAATAACTGATGCTTTCAAATGGTGGTGCTGGAGAAGACTCTTGAGAGTCCTTTGGACCTCAAGGAGATCAAACCAGTCAGTCCTAAAGGAAATCAACCCTGAATATTGAAAGGACTGATGCTAAAGCTGAAGCTCCAATACTTTGGCCACCTGATGCAAAGAGCTGGCTAATTGGAAAAGACCATGATGCTGGGAAAGACTGAGGACAGGAAGAGAAGGGGGCAACAGAGGATGAGATGGTTGGATGGCATCACTGGCTCAATGGATAAGTTTGAGCAAACTCCAGGAGATAGTGAAGGGCAGGGAAGCCTGGTGCGCTGCAGTCCATGGGGTCACAAAGAGTCGGATATGACATAGCAACTGAACAACAACAACCAGATGATTTGTGAGCACATTAGCACTTGAGGAAGCATGAGTTTAAATCAGTGGCTTATTTGGTCATCGTCATTAACATTTTTTTTTTTTCATGGAGAAACATTTTATATATTCTTTTTTTTTTTAAGCTCATATTACTTCAGCATAACTATTCTATCCACTTGAATGTATACCTCTAATGCTGCTGTTTTTCTTATGGAAAATTCATTTTTTTTTAATGGCCCACTTTTAGGAAACTAATCATCACTTCCATTGAAAGAAGAAAATATTATAAAGGATGGACTTTAAAAGGAACTCAAGAGGGCTGCCAACCACAAAGTCAAAGATTTACTGGGATGCAGAATTGACTTGACTAAGTGAAATTGGATATGGAGGCAAATGCAAGAAAATTGCAAGAGGAAGAGTAATTGTGAAGGAAGAATTGTGAAGAGCAAAAGGAATTGTGAAGAGCAGCACCTTGATTTCTGGCTGAGGCAAGAGGATGGAGGCTGGAACCCATTCACCAATGAAATATGTAAGGTTTTGGAAGGAAAAACCATATGTTCAATTTTTGGATATGATGAGGGTTTGTACACTTTCCAGATGGAGATGTAAAAAGGCTGCTGGATATAACAGGTCAGACTCAGGAAAGAACTTTGAGTTGATAAGAGGGTAGGGCCCTTATAATAGGCCCAGAGCAGGGTCCTACAGCATCAGGATTAAGGTCTGGTACCTTCACTTTATCTCTATCCAGTACCATCCATTTAATAACCAGGGTCCCTCTGACATTTTCCACGATGTTCATGCAATCCAGGACCTGTCAGGACTGATATGATGTATCCACAACCATATCATCTCTACTCCCTAGCAGTGGAGGGACCGCCAAGTCCTTCTTATGAAGGTTGTTAAAGTCCCTTAGTAATGTCTGACTCTTTTGACCCCATGGACTATATAGCCCATCGAGTTCCTCTGTCCATGGGATTCTCCAGACAAGAATACTGGAGGGGTTGCCATTCCCTTCTCCAGGGGATCTTCCTGACCCAGGGATCAAACCTAAGTCTTCCACATTGCTGGCAGATTTTTTCACTGAACCACCAAGGAAGCCCTTTTATGAAGG
Organism: Ovis canadensis; assembly: GCF_042477335.2. NCBI lineage: Eukaryota > Metazoa > Chordata > Mammalia > Artiodactyla > Bovidae > Ovis > Ovis canadensis. Next base: position 35,891,496 of record NC_091250.1, on the reverse strand, counting down.
CTATCTGGGGGCAACTTTAGGAAATTTGCACCAAAGTGGACTGGATTCATTGAAGAAAAATGCAGGTTTCTTATGTGATCCTTAGCCAGGTGACGACTGGACTTCTCCCCCAAATTCTTCAGCCTAAAACCAGAGGGAGCTATAGCTACTTCACTGACATGTGCCAGATGTACATCTGATAACTTGTACACATCGTGGTTTTCTTTGAGACATTTCCTGACAACTGCACTGGTGCCCTTCCTTCTGAAATAAATACTGACCTTAGACTAAAGCAGAATTTAGCCCTGAAAGGTAAAGTCTGAAAGCTACAAGTAAGAAAAGAAGGTAATGTATTAGGTAGTGTCTTCCTAAAGTATGGAATCGTTAACAAAAATCTTTCAGAGAAAAGTTAACTTTTTTGTATATTTAATTATAATTTTTGGTTTTTTAAATCCTGACAGTGCAGCAAGGAAAGGCATTGCTTTAAATTGGTACAATAAATTCGAATCATCTCAAAGAGAAACTATTCTGTGCATTTGGGTTTTTGAATTTTTCAAAAATTTCTCTAGTATACAATATCAAGTACAGAACTCAGGTTTATTGGGATAATTTTTCTTTTATAAATAGCACCACCTCTGGACAACAGGACTGCTGCAGGTGCAGAAGAAAAAGCACATTCATCCTCATTTCATAATGTTTCTTTAATTAAAGGGGATATTTAAATTCTAAAAATAGACAACCTGATTTAAGCAGGAATGAAATAGCACATTTCGGGGAGGAGCTTGTGTTTCAGCTAAGCTTTGCTATTTGGGGGACTCACTGCTTCTTTCTATGTGGAGGCTATTTTCCCAGAATCAGAGAAGAGGTGCCTGTGAAAGGTAAATACCATTTCAATGTTAAAGCAGGATCTTTCATTTGGGCCCAGTGTCTTGCCTCTGATGCTCTCTAATCTCATCAAAACCAACACAGGAGGAGAAAGCAATTTAACAAAAATATATTTAGTCAGTGGTCACATGTCTTTTACATAAACTCATGGAAAGTATCCAAATAACTTAATCATTTTGCTAGGTAGCTTTTCAAGTTACCGTCTACTTTCAGTAAACATACATAGGAAACTCAAATGAGACCACAGAGATGGGAACAGGGATGTAACCATTCACCAGCTTGGAAGAACCTGATCAAAATAAAATCAGCTGCTCAGGCAGCTTCTTCTCATATTTGGCCACTTTGACCACAAAAGAAACTTCTCATGGATTTCACATAATTAATGATTCCATGAGCTTCCTTCTTTAATGACAGGCACAGCAAAATATGACTTCAAAGATTAGGTGGAGGAGATTTTATGGCCCTTGCCAGACTCCATTTACAGAGCTGCTTGTCAGGAGCTGTTCCGTATCCTTCACATACAGTACTTCATTTGACCCTCATATTGTCCCTAGGAAGTCAAGTTTCATTTCTAGAGATGCCTATCATTTTCTCTTTACTCTCACCTGCGTATCATCATATTTCAGGGAGGGGTTGGCTTTCATATGACAAAATCCTGATCCACCACTCACGGTGGACTTGGCCAGAGCCAAACATTTGACCACAGGTAGGCTGTGCCAATCAAATTCATATTGTTAGGAATTCTCAGTTGGATACAGATAAACCAAGTTAGTCTCTGTTGAACATCAGAACCGATAAATGTCTGATGGAGAGGCCATGTTGGACCCATCTGCAAGTCTTTGGGGAGAATGAGAAATGAGGCAGATGAAGACTGCTTGGCCTTAGGAGAGACTGACTGACTCAGAAGTCACATTGGTGCCTGGCTGTATTTCAGTTCCTGGATTCACTTGCTTATGAGGTCTGCCACACTTCCTGTTCTTGGAGGTTCAAGAGACAGTCTGAATCCTTACAATTATTTCTCCTTTCTTCTTAAATTACCTTGAGCAAGTTTCATTCAATATAACACAATGGTCTCTATGAGAATATTCTTATTCTCATTTTGTTGCGACTCAGAGAGTCTAAGCAAGATGTTGCCCAAGATCACACAGATAGTAAAAAGTGGAATTCAACCCCAAGTTTGTGCTTTTGTCACAGATTAAATTTAGATCTAAACATTTCAACATACATTGTGTATCGTTAAAGCTATCTGAATCTACTAAGCTAGAGCCTCTGTGATTTCAGGGGTTATTACTGTGTCTTCTTAAAGTTTAATATGCAAAAACAAATGCTCACTGGAGACAGACAGGTTTCTGTACTTTCATCTCCATCATCAAGTTGAGGGAAGTGAAACTTCCTGCTTTCTAGCTGAGCTGGCCATCTCTCAAGGACTCTAATTCTAATTGCTTTTGCAGTACACAGAGACCTCCAGTAAGCTAGATGCATCTCCTCTCAAGAAAAAATTCTGTTTTCCTCTGGTCAATTTTCTATGCACAATTTATCATCACTAGACCATCCCTATTGTTTAGCTTCACAGACTGTTTTCCAGAAGAAATTGACTTTTTTTTTTTTCCTCTTAACTAGCCATGAACTCAGAGTGACTGGTGTAACTTCTGTACAGCCCAGCTTCAGAGCTGAGCTATTGGCCTTCCTTTGTGGAGAATGAAAGCTCACTTAAATGATCTTACTACCCTTTCTGAGCTCCCTTCCTGGGACGGGAGGCGTCACTCTCCATCACCCCATACAACTACTCGGCTCACAAGAATCTGGAGTCCGGCCATTCTTTGATTCAGTGATTATGTGCATGGGTTAGGTTAAGATGCTTTTATTGTTGTTCCAGGTGTTTCTATTGTCGTTCAAGCAAAAAACCATCACTTGCCACAAATCCGCTAATTATGATTACTTTAAATTCATTACACTCCAAGTATTATAACATCAACAAGAATTTTAAAAGAATCATCCAGATGCCCACCACTCTAATAAATTACCTCCCTCAGTTTGTCTACATAAAAAACATACAAAGAAATGAGCTCTGTTTGGACACATGTATACATTTTACCTAGTTGTAATCATAACAGATGCTACTTTGTATTGAGTTTTCCTTTCGCTAACTAGTCAGGAAGCACTTTCCTCCACTGCTAATTTTTTAAATTATCATTTGAGAGGCCACATCACCTATGTCAGATGCTAAAAACTTCCAGTGCTTCCAGTTACTTCTTTAAACAATTCTCAATCTGGTAACTACTTAGCTTTTTAGGTGACAAGCTCATGGTCACATCCTGAGCATGAGTGCTGACAAGCATAGGCCATATGCAATCAAAAACCCAAATGATAACAGGAGGGCCAATGCCAGGACAGTATCAGCTTTTCATCTGCCTGGAAGTGGATAAATACACACCCATTACTTCTTTGGCAGAAGATTTTGGGAGTTTTCTTTATACCTAATCTAGGGACCCAAAGCAAGAGATAAAGAAGCTGGGGACCAAGGCAACGAGGTCTTTTATCCTGAGTGATGCCAGTCAGGAGGAGACATGCAGTTCCTACAGTAACTCGTATTTTTCATGAGCACTTAAATGCTGTGTGCTTCTGTCTTCTGTGCAAATAGGTCCCAGATGTGTGACAGGGAAATCCAAGATTGCATTTTCTCTCTTCTGACCAGGGCTAAGACTCAAAGGCACCTGAGATACCTCTGGAACTATTAGTGGAGATCTTTGATTTTTTTTTTTTCCTCTAGACCATCACTCAGTGATTCTAGAAGGCTTGTGTGTGCCTTTTTTTGGCTAGTGGAAAAGGCAGTGATTGAGGCCTGTAGGAATGTAAATGTGGGCAAGCAAAAACCTACTAATGATCCTAATACACACACACTTCAAAACACATCAATTTCCTTGTCAAACACAAAGACGTGGAACCACACAGTAACACAAAAAGCAAAAGGAGTTAAAAGAGAAGTATTGTATGTTTCTCAGTGTGCTTATGCAGATCATCGCTCAGCCTTCCCTTTATAAGGGGATTCACTCTTCTTTCTAAGTCAAGTTTCAATGTTTAAAAGGTAGACTCTCTTGCTGCTATGTTTCTCAGGTGCCAAAAGCTCCGATATACTCAATGGGCCTATTCTGGGTCTTTCTTGATTCCCAGAGAAGCCTGTCTCTGATCACCATCATTCTTCCAGATCACAAGGACTTCTGATCAGGAGCTGCTCTGTTTTGTGAGGGTCACTATTCTATTCCTCCTGAAACAGCCTGAAATACCCTGTCTTCCCCTGCCTGTTATAGTGGTCACAATGATGTCACTCTCAGTAAGACTAAGACTAAGTAACTCAGCCATAATCAATAACCTTGCCATTAAAGATCAGACCATTTTAAACCATAACCAACCTAGATATAATGCAGTCAACCCATTTTCCCAACAATTCTAAATTAAATATGTACATATTCAACACGTGTGCTAGGGAAACTTTTAAAGAAGGAAATAGCTATGCTGAGCCTCAAAATAGGTTTTAACCTAGAGGTTTCATTACAGGTAATCTGTTGAGAGGGCTTCCCTGGGGGCTCAGTGGTGAAGAACCTGCTGCCAATGCAGGAGACTCAGGTTCAATCCCTGGGTCGGGAACATCCCCTGGAGAAGGAATGGCAACCCACTCCAGTATTCTTGCCTGGGAAATCCCATGGACAGAGGGGCCTGGCGGGCCACAGTCCACGGGGTCACAAAAGAGTCAGACGTGTCCATGGGGTCACAAAAGAGTCAGACGTGACTTGGAGACAAAACAACAACAATAATCTGTCGAGCATGACAGACAGCTTTAAAGTTACCCACTCGTGGTAACTTGAAAAACTTGAATTTTAATTAGAAACCTTAGTTAAAATGAAAAACTAAGGTGAACGGACTTTCCTCCTCTCTTATTCGTCTCGACCGCCCTGGCGTTTGGCGTTTTTGTCCACCTGCCCCTCCAGCCCTGCCCTGGCTCCGGGCACCCACAACTACGTTAGCTTTGCTCTTGCCGCTGCGCCTTTACCGCTCTCTTCGTGGTTTCTTCCTGTTTCTTCAGGGGGTTCATTCACTCCAAATGCCTGCGATTATCATCTGCATGTGGCTTCTTAGGAGTATCATCTGCACGTGGCTTTCTGCAAGTAACAGAACCCGAAACTGAGTCCGTATAAAAGTGTAAAAGATACTGAAGGATCCCAGGCAAGAATGAAGCTGTGCCTTAGGAAGCCCTGAGAATAGGGACTCAAAAGATGTGACCTTTTCTTCTTTTGCCTATTTTGTTTCCTTTTTGTGTCCATTTCATTTTCCTTTGTGCAGACTGAATTTACATCTCTTTCAGCACAGAGACCACAGAGACAAGGCTCCAGCGTCTGGGTCTCAATTCCAAGTCTCTAAGAAAGGATCTGGATTGGCTCAGCTTAGCCTTGGGTCTTGAATGAACCAATTTTGACTGTGGGTCCAATCAAGGGAAAGAGTAAGCTGCTCACCTAGGATTGACCAACTATGACTAAGTGGTCATTAGAACACAGTAGCTCTGGTCACCTCCAGACTTAACCTTTTACCTGGGAACAGAAAAATGAGTTCAATATTGTCACATGCTGCCACCTCAAATTCAACAAACTTACCCCTGACAGAGCTTCCCTGATGGCTCAGTTGGTAAAGAATCTGCCTGCAATGCAGGAGACCGCGGTTTAATTCCTGGGTCATGAAGATCCGCTGAAAATGGGATAGGCTAATCCCAGGGATGCGGAGCCTGGTAGGCTGCTGTCTATGGGGTCGCACAGAGTCAGACACGACTGAAGTGACTTAGCAGCAGCAGCAGCACCCACTCCAGTATTCTTGAGCTTCCCTTGCGGCTCAGCTGGTAAAGAATCCACCTGCAACGTGGGAGACCTGGGTTTGATCCCTGGGTTGGGAAGACCCCCTGGAGAAGAGAACAGCTGCCCACTGCAGTATCCTGGCCTGGAGAATTCCACGCCTGAGAAACCCAAACCATCGGCACTTGCAGGGTTATGTTCCTCGACAGTTGCAGGTTAAAATCTTTACGGTTCTCCAAAGTTGGTATTTTTTAGGCAGTTAAGTATATTAGTGTATTTTCCCTTTAAATCATGCATTCCTTTGTATCTCCTATGTTTTTCATAGGACTCCAATATAAACTAAAAATTGAAAAAGTCAAATACTAGAACTGAAAAAATTAATAAATAAATTTCAAAATGTAAAAACATAACATATTAGTTCATAAGATTAATGAGAATAGTAGGGGAAAGCCTCTTTATGATCTGAAATTAACTAATTAATCCCAAGTGAAATGCAAAGCAGGTTGCCAGATGGTCTATTAATTATCAATTGTAATAAAGTAATTACATCTTCTTATGATGCTGTCACAACTTCGGTGTTAATGACCATACTCTCGGTGACAGTAAAAAGCCAAAGTGACACCCCAAAATGCATCTGATGATAACCTTATTTCTTTGTATGTGAAGTTGTTGTACTCCTATTTTCACAAATTACAGAAAGAGAATTGTTTTTGTGAACTATCTTCTTGGGAACATAATTTTTAGACTGATCCTGTCATCACAGATTTATGTCCTATGTAAAGCATTTGCCATATTTCAGTTTGTGAAGAAAATAAACAAAGACTCATTGTTTCACCCGTTTTTCAAGAGGCATCACCTTAACCATACTCACAGGTGCATAGTTAAGCGTAATCATGTTTGCCAGTTAGATCACCCCTCCTAGGGGAGAAACAAAGGTAGAAAGCCAAATGCCATCCGAGTATAAAATGTACCTCCTTTTCCAAAGAAATAAGCACTAATCTAACTCAAAATTACATTATAAAGTGGATAACTTTTCATGTACATGTACCTATCAGCAAATAATCCTTTCTCACAGTCCTCCCAAAGTGTCCAACCATGAGGTCAACTCTCAACACTCATCATACATCATGTTCCTTGTAATCAGTTCCAAAAAGCTTTCATGGGACAGACAGTTGCTTCGAGAGAGTGAATCTGTGCCACAGAGGATCTGGCCAACATCAAGTCCAGCTCTCACGCCACCTGTTTTCTTTGGAATTCCATCTCTGTTTTAAATCTTTCATTCAATGCACTTTGGAAAAAAGCACTAAGCAGCGGCAACCCTAATTTGTTGCACTTTTTGTTTCATACCATGGGAAACCATCTATGCAAACAGATGCGAGCCAAAAGATGTATTTTTAACAGCATGGTTGGTTTGTGTTCCTCCCACTTATTCAACATAGTAACACATCATTAAAAACTTAAGAGGGATCCACACTTTCACTGTCTAATGGGAGCATTAAGGGGAGAACAGCCACAGATTTTCATTCATCTTTCTCCTGTTCCCAGCACAGGATGTTGGGAGTCACAGGAGAAAAACACATCAAAGATGAACAAAAAGCATATTGTCAGATGCGCATACAAAAATTAGACATAATTTTGCCCCCCACCCATGCAAAGTTGCTATAAGTCAATCAGAAGTACTATTTTTCAATTTAAAATGTTAAGCCACGTTACAAGAAATATTATCAGACTGGGCAGTGGAAAAAAAAATCAAACTATGGTTTGAGAGCCTACCCCAAAGTTCAATTACAAAAAAGAAATCTCCATATAAAGAATACTGTTTTGTATTATAAGCATAAACATTTTAAAGAGCTATTAATTGGGAAAAAATTGACACTAAAGAAGTGCAAATTGATGTATATTGCCGATTACAAATTGCACTTGCCATCGACCCCTATAAGGATTAAATCGTGAGCCGCTGCAGCTGCTGACCTTCAACACCCCATGAAAGGAGTTCAGGATGGAGGTCAAGAATGAGGCGTTTGGAAACAAGGCCATTTGCCACAACATGGATGGACCTAGAGTGTCATACTGAGTGAAGCAAGGCAGACAAAGAAGGAGAAATATCATATGCCATCCCTTATATGTGGAATCTAAAAAGAAATGATACAAATGAATGTACGTACAAAACAGAGACTCACAGACTTAGAAAACAAACTCATGTTTGCTGGAGTGAAGGGATAGTTCAGGACTTTGGGAAGGTCATGTACACACTGCTATATTTAAAATGGATGACCAACAAGGACCTATTGTACAGCACATGGAACTCTGCTCAATGTTCTGTGCCAGCCTGGATGGGAGAGGGGTTTGGGGGAGAATGGAAACATGTATATATATGGCTGAGTTCCTTCACTGTTCACCTGAAACTATCACATTGTTAAATGACTATACCCCAATACAAAATGATTTTGGTATTAAAAATAATAATAAAAATAAAATTTTTTAAAAAAAGAATGAGAACTTCTGTGCTCTGGGGGAAAAAAATGACAGAATAGGTCTTCAGATAGTTATTTTCAGGAGATGATTTCTTTTTTCTTTTAGCTTTCAACTCAAACAGCAATCAGCTTTTATTTTTCATATTTTTTGAACTTTTTATTTTGTGTTGCTGTATAGCCAATTAACAATGTTGGGATAGTTTCAGGTGAATAGCGAAGGGACTCAGCCAGACACATACACGTATCCATTCTCTCCCCAACCCCCCTCCCATCCAGGCTGGCACATAACACTGAGCAGAGTTCCGTGTGCTGTACAATAGGTCTCTGTTGGTTATCCGTTTTAAATCTAGCAGTAGGTACATGTTCACCCCAAACTTCCTAATTCCCCCTTCTCACCCTGCCTCCTCCCCCAACTCCGGCAACCATAAGTTCATTTACAAGTTCTAACTGTAAGTTCTAACTCTGTTGAGTCCAGGAGATTTCTTGAGCTGAACCCATGTATCCCCTCATACCAGAAAAACACTGAAAGCATCAGTTGTGACATTTGCTCCTTGTGGTTACCAGCAAGGATCTACTGTGTGCCTGACTGCACGTACCCTCCTTCACTAAGATCATATATAATGCTGACCTTGCCCGTTCCTCTCTGGAGGAGTTTCTCAGAGCTATTTGAGATGCTGTCTCCTGGGATACAGTCCTCATTTTGCCTCCAGTAAAACTTTACTCACAACTCTCGCATTGTGCTTTTCTTTTTCAGTTGACAATATTTCCATTTCCATAGTCACACATTATTTTTCAGTGCATACCACAGGAAAAGGTCAAAGATTACGTTTCAACTCTAAAGTCTGCAAAGTACACAGAAAAGCATGACAAAAACCAGAAGCGAAACCACAATAGGCGTGGCTTCAGAAGATCTAGGTTCAGGCCTGTCTTCCACTCTCCATGGCTGGGTGGCTTTAGCAAGTAACCTCTCTGGGTCCACCTTGTCTCAACTCACAGGCAAGACTTTTTTCAGTTCAAAATATTCTATATTCCAAATCCTTCATCAGATTTATAAAAGCAACCTAGTCTATACCTATTGTGCTTTTGGCACATTTCTGAATTACAGAAAATCTGTTCATAAGCAGTTAGGTATATTCTACAGATAATATTAACACTACTGTAAATTGCATTTATAAGACTTGTTTTGAGGGGAAGAAGAATTAAGGCTGGGATGGATGTTGGGAAAAATCAAATTATGGTTTGAAAGCCTACCAAGAACTTCTGAAGTATTCATGAATAAATTGAATTTTAAATTGTTTTCAAAAATGAAAGAAAAGGAGAAATCAGAGGAGGGAAATCTGATATTATGGGAAGAGTAGGAACAGCTAACTTTTCTGTGAGAAAATATTCCCTGAAATACAGTAGTTTAGAGTTAAGTGGAGTTTTATGTTTGTTTTATTTTTTTTAATAAGAAGTTATCCACTGAAATATTTATATTAGATTCACTGAACTATTTATATTAGATCCACATTCCTTTTTCTCATTTCTCACTGCATATTAATCTTATTTGTTTTACCACTCTTTTGAGATTATTCAGGTTTTCCATCACGGTGCTTCTTACGGTATTCTTACAGTATTCCTAATCTGAAAATAAAAATATATTACGTCTGCTTTTAAGCTCGGAAAGTCAAGTTTCCAATATGAAAATTATTATCAATAAGTAAACCAAAACTCATGTAAGAAGCCACTCTGGGACAAGAATTTTGGCCTTTGAGCCCTGAGCCTATTTTTATTTTGATGTATTCCATGTTTATTTTTGCCTCATACTCCACTAAAAAAAAAAAAAAGCAGTAAACATGTGATGATCAGCCTTTGTATTTTCACAATTAAGGTACTGTTTTTATGTTAAGTTGAACTTTTTTCCCTGGGGCATTAGAGAAATCTCATGTAAGAACTCTCAAGATGCTTTAAATACTAATAATAGATAAGATCCTGCCCAGAAAATCTTACTTTCTCAATATCATTTAGATTCACTTGGGAACATGAAGATGAATAATGCTAATTATTGTTTCAGAAAGCACAAAATATTCTAGGCTGTGGTAAAAAGTATATGGAATGCATAAAAAGTGAATTTTTTTTTTAAACACTGAGAAATGTTTACTGTTTTCACTTGAGGGCTCTATAGCAAGCAAACAAAAAACTCCCAATAAAATAGAAAGATTTTTGAGAAAAATATCACTGATGAAAAAATTTTAGGAAGCAAGAATTATTCTGCTTGAAGAAAAAAAAAATTTAATACTTAAGTTTATGCCTTAAGATTTATGAGGAGTTTTCTGAATACAGTTGATCAGGTTCATACACATTAAAAATAAAGTTAAATTAAAAGCACTAGTATGTAGAGGGGGCGAGCAGGAGGGATTAAACTGGGAGACTGGGATTGACATATATACGTTACTATATATAAAATAGATAATTAATAAGGACCTACTGTATACCACAAGCAACTTGACTTAAGACTCTGTAATGGTCTATGTGGGAAAATCTAAAAACAAGTGGATATATGCATAGTGGATTCATTACATTGTACCAAAGAAACTAACACAACATTGTAAATCAACTATATTCCAATATAAAGTAACAACAACAAAAGCACTGGTATGTAGGCTGCTGCTGCTGCTGCTGCTGCTAAGTCACTGCAGTCATGTCCGACTCTGTGCGACCCCATAGACGGCAGCCCACCAGGCTCCCCCGTCCCTGGGATTCTCCAGGCAAGAACACTGGAGTGGGTTGCCATTTCCTTCTCCAATGCAGGAAAGTGAAAAGTGAAAGTGAAGTCACTCAGTCATGTCCGACTCGTAGGAACCCCATGGACTGCAGCCTACCAGGCTCCTCTGCCCATGGGGTTTTCCAGGCAAGAGTACTGGAGTGGGTTGCCATTTCCTTCTCCACGTATGTAGGCTAGATATGTTAAATCTCCTCTTTCAGAGATACCTAAAAGGAACAGATTCTTATATTTCAAAAATCTGGCTTTGGAATAGAGCAGAGAGACACCCTCAAAATGCTTTCTATGCAATAATAGGACACTAAGTTCAGATGATTTCCACGAACCTCTAAACTTCAGTTAATGTAATAAGCAAAAGAGAAAAAAAAGAGAGAGAGAGAGAGAAAGAGTATCTGTCTTCCTCACAGGATGCTTATCAGTTTAATACAACCGACATGAATTGTTAATGTATGAAAAAAAGTGCTAAAATTGTCACGACACAGTCTCCACTCTTGGTGAGTATAATCCAGCAATAGATGCAGTACGCACGACTCTAATATTAATGTAAGCCAGACTGACTGAAATCCTGTAATGGAGGAATAAATCAATAGTGCTATACTCTTCTTCCTGAGGAGAAAATGATCGGTCGCAACGGCAAGGGTAGGAAAGGTTTCACAGGAAAAGCAACATCTGAGCTAAACTTGGAGGATAAGAAAGAGCTCAGAAGAAAAGAGATACAGGGGAAAGGGCATCAGTCTTGGAGTTAACATCCGGGTTCTGCTCCACATTTGCCCGCACCATTCACCCGCCTAGAGGCATTTCCGGCACAGGAAGGGCCCTGAACACGGGGCTTTGTCCGCCTTACTGTTGGCTTAGACAGGGAAGAACAGCAAAGCCTACTTACAGTTTTATGTGGGCTGAGTTGCTTTTGCCTACTTGTGCATAGCAATGAGACCAACCCAGGAGATTCTGGCCTGAATCCTGGTCTTCATGTTCTACTCCCCAAGTGGGGAGAACCCATGCTTTAGGATAGTAATCCCGAATCTTGCCAACTGCCACATTCTTTTAGTTGAGGGCCACAGATAGATACCTGCCATCCAATTTTAGCTGCTTTAATTGGATAAACTCATTGTTTGTCATTCTTCCCACATATCTTTTAAAACTGTACTGGTTGTACTGTTCTATCCGTTTTTCATTTAAGGTATTAACTTTAAAAAATTTAACTTTTCATTTTTACTCTCCATTCCTCCCCTCATTTTTTACTTTTAACAGAGAACAAAAAGCAGCAATAAGGGAGCATAATAAGGATGGTCCTACAGCTAGTCCTGCCTCAATCCAGGAAAATTAGTACAGCTAACCCATGCATTCCACATTAGCTCAGCATAAATATTTTCAGGGCTCAGGTTTAGATTTCTGAATGGGAGCAAACCTATTTATACACGAATCCAGCCTTCAGGATCCAAATTTTGCATCTGAAAATATGGATATTATACAAATTGTTAAAAACATTAAGATCCAGTAAATAAACAGGCAAAGTAAAAAAAGAGAACATTCACAAAAGACACTATAGTAAAAATGTAGGGAAAAAATAATTAACTACTACATATATACACACATATATATATATGTATATATATGACTATGCCAAAGGCTTTGACTGTGTGGATCACAATAAACTGTGGAAAATTCTGAAAGAGATGGGAATACCAGACCATCTGACCTGCCTCTTGAGAAACCTATATGCAGGTCAGGAAGCAACAGTTAGAACTAGACATGGAACAACAGACTGGTTCCAAATAGGAAAAGGAGTACGTCAAGACTGTATATTGTCACCCTGCTTATTTAACTTCTTTGCAGAGTACATCATGAGAAACACTGGACTGGAAGAAGCACATGCTAGAATCAAGATTGCCGGGAGAAATATCAATAACCTCAGATATGCAGATGATACCACCCTTATGGTAGAAAGTGAAGAGGAACTAAAAAGCCTCTTGATGAAAGTGAAAGAGGAGAGTGAAAAGGTTGGCTTAAAGCTCAACATTCAGAAAACGAAGATCATGGCATCTGGTCCCATCACTTCACGGTAAATAGATGGGGAAACAGTGAAAACAGTGTCAGACTTTATTTTGGGGGGCTCCAAAATCACTGCAGATGGTGACTGCAGCCATGAAATTAAAAGACGCTTACTCCTTAGAAAGAAAGTTATGACCAACCTAGACAGCATATTCAAAAGCAGAGACATTACTTTGCCAACAAAGGTCCATCTAGTCAAGGCTATGGTTTTTCCAGTGGCCACGTTTGGATGTGAGAGTTGGACTGTGAAGAAAGCTGAGCATTGAAGAATTGCTGCTTTTGAACTGTGGTGTTGGAGAAGACTCTTGAGAGTCCCTTGGACTGCAAGGAGATCAGCCCTGGGTGTGTTTTGGAAAGAATGATGCTAAAGCTGTAACTCTAATACTTTGGTCACCTTGTGTAAAGAATTGACTCATTGGAAAAGACTCTGATGCTGGGAGGGATTGGGGGCAGGAGGAAAAGGGGACGACAGAGGGTGAGATGGCTGGATGGCATCACTGACTCGATGGATGTGAGATTGAGTGAACTCCGGGAGTTGGTGATGGACAGGGAGGCCTGGCGCGCTGCGATTCATGGGGTTGCAAAGAGCTGGATACGACTGAGCTACTGAACTGAACTGAAAGACATCTCAAGTGAACTATTTCACTTGGGCTAATCACTTAAACTCATCTGTAAAACAGGTATGCTCTGGGTTTTGCCCATATCACAAGGTGGCTGGAGGTGGAAAGCACTTATTCTATGATGCCATCTAATAGAATTTATACCAAGAAAATTAGCTCAAAGAAGGAAAAGCTGCCAACTGACTGGACTACTGTAGAAATCTCATAAGGGGTCTTCCTGTTTCCATCCTTGTGCAACGTGAAGCCCCGACCCTCTCCACCACCCAGCACAATCTATTTTCAACTTAGCAGTGGCAGCGGCCCAGTCCTCCGCTCAGGACTCTCCCGTGGGTCCTCATTCATAACCAGAGGCCAAGTCTTATGCTGGCCGACAAGGTCATGCAAGGTCCTCCCTGCCGCCTCTTCTGTTACTCTGCTCTGTCTCCCCTCCAGCCACACAGCCTGCTTGCTGTCCCTCCCAGTTGGCCACACTGCTACCTTAGGGCCTTTGTTTAGCGTTTCCTTTGCCTCAGTTCTGTTCCCCCTGAGACTCACAATGGCCGGTTTTGCTTCTCAACCTTTTCCCTGGCTGTCCTCTTCCTAAGATGCCTGTCTTTGACCTCCTCAGTTCAGAACTCTAATTCACATTACTAGCCCTGAATAAAAGCTGGATTTCTGATTCTCCCTTCCGTCATTCTCTTCTATATAGTATAGAATTACTTACAATGTTTATGCTCTTTCTTCCCCGCACAAAATACAAGGTCCACAAGGGCAGGGATTTTTGTCAGTTTTGCACTGATATATCCTAAAAACTTGGACTAGTACATGGCCCTTACACATAGACAGTCAATAAATAACTGTTGAATGAGTGAAGTTTAAAATAGCAAAAAGGAGGAAGCATGTCTGAAAACAGAGAGTTGGCTAATCAAAATCACAGTGATGGGATACACTCTGGACTGATGCCATTAAACCCCTGAATCTTTCTGCATTGATTGGACCCATTCAAACCAGGTACTTTAAAAAGAGGAAAGAGCCCTTTCTGTGTCGGGGATTCTGAACAGAGAAGAGGAAGCACTGGAGGCTTCCCTCGCAGGGTATGAGGACACCTGCAGAGTCTCGGCGCTCGGGAAGAGGACTGCCAGCTGCGCTGTTGGACCTGACAAGAGAGCTCAATAAATATTGTTTGACTGAAGGGAAAAACCGCTTATGCCTTCTGTCGTGGCTGCACTGGGCTCCTGGCTCCTTCTAAGGTGGGGAATAATCTGAGAAGTGGAGTTTGTCTCCAACAAATAGGGCAAATGTCAGCTCGGCCACAGAAACCCTGCCCCCTGACTGACAAGGGCTCGCGTCTTTCGCGGAGCTCTCCCGCCTCCAGCTGCCTCCGCAGTCTTCCCTCCTCCCATCAGAGCAGAGCCACCTCTTTGCCGACTCCTCCAGGCTGTAGCATCAGAAGCAGCCGCTTCATTTTCTCTGCGTTTTAGGAAGCCAGAAGCCAGGTGTGGGGCTGTGGACCGATTATTATGGACTCTAGTAACTTTGGTAACTTATAAATCAGAACTGATTCTCATCAGGTATACAGTTTTCTGATTTGAAATGGACAATATTTTCATATATTTAATACTAAACTTCATATAACTTTTATTCCCTTTGATTTTTTTCCTAACAGGAGGTTGTGATAATATTATACATGAGTCCACTATGAAGGCAGACAGCCTAGTTTTCTTTCTGCTCTATTTTAGGGTAAAGATAACCTCAAACAGAACATGAAGAAATTCCCAGTATGATCTATCCCTGTATCATCTAAACCAATGAGCTTAAAATTTTAGAAGACTGATGGGGGTGGGGTAAAACAAGGTTATGGCCTCACCCCCAGAAATTCTGATTTAACAGATTTTAGGAAAAGTCAGAAATCTGTACTTTAAGAAGTATTCTAAGTGATTCCAGAGCAAATGTTTCACAGACCCCAGGGGCAAACACCAATACACACCTTGGACAGAATATAGTAAAGAGGCTGAAAAGAACACACGTGACCCAAGAACTTAAAGATGTGATCCACTGTATCACAAGACGGCAACAATAAGTAATAAAAATAAATCAGCAGTCACAAAAGACATCTTTACCTATGACAAGGCAGTGATTTATTCCCAGAAGCAAGTCATCAAATGCTGCTATTGGTGAGCAAACAAACTGCTAAAAATGCACGTAGTCCTTGATGGAGTTGGATTTTATGAAATTCAGTGTGTTTCTTGTGTAGAATAATGGAGCAATACTAAATGTGTCATATATAAAATGATTCAGTCTGTAAGTGAAAAAAAGCTCATAAAAAATTTCAGGTATTTGCAATAATAGGTAGTTTGAGAAAAATAAATCTTGGATAGTTCATCCGTTGATTTTTTTCATATCCATGGAACTGGCTGTGGATGTTACCTAAAATCCCATCCATGGGTCAGTTTTGGTTTCCTAATTTGTTTTAGGCACTTTTAAAAATGAATCATTCTTTTTCCACCCCTCCATATCCCCGCAAAAGTTTTCCTTTGTAAGTATATAGTGTAAAATCTATTCAGGTTAAAGTTAGTTCCTTGAGAATGGGCTGGGAAAAGCCAGATATGTCTGGAAGACACTCTGAAACAACATGAAATACATGTTCACTGAAATGTAATTGCCACCGTAATAACAATGACTATGTGGCAATGTAGATTCTTATAAGATAAAATTCAAAATGATGTCTTTAAGATTATAACTACGTAAAATCCTATACTATGAGGACAATTGTGATTAACTGTACTGTGGTGAGCAAGACGCATGGACCAGGTGGCATCTAAGGACTACTGACCACTAGGAGAAGGGGAGCTGAACACGAGGGGCAACTCACTCTACAAGGGGCCCACCAGACACGGCTTCTTCTGCAACTCTCAGGAGATTAGTATGGCACATGTTACAAGCCAATAATCCATCCTCTGATAATTTAGCTTATTCTTTGGCACAGACCCTCTTCACAATTGAAAGTCTGTATTTAACTTACAGCTCGCTCTCTGTATATGTGGTTCCTCCATATCTGCAGTTCACACCCATGGATTAAACCAAGTATCAGAGCAGATCATGTAGTACTGTAGTATTTGCTACTTAAAAAGGGTGCATAAGACTGGATCTGCACAATTCAAACTCATGCTGTTCAAGGGACTGTATCAGTGGTTGTTCCCTGTATCTCTCTGTATGTATTATTATTTCCTTAACTTAAATCAAGTTGTTATACAAAATTAAAACCAATAGATCCTCGCTTTACATTCTTTGATGTCCATCAGAGGTTTAGACATTTCCAAAGACATCTCCTTGGAAGAAAAGTTATGACCAACCTAGATAGCATATTCAAAAGCAGAGACATTACTCTGCCAACTGTCTGTCTAGTCAAGGCTATGGCTTTTCCAGTAGTCATTATGGATGTGAGAGTTGGACTGTGAAGTCTGAGCGCCAAAAAATTGATGCTTTTGAACTGTGGTATTGGAGAAGACTCTTGAGAGTCCCTTGGACTGCAAGGAGATCCAACCAGTCCATTTTGAAGGAGATCAGTCCTGGGATTTCTTTGGAAGGAATGATGCTAAAGCTGAAACTGCAGTGCTTTGGCCACCTCATGTGAAGAGTTGATTCATTGGAAAAGACTCTGATGCTGGGAGGGATTGGGGGCAAGAAGAGAAGGGGACGACAGAGGACGAGATGACTGGATGGCATCACGGACTCGATGGACATGAATCTGAGTGAACTCCAGGAGTTGGTGATGGACAGGGAGGCCTGGCGTGCTGCAATTCAAGGGGTTGCAAAGGGTCGGACACGACTGAGCGACTGAACTGAACTGAACTGAAAAGACATCTCAAGTGAACTATTTCACTTGGGCTAATCACTTAAACTCATCTGTAAAACAGGCATGCTCTGGGTTTTGCCCATGTCACAAGGTGGCTGGAGATGGAGAGCAGCATGCACAGCAGGATGGAAAAGCCGCAGCATTCCGAGCCATGCAGCCGTGAATTCTACTTCTGGCTCTGAAACTTACTAGCTGTGCAACCTCGGTCAAGTCATTAAACTTTTCGGAGCCACAATGTGAAGTGGGCAATCTCTACCTTAGAGGGTATATGCACGTACAACATACGACAGATGCTCAAGAAAAGCTAGCTACTATCATGGTGGTGCCATGTAAACCATAAAACGTATTATGTAAATGCAATGTGTTCATCATGATAATAGAAAGAGGAGAAAAATACAAAAACAGAACTGGCAATAGAAGCACAGTACAGGGAGTGTGCAAAGTACAAGCTGTGCTTGGAGAGGAGTAACAGGACATAGCTGAAAGATAGCACTCCTGATTTTTATTCTCAAGAATGTGAAAGGCCACTAAAGGCATTTTGAGAAAAGTCTTAACAAGGCAGTATCTATGCTTTAGGAAAATACTTTCTGGGAATGTGGAAGATGATATGGAGGAAGAAAAGCCAGGGGCAGGGAAACAACGTGGTTAGGAGACAAGAGGGCATGAAATTGGGCTGGAACAAGGGGAATGAGGTCAGGGGCGGCGGCCAAGAGGAGCTACCCCATGTCCGAGGCCAGGGGCGGCGGCCGAGAGGTGCTATCCCACGTCTGAGGTCAGTGGTGGCCGGGAGGAGACACCCCGTCCGAGGTCAGGGGCGGCCGGGAGAAGCCACCTCGCGCCCAAGGCCAGGGGCGGCACTCGAGAGGAGCAACCCAAGGAGCGGTGGCTGCGCAGGCACAGGAGGGCCTAGAGGAGCTATCCCACATTGAAGGTCAGGAAGGGTGCCAGTGAGGAGATACCCCTTGTCCAAGGTAAGGAGAGCGGCTGTGCTTTGCTAGAGCAGCCGTGAAGAGATACCCCACGCCCAAGGAAAGAGAAACCCAAGTAAGATGGTAGGTGTTGCAAGAGGGCATCAAAGGGCAGACACACTGAAAACATACTCACAGAAAACTAGTCAATCTAATCACACTAGGACCACTGCCTTGTCTAACTCAATGAAACCAAGCCATGCCTGTGGGGCAACCCCAAACAGGCGGGTCATGGTGGAGAGGTCTGACAGAATGTGGTCCACTGGAGAAGGGGAATGGCAAACCATTTCAGTATTCTTGCCTTGAGAACCCCATGAACAGTATGAAAAGGCAAAATGATAGGATACTGAAAGAGGAACTCCCCAGGTCAGTAGGTGCCCAATATGCTACTGGAGATCAGTGGAGAAATAACTCCAGAAAGAATGAAGGGATGGGGCCAAAGCAAAAACAATACCCAGCTGTGGATGTGACTGGTGATAGAAGCAAGGTCCGATGCTGTAAAGAGCAATATTGCATAGGAACCTGGAATGTCAGGTCCATGAATCAAGGCAAATTGGAAGTGGTCAAACAAGAGATGGTAAGAGTGAATGTCGACATTCTAGGAATCAGCGAACTAAAATGGACTGGAATAGGTAAATTTAACTCAGATGACCATTATATCTGCTACTGTGGGCAGGAATCCCTCAGAAGAAATGGAGTAGCCATCACGGTCAACAAAAGAGTCCGAAATGCAGTACCTGGATGCAATTTCAAAAATGACAGAATGATCTCCGTTCATCTCCAAGGCAAACCATTCAATATCACAGTTATCCAAGTCTATGCCCCAACCAGTAACACTGAAGAAGCTGAAGTTGAATGGTTTTATGAAGATCTACAAGACCTTTTAGAACTAAAACCCAAAAAAGATGTCCTTTTCATTACAGGGGACTGGAATGCAAAAGTAGGAAGTCAAGAAACACCTGGAGTAACTGGCAAATTTGGCCTTGGAATGTGGAATGAAGCAGGGCAAAGACTAATAGAGTTTTGTCAAGAAAATGCACTGGTCATAGCAAACACCCTCTTCCAACAACACAAGAGAAGACTCTACACATGGACATCACCAGATCGTCAACACTGAAATCAGATTGATTGTATTCTTTGTAGCCAAAGATGGAGAAGCTCTATACAGTCAACAAAAACAAGACTGGGAGCTGACTGTGGCTCAGATCATGAACTCCTTATTGCCAAATTCAGACTTCAGTTGAAGAAAGTAGGGAAAACCACTAGACCATTCAGGTATGACCTAAATCAAATCCCTTATGATTATACAGTGGAAGTAAGAAATAGATTTAACGGCCTAGATCTCATACATAGAGTGCCTGATGAACTATGGATGGAGGTTCGTGACATTGCACAGGACACAGGGATCAAGACCATCCCCATGGAAAAGAAATGCAAAAAAGCAAAATGGCTGTCTGGGGAGGCCTTACAAATAGCTGTGAAAAGAAGAGAGGCGAAAAGCAAAGGAGAAAAGGAAAGATATAAGCATCTGAATGAAGAGTTCCAGAGAAAGGCAAGAAGAGATAAGAAAGCCTTCTTCAGCGATCAGTGCAAAGAAATACAGGAAAAGAACAGAATGGGAAAGACTAGAGATCTCCTCAAGAAAATTAGAGATACCAAGGGAACATTTCATGCAAAGATGGGCTCGATAAAGGACAGAAATGGTATGGACCTAACAGGAGCAGAAGATATTAAGAAGAGGTGGCAAGAATACACAGAAGAACTGTACAAAAAAGATCTTCACGACCCAGATAATCAAGATGGTATGATCACTCATCTAGAGCCAGACATCCTGGAATGTGAAGTCAAGTGGGCCTTGGAAAGCATTGCAATGAACAAAGCTAGTGGAGGTGATGGAATTCCAGTTGAGCTGTTTCAAATCCTGAAAGATGATGCTGTGAAAGTGCTGCACTCAATATGCCAGCAAATTTGGAAAACTCAGCAGTGGCCACAGGACTGGAAAAGGTCAGTTTTCATTCCAATTCCAAATAAAGGCAAAGCCAAAGAATGCTCAAACTACTGCACAATTGCACTCATCTCACACACTAATAAACTAATGCTCAAAATTCTCCAAGCCAGGCTTCAGCAATATGTGAGCCGTGAACTTCCAGATGTTCAAGCTGGTTTTAGAAAAGGCAGAGGAACCAGAGATCAAATTGCCAACATCTGCTGGATCATCCAAAAAGCAAGAGAGTTCCAGAAAAACATCTATTTCTGCTTTATTGACTATGCCAAAGCCTTTGACTGTGTGGATCACAATAAACTGTGGAAAATTCTGAGAGAGATGGGAATACCAGACCACCTAACCTGCCTCTTGAGAAATCTGTATGCAGGTCAGGAAGCAGCAGTTAGAACTGGACATGGAACAACAGACTAGTTCCAAATAGGAAAAGGAGTGCATCAAGGCTGTATATTGTCACCCTGCTTATTTAACTTCTATGCAGAGTGCATCATGAGAAACGCTGGACTGGAAGAAACACAAGCTGGAATCAAGATTGCCGGGAGAAATATCAATAACGTCAGATATGCAGATGACACCACCCTTATGGCAGAAAGTGAAGAGGAACTAAAAAGCCTCTTGATGAAAGTGAAAATGGAGAGTGAAAAAGTTGGCTTAAAGCTCAACATTCAGAAAATGAAGATCATGGCATCTGGTCCCATCACTTCATGGGAAATAGATGGGGGAACAATGTCAGACTTTATTTTTTGGGGCTCCAAAATCACTGCAGATGGTGATTGCAGCCATGAAATTAAAAGACGCTTACTCCTTGGAAGAAAAGTTATGACCAACCTAGATCAAATATTCAAAAGCAGAGACATTACTCTGCCAACTAAGGTCTGTCTAGTCAA
Organism: Ovis canadensis; assembly: GCF_042477335.2. Classification (NCBI taxonomy): domain Eukaryota; kingdom Metazoa; phylum Chordata; class Mammalia; order Artiodactyla; family Bovidae; genus Ovis; species Ovis canadensis. The sequence goes on along the minus strand of NC_091250.1, from coordinate 35,870,195 downwards.
GGCTATGGTTTTTCCTGTGGTCATGTATGGATGTGAGAGTTGGACTGTGAAGAAGTCTGAGCGCCGAAGAATTGATGCTTTTGAGCTGTGGTATTGGAGAAGACTCTTGAGAGTCCCTTGGACTGCAAGGAGATCCAACCAGTCCATTCTGAAGGAGATCAGCCCTGGGATTTCTTTGGAAGGAATGATGCTAAAGCTGAAACTCCAGTACTTTGGCCAAACATGCAAAGAGTTGACTCATTGGAAAAGACTCTGATGCTGGGAGGGATTGGGGACAGGAGGAGAAGGGGACGACAGAGGACGAGATGGCTGGATGGCATCACTGACTCGATGGACGTGAGTCTGAGTGAACTCTGGGTGTTGGTGATGGACAGGGAGGCCTGGCGTGCTGCGATTCATGGGGTCGCAAAGAATCGGACACGACTGAGCAACTGAACTGAACTGAACTGAAGGGGAATGAGGCAGAGCACTGGGTCAGGAGGTGAAGAGCTAGATGGCTGTTATAACAGTCCAAGTGAAATAAAGGGGTAATGGGTATGTTAAGGGTGTAAAGTAATAAAGAGGATAAAGAAACATTTAGATGGCCTTCTTGAGTAAAGAAAGGAGAAAAGTGAAAATGTGAAGGTGTTAGCTGCTCAGTTGTGTCTGACTCTCTGTGACCCCACGCGCTGTAGCCCATTGGACTTCTCTGTCCATGGAATTCTCCAGGCAAGAATACTGAAGTGGCTTGCCATTTCCTTTTCCAGGGCATCTTCCCAAACCAGGGATCAAACTCAGGTCTCCTGTATTGCAGGCAGATTCTTTAGACTCTTCACCATCTGAGCCACCAGGGAAGCCCAAGAAAAGAGAACGGAGATTCAATATGGTTTCAAGGGCCTGCTTGGGTGACTAGGAGAATGTTAATTCAAGAACAAGGGAGGATGAGTTTAGTTTTGTACAAGAGGAATCAAAGGCATTAAAGAGATGTCCAATAGACCCCAGGAGAAAGACCTGAGTTTCTTATGTAGACTTGTGATTCATCACCGTAGAGATGAGAAGTAAATCTGATAGGACTCAATGAGAATCTGAGTTTAGAAGCTACAAAATAGTTATAGGAAAGAGTCTTAATAAATGTAAACACATTTACACAGGACTAAGAGGACAGAGCTTGGCTAAATACGTCTCTACCAGCAGTGGACTCAAAAAGACATAACACTGTACAAAAATGAGAACCATTGTATCTATAAAAATCTTATTAGTTTACTACACTTATCCTTTTTACTTTAACCCTTAGAAATAAAAGCTAATAAAACCACTGGGTTCCTTCATGCATATAAATTAGGATTGGCCAAAACTCAGTGCTTCTCTGTTTATAATAGCCAGGACATGGAAGCAACATAGATGTCTATCAGCAGATGAATGGATAAGGACATTGTGGTACATATATACACAATGGAATATTACTCAGCTATAAAAAAGAAGGCATTGAGTCAGTCCTAATGAGGTGGATGAAACTACAGCCTATTATGTACAGAGTGAAGTAAATCAGAAAGAAAAACACCAATACAAACTTTAGAAAGACGGTAACGATGACTCTATATGCAAGACAGCAAAAGAGACACAGGTGTAAAGAACAGACGTTTGGACGATGTGGGAGAAGACAAAGGCGGGATGATATAAGAGAACAGCACTGAAACATGTAAATTACCATATGTGAAACAGATGACCAGTGCAAGTCTCATGAATGAAGCAGAGCACTCAAAGCTGGTGCACTGGGACAACCCAGAGGGATGGGGTGGGGAGGGAGGGGGGAGAGGGGTTCAGGAAGGGGGGAAACCTGTACACCCAAGGCTGATTCTCGTCGATGTATGGCAAAACCACCACAACATTGTAAAGTAATTAGCCTCCAATTAAAATAAATAAACTAATTAAAAAAAACTCAGTGCCTCTAAACTTCTGCTATGAAATTCAACAAAATCTTTTCATATCAATAAATATTCAAAGGCAGCTAATTCAAAAATGTCAGTGTTTATTTACACATTGCATATTGCAAAAAGCTTGAAGAAAAAAAAAAAGAAGTTTCAACAGGAAGTTAATTAGCAAATTCTGCCTGTTTCTAGCACTTGGGGGAGGTTGAATCTCAGCGTTCTTAGAGACTGGAATCCTGATGGCAGGCCTTCAGATGTTCTAATCACTTGCCAAGGAAGTGCCATACTTGATCTGCATTTAAAATGGGGAAGCAGGGTTTTAGGGAAGGGGTAAAGAGGGAGGGAGGAGGGAAGAGAGGAGAAGACAAATTAAATTCAGACTTTCCAGAAGTGTTCAGACAGATATAAACAATCAGAACTTAGGGTGACACACTTCTATACTTAAAGTCACTCACCTTTAAACTCTGGTTCTAAGTTCTCTCATTTGGCTCAGGTCTGATATTCTAAAGGATCCCACTTTATTTCATACATCTTGCTGGGTTCTTTAGTCTTTACTGATTAATACTGAAGTTAAGTATCCTAGCTGCGGCATGAAAGGTCTAGGCAAACCCTGCACTATAAAATGTGACTGCCTGTCAAATAGCCCAGATGGGATAGAATTGCAAAGAAACAATCTTACTTCCCCCTGTAAGGAATAGAGCTTGCCTCCCCATGAAATCATTATCTATAGATTTGCTCCTTTCTAAACATCTTAGAACTTGGACTCACAGTAAACAGTTCTCATTTTTTCCTCCAAACTTGCAAGTTGAGTATTCTAATATTTTATATTAAAACAAAAAGACAAAAAGCCTTGCAATATTTTAAAAGATGATACATACATATTTTGAAATTTTTACTATAGAACATTTTTATTTCTTTCTTACAATAGCTTTAAATAATGGTAATTTTAAAATTCTATTTTTAATTCTACTTTAAATTTTGATTTTAACATCTTCTGTTAAAATGAGTGGGGATTTCCCTGGTGGTTCAGTGGTTAAGTATTTGCCTTCCAGTGCCAGGGACACAGGTTCTATCCCTAGTTGGGACCAGGGGAACTAAGATCCCACATGCCGCAGGGCAACCAAACCCACACGCTGCAATTAGACAGAAGCCCAAGCACCACAACAAAAATCCCGCGTGCCGCAACTGAGACCCGATGCAGCCAAATAAATAAACACTAAGAGTATAAAATGAGTCATTCATTAAAATAATGATAGATAATCAATAAAATTTCACCAATACAGACATTGGAAGTCTTAAAAATTTATCCGAATTAGCTGGAAACTTAGCACTTTACCAACAAAGTCACTGCACAAACTACTTTCCAGACTAAAAGTAATAAACGTGTTCCTTATTGTCTGAAATTAGAAATAACTGATTCCATCTGAAAGTTTTAATGACTATGTTAAAATGTGCTTTACTTAGTTTCTATCATTTTTAATCTACTGTATTTTTTGGGGTCTCCACTACTGTAAACAAATAAATTTACATATCTAGCTCCTTAAGAACCAACATAAACCATACCTTCTTCATTACTTCCTTTATTCAGTGAAAACGACACCTGAAAGGCAAGATCAGAGTTTCTGTTATAACAAATACTTAGATGTGGAAACGATACTCAGGATGCTTTTTAAAAAAAAAAACACATAAAATTATGGAACAAAGTTAACACACAATGGTTCTCTAACCTAAAAAAAGTAAATCCTCTTTACCTTTTTATTATTATTGCCTATTCTTTTAAATAAACAAACCATAGGCTTAAGAGTCAAATAAGATAAAAAGCATTCTTAGAAATATTTTCTCTCATTAACCCATGGGAACTACTGAGAATATGAAGAGACTTTTTTTTGCAGTTGCTTCCTTGGCTGGGTCTTTAGAATAAAAATTCAACACACATGTTCATAGACGTGCATGCACATGTGTAAAGAAGCACACACACTATTTAGCTGTCTCCTAGAGTATTTAATTTTTCTACTTTGATGACTGTGCCAAGATTCTTACAATAGATATAATCTGTGGTAGACAAGATTGAAAGAAAAGTTTTTCTGAGATATAAGATTTTTTCCTAATTATGAACACATTTTAAAGATTTTTTTTTTTCGTCAAACTATATTGAGAGATCTATTACTCACAGAAAAGAATGCAGAAAGCTCCAAAATATTAGAATAAAATCTATGTAACCATCACCCAAGTCAAGAAATGGAACATGCCAGGTACTTCCCCAATCATAAGCTCTTCTCCCTGAGGAATAACCACCACCCTGATTTTATAACACATTTTTCAGATTTCAAATTTAATCATCAAGTTCTAATTCTCTCAATCTGCTCAGCCCCGGTAGGAAAGAGGCTGATATTTGAGATCAGTGGCAAATGTACCAATGGAACCATGTACCACACACCTGAGTATTCAACCTAAAAAGCATTACAGAAAAGAAATGAACAAACTATTTGAACTAAAACATTTATCATTACAGTTAAAAAATAATTCTAACAACTTTTTATTTATTTACTCTTAAAATAAATTTCTTGGTTGGTAGAATATATTCAGAATGTATAAAGCCCTGTTTTGTCAAAGAAAACAAACCATAACACTCAAGAGACAATAACTATGAAAGTCTGGGAATGAAGTTTTTTCACATTTTTCTATAATAATATTAATATATGCCAAAAGAGAGACCAACATTAAATTGATTCTTAAACATAACACTTATAGAAAATGTAACAACAACAACAAAAAATGCACAGAGCTACATTGTAAAGTGACCTAATCCGAACCCTCAGTCCAAGGAGTCACCATCACTACATTTTCCTTGTAAGAAATAAAGGGAGGATTTTCAGTTACTTCCTTCTCCTAATTTCTCTATAGGGGATGAATGTGGGCACCCTCTACTCATCGAAGATAAATTCTCCAGGAAAATGAATTACTTTATGAGTGAGTGAGTGAAAGCTACTTCAGTTCAGTTCAGTTCAGTCGCTCAGTCGGTCCGACTCTTTGCGACCCCATGAATTGCAGCACGCCAGGCCTCCCTGTCCATCAGCAACTCCCGGAGTTGACTCAAACTCATGTCCATTGAGTTGGTGATGCCATCCAGCCATCTCATCCTCTGTGTCCCCTTCTCCTTCTGCCCCCAATCCCTCGCAGCATCAAAGTCTTTTTCAATGACTCAACTCTATGCATGAGGTGGCCAAAGTACTGGAGTTTCAGCTTCAGCATCATTCCTTCCAAAGAACACCCAGGGCTGATCTCCTTTAGGATGGACTGGTTGGATCTCCTTGCAGTCCAAGGGACTCTCAAGAGTCTTCTCCAACACCACAGTTCAAAAGCATCAATTCTTCGGTGCTCAACTTTCTTCACACTCCAACTCTCACATCCATAGATGACTACTGGAAAAACCATAGCCTTGACTAGATGGACCATTGTTAGCAAAGTAATGTCTCTGCTTTTGAATATGCTATCTAGGTTGGTCATAACTTTCCTTCCAAGGAATAAGTGTCTTAATTTCATGGCTGCAGTCACCATCTGCAATGGTTTTGGAGCCCCCCAAAATAAAGTCTGACACTGTTTCCACTGTTTCCCCATCTATTTCCCATGAAGTGATGGGACCAGATGGCATGATCTTCATTTTCTGACCTAACAGAAGCAGAAGATATTAAGAAGAGATAGCAAGAATACACAGAAGAACTGTACAAAAAAGATCTTCACGACCCAGATAATCACAATGGTATGATCATTCACCTAGAGCCAGACATCCTGGAATGTGAAGTCAAGTGGGCCTTGGAAAGCATTGCAATGAACAAAGCTAGTGGAGGTGATGGAATTCCAGTTGAGCTGTTTCAAATCCTGAAAGATGATGCTGTGAAAGTGCTGTACTCAAGATGCCAGCAAATTTGGAAAACTCAGCAATGGCCACAGGACTGGAAAAGGTCAGTTTTCATTCCAATTCCAAAGAAAGGCAATGCCAAAGAATGCTCAAACTACTGCACAATTGCGCTCATCTCACACGCTAATAAACTAATGCTCAAAATTCTCCAAGCCAGGCTTCAGCAATACGTGAACCGTGAACTTCCAGATGTTCAAGCTGGTTTTAGAAAAGGCAGAGGAACAAGAGATCAAATTGCCAACATCTGCTGGATCATGGAAAAAGCAAAAGAGTTCCAGAAAAACATCTGTTTCTGCTTTATTGACTATGCCAAAGCCTTTGACTGTGTGGATCACAATAAACTGTGGAAAATTCTGAAAGAGAGGGGAATACTAGACCACCTGACCTGCCTCTTGAGAAACCTATATGCAGGTCAGCAAGCAACAGTTAGAACTAGACATGGAACAACAGACTGGTTCCAAATAGGAAAAGGAGTACATCAAGGCTGTATATTGTCACCCTGCTTATTTAACTTCTATGCAGAGTACATCATGAGAAACGCTGGGCTGGAAGAAGCACAAGCTGGAATCAAGATTGCCAGGAGAAATATCAATAACGTCAGATATGCATTTGACACCACCCTTATGGCAGAAAGTGAAGAGGAACTAAAAAGCCTGTTGATGAAAGTGAAAGAGGAGAGTGACAGCTGCTTAGTCGTGTCCAACTCTTTGCGACCCCATGGACTATACAGTCCATGGAATTCTCCAGGCCAGAACACTGGATTGGGTAGCTTTTCCCTTCTCCAGGGGACCTTCCCAATCCAGGGATTGAACCCAGGTTTCCCGCATTGCAGGCAGATTCTTTACCAACTGAGCCACAATATACACCCATTGTAAACATGCAATCTCCTCTCCTTTCCCGCTCCAAAAATATTTCTCATGAATAATCATTTCTTTAATTTCTTTCAAACAAATCTAGTGCTTTCATTAGCGAAATATTACACTTTTAATCAACCAAAGAAGGCTTACTCTAGCCTCTGTCCCTATTCATGTGTAAACGTTATGTTAAATTAATATAACTTTAATACAACTGCTTTTCACTCCTTCAGATACTCCCACTGGATCCCTGTGAAAGCATTTTCACCCATAGGTTACATTTGTTCAAATTAATAAACAAACACGATACACTCAGCCAACATAAAATCTTGCTTTACCACATGATATGAGAATTGATATTCTTTTACTTTATTATAAGGATTTAAAATTAAAGAGAAAAAAGTTTCTGATTTTTCATTCAAGTGCAGTAGGGTTTCAGTTGAATTACATTACCTTGGGTATTCCATCCAGGCATTATGTTTCCATGGTTCATAAAGCAATTACTCTATATTCATGTTTTTCTTACAGTTTTATTGATATAACTGACATACAGCACTGTATAAGTTTAAGGTGTACAGCATAATGATTTAATTTACATCATGAAATGATTGCCACAATATGTTTAGTGAACATCCATCATTATCATATAGATACAAAATTAAATAATTTTTTCTCAGGATTTACTTTTAAAGATTTTTTTATACAGACCATTTTTACAGTCTTTATTGAATTTATTACAATATTGCTTCTATTTTATGGTTTTGTTCCCTTTGGCCATGAGGCATGTGGGATCTTAGCCCCCCAACCAGGGATCAAACCCATTCGCCTTGCAATGGAAGGAGAAGTCTTAACCACTCAACCAGAGGAGCTCTAGGATCTACTCTCTTAACAACTTTCACATATAACATATAGCAGTATCAACTATATTTATCATGCTTTACGTTACATCTCTAGTACTTACTTATAACAGGAGGTCTCTACCTTTTGCTGCCTTCATTTAATTCTTCTTCCTCTCACTTTCCACCTCTGGCAACCACAAATCCGATCTCTTTTTCTATGAGTGTATGAATGACCTACCACACTATGTTGGTTCCTGGCGCACAATACAGTGATTTGGTATTTCTATACATGACAAAAGAGTCACCACAATTAATCTAGTTACCATCTGTCACCACACAAAGATATTACAAAGATATTGACCATATTCCCCTTGTTGTACACTTCATCCCATGATTCACCTATTTGGTAACTGGAAGTATGTTCACTATTTTCACAATTTCTTTTCTTTTTTTTTTTATTAGTTTTTTTATTTTTTAAATTTTAAAATCTTTAATTCTTACATGCATTCCCAAACATGAACCCCCCTCCCACCTCCCTCCCCACAACATCTCTCTGGGTCATCCCCATGCACCAGCCCCAAGCATGCTGCACCCTGCGTCAGACATAGACTGGCGATTCAATTCTTACATGATAGTATACATGTTAGAATTCCCATTCTCCCAAATCATCCCACCCTCTCCCTCTCCCTCTGAGTCCAAAAGTCCGTTACACACATCTATGTCTTTTTTCCTGTCTTGCATACAGGGTCGTCATTGCCATCTTCCTAAATTCCATATATATGTGTTAGTATACTGTATTGGTGTTTTTCTTTCTGGCTTACTTCACTCTGTATAATTGGCTCCAGTTCCATCCATCTCATCAGAACTGATTCAAATGAATTCTTTTTAACGGCTGAGTAATACTCCATTGTGTATATGTACCACAGCTTTCTTATCCATTCATCTGCTGATGGACATCTAGGTTGTTTCCATGTCCTGGCTATTACAAACAGTGCTGCGATGAACATTGGGGTACATGTGTCTCTTTCAATTCTGGTTTCCTTGGTGTGTATGCCCAGCAGTGGGATTGCTGGGTCATAAGGTAGTCCTACTTGCAATTTTTTAAGGAATCTCCACACTGTTCTCCATAGTGGCTGTACTAGTTTGCATTCCCACCAACAGTGTAGGAGGGTTCCCTTTTCTCCACACCCTCTCCAGCATTTATTGCTTGCAGATTTTTGGATCGCGGCCATTCTGACTGGAGTGAAGTGGTACCTCATTGTGGTTTTGATTTGCATTTCTCTAATAATGAGTGATGTTGAGCATCTTTTCATGTGTTTGTTAGCCATCTGTATGTCTTCTTTGGAGAAATGTCTATTTAGTTCTTTGGCCCATTTTTTGATTGGGTCGTTTATTTTTCTGGAATTGAGCTGCATAAGTTGCTTGTATATTTTTGAGATGAGTTGTTTGTCAGTTGCTTCATTTGCTATTATTTTCTCCCATTCAGAAGGCTGTCTTTTCACCTTGCTTATATTTTCCTTTGTTGTGCAGAAGCTTTTAATTTTAATTAGATCCCATTTGTTTATTTTTGCTTTTATTTCCAGAATTCTGGGAGGTGGATCATAGAGGATCCTGCTGTGATTTATGTCGGAGAGTGTTTTGCCTATGTTCTCCTCTAGGAGTTTTATAGTTTCTGATCTTACATTTAGATCTTTAATCCATTTTGAGTTTATTTTTGTGTGCGATGTTAGAAAGTGATCTAGTTTCATTCTTTTACAAGTGGTTGACCAGTTTTCCCAGCACCACTTGTTAAAGAGATTGTCTTTACTCCATTGTATATTCTTGCCTCCTTTGTCAAAGATAAGGTGTCCATATGTGTGTGGATTTATCTCTGGGCTTTCTATTTTGTTCCATTGATCTATATGTCTGTCTTTGTGCCAGTACCATACTGTCTTGATGACTGTGGCTTTGTAGTAGAGCCTGAAGTCAGGCAAGTTGATTCCTCCAGTTCCATTCTTCTTTCTCAAGATTGCTTTGGCTATTCGAGGTTTTTTGTATTTCCATACAAATCTTGAAATTATTTGTTCTAGTTCTGTGAAAAATGTGGCTGGTAGCTTGATAGGGATTGCATTGAATTGTAAATTGCTTTGGGTAGTATACTCATTTTCACTATATTGATTCTTCCGATCCATGAACATGGTATATTTCTCCATCTGTTAGTGTCCTCTTTGATTTCTTTCATCAGTGTTTTATAGTTTTCTATATATAGGTCTTTAGTTTCTTTAGGTAGATATATTCCTAAGTATTTTATTCTTTTCATTGCAATGGTGAATGGAATTGTTTCCTTAATTTCTTTTTCTACTTTCTCATTATTTGTGTATAGGAATGCAAGGGATTTCTGTGTGTTGATTTTATATCCTGCAACTTTACTATATTCATTGATTAGCTCTAGTAATTTTCTGGTGGAGTCTTTAGGGTTTTCCATGTAGAGGATCATGTCATTTGCAAACAGTGAGAGTTTTACTTCTTCTTTTCCAATTTGGATTCCTTTTATTTCTTTTTCTGCTCTGATTGCTGTGGCCAAAACTTCCAGAACTATGTTGAATAGTAGCGGTGAAAGTGGACACCCTTGTCTTGTTCCTGACTTTAGGGGAAATGCTTTCAATTTTTCACCATTGAGGATAATGTTTGCTGTGGGTTTGTCATATATAGCTTTTATTATGTTGAGGTATGTTCCTTCTATTCCTGCTTTCTGGAGAGTTTTTATCATAAATGGATGTTGAATTTTGTCAAAGGCCTTCTCTCACAATTTCTTTTCTGATTTATGAGTCAAAAAAACATGACCAGTTCTTAGTTATCCATAAATAAACTGTAAGAGCATTTTGTCTAAGTTTAATAAACATTCTCTTCCTTTCATGAACATATTCAATTGGCTAAAATTCTATTTTACTTTCACCTTCTTTGTTCATGTTTGAGTGGCAATGCAGTGAAGCTTTTAAGCAAAAGCTTTTTAAGCTTTTAAGGAAAAAGGGAAACCGAAGAAGGAGATATAAGGTGACTAGAATCGGATCTGGATTTATCAAGAAAATACCTTATTTAAAGTTTTTTAAATAGTGAACTGCCACAAAGATGTTTATTTTCAGAATCACAAATAAGAGAGATCTGTATAGCATGAATATTGTAGTGTGACCTTGTTAGAAAAATCACACCCACAGAAAGTCTCCCCTCTAAAGGGAAACACAGTCCTCTTTGATAGAAATGTAAAGTGAGTGACCACAGAGGGAAGGTCTCTTGCGGAAGCAGTCCAAGCAGTCCAGATAAGAGAACCTCCCAGTCAGACTGACTTCAGAACTTAGTTCTGAGTTGGCTTGATTTCAACAACCAGACACCAAGGATGGTCATCTTGTTCTGAGATGTGCAAGGAAACTGTGGCTGCTGTCCTCAGTAGCTCTAAGCAGAGATGAAGTGCATGCCCAAAGGAAATCATCTGAGAAGCATGCAGCTAAAAGCCCTATCCAACAACTCTAATGGACTGCAACACTATTCTGCTGGTTATTACTTCTCATATTTGAAACTATTTAACAATATTCACTCACTGGTAATTTCCTATTAGGGCACAGAACCCCAAAATACACACTTCTAAACTACCTGGTCTATTGATTATCTTTGTTGTGGACCTCTAGAAAAACGTTAAGTATGGCTTTGGTGTGAAGTTTTTTAAAGAAGACTCAGACTCACATGAGACACTGTTGATGATGGATTTATAATCCGTCATCTGGATTCATCTTTGATTTAGTATGTAAATACAAACATGCATTTATAACACTGCTGGTGGCTTTAGTGGTGAGAGATGACTAGCGTATATACTGATGGCATTAACTGCCACTGGAACTCCTTCTAAGGCCCTGGTCTCCTGAATGCACTGCTCTTTACAATCCAGCTAAGAAGTCTTGACATCAAATAAAAAATGACCATCCAAAATGTCACACAGCACTGTGGACATACTGATTTACTGAATAAAGAAGATCTACTCAATGTAGTCAGAATAATACTTTTAATTAAACTTGAAATTTCCCCTCACTTTTTTCTTTCAAAGCACTCCTCTCCATGCCTCCATGCACCATCAGCATTGTCATCTCCTAGCTTGCTGTGCTCCAGATTTGCACTCTGGAGACTGCTTGCAGTGAAGTCTGGTCAGGCGAAGGCGGAAACAAGTCAGACTGAGACAGCCAAGACTTCCCTGGGAGGTGTTCTATCCTCCCAGTTTGAGACATCTTTCCCCTTTTGGGAAGTTTTCCATCACTGCTGTGATCTGAAGGTGCACAGAATCACAGGACTGGGTCCCTGCAACTAAGCAGGAGCGTGGTTACTTATTCTCCTTGGCCCGAATTGCAGGTTCTAACAGCTTTACATCTCTGCAGCTACCAGGCTGTGTAGGGTCTGAGGCTAGGCTAGGATTCCATTGCAATGGGTCTGGTTCTCTCTCTCAGTCCTATGTGCACTGAGATTGTGTGCAGAATCTCACAAAGTTCAAACTTTATTGTTTTTTTTTTTCTCTTCCAGTAAAATAACTATAATCAGCGCATACTAAGCTTTTACCAAATAACCTAATTCAAACTTCTCCCAACTTTGCATGCTGCCCAGAGGGTGTCCATTTCCAGAGAGAGCAGAATACAAGGAAAATACCTGAACAGAAAGAAATGTGTGGGAGAATTATAGGGCAAAAAATTCCCAGACAGGATATATGGTTAAGTTCTACATTGAGTTATTATGTTGTGGACACTGACTCACTCTTTCTCCTAATCCTTTCTGCTTAAGTCTCTGAAAAAGAACTACTTTTCATAGAATAATGTGAACTAGGTTGACTTTTCCACTGCTCATGCATTAATGGAATGGGATACTCATGAAGAAGTGCTCTCTTCATCACTGGAAGTAGTCAAGAGGCTGCAATACTCAAAAAATATTCAAGAAGGGGCTTCTCTCTGTGGCCAAATTAGTTCGACAATACTATTGATACAATAGGGGCAATAAACCCCAATATTTAATTAATACTTTCTAGCTGCTCTCTATTTTACCTGGACTACCTAATTCAGTTCTCCACAACAGCCCTCAGTACAAGGAAGATACTATTATTAGCTTCTTATTTTATAAATAAGGAAACCAAGGCATAAATAAGTTAAGCAATTTGCTTCCAACTGTGAATAAGAGTTGGGATTTGGGTGCAGTCTGATTCCAGAAAAAAAAAATTTTTTTTCCTTGAAGTTTTGCTGAACCAAAACTGACATGGGATAAACTGCACACATTTATAGTGTACGGTTTGATAAGTTTTGACATATATACACACACACACACATACTCATGAAACCATTAACACTATCAAGATAATAATCATAGTCACTATCAATCCCAAGTTCCTTCCATCCCTGTAAGTGATTGTAATCCCTCCAACCAATCACCTGTTCTGTGTTAGTACACATAAGTGTCCACATATTCTAAAATTATAAACAGTATAATACATGTATCTGCCTTTTTCTATTCCATATAATTTTTTAAAATTCAGCCATGTCATGCTGCTGCTACTGCTGCTGCTGCTAAGTCACTTCAGTTGTGTCCGACTCTGTGCGATCCCATAGATGGCAGCCCACCAGGCTCTGCCGTCCCTGGGATTCTCCAGGCAAGAACACTGGAGTGGGTTGCCATTTCCTTTTCCATTGCATGAAAATGAAAAGTGAAAGTGAAGTCACTGAATTGTGTCCAACTCTCAGCGACCCCATGGACTGCAGCCTACCAGGCTCCTCCGTCCATGGGATTTTCCAGGCAAGAGTATTGGAGTGGGGTGCCATTGCCTTTTCTGTCAGCCACATCATAGCATGTATCAATAATTCATTTCTTTTTATGGGTATTTCCTCATACAAATATACCACAATTCATTTCTATTGATAGAAATATGGTTTGTTTCCAATTTTTGTCTATTACAAATAAAGCCACCATAGGTAAGTCTCTGTACGAACAAAGACTTCCATTTCTATTGGGGAAATAAAGAGTGACATGGCTAGATCATACGGTAGGTATATGTTTAACTTTCTAAGAAAATGCCAAACTGTTTCCCAAAGTAGTTTTACCATTTTGCATTCCAACAAGCAGGTGGGGAAGCCCCAGTTTGGTTTTCAATTTGCAGATACACATCCTCCTGATGACTGGTAAAGTTGAGCATCATCTCCTGTTTTCAGAATACCTTCTTTGGCAAAGCAACCATTCATATGTTTTGCAGTTTTTGTGGTGGGAGGCTGATGTTCTGTTTTCTTATTATTCAATTATGAGAATTCTTTAAGTTCTGGATACAAGTCCCTTTATCAGGCATACAATTTTCAAATGTTTTCTTACAGCACGTAGCTTATTTTCATTCTCCTAAGAGTGTCATTTACAGAACAAAAATTAATTTTGATGAAGTTCAACTTAACATTTAAACAAAACAGATTGCACTTGGACTGCAAGGAGCTCCAACCAGTCCATCCTAAAGGAAATCAACCCTGAATACTCATTGGAAGGACCGATGCTGAAGCTGAAACTTCAACACTGTGGCCAACTCATGCAAAGAACTGACTCATTTGAAAAGACCCTGATGCTGGAAAAGATTGAAGGCAAGGCAGGAGGGGAAGGGCACGACAGAGGGTGAGATGGTTGGATGGCATCACCGACTCAATGGACATGGGTTTGGGTGGACTCCAGGAGTTGGTGATGGACAAGGAGGCCCGGCGTGCTGCAGTTCATGGGGTGGCAAAGAGTCGGACACGACTGAGCGACTCAACTGAATTGAACTTAGTGTTATATCTAAGAAATCTTGCCTAACTAACCCAAGGTCAAAACTGGTTTAGATTTCTGTTTTAAATTTTGTCTTAGGTACACTTTAGAGAATTATAATACATAGTGCAAGGTATGGATTAAAGTGTGTTTTTTTCTCACATAGGGAATAATCAACTGTTCACAAACTATTTGTTGAAAAGATTATTACTTCAAAAATCAGTTGTCTACATATATGTAGGTCTATCTGTGGATTTGTTTTCACTGATCTCTTCTCTAGTTTTATACCACTACTACACTCTTTTCATTACTGTAGTTGTGTAAAATGACTGTAAGTCAGGTAGAATTAGTATTCTAACCTTGTTCTCCACAAAGCTGTTGAGTCTAATTCTAGGTCCTTAGTATTTACATACATGGGTTTGCTGATTTCTACAAAAAAAGTGTTCTGAAATCTGATTGATACTGCATTAAACCTGCAGATCAATTAGAGAATTGACATCGTAACAATACTGAGTCTTCCAAATCATAAACATGAAATATTTTCCCATTTATTTAGTTCTGTATCTATGGGCTATATGTGATAGTTTTCAGGGTTCAGGATCTTCACTTTTTTTTTTCCAGATTTACTGTGAAGTGTTTCACATTTTTGAAGTCATTATAAATAATGCATTTATTTTTAGTTTCTAATTTTTGTGCCTAATACATAAAAACACAACTGTTTACTGTATACTGAGCCTGTATCCTGCAACCCTGCTAAAGTCACGTATTATAATAGCTTTCAGGTTCATTTTATTGAAAATTCAATATAGACACTCATGTGTCCCCGTTTGCAACCTGGACGCCACTCCTTCTCTTTAGCGCCTTACTGTGCTGGGTAGAACCTTTGGTAAATGCCGAATAAAAGTAGCAGGAGTCAAGGCCCAGAGCTGTGTTTACAGAGAGATATTTTAAGTGCAGATTTAATTTGTTTATACCTGTTTCTTCTTCAGTGAACTTTGGTATTTTACGTATTTCAAGAAATCTGTCCAGTTTCACCCAAATTCTGAAATTAACTTATGCAAAGTTTTTCACAATACTGCTCTATTGTTCTCCTATTATCTCCCAAATCAGTAGTGATGTCACTTGCCTCATTCCTGACATTAAAGATTTGTGTTCTCTTTTCTTTCCTGATCATTTTGGCTAAAGGTTTATCAATTTTGCTGGTCTTCACAAAGAATAAAGTTTTGGTTTCATTAATTTTTTTCCTGGGCATTCAAATTCTGTTAATTATGAAATACTACAAAAGCACAGAAAATGTAAAGACCATTATAACAAATATCTATTCTCTGGATTTTTTTTAGAGTTAACATTTTGTTATTTCAGAAACTTTATAACTGAAGTCTCTTTTTCTCCCTATCCATCGAAAATAAAAACCTTATTTATTTTTATTCCTTCTCAGAAGTAACTTCTCCTAACCACCAGGAGAAACGCTGGCTGAAACCAGTGTTTATTGTTCTTATTTATGTTTCAAAAATGTGAAAAACGTGTCTGTTTATATTCACTAAAAATCTATGGTGCTACTTGGAGTGTTTTAAAATTTATTTCAACAATACACGCAATGTTGCAAACATTTTTTCACCCAACACTGCACTTTCAGATTTTATCCATGTAGAGTTATATAGTTTTAATTCACAGATTTTACCTATGGTATAGCATTCCACTGTATAAGTATACTACAGTTTATTTACCCAGTTTTCTATTGACAGGCATTTGTTCAGTTTCCCACTTGCCCATGTCTGATTATAAAAAGACAGGCATTAGTGTTTCTATAGAATGTATATCTAGAAAGTAACTTCAGAGTAGTGGGTTATAAGCACCTTCAACCATACTAGAAATTACTTTACTGCTTTTCAAGGTGGTTACACTAATTTATACTCCCACAAGCGTATCGACTAGTACGAGAGGTCTCCTTTCCACATGTTTAAAAACACTTAATAAATGCTGGCCAATCTGATGGCCATGAACTTGCACTGTGCCTTAAGTTTGATTTCACCGATCACTGCAGAGATACAGCAAATTTTCACATGTTTTCTAGTAATGTCAATACCCTCTCTCATGAGTTGCCCATTCATACTGCTTGCCCATTTTCCCCCCCCTACTGGGTTATTTTCTTCCTGTTGATTTGAATAAACTGTTAATCCTTTTGTCACTTCATGCAAAGATCTTCCAATCAGTGGCATATCTTTTAACTTATTCTGTGGTATCTTTTGTTTACAGATTAAAAAAACTTTGTTTAAATTTATCAGTCTTCTTTAGGTTATCCCTGGCCCTTTAATATTCCATATAAACTTTAGGATTATCTTACCAAGTTCAATGAAATTCCTATTGGAATTCTTATAAAAACAGATTGACTTCTTTAATTAACATGGGAGATACTGTCATTTTCATAACTAAGTATTCTCTTGAACTATTGATAAATCTATTTGGGTTGTCTGTCTGTTCTTGATTTAACATGATTGTTTATATTTTAAATAAGACTGGCCATTCATCTATGTTTAGAAAGGTATTGCCAAAAGCAACTTAGACTATTCCTTTCTGATCACCTATAAACCTGTGTCTGTAATGTCTTCATTTTAATTTTGGATATTGTTATTTATGTCTTCTCTCTTTCACGGTCCTTCGTTTAATGGTGGTTTGGTCGCTAAGTTGTGTTTGACTCTTCCCCAGTGGACTGTAGCTCCCCTGGCTCCTCTGTCCATGAGATTCTCCAGGTAAGAATACTGGAGTTGCCATTTCCTTCTCCAGGGGATCTTTCCAACCCAGGGATTGAACTTGGGTCTCCTGCACGCAGGCCGACTCCTGACCCACTGAGCTACCAGGGAATTAAGTTTGTCCATATTGTCAGCTCTGTATGAAGAAAACCCAGCTGCTGTTTTAACAGATCTTTTCCATATCTCCTTGTTTTCTATTTCATTAAATATTTGCTCTACCCTATATAATTTTCTTTCCTATAATGTGAAAAGACAGGAAAAAAACAGAAATTGTTGAGTTGAACATTTAGCCTCTCAACTTTCTTTTTTCATTTCTGCTGTATATCTAATTTCTCTCAAAAACTGTTTTTGCAGCATCATGCAAGTTCTGACACAGAGTGATTTAGTTATTCATTTTAAATATTTTATAATTTGTTACAATTCATTTTTTTGGCATGACATATAGAAGTGACTTAGCAGCATAGTAGTGTTTTTAGTTTCCAAACAGCAAGGATTTGGGATTTTTTCTTTTAATACTTTTTAACTGATTGGTAACTTGGTTACACTACTGACAGAGAACGTGGTTTGCATTACCTCAACTCCTTAGCACCTTTTTCCAACTCTTTGTGGCCTAACTTATACTTAATTTCTGGAAGTGTCCAGGTGTACTAAAAAAACAATGTATTCTCTAATTCTATATGTCTATTAGACAAAGCTTATAAATACTGTTCCTATCTTCTCAACATACGTATTTTCCAAATACTTTAAATATAGTAAAGGACCCTAAAAGTAGCATCTTAGATCCCAGGCATCAAATCAACTGTCATTCGATATTACTATTAGATCTGAAAGGACAACTACATGTGTATGCACAAATGCACACTCACATGTGCACACGCATACACAAAGATGCATTCTTTCTTCCCTATAAAGGCTCTGAACCTTGTTCCCTGAAATAAAGCTCCAGTTTCTAGTCACATAGTATTTAAACAATGGGAAAGAGTTCTACACTTTAGGCTATTAAAAAAAAAAAGACACTATCCCCCCAAAAATATAATTGGGTGGTTCAGTTGGTAGCCAGTGGTCACAAACAGTAACCTGGACACACAGAGAAACAATCTGTCTCTGTGGATCCTGAGTGTGTTCAGGTTTAGGTAACAAACCTTGTTTTGGACACAGCCATGCCTTGCATGACTGTATATAATTCAAGCATCTATATTTATAAACAAAATTCACTAACCTTCCTACTGCAACTCTCCTTATCGTCCTTAGATCAACTATCTTCCTTAAGATCTCTAATTTAAGTATGACATATTACTTCTGTAGATATTTTCTATTCTGTTTCTAAGATTCTTCCAAATTAGAGTCATCAGGTTGTCGGCTTTTGTTTTTCTTGGTTATGGCAACACTGTTTTTCCTAATTGATCTGTACATATTTTGGGGTGACTACTTAATGATTTTAGGGGGTCTCAATGCCACTACACTTAACTGTGTTCTGATCGATACCTGTTCAAAAGTATATGCTTTCTGTAACGATTCTATTAATCACTCAAAAGCTGAGTCCATTTCTTTTCTTTTGGTGCTTTAAGAGTATCTGATCATCAAAGCAATTACTTTATCCTAAAATCTCACCTAATCAATAGACATGACTGAGCACAAACTCAGATACATCTAGAAAGTGAAAACTTACTGCTACCTGGCTTCGTTTTAACCATTACTTCATACTCATTTAACATCTTCACATCTATCTTAAGATAATATTACCTAAGTTGATTAACTTTTAAGAATGAGTTCGCTTATTCTAAGCCCACTGATAAACCTAGGGGTTATAGTTTGTTTCCATATAGGCCCAGGATTGATGCGGTGTGAATACGATCAAATTTGATGGATGACTGTGATGCCTTAAGTTATTCTGAGCAAGCAAAGAACAAACAAAAGTCGACAGTACTTTGAAGTCAGTATATAGCAATAGAGAGATATGGGAATCTATACCTAAGCAATGTTGATTCAAACATCTCAGTATGGTTTTGAAGATATAAAGTGACAGTCGCTCAGTCATGTCTGACTCTTTACGACCCCATGGACTATACAGTCCATGGAATTCTCCAGGCCAGAATACTGGAGTGGGTAGCCGTTCCCTTCTCCACAGGATCTTCCTAACCCAGGGATCGAACCCAGGTCTCCCGCATGGAAGGTGGATTCTTTACCAGCTGAGCTGGATTCTTTACCATGGAAGCCCAAGAATACTGGAGTGGGTACCCTATCCCTTTTTCAGTGGATCTTTCTGACTCAGGAATCAAACTGGGGTCTCCTGCATTGCAGGTGGATTCTTTACCAGCTGAGCTACCAGGGAAGAGAGAAAATGCCAAGTCAAAATGCTCTGACTACAAAAAATTTCATTAATACAAGCTGATAAAATCCTCTTGACTAAGTGTTACCTAATCTGAGCTCCAAAATCACTAATGAGGCTGCTAAAAGAGCAATTCTTTGACTTATAAATTTTTAGTGGTGAAATCCCATATACAGTAATTTCTACTAGAGCTGATGAAGGACTGCCTTCTCTGCATTTTTATTTTCTATTACAGCTTTCTCAGTGAAAAATCAGCATAGCACCTTCTTCATCATTACGAAACGGAGCAAAGCTACCAAACCATATCATTAAATCTGGATGTTAATGTTTCTGAATTCTAATCTTGTCCCCCATATCTAACCACCTAGATTATATCCAAGTTCTCCAATTATTTTAAGAGGACTTTTCCTACTTAAATGTTAGGAAATTTTTTTTTTAAAGATGTAAGACAGAAACTTTCATCTTGGAGCTAACTTTAAAACAAAAGTCTGTTATACCTATCATTTATAAATTCGAAACTACAAAGGAATAGTCTTTTTTTTTTTTTGGGGGGGGGGCTGCATGTGGGATCTAGTTTCCTGACCAGGGATCGAATTCCGGTCTCCTGCATCTGGAGTGTGGAGTCTTAGCCACTGGACCACCAGTGAAGTCCCATAAAGTAGAATGGTCTTAATCTGAGATTAATGGGAGACTACATGAATAAAGATAAAAAGTTATTAACTTGTTTTCCTCTATTTTTTTCTTAAAGAATAATAAATGAGAACTAAGTTCAGAATGTAATCGACACAGATACAAAACTGAAAACTTGGAGAAAACAAACTGACATCGTAGGGTGCATGATTATCAGGGCTCCCCTGCACCTTCCTTGCCTCCCTGGAGCCCATTCTTGCCAACACAGCCAAAGTGATCTTATTAAAATCTAAGTCAGATCATATCATTACATCATACTTTTGCTCAAAACCTTTCAATGGTTCCATCTTACTCAGAATAAGAAATGAAATTCTTAAAATAATCTTTACAGGGTGTTTTTCAGAAGGTCTTTCGTAATAACTTGCCTCCATTTTTACCGCAGATACAAACATTTTTGATCTCAGCTCCTCCTTTCTCCCCTAGACTCCCCTATCCTACCAGTCATGGTGGTTTCTTGGGCATTTCGTCAACAGATCAAGCACCCACTTGCCTATGGCCTTTGGTCTGCGGTGTGGGACGCTCTTTGTTCAGACAGTCACATGGCCTAGTCCCATACCGTCTACAAATCCAGATTCGGGTCAGTTCTCGGCTCACGCGGCTGTCCCCCACACTTCCCAGTCGCTACAGTGCCCGCCCCCGACTCCAGGCACTGGATCCCCTCTTCCTGGCTCATTTCTCATCCCTGCATTTATCACATTCAGAAACACTTTATACTTCACTTGAGTGTTTATTATCCATCACTGCAACTACAATGTTAGCTATACGAGGACAACTTTTTGTATCTTCTCTGTAATACTGCATCTCCAGTACCTAGCATCTAACCACACATAGCACGCAATAATTAAACAGCTGATTAATTAGTGAAAAACAATTCAAAGCAGCCATTGTGAGTAAACACTTTTGTTGGTCCTGAAGTAAAGAGCTAAACTCACTAGTTTTCAGATAATTAGTTTAAAGAGAAAAAACCCAGAAACCTTAAATTTATAGATGGGATTTCTAGCCTAAGATCACTCCTGAATATGCTTTACACAGCAATACTACTTGATTATCTGAATTTTCTTATTTAGTGGGCTCCAAGTATTACTTTACTAATAAATTCAGTTGCCTCAAGGCAGCATTATCACTAAGACCTATAAAAATCTAAAGATATTCTCCTTAGAGAAGGAACGTTTGTGAGGTAACCAAACTAAATGGAAAAAAAAAGGAAAAGAAACTTAAGACAAAATGCACTTGTGCCAGCAGCCAGTCACAATTTAGACACTGAGTGGATAACTTGTGAGGACAGGTCAGTGCAGAGGAGAGCTAATGGATTTAAACAATAATAAACTGGTGAAAACAGTATCATAGGAAATTAGTTACATGGTTAACTTCAGAAAACAGAACAGCAGTAACAAGTTTTAAATCTAAATTCCTTGGATAAAAAATAATTTTAATGCTAGTTTTTAATTTTATGCTTCCCAAAGACATGAAAGATTTCACTGATAGATTTTTCAGAACTTCTGTTAGACTTCCCCATGGCATTTATCAGAATAAAGGATAATTTGGACATCTGTTGCTTACCGATTCAACTAATGATCTTGCTTCCTCTTCAGAGCAATGGAAAGGGCTATCACATACCTGGACATTTGTGCTGGAGAGGAAAAGAGAATATAACTGTTAAACAGGATAAAAAAGGAGCAATTACCAAAAATAAAACCAACTCTCAAACACTTTACATTTAAGTGCATGATCCCAGCCAACAGTTACAGAATCTCCAGATCTCACTTGATAACACACACTCTCCCTGTCTCCCTCCTAATCCCACCTCAGAAGGAGACAAGGGGTCTTCTAATGTAGAATGCTACAGCACTGTAGGAATGTGATTAAGATACCCTAAAAAAGAACCTGCATGAATATAAATTAGGACAAATGAGAGTCTTGTACATTCCTTCAGGCAAAGTTAGAGAGTGCTCCACAGCACTGCACTCCAGAACTTAGAAAAAAAAAAAAAGTCAAATGATAGTATACAAATTTAAATACTCTTCTGGTATATGTAAAAGGCTATTCCACTACCCTTCACCCTCACTGAAGAAAAGAAAAACCAAATTTGACCCACAGATTGAGGATCATAAGGAAGAATTTTCCTCTAAGTGAGGTGATAAACACTGTAGAGTCTCAGACAGGTATGAAAGACTAAGCTCCGAGCGGTGAGAAGAAACCATATGAACACCAAGACTGAGTTTCTGTGCAAGTATGAAAGTTTAGCAAGGCACAGACAGCAGCTCCTCCCACCATCAGTAAAGGTTCTGTAAGGCCAGAGCCTTCAAACACAATGGGGAGCAGCCTACTCTCTCCACAAGTACGCCGCCCACCACGTCTTTCTTACTTTCCAGATGAAAGCATAAGCATTATTCCCCTCAAACTTTTTAAGTCAGATTTTTAAAAAAAATTCATCAAAGAAATCAGATTAAAGTGGATGCAGAAAAAGGTAGAGAAGGGAGTTAAAACCAAATTAATTCTTTCAAAATTGAAGAAATAAATGATTAGCAGATCCCTAAGAGAGATAATTAATAGATGAAACACATGCACACACATACTCACACGCACACGCTCCCCAAGTGGATCCTAGGCATACACATTATCAAATTATTTTGGCAATGGCTTTGTGAAATATTCTGGGACATGTATGATAAAAAGATCTGTCTAGTTATTTATCTTTTAAACTATATCTGTCTATAATCAGATACTGGGTACACAGTGATTATGAAAGTGGTCATTTTGCTTTCTACTCAGACTCAATGTAGAATTTGTTTTCATTCCTTGCATGAATGTTGATGTTTGATGAAAGCTGGCATTATCATCTTTAAGACTAAACTACTCTCTTCTCCACAGCCCTTGTTTAAGTAAGCTAAAAACTGAAAAAGGTAAGGTCTTATACATGAGAGGTTTCTCTAAAGAAAATCTAAATTTAAAAGGAACAAGGCAAAAAACCAGACACTGCAAAGTCTTAAGTGCTACTCCTCTGAAGAAAGCATGGTGTATAATAAATATGCTACATAAAAGGTCTTACGTATATACACATGGCATCCAGTCCTATGCACTTCATGGCAAACAGATGGGTAAAATGTGGAAACAGCGTCAGATTTCATTTTCTTGGGCTTCAAAATCAATGCAGACAGTGACTGCAGCCACAGAATTAAAAGATGTTTACTCCTTGGAAGAATAGCTATGATAAACCTAGACAGTATATTAGAAAGCAGAGATAACACTTTGCTGACAAAGGTCTGTCTAGTCAAAGCTATGGTTTTTCCAGTAGTCATGCGCAGGTGTGAGAGCTGGACCATCAGGAAGGCCGATCACCAAAGAATTGATGTTTTTGACTGCTGTACTGGGGAAGACTCTTGAGAGTTCCTTAGACAGCAAGGAGATCAAATCAGTCAATTCTAAAGGAAATCAATAATGAATATTCATTGGAAAAACTGATGCTGAAGCTCCAATACTTTGGCCACCTGATGCGAAGAGCTGATTCATTGGAAAAGACCCTGATGCTGGGAAAGACTGAGGGAAAGAGAAGGAGGTGACAAAGCATGAAACGGTTGGATGGCGTCACTGACTCAATGGACATGAGTCTGAGCAAATTCAGGGAGATAGTGAAGGACAGAGAAGCCTGGCGTGCTGCAGTTCACGGGGTCACAAAGAGTCGGGCACGACTTAGCAACCGAACAACAACAACACAAGGTTTTTAACACTATAACTACACCAAAGGGAAACATTCAGTGGGGATTCTGGGAAAATGATGATGAGAGAAAAGGGAGTCTTCTGTAAAAATGGTTGTCAGATAAAATACAGAAAATCCAGTTAAGTCTGAAATTCAGATAAATAGCAACTTATTTTCTTGTATAAATATGTCCCAACTATTGCATGAGACATTTAGATTAAAGTCTGAAATTTAGATTTGAGTGGGTCTCCTGTATTTTTATGTTAAATCTGATAACCTATTTCTAAAGTAAACTTCTACTCCCACAACAAAGCAAAGCCATCAACAGAAATGTTAGGCAAGAAAAAATATTCAAGCCAGTACCGTCAATTTTAAAAACCGAGTAAGTTAAAAAATATCCCCAATAAAATATCTCGACAAGTAACCAGCAAAACCTAGGAAAGTCAATAGGCTTTACTATTTTTCACCCTGGACAAGTTATTAGCATGGCTGTCTTAGGAATGAAATGGAAGGTATATTCAAATGGACTTAGGAGATTCTTGCATGATATGTAACATACAAAAGAGGAGAGATAAGAAGTAACAAAGCCCCTTGTTACTACTGCTGCAATAGTAAACAACAATAACAGCACTTTATTGCGACAAATAGTGCCACCTTCCTCACTAACATCCTTCTAGTTAATGAAGAATATAACCTGGGTTGCAATATGCTTTCCTCAGGATCTACTCTGGATGTTTGAAGGTATGATAAAAGGCAAGTTATCAAGAAATATTTTTATTTCTTCTGAACTGGCCCTTATATAAAAATTTATACTGATTCATATTTATTGATTGATTCAAAAAAGTATTCTTATACCAACATATTTAGGACATTTTTAAATGCTGGGGACACAATACTGAACCATGGAACCTCCCTGGACATTAAAATGTTCAGGGTTCTTTCTAGCTATGTCTATGCCCTACAGGAGGAAAAGTAGTATAATCCCTTCAAGGAAAGATGACTAAACTGATGGTGCTTACTATAAATGAGATTAAAAATAAAGACTCAGGGGAACTTCCTTGGCAGTCCAGTGGGTCAGACGACACGCTTCTTATGCAAGGGCCACAGGTCTGATAGCTGGCTGAGAAACTAAGATCCCACATGCTATGCAGTGCAGCCAAAAATCGTCATCATCACAAGGAAGAGTGCGCTGCTTCCCTTTTAATAGCAAGACATTCAATATTTTGCTCTAAATTTATAATCATCGCATAGCCTTTGCTGACTACATCATTTGCTGACCAAAACAAGCAGACATACTAGCGCAAAAGATCAACAACCTCAAAATTTCTATGCCCAACAAACCAAATTTCACTTACAAATAATTTTAAAAATATACTAACAGATATATAATAAGGAAAATTAGTGATTAAATACAAAGAAACAGAAAGAGAAAGTTACCTGCAAATAATAAAAAAAAAATCTAAAAGATGAAATTTACAGGACCAGCAATATGAAATTTTAGTAAAGAGAAAATTATTTTCTTCAAGACAATCAAATCAGACAAAGGCCCACACTCATGCAAATCCCCAAGGACAGGGTCCAAGATTCAGAATGGTCAAGGTTTTTCTTTCTAAAGCAAAACAGTCAAGGACAAAGGAGAAAGAAAATTTAAAGAGATACAAATGACGACGATTTGGGACCATAACCTCCAGAGTTCATTGAAGAAAGCTAGCATTGATGTAAATCTACATAAAGCTTAAAGAACTGGAGTTACATATGGACTAAACATATCTTTCTCTGGAAAGGTAGAAACAGCTTCAAGACATAAATAATTTGGAACAATATACATATATATGAAAAAACATATATACATATGTTGAAGATGTCATATAAATATTTATATAATTTTTTTCATTCAGTAAGCATGTTCAAACTACCTACTGTGTGCCAAGTCCTATCACTAGGGCTAAAATACAAACTCAATTTAGATCATAAAAAAACTAATAAAACACTCCAAGTTCTTCCTAGAGGTGCGGAAAGCAGTGATATGAGAACACAGGTGAGGCTACAGTTAATTATGCACATAAAAAATGAAATGAAGAGTACAGTCCTGATTTCTTAAGAATAAGATAGATATATAAATCATGACTAAAGAGAATCTGAGAAGAGTTGAAGAATAATAAAACCAAATGACAAAAAAACTGTATTTTTCCTCCAGAGAATTTCAAGTTGCTTTTAGTAAAGCAGAAATAACTTAACTATCCCTGCTAAAAGAAATATGCAGCTTCTAGAGTAAACAGTAAGCAGTGGGGAAAAAGAATAAAACTAACAATAAAACTTATTGGGAAAAACAGAATTAAGTAATTTAGTAAATGCAGGGCTCCTAAAAGAGAAGAGTTACTACTGGACTTAACACCTAACATATGTTTTTTTACTTTAAAATATTATCCAACAATCACTCCAACATGTATTTACTAAGTGGCTATTACATGTCAGGCATGTAGGATATAAATATGAATATTTATGAAGAATATAAAGATGAATACAAATATGAATCTTTAGACATTCATCTATGTTTGAAGAAATACTCAGGAGGAGACAAATTCATAAAATAAGCAGTTAATGAATAAATGCAGTGATAAGACTATACAGAGGGCAAGGAATAGCACTTTTAGCTAGGTATAATGGCACCTTAGAGAGCACAAGGCTAGGATGAGGGAAAGTTTCGTAGAGAAAGCGAAGTCAAAACAAAGTTTTAACAGATGAGTAAGCCAGCCAGTGAGAAGTGAGAAGAAAATCATGGCAAAGGAGACAAATGAGAAATGCCTCAGAGATCAATAAAAGCATGGTGTTTGTGAGGAGTGACATGTGGTTCTAAGTTACTGGAACATGAAATAAAAGGCAAGAAGTGATGGGAAATGAGGCTGTGTGGCAAGAGGGGCCAATTGTTTCCTCTTCGAAAAATTTAGATTTTATAGTTGTTAAGCAAAACAGCTCAGCAGAAGCCAGGGAGCTTCTAAAACATACTGGTACTTAGATCCTTCTCCTCAAAGATCCTAACTCATCAGATTTAAAGAAGAGGACAACAAATGAGCTTTCTAGTGCTTTCCCTAGGTAACTGTGCTGTACTATACACACTGTTTGAGAGAACTACTGCGATAAACATGGCCTTCAGTTCAGACTTAAACCTATTTATATGGAGAGAACAGGTGAAAAAGGAAGGTGGGAAGGTTTGGTAACCAATAACACAGTACACTGAAGGAACTGAGTTCACTTCAGTTCAGTCGCTCAGTCGTGTCTGACTCTTTGCGACCCCATGAACCGCAGCACGCCAAGCCTCCCCGTCCAGCACCAACTCCCGGAGTCCACCCAAATCCATGTCCATCGAGTTGATGATGCCATCCAACCATCTCATCCTCTGTCATCCCCTTCTCCTCCTGCCCCCGAATTCCTCCCAGCATCAGGGTCTTTTCCAATGAGTCAGCTGTTTGCATCAGGTGGCCAAAGTATTGGAGTTTCAGTTTCAACATCAGTCCTTCCAGTGAACACCCAGGACTGGTCTCCTTTAGGATGGATTGGATCTCCTTGCAGTCCAAGGGTCTCTCAAGAGTCTTCTCCGACACCACAATTCAAAAGCATCAATTCTTCAGTGCTCAGCTTTCTTCACAGTCCAACTCTCATATCCATACATGACCACTGGAAAAACCACAGCACTGACTAGACGAACCTTTGTTGGCAACGTAAGGTCTCTGCTTTTTAATATGCTGTCTAGGTTGGTCATAACTGTCCTTCCAAGGAGTAAGCATCTTTTAATTTCATGGCTGCAATCACCATCTGCAGTGATTTTGGAGCCCAGAAAAAAAAAGTCAGCCACTGTTTCCCCATCTATTTCCCATGAAGTGATGGGACCAGATGCCATGATCTTCGTTTTCTGAATGTTGAGCTTTAAGCCAACTTTTTCACTCTCCTCTTTCACTTTCATCAAGAGGCTTTTTAGTTCCTCTTCACTTTCTGCCATAAGGGTGGTGTCAAATGCATATCTGACATTATTGATATTTCTCCTGGCAATCTTGATTCCAGCTTGTGTTTCTTCCAGCCCAGCATTTCTCATGATGTACTCTGCATAGAAGTTAAATAAGCAGGGTGACAATATAAAGCCTTGACGTACTCCTTTTCCTGTTTGGAACCAGTCTGTTGTTCTATGTCTAGTTCTAACTGTTGCTTCCTGACCTGCATATAGGTTTCTCAAGAGGCAGGTCAGGTGGTCTAGTATTCCCCTCTCTTTCAGAATTTTCCACAGTTTATTGTGATCCACACAGTCAAAGGCTTTGGCATAGTCAATAAAGCAGAAACAGATGTTTTTCTGGAACTCTCTTGCTTTTTTGATGATCCAGCAGATGTTGGCAATTTGATCTCTGGTTCCTCTGCCTTTTCTAAAACCAGCTTGAACATCAGGAAGTTTACGGTTCATGTATTGCTGAAGCCTGACTTGGAGAATTTTGAGCATCACTTTACTAGCGTGTGAGATGACTACAATTGTGTGGTAGTTTGAGCTTTCTTTGCATTGCCTTTCTTTGGGATTGGAATGAAAACTGACCTTTTCCAGTCCTGCGGCTACTGCTGAGTTTTCCAAATTTGCTGGCATACTGAGTGCAGCACTTTCACAGCGTCATCTTTCAGGATTTGAAATAGCTCAACTGGAATTCCATCACCTCCACTAGCTTTGTTCGTAATGATGCTTTCTAAGGCCCACTTGACTTCACATTCCAGGATGTCTGGCTCTAGGTGTCTGTGTATTCTTGCCACCTCTTCTTAATATCTTCTGCTTCTGTCAGATCCATGCCATTTCTGTCCTTTATCGAGCCCATCTTTGCATGAAATGTTTCCTTGGTATCTCTAATCTTCTTGAAGAGATCTCTAGTCTTTCCCATTCTATTATTTTCCTCTATTTCTTTGCATTGATTGCTGAGGAAGGCTTTATTTCTCCTTGCTATTGTTTAGAACTCTACATTCAAATGGATATATCTTTCCTTTTCTCCTTTGCTTTTCACTTCCTTTCTAGAGAGAAGCAATTCATAGGTAAAGACAAATTAAAGAAAAACTTAAGTATAAATATATTTTACAAATCAGGTAGTAACAAAAAATTTTTAAAAATGTGGACAAAAATGAGTTAAAATTCTGAAGATTTTGACTTTAAATTATCTAGATGCATAAAATTTACATCCAGGACTTATACCATTTTTTAGCTAAATAAATTAATTTTGCTGTATTCTTTGAAAACAGAAAGAATATAGCTATTAAGAGGATATGTTTAAAGTCTGGATTAAATCCAACACTTAGACACTATCAATAGATCATAATCTCTACTTGACCTCAATTTCCTCATATGTAAAATGGGTACAAAAATTATGTGTGTCTTACAGAGTTCTGGTGAATATTAATTAGATGATACATATAGAGCTCACATAACCTAAAAAATAGCATACAGTTCAATAAATGTCAATTCTTAATGTAATCTATATCATTCCTAGGAGGCTACAAGTAAAATGACTTCAGAGCATATAAATAAATTTACTCTCAGAGTAAAGACAATTAGAATCAGCATAGAAGGAACGATATCAAACTATAGAAAAACTAATCAGAGATGCTCTCTAAATGTGCAGCTCAAAAATCCTGGAACCATATAAGCCCCATCAAAGACTGCAAAAGGTTTTCAGAAAGTACCATTAGGAAGGAAATGAAAGCAAACAGCAAGCAAATACCTCTTTGAACAATCAGAAACCCGTCTTTTTAGAGGGGGGTGTGTGTGTGTGTGTGTCTGTCTGTGTGTGTGTGTGTGTGTGTCTGCATGTGCTTATTCGTATTCGACTCTTTGCAAACCCACAGACTGTAGGCCACCAGGCTCCTCTGTCCATGGGATTCTCCAGACAAGAACACTGGAGTGGATTGCCATTTCCTCCCTCAGGGGATCTTCCCAACCCAGGGATTAAACTCATGTCTCCTGTGTCCCCAGCATTGGCAGGCAGATTCTTTACCACAAGGGCCACCTGGGAGCCATCGGATTAATAAATCACTTAGGATATCTGGCCAGAAAGAAGAATTCAGTCTACTAGTTACGAGGATGGCAACGGCTAGATGACATTTAATTTATACCCAGTTTTCTTGTTAATAAACTGCAATATTTATGTTAGAAATAATTAACTTTTAAAACGGTGCTGAAAAAAGAGTGTTCTACAAAAGAAAAATAGAAGAAGATGAAGTCCACAGAGTCATAGCCTGCAAGAGAAACTGAATTCTGATGACACAGAAGCAACCTAAATACCCACTGCCAGAGGAATGGGTAAAGATATGGTACGTATATACAATGGAATATTGCTCAGTCACAGAAAAAGTGAAATAATGCCATGTGTCATATTATGAATGGACAAGTAGAGACTATCATACTGAGTGGAGTGTCAGACAAGAAAAAACATCATATGACATTCCTTAAATACGGAATTTTTAAAATGACAGAATTAAACTTATTTACAAAACAGAAACAGTCACAGATGTAGAAAACAAACTTCTGGTTACCACCAGGGAAAGCAGGAGTTGAGGGGAAGGAGGGATAAACTGGGAGACTGGTATTGACCTAGACACACTACTATATATAAAACAGATAACTAGTTAAGGACCTACTGTAAAACATACGGAACTCTTCTCAATACTCTGTAATGAGCTATAAGGGAAAAGAATCTAAAAAAGGAAGGATACATACATCAACTGATATATTCTGATGTACAGCAGAAACTAATGTAATATTGTAAATTATCTATAACTAAAATTTTTTAAAAAGAGAGCAATAGAATCTGAAGCTATAATGCCCAAGCATTTATAAGGTAAGCCTCTGAACTTGGATAAAACATTCCCTGAGACTAATTCTTTATCCCCTATTACTTTGGTCTAATGATTTCTTTTCTTTCTTTTTTTTTTTTTTTTAATGATTTCCCTCTTGATTCCCAGACCTTGGGCTCGAAGAGCACAAGGACTATATTCACTGTACCTGGCAGGAGACTCTCAATCAGTACTTACTGAAAGAATAAACGGCTTCCCATTTTCTGATTCAAAGAGGACGGTGAACTTGGGTAGGATTCTGCTAGCCAGAGAGACTGTATTTTTGCTTGTTAGTTAGGCTTACCAAGAGTCAGTTGTTCTCATGTTCAAATCTTTTATGTCAGTTGCCTCTGTTATTATAACTTCATAATTTAAGCTATATGTATACTCACTGATTAAGGGAATGTGGAAACAGAATTACTTCTATGGTCATCAAGTGGCTCTAAAACTACTGAGGCTGTAAACACTGTCGAGGCTCTGCTGTTGGTGTTTAGTCACTAAGTCATGCCCAACTCTTTATGACCCTGTGGACTGTAGCCCACCAGGCTCCTCCGTCCATGGGATTTTCCAGGCAAGAGTGCTGGAGTGGGGTGCCATTTCCTTCTCCAGGAGATCTTCCTGACACAGAGACTGAACTTGCATCTTGCGCATTGCCAGGCGGTTCTTTACCACTGAGCCACTATAAAAACTTGGGTGTTAAATTAGGTGTGGGCCGGTTATAAGGGCTTCCCTCGTAGCTCAGTCAGTAAACAATCTGCATGAAATGTAGGAGACCTGGATTCGATTCCTGGGTTGGGAAGATCCCCTGGAGGAGGAAATGGCAATCCACCCCAGTATTCTTGTCTGGAAAATCCCATGGATAGAGGAGCCTGGTGGGCTACAGTCCATGGGGTCACAAGAGTCGGACACAACTTAGCAACTAAACCATCACCAAGACAAGCGTAAAAGGTTAGATAAAAAGAATCCTAAAAACTAACACAGGTTTTTAAGTATATGGAGTATAAAGATTGCAGGATTTGATCTTTAATCTCCATTATATAGTCTATTATATTATTCTGTTATACAGTCTAGATGGAATCTCTACAGAAAAAGTCTTAGCCTTATATCCACAGATTGATAAATAAACATACATTTAAATGTTTTAAAGTAAAATAAAATGTTTGTTATACATCTTACATTTGTTTGATTCCCCTTAATTAATTAGCTGGTGACCCAGATCATGTTGGATAAGTGGGCCTCTTTTTACTCTTACCAAGAAATGACGTAGTACATACAAATAAATTAAATAATCATATGTCTGCATGTTGAAAAATCACTGTCTTTTGCTCCACCTTTGCATATATCACAATTCATTGTGAGTAAATGCTTGTTTACTTGACAATATTCCCTACTAAACTATAAATCCCTTGAGAAAAGTGATCATGTCAATTTCTAATTTCATAGTGCCCAGTATTTGGCAATGCTTTCCAAATAGGTGTTCTTTAAACACTTTTTAAATGAGAAAAAAAAAATGCAATTCTGTTTAAAAGAAACAAACAAAAGATCTGAGTAGTATCATATGGCTCTTTACTACCAATTAATAATAAAAATTAACACTACATAGAAAAGACAAATTCTTACCAATTTATAGCCCCACCATCACACTTGTCCATAAGCAAGGCTTTCCAACATTCGTGAGTAGATTTAATGACTTCAAGAGCAAAAGCCTGGTTAAAAACCAAAAACAGACATAGCAATCACATCATTATACTATTAATAATAACTTGGAACTAGTCATAGACTGACAGTTAATTATTAAGAACATGAGCTCTGAAGTCAGGCAAACCTAAGTATAAGTTCTCACATCCTTATTTACCAGCTGTGTGACTTTGCGCAGATTATTCAATCTCATTGTTTTAATTTCTTCTTCTTTAAGATGGAATGTGATGAAAATCAGGAGCTGGCACACTTGGGCCTTTGGGTCAAATCCAGCCTGCCACATGATTTTGTAAATAAAGTTTTACTGAGCACAGCCATGTCCATCCATGCATTTGTGCATGGCCCCTGACTGCATTAGTGCTACAAAGGAAGAGCTGAATAGCTGTGACAGAGAACACACGGCCTGCAGGTCTAAAATATTTCCTATCTGCTCTTACAGAAAAAGTTGCCAACCCCTGATTTAAATCATAGCGTTGCTGAAAGAACAAATAAGATTGTTTCATGTAAACCAAAGAGCTTACTATCTAGATTGTACATAGGCACAAAGTTAATAATTTCATCATCAACAATGCTGCAAGTAGTTTAATTGAATAATCATTTTAGGCTATCCACTGTCTGAAGGTAATAAACCTCAACATTTTAAAAATCTTTTTCTTAGCGTGAATTCATATAGTGTCTAAAAATGACAACTCACCAATAGATACATATCTAGTAAGACCACTTAAGGAAAACTTGCTTTATTTTTTCAAAGAAGAACATTTTTATTTTTTCCCCCCAAATGCTGCTGAATCTCTTCACGCAGAGCCCTTATGTATTAACTAAGTCCTACTAGCTCCTCTCTTTTTCAGTGACAACTAAACACATTATGATGTGAAGAAAATGATGGCAAATGTACTTCTGAGAAGAAAACTTTCCCTCAGGTCTGCTGTTGCCCGAGATGAAGGAGACGGCTTAATGCTTGGTGAGGTGGTGTAGGGGAGAATCCTAAAGTATGTGACAAAAAGTCAATTTATTATTTGGAAAATACATGGAAAGATTTTTAACTATATTATTCAGATAATTTTGATTATTAAAACAGATTCCAGTACCTGCTTTAAGCAGTCAGCATGAAAAAAAAAATCTAGATTACAGCCTAGAGCCATCTTTTCAACCATGTTGAAGATACATGATTCAATTTTCCTGCATTAGGCTCTATTAAACAGCAGTGATAAAAAGCAATGCATATAGTGATCATTTTCTAAAGGGATGCATAAATGACCCAGTCTTCATTCAGAAAAAAATGAATGTTTGTCAAAATCAAACCCCCAAAATTCTCAAACTACCTCATTCTTTTATAAATTCATGGAATGACTTGGCAGTCCAACCCCAAGGCAATAAGGGGCCACAAAGGTACACATAGGTTTGAAATGTGTATTGTTTCAAACATAAAATACAACACATATATTAGAGGAAAAAGAAAAAAATAATCTATTTTAGAAATTTTTAGTATTTTATTTTTATGTGAGAGATCACAGCCTAGTAGTTTTATATCCATATTTAATAAATCCTAGACAAAGCCCTCAAGATCTTAAGGGTTAATAAACCTTTTAAAAAATACTGGGTTCAGCAATAAGCTCTTATATAACAAAATACTTACTGTAATTTTGTAAGTTTTGATGACCATGGCTTACTTTACTTACAAAACACACTGTATTTATTAGTACCCACTTAAAGGCTGGTTTATAATGTGAAACTTGCATAGTGGCAATACGTTTAAAAGTAGTAAAAATAAATAAATAAAAGAAGTAGTCTAATAGTTTTAGACTTTAATTCTGGTCCATTTTCTCCATTTGTGTCGTATTGGAGCCGCTTATTGGTAACTTTGTGGTTTTCTAATATAAAAACCCTCTGACAGTAAGACAATTCAAATACTTTGTTAACTGTTAAGTAGTTGAATTCAGTCATGATAGAATGAACACTTAGGAGGGAAGCCCCTTTGGATTTGCATTAATGGTAAGTAACTCCCTCCTCTCCAGAAGAGTAAAATGAAAGATTTTTCTTCATTTACAATTTACAGAGTTAGACTGATCATAGAAATCTTTTATTTCCTCAGATGAAGGAGATATTGATAGATAAATGGATGGATACAGGTATTTATCAGTCTTACTGATTTACTTAGAGCTCCTAAAACTTTTTTAAAAATAAAAATTATGTCCTTAAACACAAAAGTCAGTAAACAGTACTTTTGTTATCATACTATCCACAAATATTCACATAAGAAATCCCCCAAAGTGAAAGAAATGTGGTACGAACATCACAGGTACATTTTAAAATAAAGATTATCAACTTCACCTTGTTCTTGAATTCTCCATTAAAAGCAAACTGGTTTTCCGGTTTTCCCTCTGGTATCTTATAAAATCTAAACCAATTAAGCGTAGCTTCTAAGTAGCCAGGTTTGTATTTCTTAACATCCTCAATATCTGCAAGTGAAGAAACAAAAATACTTTTCACTGAAAATAGAAATCCACTCCTTTAAGTGGTAGACCATTGGATTGAGGGAGTTAGTCCCATTCTGCTGCTCACTAGCAGCAAAATCACCAACAAGTATCATATCACCTCTGAACTTCCATTTTTTTCATATGTAAACTACTATACCTTTATTGTACAAACATTTGTTGAGCACCTTCAGATACCATGTTAGGTATAGGGGATAAGTTGGTGAAGGCAACAAAGATCTTTTCCTCAAGGAGATCAAAGTTTTAATTAAAAACAAAAATGAACAGGCAGATAAACAGCAAATTGCGTTAAAGTGAGATATACTTAGGACAGCTGTCATTCTGAAGACAATGCAGGGTTTAGAGTAGGAAGAGTTACATCAGGATCTGTATTCCGAACGTACTAAGCTAGAGGACACTGAAGGTAGACTGGGGAGGGCATACCCATAATAGAAAACACGGCAGCTGCATGAGAGGGCTGCGTGGACCCCTGCACCCAGTATTTAGTAAGTTTCTCATTCTATATCAGACACTGTTGTAAACCACAAAACAGAACAGTAATCAGAAACAAGTCCCTGCCCACAAGATTACACAGAAGTAAGAGATAGACAACAAATAAAGAAACAAATACAAAAATTAAGGGGTGAAAAGTCTGATGAAGAAAAATAAATCAGAGTGAGAAAGAGAATGTGGTCAGGGCAATTTTAAACAGAATGATACACGAATGGTTCAGAGTTTTTCATTTCAAATTAATAATGGTTTATAGGGTTTATCTTCAAGTGCTATTACCATGTAAACACCTTAAGCATTCCATTTTGAGGACATTCATTAAAATATTAATATAATTGGAAACATTACTGCATTAGTAATAGACCCTCCTCCAGCAAAAGAGGCCCCCAAGAAATGTGTCATTCCCAAAGGTATCAGTTCAAAAAGCCTGAGAGGCACAAGCCCTCTCCCTCCTCCAGCGCTGCCACCTCCTTCTGCAGTTCCTCGTGCTGCCTGTGTGCTTGTTCCGTGCGGACCTGGTACCTCTCCTGTGAGGCGGGGCTGAGGATGCTCCCGGTGCTTGCCATCGCGGACGAAAAACCCCAAGCATGAGTCAAGACTGAGAACAACGATCATATTAATTTGAAATTGGTGGGGCAGGTTGGTTCTGTGGTGCAGTTTAAAATTAAGAGGCATACACCACTTAGTAAACTAATGAAAGCCTATTGTGAACAGGGTTTGTCAAAGAGACAGATCAGATCCCAGTTTGATGGGCATCCGATCAAGGAGACAGACATACCTGCACAGTTGGAAGATGCAGATACCATTAATGTATTTCAGCAGCAGACAGGAGGTGTCAGCTAAAAAGGGAACTTTATACTTTACTCCTGGTAGCGGGGCACCCCACTCCAGTACTCTTGCCTGGAAAATCCCATGGACAGAGGAGCCTGGTAGGCTGCAGTCCATGGGGTCGCTACGAGTCGGACACAACTGAGTGACTTCCCTTTCACTTTTCACTTTCATGCATTGGAGAAGGAAATGGCAACCCACTCCAGTGTTCTTGCCTGGAGAATCCCAGGGACGGGGGAGCCTGGTGGGCTGCCGTCCATGGGGTCGCACAGAGTTGGACACGACTGAAGCGACAGCAGCAGCGGCAGCAGCAGCAGCTCAGCTGGTAAAGAATCTGCCTGCAATGCAGGAGACCTGGGTTCGATCCCTGGGTTGGGAATATCTCCTGGAGAAGTGAAAGGCTACCCACTCCAGTATTCTGGCCTGGAGAATTCCATGGACTGTATAGTCCATCAGTTCACAGAGTCAGACAGGACTGAGCAAGTGACTTTCACTTTCACACTTTACTTCAAAATTCTGTTCCCCCAGATCAAGAAGACATTTTCAACTAGAAAACTATAATTTGGTTCCAACACATTCTGACTACTATAATATAGTTTCTCTATTCTTTCATTTCCCCCTTCCCCATTCCTTTATTGTACATGAAGCAACTGGTGTATGTAGGTGATGTGCACAAGCATACTGCATTTTTTAAAAAACTGAATGGCCAATGGTATGTTTTGATTGACATCCAATGTAGATGGGATGGGGAAAAAAACCAACTCTGTGAAAAGACCCCTTTTTCTCCATTAGCGGCATGCTCATCAGCTCTTATCTTTATATTCCACTAATTTATTTTGCTTTGTTCAACAAAAAAAGAACAGCATAAAAATTCTTGCATGCCTTGGGAAAAAAAGTATGAGAAATATCTAGATAAAACTGGAAGCCTTTATCTCCATTAGACTGTGGCTCAACAGAAATTCAGCATAGTCCTTTATTCACAATATGTTATGGTAAATGACACACTAATAGCACTTGAAAAATTAGAAAGCTATAACTAAAACTAGGAGATGACACCATGCATAGGGATAATTTAACAATCACTCAGTTTCAGATCTGCTCATCCAAGCCTTGTGGGAATCCCCACTCACTCGGCATGATGGGAAAAGGTATGGGTTGAACAGACAGAAATTATCCTTTTCCTTTTTATGCTTGCCTTGTGCCTTTATGTAAAAATTGAGCAAGAGTGACATGTCTCTAAAGGCCAGATGTTTCACGTAAGTGAAATAAGTGTAGTAAGGCAGAAACCACAGGAATGGCAGAGACTATGGCAAATGAATGAGTATTGTGCCTAAAGGCACTCAAATTTAAAATTTTAAAATATGTCAATAGGCCACATTATCAAAAATAATTCTGAAGCAAACTGCAGAAATGATACAACTAAGAGGAAAAAGAATTCCTTGAAACGGAACACAGACTACACCAGCTCTATTAATCAGAATGAGTACATATTAATTGACAGATGTTTTAAACAGTGAAGTCCAAAGATTAAGATCACATTGTTTCAGTATTGTACACTGTATACTAGGTCACAGAGTTCTTTGTTATGCCCCCAATAGAACGTTCAATAGGTTTCACCTAATTAAATTCTGATGTTTTTCCCTTTTTCTCACAAAAAAGTTCCGGCCAAAGTGAGTTTGTATTGACCATTTTCCTACATTCTATCTCTATTTTTGCAAAAAAAAAAAAAAAAACCAGAAAAATCTCTATAAATTAACTGAGCTCCTCCAAATCACTGTTTTCTTACTAACAGGAAAAAAATATCTTTTAGTCTATGGAAGGTGAGCAACCAGAAATGCACTTTAATCAATGTCCAAAATGAATAATTTTCTATTACTTATTCTTGCCTGGAGAATCCCATGGACAAAGGAGCCTGGTGGGCTACAGTCCATGGGGTCGCAAAGAGTCGGACGTGACTGAGCGACTAACACACACACATACACACAAATCTGACTCACGGTATCATTATGCCTTGCCCAATCTGCCATTTTTTGTCCCACTGCATAAACCTTTTTTTTTATAACTGCTTTTTAACACATTGACTTCAAATAAGAAAGGAAAAGCTAAGCTGTTCAGTATCTACCTCAGTTTGCAAGGCTTTCCCTTCAGAAGTTATAAAGGGGATCTGTTAAGAAATGACATCAATAACAAAAAACCTGAACATTTAATAATGCCAATAAGAAGTATAACTCTCCAAATATATGTCAAACTTTTCCATCAATTAATTATACCCTGGAGCAAAAACAGCTGCATTTTCAAAAAAACCCAAAACATTTAAAATAAGTAATTTAAACATTTTAAAACCTCAATAGCAAATGCTTCCAGCCAAGACTTTACATACAATACTAAGTCAGTTCAATGAATTACTCTTTCAAAAATATGAAAAATTCCACCTAAGTCTATAAACTGATTTACAGTTCCTTAAAGATTTTTATATAAATAACCTCATTTATTCCTCATAAAACTCCTGAGAGTTGTGAAGAGTAAGTAAATTTGCATTAAATGTAAGAAAACTATAGCTAAGAAAATGTAAAATCTGGGTAAAATGCTTTCAACTCATTCATGGTGCTAGTATTACACAAGTCTTCTAATTCCATGAATCCTAGCTTTTCTTCTATATTGCACATTAATAATATGTCACAGGTTTATTTATATTATCTTTAAGTATCGATGTATTTTTATTTTGGTTTTATTATGGTAAAATGTCCACAACATAAAATCTACCATTTTTGAGTGTGTGTTTCCGTGGCATTAAGTACATCCACGGTGTTGCACAACCATCACTATTCGCGACCTTCAGAAATTTTAAAAATATATGTGCATGGTAAGAAAAGCAGCAATTCTCTAGTGGTCATCTACCTCCACTCTTGGAATTACTTTTGTATCAAAGTTTCTACTATAAATAATTATATAATTTATTTTCAAGATGAACTAATCCAAAAATAAAGAATACTCTAGAAGTGCTACTTTATATAATCAAGCTAAGCTTATTTCGGTTCTCTTTTTAACTACAAATCAACCTCTTTTAACTGAGATCTACTCAATCAATTCCCTGGACGATTAACAAAGACTCTCTACTTCTGAAGCACATTCTGCCTGATGTTGACAGTAGTCTGTCTGCTGAGTCTAGCAGACAGCCCTAGAATGAAGCCTGCACTTTGCTCCCACGAGTTAAAGTTTAGCTTTGCCAAGCATCAGGTGTATTCATTTCCAAATATTTATGCCAATGATGTCTAGTGTTACAATTATGAAATTTAATAAAATGTTATA
The DNA here is from genome assembly GCF_042477335.2 of Ovis canadensis. Lineage (NCBI taxonomy): Eukaryota > Metazoa > Chordata > Mammalia > Artiodactyla > Bovidae > Ovis > Ovis canadensis. Next base: position 35,830,759 of record NC_091250.1, on the reverse strand, counting down.
TAAGGCAGTGACTTTATCAGTACAAAAATGAGATTTTGTTTCTGTAAAATTACTGTGAATATTTTTGAAAGAAATCAATAAAAGAGACTGTTAAAAACATCTGCTGTCAAAGTTGGCCTGGGTAAGTTAAAGATGAGACAAAGATGTGAAAATCTACAATTATGTATGTCAGTCACTACAAATGAGGTGGGGAGAGGATTTTAGATATGAGAGGTCAAGGACAGCTTCTAACAAAAAGTATTTTAGTACATTCTTAGATGAAGTGTGGGAGTAACTCATTCAAACATGCAGAAAAGGAGTCCTGGGAGGAAGACTAGGTACCAATACTCTGAGGTATGAGTGTGCACTGAATGCTTAAGACAGTAAGAAAGCCCTGTATTGGGAGCAGAGTTTAGAGTGTTAGGAGGTGAGATGAGAGAAGCAGTAGTGTAGGACTCCAGGGGTCACGCTGCAGACCTGACTTTGGGATGAGACACCATACAGGATTCTAGGCAGAGGAGTATGTGTTTTCAGGAAGAATTCTAATTGTCTTTTAGGGAAAAGATTGTGGAGAGGAAGAAGGGGAAGCAGGAGACCCAACATGAGGCTACTGAGTGTGCATCCAGGAGAAATATGATGAGGGAGGGCTTTGATAATTGTAACTGTAGGAAGGCGGTGACAAATCATCAGTTTTGGATTAATTTTAGAAAGCAGAACTAAGAAAAAACAAAAAATAACAAAACCCAGTAAAAATCAGACTTACATAATATTTAAAGAATCAAAGAGCTAAAATGGACTAGTCTGTAACATTAAATAGCAATTCAAATTATAATATAGCTAAAAGCAGTCACCTAAATAGGTATCACCCTGTTTTTAAAAATTTTCATAATAGGTATCTTAAGTTCTGACTAATAGTGTATAGCCATGATTTACACTATAAACGAGATGTTTCCAAATTTGAAAGTTTAATTAACAAAGATTATATGGAATCTCCCTAATGGAATTTTTATATTAAAACTAAAAATATATGATTACACCACCCTTACGGCAGAAAGTGAAGAAGAACTAAAGAGCTTCTTGATGAAAGTGAAAGAGGAGAGTGAAAAAGTTGGCTTAAAACTCAACATTCAGAAAACTAAGATCATAGCATCCAGTCCAATCACTTCATGGCAAATAGATGGGCAAACAATGGAAACAGTGAGAGACTTTATTTTGGGGGGCTCCAAAATCACTGCAGATGGTGACTTCAGCCATGAAATTAAAAGACACTTGCTCCTTGAAAGAAAAGCTATGACCAACCTAGACAGCATATTAAAAAGCAGAGACATTACTTCACCAGCAAAGATCCGTCTAGTCAAAGCTATGGTTTTTCCAGTAGTCTTGCATGGATGTGAAACCTGACTATAAAGAAATCTGAGAGCCAAAGAATTGATGCTTTCGAACTGTGGTGTTGGAGAAGACTCTTAGAGAGCCCCTTGAACTGCAAGGAAAGCGAACCAGTCAATCCTAAAGGAAATCAGTACTAAATATTCATAGGAAGGACTGATGCTGAAGGTGAAACTCCAATACTTGGGCCACCTGGTATGAAGAACCGACTCATTAAAAATGACCCTGATGCTGGAAAAGACTGAAGGCGGGAGAAGAAGGGGACAACAGAGAATGAGATGGTTGGATGGCATCACTGACGCGATGGACATGAGTTTGAGTAGGCTCCAGGAGTTGGTGATGGACAGAGAAGCCTGGCATGCTGCAGTCCATGGGGTCACAAAAAGTTAGACATGACTGAGTGATTGAACTGAACTGAACTGACAGTTCTATATAAATTGTTTGGAAATTTTGTAAATTTCTTTATTAAATGCTAGGTAAAGAGATTGCTGGATGGCATCACCGACTTGTCGGACGTGAGTTTGAGTGAACTCCGGGAGTTGGTGATGGACAGGGAGGCCTGGCGTGCTGCGATTCACGGGGTCGCAAAGAGTCAGACACGACTGAGCGACTGAACTGAACTGAAAAAGCAAAACAGAAATAATGATGCAATCTAACAAAATTTTAAGTTAACTTTTTAATCCAGTTTTTCAATTTAATTTGATTTGTCTTAACTAATTTTGAATTAGAAATTTATAAAAGCAAAGAAATTAAGCTAAAATATCTTAGTTAAAACCTACCGCTTTATTTCTATAGACACGAGGATCATGATACTTCTCACTTTTTAAAAGTAATCTTTGTGACTTTATCTTATCCCTTCATTGGGGATATTGTATACCTTTCAATATGTTATCAAGTTTCTTTTCAGTATAAACCAATTGATTTGTTTCTAAAATGTAACTGAATATCACAAACTGTGCTCTCAGGAAAAAAAAAAAGCCTTGATAATTGACTCTCTTTCTAATCTTTATTATAAAAAATACCTTCTCTTATAACAGGAGTAGTTTCTAAATACATATGTTTGTCAAGATTTCCATTTTACCCAGATTTCAGACTTAAACATACTTTAATGCTCTATTTTTGCCAAATAAGCAAATAGTGATGACATAAATGAAGTAAAAAATTGTGATAAGGTTCATTGTATACCTACAGCTCATGAACCATGAGAGAGAGAGACAGTGTGAGTGGAGTATCTAACCTGAGGACACAATGAACTTTAAAAGTAATTATTTAACAAAAACAAAAAAATAAGAAACTTTAATCATGAGAAAACCACAACATATCCATTTATTATTAAACAACATTTTAATTAATTAGTATTATGTATTTTAAATTAATTTAAGGAGAAGGGAGCGACAGAGGATGCGATGGTTGGATGGCATTACCAATTAATGGACATGAGTTTGAGCAAACTCCAGAAGATAGTGAAGGACAGGGAAGCTTGGCATGCTGCAGTCCCTGGGGTTGCAAAGACTGAACGCGACTTAGTGACTGAACAACAACTACAATAACAATTTTTAAATAATATAAATAAGTTTCTTGACTACCAAAATAAGAGCCACACCCAGTCCCCCCAATTTTTAATATAAATAGTAAATATCAAAAACAAACAAACACTTACTTATTAATAAATAACTTTGGTACAAAAGAAAACCAAACTCTCACTTAGAATATTCAGAAAATAATGACAGTAAGAATATTCAAAAAGTTTACAAGAAGAAATAAGGTAAACCAGGAAAAACATTCTGTTTGGAATCAGAGAGTACTAAGTTCAAATTTTAGTTCTAGCACTCATATCTTGTGTTATTTCGGAAAAACACATTACTTCATCTTTTCAAAAACAAAGTGGAAAAAAGACATAAAGCTTGTGATGATTTTTAATAAATAATATATTAAAAATATGGAATAATTCTTAACAAATATTAATTATTACCCCTGCAATCCCGTAAAACCTTGTCCATGGGATGCAGCCAAAGATACTCAGAGGGAAACCTGTAACTTCACATGCTTTTATCTCTGAAAAATAAATATGAGTTAATGATTTTACAAGTTACTTTTTTGCTAATATAGTTATTTTACTTTTAATGTAAGTAAGTTTATTGAAAAATCAACGTACTTAGACATTGTTGTTGTTGTTCAGTTGCTCAGTTTTGTTCGACTCTTTGCGACCTCATGGACAGCAGCATGCCATGCTTCCCTGTCCTTCACTATCTTTCAGAGTTTGTTCAGACTCATGTCCATTGAATTGGTGATGTCATCCAACCATCCCATCCTCTGTAGTCCCCTTCTCATCCTGCCTTCAATCTTTTCCAGCATCAGTGTCTTTTAAAATGAGTCAACTCAAAAAAAAAATAAATAAATAAAAATAAAAAAAAATAAAAATAAAATGAGTCAACTCATTACATCACATAGTCAAAGTACTGGAGCTTCAGTGTCACCATCAGTCCTTCCAAAGAGTATTCAGGGTTGATTTACTTAAGGATTGAGTGGTCTGATTTCCTTGCAGTCCAAAGGACTCTCAAGAGTCTTCTCCAACAAGACAGTTCAAAAGCATCAATTTTTCAGCACTCACACTTCTTTACGGTCCAACTTTCACATCTGTACATGACTACTGGAAAAACTGTGGCTTTGACTATACGGACCTTTGTCAGCAAAGTGATGTCTCTGCTTTTTAACAGGCTGTCTAGACTTGTCATAGCCTTTCTTCCAAGAGCAAGCATCTTTTAATTTCATGGCTACAGTCACCATCCACAGTGATTTTGGAGCCAAGAAAATAAAGCCTGTCACTGTTTCCATTTCTTCCCCACCTACACGCCATGAAGTGATGGGACTGGATGCCATGATCTTAGTTTTCTGAATGTTGAGTTTTAAGGCAGCGTTTTCACTCTCCTCTTTCACCTTCATCAAGAGGCTCTTCAGTTCCTCTTTGCTTTCTGCCATAAGGGTGGTGTCATCTGGATATGTGAAGTTATTGATATTTCTCCTGGCTTCCCTGGTGGCTCAGAGGTTAAAGCGTCTGCCTCCAATGCGGGAGACCTGGGTTCGATCCCTAGGTCGGGAAGATCCCCTGGAGAAGGAAGTGGCAATCCACTCCAGTATTCTTGCCTGGAGAATCCCATGGACGGAGAAGCCTAGTAGGTTACAGTCCACGGGGTTGCAAAGAGTCGGACACGACTGAGCAACTTCACCTTCACCTTAATCTTGATTCCAGCTTGAGCTTCATCCAGCCCTGCATTTCACATGATATAGTTTCCATATAAGTTAAATAAGCAGAGTGACAATATACAACTTTGATGTACTCTCAACCAATTTGGAATCAGTCTGTTGTTCCATGTCCAGTTCTAACTGTTGCTTCTTTACCTGCATACAAGTTTCTCAGGAGGCAGGTAAAGTGGCCTGGTATTCCCATCACTTAAAGAATTTTCCAGTTTGTTGTGATCCACACAGCCAAAGGCTTTAGCATAGTCAAGAAAACAGAAGTAGATGTTTTTTTGGAATTCCCTAGCTGTTTCTATAATCCCACAAATATTGGCAATTTGATCTCTCGTTCTTCTGTCTTCTCTAAATCCAGCTTGTACATCTGGAAGTTCTCAGTTCATGTACTCTTGAAGCCTATTTGAAAGATTTTGAGTATTACCTTGCTAGCAGGTGAAATGAATGCAACTGCGTGGTAGTTTGAACATTCTTTGGGATTGTCCTTCTTTGGGATTGGAATGAAAACTGACCTTTTCCAGTCCTGTGGCCACTGCTGAGTTTTCCAAATTTGCTGTCATCCTGAGCGCAGCACTTTCACAGCATCATCTTCCAGGATTTGAAATAGCTCAGCTGGTATTCCATCACCTCCACTAGCTTTGTTCATGGTGATGCTTCCTACTGCCCACTTGACTTCACACTCCAGGATGTCTGGCTCTAAGTGAGTGATCACACCATCGTGATTATCTGGGTCATTAAGATCTTTTTTGTACAGTTTTTCTGTATATTCTTGACAGCTCTTCTTAATATCTTCTGCTTCTTGTTAGGTCCATACAGTTTCTGTCCTTTATTGTGCCCATCTCTGCATGACAGGTTCCCTTGATATCTCTAATTTTCTTGAAGAGATCTCTAGTCTTTCCCATTCTACTGTTTTCCCCTCTTTCTTTGCATTGTTCACTAAAGAAGGCTTTCTTATCTCTTCTTGTTATCCTTTGTAACTCTGCATTCATGTGGGCATATCTCTCCTCTTCTCCTTTGCATTTCACTTCTTTTCTCAACTACTCATAATGCCTCCTCAGACAATCACTTTCCCCCCTGGGTATGATTTGTGTCACTGCCTCCTGTGCAATGTTACGAGCCTCCACCCACAGTTCTTCTGGCACTCTATCATATCTAATCCTTTGAATCTGTCACTTCCACTGTATAATCATAAGGGATTTAAGTCATACCTGAATGGCCCAGTGGTTTTCTCTACTTTCTTCAGTTTAAGTCTTAATTTTGCAATAAGGAGTTCATGATCTGGCCCACAGTCAGCTCCCAGTCTTGTTTTTGCTGACTGTATAGAGCGTCTCCATCTTTGGCTGCAAAGAATATAGTCAATCTGATTTTGGTATTGACCACCTGGCGATGTCCATGTGCACCGCCATCTCTTGCGTTGTTGGAAGAGGGTGTTTGCTATGACCATTGTGTTCTCTTGGCAGAACTCTGTTATCCTCTGCCTGACTTCATTTTGTACTCCAAGGCCAAACTTGCCTTTTTCTCCATTCCAGTCCCCTATGATGAAAAGGACATCTTTTTTTGGTATTAATTCTAAAAGGTCTTGTACGTCTTCACAGAGCTGTTCAGCTTCTTCAGCATTAGTGGTTGGAGCACAGCCTTGGATTACTATGATACTGAATGATTTGTCTTGGAAACAAACCGAGATCACTCTGTCATTTTTGAGATAGCACCCATGCACGGCATCAGACTCTTTGCTTATGAGGGCTATTCCATTCCTTCTAAGGGATTCTTGCCCACACTAATAGATATAATGGTCACCTGAATTAAATTAGCCCATTTAAGTTCACTGATCCTAAAACGTCGATGTTCACTCTTGCTATCTTCTGTTTGACCACCTCCAATTTACCTTGATTCATGGACCTAAGACTCCAGATTCCTATACAAATTGTTCTTTACAGCATCAGACTTTACTTTCACCAATAGATACATACACAACTGGGTATCATTTCCGCTTCGGCTCAGGCTCTTCATTCTTTCTGGAGTGATTTCTCTGCTCTTCTCCAGTAGCGTATTGGATACCTACCGACCTGGGGGTTCATCTTTCAGTGTCCTATCTTTTCGCCTTTTCATACTGTTCACGGGGTTCTCAAGGCAAGAAGCTGAAGTAGTTTGCCATTCCCCTCTCCACTTAGGGGCTTCCCTTATGGCTCAGCTGGTAAAGAAGCCACGTGCAATATGGGAGACCTGGGTTCGATCCCTGGGTTGGGAAGATCCCCTTCAGAAGGGAAAGACTACCCATTCCAGTATTCTGGCCTGGAGAATTCCATGGACTGTATAGTCCGTGGGGTCACAAAGAGTCAGACACAACTGAGCAACTTTCACTTTTTCCACTTAGGCATAGACATGAATAATATAAATAAGCACTAAAAATAACATATTCATAAAATTTTTCTATAAACATACTATTTTTCCCTATGGTAAAGAACAGTCCTCAAATGAATTTGTAACTAACTTCTTACTTAATTCGGAGAAGGCAAATGGCACCCCACTCCAGTACTCTTGCCTGGAAAATCCCATGGACGGAGGAGCCTGGTAGGCTGCAGTCCATGGGGTCGCTAAGAGTTGGACACGACTGAGCAACTTCACTTTCACTCTTCACTTTCCTGCATTGGAGAAGGAAATGGCAACCCACTCCAGTGTTCTTGCCTGGAGAATCCCAGGGACAGGGGAGGAATATATGAAAGTTCACAATGCATGAACATGTGGAAATCTCAGATGAGGAATAAAAACTATGAAACTTTCAAAAAAAGAGGACAAATGATGGATAGTCGGAAATGGAAAATGATGAATTTCATAGCAGAACTTGGATATGTCAGAAAAATCAGGCAAGTAGAAGACAGAACAACGGAATTCATGAAGTCTGGAGAACAGTAAGCAAGAAAGACCAAAAACACATGAAGAGTTTCAGCGACCTGTGAAACAAAGAGTGGTCTAAATATAATAGATACAAAAATTAACTCAAAATCGATTAAAGATCTGAAACCATAAACTTCTTAGAAGAACACAAAGGCTGCAACCTCACTGATGCCAGCCTTAATAATGTTTTTGTGGATCTGACTCCAAAGGCAAGGAAAACAAAAGCAGAAATAAACATATAGGACTACATCTACCTAAACAGCTGTTTTGAGCAGCAAAGGAAACCATCATTAAAATGAAAAGGTAACCTACCTTTGAATGGGAGAAGATATTGCTAGTTGTATATCTGGTGATGGACTAACATTCAAAATATATCAAGAACTCGTTACAATAACAATACAACAACAACAAAAAACCCCAATTCAAAAACGGGCAGAGGATCTGAACAAAGACATACAGATGGTCAACAGGCACATGAAAAGATGTTCAGCATCACTATCAGGGAAGTGCAGATCAAAGCTACAATGAGATCCCACCTCACACCTGCTAAAATGGCTATTCTCAAAACGACAAGGAATAACAAATGTTGGGGAGAGTGCAGAGAAAAGGGAGCCACTGTAAACTGCTGGGAGGACTGTAATCAGTGCAGTCACTATGGAAAACTGTACGGAGACTTCTGAAAAATACGGAGGCCAGGGACATGTGTGCGGAGACGAATATCATCAAATTTGGTTAGGTGATTTCATCTCCTAACTGAACATATATCAAGACCGTCATCAATTATTCTAGTTCCAAGACTGGATTACCTAGCCAGCAATGAAGAATAGATTAACAGAACAGTTTTCAACTAGAAAGAATCCATAAAATCACTCAGGGAGATTTATCAAACTGTATATCATGTACACCTCTAACTTCCCACCCACTTCCCCATATGGAGAACTAACTGTACCTCCATGAAAAAGAGAAGAGAAAAGAAAAGGAAAATGCTGTTGCTCTAGTATTATTTTCACAAACGACAACATGAAGTGAGGAAAGCATTATAATCAGATGAGGATTTTTGTTTCTATTTTTAGACAAAAACCAGTAACTTAAATGTAATGCCATATCTCCTTACATTACTTTTTAAAAAAAGAAGATACTAGATAATGTGCTTATGTTTGAAGTTCTGCCCAGAGAGTAAGAAGGAAAAGGAGTCTCCGATTCTAGGAGATGCCACCAAAGGAAGCGACAGAAGCACACAGAGCTCTTGCTCCAGTACGCCGACGCTGCTTTCACAGGCCTGAACATGTGCCTGACCGGCCTCTAAACAAAGTCCACAGGAAGCAGAACATATGTTTCTAATGACATTTCATAAGCATTCGTAAGAAATAATAATTGCATCCTGTAATACTCACTGTATTTTCCACATCAAAAACAGAGGTTCCAGCTCAGAGAACAGTTTTAATTGTTACACTTACTCAGGATCTCTCAAAGGTTCTCATGTTTTCCACACTGGTCTATGTATCTTATCAATGTCTGTACTAAAAATATATACTAACATCATGAAAAAATGGGAATTAATACACTTCAAAATAAGTTAAAACCAATCATAGCATTTCTACATAGAAGACCATCTGTACTATATCAAGAAACTCTCTTAGAAAAGACTTGGTAGATTTCTTTCCCAAAACATAAATATTCATTGTCATTTCATGAGAAATTTTACATGACCAACAAAATTAAAACCATCCGAGTGCCTTGTATGTAGTAATCCAAATGGTTTTCTAACCTAATTTTAACTGGAAGCACATAATCCAGTGGCTAAAAGCTTAGACTTTGGGTCAGCCAGCCCTTCACTGAAGTTTCATCTCCACCACTTAAAGCTTCCCTAAAGTACCTAAAAACATGCCAATGTCCCCAAGAAATCTATCTCATGATCCCGTAAGTGTTTCATTAAGCACTAACTCTGAAGATAATTTAGGTCTTACGATCGGCTAAAAATAATGGATTGAAATATTCCTAAAACAACCAAAATTTAGAGAAGAAAAACTCTAGGGACCATTTACTGATTAGAGGATCAACCCCACAACGTTAGAGATGAAGAAAACGTCAGGAAGTTATGTGACCTTTCTAAGGTCAGATAACTAATACATACAAGGGAGGGTTTTAGAATTAAGGTCTCCTCTACTCCTCACATCACAGGAATATAACTGAAGCCTGAAAAAACACTGGGAGAGGTCAAGGTTCAAAAAGAGGCTAAAGATTCCCAGTAATTTAATTCTATTCTTAATTATAGTACATTTTACTCAATTTGTTCCTATTCCTCAAGCACTTCCTCCCATACTCCATCCCTACCCACCCAGGCCCTATTAAGCCATACCTATTAATGAAATCAAAAGAATGAAGATCAAAAGAGCCATCTTTTTTTACTAAGACTTCTAATCATAATTATCCCACTGATGCTTCAATTATTTAAGAGCAAGTGGTCAGCACTCCCAGAAAACCAAGGCCACAGATACTTTTCTGAGGGGCGATGTGATGCAGTGGTGAAGAGCATGGGCTCTGGAGCGCAACTGGATTCCAGTGGCTCCCATAAGCCTTTAGAGAAGTTGCCAACTGACCCCTGCCCCCAACAACCAATGTCTCAGTTTCCTAATTTGAAAAAAAAAAAGAGAGAGAGAGAACACTAGCACATCTTGACTGAACTTAGGCAAACATTAAGCAGATACTGAAAAGAAGCATGCAGCATAGTTACTAGACATACAATAACTGTTCCAGAAATGTTAGAGCTTTGAGGATGACAATGGTGACATGCCAGCCCCTGTCTGCACCAAGTACATGTGCAGGAAAGCAAACAGAACTCCATCCTTTCAGGTCACAGAGGTTAACATGAATAGTTTCCCCTAAGATTGCTATGATGTGCCCTATTTTTCCCTAAATGACAAGATTAACTTGTTTTCCAGGAATTAAGCAAATCAAATATCAGTTAATTTGGCTTATTTTTAAAATAATAATTGAAGGGGCACTAGAAGTATTTAGTTAGCACATGAAAAGTTAAGTCAAATAGATTTGGCCTTGAAAGAAAATGAGCTTCCCTGGTGGCTCAGAAGGTAAAGAATCTGCCTGCAATGCAGGAGACCCATTCAGTCCCTCTGCTGGGAAGATCCTGGAGAAGGAGGTGGCAACCCACTCCAGTGTTCTCGCCTGCAGAAGTCCATGGGCAGAGGAGCCTGGTGGGTTACAGTCCATGGGATCGCAAAGAGCTGGACACAACTGAGTGACTAACACTTTTTTTTTTGAAAGAAAATAAAAGAAACTACATAGTTTGACTTTCAAATTTCTTTAAATGTAAGGTGAAATTATATAAATATGAAATAAAGATAAACTCTGATAATTTCAGGAGAAGTGTAATGTTGGCCTTTGAAAAAGTCCCAACTGCCTCTTTTAAATAATTCCCTTCTTACTCATATGATTTATTCATCCCAGAATGTATCTACATCAATATAATTGTTCTGTTTATCAATTTTTGAAAACTTTCACATCACTGCACAGGCAGTATTTATTACAGGACAATAGATAGCAGTTTTCATTTAATACCAAAGAAAATAAATTTTTATTACTCTCCAAGTTGACATAGCATCCAGGCTTAAAATATCTCCTCATGGCATTACTTTACCTGACATGAGGTCCTTCGGCATCGTTGGCAGTTCTGAAGAGGGTCAAGCATCTGTTTGGTGAGTATCTGAAGCTTGACATTATAGGAACTGCTTGCTTTAAGGAAAGAAATGATATATGCCCTAGGATTACAATTTCAATCTTCTTAAAAAGCTCTGAACTTGGTTATTTCATAACCAAGAACTATTATCTCTAACAGCCAAGGCGTTCTCTACTAACAACCTAGCTGCCCTACATAAGGAGTCTTTAACTCTTACAAATTAAGGTACCATTAGGAGCATTAGGGGCTGGAACCTAATTACAGGGCATTAAACAGTCTTGGTGCTCTTCAAGTGTTAATGAGCCAAAGTGCCCAATTTTCTACCAAACAGTATAAGGAATTTGTTTTCAAATGTTATTTAGACTTTTTTTAGATTTTCAAAGTGGCTACTCCAATTTCAGGAGGCAAAACTTGAAGATTTAAAATAAAAAGTTAAAATGACAAATATAGCTAGCAACCAGTTTCTAATTGAAATGTGCTCTCTTATGCACAATACTTTTAGTTCAGTCAAGTCAAAGTTTAGAAACCTATACACATTAAAACAGAATATTATAGTCCACTGAAGTCTGTACATGTTCATTAGGATCAAAGAAGTTATTACCTAACAAATAACACCAGAACTTCCTTGCAAAAACATAAATGTGTTTTGATTAATACGGAAAAAAAAAGAGAGAGATAAAGTGTACTGTCTTTGTTTTCAAAAAAGAAAAAAATAGGTACCGACCATGTTAAAAACAGCTTCTTTTCAAAAGGTAGTAGAAATGAATAGCAGGGACTTATTTTTTAAGTGTCTAAGTAACAATCAAAATATATAGGAAATATTTTTAAAATTTCTCTATACATTTATATTTTGCACACATCTTCAGAAAACTGATTTTTGAAAAAATTTCCAGATAGTTACCCTTCCTTACATAGTTTTAACCCTTCTTAATATTGAATAAAAATGCCAAGTATAGATGACAATGTTTACAACTGTTAAAAAATCACTCCTTTGTGATAGAAATTTCAACTCACATACAGTAACTTATACTTAAGGTTACTGCATTAGGTATTTTAAGATTATTTAAGTATAAGTTGACCAACAAAACAAAATAAACTATTTCTGACATGTACAGACTCTGACACGTATGAGCTCAATTTTCCCAGGCATCTTCGGTAAAAATTTTTGGAAAGGTACACCAGTCAAAAACGAAAATAAAGAAGAGAATATGAAAGAATCTAAGAAAGCATAGGACCAATAACCCAGAAAGGCAAAGAAAAGAAACCCCATGATGACAGCTATGCAGCAGGCTTAAGAATACAGCCTGTCCAAAATCAGCCATTCAATAAACAGCATGAAAAATGAAGTGAATGACACTCATATAATACTGTAAATGCCATTCAGTAGTCTTCAACTATCAGATTAAACATGATAAACAGCTATGGTGAAAGAACAGAACCTACACATTATAAATGCTGACTGACACTACAGAACTCATAGTATAGCTGAGGGAAGCTGGGAGGTAAGGGGCACAGAAGGAGAAGGGTAGAAACCTCAACGTTCTGGGTTTACACTGGGCAGCCACGAGTTACTGTTCAAAATTAATGAAGCAATAAATATATTTTGAAGTGTAATACCTAGAGCTATTAAGTAACAGAAGAAAAAATGCGGTAACAAAATTGAGAAATGTATCAGATGTTGAATTTCTAGTCTTTCAAAGGAGCAACTTGAAAGAAAAGAAACAGAGGTATGAGGCACACTGATTACAGAAGAGAAGCCACCAATCGAGAACCAAAAACATAAGGGGAAGAAGATACCAGAAGTAAGACTCGGGGTGGGGGTAGGAAAGAGAACATTACTTTTCATTTTATGTATTTTTTTTATACTTCTGAGATTTTATTTCTAAATATATGACTATTCTTATAATTAAAAAAAAAAGTCATCCAAAATCATGTGTTTGTGATTTTAGAAGGAAAGGGACATATAATGTTTAAAAGTTACCTGGTTTAACATTAAATATTGTTGATTTATTTTCAAAGATTTGCAGTAGATAGAGAATAGGATCAAACTTTTAATATCTATTTGCTAGTATTTATTCAATCATATGAATCCAAACATACATTCTTATGTTGCTACATTAAAACCATGAGTTGCCACAAGAGACATTTCCCCTAATCTCAAAATCATGAAGTTGGTTCCTTTATTTCTGAGGTCCCCTCACCCTTGCCAAGGTTCTATTATTAACCTGTAACATTATATAAATAAGCCATGTAGTTACAATACTTGAACTTCTCCTGAATTATAAGTTATGTATCTTTAGAAGATGAGTTATTGTGATATAAGATAGAGCTATTTAATATTGTGATCAAGTCATATAATCTGATTTTGTAAAAATTTCTTCACGAATTTAGGAAGCTTTCAACTCCTGGGTTAGCGAGCATCTCTCAGTTCTCATCCCCTCCGATTCTCCTCTTTAGAGGTGCTAATGAAAACACATACAACACATCAGGCTAAGTAGTGAAGACAAAACAAGGCTAGGAATGATCTCTGTCCATTACTCTTTGCACTCTGACCTTTAGGGAACTCGAGGAGTAACATGCTTATCCTGTGTAATTTGGTTTCAAAACTGCTAGTCACAAATACTGCGAAAATCACACAAGCATGAGCTGCTCAGTATAGCAGGGAGATGGGCAGCAGACTTTACAATCAGACCAAAATGAGCTCAAACCATGCTTCTACTGCTCAGTAAAAGCACAAACCTGGGCAAATCATTTAAATCCTTTTGAGAGTCTTCTAAATTAAGAATAATAACCAGTGTTTGCATATGTTAGGGAATTTAAGATGTTAAATCACATCTCCTGCAGTACTGGGTAAAGACTAGTTTCCTTAGACTCTCAGCCTCTCCAGTTTACGGGGACATTCATCAGTACATTTTGTGACTTTAGTGTGCCATATCACAAGTGAATTAGCTGAATGATTGTTTTTGCTGGCTGTTTCATCATTATATTATCAGGTCTCATTAGAGGAGAAGCTAATGTATTAAAAAAACCCTTAAGCTGGATATTTACTCTTGTTGCATATACATACACACATATATATGCATATATATATATATATATATACGAGAAATATGATAATAAACTCAGGGTAAAATAATTAGATAAGAAATATATATGGTTTAATATGGGCTCAGTCTCATATTTTAATTGCAGTTTCCATGTTTTAGTTTTGGCCCTGAGGTCATATGTACTTCCCCCTCTCAGACCCCTTCCTTTCTCAATTGCAAGCAAGAATGGCATAAAATTTCTCTTGCTCCATGTTCAAGAAAAGATTTTAAGTGCACATAAATTAAGAGAAAAAATGTGTTAATGAGTTTCAGTCAATTCAGAAATGGTATACTTTCCAGTTTAGACAAGAATTGAGGTCTAGAAAAAAAGAGGATCCTGAATAAGGATGAAACCAAAAGGAGAAAGGTTAGAAAAACAGGAGGTTGGGAATTGGTGAAAGAATAACAATAGTGGCTATATATTCAACACTTGATGTGACAACCAGACGCTCTAAGGAAACCATCTCTTATACTATGAACAACCTCACAAGCAGGTATAATTACCTCCACTGATAGATGAGCAAACTGAAATCCAGAAAGGTTAAATGATCTATCCAAAGTCACTTGGGCAGGAAGCAGCACAGCCAGAATGCAAACTGAAGTCTGTCTGACTCCAAGGAAAGTCAACTCTTCATCACACAAACTATGTTGGGAATTTAAATTTCCAGGACATCAAAATTTTGCTAGCGGGCAGTTATCTTTCCCTTCAGTTGTACAAGAGAAAACAAAAACTAGGTATACGAACAGTTTATGTCCTTGATGGCTTCCCTAGTCACTTCCCTGGTGACTGAGATGGTAAAGAATCTGCCTGCACTGTAGTAGAGCAGGGTTCCATCCCTGCGTCGGGAAGATCCCGAGAAGGAAATGGCAACCTATTCCATGGTTCTTGCTTGGAGAATTCCATGGACAGAGGAGTCTGCTGAGCCATAGTTCATGGGGTAACAGACATGACTGAGTGACTAACACAACCAACAACATGTCCGTGATGAACAGCCCCCCACCCCACTTTATTTTCTCCTGTTATTCAAATGAATAAAACAGAGATTTAAGAAAGGAGTAAGGGTGAGAGGGACAGCGGTGAGGGGGAAGGAAAGCCATAGAATGTACTTTCTTAGTGTGAACTACCATCTGTTTGTCTGCATTCTTTTCTTTCTCCTGTTCCTCCCAGCAGTATGACTCAACTCGGACATAATCATACTGAACTGCCCTTCATAGTCCATGGAGAGAGAATTAGAAAAAAACATATAAATTTAACTCCCAAATACATACATTGTGCTTTACACGAGCCCCTTTTAAATTCTAAGAATTCCAATGACACACTGATCTACTTCTGTTTCTGGAGAGTTACAGACTTACCATGAAATTTTGAGGCTTCAGGATCATTCACATTGATAGCAATTAATTTCCAGTCTGTTTCACCCTGATCGATAAGAGCCAAAACTCCAAGGATCTTCACATGAACAACTTCTCCACGAGAAAGAACCTTTAAAGAGAAAAGAAATTCAGAATCTGCAAGGCTTTGGAGAAGTTTACTCATATTTTATAAAAATCCATATGAAAAATTAAAAGCACTACAGATTGAAACTTAATAAAGCTTTAATAATTAAAATTATTATAAACTCCATCATAAAGCCTTTTATGATATACTTTTCAGAACAGATATCTTAATCCCTTTTTAGAAACTGAAATTATGTATAGACCTTAAAATTTAATGTAGCAGGCCCAGAAACTCATACTAAGCAGGAAATAAAGCCACATACATCATGTTATAGTATAAATCCGGCTTCTGCCACTTAGGGATAAAAAGAGACATGAGAATTCTTTGAAACTGCTTAACAGTACCTTTTTTGCAAGCTATATTTATCAGTTACTAATGGAAAGTAAAATTTTACCATATCTGAATGCAGCCTTAAGATAATGAATGACAATCAAAGAATTATGAATATGTTAGAGATACAGACAAAGCAGATTTCACAAAATGTGTTAAAAAAGATTTTAAGAGAAATCAAGAAATAGCATGATGTTGAAGCAGATGTTCCTTGCGCTAAAGAAAGTTATTTCAGTGGTTCCTTTAAGTTGCCAACACCAAGTTTATATGCATGCATTCCTTCTATAGCCTTTTATTTTTAAAGGTTTATTCGGCTATAGAATTTCACTGTAAGCTGAAATCTGAACACATGCTTCAGAATAATTCCTTCAAGATTTAAAATGCAGCTTTACAACTGGAAATCAAGGTATGCAAATTAAAGCCACTGTTGTGTCTTGAAATGATTTGAGAGAAAAAAGCAGATCTTAAACCATAAAGTCATATACATCTTTTCCTGAACATTGGAAAATGAATCTAAAATCTTAATATAACCTGCATGAAGCTGAAATCAGTTTATCCAACAGATTAATGTGACTATATAAATTAAACTGAAATACCACTTTTAGGAGAACATACACAACTATATTGTCCAGATTCTCGCATGTTTAGGCTATATTAAGTTAACTAAGCACCGTATTAGACACTGTGTATACAAAAAGAAAGCACCTCCTTTCTTAAAGGTTTGCAATCGTGTTGGAGAGACTTACACATCTCGTGCCAGGAGGTCCTTTATAAAACAAAAATGTTCAAAGTTATCCCATAACCATCAAGGAAAGGTTACTACACTGGCTAACTCAGTGATAAACGAGATCACTGGTTCTCAACCAGAGGCAATTTTGCTCTCTAGAGGACATTTGGCAATGTCTGGGATACTTTTGGTTGTCACAGCTTGGTGGGTATTATTAGCATCTAGTGACAAGAGGCCAGGGATGCTGCCCAGGATAGTCTCCTATAATGGAAACATCCACCCAAACTGTCAACAGTGCCACAGCTGAGGAGCCTGCAGTAGACTCTGGGGGGCAGGGGTGTCTATCAGAATTACTGGAAACCAGAAAATTCTGAAAGAGACAGGCATACCAGACCACCTGACCTGCCTCTTGAGAAACCTGTATGCAGGTCAGGAAGCAACAGTTAGAACTGGACATGGAACAACAGACTGGTTCCAAATAGGAAAAGGAGTACATCAAGGCTGTATATTGTCATCCTGCTTATTTAACTTCTATGCAGAGTACATCATGAGAAACGCTGGGCTGGAAGAAGCACAAGCTGGAATCAAGATTGCCAGGAGAAATATCAATAACCTCAGATATGCAGATAACACCACACTTATGGCAGAAAGTGAAGAGGAACTAAAGAGCCTCTTGATGAAAGTGAAAGAGGAGAGCGAAAAAGTTGGCTTAAAGCTCAACATTCAGAAAACGAAGATCATGGATTCCGGTCCCATCACTTCATGGCAGATAGATGGGGAAACAGTGGAAACGGTGGCTGACTTTATTTTTCTGGGCTCCAAAATCACTGCAGATGGTGATTGCAGCAATGAACTTAAAAGACATTTACTCCTTGGAAGGAAAGTTATGACCAACCTAGACAGCATATTAAAAAGCAGATACTACTTTATCAACAAAGGTCCATCTAGTCAAGGCTATGGTTTTTCCAGTGGTCATGTACAGATGTGAGAGTTGGACTATAAAGAAAGCTGAGCACTGAAGAATTGATGCTTTTGAATTGTGGTGTTAGAGAAAGTCTTGAGAGTCCCTTGGACTGCAAGGAGATCCAACCAGTCCATCCTAAAGGAGACCAGTCCTGGGTGTTCATTGGAAGGACTGATGTTGAAGCTGAAACTCCAATACTTTGGCCACCTGATGTGAAGAGCTGATTCAGTGGAAAAGACCCTGATGCTGGGAAAGATTGAGGGCAGGAGGAGAAGGGGATGACAGAGGATGAGATGGTTGGATGGCATCATCAACTCGATGGACATGGATTTGGGTGGACTCCAGGAGTTGGTGATGGACAGGGAGGCCTGGAGTGCTGATGTTCATGGGGTCACAAAGAGTCAGACACGACTGAGCAACCAAAGTGAACTGATATAGTTTTTAAAGGCACATTCTAAATTGTTTTATATTTATTCATAAAAAACAATTTAGTTTGATATTTCATATAATATAACTTTGAGACTTTTATGGTTACAAGGACAAGCAGGAAGCATGTCTGGGCATTATCAAGTTTCATCAGAATGATAAATGCCCTTTGGTCTCACAAGCAACAGAAGGGGAGTAGACAAAACACAGTCTTGCTATATATAACACATTTAAAATCTGAAAAGAAAATTCTCTCAATCAAAACAAAAACTCAGGATAAGACGCTTAGTGACAAATGGTAAAAGTCTAATGAAGATCCACAATTCAATTCAACAAATTTTGCAGAACACGCAACATTAGACATCAAATGAATAATACTTCTCAAAGAACTTATCCTTAAAAATGTCTTTATCTGTGATTTTAAGTCTATTATCAACTTCCAGGACTCTGCTCCTTTTTCTTTGCACATTTACAAACGGTGTTAAAAGAGGCTTTCTTTCTATGATGTTCCTCACAGGTGCTTTAAGGACTAGCCCAGGCACAGCCAGGTGCAAGAAAAAGGTGCACAGCCTCAACACCAGGTCCTCCCTGATGGCTCAGAGGGTAAAGCATCTGCCTGCAGTGTAGGAGACCTGGGTTCGATTCCTGAATCAGGAAGATCTCCTGGAGAAGGGAATGGCAAACCACTCCAGTATTCTTGCCTGGAGAATCCCATGGACAGAGAAGCCTGGTGGGCTACAGTCCATGAGGTTGCAAAGACTTGGACATGACTGAAGCCACTTAGCACACACGCAGTCTCAACCAAGGTCCACTGTTTAGGTGGTAATCAAGCAATTCATGTGGGCTTCCCTGGTGGCTCAGAGGATAAAGCATCTGCCTGCAATGCAGGAGACCTGGGTTCGATCCCTGGGTTGGGAAGATCCTCTGGAGAAGGAAATGGCAACCCACTCCAGTATTCTTGCCTGGAGAATCCCATGGGCAGAGGAGCCTGGCCGGGGTCCACGGGGTCGCAAAGAGTCGGACATGACTGAGCGACTTCACTTTCTTTTCTTTCAAATATTATTTCAGGTCTCATTAACTAAAGAAATAAATTGCTTTGGATATAAGATGAGACCTATTTTCTCAGTTCCATTATAAAACTCTCCATCTACTCTGCAAGGAAATTAATGCACACAGCAGATACTGTTACTAATTCCTTGGGAATCATACAGTTGACCTTGTTTCAAAAATGAGTTTACATTCTGCAAGAAGAATACAGGCATGCCTCAAAATTTTACACAGAACTAGACTAGGGTTATCATAGACTGTTCTAGCCATTATACAAAAACATTTCAAAAGATAGGATTTTTAAGTCACAAGTATGCGGGAGTGAATTCTGGCTCCACCATTCTTAGAGGTGATTGAAGTTAATTACTTCACACAAGCCACACAGTACTTCAGGACTCGGTTTCTCAACAGTAAAGTGGAGATAATATCGCATGTTCTTTGATGTAAAGAAAAAGAGCAAAGGAAACAAAAGACACATGAACTATAACATAAGAGGTCTTCTACAGATGTTAATTTTCTCTCTGGGCTCTACACATATCTCCTCACACCTGTCAACTGCTAACTCCTGGGAATCTGGAATCAGCAGAATATGACAGTGACCCACAGTGAAACGTCTATGTGGATTTATATGAAGAATGAGGTAAAACTTCAACTGGACCCAATCAATATGAAAAACCATGGAAAGTAAAACTGCTTAAAACCTGTTATCCTGTGTATTAGGTACATACTGCAGTGTAACAAATTATTATAAATCTAAAGCCTTAAATAGTATAAATTCATTATCTCACAGTTTCCATATATCATGAGTCCAGGTACAACGTTGCTATATTCTCTGGTTATATGCATATGTATATGCATAGATACATATAGCATAATAATATATACATTGGACTGCAAGAAGATCAAGCCAGTCAATTCTAAAGGAAACCAACCCTGAATATTCACTGGAAGGACTGATGCTGAAGCTGAAGCTCCAGTACTTTGGCCACTGGATACAAAGAGCTGACTCACTGATGTTGGAAAAGATGGAAGGCAAAAGGAGAAGGGGGCCACAGAGGATGACAAGGTTAGATAGCATCACCAACTCAATAGACATGAATTTGGCAAACTCCAGGAGATACTGAAGGACAGGGAAGCCTGGAATGCGGTCATCTAACGGGGTTGCAAAGAGGCAGACACAACTTAGTGACTGAACAACAACAGCCCACATATTTTCCAGTAGTAAGGAACTAAACACCTACTATGTACCAAGTATTCTATGTAAAATACAAAGGCATGCTTTCAAGATGAACTATGTACACTTTTAAAAAATAACTTGCATTTAAGACCTGTAATTTTATTTTAGATATTTAATGACTTTGACAAGGTTTAAAAGCCTGTACCTCAAGTTTTTTTAGATCCCTTTGTTTAGTCAATAACTAATTAGTGATAATCAATTTATCAGTTATATAGATTTTCATGATTTTCAGTTACAATCTCATTAATTATAGGTTCACTGACAAATTTTTACATCAGCGAAAATAAGATATTTTCATTTAATCTTTTCAAACACTAAATATCTGCATAGGAATTTAAATTAACAACCTGCATCTTATACGAGCCAAGTGGCTCCAAGGATTATACCTTCAGAGTAACAGTTTTCTAGGAAACCCCCTACACTGTTGGTGGGAATGTAAATCGGTATAGCCACTACGGAGGTTTTGCAAAAAACTGAAAATAGAATTTCCATATAATCCAGCAATCCCAATCCTGGGCATATATCCAGACAAAGCTATAATTCAAAAAAAATACCTGCACCCCTATATTCATAGCAGCATTATTCACAACAGCCAGACATAGAAAACCTAAATGTCCACTGATGGATGAATGGATAAAGAAGATATGGTACATATATACAATGGAATATTACTCAGCCATAAAAAGAATGAAATAATGCCATCTGCAATAACATGGATGGACATAGAGATGATCATACTAAATAAAGTTAAGTCAGAAAGAGAAAGACAAATACCATACAATTTCTCCTATGTGTGCATGCATGCTAAGTCACTTCAGTTATGTCAAGCTCTTTGCAATCCCACTGACTATAGCCCACCAGGCTTCTCTGTCCACAGGATTCTCCAGGAGAGAATACTACAGTAGGCTGTCATGCCCTCCTCCAGGGGATCTTCCCTACCCAGGGATCAAACCCTAGTCTCCTGCAGAGGAATTCTGGGATCAACAGATGCAAATTATTATATATTCTATACAATGAATAAACAACAAGATGTCACTATATAGCACAAGAAACTATATTCAATATCGTGTGACGAACCATAAAGGAAAAAATATGAAAAAGAATGTGTGTGTGTGTGTGTACACACATATATAAAACTGAATCACTGTGCTCCAAGAGGAAATTAACACAATACTGTAAATCAACTACATCTCAATAAAATAAATTTTCAACAAAAGAAGAAGAGTTTTCTACTATATAACCTTTCTATCAATGTAATGTTACTTAATTTAGCGACTCTTCTTATCACAAAAGAAGACACAGGAAAATGACCAAAGTAATATAACAGACCATCAATTATAAGATAGAAGAGAGGAGGTACTCATTAAAATAGTTATATTCTTCCTTCTAATCTATGCATTTTACATATCCTTTACTATCCCACTGGAGAGAAAATGTCCAAAAAATTTTCTCAACTATAGCTTAGTCTGAACTAAAGCAAACAATCTGGCTATTTTTCTGCTGGAGAGACAGAAGACTTATAGAGTGACACACACAAATGAACTCTAGCCCCTGTCTGTCCTTATCTGGGTATAAAACTAGAAATGAAGATTGGATGCAGATCTCTTCTGCAGGAAAGGAGAAGGGGACAGGGGGGAGAAAGAGAAAAGGGAGGGAGAGGGCAGACAGAGAGTATAAGGAAGAAAAAAAGAAGTGGAAAAACAAGAAGAAAAAGTGAAAGAAGGCACAGAAAATCTAAGAAGCGGATGAAGAGGAGGAAATGGAGTAAGAAAGGAGAAAAAGGAAGAAGAGGAGAAAGAGGAAAGAAGAGAGTAACAAAGCATCACAGCACATAAACAAGCAACAAAGGATCAGAGGAAACTATTTACTAAAACAACAGTCTGGATGCCTAAAGGTGCTAATATGAACTTCCAGAGATAACTGACTTGATCTTGGCTGCTGCTGCTGCTGCTAAGTCACTTCAGTCGTGTCCAACTCTGTGCGACCCCATAGACAGCAGCCCACCAGGCTCCGCCGTCCCTGGGATTCTCCAGGCAAGAACACTGGAGTGGGTTGCCATTTCCTTCTCCAATGCATGAAAGTGAAAAGTGAGAGTGAAGTTGCTCAGTCGTGTCCGAATCTTCACGATCCCATGGACTGCAGCCCACCAGGCTCCTCTGTCCATGGGATTTTCCAGGCAAGAGTACTGGAGTGGGGTACAATTCAAGCAGTGACCACGCTCGGTATATCTTTCATTAGGCACATGTTCTGTGCCAGACCCTGAATTAAACACCGCAATGGTGGGTCTTCTCTTCCGAGAGCTCACAGCCATCTGAGAGGAGACAGTGAGGCTAACAACACAGACAGTTAGTACTAAGGAAGCACAGACCAAAGAGCTGGTATGTTAGTCTACGGCGGGTAAAGGGAGCCTTCCAGGAAGAAGTGATGCTAGAGCTGAGATCAAAGGATGAGCAGGGGGATGTGCAGTGAAAAGAAGCGGGAAGTAAGACAGAGTGAAGGAACAAGAGTGTTCCATTCTGCAGAGGGAACGATTTGTGTGAAGGCCTGTATTGAGTGAGGATAGACACGTTACGGGAATTAAAGTGCAGTATAGCTACAAGGCAGCGTGCAAAGAAGGAGCGGCGGGAGAGAAAGTCAGGAAGCAGGGGACAAGGCCTCAACAAGGACACAGCAGGAGAACAGTCTGCTATGAATAATGGTAGGGAAAATAAGACTCAGCAAGGAAACTGGGCCGTGGCAGGAATAATTCAAGTGCCATATAATTGAGGCCTAGACAAAGCGAGCTCCAGTGACAATGCAAAACGAAGAGATTTAAAGGCTGTTTAGGTCACAGAGTCAGTACTTCAAGACTAATGGGATGAAGAGAAGCAAAGGGTGAGCTGTAAGATTTCTCAGTTTCTGTCTCAAGAGTCTAGAGGCGAGGAGGGAAGGAAGACAGGTGTCCTTCACTGAGAGGAGTAACGCGGAGAGGAGGAAATGAGGAATTCCGTTTTGGACTCAAGTGTGAGATGCCCGGGAGAGAGTCAAGTGTAAATGCAGATAGCTGAGGATGTGGGTCTGAGTTGGAGACAGTAATGTGAGAGCAAAACCATAAATGGCTGGGACTGGATCACCAAGGGAGTCCTCACCTGAGAAAAAGAGCTGAACAATGGCTCGACTCTCAGGCTAAGCAACGCTTAAGGGGCAGGCAGAAGAAAGGCAGCCTACAAAGGAGACCAAGGAGGAATCAGAGGAGATTCCAGTCACTCTGATACAACTGAAGCCAAGCAAAGAGACTGATAGAAGAAGGAAGATGAGGTTAAGGCATAAAATTCCAAGGTAAAATTCAAGTTATACAAAACATATGAAATGGGCAGGTTGGATCTGGTTAAAAGAAAGCTACCAATGACCTTTGTGAGAGCCGTTTCATTGAAATAATGGGGGGATGAAAACAATTTTACACTGACTGAAGATTAAGTGGGAAGGAGGAGATAGAGATGAGTGTTTGCTCTTTTTACAAGTCTTCTTATGAAAGGGAATATGGAAGGAAGTCAATAAAGAAAAGTGAAAGTGAAAGTCACTTAGTTGTGTCCGACTCTTTGCGACCCCATGGACTGTATATGCCCTGAATTCTCCAGGCCAGAATACTGGAGTGGGTAGCCTTTCCCTTCTCCAGGGGATCTTCCCAACCCAGGGATTGAACCCAGGTCTCCCACATTGCAGGCGGATTCTTTACCACCTGAGCTATCAGGGAAGCCCCTAATAACACAAGGGCAGTTGTAAATACAGGACAGAGAAGAGTCAAGAAAACAGTGTCATTCAAATGGCAGGAAGGGACAGGATTGAGAACCCAGGGGAAGTCCTGGTCTCAGTAACAGAAGGAAGGGAAGGAGGAATATTTGCAGGCACATCTGTTAGAGAGCCTAAAGGGGAGAGTAAAGGGATGCTTATCTGTGGGTTTCTAGGAGCTCTGTAAAATTAAAGACAACATGCTCTGCTGAGAGTGAGAACCAAGTACAAGGAGTTTAACAGAGCACAATAAATACTGGCAATAAAGGCAGCAGAAAACAGGAGAAAGAATGTGAGTGAAGACACACAGAATCCTGCGGGTAGTAATAACCTATGAGAGTGGAAGTTTTGCTTGTCCCCAGTAACCTGGAAGCAGGCACAGAAAAAAAGCACCAGCTAGTTCTCATCAGTGTTGAACATCCTGCCCAGATAATGGGCAAGGACGACGAAGCAGGACTCAGCAAAGTCATTCTGTAAGAGGACAGACAGCAAATACTTGAGACTTCGCAGACTGTAGCGTCTCTTCCAACCTCCTCAACTGCAGTGGTGGTGCGAAAGCACGCAGACAATATGTAAATGAAAGGCCGGAGCTGTGTTCTTTATAAAAACTGGTGGCAAGCTGGATTTGACTAGCCATGGGCTAGGGTTTACCAACCCATAGTTTAAGAGAAGGAAATAAAGATACAAAAAAAGACTGGTGGCTTAGACGGTAAAGCGTCTGCCTGCAATGCGGGAGACCCGGGTTCAATCCCTGGGTGGGGAAGATCCCCTGGAGAAGGAAATGGCAATCCACTCCAGTACTCTTGCCTGGAAAATTCCATGGACTGAGGAGCCTGGTAGGCTACAGTCCATGGGGTTGCAAAGAGTCGGTCACGACTGAGCGACTTCACTTCACTTATGAGAGGGATAAACAGGCAAGAACTTTGAAGAGTTGAAGAATTGGTGCCTTCTGAAAAGAACTGAAATTTTACGGCATGACTAAAGTAGAACATATGTTAGAACAACACTCTGTGAAACAAACCTTTGAGCCTATTTCACAAACATCGATAGGATCATTATCTCCACAGCAGTCTGTGCTCTTATCTTTTCGATGGGGATCTTCCCAAGTCTAAAAAACAGAAGTAGGGGTGGAATACAGGTTAATACTCTCTACAATCTCTCCACATTATCATGAAGTTTTACAGACAGTCATAATCCAAGGGAAAAATTCTCAGAAATTAAATAGGCTCAGTGCCAACATGGCAGTACATTCTTAAGCATCATAATAATTGAAACAGATTTATACTATTTCCTCCCATCTGTCTCTCATTTGTCTGTATAATCACATCTGAAAGCGGGTGGCATTTCCAAACACACGCTTCTTCCAAGCTCAGCCCTGTCTAAATTCGCGCTCACTCTTCTTTGGAGCTCCAGTTCAGATGTTCCTGTTGCCGCTGCCCTTGTTTCTACAGAATGTCTGAATTGCTGTTTCCATTTTTGCTTTCTTTGACATGGTAACAGCACTGGGTCTTGCTTTCCAGGTTTGAAAATAAACCTCCTATACTTTGAATGACTTCTAATAGAACAAACCCAGTCTTCCCTTCATAAACTAAAGAACAAGAGCGTATCTACCAAAGGAAAGAAACATTCATTTTTGTCTCACTTCATTCCATTTAAAAGATCCTCCACCTTCTCATCAAATCTCAAGAATTTGACAAAAGCATGAAAAGATGTCAACTCTTTAGTTTTCTGAAGAAATTATACCTTGTTGCCTACAAACTATATACATGGGCATTTTTATAAATGAACAGCATAACAGAAATTTATTATCAAGTTTAAAGATCCCTTATGCACCATCCTTCCTCAAAACCCTCATAATTAGCTGATTCTGAATAGAACTGTAGGAGTTCCCTTAAATTAATCCTCTCAGATTTATAAGCTATGCAGAGAACATCATCTCAAGAATCTTATCTGGAATTTCAGATTATCTAAGCCTGGCTCCTCTAATTTTACACAGATAATTTAAAAGGAATGCTACTTAGAGCTAAACCCTATCAGTTCAGTTCAGTTCAGTCTTTCAGTTGTGTCCGACTCTCTGTGACCCCATGAATGGCAGTACACCGGGCCTCCCTGTCCATCACCAACCCCTGGAGTCTACTCAAACTCATGTCCATTGAGTCGATAATGCCATCCAGCCATCTCATCCTCTGTAGTCCCCTTCTCCTCCCACCCTATAGATAAACTCTAATGTTTTCTTTCTGATTCTAATTATAGCATATTCAGGAATAAGCTAACTTACTATACCAAAAAAAAAAAAAAAACAAAACCCACAGTAAATCTAACTACATTAAGTCTAATTACATTCACAGTAAGTCTAACTACATTTCATTACCCTCGAATACTAACATAATTAATATAAGAATAGTAAACACAATCGTTAACCTTACATATTGGTTACAGGTGAGAGCTAACCTAAGTGATACATACACACACAGACATACATGTATACCAGGAAGAGTGTGCCAACTCTTAACCCCATTGTACAGATAAGTGAACTGAAGCACAGAGTTTAAACTTGTCCACACTCAGATTCTAAATGGAGGCAACAGGATGAGAACACTTGCTATGAATCACTGGGTTACAAAGCCTAAATTTTAGTATGGTAACTGAATTGCAATTACTTTCAGATATAACTTTATTCATGATTCTCTTCCTTTAAACTCCTTCTCTTACTCTCAGAATCTCTTAAGTGTATTTTCCTACTGTTGCCCTTACTGCTTCTCATATTCTATTACCAGGCATCCACTCACTGAGTTAATATTTATTGATAATCTACTCTGGGCCACAAGTTAGGAACAGAAATGAAGAAGACATACTCAATACCCTAAAGAACACATGTTAAAAGCAGTGTAGCACCTGTCACAAATGCTACAAATTTAATCTTACGGTGCTGGAGAAACCATGAAGGAAGTGAAGTGAGAGTGGAGTTAGAAAACCCAGAGGCAGAATCAGAAAATATCTGGGAGGTTCTTCCTTTCTAAGGCAGGAATCCTTTCCTGAACCTTCCTTAACCTCATTCTCATTCTCAGAAGGGAGCAAATGTAATAAGCTAGAAGTCACTCTAGCCTGAAGGGCAATACCTAGATTCTAGTCCTATTTTAGCCACAAACTACCTAGGCCAAAACATTCAGACCTCAGTATCCTCACCTATAAAAAGAAGGTCTTCAATAAGACAACTGCTAGATACATCTCTGAACTCTATGATTGTTAGTGGTCATTCATAATCTGCATAAATACCACCAGTAACCAGGAAGCTCATAAACTAATGAAATAACCCACTGTGGTCAGAGTTAATTTTTCTACAAAAGTCCTTCTTCGTATTGACACAAAAACTGTCTTCATTCTTTTCAGAAACTCCGATTGCACTTTTTAGCTATCAATTTAGTTCTTCCTATTGAGGAAATAAATGCATACAGGCAAAATTCTTAACCTACAACAATGCTGTCAATTTTAGGGCCAGTTCTTCATGATCTTCCTCATCAGAAAAAATACCATACTGGTTCTCTCTCTTTCTATATCTTCAGGGCTTGGTTTTTTACTACAAAAAGAGAGTCATACTAAATGATTTCTAACTTACCTTGAAAATACAGTAGAATTTCAAACAATCATCAGAAGAAATCTTGACAAATTTAAAACTTTAATTACACCCTCTAGTGGAGTTTTAAGTGTCTAGGCTTAAAACTAGGCAGGGAAACTACTTGAAAAGCAGTCAAGCTAGCAAAGAAATATCCAGAAGATGAAATCCCTAATCTTAATATTTGTTTCACAAAACTGACAAAGGCTAGCATCCAGACTTTAGAAATAACTTCTACAACTAAGTAAGAAAAAGCAACACAATACAAAATGGGTCAAAGTCAGGAACAGGTGATTCTAAGAGGAAACATGAATGACTTATAAATATATGAAAAGATAACCAATCTGATCAGAGGAATACAAATTAAAACCAAAATGAGTCGCTATTTCAAAAACTTTAAAAATCTGATAACATTAAATACTCATAATTATGTAGAAGCCTGAAAGGCTATTACTGGTAGGAGTGCATGTTGTTACAACTTCTTTAGTAAACAATTTGGGAATACCTAGTAAAATAAACAGGTATGTAACTCAGAACTTAGCAATCTGACTCATAGGCATATACCTAGTAGTACATATATGTACATATTACATACACAGAAAAATTTTAGCACACGTTCATGAAAAGCTTAAAAAAAAGTTTAAAAATCTCTCAAGAGGAATACAAATAATATTAAACTAATACAAAGCATAGCTATAAAGCTATGAAAAAAACTCAATATACACAGATTACTGATCTAACCTAAAACAAATCTACTCATCCTCATGCAGGTATCTGAGACTGTTACCTTACAATCTTATAAATATTAACCAACACATCAGTAATCACCATGCTCTGGTGCTTCAGTCTCTCCAAAATATCACTGAATAGTACAGACCTGAGTATACAGACTTCTTGAGTACTACTTCCTGATCACTCAGAACGCCTATCTCCAAGTCAAGTAAGATCTGCTCAACCTCTACCTGTACTTCACCAGCTTCAATTTGGAGCAAAAGCTATTTCACTAGTAGCAGCTAATATCAGTGGCAACAGTGTCATCATTGAGATAATACCACCAAACACTCACTGACGGGTTAACCTTGTTTTTGGTCATCTCATGGAATTCCACAATAACCTTGTGGGGTAGATAGCAGGACAACACAGATGAACAAATAGGCCTGGTTACATTTAGTCACTGGTTCCAGGTTATAAAGCTAAGAAGTAGTACTAACTGAAACTTGAGGTCAATGAACCAAATTATAATCAAGTTTAAAATAATAACATAATGTTACTGTGAAGAAAGCTGAGCACCAAAGAATTGATGCTTTTGAACTGTGGTGTTGGAGAAGGCTCTTGAGAGTCTCTTGGACTGCAAGGAGATCCAACCAGTCCATTCTGAAGGAGATCAGCCCTGGGATTTCTTTGGAAGGAATGATGCTGAAGCTGAAACTCCAGTACTTTGGCCACCTCATGCAAAGAGTTGACTCACTGGAAAAGACTCTGATGCTGGGAGGGATTGGGGGCAGGAGGAGAAGGGGATGACAGAGGATGAGATGGCTGGATGGCATCACCGACTCGAAGGACTTGAGTTTGAGTGAACTCTGGGAGTTGGTGATGGACAGGGAGGCCTGGCGTGCTGCGATTCATGGGGTCGCAAAGAGTTGGACACGACTGAGTGACTGAACTGAACTGAACTGAACTGATACCAGTAAGACTGAAGAAATTTTGAAGTTAGTGATTCTAGTCCTTTAACATTATTCAGATGAGTCTTCTAAATACTTACACAGAAAGTTATAATACTTGAATAATATATGGGAAATATGAACAATTAGGGGAAGACAAACAAAGATGATTTTTGCCCAGTCCAAACTCAAACTTTGAGAAAGTCATCACTGCCAGTGCAGGAGAAGTTATTAGTAGGGTTACACAGTCTAGGCAGAGGAAGTTCTAAAATCATGACAGCACACTGACGACTAAATGGAGAGGCTTCTACTGAAGCAGTATTCTGCTGCTTAAATGTTCTTCCAAGCATGCTTGGCTTGCTAACTGCTCTGAACAAATTTCCCACTGTTACAAGATATATCACAAGAGAAGAGCAAAATCCAATTACCCACACATGCCTATGAACCATATGCAGTACACACCATGCATTTATGGATTCCCTTATCCCCCAAATATTTCCTGATCACCTACCTCGGTGCCAGACACTAAACAGGGCAGGTGAAAGACAACAGCAAACAAAATAAACAGAATCCCTGCCCTCACGAGACTACATTCTAACTAGAACACATTTACAATAAACTTAACAACTAAGTTATATATTGGAGAAGGAAATGGCAACCCACTCCAGTATTCTTGCCTGGAGAATCCCATGGACAGAGGAGCCTGGCAGGGTACATACAGTCCGTGAGGTCTCAAGAGTCAGACATGACTTAGCAACTAAACCACCACAAATTATATAGCATGTCAGAAGTTGACAGGTGTAACGGAAAAGGAAAAAAAAAGTAAGGAAGAACGATGGGAGTACATGGGGTAAAACAGTAAAGGATGTTAGAGGCAGACATCAGCAGGGAGGCAACTGATGAGCACAATGAAGGAAGGAGGGCGTGTGTACACTGGGAAAACATATCCCGAGCGGGGGACACAGGGAGTGTGAAAGCCTGAGGCAGCAGTATGCCTAGAGCCTCAGAGGAATCATGAGGAGGTCAGTGTTGGGGTTAGGGAGCAGGAGGAGGAGCAGAAGGAGAAGCTGGACATGAGATCAAAAACAGAAATGGGCCCAGGGGCTGGCTTTCAATTTAACAGGCTCACTCTGTCTTAACGTTGACAAGGAAGCAAAAAAAATATTGGGTACATTTGTTGTTATTTAGTCACTAAGTTGTGTATGACTCTTTTGTGACAGCCTACCAGGCTCCTCTGTCCATGAAATTTCCATGAAATTTCAGAAAGAATACTACAGTGGGTTTCCATTTCCTTCTCCAGGGGCCCTTTGCCACCCAGGGATCAAACCCGCATCTCCTGCATCGGCAGGTGAGTTCTTCACTGGTACATTACCTTGTCCATAAACAACTGGCTTGATTTCAACTTTATATAAACATGAATCAGTGTCGTTTTTTTTGCTTGGTGTTTAACTTCTGCGCAATCTATGGTACATTTTTCTGCTGAGGACTCTCACACACACACACCCACACACACCCACACACTCACCCACCTACCCCCCCCCCACACACACACACACATACCCACACACAAATAGCACCACCACCACCAACAATAACAACAACATCAGTTTAGGTTTAAAAAGAGAGTAAGATCTCTGGTTAAAAATGGCAGAGAGAATACAGGTCTATTTCCTCTTCCTCACTTCCATCCTATCCACAGTGGCCTCCCTTCTGCTACTCAGACACACAAGCCCTCCTTCCACCTCTAGACTTTTATACCTCATGTTTCTTGATGAGTTCCTCTAAATGGCCTGGGATGGCACGCACTTCCTAAGATGCCACCCTCTCACTTTCTCCTGGTCTCCTCTTAGAAAATAGCTCCTCACTGAGGTCTTCCTCCCAACTGCAACAATTCCAACACACCCTAGACCCATTTCCTGTTTGATTATTCCCCAACACACATCCCATACGTTCTTACTTTTTTGTGCATGTCTGTCTGTCTCTTAGAATAAAAGTTCCATAAGAATTTTTGTCACTGTTATCACTGCTCTACCTCCAGTACTTAAAACATGGTCTGGCAAACATCAGGTACTCAAAAAATGGGTCCTGAAGAAATGAGCAGCTCTGTGAAGGAAGAGCTGGTGTGAAAATGACAAGGGCAACTGGAGACGCTGAAGATGCTGCTGTGGTGGGAGGGAAATGAGGAGGGCAAAGGCCGCAGAACAAGGCTGGGAAGCAGGGCCAGACCATGAAGGGTTGAGGAGCTATGTTGGGAATGTTTCATTCTATCCTTTCAGCAATAGGAAGCCATTAAAAGGATCTCCTATGGACAAAAATGGTATTTTTGGATACTAGGTGGAGTATGAAATTTCATTAGGCAGTGGTGAATGCAGGGGACATTAAGAACCAAGATTAACAGTCTAATTTCTGCTCTAGCCGAAGAACTATTGCACCTTACAGACTAATATAATAGCATGTAAGAGCACCTTAAACGTTCAAATACATCCAGAGGAATTCAAAATACGTCAAGACTTTAAATAGATGAATTACAAAAGATGAGTTAATTAGAATCTATTATGCTCCACTGTAGCCACTAATTTAGCTGTTGATCATCCCAACTCCAGGAGACTATAAATGCTTTATTAAAAAAAAGACCATATAATAGTAAAAGTATCAGCGGTAACAACAATGTGATCACTATCCATTAGGCATTATTCTAACATGAACATGCAATAACTCATTTAACCTCAACAGGACCATGTACAGTATCTTATCATCTCTCTATTACAGATGAAGAAAGTGAGGTCTAGAAAAACAAAAGAACTTGGCCGAAGTCACATTACTAGTAGGTGGCAAGCTGGCTCTAAAATCAACATTCTTAGTCACTTATGCTGTGAAGTGAAAGTGAAGTCACTCAGTCGTGTCCGACTCTCTGTGACCCCATGGACTGTGGCCTACCAGGCTCCTCTGTCCATGGGATTTTCCAGGCAATAGTATTGGAGTGGATTGCCATTTCCTTCCCCAGGGGATCTTCCCGACCCAGGGATCGAACCCAGGTCTCCCTCATTGTAGACAGACGGTTTACCGTCTGAGCCACCAGGGAAGTCCTCACTTATGCTGTACTGATCTTATATTTATATCTCATTTTTCTTTGTCTACCCAACACCTAAATCCAGTCTAGCACATAAATCCTTAATAATGTTAGATGAGCTTTAGTCTATCCTCTGCTCACTCTACTTTTCCCTGAAGAAGGAGATGGTAACCCACACCAGTATTCTTTCCTGGGGAATCCCACGGACAGAGGAGTCTGGAGGGCTACAGTCTGTGGGGTCACAAAGAGTTAGACATGACTGATCAATTAAATAACAACTACTCTACTTTCCAAAGGTCTATTTTTGTCTTCCTTTAATTCAGTGGCTTGTTACGCCCTCTCCTCATCTCTCCATCTTCTGCAGACAGTATCCCCTAAGCTTAACAAAAAGGTTCTCACCCTTTCACTGCCAGGTCAAACAGAATGTCTACTTAGGCACCTGGGAAGCCAGAAATCCTGTGGTCTTAGTTTCAACAAACATCCTCATTCTTAGCACACCATTTTAGAAGTGCCTGTTTTAACCAAGAATGTATCCATGTGGGTGGTCTAAGTGCAATCAAAGGCAGTCTGACTCTTTAGAAAATAATTTTCTTTTTTCTTTTCCTGTAACTGTTTATTCTACATGGGCAGCTGGTTTTTTTTTTTTTTTTTTTTTGAGTTAGATAAAACAAGAACTCCTTTTCTCAGATATTTCCCAAACAGCATCTTGGAATTTCACACAAAATATTAAAATTAATAAACAAAATTAAAATAGAAAAACATCCAGATAGACAGATGCTCTAAAGGTTTTTATAAACATAAAGGCAGATGCTTCTCTACGTCTCCAAACCTAGACTTCTGATTCTGCATATTCTGAATTTTACTCACTAAATTATCTGGAAGGAGTTACCATTTCCTAGGAATGAGGAAACATGAGAAAAAAACAAAAAAGGAGAAAAAAAAGAAGAAAAGCAAATAGTAAGTGTTACTCTCTAATAGGAATGCTGCTTTACCATCACTTAGCCATTGTTTTCATTGCTTCCTACTGAAAAATCATAAATTCTTAATAGTATATAATTAAGTTGCCTTATTCAATTCACAATGAGTACTGAAAGAGGTAACAATTTAATAGGTTCATCTGTTAAAGTTTAAAAAATAAAATTCATGCTTCATGTATGAATGTATATAAGAGCATAACTTGTCATATCCAAAAAAATGACTACAGATGAAGGAGATAAAATATTTTCCACTGACTCTTAATAGCCAAGCCCAGAAAAAGAAATGTATTCAAAATGCCAAATATGGGTATTCTAAATATCTAATTCTGAGAATCTGAGTACAGACATACATACAGTTTGAAAAAAAATTTATTGATATGATAAAATTCCACATTAAAAAAATTTAAAATTTACAAATCTCTCACACTGACATGTCCTCAATTTAAATTCAAGTAGTTCACAGGATTTACAAGGCAATTTTTTCAAAAGACAGAGAAGTTTTACCATTATAACAAAAATGTTACCTGAGGGAGGGCACCATAATTCCATATATAACCTTTGTGAGGAAAGATATTTGCCACATAGCGAAGCTTGCCATCCTTTACATCTTGTTTAATGGGATTCAATGGTTCCTTCGTGGCAATCTAAGCAGATTGTGGGAGAAAAGGGGTGTGGGGCATAAGAAATGGTTAATCCTATATTCAAACAGGATTTTTAAATCTGCCATTATCAGACTAAATATTCGTATTCCAACTTATTGATCAAAGATAACTTTAAAAATAAGTTAAGCTGGTTCTTATTTCTAATTTACTGTTTTGTATTAAACTGGAAAGGAAACGTCAGATAATATATTTTGGCACTCTATTACTTATGAACTCATTATTTTTAACACAAATAATAAATATTATTGAAATGGCAAGAAGATAAGGATTAATCAATTTGCTTTTTTGTTACTACTTGGGTTTTCTACCATCAATCTTATAATAAATATTTTTCACTAAGTGATTTCATTTCAAAGTTCCCTTTCAATCAAACATATTCAAATTGCCATGCCAAAAAAACCCAAAAACTATCCTACAAAAGTAAGCAAAAAATAATTGAAGCCGTGTTTGAATGAATAAACACTGCTTAAACTAGGCAAGATCTCATAGGTTCTTGATCCTACACCCAAGTGAGGTAGAGAGTAGCCAAGAACAATAAAACATTGTACCAAAAGCAAGAAGAGCAAAAGAAGAATCTAACTACTTTTTCCTATTAAAATATTAACTAAAAAATCTACTATTTTATATTTAGAGAAATAATTCTCCAAATATAGAATCTGCAAACCATATACTGATAAAACTATCTTAACTTAAACATTTAAAATAATACCTACCTTCACATCCAAAGTTACAGAAGACTTAGATAACTAAACAAAGTACCATAAATTAAATTTCACTCAGAAATAGGGACCTTACTTAACTGAAGATGAAACAATAAAATTCTGAAAAGCAAAAGGGAAGTTCTTGATAGGTTCACACCTATCAAGAAAAATCAAGAAAAAATTATTAATTTAAAAAACTAACCAGGGGAGTAGCAGATGCTCTCAGAAAGTACTCAGAAATCAAGAGTTGGCCAGAAAAACACTTTTAACTCCTCGTAGAGTAAAATTTAATCTAAAAGAGAATTAAGTCCTTAGGAACCAAAATTGTCAGCCCCAAATATGCTGCAATTGTGTTTATGAACAAAATACATCTCAGAACCTATTTAAGAAAACCTAAAAGTATTTGCTATTTTCAGACACAAGAGTCAAGGAGAATTAAATAAATATGTGTATAACAAAAGAGAGAGGCAAAAAAGAATATATTCTCTTTAAAGTGTAAATTCAGCTTGGAATAATATTTTCTTTTTTTACAAGAATATTTTCCATTGTCCATTATAAAGAAACTTGTCAACCATCCCAAATTCAAAATATTATGACAAACAATTTGAAACAAAATTTTATATCATTATTAATTATTCCCTTTGATGCTAATAGGATATTTCATACCTCCATTTTAGCATTTGTCCACCGAGGTACTTCCACAACCATGTTAAACACATTCTGCAATTTAAAAAAACAACAAAGAAAACATTTTTTTTAATGTTGTCATCTTTTATTTTTTCACTTATCTCCTGCATGAGAATGTTTTATTTTTTTCCTATAAAAAATGTAAAAAGTCTGCATCATATGTCTACCTATGCCTTAAATTCCTACTGAAAAATTAGAAAAGAAGCTGGTTAAAATATAACAGAATTTAAGCCTAATTATGTTACTTGACCACTACTGCATGGTGTTAGAAGTTGCTACATTTCTGGAAATACCTTTTCGAGGTAGGGACAGAATCAGAATGGAGCCAAGAAACGTGTTTCAATTACTTTCCAACTAAAACAAAAGTGAGCGCTGAATGTCTCACTTTTCCAGTCTGCAAAGTAAGTCTGATAATCTCTGTCCTCATCCCACACAAGGTTGTGAAGATCAATTACGTGCTTTAAATGAAAATACACAGACAAGAAGTAAATATTTTTAAAATCATAAAAAATATTTAAATCCAAGTTTTTTTCTATCATAATGTAAAATTAAGGCCATCAGTATAAGTAGTTATAAAGCTTACAAAGAGTTACAAAGCTTAGCTTACTAAAATCTAGTGATCTTGGATTCCCTGAAGTTACAAAAGAACCACTGCTTCTTTTTACCATTTCTGAACTTGTAGAGTACTTAACAAAGGAAACTCTAGATCACTGGTGACTAAAAATAATTTTCTACAGTAATGGCCTTACAAAGAAAAAGCCTTAGGGATTCCCTGGTGGTTCAGTGGTAAAGAATTTGCCTGCCAATGCAAGAGACATGGATTTGATCCCTAGGCTGGGAAGATCTCATATACCGAGGAGCAAATAAGCCCATGCACCATCACGACTGAGCCCGGGTGCCACCACTACTGAGCCTGTGCTCTGGAGCCCAGGAACCGCAGCTACTGAAGCCCATGCTCCCTAAAGCCTGTGCCCCACAGCAAAAGGAGCCACTGCGATGAGAAGCCTGAGCACCTCAACAAAAGGAGCCCCCGCAATGAGAAGCCTGAGTACCTCAACTAGAGAGGAGGCCCTGCTCGCGGCAGCTAGAGAGAGCCCGAGCCAACAGCAGAAGGCCTAGCGCAGCCAAAAAACAAACAAACAAAGTTATTTCATAAAAAGAGAGGGAGAAAGTCTATGCTTAAAGTTGGCTTGCTTCCCATTCTGCTATCAGTAACTAACAACTTATCAAAGCAACGGTTTAAAACAGTCTTCATCCAAGTGTGCTCATGGACCAGGGCTAAGCTACAAGTTGACTGTTACCGGCTCCTTTAGAAACATTTATAACAATTTGACCAAGTAATGTCTATGACTGTCAAACCTATTAATAAGTATTTGGAATTTGAATTAAGTTTTTCTAATAGTTCATTTTGATTGTAATTTTTTCAAGTATCAATATCAGTTCACAAAAGATTAGAAATAAACCAAAAAACTCTTTTACCACAGATCATTTGAGAAGCAGTGATAAAATATAGTTATTCTCAACTATGCCACACAGTAAAATCACCTGGAGAGCTGGAATTGATTTTTTTGTTTTAAAGAGATTTCTAGAGCCCCCATCTCCTACATATTTGAATTCAGTGGTTCTATGGTGAAGCCAGGGCATTGCTTATTTTTAAAAGCTCTCTAAGCAATTTTAATATGCAGCCAGAGTTGAGAACCTCTGGTTTAAAGCACTGCTAAACAATATCTGGGGTTTTCTTAGTGAAACAGGAATGCTGTTAACTCAAAGAATGCCATTTACACAATTAAATATAAATCAAGCCACAGAAATAATGATGGTTTTTAAGCTCTTCTAGATGAGACGGAAGTTTACCACGACAAAACTGCATACTCATAATGAGATAAAGAACAAAGTTGAGAATGCACTCTCAACAACTGCTCCTGAGAAATGTGCCTCATATCTATCTCAGCAGCCTTATATACAGGCCTGCTGTTATGTTTCATTTTCTATGCTCTTTCATGAGGTACCCCAGCACCTGTTTAACTATGTCTGAAGTAGCTGTTAAAAAGAAAAACCTAAGTAAACGGCAGATGCTCAAATAATTTATTCATCCCTGAAAGTCTGGCTATAAGAGAAGAAATGCATGCAGATGAATACTCAGAGGTGACAGAGAAGACAAAGCTAGTGCCAATCCTTTTACAGAACGACACCTACCAAAGCCCCTCACAGAGACTTGAATTACGCCAAGAGAACAATAGATCAGGTTTGCATTTTAAGCCTGCAAACTACAGTCTTCCTTATCATTCGCTCCTGATCACTAGGAGTGTACTTCCAGTCTGCTTTTCTTCTCTCGGGCTAAAGTGCACATGACCTGTAATTTTTTAAAGCCAATGTTAGTCTGTTTATTCTAAGATTAATGTTAATTACAAACCAAAAGTGGCCTGCTGAAATTTATTAGAAAATCACAAAGACACAAGGGGACATGTTTCAAATTCGGAATGCTGGGTTAGGGACATTTACCTCTTCCTTCAGTTCTTTTTTCTATTTTTTTCCCTTCTATTTTTATTGCAGTAAAAAAAAAAAAAAAAAGGATGAAAAAGCAGTCAGTAGATTTTATATGTGTGTGCTCAGTGCTGTGTGACTCTGCAACACCATGGACTGTAGCCTGCTGGGCTCTTCTGTCCATGGGAATTCCCAGGCAAGAATACTGGAGTGGGTTGCCATTTCCTTCTCCAGGGGATCTTCTCAACCCCAGGAATGGAACCCTTGTCTCTTGCGTCTCCTGCATTGGCAGGCAGATTCTCTAACACTGCATTATCTATATTCTTGGGATGTAAAAAGAAAGGAAATAACCCTTCTATCCTCGTTCTAACTCTTAAAATATCAAATAAACTTGGATTTGACATTAAAGCAAAGGCAACAAATGCAAAAATAAACAAGAGGGAACGTACTCAAGTAAAAGCTCTGCACAGCAGAGATAACAATTAACAAAATGAAAAGGCAACCTATGGAAAGGAAGAAAACAGTTGCAAGTCATATATGTGTTAAAGGGTTAATAAGCAAAATACATAAAGAAATCAGGTAACTTAATAGTGAAAAACCAATCCATCCAAAAAAAAAAAAAAGGGCATAGGTCTTAAATACTTTTCCAAAGAAGACATACAGATGGCCAACATTACTAATCATCAAGGAAAAGAAAGCAAATCAAAGTCACAATAAGATTACCAGGCCATGTCCATTAGAATGATTATCATGAAAAAAATAACAGTACTGGCGAGGATGTAGAGAAAAGGAACCCTTGTGCACTGTTGGTAGAAATGTAAACTGGTGCAGCCACAATGGAAGGTAGTATGGAGGTTCCTCAAAAAGTTGAAAATAGAACTACCACATAATCCAGCAATCCCACTTTTGTATATATATCCCAAAAAAAAAAAGGAAAACAAGATACTGAGGAGATACTTATACTCCTACGCCCATTATAGCATTACTCACAATAGCCAAGACCCGGAAACAACCTCAGTGCCTGTCAACAAATGAATGAATACATTTTTTATATATACAAGGGAATAGTATCCAAGCATGAGAAAGGACATCTTGCCCTTGGTGACAGGATGGGTGAACCTGGAAGGCATTATGCTCCGTAAAAGAAGTCAGACATAAAAAGACAAATACCGCATGGCACCACTTACAGGTAGAATCTGAAAACTTTTAAAAAGCCAAATTCATAGAAAGAGAGTAGGAAAGTAGTTACTACAGCCTGACGGGTGGGGAAAATAGAAAAGAATTAAAAAAAAAAAATCTCAAATCAAAAATCAGGTAGTCACCAACACACAAACTATGTTCTAAAAATTAAATTTTAAGTTGGTTTCCCTGGTGGCTCAGACAGTAAAGAATCTGCCTGCAATGCGGGAGACCTGGGTCCGATACCTGGGCTGGGAAGATCCCTTGGAGGAGGGATGGTAACCCACTCCAGCATTCTTGCCTGGAGAATCCCATGGACAGAGGAGCCTCGCCGGCTACAGTCCACGGGGTCAGATAGATTCCGACACAACTGACTGACTAGGCACTACTACTATATATACTCAGTAAACATTTTTCCCACTGAAACAACTGTTTTCAGGTTAACACTCAAAGTCTCTAGGAACCTATAAAGACTTGAGCCCCTGAATGTCTATTTGTCCATTAAGTAGAGCAATGATTCTTAAACTTCAGAGTGTATAGGATGCCCTGGAACACTTGTTTTGGGCTTTCCAGGTGGCACAGTGGTAAAGAATCCACTAGCCAATGCAGGAGATGCAAGAGACAGAAGTTCGATTTCTAAGTCTGAAAGAGTGCCTGGAGAAAGAAATGGAAACCCACTCCAGTATTTTTGCCTCAGAAATCCCATGGACAGAGGAGCCTAGAGGGCTATAGTCCAGGGGTCACAGAGAGTCAGACACAACTGAGCGACTGAGCAGAGAACACCTGTTAGATGTGAAGACTGCCCAGCCCGCATGAACTTAGTAGATATGGGATGGACCAGGAATCTGAAATATTAACAAGTGCCCTAAGCAGTTCCAGTGCAGATGGTTTAGGACCATTGGGACAAACATGAGTTTAGTAAAATACAAGATGGAGGGGCAGGAAAAGCTGATAGGAATTAAACAGCCCCACAGCAATGCTTGGAGGCATTCAAAGGCTGGGGTCAAAAGTTTCAGCCAGACGAGACTAGAGGGCAATAAGGTTAGGAAGGGAAGAGAAGGCTAAGGAAGAGGCAGGGAATGTTTCCTGGAATCAGCAAGATAAAAAGGCATCAACAGAAAGAAACGGGAAGACAGACATCAGTCAAATGTTCTGGTCCTAAGTCAAAAACAATTAAGTTTGACAGTCATATATTTGAAAGATGGATTTAGAATGCATTTATTTTAGCAAATAGGTGGAATATAGCATATATTCCTGGATCCTAGAATAGTCAGAATCATAAATAGAAAGTAGCACAGGGGTTACCAAGGGCTACGTGGAGTGGAGAGCTATTGCTTACTGGGTCCAGAGCTTCAGTTTGAAAAAATGAAAAAGTTCTGGAGATGGATAGTGGTAATGGCTGTATAACATGGTAAAGAATTAAATGTCGCCGAACTGTACACTTAAAAAGTGTACAATAAGTAATACGGTAAATCTCATGTTATATATATTTTACCATAAGGGAATAAAGTAAAATGGTAATATCGTCCCTAGCTGCCTTAAAGAGAGACTAGAAGAAAAACATCAGGATGCTTTCATAAGTTCTGCAAGGGAAAATAATTCAGCATCACTTTACAAATGCAGACTACCATCAAGGTCTTTTAAAGACAATATAAGTGATACACACAAATAAAAACCTTTAGATATACCTCATATTCATCATTTCGTGCTCTTTTTGTAGGAATGCCATTTTCCTATAAAAGAAAAGATGGTTATTAGAGAAATGCAATACAAAAACACAGTGAGGTACCATCTCACACTGGTCAGAATGGCCATCATAAGAAAGCCTATAAATAATAAATGCTGGAGAGGGTGTGGAGAAAAGGGGTCCCTCTGACAGTACCGGTGGGAATGGGAACTGGTGCAGCTGTTCTGAACAACATGGAGATCCCTTAAAAGAGCTACCAGTGATCCAGGAATCCCATTCCTGGGCATATATTCCGGAAAGACACAAACTCTAATTTGAAAAGATACTTGGACCCCAGTGCTCACAGCAGCACTATTTATAATAGCCAAGACATGGAAGCAATCAACGTTCACTGACGGATGAATGGATAAAGAAGATTTTTTATATACATATAATAGAATATTAGTTATTAAAAAGAACGAAATAATGCCATTTGCAGCAACATGGATAGAAACAGAGATTAACATGCTAAGTGAAGTATGAGAGACAAAGACAAATATTATAAACTGTCATTTATATGTGAAATCTAAAAAAAAATACAGAAGAACTTATTTATAAAAACAGAAATAGTAATAGACTCACATAGAAAACAAACATGACTAACAAAGGGGAAGGCGGGGGGGATGAATTGGGAATTTGGGATTAATAGATACACACTACTGGATATAAAACAGATAAACAGCAAGGACCTACTTGCTGTATAGCACAGGGAACTATGTTCAATATCTTATAATAACCTATAATGGTAAAGAACCTGAAAGGAATATGTATACATATATATATACAAAACTGAATCACTTTGCTATATACCTGAATCACATAAATGAACTACACTTCAATTTTTAAAAGATGCTATTTTTAAATCTAATATTTCATGAACAAATACAGCTGTATTGACCGTACAGCAATAAAAATATGCCTATCATATAAACATTGCACCAGAGGTTTCCAGAAACCTGATTCAACAGAGAATCCACCAAATGCCCAGTGCAGTTTTCTCTCAGCATTTACACCCCCAGTGCATGAGCATCAAAGTGCTCCACAAAACAAATTATTAGAAAAGCTAAATCTCCTTCAAGTATATTTTCCCAGTTTTTACAAAATAAGCAAAGGCTCGGTTCAGTCTTTAAGGAAAGACTGGCAGTTTCCAGTAATCATGCTTAAAACAGTCATTTCATTGTTGAAATGAAACTCCAGGGAGTGTGCCTAACAAGCCATGAAAGTACTCAGCTGCGCCTCCTGCCTGTGATTTCCACCAAGGTGTGATTACCAAGTCTCCATCAAGCACTTTTAAATTAAAAGAGCATTGTGCGGCGGGTTGGGGAGAAAAATTACACCATTCACAAATGCTCACACGTTATATGTAACTTTTACACACCAAAACAGCTAATGAAGGAAACAAACAGAAAAACAATTATTCCAAGTCAGCCCTGATACGTAATTTCTTTTCCTAAAATACCACCACCCAAAGTATAAGGTGCAAGAGTTCTCTAATCATTCTGTCTGGGAACAAGGGAAGCCTGTTTACACAGCCACTGCGTGTACCAATCTCCACAGGCCCAGAATTCATTCGCACAACCTGTTACACTTTGTTCTGCCGTTATCAATTTTTCATAAGCCCAAAGCTCATGTTCCCCCAAATCCATCCTCCTAAGGCAGAGTATTATTACTCAGCGGGATGTAGAAAGCCCATTCTTTGTTCCTCTTACACCCCGACCTACTACACAGTTCCTCCATATAATACTGTTATCACTGCTACTGCTATGAGGCACAGAGACTCTGTCACAGTACACCACTCCCCGCTAAGCAGCACCTACTAGTCACTCTTCGCTACTCTCTGCTAGTTTTCTAGCACCTTACAGTATTTGATTGTCTTGTTTATTTTCAGGTTGTTAGTCTCCTCTGGCTGAGAAGGAACTATATTCACCTTATTCACCACTGCAACTCTAGTGCTCAGAATACTGTCTGACTCATAGTAACCATGCAATAACTGTTTACCGAATGAATAAATTAATTAACAAATAATGAAGGAACACACCCTCTGTAAGCCAAAATCAAAGAGAGTGGTTGGGAGATGTGAGATACCTAGGTTGGACGGCTCACTGGCCAAAACAAGACATGGACACACACACACACACACACACACACACACACACACACACACTCAGAGACACACACAGTACTGTAGAGTTCTTTATGTTCTCTCACCGGTTCCTTTCTCTCTCCAGATTACATGACTCCTTGTCCTGTAGCTGAATATTACTCAGAAGTAGTGAGATAGAAGGATTACACAAGAGCAGCTAAGATACAGACTTTGTAGAGGATGCTGCTGAACGTCCTCTTCCTTGGATGTCTCTGGGATAATTATTTATGGAAAATTTTATAGACATTATAGGAAATGACTATAGTTTTAAATGTGTTTGTAAATAATTGTTTAGAATAAAATACCTTTCCTTTTGCTTACTGGATCAAGTCACCATTGCCTATTGTCTTCTTGACTTTACACCTGCTATTATTTAAAATAAAACCTGAAGAAACGCTAAAAAAAAAAAAAAAAATTACAGTCTGTGGAGTTACAGCATCTATGTTCAAATCTCATCTCCACAACAGACTAGGTTTGTGACCATGGGCAAGGCACTTCACCTCATCAGCAAAATAAAAACGGTAGCAGTAGCCCTGGACATACTGAAATAATGCAAGTCAAGCTCTGAGCTCAGTGCCTGGCTAAGCACGAGGGGCACTCGGTAACTCTCAGCTCTCACTGCCCTCCATTATCATTGTTACGGACAGTCCAAGCCTGTGAAGACCTGGGAGGTAGCACTCATCCTATTCCCATGTGCCATAGCCTTACTGTGACACCTGAGAGTCGGCCCCTGAGGTAACCCTGGAAAGGTCAAACCAGACTTGCAGCTGCAGCAGCTTCCCACTTTTTCCCTGGCCTCTACGC
This sequence comes from Ovis canadensis, assembly GCF_042477335.2. Taxonomy (NCBI): domain Eukaryota; kingdom Metazoa; phylum Chordata; class Mammalia; order Artiodactyla; family Bovidae; genus Ovis; species Ovis canadensis. Next base: position 35,786,763 of record NC_091250.1, on the reverse strand, counting down.
CACACTGATCCCACCATGGTTCTGGAAAACCCAACCGCACTAACCAGCCCCACGGAATCTCATCCTGGAATGTAGTTCTGGTCACTGAAAAACGTGACAGTGAAATAAGCCAGTTAACTACTCGGATCTTACTGAAAGAACTGCCAAGGTTGTGGTGACTACTAACGTCCACTACCAATGATGCCATCTCGCCAATTAGTCAGGAGAGCCCTAGGAATGCTCCAAATTCTGAGCTCCTCTTAGCTCCATCTTCAGCAGATTTCCCTCCAACGTGACTTACATCCCTTCTACTCTCCCACCTCTCAAGTAATTCTAGGTTCTAAAAGAATAGCTATTCAAAGACTGCCATTTTTCCAACTGTATCTTTCTAGCATTGATCTCGTAGAGTGGTTAAAGAGCATGAACTCTGTGGTCAGAAATGCTAAATCAAATCCTTGTTCTGCCACTCACCAGCTATGTGACCTTAGACAAAGTGTCCAAGTCAAGGACGCTTCAGCTCCAGTGTCCTTGGAGATGATAATAGCAATTTATAAGGATTAAATAAAATGGCATATGTTGACATGGTGGCTAGCAAACAGAAGATAATCTGCAAATATTACTATCTTATTATTACTAATACCACTACTACTCTTATTAAAAATAAGCCTCTTGTTAACCTTCCAAATTCTTAACCTTAAATTTTTATTTGCTACCAAATTCTAAGCCTCATAGACTACTAACACTTCTTTCTTCCCAAGTCCTCCTGGAAGAAACCCTTTCTTATCCAAATTCTAATTAATGAAGAGGGCTTATAGTCCTGTTACAAAGATAATTGATGCTAATTGTCCTCTGCCCTTCTCTGCCACCAACCAAAACATTTCTTTTTGAAATGCTTCCAAAAAGCATCTTTTGGTGATACTAGAAGTATATATTTTCATGCCCCAAACAAGTTAAAACAATACCTCTTCAGAGTCCACCTTCAGAGGAATATCATGAAAGGGGGAAATGTAGTGACCAGCTACATTCTCTGCAAAGGAAAGCAAACAAAAACACAGAATTAAAGCAATGAACTAGCTTATTCTTTAGAGCAATCATACTCTTACCCACTTTTAAATTTTGAACAAGCTGTTAACGTTTTTTCAAAATTAACTTTAACTCCCAATTTAAGGTTTAATTCAACTTTTAAAACTTGCTCGTCTGATGACCAAAGAGAAAAATGATAGCCCTCCCTTATCTTTGGGGGATGCCTTCCAAGACCCCAGTGGATGCCTGAAAATGTTGATAGTAGCAAACCTCACATAGGTTTTGTTTTGTTTTGTTTTTCTATACACATCTACATATGATAAAGTTTAATTTACAAGTTAGGCACAGGAGAAGAATATTCAAATTGCCAGCATCATTATGCTTTGGAACCATTACTAAGTAAAATAAGGGTGACCTGAACACAAGCTCTGTCTGGGCAGTTGGTCTGACAACCAAGACATCTACCTACTAAGGATGAACAAAGGAATGACTCATGCCCAGGAGAGGGACAAAGCAGGACAGCAGCAGACTTCATCGTGCTGCTCAGAGCACAGTGCACGTAACTCAACACTCAATCCTGAAAAGCAAAACCACAAATAAGGGGGACTGCTGTACACACCAAGTCAACTATATCTGGGCTGTTGAAACCATTCACTTACCCCTGTGGCTTAAATTTCCAAAGTAAAAAGTCTAAATTAGACTACAACTCCAAATATGAAAAAAATCTTACTTTCAAAAAGAGGCTCATGTATAGGTGAACTGGGTTAAAACTGATGTCAATTTTCCCAAGAGAAACCTAACAACATAATTCCTCATTTCTACCGACAACCCACATGAAACAAAGGATTAAAAGTCCTACCAAAATAAAAGAAACAAGTCATTTGTTTCACTCAGTGGTAAGGATGCTAATATTAAGGTAAGCTTAAAACAAAAACAAACTTGAATAGCCGAAACTATTTCATCCTCATTGTGTACTGAAATATATATGTAAAATATCTTTAAAAGTACATGTTATTTAAATAAAATATGAATGTATACTTTTATTGGAATGTGTGTTTCCAAAAGCTGGGCTTAATATAGCCATAGGAAATTCTCACTTTGTAATTTCCAAAGTCAAGGTATGCACTACTTCTGGCCTGCTACTTCTTTGGTATAATTTTCAAATTTAGACTTTAAAAATATTTTAATAAATAAAGTGAGGACTGGCTAACACTCCAGTAGCAATGAGTATACAGAACACCCAAATCTTGGTTTCTAAATACCATTCTCCAGTGAAAAGAACTAGGGTTTCTTAGGGCTTATTCTACGCCTGGGGCAAAGAAAATACAAGATGAGCTTGGAATATCCTGGAGTACCAGAAAGTGACCAAGTGCTCAAAAAAAAAAAATTATGGGTATGTCAATGGAGAAGGAAATGGCAACCCGCTCCAGTATTCTTGTCTAGAGAATTCCATGGGCAAAGGAGCCTGGCAGGCTATAGTCCATGGGGTTGCAAAGAGTCAGACACGACTGAGCGACGATCACTCACTCACAGGCACGTCAAAGGGGAAAGGAGCCGACCTGAAAGAGCTCCCAAAGGCCAAAGCTGGAGCAAGTTGAGCAACAAGGTAAATAATGGTTACGGGCACGCCTTGGAGACACTCCGGGCTTGGTTCCAGACCACTGTTTGTAAGGCGAATATCGCACGCAGTGAGGAAAGTCACACAAACTTTTGGTTTCCTAATGTAGATAAAAGTTATGTTTACACTATATTTAGTCTATTAAGTGTGCAATAGCATTATATCTAAAAACGCAATTTATACATTTTAAAAAATACTTTATTGCTAAAAAAAAAGAAAATAGCTAACCATCACCTGAGCCTTCAATGAATCGTACTGGTAATGCCAAAGATCATAATCACATATCACCACAGCAAATATTATCATAATGGAAGTTTTAAATATTTCGAGAACTATCAAAATGTGACATAGAGACACCAAGTGAGTAAAAGCTTCTGTGAAACTGGCACTAACAGCCTTGCACGACACAGTCTGCCACAAAACTATTTGTAAAACGTTCAGTATCTTCAAAGTACAACCAAGTGAGGTATGCCTGTAATGCATTACAATCCAAAGGATACAATAAATATACATGATCCACAGTAATACAAATAAATGATTGTATAAATAAATAAAAATGACAGAAGAAACTAATCTTCCTTCAGAAAAATCCTAAACAATATATGTAGATGTTTTCCCCCCACAAAAAATAAAGCTTACCCTATTCCCCAAGTGTGGACTAGACTTAGAGACTTGCTTCCAAAGAACAGAGTGTGGAAGGGGAAAGACATTTCCGTGGAGAAACCGGACAATCAGTATCCTTAACCAAGCGATCAAGGTTAATACCACCAGCGGACAAGTCGTGTTCATAGCATGGATCCCCTGCCTGATATGCCGAGATAAAGGTACTTCACTTCTGCCATGTTCTTCCCCCAAACCCATAATTCCAGTCTCATCACGAAAAAGATATTGGACACACCCAAACTGAGGGACTTGCTACAAAATACCTAACCAATACTCTTCAGAAGTCTCAAGGTCATCAAGAAAGAAACTTACGAAAGGAATGACTGAGAAGTCGTCAGATCAGAGGAAACTAAGGAAATACAGTGTCTGAGAGGAATGTGGTGCCCTGAATTGGATCTTGGGACAGAAAAATGACATTAGTGGAAAAACCAGTGACACCCAAATAAAATGTGCAAATAGTTAATAATATGTATCAATGTCAGTTTCTTAGCTTTGACAAATGCACAGTGGTAATGAAAGATGTTAATGTTAGGGAACATGGTAAGATACACTGAAATTCTGTACAATTGCTGCAACCTTGTCCAATCTAAAATTATTCCAAAATAAAATTTAAACAAATGAACAAATACAAACAATGGCTTCAGCCCAATAAAATTAGAAATATATAACTTAACAATGGCCTACACTCCACCAAAATTTTATTTCCGCTTCTCATGCTCTGTGGGTTTTCCTTACCACTTATCACTAAATTTTCTGAAGAAAGAAGACCTTTTGTTGTTGTGTTTCTGTTTGTTCTATTAGGCTCTCTACTGGATCCTCAGAACCCAGAAAAGTTCCCAGCACTTAGTAGGCATTCAGTTAATACGTGCTGAGCAAATATCTCTATTACTACTTCATTTTTCTGTACAATTACTAATATAATTTACCCTTTCCCACCCCAGCAACAAAGTGACTTACGTATGACCCGAAGCACAAACTATGATAAAGAAAAAGCACACAAGTGGCAAAGGATATGAAACTCTCCCTGAACTGAACTGAAGATCTATAAAGCTCTTTTTCATCAGTTAAAAAGGATGCACCTTAAAAACAAACTTCTCTTTCACATACCACTTCAAATCTTAAATTCTCTGCCTGATTTTAAAGACATCTATGAGCAACACAAAGAACAGAAAACAATACCTATGGCTGATGCATATTGAGGTTTGACAGAAAACAACAAAATTCTATAAAGCAATTATCCTTCAATAAAATTTTTTTTAAAAAAGAACAGAAAACAAGATTATCAGTTTGCTGCAAGATTATTTACTTTTCTATAAATAACAAAGTTACTTAAGCGGGTCACATTTACATATTTTCTATTAAAACGAAATGTAGTGGTGGGGAATTGAACACAGTACAGCAACTTTGGAAAATAGTTTGACAGCTTCTTATAAACGTATGATCCAGAAATTCTACTATTAAGTACTTAACTAGGAAAAATGAAAACTTATGCTCAAACAAAAACTTCTCAGTGTATGTTTATACTGGCTTTACTCAATAATCACAAAAACTGGAGACAACTCAAATATCCAACTGGTAAACGGATAAACAAACTACTAAACCCACACAATGGCATTTTACTCAATAGTCCAGCAGCAGCAGCAGCCATTAGTCCATAATAAAAAATGAACTATTGATACACAAAAGAAAATGAAAAAAATCTATAATGCAATTGTGCTAAGTGAAAGAAGCTAGATTCAAACAACTCCACTAAGATAACATTCTGGAAAAGGCAAAACTATAGGGATAAAAACCAGACCAGAGGTTGCCAGAGGTTGAGGGGAGAGGGTGGAGTTGACTTAAAAGAGGAGCCGGGAGAAAATCTAGGGGGGTGATAGACTATTCTGTACCGTCACTGTGATGGTGTTTAAAAGAGTCTGTATCTCTACTAAAGCTCAGAACTCTTCACACAAAAAAGAAGGCAGTTTAGAAAACTCTAGTACTTTTAAGGTATAAATAGGAGCACTTACTGCAAACAACAATCACCCATCTGTGGTTCTTTTTTCTACTAAGTCATAAAGATAAGGTAGAATTCTGAACAAAAGAAAGATTAGCATATTACTAGGTTGCTATTGCAACCTATCACTGATGGAAATTAACAATCACCACAGCTCTAAGATTTCAGGAAGTTCTGCAAGCCAGGAAAGTTTGTTATTAAACTTAATGAAGTATAGGAAACTCGACAGAATAGCTGGGCTACCTGGAATTAAGACTAAACGATACCTCTAGCACACTGACTTGGTGTGAAGTTTCCCTAAAGCTCTTGTTAACTGGGGACAAGTCTCAACAAATATTAAGATGTAAGAGAAGCATGTGCTACTCAAGTATGAGGGAAAATAGGACTAGACTGTGATCATTAAAAGCTAAAGATCTGTGAGAAGTGTTCTTTGACATCTGTCACTTCAAACTGGGGTCTAAATATATTCAAACACTAAGGCAGTGCCAATACATACATTAAAATAATTTTCTAATTGCCATTCTGGAAGGCAAAAAGAATATAAAAGTAAATGAATGGTTTGACTCAGATAACCAAACCTACTAGAAGCCATTTGGGTCATGAAATAGTTTAAATAAAAACATAATAATAAAGAAAAAAAAAAAAGAAAAACGTCTGGGAAAATAAAATAGGGCCTTAGATCTCTTGATAATTATAATGCTTTGATGGGCAAAATACTAATAAATTTGTACAGGAGCAATGAATACAGAGGGCAAGAGTCTGCCTTGTAGTTGCTGAGTTTGATGAAGTCACTCGATTTCTCTGACACTTATTTTCTCAATTTCCTTTAATTAAGTAATATACAATTTAGTATGCAAAAGGCAATGTACTAGATGTCATAATACAAAAGTGCCAAAATGTGATCAATGCCTACAGCTAAGTTAGTGCGCACTACACACTATCAGGATCAGCATCATCCTATAAACTCAAAGACAAAGAAGTCCTCTTGGCACAATCAGAGAGCTAATCACTGACCTAACATACAAAGAAAGGATAAGAATCCATCGAAGTGTTCTAGAGTCAGTACTCTAAGTATGATACTAGGCTTCACTTAATCGCATTCAGTTCAGTTCAGTCGCTCAGTCGTGTCCAACTCTTGTGACGCCATGGACTGCAGAACACCAGGCTTCCCTGTCAATCACCAACTCCCAGAGTCTACTCAAACTCATGTCCATTGAGTCAGTGATGCCATCCTATCATTTCATCCTCTGTTGTCCCCTTCTTCTCCAGCCTTCAATCTCTCAATCATCAAGGTCTTTTCAATCAAGTCAGTTCTTCACATCAGGTGGCCAAAGTACTGGAGTTTCAGCTTCAGCATCAGCCCTTCCAATGAACATTGAGGACTGATTTCCTTTAGGATAGACTGGTTGGATCTCCTTGCAGTCCAAGGGACTCTTCAAGAGTCTTCTCCAACACCAAATTCAACAGCATCAATTCTTCTGCACTCAGCTTTCTTTAAAGTCCAACTCTCACATCCATACATGACTACTGGAAAAACCAGTAGCTTTGACTAGATGGACCTTTGTTGGCAAACTAATGCCTCTGCTTTTTAATATGCTGTCTAGGTTGGTCATTGCTTTTCTTCCAAGGAGCAAGCATCTTAATTTCATGGCTGCAGTCACCATCTGCAGTGACTCTGGAGCCCAAGAAAATAAAGTCTCACTGTTTCCATTTTCCCCCATCTCTTTGCCATGAAGTGATGCAACTGGAGGCCATGATCTTAGATTTCTGAATGTTGAGTTCTAAGCAACATTAAATGCATTAAGATTCTTAAACGCATTAAGATTCTCTAAAGGTGGGTTTAAAGATAGGTTCTGGTACCCCGTTTTTCAAAAGTTTGGTTTAAGCCACTTCACTTTTATAAAAGACCTATATTAGTGCCTGTTTTTGCTAACAACAACAACAAAAATCCAAAGAGGATTTTAACTTTTACGAAAAAAAAAAAGAAATGAAAGCAGCATTCAGTGTGTTTTCAGCAGCTGTTAATGGAGGCATCAAGCAGCCCTGAGCAGTGAGAGTGTGGCCAGGCAAGCTCCTTTCCTGGGAACTAACTCAGCATCCCAGCAGCAAGTTGCCAGAGCTCTCAACTACGTCCGTGAGCCCCTGTGCTTTCTCTCCATTTATCTTGTGCATTCGTTAGCAAGAGGTCTCCTAAGGTATTGCTTCTTTAAAACATTTCAGCTGATGGATAATTTCATAGGACCACTCCACTTCTAGATAGAGAAACCTGTGCTATCTATCCTGCTGCTGCTGCTAAGTCACTTCACTTGTGTCCAACTCTGTGCGACCCCATAGATGGCAGCCCACCAGGCTCCCCCGTCCCTGGGATTCTCCAGGCAAGAATACTGGAGTGGGTTGCCATTTCCTCCTCCAATGAATGCATGCATGCTAAGTCACTTCAGTCATGTCCGACTCCTAGCGACCCCATGGACTGCAGCCTACCAGACTCCTCCATCCATGGGATTTTCCAGGCAAGAGTACTGGAGTGGGGTGCCATTGCCTTCTCTCTGATCCTGTCTAAAATGAATGGGGTAATCCATACTATACCTATGAGCCATGGACAGACTTGGTACAAGCAGCAAGCACTGTGGCAGCGTACGCCACCTTTTAAAGACAGAACTGAAGCACACATCAGAAACAGCCCTTTCTTAGAGCCTGAGAATAAAGCAGTGATAATCTTGGGGGCACGAGGAGAAGGGGACGACAGAGGATGAGATGGCTGGATGGCATCACTGACTCAATGGACGTGAGTCTGAGTGAGCTCCGGGAGTTGGTGATAGACGGGGAGGCCTGGCGTGCTGCAATTCATGGGGTCACAAAAAGTCGGACAGGACTGAGTGACTGAACTGAACTGAATCTTAGGTTAGAACTTCATTATCTACAGCTCAGACTGGTTGTTTCTTTAGAATTATAACCAAGTTGTTGCCAATTTACTTCTTCAGATACTGTAATATATTCATATAGTTTTTAATTTATAATATTAGAATATTATCTACAGATTTCAGCTCTAAAAGGTAAGATTAGTTCATCTGACTGCAATCTAATCCCTTTAAATTCTCTATTGGCCAATACTTTACAGCTTTACTCCTTGCTTCATCAAGACATAAACAGTATTTCTCGACTCAACTAACAGGCTTTTTCCCTTTCTTCATTCTTTTTCCTAATTTTTTATCTTCTGCACTTACATTTTTTCACTTCAAAGCTGATAAAATGTTCTATAATCCTATTGAGTTTTCCATGCTTTTCCTGTTAGTGTATTTCCTAAAGATCAGAAAAGCCTCGATTGCTTGTTAAGCAGATCTCATACCTAGTTAATCAGAATCATAAGGAGAGAAATCTGGGTATTTAAATTATTAGTAAGCATACGAGTCAGGCAAGTTTAAGAAGCATTGCTAGATGTTGATTTTTGGCCAAGTAGAATCTTAACAGATAATTTCCTTTTCTGTTCAACTTCTATTTTGAGTTGTGTTTCTAATTTTCTTCCTTCCTTAGCCAGTCATAATCATACCTATCAATTATTCAAATGTCTCACAGCTTCCACAGAAATGATGGAATTCTCTAACCAAATAGCTCCCTTTGGAAATCATACTTTCTGCTGCAATCTGGACTGGATGCTTTCTTGGCACCTTGAGACTCTGCTTTGTTGGTTTCCAGCTTAGATCTGTTTTCTGGATTCCATGCCTTCAGCTTTGTTTGTTTTACCTGTTTTTGCAAGAGCATATTCCTAACTTGTGTAGTGTAAGAGAGGAGGCATGGGAGGTAAGTCTCCAAAGTCCTTAAATGCCTGAAATGTCTTGATTCAGCCTACACCCTGGATTAATGGTTGCCAGGCTAAATTCTAGAAGGAAAATGATCTCAGAATTTTGGAAGCGTTACTCCAGTCTGGGTTTAAGGGCTGCTCGTAGTCAGGTACTAGTTTGTTCTCGGTGCTCTGCAGGTGGCCTGTTCTCCCCACTTCCCCTCCTCCCAACCCCAGGGACTCTCAGGGTCTTTATAAAAGCCTCTGTTTTCTGAGTTTTCACAGTAAAGAGTCAGGGACTCAGAGCACTTGGGTACTTAAATTCTTAGATCTCTTTCACTATTCCTTTGAAAATTCTTCACTTTGTCTGTCGTTTCCTTCTGGAACTCATAGTATCCAAATCTTAAGACTTCCTAGAGTAAATCTCTATGTCTCTTCTACCTTTTTTTTTTTTTTTCTTCCTGCTGTCTCTTTGACATTTGTTCTACTTTCTGGTAGATTTCTTTACCTTATGTTCTAACTTCTCTGTATCAGCTTTCTAGGACTGCTGTAACAAATTATCACACACTTGATGGCTTAAAATAACAGAACACCAATTTACCCACTACCCCTTCTATGGACTTTTGTGTCTTAATCAGATTTTAATCTCCAAAAGCTCTTATTCTTTGACTGCCTTTTCTTCATAGCCTCCTCTTCCTTCTTAATGGGTGCAATCGCTTCTGAAATCTCAGTGGATATCTGTGTGACTCTGAAAAATTCTAGTTCTCTTTTCTTTCTCCCATTTAGTTTACAAGGTTTTCTTAAAATCATTCATTCAGTAAATACTTACTGAACACATACAGTATACTAAGCACTGTTTTAGGTACTAGATATTCAAATTCCTTGCTTTTGTGGAGTTTATATTGTGGTCAGGGGTTGGTGCATAGAAGCAATGAATATACTTTTAACTTGATCAGGTACAGGGCAAGAAAAGAATAGCGGAAGGAGATAATATTTTATATGGAAATGCCAGGGCAGCGGAATGAAGCGAGGAAGAGGTTCAAGCAGACGTCTAAGGAGGAACGCTGCATATGCGGAGCAAGTGCAGAGGTGCGGAAGCGAGAAAACGCAGGGCAGCTGGAGAGACCAGGAGGCCAGGATGGCTGGAGCATGATGACCAGAAGGAAGAGAGGCAAGCAAAGCCTTCAGTGACGAAGCCCAGGATCCGGTCACACAGGACCTTGCAACAGTAAGAGCAGAACCTGGCATGATCAGACTTACATCCCATGACTTCTGGTGGAAAGCAGGCTTCAGAGGACAGTGGTGGAGCAGGGTGAAGAACCAGGAGGCCCCTGCTATCGGTCAAGTGAAAGATGTTGGTGACGTGGATACAGGAGCACGGGTGGGAGCGGAGACAGGTAACTGTCTTCTGGATACATTTCAAAAGCTGGAATGAAGGGACAGACTAGTAACTAGATATAGGGTAAGAGTGGCCAAAACAATGTTTCCCAGGTGTGAAGGCAGAAATAGTTGGGTAGGGGTGGGGGACACATTAACTTCAGGTTAACTTCTCGGACATTTCAGTAGAAATACACAGTACATTTACCGCATGCGTAAATCTTGAGCTCAGGAAGAGACTAGGGCTAACATTACAAATCTGGGAGGCAGGGATCATCTACAGCAGAAGCAGCAACAGAAACTCTGGCCCACAGGCCAAATCCAGCACAAGGGCTGTCCTTACTTTTATAAACAGCCTTTTGCTGGAACACAGCCATACCCATACCTTTACTCGCTGGTTGCTTTTGCCCCACAACACAGAGTTAAGTAGTTTGTGAGGGACCACCAGTCTTGCAAAACCCAAACTATTTACTATTTGGCCCTTTTCAGAAAGGGCTTGCCAACCCGTGCTCTAGAGAGAGAAAAGATAGATACATGTGCAAAGTACTGAGTCCTGGGCCATGTCAAAGGTCAGAGTTCAGATCAGAGAATCCAGCAAAGGGAACTGCTGATGGAGAAGCTATCAAAAGAAGATAAAAGAAAGTGTTGTCCCAGGAGGGGAAAAAAAATTTTTCAAGGCAGAAAGAGGGTTAGACTGTGAAAATACTGTTGAGAATTCACCTGGGAGGAGAATTTTCAGTTGATTATTAAATTTGCCACATGAAGGTCACCTTTCGACAAAGCAGTTTGGTAGATAACAGTAGCAGTGAGGAAAACCTGTCTGAAGGTGACCCCTGACAAGCTGGTCTATAGTTAAGAATAAAAGACTAGGAAAGGCTGGGGTGTGTGGGAGAGGCTGGGCAAAGGGCCAGCTTCCTGCGAAGATGTGTGCTTAAGAAGCCAGCTGTGATAATGGCACATCCCTGAGTCAGAGGGACAGCAACGCCATCAGGCTGTCCTGCCGATCTCCAAACACGTCCTTCAGCTTCTGGGGAAGGAACCAGTCCATGGCCTAAGCCCCGGGCCTGCACAGGAAACACCCATGTGCCTGCCACTCCATAATACAACTTAAACGGCTCCTCCTGTGTCAAGCTTCACGTCTCTCTCTCTCACCCTCTCTCCCATATATCAACATGTCCTCAGACCCTGAGGTTCTGCAAAGCAGCTCAGCTTCCTCTGAAACTACAGACCCTCAGCACACAGACTTAAGTTGGGACTTCCTCTGTGCCTCTTCACCAATAACCACACCTCCATGTGCTTTTCTTCCTTTATAAATATTCTGAAATCACCAGCTCTAATGGCTCCTTCTTATCTGTCGTTTCAGGGTTATCTTTTTTTATGTGCCTACTATCATTTTTGGATATTTATGAGGAGAGAGGAAAAAAAATGGGAGTCACCCCCACCACCTTACTGTGGTATTTCACTTTGTCAAAAATCAGACTACATACCTACTAGGCATTAGCTAACAAATTCTATCAGGCCCATCAACATATGTTCAGTTCAGTTCAGTTTAGTAGCGCAGTCGTGTCTGACTCTTTGTGACCCCATGAATCGCAGCACGCCAGGCCTTCCTGTCCGTCACCAACTCCTGGAGGTCACTCAAACACATGTCCATCGAGTCGGTGATGCCGACCATCTCAAGCTCTGTCGTCCCCTTCTCCTCCTGCCCCCAATCCTTCCCAGCATCAGGGTATTTTCCAATGAGTCAACTCTTTGCATCAGGTGGCCAAAGTATTGGAGTTTCAGCTTCAACATCAGTCCTTCCAATGAACACTCAGAACTGATCTCCTTTGGGATGGGCTGGCTGGATCTCCTTGCAGTCCCAGGGACTCTCGAGAGTCTTCTCCAACACCACAGTACAAAAGCATCAATTCTTCGGCGCTCAGCTTTCTTCACAGTCCAACTCTCACATCCATACATGACTACTGGAAATATATTAGATGTTGCCAAACAATGTCAAAATTTTACCTTCAGCTGGACTGAAATGAGATTTCATTCTATCATTTTGTAAGTTATCTACATGTTTTTCTCTTAGAATAGCAAGTTGTTTCAGAATGAAAGTTCACTTAAATCACCAAGTGAGAAAACCAAATGGACTGCAAAACCTGTATCTGATTATATGCATGATATACATCAAATAGCTACATGTAGGCCAAGTACCAACATACTATCACATGTGATTACTAAAACCATTTATAGACATTCTTACTGGAAGCTGTAGCCGTGACAAAAACCAAATAAATACAGTTAATGTTTCTCTATCCACAAAACAACCATTATGTTCTATTATGTCAATTCAAGTTCTATGATAGGCAAAATTTAAAAAAAAAAAGGTCATAAGAACTCGTATATTTAAGGCTCAAAACACACCTTTTGTGTAGTGCTCACTGTAACTTTTATTCAGTCCAGATGTGTGGTACATTCAATGGCAGATTGCTCCTACTATTCAAATGATGTACTTAAAGAAAACATACAATAATTTCAACATAAACATATGCTTACTATAAATGATAAAACAAATTTATTGTTTAAAAATTGCATGATTCATTCTCATGCTAAATAAAAGCAACTGGAATTATCTATGGCATTACTTCTCTAAGTGAACCAGTCACCTATCCCACAGTAACAAAAATCCAAATTATGAAAAGCATAGTTTCTTCTCATCCTTTCAGAAAACTTAAAAAATTTTAAATAATGAATTATATGTTATGAATGAAAGAAACACATGCAGACTACCAAATGAATACTGGCATACAACGTTATGTCTCTAGTCCTATATGAACGAGTGTTACTTCATTATGATTTCACAACTAATTCAAAAGATTGCAGGTCATCAGTACCCATTAAAACTTCTGAGACTTGGAATTAATAAATTGGGACACAGTCAAAGTATCCAATTCTATCCATATCCCACCGTTCTCATCCTTTATAAAATCTAACAAGAATTTTGGTCTAGTGTCTTAAAGTCAAAAGGGAAAAAGAAATAATACATATTAAACATTAACCATGTACCACGCATGAGACACTAATAATCTTTACAAATATGGTATCGTTTAGCTGCCACAGCAATTCTATAAAATCATCAGTGCTATTCCCATTTTACAGACGGAGAAACTGAGCTAAAGGAAATCAAGTGCTGCCCAAGGTAGTCAAGCCAAGCCTACAACCTATTTTTCTTTTCCATTTTAAAAAAATTTTAATTAGAGGATAATTATTTTATAATATTGTGATGGCTTCTGCCATAAATCAACATAAACTGGCCACAGGTATACATACTTCCCCTCCCCCTTGAACCTCCCTCCTGTCTCCCTCCCCATCCCACCCCTCTATAACCCAAGTCTTTTGACTATTAATCTAGAACTCAGTGCTTCCCAAATAGAATTCTATGAAACTCCACAGTTACTAAAATGTCAACAAATGTTCTGAGAAACAGGGGCTTTGGGATTCAAAAGTTTGGGACAAGTTACGTTACATAAAAATTTCCAAGAACTTTAATATGCACACGGTCACTCCCCAACATAATAAAATGGGAAGCGGTTTGCTAATTTAATAAACCATGAAGCTCTTCCTTTAAAGAAAATCTAGTAACACACCATGGGATGCTTGTGCTCAACTAAGCAGTTTGGAAAATGACTGATTCCGATCTCCTCTTTCCATGGTTCAATAAAATGAAGTAGTGAGAGGTTCAATTACTCACACAAGACCCCACAAAAAGTAAATTACAGGGCCAAGAGGCCTCATGATTACCACCAGGATGCTCTTCCCCATCACCTTGTCTCACTTCAATACTATTCCTACAAGGCTTAACACCAATTAAAAGGGAAAAACCAAGTACTGCATCTATCATTTATTCTAATTCTTCCGAATGGTGGTAAAGAGAACCATTTACAGAAATGAAATTCAAAAAAGCCAACCTCCCAACTTCACTAGTATTACAGAGGCTTGGGAAATATTTGGAAATGTGGGAAATGATTTCACTGCTAAACAATACTAAACAACATTTTTCAAAAAAAGTGGTATACTGATGCTCTTCTTTGAAGGGAGAGAACTGCACCATATTACTGCTCATGGATACTGCCAGAGTACAAATATCCAATTTATTTATCTTTATAAAGAGTAAATTGCTCAGTTTCCCGCATATCCCCTAACACCGAAGGGGCTTCATTTCACTTTGTCCTACCCCTTCCAGCAAACTGTAAACTGTCCTGGGTCAACGACGCCATCTGGCGTTTAATTGAGGAATTGTTCAACCCAACAATCCTCGATGGCTATCTCACCACCTGGCCTCTCTTCCAAAGTACTTTACTTCCTTCTAATTTTTGCCCATCAACCTCAGTAAAATCGTTTTTCTTCTTTTCTGTCAGTTATTTCAACTGAATGAGACATAAATATAATATTTTATATTTACATAAAATATATTTTATTTGTGGCATTCCAGCTATAGAAAAGTCATGAGTCTGAAACACAAAGCACTTAAAAAAAAACCACACCACAGCAAGAGGTCAATATAGCCTCAGAAATGCCTAACAAATAATGTTAGGAGTATCTCTTAGTCATCCCCTCCAGGGAATACCGGCACTAAGGAGGGCCTTGAAGAGCACTGGGAGGTCAACTGCTTTCTTTCACAGCTACAGACACTGGTCATGTAGGAGATGACGCCACCGCCTGCCAACAGCACATGGCGAGTTATTGTAGAGCCAGAATCAGGGCTTAGGGCTCTCCATTCCAAAGTCCATGCTCAGCAGGCTACACCGCATGCTCCAGGATCCTCAAGGCTGTTTTTTTCTCAGCCAACATTCAAATAAAATATTTTTTAGTGTTTTCATATTTTCCTTAACTAATTATATTGACATTATGACTCTCTTGGGCCCATAACTAAAATTTTCTCAGTGCCACATCTAACAGGTCCAGCACACACTCCATAATTTATTACTGTATTTATAACAAATCTAAAATACTTTCACCATTTTAGGAGTTAGACAGCTTCTATCTACTTGGAAATCTGCCAATCTGTAACACTGTTACTATGGAAAGCTATTCCTCAAACCATCATGTTGTAACGTTCTGCAACAATCCATCAGAAATTTGGGTTTTCCTGTTAATGGTTCCTCTCTACTTCATTGCTGCTGCTGCTAAGTCGCTTCAGTCCTGTCCAACTTTGTGCGACCACATAGATGGCAGCCCACCAGGCTCCTCTGTAAACAGGATTCTCCAGGCAAGAACACTGGAGTGGGTTGCCATTTCCTTCTCCAGTGCATGAAAGTGAAAAGTGAAAGTGAAGTTGCTCAGTCATGTCCGACTCTGTGCGACCCCATGGACTGTAGCCTACCAGGCTCCTCCGCCCATGGGATTTTCCAGGTGAGAGTACTGGAGTGGGGTGCCATTGCCTTCTCCGCTCTACTTCATTAGCCTTGACCAAATAAGGATGGAAAAGAATATGGAGAAAAGTTTAAAGAAAACGGGAATTTTAGTATCAGCTGCCTTATGACCACATGCCTGTGTGCTCAGGTGCTCAGTTGCTCAGTCGTGTCCGACTCCTTGTGATTCCATAGACTGTAGTTCACCAGGCTCCTCTGTCCATGGGATTCTCCAGGTAAGAACACTGGAGTGGGTTGCCATTTCCTGCTCCAGGGCATCCTCCAACCCAAAGACAGTAACCACAAAACTATGCAAATTGAGTCTTCTCTCCTATAAAATACACCTCCACCCTAGGCTCAAGTAGGAAACGTGTAAACATTTTGTAAATTACAGGTATCAAAAATGATCACAAGTATTAACAACATAACTTATATTCTAGATGCTGTGACTAATACACTATGCCATGTAATTCTTACAGCCCTACTTTACATATGATAAAAACCAAGGCTCAGCAAGTTTGGAAACTCGTCCAGGATCACATAGTTAAGAGCTAAAGAATCCAGATTCGAGCTGAGACCCAAAGTCTCTAGAGTTGGCATTCCTAATTGGTGGACGGTAAGGCAAGGCCGCGGAGAAGGCAATGGCACCCCACTCCAGTACTCTTGCCTGGAAAATCCCATGGACGGAGGAGCCTGGTAGGCTACAGTCCATGGGGTCGCTAGGAGTTGGACATGACTGAGCGACTTCACTTTCACTTTTCACTTTCATGCACTGGAGAAGGAAATTGCAACCCACTCCAGTGTTCTTGCCTGGAGAATCCCAGAGACAGAGGAGCCTGATGGGCTGCCGTCTCTGGGGTCGCACAGAGTCGTACACGACTGAAGCGACTTAGCAGCAGCAGCAGCAGCAGCAGCAGCAGCAGCAGCAGCAGCAGCAGCAGCAGCAGCAGCAGCAACAGCAGCAGCAAGGCAAGGACAACTTTACAAAAAAAAAAGGTACTATTCCCCTTGGGGCTCTCAGATCAGTGAGGGATGACAGCAACTCAACCAACCTCGCTACTTCACATCATAGCTAACCTCCACAGTGAAACATACAGGTGCAAAAAAAAAAAAGAGAGAGACTAAGGGAGACCTGGGTCTTTCCCATCTTAGCTGGCCACGTCAAGGTCCTAAGTCGCTTCGCCCTCTGGATTTGCTCAATTTGGGGAGAAGAAGGGGTTACTTTGGAACAAACGAGGTCCTTGATCGTGGATCACATTCAAGGTGCAAACTCGCGAGTATAAATTCAGGCTGCTGAGAGAGCCTTCATCAGAGCCCCGCCCCATAAAAGAACAGCTGGACCAAGCATCGCCGAGTCCCGCCTGCCTCTCCAATCGCCAGCGGCCCTAGCCGGAAAAGCCTTGTTACGCCCACCCGGAGGGCGGGCTGACCCGGGAACTCGGTTCACCACAGTTGAATCCGGAACGCCGGCGGGGGCCGGGCTAACGGCTGCGGGCCCAGGCAGGTGACGGCGGCCCCCGCTCAGGGTGACCCGGCGCGGCCCCGCCTGCCGCCCTGCGTCCCTGCGCTCCGTGACTGCGGACTTGGCTCCCTTCGCAGGCGGCTCCCGCGGCTCGGCGCGGGGCCCCGCGTGCGGGAACGTGGCCTGGACCGCGCGGCGACCGCGCTGTGCCCGCCGGACGCAGGGATGGAGGCCACGCTCCCATCCCCAACCTCCGGTGCGACGCGCGGCGGGCCTCCCGCGAGCTACTTACTGAAAAAGAGGCGGTAATCGGGAGAGTGGGGCTGGCCGCGCTCCTCCGTGCGGTACAGGGCCATGGTCCGACGCGGCCCGGGCCCTGCGCTCGCTCCCCGCGGCAGGCGGGCGGCGGCAGCGGCGGCGGCGCCCACGGGCCAGGCCCAGCTGGTGCGCAGCAGCGGCAGCAGCGCGCGCATGGCGTAGACACTGGTCCGGCTTCGCGCGGGTGGTGCCGGGGGACCCGCCCGGCCGCGCGCCGGCGCCCCCTACCGCCCGGAGTGGGCACTCCCAGGCGGAGGTTTGGAACCCCGCCCCCGCCACGCTGGCGGTGGAGACTGCTCCTCGAAATTAGAGCGCCTGGCAAACTGGCAGGATTGCACAAGGGTACCCGCAGCGAAATCGAGGTTCAAGGCCCACCACCCTTGAGGAGCTCACTGCCACTTATTAATGTATACATGCATTCACTCTTTTACTCACTCATCCAGACAGCATTTACTATATTTATCATGCATGTGTGCCAAGTCACTTCAGTTCAGTTCAATCACTTCAGTCCTGTCCAACTTTTTGCGACCCCATGGACTGTAGCCCACCAGGCTACTCTGTCCATGGGATTTTCCAGGCAAGAGTATTGGAGTGGGTTCCCGTTTCCCTCTCCAGGGGATCTTCCCGACAAGGATCGAACCTATGTCTCTTATATCTCCTATATTGGTAGGCAGGTTCTTTACCACTAGTGACCACCCAGCCATAGTGACTTAATATTGACTAATTGTTCTGTCCCAAGCACCCTCTATATCCTGTCCAATGTTGGAGACAGGCATGCACGCACATGAAAACATCACTGTGAGACATAATCAGGCCTCCTTATGAAGACTTGACATAACTTCAGTTCAGTTGCTCAGTCTCGTCTGACTCTTTGCAACCCCATGAATCACAGCACACCAGGCCTCCATGTCCATCACCAACTCCCGGAGTTCACTCAGATTCACATCCGTCGGGTCCGTGATGCCATCCAGCCATCTCATCCTCGGTTGTCCCCTTCTCCTCCTGCCCTCAATCCCTCCCAGCATCAGAGTCTTTTCCAATGAGTCAACTCTTCACATGAGGTGGCCAAAGTACTGGAGTTTCAGCTTTAGCATCATTCCTTCCAAAGAAATCCCAGGGCTGATCTCCTTTAGAATGGACTGGTTGGATCTCCTTGCAGTCCAAGGGACTCTAAAGAGTCTTCTCCAACACCACAGTTCAAAAGCATCAATTCTTCGGTGCCCAGCTTTCTTCACAGTCCAACTCTCACATCCATACATGACCACTGGAAAAACCATAGCCTTAACTAGGACCTTTGTTGGCAAAGTAATGTCTCTGCTTTGGATATGTTATAACTTTCCTTCCAAGGAGTAAGCATCTTTTAATTTCATGGCTGCAATCACCATCTGCAGTGATTTTGGAGCCCCCAAAAATAAAGTGTGACACTGTTTCCACTGTTTCCCCATCTGTTTCCCATGAAGTGATGGGACCAGATGCCATGATCTTCATTTTCTGAATGTTGAGCTTTAAGCCAACTGTTTCACTCTCCACTTTCACTTTCATCAACAGGCTTTTTAGTTCCTCTTCACTTTCTGCCATAAGGGTGGTGTCATCTGCATATCTGAGGTTATTGATATTTCTCCCAGCAATCTTGATTCCAGCTTGTGCTTCTTCCAGCCCAGTGTTTCTCATGATGTACTCTGCATAGAAGTTAAATAAGCAGGGTGACAATATACAGCCTTGACGTATTCCTTTTCCTATTTGGAACCAGTCTGTTGTTCCATGTCTAGTTCTAACGGGAGTAGCCGTGAAAAGATATCCCACGTCCAAGGTAAGAGAAACCCAAGTAAGGCTGTAGGTGTTGCAAGAGGGCATTAGAGGGCAGACACACTGAAACCATAATCACAGAAAACTAGTCAATCTAATCACACTAGGACCACAGCCTTGTCTAACTCAATGAAACTAAGCCATGCCCGTGAGGCCACCCAAGACGGGCGGGTCATGGTGGAGAGGGCTGACAGAATGTGGTCCACTGGAGAAGGGAATGGCAAACCACTCCAGTATTCTTGCCTTGAGAACCCCATGAACAGTATGACATAACTTACAGAGCCCCAAACAGTAACTTCCTCAGATGCCTTCTCCATGAAGCCCTGCCTACTTAATTCAAGCAGAGGTGATTTATCATTCCTTTTTCTTACATTTTCTTTCCTACAGTGGCACCTGGTACTGTTCCTCCCTATGTTTGTAAATTTACCATTTTCCCCATTTCATCTGATCTGCACACTGGATTGGCTACATGCCAAGCACTTAAGATTTGAGATTTAGTACTTTTGAAGAAGGGAGCATCCAACATACCTTACATAGATAATGGCTCCTTTGTTGTTGAGTTAAACTGTTCCTGGAACTCCTTCTCTACCAAACCTCTGCCATGAGCATATGAAATTCTAAGCTTAAGAGCGTATGAAATTATTGGCTTTCCGGAAAATTTTATGGGAATAGCATCTACAGGTATCATCTCTTCTTTTTCATATTCTTCCTTCATCTCAGTCCAAATGGGTTCCTTCCTCCACCCTCACCAGGTTATCAGTAATTCATTGAATATAAAGGTCAATTCCCATAATAAATCAGAATGAGAATCCAGAAGAGAACATTAAATAAGATACGTTTCCATTAGAAATTAAAACTTTTAAAGAAAATTAAATACTTCAGTTAGTCTATAAAAGTGAAACAAGAAGACTAGTAATTTTATGTTCAACATAAACATAATATTGAAACAATATTGTATATCAGCTACACCTTGTTAAAAACAAAAAGAGAAAACAATTTTACAAGAGGCCAAAAAATTCACTTACAATGTTTGCAAAAACTAAGTGAAATTGTTTTAATTAAAAGAGAAGCCATTTAAAAATAATAATCTCTTAAATTACTATATAAAAATTAGCTAATAAATGGAATGTTAAGTACAATTAATACATAAATTCATGGAAAATATAATTCTAACTTAAAATCCTGGCTCTCCTCAAGATAAGACAAACATTTTTATGTAGATCATGTTAATTAATTTCTAGTAATTAACTCACAAGTACAGATCTGATTCAATTCTAACTAGTTAACCACTCTCTGTTCTGCGGCTACAAACTACATCTTCTGGCTCTTAATGTTAACAAGATAAAATAAGATGTTTAAAAACTGATACAAACAAGCTTTTACTCACAAAAATCTGAATGCAGAAATCCTACTAAGGTGACTCTATAGTCAGCATGTAGCTTAAATAGAGTAGATAGTATTTACATCTGTCCAGGCAGTAGTCGGAGAAGGCAATGGCACCCCACTCCAGCACTCTTGCCTGGAAAACCCCATGGACGCAGGAGCCTGGTAGACTGCAGTCCATGGGGTCGCTAAGAGTCGGATACGACTGAGCGACTTCAGTTTCACTTTTCACTTTCCTGCATTGGAGAAGGAAATGACAACCCACTCCAGTGTTCTTGCCTGGAGAATCCCAGGGACGGGGGAGTCTGGTGGGCTGCTGTCTCTGGGGTCGCACACAGTTGGACATGACTGAAGTGACTTAGCAGCAGCAGCAGCAGGCAATAGTCAGGATTTTGATCAGCATCAGTATCTGGAGGTAAGTGGTACAGGGCTCTCCTATATGAGGGAGCCACATTATTTCTGTCCTGTTACACTGATGTGTGCCATCTCCAGTCCTCAGGTAACCCTTGTAGTTCAAAATGACTGCTGCAGCTCTAAGCATCATATCTTCATTCTACCTAGCAAGAAAGAAGAAGAAAAAAAAAGTAGGATGTGCTCTTTCCTTAACAACACATCCCAGATACTGCATATACCACACATATTTGCATCCCATTGTGCAACACCTAGTTGACTGCCCATAACAGACTATAAATTAGCAGTCCTTTTTCTCGATAATCAAAAGCCCAGATAAAAATTAGGAACCATACTACTATGGAAAACAGGGAAATTGGAGAACAACCAGCAGTCTGCCACAAATGTCATTTTCTTTTCCTATAGTTCAATTTTCCTTAGGTCTATGAGAAGTTTTACATATTTCTACTCCAGCTGAGAACAAGGTTCACATTCTTGGGTACCTGAGTTCTTTTAGCATCTCCGATTACTATTTCATGACAGCTAAAATTAGGAGACCGATCTACCCAAGTTCCCCAAAAGATCTCTAGGAGATACTGTCAACAGACAGACTCCCTACTTAGGTCGTAGCTCCTAAAGTGTTTCTGTCAACAGTAGTTGCTTTGTAAAGTGTCATCTTGATTAGGTGAAAAACTATATGGTGAACTCTCCCATTAAAAAAGAGGGAAATTTCTTCTATGTCAGAGTGGCAGTATAATTTTATTGTTTCCTTATATAAAAAAAGTGTAATTGTTCCACCAACCTTTGAAGTTCAGATGTTTCAACGAGACAAAATCCTGTTAAAATAAAGTTGTGAGCTATTTTCCAATGAGCTAGATACTCTTAGAAAAAAATCAAACATTCCAGGTGTGTGATTCTTAGACATTATTGTTCTGTGGCATTCAAAACAATGGCCTTTTTTTTTTTAAATTGAGGTATAGTTGACGTACAGTGCTATATAACATTCAGGTACAACATAACAATTCACAATTTTTGAAGGTTATGCTCCATTTGTAGTCATTATAAATTATTGGCTGGATACACTGTGTTGTGCAATATATCCTCATTCTTATTTATTTTACACATTGTAGTTTGTACCTCTAGATCCCCTACCCCCTTCCTGCCATTCCTTCCTTCTCCCTCCCCGTTGGTAACCACGTATTTGTCCTCTGTATCTGTGGGTCTGTTTCTTTCATGCTACTTTCTCTAGTTTGTTGTATTCTTTTAGGTTCTAAATATCATACAGTATTTGTCTTTGTCTGATTCATTTCACTTAGCATAATACCCTCAGGTCTACTCATGATGTTACAAATGACAAAATTTCATTCTTTTTTTATGACTGAATAGAATTAAACAATGGCTTTCTTTTGAAGATGGCAAAAAGAATTTTCCCCAGAGAATTCTTCCTTAAATTAACACCATAACGTTTCCTAATACCCAAAACACCAAAAAGTCTCCTAGAAGCCCTACCCTAGAAAGTATTATCCTACGCCCTTCATTGCTCTCAAATTTCCCTTCAGACGTTCATTTAGTTACCAAATCTGTTTTTCCCCCCAAGTTATCTCAATTTAAAAACTGTCATTTTGTATATGACACAAAGTATTTTTGCATTTTTAATATGCTCGTGATATTTGAGTCTCTAATTCTGTATCAGTCTGTATCTACAGCTCAATTCATTGTGATTCTCTGCATGGGTGCCAACATACAACTACTTCATAGATCATAGTTTGTCCTACTAGTGCCTGAGTATTTGAATATTGAAATATATATGATTTTATTACAAACTATTTTCCTTTTACATCTTTTTTATATGAAAGTTAGGCATTATATTGACTTAAAAAAAATTATCAGCATAGTAGGTTTTATTATCTATCAATTCCATTTCAAGAAAGCAAAGGTGTTGCTGCAAAAGATTTCTTATTAAAAAGGAAGTTTAGTTTATCTGTTCGCCCATTAATAGTCATTTGGATTATTTCCATCTTTTGGCTGTTATATTACTGCTATAAATATTCATATGTAAGTTTTTGTGTAGACATGTTTTCATTTCTCCTGGGTCACAAGGCAATTCTATGTTTAACTTTGAGAAACCACCAAACTGTTTTCCAAAGCAACTATACCATTTTACATTCCCACAGCAATGTACAATTTTTCTACAACCTTGTCATAATTATTTCTTTTTTTAAAAATTATTATAGCCATCCTATTGGGTGTGTAGTGGTATCTCATTCTGGTTTTTATTTGTATTTCTTTAATGACCAATGAACATCTTTTCCTGTGTGGTTCTTTTTTGGGCTATTTGTGTATCTTCTTTGGAAAAATGTCTGTTCAAGTTCATTATCCATTGTTTAATTAGATCATTTGTCTTTTTGTTGTTGAGTTGGATAAACAAGTTGAGGTATACCCATACAATGGATATTATTTAGCCATGAAAAGAAATGAAGTTCTGAAGCATTCTACAACTTTAATAGGCATCAAAATCATCAAGGTTAAGTGAAAGACATCAGATACAACAGGTCATGTGTTGTATGATTCCTTCCATATGATATATCCAGAATAGGCAAATCCTTAGAGATATTTTGAAAAAAAGATTAGCAGTTTTCAGGAGATGGGGAGAGGAAAGAACAAGGAGTGAATACTTAAAGGGTAAGTGGTGTTCTTCTGGGGCATTAAAAACATTTGAAGCTAGAGAGATGGTTGGTTGCACAATATTTTGAGTGCAGGAGATACCACTGAATTGTATGCTTTAAAAAGGTTTACTATATAGTATGTGAATTTCACCTGAATTTTTTCTTTCACCTGAGTTTTTAAAAAGGGAAAAAGTTAGCTCTAGGAAGTTTGAAAATAACTGTTTTATAGATGCCTAATCATTATTGTTCTATAGACCCCATTAGCTGCCTGTAAGGCCTGTAAAACTCTTCAATATCAGGAAAATAATTTAACAATTATGTACCATTTCTATTGGAAAAAAAATCATAGATAGTACTAACACTACTATAGGGCTTGTTGCCTATGTTCATAAAGGCTAAATTTTAAAGTAAGAGAAAATGAAGGCATAATCCTTATTTTTAATCCAAGCTCACTTACCCCCAACATTCTACCTCAGAATCCCCAAAGGCAAACATCTAGTTAGGGGAAGGGGCATCCATTATTTCCCCTTTGCTCTTAGGAGTAATTTGATAGAAGTGATTAAGAGGACAAAGTATGTTGGTGAATTGGATTCCTCTTTAAGATCGCTATTACTGAAGAGCAGATAAGACATCTGTGTGTCCTCTATTTTTTTTCTATCCTATTTTATAAAAGATATTGATCCAAGATTTGATGAAACAAATGGCCCAAGAAGCAAACTCACCCAGCAAGTAGAGATGTAATTGGTTAAAAGATAAGACATTAGTTTTATTCCCCATTGTCTGAGAAAAAAAAAAAAAAAGATGTTGTTAGCATGTGGAAATCCTTTCCTGAATGATTGTGTATATGTGAAAATAAGTCCGTGTCCTGAGGCCCATATACCTCTTAAAAATAGATGATAATCAAGTTGTTTTTAACTAAGTCCCAGTGATATGCAGAATATATTTGGTATTAAGCTTTTGGTTTTTCTGGCTATCTACTAAATTGGATGTAATAAAATTTATCCATCATACAAGAATCATATGTGATTTAACTACACATTGTTAAATGGCATGAAAAAAATAGAAAGTTTTGCCTGATTAAGTATTGTTATTGCTTCTAGGCTAAAATAACCATGAGAAATTTCAGCCTCAAATGACACATTATAAATCCCTCATAACATTATAAATCTAGTAATCATAGTAATACTCTAATCCAATTCAGGGGTGAGCTGCTAAATTGGTAATAATAGGTCCTGAACAAAATCTAATGAGACAACCCATTTTCTCTGTCCCTTTTCTAGCTTTTCCCTTTAGGCCTTGAGCTGTGGGAATTAATTCTGTTTTTAAATGGCTTAACCATAGAACTTGCTTTTTCCCCTTTTATACTGTTCTAATTATATGGAATAAAGATTTTCCAATTGGACTCAGAAGAACCCTGGGTTCTAAAGGCAGTTCTTTGAAATAAATTTAAAATAACCCATTGCAAAAAAAATATGGAAATGATTAGTTTATATCAAACCTAATGCTCATACCACAAAAGAATCTCAGGGTCCAATAAAAGAATATAGAATGGTTTCACAATTTCAGCTGGTGAAGCTTATATTAGAAACTCAGTACCTGGAAAGTTTTCCATATTTGAGAAAGTTTTTAGAAAGAGAACTCATTCTTCCCCTACCTCCTTTTTTCATCCCTTCTTTCATTTAACTAATATGTATTAAAGATGTTTCATGTGTCAGAAACTATGATAGTGACTGAGTATAGAATGATGAAAAATAGGAAAATTATTATCCATATGGTATTTAGAATCTGATGAAAAATATGGTCATAAACAAATAATCACATAAACTTGTTGATAGGATTAAAAGCTGAGGTAAGTGCTATGAACGAAAATATAGGAAGCTATGACAGAAAATAATAGGGATGAATAATAACCTGAATGAGGTTGAAGAACAGGGAAGACCTCAGTAAGGATATGACATTTCAGTTGATACCTAAAGAAGAGGTAGAAGATCGTCAGGGTAAAGTGATATAGGAAGAGAATATGCAAAGGTCCTAAGGCAATATGTGCCGGAGAAATATTTTCTGAGGAAAAATTTGCCACAACATATGAAATATGTATATTTTTGGCAGGCCAGATTCTCCAGGAAGCAGAACCTGAGACAGAACATTTGTTAGGAAGTACTTTTGGATTAATCCCTGTGAATGCAGGGGGAGGATTTAGGGTTTGGCCAAGGGAGAAGTTCACTGCAACACAGAGCCAAGGAACAACTCTGGTTGACCACACAGGGAGTTCTAGAGGTGAAATGGCCTGTCGGGATCGTATCCTATTGGGCCAGAATGGCTGGATCTTTAAGCCTTTCTTTCATCATGTAAGTCTTTGGCTATCAGTCACTGTGGTGAGGATGTGATTTTGGGCTACGTGGCTTTTCACTTCTGACACCATCCCAGAAGGACCTGAGAGCTGAGGGCTCTCTGCTAATAGTACTCCCTGCAGCTGAAACAAGGTCTTCCTTGAGAGGGGGGTCTGGGCGACACATGTCCATATCCATCCCAATATTCAATAATATGATGAGCTTTTACAAATCAATACAAGACAAATAACCCAATAACCAACAGAGTAGAAGACAAAAGTAGGCAATTCACAGAAAAGTCACGTTATCAACAAGTGTATAAGAACAAGCTCAACCCCATTGTTAGCAACAACAAAAATGCAAAATAGAATAAGAAGCCTTTGTGTTTTGTTGTGCGTTGCATTGGAAAGAGTTTAACGATGATGAAACCAATAATAGATGAAGGTCTAGTTAGTTACACTGCTGCTTATCCTGGGATTTCTAAATAAAGGTCTCTCTCAATGTGATACAGTTTCCTCCATGAAGGAGCAAGCAACTCTGTTAGATGGTATAATGGAGTTTTCAGGGATGAAGCTGAATTTCCACACTGGGATGGAAATTAAACTGGGGTGGAAATTAGGGGGTGGGCAGAAATTAAACTGTTAAATGGACTGATACATGTAACTGTCACCACAGTCCACAGGAAAAGCAAGCAGAAAATTTTATAGGGGTTCATCATAAAAGCATCTCTATTTCTAGCCTTCTATTCTGAGGTTCAGCTATTTTGGAGTGAGATGTTCTAATTTGTGTTTGCCTAAAAAAGAACTTATCTGTGTTTTTGTTGTTGTTCAGTTGCTCAGTTGTGTCCAACTCTTTGACACCTCATTGACTGCAGCATACCTGGCTTCCCTGTGTTTCACCATCTGTCTGTGTTTCAGTTCAGTTCAGTTCAGTCGCTCAGTCGTGTCTGACTCTGCGACACCATGAACTGCAGCACCCCAGGCCTCCCTGTCCATCACCAACTCCCGGAGTTCACCCAAACTCATGTCCATCGAGTCGGTGATGCCATCCAGCCATTTCATACTCTATCGTCCCCTTCTCCTCCTGCCCCCAATCCTTGCCAGCAT
Source organism: Ovis canadensis (assembly GCF_042477335.2). Lineage (NCBI taxonomy): Eukaryota > Metazoa > Chordata > Mammalia > Artiodactyla > Bovidae > Ovis > Ovis canadensis. The sequence continues at coordinate 35,759,472 of NC_091250.1, read as the reverse complement.
CAGGGTATTTTCCAATGAGTCAGCTCTTAGCATGAGGTGGCCAAAGTAGTGGAGTTTCAGCTTTAGCATCAGTCCTTCCAAAGAACACCCAGGACTGATCTCCTTTAGGACAGATTGGTTGGATCTCCTTGCAGTCCAAGGGACTCTCAAGAGTCTTCTCCAACAGCACAATTCAAAAGCATCAATTCTTCGGCGCTCAGCTTTCTTCACAGTCCAACTCTCATATCCAAGGGGTCTGATTAAGAGGCTACTGGAAGACTCCAAGAAAGATACAATGGGAGCAGCGGGGGTGGCAAAAAAATGGCGGGAAACGCGAGGCTTTCCTGTGGTCACGGAGTTGATAGGAAAGGTAGAGAAGCTGATACAGGAAAAAATTTCCAGGGTGGCGGAGAAAGAATAAATTCAGCACACAGAAAGAACAGTCTGAGAGGAAGAAGAAGGACAAAGATGACTGCATGTGGAGGGGGGAAAAGGAACTAAGAACTATGGCACTGAGGAAGAATGAGTTAAGGGTAAAATGGAAAAAAAAAGTTAGGAAAGTGAGTGGAGCTATAACTTGGAGGGCAAAAGATAGGAGTAGTGGTGGTTTAGTTGCCAAGTCGTGTCTGACTCCTGTGACCCCTTGTAGCCTGCCAGGCTCCTCTGTCTGTGGGATTCTCCAGGCAAGAGTACTGGAGTGGATTGTCATTTCCTTCTCCAGGGAATCTTCCCAACCCAGGAATCTAACCCAGGTCTCCTGCATTGCAGGCAGATTCTTTACTGACTGAGCTACAAGTAGTGACCTGTATCTTTGAGGATCAGTTAAGAAAAGATAAAATGACTGTGCACTTTTTTAAAAACTTAATGTTATATCTTAAAAAAAAATTTATTAGGAAAACCAATATCTGCTATTATGTCTAAGCAGGTTTCAGCTTTTTCCTGTTATTGAAAAGTGTCTCTTCTGTTACAAAATATAGAAATTATGTTAACATCTGCTCATGGGTACCTGGTGTAATACAGCACATTTGAACAGACATTGAGTTGAGGAAGATACTTCTGAAGCTAATTTATTGTATATTTCTTACCTTCTAAGCTAAATTCTAAAATATATTTTCTTCTCATAAAGACACTTAATATTGTATTCAAGATAAAGAACTTTCCCACTGCAATCAAGATAAACAGTAATACCTCTAACACAAAGTAGAATTGCTTAATTTTGTGGAATAAGTTACTCTCAGCCGTATCTGGGTCTCAGGTTAGAAGCCCCTCAAGGAGAGATGGTCCTTGAGTTTAGGATCTGAACTCTCTAAGGACGTGGAGCAAGGCAGCAACAATTATACATCCTATTCATGCTATGGAAACCAGCATCGTTTATCAGAGCCATTCATGAATTGTACATTCCCCAGGCCTTTTCATGTAAGACCAATCAGGGCTCATAACTTCCTGTCAGGCTAATGTCAAAAATATCCTCCTTGGCTAGACCAGCCAGTGGTTCAATCAGCAATGGCCCATGGGCTGTCTGAACTGTCTAGGACTGAGTTTGGTCTTATCTGAAGGAGGGCAGAGGGAAGTAGGGTTGTGAAGTTAAGTGCAGGCCTTTCCCATAAAGTCAAGCAGACCATAAGCCACCAAAAAAAATCTCTGATTGCTACTCACTACTTTCATGTTTGAGAAGAAATGAGTAGGCAGTGGTCTTTGGAGAACTTTAGAGGAGAGTATGCTATTAGCTAGACTGTTAGTCTGGTGCATGATTCTAGTATATATACCTTGTAAAAGCTCTCACCCAATTTTAGTATGTATACTTATAAAACACATCCATCCTATTTTAACATGTATAAAAATTACATGGAATAAAATTTAACTCTACAAAATTTTATTTTATAATCTTTTTCTTTAAAAAAACTTTATATGTGAAAAAAATATCAAAATTACCTAAGTAGTCTCATTGGACTCTTCTTGGCTGAATTTGGTATCACAGTGCCATCCATTTTATCACAGATACATGAGGTTTCCCTAGAGAAAACTATTACCGTATGTCTTTAAGAAAGAAAATGCCAGTAACTGATTAGCCCCATTTGCTGAAATCATTTTCCTTTTTATTCATTTTTACTTCAGTGATTAAGAAATAATTTATTTTTTGCAAGTAGAAAAGAAAAACCCATATAAGTAGTACTTAAAAACAAATTTCCATTCACCATCTTTAAGATTACAAAAAGGGAATAAACATATATAAATAAAAAGTGACAAGGTAATTTAACCTTAAAATGATGAATATGGAGGTGACTAAACTAAGATGCCTTTTGAATAACTTTTGGAAATCTACAGCTGGTTCTTACCTGTAAATTCAGTTTAGTTCAGTTCAGTCGCTCAGTTGTGTCCGACTCTTTGTGACCCCATGAATCGCAGCATGCCAGGTCTCCCTGTCCATCACCAACTCCCGGAGTTCACTCAAACTCATGCCCATCGAGTCTGTGATACCATCCAGCCATCTCATCCTCAGTCGTCCCCTTCTCCTCCTACCCCCAATCCCTCCCAGCATCAGAGTCTTTTCCAATGAGTCAACTCTTCGCATGAGGTGGCCAAAGTACTGGAGCTTCAGCTTTAGCATCATTCCTTCCAAAGAAATCCCAGGGCTGATCTCCTTCAGAATGGACTGGTTGGATCTCCTTGCAGTCCAAGGGACTCTCAAGAGTCTTTTCCAACACCACAGTTCAAAAGCATCAATTCTTCGGTGCTCAGCCTTCTTCACAGTCCAACTCTCACATCCATACATGACCACAGGAAAAACCATAGCTTTGACTAGATGGACCTTAGTCAGCAAAGTAATGTCTCTGCTTTTGAATATGTTATCTAGGTTGATCATAGCTTTTCTTCCAAGGAGTAAGCGTCTTTTAATTTCATGACTGCAGTCACCATCTGTAGTGATTTTGGAGCCCCCCAAAATAAAGTCTGACACTGTTTCCACTGTTTCCCCATCTATTTCCCATGAAGTGATGGGACCGGATGCCATGATCTTTGTTTTCTGAATGTTGAGCCTAAAGCCAGCTTTTTCACTCTCCTCTTTCACTTTCATCAAGAGGCTTTTTAGTTCCTCTTCACTTTCTGTTAATTATGTAAATTCAGTTATCTTACTTAATTTCTATTGGCTTTCATTTTCAACTCATCATCAATAAAAGACAAATTTCTCCATCTTAAAAATGATGCTTGAGTCTTTCTCTAGATACTAGACAAGAGAGATGATGAGGAAGCATTTAATCCTATTTTTAAGCAAATATTCAAATGAACATTTTCCCTTATTTGCAGCCATCATAGTTATTTCAATTTCCATACCTTTGCTTGAAATATTCACTGTAATCTCTTCTTAGAAATATCATTCAGAACAGGTTACCAGCCAATTTAAAAATATTAGTCTTATTATATTATAGTGATATCTTATTTTAGACCCCAAAATGTTATTACTCAGTGAAGTCATAATTCCTTTCCCTGCTTCAAATAACTCTCAGCTCTTACAAAAGTCAAATTATTTAGGACAAAATAATTGTCTTTATTGAGAATATTCCAAAGAGAATGTTTTAGGCACTGATGAAAAAGGACAAGAATACCCATAGATAATTGACCTTTCAAATTTTCAAAATATCTTCAAGTCTTTCATCTCATTTATTCTTTATGACTTTCTTTAGGCATTATTAATCCCATGTAGAAGAAGAAAATGAATTCTGAAGAATCCATTCAGTCACTCATTTGATAAATATTACGTGATGTCTATTACTGACCAACAATGGTAGATAAGAGAATATATCTAAAGTTACACATTCATTGCTGTGGTTGTTGTTCAGCTGCCCAGTCGTGTCCAACTCTTTGTGATCCCATGGGCTGCAGCATGCCAGGTCTCCCTGTCCCTCACCATCTCCCAGAGTTTTCCCAAGCTCATGTCCATTCAATTGGTGATGCCCTCCAGCCATCTCCTCTGACGCCCTCTTCTCTTTCTGCCCTCAATCTTTCCCAGTATCAGGGACTTTTCCAATGAGTCAGCTGTTGCATCAGATGACCAAAATACTGGAACTTCAGCTTCAGCATTAGTCCTTCCAGTGAATATTCAGGTTTGATTTCCCTTAAGATTGACTGGTTTGATCTCCTTGCTATTCAAGGGACTCTCAGGAGTCTTCTCCAGCATCACAATTTGAAGGCATCAATTCTTTGGTATTCTGCCTTCTCTGTGGTGCAGCTCTCACAACCATATGTGACCACTGGGAAGACCATAGCCTTGGCTACACAGACCTTTGCCGGCAGGGTAATGTCTCTGCTTTTCAACACTCTGTCTAGGTTTGTCATTGCTTTCCTGCCAAGAAGCCATTGTCTTCTGACTTCATGGCTACAGTCACCATCCACAGTGATTTTGGAGCCCAGGAAGAGGAAATCTGTTTCTACTTCCACCTTTTCCCCTTCTATTTGCCATGGAGTAATGGGGCCGGATGCCATGATCTTGGTTTTTTTGTTAGTCTTCAGGTGGCTCTTTCACTCTCCCCCTTCACCGTTATCAAGAGGCTCTCTAGTTCCTCTTTGCTTTCTGCCATTAGAGTGGTGGTATCCGCACATCTGAGGTTGTTGTTTCTCCCGCCTATCTTGATTCCAGCTTGTAACTCATCCAGCCCAGCCTTTCTCATGATGTGCTCAGCCTACAGGTTAAACAAACATGGTGACAACAGACAGGCCTGTCGTACTCCTTTCTCGATCTTGAACCAATCATTTGTTCCATACAAGGTTCTAACTGTTGCTTCTTGACCCACATACAGGTTTCTCATGAAACAGGTAAGATGGTCAGGTTTTCCCATCTCTCTAAGAGCTTTCCACAGTTTGTCATGATCCACACAGTCAAAGGCTTTAGAGTGAAACAGAGATAGATGCTTTTCTGAAATTCCCTTGCTTTCTCTATAGCAAATGTTGGCAATTTGATCTCTAGTTTCTCTTTCTTTGGGCTTTCCTTGTGGCTCAGCTGGTAAAGAGTCCACCTGCAATGCAGGAGACCTGGGTTTGATCCCTGAGTTGGGAAGATCCCCTGGAGAAGGAAAACACTACCCACTCCAGTATCCTGGCCTAGAGAATTCCATGGACTGTATAGTCCATGGGGTCACAAAGAGTCAGACACAAATGAGTGACTTTCACTTCACTTCACTTCCTCTTCCTTTTCTAAACCCAGCTTGGACATCTGGAAGTTCTTAGTTCGCATAATGCTGAAGCCTAGCCTGCAAGATTTTAAGCATGACCTCACTAGCATGGGAGATGAGTGCAGGTGTCCAATGGTTAACACATTCTTCGTTACTACCCTTCTTGGGAACTGGGATGAGGATTGACCTTTTCCAGTTTTGGGGCCACTGCTGGGTCTTCCAGATTTGTTGACATAATGATGCAAAACCTTGATGGCATCTTCCTTTAGGGATTCAAATAGTTCTGCTGGAATTTCATTGTATTCACTAACTTTATTAACAGCAGTGCTTCGTAAGGTCCACTTGACTTCCCACTCCAGAATGTCTGGCTCTAGGTGACTAACCACACCATTGTAGTAATCTGGTTCATTAAGATCTTTTTTTTATACAGTTCTTCTGTGTTTTCTTTCCATCTCATCTTGATCCCTTCAGCGTCTAATAGATCTCTACCATTTTTATCCTATATTGTGCCCATCTTTGGGTGGAATGCTCCTTTGATGTTGTTAAGAGCAAATATTCTAGCTCATGAAGTTAGACTTGGAAGGCAGTGTAACTTCACTTTTGCCATTGTATTTTATTAGTTACAATTGCATCACAGCTGATCCATATTCAAAAGAAGGATAATTCTCTATTTCAACTTCACTTCTTGACAGGGAAGTAGGAAGCTTCTAGAGCATGTGGGGTAAGAGATGTTGGTGATTTTTATATTTTGGAATATGTCATCTGCCACAGGCAATACGACGAAGCAGAAAATTGGACTTCTGTTGTAGTTCTTGTTTGGCACTTACTATGAACGTGTGCGTATCCACTTCTGCAATGGATACATGTTCGTAGTAATGTGTATCATAGCTTGCTACCCGCCTGTCAAGAAGTGAAGTTGAAATAGAGGATTATCCTTCCTTTGACTATGGACCAGCTGTGATGTACTTGTAACTATTAGAATACAGTGGCAAAAGTGAAGTTACTTTGCCTTTCAATGATAACTTCATGAGCTAGAATATTTGTTCTTCAAGGCTTTTATTTAAAGTAAGCAGTCCAGGAGGCCTGAGACTATGCTATAAGGAACCCAAACTAACTCTTGTAGAAAGACTCCATGGTCAGGCCATGAGGGCAAGATATCCAGCTAGCTGCCATCAGCTTCATCACTCCCTCTGTCCAACCCTAGTCATCATATGACTGCAACTGCACAGGACGCCTTGAGCCAGAATCATTCAGGTGAGCCTTTTCTGAGTTTCTGATCCAGAGTAATAGTTAACCAGAATACTATCGCTTGAAAATCCAAAATAGTTGTGTTAACTGTCTGCATGTAGATTGCATGAAATCTTCCAAACTCTTTACCCTACCCTGTGTCCATGCCATCTCCCATGTGTCTTTGCAGTTTTCTCGAGGCAGACTATATTTGACCACTCCTTGATGACGCGTTCAGCTACATCAGCATCTCCAGCCTTTCTGGCACCAGGGACCAGTTTCATGGAAGACAATTTTTCCATGAACTGGTTGGGGAGGGGGTGGTTTCAGGATTAATGAAGCGCATCACATTTATTGTGCATTTTTATTTCTATTTTTATTACTTCAGCTCCACCTCAGATCATCAGGCATTAGATCTTGAAGGTCAGAAATCCCTGAGTTACATGACTTCTTCTGGTTGAAAGGATATTAACAGCTGTAACACAAATAGAGGCATACAATGAGATTTTGTGTCTTGGTTTGCTTATTGTTTCTCTTTCGTGTCCATGAGAAGACTACCCCTTGTTTACAGCCAGTCCACTGGTCCAAGGGAAATGAGTGAATGTGGATCAGCTGGCCCTCTGCTTACCTGGAGAAGTATGAAAAATAAGGTACTGTTGTTTTAAGTCATGGAGTCATGGGGTGATTTGTTTTGCAGTGATGGATAACTGATACACCAACCTTCCTTGGAAAATGTATATCCGTTTAAGACAAGCAAAAAAGAAAGATACATATTAATATGTGCATATTCTAATTTGTTCTTTGAAAAAACCAACCTTCTGAGACCCACTTCTAAAACAGTCCTGTGTTTTAGGAGAAGATAATCATGGGCTCATGACTCAAGCAGGCCAAGCAGAGCCCTTCCCTGAGACTGTTAAAACGGGAGCAGTAAGTAATAAATATGTGAGTACACAGCCATGTCCCTTCATACGGCACAATATGAAGAAACACATCCGCAACAGTGAATAGCAGAAACATCAAGAGGCAGAGAATCAGTCTTCATGGCATTTGAATCCTTCATTCTAGTTATTGAAATTCTTAGAGCTGGTCTAATCCCTGCCTGTCTAAAAGGTTCAATCTTATATTGGGTCTGGGAGTTTCACTGGTACCTTGCCATTACACCCTCTTTATTACTCTAGTTTTAGTTACATTTCTGACACTTGCAATAAGTAGCTGTCATTGATTCAAACAAGCAGTGTGAGGGTTCAGAGTGTTCACATGCCCAAACTTTGTCCCCTGTCACACTTCTATTAGCCTCGGTGAAATCAGGAATCATGCCCACATATCTAACCACCTGCACTGTCTAATCTAACATGAATCCTAAGGCCCCTTGTCTATAATCAGCTTCTCTCAGAAACGGGGAATGATTTGCCTTCTGAGTTGCTTTTCCCCTGATAGTGCTGAGCTCATTCTTCATTTCAACCCTTTCACCACGTCGTTGTTTCGGAACTTTAATTTTTTGAAAGAGTTCTCAAGATGATGTGTAGTCTTCCAAAAGCTTATGTTCACTGTGGTCCAAATTTTTGTGTCTCTGCTAAATTCGTATGTTGAAAACCTAATGCCTGGTATCATCATATTAGGAAGTGGGGCCTTTGGGAGGTGATTAGGTCATGCGTGTGAAGCCCTCATGAATGGGATTAATGCCCTAATAAAACGACTCTGGAGAGCTCCTGTCCCCTCCTGCCACGTGAAGACACAGTGAGAAGGTGCTGTGAACCAGGAAGAGGACCCTCACTGCTGTGCCTTGATCTTGGACTTTCCCCCTCCAGAACTATGAGAGACAAATGTCTGCTGTTTATCATCCACCCAGGCTGCGGTGTTTTGCTACACAACCCAAACAGACTAAGACACGAAAGTGAAAGTGAAGTCACTCAGTCGTGTCCGACTCTTTGGGACCCCATCGACTGTAGCCTACTAATCTCCTCTGTCCATGGAATTTTCCAGGCAATAGTACTAGAGTGGATTGCCATTTCCTTCTCCAGCGGATCTTCCCAACCCAGGGATCGAACCCAGGTCTCCCACAGTGTAGACAGACGCTTTACCATCTGAGCCACCAGGGAAGTCCAAAAAATATGGAACGCTTCATGAATTTGCATGTCATCCTTGCACAGGGGCCATGCTAATCTTCTCTGTATCGTTCCAATTTTAGTATATGTGCTGCCGAAGGGAGCACAAGACACGAATCATCACCAAAAACACAACTGATAGATAAGCATTTATCTCCTCAAAGATCTGAGCAATTGTTTGATTTTTGTTTCTCAGCCAGGAGTGCCTTGGGAAGAAAATAAATGTTTATATTCTCTTTCCAGAGCCCCAAGCCTGTCTGAGGAACCCACTGACCAAGGATAAAGGAAATTATCTGTCCTCAGTCTCTGCAACTCTGCTTGTAGGGCATTTGACTTATTTTGTAGAAAGGGGTGGAGGATGAAGGAGGTAGAGATAGAGAATTACATCTGTATCAGATTTAGTTCCCCGAATAGGAACTGGTTGGTGCCTTCCAACAACTGTTTTTTTGTTCTTTTTTTTTCCAATCCGAAAGATGGGGATGTTATCTCCCTTAGATGGGGATGTTATCTCCCTTATTGATTTCTACTAATCAGCAAAATTCTGGAGGCAGGGAGAGGAAGGTATTTATTAACATTAGGTCTCTTCATTCTGGCTACTTAGGCTGAGTAAGTAGCCATAATTCATGAGTGATTAATAACATTGCTCCAAAGGAGACTGATTTTTCAAACTATGTTCCATAAAGCCTTGTTTTATACTTCCCTACAGGAGTCTCTCAACTTTTTGCACATTTATAATGATCTTTTCTCCTTTCTGTTGATGTGTGATCAAGAACCTGATGTGCACCTTTCAGCATCTCCCCACATTACAGAAAATCAGCTTCTTTGTTGTAGGGCTTACTATCCCTAGAGGAGACATTTAGGCACCAGATTCTTGGTGCTTCAAACAGGGTCTGACACATGGTAGACTTTAAAAAGAAAGCAATGAATGAATTTAATGTTTTAAAGACATATATGGTTCTTAATGGCAAAAGAAGCCCAAAGGAGAGAAAGCAGGGGTGTCTATGGCTTGTTTCAGAGTCGATAGTAATAGCTTACAGTGTACAGTGTCAAATTCGTGATCCCCAAAGAAGAAGATTTAATTTCGGGACCAGGGACCAGGCTTGATCACTCAAGAGCTTTTGTAGAGCAGAGTTTTATTAAAGTATAATAAGGACAGAGAAAGCTTCTGACTTAATCATCAGAAGGGGGACGAAGCGTGTCCCCCTGCTAGTCTTTAGCAAACTGTTTTATGTCTGTTCGAAAGCTATTAATCAGGTAAGAGAGACACCTCAAGGCTGATGGAGTTTCACCAGGCCCCTCTCCCACAGCATTCATTTTTGAGATAGGATGGCATGAGGTGTGTCTTCCCCCACCCATAAAACGATTGATATGAATACTGGTTTATTGACCTATTATCAGCCCAAGGTTTGAGAAAAGAAAAAAAGTTAAAAAAGAAAAAAAGTCTTAGGTGGACCCATTTTGAAGAAAGGCAAATTCCAAAGCAAATAAATAGTTTCATTAACATAGCTTAAGGAAAACATTTCCATAGAAAAACCTCCTTTTAATTTTGTACAGAGAAGAAAAAAAAAAATCTGACACTTGCAGTTTGTTTCCTCCTGCTGCTTAAGGGAGAGGTTAAAAATGTCTGGCAGAAAGCGAAGAACTAAAGAGCCTCTTGATGAGAGTGAAAGAGGAGAGTGAAAAAGTTGGCTTAAAACTCAATACTCAGAAAACTAAGATCGCGAGATATGATCCCATCACTTCGTGGCAAATAGATGGGGAAACAGTGGAAACAGTGACAGGCTTTATTTTGGGGGGGCTCCAAAATCACTGCAGATGGTGACTGCAGCCGTGAAATTAAAAGATGCTTGCTCCTTGGAAGAAAAGGTATGACCAACCTAGTGAAGTGAAATGAAGTTGCTCAGTTGCGTCCACCTCTTTGCAACCCCATGGACTGTAGCCTACCAGGCTCCTCAGTCCATGGAATTTTCCAGGCAAGAGTACCGGAGTGGGTTGCCATTTAACAGAGACATTACTTTGTCAACAAAGGTCCATCTAGTCAAGGCTATGGTTTTTACAGTAGTCATGTATGGATGTGAGAGTTGGACTCTAAAGAAAGCTGAGCACTGAAAAATTGATGCTTTTGAACTGTGGTGTTGGAGAAGACTCTTGAGAGTCTCTTGGACTGCAAGGAGATTCAACCGGTCCATCCTAAAGGAAAACAGTTCTGAATATTCACTGGAAGGACTGATGCTAAAGCGGAAACTCCAATACTTTGGCAACCTGATGCGGAGAACTGACTCATTTGAAAATCTTTCCCTGATGCTAGGAAAGATTGAGAGCAGGAGGAGAAGGGGACAACAGAGGATGAGATGGCTGGATGGCATCACCGACTCAATGGACATGAGTTTGAGCAAGCTCCGGGAGTTGGTGATGGACAGGAAGGCCTGGTGTCCTGCAGTCCATGGGGTCACAGAGAGTCAGACACGACTGAGTGAATGAACTGAACTGAAAAAATGTCTGACACTTGCAGCCTATTTTCTCCATTTGGAGACCCCTGGCCTTCCTGCCTGTTTCCCTCTCAATAGGATTCAGTTTCTTGAGTCACAGACCATTTCAGAATCTGGTGAAAGCTATAGGCCCTTTCCATCACCAAGCACATCATATAAAGTTTGCTTAAAATTTTGGGTTGTCCACTGACCTAAGTGTGTGTGGCCTTTGTGTTAAGACTTTCTGTTAAAGTAGAATATTACATGTTATGGAAAAATATTCATAATCATTGGGGAATGATTTTGTGGCTAATTTGTGCTCAGATAACATCATCAAGGAGAAGGCAATGGCACCCCACTCCAGTACTCTTGCCTGGGAAATCCCATGGGAGGAAGAGCCTGGTAGGCTGCAATCCATGGGGTCGCTGCGAGTTGGACACAACTGAATGACTTCACTTTCACTTTTCACTTTCATGCATTGGAGAAGGAAATGGCAACCCACTCCAGTGTTCTTGCCTGGAGAATCCCAGGGACAAAGGAGCCTGGTGGGCTGCCATCTATGGGGTTGCATAGAGTCAGACATGACTGACGTGACTTTTCAGCAGGAGCAACATCATCAGTTCTTCAGAGCTTATTGTCATTATTTAATTGAACTAAGTACTCTTTGAACAGTCATTTAAAAAAGGAAGAGAGTCTTCAGTATTGGGCACTAAGCAAAAAAGAGGATATAGAAAGGTTATAATACCTCCTCCCTATGTATTTTCATTCTCTGTTCCAATTTAGATGATTTTTAGCATATCCACATCCTCGGGGCAGATATGGTCATCAAGATATATGATGTTAATGACTTTCTGGTAACATAACTTTACCATCTGAATCTGAACATTTTTATGGACTGTGCCCTTTATTATTTTAAGGGTAGGATGAGATGAAGAGTACAAGATATTTCATAGAGGAAAATCCCTAATATACCCACTGACATCTGCTTTGTCCTTCTTTTATTTAAAGTTCAATAAGCCTAATCAATACATACAAATTTTTAGGGCTTCCCTGGTGGCTCAGTGGCAAATAATCTGCCTGCCATTGCAGGAGACACGGGTTCAATCCCTGATTCAGGAAGATCCCACATACCACAGAGCAACTAAACCAGTGCATCACAACTATTGACACTCTGCTCTAGAGCCTGCAAAATGCAACTACTGAGCCCACACCACAGCTACTGAAGCCTGTGCATTCTAGAGCCTATGCTCCACAAAAAGAGAAACCACCACAATGAGAAGCCTTTGCACGTCAACTTCAGATTAGCCCCTGCTCTCTGAAAACAGAGAAAGCTTGCACAGCAAGGAAGACCCAACACAGCCAAAAATAATAAATAAAATTATATTTAAAAAATAGTCTTTAGTCTCATGCTTTGGAATGTCTCTGTCTCCTGAGAACCAGGAAGGAAATAAGATGATCTAGAATTACAGTCACAGAAGTTTAAAACTCAAGAGTAGAAGTCATCTAACCTGATACTTTGGCTTCACAAGTGAAAAAAGTAAGACACAGAGAGGTTAGAGTAATCTTTCCAAGATCTCTATAACTTTTCCAAGTTCTCCATAACAGATTGTTTACTCTCTCCTTATTAGAAAATTATTCATTCACATAACATTATCAGGTGTCATTATAACTCCTCCCAATAGAGTGGGTGAGAGTATATTTTTTCCACCTCATTGATGTTGGCCTTGACCATGTGACTTATTAGTATTAGCTTAAACTTTAAATATGTTTGTCTAATTTGGTTTGTCTTCTTGCACTCTTGGCATTTCATCATTAGAAGTTGATAGGCAGCTGCTGAACCCAGATGATGACAACATGTGGAACACAGATGGAATGCAGAGTCCAATCAAGCCAAGTCAGAAGCATCATCATGTCTAAGATCAGATGAACAGCAGCCAGTGAGAGAGTGTGAGTGTGTGCACGCTCAGTCATATCCAGCTGTTTACAGCCCCCAAGGACTGTAGCCCACCAGGCTCCTCTGTCCAAGGCATTTTCCGGGCAAGACTACTGCAGTGGGTTGCCATTTCCTACTCCACAGGACCTTCCCGGCACAGGGATCGAACCTGCATTTCTTGCATTGGTAAGCAGATTCTTTACCACTGTGTCACCTGGGAAGCCAGACGCCAACACGCAGATTCATAAGCAAGAACTGTCTTTGTTATTTTAAGCCCCTGAGAAGTGGAGGACTGTATGTTATGCAGTACTATCATAGTGAAAAAGCAGGTTAACAGTCTCATAAAAGATTAGCCAAGGTACAATATTCAAATTTTTTTCAAATTGTGTTAATTGTAATTTAATTTGCATGCACATAATAGAAAAACTCAAACAACAATGGCTTAATCAAAATTGAATTTTACTTCTCTCAGTTAATGCAGTCTACACTTAGGCAATTCACACTAATAGCTTAGTGATCCTCGGAGGTCATTAGGCTTTTCCTGAGCATGGCTCTCGGAGAGGGTAATGGCACCCTACTCCAGCACTCTTGCCTGGAAAATCCCATGGACGGAGGAGCCTGGTAGGCTATAGTCCATGGGGTCGCTAAGAGTCGGGCACAACTAGTGACTTCACTTTTACTTTTCACTTTCATGCATTGGAGAAGGAAATGGCAACCCACTCCAGTGTTCTTGCCTGGAGAATCCCAGGGACAGAGGAGCCTAGTGGGCTGCCGTCTACGGGGTCGCACTGAGTCAGACGTTTCAGTCGGACACAACTGAAGCGACTTAGCAGCAGTAGCAGCAGCAGTGCATGGCTCTGCCATCCTTAGGATATGGCCCTTGTCTTAATGCCCAAAATTGCTAGGAGGGCTTCTGTATCAAAGACTCAGGAAGAAGAATGGGAATAAAAGGAACAATACATGTTTACTCTTTTAAGGAGAATTACTAGAATTTCCACAAAAATCTCTGCTGAGATTTTATTGGCCAGAACTAAGTCAAATGACCATACCTGGATGCAAAGGAGATTAATATATAGACTTTTTGCTAAACAACAATGTACCAAGCAAAAATTACAGGATTCTATTACCAAAAGGGAAGGGAGAATAGATACTTTGAGGCAACTAGCAGTATTTGTCATAGTGGACAAATATTTATTGTCCTATAGGAAGTGTCCAATTAATGTTTGGTGAATGACTGACTAAAATGTTAATTAATTTTCATGACCTAAATCACCAAAAGGGAAAAAAATAATTCAGATTGATTATTTACTTCATTTAAAATTTGTTTTCTTGTAAACATGATGTTTTTCTATGCATTATAAAAGTTTGCAATTCCATTCAGTCAATAGTACTGGCAACTACAATGTGAAAAATCATTGTGCTTGGAACTGTTAGAATCCAGATAAGAAGAAGACACAATCCCAAGCTGCATGAAAGTCTGACTCTAGAGGAAGGTATTGCGGGAGAGCCATTGAATTTACAAGCAGTATGGGACACTTTCCTACAATAAAACAATTTTCTATCTCAGGGGTCTCCTCTTGGCTTCACTTTCTGAGGACTTTCTCCAGTGTCACTGAAGCTTATTCAGCTCATTAGTAGGATAATCCAGAATATCCTGGAATTTAATTCTTTGTGTTTGTAAAGGGGTTGTTTTATGCATTGCAGGATTATTCTGTTTATCACTATGCTTAACCAAAGAGATTGTTCAAAAGCCTTCATTTTATAATAGATATTCTAAAGTTAAAAATTAATGGAAGTACAGGCACATGAAAAGATGCCCCACATTGCTAACTATTAGAGAAACGAAAATCAAAACCACAATGAAATATCACCTCACACCCATCAGAAAGGCTATCAGTAATAAGTCTACACATAACAACTGTTGATGAAGATATGCAGAAAAGCGAACACTTGTATACTATTGGTGGGAATGCAAACTGGTACAACCACTATGGAAAACAGTATAGAGGTTCCGTGAAAAACTAAAAACAGAACCACCATACGATCCAGCAATTTCACTCCTGGATGTATATCTGAAAAAAATGAAAACCACAAATGCAAAAAGATACACACACCCCAATATTCACAGCAGCATAATTTACATAGCTAAGATATGGAAACAACCCAAGTATCCATCAACAGACTAATGGATAAAGAAGATGTGCTGAGTAGTGGACTATTACTCAGCCATTAAAAAGAATGAAATTCAGCCATCTTCAACAGCATGGATGGATCTAGAGAGTATTATATCAATGCTTAGCCAAATAAGTCAGAGAAAGATAAACATTGTATGTTATCACTTATACATGGAATCTAAAAAATAAATGAATGTATACAACAAAATAGAAACAGACTCACAGGTTTAGAAAACAAACTAGTGGATACCAGTGGGGAGAAAGGAAAGGGGAAGGGCAAGAGAGGAGTAGGGGACTAATAGATACAAACTACTATGTATAACATTGAAGAAGGAAGTGGCTAACCACTCCAGGGTTCTTGCCTGGAGAATCCCATGGACAGAGGAGCCTGGCGGACTACAGTCCATGGATCACAGAGTCAGACACGACTGAAGTGACTTACAACTAAAGTGACTTAGCATGCGTGCATATCCAGTGCATAAAAGGAAATGAGATGGATATCATGAGTCACCATAGGCCAGACCAAAAAATTAAAGGAAAACGTTTTAATCTTATCTCTAATTAAAGATCAGTTCAGTGGAGTCGCTCAGTCGTGTCTGACTCTTTGTGACCCCATGAATCACAGCACGCCAGGCCTCCTTGTCCATCACCAACTCCCAGAGCTCATGTATGCTTGCATGTACAAAACAGATAAGCACCAAGGATATACTTATACTACACAGCACAGGGAAATATAGCCATTATTTTATATCTTTAAATGCATATAACCTTTAAAACTATTGACTCACTAAGTTGTACACTCAAAACTAACATATCGTAAATCAACTATACCTCAAGAACAATTTAAAAATAAAAAAAATTAATTGAAGTGTATGATAAAAGTCATAAAAATTTTGAATATACCGAGCTATTTTTAACTTTGTTGATTTAAATAGAGGATGTTAATATACGGATGTTTATCTCCCCTGAATATAGGGCCATAACATAGTAACCTGGACCAGATTTACCAGGCCACAACAAATATTAATAACTAGAAAAGTGTAAAAACTATAAGAAAAAATGTTTTCAATCTTGGGATAACAGGAAGTGTAGAAGATAGCAATCTCTGATATAGATGAGAAACAAATAAGATGAGGGCTACATAACCCTGGCTTTTTGCCTAAAGACATTCTACTTTTTGGTACTGACAGTGGGACCCCAAGCAAAGCACAGTGATCTCACTGAGCTAAGAAAACTTTCTCAGCCTGATAAAGGGCATCTATGAAGATTCAACACTTTCTCTTGAAGATCAAGAAGTGACAAGAACGTCCCTGCTTTCTCTACTCCTTTTCAATATTTACTGGAGATGCTAGTCAGTGCACAAAGCAAGAAAAGAAAGAAAAACCACAGAGATTGCAAAGAGAGAAATAAAAACCCTATTTACAAGCAAACTGATCATATATACACAAAATCTTAAAGAATCTAAAAAAAAAATTACTTGCTAATGAGTGACTTCAGCGAGGTCCCCAAATCTGAGCTCACATGCAAAAATCAACTGCATTTCTATATACTGACAACAAATAGTTGGAAAATACATTATAAAACATTTCCATTACAATAGTACCAAAATCATGACATTTTAAGGGGTAAATATAATAAAATATGTGCTTGCATATATGTTTATTGAAAACCACATAACATTGCAGAAACAAATTTTAAAAGACCTGAGTCAGTGGAGGAATACATGATTTCATGGATTAAAATCGCAATTCTCCCAGTATCTAGATTCATTTACAAAATAATCCAAATCAAATCCCAACATATTTTTGGCAGCAACTGACATGCTGATTACATAATGTATAAGGAAATGTGAAGGACCTAGAATAATCAAGTAATTTTGGGAAAGAAGAACAAAGTAAGAAGATACATACCACTGGACTCTAAGCTCTATTACAAAAAAATTAACTAAGAATGAGCTATTGGTGAAAGACTAGACATACAGATCAATGGAACAGAAGGTAGAGTTCAGAGAAAGACCTACATATAAACGGCCATTTGGTTTTTAACAAAGATATTAAGGGTAATACCTTTAATTAATTCAATACCTTTAATTACAATGGTAATTCAGTGGGGAAAAGGACAGTCTTTAAAAAGTGATGCTCAAACAATTGGATTCACATATGAAAAGAAACAAGCCTGGATCCTTACTTCATATCAAGAAACAAAATTAGAATTAAATGTAGACTTATACTTAAGAAATAAAACTTAAAATTACAGTAGAAAACAGGAACAAATGTTTTTTACTCTGGGATGGCATGAGTTACAAACAATTGATTAAGGTGTTCAGTAAAAAAATATGTTGGCTCTTTGATAAACATTGTCAGGAAAATGAAGAGGTAAGCCACACAGTGACGACTATATTCATGTTACATGTATTTGACAAAAGAAGTGAATTTGAAATGAAGAACTTTTGCAATTTATTAATAATAATATGAACAGCAGCCCAATAAACATGGGGGAATCCTTAATAAAAGAAAACACACAAGTAACTAATGAGTACATGAAAAGACACTTAATATCATCAGTCATCAGGAAAATGCAAATGAAACCACAATTAAATACATTACAATGCTCAGTAAATGGTCTGACAACCTTAAGTATTGAAGAACATTGGGTAAAAATCCTCATACCTGGCTGCAGGAAATGTAAAATGCTGCAATCACTTTAGCAAATAATTTGTTAATTTTTACATTGTCCATAAAAAGTGCTGTATCCATAGCAAGGAGAACTAATTAGCCCTCACAGCCACACATAGCATCAAGTAGAAAATGGTTCTAATAGTATCGAGCACATTTTAAAGTATTTGAATTAGCAAATGTCTTAAAGAGAAATGTGTGGTCTTGTTTTTACATCTCTTCAGAGTCGAAAATTGTTAGGTGGCTCTATAAATGATAGTGAAAATTGTTCTGTCATGTCCAGCTCTTTGCGACCCCATGGACTATACAGTCCATGGAATTCTCCAGGCCAGAATACTGGAGTGGGTAGCCTTTCCCTTCTCCAGGGGATCTTCCCAACCCAGGGATTGAACCCAGGTCTCCTGCATTGCAGGCAGATTCTTTACCAGGTGAGCCACAAGGGAAACTGTAAGGTATTAGTTAAGGAATAAAAAATGCAATAATGCTAACAGACCAGGTCAATATACTATGATGACAAGACGTAGAAGAAACTATTAATTTTCAAAATACATCATTTTAAGAGAGACAAATGGTTGCAAAACTTAACCATAAAAAGAAATAGCCTAATAATAATGATCATGATTTTTAATCTACAGCCAAATTCTATACCCACTTCATCCAGTAATCAACTGTTTGATAACAGAGGTCCTATGACCTTGGCTAGTTTGAAAAAGTCTGTTTTCTTTTTTTAAATCTCCCCTGGAAATACTATTTAAACAGTATTATCAAAACCTTAGGAACATATCAAATTAAGTATAGTAAAAATATTATACAACAATACAAGGAATATTGATGATATTAACCAAATTTACAACGTTAATATTTTAGAATACATGTAAAGTGAGTCCCTTGGACTGCAAAGAGATCCAACCAGTACATCTTAAAGGAGATCAGTCCTGGGTGTTCGTTGGAAGGACTGATGCTGAGGCTGAAACTCCAATACTTTGGCCACCTCATGCGAAGAGCTGACTCATTGGGAAAGACCCTGATGCTGGGAGGGATTGGGGGCAGGAGGAGAGGGGAAGACAGAGGATGAGGTGGCTGGATGGCATCACCAACTCGATGGACGTGAGTTTGAGTGAACTCCAGGAGTTGGTGATGGACAGGGAGGCCTGGCGTGCTATAATCCATGAACTGAACTGAAAGTGAAAGTGAAGTTGCTCAGTCGTGTCTGACTCTTTGTGACCCCATGGACTGTAGCCCACCAGGCTCCTCCATCCATGGAATTTTCTAGGCAAGTGTACCAGAGTGGGTTGCCATTTCCTTCTCCAGGGGATCTTCCCAGCCCAGGGAACCCAGGTCTCCCACATTGCGGGCAGACGCTCTACTGTCTGAGCCACCAGGGATTCCCTACATGTAAAGATACATGTGATTTAAAAGTTGTATAGTTCTTGTATTTGTTTTATCTACTGTTTTAGGTGTTCAGTCATGCTAAATGTGGAATTGCTGTCTATCTTTTTAAAGTAAATTTAGTTAACTAACCCATCAATGTGAATATACGAGTTTAGTAAGTAAAATTATGAATTCAGTAAGCTTTCCAGGTGTCTCATTGGTAAGGAATCCTTCTGCCAATGCAGGAGCCACAGGAGATGCAGGTTTGATTCCTGGATTGAGAAGATTACCTGGAGAAGTAAATGGCAACCCACTCCAGTACTTTTGCCTGGGAAATCCCATGGACAGAGGAGCCTGGCAGGCTATATAGTCCATGGGGTCACAAAGAGTTGGACACTACTGAGCGACTAAACAACAACAACAAAGCTGAAAATCAAATGAAGTGCAAACACTTTTAATTGTTCCTCTTCATACACAAAACTCAAGGGCATCGAAAAACGTATAATCAACTAGAAATATATGGGGAGCTTACCAATACATAAAGCTCAAGGTTAAATACTTTGCTCCTAGCACAGAGCCTGACACAGTAAGAATCTGGTAAATATTTGTTAAATAAATAACACAAGATAAACTGTGAAGAGGGAATTGAATTACAAACAGACTTCTAGGTTTACAAGCCATGACATGTTTCATAAATGTATATTTTCTAATGGCTCCACAGAGCATGATGGATTGCAAAGGGAAGCCAAGACAAAATGTTAATTTTTTTAAATAAATGAAGCACAATGTGACTTGCTTATATTTAGCAAATTACAAATTAATTGTGATAAAAATTGAGAGACAGTGAGTTTTCTTGAAGAACAGATGTAAGATTCTCAGTTAGAAATCTAACCCTTGCTGGACTAAATTAGAATATATATTCATCACTTCATTCAAAAAGATAGTCACCATGGTGGTATTAACATATATATTTCAATGAAAAATTCAATTTACATTTTTCACATTGTTCCAAATTTGTTTCTTAGTTTGGAAATCAAGAACAACTGCATAAATTACAATGCATTTAAAGGTGGGAATTTTGTTTCTTATACAATGACTTTCAGAGCAATGTTCTATTAGTAACTAACTCAGCCATGAGGGTTTTGGAAAGAAAAATATGTTGCAAATATGTATAAGTATATTGTCCATAAAATACACACAGCTTTCAGGGATACAGTTTTATATCTCAAGGAATATAAAACCTCATAGAGAGAATTTCTGTACTTTCTACAAACTAATAAAAAAACATAAGATCCTGGAAAATGTTTTGGGTTAAAGTTTGAGAGACAAAATTAAATTGTTACTTTTCCTAAGATTTGGCTTATCAAGGAAGCTTATATCCCACAGGTTTAGACCTTTGACACATCAACAGTTTTAATGTTTATCAGTAACACTGAACTTTGCCTTCCATTGAGTGGCATGCTTTGCTAAAAAGGGTGTGTGTGATGATCATAATTCAACAGTTCTAAGTATTGTTGTTCATTCGCTGAGTTGTGTCTGACTCTTTGCAACTCCATGGACTGCAGCATGCCAGAATTCCCTGTCCTTCACCATCTCTGAGTTGGCTCAAACTCATGTCCATTGAGTTGATAATGCCATCCAACCATCTCATCCTCTGTCACCCCCTTCTCCTCTTACCCTCAATCATTCTTAGCATCAGGGTCTTTTCCAATGAGTTGGCTCTTTACATCCGGTGGCCAAAATGTTGAAGCTTTAGCTACAGCAGCAGTCCTTCCAATGAATATTCAGGGTTGATTTCCTTAGGATTAACTGGTTTGATCTCCTTGCAGTCCAAGGGATTCTCAAGAGTCTTCTCCAGTTTGAAAGCATCAGTTCTTTGGTGCTCAGCCTTCTTTATGGTCCAACTATCACATCCATGTGTGATTATTGGAAAAACCATAGCTTGAACTATATGGACCTTTTTCAGCAAAGTAATGTCTAAGTATAGTGACTGCTTTATTTTCAGGAGGCTATTTAGGTCAGTGGAAACTCTGCAGCCATGTCATTTAATATGGCCCCAGAATCACTCAACATTACCAAAGTTGTAGAAGTGGAAATTGCCAATATTCTTTTGTTTTCTAACTTCTTTTCAGACTTAAGTACATTTCCTTTTTTTTTGCTTATATTCCATAAAAGCCCTCAAAAAGTAGCTGTTAGAGAGTTGTGTATTCAGATAAATAATATTTTATCAAAGATCAAAGGAGCATAAATATAGTATTGTCAAATGAAGAGAATTTTAAGGAGGGCCTTCCTTGGCTACCCAAGGTTAAGACTCCATGCTTCCCTTAGGGGGCACAAGTTTGTTTCCTGATAGGAGAACTAAGGTCCCATATGCCTTGTGCAGCAATGGGCACGTAGGGGAGAGGGTGTTAAAGAGGCTCATCCCATCGTTAGCATCTCATCTTGTTCATTTCTCACAGTATCCATCAACACTTCCCCCTTCCCTTAACTCCTTCTCAGGTCCTTATTCCCTGTTACCTATTCTACTTTTCTGGATTATTTTACCAGAGCATAGCCTTGTAGATGCTTGTAATTACCTATACAATATCATTTTCTACTTCTTCTTTAGGATAAAACCCTCAGAGCTACAATACACCCAGCTAGAAAAATCATTTCCCAGCCTTGCTTGTAGCTAGGCAGAGCCACATGATGAAGTTTGGCCAAAGAGATGGAAACAAAAGTGGTGGGGGAGACTGCCTAGAAGGCTTCTTGAAGATGCTGAGAAGTGGAGCCTTTTTGCCCTCCTTCCTGCTGGATTCCCTGGTGGCTCAGATGGTAAAGAATTTGCCTGCAGCGTGGGGGACCTGGGTTCAATCTCCGCGTCAGGAAGATCCCCTGGAGGAGGGAATGGCAACTCATTCCAGTATTCTTGCCTGGAGAAGCCCACGGACAGAGAAGCCTGGTGAGCTACAGTGCGTGGGGTCACAGAGAATCAGACATGACCGAGTGACTAACACTTTCCTTTGCACTGCTGACTGTAGGGCAGAGGTAACAGGCAGTGTTTCCACAGGCATATGGGAGCAGCGCTAGTGTGTAAAGGATTATGGAGCCAAGACACAAGACGACCACAAAACCACCACACTGGCCCTGGAATGCCCACTTCCGTGACTTCTTTTGAAAGAAAAGTGAAATACCAAGCTTTAAATACCACGACTGGACTGTTTTCTGTGGCACACAGGCGCAGTGTTTGTGGCAAACGGATAGCAGGCTTGAATATGGTAATTGCGGACAGTCTGGGCTTCCCCTGCGGCTCAGAAGTAAATAATCCACCAGCAGTACAGGACATGTGGGTTCAAGTCTTGGGTCAGGAAGATCCCCTGGAGGAGGTAATGGTAACGCATTCCAATATTCCTGTCTGAAGAATCCCATGGACAAAGGAGCCTGGTGGGCTATAGTCCCCGGGGTTGAAAAGTGTTGGACACGGCTGAAAGGACAGAGCACGCACACACACAGGGGACAGTTCAGTGAGGGGACTGTTTACAAGCATGTGAGCAGGACTAAAGAAAGTGAACACATTTACCAACTTCAGAGAAGCCTGTTTGGCCTCTAGGCCTAAGAAATCAAGGAAGCAGACACACCCAGCAGGGAGTGAGTGACTCAGCATAACAGTCACCCTGGTCTCACCTTCCATCTGCTCTTTTCTTCTGCTGTGTCTCCTATTGGCCAAATTAACCATAAATTAGAGGGTAAAGGTAGTCTGTCGAAATAGTCTATAAAAGTCAGCCTCGAAAGGCCCAAGGCAGGTCGGAGGACAGAGAATGAACCTGGAGGGGCAAATAGGAACCGTTCAGCACAATGGCTTCATTACTTTCCTGCTTTCAACTCCATTCCCTCACCTGCCCCCAGTTCATCCCACATTCCATTGTGGGGCTAATATTATCAGTAATATGATCTCTTTGCTTAACATTCTGCAGAGTATCCTAGGTGCGTAGCAAGTCAAGTCCAAGCTCCACTGTGCACACAAGGCCATCACCCTCCGGCTCCACCGCGCTTTCCCAAACCTATTTTTCCGCAAGTTCCTGTATGTGTTGCAATGTAACCACAGTGATCACCATTCCAAGTAATAGCCCATGCTTTCACGCTTTGTGTGCCTTTTCTCTCTGTGCTTAAGAAACAGAGTATGCTTCTTTCTACTCTATGAAAACCTTACCCATATATTAAGGCATAGCTTCAGAGTATGTACCCTACGGCCCCTTCCTGAACCTTAGGGCAGAGTCTCTACCTCCTTGTGAATATTAGCACTTCATTTCCCTCCCCTGTACGGACTGCCAACTACCAACTCCCTCCTTTATTCCCTGCGTGTTCTTTCTCAGTAATGGCCTGCTGGTTGCCTAAGACAATACTTTGGAATCATATTTGACACCTCTTTTCACTCTCACTTCTCATATTCAATCCTCCAGCCAATCCTAGTGCTTGTATCTTCAACACACATACGTAATTCAACCCCTTGTCACTACCTGCCCGGGTCCACCACCCAGTTCCTGCTGTATTGTTATAACAGTCTTTACATCAGTCCTTATCTACCGCCACTCCCTTAACAGCAGAGCAGTGAGAGTCATCCTACTAAAATCTAAATGAGATAAATCACTCTTCTGTTCAACATTGTCCACTGGCTTCTCATCTCACCCAGAGGAAAAGCCAAAAGTCCTAACTAATCTGGCTGATTGTTGCAGAGGTTGGGCTTTGGCTTTCCCAGCTGGTTGCTGCAGACAATGTGGGTGAGTGTTCTTTTGATATATATGATCTAGTCATTGTTCATTTGTATATTTAGTCTCTTATAATTCTCCCCCTAAGGAAGTTCTACTTACTCATTTCCATTAATTTCTAAGCTTCTCCTTAAAGTGTCTTTAAGGTAGGCTAAGACTGGTTCCAAATAGGAAAAGGAGTATGTCAAGGCTGTATATTTTCACCCTGCTTATTTAACTTCTATGCAGAGTACATCATGAGAAACGCTGGGCTGGAAGAAACACAAGCTGGAATCAAAATTGCCGGGAGAAATATCAATAACCTCAGATATGCAGATGACACCATCCTTACGGCAGAAAGTGAAGAGGAACTAAAAAGCTTCTTGATGAAAGTGAAAGTGGAGAGTGAAAAAGTTGGCTTAAAGCTCAACATTCAGAAAATGAAGATCATGGCATCTGGTCCCATCACTTCATGGGAAATAGATGGGGAAACAGTGGAAACAGTGTCAGACTTTATTTTTGGGGGCTCCAAAATCACTACAGATGGTGACTGCAGTCATGAAATTAAAAGACACTTACTCTTTGGAAGAAAAGTTATGACCAACCTAGACAGCATATTCAAAAGCAGACACATTACTTTGCCAACTAAGGTCCATCTAGTCAAGGCTATGGTTTTTCCTGTGGTCATGTATGGATGTGAGAGTTGGACTGTGAAGAAAGCTGAGTGCCAAAGAATTGATGCTTTTGAACTGTGGTGTTGGAGAAGACTCTTGAGAGCCCCTTGGACTGCAAGGAGATCCAACCAGTCCATTCTGAAGGAGATCAGCCCTGGGATTTCTTTGGAAGGAATGATGCTAAAGCTGAAGCTCCAGTACTTTGGCCACCTCATGCGAAAAGTTGACTCATTGGAAAAGACTCTGATGCTGGGAGGGATTGGGGGCAGGAGGAGAAGGGGATGACCGAGGATGAGATGGCTGGATGGCATCACTGACTCGATGGACTTGAGTCTGAGTGAACTCCGGGAGTTGGTGATGGACATGGAGGCCCCATGTGATTCATGGGGTTGCAAAGAGTTGGACATGACTGAGTGACTGGACTGAACTGAACTGAAGAATGCATCACCTCATTAATTTTCAAACTGTCTCTTTTTCAGTGATTTAGTCACTAAGTGTGTCTGACTCTTGTGATCCCATGGACTATAGCCTGCCAGGCTCCTCTGTCCATGGGATTTCCTAGGCAAGAATACTGGAGTGGGTTGCCATTTCCTTCTCCAGGAAGGATTCTTTTTTAGTCATCTCTTTTTATAATTTGTCAGCAATTCAACATTCTGTTCTCAAGTTTGGAGCCTCACCTGAAGCTGAGAAAATAGTAACCATCCTACTTTCATATCCTGTTACATAGGCCTCAGCACAGAGGACACAACTGAGAAGTCTGGCAGCAAGAAAAGGAAGAGAAATTAAATTGAACTTAGAACGCACAGTCAGGCAAATGAGTCCTTTTTCCTTCTCTTCTTCTCGTTTTCTTTTCTAAACTGTAAGCCCTCACAATAAAGTTCAAATTCCTCAGCATGGCTAGATCCTTTGGCCCCAAGACTTGGTCCAGCCTTGCTCGTCTGGTCTCATTTGCTACCACTTCCAAACACCACCTTGTGTGTCCACTGCCAGAAGTGAAGCTGAGCAGGACCCTGAGGGGTCTTCCCAGGGACAGACCCCTCCCCGCGGTCCCCTGCCTCTTGTTTGCAAAAATTCTGCAGGCTCCTAGGCCTTCCCTGAGTTCCAAAGAGAAAATTCAATCAGGAAAGTGAGAAAATAAAGTAAAATAGTCAAGTGAGACAAGATGATACTAGTTTAGGCATAAAACAAAGTGGGGGATTTTTAGTTCCCTGTCAAGGGCTATAGAGAATATTCTGAGTCCTATCCTTGAGTTGTTTTGCAGATATTAAAACCCTCACCAGGTGGAAGAAATTAACTGGGTGCTAAACACCCTCACATAGACCCCAGGCCAGTTGGAATGCAGAAGACTGATGATGTTGACCCCTGAACTACTGGCTGGGTTACCTCCCATCAACCAAGAATGTGAATGAGCTGATCACTCATCCTGCAACCATTTCCTTATCTTGCCTTTAAAATTGCTTCTCTGAAAGCCATTTGGGAGTTCATGTTTTCTGAGCGTAAGCTACCATTCTCCTTCCTTCACCCCACAAGGGGCGCCTTGCCATAAATGCTGTACTTTCCTTCACCACAATCTGGTATCAGTAGATTGCTTTGCTGTGCATTGGGTAGGCAGATTCAAGTTTTCAGAGTTCCAAAGAATATCAAGGAGAGATAAGAGAGTCCTCCTCAGTGATCAATGCAAAGAAATAGAGGAAAATAATAGAACAGGAAGGACTAGAGATGTCTTCAAGAAAATTAGAGATATCAAGGGAACATTTCATGCAAAGATGGGCACAATAAAGGACAGAAATAGTATGGATCTAACAGAAGCAGAAGATATTAAGAAGAGGTGCCAAGAATACACAGAAGAACTAAAAATGATCTTCATGACTCAGATAACCACGATGGTGTGATCATTCACTTAGAACCAGACATCCTGTAATGTAAAGTCAAATGGGCCATAGGGAGCATCACTATGGACAAAGCTAGTGGAGGTGATAGAATTCCAGCTGAGCTATTTCAAATCCTGGAAGATGATGCTGTGAAAGTGCTGCACTCAATATGTCAGCGAATTTGGAAAACTCAGCAGTGGCCACAGGACTGGAAAAGGTCAGTTTTCATTCCAATCCCAAAGAAGGGCAATGCCAAAAAATGTTCAAATTACCGCACAATTGCACTCATCTCACACATGTCCAAAGTAATGCTCAAAATTCTCCAAGCCAGGCTTCAAGTAGTACGTGAACTGAGAACTTCCATATGTTCAAGCTGGTTTTAGAAAAGGCAGAAGAACCAGAGATCGAATTGCCAACATACATTGGATCATAGAAAAAGCAACAGAATTTCAGAAAAACATCTACTTTCTGCTTTATTAACTATGCCAAAGACTTTGACTCTATGGATCACAAAAATCTGTGAAAAATTCTGAAAGAGATGGGAGTATGAGAACACCTCACCTGCCTCCTGAGAAAGCTGTATGCAGGTCAAGAAGCAACAGTTAGAGCTGGACACAGAACAACAGACTGGTTCCAAATTGGGAAAGGAGTACATCAGGGCTGTATATTGTCACTCTGTTTATTTAACTTATATGCAGAGTACATCATCATGTGAAATGCCAGGCAGGATGAAGGACAAGCTGAAATCAAGATTGCTGGGAGAAATATCAGTAACCTCAGATATGCAGATGACACCACCCTTGTGGCAGAAAGCAAAGAATTGGAGAGCCTCTTGATGAAAGTGAAAGAGGAGAGTGAAAAAGCTGGCTTAAAATTCAACATTCAGAAAAGGAAGGTCATGGCATCCTGTCCCATCACTTCATAGCAAATAGATGGGGAAATGATGGAAACAGTGACAGACTTTATTTTCTTGGGCTCCAAAATCACTGCAGATGGTGACTGCAGCCATGAAATTAAAAGACACTTACTCCTTGGAAGAAAAGTTATGACCAACCTAGACAGCATATTAAAAACCAGAGACATTGCTTTGCCGACAAAGGTCCATCTAGTCAAGGCTATGGTTTTTCCAGTAGTCATGTATGGATGTGAGAGTTGGACTGTGAAGAAAGCTGAGCACCAAATAATTGATGCTTTTGAACTGTGGTGTTGGAGAAGACTCTTTAGAGTCCCTTGGACTGCAAGGATATCCAACCAGTCCATCCTGAAGGAAACCAATCTTGAATATTCATTGGAAGGACTGATGCTGAAGCTGAAACTCCAATACTTTGGCCACCTGATGTGAATAACTGACTCTCTGGAAAAGATGTTGATGCTGGGAAAGAGTGAAGGCAGGAGGAGAAGGGGACAACAGAGAATGAGATGGTTGGATGACTCAATGGACATAAATTTGAGCAAGCTCCAGAAGTTGATGATGGACAGGGAGGCCTGGTGTGCTGCATTCCATGGGGTCGCAAAGAGTAGGACATGACTGAGGGACTCAACAACAACAACAACAGAATACTACATAAATTTACTTGATAAAGCAGCATCAGGGATTCCCGAGGACTGACTCCAGTTTTGAAAGAAATTCTACTGTAGACAAAATGTTATCAAACAGCACTGCATGCTACAGAGAAATCATTCATGAAAAGAAGTCAATCAGTATGGCAACCTTCATCACTGTTTTATTTTGAAAAATTTCCACAGCCACCCAACATTTAGCAACAATTCTCTGATAAGCCAGCAGCCATCAACAATGCAGAAAGACTCTCCTCTGGCAAAAAAATTATGACTTGCTGAAGTTTCAAATGATGGTTGCCGTATTTTAGCAATAAAGTATTTTTAAATTAAGATATGCACATTGTTTATTTAGACATAATGCTATTTCTCATTTAATAGGCTATAATATATTGTAACCATAACTTCTATGTGCACTAGGAAACCAAAAGATTCATGTGATTCCCTTTATTATGATATTTGGTTTATAGCAGTGGTCTGGAACCAAACTTGTAATATGTCCACATGCCTGTATTTAGACAGAGAATTTTCTATAGTTTCCCTAATTTCTGAAAGGCTACCTTAGGGTGCAAATAGTCCATTAATTCAGTCAACTGACCAACAACCAAAATACCAAATATACATAGGGCCATTCTAGGTTTGAAATACTCAAGTGTGTAAAACATAGTCTCTGTCTTCAGTGAGGTTTCATTTCAAGGTGTGATAGCACTAAGAAGATAAAATGTGGGAAAGCCATTCAGACTGAGTGACGGGGTTGCTTTAACCAAGGTAGTCACTTCTTTGATGTTACATTTTGATTGATACTTGAATGATGAGTAGGAGGCAGACATGTGGTTAAGGAAAAACAGATGTCAAAATCCTGAGATGGAAAGAAGCCGACTGTTTAAGAGGCAGAAAAAGCAATGTGGCTGGGGAGTAGGGAACAAAGGGGAGGCAGGGCAGCAAGGGAATGAGCACGCGGGAATTGCAAGGATGGTGGATTCTTTTTTCTGGTTATAAAGAGAAGGTATAGGGTGATTTTAAACCAAGGTATGGCAGGGATTGTACCACCCTGTAGAAAGCTCACTTTGGTGTCTGCGTGCAGGATTAAGGAGGCAAGCATTCTCAGAAGCACATGATTTCCCTACTTAAGATTTGTTTTGCTAGAAGACCAATTTAGAGGCTGTTGCAACCCACTCCAGGGTTCTTGCCTGGAGAATCCCAGGGACAGGGGAGCCTGGTGGGCTGCTGTCTATGGGGTCGCACAGAGTCGGACATGACTGAAACGAATTAGCAGCAGCAGCAGCAGCCAGCCATAGTTTGAACAACAAAAAATGGTAGTTTTGCAGTGTTAATGGCAGAATATATTTGAGGAATAGAACTTGTAGATTCTATGTGTGTGTGTTAGTCACTCAGCCACGTCCAATTCTTTGCAACCCCAGGGACTGTAGCCCACCTGTCTCCTATGTACATGGGATTCTCTAGGCAAGAATACTGGAGTGGGTAGCCATTCCCTTCTCCAGGGGATCTTCCCGACCCAGAGATCTAACCTGGGTCTCCTGCACTGCAGGTGGACTCTGCAATCTGAGCCACCAGGGAAGCCCAGATCCTACTGATGAATTAGATGAATTAGAAGAAATCAAATACTTGATTTCTTGGTTCTCCTAATTGTTGTCCTATGTGCAGTAGTATCTTTCTGAGCCCTCTATAAAAAAAATCCCAAACTCCATTTTTGCCGAGTATTCATCCTAATTTGATAACCAAGGGATAATCATATTAGGTGTTTTGTCACAGAATAAAGATTTATCTAAAAGTGACATGTAATCTCCCCTCTTAAATACAGGGAGGCCAGCTTTATTTTTAAGAACTCCCAACCCACAGAATCGTATTTACAGTTTTAACCAACACTTATTTCAATATACTAGAACAATTTTTCCGTTTCTTTTTCATTTGTTTGGCTTCTCATTTGGAGTTCAAATTCCTGTGAAAGCACACACACATTATTTATCCCTGATTCTCAGACCCAGTTCAGTTCAGTCGCTCAGTCATGCCCAGCTCTTTGTGACCTCATGTACCCCAGGATGCCAGGATTCCCTGTCCATTACCAACTCCCAGAGTTTACTTAAACTCAGGTCCATAGAGTCAGTGATGCCATCCAGCCATCTCATCCTCTGTCGTCCCATTCTCCTCCCACCTTCAATCTTTACCACCATCAGGAACTTTTCAAAGGAGTCAGCTTTTCGCATCAGGTGGCCAAAGTATTGGAGTTTCAGCTTCAGCATCAGTCCTTCCAATGAATATTCAAGATTGATTTCCTTCAGGATGGACTGGTTGGATCTCCTTGCAGTCCAAGGGACTCTCAACAGTCTTCTCCAACACCACAGTTCAAAAGCATCAATACTTCGGCGCTCAGCCTTCTTCACAGTCCAACTCTGACATCCATACATGACTACTGGAAAAAACATAGCCTTGACTAGATGGACCATTGTTGGCAAAGTAAAGTCTCTGCAGTTTAATATGCTGTCTAGTTTGGTCATAACTTTTCTTCCAAGGAGCAAGCGTCTTTTAATTTCATGGCTGAAGTCACCAATTGCAGTGATTTTAGAACGCAAAAAAATAAAGTCTGTCACTGTTTCCCCAAGTATTTGCCATAAAGTGATAGGACAGGATGCCATGATCTTAGTTATCTGAATCTTGAATTTTAAGACAAATTTTTCACTCTCCTCTTTCACTTTCCTCAAGAGGCTCTTTAGTTTTTCAATTTCTGCCATAAGGGTGGTGTCATCTGCATATCTGAGGTTATTGATGTTTCTTCCGTCAACTGATTCCAGCTTGTGCTTCATCCAACCCAGCATTTCTCATGATGTACTCTGCATATAAGTTAAATAAGCTGGGTGACAATATACAGTCTTGACGTACTCCTTTCCCAATTTGGAACCAGTATGTTGTTCCATGTCCAGTTCTAACTGTTGCTTCTTGACCTGCAAACATATTTCCCAAGAGGCAAGTCAAGTGCTCTGGTATTCCCATCTCTTTCAGAATTTTCCACAGTTTTTTGTGATCCACACAGTCAAGAGCTTTGGCATAGTCAATAAAGCAAAAATAGATGTTTTTCTGGAACTCTCTTGCTTTTACGCTGATCCAGCGGATGTTGGCAATTTGATCTCTGGTTCCTCTGCCTTTTCTAAAACCAGCTTGAACATCTGGAAGTTCATGGTTCAAATATTGTTGAAGCCTAGCTTGGAGAATTTTGAGCATTACTTTATACTAGTGTGTGAGATGAGTGCAATTGTGTGATAGTTTGAGCATTATTTGGCATTGACTTTCTTTGGGATTGGAATGAAAATTGACCTCTTCCAATCCTGTGGCCACTGCTTTCCAAATTCACTGACATATTGAGTGCAG
The DNA here is from genome assembly GCF_042477335.2 of Ovis canadensis. NCBI lineage: Eukaryota > Metazoa > Chordata > Mammalia > Artiodactyla > Bovidae > Ovis > Ovis canadensis. The sequence goes on along the minus strand of NC_091250.1, from coordinate 35,728,165 downwards.
CACTTTCACAGCATCATCTTTTAGGATCTGAAATAGCTCAACTGGAATTCCATCACCTCCACTAGCTTTGTTTGTAGTGATGCTTTCTAGGGCCCACTTGACTTCACATTCCAGAATGTCTGTCTCGAGGTGGGTGATCACACATCATGATTATCTGAGGCATGAAGATCTTTTTTGTAGTTCTTCTGTGTATCCTTGCCACCTCTTCTTAATATCTTCTGCTTCTGTTAGGTCCATACCATTTCTGTCCTTTATTGAGCCCCTCTTTGCATGAAATGTTCCCTTGGTATCTCTAATTTTCTTGAAGAGATCTCTAGTCTTTCCCATTCTATTATTTTCCTCTATTTCTTTGCACTGATCACTGAGGAAGGCTTTCTTATCTCTCCTTGCTATTCTTTGGAACTCTGCTTTCAAATGGGTATATCTTTCCTCTTCTCCTTTGCTTTTTCTCTTCTCTTCTTTTCACAGTTACTTGTAAGGCCTCCTCACACAGCCATTTTGCTTTTTCGCATTTCTTTTTCTTGGGGATGGTCTTGATCCCTGTCTCCTGTACAATGTCACGAACCTCTGTCCATAGTTCTTCAGTGCTCTGTCTATCAGATCTAGGCCCTTAAATCTATGTCTCACTTTCACTGTATAATCATAAGGGATTTGATTTAGGTCATACCTGAATGGTCTAGTGGTTTCTCCTACTTTCTTCAATTTAAGTCTGAATTTGGTAATAAGGAGTTCATGATCTGAGCCACAGTCATCTCCCGGTCTTGTTTTTGCTGACTGTATAGAGCTTCTTCATCTTGGCTGCAAAGAATATAATCAATCTGATTTCAGTGTTGACCATCCAGTGATGTCCATGTGTAGAGTCTTCTCTTGTGTTGTTGGAAGAGGGTGTTTCCTATGACCAGTGCGTTCTCTTGGCAAAACTCTATTAGCCTTTGCCCTGCTTCATTCTGTACTCCAAGGCCAAATTTACCTGTTACTCCAGGTGTTTCTTGACTTCCAACTTTTACATTCCAGTCCCTTATAATGAAAAGGACATCTTTTGGGGTGTTAGTTCTAGAAGGTCTTGTAGGTCTTCATAGAACCATTCAACTTCAGCTTCCTCAGCATTACTAGTCAGGGCATAGACTTGGATTACCATGATATTGAATGGTTTGCTTTGGAAACGAACAGAGACCATTCTGTTGTTTTTGAGATTGCATCCAAGTACTGCATTTTGAACTCTTTTGTTGACTATGAGGGCTACTCCATTTCTTCTAAGGCATTCTTGCCCACAGTAGTAGATACAATGGTCATCTGAGTTAAATTCACCCATTCTAGTCCATTTTACTTCCCAGATTCCTAAAATGTCGATGTTCACTCTTGCCATCTCCTGTTTGACCACTTCCAATTTTCCTTGATTCATAGACCTAAAATTCCAGGTTCTGACGCAATATTGTTCGTTACAGCATTGGACTTTGCTTCTATCACCAGCCACATCCACAACTGGGTGTTATTTTTGCTTTGTCTCCACTGAGTTTTCAGTGGAGAAATAACTCAGCCCCAGAGAGAATATCAAAAATTGGTAGAAGAGAGAGGAAGAAAGGTGGGTTTTGAGGGGAATTACCTAGCTAATTTTGATTTATGGCTATACCCATTACTAAATGGAACATCTTTTCTTATTTGACACAAGAAATAAGAGAGATCAGAGAGAAACATAGAACTCGATTGGTGCTAATTTTTTAAATATATTTTTGGGGACTCATCAGTTAAGAAAACTGGATCTACTGAATACTGATGTTACAAAGTATCTTAAATGCCACGTTCTCCACGCTCTTTAGCCACTCAACTTCCCCAAATAATCGCCATCTTCAATATTCTATTTTTATTGCCATCATCCCACTCATTTAGAAGTTTCTACTCTTGTCTACTGACATTTCCTATATTGTCTACTAATACACCACCCTACTAATATCTTGAAATGAATATTTTAAAAATTTCAAGTTACTCTGTTAGCTGTCACTGAAGTGTCAGGTAAATACAGTAATAAGAGCTATTCAACAGCATTAACTATTAATTTCTTTCTTAAAAATTTTTTGTTATATATTTTAAACAAATGATAAATTTAAAATGTATAAAATTATATGTATATATAATATTTAGGTACAAAAGTGTTACATGCCCACTGTAAAATTTCTAAGCAATATTGAATGTATAAGGTAAGAATTTACTTTTCCACAATTCCACCCTCAAGAGACCATCACAAGTTTTCCTTTGAGACACAGTCTTCTGGATTTCTTAAATACATGTTTAAACCACTGTATCATGGATTTCATAAAAATGTGATCAAATTATACATAATCTGTCAGTTTACAAAATCATTTATGTAGTTATCTTTATCTTTTCTTGTCACTAAGTATAGATGCAACATTATTTTAGAAAGTGTGTTATATTCCATAGATGACTGAAAGTGAAAGTGAAAGTGAAGTCACTCAGTCGTGTCCGACTCTTCGGGAGTCCAAGGACTGTAGCCCACCAGGCTCCTCCGTCTATGGGATTTTCCAGGCAAGAGTACTGCAGTGGGTTGCCATTTCCTTCTCCAGGGGATCTTCCGAACCCAGGGATCGAACCTGGGTCTCCCGCATTGCGGCCAGACGCTTTAACCACTGAGCTACCAGGGAAGCCCCCATAGACAACTAGTATATGTTTTTTAACTTGATCTCAACTGATGGCCAATTAAGTGGTTTCTTTTTTTTTTTTTTTAATAAAGTTGCAATGAATACCTTTGTACATACATCTTTCTACATTTGTACAATTATTTCTTCAGGAAGAATTCTTGCAGTTTCTGAATCTAAAATTATCAATATCTTTGATTTTACTTTAAATAGATTGTTTCAAAGTGCTTTTTATAAAGTTGATAAAGTACTAATTTACACTCCCATCTCCTAAAATGGTCTGTTTTCACCACTAAGATATCACTTATTTTTAATCTTTTCCAAGAGAAAATATCTTATTGTTCAAATTCACATTTCTTTCCTTAGTAGTCAGATGGAGCATCTTTCATATGTTTAGTGGTTATTTGCACTCTTTCTTTGTATTGTTTTTTCTGAATTTTGCCTTTTCCTTGTTTTATTTGGTTGTTTGATATTGATTTGTAGTAGTTATAGTAATTTATGGTAATTAACCTGTCAATCATATATGTTAAAATATTAATTCTGAGTTCATTGTATCTACTTCTTCCTTTGTTAGGCATTTTTATATGCAGTTATTTTAATTTTAGGTAGTCAATTTATCTCTTTTATATGTTATATGTTTTTATATGTTATATTGATTTTTATGTTACAGCTAGGTAGAATTTTGTCAACTAAGTTATAAAATTATTGAATCATATGTCTCCCTAGCATCTTATTCTTTCATTTTTCATTTAATTATGAGTTTACATTTAAAAATAATCTTGTTTATACACATTTGGTAGTAAATCACTATAAATTTCCAAGTAACATAATAGCAGAATATATAATTTGTGATTATAACTTTCAAAATAGAGAAATACTTAAAAAGCATCATTTGAGAACTAATGAAAATACTTCTAGTAAAAAAGGTTCAAATTTAGAAAACAAGTGAATAAATTATTTGTTAAAATTTATAAAAGTAAAAGTATTTTGCTTCTAAGAAATATTGAGCTTTTGATACCCTGCTGAGTGTTTTGTGACTTTATTATTTGTGGAGATTCAGGTCAGTTGAACAGTTTTAACTGAGCTCCTCCACTTTACCTGGTGCTGGGGATACAGCAGTGCAAAGGCCCTGTGATAAAGAGATTTCTGGAGGCTTCTGAAGAAGGATTTCTCATTTCTTACAGAAGGGCTTCTGTGTCTCTCCCCAGTCATGAACCAGAGAAACACTGAGCTTGGAGATTTGGTAGCCATGTGGCACCACAAGGGGGAGCCCGCAGTGGGGTGAGGCTGAACTGACCCGAGAGGACTGCAGAATCGAGGGAGAGAAACTTGCGGTTTGCTGTTTTTAGTTGCTGAATCAAACCTATCCTGATCCATCTTTAAACTTGCCAGCTATTTAAAGCAATACATCCCTGTAATTGTGTAAGCTATTTTCTGTTCCTTACGTCTAAGACGTCGTAACTAACACAAGGGTCGGTCCTCTCATATACCTACCTTAGTGCTGTGCACTTCTCTATGTCCGCACATTTCTCATGGTATTATATCAGTTTACTTGTCTGAATATTGTATACTAATCCATACACATGGAATCTAGAAAATGGTACTGATGACCCTATCTGTAGGGCACACATAGAGTCACAGGTGTAGAGAATGGGCTTCTGGACATAGTGGGGGGAGGAGAGGGACAAATCTCCAGGGGAAGGAGTAGAGGGAGGAATCTGAGCAGCGCTGACATACATACACTGCCACGTGTGAAACAGACAGCTAGTGGGAAGCTGCTGTATAGCACAGGAAACCCAGCCTGGCGCTCTGTGACAACCTGGAGGGGTAGCATGGGGGTGCAGGGAGGAGCTCAAGAGGGAGGGGATATGTGTACACTTTTATAGCTGATTCACATTGTTGTACAGCAGAAGCCAACACATTGTAAAGCAATTATCCTCCAATTAAACATTTAAAAAAATTACTTGTCTGTATACTTTCAACGTTTTAAGCAGCAGTTGTATTTATTCTGTGTACTGATTTCTACTCACTCAGTAAAGAGCTAACCAGGTCTAGACACCTCAGGTATTTGTCAAATGTGTAAGAAGAAATTGTGCTATCAAGAGATCTTATATTATTTGATTTCTTAACTTTCACTTATTATGCACTGTTTTTCTTTATTCTCTTTTATAGTCAAAAATACGGAAAATCACACAAATCCATGTATATTTGTGTTGCATGTGTTGCATAAACCCTAATTTTCTCTCTTTTTATCCAGAAAAAAAAAATATCGTCATCGTCCAGTTTAGGCAGGTCAAGATTTTAGATAGTATTCTTTTGTATATCTTTAAAATGCATACAAAAAGAATTATACTATATATAATATTCAGGTCAGTTCAGTTGCTCAGTTGTGTCCGACTCTTTGCGACCTCATGAATCGCAGCACGCCAGGCCTCCCTGTCCATCACCATCTCCCAGAGTTCACTCAGACTCACGTCCATCGAGTCCGTGACGCCATCCAGCCATCTCATCCTCAGTCGTCCCCTTCTCCTCCTGCCCTCAATCCCTCCCAGCATCAGAGTCTTTTCCAATGAGTCAACTCTTCGCATGAGGTGGCCAAAGTACTGGAGTTTCAGCTTTAGCATCATTCCTTCCAAAGAAATCCCAGGGCTGATCTCCTTTAGAATGGACTGGTTGGATCTCCTTGCAGTCCAAGGGACGCTCAAGAGTCTTCTCCAACACCACAGTTCAAAAGCATCAATTCTTTGGTGCTCAGCCTTCTTCACAGTCCAACTCTCACATCCATACATGACCAAAGGAAAAACCATAGCCTTGACTAGATGGACCTTTGTTGGCAAAGTAATGTGTCTGCTTTTGAATATGCTATCTAGGTTAGACATAACTTTCCTTCCAAGGAGTAAGCGTCTTTTAATTTCATGGCTGCAATCACCATCTGCAGTGATTTTGGAGTCCCCCAAAATCAAGTCTGACACTGTTTCCACTGTTTCCCCATCTATTTCCCATGAAGTGATGGGACCAGATGCCATGATCTTCATTTTCTGAATGTTGAGCTTTAAGCCAACTTTTTCACTCTCCTTTTTTACTTTCATCAAGAGGCTTTTTAGTTCCTCTTCACTTTCTGCCATAAGAATGGTGTCATCTGCATATCTGAGGTTATTGCTATTTCTCCCAGCAATCTTGATTCCAGCTTGTGCTTCTTCCAGTCCAGTGTTTCTCATGATATGTAGTATTAGGCAACCTATTTTTTGGTAGCTCATTCATTTTAACTGCTGCATAGCTTTCTCATCACAGGAAGATATCATATCTTATTTATGCTGCCATTTATTAGTGGAGATTTGCATTGGTTCCAGTTTTCATTATTAAATGATACTTCAATAAATGACTCTGTTTAGGTCTTCTGTGAGAGCTTTGCTATGATAATAGGCCTAAACAAGAAACTGATGGTCAAAGGGTACCCACATTTGAAAGTGTACTGTATACTGGATATTGCCAAACTCCTTTCTTTCCAAAATGGCTGAAAACTTTCAGATTTTTATGTATTTTAAAATTACTTTCCAAAATAGTTGTACCAATGTATACTTTAATCAATAACCTGAAAAGGTAATCATTTATCCACATCACTGCTAAAACTTGGAATTGTTAGAAGTTTTATATTTTTGCTAATCTGATGGATGTGAAATCATTATTATTGTTTTAATATTTTTGCCCAAATTACTAGTAACAATGCAATCTTTTTATGTATTTAATCATCAGTATGCTTTCTACTATTTCAAGGACTAACCTGCTCAAATTCATTGCCTATTGCCAACTCTGGATTGGAAGGGGCTAGATTTTTTACTCTTTTTTCTACTTTATATGTAATAATTTATTAAGTATGTTTGATATGAATCCTTTATTTTTTATGTTGTGAATATATTCTCCTTGTCTGATAATTAACTTTTCAGTCAGTCGGTCAGTCAGTTCAGTTGCTCAGTCATGTCCGACTCTTTGCAACCCCGTGGACTGCAGCACGCCAGGCCTCCCTGTCCATCACCAACTCCCAGGGTTTACTCATACTCATGTCAGTTGAGTCAGTGATGCCATCCAACCATCTCAACCAAAGTTGTTCAATATGTGGCTTATAAATACAAAACATATTAACAAAAACAACTGCCACCATGTATACACCTGGGTAATGAATAGATGAAAAACAGCATATAGGTAAAGAATAGCCAATCAAAATGTTGTTCATGAAATATTTGGTAACATGGGAAATTGGATATGCTTTAGCACTAATTATTTTACATATATATATACAAATATAGAACAAGTTCCGGGAGTTGGTGATGGACAGGGAAACTGGCATGCTGCAGTCCATGGGGCCACAAAGAGTCTTGCATGACTGAGTGACTGAAATGACTGACTTGATACATATATAGAAAATATGTCTGAAATAGTATATCAATGAAAATTTATATAACGATAATAGATGTACAATGATAACCATGATTTTTAAAATGATGCCAAAATTAAGAAATAGCTTCTGGGCAAATATCAAACCCAACCACTCTCAGTAAAACATGTTCTAAAGATACAATTGAAAGTGTGACTTTAAAGCCTTCTGGTGAAACCTCAGAAAACTCTAAGGGGAATATTTTTGTTGAACATAGGCTTTTAAGAAGCACATAGTATTATTCTTAGGCCATCTTAGCAGAAGTCTAAGGTAGAGAAGGATTTATCTTAAAAAGATTTGTGTGTGTGACTTTTGTTTAATGAGCTAAATTTCAATGAGATTCATGAAAGACAAAAAAAAATTTTAAGAGACTTACATTGCAGAAACATCACCTGTTTGGGTGACAAAGGTTAGAAATAGCACAGAATGAAAACAGGCCTTGCATTATCTCAGATTTATAGAGAAATGTAGTATCTCATGCGTTGCTGTTGTTCAGTCACCAAGCCATGTCTGACTCTTCGCGACTCCGTGGGCTACAGCCCACCAGGCTTCCCTGTCCCTCACAATATCTCATACATATTAAAATGTAAAGGGATTCTATAAAAGGTGTTGAAATGAATTCTCTAAAATATCACTACTGTTTCTGGATGGTGGGACCTTGGGATGATGCCTTCTATCTCCTTATACTAATCAGTACTTCTCAAATTTTCCATAAGTGTGAGTTATATTGCTTATCCTTCTAAAAACGCATAGAAACAAACTAACAGGAATGAAGGAAGCCAAAACAAGATCAAATGGTTATTAACCTCCCCATGTGTCTAGCAGACATGTCTTCCCCCATTTTCATGCCTCCTCAGTGTCTGCTAGACACATGGGGAGGTTAATAACCATTTCCCCTCCTTGTTATTGGGCTTCCCTGGTGACTCAGATGGTGAAGAATCTGCCTGCAATGAGGAAGACCCAGGTTTGATCCCTGGGTCAGGAAGATCCCCTGGAGTTGGAAATGGCAACCCACGCTAGTATGCTTGTCTGGAGAATTCTGTGGACAGAGGATCCTGGCAGGCTATATCTATGGGGTCGCAAAGAGTTGAACACAACAGAGCGACTAACACACAGTCCTAGTCATTGTTGTGTTTTACTCCCTTTCCTTGATAAGCTTCTCAAATGTGTGGATTATATTTATCCTGAAGTTGTTTCTTATAATTATTTCTTTAAACCTCTGAAATCTAGCTCATGTCACTCTACTCTTCTGAAAATGATCTTCAATCATCACCAATCACAGACTGCTGTTTAATGAACATTCTCTCAATCTGTGATACTGTAACCCCCTTCTTACAAAAGTTGAAAAGCACTTAGAATATGGAGGAAAAACTGCATCAGGGGAGTAAATATGATCTTGTTTTAGAAAAATAACTCTGTTGTCCTTTGTGAGGTAAAGGGAACACAGTTGTAGAAGAATTACCATTTGCACTTCCTTTTTTGGGAGATGTCTATTCATGATCTTTGCCCACATTTTATTACTGAGGGGTTGTCGTTGTTAAGTTGCTAAGTCATGCGGGACTCTTTTGTGATGTCCTTTTTATCAGTTTCTTGAATTCTTGCCATTAAGATATTATTAATGATCTTAACTCTTTCATATTTGTGATTTTCTCATTTGCCTTATGATTTTATTTTTGCATTTTTGAGTCTTTGTTTTTGTTATAAATATATGTTCCATATAACAAACTCAAACACAGACATGCATAAAACATAAAGCAGAGGACAGGATAACTTGGTGTGAAAAAATCATCCTAAACTAATCCTTCCCCCCTTTTCACGCCTCCTCAGTTTGTTTACAGCATTGTTTAAGATCATGTGTGTATCAGCGTGCTTTCAATAGAGATTTTCATTTCTCCAGGATGGCCTGGTGTTTTGGATTGGAAGGAGAAGAGAAGGGAAGGCTTGGTGCCTCTACCGAACCCCTAGTGTCCTTTCTGCCTGAAATCTGAGTGGAAATAGTACTGATCTAGAACTTCCATGGAAAGTATGGCAAAATATTTTGGTGACTAAAGAAACACTATGAAATGACCCTTTGTTTCAGACTTGATTTGTCAAGTCATCTATGAAAACAAATCGCAAAACCATTAAAAAGCATTAGGGAAAGCTATATTAACGTAGCTTTATTAATACGAGTTCCTCTGCAAACACAAACCCACCAGACAGCTGTTTCCACAAGAAAGCACTAATGAGTCTTCTAGTACTGGTCTCTACAGTTCTATATAACGCATTGTTCACTGCAATCAAGGGAACACTCTAAAGCTTTGCAGGCACACAAAGACAGATATTTTGGCTGCTAGTATTTGCTGATCTTTGTTTCCTTTGAGAGAGGGAAGAAAGGGAAACAAATTTGTCCAAAGGAACCAGATATACAATTTTTATTTTACCTAGGTTTAAAACCTCCATGAATTTGCTACTGTGATGAATTTCGTTTATATTGTTGAGGTTTGTATTTTGTCTACTTAACTGAGCAGATTGTTTATCAGGTCCCTGAACACAGACAATGAGAGTCATTGCAGTCTGCTTTTAAGACTACAGATATAGAACTCTCTCCCTCCCTTTCTTTCTTCCCCTTCAGGGAAAAAAAGTCCAGGAGCCCTGGCAATAAATTCTCCTAACCTTCTCCCCTTATCCCAGAACAGAAAATATAGCTTCTTTGTGGAGATGGTAGACTTTGCCATTCACTTATTCATTTATTCTTTAAACATTTATAAAATAACATTTATATAAGCTCTCCTTTAGTCACCAGAGATGCAGAGATGAATAGAATACAGGCCTTACCTTGAGTCCCTGCCAGAGGACAAGTCAGAGCTACAAAATATTATTGCCAGTGAGGTCAAATTACAATACACGAAGAAAAGAGCCAGGATTTGTAGAAAGTGGCTAAGAGAACTCACACATAGAATCACCACATAGACATGGGAGATGATGTTACAGCTGCATGGAGATTTAGGAGGCTGAAAAGCGTTGCCTAGGTAGACAAGGAAGGGACAATATTCTAGAAGAAGAAAAGAATGAATGAAGCAGCAAAGATTATTTCCCCTTTTTTGCTTTCTCTATCCTCTCACTAGGTAAACTCTTTCTTGCCACTTTCTTTCATTCCCTTCATTTAAAAAAAGCTGACCCATCAAACAACAGGAATTAAGTTTAATGTATATGAAACTTCTCAAAATGCTCAAAGGAAGGATGCCCTGGAACTATAAATATATTCAAATAATTTACAAAATATCATTATGTTAATGAATTAGTGTTTCTGGAATCATATTTTAATTTTATGCAAAATATTTCTAGTCTATGGAAAGGAAAAAAAGAGTGTGTACACAAAGATTTATGTGCAGGGACGTTTAATGTTACATCATTTATAATAAAAAACGGGAATATCCAAGTTCTAACTTGAGACAACTAGTTATATAAATTATACATATTAATATGACACAGAGAGATGCTCATTACATTTTCTTAATTGAAATAGTTACAAAAATCTGCAAAAAATGGTCTCATATTTGTATCAGTTCAGTTCAGTTTAGTCGCTCAGCCATGTCCAACCCTTTACAAACCCATGGACTGCAGCATACCAGGCTTCCCTGTCCACCACCAGTTCCTGAAGCTTGCTCAAACTCATGTCCATTGAGTCAGTGATGCCATCCAATCATCTCATCCTCTGTTGTCCCCTTCTCCTCCTGCCTTTAATCTTTCCCAGTATCAGGGTCTTTTCCAATGAGTCAGTTCTTCACATCAGGCGGCCAAAGTATTGGAGTTTCAGCTTCAGCATCAGTCCTCCAAAGAATATTCAGGACTGATTTCCTTTAGGATGGACTGGTTTGATCTCCTTGCAGTCCAAGGGACTTTGAAGAGTCATATTTGTACAGAAATGCATAAAAGAGAAATTGCACAAAGGATGTACTGTCTGTGAAAGAAATACTTTTATTTCCAGGTCCTGGAGTTGCAGTTAATTTTTATTATCTCTTTCTGTGTTTTCAGTACTGTCTATAATAAACATGTCTCATTTTATAATCATAAGAAAAATCATAATAAATTTCAACAGCAGGGGTTGGGTCAAATAATAGTTTAATGGACTTAACAGAATTTTAACTCCAATCTTTGCTTTCTGAATGAAATATCAAAGGGAAATAAACACCAGGAACATCTGCTTGTCTCGTAAAGAACTGTGACATTGGGTTTTAATCGATTGGATAAACATTTGAAAAAACTAAGTGGAAACTGTTATTCAGATTCAAACACTTTGCTTGCAAACAAAATTTCAAATATTTTTCTGTCTTCAACTTTAAGTAAAAAAAACTTTTAAAAGCATAGCACATATTTTGAATTAAGCCTGTTCACCTTCAGATGAACTTCAAGATATAATTTTAAAACATATCTTTTAAAAGATAATTAAGATTGAATTATTACTGGCTTAAAGAGTATTCTTTTTGTATACTACAGTTTAGCAGCCAGATACAGATTAGTATTTATCAATCCAAGGTGACCTTTGCTCTGTCAATAACATTGCTTGGAAATGAACTCTCAAAATTTGTCTTTCTTGGCACCTGTTCTGATTTTTAAAGTAAAGTTCTAGCATTGTAAAAGCTATTTTCTTCTTTCACAGATGACAAATATGTCATCAGTGAGGTTGTGATGTATTGATTTGTTGAAAATCATAGTAATAATTATATTTCCTTGTCATTAACTATATGCCAGTGTCACAGAGGTGGTGAGGGAGGTATAATTATGAGAATTTAACTGGGCCAAAAGTTATGACCAACCTAGATAGCATATTGAAAAGCAGAGACATTACTTTGCCAACAAAGGTCCGTCTAGTCAAGGCTATAGTTTTTCCAGTGGTCATGTATGGATGTGAGAGTTGGACTGTGAAGAAAGCTGAGCACCGAAGAATTGATGCTTTTGAACTGTGGTGTTGGAGAAGACTCTTGAGAGTCCCTTGGCCTGCAAGGAGATCCAACCAGTCCATTCTAAAGGAGATCAGTCCTGGGATTTCTTTGGAAGGAATGATGCTGAAGCTGAAACTCCAGTACTTTTGCCACCTCATGCGAAGAGTTGACTCATTGGAAAAGACTCTGATGCTGGGAGGGATTGGGGGCAGGAGGAGAAGGGGCCGACAGAGGATGAGATGGCTGAACGGCATCACTGACTCGATGGACTTGAGTCTGAGTGAACTCCGGGAGTTGGTGATGGACAGGGAGGCCTGGCGTGTTGCAATTCATGGGGTCACAAAGAGTCCGACATGACTGAGCGACTGAACTGAACTGAACTGAACTGGGCCAAAATAATTAGAATGTAATTTCTTTAAAAGATAAGTATTTTTTCAATAATGTTACATGTATATGGCATAATAGTTAGAAATTTATACCTGAGTTTGGATTCTGACTCCATAACTTACCGTTTATAATGTTGGTAAATTACTTAAACTCTCTAACCTTAATTTTACTCTTTGTACATCAAGAGTCATTGTATCTATCTCATGAGGTTCTTGTGAGAATTAAGTGCCAGGATCCATGAGAAGTACCTTACTTATAGCTTGCACACACTGAGCACTCAATAAATCCTAGCTAGTGATATGTTTCCATAGCATTCTTGACACAAAACACAGATAGAAGCATAAAGCACCTCTGTTTATGTTTTGAATCTCTTTTATTCAATTGCATGCTTACAGGATACCTTTTCTCATTCTCTGGTATGCAACGTACTAAACAGAAAAGGTAAGACATTAACTTTCTCTGGCAAGTGTTGAAAGCTCTTGTGATTTTCCTCATGTAGTTGTTCTTAGATTTAGGCTAAAAGATTTTAAATCGTCAAACTGTCCAAACTGAACTAACTCAATGTGGGACAGTTCTGAATATGACATACAGGGTTCTGAGAATGTGCTCGTGGATCCTGCAACAATGAAATGTTTTCCACTTATTAAAAAACAAAACTATAGTCTGCCTTATAGATTCATTCTATTCTTCCATTTGTTTAACATGTTGGATGCACAGGAATTTTTATTTAGGGGAAAAAGTCTTGCCCTAACTGCCACCCCACCACACCATAAATAAATACATTCTATACTCTGGTCTAAGAAATAGTAATTTAGGTGCCAACTTGAAGCCATTGTTTTCTAGGCAGTCCTGAAGCCACAGTGAAGACACTTTTCCTTTCTTTTATCTGGAATGCTTACACTGACAAAAAAAAAAAAAAGGAGAGCATTGAAAGCTGTTCTTTACTGATAGGAGTTTTTTGTTATCTTTTTTTTTTTTTCTCCAATCACAGTGCTTTGATGTAATAAGGTAACAGATACCAACCTTCAGGAATGAGAAACTTTCATTTCTATCTCTCCATCTCAAGTTTTCATAATTGTCCTAACACTTACAGCTTTTGTCCAAGACTCAAATCAGATGGAATTTCAGAAAATATTTACTTTTCCTTTGAGTTTATATGCAACTTTATTTATTGTCACTTTTGTGGATAAATATGTAGAGTGCTGCTGCTGCTGCTACTAAGTTGCTTCAGTCGTGTCCAACTCTGTGCGACCCCATAGATGGCAGCCCTCCAGGCTCCCCTGTCCCTGGGATTCTCCAGGCAAGAACACTGGAGTGGGTTGCCATTTCCTTCTCCAATGCATGAAAGTGAAAAGTGAAAGGGAAGTTGCTCAGTTGTGTCTGACCCTCAGCGACCCCATGGACTGCAGCCTACCAGGCTCCTCCATCCATGGGATTTTCCAGGCAAGAGTACTGGAGTGGGGTGCCATTGGCTTCTCCAAAATATGTAGAGTATCTTTCTCTAAATCACAAGATGAAGAGATAGAGAAGCTACCATTCTGATCACTCTTTTCTTCTCTGTTTTGCTTACAATTAAATCAGTATCACCTTCTTCATTATTAAAGGGAGGAAATAAGACCTTGGTGATTTACTCTTGGAAATAAATCATCCCAAAGACAGAAATTTCCAAAATTAAAGTCTGTATTTTAATATGAAATGAAACTTGGTAACTCAGCATTTATATTTAATAGTAGCTTTTTATTGACTTAAAGAAAGATACTGATTTGGATTTAATATAACAATATACTTCTAGAAACGTTTTCTATGAGGGTTATACACATATTCACTGGTAAAGTTAGAGGTACCCCATTTTGTCTGTTTTGTTTAACATTTTAAGTAACTTTAAAGATACACCTTAAAGGAAATTTAATCATCTTAAATTATTAAGCTGATTAGTTGCCGACTAAGGTCCGTCTAGTCAAGGCTATGGTTTTTCCAGTGCTCATGAATGGATGTGAGAGTTGGACTGTGAAGAAGGCTGAGCACCAAAGAATTGATGGTTTTGAACTGTGGTGTTGGAGAAGACTCTTGAGAGTCCCTTGGACTGCAAGGAGATCCAACCAGTCCATTCTGAAGGAGATCAGCCCTGGGATTTCTTTGGAAGGAATGATGCTAAAGCTGAAACTCCAGTACTTTGGCCACCTCATGCGAAGAGTTGACTCATTGGAAAAGACCCTGATGCTGGGAGGGATTGGGGGCAGGAGGAGAAGGGGACGACTGAGGATGAGATGGCTGGATGGCATCACTGACTAGATGGACGAGAGTCTGAGTGAACTCTGGGAGTTGGTGATGGACATGGAGGCCTGGCGTGCTGCGATTCATGGGGTCGCAAAGAGTCAGACACGACTGAGTAACTGAACTGAACTGAAGCTTCGTAGTTACCACTAACTAGAAGTGAGAGTTCCATAAAGAAAACAAGTCTTATACTAAATTCCCATTCTCTCTCTCTCTCTGTCACACACACACACACACACACATACACTCACATTTACTAAACAATATTTGTTAGCAAACAGGTAAAAATCAGTTAATACAATGTGTATTAAATTGGGTGATGCAGCCTATCACCACTGTGGGTGGAGACAAATAGGAGACACTCAGTAAGTTTTCAATGACTCATTCTGTGACTTCACCTTTCACCTTAATTTCCCTACAGAACAAACTATTTAAGTAACATAAATAATTTCTTGAAACTAAAATCAAAATGAGTCTCAGTTAAAGTGATAAGATAAAGTACACAGGTACATGTTGGTCAATTGACCTTGTCGCTAGTTCATAATGACTACCTACTTCTGACTTTCTTGTGACTTTTTCTAAATCTTCACATGAATTGTCACACTCATCTCTCTATTTACCCTTGAGCATTCTCACTTTCCCCTTCTACCTCCTGATACATACGCAGCCCTGCACCTTGCCATAATTATATACTCAAGGTTTCTCTTGTAACCTGTCAGCAGAGTCAAGATTCCTTCTGTTTCCTTGGTAATAGGTTAAAGCAGTTATCCCAGTCTGCCCAAGTTGGATTAAATATCACCTTGTTGAATAGTCTGCTTACTGAATTTCCCTGTATAAACTTCTCTCTTCGGGTGTACACAGTCCTAGTTCAGAATCTCTGAGCAGTTTCTTCTTTCTTGCTTTTGATAGTCTCACTAAATCTCTGATTATTGCCTTCTAAAAGGTCCTTCTATTTTCTCAACTTACTTGCATTCTAAAAACTTTTAGCTTTCTTACGATTCTTATTTCCAGCCTTTATAATCCCACCCAAAATGGTCTGCACACTTCGTTTATACATTATTCATACTAATATTAGGGCAACACTTAGAACATTTAAAATCAAGTGGCGTATTTGTTTTTAAGTTTGTCTCTGGTTGCTCTGGATTACTCTTAATCTACATATATATTGTCACAAGGAAAGGAGGAGGGAGATATCTGTGTAAAGAATGCCTACAAAATGAAATTTTTGTCTATGAGAATCTAGGCCAGTTATATCACAGTTTGCAACCATGGGGGCTTCCCTGATAGCTCAGCTGGTAAAGAATCCGCCTGCAATGTGGGAGACCTGAGTTCAGTCCCAGGGTTTGGGAAGATCCCCTAGAGCAGGGAAAGGCTAGCCACTCCAGTATTCTGGCCTGGAGAATTCCATGGACTGTATAGTCCATGGGGTCACAAAGAGTTGGAAGCAACTTTCACTTTCACTTTGCAAACATGAAATAGTGGAGAAATTGTGTCTGGATTACCAACATATTGTTGAAAGAGGGAGAAAACAGTTTTGGCATCAGAGACTTCATTTAGTTCTGGGTTTGCAACTAGTCAATTGGATGAACTTTCACGATCACTTGAGTCTTTTGGATGCCAGTTTCCTAAGATGTGAAATAGTGAAATATGTAGCTTAAGGTTGAAAATCTAATTCAATATTCATTCACTCTGACAATCAGGCATTGTTTTCTTCTGGAAACACCTGATCAGAGACTACAGAACAGGCAGGGACTTCTCTTTTTATGAGGAAAAATGCTCTTCAATGGAAAAAGCACAGGTTTGAGAGCCTGACACACTTGGGCTAGGATCTCATGACTGCCCTCAGCCAGATGTTCTAGAGAGAGGTCTGGAACTTCCTTCAGTCTCAATTCTGCATCTGAGCAACAAGAATGGCAATATTTGCCTCCTGGAATTGTTTTGAGGATTGCCTGAGTTATAGTATGCAAATAACATGAAGATGGTCAGTGCTCTATAAATGGTCACTAGTCTTGACACTCTTTTTGGCTTTTTGATTTGAAAAGGAGAGAGTATTTTGACTGGGGTAGTGACCTGAAGAATTCAGTGCTATAGAGAACTTGGTAACTTGTAGGGTGTTTAAAGAATGTCCAATACAACCATGAGAACAAATGAAATAATGCTGTCTGTAGCAACACGGATGGACCAAGAGATTATCATTCAAAGTGAAGTAAGTCAGAAAGAGAAAGACAGATACCACATGGTATCACACGTGTGGAATCTCAAATACCACACAAGTAAACCTGTCTACAAAACAGAAACAGACTCATGGATGTAGAGAATAGGCTTGTGGTTGCCAAGGGGGACGAGGAGCGGGGAGGGCAAAGGTAGGGAGTTTGTTATTGGCAGATGCAACCTATTATAAATAAGATGGATAAACAGGTCCTGCTGTATATAGCACAGGGAACGATATTCAATATCTTGTGATGAACCATAATGGAAAAGACTATGAGAAAGAATGTATAGACGTGTGTGTGTGTGTGCGTGTGTGTGTGTGCATAACTGAATCACTTTGCTGTCCAGCAGAAACCAACACAACATTGTAAATCAACTATACTTCAAAAACATTGTAAAAACTGTTCAACACAGAGATATTTAAATCTTTTAAGAAAACAAAAGAAAATTCCCCTCTTCTCCCCTCCAGGTCCTCTGTTCATATATGTATCTGTCCAAACTTTTCCCAAGTGTGCAATTTTATGTACATAAATGTAATTGCTTTCTTTCTTAGAAATATATCACATTATATATACTGTTAAATAAAAATACTTAAATGATGAGTGGGAAGGTACAATGATTATTTCTTGGTTTAGTAAGAAAATAGTATCTTTGGGAAAAAATATTATCTGTGACCAAAGTGGAAAGAAGAGATCCACATGTCACTCCAGTTCTTTTTACAAGAATTCTGCAGGTGCTATTTTCATTAGACATTAGCCACAATATTTTAAAAGAAATATAACTTCACAATAAAAATCTCATTTTTCAAATAATCAAGGTGTTGGGGGATTTATATAAAAAATCATATACACATTGTCTAATTTGCATGAAGTTTTCTGAGCATGTGGATCACAAATAAGAAAATAACTCTCCCAGATGCTACTAGGCCCTTTTCCTGCAAAGCCACTTACTTTCAGCAGCCTAACAGAGTTTTGAAAACAGAGGCTGGTTGGGAAGGATATAGATGTTCTGCTGTTATTTGTTACTTCAAGTGCAGACTGACCTAGTTATGGTTGCCATGGATACTGTAATTTTGAATTTAATAATATTCTCTGAAGGAATAGTAATACAGATCCTGAAAATGCAGAGCCTGTCCTGAATCTCAGCCTTGAGAGGTAAAGAAACTGAGTCAGACAGGCTGAATGATTTATTCCATGGCAAGACAGAAAGTGAAAGAGTCACAGAGAAATCTCAGAAATAGTGAGACTAATGTTTCTGGTTAGTTCAGTAGCCAATGTGCTTTTAAAAGTCATTCAATCCATAAAAAAATTCTTCTTAGCTTAACCGATATATGAGACCTTGCTGCACTTATTAAAAACACGCTTCTTCTTCTAGTCATCTACAAAGACTGGTTTTCAACTCCAAACTAAGAAAGCGCAAGCATCTGCTTGGAGTCAATGTACTGAGCTCTTACAACAAATAGGTTTCTGCACAAGTAAAAACCAAGTGAAATAAAAAAGAAAATGCCTTGGAGGTGGAAGAACAAAAGGTCTTTCCTTTTGATTCGAATCCCTAAGATCCTTTAATGGTCATATATTATGAGTCTGCAGCATACAGTCCTGCCTATAAAACATGGTACTATGACATATACAGTTACATATTCAACCGAAATATTAAGACTTGATTTTTCAATAAATTGATTCTGAATTATTCACATCTACAATTAAAAAAAAAACAAAGTTGACTGCTTACAACTAAAATTCTTCACAGTTCTATCTCCTACTTAAAAGCTGCTGCTGCTGCTAAGTCGCTTCAGTCGTGTCCGACTCTGTGCGACCCCAGAGATGGCAGCCCACCAGGCTCCGCCGTCCCTGGGATTCTCCAGACAAGAACACTGGAGTGGGTTGCCATTTCCTTCTCCAATGCATGAAAGTGAAAAGTGAAAGTGAAGTCGTTCAGTCGTGTCCAACTCTTAGCGACTCCATGGACTGCAGCCCACCAGGCTCCTCCATCCATGGGATTTTCCAGGCAAGAGTACTGGAGTGGAATGCCATTGCCTTCTCTGATTTAAAAGCTAGTTAACATCAGTTAAGCCTAGATTTTAGGGAATAAAGATAGGAGAAATCAAAGAGAGGGAGTCAAAAATAAAAATCTTCTGGATTCTCCCTGGGAAATGAGAATACCTCATCTCCTATATCGATCATACTGACCAAAGTTGCTGGCCTGCTGGAATAACTGCTAGATAAAGTCAGAAGAGCATTGGAAATTGAACCAGTGCTCCTAGATACTGGCATCATTAAATAGAGGGTTTCAAAGATTCCATGGACACTCTCTCTTGCTTACACAGCTGGTTTCGATCATACCAAGGCTATCCCAGGCATTTGCAAAGATTCTTCCCCTTCCCAAGATAGATATCCCCCTGGACAACCTTGAAAATCTTGTAATGGATGAATCATGACAGCTGAGACAAAGGCCCAACTGTGATCATATGTCATTGCCAAAATTTCTTCAGTCAAGAGGATCAAAACATTAGAAGGTTTCCCTCCCTCCAGAGCTCAGCTCCCATTCATTGTTTGCTGACAAGATCGTTATGCGGCTGCGTGGTCAGTACATCAGCAGAAGTTGTTGCTTTCAGGAAGCACAGCAGTGAGTATAAAAACCCAGCTACAAGATAACAGGGTCACTGTGAACAATTTATAGTTGAATAGGGAGCACTCAGAGCTGGCTTTATGGTCATATCACAGATGCATTAATGACCTCATATCTGAGGAAGTAATGTTCCCTGATTTTCTCCTTTGTTTTCAGAGCCGTATCTTTCTTTTCTGGGAAAGAAAATACTAATCAGAGAGACAGGAAAAATTACAGCAGTTTATATTGATCTCATATTACTCGTCATAAGATTTCAAAGGCAAATACCTCGAAGGGCTCATAACCTAACAAGTCACAGAATATACGAAGCTCCCTCTGCTATGATGATAGAGATATGCTGCTTTGTATTTCCAGAGGAGGGTGTGAGTAATTGTTCTTAGAGGACAGGAAATCTATGTCACAGAAGAGGGGACATTTAAGCTGGGCCTTGAAGAATGAATAGGACTTCACAGGATAGGGAGAGTGATTCCAAGTAAAAGAAGCAGCTTGAACAAAATCAAACCTAAAAGAGAATAGAAATTGGCGTATGTGATGGGTATATATGAGTCCAACTGCATTTTCTAAAGATAGCCACAGCAATTTCTCCCCTTTGGTAAGCTCTTCTCATAACAGGACTTTGATATTCCTCCCTTTGAGAAGGTGGGGGTCTATGTTCCTTCCCCCTGAATCTGGTCAGGCTCTCAGACTCTGGTGGAAGTGACACTATGTGACTTCACAGGATAGGTCATCAGAGTGCATATAACTTCTGCTTGGATTTCCTAAAGCCCTGAACCACAGTATAAGCATTCTGATTTCCCAAAGACTGCCATGCTGTGAAGGAAGCTCAAACCAGCCACATGGAGAGATCAAAGAGGCCCTGAAACCACAGGAGGAGAGAAGGCTGCCGTCCACCCACGGCTGTTCCGACTGCCTGCTATTTCACCTCCTGCCAACATCTATCTACTAGGACCTGAGAGAGCTGAGTCAGTACTGCTTGGCTGAGCCTTCCCTGAATTCCTGACCCACAGAAACTGTGAGCATTAATGCAATCAAAGGCATTGTTTTAAGCAACTGTTTTGAGGTGATTTGTTGCTCAGCAATCGATGTCTGGAACAGTAAGCAATGGACACAAAACTGGACAGTCTGACTGAAGCCTGGGGAATGTTTGCACCTCCTTCTCTGTGCAGTGGTGAACCATCCATCAAGCTTTTTAATCTGAAGAATGACATGACCTGATTTATGGTTTAGGAACGAAATTCAAGAGGCACTGGACATGATGAATTGGAGTAGAGACCGGGAGACAAGGAGAATGCTTGCAGGAATTGTCCAAGTTTAACTATGCATGGAGAGGAAGTGAGATGTTGACAAGATTTCAGATCCCTCAGATTCATCCCCCAAAATAAAGGCTAGGTAAGGGAGAATTGTTCCTAGATTTTCTTAATGCTGAAAAGTGCATTTGTGAGTACTTGTTTTATATCAGACAATTTGCTGACACTTTATATCAAGCAGAGTGGCTAAGATATCAGGCTCTGCCATAAAAGAGAGGTCTGAATTTGAGTATTTATTCCATTATTTACGAGTTGTGTCATCCTGGGAAAATTACTCAACTTCTCTGAATCTGTTTCCAATTTTGAAAATATGGATATGATTCTTCCTTTCTCACTATTCTACCAAGATATAATCCTTATGTATACTAGCTGTCTAATAATAAACTATTGCAAACTTCTTCAGAAGGGTTATTCTCTTGGATTCCAACTTTCTTATCTCCTTTCATGGCGTTCCATCCATTCTGGCTTATACTTCTACCCCATCACTGAAGCTGCTTTTGAAAAGCTTGCAAAACAACTGTGCCAAATTAAAACAATCATTTCTTGTGTGTGTGTGAAATGGCTTAGCTTTATCTGGAAACCATAAATGTTCAGACCGTAAAACTCTAAAAATAGATACATTATAATTTTCTCATGTGCCTTAAACCTAAAATTAAACAAAACTAAAATGATAAAACTGTATAAGAACTACCTATGATAAAAGTAATATATGTACTTGGTTAAATAATTCAAAAGGTATAGAATGGTATTTGGTGGAAAAATTAGAAGAAAAAAAAGTTTCCTGCTTCATTCCTCAAACCTCTCTCCAAGCCCCATGTCTCACCACCCAAAAGTAACCACCTTTAAGAAAGTTTCTAATTCTTTTGATGGTTAGCACTATAATTATATATATATAAGCACTATGCTTATGTCACTATTTCTTAATTTACATATTTTATCCAAGGTCTGTTAACCCCAAGCTATGAATGACAATAAATCTAGTTCATTGAATGTATTTCTCTATTAAAGAATCATTTTCTATTTTCATTTTATTCAGCCTCTCAGCAGACTGACTGCTGCTTCATTTTGGAAAAACGTGCTTCTGGACTTCTAGGATGCAGTATCCTTCTGCTTTTTTCCCACCTCAGTGGCAGTTCTGCCTCTTTTGCTGAGTTTCCTTCTTCAAGGCTTGATTTTGATCCTTCTCTTCTGGGTACATTTTCCTCCTAAATGATCTCATCAATGCATGGTTTTAAATATTGTATATATTATGATGACTTCCAAGTTTTAATCTAAAATCTAAATAGTGCATCCAGATTTATAAATCCAATGTCTACCTGACAGTTCCCTTGAATATCTTACAGCCATCTTAACCTTAGTCTATTCCTAAGTGGAATTTTTGACAACCCCATCAAACATCCTCTTCCTCTTGTCCTGTTTGAGCATATAGCACCAACTTCCTCACAATTAGTCACTCTTAAAACCTGGAATTCATCCTTCATTTCTCTTCTTACTTATTCACCTCAATCACACCACGTACAAGTTCTGTCAGTTCAACTTTTAAAACATATTTGAGTCCATCAGCATTTCTCCATCTCTACCACCGCTACTATAGTCCAAGCATTTCTTGCCTGGACTCTTGTAATACATTTCTAACTTACACTGATAAGGTCTTTTGCTTTGTCCAACCCAATGTATTTATGATTTTATTCAGAGATGTGATTTCTGAATTTTGTGAGATGTGATTTGTGAATTTTGGAATTAGGAGTTTTACAAACTAAAATCACTGGGTCTTATAAAGATTTCTATATCATTTAATCTATCAGCTCAGTTCAGTTCAGTCGCTCAGTCATGTCCAACTCTTTGCAGCTCCATGGACTGCAGCATGTCAGGCCTCCCTGTCCATCACCAACTCCTGGAGCTTACTCAAACTCATGTCCATTGAGTCAGTGATGCCATCCAATCATCTCATCTTCTGTAGTCCCCTTCTCCTCCCTCCTTCAATTTTTCCCAGCATCAGGGGCTTTTCTAGTGAGTCAGTTCCTCACATCAGGTGGCCAAAGTACTGGAGCTTCAGCTTCAGCATCAGTCCTTCCAGTGAATATTCAGGACTGATTTCCTTTAGGATAGAGAGACTATGTCATTGGTAATATCACACAGAAGAAATGGAGTAGCCGTTATGATCAAAAAAAGAGTCCAAAATGCAGTACTTGATCTCAGTTCATTTCAAAGGTAAGCCATTTAACATCACAGTAATCCAAGTCGATGCCCCTACCACAGATGCTGAAGAATCTGAAGTTGATCAGATCTATGAAGAGCTAGAAGGCCTCATAAAACTAACACCAAAAAAGATGGTCTATTCATCACTGGGGATTGGAATGCAAAAGTAGGAAGCCCTGTTACCTGGAGTAACAGGTAAGTGTGGCCTTGGAGAACAAAATGAAGGAGGGCAAAGGCTAACCGAATTCTGCCAAGAAAATGCACTGGTCATAGCAAATACCTTTATTCAACAACACGAGGTGACTTTACACATGGACATCACCAAATGGTCAATACCAAAATCAAATTGATATTCTTTGTAGTCAAAGATGGAGAAGCTGTATACAGTCAGCAAAAACAAGAGACCTGGAGCTGACTGTGGCTCAGATCATCAACTTCTCAGAGTAAAAATTTAGGTCTAAACTAAAGAAAGTGGGGGAAACCACTAGGCCAGCCAGGTATGACTTAAATTAAATCACCTATGAATATGCAGTGGAGGTAATGAATAGAGTCAAGGGATTAGAACTTGTAAACAGTGTGCCTGAAGAACTATGGCTGAAGGTCTGTAATACTGTAAAGGAGACAGTGAACAAAACCATCTCAAAGAAAAAGAAAAGCAAGAAGGCAAGTGGTTATCTGAGGAGGTCTTACAAATAGCCAGAGAAAGAAGAGAAGCTAAAAGCAAGGGAGAACGGGAAAGGAATATACAAATATATGCAGATTTCCAAAGAACAGTACAGAGAGACAAGGACTTCTCCAACGAACAGTGCATAAAACTAGAAGAAAACAACAGAAGGGGAAAGACTACAGATCTCTTCAGGAAAATTGGAGATATCAAGGAGACATTTCACCCAAAGATGGGCTAAATAAAAATTAGAAATGGTAGACCTAGTAGACGTTGAAGAGATTAAGAAGAGAAAGAAAGAATACACAGAAGAACTGTACAAGAAAGACCTAAATGAACCAGATTACTATGAGATGGTGTGGTCAGCCACCCATAGAGCAAGGCATTCCAGACAGTGAAGTCAAGTGGGTCTTAGGAAGCACTTCTGTTAATAAAGCTAGTGGATTCGATGGAATTCTAGCGGAACTATTCAAAACCCTAAAGGATGATGCCATCAAGGTGTTGCATTCAAAATGTCAGCAAATCTGCAAGACCGAGCAATGCCCACGGGACTGGAAAAGGTCGGTCCTCATCCTAATTCCCTAGAAGGCTAGTACTGAAGAATGCGCTAACCATCGGACAATTGCACGCATCTCTCATGCTAGTAAGGTCATGCTTAAAATCTTGCATGCTAGGCTTCCCAGGTGGTGCTACTGATAAAAAACCTTCCTGCCAATGCAGGAGAAGTAAGAGACATGGAATCAGTTCCTGGGTTGGTAAGATTCCCTGGAGTAGGAAATGGCAACCTGCTCCAATATTCTTGTCTGGAGAATCCCATGGACAGAGGAAACTGTTGAGCTATAGTCCATAGTGTCATAAAGAGTCAGACACTACTGAAGCAACCTGGCAAGCATGCAGGCTTCAGCATTATGTGAACAAAGAACTTCCAGATGTCCAAGCTGGGTTTAGAAAAGGAAGAGGAACCAGAGATCAAATTGCCAACATTCACTGGGTCATAGAGAAAGTTAGGAAACTCCAGAAAAACATCTACCTCTGTTTCATCCACTATGTCAAAGCTTTCAACTGTGAGTATCATAATAAACTGTGGAAAGTTCTTAAAGAGATGGGAATACCATCTGCAGATGGTGACTGCTGCCACGAAATCAGATGTTTACTTCTTGGCAGGAAAACTGTGACAAATGTAGACAGTGCATTGAAAAGCAGAGACATTACTCTGCTGACAAAGGTCCATGTAGTCAAGGCTATGGTCTTCCCAGTGGTCATATATGGTTGTGAGAACTGGACCATAAAGAAGGCAGAACGCCAGAGAATTGATGCTTTTGAACTGTGGTGTTGGAGAAGACTCCTGAGAGTTGTTTGGACAGAAATGAGATCAAACCAGTTAATCTTAAGGGAAGTCAACCCTGAATACTCATTGGAAGGGCAGAAAGAGTAGAGGGAGTCAGAGGAGATGGCTGGAGGGCACCACTGATGCAATGGACATGAACTTGGGCAAACAGGGAGATGATGAGGGACAGGGAGGCCTGGTATGCTACAGCTAATGGGGTTTCAAGAGTCAGACACAGCTGTGCAACTGAACAACAACAACAATGTCACAAAGTTGATTTATGTCATGAAGCTGTTTTAGCTGAAACTAAAACTGGGTCCTGGATTCACTGTACAGTGCTTTTTAACATAATGAGCCATGAACTGCATGTTCTTTACTCCTAATAAAATTAACTTAAGAGAATTAATATCAATATTTTATTAAGTAATATAAAAACCTCATATGGAAATACTTTTGTACCTCTTCCATAAAATATAAAGCAGACAAATTAGAAGCCTTGTTCCTTCAGTCTCATTCATTTTCTAGCAAAATATTCCAGTGACAAAACACTCAAAATCTCTTTAATCTAGCCATTCATACAGGCAGAAAAACTAAACCATGTTTTTTATGTTGATGATTCTAAACACACTGGCTTAAACCATGTCCAAAAGATAAGCAAGAGAACAGTGATTCATTTTATTTCAAGGACTCTCTGTTGAATCCCTTAGAAATGTGTTGAAAAGAACTCCAACTAACAATATCTGTAGGATAGAGGTTCCTTTTTATTCTCATAACAAGAAGTCTAAAGGTGGATGGCCACTCATATTTATTCAGTAGCTCAATGTAACCAGAGCCCATGGTTCTCTGGTCTTTCCTTTCGGACACAGTGTGGCTGTAACTTCATGCATTATACCCGGAATCAAGTTTAGATGAAGGTGGAACGTTGAAGCCAGCTGTAGAAAAGAAATGCTTTCCCAGAATCAATTCCTTGTCCCCACATCCTACCAGAGGTCTCATTTGCCAGAACTAAGATTACACAGCCACCTGTAAAGGACTAGGATTACATGGCCACCTGTACATGGCCAAGGAGTACATCAAGGCTGTATATTGTCACCCTGCTTATTTAACTTCTATGTAGAGTACATCATGTGAAATGCCAGGCTGGCTGAAGCACAAGCTGGAATCAAGATTCCTGGGAGAAATATCAATAACCTCAGATATGCAGATGACACCACCCTTATGGCAGAAAGTGAAGAGGAGCTAAAGAGCCTCTTGATGAAAGTGAAAGAAGAGAGTGAAAAAGTTGGCTTAAAACTCAACATTCAAAAAACTAAGATCATGGTATCCAGTCCCATTACTTCATGGCAAATAGATGGGGAAACAATGGAAACAATGACAGACTATTTTCTTGGGCTCCAAAATCACTGCAGATGGTGACTGCAGCCACAAAATTAAAAGACACTTGCTTCTTGGAAGAAAAGGTATGACCAACCTAGACAGGAACTAGAATGGACACAAAATTATCGTTATAATTGGCCAAGCCTAATGTCACCTGGAACAAAGTAAGGGTCTGTTGACAAGGAATAGCATGCAGTGGGAGGTGGTAGGAATGAACACTGAGAAAGCTACTAACAAGGTCTGCCCCATTCGCTGATTGATTAAAAGATGGTTTTGAAAGAATTTATCTATTATTTTTAAAGTTGACAAAGAAACTGTTGTGAATAAATTGCAAAATATATTTACTAGTGAATTCATAGTGTGTGTGTTAGTCTCTCAATTGTGTCTGACTCTTTGTGACTCCGCGGACTGTAGCCTGCCAGGCTCCTCTGTCCATAAAATCCTCCAGGCAAGAATACTGGAGTGGGTTGCCATTTCCTCCTCCAGGGGATCTTCCAGATCCAAGGATCAAACCCAGGTCTCCTGAATTGCAGGAAGATTTTTTTTTTTTTACTGTTTGAGTCACCAGGCAATTCATGGTAGCAATTCAATTCAGTTCAGTTCAGTCACTCAGTCATGTCCAACTTTTTGCAACCCCATGAATCACAGCACACCAAGCCTCCCTGTCCATCACCAACTCCTAGAGTTCACCCAAACTCATGTGCATCGAGTCAGTGATGCCATCTCATCCTCTGTCGCCCCCTTCTCCTCCTGCTCCCAGTCCCTCCCAGCATCAGGGTCTTTTCCAGTGAGTCATCTCTTCACATGAGGTGGCTAAGTATTGGAGTTTCAGCCTCAGCATCAGTCCTTCCAGTGAACACCCAGGACTGGTCTTCTTTAGGATGGACTGGTTGGATCTCCTTGCAGTCCAAGGGACTCTCAAGAGTCTTCTCCAACACCACAGTTCAAAAGCGTCAATTCTTCAGTGCTCAGCTTTCTTCACAGTCCAATTCTCACATCCATACATGACCACTGGAAAAACCATAGCCTTGACTACAAGGACCTTTGGCAAAGTAATGTCTCTGCTTTTGAACATGCTATTTAGGTTGGTCATAACTTTCCTTCTAAGAAGTAAGCGTCTTTTAATTTCATGGCTGCAATCACCATCAGCAGTGATTTTGGAGCCCCCCAAAATATATTATATATCTTCTCAACTGGTGAAATTTTAAAATATAATAAAGTTAGCACAGCCAGTTCTGCTATACTTGCTTTGAAAACATAAATTTGTTCCAACAAAAGTGATATATTAGGGAACTCTTTGAGCATAACACAATTTCACATTTGCTTATGGGTGATTTCATCCACTTGAAACATTAGGTGAATGCAGAAAACCATATCCAGATGCCCTGAGCCATGGTGGTGTACACAAAACTCATGCATGAACACCCCTCAAGATTACCAGGCCCTTCAGTTCAGGGCCTGCAGCACTAGCCACACCCATCCACATCTGGTGATGTACATTTCCATCCGACTTTAAATGCCACGGCTTTCATCATTTCCTCATGACTTACAGCTGTAACCCTTCTAATAGCCACTTCCACAAGCAATGTTTAGTACTGATTCAATACAAAGTGCCACGTTTATTGTAGTATTTATGTATTTCTTAACCATTTATCACAAGGAAAACTGTGCTACCATTTTTTTTTCAGTTTTTAAATCTTTTTTCAGTTGGTCCCTGACAAAGTTTCTGAGTGTTCTAACCCTAGCCACGTATTTCCCGTAAGTCCTGTGGTTCCAATTGCACACTTTTGCAGTAGCACTATATCTAACAGCATAAATCTGTCAGTAACCGGGTAAATAAACACAATATACATTACACATATATGTATATATAATAGTAGAATACAACTGAGGCATTTTTAATGTGAATTAAAAAAAAAAAAAGCAAAAGCTCATTTCACCTCTTAGCAGTGAATGTGCCTTGAGAAGCATTTATTAAATGTATTTGGGAGGGCTTGTTTAAAAAGACTATCAATTATATTAAATACAAGCCATTCAAGATGCCAAACTATATATAGATGTCTCTATAGTGGGTGAAGATTTGTCATTTATCTTTTAAGGTAATTATGCAAATTGTATTCAGCCCACACACTCAGAGTTGGAAATATTTTTTTCTCTTTGTCTTCATTTTAAAATCTTGTCTAACAAGAATTAACCATGATTCAAAATGGGCAGCACAAAGCTAGATTTTGGCGGTCCCTTTACAACAAAAAAGGAGTCTATTTTTCTCCTTCGGGTCTCTCTTTTCTTTAACGAGGGCACACAAAACACTGCACATTCCCAGAGCTTCTGAGAACCTCCCCCTTGAGAAATCTCAGAAGATACAAGGAAAAACAACTTCAAAAAAATTAATGAAAGGCCCATCACTATTTGCCTCTCTACCCTCCCTCTTCCCCAGGCCTTTCCAATTTCTAAGTGACTTTTCTCACTTTCAAACCCTTCCCCTTCCTCTCATTTTCCCAAGGTCAGCTGCTTTTTTCCAGCACTCCATCTGCAAAAGGGAGGGAAAAGATCCTTCGGACATCACACACAGGCACAGTGCTGATTTTCCCCAGGACCAGGGCATAGAAGGATGGGCCTGGAGCTGTGAAAGGACTTATTTGAACCTAGGGCAGCAAGTGGAGAGCAAGATATTGAAAAGGCTCCAGGTCTTTCCCACAATGCCAAATGCCTGACCCCTGGCCAGTGTAAATCCTTGTTTTCTCAGGATTGTGAATAAGGGCTTGGCACGTATGTTTTTAGCAAACAGTCTGTGAGTGCTCAGTGTTCAAAGGCAGAAGCATGACTGCTGCTGCTGCTAAGTCGCTTCAGTCGTGTCCGACTCTGTGCGACCCCATAGACGGCAGCCCACCAGGCTCCCCCATCCCTGGGATTCTCCAGGCAAGAACACTGGAGTGGGTTGCCATTTCCTTCTCCAATGCATGAAAGTGAAAAGTGAAAGTGAAGTCGCTCAGTCTTGTCCGACTCTCAGCAGCCTCATGGACTGCAACCTACCAGGCTCCTCCGTCCATGGGATTTTCCAGGCAAGAGTACTGGAGTGTGGTGCCATTGCCTTTTTGAGTGAGCACAATAATCCTTTAAAAAAAGAAAAAAAATCTGCCTCCAATGTTGTGATGTAAATGCAAATTCTCACGGCCCCACACAAGCTCCACAGTCACATGTGGATGACTCTAGCTGAAAGTCACATAGGAGTTCAACCTGCCTCCAGGCAGAGAAACAGCTCCGTGTCCCAGCGCACCTGTCCACACCCAGAGGCTCACACTAAACCCATAAGCCGCAGGTTACACAGGCGTGCTTCCCCTCCTCCCTCCTCACCTTGTTCACTTTCCCCACCCCCCGCACCCCCAGCCCTAGGCCCGCACAATGGGATTTTTGTTCGCTTCCGCAGCGTGTGAAGGCGGAGTCCCTGCTTTGCCTAGCTTGGTGCGGCAGGTCGCTCAGGTAACAGGTGGCAGCTTCCCCTGTTGGATTCTAGGTATAAAAAAGAATGACCTCATAGGGGTGGAGCCCTGGGACTCCGTGGAGGTGGCAGTCACAGACAGGTCACCCTGGAAAGAAGCTGGTTGGTTGGAAGGAGGCAGTTAAACTCCTCAGGCTGGGGTTGTAACCTTCACCCCGAAGGCCCTTTAGCAGCCAGTGATTGCCCGCCGGCCTCTAGAGGTGGTCTCAGCCTCCAATGGAGCCCAAAGAAGCTCCCGGGAAAGAAAACATGGGCACCAAGAAAAAGAACCTGTCCTTCCTGAGGGCCAGGCTCTATATGCTGGAGAGAAGGAAGACTGACACTGTGGTTGAGAGCAGTGTTCCTGGGGACCACTCTGGTACCTTGAGGAGGAGCCAGTCTGACAGGAGCGAGTACAACCAGAAATTGCAAGGTAACCTGCAAGAAACCAATGGGCCCGGGGTTACTGCACTCCCAGCTCTTTTCTTCCTACTCTTCCATTTATAAAGAAAACACTCAAGGCACAGGAGAAAAGCAAATAGTACCTTCCTCTATAAGAAGGCACAGGAGAAAAGCAAATAGTACCTTCCTCTATAAGAAGTAAGAAAATAAGAAAAATGAAGGAAATGTAATTCATAAATTATAGTACAAATTTATTATGTCCTTTCAGAGTTAAAGAGCCAATTCTAAATTATTCTTAATACTATCATGTCTTTTCTTTCTTTTTTTGTCTGCCACCTTCCCTTCCCTTGCTTTTCCCTCCTCCACCCAATTTAAGAAGCAGGAAGCACTACAAAGCAAATGATTTAGAACCCTACCCAAGATAGTTTATCTCACCAGATAGGTGTGAGATGTCACACCGGGAGATCTATCCAGGTAATTGTAGTGAACTGTGATTGTGGTTATTTTAAATAGGGGCATGAAAGTACAACCACATCTGTGAAAAATAAGGAATGTTATAGTCATTGGATGGTATAATAGGATTTCTTGAAAAATCACATAGGTGTTCATTCCTTTAGAGTGAATCGAATAACATCCAAATATGGTAAGAGATGCTTAGCATGCTTAGACTGAATGACTTTTGAGGAAATAACTTCAGTTTATTTTGTGATGGTCGTAAGATAATCTGGCACAGTTATTATAACACGTCCTGTTTCAGGTCCTCAATTGCTCTTCCTTGCTATGCACCCTCTCTTTTTCTTCTTCTTTTCTCTTGAAGGTCATTTGTTCTAGTCAACTTCATTTTGATGTGGATATCATGCGACATTTTATTTATTTATTTATTTATTTTTTCATGCAACATTTTAATCAGATACCTGTTATGTGATCCCTGGAACTGGTCTCTCCCTCTTTGAGGCACACTGTGTTTAACGGCTCATTATCCCACCATGAGCTGTCATTCTGGACTGAAAAAACTACCATGAAACTAGAAAGACCAATGGGACAAGCTTATATTTGCTGCTGCTACTGCTGCTAATTCGCTTCAGTCATGTCCGACTCTGTGCGACCCCATAGACAGCAGCCCACTAGGCAAGAACACTGGAGTGGGTTGTCATTTCCTTCTCCAATACATGAAAGTGAAAAGTGAAAGGGAAGTCGCTCAGTCGTGTCCGACTCTTAGCAACCCCATGGACTGCAGCCTACCAGGCTCCTCCATCCATGGGATTTTCCAGGCAAGAGTACTGGAGTGGGGTGCCATTGCCTTCTCTGAAGCTTATATTTAGAAGGTCCCTTTCATAAAAAAAAAAAAAAAAAAAAAAAGTGCTTGGATTTAGTGATGCAAATTAAATTAAATAAGTTAAATGCATGTAAATTAAATATTTAAGATTCCTGCTATGAGTTCATACTTTAAAAAAGAATATAGCTCAGGATGAAAATGCAAAGTTGAGTCTTATAACTAAAGAATTTTTTTAATAGGGAAGGGGTATTGTTAGAACTTTGAAATAGTTTATTCTCAAGGGTATGATAAATTGGAAAGCATGCAAATTTTTTTTTTCATAAACAAAATTTTATTTATTTATTTTTGGGGGGACTTTTCTTGCAGTCACATAATTTTGAAGCTAATCCAAGATATGATAATATCAAATATATCAATATCTGTATCTGCAATATCTAGATATTTCTGCATGTACTTGTAAGTATAAGAAGGTTAAGACAAAAACCATAACCACAATATGATAATCATACCCTAAACTCTCCAACAATCCCTTAGTATCAACAAAGATCCAGTCAGATTAAAAAACAAAGACATCTCATAAATGTAATAAAATTTTAAAATAGTGTTTGTTTAAATTAGGATCCCAGTAAGTTTTGCACAGTGAAATGGGTTACTTTTAACTCTCTTTTTAACATATAGGGTTCCTTTTCTTCTCTCGCCTTGCAATTTATTTGTTGAAGACATCTGGTGGTTTGCCTCATACTGCTTCGCAGTCAGGACTTTGCTAGCTGCATCCATTCCCCCAGTGTGGCAGACAAGCTCCACTGCGGTCTGCTCTTCTGTCTGTTGGTGGTCAGATCTAGGGTTGATCAGATTCAGATTTGATTTCCCCTGGCAAGACTACTTCATGGAAGCACCATGCTTTTTCACCCGGACGCTTATAATATCTAGTTCTCTTCTCCTTCTCTGATCTTAGCAACTGATATTTAGATCTGTTCAGGCATGGCTGATTCCAGCCAGGAACCAGGAAACATGGCATCTTGAAGAGGCTCCCAAGAACCAGACTGCCATTTCTCCAAGGAGACTGTTTCCTTTCAATGAAAGTCACTCAGTCGTGTCCAACTCTTTGCGACCCCACGGACTATACAGTCCACGGAATTCTCCAGGCCAGAATACTGGAGTGGGTAGCCTTTCCCTTCTCCAGGGGATCTTCCCAACCCAGGGATCAAACCCAGGTCTTCCACCTTGCAGGCGAATTGTTTACCAACTGAGCTATCAGGGAAGCCCCAAATATCTATCAATTTCAATGGGGAATGGTATTTGGAGAACATGCTCTGGGTGCTAGGAGTGTTCCTTACACAAGACGTTGTTTTTGCCAAAGGTGAACAACAAGTTAAAACCCATGCTTTAGGTACACACTCAGCCTCTGGGGCCCAAGAAATCACTGGCCACCAGCACTTCCTTCTGCTTGAACAGATCTGGATGTGAGAGGAGCCGTTTGCCTGAGGGAAAAGAAAGTCACCCTCCCCAGTGGAGCAGGGCAAAACTGTGGGCAGTTGCCTCAGGGGTCTTGGTTCTCCACAAGAGAACATCAAAAGGCTCTGGAAGAGGGTGATCCCACACTCCCACTCCAGCCTGGGAGAGGCTCGCTGCACACGGCCACAGGGAGAAGCCTGGGAAGCCCAGAAATGGGGCCCAAGGAGGGAATCTGGGGACGGATTCTCTCCCCTTCTTTGCTGGAGCAGTGTGCGTGCGTGCGTGCATGCTCAGTCATGTTCGACTCTTTGTGATCCCACCTCTGTCCGTGGGATTCTTCAGGCAATAATAGTGGAGCGGGTTGCCATTTCCTTCTCCAGGGGAACTTCCCATCCCAGGGATCAAACCCGCATCTCTTGTGTCTCCTGTATGAGGTTTCATAAGCTACCTGAGCCACACTGGGCCACTGGGGAAGCCTTACTGGAGCAGGCAGGGCTGCTTTTCTTCCCCAGTAAAGGATGAAAGTGCTAAAGGCATACACATTCTGTTTCCAATCCTGGCACTACAATTTACTACCTATAAGACTGAGTAAATCACTGGAAGCTTCTGAGCTTCAATTTCTTTGTCTATGAAAGTAAGAAAATTACACTTACCACATAGTGTTATTGGGAGAATGAAATTAGATAATTACATGAAACATCTAGAATATTGGTTGACACATCATGCTCCATAAACAGCAGTTATTTTCAATTTTAGAAATGATGGGTACCACAATGAGAGAACAAGACTTGCCCTTTATTAACCCACATTTTCTAATCTACCAGTCTATTTCAGGCTTCCTTTGTGGCTCAGCTGGTAAAGAATCCGCCTGCAATGTGGGAGACCTGGGTTCAACCCCTGGGTTGGGAAGATCCCCTGGAGAAGGGAACGGCTATCCACTCCAGTACTCTTACCTGGAGAATTCCATGGACTATATAGTTCATGGGGTCACAAAGAGTCGGACACGACTGAGTGACTTTCACTTTCACTTTTAATCTGCTTCGACTCTTTTCTGTCTTTTGAGAAAGAGACTACAAATAAGAAATTCAGGAAAAGCCCATTGCTTTATCTCTAATAACGTTTCTTCTCTGTGAGATTCACTAATTCAGTATCTTTTTGATCCAGAGTTTCCATTAGCAGAATAAAAACAGAAAATATTTTTTGCTTTCACTTCCTAAACTTAGCTAAAAGAAAGAAAAGCCTGTGGCCACAAAGTACAGTAGATATTTATTGGTTATTCTGCAGAAGACTTCAGGCTTCTCATGTTTGCCACTGGAGTTGTGGTTTTTCTATGCTCTGTTGGATCCTGTCTTGGAAGGAAAGACTCAGGAGTTAATCCATGGTCCTAGACCTGTCAGAGTACAGAGGAACACATTTGACGTGGTAAAGATAGGCTGGCCTCCTGATGAGTAAGATTTTAAAGATGTAATTCAATAAAACCCATGGTGAATCTCTAAAACCTAATAGCACTTTTAGTATGATTCTTCTATAATTGCTTTGGCAGCAATAGAAGGCATTTCTCATTGATGTTGGAAGCAGTCAGTTCTGTGGTTTGCACTCTGGTCTGTACTATCCCCACTGTCACACAGATGAGTCCAAAGTCACCTTGTGTGTGTGCGTGCTCAGTTGTGTCTTGACTCTTGCAACCCCATGGACTGTAGCCCACTTTGCTCCTCTGTCCATGGGCTTTCCCAGGCAAGAATACTGGAGTAGTTGCCATTTCCTATTCCAGGGGATCTTCCCAACCCAGGGATCGAACCAGCATCTTGTGTCTCCTGCCTTGGCGGGCAGACTGTTTACCACGAGTGCCACCTGTGAAGCCCTAAGTCACCCCAAGAAACTCTTTATTATTGCAATGCCAAGAGTTTTTCTTCTGCCTACCTTGGAACTGATAGCTCCCTGGGAGGCATTGAACAAAGACCTGAGCTGGCTAGAGCCCGCAGACAGATGGCCAAAGCCATCATGAGGTCACAGTGGTTTTCCAGTAGTGGAAAGCAGCAGCCTCAAATTATTTATTGAGCACTGCTTGTCCTTCAGGGCTGTGTCACTATCTGAGTAATACAACTCACTGCTCTGTCTCTGTAAGCAAGTTCTTTAGGGTTCTGGAAGATGTTAGATCTGACTTCAGCATCTCTGGGCTCACCTCTCAACTATACAGTTTATCTGTTCTATTCAATTTCTGACCAACATCACTTTAGTAGTGTGAATCTTAAGTTGTAATATTTTAAATATGGTAAGGGAGGGGTGAGAGCTACTAAGTTAAATGATAGACCATGATTCCTATGAGAATATCATAAAATCTTTGTAAAAGGTTATAATCACATCATTCCTACTAAGCCTTAAGTTGTACAATAATAGTTCGATGCTAAGCCTACTGTTGGTGGCTTATTTTTTCAACAGATTCATTCAGTTAATTAGCATTTATTGAATATGTTATATGGTAAGCAAAAAACAATATATGCCAGGAATTACAACTACAAAATCAATAAGAAAAAGCGTTTGACCTTTGCCAAAGGAGCCTGGATCAGGTTTGGGCAGAGAGGTTGTTAGAAAACACTGTCACTCAGAGATGATAAGGTAGGAATGGGGTGAAGGCGCAGAATTGGGAGAGAAAGGCATTTTAACGTCTTTGTTGAGCTTATCTCTGCCTGAAATAATGGTGTTTGTTTCCTTGTTTATTGCTTATTATTGACCCATTTCCTCTCCCATCTCTTGCCACTCCTACCCCTGCCAGTTGGTACAAGAGGCCCTATCTGTCTCATTAACTGTTCTGTCTTTGTACTTAGAATTATGCCCAGCACATGGGAAGCCCTCAGTAATTCAAATACAATGAATGGCTTGAACCATCCAGTCTAGGCAGGGAATCAGTAGGAGGAAAGATATGAAGGCTGAATTAAGAGCCCTGTGTCTTCATATGTGAGGATATATGTCTCTGTTCATAAATAAGATTCTTCAATAAAAATAAGCAAATATATTAGAGATAACAGTGCACAGAGTTGCCTTTTTGATTCTGCCTTTTAGAGCACACCAGGCCATACCTCAGCTCATTGCTCTTTTTCCAATCATAACAACAAAAGTTACATCATTTTAGTTTCCCAGCTTGCTCAGCCCCTCACTGGGAGCTGAGAGTTTTTTACTGGGAGCCATGGAGAATGACCAAAGCAAGGGAAATGTACTGGCTAGTTGTTAAAAGCTTCTTCTTTGGGAAATGATTTTGTATATGACTGTGCGTGTGAGCTCTATATTTGAGACGCACCTCATTTAAACAGTTACGCGCAAGTGTCTGTGAATATGCAGATCATTCATCTGTCTATGTGTCTACTGTATGTAGCTACAGATTAAGTCGTGTGTGTGTGTTACTTGAGACATATTTCTTTAATGATCGAAACTTTTAATAAAAAGTGTATTGATTAACATTCAACAGCCTTTTCTACAAACCCTATATGATTGATATAGCTGACATTATTGGTTTCCTTTCAGTGTGGGTGCTATGGGATGAATGTTTATGTTTCCCCAAAATGCATCTATTGAAGCTTAACCCCCAACGTGATGGTATTTGGAGGGGGACTTTTGGGAGGTAGTTAGCTCAGGAGGGAGGAGCCTTCATAAATAGGTTTAGTGCCGTTATAAGTTATGAGAGATTTGCTCCCCCTCTCTCCGCTCTTTGCCATGTGAGGATGTGAAATGACAGACATCTGTCCACCAGGAAGGGGGCCTTACCAGCATCCTGAACCTTGACCTTGGACTTCTCAACTGTGAGAAGCAAATGTTTGCGGTTTAAGCCACCCTATTTACGGTATATTTGTTACAACAGCCCAAAATGACCAAGGTAATTGGGCAGTTCCTTTCATCCTCTATGGCTTCAGTAAGCCTCTGGTGAATTTTTTAGCCAATGCGTATTTTTGCTTATCAAGTGTCAGGTGAAAGAGTGAGAATGGTGGGTTAAATGTCCTCACACTGGCAGATAACAACACAAAAGCCACATCTCCAGTTCATGTTAGTTCTGTGGTGCTTTCTTTTTTGCAAAGCCTATCATATCATTTTCATTATGAAAGGACTGGTGACTTGTTTTTATGAAAGCCTGAAATGTTCTTACTATGGATGTTAATGAACAAACCACTCTTCTGCATGGACTTTATACAGAATAATATATTTTGCAGTATGAGGAAAAAGACTAGATTAGACTTGGTCAGATTATGGGAACATTTAATTGGTAATGACTTTTGAGAATACAAAGTAACTGGTGAGCAAGCAAGAGGAGTTGTTAATACTGGCAGATTTGCTGATTTTTGTTCAAGGAGTAATGAAGGGTGGAATAAAGGTAGTTGTCCAGCTGTTTGTCCCAGTTTCTATCCTGGGGCTGTAGGTCTTTTTTGTTGCTGCCTTTGTTCTTTGAGTGTAAAGTAGCTCATTCCCCTTTATTTGCCTTTAGTGAAATGGGAAGTACTTGGATCAGTAATGTGACACCAACAAAAACAAGGTGCGTTTCACAGTTTGAAGGGCAAATATTTATAGAAGGCAGCTGCTGTATAGTGCAGGGAGCTCAGCTTGGTGCTCTGTGATGACCTAGAGGGGTGGGATGGGAGAGGGCGGGGGAGGCTCACGAGGGAGGGGACATAGGGCTGATTCATGTTGGGCAGCAGACACTAACACAACATTATATTCCAATAAAAATAAGGTAAAATAAATAAGCTACAGAAAAAAAAGGCAAGGGACTTTTGAAGCTAAGTAATTTCTCTTTCATCATGTGCAAAGAAATTTTAAAAAGCATATTTTACTCTCTTTTTCAGTAAAGGCATTTCACAGGTTTTAGAGGACACATATGAATCAAATAAAGAGAGTCCTAGGAATCAAGAAAGTTTGAGCTATTCCATTGAGACGGGAAAATGTATTCCTTCTGCATTTAACTGATATACCTCCAGATATTTCTCCAGGCAAGAATACTTCCCAACTCAGGGATCAAACCTGGGTCTCCCACATGGCAGGCAGATTCTTTACTGCCTGAGCCACCAGGGAAGACTTATAAGTTTCTTAAAACTAGCAAATTTAGCCTCTAATTGTATTTTTTTGTCCATCAACATGATGGGTTTATCAAAACACAAAATGAGAAATCAAGAGGGAGGGAGGAGTGAATGGAAGGAAGGAAGAAGAGAGGGAGGGTGGGAGAGAATTCAGATGAGATAAGCAGGAGTAGAAATAGAAATCACTTTAAAATAGTGATAGAGCTGGGGAAAAGAAGAGTGAGTGAAAAGCACTCAAGCTATATTCATCTTTGTTTCTGTTGATACAGGAAAAGTAGAAAGTAGGTTTTTATAGAATTATTTTTTCTTGATACCATAATCATATTAACTTCAGTATTTTTGTGGGCATCGGTTTCCTGGTGATGATGCAATTATTGCAGGAATTTCTAAACTTTTCAACAGTGTCACTCTGAGAACCAGGCAAGACTTGACCTCAGGAGAGGCTTTAGAGTGCCTCCCATTACCTTCTTTCTACCAAGCAGGTGAGGAGTCCTCGGGGCCCAAGGTTCCTGTCTGCCTGGGATCCTTATTCTCATTTCTAGACTAAGTTCAGGGTATCTAGAACCACAGGATTTTCTGTTCAACAGGCCCAAACACTGGCTCCAAGACCTGCTGGAACCTCTTCCATTCAATTTCTCCTGTGGCTGCAGGTGTGCACACCCTTTGACTCTAGGGCCCATTGCTTATGAAGATGTGTCTGGAGCTTGATCGTGCTGGGTGTTCACACCATGCCTAGCAGACCCCTTGTGGGTGGGGAAGTGGGTGGAAGGAAGGGCAGGGATACAAGCCTCATGACTGGGGAGAAGGATTGTGCCCCAAGGGCCTCCTGCCAGATTTTGGCATGAAACTCAGAGGGACCTGAGAAATCTAAACTTGAACTTGGCCTTCTGGATTGTTATGAAAGTGTATTTATCAAGATAAAAGGATATAACATATTTAACAATTTGCCAGCTTGATTTACAACTTTTTCATTTGTAGATAAGGGATGTTGGCCTCCATTTGTACACTTGCTCCAGGCCCCAAAGGAAGCTGCTTAGTACTGTTGTCTGTGTTCAGGACATAGCCTTTCTTCTATGCTAAGCAGTGGAAAGAGAAAAGGAAGGGAAGGAAGACAGCATGACTGTCATCCTCCAGCAGCCATGTCATGCATGCTAAGTCACTGCAGTTGTGTCCAGCTCTTTGCGACCCCATGGACTGTAGCCCACCAGGCTCCTCTGTCCATGGAATTCTCCAGGCAAGAATACTGGAGTGGGCTGTCATGCCCTCCTCCAGGGGATCTTCCCGATCCAGGGATCCAAGCTACAACTCTTGCGTCTCCTGCACTGGCAGGCAGGTTCTTTACCACTAGCGCTACCTGGGAAGCCCTCAGCCAAGGGCATTCACAGATTGTTATTTGACCCCAACACTTTATCAGCTCTGGTTTTATAGTTGAAAAAGTAGATATATAAGGGAGAAATGACTTTCTCTCTACCCTCCTACATTCAAAAGCTGGATCTATGAAATAACAGGCAGATTAACAGGAGAAAAAGTATACAAGCATATTCATTTTAAATATTATGTACTGGGGCGGAGGGGGGTAGCTTCAGAGGAAAAAAGAAGTAAATACCTCAAAAAAGGTTAGAATCAGAGAGCTTATAAACTATCTTGCTAGAGGAAGGGGAGGAGGAATGTAGGTCACATGCTGCTGCTGCTGCTGCTAAGTCGCTTCAGTCGTGTCCAACTCTGTGTGACCCCATAGACGGCAGCCCACCAGGCTCCCCCGTCCCTGGGATTCTCCAGGCAAAAACACTGGAGTGGGTTGCCATTTCCTTCTCCAATGCATGAAAGTGAAAAGTCAAAGTGAAGTCGCTCAGTCGTGTCCGACCCTTAGCGACCCCATGGACTGCAGCCCACCAGGCTCCTCCATCCATGGGGTTTTCCAGGCAAGAGTGCTGGAGTGGGGCGCCATCGCCTTGGAGTGGAGTAAATAACTTAAGGAAAGATGGACTTAGAAGAATTGCAGAGAGAGGTTGGTGACAAAGTCTGTCCACCTGTGGTGTCACTCCTAGTTTCCTGTCCCGTGAGAGGAGTCAACCTCCCCCGGCTGACAGCTGAGCTCCTTTTGGAGGATCTGTCTCCAGGCAGATAAGGGGGTGCATAGAGAGCCTCTCCCTGCATTTGCTGCTTTTCAAGCGCTTTCAACTCAAATGACCAAGGTAGCAAATTTGGGGGTGGCATGTCTTCAACTCCTTCAGGTGGCAGAGTTTAGATTTGGTCACAAGTGCTTTAAATATATGCAAAAATCGAATGCATCTCATTCATTGTCTTACTAGATACTTTGTGTGACTTATTAGTAATAAGAAGTCAAAGCACTTTGAGGATTGTGATACATGCTGTGTGACGTGCTGACAACCTTCTGCTACTACGATAAAACTAGATCTGCTAAAATTTTCACTTTGGAATTCACATTCTTTCTCTGGCGTTATTGTGACATTCCTCTGCTGGCGTATTGTTGCTATTTAATAAGTGCTATCTCTTGGTTTAATTATTAGGAAACAAAATTATAAAGGTAGGTTAAGCAAATCTGCCCTATTGTAATAGCTTAATCATCTCCTCTCCATTTCCCACTTCCTTGTGTATCTTGACACCATTTCCTTAATTTTATGCCTGTTATCGTTTATTTGCATCTCATTAAAATTTAAATACATCTAAAAAATTAAAACCCCTATTTTATAGCAATGGGTGGTGGTGGTGTATGCATTTGCAAATGAAAAGAATGGAATTATATACTGAAAATAAGTAGTTCTTCATCTGGGTAGGTGATATTTCCATAGAATTCTATGTAGTTAGTCTAAATTGTGAGTCTTAAATGCAGCAGGAAATAGAATGTTATGATTAAAAGCCTTTGTCCCAGTTTGTTCCAAACAATTTTTTCCTTGATTAATGAGTCAGAGAAGAAATGGAGACTTAGTAATACCTGCACTGAGGCCCTTGAGAGTAGATACGATCTTGACAGTCTGACATCTAGCTCTTAAAGAAGAAAACCTAAAGGTCATGTCGTCTAGCTGCTGCTTTAAGTGCGCTGAGACACTGTCCCCCTCACAGAAATTGTCTTTTCTGAATGCTTCTTAATGTTAGGTCTCCCATGTCACTGCAAAAGCTGTTGCAGATTTCTGCTTCAGTCTTTTGTTGTGGAATAGTTGATGAAGACATTGTTTATCTCTTTCAGTGCCATCCAGGTTTATTCAAGGAAAAACTTTGGCTCCTCCTAAGAATTAGAATATGTTGTTGTTGCTAAGTCACTTCAGTCGTGTCCAACTCTGTGCGACCCCATAGACGGCAGCCCACCAGGCTCCTCCATCCCTGGGATTCTCCAGGCAAGAGTACTGGAGTGGGGTGCCATTGCCTTCTCCTAGAATATGTTACCTTTCCAGATAAAAACAAGCGATTTATCATGTGTAGCCACCTGAAACTCAGACTCCCTCTTGTACCTAATTCCTGGCCTTTGTATCAGCTGCATCTTCGTGCCCCTACTAAAATTTTCTTCCTCCAAATATCTGAAAGGATAGATTCTCCTCACTGAGATCTTTGCTCACCTGGG
The DNA here is from genome assembly GCF_042477335.2 of Ovis canadensis. Lineage (NCBI taxonomy): Eukaryota > Metazoa > Chordata > Mammalia > Artiodactyla > Bovidae > Ovis > Ovis canadensis. Next base: position 35,686,532 of record NC_091250.1, on the reverse strand, counting down.
AGAGTCATTCCTGACCATACTACCTGTAGTGATGGAGGGGAGGACAGACTTTTGCTTTATTCTCTGAGGTTCTGTGGCTGGGGGCTTCAAGAGACAGAATAAAAGGAGAAAATGCATGTACATTTTATTTGATTTTAATATTTTTACTTGGCACAGAGGGCTTCATAGAAAGAAGTGAGAATCCCAAAGCAGTTAGACCCAGGGGCTTATATATCATTTTAACAAAGAGTGATAAATTGCGGAAATGTGGCAAGACAAAGTAAAGGGGTTTTGAACTGGGGGTATTAAATTGTGAAGAAGTAAAAAGGAAACATATGCGGCAAACTAAGGGAATACAAAGGTTATTTTAGAAATGTTTGTTTGTACAGACTCATCATGATGTCAGCTCCTCATCTCTGGTGATAAGAATTCTCTCCTCTTCCTGATACAGGAAGGGCAGAGAGCCCTGCCTGAATCTGGTGCTTCCCAACTCCCTTCAGCTCAAAGTAATGAACGTGCCAGTGAGGCATATTTGGGGGATGGTATTTGCTGATCCCCTTCAGTGTCCTTCACACCAGCTCTCTAGAATTATGCTATTTTATTCTATTGTTGCCTTTCTGTTTCACTTGAACAGAATTTTCCCTGGGGGAAGAGAGTTAGTCTCAGTTGAACATTTAAGCCGTGCTTGGTATATGGTAGATGCTCAGCTCAAAGACTACTCAATGATTGACAACTATTCAATGACTCATGACAACTATATTGATCCTTAGCATTGGTATACTGGCTTTTACAATTCTGGCATTCAATTTCCCCACTACTTAATTGGAGTCAGTTCTTGAGTTAACTCCTCTCATTTCCTTTTTTGCAAAAAGAGAGAATATAAATAAATAAATTTAATTAAACAAGAAAATAGAAAAAATTTCTTGCCCAGAGATTATGAAATCTCAGTTTTATTGAATTTATCCAACAAGCGGATGCCTAGTTCATACCAACTAGGTACTAACTAGATCCTGAGAATATAAAGATAAACCAAATTAAACCCAGACTATACAATGAGACACACTGTGAACCAGTAGCTGTAGCAATAAGTGCATGAAGTAAGGCTGCAGTTTGGGTTCCTGGGTTGCAGATTCTGAGACAGAAATTTGAGTGCAGGAGGTTTATTAGGGAATGTCCTTATAACAACCTGGAGAAGAGAAAGGACAGGCAGAGGAAAGGGAGAGAAAGAGAGAAGTTTAGCTGTGACTTGGTCTCAGTGGAAGCCTTAGCCTACTCTAAGGCAAGTTCTGAAGATGAGATGATCCTTTGGAGTTGTCTCAGTGTTCTGGAGGTCCTAGACCATTATATCACCCTTCAATTATTAGATGGGGACACCTTGGGGAGAGAGATGACCTGAGAGGTACTCTCATCTGAGATGATTCCTAAAATGGGGCTGTTGGCTCCTGGAATAGGGGTAATAAGTCCTTTTTTTCCTAAAGGGGAACTGGTCAGCTCATCACAGCACTGACCCCTCTCCAGGGGATCTTCTGGACCCAGGGATTGAACCCAGGTCTTCCACATTGCAGGCAGAGGCTTTAATCTCTGAGCCACCAAGGCAGACCCCATTATATTAGAGACATAAGTAAATCAGTATAGGAATTGTGATGAGAAACAGCTTAATTGGACCTTTAAAAATGTCAAAATAAGAGACACTGAAATCTGAATCTTGAAATCCAGTTTGGATTTTCTGGGGGGAGAGGGGAAGGAAGAGAGCATTCCAGAAAAATGGATTAAATATGTCCTAGTACATGGAGAAGGAAATGGCAACCCACTCCAGTGTTCTTGCCTGGAGAATCCCAGGAACGGGGGAGCCTGGTGGGCTGCCATCTACGGGGTTGCACAGAGTCAGACATGACTGAAGTGACTTAGCAGCAGCAGCAGCAGCAGTACGTGGAACACGGTAATAAAACTGGTTTTCCTGTTCCGCCTTCATAGATGGAAAAGACGATACTAATACCAACTAGCATCTGTAGAAGGCACACAGGCACATTACATCATTTCATACTCTTAACAACTTTGCTAAGAAGTTATTGTCAAATATTTATAGATAATAAAATGAAAGTTAACAAAAATATAGGCATCTGCCAAGTGTTACACAGCTAGTAAGTGGTGATGTCAGAGTTATACTGAGGTCTCCTTGGCTCCAAGGTCCATAATTTTTCAACCAATATGAACTCTATTGTTCTAATCAGTTTTTAGTGGGCTTCCCTGGTGGCTCAGATGGTAAAGCATCTGCCCTTCTTGCCTGGAAAACTTGTGGATTGAGGGGCCTGGTGGGCTACAGTCCACAGTGTTGCAAAGAGTCGGACATGACTGAGTGACTTCGCTTTTGCTTTCACAGTTTTTAGTAGTACCTTTTTTTGCGGTTTGTTTTTAAGGAATAGACTGATTTTGATACAATTTTAAACAATACTCAACAACATTAAGAGACCCTTAAGTTCTACAAGCATATTCACCTGCAATCTTAAAATCAACAGTGACCAGTCAGTACTTTCCAGTAGCTGTATTTTATGCTTTCAATAAAATGTTTTATGTGGACTGAAGTTGGAAAGATATGCAATTGCAATGAACGAGGGATACACTTGATAAATTCATTAGAACCTTCTATTCTAAAAATATAAATCAAATGATTTGAATTATCTAGTCTTTGAAAACTACCCCTCCTCACTAACTATAGAGCACAGAGCAGGAGGAGAATGTTTGATGGAAAACTCGGTCAGAATGTTAAACTATATATTCCCCTCAATGCTTTTTCATGTTCTCTAGCAGTGGTATCCAAAGAAAGGTATGGGCAGTCCCAGAGATTTTGAGACAATTCATTATAAAAGGAAAAATGAGTTTAGTTTTTAGTCTTATCTGTTGAAAATATCTATTTTTGTCTATTCTTTATAATTAGGTAATACATTAATACAGTCCATGTATTGGAGGTACAGTTAATCCAAATGATTTAACTGACATGTGAACAAAAAAGTTTGGGATGAAATTTTGACACGTGCTACAACAGGGATGAATCTTGAAGACATGATGCTAAGTGAAATAAGCCAGACACAAAAAAATACAAGTATTATATGATTCTGGGCTTCTCTGGTAAAGAATCTGGTAAAGAATATTCCAGTGGTAATGAATCTGCCTACCAATCCAGGAAATGAGGGTTCCATACCAGGGTCCAGAATATCTCCTGGAAAAGGAAATGGCAACCCACTCCAGTATTCTTGCCTGGAGAATTCCATGGACAGAGGAGCATGGCTGGCTACAGTCCATGGGGTCACAAAAGAGCTGAACACGACTGAGCAACTAAATAAAAACAAAATTATATGATTCCAAGTAAAAGAGGTACCTGAGATAGTCAAATACATACAGACAAAAAGTGGTTGCCAGAGACTGGGGGAAAGGAGAGGAGGGAGTTAGTGTTTAATGGGTCCAAGAGTTTCCGTTTGGGAAGATGAAAAAGTTCTGGAAATGGATGGTAGTAATGGTTGCACAACAATGTGAATGTACTTATTGAAGCTTAAACATGGTTAACATGGTAAATTCTATGTTATGTATATTTTACCATGATAAAAAATTAATGAAGCTTGGAGACACCATGTTATAACAGTAAAATAGATATAAGGCCACTCAATCATGACTATATCTTTCCATCTCTGGCCTGAGGGACAGTTTTACTTCAGATTGTCTTGCCTTTATCCTTGCTGTTTCCTCAGCCTGGAGTGTTTTCCCTGGCCTTGGTTGTTTTATAAACTCCTATTAACCTTTTCAAGTCTACCTTTCTGTTATGACGCCCCAAATATATTTGAGTGTCCCTTGCTGTATACGTTTCTCATATTCATTATGCATAGGTCAGGGTTTCTTACTTTTGATCGGACTTCTCTAGGTCAGGAGCGTTGGTATCACCAACCAGCACCTAGGGAAGGCTGACCTGTACTCAGTCATCCTGTGTGTTAAGTAAGTGAGTGAGTAAACGAATGAGTGAATGAACAGTAAATGGGCAGTGTGGCCATGAAATCCAGAATGTGTGGTGAAATCCAAAATGGTTACAGGAGGACCTTCCCACGGTGGGCCTCCTTGGAGCCAGATCTGATTCACTTCTGCACTGACTTCAGGGTCACAGTCCCTGGGTGGGGATTTAACTCACGTGAGGGAATAATTTTTATCACACTGCATATTTCCCTCCTTCATGGTGTGTTTTCTTGGTCACCAGTCACAATTCTGTTCTCATTAGCAAAGGCATGCAAACATCACATGTACCTCATCCTGGGGAACCTATAGATTATCTCCTGAAATTAATCTTATACTTTTATAACCGAATTTAGATAAAGAAACTAAATTATTTTTGTTCTGGGCTAAGTGAACATTCTGAGTGATTTCCTTTTTTTTAATTAACAAAATCTATCCATCAAAAAATATAAATATTGTATTGAAAATAAATACTCTCCTAGAGTTTGACTTGCTTATTAATGTCACACCAATCAGACATTTAAGATGGGCATTCTGTTATAATGGTGCTACCATTTTTAAAATATTCAAAACAAAAAATATTTTTAAAATAATATAATTATAATCTGATAGGTATATTTTCTTTTTGATTCTGAGCATTTCTGTATAGAAGGAAAATATTAAATTAAGATATGAAATTATATTTCTGTTAATTATTAATTTTTTGGAAAGCAAAGTCAATACTTCTCTGACAAAATTTAAGCTTCATTATATTGCAGTTGCAAATGAAAATTTTTTATGCCTTTGACATTTCATACAGAGAGTATAATTAACATAGAACTATAGTTAAATTTTTTTTAATGAATTATAAATCAAACAAGATTTTGGAGTGGGATAAACCTACCAGAGAAGCTAAGGTCCTGTATCTTTTTTTCCATACATTCTTATCTATATGTACAAACTACCAACAACAAAAATAATCATACCAAACAAAAAACTCAAACCACAATTTGATCTTATTTCCAAAATATTCTTCTCTATATTTGTGTTTGTGTTCAAACTCTGATAACTTTTCCTATTCTCAGATTATATCATGTATAGGAAGAGCCTTTTCCTATACTCACTGTGTATACCACGTGGATATATATTATATAATTATATACACTAACAATACAGACATACTACATTTTCTTGTGCTTCACCTTATTGTTCTTTATAGATATTCCATTTTTTTTTTTACAAATTGGAGTTTTGTAGAAACCTTGTGTCAAGCAAGTCTATTGGTACCATTTTTCCAACAGCATTTGCTCACTTTTTGTCCCTGTATCACATTTTGGTAATGCTCACAGTATTATTTTAGTTTTTATTATTATTACATTTGTTATGGTGGTCTCTGGTCTTTGATGTTACTATTGTAATTGTTTAGAATGCTAGAAATTGCACTTATACAAGACGGCAAACTCAATCCATAAATGTTGTATGTGTTCTCACCACCCCACTGACAGGCTCTTCCCCGGTCTTCCTCTTCTCAAACCCCCCTAATTCCTGAGACACAAGGGTGTTGAAAATTAGACCAGTTAATAACCCTACAATGGCTTCTAAATGTTCAAGGGAAGGGAAGAGTCACACGAAACTAGATATGATGGGAAGATTTAGTGGGAAGGCATGTCAAAAACAAGCTAGACCTTTTGCACCACGCAGTTAGCCAAGTTTTGAATGGAAAGGAAAAGGTTTTGAAAGAAATTAAAAATGGAATTCCAGTGAACACATAAATGATGAGCATGTGAAACAGCCTTAATGCTGAGATGGAAAAGGTTATAGTGGTCTGGATAGAAGATCAAACCAGCCACAACATTCCCTTAAGCCAAAGCCTAATCCAGAGCAAAGCCCTAACTCTTGAATTCCATGAAGGCTGATGGAGGTGAGGAAGCTAAAGAAGAAAAGTTAGAAGCCAACAGCGCTTGGTTAATGAGGTTTAAGGAGAGAAGTAGAAGTTGCTTAGCAAGCTATCCAGAAGATCTAGCTAATCTAACTACTGAAGGTGGCTACACTAAACAACAGATTTTAAATGGCCTTCTATTGGAAGAAGATACCAACTAGGACTTCCCACAGCTAGAGAGCAGAAGTCAATGCCTGGCTTTAAAACTTCAAAAGACAGATGGACTTTCTTATTAGGGGTTAATGTACCTGGTAGCTTTAAGTTGAAACCAGTGGTCACTTACCATTCTAAAAATGCTAGGATCTTGGGCTTCCCTTGTGGCTCAGTGGTAAGGAATCCACCTGCCCACACAGAGGAGACATGGATTCAATCCCTGTTCAGGGAGGATCTCACATGCCTCAGGGCAACTAAGCCTGTGCTCCGAAATGATTGTGGCTGCGCTCTAGAGTCCAGGAGCCGCAACTACTGAGCTCACATGTCACAACTACAGAAGCCCGTGTGCCCTCGAGCCTGTGCCCTGCAGAAACAGAAGCCGCTGCAACGAAAAGCCTGCACACTGCAACTAGAGAGGATCCCCTGCCCACCGCAACTAGAGAAAAGCCAGTGCAGCAATGAAGACTCAACACAAACAAATAAATAAAAATACAATTATCTTTAAAAATCCTAGGGTAAAAATTATTCCCAGTCTTCTCTTCCTGTGTTCTATAAATGGAACAATTAAGCTCACTGTTTAGAAGTATTGCTCAGGAAAAAAAAAAAACATTTATTTCAAAATATGATTGGTCATTGACAGTGCACCTGTTCACCCAAGGGCTCTGATGGAGTTATACAATGAGATTAGTGGTGGTTTTCATGCCTGCTAACATAACGTTCATTCTGCAGCACATGGATCAAGGTATATTTCAATTCAAGTCTTATTATTTAAGAAATACATTTCATAAGGCTATAGTTGCCATCAGTAGCAATCTCTGATGGATCTGGGCAAAGTAAATGGAAAGTGTTCTGGAAAGGATTTACCATTTTAGATGACAGTAAGAACATGTGTGATTCATGGAAAGCAGTCAAATATCAACACTAAAAAAGTTTGGAAGGAGTTAATTCTATTCTTCATGAATGACTTTGAGGGGTTTAAGATTTTAGCAGAGGAAGGAAGTACAGATGTGGTAGAAAGAGTAAGAGAACTAGAATTAGAAGTGGAGCCGGAAAATGTGACTAAATTGCTTCAATCTCAAGCTAAAGCTTCAACAGATGAGGAGATGTGGTTTCTTGAGATGGAATCTACTTTTGGTGAAGACGCTGTGAAGATTGTTGAAATTACAGTAAAGGATTTAGAACATTACATACACTTAGTTGCTAAAGCAGCAGCATGGTTTCAGAGGTTAACTCCAATTTTGAAAGAAATTCTACTGTAGGTAAAATGCTATCAAACAGTTTTGCATGCTACAGAGAAATTCTTTCATGAAAGGAAGAGTCAATTGATGAGGTAGCCTTCATCATTGCCTTATTTTACAGATTTGCCAGGCTCAGTAGCAGTTTCCTTAAGAGCAGGTAGTGACTGCTTTTTGGAGATTAAGAAGGAGGCCCAAGTTGCAAGGCCATGCTTGTGCATAGACCACCCAAAATTCTTTGTTTAGAGTCAGTGATATTTTAAGACTGGAGGGAGACCCACAGAAATAAAATCCTGAAAGTAAACAGGAAGCCTAGATTCGGCCCCAGGTCTTCAAATAGAGTATATAGGCCAATGTATCATACTGACTCTCAGGCTTCTGGAGCAGTAAGATGATGGAGTAGACTTGAACTCACCTCCTCTCAAAAAAACACTGAAATTACAACACACTGCTGAACAACTATCAATTAAAAAGACTCAGACCTTCCAAAAAAGCTATTCTACAGACAAAGACAAAGAAGAAACCACAGTGAGATGGTAGGAGGGATGCTTTCACAATATAATTCAAATCCCATACATGCTGGGTGGGTGACCCACTAACTGGAAAATTATATCACATAGCTTTTCCCACAATAGTGAGAGCTCTGAGCCCCACGTCAGACTCCCCAACCCAGGAATGTGGCATTGGAAGAAGGACCCCCAAAGCATTTGGCTTTGAAGGTCAGCAGGGCTTGAGTGCAGGAGCCCCACAGGACTGAGGGAAGCAGAAACTCCACTCTGCAAATCAAGTGTTCACATGTACTGGGACTCAGGGCAGACCAGTGACTCCATAGGAGGACCAGACCTACCTGTGGGTCTTGGAGGGTCTGCTGGGAAGGCAGGCATTGGCTATGGCTCACTGTGAGGGCAAGAACTGGTGGCGGACACCCTGAGAATAAACATTGGCATGAGCACTCCTGGTGGTTGCCGTTTTGACACCAAGACCCACACAATAGCCTGCAGGTTCCAGCACTGGGTCACCTCAGGACAAACAACCAACAGAGTGGGAACATAGCCCCACCCATCAGGTTGCCCAAAGTCATCCTGAGCTAACAGCTGCATGTAAACACACCCTTTGACAAGGTCCTGCTTATCAGAGCCAGAAGACCCAGCTCCATCCACCACTGGGCAGGTACCAGTTCCTCCCACCAGGATCCTACACAAGCCCTTGGACCAGCCTCACCCATCATGGGGCAGACACCAGAACCAAGAAGAATTACAGTCCCACATCCTGAGGAATGAAGATGACAAACACAGGAAGTCAGACAAAATTAGATAACAGAGAAATATGGAATAAAATAAAATTGCAGAACAACAACTAAGTGAAGTGAGAGGGGCAATCTGCCTGAAAAAGAATTCAGAGTAGCGACAGTAAAAATGATCCAAGATCTTGGAAAAAGTATACAAGCACTGGCCAAGAGAATGCAAGAAATGTTTAATAAAGAGTTAGAACCTTTAAAGAATAAATAAACAGAGATGAACAATATAATAACTGAAATGAAAAATATGCTAGAAGGAATCAGCAGAATAAATGAGGCAGAAGAATGAATAAGTTAACTGGAAGACAGACTGGTGGAAATCACTGCTGTGGAATAGAATGAAAAAAAAGAATGAAAAGAAATGAAGACAGTCAGAGACCTCAGGAGCAACATTAAATGCATCAACATTTACATTATAGGGGTCCCAGAAGGAGAAGAGAGAGGGAAAAGGGCCTGAGAAAATATTTGAAGAGGTAACAGCTGAAAACTTCCCTAACATGGGGAAGGAAACACTCACTCAATCCAGGAAGCACAGAGAGTCCCAGGCAGGATAAACCCAAGGAGGACCACACCAAGCCACACAGAAATCAAGCTGGCAAAAATTAAAGACAAAAGCAACAAGGGAAAAGCGACAGATAATATACAAAGGATTTCCTATAAGTTTATCAGCTGATTTTTCAGCAGAAACTCTGCAGGCCAGAAGGAAGTGGCATGATGTATTTTAAGTGATGAAAGGGGAAAACTTATAACTGAGAATATCAGCAAGGATCTTGTTCAGATTTGATGAAGAAATCTAAAGCTTTACAGACAAGCAAAATCTAAAAGAATTCAGCAGCACCAAACCAGCTTTGTAGCAAACACTAAAGAAATTTCTCTGGATGGAAAAAAATTGGCCACAATAGAAATGATAAAATTACAAATGGGAAAACTTACCGGTAAAGGCAAGCATACAGTAAAGGCAGGGAATCATCCATTCACAAATATATCAAAACCAGCAATTGTGAGAAGAGTACAAATGAAGGATACGAGAAATGCATTTGAAATTAAGAAACCAGCAAATTAAAGCAATCTTGGGTATATATAGAGAGAGACTGCTATATCAAAACCATATGATAACCACAAACCAAAAATCTACAATAGACACACGTACACAAAAGAAAAACAACCCAAACACAACACTAAAGATAGTCATCAGACAACAAGAGAAGAGAGCAAAAGAGGAAGGGAAAAAAAATCTACATAATCAAATACAAAACAATTAACAACATGGAAAAAGGAATATATATATTGAAAATTATCTTAAACATAAAAGGATTAAATGTTCCAACCAAGACACAGACTAGGAGAATGGATACAAAAATAAGACCTGCATATATGCTGTCTATAAGAGACTTACTTCAGACACAGGGACACATACAGACTGAAAGTAAGGAGATGGAAAAAACATTCCATGCAAATGGAAATCAAAAGAATATTGAAGTAGCAATACTCAGACAAAATAGACTTTAAAATAAAGGTTGTTTGAACTGTGGTGTTGGAGAAGACTCTTGAGAGTCCCTTGGACTGCAAGGAGATCCAACCAGTCCATTCTAAAGGAGATTAGCCCTGAGTGTTCTTTGGAAGGAATGATGCTAAAGCTGAAACTCCAGTACTTTGGCCACCTCATGCGAAGAGTTGACTCATTGGAAAAGACCCTGATGCTGGGAGGGATTGGGGGCAGGAGGAAAAGGGGACAAGAGAGGATGAGATGGCTGGATGGTATCACCAACTCAATGGACGTGAGTCTGAGTGAACTCCGGGAGTTGGTGTTGGACAGGGAGGCCTGGCATGCTGCGATTCATGGGGTCGCAGAGTCGGACACAACTGAGCAACTGAACTGAACTGAAATGAACTGATAAGAGACAAAGAAGGGTACTACATAATGATCAAGAGATTGACCTTCTTCAAGAAGATATAATAATTCTAAATATTTATGCACCCAACATAGGAGCATCTTAGCATATAAGGCAAATGCTAACAGTCATAAAAGGAGAAATCGACAGTAACACAAAAATAGTGAGAGACTTTAACGCCCCACTTACATCAATGGACGGATCATTCAGACATAAAATTAATAAGGAAACACAAACCTTAAATGAAAAATTAGATCAAATAGTCTTAATTAATACTTATAGAGCATTCCATCATGTTTGGGAATGCATGTAAGAATTAAAGATTTTAAAATTTAAAAAATAAAAAACTAAAATTAAAAAAAAAAAAAAGCAGCAGAATACACATTCTTCTTAAGTGTACACAGAATATTCTCCAGGATAGATCACATGCTGGTCTATAAAGCAACCCTCGATAAATCTAAGAAAACTGAAATCATATCAAGCAACTTTTTCAGCCACTACACTATGAGATTAGAAATCAACTACATGAAAAAAAACTGTAAAAAACACAAAACGTGGAGGCTAAACAATACATTACTGAACAATCAATGAATCACTGAAGATGACACAAACAGATGGAAAGTTATACCATGTTATTGGTTTGGAAGAATCAATATTGTCAAAATAACTATACTGCCCAAGGCAATCTACAGATTCAGTGCTGCTGCTACTGCTAAGTCGCTTCAGTCGTGTCCAACTCTGTGTGACCCCATTGACAGCAGCCCACCAGGCTCCACCATCTCTGGGATTCTCCAGGCAAGAACACTGGAGTGGATTGCCATTTCCTTCTCCAATGCATGAAAGTGAAAAGTGAAAGTGAAGTCGTTCAGTCGTGTCTGACTCTTCGCGACCCCATGGACTGCAGCCCACCAGGCTCCTCATCCATGCGATTTTCCAGGCAAGAGTACTGGAGTGGGGTGCCATTGCCTTCTCTGCAGATTCAGTGCAATCCCTAGCAAATTACCAGTGGCATTTTACACAGAACTAGAACAAAAAATTTTTTACATTTGTATGGAAAAACAAAAGACCCTGAATAGTCAAAGTAATCCTGAGAATAAAAACAGAACTGGAGGAATCAGGCTCTCTGACTTCAGACTGTCTCACAAAACTACAGTCATCAAAAGAGTTTAGTACTGACACAAAAACAGAAATACAATGGACAAGATAGGAAGCCCAGAAGTAAACCCATGCACCTATGGTCAATTAATCTATGACAAAAAAGGCAAGAATATACAATGAAGAAAAGACAGTCTCTTCAGTAAGAAGTGCTGGGAGAACTGGACAGCTACATGTAAAAGACTGAAATTTAAATATTCTCTAACATCATTCACAAAAATAAACTCAAAATGGATTAAAAACTTAAATGTAAGGTCAGATACTATAAAATTCTTAGCAGAAAACATAGTCAGAACACTCTGACATATTTAGCAGCAAAAACTTTTTGGATACACCTTCTAACATAATGAAAATAAAAACAAAAATAAACAAATACTATCTAATTAAACTAAGAGCTTTTACACTGCAAAGGAAATCATAAACAATATGAAAAGACAGTCCTCAGAATGGGAGAAAATGTTTGCAAATGAAGCAATTGACAAGAATTTAATCTCCAAAATATGCAAACAGCTCATGTAGCTCAACAGTAAAACAACCACAACAAAAACAAACAAAAAACTCAATTAAAAAAAATAAGCAAAAGATCTAAATAGACATTTTTCCAAAGAAGACGAATAGATGACCAAAAAGTATATGAAAAGATGTTCAACATCACTCATTATTAGAGAAGTGCAGATCAAAACTACAATGAGCTATTATCTCACACCATTCAGAATGGCCATCATCAAAAAGTGTACAAACAATAAATACTGGAGAGGGTGTGGAGAAAAGGGAAGCCTCCCGCACTGTTGATGGGAATGTAAATTGTGCAGCCACTATGGAGAACAGTAAGGGGATTCCTTTAAAAACAAAATATATAGCTACCATATGTTCCAGCAATTCGACTCCTGGGCATATATCTGGACAAAACTCTAATCCAAAAAGGTACCTGTATCCCTGTTTGTAGCAGCACTGTTTGCAATAGGCAAGACATGGAAGCACCTAAATGTCTACTGATAGATGAATAGATAGAGAAAATGTCTTGTTTGTGTATATAGTGGAATATTACTCAGACAGAAACAGGATGAAATGTCACTTGCAGCAACGTTGATGGACTTTGAGATTATTATGCTAAGTGAAGTAAACCAGACAGAGAAAGACAAATATCATATGCTATCATAAATATGTGGAATATAAAAAATGATTTGAGAACTTATTTATGAAGCAGAAATAGACTCACCGACTTAGAAAACAAACATGATTACTGAAAGGGAAAGGTAGGGGGAAGGGACAAATTGGGGGTTTGGGATCAACATATATATATAATTATATTTAACATAGATAAACAAAGACCTATTGTATACCATACCATACTTCATACTTTGTAATAACCAATAAGGAAAAAGAATCTCAAAAAAATAGGTTTATATTTATATAATTTAAATATATATAATTATATATGAATTTCTAAATTATATATATAAATTTATAATTATATATATTTTAAATATATTTATCTATACATTTACAGAATTTTTTCAGATTCTTTTTCCTGATTGGTTATTACAAAGTATGAAGTATACTGTGGCACAGAGTAGGTCTTTGTTTGTCTGTGTTAAATATAGTTATGTATATATGTGACAGACTTTATTTTCTTGGGCTCCAAAATCACTGCAGATGGTGACTGCAGCCATAAAATTAAAAGCCACTTGCTCCTTGAAAGAAAAGTTATGACCAACCGAGACAGCATATTAAAAAGCAGAGACATTACTATGCCAACAAAGGTCTGTCTAGTCAAAGCTATAGTTTTTCCAGGAATCATGTATGGATGTGACAATTAGACCACAAAGAAAGCTGAGCATGAAGAATTGATGCTTTTGAACTGTGGTGTTGGAGAAGACTCTTGAGAGTCCCTTGGGATCCAAGGAGATCCAACCAGTCCATCCTAAAGGAAATCAGTCCTTAATATTCATTGGAAGGACTGATGCTTAAGTTGAAGCTCCAATACTTTGGGCACCTGATGCAAAACTGACTCACTGAAAACGACCCTGATGCTGGGAAAGATTGAAGGAAGGGGAAGGGGATGACAGAGGATGAGATGGTTGGATGGCATCACCAACTCAATGGACATGAATTTGAGCAGGCTCTGGGAGTTGGTGATAGACAGGGAAGGCTGGTGTGCTGAAGTCCATGGGGTTGCAAAGAGTCAGATACAACTGAGGGACTGAACTGAATTGATATATGTATAACTTGATCAGTTTGCTGTATACCTGAAACTAACACAACATTGTAAATGAACTAAACTTCAATAAAAAGTAAATTAAAAAAAAAAAAAAGGAATTGTCAGTTACCCCGTGTGTGTGTGTTCAGTCATTCAGTCAACCCCAAGGATTGTAGCCTGTCAGGCTCCTCTGTCCATGGGATGCTCCAATCAAGAATACTGGAGTGGGCTGTCATTTCCTCCTCCAGGAGATCTTTCTGATCCAGAGATGGGAGCTGCATTTTCTACATCTCCTGCACTGGCAGGACGATTCTTTATCACTGAACTACCAGGGAAGCCCATTCATTGATGAAGCTCCAACCTTCATCAACCACCACCTTGAGGAGTCAGCAGCTACCAACATCAAGGCAAGACCACCCACAGCAAAAGGACTATGACCTACTGAAAATTCAGATGATGATCAGCTTTCTTTTTGCATAAAGTATTTTAAAATTATGGTATGTACATTGTTTTTTAGACACAATGCTATTCCGCACATTAAAAGATATAGCATAGTGTAGACATAACTTTTATATACACTGGAAAATGAAGGAATTCATGACTTGCTCTATTGCAGTGGTCTATAAATGAACCTGCAATATTTCTAAGGTACGCCTATACACATATGCAGTGTTACATGGATCACTGTTTTGTATACGCTGTTTGGAACCTGTGGGCTGCAATAATTAAGCTGAATTAAAAGAGTCTGTTTCAATTGATTGTAAAGAAAGGCAACTTTCTCACTTGTATAAAATATATACAACTTGAAGAATGATATATTCTACATCTAAACCAGCATAACGTTTTTGTCAGTAAAACAGAGGAGGAAAGCAATGACACTCGGCTAACTTGCCCACCTTAAATTTGTCTTTATCCCCAATTCATGCATGATTAGCACATATATATATATATATATATATTTAAAGACAAGAATGGGATTAATCCCCACTCCCAGACCTTATTTCCTTCTTTCCTGGGTTCTGAACTAAAGTCCTCTTATTTATGAGGCTTTCTTTGACTTCTTTCTATGCAGGAGTAACCACTACCCACCACTTGGTTTATTTTCTTTCATAATGCCTCATCACTTCCTGGTATGCTATATATTTATTTATTAACTGTTTGTTTGTTTCTCTTCTGTCACTAAAATGTTTCATAAGTACTAATGTTTTTCTCGCTTTTTTTCATTGTTGTATTGTCAGCATCTACAAATGGATTTCTCAGTTCAGTTCAGTTCAGTTGCTCAGTCGTGTCTGACTCTTTGCGACCCCATGAATCGCAGCACACCAGGCCTCCCTGTCCATCACCAGCTCCCAGAGTTCACTCAGACTCGCGTCCATTGAGTCAGTGATGCCATCCAGCCATCTCATCCTCTGTCGTCCCCTCCTCCTCCTGCCCCCAATCCCTCCCAGCATCAGAGTCTTTTCCAATGAGTCAACACTTCGCATGAAGTGGCCAAAGTACTGGAGTTTCAGCTTCAGCATCATTCCCTCCAAAGAAATCCCAGGGCTGATCTTCAGAATGGATTGGTTGGATCTCCTTGCAGTCCAAGGGATTTCTCAGGGTTTGCACTATTTGGGATAGATAATTCCATGTTGTAGTGTGTCATCCTGTGCATGGTGGAATATCAGAAGTATCCCTTACCTCTACCTTCTAGATGCCAACAGCACCCTCATCCCCAAATTGTGACAACTATGAATTACTCCAGACATTGTCAAACATCCCAGGCAGATTGTTCGAGGAGGCAAAATGAGATTGAAAATCGCTGATCTAAAACAATGCTTGGCACAATGAGCACTCAATAAATATTTGTTGCATTAAAAAAAACAAATGGATAAAATCAGTATTTCTTGGGTCAGAAGTTTGCCTTCTCAACAGTAGAACAGTTACAACAGAAAAATTAAATGCAAAATAGAAAAGTTCTCAAATAGAAAAGTTCTGTTCCCATTCAGGGCTTCGAATTTGTCCTCTTTTTTCGTCTTTTCCTGCTGAATACTTTAACTAAAAACAGTTCTCATTTGTTCAGTTTCTAATTGTTTTTGCTCCCCATGCTGATCACCATGAAAAGCGAAAGTGATCACCAAAGGACTCTGTAAATTCGAACCAATGCCACTTAAGCATTTTTCAAGCCAGGTAAGCTTTGTTGAATTCCCTTTTGAAATCCGCTTCTCTACTTTCTGCAGCAATTAGCAGTCAGAGGAAATAAATCACATGCCCTTTGAATGAGGATAAAATATTTCCCTGCCCCAGTGTTTGAGCTTTCAAATTCAGAGCAGTGGAGGGTCTGCTCCACCATATTTTCACTTAATACTTCACTGGCTTCTCTCCAAAACCTGTCTGACATGCAATTATTTGCAACCTATTTCACAGAAGGCCTGCTCCATTCATCTTTCTGTGGATCAGCTTTCCACTGAAACTGATAAAAAGATTTTACTGTGTGAAGCTTAAGTCTGTAGGGTTCAATGCAATGCTAAGCCAAGGGATTTAGATTTTATTTTATTTTTTAAGCCAAGGGTTGTTTTGAGGTTTATGGGGGCAGATATGACATGCAGCAGGGAAGGGGACAAAATTAATTATATTGGTGGTTTGGTAATGATCTGCTTGCAACAAAACCCTAGGTAAGAATTATGGGTGAGTGTTCACACTATATGGGTAGAAAGGAGACCATGGGTGAGGGTGATGGTCAGAAGATCTGAACTCAGTTTCTGACCCTGTTATTTAAGGTAAAAGACTTACTTTCTCTAGAAATTAGATTCCTTCTCTGTATAATGTGATTGAACTCGATAGACTCTATCATCTTAAGTCCCTTACTGATTCTTTCTCAAATATTCCATATTTCTTTAAATGACACCTGTATCCCATTAATAGCCATAAATCTGAGAGTCAGCTTTGACTTCTCTTCTCCTTTACACCTAGCTTGATTGCTCACCAGTTCATGTTAATTTCATCTCCTGAATTTCTCTTGATCTGTTCATTCTCTCTATCCTCTTGACAACTAGACAAAGCTTAATTTCCTCCAACTCTCCCCTAGCTTCCCTGATGGCTCAGCTAGTAAAGAACCTGCCTGCTCTGCAGGAGACCCCAGTTTAATTCCTCGGTTGGGAAGACCCCCTGGAGGACAGGACTGAGCAACTAAGCACACACAGATCCAGGTTCATAGCCAATTGCCTGTCTCCTTGCCGTCATCTTTGTTTTCTGCCATCTTTCCCCAAATCTGGTTCTACTGAGGTCGAAGTGATCTTGTGAACACAAGTTGATGTCACTCACATGTTTAAAATTTCCTCCTTCATTTCCTATTGTTCTTAAAAATTCTGTATTCCACAGGACTTCCCCAGTGGCACAGTGGATAGGAGCCTGCCTGCCAATGCAGGGGAAATGGGTTTGATTCCTGTTTGGGGGCGGATTCCACATGCTGTGAACAAACTAAGCCCATGAGCTGCGGCTACTGAAGCCCATGTACCTAGAGCCTGTGCTCTACAGCAAAAGAAGCTGCTGCAGTGAGCAGCCTGCCCACCATGACTAGAGTAGCTCCTGCTCACTGCAACTAGAGAGAGCCTGCAAGCAGCAACAAAGACCTGTGTGTGGGCGCTAGCGGCTCAGTCCTGTCTGACTCTGTGACCCCATGGACCATAGCCCATCAGGCTCCTGGGTCCATGGGATTCTCTAGGCAAGAATACTGGAGTCGGTTGCTATTTCCTCCTCCAGGGGATCTTCCCAACCCAGGGTTTGAACCCGGGCCTCCTGTATCACAGGAGGATTCTTTACTGTCTGAGCCACCTAGCACAACCAAAAATAAAATAAATACATAATTTTTTTTTAAATTTTATATCCCCTAATAAGGCCTTCAGGATCTGTCTCCTGATCATTTCTCTAGACTCAGCTCCTTAGCACATTCTTTAACATTTGCGCTTCCACCACACTAAGCTTATCGCAAACCTTTGTTGGTCGCCAAGCATTCAGACATGCTGCTGCTTCTGCTCAGGATCCCTGACCTTATCTCCTCACCAGTACTACTCTCTCAGACTTCCCTCGTGCATCTCTTTTTCAACAGGTCTGACCGCTAGGCTATGTTCTGCTTAGCATATGGGTCATAGTTTACTGTAATTATACTTGTATACCAGTTTTGAAATATTGACTGATATTTTAAATTGCAAAGTGGTTTGTTTGCAGAATCTTTCTCAATAATTTTCTCCTATTTTACGTTGTCTCATTCAACTCCTAGTAGAGCAGCAGTGTTCGACAACTTAAATTTTCAAATCATTTCAAAGCATTAAAGCAGTTTTCATGGAAACACACATACTCTTTTAACACTAGTTATGTTTGAATTAATGCAATTATAAGAAGTACAACTGACATAATCAGGTTTGCTGTTGAACACAACTAATTGTTGGAAAAAGTGCAATTTGATCATTAAATGGATAAGTGCACAGGCATCAGTGGCTACCTCTTAGGGAAGAAATGGAAGGTATTGATTTATCCTGCTACTTTAATAACCTACCTTTGCTTCTAGATTATACATTTCTTGACAGAAAGGACTGCTATTTTATTCACTACAATATAACCAACATAAAGCATAGTCCCAGCTCAAACCTACTATGTAATTTAAGAAATCAATATTAAATTAGATACAAGATTTCTTTAAAAATACGGAATTCATAAAATTGCTAAATTGTCTTCAAATTCTGATATTTTTATTTAATTATAAACGTGTTGTTGTGATTAAATTATGGATTAGGGTCAGGTTCTTACCTATGTTATCCTTGTATTGTCCACAGTCAAATGACTCTGTGAACTACATAAGAAGTATGAGTTGCATGGTGTAGGTATACTTGCCTGGTCTGGCCTTGGGGGCATGAAATGGGTGTGAGGGCAGATGTTAGTAAGCAAAACTTTAAGTAAAACTTTAAGCTTTGTGTATGAAAATATTAGCTCCAAACTTCCTTAAGTGATAAATGAGATTTCCACATCATAATGAAAATAAAAATCCATGATCATTTATTGGTAGCCATTGATAAATAATATCAGCTAGGGTCCTTAATCCAAATAAATAAAGACCTAGAATATTAAAAAGCTGTGTATGTTAGCAGGACATATTTTAGTCATCTTGCTTTTCAGCTTTCTTGAGAAGCATATTTTCAGTGAATTTCTGAGAAACTTATTTGCACTGGTGATTTAGCTCTAGGACAAATGAGAGAGAATCAAATTTTTTAAAATTCAAGGGTTTATACTATGCTAAACAAGAAAGAAGGACTATTATCCCTACCTCATTTGAATTCAGCCAGAATAGGAAGCGGGCATATTAGGCCTGGTATTGAACAGACTTTGCAAAAGATCTTGCTGTTCTGTGCTTTTTTTTTTTCTAGAGCAGGTCCAGAGCCAAGAAGAATAGTTTCCTGATGGTTGCTCCATGACCTCTCACACTTGGAACATTTCTGAGGAGGGGAAAAAAGGAGGAAAAGCAGGTGCAGCCATTCTGAACCAAATATAGAAATATGACAAGTAAATCATGGTCATGAAAATAATGGCCAACATTCTTTGAGAGGGTTCTGTGTGTTAGACACTGAGTTAAGCAGTTCACCTGCTTTATCTGGACTCTCACAACCTCCTAGCAGTGGGCAGTGATTAAAATGCAGCTTTAGAAACCAGGCTGACTAGGTTTCCAGTGTGAATCTACTTACTATGGTGTGACCTTGGGCCTTAACCTTAACCTGTGTTTCACTTCTTTGTGTGTGCTCAGCCGTATCTGACTCTTTGCAACCCTATGGACTGTAGCCCACCAGGTTCCTGTGTCCATTGAATTTTCCAGGCATGAGTACTGGAGTGGGTTGTAACTTCCTCCTCCAAGGGATCTTCTCCTGACCGAGGGATCAAACGCACGTATCCTGCATTGGCAGGCAGATACTTTACCACTGAGCCACCTGGGAAGTAGTTCACATGGAGTTAAAAGGAAGGGAATTAAAATGTTTCCATTGTATTATCTTTAGAAAGATTGGATGGATGTAGTTTGCACTAACTCCCCTGCATTATCTGAACACATGAAAAAAATAGGTATTTTTATTTTGCTTTTAGGAAACATTAACTGTGAAGGAGTTTACTTTGTCTTAGCCTAACATAGGTGGTCTAAATCCTTCATGATTTACTAATAAACCTTCATGATTTACTAACAAATAAGATGAGACATTGTATAGAATAGTTGAAATAGAAAACAGCTTCCATAGTAAACACCAGCTTTTTCCCCTTCTCCTCTTCTTTTCTGTTTACTAATGTGAGACCCCATCCCCTGGAAAAATGTCTGGTTAATAGAGACTCAATAAATATTCATGGAACTTAAAAAAATCCATTATGTAGTATTTTTGTAAGGATTGAAGAGCTAATTCAGAACAGGCTCAGTATTTAGCACAAAGTGAGTAACCATCCCTTGGAATCTATGGGAAATTGGTTCCAGGACCCACACAGACACCAAACTCCACAGATGTGCAAGTCCCTCATATAAAATGGTGTAATATTTACACATCCTCCAGTATATGTTAAATCATCTTTCCTGCTAAGTCGCTTCAGTCATGTCCAACTCTGTGTGACCCCATAGATGCCAGCCCACCAGGCTTCTCTGTCCCTGGGATTCTCCAGGCAAGAATACTGGAGTGGGTTGCCATTTCCTTCTCCAATGCATGAAAATAAAAAGTGAAAGTGAAGTCGCTCAGTCATGTCCAACTCCTAGCGATCCCATGGACTGCAGCCTACCAGGCTCCTCTATCCATGGGATTTTCCAGGCAAACGTACTGGAGTGGGGTGCCATTGCCTTCTCCATAAATCATCTTTAGATTACTCATAATACCTAACACATTGTTGATGGCGTGTAAATAGTTGCTGGGCACTCAGCAAGTTCAAGTTGCCTTTTGAAACTTTCTGGAATTAAAAAAATTTTTTTCTCAATCCTTGGTTGGTTGAATCCATGGATTCAGAACCCACAGATACAGAGCACTGACTGTACTCAGAAATGTTATGTTTTATTATCATTACTGGGGGCTTCCTGGTGGCTTCCTGGTAAAGAATCTGCCTGCAATACAGGAGCTGCAGGGGACATAGGTTGGAACCCTGGGTTGGGAAGATCCTCTGAAGTAGGACATGGCAACCCACTCCAGTATTCTTGCCTGGAGAATCCCATGGACAGAAGATCCTGACGGGCCGCAGTCCATGGCGTTGCAAAGAGTCGGACATAACTAAGTGACTCAGCATGCATGTCCATTATTACCGCTATCATGATTGCTTATTCTTCCTCTACAGAGGAAGCGATTCAGTGAGTCCAAATGACTTGGCCAAGGTCACACAGCTAGTGGGTGGCAGAGTCAGAATTGAACTGTGTGTCTGCCTGTCCAGCACAATTTTATTGCATATAACACAGCATACCCTGATCACAGCGCAAGAAGACTGGCTAAGGAGGGAAGAGAGCCTGGGCTTCAGA
Organism: Ovis canadensis; assembly: GCF_042477335.2. Lineage (NCBI taxonomy): Eukaryota > Metazoa > Chordata > Mammalia > Artiodactyla > Bovidae > Ovis > Ovis canadensis. Next base: position 35,665,209 of record NC_091250.1, on the reverse strand, counting down.
GTTAAGTGTGCCTGGTTTGAATCCCATCACTTCTGCATACTCTGTGAGCCCCTGCATTCACTTTCCTCATTTGAAAAATTAGTGTGATATTCCATTCGCAGCATTGTGAGGAAGATTATAGATACAGATCTAGATATATAGATATCTATATATAGATAAAGTACAGTTTATATTTTTCATTGGTATATAACAGGTACTTGATAACTGTTGCTCTTATCAGTGATCACAATATAATTAGTATAATTGCAGTCACAGTGTATAATGCTTTACTATCAAAAATATTCTTTAAGAAAATATACTGGTGCTGGGAAAGACTGAGGGCAAGAGGAGAAGGGAGCAACAGGATGAGACGGTTGGATAGCATCATCAACTCAATGGACATGAATGTGAGTAAACTCAAGGAGATAGTGAAGGATAGTGTCCATGGGGTCACAAAGAGTCAGACACAACTGAGTGACTGAACAACTTCTATTATATGAACAAAATATGCTCTATACTTATAGTGGAATATTATTTGACCTTAAAAAGAAAGAAAATTATTTTTAAAATTGAAGTATATTTGGTTTACAATATTATGGCAGCCTCTGAAGTATATCAAAGTGACTCAATTATACACATATATGCTCTTTTTTATTATTCTTTTCCATTACAGTTTATCATAGTATAGTATACAGTATATAGTATACAGTTTCCTGTGCTGTACATTGGGACCTTGTTGTATATACATTCTAAATGGAATAGTTCGCATCTACCAACTCCAAACTCCCAGTCCATCCATCTCCTCCACACCCTCTTGGCAACTGCGAATCTGTTGTCTACGTCTGTGAGTCTATTTCTGCTTTGTAGATATGTTCATTCATGACATATTTTAGATACCACATATAAGTGATATCACATGGTGTTTGTCCTTCTCTTTCTGACATACTTCACTTAGTATGATTATTTCTACTTGCATTCATGTTGCTACAAATGGCATTATTTCATTTTTTATGGCTGAGTAGTGCTCCATTCAGAGAAAGCTATGGCACCCCACTCCAGCACTCTTGCCTGGAAAATCCCATGGATGGAGGAGCCTGGTAGGCTGCAGTCCATGGGGTCGCTAGGAGTCAGACACGACTGAATGACTTCATTTTCACTTTTCACTTTCATGCATTGGAGAAGGAACTGGCAACCCACTCCAGTGTTTTTGCCTGGAGAATCTCCGGGACGGGGGAGCCTGGTGGCCTGCCATCTAGGGGTCGCACAGAGTCGGACACAACTGAAGCGACTTAGCAGCAGCAGCAGCGGCAGTGCTCCATTATATATATGTATCACATTTTCTGTATCCATTCATCTGTCAGTGGACATTTAGTTTGTTTCCATGTTTTGGCTATTGTGAATAGTGCTGCTATGGACATAGGGGTGTGTGTATCTTTTTGGTTTATAGATCTGTCCAGGTATATTCACGGGAGTGGGATTGCTGGATCATATGGAAATTCTATTTTTAGTTTTCAGAGGCACCTCCATACTGTTTTCCACAGTGGCTGTACCAGCTTACATTTCCACCAACAGTGCAGGAGAGTTTCCTTTTCTCCACACTTTCTTCAGCATTTGTTATTTGTAGACTTTTTAATGATGGTCATTGTGACTGGTGAGAGGTAATATTCATTGTAGCTTTGATTTGCATTTCTCTAATAATTAGCAAAGTTGAGCAATTTTTCCATATGCCTACTGGCCATCTGTATGTCTTCTTTGGAGAAATGTCTATTAAGGTCTTCTGCCCATTTTCTGACAGTTTTTTTTTTTTTTTGAGTTGTATGAGCTGATTGTATATTTTGGAGCTGATCGCATACTAAGCCCTTGTCTGTCTCATTGTTTGCTAATATTTTCTCCCATTCTGTAGGTTATCTTTCAAAATTTTTTTAATGGTTTTCCTTTGCTATGCAAAAGCTTATAGGTTTGATTAGTTCTCATTTATCTTTTGTTTTTGCTTCTATTGCCTTGGGAGACTACCCTAAGAAAACATTGGTATGATTTGTCAGAGAATGTTTTGCCTGTGTTCTCTTTTCGAGTTTTAGAATGTCTTGTCTTATATTTAAGTCTTTAAGCCATCTTAAGTTTATTTTGGGGCATGGTGTGAGGATGTGTTCTAACTTCATTGATTTACATGCGACTGTTGAACTTTCCCAGCACTACTTGTTGAAGAGAGTGACGTTTTTCCATTTGATATTCTTGCCTAAAGAAAGGAAGGACATTCTGACATCTGCTATATATAGATGAACTTGAAAACATGCTAAGTGAAATAACCCATTCATAAAAAAAGTTCTACGAGTCCGCTTATATGACGGACCTACAGTAGCCAAATTCATTGGACAAAAAGTAGAATGGTGGTTGTCATAGGCTGGGGGAGGAGAAAACGGGGAGTTATTGTTTAATGGATGTGGGTTTCCCTTTGAGAAGATGACAAAATTCTGGAGAAGAATGGTGGTGATGGTTATACAATAATCTTAATGCACTTAATGTTGCTGAACTATGTCCTTGAAAAAAATGGCTAACATGGTGAATTTTATGTTATCTATATTTACTGCAATGATAGGGGAAAAAAGAATATATTTTTGTATAAGAGGAAAATATTATTATTGAAATTATTGAAATAAGAAATGAGTCTTAAGATTATCCCCTACTTCTTCAGTAATATTTTTGTTGTTTTATATTGAGTTTCACCGAGAAGTCACTTTAGTCTTCATATTTTATAAGAGGGAGAACGTGTGTGTAACTATTTTTATCCACAACATATGTTTCTATTTGAATTGGCAGATTAGTATTAATCAATGTGGGTATCATTCTAATGATACTGTCAAAGGAGAAATAATATTGTTGTGACACCAAGAGAACATTTTATTATACACATTACCTTGAAATAACATTTTTGTCAGGAAATTTGATGCAGCACACATATGGATCATGATAGAAAGAAGCCAAGCTAAAGTGCATTAGTTATGTGTGATGTACATGATGTACAGGCCAAGCTCCTGCGAGATACAAGGATATAGTAACTCTGAAGGTCATTCCAGCACCAGTATAATATTTGAAACAGTTATGCTGTTTATATATCAGGTTCTCGTTTTTATAAGCTTTCCTTTCTATGTGATTTTTTAGAACTTCTGTAAAGCTTTTTTTTTTTTTGAAGAGGAAAATGTCCCTTTTGTTTAAATTGTCTTGTCTTCCAAATCCAAACCATTTTGTACTTTGAAACATGACTTGCTTCTGACATTGAAACTCTTTTTCTTTCTTTTTGAAGTTACTATAATGTTAAATTTTGAGAAAAAGTTTAATATACTCATAAGGTCATCTGTGTGTCTGTTCTATTTGCATCTGTTCCAGTCTCATTACCCTCATACTTATTGATGTTCTCTTTTATCTCTCGCATTAGTTCTGCCTTGATAAAATACCAGCTCTATTTGCTCACCTTAGGTTCCTTTCTGGACTTATATCAGACCCTCTTGGGCAGCAGCAGGAGCTGTAGGCCTCTGGTCTCTGATCCAAACCCCTCCAAGGCCTTGTTTTCTCTCTAGACACAAGAGTGAGCATTTTTGCCCATCTCTTCTCTCTCCAGAGAACTCCTAGCCTCAAAGTACTGATACTGCTAAACTTTCTAGCAGTATCCTGTTAGAATGTTGAATGTTTTTGTTGGGAGTTTGGAGATAGTGAGTCTCTACAAGAAGTCTCTCTTGTTTCATCTCTGCTCTGCTGAGATGTTTGGGTCCTATCTCCACTTAACTGGTACTCTTACTAAAGTAATGTTTTCAGAGAGATTACAAGGGTGGCTATTTGCCAGATTCTCCTGTACTTGAAAGTAGTGGCCCTTTCACGTAAATAATATATAACAAAGGGGAAAAAAATCAAAATCTTTTCTTCTCAGAATTCTTTATACCTGATTCTAGTGAATTCTAGCATCCAGTGTTACATACATGAAATTTAATTCAAGTCCTACTCTCACTTGAATTTTTTTCTCTCAGGAATCTTATAAGAGTTTCTCTTTATACTTAGAGTTTAAAATTTTCTCTATAATATGTTTAGGCGTGCTCCTTTTTACAATGTGTAAAACATAAAAGGCAATTAAATGTTTCAGAACTAGAAAGATAAGATAATTTTATCCGTTTCATTGGTTACTGTTCTAACATAACCTCTCCACCTATTCAGATTCCTTCTTTCTAGATTAACATTCCATATAAGTTATCTTTCCCTATTTCTATCCTATTCTTTTTTGCACTTCCTTCTCCCCTTTGGGACCATCTGCCCTCTCAGTGGGCTTCTCCGGTGGCTCATGCCCTTTCAGTGGGCTTCTCCGGTGGCTCATGCCCTCTCAGTGGGCTTCTCTGGTGGCTCAGCGCTGTGTGCATGCATGCTAAGTCACTTTATCACGTCTGACTCTTTGCGACCCCAGGGACTGTAGCCCGCCAGGCTCCTCGGTCCATGGGATTCTCCAGGCAATCCTGGAGTGGGTTTCCATGCCCTCCTCCAGGGGATCTTCCTGACCCAGGGATCCAACCCACATCTCTTATGTCTCCTGCATCGACAGGCAAGTTCTGTAACACTAACGCCACCTGGAAAGCTCCCAGCCTTCCGGGCAAGGTACGTCTTCTAGAATTACTTTTAATGAGGCTCTTTTGGTGGTAAACTAAGATCTTATTTTTCTAAAATGTGCTTATTTTACCATCATTTTTGAGAAGGTTTTGCTAGGCAGGCCGACAGTTATTTCAGTCATTTTTCTCTCAGCTCTCTAAAGGCATTGCTCTTCTATATCATGGCTTGTGGCAATGCTGAGGTAAAGGCAGCTACAAGTCTAATTGCTATCCCTTTGTTGGTAATGTGTCTTTACATAGTATTTTTATTATTTTAATGGTTGGCCTCAAAATTTTGACAGGTATTCTTAATTGAAAAATATCTAAATTACATCAATGTCTTTACATTTTCTGCAACCCTACAAAGATGCTTAGTTTAAAATACTTTTAAAATTGCCCTGTCCTCTGGTATCTCCTACTTCCTCTCAGGCATCTACCCACTTCAGTTATTCATGTATCTAGGGTACACAGTTTTTAGCAAAGGAACCAACCAGTGGAAGGTTTTAAGGTGAGAGTGTGCCCTGATCAAGGACCAGGAAGGAGTCAGATACATGCATTACTCTTTGTCCCCTTTCAAGTCTTTGCTTAATTTGAGAACTTCCCTGTGTCTTATTTAAAATTTCATACCTTTTGAATACTTTCCTTATGGCTGTATTTTCCTCCATACCACTTACTACCTTTTATATACTGAATAACTTACTTATATTCTTCCTCCACTAAAATTTATCTCCATGAGAAAAGGGATTTTTAAAAACATATTTTTAAAATTACTGTATCCTCAATTGCTGGAACACTTTCAGGCTTATAATAGGCCCTTAATCATTTGTTAAACATTCATTGAATCCAGGCCCCAAACCCGCATGAGAGCCAATTACTGTTCTGGAACTATTAGGGAACATTCCTTCCTGCCCCTGCTTTTTTTCTATCATTACCCAGAGCCATGGACAAGACAATTTTCACTGCTGTCTCTCCCTCTGGAGCATTATTTGTATTGAACCTGTTCACCTTTCCTTGGGTGTATTTCCTTTCTGTTCCTGGTTTTATGCTGTTTGTCTAATCAGGCTCCCCCTGCTGCCCAGAGGCCTCGCCCAGATCCACGCCCTGTCTCCTTATTGTGAACAGAGTTCCCATCTTCCCAGGACACTAGTATTTGTAGATGTCTCCAGGGTAACTGGTAGTTGCAGCCTCCAAACTTAATTCCCTGGTCTGAGCTTCAAGTCTACTCCAGACCTCAGAGGACTTCGTAACCATTTTTGAAGGCTTATTCATTCATTTAAATAGTTTTACATGTTTTACCTGTTGTTTTGTAAACTCTCTGCGCCTCTACCAGCAAGTTGGGATTCATTTTTCACGATCTGAGGAATATGCCTGAAGCGGCGTGCCTTTCCTCTATAGTTGTTCATTCCTTCTCTTTCCTGCTGTCATCGCTGAAACCTTCAAAGCCACTGCCACAGTAGCAAGGGCCACTGGGGCCGTTGTGTGGTTGTTCTGGGAAACCATTAAAGTGAATTCAAGACAATAATTCATCAGATCGCAGGGACTATCTGCTTTATTGTTGATGTCTCTCGAATAGAAAATTTCTGCCCAATTCTGTACCTATCGTCCGAGGGTGGTTTTTATGGCCTATATTGGAAACCAAGACACTAAACAAAAATGAAAAACTGTATTGACAGAAAACATCTAACTGACAATCTCATGTCTATTTCATTATCAAAGCTCAAGCTACTGTGATGCAGGCAATCTTGGACAAGTAGCTCAGGAAGATTCAGTGATAAACATGGAAAATTGGAAGGAAACTTACAACGTGTAGTTCAATGTTCTTCAAAGGGCAGTCTAAACACAGACTGATCTCTCAGGGGTCAGATTATTTAGGGATTCTGGTTTCCTATCCCCCCTGTAACAAATCACCACAAATATAGTAGTTTAAACTAACACAAACACATTGTCTCAGCTTCTGCAGGTTAGAAGTCCAGAGTCTCCGCTTACTAGTCTCACAGCTGAAAGCAAGGTGTGAATACAGCCATGCTCCTCTCTGGAGCTTTGAGAGGGAAAGCCAGTCCTCGCTCTTTACGTTGTCGGTACCTATCTCCTGCCAGCCTGTTCTCACCTTCCGAAGGCCACTCACGTTCCTTGGCCCTTAGGCCCTCTTCCTCTCTCTTCAAACACCAGCAATAGTGAGTTAAGTCCCTCACAGTCTTCACCTATCATCTGCTGTCTTCTTCTTTGACTGGTGAATGTGATTCGATTGGGTCCACCAGGATAATCCAGGATAACTTCCCCATCTCAGAGTCTGTAACCGCAGTCACATCAGCAAAGCCTCCTTTGCCTGGTGAGGTAGCATACTCACAAGTTCTGAGGACTAGGATGTGGACATCCTTGAAAGACCATTTTCTGCCTATTACAGTGAGCAAAAATCCAGATTATAGAAACCAGGAGAAAGTATATTAATAATTAAGAGGTAAGTCAGGACCGCTAATGGCCAGAGATACTTTCCAAAGCCCAGACGTCTCTCCATTCAGAAGGACAGCAGGCTATTAGCAGAGAACCATGAGTCAAACTCAGGGATTAGGCCCAAGAAGGTGGGATCTGGCAGTAATAGAGTTTCCCTAGCCTGATGGCCTCTGGCAGTCTCTCAGACACCATTAAAATTTATCCAGGCTGGTATGCTTCCCCTCTCTGTAATGGCAGAGTACTCTTCATGGAAGAAAAAAGCCCTGAGGCATCACTCTCATCTGCTAAAGCTGTTTCCTGGGCTTTCCTTTAAGAATGGCAGTGGTTGGCATTTTCAATCAATTTTGGGACTTTCGGGCTATTTAAATTATAGGCCACCAGCAGAATATCTTTTTTGGGTGTTTTCTTCCATCTGCTCTTGTAGATTGGCTAGCTGTGGTCTGAGTTCATATCTCATTGGTAAGCTTTTGTTGAAAGTGAAAGGAAGAACCAAAACATGCTAACATTTTGATTTTCTACCAATTCTCTAATTATATGTCTTGGTATGCAGAAATATAGATTTATCAAATACTTTGCCACTGGATTTTAATGGTAACCAAATCTCCAGACTACAAATGTCCTCCTGATAGCCTTCCTCCCCACCTGGCCAGTTTCACACTGTAGGTTGCATTATTTGCAGCACTCGAATTTCTAGAGACCAAAATATTTATCTCATAGGAATAAACTTTCCTAAAAAGAACAGAAAAAAATGTGGCCTAACACGTGGATATTTATGTGTCTCATACAAGAAGTCTAGGAGTAAAGAGATACTTCACATCTTTCCACACACTGCTGTCCATTGTATATAGATTTAATCTTTGTGACTAGTACTTCATGTTCCATCCTGCCTGCTGCCCCTCCAGGATTCACATTCACATTCCAGACAATAAAAAGAAGGCAAGAACCATAAGGGGTGGAGGATGAAAGAAGCAGAATCCCAGCCAAATTTGTTTTTTAAAAACTCCTGGAACCCCTCTCAGAGATTTCTGCTTAACATCTTATTTGCCATAAATGAGACATAGTTTGAAAAAGAATCTAAAAAGTAAACATTTTTATCTATTCAGAGTTCAATTTATTTTTTCTAAATGGGAGAATAAATATTGCTCAGGCAAATAAATGGCAGTGTCTGATGATCATACTGTTATTGTAAAGAATAAAGATATATGTATGTACATGTATATATACATATATATACACATATAATATGCTCACCAAAAATATCTATTATAACTTCTGTATGTACATTTACATGTGCATGAAAATATTTTGAGAAGGTTACGCACTAAATTAGAATACAGCTAAAAATACAGGGAAAACTATTATAGCTAATAAACAGGAATTGCCTCTAATAATAATAGCAAACATTAACAGAGTATCTACTATTCTTAAAGACACTATTGTATTTAACAAACATTAAATCATTTCATCTTCACAATCACTTAACTTACAGATGAGGAGACTGGTGCACAGAGAGTTAAATAACTTGTTCAAGGTCACAGATCTAATGTTAGAGGTGGAATTTGAACCCAGGAAGTCTGGCACAAAGTCTAGGCACTTAACCTCAAAAATATAATTTTATAGCTTGAAAAAACTAATTACCTCTCCTTCAAATCACCCCAATAAGAGCAGCAGCAGCAATAGCAACAGCAATAGCAAAGCAGAAAGAGCACACACAAACTCTAAGCAAAACATGGGCTATCAGTGAAGACTGTCATCAACCTCCTCAACCACACCCCACACAAGCAACCTTTGGGGGATTTTTCATCCCTCCCCACGCATACAGCTAGCCTAAGAAAGCTACCCAGGATTCCAAACGTCAGGTCTAGTCTCATTTTCCTCCGTGAGCCATGCCCCTATTTCTCCTTCTCTCCCATCTGAACACAGCTGTCCACCCATTTCAAGTCATACATTTTTCTTGACAAGTTAGTAACTATAAAATAATAAGATCATTATTTGCCCTAGGTGGTGGAAAAGGTCAAGAGTAGAGAAAAAGGAAGCCTATTATTCCCGCGTCTGGAAATAACTAACATTTATATGGTTTTAGGCAATGGCACCCCACTCCAGTGCTCTTGCCTGGAAAATCCCATGGACGGAGGAGCCTGGAAGGCTGCAGTCCATGGGGTCGCTGAGGGTTGGACACGACTGAGTGACTTCACTTTCTCTTTTCACTTTCATGCATTGGAGAAGGAAATGGCAACTCACTCCAGTGTTCTTGCCTGGAGAATCCCAGGGACAGGGGAGCCCGGTGGGCTGCCGTCTATGGGGTCGCACAGAGTCGGACGTGACTGAAGCGACTTAGCAGCAGCAGCAGCAAAGACCCTATGGAACATCCATATACCATTGCTCATTTAATGTGATGGTTTTCGTTCCTAGTTTACAGATGAAGAAACTGAGGCTCTGTAAGGTTAACTATTTTTTTTATCCACCAAGTTTTCTTAGTGGCAAAGCTGATCTTAAGTCTGATTATCCTTTCCCCAAACTGCTGCAAAATCCTTTTACATAAACTTCCTTGGCCAAGAATTTCCACATATGTTCCTCATGAAATTTGTGGCTAGAATAGTGAAAATTCATCATCACTGCTGGAAAAATAAAACTTGAGGGTGAAAGAAAGAGGCTGGAGTTGAGGATCAGTTACATGTTACAGTTTCCATGCATGGTAGCAGGATTCTGGTTTTTTGTTTTGTTTTTTGCTGTTGGCCATTTTAAAAGTCTTTATTGAATTTGCTACAATATTGCTTCTATTATTTTATGTTTTGGTCTTTCATCATGAAACATGCAGGATCCCAACTCCCTAAGCAGAGATAGAGCCTGTAATCCCTGTGCTGGAAGGTAAAAGTCCTAACCACTGGACCACCACTAAAGTTTCAAGACTATCTAAATGTTCTTTTAGCTTCCATTTCCCTTTAGTTTTGGCACAATCTTTTAGTTTATGCTAGCTCCTGGAAAATAGTCATTTTGGAAGTTTTCTTTTTCCTTCTTTCCTAAATATTCAGCTCTTCTGTGGCTTTATCTAGAAATAAAAGATTATTAATAGCTGACTGCTGACTTGGTAATCTATGTTGGTTGTATTCATGTGTTACAAATAGTTTTATATAAAAACACAATATATGTAAAAACAGTGTATAATTAAAAGACAAAAGTTTTAAAGGTCAAGAAGGACCTTATAACAACAAAGCTGTGCTCACAGTGTATCATGAAGAGTTTGTTGGTTTAAGAAATGCAGAATGTAGAATGTATTTAGAGACTAGATGGGAAAATGATGTAAGTCTTTGTTCCCACAATAAACTTGAGTCAAAAGAGCAAACAAGATAGCTCACAAGATCACGCCACTCTGAATTCTCTAAGAAGGTTTTTATACCTGAACAGAAACGTTTCTGAAGTTAAATATCTTGACTAACACTATTTCCACCACTGTGACCTTCTAACTTGGTTTTGAACAAGATACTGTGTAGGATTAGAACATATAATTTTAATTAATAAATCTAGGATTGTACATTTAAAGTGCAGCAACTGGAGAAATTGGTAAAGTAAATTAAATTCATGAAGTAATTGAGTTCCAGAATTGAGAACTAACAAGAACCTGACAATGTATTTTTAGAATATTTCTTGGCCAAAAATTAGAAAAGACTCCCTTCTCTTTGCTAGCCCCCCAAAACCGACAGATTATTTCAACCCCCATTATTCCCCTTTGCTCTTTGACTCCAAACCCCTCAGCTTTTAAAAGGAGCAGTCAAAAGGAGGCTCACAAAGGTCACAAGGTCAGTTTATAAATACAATCTGCTCACTACATATCTCCTCACCTCCTGACCTGCTCTCCTCTTTTATATCCCATATAGTTCACAATACTGACATCTCACTATAACTTTTCCTTCAAATCTGGAGTGCTGAAAGACAAGCTTTTTATACCTTCCAATAAGAGTACTATAAATTATGAAGCACCCCCAAATTATCAACATTTGCTTCAAGATATGAAAGCTCTTTCCATGATTGTCTCATTCAATAACTGATGTAGATTATTTATCTAGCACTGAATGGCCCAAGCTTTGTAAAACCATGTGCTCTTAGATGGTATTTGTCAAATCCTTCTTTCCTGATGAAGGAAGAATAGTTTCCAGGCAAATGACCCAGAAGCATATTCACCTTCAAGTCAGGATTGTCCAAAAACCAAACTAGTACACCTTTCAAATAATGATGGAATTACCTTCATGGCATCATTCCAGCCTCTGCCTGGACTCCTGAAATTACTGGGAGAGAGAGAGTAGTGCTCGATACTTCTTGTGTCTCTTCACATTCTTGGGGCAGTCTCTCTTTACATGGAATCATTAGTTCTGCTATTATATTTCTTCTGTTTTCTTGGCTCTTTCTGGAGTCAGCAAAGAGAAGATCCTGCAGCTCTATGGACCATAGCCCACTAGGCTCCTCTGTCCATGGGGTTCTCCAGGCAAAGAACACTGGAGTGGGTTGCCATGCCCTCCTCCGAGGAATCTTCCCCACCCAAGGATCAAACCCATATCTCTTTAAGCTTCCTGCACTGGGAGGCAGGTTCTTTACCACTAATGCCACCTGCAAAGCCCTAAAGATGTCTTACTTATCAGTTACTAGAATCATATTGGTTTTAAAGGAAATAAAGTTACTTCTGCAACTACAGAGACTATGATGAAAATTAAGTTTGTAATGACTTCAAGTCGGAAGTGAATTCATTTACAGACACACATACTTGCTGCCCCACTATCTATCACTACTTTGATTCCATCTGTGACCTAGTTTGTGGCTTGCAAAATTTTACATCACTGTGGGAAACTCATCCTTGAAGATATTTAGCTTGCTCACATTATACCTTCTATAAAACCCTGGATACATGTGAGGCTTCCCACTTATTTCAACATCTTCTGAGCACTGTGATTTTTTTAACAAATATTTCCATTTGGCAGTTCAAAAATTTTACAATAACAAGATTTGCATAGTATTGAAGATGAGGCATAAGAAATCTTGGTTGAAATTTATTTAATCTATCACTGTCTCACTCCTCATGGATTCTGATTGTGAACTGAAAGACAAATCTCAATCACATGTAATTGTTTTCCGTATTATAGAGATTTGCATACCACCTACTGAGAATGAGGGACAATTATTTTTAATAGATACAAAATTGAAAAGTATTCCATTTACAAATTTAAAAAAATCTTCCCTTGATTTAGAAGCAAATGTGTCGAGAAGTTCCATAGTATGATTTTATACATTTTTACCTCTAGTTGAAGATCAGGTTTATAACCTACTATAATAGCAATGGGGTATGTTAAAGACAAGACATGTCAAGTATTTTTTAACTGACTTGTTAGAAATATTCATTCTTAAACCCCACTCCTGCTCACAGTTTCACAGCATTCCAGCCTGAAGGAGAACATCCACACATCACTTCCCAAGAACACAGGTGAAGACACCTAAGCCTTCTTCCTTGCTATCAATAATTCTGCGGTGATGGATGTTTGTAACAAAGGAACAAGAAATCCTAACGGAATGTCTCAGGTGTATTAATACGCATTTTCATTTAACAGAAAAGATGACACCACAGGCTGGGTGTTCCACAGCTGAGACCCTAACTCAGGAGGATGAGCATCAGATTCGGAGAATGATGGCAAAGCGTGCGAAAATCATCAAGGAGCTGATACAGACGGAAAAGGACTATCTCAATGACCTAGAACTGTGCGTTCGAGAAGTGGTTCAGCCCTTGAGAAATAAACAGGTAAATGCAACTTTGAGGGTCCCTCCAGCCCCATCCTAAATAGGATCACCAGAACCAGGAAATCACAGAACCCAAGTGTATCCAAGGATCCTTATCCTCTACCGCTGCGATGGCAGGAGCAATGGGCCCTTCCCCTGAAGCCCTGGGTTCAAGACAGCAGAAGTCATCACCAGACTCAGACTTCTGTCTGCACAGGGACACCCAGCATCAGGGAAACTGCATTCTAAGATATGGGGAAATGGAAATTCACAGTTTTTGCCACTTTGAAATTTCGATGTGTTCTTTCTTGAATTCCCATGGAACTGCCAGCTAACTCTGAGTGGTTGAGTTTTTAAGCAGTTTAAGAACAAAGCACTTAATTTGATCTAAAGATGGTCAAGTTTTCAGAAGAGAAAACTGTGGGTTTTTCCCTCCCCTATGTTGAGAGCTCAATTGAATTATGCCTATTAGCTAAGTAAAATGAAGCATAGAAATGAACCTGAATGTAAGGTAACAATTTTCTCTTAGGTAGAACTAGCCTAAGTCAAAACTAGAGGTGTTTTTAAGTTAATGTTTCTCCTCCTCTTTATTCAAGAACTTTTCAAGGAATTAGAATAAAGGTACAAGAATTTTCTTTTACATATATGTAAAATCACTAGGGTGGTAAGTGGTCCTCACATGCAATTCAAACAATATACAAAAAACATAAACCAGAATGTAAAAATGATCAGGAATTCCATGACTCAATGATAATCACTATTTACATGGTTGGAAACATCCTTTCAGACATCAGTTTGGACACTTGCATATCAAAACACACACATATATTTTATAGATAAGTGTAATCAAAACCACACACGCTATTTTGTAATATACTCATTACACTCAGCAGTCTGTTGGATCTATTTTCATGACCACTAACACTTCTCAATGTTTTTCTACCATTACTGATGCTGAAACCCACATATTTGGGGTATTGTCACCTTATCTGCTTGGAATAAATTCTTAGGAGTGGAATTGCTAGGTCAAAAGATATGCATACTTAGGATTTTGATAAAAATTGCCAACTTAAAGCCAAAAAGGTGACAGTGTTCTAATTTTCATTGCCACATACGTTGCTTGAGCTGGTATGCTGCTGTGTTATCTTTACAGCTGAGCATTACTGGTTTATAAACAACAGTGAAGACCAGGTACCTTTGGTTTCTTCTGACAAGTATATATTCGTGAGCTGCTTCTTTTTAATCCTTATTCATATCCATATCTTTTGCCCTTTTGAAAAAAATTATGGCTTTTCTTTTTCTTATTGTTTTATAAAACCTTTTATCTATATGTGGCAGCTGATTTTCTCAGTTTGTCTTTTGCCTTCTAACATTGACTAAGGTTAAAAAGTCAAAACCTTCTTTAAGGCTTATTCATTTGTTTTTGCCATATTTAAGTGGCCGGATATATCCAACTTTGTGGATTCTGGGTTTGGCATCTTAACATGTACCCCATGATTATAAAAACATGGTAAGCCAGTTGTTCTAACATCAGTTATTAAATCTCTTCCCTAATAGTTTACATTTCTTAGCAAAAGACTCTTCTCAGAAATGACAGGTAAAGAATCTGGTCTAAAAATCAGGGAAAACCAATGTAGATCAAGGTGACCTTTGATGTAAAAGTTTATTTTTTTTTAATTTAAGCCAATGTATAAAGCAAAGAGGCCAAATAGGCAAAACATTTTCCCTTGATCAGGAGTCATCTTTCATCTTCCTCCTTCATGACTTTTTATTAGGTACTTGCTATTTGTCAGGTCCTGTTCCAAACACTTCATTGGTATTCTGATTCAATCCTCTTGCAGTTCTCATATTAGAAGACAATTTTATGAATCTGGAAATTTCTTAGTAATTCTGTAAGAGTAAGAATAACATTTACAATCATGATAAAAAGCTGCTCTCGATTCATTGCTAAATATAGTAAAGTATTTTTGGTGTGGTTTTCACTTAATTTAAGCTAGCTGCATTGATGCAACCTCTATTCTGGCAGATCGTCATGGTTGTTAATACAATGTTTATTTACATAGTTATTCAAATATTTATCTTTAAATTCAGGTGGCCTCAGACTCTATCAAATATCCACCCTCCCTTATGGTCCAGTCCTTTCTCCTATTCTTCAGAAAATTTTATACCTAACACACTGTCTCCATAATTTCTCTCTGTACCTAATTTTGCCATCCATTTACAGTAATTTCGACGTTCAGGCACAGCCTCTCACTCAGGTCTTTGACTTGTTCATTACATTCAATGAGCTTTCCTCAACCCCATTTCAGCTGCTCTCTCCAGGGGCACAGCCTACAGCCATCACTACCATCATGCCTTCTGAATCAGGATTCCGAGCTTACCTTTCTCTAACCCTCATGTCCTCTCTTTCAGCTCACTCCCACTGGTCTTGTTTCCAGCAATTTCTAGAGCAATTTCTCCAGCAGTGCTGCCAGGGCCAGCTACTGAGCTCACCACTGCCTATTCACGTGTTCATCAAGCCCACACCTGGTTTGATTTCCATGGCTCCTTCATTGTAAAATCACTCCTTGCAGATGAATTCAGTTCCCTTTTCTTGCTCTCTTTCGTTTACTTGCTGGAAAAATAGCTGCCTTTAATGAAGCTCAATTGTCTGTATACTTTCTACCTTTACCGCATGCAGCTGAACCAATCTCTAAAAATTCATATCCATTTTCTTCAAGTGGGGCCCCCGTAATGTCTCTGAAAGAACTCTTTCATATCTTCTTCTTGCTCCTCACACCTCAAACACTTTTTTCTTCTCTCAGTTAGCATCCTCTTCCATCATTTCATGGAGAAAATAGCCATAATAAGAAGGTGCACACCGACAAGTCTAAACCTACCTGCATCTCCACTCATATAACCTGGCTGGTGGATCCTGCTTCTAATCAAGGAGAACCTCTCTACTACACAGGATTTCATCCTCTCAAGCTTACTCCTGAATTTTGGTCCTGCCAGTGTCCTTTTTCTGTCCTGTGTAATTGGTTTTACTCTGCCTATTGGATGGATTTTTCTCACCGTCATCAGCTATCTTAAAAACTACAACCAAAAATTCTCTCTTGATCCTAAAAGAATTGTCTATATTCTCTGTCTTTACTTCTTTCTCTTTTTTAAGTTGGGTCTGAAGTATTTAATATGTATAAAAGCATGTGTGACTGAAACACGTGTTAAAATAAATACAATTTACCAAAGCTCTGTCCCTTGATAAGTTAATGATCAATACCCCCCCCAAAAAAGACTACATATACAAGAAAATGCCTTCCTTTGAATTATAATCTTTTTTTAAATCAAATGGAATAAGACATGTATTTAGAATGTCTTCACTTTTAAACCATCAGCTACACTGGTGAATTAAACTGGTGCCACCAGTATACATGCCTTTGCTGAGCTGTACACCTGGGTATGCTCGTTAATTTGTGCTTGCTTTTTCACTTCTGTTGTCTTATTTTTTTGCTTCCTATGTAACTCTTAGGAGCAATGCTAAGACTTGGTGCTTCAGGCCACGTAAAATAAAACGTTTCTGTTATGTAACGTTTATTTACTTGGCTTGTTTAATTTTGACTCTTAATACTTTGAGTTACCATTCTCATAATTCTAACTAATATTTCCTTTGTCATTCTATTTGGATTGTTTATAGCTTGTTGATTTTTCACATCCGGCATTTCCCAATGTTTAGTTATCTTTCAGTGCTCTCTGCCTTCCGCTTTGTGGAATTAGCTTCAGTCCAGTAGTCTATGTCCTTTCCACTAATGTTATAATAGCAATCAGTTGGAGGTTTCTCAGAATTCTCATGTCAGATCCACCTTTTCCCCACTTCATTATGCTTTTAAGCTTTGGTTAAGTAAAACACAGGTTCAGGAATTCAAAGGAGTCAGAGGATTCTGAATCTAAATCTAAATCATTCTAAATCTATATGCATGCTGAGGTAGTTCATTTACAACACCAATTCATTAACTTTACCGCCTTTTCCTTGGACATTCACTCTATGTGTCCTGTTTCCAGACCACGGACTTTGCACGTAGGCCACCTGCCATTACTGAGTGTCAAAATTTAGAAATTAATACATAGTTTTCATGTCACTCTGGAAATGATCTGCAAACCACGCTTAGCTAAACCAGAGGCAACATAAATAAATATTTCGCATGTACAGGTTAGGCTGGAAGGGACTTTGGGAAGTCATCTGATGGGTGTCTTTCCTCTTGCTGAGAAGACTCTTCACCACGTTGGACTCCCTCCATGTCTTCTCTCTATGCAGCTGATTCATGCCTTTTCAGCCCCAGAAGAAGCAAGTCCGTTTATAAGAGTGAAAATTGGAAGAAGGAGGTTGAAAACTGAGAAAAGCCCTGTACTTGTCTGAGTGAACTTGCCTGAATGAATCAGGGAACAGATGACTGTCTGGAATAACCCAACAATGGGAACCAGTTTTATGTGTAAGGAAAGGACCAAGAAGTGACTGAAAAGAGTAGTCAGATAAATTGAAATACATGTTCTCCCTTTCTTTTTTTAATTTGTGAAATTCACATAATACAAAAATACCAAAGATCTCAAAGACACAATAACATCTTACAGCTATTCAGTTTCATTTTCTAGAGGCAAACATCATTAGCAGCTTCTTTTTACCCTTTCAGGGATATCCTATTTATGTGTATATATTTAAATACACATTTAGTCTGTTTTCATTTATGTAACAAGAAAGTTATGTGTATTTATTTTGGATTTGTTCATATCAGCTCTAATTGTGTGAAGTTATACTTGACTTTTTGCATTTTATGAAAAAAGGACAAATTATTCTGTAGTGATAAGAGCTCAGTTGCGATTTCCTGTTAGAATTGGGATACTCTTTATGGCAGCAATTTTGTAAAATAATTTTCATTTGAAAAAAGATATAGAAGAAAATAAACACGTATAGCTTTACCACTTAAAAATAAGCACTATAAATATTTTGGTTTATTGTCTAGACATATATGAACATACCCAAATATTTCATGATACTGTAATCATACCATATATATATATTGCTATTGCTAAGTTACTTCAGTCATGTCCAACTCTATGTGACCCCATAGACGGCAGCCCACCAGGCTCCCCCATCCCTGGGATTCTCCAATATATACACCCTTATGGAAACTTTTCCCCCTGAAGAGTTTATTTACATGTTTTATTTTAAACCACAAATAACAAGTACTAATTTAAATGGAGAAATATTTTATTTTCTTTTTTGAAGGAGCATGCATTTGAGAACAATATCAAGCTCTGTCTGGATGGAGAGCCCTCAAGTGGAAAGTGGTGCCTACCAGTATTGTCATGCAAGTCTGTATGTTGCGATGGCCATTGTGCTGTGTGGCATATGTGGCCAATGACACACTGTACTGACATCCTATCCAAACCCTCCCCTTCAGGGTCCACAGTGGGCAAGGGAAGGCCTGGAATAGGAGAGTACAAAAGACAAGGAATTAAGACAAATCGTTAACTTGCCCTTTGTTTTCAAAGTGCAAGAGAGGGAAGGGACCATGGGGCATGGGGAATTCAGCTTCCTGCTCCCGTCCTCCACCTGAGTGAAGCTGCTATAGCTTACACTATGGCATCAATCCTGATAGAGAAGCTTATGCATAAGGAGAGAACATAGAGTAGATCAAATCATCTCTGAAAGGAGCCAGGGAGGAGAAGGATGTAAATGCATGATGATAATAAAAATACTTTTCAAATGTGGCAATGCCATGGGAATCTCTCTGTGGGCCTCCCAGGTGGCGCTAGTGGTAAAGAACCTGCATACCAATGCAGGAGGTCTAAGAGACGTGCATTCTGTCCCTGGGTCAGAAAGATCCCCCAGAGGTGGGCATGGCAACCCACTCCAGTATTCTTGGCTGGAGAATCCCGTGGACAGAGGAGAGTGGCAGGCTCCGTAGGGTCACAAAGAGTCGGACATGACTGAGTGACTAAGCACGCACACAGCAAAAAGATGGTCATGGCCCAGCTGCTGTCCTGCGCATTTTAAGTTGTACTTACTACATTTTAGTTTGATGAATGATTTTTATTTTCCTTTGGAGTTTGCTGTATTTTTTTTTAAGTATCTATTTATTTTGGCCATGCTACATGGCATGTGGGATGCTAGTTCCTCAACTAGGGATCAAACCAATCTTTGGAGTGGAACCACGGAGTCTTAACCACTGGACCTCCAGGGAAGTCTCAAGTGGCCATATTTGTAAGGACTCCCTCCTCACAGAATGAGTCCATTGCTGTCCTACACGAAAGGGACTGCAGCTTCAGCCCATGTTCTGGGAACTTCTCAAGTTTGCCCTCTCATCTGAGGTTTCTGGTTTGACATAACTGGTGTCTTCCTTGACCTCTCAAAGCTGGATTCTACCTCAATATGCAGCCCTTGGATGGCTCCTTAGATGAAAGGTGCTCCCAGGAGTTATACAGAGCACAGTGGCTGTGTAGCAAACCTGCTGGACAGCCTGCCTGTCTCTCAATTTTAGTTTTGCTCCTTGGATGCATTCTCTGAGATTCCGCTTCCAAAACCACCACCATACTCTTCACTCAGTCATGTCTGACATTTGTGACCCATGGACTGCAGCCTGCCACGCTGCTCTATGGAATTCTCCAGATAAGAGTACTGGAGTGGGTAGCTATTTTCTTCTCCAGGTATCGAACCCAGGTCTCCTGCATTGCGGGCAGATTCTTTACCATCTGAGCCACGAAGGAAACCCTGAGATTACCTTAGTTCTGTCTGAACCTCCTCCCTAATCCCCACCCAGCCCAGCTCTTACATACCCACTTCTCCTTAAGAGGATTTTAGACAGTAACATGTAATAAAATTTTACCAATCTCACTGAACAAAGAACAGAATTATGATCATGATAATTCACTGAAAAACAAGATAAAAGAACCAAGACAGAAATATTTTATCTAATAATTATTAAA
This sequence comes from Ovis canadensis, assembly GCF_042477335.2. Taxonomy (NCBI): domain Eukaryota; kingdom Metazoa; phylum Chordata; class Mammalia; order Artiodactyla; family Bovidae; genus Ovis; species Ovis canadensis. Next base: position 35,645,434 of record NC_091250.1, on the reverse strand, counting down.
ATATACCCAGTTATCACTTATAGATCGATATATATATATCATTTATATATATATCTTATTTATATATTTCATTCATAGATCGATATATAGCCACCAGGGAAGCCCTTATTGATCAATAGGTAGATAAATTAGACTTCTCAAAGCTATTTGTTAAAACTTTGCCTACATAACAAATAGAGGAAATCATAGGTGAGCAAAATTTTTTGTCATGAATTTTGAAATGTCATAGAAGGACTCCTGTCAAAATTGTCCTCTCTAGCTGTGACGTCCACTAAAAGACTTTAACTGTTCCCAAAAGTAAGTCATTCATTTTGAACAGGCAGCCACGCAATTTTTTCCCCTCCTGTTTGTTTTTTTTTTTTATATTATCCAGCTACTCTTTTTTTAAAGACTTTTTTTCTTTTTGAACACTTTTGTTTCATAGCAAAGTTGAGGGAAGATTTCCTGTATTGGCCTGACACCACATATAATTTTCCCCATCACCAATATCCGCCACTAGAGTGTTAGTTTTGTTACTCTGACACCAGTGTTAGTTTTGTTACAACTGATGAATATTAGCACACTGATATATCATTACCACCCAAAGTCCATAGTTTACAGGATGGCTCACTTTCAGTGTTGTCCCGTCGACAGAGGAGCCTGATCGGCTATGGTCCACAGTGTTGCAGATTCTGACACAACTGAAGCTACTTAGCACATGTGCACACACATGGAATTTTACAAATGTGCAATGACATGTCATTGTGGTATTGTGGAGAGCACTTTACTGCCCTAAAAATCCTCTCTTCTTCCCAGAATGTCCCACAGTTGTAATCACACAGTATGCAGTCTTTTCAGATTGACTTCTTTCGCTTAGTAATATGTATTCAGGATTCCTTCTCACCTTTTCATGGCTTGATAGCTCATTTTCTTTTAGGACCGAACAGTATTCCATTGTTGGAGGCCCCACAGTTTGTTTATACAGTCACCTACTGAAGGGCATCGTAGTTGCTTCCAAGCTTTGACAATTATGCATAAAGCTGCTACAACAACATTGTGCAGTTTTGTGTGGACGAGTTTTGAGTCCACTTGGATGAAAACCAAGACACATGATTTTGCGATCATATGGTAACAATATGTTGAGTTTTGTAAGAAATCACCAAATTGTCTCCCAAGGTGAATGTACTATTTTGCATTTCTGCCAGCAATGATTGAGAGTTGCTGTTGCATCATATTTACACAAGCATTTAGTATTATTGGTATTCTGGATTTTGGCCATTCTAATGGTGTCTCATTGCTTTAACTTGCATTTCGCCAGTAACAAATGATGTGAAGCATTTTTTCATATGCTTATTTGTTATCCAGAGATCTTCTTTGGTGAGGTGTCCATTAATATTTTGGCTCATTTTTTTAAATGGGTTGTTTGTTTTTCTGTTACTAAGTTTTAACAGTTTGTGAGAATATTTTTCCTAGCCTATGGCTTGTCTTCTCATTCTCCTGCTCTTTCATGGCTTTTTAATTTTAATAAAGTCCAACTTATCAACTATTTCTTTCATGGATCACGCCTTTGTTGATGTACCTAAAAAGTCATTGCTATACTCAAAGTCATCTAGTTTTTTCTATGTGAGGTGTTTTTCTTAGTTTTGCATTTTACTTTTAGTTCTGTGATCCATTTTAAGTTAAATTTGTGAAGAGGGTAAACTCTGTGTCTAGATTCCTTTCTTTACACGTGGATGTCCAGTTGTTTCAGCACCACTTGTTGAGAAGACCATCTTTGCTCCATTGTATTTCCTTTATTCCATTGTCCAAGATAAGTTGACTATCTTTGTGTGACTCCACTTCTGGGCTCTTCTATTAATCTATTTGTCTGTTCTTTTACCAATACCATACTATCTTGATTTACTGTAGGTTAATGGTAAGTCTTGAAGTCAGATGGTGTCAGTATTCCAACTTTGTTCTCTTTTAATCTTGTGTTGGCTATTCTGGGTCTTTTGTCTCTTCATATAAACTATATAAACTTTGAAATTAGTTTAAATATCCACAGAACTGTTGGAATTTTGATTAGGATTTCATTGAATCTATAGATCAAGTTGGGAGGAAATGACATCTTGATAATGTCAAGTCTTCCAGTCCATAAACATGGGCTGTCTTTCCACTTATTTAGTTCTTTGACTTTGCTCACTAGAGTTTTTAGTTTTCCTTGTACAGGTCTTGTGCATATATTGTTAGATTTATATCTAAATATTTCATTTGCAGAATGCTAATGGAAATGGTGTTGTGTTTCTAATTTCAAATTCCACTTGTTCATTGCTGGTATATAGAAAAGCAATTAACTTTTGTCTATTAACCGTGCAACCTGCAATCTTCTTGTAATTACTTATTAGTTCGAGGAGGATTTTTGCTTGATTATTTTGTATTTCTGCATAGACTATGAGCAAAGACAGTTTTATGTCTTCCTTCCCAATCTGTATACCCTTCATTTCCTTTCTCTTAGTGCACTAGCTACAACTTCCAGTACAACATGGAAAATGTGTGATAAGAGGGAACATCTCTTGCCTTGTACCTGATCTTAGTAAATATGCTTCAAGCTTCTCACCATTAAGTTAGCTGTAGGTTTTTTGTAGATATTCTTTATCAAGTTGAAGAAATACCTCTCTATTCCTAGTTTATTGAGAGGTTTTTTAAAATCATAAATGGACATTCAGTTCAGATCAGTTCAGTTGCTCAGTCATGTCTGATTCTTTACAACCCCATGGATTGCAGCATGCCAGGCCTCCCTGTCCATCACCAATTCCCGGAGTTTACTCAAACTCAAGTCCATTAAGTCGGTGATGCCTTCCAACCATCTCATCATCTATCATCCCCTTCTCCTGCCTTCAATCTTTCCCAAAATCTGGGTCTCTTTCAATGAATCAGTTCTTCTCATCAGGTGGCCAAAGTATTGGAGTTTCAGCTTCAGCATCAGTCCTTCCAATGAACATTCAGGACTGATTTCCTTTAGGATGGACTGGTTGGATCTCCTTGCAGTCCAAGGGACTCTCAAGAGTCTTCTCCAACACCGCAATTCAAAACATCAATTCTTCGACATTGGATTTTGACAAATGCTTTTTCTGTATCTATCATATGATCATATGTTTTTTTTTCCTTTTTAAATCTGCTGATGTGATAGTGAAAGTCACTCAGTCATGTCCAACTCTCTGAGACCCCAGACCCCATGGACTATACAGTCCATGTAATTTTCTAGGCCAGAATACTGGACTAGGTAACCTTTCCCTTCTCCAGGGGAACTTCCCATCCCAGGAATCGAACCCAGGTCTCCCATATTGCAGGTGGATTCTTTACCAGTTGAGCCACAAGGGAAGCCCACTGATGTGTTGGATTATATTAACTGATTTTTGAATATTGAACTGTTACTGCATACCTGGGATAAATCCCACACAGTGATAAAGTATAATCCTTTTTATACATTTTAAAATTTGATTTGCTAATATTTTGTTGGTGATTTTTGCTTCCCTTTTCATGAGAGATACTGGACCATAGTTTTCTTTTCTTGTTTGGTTTTGACATTAGGATAATTCTGGTCTCATAGAAATTCCCAGCTACTCTTCATGTATCTGTTAACTTCCAAATTTTTAAGATTGTATTCTAGGCCTCAAACATATTCCACCTTAGTTCACTAACCATAACTTTCTTAAAAATCAACCTCATCTCTTCCATGAAATTGCCTTGAAATAAGTAGAATCAAGATATTGATTTTTTATAGACATGTCTTATTTATGCAAGCAATCACCATACTCCATTCATATGTTCTATCAGTTCAGTTCAGTTCAGTTCAGTTCAGTGCAGTCGCTCAGTCGTGTCCGACTCTTTGCAACCCAATGGAGAGCAGCACGCCAGGCCTCCTTGTCCATCACCAGCTCCCAGAGTTTACTCAAACTCAAGTCCATTGAGTCAGTAATGCCATCCAGCCATCTCATCGTCTGTCATCCCCTGCTCCTCTTGCCTTCAATCTTTCCCAGCATCAGAGTCTTTTCCAGTGAGTCAGTTCTTCACATCAGGTGGCCAAAGTATTGGAGCTTCAGCTTCAGCATCAGTCCTTCCAATGAATATTTAGGACTGATTTCCTTTAGGATGGACTGGTTGGATCTCCTTGCAATCCAAGGGTCTCTCAAAAGTCTTCTCTAACACCACAGTTCAAAAGCATCGGTTCTTCAGCACTCAGCTTTCTTTATGGTCCAATTCTTACATCCATATGTGACTACTGGAAAAACCATAGCTTTGACTAGATGGACCCTTGTTGGCAAAGTAATGTCTCTGCTTTTTAATATGCTGTCTAGGTTGGTCATATCTTTTCTTCCCAAGAGCAAGTGACTTTTAATTTCATGGCTGCAATCACCATCTGCAGTGATTGTGGAGCCCAGAAAAATAAAGTCTCTCACTGTTTCCACTGTTTCCCCATCTGTTTGCCATGAAGTGATGGGACTGGATGCCATGATCTTAGTTTTCTGAATGTTGAGCTTTTTTGCTCTTCTCTTTCACTTTTCATCAAGAGGCTCTTTAGTTCTTCTTCACTCTCTGCCGTAAGAGTGGTGCCATCTGCGTATCTGCATATTGATGTTTCTCCCGGCAACCTTGATTCCAGCTTGTGCTTGATCTAGTCCAGCATTTCTCGTGATGTACTCTATATGTAAGTTAAATGTGCAAGGTGACAATATACAGCCTTGATGTACACCTTTCCCTATTGGGAACCAGTCTGTTGTTCTACGTCCATCTCTAACTGTTGCTTCTTGACGTGCATACAGATTTCTCAGGAGGCAGGTCAAGTAGTCTGGTATTCCCACCTCTTTAAGAATTTTCCACAGTTTGTTGTGATCCACACAGTCAAAGGCTTTGGCATAGTCAGTAAAGCAGAAGTAGATGTTTTTCTGGAACTCTCTTGCTTTTTTTGATGATCCGAGAGATGTATTCTATATCAAAATTCAATGCACACATAGTCTTGCAAGATATTATAATCGGAGGAATTCGTAAAGGGCATCCCTCTATTTTTTTTTAACAGCTGCATGTGAATTTATAATTATTCCAAAATAAAAAGTTAAATTTAAAATTATAATGCCCTTATTTTTTCTTTTTTCCTTTCTCTTTTAAAGCTACATTATCCTTTTTAAATATACATGTAAAATTTTATATGCAAGAATAAAAACCTTTTCTATGACTCTGCCTTATTTACTTTGCCAAACTTTCCAATTAATTCTCTTTTTATTGTGATTTCAGGGAGGAAAAGACTACATTTTAGAATAAGGATATACATTAAGTTGTTTATAATAAAATTTGTACTATTTAATAATCTCCCATATATGTTGGCTCTTTCTCGTGCTATGCTTAGAATACTAGAAATCCTTCTATATTTTAAACCAAAGGGAGGGGAAAACCAACTGAAGTCCCTCTCTCCACTTCTACTTCCTTCTCAATCTAGTCCTTTCCCCTGTAGAGTCCATCACCACCTGTGATCAAACTTCTCAATATCAAGACTTCACAGAGTGAGTGCAGAGATAAAAGACAGGCTGATAATGTGAAAACAAAAGCTGCCCAGAAAGTCAGAAAACACAGCACTTTATTTTAATTGCTATATTAAATAAAAACCTGAGTAAATCAAAGCAATTCCTACTAACTATAATTGAGATGCTGGGAGCAATGACTCAGAAATGCATTTGAATTTCTGATTCTGCTTTGTACTGGCTTTTCTGAGCTAATGTGCTGACTTTAAAATACTATACTTTTGCTGGAAATCTGCTCGAGGCATTGATACATATATTCTTAAATCTTCTGAAAATACGGATTTTCTTACTTCACTAGTGGTCCAGTATTTAAGAATCCGCCTGCCAATGAAGGGGACATGGGTTTGATCCTGGCCCAGGAAGATTCAAATGCTCAGGGGCAACTAAGCCAGTGTGCCACAGCTACCTACCTAGTCCAAGCTCTAGAGTCCATGAACTGCAACTGCTGAGCCTAAATGCCCAGAGCCTGTGATTGCAACAAGAGAAGCCAGGGCAATGAAAAGCCCACGCACCACAACTAGAAAGTAACCGTCACTCACTGCACCAGAGAAGTCTTGCGCACAGCAGTGAAGACCCAGCACAGCCAAAAATACACACACATAGTCATTAAAGAATACTGATTTTTGTGGTTACTAAGATCATATCACAATGAAGAATCTCATGATCTATATGGCCAGGTTAGAACTCCCTGTTCTTTAAGATCAGACTTCATTTTCACATTCATTGTGGAATCTCAACATTTATTACCTTATCTGGCCTTTGTTCCTCCATTATAAGGTCAAATAATTGATGTCACATTAGAAAAGGGGGGAAGAAAGTCAATGAAGGTTTCCTCACTTTTTAAAAAGTTTGTCAATCAGATTGGAAAAGGCTATAGTCGTGGAACATCAAATTTAAAAATAAAAATCACATAAGTAAACAGTGCTACCAAACACAAGGTCACTGTGTTAATATATAATATGTAACTGACATTGAGTCATCACTGTTCAGATTTTCCCTGGGAGGAAACTTTCTGTTTCCTCGTCTTGGAAGACAGTTTGCTGTCAGATTGGATTCAGATTTACTTGGGTATGGAGGTGATACATCAATATTCCAGTATGTGAAACTCCTTTTTATAGGTAAGAAAAGCTCTTATCTTTGCTTGTTCAGAAGTCCTCAGCTCAAAACATAAGGGATTTTTAAAAATCCTTGAATTACAGTTTTATGATGGAAACTCTCCCCCAGTTCGTTACATTTATAATCATCTTATAAGCTTCATTTTAAGGCAACTACAGTTTTCTCTAAGTTTTATAATCTATTGTCCAGATCGAAACCTGATAGGCCAAGCGAGGAGATAAATGAATGCATTTTCCATTTCAGTGCAGGGTCTGGAAAGCTCAAAATTGAAAAAAAGAGAGATGTGATAGGCAAAATCTATTTTAATATCTAGGAAAGTCATCCCTTCAGCCTGAGTAACAAGATCGTGCTCATCATCTCACTGCTCAGAACTAAGATGCATAAACCACTATTTTAATTTGCTTTTATCTGTAAAAATAAGCAACAAAATTTCAGTGGCTGTGATTATTATAATGATGCTAAAACTCTAACAGGATACCAGAGATGTGGAGCACCTTTCCACATAGGTGAACTAAGCATAGATGAGCATTGCTGTGCCTAGGGCCCTGAATTCTGGATTCCAAAGAAAAAATACTAAGTCAGAAAGAAAGCATATATTGGGGAAACATGTATTTATTAATAACACTTATTTAGGGTACTTTAGATTCAGACAAGATCACTGATTACATGAGTCAATAATTTGAGGCTATCTGGAGTACACAAAGACATGTGAGACTCATCGTTCGTCATCGAAGGACTAGTTAGAGCTGTTAAGAATCCCTAGTTAGAGGTGACAAGATTTACAGCTATGAAAAGATAACTTGGAATGCAAAGCAACAATTGATAAGTGCAGACAATAAATCCAGTTGGAGTTCACAGAAGGGACAGATCACTTCCAGATAGATTAAGCAGGCAATATTTCATGGAGAATGGAACATTTTAGTTGAATATGCAAATTAAAACATTAAATGTTTGTAAAGTGTCTAGGCCCTTTGTTGAATTCTGCGTGGAAATCATGGAAATTTATGTCATGATCCTGCCCTAAAAGAGTTTATAATATGGTCAAGAAAATAACTCATAAACACATAAAGGGCCAAGTAACAATCAAAGATACATTTCAAGGCAGTGCTAGAAATGATCACGACAGAAGGCAGTTTGTTATTAGTTATGCTAATTACTTATGCGGTAAACAGTTGCTTTAGACATTAGCAGAAAAATGATACCAGCATTTGATAGGAAAGCTATCTCTTTTTGTGTCCCAGGACTCCACATACCCATGTTTTTCTCCCTACTATTCCAAAGACTCCTCTTCAATCTTTTTTGTCTTTTTTGCAGGTTGATCCTTACTTGTAAATGCTGAAGTAGCTCAGGGCTCAGCCTGTGGCCCTCATCTCTCTTGTCTCCATTCACTCTGTTGAGGATCTGATCTGGTTTCATGCCTTAAAATTCTATCTACATGCTGAGGGTTGACAAATTGTATCTCCAGCCTGGACATTTTCCCTGAAGGCTGGCTTTGCTTATTTTCATCTTCCCGTTCAAACCTCTACATGATAGTCTACAAGACAATGCAGATTTAATGTTAAACCGGAGTTTCTAATTTTCTCGTTACAATTTGCTCCCCTTACAGTCATTCTCTCCTCAGTAGAGAGGGGAGTTGCTTGGGCAAAAACTCTGGAGTCATTCTTGACTTTTTCTTTCAAACTGTCTATAGAATCTATCAGTAAATGCTATTAGCTCTGCCTTCAAAATGTACCCCAAATCAGACCACTTCTCACCTCCTCCTTTACTTCCATTCTGCTTCCAGAACCAATCAGGAATCACCTAGATTATCAAATCTGCCTCCTGATGCAACTCTTCTCCATCCTTGTTTCAACAAAACAGTAATTTTTAAAAAATATTAGTCAGAGCCCGTCCCTCTTCTACTCAAAGCCATCCAAAATGGCTTTTCATCTTACTAACAAAATCTAACATTTTTATGTGACCTACATGGTCCTGAAATGAGATAGTCCTTCGTTCTCTCTGACCTCACCTATTTCCATATTCTTGCCTTCTTGGTGTTCCTTAAACAAGCCAGAGGCACCACTGTTTCAAGGCCTTAGCTCTTGCTGTTTTGTTTGCCTTGAACATTCTTCCCCAAGATAACTTCAAAGCTTACTCCTTCAAGCCTTTACTCAATAAAATATTCCCTGGCCACCTCACTCCGTCTTACACTGGGTTCCTTCAAATAACTCCGATAGAAAGATTTTAGAGCAAGTTGTTTATTGGGGAGGCAACCCCTGGAAGGGCAGGAAAGGAATGAGAAACGAGCCAGGGAAAGGAGGATAAGACAGGGAACATTTGTAAGCAGATTACTTCTGTGGCCACTTGGGGCTCATATCCTACTGGGAGCTCGAGGACACGGTATGGAACCTGCCTGAGGGCTGCTCTGCGTGCAGGGTATCGTCCACTGTTTCCTGTTAGACGTGGCTGGACAGATGCTCCTGGTCATTGGTTCTGTTCTTGAAAATTAGAACTCTGCAATTGCGTTATTAAGGGGGGAAAAATTGGCCACTGTTGAGTCAGTCCTTTCTAACATCAGTAATTTCTTTCAGATATTAGAGCTTAAGGAATGAGATGTTCTGTTGAAAAGATTATAATTTTGTTTCTTTGGTTGGTTGTTTCTGACTGGTTGGTTTTTAAGCTCTTAGTATGCAGGGAGAAGAAAGGGTAAACGTACGAGTATACACACACACAGTGAATACTCAAGTGATCAAAACACAAAAATGTTTACCCCATTAATTGTGCTCAGCAAGAAGCCCTTAAATATAATTTGGTGCATAAAAATTTTACATGTTCTTAAAATAACCTCAGTGATTCAAACAGTTTTCAAATTATTTTCTCTTGTGTTTTCACAATATAACTCAGTGTTTATTCCATACTTTTAAAAAGATTTTCTAATGGGCCACAAAATTTACTGAACCTTCAACTCAGAAGGGCTATTCCTAACAGGATTATTTGTCCTCTGAACATTTTATATAAAATCCTGAGCAGGAAAGGACAGGAAGCCCAAAGAGCACCTCCAACCCCCATCAAGTAACTCTTTCCTGCTTGTCCCTGAGTTAAGGCAGATTCGAGAAACAAAGCAGAAACCCTGGGTCGACGTTCTACCTTTCATCCAAGATATCAAATTGAGCATCTTCCTTTTATGCTATTAGTCAAAATAAGTTTGGGATGAACTTCTCGATCCTCTTCCTTTGTCAGTTCAGTTCAGTTTAGTCGCTCAGTCGTGTCCAACTCTTTGCGACCCCATGAATCGCAGCACACCAGGCCTCCTTGACCATCACCAACTCCCGGAGTTCACTCAAACTCATGAGTCGGTGATGCCATCCAGCGATCTCATCCTCTGTCGTCTCCTTCTCCTCCTGCCCCAAATCCCTTCCAGCATCAGGGTCTTTTCCAGTGAGTCAACTGTTCGCATGAGGTGGCCAAAGTATTGCAGTTTCAGCTTTAGCATCAGTCCTTACAATGAACACACAGGACTGATCTCCTTTAGGATGGACTGGTTGGATCTCTTTGCAGTCCAAGGGACTCTCAAGAGTCTTCTCCAACACCACAGTTCGAAAGCATCAATTCTTCAGTGCTCAGCATTCTTCATAGTCCAACTCTCACATCCATACGTAACTACTGGAAAAACCATAGCTTTGACTAGATGGACTGCTGTTGGCAAAGTAATATTTCTGCTTTTTAATATGCTGTCAGGATTGGTCATAACTTTCCTTGCAAGGAGCAAGCGTCTTTTAATTTCATGGCTGCAATCACCATCTGCAGTGATTTTAGAGCCCCAAAAAATAAACTCTGACACTGTTTCCACTGTTTCCCTATTTATTTCCCATGAAGTGATGGGACCAGATGTCATGATCTTCGTTTTCTGAATGTTGAGTTTTAAGCCAATTGTTTCACTCTCCTCTTTCACTTTCATCAAGAGGCTTTCTAGTTCCTCTTCGCTTTCTACCATAAGGGTGCTGTCATCTGCATATCTGAGGTTATTGATTTCTCCCAGCAATCTTGATTCCAGCTTGGGCTTCTTTCAGCCCAGCATTTCTCATGATGTTCTCTGCATATAAGTTAAATAAGCAGGGTGACAATATACAGCCTTGATGTACTCCTTTTCCTATTTGGAACCAGTCTGTTGTTCCATGTCCATGTTGTTCCATGTCTGTGTTGTTACATGTTCTAACTGTAGCTTCTTGACCTGCATATAGGTTTCTCAAGAGGCAGGCCAGGTGGTCTGGTATTCCCATCTCTTTCAGAATTTTCCACAGTTTTTTGTGATCCACACAGTCAAAGGCTTTGGCATAGTCAATAAAGCAGAAGTAGATGTTTTTCTGGAACTCTCTTGCTTTTTCCATGATCCAGCAGATGTTGGCAATTTGATCTCTGGTTCCTCTTCCTTTTCTAAAACCAGCTTGAACATCAGGAAGTTCACGGTTCATGTATTGCTGAAGTCTGGCTTGGAGAATTTTGAGCATTACTTTACTAGCATGTGCGATGAGTGCAATTGTGCGGTAGTTTGAGCATTCTTTTGCATTTCCTTTCTTTGGGATTGGAATGAAAACTGACCTTTTCCAGTCCTGTGGCCACTGCTGAATTTTCCAAATTTGCTGGCATATTGAGTGCAGCACTTTCACAGCCTCATCTTCCAGGATTTGAAATAGCTCAGCTGGAATTCCATCACCTCCATTAGCTTTGTTCGTAGTGATGCTTTCTAAGGCCCACTTGACTTCCCATTCCAGGCTGTCTGGCTCTAGGTGAGTGATCACACCATCATGATTATCTTGGTCGTGAAGTTCTTTTTTGTTCAGTTCTTCTGTGTATTCTTGCCACCTCTTCTTAATATCTTCTGCTTCTGTTAGGTCCATACCATTTCTGTCCTTTATCGAGCCCATCTTTGCATGAAATGTTCCCTTGGTATCTCTAGTTTTCTTGAAGAGATCTCTAGTCTTTCCCATTCTGTTCTTTTCCTGTATTTCTTTGCACTGATCGCTGAAGAAGGCTTTCTTATCTCTTCTTGCCTTTCTCTGGAACTCTTCATTCAGATGCTTATATCTTTCCTTTTCTCCTTTGCTTTTCATTTCTCTTCTTTTCACAGCTATTTGTAAGACTTCCCCAGACAGCCATTTTGCTTTTTTGCATTTCTTTTCCATGGGGATGGTCTTGATCCCTGTCTCCTGTACAATGTCACGAACCTTCATCCATAGTTCATCAGGCACTCTATCAGATCTAGTCCCTTAAATCTATTTCTCACTTCCACTGTATAATCATAAGGGATTTGATTTAGGTCATACCTGAATGGTCTAGCGGTTTTCCCTACTTTCTTCAATTCAAGTCTGAATTTGGCAATAAGGAGTTCATGATTGGAGCCACAGTCAGCTCCCGGTCTTGTTTTTGCTGACTGTATAGAGCTTCTCCATCTTTGGCTGCATAGAATATAATCAATCTGATTTCGGTGTTGACCATCTGGTGATGTCCATGTGTAGAGTCTTCTCTTGTGTTGTTGGAAGAGGGTGTTTGCTATAACCAGTGCATTCTCTTGGCAAAACTCTATTAGCCTTTGCCCTGCTCCATTCCGTACTCCAAGGCCAAATTTGCCTGTTACTCCAGGTGTTTCTTGACTTCCTACTTTTGCATCCCAGTCCCCTATAATGAAAAGGACATCTTTTTTGGGTGTTAGTTCTAAAACGTCTTGTAGGTTTTCATAGAACTGTTAACTTCAGCTTCTTCAGTGTTACTGGTTGGGGCATAGACTTGGATTACTGTGATATTGAACGGTTTGCCTTGGAGACAAACAGAGATCATTCTGTCATTTTTCAGAGTGCATCCCATACTGCATTTTGGACTCTTTTGTTGACCATGATGGCTACTCCATTTCTTCTAAGGGATTCCTGCCCACAGTAGTAGGTATAATGGTCATCTGAGTTAAATTCACCCATTCCAGTCCATCTTAGTTCCCAGATTCCTAGAATGTCGATGTTCACTCTTGCCATCTCCTGTTTGACCACTTCCAATTTGCCTTGATTCATGGACCTGACATTCCAGGTTCCTATGCAATATTGCTCTTTACAGCATTGGACCTTTTTTCTGTCACCAGTCACATCCACAGCTGGGTGTTGTTTTTGCTTTGGCTCCATCGCTTCATTCTTTCTGGAGTTATTTCTCCACTGATTTCCAGTAGCATATTGGGCACCTACTGACCTGGGGAGTTCCTCTTTCAGTATCCTCTCATTTTGCCTTTTCATACTGTTCATGGGGTTCTCAAGGCAAGAATACTGAAGTGGTTTGCCATTCCCTTCTCCAGTGGACCACATTCTGTCAGACCTCTCCACCATGACCCGTCCATCTTGGATGGCCCCACAAGGCATGGCTTAGTTTCATTGAGTTAGACAAGGCTGTGGTCCATGTGATCAGATTGGCTAGTTTTCTGTGAGTATGGATTCAGTGCGTCTGCCCTCTGATGCCCTCTTGCAACATCTACCATCTTACTTGGGTTTCTCTTACCTTGGAGGTGGGGTATCTCTTCACGGCTGCTCCAGCAAAGCGCAGCTGCTCCTTACCTTGGACGAGGGGTATCTCCTCACGGCTGCCCCTCCTGACCTTGAACATGGAGTAGCTCCTCTCAGAGGCCTCCAAAAGCTCTCACATTTGACCACTGTCTCTGGTCTAATGAAGACTCTCCTCACTCACCTCTCTTGGCTGTGCTCCTTCTCTTGCTCATCCTGAGGGGTCTGTCCCAGGGTCCCAGCCTTACTTTCTGCACTGATCAGGCCTTTCCACATGAATGTCTCCCAGCCTGGGACTGTTTCTAGTGTCAGGTAACTGGGGCATTTAACTGTGAGATTAGTGAAAAGGCTTGCTGTCTAGCTGTGATATCAACTTAACTTGCAGTTTAACTCAATCAGCCAGTGTAGAGTCTAGTTTCACAGCAGGAGAGTTCACACATACAAATCAGTAGTTTTGAGAAACCTGATGAAATAATGGCTAGTTTACCCTGAAAAGCTTTGTAATCTAGAAGCCAACCATCTGAGTAAATGCCATCATAATTAGATAATTATCCCAGCCCTGTGGTTGCCAGGGCCTTCTGCCAACATCCTTCTACCCAACTTGCTGCAGTTTCTGTCTCACAAGGCTTCCATTTCTCAGTTGTCTCACCAAAAAATAAAACTAGACCTGGTTCTTCCCTTTCAGAACATCCCCACTGGGTCCTCACTTCCTAGAGTTGTTTTTAATACATTTTCACTGTTCTTCCAGTCTTACCTTGTTACAGTTGAAATCTTAATATCATTGGGCTTTTAGCTTTCAACATTAATAGTGGAGCAAACTAATTTTAGTGACTATGCCCAGGCTTCACCATAATGCTGTGCATGGGACTGGCTTATAGAAAGGACAGATAGGACCCAGGTTTTCTGAGACTGAGTCAGATGATATCCAAGGTGGATTTCTTCTATATGAACTCTAATACAGTGTCCAGAGTTGGACCTTATATTGAACCTACTTTGTGTGTGTGTGTGTGTGTGTGTGTGTGTGTGTGAGCTCAGTTGTGTCCCGCTCTTTGCGACCCCATGGACTGTAGCTCACCAGGCTCCTCTGTCCATGGAATTTTCCAGGCAAGAATACTGGATCAGGTTGCCATTTCCTACTCCACGGGGTCTTCCCAGCTCAGGGATTGAACCCACATCTCTTGCATCTCCTGCATTGGTAGGTGGATTCTTTACCACCTGGGAAGCCCATATTGAACCTAGATTTATGGTCAAACCACATCAAATAGAAATATTGAAGTCTTCTCTAGAAACAATTTCCAGAGAAGCATTTGGATGGTGGCAATCACCATAGTCCTCAAAAGCAGTATTGTTTATTTTCTTCCTTCTTCTAGAACTGTTGTATGTATATACATTGGACATTAAAGTTGTGTGATTTTGATCACCAAATTAGAAGCTTAAATTACACTTCCACATTGAGGTCAGGACAGTAATATCCAACTGTGGGTTTTTAATTCATTGGTTTTTAGAAAAAAACAATGTAATTACTGCTATAATTTGCCAAGACTTGTTAGAAAGCCTTGCTGTTGCTGCTAAGTCGCTTCAGTCGTGTCTGACTCTGTGCAACCCCAGAGACGGCAGCCCACCAGGCTCCCCCATCCCTGGGATTCTCCAGGCAAGAACACTGGAGTGGGTTGCCATTTCCTTCTCCAATGCATGAAAGTGAAAAGTGAAAGTGAAGTTGCTCCGTCGTGTGTCTGACTCTTAGAGACCCCATGGACTGCAGCCCACCAGGCTCCTCAGTCCATGGGATTTTCCAGGCAACGGTACTAAAGTGGGTTGCCATTGCCTTCTCCTGTTAGAAAGCCTTAAGAAATATTAATAACTTTACCTCAATAATTACACTTAAGAAATTTATCATAAGGAAATAATCATGGGTGTGTGAATATGGTTTTAGTCAGAAGAGCTGCTTATCACAGTGAATACAGCAGTCTATCTAGATTTCAAAGATTTAATGACTGATTAAGTAGACTACAGTATTTCCATATAATGTTGACATTTAAAATAGTGCAATTGTGAAAAATTAATGACCTGAAAAGATGTTCATATTCATTAAGTTCATGTTCATATTCATTACATTGAAAAAACTCAACTTAAAACAGGGTTGAAACTATATAAATCTTTTGTACAGTTGTACACACACACAGAGAAAAACAATATGGCAGGACATGCCTCGCAATGTCAGTGGTTATTTCTGTGTGGTAGAATTATATGCAACTGCCTTTTCTTTCTTTTAGTTACCTGTGTGCGAGGTTGCTTCAGTCTTATCTGTCTCTTTGCAGCCCCGTGGACTGTAGCCTGCCAGTCTCCTCTGGACATGGGGTTCTCCAGGCAAGAATACTGGAGTGGCTTGCCATTTCTTCTCCAAGGGATCAAGCCTATGCCTCTTATGTCTACCTGCATTGGCAGGCGGGTTCTTGCCACTAGAGCAACCATTTTCTACAGTATACAAGAAGTACTTTTCTGAAGAAAAAGCAATTTTTTTAAGAGTTTGTTTCTCAACTTCTTTTCAATGTTCACTTTTAAAGGTGTTTCTGGTTGGGGTTTGCACAACACCTGAGAAGGTTTGGTTATTCCTGTCTGTGACTATGTTTAGGTTGACCGTCCCAAGGCTCATTAAATAGAAGACAACAAACAGGGATTTCCCAGTTGTGTAGCCTTTGTTAGCAAATCTTCCAGGCTTAGTAATGGCCAAACTGAGCACAACAGTTTTATTTGCAGATAAAATTTAGCAGAAAATTATAAAATGTCCACTAAACGTGATATTTTGAACAACCAAATGAAATGATTTTGACTTTTTTTTCTTTAAACCACTTTGATCTCCTCATACCTGTGACTCAAGGCCCTAGTAAGAGTGGAGAAAAAGGATATTTATTGATGGTTCCCACAGAGAAAATAGATCATTTCAATTGTAGTGATTCAATTCAATTCAAATTGTCAAACTTTTATTGAGTAACTAGGTGGGAGTCTGGCACTGGATTAGAAACAGTGGGCATTCAAATAACTCACGAAGACAAATGTCCTGGAGGAACTCACAGTTTTTACATAAAGACAGACAAATTAATAAATATCTCCTAAATATAAAATGGGCTTCAATATAAGCACTGGGTCATCAGAGCAAGTCATGGCAGCTCAGGAGAGGGAGAGGTTAATTCCAACCAAGGGAGCAGGAAAGATTTCTTAGAGGAAGTGAGATTCTGGCTCACTTCTGGATAAAGAGAAGTGTATTAGTCCCCTGTTAGTTACAGGAAACAAAATTCCAACTAGCTTGAATTTTAAAAAGCAGCTCATCAGCTTCTAGAATAAGGATGTCTTGCTTTAGGCAAGGTAGATACAGGAGCTAACATGATGATGTCAGATTTAGTTTCCCTCTCTGGGCTGACTTTGCAGCAGTCAAGTTCTCCACAAAGATGACTGCTGAAGATAGAAACTTATATTCTTAGGGCTGGTAATCCAGGCCCTTCTGTTTCCCAACAACCATTGATTAAAAATCAATGAAGATTCTCATTGGCTCTGCTTAGCAACCTGCCACCCTAGGCCAATTGCTATGGCAGTGGGTCATGTGCTCACCACTGGAGGGAGCTGGGCAGGGGCAGACACCATGACTGACAATTCCACCAGACCAGGTAGAACTGGGCAACTGTGGCCTCTCCCAGAAGCAACAGAAAGTACAGGGAGCTGAGCAAAACTGCTGGGCAAATACTACCATTACCGTATTTCATTTCAGATGGGTAGAGTGTTGTAAGGTATATGAGGGCAAAGCCTTTGTGAGCAAAGGAAAGAGCTTGGGGCTGGGATGTGATTGTGGGAAAATGCAAAATAAGTTTTGAAAAGAGTGAGTACAGATGCTGGTGGTGACAGAGGAATTCTATACTGATGATTACAGGCTCTGAATTGAGAAAATTTTAATGATGTGTTTTCTTTTACTTAGACACTTATGACTGGGCAGTTTTGCATATACTTGCAACCATACATACAGCAATTATTTAAATGTAATGGGAACTTACTATTTGAAGTATATCCTGTGAATACTTTCGTGAAGCAAAAAATTAATCTGTCACCAAAACACTGACCTTTAATGTTTCTGTCTTATATTTTCAAAAAATTATATATTGACTTTGCTTAGAAAATGTATACTTAAACTAAATCTCTTTATCAAAAGGTGAATTTTATTTCATTTAAAATATAACTCAGCCTAGACTGTGTACTGCCCATTTCTAGTAAATAATAAACGTATACAAATGCCTCCTTGAACTTACATCAGTAATTATAAAATCATCTATCAGTTTTAAAAGCCTATTTGGATGAGACATTTGTTTGTTCCTTGGCATAGTAGAGACTAAATGTAAATTCATCTCATGATTCACAAGATCCCCATGGGCTATGGTGATATTGGTGATTGAAACTGTACCAATTGATGTTTTAATCCTTTCTGTCCTTCAGAAAGAAAAGAAATCAAAACCTATGTTTTTGTTATTTATAATTCATTGCATCAAGCTCAGATTGTAGATAGAATACAGAGTTAGATCCTTACTAAATGAATTTAAAATATAAATTAGATATGTGGGATTCTGACCTTGAGAAATAAATTGTAGAGGTGACAAATTGGTGAAAAATTCAAGCTAAAAAATCCAAACAGAGATGATGAAGTATTCTATTATTTGTAATTGCTGATCATGGACTATAGCGTAGAAATAAAAGGTCAATTTCCAGCTCAAACTCTGTCTTGAACTTCATAATTTTGGGCATGGTAACTCTCTTCATTCTGCATGAATTTCCCTGTTTACACACTGATTCATATTTTACGGAGAAGTTGGAACAATATAGGAAATAATAAATATGAAGCACTTTATGTCCTTATGAATGAAGACCCCCAAATAAATGAAATAATAGTAAGGTTGTTGTTCAGTCGCTCAGTGTGTCCAACTCTTTGTGACCCTCACAGACTGCAGCACGCCAGGCCACCCTGTCCATCATCAACTCCTGGAGCTTGCTCAAACTCATGTCCAATGAGTCGGTGATGCCATCCAACCATCTCATCCTCTGTCACCTTCTTCTCCTCTTGCCTTCAATCTTTCCTAGCATCAGGGTCTTTTCCAGTGAGTCAGCTCTTCACATCAGAAAGCCAAACGATTAGAATGTTGGTTTTAGCATCAGACCTTCCAATGAATAGTCAAGGTTGATTTCCTTTAGGATTGACTGGTTTGATCTCCTTGCTGTCCGAGGAATTCTCAAGAGTCTTCTCCAGCACCACAATTTGAAAGCATCAATTCTTTAGCATCAGCCTTTTTTATGGTCAGATAATAGGGTACACTACATGAAATAACTCCTTATAAAACAAGTAAATTAGGGATGGAATTTGATACTTTAGAAGGATTAATTTCAAAATATGATTTTACAAAATGTTAAACTAGCACATCTCGAATCAATCAATCTGGAAAAAATTGACTCATATGGAACTTTTGTAAAACATATTTTGCACTATGCAAAGTTATGCTTTTGTGATTTAATTAATGCTCAATACATTACTCAATTGATATGTGTACTCAAGAGACATGTGTCATTTAAAATTATGATTAACAAAAAGTCATATGATTGTTATCTGCCTTTTAGATATTTTGTATGATACTAAACATACTTACTAATATAAAATAAAGTCTTGAAAACCCATAGATATTAGGGCCATGTGTGCCCTATCCTGTAGTTTTCTTGGGGACCAGACTAATGATAGTAAGGTAAGGAATTTCCCAAGATGGTTGAAATCCATATATCCAGCCAAAATATATTCCATAGGAGGCAACTGACATAGTCACCAAATTTTAAGCAAGGTGCAATACGTAGTATTGCTTTCATGTTTAATAACACAACATCCTGATCAACTTGGGCTTCCCTAGTAGCTCAGCTGGTAAAGAATCCACCTGCAACCTGGATTGGGAAGATCCCCTGGAGAAGGGAAAGGCTACTACTCACTCCAGTATTTCATGGACTCCGTGAAAGTCCATGGAGAATTTCATGGACTGTGTAGTCCATGGGGTCACAAAGAGTCATACAGGACTGAGTGGCTTTCACTTTCATCCTGATCAAACTAATATCCATGTCCAGTTGTGGAGCAAGGTTTCAAGAATGGGATCAATGTCCAAAAAAGATGGGATAAAAAATGAGCAGCCCGCCTCCTCCCTGACTCCTAAATAGACGCAGCACAGCTGAAGAAACTGTTCTTCAGTCGCTAAGTCGTGTCCTACTCTTTGTAACTCCATGGACTGCAGCATGCCAGGCTTTCCTGTCCTCCACTATCTCCTAGAGTTTGCCCAAATTCACATCCACTGTGTTGGTGATGCCACCTAGCCATCTCATCATCTGTCACCCCCTCCTCCTCCTGCCCTCAATCTTTCCCAGCATCAGAGTCTTTTCCAATGAGTCAGCTTTTTGCATCAGGTGACCAAAGTATCGGAGCTTCAGCATCAGTCCTTCCAATGAATATTCAGGGTTTATTTCTTTTAGGATTGACTGGTTTGATCTCTCTGTTGTCCAAAGGACTCTCAAGAGTCTTCTCCAACATCACAGCTTAAAAGTATCAATTCTTTGGCACTCAGCTTTCTTTATGATCCAGCACTCACATCTGTACAGGACTACTGTAAAAACCATAGCTTTGACAATACGGACCTCTGTTGGCAAAGTGATATTTCTGCTTTTGAATATGCTGTCTGGGTTTGTCATAGCTTTCCTTCCAAGGAGAACACATCTTTTAATCTCATGGCTCAGGTCACTGTCTGCAATGATTTTGGAGCCCAATAAAATAAAATCTGTCACTATTTCCACTTTTAATATTTGCCATGAAGTGATAGGACCAGATACCATGATGTTCATTTTTTTTTTTTAATGTTGAGTTTTGAGCCAGGGTTTTCACTCTCCTCTTTCACCCTCATCCAGAGGCTCTTTAGTTCCTCTTCACTTTCTGCCATTAGAGTGGTATCATCTGCATATCTGAGGTTATTGATATTTCTACCAGCAATCTTGATTCCAGTTTGTGATTCATCCACCCTGGCATTTTGCACGATGTACTCTGCATGTAAGTTAAATAAGCGGGGTGACAATATACAGCTTTGTTGTACTCCTTTCCCAATTTTGAAACAGTCAGTTGTTCCATGTCTAGTTCTAACTGTTGCTTCTTAACTCACAGAAGAAACTGATGTTGAAAGCATGAAAGAGAAGCAGCAATTGTTGGCCTTCATTTCCAAGGATTCTTCCAGGCCTGTCTCTTATTCTATATCCTGTTCCCAATTTCCCCTCATTTCTTGACTCTTGCTGTCTGTGAACTTGCTGTCTGTCTCTCACCCCTAATTTTGTCAACCTTGTTTTGGACAAGTAATTCTGTTTTTCATCTTTTAAGCTTCTCCATGACTTGACTATTGATGACTTAGTTATCCACCTATTTCTCATGTACAAAAAAACCATGAATAAAAGACATCTGCTCCTTTTCCCTGTGGCAGCCCAGTGGAGCCTGAACCAAGATGCTGTTTGATTACAAAATGAGATCTGGTTTAAAATCAACAAAAAGATTTTGAGTAGGATCCAGCAAAATCTGGCACATAGGTCATCATGCTCTTCCTGGATAGGTTAGGATCATTGACCATCCCTTACTAATCACCCAATGCCTGTGACAGAGATTGGCCTCCATTGCAATTCTTGGTACATAAAAGGACTTCAGGAATTATTTAGTAAAAGAATGAATAAATTATTATAAGCACCAGCTATAAGATCTGGAACTGATTACACTGGTTTTTGAGGATGTGTGTGTGTGTGTGTGTGTGTGCTTAGTCACTCAATTGTGTCCCTCTCTTTGCAACCCCAAGGACTGTAGCCTGCTGGCTCCTCTGTCCATAGAAATTTCCAGCCGAGAATACTGGAGTGTGTTGTCATTTCTTTCTCCAGGGGATCTTCTGAACCCAGGGATCAAACCTGCATCTCCTGCATTGGCAGGCAGATTCTTTACCACTAGCGCCACCTGGGAAGCACTTTTGAAGGTGTGCATGAATTTATAAAATATGATGAATCTTTAATTAGTAGAACATATTTGGTGAAGATTTCCATTCACATTTCTTTTAAGGAAAGAAAGCAGGAAACAACTCAGCACATCTACTTGTCATCACTTTCAGAACATCTGTGGTTTTAAAACAACTTTGAAAATAGTCGCTTGCCTAGAGTAAGGTCTGACTTCTGCTGTATAAGCAGTAAAATGTTCTAAATTCATATGTACTCATACGTACCCTCATAGAGGACAATTAATAAAACACCAACTATGGAGCCCAAATCTTCACACTCTGGTTCTTACAGGGGGTTATGCAGATGTATACTCAACTCATTAAAATTAAGTCAAAATAAAGAAAAAGAGGAAGGTAACAACAGATGCAACATCCCAATCTCTTGCATGAAAAACTGCACATTTCCTCTAGGAATCCCAAATAATGTTTACAGAAGCAGCTGATGAAAGCAGTATGGGCTGGCATATAAAATGCTTACTGTTTAGCAGGAGGAAACGTCTTAAATAGCGTGCATCTCTCTCTCCATCAGCTGGTGCTCAGTGTTTGCATTTCTTCAGGTTGATCGGCTGGATGTGGATAGCTTGTTTAGTAACATCGAATCGGTGCATCAGATATCAGCCAAGCTGCTGTCATTGTTGGAAGAGGCCACGACAGACGTAGAACCAGCCATGCAAGTAATCGGTATGTTTATTCTCTTCTCAAGTTCTCCAATACAACAGAAGATAATATTTTAATAGCCTCCCATTGCTTTGGTTTTATGTTTCTGACTCACCAAGCTTCCCAGGAGATATATAAATGCTAAACGCATCTTAGGGCTCATTGTAATTCCACACACTCTGTATTTATTTTCACATGGGTTTCTATCTATTTGCTGAAGTCCCTCAGTAGCGCTAAGCACACCATTTGCTTTTTAAATTTCCAATCTTTCAACCTCTTTGCCTTCCAGATGTTCTCTTATTTAGTTTTATGGCTAACAGTTACTTGATTCTTAAAGAATTAAACATTTAAATACTTTAATAGCTTTACTGATTTTAGTCACAATGTCTCATTCATCTTATGACTAGGAATCCACTGATTCTGGGACTGTAACATTTGCAAGGAGAGTTTAGATGATCATTAAAACTTAACAACTACTTTTCCATGCTTTTCCTTTTTCTCTATATTGTTTGCTTTTCAAATATGTTTCTACTCCCACACAGTCGTAGATAATTTTCTTATTCTGATAAGATTTTTAAAAAAAAATACAGAGAAATCACTGGAAAAGTGTTGGGTCAAATTTTTGTTCCCTCTATATTCTCCATTCATTGGGCATTTATGTATCAAATCACCTAATGAATATTTATTAAGCAGTAGCATACACCAGGATTCTTAGGAGCTTCAAGGAAATACTGTGTTGTGAACTACTTGAAGGCGATTGCCACAACCAAGATACCACAGACACAGTGCCATGTAGGCCAAATTTTTTTTTAATGTGCTGTAACCATTTTTTTCTGTTTCACACAAAATATTCAATATATGCTCATTACAAAATATTAAAACAATTTGGGAGTAGACAGTGTAATTCAACCCACCAACGCAACGAGCATCCCCTTAAATAACCATTATTATCAGTTTGATATGCATCCTTCCTTTGAGACACACACACACTCACACCTTATATTTTTATTCCCCTCATTATGTCTTTGTTAATGGGGCTTCCCAGGTAGCTCAGCGGTAAAAGAATCTGCCTGCAATGCCGGAGCTGCAGGAGATGCAGGTTTGATCCCTGGGTCCGGAAAATCCCTCAGAGGAGGAAAAGGCTAACCCACTCCAATATTCTTGCCTGGAGAATCCCATGGACAGAGAAGTCTGGTGGGCTACAGTCAATAGGATCTCAAAGAGTTGGGCACGACTGAAGAGACTTAGCATGCACACACACAGTGGAAAAATGGCATGAAATTGATTTTGTTTCATATTTAAGGAAGATCCAAAATTTAATAAGCAAGACTGATCTTATACAAAGGTGAAACAACCTGGGCCATTTGTAGTGTTTTACATGTCAAAAGGCCAGCCCGCTTAAAAATATTCTCCCACAGACAGTTTTTAATTGTCATTTCTTGTGATTAAATGTCCCCATTATATACTGCAGAACCTGAGGCCACAAAGAGAATACATTTATATGGGGAATCAGAGAATTCTTGAAAATGTTGCTTGGGCTTAAAGTATTAAGTCAGATTTCAGCAAGTGAGGTCCATGTTGAGAAGACTGAGTGGAAATAATAGTGTGAACAAAACCATGGACAGCAAATGCCAAGTGTGTTTAGGAAATGGTGAGTGACCAAGCCGGGCTGGAGCGAAGGATTCACGTAAGGGAGAAGTGAGAAATGAATCTGTTAAGTGTAGAACAGGGACCAGCTGTTCCTGGAATCAAAGTTTGGGATTTACTCTGCAGGTAATAAGGAGCCATTAAAAGATTTTTCAGCAAGGATGTGATGAGACACAAAAGTTTCTGGAGAAAAGAAACTATGGCAGGTATGAACAGAATGGATAGAAAGAGAAAATGAGTCCTGGACCAAATAAACAAGTCGTAGATAATTTAGCCACGTGGTAAGAAGCAGCTAGGCTAACGTGGATACACTGAGAATAGAAAATAGGAGTCAGATTCAAGAGAAATGTGGAAAAAGTACAAACAAAATGTAGGGGTTGGTTGTATTTGCTGGAATCAAAAACAGTTCCAGGTGTAAAGAGTCTTATATTCTGATTTGTCTAGAACATCTTGGTTTTGACTTGTTCAAGCATCCAGTCCAGTTTAGCATTTGTCCTGGACTTCCTCATTTTTTAAGGATGATCGTTATTTATAGTTGCACCACAGAGATTTGGTAAGACCTCTTCATCAAGCTTTAATTTCTGAAATGGCTTCTCTTAGCAGAGTCAGGTGCATTTGAAAGAGTTCTCATGTGGTAAACTCTGAAAGAGAGCCCGTCGCCCTTTTCCCAACCTTTTCTAGTCTCAAGGATACTTATATCTTCCTTTGAAGTACAGCACGCAGGGAATTGACTGATAAAATGAAGCCTTTTGGAAATGAACAGCTAGCAAGAGCTAACTGCTTCCTGTTCTGGTGGGGGCAGGAGATGTACTTGATGCCATAAGCTCTGCAGCCACTGGGTAGAGCAGCAAGAGGGGTCATGACCCACACTGGGTGGCTTATGCCCTATGCCATGACTAGTGGGAGGCATGAAGCCCCTAGAATGACAGTCAGTGGGTTTAGAGGGACACGTAGAGAATTAAAGATTAGATGCAAATGAAATACGTGTAGGAAGTGGAGGCCATTTGTGTCAAAGGTGAATTTTCTGACCATATTATAAATGCTACTGTTGACTTTAATTCAGAAAATGCAATGTGTTAATGCAGATTATCATATGAATACATATTTTGGTGGAGCATCACAGTAAAATAATGCTTTTTACTAAAGTAAGAAATCTATGGACCAGAAGTATTGTAGTGCATATGTAATATACCTGTGATATTCTATTAATTGAAATGGTAACTGGAGTTAAAGTTCATATGCAGTTTTATGTATATAAAATTGAAGTGAACTATATATAATATTCAGACAATATGCACACTTTTTTTGGTGTTGGTTGGTCACTAACTGGCTTTTAGAAATTGCATATTTGTTCAAAATCAGCTAGAAGTCTTTAGTTAAGATATTTAACAAACAGATGGAAAAAGTAACTTCAGTTTGTTAGTCTTCACGATTGCAATTACTGAAAACAAAATTTATCCCTAGGGAAACAAGGAATTAACTGAAAGATAACAATGAGAGATCATATTGTATAACAGATTTAATTGTGAAACTTTGTAATTGTATTTTGGAAGACTTGAATTATGAAAAGAGGCTTTGGCAGAACTTCTATTTAGTAGGATAAAGTTATGTACCCTATACCAGATTTCACAATATCTAGAAAAATATTTCAAAATCACAGAGAGAAACAACTTGTTTAATGAGTTTCACTTTGCAAAAAGAGAGAAGAGAAAATGGAAGCAAGAAGACAAGAACTTTGAAAATATTTAAGCTCAAATATTTATATATTTTAATATAGAGAGATATATAATCTGAATTTTAATATCTTACATTTAGTAGAATTTTCTCTGAGCTTATGAGGTGCCTCTGTGTTAGGAGGGAAGTATTTTCACAATTAAAAATATTATGGTTTATATATTTGAGCAGCCAAATAAATAATGCTAGCATTAGATTTTAACCATAGAATAAAACAGAGTCCACACTGATACGAATAAATGAGGAGAAAGGAAAGCTCTTCCTTACTTAAATTTCAACAAGTAAATATAAAGGAAAGAGGAAAATTTTAAATCTCCATTAGGTCAAAACTATAGTCATAGTCATAATTATTATAGAAGATGCTGCTGAGTGATGCCATATTTATTGAGTGAAAGTTTGAGGAGAAATATATTTTCATAGTTTCAAAGTGTCTCCAACATAAGTATTAACTTCAAAGGAAAAGAAGGTAACTTTTCCTTGAGAAACAAGGCAACGAGTATCTTAACCAAGCGAGTGATCAAGGTCAACAGTAGCAGGAAATAACACACATTCATCTCATGAATGCCGTGACACAGGGCACCGCATCATATCTGCGGTACTTTTGTCCAGAAAGATGTGCAGTCAGGTCCGATCATTAGAAAACATTAGACAATAGCAAATTCAAATGAAAGACACTGAAAGTAACTGATTAATATGGTTGTAAAATGCCAAAGTCATTAAAGACACTGTAGGCTGTGAAGGAGCTCTTGAAGACTGCAGAAGATGAGGGAGGAGTAACAAAAAAATGCAAGTGGGAGCCTGTATAGACTAGAATGGGAAAATACCATTAGTGTCAAAATTCCAAGTAAAGTCTTTAGTTAACAGTATTAGAGCAAATGTCATTTCCTATTACTGAAAATTGTACTGTGTTGATGGAATATTGGGGAAAATGAGTGAGGGATATTTGAAAACTACTGGTACTATTTTTGCAACTTTCCTATAAAACATAAAATTAATTCAAAATGCTTAAAATATAATGGTTTGCAGAGAAAACCCAATTGAAGTTGTTCACAATTTCACGTTTACTAAGGAGAAATTGCAATATGAGGAAGATTATATAAAATTTATGAAAATAAAAAATAAACCAGTAAGACCATAGCTGAAAGAGTTGGAGGCATGATTTTAATTTCCCTACCCTTTATATCTGGCCTGGCTTCATGACTTTCTTTGACCAACAAAAGTAATATTCTACAATGGCCTTGTGACAGTCACTGTCTGCTCAGGGAGAGAGAAGTTTAAAGCAACCCAGTCAGGCCAGTCAACACAGTCAAGGCCTTGAACATGTGAGTCAGGCCCTCCTTGGCCAGCTGACTTCATGCTACAGACTGCAAACGTATCAATAAATCCCATTAACACTACAGGGAAACAGGCCATCCCAGCTGAGCTCTACTCATATCATCAACCTGGAGAATCATTAGCAGATAAATGGTGTTGTTTTAAGCCTTTAAAATTTTCTTGGGGTGGGGAAGGGGGGTGATTTCCTGCATCAATGGCTAACTAATACAAAGAAGATACAGCTAAGATATAGAGAAGAAATTAACTAATTCAGCTCAGATAATAAAGAAAAACTTGATTTGAAAGGTGGCTTTTAAGCGAGGACTTGAATTTACAAAGATGGAGATTTGAGCAAAGGACTTCTCAAATGACATAGCACAGAGGCAGAAGGCAGAAGAGTATGGGAAGTTCCTATAAAGGACAGCAGTTCGATGTGACTGGAGCACAGTGATAAGGAGAACAAGTCACCATATCAATGGAGTTCACTGCCACTTTCCATCACTAAATCTTTCATCTTGCATTCCAAAAGGTAAACCGATTTGGGGTGATATTTTCCAAAATCATGCTTCCTAAAGCACAGCCTTTCCATTTCTTTGTCCTTAGATCGCACGAAATGGTCTGTGATTCACAGTTCTAGTGCCAAAGGAGAAACTTTCCTGATACATAGATAAGCCAGGAGAGCTTTACTCAATTAAAAAAAAAAAAACAAAAACAAACTTGGGATTTGGATGAGGTTCAAGTTTAAGCACAGCAAAGCACATGTTTGTAGATCCGAGAACTCTGGGAAATTGTCTGGACTATCATGCCAAGATAGAAACTGGATTTTAAAATCTTGACTTAGGCAACCTGCCTAGATAGGAAATGGGTTTGAAATGTTTAGGAAAGGGAGTGTGAGAAGTGACTCTTGTTTCCGCTTAAAGATCATTTTGTAACAAATGAATAGTGAATGAGGACCCAACAAGTAAAGTGATAGTGCAGAGTTGGAGAACACACAGGCTGCAATCTCAGGTTGATTTAGTTTATATCCAGGCTCAGCGGTTGCTAGATGTGGGCTTGCAGGCGAATCACAAAGCCCCACTGAACTAAATTTGAGGCAATAATACCTATCCCACAGAGTGTTTATGAAGATTAAATAAAATAATGTATATGATGATAACCAGTGCCCATCCTTCATCAGTAGCCAATGCACGATGTTACTAACTTGTTACGACCCTGAGAATATTAAACATACCCACCTATTCACAAAGCTTGATTTCTTATATACAAAATGTGAACTTTTTAGAGAT
Source organism: Ovis canadensis (assembly GCF_042477335.2). Lineage (NCBI taxonomy): Eukaryota > Metazoa > Chordata > Mammalia > Artiodactyla > Bovidae > Ovis > Ovis canadensis. The sequence goes on along the minus strand of NC_091250.1, from coordinate 35,617,553 downwards.
CCTGATCATGTTTTTCAATGAAAGATTCCTGGGCGTGTGTGGTTTCCAGGTGTTCCCAATATCTGTGCATCTTGATAATTTACCTATCTATTGATACTTTGGCAACGTGTTTCCTCCTATGGAGGATGATTTGAGATACCGAGTATCATTTCCACATTTGAAAGTGAGCAGCAATTACAGTAGTGGTCCTCAAGGAACTGTGCCTTCTGGTATTCACACTGCCATGCAGTCTGGTCCCATAACGACTCTAGATGGTCCTGAGAGTCATCAGCTAATACAATGCATAGGAAGAGACCCTGTGCCGAAGTCTTAAGGCTGGCATAGCCTTGAGAAAGCTAGACGTTTCTACATTTTGTTGATTTGGGGAGCCTGCCATTTAAGAAATCCAGCCACCCCAGGGGAATATCACACGGAGAAAGATTAGAGCTGAGACTATCCTAGTGAGAAAGTGGTCCCACTGTCCCAGCCTCCCTGCCAAGGCACCCAGGCTTGGGAATGAGCCATCTTGGACCAGCCAGCCAGTTAAGCCTCTGAATGACTGCAGCCCCAGCAAACCTCAAGTAAAGCAGAACCACTGAGCTGATACCTGCCAACCCACAGAATCAGGAGAAGAGATCAAATGGTCGCTGGTCTTAAGATGCTAAATTTTAGGGTGGTTTGTTACGTAGTGACAGAGAACCAAAACAGGGCTATGTCCTCTTCTACAAATTTTCAACAATGTTGTAATGTTTCAAAGTATTTTTAAAAGACTGAGTTCTGAACATGTGTGAGGTTGGTTACTTTCTCTGCTTACTTCACACGCAGGGTAAAGAGAACCAGAGCTGACAGAAGCTTGTGGTATAGGAATCACAGTTTCTCACATGCTTTTTCCTCAGGGTGAGTTTATCCTCGGAGACAAATACGGTATAGAGCTTTCTGTTCTTTGAAGATGGAGTGGGTGAAGCACTGTTACTCTGTGGCAGTCCTTTGTTCTCCTAAAGCTGTGTCTCTTGTATGTCCCTGAAGCAGGAATCTGTGCCCTTAACAGTGATTCTGTGAAAAGAGATTAGTCATTGACAATGATGCTGTGTGGGAGATGCCACAAAGTAGTTCACCTGAATCACTGTTCTGGTACTATTATATCGCATGCACATGTGTGTGTGTGTGTGTGTGTGTGTGTGTGTGTGTTACTCAGAACATGGAAAGGCCTGGCCTTGTTCATCCTGATCAGTGAGGGCAGGTTTGGGAGCTTCACCCCTGCTCAGTGGGATATGTGAGGCCAGCAGGTGGACAGAGACCCAGACACAGCAGTGAAAGGTCAGGGCGTTTTATTCCAAATACTGTCGGTAACAAGAAAGCTGTCAGCTTCAGAAAGCAGGACAGAAAGAAAGGTGGAGAGGGGTGGTTCAAGGTCAAGTACACACAAATCCACAGAGGAAAGGAAAAATCAGCAGGAGGCAGTCACCAGGATACAATGCAAAAGTTGGACCTCTGGTCTCCTGAGCGAGGTCAGGGTGGGCCCCAGGTCTACCAGGACTTATTTCTCATAATAAAAAGAAAACCGGGAGGGCTTAGTAATAAGTTCTGTAGTTCTGTTCCCTGAGGAGAAAGTGAAGTTCTACAATGTGGAGCTGGCTCCTGGGGGTCGGTGGCTGAGTTGTGCTGTTAGCCTTGAAAGGGGTAGTGGGAAGTCAGATATTGTACAGAATACACGCAGAAGTCCCAAACTTCTGTGAGTGTAAGAGTGCTGTGAGTCCCTGAACACTCTCCCAACTGTTAGGAAGCCAGAAGGAAAAGCTGTTAGCAGAGATGCCACACTTGAGGGGCACAAGAGCCTGGCAAGAATGTAGCCAGATCGGTGCCCTGACGCTGGCTCCATCACTGCTGCCTCCATGTTGGGGCAAGTCGCTTGATCAGTGAGAACCACCCTTGCCTGCCTGGAATAGAAACTTCACCAAAAGGACTTAGCTTTTTCCCTCACATAACAAGAAATCCATAACTCAATAGCCTAGAACAGAGACAGCTACTTGCTGGCTACTTCCAGCTTTTTCCTTCCCAGTACTTAACTTGTGGTATTTGGCTTCATGGCCTCAAGATGGTTACTCCACTGCCAAGCATGCTTCCTGCAGGTAAAAAGAGCAAAACCATCTCCTGTTCTGGCTTTTTTCACTTGGGGGAAATAGAAAGCTTTCCCAGTGACTTATCCTATACTTCATGATCTCATTTTGCACACACATTATTCCATCTCTGTCTGTCTCCCTCCCTCCCTCCCTCCTTCTCTCTCTCTCTCTCTCTCTCTCTCTCTCTCTCTCTCTCTCTCTCACACACACACACACACACACACACACACACACACACAGACTTAACCACCTGCACCACCAGAGACTGGGGAAAAGGTTAGTATTTTTAACTTGGTGCATTTGTGGTCCAAACAATAAAAGTTTGGAAGATGAGAGAATAGATAAGCAACTGGCAACAGAAAGCAGGTTCACTGGTTCATTTTTTCCAATGGGGATGGCCAGACCTTGGTGGCAGAGGGGAGAGACAGAGTGTGCACCTGTCTAGGACCCAAGTCCCAGGTAGGGGGGGTGGATTCCTGTCTGTTTTGTTATTGTTGTATTACCAGCACCTAGAATTGTGTCCTCAATAAGTACTTGGTGAATGAATGAAATGAATGGCGGAGACAGTGCTCAGTATCCAGGATGCCAGTTGGTACACTGAGGGAATACAGTAATTGTCATTGCTCTTGTTGTTACCAAGTCCTCCTGTGTCATTTTCCAAAGCTGGTAGGTGGTGAAGAGAAACTAGCAGAGGCAAGCATTCTCAAAAAGGTATTTACCAAGGTGGTCTAAGAATGGGGTCCTTAGCATTATCACACCTGAGGAGGGAAAGTTATTGTACCTTTTCCCGACCTAGGCAGCAGAAATGTTTTAGCTTTCAACTCTCAGAGAACCAATGTTTCCTTAATGTGTGAGTTGTTATAAAAATCCCAACATGGAGTTAAGGTATCCAGGCAAGATACCTGGATTCTCCAGGCAAGAATACTAGCGTGGGTTGCCATTCCCTTCGTAGGGTCTTCCCAATCCAGAGATCGAAACCAGGTCTCCTGCCTTCCAGGCAGATTCTTTACCATCTGAGTCACCAGGGAAGCCCAATTCCAATCCAGCCATCTCACTGTTCAGATGAAAAAGCTAAGAGCCTGAGTTTCTCCAAATAGCATCACTAATTCTAGACACAGTTATAAGGGAGCCCTAGCTCTTCCTAATATAGGTCTTATTACATACTACATACTGTCCATCACTATTGCCTACTATTGCTCCCCAGTTTATCCTGCCCATCTGTTACACTGTCAGTGATGGAATAGCCTTTCCTTTGAGAGACCCCAGCACAATTACGACATTGTCCTCCCTGGCACTGGATGCACTGTGATCATGGGACAGGACCCCACCATCTGCTCTGGCTCCCTTCCTTTTTCTTTTTTTCCTTTTATGGTCTATCAACCTCTTACTGGTCTTACCCTGTCCCCTCCTAAAACCACTTCTCTAAAATTGCTGTTACCACATCACCAGAGACCTCAGAAATGTCAAATCCAATGAACACATTTTTCTGAATTTATCATACAGTAGCACTCTTGCCTGGAAAATCCCATGGACGGAGGAGCCTGGTGGGCTGCAGTCCATGGGGTCGCGAAGAGTCGGACACGACTTCTCTTTCACTTTCATGCATTGGAGAAGGAAATGGCAACTCACTCCAGTGTTCTTGCCTGGAGAATCCCAGGGTCAGGGGAGCCTGCTGGGCTGCTGTCTATGGGGTCTCACAGAGTCGGACACAACTGAAGTGACTCAGCAGCAGCAGCAGCACTTCTGAAAATTTTTAACCGAATAATTGCTAACATCAGAAGAGAAATTTCATGAGCCCCAGGGAATGTGGAGTTCCAACCTGAAGCCACAGCCACAGGCATGAAATAATTTGAAATCTCATTTTATCTTAAGAATTCAAGTAAATTTTCCATGCTATCCTTTCACATGAAAATAATTTTTTTTTCCTTCAAATATCTTTATACAATTGATACTCAAGAGACATGCTTGTTTGAATCCTGTGGCTGCACGTTCCACCTGGCACTTGGGTTTGGATTTCATAACCCTAACTAGCATCCCTGGAGTATCTCTCAGCAGTCAGTGTTATCCCCAGGCGAGGCAGGAACTGAATGAGACGAAAGGCAAAGGATAGTGGCTTCTGTAAGCTGCATTTACTCTCCAACCTCTTCCTTCTCGCCTCCCTCCTCATTTTGCCTTCCCCTGGAGAACAGAGGAGGCTCAGAATAAAAGGAATAAAACATATACACCTGGCATTTGGGCTGGCTGAACTGCAGCCTTGTTTAGTCCCAGTGGCTGGGCTCCTATCCAGGGAGGACAGCAGACCACGAGAAATTCTCCCAGTCAGTCTGGTGCAAGCTGCCAGGAAAGCTTTTTCATCTGGGGATGGCATATTCACTCACCCAGGAAGTGACATTCAGAGGCCTGTATTATCTTGCTCAGATCTCAGAACTTATTTTCTGGAAGGGGGTCATACTCCATCCTCGGAGCAGTCCTACTCCCGTCTCTGTACTCTGAATGCTCTGTCCTGACAATCAGGTTTTACTCAGAACTGGAGAACTGCCTTTTGGGATAGATCTTAGATCGCAGTTTATGCTTGAGAATTTTTCCTTCCTGTTTCATTGAGATATAATTGATATATTGCACTGTATAGGTTTAAGGTGTATTGCATAATGATTTCATTTACATACATCAAGAAGTGATTATCACAGTGAGTTTACAGACCACCCATCCTCTTATCTAAACACAAAATTAAAGAACAAAACCTTACCAGCTCAAATAAGATGTGTGCGTGCTAAGTTGCTCAGTCATATCCAACTCTGCAACGCCATGGACTGTAGCCTGCCAGGCTCCTCTGTCCATGGATTCTCCAGGCAAGAGTACTGGAGTGGGTTGCCATGCCCTCCTCCAGGGGATCTTCCCAACCCAGGGATTGAACCCAGGTCTTCCGCATTGCAGACAGATTCTTTGCCAACTGAGCCACAAGGGAAGCCCAAGAATACTGGAGTGGATAGCCTATCCCTTCTCCAGGGGATCTGTCCAACCCAAGAATCAAACCAGGGTCTCCTGCATTGCAGGAGGATTACTGGCAGAGCTACCAGGATCTTCTATTTCCTGAATCCCAGACTCATATTGCAATTCCATAAAGGGCTCTTCACTTTAATATACTATGGGTGACTCAAAGTCAATACTTCTAAAATTAAACTTGTTGTCTTCCCATAAAAACACCCTCTTTATCTTATCATCATTGTCTATCCACATGTTTACTGAAACCGCTTCCTGAGATATGCCTGGAGTTATCCTCTTCATCTCTTACAAGGTCAATGTACGTTTTTTCTTCTCTCTTCTTCATCCTCCCTGATTTTGCTCTCATGGTTATAACTAATATCTAATGAACATTTGCACATGCCAAGATAGACACATTACATATTTTAACTCATTGAATCATTAAACAACCCTACCAGTATGATTATTTCCTACTACAGATGAGGAAATTAAGAAACAGAGAAATCAGGTAATTTTCCCAAATGTCACATGAGTAAATGGTAAAACCAGAATCTGATACCAGGCAATTGATTTGAGAGCACTCTCTCAACCGCTGTAACATTCTACTTTAGCCTCATTATTTATTTCTTGTATAGTTATAGAAGCCTCTCAATTGGTTTCTCTTTTCCTATCTAACTAACTCCTCCCTCAAATTCCATTGTTCAGATAACTAACTCCCACAGTAAACTTTCTAAAATACAGTCTCATCATGTTAATCTGCTGCCTAAACTCCATCAGTGCTTCTCCATGACCTTCAGGTTAAAGTTCCAACATCTTAATGATGCACAAAGTCTTCCATGGTCTGGTCCCTGCCTACCTATACAGCTTCTGCTGAAACCTCCCCCCAGGTATGGCACCAGCCAGCCAGCTGAGATCACTTGCAGTTTCTGAGCAGAACTTGCTTCCTCCATGCATCTCTGTGCTTTTGTACTTACTCATAGCTCCTACTTCAAGGGTAGACTCTTAAGGAAAGAGTTCAAAGTTTCTCAAGAGCAGAATGGCTCACCCTCTGTATTTATAGTTACTGTCATTCTTTTCCCATAGCATGCTAACTGGGGTTTACTCTTCTCTATCCTTTGCTGACCTTCATAAGTCCCTTGAGGGAAGTGTTGATTCTTTTTCTCTGCAGACCTACCAAAGTACTTAGGGCATGCTGGTCACTCACTGGCTTTCCCAGGTAGCACAGTGATAAGGAATCCACTGCCAAAGAGCAGGAGATGCAAGAGACCCCGGTTCCATCCCTGAGTCGGGAAAATCCCCTGGAGGAGGAAATGGCAACCCGCTCCAGTATTCTTGCCTGGAAAATCCCATGGACAGAGAAGCTTGGTGGGCTGCAGTCCATGGGGTTGCAAAGAGTCAGACATGACTGAGCATGCACCACCACAGGCACTCATTAAATGGCTATCAAATTAGGATGAACTAAATAAAGACTATAACTGCTTCGTTTCCTTTTATGCCATTTTCCTAAACAAGGCCTCTGATAGTCTTTTCGGGCATCATTGGTTTCACCCCAGATCACCTACCTGCAAGGGAAGTTCATCTAGAAATGGGGTCAGCATAATACATCTCAGGGATGGACATGAGAGTCTGGAGGTAAAGAAGAGGTGGGCCAAGAAGAAAAACATGAATATGTCTACATTAGTGAAGGGAGCAATGTGCCCCACAGGATAGTGAGGCCAGGACATAAAATGTGTTCAATAATCCTGAGAGTTGTTCTTAACGGAGATAAGTAAGTGCATTTTTAAAAGTGCATTTTCTTCCTCCTTTTGCATGGCAGTTATTCTGAGGGGAAGCCAGTGTAGAAAGTCTTGGGATGCAGAATTTTTTAAAAAGAAGCACACGATAGTTATATTTATTTCATAGGATTCTGGTGCTTTTGTGACAGATATCCAGGAGGGAAATTACCTTCGCCGATCTTGGCTCAGTCCCTTCTCCACTCTTAATCATCCCTTCAAACTCACATACAGTAGCAGAGCAGTTGTCCTTCACCACTGAAGAAACGCAGCCCAGAGTTATGTTACCGTGGAAACAGAATCTTTTTTTTTTTTTTTTTGCTGCAAGACACGTCGCTTCATCTGCACTATTATGAAGCAGAATACATTGGTAGGGCTGGGAGGCGAATCAAATATTCTGCCCGCCAGTATTGTGCTTGGCCTCTGGGTGAATAGATGACTTTCAATTAGAGCGCTTAAATATCTTTTAACCTTAATCATTGTTATTAGAGGCCCAACAGAATTTTACTTGGAAAAGAGTAAAAAATTCAACTCTGCTGTTCAGGAGAGAGCTATAAATTTTTTCAAGCTAGAACATTTCTCTTAAAGAAAATACAAGAGAATTTACAATTAATGGTTTCATTGTGTGTAAAATAAATGCCTTTGTCCTTTGTGTTTTGACTTTCTGACTTGATCCCATTGTGGATTTATGAGATGGTCCAGACCTCTCTCTTCCTTTGTCTCTACTCTAAGCTGCTTTGTAGTGAACATACATATTTACAATTTTCTCTGGCATTGGGCTGCAGGTATTCAGGTTCACCCTTCCTGACTTACTGCCAAGCCCATCTGAGCCTTGACTCCCTAGCCCAGCCAAAGCCCTCGCTCCCATTTGCTGCCTGCTGCAGTGACTGGAAGGCTTGCCTTTTTGCCTTTTTTTATGCCCAACCCTAAATTTAGCCACTGTCCTATTTTATTCTCTCCTCTTTTAACTACTCTCTTTTCTTACTATTTGTGTTGCTAACTGTAGTGAAGGGTGAATCTACAAGACCTTCACTGGCAAGAGGATCAATTCAGTAAAATCCCAAAAATCTAATAAGAAGCCCTCATCCCTTCAGTTCCAAAAATGCTTCTAGTCACTGCATTTTCTTACAAGTCCAAGAAAACATTAAAAAAAAACCCCAAATAAAACATATACACACATGCAGAGTCTAATTGTAATCATAGGGAAATCCCATAAATGAAAAGAAAGAAACATCTTTTATTAGTTGTATGTAAATTAGGAAAATGGGCTTCCCAGGTGGCTCAGTGGTTAAGAACCTGCCTGCCAATGCGGAAGAAGTAAGAGATGTGGGTTCGATCACTGGTTCCAGAAGATCCCCTGGAGGAGGGCACAGCAACCCACTCCAGTATTCTTGCCTGGAGAATCCCATGGAAGGAGGAGCCTGGTGGGCTATAGTCCATGGGGTTGCAAATCATTGGCCATGACTGAAATGACTTAGCATGCACAAATTAGAAAATAACATAACACTTTATAATACTTTAAAACTATTAGCATCTTAGTAAAATTAAAACAAAAATAAACAAATGGAACATAATTAACTTAAAAGCTTTTGCATAGCAAAGGAAATCATAAACAAAATGGAAAGACAACCCTTAGAATGGGAGAAAATATTTGCAAATAAAGCAACCAACAAGGGAAAATCTCCAGAATATACTAATAGCTCATGAAATTCAATATTAAAAAAAATAATAATCAAAAAATGGGCAGATCTAATTAGACTTTTCTCCAAAAAAAGTATACAAATGAGCAAAAAACACCTGAAAAAATGCTCAGTATCACTAATTATTAGAGAAATACAAATCAAGACTACAATGAGGTATTATCTCACACTGGTCAGAATGTACTTAGCTGCTCAGTCATATCTGACTCTTTGTGACCCCATGGACTGTAGCCCACCAGGCTCCTCTGTCCATGGGATTTTGGAGGTGAGAATACTGGAGTGGGTTGCCATGCCCCTCCTCCAGGGGATCTTCCCAACCCAAAGATCGAACCAAGTCTCTTGCATCACAGGAGGATTCTTTACCATCTGAGCCATCAGGGAAGTCTTGCCATCATCAAAAAATCTACAAACAATAATGCTGGAGAGGGTGTGGAGAAAAGTGTACCCTCCCACACTGTTGGTGGGAATGTAAAATGGAGAACAGTATAGAGGTTTTTTAAAAAATGAAAAATAGACCTATCGTATGATCCATCAATCCCATTTCTGGGCATAGATCCAGAGAAAACCATATCTCAAAAAGATGCATGTATGCCAATATTCTTTGTAGCACTATTTACAATAGCCAAGACATGAAATTTACCTAAATGTCCATCCACAGAAGAACAGATAAAGAAGATTTGGTACATATATACAATGGAATACTACTCAACCATAAAGAAGAATGAAATAAGGCCGTTTGCAGCAACATGGGTGGACCTAGAGATTATTACACTAAGCGAAATAAGTCAGACAGAGAAAGGCAAATCCCACGATACCACTTATATGTGAAATCTAATTTTAAAATGATACAAATGAACTTATTTACAAAACAGAAACAGAGTCACAGATCTGGAAATTATACTTATGGCTATCAAAGGGAGAATATGACTGGAAGTGATAAATTAGAAGATTGAAATTAACATATTAACACACTACTATATATAAAATAGATAACTAACAAGTACCTACTGTATAGCACAGGAAACTTTACTCAATATTCTGTAATAACCTATATGGGAAAAGAATGTGAAAAAGAATGTGTGTGTATATATATATATATATATGTGTGTGTGTATATATATATATACACTAGTCATTTATGTATGTAACTGATTCACTTTGCTGTACTCCTGAAACTAACACAGCATTATAAATCAACTACACTTCCGTAAAATTTTTTAAAAGTTGAAGAAGTAGTGTTTTAATTCTGGAGACAGTAGAGCAGCATTAGAAAGCAAGTGACATATATGGAGGAACTAGTCGGTGCCAGCTGATTTTACATCCACATCTCATTTATTTCTCAAATTCATCTCAAGTGTAACTGTTTTCTCCATTTTACAAATGAAAGAAGTAAGGCTCAAATAGATTTTTTTTAAGTCATTCCTATAGTCACCACACAATCCTAGACAATGATTTCTGATTCTGACTCCAGTGTTGCTGCCAACTGTGTCCAGCATCCAGCAAAACTCTCCTATGGGGAGCGCTAAAATCTAAGGAGAAAATGAGGAGAATGTGGCCTCTAATCCTGGCTCTCCACCTCCTGATAGAACTGTGGAAAAACCATTTATTTGTTTTGAAGTTATATTTGTCCATCCTTATTTAATATGGATAAATAAGCCCCTTTCTCCTCATATGTATAAGGATTCAAGTAGTTAATGTAACCAAAGTATGTTGAAAATCTAAAGGGCACTTTTATTTCTGTAGGAAGAATGCCTTTTGTTATTATAATAGAACCAGATTAGCAGGTCCATATCACTTGCAATCAGTTCAGTCCTAATCATTATCAATCCCAGATTCACAATGTTTTTGAGAGCAGATCTATTACATATTTCTTCTGTGTTTCCCAAATCCCCTTAACACAATTCTGGGTTGGATAGTGGATGCATTTTTATTAGATGAAGTGACAATTAAATCAAACTATTGTCCAATATGCACTTGAGCCATCAGTGATAGATCCCATTTCATCATATATCAAAAAGGACTCCTTAAATGCCTGGACATAATTAGCCCAAGTTGCTTTATGAATAGTCAGAACACTGGTTTATAGTATTATCCAACTGATTTGTAACAGGAATGATGGCCAATTTTCACATAAGAGAAAATACTTTATTTTCCTCAGCTTCATTGCATATGTTTCAGACAAACTCAGGAAATGTTAGTAAAATAAATAGAAAAATAACTGACCTAGAACCTGAAATTTCACTCTCCAAAAATACCTCTAACTAGTGGTAAAGAATCCACCTGCCATTTCAGGAGACATAAGAAATGCAGGTTTGATCACTGGGTTGGAAAGATCCCCTGGAGGAGGGCATGGCCACTTGCTCCAGTATTCTTGCCTGGAAAATCCCATGGACAGAGGAGCCTGGCAGACTTCAGTCCTTAGGGTCACAAAGTAAGTAAGTGAAGTTGCTCAGTCTTGTCCGACTCTTTGTGACCCCGTGGACTGTAGCCTACCAGGCATCTCCCTCCAAGGGATTCTCCAGGCAAGAATACTGGAGTGGGTTACCATTTCCTTCTCCAGGGGATCTTCCCAACCCAGGGGTTGAACCCGGGTCTCCTGCATTGGAGGCAGACACTTTAACCTCTGAGCCACCAGGGAAGATATCATAGGGTCACAAAGAGTTGGACACAACTGAAGCGGCTGAGCGTGCATGCACTCACTCTCACAAACTGCCAATATCTGCTCCATTCTGGGCATTTGCTGTCTATGTATTGTAGTCTGAACGTTGCATACACTAGCCCTTTAATTCTATAATGACCCTAAGAAACTGGATCTATTAATGTCTCTGTTTTATAGATGAGGAGATAGATTCAAAGAGTAAAAAATAACTTGTCCAAGTCATAACCTGTCCAAGTCTGTTGCTCAGCCTGGCCCGTACCATACAGACTAATTCCAAGTGTAGCCTTTAACTCATGTCAAAGAAAAACCCACAACGTAAGAAAAACCCACAAAGTAAGAGTCGTGAGTTTTAGTTTTATTCAGGGACTTACCGAGGGCTCTAGCCCAGGAGATGACCTCTCAGTGGCTCTGAGGAAACTATGCCAAAGAGGGGGAAGAAAAGCCAATTCAAACATGATTTGGGGAGCTAGGACACACATGCAATCAAGCATACATCTTGGTAAAAGATTGCTGCTAGTCACAAAGAACAAATATTCCAAGTTTTTAGTGCTTTTCTATGAACGGCAAGATGCAAGAGTCTGGGGTCATTGAAATGCTTCTTGAGACACACACCCAAATATCAAAGGGCCTGTTTATCCAAAGCACCAAGTGCCTCAGGTGATTTTTCATCCTGAATTCCTCTCAGGGTGGGCAGTTACAGAGGGTGAGGCCAACCCTCATAGAAGCAGGTGGCGAGGGATGCCCTTTTTCTTTGTTTACACCAGGACTTTGTTTACACCAGCCAAGTGCATAATCTGAGAAAACCAGTTTTCTTTTGCTACCCATCTTCATTAAGCTCATTATCCTTTATTTTATAAAAGAAAAGAGGAAAGGGATGAAAAGAGAAGAGAAGGAGGAGGGTGCAAAGAAAAAGAAAAAAAAAAGGGAGAAAAGAAGGTGATTCAATGTTGTCTATTGCTCCTCACCCCCCCAACCCGGACTAACATGGGCATAAAAGGCAGCCCACCCAACTTTTTAACACTAATCAACATTGTTGTAAAACAAATACGCGAAGTGCCAGTTTGGTCTGACTTGATGTCATCTTGCCTTTGTTTTGGATTTATCAGGAGAAGTATTCTTGCAGATTAAAGGGCCACTGGAAGATATTTATAAAATCTACTGCTATCACCACGATGAAGCGCATAGTGTACTGGAGTCCTATGAAAAGGAAGAGGAGCTGAAACAACATTTGAGCCTCTGTATCCAGTCCTTAAAGTAAGGCCTTTTCAAATGATGGTTTCCATGCACTCTCAGTCGCCTAGCAGGGAACATTTTAACTGGATGTAGATGAAAGGTCTCCCATAAATCTTATGTTTTATGAGGCTTGCTGGGAGCGCTACTTTGTGTTCTCTTGATGAAAAGCTGACATGCCAGAAACCCTGATTGACTTTTTTTTTTTTTCCCTGCAAGGATGACTAAAAATAACACAGGAAAGATACAGGGCTCTGTAGAGATAGAAAAAAATGCAATATCAAAAAATGAAACATAGAAGAAAAGCCCTTCTTAAGGCTGTGGTTACTTGTCTGCTCCCACCTAGGTCAAGAAATAAGTGGAAGCCGCTGTGTCACCATTGTCACGGGAGCTCGTCGAATAATAGAGCTAGGGGATATCCCAGGACCCTCTGAATGCCCCTGGCCGCTCAGAGACTGAAGGGCCCAAGGGGAGACTGGCAAAGACAAGTCAGGCCCTTTTAGAGATAGTTTCAGGAAAATTGGTTATGCCTTCCTCTTCTCTAAATTGTTCATGGGAAGTGCTATGTAATGTACAGTGTTGTTGGTTTTTTTCAATCTGGTAGAAATATTTGTTTGCTATAAAAATCTGAAAAAGGAAGTTCCCTGGTGGCCTGCTGGTTAGGATTCCAGGCTGTGGCCCAGCTTCAATGTCTGGTAAGAGAACTGAGATCCTGTAAGCCACATATATGGACCCCCCCAAAAAAAAAATCTGAAAAAAATACATTAAAAAGCATGAATAAAATAAGAAAAATAACCCTTACTATTCTATTAATTCTTTACTAACCATGGATTAAGGACTTCCCTGGTGGCTCAGACAGTAAAGCGTCTGCCTACAATGCTGGAGACCTTGGTTCAATCCCTGGTTCGGGAAGATCTCCTGGAGAAGGAAATGGTAACCCACTCCAGTATTCTTTGCCTGGAAAATCCCATGGACGGAGGAGCCTGGTGGGCCACAGTTCATGGGGTCGCAAAGAGTCGGAGATGACTGAGCGACTTCACTCACTCACCATGAATTAAAAACCACAGTTTGCACTTTTTCTGATCCTATTTGTATGCATAAATATGAAGACGTATTGGGTTGATTCTTATAAATGGAATTGGTATCTGGCTTTATCTACAGTTTTCTACCAAATGAAGTTTAAAGCCAAAATGTCTGCCCTACTCTACATCCTACCAAATGGTTCTATTGTGGTTTTTCACTTCTAAGGTTTATCCATTATCAAATGGTCTTCATTAGGCTAAGAATGAACCAAGCAGAGTGCTATGGTGTTTAAATCAATGCACCCAAACCCGTCTGATCCTCCCCTTTCCTATACTCTCTTGTAGGGGCAGAGGGTGGTCCTGACATAGCACAACTGAATTAGAGTGAAATCAGGAAGCTAAATGAGACTGCTCTGGATAATGCCTTTCCAGACTGGAACTGGGGCTGAAAATGGGTTTAAATTGGACCTGACAAATTTCTTAAAATTAACTTTATTGCCCTCTACTGGCAATTAAGTAACTGCAGTTCTTTAACCATTTTTCATGCTGTGGAAAAATAACAATTTTGAATCACTAAATTGCAAGCATTTACATAGTCCTTGTTATAGCAAGCTTTGATCTGGTTCCTGAAAATACAAAAATAAATCAGTCTTTGACCCTGCTCACAAGCAGCTCAATATGATTAGGTAATTCTTAAGACAATATGCAATGAGTAATTTCAGTTCACTATTTCTCCATTAATTACTGTTTAGTTCAGTGTTAGCAAATCAGTTTAGGTAAGCTTTAAAGTTGAAGTATCCATCTTAATAAATTCATATATTAGAAGCAACATCTAAATTTACAGGTACTTTTTCCAAAGAGGAAATGACAGTTTTATCCTCAGTGTAAAGGACGACCTTTCTTATCTTAAACTAGTGACAAGATCCAATAAATGTGTATCTTGAGTCATTTTCCTTCTTCAGTTTCCAGAAATAAAAGAGAGAGATCTTACAGCAAGTAAAAAGTAGCACCTTGAATCCTCACTCCAATCCCAACCCCAGGACTGGAAGTCCATATGGGGAGAGGATGTAGTTCATTTTGGCACTTGCTTCTGACAACTGACCAGAAGTGAAGCAGTCTGTTCAGAGCGGGCTGCACAATAGCTTTTGAGTCCTGAGAGGAAGAAATTAACTCTGTCAGAATAGTCCTTCAGTCAGTATAGATCAGGATCATATCCCCTAAAAAGTAAGCTAAAGCAGAGGTGATTTGGAAACTTCCTCATTACTGAAAATTACTAGCAGACCCAGCAGCTTATTTGACTTTTTTTTTTCTGAAACCCTCAAGTTCTTGCCCTGGTGATATCCCAAATCTTGTATATTCTGCCCCGTTCTGATTTTAGGGAATTATTTCAGGTGTTGGAAGGTGCTAAGGTTTACAAAGCACAAAATCCAAAGAAAGTAATATTGGCAGGACTATGTCTTCAGGGAAAGAAAATCAAAATAAAATAGTTTAAGTTAGATCTATTTTCTCCAAAGTTGCCTTGCCATGAAAATAAAGTTAATGATGAATTGTACTAGTCTGCCTGAAAGCTGAGGGCAGGAGAATTATTAACATTACTATAATACTGACCTCAAATGAGCTAAGCTTTAAATTCTGAGAAACAGGTTTTCAAACAGGTTTATAGGCCAAAGAGAGTCTGGAACACCCCAAGGGCTTGACTTCCTTGCCAGGTAATCAGTCAAAGCTATTACTGGGGCTCTGCCTTTTTCTTGTGGCTAAATAACGGAGCCCAAGTACACGGTTGCCAATTCCTAATGGGTATTAGGTGTGGCCTCCATTTTCAACCAGGCTGGCGGGTATTGGAACAAGTGTGTTTGAAGCGGTATCCACGAAGAAGGTGGCTTCATGCCTCAGAAGTTAAAGCCACAGAGGTTGCATTTTAACCAAAATTATAATGTTTGTTGAGGGCCTAATAAATATTTATTAAAAGTACTAAATAATGTTGAAAATATTTTTTTCAGATATGTAAGCATAATTCTTGCCTTCTGGGAACATACCTTCTAGTTGGTAGATAAACAAAACCATGTGGAAAGCTTAACAATAATACAAAAGTTAATTTAAATAACATACTAGAAGCTGTCACGGTGAAGTTCAAGACTAATTTCCGAAAGGAGAGTAGAAAGATTTCCTGGTCTGGTAACCGGGAGACTTACGCGCATAACCTTGGCCCATCCTTTGAAGGCCATTATCTTTCAAATGAACAAATAATATTTGCATCCAGAAAATAATTTTGACTCCCCTTGAAAGGTCAGGGCAGTGTTTCTTGCTGTGTGAGTCCTCCTGCATCAGACCCGAAAGGGATGAGTATTAAAGGAGCAGGTGCCTATGCTCTGCTCCAGACCAGAAAAATTAGGGTTGCTGGGCATCCAGGCGACGAATCTGCACTTTAACAAGCTCCCTTGGGTAATCGTGCATACACACTCAAATTAAGACCTACTTAAAAAAAAAAAAGACCTACTTTAGAAGGAGAAAGCATGCCCACAGTACCCATTTCCTGCTTTCCCTGAAGCTGTTTCCATGACTGTAGATACAATCGAAGCAGTAATTTCAGGATTTGGAGACGTTAAGAAAGAAAAGACTAAAACAATCCAGAAGCACAATCCCACATCTTTGTCTATAGCCTATAAATTGGAAATCTGCAAGTTTTTAATTTATTCAACAATAAGTATTTACAGAGTCATATTAGTGACCTGTAAGATGACATGAAATGTTGATTTAATACCGTTTCTAAATGTATGCAAGTTACTTGCTAAGGATCTAGTTCTTAGCCTCTTTGGAGTTATTTAAGGTTTCTGATCTGTGTGAGGAAAATGAAAAATAGAATAGCTATGAATGCAAGTGTAGCTATAATTAGAATAGGCTGTCTGTAGCCTCCTTTGTCTGTTTTTCTAGTTATAAATACCACCAAGTCTCTGATGCCTTTCAGAGGCCCTAGAGACTTATTCGTAATAGGATAAGAATGAAGGAACTTTTCCAAGTTTTTTAGGAGGTAGCAGGAAGATGCATTTCTAGTTTCATGTCTAGTTATTACAAATTTATCTACATTTTTCTTCTTCCTAACCAAGGTCACCATCCTCAGAAGGAAAACTTCCAACTTGTAGTCATCTAGACACTTTGACTGATCAGATTACTGCTATAGTTTCTCCACACAGGCAGTAGGAAGGAAGCTAAAAGTCATGCAACACAGCATCAAAGGAATAGATTTTAATTTGTTCACCATGTTTTATGTATCTTAATATTATTATAATAGGGTGTTCCAAATGAAAATTAACATCACTTTTGGAAACTCATTCATTTCCTGGTTATGTGGCATCATGTTTGAACAAAGACGATAATCCTTAAGAAATAGCCACATAAAAACTTGTTAATTGTAAGTCAAATTATAATGAACCCATGAAGGTGTAAGGTGGGGTGGTGGATATATTAAGTTACTTTACCCGCCCCAAAAGTGTAAATGGACCCAACTTAACTTCCTCTTTCCTGAAGTGTCCTTGGCTGGGGTTAACTCCTAGAAAATTTTAGCCTGAAAAGGAGATTTTTTTTTAAATGATAAACAAATAAAAAGGAGTTGTTATAGTAAAGTGCTACTATTCCACAACTCCAGATAGATTTCCCTGTTGGAAATCTCAGGTTCCTTTTCACATAATGTTGTATTTACATTGTAGTAGTGAAAGTCGCTCAGCTGTGTCTGACTCTTTGTGACCCCATGGACTCAACAGTCCAGGAAATTCTCCAGGCCAGAATACTGGAGTGGTTAGCCTTTCCCTTCTCCAGAGGATCTTTTCAACCCAGGGATCGAAGCCAGGTTTCCCACACTATGCAGATTCTTTGTCAGCTGAGCCACCAAGGAAGCCTGCATTTACATTAAATACAGTATTTAATATATGTTATAATATGTAGGCTTTATTTCATTGAAATAAATGAGCTTTATTTCACTGACATAAATGAAATTTATTTCATAAATAAATGAAATAGAAAAAAAATTGTCCATGTATTCTCTAGGAGTTAAAAAGAACAATCTTTTCTTTCAACTTCAAAGTATGTGTTTTGGTTCCAAAATGATCACATTTTCATTTGTTTGTTTTCATAGAAAACTGCATTTTTATTTTTACTTAACTTCTGTCCCAAATTTTCTCATCTATGACTCACAGAGCAAAATGAGAAAGGAAAATTCCTTAACAGAAGGAGATAAAAATCAGGGAAAGAATGTGAGTTTAAAGGAAAGGAATGGAAAGAAATACTGGGTAGGGGGTAGTGGTGGAGTATTTTCTTTCTGAAATTGTAGCACCTGCTGATTTTTAAAAGTTTGTAATCCTCTGTTGGATTCCCAACTGGGAGGTTTTGGATTCAGTAAAACCTAGTTATTTCAAGATGTCTAGGAATCCATTCATATACTATGTCAGGACAGTGAAGGGTAATTGCCTTACATATATGTACACCATTGTTTTACACATCTATAAAGTACAAGGATTAATTTTTTAAAACTTATTAATTCCATTAAAATTTATGAAATTCAGCACAGCTGTTGAATCATTTCTTATTGAATATGAAAAGGCCATCTACTAGGATGTGATGGTGTCATAATTTTTTTTTAATTTATTATTTTAAAAATGTTTTTTTATTATTATTCTAATTTTATTTATTTATTTGGCTGCATTAGAGCGGCATCTATAGTCACAGCATGTGGGATCTAATTCCCTGAACAGGGATCAAACCTGGGCCCCCTGCACAGGGAGCCTCGAGTCTCAGCCACTGGACCACCAGGGAAGTCCCCATAAAATGTTTCTGTGCTGGAAACAATCATAGCATTCCAAAGGACTGAAAAGCAGAGGCCAAGGTGATCAGTTTTAAATACAGGTTATCACTTTATTTCTCTATATCCACATGAGGCTTCTAGCTCCTTTTTTCTTGAAATTTAACTTGAAAGATTCCCATTTTCTAATTGTTTAATTAATTTGACAGGTATGTTCTGTGCTCCTACCATATGCCAGTCAGTTTTTCAGGAACTGGGGCTACAACACAGAACAAGACAAACGTACACCCTTGCCCTCACTGGGATCGGGGAGTAGAGAGATAAACACAATAAACCAAATAAACATATTATTTTAGAAAATGACAAAGCATTGTGGGGATAAATAAGCATAAGGAATGAGGATAAAGAGTACAATGAGAGGCAGGTAGAATGGTTAAAATGTCAGGCAGGGAAGGCTTCACTGGGAAGGGGCATTTGAACAAAGACCTGAAGGAGATAAGGAGGGAGTCATACGGGTACCTGGAGGAGGGGCAGTCAGGCAAGGGCAAGGAAGGCAGGAGCCTGCCGGCCTTCTTTGAAAAGAGCAAGGAGGCCTGCAATTGCCACAGATGGGGAGTAGCTGAAAGACAGGGCATGAGGGAGAGAAGGGTTAGGAGAGGCAGACTGCATTGCCTTGGGAGGACTTTAGTTTTGCTTGAGTGAAATGTAAGCCACAAAAGCTAGCAATGCCGAGTGAAATTTTTTATGGAAATTATCTCACTGAATAGATGAATTGTCTATAATCTATCAACCTACATAAAACTTTATAGACAGATATTATAAAGCACTCGATCGTAGTTTTCTGCGTGCCAGTTATACTTTCCTTTGTAATCTTGTAATCTGTTTCTCCTATTACTATTAATATGTTTAATGGATTCTTATTTCATAATATAAACAAATGTTGACATTTCAATCCATTTTCAAAAGAGTAAAATTTACTAACTATAGTTTAAATCGAGAGTTGCTAAGTTTATATAAAGTGTGAAACAAATACGGTAGATGCATACTAAAATAAAATTTTAGGGACATGATTATACGACTAATTCTACAAAAACATACATGAAAATGACTTACCATTTTACATAACATTTTAAAATTTTTATGTTTGCTCATTACCAAAAATAACTGGATTTATATTAACTTACTTTTTTTTCCTTCTCTTCTAGGAACATATACATGCAACAGTAAGTACTTTTGTTTAAATAATAGCAAATATAAAAATCAGGGGAAAAGCTGATGAATATTTCTGTGCAAATTAGGATTTTTCATTTTTATAATTATGTTCATTGTTTTTAATAAGTAAGTCAAGATTTCAAAGACATTTACCCTAGACATTATTGATGCATTTATTTCCAATTTGTCTCAGCTGATTTTACATATTAGATTATTATTATATTAACCTTATTAAACTTTTTAGAAAAATCTTGGGGAATAATTTACTTAAATCACAAGTTTGCTGGTAATAGGCACTCTTTGGGAATTGATCATCACACATTTATTAAAGAATCTTAATGTGTCCAAAAACACTTTTTCCTAAGGAAAACATTGGTCTAAAAAATTTTAGATTAATACCATAATGTTTTTTAAGGTTATATAGATTAATGTATAAAAGATTCCTTATTCATTATAGTAAAATATTGAGTTTCTTCTGACTTGGACTCTGATTTGCAGAGAAAAAAATTATACACACACACATATATGGCGTGAAGATGAAATAATTGGACGAGAGACAACTTTACACATAGATATCACCAGATGGTCAACACCGAAGTCAGATTAATTATATTCTTTGTAGCAGAAGATGGAGAAGCTCTATGCAGTCAGTAAAAGCAAGACCAGGAGCTGACTGTGGCTCAGATCATGAACTCCTTATTGCCAAATTTAGACGTAAATTGAAGACAGTAGGGAAAACCACTAGACCATTCAGGTATTACCTAAATCAAATCTATTAGGATTATACAGTGGAACTGACAAAGAGATTCAAGGGATGAGATCTGATAGAGTGCCTGAAGAACTCCAGACAGAGATTTGTGACATTGTACAGGAGGCAGTGATCAAGACCATCCCCAAGAAAAAGAAATGCAAAAAGGCAGAATGGTTGTCTGAGGAGGCCTTACAAATAGCTGAGAAAAGATGAGAGGTGAAAGACAAAGGAGAAAAGGAAAGATCAGCCCATCTGAATGCAGAGTTCCAGAGAATATCAAGGAGAGATAAGAAAGCCTTCCTCAGTGATCAGTGCAAATACAGGAGAACAATAGAATGGGAAAGACTAGAGATCTCTTGAAGAAAATTAGAGATACCAAGGGAAGTTTTCATGCAAAGATGAGCACAATAAAGGACGGTATGGACCTAACAGAAGCAGAAGATATTAAGAAGAGGTGGCAAAAATACACAGAAGAACTACACCCAAAAAGATCTTAATGACCCATATAACCATAATGATGTGATCACTCACCTAGAGCCAGACAGCCTGGAGTGCGAAGTCAAGTGGGCCTTAGAAAACATCACTGTGAACAAAGCTAGCGGAGGTGATGGAATTCCAGCTGAGCTATTTCAAATCCTAAAAGATGATGCTGTGAAAGTGTTGCACTCAATATGCCAGCAAATTTGGGAAACTCAGCAGTGGCCACTGGACTGGAAAAGGTCAGTTTTCATTCCAATTCCAAAGAAAGGCGATGCCTAAAGAATGCTCAAACTACCGCACAATAGCACTCATCTCACATGCTAGCAAAGTAATGTTCAACATTCTCCAAGCGAGGCTTCAACAGTACATGAACCAAGAACTTCCAGATGTTCAAGCTGGATTTAGAAGAAAACAGAGGAATCAGAGATCAAATTGCCAACATCCATTGCAAGAGAGTTCCAAAAAAAATCTACATCTGCTTTATTGACTATGCCAAAGCCTTTGACTGTGTGGATCACAACAAACTGTGAAAAATTCTTAAAGAGATGGGAATACCAGACCACCTTTCCTGCCTCCTGAGAAATCTGTATGCAGGTCAGGAAGCAACAGCTAGAACTGGACATAGAACAACAGACTGGTTCCAAATAGGGAAAGGAGTACGTCAAGGCTGTATATTGTCACCCTGCTTATTTAACTTACATGCAAACTACATCATGCAAAATGCCAGGCTGGATGAAGCACAAGCTGGAGTCAAGACTGCCAGGAGAAACATCAATAACCTCAGATTATATCACCCTTATGGCCGAAAGTGAAGAGCAACTGAAGAGCCTCTTGATGAAAGTGAAAGAGAGTAAAAAAAGCTGGCTTAAAACTCAACATTCAAAAAACTAAGATCATGGCATCTAGTCCCATTACTTCATGGAAAATATATGGGGAAACAATGGAAACAGTGACAGACTTTATTTTCTTGGGCTCCAAAATCACTGTGGACGGTGATTGCAGCTGTGAAATTAAAAGACTTTTTTCTTGGAAAAAAAGGTATCACAAATCTAGACAGTATATTAAAAAGCAGACATTACTTTGCCAACAAAGGTCTGACTAGTCAAAGCTGTGGTTTTTTTCAGTAGTCATATATGGATGTGAGAGTTGGACCATAAAGAAAGCTGAGTGCCAAAGAATTGATGCTTTTGAACTGTGGTGTTGGAGAACAGTCTTGAGAGTCCCCTGGACTGCAAGGAGAGCCAACCAATCAATCCTAAAGGAAATCAGTCGTGAATATTCATTGGAAGGACTGAGGCCGAAACTTCAGCTTGAATACTTTGGCCACCTGATGTGAAGAACTACTCGTTGGGAAAGACCCTGATGCTGGGAAAGATTGAAGGCAGGAGGAGAAGGGGTCACATAGGATGAGATGGTTGGATGGCATCATTGACTCAAAGGACATGAGTTTGAGCAAGCTCTGGGAGTTTGTGATGGACAGAGAGTCCTGGCGTGCTCTTTCCATGGGGTCACAAAAAGTTGGGCATGACTGAGTGAGTGAACTGAACTGAGGGCAATATAGAAATTATAAAAGCAACACACACATATACCTACTTTGAAAGATGTCCATTTTCATAGAAAGAAAGCATATCTAGCCTAATACTGAAAGGATGATATTGACTTAAATATGAACTCAAATTTACCAGGACTTAATAAAGCACATCTACCTTAGCATGGTCAGGAACAACCTAAAGTCCTGAGTTCCTAGTCTGTTTGTGTGTTTGCTTTGTGTGTGTGTGTGTGTAGGTGTGTCTGTATGTACTGCTGAAAATTTACATCAACAGAATAGATTGAGAGGAGGAAAGTGAGCAATTCTTTTATTTTAGTTTTCCTTTAGCCACAGACTTTATTATTTGAATATTTGCAACTACTATTCTATACACAAATTTCAATTTCTTACAAAACTATATATCCCATATTGTTAGATCACATCAGTCTCCATTTTATGCCACACTTCCATCAAGAAGTATTTCACCATGTACCTGATTGTGTGCTTTTGGACAGTAGCCTGCCAGGCTCCTTTGTCCATGAGATTTCCCAGGCAAGAATACTGGAGTGGGTTACCATTTCCTTCTCCAGAGGAATTCTTTTAATATGTAAGCATGCACAGGCTCCTACATACAGAATACTTAAAACAATTAGTACCTTGTATTGAAATGCTGCTTGAAAATTGCACTAGCTTTTGCTGCAGTCCTGCTGTGTGGGGCTAGCCGACTGCCTGTGCCCTCCTAGCCTGTTCTATACGTTAAGAACTCGAAAAGAGGAAGAAGAATCACAGTGTGTAACTGGACAAACATCAAAGCCACATTTGCCTTGAGTTATTTTCCTTCCTGATTCTCTCATTCAGGTCGGGCAGCACACACGCTACACATAAAAGGGTAAAAGGCAATGTCAAGTGCTGTGTAATTGTTGAGCTCCTCAGTAGCTAAGGCCAAAATGTTGCGGCTAGAGTGACGTTTATGGGATGTGGGTTTTTAAATGCCTTTTTTAAAAAAAAAGATCTCTTACTTACTGAAACTAAAAACGGTCTTTTTTTTTTTTGCAATCTACATTTTAAAACATACAGAAAGGCAAAGATATCATAATTTCTGAAATGTTTACTTTGAATTATAATCTTATGCAAACATCAAAGACAGTATTAAAGTGACAAGAATCATAGATTCTTTTACCAGAGTCTCCCTCAAATCATCTGATCCAAGTCTCATGTTCTAAAGCAAGAAAAATATCCCTATTATAAATTTACCTCCAGAAATAAACTTTATCTTAATTACTTAGACTTTTCTATATGCTTAGAAGTAGTCTGACCAGCTATTTCTACCTTTGCATTGCAGGATTTTAATCAATCTCAAAAGTTTTATAAGTTATTTTATTTGTTGAGGTTTTTATTTTTTTTAACTATTGAAGAAACACTGCAAAACATAGGAAATCAAAATGAAGACACTAAGAACTATTGGTAGTCACATTCCAGAGTGAACTACTTTAACATGACATGAGTCCCTCACTTTCCTGCCGTTTTTTCCTCTATACAGATACATGTCGACTAAAATAGGACAGCTATATATTTCCTGTATGTCAACTTGCTACCTCTTCATCAATACATCATGGACATCTCTCTATGTCAGTAAATATAAATCCATATTGCTGTATGACTACATAATATTCTATCTGATGTATGTACTATAATTTAGTTTACCAAACGCTTACAGATACTTGAATTGTGTCTGTCTTACAGATGACTTTATGTGTTCATTCTTATATAAAATTTTGAACAACAGTTTATTTTCTTTTGATGAATTTCTAAAACCGGAATTTCTAGATCAAAGGGCTTTTGATACTTATTGCCAGATAATTTAAGAGAAATTGAACTAAGTTTTAGTCCTACTACTAGTTATGAGTTGCCCATTTATCTACTTGCTACTTGCTTGCACTAGATAAAATATTTGGATCCTTATAATTTATGGCAATATCATAGGCCAAAAGTAGCATTGTAACGTTTTAATTACCATTAAAAATGACCTTGAGCATTTTTGTGTTTAACCATTTGTATTTCACCACTAATGAATTATCATTTTAATTGATTATTCACTTTTTTGGAGATGTTTGTCTTTTTCTAAAATATTGATAATGGCTCTTTAGTGAGTGTATTAACCACTTTTCTATCTTATGTACTATAAATAATTCTCCTTCTTATTACTTGACTTTTAATATAGTGTATAGTTGCTTCTGTTTATGCTTTTATCTGTACAGTTTTACAGAGCTAAATTTTAAAATACATTGATCACGTTTTTCTACTGTAGCTTTTGGATTTTGTATCTCACTTAGAAACTCCAAGTTTGTTTTTAAACTGTAATCCCATGTTTTCACCAAAGGTCTTGTATAGTTTCATTTTTAACATTTAAATTTTTGATCTGGAAATTATTTTGCTGTAATGAAATTAATTTTTATTTTTCTATATGCTTAGCTAATTATCACAATACCTGATACTGAATAGTTCCTTTTTTCTACTGAGTAGGAATGTCACATTTACCATGCACTTAATTCCATACATACCTGTATTTATTTCTTGATTTTCTATTTTGTGCTTGATTTTCATATGTCCATACCAAATTGCCTTCATTTTTGTAGTTTTATATTTTGATATCGGGTATAATTAATCTCTGGGCTTCCCTGGTAGTACAGTGATAAATAATCCACCTGCCAGTGCAGGAAATGTGAGTTTGATCCCTGGGTCAAGAAAATCCCCTAGAGAAGGAAATAGCAATCCATTCCAGTTTTCTTGCCTGGAGAACCCCACTGACAGAAGAGCCTGGTGGGCTACAATCTATGGTGCCTCTAAGAGTCAGACATGACTTACCAACTAAACACACAAACACACACATACAACTAATCTCAGCTTAGTAGTCTTCCTTTTCAAAATTTTCTTGAATATTCTTGCATGTTTCCCTCTTTAAAAACATTCTCTTTTGTTAAAATTATATCTACTCACAGTTTATAAGGGCCTCCCTGGTGGCTCAGATGGTAAAGGATCTGCCTACAATCCAGGAGACCCGGTCCAATCCCTGGGTCAGGAAGGTCCCCCGGAGAAGGGAATGGCAACCCACTCCAGTATTCTTGCCTAAATTCCACTGACAGAGGAGCCTGATGGGCTACACTCCATGGTGTCGCCAAGAGTCAGACATGACTGAGTGACTAACACACACATGGTTTGAAAAGCCCAATAGTTCTAAAAGTTTTAAGAAAAATAGTAGTCTACTGTATAGCACAAGGAACTATGTTTAATCCCCTTGGATAAACCATAATGGGAAAACATATAAAAAGAATGTATATATGTATATAACTGAGTCACTTTGCTGTACAGCAGGAATTAACACAATGCTGTAAATTAATTATACTTCAATAAAAATGTTAGTTAATTAAAAAAAGAAAAGAAAAAGAGTAATCCCTTCCACCTTCCTCTAGTTGCTCCTCACCAGAACACAAGTATATTCACACTTTTACTTGACTATTTTGTTATTTATCTTCATGACTCTAAAAACACATTTGACTCTTCCTTCTTATGTATTGACTTCTCTCTATGGAGGACAATAATTATTTTTCTTCCCTAGCTGATCTCCACTACACACACACACACACACACACACACACACACCCTTCTCACCTCTCCATTCTCCCTATGGAGTTACATTATAATTTGGATAAGAGCAATAATTTGTGTTTGAATTGTTATACCTGAGTAAATTTCTTTTCAGAGATAAACCTTGGAATAAACAAATACTTATTTTGCTGGAAATTAACTATTATCTTTTTCCCCTTTAATTTTCTTTGTGAAAGTGAAGTCACTCAGTCGTGTCCGACTCTTTGCGACCCCGTGAACTGTAGCCTACCAGGCTCCTCCGTCCTTGGGATTCTCCAGGCAAGGATACTGGGGTGTGTAGCCATTTCCTTCTCTATGGGAACTTCCCGACCCAGGGATCGAACCCAGGTGTCCTGCATTGCGGGCAGATGCTTTAACCTCTGAGCCATCATGGAAGCCCAATTGTCTTTGTGGTAATCATTAATGCCAAACTCACAGCTAATTATCCTGAAGTCAGCCTGATGAAATTTGTAGGCTATCCATTTCATCTCTCTATAAAAGCCTTTCCCAGAGACTTCTGACCTATTGAGTTTGGACAAATTACACTGGACATTACTAACTCCTTTTGCCTGGAAAACTCCAAGGACAAAGGAACCTGGTGGGCTACAGTCCATGAGGTCACGAAGAGTCAGACACAACTGAGCGCATTCATACAAACTGCCGTCACCTAGGTTCTCTGCCTCTTGCCTGTTTTTAGTGGAGGACACCCTTTACAATAGTTTCCTCTGTTCATCAGAGAATACATGGGAAGGAAATTTTAAGAACGTTTACATCCAAAAGGTCTTTGTTTTACCCTCACACTTGACTTATATAGTGTGGTTTGGAATAGAATCCTAAATTGAAAATCATTCATCTTCAGAATATATGGGTAATTCGTCATCATTTCTAACTTTCAGTGTTGCTACAAGAAATTGAACAGTTTTTCTGATTCCTAATTGTTTGTAACTGCTTAGTTTACACATTTCTCTGAAGGACTGTAGGCTTTTCTCTTTGTCCCTGATAATTTGAGGTTTTAATAATTCCGAGGTGTGAGTCAGTTTCATTCACTGTCCTGTGACCTCAGCAGGTTCTTTCAATGCGCTAACTTGTTTTCATTGAATTATCTTACAGATGAGTTCCTTCCCATATGTGCCCTGTTCTCTCTCTCTGGGACTTATTATTTTGATATTGGACGTTTTAGGCTGATCCTCTAATTTTCTTATATTTTCTTCCATTTTTGTATTTTTGCTCTTCGCTCTAGAAAGTTCTTGAACATTTTCTCCAACACTTATGAGTTTTTATTTCTGCTATTATCCTTTTAGTTTCCAAGAGCTCTTCCTTAATCCTCCAAATGATCTCCCTTATTTGTATAGCACCCTAAGAATTACGCTGTTTCTTAAAGAGGTTTTCAACTGGTTCTTCTTATTATAAAACCCACACCTCTCTCCCTTTACTTCGATATATTTTCAAGGACTCTAGTTAATGAAACTTTGGAGGAGTGATGAAATAACTACTTCATATTACTGGTTCTTTCTGGTCTGCTATGTCAATTACCATTTGCTCATCTCCTTTAAATCTTCTAAGATTTGCTAGTAGTTCTGTATTTATTTTCAAAGCTATTTTAAAATTATGACAAGTGCTATTTGTTTATTATTTGTGCAGCAGTATATACTTTCCTCTAAAGCTGACTTATGATGTTTTTAAAGGAGAGTAAATGGAAAAAAATTCAATAGCAGTATGGATGGTTTGTAGCTTCTCTAGATTAAATATTAAATTTAGGATTCTTGCAGCCATAAAATAGAGGAAATTCAAAGTAGTATGATCAATAGTTATATGATTAGTTTTCCTTTCATTTTCTCCTTCAAATTAAGAAATATAGATACATCTCAGTGTTGAATCTGATTTTTTGTTTTCATCATAGTTTTTACGTTGCTAAATATCACTTTAATTTTCATTGTACAACTGTTTTCTTATACTTGATGCAAAATCTTTATAGCAAAACTGGATGCTTCTAAAACAAAGCCAGCTGTGTTTACTTGACTTTGTAATTTTTCGATAATAATTTGTAATGAGATTAGTGTAGCTACTTTTGGTACTAAATATTTGCCAAAGTGTTCATGATAATGTAGAGGAATATGACACATAATTACAATTTAATAACTACCTTAGTTTTTAGTACAACATGAATGGGGAATTGTTATGCATTTGATTACTTTCTAGGGGGTAGGCATGTGATAATTGGCAGCTTGGCTGAGAAAGTTATATCACATATAAGACTCATCTGCCTTGCACAGCTGTCAGACTCAGTCTTACTGGGAGGGATTAGACTGGGTGAGGATTGTGGCACTGAATGCCTGGAGCATCATTATCTAGTAATACATTCTATCTTTTCTACCACACTGCTTGTCTGTGTAATGCAGGTATCAGAGGATCATCGCTCATCACTTGAGCAACTGTCCAAAGTGCTTATCTTAAGACAAAGGTTTCTGGGAGATTCCTCACTTTTGAGAAAAATTTTTTTAGTATTCACATTTGTGATGCTTTTAAGAGAAACAGTTATTATTCATAATTGTTATTACTGTCATTTGAAACCTGAAAGGGAGAGAATAGAACTTTTATGCCAAAGAGTGATACAAAAAAGTAATGACTAGATTTGGACAGAACTAAAGGGCCTAGGTTGGGTTTTTGGTGGATCCTAATAAGGGACGAGGGAGAGTAGCTCAAAGATACAATTAATATATCTGAGGATTTATTTTTTGTAATTAAAAGTTTTAAAATATGTGTATAACAATAGACCACACTGATAAACTATCATAATAAAATTGACTTTATTTGATTGAATTGTTTGATTACATCTATATTTTGATAGTATTTTCAGTGATTTTAGAAGATTAAATAAACTAATACTGTGCCATGCTATGTTGCTCAGTTGTGTCCAACTCTTTGTGACCCCATAGACTGTAGCCCAGGCAAGAATACTTGAGTGGGTTGCTATGCCCTCCTCCAGAAGATCGTCCCAACCCAAAGATCAAAACTAGTCTCCAACACTGCAGGTGGATTCTTTACAACCTGAGCCACCAGGGAAGCTCAAACTAACATTGGTGATAGTAAAAAGAAAAACTCAGAAGAAATCTGATCATATTCATAAGGATAATATGGTTTTTTCTAGTCAAGTTAGTACCTTCCATATTTCTGACTTCTTCTTATTTAAGGAAATTATTTCTACTTAAGTGTCTAAACTCTTGTATTATTGAAGAACTTACAGTTAAGATATGTAAGGTTGCTATAGTTCAGATTCAAAAGTGCTGCTACTGATATACCAGTTAGAAAATGTTTGTAGTTATTATTTTTTAGTATTCATAAAAGATTACATATTTTCCCATCCATTTTACCCAGTCCTCTTGGAAACCAATAACATCTCTTTCTCCTTCTCCTTCTTTCTTCGTTTCCTCTTTCCATCCTGTCTCCTTACC
This sequence comes from Ovis canadensis, assembly GCF_042477335.2. Lineage (NCBI taxonomy): Eukaryota > Metazoa > Chordata > Mammalia > Artiodactyla > Bovidae > Ovis > Ovis canadensis. The sequence continues at coordinate 35,588,229 of NC_091250.1, read as the reverse complement.
TCCCTTCCTTAGTAGATTTGGTGCATATGAGTAGAAAGTGCAAGATAAACCATACTAAAGCAACTGTTTCTCAATAAAGGGGGCAAGAATGTATTGATACAACAGAGAAAAGACAGTGTCTTCAGCAAGTGGTGCTGGAAAAGTTGGATAGCCATATGTAAATCAATGAAGTTAAAACACACCCTCACACCACATCGGCTTCCCCAGTGGTTCAGTGGATAAAGCATCTGCCTACAGTGTGGGAAACCTGGGTTTGATCCCTTGGTTGGGAAGATCCCCTGGAGAAGGAAATGGCAACCTACTCCAGTACTCTTGCCTGGAAAATTCCATGGATGGAGGAGCCTGGTAGGCTACAGTCCATGGGGTCACGAAGAGTCAGATACAACTGAGCAACTTCACTTCTCATACCATACACAAAAATAAACTCAAAATGGTTTAAAGACTTAAGTATAAGACAAGACACCAGAAAACTCCCAGAAGAGAACATAGGCAAAACATTCTCTGATGTACACAGTACCAATGTTTTCTTAGGACAATCTCCCAAGGCAGTAGAAATAAAAGTAAAAATAAACAAATAGGATCTTATCAAACTTATAACCTTTGAAAACCAAAACCAGCAAAAGAAATCATAAACAAAATGAAAAGACAACTTATGGAACGGAAGAAAATATTCACAAATGATGGGACTGACAAGGGCTTAATTTCCAAGGTATACTAATAGCTCACACAACTCAACAACAACGTAAAAAAAACACACACACAACACACAAACCAATTTTTAAATATGGGCAGAAGATTTAAATAGACATTTCTCTAAAGAAGACATATAGATGGCCAGTAGACTCATGAAAAGATGCTCAACGTTACTAATTACTAGAGAAATACATATCAAAATGGAGGAGCTTGGTAGGCTGCAGTCCATGGGGTCGCTCAGAGTCAGACATGACTGAGCGACTTCACTTTCACTTTTCACTTTCATGCATTGGAGAAGGAAATGGCAACTCACTCCAGTGTTCTTGCCTGGAGAATCCCAGGGACAGGGGAGCCTGGTGGGCTGCTGTCTATGGGGTCACACAGAGTCAGACACAACTGAACTGACTTAGCAGTAGCAGTAGAGATACTCTCTCACACCAGTCAGAATGGCCATCATTAAAAAGTCTACAAATAGTAAATGGTGTAGAGAGTGTGGAGAAAAAGAAATCCTCTTACACTGTTGGTGGGGATGTAAATTGGTGCAGCCACTGTGAAAACAGTATGGAGATTCCTCAAAACACTAAAGATAGTGTTGCCATTGGATCTAGCAATCCCATTCCTGGGCAAATATCCAGACAAAACTATAATTTGAAAAGATACCTTCTCTCCAAAGATACATTCTCTCCCATGTTTATAACAGCACTATTTACAATAGGCAAGACATGGAAACAACCTAAATGTCCATCAACATATGAATGAAGAAGACACTGTATATACACACAATGAGTAATGGAATATCAATCAGCCATAAAAATGAAATAATGCCACTCGCAGCTACATGGATGAACCTAGAGATGATCATACTAAGTGGAGTAAGTCAGAAAGACAAGGACAAATACCATATGATATGCTTATATGTGTCTAAAAGATGACCCAAATGAACTTAACTATGATACAGAAACTGACTCACAGACTCATAGAAAACAGACTTCTTGTCAACGGGGCGCAGAGTATAGGGAAGGGAAAGACTGAGAGTTTGGGGTTGCTGCTGCTGCTAAGTCACTTCAGTCGTGTCCGACTCTGTAAGACCCCATAGACAGCAGCCCACCAGGCTCTGCCGACCCTGGGATTCTCTAAGCAAGAACACTGGAGTGGGTTGCCATGTCCTTCTCCAATGCATCAAAGTGAAAAGTGAAAGTGAAGTCACTGAGTCGTGTCCAACTCTCAGTGACCCCATGGACTGCAGCCTACCAGGCTCCTCCGTCCATGGGAGTTTCCAGGCAAGAGTATTGGAGTGGGGTGCCATTGCCTTAGCAGAGGCAAACTATTATATACAGGATGGATAAACAACAAGGTCCTACTGTGTAACACCAGAACTCTATTCAATGTCCTCTGATAAACTACAATGGAAAAGAATATGAAAAAGAATATATATGTATAACTGAGTCACTTTGTTGTACAATAAAAATTAACACAACACTGTCAATCAACTATACTTCAAGAAATTTTAATAAAAAGCAATTCTTTACTCCCTTGCAAGCCTTTAACATTTATTTTAGTTTTCCTTTAAAAAAATGTTGTCTTTTGGTTTGATTCAGTGTTTGTCTCTATGGCTACCAATTATTATCTCAACATGTAAATAAGACTCAGTCATTTATTCAGGACTACTGTGCAAGTTTTTTGGGGAAAAAATTTCAATGTAAAATAACAGTACATTATAGAAAATGTAAGTAATCTATCACTTCAAGCTACAAATATTCATTGAGAGAATATTATATGTCATATTGGACATATAATGGTGACAGATAAATTGAGTACAAACTGGTCAATAGAGAAAAAAAGACAATTCCAGATGGTGCTAAGTGCTATAATGAAAATAAAATGAGCACATGTGATAGAGTGATTGGTGTGTGTTTGTGCACCATACTTGCACTTACATGTGATAAATTTCCTTAGTTTCTGATTAATCAAATGAAGAGTTCAAATAGATGATCTCTGGGGTATCTTCATTTCTTTTCTAGTGATGTAACTTTTCTAATTTTGTTCCAAGTTTTCAGATCCATTTCGCCATTTCAATTATGTAGTCTGTTGTCCACCCATAAAGTACTTGAAAAATAATTGAAGAATGAAACATTCACCCATCGTAATTTGAAAGCCATGTCTGTCTGTATTCTCTGTCTTCTAAATAAAAATCTAAAGGAAAACCAATGACTATATCTTTCCATCAGAAGGAACTCAAAACACAATTTTCATCCATGTTCCTCTTACAGTGTCTCTCTTTTTGCCTCTTTGCAGAAAGAGGCTTTTAAAAACCACTGATTTCTGGCTGAAAAAAATATGAATACAGTGGGTTGGACAATGGATGTCCAGTGGACAATGGCATGATCAAGTTTGTAGCTTTTTCTTTTCCTGTAAACTTCTTGGCTAGTGGGAATGGCTCTAGGCTCATCTCAGAAGCTCTGAAGGGGAGAGCCAGGGGTGAGTGCTCACTTTTGTGTAGCCATTTGAAGATCTGTGGGCTAAGAAGAAATCCACATGAAAAGGCATTGTGTACTAGTAATGATCAGTGATAGTGATGGCATTAATATATCTAGAGAAGTATTGCATTTATTTGGAGAAGGAAATGGCAACCCACTCTGGTATTCTTGCCTGGAGAATCCCAGGGACAGAGGAGCCTGGTGGGCTGCCGTCTATGGGGTCGCACAGAGTTGGACACGACTGAAGCGACATAGCAGCAGCAGCATTGCATTTATTATAAATCTCTTTTGGGGTCTGTGGTAGAACCTCTGAAACACTGTAAGTTCAACTTCTCAATTTGGTAGAAGAAAGAACACAAACTTCGTGTTTAGATTTTTAAATGATGACTTTCTTCTCCTCACTTAATAATATCAAAAATAGCATCAAGAAAATGCATTTTTCTTCATTGTCATGGAAAAGTACAGTCTAAAATTGTTTCCCATTATTATTATAAAGCCTGTTATTTAAGTGGAACATAGTTGGAAATCATGCTTTCGGTCCTTTTAGGTAGACAAATATACTTGTTTTCTTTTAAATTTTGTTTAGAAGTAGACTCTTTCAGCCTTGCTTCTTTCTGTCACCTATTGCTCTTGCTTCATTTAGAAACTGAACATAGCCAAATCAAAGAAAAGGGTGAAAATCATCTTCAGGATTAATCATTAAAAAAAATCACAAAAATAAAAAGGCGTTAAGAAGACAAATGTTTGTGAAACTGATATGATGTATCTTTATTGCAGAGGCAAACCAAACTTACTGGACATGGGCTCTTTGATGATCAAGCCGATTCAGCGAGTGATGAAGTACCCTCTATTACTGTGTGAACTCCGGAATTCCACCCCTTCCTCTCACCCAGACTTCCAAGCACTGGAAGATGCCTATGCTGCAGTGAAACACATTAATGTAAACATTAATGAACTTAAAAGACGAAAAGATTTAGGTAAGAGGAGATATGATGAAGTGGGAGTTTGGGGTTGGAATCTTCTGTTTATGTTTTGGAGGATCAGAGTGTCTCAGCAGTTACAGCAGGTGCCGTGATAATGATCATTTGTGATCTAGAGACAGAGGCCAGGGAGGAGAGGATGGCTTTTGCCTTTCTAGCTAGGTTCAGAAGAAGATCACGAGACACAAACATTGACAACTTTTCATCGAACAGCCCTACACTCAACCTCTTTTGACCTCCACATGCCTGTTGACATATTACGGGCTGAAGAAACCCATAGCATATGATCCTCCTGTTCTTGGTGTTCAATATACATGGCAGGAGGAATGGCCAGGTGGTTGGGAGCAGTGAATAGCTAGAGCTGAAAAGCGGTGGTGAGAAAGGTGGATACAGGTAAGATGACCTGGCTAAACCAACAGGCTTATTTGGTTCTGGAACACAAAGAATGGGTATTTTGGGCAATAATTGCTCCATGAAAGGAGCAAGTATATTTCTTTCTCAGATTAACAAATTATTGTTAACTATTCATTAACTAAGAGGTCAAGTGTTAGTCACTCAGTTGTATCCAACTTTTTGCGACAACATGAACTATAGCCTGCCAGGCTCCTCTGTCCATGGGATGTCCCAGGCAAAAATACTGGAGCAGGTTGCCATTTCCTACTCCAGGGGATCTTCCCAACCCAGGGATTGAATATGGGTCTCCCACACTGCAGGTAGATTCTTGACCATCTGAGCCACCAGGAAAGCCCAGCTAAGAAGTAAGATTCACCTCTCAAGGAGAATGTAGATTTTAAAACAGGAAGCACAATTAGATGGTTTCTATCTTCTCAGGGTTAGCAGTGCATTGGGGTAGAGCCTGGGTCCTCTTTCAGTGTGATTTGTGTCCATAAATTCTTAATTGGCTTTGTAGTTCTAACTTTAAATCTCAGTTCAACATTTAGAGCAATGGTAGAACTGTGGAGCTAATTGATCCAACCACTGTGTTTATTTTCATTGCCTTTATTTTCTAATTTTTATTTTAAAAATTGTATATATTTGTATTGATAAATTGTAACTATAAAGAAGAGCATAGAGTAAAAAGGGAAAGTTACAGAACAAAAGACGCCATAAAAAAATAGCTCATAGACAAAGGATTACTATCTAGAATATATAATTATTGATACTAAATAAATAATAAAAACATTCTAATACAAAAAAGGTTAATAATAAAAATGAGCAACTCACAGAAAAAAGCAATACATTTTTAAATGCTAAGATCCACTAGTAATCAGAGAAATGCAAATTAAAAACATAATGACAAGTGTTTCCAGCCCATCGGATTGGCAATAAGATTTTTAGTGAATAATGTTAAGTGCTGAATATTAGTTTGCAGGTAAGAACATAAATCCTAAAGGAAATCAGTCCTGAATATTCATTGGAAGGACTGATACTGAAGCTGAAACTCCAATACTTTGGCCACCTGGTGCAAAAAGCTGACTCCTTTGAAAAGACTCTGATGCTGGGAAAGATTGAAGGAAGGAGGAGATAGGGAAGACAGAGGATGAGATGGTTGGATGGCATCACCGACTCAATGGACCTGTGTTTGAGTAAGCTCCAGGAGTTGGTGATGGACAGAGAAGCCTGGTGTGCTCCAGTCCGTGGGGATGCAGAGTCAGACATGACTGAGCAACTGAACTGAACTGAACAGAAGGATGTAAATTGGAATCACCACTTTGGAGAACAATTTGACAATACTTATTAAGTTGAAAATGCACACACCCAAGACACAGGAAATCAGTTTCTAGATATTTGAGAAACCAGCTCACATGCTCATGGAGAGGTGTACAAGTAACTAGCATTGTTCTCGGAGAAGGCAATGGCACTCCACTCCAGCACTCTTGCCTGGAAAATCCCATGGATGGAGGAGCCTGGTGGGCTGCAGTCCATGGGGTCGCAAAGAGTCGGACACGACTGAGCGACTTCACTTTCGCTTTTTGCTTTCATGCATTGGAGAAGGAAATGGCAACCCACTCCAGTATTCTTGCCTGGAGAATCCGAGGGACGGGGGAGCCTGGTGGGCTGCCGTCTATGGGGTCGCACAGAGTCGGACACGACTGAAGCGACTTAGCAGCAGCAGCATTGTTCGTAATAGCAAAAGGAAAAAAAAAGAAAGAAACAAGCACACAAAGAAAATGGAGAGTGACTTCCATATTAATTCAGATAGACAAACTGTGTATTATAAACTATGATACCATAAGAGCATAAAATTAAAGTACATGTATCAGTTGGATAAATCTTGAAAACACAATGTTGAGTTTTTTTAAAAAGTAAACTAGCAAGTGACAGAAGAATGAATGCAATATGGTACCATTATTAGAAAGATTAAAAATATTCAAAATAATACTATACGGTATATGACTACATACCTGTGAAGTAAAGGCATGAAAATAGGTACAGATATAATAAAGCCCATAATTGAGTATCACCATTTCCTTTAGGGATCAAAGATGGGGATCAGAGAAGCTTCAACTATTATGTGATTTTTTTTAAATAAAAAGATTGGAAACAAGGCAAAATGTGAAGGTTTGATAAAGCTGGGAGATGGACAATAGCTGTTGTATTAAATTAACTTTGCTGTTTGCTTAATCTTCAAATTTCAAAGTTTTAATGAGGAAAAATTTTCTACTCCCATGGTTCCGGTTTGCATAGCTAACATTTTAGTAAGTTTTCTTCAGAATTTTGATGTCTTTTTTTTTTTCTATTTTCTTTCATCTCTCTCTGCTCCTTCTTCCCTTCCTTCTGCAACACGTATGACACTACTGTTTTCTGGGTCTCTCAAAACACTTAGTTGTATATCATGAACATTTTTCAAGTTAATATGGTTTTCTTTTAAATGGCTCCATAGTTCAGTTCAGTTAAGTTCAGTTCAGTCGCTCAGTCATGTTCGACTCTTTGCGACCCCATGAATCGCAGCACGTCAGGCCTCCCTGTCCATCACCATCTCCCGGAGTTCACTCAGATTCACGTCCCTCGAGTCAGTGATGCCATCCAGCCATCTCATCCTCGGTTGTCCCCTTCTCCTCCTGACCCCAATCCCTCCCAGCATCAGAGTCTTTTCCAATGAGTCAACTCTTCACATGAGGTGGCCAAAGTACTGGATCTTCAGCTTTAGCATCATTCCTTCCAAAGAAATCCCAGGGTTGATCTCCTTCAGAATGGACTGGTTGGATCTCCTTGCAGTCCAAGGGACTCTCAGGAGTCTTCTCCAACACCACAGTTCAAAAGCATCAATTCTTCGACACTCAGCCTTCTTCACAGTCCAACTTTCACATCCATACATGACCACAGGAAAAACCATAGCCTTGACTAGACGGACCTTAGTCGGCAAAGTAATGTCTCTGCTCCATAGTAGTCCATTTTAAAATGTGTCATAATTTATTAAACTAAACCTCTGTGGATATACTTTTAGATTGTTTCCAACATTCTGCTGTTAGGAAAAATGCTGTAGCAAATAAAACTTTGTAGGCTTGATTATGGGAAGTATATTTCTCTACATGGACTTCCTGGTCATAGACTATACTATTTTTATATTTAAGGGTCTGCCAAATTATTCTCTACAAAAACTATATTGATTTACTCTTCATCAACAGTGTATTAGAATGCCAGTCTCACCACATCCTTACCAAAGCTGAAGGTTGGGGATAGTCAACATTTTGAACAATATGAGAGGGAAAATAATTTTAAAGATAAAAAGGTATAGCTCAGAGGGCTGGCTCAACTTACCTTAAATCTCTCAGCTAGTGGAGACAATTTTAGGATGGATATGAGGTCTCATGTTGGCTGCAGCTGTCTTTCCATTAGTTAGGTCTTGATGCTTCATTCTGGAGATCCCAAATAACAAGTGTATTGTCCAAGAAGAGAGAAAAGAGCCTATTTTTTCCCCCAGTATCAGGAATTTCCCTAATGTGGGAAGTAATTGCAGTCGGGCTTTGAAGAGCTCAAGTCCTAGGATGGTTTCTGAAGGTTAGTGGGGTAGGCAGCTGGAGCTGTGATGGGGCAGAGCGACTGGGGCATGAGCCAAAATTCAGAGTTTTATCTCAAATATAAATATTATTCTTAAATACTTTGGATGAAACCCACACTTTCTGTACCACATGTGTTCAGATATGTTATTGCCGCCTTCCATTTCAGTTCTGAAATACAAGAAGAATGATGAGGAAGAATCACTTAAAGATAAATTGTCTAAACTAAATATTCATTCAATTAGCAAGAAATCAAAAAGAGTGACAAATCATCTAAAGATTCTGACCAGAGGAGAATCACAGGTAATTTTTCTTCTTGGGTCGCATGCCTTTCCCTGGGGAACACGACTGCTGATACTTTTGTGAGATTTAATTTTATTGTTATCAGAGCTGTTTCTAGAACACACTGACAATCAAGGGAACTGGCCAGTGGTGTTCCTTTCCTTCTCTCTCTCCCCCTCCCTCCCTCTCCCTCCCTCCCTCTTGTGGGATACTGCATTGGGTGGTGGTGGTGTGGGGGGTAGTTTTGACTCTATTTTAGCTGTGGTGCTTCCATGCATGGAGAGGATAAAGGAGAGATAAGGACAGGACAGGGATCAACAAAGGATGCCCCAGGAGCCCTGACACCATCAATTAGCACATGAAAGAAAGTCGTGTCCAACTCTTTGCAGCCCCATGGACTGTGGCCTGTTAGGCTCCTTCATCCATGGGATTTTACAGACATGAATACTAGAATGAATTGCCATTTCCTTCTCCAGGGGATCTTCCCAACCCAGGGATCGAACCCAGGTCTCCTGCATTGCAGGCAGACTCTTCACCATCTGAGCCACCAGGGAATCCCAATTAGCACTTAATCTCACCCAAGGCAAGGCCCTCCTTTCATCTCTGTCTCCTCTCTGCTTTTTAAAAATCTCATTTCTTTTAGTACCCTTGGTGTTCATCTTATATTTATTTCACCTACAGTGTTTAGAGGCCTATCTTAGTGTGATTTTTCCTACCTGTTATCCCTTTCCTCTTCCCCTACCCTCAGGTGACATTATATCCCTGGGTAACTCTTTGGTGTCATCCTGAACACTTTTATCTCAATCCCTAATAAACAATTAATGGATTAGCAAAGCCTCTCAAGCTTTAATGTGCATGAGAATGACCTGAGGAACTTACCAAAATATAAATTCCTGGGTTCCACTTGGTTCAAACCTGCAACCTCAAAGTTTGTATTTTTATAAAGACTCCAGATACTTTTCAGCTAATCGATCTGGAAATTGAAAATCACAAGATAGAAAGGTCAAGGCCCAGAAGTGGTAATACAGTGGGCCTCTAACCAAAAGTAGGCAGAACCGTTCTTAAGATACTAGATAGTACTTCCCGACCCCCCTTTTCCTGTGCCTCATTGCATTCTCATTATGTTAGCATCCTAAAAAAAGTTTTGACTTTGAACTAGAGGCAACTGGTTCAGCTCTGACTCTTCTTATCTACCTCACTGTTTGGCTGCTGTGGTCTTTTTTCTTTTCATTAAGTCTTTGCAGCTTTCAGACCACTAAACTAGAAGTGGCCTTTTCTCTTCTGAATGCCTGACACTTACTCAGTGTATCTCAGCCTTGGCAATGTTAGTATTCGCAGGAGTCGGCACAGAAATTAAGAGCAAAGTTTCTGAAGTCATTCAGACCTGGATTTGAACCTCACTTATACCGCTTAATAAATATTTGTCTTCAGGTGCATAAATTCAATGTAACCATCCGTAAATTATAGTAGGGGATTATAGTAGGACCTAATACAGGAAGTGGTTGTGAGGATTCAATTGTTGGGGGAGTGTGTAATGTCCTTCTTTCTGTCTTGCCGCAGCAAAGATTTGAAATGGTGGACCAGTGTTACAGCTCAGTTACAGCTCAGAGTTTTATTTGGCTAACAAAGGATAGTACACCCTCAAGGCATGAGGGCAGGCTGACCCCAAAGGAGAGGCGTCTATCCATCTTGTCTTCCTCTTTTTATGTTTGTCTACTCCACCCCTTGAGCCTGCCCTATGCAAACTGGGCTGGCCGAGAAAGAGGCCTGTTTGTTTCACCAGAGGTTCTCACGCCTGTCCTCAGATTTTCTTTTGTTCCATTTTTGCAGGGTTTCCTCTCCTTGTCTTTTAGCCACTGCCATTTTGGACTCCTTTTTCCTATTCTAACTACCTAACACAATGAAATGATACATATTTTTAAAAGTACTCAACATAATGTGTAAGCATTCAATATATTGGCTATCATCATCACTATCTTATTTTGTATATAAAATACTGTTATTTGCCTTTTAACCTGTAGACTTCTTACTCCCTTGCGGATAAAACTTCTTTATGCATAATGTACTAATCATATCTCATACTTCCTGTGTTTTATGATGTTTTGCCATCTTAAAAAAGCTTGCAGGCCAAAGAAAATGCCACTGATAGGGCTAACCCACTCTTACATAGTGCAAAGAACTCAGCTGGAATTGCTTCTTTCATTTGCAGACCAACCAATCCTGGGTCTAGAGCCACAACCACCTCCTTATCTAAATCTCACAGGTGATGCCAATATTTCTCTGCCCTAGATCATTCCAAGGCCAGGTACCAGGCAACCAGAACCACTCCTATAGCCCAAAGCCTGCTGGAATTATTTTAACTGGCTAGTCCTAAACATTTTACTCTGCCCCCAGCTCTTTCTCTGTGGTTTCTCACAGAAACTCCAATAAAGACTCTAGGCTTGACTTTTCCCTTGCTCCTTCCTGCCAAATGACCCAATCTCACTGATTCCACTGTGATCCTGCACGACATACAGTGACCACTTTTCTAGAACCTGTGAGTATAATAAACCTCCAAGCTTCATTCTCTTTTCCTCCTGTGGCTGCACTGTCCATTCCCTACCATACCCAATATGGATATTCTTACATATGGCTTATACCATCCTGCACTTACTTCTTGCTTTTCTTCCATTGCATAGAGGAGATAATTCCAGGCCTCCCTCTCTTCAATGTGGAACTATAACATGGGAAGCCTGGGACATTTATGGTGTATGGTCATCGATCGGGAAAAGGAAAATCTAGATGTTTCAACTAAAGACAATAGTAACAGAATTGAACTGGGAATTCTTTTGAAGAAGAGACTGTAGCCTCCATGAGCATGTGTAAATGTAATGTAAACAATTCTTCCCTACTCTTTAGGATGTTGCTTCTGACCCAAGACAATACTATTGAGAAACAATATCCAGGCCTTAATCCTGGGCAGGCTCTTGTAGAAGCTGTTCCAGTCTTTAATGCATTTGCCATCAACTTCTGATATTTTCCAATTGCAAACTGAAAGTGAATTGTAGTTAAAGTAGCCTGAAGGGATATTAATTAGATTTTTTCCCATTAATCTTTTGAGAGGATGTCCTGTCAGCAATGAAGCATTTCACTGTTAATCAGAAAATCAGCTGCATATGCTGGACTGTAGAAAAGATAAATCTCAAATCAGTCAATTTTGCACTTGTCAGCAGCTCAAATGAAATATTTGTTGGAGCTAGGGTATAAAACTGTTACCCAAGAGGAAGATTCTATTCCATTCATCACACATATATTGAACTCCTTTGTACCCAACACTGTTAGAGATTGCAAATGCAAAAAGTTCTAAATTCAGACAGTTTGGGTTGGAATTCTAGTCCTATTAACATGGGTAAGTTTCTTTAACTTCTTATATTAGGTCACAGAGAGATTCCAAAACATAGCATCTTAAGTCAGAGAGTCATTTATTTCTCTCTCTTATAATCGTCCAGATGGGCTGTGCTGCACAAGATCCTCCAGGATCCCAGTTCCCAGTTTTATGCTGTGTTTTTCCCTAAACATATTGTCTTTATCTGCCTCATTAAAGCTGGGTCACTGCCATGTCTTCAGTCAAAGTCCCAAGGACAATGTTGTAAGCCAAGATTCAGAAATGAAATGTATCACTTCCACTCACATCCTATTTGCCCAAATTTGCCATGTAACCCAGTTACTGGGGCAGAACCAGCTGCAAGGGAGTCTGGGAAGGGCTGTCTCTACCAGGGCAGCTGTGTGTCCATCTTAAACTAAAAGTGCAGGCTCTATTGGTAGAAGGTCAACATGGGGAATGTTCAAAATGCCTGCCACACCTCTGGAACTTCTTTTTCTTTATCTCTAAAATGAGGGTTATCATAGTATCTACTTCATAGGGTTGTGTAAGACTTAAATGAGAAAACAGAGACAGGTTTTAGCATACGTGTCTAAAACAGATTTGAAAGTGAAGTGAAAGTGTCAGTCACTCAGTCACTTTCTAACCCTAGGGACCATAGCCCACCAGGCTCCTCAGTCCATGGATTCTCCAGGCAAGAATACCAGAATGGGTTGCCATTTCCTTCTCCAAGGGATCTTCCCAACCCAAGGATTGAACCCAGGTCTCCCACACTGCAGGCAGGCTCTTTACTGTCTGAAAACGTAGTTAGTGTTTAGTAAATGTTACTGGTTATTATTATTAAGAAAAAATACTTCCTTTCCAATGCTTGCAATCCACCAATGGAGAGAATTGCCTAAATCATTAACTAGTGAGGGCACATAGGATGGCACAATTAATTTTCGGGAGTGGAAAGAACAGGAATCAGAGGACGGAGTTGTAGCAGGGGTGATAGCTGAGCAAGTCCTTAAAAAAAATAAACAGGAATTTGCAGAGAAGAAAAGGGACAGCAGCATATTCCAGCAAAATAGCACAGCATAAGAAGGCTTGGAAATAGGAAGTGGAACCGGGCAATATTTTTCATGTCATGATCCTTGAAACTCTTATTTTAGCATCATCTGGGTGCCAGCCAGGACACACAGAGTAAAGTAGTTGGTCCTTGAAAACTACATTTCAAAGAAATCTGTCCAAGCATTATGCTTCAAACTGGCTCAGAGCATAGAGCTCCTAGAGCAGAGGGTGATGAATTTTGTGCGGATTACAAAGAATGAGGCTGCCTATTTGATGAAAAGCTTTGCAGATAAACAATTTTAAAGGACTTAAAAATATTAAAATAAAATGTCACCATTTTCTATGCATTCAGTTCTAAGGTCAACCATGTAAACTAATGGATGTAAGAACTGAGAATAACTTCAGTTATTAGCCAGTACCAAACTGATTATACATACCATATTCCATAAAACAGGTGTGTGTTCACACAGATTTTGCTGATACAAAGCTGGTTCTGATCCTTTTCTGTATAATTTTGAATGTCAAGAAATATTTCTCATCATTAACAGAATAATGTCTTCTTAGAAACCGCCAGAAGCACATAAAAAGCATATTTTTCTGAATGCTAACAGGTATACATGTAAGATACCAATGACAACAAAAAACCGAACACATGTGACCACAATCTTAACTCTGCAGAGTTTTCCTACCAGAACTGTTTTCATTAAGATTATTCATCATCTTAAAATTTGAGTTGATAATGAATTATCATATTTCTTTAGCCAAGACCCTAAGAATATTTTCTGAGTAACCACTGGGAAATAAATTGGGATAAATCATATCAGCAAAATGATAAATTCTACTCAATAGCTCAAATTTTTATTTTAATTTTTCATTTTATTGATTATTTTATAGACCTAAAAATGCAGTGTAATTTAGAAGAACACATATAATACATGCCATTATATGCCACTCGAGAGGGAAGTTTTACATCCCACAGCTATTGTGACTAGGTGAAGCAATGTGAAAAGCACCACACAGCTTTGCTGCACTAATTGAACATCAGTTGTATCGTGTGCTGGATAAAGAAAGGACTGTGTTAAGACAGTCAGTCAGCATCGTATGAAAAGTTTTCTTCTAAACAAGGAGTTTTCTTGTAACATGCTGGGCCAATATGGTTTGTGGTTTTCTTAAAAAAGAAAAAAACAGATTCCTTTGAATTATAAAAATAAATAATTTCATCTATATTTTAGGTGAGAGACAATACATTTAACAGAGAAGAAAAGCTATTTCGATCTTTAGAAAAGACTGTGAGGCACTGTGTGAAGAACATTTCATTCTGTCTCCAACACATACAGGTGGGTGAGACACCACTGTTTTTCAATGTTTCTCTACAAGAAGGTCCTGATGTCTCTGGTTTTAATAAGGAGTAGATGTGACTGTTCATTCATTTATATGATGACACCTATTGTACCAAATTTGGGAGGCTCCCAGGTGCTGGTGAAGGAAGCAAATACAAAGACTTGGGTTTTGCTCTCTGTCCCCTTCCTCTTCCATCCTTCCCCTAATCTAAGTCATCATACAGTGGGGCAAGCATGGTTCACATGCTTGCCACATGGGGCTGGACCATTAGCATAGTTTCTTTATAATATGCTAAATGGCAGACAAGGTAGAAACGTTATTTGTTTGATTATACCAACATATGTCTTTCCTGGCCCTAAAACACATATTTGCAAATTTAAGATTAGGACTGAGAGAAAAAAGAAAACCAAGAGGGGGAAAAATAAAACTAGAGAAATTAAAAAGTAAAAAGTGCATAATCTAAAGGCCATAAGCTCAGTTCAGCTCAGTCTCTCAATTGTGTCTGGACTCTGCAACCCCATGGACTGCAACACACCAGGCCTCCTTGTTAATTGTCAACTCCTGGAACCTGCCCAAACCTACATCCATCAAGCTGGTGATGGCATCCAACCATCTCATCCTCTGTCATCCCCTTCTCCTCCTGCCTTCAATCATTCCCAGCATCAGGGTCTTTTCTAATGAGTCAGTTCTTCTCATTAGGCAGCCAAAGTATTAGAGCTTTAGCATCAGTCCTTCTAATGAATATTCAGGGTTGATTTCCTTTAGGATTGACTGGTTTGATCTCCTTGCTGTCCAAGGGACTCTCAAGAGTCTTCTCCAAAACCACAGTTCAAAAGCATCAATTCTTTGGCACTCAGCTTTCTTTATGGTCCAGTTCTCACATCCATTTGTGACTACTGGAAAAACCACAGCTTTGACTAGATGGACCTTCGTTGGCAAAGTAATGTCTCTGCTTTTTAATATGCTGTCTAGGTTGGTCAAAGCTTTTCTTTCAATGAGCAAATGTCTTTTAATTTCATGGCTGCAGTCACTATCTTCAGTGATTTTGGAGCTCAAGAAAAGAAAGTCTCACTGTTTCCATTGTTTCCCCATCTATTTGCCATGAATTGATGGGACCAGGTGCCATGATCATAAAAACCACAAAAACCCACATGTGCATCTCAAATTAAGCTGTAGGCTACCTCCCAGTCAACCCCAAAATGGAGATATGATCACGCAATTTTAAGACAAACCAAATACCTCTATTTATTTTATAACTGGTAGTTTGTAACACCCCCTTTACAGTTCTGATCCTTCTCCAGGGGATCTTTCCCACCCAGGGATCAAACTCATATCTATTGCCCTGGCAGGTGGATTCTTTACCGCTGAGCCACTTAGGAAGTCCTAGTTAATAAATGGTCCCTTCCTATTTTCTAGTTTTTCTCTTGGATATGTTTTGGAAGATGTTTGCATGCTTTAATAGACAATCATACCAACAGAAGATTAAGCTGACAGGCACAGTGATTTGGAGACAAGGTTCTATGTTACATAACCAACAAGCCATATTCTTTTTTTTTTAATTAACTGGTGCAAAACCTGATTTTGCAGTCAGATTTGCTAATCTCTTCCTAAAGCCCTGACTTCTATGAAAGGAAAATCAAACCATAGTTATAACATCCAGAGGGCAGTGGAAACCCTGTGCCTGATACACTTTTCAAGGAGTCAGTGCCTCCTGGGAACATCTACAGAAAAGTCTTATATTTCCACTAACTGATTCAACAAAAGTGTGATCATCTTCTCTTTAAAGAGAAGATTAAATTCATCAAGGAAAACTGATGACATAAATCAAAGAGGAGTGATTTTTAAAATACGAGATCTGTAAGAATTGAATGATTAAAAATAGCCAATGAGGGAACTGAAGATGGACTCTACTTAATAAAAAAAGGTGTCATACCAACGGAGCAATATGAGAAACTGACAAAGGGAAAAGTAAGGATATAGGTCATAACAAGTAACCTGACTGTGCAAAGGGTTTACAGAATTTTTCCTTCCCTTTGTCTTTTTCTCTTGGTGGTAACAGTTATATTGATGAAGTGCACATTTGGGATGCACTTCCTTGTACTCACTTCAGAACTTAGCACTTTTGGTAACTTTGTTCTTGGCTTCCAGGATGCTATGCCTTTAGCTCTGCAGAGCATGATGGAGCTCCAGGAGATTTCACACAACAAAGATGAGGAGGAGAGCAGCTATTCAGAGTCTCCAAGTAATGCCCCAAATCCCTCTGAAGACTTTGTAAGTTGTTTATATTCACAGGTGAATGCAAATGGAAATAGTAGGGTGAGAAGAAAAGCTGCTTTTCATTTACTTCTTTGGAACTAAAAATAAAGCGTGCAATAAAGCAAACACTAATGTCAAAATTAGTAGATTTAAACAGGAGTTTTTTTTAATCATTAAATATTTTGAAGTGGATTTGTGAGGCTTTTATTATAACCAAAATTTAAGAGGCCTCCAGACTGTGTTTGTAGGATATCCAGTGTCTGTGCAGCTTTTAAAATCAACATTTAGTTTAAGTCTGCAAATGGTATATTAGGCATTTATTAAGTTAGGAAGCTGTGATTTTCTTAGAGGAATCTCTGGAAATGCCTAGAGTTTTTACAGAAGGAGTGAAGATATTCCGTGAGGATGACTTTTATTAACATACTATACACTGGAATGTAAGAGAGTAATAGTCGCTCAGCTGTATCCAACTCTTTACGACCCCATGGACTGTAACCTGCCAGGCTTCTCTGTCCATGGAATTCTCCAGACCCGAATACTGGAGTGGGTAGCTGTTCTCTTCTCCAGGGGATCTTCCCAACCCAGGGATCGAACCCAGGTCTCCCATGTTGCAGGCAAATTCTTTACCATCAGAGTCACCAGGGAAGCCCAAGAATACTGGACTGGGTAGCCTATTCCTTCTCCAGGAGATCTTCCTGACTAGGAATCAACCAGGCATCTCCTGCATTGTAGGAGGATTCTTTACCAGCTGAGCTAACAGAGAAGCCAAGTAAGACCTTTCTAATCAGAAGGGGCTTTTGTTTAAGAGTCGTAGGTCTTCTGTTCTGTGGTAAAATACTTGTTTCCTAAGAATTATATAAAATATACAGAATTATAAAGCAAAAATTGGGAATCATTAAAAACATGCTTGAGGCAAGAAAGTATTTGGGCAACAAACTAGCCTGAGTAATATTTATTTTAATTTAGTATCTTGGGCTAGATAGGTATTATTATTTCATAATAATATTTCAAGTATTACATAAAAGATATAATAAACTCCTCCATCATCCCAAAGATCCTTGAAAATGACATTTTTTTTGTATTGGTATTATTGGCATTTGGGGTCAGATGAATCTTGATTGAGTGGCCCTTGGATTGAAGGATATTTAGCTTTCCTACCAGGCTCTGAACCCCAGTAAATGTCTGCCATCTCGTATTTTCAAATCCTGGGAAGTGATACAACACCCACTCCAACAGAAAAACACCCAGAGACATCTAGCTTTCCTGGCACTGGGTAATGGAAAGTCATGATTACATCTGAAACTAACATGGTAGATTAAATGGATGGGAGAGAGGAAGCGGGTGGGAGAGGCAAGGAGAAAGGAGAGGGTTTTTATAACACGTTAAATGGAAAAAATGTGCCTAGTTCTTTATATGTTTTCTGGACTTAATTACAGTGAGCACATTTTAGAAACGTCCTCATGGGTTTGCTCTCTGGTTTAATTCCAGCTCATTAAGGTGATAAATATTTATTGAACACCCTTTAAGACCGTAGTATATAGCTTCCCCATCATCAAGCATGCTCCAGAACCTGACAGAATGAAGAGATAAGGTGTCCTTCCCTACCTTGCATAAAACCACAGGGATGATAAATTAGGCTAAATTAGAAAGCTCAATATAAAAGTACCTTTGTATGAATAAAGTATATTAAACTCTTTTTAAAAAAATCAAATATTAAGCACTCACATCTATCTAAAGGCAGAGCAATTGTTTTTAATCTAACCATGAGAATATCTATCTACAGCTTTTGTATAGCACAAAATATTAGAATAAAATCTGATTCTTATTTGTTCCAATAGTAATTCCTATGTACAGATGAACTGGTTCATGTCTGTGGGTCACAGAACATATATAACTATATACTAAAATTGCAATTAGTGGAGTAGGAAATGGCAACCCACTCCAGTATTCTTCTCTGGAAAATTCCATGGACAGAGGGGCCTGGTAGGCTATAGTCCATGGGGTCACAAAGAGTCACACATGGCTGAGTGACTGAACATTGTAATTAGATTATTCATCCAGCTATGTCACAAACACAGTAATTCATCCCAGAACAGTAAACATATTCTTTGCTTAGTTGACAGACTCATTAAATAATCTGCAGGTATATATTGATTGTTTTATAAGCTAGATATCAAATTTAATCTGTGCTGGCTATTGCTGGTGCCAATATGAGATTGGTTTCCCTCCTCTTCTCCAGTTCCCATGAATTCAGACAAAGTTACCAGAGGTCATGAGTGCATGCTAAGTCGTTCAGTCATGTCTGACTCTTTGTAATCCTATGGACTATAGCCTTCCAGGCTCTCTGTCCATGGGATTCTCCAGGCAAGAATACTGGAGTGGGTTGCCATGTCCTTCTCCAGGGTATCTTCCCAACCCAGGGATCTAACCCAAGTCTCCTGCACTGGCAGGCAGGTTCTTTACCACTAGCACTACCTGGGAAGCCCTACCAGGGATCACATAAGTTATTTAATACAAACTGCTGCTCAGATGCTGATTCCCTAGAACATCTTTCAGGGTGCAAAAGAGAAATCTTTTTCCAAATTGCTATAGCCTAATCATGATACCCAAGCATATATAATAAAGGGAAATGTTGGGTAGTCAGCAAACATAGGAGACTTAGAACAGAGGGGAGGCAAGAGGAAACAAAAGAAATTAAATCTAGACTGCTCAGGTGCTGGCATGGAGCTAGACAGGGATTCAGTGTTCATTTTCAATGCCTCAGACCCACAAATATAACAATTTAGGACACAGGATCAGCATCAGCTTAATCCTGCAAGGTATTTAAAGAGGAAGCAATAACTATCTAGCCATTTCTGTAACAGAAACAAAATACCTGTAATAAGGGGGTACTCTCTGTATCAGTTCAGTCGCTCAGTCGTGTCCGACTCTTTGCTACCCCATGAATCACAGCACGCAAGGCCTCCCTGTCCATCACCAACTCCCGGAGTTCACTCAGATTCACGTCCATCGAGTTAGTGATGCCATCCAGCCATCTCATTCTCTGTCGTCCCCTTCTCCTCCTGACCCCAATCCCTCCCAGCATCAGAGTCTTTTCCAATAGGTCAACTCTTCACATGAGGTGGCCAAAGTACTGGAGTTTCAGTTTAGCATCATTCCTTCCAAAGAAATCCCAGGGCTGATCTCCTTCAGAATGGACTGGTTGGATCTCCTTGCAGTCCAAGGGACTCTCAAGAGTCTTCTCCAACACCACAGTTCAAAAGCATCAATTCTTCGACACTCAGCCTTCTTCACAGTCCAACTCTCACATCCATACATGACCACAGGAAAAACCATAGCCTTGACTAGACGGACTTTAGTCGGCAAAGTAATATCTCTGCTTTTGAATATGCTATCTAGGTTAGTCATAACTTTTCTTCCAAGGAGTAAGTGTCTTTTAATTTCATGGCTGCAGTCACCATCTGCAGTGATTTTGGAGCCCCCCAAAATAAAGTCTGACACTGTTTCCACTGTTTCCCCATCTATTTCCCATAAAGTGATGGGACCAGATGCCATGATCTTCATTTTCTGAGTGTTGAGCTTTAAGACAACTTTTTCACTCTCCACTTTCACTTTCATCAAGAGGCTTTTTAGTTCCTCTTCACTTTCTGCCATAAGGGTGGTGTCATTTGCATGTCTGAGGTTATTGTTATTTATCCCGGCAATCTTGATTCCAGCTTGTGTTTCTTCCAGTCCAGCATTTCTCATGATGTACTCTGCATAGAAGTTAAATAAGCAGGGTGACAATATACAGCCTTGATGTAGTCCTTTTCCTATTTGGAACCAGTCTGTTGTTCCATGTCCAGTTCTAACTGTTGCTTCCTGACCTGCATACAGGTTTCTCAGGAGGCAGGTCAGGTGGTCTGGTATTCCATTCTCTCTCAGAATTTTCCACAGTTTATTGTGATCCACACAGTCAAAGGCTTTGGCATAGTCAATAAAGCAGAAATAGATGTTTTTCTGGAACTCTCTTGCTTTTTTCCATGTTGCACTACCAAAATTAACCAGCAAGGTAGACAGGGAAGGGGTGGGGGTGTAGGTGTGGGAAGAACAGGACACAGCCTCTCCTAAGACCAACTGTCCTCCTTTTATTGCTAGCAAAGGAAGCGAATGATATGTGCATTATTAATAGTACAGGTTTGGTAGTCCAAGGTGGAGAGTACCTGCAATGCTATATTTGGGAGGAGCTCCACTTGGCTCTGAGATTAGAAAGAAGGGGAAGGGGAAAGTGTGGAGGGAGATGACCCCACTGACAAAGCCAATGGTTGTGGAGGGAAGGCGGGAGCATAGTTTGGGTGTGCAGGCTTCAACTTGTGTATTCTTCTTCCTGTTCACTCTTCAGTTCCAACCTTAGAGTCTAGAGTTGCTATTTTAGGTCCTTGAACAGGTTTAGCTAGACAAAAAAAAAAAAAAAAGTTAAAAAGAAACACAACATGATCCCTTGCTCTTCAAACTTGGCTAGGTACTTTCCTGCCTTCCTTTGTGCTCCAGCAAGGAGGAAGTAAGCTATTGATTACAGCCCCGGGCTTGGTATCTGGTGTTCCTCTCCGTGATGGCGTGGTTCTGCTCTTTTGGCAGGCAGCTCATTTGCAGAAGCTCGTCCTGACGCCCCTGTCAGCCCTGCTGTCCCTGTTCCCAGGGCCTCAGAAGCTAATCCAGAAACGCTATGACAAACTGCTGGACTATAACAGCTACTTGCAGCGGGCGGCGGCGGATGAGTCAGACTTGGCCAAAAGGGAATATGAGGCCCTCAATGCCCAGCTGGTGGAAGAGCTCCAGGTGTTCAATCTGGCCGCGCGGAAGATCCTCCTCAACTGTCTGTGCAGTTTCGTCACCCTGCTCAGGGACCTGATGACCGTGGCCCAGCGGGTTCACACCGCCACGGTGCCGGTAAGCACAGCTCCAGGATCTGTCAGAAACCACGCCGTGCAAAGCAGCCTACTCAGAGCGTGCTCGAGTGTAGTGTGCATGTGTGTGGCGTCCGTTTTAACTGAAGCCAGTCAGAGAGTGTTCTGCTCCTTATCCCTCTTCCCCACAGGAAGCTGAAAGCAAGCTTCCTGGTTTGGGTTTACTGTGACTTACTCACACGGAGTTCTTTTTGGAGATTCCTTTTCAAACACCGAACATCCTTCAGCTTGGCTCCCTTTGTTGGCAGAACCAATGTAGCTCCATCTGCCTGATGCGATCTTGAAGCTTATCAGTTTATATTTTGTATTATCTTCCTATTCAACAGTTTCTAAATGTTAACCATGACTAAGACATGGATCCAAAAATAAGGCCATCTCAGTGTAGTGACAGAAATAGGATAGCCGTCAAAGTCTTTGTTTTGCTTTTGTTTTCCTCTGAGGAATAGAAGCCTGATGTGTGTCTGTGTGAGAAATATGTGCATGTATATGAGCATATATCTAAAACAGGGCTTCTTGGTGGCTCAGCAGTAAAGAAGCCGCCTGCAGTGCAGATGTGGGTTCCACCCCTGGGTCAGGAAGATCTCCTGGAGGAGGAAATGGAGATCAATCCACGCCCGTATTCTTGTTGGGAAAATCCCATGGTCAGAGGAGGCTGGCGGGTTACAGTCCATGGGATCACAAAGCCTCGGACAGGACTGAAGCGGCTGAGCATGCATGCATATATAAAATGTAGATATTTTAATACATAAAATATATACCTATACCTATATATCTTAACTTTCCATTAGGGTATAATTTTATAATCATTTTCTGAAGAAGAAGAAGAAACATATTTACAGCCTAATTTCAACTTGAAAAAAATTAGCTTTGTTACCTGTCCTTTCAAGTATATTACTTATCTTTCAGCTGGTTAGATATTTAATGGACATTTGGAGAAAAATATGTTGTATAATCAACTTTTAACTTATCTTCTGAATTAAGTTGGATAAATAGGTGCTACATTTACTTGGCTCAAGAGAAAAACCTATATAAAAATGTATAAGCAGCCTCACACCCATTCTGACTCCAAGCCACCTCATCTCCTGCTCTTACCCCCATTGACACTAGTTTATTTTTATTGTGCCATTAAAAGTATAATACATGCAAATATATATTTTATTTCTCACCCAAACTATAGTACCCTTCTGCCGCTTGTGTTTAACATCCATGTCAGTACATAGCCTCATCATTTCTTTTACATCTTTATATGTCTACTACATGCTGCTACTGCTACTGCTAAGTCACTTCAGTTGTGTTCGACTCTGTGCAACCCCATAGACGGCAGCCCACCAGGCTCCCCCTTCCCTGGGATTCTCCAGGCAAGAACACTGGAGTGGGTTGCCATTTCCTTCTCCAATGCATGAAAGTGAAAAGTGAAAGTGAAGTAGCTCAGTCGTGTCCGACCCTTAGCAACCCCATGGACTGCAGCCTACCAGGCTCCTCCATCCATGGGACTATAACAGCTACTTGCAGATTGGGATTTTCCAGGCATGAGTACTGGAGTGGGGTGCCATTGCCTTCTCTGGTCTACTGCATAGTTGTACAATATTTTTTGGTAACAACTTTATTGAGATATAATTCACATACTATACACTCCACCTGTTTAAAATATAACAATTCAATGATTTTTGTAGATTCACAAGAATTGTGCAGCCATCACCACAATTTTAGAAAATGGTCAACACTCCCAAAAGAAACTGTGCCATTAGCAATGACTCCACTTTTTCCCTAGCCTCCCCAGTCCCAGACAACCACAAATCTCCTTTCTGTCTCCACAGATATGCTTATTCTGGACATTTGGTATAAAGAGAAATTTACAACATGTGGTTCTTTGTGACTGGCTTCTTTCACTTAGTATAATGTTTTCAAGTTTTGTCCATGTTGCAATGTGTTTTACAACTTAATTCTTTTTATTGCCAAATATTACATTCTATGGGTATATCACATTTTATTTATCCATTCATCAGTTGGTGAACAATTGGGTTATTTCTACTTTTTGGCTATCATGAATAATGCTGCTATGAACATTCAAGTTCTTAATAGATATGTTTCCATTTCTCTTGGGTGCATATCTAAGAGTGGAATTTCTGGATCATAAGCTAACTCTATGTTAACCTTTTGAAGAACTGCCAGTCTGTTTTCTGCAGTGGTTGCACTATTCTGCATTCTCAATAGTAATGATTGAAGGTTCCAATTTCCTCAATCTGTCTTTTTATTATGACTGTCCTAGTGGATATGAAGTGATAACTCATTGCGGTTTTGATTTGCATTTCTCTGATCCATCCCCTATTTTAATTTTTTAATTCCTCCCCCATTTTTAAACTTCTAAAATTGAAGTGTAGCTTATAAGATTATATGCAGTAAAATGCATCTATCTGAAATGTATATCTCAATGAATATTTGCACATATATGCATCTGAGTTACCACCACCCAGATCTAGATATAAGCCTTTTGTGGTTCCCTGTTAGGGAACTATAATTTCCAGATTACAGTGCTCCAAAGGTAACCACTCTTCTGACTTATATTACCATAGACTGTTTGGCCCAGTTTGTATTTTATATAAACGAAATCACACAGCATGTATTCTTGTGTATATTAATCTGTCCCTACTGATAGATATTTGGGTTATTTACAATCTTTTTCTATTACAAATAGTGCCAGAGTGATTTTATATGTTAGCAAATGTATTAATATCTTTAGGAGAGATTTCTGAGTGTCCACTAGTGTGTGGATCAATCTGATCGCAATTTCATTTGAGAACTCCTGGTGATAGCCCTCAGCAGGTCTTTTCTCTTGGGTTGTTCAGAATCTTCAGAGATGTCCTTTTAAGTTTTCTGTCTAAAGGGTAATGGTTGACTGTGAAGCCTGGCTGGCAGGGTCTCTGGATCCAGTCTATATCCACTCAATTACCCTCTTTCTAACTTGGGTCCCCACTGTCATTTGTGCCTAGTGTCCAAGTCTAGAGACTCTCCATTTTACCATTTGCAGAGAAGAAACTTCCATCTTCTTCTAAAGTATGAAAGTCACCAAGATTCACTGAGATGGAGAAAGAATCTTGGGATCCAACTGCTTCAGAACAGTTCCAGTTGTCTATATCTGCATAACAGTTTCCACCAAACATGGTGGTGTGAAACAACCAATGGTCACTTATTACTATGGTCTCTCATAGTTCTGGGGTTCACTGGGATCAGGTAATCACTCTCAATGTCTCAGTCAGATAATAACTGGGGCTGAAGTGTCACAAAGATTTTCTCAGGCCACTGTCTAAGGTTGGTGGTTGGATGATGATAGAGACTCAAGCAGTTGGAGATTGGAATAGCTGGGGTTGCATAGATACCCCACTCCTTCCACCCCACTCCCACTGGATCTTTCAACATGGCCTTTTAATATGGTGAAACCAGTGCAACTGGACTTCTTCTATAGTGACTAGAGTCTCCCTAAACTGTCCCAAGAAAAATGTATCATTTCTACCTTTAGGTACTACAGTTGGCTTCAAGCATCTCTGAAATTCAGAATCGAGTACTAGAAGAGGTTCAAAACCTGAATTTTGTAAAGGATAACAATGCTACCTTTATTGAGAGGAAACTTAGTTTTGAAAAGAAGAAGCCTGTGCAGACTCTGGTGAGTTTGGTAGCATTCAGTAACAATGACGACTATCACTTGTTTTCCTTGTTCATAGTATGTTATTTTTCATATAACTTATTTCATTCTAATATCTTTTAATTACCTACTTATTACACATGAAATTTCTCATTTATTTCTACCCTCTGCTCTGTGAACTCCATAAGGTCATAGGTTTTTATCTGTTTTGTACAAGATGTATACAGAACAAGTGCCTAAATGTGCTTGATGCAGGTAGGCACTGTATAAATAGCTGGTAGGTGAATGAACAGAATTTTGTAGAGCAAAATCATTACAGTTTAAACCTTACATTTTTCTAGATAAGGAATCCTATTCTGCAGAGATGAAGTGGCTTTCCCAATGTCACTTAGTAGTAGAGCTGGGACAGGGGCCAAGCCTCTTGACTCCTGCCTAATTTACTAATATTATTTCCCAGAAAAATACATGCACATATTCATTTAATTAATTAAATATTATTTATCAAGTGCTTAATACATAAGTGCTTACAATATTGCAAAAAATTTAAAAATGTTCAACAACCAAGAAGGATTAGAACCTCTGCCTTTTTATTCTCAACCAAATTTCCTTTCCTCTCGACAACACTGCCCTCATGTGCTAACTAGAGAATTTTTCACTGCATAAGTCAGCTAAATACTTTCACAATAATAGCCTGATCTATGCCTCAACATTGAAATAATCCCAAATTAATGTATGGCTTCCATATTTAAAAAAACCTCCAGAGAATAAATACTTACCAGTATTTATTTGTGAGGATTTCATTATACATCTGTCTAAACGAAAATCTCTCCTAACTTTCCAGCCAGAAGTGCCACGCCAGACGGATACTCACCGCTCCAAACTTCTATCCACATACAGCACAGAGGAACTCTACCAAGCTAAGCGCAAGTGCAATGCTACACAAGAATATGACATCAATCTTCTGGAAGGGGAGTTGGTGGCTGTGGTGGAACAGAAAGATCCACTGGGGAGTACCAGCAGGTGGCTTGTTGACACAGGAAGTGAGTTTTTTGCATAAGATGCAAAGAACTTCCACCTCTCTACTACTTGAGATCTTCCCAGGGGCCTGCCTCTGTGTGCTTCTCCAAGTGCAACCGTTTGGAAAGAGTATATAAATAACCTTGTTTCTTCTTTTTATTTCCTCCCTAGTTATAAAAGGATATGTGTATTCCTCCTTCCTAAAACCCTACAATCCAGCAAGAGTGCAGAAGGTGGATGCTGAGAACAGGTTCTGCGACGATGATTTTGATAACATCAGCCTCTTTGTGTCTTCACGGCCAGCCAGGGACAGTGTCACAGGCACCCCAGAAGGTAGCATAAGTGGGAGCAGCTCATCTCTTAGTGGAACATGTGGGAAGTCTGAAACAAATGGTACTGATGTTGACAGTTTTCAAGAGGCAGATGAACAGGTAAGAATTTGAACCTTGGTGTAAAGATGCATGGCTGTTCAAATCATGAAACATGTTCTCTCTTACTGTGAGACTCTGGAAGTGTCAGCTTCCGTTTTGTGTACCTTTTTCAAGGGATTTAACTCTCTGAGCTTGTTTCCTCAAATGAGGAAAAGTGAAGTCACTCAGTCGTGTCCGACTCTTTGCAGCCCCATGGACTGTA
This sequence comes from Ovis canadensis, assembly GCF_042477335.2. Classification (NCBI taxonomy): domain Eukaryota; kingdom Metazoa; phylum Chordata; class Mammalia; order Artiodactyla; family Bovidae; genus Ovis; species Ovis canadensis. Next base: position 35,561,552 of record NC_091250.1, on the reverse strand, counting down.
GCCTACCAGGCTCCTTTGTCCATGGGATTTTCCAGGCAATAGTACTGGAGTGGATTGCCATTTCCTTCTCCAGGGGATCTTCCCAACCCAGGGATCGAACCTGGGTCTCCGTCATTGTAGACAGATGCTTTATCGAGGAAAAGAAGACAGTAATTCCCACTTGGCCAAGTTGATGTGAGGATTAGAGATAATGTGTAAGTGAGCTATTTATGAATCGGTTGTTTTTAGTCTCTAGCATAACACGACCACATAATGACATATACTATATACTGAAACTTTTAAAAGCTACGATTCCCCCATTTAACCAGTGCAAAAGTCTATTAGCATAATCCTTTCCCAAAATGGTAAGTTAACTACTATATAGGGTTCCTTTTGCTACCTCAGAAAGTTTCAATATATTTGTTAATCCCCAGTGGTGACCAGTTAACTGGTTCCTTTTTTTAAACTTGTTTTTTTTTCTTTAGTGGCTTTTTAATTAATATTACCTTCTTTAAAAAAAAAAAGGTTAATACATGTTATTTGTGAAAAGTTAAAATAGTAGAAAAATATATGTAAATTAAAAGTAAAGGTCTTTATTCTCTCCTCAGTCCTACTTTGCAGAGATAATATGCAGGTATATCTTTTCAAATACTGTATTTATATGAGTATATTTATACTTACATGAGTGGGAACATATATGTTGTACATAAGTTTTTTTCACTTAACAATACATCTTAGAGACAACCATACTCAAATATCTACCTTCTTCCTTAACAAATTCTTCATAGTACTTCATTATTCAGATATATCATAGTTTATGTAACTATTACCATAATAATAGACATTCAGAATATTTTGAGGTTTTTTAAAATTTCAAACAATATTTCAGGCAAGATGGTTATTCATCTATTTTTATACACTTAAATGAGTTTATCTGTAAGGCAAGTTCTTAAAAGTACTGGAGCATCAAAGGAGATATAAGTCTTGATACACAGTGCCATACTGCTCTTCAAAAATATTTTATCTGTTCAGTTTCTTTCAACAATACACGAATGCTGTCCAATTCATGTTCGAAACTTTAAAAATGGTTTTATTAAGCACTTACTTGCATATCATAAAATTTGTGCAATTTAAATATACAATTCACTGACTTTTAGTATATTAACAGTTACCTGAATCCAACTTTAGAACATTTGCTTTACCCTAAAAGATTCTTTGCACTCATTTGTAGCCCTTCTTCTTTCCCACTTTTAGCCCCAAGAAATCTTTAATCTACTTTTTTCCTCCATAGATTTGCCTTTTTTATATTTTTTGTATTAATGAAATCACACAGTATGTGGTGTTTTACAGACAGCTTCTCTCACTTTGCATAATGTTTTTTGAGATTCACCCATGTTGTAGTACAGATATGTAGTTTGTTGCTTTTTATTGCCTAATAGTATTTTATTCTTCGAACATAGCTTATTTTGTTTATCCATTCACCAAATGATGGATATCTGGGATAGCTTCTATTATGAATAATCCTGCTATGAACATTTTTGTGCAAGTCTTTGTGTGAATTTCATTTTTCTTGAGTGGAATTGCTTATTGGTACCATTAAATCTTTAGAAAACTGCCAAGCTGTTTTTCAAAGTGATTGCACCATTTTATGTATCCAACAACAATCTATAAGGATTGTGAACTGCAGTTGCTTCATATTCTTGCCTTATTGCCTATTTTTTTTTTTTTATCACAGCCATCTTAATGGAAGTGAAGTGGTATCTCATTGTAGTTTTGATTTACATTTCCCTAATGACTAATGCTGTTGAATATCTTTCATGTTCTTATTGACCATTCCTGGTTTTTTGGTTTTTTTTTTTTTGATGAAATGTCTTTTTGGGTATTTGCCCATTTAAAAAATTGGGTTCACTTCTGTTCTTATTATCCAGTTTTAAGAATTCTTTATTTATTCTGGATACAGTTCTTTATCAGATATGTAATTTGCAAGTATTTTCTCCCAGCCATGGCTGATTCTAAGCTCATCTCTACATTCCTGTGTGTTTTTACCACTTTCCTGTCTTGAAGTTTCAGAACCCTTTTTTCACTTATTCACTCTCTTAGCTTATTCAGAGTTTTAATAAGACTATATAATGTTACAATACCAACTGATTAATGAATTTTTAATTTAAGTGAAATCCATATACTTGATTAAATGTCCTGGCTGACTTTGCCTTACCTCAATAACCTGGAAGGACAGACATTGGAGGATGAAATTTGTGAAGACACCCTAAAGCTGGTTTGATGTTGAGTTCCTACTTTTTACTTGGCTTTACAGGAACTTTTAGATTAAGTGCCTCATTTAGGCTCAGCATGGATTTTGTAGTTTAAAACTGCATCTAGTGCCTACTAGCTGCTGCTACTGCAGAGTAATTAATTGCTTTGAGTAATCCTGTCAATATGCATCATGGGAATTAGGTCCATTAGAAGTTTCCATTACTGAGGGGAAAAATAAGAATTTTCTTTTGCTCAAAACAAAGTATATTAATGATATCTTTCCAAACTGCCGTTTGTTCTCCTTTTCCTCTGAGTTTCAAACCAATTCCAAATAGACTATGGTGTCATGGATATAAATACAAATATTATTACTGGTACAACTGAACTAGAAAAGGCAGCTTGGATCTGTGAACACATAGGATCCCCTATACCCTTCCTTTGACTTGAAATAACCCAACTCAAATTTCAGATTTCTTCCATTAAATAATAATGACATGGTCTGTATTAGTTTTCTGTGCTGCATAACAAATTATCACAAACTAAGTAGCTTAAAACCACATAAATTTATTATCTCATCATTTTCTTGGTCAGAAGTCCAGACCACAGCTTAGCTGGGTGCTTTGCTTGGAATCTCATAGTGCTGCAGTCTAGACATTTGCTTGGCTGTGCTTCTTTCCAAAATTCAAGGTTCTCTTCCAAGCTCATGATGATGGCAGAATTTAGTTCCTTGTTCCAGTAAGACCAAGGCTTCCATTTTCTTGCTGGCACAATCTTTGGTACTTCTCAAAGAAGACCACATTTAATAATGGCTGAAATCCAGTTTTAGAGGGAAGTAATGTCTGAGAATCAGTGCTCTTTTCTTTTTCCATGTGAACAATACTGAGAACATAATTTTTGACTTCTAAAAAGTTGGTTGTTTTGTAATAATTCTAGATTCACTATCTGATCCCCTCTCTTAACGTTTTTCAACTGCTTATAATAATGCTATATGTCTAGCATGTAATCATTTAAAAAGTGCTTCAAAAGTTAGCAGGCTGTAACATAATGTATCTAGTCATTAAAATGATGCTTTAGAGAGCTATTTATTGACATGAAAAGATTTTAAAATATATTTTGAAGTGAAAAACAGGTTGCAAAAATTATGTGTACTATAATTACATACTTAATACCACTTTAGGTAGGTAGGTAGAAAGAAACAAAGAGGACAAGGAAGAAAGGATAAAAGAACAAGGTATTCATAGAAATTGGGTAAATTTTTCTGTGCTTACCTTTATTTGAAACTTTTTTCTTTTACAAAAATTACTTGCATGATAACAATTCATATTTGTTAACTAAAGAGCATGAAGGCTTGCTTTTGTGGATGAGAGAGAATGAGCATTTTTCACACAATATGACTATCTTGGCTTCCTGTGCTAATATGATATAATATTGTAAATGCTCATTTTGCAGATTTTTAGTTTTGGAAAGGAAGATTAAAATATGATTTTAGTTGTTGCCAATTAGAGAGCTGGGATGAAATCAGTAAAATGAGATTCAGTGAAGATAGGTAATGTGGCTCACTAAAGGAGGAATAATTAAATGCACAATTATAGAATAAGGAAATGCTGAATTGGCAGTGGCACCACAAGGAAGGAGCTGGTGGTTGTAAACAGTAACCAATAAACTGGGTATGAGTCAATAATACAATAATACAGGGTGTTATTAAAAAAGGAAATGTTGTGGAGAACTGGATTGTAGTCACAGAATATTGTACATAAAATGAACCAGAGCTTTATATATTGCAAAGAAGTAATTAATAAAATATATTTTATTGAATGCCAAGGAAAGGATCAGATGCTTATGACTTAAATTTCCAAAACTGCAATAAATGTGTCTGGATCAAAACATAGTAACATTGAAAGTTGAATGATATGGCTTGGAACAATGAAAGCATTTTTTAAAAAGAGAGAAAACCTTTAGCTCTTAAATCCATAACAAACTGAAAATTTCTAACTTGTAGTCTAATGTTATCAACTACTGTCTCTTTAAAAGCAGATTTACTTCCATTTTGAATATTTATCTTATATTAAATGGAGGTACAAACATATCTAAAAATTGAAAAATTATCATCCTAAGGTAACTTTGGACTATGATCATCTAAAGTATTCAAAGTATATAATTTTGTAATTTAACTTTACAATTTTATGAGTGTTTATATTGAATGTTTAAAATATAAGCTTTGCTAGGTAGATTTCATATTCCCCTTGAGAGTATATGTCCCAAATTGAAAGACCACCACAAATATTTAGGAATCATATTAGTAGGTAACCTGACTTGATAAAAAATCTATAGCTGCACTGATAAAGTATGTATATTATGTATGCATGCTAAGTTGCTTCAGTCGTGTCCGACTCTGTGTGACTCTATGGACTACAGCCTGCCAGGCTCCTCTGTCCATAGGATTCTCCAGGCAAAGATACTGGAGTGAGTTACCATGCCGTCCTCCAGGGGATCTTCCCAACCCAGGGGTCGAACTCGTGTCTCATATCTACCTGCATTGGCAGACAGGTTCTTAACCACTAGCGCAACCTAGGAAGCCCCATAATATGTATAAAAATTGCAAAAGATGACTAGCAACTACTAATGTGGGCTCTTAAAGATTATTTCAGAAGCTGTATTATAATAGATCATATTCCTGAAAGCTTTTGCAAACCATATCTTCCACTCTGTTCTTATGTATATATTCAATGCCTTTACTTTCTAAACAACAAAAACAGCAGCAGCAGTATATTAGAGATTCCAGCCCCTTTCTACAAAAATACACTCTGCACATCCTTGTTAGAACAAGTTTGGTTCCTAAAGTACCATGAGAAATGAATGAAGCACACGATTTGGAGTTGGAAGGTACAGTCCAAATAATACCAACTAGCTCTATGATTAGGACCATGTTGCTTCTCCAAGTTTCATCTCACAGGGTTGTTAAGGATATAGCACATTTGACATGTAAACTGTTGTGAGAGCTATAAAAGGTGGTCATTATTGCTACCATCTCTCACCTGAGATGGGAATACCAAACCACCCTACCTGCCTCCTGAGAAATCTGTATGCAGGTCAAGAAGCAACACAACTGGACATGGAACAATAGACTGGTTCCAAATAGGGAAAGGAGTACGTCAAGGCTGTATATTGTCACCCTGCTTATTTAACTTATATGCAGAGTACATCATGTGAAATGCTGGGCTGGATGAAGCATAAGTTCGAATCAAGATTGCCAGGAGAAATATCAATAACCTCAGATATGCAGATGATACCACCCTTAGGGCAGAAAGTGAAGAACTAAAGAGCCTATTGGTGAAAGTGAAAGAGGAGAGTGAAAAAGTTGGCTTCAACCTCAACATTCAGAAAAGTAAATCATGGCATCCAGTCCCATCACTTCATGGCAAATAGATGGGGAAACAAAGGAAACATTGAGAGACTTTTTGAGCTCCAAAATCACTGCAGATGGTGATTGCAGCCATGAAATTAAAAGTTGCTTGCTCCTTGGAAGAAAAGCTATGGCCAACCTAGACAGCATATTAAAAAGCAGAGACATTACTTTACCTGAGAGTTGGACTATAAAGAAAGCTGAGCACTGAAGAATTGATGCTTTTGAACTGTGGTGTTGGAGAAGACTCTTGAGAGTCCCTTGGACTGCAAGGAGAGCCAACCAGTCAACTCTTAAGGAAATTAGTCCTAAATATTCATAGGAAGGACTGATGCTGAAGGTGAAACTCCAGTACTTTGGCCACCTGATGTGAAGAACCGACTCCTTGGAAAAGACCCTGATGCTGGGAAAGATTGAAGGAGGGAGGAGAAGGGGATGACAGAAGATGAGATGGTTGGATGGCATCACTGATGCGATGGGCTTGAGTTTGATTAGGTTCGGGAGTTGGTGATGGACAGTGAAGCCTGGTATGCTGCAGTCGATGGGGTCACAAACAGTTGGACATAACTGAGTGACTGAACTGAAATGACTGTTACCATTCCATTGCTGAAGAATCTATGGCATTTCCCTTTTGGTTTTCTCTTTACAAGCAGAGACATTATTTTGCCGACCAAGGTCCATCTAGTCAAGGCTATGGCTTTTCCTGTGGTCATGTATGGATGTGAAAGTTGGACTGTGAAGAAGGCTGAGCGCCGAAGAATTGATGCTTTTGAACTGTGGTGTTGGAGAAGACTCTTGAGAGTCCCTTGGACTGCAAGGAGATCCAACCAGTCCATTCTGAAGGAGATCAGCCCTGGGATTTCTTTGGAAGGAATGATGCTAAAGCTGAAACTCCAGTACTTTGGCCACTTTATGCAAAGAGTTGACTCATTGGAAAAGACTCTGATGCTGGGAGGGATTGGGGGTAAGAGGAAAAGGGGACGACAGAGGATGAGATGGCTGGATGGCATCACGGACTTGATGGATGTGAGTCTGAGTGAACTCGGGGAGTTGGTGATGGACAGGGAGGCCTGGCATGCTGCGATTCATGGGGTCGCAGAGTTGGACAAGACTGAGCGACTGAACTGAATTGAACTGAACTTACTTCTTTAAATTGCAAAATGATACATACCCACCAATCTGTCTTGTATGTATCTTGTATGACTCAAGATATCTTGTGTGTTCTTGTATGACATCCAAGCCTTTCAGCCTTACTTTCAAAACAAACCAACATATATTTGAATTCCTACTATATATCATTGATGTGGTCAATGGAGAAAAGTTAAAATGTGGCTCCTCTCCGTGAGGTGCTCATGCTAGAGCTATTGAAATGATACATGTCAGTGGTGTCAGAATACCATCAAAAGCTATATAGTTCAAGTTCTAAAGAACAGCTTATGCTGTATCTGTACCACTGACCCTTGAAGAACTCTGGGGTGAGGGAGCTGACCCCTGGGCAGCTGAAAATCCACAAAAAATTTTGATTCACTCCTAATTGTCTACTTTGACTAGAAGCCTTAAGGATGATACAAACACTTGATTAACATACATTTTATGTTTATGTATTTTATATATAGACATACAATAAAACTGAAAAAATGTTATTAAGAAAATCATAAGGAAAAGAATACATTTAAAATACTTTACTGTATTTACTGATATGTAAGTTTATGTCATTTGTTTACCAAATGAATCACTTCTTAATACATCAACATTATATAATATAAAGCAAATGTAGTTTTACTTGCATTACTAATGCTAGACATCAGAAATGAAAAAATTATATAAAAAAGAAAATCATATTTATTTACAGGTATAACAATTTATGCATTGAAAACAAAGCAGCACTCAGATTGTTTTATGGTAGCCTAATATAATCAGTATGATTGCTTCACAGTAGCCTAACCTCAGAGAAGGCAATGGCACCCCACTCCAGTACTCTTGCCTGGAAAATCCCATGGACAGAGGAGCCTGGTAGGCTGCGGTCCATGGGGTTGCAAAGAGTCGGACACGACTGAGTGACTTCCCTTTCACTTTTCACTTTCATGCATTGGAGAAGGAAATGGCAGCCCACTCCAGTGTTCTTGCCTGGAGAATCCCAGGGACGGCGGAGCCTGGTGGGCTGCTGTCTATGGGGTCACACAGAGTTGGATACGACTGAAGCGACTTAGCAGCAGCAGCAGCAGCAGCAGCAGTCTAACATTCACTAATGACTAAATCATAAAATTTTTTTGGCATATAGTATTACAGTCATAGTCATAGTATTGGGTGGGCCAAAAAGTTTGTTTGGGTTTTTCTGAAAAATCCAAAAAAACCCAAACAAATTTTTTGGCCCACCAGTACAAACTGGAAATGTTACACTTTTTAAAAAAAATCACTTACCTGTGATGACAGGCTGATATGCAGTCTCTTCAGTTATGAGAGGCATACTGAATGGTAATATAATTCTTTGAAAGCAAAGTTATAAAACAGTAAGAAAACTAACATTATTAATTTTTGTTAAATATCACTCGTCTTATGCTTTAGTAATTTAGTATTTTATGCATTCATGACATTTTTAATTTTTTCAATATTTCTTAACTATGTGGTTCATCTGTGAGTTTTTTCAAATAGTCACAAATCTCCCCATTTTGTTACAATATATTTACTGAAAAAAAGTGTGTAAGTGGATCCACTCAGTTGGGTATTGCCCAAGGATCAACTGTAGTCCCCGCTCCACAACCCAGCCTCCTGCTCAATGGATTTATCTTATTTCTCATTTCCTTTTTATCCTGACCCTCAGTTTTGAGAAAGCAAATCTGCCTGCCTTTCCCATGTACTGTTTCCGTGTATTCATCTCTGTACCTTTGAACAGGAACTATCTACCCTCTTTATTAACTTTGTGTCCTATAAAAGGTTACTTCTTCTAAAACCAGCTCATAAATTAGCTTATATATATTTATATGCACACACACACATATATATATACACACACATATATACACACATATATATGTGTGTGTGTGTATTTATCACCTGCATTTGCATGGTGTTTTTTTTTTGTTTTGCTTTGTTGTTTTTGCATGTACCCCCATTTTTTTCTGGCATTTTTTTCCCCTAGTGGGGTTATAAGTGCTCTGATGATATAATATCTGGCAACTAATAGATACATAGTAAATTTTAATTAAATAAGTGAATGAATAAATATTGTTAGCTGACTGCTTAATTTTATAACACAACTAAACATTTTTATTAATAGTCTTAGTGGAAGAGGGACTAAACACTTATTTAGAGGCTTCTTATGCATCTAATAATTATCAAGTTTTCTTTTAAGATTAAATAAAAATTCTGGTCAATTTAAAATATAAATTTAATACACTGTCATTATAAAAGTTTATAAAATAAAACAAAAACAAACGAAAAATTTAGTAATACTTCTAAATCTTGGAAATCTTTATTATGTTTGTGTAAAATTTTAGGTTCTACTTCTAATAATTATACTATTCAAAGAAAACCATCTAACAGTATTAGACTTATATAGTACATCTGGTTTCTTTTTGACTGAGTATTTTATCATAAACATTTTCCTGTGTTGTCTCAGAAAACAGTATTTTTATGACCACAAATTTCCTTAGTGTAAGCATCTAGAATTTAACTGTTTACTGAACCTTTAATGTTATTCCACCTCCTTCCCACTTTTCACCTTGTAAGTGGGTATTACATTAACATTATTATGCAATAATCTCTTCCAGTGTTTCGATTTCTGTAGAAGAGACTCTTTGAGCTATTACTGAATCAAAAAAAGCTAACATTAAAAAGATTTAGTAAAAAGTGCCAAATTGCCTTCAAGAATGAATAATTTAGACTCCTTCCAACAGAACAATAAGAATGGAAATTTAATTGTTTTCATCTTGGACCATACTTTGGCAAAATAAATCCAACAAAGGAGTTGGGAAAATGTAACTTTAGGAAAATTCCAAATCTTGGAAATCTTTATTATGTTTGTCTAAATTTTTAGGTTCTGCTTCTAATAATATCATTTGCTTCTTTGTCTAGATTTTCTATGCAGTTCATGCCTTTCAAGCACGGAGTGACCATGAACTTAGCCTTCAGGAATACCAAAGAGTCCATATACTTAGATTTTGTGACCTAAGTGGTAATAAAGAGTGGTGGTTAGCTGAAGTTCAAGGACAGAAAGGCTATGTTCCAGCTAACTACCTTGGGAAGATGACTTATGCTTAAGAAAATAAGCCTTTGACTTTCATTTTCTGGCAAGTTGTTTGTTGATTGACTACCTCATAAAACTGCCATTACAAAATGTTGGCCTAGAAATCAAGAAACCTCCAAACTATTAATATAAGAACTGACACCATTTCAGATTTTAAGGAAGACTGTGCTTCCAAACAAGATTATTTTAAAATGTACTATAAGGAATGCATGTTGAAGGAAACACTAAACACACAGGACGGCAAAACACAGCCAAAGCTCCAACTATCAACTCCTTAAAAGTGATCTTTGAAAGGGTAAATGTATTCTTTATCATCATGAAAGGCTGGATCTAAGGATAAAGGTTTTTCAATTTACTGTATTTTTCTGTATTATGTATTTTGCCTTAAATGTTTTTGTTTTTGTATTTTTCTCTTTTGAACATGCATGCATGTATATACCTACACACATATACCATAACATTACAGGGTTTACACACATATATATGTACTATGTGGTACAGATTATACATATATATGCATGAACCAGAGAGTGTACTAAAAAGACATAAGAACAGAAATCAATTACTTAATTAACAGTCAACTAGAAGCCTGATGTGGACTCTCTTTAATGGAAGTTTTGAATTTAAAAAAACCCTGAATAACATAATGATAATATCTAACATTTACTGAATGCATATCAAATGCCAGACATTATTATAAATGCTTTATATGTGATAAATTATTTGATACTCAAAACATTATGAGGAAACTATAGCCTAAATAGATGAAATAATTTATTTAGTCCAAGTTACATTGCTAGTAAGTGGTAGGGCTGAAATTCAAACCTAGATCTAGTTATAGAGGTCCATACCCCTAAACATTACGTGGTATATATTTACTATCAGCAAAGAACATGGTGGTAAAAATAATCAACACTGATGAGGACCATTTTCCTCTAGGTCCATATTTAAGTATTGAGAAATTTTTCAAAATCAAGGGCTATTGGAACTTCCATGATTAGCTTAGAGAATAGGAAGTAGCTACGTTTATTATTTTTATTTTTTGCTTAAACATTGTTGAAAGTGAAATTGTTTAAAAACTATCCTACATGATCACTAATGATACTTTAATGAGAAAAAATTTTTGGATCACTCAATCATATAGATGATGAATGAGGAATGTGTGTTCCATGTTCTGAGCCAAGATGTAAATATTTTTAGTTGCTGATTTGTACTTAGACAAGGCAGGCATTGAGGATAGCACTTGCTGTAACACAATGTCCTGGGACACTGAACTTTCATTTAGGAATAGCTCAGAACTGTCCTCTAAGATTTCAGGCATATTTTGTCCCAAGACATTTTGTTGAACTAAAGATGTTTCTTTGGAATAGAAAAAAAGATTAAATTTGACTAAGTGGTTTCTTTTAAAAACCAAACTAAGGTAGATTTTCATTGTCCACATAAAATTTGTTAATATATTAAATTTTACAATTTTAAAGTTAAAATTACTCTCAAAGATTTGATCTCAATAATACATATTGTTACATCTATTACTGAGGAATACAAAAAAATGAAGAATGCCATTTTTCAGAGAGCTGTTGCCTTTTAACACACACAGGACATGTACATCCATAGAAATTCATGAGAAGACATTACATGACAGAAAAATTTATATTTTATGATAGTTTCTAAAATTCTTAAACAAGGTTTATCAGGTTCTATTTATAAGTTGTTTCTGCAAAAAACTTTGTTTGTTTTGAGTTGGGTACCAAAAGATTGGATGTATAGCAACTTTTTGTCTTTTAAAGGGTCCTTTGTATTCAGTAGTGAAATGTCTCCAGTTTGCTTAGGGTAAAGCAAAAGGAAATCCAAACTTGTAACTTGTGGCAACCATGAATATACCAACAACTAGTGGGGAATTTTTATAAAATTTAAATTAGCTGTGACCTAAATACTCCTCCCTGACATGAAGAATTATATAAATAACACATATCTGGGTTTATGGCTGAAATAAGTGACTAGAAGTTCTCTCTACCTGTGTAGTCCTAAGACTGATGCTTCCTATCTGACCTTAGAAGAAACCACACCACTGAAATCACAGCTGCAGTTAGTAACTGAGCAAGACTTATAGTGAAGCCACCTTCTGCAGGCCCCCCACTATTGTGGCAAATATGCATTACTATCAAGCAATGTTGTTGGTATTTTAAAGATATGACCTACATTTCATATGCTATTTAGGCTTTTAAAAAAAATTATACAATATATACATTTAAAAAGTATATTATTTAAAATCAAGTAGTTGTAATTTTGAAGTCAGGCATTATTGTGTTGGGTCTAAGGGAAATAAAATCCCATATATGTATAAGTCTTCAATAAGTTTAAAAAGACAGACCTGTTGGTGACATCACTGCATTTAAGGAAAGGAATGCTAATGTAATTCTATTCTGTCTTTAAAATTAAATGTTATTATATAGTAGATAATTCTCTGAAATAGGTATTTTTTACTAAGAATGAAGGGGAAATTTTTGTGGCTGTTTCTCTTTATTAAACAAATAAACAGGTATATGTATACACTTTAGTATTTATTTTTAAATACAGATGCCTTAAGCTATATACATAATAAAGTTTAGAAATTATTTTTTAAACTCTAGTAATAAAGAGTCGGACACGACTGAGCGACTTCACCTCACCTCACCTCAATACAAAGTTACCATGGGTGCTTAAATCATGTGAAAGAGTCACAAAGCCACTATGTGAACTTTTCTTATATTTTAGAAAAATATCTGGTCTTAGTATTTATTAATAAAACATTTCTATGAAGGAATAACTGTGCAGAAGAAATGTAATGCACATTGTTAGTCATATAAATGCAGCACTGCATGAACAGTTTTAAGTATTGGTATATTCCATATCTTCCCTAAAATATAACCTGGACTTTTAGAAATAAATGGCTATTAAGTGCCTGTCACTATTTGTGATGACTATTTAGATGATTTACAAACATTTAGTAACATGGAATTAAACACTTCATTTTCCATCAACTTCTTTGACTTTTGTTAATTGTAAAACCCTCTCAAAGTTACTATAAATAGAGGAAATCTTTATATCCTAAGATGGCAAAACCACTTTATTTAGATCCTATTTGTCAAAACTATATGGCTTTTTAAGGTACTCAGTACACGGTTCAATACTTGAATACACTGAGAAACCTCACAACATTTAAGCTAAATTAAGACATGTACATTTACATTATAGTGATGAGGAAGGAATTCAATTTCACTGACCGGAAGGACACCAGATTTTATATGCTTTATAGAGATATCCTACTATTCACAGAATGCTACTAATTTTAAAGTCTATTTTTTTCAATTACCTCTCATATATATACTAAATAGTATATATATAAAGTTAGTCATTAAATTCTCTGTGACCTACAAAATCATTCCAATATAAGAATATTTACTCCAGGAATTCAAGCTGCATCTGTGAGCCAATAACTGTGCTCACAATATTACACTCTAGATACAGACAAAACTTGCTTTAATTTCTCAGGAAGATAAGTCACATTTTTAGTATATGCCAGAACAAGATGTTCTTGTTCAAAAATCTTGTGAATGTATTCTTAGTAAATTAAATACAGCTTCTCTTGAAGAAATAATATTACAGCATGTAAACATATGGCTTTCTCTACTTCCTTATAATTTTTATAATTATTGTGCCAGATGTATTTCTGTAAAATGATGTATTTCCTATACAACCTATGGTCACCATAGTTTATAATCTGTTACTAATAAACAGTACTACCACATCCTTGTTAAGAGTCAGAATCACCTAACCTTTGAATATTAGAGGCCTTCCATTTTATCTCATTCTCTACCATTTATGTTTTATAGAGGAGGAAGCTAAGATCACATAGCTAACACATGGAGAGAATGGGATTCAAAAACAGGTCTTCTGACTTTAAGCCAGTGTCCTTTTAGAGTTTTAAGTCACTAAAATCTCTGATTAAATCTTAACAGAAAAGCACAATATGCAAAACAGAAAAGTGATACTGGCTAAATTTCTGCTAAAACGGGATTTGAACTTACAATCCTAAAAGCTTGCTTTTTGGCTCACCTACATATCTGTCTATTCTTTCACTGAGCTAAGAGCTGCAGTGGGAACACCATGATGTGCAAGACACACAAAATCCCTGCCCGCACACAACTTAATATTCTGTGGCAAAAACAAATGACACATAACAAAATAAAACAAAGGATAAATACTCTTAATATAAAGCTGGCTACATTCATCACATGCTCAGTTATAAAGTTCACTTAATGATATGGAAAAATCAAGGTCTAAGAGCTACTTGGGGTAAACTCTAATGCCAAATATACCTCTATGAAATACCAAACTTAGTTATACACTACTAGATGTATGTATCCTACACACGTCAAGATTCTAAATATATATTTATACACACATACAATCTATAAAAGAACCATGCTCAGTAAGTTAAATTACTTCCTAAACAAGTTTTCCAAAGTCCTGTCTGAAATACTATAGAAAGTAAAATGCTTTTTTTCTTTTTTTTTTTTTAAATGCTTTTTTTCAACTCTGTCCAGCAGATGTTTTTGACTATGATTGGATAAAATTTTGTAATCACTGGTAATATTACCAATGTGCAACTGTTTGCATTACTGCTTTAATTTCTTGTAGGTACTGAGGTTATATTAGCTATTACAGTTGTTGAACTGAGCTTGTATCCTATCATTTTATCCAGTTTAGTCCAAGATGACCCTGAACTATATAAACAAATGATGATGAATATACATATATTTTTTGGTCTTTGACACTAAAGGGGACTTGGAGTTGATGCCAAATTGATATTTAATCAACAGAACACTGAGTTTCTCAAAACAAAGACATATGCAGGCAGATTTTAAGCATGTAAAGAGATGTTTACTGTACTTTGTAAGTAAGAATTATTTCAAATTTGAGTTGTAACTTACCATGAATTCAGTGCTGCTATTTAACAAAGCAGTTTAAAACGTCTTTCCTTAAAAAAGGCCAAGCTTACTTAAAAATGTTTTAACTTCACAGAAAGCATTTACCAATATATTTTAGAACAATAATGTGAGGAAAATATAGGAATTATGGCAAGAGTTTGAGTTCAGAAGTTTATAGTTTTAGTAGCATACCTCAAAGCTGAAGAAACAGGCTGCTCAAGTTTAGTGAATGTAGGAATTTGCTGGATGTCTAGTTTCTGAATGAAATGAGGTATTCATGAAGTATAGAATGACTGCTACATTTTGCTGTGAACAATGAACTATTTCTCTGATCCAGAAAGCCTTATGTCTTCTGTTAGAATAAGGTAACAACTGAAATCCCTCACAATTTCTGAGAGAAAAGTGAGAAAAGCATTGCACTGAAAGGGCATGGGGTTCACCATCGATTGGAAGAGATAAATGCCTAAATAACTGATATGAGGTGATAAGATAAAAGCATAACACAAGAACGTGAAAAATTACTTTTGAAAAGAAGAAGTTGAAATATTTGGGGGGAGAAGGAGAATCAATTGAAATGAGCCTGGGACTGACACTGAACATTCAGACTATCGTGGGCGAGGAGTGGGAAACTTTATTATCGGGCCATCCTTGTCTTCTTGTAAGGCACCTATTCAGCAAGATCAGTTATTGGGACGTTGTTAGAAGATGCTTTTTTTTTTTTTTTTAAAATCTGCAGATGCACCAGTCTTCTGGGATTTCAGAAGTTTTTATTAAGAATTAGTCATTCTAATCAGTTTTCACACACTATGAAAACTGTCAAAATAAAGATGTTAAAACAGATTTAAGATAAACATTTCTAAGTTTCACTAAATACTATTTAGCATTTTAAGGTAAGAAATAGTAGAAATTTCATTATGAAGATTTTTATTAAATTATAGTATATTACAGATTATATCGTCATAAGATTTTAATCTTTAGGGTAGTATGATATAAAAACCTACTTGGCCACATTACTTCTTGAGTTTCTTTTGGGCAGCCTTCTTCTTGACCATTTGTAATCGCTTCATGGCATTGAGTTGTGATTCTTGTGAAGTTGGACCTTTAAGGGATGCCGATGGAGAGGTGCTCGATTCAGAAGTGGTTTTGTTAGTGGTACTTCCACTAGGCCCTGATGTCCCACTATTTCCATTCCCACTGAGTTGGCTGCTGCTTCCTGGAACCAAACTACTTGGACTGGGAAGACCTACTTTGCTAACATTGTCACAACTAACTGAGCGACTAAGGCCAGTTTTGCCTAGAGTGAGAGGTGGAGGTGGTTTCAATGGTACAGTGGGTGAAGTGCTGTTATTGGAACCTATTTTGGAACCTATTCCCCCTTTGGATGTTGTTGCCAGACCAGTCAAACCCACGGGCTTCTGGTTAGCAGAAGAGGTAGCAGGTTTCCCGCTATTGTTTTGGGCTGCTGAACTCAATTTTGCTGTTGATGGACCAGCAGAAGTGGTTTTCGCTGCAAAAGCTGCCCATCCAATTAGGCCACTAGTTGCTGAAGAGGAAACATTGGTGCTAGAAGAATTTCCTGAAACAACCGTGGATGCCTAAAAAATATAAGATAAATATTAGAGGAAAGTATAATTAATACCTAATATTCTTAAATACATAAGAAGATTAATGGTTAAGACTTTTTATAAAACTAATGATCTTGGAAATTTAAATCATCAAAATTAAGTTCTGATAAACTGATATGACAAAGCACATAGAAGAAAACCTATCCATAGCTAACGGTGCTACCATTTCCAAAGCAGGAGTTATGGTATGTCATATTCTTATTCTAATCATTTCAGAAAAAAATTTCCTTTTTGAGGACTGCTTCTAGATTCAGCCACAAGCCACATCAGAAAATCAGATTTAATGCTTTAAGTTGTTTTTCATGCAAAAAGGTTATTATTTAGCTGTAAAACTTCTAATTCTTTAGACCTACTCCAAATGACTTGTGGATCAATTCAAAAACAGAATCCACTCTTAATGGACAAAAATTCTTATGCCCAGGATACTTAGATGTCTGAGATGAGATTCTGAACCTATTTAAAAGAAAAATTCCCCCTAAATTTTGAGCAAATACTTGCATATATACAAGTATACTGCATTAACTACATGAAATTGTACAACGGGTGATATACTAAAAACATTTCATAACTTTATTTTCCCAATTTGTCCATGTTTCCACTGAAACTATCACAAAGAGGTCCCTGTTTCAATATAAAGGATTTTTTATAAACTGCCTCAATAAGCTGTATAGTGACATTTTGGGTATGCCTGACTCATTCCCAGATTTATTCCTTAAAGGTGTAACACATATTACATTTCTCTAAGTAACTTCCTTGGACAGTCAAAAGCTAACAGAGTACCAATGTCACTACATAAATACTGTTCTTTTTCATACAAAACAATATTTTTCACATTAACATTTAGGGGAAAATGCACTTTGTTCAAATTGATTGTGAAATGAATTTTTCTATCTTATTTTCATGGGTCACGAAAGTGTTAAATATGTAAAAGATAAAAATCTTACAAATAGTATCTTACTTAATATGCTAGTTATCATGCTTAGAATACACCCAATTATATTTTAGAACTGAACTCCGAATGAATTGATAAAAACGTTTTTAATTCTTACAAAGTAGTCTTCAATGTTGTCTGCACGAAACATTATAAACCAATGAGAAGAATACTGAAAATAGAGTGCTCTGAGGTCTTTAGAAGAGGAAGGTCCAGATTATTTTTCACATACTGTGAAAAGTGATAGGATTTTTTACAGTTACATCATATAATGACTATCTCATAAGGTTATGCAAAGAAGATAAACTTTACATAAACTGCAAATTCCTAGAGAAATGCATATATTTAATGAGAAAAATTTAGTCAAGGTAGCAAAGGACACAGGTATAGTAAACTTAATTTTCAATTATAAAAGATGTTATTTTTTCCTTTTCTTTCTAATAAATATAAAACTGCCTGCCATTTGACTAAATGATCTTTCAACAAACTTTACAAAAGTAAAGTAATCAAAAAGACCCAAAACTTATGAAGTACAAAGCAAGTTCCGTGTATATGACATTTTATTTTAATGGTTTGCTGTTACTGGTATTGCTTTTCAATTTATTGAATTTCATACTAAACATTTATTCTATTTTATCATAAAAATATCAAACCTCTTAATCAGAACAAACATGACAGCCAAAGCCTTAATTTATTTGCTGCAAAATAATTTCATATTGAGTTTCCTAAAAATAAGCCTTGGTAGTAATAGGTTGGAGAAGGCGATGGTACCCCACTCCAGTACTCTTGCCTGGAAAATCCCATGGATAGAGGAGCCTGGTAGGCTGTAGTCCATGGGGTCGCAAAGAGTTGGACACGACTGAGCGACTTCACTTTCACTTTTCACTTTCATGCATTGGACAAGG
Source organism: Ovis canadensis (assembly GCF_042477335.2). Classification (NCBI taxonomy): domain Eukaryota; kingdom Metazoa; phylum Chordata; class Mammalia; order Artiodactyla; family Bovidae; genus Ovis; species Ovis canadensis. The sequence goes on along the minus strand of NC_091250.1, from coordinate 35,543,240 downwards.
AAATGGCAACCCACTCCAGTGTTCTTGCCTGGAGAATCCCAGGGACAGGGGAGCCTGGTGGGCTGCCGTCTATGGGGTCGCACAGAGTTGGACACGACTAAAGCAACTTAGCAGCAGCAGTAATAGGTTAGTATAAAAATCTATCTGAAAATAATTTAAGTATAGAATATAGCAACTCTAATTATTTTCAATAAATCATTCTTACTTCTACTCTAGCTCACCAAGTCTCTATGTGACAATAAGGGCTATCCCTTGGATATCAACTCTTCCTTGGTGGTGGTGAAGTTGCTCAGTCGTGTCCGACTCTTTGCAACCCCGTGGACTGTAGCCTACCAGGCTCCTCCATCCATGGAATTTTCTAGGCAAGAGAACTGGAGTAGGTTGCCATTTCCTTCTCCAGAGGATCTTCCCTACCCAGGGATTGAACCCAGGTCTCCCACATTGCAGGCAGACGCTTTACCCTCTGAGCTACCAGTAAATTAAATTAAAAATGATCTGCAAATAAAATTATCAGTACCTTTCTCAAGAGTACTTTATATTTATATTGATCTTCACTGCCTATAGCCAATTGAACAAGGCAGTATCTTTAGAATTTTCTGGGAGTAACCTTTGAGAATCTGGAGCTAACATTTTTTTCTTCCATCTTTAGTATTCTGCTTAAAATTAGAATGTGTAACTCAATAAAAGCATTCCTTTTGTTATAAAATTAGATTAGAAAAATATTGTATCCTATGATATCAAAATGCCAGGATAATAATAATAATGTAGCACGATGTCAAGGAGGAAGACCAAGGAATGAGAATGGTGATACTCTCGCTAGATAATCCAGCCCCTTAGTATAAGAGAGTGCCACTTCATGGGAAAATTCACGATAATAGAAAAATATGAGAGAGCAAGAAAACTTCAATAGCCAATGAGTAGGGGGAAGAAAGCTCCCAAGTGATGGGAGGAGCAAAACTACTGCTACTGAGGATGAAGGCATTTAGAATTGAAACCAAATTCCTGACTGCAGAAGATTGGCTGACTACATAGGAATGATAAAGAAGGTTATCTCAGAATGCTCACAAATAGTTCCTAACCACGGTAAAAAGAGAAACAGCAGAGTTCAAGATAATTGCATAAATGTTCTCTTTCCACTTAATGTAAACAGTTTGTTGTTGTTTAGTCATTAAGTCATGTCCAACTCCCTTGTGACCCCATGGCCACAGCCTGCAAGGCTCCTCTGTCCATGGGATTTCCCAGGTAAGAATACTGGACTGGGCTGCCATTTCTTCAGGGGATCTTCCAGACCCAGGGATGGAACACATGTCTCTTCACTGGCAGGCGGATTCTTTACCGCTGAGCGACCAGGGAAGCCAGCGTCAATAGTAATACAGTCTTAATTTCCAACATATGGCCATTTGGTCTACAAAGTTCCTGATTAATTTTTTCAAGTAACTATTACTAAGTCAACTAAATTTAAATCCAATCTTAGATAAAAATAGAATGTACTATACCTTGACTTCTGATCTCTTAAACGCTAGAAAAGTTGTCTCTGGTTTGAGTTTAGTTTCTGGTTTCTTAACCAACGGATCTTTAACAGCTGGAGCTACAGAAACAACTGTGGGGGCTGGTTTCTGTGGTGGTTTCTGAGTTTTCTGAGCCTGCAAAAATCAGTGTTAACATTACATTAGCTACAAAATCTTAGTTAAATGTACAAAAAGACAATAAAACCTACCACAGGACTTCTCAATGAACTGTAATACAGATAAACATTTAACATTAAAAAATATAACATTGTGATGACATGGAAAATATAAACTCTTGGACAAATTATTTTATCATATCAATTAATGACTTTATAGATTTTATTAGTTTCTAAGCAGTAAAGATAACGTGAGTTTTAAAAATCATGCAGGGGGGAGGGAAAGATGGCAGAGGAATAGGACGGGAAGATCACTTTCTCCCTCACAAATTCCTCAAAAGAACATTTCAATGCCGAGCAAACTCCACAAAACAACTTCTGTAGGCTGGCAGAGGACATCAGGCAACCAGAAAAGCAGACCATTGTCTTCAAAAACAGGTAGGAAAAAATATAAAAGACGAGAAAGGAGACAAAGGAGGTGGGGAGGGAGCTCCGTCCCGGGAAGGGAATTTGAAGAAGAGAGGTTTCCAAACACCAGGAAACACTCTCCCTGCCGAGTCTGTGGCGAGCCTTGGAAACACAGAGGGCAACATAACAGGAAGGAAAAATAGATAAATAATTAAAACCAAGAGATTACAAGCCCACCAGTAACTCCCCCAGTGGAAAAGCAGCACAGACGCCTGCATCCGCCACTGGGAAATGGGGGCAGGGCAGGGACACTCGGGAGGCGCGGGCTGCAGTGCTTTGTAAGAATCGGGCAGGAACGCCCCACGCGGAACCAGAACGATCTAACTTGGGCTAGCAAACCAGACTGTGGGATAGCTACCACGCGAAAAGCTCGAACATAAGACACCACCAGGACCGAGCACAGAACAAAGGACGGAACGGAAAAAGCCGGCTGCAGACCATCCCCCGCCGGGGACAGGCAGCCAGAGCCGTAAGGACTGGAAAGGGGCAATTGCAGACCCGGAGAGACTTTACGTACCTAACTGCAAGCAGGCTCCTTTGCTAAGACTTCTGGGGGTGCTGGACAGTCACAATCTGCCTCACGGGGTGCGCCAGCAGTCCACCCAGAAAGCTGAGCAGCAGCGGCAGAAAAGGTGACAAGCCGCGGCGATCGTGCTCGCCAAACTCCTGAGCTACTCAGACCTGGGAAGGGCACAAAGCGCAGTCCCAGCCGCATTTGTGCCTCTGAGGGCTGCCTGAGCGCCGAACCTGAGCGGCTTGGACCGGGGAAGTGCACGCAGCCTAGGGCCGGCCCCAGACGGTTCCCAGCTGAGCATCGTAGAGCCGGAGCGGTTTGTGCGCCACGAGAAGGGACAGGTCAAGCGGGGCTGAGACACTGTGTGCACACGACAGTGCTATTTGTTTGCAGCATCCCCCCTCCCCACAGCGAGACTGAACTAGTGAGCCTAAAAAACCAGCAAACAGAAGAAGTTAAACAGAGGGAACCACCTTGGAAGTGAGCCAACACGGCCCATAACATCAGAGAAGAGCCAGAAATATTTTTAATATTTTTAAAATCATTCCTTTTTTTTTTGCTTTTTTCTTTTTTTTCCTAGCTTTTTTTAAAATTTTTAAGTCCTCTATTTCTCCTCTAATTTTTATTTCTATAACCTAGTATTACTATTTTTTTAAAAAAAGACTTTTTTTTTTTTTAAAGGCAAACACCATATATACTCTTTGGATGGTTGTTGGTGTTTTGTTTTTTTTTTTGTTTGTTTGTTTTTTAATAATTCTTTTTTTTTTCTTTCTTCCTTTTTCCTTCTGCTTTTCTTTAATATTGTATCTTTGAAAATCCAACCTCTACTCCAGATTTTTAATCTTTGCTCTTAGGTTTTTGTTGTCAATTTTGTACATTTAAAAACCCAAACTTCACTACCCAAGTTTACCTGAGAGCGAGATTACTGGCTTGACCACTCTCTCCTCCTCTGGCCTCTCCTTTTTCTCCACCAGGTGGCCTCTGTCTCTTTTCCCCCCCATCTCTTCTCTATCCAACTCTGTGAATCTCTGTGTGTTCCAGACAGTGGAGAACACCTAAGGAACTGGTTACTGGCAGGATTTGTCTCTCTCCTACTCATTCCTCTCTCTTATCCTCCTGGTCACCTCTGTCTACTTCCTCCCTCTCCTCTTCCCCGTATAACTCTGTAAATACCTCTGAGCGGTTCAGACTATAGAGCGCACATAAGGAAGTGACTACTGGCTAGCTTGCTCTCTCCTCTCTTGATCTCACCGCATCTCATTCCAGTTACCTCTAACTACCCCCTCCATCTTCTCTTCTCCTTGTAACTCAGTGAACCTCTCTGAGTGTCCCTCAATGTGGAGAAACTTGTCATCTTTAACCTAGATGTTTTATCATCGGTGCTGTATAGATGGAGAAGTCTAGAGGCTACTGTAAAAATAAAACTGAAAACCAGAAGCAGGAAGCTTAAATCCAAAGCCTGAAAACATTAGAGAACTCTTGAATTCAGGGAACATTAAGCAATAGGAGCTCATCAAATGCCTTCATACCTACACCGAAACCAAGCTCCACCCAAGGGCCAACAAGTTCCAAAACAAGACATACCACGCAAATTCTCCAGCAACACAGGAACACTCCCCTGAGCCTCAATATACAGGCAGCTCAAAATTATCCCAAAACCTTTGATGTCTCATAACCCATTACGGGTCACTCCACTGCACTCCAGAGAGAAGAAACCCAGCTCCACCCACCAAAACTCCAACACAAGCCTCCCTAACCAGGAAACCTTGACAAGCCACTGATAGAACCCCACCCAAAGTGAGGAAGCTCCATAATAAAGAGAACTCCACAAATTACCAGAATATAAAAAGGCCACCCCAAACGCAGCAATATAACCAAGATGAAGAGACAGAGGAATACTCAGCAGGTAAAGGAACAGGAGAGTTGCCCACCAAACCAAACCAAAGAGGAAGAAGTAGGGAATCTACCGGAGAAGGAATTCCGAATATTGACAGTGAAAATGATCCAAAATCTTGAAATCAAAATGGAAACACAGATAAATAGCCTAGAGACAAGGATTGAGAAGATGCAAGAAAGGTTTAACAAGGACCTAGAAGAAATAAAAAAGAGTCAAAATATAATGAATAACGCAATAAATGAGATCAGAAACACTCTGGAGGCAACAAATAGTAGAATAACGGAGGCAGAGGATAGGATTAGTGAAATAGAAGATAGAATGGTAGAAATAAATGAATCAGAGAGGAAACAAGAAAAACGAATTAAAAGAAACGAGGACAATCTCAGAGACCTCCAGGACAATATGAAACGCTCCAACATTCGAATTATAGGAGTCCCAGAAGAAGAAGACAGAAAGAAAGATCATGAGAAAATCCTTGAGGAGATAATAGTTGAAAACTTCCCTAAAATGGGGAAGGAAATAATCACCCAAGTCCAAGAAACACAGAGAGTTCCAAATAGGATAAACCCAAGGCGAAACACCCCAAGACACATATTAATCAAATTAACAAAGATCAAACACAAAGAACAAATATTAAAAGCAGCAAGGGAAAAACAACAAATAACACACAAGGGGATTCCCATAAGGATAACAGCTGCTCTTTCAATAGAAACTCTTCAGGCCAGGAGGGAATGGCAAGACACACTTAAAGTGATGAAAGACAATAACCTACAGCCCAGATTACTGTACCCAGCAAGGATCTCATTCAAATACGAAGGAGAAATCAAAAGCTTTACAGACAAGCAAAAGATGAAAGAATTCAGCACCACAAAACCAGCTCTCCAACAAATTCTAAAGGATATCCTCTAGACAGGAAACACGAAAAGGGTGTATAAACCCGAACCCAAAACAATAAAGTAAATGGTAACGGGATCATACTTATCAATAATTACCTTAAACGTAAATGGGTTGAACGCCCCAACCAAAAGACAAAGACTGGCCGAATGGATACAAAAACAAGACCCCTCTATATGCTGCTTACAAGAGACCCACCTCAAAACAAGGGACACATACAGACTGAAAGTGAAGGGCTGGAAAAAGATATACCACGCAAATAGAGACCAAAAGAAAGCAGGAGTGGCAATACTCATATCCGATAAAATAGACTTTAAAACAAAGGTTGTGAAAAGAGACAAAGAAGGCCACTACATAATGATCAAAGGAACAATCCAAGAAGAAGATATAACAATTATAAATATATATGCACCCAATATAGGAGCACCGCAATATGTAAGACAAATGCTAACAAGTATGAAAGGGGAAATCAACAATAACACAATAATAGTGGGAGACTTTAATACCCCACTCACACCTATGGACAGATCAGCTAAACAGAAAATTAACAAAGAAACGCAAACTTTAGATCAGTTAGACCTAATTGATATCTATAGGACATTTCACCCCAAAACAATGAATTTCACCTTTTTTTCAAGTGCTCATGGAACCTTCTCCAGGATAGATCACATCCTGGGCCATAAATCTAAACTTGATAAATTCAAAAAACTTGAAATCATTCCAAGCATCTTTTCTGACCATAATGCATTAAGATTAGATCTCAATTACAGGAGAAAAACTATTAAAAATTCCAACATATGGAGGATGAACAACACACTTCTGAATAACCAACAAATCACAGAAGAAATAAAAAAAGAAATCAAAATATGCATAGAAACGAATGAAAATGAAAACACAACAACCCAAAACCTGTGGGACACTATAAAAGCAGTGCTAAGAGGAAAGTTCATAGCAATACAGGCATACCTCAAGAAACAAGAAAAAAGTCAAATAAATAACCTAACTCTACAACTAAAGCAACTAGAAAAGGAAGAGTTGGAGAACCCCAGAGTTAGTAGAAGGAAAGAAATCTTAAAAATTAGGGCAGAAATAAATGCAAAAGAAACAAAAGAGACCATAGCAAAAATCAACAAAGCCAAAAGCTGGTTCTTTGAAAGGATAAATAAAATTGACAAACCATTAGCCAGACTCATCAAGAAGCAAAGAGAGAAAAATCAAATCAATAAAATTAGAAATGAAAAGGGAGAGATCACAACAGACAACACAGAAATACAAAGTATCATAAGAGACTACTATCAGCAGTTGTATGCCAATAAAATGGACAACGTGGAAGAAATGGACAAATTCTTAGAAAAGTACAATTTTCCAAAACTGAACCAGGAAGAAACAGAAAATCTTAACAGACCCATCACAAGCATGGAAATTGAAACTGTAATCAGAAATCTTCCAGCAAACAAAAGCCCAGGTCCAGACGGCTTCACAGCTGAACTCTACCAAAAATTTCGAGAAGAGCTAACACCTATCCTCCTCAAACTCTTCCAGAAAATTGCAGAGGAAGGGAAACTTCCAAACTCATTCTATGAGGCCACCATCACCCTAATATCAAAACCGGACAAAGATGTCACAAAAAAAGAAAACTACAGGCCAATATCACTGATGAACATAGATGCAAAAATCCTTAACAAAATTCTAGCAATCAGAATCCAACAACACATTAAAAAGATCATACACCATGACCAAGTGGGCTTTATCCCAGGGATGCAAGGATTCTTCAATATCGGCAAATCAATCAATGTAATTCACCACATTAACAAATTGAAAAATAAAAACCATATGATTATCTCAATAGATGCAGAGAAGGCCTTTGACAAAATTCAACATCCATTTATGATAAAAACTCTCCAGAAAGCAGGAATAGAAGGAACATACCTCAACATAATAAAAGCTATCTATGACAAACCCACAGCAAACATTATCCTCAATGGTGAAAAATTGAAAGCATTTCCCCTAAAGTCAGGAACAAGACAAGGGTGTCCACTTTCACCGCTACTATTCAACATAGTTCTGGAAATTTTGGCCACAGCAATCAGAGCAGAAAAAGAAATAAAAGGAATCCAAATTGGAAAAGAAGAAGGAAAACTCTCACTGTTTGCAGATGACATGATCCTCTACATGGAAAACCCTAAAGATTCCACCAGAAAATTACTAGAGCTAATCAATGAATATAGTAAAGTTGCAGGATATAAAATCAACACACAGAAATCCCTTGCATTCCTATACACGAATAATGAGAAAGTAGAAAAAGAAATTAAGGAAACAATTCCATTCACCATTGCAACGAAAAGAATAAAATACTTAGGAATATATCTACCTAAAGAAACTAAAGACCTATATATAGAAAACTATAAAACACTGATGAAAGAAATCAAAGAGGACACTAATAGATGGAGAAATATACCATGTTCATGGATCGGAAGAATCAATATAGTGAAAATGAGTATACTACCCAAAGCAATTTACAAATTCAATGCAATCCCTATCAAGCTATCAGCCACATTTTTCACAGAACTAAAACAAATAATTTCAAGATTTGTATGGAAATACAAAAAACCTTGAATAGCCAAAGCAATCTTGAGAAAGAAGAATGGAACTGGAGGAATCAACTTGCCTGACTTCAGGCCCTACTACAAAGCCACAGTCATCAAGACAGTATGGTACTGGCACAAAGACAGACATGTAGATCAATGGAACAAAATAGAAAGCCCAGAGATAAATCCACACACATATGGACACCTTATCTTTGACAAAGGAGGCAAGAATATACAATGGAGTAAAGACAATCTCTTTAACAAGTGGTGCTTGGAAAACTGGTCAACCACTTGTAAAAGAATGAAACTAGATCACTTCCTAACACCGCACACAAAAATAAACTCAAAATGGATTAAAGATCTAAATGTAAGATCAGAAACTATAAAACTCCTAGAGGAGAACATAAGCAAAACACTCTCAGAAGACATAAATCACAGCAGGATCCTCTATGATCCACCTCCCAGAGTAATGGAAATAAAAGCGAAAATAAACAAATGGGATCTAATTAAAATTAAAAGCTTCTGCACAACAAAGGAAAATATAAGCAAGGTGAAAAGACAGCCTTCTGAATGGGAGAAAATAATAGCAAATGAAGCAACTGACAAACAACTAATCTCAAAAATATACAAGCAACTTATGCAGCTCAATTCCAGAAAAATAAACGACCCAATCAAAAAATGGGCCAAAGAACTAAATAGACATTTCTCCAAAGAAGACATACGGATGGCTAACAAACACATGAAAAGATGCTCAACATCACTCATTATTAGAGAAATGCAAATCAAAACCACAATGAGGTACCATTTCACGCCAGTCAGAATGGCTGCGATCCAAAAATCTGCAAGCAATAAATGCTGGAGAGGGTGTGGAGAAAAGGGAACCCTCCTACACTGTTGGTGGGAATGCAAACTAGTACAGCCACTATGGAGAACAGTGTGGAGATTCCTTAAAAAATTGCAAATAGAACTACCTTATGACCCAGCAATCCCACTGCTGGGCATACACACCGAGGAAACCAGAATGGAAAGAGACACATGTACCCCAATGTTCATCGCAGCACTGTTTATAATAGCCAGGACATGGAAACAACCTAGATGTCCATCAGCAGATGAATGGATAAGAAAGCTGTGGTACATATACACAATGGAGTATTACTCAGCCGTAAAAAAGAATTCATTTGAATCAGTTCTGATGAGATGGATGAAACTGGAGCCGATTATACAGAGTGAAGTAAGCCAGAAAGAAAAACACCAATACAGTATACTAACACATATATATGGAATTTAGGAAGATGGCAATGACGACCCTGTATGCAAGACAGGGAAAGAGACACAGATGTGTATAACGGACTTTTGGACTCAGAGGGAGAGGGAGAGGGTGGGATGATTTGGGAGAATGACATTCTAACATGTATACTATCATGTAAGAACTGAATCGCCAGTCTATGTCTGACGCAGGATGCAGCATGCTTGGGGCTGGTGCTTGGGGATGACCCAGAGAGATGTTATGGGGAGGGAGGTGGGAGGGGGGTTCATGTTTGGGAACGCATGTAAGAATTAAAGATTTTAAAATTTAAAAAATAAAAAACTAAAAAAAAATAAAAAAAAATCATGCAGCCTGGAGTTAATTAAATATTTTAATAAAACAGTCCAAAATCATTAAAAAGAAAAAAACATCAGCATTTTCAGTTTTATTTTGACCAACAATTGATCTTTTTCCTTTACATTAGGTACTTTACTAAATTCTCTTGTACATGAATCATTTTTCAGTTTATTCTTTAATGTTTTCCAGCTAGATAATATTAACTATATAAACGGAATAGTGCAGTGTTCGAGAGGACAGCTTTTGGAATCAAACAGAACTAAAAGCCCAGCTCAACTACTTCCCTATCTGTGTTACCTCAGGTAAAATATATAAATTTCCAGAAGTCTCATTTTTCATCTGCAAAATGTGGATAAAATCTTCTGTTCTAAAGGTGGTTATGAGAATGCACTGTGATTATGTAAGAGTTTACACAGTGTTTGGTACATGTTAAGTGCAGATAATAACAGTTACTACTCATTCATCATCATTATTTACAAATGGTAAGAAAACAAAGTTTTCTTACTGAATCCAGAAGAACCCTTCTCTACTAGGTAAGTAATGATGCTCCCAGCCACCCTACTGTTTTTGACAATCCTAATAAGGTCACGTAAGACTATACCAAAAACTTTATTAATGATGTGTTGTTCCCATTTCTGGAAATTTGAATGTAGCTGTTTTATCTTTGTTTAGACTTTCTTCTGCTATGGTTTGCTATATACTATATTTTCACCCTTAAGTCTCAGTTCATCCCATTTTTTATATTACATATTTTCCACATGAAAGTATACCTACTTTCAGACATCACTTATGAAGCAACACTCAGATCAAGAATATTATAAAGAATGCTGGAAGATATCTATGGTAAGATATCTCTTACTACCAAGAAAGATTATCTTATCTTGTACTGCAAACCATGTTATGAAAATGTAGCCTTCAGAGTATCAGGAGTACATGGTATTCTAATCTTACACTTTCCTCCACCCACATCAGTAGATGAGGTTAGACTCTGAAGACCGACCCAACTTATATGTTTTAGTAGATGAAGATTCATTACTATGAAGCTCAGAAAGAACCTCTGCCCAGGAGACTATGCTTGGATCTTCTGCTTCCTGGCTATTTCACCTACCCATCTTAGAACCTAAGAGATACTCAAAACCCTCTGCTCTTTGCTGGTAGTACTAGTTTAGGGAACTAGGATATTATCTCTGATTCAGTATTGCTCAACAAAGGCACTCTAATTTTTTAATTGGGTGACTGACTCACATAGTGTAGAATGTATGAAATTCACCACTCAAGGCAATATGGCCAGTATGGTAACAATCAAAAATACCACATACTTCTGTTACTGCTGAGTAGGAATGTGTTACCACCTCAGACTGAGAACCATTGCAGTAAGTCATGAGTGCTGGGGCAAATCCCATTGCCTGGTAGAAAGAAAACTACCGAACTAAAGAATAACTCTGGACCCTGCCACGCACTCTCACACCATGCTTATCTGTCTTCCCATCTTCCTGTACTGCAGAACCTGCCATAGTTGCATAAATTAGTGTAAGGGGAAAGAGGATATAAGATGCTTTTTAAGGTATCTTTGAGATACCTTGGAGCAATAACCAATGCACACATGAGAACCTCACTGAAAGCTATTCAGTTTAGCATCCCTTCCATTTCCAAACCCCTTTCTCTCACTAAAGCTTGTTGTTTACTGGATCCCGATCTTCAGGTTTACTTCAGATCACACCTTTTGGTACTTCTCCAGGTCCACTCTTGGTGCACTTAATCACGCTCTGACATTAGTCATTCAGCACTTGACTCTTAAGACATACAGACTGAACTTACTGACTGCTGATTTCTGGCCCAAATCTATATATCCTCTATTAATAAAATGAAACAACAGAATGTGGAATGTGTCCAGTCCTGAGCTCTGCTCTGGTGCTCTGTGAGTGAATGAGACTTGCTCTTAATACAAATTAATTAGGCATTTAATTTGCAAAGTTGATAAAGAATAAAATGTATCAGGATGAGGAGAAGCGGAGAAACAGGACATGTGGGACATGAAAGTTCACCACATACTCGGAATGAACCATTGGGTCTCGTGTGGCCACAGTATGTGGTATTTATGGTGAAGTGGTGGGAAGAGAAGGATACAAAGGTAGAGCTGGGTCAAAAAGAGAAGGCCCACAATCCGCCCGAACAAGGATAACTTCATTATGTAGGTAATTGAGAGCCACTGGGCACACTTAAACAGATAAAGTTAGGTAATTATCGTAGAAGAATATTCTAATTGTAGTGTATAAAGTGGACTGAAGGGAATCAAGGAGCTAATGCAACAGCAAGAAATGAGCGATTTGTGGAACAGGGTAGTAAAAGTGAAATGAGCAGAGCTGTGAAATACATATGAGTTAGAATTAACAAGTTTGGTAAACAAAGGGATGTGGACGTAAGAGAGGCATCAAGGATAATATTATCAGTTCCGGCAAATGAGGAAAAACTGAGTGGAGAAGAAAACAATTTTAATTTAAAAAATACTGCACTTGAAGTAACTGTAGGATATCTGGTCATCTGCCAAAATTCACTTCAGAAAGAGGATAAGAACTATAAATATAGATTTGGTATGAGTTAACTCGCAAAATAAAAGGGAGAAAAAACTTAGGAGAGAACAGTACTTACTTTATTAAGAGACTTAAAATAATAATAAATTTTGAAACTATGTTAAAGAAAGATCACTATCACAAGTTATTTATTTTGACTGGCAATTCTTAGTGACTACTTGCGCCAAAGTGCTGGAACGTACTATTCTGCTCACCCATAATTACTTGGGTTGAAGTCCTGGAGGGTAGTTTAAGTAACAAACTAAGTAAAAATCAGACAGAGCAGAAAAAATACTGTACCATGTCACAGAAATTTCTTGTTACAAAGTATAAATACTACTGAAATTTTACTACTTTTCATAGGAATAAAAACATAATCTATTTCTGATTTTTTAGTGATTAAAATTTCATTTTATTTAACTAAGTACTTCTGACTTTAAAAAGATATATTTGGTCAGAAAAATTTATGTAGAAATTCACTTGGTTAACAATGTTAGAACTCTTCTATCAAAAGTCCTTAATCTTCTGGAGAAAGCTATAATTCAAAAAAAATACAGGCACTCCTATATTTACAGCAGCACCATTTACAATAACCAAGACATGGAAGCAACCTACATGTCCATCAGCAAAGGAATGGATCAGTCCATGGAATTCTCCAGGCCAGAATACTTGAGTGGGTAGCTGTTCCCTTCCCTGCTAGCTACCAGGGAAGTCCCAAAGTTATAGTATACACATATACAATGGACTATAGTCAGCCATAAAAAAGAACAAAATAATGCCATTTGCAGCAATGTGGATCGACCTAGAGATTATCATATAAGAGAAGCAAGTCAGACACAGAAAGACAAGTAGCATATGATATCACTTATATGTGGGATCTAAAATATGACACAAATGACGTTATTTATAAAACAGAAACAGACTCATAAAGAATAGACTTGTGATTGCCAAAGGGGTGGGAGGGGTGAGGTAAGGATGGATTGGAAATTTGGACTTAGCAGACAAAAATTATTATGTATAGGATGGATAAACAGCAAGGTCCTATTGTATAGCACAGGGGACTATATTCAATATACAGAATCACTTTGCTGTACATCAGCAACTAACATTATAAATCAACTGTACTTCAGTAAAAAAAAAAAAAAGAAAAAAAAAGAGTCCCTAATCAAAGGTAGGGGAATGTGGATGGGGGAAGTAAACAAGACCCTGAAGTAAATAACAGCTTGATTTCTTTAAAAGGAAAATGATAACATTCATCCATCTACTTTTTAAATGAATAAAAGTTAGAAAACAAATCTAATATAACAGATGAAAATGTTTCAGTATGACATTAAAGGCAGTTATGTTTGTGAGCAGTAAACTGGGAAAGTACTTGAGAGAATAGGCTAAATGGTCACTTGAAGACAATGAGAAGGAAAGACAAGGAATAAAGAGAGAAACGCAGAAGGAATGACAGAGATGGCTCTGCACACAGCTTGTAAGTTTGGTGGTTTGCGCTCACTCAGGAATAGACATTTCCAATATTTCCTTACCAGACTCATCAAAGACTAAGGCTTCGTATCTCACGACTTCCCATAGTGCTTTGTAGTATTTTTAAATGTGCACAAATACACGGACACACCAGTAGGAAATAGTCCTAATTTGTGGGGCTCCAATTTTGTTCATTTATACTAGAATAAGCTAAAAGCTGAGCAGAGAAAAATACATATATATGGTCTGGTCCACTTAGGCACAGACACATAAACCACACATTTATACTATATAAACAAACATTAAAATAATCAGCTTATAAGATTTTTTTCAATAGCATAAATGTTCGGATTTTTATCTTCAACAACCACATATTAACAAAAAAATGGACAGAGATTGTTTAAAATAGAGAAAAATAATTCCTACCATTCTTTTCATTTGTCTGGTACACCGGGCACAGTACCACACAAGGCGAGGGTCATTCACTTCCTTGTCTGTCACCTGGGGCTTATGGCAATCTTGGTGGTAGAGATTATGGCATTCCTGACATTCTACTAATTGGTTACCGGATGCCACTGTCATTTGCCTAAGAAAATATATCATTAGATATGACACTTATTTGAATGCAACAATATAAAGCCACTCTAGGGTTCTTCTGGTGAAGTTTGATATCTTAAAGATATATCAGAAAAGCCAAACTGCAAACTAACAAATTCCAACGTGTAGCCTGCACAAACAATTCATTTCTTTTAAAGGTTATGCTCAACCAGTAAGAAATATATAAGGTGACTTAGACTAAACTTGGCTATATTCTTCTTAGCATTTTCCATTGTAATTTTTTTTTCCCCAAAAGGTAGTAGACCTTGGCTCATCCTCCAACAGTCTCATAACATCTTCTTTGTACCTCTATTAAATTCCTTTATATTTTTTGCCTACATATTGTTCTATCTTCTTCATTAATACATGAGTTGCCTAAAGGTAGAAAATGAACCTAATTATCTACAGTGCCTAGCACATTATTGCACAGACATGGGGTGCTCCATAAATAAATATCTTAATCAACAAAATAGAATGTATTAATAAGTGTATCAAAAAGGTAAAAACTGCAACAGCAACAGCCTCAGACTATCGTAACAAATCTTCTTATGGAGGATTACAATGACTAGTTTTTTCCCCCTTATTACTTTACCATTTATTTCTTTACATGAAAATGATAACCCTTACAATAGATTAAGGTTGAAATAAATGAATATATGTTAAAGCAATGAAGCTCTAACAAAATAATCCTATTCAGAAGTACATTAACTGATGCTCTATAATGTTCACAAAATTTTAGAGCTATGTATTCAGTCCCAGTGCATCAGAATTTAATATTTTCATGAAGCAAATAGCAGGAAAGGTGACAATCTCTTCTACTGTGCTAGGCAATGAAAGTCATTAACAACTAAAGACAGAGACCCTGGTATAAAAGAATTTAAAATCTAATTATTCTGATATTTAAGATGAATCTTCTACTAAGCAGAATTATCTATTTTTATAATTATGCATCCATGTTTCAAAACAATACTCAGAATAACCTACATGATCCATTAATTTTATTTTCCTTATTCTTAGGAAAAGATTTAATGCTATTTTAGAAAATGGTATATAACCGTTTACTTTATAAATTCTATGAACACTTCAGGAAAAAAAAAAGCAATATAGTCTTCTTAAAAAGAAAGGTAGAAATAATTTATTCTGCTAAACAGTGCCTCACTAAAAATTAAAGCAATAAGTGTTTTTACTCTAGAAGCCAAGAATGCAGAAAATGTTATTACCACATAACTGATTATAAAGATGCCTATTAGTAATATAAATTCTTGACAATTTATTAGACATTAAATTGCCACATGGGCAGTTTATCTCCTATCCACCTCCAAATAATGAAAACAGAATTTAAAAAACACCCAACAATTGGTCTATTATTTTTCTTTTTTAAATTGTTTGTTCTTGCCATATTTGTGGCAAGGTACAACTTACCTACAAACAACACAGGCCAATCCCATCTCCATGGCAAAATCATCAGCGCTGGTCTCCTCAAAGCTGGAAAGGTCAGCCATGGCTAAATCCTTGCTGGTTTGGACAGTGATGGGAGAGGACCGTGTCTCTGGTTTCTCCAATCTAGGTTTCTTCGGGACATCAACTCCTTCACTGATGTCTGATTTCATCTATAAAAAGCACCCAATCAAAAAGCAACACATTAAAATAAACTTTAAATCATTGAGAGATGTACAAGATAGTGTGCAATGACCAAGTCCACTCCACAGATACCTTCACATAGGGACAGAAGCACACACTAAAGACCTGCAGAGATGTATAAGAAATTCATACTCAGTTTGTTAAAAGGATCCAACAAGGTAAAAAGAAACAAATCACAACAGTTCAGCATGCATCTGTATTTCTCTTTGTCCTCTCTTATTCATTAAAGAATCACGGAAGTTCAATGGATTTACTTACACTGCCCTCCTACCCCCACTGGCTGCTCTGAATTGAGAAGCCACAGCACTAATAAGGATATTTTTAAGGTTATTTTAAAATATTTTAAATTATGAACTAATGATATTTTATATTGAAAAGAAATGAATAATGACCTTCCACCAGTAACTCAGGCTTAACACATTGCCATATTTGTTTCAAAGCAAATTCTGGCTCCTTTCTTTAAAATATAGAGAGAATAATATAAAATAGGTTATAAAGAGCCAGTACTTAGAAAAAGTATGGAAACACAACCCCTTGAGGGCAGGTATTACTAAAGTTAAAAAAAAATTTTTTTTTACTAAGTTCTTAAATCCTAATAATTAACTATATGCAGAAATCATTCACAGTAGACAATACAAGAGTTTTCTGTAACCCTGTTAAAGCACATGCTTTTCTGTAAATTTCATGTCTATTGGTTTACATCTTTATTCTTTCCTTGACAACATTTTTTTTTCTCAACAACTGTTCCATCTAGAATATCTGAGTTACAGATTAAAGTTTACACATGTCTTCTAGGGCTCAAATATTTGTTGACAATGATTTCAATAAATGGTTCTAAAATGTTTCTAAATTTTAATTTTAAAAAATCCATAATAACAAAAATATATTTACTAAGTGATTATTATATACTTTTACCAATTATTATACACAAAAAGTAAGCATAAAACAACTGATTGACTGATTTACTAGAGTAAAGCAAAATCTTACTTTATCAGCAGGTCTCTTTTCACCTTCCTTTTTTACCTTCTCAGTTGTGAGGACCTTGCCATTATTATTGCCAGAAGGAAGACTAGATGATGTTTTGGGCTCTTGCTTAACAGAAACAGTTTTTGTGCTTGAAATTTTGGGTGGCTCCACATCCTGTATATGAAATTAAAAGATACCTATAAAGAAATATTCAGACTAGTATATTATTAAAAACAAAACCAGATCACAAATCTAAATTATCAGTTAAAAATTAAGACATCATATGTGCCAACATATTTTGTCTTTTTCTTCAATAAGTTTCACTATAAGGTTTCACATTTGTGAACCATCACTACAATTAATATAATGAACATATTCATCATCTTGCCAAGTTTTTTGTTGCCCTCTATAATCACTCTGAGAGGCAGACATCCTAGAAAACTAAGCCACCCATTCTCAGGTAACCACTGATCCATCTTCTCTAACTGTATAGGTTGCATTTCCTAGAAATTTTCATAAGTTGAATCATGCAGGATATATTCTTTTTTTTCTGGCTGTTTTCACTCAGTATATTTATTTTGAGATTCATGAATGTCACTGAGTGTAACAAAAGTTCCCTCCTTTTGTTGCTGAATAGTACTCCATTAAACAAATATACCATGATTTGTTTATTCATTTACCTACTGCTGGACTACTGGGTTGATTCCAGTTTGAGGCTATTACAAATAAGGATGTTATGAACATTCACGTACAAATCCTTACATGGACACATACTTTAATTTCTCTAGAATAAATGTCTAGGAGTGGGATGTCTGGATTGTACGGTAGGTTTATGCTTAACTTTTTAAGAAACTGCCAAACCATGTTCCAAAGTGGTATACTATTTCATATTTTCATCAGGAGTACCTGTGAGTCCCAGTTCCTATCTTCAAATCCTATCTTCAAATCCTCACCAATACTTGGTATGGCTAATCTTTTTAATTTTAGACATTTAATAGATATGTAAGGCATATCATTGTAGATTTAATTTACATTTCTCTAATGGCTAAAATGTAAGGGCAGGAGACGTTTTAGTTGCAACCAACTTCTCAGGTACTTTAACAAATGCACTTCTTTCTGTTTTAGACTCTCAAAATACTGCTTCTTGGGGCTTCCCTGGTGGTCCATTGATTATGAATCCACCTGCCAATGCAGGGTACATGGGTTCAATCCCTGGTCCGGAAGACCCCATATGCCAGGGAGCAACTAAGCCTTTGCGCCACAACCACTGAGCCCGCACTCTAGAGCCCATGAACTGCAACTACTGAGCCCAGGCACTGCAACTACTGAAGCCCTGCGCCCTAGAGGCTGTGCTCCGCAATAAGAGAAGATGCTGCAGTGAGAAGCTGATGCACAGCCACGAAGAGCAGCCCCTACTTGCCACACTCAGAGAAAGCCAGAGAGCAGCAATGAAGACCCAGTGCGGCCAAAAGTAAAATAAGTGAACAAATTTTTAGAAAAATACTGCTTCTTTAGTAATAATAGGAATTTCCTATTTGCACCATGTCACAGAACAAATTTGTTAGTGCATTTTGTTGAGCTTTATTAATTTGGTTGGCTTGAGCTCACTGAACCTCCAGAATGAGAATGGTAAAATAAAGGATGTCACAATGGCTCTACCATTCAAAGGACAATAAAAAGGTCTGACAGTACAAGAGCTTATTTTGAAAGAAGGCTGGGAGGAAAACATCACTGCTTACTTGGGCACTGAGTCTGGGACTCGGCCCTGTCTTGAGTTTGAGATTCTGGATTAGACTCAGCTACTCAGGTAGTTTGGTCTTCTCCTTATCAGTTTGGTATCTAGGTGTTCACAGACCTCGGTGACTCGAAGTTTCAAGGCTAGAGTTTTAGAAAGGTTTGAAAGAATGTCTTAAGTATGTATTAAAGAATATAGTAGGAGCTGTCATTCACTAAGAGCTTATTATATACCAGGCAAACACTACACTAGGTGACCAATGTCCTTTTTTTCTTTTAATGTTCATTACTTTGCAAGGTAGTTCTCATTATCCCTGTTTTACTAACAGAGAAACAGATGCTGGGTGAAATGAAGTTACTATGTACCTCAGTTTCCTTATTGTAAAATAAAAATAAATAATACCTATCTCAAAGGATCATTATCACAATTAAAATTAATTATACATCTATATCACTGAGAAAAGTACCTAGGACACAGTAAATGTTCAAGATATGTTACCTGTCATCACACTAGTAAGAGGTAAGCTGGGATTTAAATCAGATTTGTCTGGTTCCAAAATGTATATTCTTTTCACAGAAAGCTACTTGGCCACTTTATTTGCAATGGAGTGACATAGTTCTCACAGTTTATCCATACCTCCTTTTTCCCTTAAATTATCCTATCTATATGTAATTCACTTCATTGTAGAATTCCTGCCCTTTTATTTTTTGCCCCTAAAACATTAGAGAATAATTACAAGCTATGGTTTCATTCAGCAGATTAAAAAAATTCTATTCATAAAGAATTAAAATTATAACACGTAAGTGGGTTTCTATACACAGAAAATAGTAGCAACAAAATACTCTCCACTCTCAGCTAACTTTTCTATATAGTGGCATAGTTCTCTGAAAGCTTGAGAAAGAAAAGAACACTATAAAGTTCTTCATGCCATAAGGGAAGATTATCTGGCAGACTGTTTTGAGATGGTCTAAACATTAAAGACTTTACAAACTCCCTCCAAGCCTCTAATTCAGTTATATACCTTTTGAGATGGACGGTAACTTGAATCAATGCCCCGAGCCAAAGATTCATCAAGTAGTGTTTTTAGCTTTTCAGCAGAATCTTTACTCTTTGAATGTAAGAAGCCTAATGCTTTCAAAAAAATGGGATCAAGTTCCAAGTTCACTGCAGCAGCCATCCCAAACACCTGAAGGAAAAAAAAAAAAAGGTAATTTACAGACAATGGGCAATTACCTGTCAAAATTTATCTGTCTCGTTCTGTTTAGATGTATTACTGTGTACCTGATACAAAATTCAAACTGTCTAAAAGGTTATTACAGATAAATTTCCTTCTTATGCCTAATTGGAATTATCTAGTTCTCTTCTCCTAAAGTGAGAGTATTATCAGCTATCAGATAAGCTCCTCCTTTCCGCAGAGCCTCTTCCTAATACCGTTTTCAAATAATAAACTCACAATTTAGAACAGAGAAACTTGATGTGTTTAGGTCAAGCTTATGGTATATCAAAATTTCTGCTCTCAAACCTTATTTATACACCCCCCCACACACACACACATAGATTGGGGGAAGTGTGTCACAGGAGGACAATAGTTAGAGCATACATTAAGCAATAAGCTACAAAAGTCAGTGCTGAAATTTTAACCTCAGTTATCTTTTTTTGCCTCCTTAGTCCTCAGCCCCAATCTTGAATGCCTCAGAAAATATACTTATGATAATTTTATTGCATCACATTTAGCTTGTGGTAACCCATGCATTAACCTATTTTTAAAAAGCAAAGTCTCTGACAAATGGTGCCAACACACACACACACACACACATATACATGTATATACAGCCTATGATATTCTCTGTGCCCTAAGGAGCTTAAAAAATAGTGAAGATATACATCAAAGGCTTATGAAATTCTAAAACATTAAAAAGTTTTATTTGCAGTTAATACCAATGCTATTATGTTGTTTTATTTCTGGTGTCACTTTTTAAAATACTTCTCCCGGCAAGGAATTATTAAAATAAAAATGTATACTTTGTATTCAACATTCTAGAGCTTGAAACTGTCTTCTCTCCTTGAGGTTAATATTGTAATAATGCCACACACTTGTACTTGCTAGAGTTAGGGATCTGTCAGCAATTCCACAGTAATCTCTCATTTTCAGGGATTTATAAAGCCATTAAAACTTGCTGTAGGTTTAATCTTGGCATATGAAAGACCACCCTGAAAATGGATTTTGTTTGTTCCTTCCCTATCAACCTTCCTCCTAATACTTCTTCAGCTTTTATAGAAAACACATATACACACACTCTGAATGGCTTTTTTTTTTTTTTAAAGAAGGTATAAGATACCCATCTGATGGCCACAAAATTATTGTCAAATTCTGTGCTCTACTCAATCACCCATGAGCAGGGGTCCAAAGCTCAATATTAAAAGAAAAATAATCTACCTCAAACAGTTGTATGGGTAATAATTTAATAACAATTGAGAAGCAACCTGTTACTTCTTAAGATTGTATTATTACATACATTACCCATATATAATGATAAGTACAGAAAGGTGTATTTTTTTTTAATTATTCAAGAGGTTGGTCACCATAAACATTCTTAGGAGAAAAGAGTTCCTCATTAAAATGTCCACAATGAAAAGGAGTAAAGTTGTCACTCCTCCTGAGTACACAAGGAAACAGCCTCGACTTTCCACTGACTTAAGTTTTTATAGCTCAAGAGCATAACAGTTTACTTATCCAGAGCAGTCTGTATTTTGAGGTGCTGAATGGACTGAAATGTAGAAGAATCCTTTTAATATACTAGAAAAACCATTACTTCAAATTTCTATACTGAAAATTAGAAGCAAAGTATTTACTGTTGTATATTTCTATAGTCACAGATAGAAAAAGGTTCCTATTCCAGATTAGGTAACAAGAGTCAGTGCCTCATCTTTTACATCTCCTCCACTGGCAGGTGAATTCTTTACTACCAGTACCACTTGGGAAGTCCATATAACTGGTAGCAATTACATACATAAAGAAGTGTACTTACTTTTTTACTCATGGAATAAATGATGAGAAAAGTTTGGAGACCAATGGGTTAGCCTTTCCAGCAATTTCCAATTTCCCTTTTCCTATTATATATACATAATGGTTACTTTTGGGTACAAACTAACCTCCCCCTTGAAAATCCCTCCAGTAATCATTTAGCTCAGGGCTTCCCAGGTGGCGCCAGTGGGAAAGAAATTGCCTGCCAATTCAGAAGACATAAAATGGGTTCGATCGCTTGGTTGAGAAGATCCCCTGGAGGAAGGCATGGCAACCCACTCCAGTATTCTTGCCTGGAGAATCGCACGGACAAAGGAGCCTGGCAGGCTATGGTCCGTGGGGTTGCAAACAGTCGGACAATGAAGTCAGACAGTGAAGCAGGCATGCACGCACTCATTCAGCTCAGTCCTTCCCCCCTCCACACTAATTTCATTGCTAGCTCCCCAGCATCTTCTAGCCCCTACTTATTACCAACATATTCCCCTAGCTTTTTCCATAGTTTTCTCAAGCACTCCTTTTTTTTTTTTTTTTTAGGACATTTTGACCCTTTTGACATTTTCCTTCTGCACAGATAAGTTGATTTGCTACCTGCCTTTGGCCTTGAGAGAATGAAAGCTTATGGGTTGTCTCTGTACCTGCAGTCAGCTGCTTGCAATGTTTATCATCTTTTATTTCTTGTCCCATCTATGTGTTGTTGATTTGTCAATGGTTTCTTTTCTTTTTTTTTAATTGATTATTTATTTATTTTTTTTTAGTTTTTTATTTTTTAAATTTTAAAATCTTTAATTCTTACATACGTTCCCAAACATGAACCCCCCTCCCACCTCCCTCCCCATAACATCTCTCTGGGTCATCCCCAAGCACCAGCCCCAAGCATGCTGCATCCTGCATCAGACATAGACTGGTGATTCAATTCTTACATGATAGTACATGTTAGAATGTCATTCTCCCAAATCATCCCACCCTCTCCCTCTCCCTCTGAGTCCAAAAGTCCGTTATACACATCTGTGTCTCTTTCCCTGTCTTGCATACAGGGTCGTCATTGCCATCTTCCTAAATTCCATATATATGTGTTAGTATACTGTATTGGTGTTTTTCTTTCTGGCTTACTTCACTTTGTATGATCGGCTCCAGTTTCATCCATCTCATCAGAACTGATTCAAATGAATTCTTTTTTTACGGCTGAGTAATACTCCATTGTGTATATGTACCACAGCTTTCTTATCCATTCATCTGCTGATGGACATCTAGGTTGTTTCCATGTCCTGGCTATTATAAACAGTGCTGCGATGAACATTGGGGTACATGTGTCTCTTTCAATTCTGGTTTCCTCGGTGTGTATGCCCAGAAGTGGGATTGCTGGGTCATAAGGTAGTTCTATTTGCAATTTTTTAAGGAATCTCCACACTGTTCTCCATAGTGGCTGTACTAGTTTGCATTCCCACCAACAGTGTAGGAGGGTTCCCTTTTCTCCACACCCTCTCCAGCAATTATTGCTTGCAGATTTTTGGATCGCAGCCATTCTGACTGGTGTGAAGTGGTACCTCATTGTGGTTTTGATTTGCATTTCTCTGATAATGAGTGATGTTGAGCATCTTTTCATGTGTTTGTTAGCCATCCGTATGTCTTCTTTGGAGAAATGTCTATTTAGTTCTTTGGCCCATTTTTTGATTGGGTCGTTTATTTTTCTGGAATTGAGCTGCAGAAGTTGCTTGTATATTTTTGAGATTAGTTGTCAGTTGCTTCATTTGCTGTTATTTTCTCCCATTCAGAAGGCTGTCTTTTCACCTTGCTTATATTGTCCTTTGTTGTGCAGAAGCTTTTAATTTTAATTAGATCCCATTTGTTTATTTTTGCTTTTATTTCCAGAATTCTGGGAGGTGGATCATAGAGGATCCTGCTGTGATTTATGTCTGAGAGTGTTTTGCCTATGTTCTCCTCTAGGAGTTTTATAGTTTCTGGTCTTACATTTAGATCTTTAATCCATTTTGAGTTTATTTTTGTGTGCGGTGTTAGAAAGTGATCTAGTTTCATTCTTTTACAAGTGGTTGACCAGTTTTCCCAGCACCACTTGTTAAAGAGATTGTCTTTACTCCATTGTATATTCTTGCCTCCTTTGTCAAAGATAAGGTGTCCATATGTGTGTGGATTTATCTCTGGGCTTTCTATTTTGTTCCATTGATCTATATGTCTGTCTTTGTGCCAGTACCATACTGTCTTGATGACTGTGGCTTTGTAGTAGGGCCTGAAGTCAGGCAAGTTGATTCCTTCAGTTCCATTCTTCTTTCTCAAGATTGCTTTGGCTATTCAAGGTTTTTTGTATTTCCATACAAATCTTGAAATTATTTGCTCTAGTTCTGTGAAAAATGTGGCTGGTAGCTTGATAGGGATTGCATTGAATTTGTAAATTGCTTTGGGTAGTATACTCATTTTCACTATATTGATTCTTCCGATCCATGAACATGGTATATTTCTCCATCTATTAGTGTCCTCTTTGATTTCTTTCATCAGTGTTTTATAGTTTTCTATATATAGGTCTTTAGTTTCTTTAGGTAGATATATTCCTAAGTATTTTATTCTTTTCGTTGCAATGGTGAATGGAATTGTTTCCTTAATTTCTTTTTCTACTTTCTCATTATTCGTGTATAGGAATGCAAGGGATTTCTGTGTGTTGATTTTATATCCTGCAACTTTACTATATTCATTGATTAGCTCTAGTAATTTTCTGGTGGAGTCTTTAGGGTTTTCCATGTAGAGGATCATGTCATCTGCAAACAGTGAGAGTTTTCCTTCTTCTTTTCCAATTTGGATTCCTTTTATTTCTTTTTCTGCTCTGATTGCTGTGGCCAAAACTTCCAGAACTATGTTGAATAGTAGCGGTGAAAGTGGACACCCTTGTCTTGTTCCTGACTTTAGGGGAAATGCTTTCAATTTTTCACCATTGAGGATAATGTTTGCTGTGGGTTTGTCATAGATAGCTTTTATTATGTTGAGGTATGTTCCTTCTATTCCTGCTTTCTGGAGAGTTTTTATCATAAATGGATGTTGAATTTTGTCAAAGGCCTTCTCTGCATCTATTGAGATAATCATATGGTTTTTATTTTTCAATTTGTTAATGTGGTGAATTACATTTTCATTGCTTTACCTTGACTATCTGCTGTCCCCCGCACCAACCCCCTGCCCCCACCCCCGCATACACACAGACATCACCTGTTTTACAGCCTTCCCCAAGTAGGGAGTTGTTCCTATTCAAAGACCAAACAGAGGTCTACAGAGACCTTACTCCATATTGCTGTTTGAGGGAGAATACTCCCCAACCATCATTGATCAACATCGTCTCTTGAAACCACACGTGCATGTTCACTGCTGCTAATGGACAGAACATTTGTGCCAGGTTCACCTTCTTCCTCTCCCCCTTGCCATTATCTCTGGTAATTTTGGCATCTATACTGGTGTTCTTCTCCAAATTCCTGTGCTAGGTTTATTCAGATCTTCAAAGAGCTTCATCTTCAGCTACTGAAACCTAGACCTCACAACTCTTCTCTTTGACTACAGTCAATTCTCCTTTTGAACTACAATCTTCCACCACTCTATCAATCTCCTCTACTGCTTTGACCCAGGACCCTCTTCAGGGTACCAAGTCAATTTTTCTTTCTTTTAAAAATGTCTTTATCCCATCCATCTGTACTTTGAATTTATAGAGGCCTCCACTTTGTTTCCTCTGCTTCCTCTTTATTAGCACCTTCTCGACCCAACTTCTGTTCCCCATCCAACAGAAAAAACAGGAGTTGGGCCTAAAATAAAACACCCATCGTTATATGTTTTATCCTTTATTATTTTGCTTTCTACCTTACTTTCCCTCCCCACTGTCTATTGCTTTCTCCAGTTTCTATTACTCCTCCTTCTTACTGGCAAATACACATTAGTAATCCTCTGTATGTGGATTTTGAGTAGTGTGATGAAATCACACGCCAGCTTGGCCCATCCCGCGTGGGACGTGAATTATCCCTTTGTCCAGTGAATCCCATCTGTTAGTCACTAGCCAGCTCGGTTACCAGATTGGCTGCCAGGGTACTGCAGTGCTTGTGTTCATGTTACCTTATTATTACTTATTTAATAGCCCCCAAAAGCCACAGTAGTAATGCATGCGATTCAGATATGCCAGAGAAACTGCAAAGGGCATCCTCTAAGTGAAAAGGTGGATGTTTTCAACTTAATAAGAAAAAGGTTACATGCTCATATAATGAGGTTGCTAAAATCTATGGTAAGAACAGTCTTCTATCCATGAAACTGAGAAGAAGGAAAAAGAAATTTGAGCTAGTTTTGCTACTGTACCTCAAGCTGTGAGAGTTACAGCCATGGCACATAAGTGCTTAGTTAGATTGGAAAAGGCATTAAATTCGTGGGTGGACATGAACAGAACATGTGTTCAAACTGACAGAAATGTGTTGGGCCAGAAAGCATTGAGCATCTACAAAAACTTCAGCAAGGGATCCCCTGAAATGAGTGATGCCAGCCACTTACTGCAAGTAAGAGATGGTTACATAGATTTGGATTTAGACTGAAAAATATATAAATTACTGGAGAGGCTATGTCTGCCAATGAAGAAGCCACTGTCACATTTCAGGCAGAGTTAAAGAAGCTGAAGGGAGAGACTACGTTCACATAACTTTTATTATGGTATGTTGTTACAATCGTTCTATTTTATTACCAGTTGTTGTTAATCTCTTACTGTGCCTAATTTATTAATAAAACTTTATCACAGGTAGCCTGGAGAATCCCAGGGACAGAGGAGCCTGGTGGGCTGCCGTCTATGGGGTCACACAGAGTCGGACACGACTGAAGTGACTTAGCAGTAGCAGCAGTATGCAGGAAAAAAATAGTGTATATATAGGGTGTGGTACTATCCATGGTTTTAGGCATCCACTGGAGATCTTGGAACATATCCTACATGGATAAGAAAGGACTACTGAATAGTGAAATTCCTTTTTCTTCTATGGTCCTAAAGAGGTCCGCAACTGTGGGGTAAATCTGTCACTCAGTAACGCTGGCCAAGAGAATTCACTGTCTCTTTCAAAAACCTTTCTTCTCCATGAGAAATACTCAGCTCTTCTGGTTTTCCTTTTCTATCTTGGGCTCTTCTTTCTGTGAGTTATCTTTTCAACTCCATTGATCTTGGTATTGCTGAAGTAATTGTGTCCTCGTGTATTTTCTTTAGTTCTGCTACCAGTTTCCTATTTTGTAATCTTTATATATCATGTTTTCAACTAGCATCTGTAGAGAGATGATTTCATATGTTTACTCCCAGTCCATCTCTCTTAAGCTTAAACCCATATTTCCAACTACTTAATAGACATATCTAACTGGTTGCCCTAATGGTATCTCAAGTTCAGCTATGACTGAATTTGAAAGTATGAATATCTTCCCCCCAAACTTCCCTGTCCTGCACTGTCAATAAATGACACACTCTCCATTAATCAGGTCTGAGGCCTAAACCTTTGCTCACTGAATCCTTCCCAATCCCTTAGTCTGAACAATCAGCAGGCCTTTCCTGTGAATTCTGACTCTGCAACATTTCTCACATCTGTTGCTGCTTTTCATTTCAAGGCTATTACTCAGATTCAGGTTTTCACTTGCTTTTTGTACTACAGCAAAAATCTAGTTATTCTCCTTGACATCAAGACAGTTGCTATATTAATGTTCCTGCAACACATTTTCTTTCTTTCTTCTTTGAAAATTAAGGCAAGCCACTGCCTTTAAAATAAAGCCTAATTTCTTGGCCTACCATTTAAAAAGATTCAGTAACTGGCACAAAAACTTTAATTCTTCATCCCTAGATCTTCAGTAGGGCAGAGTCATTAGCTGGGCTTGCTACTTATACTCAATTTGTCTGTCTGAGAAGCATTTTACCTTTTTTTATATTTCCAGATCCTATCAAGACCTGGTTCAAATACTACTTCTCATGAGGACTTGACTCATAGCTAGTGTGTTCTGCTCTACTTCCTGGACTACTAATACTGCTCTCCAAGGATATCTAGCAGAGCATTCTCATGGTATGGGAGTTTTCTACCTTCAACCACACTTTTCAATTTTTTTGGACATTTGTTATAGTCTCTATAAAACTCTCAGTACTTTAAGGGAGGAAGCTATCTTTTTTGCCTGGGTGTGTTTGTGTGCTAGGTGGCTTCAGTGGGGGCCAACTCTACGCAAACCTATGGACTGTAGCCCGTCAGGCTCCTCTGTCTATGGGATTCTCCAAGCAAGAATACTGGAGTTGATTGCTGTGCTCTCTTCCTATCGTTTTTGCCTACCATTTTGCTATTTTGCAAAGTACCACAATATAATGGCCATAGAATTATTAGAGATCAAAGTATAATGATCTTTTCTCTGCTTCTACACAGTTCTAAATATTTCCAAAGTCCCTTAACAAAAAGCAACAAAAAAAGAAACTCAGACCCATCCCCACTGGCTCGCCCTGCCCTCAAACCCTAAAACAGCAAAAAGGGAAAGGCAGTACAAAACAAAAACAC
This sequence comes from Ovis canadensis, assembly GCF_042477335.2. Classification (NCBI taxonomy): domain Eukaryota; kingdom Metazoa; phylum Chordata; class Mammalia; order Artiodactyla; family Bovidae; genus Ovis; species Ovis canadensis. Next base: position 35,515,118 of record NC_091250.1, on the reverse strand, counting down.
CTCTTTCAAGACTGGGGACTTGTACAGTGTTCCTATCTGCAACAGTCTCTTGCCAATCCTTCATCTGGTTTAAATTTTTTAATCTCACTAGGCTGTAAACTCCATGCAAGCAGGAACTTGTTTTAGTCACTCTTATATACCTAGTGTTTCGAACTTAACAGACTCTCACAACTATTTGTTGAGTCATTGAACTAGGTTTCGTTTAAATGTCACTTTTGAGGGCTTCTGTGATTTCTCCAAACTAAGTTGGGCATTCATATATTAATATATGCTTTCCTCTAGATCCCATTTCCCACTCAACACGCCGATCATAAAAGAAATGCAAAGTTGATCTTCATGTGAACGAGATGCAGGAAACTGACCTTATTCACACAGAGTGCAATATTAGTGTTGTCATCACAGAACGGCTCTAGATAGCTCTGCCTTTTCATCTTTGCAAGCGCTTGTAACCCATCCCTTTAAAGATGCTGCCCTTTTTATTCCTTCACCGAGTTCTTGGCCCTAGGTTACACTGATATCTTAGGCACACGTCCGGAAACACAGGTGAGGTGGAAAGACCTTGATTCCAAACCAATCAAGTGACAGAGAATCTAAAAAGTGACCACAGACGCGCAGAACAAGAATGCCAATATTTTGACCAAAGTCGTGACACATCCAAGGCCTAGCACAGGGCAAGGTCTTTGACAAGTGAGAGGCAGACAGAAGGAGCTGTACAGAGAAGTCGCCAAAACCTGCCAAGGAAGGTCCGAGAAAGGGTTCCAAGGACCTAGTCCCTGGGGCTTCCTCTCCGTGGAAGCCCGACCCTCACTGTAAGGAGAAAGCAGTCAGCCTGGGCACTCTACCGCCTGCAGACTGCGAGGCGTCCCCACAGGGAGCGAGAAAACTCTAAGACCCCACGGAACCACTCTCCCACCTCGCCCCTCGCGGAGGTCTCAAGCCCCTGAGAGTCGGCTGAGAGCCGGGCAGCCGCTCACTACTCACTATTCACCGCTCCGCCCAGCTGCTCCGTCCGTTGCCGGTGGCCTGGCGAACCGGTGCCAACACCACCAGCCCGCCCCGAGAGCGGAAAAACAAAGGTTCCCGCAGGAGGCTCGGCCGCGGAACGCTTTGACTGTGCGACGGTAGGAAGTGACGTGAGCCTCTCTTTCCGGTCCGCCGGATTATGAATGACGGCCGCCGCCGCTGCTTCCTTGAAGCGCTTGACGTTCTTTCTCTCGTGGCCTCGTTGGCAGCGAGCGGTCAGCAGACGAAGACTCCCTGAAGTGGCCTCGGGAAACTCGGCTCGGGCGGGGCTGGAATGCGCTGGCGGCCCCTGTCGCCTACCCACTCACGCACCCTCCCTGCCTGGCCGCGCCTCTGCGACCAGGTAAGGAGGGCGCAGTCCCCGTGACCCCGAAAAACCGCCTCTTAGTATAGGGGGAAACAGGATGGACGATGCGGGCAAGCGTGGGAAGGCTCCCGTCCCCTTCCCAGTTTTTCCAAGACCAGTGCCCCTGGCTTTCTCTAACGATGGAATGGAGCAACTTCCAGTTGCAGCAATCTCAGGGGTCTTCTGCCATTTGCTGCTACGTATAGTTGGTGTGTGGACTTCCCTGGTGGCTCAGACGGTAAAGCGTCTGCCTACAATGTGGGAGACCTGGGTTCAATCCCTGGGTCGGGAAGAAGGCAATGGCAGCCCACTCCAGTATTCTTGCCTGGAAAATCCCATGGATGGAGGAGCCTGGTGGGCTACAGTTCATGGGGTCGCAAAGAGTCGGACACGACTGAGCGATGCTCACTCATGGTTTGTGTAGATTTCTTGGATCATCTTTAACTTTTTTTTTTTTGGCACTTAGTTTTCTCTCCCAGCCCTTCCTCATTGGAGAGAGCAGTTGTATGTGAATGTTAGCAAACTGTTGCTCCAGTGAACTTGCTTCATTCATTTGGGGTCATTTGCTTCTATTGCATCATCAAGGCCGTGTTTCACTTTGGTTTAGGATTAGGTGACTTGGTTTTTTCCTTCATTCTTAATGTCATGATCCTATCTTGGATATCAAGAAAATGCCAACACTTAATAATACATCTTGGCAAAAGTATTGCTAGAGGAGATCGAGTACTTCTTTTTCTCCTAAGCGTATGTAGAAACTGTTTAAAAGGGAACATGCAAAAGCAGGCAACAACTAGTGGTATGACAATTTAAACTTTAACCATGGTCATTTAAATAGTGTGGAATAAAATCTTTGTTATAAGTACTACTGAGTAGTTTGCTGTCATATTGAATACGAACATCAAGCTATGTGACTTTTTTTTAACTCCCTGGTGAGTGGTATTTGTAGTTGTTCAGTTGCTAAGTTGTGTTACACTCTTTGCAATTCCCATGGACTGCAACACACCAGGCTTCCCTGTTCTTCACTATCTCCTGGAGTTTGCTCAGATTTATGTCCCTTGAGACAGTGGTGCTATCTAACCATGCCATGCTCTGCCACCTCCTTCTCCTTTGCCTTCAGTGTTTCCCAGCATCAGGGTCTTTTTCAGTGAGCCAGCTCTTCACATCAGGTAGCCAAAGTACTGGAGCATCAACTTTAGCATCAGTCCTTTCAATGAATATTCAGGGTTGATTTTCCTTAGGATTGACTGGTTTGATCTTGGGTTCAAGCAACTCTCAAGAGTCTTTTCCAGCACCACAATTCCAAAGTATCAATTCTTCAGCTCTCAGTCTTCGTTATGGGTCCAACTCTCAAATTCATACATGACAACTGGAAAAAACCCTAGCTTTGACTATATGGACCTTTGTCAGCCAAGTTATGTCTCTGCTTTTTAATATGCTGTTTAGGTTTGTCATAGCTTTCTGTCCACATGTCTTTTAGTTTCATGGCTGCAGTCACCATCTGCAGTGACTTTGGAACCCACAAAAATAAAATCTGTCATTGCTTTCTCTTTTTCCCTTTCTATTTGCCATGAAGTGATGGCACCCGGTGCCACGATCTTTTTTTTTTTTTTTGAATGTTGAGCTTTAAGCCAGCTTTTTCACTCTCCTCTTTCACCCTCGTCAAGAGGCTCTTTAGTTCCTCTTTGCTTTCTACCATTAGAGTGGTGTCATCTGCATATCTGAGGTTGTTGATATTTCTCTTGGCAATCTGGATTCCAGCTTGTGAGTCATCCAGCCTGGCACTATATGCAGAGTACTCTGCATGTAAGTTAAATAAGCAGGGTGACAATATACAGCCTTGATATACTTCTTTCCCAATTTTGAATCAGTCTGTTGTTTCCAGGTCTGGTTCTAACTGTTGCTTTTTGACCTGCATAGAGGTTCCTCAGGAGGCAGATAAGGTGATCTGGTATTCCCATCTCTTTAAGAATTTTCCACAGTTTATTATGGTTCAAAGGCTTTAGCATAGTCAGTGAAGCTGAAGTAGGTATTTTTCTGGAATTCCCTTTCTTTCTCTATGATCCAGTGAATGTTGGCAATTTGATCTCTGGTTCCTCTGCCTTTTTTAAATCCAGCTTGAACATCTGGACGTTCTCAGATCACATACTGCTAAAGCTTAACTTGAAGGATTTTAGGCATAACTTGCTAGCATGTGAAATGAGCACAATTGTATGGCAGTGTGAACATTCTTTGTCATTGCCTTTCTTGGGGATTAGAATGAAAATTGACCTTTTCCAGTCCTATGACCACTGCTGGGTTTTCCAAATTTGCTAACATGTTGAGTGCAGCAGTTTAACAGCATCATCTTTTAGGATTTGAAATAGCTCACCTATTCCATTACCTCCACTAGCTTTGTTGGTAGTATTGCATCCTAAGGTCCACTTGACTTCACATTCCAGGATGTCTGGCTCTAGGTGAGTGACCACACAATTGTGGTTATCTGGGTCATTAAAATCTTTTTTTGTATAGTTCTTTGTATTCTTGCCACCTCTTCTTAATCTCTTCTGCTTTTGTTAGGTCCTTACTACTGAAAGGATTGCCTTAAGCATGTCTCACTATTTCACATCGTGTTTAAGATTTTTTTTATGTGGACCAATTTCTTAGTGTTTATTGAATTTGTTATAATATTACTTCTGCTTTATGTTTCGGTTTTTTTGGCCATGAGGCATGTGAGATCTTTGCTCCCTGACCAGGGATAGAACCTGTACCCTCTGCATTGGAAGATGAAGTTTTAACTGCTGGACTTCCAGAGAAGTCCCAGAATTATGTTTGAGTTATACCTGAAGGCAATATTTTAAGAGATCTAACTTCAGAAATAAATCTGGAAAAATTAATGAGATTTGAAAATTATTTTATCAATTCCTTTATTTTATTACACTTCGGTTATATGTTTGTCTGCTTTAAACAAAGCTCAAACTTGAACTTTTGTAGTAGAGGACCCATCAAGGGTTTTGGAGGGGTTGTTTTTGTTTGTTTATCTGAACATGTGTTTGTAACTTTTCTATCACCTGTGATTTGAAATAAGAATAAATGCTGACTATCCAATTGATCTTTCTAACCAATAATTTAGCAGACTTTGAAACTGAACAAATTCTGAAGCTAGTCAACTAAAACATCTCCAGTATACACAATTCCTTAGCACATGGTGTTCTCATCTTCAAGTGTTTTAACTAGCCTACTGAATTCTGTTATGACTAGTGCTTACAAAGCAAGGATTTATACCATTCAGTTCATGATGAGCACAGATATCAGTTACTGTGGGAATTCAGTAATTTTATTTCAGGTTTGCTGATGTTTCTAACAGGTTAGCATTTCATGCTGTGGCTCCTTGTTAATTGTGAGGTCAAGCTTATCTGCAAGCATTATGATTCTATGGCAACAGATGATTCCCTGATTCTGTGGAGAGAAGATGCCACAGTTCCCTTATGGCTAAGGTTGTAGTAAGCTTTCTTACTTTTAAATAGTTTTTCCCCACTTCTTGCCTGGGTAAGAAAACAGCTAATTTTAATCATAGGATTTTGTCCTCTAGGACTTAGTGGTATGTGTCTCAATGTTTCACAACGTAGTGAGCACTGAATAGCTCGGTTTTTTCTTTCTTTTTTAACCTTTAATATCTAAGGTAATAAGCTACTATTTAACTTTGTAGAGGCAGGCTTTTCTTTCTTTTTTTAAAAAAATCTATATTATTGAAAGAAAACAATGAGATATTTGCAACCAAATACTGTTATTTAGGGGATTTCCTTGGTTGTCCAGTAGTAAAGACTCCCTGCTTCCAGGGCAGGGGGTGTGGATTCAATGCCTGGTTGGGGAACAAAGATCACACCTGCCACATGGCATAGAAAAAAAAACAAAAAAAAACTTGTTGTTTCTATGTATAAAATACAAGCTAGGTTATAATATTCATAATGTTGAACATTTTGATGTAGTGGGGAATTAAAATGAGTTTACATTTAAACTTGAATCTTTAAGGAGTTTGTCACTTTTTTTATGCTTATAAATTGCTTTAAACTATTCGATATAAGCAGTTAATATTCAAGTGAACTTAAGATATCCCATTTATACTCCAGAATTTTGTGACTCCCTGGTTTTCAGCCTTAAATAACAAACATTTTTTTTTATATTTGGTTTCAATCTTTTCTGTTTTTAAAAAATCTTTTTATTTTATATTGGAGTATAGTTGGTTAATAGAGAAAATCTTTTCAACTCAACACAAAATCTCAAATTTTTATTGAGAAGTTTGAAAATACAAAGTGTAATTGAAGACTTGCCCATCAAACTTGGTGTTTTTTGACAGTATCAATGCATAAGGAATTTAGGGATAAATTACAAGTAGTTACCAATTGTATTTATTTAGAGGATTACTCTTGTGTTAGGTGTTGTTCAGTTCTCACAACATACTATATGGTAAATATTGTTGTTATTATTATCTCTTTTTATGAATGAGAAAACTAAGGCACAGAAAACATTTATATTACTAGATACTAAGTATCAGAACCAAGATTTAAACCCAATCAGTCTGCACCAGAGTCTAGACTCTTATTCATTACTCAGTGTATGAATATTCTACTTGTTAAGTAAATATATAGAATCTTATTAGGTTCCTAATTCTCTTCCCTAAATATCAGTTCAGTTCAGTTCAGTTCAGTCGCTCAGTCGTGTCCGACTCTTTGCGACCCCATGAATCGCAGCACGCCAAGCCTCCCTGTCCATCACCAACTCCCGGAGTTCACTCAGACTCACGTTCATTGAGTCAGTGATGCCATCCAGCCATCTCATCCTGAGTCGTCCCCTTCTCCTGCCCCCAATCCCTCCCAGCATCGAAGTCTTTTCCAATGAGTCACCTCTTTGCATGAGGTGGCCAAAGTACTGGAGTTTCAGCTTTAGCATCATTCCTTCCAAAGAAATCCCAGGGCTGATCTCCTTCAGAATGGACTGGTTGGACCTCCTTGCAGTCCAAGGGACTCTCAAGAGTCTTCTCCAACACCACAGTTCAAAAGCATCAATTCTTCGGCACTCAGCCTTCTTCACAGTCCAACTCTCATATCCATACATGACTACTAGAAAAACCATAGCCTTGACTACATGGACCTTTGTTGGCAAAGTAATGTCTCTGCTTTTGAATATGCTATCTAGGTTGGTCATAACTTTTCTTCCAAGGAGTAAGCGTCTTTTAATTTCATGCCTAAATATCAGTAGACATAAAAATGTTTATGCTTTATTTACGAATTTGAGTGGATTCTAGTTTTACTTTTTCCAACTCAGCTCACAGTGGTGTGTTTCTTCATTTTAATTTATACATAGTTTGCTCTTAAAATAGATTTATTTGGAAGGGAAAGAATGGAGTCAAGAAGAACGAAGCTTATGTTGTACCAAGACTAATGTTTTCAAAAATACTATCATTACAGGGATTAGTGACAATCATTTATGTACATTTATTCATTTATACAGTCCTTGAACTAAAATTTGACTACTGTTTACCATTGGAGACGTGCAGTAATAAGTGCTGTAAAGAAAAAGAAAGCAGGATAAGGGGCTAAGAAGTGTTAGGAGTGCTTTTTCAATTCAAGTAGTCAGGAGAGACTGCTCTGAGTTAATATTCAGAGGCCACAGTAAAATAAAGGAGCAAGCCATGTGAATATCTTGAAGAAGAATATTCTAGGCAGAAGGAATCACAGGTACCCAAATTCTCAAGTGTGGGAGCACTGGGTAAATGGTGTTGCTATTTTATCAAGAAGGATATTACTTGAGGAAAGATGAACAGGTTTAAAAAAATGTCCAAGTGAAGATGTCAAGTAGGCTACAGGAGTCTGAAGTTTAGGGGAAAGGTTGTGGCAGAGATAAATATCAGAGTCATCAGTGATATTTAAACCTGTAGCACTGCGAATCACCTTTGACAGTGCTGTCATAGTGTAAGTTGTAGCTCATGGATCTTGGAATCAATTTAGTGAGCACTAAGCAACCTAGATAGCATATTGAAAAGCAGAGACATTAATTTGCCAACAAAGGTCTGTCTAGTCAAGGCTATGGTTAGGGAAGTCTCAATGGATGTGAGAGTTGGACTGTGAAGAAAGCTGAGCGCCAAAGAATTGATGTTTTTCAACTGTGGTGTTGGAGAAGACTCCTGAGAGTCCCTTGGACTGCAAGGAGATCCAACCAGTCCATTCTAAAGGAGATCAGCCCTGGGTGTTCTTTGGAAGGAATGATGCTAAAGCTGAAACTCATGCGAAGAGTTGACTCATTGGAAAAGACTCTGATGCTGGGAGGGATTGGGGGCAGGAGAAAATGGGGGCGACAGAGAATGAGATGGCTGGATGGCATCACTGACTCGATGGACATGAGTTTGAGTGAACTCCGGGAGATGGTGATGGACAGGGAGGCCTGGCGTGCTGCGATTCATGGGGTCGCAAAGAGTCAGACACGACTGAGCGACTGAACTGAACTGAACTGAACTGAAGCAACAGTAAAAACAAACAAGCAAAAAACAACCCTGGAAAAAAAGAAGAAAAGATAAACTGTTAGTTATACCGCCTATGGTAGGGTAGTTTTTTGTGAGTCTTTTGTTTCAGTTTTATTCCGTGTATAATGACCTTCATTATAACGTTTGTTTCTTATTGTATGGCATGGTCAAAAGTTTGAAAGCCAGTAATCCAAGGTGTGAGTAAAATCAAAGTTGAGAGTAGGGCAAAGTACTAAGCTACGGGTCACCTAGAGGTCTGAGGAGGATCCCATAAAACTTAAGAAGAAATGATCAAAAACCTTAATCCAGTGCTGAGAATTGTCAGATGCTCTGTCTTTAGCATGGAGGTTTTTATCAAGAGTGTACATGAGCAGTCACTCAGTGTCTCTGACTCTTTGTGACCCCGTGGACTGTAGCCCACCAGGCTCCTCTGTCCATGACTCGTCCCAGGCAAGAATACTGAAGTAGGTTACCATTTCCTTCTCCAGGGGTTCTTCCAGACCCAGGGATGGAACCCGCATCTCCTGCGGCACCTGCATGGGCAGGTGGATTCTTTACTTCTGAGCCACCTGAGAAATTTGCTAAGAATAACATAGTTTCTGATGAGCTTCACTGTGGTGAAATTGTGGCTGTGATAAAATTGCAGTATGGTTCCACTTATGAAGTTTATAAAGTAGTGCTATTTATATTAGAAAAATACCCATTCCTTAGTGTTTTCCCATAAGATCCCTTTATGGATTCAAATAATGCTTTTGGATTAAAGTACAGTTCTTAATCATGTAGTGGAAGTAAAATGCACTGTAAGGATTATGAGGGCTGAAGTAATGCGTAAAATTCAGGGTGCTTATGAAGCACGTATTTGGTAGGCAATAAAATATACATAATATTATTTAGAATTGCATTCTTTGTTCCTTTAACATTTATTAAGCTCTTACCAAATTCCAGCCATAGTAATAATGTCTTAATTAAAAAATGCAGTCAACTGGTTAATATTTTTATTGCAGTTATGTACTTTGGGACTTTATTATGTAATAAATAGGGCTTTCCAGGTGACATTAGTGGTAAGGGACCCACCTGCCAATGCAAGAGACATAAGAGAGGCAGGTTCGATCCCTGGGTTGGGAAGATCCCCTGGAGGAGGGCATGGCAACCCACTCTAATATTCTTGCCTGGAGAATCCCATAGACAAGGGAGCCTGCTGGGCTACAGTCCATAGGGTGGCAAAGAGTTGGACATGACTGAAGCAACTTAGCATGCACACACACATGGGATATATAACTTATCTATTTATCTGTTATGTAATGTGTAGTTGTCATAGATCAAGACTTGAATTTCAAGCACAAGAAATTTTAAACTTTTTTTTTAGCTTCCAGAGAAGTATGCTTATGTTCAATATTTATGGTGTTTTTTTCTTTCTTTATATACATATGCACTGAGTAAGCTATTGACAATAAAATGGCTTCAAATAAGAAAATACCTATAAAACCCATTTCCCCTTTCATGTATGAAATGTTTCACTTTATCAGCACCATGATACATTCACTAGAATAAATGAATAAAAAAGGTTAAATTCCTGAAATATTAAACCTATGACTACATTTGTTTAGAAATGTCTTTGAAAATTGCCAAGTAATGAAACCAAGGCTTAAATATTTACTCTCCACCTGTTTTTGTGCTTCCCAGGTGACTCAGTGGTAAAGACTCCACCTGTCAATGCAGGAGGCCTGGGTTCTGTCCCTGGGTTGGGACGATCCCCTGGAGAAGGGAATGGCAACCCACTCCAGTATTCTTGCCTGGGAAATTTCGTGGACAGAGGAGCCCGATGAGCTACAGTCCATGAGTTCGCAAAAGAGTTGGACATGACTTAGTGACTAAAAAACAACCTGTTTTTAGTCCCTCTGCGACATTCCCAAGCTGATGCACACTCCATCAGCTCTGTTCAGGCATCTCAAGCCTGTGGTTTTATCTTCCGCTGTCTCGTTCCCTCTAAGTGCAGTGTGGCACCTGTCAAAGCTGAGCAAAAGCAGATGACAGCACTTCTGTGCTGGGCAGAAATGTAATCTGAAGTAACAAGATCTGTACCCCAGCTCCATGCCTTAGAGACCCCAAGGATGATTCTACAGTACCTACCTTTTAAAAGCTCATGACATAAAAGTGATAAGAGGAGGAATTCTCTAGCTAGAAATGAAGAAGAAAATAGGTTTCTTTTACTGTATTTGCAAACTTTAAACAAAAAATGTGTTCTACTTTCTTGAAAAATTAGACATGGTACATGCCAAAAATAGACAGCAAAATTTTATAGGTTTGCTAATACTTAATTTAGAAATTATAGTAAAAATTTAATGTGGAGAAATTGCCCAGGGAGAGTGATTGGTTTTTTAAACCCCAAGATCATTAAGTAATATTTTTAGTCATCAAGGGGGAAAAATACCAATATTTATATTTTAAAAAGTTAATTATGTTGAGTCAACAGTACTTTGCATTTTCTCTTAGGCATCTCATTAATTATTAGTTATCTCCAGGGACAGATTATTGCTATTCTCTTTTGTTGACATTTAGCATTTATTAAGTGCTCACAGCAAAAAAAAAAAAAAGTTTATGAAATGTGTAAAAGTTAATTCTCATCGGACTTATGTGCCTCAGTTCAGTTCAGTTGCTCAGTCATGTCCGACTCTGCAACCCCATGGACTGCAGCACACTAGGCCTCCCTGTCCATCACCAACTCCCAGAGTTTACCCAAACTCATGTCCATTGAGTCGGTGATGCCATCCAACCCATCTCATCCTCTGTCATCCACTTCTCCCGTCTTCAGTCTTTCCCAGCATCAGGGTCTTTTCAAATGACTCAACTCTTCAAATCAGGTGGCCAAAGTATTGGAGTTTGAGCTTCAATATCAGTCCTTCCAATGAACACCCAGGACTGATCTCCTTTAGGATGGACTGGTTGGATCTCCTTGCAGTCCAAAGGACTCTCAAGAGTCTTCTCCAACCCCACAGTTCAAAAGCACCAATCCTTTCGCGCTCAACTTTCTTTATAATCCAACTCTCACGTCCATACATGACTGCTGGAAAAACCATAGCCTTGATTAGACGGACCTTTGTTTACAAAGTAATGTCTCTGCTTTTTAATATGCTGTCTAGGTTGGTCATAACTTTCCTTCCAAGGTGTAAGCATCTTTTAATTTCATGGCTGCAGTCACCATCTGCGATAATTTTGGAGCCCCCCAAAACAGTCAGCCACTGTTTCCACTGTTTCCCCATCTACTTGCCATGAAGTGATGGAACCGGATACCATGATCTTAGTTTTCTGAATGTTGAGCTTTAAGCCAAATTTTTCACTCTCCTCTTTCGCTTTCATCAAGAGGCTCTTTAGTTCTTCTTCATTTTCTGCCATAAGGGTGGTGACATCTGCATATCTGACGTTATTGATATTTCTCCCGGCAATCTTGATTCCAGCTTGTGCTTCCTCCAGCCCAGCATTTCTCATGATGTACTCTGCATATAAGTTAAATAAGCACAGTGACAATATACAGCCTTGATGTACTTACTCCTTTTCCTATTTGGAACCAGTCTGTTGTTCCATGTCCAGTTGTAACTGTTGCTTCCTCACCTGCATATAGGTTCCTCAAGAGGCAGGTTAGGTGGTCTGGTATTCCCATCTCTTTCAGAATTTTCCACAGTTCACTGTGAGCCATACAGTCAGAGGCTTTGGCATAGTCAATAAAGCAAAAATAGATGTTTTTCTGGAACTCTCTTGCTCTTTCGATGATCCAACGGATGTTGGCAATTTGATCTCTGATTCCTCTGCCTTTTCTAAAACCAGATTGAACATCTGGTAGTTCACAGCCTCAGAAAGTGGCAATATATATGTACTCTAATTTTTTAATATTAACATTTCAGCATATCGTGAATCAAAAGATGTAAAATAGCATGATGTTGTTTTTAGTCTTCCGTTTTGTGTGTCTCGTTCAAGTGTTAACAGGACTGGTTTTTACCAATTCCATGAGGAAATTGATTATGTTTTCTTTCAAATCTGCTCCTTAGGAAGGCACTTAGGGATCTTCTTTATAGTATGGCTGAATCCCTTCTCTGTTCACCTGAAACACTTTGTCACAACTTTGTTGATCAGCTATACCTCAAAACAAAATAAAAGGTTTAAAAAAAATTTTTTAAAAGGAAGGTAGGACATGACAAATGTGACATCTATGCACAATAAAACTGTTATTCGCTATTTTTAAAAAGTAGTCTTTACAGTGTTAACAAAAGGAGTTAAAAGGATAGGTAAATTAATCAGCAAAATATAGAGAGGGGGAAACTATATCTATATAGTTTAGGTATAGAAATAGCAACCCACTATCTCCAAAGAGACTGTCAACTTTCTACAAAAGGTTGGTTTCTTTTGCCTGTGAGCTTTAACAAATGCCCTTTAATACTTTCTTTTAAAATCAGCTCTAGATGAAGAAAAAAGAAAAAAATGCAAAAGGTAATTAAGTTAGTTCAGGAAGAAAATAGTTCCCTTCGGCTAAAAGTTGTTGCTTTTAAATTACATGAAATAATTTTCTCCTAGATAATCTTAAGTAACAAGCCATGGTGCAGGTCTGTTACGTTTTAATAAAAGAAGTATAAACACTAGTGATTATTTACATTGCCAAGAAGTTTTCCAAGATAGTAATGTTACTGTGTATATCTTTACTAACTATATCTTTGTTGTAATGAATTATTAGCTCTTTAATAAAAAAAAGTTGAGGACCAAAATTAACGAGTATTTGATTGTTTTGCTTTTAATTAAAAAAAACAAACTAAGGAACTTACAGTGTAAAGAAAATTTAGTTGATTTTAATACCCTAAAATTCGGGGCACACTAATATTTCAAATATACTTAAAGAGTTGCATGTATACTTTTTAAAGGCTTTTAAAATAATTTTTTTAATTTAAAATATTTTTTCTTTAATATACCAGTTAGGATGTGGCGAATGCTTTTAAAGGGTGCCATCTAGTGTCAGTTTGGAAATTTTGATTTATGGATTTGAACATGGGAAATTTTAGACCCAAGAAATGTAGAAATCAAGCAAAAAGTCATAATTGACAGAAGTCTTAAGGATTATGACTTGAAAGCACCCATCAGTAATTTGACCACAAGATTGTGTATGTTTGTATCTTTAAAATAATGAACATGTCTCTTCATCTGTGCGTTCACTCAGTGCTTTTTGATTATACACACACACACACACACACACACATATATAATATCAGACCTTGTTCCATGATATTACAGTGAATAAAATGAAATTTATAATCTCATGGAACATGCTATTGGAGGAAGACAAGAATAGATACATAGTATGTTGCAATAGTGATAAATGCTTGCGTCCTATTCTGTTCATCTTTTATTCTCACCTGTAGTGAGACTGACAAGTACTTGACTGGGAGGGCTATATTACAAAGCACCTGAGGTATGCTCATTTTAAAGGAGCTGTGTATAAAATCCCCTTGCGTGCATGTGTGCTAAGTCACTTCAGTCGTGTTCAACTCTTTGCAACCCCAAGGACTCTAGCCCACCAGGCTCCTCTGTCCATGGGATTTCCTAGACAAGAATATTGGAGTGGGTTGACATTTCCTCCTCCAGGGGATCTTCCCAACCCAGGGATCGAACACGCAACTTTTACGTCTCCTGCATTGTCAGGTGGGTTCTTTACCACTGGCACCACTTGGAAAGTCCTAAAATCCTCTTAAGACTAGTTAATTGCACAGTGTGGGCCTCATTCTTTTGGAAGCCATTTATTCATGCCAAGAACAAATTTTTATAGAATCATATCTATCACAAATCCTTGCTGATTTCTAGAAAAAGTTTTAAAGTGTTCATCTTTTATTTTAGCTTTGCAATTACTATACCCTAAGACCTAAAACCACTTCAATTTATGCTTCAGGTAACCCAATGAAAGAAGAAAATGAAAGGCATTAAGAAAAGCCTTACAGAAGAATATCTGTACTTGGACTTTTCTCACCAAAAAGAAGGGTGCATCTTTCCTCTTCATACATCTGTAACTTTATTTTTGTTATCATACTGTGACTGCACAGTATTTAAAGTATTCTTAGTCCTCCCTGGAGAAAGCACAATTATTTCAGTACTTAAAAATGTACCATCTGAGGGTGTTGAAATACAGATTATTTCAAGGCAAGAGCTTCCACCAATAGTCCAGAGTTGCTGTTTACCTGCAATAGTAGAAAGACCAGGCAATTTCTGTCGAGCAGGACTTGCTGTCGTTCTGAGACACATAATCCAGAAGTCATATGAAGCAGACCCCTCAAAGAAGGAAATTTTGGAACTTCTGGGTTTTAAGAAGACTTGCTTGAAAGCTTGTGCTGAAGTAAGTAGAATGTCTCTTTTCTGTTATTTAAAGCCGTAAGTAATCAGTGCAGGCAGATTCTTTGTCTTCTGAGCCACAGGGGAAGCCCATAAGTGATAATACATTCACTTAGATATTCATTTAACTCTCTTTCAGAAAATAAAGTTTAATTTACTTAAAAAGAAAACTTCATTTCTTATATGATAATATATGTTTCAATGCCATTCTTCCAAATCATCCCACCAGTCCAGGTTCGATGCAGGATACAGGATGCTTGGGGCTGGTGCACTGGGATGACCCAGAGGGATGGTACGGGGAGGGAGGTGGGAGGGGGGTTCAGGATGGGGAGCACGTGTACACCCATGGTGGATTCATGTTGATGTATGGCAAAACCAATACAATATTGTAAAGTAATTAATCTCCAATTAAAATAAATTTTAAAAAAGAAAAGAAAAAGAAAACTTCAGTAACCAATAAAAGAGTTAAAGTAGATTTTCATGTGTACCAATATTTCAGTGCAGTATTCGAAAATAAGAAGCAAAGATTTAATTATGAGATTTAAAGATATTATTTTTAGGAAAAGATTTTTTTAACCTTTTATTTTAATTATGTTGAAGATTAAAGGAGCTCAAGTAGCAATGTTTCAGAAACCCAGCTCTTTTAGGGAGAGTGTACTTTAGAGGCTTTGGGAAGTGAGGGTTTACTCAGTAAGAGGATATAAGAGGATAGCATATATTTCCAGATACAGGAGTGCTAAACCTACATTGTTTAATGTTATCACTTCTGAAGCACTGTGATAATGTCTCTTCATAGAGCGTAAAGTCTGGCCCAGGAATGGTTTAGCTCAAGACTTAAATTCTCTAAACCAGGCTTGTTTTCCCGTATGAAGTTGTTTTTTTTCTAGTTCGGTTGGAAGTAAAGAATCGTTTCATTTCTTGTTTTGTTTTGTTTTGTTTTGTAGGTTAGTCAATGGACCAGGCTATGTGAACTTACCATCCCTTTAGCTGTTGAGAATTTTCTCAAAGAATCTTTTGATCAACCCCCAACCATTCCTGCTGCAATACTAGAGCTTGAGAAAAAGCTTCGTGAACCCGTTAGAGTGCATAATGATGACAAACTCCGGCGGCAGAAGCTAAAGCAACAGAAGGCTGCTGGGGTTGGACCTTCCCTTGCTAAGGAGAAAACGAAGAGCAAGGGTCATAGGCAGGAAACATCTGAAGAGGGGGACTCTTCATCTGCAAGCCTGGAACTGAAAGTGGCATTCTCAAAGCTCACAATACACAAGGAACCCGCTTCTGCCAACAGAGAGCCTTCTCACATCAGAAAAGCAAAGGCCTCTGACCTGCCACCTCTGGATCATGTGTTTGCAGAAGGCCTGTACTTCACTTTGGCAGATATTGTGCTCTTGCCCTGTATCCATCATTTTTTGGTAAGGTTTATCAGGAGTCGATACACTGTTGTAGGTTTCAATCCATAAAGCTTCCCAGGTTTGAATTCCTATTCCATTTCTTATTATGCTTCTGGGTGAGTTATTAATATCTGTCTGCATTTCCTTATCTGTAAAACAGCGATGATAGTAGCGCCCATCTATTTGGATCAGTGTGAGGAACAAATGACAATTTGTGTAAAGTAGGAACAACGCTTAGACATAGTTGCTGTCAATAAATGTTAGTAATTAGTATGACTTTTAGTTTGGAGTTGCTAAAATATTAGCATTTGTTATGATTAGGGATTCCCTGGTGGCCCAGTGGTCAAGAATCCGCCTGCAGTGCAGGAGACCCCAGTTCCATTCCTGGTTGGGAAGATCCCCTGGAGAAGGGATAGGGTACCCATTCCAGTGTTCTTGGGCTTCCCTGGTGGCTCAGACGGTAGAGAATCCACCTGCAATGCAGGAGACTTGGGTTGGATTCCTGGGTCGGGAAGATCCTCTAGAGAAGGGAATGGCAACCCACTCCAGTATTCCTGCCTGGAGAATCCCATGGACGGAGGAGCCTGGCAGGCTACAGTCCATAGGGTCGAAAAGAGTCAGATACAACTGAACCACTAAGCACAGCACACAGTACATGGTTATTAAGCTTAAATTCTCTTGTGATTATCTTCCAATACTAGAGGTTCCAGTATTAAAATACTGAAATCTCTGGTCAACTATATTTTATAATTAAGTAGTCACTTCAAATGGCTTGCTTCCCAGGTGGCTCAGTGATAAAGAATTCCCTGCAATGCCAGAGATGTGGGTTTGATTCCTGGGTCAGGAAGGTGCCCTGGAGAAGGAAACGGCAACCAACTCCAGTATTCTTACCTGGGACATCTCATGGACTGAAGAGCCTGGCGGGCTACAGTTCATGGGGCTACAGAGTCGGACCTGACTTAGCAACTAAACAGGTCAAATTCCTTACCACTAGTGCCACCTGGGAAACCACTAATTTCATTATGTCAGATGTTATTAAATCAGAAATATTTTACCCGCATCTCTCTGTTATGTAACAGAATGGTCAGTCCTATTCAATGCTGTGGAAGATTATAAATGGAAAGTTTCCATTTTTAGTTCAGGTACATATATATATATATATATATATATATATATATGCACATGCTAAGTCACTTCAGTTGTGTCCGACTGTTTGCAACCCCATGGGTCGTAGCCCGCCTGGTTCCTCTGTCCTTGGGATTCTCCAGGCAAGAATACTGCAGTGGGTTGCCATGCCCTCCTCCAGGGAATCTCCCAAACCAGGGATTGAATCTGTGTCTCTTAAGTCTTCTGCATAGGCAGGCAGGTTCTTTACCACTAGCTCGGAAATTGTTTTTTTTTTTTCCTCCACTGTCTGTGGGAGGGACAAAGGACAAGGTACAAACAGTATCAAGTGAACCAGAAAAGCTAGAGCTCTTTGTAGCTTTCCTATCGGTTTTCCAGAACTGCATTTTTCCCACTTTGAAGCATTTCACCCTTTCCTTTACTAAAGAATCAGATAATCAGATTTTATTTATTGTATATCAGCAATACTTCAGGTATGTTTACTGACAGTTGAGAGAATATTTCTAATGAACATCTATGTATTTGGAGACCAGTGCTTCACTAATAAGTTAGGTGGCATCAATCAGTGGGTTTTTTTTAAGGAACATTTCTCTTTTCTTTAAAATGGGAGCAAAACAAGATTAGAAACCGAAATAACTTCAGAATTAAAGGATGTGAAAACGAGATTTAGGAATTGTTTAGATGTTGATTAGTATTGTAAATGTCACCTGTATTCCTACTGTCCTTGGAGCTGCAGCTGGATAGGGAGTAAAACATAGATTTTTTTTTTTCCTAGTCAAATCATTTCTAAATTCTCTTGTCACCATTATTACCAACTTTAGTCATTAAAGCAGTCATTTGGTACATATTATAAAATACAGTTGATATTCATGGCTTCTTGGTCTTCTTGGATAACTCTTTGTTTCTAATTTCTTAAAAATTGAATCTTAAGTGGCACAACCATTAATTCATTCATTTGAGAAATTTATTTGAAAGCCTACTGTATATGTCATGCTCTGTATATGCTAGCAATACAGTGATGAACAAGAGAGAAAGAGTCCCAGTCCTTATGGAGTTAATATTCTAGTAGAAATAGAAGAATAGGAAAGATAGGAATGAACAAATAGACAAATAAATAATATACATTTAAATAATGGTGAGTACTACAAAGGAAATAAAACAAGTTGATAGAGAAGACTTCAGTATTTGCTTTCAAATGTAACAAGACATAAAAAATTGGATTCACCTGCATAAAGATGATTTTTAGATCATTATCCAGACATCCATCTTTTACATTTGATTTTAGCTTAATTTAATACTGTTTACCTGATTAGGATCAACTGAGGTGAAAGTGTTCCTAATTGAGAGGATTTTTTCCCCCTTCAATCAGGTTGGACATCAGCCTGACCACTGCTGAGTAAATCTATCAAATACAACTAAGGAACTCTGTCTCAGTTTAAAATAGTGGAAAACTTGTACACTCAGCCTTTTCTATTACATGTATTCTGTGATTAAATTCTTCCCTTTTGACATTTATATGTAAACTAACTCTCTAAATATTTTCCTTTGTTTGTTTGTACTTTTCCTGGATCATCACATTTTCTTTCAGGAATTAATCTTTCTTTGCCAAAGCTTTGATGTTATTTTTGTTATATTTATTTTCTTCTTATAAGTCATCTTGGGTTATGAAGCAGCCGTTTTAGTTCAGATGGTGGCAATGATGCCAAGCCTTTATACTTGTAGTAACTCACATTGAGGTGATGAAATAGCAGTCCAAATGATCAGAATCAGGATCAAGTTCATGATCAGGAATGAGGGTCAAGTTACTAGGTTTGGATCAGAAACAGAGATCTGCATCTAGGGCCAAAATATTTAGCCATAGAAATAAGATCAAGAATATGAAAGAGCAGTCAGTTTTGCTGATTCAAGGTTTGGTATACCAGAGGTCAAAATTAAAAGAGTTAGGGAAAATACGCAGTTTTGCTAAACAAAATGATGGCTTCCTGGTAGCTCAGACAGTAAGGAATCTGCCTGCAATGCAGGAGACCGGAGTTTGATCCCTGGGTTGAGAAGATTCCCTGGAGAAAAGAATGGCAACCCACTCCAGTATTCTTGCCTGGAAAATTCCACAGACAGAGGAATCTGGTGGGCTACAATGCATGGGACAGCAAAGAGTTGGACACAACTGAGCAAGCAAGCAAGCAAGGGAAAATACCCAATTTTGCTAAACAGAATAAAGCCAGATATGCAAAACAATGGCTAGGAGAGGCTGCAGTGTTACATCTAAACCTCAGCTCCAAGCTCCTTTTCCTCTTCATAGGATATTAGCTGGCAAAGGTAACCCCTGATAACCCAACACTGCCTCCTGGAAGGTGCTTGATAAAATCCTCTTGTCTGGAAAGTTTCAGAAATGGATTTAAAAAGAATAAATTAAAATGCATACTTCTTATGATTCCCCCTTCCCTTTGATTTAGTTGCTAGAATCTTCTAGTATACAGAAGAGCAAGCAGATGGGAGAATTGACAATGAATAGCCATACTAAGGTAAAATCTTTTCAGATACCAGAAAATTTTATAGTTATTTTTAAGTTACTACTACTAAACAGGTACACTTTGATCGAACTGTTTAAAAGATTGTTCACTCCTGGAGGATAAACAAATTGCCACTTTATGAAATATTTTTGTAACCTGCGTATGTATGATATAACATACTACATTTTAACTTCTAATGCTTTGAATATGGCTTTTAGAAGAATGACATTTGTTACAAAAGTAAAAACATTGTATAAATTGATTTTTCAGCAAAAATGCCTATGTTAAATACCTCTTTCATTGTTCTCATTGGCACAAATTGAGAATAAAATGGGAATCTCGCTATTGGCTGACATATTGCAAAAATCATGAATGCTCTGGTTAATTTATATTTTCTATATCTTATCCTATGTTCTAGGTCCTTAAGAATTTTCAGTTTTAACTCACCAGTTCTAGACTGTTAGAAAAACACTAAACTGAAATTTTATTTCCACTTAGTTTACTATTTTTTATACTGCTTACGCTGCTCACCTAAACATTTGTTAGTTATGACATGCTTTTTTTTAAAATTTTTTAAATTTTAATATCTTTAATTCTTACATGCGTTCCTAAACATGAACCCCCCTCCCACCTCCCTCCCCATAACATCTCTCTGGGTCATCCCCATGCACCAGCCCCAAGCATGCTGCATCCTGCGTCAGACATAGACTGGCGATTCAATTCTTACATGATAGTATACATGTTAGAATGTCATTCTCCCAAATCATCCCACCCTCTCCCTCTCCCTCTGAGTCCAAAAGTCCGTAATACACATCTGTGTCTCTTTCCCTGTCTTGCATACAGGGTCGTCATTGCCATCTTCCTAAATTCCATATATATGTGTTAGTATACTGTATTGGTGTTTTTCTTTCTGGCTTACTTCACTCTGTATAATCGGCTCCAGTTTCATCCATCTCATCAGAACTGATTCAAATGAATTCTTTTTTACGGCTGAGTAATACTCCATTGTGTATATGTACCACAGCTTTCTTATCCATTCATCTGCTGATGGACATCTAGGTTGTTTCCATGTCCTGGCTATTATAAACAGTGCTGCGATGAACATTGGGGTACATGTGTCTCTTTCTATTCTGGTTTCCTCGGTGTGTATGCCCAGCAGGGGGATTGCTGGGTCATAAGGTAGTTCTATTTGCAATTTTTTAAGGAATCTCCACACTGTTCTCCATAGTGGCTGTACTAGTTTGCATTCCCACCAACAGTGTAGGAGGGTTCCCTTTTCTCCACACCCTCTCCAGCATTTATTGCTTGCAGATTTTGAAAGAGTAGATGTGACTGAGGAAATGACATGGAAGAATTACAACATACTCTACTAAGTTATGGAAAGCAATACAGAGATCTTTTGGATAGGTATAATATCTTCTCTTTTTATTCGCACAATTTTTTTCTGCCCCTAATTGTAATTAATTGCAAAGCCACTCCTGGTGGCTTAGATGGTAAAGAGTCTGCCTGCAATATAGGAGACCCAGGTTCAATCCCTGTGTTGGGAAGATTCCCTGGAGAAGGGAATGGCTACCCAGTCCAGTATTCTTGCCTGGAGAATTCCATTGGCAGAGGAGCTTGGTGGGCTACAGTTTATGGGGTTGCAGAGAGTTGGATACGACTAAGCAACTAACTCTTTCATAAAGCCACTAGGATTTCATTTTGTATTCTTCATAGCAGTTTTTTTTTTAGACCATTACTTTAAAAATTAATTCTCTAGTTTTCTTGTCCTTAAGTAACTTGATTAAAATTTATAATGATTTTGATCTTATCAGCCAAGTAACATTTTTTAAAAATCATTTCTTAGGGACAAATTTAATTCTTGTTTCACACATTTTTCATTAGCTTCTTCGTTAAATGCATTTTCTCAAGTGTAATTAACAAATGTGGTGCAGTGCCTCCTGAGCTGTCTGGATAACAGCAGAGCAGCCTGGCATGTTGATTAACTGGAATGACCTGTCATGTAGAGTAAAAGTCCTCAGTTTTTTTAAACATGAATTATTGTTGCTTAATTACAGTTTATTTCAAAAAGAGGGAAAGATGTCATATGCATCTAACAAATAAGAATAAATCACTACCAAGGGAAGTAAAGGAAAGTGAGGAAATGAGAACATTTCTTATTTGATTAATTTATCATAGCTTAAAGCTCAATTCCCTTAGCTCATAATCTGTTTTCAGGCAACTAAGTATTTTGTTGAGAGTTAGAGACTTTTTACTCCCAGAGGACCATTTAGACAGTATTTTTCAAACTTTTTTACTTTTCATAGTAAATAATGCATTTTACAAGATGATTGAGTATACAAGTATACATCTTTATATTATACATATATAGAAAATAATCTGCCTTACTACATGCTATTTACCCTGATATTTTCTATTGTATTTCATTTTTTTAAAAAAACCAGCTATATTGATTTTAAAATCTCTTAATGGGTCATAAGCAGCAGTTTGAAGAAGAGGTGGCAAGAATACACAGAAGAAATGTACAAAAAAAATCTTCACGGCCAAGATAATCATGATGGGGTGATCACTCACCTAGAGCCAGACATCCTGGAATGTGAAGTCAAGTGGGCCTTAGAAAGCATCACTACAAACAAAGCTAGTGGAGGTGATGGAATTCCAGTTGAGCTGTTTCAAATCCTGAAAGATGATGCTGTGAAAGTGCTGCACTCAATATGCCAGCAAATTTGGAAAACTCAGCAGTGGCCACAGGACTGGAAAAGGTCAGTTTTCATTCCAATCCCAAAGAAAGGCTGTGCCAAAGAATGCTCAAACTACTGCACAATTGCGCTCATCTCACACGCTAGTAAAGTAATGCTCAACATTCTCCAAGCCAGGCTTCAGCAATACGTGAACCATGAACTTCCAGATGTTCAAGCTGGTTTTAGAAAAGGCAGAGGAACCAGAGATCAAATTGCCACACCTGCTGGATCATGGAAAAAGCAAGAGAGTTCCAGGAAAACATCTACTTCTGCTTTATTGACTATGCCAAAGCCTTTGACCGTGTGGATCACAATAAACTGTGGAAAATTCTTCAAGAGATGGGAATACCAGACCACCTGACTAGCCTCTTGAGAAACCTGTTTGCAGGTCAGGAAGCAACAGTTAGAGCTGGACATGGAACAACAGACTGGTTCCAAATAGGAAAAGGAGTACATCAAGGCTGTATATTGTCACCCTGCTTATTTAACTTATATGCAGAGTGTGTCATGAGAAATGCTGCGCTAGAAGAAGCACAAGCTGGAATCAAGATTGCTGGGAGAAATATCAGTAAGCTCAGATATGCAGATGACACCACCCTTATGGCAGAAAGTGAAGAGGAACTAAGAAGCCTCTTGATGAAAGTGAAAGAGGAGAGTGAAAAAGTTGGCTTAAAGCTCAACATTCAGAAAACGAAGATCATGGCATCTGGTCCCATCACTTCATGGGAAATAGATGGGAAAACAGTGGGAACACTGTCAGACTTTCATTTTTGGGCTCCAAAATCAGTGCAGATGGTGATTGCAGCCATGAAATTAAAAGACACTTACTCCTTGGAAGGAAAGTTATGACCAATCTCGACAGCATATTCAAAAGCAGAGACATTACTTTGCCAACAAAGGTCCGTCTAGTCAAGGCTGTGATTTTTCCAGTAGTCATGTATGGAGGTGAGAGTTGGACTGTGAAGAAGGCTGAGTGCTGAAGAATTGATGCTTTTGAACTGTGGTGTTGGAGAAGACTCTTGAGAGTCCCTTGGACTGTAAAGAGAGCCAACCAGTCCATTCTAAAGGAGATCAGTCCTGGGATTTTTTTGGAAGGAATGATGCTAAAGCTGAAACTCCAATACTTTGGCCACCTCATGCAAAGAGCTGACTCATTGGAAAAGACTCTGATGCTGGGAGGGATTGGGGGCAGGAGGAGAAGGGGACAACAGAGGATGAGATGGCTGGATGGTCGGTACTCAATGGACATGAGTCTGAGTGAACTCCGGGAGATGGTGATGGACAGGGAGGCCTGGCGTGCTGCAGTTCATGGGGTCGCAAAGAGTCAGACACGACTGAGCAACTGAACTGAACTGATAGCTAGATATATCTGTAGAGATTTTCTATGATTCAACCTTTTTACTTTTTCTGTTCATAATTATAAGTCATAATCTGTTTGTAACATTATAGCTGTTTCTATGGAAACAGCATTCACTGTCTTACAAAGAACAACATTCTAATTTTTTAAAAAATTGAAGTTTGGTGATGGTGCTAGGGAGAAAGCATCTGACCAAGGCAAAATATGTGTTAATTTACATCAGGGGTAATGGTTTCAAATGTTTTTAACTTGAATGAATAAGTCTTTCTTTAAATGCTGCATCATCATGAAAAGCAGCAAACTGCTGATAAATGCAACTACATGGATGAATCTCAGAATCATACTGCTAAATGAAAAGAACCACATTTTCTGATTCCATTTTTTTGAAATTCTTGAAAAGGCAGAATTATGTACATGAGAAGCAGATCAGTGATTGCCTGCAACTGACTGGGGAGCGGGGACTGACTGCCCGCAGTCCCAAGGGAACTTTCCTGTGTGACACTGAGAGTTCCGGTAGTAGGTTATGGTGGTAGATGCACCACTGTTTAAATTTACTAAAACTCATTCTGTGAACTGTACACTTAAAATGTGTGAATTTTATGGTATGTAAGATTACTTCAATCAGCTGTTATAACAAACAAAAAGTATGTATAGTAATACGTTTTGTTCTTTTTCTGCCTAGGTAATTATCTGCAGGAAACTTTCTGGAAAGCTGGTAGAATTTCCACTGCTGGCTGCCTGGTACCAGAGGATTCAGGAAGTGCCAAGAGTGCAAACAGCAGCTTCTCAGTGTGGGATCCAATTTCTCAGTTTACCAGAATTACAGACCACCTCAAGTCAACAGCCCCCAAACTTAGATGAGGCCCCATGTGCAGAGGAGCAAAATGATCCTTCGTTTATTGGAGGACCAAGACCCACTATGACTAAATTAATGGTAATTCAGTTGTTTTTATTAAAATTTTGTTGAAAGATTCCATGTGATAAAAGTTGCTTAGTATACTACCCCAACTTGTAATTATCTACTGACATTTTTGTTATAAATTTTATTTACATCACTCTTAACCAATCATACTTTCTGCTAGTCTTTGCATTTAAGTGAAATACAGTAAATGGAAGATGTTTACTATTATGTGTCTTTGGAGACAAGTCAGAATATATATTTTTAAGTATTTTTCTCAAAACATTTTGTTTTACATTTGATACACCAAAGTCATATCTCATCTGGTCAAGTTTATTGTTTTAACCTGATGTTTTTCTGTTGCAAGGAACTAGTCTTGTTTTTTTAATTTTGAGGTGATGATTTGAATTAAAGAAATGAGAATGATTATCTCAATTTATTTGCCAAGGTTTTGTCTAAATTTAAGATTTTTGAATTCTGTTTTTAATTTATTCCTTGATTTTATGACCTTATATAGAATAAGAATGCATATCATTTATTTTTCTCTGTTTGCAGCATAATTTGTTTCTAGTGGTACTAAGTGTATACGTTTTCACCAATAGGCTTTCTTTTCACTATCATTCAAAACAATTAGCAACAGAACTTCTCTGGTGGTCCAGGGGCTAAGACTGCATTACTAACGCATAGGGCCCAGGTTCATGGTCAGGGAACTAGATACCAGATGCTAAAATTAAGACCTGGTGCAGCTATGTAAATAAATAAATATTTTAAAATATTTACAAAAATGGCTTGCTTTTAACTTAGACTACTTGAAGATTTATTTGAATAGGGAATTCATGAAGTAATTTGAGCTAGTCAGCTGAGTTGTATTGGGAAAAAAATTAGTATGTTTTTCTTACTTGGGTTAGGAAGTATCTGAGTTCTAGTGTTAACAAAGTTCTTTGATTTTGAAAGGCACAAGAAGATGTTAGTAGTAACACCAGCTCCTCACCTCTTCAGCTAAGTTTTGTTAGCCTAGTGGTGAAATAGTGAAACAGGAGTTGATTGTATAAGATATAGTAGTTTGATGTGTCTTGATCGGATGGTTATATTGTTCAGCCATCTTTCGTTTACCTCCTCTGATGGTTTTTGTTTGTAAAAATAATTGCCAGGAGAGTAATCTTTGTATTAAAATACTAATTTCTAAAATTTTAGCAAACCAATTATCCATGCTTTTATTTGAATTCATACTTTTACAGAGTCTTGAAAAAAGATTGGTAATTCACATTTTTCTGCCTATGCTTTTCCAGCAACAAAATGATATTAGGAAAGACATTTGCATTTGTCCCATTTTAAAATATTTATATAAAAGAGATAAATATATTTAGAGAAAAGTTAAACAGTCATAAAAATAAGTCCTTTGTAATAATATTAAAAATATAAAGGAATCCTGAAATTTTAAATTACAGGGGATGAATTAGTTTAGGTCCTCCAAGAAGCAAATTCTAAGACAGGGTTAGATGTGCTGCAGGAACGCTGAAGGGAACATCTGTGAGGGGAAGTCGGGAGGACCCCAGAGGAGGGTGCAGGAGCCTTCAGAAGGCGGTGCGGGTTCGACCACTGCATGAAAACAGGAAAGGAAGGAAGGTGGCATCAGGGAAGTCAGACTTCAGTGCAGTTGCAAAGGCTTGGTCAAGGTAGTGGGGAATCCTCGAGCTTCAGTCCTCTGTCACAGAGTTCCATGTTTCTCAAAGGTGGCCTGCACTCTTAGTCTCTGTGCCTGAGACTTAGTCACTGACTTGGCAATAGTCCCTGGGAAGGCTATATTAGAGACCAGGTGACTTGCATTCTAGACCCAGCTTTGTAGTCAAGCTAATATTATTATACCTTCAGTAAGGCATTTAACCAAAAGGTCTCAATTTCTCCTTTTATAAATTAGAGTGAGGTATATACTTTTGTATATGAGTCATTTCTAATTTTAAATCTTTATGATTGTATGAAAGCTGACTGGGACATCACATCAGCA
This sequence comes from Ovis canadensis, assembly GCF_042477335.2. Taxonomy (NCBI): domain Eukaryota; kingdom Metazoa; phylum Chordata; class Mammalia; order Artiodactyla; family Bovidae; genus Ovis; species Ovis canadensis. The sequence continues at coordinate 35,488,863 of NC_091250.1, read as the reverse complement.
ATTTTAAAAGAACAAAGTTTTCAAATCTAAAAATAAATTAAAATTTCAATTTTCTTTTAATTCTACCTTGATTGTGTGTATTGGATACATTTTTTTCCTTTTATCACTTTCCCAGCTTTTTTAAAGTTCACCCGAGTAACATTTTCCCTTTTAATAGGGCATTGTTTTTGCTAAGTTTCTCATTGTCGTATATTTGAAAGACAATATTATATCAAATTAACATATTCTGTGAATGTATTAATTTTATTTATACTGTAGTTTTTCATTTCTGTATAGTCAGAGTTTGTGTGTGTGTGTTTGCCTTTTTTTTTTTTCTTTGCCAATTGCATGAGAACACATGAAATTGACCCAGAGTGGATGTGTAAAATTGGAGAAGGCGATGGCACCCCACGCCAGTACTCTTGCCTGGAAAATCCCATGGACAGGGGAGCCTGGTAGGCTGCAGTCCATGGTGTCATGAAGAGTCGGACACGACTTCACTTTCACTTTCACTTTTCACTTTCATGCATTGGAGAAGGAAATGGCAACCCACTCCAGTATTCTTGCCTGGAGAATCCCAGGGACGGGAGAGCCTGGTGGGCTGCCTTCTATGGGGTCGCAGAGCTGGACACGACTAAAGCAACTTAGCAGCAGCAGCAGCAGATGTGTAAAATACAAAAAATTTTCTTGGCATCTGGTCCCGTTACTTCACGGGAAATAGATGGGGAAACTGTGGAAACAGTGTCAGACTTTCTTTTTTTGGGCTCCAAAATCACTGCAGATGGTGATTGCAGCCATGAAATTAAAAGACGCTTACTCCTTGGAAGAAAAGTTATGACCATCCTAGATAGCATATTCAAAAGCAGGGATGAGGGAGCCTGGTGGGCTGCCATCTCTGGGGTCGCACAGAGTCGGACACAACTGAAGCGACTTAGCAGCAGCAGCATAGAGGTTACATTCTGGTGGGGGAGGTAAATAAAAACCACAAGTAAATATGTAACACATTAGCTAATGATAAGTGTTATAAAAATAATGTGGGATGAGGGGAGTGGAGATGATGGAGGTCATGATCATATTTTAGATAAGGTGGTCGAGAAGGCTTAACTGATGAGGTGAAGACATTGATCAGATGACCAGAATGAAGATTTGGTGGATACTAGGCATATTGTCCAGCTAGTAGAAGACCCTGAACAAATTTACAGAGACAGAAAGTGGATCAGTAGTTGCCCAGGGCAGGGAGCTATGGGCAGAGAACAGAGAGTGTCTGCTATTGGGTATGGGATGTCTTTTTTTGAGATGATGAAAATGTTCTCAAATTAGATAGTGGTGATGGTTACATAACCGTGAATATTTTAAAAACCATTGTATTGTACTCTTTAAAGGGACAGATTTTATGGCATATAAATTATATTTCAAAATAGTTGTATTTTATAAAAGACCCTAAGTTAAGAATGAGTGTGGTAAAATGAGGAATAGCAAGAAGTTCAGTATGGCTAGACTGGACTAAGGGGGTTTTAGGAAAGAGGTGATGATGTCAAAGAATGTGTTTATCTTTCTGGACGCAGGTAAGTACTCTGACCTCTATACCTGTGGCTATATCTATGCCCCAACAAAAGAATTTTTTTACTATCATTTTAGATTGGAATTCAGCTAATCTTCATGGTGGAAAGTAATCTCCTAAACTAACTGATACAAAGGGGTTAATGATTGATTTTCAGGGATTTTTCTTTTGAATAAGATATTCCTGGAGATTAAAAAAAAAAAAAATTCCAGAACCATGGATATCTATCCTGTGGGCTGTGGACACAGAATGTGATTACAAAGGGGTCTGGAAATCCATGAGTAAGCCATGCCACTGTCTGTAGATCAAATAAATAAATGTACAACATTCAACATGAGAAAGGAACCTGAGAATTTTTTTATATATGGAAGAGGGGGCGATCATTTTTTTGAATGTTGGGAACTAGTTGGTTAAACAAAGTGAAGTCGCTCAGTCATGTCCAACTCTTTGCAACCCCATAGACTGTAGCCTACCAGCTTACTCTGTCCATGGGATTTTCCAGGCAATAGTACTGAAGTGGATTAGACTTCCCTGGTGGCTCAGACAGTAAAGCATCTGTCTACAATGCAGGAGACCCAGGTTCGAGCCCAGGGTTGGGAAGATCCCCTGGAAAAGGTTAAACAAAAGGGATCCTTTTCTAGAGACTTTGTAGGTCCTCGTAAGGGACTAGTATGTATGATATTTGGGGTGCATGTTAAAGTGAGGACTTTTTGATCCTTTAAATATAGCTGTTAGGCTGTAGCAACTGGGGCTTCCCTGGTGGCTCAGAGGTTTAAGCGTCTGCCCGCAATGCGGGAGACCTGGGTTCGATCCCCAGGTCAGGAAGATCCCCTGGAGAAGGAAATGGCAACCCACTCCAGTATTCTTGCCTAGAGAATCCCATGGATAGAAGAGCCTGGAGGGCTACAGTCCATGGGGTTGCAAAGAGTCGGACACGACTGAGTGACTTCACTTTACTTGACAGACCTTGATGGATGTATGCAGAGTTAGTTTTGATTATGTAGATTGTTTTTGATAAAAATTTTATTCTCAGGTGGCTTTTCTCTTTGACACCTAATATTTCTAGGTGGCTTATTACTTCAATGTCACTTCAGGTAATAACTTTAGTAGGAAATTTAATAGGAAAGTAACTATACTGTTAAGAAACTCAACATTTATTTCTTGTTTTGCGGGGAAGAATACTTTTCAAAAACATCTTGTCTGCTTTTACTTGTTTTTGACTTCTATTTGCAGAAGTCAGGGTGAGTGTTTAAAGAGTTTTAACAGGAAGCAGAGAACAATGTCAAATACAAATTTTCATGGTAGTCTCAGATCCCATAGTGTGAATCTACAAAAGAGAATCTATTAGGGTTGTATTTAAGGTCAAGAAACAAGCAAACAAAGAAATAGAATACACTGTGATAACAGAATTAGAGAAGGAGAATAAACCACCTATTCATTCATCCACCAAGCATTTATTCAGTGTTACACCAGGCAGTGCATCAGACTCAACTGTGTATTAATATGGCCTATGGAACTCAATTATATCTCTTCACAGATATCTTACTTTTCTCTCTGGGTGGCTGTATATGAAATATTTTTCTGATGTTTATTACAAGTTCCTACTTCTTTGAAATACCTTGTGATATTCTGCAGTCATGGAATAGCTAGAGATATTTGAGAGAGTATATTTCAACATATATCTCTTATGTAACAATATTTTGAGGAATGCTTGATGTTTACTAAAATCTGTATTTCACCTTGCCAGTGTAGGAAATAGAATTTGGTGTTCTAGAACATAACAGGATTTTATTAATTCATTAATGTGGAAAGGGCCTATCTCCTTTTCCAGGAAAAAGGCATTGAAGTGATGTTTTCTCCCCACCCTTGCCCTACTTGGACCCTTGATTGGGATACGCTTCCTGCAGCAGTGAGCCCAAAGGAAGGTAAACTGTTTTTTGTTTTGTCTCTTTAAATTTTATTCATATTCTGGATACCCTCCTCTGATCCATCTTCCAGTTCTCTAGTTCTCTCTTTGGCTGTCTCTAACATTCAGATCATACTAACCATTGAGTTTTCATTTTATTTTTATTACAAAAATTTTACATATACACATTGCTTTAATTTAGCATTTCCCACATTTGCTATATCTGTTCTTTTTTTTTCTTTGCTGAAGTGTTTTGAACCTATCCCAGATAATATGTCACCCATAATACGCATCTAAACAGCACTGACATCTTAAATAATCATGTCATTATCATGCTTAATAAAAATCAACAAAAATTCCTTCATCATCTAATAACCACTTCCTAATAATTTCCCCCAATTATTTAAAATATTCTTTGAAAAAATATTTTGATAGATTTTTTAGTTAAATATATTTTTTATTGCTAAAAACTACATTTGGTTTGTTTATTTTGATGATATATTTTCCTTGGTCATGTTTCAATTTTCTCTTTTTATAATTGTTTAAACATATATGCTACATATATTATGTCTAATAGCTGATATTCATTGAGATCTAATTCTTCTGTTCATTGTTTCTGTTGACTTCACTCCTGGTGTCTCATATCCCTGTTAATTTTGTAATTTTAGATTCTGAATTCATTTGTGGGTTTCCCTAAATCTTGGAATCTTGTGAGACCTGGTTAGAAATGAATTCCCATAGTTAGGATTTATGTTTGTGTATGCCAGACATCTTAAACTATTGCATTTAATGCATGGAACGTATTTTTTCAGGTTGCGATTCCTTCAGCCTTTTCTATCTAGAACTGACGCTTACACAGAAAATTAACTTTTTCACCTTTCTTTGTTGTTGAATAGAGCTTTTTTTTAAAAAAAAACACACACACACACAACATCTTTTCATAATGAATATAGTTTTTCAAGGTTTCTCCTTTTCATGTAGTGATACTAGTTTTAAGTCTCCACCATGCGAGGGATCAAGGACTAGCCTCTCTTTTTCTTGCTGCTAAAGCGTAGAGCCCTATTATCAGTAGATACCCTCCAGGCAGCTATGGTGTCAGCTTGAGATTATTACACTGCTTTTTAGTCCCTTTCCCCCTTTTTCAGGTCCTATGGATTTTCCTTACTGTCAAAAGTCCAATTAAACAGGTAAAGGATAATAGTTGAAGTTTAAATGTCATTTTAGGTATTTTTAGAGGAGGAACATTTTCATAGCTCAGCATTCTATTTCTTTAATTGTTTATGTGTTCTGTAGTTTTATACTAATCTAAATATAAGTTTTGATTTTTGAAGCACTCTTTAAAATTACTTGCCTTCCTTTTTCATGTTCTTCTCTTCTATGATATATCCTGACATTCCTGTACCTCACTAATCACTTCTGTTCTGTTAATCAAGGAAACATTTTAGAATTCTTCCAAAATGGAAGAAGATTATGTTGGATAGATAAGAATGCTGCTGCAAAGATATTTTATAAAAATGAAATTTATTTTTTGTTTTTATTAACTATATGAAAAATAGCCACGAATGAATTTGTTAATGTTTTAATTTAGATTTTTTTGGCATTTTACAGAGCTTAGATGTTTTTATTGTACATGCAATTAAATTTTCTATACTCTTCAGTTATAGATTTTGAATGGGTTAAACCTATAGTTTACTAAATAAAAGTCAAATTTTTATTAATACTTATATTAAAATGAAGTGTTTTAAGTGCCACATGTTTTTCTTTAACTATAATTAATTTAGTATGAAGGCAAAATGATATTTTCACTTATTAATATGAACACTCAATTATATCTGCTAACAACTCAGAAATTTGACATTAAGCATTCATGTCTGGTTGTTTTACTGGTTAGAAGTGCATATCTAATGGAGCTCATGGAATATATTGCTCCTTACATGCCTTTAGTTGGATCACTTTGTATTAATAAATATTATGGCAAAGATGGAGCTATAACAGTGGATCTCATGGTATACTCACATTTTACTTAGGTTTGTAGTCTGGTTTAACTAAGGTAGTCTTAGTTCACTTAGGTTCATTTAGTTCACTTAGGTTTGTAGTCTGGTTTAACTAAGGTAGAGTTGTGGTATTTTTCAATGTTCTGTTTTCAGTTCTGATAATTTCAATATTGCACAGTTAATAGGATCTTTGTGAAATGAAATTATTGTACATCGTGGTGCAGATGTCACTATGAATGTGTTCTCATGATTTGTGCTCTGGTACTATCTTTTAGGAGAAATTAAATTCTACTAAGGTATTATTGGTACTTGGTTCATTTGAATGTTTCAGAAATCAACTCTATTTACATCAAGATTATGGTGTATGAGAATCAGCTTCTTTACCATCAGACTGTATTAATTCTCATGATAGAGTCTAACATAGTTCATAAACCTATCTAATCTCATTCACTGTGCTCACCCGTTTCTCCCCCTCCATCTTATGTGCCAGCCCCTAAATTTCTTGCTGCTTTCCTTCTAAGATCTGTATTTTCTCTCTCCATGACTTCACCTTTATTTTTCTTGCAGCCTTAAATATTCCTCTATTTCCCATTTCTTGAAAGTATATTCATCTTTTAAGAATTAGCAAAGCTTTTTCATCAGTTATGGAATCAGACTGCCTGGGTTTGAAACCTGGGCTAATAGCTAGCTAGATAACCTATGGCCAGATTCCTTTCTGAGAATGTCTGAATTCTCTGTATTCTCAATAGACAGTTCTCTGTACCTCAGTGGCCTCATCTGTACATAGTGATACTACTACTACTTACCATATGAGACTGTTGGTATATTCAGAGAACTAATATATAAAAAGTACACTGCCAAACTATAATTAATAGCTGGTAAAAAGTACTTATATAGTAGTCAGAGTTAATCACTTCCTTTCAATATTCCTTTAGTATTTCTTATACTTCATTTTTGATACTTACAGAATACTTCTCTTATACTATGTTTACATGCATATTTTCCTTCTCCAACAAACTGTGGACTCTTTAAATACAGGACTTCTGTGAATAGGTCCTCCATACATTTTTTTTTTAATTGAACTGAATTGAGACCATAGGTCCTTTTCTATTCCCCCTTGTGTGTGTCAGTTACTCAGTCATGTCCAGCTGTTTGCGACGCCATGGGCTGTAGCCTGCCAGGCTCCTCTGTCCAGGGAATTCTCCAGGCAAGAATAATGGAGTGGGTTGCTATTTTCTTCATTTTTTCCCCCTTGGTGTTCAGTAAATATTTACTGAGAAATGAACAGCTTCAGGGTCTGCGGAGGAGTGTTCTGCCTCCAACACCACTTTCCATCCACGTGAGAGTGAGTTTTTTGCTTGACCCCAGACGTTCCTGGAGAGGAGGAAGTTTTCGACTGGGGAGTTTGGTGACTTCTGAGTCAGGACAAAACTTGTGTCAATCCAGATGACAAAGGAGCTGTGACACCTAGGATGGAGTTACATCCAAAAGATATGTCTGGGGGCCTGTCTTTACCATTTAATTTCTGGTCCTGATGAAAGTAAAAACAACTAAAGTCCTGGACCGATAGAGGTTCCCAAAATTCTGGTAACCATACACATCCTTTTCTATTTTTAAAACTTCCAAGCAACTTTTTTGTCTCATAGAGATTTAAAAGGCTAAAATAGTTGGGATTATTTAGTTTTAAGAAAAGAGAACTGGGTATTTAATTTACATTATTATTTTTATTGTTGTCACTATTATTAGTGTAAGTTTCTAAAGGGACTGTTTGGGAGTAAGTTGCAGACATCATGACTTCACTTCTCTATACTTTCCTTTAAGAACAAGAACATTTGCTTATATAGCTGTAGTACAATGATCAAAAGAGGATATTTACTTTAGTACCTACTTGTATCTAATGTAGAGTTCAGAAGACTCTAGTACATTTAGTTGTCATGTCGCTTTAGTTTCCTTTAATGTTGAATAGTTTCTCAGATGCTTTCTGTATTTCATAACATGAACTTTTTTGAAGGGTTCTGGCCAAGTTTTTGGTAGACTGTCTCTCAATTTGGATTTGTTTAATGTTTCCTCATGATTAGATTCACTTTACGCATTTTTGGTGGAAATGCTACAGAAATGATGTTGCGTCCTTCTCTTCATTATCAGAAGGCATATTATGTCTGTTTGGGCCCAGTTATGTTAACTTTAATCATTTGGTTAAGCTGGGGTCTTCCAGGGGTTTCTGTCATATTACTATTTTGCTATACTGACTTAAGTAGTTTGTAGGGATATAATAAGGCTACATAATAACTTGTTTCTTTTTAATCTTTCACTTACTAGTTTATATTCATTTGATATTTCTTGCCTGTGATAGTTGCAAAATAGTGATTTTTCAACTCCATCATATTTCTATGTTTATTAGTTGTCGCTGTACTATAAGAAAGCCTTCTTTCTCCTTTCAGTCTTCCATCTTTCCTTTTTTTCTTTCTTCCTTTTTACTCATAAATTTTTTAAATTAAGTTTCAATGCTCAAGTTGTTGTAGCTGCCTTCAGGCTAGCTCCTGATCCTTTGGAAATGCCCCAATTGTCCTATTACTATGTCCTTAATTTTTGGTATAACAAAATATTACAGGCTCATTTTGTCATTTCCCTGCCGAAGCCCTAGCATCAACTATTTCTCCAGGGAACCCTGGTTCCTTTTAGTAGAGAATGGTATTTAGAAACTAAGATTTGGGCACTAGGTATGCTCATTGTTAGCAGTGTTGCTTCTAAGTTCTGTTGGCAGAGAGATGTGGACTTCCCAGGTGGCGCTAGTGGTAAAGAACCCACCTGCCAATGCAGGGTTAGACCTAACAAACACAGGTTCGATCCCTGAGTCGGGAAGATCCGCTGGAGGAGGGCACAGCAACCTACTGCACTATTCTTGCCTGGAGAATCCTATGGACTGATGAGACTGGCAGGCTGCAGTCCATAAAGTTGCAGAGTCAGACACTACTGAAGCCACTTAACGTATACACACAGCAGAGAGATATAGATTGATCCATTAGGAAATAGATGTATGTGTGTATGCATCTATGTACACACACAAAATCATACACATCAGCATCTACTGCTATATCTATATATCAATATCTATAATCTATATATATTGAAAGTCATGATTTTATACTGATACTGTTGCTGCTGCTGCTGCTGCTGCTAAGTCGCTTCAGTCGTGTCCGACTCCGTGCAACCCCTTAGACAGCAGCCTACCCGGCTCTCCCGTCCCTGGGATTCTCCAGGCAGGAATACTGGAGTGGGTTGCCATTTTCTAATCCCAATCCAGTACCATAAGATTCTTCCTAATTTTTCTGAATTCAGTATCTATATCTACCTTTCACAACAGTAAAAATTATAGCACCCAGTATCACCTGTGTTTTTGCTTACTTGTTCAGTCCCTCGGTGTTTAGACAGTAATTTCAGAATTATTTTACCCATATCTATGTGAAAAATACACCTGCTAAGTTGAGTTCCAGTTTGTTTGCGGTTATTTTCACTTTTGAATTGAGTGTGTATGGTCACGGTTCTCATGCAGATAGTTGTGATCACATGGTTCTACAGAAGATGAATTGTGAAAAGTGAAATGTTTGAGTCAGTATTAATCATTGTCCCCTGATAGAAATTCTTCAACCAGCAGTCTGCAGTGAGAAGATCCAGGCAATAGCATAGTTCCTATTGCCATTTGTCCTCAAATAGCTGTGATTTCCTACTTTAATGAACTAGTATATATACTGTGAGCCTGAAGACTACTTTTGTTAAGTCCAGAGACACCTCTGTGCTTGCCTTTGGAATTTTTGCCCTCTGAGTATGAAAGAGAGAATAAATAGAGTCTTTTGCCTCAAGACCTAGAATAGAGCTGCTTTAAGACACTCCATTGATAGTTCCCTGCAGCCTTTCTGTTCTCCAGTAGTTTTCAGTGGATGGTTCCTGTATTAGGAGTGGCTCCTAGTCCCTAATAGCCATATCAATCATATAGAAGGGAGGAGTCAGAAGCATGACCTTATAGGAGATAAAAGCAATAGAAGAAGATAGTTACTTAGGTATTGTTCCAGCTATAATCCCTTTTTTTCTTATATTCAGAGTTCCACTATCTTAGAAATATGGTCCACTTTGGTATCCATGTGGCCTTGGTTTTGCTTTTGAGCTGCATGAGAGCACTAACTCCTAGGGAGACTGATATGAGGGTGATATCTAAAAACCTTAAACATCTCTACTTATTTAGCCGCCTGCCACCCAGATTAGAGTATATACTTATCAGTTGAGGAAAAACACAAAAAAATTGATGTTAGAGTTTTACTAGAAGGAGATAGTAAAATCTCATCTATCTAGATCTATCTATCTTATAGATTTCATTTGCTTGGGACAGATATTTATGAATTCTTAATCCCATGAACAGAGAAGCCTAGTAGGCTGCAGTCCATGGGGTCGCTAAGAGTCAGACACGAATGAGCAACTTCAGTTTCACTTTTCACTTTCATGCATTGGAGAAGGAAATGGCAACCCACTCCAGTGTTCTTGCCTGGAGAATCCCAGGGACGGGGGAGCCTGGTGGGCTGCCGTCTATGGGGTCGCACAGAGTCGGACACGACTGAAGTGACAGCAGCAGCAGCGGCAGCAGAACAAGAATGACAAACTTGTGTATAACTCACTGATTAAATTTATGGTTCTAAGGGGATGTATAATTTTTCAATCCTAGTGGCAGATTATTCAATTAGTAGTAAGGTATTCTTTTTTATCAACTTCTGTTTACAGTAGATGATTAAGGTTTTTCAATTTGAGAACTTATCCTGATGAGGATCATTTATGTAAATACAAATTTTTTAATTTCCCCAGCTGTTTTCCAGAGAGTATTTGGGGTATAAAAGAATGATTGACCTTAACATTAGGAAACAATATAAAATAAGATGGTGATACATGATAAAGCTAGTAAAAGTTGGCCTCAATGCAAAGTCTCTGCCTTTCCCTGACCCTTGTGTTATATGCTTCTAGAAACCAAAGGGATCACTCTTTCTTTTTCCAGCAGAAGTGATTGGGAAGGGAAGGATGTGGTCAAGGTCTTTGGATAGAGTTGTAGCCAAGATGCAGAATGGAAGGACATAAATAGAGCCTTTTCCTCTATCAGTGAGTCTTAAGGTTCTTATGAAACTCTTAAGGGGTATGGTAAACAGCATTATTTATTGCTATTGGTGCCAGAAGGTCAGGGATGCTAAAAGTTCACCATAATGAAGAACTGTCTCATCTGTAATACAAACATCATCCTCCTTTGGGGAAAATGAAACAAAAGTTTGTTTTAGGATCTTTAGTCAGAATGTAAGAATGCTATATTGTTCTAAACCATTGCTTTTCAAACTAGGACATCTATCAGAATCATTTGTATGGCATGTTATAACAGAATGCTGAGCCCTACTCCAGAGTCTGAGGCCAGGCCCTAGAGTTTTCATTTCTCAGAAGTATCACCACGTGCTGCTTTTTACTCTTTAGGGACCACAGGTGGGAAGTTATACCCCAGGTAGCTGGTACAGTGAGCACATGGGCTGCTTTGATTCCACCAAAGTAAGATGAGCAAGATCAAAGTTTTCTAGTTTTGTTTTTTTTCCTTAAAGTGAAAGTGAAAGTGAAGTCGCTCAGTCGTGTCCGACTCTGTGACCACATGGACTGTAGCCTACCAGGCTCCTCCATCCATGGGATTTTCCAGGCGAGGATAGTGGAGTGGATTGCCATTTCCTTCTCCAACCCCTAAAATTATTTTTTTGCCTCTTAGCACAAAGTCCATCAAATATAAGCCTTTGTGCATACCGTTGAACCATTTGGTAACCATGCAACTTCTACTTTAAGCGAAATATGCTAGCAAATATAAGTCGAAGTAGAAATATCTTAATAATGTAAATAAAAGTAACTGTCTCTTTCAAGAAATTTTTTTTTCTTGAAATACTAGTCTTAGATTCTTAAGATGAGACTCAAAATTAACATAATTATTTCCTACCTTTAAAAAAGTATTCTCCAGTGAGACAGTGTAAAGATATAGTCTCCTCAACAACTTTTTGTTTATATTGAGCAACTTTATATTATAAGGCAGTTACATTTTGAACTTTTTAGCATTTAACATACTAAAAGTGCACCAAGAGAATGAGATCAAAGGCATTTTTTTTTTCTTCTGACTTTTATGGGAAAAAAATTCTCTAACATAAATGTTTTTCATTTCTCTAAGTAATACTTAGCTGTGAAACTCAAAACTTGACCATATTTGACTCAGAATTCTACAAATTTATAACTGTTTTCTCTTTCAAGAGTGAGGTTCTCAGGCATTTTGGGGCTTTACCAAAAGTAATACAATCTTGTATTTAAACTGCTTTTTAATCCAAAGCTAAAAGCCTCTAATGCATAGTGTATATATATATATATATATATGTGTGTATATATATATATATGTGTGTATATATATATATATATATAGAGAGAGAGAGAGAGAGAGGATTTATATTAAATGGTTTAAAATATAACAAAGTTGCAAAGAACAAGTTTGCTATTTGCTTAGTGGTGCTCTTGGTTTAGTGCCAAACACGAATACAAATAGGTATAGAGTCTGAGATAGAGAGGTATATCACATATGTATTACATTATTATATATTGTACATATAAATGATGTAAAGCAAACCATGTGTTAAATTCATCTCTTTTTCTAGTAGAAAGTGAGAGAAGTCAGCTAAAGTAATAGTAGAAAGAACTGAAACGGACAGAGATGTGTAAATTTTTACTTGGTAAATTCTTCCAATTATCATAGCATTAGACACCCATATAAAAATGTTGGTCTTTTATAAACTACTAGTTAACTGTACTTGGTAATCAAAAGAGGTAGTGCTGGTAGTAGGAATATTTTTATTTACATTTGAATGAGTAACCACTAGATGAATTTTTTAATTAAAACGAATTAATACATCGTGTTGTAATCTTTATTTGAAATGAAGGTGACATAAAGTGGTAGAGAAGTAGTGGAAAGGTATCTATTTTTTCAGTGTTAGTTTCTTCATGTGGGATTTTAAAAGGTTTAAAGTTTCTTTGTGTGAAATGTCAAAAGTTTAAATAAGAAAAAGAGAACCATGTAACATACACACTCTTATTACACAGTTGACCTTTAAAAAATGCAGGGGTTTGGGTGCCAATTCTTCTTGCTGTTGAGAATCCCTGTATAGCTCACAGTCTGCCTTGGGAATCCAGGGGTCCTCTCATATCTGCAGTTCTGCATCCATGCATTGAACCAACTGCAGATTAAGTTAGTACCACACTGTTTACCGTGAAAAGAATCCGCATGTAAGTATACCTGCGCAGTTCAAACCCAAGTTGTTAAAAAAGTCCACAGTACTTGTATAGTAATAACACATTGATTTATATTTATTTAAGCCTTTTTAATTTAAACCTTTTAAAAATGCTATACCTGTTCAAGGGCTTCCCTGATGGCTGAGTGGTAGAGAATCCTTCTGCCACTTCAGGAGACGCGGGTTTAATCCCTGGGTCAGGAAGATCTTTTGGAGAAGGAAATGACAACCCACTCCAATATTCTTGACTGCAGAATCCCATGGACAGAGGAGCCTGGCGAGCTACAGTCCATGGGGGTCACAAAAGAGTCGGACATGAGTTAGCAACTAAATAAGAACAACAGCAACCAATACCTGTTAAAGTTTCACGTGAAGAACACTTTAAATAATTTAATCAGATTCTCTTCAAATTTGCCTGTATGTTTAGCATAACTTTTATCAAAATCCCAACAAGATTTTTAGTAGATATAGACAAGCCTATTCTAAGTTTTATGTGAAAAAAGAATTTGGAAAAGAATGATAGAGAGAATCATTCTACTCAATGTTGACCTCCTGTGTGGCTACAGTAATTGGAGAGATATCATATAGATCAATAGAATAGAACAGAGAACCTACAAAAAGGCGTAAAAGCAACTCATTTGGAGAAGGATAGTCTTTTTAGCAAATGCTGCTAGATCAATTGGATAACCATAGACAAAGAATATGAATATCTAAGTTGCATCCCTTATATAAAAGTTAACTCAAAAAGAATCATGGTTTTAAATGTAAATTTTTAAATTGTAAAACATTAGAAGAAAAATATGAAAAAGCTTTGGGATCTGGGGATGAAAAAGAGTTCTTACACATGACACCAAAAGCACAGTGCATTAAAATTTTTTGATAAGTTGGGCTTCATCAAAATTTTAAATGTTTGCTCTGCCAAAAACTTTATTATGAGGGTGATAAAAAACAAGCTAAAGACTAGAAGAAAATATTTGCCAACCAGAAATATTTGCAAATCTGACTCAGGTCTTGGATCTGGAGTGTATAAAGAACTCTCAAAACTCAAAAGTAGAAAACAAACAAAAAGGAATCCGGTTAGAAAATGGGCAAAAGACATAAACAGTCGTTTTACCAATGAGGATATACAGTTGGTACACGTGCACATGAAAAAACGTCCTGCTTCTTAACCATTAGGGAAATGTAAATCAAAACTACAATGAGCTATCTGATAGCGAACATCAATCAGAATGGCTAAAATAAAAGTAACATGACCACACATTGACAAGGATGTGGAGAAACTGAATCACTCATACATTGCTGGTTGGAATGTAAAATGGTACAACCACTCTGAAAAATAATGTGTTACTTTCTTATAAAACTACAGATACAGTTACCACAAGACAGTTGCACTACTGAGCATTTATCCCAGGGAAATGAAAACATATTCATTCAAAAACCTGCACGTGCATGTTCCTAGCAACTTGAATAGCCCCAAACTGTAAATAACCCTAATGTCCTTCAGTGCATACATCATTAAACAAATTCTCATGTGTCTTTGCTACAGAATCCTACTCAGCAATGAGAGGACTGGTTATACTTGTAACAACTTGGATGGATCTCAGGGGCATTATGATTAATGAAAAAAGGTCCATCTCAAAAGATTACCTATACTATGTGTTAGTCACTCCATTGTGTCCGACTCTTTGTGATCTCATGCACTGTGGCCTACCAGGCTTCTCTGTCCATGGAATTCTCCAGGCAAAAATCCCTTCTCCAGGGGATCTTCTGACTCAGGGATCGAATTCAGGTCTCTTGCACTGAGGGTAGATTCTTTACCATCTGAGCCACCAGGGAGGCCCATATGAACCTATAGGTGGGATCAAGTTCCATAAAACTGCACATATGCTCATGAATACAGACATGTTAAATCTGATGAAAACTAAGCGAGGTCTGTGGTTAACAGTGTTGTAATAAAAATGATTTTCTAGCTTTGATATTGTACTGTAATTATATAAGATGCCACCATTGGGTAATCTATTAATAGTTGGGTTCACAGAAGTCTATGTACTATTTTTACAACTTTATGTGAATCTATAACTATTTTAAAATTAAAAAAGTAAAATTTAAGTAGAAGTTGGAAATGATCTAGAAAATAAAGAATATTGCAATATTTCTCAGTTCATCTTTTTTGAAAAATAACAGAAGACTTCTGGAGACTATAAGTCAAATGATAGTTTGATACAAGACCCCCACCTATAAAATATTCAAATTGCAATGCAATTCTATTATACATAGTTAAACATTGATTTTCACTTTTGATAATCCATTTCGTAAGTTGCTATTCTCAAGCTCCTAGAGGAATGGAGAAAGTCAAACGTAACATAATTTGAGTTTTTTATACTGAGATTGCTTCAGGAGAGTGATTGGTATGATCTTGAAATAGCCCTAGTATAAATCCTGGCTGATAGTTTGCACTAAGGCTCATACTCAGTCACCAGAAAATTTCAAGTTTCCTTGAAGATGTCATGGTGTTACATATGTTATGGTTGATAGAGAGGGATGTTGCATTTATGAGAAGCAGAGAAAGTTCTTTCATACTGAAAGCTTAGTTATTTCCAATTTCAATTATATACTTGCAATACAAAGTACTGAAAAGTGGGACTGAGGATTTTGTTTTGGCTTTCAAAATGGTTGGTGAATAAGTTTATTTTATACTTTAGATCAGCACAGGTGTGGAAATGATCCAGTTGTACAACATTGTACCGCTAACTAAATTGTCTGGAACCACTTTGCTGTAAGCAAGGCCTGACAAAGAGTAGCAAGATTAAGTTTAAGTTTTATTGCTTCCATGTCCTCAACGAAAATCAGTGCAGAGCCAGTATCTACACAGAGGCACAGTTCTTTAACTAGGGGAGCGCTGGTACAGTGGGCTCACAGCTTCAGTGCCTTATGTCTGCTCAGCGCTGGGCTCACTGGGTTTCTTTCTTTATTTCTTTTGCTGTTTTTAAGCCACGAAACCAGATTGTCTTGGAAAAATACAATCCTTTCTTTTTTTTTTTTTCCTTAAAGTATTCTGAACTATGGCATGTGATTAAAGAAAAAGTTAAAAGTCTTTTTTCCTCCTGGAGTTACATTTGCTATAATTCTTCCCACTGTTATGCTATGCTTTGTTCTACCCTTTAGAATTAGATTTCAAGCACCCTATTTATAGACCATGTTTTTAGTACTTTGCAAGCGGAGCCCATGACTGGTTACCAAGAAAGGTTTTAATGGCCAGTTTACCTAAGGTGGATTACATAGAATATTTTGATAGTGTGGCTTGTTAAAACAAATAAAAGTATTTGACATGAAGAAGTAATATATAGTAATTTAATCAGAATTAAATTAGCTCACATATGGAGTATTAAATTATTTGGAAAAGTTTTTGTGTACAAATGAGCAAATTGAGAATTTATTGAACAGTCAAGGATATTTAAATCTATTCCTGACTCCACTAAGTCATTTATTATAGCCCTAAGCAAGTTTGAAAGTTACTATGGTTTGTTTTAAGAATATGAATTCACTGATGAGAAACCTTAAATTACCCATTCAAATGAATATTGCTTATGTTTCAGAGATCAAATTGCTTTCTCAAATAAGTTTGTGTGAATAATAAAATACTTATTTCTGAAAACCAGTACCAGGCAGAGGTTCAGATCTCAAAGGGTATTGAAATGTAGTTAGGATGGTACCATTTTCATTCAACAGGACCTTTCTGGTGAACAGATCTGGAGCACCCTTCCACTCTTGCTTTGCTTTCAGCAGCGCTAGCTCAGCTGGTAAAGAAGCCGCCTGCAATGCAGGAGACCCTGGTTTGATTCCTGGGTCGGGAAGATCTGCTGGAGAAGGGATAGGCTACCTACCCCAGTGTTCTTGGGCTTCCCTGGTGGCTCAGCTGGTAAAGAATCCGCCTGCAATAAAAGCAAAAATAAACAAATGGGACCTAATTAAACTTAAAAGCTTTTGCGCAACAAAGGAAACTATAAGCAAAGTGAAAAGACAGCCTTCAGAATGGGAGAAAATAATAGCAAATGAAGCAACTGGCAAAAAATTAATCTCAAAAATATACAAGCAACTCCTGCAGCTCAATTCTAGAAAAATGACCCAATCAAAAAAATGGGACAAAGAACTAAACAGACATTTCTCCAAACAAGACATACAGATGGCTGACAAATACATGAAAAGATGCTCAACATCACTCCTTATCAGAGAAATGCAAATCAAAACCACAATGAGGTACCATCTCACGCTGGTCAGAATGGCTGCTATCCAAAAATCTACAAACAATAAATGCTGGAGAGAGTGTGGAGAAAAGGGAACCCTCTTACACTGTTGGTGGGAATGCAAACTAGTGCAGCCACTATGGAGAACAGTGTGGAGATTCCTTAAAAAACTGGAAATAGAACTGCCATATGACCCAGCAATCCCACTGCTGGGCATACACACCGAGGAAACCAGAATTGAAGGAGACACATGTACCCCAATGTTCATCGCAGCACTGTTTATAATAGCCAGGACATGGAAACAACCTAGATGTCCATCAGCAGATGAATGGATAAGAAAGCTGTGGTACATATACACAATGGAATATTACTCAGCCATTAAAAAGAATACATTTGAATCAGTTCTAATGAGGTGCGTGAAACTGGAACCTATTATACAGAGTGAAGTAAGCCAGAAAGAAAAATACCAATATAGTATACTAACACATACATATTGGAGAAGGCAGTGGCAACCCACTCCAGTACTCTTGCCTGGAAAATCCCATGGTCAGAGGAGCATGGTAGGCTGTAGTCCATGGGGTCGCTAAGAGTCGGACACGAATGAGCAACTTCACTTTCACTTTTCACTTTCATGCATTGGAGAAGGAAGTGGCAACCCACTCCAGTGTTCTTGCCTGGAGAATCCCAGGGATGGGGGAGCCTGGTGGGCTGCTGTCTATGGGGTCGCACACAGTTGGACACGACTGAAGTGACTTAGCAGCAGCAACGCATATATATGGAATTTAGAAAGATGGTAACAATAACCCTGTATGCGAGACAGCAAAAGAGACACAGATGTAAAGAACAGTCTTTTGGACTCTGTGGGAGAAGGCGAGGGTGGGATGATCTGAGAGAATAGCATTGAAACATGTATAGTATCATGTTTGAAACAGATCTCCAGTCCAGGTTCGATGCATGAGACAGAGTGCTCGGGGCTGGTGCACTGGGATGACACAGAGGGATGGGATGGGGAGGGAGGTGGGAGGGGGGTTCAGGATGCGGAACACATGTACACCCGTGGTTGATTCATGTCAATGTATGGCACAAACCACTACAATATTGTAAAGTAATTAGCCTCCAATTAAAATAAATAAATTTTTAAAAATTGTATTAAAAAAAAAAGAATCCACTTGCAATGCAGAAGATCTGGGTTCAATCCCTGGGTTGGGAAGATCCCCTGGAGAAGGGAATGGCTACTCACTCCAGTATTCTGGCCTGAAGAATTCCGCAGACTATCCATGGGGTTGCAAAGAGTCAGATGCGACTGAGCTACTTTCACTTTCAAATTCTCTTAGGGATGGAGATGTGCACCCATTTCAAGATAAGACTTTTCCTAAGCATTTCTTTATGTTTTGTCTGTTTTGTCAAGGCTTTGATGTTTTAGAATGAGGCAGCTTTGGATAAAAATTTATAGAAATTTTACATTAATAATTAACAGTAATAATTAACTTTTCAATAATTACCCATTTAAGTAGAACAAAACTTACTATTGGTGTCATTCAGAAGCAATGAAGAATAGAGAAGAAGCAAAGATATGTGTAATAAAAGGTTTAGTTCAGCCTTTAATATCATTTCTAATGAAGACAAATGAACAAGTAACCGAAAGCACTTGCCACGTTTATTTTCAGAGTTATAGATAAGCTATGTACAACTACTCTGAAAGCTCTGAAAGACAACTTCTGTTTATAATTAATGCAAAACCAGCTCTACACTAATTCCATTTTGTGCATTTGCCAAGAGGTATTTCTTCATATAATTTACCTCCTGGATTGACTTTCCAGACTACTTTTGAATATTTCACATCAAGTAACTTAGTTTTTTTAAACTTAAAAAACTTGACTTGCTTTTCTTGACATTGCTTAACTTTCAAGAATTATTTCTTTAAATGATAAATGTTTATAATCACATTTAGGAGATAGAGGGAAGACTAATGATGTAGATCCTTATTTTCCTGCTAATGTAAACTAATTAGTGTTATTTATTTCCATTTAAATTAGCATTCTCTGTACTATTCCAGATATTTATGATTAAAATCAGCTTGGCTGTACAATGAACTATTTTATTCTGTGCTTTGCACAGGTTCCTCTTGACACCCAAACCCATTCATTATTTTTATTTAATTAAGCCTGACTCACATTGGAGAGATATCTGAAGCAAGGAAATTTCCCTAATAGCTGTGCAATCACAGTAGCTCACAGACTGTAAGAATATGATTTTAATGAAAGAAGAAATTCAATAAAAACTGAATCATTGGGAGAATTTTTAAAAATTACCCTTACCTATAAGACAAAAGGGGAGAAGGAAATGGCACCCCACTCCAGTACTCTTGCCTGGAAAATCCCATGGAGGAGGAGTGTGGTAGGCTGCTGTCTATGGGGTCATACAGGGTCGGACACAACTGAAGTGACTTAGCAGCAGCATAAGACAAAAGTATAGTCATTAATAGAAAACTGTCATTTAAAGAGCATAAATATATAGTATTAGTAATCAATAGCATAGTGTTTGCATATATGAATATATTTATTTGAGGAAAATTATTCAATTAGTTTTATGCTGAAACCAGTGATTAGGAAATTGGCTATATTCTATATTGGCTATATTAGAAGTGTGAACTTATATGCTTCATAGGGGAAAAAATAGGAATTTTGCATATAATCCCATAGCAGATATTTTATAAATCTAGGGAAAGCTGAATTTCCAGGACAATTCCTTATTTTAAAAGAGTCTTTTTTTTTTTTTTTTAGTTTTTTAACAAAATACTTCACATGTAAGTGAGATCATGCAGCACTTGCCTTTGACTTGTATCACTTAGCATAATGAACTCTAAAACCAGTTATTTTGCATGATGGTTTTATTCTGACATGTCTTCTGTAGTGAGGAAACAGAAGAATTTTGGTGGCAGTGTTCACATCTAACAAACTAGACATGAAAAACTGCAGGGTTTTTGTTTTTGTTTTTGTTTTTGTTTGCAAAGAAGAGAGACTAGATGGGGCTAAGCCCTCTCTTTTAAAAAAAGGAAAGAAAACAAACTTCATTGACTAAACACTTTCATACTTAATTTTTTTTTCCCAACAAAACAAGGAAAGGAAAGAAAACCAAGCTGCCAAAGGCAGTGTTAGAGAAAATGACAGAAAATTGCTTTCCAGTCATGCTTATCTGCTTTCATCTAATCTAAATGGTTTACTGTAAAATTGAGTAATTGTTGGATTATAATAATCTAACCAAAAAAAGTTTTAAAATATTTTTTTTGTAAAATAGTGTTTTTAATGTTTCTTTCAAGTGACTTTAAATCTCATCAATAAGCAATAGATATTAGATTCTGACTTACATCTTTGATCAGACTCTTAAAAGTGATTGTATGAATCAAATTCCGAATAAGAAAAGATGGCATATTCAAATTGGGAATATTCGAGGAGGATTTATATGTAAAGACATTAATTATCAAGTCATAGGCAGGATGTTGTAAACTGAAGGGATAGATCAGGAAGTAGCCACAACGCTGTTTCTACTCCTAATCCTGATTGGAGAGGAAAAAGAAAAGAGAGAAAGTCCCATAGAGTGAGCTGCTTTGAGAGGGGCAGTAACCTTCAGGCAAGAGACAGAGGCAGCCTCAAGTGTCTGTAGGGGTGAGAGCAGAAGAAAATTACCGTGCCCTCATTCTTCTTTATCATTTACCTTCTGTCTCATCTCCTGCTGCGGCTTCTTGCTGACAAAACCCGTCTAGGTGCCAGTGGGCAAGGAAGTCTGTTGATGTAGCCGATGCAGGTCACTGTCTGGGTAGAGAGCTAGTTGAATTTGGAGGAGGCAAGCCTAAGATATCTGGCAGAGTAATTCAGAGCTGAGAGAGACGTTAGAGGTCATCTTGATGGTGGGAAAGATTGAAGGCGGGAGGAAAAGGGGACAACAGAGGATGAGATGGTTGGATGGCAATACCAACTCAAGGGACATGAGTTTGAGTAAGCTCTGGGAGTTGGTGATGGACAGGGAAGCCTGGCGTGCTGCAGTCCATGGGGTCGCAAGGAGTCAGACACGACTGAGTGACTGAACCGAACTGAGAATGAGGAAATCTAAAGTTTGTGGAGAGGTTAAGCAGCATGCATTGAGTAACATACAACCAAGACTCATTGTCTATCAGTCTGCTGTGTCCAAAACAGGAGCTCTGCACCACTATGCTTTGTAATTATGCCACTGTCCTCTTAAGCATCTGTGCAGATCTCTTGTGCAAAGTTAAACTGACTTGTATTGCTGCCATCTTAACAAAATTAATAAAATTTGAAATTTATTTACCTTGCAGGTAGGATTTGCACTTATTGGAGGAAATGTTTTGGAATAATAGTTTGCCCCATGAAGCTTATATCAGCACCTACTCTAATTGCCTGAAAATTACTTTAAGTGACCATACCTGTTATAGAAAATTGTTCCTTAATGTGACTTTTCTTAAATCCTAGAACTGTGGAGGTAAGATAGAGAAAATAGAATAACCCTCTAACTATTGGAATTTTGCATTAGAGGTTTAAAATTTGAGACTTGTTTGATTAAAATTAAAAGCAGTCCGTACAATTCTTATCATATTAAGAATTTCTGTTCCTAAGATGAATTCTGTCTTTCAGTGAGTCAACTCTTCGCAGGAAGTAGCCAAAGTACTGGAGTTTCAGCTTTAGCATCATTCCCTCCAAAGAATACCCAGGACTGATCTTTAAAATGGACTGGTTGGATCTCCTTGCAGTCCAAGGGACTCTCAAGAGTCTTCTCCAACACCACAGTTCAAAACCATCAACTCTTCGGTGCTCAGCTTTCTTTACAGTCCCACTCTCACATCCATACATGACCACAGGAAAAACCATAGCCTTGACTAGACGGACCTTTGTTGGCAAAGTAATGTCTCTGCTTTTGAAGATACTATCTAGGTTGGTCATAACTTTCCTCCCAAGGAGTAAGTGTCTTTTAATTTCATGGCTGCAATCACCATCTGCACTGATTTTGGAGCCCCAAAAATAAAGTCTGACACTGTTTCCACTGTTTCCCCATCTATTTCCCATGAAGTAATGGGACCAGATGCCATGATCTTCGTTTTCTGAATGTTGAGCTTTAAGCCAACTTTTTCACTCTCTTCTTTCACTTTCATCAAGAGGCTTTTTAGTTCCTCTTCACTTTCTGCCATAAGGGTGATGTCATCTGCCTATCTGAGGTTATTGATATTTCTCCTGGCAATCTTGATTCCAGCTTGTGCTTCTTCCAGTCCAGCGTTTCTCATGATGTAGTCTGCATAGAAGTTAAATACGCAGGGTGACAACATATAGCCTTGACGTACTCCTTTTCCTATTTGGAACCAGTCTGTTGTTCCATGTCCAGTTCTAACTGTTGCTTCCTGACCTGCATACAGGTTTCTCAAGAGGCAGGTCAGGTGGTCTGGTATTCCCATCTCTTTCAGAATTTTCCAGTTTATTGTGATCCACATAGTCAAAGTCTTTGGCATAGTCAGTAAAGTAGAAATAGATGTCTTTCTGGAACTCTCTTGCTTTTTCTATGATCCAGTGGATGTTGCCAATTTGATCTCTCATTCCTCTGCCTTTTCTAAAACCAGCTTGAACATCTGGAAGTTCATGGTTCACATACTGCTGAAGCCTGGCTTGGGGAATTTTGAGCATTACTTTACTAGTGTGTGAGATGAGTGCAATTGTGTGGTAGTTTGAGCATTCTTTGGCATAGCCTTTCTTTGGGATTGGAATGAAAACTGAGCTTTTCCAGTCCTGTGGCCACTGCTGAGTTTTCCAGATTTGCTGGCATATTGAGTGCAGCACTTTCACAGCATCATCTTTCAGGATTTGAAACAGCTCAACTGGAATTCCATCACCTCCACTAGCTTTGTTCGTAGTGATTCTTTCTAAGGACTTCACATTCCAGGATGTCTGGCTCTAGGTGAGTGATCACGCCATCGTGATTATCTGGGTCGTGAAGATCTTTTTTGTACATTTCTTCTGTGTATTCTTTACTTGTAACATTTTCAGCTGCTTTTTACCTTATTCTTTTCACTATTCTGTTAATACATCTGGTCATATTATCTCAAGGAATTTTCCACTTGGTAAATGCATTTGTATTTTACTAGAAGTAAAAGTGGTAGATTATGGAGCATTGTTTCAGATTTTCCCTACGTTCTGAAAACTCTTAATTGAAATGCTTACTTTTCATTAGAAATTATTTTTGTGAACAGAAGTTTTTATGTTTTCTTCACATGAATGATCTCCTTGTATTCCAAGTCTCTTCCTCCTTTCTTATATAGCTTGTGTGAATATAACGTGTAAACTCTTAAACCAAAACACTAGATTATCGCTAAGGTCTTTCATATCTCTGTATCTAGGATTAGAAGTCATCAGTGTCATCTGGACTTTACTGCTGTGTCTGTGGTTATAATATTTAATTGTAAATGCTGCATTGTACCCTACCTACTTTACAAAAGATACATTCTGTTGCTTTTCTACTAGTAAGGTTTGAATATCTATAGAATATAAACATTTCTGATTAAAAAAAAAAACATTTGAGTATAAATGCAGCATTTTCTCCTTTTTAGAATGCAATAAGCTATACTTAGCTAAAACGTACTCTAGCTTCATAAATACTTTCCCTGGATCTTTAAACATATTCCTTTCATGTTTTTCCTTTTATCAGGCAGTGTAATAGATCTTGTCATTGAATGTCAAACCATATTAAACAGTTCAGCTACTTTAATATATTTATAATGTTTGCCTTTGAAAAAATTTTAGAATTTTGATACTTAATACAACAGTGCTCTCATAACAGCTTGTTTTTAATGATTTCATAATATTTCATGAGTAGATATAATGTATTTTGCCTAATTATCTGTAGTTGAATTTAAAATTACTCTCAATCCTCACACTACAGATAATACTGTAGTGAATATGTCCTGCACATAACTTTTCCTACACTTTGAATTATTTCTCAGAAGTGAGATTATGGGATCAAAGGAAATGTGAACATTTTTGTCACTGATGATGTATATTAATAGATCAATTTCCAAAAGGGTTTTCACTTGTTTATTTTACCATGGCAATGTTCAAAGAGCGCCTGCATCACCCCCACTTTCATTGGCATTGATTCACCAAATAATTTTTGTAATTTTCACAGACTAATAGACATACCTTGTTTCATTTTATGTTATATTATCGTAGCAAGGTTAAATATTTTCATTTATTCAGTATTTTGCTTAGTATCTGTTTCTTACCAGTTTGAATAAGTTCCTCAATAAAAATATCAATCTTCTGTTTATTTGCTAAAAAATATTTTTTTCTCAGATTATTGTTTGCCTTTTTTATTTTAATTATCAACATGCTTTTCTTAAAGCTGAGTAATACCACAGGTTTTATGTTTTAGTTCTATTTTGTATACAGTAAACTACTGCAGAAGTGGACAGTTTCTGTAGGTCCTTAAGAGAATGGCAGTCTCAGATAGTCTTAACACTAGCACAGAGTCAGTAAGCTCTAGAAGTCAGATAGCAATGGTAAAAGCAGAAATCTGAGATTGTTTTCTATCCTGCATATTTTTTACTAATTTCCTATTTGTTCTACCTGGAGTATTTAGCAAAGTCTTTCAAAAATGTCAGCCTGTCTCCACTGTGCTAATAGGAGCCAAAGAAAGATTTTTCTGTTATTATTATTGTTTTAATTGAGAAAGAATAACATACCCTGAGAAGGGAGCGTGAAGGTGGAGGTGATAATTCAAGTGAAACTCATGTGAAAGGAGAAGCTGAAGGGGACAAAGGGAAGCTACTCTGTCCAGTTGTCCTACACGTGGAGTGTTAAATGTTAGTAGTTGGTTTTAGCTCAACAAAGAAGGTGATTACTTACCTTCCCAGATACTGTCCCGCCCCCAACCAGACAGCTCTTTGAAGAAGGAAAAGGTATTCCTGTTTGGAACTCATCCCTGGCTGAGTGACCAGTATAAAGAGAGCAGAGATTTAATGAATTCCTGAATGAAATAATAAATGAATCAAATGAGGAGAACTAGAAATAGGAATCAATTGGAGTTGAAAATATAATATTGATTCTGACTACTGCAGGTCCTCAGAGGAAGAAAATAAAGATTACGTTCTTGTTAAAATGGCCACACTACCCAAAGAAATCTATAAATTTAGTACTGTCCCATGACATTTTTCACAGAACTGGAATAAATAATCCTAAAATGTATATGGAACCACAAAATCCCATATTCAGAATTTACCAAAGCAATGCTAAGGAAAAAGAACAAAACGGGAGGCACTACCCTTTCAGACTCTGGACAATACTACAAAGCTACAGTAATCAGAACATCAAAAGGATGCAAGAGGCAGGTTGAAAGGGCCTACTGGCCAAATCTGGGACAATTTGGACATTAAAATCAATAGTAATGGAATGTAACCGATTGGAAAAGTTGGATTCCAGAAACCCAAACTGATACAGAGAATGATAATAAATGAATGAGGGAGAAGGGAAAACTTCTCCTTAATTGCCAATTAATAAATATAGAAGGAATTGTGAAGAGCAGAAAATCACCATTTTGTAAACATTATAGTAATAGTAATTGATCCAGGCAAGAATCATTCATGGATGCTAAATGAAAAGTGATGAAGAAAAAGGTACAGTCTCAAAGTACTTCCCCACAAATTATTTGTTAATTACAAAGGGGAAAATAGTAACTTTATACTGGATAAACCTGCAGATGCCATCTTAATTCAGGTAAACATCACCATTACCAATGAAGGGATAAACTGACATCATGTGCCTTTTCTGTGAACATCACTTCTGTGGTATTTCTGCCCCAAATCTACTATATATAACCTGAATCTAAATATGAAGCGATGTCAAACAAATTGACATTTGATGGAAATAGTCTTCAAAATAACTTGTCTATACTCTTCAAAAATGTCTCATCAAAAAAAAAAAGTCAAGATCATAAATAATACACAAAAGTCTAGTAATCATTTCAGCTTAAAGGTAACTAAAGACACATAAAGACTGAATACAGTATGATCCTAGAGTGTGTTCTGAACCAGGTAAAAAATAAATATAAAAGATATTATTGGGACAGTTGATGTAATTTAAATATAGACTATTGAGATAATAATATTGTATCAAAATTCTTGATTTTGATCATTGTACTGTGGTTACATAAGAAAATGGGTAGAGGCATTAAAAAGGGGCAAAACATCTTCAGCTTGTCATTGGTTGAAAAAATACGCATATACATATGTATATACAGACACATATATATATAGAGAGAGAGAAGAAAAGAGTATAAATGATAAAGCAAATGGGGCAAAATAATTGGTGAATCTGGATATCTCTTGCACTATTTTGGCAATTTCCTTTAAGCTTGAATTATATTAAAATAAAAAGTTTTAAAGCCCACATGCCAACAACTCCCCAGAAACATTGAATTTAATCAAGAGCATGCCAAGGAATTAAATTTCAGAAAATGTGTATATCACTTTGCTAAAGCAAAAGGAAACTACTTTATTGTAAGACCAAAGATTCTATGTAGCATAGTGAAGTTAAAAAAAAAAAAAGCTAACACTGTACCCAACATACTTATTTCAGAAAGCTGTTTGTTCTAAAGAGTAAAAAGAAAAAGTTCAATTTCCTGAAGATGTAATCTAGTCTTATCCACACCAGGTGCAATATCCAATCTTATCCAAATAAATCAGCCCAAACATATGCCTCTAAGAGCAAGAAAGGTCAAAATTCGTACAAATTGTCCATTTCAAACAAAAAGAAAGAAAGAATGTGAAAAGTGCTTTGTACAAATAAGGTGTACTTGTGTTCTGGCACGGTTAGCAATGAGATGACTTTGACATTAAAGAAAAAATTACTTGAGCTTCAGCTAAATTGGCACTTTTTTTTTAATACACAACATGCAAACAAAAACACAATAATTCTTTTTATATAGATTAAAGTGAAAACCCCAAAGTGAATTCTTTGTATATTTATTAAGGCAACAGATCAGAGGTGATTATTAAAAATTCTGAAACAATCATAATTCCCATGTGTTATGAAGCCATAAAAGATTGGTCTGGCTCCATTTTATTTGTTTTTATCTTCTCCTGTTCCTCGTATTCTCTTCCTTTCTTTTTCTCTCAACTACCCTGCCTGTGCAGGCTAACCTGCATGGCTTACCATGGCCAGGGACAATCAGCTACAGAGGTTGCTGACCTCGTACAAGGCAGGCACAAGAAGAAGCACATTTATTCTGACAGGGCATTTACATGACGCAAACCATCTTTCAGAGCATCTTACTGAAAAACAGCTCCTGCTGGGAAGAGTCTGTGGGCTTCAGACTGTGAACTGCCTCCTGCTGAGCTTAAACTACACACCTTTCGGATCAGCAGCACCATGTCAGTCTCTGACAGCTGTGTAAGGTGGATTTTTATTTACATTTGCTTTCCACAAACCTGTATTGTCCTTGTCAAAGAAAAATTTAAATAGGTTAAGAAGACTATGAGGCAGAGTCATAAATGACCAGAAAAAAGAAAAAAAACAAAAACCCTGAAAATCTAGATTTCCTATTGGTGAGTTTGTTAATCTTCCTAAAAAGACATTTGTGCTATAGGTCTCTAGTAACAAGTATTTTCACCTTTCCCTGCTTGTTCTACTTCCTAGGAATGCTAATAGAATACTTTCTAGGAATGCTAGTAGATTCACAAAGTTATTTTTGTTTCAAAGAAAGGAAAATCAAATTTTTAAAGTTCAAAGAAAAATCTTTAGCATAAAATAAAATACCAGGTAAATTAACATTCCTTTTCCATTTTCTGTGTCTCAACAAAAATGCTATAGTACTGGGTGAGAGGACAAAGTAAGAGCTAGGCACTGAATAAGATACTTTACATATTATTTTACTTAATGATGTGAGGTAAATATTATGGTTTTCTGAGCACTGAAACATGGAAAAATTGGGTAATTTACTTGAGATTATACAGCTAAGAAATGGCTCTAAAATTAGATCTATATGAAATCTAAGTTTACACTTGCATGCCTCTCTTCGGCCTCCCTGGAATTTCTTTAAATATTTCAGTAATATAAGAATATCTTGACTTTTCACATAAACCAGGAGGAAAATAACTCTAGAAATAAAAAGTTTGAAATGAATTTTCAGAATGTAGTATATACTGGCCTTTCAGACTCTGACAGATTAATCTATATATAATTTGACTAATTGACCAACTTGATAAGTCATTAAAAGTTAATACTTCTTATTGAAAAAGAATGTCCAGACTCATGTTAACTGTATGAATCAGTAACAGACTCATCTGTAAATGTTTTTTTAAAAAGGGTAGGAGGTGATAACAGTGCATTTCCTCTGATGTTAGAATATCTTCCTTGGTGAAAACTGTGCTCTGAATTATGACTCACTCAAATATTTCATTCTCTGTCCAGTCAGCTTTTGTATGGCTCAGACTTCTTGTTACCAGCTGGGGAACAAGACATAGTACAATTTCCTAGAAGCTTTATCCTAGCAGTCTGGTTGATAGCCAGATTCAGTAGCACATATGTTACCTTAGCCAGGAAAAACTTTCCAGAGCATCGTGAAGAGAGGCCTTTGGGGAGAGCAGTGAGCCAGTGAACACAGAGGTTGAATACTGTAAGACAGCTCTTCCCTAGTCTGAAAGGCTCAGTTTGAATTCCCTGCAGGGCCATCAGTTTCACACTTCATCAGCTAGAGCAGGTTGCTGTTAATAAGCCATGGGCCACCAATATGGTGAGGGCACCATTTCTGAAGAAACCCTGAGTCTGTCCATCATGGGAAATGGCAGAGACATATTTTGTGCTGCCCTTGTTAAGCAAGGTTGATTATTCATTATTATTAACATGTATTTGTTGGCAAAGAACAATATGAAACATGTAATTAGATACAACATCTGTGCAGCAGGTTTTCTATTCAGGCAGGACTCTATTCTCTGTAGAGGGGAAAATAAGGGAAAAAAAGAAAGATCCAGTTTTAAAGTCTTGAGTATTACATATTTATATAGAGAGCACCACTGATTTAAAATTCATTCTGACCTAACAGAAAACAGCTTTTCTGGAACGTCTTTGAAAAGCTAACCAGTACTAACTGAACATTAGGGAGATACCACAATTCTTTCCCTGTCAGTGGCCCTAGAATTTGGTGGCAAATTTTGGTAAAAATAAATTCCCTCAAACTACTTACTTCCTTCAACATTTTGGTTTATATCGGACAAAAAGAAAAAGCTTGCCATAAGATTCTGTTTCATCTCAAATTCATGTCATTACTTATTGCCATAGATACTAAGTTTCTTTCTAAAGAGTCGCTACCTTTACCTTCATTTAACAATAAATATAGGACTTCTCCGACGACTCAGTGGTAAAGAATCTGCCTGCAACACTGGAGACTTGCAGGAGATGCAGGTTTGATCCCTGGGTCAGGAAGATCTCCTGGAGAAGGAAATGGCAACCCACTCCAGTATTCTTGCCTGGGAAATGCTATTAACATAGGAGCCTGGTGGGTTATAGTCCATGAGGTCACAAGAGTCAGACATGACTGAGCAAATAAACAGCAACACAATAGCAATAAATATGCGTGACAAACTGCAATAATCTGACAGAGAATATTGCAGGGAAAGTGTTATACAATACTAATACTTTACTAATAGGCTAAAAAATGAGAAACGTGAAATAAAAGAATTGAGAACTATAAATTTGCAGATATACTAAAAATTATAGTGGTGTTTCTTTTCCAAACTAAAATTCATCTTTAAGACTTCTGGTGTCCTCTTGATATGATGCACTGAGTAGAAAATAATATCACTTCTGTAGTATTCCTGCTCTAAGTGCATCACCTGAATCTAATCAAAAAAACAAATCAGACATCCAAACTGAGGTGCATTCTTCACAGAAATTGGCGTGTGTTCCTTAAAAATGTCAAGGAAAGACTGAGAAAGTGTTCCAGATGAAAGGATAAAGATATGATAACTAAATGCAATTGGTAATATGGGATTTTTCTGTTACTATAAAGAACATTATTGGAGCAAATGGTGAAATTCAAATAGGGCCTGTAGTTCTATATCAATGTTAATTTTCTAATTTCAATGATTATTTTTTGGTTATTTTAGAAAATGTAATTGTTTTTTTGTTTTTTTCTTGTTTTCAGGAAACAGTGTGAAGTATTCAGGAGTAAATAATGGGCATCATGCCTGCAAGAATCTTAAATAGTTCAGAGAGAATGAGAGAGAGAAGGGAAAGAGAAAGAGAATAAGGCAAACTGTTAATATTGGGTAAAGGGTATCTGAGACTTTTTAGTACTATTCTTGCAATTTTTGCAAGTCTGGAAAGTCTATCAAAAAGTTTAAAGAGACTATAACCAAAACCTTAGTCACATTGTTATAGAAAATACTATAATTCACAGCAATTTTAATTAAAATAAAGTGACTGTAAGCTTCGCATAATATACATCCCTCTATTGTTTTCACATATCGTGCAGTTGCAGCTGTCGTAGCTGTCACTTAGTTTTCTCTCAAATTTAGCTAAACCAGTGGGAAACAATGGCATGATAATCCCAAACAGCTGATGACTTAAAAACCATTTGCAAAGTCTTATCTCACTAACTCAAACAAACAGGAAGAATAGTGTATGCCTGGAATAAACGCTATCTTGTTACCTTCTGACAGGTATTGCAAGCAAAAATATTAAACAAATGTTGCCATACAGAGGGCCTCCAAGCTTATATGAAGGAATGTGTGTTTCACACACACACACACACACACATATATGTGTTTTTGTTGTCATGTAACACATAGTCTATAAATGGCTTATTAACACAGCAGCCAATACTTACTGCATTCTTACTAAGCCAGTACGTTTAGAGAACTTTAGTCTCCAAAAGTAACCCTATGAAGCAGGCCCTATTATCAGTGTGAGGCTGTGACTACACTACTTTCTGGAATTACATGCTGTCGTCTTGGCTTCAGATGCCCTTTTTTGCTCATTTCTTCCCATCAAACTCATGCCTCAGAGACAAAGTTCAAATGCCAGCTGCAACCAAGTGTTCCTCAATCCCACAATCAAAATTAATCACTCCCTTTTCTTAGTTTCTATAAGCCTTTCTTTATTCATTAGCATTCATTAAAAATTTTCTAAAAATATGCATTAGACACTAAGCTATTTACACAGGGTCACAGTGAAGAAGGAGGGATTATTAACATAATTTTAGTTAGATAATAAAACATTGGTGTTATTAAGAAGTCCTGGAATTTATTGGACACTTATCAATATGCCCAGCAAGGTACTAATCACCCTACAAAGAAGTCATTATTAACATCTCCCTTTTGCAGATGAGGAAAGTAGATCTTAGAGAAAACAATGAACTTGTAGGCATAACTGATAAATGAAAGAACCTGGTCTGAGGCTAAAGCCTGTGCTCTTAAACTATTTACTGCCCTCAGGCTGATGGTTCAATGGAGAAGAAAACATGCATCTAAATATATTATAGCATGCAGTGAAAAAGTAATGTTTTATTAAAAAAAAAGGTTAAGAAAAAGCTTATAGGTAACATGAGTATTGAAAGATAAATAGATAAATAAGAAAGAGAAGAAAGCCATTCTGAACTAGCAGTGACGGAGAGGTGTTGGGAATTCTGGGAATGTTTGGAGGGTCCATAGTCTGGATAAGGGATATTAACACTAGAAAGACAAGCATATTTATCCCTTATGAAAGTTAAATACAAAATTATAGGATTTTAATTTTCCCAGTAGTGTGAGATGCATAAACTTGAAATCAATTCAATATCCCTAGCTCTAAAAATGTACCAGACAAAATATATTATGTACCAAAAACATATTTTTGTTTAATAAGTATTTCAGTTCATTTCAGTCGCTCAGCCATGTCCGACTCTTTGTGACCCCATGAATCGCAGCACGCCAGGCCTCCCTGTCCATCACCAATTCCCGGAGTCCACCCAAACCCATGTCCATCGATTCAGTGATGCCATCCAACCATCTCATCCTCTCTCATCCCCTTCTCTTCCTGCCCCCAATCCCTCCCAGCATCAGAGTCTTTTCCAGTGAGTCAACTCTTCATTTCAGGTGGCCAAAGTACTGGAATTTCAGCTTCGGCATCAGTCCTTCCAATGAACACCCAGGACTGATCTGCTTTAGGAAGGACTGGCTGGATCTCCTTGCAGTCCATGGGACTCTCAAGAGTCTTCTCCAACCCCACAGTTCAAAAGCATCAATTCTTTGGTGCTCAGCTTTCTTTAGAGTTCAACTCTCAACATCCATACATGACCACTGGAAAAACCGTACCCTTGACCAGACAGACCTTTGTTGACAAAGTAATGTCTCTGCTTTTCAGGAGGCTTTTAATAAGTTGTATGCCATAATAATCCTAATACATGAAGAAAGCTACTACCATTTTAGGTTTTTTTCCATTCCAGAACAGCCATTAGATTTGATCAGAGTTATATACACTGTGAAAATAAATCTCACAGTCTTACAGTGAGTTGGAGGAAGCAGAAAATGAAGGTTGTGGGAACAATTATAAAGTAATATGACTCCCTAAATCGTGCTGTAGCATATTAGAGATAGATGGCCCCATAAAGATCATCCAGCGAAATTTTCTTGTCCCAGAGATGAGGAAACCAAGATAAACATAGAATCCTTAAGGTTATAAATAGCAGATATTAATAGTTAACTTTTGTCAAACAAGTAATTCTCAGGTGTATGTGGGGAAATGCTGAAATGGAACCTACTGAGCATGAAAGACTAAATGGAAGGCAAATATAAGAAACAGAACACAGAAAGAACAGCTGTATCTGCGTTGAACTTTTAAGAGCTGCCTGAGCTTCATGTTCAATGCAATTTACCACTCTGAAGTTAAGTTAAATTGGAATTTTACACAAGTTCCCCCTCTTTCCCAGCAGTCTCTGTCACGCCTGTAAAAATGATATGGATAAACAAATCTGTTTTCCAGTTGTAAAAGTTACATATACATACCAATGGCAGAAAATTTGAAAAACCAATCAACCAAAAATAAACCAAACAAATGACAGAATCAACTATAAAGTTTGCCAGCCAAAAGCAGCTACTCTTAACAATTTGGCTTGAAGAACTGGTAACAATTCTGTGGATTCTGGGAAGAAAAAACAGCAGTTGTAAAGGTACAGAGCCAAGAAATCATATGGGGCCTTTAAAAGACCTGAAAATAGCAAATTGGAATACAGATCTGGGGAAGACATGGAGATAGTGGAAGATGACACAGCAGATAATAAACTGCAACTTCCAATTATGGATTCAAAATGTGGTCACCAATGATATGTTAATTGTACCCATGCATTACTGTCTGCTTCCTTCACCAGTAGGCTTAGTCCACAAAGACTGGTCCTCTGTGGCTCTCTGTCCTCATGTCAGGGAGTGACACAGTTGGCCATGTATAGTGTAGACATCGGAGAAGGTGATGGCACCCCACTCCAGTATTCTAGCCTGGAAAATCCCATGGACAGAGGACCCTGGTAGGCTGCAGTCCATGGGGTCGCTGGGTGCCGGACAGGACTGAATGACTTCACTTTCACTTTTCACTTTCATGCATTGGAGAAGGAAATGGCACCCCACTCCAGTGTTCTTGCCTGGAGAATCCCAGGGACGGGGGAGCCTGGTGGGCTGCCATCTATGGGGTCTCACAGAGTCGGACACGACTGAAGTGACTTAGCATAGTGTAGATATACATTTTTATTGAGATAGAATTGACACATTAACATTATGTTAGTTTCAGGTGTATAAACTAATGATTCCATATTTGTGTATATTGCAAAATGATCATTCCACTAAATCTAGTTACCATCTTTCACCATACATAGTCAGAGAAAATAGTATTTTCTTGTGATGAGAACTTTTAATATACACTTTCCTAGCAACTTTCAAAACTACAATACCATATTATTAACTATAGTCACCATGCTGTACATTTTACATCCCCTGGCATTTATAACTGGAAGTTTGTACCTAGAATATATTTTTTTAATGAGAGAGAATGTGTTTTGTGAGAAGAATTAAGTCTGTTCGTTACTGAAAACAGCTGAATTGACTAATTGACCTTTCAAAATATAAAATTTCTTTTTACTTAGAAATATGCAGGAAAGAGTAAAATGGAAGACATCAGTTATTACTCTCAAGAATAGAAATGTTCAGACAGATTCAGATAACCTTATCTGAAATAAAGGCATAAATCAGTTGAAAATTGAGAATCAATTTTTAAAAGTTTATGTGGGTCTGAAAGTAAAAAGAAAAAGCGGAAAGTTCATGAATAGAAACCAGCCACTGTAAATGGCAACCTGGAACTCTGAAATGTCAATTTCACACTGCACTAAGCATATCCTTCCAAACACTACCAAACTGCTGTTTGGAAAAATATCAACACCTGATGCTACAGTCCTTGGAGTAATAGGTCAGACACATTAGCCAGGTCAGGTACAAAACTGCATCCACTAGGACCTGCCACTCAGGAATCATTTTCCATCTGTTTCAGTGTTTTATCACTTTTAAATCAGATGTGTTAATTGACCTAGAAAAGCAGCTAACTCCAAACAACTCCATGGTTTGGCTCAGTACAAGTAAATGCTAAGAACATCCTAAAGAAAGCAGGTGGGGGAACTTACAGTGAGTTAGAATATATTCACCTAGGATTTCAGGCCGACGGCCGAAATACATAACCCATTGCTGCAATCTGCCACTCATATACCCTCTTCAGTCAGGTGCCCACCAAGTGCTGACAGCCCCAGTCTGAATCACTTGTTAGGTGATAACAATTATTCAGGGGAGAGCTGACTATTTTCCATATGAGAAGTTCTTTGGGGAAAACACTTGCAATCTGGCCTCAGGAAGTGAAGGCAAAGATACTTCCAGTCTGACAAGAAAGCAAAAGAATGTGTTGCTGCCTGACTCAGAACCTCTGGGGAATTTTCTCCCTCAGGGAGACTGGGGCTGTGGGGTACCCAGCATTACCCAGACCCTCCCTGACATGAGTAAATGAGGTCTGTCAGTGACATGCAAGTAAAGAACAACTCCAGAAATAGAATTTTCAAACTTAAGGAGACATAATTGAGGGTGATAAAGCACACAGACACAGAAAAAGGTGACTTAGATTTAAGGCACACAAAAAGGCCAAGAACCCTTAGCGAAAGTAACAGGGTGGAATTCTCTCCATGTGCTTTTGGTCAAGTTTCTTTCCCTGGTGTGTGCGCACATGGCTACACCCCAGAAACAAACGGCAAACAAGCCAGGCTAGCTGTCCATTGCACCGAAATACCAGGTTTCTATTATATCATCAACAAATGGCGGTCAAGGAGGAGTCCATAAACATGCTTTAGCCCTTAAGTGAAAGACAGCTGGCAGAGTCAAAGGTTTGCAGAATCAAGAAGCCAGATAAACACGGCTTCATATTCAATAAATATAGTAAATTTACTGTAGCCTTCTCACAGAGAAAGATTATTTATTCTGCCCTTTTAATAGATAAGTTATTGGTCTCCAGTACTCATACTCTAGAATGTCACTTATGATGTCCAGAGGACCAGAAAACTAGTAGATTGTATCAGTACTGCCTCTGTTTTTCTCTAGAAAGTTCGTTTTTAGGAATTAACAAATAAGCATATAAAGAAATACATAAAATTATTGTTTTCCCTTAAGAGTTCTGAGATCATAAAAAAGATTTTGAAATCAAAAGAATTCGAATTCAGCCACCCCACTTCACCACCCCCAAAAGCTCCACAAAATAAATTGGCTTTTATTACAAGAGAGAAAAGGCATAAAGTATGACATTAAAAGCTGTCAATGAGCTGATTCCCCTTAACCAATCATCCACAGTTGGCATTACTTCATAAAACTAGTTTTCTGACATTCACTTGAAATTCCCTTTCCATACCCATTCTCTCTAGTCTTGTTAATGCTATTCCCTCTCAGTAAAATACTTCACATTCTTCTTTCTTTTAATCTAAAGTTTACTCTGTTTCAAGGCCAGATTCAAGAACTGCTTGACCTGCTTGACACCTTTCCCAACCGAAAATCAGCATCCTTCTTTTCTGGCCTTTTCTAACACCTACTGTTCAGTCTTTCCAATTCAGTAATCTTTCACTGCAGAAATTATCTTCCTAAAATGTAATATAGTTGGCAAGACCCAGCTGGTAAGATCAAAGTCTCATAGAAACAGGGTATTAAGAAAAAAAATTCTTTTAGATCTGTTTTCCTTGAAAAGAAAGTTCTGAAAGTCGTCTGTTCCAAAGCATGTAGATTTACTGGAGCTATCTCCTCTTATGGGCTTCCAAATAGGAAATCCTGCTACTGAAGTTGACTCTCCAAGTTCAATGTCAGGAGGCTGTTATCTTCTTGAGGCAGTCCTTACTGACTTAGAACACTGTTTTCTACATGAATTTTCCCTTGTTTTTTTCATTGTTTGTTTCTTGGTCTCTCTCTCTCTCTCTTTCTTCCATTCTTCTTTGCAAATCTTAGCAAAATGCTTGTTCTATTAACTGACCAAATTACTAGGCTACATAACAGTTTTCTGGACTGGTTTTCTTCATAGAGTGAAGCTGGAGAGAACACAGGCTTCACAGAGGGGGATGTACTAAATTGATCATGCTCTGTTGTTTAGGGACACGTAATTATAAGAATGAGTTATCTCAAAACACTGGTTTTTAAGAATTAATGCAGTATTGACTTTTAATAGTAAAATAAATGTATTTCTCATGTCAGTCCCAATTTTTTCTAATACAAAGGCTCGCAAACCTGCTTTGTTCCCTCATCCAGTTCCTAAAGTGGACAAATGTGAGTTTCAGAATATTTAGACTTCCCTGGTGGCTCAGAGGTTAAAGTGTCTGCCTGGAATGCAGGAGATCAGGGTTCGATCCCTGGGTCGGGAAGATCCCCTGGAGAAGGAAATGGTAACCCACTCCAGTACTCTTGCCTGGAGAATCCCATGGAGGGAGGAGCCTGGTAGGCTACAGTCCATGGGGTCGCAAAGAGTCAGACGACTGAGCGACTTCACTTTCACTTTCACTTTATAGACATACCCATTAATAATACATACTTCATAAGGGAAACTTTTTTTATAACGGACTTTTGGACTCAGAGGGAGAGGGAGAGGGTGGGATGATTTGGGAGAATGACATTCTAACATGTATACTATCATGTGAATTGAATCGCCAGTCTATGTCTGACGCAGGATGCAGCATGCTTGGGGCTGGTGCATGGGGATGACCCAGAAAGATATTATGGGGAGGGAGGTGGGAGGGGGGTTCATGTTTGGGAATGCATGTAAGAATTAAAGATTTTAAAATTTAAAAAATAAAAAACTAAAAAAAAAAAAAAAAAAGATTTTATTCTTAACTGCAGTATTGCTAAGCAGACTTGGGGCCGTAGCATATCCAAAGACAAATGAGCAAATCTTGAATCTTTCTTCAATGCTATTGTGCATTTTGAACTATGGATTTTACTATAAGAACATGAAATTGGACTTTGTGATTATAAGTGATTTCTCTACGTGTTTGCTACCAACATAGAGTCATTGAAACAGCTATAAAGGGACTAAAAAAAAAAAAGCACTAAACTTTTTTTTTAATAGAGGAGCAAACAGGATGTATTAGTTACGTATTGCTGTACCCCCAAATTTGGAGGCTGAAAACCGTGAACATTTATTACATCACAGTTTCTGTGGTTTAGGAACCTAATGGAACTTGGTTGGGTCTTCTGGCTTAGAACTTCTCACAGGCTGCTTTGAGCTGTGGTTTCACTTCAAGCTCAACTTGGACATGTTTTACTTCCACACGTATATGTATGCCAGTTGGCAGGATTCAGTTCTCAAGCACTATTGGAGTGAAGACCCAGGCCCTCACTGACTTCTGGGCTTTGTTCTCATAGGCTTCTCCATAGGACAGCTCACAGCATGGCAACTGGTTTCTCTTAACAGTGAGCCAGAAAGATAGCAAGCTAAAGAGAGAAATCACAGTCATCTTATGACTTAAGCATTGAAGTAACGTCCCATTACCTTTACTGTATTCTGTTTATTAGAAGTAAGTCACTAGTTTCAGCCCACAATCAAGGGGAGGGGATTGCACAAAGGTGTGAATACTGGGAGGGGTGATTGTAGAACACCATATCAGAAGTGCCTCCCATAGAGATCCAGAGAAGTGAAGCATCCAAAGTTATACATACAGTTTCTCAGTAGAAGCATAGGGTCAGCTCTCTGATTTCTCAATTCCCAGTCCACTATGCTTTTGCATTTTAGTCATTAAAAAGGAGTTGATGACATAACTCTTCTCTTTGAGAAGAGAAATGACTTTTAATTTCCTCCAGCTCATGAGATTACTTATAATATTGCAGTAGGGGAAAGATGCAGAGAGGGAAGCATAAATAATACTACTGAATTTGCTTTCCTACTCACTGGAAATCATGCCAAGTTTAGAAACAAGGTTGTAAGGGAGAGCTTAGAGACCTCCCAGCTAAGCCTTTCAAATATGCAACTAGACCCAGGTTTGTTAGTTGGGCACTTCTATAATAAGCTCACATTTTAAAAGAAAATAATTGATGAGAACATTAGTATGCTCCACAAGTCCTTACATAAATTAAATTATAGCACCAGTAAAATATAGGCAAGTAGGAGTGTTAATATAATTTAAAAATATGAAAGGCATCAGTAATACTGTGCTTGAATCCAGTGGCGCTGTTGCCATCAAATGCTGGGGAATAAACCTTAGAGCGTGGTGGGAATTGAAGTACAGAGGGGAGTATGCATCCATTTGCAATTTGTAGAACAGATGCATAAAAAAAATAAGCAACACAAATTATCACCATTGTTCTTAGAGCAGTTGTTAATTCAAGAAGAAGTGGTAGGAATCAACATCGAGTCAAACTTATTGTTTAATCACTGTAATAAAGCATGGCTAGCTAATATACTGGTTTCCCAGGTGGCTCAGTGGTCAAGAATCTGCCTGCCAAAGCAGGTGACACAGATTTGATCCCTGGGTCAGGAAGATCCCCTGGAGAAGGAAATGGCAACCTCCTCCAGTATCCTTTGCCTGGAGACTCTGATGGACAGAGGAGCCTGGCAGGCTACAGTCCTGGGGGTCACAAAGAGTTGGACATGACATGGAGATTAAACAACAACAGCAAGCTAATATACACATAGCAAACAATTATTACGTCTCTCACAAGAACTTGAGTTTTTTTGTAGTCTAAAAAATAGGCCATGACAAAAATAGAAGACAGACATTCCTCTGTTATAGATTGTGGAGACTGCTAAGAAAAAAGAACAGGAAATGCTAAGATATAGAACTTACTTGGTTGATGAGTAAAACATGTTTGTTTTTAAAAATGTTTTGAGTGACTCTGTCTTGTCACTGATATTTCTC
Source organism: Ovis canadensis (assembly GCF_042477335.2). Taxonomy (NCBI): domain Eukaryota; kingdom Metazoa; phylum Chordata; class Mammalia; order Artiodactyla; family Bovidae; genus Ovis; species Ovis canadensis. The sequence goes on along the minus strand of NC_091250.1, from coordinate 35,449,414 downwards.
TGTGCAAAAATTACTTATTTGGAGAAATATTTCTTGACCACTCTGTCTAAACTTATTCCTTCCCCTCTTACTGTCATTATCAGGTTATCCTGTGTGATTTTTCATAGCAGTTATCTAGTTTTTAAAATTGTTTGAGACCAGATTTTCTATCTCATTCACTACTGGATTCCCAGAATTTAAAGTAATAACTAGAAAGGACTTCCCTGGCGGTCTAGTGGTTAAGACTCTGCGCTTCTTCCACAGGGGGCATGGATTCAGTCCCTGGTGGGGGAACTAGCATCCCACATGCCCTATGGTGTGGCCAAAAAGTTAATTAATTTATGAAAAAAATAGTACCTGGAATATGGATAGTAGGTATTTTATGCTTATTTGCTGAATGAATAAATACAGTATTCCAAACACATTGCAGTAAAAGAATCTATATGTCAGAGCTTTCCAGACTTTCACCCTCAGTGTGCTTATAGTGTTTTTGACAGCATCTCTAAACCAGTGAAATTAATGTGGTGTGATTTACTGTTGAAATTGTGAATTATTTCATCTAGTAATTTGTGTGGTAACCAACAGATGTTCAGTATAGCTATGTTTCCTTAAAAAATGTAACATATTCCACAATTCTACTGTAGTAAGTTCACTATAGCTCCCTGGGGAACCATAATCGAACATGGTTTTTCTCATTTGTTAATGCCGTACATTGAAAGCTTGGATGTCCAGGAAAGAGGCTCAGTCTCCTCCTATGAAGCCATGCAATCCAGTAAGCATCAGAGTCAGTATCAAATCAAGGCCCAATGTATTGACCTAGAATGAGTCAATCTTAGTAAATACCTAACTAAATAAAATCAAGACATGTTAAATAATTCTAGAGCAGAGTCAGGCTGCCAAACAACTCTAGAACCTCTAAGTCTAGAAGTGAGTTGTTGTTGTATAATCTCTAAGTTATGTCCGACTCTTTGCGACCCTGTAGACTGCAGCGAGCTAGGGTTCCCTGTCACTCACACTCTCCCAGAAATTGCTCAAACTCATGTTCATTAAGTCTGTGATGCTATCCTATCTTCCAATCTTCTGTCGCCCCTTTCTTCTGCCTTGAATCTTTCCCAGCATCAAGGTCTTTTCCAGATAGTTGACCTTCACATCCAGTGGCCAAAATATTGGAGCTTCAGCATCAGTCCTTCTAATGAATATTCAGGACTGATTTCCTTTAGGATTGACTGGTTTGATCTCTTTGGTGTCCAAGGGACTCTGAAGAGTCTTCTCCAGCACCACAACTCAAAAGCATCAATTCTTTGGCACTCAGCCTTCTTTACAGTCCAACTCTCAACTCTCACATCCATAATGACTACTGGAAAAACCATAGCTTTGACTAGATGGACCTCTGTCGGCTGTCTAGGTTTCTCGTAGCTTTTCTTCCCAGGAGCAAGCATCTTTTAATTTCATGGTTGCAATCACCATCCACAGTGATTTTGGAGCCCAAGAAAATAGAATCTGTCACTGTTTCCACATTTTCCCCTTCTGTTTGCCATGAAATGATGGGATTGGATGCCATGATCTTCGTTTTTTGAATGCTGAATTTTAAGCCAGCTTTTTCACTCTCCTCTTTCATGTTCATCAAGAGGCTCTTTAGTTTGCTTTGCTTTCTGCCATTAGGGTGGTATCATCTGCATATCTGAGGTTGTTAATATTTCTCCTGACAATCTTGATTCCAGCTTGAGAGTCATCCAGCTCCACATCTCATATGATGTACCCTACATATAAGTTAAATATGCAGGGTGACAATATACAGCCTTGAGGTACTCCTTTCCCAGTTTGGAACCAGTCAGTTCCATGTCTGGTTCTAACTGTTGCTTCCTGACCTACATACAGGTTTCTCAGGAGATAGATAAAGTAGTCTGGTATTCCCAACTCTTAAAGAATTTTCCAGTTTGTTTTGATCTGCATAGTCAAAGACTTAGCATAGTCAACAAAGCAGAAGTAGATGTTTTTCTGGAATTCCCTTACTTTCTCTATGATCCAATGAATGTTGGCAATTTAATCTCTGGTTTCTCTGCCTTTTCTGAATCCAGCTTGTACATCTGAAAGTTCTTGGTTCACGTACTGCTGAAGCCTCGATTGAAGGATTTTGAGCCTTATCTTCTAGCATGTGAAATGAGTGCAGTTATACAGTAGTTTGAACATTATTTAGCATTGTCCTTCCTTGGGATTGGAATGAAAACTGACCTTTTCCAGTCCTATAGCCACTGCTGAGTTTTCCAATTTTGCTGGCATATTGAGTGCAGCATGAAATTAAAAGACGCTTGCTCTTTGGAAGAAAAGCTATGACCAACCTAGACAGCATATTAAAAAGCAGAGATATTACTTTGCCAACAAAGGTCTGTCTAGTCAAAGCTATGGTTTTTCCAGGCATCATGTATGGATGTGAGAGTTGGACCATAAAGAAAGCTGAGCGCTGAAGAATTGATGCTTTTGAATTGTGGTGTTGGAGAAGACTCTTGAGAGTCCCTTGGACTGAAAGGAGATGAAAACAGTCAATCCTAAAGGAAATCAATCCTGAATATTCATTGGAAGGACTGATGCTGAAGCTGAAGCTCCAGTACTTTGGCCACCTGATGCAAAGCACTGACTCATTTGAAAAGACCCTGATGCTGGGAAAGATTGAAGGTGGGAGGAGAAGGGGACAACAGAGCGTGAAATGGTTGGATGACATCACCAACGCGATGGACATGAGTTTGAGTAAGCTCCGGGAGTTGGTGATGGACAGGGAAGCCTGGCATGCTGCAGTCCATGGGGTCACAAAGCCTGGCGTGCTGTAGTTCATGGGGTCACAAAGAGTCGGACATGACTGAGTGACTGAACTGAACTGAACTGAGTGCAGCACTTTAACAGCATCATCTTTTAGAATTTTAAATAGCTCAGCTGGAATTCAGACACCTCCACTTGCTTTGTTTGTAGTAATGCTTCCTAAGAAGTGAGTGAAATACCATAATTTAAGATGTTGATAGGTAGATGTGTAAGCTTGCTGGCATTTGTATGATAAAGAGACTTCTGGGCTTATTTTCAATCGGCATCTGAGAGGAGGGCCTAGCATCTTGCTTCCTAATGGATCCTTTCTTCCCTGGCTCTGTTTTGAGTATTTTCCCTCAGTGTTCTGCCCCATCTCCTCACCCCCATCCTCCCTGGGTTCTACACAGGATCATGCTTTGTAATGAGGATTAAAATAGATACAGATTAAAATTGTTTCTGAAACATAGAATTAAATAGTTTGTATTTCCAAACATGCTGCAACACCAAGTGCATGTTTTGCCTCTCTTTGATTTTGTTTTAATAAAATGTCAAATTAATATTCAACTCTCTACTCAAAACACTTTAATCGATTTATAATTTCATTTCTTTCCCTTCTAACAGTTTAATTGCAGTCTTCAATGGTTATATTAATGTATATCTTAATAATTATATTAACTTTTCTATATTAACTTAAAGTTGATGTATATCTTAGCTTTTCTAAGAATAAGATATAACTCATAAATGTGTACTACTTTAAAGATTCAACTGCATTGAATCAAGGAGTGAAATAATCTTAACTGTTTCCCAAAGAGTCAAGTGATAAATATATTTCTGCTAGAAAAAAGAGAACTTCCTAAATTATAATTTTCAGCCAGATCCACACTGCTGTGGTAGAAAGAACATTTTAGAAGACAAAATCCATGCCCTACCCCAGCTCTGTGCTCATTAGTGCCTTAACTTTGGACATGGCTATGAGTGCGTGTGAAGTTGCTTTCAGTTCATTTCAGTTCAGTCGTGTCCAACCCTTTGCAACTACATGAACTGCAGCACGCCAGGCTTCCCTGTCCATCACCAACTCCCGGAGCTTGCTCAAACTCATGTCCATTGAGTCAGTGATGCCACCCAACCATCTCATCCCCTGTCATCCCCTTCTCCTGCCTTCAATCTTTCACAGCATTAGGGTCTTTTCCAATAAGTCAGTTCTTCACATCAGGTGGCCAAAGTTGCAGCTTCAGCATCAATCCTTCCAATGAATATTCAGGATTGATTTCCTTTAAGATTGACTGTTTTCATCTCCTTTCAGTCCAAGGGACTCTCAAGAGTCTTCTCCAACACCACAGTTCAAAAGCATCAATTCTTTGGTGCTCAGCTTTCTTGGTGGTCCAACTCTCACATCCATACATGACGACTAGAAAAACCATAGCTTTGACTAGAGGAACCTTTGTTGGCAAAGTAATGTCTCTGCTTTTTAATATGCTGTCTAGGTTGGGCATAGCTTTTCTTCGAAGGAGCAAGCATCTTTTAATTTCATGGCTGCAGTCACTAACTACAGTGATATTGGAAGCCCCAAAATAAAGTTTCTCACTGTTTCTGTTGTCCCCCCATCTATTTGCCATGAAGTGATGGGACCAGATGTCATGATCTGAGTTTTCTGAATGTTGAGTTTTTAGTCACTTTTTTCACTCTCCTCTTTTACTTTCATCAAGAGGCTCTTTAGGTCCTCCTCACTTTCTGCCATAAGGGTGGTGTCATCTGCATATCTGAGGTTATTGATATTTCTCCCAGCAATCTTGATTCCAACTTGTGCTTCATCCAGCCCAGCTTTTCTCATGATGTACTCTGCATAGAAGTTAAATAAGCAGGGTGACAATATACAGCCTTGATGTACTCCTTTTGCTATTTGGAACCAGTCTGTTGTTCTATGTCCAGTTCTAACTGTTACTTCTTAATCTACAAACAGATTTCTCAAGAGGCAGGTAAGGTAAGATCTGGTATTCCCATCTCTTTAAGAATTTTCCCCAGTTTGTTGTGATCCACACAGTCAAAGGGTTTGACATAGTCAATAAAGCAGAAGTAGATGTTTTCCTGGAATTCTCTTGCCTTTTCTACGATCCAGCAGATCTCTGGTCCTCTGCCTTTTCTAAATCCAGCTTGAATATCTGGAAGTTCACAGTTCACTCACTTTTGAAGTCTGGCTTGGAGAATTTTGAGCATTACTTTGCTAGCATTTGAGATTAGTGCCATTGTTTGACCATTCTTTGTCATTTTAGCCATGTCCGACTCTTTGCAACCCTATGAACTGTAGCCCGCCGGGCTCTTCTCTCCATGGAATTCTCCAGGCAAGGATACTTAACTGGGTTGCAATGTCTTCCTCCAGGGGATCTTCCCGACACAAGGACCCAACCTTTGTCTCTTATGTCTCCTGCATTGGCAGGCGGTTTCTTTACCACTAGCACCACCTGGGAAGCCCAGCATGGCTATAAACTTGCATAATTTTTCCACTTGTAAAAGTCAGCAGTTTTCCTACCTTGGTTACCTCACAGTATTGTGGTAATAATTTCTAAAAGTTGTACCTATGTTGCACAAAGGACGTAGAATATGAACTCAGAAGAATTTGATACACTGCATTCTTTTCCATTTATTGGCTGTGTGGGTCAGGCTAGCCACTTTCTCTCTCAGTCTCACTTTCATATCTGTGAAATGGACATGCTATTCTGTAGAAATATTGGGAATATAAAACAAGATAATGCCTTGTAAGTCGTAACAGACTAGGCGAGGATGAGTTTCTATAAGTGTCAAATTTGATGTCTAAGCATAAAGTATTCTTATCATATTGAGCAGGAGTTCCCTGCATTGAAAATGAGATTGGCCCAGATGACCCATAAGATCCTTTGTAAATCTCTTTTACATCAATGATCTATATAATATGGCAATATTATGATCTACCTAATATGGCAATATTTTTTATACTTGTGAGCCTTTTCTAATAGAAAGAAACTTAGGAATCATCTCCTTATATTTCTTCCTTAAATTTCCTCTGTGTGTGTGTGTGTGTGTGTGTGTGTGTGTGTGTGTTGCTCAGTCATGTCTGACTCTTTGCAACCTCACGAACTATAGCCCACCAGGCTCCCCTGTCTATGGGGTTCTCTGTGCAAGAATACTGGAGTGAGTTGCCATTCCCTTCTCCAGGGGATCTTCCCAACGCAGGGATCGAATCCAGGTCTCCCACATTGAGAGCAAATTCTTTGTGTGTGTGTATGGTAAGAACTCTTAGGATTTGTTCTCTTAAAAATTTCATGTGTAAATTACAGCAGTGTTTTTGTATTTTTAGCATATTATTTAATATGTCAGTACTGTATTTCATAAGACATGTGATATGGGTATATTTTTATCTTCTCCCAGACAACCAGCTGTGTTAACCTTTATGAAATGATTCAGATTCTTTACCATCTGAGCCACCAGGGAATCCCACATTTCCTCTATATTATTCTAATTGTCATGATGCTTAGCCCAGCAGTCAGCATCACACTGAAATTCAAAAAGCTTGCTTTTATGAACAAGAAAAGCCTACAGTTTTCATGATATAAGACTTTTAAATATTGTAATTTTTGATGTAATTAAATCTGTAATCTCAATGTACATAAATTTAAATTAGAATTGGTTAAAATAGCCAAGCTTATAGTGAATATTTTTTATAAAAGCATAGCAATAATACTAACTAATGTGCATTAAATTCTTACTATATGCTAGGCTTCACAATTGTCGTCTAATTTTTAACCCTCTTTTAACTGCCAATACCAATTAAATCGAATTGAAACACCCTAACTTGTAGCAATCTTTTACAGTAAGATGCCTGCTAGTGTGTTTAGCATTCACTAACACTAGACTTGTATCATTTAACAAGATCTTAATAAAGGTTCTTTTTATTCTGTTAGCTTATTTCCTAATTCTATCTGAAATCAAAATGTGTTCAAGCAAACAAATACATTTAAATGTGTTTTTTTTCATGGGTGGATCCTGGCCATTCCTCTTACCACCTGTCTTGTAACTTGGTTAAATAGAGCAAGAAAAGATGTGGAGAGCTGAAAAGCAGCAGCTTTCTTCCACATCTCTCTTTATACTTGGAAATTCAATGCCCTTATCCCCAGCCCCACTGTTTTTTGAGAAGCTTTCTGAATGGGACCTCTATTATCATCCTCCAGGAAACAAAGAATTTAATACCACTTTGCTTAAAAATTTGTCTTGATTTCTACTCCAAATGATAAATTAGTTGGATGGGAACTGATTGACAAACTAAAACTGGGAGAATAAACAACCAAAAAGCTTGAGTGGCAACAGCAAGAGATGTTATTGTCAGTTGGTTCCTCTTAGCTGTATAATCTACTTTTGTTTAAAACCAGTCAAAAGTGTCCAGAAGGAAAATGAATAGGTAAAGCCAGCCACTTTTGTGAGGAAAAACAGAGTGAGATAATGGGTAACTGTTATAGAATAAAGAGTGTAAGAGATATGTTGACTCAATCAATAAAGAACTCATTTCAATCTTGATTTAAGTAATAAATACATTGCAGAAATGCAATTTTGAGATAGCTGAGGAATTTGCACACAAATTGGATATTAGGTGATGTTAAGAAATTATTGCTATTAACTTATTGGATATTATGAATTTGTTAGAAGAAAGAAGGCTCTTATCAACCAGAGATACATACTAAAATATTTACAGGTAAAGTAATATGATTGTCTGGAATTTTCTTTATGATTACATCAGTGGAAAATTCAGGTTGGAGGTAGAAGAAATAAGATTTGCAAAATAGTGCTATTTATTGAAGCTGGGTTAAAGTAATGTAGAATTTCATTATACTATGCTATCTAATTTTGTATGTTTTTAAATTCTCATTTTTATCTTTTCTAAATTGAGAAACAATGTTAGCCACTTTCAGCAAAAAATTTATCATGGTTGTTAGTGGTTATCAGTTGCAAATTTAATTATACCACAGGACGGTTTCAGAGTTAGAATCTAACCTCAGATATTCTGCAGCATTGTTGGAGAAAATGTCTAGTTTTTCTCTGAAAGGCCCATATTTCTTGGTAGAGAACAGAACCAAAATCTTTACTATTAACTTTATATGAAGATGTCCTCCTATCTATTTAGTTTCCAAAACCTATCTCTGTGTGTAATCTTTTAATCTTCAAGTTTAATTTTAAATAAAATAGAACAAAATAGAGAATAGGCAAAATCATGGTTAATGTGGAGAGGGAAAAGCAGGAACAGATGGGAGTGCATGATGAAACAGAACTAAATTGCACAAACCATCAATGACTGGGACCAGATGTGACTGTATTTTCAGGTGAGAAAATTCTCATGGGAGGGCTAATTTCATATATAGTAAAGCTGTAGACACATGATAAAAATATCATGGAAGATGTTACCCAAGACCTTCTTCGGTCAACTCAAAAATTACACTTAGCAGCTATTTTATATCTGTTCTGAAAGAAATGTTTCCTTTTTTTAAAAAAAAACTGTATCTTAGGTTTAGTTTTAATATTGCTCAAATGGCATAATAGTATAACTGATAGCTTTTTGAAAAGAGAAAATTCTATGTAAACCAAATATACTAAGTCACTTCAGTGGTGTCCGACTCTCTGTGACCTTATGGACTGTAGCCCACTAGGCTCCTCTGTCCGTGGGATTCTCTAAGAAAGAATACTGGAGTGGGTTGCCATGCCCTCCTCCAGGGGATATTCCCTACTCAGGGACTGATCCTGCCTCTCTTGCATTGGCAGGTGGGTTCTTTACCAGTAGCGCCACCTGGGAAGCCCAAACAACTGATACCATTTGTTATCGTTCTTTCCAGTCTTTTTATTTGCATATGATGCACTCATACGGACAAAATACATCTGTGATTTTTTTCACGTATAGTTATTTCATTTCCAAATTTATCTTAAATCCCTTGCAATCTCTCAGGTTTTTTGAAAAGTACATTTATTCATGAGTACATTAACAAAGGGATATCAGACAGATTCTCAAAAAGTCCTAATTATTATTTGGACTTTAAAGAATAGTTAACCATTAGTTTTTAGTTCACTGAAATATATATTCAATTTATATAAAATGTATTTCCTTAACTGGGTATGTAGGGCTTCCCTGGTAACTCAGTGGCAAAGAACCCACCTGCAATGCAGGAGACATGGGTCCAATCCCTGGGTCAGGAAGGTTCCCTCAAGAAGGAAATGGCAACTCACTCCAGTATTCTTGCCTGGAGAATCCCATGGACAGAGGAGCCTGGTGGGCTACAGTCCATGGGGTTGCAAAAGTTGGACACGACTTACCAATAAACATCAGCAGCTGGGTATGTGGGAGAGTGGTATTGAGAGATTAAAGAATGTGAAAATCTATGGAATCGCTGTATTTTGTGCACCAAGACTTGTGCTTTGCTTGACATGTCTGCTTGTTAGACTGAACTATACACTTTGAAAGGTTTCACTCCAGTACTCTTAGCTGAGATAAAACCCCTCTTGAATATATTATACGGTTCAAATGCCTTGCTTTTTACTGGATGCTTATCTAGTGGAAAAGCAAGGCACAGTGATATCTGGGGCATAACCACATAACCTTGCTTATGCTCCAGGATATCACTGAAATCAGTGGTGTGATACACAGTTCCATGATCCTCAACTGAGATTTGCCTTGGTAAACTCTGAGTAAGAAGAAGGTAAATTCTCCACAGAAGCAGCCAGTTTACTTTTCATCTTTAAGACCAACAACTGTGCACCTCATCTTTGGAGCATTACTTATTCACGGTTGTAAGGCGAACCCTGCTGAAGCACTATAAATATTTAAGTAGTGATCACTAACAGAGAAGATACAAAAGAGGAAGTAAGAATTATAATGGGAAAAATTAAAGGCAAAATTATTCGTCTTTTGATTCTGTTCAGTAAGTTGGTACTGACATAGGAGAGCTTCAGCCCCCTTCCCAAGTCATGGAAGAGGCTCTCAATGGGACTGGTAACCACAGTTACTTCCTAAGATTGCTGTGAGGACGACATGAGATAATGTACGTAAGACACAGCTCTTGGCACACAGTGAAGGCTAGGAGCAATGGTAGGCATTATCCTTGATTCCCCTCTTCCTCTCATTCACGCTTCCCCTATCCAGTTAATCACCGTGCTCTATGGTTGGGCTGTTTTTTGAATTGTATGTGTCAGATTCTTTCACACCCCATGTCCCCTGTCGTTCCTCTGTTTAAAGGCCATCATTGTCTCTCAGATGGTTTGTTACAACAGGCTGTTAGTAGCTCTCACTGCCCACCATCCATTCTCTACTTCACATCTAGGCTGATCCTTAGAAACACAAATCTGAACATGTCATTTCTATGTTTTAAAATTCTTCAGTGCCTTCAGGTAAAGTGCTGCTTCCTTAACGTGACTTCTGTGTTGCTCCTGCCTAATTCTCCCCATTCTCCCTGACTCTCTCTACCTTTGCTGCACTATTTTCAGCTCCACAGCCTGAAACACTCCTTCGCAGCCCTCTTCACCCTATCCTTAAGCGTTGACTCTCCTACAAGCTCCCCCTGTTTTAGGTATTTCTGTTATCATAGTTCTAAGTGCCATGTGTTTTAATTATGTGTTTTCTTGTCAGTGCTTTACACTCACCAAGATCACAAGCTTCTTGATCAGGGATGATGCCTGTCTTATTGGTTGCTAAGCTAAGTCACTTCAGTCGTGTCCGACTCTGTGCGACCCCATAGACGGCAGCCCACCAGGCTTCCCCGTCCCTGGGATCCTCCAGGCAAGAACACTGGAGTGGGTTGCCATTTCCTTCTCCAATGCATGAAAGTGAAAAGTGAAAGTGAAGTTGCTCAGTCATGTTCGACCCTCAGCGACCCCATGGACTGCAGCCTTCCAGGCTCCTCCATCCATGGGATTTTCTAGGCAAGAGTACTGGAGTGGGGTGCCATTGCCTTCTCCGGTCTTATTGGTTAGGAACTTTATAAATATTGGAAGAGAAAAGCAACAGGAAGGAAGAGAGAGGGGTGAAAAACAAAATTTACTGTAACGTATGTACTATTTTGCTGTTGAGTTGAGTTGCAGATAAATTCTGCCTTTACTTTAAATTCATATTCTATTTCACATTTGCCTTTCCTAACACCATACCTATAGTTTTACGTGCATAACTAAGGGGAAGTGTTTTACAACATGCGTCTCCATTCTCAAATCTCAGCAAACTACATAATCTTGCTTCTTGCCCCTCCACCCCTACCCACCCCAGTAAAAGTCTGTCCTTTTTCTGTTAACCAGTAAAAGGGATTAATTGGTTGCTAGATATTTTTATCTGTATGAATTATGTGAGTGTAGCACGAAGCCCTCCCTGACAGAGCTGTGTTGTGCTCTTTTATAAGTTAGATGAAGGGTTCAGTAAGCTGGGTGTACCCATTAAATTATAATGTCGAAAACCTTGAATCCTAGAAGCATATGCTGCTGATATTCAGGGTTTTAATAGGATTAGCTCTACTATGAAAGAATTTGAGAATTTATGTTCCTGTGAAACTGTGTTTGTGGGTTGATTTGATATGAAAAGAGATGAGCTGCTTTGCTTTCTATGTCGAAAAAAAGATTTGTTTATACTCTGGAGATTTGAGAACTATATAGGAAATTATCATCATAAAGTATTTTAATCCTTATTAAAATATGTAACAATATTTTCTTATTCACGTTCTTGAAATATAACACTAAAAACACTTCTTTACTGCATGACATTGTGGGAAAGGCAAAATTACGGCGACAGTAAAGAGATCAGTGGTTGCTCTGGAGTTAGGAGGGAGGGGTGAATAGGTGGGACACAGGATTTTTAAAGCAGGGAAACTATTGTGTATGATGCTGCAGCTGTGGGTACATGTCATTATACATTTGTCAAGACCCATAGAATATACCACATTAAGAGTGAACCCTACGGACTTTGGGGCTATAGTGATGTAGGTTCATAACAAATGTACCACTGAAACAAGCATACTACTCTGGTATGGAATGTTGGTAGTGGAGGGAATGCATGTGGAGGGGCCGAGGGACTATGGGAACTCTGCAGTTTCTGCTCAATTTTGCTGTTAACCTAAAATTGTTCATAAAACAGAAATATAATACTGTATTTAGTGCATTTTTTCCTGAATTGCCCCAGAACTTTAAATTACTCTGATCTATAGAATGTCTTCTATTGTAAGTTATATTCCTGCCAACAAAGTATATTCTAAGGTGGAGAAAATTATTGAAATCTTTGGCATTTCTAAAATTTGAGTTGGATTTTTCTTTTCCCTTTCCACCATGTTTTTTAGATTATTTCTGTTTTTATCATACTATTTTCTTCCTTGTGTATTGTGGTTATTATTTGCTTGATTTCATAGATCAAATGCTTTAGTCATGTACAGATCCATGCTTTTTGTTTTATAATAGATTTATTTCTAATAAAAGCACTTGGCTTTTTTTTCTGAGACCTGCTTTGGCTGTATCTCATCCATTTTTATATATTGTTCTCATTGTTCTCCATTTGTTAATAGTATGTAGTTCGTTTTTATTACTATTTTAATCCTAGAGATTTTTCAGTTTTATATATATATATATATATATATTATTTTTCAGACTCTTTTTCATTATAGATTATTGCAATATATTGAATGTAGTTACCTGTGCTATACAGAAGTTCTTTGTTGTATATCTGTTTTATATAGTAATCACAAACTCCTAATTTATCTCTCCCCTACTTCTGCACCCCCCATCCCCCATCCTTTTTGGTAAACCTAAGTTTGTTTTCTTTGTCTGTGTCTATTTCTGTTTTGTAAATACATTCATTTGTATCATTTTTTTCAGATTTCACATTTAAGGGATATCATATATGTTTTATCTTTCTCTTACTTCACTTAATATGATAATCTCTAGGTCCATCCACGTTGGACTTAGTTGGCATTATTTCATTCATTTTTATGGCTGAGGGTAGTATTCCATTGTTTATATATGGCACAGCTTTATCCGTTCATCTGTGGATGAACATTTAGGTTGCTTGGCTGTTTTAAATAGTGCTGCTATGAACATTGGGGTGCATGTAGGTTTTTATTTTTTTATTTTATTTATTTTTTCTTTTTTATTTTATTTTATTTTTATTTTATTTTATTTTTTTTTTTTATTTTAAAATCTTTAATTCTTACATGCGTTCCCAAACATGAACCCCCCTCCCACCTCCCTCCCCACAACATCTCTCTGGGTCATCCCCATGCACCAGCCCCAAGCATGCTGCACCCTACGTCAGACATGGACTGGCGATTCAATTCTTACATGATAGTATACATGTTAGAATTCCCATTCTCCCAAATCATCCCACCCTCTCCCTCTCCCTCTGAGTCCAAAAGTCCGTTATACATATCTGTGTCTTTTTTCCTGTCTTGCATACAGGGTCGTCATTGCCATCTTCCTAAATTCCATATATATGTGTTAGTATACTGTATTGGTGTTTTTCTTTCTGGCTTACTTCACTCTGTATAATCGGCTCCAGTTTCATCCATCTCATCAGAACTGATTCAAATGAATTCTTTTTTACGGCTGAGTAATACTCCATTGTGTATATGTACCACAGCTTTCTTATCCATTCATCTGCTGAAGGACATCTAGGTTGTTTCCATGTCCTGGCTATTATAAACAGTGCTGTGATGAACATTGGGGTACATGTGTCTCTTTCCATTCTGGTTTCCTCGGTGTGTATGCCCAGCAGGGGGATTGCTGGGTCATAAGGTAGTTCTATTTGCAATTTTTTAAGGAATCTCCACACTGTTCTCCATAGTGGCTGTACTAGTTTGCATTCCCACCAACAGTGTAGGAGGGTTCCCTTTTCTCCACACCCTCTCCAGCATTTATTGCTTGCAGATTTTTGGATCGCAGCCATTCTGACTGGTGTGAAGTGGTACCTCATTGTGGTTTTGATTTGCATTTCTCTAATAATGAGTGATGTTGAGCATCTTTTCATGTGTTTGTTAGCCATCCGTATGTCTTCTTTGGAGAAATGTCTATTTAGTTCTTTGGCCCATTTTTTGATTGGGTCGTTTATTTTTCTGGAATTGAGCTGCATAAGTTGCTTGTATAATTTTGAGATTAGTTGTTTGTCAGTTGCTTCATTTGCTATTATTTTCTCCCATTCAGAAGGCTGTCTTTTCACCTTGCTTATATTTTCCTTTGTTGTGCAGAAGCTTTTAATTTTAATTAGATCCCATTTGTTTATTTTCGCTTTTATTTCCATTACTCTGGGAGGTGGATCATAGAGGATCCTGCTGTGATTTATGTCTGAGAGTGGTTTTTTTTTTTAATTTTAATATCTTTAATTCTTACATGCGTTCCCAAACATGAACCCCCCTCCCACCTCCCTCCCCATAACATCTCTCTGGGTCATCCCCATGCACCAGCCCCAAGCATGCTGCATCCTGCGTCAGACATAGACTGGCGATTCAATTCTTACATGATAGTATTGAGAGTGTTTTGCCTATGTTCTCCTCTAGGAGTTTTACAGTTTCTGATCTTACATTTAGCTCTTTAATCCATTTTGAGTTTATTTTTGTGTGCAGTGTTAGAAAGTGATCTAGTTTCATTCTTTTACAAGTGGTTGACCAGTTTTCCCAGCACCACTTGTTAAAGAGATTGTCTTTACTCCATTGTATATTCTTGCCTCCTTTGTCAAAGATAAGGTGTCCATATGTGTGTGGATTTATCTCTGGGCTTTCTATTTTGTTCCATTGATCTATATGTCTGTCTTTGTGCCAGTACCATACTGTCTTGATGACTGTGGCTTTGTAGTAGAGCCTGAAGTCAGGCAAGTTGATTCCTCTAGTTCCATTCTTCTTTCTCAAGATTGCTTTGGCTATTCGAGGTTTTTTGTATTTCCATACAAATCTTGAAATTATTTGTTCTAGTTCTGTGAAAAATACGGCTGGTAGCTTGATAGGGATTGCATTGAATTTGTAAATTGCTTTGGGTAGTATACTCATTTTCACTATATTGATTCTTCCGATCCATGAACATGGTATATTTCTCCATCTATTAGTGTCCTCTTTGATTTCTTTCATCAGTGTTTTATAGTTTTCTATATATAGGTCTTTAGTTTCTTTAGGTAGATATATTCCTAAGTATTTTATTCTTTTGGTTGCAATGGTGAATGGAATTGTTTCCTTAATTTCTTTTTCTACTTTCTCATTATTCGTGTGTAGGAATGCAAGGGATTTCTATGTGTTGATTTTATATCCTGCAACTTTACTATATTCATTGATTAGCGCATGTAGGTTTTTAATTAGAGTTTTCATCTTTTCTGGATATGTGCCCAGGAGTAGGATTGCTGGATCATATGGTAACTCTATTTTTAGCTTTCTAGGGAATCTCCATACTTTTCTCCATAGTGACAGCACCAATTTACATTCCCACCAACAATGTAGGAGGTTTCCTTTTGCTCTATATCCTCTCCATCATTTGTTATTTGTAGAGTTTTTAATGATGGGTACTTTGACTGGTACAAGGTAGTATCTCATTGTGGTTTTAATTTGAATTTCTCTAATAGTTAATGATACTGAGCATCTTCTCATATACCTTTTGGCCATTTATATGTTATCTATGTAGAAATATCTGTTTAGGTCTTCTGCTCAGTTTTCAATTGGGTTGTTTGGGTTTTGTTTGTTTTTTGTTTTTTTGATAAGCTGTATGAGCTGTTCGTATATTTTGGACATGGATGCCTTGTTGGTAGCATTGTTTGCAAGTAGTTTTTCCCAATCTGTAGGATGTTTTTTCATTTTGTTTATGGTTTCCTTTGCTATGCAAAAACTTTTAAATCTAATTAAGTCCTATTTTTTAATTTTTTTTATTTTTTATATTGGGTCATTTTTATTTTCACTACTGTAGGAGACAGGTTCAAAAATATATTGCTGGCAATATATGTCAGAGATGGTTATCCCTATGCTTTCCTCTAGGAATTTTATAGTATCCAGTCTTACGTTTAGGTTGTTAATCCATTTTGAGTTTATTTTTGTTTTATGGTATGCAAGAATGTTCTAATTTCATTCTTTTACAGGTAGCTGTCCAGGTTTCCCAGCATTACTTGTAGAAGAAGCTCTCATTTGTCCATAGTACATTCTTCCCTCCTTTGTAATAGATTAACTGACTCTAAGTGTATCAGTTTGTGTCTAGGCTTTCTATCCTATTCCATTGATCCATATATCTGTTTTTATGCCAATGCCTTACTGTTTTGATATCTGTAGCTTTGTAGTATAATCTGAACTCAGGGAGTCTGATTCCTCCACCTCTACTTTTCTTCCTCAAGATTGTTTTAACTATTCAGGGTGTTTTGGATTTCTGTACACATTAAAATTTTTTGTTCTGGTTCTGTGAAAAAAATGTCATTTATAATTTGATAGTGATTGCATTGAATCTGTAGACTATCTTAAATAGTATGGTTATTTTGACAATGAGTCTTCCAATCCAAGAACAGAGTATATCTTTCCACCTGCTGTGTTGTCTTCAATTTCTTTTATCAGCATCATATAGTTTTCATACAGGTCTTTTACCCCTTAAGTAGGTTTATTCCTAGATATTTCATTCTTTTGGATGTGATGCTAAATGGGATTGCTTCCTTAATTTCGCTTTCTGATCTTTCATTGTTAAGTATATAGAAATGCAAGAGATTTCTATGTATTAATCTTGTATCCAGCAACTTTATTTAAATTCATCAATGAGCTCTAGTAGTTTTCTGGTAGCATCTTCAGGATTTTCTGTATATAGCATCATGTCATCTGCAAACAAGTGACAGTTTTACTTCTTCTCATTTTTTTTTTCTTCTCTGATTGCTGTGGCTAGGACTTCCAAAAATCTGTTGAATAAAAGTGGTGAGAGTGAGCATCCTTGTCTTATTCCTGACCTCAGAGGAAACACTTTCAGCTTTTCACCCACTGAGTATAATGTAGACTGTGGGTTTGTCATATATGCCTTTTATTATGTTGAGGTATGTTCCCTCTGTGCTTACTTTTTGCAGCTTTTATCATAAATTGATGTTGACTATTATCAAAAGCTTTCTCTGCATATACTAAGATGATTATATGGTTTTTAGTCTTCAGTTTGTTACTGTGGTGTATCATATTGATTGATTTGTAAATATTGAAAAATTCTTGTATCCCTAGGATAAAACCCACTTGGATAATGATCTGTTTCTTTTAAGTTGTCCGTTTTGTTGGCCTAATTTTCTCATAGTATTCTCTTATGATCCTTTGTATTTCTATGATGTTGGTTGTAACTTCTTCTTCTTAGCTAAGTGCTTTCCAACTCTTTTGTGACCTCATGGATCTCAGCCTGCCAGGCTCCTCTGTCCATGGGATTTCCTAGGCAGGAATGCTGGAGTGTGTTGCCATTTTCTACTCCAGGGGATCTTCCTGACCCAGGGATCGAACCCATGTCTCCTGCGTTAGCAGGCAGATTCTTTACCACTGAACCACCAGGGAACCCCATTAAAAAAAATTTTTTTTTAAATTTATTTGACTGCACCAGGTTTTAGTCTTGGCATATGGAATCTAGTTCCCTGACCAGGGATTGAACCTGGGCCCCCTGCATTGGGAGCTTGGAGTCTTATCCACTGGACCACCAGTGAAATCCCTGACTTCTTTTTATTTTCTGATTTTATTGATGGGGACCCTCTCCCTATTTTTCTTAAAAAGTCTAGGTAAAGATTTCTCAATGTTGTTTATCATTTCAAAGAACCAGATTTTAGTTTCATTGATTTTTAAATATTTTTTTAGCCTCGGTTTCATTTATTTCTGCTCTGATCATTATTATTTTTCCTTCTACTAACTTTCAGCTTTTTTGTTCTTCTTTTGTTGCTGTACACATAAGATTAGGTTGTTTGAGATTTTTTCTTGCTTACTGAGATAAGCTTATATCACTGTAAATTTCCTTCTTAGGACTGCTTTTTCTGTGTCCCATAGGTTTTGGATCATTCTATTTTCATTTTCATTGTCTCTAAGTATTTTTTTATTTCATATTTAATTTTTTCAGTGATCCATTGGTTGTTTATAACATACTGTTCAGCCTCCAAGTGTTTGTGTTTTTAATATTTTTTTCCTTGTAGTTTTCTAATCATGTAGCATCATGGTCAGAAAAGACGCTTGATATGATTTCAGTTTTCTTGAATTTATCAGGTTCTTTGTGGCCCTGCATGTGATTCATGCTGGAGGATGTTCTATGTGCCCTTGAAAATAATGTGTACTCTGCTACTTTTGGATGGAACACTCTGCAAACATTAAAGTTCGTCTGGTCTAATATGTCATTTAAGGCCTGTGCTTCCTTACTGATTTTCCTTCTGGATAATCTGTCCATTGATACAAGTGGAATATTTAAGTCTCCCACTATTATTCTGTTACTGTCAATTTCTCCTTTTATGTCTGGAAACATTTGCCTTATATATTGAGGTGCTCCTATGTTGGTCGCATATATTTATAGTTATTATATCTTCTTGGGTTGATCTTTTGATTATTATGTAGTGTCCTTTGTCTTTTCTAACAGTCTCTATTTTTAAGTCTACTTTTTCTGAAGTACTGCTACTCCAGCTTTCATTTGATTTCCATCTGCATGGAATGCCTTTTTCCATCTCCTCACTGTGAGTCTCTAGTTTAGGACTTACCACAGTGCATCGTAATGGTCTGTTTACCTACCTGTCTTGTATATAGCCTTCCCTACCCTTTGAGATCCCAAAGGGTAGTGACATATCATATTCATCTTTGCAACCTCTGGGATATATCACAGTGCATGATTCATGGCAGAAGTAAATGATTATGAATAAATTTAAATTAGAACCAAGAGATGTCCACCACTGAAGTAGGTTTCACAGAAGGTTGTGAAATGCTTTTTGACCTTTTATAAAAATTTGTAGGAACTCTGCTGGTGGTCCAGTGGTTGAGACTCTGTGCTTCCTCTGTAGCAGGCCCAGGTTCAGTCCCTGGTCAGGAAACTAAGATCTCACAAGCCACACAACCAAAGGGAAAAAAGAAAAAAGCAAATATGACATAGGCAGTTTTCCCTGATCACTGTGATTTTGGGGGACTTTACTAGGTCCTAAGAATCTTAAGTTCAAAATGTCTTTCAGATATGGACATGAAGAAAAAATGAGAAATATACATTTTATTCTTATAAGGTAAAATAATGATTTTTATAAATTCACATGACAAAAAATGTAAGTTCAGTTCAGCTGCTCAGTCGTGTCCAACTCTTTGTGACCCCATGGACTGCAGCACGCCAGGCTTCCCTGTCCATCACTAACTCCGGAGCTTACTCAGACTCATGTCCATTGAGTCGGTGATGCCATCCAACCATCTCATCCTCTGTCATCCCCTTCTCCTGCCTTCAGTCTTTCCCAGCATCAGGGTCTTTTTCAATGAGTCAGTTCTTTCCAATTTCCAATGAGTCAAAATGGTTAAGTATTTTAAATTATTTCCCAGAGAGGCAAAGTGTGAAAGGGAATATTAAAAAATAATACCAGTTGCTATTGATGCATAATATTTACCCAATAAATACAATAAATTTCATTATTCATAGTAGTCATGTTCTATAAAATCATTGCAAACACTCAAGTTACTAGGTACTAAACCACTGCTCTAGGAAAAATATTGGATTAAGTTCCTGCAAGCCTCTGATCTCATTTTTGTCAAGCAAGCATATATAACTTTATGTGTGTTTCTGTTTAAAGACACTTTATTTAATATGTACTCTTGTCTAACATTGAACTTAAAGCCAACAGTACTGTAATATGTGCCTGAGTAAGCTTATCTAATGCACACACTTTCTCCATAAGGCACATCACAACCTTCTTGCACTTAGAACACTAGACAGTGCTTCAGCACTGTGCTCCAGAGCCATTTTAAGCTGCAAAATCACCAACAAAATAAAAGCACAGAAATATAAGAAAATGTGGGACCAAATTGACCATGAATAGGAGACTTGTTTATAATATGTCTCAGCTCTTGCCTGGAGAATCCCAGGGACGGGGGAGCCTGGTGGGCTGCCGTCTATGGGGTCACACAGAGTCGGACGCGACTGAAGTGACTTAGCAGCAGCAGCTCTCATACTATAAACAAGTCTCCTTTTCATGGTCTATTTGGTCCCATATTTTCAGATCATCACCTCATTCAACCTCAACTGGGACCATGTGTGTTAGGCAACTCTGCTACTCTGTGCATGTCCACAGATGACTCAAAAGCGCCACAAGTATCAGTTTTGAGGTTACAAATAAATTTTAGTAAAAAATAATTCACAAATACAGAATCTGTGAACAATGCGGTTGATACCATTTGATTTTTTCATTCAGTGCTAGGCCATGGAGACATCAAGTTGAATGAGGGCAGACCTTTGTGAAATGAATTGTGTTAAGGTTTTTGTGTTAAGATGGTCTTCCCTCTCTTCCCCTCCTCCTCCTCTTCTTGTTTTCACCGTCTTCTTCAAAATTTCTTTAATAAAATGACAATTAAACTCTGATCTAATTTTATAACGTTGAATTATGAAGTCTACCATACACCCTCATAGCTCAGTTGGTAAAGAATCTGCCTGCGATGCAGGAAACCCAGGTTTAATCCCTGGGTCAGGCAGATCCCCTAGGGGAAGAAATAGCAACCCACTTCAGTATTCTTGCCTGGAGAATCCCATGGACAAAGGAGCCTGGCGGGCTACAGCCTGTGGGCTTGCAAGAGTTTGGCACAACTTAGCAACTAACATCGGAGAAGGCACTGGCATCCCACTCCAGTACTCTTGCCTGGAAAGTCCCATGGATAGGGGAGCCTGGTGGGCTGCAGTCCATGGGGTCGCTAAGAGTTAGACATGACTGAGCGACTTCACTTTCACTCTTTGGAGAAGGAAATGGCAACCCACTCCAATGTTCTTGCCTGGAGAATCCCAGGGACGGGGGAGCCTGGTGGGCTGCCGTCTATGGGGTTGCACAGAGTCGGACACGACTGAAGCGACTTAGCAGCAGCAGCAGCAGCAGCAGCAGCAGCAGCAGCAGCAGTAGCAACTAACATGAGTGTGAAAGTCACTCAGTCAAGTCTGACTCTTTGAGACCCCTTGGATGGTCCATGGAATTCTCCAGGCTGGAATACTGGAGTGAGTAGCGTTTCCCTTCTCCAGGGGATTTTCCCAACCCAGGGATCAAACCCAGGTCTCACACATTGCAGGCAGATTCTTTACTAGCTGAGCCACCATCACCACCAGTTAAGAAGTAAATAGTACATATTGTGGGTAGCAGGACTTCTGTATGAAAGAACATGAAAATGAAAGTCAGTCATTCGTGTCTGACTCTTTGCAGCCCCATGGACTATACAGTCCATGGAATTCTCCAGGCCAGAATACTGGGGTGGGTAACTGTTCCCTTCTCCAAGGGATCTTCCCAACCCAGGGATCCAACACAGGTCTCCCACATTGCAGGCAGATTCTTACCAGTGGAGCACCAGGGCAGCCCTTCTTTATGAAGTTCATCAGTATATTATTTGATTACCCTTCTGCCATAGTAAACCCGAAATAGTCTTTGATGTTTTTAACAACAGAAGGAAATGGATAATTTGTCAGGACAAAAATTTAAATAACTAAAATTAGAAACAAGCTTTTGATGCCATATTTAGGGAAGGCTACCCACACCAAGATTACATAAAACCACCTGTCATTATCTTGTCATGATTTATGTTTACTATTCTATCTTCTCTTTTTATAATTTTCTCTTCCAAGAGACATTCAGTGGATGCTTATGAAGCTACATTGATGGAGTCTAACAGACATGGTTTCTAGTCCCTCTTTTTTTGTACTTATTATTAATAGCTCTGTGCCTGGGCAAGTTGATAACTTTCCTGAGTTATTTCCTATTCCATATCCTATTTCCCATATCCTATTTCTTCAGTTGCAAAATAAAGATAATGAAGGATTTCCCCAGTAAAATGAGAATAACATTAATGAGAATATCTTCACTTATAGAATGAAGATAACAGTATGAGGATGAAATGAGATACTATATAAAAACTATGTAGGCTAACTGGAGCCTGACATTGCCCTGTTTTTTCATTTCCCAAAGAGGGTGAGTAGACTCTTTTAACACTTGTATATTAGAGAGGATGGTTCTATTGCTGTCTGGGAAAATTTCTGTCCCTGAAGACAATATTTCTTCAAATAAAATCTTCGTTCCATTTATTCTGGTCTTCTTTTCAGGATGACTGGTTGTCCGCAATTGACTTTTCGTTGTCCTTTACCACATTGCTCAGTTCTTTCTTTAACTTTTTTTCTTTGTGTTTCTTAAACCAGTTTTTCTGCAGTAGCAGTTCTGCTAACATTTATAATGAAGTGCTTGCTGTGATTTTTAAAGCTATAATAATACCCTGCTCCCATGGAGATCATATGTCTGAAATTATATAGAACACATCTGTGGGCCGGGGGTGAGCCAAAAATACTCTGGTCTCTTGAAGTAGTTGGGCAAATACCATGCTCTAATGTAAAGTGGATATGAAGGAGAAGCAACCTACATTTACTGAAGGCCAGTGACTTAGCTAGAACTATGTATGCTACGGTGCTGTTTATTTCTTGCAATAGTTCTATCAGATAGGATTGTTACGTGCATTTTAAAGATGAGAAAGCAGATACTCTCAGAAAGATTTGGTAACAACAAAGTCAGACAACTAATAAATGCCTGAGCCAGACTTGAAATACCAAAATCTTTATTCTTCCCATAATACCATTTTATCTCATGATTGTACACATTCCCTCTAGAAAAGCTCCCATTTGGCCTTTCAGTCATAACCTATTTTTTCTTCCTGTTGGCACTGGACTCACATTTCATTGGCTAGGCTCCAGGTCCATGGAGAGGAAATTGAAAATAGAGAATGTTAGAATAAACATTGTAGCAAAGAGAAGTTTCTTGCCAATAGCCGAAGATTAAGAGAGAAGAACTATAAAAAACAGACTAAATATATTAATTCTAGTAAAAATTAGAATATACATCTCTATAACCTCTGAAGGCAATGTTATAATGCTGTATTGTATAAAATTGATAGTCATAGTCTTGGCCTCAGTAAAGAAGGTTTAAATTACATTCAAGTTTTTAAAATAAGGTTAACAAATATGCAGCCAGCTTAAAAAATTCCAAAATTGTAGATGTTTTCAGTTGTTTGTAATTGAAAAAAGAAAAAACAAAAATGAAACATTTCAAATGACTAGCAACAAGAAAATAAATTATATTAAAACTCTACAATGGAATACTTAGACTAATGAAAACAAAGTATAGTTTTATATATATACATGGATGACTGTTAGAAAACAGCAAGAAATGAAATTTGCATAAATTATGTATAAATACAATTCCATTTACCTACAGTTTAGAAGTATTCAAAACTAAATAATATAGCATTAGGGTTATACATGTATGTAGCAAAAAAGAAAGCCAGTGCAATGATAAGCACAAAATTCAGAATAGTGACGGTCTCAGGGCAGGGAAAGATGAGGGAGATACAACTGGGTAGGGAAATATATATAGGATTTAAGAGTATTAGTAATGTTCTATTTCTTAGGCTGGGTATTGGATACTCCAGTAATCATTTTATTACCAATAGTATTATTTATAATATACATATATAAAATACATTTGTATGTAGGGGATATTTAATGACACAAATTTTACTTTTTAAGAAAGTTATGTTTTAGTTATCTAGAAAATGTTGGTTTATGAGAAATATTTCCAAAGGTATCAGATATGTGATTTATTATTATTATTATTATTACAAAAGAAATATAAAAATAACCAGATGACTATATCAGGGAGCTCACTTTAAAAACGAAATTTATTGGTTTACTTACCTACAGATATCTCCTTTATATTAGACCATTGAGTACTAATGTACAGAAGGTGGTTTCTATAGGGGGAAATTTTTGAAATAGAAGTCAAATCCCATAAATTATGATATGTTCTGAGAAAATCTGCTTTCTGTAACTTAATGGTACTTCAGGTGAATAAGGAACAAAATTCCAGTAACAAAATACCCCCTTAAATTATAGAGAAAAGTTCACCCAATACAAAGAATTTACATGTTATGATATTTAATATTGTGCCCTGAGGGTGTTTTAGAAATCTGAGTGGCCATTTTGGTCCCTAGAAGTGACTGAGCATATTACGATATTGTCCTAGAAAATATTTTACTTCTTTATATTATAGTCAAGTGATTATTTTTATTTTTGATTATATAGGTAGGTAAGCTATATTATCTTTGCATTTTACTTTAGAATAGTTAAGGAGTATATTATAAAACATTTGTTATAAAAGAGGTATTAAAACTATTAGGGCTGAGATAAAAGTAATTGTACCCACTTAGATATATGGACAAATTATTTTGAAGGGTTAAGATCAAGCCAGAAGTCTCCAAGAAAAATTAAATTATGTGAATATTTAGGAAGCTTTATGTATTTCCCCATTGTATTTGAATTTTAATTGCATTTTAATCCATAATTAATAATTAATGCAGATTGACACCCATGATTAAAAAGATAGATCTATTAATTTTCATATCCTGCTTATGCATGAAAGAATTCATCTTTCTGGTTAAAACGCTAAAAAGCACATATGTATTTTGTAAGATTTTCAGATATTTTTCACTGAGAAATATTTTCTCATACAAAATAATTTAATTTAATTTCATCTTTAATTTTGGGAGGGAATAAATATTGAATACTGTTTTGTTTTTATTTGTTTTTAACAGGTGATTTGGGAAAAGAGTACATTCTGATGCCTTGTATGAGGTTCTCTCTTTATATGCAAAATGCTTTACTTTCCCTGGAAACTAATCTCCTTAAAAGCTAATACCCAAATCAAACAATGTACCCTTTTCAGCGCTGAATAAAAATAGGTCAGGAAGGGATTAAAAGACTGGCACTGCATAAAGTGAAGCAATGAAACTCTTTAAGCTCTCCCTTGTTACGTGAGAATTTATAAATTACCAGTTAATTCAGACCCCTTCCTTCTGCCTACTCTAGCTTGCCTCTGAGTATGTAAGCCTTTATTGTTCATATATGTATGAAACACTGTTTTCTTAGAAATGTTCTCATTACTGTTAGATATTTATTAATATCAATCAACATGGAGTCCACTTTACTTCATCTGTGTATTTAATCGGTGGAGAAACTTAGGTGGATTCTGCATAATATTCATTTCTCAGTTTCTGCCGGTTTCTTCTTCCTTCACGTCTCCTTTCCTCTTAAGTACCTGGTGATCAGCACCGTGTCCTGAATAGTCTTAGATTTCTTAAGACATTTAAGTTTGCTGAAGTGTTTGATTCAATAGGCATACTTGAAAATCTACTAGGTACAAGGGAATATGAAATCAGTATCGAGTTGGATAAGATTAAAGTTTGAAGTCTTACTGAGAAGTCCTTAAAATAAGATCGCAATAACTGCAGCACGCGTGTAAATTCCATCAACTGATGCAAATAGCTATATGACTTTGGGGATAGTATCCAAACTTTTTGAACCTCCTTTATTTACATGGAAAATCGAAGGTAACATGTATACCTTTTTAAAAAACTTTATTTTTGAATTGAAGGATAATTGCTTTACAGAATTTTGTTGGTTCCTGCCAAACATTGATATGAATCAGCCATTGGGTATACATATGTCCCCAATACCTTTTATATAAGTAGTTTTCAGTACAGGAGATGATGTAGACAAAACACTTGCCATGGCTCTGTCGTGTCAGAGGCTTCCAGTAAATGGTTTATATTCTTGTCTGTGCTTGTGTGCTCCACTCAGTCGCTTAGTCGTGTCCGACTCTTTGTGACCCCATGGACTGTAGCCTGCCAGGCTCCTCTGTCCACAGGATTTTTTCAGGCAAGAATACTGGAGTGGGTTGCTATTTCCTCCTCCAGGGGATCTTCCCAGTCCAGGGATCTAGCCTGCATCTCTTCTGTCTCCTTCATGCCAGGCATATTCTTTACCCTCTGAGCCATCTGGGAAGCCAGATATTTAACTTTGGGTCCACTTAATTCTAGTTTCATAAGTGACTTTAATATCAGGCGGTGAATGATCATCAGCTGCATCTTGAAGAAACTATAGAGACAGAGATTGGTTTTAGTAACAGCATTAGAGGTGTGGTCGGGTTAAATTATCTTTAGCTGTCTTTCCGAATCTGAGATTCTGTGATTCTTTTTGACCTTGTATCAGATTTGTCCTGAATTGCTGAGGCCTGGAGCACCTGTTGTCTTCACATTTTTAAAGAATGAATTTTACACACTTGCCCTGCATTGTAATACTTGTGTGCATGCATGCTTAGTCATGTCTGATTCTTTGCAACCCCACGGACTGTAGCCCTCCAGGCTCCTCTGTCCATCAGGGTCCTCCAGGCAAGAATACTGGAGTGAGTTGCCATTTCCTCTTCCATGGGATCTTCCCAACCCAGGGATTAAACCCCCATCTCTAGCATCTCCTGCCTTGGCAAGTGGGTTCTTTACCACTGCGCCACTTGGGAGATTTTTTCTAAAACATCAAATAATGTCACAAAATCCATCTAACTCAAAATAAAACCCAAAGTTCTTGCATAGATTTTACAGTCATGCATACTCTGGCCTCTGGCTGTTTCTATGACCTTCTGTCCATCTCCTATTTACTAACTCTATCTGTTATCCCCTTTGCCTGGAAAACTCTTCCCCAAACAATCCATGTGCCTGACTCGGTCACTTCCTTCAGATCTTGCATGTCACCTTATCAGATTAAGGTTATTATTTAGACTTATCAGTCTAAAATAACTCTCCTCTCCTTAACGCTTTGACCCCTTTCTCTGTTTATGTTTCTTTTTAGCCCTGATGCAGTATATGTTTGTTTTGTGGGTATCATCTGTCTACCTTCACTGGAGTACATCTTCTGTGGCAGCCTGAACTGCTATATTCCCAACCCTGAGAGCAGTGATTCAGTTCAGTTCAGTTCAGTCACTCAGTCGTATCCAACTCTTTGCGACCCCATGGACTGCAGTGCACCAGGCTTCCCCTCCATCACTAACTCCCAGAGCCTACTCAAACTCATGTCCATTGAATCGGTGATGCCATGCAACCATCTAATCCTCTGTCATCCCCTTCTCCTCCCACCTTCAATCTTTCCCAGCATCAGGGTCTTTTCCAATGAGTCAGTGCTTAGCACCCTATAAATATTTGTCAGTTGGCTGTTGAAATGGCTCTCTTACTTGTCTGTTAATGATAGAAAGAAAATGCGTTGGGTTTTTTTTTCCTATTTCTAGTGACAGTTTTAGTTTTATAACTGCTGTTCTTTTCCTCTTGAAATGTTTGCAATGTTTCAAAATATACTTTAGCAAAGAAATTATTTTTTGTGGGTTGTATAAATTAATGGATTATTTTTAGTTTCGCTGCTTCTTATTCCTAATCCCAGTATGTTTTTTCTTGATGTTTGGGTATGATTCCTTAAAAGGCAACTAAAATTCTCAAATGTTAACATTGTGTTGTTTCTTTTATTATAAGTGGAAGTTCAAAGTCTTGCTAAATCATCCATATGTGAATTTTAAAGCCCATCAGTACAAGTGTTTATTTTAATGTCCTATCCTTTAGCAGGTATATCTATTTTTTACTAGCTTATGAAGAGAGGAGTTCTCACTTCTTTTATTAACTTGAAACTAGAAACTAATTACAGGCTTATAAGATTTGAGTAAACTAATGGAAATTGATGGAAATTTTGACTAACTGCCATCTCCAGATGTGTTTTTTTCTGCATGTTTGGTGTCTCTGAGTATCATATATGTGTGTTCCAAATAATGGGTGGAAATATCTGAGTTCAAGCCTGACTTTAACAGTTCTTGAAAGTGACCCAGATATGTCTCCCTGTTTTAAAGAAAGAGTAAGGAGATTCGCTTGCCTGTTTTGTGGGTATGGAAATGCATAGGTGTTACTTTAAATGCCCTATGCTACCATGTCCGTATCACAAACGTCAGCTGATATATTTGGGGGCTGTTGATTAGGGAAGATATTTTGATGTTTGTATTATATATATGTTTCACTGGATATCTAGAAAAGTTGTTTTAAACATTATCTTCAAGGGTTCTCATAAGGAATTTGTTGTTTCTGTATATAACTAAACAAAGCATCTATTTTAACTGTGGTGACCACTACTTATGACTGTGTTTTCAGAATATTTCAAAAGTTTACATTAAATATGTCATATTCTTTTTCTAAATTAATATTTAAGAAGAAATATTGTAATAACTATTGTCTTTGTGCTTCTAAATATATTTTTTATAACTCACTTTCAAGGAAAATGCCTTTTGTTGCTTTTTGTTGCTGACTTAGTGAATTGAGCCTAACTAGTATGTGACTAAGTTTTGTATACTAATAATTTCTGGATACCCCTGGGAAGAGATACACTTGTCCTGTGGTAGAACGGTTTGTAGTCTCAAGAATCTGGTCTGTGTCTTCATTGTCTCACTATGTTCATTGGAAGTGAATTTGAAGGGTGAATAGGCATTTCTAAGTGAAGAAGTAGATAAAGCAATGTTTTCTGAAATGGGTTCTTAAAATAGTGCCTAAGGAGAATCAGATAGTAAAGGTATTCAATTGTCAAATAATTTGGGAGAACACTGTATTTCTACACCGAGACTCTTTAGAGCCTTTACTATGCTAATGAGCACTGTGATTCTCCAAAAAGAATAAATAATATATGAACTGCCTAAGGCTACCTGATTGTGGAAGTGACCTTGTTTCCCTCCCAGTAGCTCTTAATATCTTGAGGAGCTAATGTTCCAGAAACAGTTTGTGATTTCTGAGACAATGGTATGCATGACAAAACAGTATATTTTTAAAACTCAGAAAGGTGAAATAGCGTGATACATTCAGACTATATCTGGGGGTTCTGTCTGACCAAAGAATGGTGAATGTGCAGGAGTAAAGAGGCAGCAGAAGTAAACTGCATCAGACACTGATGTCTCAGTGTTTAGCGTCTATTCTGCCAGGCCACTGAAGGCTTGCAAGGAGGAAAGCAGCATGAATACACTGGCATTTTTCAAAGGATGGGTGTGAAAGGTTGAATTCATAGGATAGTGTTTAATTCTAAGTCACTGGCAGTAGTAAAAGTGAGAAATAAAAAGACTCTGAAATGAGGATATGGCTTGGGGTGATGAATAAAATGGTGGTATCATTAACAAATAGGATTCCAGAAAAGAAACAGGTTTCATAATGGAAGCTAAATGAGTTTGGTTTGTGGATATGTTTGGTTTGAGGTCCCTGAATGGCATAGACAGAGATAGGTAGGATGTAATTAGAAAACTTGGTCTAGATCTAATACACAGTTTCAGAGGACAGTGTTAGCTGAATTATAGATTTGAATGTCTTTGCTAGAGATGTGGTATTTCAAACTACTGGAGGAAGGAGAGAAAAGAAACATCTTTGTAATAAGAGAAGTCTACCCATTCTGAGTTACTTCAGATTTACTTCCAAGTTCTTCTGTTCTGAATTTCTGAAAATTCTTTTCAATGATTATGTGAATCCAGGAAGCGTTCCTTTAACAAGTAAACGTCAAGCATGCTGTGATTATTTTGGTTCTTTGGTTCGTTGGTTGGTTTTGTGTATGCACGTTTGTATATACCCACACACTGTAGTTTTTAATTCACTACTGACCATGACTTTTGCACTTGAAAGTCTAAGCAATGTAGACCTAGAACTATTGCATTCAGTTCAGTTCAGTCGCTAAGTCGTATCTGACTCTTTGCCACCCCATGGGCTGCAGCATGCCAGGCTTCCCTGTGCATCACCAACTCCCAGAGCTTGCTCAAACTCATGTCCATTGAGTCAGTGACGCCATCCAACCATCTCATCCTCTGTCGTCACCTTCTTCTCCTGCCTTCAGTCTTTCCCAGCATCAGGGTCTTTTCCAGTGAGTCAGTTCTTTGCATCAGGTGGCCAAAGTATTGGAGTTTAGGCTTCAGCATCAGTCCTTCCAATGAATATTCAGAACTGATTTCCTTTAGGATGGACTGGTTTGATCTCCTTGCAGTCCAAGGGACTCTCAAGAGTCTTCTCCAACACCACAGTTCAAAAGCATCAATTCTTCAGCGCTCAGCTTTCTTTATGGTCCAACTCTCACATCCATACATGACTACTGGAAAAACCATAGCTTTGACTAGATGGACCTTTGTCAGCAAAGTCATGTCTCTGCTTTTTAATATGCTATCCAAGATGGTCATAGCTTTTCTTCCAAGGAGCAAGCATCTTTTAATTTCATGGCTGAAGTCACCATCTGCAGTGATTTTGGAGCCCAAGAAAATAAAAGTCTGTTACTGTTTCCATTGTTTGCCCATCTATTTACCATGAAGTGATGGGACCAGATACCATGACCTTAGTTTTCTGAATGTTGAGTTTTAAGCCAACTTTTTCACTCTCCTCTTTCATCTTCACCAAGAGGCTCTTTAGTTCCTCTTTGCTTTCTGCCATAAGGGTGGTGTCATCAGCATATCTGAGGTTATTGATATTTCTCCTGGCAATTTTAATTCCAGCTTGTGCTTCATCCAGCCTGGCATTTCGCATGATGTATTCTGCATAAAAGTTAAATAAACAGGGTGACAATATACAGCTTTGACATACTCCTTTTCCTATTTGGAACCAGGAAGACATTTATGTACATATGATTCAACTCCAGCACTCTCATTGCATGACGCCTCTCTTGTTCCATGTCCAGTTCTAACTGTTGCTTCTTGACCTGCATACAGGTTTCTCAGGAGCCAGGTCAGGTGGTCTGGTATTCCCATCTCTTGAAGAGTTTTCCACAATTTGTTGTGATCTACACAGTCAAAGGATTTGGCATGGTCAATAAAGTAGAAAGAGATTTTTTTTGGAACTTTTTTGCTTTTTCCATGATTCAACAGATGTTGGCAATTTGATCTCTGGTTCCTCTGCCTTTTCTAAATCCAGCTTGTACATCTGGAAGTTCTCGGTTCACGTACCATTGAAGCTTTGCTTGGAGAATTTTGAGGATTACTTTGCTAACATGTGAGATGAATGCAATTGTGCAGTAGTTTGAACATTCTTTGGCATTGCCTTTCTTTGGGATTTGAATGAAAGCCTACAAATTGTATTTATCAAACTTTAGTTATGACCAAAAGAAACACTTTCCCTGAATATACAGTAACCACCCAGTCAAGTTTTGAATAAATTATTTTACTATGTTAAAGACATTTATGTACATATGATTCATCTCCAGCACTCTCATTGCATGACGCTTCTCTTAAAAGTTGACTTTAGCATGCCTTCCACTCCAGTACTCTTGCCTGGAAAATCCCATGGACAGAGGAGCCTGGTAGGCTACAGTCCATGGGGTCACAAAGAGTTGGACATGACTGAGCAACTTCACCTTCACGTTCATGTTCACGCTGACTTTGAGATTGTAATGGGTGGTGATGCATGGCCGTTCTTAGTTGGTGGAGCGATTTGTCTGGTTAATTCCGATAACGAACGAGACTCTGGCATGCTAACTAGTTACGCGACCCCCGAGCGGTAGGCGACCCCGAGTGGTCGGCGTCCCCCAACTTCTTAGAGGGACAAGTGGCATTCAGCCACCCGAGATTGAGCAATAACAGGTCTGTGATGCCCTTAGATGTCCGGGGCTGCAGGCGCGCTACACTGACTGGCTCAGCGTGTGCCTACCCTACGCCGGCAGGCATGGGTAACCTGTTGAACCCCATTCGTGATGGGGGTCGGGGATTGCAATTATTCCCCATGAACGAGGAATTCCCAGTAAGTGCGGGTCATAAGCTTGCATTGATTAAGTCCCTGCCCTTTTTACACACCGCCCGTCGCTACTACCAATTGGATGGTTTAGTGAGGCCCTCGGATTGGCCCCGCCGGGTTGGCCCACGGCCCTGGCGGAGCACTGAGAAGGCGGTCGAACTTGACTATCTAGAGGAAGTAAAAGTCCTAACAAGGTTTCCCTAGGTGAACCTGCGGAAGGATCGTTAACTCCTAAGGTCAGTGCCAAGAGCGGCGCAGTGGCCTTACTCCGCCCCGCCCAGCTCTCGAGCCTCGCCTTCCAAGACCTTACCTGGTGGCTCAGAGGTTAAAGCCTCTGCCTGCAATGCAGGAGACCTGGGTTCGATCCCTGGGTCGGGAAGATCCCCTGGAGAAGGAAATGGCAACCCACTCCAGTATTCTTGCCTGGAGAATCCCATGGACAGAGGAGCCTGGAGGGCTACAGTCCACGGGGTCGCAAAGAGTCGGACACGACTGAGCGACTTCACTTGACTTCATGTTCCCAAAATACAGAAGACTGATATTCAATAATGATGAATAGAAATCTTGTGTTGAAATACAGGTGAAATATGTATTTATACCACACAAAGGAAGCAGCAGTGTATACTAAAATAGAAAAAAAAAATAGTTCTATTTGTTTTTTCTAAAAAAGACAGTAACTTTAGCCAAACAGTGTTTAACAAATACATAGCCCTGTATATACTTGTGTCCTTTTCAAAAAAACTTATAAAGACTTGTCATTCCTGGGGTAGTGGATAGGAGCCTAGGCCCTGCAGTGAGCCTGGCAGAATTCAACCCTGGCTCTACCGTGCTATGACTATGTGACCGAGGCAAGTTACTTTTTTTTTTTTTTTTTTAAGATTTATTTATCTCACAATGAACTAACAGTACCAACCTCATGACAAAGGATTGAAACAGTAAATAAAACATGTTTAGCACATAATAATCATTCAGTTGTGCTAATACCAACAAATAAGAATATCTATTCAGTGACTTTATTTATATATTAGTGATGAAGAAATATATATTTGTATAATTATAATTATCTCCCTCAAACATTCTTTCCCCGATGACCACATCAGTAGTTCTTTCTCTATGAAGTGTTTTTCCCTCTTATTTCCCATGGCTGGATTCTTGTCATTCAGATCTCAGTTTTGTTGGTTGCTCAACAGGACTTTTCTTAGCCACCTAATCTAAAACTTCACCAAGTCAATTTCAACCATATCATTCTATTTTCATTTCCTTCATATGATTTCTCACTCGATTTAACTGCTTCTTGTCAAACTCTCTTCCTTGAAATATCGGAATCTCCCTTGTTTTCCATTGAGTTCTAGCTCCTTGATCAGGACTAGACATATAATGAGTGCTTAAAATTTTTTGATAAATTAATAACTACTCTGCAGAGGTGATAATGAAAGAACCAGAGAGAGGGAGGAAGATAACGAAATTCCAGTTTAGGAAAAAATGTCAGTACCTGCCTTCACTGTGAGTCAGACACGACTGAGCGGCTTTGCTTTCACTTTTCACTTTCATGCATTGGAAAAGGAAATGGCAACCCACTTCAGTGTTCTTGCCTGGAGAATCCCAAGGACGGGGGAGCCTGGTGGGCTGCCGTCTATGGGGTCACAAAGTGTCAGACACGACTGAAGCAACTTAGCAATATCAGCCGCCTTCGCCTGCTCTACCCAAGCCCTGAACTAGTGTATCCATATATCAGTAAACAACCTCCCAAATGGTACAGTTTCAGTGCAGCCTTATTCTTTTTGATATTTCATCTCTTGTGATTTAGTATAAGTTCTGCCATCTACAAGTGCCCATTGATAAACCTACTTTTCCCTCAATGCTGCTGTCTGGAGACCCCTGTTGGTCTGCTACCAACCACTCTCAGCTAGACCTCTGTGAATATGAATACCACATTTGGTATCTCTTGAATATGTATTTGGATCACTGTCCCCATCTCTACCCATGCCTATACCTGGGTTCCTTCAGTTCAGTTCAGTTCAGTCACTCAGTCATGTCTGACTCTTTGTGACCCCATGAATCGCAGCACGCCAGGCCTTCTGTCCATCACCATCTCCCGGAGTTCACTCAGACTACCATCCATCGAGTCCGTGATGCCATCCAGCCATCTCATCCTCTGTCGTCCCCTTCTCCTCCTGCCCCCAATCCCTCCCAGCATCAAAGTCTTTTCCAATGAGTCAACTCTTCGCCATGAGGTGGCCAAAGTACTGGAGTTTCAGCTTTAGCATCATTCCTTCCAAAGAAATCCCAGGGTTGATCTCCTTCAGAATGGACTGGTTGGATCTCCTTGCAGTCCAAGGGACTCTCAAGAGTCTTCTCCAACACCACAGTTCAAAAGCAGCAATTCTTCGGCGCTCTGCCTTCTTCACAGTCCAACTCTCACATCCATACATGACCACAGGAAAAACCATAGCCTTGACTAGACGGATCTTTCTTGGTAAAATAATGTCTCTGCTTTTGAATATACTATCTAGGTTGGTCATAACTATTCTTCTGAGGAGTAAGCATCTTTTAAATTCATGGATGCAATCACCATCTGCACTGATTTTGGAGCCCAAAAAATAAAGTCTGACACTGTTTCCACTGTTTCCCCATCTATTTCCCATGAAGTGATGGGACCAGATGCCATGATCTTCGTTTTCTGAATGTTGAGCTTTAAGCCAACTTTTTCACTCTCCACTTTCACTTTCATCAAGAGGCTCTTTAGTTCTTCTTCACTTTCTGCCATAAGGGTGGTATCATCTGCATATCTGAGGTTATTTATATTTCTCCCAGCAATCTTGATTCCAGCTTGTGTTTCTTTCAGTCCAGCGTTTCTCATGATGTACTCTGCATAGAAGTTAAATAAGCAGGGTGACAATATACAGTCTGGACGTACTCCTTTTCCTATTTGGAAGTGGTCTGTTGTTCCATGTCCAGTTCTAACTGTTGCTTCCTGACCTGCATACAGATTTCTCAAGAGGCAGGTCAGGTGGTCTGGTATTCCCATCTCTTTCAGAATTTTCCAGTTTATTGTGATCCACACAGTCAAAGGCTTTGGCATAGTCAATAAAGTAGAAATAGATGTTTTTCTGGAACTCTCTTGCTTTTTCCATGATCCAGCGGATGTTGGCAATTTGATCTCTGGTTCCTCTGCCTTTTCTAAAACCAGCTTGAACATTAGGAAGTTCACGGTTCATGTATTGCTGAAGCCTGGCTTGGAGAATTTTGAGCATTACTTTACTCACATGTGAGATGAGTGCAATTGTGCGGTAGTTTGAGCATTCTTTGGCATTGCCTTTCTTTGGGATTGGAATGAAAACTGACCTTTTCCAGTCCTGTGGCCACTGCTGAGTTTTCCAAATTTGCTGGCATATTGAGTGCAGCACTTTCACAGCATCATCTTTTAGGATTAGAAATAGCTCAACTGGAATGCCTCCACTAGCTTTGTTCGTAGTGATGCTTTCTAAGGCCCACTTGACTTCACATTCCAGGATGTCTGGCTCTAGATGAGTGATCACACCATCGTGTGATCATTATCTTGGTCGTGAAGATCTTTTTTGTACAGTTCTTCTGTGTATTCTTGCCACCTCTTCTTAATATCTTCTGCTTCTGTTAGGTCCATACCATTTCTGTCCTTTATTGAGCCCATATTTGCATGAAATGTCCCCTTGGTATCCTAATTTTCTTGAAGAGATCTCTAGTCTTTCCCATTCTGTTCTTTTCCTCTATTTCTTTGCATTGATTGCTGAAGAAGGCTTTCTTATCTCTTCTTGCTATTCTTTGAAACTCTGCATTCAGATGCTTATATCTTTCCTTTTCTCCTTTGCTTTTCGCCTCTCTTCTTTTCACAGCTATTTGTAAGGCCTCCCCAGACAGCCATTTTGCTTTTTTGCATTTCTTTTCCATGGGGATGGTCTTGATCCCTGTCTCCTGTACAATGTCATGAACCTCATTCCATAGTTCATCAGGCACTCTATCCACCAGATCTAATCCCTTAAATCTATTTCTCACTTCCACTGTATAATCATAAGGGATTTGATTTATGTCATACCTGAATGGTCTAGCAGTTTTCCCTACTTTCTTCAATTTGAGTCTGAATCTGGTAATAAGGCGTTCATGGCGCCATCCAACCATCCCATCCTCTGTTGTCCTCTTCTCCTCCTGCCTTCAATCTTTCCCAGAATCAGGGTCTTTGCCAATGAATCAGATCTTTGAATAAGGCGGCCAAAGTATTGGAGCTTCAGCCTAGCATCAGTCTCTCCAGTGAATATTCAGGATTGATTTCCTTTAGGATTGACTGGTTTGATCTCCCTGGAGTCCAAGGGACTCTCAAGAATCTTCTCCAGCTCCACAGTTCATATATAGGTAGATGCCTTAATAAATACTGTTCAATTATGATAATCCTCATAAGTCCAATGTTAGGATGTCATTTAGATGATCTATAGCGGCATAAATGTACTAACAAGCTTAGTGAGTTAAAAACAACACTTATCTATTTTATTCACAAATCCTCAACTCAGAAGGTCATCTCAGTTAGTGCTAGCAGTTAAGAATCTACCTGTAAATGGAGGAGACGCAGGTTTGATCCCTGTGTCAGGAAGATCCCCTGGAGTAGGAAATGGCACCCTACTCCAGTATTCTTGCTTGGAAAATTCTATGAGCAGAGGAGTCTGGTGGGCTTCAGTTTATGGGGCCACCAAGAGTCGGACACAATTGAGCAAGTGAACACATACACGCAACTCAGGTAGGACATGGCAGGAGAATTTGTTTGTTCACATCATCAGCTGGGGAGAGTTGGCTTCCTAGAGCATGGTTCTGTGTTCCGAGAGCAAGCGTCTCAAAAGATAGGACGTGGAAGCCACCAGAAGCATGCACAGTGTTTCTTCTCGGTTATGCCAGTCAAATCTGCACGGAGCTGAATTCAAGGGAGCAGGCATAGATGCCACCTCTTGAGGGAAATACTGTATATTAATATAGTAGTAATATTATAAAAGAATTTGGGATCATGCCGCCTTAGATATACACCATTTTCGTTTTTTTAATCAAAATGAAATATTTGAAAAAAATCAAACAAGAAAACCTATGGGTCATATCATAGTAGAAGTTAGAATACTATGCACATGAGAAGCTATTTTAAAAAAATAAGGAAGTGTTAACTTCAGGAAAGTTAACAGTCACTATTCAGGTTACTAGTGTTTCATTTAACCTAAATACAGTGAAACACATCAAATGAAAAGTCAAATTGAGGGTTACTTGAATGATCTCAAAAGCTAATGGAAGTATTAAAAGCCCTTACTTTTGTTAATTTAATACCCTGGAAAAGAAATAAATACCTCTATTCTAGAGTTAACTTTTGTTGTTTTAAAGCATTTCAATTTGGTCTTGTGGGCAACTTGGAAGATATTGTGAAATTTTTTTTTAACTAAATTCCAGGGCAAAGAAATGTTTATTTTGTGTGTGTAAATAACATTTGAATGAAATGAAAATATATGTGTTCAATTAACTGTGGTATTCTGAAGTCAAAAGTTTTATTCATCTTAGAGAAGAAAATAGCAGCAATAAGAAGTTTTTTAAAAAATGTCCACTATTCAATGTATCTAAGCTCTTTTATAAACAAAACCGAAGTTTTGATTTGGCAAACAGTGTGGCTATACTTTCTTCGATTTTCATCCCTCAATTCTGCATTTTGCTTGAATACTTTTAGTACTTATTTTTTAAAAAATATGCTTCGGAATTAGATATAGAAGGGTGAAGGTGCATGCTATATTTGTCAGCATCTATAGTACTATTACATGAAAGATCATCCCAATCTATTTTCTCTTTTTTCTCCTGGATAATCTGATTTTGCAACAAATTGATTGCTCAGCCTCCCCATGTCACTTTTCTATAAAATTTAAAAGGTTGCTATAGTACAAGGTGAGGAAATGGTCTTTTTCTGGAAAGGGTGACAACCAAAGGTCAACTCATTAAACAGAGTGACTTATGAGATCTTCAGATAATACCTTAGTGATATATTCTGCAATATTGAAGTTCAGAACTTAAATTGATCCTTTTTACTGGTAAGCCTGCTTTTAGGAAATTTTATTTAGAGGAAAACTAAAATAAAATAAATTTTATGACTGATGCTGAAGAATTAACTTTTTTCCCCTAAGATATGATTGTTAGAGGCTTCCCTCATTTCTCTGCTACAAAATAACCTTGTTTCCTTGAACACATAAGAAAAGGAACCAGGCCTGAGATTCTGAAATCGCAAAGTCATCTGTGTAAGAAACGGAACCCTCTTGGAAAGAAGACTGAATCTAAAGTTCAGTCAGTTCAGTTCAGTTCAGTCGCTCAGTCGTGTCCGACTCTTTGCAACCCCATGAATCGCAGCACGCCAGGCTTCCCTGTCCATCACCATCTCCCGGAGTTCACTCAAACTCACGTCCATAGAGTCAGTGATGCTATCCAGCCATCTCATCCTCTGTCATCCCCTTCTCCTCCTGCCCCCAATCCCTCCCAGCATCAGAGTCTTTTCCAATGAGTCAACTCTTCACCATGAGGTGGCCAAAGTACTGGAGTTTCAGCTTTAGCATCATTCCTTCCAAAGAAATCCCAGGGCTGATCTCCTTCAGAATGGACTGGTTGGAACTCCTTGCAGTCCAAGGGACTCTGAAGAGTCTTCTCCAACACCACAATTAAAAAGCATCAATTCTTCGGCACTCAGCATTCTTCACAGTCCAACTCTCACATCCGTACATGACCACAGGAAAACCTAAAGTTAGAATCATGGAAAAAGCAAGAGAGTTCCAGAAAAACATCTATTTCTGCATTATTGACTATGCCAAAGCCTTTGACTATGTGGATCATAATAAACTGTGGAAAATTCTGAAAGAGATGGGAATACCAGACCACCTGACCTGCCTCTTGAGAAACCTATATACAGGTCAGGAAGCAACAGTTAGAACTGGACATGGTACAACAGACTGGTTCCAAATAAGAAAAGGAGTACGTCAAGGCTGTATATTGTCACCCTGCTTGTTTAACTTCTATGCAGAGTACATCATGAGAAACGCTGGGCTGGAAGAAGCATATGCTGGAATCAAGATTGCCAGGAGAAATATCAGTAACCTCAGATATGCAGATGACACCACCCTTATGGCAGAAAGTGAAGAGAAACTAAAAGCCTCTTGATGAAAGTGAAAGAGGAGAGTGAAAAAGTTGGCTTAAAGCCAACTTCAGAAAACAAAGATCATGGCATCTGGTCCCATCACTTCATGGGAAATAGATGGGTAAGCAGTGGAAACAGTGTCAGACTTTCTTTTTTTTTGGGCTTCAAAGTCACTGCCAGATGGTGGCTGCAGCCATGAAATTAAACGACGTTTACTTCTTGGAAGAATAGTTATGACCAACCTAGATAGCATATTTAAAAGCAGAGACATTACTTTGCCAACTAAGGTCCGTCTAGTCAAGGCTATGGTTTTTCCAGTAGTCATGTATGGATGTGAGAGTTGGACTGTGAAGAAGGCTGAGTGCCGAAGAATTGATGCTTTTTAACTGTGGTGTTGGGGAAGACTCTTGAAAATCCCTTAGACTGCAAGGAGATCCAACCAGTCCATTCTGAAGGAGATCAACCCTGGGATTTCTTTGCAAGGAATGATGCTAAAGCTGAAACTCCAGTACTTTGGCCACCTCATGCGAAGAGTTGACTCATTGGAAAAGACTCTGATGCTGGGAGGGATTGGGGGCAGGAGGAAGAGGGGATAACAGAGGATAGGATGGCTGGATGGCATCACCAACTTGATGGATGTGAGTTTGAGTGAACTCCGGGAGATGGTGATGGACAGGGAGGCCTGGCGTGCTGTGATTCATGGGGTCGCAAAGAGTCGGACACGACTGAGCGACTGAACTGAACTGAATTGGAAGTTAGAAATCCTTGGTTAAAAACCCACCTTCTCTGCCTATCAGCTGTGTGTCTTTAAGCAAGTGCTAAGTCTGAGCAGTCTCTTCAGTGAAAAAAGGAACAGGTTATCCACCTGACAACCTGACAGTCTTGAAGTTAGATGCTATATCAAATATGCAAGTGCTTAATAAACTGCAAAGCATCTTATAAACAGAAACTGTTATCAATCATCTTAGAAGGTTTAATGAAAGAACTATGAATTTTTTAAGTTAGGGCTGTTAAAATGTCATAAAATTATTGTACAATGTGTTTAATAATATTCATCTCCTAAGGCCAAGTGTAATGGTTTTTCTACTATTTTAAATAAGGTGTAAGTTCATTAAGGATAGAAATCAAGTGATAGGCATCTTTGTGTCCCTAACGTTGTCTAGAACAAGTCTATGTAGGTCAGTTTAGTTGGTTGATTTGTTGGTTAAATGATTGATTGAGAAAGATAGTTTATGAGGTCAATATTCCTCAATTTACAGAAGAATAAATTGGCTTCTTTTAGCATTTTGAATTTCTAGCAAATAATTATTGCTCTAATAATATCTGTAACAAAACTATCAGAGTGAAAATGCCGTCGCACTGATACACTATTGTTGATTTCATAGACTGCACTGTGTGATGGGTGGATGGGCTGGAGGTGGGAGACAGAGGGCAAAGGTAATAGATGATTAGTATCTATTGTTAGAAGAATACTGCAGCTCTGAGGTTAGTATGGCCAAGAGGGTTAGTGAAACCTGCTGCTGCTGCAACTGGCTTTAAAAATTGCAAATTCAGACAATTCTAATTTTCAGTATTTTCAACAAGTCATTTCCAAAATTTAAACAAGTTTGCCCTAACCTAAAGTATAAACTTTACATTGCTGCTTAGTTTCATGCATCTTCTCAGGCATTTCTTTAGGAATTGTATTCATGCTTTTCTAGTTTTTGATATAGCTTTACATGGCAGCTTTCTTATTTCCTCTTAAAGGTTTTCAGAAACTTTTCCATCCCCACCTAAAACACTGTTTCATAGTTGACTCCTTTTTCTATTTCAGTACAGTATACTTTCAAATATGATTGAACTTGTTTTCATACTTAGTACCTTCAAAAGTTAAGGTACTTTTGAAGTACCTTAAAATGCTGTTTAAGTCATAATTATAGAGAAAATTCATTCATTAAACTTTTATTGAGCATGTGTTACGTGCCTGTCAGTCTCCTAATAGTCTTTCCATTTAATTGGGCCCACATTTATGTAGTTCCAGAAAAAATCATCTGTTTCTATTTCATGTAAACATAAGCAGTTTTAGCTAACAGTCCTTCTTGGGGTAGTTGGTATAATGAATAATGCCTTATAACTCCATATTACCAAATTCAGACTCAAATTGAAGAAAGTAGGGAAAACTGCTAGACCATTCAGGTATGACATAAATCAAATCCCTTATGATTATACAGTGGAAGTGAGAAATAGATTTAAGGGCCTAGATCTGGTAGATAGAGTACCTGATGAACTATGGAATGAGGTTCATGACATTGTATAGGAGACAGGGATCAAGACCATCCCCATGGAAAAGAAATGCAAAAAAGCAAAATGGCTGTCTGGGGAGGCCTTACAAATAGCTGTGAAAAGAAGAGAGGCGAAAAGCAAAGGAGAAAAGGAAAGATATAAGCATCTGAATGCAGAGTTTCAAAGAATAGCAAGAAGAGATAAGAAAGCCTTCTTCAGCAATCAATGCAAAGAAATAGAGGAAAAGAACAGAATGGGAAAGACTAGAGATCTCTTCAAGAAAATTAGGATACCAAGGGGACATTTCATGCAAATATGGGCTCAATAAAGGACAGAAATGGTATGGACCTAACAGAAGCAGAAGATATTAAGAAGAGGTGGCAAGAATACACAGAAGAACTATACAAAAAAGATCTTAATGACCCAGATAACCATGATGGTGTGATCACTCATCTAGAGCCAGACATCCTGGAATGTGAAGTCAAGTGGGTCTTGGAAACCATCGCTACGAACAAAGCTAGTGGAGGTGATGGCATTCCAGTTGAGCTATTTCAAATCCTGAAAGATGATGCTGTGAAAGTGCTGCACTCAATATGCCAGCAAATCTGGAAACCTCAGCAGTGGCCACAGGACTGGAAAAGGTCAGTTTTCATGCCAGTCCCAAAGAAAGGCAATGCCAAAGAATGCTCAAACTACCGCACAATTGCACTCATCTCACATGTGAGTAAAGTAATGCTCAAAATTCTCCAAGCCAGGCTTCAGCAATACATGAACCGTGAACTTCCTAATGTTCAAGCTGGTTTTAGAAAAGGCAGAGGAACCAGAGATCAAATTGCCAACATCCGCTGGATCATGGAAAAAGCAAGAGAGTTCCAGAAAAACATCTATTTCTACTTTATTGACTATGCCAAAGCCTTTGACTGTGTGGATCACAATAAACTGGAAAATTCTGAAAGAGATGGGAATACCAGACCACCTGACCTGCCTCTTGAGAAATCTGTATGCAGGTCAGGAAGCAACAGTTAGAACTGGACATGGAACAACAGACCAGTTCCAAATAGGAAAAGGAGTACGTCCAGACTGTATATTGTCACCCTGCTTATTTAACTTCTATGCAGAGTACATCATGAGAAACGCTGGACTGAAAGAAACACAAGCTGGAATCAAGATTGCTGGGAGAAATATAAATAACCTCAGATATGCAGATGATACCACCCTTATGGCAGAAAGTGAAGAGGAACTAAAGAGCCTCTTGATGAAAGTGAAAGTGGAGAGTGAACAAGTTGGCCTAAAGCTCAATATTCAGAAAATGAAGATCATGGCATCCGGTCCCATCACTTCATGGGAAATAGATGGGGAAACAGTGGAAACAGACTTTCTCTTTTGGGGCTCCAAAATCAGTGCAGATGGTGATTGCATCCATGAAATTAAAAGACGCTTACTCCTTGGAAGAATAGTTATGACCCACCTAGATAGCATATTCGAAAGCAGAGACATTACTTTGCTGACTAAGACCCATCTAGTCAAGGCTATGGTTTTTCCTGTGGTCATGTATGGATGTGAGAGTTGGACTGTGAAGAAGGCTGAGCACCGAAGAATTGATGCTTTTGAACTGTGGTGTTGGAGAAGACTCTTGAGAGTCCCTTGGACTGCAAGGAGATCCAACCAGTCCATTCTGAAGGAGATCAACCCTGGGATTTCTTTGGAAGGAATGATGCTAAAGCTGAAGCTCCAGTACTTTGGCCACCTCATGGCGAAGAGTTGACTCTTTGGAAAAGACTCTGATGCAGAAGGGATTCGGGGCAGGAGGAGAAGGGGACAACAGAGGATGAGCTGGCTGGATGGCATCACGGACTCAACGGACGTGAGTTTGAGTGAACTCTGGGAGATGGTGATGGACAGGGAGGCCTGGCATGCTGTGATTCATGGGGTCGCAAAGAGTCGGACAGGACTGAGCAACTGAACTGAATCATTTTAAAATAAGAAAACTTTTTTCAGTAGTTAATAATAACAGCTTTTACAACAGAAAAAACCGCCATTATAGTATAAAAGCCTTTTGGATAGTGACAAAGAGTTTTAAAAAGTAACTTTTTTGTTTTTGTCTTTAAGAAAAAAAAAAAACTTATTACAATAGAAATTCATGTAGTGTAGCCAGGAGTGAGGAAAAGGTTTCAAGCAAAGAGAAAAAAAATTTATAATGCAGCTGACTCACCAGCAGTGATATTTTCAAG
Source organism: Ovis canadensis (assembly GCF_042477335.2). Taxonomy (NCBI): domain Eukaryota; kingdom Metazoa; phylum Chordata; class Mammalia; order Artiodactyla; family Bovidae; genus Ovis; species Ovis canadensis. The sequence goes on along the minus strand of NC_091250.1, from coordinate 35,406,191 downwards.
GAACTATAGCCATTGTTCAGAGAGGCTGGAACTTAGAGGGTATAGTATGAAAGTAGCAGAAAGGAGGGTCAGCAAATTAACAGGGCCCAGATCGTTAAAGGCCTTGCTTTCTTTCCAAGAAGTTAGGACTTTTTTCATAAGGCAGAGGGGAGCCTTTAAAAGTATTTTAAGTAAGGACAAGTATTTTCATGGGTAGTTTTCGAAGGTACTTTTTAGTAATATACTCCAGAAAATCACCCTCAGTGATGAGCTATGGCAGAGAGAGAGAACCTGGTGTGCACAGTATTTCAGGGACCGCCATGTGGAGAGAAGCCTGGGAAGGAGAGTGAGAAGAACCCAGTAAGGATCCAAAGGCGCTCTTGGTCTAGAACAGCAGAGCTCAAAATGATTCAGTGAGTTCAATTTGTTTAGTTTCATTTTCTTAATTACATCATTTAATGACAGTATCAGTTGAGGTTGAAAGCTCCACGTAAATTTATGAATAATTCTGTCTGATTTGTGGATATACTCTATGCAGAATTTAAAATGTTGCAGGATAGCAGTATAAAAGAACATCTTAATATGGAATAATGTAAAAATAACAAAGCTGTCTATTCAAAAAGAACTTATCGCTAAGGAGTTCTAAGCATACATGTTAAGTGTAACTGTTTTCTCTGCAGCACAAAGAGACAAGATAACAAGCAGTGTCCTTTCCCATCCGGCCCTGCCAAATTCTGAGATCTATCCTATGCTCTACCACTTTCCTATGGATCCTCATTTTCGAGCACAAGCGAACTAATTGCAGTTTCTCCCCTAAGTATGCCATATCACACTTTTAAAAAAAAAAAAACTAATTTCATGTTATTATTCTTTTGGTTGTGCCAGGTCATTGTTGCTCTGCACAGACTTTCTCTAGTTGTGCAAGGCAGAGCTGCTCTTCATCGCTGTGTGTGGCCTTCTCACTGCCGTGGCTTCTCTTGTTGCAGAGCACAGGCTCTAGGGCACATGGGCTCAGTACTGTGGCCCACAGGCGTAGTTGCTCAGTGGCGTGTGGGATCTTCCTGGACCAGGGATCGAACCTGTGTCACCTGCATTGGCAGTCAGATTCTTTATCACTGAACCACCAGGGAAGTGCCTGCCGTACCATTTTTAGCATGCTTTCCCCACCCATTCTACCTGGCAAGTTTCTGTTCCTCCTCAGAGACTCAGCTGAAATACCCCACATCTCAGTAAAATCCCCAGTTGATGTCTCAAACAGGTAGTTCTGTATCTGCAGTGCACATACTTTGCACATAATGAATACTCATAGCTGCATACTGTCTTCTTAGGCATCCTCTTAACTCCTGAGGCACAGGGACCCTGTCTTACTTTGCGTTGTGTCCTCAGCCTGCAGACAACTCCTGGGCATATACTTGGAGCCTAGTGACTGTTCCAAGCATGAAAACCACGGCTACCCTGAAAGTGGAATTTGGGCATCGCTGGCCATTACCCTTTGGAACATGTTTGTCTTAATGTTGTTAGGCTTCTTGAAAACATGAACCTGTGTGGTTATTACGTCCCTTCTCACCCGCCAAAGGCCCTATTGGTGCACCCTGTGTATTCAGCTGTCTCGTACCTTCTCTGCAACCTCTCTATTACAGGTGCTCTGCTGGGAAAATTTACTCTTGCCCTCTTGATTTGATAACTTTCCAAACAAAAGTGTATTTTTAGAAAATCCCTGCACCATTAGTTTTAGCCATCTCCTTTATCTCCATATTTAATGATTTTTTTAAAAAAAAATCACAGATTGAGGGTAGGGTGCTACATCTCAAAGAAATACTTAGAAAACAAAACAGCAAATGAATCTTTTTAAGGCTAAAATGTATCCAAGCACCCATCCATTTTCCTTTTTACCAGTAATTTATAACATTCAAGGTACTTTGTTGCTTCAGACCAAGAAGAAATAAATTAAGAGCTGCCTATGTTGGTGTATGGCAGAAACCAGCACAATATTGTAAAGCAAATATCTTGCAATAAAAAATTTATTTTAAAAAAGCTGCCTGATCTTGAGCACTATTTATTAATACTAGACTGAGTAGGTGTCCTGACTGCACACGTGCACATTTTCCATCCATGGCTTTTTTTTTTTCGGTCCTGCTTTATTTGATGCTTTGAACTGACCAAAAATGCCAATGTCCTAATATGATTCTTCCTTAGTTTAAAAATTGGCTCCTTTACCCTGTACTTTCTTTTTGCGTAATGCAAACAATGAAGTTGTCTAAATAATCAGGTTCCTCCTAGCTTGAATTAGACAACAGACTCTACTGTAGAAGAATTTACATTGCAGATAAACAGGATCATTTATATTAAAACACTTGATTCCTGGGTTTTGATTTTTCATGATGACACCTAAAGAACCATCATTTTTAGTCAAGTTAAAAAAATACTTTTATACATGTAAATGGTGTCAGGCACAAGAATATTGGGTTTAAATAAAAAGTATAATTTGGTTTTTAAATGAATACCATATCTCAAAATATGTCTTTCTTTTTTTTCTGATTTAGTTTCTTTATTAGAGTTATTATAGCCCTTAAAACACCAGATTTACCAATGTATTGTCATCTGACAAAGCGTAATCAAAATACCCCTTTCTTACCTGGTTTAACATATTTAAGATCCTATTCATGTTTCCAGGAGCTTCATAATATTTATAAAACTAGAATGGTGAGGAGGAATGCTTTATTAGAGGCAGTTTTTCCATAAAGCACCTAGGCTTCATGCTACTGTATTTTTAGTTCAACCTGTGAATGTTATGGGCAATCTAATAGTCTCTGTATTGAAACAGAAGCCTGAAAGCTACCTTTTTGGCTTCATTTAAGCACAGGTTCTTCATATGCAAAGAGGCAGGTTTAGCAAGTAAAACAGATCTTCATCAACATTTGCTTTTGAAGCAGACCTGAGAAAGTTAGGCCATGCTAAATATCTGATGTGCTAGTTTCTTTGCCGCTTGATGGCTCCATTTAATAGCAGCATTTGTGACTCTCACTCTCCCCAGGGCCTCAAAAGTACTTTTCCTTTTTGCCTTCTGATTCCTGCCCCTTCTTCCCCTTCCTTGTTCTTATTCTTCTTCCTCCCAATAAAAACTACAGTGCCATAATAAAAATAGACAAATAGGTGGATTTATGACTGGATGCACAGAGGGGTGGATAGATAGAAGTGTGATGAACCAACTCTAGTAGGCTGTTAATGGTAGAATCTAGGTAGAGGGTGCAGAGCCATTCACTGAATGTTGATTCTTTCAACTTTGCCTTGTGTTTAAAAATTGTCATAATAAAACCTCTTAGGAGTGGCTGTCCACAAAATCACAGGGGCTTTCACTAACTGTTTTAATAGTTTGCTATTATATTATTAGATAAAAATAAAATAAGTACATGAAACGGTCTTCACAAATGAAGTCACCAAACTTTTGATTTCAATGCATTTTATGTTTGAAGTTTACATTAGGCCATGCTAAATAATTACGAATGCACACAATGAGTCAGGTGTATGATAATGACCATGTTGTTACAGTAGGAAATTGGCTAAATAAATTGGGTATAGGTAGTTAATAAAATTTTCACAGCCATTAAAAGTTACAGTGTAGAAACAAATTCATAGACACAGAAAGATTTGTAATGTTTTCTATGCTCTCTAGATAATTATGAACTTACGGGTATAGTTGGAAGTACATATATTAAAAATAGAAAACTACATAGAAAATGACTTTTTATCTCATATAGATCTTTTTAAATTCACATTTTCTGTTTTTTCCTAAAAGTTTCCTAATGTTTTAATTTTAGTAATAGAAAAAAGAAGAAAGAAAGAAAAATGGAAAGAAGAAAAGAAAAGAATGGAAAAAGAAAAAAGCATACTATTTTTCTGTGAAAATGGAGTGGGCAAACTTGTTATCTGTAAATAATTTTTGATCATGCCCAAAAGATTATCTGCATTTTTCCTTTTATATTTACCACTGAACTTCCCTGTAGCTCAAACAGTAAAGAATCTGCCTGTGATGCAGGAGACCAGGATTCGATCCCTGGGTTGGGAAGATCCTCCAGAGAAGGGAATGGCAACCCACTCTAGTATTCTTGCCTGGAGAATCCCATGAACAGAGAAGCCTAGCAGGCTACAGTTTGTGGGGTCGCAAAGAGCCAGACAAGACTGAGCAGCTAACACACACACATCACTGAAAGCTACCCTTATATTTTTTAAATCTTGCTCTGATGAACAGTGCATTTGAAATATGTTAAAACAAATACTTTTATTCATTCTTCCGAAGATATTGTAATGGACTTGACTGGTGGCTTTTGAAAGGAAAGTTAAGATGTTCTCATACTGCTAGGCCCAAGGCGTTTCATGCTTGGAAATGCCCTATCTTCTATCTCTAATTACATTAAATATCTGTGTCTGACTCATGAGGAAAGGAAGCTTCAAAGCAGAAATAAGAAAATCTAATTTATTTCTAAATGCAATAACAATTGATATATTTTAGACAATGTGACACCTGTGTTCCAAGTGTCTTAACCAGAAGAATTAAGAGTTCACAGATGTGCCAGTTAGAGAATAAAAATGTTTTTATTATTATAGGGCTGTTTTCTCCAAGGAGATTAAGCAATGTGCTGAAATTAGATAATCTTTATACTATCTTTATACTATCTCTGAGAGGGATAGATAGAAGAGACTATTACTGTTAATTTTTATTCTTCCAGTAACAGACACCACCCTTATGGCAGAAAGTGAAGAGGAACTAAAAAGCCTCTTGATGAAAGTGAAAGAAGAGAGTGAAAAAGTTGGCTTACAGCTCAACTTTCAGAAAACTAAGATCATGGCATCTGGTCCCATCACTTCATGGGAAATAGATGGGGGAACAGTGGAAACAGTGTCAGACTTTATATTTTTAGGGCTCCAAAATCACTGCCAGATGGTGATTGCAGCCATGAAATTAAAAGACGCTTACTCCTTGGAAGGAAAGTTATGACCAACCTAGCATATTAAAAAGCCGAGACATTATTTTGCCAACAAAGGTCTGTCTAGTCAAGGCTATGGTTTTTCCAGTGATCATGTATGAATGTGAGAGCTGAACTGTGAAGAGAGCTGAGCGCCGAAGAATTGATGGTTTTGAACTGTGGTATTGAAGAGAAGACTCTTGAGAGTCCCTTGGACTACAAGGAGATCCAACCAGTCCATCCTATCCTGGGTGTTCATTGGAAGGACTGATGCTGAGGCTGAAACTCCAATACTTTGGCCACCTCTTGTGAAGAGTTGACTCATTGGAAAAGACCCTGATGCTGGGAGGGACTAGGGGCAGGAGGAGAAGGGGACGACAGAGGATGAGATGGCTGGATGGCATCACCAACTTGATGTACATGAGTTTGAGTGAACTCCGGGAGTTGGTGATGGACAGGGAGGTCTGGTGTACTGCGATTCGTGGGGTCGCAGAGTCGAACACGACTGAGTGACTGAACTGAACTGAACATTTATTAAATACTTTATTTATGACTCTGAAGTTAATTTTACACTTATTGTTTCCTCTCTTTCAAAGACATTTTTTCATAGATTTTTCTGTCGATGACAATTAAAAGAATAGTTGTGTTAGTCACTCAGTCATGTCTGACCCATTACTGCAGCCCAAACAGACTTCTCTGTTCATGGAATTCTCCAGGCAAGAATACTGGAGTGGGTTGCCATTTCCTCCTCCAAAAGAATAGTTAGGTAAGGATAAAAGTAAAATTAAGCAAAAAGAGATTTCATCTCTGGGTTCCAGTTCTCTAATCCACTCTTAGTGGGTCACATGGAATGGTATTCACTTACGTCTGTACCACTGTTCGTATACACTGCTGGCCTAGTGCACCGGTGCCTTCCCAGTCCCTGCAGTACCTAATGTGTCACTGTCTTCATCTCTTTCCAGGTAAAATGTCCAGTGATCGAGCTTTGAGGAAGCAGCAACAGTTGAACAACCTTGTTTATATGGTGACAAATCAGGCCAAACCTGGCGACAGAATTGTGGATTTCTGTAGTGGTGGGGTACCGTATCTCTTCTTTATTCTCTTTAGCCTTTCCAAGACGAAGTGACTTTACTACCTTACACTCAAGGACATGTTTTTATATGACAAGGCTGTTGTCTCAGAATAAACAAAAGCCTGAGGGACCAAAGTTAACTTGTTCCTTTTCTTGCCTTTTTCAGGGCCATGTTGGGATTGTCCTAGCTCACATGCTGCCATCATGCCAGGTAAGGTCTGAGTGATAGATGATAGGAAACTGCATAATTCAGTTAGCTGAGTCTGGCTTATCCCTCTTTGAGCTGATAGTCGTTCACTGAGGTCAGATATGAGGCACAGGCATTTTATTTTTCATTGAACTACACTTCTAAGATTCAGAATCTTAGGGGAAAAGAGTAGGGCCACGTACAGTTTTTATTTTTTATAAAAGAAATAATTATTTCACTGTTAAATAATTAATGATGAAACTAGTTTAATTGTCAACATAATTTTGTACTTGAAATACTAGCTTCTGGAACTTGTTGAGCATATTCTTTGGTGTCGTGGTTTTTAGTCATTGTATCAGAATTGTAAAAATATTTTCTAAAGAAAAAGATAAACCCCAGATCTACCACTCTGATCCACCAAATGCATTTCCCCCCCATGTGCTCATTAAACCATTGTTCAGAAGGATGCTTGTTGCTGCAAATACTAAGACTGCAAATATAATTTCAACCACCTGCTTTCACTCAATCTTATGTCATAAATGTTTTTTCCTATTGCAAGTAGTTTTAAATATCATCACTGAAATGTAACTTCATAATATGTTTTTGAGTAAATATACTGTAATTTATACAATCACCATCACCATTTGTTAGACGTTTGTGCCGTTTTTAGTCTTTTGTCATAGTAAATCATTTCCTCCCAGCTTTTAGCATAAAAGCTAGAACTTGATGTCATTTTTTCAAATTACAATTCTTTGCTTGTGAGCTCTCTGGAAATTACAAAATAATTAAAGTGATTATTCTCAGAAGAAAAACTGTGGAAGAACTCATAGACTGGCCAGAATGATAGAGAGTGGAAAGTATTATTCTTTATCTTTCTTAGTAAATAAATGAGGAATATGAGGAGAAACAGGCAGGCATCTGTTTCATCACCAAGGAAAACAACAATTTCATGGTTGGAGTAAGAGGAAGAGAGCTCACGGAGCAGAATCCTGGAGATGCAGAGTCAGGGTCTGGTGTCTTTTTTTCCCTTCCTAAAAGGTCTGGAAACTTAGAGATGTTGAAATTGGAGAAGGAAAATCTTGCCTAGAATAAAGGCTGGAAAACCTTTGACACCAACTATCCTCTGACAAGCTTTTTAGATCCAGAATTTTTCCATAAAGACAAACGTAAGGACAAAGTAAGGACCAAACTAAGAATGAGAATGGTGAAAGTGACCTAAGTCTGCCCACTTTTCTTCATCCAAATCAATGAAGTCTCCTCTCTTCCTTGGCCTGGCTTACTATTAGAAATTTGTGACTTGTTGCCGTGCCTTTTGCCTTGGCCCCACCAATCCATACTTGCAAGCAGCTGGTTGTCCTTTTACCCCATGTGATCTGGCTCTCGTTACCTCTCCAGTCTGATTTCTTCCCTCCACACCCTGTCTCCCCACTCCAAGCTCCAGCATCGCTCACTGTACCCCAGCTATACCAGTCTTCTCGGTTCTTCAAACCCACTGTATCTTTCTCACCTTGGGCCTTTATACATGTTTCTCTCTCCACCACAAACACTCCTTCCTTCCTCCAGCTAATTTCTATTCATTTTTCAGGCCTCAATTAATATGTTACTCTTTAATATTAAATGACTAAAACCTCTCAGTCATCAATTACATGCTTTGATAACATATTATATGTCTTTCATTAAACACGTACCATCACTGTATTATACTTACCTATCTCACTTATATCACCATATCTGTAAGCTCCAAGGGTTCAAGGACCTTGTTTGTTTTTATACTGTACTATCTGGCATATGTCCTAGCCCAGGATAGTGAAAATGAAGTGAAAGTGAAAATCACTCAGTCGTGTCTGACTCTTTGCGACCCCATGGACAGTATAGCCTGCCAGACTCCTCTGCCCATGAAATTCCCCAGGCCAGAATACTGGAGTGGGTAGCTGTTCCCTTCTCCAAGGGATCTTTCCATCCCAGAGATCCAACCCAGGTCTCCCACATTGCAGGCGGTTTCTTTACTGTCTGAGCCACCAGGGAAGCACAACGGTAAGGATCAATATAATATGATCAACATTATTAAAGCTAGTAAACACAGTAATAATACTTGGCTTTAATGTCTAAATTAGGTTACTGAATATACTATTGTTTCCTGTGTGAAATCTAGGTTATACTAATAGAAAACAAGGAATTATCATTAATTCGTGCTAAGAAGAGAAGTGATGAACTAGGTTTAAGCAACATTTGGTTTATTCAAGCAAATATGGAGTATTTTACAGGGATGTTTAATATTGGGGTAAGTAATCATGCAATTTCAGCTTCTTTAAATAAGAGGAATGAAATGTCCTAGAGTAAATAAAGGAGATACATTTATTTTCTTTGCTAAACAAGAAATGTATAACTTTTGTTTTCTGCTATCTATAAAGTATACCTTATTAATGAATATTACTTCATTCACAGCATTTTATTATTACATGGTAAAGATAATATTTGTTCCTCTACCAGACAAGAACTGTATTTTCTTCACTGTGAAATCCCCAGTGCCTGAAAAAATGTTTGACACATGGCAAGTACTTTAAAAATAGTCACTAATTGAATGAATTCTAATGAAGATGACTTCCCTTGGTTTATTCTACATTTTTAGAAGGAAGTGAAAGAAAAGAAAAACAGAGAATATAGAGTTTGTTTATATGTGTAACTAATTCACTTTGCAGAACACCTGAAACTAACACAACATTTAAATCAACTATACTCCAATAGAAAAAAAATAACCTGCAAATACTTGAGTTGCTTTCAGATATTTCATTCTTTAGCAAGGATTTGATATCTTCATGTATTCTGAGCTTCTAGTATAAAATGTATTGGTGATGTTTTTGAAACCTTCAAATCAAATTGTTACTGTTTGATACCACTAGAAGACCAAAGATAATGTGATTGTGCCAGTTCATTTAAATCCAGGGTTGTACACTCCGGTGGAATTTGAGTTTCAATAAGATGTTAGCATCGCTGCTGTTCTTATATCTGTTTTGAATATTTTTTCTTATTTTTGTAGTACTAAATGCTCAATATAGAAAACTACATAATAATATAAGGAAGAATCACCAGTATTTCTGCTAGTGAGAGATAATACTACCAAAACCCTTTGGTCCTTGTGTATTTATACACACAAACAAATGCATATTTACATATACCTTGAGATCCTGTTTACTTGAAATTGTCATAAATGCTTTCCCTACTCATTAATCATGTTCCTTTTCTATTGCTATTATACTTGTTATTTATTATATGTGTCTAATGATGTATCAGTTAAGACTTTTGATTCGTTTGCCTAATCACTTTACAGGAAGGTTGTGCTAGCTTGCATTCCCAACTGTGTATGGTTACATAGCATATACAATGGGCTTGTCTAGTTGAAATTCTTGTCCAATCTTAGAAGTCCAGACTTTTCATAGTACTTTCGATTTTTGTTCAGTCAGTGAGATTCATTTTTTAAATATCAACTTCTGAAAAATTGTGAGACTTATTGTTATACAGCCTGAAAAGAATGCAGTGTGTTTCCTTTGTGGACATAATATAGATTGGTTATCTCAAGCGAAGCTTATGGAAAGAGAAGTAGACTTTTAAGAAACCTGTTAGGAAGGATATTCAGGAAAATATAGACACCTGATACAGCAAGTTCAAATTAAATATATATTTGTGTACCACTTAAACTTTACATAAACGTTGAGGTAGAGGATAAAGCTTCTTCCTAAAATAGGCCATTAAACCAATGCACATGTTACCAGTACACCAGGAAGAGTGTATAAGGTAGCATTTACTCTCCTCTCAAATCACAAAATTCCCAGCCGATCAACCATGTATCCCTTTACCCTTCCATGGCTTGTAGGTGATAAATCATTCTGGCACGTTCTTATACCTTTCAAGGTCATGTAATTCACTAACACAAACTAGCAAAGTCTGTGTCTTTTGGGAAGTGACATTTTTCTCTATATCTCATAATAATATACCCATAATGGGTTTTTTTTTCTTTCATAATTACCTTTGTCAAGATATATGGAAAATGAATTAAAATTACTTGGAGGATTAAACCAAAATTAGATTTAAGAATATAATTTGCCTAGGAGGATAATTGAAGTATTGTCAGTAGATAAATCAAACCCAATGCATCAGTGGCTCTTTTATATGAAATAGACTCTAGTGAAAACACTGTAGCTAGAGAGGAAATCAGAATAACCAGGTATCAGGAATGTAGTAAAGCTCTATTAATTCAGTTTTGTGGTATTTCAAATAAGGGTTTGCTGCTGCTTAGTTGCTTCAGTCGTGTCTGACTCTGTGCGACCCCATAAATGGCAGCCCACCAGGCTCCTCTGTCCCTGGGATTCTCCAGGCAAGAACACTGGAGTGGGTTGCCATTTCCTTCTCCAATGCATGCATGCATGCTAAGTCGCTTCAGTCGTGTCCGACTCTGTGCGACCCTATGGACAGCAGCCCACCAGGCTCCTCTGACCATGGGATTCTCTAGGCAAGAATACTGGAGTGGGTTGCCATTTCCTTCTCCAAAATAAGGGTTTAGTTAGTGTTTATGCTGCCCCACTTTTCTGAGTCTAAAACTGGGATGACGACCTAGGGCTTTTGGTGACAGGGTGTGCAGCTCTAAAGCACATGTTCCAGCTTTCTTGCGTGTTTAGCTTAGGTTTTGTGAGTGCATTGCTATTTACCCCATGAAATCACGTGTACAACACTCTGCTTTGTAACTGGACTTGTATTATCTCACTTTTCTGTTACCACCCATTGCATATTAGCTGCATGGTTAGTCAGCTTATTATTAAATTAACTGAATCACTTTAGCGGCCTGTGAAGTAACTAGTCTGTTTTGTGGTCTTTTGCCACACCGTTTTTATAATTTGCATCATTGGCTAATTAGTTGATATTTAAAATTCTTTGACGATTTCTCTGTGGTTTCATGCTTGATTTCTTTCTGAATATTTGTTAAAGAACAGTTCTGTATGTTTTCCTTGCTGTTGGAGTTCTCTGACGGTATGTCTGCTTTCATCATTGGTTTTGATTTCCTGTCTCATCCTGTTGTCTGCTTAGTTGTCGTCAATCCAGACCACTCCCTCCCCACCGCCCCCGAGGCTGTAGTTTACCCATCCATCTCCCCTCCCCCGTCCTCCCACTTGCTCTGGTCATGGCCGTGCTGTGGCCCACAGCATGTGTCCCCTTAGTCGGGTTTGTGCTTTGTCTTCATGTCTCATTAAATGGTGTTTTTCCCCCATAGCAGTAAGTTGAATTGGTGTATCACTATGCAGTTACAGGAGAAGGCAATGGCAACCCACTCCAGTACTCTTGCTTGGAAAATCCCATGGACAGAGGAGCCTGGTAGGCTGCAGTCCACGGGGTCGCACAGAGTCGGACACAACTGAAGCGACTTAGCAGCTTAGCTAGTGTTTATCTCTGCTTAGTAAATGCCTTTTCTTTTGCTATTTTTCTCTGGACATAAAAATCAATGCTGTAAACAAGATTTTAAGGGGAGATTTTTAAAGTCCTCAAACCAACTATCTTTAGAAACTTCAAACAAATCAATTATATGTAAGAATTGAAATACTATTAATTGTCTTATCTCCATTAATACAATGACCTGTATCAGGCAAAAATGAATAGATTTACTAACTTTGTAAAACTAGGGTGACTTGAAATAATGGAAGAAAACAAATCTAAATACTTTTACGTCTTTCAACAAGGTCTTCCATCACCCCAAGGGCTGTGCTTCCCCCTTGTAACCAGAATCAGTGAGGTAACACCACATATTCCAAAGAACATTTGTAGTTTCTGATTTCCCTTGTATTTATTTGAGAAATGTATTTCCTTTGAAATACAAATATCTAATAAGCTTATTAGAAACATTCAAAGTCTCTAGTAACCAAATGCATTTTAACTTGAACAACAATGATATTCTGTTCTTGTTCTTAATATTTGCAAGGATTTAAAAAATATTACTCATTGACTGTAAGACTTCTGTGAGGAGCCCACATCATATAGGAGCTTTGAAATTTTTCATTTATATGATATTTGTAATGATATGTTAATGACATGAAATGTTAGTTATAATGGTAAACAGAGAAAATTTTATTAACATAATTGTTCTGTGCGTGCATGCTCAGTCACTCAGTTGTGCCCAACTCTTTGCAGCCCCATGGACTGTAGCCCACCAGGCTTCTCTGTCCATGAATTTTCCAGGCAAGAATACTGGAGTGGGTTGCCATTTCCTGCTCTGGGGAAACATACTGGTTAAGAGAATGCATTTTAAGATTGAATTTAACTTGTGCTGAAGTCTCAGTTCGGCCACTTACTCGTTGTATTGCCTTGGGCAACTTATTTAAACTCACCCTCAGTCCTTAGTTTTTTCATTTATGAAATGAGAATAAAATATCTGGCTCATGGGATGTTGATACAATGTTCATGAAGCACTTAGGTTGCCTCCCATTTAGGAAGTACTCAAAAAATTGGGCTTTTACTCTGTGCAGTGTGATCTCAACCATGTGAAAACTGCATTAAAAAGGATTGGGAGGAAAGTATGTTAATTTTTTTTAAGGCAGCTATCTCTATATACTGTGTAATAATATTTTTTATTCAGTATTTTTAAAATATTCCAAATTTAACATTGTCATTTTTATATTCATAATAATGTAAACAGTAAAATTAGAAGAAATAAATATATGTGCTTAATATTTTATAGATAGATACCTAGCTTATTTAGCCAAGAAAGAATAATAGAGCCTGCTGCTGCTGCTGCTGCTAAGTCGCTTCAGTTGTGTCCAACTCTGTGGGACCCCATAGACGGCAGCCCACCAGGCTCCCCAGTCCCTGGGATTCTCCAGGGAAGAACACTGGAGTGGGTTGCCATTTCCTTCTCCAATGCAGGAAAGTGAAAAGTGAAAGGGAAGTCGCTCAGTCAGGTCCGACTCTTTGCAACCCCATGGACTGCAGCCTACCAGGCTCCTCCATCCATGGGATTTTCCAGGCAAGAATACTGGAGTGGGGTGCCATTGCCTTCTCTGATAATAGAGCCTAAGGAGCACTATAAGATATCTAAGAATTCTGAACCTATCAGATATATATATAATTCACTCAATCGTGTCTGACTCTTTGCAACCCCATGGACTGTGGCCTGCTAGGCTCATCTGTCCATGAAATTCTCCAGACAAGAATACTGGACTGGGTAGCCATTCTCCGCTCCAGATATGTATATGTAATTTACTTTAAAACAAGTAATTGATTATTATAGAAACACCTTTCGATTGCCTTATTCTGATTTTGATTATAATGGCTATTAATGTCCTAAAGAAAATACAGAAGTCTTTTCAAAATTAAGAAACGTCTGAGAAGGTTTTTTTTCTTCCAGTTTGGATATATGCAGCTGTATGACTCTGAAATGATTATGTGTTAGGACTGAATGTTTGTGCCTCACCTCCACCATCAAAAAATTCGTGTGTTGAATTCCTTAACCCCTAATGTGATGGTATTAGGAGGTGGGACGTTTGGGAGGTAATTGGGTCATAAGAGTGGTGCTCTCCTGAGTGGAATTAATGCCTTATAAGAAGAGAAAGAAACTTGCACCCCTTCTTAGCTTTCCACCATATAGAGATACAGTGAGAAGACAGCCATCTGCGAAGCAGGAAGAGGGTCCTCACTAGACATCAGACCTGCCAGCACTCTGATCTTGGACTTCCCAGACTCCAAAACTGAGAAAAGAATAAATATTTGCTGTTTGAACCACCAAGTTTATGATAGTTTTTAAAGAACATCCCAATCTAAAACAATATATCTTTGTGACCACATGGACTGTAGCCTACCAGGCTCCTCAGTCCGTGGAATTTTCCAGGCAAGAGTACTGGTGTGGGTTGCTGTTTCCTTCTCCTGGGGACCTTCGCAACCTAGGGATTGAACCCAGGTCTCCCGCATTGCAGGCAGACGCTTTACCATCTGAGCCACCAGGGAAGCCCATATATTTCTTTGAGCCCCTTTTTTGGGGGTGGGGGTAAAAATACTGGAGTGGGTTGCCATTCCTTTCTCCAGGAGGTCTTCCTGACCCAGGGATTGAACCCGGGTCTTCCACACTGTAGGCAGACGCTTTACTGTCTGAGCTACCGGGGAAGTCCTTCAAGGTTATATATCAATTACCATACCCTAAAAAGGGCAACCTAGACAAGATTATTTAAGTCAACCTTTTAAGACTATTTTTTTAAACTAAAGATTTATTTTATTTATCTAATTTTTTGGCTGTAGTGGGTCTTTGTTGCTGCACACAGGCTTATTCTAGTTGCAGCGAGCTACTCTAAGTTGCATGGGAGGGCTTCTCCTTGCAGTGGCTTCTCTTGTTGCAGAGCACAGGTTCTAGGCGTGCAGGCTTCTGTAGTTGTAGCAGTTGGCTCAGTACCTGTGACTTGCAGGCTCTAAAGCACAGGCTCAGTAGTTGTGGTGCATGGGCTTAGCTGCTCTGAGGCATGTGGGATCTTCCCAAACCAGGTATTGAACCAGTTTCCCCTGCACTGCAAGGCAAATTCTTGACCACTGGGTCACCACGGAAGCCCTTTAGAGGTATTTTTTAAAGAAGTCTATTATTGCCTTCTTGTCTAGTGCAAGATAATCATTATTATGAAAACTTACTTTATAAGATTTTACTTTTTAAGACTTAATTCATAATATGTATTAATACCTAGTCTCTCAAACAATATAACAATAACCTTGTTCCCAAACAGTATTTCTGAAAGGGCCATGACTATGGAAAACACACCTTGTGTAAAAACAAAAATTGTGTCAGTGTTGAACAACTTGCCCACCAAAATGTCTTGGTTGGGTAATTTCAATCATAATGTGGGATCATCTCAAACAGGTGATCAGGTATTGATTCCTAACAATATTGGTGAATATTTTCTACTTATCAACATATATCACAGTCTCTAAACAGTTTATTTTTGAGTTATCTATATTTACCTTTTTCTATTTCACCCATAACAATTTTTAATATGATATTTTATCATTCATCAGTGCTTAGTGCTTAATTACAAGTTCATTTCTATATGTTAGTATACAATTAGAATATGCAATTATAGAATGTGATTCAGTAACACTTTGGATGAATGATTTATATACTTCTCGTTTTAAAGGACAGATACTTGAGAAATGTAAATGCAATTTTAAAAAAATCATTAAGGCAATGAAAAACTCTCCAGGTGAGGGTGGCAGATTGCAACCCCCTTCTCCCCAAGAAAGATCAGACCGCTAAATAAAGAAAATAAGAGCCAGAAAAATCATACTCCATCTCTGATGAGACAATGTTCAAGATTCTGTAACTTGAACTATAATATTTGAAGATAGAAAGCAGATGAAGGAAAAATTACTGAGTAGAGAAGAGGAAAATCAAACGTAATGCGTGGAGAGAGGGAGTCTCAAGAGGGCCATCAGGATTGTTCTCCCACAATCCCAGAAAATTTCAGGAATTTAGGATGCCAGAAACTTCATAGGAAGAAGATAAGAAGGGGCTGAAACATGTTTAATTAAACATTTTATTTAGAGACCCAGATTCCTGCCACCATCTTGTGTCGACAAGTAACTATTTCCCCAGTATAGGGAGAAGAGAGAAAGAATGATGTGACTCTGAAAATAAGTGCCCTTAATTCCAGGATTCCTTCAGAAGCTAGAATCATCTCCTTAATCAAAGAGGTTAAAAGAGCCTCCTCTATAGAATCAGAATGATCCCCAGAGAAAATACTATAGCTATAATTTGGAAAAAGAAAACAACAACAAAACGGCTGACCACCTGATTACACAGTCACTAAAGAAGCTCACCTTCAAGCCTTTCACTCAAACTTCCATCAACTTTTTAGAGATTCACTCTTGTATGAACAGACAGTTGAGGAATATCAAGTGTGGAAAACTTCCAAAATAGAGGAGATCAAAGCAAAAACCATGGCAAAGTGTCTCCTTTTTATTCAAGGAGAGCTCAGAGAAGATACTGCATGGTAAAATGAAAAAGAAGTGAACCACCAGAGAACAAGAAAGAAAAAAGCATGCTAGCCCAAAGAAAAAGCAGGTGGAAAATCTAAACCATGAAGTATAGGACATCATCTGAAAAAACAGGACAAAAAAAAAGAGATAGGGACTGAAAGAAGCATTTTTTTCCAATAGAGATTTAGTACATGAATCCAATACATCAATAATAGGAGAACCAGAAATAGAAGACATGTGATGGAGAGAAAAATATTGAAGAATTAATATAAGAAAATGTGTAAGTAATGAAAAATATGTTTCTCTTATCTGAAAAAGCCCACTTAAAAAAAATGACCTAAAGCAAGGCACATTGTTGGGAGGTGGGATGGGAATAGGGGAAAAGTATTGTGATAAAAAGAAGTTCCTGACGGTTTCCAAAGAGAAAAATAGGTCACAAACAGAAAATTTGAAATCAAAATGCCATCACACTTCTTAATAGCCACATGGAAAGCTAGAAGACAGTGAACCAATGCCTTCAAAATTCTAAAAGACAGTTTCCAACCTAAAATGTTATGCCCGACCAATCAACAATCATGTATGCAAGTAATAAAGAAAATGTCAAGATCTCAAGAAAATGTATATCAGGGTACTACGTAGAAGATGTGTTTCACCAAAATTAAGATTAAATAATAAAAAGGAATCAGTTCAGTCACTCAGTTGTGTCTGACTCTTTGCGACCCCATGGACTACACCATGCCAGGCCTCCCTGTCCATCACCAACTCCCAGCGTTTACTCAAACTCATGTCCATTGAGTCGGTGATGCCATCCAATCATCTCATCCTATGTTGTCCCCTTCTCCTCCTGTCTTCAATCTTTCCCAGAATCAGGGTCTTTTCCAATGAGTCAGTTCTCTGCATCTTGTGGCCAAAGTATTGGAGTCTCAGCTTCAGCATCAGTCCTTCCAATGAATGAATATTCAGAACTGATTTCCTTCAGGATGGACTGGTTGGATCTCTTTGCTGTCCAAAAGACTCTGAAGAGTCTTCTCCAACACCACAGTGCAAAAGCATCAATTCTTCAGCGCTCAGCTTTTTTATAGTCTAATTTTCACATCCATACATGACTACAGGAAAAACCATAGCTTAAACTAGACGGACCTTTGTCAGCAAAGTAATGTCTCTGCTTTTTAATATGCTGTCTAGGTTGGTTATAACTTTTCTTCCAAGGAGTAAGCATCTTTTAATTTCATGGCTGCAGTTACCATCTGCAGTGATTTTGGAGCCCCCCCCCCCCCCAAAAAAAAGTCTGTCACTGTTTCCACTGTTTCCCCATCTATTTGCCAAGAAGTCATGGGACCAGATGCCATGATCTTAGTTTTCTGAATGTTGAGTTTTAAGCCAAATTAAACTCATGATTAAACTTAAACTCTCTTCTTTTACTTTCACCAAGAGGCTCTTTAGTTCTTCGCTTTCTGCCATAAGGGTGGTGTCACCTGCATATCTGAGGTTATTGATATTTCTCCTGGCAATCTTGATTCCAGCTTGTGCTTCTTCCAGTCTGGCATTTCTTATAATGTACTCTGCATATAAGTTAAACAAACAAGATAACAATATACAGCCTTGACATACTCCTTTTCCTATTTGGAACCAGTCCGTTCTTGCATGTCTGGTCCTAACTCTTGCTTCTTGACCTGCATACAGATTTCTCAGGAGGCAGGTCAGGTGGTCTGCTATTCCCATCTCTTTAAGAGTTTTCCACAGTTTGTTGTGATCCATACAGTCAAAGGCTTTGGCATAGTTAATAAAGCAGAAATAGATGTTTTTCTGGAACTCTCTTGCTTTTTCGATGATCCAGAGTATGTTGGCAGTTTGATCTCTCATTCCTCTGCCTTTTCTAAATCCAGCTTGAACATCTGGAATTTCATGGTTCATGTACTGTTGAAGCCTGGCTTGGAGAATTTTGAGCATTACTTTACTAGTGTGTGAGATGAGTGCAATTGTATGGTAGTTTGACCATTCTTTGGCATTGCCTTTCTTGGGATTAGAATGAAAACTGACCTTTTCCAGTCCTGTGGCCACTGCTAAGCTTTCCAAATTTGCTGACATATTGAGTGCAGCACTTTCACAGCATCATCTTTCAGGGTTTGAAATAGCTCAACTGGAATGCCATCACCTCCACTAGCTTTGTTCCTAGTAATGCTTCCTAAGGCCCACTTGACTTTGGACTCCAGGATGTCTGGCTCTAGGTGAGTGATCACACCATCATGATTCTCTGGGTCATAAAGGTCTTTTTTGTATAGTTCTTCTGTGTATTCTTGCCACCTCTTCTTAATACCTTCTGCTTCTGTTAGGTCCATACCACTTCTGTCCTTTATTGTGCCCATCTTTGCATGAAATGTTCCCTTGGTATCTCTAATTTTCTTCAAGAGATCTCTAGTCTTTCCCATTCTATTGTTTTCCTCTATTTTTTGCATTGATCACTGAGGAAGGCTTTCTTATCTCTCCTTGCTATTCTTTGGAAGTCTGCATTCAAATGGGTATATCTTTCCTTTTCTCGTTTACCTTTTGCCTCTCTTCTTTTTACAGCTATTTGTAAGGCCTCCTGAGACAGCCGTTTTGCCTTTTTGCATTTCTTTTTCTTGGGGATGGCCTTGATCCCTGCCTCCTGTACAATGTCACGAACCTCAGTCCATAGTTCACCAGGTACTCTATCAAATCTAATCCCTTGAATCTGTTTGTCACTTCCACTGTATAATTGTAAGGGATTTGATTTAGGTCTTACCTGAATGGTCTAGAACTAGCATCCAGAAAAGATGTTCTTTTCATTATAGGGGACTGGAATGCAAAAGCAGGAAGTCAAGAAACACCTGGAGTAACAGGCAAATTTGGCATTGGAGTACAGAATGAAGCAGGGCAAAGGCTAATAAGAGTTTTGCCAAGAGAACACACTGGTCATAGCAAACCCCTTTTCCAACAACACAAGAGAAGAGTCTACACATGAACATCACCAGATGGTCAATACTAAAATCAGATTGATTATATTCTTTGCAGCCAAAGATGGAGAAGCTCTATACAGTCAGCAAAAACAAGACCAGGAGCTGATTATGGCTCAGAGCATGAACTCCTTATTGCCAAATTCAGACTTAATTTGAAGAAATAGGGAAAACCACTAGACCACTCAATGGACATGAGTTTGAGTAAACTCCAGGAGTTGGTGATGGACAGGGAGGTCTGGCATACTGCAGTCCATGGGGTCGCAAAGAGTCAGACACAACTGAGTGACTGAACTGAACTGAACTGGATGGTCTAGTGGTTTTCCCTACTGTCTTCAATTTAAATCTGAATTTGGCAATAAGGAATTCATGATCTGAGCCACAGTCAGCTCCCTGTCTTGTTTTTGCTGACTGTATAGGGTTTCTCCATCTTTGGCTGGATGAAAGATGTAATAAAAGGGAATGCTGCTGCTGCTGCTGCTAAGTCGCTTTAGTCATGTCCGACTCTGTGCGACCCCATAGACAGCAGCCCACCAGGCTCCTCCATCCCTGGGATTCTCCTGGCAAGAACACTGGAGTGGGGTCGCCATTTCCTTCTCCAGTGCATGACAGTGACAAGGAATAAGTGGTATCTAACACAAGAGTGGGTGAAGGGAGTTCTTAGTCTGATGGCAAAGGAAAGTCACATGACCAGACAGAGCTAGGTGTTAGGCCTAGAAAGCTGTGAATCCAGGTTTTAGTAAAGGGTCAGGAGGCACAGGAAAGATGTCTTCAGGAAAGAAAAACGGAACTGGCCAATTATTTGACAATTTTCACACAGTGGAAAATTGTACCATAGAACATTTTACAGAACTTTTGTGCAGGGAAAGTCTTGGATGTTAAGAAGAAAAAAATTTACAGCATAGTTAGCTCAGCAGTGAACTATACATACAGTTAATATACAAAGAAATAATAATAAAAGACACTGCATGAACACTTAACTAAAATTTAGAGGTAATATTAAGAGGATGACCAAAGGGAAAGGACATATAAATTATGCAAAAAAACACCCCACTTTATCTCCTGTAACAGAAAATCAATAGATGGTGTCTAATATTTACAAATCGAAAGAGCAGTATACACTTTTTAATTGCAGTATAGTTGATTTACAATGTCATGTTAGTTTCAGACATACAGCATAGTGATTCAGATATACATATATTTATGTAAATAATATACATATACATATTCTTTTTCAGATTCTTTTCCCTTATAGATTATTACAAAATGTTGGGTAAAGATCCCTGTGTTATACAGTAGGTCTTTGTTGGTTACCTATTTTATATATAGTAGTGTGTATCTGTTAATCTCAGTCTAATTTATCCCTCCTTTTCCCTTTCATAACTGTAAGTTTGTTTTCTGTGTTTGTGGATATTCTTGTTTTGTAAATAAATTCATTTATATATATTTTTTAGATTCTACTTAGAAGCAGTATCATGTATTTGCCTTTCTTTGCCTGACTTACTCCACTTAGTATGATAATCTGTAGGTGCATCCATGTTGCTGCAAATGCTATTTCATTTTTAAAGGCTAAGTAATGTATATATTCCATTATATATATCATATATAACATTGTTGTTGTTCAGTCACTAAGTGATGTCCAACTCTTTGCAACCCCATGGACTGCAGCACATCAGGGGCCATATATATATAACATATATAATTATATATTATATGTATATGTTATATGTGTGTGTGAAATTTGCTCAGTCATGTCCAACTCTTTGCAACCCCTTGGATTATACAGTCCATGAAATTCTCCAAGCCAGAATACTGGAATGGGTAGCCTTTCCCTTCTGCAGGAGATCTTCCCAACCCAGGGATCAAACCAAGGTCTTCCACATTGCAGGTGAATTCTTTACCAGCTGAGCCACCAGGAAAGCCCATATGTTTTATATATATATATATATATATATATATATATATGCACATACATTAATATATAATGTATAATTAGTATATAATATTATATTAATATATTAATCACACATATCATATAATATATTAAATCCATATAATAAATATATACATTATAACATATCTATGTTATATGTTATATGTGTATATTATATATATTATATGTATAATGTGTGAGTGTATATATATTATATATATGTTACATCTTCTTTTTTGTTTTTCAGAATTGCCCTCAGGTGTCAGAACCTCTGCTGAACTGTGAGGGCAGACAGCTCTTTCTTTTTTAATGTGTTTGTTTTTTTGGCTGTGCTGAGTCTTCGTTTAGTCTCAGCTCTTGAAATCTCTGGTCTTCGTTGCAGCATCTGGGATCTTTCCGTTGCAGCCTGTGAACTTAGCTGTAGCATGTGGGATCTAGTTCCCTGACCAGGGATTGAATCTGGCCCTCTACACTGGGAACTTGGGGTCTTAGCCACTGGACCACCAGGGAAGCCCCTATCTCACATCTTTGTTGTCCATTCATCTGTTGATGGACACTTAAGATGCTTCCATGTCTTGCCTATTATAAATAGTACTGCAGTGAAGATTGAGCTGCAAGTATCTTTTCAAATTATGATTTTCTGTGGATATATGCCCAGGAGTGGGAGTGCTGGATCATATGGTAAGTCTGTTTTAAGTTTTATAAGGAACCCCTATATTGTTCTCCATAGTGTCTGCACCAATTTATTTTCCTACTAACTGTGTAGGAGGGTTCCTCTTTATCCACACCCTCTCCAGCTTTTATTATTTGTAGACTTTTTGATGATGCCTGTTCTGACTGGAGTAAGGTGATATCTCACTATAATTTTGATTTTAAATAAGCAATATACATTTATTGTATAGAAAAACAGAGATGGATTTCAGGAAAGAAAACCAATGAGTTGAAAAGCATTATCTGTTCACCAGATTTTCTCTTTGAGTGAAGTGTTTACAGAACAAGGAACTGTTTTTGTCATTTCTTCCTTTTTAGCATTATTTGAATTTTAAAGCCAATTACCTATAATATATTGCATGAAAGTTTTTGAAGAGGGAAAACAGGAGATCAATTGAAACCAAGCTTGCTTCTAAGATACCTGGCTAAGAATCCTTCTTTGAGAAGCAGTGGCTCAGAGCATGATTGGGTTGAGGCAAATTTAGAGATGATTCAGTTTCGCTTTCTCATTTTGTAGATATAAAAGTTGAGGCTGCACTTGGGGAAGAGGAACATAGCAAGTTAGTGTCAGAGCTGGGATTGGAATGACTTCCTGTTTGCTCCTCACATCTAAAGAAAGAGGTAGACAGGGAACATAGAGAATTAGAATAATGGTGTCAGAGAGATTGAGATTAAATCTTGTCTTCGTCACTTATGACCTTGGACTAGCCACTTGGTCTTTTTGTAAAACAGGGAATACAACATCTATATCTGTGGTTTGGACTAGGAAAAGACTATTAAATGTTAAATTAATCTTAAAAAAAAAAAAAAGAAACAAAGCAAAGAAAAACAACCCCAAGGGTAGGATGCCTCGTAAAATCATAAATCTAGCACAAGCTTAGTTTTGGGGGTATGAATAAGGCATAGGCTTACTGTCTTTACCAACACATATTCTTTTAGAATATATGTGTCTTTATCAACATAAATTTTCTTAGAGAAGAATCAATCAGTTTTGTCTAGAATCTTGCCTTGTTTTGTAGAAGCTGCCAGTTGAAAGACATTCTGAGAGTGAGTGATGATTAATTTCTTTTATTTACTACCACATATAGCAAAGATACATGGTTTGAAGTTTCTTGGCTATTCATCATAGGATGATGAACTGGCTTACATCATAGGATGTGTTATACTTAGAATTTTTAGGACATGTATTAAATAGATTAATTGAAATAAGGAAAAGTAAGGGAATTTATAGTCCTTAATTTATAGTCCCTGAATTCTTCAGCATTTATTTGGATCAATAATATTTACATATACTTTGGAATGTGCATTACCTTGGCCAATAGATACTTTTACAATTCAACATTTCATCTTTTGCTAGAATTCAGTGTATTTACAGAGAACCACAATACCGAATTGTGGCGATCAGTGAAACACTTGTTTGCTGTGTTCTCCACTAATTGTTGATTAACTATGGTGTTTTCCCCCAGCACATTAACCTTCATTAGATACTCATAGTTTATGTTTTATGCTCTTTCTACAGTTGTCAGATCTATCCAGTGTGTATATTAATAAATCTATTTATCTTTTATATATTATATTACAAAGTCTCTGGTCAGATGTTTGAAATATAATTAGAAATTAGATTTCATACCAGTTTCTGTAAATAGTAATGGTTTATGAAAAAAAGATTAGATGTATTTCTCTTTGTCCCTTCCTTCCTTTGTGACTCCTTTATGTGTAACTAGAACATATTCCATTCCTTCTTCTCTTAAATCAGTGGTGAACCTAAGCGTGACACCCAGAAATTCTTCACTGAAACAGATGGTCTCTAAGGGTTCCTTCCAGCTCCAAATATGTTGGTCAGGGAAGGCATAGCGTGATGTAGTGGAAAGCCTGTGAGCTTCAGACCTGGATTCAGAGTCCATCTAGAATGCTTGCTGTCTAGGTGACCTTGTCATGATATTGCAAGAGACATAGTAAGAGCTATTTAAAGTATTAATTTTAAAAAGAAAAAAATTAAGTGATTAAAACAAGAAAAAATATCTATGTAAAGATTTTTCAGTTCAGTTCATTTCAGTCGCTCAGTCATGTCCGACTCTTTGCTACCCCATGAATTGCAGCATGCCAGGCCTCCCTGTCCATCACCATCTCCTGGAGTTCACTCAGACTCACATCCATCGAGTCAGTGATGCCATCTAGCCATCTCATCCTCTGTCATTCCCTTCTCCTCCTGCCCCCAATCCCTCCCAGCATCAGAGTCTTTTCCAATGAGTCAACTCTTTGCATGAGGTGGCCAAAGTATTGGAGTTTCAGCTTTAGCATCATTCCTTCCAAAGAAATCCCAGGGATGATCTCCTTTCGAATGGACTGATTGGATCTCCTTGCAGTCCAAGGGACTCTGAAGAGTCTTCTCCAACACCACAGTTCAAAAGCAGCAATTCTTTGGCGCTCAGCCTTCTTCACAGTCCAACTCTCACATCCATACATGACCACTGGAAAAACCATAGCCTTGACTAGATGGACCTTTGTAGGCAAAGTAATGTCTCTGCTTTTCAATATGCTATTTTTACATCTTGCAGACACTGAATACATGCTAGTTCCCTATGGTGTTGTAATTCCAGAAGATAGTAGGACCAATGAGATAAAGAAAATGAGAAGGAATGTACAATACTTGTAATTTTGCTTTCCTTGGTTTCAGGTACCTGTGGTCAGTTATAGTCTGAAATACTAAATGGAAAAAAAAAAAACCCAGTTCCTAAATTTGAAATTATACACTGTCCTCCAACCAGCCCAGGACATGAATCATTCCTTTGTCCAGGGTATTCACACTATATACATTCTCCCCCCGCCAATATAAGAATAAGCATAGTACAGTTGACCCTTGAACTACATGGGTCAGGCTGGGGGTCAGGATCCTGCCCCTCAGGAGCTGCTTTGTTGAGAGCATATACTTAATTTCCCCAAGTTTGAGTTTCCTCGCTTCTTGGATGGAGATAGTAAAATCTTTCAGGGCTGTTGTGAGCATAGGAGAATGTGCGTGCCATCACCCAGCATAGTTGCCAACACATACAGGGCACGGGGTGAGTGTTGGTTCTCTTCTCTCTCCTTCCAGGGGAAAGTGCATCTACAATTTTTACTATGAGGCTTTCTCCAGCCACTCAGTGAGAATAAGAACTAGCCTGAATTTCACCCTGCAAAACTGATTTTTAAAAAAGAGTGGGCAGATGGAAAAATCCAGGTTCTTTCCTATCCATTAGTTGTTGCTCCGTTCACTGGCCAGCAGCCTACCTGGGTGATACTTGCGGAGTGAAGAAAGGTGGTTGACGCAACCACGGAGATAGTTGACCTCTATGGAGCTGATGGAAGCCTGCAAGGAGGGGAGAATTCAGGAGCAGGTCCGAGAGCAGAGAGCCTGCTTTCCTCTTCTCAATACAGCTTTGTCTTTGGTCTGCCAATTGAAAGGGGGAAGCTGACTTACACTACTTAATATCCAGAAATTTCCAGAAAACCTCCTTGTCTTCACCCTAAAAGCCCTTCAGCCCCCTCCCTACCCTGAAGTTGAAAGATTTCTGTCTAGAAAGGACAGTTATAATCCAGCACAACTTGCCTCTGTTCAGAATGAGATCTGAGCATTTTTCTGACAAAATGCTTTATCTTTTAGGATCTCTACGTCTGATTTCCTTTTGGAGTCCTAATTTTCCTTATTTAGCCTAATAATTTGCAAAATGGTCTGCTTTAGATAATGGTACAGTATAGATATATTTAAGGCATTCATTCTAAAAACATTTTTAAATAATTTTATTTTTCTTTTCATGAATTACTGATGCACTAATCATGACTTCAGTCCACAGTGTTTTTCCTTTTTAAATAAACTCTTTAAGAAGATTTCACACAAATCATCATTCAGTGTTAAGAATTGTAATTCTGTGAATATAAACAGGAGCTACATAAATATGATTTGATCGGTTTTATACAACACTGATGAGAATATATTCAGACGGCATTTGAAAAAGTGTTTTCAAATACACTTCTGTTTAGTGTTGCAGCAGCATTGTGATGTGTCAGTATTATTAACCATAGTTTATGGTGGAGGACACTGAAGCCCAAAGATTTTAAATTTCAAGCAGCCCAGGATCATCGAGCCAATTAGAGTTCTGAACTAGAAATTCTAATTTCCAAGTAGAGTTCTTGCCAGGATGCCACAACTGAGCTAAAGTTTCAATCAGTAAGAGCCTTAGTTTAGACTTGCATACATACTGAATCCTCCATGCTTTACATGACATCAGCTTTCCCACTGAATGAATCTTATGCTCCGTTATAAATGTTCCATTTGTAATCTTTCAACCTCTTGCTTAATTCTCTTAATAAATATGAATACCTAATTAGTCCTTTGGCATGTCCAAATGAGAACTATTTAAACTACTATGACATAAACTCTTAAGGAACAATGCTTACAGTTTTGTTATTTTTTTTCCTAATGGCACGAAGTAGCACTATTAGTTAAAAAAGAACTTAGTGCTGAGGTCTGGTCTTATTTTCCAGGTGGCGCTGCATGCGTGTGGAGTGGCAACAGACATGGTGATCGAACACTGCCTCAAAACACGGGCTTCCTTTGTCACATGCCCTTGCTGTTACGGTTTCATTCAGAACACCTCCAAGCTTAATTTTCCAAAAAGGTGAAATCTTGTGTTCTACCACAAGGTATCAATATGGGTGTTAAATCAATGCACAAAACTCTTTTGATATAAAGTCGCAATGAGATTTCAGGCTCCAGCTCATTTCCTTTTTCCACAATGGCAAGCATTGTTCATAAGCTGCATAAGGAAGAGAGGATCTCCTCCTTGTCTGCCCCATCCATATCTACTGCTGGATCCAGCTCTTGCTGAAGTTTAGAACAGATCTGTCGAGGAGTTAGCAGTCTGGAAGTCAGCACTCCTGTGTGTACTTCTCAGAGAAAATTATCACCCTTGAGAGGCAATAGAGGGCAGTGGTCAAGTGCTTAGGACCTGAAAGTTTTCTGCCTGGTGCTGATATTGGCTCCTTATTCTTTTGTAAATTGTTTCACCTCAGGCAATTCACTTAAACTCTCGTTACCTACATTTCCTCATCTACAAAAGGGAAATTATAACAATATCTACCTCAGGGTTTTTATGAGAATTGAATGATATACATGTAAACCACTTTGAAGTGGCACAAAGTAAGTACTCAATAAACATGAACTGTTGCTAACTACAGCAATAGTTTAAATTCTTCCCGAGAGTGGTGATGATTAACCTGCAAGCTCAACGGCCGTATTTACTGTCCTCCTTACCTCACACAGAAAAGGGAGACATTTTCATTGTCATCACTTTAACTCAACACGCTTGCTGACTCAGTTACATCCGACTCTTTGTGACCCCATGGACCGTAGCCCGCGAGGCTCCACTGTCCATGGAATTTCCCAGGCAAGATTACTGGAGCAGGTTGCCATTTCCTCCTCTAGGGAATTTTCCCCACCCAGGCATCAAACCCATGTCTCGTGCATTGGTAGGTGGGTTCTTAACCACTGAGCCACCTGGAAGGCCCTGCACTCACCCTAGTGGGGGGCCATTCTTGGTGTTTATGACATTTCATTTGATTTATGGTTATTGAGAATCCAGCCGATCATATTAGGCCTGTTAAATATAGGCTAGGTTAAATATGTTCATTTGAGCTGTTCGGTCTACAATCTCACTTAACTGATATTAAAGTCTCAGTTTAGTGTCTGTCAACTTTTCCACTTCTCTGTGGACTTACTGACACTTACCCCCTTTGTCATTAAGGCACCACTCCCAGGCCCCACCCCCTTGCCCTAATCACCCTAGGGCCAGGTACCAGACAACTCGGGACAGCCCCTATAGCTTCAGAATAATAGTAAAACCTACATTTTTAACATGCCTGAATCTGTGTGCACCCATGCAAGGAAGAGAAGAAAGTGATTGTGCTTCTCTAATACTGTAAACAATCTTTGAAAGAAATTCTTTAAAATGAACCACATACAGATAACATGCTTTTGTCATTTTATGAAGGTACTTCAAACTGGCATTGTTTTTACTTCAGGATAGCATTATACCCTTCAGATAAAATACATATTTTTGTTTATGGTTTAATTTCTCCAAGACTATTTCTACTCTTTAATCTTCGGTATTTAAGTAATTCATTTTTCTTTTCTATTTCAGTGAACAATTCAAGAAAACATTATCATACAAGGTAACTTTTTTAAAAATTTATTTTAATTGGAGGCTAATTACTTTACAATATTATGTATTTGCCATACATTCACATGAGTCAGCC
This sequence comes from Ovis canadensis, assembly GCF_042477335.2. Classification (NCBI taxonomy): domain Eukaryota; kingdom Metazoa; phylum Chordata; class Mammalia; order Artiodactyla; family Bovidae; genus Ovis; species Ovis canadensis. The sequence continues at coordinate 35,378,086 of NC_091250.1, read as the reverse complement.
ATAGGTGTACATGTGTTCCCCATCCTGAACCCCCCACCCAGCTCCCTTCCCATCCCATCCCTCAGGGTCATCCCAGTGCACCAGCCCTGAGCGCCCTGTCTCATACATCGAACCTGGACTGGCAATCTATTTCACATACGATAATATATATGTTTCAATGCTATTCTCTCAAATCATCCCACCCTTGCCTTCTTCCACAGAGTCCAAAGTCTGTTCTTTACATCTGTGTCTCTTTTGCTGTCTCGTATAAAGGGTCATAATTACCATTGATCTAAATTCCATATATATATATTAATATACTGTATTGGTGTTTTTCTTTCTGACTTACTTCACTCTGTATAATAGGTTCCAGTTTCATCCACCTCATTATAACTGATTCAAATGTATTCTTTTTAATGGCTGAGTAATACTCCATTGTGTATATGTACCACAGCTTTCTTATCCATTCATCTGCTGATGGACATCTAGGTTGCTTCCATGTCCTGGCTATTGTAAACAGTGCTGCAATGAACATTGGGGTACACGTGTCTTTTTCAATTCTGATTTTCTCAGTGTGTATGCCCAGTAGTGGGATTGCTGGGTCGTACATGCTATCATACATGGGGTCTCAAAGAGTTGGACATGACTGAGCAACTAAACTGAACTGAACACTATCATACAAGGAAACTTTTAAAAGATCTAGATGTTTTGCTCATATACTTTTTATTACTTCTTTATATTTTCTCTCTCAAATTTCTAATGGAGTATATAATCTAGTTACACTTGAATCACTCAGGAGCATCTAACACAGATTTTTTTTTTCTTTTTGGCCAGTCAAGATTAATCTTCAAGTAGCTGACAAGATTTGCAAAAAGTCTGAGAGTTGACCCTACTCGCAAGCTAACAAGTTGGCCTGGCACAATTTTCATGGATGCTAGCAGAAGATAGGAAACCCCTGAGTCAGAGGCAAAGGGCAGTATTGCTCACAGCAGTAGGAGTAGCTGGACTATCATCAGTTTCACAGGGACTCCCTGAGCCCCAGTTCCCACAGGGCAGCACAGAAAGGGCCAGGTGATACCTACATGTACAGTGAATTGCATTACAGGGATGGAAACCTGAGCTAGGAAACCCGAATGTTTTAAGATGTAATCTTTAAGTAAGCATGCCTCCCCTTTTCTGCAGAGGGAGAGAAGGGGAGTTTCCAAGTCTGTATAGTTTCCAAGACTGTTCACTTTGAAAGGATTATCTGAAACAGAGGCAGATTTTTTTCTGTAGAAGGTAGTAAATACTTCAGGCTTTGCTGGGCACTTGCACATCTCCCACATACTCTACATCGGCCTGTCGTTGTTGCTGGTGTACACCTTTTTGAAAGTGTGAAAACCCTTCTTAATTTGCAGGCCATACAAAAACAGTTCATAGACTGAATTTGCCAATGGGCCAGATATAGTTTGCCAGTCCCTGGTCTGGAACAGAGACAGTGTCTCTTCTCATAAGATGTAAAGAAACACAAGAGGCCCACAGAGAACTGTCTCCCAGCAGCAGTCAGAACATTGCATAGTTTTGAGTCACCAGTCTGAGCAAAACAGTTTGCAGCTTTCTGAGCATCACTATGAACTAATTAATTGATCAGTGATGTTGATATGATACAATCTAAGAAATGGTGATTTTGAGAGAAATATACAGATAAGCCCATTAAAAGCTAATAAATTAGTCTGTATTCTTAGTTTGGTTAATTCCACTTCTTGTGCAGACTCACTAAAAATATGCAATCTCAGTCTCATTTTATATACCAGCCCCTGCTTTCTAGGAATTTTACCTTCTTCCCCATCCAACAGAGAAACTGTGAGATAAAGTAACCTAAAAATGCTCATTTCTTCCACCTTGGCCTCTATGTCTCCCTCACCTCTGATTTACAACTCTTAAACACCCACCTCTAGCTCTGTCTCCTGCCCCATGTCCTTCCTTTGCCTCTCCCCCTTCCCCAACTCTCCCACCCCCACCCGTCCAAGTACAGAACTTGAGTGTTCATGCATTCATCCAGAACCAGAATCATTTCATCTTGGCTTACTGGATTTAAAATCTTCATATTCTAGGGAACTACAGGTTTTGTGGGAAACATTAGGACCTCAGGGACTTTATTTTCATAATATTTAAAACACCTCATCTTTTTGCCAAAGGCCTTAAAATAAAAAATGAATTGAAAAACAAACAAAGAACAAACACTAGAGCCTTGCTTGAATCCCTCCTCTAGGAGGCTAGGTGAAAAACCTAGGGTGCCACAGCCTCACTGTCTGGGAAAAGAAATCTAAAATTTCTAGAGTCAGAAGACACAGGGCACCCAGGTACTTCCAGAGAACGTAAAACTCCCTGGTACCCCAGTTCTGTTTATTTCCTCTTCCTCGCACACCCCGAATCTGCTTGGCCACGTCACCCGCCCTTTGAGGATCTTTTAAGTGTGAATGCACTGTGAAGTCTTCAGCCTCTTTCATGCTGTTACAAGATGATATCTCAGTACTTCTTAACCATGGTGGGCAGATGGCAGGCAGAACCGAATGGACTTAGTGCCCTATTATCTTGAGAGTCACTTTGCAAGTATTTTTCTCCACAGTTCAATTTAGCCAGCAAACCCTTACTGAGTACCTCCTATGTGCCTTCCCCTTTCAGAATTTAACTTCTACTGGGAAGAACACATACATAGGTAATTCCAGTAAAATATGGTGAGACTTACCAGGACAAGGAAAACGAACCTCATCTGAGGTTCTGATTGTCACAACATTGTCTTTACTTAAAGTGAATCTTAATTTATAAACGTGGACAAAGGGCAGGCTTTGTGTTGACTTTTCTTCCAATTATAGAGTTATAAGCTTTTCTTCTTCCCTTTGTTTATGCCAGTTTGCAGGACCTTAATAAAAGTTATTCATTTGAATCATTTTATTAGTATCGGGCTTCCCTCATAGCTCAGTTGGTAAAAAAATCTGCCTGCAATGCAGGAGACTCAGGTTCAATTCCTGGGTCGGGAAGATCCCCTGGAAGGAAATGGCAACGCATTCCAGTATTCTTGCCTGGAAAATCCCATGGACAGGGTAGCCTGGTGGGCTACAGTCCATGGGTCACAAGAGTCAGACACGACTTAGCAACTAAACCAACACCCATTACCACTAAATTTTATAGTGAGCATTAAAGTGGTTTTTTTTAATGTGTAAAAGTTGAGACAAAAGTAACCCTTCAAAAAGAAACAGCATCTCACAAAAACTTATTTAATAAGTTAATCAGAATAACCCTTTAGAAAAAACTGAGTCCTCAAATTGAATGTCCAAAAACCCAAGGAGACAAATGATAGATCTGAGTTTAGCGAGTTTGCTAAGCTGCCAGGTAAGATCATTTACACACTTGGAAACCACAGCTGCTCTGAATGAACAGTTGTCATGGGAACACCAGTTATCTTAGCTCCTAATCACTCACCTTTGTGTAGTTGCAGATTTAAGAGTGCAGGGCAGACCCTTCCCCTCTCTGTCCCTTTAAAACCTTGTTCGTCTTCAGTAAGGTAATCTTTCCTAAAATTGTGAAGCAGAAGCAATAATGTCCCTTCCGTTCTTTCCAGTCCCCTTTACAGTCTGATGTAAAGTGCATCTGCGTGCCTGCGTGGGTCACCATGCCTTCCTCCAGGGGACCTATCCTCCTCCAGGGAGCAAACCAACACTCATGTCTTCTGAGTTGGCAGGCGGGTTCTTTACCACAAGTGCCACCTGGGAAGTGCTAAGCACATCTATGTGCATCTAAATAGATGCACTTCCTGCAGCCTTCTGGAGTGAGTGAGAGGAGGGAGTGAGCCAGCCTCCTTTCCTCTGAAGGGACCAACTGAAGGGAAGGTTAGGGCACTGTGCTGGGGACGTGGGAGAGCTCCAGAGGCCACAGCCATGAGCTTCTCGAGTACTTCCTTTCCTTCTTGTAGTGGAGGAAAAGCCACTTGTAGTGGCTTCTTGTAGTGGAGGAAAAGCCACTTAGAGTGTCTTCCTGGAGCCATGTTCCTGAGACTCAAATTTTATTAAAAGGGAAATATAAGTGACTTTTAGGTCTCTGAGTTTAACACATTATAACCACAAATTGTAACCATATTTTGGCTAAAAGCAGCCGGTTAAAGAGCCCCGAGGACCTTCCATGCATCTGTTCTTAAGAACTACATCTGAAGAGCACTCTACCTAAAGGGAGAAAAATTATTGAGTGCTATTTTCTGAAAATGTGCTGCTTTCGAAAGTACTATCTGTGCAACACTTTATTTAATTAAGCGATGTAGAGTTCCAGAAAAATAAGTGAATTTTTTTTTAACTTTAAAGAAGATTTTTTTTAAAGCCACATTCTATTGCTTTTTCTTTCAGGAACACATGATTCTATGCAGATTTGCAGACCAGACAGCTGTCCAGCTGCCACCCCAGCGAAGGCTCATAGGTATGTGTTTTCACAGAGGAGCTGTTGCATAGATTATGTCCACCATGCCTAGGAATGAGTGAACCAATGCTATATGGCAAAGTGGGAAGCCGCTACATGGTCCATTTATCAGTGAGACACTAAAGTTGTTTTTCTCAGAAAAAAATCCATCTTGAAAAGAGCTCTAACTATAAGAATATTTTATCCCATTTTTTGTTAACATTAATACTTCCAAATGTATTTTCAGTGTTCATACATTGAGTAGATTTATGTTAAATATTTTTCTTACTGTTACAAACAAACTGAAGAATCTCTCAAAAGCCATAGAAAAAAATACTAAAGATGGAAATATCAACTATGCATACCAAAATTGATATATTACAAAATGTATAAACAAGGATGATAATGTTTTCTTTCACAGAAAATATATACTCATATAATATTAATCATAGACCAATTTATTTGACATTTGTAATATTAAACATTACCTAACTTGGAAGAAAAATAGTATTTCAAGTTTAAGTAATGAATTTATCCAAGACTTTGCTTTAGAAAGAGAAATCATGTTTAGAAATTTAATAGCAGCTAACAGGAGAAGGCAATGGCACCCCACTCCAGTACTGTTGCCTGGAAAATCCCATGGACGGAGGAGCCTGGTGGGCTGCAGTCCATGGGGTCACGAAGTCGGACCTGACTGAGTGGCTTCACTTTCACTTTTCACTTTCATGCATTGGAGAAGGAAATGGCAACCCACTCCAGTGTTCTTGCCTGGAGAATCCCAGGGACAGGGGAGCCTGGTGGGCTGCCGTCTATGAGATCGCGCAGAGTCAGACACGACTGAAGTGACTTTGCAGCAGCAGCAGCTAATAGCTATTGCACATTTTAGCTGTGAGCTAAATGTCCTCCACCCACTGTCTCAGTAAATTCTTACAAAAATACATGTGGAATATGTGCTGTTATTCACATTTTACAGGTAGGAGAACTGGGGCAAAATCTTGCCCAGGACTGGTGGATGGTGAAGCCACGCTGTAAACCCAAATTATTTGATTCTAGACGTAAGGCTCCATTTTTGCAGTGACCATCAGTGACAGAGTGACATTACTGGAAGGTTAGGTTCCAAGATTAGGGCTTAACATGATTGAATGGAGTCAAAACTAATCTTAAAAATGATTCAAAAGGCCACCCATTGAAGACTGTCATGACGGAGCAGAAAACGGATTGTTGATTCTTTGGCCCAGCACTGGGTGTAGTAATTAGCTTGCATTCAGAGACCACATTGTATGTGAAATAGTTATCTGTAAACTCTGAAGTCCAAGTCAGCGTAGCTGTATCATCATGGTTGGAGAAGCATTTGAGACCTGAGTCTGAAGGGACAAGTGGTTTCCATCTTTGTCTCACACCCTGGGGCGTGAACATAAGGAAGAAGCTTGCAGTCTCCCTCTTTGATTCTTTTTCCTTCTTCCTCCTTTTTCCCATACTCACATTTTGAGTAGCTGAATGCATATTTAAATGCACAGTCAAATATATAAGTATATATAGAGAGAGAATTTGTGCATATATATCAAGTTACATTTGCTACAACTCCACTAGACGCAATGAAAGAATAATCGGTGTGGTGGGTGGGGGTGTACCTGTTGATGTTTTTAGGCATCAAATGAGAAGGGAGTGGCTGGAAGGGAAATTGCTAGAGCTGAGGAGGAGCCTTTGGCAAGATTGCTGGCATGAAGGGAGGGAAAGTCAGGTTCAAAGTCACTGACTCCATCAGTTCTACATCTCTTCTTGGCACAAGCCATACTTCTGTTCTATAAACATTTGAGGAAGCTCCCCAGACCCTAAAAAGTAGACTACCAACAACTGAATTTCAGTTGTGAAGACACTTCTTCAACATGTAAAAACAAGAGACTCTTCCATGTAATGCAAAAGGAAAAGTTACCCTGGCTGGGATCAAAGCCAAGGGTAAATGAGCTGCAGTGTAAACCTAGGGTGGGTACTGAAGGAATGCAGAGCATCCCATTCTGACAGAGAATGTTTCATTTTAAATTGAAGGGTAGGTGGGGAGGAGGGGGGCACATTTACAGATGTCTTAAAGGAGGAACACTGTTTCAAGGAAAAAAAAGAATGACAGCCATGCAGCTGTTGCTGAAGAAGGGGCCATTTAGCCTCAATGGAATTCTAGACATCTCTTTTTCTAATGTTTCCATCACAGTCCATCCTTTATGGCATGGGGCCTTTTGAGGGAAATGTACAAAATATTTTGAATCTTTCGTTGTCAGTTTCTTAGCTACTGATTTTGTTGCAGGAAGGGGGACCCCTTCCAGGGCCCGAAACTGGGCTCTTGTCTAACACTCGGAAATGAATTGTCCGAGGAGACACATGTGCTGACAAAGCAAGAGATTTTATTGGGAAAGGGCACCTGGGTGGAGAGCAGTTGGGTAAGGGAACCCAGGAGAGCTGCTCTGCTGCGTGGCTTGCAATGTCAGGTTTTATGGTGATGGGATTAGTTTCTGGGTTATCTTTGGCCAATCATTCTAATTCAGAGTCTTTCCTGGTGGCGCACCCATCGTCCAGCCAAGATGGATGCTAGCGAGAGGGATTCTGGGAAGTGGATGGACACGCGGTGTCTCCTTTCCACCTTTCCCGTATTCTCCTGGTTGGTGGTGGCTTATTAGTTCCGTATTCCTTACCAGGATCTCCTGTCATAAAACAACTCATGCGAATGGTTACTAAAGGGCCTGGCCAGGGTGGGCGGTTTCAGTCAGTGTGCTTCCCCTAACCATTTCACCTTCCTCTGTTTTTCTGGGCCGATTCATATCTTCCACAGAAGAACTTTTCTATTTCAGTATGCCTTCACTTGTAAGGCTGTTTTAGCTTAGCAAATTCTACTGTCATTCAAACAAATCATTTTAAAATGATGCATAGGCCTTATTTATAATTGTTGAGGAAAAAAATGGAATGAATGAAGTTCTGCATAGTCAATAACCTTTTTTTCCAAGATGATGAAAAGTTTATATATTGAATTTAAAGAAATGTGTAGAAGTAAACCTTGGCTTTGAATGTATTTAACCTCAAATCAGTTTGTTGGTTTTTTTCCCCTTGCTGCTGCTGCTAAGTCGCTTCAGTCGTGTCCAACTCTGTGTGACCCCATAGACAGCAGCCCACCAGGCTCCCCCGTCTCTGGGATTCTCCAGGCAAGAACACTGGGGTGGGTTGCCATTTCCTTCTCCAATGCAGGAAAGTGAAAAGTGAAAGTGAAGTCACTCAATTGTGTCCGACCCTCAGTGACCCCATGGACTGCAGCCTTCCAGGCTTCTCCATCCATGGGATTTTCCAGGCAAGAGTACTGGAGTGGGGTGCCATTGCCTTCTCCGTTTTTGCCCCTAGCTACTTTGAAATAGAATTTTGCGTTTGCCAAAGGACACAAAATAGCTGCTTTACTTGCCAGTCAGGTTTCCTCTTTTGTTTTCCAAGATTAGAAAGAAAATTGACTACCACTGTTTCATAGGGGTGTGGGCACTCCATTAAATTAAGATTACATTACACTCAGCATTACACATCCACCTGAAATAATCAGCACACAACTGAGAATTTTCTCAAATATATTCTATTTCTCATTTCTTCATTATATTCTAAAAACCCCAAGTGGAAAATATAATATGTCTTTGAAGTGTCCCTTTGTCTGGATGTTATTTTGGACATTCTTAAAGAAAGATTTTTTTTCTTTTTTTTAACAATATGGCAGATAATGTCTTTTCATAGAGCATGAAGAGAAAAGGTCTTAACATGGATTTTTACCAAAGTGGGAAATTTGCAGTTTTTTTATTTGAGATTTATTTATAAATACATCTTAAAAGATTAATGTTGTTTAAATTACTAGCAGCAATAAATCTGTGAAATTGTCTTATATTTGTTATTGTCTTCTCTCCATACTAATCAAGAATTAGATTGAAAGAGACCAAACAGGATGTGGGGGCAAACATCATTCTACATAATAGATTTTGTCATTGTGTAGAGCCCCTTAAACAAACTGACTCTGCACTATTAGCTGAAGGGCATCTCATGATACTATTTTCACATATTTCAGGAAAACAGTGCATGTTCCTGGTGGATCTGGATCGAGCAAGAGCTGCAGAAGAACATGGCTTCTCCGTTCAAGTGATATCCATGGAGCCAGAGAGCTGCTCTCCCAAAAATAACATGATCGTGGGAGTCCCCATTTAGAACAAGATATTCACATTTGATGTTTTGCCATCCTTCTCCGTGATAAAAGCCCGGTGGCATTCAGGAGAGTCTAAGCATAACTAGGAAACAGCAGTAGCCATCTCGACCCTATTGTGCTCAGGAAAGAACCCAGCAGGAAAGTCTTAGAGGAGGGCTGCCTGCGAAGCATCACAAATGCTCTTGTAATGTGTGATTAAAGGACTGCTGATTTTCATAGTGAGAATCCTCTGAAGTCTCAGCTGCTGGCAGAGTGATACTCAGGAGAGGAGGTTCCATCACTGGAATAACAATTTCCTTCTCATCTCACAGCTTTTCTGATCTTGCCAGTGCGGTGTTCAGTGCAAAATAGTGTACTCGCACTGTTATAATCATTTAGAGATTCAAATGGAGACCAAAACTTGACTCGGTGGGGTTTTTTTGTTTTTTATATTTTTAGCAATTGTACTTTTTAAATTTTTTTTTTTTTTTTTCAAAAACCCAGGCAGATAGAGTATGCTTGTATTTTTAAGCTGGGGTGAGTTGGACTTCTATATCATTTCATGTACTCCTTTTAAATATACCTCTCATAAATTACCAAATGAGATCATTGCTGGTTCAAACATTTTATATGAAGAGATTATAAAATAATTTTGGTAAATTTCCCACTACAAGAATGTGTAATTAGGACTTTATTCTAACTAATTAGTCAGCACATTGATTTATTAATTCAAGTCAATAAATAATTATTGCAGATCCATTAATTTCAAGATCCTGGCCTAGGTTATTCTAAGGATATAAAGATGAGTTGCAGGAGACACAGTGCCTTGCCTGTAGAAGTAAATCATGATTCAAAAGAAAGGTTCATGAATTAAGTTCTTTATATCGTAATATAATGTGTGGTCCCAGGATTTGTTTTTCAGATACCAATCATTTTTTATTAATTTTTTGAGGGGGTAAAACTTACTGAGTATAACTTGAGGTAGAAGGAACAGAGTACAGAGGCTTATTTAAGTAATTCTCCCCACTCAAATTGTTCTTATTCCACCAGCCAAAGTTTTTAAAACCAGCTGCCATGTCCTTTCTCACATGCTGCTGACTATTTCTTTACATGTCCTGAGTTATTCCACTTGAGATAAAATTTATTTCATTGATTTTGATGTTTTCAACCCCTGTCCCCTATATGACACATATGATGAGAAAGGACTTTAATAAATAACTCTTTCATTGCTGTGGATTAAAACACAGGAATAGTTTATCCTGGGGACAGGGGTTTGAACTCTTGCTTTCTAGGCTAAAATTAAATAAAAGAAGCAACCCTCAGCCCTGAGTATCTTAGTCATTTGCACCTATAAACATACCATGCTCTTTTATCCTAGAATGTCTTTTTTTTAATTGAAGTATAATTACAGATAATAAAATAACATATTTTAAGTATTCAGTTTGAGAATATTTAAGTATTCTTACTTAAGTATGGGGCTTCCCTGGTGGCTTAGAGGTTAAAGCGTCTGCCTGCAATGTGGGAGACCTGGGTTCGATCCCTGGGTCGGGAAGATCCCCTGGAGAAGGAAATGGCAACCCACTCCAGTAGTCTTGCCTGGGCAGAGGAGCCTGGTGGGCACAGTCCACATTGTCGCAAAGAGTCGGACACAACTGAGTGACTTCACTTTCACTTAAGCATGTTTAATACAGTTTGTACAACCACCACCAGAAATAAGATATAATGGATTTCTCTCAGCCCAAAAAATTCTCTCATCTGCTTTTTGTCCAATTTCCCCCACCCCAAAGGCAACCACTCTGACTTCTATCATCCTACATTTGGTTTACCTATGTTTGTCCTTCATGTAAATGCAGTCATTTAGGATACTGTCTTTTGTGTCTGGCTTCTTTTGCTCAACATGGTATTTTATGAGAAATAGCCACTTTGTTATATGTATCAATGGTTTCTTTTTATTCCTAAGTGTTATTTCATTATATAAATGTATCAGAATGTGTTTATGCATTCCCTATTTGTATTTATATGGATTGTTTTCACTTTGAGGATGTTATGAATAAGGTCTATGAATATGCTTCTACAAGCCTTTTTGTAGACATATATTTTCCTTTCTCTTAGATAAATACCCAATAGTAGAATTGCTGGGTTGCTGAGGAAGTGAATGTCAATTGCCAAACAATTTTCCAAAGTGGTTGTACCATTTTAAATATATTCCCACCAGCAATGTATAAAGGCTCTAGTTCTCCACATCCTCACCAACTTTTGATGTTGTCAGTTTTTAAAATTTTTACCACTCTATTGGATGTGAAATGATATCTCATCGTGGTTTTAATTTTCATTTCTCTGATAACTGACATGTGAAGTATCGTTTCTAAAGTGTCTCCTCAAGTCTTTTGCTCATTTTTTAAATCAGGTAATTTGGGGTTTTTTATTATCATGTATTCTGAATTTGAGTCCTTTGTCATGTATTGAGACTATTTTTCCCAGTCTGTGGCTTACTTACTCATTTTCATAGTGAATGTTTCCATTTTTAATAAGCCTAATTTATCTGTTTTCCTTTTATAGTTAATATTTTCTGTGTCCTCTCTAATAAATCTTTACTTATCCTAAGATTATAAAAATTCTTCCTATGTTTTCTTATAGAAACTTTATGGTTCCAGCTTTTTATATTTAGGTCTGTGATTCATCTCAAATCAATATTCACTTATACAGGTAGGCTTTGAGGAACATACAGTTGTTTCAGCGGCATTTGTTTAAAAACTTTTCCTTATTGAATTTACTTGGCACTTCAGTTGAAAATCAGCTGATGTATGCGTCTGTTTCTGAATTCTCTAGTCTGTTCCATTAATCTATTTGATTACTGGAGCTTTATAGTAAGTCTTGACATTAGGTAGCTTGTCTTACAATTTTTTTTTTCCAGATTATTTTGTCTGTTCTAAATCCATTGTTTTTCCATATAAATTTTTAATTGGCTTATCAGTTTTTTTAAAAAACAAAAGGCCTGATGAGATTTTTGGTGTTGCCTGGAATCTTTAGATCAATTTAGGGAAAATGAACATATTAACAATATTGAATCTTACAATCCATGAATATAGCGTGACTTTCCATGCATTTGGGTCTTCTTTAATAACTCTCAGCAGTATTTTATAACTTTTAGTATAGACGCTTTATTTACTATTTGATATCAATAGTTTTTATGCTGTCACCTTGAGGTTTTCCAGCCGGGGTGGCTGAGGCCAGTCCTAGACATGGGTATTAACAATTGCCCTTGGATCATGATTTTTCTGTGTAAATTCTTGCCAAGATTTCGTCTCAGCCAGAGCAAATAAAAGGAGTTGGATGCAGGCAACAGGAAGGCTGTTGCAGTGACAGCAATCCGAGTAAGTGACCTGGTCTCACCCCTACCTCCGTCCATCAAAAGTAATGCTACTCCTCACTAATTTGTCTCCTGCCATGGTGGTAATATTAGAAGCCAGAGCTTAATGTTTATTGACTTTTGAGCCTGGCCCAGAGAAGCAGGGATATAATTATTAATGACTAAACAACCTTATCTTATTTAAGGAGACAAATTTCAGTTCTATTAGAAAACAGTATTTTCAGGCCATGCATGCAAAATAAAATGGATGTGATAATAATTATTTCACCTCCTTCTCAAGAATTTGGCTTCAAGTGCTGCCTACTCCATGGTTCCAGAAAATTGGCATTAATAGAACTTTCATATAGTGACACCTGTTTTCCTGTTGATTTTCACAGTTAGAGATACAGTCCTGTGGAAGTAATGAAATCGTAATAAAACATACATTTTTTTAGGTACAATTAAAAAATAAAACCAGACTCTCAATGCAAAGTAGTTTTTGAATAGATTTTTAAAATTATACCAGAAATACATGTGTGTGGGGGAAAAAACTAAAAGACGTGGATAAACAAAAAGAGGAAACACTTTAAGGCAACTGTTAATCCTGTATCATATTCCTTCCTAGACTTTGTTCTACACACACACACACACACACACACACACTCTAATACTGTATTTTGGAGCAGGAAATGGCAACCCACTCCAGCATTCTTTTCTGGGAAATCCCGTGGACAGAAGAGCTTGGTGGGCTACAGTTCATGGGGTCACAAAAGAATCAGACACAGCTTAGCAACTGAAAAACAACAATACTGTATTTGCGAGGTGCTAAATACCTTAGTCTCTTTTTAAAGTCAGTCCTCATAATGACCCTCAAAGGCAGCCACCATTAGTAATCCCATCTTACAGAACTAAGACCAATGTTTCATAGTAAGAACAGACCTAGGTTTGAATTTAACCAGTAATTGGCAGAGATACTATTCAAATTCAGGCTCTTCAACAATCCTCTTAGGGTTGGCTGAAACAACCTATGGTAACTAAATCCTTGTACCTTTTGAAGTTCTACACAAGAAAGGTGTATTTTTTGCTTATACTACATATCCATCCAAGTTAGCGCTGACTACACTATCATCATGCCTGACCAAGCAGCCTCTACCAGGAACATAGCTAGTCTGGTGACAAAAGAAGAAAAGACACGGCCCACTGTCAGCTGCCTACTAAAGATTCTGCTCAAGTCTCTTATACTTCCCTTCCCTCAGTTTGTTGACTAATGCAAATTACATAGCCCCTCCTGAGTTTAAGGTGGGGAGATACATATATAAACCCTTGGCAGGGGTGGAGGTTGCAGGTAATTTCAAACTATAATGTACCATCAGCAATGTATTTGAAGGAGAAAGAGAAGAGGAAAAGAAGGAAGGAAGAAGTGAGCAAGGAAAAGGCCATTGCATCTTCCAGTTGAGAAAGTATCTGAATCTGGTTGCAGCAAATCCAGGCTACTCTTTGTTGTGGTGTGCGGGCTTCTCATTGCAGTAGCTTCTGTTGCAGAGCTTGGACTCGAGGGCACAAGGGCTTCAGTAGTTGCATGGGCACATGGGCTCAGTACTTGTGGCATTCAGGCTTAGTTGCTCCATGGCCTGTGGTATCTTCCTGGACCAGGGATTAAACCTGTATCCCCTGCATTGACAGGTGGATTCTCAACACTGGACTACCAGGGAAGTCCCTGGACTTTTCATACTTAGTTTCAGAAAGGAATTTTCCAGAAAGAAACACTCAAAGGAGTTGTTTTTATTGTTACCAAAGGTTGGAGAAATTTCTATTAAAAGGAGTTTCAGATTTGCAAATTCTGCCTTCTTTGTTAAAGTGCTTGATCTATATAATGCCAGGTATTCCTCCAGTAAGGTATCAGTTTACATACCTAGGAATGTAGATTATATCCCTGTACCCTTAACTGGGGCTTCCCTTGTGGCTCAGTGGTAAAGAACCCACCTTCCAAGCAGGTTCAATCTCTGGTTTGGAGAAGTTCCCCTAGAGAAGGAAATGGCAACGTGCTCCCATATTCCTGCCTAGGAAGTCCCGTGGACCAAGGAGCTTGGCAGGCCATGGTCCATGGGGTAGCCTGGACCTGTCACAAATAGACACAACTTAGCCACTAAACCGCCTCCACCACCCTTAACCAACATAGGTGTTATCAGAATTTTGTTTTAATCTTGGCCAATTTGATGCTCAAAATCCTATTTTGTTTTGATATTCATTCTTGACATTATTCACATAATTGCGTACTCTTCATATGTTTCCTGGCCATTTAAATTCTGCCTATTCATCAACTTATTCATTTAATCAACACATATGTTGACCTCTTGCGTTAAGACCAAGTATTGTGTACATATTTCTGGCTCATTTTTTATCTAGCACTTTCATCTTTTACATAAAGAGTAGTAAAGGTTTATTCCTTGTATATATTTATATATGTATTTATTTATGAGTTGTTTTATTTTTTTATTTTTATTGGATTATAATTGATTTAACTGTACAACAGACTGGTTCCAAATAGGAAAAGGAGTACATCAAGGCTGAATATTGTCACCCTGCTTATTTAACTTATATGCAGAGTACATCATGAGAAATACTGGGCTGGAAGAAGCACAGGCTGGAATCAAGATTGCTTGATCAATAACCTCAGATATGCAGATAACACCACCCTTATGGTAGAAAGTGAAGATGAGCTAAAGAGCCTCTTGATGAAAGTGAAAGAGGAGAGTGAAAAGGTTGGCTTAAAGCTCAGCATTCAGAAAACAAAGATCATGGCATCCAGTCCCATCACTTCATGGGATATAGATGGGGAAACAGTGCAAGCAGTGTCGACTTTCTTTTGGGGGGCTCCAAAATCACTGCAGATGGTGATTGCAGCCATGAAATTAAAAGACGCTTACTCCTTGGAAGGAAAGTTATGACCAACCTAGATAATACATTCAAAAGCAGAGACATTACTTTGCCAACAAAGGTCCATCTAGTCAAGGCTATGGTTTTTCCAGTGGTCATGTATGGATGTGAGAGTGGGACTGTAAAGAAAGCTGAGTGCTGAAGAATTGATGCTTTTGAACTGCGGTGTTGGAGAAGACTCTTGAGAGTCCCTTGGACTGCAAGGAGATCCAACCAGTCCATCCTAAAGGAGATCAGTCCTGGGTGTTCATTGGAAGGGCTGATGCTAAAGCTGAAACTCCAATACTTTGGCCACCTCATGCGAAGATTGACTGATTGGAAAAGACTCTGATGCTGGGAGGGATTGAGGGCAGGAGAAGGAGGGAAGGACAGAGGATGAGATGGCTGGATGGCATCACCGACTCAATGGACATGAGTTTGAGTGAACTCCGGGAGTTGGTGATAGACAGGGAGGCCTGGCGTGCTGCAATTCATGGGGTCGCAAAGAGTCAGACACGACTGAGTGAGTGAACTGAACTAAACTGAAAGGTTTATTTATGGATTAAGGACTTTTGTTAATTACATTGCAGTTTAAGTTGGCCTTTCCAGAGGAAGATGTTGTGTCTGTTTTTGTTTAGTTGTTATAAAATTTAAAATACACATTTGTTCATATATTGTCACTCTTTTTCTCGTGATTTCTGCTTAGAAAGATTTTTCACACACAGTGATAAAAAAATACCTATATTTTTGATGTTCTAATTCTTTAATCATTTTAGTTTTTACATTTAAACCTTTTACTCAGCAAGAATTTCTTTTGGGGGTGGGGGGTAGTTCGAGGTAGAAATCTAATATTTCTTTTCATGTTCTTAGTTACTTTTTCCCATACTATTATAAAAATCTAAATTTTTCCATTTATTCCAGATGCCTTTAGAATATTAAGTATGTGTTGGGCTTTCTTCATTTTTATTCTTTCCATTTGAATTCTAGTACTAACCAGAATCATACTCGGTTCGACATCTAGCAAGGTAAATTTTATCTTTGGTAATAATTTAAAGGGTTTGTGACCTGAGACAGATAATGTGTGAACCTCTACTGAAACTGTACCCCATGTTTCAAATGGACATGTGTTTTCCTAGTCTTAGACTCTTAATTGGATTCTCTGAAGAATCCATGACCCCAAATAACATTATCACTGATCGAAAGGTAGCAAAAATGTAACAGAACTCAATGTTCTACCTGAAAGAATTAGCCAAATATTAAAATCTTTTTTCAATATTTACAATAAAAGAATCATTGTTTGCTTTTCCAGACTTCTGTTTCATAGCTCTCTTAAGCCAGGTTTTGTCCATTTGTGTGTGTTTGTTTGCTTTTAGATCTAGTTAATCTGACCTAAACAACAACAGTTTATAATTAAGCAAGAAAACAAAACTCAGCAGCAAACAGAGGAGAATATTTACTGGATGACTGAAGTGTCCTGAACATTTCTATAATGTGAGTCAGATACTGTGTTAGCTGCTGTCACTTTCTAGAAGGACGCTTTCTGCCCAAATAATCCACAGTGGCCTCTCCTGGTTGCTCGCTTTCTCCGTGTAATACGTTTGTGTATGTTTATCATGTGTCTCTGTAGAATTTAAGCTCCAAGCAGTCTGTTTTATCCACCATTACACTTTCAGTACTTAATCCAACGTCAGGCACATAGTAAGAACTCAGTAATTGTCCACAGAATGAATAATATATTTTAATACCTTCCACGTGGCATAAAAATACATATAAGATTTTCCTTTACCATCTGTAGACGCATATCCAGGCATCAGGCCTGTGGACTTTTCTTATTGTTTGGGCTTAATGTTGTTTTTATTTTGTTTTGTTTTGTTTTTCTTAAAACTCATTTAGCAAATCCAGTTCTAAAGAAGACTAAGCAGTGACTGTCATTGCCTGTGTCATCTGAATAGTTTTTATGCAGAAGTTACTGGTAAATGATTTTCCCTGCCTAAGGAGGAAAGGAAAAAGTGAATATGCTTAAGCTAAAGTGAGAAGAGAAAGTGTGTTAGTTGCTCAGTCATGTCTGATTCTTTGTGATTTTACTCCTCTGTCCATGGAATTCTCCAGGCAAGAATACTGGACCCAGGTTTCCTGCATTGCAGGCGGATTCTTTACCATCTGAGCCACCAAGGAAGCCCCTCAGAAAGGTTTCCCTGACCCGGAATCAAACCCAGGCCACGGCGGTGAGAGTGCTGAATCCTAACCACTAGACCACCAGGGAGTGAGAAGAGAAGGTTCTCAATAAATGTCTGTGGATGTTGACCATTAAAACCTGTCCCAGCATAGAGCAAGATTCACATGAGCTGATGAGTAAATATATGTTAAATCAGTGTTACTGAATGACCATTAAAAAAATAAAACCACGGACCGTGCAGTCTGTAGGGAGATAGTATTTCTCTGTCACTAGGGCTGCTTCAATGAGAAAAGAGATGCTTACTTTTCACATGTCTGAAGACTGGGCTCAAGTCACAGATCAGTTCTCACTATCTGCCTGCATTTCAGTCAGAAGAGAAGAAGATGCATAGCCTGGGAGTCCCACAGACTATTTTCCTTGTATGATGGCTCCTCCTTTGCATAGAATACAGCTTGCTCAATTATCTGAGAATAATAGATAGCCCAATATAAGTTTGGAAAGCAGCACATACTTTATTGAGAACAGCAAAATCCCAGTAATTAGGGAAAGTAAGCCAACTAGGGGCTTCCCTGGTGACTTAGATGGTAAATAATCCACCTGCAATGCAGTAGACCCAAGTTCAATCCCTGGGTCAGGAAGATCCCCTGGAGAAGGGAATGGCAACCCACTCCAGTATTCTTGCCTGGAAAAATGCGAGGACAGAGGAACCTGGTGGGCTATACTCCATGGGATCACAGAGTCAGACACGACTGAGCGAGTAACTCACACAGAAAAGCTAGCTAGAACTTCTTGGATAGGCAAAGAAATCTAGTATGGGGTAAAAATTTACCATAGATAGTTAAAACCATGGTTTATATACAACCAACTAGGTGTTGACTATATGTAATAGTGACAAGGGTGACTTTTCTATATAACCAAATTTACTTTCACTGCAAATTTTAAATGATCACCTGACTTCTTTGTTTCAAACCTGTCTATTATTTATCCTTCGTAAATCATCCCACAGTTTGCTTTGAATTTAATGAGACTAAAAATACATAAGTACATGCCTGGGTAAATGGTATCTGTCCTTCCCTTATTATCTTTTGAGTTTAGAGCTTCCACAATGTAGGGATGACAATGATACTCCTTGAGTAGATTTTTAACTGGGTACCTGGAGACATGTTTGCTGCTGAATGAGAGCAGTTACTTTGGAAAAGTATGTGCGTGTCTGTATTTAGGGAAGTGAAAGGAGGTCATGAGGAGAAGGAAAACAATGCATATAAATTAGTGCAACTCAATTTTCCCCTCAGTCTCAACATAACCGAGCATCTTCACATTATACCTAGAATTCATGACTAGGAACAGTTGACGTAGCCAAACATGACTTTAAACACCTTTAGTAAATTTAACACCCACATTTCCTGACAGACTAAAAGTCAGTCTGATTTTTGAAGACATCCAAAGCAAGATATTTTAGCTTCTTTCTCAGTAAATCTTTATTATATTTTCCATATCTCAGTTCACAGAAATTCTCTTTTAGCCAAATTTCTTGGTACTACATTTAAAAGGCATCTCAGGTGTTTATGTCAGTGGAAAGGAGCAGCAGCTATGAACTAACTTTGGTTGCTTTAAATTTGAAAATGCCTCTAAAGTATTACTTTTAATGTGTTTATCATTGTTTGTACAGTATTGTTAGAATCATCAGACTAAAGATTCCTAATTTTACCCTTTGAGTCCTAAGTCTTTCATTATTTCTAAGGCTCGCTTCCAAACCTAGCCCAATTTCCACCTTCTCCTTGGCCATAAATTTTGGATTCTTTACAGAAACAATCTGAACAGAATCATTAATGCTAATTACTCTCTAATTACCTACAGCTTTCTTAGTCTTGATGTTTGGCAGAGAGAAGCCCTGCCTTGTTCTCTCTCAAAATAATCTTGACTCTTTCTGCCCTTTCGCTCTTTCCCATCTAAAATTTAACATTGATTTGTCAAGTTTCATGAAAAAGCCTTTATTGGATTTAGTGACTGCGTGCAGAAGAATTAACATCTTAACACGTCCAATCTTATTTCTGAGCATAGTGTGTATGAACAAGGTGCGTGCATGCATGCTGCATCGCTTCAGTCGTGTCCGACTGTTTGCAGCCCCACGGACGCCAGGCTCCTCTGTCCATGGGATTCTCCAGGCAAGAATACTGGAGTGGGCTGCCGTGCCCTCCTCCAGGGGATCTTCCCAACCCAGGGATCAAACCAAGTCTCCTGGTTCTCCTGCATTAGCAGGTGGATTTTTTACCATTAGTGCCACCTCGGTTCAGTTCAGTCACTCGGTCATGTCCGACTCTTTGCAAACTGCAGTGCACCAGGCTTCCCTGTCCATCACCAACTCCCGGAGCCTACTCAAACTCATGTCCATTGCATCAGTGATGCCATCCAACCATCTCATCCTCTCTCATCCCCTTCTCCCGCCTTCAGTCTTTCCCAGCATCAGGGTCTTTTCCAATGAGTCAGTTCTTCAATCAGGTGGCTGAAGTATTGGAGTTTCAGCTTCAGCATCAGTCCTTCCAATGAATATTCAGGACCGATTTCCTTTAGGAATGATTGGTTGGATCTTGCAGTCCAAGGGACTCTCAAGAGTCTTCAAAACCACAGTTCAAAAGCATCAATTCTTTGACACTCAGCTTTCTTTATAGTCCGACTCTCACATCCATACATGACTACTGGAAAAACCATAGCTTTGACTAGATGGACCTTTGTCAGCAAAGTAATGTCTCTGCCTTTTAATATGCTGTCTAGGTTGGTCGTAGTTTTTCTTCCAAGGAGCAGTTCAGTTCAGTTCAGTTCAATTCAGTCACTCAATCATGTCCGACTCTTCATGACCCCGTAAATCACAGCATGCCAGGACTTCCTGTCCATCATCAACTCCCAGAGTTTACTCAAACTCATGTCCATCAAGTTGGTGATGCCATCCAGCCATATCATTCTCTGTTGTCCCCTTCTCCTCCTGTCCCCAATCCCTCCCAGCATCAGAGTCTTTTCCAATGAGTCAACTCCTCAACAGGTGGCCAAAGTATTGAAGTTTCAGCTTTAGCATCATTCCTTCCAAAGAAATCCCAGGGCTGATCTCCTTCAGAATGGACTGGTTGGATCTCCTTGCAGTCCAAGGGACTCTCAAGAGTCTTCTCCAACACCACAGTTCAAAAGCAGCAATTCTTCGGTGCTCAGCTTTCTTCACAGTCCAACTCTCACATCCATACATGACTACTGGAAAAACCATAGCCTTGACTAGACGGACCTCTGTTGGCAAAGTAATGTGTCTGCTTTTTAATATGCTATCTAGGTTGGTCATAACTTTCCTTCCAAGGAGTAAGCGTCTTTTAAATTCATGGCTGCAATCACCATCTGCAGTGATTTTGGAGCCCCAAAAAATGAAGTCTGACACTGTTTCCACTATTTCCCCATCTATATCCGATGAAGTGATGGGACCAGATGCCATGATCTTCATTTTCTGAGTGTTGAGCTTTAATGCAACTTTTTCACTCTCCTCTTTCACTTTCAATAAGAGGCTTTTTAGTTCCTCTGCACTTTCTGCCATAAGGGTGGTGTCATCTGCATATCTGAGGTTATTGATATTTCTCCCGACAATCTTGATTCCAGCTTGTGCTTCTTCCAGCCCAGTGTTTCTCATGATGTACTCTGCGTAGAAGTTAAATAAGCAGGATGACAATATATAGACTTGCCGTACTCCTTTTTCCTATTTGGAACCAGTCTATTGTTCCAAGGAGCAAGTATCTTTTAATGTCATGGCTGTAGTCACCATCTGCAGCAATTTTGGAGCCCCCAAAAAATAAACTCTCTCACAGTTTCCATTGTTTCCCCACCTATTTGCCATGAAGTGATGGGACCTGATGCCGTGAGTTTTTCTGAATGTTGAGTTTTAAGCCAACTTTTTCACTCTCCTCTTTCACTTTCATCAAGAGGCTTTTTAGTTCCTCTTCACTTTCTGCCATAAGGGTGGTGTCATCTGAATATCTGACGTTATTGATATTTCTCCCAGTAATCTTGATTCCAGCTTTTCCTTCTTCCAGCCCAACGTTTCTCGTGATGTACTCTGCATAGAAGTTAAATAAGCAGGGTGACAATACACAGCCTTGACGTACTCCTTTTCCTATTTGGAACCAGTCTGTTGTTCCATGTCCAGTTCTAACTGCTGCTTCCTGACCTGCATATAGGTTTCTCAAGAGGCAGGTCAGGTGGTCTGGTATTCCCATCTCTTGAAGAATTTTCCACAGTTTATTGTGATCCACACAGTCAAAGGCTTTGGCATAGTCAATAAAGCAGAAATAGATATTTTTCTGGAACTCTCTTGCTTTTTTGATGATCCAGCGGATGTTGGCAATTGGATCTCTGGTTCCTCTGCCTTTTCTAAAACCAGCTTGAACATCTGGAAGTTCACAGTTCACATATTGCTGAAGCCTGGCTTGGAGAATGTTGAGCATTACTTTACTAGCATGTGAGATGAGTGCAACTGTGCGGTAGTTTGAGCATTCTTTGGCATTGCCTTTCTTTGGGATTGGAATGAAAACTGACCTTTTCCAGTCCTGTGGCCACTGCTGAGTTTTCCAGATTTGCTGGCATATTGAGTGCAGCACTTTCACAGCATCATCTTTCAGGATTTGAAACAGCTCAACTGGAATGCCATCACCTCCACTAGCTTTGTTCATAGTGATGCTTCCTAAGGCCCACTTGACTTCACATTCCAGGATGTCTGGCTCTAAGTGAGTAATCACACCATCGTGATTATCCGGGTCATGAAGATCTTTTTTGTATAGTTCTTCTGTGTATTCCTGCCACCTCTTCTTAATATCTTCTGCTTCTGTTAGGTCCATACCATTTCTGTCCTTTATCGAGCCCATCTTTGCATGAAATGTTCCCTTGGTGTCTCGAATTTTCTTGAAGAGATCTCTAGTCTTTCCCGTTCTGTTCTTTTCCTCTATTTCTTTGCATTGATTGCTGAGGAAGGCTTTCTTATCTCTTCTTGCTATTCTTTGGAACTCTGCATTCAGATTCTTATATCTTTCCTTTTCTCCTTTGCTTTTTGCTTCTTTTCTTTTCACAGCTATTTGTAAGGCCTCCCCAGACAGCCATTTTGCTTTTTTGCATTTCTTTTCCATGGGGATGGTCTTGATCCCTGTCTCCTGTACAATGTCACGAACCTCCGTCCATAGTTCCCTTCAATTCCACCTTGATCTTGTATAGATTGCTGATTTAGTAAATGCCTTTCCTGTATCCACTGAGGTGATCATCTAGTTTTCCTCCTTTTACTATTTTTTTTAATTCTTATTCATTTTGATTGCACCAGGTCTCAGTTGCAGCACTTGGAATCTTTGCTTGCGGCACCCAGGATCTTTCAGTCGAGACATATGAACTCTTAGTTGTGGCACGTGGGATCTAATTCCCTGACCAGGGGTCAAACCTGGGCCCCCTGCATTGAGAGTGCAGAGTCTTAGCCAGGGGGCCACAAAGAAAGTCCCTTTTACTATTTTAATGAGGCTAATTCCATTAATGTATTTTCTAATGTTGAACTGTCCTTATACTCTTGGAAAAAAACTTAAATTGCTCAAAATGAGTTTTTTTCCCCCAGTTACTAATGTTTTATTTTTAATTTATCACCTTTGTTCATAAGTCTTATCATGTGATAATCATCTTCTGATGTTATCCTGATCCGATTTAGGTATCAAGATAAAGGCTACTCTAGCACCATTAACTGATATGGAAAAATACAGTTTCTGTTCTCTAGAACTGTTTTTATAAGCTAGAGATTGTCTTTTTCAAATGCTTGGTTCGCTGGCCTCTAAAACCATGTAGTATATCAGGGGACAGGTTAATAGGAATTAGATTTTAAACTGCTTACTAATGTTTTTGGTGATTATTGGCATATTTAGATTTTTCCATTTCTTCTTAAATCTCTTTCCTAAGGTGTATTTTTCTAAGACATTGTCTGGGTTGACTTTCTTATTTGTTTATCTACGCTGGTGATGAAAACTTAAGGAAAAAAAAAAAACTTAGGCTCCTAACTGACTTTGAAAAACACCTTGTATTATTTTTTTGACCCTCTAGCAATTTGTATTCTAACCTAATAGTAATGCTGTCTGGACCATGTTTTCTAAATTTATTGCCTCATACAACTAAATCACCTAACCCTCCTAGAGCCATGATAAATTAGAACTATCTCTTTTTCTTGATCTACTTGGGAATTTTATCCTAATATATCAGGTTAGTCTGACAGTGTTTATTCTTCATGAGGACTTGCTGGCAGCTATCAGCAAGATGCTTGAAAGTTTTTCTTTCAATGATGTTTAAATGTACAGACATTTATTGTATAGAATTTATACTCACATTGCTAAAGTTTTTGGAGGATTTTACTGTGAATGTCATAAAAAGTGCTTTTCAAGAACAAATTTCAGGAACAGTAATAGAAAATAGAGAATAGAATGGAACCCTGAACAGACTCCTAAAAAGAGGCATGTTGTCCTTAGCAAGACATGGTAGGAAACAGGTGTAGACAAATGTGCATTAAATCCTATCTCTCCAGTCAGAAGTTAAAGTGCTCAGCAGTAAAGAATCTGCCTGCAATACAGGAGACCCAAGTTCAATTCCTGGGTCAGGAAGATCCCCTGGAGGAGTAAATGGCAACCTGCTCCAGTAATCTTTCCAGGAAAACCCCATGACAGAGGAGCCTGGAGAGCTACAGTCCATAGGGCTGCAAAGAATCGAGCATGACTGAGCGACTAAGCACATGACTTTATGTCACTGACAGCAAGCACCAACAGATGGCTCTCGTGATACTCCAAAACATTTGAAAGGATACCAGTTGCCATCAGATGCAAATAAAAAAGATTCTTATCAAATACAACAGGAGAGCAAGATCATCCCTGTGATTTCTTATCCCATCCTAGGCATTCCAGAGGAAAGGAAATAGAGTAGCTTCTACCCTTATTGTGGGTTTGTATGGCCTTCATAGTGTGTGTGTGTGTGTGTGTGTGTGTGTGTGTTCAGTATCCCAGTTTCTAACTAGTGCAATCCATTCAATCTTTTTGAAATAATTAAGTCATAGATTGCCAGACTGAAGCCCAAAGGCCAAACCTAGCCCACAGCCTATTTTTACAAATAAAATTTTGTTGGAAAACAGTCATGCTCATTTGTTTATATATTTTCTATAGCAATTTTTGTGCTACAAATGCAGAGCAGTTTGGATAGAGGCTGGCCCCCAAAGGTGGAAAATATGTAACCTCCTACTTTTTAAAGAATATGCTTGCCAATCCCGGAGTTTGATTATTAGGTTTCAAAAAAGCTGGAAAATCAGTTAATCTAGGCAAGTGACTTTAAACTGGGGTTCATAAGTATGTATCTAGAATCTGTCATTCCAAGAAATGATTTATATTTTTTATTTTATGTGTGCATTTTACTGGTAAAAGAGTCCTGTGTCTTTATCAGATTTTCCAAGAGGTCTTGTGATCCAATATGTGTTAAGGACTACTATTTTAAGTGAATATTGTTTATTTGTTCTTTTGAATGCTTATGCTACTGCTGCTAAGTCGCTTCAGTCGTGTCTGACTCTATGCGACCCCACAGATGGCAGCCC
This sequence comes from Ovis canadensis, assembly GCF_042477335.2. Classification (NCBI taxonomy): domain Eukaryota; kingdom Metazoa; phylum Chordata; class Mammalia; order Artiodactyla; family Bovidae; genus Ovis; species Ovis canadensis. The sequence goes on along the minus strand of NC_091250.1, from coordinate 35,353,425 downwards.
ACCAGGCTCCCCCATCCCTGGGATTCTCCAGGCAAGAACACTGGAGTGGGTTGCCATTTCCTTCTCCAATGCATGAAAGTGAAAAGTGAAGGTGAAGTCACTCAGTCATGCCCGACTCTAGCAACCCCATGGACTGCAGCCCACCAGGCTCCTCCATCCATGGGATTTTCCAGGCAAGAGTACTGGAGTGGGGTGCCATTGCCTTCTCCGTTGAATGCTTATAGAATGGTCCAAAAGAAATGGCAGTTCACAGAACTGACTCAACACAATGAAATGTCACGCTAGACGTGTTAGGATGGCTATTATCCAAAAAAAAGAAAAAGCTTAAGTATTGGCAAGTGTGGAGAAATTGGAACCATTGTACAGCATTGGTGGCCTGTACAGTTTCCTCAAAAAATTACAGTAGAACTACCACATGATCAAGAAATCCCACTTCTGGGTGTAGGCAGAAATGAAATCAGTAGCTCAAAGAGATAGCTGCACTCCCATGTTCATTGCAGTGTTTATTTACAATAGCCAAACTATTGGATTGGAAGAAACTTAAATGTCCATCAATAGATGAATGGATAAAGAAAATGTGATATTGATATTATTCAGCCTTAAAAAAGAAGGGAAGTCTGTGATCTGTGACTACATGGATGAACCCGAATGGCGATAGGGCCAGTCACACAAGGACAAATGCTGACTGTGACAGATATACATGCTATCTAAACCAGTCAAACTCACAGAAACAGAGAACAAGGTCATGGTTGCTAGGGGCTGGGAAGGAGGGAAAATGAGGGCTGCTGGTCCTGGGTACAAAGTTTCTGTTACGCAAGACGAATAAGGTCTAAAAACCTGATGAATAATATTGTGCCTATGGTTAACAATGCTGCATGGTGCACTTAACATTTTGCTAAAAGGGTAGATCTCACATTAGTTCTTCCCACAATAATAATAAATGAAAAACTGACCCAAAGGTTTTTTTGAAAGGATGCGGAAGTTAGTAAATACTGTTGTGTAAGGGAATTTTGTGTGTGAGAGAAACAATTTCCTAACACTCCAGAGTTACGTCTAAGTCATTTATTTCTATTGATTTTGTGCCGTATATTGTTCATAATGTCTTATTTTCACAACGTTGCCTGATGGGTTTTAATACCTCATTTTACAGAAGAGTGAACTAAGGCTCACTTAGGATACAAAATTTATTCTCAACAATAGCGAGCAATAGTAAGATTTGAAATAGCATATGATTCCTCGGACTGTGAACCACACACCCTCCTCACCAAAGATTCTTACATTATCATATGTTCTCAATGACATGTTGCTAAGGAGTTTAATGCTAGTTTTAAAACTGAGAAAAATCTTCCCTTGTGGCTCCACTAGGCATCGCAAGGCTTGAGGTCCATCCCCATGAGGACAGGCACACAACTCTTCCCTCTGAACTCAGATCACTTCTAGAGAGTGGAGTAGAGGGTTCTCTTCAAAGAACTCACTGACTGGAAAGTGAGTCTGGAGAAAATTCTCTCACCAGTGCCTTCCTCAGAGTTTTTCCTCTCCTCCCCTCCTTGGCTTTGATAAATAGCTCTGCATCAGCAATGAATTCAGGCTTTCAAAAGAGAAAGAAAGAGGTTTATTTTCAAGTTGTATCTGTTTTAGGCGCTGAACAAACCCTTATGCCAAACAGAAAAAAGAATACAAACATGGTCGTTTGTGTGTGTATGTGGAGTTGGAGGGTAATACGTGGGTTTGGGTTGTTGTTCAATCACTCAGTCGTATCCAACTCGTTGCAACCCCATGGACTGCAGCACACCTGGCTTCCCTGTCCTTTACCAATGCCTGAAGCTTGCTCAAACTCATGTCCATTGAGTCAGTGATACCATCCAACCATCTCACCCTCTGTCGTCCCCTTCTCCTCCTGCCCTCAATCTTTCCCAGCACCAGGGTCTTTCCTAAGTGAGTCAGCTCTTCACATCAGGTGGCTAAAGTATCGGAGCTTTGGCTTCAGCATCAGTCCTTCTAATGAATATTCAGGATTGATTTCCTTTAGGATTAATTGGTTTGATCTTGCAGTCCAAGGGACTCTCAAGAATCCAACACCACAGTTCAAAAGCATCAATTCTTTGGCACTCAGCCTACTTTATGGTCCAACTCTCACACTCATACATGACTACTGGAAAAACCATACCTTTGACTAGACAGACTTTTGTCAACAAAGTAATGTCTCTGCTTTTTAATATGCTGTCATATTTAATATGCTGTCATATCCAGGTTTTCATAGCTTTTCTTCCAAGGAGCAAGCATCTTTTAATTTTGTGGCTGCAGTTACCATCTGCAGTGATTTTGGAGCCTAAGAAAATTAAATCTGTCACTGTTTCCCTTGTTTCCCCACCTATTTGCCATGAAATGATGGGACCTGATGCCATGACCTTAGTTTTTTGAATGTTGAATTGTAAGCCACCTTTTTCACTCTCTTTCACCTTCGTCAAGAGGCTCTTTAATTCCTCTTTGCTTTCTGCCATATGGGTGGTGTCATCTGCATATCTGAGGTTATTGATATTTCTCCTGGCAATCTTGATTCCAGCTTGTGCTTCATCCAGTCCAGCATTTCTCATGATATACTCTGCATATAAGTTAATAAGCAGGGTGACAATATACAGCCTTGACATACTCCTTTCCTGATTTGGAACCAGTCCATTGTTCCATGTCTGGTCCTAACAGTTGCTTCTTGACCTGCATACAGATTTCCCAGGAGGCAGGTCAGGTGGTCTGCTATTCCCATCTCTTTAAGAGTTTTCCGCAGTTTGTTGTGATCTGCACAATCAAAGGCTTTAGCGTAGTCAATGAAGCAGAAATAGATATTTTTCTTGAATTCTCTTGCTTTTGCTATGATCCAACAGATGCTGGCAATTTATCTCTGGTTCCTCTGCCCTTTCTAAATTCAGCGTATACATCTGGAAGTTCTCGGTTCATGTACTATTGAAGCCTGGCTTAGAGAATGTTGAGCATTACTTTGCTAGCATGTGAGATGAATGAAATTGTGGTAGTTTTAACATTCTTTGGCATTGCCCTTCTTTGGGATTGGAATGAAAACTGACCTTTTCCAGTCCTGTGGCCACTGCTGAGTTTTCCAGATTTGCTGGCATATTGAGTGCAGCACTTTCACAGCATCATCTTTTAGGATATGAAATAGCTCAGCTGAAATTCCATCACCTCCACTCACTTTGTTCACAGTGATGCTTCCTAAGGCCCACTTGACTTCACATTCCAGGATGTTTGGCTGTAGATGAGAGCCATCGTGGTAATCTAGGTAACGAAGATCTTTTTTGTATAGTTCTTCTGTGTATTCTTGCCACCTCTTCTTAATATCTTCTGCTTCAGTTAGGTCCATACCATTTCTGTCCTTTATTGAGCCCATCTTTGCACTAAATGTTCCCTTGGTATCTCTAATTTTCTTAAGAAGATCTCTAGTCTTTCCCATTTGTTGTTTTTCCTCTATTTCTTTGCATTGTTCACTGAGGAAGGTGTTCTTATCTCTCTTTGCTATTCTTTGGAACTCAGCATTCAGATGGATATATCTTTCCTTTTCTCTTTTGCCTTTCGCTTCTCTTTTCTCAGCTATTTGTAAGGCCTCCTCAGTCAACTGTTTTGCCTTTTTATATTTCTTTTCCTTGGGGATGGTTTTGATCACCACCTCCTGTATAATGTCATGAACCTCCATCCATAGTTCTTCAGGCACTCTATCTATCAGATCTAAACCCTTGAATCTACTTGTAGTAAAGAGAACCTATTGAATCTATTTGGGTAAAGAGAACCAAATCATAAACTAATTCCTAAATACATTATCATGTGATAGTCTTATTGGCAGTGAGAAGCCATTGAGTTCTCGGAATGGAGTGAAGGATGGAAGTATTTGTTTTAAAAAATGGGAAATATATTTGCTGCAAACAGAATCTAGCCTAAAACTTTTCACAATGTAATTATTTCACAATGAAATAATTGTGAAAAAAAGTCTGCTAAGGTTACTTGAAAATAATGTAAATATACATATGGCCAAAATCTACCTTAAATTTTAAACTTGCAAATAAAATGGAATTGAATGGACTTTCCTATTGTCCACCCTCTGCCTTTTACCTTTGGTGGCTTTTACGCATGAGAAAAAGAATTTGGAAAATTTGCCTTTAAAACTAGTAACTAGCATCTTTCTTTTTGATACTAGTGTTCCCGTGCTCTTTTGCAAGTGTTTTCTTGGGAAAGGTATTCTTGCTTTCCGGATGTATGGATCATTTTATATGGTGCGCAATCTATCAAATTCTGGATCAAATTGCCTTTGGTTTTTTATATGCTGCACTCCAAGAACGTCAGGTCCTGACAATGACATTTCTGCTTCCTGCAGTGGGTGCCATCCCTTCTGGGTAACCTTTTGTGAAGTCACATGAGTGGCAGCTAGCCTAACTCTGGTTGTCCTCCTCTAGGCAATGACATTTGAGCTGCTGTCGTTTCATCTTGCAGCCTATCAAAGCCAATTTTTCCTCCAGGTTTTCAGCAACATTAACGATGATTACTCTTTTCCTTGTTGAATTTATAAAATGTGTCTTGGCATTTTCAATTACCCAGGCATTCAAGGAAACAAGCTTTTGTGTGAGTGTTGACTCAGGCCCACACCCACGCAAGTGACGGAGGTTCTGTAACCACGCGGCCAACTCCCCATAATAAGAGGGAATGTACGCATAAGCTGAATTATGATTTAATCCTATTATTTTAATCACCAAAATAAAATTCTGGATTATCCTTCCTAAATTAAAGGAGCAGTTTACAGTTAATCCAAAATATTTTTTTGCATTAGATTTGGCTCTTTGATTACAATTTACTACTAATAATATAATAACTAATGTGAAGAGGAGGCAGAACAAAAACATGTAATTCTTGCAGGTACAGTTTAGTGAAAACAGAAAATAAAAAGTTGTTTGAAACCAAAAACAGAATTTAGATTTGAAGACAGTCCTGGATTCACAAAGTAAATTGTCTATGCATGAAGCATGCCGCAGAGTTGTAAACACCCACTATAAACTGTCTTCTTAAAGAGTCTGGGGGTTTTCCTTATTTCCTCCACACTAACCACCTCCTTGGATATGAAAGTTGGACTATTAAAAAAGCTAAGCACTGAAGAATTGATGCTTTTGAACTGTGGTGTTTGAGAAGACTCTTGAGAGTCCCTTGGACAGCAAGGAGATCCAACAAGTCCATCCTAAAGAAAATCAGTCCTGAATATTCATTGGAAGGGCTGATGCTGAAGCTGAAACTCCAGTACTTTGGCCACCTGATGAGAAGAACTGACTCACTGGAAAAGACCCTGATGCTAGGAAAGATTGAGGGCAGGAGGAGAAGGGGATGACAGACGATGAGATGGTTGGATGGCATCACCAACTCTATGGACATGAGTTTTGAGTAAGCTCCAGGAGTTAGTGATGAACAAGAAAGCCTGGAGTGCTGCAGTCTGCTGCTAAGTCGCTTCAGTCGTGTCCAACTCTGTGCAACCCCATAGACGGCAGCCCACCAGGCTCCGCTGTCCCTGGGATTCTCCAGGCAATCAGTCTATGGGGTCGCAAAGAGTCGGGCACAACTGAGCAACTGAACTGAACCGTCTTCTCACATGCCTTCCTTATTCCCTTCCCCCAGCCTTCACCTGCTTGTGACCCCTGCAGTAAAACCTCTTCATTTGAACCACCTGCTGGAACCCTGATTGGTACAAAAGACTACAATGAGTAGACATGGACTGCTCCAAATGGTATCTTTTTCTTTTTTAATGGCCATATTGGAATGTAGATGTTGATGGGGGAAAAAAACTTGTAATAGAGTCTAACTTAAAAATGAAACAATTAAAGTTTGACTATTCATTGCTGTTTTGTTAACATTTATCCTTATGGCCTCCTAGAATTACCTAACTTCCTGGAGTTAGGTCAAATTGTTTTATAATTTAGTGGCACAGAAACAGGGATTCTTTCATTAATTTCATTTTTGGTAAATTCTAAGTCTGGCATTATTTAAAGGAAAATAGAGTCATATGATCAGAGCAAGTATAAATTGTCTGTATATCTCAACATTCATTGGTCATTAAGTCAAACAGTTAAGCAAATATCAAACTGTTGGACATTAAAGTAGGTAAGGCTTTAAAGTTCTTCAAAGATCAAATCAAAGTCAGTAATGGAATTCAAAATGAATAATTCATTTATTTGCATAAGCATCCAAATTTTAACTCTCAATATTTCAAATCAAATATTATTTTTTAAAGTTGTGCAGGTGTCTGTGGTTAGTGTATGAATTAGCAATGTTAATTTGCTAAAATCTCACCCATACTAGCATTCTGTAACTACAACTGGTGTGTGTTTTCTTCTCATTAACATTTATGTTTCGATTTAAGATACACACACACACTTTGGAGAAGCTAAAGATTTTTTCATATAGAAGTCTTTCAAGAGTGTAAATCTGAGTTCATCCCAAATAGAATTAGAACAATCCCCCAGAAATGTCTCTTGTTTGCATTTGGTCTGAAACATTGTTCTTCTAAACTGTCCAGTTGTCAGAATTGCCTGCGGAGCATTTGTAAAACACAGATTACTGGCCTCAATCTCAGTTCTCCTGTAGAGGCTGGAGCAAGGTGGGACTATATCTGTTACATTCATCACTGTGTATCCAGGATGGAATGCATTACATACATTATGGCCTACCATAATCATCTGATGAACGAATAAATCAGAAAGTCCGAAGGTTGAATCCAGGAACCTGTATTTTTATAAGGGCTCCAGCTGAATCTGATGACCAATAACTTCTCGAATCACTGATTTTCATTTGGAATTTTAGACCTGGAGGAGACTTTAGCCATTTTTCAATTCAGCCCACTTGCTTTGTAAGTAAAAGAACATGAAGTCTTAGCCATTAAATAACTTATGTGTAATCATATTTTCATATTTAGCAATCTATTTTAGGACACATGATGAGAAACAAGGAGAAAGGGAGACTAAAAGATACAGTTTTTCTGTGTGTGTGGTGTGTTAAAATGCCAACATGGCTAAAGATTTTTTAAAATTATAGTTGATTTACTATATTATATTAATTTTAGGTGTACAGTATAATGATTTAGTGTTTTAGTGATTATACTCCATTAAAAGTTATTACAATAGCTATAATTGCTTGTCCTATTCAATATAGCCTTGTTGCTTGTCTATTTTGTACAGAGCAGCTTGTATCTTTTAATTCTATTTCCCTAAATTACTCCTCTCCCCAGTGGTAACTGCTGGTTTGTCTTCCACGTCTGTGAGTCCATGCACATCCCATATACATTCGTTTGTAGTATTTTTTTGATTCTACGTATTAGTGGTATCATACAGTATTTGTCTTCTTCTAACTTCCCGCACTAAGCATATCAGAGTCCCTCTATGTTGCTGCAAATGGCAGAGTTTCATTCTTTTTAGCGACTGAGCGATATTCCACTGTATATCTGTATCTACCACATCGTCTTTATCAGTTCATCTGTTGGTGGGCAATTAATTGGTTTGCTTCCGTAGCTTGGCTATTGTAAACCATGCTGCTGTGAACACTGGGGTACATGTATCTTTTTGAATTAGTGTTTTCATTTTTTTCTGCATACGTACTCAGAAGTGGAAGTGTGGGTCCTAAGGTAGTTCGATTTGGGGTTTTTGAAGGAAACTCCCTACTGTTTTTCCATGGTGGATACACCAATTTATATGCCCACCCACCAACAGAGTACAATAGTTCCTTTTCCTCCATATCCTCTTCAACATTTGTTATTTGTGGTTTTGGGGGTTTTTTGTTAATAGCTCACTCTGATTGGTATGAGGTGGTACCTCATTGTAGTTTTGATGTTTATTTCTCTAATAATTATTGGTGTTGAGCATCTTTTCATGTGCCTGTTCAGTTTAGTTCAGTCGCTCAGTCGTGTCCGACTCTTTGCGACCCCATGAATCGCAGCACGCCAGGCCTCCCTGTCCATCACCAACTCCCAGAGTTCATCAGAGTCTTTTCCAATGAGTCAACTCTTCACATGAGGTGTCCAAAGTACTGGAGTTTCAGCTTTAGCATCATTCCTTCCAAAGAAATCCCAGGGCTGATCTCCTTCAGAATGGACTGGTTGGATCACCTTGCAGTCCAAGGGACTCTCAAGAGTCTTCTCCAACAACACAGTTCAAAAGCATCTATCTGTAAGTCTTCTTTGGAAAAAATATCTACTTAGGTCTTCTGCCTATTTTTTGATTGAGTTTATATATATATATATTGAGTTGCATGAGCTATTTATATATTTTGGATTGAAAGATATAGTTTTTACCTTAAATACAAGCCATTTTACAACTTGGCCTTAAGGACTGTAAGAGGTCAATGGAAAGACAGCTTGAAGCCAGACTCATCACAGTACCCACCTAGCTGAGACTCTTGGTCAGGACACTAGTTCAGGGATAACTGAGGAGACTGCTCTCCTCTGCTCCCTTTTCTCCCACAGATTTGCATCCAATTATGCCAAATACTTGAAGAAAATGTTTTGCTTTTGCTTAAAGTATCTATGGTAGCGCTAGTGGTAAAGAACCCACCTACCAATGCAGGAGAGCTAGGAGACATGAGTTCAAGCACTGGGTTGAGATGATCCTCTGGAGACGGGAACGGCTGCCCACTCCAGTACTCTTGCCTGGAGAATCTCACGGACAGAGGGGCCTGGCAGGCTACAGTCCATGGCGTCTCAAAGAGTCAGGCATGACTGAAGTGACTTACACACACACAAATTATCTATAATGGCTTTCTCTTCCAATAAGAATTCCTCAGACAACTCTCGTGTTCTCTGTGCAGCATAAATTAAGCAAATAGTAGAGAAGTTATTTTTTCTTGCAAAAAGCCTGTCAGTTCAGTTCAGTTGTTCAGTCATGTCTGACTCTTTGCGACCCCATGGACTGCAGCACACCAGGCTTCCCTGTCCATCACCAATTCCAGGAGCTTACTCTAACTCATGTCCATAGAGTCAGTGATGCCATCCAACCATCTCATCATCTGTCATCCCCTCCTCCTCCTGCCTTCAATCTTTCCCAGCATCAGGGTCTTTTCCAATGAGTCAGTTCTTTGCATCAGGTAGCCAAAGTATTGAAGTTTCAGCTTTAGCATCAGCATGAACAGTATGAAAAGGCAAAAAAAGCCTGTCATTAATGCAAAATTCATTTGCTAACACAATATTTTATGCAAATACACCAAAAAATGTTTAATATCTAACTTCTTACTTGTGCCTGCATATTAACATGCTTAGAAAATATTTGTGGCTAGATAGTCGTCAGAAAGTAAACATTCAGTCACCTAGCAGTTATTCACAAAATTATTTCACTATGTTTAAATGGAATTTATTGCTGACCACAGTAATTCTTATCTCTCTTAAAAGGAGCTATGCAGCTAATATCGTCAAGAATATTCAACAGTCCAAAATAAAGGGGCTGGCATAATTTTTTAAAGTACTAGTAAAATAAAATTTAGCGTTTGCTAGAAAATGATCCCGGAGAAGGCAATGGCACCCCACTCCAGTACTCTTGCCTAGAAAATCCCATGGACGGAGGAGCCTGGTGGGCTGCAGTTCATGGGGTCGCGAAGAGTCGGACACGACTGAGCGGCTTCACTTTCACTTTTCACTTTCATGCATTGGAGAAGGAAATGGCAACCAACTCCAGTGTTCTTGCCTGGAGAATCCCAGGGATGGGGGAGCCTGGTGGGCTGCCGTCTATGGGGTCGCACAGAGTCGGACACGACTGAAGCGACTTAGCAGCAGCAGCAGCAGAAAATGATCCACATTCTCTTTTAAAAGTGTGTGTGTGCGTGCTAAGTCGCTTCAGTCATGTTTGACTCTTTGCAACCCTATGGACTGTGACCCACTAGGCTCTCCTGTCCACGGGATTCTCCAGGCAAGAATACTGGAGTGGGTTGCCATTTCCTTCTCCAGGATATCTTCCCGACCCAAGGATCAAACCCGTGTCTCCTGCACTGAGGGCAGATTCTTTACCATCTGAGCCACAGGAAAGCCAGCTATGTGCTGGTTGTATGCAAAGCACTATGCATGGAGTACTTCATTTATCTAAAAATGTAAGATGCTCAGGCAAGTATCATGTGTGGATAGTTTTGTACATACACATATAAACATGTATGTGACCATGTATATGGCATACCCATATAATGATACATTACATAGTGCTTACAGTATATTTACTTAAATACATAACATACAAAGTTTCTGGGCAGATATTAAAACCCAGTCAATCATTTTTATTGTGGTCGTCACTGGTGGTCTGCCCAATAGCCATTGCCTTTCTGTCTTGCCAACAGAACACTGATTTTGTTGAGGCAGCCATGTGCCAACCCAGGGGAGGAGTTACAATGGACCTAAATCCGTCATGGGTCTCATCCTCTGCTGCCCACGGTGGGCCTAGGGATAGGAGCCAGTTCTTGTTTGGGAATGAGAGATGAGAGGAAGTCTGCTTCAGGCTTCTGGGAGGACGTCCCTCCTCAGAAAATGAGGGTGTGCATGAGAAGAAAGCTCTTTTTGCTTCTACTCCATTGCCTCCTGCATAGCAGTCTTTCAGTTGAGAACGCGCTGCCTAGAGCTGTATTAGCCTCCTTGTGACAACAGGACGTGGCGTTTCTGGTACACCGTGACTCAAGCGTGGCTTCTTGATTAGGTCGCAAACTACAGAACCAAACCCAATACCACCCACCACTGAGTTTCATGTAAATCAATAGCAGCCACCATTGTTAGGGGTTCCTGTTGCTTTCTGAGAAGGCGTTCATGACTGATATAGTTAGTTCTGGGGAGTAGGACCAAAGGGGCAGGAAAGGAGAACAGTGTCTTATTTTAATTGTGTATTGTATTGTGCTGCTTTAATAACTTATTTTATCATGTATGGACAATACTTTCAAAACTACAGCGCAACTCATCTAATCTTTTTAAAATTGCATTTCTGAATATCTGCTGTATTAATTTGGAGAAAACTGAGAGCCATAATGTTTTAAATAGTATCCTAACTCATTAGCTCACAACTTATATCTAGGCATTCTTTCACCAATATACATATAAGCCATCCCTTGGAGTATTTGAGCAGTTAGCTAATTTTGAATTTTAACATCAAATTCTCCTTCTTTCCAAAGTATCTGTGAGTGCTTGTATGTCTCCCAAACAATATGAGTCTCACTAGCATGAGTTTGGAGGGGAGTCGTCTAGTGTGTCTACTGGGATTTACTTCCTACCCACAGTTTTTTCCTAAGTAACAGAGTGGGAATGAAGAATTGTTCCCAGTAGCTTGGGCTAAGTCAGGAGATATTTATACCAGGTAGATCATATCTGGTCTATATATACCAGATAGACCAGGATGAGGAAGAAAGGCTGAAACATTAGGCAATATGAGCTTAAGGGCTCAGTGGAGTTTCTGCAAGAAAGGACCTTTATCTTCGTACAATCTTATTGACCTTAATATCAAATTTAACAACTGTCAGCCTACGAGAAGGGTTATAACCTTTGGCATGTGCTTATGCAGGATTCCTGGGGACAAGGCTTGCCAGGGAATCCATTATTTTCCTCCCATTTCTCCTCAGAGCTCTCACATCTTAGGCTTCTTCTCTCCCTTAAGTGAAGGTGCAGGAATTGAACAGAAGTTGGTTTTGCCACCTGGAGAAAATGACAAACTACTGCATCATGAAAGCTGCCTTCCCTGTCCTCATCTGCAATCTTTAATTAGATGGATTCAGGGTGAAGAATCAGGATGAAGACAATTAGATCCAGGCCAATCTTAACATTGCCACTACTGTGATCCTACCCGAAGAACAGTCCTCAAATTCAGGATCCCATTCACTTCATTATTTATAATGCCATCCTCTATGCCTGGTCCATCATCAAGACTTGTTGAGGTTTTCTTGGTTAAAGTTCTTGAAAACCTCACTTCTTTTTCAACTCCTTGTACTCTTTTGTAACGACAGTATCCGCCTTTCCAGATCTTCATTCTTCAACTCATTTACATATGGCTGTCATAATAATTATTTGTCATCGTATGATTCCCTACCTAAGATTTACTGAGAAATAGAAGCAAACATTTGAACAGACGGAGAGATTAAAAAAGCAATCATTTAATAACAAATGATGGGATCCACATTTTTCCATGAGATATTCCTTTTCCCGATTTTTTTGCCCCACTTGTGCATGTAAGGGCTTCCCTGGTAGCTCAGCTGGTAAAGAATCCGTCTGCAATGCCAGAGACACCAGTTCAATTCCTGGGTCAGGAAGAATCGCTGGAGAAGGAATAGGCTACCCACTCCAGTATTCTTGGGCTTCCCTGGTGGCTCAGATGGTAAAGAATCTGCCCGCAATGTGGGAGACCTGGGTTTGATCCCTGGGTTGGGCAGATCCCTTGGAGAAGGGAACAGCTACCCACTCCAGTAACCAAGGACAGAAGAGCCTGGCAGGCTACAGTCCATGGGGTTGGAAAGAGTTGACACAACCTAGTGACCTTCACTTTCACTTTTGTGCATATAAACTTGTAGGGATATAGATGAAATAAGCATAATTCTATCTTTAATTGTATTAATTTAGTGATCCTCACTACTTAAAATCACAAATATAAAATTTTAGATTATTACCTTAAAATACTTCTTTTTCTCATCACTGAAAGAAAATAACTAAAGTATTTCCATTGCAGCTTCTACATCATGTCTTTGTCACAGTTACAGCTACTTTTTATCATCTAACAAAAGCAGACATGCATGGCTCTTTCTCTTAAAAGGAAGCCTGTAACAGAACCTAAAGGAGGTTCTGAGGGGAGATCAGGAGGAAAAACCTGGGTCTACAGCTCAGACTCCTTTGCAGGTGGTGCTTGGATAAGGCATTTCCTGGCAGCAGCCTCCTGGGTCTGATACACCACTTCAGTGGTCACTTAAATGCTACATTTTGGTTGAGAGGCCAAAGGAATGTCCTGATTTTAACTAGTCCCATCCATGACTCTTTACCTCAACTTACAGAAGATGCTGTGACACCTTCTGAGCTCTCAGTCTTTACCCAGTCAAGTAGAGTATAAATGGCTTTGAGACCTTTTCCTAGTAAGATGATCTCCAGAATCCCCCCACAAAAAACAATGCTCCTTTTACAAACTGTAATAACCATTAATCTTGGAACACTGAGAATAGAATAGCCTAAAATGAGCAAACCAGAGGGAGGTCTAGGACATCAGGTCCAAAGGAGCCTGGGCCCAGCTGGCTGGGGGTAAGGACACTGGGATGTAGAGGTGCCGCTGGGTCCCCAGTGCAGCTCCCAGATGAACCTGCAGTATTTGCCACATTGCCAGGTAGCCTGTGAGGCTTATGAAAATGTGTCTGGAGAAGTGGGGCCAGAGGACCAAGGTGGAGGGTTAGGAATAGCAGGTTAAACTAGAGATGAAGGAGGGTAGGAGGCCTCTGCTTCTGTAACTGTGAGTCCTGGGTTGGCAATGTGCAGGCTGAGTTCTGGGAACCAGGTGTTGGGGTATGTTCTGAAAATGAATTGAGAGTGGGGGAAAAAAGAGAAACAGCCTTTATGGTGCTCCTTTCATGTAATTACAGCACATCTGTGGGTCTACCTCTAGCTATAATAATTCAAACCTAATGAGAGTTTACTGCACAGGCCTCTATTGCCATTATATTATCAGCTATTTTCTCTTTTACAAGAGAAAGTACATTGTCATAAGGTTACAGCGTGTGCAATTTTGTAATGATGGACTGAAATAATCAGCTTCCTACGGCCCCAGCCTGCTTCTACATACACATAACACTTAACATGGAGCTTTTACACTGAAGTGGGCTGTAACTGACTCAAACATACATGTTCTCTGGGGAATACCTGCAGATCTACAGTTGTGGAATCATGAGGCCACAAGGTGCTACCGAGCATAGATTTCGGAATCAGACACACTTGAATTAGCAACCAGACTCTGTCACTTACTAGCTATGTGACCCTGTGTGAGAGCTACTTAACCTCTCAAAGTCTCAAGTTCTTCATCTGAGAACCAGGAAGAGTACAGACTTACCACTACTGTTGTTTTATTTCTAGAAAAGAAACTGAAAAATTCTACTTAGTTGTCCAACTTCACTTCCCTCTCTGCAAATAAAGGCCAAGGAATAAACAGTGTATGCCGAGTGCCAATGGCCAATCAATTACAGGTATATTTTCTTTCCCCTCTGGAAAAATGCTGTTTGTCCTTCATTTGAAACTGAAGTTGGACTTAAAATAAGATAGCCTCAAGTGTTAGAACACTCTGAAACTTTTGTTTTTTAATTTTGGCTGAAAATGACTACCACTCAATACACAAAAGTTTAATGTAAAAGGATTCAAACAAAATAACACTACAGTGACAAAGTGACATGGAAACTGGATATAAAAAAAATCATACATGCTTCAAACAGAATGCAAAATCAAAGTAATGGATAAAAAAGGATTTTATTTTAATTATACCTGCAAAACTAAAGTAAAAAAGCCAAGTTTCAAAATCTTCTAAAGAATATTGACAACTGTATAATCAAATGATTTTTTTGCTTGAATAGGATTTACCGCTATTTTTTTAAACTGAATATAAACATTTTAATATTTAGTGTTGTGTGTTACGGAGAAGGCAATGGCACCCCACTCCAGTACTCTTGCCTGGAAAATCCCATGGACGGAGGAGCCTGGTGGGCTGCAGTCCATGGGGTCGCTAAGTTGGACGTGACTGAGCAACTTCACTTTCACTTTTCACTTTCCACTTTCATGCATTGGAGAAGGAAATGGCAACCCACTCCAGTGTTCTTGCCTGGAGAATCCCAGGGACAGGGGAGCCTGGTGGGCTGCCGTCTATGGGGTTGCACAGAGTCGGACACGACTGAAGCGACTTAGCAGCAGCAGCAGCAGTTGCATGTTAAATTAATATTTTAAATGTTTAGTTGAAAATAGACTATTAAAAAACTCAGTATTCAAAAATGAGAATATTTCGGTATTAAACTATTCCACTACCAGAGATAAATTCTAATCCTGAAACAATGGCCCTGGGAATTTGAAGTCAAGCCAGTTGGTTACATTCCATGAAGTCCCCTCTGTCTGGCCTCCAAATTTGGGTGGGGCTCTGGCTTTGATCCTACTGGGGATGACAGTGGCAACAGAAGCTGTCTCTCTAGGAACTTCTTGATCCAGGCCCTGCTCTGGTTTAAAAGTGAACTCCAATAGGGTTAGGCGAAGGTATCAGAGAAAAAATGAAAAATGTTACTCTCTGATGACGCTTCTGAAATGTTTATATTGTTTTAGTCAAGTTATAGCACAATAAAGCGTTTTGCTTTAAAGTCATGTATTGATCAGTATTTCTTGCACATACAAGGATATTGGATATTGTCTGCCTAATGTATCACATCATGTTGATCTTAGGTACACAACTCCACTGGTATTTGTCCTAAAAATCTTCAGTTAATGATCAAATGTGTCACTAAAAGTTTTTATCTCAGTTTTAGAATTTCGCTTCATTCAGTTCAGTTCAGTTCAGTTGCTCAGTCATGCCTGACTCCTTGCGACCCCATGGACTGCAGCACGCCAGGCTTCCCTGTCCATCACCAACTCCCAAAGCTTGCTCAAACTCATGCCCATTGAGTCGGTGATACCATCCAACCACCTCATTTGTTTCATTGATGGAGAGTAATTCATGAGCTTAAATCTCATTTGGTGGGGAATAATTTACATATATTTATATACTATTTTTTCCATTTTAATTGCTTTTTCCCCCCGAAAGCTTGCCCCAATATTTGAACTTGTCCTTGGTAATTGTTTAAGACACTGAGAGGGTTCCAGGACACTGAAACTCTAGGTCCAGATCGTAGTGATTAGGGACACATTTTGAGATTTCTTCCCAGTTCTCTTCTTGAAGAACCCCTTTATCCCTTGGCCGACTAGAGCTCTGAGCCTATCTTTCCTATGTTTATACCAAATAAACCCAACCTTTCTTAATTAGGTGATCCATGAACCAGAATAGTCTGATTATTTTTCTCTTGAGAATCTGAACTGAGAGACACAGGCCGGGAGGTCATGTGCTTTGTGGTGATGAGGGCTTCAAGGTCCTGTGGAATGAGAGGCTGTGACAGCTATTAACAGCCGTGTGTGTGTGGCGCTCACACAGACAGCCAGTCTGCAGGGAGAGGCTGGACAAGGCAGGGGAAACAGAAAAATGCGGGCAAGAGAACATGCAGCCCCAGAACAGCTGCATAGCCCCAAAGCCTTTTCAGTTTCCAAGTCTAGTTCCCGACGGGGCTCAACTGTCCTTCCTGTCTTGAATTCTGTGAGGAGCTTCTGTATAATAAATCTTTTTAACGTGAAGTAGCCAGAGTGAGGTTGTGTTCCTTGCAACCAAATGAGCCCTAAGACCTCGAGTACAGCCTTCCTGTTTTAGAAATCCCACATGTCTGACTCCATTGACAGCAAGAGAGTATTTGCTAATGACAACCTCTCTGAAATACTTCCTCCCAAGACTTGTGGGTTCGCTCTTCTGAGACTAGCGACATTTAAAACTCAATGTTAATTACAGTATTGGATTAGATATATATGGCCTTGGAGGAAATCATACCATCATAATTTGTAATTTAATTCCTTCATAGAGAGTGCGTTGTAAAATTTATGACTCACTTTACATTTGCCCTACTCTTTTCAATATGAACATGCTTCATTTTCCTTGAAGAACAGCAGCTATTGACTAGCTTTGTCTCCTCCTGGCGTCTGTTAACATTTACCATCTTCCCTGAGCAGTAGGCCTATTCTTGTCATGGTGATTTTCTCCTTCTAAAGTTTGCTAAACAAGAGCTGGGAGTCTTAGCATTCTTGTCCAGCTTCAACTTATTCGGGATCCAGCAAAGGACTATTTCTGCTGTGAAGTCAGTTCATTTATCTTTTACCTAAGGGATGTGTGTACTCAGTCACTCAGTTATGTCCAACTCTTTGTGACCCCGTGGACTGTACTCTGTCAGGCTCCTCTATCCATAGGATTTCCAGGCAAGAATACTGAAACGGGCTGCCATTTCCTGTTTCAGGGGATCTCCCCAACCCAGGGATCGAACCCATGTCTCTTGCATTTCCTGCATTAATAGGCAGGTTCTTTACCATTGTGCCACCTGGGAAGCCCCTACCTAAGGGATAGGTAAAAGTAAAATGAACTTGGGGAGATACAGAAATAGGAGAATGAAATATATGTGATAAAAATAACTGTGGTAAAGACATGAGTTAAAAATTCACCTTGTGGAGAAAACACACATGATCGCATAGGTTCTGAAGAATGCCCCAAAGCCTAATGGCTTAGCTTGAAGTTTCCTGTGAGATCATTTGCCTTTTCTTGATGTCTCTACAAACAAGGTCATTCATAGCCAAGGTGTGTGCTGTTTTAACAGCCACAATTACGATGCTTCCAACCTTGTCCTGGTGGACACAGTTCACTCTCTTTCCCTCTACTTCTGTTAATGAATAACAGTAAGGCTTTCCAGGTGACCCAGTGGTAAAGAATTCACCTGTCAAGCAGGAGATGCAAGAGACTCAATTTTGATCCCTGGGTCAGGAAGATCCCCTGGAGGGGGAAATGCCAACTCACTCCAGTATTCTTGCTTGAGAAATCCCAAACAGAGGAGTTTGGTGGGCTACAGCCTGTGGGGTCACAAAGAGTCAGACAGGACTGAGCACGCATGCACGAAGAGCAGAGAACACGATGGGCAGAATCAGGCTCTGAAGCCAAACTGCCTGGTTGGTTTTGTTTTTTTCCTTATTCATTTATTTATTTTGGTTGTGCTGGGTCTTCATTGCTTTGCATGGACTTCCCCTAGTTGTGGGGACTGGGAGCTACTCTTCATTGTGGTGCACGGGCGTCTCACTGCAGCGGCTTCTCTTGTTGCAGAGCACAGGCTCCAGGCACATGGGCTTCAGCAGTTGCCGCACTCGGGCTCAGTAGCTGTGGCGGATGGGCTTAGGTGCTCCACGGCACGTGGGACCTTCTTGGACCAGGAATTGAACCGGTGGCACCTGCTTTGGCCAGCAGATTCTTAACCTCTGTACCACCAGGGAAGTCCCAAACTGCCTAGTTTTGGACTCCAGCTTCACCACTGAACAGCTGTGGACCTTGCAAGATACTTAACCTCTTTGTGCCTCAGTGTTTTAATATGTAAAATGGGAGAATACTACTACCTACCTTACAAGAAGGATGTGAGAAGTAAATGAGTGCTGGTATAATGTATGTGCTCAAGAAAGCCAGTCATTATTGGGAGGGTTGTTAGTATTATCTGAGCGAGTCGAGGATAGGCGGTATGAGAGAGAATGGAAAGTTGGGTTGTAATCTCCCATCAGAAGTTTACACTTTCCACTGGCTAACATAGGTGAGGGGAGCAAGAGTCATGAAATCAGGCTTTACTTCTTACTAGCCCTCTGACCTGAGCCACATGACAACTTTTCCAAGCCCTGGTTTGCTTACCTAAAATTGGGCATCATAATGGGATCTACCTCATCATATGGAGAAGGAAATGTTAACCCACTCCAGTATCTTGCCTGGAAAATCCCATGGTCAGAGCAGCCTGATGGGCTACAGTCCTTGGGGTCACAAAGAGTCGACTATGACTTAGCAACTGAGCATGCACTTACCCAAGCCATCACAAGTGCTCAGACCTAGTTATATACACAGTGCAGAGCAGAATTTAAGTTCCAAGTGAATATCCACGGTCATAAGAAAATGCTGTAAGGATTCTGAAACAGGAATGCTGCTTCGGTGTCCCCGAAGTATAACTGGCAATGAATGGACAGAAACACAGAGTAAAGCAAAGCCAAGTTCAATGCCCATGTTCTGTACAGACCCCCACACAAAACTCTGCTCTTTGCCCCACCCTAGGAAAGGACGTAAGAATAGCCAATAAACTTTTTGTATCTTTAACTGCTTTAAGATTTTTATCTCTGATCTTACCAGTATCATCTAGATATGGTTTTCTTTATAACATCCTACTTGGGGCTCATGATGCTTTTTAACTCTGGCTTGATATTTTTCAGGAATTTTGGAAAATTCTCAGTCATTATCTCTGCATACCTTTATTCTGTCCCATTCTCTCTGTCCTGCTGTCTCTCTCATTCTGGGTTTACAGTTCCATATATTTTAGACTTTTTCACCTGTCCCTGATGTCACTCATACTCTTTTGTGTATTTTCCATCCTTTTGTCTCTCCATGATTCAACCTAGATGCTTTCTTCTTACTTACTCGATTCTTGTTCAACTGTATCTAATCGTTATTTAAACCTATTCACTGTATTCTTAATAACAATTATTGTGTTTTGAATTCTAGAATTGTCTTTTTTAACTTTTATCTTCATTTCCTATTCTCTCTCAGTTTTATCATTCTGGACTTCTAATTTCTTAAACGTGTTAATCCTAATTTTCAAAAATTCTTACTGAATAACTCTAAAGTCCATACTCCCTATAAGCCCATTTCTGTCATTTTCTCTTTTCCTTTGAATCTCATCTTTTTATGTGCTCGATACTTTTTAACTGATTGCTAGATTTTGCAATAAAACATTCAGAGATAATTTGTGGTCATCAGTTCAGTTCAGCTCTGTCACTCAGTCGTGTCCGACTCTTTGAGACCCCATGAATCGCAGCATGCCAGGCCTCCCTGTCCATCACCAACTCCCGGAGTTCACTCAGACTCACGTCCATCGAGTCAGTGATGCCATCCAGCCAGCTCATCCTCTGTCGTCCCCTTCTTCTCCTGCCCCCAGTCCCTCCCAGCACCAAAGTCTTTTCCAATGAGTCAGCTCTTCGCATGACAGGTGATGTTATTTCCCTCCAGAAAGGGTTTGGTTTGCCTCTGGCAAGCAGCTGTGCTAGAGTATTAGCAGACACAGATCACCTTAGGCAATCAGGCTCTGATCTTTGTGAGGCTAGTCTCTATCTATCCAGCATACTCTTATTCTTGGAATATACCCCTTTGAGATTCCAAAACAGCCCCTAGAGGGGCGGGGGTTGCTGGTTTACCAGGTCCCATCCTCCTTGGCAAGCTCTGACCTCTAATATTTCTTCCCATGACCCACACATCTGTGGCAAGCTCTACTCAGGGTCCAGTCTCTCAGGTCCCACTTTTAGAACTGGCATTTGCATGAAGAAGAAAAGGGGCTTCCAGGGTGGCACAGTGGTAAAGACTCCGCCTGCCAATGCAGGAGACACTAGAGATGCGGGTTCAATCCCTGGATTGGGAAGATCCCCTGGAGTTGGAAATGGCAACCTACTCCAATATTCTTGTCTGGGGAATCCCATGGACAGAGGAGCCTGTCAGGCTACAGTCCATGGGGTCACAAAGTTGGAGGTGACTGAGCACACGCACGCACACACACACACACACACAGAAAAGAAAAGCAGTGAATTTCATACTCATTTGTTTGGGCTTCCCTCTGTCCCCATATCCAGAGCCTACTAACCCAGTTCCTTACCACCTAGGTGACATTTCTAATTCTCAAAGAGAGGGTTGGTTCAAAACATCCTTGTCCGCCATTGTTAGAACTGGAACTCTTGTCTTTGATTTTGTTGCATATCTCATGTTCTTACCCTTCATATTTCAAGCGGCATGAATATTTCTGAAAAATTAATAATAAATGTGATAATGTTCCAACCAGCTTGTCAAACTTTTAATGGAGAAAATAAATGTTAAAGACACAGGTAGATCAGCGGGAAAGGAGAGAAACATCCCTAAGGAGACCCACACCTTTCCCACAGATGGTAAGGCCAACATATTCCTTCATGTTATAAATCCCATTATCAGTAACTTGAGGAATCTTTAGTTGTATGACCCCTTTAGTTTCCAGGATGTTACTAAAGTCCTTGGGAGCCTTTACTCCTTATCTGTAAATTTTTTTTTTTATTTTTACATTTAAAAAATTTTATTTGAAGTACAGATGGTTTACAACGTTGTATTAATTTTTGCTGTATAGCAAAGTGATTCAGTTTTATATATATATTTTTTTAAAAATATGCTTTTCTGTTATGGTTTATCATAGGATATTGAATACAGTTCTGTGTCCTATACAGTAGGAACTTGTTGTTATCCATTCTCTATCTAATAGCTTATGTCTGACCTATTAGATTTTAATCTCCTTTCTCCTAGCTCATCCTGGGGTTACTTTTGATGAGTAAAAAAGATGGACTCACTACCACACAAAAGGCAACAGCATGGTGACCATAATCTGTTTTATAGGTTTTGTAGGGTTTTGTTTGTTTTTAGAAAACAAAACCAAATTAAATGACTCCTAGGGATGAGGCCCACCTGAAAGGTTGGATAGGACATAGCTATAACACGGTACGACACACACAAGAGTTAGGCAGTAGATACCTGTTCAAAATAAATCTCTCTCCGAGACTATAAAGAAACTCGAGTTGCTTGCACCAAGGGTTGACATGAGCCGAGAAAACATCTCCCGCCTGATGGGGGGAATTTGGTACTGCTCCTAGAAACTGAACCTGGGTATCAAACCCAGTCAGTGTTTTCGTTGCCTTCTTTTGAGTTGGTATGTTCCACTTTCATCTTTAATTCATTAAAAATAATAAACTCTTTATGTCTCTAGTCCAGGTGAATCCCTCCTTCTCTGGAAGCTTTAGTTGGCTAGACTGTTGGCAGAATTCATACCTGTTGTTGAAAGACAGGAGCCTCTGCTTCCAGCCTCTATGAGAGTAAGGGACAGGAAATCCCTGTGGCAAAAAAAAAAAAAAAAAGCCGTGTTCAAAGGAATGCAGAAATGGTCCAGCATTCCTTTCTGTCTCAGATGCTGTGTCAAGAGACAGAGGTGCAGGCCCTCCAAAGCTTTATATTCAGATAAAGTATGAGCATGGATGGTGGTCCAGATCATTAATGATGGAATTATATCAATACTTCTATGTTAGGCTTACTTTTCCTAACAGCAACTGTTCATTGAAAGTTTTCTCCGTACTAGGGACGGTAATGATGGCATTATATTTTCACAGTAACTCTGCAAGACATATGTTGGTTGTTTTATATTCTTTAATGAGATAGTCAGGAAGAAATAAAGTTTATTATACTCACAGGTCCTAGAGGCAGGAGGCACACCAAGCAAGGCCAATGGGAAAAAACAGGGTGGTTAGAAGGCAGAAGGCAGGAATTGGGGTGGAGGAAGCACTTAGGCTACTTTATTGAGGTGATCATGCAAAAGGCAAGGCAGAGCAGGGTAACAGTTTAGGACTGGCAAGTTGGAATGTTGGCTCTGACCTGTAGAGTGATCCCTAGTTCCTGGCACCTGGCCCTGGGATAATTAAAGCTGAGGAATATTGCCTCTGGGGTGGATTGAATATGCACCAGATAGAAGAGATAGGGCTCTGGAAGGTTAGTTTGCATATCAAAGTCATGCTTCAGGCTGGGCCCTTTGCCTTCTGTAAGAATCAGCTAGACCAGGGAGGGGCAGTCTCTCTGCAGCCAGAATGGTTTCTTATGATGTCAAAACATCAAAATATACAGGAAATTATGTATACACAATACATTAGTATTCCTTTATAACAGAAGAGGAAACTGAGGTTCAGAGAGGTCCGGTTAGAGCTCAACTGGTATTTATCAGAGTAAGATTAAACTTGAAGCCTGAACAACCGTTAAGTGCTATCCTGCATTAATTTTTCCTTAAGTAAAGTTCTTCCAAGTCACAGTATTTCCAGATATGTATTGAAACAAACAAGACAATACTGCTAGAGTGATTTGATTTCTTTGATGGATCATCTTGTAAATTAATACATTGTAGTTAATATGCACATTTACCAGAGTTGAAGACATTGTAATTAAAAACATTCATCAAGCAATACTTTCAGCTGTTCAATTTTCACAAATTTATTTTTCCTCTTATTTGCACTGGGGAGTAGGGCTTTGCCCATTCAGTAGACCATATAGCTTGTCGGTATACTGTATGATGTTTTGTTTTCTCCAGCTGGGATATGCGTGAGTCACTTCAGTCATGTCCAACTCCATGTGACCCCATGGAGTGAAGCCCACCAGGCTCCTCTGTCCATGGGATTCTCCAGGCAAGAATACTGGAGAGGGATGCCCTGCCCTCCTCCAGGGGATCTTCCCAACCCAGGGATCGAACCCACATCTCTTACATGTCCTGCATTAGCAGGTGGGTTCTTTATCATCTGGGACAGACAAGAAAACATGGTCTTCACTCATTTAGGTTTCACATAAGAAACTTCCCAACAAAGAGCTGTGAGGTCTTGGAGTTGTATTCACACCTTCATTTAGAAAAAGCTAATCTATTCTATGGAAGACAGATTTTATTGTTTGAATGGGGGGGGGGGGTGGGGGGTGGGAGGGGAGGTTGCAAAAGTGAACTGTTACAAAGAATGCAAACTATCTATATTACAGGTAAGCTAGAACAATTCAAAATTTAAAGAATTTCTGGAGAACATAACTCAGTGTTAGAAGCAGGGAAAAATTTTTTTTGATGGAAAATCTTAAAACAACAATTAAGCTACAGCTTTTAGATCAAACCTAAATCTTAATAGTTGGGAGACTATATTTTTATCTTTTTACTTATTGAACTTATTTTGGCCTTGTTTCTTTCCAAAATGAACTTGGAGAAAAACCTCAAGAAATGATAATATAAAATAAGGGTACTAAAAGAAAACTCTGTTTCTTCCTACTCACAACACTTCTGACACCAAATGTGTGGGCTTTCCATGCCAAGCAGTTCTCCAGTTCTCTGGGACACCAGCTGGGTGCCCTGCAATTTAATTCATTATGACACTAGCTACCCAGAGTTAGCGAAAACTCCACAAGTTAAGGGCTCAGCCCATAAGACTGTCCCCACTTTAGACACTTGTCATTTGTCCCAGCTTGTCACTGGAACTTCTGACTAACCTTCTCTAAACCAGAGGTTCCCATGACTCTCTCATTGAGTTTAATACTTTGCTAGAATGGCTCAGAGAACTTAAAGAAATACTTCACTTACGGTCACCAGTTTATTATAAGGGATATAGCTCAGGAATAGCCAAGTGGAGATACAAAGGGCAACATATGTGTGAAAAGGTGGGTAGCTGCATGCCCTCTCCAGATCACTACCCTCCTGTTATATGGATGCCTTCAACAATCTGGAATCATTCTGAACCCCAGTCCTTTAAGCCTTTATGGAGACTTCCTTATGTAGCCATGGCTGATTAAATCTTTAGCCATTAACTCAGTCTCCAGCCATTCTCCCCTCCTCAGAGATCTCAGGATGGGGCTGAAAGTTCCAACCATCTAATCACATGGTTGGTTCCTCTAGCAACTAGCCCCCATCCTAAGGTATCTAGAGTTCCATCGAGAATCACCTCATTAACCTAAACACAAGTATGATCAAAATGGGGTTTCCCTGGTGGCTTAGCAAAGAAGAAAACGCCTGCCAGTGCAGGAGACATGGGTTCAATCCCTGGATCGGGAAGATCCCCTGGAAAAGGAAATGGCAACCTACTCCAGTATTCTTGCCTGGAAAATCCCATGAAGAGAGGGGCCTGGCAGACTACAGTCCATGAGTTTGTAAGAATTGGACACAATTTAGGGTCTAAACAACAACATGATCAAAAGGGACTTATCGTGAATAACAAAAGACACTCCACTCACCCTTAATCATTCAGGTGATTACAAAGGTTTTAGAAGCTCTGTACCAGGAACATGAACAAAGACCAAATATACATTGATTACATTGTACCAGGTCTCCCACATTGCAGGCAGATTCTTTACCGTCTGAGCCACCAGGGAAGCCCATTATATCACAGCATGTTAGGAAATAAAACAGAAAGAGAAAATTGAGACCGGTGAATGAAAGAAACAGGCACACACGCTTATCCACTCCAAGAGTTTAAATAACTCGAGGCAGAATTTAACTCTGAGCTTCGCAGTAGACACTTTAAAATTGTATTTAAATAATTTATATAATATAGATATAAAATTTTATAACAATTACATATCATATATCATATATATCACATAATATATTATATAATAATAAATACATATATAATGTATTTATCTCCCATGTTTACATGAAAATTTTAATCATCCATAATTTAAAGTAAATATATTAAACATAACTGCCACATAAAATTTAATTTCAACTTAAAAATTTAAATTATTTGAGGAAAATTCATGGTAAAATTATAAACCCTCTCTTTCAAAAAATTTTTAATAGATTTATTTTTTAGAGCAGTTTTAGATTCACAGCGAAACTGAAAGGAAGGTTCAGAGATTTTCCATATATTCCCTTCCCCTCCTCATTATCAGTGTCCCCCCACCAAAGTGGTACATTTGTTACAGTCAGTGCACCTGCACTGACACGTTATAATCACCCAAAGTCCATAGTTTACACTTAGGTTGACTCTTGGTATTGTGCATTCTGTAGGTTTCAGCAAATGTATAATGGCATGTATCACACAACCACCATATGATACAGAATAGCTCCACCACCCTAAAAATTCTCTGTGCTCTGTTCATCATCCCCTTCTCCTTGTCAACACTTGGCAAACACTGATCTTCTTACTGTCTCCATAGTTTTCTGGAACCCACTCTTAAATACAGTAAGTATTTGTCAGAAAATAGAAGACAAAATTTTCTCCAAAGAAACACATTTACTGGCCTGAAGTTCTGTAAGAAATTAATTACCTTAAGCGATGGAGACAGATATATCAGATAACATCCATGACAATCTTCCAGAAGAAAGTACAGGTGCAGATCTTATTTAGCTATATCCTATAATAAACTCATTAAAGCTGTAAACCCAATTTAGTAAGAGTCTTCCAGGTTCCAAGTTAAATTCCAACAGACTAACTTGATTGAGTTAATGTTTGGGAAAACCACAGGGGTTGTTAGATAGCACACCCCCTACCTAGACTGGCTTCTATAAATATCATTTAAGAAGGATTTCTATAAGCACCAAAGTTTTGACTAAAGAATGGTCTTCCATGTTGTTTGAGAACAGAGCCATGCTTTAGAGACCAGAAGAGTAGGTTGATAATTTAGTAGGAAAGGTGGAAAGCTTAACTAGTACTTCCCCCATGTGGCAGTGATAGGCAAGAGTATTTTAGGCAACTGAATTTGCTCAATTACTTTGATAAAAGCTAAACTGAGATTACAGATTCACAACATAGCATTATCAGAGCAGGTTTAGGCATAGGAAATGTTAAGGCAAGTGTTTGAAGATGCCTGTCTTGGTCATAAAAGAAAATCTTAGAGAAGCATTTAATTCCCAGTAGTAAAACCTTCCCTTGAGTTGAGTCAGTGTTTGTTGAGTACTTACTACATGTACCAGCTGCTTGATTAGGTATTACATACAGTTTACTTAATTTAATTGGGTGAGTTATATGTTAAGGATTCCCAAGTAGATATATTGGCCTGCTGTATGATGAAAATCAGTGACTAAGTGAATTTTGGAGAATGATTTCCAAGTACAATGATTTTTCAGTGATGTCATAGTTAAATGTTAGGCTTTCTTTCTGCCACTAGTTAAATACAAAGTTCACTGATTTCTTGAGGCAAAGACAATGCTAGGTGTTCAATGAAAAGTTTTCATTTTCCTCCTTGGCACACTGGAAAAATATACTTTCCAAATTCTCTCGAGTTAAGTTGGAGCCATGTAGCTAGGTAGTATCCAGTGGAGTGCCACAACCCCCCAGGAATGATCGCCTGGGCTCTCTCTCTCCCTTGGCCTTGTGGCTACAGAAGGAGAACTCCAGAAAGACAGAACCGCAGGACAGGAGGAACCCAGATCCCTGAAGAGCCACTTGCAAAGGACCACTTAGGAAAACTGTCCAACCTGCCTTAAATCTGTGCACAAATGAAAGGAATTTAATTGTGTTAAGCCAAAGACATTGTGAGTAATGTGTTAAAGGAGCTGGCTAGTGTTACCCCTCCTGGTTTTGTGATACTAAAAATGTATTGACAACACAGAAGAATCTTTCTATTTTATACATAAAAACATGAATAAAATTTTTAAAAATTTGGATCAGATCATGCCCAGGTGGTACAGTAGTAAAGCATTCACCTGCCAATGCAGAAAACATAAGAGATGTGGGTCCAGTCCCTGGGTCGTGAAGATCTCCTGGAGTAGGAAATGGCAAATCACTCCAGTATTAAGATACAAATTTAAGGGCTGAAAGTTAGGAAACTGAACATAACTATTTCATAACTCTTGAAGCTTCTTTCTAATTTGTTGGTGAGCCACTCATGCCTATTTCAGTTCTTCTGGTGATGTTTAAAACAGAACCGAAGGCCCATCAAACAGTCTTCCACTGTCACTGCAGAATTATTTGAAGATGGATGAGAATTATACTGGCACTAAAGACAGTGGTCCCTCCATATCGACAGGGACTCGTTCCAGGACCCCCATGGATACCGAAATCCACAGGTGCTCAAGACCCTTAAAAAGACTGTAGTACAGTATATGGCCCACATCTGCAGATTCAACCAATGGTGATCCATCTTTGGTTCCATCTCTCGTGACAACTCTACTGGCCTAATGTCCAAGGCCTCTGCAAGGGACATGCCCAGTTATAAGAGGCACTGAACTCAGGTCGGTCCAGTGCTATGGTTTACCATCAGGCACAGGTGGTTCTCCTTGTCTAAATGCAGTTTACCAATCAGGGGTCCATTTTTACCAGCAACATAGTAACATAGTTCACAAATCACCTTATCAGGTTGCCAGGGGAACAGTGTTAAAAGGTTAGCATAAGGTCAAATTCTCATGCAGAAGGGGAAAGGATTTTGTTAGCCCTTTACCCACATAAAGGTTTCTGTTAACTTGACCGCAATGGATTCTTTCAGTATATTCCTGGCTTGTACTTGCTAATCATTTATTTAGGGCTTTTGCATTGATAGTCACATCTGTGTATGTGTGTGCTGCTGCTAAGTCGCTTCAGTCATGTCCGACCCTGTGCGACCCCATAGACGGGAGCCCACAAGGCTCCCCCGTCCCTGGGATTCTCCAGGCAAGAACACTGGAGTGGGTTGCCATTTCCTTCTCCAATGCATGAAAGTGAAAAGTGAAAGTGAAGTCGCTCAGCTGTGTCCGACTCTTAGCGACCCCATGGACTGCAGTCCACCAGGCTCCTCCATCCATGGGATTTTCCAGACAAGAGTACTAGAGTGGGGTGCCATTGCATTCTCCGTATATGTGTGTATGTTTGTGCATATGTGAAAACACTTTTTCTGGGTGTAGATATCAATGACTTCTCAGGAATAATTTTTAAGTGTTTCTTTATTGATACTTTTAGAAGAATTTACATAGTATTGGAATTATCTATTCTTCAAAGAGGTGGTATGCTGTGGTTATGGTATTAACTACAGCTGCTGTTTATAGGCTGGAAAGCTTGTAACACAGGTTATTCTATAAAATCATTACTTATGCTCACGTGGAAGGTACATTATACATCCAGATAAAGGGGATATCATTATAAAAAATGAAAATCTTTGTATATGTGCTGCTCCTTATTGTTTTTATAAGGTATCTTAAGAAAAAGGTGGGCTCAGGCAAGGACTAGCTGTTTTTGCAAGCAGAAATGGCAGGAAATGAGAATGTCCAGAAATTTCAGGCCTCCCAGGGTTGAAAAAGACAACTGCTTTTATGTCCTGAACATTAATATAAATATAGGGATCCACGCCTTGTGGTAAAGATCAGGGTGAGGGTGTCACCTTCCCAAACAACCCTATTATTTAAGCTAGCCTCAAGGTGGCCTCCATTAAGATGAAAGAGTTAAGTATGGACACAAGGAAGCAAAGAAATAAAGCAGGCTTAAGAACTAGAACTAGAAAAGACTTTGGTTATGGTTATCTGCACAAGGAACTGACTGGAAACAATTAGAAGCCTATTAGGGTTTTAAGGAAATCTTAAAGCCACAGAAACCTTAATTCTGGCCTGAAAATGTGCTGTCTCTGTTAGCTCCTTTAAAGAAACAGTCAGGCCTTCAAACCTGTACCAGTAGAAAAAAAAACTGACAATGATGCACAGCCCCAAGGAAGGCATCTGCCCCAACAGTCACTTCTGATGTGGTTCTGGAGGATCAGGTCGTAGAAGCAGGGGTGGCCTGACTCTCTGACCAAGGCCCTCCCTCCATGGCCAGAGCAGTGCGTCCAGTAATTCTTGCTCAGCTGGGAGTCGAGACAGCTGTGAAGGAGCAGCTGTGTGCTCCTCATCCTTCTCTGTTCCTAAAAAGAGAGCTGCTCCATAGGAGTTTTTGAAGCAGTAATCCTGTCCCTAAGCACCGCTGCATATGGGACAGGAGGAGCAATAAACTGCTGAATGCGTTGCATGACGCTGACAATGAGAAGCTGATAGAGAAAACGCATTTTCTCTTTCCTTTGACCCACACCCACTTTATCCCAACACTGCTCAAATGTCATCTCCCAGAGGTGCTGGTAGTTCAGCTGGTAAAGAATCCGCCTGCAATGCAGGAGACCCCGGTTCGATTCCTGGCTCAGGAAGATCCGCTGGAGAAGGGATAGGCTACCCACTCCAGTATTTTTGGGCTTCCCTGGTGGCTCAGCTGGTAGAGAATCTGCCTGCATTGTGGGAGACACGAGTTCGATCCCGAGGTTGGGAAGATCCCCTGGAGAAGTGAATGGCGAACCCCACCAGTATTCTGGCCTGGAGAATTCCATGGACTGTATAGTCCATGGGGTTGCAAAGAGTCGGACACGACTGAGTGACTTTCACTTCACTTCACTTGAGAGGTGACCTAAAATCACAGCCCATCCCTTTCTACTATCTACCCTTCCTCGAGTCTCTATACCTTTACCCTCTCTTCATAGCACCTGTTGTCTTGCTCGCTGACTGCAATGTAAACTCTTTCTGGGCACAACTTTGTCTTGTCCCTGAAGTCCTAGCACATAGAAATGGTTAATACATGGTAGGGTCTCAGTAAATATTTACTGGGGGAGAAAAAGACTCAATAATTAAGAGCTTCTGATTTCCGGGTGCGGGAAGCTGTGTTCACTTGGTTCTATTTCGCTGTTGATCTGTGTCACATTGTGACCAGTAAAGATTATGATTTCTGTGCAAGGATTACTCCTTGCAAGGTGGCATTATCTGGTGTGAAACCTAACCAAAATGTCATCCTACTGGAAAAATACAAATATTGCAAAAAGCATGCTGTTCAGTATGTTTCTTGTTTGTTTTTAAGATTGAGATAGCAATATGTCACTCCGATGGGAACTCCACTTCTTTTTTGGAATGGGCGCTGGTGGTCCTAAATGCAGCAGGCTACACGAATAGACCTTGGAATTCTTTTAGAATCCCCTCTGCTCCACGATTCAACAAAGAATGACATAATTAACTACAGCTGACTTGAGGGAGAGGCTAAAGATTACCAAGCAGAATTCAATCCAGCCAGTGCCAGGTACTATGCTGGGCACAGGGGATATAGTAACATTGCTCTTGTCCTCCTACTGGTTAGGGTCTTGGGGGAACCTCAATTTGGTAGAGAAGCAGTTCCACCAGCGCTTTAAGAGTTACTTTAGGGGGCGCAAAGGGCTATAGAAACACAAGCTACAGGAGTCTCAGCCAAGTGAAAAATTACAAGGGCTTCCTTCCAGGGTAAGGGTCAGCTAAGCTTGGACCCATAGGGTAAGTGGAAAGTGTGTCTGTATGAAGAAGGGAGATGCTGATTCACTTTGCTGTACACCTGAAACTAACAGAACAATGTCAATCAACTATATTCCAATTTAAAACATAACAAAAAAAAAGAAGGAAGATGAATGGAGTG
Source organism: Ovis canadensis (assembly GCF_042477335.2). NCBI lineage: Eukaryota > Metazoa > Chordata > Mammalia > Artiodactyla > Bovidae > Ovis > Ovis canadensis. Next base: position 35,322,647 of record NC_091250.1, on the reverse strand, counting down.
TTTTCTAGGTCAAAGAAAAGATACACACACAAAAAAGAGGCAGGCAGAGGGGGTATTACAATCTTACTCCAGACGCCATTCTGTTTTCACCTACTACTCATCCTCTTTTCCTTCTAACTCCAGTTTCTAGCCTGTCGGTTAGCCCCTTTCTCTCTAATCATCCATTGCTCAACCCAGGAACCTATAAACAAAGAAAATGACTAAGGAGCAGCCACTGAAACCTGGAACCAAGCCTACATTACACTTAAAATTTTTTATTTTCTGCAGAAAAAATATTTTGACTACTACATTTTTGGAGTTCATTAGAAAGATCTGAAATGGATGACACCAAGCTGTTTGCCTAAAATAATGTCCCAAGCCCAAAATGGCATGGATGTTTCCTGAGATTAAAATAGAAACTTGTTTTGCTAACAGAAAACAACTTGGAAATCAAAGAGTCATTTAAGTTGAAACCATTATTTTTCCTTTTCTTGCAGAAAATTCCTGTGTTTATACACACTAAGAGATCAGAATAGTGAGGTCACTCTACCACAGAATTTTCCATTAAAAAATTTAAAGTTGGAGAAATCTCAAAAAGAAAATAAAGATCGGGGTAAAGTTTGTAACATAGCAAACTCAGTCAGTAAACACTTATGAGCACCTACTACATGAAACACACCAAACAAAGAAACTTGCCCTTGTAGAGTTTGCATTCTAGCAGGAAGAGGACGGGCAAAATAAGAAATAAGCGAACTATATAGGAAACAGATGGCACAGTGGTAAAGAATCTGCCTGCCCACGCAGGAGACCCAAGAGAGGCAGGGTTGATCCCTGGGTCGGGAAGAGCCCCTGGAGGAGGAAATGGCAACCCACTCCAGTCTTCTTCCCTGGGAAATTCCATGGACAGAGGAGCCTGGGAAGCTACAGTCCATGGCATCGCACAGTCGGACAGGACTGAGCGCACAGGCACAAAAACAGGAAACTAGAAGATGATTGGTTTGCAGAAAAGACAGAACAGGCAGGGGGCATCAGGAGGGGACAGGTTGCACTTTTAAATAGGGTGGTCAAGACTGGTCACCTAAAAGAGGTGACATCGGAGCAAAGACATGCGAGGATGAGAACCACACAGAGAATAGCTATGCGGGTTCAGGTGGAAGTGACCATCAATGGCCTGAGGCAGGAACGCCTAAGTGTGGAAGAGAGGCATGGGCGACCACGGATTAGAGGAACGGAGGGCATAGGCTGTTAGCTACGTCGGAGAGGTATGGGAGGCCAGATCAGTGCCCCAGGCAGTCATTCCGGGTGGGGTGTGGGATGAGAGGTGACTTGATCGGACTGATGCTTTAACGTGAATTTTAGTATAATCATTGCGTGTTTTTATGTGAACATAGCCCTTCTACAATACATTTCACTCAGCAATAACAGCAATAATTGCTCAAAATGGTCTCTAAATGATCTCCGAGGATCAGGCACTACAAGATTTAGGAAGTAATTGCTCTCCCTCTCTGGCAGGCACGTGCCCCTAAAGGGGCAGCCGCTGCTACCCTCCTACTGTGCTCAGAGTCGAGCTGGCGGAGATGGAAATAGTCTGCACCTCTCTACAAAACTCGAAGACGCCAAGCATTTCGTTCGGTTGGTTACAAAATTTTTAAAAACCCTGCCTCTGCCAGCTCTGCGGGAGAAGCAAACTCCCGGAGTTTGCCTTCGCTAATTTGTCCAAGTCGTGCTGCGGTTTCGCTTAAATGCAGACACAGCTCAGCTCTGGCCCCACAAACCTCTCATCTTGGACTTCGCCCTCCGGTGAAAGCTACGGCTCGCCCCTGCGGTCCCCACCTGTTCGGAAGGAACCCGCGGAGCGCGCACCTACGCCCCGGGCCCCTTTCCTCCCCGGCTCAGACTTTCCTGCCGAGCACCCTGCTCTCCCTGGTGCAGGCCGGGCTGGCAACTTTTCTCCCGGCCTGGCGCTCGCCCCGCTTGGCTGGTCCCCAAGAGACTCTGCCTTCCTGCAGTGCCCCCGCCCCCGAGCTTCCCGCCGAAGGGCCGGGCGCCCTCACCCCTCACCCGGGGACCCGAGGGCGGCGAGCCGAGCGCACGCGCGCCCCCCGCCCCTGCGCCCCTCCCCGCAGGCGGCGCGGCTTCCCGGGCAGCGCCTCCCCTCGCGGGGAGGGAGCCGGAGGGGCTCGGGACGCCGCAAGCAGACCTGCTCCGGCTGCGCGCCGCGCGGCTCTCCTCCGAGAGGGGCGGCAGTAACCTCGGCGGCCGCAGCTCCTCGGGGGAGCCGAGCACGCCTCTTCTGCGCCCCCAGCACCCGCCACCTGCTCCCCGCTTGCAGCTCAGCCTCCGCCCGGGACTCGCCGCCCGAGATGGATTTCTTTCTGGCGCTGGTGCTCGGGTCCTCGCTCTACCTGCAGGCGGCCGCGGAGTTCGACGGGAGGTAAGTCGGTCCCCGGGGACCCTCTCCTGCTCTATCCCGCGCTAATTTCACACCGCCCTGGGGTCCTGTCTCTCTGCTCTCGGGCCAGAAGCGGGGCCACCGCACGGTCTCGGCGGGAGGAGAGCCGTCGAGCTGCCGTCTCCACCAGTGACTGCCCAAGGCCTAGAGGGCGCGCCCCCTGCGCGTCCGGGAACCCGGGAGAGGCTGCGCTGCGGGGCGGGCCGCCGAGCCCTACTCGGGGCTGCGGGAGAAGGGGGCTGGAGCCCCACATCTGGGCTCTGAGGGCGCGGATTAGCTGCCCCACAGGCGGTGACATGCGGGACATCCCTTGGGTGGGAAATTCTTGCTTTCGACAGCTCTGCAGTGGGGAAACTTCCAGGTGGTCCGGCCACATCCCGGCTGGGGGCTGTCACGGTGACTCACACAAAGGGTAGGGAGAGGAAGCCGCTGTGCTTCCAGAGGGAGACCCATTTGCTTCCCCACTTGGTTTCCTTGGTGAGAGGGAGGACTCAAAATAAGGACCGAGGGGCCGGGGCGAGGACGCTGCGCGCGCGTGTGTGAGTGCCTGTACGCACACACAGCTCCCGAGACCTCGGGCGAGCCTGACTGCTGCGTGCTCTGACAGGTCCCAACAACCCCAGGCTCTGCTGCGCTCCCCTGTCACTCAGCCACTCCTCCTACCGCAGAGCGGGGAGCCCTCGCCCCGGCTGCCAGCTCGGCTCCCGAGAGTGAGTGTGTGTGTGTGCGTGCGTGTGTCTCGGGAGGGCGTGCTTGGTTACTCCACCTCGGTGCAATTACAGAGCGGACTCGCCCCGAGCTCCCATCGCTGCTGCTTAAGCAGAAAACAGGCAGCAGCACCCAGGAGAGATTCTTAACTTGGGTCCCACCGCCACCCAGTCAGCGCTCGTGCAGTGACCCTCACCCCCGCCCCCGCGCAGCCGAGAGACTGCCGCACCTGTTTTACCTGCAGTCTTGGAACGAATCAATTCCACGATTGATTGGCTTTCTTGTGCCTGGAAGGAACGGAGGGGAGCCAGTGGAGCGCTGAAGAGAAAAAGCGCAGCCGCTTGTTTATCACTTGGTCTCAGGAAATGTAAAGTTCCGGGTTATTTGTCCTTTGAGCTCGGGGGCAGAAGCGGGAGATGAAGGCAAGGGGAATGAAAAGATTAGTAAAGTTAAAAAAAAAAAAAAAGTGGGTAGCGGCCAGAGGCTTTTGTTTTATTAAAGCAGTGATTTCCCCACATTTGAATATCCTGTGCGTTTCTTGCACACATATTTGCAGCAAGAAATAATCATATGATTATGCATAGATTTTCATGTAGTCTTAAAAATATCTAAAACAGACGATTAAAATATTGATCCTCTGTGGGGCGGGCAGGGAGAGTCGTCGAGGTAGGTGTGAATCTAAACAGGGAACCGATGTACCAAATAAGGTGTCAAAGTGGAATCTGGTTGGTAAATCCGATCCTGAAATCCAGTGTTTGCTTTAGTCCTTATTTATGTTAGAGAAGCCGGTAAGACGAATTGTTGATGCAGGAAGGTTTCAAACTACAAGGACACTTGAGATGTTAGCTACACTTTAAACTCTCCTTGGTTTCATTTAGTCTTTCTCAAGTACATTTTTTTTTTCTGAAAATTTTTTTTGCAGAAGAGTCGTAACTCAAAAAGAGTTTTGTTCCATTTGATTTTAAGAAACCTCCCCTCCTTCTGCCCCTTCCCACACGTACCCCCTTATACAAGGCAGACTTTTTTTTTTTCTGCTTTGACATGTCTGATTTAATACTTTTAAGTTTACCATGAATCAGCCAAAACTGGCCTTCCCCTCAGTAACAGGTGTGGGCCTTTGAGGAATCTGTTTTATTTCAAATTTCAGAAACCATCCTGTGAGTGGCAGCCTTGAGAATTCTTGGTTTTAGCTGGCTATTTCCCTGTAAGAATCTTCCCTCCTTTTCCCCCTCAGCTCTTACGCTGTTGTACATGTGTCTGTCTGAGGTTTGAAATTAGATCATAGCAGAACCATTTCCCTGAAGGTGTTCTGTTGTTTAATTTCTTCAGGCATGAAAGGGTTCGTAGAAAATTGTTGGGTGTGATTAAAAAGTTTTTCTAAAGTAATAAGGAGGAAATTATTTTTAATTTCAAGAGTGTCTTTATTTAATTTGAATCTTTTTGTTTGGTAGGTGGCCCAGGCAAATAGTGTCATCCATTGGCCTGTGTCGTTACGGCGGGAGGATTGACTGCTGCTGGGGCTGGGCCCGCCAGCCCTGGGGACAGTGTCAGCGTGAGTATCAGCCGGGGGACTTCAGCATCTGTGGGGGGCGGGCTGTCCACGGTCAGTCATGGCTTCACCCTGTGCATTGGAGGGCTCATTACTGAGCAAGGCTTCCTGGTGTGGTTCTGACGTGGGAGTTGCCCCTGACCTCTTATTCTGCCCCTTTCCAACCAGAATCCCCCCTCCTAAAGTAAGGTGCCAGTTCTGTTATTCACAGAGGTACCTAGGACGCTCGTTTTAGCATTTGTCCTCAGTATCTCCAGCTCTTGTTTTCCCATCAGGCTTTCTCTTGGCTGTGGGCTGTGAGATGGGGGTAAGATAATAAGTCTAGACTGTATTTACACTAAATAAACTCTGAATCTTACAGCACTTATAAATTCCTTGCCATAGCTGTTGTATAAAGTGGCCTATTTGTAAATCTTTTTTTTTTTGAAGTGAGATTGTATTGACTAGATTCTAAATGGACCACCCAGTATAATCAAATAGCACTTTAAAAAAAATCATTTTGAAGTTCTATGAGTAGTCAACATCATGTACTAAGTGCCAAATCAGAATACTGATTTTTTTTACCTTTTCCATAATCACAAATGGATAGTTTAATGGTAGAAATCAGAGCCACATCCCAGAAGTTTGAGAAATTCATTCCCACCTTTTTATCTACATCTTAAAATTTTATCTTTCCCAGTTGCCCTAACAAAAGAATTCACAAAACAGTCAAGTAAATTTCTGCAGTATCTTTGGATCCCTAGATTGGTATGTCTGGTTAGATGATGGAACTGAGTTGATTTCTATGTATTCCAGTGTTTTTAACAGTAATAAAAAAGGGGCTTAGAGAAATATGGAAGGGTGGTTAAAAAGGCTGGAGTTACAAAGGGAGGAGCCTGCCTTAGTGAAGTGTTGGCGAGGTGAGGAATCAGGTAAATTTCAGTTTAGAAATCTAGGCATTCCCTTAGTTATTTCAGTCTTTGGGGATGTCTGCCCCTAACTTTGTGAAAGAGGGAGAGTAACAGCCCTGGGTTGACATCTCTGGTTAGGGAGGAAAAGGTAAAGGGGACTCATGGTTGTTTGCCTACTCCTTGCAAGTCACTGGGCCAGACGTGGCGCACAGCTGGGTCACTGCTGCATTTATTAAAGGCAGATGGTGGTAACTCAAGTTTTTGGTAAACAAAAGAACAAGGTAAAGCTTCTGTGCCCCTACTCGTTAGTCTGTTTCACGTTGTTTTTAAGGGAAGATGGTCAGAGAGAAGAATGATACCTGATGAACTATACTCTATGGTGCCATTTATGCCACTGGCACAGAGGTGTTTGCACAGCTGGAGGCCACAGGTGTGGAATGTGAAGAGCAGTCAGGTGTTGATAAGCGAAAGGTGAAGAGCGGACTCTTCTCTTGACCCAGTCAATATACACACCTCTCCTGAATAAAAGATAAGTAGCTTCTTGGCAGGAAGGAAGGTAGTTTCACTGCTTCACAGTGAAGGAGGTGGAAACTACCTTCCTTCCTGCCTTAGTTTTCTGAACACCCCCAAAGCGAGTGTTGCAGCACTCTGGGGTGTGCACAGGCCCCCAGCCCCACCCAGGACAAGGCTGCCTGGCTGAGCGCACTGGAGGGCACCTCCCGGGAAGGCAGCGTGCCAGGGCAGTTGGCAGAAGCAAGCGGAGGAGGAGATTTGCACTCTGCCTGTTGTGCTTAAAGAATTTTGAGGAGAAAACTCTCTTAGAGGTTCATCAACTGTGGAATTCCCCCAGAAAGAGCTGGTTTATGTCTCTTTATCTTGGAATTAAATTTGCTCTGATACACACTGCCTTGGCAGTTCTGAATTTGAATGAGTTTAAAGACCTTTGAAGAGTCCAGTGGTATGACAAAATTTAAACATCCGAGTGATTGCCTAGCATTTCATTTTCTGTGCAGTAGTTTTCCCAGCAGACACGGGACACTTTAATTTTCTGTACCTTCATTTTGTTTCTGAAAGACAGCACAAGCAGTCAAATATAGTATTTGATAGTATTTATCTTTTCCTTCTTGCATTGGATCCGAGGAAGCTGCAACGTGGCATGAGTTAGTTATTGAAATGGTGATAAATGCGTTAAGGTGATCCTTCACAAATCCCAGTTTATCTTAGATTTGATGAAAGTTTGAGAGGCAGCATAGTGGAGGAAATGTGGGCTCTGGAGCTAGACTCCCTGGGTTTAAACTAGTTCCTCTACCTGTTAGCTGTGTGACCTTTAACAGATCATTCAGTCCCTCTCTGCTTTGTTTTCCTCATCTCTAAAATGGATCTAAAATAGTACAATACCTCCTAGGACCATAACAAAGTTGAAGTAAATTATCGTTTGTAAAGCATGTAAAACTACTCCAGGTATACCCTGTTATGTGCATCTGGTGAAATTAAAGACATATAAAGGAATACTGGTGTTGACACAGTGTTGTGGGATGGGTCCTTCTGTGCCATTAGATTCTTTGTTCTTTATACTGCCTATCTTAAAAAAAAAATGGTTCTGAGATTCTCTTTGTTGCAGTAAAATAAAATGCCTTTAAAAAGGGCCAGATGGATCTTTGCCATTAATATTATAGATGGTAGAGCTTTAAAGATGAGTTCAAAGATGGATGCTTCCTTGCCTGTGTTTTATTTTTGCAGAATCTCAGATGGTCCCAGCATCTTTTACCAGTTCAGAGATCCCTCTGTCTTTGTTTTGCTATAAACAGGCAGAGGAATGTGCATGTTGGGGGTGAGTCTGCTCAAAGTAGGAGTGAACAGCACCAAAAAGAGGCTTGTTGGGGATGGAAGGAAAACTCCTGATTGGTTTTAAAGAAAGCTTTTGTGAAATTTAAACCCTTGTCATCATATTTATTCGAGGAAAATAGACTCGCTATTCTTTAAGTTATATCTGGTAATGGATTACCTATAAAAATTCCGAACAGCTTCTGGGAAATTTAATGTGAAAAATGTTTTTGCCTTTCTGACCCTTATATAATCTCAGAGTCCCTTTCCCATGAGGAGCGTTCTCCCTTCCTCAACAGGGTGCCCTGGTTCTCGTTTTTCTCAATGATTCACTTTGAAATTTTCCTTCAAATCAGCCCAGCAAAGCAAAAGGGAGCAATTCCCTCCTGCGTGCAGTACCTCCCAATTTGTCTCTTAGGAAAGGTGTAAGTTGAGGGAGGTCTCACAGGCTAGAGCACTGACCCTATGGTGGCTAGTCCATTTGGTTGAACACATGTGAGATGTTTTGACTCAATATTTATGTGAGTGGAGTATATGTATTTACCCAAAAGATGCTATATTTCATTTTTACTTGCTGCCCACCTTTTCATGGACGATTCACCTGGCATAGGGCTTGCATTGCTCAGCCTGCAAGTCCAGCCACAGTTCAGCCAGACCTCCTGCCCTTTCCTCTGGGACTGAGAAAGGAGGGACCAGAGATGCTCCCCAGCAGGCACAGGAACTATCCTGCATCCTGCCCATGCCACCCAACACTTCCACCTGGCCGAGGAAAGCAAGCCCTGTTCCAGAGATAGGCAGGTTACATTTTCACTGTGCTTTCAGAGGTCATACCTGTACCTTCCTTCTATTCTTTGATTCTTTGTATTCTTGACTCAAACAGATCTCTACATGTTGAGGATTCAGAATTGGAGTTTCTAATTAACTGTCTTGGACTTTACCTTTATTGACTATAGATATAACTGGACTGGAAAAGGGAGGTTTCTTAATATGTTTGCAGCACACTGGATGGGTCTATGTTTACAGAACGCAGCATGTTAATCACTCAGAGGATCACAAACTACTTGTTACTTGCTCTGTACTTATTTCTGCTTAACTTCCGTAACTTTCCCATCACATTAATGACACATTTCAATTACTTTAACAATTTCTCTACTCCTAACAAGTGGAGATCTCAGTAATAAAGATTTCTCAGTGTTTCTCTGATTTTAAAAAGCCATGTATGCCATGGAAACAGTTCTTAACTAAAAGCACTAGACAGTTTGAGACCACTGAGTGGAGTTGTGACTTTTGTACCTGATTAGCTATTTAACATTTCTCAGCGGCACTTTTCCCAGTTTACAAGTGGATTTCTAAGGTGCCCTGCAGCTCTAAATCCCACTGAGAACTTCCTTTATATTTTAAAGTATACAGGATCTAGACATTGCATTTCTGTATGGTTGTTTTTCTGTTTACTGGGAGGTTTGGCTCTCTATGTGGCTGTAACAATAGTGTTTCTGTTGAAAGCACTTTGTAAAGGTGTGGAGAAAAATTAAAAATGCAGCTAGTTCTAGGTTTCAACAAAGCTATTAAGTTTCTGAATTCTTTGGCTGTCCTTGAGCAGTTTTCCTTAAGACCAGGAAAAATGCGGGAATTTTGTTATGTTTCTTTGGAGATTTTGGTGAGAAATAAAACCCACACCTAGAGTTTGATTTTACTTTACTAGTTCTAAACCTCATTTCCTCCTACCAACCCCCGCCCCGAAGTTAGTAAAGACTGCAACTGTACAATTGCCATGTAAAGTGAAAATTCTGGATTCTTAAAAGCGCTTGATAAACTTACAACTTAGTTCAAGGACTAACTCAAGGACTGAGAAACAGTAATTCATTCTGAAACTGTTCTGGAGTTGTACCTCCAATAATTTCATTTGGATAATATGCGTTATGGCTAATGATTGTGGATCACTAGAAAGAATGATGAGCAAATTATTGAATTCATTATTTCTGTATGTCAAATGAAATGGTTATTAGTTGAAGCAGAGAATTTTGATACAGTAAATGAAATACTTAAAATTCATATTTTATTCTTCAATTCACATCTGGTTTCAGAAATCCAGCCTCATGAAAGGAACATGATTTGTTCATTTTCGCTCCCTATGTTAGTCATTGATTTCCCTAGTCACAAAATACATAGATTACACCCTTCTTTGATTATTTGGATTTTGAATCCTTTTTTTAAAATAAGAGTAGACGAGAAATACCGGAAGTGGTTTTGAAGGCCACCTCTAGTGTTCCCACACTGTTCCTAGTGAGTGCTTTCTATTAGTAGTAAACAGCTGTGGCAGCCTGCACTGGACATGAATCAGCGTTTTATGGATGAGGCAGTTTTCTATACCCATACAACTGTATGCATCCCACCAGGAGTGGTTGGGAATCTCAAGGCAGGCTGTGCTGCGCAGAGCCGTGTTGAAGATTGCCAGCAGGTCCTGGGCCAGCTGAATGGAGTTGAGCATGCTTCACTGTCTAAATTCAGCTTCCTCCTCTAATCTTGGGGTGAGGATGCAGAATGTCACGGTTTATTTTTGGAGATAGGAATAAATGCTAGGCAGTGGACCATCTTATAACTACTTTCAGCCCTCAATCTGAATTTCCACATCCTTAGGAAGTAGTCTTCAAGATTAACCAACCACCCACTTTCCATGAAAAGGTTATTTAAGAATGGTATGTGCTTTGGGTAACTTCAAGTGGTCCTGGAATATAGATTCCACACCAAAATCAGCCCTGAAGAAGTCTGACTTTTTCGCACAGGTAGTTTTGGAGGATGAGTCTTCTTGCAAGTCAAGGTTCAGAGAAATTACCTTGTTCCTTCATTCTTTCCCCTGATTAGAACTGATCTTTATATCTTACTGTTGAGAGCTACTAATTTCCTTAGAGGGCTTTCCAGGTAGTGCTAGTGGTAAAGAACCTGCCTGCCAATGCAGGAGATATAAGAGACGGGGGGTTCCATCCCAGGGTCGAGAAGATCCCCTGGAGGAGAGTATGGCAACCCACTCCAGTATTCTTGCCTGGAGAATCCCCTGGACACAGGAGCCTGCAGGCTGCAGTCCATAGCGTTGCACAAAGTTGGACCCGACTGAAGCAACTTAGCATGCTCCTCCGACTCCCATTTCAGTTAATCTGGGTGGGTCTTAACCTTTATAGACCAGGAATGTTAGCGCTTCTCAGCCTGGGATATCAGGTCAAATGAAAGGAAGCACTGTAGTGGCTGGAAGTTCGGCTGCTTCATCTGCCCTCAAATACCTGCCACATGGAGATGCTGCCTGAAAGCATATGCACACGTGGTCCCAAGGAGCCACTTCTGGCCCAGAAACGACACTGTTTCCTCCTTCGAAATTTTTTGATAAGCTTTGAAAAATGTAGTTGAACTCCTCACTCTCCCCTCCTGTAGCAACTGTAATGGCAGTTTTCAGATGTGGAGTTCATGTTATATGCATTTTCAGTCAATTGAACCAACCGCGTGCCTTTAAAATGACAGTCCAGTGATGCTGAGTGATTCTGCAGTTTCCTTCAGTGAATAACGGAAGATATTCACAGGGGAGATGAAAGGGAAGAGGAGGAGCATTCTTAGCCTGAATTCTCATTACTTCCCACTCCCTTAACTATAGTGGATACTTTTGTTTCTCTCCCAGCAATTTTGTGCAGGTTTAAAATTTTTTCCCATTAATTTTTTTAAAAATATATTTATTTTATAAGAGAAAGTGTGTTCAGGTCCTTAAATACCCCTTGTTAGACAATATTACCAGGTTTTTGTATACTTTTCAGAAATATGTTACGTATTTGTGGGCAAATTCCTGTATATCTCCACCCCTACCTCTTTGGTGCAAATGAAAGCATGCAATATACCCCATTTTACCTTCTTTTTCTTAAAAATGCATCTTGAAGGTCTTTATCATCAGTACACGAAGCAATTGCTCATTTTTTAATGAATCTGTAGTATTCCACCATATGACTATGTTATAATTGATTAACCAAAATTCTTCCTGTTCGTAAAGTAATGGCAAGAAGTAAACCTAGTCTGTACCTTCTTTTTTCATATGATACTACATTTTGGAGGCTAGTCCTTATCAATTCATGTAAGCTTGACTCATTCTTTTACATATGGAGGTGCCGTGTTATTGTTCAGTCGCTAAGTCATGTCCAACCCTTTGCAGTCCTATGAACAGCAGTGCTTCAGCCTTCCCTGTCCTTCACTATCTTCTGAAGTTTGCTCAGACTTATGTCCATTGAGTCAGTGATGCTATCTAACCATCTCATTCTCTGCCATCCCCTTTTCCTCCTGCCCTTAATCTTTCCTAGCGTCTGGATCTTTTCCAGTGAATCAGCTCTTTGCATTAGATGGCCAAGGTATTTGGAGCTCCATCTTCAGCATCAGTCCTTGCAATGAATATTCAGGGTTGATTTCCTTTAGGATTGACTGGTTTGATCTCCTTGCTATCCAAGGGACTCTCAAGAGTCTTCTCCAACACGACAGTTCAGAAGCATCAGTTCTTCAGTGATTAGCCTTCTTTATGGGCCAACTCTCACATCCATGCATGACTACTGGAAAAACAACAGCTTTGACTAGATGGACCTTTGTTGGCAAAGTAATCTTGGCTTTTGGAAACGCTGTCTAGGTTGGTCATAATTTTCCTTCCAAGAAGCAAGCATCTTTTAATTTCATGGCTGCAGTCACCATCTACAGTGATTTTGGAGCCCAAGAAAATAGTCTGTCACTGTTTCCACTTTTTCCCCATCTATTTGCCATAAAGTGATGGAACCAGATGCCATGATCTTAGTTTTTAGAATGTTGAGTTTTAAGCCAGCTTTTTCACTCTCTTCTTTCACCCTCATTAAGAGGCTCTTTAGTTCCTCTTTGCTTTCTGCCATTAGAGTGATACATTTTCATATCTGAGGTTGTTGATATTTCTCCCAGGAATCTTGATTCCAACTTGTGATTCATTCAACCCAGCATTTTACATGATGTACTCTGCATATAAGTTATATAAGCAGAATGACAATATACAGCCTTGATGTAATCCTTTCCCAGTTTAGGGCCAGTCTGTTGTTCCGTGTCTGGTTCTAACTGTTGCTTCTAGTCCTGCATATACGTTTCTCAAGAGACAGGTAAGGTGGTCTGGTGTTCCATCTCTTTAAGAATTCCCGAGGTTTGTTATAATCGACATCAAAGGCTTTAGCATAGTCAATGAAGCAGAAGTAGGTTGTTTTTTTTTTTTTTCTTAATTCTCTTGCTCTTTCTATGATCCAGTGAATGTTGGCAATTTGGCCTCTGGTTCCTCTGCTCGTCTAAATTCAGCTTGTACATCTGGAAGTTCTCAGTTCACATACTGTTGAAGCCTAACTTGAAGGATTTTGAGCATGACCTTGCTAACATGTGAAATGAGCGCAATTGTCCATTCTTTGGCATTGCTTTTCTTTGGGACTGGGAGGAAAACTGACCCTTTCCAGTCCTGTGGCCACTGGTGAGTTTTCCAAATTTTATGTATTGAGTGCAGCATTTTAACGGCATCACCTTTTAGGATTTGAAATAACTCAGCTGGAATTCCATCACCTCCACTAGCTTTGTTCATAGTGATGCTTCCTAAGGCCCATTTGACTTCACACGCCAGGATGTCTGGCTCTAGGTGAGTGATCACACCATCATGGTTACCTGGATCATAAAGATATTTTTTTCTACAGTTCTTCTGTGTATTTTTACCATCTCTTCTTAATGTCTTCTGCTTCTGTTAGGTCCTCACCATTTCTGTCCTTTATTGTGCCCATCTTTGCATGAAATGTTCCCTTGGCATCTCTAATTTTCTTGAAGAGATCGCTAGTCTTTCCCATTCTATTGTTTTCCTCTATTTCTTTGAATTGTTCACTTAAGAAGGCTTTCTTATCTCTCTTTGCTATTCCCTGAAATTCTGCATTCAGTTGGGGATATCTTTTCCTTTCTCCTTTACCTTTTGCTTCTCTTTTCTCAGCTCTTTGTAAGGCCTCTACAGACAGACACTTTGCCTTCTTGCTTTTTCTTGGGGATAGTTTTGGTCACCACCTCCTGTACAATATTGTAAACCTTGGTCCATAGTTTTTTAAGGCACTCTTATCAGATCTAATCCCTTGAATCTATTTGTCACTTCCACTATATAATCATAAGGGATTTAATTTCGGTCATACCTGAATGGTCTAATGGTTTTCCCTACTTTCTTGAATTTAAGCCTGAATTTTGCAATAAGGAACTGATGATCTGAGCCACAGTCAGCTCCAGATCTTGTTTTTTTGCTGGCTGTGTAGAGTTTCTCCATCTTTGGCTGCAAAGAATATAATCAGTCTGATTTCGGTATTAACCATCTGGTGGTGTACATGTGTAGAGTCTGAGGGCTACTCCATTTCTTCTAAAGGACTTTTGCCCACAGTAGTAGGTATAATGGTCATCTAATTTAAATTCCTCCATTCCACTGGAGAAAGGAATGGAAAACCACTTCAGCATTCTTGCTTCGAGAACTCCATGAACAGTATGAAAAGGCATATGACACCAGGAGGTGAGCCCCTCAGGCTGGTAGGTGTCCAGTATGCTACTGAGGAAGAGTGGAGAAATAGGTCCAGAAAGAAGGGAGAGTCTGCGCTAAAGCAGAAATGCTGCTCAGCTGTGGATATGCCTGGTGGTGAAAGTAAAGTTCGATGCTGTAAAGAACAATATTGCATAGGAACCTGGAATTTTAGGTCCATGAATCAAGGTAAATTGTATGTGGATGCACCATAATTAATTTTATTGATTAATTTAAAAATCCCCTATTTATGTATATTTAGGTGGTTTTCAGTCCCTTGTTTTTACAAAATAAGCCGTAGTGAATATCTTTACATATTCATCATCACTGTTGTATACATACAGATGTGGAAGAATTGGAGAGTCATTCTGTTTTTATGTAAGTACAGTTACTAAATAGCTCTCATTTTATTTTTGTAAAAGTTCTTGTATAAAATGTGTAACTTAAAGGAGATTAAGTCATGGATAATATTACTGAGCATAAACCTTCCATTCAGTCACTTTCTATTTTTGGCTCCTTAGAAGATACCTTAAAAGACAAGTAGAATGGATTTCTTTCTATGGTTTTATGTCCTACCTTGTTTGGAAAAGGATGTGGTTTCCAGGAATGAGTGCCTTAAAATAGGAAAATAGAATTAACAAAGTCTAGAGGAATAAAAAAGGATAGAACAAAATGTAAGATGGGAGGACAGTTAATAAATGCAGATACGTAAGCCATAGGAGTCAAATTCTGTTGTATAATTTGGCTCTTAGTTTCTCCTAGCCAAAGAGAGAAGGGAATTTTCATTGCTCATATAATTCTTTTTGTTTGTTAGGGAAGAAATAAGCCAGTTATTTGGGGGAAATTATGGGTTTTACCACATACAGTTCTGAAAGACTTTCATGTGGTATTTATAGAAGAGGGGTGAATGATGGAGTGGAAGGGGGCCACAGCAACATTTTTACCATGAACCAGTGGTGGTTATGGCACCCCACTCTAGCACTCTTGTCTGGAAAATCCCATGGACGGAGGAGCCTGGTAGGCTGCAGTCCATGGGGTCGCAAAGAGTCGGACACGACTGAGCTACCTCACTTTCACTTTTCACTTTCATGCATTGGAGAAGGAAATGGCAACCCACTCCAGTGTTCTTGCCTGGAGAATCCCAGGGATGGGGGAGCCTGGTGGGCTGCCGTCTATGGGGTCGCACAGAGTTGGACACGACTGAAACGACTTAGCAGCAGCAGCAGGATCCAGTATAAAGAGGCTCTGCAAAGAAATCAGTGGGAGAATTTTTTGTATCAACTTTATATGAGTTATTATTTTTGTATTCATTGAACATCAGTGTGAAAGTCATTATCATTTTGTATGTACTTTCTCCTTTTTGTACAGATTATGACTTGGGATAAGTGGTGAGGCACGAACGCATCATTTATCCTACTTACGCTGTAACATGGAATAAGGGCCGATGAGCCCAGAAACAGCAAAATCTTTGACCAGTGTTCCTTTTGCCAAAGCTCCTGATTTTTATACATGTGCAGAGGAGCCAAAATGACTCTTGGTTTTTATTCTAGTTCACCTGGATCTCACGGAAGGCTGCTTTAAATAAGCTACTGAGACCTGAATAGAGTCAAAGTAGAATCTCAGGTCACCATCCAGACACAAACGTACCTTCACTGGGGCCTGAGGAAAGCCTGCCTGGGCTTCCCAGGTGAGGCTAGTGGTAAAGAACCTGCCTGCCAGTGCAGGAGACATAAGAGACGTGGGTTTGATCCCTGGGTCAAGAAGATCCTGTGGAGGAGGAAATGGCAACCCACTCCAGTATTCTTGCCTGGGAAATCCCATAGACAGAGGAGCCTGGCGGGCTACAGTCTATGGGGTCACAAAGAGTCAGACACAGCTGAAGTGACTTAGCACACACACATGCTGCTGCTGCTGCTAAGTTGCTTCAGTCGTGTCCTACTCTGTGCGACCCCATAGACGGCAGCCCACCAGGCTCCCCCATCCCTGGGATTCTCCAGGCAAGGTTTTGTAGGTACTTGAAATCTACTGTCCAAGTGCTTTCATGCCAACAAATAGCAAGTAATAGAAAAAGACAAATTGCAGCTTATACTTAAATTTATTTTTTTTAATGTACATGGATTAGGGTACATGATTTTATATAATTTACTATGACAATAGTTTCTACTAGATAAGTTGTCCTAAGTTCATGTGATTACATAAATATTTCATGGTGTTTCATATTGATAATGTCGGTTTCAAGTTCTTTTGTCCCTTAGATTGTTTTTAAATCACTGATGAATTTAAAAGTTCATAATATCTTTGTGTATGGTCCAAAATTAAGATATCCCCCTGTATAGCTTATTTCCTAATTAAGGCAGAATTTTGGGGTTTTTTAAAGCAATTAAAATGGGGGAGAAAATACAAAATTATGAAGAGATAATTTGTCGATTTGTTAAATGTTCTGTTCTCTAATCTTGTGTTGAGGTTTGATGGATTTTGTAACTTAAATACTTATAAAGTAGTGGAAAGATTCCAGATTGTTACTCAAAATTCTATTCGTGGGGTCTGTTGTCTTGGATGTTGCTTTAATAAACATGCAGAGTTGGAGAGTTGTCTATAAATAGTGTTTCCTGGGCTAATATTAACTTTTTTGACAAAGAGAAATACATGAAATTTTGGGTTGGGACAGGGAGAACGTCTTAGAGTTGCTACTTTTTTCCAGCTGGAGATTAGGGTTGGAAGATAGAGGTGCAAAGTCTGGGAGGACCAGTCCCTTTCATCTGGGAGCCTGGATTTATTGCCTTGAAGGACGTGCATGTATCATGCTTCAGAGGCTGTGTGATGATACACCATAACACAGGGATCCCTTTGGATAATACAGAGGCTCAATTCCTTTGGGTTTCTTATCCCTTATTTTCCCTAACTCTGTCCAGGGCCCAGAATGGACTCCAAATCTGTGACCTGTGTTTAGCAGGCAAGAAAAGACATCCCCAAATTGTTTAGCTTCTGTGGTTTATATTAGTTACAATTTTATAAAGTCATCAGAGTGCTCCTGATGTTTAAGGATGCCTAATAATCACGGAGACCTGTCTGTAAAGTCAGTATCACTGGGAACCCTGAGGTGAACTGAAGCAGTGGTCTGGGGCAAGTCTCAGGAGAGACTTCTGCAGTTGAGAATTCTCACTGGGTGGCTTGGAGCTGGCAAGACTGCATGTATCAAACACTATGGCTTTTTATAGTGGCTGTTGGAAAACTGATTATCAGGAGAAAATGGACAGGCGTTTCCTTATTTGCTACGAATGAATCCTGTTTTAGTGCTTTTCACCGTGTGGTTCATACCACACAAAAAAATACATGTAGGGCTTTTATTTTTGGCAGCTTTCACAAAAACTGTGGTGATGGTTGGCTATGAACATTTCCTTACACATCATTAGAGAATAGATTCCAGAAGCTTCCTGGAGATAATTACTCCAAGTTTAACATTGCTTTGACTTAAAATGCAGTTCTGTATAGTTTTAAAATGCAAATTTTAGAATGTGGGGCTTTGGCTAAAATTTCATTCTGGAAGTCTTATTTAATGGGTGTAGATACCAATATCATAAAACTTGCTAAATCTATGTGTGTCAACACTGATTTAAGTGAAGTAGGAGAAATGTGACCCAATTAAGATATTATGAGACAAAAATAAACTATACAGAACTGTTTGGCTGCTTGGTACTAACATAACTAGTTAGAAAATAATGATGTTTGCTATTCTTTATTAGCTTATTTCACCTTTATTTTAAATTAATATTTTTTCTTGATAGATTATTCAAAATTTACATTTAAAGAGAATTAAAGAAACAGTATCCTTTTATATTTTTCTTCTCATACATAACCATAGTCATGGTTTTCCTTAATATGTGATCCAGAATATAATTTGCAATTTATGCTTTGATTTATTTTCAGCTTTTTGCTTAGATTGTGCCTGATATATGTCATTATTTTAAGAAATATATCAAGATCAGGAGTTCTTTTAAAGTTAGCAACAATAACAAAAACAACATGCTAACTTGTAAACACAATGGACATGAAAATAATACTCTGAAAAACAAATGTTGTGTGTGCCTTTAAAAGTATAAAGCAATCATTCTGGATCGATAAACTACTGCTTTGAGTTAAATTGGACTTACAATTTTTTTCTTCTGATACTACCCCAAAGAAGGCTCTATTCACCTTGCTTTAAATTATACAAACAAATAACACAAATGGACAGTTAAAGTGAATATTTTGTGCTTTAAAGAAGACTAATATTTTATGCTATAAAGGCATTGATCCAAAAGAAAAGTAATAAAATCATCTCTTCCCTTACCTCTAGGATTTCTAGGCAGTCGAACCCTGACCATTACTAGTAGTGTTTCAAATTTCTTCCATTTACTTTCATTATACTGGGTTATTTGTATCTTCGAGTGAAATGGCTGAGCTTTTCCACTAATTCCCGTTGCTATTGACAACCAAAGCAGCCATGCAAGAAGAAAATGCTGTGGAAGGAAAAGAAAAAAAACCTTAATATTTCCTTCTCAAAGTTGGAGAGAAAAGGGAAACACAGTATGTAAGAAACAGGTAAGTAAAAAAAAAAATATCAATTTAAAAAACTACTAGCCTTGGTTGCTAATTGATCAAAAGTTTTAATTTTTTTTCAGATATTTTGTCCAATACTCGTTTAAATAAAAGGATACTGTCTCTTGGAACCAAAAATTAATATTCTGAAGATTAAAAATTGGATTGGAAGGTACAATGTCACTAGAGGTCTGAAATATTTTAATTTAGAATTTGAACTATGAAAGAATAGCACAACTTCAATTATTGGTTAATATCTTTGTTACAGAATGTTTTTTAATGACAAAATGGTGACTAAAATATTACTATTTTGAACATGTCCTAGATTTTTTTTGTTTGTTTCAGAAAAGCACTGAAAGTTGCAAACATGTAAGTCTCCGGGAATGTAACAAGTTGATAAATACCCAAGTCCAGCCTCCTTACAGAGAAAAGATCTGGAATTTCTTTTTTTGGACATTTGTTTTGCAGCTTTCTACGTCTTAAGGCAGAGAATAGCCAGGATAAGGTGCCAGCTCAAAGGTTAGATGAACATTTTTTTGAAATAATTTCGGCTAATCTATGTCTTGAAAGGCATACTTCTAAATAATAACTTTATAAAGTTATTAATAAAACTTAACACTAATTGTGTTCCTGAGTTGCTTTTTAGGGGGAAGCTGTATTCCTTAGAGATGTGTTTATTCTGTTCATAATTTTGTTTTCAGTTCTTACATTAAACTTTTCCATTTCAGTTTATAATTTCTTTCTTCTGTTTTACGAATCTAATAAATTTACCTCCATTCTAACCTAAAGGACAGTTTATATTTTTAATATTTAAAGAAGCAAAAAAAAAAATAATCCACCAAAAGAAATTACTAACACCATCCTATCATTAACCTGAGGGAATTGTGTCTCGTATTCATTAATTCTCCATGGAAAAATCAGGTAAGAAATCTTTTTATTGTGTAACATATGTTAGATGTGGTACTAGCACCTAGGAGTGTTCATGCTATGATTTTGGTGCATAAGAAGTATCTTGTTTTAAACATTTTTAAAAGTGAACAATGTCACCTGGCAAATCATCCTTATGATACTTAACTGAAAATTTTTGGTGAAATATATGTAATTCTGTTTTATGGATTTGGTACCAAGAAGACAATGTACTTTATATTTTTACATGTCAGAGAAAGTGTCTTTAAGGGGAGATTTTAATAAAACCATTTGGGAACAAGCTTTGATAGTTTTGGAAATAAATGTTTTTCTTTTTCTGTTCAGAGAGACTTAAAAAAATCAAAGCATATGTATCTTATATTTACTGTCAGCTGTAGGATTAACTATCAGAGCTATGGCTGAAGTTAAGGAGTCAGTGCCAAAGAATAACTTGGGTTTTGTCACCAGCACATGTGGATTCAGGACTCTTTCCTGGGACTCGCCAACTGTGACATACTAGATATTTTAAGTTTTCTGCGCCACGGTTTCCTGATCTTTAAACCTACTGGCAGGATTGTTGCTGGCCAGCAGGAGAATGCCTCCTCCTCATGCAGAACAGTTCTTGATAAGTGTTTGAACTTTGAAATGGTGTTTTACCAGGGTCGATGATAGCATCCATGGTATATAGCATGTTTTAAACTACATTGTGTTTACCATGCCCATCATTTGGAAATAATCCATCGGAGGTAGTAGAAAGTTTCTCAAATTATTCATGTCTGAAGTAAAAATTGTCATTGGGTAACTGCCTGTGCTTCTGAACCATTCCTTCTCCACTTCTTTAATAACATCCATTCCATGTCAGAATGAGGTATGGTTTTGGTTACCTAGCCTAGGGAAAAGGAACTGGAAGAACTGGATTGTAGAATTACATGTAGAGTTACTTAGAGACTTATTTGACAAAGAGAGACTTATTTGACACACATTTGAGAGCTTTACTAAACTTAAGGAGCTAAGTTAGGGGCTGGGAGAGAGACGTTTAGTAAAAGTTTAATCCAAGTTTAGTAAAACATGGACACTTGCTTGGGAGGAGCTGATCGATAAGATGGTTGTCTTTTATTCCTTCCAGGATTCTAAAGTAGGCAAGAGTTAGGGATTAAAGAGCTGAGGCTGTTTAGAGGAAGAACTACTTCTGCTGGAGTGGATCAAGGAAAATTTCACAGACTCAGTGGGCTTTAGTTGATTCATTCATTCCGTAGCTACATACTGAGGGCTATTCCCTATCTCAGCCTGGGCCAACCACTGCAGACATCAGTAAGATGAAGCTGCAGGCATTGATGTCATTTCCTGTCCATGTGGAAGGCCCACAGATGAAGACAGTATTGGATGAGAGGTGTGTTTTGATGCAAGTGTGCTTTGAGATAGGCACTGTGAAAGCCCATCACAGTGGGCAGTGTCCCAGCCAAGAGTGATGGACTGGTGGCCCAGCTGTATCCTCAGGGGTAAGTCAAGTGAAGGACACCGGGCCAGACAAAAAAATACATTGAAGCTTCAGAAGCCAGAGTTAGAGGCACATTCCAGGAAATGTAAGAACCTTCATCTGGGCACTGGGGTGTGTGTTTGAAGGGTATCTGATGACGGATGCTGTGGGAGAGGGAGGAATGAGCTGACTCGTGGAAGGCCTCTGATGGCATCTTAGAGTCGTGTTTATCCCAGAGTTGTAGAGTAGCGTTGTGTAGATTTTAAGCAGGGGAATTACCTAATCAGATTTGTATTTCAGAAGTTATAAGCTGGTTCTAGTGGGTCAGTATTCTTGCCTGAAAAATCTCATGGAGAGAAGGAGCCTGATGGGTTACAGTCCATGGGGTTGCAAAGAGTCGGACACGGCTGAGCATACACACACATGCAGTGGGTCAGATCTGGCATACAGGTGAATTTAGTTTTGCTCACAGAGAGCTGGAACATTTTTTAAAATAGGTGCCAGTGTTTCCAAGGAAAAATGATCAGGCGTTGTTAATAAATCAGTCGCTCCTCTTGCTACAAGGAATTGGTGGGCTGGAGTTGCTTAGTGCTGCCCTGTTGGACGAAGCATGCACTCCATTTTATCATAGAACTCATTGCTTCAGGACAGATGCCCAGGATCTGTAGGCACTTGGGTTCTGGGGCCACTTGCTGAACATTTTGCTGGTTGGCAATTAAGAGATTGCCTTTTGAGGCTCAGGGCTAGAGGCTGTTACAGTAAACCTGGCGAGAAATTGAGTTTTATCTTAAGCGACACTGGTGGAGCAGAGAAAAATAGGGATTGACAGATAATAAAAAGAAAGGATGGAGGGGTGAGTATTAGGACGGGGAATTCAGGCTTCCTGGTTAGACCCAGCTGTTACCAGACCTGTATTTTTGAGAAACTTACCTGACCTTTCTGGGAAATAGCTTCTTTTTTGGTAAAATATAGATAAGAACTCAACCTTATAGGGTTTTTAATGAAGGTCAAGTGAAAAAATGTGAAGCACTTAGTTCAGTAGTTATTTCACATTCAGTGAAATGGCAGCAGATGGTGTGCGAATGGTGTGAGGAAGATGGAATCAAGGATGATGCCCAGGTTTCTGGTGTGTGCTTTGGTGGGCTAGAGAACACGGGAGAAAGTTCAGGGGATGACCTCAGTGTTGGCTGTGACATCGAGGAAGTTCTTGTGAGACTCGGACGTGGAGAGGTGTGATACATGGGTGGATTCCAGGCCTAGAGCTCAAGGGCGGGTCTGAGTGGGGCACCGGCTGGGGTTGAATGATCTTTTCACCTCTGTCCTACTCACACTTTCCTTCCCCACCACCGTCTTCAGTCAACATTAATAATCCTCACAACGTCCTCCATAGAAGAATAACATTAAACGTATCTGAGGAATGTGGGAGAAGGAAAATACTGTATTGCATGTGGCTGAAATGTTCTCTGACAGTTTTTGGTTCTTCACAAAGTTTCTTTCCAGTTTACCATTTTGGCCTTTAGCCAAAAGAAATGAGTAATTCAACATTTGTTTATATCAAGGGCTGAAAAAGAGAACCACTCTCTTAAAACATTCTATCTTTCTTCCCCTTTTGGTTAACTTTTTCTGTATCCCATCACAATCACTTTTAATTCTAAGCAGATACTCAACTCAGAGTGAATTGTTGTTAGGAATGAATAGCCACACTTGTGTGTGTGTGTGCGTGCTTAGTCGCTCAGTCATATCTGGCTCTTCGTGACCCTTTGGACTATAGCCCCCCAGGCTCTTCGGTCCGTAGGACTTTCCAGGCAAGAATGCTGGAGTGGGCTGCCATTTCCTACTGCAGGAGATCTTCCTGACCCAGGGATCGAACCCGCAATCTCCTGTGGCTTCTGTACTGCAGATAGATTCTTCACCAGCTGATCCACTGGGGAAGCCCGCACTTATGTTAGAAGTTTATGTTCTTTCTTATTAGAACATACTGTGACTCAACCCTGCCGTGGGTCCTGGCTCAGAGGCCGCCTTCATTCTGCCTTCCTGACTTTAGTGACAGGAAGTGTCTTCTTTCTCTACACTGAGTTATAGCACTGGCGTGGCACCTGTCTCATCCTGCTCTGTGTTGGGATTCTTTGTGGATCTATATCGTTTGTTCTGCTAGACTGTTAGTTCCATGAATCTGGGGACTGTGTCTTATACCTCTTTAGCTTGGTCAGTACTTTGAAGGTATAAGGACCAGGCACTTCTATATAAAAGAAATAAAAAATGTGAACATGATGTAATCTTACTAAGCAGATTGTAGTTTTAGGAAAGACAGCTTACTGGGGAAATAACTATATTTAATTTGTCTGCCTTTCTTATGACCTTACCACATATTGTATAAAAGATCTTAACGCTTGAAGACGGTTCTTAAATCAATGTACACGCTTGAAAACACATAAAGTGTCGTTTGATTGTGACACCTACTTCTTACAATCGATTGATTGTTCGCCATTATGGATGGAATATTGATTCTTTGAGTATGAGAGTCTTTAAGCTGGTGATTGCCTTATCTTAGAAGGACTATTTTTTGCCTTGTGGACACAGTCACAGTGGGCTACCCTTGTGCTGCCAGACCCTCTGCTGCTTCACGCGCCTCTGGCTTTGCTTATGCTATTTTTTCTGAATAAAAGGCCCTTCACCCATCCACGTGGTGAATTCCTACTCATCTTTTAAGATTCAGTTCACATTTCCTCTTGCAAGCCTTTCCTGACATTTTCCCTACTCCTGCCTGCCTGCTGAGAAATTCTTTCTTCTGTATTCTTTTAACACCTTGTACACCTGTCATGCCTGTCTTTGTGAGGAGACTGTGTGAAATTTCAGAGCAGATACTGTGTATTTGAAGAGCTCAAAGTCTAGTGAAGGAGCAAGGTAAGAATAATACTTGTGATAATATAGGATGGTATGTGTGTGTGTGAATACACACACACACACACACATATATATATAATTTATGGCAGAGTTGTACACAGAGGTTTATGAAAGCACTGAGGAGGGCCCCAAAATCAGAATGAGGGGCTAAAGCAAATATTATTTAATCTGAGTATTGAAGCTGTCTAGATGTTAGTCCAGCAAACAAAGGGAAGAACAACAGTCTGTGTAAAAGCGTGGGAGTATTGGAGTATGTGATTTCCTGGGAACTACCACTAGTGGGTCTGTTTGTGGATATGACCGGAGAGGAGAGGAGACTGGTGGGATAGCCAGGAGTCAGATTGTGAAATGTGGTGTTGAATGCCATACAAAATGTTTGAACCGGCATGATGAGCTCCAAGTAAACATGAAGGGGAGTCAGGGAGTGTATGGGGAGAACGGCATGGTGAAATCATGGTGAAGCCTGTTTTTAGTGAGGTCCCTCTAATAGCAGATGATACCTGAATTGAAGTCCACAATCCTGGAGGCAAGAAGACCCTTGTACCACCACTTATTTAAGCAATCCCTTTTTGATGGATGTTTGTTTCCAAGTTTCTGTGTAAGGTCCTCCATCAGATACATTTGGAACAATTAGTGAAGTAATGCTTTCTTTTAAACAAAAAAAAAAAGTGAGCCGTACTGACGAAATGCCTCACAGCCTGCATTTCTGTGTATAGTCACAAAGCTGGTTGCGTTTTAAAAATGGTTAATAAATGGCTCAACTCCTGGTCTGTCAGTGACTCTTTAAACATAAGGATTTTGGTCACTGAAGGAAGTGGTGATGGTTACTTTAACACTTTCTGGCCTTTTTTTGATGATTGCTCAGTACCCCTATTCAAAATTAGAGCATCATCTCCTTAGCTAAAACAAATATAATTTTCACCTGATATGTCTTTCATCATTGCTTGCTTGCACTCAGTCATGTCCGACTCTTTGCAGTTCCACAGACTGTAGCCCAACCAGACTCCTGTGTCCATGGAATTTTCCAGGCAAGAATACTGGAGAAGGTTGCCATTTCCTATTCCAGGGGATCTTCCCGACCCAGGGATCGAACCTGATCTCTTACATCTCCTGCACTGGGGGGTGGATTCTTTACCACTGCGCCACCTGGAAGTCTGTGTTTCACCATAATCTCAATGAATTCTTACACTATGCTATCGGTGTTTTGTAAGTTTCTTTTTTTTCGAAAGAAATCTGTTAGCACTATTTCCTTTCCAAAACCTTTTCTGATTCCCTTAAAGCCATGTAACTGACCACTTCCTCTCCTGTATCCTCTACACATATCTGTTATTAAGATATTTTTGCTTACTTCTGTCTCTCCTTACTAGACTTCCTTAGTTGAGGGTGAGGACTTGATCACTTACTGATTTTATTATCCCTAGTCCTTAATACGGTTTCTTAGACACTGTAGCAATTCATCTTTTTGTTCTTATAATTCTGTTTATAAATATATATTTTTTGAGCTGTTACTATGAGGTGGCTACTGTTCTAAGTACTTTATTTGGATTTTTTCATTCAATCATCCCCATAAACCTATAACTCTATATTCCACCGGTTGGCTTACTACTTTTTAAGTAAAAATTGGCAGTGCTGACATTTTCCTCTGGTTCAACCTATAGTCTTCATTTCAGAGCAGAGAGAGCTGGACACTCTGCTTAGGTAAACCTGGGACCCCAGGGGTCTAACTCCAGCGTGTGTGCCCTTATCCCCTTCTCCAGAGTGCACTAAGTACACGACAGCTCACAAGTTAAGAAATACTTGTCAGAGTAATTAAGTAATATTTGTCAAGGTATGCATATCATCCTACACGTGTTTATAAATTTTTTTCCCATTGTTGTACTTGAAAAATTTCAAATCCACACAGGAGTTGAAAGTATAGTAACAGTAAATAGCCGTGTACTTTTCATGTACAACTGTTAACATATTACACATTTGCAGGTATGCTACATACACTCTTTCCCCCTCGCTTTCTCTCTCCCCACCCCTGCCCCCCTTCTTATCTGCACACATACACACACACAATTAATGAGCCATTTGAAAGTAACTTAGATATGATGGCTCGTTGTATTTACATACTTTAACATGCATGCCAGGTCACACTTAAATTTAACATATGTACAATAATATTATGTAGCAAACAGTCCATGATTAGATTTCCCAAATTATCTCCAAATGATTTTCATGGATTTTTTTGGATCCAGAGCCAATCATAGATGTTTCATTTAGATGACACTCCTTAGAACAGTTCTAGAACTACTTTTTTCTAGATCTGAATTTGAAGTTTCCTCATTATTAGATGCTGGTTAAACCTTTTTGGCAAAAATATTACACAGGTGATCATGTATTATGATATTCCCATTGCACATAATGTTAGTTTATTCTGTAACTGGTGGTGCTAAGTTTGATCACTTGATTAAGGAGTCTACCAGATTTCTCCACTGAAAGGCACCTTCTCTTTGTAATTAGTAAGTACCCTATGGGGTGATACATTGACATTCTTTGAATATTCTGTTCCCTAACAAACTTTCACCTAGTGAAAGTTTTAACATCTGTGGATAATTATTACTCAAATTATTTCAGTCGTGGTTGTAAAATTATCTTTTCAGATTCTGTCCTTCCTTCTGCATGTTTCCTGGCATTCTGTAAAGAGGAGCTCAGTTCTCTTCTTTATAGAATCACTCTGGACCCA
This sequence comes from Ovis canadensis, assembly GCF_042477335.2. NCBI lineage: Eukaryota > Metazoa > Chordata > Mammalia > Artiodactyla > Bovidae > Ovis > Ovis canadensis. The sequence goes on along the minus strand of NC_091250.1, from coordinate 35,296,093 downwards.
TGGATTCTTTTATTGTTCGGTTCAGTTCAGTTGCTCAGTTGTGTCCGACTCTTTGCGACCCCATGAATCGCAGCACGCCAGGCCTCCCTGTCCATCACCGACTCCCGGAGTTCACTCAGACTCACGTCCATCGAGTTGGTGATGCTATCCAGCCATCTCATCCTCTGTCGTCCCCTTCTCCTGCCTCCAATCCCTCCCAGCATCAGAGTCTTTTCCAATGAGTCAACTCTTTGCCTGAGGTGGCCAAAGTACTGGAGTTTCAGCTTTAGCATCAGTCTTTCCAAAGAACACCCAGGATGGATCTCCTTCAGAATGGACTGGTTGGATCTCCTTGCAGTCCAAGGGACTCTCAAGAGTCTTCTCCAGCACCACAGTTCAAAAGCATCAACTCTTCAGTGCTCAGCTTTCTTCACAGTCCAACTCTCACATCCATACATGACCACTGGAAAAACCATAGCCTTGACTATTCAGTTGTTATCAATTACTATCCTTATTCTTCTTGGTGCTCAAATTATGCCAAATTTGGCTAGTGGGAACACTTCCTAGTAGCTCCTATGTCATTTTCACTTGTTTCCATAATTTTTTGAGTATGCCTTTGCTTTTTGTCACAGCAAAATATTCCAGCCTCTCTGCTTCAGCCCTGGTTTTATTGTGGAATGGTATTTGGAAACAAATATATGGGTGTTATGTGTGATCATTGCTACTGTTCAGTTCAGTTCAGTCGCTCAGTCAAGTCCGACTCTTTGCAGCCCCATGAGGAGCAGCACGCCTGGCCTCCCTGTCCATCACCAACTCCTGGAGTTCGCCCAAACTCATGTCCATCGAGTCGGTGATACCATCCAGCCATCTCATCCTCTGTCATCCCCTCCTCCTCCTGCCCCCAATCCCTCCCAGCATCAGAGTCTTTTCCAATGAGTCAACTCTTTGCATGAGGTGGCCACAGTATTGGAGTTTCAGCTTCAGCATCAGTCCTTCCAGTGAACACCGAGGACTGATCTCCTTCAGAATGGACTGGTTGGATCTCCTTGCAGTCCAAGGGACTCTCAAGAGTCTTCTCCAACACCACAGTTCAAAAGCATCAATTCTTCAGCACTCAGCTTTCTTCACAGTCCAACTCTCACATCCATACATGACCAAAGGAAAAACCATAGCCTTGACTAGATGGACCTTTGTTGGCAAAGTAATGTGTCTGCTTTCTAATATGCTATCTAGGTTTCCTTCCAAAGAGTAAGTGTCTTTTAATTTCATGGCTGCAGTCACCATCTGCAGCAATCTTGGAGCCCAGAAAAATAAAAAGTCTGACACTGTTTCCACTGTTTCCCCAACTATTTGCCATGAAATGATGTGAATTTGAGCTTTAAGCCAACCTTTTCACTCTCCTCTTTCACTTTCATCAAGAGGCTTTTTAGTTCCTCTTTACTTTCTGCCATAATGGTGGTGTCATCTGCATATCTGAGGTTATTGATATTTCTCCTGGCAATCTTGATTCCAGCTTTTCCTTCTTCCAGCCCAGCGTTTCTCATGATGTACTCTGCATGGAAGTTAAATAAGCAGGGTGACAATATACAACCTTGACGTACTCCTTTTCCTGTTTGGAACCAGTCTGTTGTTCTGTGTCCACTTCTAACTGTTGCTTCCTGACCTGCATATAGGTTTCTTAAGAGGCAGGTCAGGTGGTCTGGTATTCCCATCTCTTGAAGAATTGTCCACAGTTTATTGTGATCCACACAGTCAAAGGCTTTGGCATAGTCAGTAAAGCAGAAATAGATGTTTTTCTGGAACTCTCTTGCTTTTTTGATGATCCAGAGGATGTTGGCAATTTGATCTCTGGTTCCTCTGCCTTTTCTAAAACCAGCTTGAAAATCTGGAAGTTCATGGTTCACGTACTGCTGAAGCCTGGCTTGGAGAATTTTGAGCATTACTTTACTAGTGTGTGAGATAAGTGCAATTGCATGGTAGTTTGAGCATTCTTTGGCATTGCCTTTCTTTGGGATTGGAGTGAAAACTGACATTTTCCAGTCCTGTGGCCACTGCTGAGTTTTCCAAATTTCCTGGCATATTGAGTACAGCACTTCCACAGCATCATCTTTCAGGATTTGAAATAGCTCAACTGGAATGCCATCACCTCCACTAGCTTTGTTCATAGTGATGCTTCCTAAGGCCCACTTGACTTCACATTCCAGGATGTCTGGCTCTAGGTGAGTGATCACACCATTGTGATTATCCGGGTCGTGAAGATCTTTTTGTACAGTTCTTCTGTGTATTCCTGTCACCTCTTCTTAATATCTTCTGCTTCTGTTAGGTCCAGACCATTTCTGTCCTTTATTGTGCCCATCTTTGCATGAAATATTCCATTGGTATCTCTAATTTTTTTGAAGATATCTCTAGTCTTTCCCATTCTGTTGTTTTCCTCTATTTTTTTGCATTGATCGCTGAAGAAGTCTTTCTTTCTTATCTCTCCTTGTTATTCTTTGGAACTCTGCATTCAAATTGGAATATCATTCCATTTCTCCTTTGCTTTTCTCTTCTCTCCTTTTCAGAGCTATTTGTAAGGCCTCCCCAGACAGTCATTTTGCTTTTTTGCATTTCTTTTCCATGGGGATGGTCTTGATCCCTGTCTCCTGCACAATGTCATGAACCTCTGTCCATAGTTTATCAGGCACTCTGTCTATCAGATCTAGTCCCTTAAATCTATTTCTCACTTCCACTGTATAATCATAAGGGATTTGATTTAGGTCATACCTGAATGGTCTAGTGGTTTTCCCTACTTTCTTTAAGTCTGAATTTGGCAATAAGGAGTTCATGATCTGAGCCACAGTCTGCTCTTGGTCTTGTTTTTGCTGACTGTATAGAGCTTCTCCATCTTGGCTGCAAAGAATATAATCAATCTGGTTTCGGTGTTGACCATCTGATGATGTCCATGTGTAGAGTATTCTCTTGTGTAGTTGGAAGAGGGTATTTGCTATGACCAGTGCATTCTCTTGGCAAAACTCTATTAGCCTTTTCCCTGCTTCATTCCGTATTCCAAGGCCAAATTTGCCTATTACTCCATGTGTTTCTTGACTTCCTACTTTTGCATCCCAGTCCCCTATAATGAAAAGGACATCTTTTTTTGGTGTTAGTTCTAAAAGGTCTTGTAGGTCTTCATAGAACCGTTCAGCTTAACCTTCTTCAGCGCTATTGGTTGGGGCATAGGCTTGGATCACCATGATATTGAATTTTTGCCTTGGAGATGAACAGAGATCATTCTGTTGTTTTTGAGATTGCATCCAAGTACTGCATTTCGGACCCTCTTGTTGACCATGATGGCTACTCCATTTTTTCTAAGGGATTCCTGCCCACAGTAGTAGATATAATGATCATATGAGTTAAATTCACCCATTCCAGTCCATTTTAGTTTGCTGATTCCTAGAATGTCAACATTCACTCTTGCCATCTCCTGTTTGACCACTTCCAATTTGCCCTGATTCATTGACCTAACATCCCAGGTTCCTATGCAATATTGCTCTTTACAGCATCGGATCTTGCGTCTATCACCAGTCACATCCACAGCTGGGTATTGTTTTTGCTTTGACTCCATCCCTTCATTCTTTCTGGAGTTGTTTCCCCACTGATCTCCAGTAGCATATTGGGCACTTACCGCCCTGGAGAGTTCCTTTTTCGGTATCCTATCATTTTGCCTTTTCATACTGTTCACGGGGTTCTCAAGGCCAGAATACTGAAGTGGTTTGCCATTCCCTTCTCCAGTGGACCACATTCTGTCAGACCTCTCCACCATGACCTGTCTGTCTTGGGCGGCCCCACACGGCATGGCTTAGTTTCATTGAGTTAGACAAGGCTGTGGTCCATGTGATCAGATTGGCTAGTTTTCCGTGATTATGGTTTCAGTATGTCTGCCCTCTGATGCCCTCTCACAACACCTACCGTCTCACTTTGGTTTCTCTTACCTTGGACGTGGGGTATCTCTTCACGGCTGCTCCAGCAAAGTGCAGCTGCTGCTCCTTACCTTGGACGAGGTCACCCCTCCTGACCTTGAACGTGGAGTAGCTCCTCTCAGCCCTCCTGCATCCGCGCAGCTGCCCCTGACCTTGGACGTGGGGTAGCTCCAGTTCAGTTCAATTCAGTTCAGTCACTCAGTCTTATCTGACTCTTTGCGACCCCAACCCTACTTAAAGAAAATCTCCCCCAAGTCTACTTCACACTTCCAAATAAGTAATAATACTTTATGAAATGTTCTTAAAGTCTCATTTAGCATTAATCTATGTTTCGGTGTTCTGCTACAATGAAAACAGAAAAAAGTTAAAATTTCAAGTAAACCAAAAATGACAATACTTTCAGAAGAAGATTGCTTAAGTGGAAATGGATAGTGCTTAATTATAGTAAATAAAAGTTGGTTTGAAATTCAAAGATGCAGGCACTTATTTTCTTTGGTCTACTTCAGGAATTAAAAAGTTAAATAGAGATTAAATAGACCCTTGAGAAATTTCAATTGGATGTTTCTAAAAAGACAAATTAACCAGACAGCTCTTGGAAAATAACATTATATAGAACAGAAATCCTTATTTATTTTAACTTCATACTCTGAATTATCAACTGATTGACTTAATATTTGACTGTAGTTTATGATTAGTTTAAGTTCTTAATGAAAATAACATTTCTTAAAGTGTGAGAGCAAAAAAATCATAGATGTAATAATACATCAGAAGAGATAACAGTTCTATATACTTCATTAATGATTCAGAATCTGGCTTCTGTATCTAACAAGCAGTGAAGTAAAAAGATCATTTTATGTTGAAATATTCTGGCAGGGTTACTTCAATTTTCTCAAATTATAGGTTGTATTCTTAACTGTGACTTCTTCCTAGAAGTTTTATGCCTTCCCAAATACCTTTATGCCTTTAATTACCTTTGATATTCTCTATCCCTCTCATCCTTTCCTGGTTAGTGTTTTCACTATAACCTCACTCTCCTCTCTGCCAAATACACTCAAAAAGCTAGGTTTCTGGAGTTTTTCCGAATACCAAAAGAATTAGAAGATTATAAGAAATTTTTTTCTGAAATCAGGCAAATCACTTAACTTTCTGTGCTTTTGCTTGTCTGCTGGTAAAATATGGATAATGTCTGTCTCTCTCTTGCCTTATATGGATATTGTGAGGGTAAATTTAATCAGTCATTTAAAGTGGTTTTGCGTTCTGTATTCATGAGATCGTTTAACAGATAGGTTTTCTTTTATAATGATAACAATCAGAGGCACTTTTGCTCCAGATTTTACGACAGAAGGGATTTAGATTTGAAAATAGGATATTCAACACTAGAATACAGGATATTAGGAGGCTGGAGAGTTGTTTTCCTCTGGAGATCTTGGGATCTGTAGGATTCTTCTCTGTGGGTTTGTGGTACCTATGATAAAGGAAGCTCAAGGCCCTTTTTGGTGGAGCCCTTTAACATTCCGCCTCCATTCCTTCCAGCTCCCATTAACACAGCAATGGCTTGCTTAATGCCTCTTTTAGCAACTCTCTCTTCCAAGGCCAGTTGCTCTTTGGAAAAGTTACTCCTCATTTTATATTCCTCTTTCCTTAAAATGAGTATATCCATATCTGAGTTCTGTGAAGCTTGTTAGGTGTCCTGAGGACTCTAGGAAATGTCCCAGTTTTGTATCAATCATCCTTCTGCCCTGCTCTTGAATAGTTTATGTCATTGTTGTTTTCAAATCACTCACCCTGGAGAGCAGTTTCCTTGTTCTGCTTTTAATGGTGCCATGTCTGAATAGCAAAATAATGGAGACTGCAAAAATTACAAGTGATTCTTAGGATTTGAAAGACAATCTTATCTACATTAAGGAAATACTTCTCAAGTTACAACATGATATAGAATAGGAAGATTGCAAGTGATTTTTAAGGTTCAGAAGATGATCTTATTTACATTAAGAAAGTACTTCTCAAGTTACAACACCACCTGAGGTTGAGTTGGCTTTTCCCTTGCCACTCTCCAGAGCCAACATCTGCTTGGGCAACTCAGGGTGTTCTTTTTTTAAAAAAAAAAAAAAAACAACAAATGTTGGCACTTGACTCCCAACTGTGATTAGATTACATAAGATATTATATAGAACTGATGTGGGAGTTTAATTTCCCCTATCTTATTTGATAACATTGTCTAACTTAGTGTCAGAAAACATTGGCCAACTCTCAGAACCCCAGTTACATCAGTTAGGATGAATTTTTAAGAGGAAAATCTTAGATTGCAGTCAAACAGGAACATGTGCCATTAAAGAACTATGTTTGCTTTGCCAGTTGAGACTTGTTTCTTTAGTTCAAGTAATGGTTTAGGGGTTATTTTAAGGGCACTTTGGAGATTGTGTTGTAGGAATGTTACAGAGTAAATTTTGAGTGTGATATGCCCATTTGACCTTAATTCCAACATCTGATTTTGCAGGGAAAAGAATCTGTCATTCACTGACTACCTGTGATCCTCACCTGAATTTGGTTTCTTGAGCTGCTAAATCATATGTGGATGGCAGTGGTCCTCCATGGACCACACGTGGCCCAGACTTCTTGTCCCTGATCCATAGGAAGCTCAGCAAAACAGTGATTTCTGCTTAACCTTTAGCGACAGCAGACACATTGTTTCCTACAAGTCAGGGTCTCATCTATTTTTGTTGTTTTGAGAAGATCATTCTGAAATAGACTGCTAAAAAAAAAATAGTCCACTTATTTTTTTTTTCCTTGACCTACTATTCACAGCAAGTTGCGAAGGTTGGTGTGTGCTGACCACTGAGGACTCACATTATAGTGAAATGGGTTGTCAAAAGTTGGGTCTGTTTACACAGAAGTTGGGAATCATTTTTCTCTAATCTCAAGGTGGATCTGTGTTTTCTCATCTAATTTTTAGATGTAGCAGTGAAGTTCTTTAGATACTTCTGAAGTATATGATAGTGTAGGTTTAAGATAACTTGACAAGTTGTGTTTCTTTACTAAGATTCAGTCATAACAGTTCTGTCCTTAGTGTGTATCCAGCATCTGCTGGCTTGATGGTAAACACAGAGTAAGTCCTGATTCCACAGCCTTGTGCTCTGGGATAGTCAGGTATTACTCGTAATTATACTGTATTGTAATTGTACTTGGCTGCAAGTGACACTGACAAAAGTGTCCTAAAAGGCTAGAATGGCCATTTAGGGTTAATATTATGACTTCTAGTTCAGCCTCTCTCCCATTCTCAAGATTCAGCCCATAATCACAAAGTAGCCATTGTAGTTCAGCCATGACTTCTATATTCCAGGCGAGAAGAGAGAGGATGTACTAATCAGTCACCTTTTAAAGTAGCTTTCAAGTTCCAAAAGCTGCACCCAATAATTTCTGCTGACCAGAATGGAGTCACTTGACTACCCAAATATGTCAGGGAGGATAGAGTATATAATTGTCTATTGTTAACTCGTTACTTGTTATAGGTTACTCATTACAATGTGGGAAACCTGGGTTCGATCCCTTGGTCAGGAAGATCCCCTGGAGAAGGAAATGGCACTCCACTCCAGTACTTGCCTGGAAAATCACATGGACAGAGGAGCCACTGGTAGGCTACAGTCCATGGGGCTGCAAAGAGTCAGACACAACTGAGTGACTTCACTTTCAACTCATTACTTAGGACTTCCTGGTGGCTCAGTGGTAAAGAATCTGCTTGTCAGAGCTGGAGAGCAAGAGACTCAGGTTTGATCCCTGCCTGGGTCAGTAAGATCCCCTGGAGAAGGAAGTGGCAACCCATTCCAGTATTCTTGCCTGGAGAATCCCATGGACAGAGGCGCCTGGTGGGCTACAGTCCACGGGGTCGTGAAAGAGTCAGACATGACATCGACTAAACAATGAACTCATCGCCTACTCAGAGGAAAAAAAAGCCACTCTATTTTAAAGAAGAAGGGAAAAACAAATATTAGGAACAACCTAGCAGTTTCTGCCACCAGTGCCTTTTATGACTTACACCAAGCCATCTTTCGCTCCCATCTGCTGTTCTAAGCACTAAATGGCTCCACAGAGCCTCTGTGCTCCCTGAGAACGCCCTTTATTGTCCTTCCCTCATCCAATTCTGAAAGGCTTTGTCTCCCATCTCAACTGCCTCTGCTTCTTACCTCTCAGGTGTTGCTCAGATCACATTTCCTGCAGGAAGCCTTTCTAGGACTCCAGTCACAGTTACCCTCTGCCCCTCCCCCATTCCTTCATCTCATCTGTCACAGCTCTTGTTAACTTTCAGCCAACATAGTAAAACTTCAAAGTTAGTTTCCATATCCTATGTGATTCCCTCCTCCCCGTCACTTGCCTAGTAGAATAATTGCATATACTCAATATTTAGTATATGTGTATTGAATTCCATTGCAGACCTCATGCTAGCAGGATAATAGGAGAAAGTCTTTTTGTGCAATAAGGGTGTTCTTTTTGTAAGGCAAATATATATATATATACACACACACAAGCATTGTGATCATCTTAGTCTATTTAATAGGTTGTTGGTTACTTCTGTGAATAGTCTGTTAGGTAGAAGTGTAAATAGCAGTTTGTTTGAAATGCGGCTCCCTAAACATGTAGGAAACATTAACAGTCTGGGCCTCTGGAAACAAGGGCATTTGATGTGCCCGAGATTAGGGCACTCCACTCAGAACAAACAAGGAAAAAGGAAGGGGGACAATAAAAACCTTTATTTCTGAAAAGCACCTGAAAATACCATAAATGGATGGACTTCAGGCTGGTCAGTGGGGCAAAAGGCAGCACAGCCTGGGTGCCTCATATGTAATTGTTTGATAAACTTTTTCATGTGCTACTTTCTAAATTTCTTTTTCATGTTTTAGAGATATTTTCAAAATCCAGTTATTTGGGGAGGTTTTTACCTTGACTTGCATTTAATTATTTTCAGGTGTTTACTTTTTTTTCCCCCTTCTTCTTTTTTAAAAATTTATCTTATTCCAGTCTAGTTGATTTACTAATTTTTCTTTTCAATATGCACTTGGGATGCATCTGTGATAACAATTCAGGTTGTATTAATATATAATTGGAAAGATTTATGGAACATCTTTCCTTTAAAATTAAAAGAAATGTTTTAACTTGCATTTCTTGATTGGGCCTGGAATTTACATAAAGGATGGCTTATTTCGGGGACTTCTTTTTAAAACTGCATATAAACCATCTACCAGGTATACAGTTGACTGAAGCATAATGTTGGAAGGACCTCCTAGATAGTTCATTTCTTCTCACTGCTTTCTGTTGAATGTCATGCCATATCTAAAATCGGATTTTTATGAATTTCCCCAGTGCATTTCTCTACCACTTATACTTGACTCTCTGCTCATCATTTCTTTCTGCAAGATTTTACCTCAAATACCTATAGAGCAGCAATAAGGATTCACTTGGGGTGAGTTAACACAGGCGGGAAAGGTCTAAAAGTAAGACTGGCAACCAAACCTGTGGAGTGCTCAGCAAGGGGAGGGCTGGTGAGTCAAATGAGGAAAACACCAAAGATAAAGTGCGCAACAGTTCCATAGGAGTGTTAGTGCTTTGAAGGAGATGATGTTTGAGAATTGTCCAAAAATGGGAGCATCTCCAGGATAGAGAAACGTGTGGGCTGATATGGCAGGGAGCAGGTGTCAGGTACAGGAGACTCGGGGTCACTGTTGACTCCTCTCCCCTTGGTCTTCAAGACCTATTTGCTCATCCCTCAGGGGTTAGTGAAGCCCATTTCTTCCTGTCAACAAACACAGATCATTTTATCTGCATGTCAGACTCCTGTCCATCCTGTGTATCATCACCATGCTAATATTCCCAGGTTATTTTTATCAGGTAATTCTCCTAAAGATAATGATGAAGTGGTCACTTCTTGTAGACAAAGTACATATTCCTCAGTCTGGAATTTAGGGAACATCATGATCTGGTACCACTCACCTATGATTGTCTACCTCTTATTCTTCCTCTAGTGTTTGCCCATCTCTTTGGCTTGATAAGTCTCCTCTAAATCAATGAGGCCCGTTTTGCGGTATAAATCTGCATACTTTGGATGGTCCACTGTCTTCTCTGTCTACCTGGCTTCAAGATCCACCTCAAGACCTCTTCTTCTAGGCTTTCTGTACAACCCTATGTGGATGTGTGATGATTTCTTCACAAATCCCACGTGTGCCACCATTTTTGCTCATAAATGTTGCCTTGAATTAAAAACATGATTGCTTTGTCTTTGTGTTGAGAGTAAGCTCTTTGAGACCAGTGACCACACTATACAATGATTTTGCATCTATTTTAATATCTGGTGTAGCACCATATACAGATTTGGTATAGAGCAAGATTTCTCGGTCTGGCACCATCACATTTTGAGCTGGATCATTTTTGTTATGGGGAGTTACCTGAGCATTGAAGGATGTTTAGCAGCATCACTATATACTTGCTAGATGCTAGTGGTACCCTCTTCCCAGTGTGACTGTGGAAAATGTCTTCATTTGTGCTAAGTGCCCCATAGACAGCAAAATATCCACAGCTGTATAAACAGAATAAATTACAGAGAATAAATTATACAGAGAATTACTATATAAACAGAATAAATTCTTATCAGTATCTTGGCAGGAATCGAAGACTATGAAAAATTTGATTGATGGTTTACAGCATTTTAGGGTCTTGAATGATGACAAACTCAGCTGATAGAAGATCAGCAATGTAAAATGAAACTTTCTCTTTTCTGTGATAAGCTATAGGAAGCCTATTATAGATTGATGAGTAATTACGATGTAATTTAAGGTTAAGGAAGGGCAAAATGACAGAAGTATACGGAAGTTGAAGTTTCCAAAATACTGAGTTTTAGTTTCCAATTCATTTTGAACCATTTTATACTTGGAAATATCATTTCTAATAAAATATTTGCTATTTAATTGGAAATTTATCTAAGGGGTTCATTTTTAACTAATATCTTTGGATTGAGAACTATGTTTTGAAGCATATTTGAGAAAATCATTTTGAAATTATGGGTGCAGGTTATTGTAAAGTGATAACCATTGACAAAAATCAGTTGTATGTGTATATAGTTTTCCAGTTTTTCTTCTTTTTTTGGTTATTTGAGTATTGTCCTCAAGTTTAACAAAATTTCCAGCCCCAAGCAATACATACATAAGCAATACACACACATACACACACACACAAAATACATGTGTGTAGTCTAGACAGTGCTTACTGCTCACTCTGTTGTAAGTTCTTAGTTTTTTCTTTGATTATTGAACTGGTACGTGACATAGATTCTACATGGGTGACGTGCTGCTGAACCAGAAATAACGCGTGATACCCTCTTTCCGCAGCTGTGTGCCAGCCACAGTGCAAACATGGTGAATGTGTCGGGCCAAACAAGTGCAAGTGTCATCCTGGATATGCCGGGAAGACCTGCAATCAAGGTAGGGAAACCCTGTGTCAAGTAAACAGTCATAAACCCTCTCTGCTCCTCCTTGATGTAGAAACTGAAGTTCTCATGCAGACCACTTTTCCATGACCATCGTCCCCGAACATATGAGATGTCATTTCGCTGAAAGATAAAAATCTAATAATGATGAAGCTTGTTAAATCTACTTAATTGTGGGGCAGTTAAAGAATTTCATCCTTTCATTCACTATTAATAATGAAAATGCATTTTGAAGAAGAAAATGACAGCATCAGTAGAAGCCTTACGTCTGCTCCTCCTCGGCCTTCCACTAACTTTTTGGAAAACTTCAGCAAACTGTTAGCCTCCTTGGATCTCTGTGAGATGAAAACACTTTAATACTCAAAGTCAGGTAGGAGGTTTGGCTTGAAATTTTGAGGTCCCTTCCAACTCTGAGCTCTTTGATCTCTGTGATTCAGTTCCCTTCAACTTTTGACCAGTTGGTAAGGTTCCTCTGAGAAATCAAGATTTTGATTAACCTAACAGTTTATTTTTAATTTGGTGTCAGTTGCTTATAAAAGCAGATCTTTATGTAGTCTTCATGGTGCTAAGGTATTTTGCATGTATTACCTGTTTATATCACTACAGCAGCATTAGGAGGTAGAATGTTATTTATTATAATTAAGCTATAAATACTATTTTCCTCTTGACGAGACATCATGTATACTCAGTGTTTTGTCCAAGTTCACAAAATTAGTTGGTAAAAGATCTATGTCAACATAGAGCTGTTGTCTATATAACTCATGTTCTGTCTACCGGTGTAGTTTTGGATGGAGAAAACATTGGAAATGTGATCCTCTGACTCGATGCATTACAAGGCTGACAAGGCTTGTCTGTTTAATTAATTTCAACCAAAACCTTTCTAACATTCAGAGCTAAAAACAGATGTAAAGAAAAGATAGGGTTAGATTTCACTAGAAAGATTCAATAATAAAAAGAGTAAAATTTTTCATTTATTCCTTAAAGTAATATTTCTTAGCATTTTAAATGTCAAATGAAACAGTTTGTATAGGGTCTAACTGTCCCATAGATACTTAGTTGACCTCATCTGATACAGAAATGATCTTGTTGAAATATTCTTGTTCTTCAGTATGTGATGTTCCTTGAAGTGTGTCACGTAAACTTGTGATTTGTAGACATAGTTGTCGCAAGAATCAGGCACACTGAAATTTGAAAGTATGGGTAATTGTTCCTAAACTACCAGATGAAATCCATGTTAGTGAAATATGACATGTTTTTAAATCCATTTGATTTTTAAAACCCATTTAATTTTTCCTCTCCAGTGTGAGTTCTCAAGTAGCAGCGTGTTCAGCTCTGATTATTGAGTTGTCAGTGTTCATCTTAGAGTGCCATCATGCTTCTTTTTTTTAAAGTGCTAAACATAAAGCATTGCAGGTTTCATTAATATGTCAGCACCATGAAACGTTGTCCTCATGCCAGGAATGTATACAAAGATTATTAAAAGAAGCCACTGTTGAGGTTGTGGAGAAATTCATTTAAATTTATTTGCAGGAGCTACATCAACTTTAATATGATTCATAGACATTAAAACTATCATTGGAACACTGATCTATCTCTGAGTATCTCTGATTTTCAGAAAACTAGTTGACTGTATACCTTTCCCTGCAATAATACCTGTTTCTCTCAAGAAAAATTGAAATATACCGAGTTGAAATCTTGCCTTCCCAAACTAAATATAGTTGGGGGAAAGAGGATTTTATCAGTGGCAAAATGGGATTTTACACCTGCAAAAATAGTGAGCCCCACTGAAAATGTAATTTCAAGTTAAATCCTGAATATAAAACTTGAGTCTACAGTAAACCTACGTGTTTTGATCATCTCTCTCTTTTCCTTTCTTACCATATAAGCAATTGTGGGAAATTACATTCTTTGAGAGCAGGAACCATTTGTGGGGTCCCTCTGACTTCTTGGTTCCTGAAAATTTTTATCAAAATGATTTGCACATGATAAGTGCACATGAAATATTTGCTTAGTGACTTTAATATCATGGTTCTTGGTCCTAACACCGTAGGAAGAGTTCCCTGGAGTTGTTTGGTATAGCTCTTTATTCTTTGTTTCCATCGACTGTTTGTCAGGATCAGAGAGGCTGCTGCAGTGATCCAGGTAGAGGCCAGAGAGCCCTAGAAATGTTGTTAAATATTAGAACTAAGTGTCTATGTCTGCTACATAACAAATTAACTTAGACTGATTTTATCCAGACCATACATTTTAATAAAATGGAAAACATGCCTCGGAGGTATGAGAAATCAAGCAGGTTTTTGTTTTTTTTGTTTTTTTTAACCCAGGGTGTTTTTGTTTATTTTTTGGCCACACCGTAGGGCATATAGGATCTTAGTTCCCTGCCCAGGGATCAAACCCATGCCTCTTGCAATGGAAACACAGAGTCCTAACTAGGAGACCACCAGGGAATTCCCTGGTTTCTTTTTTCTTGAGGAAAGAAATGGTAAGAAGAGTTAGACTTGAAATAAATCTCCACAGAACTGGAAATTAGCATTTGATTTAAAGTAGGTTTGGGTATAAGGCAAAAATTATATCCACTAAAAACTGTGTTACTAGCTGTGTACTTTAAGAACTCACCCCTGGAGACTTGCTTGAACAGCTGAGTGAACAGCTTGAATAGATGACAAGCACTTACTGAGTGCTTTCAGAACTGCCAAAGAGCAGAAGAGCAGGGCAGGCCCACTTTGGAACTGGCTTAATTTAGAAGCCTTGGTACAGGATTAGTGTGAATCTGCTGGTCATGGCTTGTGCTTCCCTCTGGGTCACTCTCTGGATTTGCCGTAGCCAGATCACATAGAAAATCATAGGCATGGGCTGACCATATTCATTCTAATCTGAACTCTGGCAAGAATTTTTTTTTTTTCCAGCTTACTTTCTCTGGTAATTTTATTCATGAAGATTACTGCCCCCCACCCACCTTGAGCCTCTGTACCCATACAAATCCCCTTTCTCCTCAGCCAAAAAAGGATACTATTATAGATAACAGTGTTTTTCATAACTTTCCCATTAGAGAATTATTTGGGGCATATAATGTATCATATCATTGCATATTTTCAGGAATGAAAGATATCCTGCTGAATTTACAGCATGCTTTACAGTATAATAATTTCAGAAGAAACAGTTCATAAATATCAGTTATTAATCTCTTCGCATGGTTTTTGTTTCAAATGTTGAATTCCTTATCCAAAGAAAAGAATTGGTATCTTGTACTAGGGAACCAGACAGTAAACTGTGGTAAGCTAATTAGGTCTAAATTGATTGCCTTCCTTAGCACAATAGCTGGAGTGCTTTAACACTAAGATTAAGGTAGTTTCTTAAGGCTTTATTTTTTGAATGATGTATGGTTTCAACCCCAGAAACCAATATTGATTTAATTTGTAAATTTAACTGGCTGTTAATAATGTGATAGTCTTGAAACAGGATGTGATTGCCTACTTTGGGACCTACTCATAATATTTTGGTAAGCTAATAATGGCAACACCATATTTTCTTTTTTTTTTTTGCAGAAAGCTTCTAATGTATATTCTTTTTTTCCCCCAACCCCTGATATCTCAATCCATCTGTGTCTGGGTAGGGTTTCTTATGTATATTCTAATTAAAAGTGACCTAAATGTGCCATTAGTTCTTACACCTGAATGAACACATAAATGATCTATCATGTTACTTATTTAAATGAGATCTTTATGCAGATCATAAGTTTATGCATGATTATGTAAGGTTTTAAACTGTTGTACAACATAATAATATAGGAAAAGATATTAAGTTGGTCTTTTAAGACCTAGATGTACCTAAACAGAGCAGGTTGATTGTAGTCAATTTTTGTATAACCTTTGAATTTTCTCTTTGTTGATGACTAAAATCATTTTTAAAATGACCATTTCTTTTTTGTGTGTGCTTAAAAAAGTTGATTTGAAGATGTGGATTGTTAACTGATAATGTTTGTGTGTTCTTCGGAAGCAAGATAGCAGTGATAAATTTTAAGAAACACAGAAATTAAAATTGAAAAAGAGAAGCCAGAAGAACTAGAAACTTATTTTTGTAAAGTATCTAAAGCATTCTTTTTGAACTCTACCAACTTTATGTAATTGTTTAATATATACTTACAAAGATTTTTAGGGCTAAAATGACATCAGTTCAAAGTTGACTCTTATTACCTTCTTCCTGGTGTGAAGACGAACACCTCTACCCAACTCCTCTTGACCAAGGCAGTGAACAGCCTCTTTTGCAACCCCCGGATCATCCAGCCTCCAGTTTGCCTTCAAGGGGTGAGCGCGCGTCGTCTCAGGTGGCCTGCGCCTCCCACCTGCACGGCTTCCTGCTGTGTTGTCACTTCTTGCCCGCGTCCTGAAGGCGCCCGCAGGAGCGCCCAGCCCTCCGTGTCCTGAGCATGTGAAGCAAGTGGCAGGAATTGTCAGCTGGTGCCGATTCTCTGCGCTTCTAAAAGCCTGGCGCCTCTGCTGTCCTTTCCCTGCCTCAAGTCCCCGTGGCCTTTCTTCTCTTCTGAGTTTCAGACTTTTTCTCGGAGAATCAGATAACCAAGTAGCTTCTGTTTTCTTATGTAGGCGAAGTCAGGAATTCCACAGCACCTGAGTTTGGGGTTTTGATGAGCTTCTGAGTGTGCAAGTCCTCTTTCCCACCACCACATTTGGGGTGTAGAGTTTTAGGTCACCTGGAAATCAGACCATATGTGATCTTCCCTCTTTTGGTGAACCAGCTTCCCTGGTAGCTCAGATGGTAAGGCATCTGCCTGCAATACGGGAGACCTGGGTTCAATCCTTGGGTTGGGAAGATCCCCTGGAGAAGGAAATGGCAACCCATTCCAGTACTCTTGCCTAGAAGATTCCATGGACTGAGGAGCCTGGTAGGCTTACAGTCCATGGGGTCGCAAAGAGTCAGACATGACTGAGCGACTTCACTTTCACTTTCTTGTGATATTAGAAAGTCTGAGCTCTGGTTCCCGTGCAGGCCTTAAGAGGCTCTGTCATTGTGCTCAGTCATGTCTGACTCTTTGCAATCCCATGGACTGTAGCCCTCCACCATCCCCTGTCCATGAAATTTCCCAGGCAAGGATATTGGAGGGAGCTGCCATTTCCTACTCCAGAGGATCTTGCTGACCCAGCGATTGAACCTGTGTCTCTTTCATCTCCTGTCTTGGCAGGCAGATTCTTTACCACTAGCACCACCTTGGAAGTCCCAAGTAGCTCTACAATTGTGAGCAAAATCTTAGCATAGCAATTAATAATAGGAGAGTAATTCCTGTTCTCGTCATCTGCAGGGCTGGTGTGAGAATAGAAACACCCCAAATATTAACGTCTTCATTAGGCTGGAGAGTTTTGTAGAAAAATTAAATGGCAGTATAACTTTACAGTATTTCTGAAAGACTTTTTTTCCTCACTCATAAATTTAGGAACTTAGAATGACTGAATTAAATTCATTTAAATTATTAATTACTGCCTGTGCTCATAGGGAACTTGATTTAGATTAAGAAATTTGGGCAAGAGGATGAGTTTCAGAATCATTGAAAATTTAAGGGGCAAGAGTTATGCCAGTTGACATACTGAGATCTGTTTGCCTGTGACCTCTGCTTGAGTCAGACAAAATGCAAAAGCTTATTAGACTTCTGAGGCATTGCATAGTTTAAGCCTCAAAGGAAGAAAAAAAAAATCCAAATTACATTAAATGAATGAAAGATGATATTCCTTAAAAATCCATGGCATTATTTCACTCAATGAATCTCTTCCAGATTTTCAAGCTAATTTTCAGTGTCTGCATGCTAATAAAATTTCTGATTCTTTTTTCTTCCTAAAGTGTAATTATAATGCTACGCAGCTTGCATTTTTGTCCTGGATCAGCTCCTACCCGCTTCCCGCCCCCCACCCCGATCCCAATCCAAGCTCCTGAATTCACCCACTTGCTTAAATATACTCCTGACTGTAATAGACACTCCTTAAGGATTGTATATATAGCAATATGAGTATTTGAATGTAAGTGGTTTAATTATAAAGTTCTGTCCTTGATGTGATAAGATAGGTACATGATAGAAGTCATTCATTTTCTTATAATAGATTTTCCTTATGAAGTATATTACATTATTACATTACAAACTTCTAGAGAAAGAGCAAAATTTAAGTAAATTTAAAACAAAGACACAACTTTTTTTTCCTACATTCTTTCATCAACTTCTAAGAGTGATCTGAGAAAATTAGATCAAGGGGAATTTACTTGTCCTTTATAATCTGCTCGTTATTGTAGGAGCCTTTCCTATAAACTGGAAGTGTCATTTTCAAATTTCTAACTTAATTTGATAGTAATAAAAATGTTACAAGGGCTATTATGCTAGAGATTTTGGAAGCAGGAAACATCAACTTAATTTTATAAGGTCAATAAGAAAATAAGGTATTAGTCCCTCAGTCGTATCCTACTCTTTGTGACCCCGTGGACTCTAGCCCATCGGGCTCCTCTGTCCATGGAATAACCCAGGCAAGAATACTAGAGGGGGCAGCCATTTACTTCTCCAGGGAATCTTCCCAACCCAGGGATTGAACCTGAGTCTCCTGCATTGCAGGCAGAAATAAAGTACAAGATAGTAATCATACACTAGAAACTCTAAAGAATATTGAGGAAAAGGAAGTTCATCACAGGACACCAGATGCTTTTAATCTGTTGAAGCGCCCTGCCTTAGAGTTCTAATATTTGGTAAATACTGAAAATAATGGATAATTGTGGAATTCTATTTCATCATTTCTGCAGTGGTTTTGTAAGGGTCAGTGGGAAATTTTTAGGAGACTTGCGTATGGCAGATGGGGCAATGGTGGCAGTCACTGAGGATGTGGACACCGGCCAGCTGTCAGGGGGTGTCACCCAGCCTGTCACCAGCTGTTAGAGTACAGCTTTCTGAAATTGCTTTCAGCCTATTTGGATGCTCATGTGTCAATTTAATAATAGTAAAATAGTCAACACGTGTCTCCATATTTGCCCCCCCTGAATACTGCGTGTTTATTTCATTTTCCATATCATTTCATAGGTGATTCTCAGGTTTATTTGGGTCTTTTTTATTGGAATTATGATATCTTACTGATTTTTCATTTCCTTTCAGTTTTATGCTTCTTAACCCCTAAGTATTTTTTCTTATGGGAAGGGAAAGGTAAATTTGATTGAAGACCACCAGCAATCCCAGTGTGAGTTGCAAAGACTCCCCTGGACATCCTCAGGGGCACTTAATCCACCAAGGCTGGAGCGGCCTCAGCTGGGCTTCAGCTTTAGTTCATGGCCCTAGTGTCCACAGACATTTCCATTGGCCGAAATACGCCTTGTATACAAGCTGCCTGGTGCTATAAACATCTAAGCAATCCCATCAGGAACCCCCAGAATTTTCTGATGCTTTTTCGGGGTTCTTAATTGACGTCTTTTATATCCATCAGTATGCTTCCCTCGAGGTATAGAATTCAGTCTTACTCTATTCTTTGTTGTTCTATTCTATTCCTACTTTGTACAGAGGAATATTTAAAACACAAAGCCTTTCTCTTAATGTATTCAGATTTAAATACTATTTGCTATAATATCAGTCAGTTCAGTTCAGTTGCTCAGTCGTGCCCAGCTCTGCGACCCTATGAATTGTAGCACACCAGGCCTCCCTGTCCATCACCAACTCCCAGAGTTCATTCAAACTCATGTCCATCAAGTCGGTGATGCCATCCAGCCATCTCATCCTCTGTTGTCCCCTTCTCCTAATATCAGTCAGGGATTTATCAAAGCCAGGTGTGAATCTGCAGGGACACATTAGGCATTGTAATTAACTCTTAGAACATGAGAAAGGATTGCTTGACTCTAATTTTTAATAAATATTGAAAAACAAGGTAGAAGAATATAAGAAGTGGAATGAATTTCTTTCTCTGTCTTTTCTCTTTGATTTAAAATTTTTACTCATTTTAACAGAGGGGGCAAAATCAAATTTTTGTTGATATTATAATTTGCAAAGCAGTTTCTTTGAGGAAATTTTAATTATGATTCTGTTTTGAATATCCTTGACTGGGCAAGAGTGTATGAAGTTTAAAAATAAAGCAAGCATAGGAGATGATGAAGGTATCTGGTTTATTTATGTAACCTCCCCAGGCTTCACCCAGCCGGGGATCTGCTTACAGTTGTTTTAAGGTTAGAAAATGGACTAAGTCGGCAAGTTGGTAAAACAATTTTAAAATTTTTATATGAAATAACAATTTGATGGTTTTATAAAACAATGTACTTGGTTACATTAAGTATATAAAAATGTATAGATTTTTAATAAATGAGCGGGTCAGATTTAAATTTAGTTAGATTTGAAAACAACTTGTAACTAGCTATATTTCCAATTTGATGACATGAATTAATAGATAATTAAATTAGGCTACCCAGGTGCCTTTGCTGGCAGTCCTGGCAAAATAAACACACCATATTTCT
The DNA here is from genome assembly GCF_042477335.2 of Ovis canadensis. NCBI lineage: Eukaryota > Metazoa > Chordata > Mammalia > Artiodactyla > Bovidae > Ovis > Ovis canadensis. The sequence goes on along the minus strand of NC_091250.1, from coordinate 35,276,212 downwards.
TTGTAATGAAATCTGTATTTGGGGCATTAGTGTTTCAGTGTATATTTGTCATGAGATTTATTTTCACTTGAAGCAGTGTTCAACTTGGGTTGGAAAACTCTCACGTGAAGTTCATTAACTCCCTTCATATTGATATTTAAACCAGTAAACCTAAAATACAGGATGATAGTCTATTATGTATTGTCCATTTGTATTTCTATATGCCCTTCCTAACTTCAGAATGAATGAAAATAATGTTTGAGGGTCTTTTCTTAAGTTTATTTTGTGACTTGCATGCTTTACTATAGTAGGAGACTGAAGCTTCTTTTTCAATCTGAGATCAATTTATAGACTATGAATAAGAGGAATCTCAACAGTGATCACTCTAATTCATTGAGCTTCTACTCTCTTAAAACAAATAGCCTTTCTTTGGGAAAGTCAAAGCAGTCTAATATTTTATACTTTCTATAACTAAGATAGGTTCACACAGTATCCTCTTTAAACAGAGACAAGAAATTGAAGTAGGAAGATCACATGGGCCAGAGTGAATCTAGTACTGTAACCCCAGATGTTTTGAGGATGTTGAAGTCAGATAGATGGTGTGTACACTGCTCTTTCTAGGGATGATAAGCCATGTATGTGTCGGTGAGGAGAATCCCCCCAACTGTCCTCTGTAAACAGAGATCACACATGTTAGATTATTTAAGTCCCAGAAATTCACACAGCCTTCTATTGTTATAAGGCTTCTGGTCACCTTGGATAGCAGACTCTTCACGGCTCTAGTGTAACCAGCATTAAAATGAAGACACTGAGCAAACAATCTCTTACGTTTATGGCTGGTTACTGTAGCTTGATTGACTTTTCCCCTTCATTCTTCAGCACAGAGAAACATTTTCAGTGGTTCGCAGTGGTGTCGAGGTTTTGTCATCTTTCTGCTCCCACCTCGTTCTTTGCAGACCTAAACGAGTGTGGCCTGAAGCCGCGGCCCTGCAAGCACAGGTGCATGAACACTTTCGGCAGCTACAAGTGCTACTGTCTCAACGGATACATGCTTCTGCCGGATGGGTCCTGCTCAAGTATGTCAAGAATCTTAACTGCTTTATAAGTGCTCTGGGCTTGACTGCACGCTGTGCCCTGCAAGTGTGTGAAAGTGGCCTCCTAACCCTCCTCCCAAGCAGGATGTGAGCGCGTGTTTGTATGTGTGCCTGAGGAATGGGAAACCAGAAGAGCTGCCCACTGTAGATGTCTAGCATTCTTTTACCATGGGTGCCAGTGTCAAATTAATTTGGAAATGGTCTTCTGATGTTATTCCTAGCACGTTTTCCCCTTCTTCCATCTGGTTTTAGAACTGTTCCATGTAGAAAAAGAACTTCGGTGACCATTTGAGGACTGTTGTGCTCTCCAAAAGGCTGGACAGTAAACTGTTGGCTGGTAGGGAATCCACCCAGCCTGGTTATTGAGTATAAACCACCCATAAGTGGTTTATACTCAATAAACCACTCACTTCAGTTTTACATTTCTTTATAATAGTCTGAAGGCTACGTTATGGCTTTTTTCTTGAAAAAAGCATAGTTCAAATAAAAAAAAATGCTTATAACTACTTATAACTTAAAAGTAGATTTCACGTATGTCTTTGTAAGAAAGAAATGGATGGTGTTTCCTGCTATCATTTGGATATGTTTTATAAATGGACAATGGCCTAAAATTCTCTGCAGACTGAATGTTGAATTGAGGTTGTGGTTATAGGATATCTAATAGTTAATGACTTGAATTTTATTTTTACTGTACTATCAGCTAGATCAGTTAATTGTCAATAGGTATCAGCTATCTCTAATTGGATTGCATTTTATAAAATAAAGAAGTTAGCTAATTTTATTTATTATTTCATATTTAGCATGGAACTTTTTGCAGTGAGGCGAGTTCATACTTATGAACAAGTGGGAGGGATTCTAGACTCCTCTATCCTTGTACGACTCACTGGGAAATGTGCTGTACCTGGAGACATTTAAGGGATGGTTGAGACACTTACTTGGATGTTTTAGCTAAGACCAGCACTTAATATGAGTAATCTGGAAAAATAACCTCAATTTTCTATTTGGCTTGGCCACTGGAAAAAGTTCCATATGATTTTTCTAAGTTTTACATTTGTCTTTTAGTTCTTCAGATACATTAAGGATCTTCCCCAGATACAAACAGAACTGGTTCACTTCTTAATCACCTCTGAGGGGAGAGATCGCCTTCCTATTTTTGACTTTTGTTTTAGATTGTTGGAGAATTAAGCCCGTTTTGTCCTCATTGTTGATTCAGTGTCACTGATTTCAGGATAAGTAGAAAACATAGCTATTTTAGGTACCAGGCATGCTCTCGGTCTCTCAAGGCAGACAGTCCCTGTCTTTCCAGGTGCCCTGACATGCTCCATGGCAAACTGTCAGTATGGCTGTGATGTTGTCAAAGGTCAAATTCGGTGCAAGTGCCCCTCTCCTGGCCTCCAGCTGGCTCCTGATGGGAGGACCTGTGTGGGTGAGTCGTAAGACCAAGCATCTCTGTCAGCAGCCTCGTGAGGGTAAGGAAGAAAATGAAATGTGATGGAGGGACAGGAAAAGGGCAGTTAAACAACATCAGGTAATTAGTTGCCCTTGAGAGGATATCCCATGTCTCACAGGGGGACCTCCTCTCTCTGTGAAAACCTTGTGAGGGGCGGGAGGAAGGTGCAGCCGGAGGAAACCACATGTGCCAAGGCACTGAAGTTTAGAGGGGGCGCGGTGTCCAGGGAACAAGAAAAGCTCTGTATTTCTAGGACATAAGAGGCAGTGACCGTTGAAGCTGAGCAGGTAGACAGGGCAGGCTGCATGTCCTGCACTCAAGGATTTGATTTTTTCCCCTGTAAATTAGGAAGGCACTAAAGATAAGAGTGTGTGGGCTTTGATTTCAAACCTGGCTCTGCCATAGACTTGATATGTAACCTTAGGTAAGAGATTTCTTTTCTTTGAGCTTGAGTCCTCTCATTTTTAAAATGGGAGTAATGCCACATGGAACGCTTGGGAGGATTGAATGAGATCATGGATGCAAAGAGCTTAGCATCCAGTAAGCTAAGCTTGTAGTACCTTGCATGGAGTAAGCACTGAGTGAGTGGAGGTGTTTGGGGGCTCGAGAGATATTTATTGAGTACTTTCTGTATTCCAGACACAGTTAAGTGCTAGGATGTAGAGTAATGGACAAAGCAGACCAGATTTTAATCCTTACAAAACTGATATTTTAATGGGAGAGACAGAAAGAAATATCCAGTGAAATTACAAACAATGCCAACTGTTAATGTGAGGTACTAAGAGAGGGAAAAACAGAGAGGATCTGTTTTAGAAAATAATGGTCAAGATAGCCGTGGAGTAAGACCTGGACCGCCAGCCATGTGAAGAATCGGCCAAGCAAGTGAACGTGTTCTAGAGTACTGCAGTGAAAGAGAGGCTGACTTCTTTGAGGTCTGGAAAGAAAGAAGACCATACCCTTAAGTACACAGTATAAGGGGTGGTGGCTTAAGATACAGCTGGTGAGGGAGGTGAGGCCTGTTTATTACAGGGTCACCAAAGACATGGTGAGGAATGAGGAATGGATTCAGAAAGCAAGTAGAAACAGTTCAGAGTTTTGAGCCTGGAAACAATCCCTTCTTAGGTCTTGAGAGTGAAAGTCGCTCAGTGGTGTCTGACTGTTTGTGACCCATGGACTGTAGCCTGCCAGGCTCCTCTGTCCATGGAATTCTTCAGGCAAGAATACTGGAGTGGGTAGACATTCCCTTCTCCAGGAGATCAAACCCAGGTCTCCCTCATTGCAGGCGAATTCTTTACCATCTGAGCTACCAGGGAAGCCCTCTTATGACTTACTAAAATCATTTGTTGGCAGTTGAGTGGGAATGCTTTGGAGGGGGTAAGACTGGCAGGGGAAAGGCCAGTTTGGAGGCTCCTATAATAGTCTATCCTGGGAGAGCTTGGACGACAGTCATAGCAGTAGGTGAAGAGCAGAGTAAATGAGTTCACAGAATTTGCCAGAGAAACAAACAGCTGGGATCGATGATTTGGAGCTTAAGGGAAATAGCATTGTCAAGGATGACTCACGTGTTTAGTTCAAGCTAGCAGGGGATACAGGTGTAGTGCATCCTGTGATGTGATACAAGGGGAGGACAGCTTGGGTTGGAAGGATGAATTGAAATTTGGAGATACAGAATTTATGTTGCCTGCCAGGGCAACCAGCCGGATAACATTTATGATGAGCCACTACGTCAGGCAACCGTTTGCAGATAACTGTTTCTTTGAAAATCTACTCCACCTGAACATACTGTTGCTCTTCCTAAAATGCAGTTGGCTTCTGTTTCTAGACATTGATGAATGTGCTACTGGAAGAGCCTCCTGCCCCAGATACAGGCAGTGTGTGAACACTTTTGGGAGTTACATCTGCAAATGTCATAAAGGCTTCGACCTCATGTACATAGGAGGCAGATACCAATGTCACGGTAATAAGCCCCAGCCATTGCATGGTGTTGTTTTTTCCTGTGGAGCAGAAAGATCTCTTAATTATGATGGTGACTGGGCCGTCAAGGGCACAGGAGGTTACTGGCAATTAAATTAAGCAGACGTGAAATTCAAACCCTGGTACTTCTGGATGCAAATGTACTTTATTTCTTCCCTTTATCTGTGATTTTATATGAACCTTCACATTGCAAAAAAGAGGCTTTTTTTTGAAACTATGTATTTTTTGTGAGTCATTGTATTTATCTCCCAAATAAACTTCTTCTTTTCCTACTTCCTGATGCAGATATAGATGAATGCTCCCTTGGGCAGTATCAGTGCAGCAGCTTTGCGCGATGTTACAACATACACGGGTCCTACAAGTGTACCTGTAAAGACGGATACCAGGGCGATGGACTGAAGTGTGTGTGTGAGTCATGCTTCTCTCCCAGCTCTGAATTCCAGCAGGAAGTACAGGGTTACACAAAGGCCATTGCTAGAGAAGATAAGGAACAAGATTAATTATCAAAGAAATATCATTTTTCATAGCTAGTAAAACTAGTCTTTGATTTCCAGAAATAAAATCACTTGCTCAGGTGTTTTAAAAAATTAAAGACTCAGTGATAGACTTTAATCTTAAAAGCTTTCAGTTCCTTGACTAAACTCTCTCAATAGCTTCTCTTTAGCTGGTAAGACATTTTAGAACCCTTCCTGAGAATTTGATTTTGTTACAATCAGAAATAAATGTATGTTTGTCATCATCATTAGACTATAATGATGGGATAATCTGAATATTTTGTACATTTTTGTTCCTCTGGTTTATGCCTCCAGTTTAGCATTTCTATATTTATTCTCTCTCTGTTCAGAACTGTTTTGCTTTTTAAAACTTTATACGTTCTGTTTGTAGTATGGCTATGTTAGTAGATAAACATGGAAAAAAATACCCTCCAAGATGAAAGTTTCACAAACCAAAGGCCACAATTTAGCATACATTTCATGTAGCAATAGATAAATTACAAATTTCTGTAGTAAAATATTTACTGAAGATCATGGGGCATAAAATCAGGATTAAAGGATTTTTGAAGGGTCATGTAGTTATACTCCCAGTCTGGAGTAGATCATTCCAGGAAGATTAAATATTAATTCCTTTTGGTGGATACAATCAAGGACAAAGTTTCTACAAATGATCTTCATGATCTCTGGACATTTTTCTAAAAAGCAATTGTGTAAATTAATAAAGGGGAAGGAAAACCAAATATAAAACAAATAGAGCATTTAGTGAGAATGTGTTTGTGTGAATTGAATTTATATAAAGTGTGGAAGAGAAAAGTATTAGTCTTTAGACAATTCTAAACATGATTTTATATTGCTAATATACATGTACCATGGGGACATTTAACATTGACTCTAAATATACATTTCTCATACTTTAAAATTTTAGAATATCTCTGCATTAAAGTCTCATTGATTCTTGTTTCTTTCTATTTTACAAATACTTAAAACTGTATTTCGATACATTTCACTATAGAAACACAATATAATTCTTGTGTACATCCACTAGATATGTTTATGTGATATGTGTTTGAGTATATATATGTATATATTATATATACACACTAGTATTTGCTCTTTTTTTTTAAACAGAGTGACTTACATTAGGGGAATATTCTAAATGTAAAAAGTAAGCCTCATTGGCATGAGGTATTTTGATGTGTTTGTTTCTTACAAGTCGATACCTTTCTTTTTAAGGAGAGATGGTTATGCATTAATTAAAATATATTTACTCTTCTAGATATTCCAAGAGTAATGATTGAACCTTCAGGTCCTATTCTTGTACCAAAGGGAAATGGTACCATCTCAAAGGGCGATGGAGGACACAGTAATTGGATTCCTGATGTCAGAAGTACTAGGTGGCCTCTGAAGACACCATACATACCTCCTGTCATTACCGACAGGCCCACTTCTAAGCCAACAGCAAGGCCTACACCAAAGCCAATGCCAGAGCCTACACCACCTCCACCCCCACCCACAGAACTCAGAACACCTCCACCAGCAACAACCCCGGAACGACCAACCACCAGCCTGACAACCGTAGCACCAGTTGCCACCACATCTCCAAGAGAGATTACAGTTGACAACAGGATACACATGGATCCTCAGAAACCTCGAGGAGATGTGTTCAGTAAGTCACAAATGTTGCCACATTTGGGGGGATTTTTCCTCCAGTTCGTTTGAGATGTAACTGACATTCAGCATTGTAGAAGTTTAGGGACGTACAGCATGATGGGTTGACTTATACTGTGCTGTGCTTAGTCGCTCAGTTGTGTCCCGCTCTTTGTGACTCCGTGGACTGTAGCCCGCCAGGCTCCTCTGTCCATGGGGATTCTCCAGGCAGGAATACTGGAGTGGGTTGCCATGCCCTCCTCCAGGGGGTCTTCCTAATCCAGAGATCAAACCCAGGTCTTTTGCCCATTTTTTAATTGAATTATTGGTGGGTTTTTTTTTTTTTTTTTTTTGCTATGAGGTTATATGAGTTTCCTGTTTATTTTAGATACTAACCCCTTGCCAGATAAATGTTTTGCAAATATTTTTCCTCATTCCATAGGCGGTCTCTTCACTCTGTTGATGGTTTCTTTTGCTGTGCAGCAGCTTTCTAGTTTGATGTCATTCTGCTTATTATTTTCTTGCTTGTGTTTTAGGTCCCATCAAAGAAAATCATTGCCAAGACCCATGTTGAGGAACTTTCTTCCTGTTTTCTTCTAGGAGTTTTGTGGTTTCAGGTCTTTTGTTCAAGTCTTGAGTTCATTTCAAACTAATTTTTGTGAGTAGTATAAGATAAGGGTCTAGATTCATTCTTTTACCTGTTATTGACCACTTTTCCCAGCACCATTTATAAAGAGACTGAATTTTCTCCATTAAATATTCTTGGGCCCCTTGTCAAATGTTATTTGACCTTATGTGCTTGGGTTTATTTTTGAGCTCCTAATTTTGTTCCACTGGTCTAAATGTCTGTTTTTATGCCAGTACCATACTGATTGATGATTGTATCTTTCTAGGATAGCTTAAAGTCAGGAAGTGTGTGCCTACCACCTTGTTCTTCTTTCTCAGGATTGCTTTGGCTGTTTGTGGTCTTTTGTGTTAGCCACAGGCCATGTGTTGAATGAGAACTAGTTATACATAGTATAAGTCATATATCCCCATTGTTACATATTATAAAGAGCTATATGAAAGTCTGTCAATTGGGCAACTAAGAGTGTGAGTGGAAAAGGAAAGAATAAGTAGATCATAGCTTCGATTCAGTATGAGAATTCTCCTAACCTATTCAGATTTACTTGAAAACTTTCAGAGATGGGGAGCTTAACATAGCACATACCATTTAACTTTTAATCTAAGTGTTCATTCATTCAACCAGTAAACATTTGCAGTACATTTTAGAATGCCAGGCCCTGTATTAGGCACTGGGCTTATGAAGGTAAAACAGAAAAGCATATACTCTGATGGAAAAGACAGTTGCCCCGAAGATAACTGTACTTAGTGGGAGAGAAGTGGAGGTAGGGAAGAGGGGTACCTAACTGGCCAGGGACAGTTTGGGGAATGGGGGCTTCTTGAGTGAAATGGGGCAAAGGGGATTAAAAAAGGGAGGCGTGATTCATGGGCACAACAGAGGCACAAGGGTAGGAAGCAGCATAGCATATGCAATCAGCTACCAGCAAATTGGCAGGTTGAGCCAAGTACTGATGAGAAAAGCTGGCCAGCTACCCCTTGTCTTTACTGTAAACTGGTGGTTAGATCTATACAGGAACCAGGTTGGATTCAAGATTCCAGATTTTTAATAGGTGTCCATGGAGATAGAGGCTGTAGGTAAAGAAGTTTTGAAAGGGGGGAAGAGGCTGTCCCCTTATTACTGGAACAAAATTTTCTTTGTTCAACCCCTTTTTGAGCCTTTTAATGTATTTTTTTTTAAAGTCTCTTTCTTCCCATTATTCCTTTCTATACCAACACACATATGAATTTAAAAATAACATTGATGTTCACCCCTAGGATTTAGCAGGATAAAACTGGGGAGATGCAGGGCTCCATTGATGTTTGAGAGTACTCGTTCTAAGAGAGTGTGATCTTAAAGACTTGCCCTCAGAAAGAATTAACCTTGATCCCATGCCAAGGCTGTTGGATGCGGCAGATAGCGTGGCTGCTTTGGGATACTCCTGCCAAAAGTTAAATTCCACTCTCAGTTCATCTTCAGTCATAGCTGCTGGTTAAATTAGCATGGATGAGGATATTTTGGAAGCCTCTTAATTTACTGTCTGGAGACTATAGCATATATTCCAAGTAAGGGAGTGGTTCTAAGATTTTAATTCATATTATAAAGAAAAGTTCTGTTTAACAACCTCTTCCATGAAACATATATATATCTTTCAATGTAAAGAAAAATGCAGTCAAAGTAAGGGGCTATTTGGAGACTGCCCAACAGTGGCTGTAACAAACATCAACTGAAAATTCGTGAAATGAGGAGAGCCAAAGTCTGTTCTCAGACCAGTGGAGAATAAGGACGGCTTAAGAAATTATGAACTTGGGTAAACTCCAGGAGATAAGGACAGGGAGGCCTGATGTGCTGCAGTCTATGAGGCTACAGAGTCAGACAAAACTTAGTGACTGAACGACAACAACAGCAAGAAATTATGCCAGAAATGAAGAAAATATCCAATGAATAAATGGTGTTGAACTGAAATAGTGCTAAGGTTCCTCTGCCAGGTATGTTATAGTGCAGATTCATGGGCAGGTATCTCTCAGCAGTTGTTTTCCCCCGAGCTGGGTCATACCATGCCTGGTACAGAATAGGCTCTCAGAAATATTTGTTGAATGAAGTGAAATGGATTTTTATATTGGATTCAACTATTTCTCAGCTATTCAATAGACTATTGATTCTTACAGTTTATCCCCAAATAATCTAATTTATTTCAGATTTATGATCTTTCTCTCAGGCTGATGAAGCTTAATGTAGCTATTAAAATAAAACATTCTCTGGAAAACTAAATCTAACATACTTCTAAATTTTTAAGCATGATTTTGAGAAACAGTCAAAAGGCATTGGAAAAGAATATAAGACTGAGGCATATGAAAATGAAAAGCTTTTAGCTACTGTTGAGGATAGAATACCTTGAATCAGAAGATATGGTTTTGATTCTCACCTCTATTATATATGAGTTCAGTGACTTTGGACAGATGACTGTGTTTTCTACCTGAATGTTTTCATCTGTTAAATCGCAGTGGTATTTAACATTCTCATAGAGTGCTTCAAGGATCAAACATAATACAAGTAAAAATGTTTGTGAACTTTTAAATACTGTGAAATGTAAAAAATTGTTGTATTTTATAGGAATGACTCTGATGGGGAGCATTGAAATAATATGTGATAATAACTTTTATGTATGATATGGAATATTAAACATATGTTTTTTAAATAATTTCAATGTGAGGAACCCTGAGTTTTTCAGATTGTGTGAACAGAATTATGATCAGATATATTTGTAGGACTAGCCCTAGCATGGTTTAAGTAACACGGAAGTTACCTGATGGACTTCCCTGGTGGCTCAGGTGGTAAAGAGTCTGCTTGCAATGCAGGAGACCTGAGTTTGATCCCTCGGTTGGGAAGATGATCTGGAGAAGGAAGTGGCAACCCACTCCAGTATTCTTGCCTGGAGAATCCCATGGACAGAGGAGCCTGGTGAGCTGTAGTCTATGGGGTCGAAAAGAGCCGGACAGGACTGAGCGACTAACACTTTCACTTTCAAAGTTACCTGATACAGCATTAAATTCTTGTTCCTCCACTAATGGGACAGACCGATGCTTTTCAAACTGTTTCATAGAACATTAGTTTTCTGGGATATTAGGCAAGTGTATACCTAAAAAAGTTCTGAGGTTGAATAAATTTGAGAGGTCCTATGTTTAGTCAGGGCTTCCTGGATGACTCAGTGGTGAAGAATCTGCCTGCCAACGTAGGAGACACGAGAGATTCAGGTTTGATCCCTGGGTTGGGAAGATCCCTTGGAGGAGGGCATGACAACCCACTCCAGTATTCTTGCCTGGGAAAACCCATGGACAGAGGAGCCTGGTGGGCTACAGTCCATGGGGTCACAAAGAGTTGGACATGACTGAGCAACTGAGTAAGCCTGCAGGTTTAATCAACTTAAATAGGATTGTTAAGTATAGGACTTTTCAAAATGCTAGTGGTCATTGTGAATCTCTTGAAGAGGTATATAAGGTGCATCATTTCCCAAATGGATTTAACCATGGGATTATTTGACTGTTGTGCTCAGAGTTCATTATAGCCCACTTCAGACCAGGCTGGGCTGAACTAAGACTTCTAGAGACCACAAACCCAATAGCCTTATCCCATGAGCTCTCATTTGCATGGTTTCTGAAACCAGTGGGTTGATCTTAGACTCAAAGAGCCTGGTGGGGATGTAGTAAGGGGGTGTAGGGAGGACAGAAAATTACCTGGCAGACTTAGAGCAAGAAAGGCAAATTTAACTGGTGGGCTGCCTGCCTGGATACCAGAGGTATGCTGCAGGGGATTGCCAAAAGGTTGAAGACCAAGTGAACACCCAAGACAAAAATCTGGTATCAGAGCAGGTAGGAGGTATCCCAGAGCAGAGAAAAAAAGAACACTATACAGAACCCAAAGTAAAGGACATTAGGGGAAAATGCAATTCCAGTCTAGCAATACAGTGAAATATTGTGCATTGATTTCTTTTTCTAAAAAATGTTCACTGACTTGGAAAAGTACTTACCTTATAAAAATGTTAAGTGAAAGAGAATATACAGAACTGGGTATACCATTTGATCCCAATTAGGTATAAAATACACATCTTCCTATGTCTGGATGAATACAAAAGTCTGGAAGAAAAAAGACCAAAACAGGAACCATGGGTCTATCCAGTTGTTGATGTTTGGGGTGATTTCACTGTCTTTTTGTTATCCTCATGCAGTGATTTTTAATCTTCCCACTGTCACTGGTCACAGTGATTTATTACAACAGTCATTCCTTAGGAGAGGGGGGTTGTTGTTGTTCAGTCGCTAAGTCGTGTGCAACTCTTTGCACCCCACCCCATGCAGGCCAGGCTTCTCTGTCCTTCATTGTCTTCCGTAGAATCCCACCCTCCTAGCAAGAGAGTTTTGTGTTTTGAAAAAGTACCCCAGGGAATGTTGATGGTGAATCATGTTAACTTTATTAGAACTTGCTGGTTTTTAAAAACTCAGTCAAAGTTTTGTTAACTTCTATTTTTAACCTTTCAAAATTTGTTTATAATTGAGCATGTCAGATTTGTCCAGTTTTAGCTAGAAAGCTCTGCAAGGAATATAATAGCACTGGGATCAGGAAGGAGATTTTTCTCAGAGTGTTATCAGAAGCCCAGTTGAACCAGAGTAACTCAGGGTACTTATTTAAGATGTAGAGTCTTAATCCACACATTAACTAAATTGGACTTTCTGGGGAGGCGTGTCTCAGTCTTCAGTGTGTGTATAAATCAGACAGAGACTATGTTAAAAATGAAAATTTGATTCAGTGGGTCTAGATGAGGATCGGAGATTCTGGATATTTCGCAGGCTCACAAGTAAGGAACACTGCTGATCTGCCAACTGCACTGAAGAGGGGTGCTGGTGGTTTAGTCTCTAAGTCGTGTCCAACTCTTACAACCCCGTGGACTGTAGCCCACCAAGCTCCTCTGTCCATGGGATTCTCCAGGCAAGAATACTGGAGGAGGTTTCCATTTGCTTCTCCAGGGGATCTTCCTGACCCAAGAATCAAACCCGGGTCTCCTGCATTGCAGGCAAGTTCTTTACCGAAGAGTAGGGCTCCCTAAAACACGATGACAACTCAGTACAGCAGAACCATGCCTTGAATGGAGACAGAGCCAGCTGTGGATTGTTCTGCCTGCAGTGCAGGGGATTCCGGTTTTATCCCTGGGTCTGGAAGAGCCCCTGGAGGAGGGCGTGGCAACCCACTCCAGTATACTTGCCTGGGGAATCCCATGGATGGAGGAGCCTGGTGGGCTACAGTCCATGGAGTCACAAAGATTTGGACATGACTGAGCAGTGGAGTCGGAGAAGGCAATGGCACCCCACTCCAGTACTCTTGCCTGGAAAATCCCATGGATGGGGTTGCTAGGAGTCGGACACGACTGAGCAACTTCACTTTCACTTTTCACTTTCATGCATTGGAGAAGGAAATGGCAGCCCACTCCAGTGTTCTTGCTTGGAGAATCCCAGGGATGGGGGAGCCTGGTGGGTTGCCATCTCTGGGGTCGCACAGAGTTGGACATGACTGAAGTGACTTAGCAGCAGAGCAATGGATTATGCACACATGGGTTGTTTAAAATTTAACACTTGTGCCTAAAACATAGCATATAGCATCTGGGCCATATCAAGAAGGAAGGTGTTGCAGAATAAAGATTATGGAATATAATGTAATATGTATCAGGGGCTTTTAAGAGTGGCCATATCAGAAAACCAGACTCGTTGTTGCTATGATATTCTAGATCATGACTGTGTGTTGAAATTCCAAGCACCACCAGTAAGACAGAGTTGTTTGCACTTTAATGATTGCTGCTTGGCTGCCTCCTGTCCGTCCACAAGTTTTTTCTCCCTTTTACGGATTTTGCAGAGTCTGTGGCTGGTGTGATCACATTGTTCCATAGTCATGGAAATATGATCTCTTTTCTGATTCTGTGTGGTGATGAGTAAAAAGATTGTTTCTGCTGAGGGGTGAAAAGGTCTTCAAACTAGTTTGCTTTCTAGTAGACCGTAAGGCCTAGAGAGACCCTGGGAAGATGCCTGGCATCTCCCTGAATGTGAAATTTCAGCAAATCTTTTGAAGGACTGCTTGAAGGTCAGGTTCGAGTGCTGTGAAATCTGAAAGTTTTCAAGGCATTTTATTTATATTTTAATTGGATCCTGTGATGGCTGTTTTTAAAAAATAGCTCTCTCCGGAAGGTATAAATTGAGTTTTGAGTGAACATGAGCAAAGTCAGAGACCAGATTTTTTTGTTGAGTTGCTGTGCACATTTAGAGTTGTGATGAAAAATGCTATGCTCATAGCCACTCTGTGACTTGCAGCGTGTTACCAAATCTTCCTGTGCCTTTGTTTCCTTATCTGTAAGTGGGGATAATAACAGTATCTGCTTCATTGGGCTGTTGTGAAAATCAGGTGAGAGAGTGCTTGTAAAACTCTTTACCATAGTGTTTGGCATATAATAAGAACTCAATACCCCAAAGCTGTGCTACTTCTATTGATATTGTTGAATTCATTTACATGGTGATGAAAACATGTCCCACTTAACTCATAAAAACACAGCCTTCTTTTGTCTTCTAGTTTTGAGTTTATATTTTTCTGATGCTTTTTAATCATGTTTCATTACTTATGACCAAATAATTGGAATATCCTGTTTTATTTTTTTAGGTATTTATGGTACCTAATTGAACAGTGGTAATGTTAAAACAGAGACGGTATCGTCTCTACTTCTTTAGTGAGCAAATAGTGATGACAGCCTTTTCAGAGATGAATCTATGTAGATGGGAAACTTCTATGATGGGTCTTCTAAATATCAGAAATAAAAGCGTTCCCTTTTCCTTTAAAGTGATTTCTTAGTCCTGAGGGCATCGAGGCCTGCCCCTCACAGTGGTGGGCTTCTGTGTCACCCAGGGTTTGGTGTATGCTCATCTAGGCAAATAGTCAAAGAGTCGGCTATGGCACCACCTGTGTTCTGTTTTAGAGCTCAGACTCAGGTCTCACTTTCTGACTCCCTTTGGCTTATAAGGAAGCAAAGGAACAAAACGTTTCTGGTGATAAAACCTGGGATCTTCAGAGATAACAGAGTGGGGATGCAAGGCAAGGAGTCTGAGATGCTGTCTTTGCCTCCCGCCGCTCCTCTCTTCCTTGTTCTTTGCCTCCGCATTCCTTGTCCAGTGATCTGTGATCTAGAAAAGGTGAGTCATCACCCTTATGGTTGTACTTAGAGGCAAGCCATCTCTTAGACATTCTCTTCTGGTGCGGCTCTAGGCAAGTGCTTCAAGTCATCCTGAAACCTCACTAGAAGAGAAATAGGGGAGTTACAAAAATAGGGCTGATTATTGTCAGCTGTGTCTATGTTCCTACCTCTCACTAGAGATTTAATTTTCCCCAGATCTATTCTTTCCTCTCAGCCCAAAGGTGTCCTTTGAACTTTGGGGATTTTTCCCACAGTGAAAGCTTTGGCACACTGGGGCTTATTTCTGTGGAGCTCAGCAACCCTTTGCGTTTTGTTAGTGATCAGTAGATGACTGAGAATTTTCTCTAAGGTAGTTAAGGAAATTTCAGAATCTCTTTTCTAATCTTTTTATTTGCTTCCCTCTGGCAATTTAAAGCTGTACTGTGTGTGTTGTTCATCTGGAGAAGGATGAAAAGGGCGGGGGAGAGGAGGAAGGAGGAGGGGAGCAGAGAGAGGCGAGAGAGCCCCTTAAAACCCTTGTCATTCATCCCCACTTTTGCCACAAGAAAGAGCCTTCAGAATATTAGGGAAGTTACGTATGTGCTGTTTTCTCCAGATGAACTAAACCGCTAAGTATAGAAAGAATTTAGGGCAGTGTTATCTTTAATCTTCTAGTCCTACAACACATGGCAGAACTGGCCTGGGTAATGTCATGGGGGCCACCCTGGGACAGAAACAGAGTTTGTAAGCCTACCTTTAATAAATTGTGCTTACATTCTGTTATAGTAGTTACTCTTTGAAAGAAGTCTGGTAGTAGGTGTGTGGGATAATATTTACATTTCCTTCACTGGGCTTACCTTTTTTTCAATTGGAGTTTACTTGCTTTACAGTGCTGCGTTCATTTCTGCTGTACAGCAAAGTGAATCAGCTATCTGTGTACATGAATCTCTTTCCTGGGTTTCCTTCCCACTTAGGTAACCATGGGAAATTGAGCAGAGTTCCCTGTGCTGTGTAGGGGGTTCTCATTAGTTATCTATTTTATGCATAGGCTTTAGGGTCTTCCTGGTGGCTCAGTCGGTAAAGCATCTGTCTGCAACGTGGGAGACCCAGCTTCAGTCCCTGGGTTGGGAAGATCCCCTGGAGGAGGAAGTGGCAACCCACTCCAGCATTCTTGCCCGGAGAATTCCGAGGACAGAGGAGCCGGATGGGCCGCAGTCCATGGGGTCACAAAGAGTCAGACACGACTAGGCAACTAACACTTATACACAGTAGAGTATATATGTCACTGTGCTTACTTTTAATGTTTTTTTTGGTAAAAATACTCAGTTGACTCTTGGGGAAACCTCATTTATGAAAACAGGTTATATATTCATACTATTATCCCTGAGGAAAATACACTTAATAGAACATCCCTGGGCAGAGTTCCTTTTAAGAAGTTTTTTTGCTTATCTGTGTGGCCAGTTCTTCTCCCAGGCTTCCGGGCTCCTGTGTCCCCCAGCCATCAGGAGCATCCTGGGCCCCTGAGCCCCATCCAACCACATTTTATCCAGCTGTCCGCTCGCTTCAGTACCTGTTCCTTCTCTTTATTTTAGTTCATAAGATTATAAGAAGTAGGTTTTGGTGGATGAAAGATTGACTAATGGAAGAAAAGGTTTTAGGAAATCATCTACAGAGTATATGAAAACAGTCTTTGGCTGATGTTAACTGTGGTCCTGCCTGCCCTTTGACAGCCACTCCCCCCTTTCATCCTCTACGCTCCAGCCAGAATGCTGTCCCTGACCTTGGCGCTCCTGTTACAATCTTCGAGACTTCAGTTTCAACCAGAATGAAGTCCACAGTCTTCACAGTGCTGTAAAACGCCCTGCAGAATCTGCCTGCACCTCTAGCTTTCTTTGGAGCCCTCCCTACTTCCCCTCTCCACCACCACCCCCCAACACCCTCGTGAGCTCTGCCCCTGGCATGATGTTCACGTTCATACCTGATCAGTCTCTAGGGCACCAGCTCACAGTAACTCATCCTGCAGGGCGTGGTGTAAGCAGCTCCTCTCAGAGATGTTCATGCATCTGTCTTCTGGTTAGCCCCCTGTTCCCTGGGAGTCTTTAGCCCATTCTGTCATTTTGTGTGTGTGATAATGATCCAGTTTCACTTTTTTTTTTTTTATGCATGTGGCCATCCAGTTTTCCTAACAATTTTTATTGAGGAAACTGTTCTTTCCACACTGTAGATTCTTGGTTCCTTGGTCATATATTAATTGACCGTGTAAGTGTGAAGCACGGGAGTGTATATCTCATCACTGTTTTTTCTAGTGTGTTTTTTTCTTTGTTCACTTGTTTTTCTTGTACATAGTGGAAATCATTTCATTTAAATTTTTATATAAACTGTAAAATATACCAGGGGGTGGGTAGTGAACCTTCTCTTGACACTTCAGTGGGACACCCTTACCAGTTCATACTGGTGTGTAAGGAAGGAGGATTCATTGACTAATTTAGCAGAGCCACAGACTGGAGCACACAAAATTGTAAGAACTAATAGCTGCTGAGCATTTTAGGTCTAAATTCCTTGGCATACTTCCCGGTGAACTGCAATGAAGGTGGGCATGACCATCCACTGCTAAATTAAATGGTTCTTGGAAACCAAGTGCCTAAAATACTAATGAACCATCTGGCACTTCACAAGTTGTTAGATGACTAATTCTCTGAGTGGCTTTTATCCAGATGTGTGGTCTCATCCCTTACTTTTAAACCTGTATCCCTCCCACTTTCTTCATTTCTGAGCATCTTCCAGACACTGTGGATACCTTTCTCTCATATTCCCAAGCACCTTCTTTGTACTCAGTGCCTGAAACGCTCGCTCTTCCCTGCCTCCAGCACTTGGCTTTTAGCTTGGGAGGTTCCATCTTCTTTCCCTCTCAGACAGAACAGTGCTTGCTCAGAGAGGACCTCCTTGATAAAACAGGCCCTTGTGCCAGGAAGCCTTTGTCCTGTCCTTCCCCTCTGCACCAAGACTCTCCTTACCATTTGACGCCCTTCATATAGAGAAATGGGGGCTGGTAAACCTTCATAACGCCCTTAAAATATGGTAGTATCAGATCTGAGCTAGTCCAGTGCAGAGATGATTTGTATAAGCTATAAGAAGAGAAGGGAACAAAAAAGTAATTGTTCTATGGATTTGGTTTTTAAAAAAAACACTTTCTCTATGTCATGAGAAATGAAACATGTGCCTACAACCCTGTAGTATTTCTAGTCATAAGAGGCGGACTGCCTCTCAGAACCCCAGATGAGGAAAGGAAAGCTGGACCTGGACAACTTTGCTGTCAGTCATTTGGGTATGAAAGTGGCCTCCCCAAGGGCACTTGTGATCAGTTTGTCCCAAGATCTTGTGCTTTAACTAGCCTTTCTTCTCCCATCCATCTGAGGCTGTATTTTAGATGGGTATATGTGAGTGGGGGCGGGGGGGGGGGGTGGTGGATGAGGATGGGGCTTCAGTGTTTAGACTTTTGCAAAAAAAAAAAAAAAATAGAAAAGAAAAACTTCAAAAGCAGTAAACTAAAAAAAATCAGGGCAAATATTACTGGTTTGTTACCTAATTTTAAAAATTATTGCTAAAAATCATTGGAACATTATTGAAAAAGAACCCTTTTGACTGATGTCTGTTCCGTGGTGTTCTATGTCTTTACTCCCTGCCTTATAAAAATAGAGCTAATTAATTTAAGTTCTGGCAAAGAAAAGGGAGGATTCCCTGGTCCTGGGCCAAGAATCCCCTCTACTACCACCAACATTCTCTCATACTCCCCACTCCCAACCCAGCTACTCTCCCTGACATCATCTGGTGCTTTTCCATGATAGTTTTCATGAAAATTTGGAGTTGTAGTGTTCTAAATTCTATGTTTAAAATTTGCCTCTCCCATTAGAATGCAGGCTCCAAGGGGGCCAGGTCCTTCTTGCTCTTGTGCAGTCTGTCTCCTTGGGACCTCGCCCAGGGCTCGGCATATGTATGGCAGTTAGATGTACATTAAGTAAATAAATAAAATAAATAAAAGTAAATAAATGGATATGAATTCATTTTTAAAGTGTACATGGGCTTCTGACAAGATCTTCGCATTTGCTCAATAAACACTTACTGAATGCCTGTGACTAGGTTCAGCCCTGGAAATGCCGCATGAATAAGACACAATTGATGCCTTCCAGGACTTCAGAAGCCAGCAGAGGGAGAGACGCACATGTGTGTAAATGACTGCCGTTCTTTAGGAAAGAGTGGAATAGCAGCATGTAAATAGGAGCCGTCAGAGTACAGGGGGGAAGAGCTGAATTCACTCAGAACGTTAAAGTTTTCACCCGGCCAGTGGTATTTCTGCTGAGCTTTGAACAGAGACCTTGCGTGGAGAATCGCATGGACAGAGGAGTCAGGCAGGCTATAGTCCATGGGATCGCAAAGAGTCAGACACGCCTGAGCAACTAAAAAAATATTTTTTTTTGTAACAGAGAGGGGAGGTTAGACTGGTTAATTAGCAGGAAGAAGAGCATCCCAGGCTGGGCAGGGGGTCAGAGAGGTGAACAGGACAGCGTATTCGGGCAGTACTGTGTGTTTTAGGGGGTGGATTGTGAACACTGTGCTAAGGGGTTTGGATTTGATCTAAAAGGAGTCAGGGAACCTGCTTAAGCCCTGAAGCCCATTGCAGATGCGGAGTTCACTGGAGACGAGTTCATGCTTTGGTTAGAAAGTTACACCATTCGCTGCAATTACAGGCATCCCCGCCCCCCCCTGCCATTAAAACAGCCTTAGACTCCATAATGTATCTTTCATAGACAAATTTTAGAATTTCATAGAGATATTTTGCTAGAAATTGGTAGCTGTTTTAAAATGTATTTTCCAGATACTTTTAAATGTATTTTTGTTGAATTTTAGAAGCTTTTGAAACCCATTTATTAAAATTATACCCAGAAAAATGTTATAAGATCTCTCCAGAACAAACTTCATGAATCCTTATGTGAACTGTGATGAAATATTTTGGAGTTTCCAGATGAGTGTAATACCTACGTCTTTCCCCCATTGTTAAAGATAATGCCTCTTTGTCAATGTCTCATTGAAACTGAACAAAATGCATCTCTTGCAGTTCCACGGCAGCCTTCAAATGACTTGTTTGAAATATTTGAAATTGAAAGAGGAGTCAGTGCAGATGATGAAGCAAAGGATGATCCAGGTAGATCCCTATATTCTTAGTACTGTTATAATGATACTATTTCCCTCTATTTCATTAAAATAACATTTTTAATTGGAGGGTAATTGCTTTACAATGTTGTGTTAGTTTTTGCTTTACAACAACATGAATCAGCTTTAAGTAAAGCAGCTTTTAAATTGTAGATTGTTTGGTTACATCTGAGAGAATGGTACTTTTTTTACCACTTGGTTTCCCCTCTAGTTAGATCAGTTGAACAAAAACAGTGAATCATCATTATCTTCTATCAAAAAATATTGAAGCAGCATTACGTTGGGAGGAAGTCATATTTTATAAGGGATGATGCAACAGGGTCATAATTTGGCAGCAATTGTGCTGAGAAAGGATTCATGTGATTTCCTTTTGATCTCATGGACAGACCTTCTGGTGGGATATTTAAATGTGGACCAGAGAGAACACTTGGACAGATACTCCTAGTTCACAAGACTTTTTTTGTTGTTAGGCCTTGGGTTTGTGGTCTACTCATCTTTCTGGTAATTTCCTTGCAGGTGTTCTGATACACAGTTGTAATTTTGACCATGGGCTTTGTGGATGGATCCGGGAAAAAGACAGTGACGTGCACTGGGAACCAGTGAGGGATCCAGCAGGTAAAACCATTCGTCTAACCCTAGTACACATTTCAGCTGGATCCTATCTGAGGACCCCAGATCCGCTAATCAAGGATACTGTAACACAGCTCTGTGTTTATTCAATAGAAAAGAGAGAGTGTCCAGCATTCATCTTCCATTTTTTTTTTAGGTGAACTGAATTTGTTAGCTAGCAATTAGAATTATAAGTAGACAAGTAATTTATTAAAAGGCCAGCTAATTTCTCTCAAAACAGCTTGGTGTCAATATAAAACATGTAGACTCACCCTGAAATATAAAGTTATATGTAGTGCTCCCTTCCCAAGCATAAAAATAATATCATGGGACAGCAGCCATCATCTAGTCCTTGGTGGTTTTCTTGATTATGTCTTTCTTTAAGAAATAGTAGAAGGAAACAGTGGAAATCTCTGTGAAGTTGTGACTCTCTCACAATCTAATTTTCAGTCTAATTTGGATGCTGGAGGAATTAGTTATAAGTTACCAACACTTTTTCCACAAGAGAATGTTACTGGAAAGGTAGATGTAAATATAGGCCCTTGGAAAATCAAGACTTTTAAATTACACACGTCCTACGAATCTAAAGTTTCAGAAATTACAACATGTTTTGTCATCTTGCTTCAGGAAACAAAGCTACGTATTGTTGTTGGTTCCCCCCCCACCCCCCCTCCCTCTTTAGTAGTTAATCTTTTATGGGTGAGTCAAACTTAATGGAAGGGTGAGAAGTTTGGTTTCTCTTTTTTTTCCTTTTTACACTCCTGATTCTAGACTTGGGAATGAAAGATGCAAATCATGAAAAAAAAAAAGTTACTTGCTTTAAAAGCCTAGTTCTTCAATACTATCCCAGCTATAGAGATAGAGCACAGAACATGTAAAGGTTAGCTTGAGGATATGCTCTATTAAAACCAGCTCTTCTTAATGGTCAGTACGCACACAGATCAGCCGGAGACCTTGTTAAAATGTAGGTTTTCATGCATTTCTCATACTTCCTGGGGATACTTTTCAGGTTCCTCCCTCATGTACATTTTGAGTAGCAAGTTATTAAAGGTTTGGGGCAAAAGTATATTCATTAGATCCCCTAAGACTGAAATGTTAGAGATATTTAAAAAATGAAATTTGAGGTAAGCTTTTAAAAAATTCCCTGGTGGTTCAGATGGTAAAGAATCTGCCTGCAGTGTGGGAGACCCGGATTCAGTCCCTGGGTTGGGAAGATTGCCTGGAGAGGGGATGGCAACCCACTTCAGGATTCCTGCCTGGGGAATTCCATGGACAGAGGAGCCTGGCAGGCTACAATCCATGCGGTCACAAAGAGTCAGACACAACTGAATGACTAACACTTTCACTTTAAAAATAAGTACCCAATAAATTCAAAGGGGTTTTTAGATTTAACTATAAAATTATTTTTAATCTCACACACACACATACCAGTACAGTCTCTCTCATTCTCACTTTAGGTTAGCTGTGAGACAGATGACGTTATTATTAATATCATAGATAACTGTGAATAAGGGAGAAATCAACATTTATTTGATATGTACAATAGTCCTGACTCATCATCTCAGTTTTATTTAATCCTCTTATCTAACCCTGTGGAAGTAATGTTTTTATTTCACAAAGACCCAGAGGTTACATCAGTTTCCTAAGGCTACAGAGCTACAGAACAGACTTCCCATCCAGGCCTCTCTGTCCTGCCCATGCAGCCACCTCAACAGTTCAGCCCACAACCCCTGCAGCGTTACTGAGGTTTGCCCCATCCAGCCTGGCCTCTCTGTCCTGTGATTGTGTGCATGATCTGATTACACATATCAGGCCCGGAGATTTGAGTGACCACTGACCCGGAGTAGTGTGCTACAGAAGGAAGGATCTTTAGCAACCTGATGTGATAAAATGGTGTACAGTGCTCATGATCATAATGAATAAGTGTTCTAAGTAAGGTACACTGGGGAGAGTAATTCACACTCAACTCAGAATTCATTGCACTTGTCTGTAAAAACCCGTGTGAAATATTTGACTTTTTAGAATTTAAATATTGTCTTTTAGAACCAATTTAGTACTTTTCAATAGTTTTTATTATTCATCATATATGTAAATGTTTAAATTTGCTGTGACAACCCCCACCCCGCTCCCCCCCGCCCAAAATCCACTTGCCCTCCAAGAGGAAAATGAAAAGAGGATTGGCAGTTAGAATGGTAGGCAGAAAAAGGTCTGAAATGGTCCTTTGGCTGTGATAATACAGAACAAGCGGAAAGGAATGGTGGCTGCCTGGGTAATTAGATAGCTCCTGCTCATTGGCTCTGGCCCCTCAAAGATGCTTTTCTGGGGTTGCTCCAGGTTTCTGCCAACAACTTGGGTGAACTGGATGTTGAAGGCATACTGACCAATCTGTGGATAACTTAAAGCCACGGGAGAAAGCAACTGTGCGTGCCGACACAAACAGCCTCCAAAGATTAGACCAGTGGGCCACACTTAAGAGGCGGCACATCCTGGGGATGAATACATAGTGTAGTTCTTGAACCACCCACACAGCTGTGGGAGTGCAAGGATGTGACTTAGCAGTAAGTGTGAAAGACTTAGAGTTTTAATGGATAAAATTAATGTGAGTGAACCATGTGTCACTGCTGCCAGAAAGTTGGGTCATTTCCATATAAATAGGTATTTTTTTCTAGAATGGAAAATACACTTTGGTTCTTACCAGTCAGAGAAAAGAGGTAATTGTCGGTGACTCAGAAGAGTATGACCTTGCTGGAAAGATATCTCAAAGCTTATAGAAAAACCGGTGAGGAACCCAGAATGTTTAGTCTGGAGTAGAAATAATGGAACAGGGCAGCTTTTCAAAAACATGACCAGCAACATCTATCTCACTTGTTCTGGGACCGCAAGGGGATAAGAACTTGGATCAGTAGGTAAAAACTTACGGGGGGCTGACTTTTGCTCACTATCAGAACTTTCCCATAGTCAGGGCTGTCTAAAGAGAGATCTGGGGGCTGTCAGTGGAGACTTTGGACTGGGCGACACACGATGAGGTGTTGTTTTGAGAATTGGACAAGGGTTGGATTCGAGCCCTGGGAGCCTCTGAACCAGAATGGAACATCCCAGGTCATCCGCGGAGATCAGAGAGCAGAGTTCTATCTTGGAAAATGGGTGGGAAGACCAAAGATGATAGTTAGTAGAGGTGGTTAGAAGACCAAAGGTGATACAGCTGATATGTCAGGGCATAATTGCAGGTGGGTTTTTTTTTTTTTTTAGCACATATTGGGAAATTCTAACCATATACAGATTCTAACACACTCAGATGATAAATACTATTGAAGCTTACTTTCTGAGCCTAATTTTCTTCTAGGAAGTCCAGGTGAGGTTGTGCGTATATCACGTGCTAAGGCCAGAAAAAGACTATAAGCAATTTAATCAATCACTTTTGTGTGATTATTCTACTTACCAAACTGTTTGCTTCTTTCTATCTAGATTATACCATTTGTAAGGGAACATATGTTTGGATTTTTGCAGTTATGACTAATTTTTATGTTGTGTATTTCTTATGCAAGACCCAGATTTGCAAATATTCTTAGATACTAATATCTCTAAGACAAACCTTAATTAAACAAACTTAAAACTTTGAGAAATAGCTGCAAAATAAGTGCCTTTATTAGCTGCCTTCCTCGTGCTCATTAGATTTTGTTATCACATTCAGTCTTGAACTTAATTGTGACTTAGTGAAATTAATCCATCCTCTAGGGAGTGTGTGCTCCTTACAGATGTGATGTTGTGCTATAGACTTGTCGCTGTGACCCTGAATACATGTCCTTCTATAGTGTCAAGACTAAACTTGGGACCCTTTTCCTGGAACCCTCATCTCTGGGGATCAAGAGTTAGGGGCAACTGACTCAGCTTGCTACTGAGAGTTACAGGGAATTCATTTAAATATAAAATTATATGCTAGCATGTATGTACAAGTATGTCTACTGTAGCATTAAGAAACATTATTTTGAAATACATGAAAACAGGAAAAGAAAAGCTCCCTCCTAACCCTGGCCCCCAGATGCAGCCAGTTTCTTGGTTACCTGTCCAGAGAGAGATTTTTCCACACAACAGCCCCCTCTTCGGTACCTTGCTTCTTCCACTTAACGGTGTTATCTTAAGAGTTAACATAAGTGTGGACTTTGAAGCCAGGAAGCCTGAGCTGTAACCTGGCACCACCACTTACTAGCTTTGATCTTGAGCAAGTTAAGTTACTTCAGTAGTGTCTGCTAAACATATGTAAAGCATTTAAGGCAGTCCCTGGCTGAGAGTTAGCATTAAAATAGTATTAGCTGTTGCTGCTGAAGATTGTTCTGTACCAGCACATATAGGGCACCCTCACTCTTGTTAATGGCAGTTACTCCATTACTCCTTAAACGTATTTAAGCAGCCATCCACTGAGGGATGTTTCAGTTGTTTCCAGCCTTTGGATAGTTCAGACAATGCTGTAGTAAGTAATCTTGTATAGATATCATTTCCTATCTGTTTGAAATTAAAATTTTATCACCTGTAAATCTGGCATCTATTGTTGACCAAAACCAACTTTAGATTCTGTGATGCTTTCAACTGAATCCATAAAAATAAATGTAATTTTATATTTAAACCAGTATTTTGGAATCAGAAGTGAAAATATTTAGTAGGGTAGTTTGTTTGGAATGCTCAATCACTTTTCCCTTCACTACCATTCTAAATTTGTAATAGCTCCATTCATTAAAAAGGGAAAAAATTCTTTGTGGTTAAAAAACAAAACAAAAAATTCCTAGTGGCCACAGAGTAGCCCTATGGGGGAGAGCAATTGTAACCTCATTTATAGAATTTTAAGTATCTATATAAAAGGATTATTTGACTCTTCATAGGATTCCTTGGTTTTTGTTAGGTTGTCTTGTTTGCAGGCAGTGTCTGGTATGGTGAGAGTATCCATTCCACAGGGACTTAAGATAATCCTTGTTTTCTTAAATATTACAGATTAACTGTAATAACCTTATATCTTTGTCTTAACCAAAATACCTGTGATGATTCAAAAAGCTGACTAACAGGGAGACATTCTAAATCCATCTAAATATTTTGGCTCAAAATATTGTTTGGATTCATTTGGGGAAGAGAGAGGTGGAAGGAGTACAAAAAAATTGTTTGTTTTTGATGAGTCAAGTACATGACTCAGGGACTTATTTCTCTGTTGTTTTTTGCTGTATTCTTGGAACATCATTAATTCAAGAAATGGCATTAAACGCCTACCATGTATTAGGAATGTAACGGGGTTTAGGGGAGAAGTTGGTTACAACAAAGAGTTCACAGTCTCCTGGAGGAGGGAAGTATGGCAACAGGGGATTCTTGTGCTGAACAGGTATTCAGGCAGTTTTGAACTCAAACTGTTACTCAGCTACACAGTGGCTGGATGACACCTTGGGTGACATCACCTCTCAAAACCTCAGGCTTGTTTGCAGATGCAGAAGCTAAGAGGTGTTCACCTCAAGGGCTTGTTAGCAGGCTGAATGAAATGCTCCCCGTGGAGCACTGGCACAGAGCATCACAGGTACGCACAGATTACCTCTTTGGGTCTTTAAAGGCCTGGAGGGGACTTGGTAGAGGCGACGTCACCTGCAGAATAGCATCCCAAACCTTGTCATGTCTTGTGCAGTCTGTGTTAAGAAATCATCTCCAATGAAATATAAGTGGGGTTT
The DNA here is from genome assembly GCF_042477335.2 of Ovis canadensis. Classification (NCBI taxonomy): domain Eukaryota; kingdom Metazoa; phylum Chordata; class Mammalia; order Artiodactyla; family Bovidae; genus Ovis; species Ovis canadensis. Next base: position 35,250,256 of record NC_091250.1, on the reverse strand, counting down.
CTACCAAAACAGATACACATGTTCAGCATTGCAACCACATTATTTCTATGGATAAGTCACTGTCGAGACATCAGTGTGTTTTTCAGTTGGTTGCAATAAAACAGCCTGAGGCGAATGTCATTTGTACATGGGCTGAGCTTTAAAATATGACTTGCAGCTTTCCCTATCCGGAGAAGCAGCACCCCCTCCCACATCACTGCTGCTCAGATCTTTCCCCCTTAAATGCAGTTCCTCTAACAATAGGGGGAAGCAAAAGCTGTAGCCCTGAAGATCCAAGATCATCAAAGTGGCCTTTCCAAAGGGAAAGATTTTATTAACATTTTGTATTCATGTATACATAATAGAAATTGTATATACTAATTGCATTGTTATGGATTTGTTTTCATATAAACATGTTTTAAACTATTTACCTCCAAGTAACACTGATGCTCTGGGAAGAGTGGCAGGTTTCCAGAACACCTCTGCATCTTCTTGAGGTCAGGTATGAGAAGCACAGTGAACTCATTTGTAAACGATCCTTCTCCCTTGAGAGACTCTCTTTTTTTAAGTGGGGAGAAGTGAGAATAATCAGATCTAGCGTCCCTTTAAATCACCATCAGCTCTACTGCTGGGAAGTAGAAAATCCACCTAGAAAATTCTCACTGGCAACTTAAGTCAACCACCACACCAGCCAGGCAGTACATGCACGCGGATCAAGAGGTGGTGAGTGTGTGTGTGTTTGCCTGTGTATGTCTGATCATATTTAACTGGAAATATTTATAATGTTAGGATTACTAACTATTGCCTGTTCTTGGCATAATCTGTACCCCTCATGAGCAAAGTGTTCTCTGTTAATAGAAAACCACAGAATTTAAGACAGTCATAGAGATAAGTCCTGTCTTCCTCCTTCAAAAGTCTGCAGTCCTTTACAAATGACTGGCACAGCCTGAGGCCTACCAGGACAGAAGTGAAGCGCCAGTCTCCGCCCGGGTGCCAGCAGACACCTGAGCGCATGCGCACACACGGCCCTGCTCTTCCCCTGCAGGTGGACAGTATCTGACAGTCTCAGCAGCCAAAGGCCCGCTGGGAAGGGCCGCCCGCCTGCTGCTCCCTCTCGGCCACCTCCTGCATGCAGGGGACCTGTGCCTGTCATTCAGGCACAAGGTGACGGGGCTGCACTCCGGCACGCTCCAGGTGTTTGTGAGAAAACACGGGGCCCACGGAGCAGCCCTGTGGGGAAGAAATGGTGGCCATGGCTGGAGGCAAACGCACATCACCCTGCGAGGGGCCGACATCAAGAGCGTAAGTAGACCCGCCAGGGACGCAGAACCGGGGAGGTTTTCCTTTCAGAGGAGAACTCGGGGGTCTGCAGCGGAAGCCGCCTCCTCTCTTCCTGAATTCAGGCACGGGGCTGTTGCATTTTCCGGGCGTGGTGACCCTGCCTCTTGCTTCTTTCTTTAACCCCATGCTCCTTCATACATGTTCTTCACGGCCACCTCTGATCACCACCTCTCCTCTGACCCTGGTGAACAGCCCCTACTTTTAATGAAAAAAAAAAAAAATTTAGGAGTTGCAAAAGTTAAAAGTTAAAAACTTCAAAAGGTGGGGGGTGTGGTGGGCTTAACCTGCTTTTCCTTTTACTCAAACTTCTTATGCTTCAAACTATGACCACCATGAGCTACCCTAAAGCGGGTTATTTTTTAAATGTTTCTTTAAAGTCTTTTCTCCCCCTCTTTGGCTCAGAGATCATAGTTAAGCAGCCTTGGGTGGGAACCAGAATATGTTTGGAAAGTATTCTGTTCATGACAGGATGTGGGGAAAGCTTCGATTGAATATATAAAATTTTATCTGAAGTAATCAAGTTATAGTTGGCAATAAAAGATCTATAACACCCCACTGAAATAGTGAATGTATTTGGGAAACGTGTCGTCTTTATGGCGATACTTATTAGGAGATTCTGCATCTATACCTAAAAGGTTAGTTTCTAGAAACTGCTTTAAAAAGAAAGGCTGGAGTCCATGAAGACAGCTTTTATCAGAGAATTGGATTTTGCTTTACTATTTTTCTGAAAATTTCTCTTAATATTTACAGTGTTTGGAGATAAAAAAACAGTAAGTTGTTTGACACCCTAACATAGGTTTCTGTTTTAAAAGGAGCAAGGGTGCCCTACAGAAGATAAAATGCAGGAAAGACTTTGGTCTTTACATAAGTGAACAAGGCTGTGATTGCATTAGGGTGTTTGGTTCTACTCCATTGTAAGCAACAAAACTTAGAAAACATCTAAGATAGGCTGCATGATTGTGATCTTTCAGAAATTTGGCTCCTAATTTCTACACCTTTATATTCCATCCCACTTTTCTTCTGGTAGACCTTGGTAGTCTTTGACAAAGTCTCCACTTCATAATCATTCCTAAATGGAACTATTGTTTAGAATGACTTTTCAAAGAGGAACCGATTCTGGGTAAGGTGATCTGGTGAACAGTCTACTGATGACTTAAATTCCTACCAAAAGGCAAGCATCGGTGACACTGGCAACTCTGTTCTAGTCTTTCCTTCTGTTAAGTTCACTATTTAGTTTGCGGGGAAAGGTTGCCTTTATTTTGGTGAATGAGCAGACGTTGGAAAGGAGCAGAGGAGGCTTGACCCGTGTGTGCGTTCTCTCTCTAGGTCATCTTCAAAGGTGAAAAAAGGCATGGTCACACTGGGGAGATTGGATTGGATGATGTGAGCTTGAAAAAAGGCCACTGCTCTGAAGAACGTGAGCAACTCCAGAACTAGCAATGAACCCCGTGTTGCTCCCTCCTCTTTTTCCAACCTTCACCTCCTGTCCTCTCCTCCCTCTTATCGGGCCTAAGAAAAGAGTGGGTCAGGAAAGTCTGGTTGGTGACCCACATCTTGCTGGCCTGCTTTTGTTGTGCAATCCCAACGAACAGTGACACCCTCCTTGAAATACAGGGGGGCATCTGTAGACGTGTCCAAAGTCATTTTTGGGTGTTAACCTTTCATGCTGTGTCTCTTAAGAAGGCCTTCGGCGTGTGTGACCTATACCATCCTTCATCCTGGTTGCAAGGTGTTTCTTGTAGCAAATTATGGGACAAGGTTTCAAAAGAAATCTGTGCAAATGGCCATTCTGTTATCTGTTCAGTGTTGTACCACGAGTAGTATTGACTTCCCCTAAGATGTGTTGTACAGTGTGCTTGTGAAATTTGGCTTCTCCTCTCCACTTGGTATTGATAGTTCTTGTCTGACCTGAACTCTCTGCCATTGTCTTTGTAAAAGAAGGGTGTATAACATATCAAGATGCATTTATTCTTGTTAACTGTATTTTTCCTCTAAAGACAGTTATGTAAAGTGGGCACATAATCCCTTGTTAGTAGTATTGTGTTTTGTGTAAATGTGTTATTGGTAATAAGTAGTTACGTGTTCCTAATAGTTACAGACTCTAGTTGCAAGGGAAAGGCAGCTTGTGATCTCACACGGTGGAATGACATCCAGTTCCATGACCTTATATTGGCAGCAAGAGAAAATTGGAAGAGGTGTCAGGTTGTGGTCAGAGGAGGTGAATTTAATGGCATTGAATTTGATCACTACAAAGGACAGTAGACCATTCAGTAATAGACAGGAAACTGAGGTTAACATATAAAACCCTCACTGTTTCAGGTTACACTTGAAAACCAACAGCTTTTACCGTAACAACATGGCTCTTTCTGGTAATCTGTAAGAAGCTTTATGAAAGTTCGGGTTGTTTTGAAGAAAAGGTTCTGTTTGTGGAAGCGGGGTGTTCAGAAGCATGGGGGAAGCTCCACTGAATAGATTTTCATGCTAATTTTTAAACCAGTATAAATTTAGGCCGATCTAGAGCATGACCCATGTGCTGTTGTGTCAGGAAAGGATAGGAGGCAAATCTCATGCTTTGAGGCATTGGGTGTGCTGGAATGGGTTTCATACACACACTAGGGCAACAGGACAAGATTGGAATTCTAAGATCAATGAGCCCTCAACGACACTTCCTCCCTGCAAAGTTTACTTTTAGGTTTAAAAATATACATACCGAACTTTTAAAAGGCAACTTATTCCTGAGGCTTTCGTTTCTGATTAAGTAATCAAAATATTTTCTGCTGTTTTTGCCAGGAATCACAAAGATGATTAAAGGGTTGGAAAAAAAGATCTATGATGAAAAGTTAAAGGAACTGGGATTATTCAGCATGGAGAAGAGAAGACTGAGGGGCAAACCATTGCTGGTTTTCAAGTATATAAAGGGTTGGTACAGAGAGGATGGTGACCAGCTGTTCTCCACATGCACTAAGAATAGAACAAGAGGAAACAGGCTTAGACTGGAGTGTGAGGGAGCGTTTCCTGGCAGGGACAATTGTTAAATTAGAATCTTTTGTTTTTAAAAAAGTGTGAACTTTTTTGAGACTTAAAAAACAATTTGATAACATTCTTTTCTATTAATTTAAGATGGTTAAAAGTGTTCTTACCTCAAGGTAGAGTAACAGATTACAGAATCTTTCCAACGATATCTTGATTGTATTACTATGTAATGAAAATTTCCAGGCCTAAGGAACATGGAACTAGGCTAAGGTCTAACTGAGGTATTTCCCTCTTGGCCTCCGAATAGAGAGGAATCAAAGAGGGGAAAGCCACAGCGCTGAGCTCGTGAAAAGGTCTCTCTCTTTATGGCAAGCCTAGAAGTATTACAAAAACAAACAAAAAAGGAAAAAATGTAAAATCTATTTATTCCAAAAGAGTATGATGGGCAGATATTGTAGTATCTCAGTGACATCCTAATGTTGTGGTGTGTATTTTTTTTTCTTAGTAAAGTTACAGCCCTTTCACTTGCTAAATGGATGATATCTCAAATTTTTAAAGAGACTATAGCTGAGAACATAGCTGAGAGAGTTTTATCTGGTGCAATCTCCCTGCAATGTGTGTGACAACTTCACCTGGCTACTGAAAAAGAGTGCCATGCCCAACACCACTGCCAGGACCTTTCCTTCACCTACTAGCAGAAGTTTCTCTTATCAGTTGGAATCTCCAAGCCCCACAAAATGGTATTGTTTTTGGAACAATAGGACTGTAGAATCTTTCATCATTTAAATTGGTGGAGGCAGGGCTGGAGGGGGAATATAAATCAGTAAGCCTTTGAGTTAGGGGCCAGGAAATACAGCTTTAGATCCATTTTTAATGATTCATTTCCTTTTTGGTCATGTAACTGCACAACTGGAGATGAAAGGGGAAACTAGAAAATTTCACTTTTAGGTGCCAATAATACATTGCACTACACTGATCGAAGAAGTTATCCAAAGTACTGTATAACATCTTGTTTATTATTTAATGTTTTCTAAAAGTGAAAAATGTTAGTGGTTTTCCAAACAGCCAAATAAAAATAATTCTTTGTAAATAAAAACACTGTTAATAATACCAATCGTCTCTCTGAGTTTTTTTTTTTTTTAACTGGAAGAATTATCAAGGTAACTTGAGTTTTCACAGAAGCCTTCTATAGTAGAACCACTTTAATACCAGGAATATTGGGAACAAAGATGATAAATAAAATATTGCCATTATCAGTAAACAGAGGATGTCAGAGTCATCAGCAATTGCAGCCCTCCAACCTGAGCTGGTGAGCCCTGAGAAACAGCTGAGAAGGGAAAGAATACCTACCATCTAGCAGCCATTTGCCTGCAGCCACTCCCTTTGGTGAGCCCTGAGGAAACTCAGGAGGATACTAGCCCCAGGGAAGTGAAGGGAAGTGAAAGTTGCTCAGTCGTGTCCAACTCTTTGCTATCCCATGGACCATACAGTTCATGGAACTCTCCAGGCCAGAATACTGGAGTGGGTAGCCTTTCCCTTCTCCAGGGGATCTTCCCAACCCAGGGATCGAAGCCCCAGGGAGCTGAGTTGCATATCAAAGGAATGATTTCACTGAGCCCATACTTTTGCATCATCCCATACAAAAAAAAAAAAAAAGTGCAAAATTCCTTAACTTGAGCTATCTAGTTTTTTTTTTTTTTTTTTTTTTTTTTTTTTTTTTTTTTTTTTTTTTTTTTTTTTATTTTTTTAATTTTTAGTTTTTTATTTTTTAAATTTTAAAATCTTTAATTCTTACATGCATTCCCAAACATGAACCCCCCTCCCACCTCCCTCCCCAGAACATCTTTCTGGGTCATCCCCATGCACCAGCCCCAAGCATGCTGCATCCTGCGTCAGACATAGACTGGCGATTCAATTCACATGATAGTATACGTGTTAGAATGTCATTCTCCCAAATCATCCCACCCTCTCCCTCTCCCTCTGAGTCCAAAAGTCCGTTATACACATCTGTGTCTCTTTCCCTGTCTTGCATACAGGGTCGTCATTGCCATCTTCCTAAATTCCATATATATGTGTTAGTATACTGTATTGGTGTTTTTCTTTCTGGCTTACTTCACTCTGTATAATCGGCTCCAGTTTCATCCATCTCATCAGAACTGATTCAAATGAATTCTTTTTAACGGCTGAGTAATACTCCATTGTGTATATGTACCACAGCTTTCTTATCCATTCATCTGCTGATGGACATCTAGGTTGTTTCCATGTCCTGGCTATTATAAACAGTGCTGCGATGAACATTGGGGTACATGTGTCTCTTTCAATTCTGGTTTCCTCGGTGTGTATGCCCAGAAGTGGGATTGCTGGATCATAAGGTAGTTCTATTTGCAATTTTTTAAGGAATCTCCACACTGTTCTCCATAGTGGCTGTACTAGTTTGCATTCCCACCAACAGTGTAGGAGGGTTCCCTTTTCTCCACACCCTCTCCAGCATTTATTGCTTGCAGATTTTTGGATCGCAGCCATTCTGACTGGTGTGAAGTGGTACCTCATTGTGGTTTTGATTTGCATTTCTCTAATAATGAGTGATGTTGAGCATCTTTTCATGTGTTTGTTAGCCATCCGTATGTCTTCTTTGGAGAAATGTCTATTTAGTTCTTTGGCCCATTTTTTGATTGGATCGTTTATTTTTCTGGAGTTGAGCTGCAGAAGTTGCTTGTATATTTTTGAGATTAGTTGTTTGTCAGTTGCTTCATTTGCTATTATTTTCTCCCATTCAGATGGCTGTCTTTTCACCTTGCTTATATTTTCCTTTGTTGTGCAGAAGCTTTTAATTTTAATTAGATCCCATTTGTTTATTTTTGCTTTTATTTCCAGCATTCTGGGAGGTGGATCATAGAGGATCCTGCTGTGATTTATGTCTGAGAGTGTTTTGCCTATGTTCTCCTCTAGGAGTTTTATAGTTTCTGATCTTACATTTAGATCTTTAATCCATTTTGAGTTTATTTTTGTGTGCGGTGTTAGAAAGTGATCTAGTTTCATTCTTTTACAAGTGGTTGACCAGTTTTCCCAGCACCACTTGTTAAAGAGATTGTCTTTACTCCATTGTATATTCTTGCCTCCTTTGTCAAAGATAAGGTGTCCATATGTGTGTGGATTTATCTCTGGGCTTTCTATTTTGTTCCATTGATCTATATGTCTGTCTTTGTGCCAGTACCATACTGTCTTAATGACTGTGGCTTTGTAGTAGAGCCTGAAGTCAGGCAAGTTGATTCCTCCAGTTCCATTCTTCTTTCTCAAGATTGCTTTGGCTATTCGAGGTTTTTTGTATTTCCATACAAAGCTTGAAATTATTTGTTCTAGTTCTGTGAAAAATGTGGCTGGTAGCTTGATAGGGATTGCATTGAATTTGTAAATTGCTTTGGGTAGTATACTCATTTTCACTATATTGATTCTTCCAATCCATGAACATGGTATATTTCTCCATCTATTAGTGTCCTCTTTGATTTCTTTCATCAGTGTTTTATAGTTTTCTATATATAGGTCTTTAGTTTCTTTAGGTAGATATATTCCTAAGTATTTTATTCTTTTCGTTGCAATGGTGAATGGAATTGTTTCCTTAATTTCTTTTTCTACTTTCTCATTATTCGTGTATAGGAATGCAAGGGATTTCTGTGTGTTGATTTTATATCCTGCAACTTTACTATATTCATTGATGAGCTCTAGTAATTTTCTGGTGGAGTCTTTAGGGTTTTCCATGTAGAGGATCATGTCATCTGCAAACAGTGAGAGTTTTACTTCTTCTTTTCCAATTTGGATCTAGTTTTCTTAAGTTAACAATAATCTTGATGTTCAGACTACCTGCCCTTTAATGCAAGACTTCTATATAACCTGGCTCCTTCCCTTGCCTTCTTGGAGCAGTTCTTTCGGGATTACTTGAGATGCTGCCTCCCGGGCTTGAAGTCCTAAAAATTGCCACTGAATGAAATGTAACTCAACTTTCAGGTTGTGAATAATTTTCTAGTTGAAAGATATTACCACATTATTATGCTTTCTGAGAAAGATCGGAAAATCACTATAACATGTCATACCTCAGCAAATTGCTTTAGTTATGTTTTCTCATGTCTCATTTACTTCTAAATGTTTGTCTTAAATCTTTTTATATAAAGGAATATAAATATATATATATGAATTATGAGCATTTTTTAAAAAAACATGTTGATTTGGTTAATTTGTGACATTTTACTCCTGTTCCAATAATCTTTCCTGATAGACAAATTTAAAGATGAACAATTAGTCCTACAGAATTATTATAGAGAATATGTTAATGGCTTCTTCCTTTCCAGTACTCAGAGAACCCTTAGTGGCTAGGAAGCTAAAATGTTGTATAAATACATACTTTAAGCAAAAGATAATGAAAAAACTGCAGCTTCCTTATCTCAAGAGTTTTTTTCCTCATCTCAGAGATCCTTCCTAATCATTTCTAGGAGATCTGAGAAAACTGAAGTTTTCCAAATATGTTAGAAATAAAACTTCTTCCTAAAGTGTATGAAGTTGGAAGAAGCAAATAAGCATAAGATCTCAGAGTCTAGTTCATTGATTTACTTGACAGATTTTACAGCACTCACTATGTGCCTGGCTCTGAGGTACAACCCCCTTTGTGGAATTTCAATCTGGAGAGGAAGTTGGACATTTATCAGAGTCATGCAAATAAATGCAAAGTTGCTATTGTAAATACTGGTATACCTTGAAGGCTCTGAAAATGTGATGGGTTCTAGGACCTTTGGCTCACTGCTTTTCAAACTGTAATGTACGTGTGTGTGGGAGGTGAAAGTGAACGTTGCTCAGTCATGTCCAACTCTTTACAACCCCATGGACTATGCAGTCCATGGAATTCTCCAGGCCAGAACACTGGAGTGGGTAGCCTTTCCCTTCTCCAGGGGTCAAACCCAGGTCTCCCACATTGCAGCCAGATCCTTTACCAGGTGAGCTACAAGGGAAGCCCAATCTTGTTAAAAATTCAGCTTGATTTGGGAATCTGGAGTGGGGCTTGAGATTTTACATTTCTAACCAGCTCCCAGGTGATGCCCATGTTCCTCATGTTGGAATCAAATTTGGATTACAAGCCCTTACTGATAATACACTAGGTGGGGGGTGGGGTGGCTAGGGCCTTCATCTCAACATTCATTGTTGGAAGGTATAAAGGACCATGGTAGCAAGATGTATATTCACAAATATTCACTTAATTCCAGTGCATTCTTTCCTTTAAGAAACTTTTGAGCCTCAACAAATAGAGAATATCAAGTAGAGAAATATTCAGGCAGGAGGAGAAGGGGATGACAGAGGATGAGATGGCTAGATGGCATCACCAACTCGATGGACATGAGTTTGGGTAAACTCCAGGAGTTGGTGATGAACAGGGAGGCCTGGTGTGCTGCGATTCATGGGGTCGCAGAGTCGGACACAACTGAGTGACTGAACTGAACTGAGAGAAATATTATTTTAAAAACATGGATATCATAGCACAATCACTAAAATGAAAAAAATGATTAAAATACTCAATGGCAGAACTGAGCTGGTAGAATAAATAATCAGTCAATTTGAAGATTGGTCAGTTGAGATTTTCCAATTTGAGGAAAAGAAAAATAAAGCTTCAGTTCAGTTCAGTCGCTCAGTTGTGTCGGACTCTTTGCGACCCCATGAATCGCAGCACACCAGGCCTCCCTGTCCATCACCAACTCCCAGAGTTCACTCAGACTCACGTCCATTGAGAAGATAAATCTTAAGTATGGATAAACAACTAGACTTGAGATCAAAAGGATATAGAAAAGTTGAAAAGTTCTATAAACCAATCAGGATGCATGCATGCAAAGTCACTTCAGTTGTGTCTGACTTCTGTGCAACACTGTGGACTGTAGCCCTCCCACTTCCTCTGTCCATGGAATTCTCCAGACAAGAATACGGGAGTGGATTGCCCTACATTCCTTCAGGGGATCTTCCCAAACCAGGGATGAAATCCGTGTCTTCACTGGCAGGTCAGTTCTTCACCACCAGCACCACCTGGGAAGCCCAAACCAACCAGACCAAATATCTACAGAACACTCCACTAAACACAAGAATATGTTTATTTCAAAGGCATAGAGATGTCACAGACATAAATTAGGCCATAAGACACTATCTTAAAAGGCTTGAAATTATACAAAATAGGTCCTTCCACCATAGTGGATGAAATCAGAAATCAGTAACAAAGGAAAATATGAGAAATTCAAAATATGTGGAAACTAAGCAATATGCTTCTAAACAATGGCTAAAAGAAGAAATCACAAAGAAATTAAGAAATATTTTGAGATTAATAAAAATGAAAATATTCTAAAATTTATGGGATAAACTAAACCCTTGTTTAGAGGGAAGTTTATATTCATAAATGCCTATATTAAAAAAAAACCTTATAAAACTAGGAAGAACAAATTAAATCACAGTAAGCAAAAAGAAGGAAAATAAAAATTAGAGCAGAAAAAAAAAAGAAAATATAGAAAATCGATGAAACTGAAAGTTGGTTCTTTGAAAAGATGACTTAAAATTTATACACATTTAGATAGAATGAAAAAGAAAAAAAGACTTAAATGAACAAAATCAGGAATCAAAGAGGGGACATCATCACTGACCTTATAGAAATACAAAGGATTTTAAAGGAATACTATGAACAACTTATGTCAATGAACTAAGATAACCTAGATGACATAGAGTCTTAGACAAAAACTATTGAAACTGCATCAAGAAGAAATAGAAACTTGGACATTGCAAGTAAATGGAATGAGCTAATAATCAAAAACTTCACAACTGAAAGAAAATGCCCAAAGAGCTTCAACAAAGCAATGAAGTAAACTGAATATTTAAGAATTAATACCAACCAACAACAAAACTAAGTATTCGTAAATTCTATATGGAGGCGGATACACTTTTCATATATAGAATATCCACCCTATCTATCCATATATAAAATATTTCAGAGATTACCACCATCTTAACAATATTAAGTCTTTCATGAACAAGGAATGCAGCAAAGGCAGTACTCAGGTACTGCAGTAAACACAGTAAATAGTGAAAAGATCTAAAATCAATGTTGTTGTTGCTAAGTCATGTCCAGCTCTTTTGCGACCCCATGGACTGTAGCCTGCCAGGCTTCTCTGTCCAAGGGATTTCCCAGATAAGAATACCAGAGTGGGTTGCCATTTCTTTCTCCAGGGAATCTTCCTTACCTAGGGATTGAACCCACGTCTCCTGTATCGACAAGCAGATTCTTTGCCAAAAAAGATGCAAATTAAACTTAAAAATAGCAGGAGGAAGAAAATATATATGAATGAAAATGAAACAGAGAAAACCCAGATAATCAACAAAAGTAAAAATTTGTTCTTTGAAAGGATCAACAAAAATTAGAAACCATTAACTGACTAACAACCAAAAAAAGCTCTAAATAACTAAAATCAGGAATGAAACTGGGGTTGTTACTAACCCGACAAAAATAAAAATGATTATAAGAGAATGTTACAAATAATTATATGCCAGTTAGTTAACGAGTTAGTTAACAGTTAATGAGTTAGATATTCTAAATGAAAAGAACAAATTCCTACAAATTGAAAAAAAAAAAACCCTCAAGAAAACAAAATCTCAATAGGCTTATTACAAGTAATGAAAGTGAAAGTGAAGTCGCTCAGTCTTTTGATTCTTTGCAACCCCATGGACTGTAGCTTCTCCATCCATGGGATTCTCCAGGCAAGAATACTGGAGTGGGTTGCCATTTCCTTCTCCAGGAGATCTTCCTGACCCAGGGATTAAACCCGGGTCTCCTGCATTGTAGGCAGACGCTTTACTGTTTGAGCCACCAGGGAAGTCCAAAGAGACTGATGCAGTAATCAAAGCCACCCAACAAAGAAAACTCCAGGACCACCTAAATCTCTTCACTAGTAAATTCCACCAAAATTTAAAGAATTAACATCAATTCTTTTCAAACTCTACCAAGAAGTAGAGGATGAGGGACAGTTCCTAACTCATTCTATGAGGCCAGCATTACTGATACAAAACTAGATAAAGATATAACAAGAAAAGAAAATACAGTTGACTCAAACAACTTGGGTTTGAACTACTGGGGACTACATATACGTGGAATTTTTTTTTTTTCCCAGTAAATACCACAGTACCACATGCCCTCAGTTTGGTTAAATCCATGGATACAGAGCCACTTTATAGTGGGAGGGTCAACTATGAAGTGATGCTCAGATTTTCACTCTCCAGGGGGTGAGTGCCATTAATCCCTACATTGTTCAAGTGTCAACTGTATAGATCAGTATCCTTTATGAGTACACATATCTTCAACAAAATACTAGCAAACTGAATCCAAAAGCACATTCCAAAGATTCTATGTCATGACGGAATTTATGCCAGAAAGGCAAGGATTTATGTAAGGAAGGGAAAAGTGGTTCAAAATAAGACAGTCATTCATTCAACATTTTACTGGATGGTCTAGTTAATGCAATTAGACAACAAGAAGTAAAATTTATTGGAAAGGAAGAAGTAAAACTGGTGCCGAAAACTAGGAATTCAGGAAATCACGGTAAACTGCAGGCTTCCCATGGCTGCGGCTTGAGGCCCCTAACTTACCTCTTGCTTTCTTTCTCTTGCCCTCCCCTTTGCTTTCTTTTCAAGATAATGCGAGGTGTAATCCATCTGCTCACAGCTTTATGGCACCACCACCCCCAACAACACTGTGGCTGGCAAGGGAATCCCCAGGCCTTGCAGATTCAAATAATGGTTGGCGGACAGGTAACACTGTCCTCTGGGACTAGTGGAAATGTGATTTCTGAACCCAAGCGGTCTCACTCTCATTCTTTCACTGTCCCACCTGGAACCCTCCACTATTCTTTTCTTTCCCACTTGACTCCTACAAGCAGGTCTCTTTCCACATTTCATCTCCTAGCCCTTTCAGGGAAGGAGTTTAGGATGTCATTCCTAAACTACAGCCCCACCGTCAAACCCAGCACTGTCTGTGTCAAACAGATTCCATTCTGTCTTAGCTGCCAGGCAGATAGGGCAAAGGATTTGGGGGTGTTCTGCTGTCTAGTCTCTCATTTCACTCAGTCCTCAGACATTTACTATGACAATTTCTCTCTCGGCCCTCAAGCCTTAGACCCTGTGCCATCTTCCACACTGCTGGGTGCTGCACTTAGTCACTCAGTCATGTCTGACTCTTTGTGACCCCATGGACTGTAGTCCGCCAGGCTCCTCTGTCCACGGGGATTCTCCAGGCAAGAATAGTGCACTGGGTTGCCATGCCCTCCCTCCAGGGGATCTTTCCTACCCAGGGGTCAAACCCAGGTCTCCCACATTGCAGGCAGACTCTAACATCTGAGCCACCAGGGAACCCATCTTCCACAGTGCCCAGCTCCAATTTCTCCAAGGGGTTCTCTTTGCATCCACTGGACTCCCTTCTCCCCAGGCCTTGGCAGCCTACACACTGCTATGGTTTATCAGGCTGACCACTACCCAGAAGCCTAAATTACAAACTCTGTGGATGCTCAGTCACAAGGAATACACCCCAGGGGGCATGCATGAGTGCGTGCTAAGTCGCTCAGTTGTGTCCGAGTCTATAGACTCCATGGACCAAAGTCTGCCAGGCTCCTCTGTCCATAGGATTCTCCAGGCAAGAATACTGGCGTGGGTTACCATGCTCTTCCTCCAGGGGATCTTCCTGACCCAGGGGTCAAACCCATGTCTTTTGCGTCTTCTGCATTGGCAGGCAGGTTCTTTACCACTACCTGGGAAGCCCACATCCCAGTGAGGGAAGACTTATAGGACATAAGGTCTATAGACAAGGGATACCTCCTAAGGAAAGTCTTGACAACTGGTCTGCACTAATTCAAAAGTCCTCCTCTGGCTATGCTGGGGGAGGCACCTTGCCCAATGTAAAAAGAAGGGCCAGAGATGTCTGGTCAGAAATCACTGGGAGAGTAGAGGATGCTTGAAACCCCATCAGATTTGAAGGGAATTTGGGGGACGCCCTGATATCCAGGTTACAGCTTCCTGGTAAATATTTCTGAGTTACTGGATTCCATTCTAGGAGTGCTCTCTTGTTCTCAGGTGTAGGTTACTCAACATGGGAGGAGCTCCCTCTGAGCCAGGAGAAACACCTCTTATATATTTATATACAGTGTGTACTTGAGAATCAGAATTTTTGACCTGACACCAGTGATGAAGAAAGAGGCAATGCACAGTGGGATGGAGGCTACCTTAGAGCAGTACTTGGAGGACACAATGAAGAATCCATCCATTGTTGGAGTGCTATGGAGATTCACAATGGCTCAATCCGGGCTGCCTCAGGACCCTGTCAGAGGAGCATGGGGTGATATCTGTGTTAGCCCGGCAAGCAGCTAAGCTAACCTCAGACCCCACTGATATTCCTGTGCTATGTCTAGAATTAGGTAATGGGGACATTAGAAACACGACTGGCAGTGCACAGAATGGCCTCTTGCTGACTCATGCTGGTTCTCCAGCATCCTGTCACAGGGACTCAGTCATACTTAATTATCTTCTAGAATTATTAGAGTTCCAATAATTAGACCATTCATGTAATAAGCACTGGGCACTTTGCTATTAATTTTAGAGTAAACTGCTTTTTGACATTCTGTGGATTGAATACTATCAATACTTATCAAATACTAGATAAAGAAAGTATCATGTTTTGAACCAGCAGGTTTAGGTCACCTTGTATACAGAATTTTGTTATGTTTAATAAGCCTGATTGGGGCGGGGGGGGGAAGAATTGGAATTTTTTAACTGAAGGTCTAAAACAGGAAAAACTTAAATTCTATTGTAGCAGTGCCTGTCCTTTGTGTAAGTTGGAGGATGGAGAAAAATGGCCTAAAAAATGGGTCTCTAAAGTATAATATCACTCTGCAATTGGATCTTTATTGTTGCAGGATGGGAAAGTAGAGTAAGTGTCCCTATATTAAGCCTTTTGTGGTCCTTTACCAAAATCCTGCCTGATACAACTCATAATTTAAAACCTGGAGGACCAGAAGACTCTCTTGACATTTTATATGATTCTCTTCTAAGCTGTCCTGTCTCTCGGAGGGAAAACCCAGCCCTCCTCCTTCTTCTGACAGAACCCTTACTTCTCCAGAGGCACCTACTTCTCCTAATCCCTCTGATTAGCCTCGGACTCCACCTTCCTAGGCTGGAAGAAGCACAAGCTGGAATTAAGATTGCCAGGAGAAATATCAATAACCTCAGATACTCAGATACCACCACCCTTATGGCAGAAAGTGAAGAGGAACTAAAGACCCTTTTGAAAAAAGTGAAAGAAAAGAGTGAAAAAGTTGACTTAAAGCTCAACATTCAGAAAACGAAGATCATGGCATCTGGTCCCATCACTTCATGGGAAATAGATGGGGAAACAGTAGAAACAGGGTCACACTTTATTTTGGGGGCCTCCAAAATCACTGCAGATGGTGACTGCAGCCATGAAATTGAAAGACGCTTACTCCTTGGAAGGAAAGTTAAGACCAACCTGGGCAGCATATTAAAAAGCAGAGATATCACTTTGCCGACTAAAGTCCGTCTAGTCAAGGCTATGGTTTTTCCAGTGGTCATGTATGGATGTGAGAGTTGGACTGTGAAGAAAGCTGAGTGCCGAAGAATTGATGCTTTTGAACTGTGGTGTTGGAGAAGACTCCTGTGAGTCCCTTGGACTGCAAGGAGATCCAACCAGTCCATTCTGAAGGAGACCAGCCTTGGGTCTTCATTAGAAGGACTGATGCTAAAGCTGAAACTCCAGTACTTTGGCCACCTCATGCAAAGAGTTGACTCATTGGAAAAGACCCTGATGCTGGGAGGGATTGGGGGCAGGAGGTGAAGGGGACGACAGAGGATGAGATGGCTGGATGGCAACACTGACTCGATGGACACGAGTTTGAGTAAACTCCGGGAGTTGGTGATGGACAGGGAGGCCTGGCGTGCTGCAGTTCATGGAGTCACAAAGAATTGGATGCGACTGAGCTAAACCACCTCCCTATGGTCCTCCATAACCTCTGTTATCCCAAGAAACAGAGACTAGTCCCTGTGGGGTAACTCTCATTGGAATTCCTATCAGTCAGGATCCTAATTTTATGCTCTCTCAAGGCGGTGGCAAATGGTGAAGAAACAATCAGAATACATGTGCCCTTCTCTTTAACCAACTTAGCCCAGTGCAGACAGGAACTGAGCCAATTTTCTGAAGACCCTAGTAAGTTTGTTGAAGGGTTTCATGCCCCCACTCCAGTTTTTGATTTATCTTGGAAGGATGTTCAAGTCATTTTATCTACTTACTGTACCCCCGAGGAAGAACAGAATCTGGACAGCAGCCCAGGGGCACACTGACCAGCTTGTTGGAGACCAACCCAGACATTATACTACAGGTGGAGATGTAGTCCTAAGCCAGGAGCCCCCTTGGAATCACAATTCCTGGGAGGGAACAGAAGCCAAGAAGCACATGAGCCAATGTGTATTAGAAGGGATGACAAAGTGTTATCAAAAAGTCAGTTCACTATGAAAAGTTTAAAGGAGTGACCCAAGAAGAAGAAGAAAACCCAGCCCCCTTTCATGGGCAGCTTGTGGAGCCATTTAGGAAATGTATATCAACATAGATCCCTCCACTTCTGCAGGTCAGTCCTTTCTGGGAAAATACTTTATTAACCAGTCTGCCCCTGATATGGGGGTGGAAACTCCAAAAGTTGCAATCTGGCCCACAAATGCCCATGCCCCAACTTCTACATGTGGCCTTTGAGGTATTTAATAATCGAGACTAAGCTCAGGAGGGAAAAGAGAATCCAGCGCAAGAAAAGACAGGCCAGGGCTAACATACAACAGATAGCTGTTGCTGTCAGCCATGCCTTGCTACCTCAGGACAATCTGAGGGGGCAAGAACGTCCAACCATCCGGCTAGAGGTAAGACCAATGAGGGGGAAGGCTACAAATGCAAGTCAAATGGCCACTGGGCCCAAGATTGCCAGAAAGAGTTCCCCAGGCCATGCCCAGCCTGCCAACAAACAGGTCATTGGAAGAGGGGCTGCCCTCAGTCCTGAACGGGAAGCGGGGGCTCCTGCTCTCAAGATGACCATGCTGGACGACCGAGATAGCCCAGGGATTCTGGTGGCTCCCCACAATGAGATGTCTGTCTCCATGGAGGAGCCCTGGCTAGTTCTTGCAGGGGCAGGTAAGAAAGTCTATTTTTTAATTGATACAGGAATCACTTACTGTCTTAATTTCTCACATTGACTTCTTTCCTCCAGAAACTGTACTGTGACTCGTGTTGATGGAAAGCCTCACACCCACTATCTTACTGGTTCTCTCACTTGCCAGTAAGAGCAGTCGTTGATTTCACATGCCTTTTCAGTTGTACTCGAATGTCCCACCCCATTACGAGGGCAAGACCTTCTGAGCTCCCTCGAGGCCACATTAAGATTAGGAGGCCCTGAGTAGCCCCTTATCTTGACTCTAACACAGACCAGCCAGAAGAGCAAGGTGTTATTCCCACCATATTCTACAAGCAGTTGACCCTCAGTATGGGACAAAAATAATCCCTGGAAGGGCCATAAATGAGAATTAGCGTTAGGCCAGAAACTGCCTAACCTAGCAGGAGACAATATCCTATAAAGTTGAAAGCGAAGAAGGGTTTACAACTTCTCATGGATAAATTCTTAAGGCATGGCCTCTTGTTGCCCTGCCAGACTCTGTGCAATACTTCTATTCTGCTAGTTGTTAAGCCAAAAAGGGAACATAGGGCGATACAAGACCTTAAAGCGGTAAACGACGCAGCGGCCACTGTACATCCCCTTACGGCCAATCCTTACAACATATTAACCCAGATCTCTGAGGACGCTAAATCATTTACTGTAAGAGATCTCAAGAATGCCTTCTTTTTCATCCCAGTTCATTTCTCATCACAATATCTGTTTGCTTTCGACTGGACTAACCCTGGCTTGACCCAAATCCAACAATATACCTGGACAATATTGCTACAGAGGTGTCCAGACAGCCCACACTTGTTCACCCAGGCCCTGGAAAGGGAACTAAGGGAAATACACCTAAAACAAGGTGATATTCTATAGCATGTAGCTGATATATTAACATATAGTCCCTCCATGGATCAAAATACCATTGAAGTCCTTAATTTCCTGGGGACCTGGGGTTACAGAGTCTCTTGGACAAAAGCACAAATCTCGAAGCATCAGGTTAAATATTTGGGATTATATTATAAACCCTGGAAGTAGACAGTTGTCTCCAGATAGGAAACAAGCTATGTTAGGCCTAAGCACTCTGAAGACAAAGAAACATCTCCATACATTTTTGAGCATGGCAGGACTTTGTAGAATTTGGATTCCAGAACTCGGGCTAATGGTTAAGCCCCTATATGAAGCCACTAAAGGTCCAGATACAACTGTTACTTTGGAATGGAGGACAGGAAAAGATTTTTAACGATAATGAGCAGGCTTTCACCAGAACCCCTGTTCAGTCTTCCCACCTTGAAAAAGCCGTTCATCTTATACATTGCTGAAAAGCAGGGAACAGACAGACTTAAAAGTCCTCACACTGAAGTTAGGGGGAGTTTTTTCCAAGCAACTAGACTCCATGGCCTGATGTTGGCCTGGCTGCCTCTGGACAGTAGCTGCCACCACTTTCTTAGTGGAAGAAACTAACAAACTTACCTTTGGACAGCCCCTGGAAGGCCGAACCCCTCATCAACTGTATGTACTCATCAAGTACAAGGGATGCTAGAGATAAAAGGCCACCATTGGCTAACTGGAGGCTGCATTATTAAGCGGCTTTACTCCTTGACTCTCCAGAACTGAAACTCAAAACTTGCCACACTCTTGGGCTTCCCTGGTGGCTCAGTGATAAAGAATCCTCCTGCCAATGCAGGATACACAGATTTGATCCCTGGTTTGGGAAGACGCCACATGCCATTTAACAGCTAATCCTGTGTGCTCCAACTATTGAGCCTGTGCTCTAGGGCCCGGGAACCACAACTACTGAGCCCGGGAACCACAACTACTGAGCCCGGGCACCTCAACTGCTGAGCCCGGGCACCTCAACTGCTGAGCCCGGGCACCTCAACTGCTGAGCCCGGGCACCTCAACTGCTGAGCCCGGGCACCTCAACTGCTGAGCCTGGGCACCTAGAGCATGTGCTCTGCAGCAAGAGTGGGCAGGGAGAAGCCTGCACCCTGCAACAAAGTCACCCCTACTCTCCACAGCTACAAAAACGCCTGTACAGCAACAAAGACCCAGAACAGCCAAAAATAAATGAATTATACATTAAAAATACTTGCCACACTCTTCACTACATTAATGCCCACCAAAATCCCATAGCTAACACATTATTGCCTCAAAACCCTTGACCAGGTCTGTGCCCATTCAGTTCAGTAGCCCATTCGTGTCCGACTCATTCTCACCCCATGGACTGCAGCACACCAGGTGTCCCTGTCCATCACCAACTCCCAGAGCCTACTCAAACTCATGTCCATTGAGTTGGTGATGCCATCCAACCATCTCATCCTCTGTTGTCCCCTTCTCCTCCTGCCTTCAATCTTTCCCAGCATCAGGGTCTTTTCCAATGAGTCAGTTCTTCCCATCAGGTGGCCACAGTATTGGAGTTTCAGCTTCAGCATCAGCTCTTCCAATGAACACTCAGGACTGATCTCCTTTAGGATGAACTGGTTGGATCTCCTTGCTGTCCACGGGACTATCAAGAGTCTTCTCCAACACCACAGTTCAAAAGCATCAATTCTTCAGCGCTCAGCTTTCTTCACAGTCCAACTCTCACATCCATACATGACCACAGGAAAAACCATAGACTGTTAGGTGGCAAAGGTTTGTTAGGTGGCAAAGAGATGGACCTTTGTTGGCAAAGTAATGTCTCTGTTTTTGAATATACTATCTAGGTTGGTCATAACTTTTCTTCCAAGGAGTAAGCGTCTTTCAATTTCATGGCTGCAGTCACCATCTGCCGTGATTTTGGAGCCCCCCCAAATAAAGTCTCTCACTGTTTCCATTGTTTCCCCTTCTATTTGCCATGAAGTGATGGGACTGGATGCCATGATCTTAGTTTTCTGAATGTTGAGTTTTAAGCCAACTTTTTCACTCTCATCAAGAGGCTCTTTAGTTCTTCTTCACTTTCTGCTATAAGGGTGGTGTCATCTGCATATCTGAGGTTATTGATGCTTCTCCTGGCAATCTTGATTCCAGCTTGTGCTTCATCCAGCCCAGCATTTCGCATGATGTACTCTGCATAGAAGTTAACTAAGCAGAGTGACAATACACAGCCTTGACATACTCCTTTCCTGATTTGGAACCAGTCTATTGTTCCATGTCCAGTTCTAACTGTGCCTATAGGTCTGACCTAACAGACCAGGTATAGAAATCCCTGAGGAAGAATGGTTTACTGATGACAGCAGTTTCATTAAAGATGGAGTCAGGAGGGCAGGAAATGCTATGGTGAGTGCTCATATAGTCATATAAGCACAAACTTTGCCACCCAACAAACTCAGCCCAAGAGACTGAACTGATAGTTCTAACCTGAGCCTTAATCCTAAGGGAAAGAAATATTGTAAATATGTACACAGACTAAAAATATCCCTTCCTCTTTTTACATGCCTATATGGCTATCTAGAAAGAGGGAGACTTCTAAATGTAAGAAACTCCCCTATAAAATATGGGGTTGAGATTTTATATCTCATAGAAGCAGTTCAAAAAGCAAAACAGGTAGCAGTCATTCACTGCTGCAGGCACCAAAAGGGAACTTCTCAAATTTCCCAAGGAAACAACAGGGCAAATTGAGAAGCAAAGAAAGCAGCTTTGATGCCCATAAACAAAGTGGCTTTAATCCCATCCCTAACCCCTTTTAATATCATACATGGTACTTGACTTCCAAAGAGCGCTGGGCACAAAACAGAGAGGGAATTAAGGGAAGACGGTTGGTGGCACATAGATCAGAAATTGCTCATACTTCTGACCAATGGAAAATTATCAAAGGGCTCTTGGAGACAGTTACTCAAGCCTGTGCCCTTCACACCACCCATAATCCAGGCAATGTCAAGCCTCCCTGTCTTGTTAACCAAGTCCAGCAACATGGGACTTACCCAAGAGCAGACAAACAGATTTCACTCAGGTGCCCTCTTTTCAGGGCTTCAAATACTGACTAGTCTTTATAGATACCTTGGCTGAATGAATAGAGGCCTTCCCCACTAGAAAAGAGAAGGGACTGAAGTGTCTAAGGTGCTCCTAAAGGAAATCATTCCTAGATTTGGGTTGCCCCATCACCTTCAGAGTAACAATGCACCTTTGTTTGTAGTGAAGGTAACTCAAAAATTTTTGCAGCTTTAGGAATTAGCTACCACCTCTATTCATTCTGGAAACCTCAGTCCTCAGGAAAGGTGGACCAGGCTAATCATACTCTAAAGAAACCCTTGTACAAACTCTGTTAGGAAATGCTAGAGTCATGGTATTGCCTGCTGCCAAGAGCCCTTTTAAGGGTCAGGGAAGCTCCTAAAACAATGACCAAGTTAAGCCCTTTAGAAATGACATATGGGAGACCGTTCCTTACTCTGGACATGCTAGGTGATCCAGAAAACCAAGTTCATAAACCTAGCATTAGTCACTCAGTCATGTCCAACTCTTTGGGACTCCATGAACTGTAGTCTGCCAGGCTCCTCCATCCATGGAATTCTTCAGGCAAGAATACTGGAGTGGGTAGTCATTTCCTTCTCCAGGGGACTTCCTAACCCTGGGATGGAACCCAGGTCTGCCTTGCAGGCAGATTCTTTACCATCCGAGCCACTAGGGAAGCAGTATATTCTAGGTGTCATAAACCGAGGCTAGATCCCAAAGCCTAAAGAATATGGCAACAGGACTTCCCTTATGACTCAGTGGTAAAAAAATCTTCCTGCCAATGCAGGAGACACTGGGTCAATCCCTGATCTAGGAAGATCCCACATGCCACGGAGCATCTAAGCCCACGCACCCCTGTGCTCTAGAGCCTGGGAGCTGCAACTACTGAAGCTCTCACACCTTAGAGCCCCTGCCCTGCAACAAGAGAAGTCACTGTAATGAGAAGCCTGTGCAATGCAACTAGGGAAAAGCCCATGCAGCAGTGAAGACCCAGAACAGCCAAAAGTAATAACCGAAATTTTAAAAAAATACGAATATTGCAAGAGTACAGCCCTCTCCAGATAACAGGTCCAGTGGCTCTGTTGTAAACTCTGAAGAGTTTAAAAGCCCTTGAAAAATGAGTCCCCTGGTGACCAGCTACTCCCAAAATGGAAAGTCCTTTCTAAGTCCTGCTGAGCACCCCTATGGTAGTCAAACTCCAGGGGTTCACCAGCTGGGTTCATCTGTCCAGGATTAAACCTGTTTCTACTGATATGTTACAGGAACCTGAAGACCCACATTTCAGCCCATCCCTGTGAATCCACCCCTTCCTCCAAGACTCCACAGGATCCAGAGGGTCCAGGACAGCATGAAAATCTCAGGTGGAGGAGTGAGCCACTACAAGACCTGAAGCTACTATTCAAAAAGGCCCTGCTGCTGCTGCTAAGTCACTTCAGTTGTGTCCAACTCTGTGCAACCCCATAGACGGCAGCCCACCAGTCTCCCTGTCCCTGGCATTCTCCAGGCAAGAACACTGGAATGGGTTGCCATTTCTCCAATGCATGAAAGTGAAAGTGAAGTCACTCAGTTGTGTCTGACTCTTAGCGACTTCATGGACCACAGCCTACCAGGCTCTTCTGTCCATAGAATTTTCCAGGCAATAGTACTGGAGTGGGTTACCATTGCCTTCTCTGCAAAAAGGCCCTAGGCCTAAGCTATCCATAGCTACAATCTTCCTTTTGCCTCTTGGTACTCCATTCCATTTACAGAGCAATTGATATATTCCGGTAAATGATAACTATTGTCTTTTTTTGTTCTCACCCTTGCTCTCAGAATTTGCTGAACTTTTCTGCCCTTGCTGGGTGATTTAAATATGATCCTGACTGGTGCTGCTATAAAGCTACTGATCGCCTTAGCTTTTCTATGACTATTTCCCTTATCCACAGGATGGACAAACAACTCTCTGGTTTACACTGCACAAACTTTCATTTTCTCCACTCAGTTGACAGAAGGCTGGATTTGTTTACTCCAAGCTAAGTCCATCATGTGCCAGAACGACCCCCTTGCCCATCCCATAAGGAATTTTAACCAAGTTCCTGATGGAAATTGCTCTTCTGCCAGAGATCCAAAGGCTCAGAACAGTAATGTACAGGGTCAGAATTGTTCATTTTCCTACTGAAGAAAATTCTAATGTCTCTTGCCTAAGTCTACCATTAGCAATAGAAAGAGAAAATGAAGTCAAAACTGGAAGGACGAAGAATTGGCATTAACACACCCCCAGCACTTTATAGTGTCCCCTCCTAAATCAGAATTCTAGTTACCTATGTGTGCTCAGAGTCTAACTCGCTACCTGAAGGAAGAAGGATTAACATTTAAGGAGCAGGTATCAAGATGGAGGGGCTTCTGAAGTAGCTCAGTGGTAAAGAATCTGCCTGCCAGACAGGAGCTTTGGGTTTGATCACTGGGTCAGGAAGATCCCCTGGAGAAGAAAATGGCAAACCACTCTGGTATTCTTGCCTGGGAAATCCCATGGACAGAGGAGCCTGGGGGCTCCAGTCCACGGGGTCACAGAAGAGGCAGACATGACTTAGTGACTCAACAACAATCAGGTTGGAGAACATTTTTCATAACAATAGAACTGAGTGGCTGGGCCTTGAAACCTTAAGCCCACTAGTCTATATTGTATCCCACCAGGGAGTGTTTCCATATGCCAGGTGGGTAAGAAACCATGGGCCACTAATTGTCTATGCAATAATTCCACACACACAGAGTGTATGCCAGGAACCTTGATTACTCCTTTCTCAATACACCCCTTAAATGAATCTAAGCACTGGGTGAGTTCATCAAAACTGTTTACTGGATTAACTTGAGATCTACCTGGTGCCATTGCAGACAGAGACACCTATTTCTTTGGGTAAACCTTGTTACCATAGTGGAGAGTAGCTGCACACCAACATGTCCTTTGAAACCTGTCTCATACTCTTACCGCCATAGCTAAAGTACTGCTAACTCTTATTAATTTACAAAAGTCTCTAGATTCACTGGCCAGGGCTGTACTTGACAACCATCTGACACTGGATTATCTGTTGGCAGGAGGAGGAGTATGTGCAGTTGCCAACAGTTCCTGTTGCACTTACATTAACACCTCTACCCAGGTGGGGATGGACACTGAGAAAATTCAACAGCAAGCCACCTGGCTTCTACAATTAGCCAGCAATCCTCGCTATTCAACACAGGCTGAAGAACTGAAAACTGGTTTTCTAACTTGTTCTTCTGGATCTCACAAGGTATGAAAAACTTTCTGATGGGAGGTTTCCATTTTCTTATAACCTTCCTCATTTCGGCCATACTGATTTATGCTATATTTTGCCTAGTGCTTTGTTGTCTTCCATATTATTGCAAATCTGAAACTAAGACCTTTCAGTCCAACAAGGAGGCCTGAGACCAACAGGTTCAGACTTTCCATTTTAGAAATAGATATTAAAATTTTAAGCCTGAGATTAACAAAGATATGCCGACCTTGCATAACCAGATTCCTACCTTTGCTTGAGCCTCTGATTATAATAGTCTTTTACTGGTCTTTAGTAAAAGACCCCTGCTTCTCTAATCAGCTTATTTTCTCCAGGGCACCGTAAGATAATGATGATGCAGGGACTTCAGCCACTCCTCAGAGCAGATCCTGCCGAAATAACAATAGGCCCCTTAATGAGACAGGTTGAGAGCCCTGTGACCCCAACTAGGTAGGGTCTAAGAGCCTCTTGCCATGCTTTAGAAGCTACAGAAAACAAACCCTTGCCTTTCATCGTTCCAATAAAGATTTCTTGAGGTCTCTCAGTGGGTATTTGAGACAGGAGGTAGATGGGCCTCACAAGGTAAAGCAATTAGAGAGTCATCCCCTGTTGACCTGGCTGCTTAGATGGTGCTAGTGGTAAAGAACCTGCCTGTCAATGCATAAGACACAGGTTTAATCCCTGGGTCAGGAAGATACCCTGGAGTAGGGCATGACAACCCACTTCAGTTTTCTCCAGTGTCCATGCCTGGAGAATCCCATGGACAGAGGAACCTGGCAGGCTACAGTCCACAGGGTCACAAAGAGTTGGACATGGACACAACTTAAGTGACTAAGCATGTAGCACTCATACGCCCCTGAGGACCTATACTCTAAGAGAATAGCAGGACAATTGAGAAAGGAGGCTGGGTCTCTTACCATATGTGGTAAGAGACCACATATGTGAGACTTCACCAATTACACACACACACACACACGCATACACACAGAGAGAGAGAGAAAGAGAGAGAGAGACTCCTTGGAGGTCAAAAGGGGAGTGATGCTAAGTGATGCCAACTACCCACAGGCCTCTTTTGTAGAATCTATCTTGGCTAAGAGATGTGTGCATACATGAATGGATCCTGAGATATACCAACTATGGACTCTGAATCAGCAAATCAAAATGATTGGCCAAGGGAAACCTGGAAGAAATAGCCCATAAATGTAACTCAAACTACCATGAGTGCACAAGTCTGACTCTGAGTCTGCCCGTGTTTCTATCCACATGTACTATATGTCTTCTTTTTCTCTTAATAAATATTTGTTTCACTACATTCCATCTTTGTGGAAATTCTTTTCTGCAAAGCCGAAGAACTAGGGTCTTGTCACTAGACCAGCCACTGGTCTAGTTAGGTTAGGATTCGGTGTTCTCACCCCCATGACCTGACATCAATCTCTGGCCAAGAACCAAAACCCTGCTTTAAGTCACTGCAGGCCAAGACCACACGAGATCAAAACTATCTCTAATGCAGATGTCATGATCGTACATATAGAAAATCACAATAAACCCACAAACAAGCCACTAGAGTTAATAAACAAATTCAGCAAAGTTGCAAGCTGCAAAATTAACAACTCAGTGTTTCTTTGCATCAGCAATGAGCACCGTGAAAAGGAAATTAAGAAAACAATTTCATTCCTAACATCCAAAAGAATAAAATAACTAAGAATACATTTAGCCAAAGAGATGAAAGAATTGTACACAAAACTAAAAACACATTGCTTAAATAATGTGATGAAATAAAATTCATATTTTATGGCAAGGCGAGAGCAATTTAAACATGAAATTTGTCTTCTCCTGTTTGGGCCTCCTCCTTTTCCTTTAGGGTATATTGTGTATTTGCATTAACCAGACCTCCTTAGGAGATAACCTTCTTTTTTAATCTGCTAAGGGGCCATGATAACCCATGATCCTCTGCTCATTCTTACATGTAGATCTGGACAATGTAAACTGTCAGCAATACATCATTTGACATACAACCCTTTGTCTCAAAACTCTGTATAATTGTGCTTTGACCTTTAACAGGTAGAATAGTCCTCAGAGCTTTCTCAAAGATTGTCACTCAGATTATAATATTTGAATAAAATTTTCCCTTTCTTTCTTAGATCAACTATTGATTAATAATTATCCACCAGTATAAGAAGATTTTAATAAATTGAGACATTCTGTATTTGTGGATTAAAAAACATTATCAAGATCTTAATACTACTAAAAGTGATCTACGTACTAATAACAATGCCTATCAAAATTCCAATTACCTTTCCTTGAAAAAATTGGAATACCAATGTTCAAATTGACATGGAGTTTCAAATAGCCAAAATAATCTTGAATAAGGATAAAATTGGAGGATTCACACTTCCCATTTTTAAAACTTACTGCAAACCTACAG
The DNA here is from genome assembly GCF_042477335.2 of Ovis canadensis. Lineage (NCBI taxonomy): Eukaryota > Metazoa > Chordata > Mammalia > Artiodactyla > Bovidae > Ovis > Ovis canadensis. Next base: position 35,223,074 of record NC_091250.1, on the reverse strand, counting down.
TAATTAAACCTGTGGTACTGGTATAAAGACATACACATGGACCAATGGAAGAAAATTAAGAGGTCATAAATAAAGCCATACATACAGGCAGTTGTTTTTGACCAGAGTTTTAAGAACATTCACTGGGCAAAGGACAGCGACAAATAGAGCTGGGATAAGAGGATATCCATATGCAAAAGAATGACATTGCATCCATACCTCATATTACATGCAAACATTAACTCAAAACTGATCAATGACCGAAATGTGAGAGCTAATACTATAAAACTTGGAGAAAAGATACAGGTAAATTCTCATGACCTTCAGATTTGGCAATGAATTCTTACCTAGGACACCAAAAGCATGAGTAATAAAATAAAAAATGGGCACAATGAATTTTATGAAAATTAAAACACTCTGTGCAAAGGACACAATTAAGAGTGAAAATACAACCCATCAAATGGCAGAAAATATTTGCAAACTGTGTATCTCATAAGAGTCTAGTAAATAGAATATGTAAAGAAATTTTACAACTCACCAAAACAATGGAGTTTAAAGATGGTTAATGAATTTGAATAGAAATTTCTCAAAAAATGGTCTATTTAATTGGTCAATAAGCACGTGAAAAAAGTCATCATAATTAGTCTTTTGGTGTTCCAAGATTCAATTTCCAATGTGTGTATATGTGGGTTGGGGGAGGGGGGGTTGTTTCCCACACATCAAACAATTTTTGGACACCAGCAGGATTTTCAAGAATTCAGCTCAATTCTGATATGAAATATCCACATCATTTACCTGCAGACAGTAACAGATGCCACAGCTTAAGAATTCAGTGTCACAAGACTGCCACCCAAGTCCCCACTTCTGACCTCAGTTGCAAGCCCAGGCTGTTATGTGTGCTTCTGACTGATCAGCTACAGATGAGAGATTCCTACATCCCTTCTTTGGATTTGATTAGTTTGCTAGAGTGGCTCACTGAATTTAGAGAAACATTTTATTTATTAGATTACTGCTTGTTTTAAAAGGGGATATAACTCAGGAACAGCGGGGTACAGAGGGAAGGTATGGGGAGGGGCTAGGGAGCTTCCATGTCCTTTCCTTCAGGTGCCATTCTCTCAGCACCTCCACGGTGTTGACCAACAAAAACGCTTTCCAAGGCTGACCTTGTGTGATTTTACAGAGCATTCCTCACACAGGCATGACTGATGAAATCATTGGCAAGTGGTAATTGTTTCAACCTCCAGGCCCTCTCCCCTCCCCAGAGGTCAGGAGGTGGAACTGAAAGTTTCGACTTTTTAATCACTTGGTTGGTTCTCCTGACAACCACACCCATCCTTAAGGGGTGTCCAGAAGTTACCTCATAGCAAAAGAACATTTATTGCTCACCTCACTTGGGAAATTTCAAGAGTTTTAGAAGCTCTGCACCAGAAACAGGACAAAGACTGTATATATATACTTATTTATTATAAATCACAATATCACAATTCATCATTGGGGAAATACAAATTAAAACCACTATGTGACATCACTTCATACCCACAAAGTAGGTGATACTCAAGAAAATGGAAAGTAACAAGTGTTGGTGAGGATGTAGAGGAATTGAATATTGCTGGTGGGAATATAAAACGGTGCAAACACCTTGAGAAACTGCCAAACTGTTTTCCACAAAGTGAAATAGTTAATCTATGACCCAGAAGTTTCACTCCTAGGTCTCTGACCAAAGTTTTGAAAACAGGTACTTAAACAAATACTTGTACACAAATTTTCATAGCAGCATTATTCACAATAGGCAAAACATAGAAATAACCATATGTCCATTAACAGATATACAGATCAGCAAGTTATGCTTCAATTCATGGAATATTATTCAGCCACAAAATGGAATGAAGTGATGTCACATGCTGCAATGTGGATGAACCTCAAAAATACTATGCTGAATAAAAGGAGTCAGACACAAAGGTTGCACATTCTATTATTCCACTTATGTGAAATATCCAGAATAGATAAATCCACAGAAACAAAGTAAATTTGTGGTTGCCAGAGGGTGAATGGAGACTAACTGCTTAATAGTAAGGGATTTATTTTGGGTGATTAAATGTTTTGGAACCAACCTGAGGTCATGTTTGCACAATGCTTTGAGTGTAATAAATGCCACTGAATTGTTTACTTCAAAAATGGGTAGTTTATGTCAGGTGTGTTTCACCTTATAAAATATTTTTAAAATTTTCAAATAATGTAGTAGAAAAAAGAGAAAGAATAGTAAACAGATGAAACAACTAGAAAACAAAGAGCAAGCTGATAGATACAAACAGGAACTTTAATGGCAATCATACTGTGTATAAATGGGCCTAAACACCCCATTTAAAGAGACTGTCAGATTGGATTTTAAAAGACTGAATGATATGCTAGAAGACCGCCCCCAAAAAGACATTAAACAAAACTTTGGAGCACAGAATAAACTTGATAACCTGGTACAAAATGTTCCTTTGTCTAATAAATAGCAGGGGCTTCAGAATAAGAAAGTCATAATTGAGGACACTTAAACATAAGCGAGGCAGCGATCCAGAAAGCCCACATTTTAGACAAAGGGACATTCATGTATTGGGGACAGTTGACTACAAATGCTTTGCAGGACTCCAGGATGAGGAAAGCTGAAAGCAGCTTGGAATTACAGCACAAGTTAGTTCCAAGTTGATTATCTGGGGTTAATTCACTTAAAAGCCAAACACTGAGCCCTCACCATAACCTGGTCATTAAATTTTGAAGAGCATGGATTACTCCTCTGTTCCATTGTTTCACATGGATCTTCATTTTTCAGACCAAGCCCCTTCATCTTTTCTGGATTTTCTCACAGTCTTTTCAGATCTGTTGAATTATCTAAAGTTGTGGTTCCCATCTGGGGGCAATTTTGACCCTCAGGGGACATTTGGTAATACCTACAAGCATGTTTAGTTGTATTATCCTGGGGATGCTAGTGGCATCTAGGGGGTAGAGGCCAGATATGTTGGTACACATCCTATAAAGCCCGGGATAGCTCTGTACAACAAAGAACTATCTGTCTAAAATGGCAATATTGCCAAGGTTACAAAAGCCTGATTTAATCAATTATTTCCAAAGAGTGGCCCCCAACCATGTAACCCCAGTGCAGGGAATATATTAGAACTGCACATTCTTGGGCTTCATATCTGACCTGTAGAGTCTGGAATTCTGGTGGTGGGGCCCAGAAAACAGTGGTATCACAAGCGCCCCAACTGATTCGGATATATGTTGGTTTGAGATTAAATTTCCTTTCTCTTTCTAGACTGACTTACATGAGACTCACCTTCCAGCCCCTTAACACCACTGCTCGACTCTGAACTTTAACTGTTCTGCTAAGATTGCTTTTTCAAAGACTACATGCTCTCTTGTACTTTGTCCCACTGTTCAACTCACACGCAACATCACACCAGCAGCATTTGGCAATGGAGGCTGCTGTACCCACGTCTCTGAAATTTTCTTCTCCCTTGGGCTCCACAAAAGACATCCCTACATTTCCAACCAGTTACTAGAAAAACCCAAGAGGTCCCAAACTGTATGAATTATCGTTTATTATTTTTCCTCCCTTTTTTTCTTTTCCCCAAACCTGCTCCCTGTTGCTAATTCCCCCTTTCTCTGGATAAAAGCAGCATCTTATCAACATTATTAATCCTTGAAATCTGCCACTGTTTAACTTATGTATTATTTCTATTTATTCAAATCACTGACAAATTCTAACCTTTCTGCTTCTGAACAGTTCTTCTGAGTGTGTTCCCACCCACCCACACACACACACAAAATGCAAAATATTTGAGATGACACTTTAAAATTTGAAGTTAAGAGAGAATGATTTAATTCACGAGGCATTTTAAACGACAGGTCAGTAGTACTGCTCAGTCCTTTCTCATGAACCAGTTTAGTCTCTTCGGCAGGCAACAGCCACAGACGCAGACTTTTTTTTTCAGTTTCATTCTTGTATGCACTTCTGCAAGCTCTTCTAATATATTATTCAATAAGGTAAGTAACATAAAACAATAGGACATACCTTGGTTCCTGCAGGGTTAAACTTGTGCTCCACACTAGGCGAAGAGCATGCACAGTCGATGCTGAGAGTAAGAAGCATGGGATACTTAGGAATTAGAAATGGATCAGCCTCTTCTACTTCTTCTTTAATAGAAATCAAATGCATACAAATGGGTCGTACCTTTCAGCTTGTTAGTCAAATTATGGTCAGGAGACCAGTAGAACAAGCATCACCTGTGTGCTTTTAGAAACAGACTCAGGAGCCCATCTTAAACCTAATGAAGCACAATCCACAAGTAACAAAAGTCCCTAGGTGACCTGTATGCCCATTCGGGTGTTCAAAGCACCACTTGAATATAAAAATTTGCTACAGACCTGAGCCTTTCCTACATGTAAGGCCCTGTGCAACAATCTACCCACTTGACCACGTTTGAGAACAGTGGGTTCTCACAGTGTAGTCCTGGAACCAGCAGAATCAGCATCACTAGGGAATGGGCCAGAAATGCAGGTTCCTAGGCTCACCCCGAGGTGGATCAAAATCTCAGGGTGGATGGCCAGTGGTCTGGGTTTCGGCAGCCCTGCAGTGATTTCAATGCTAATTCTAGAGAATCACCACCTTGGAGAGGACAGTTCTGGATCATAGTTGCCTAGAGAAACTCCCTGCCTTCCCTAATGGCTTCATGCTGCTGCTGCTGCTAAGTCGCTTCAGTCGTGTCCAACTCTGTGCGACCCCAAAGACGGCAGCCCACTAGGCTCCCCCATCCCTGGGATTCTCCAGGCAAGAACACTGGAGTGGGTTGCCATTTCCTTCTCCAATGCATGAAAGTGAAGAGTGAAAGTGAAGTCGTTCAGTCGTGTCCAACTCTTAGCGACCCCATGGACTGCAGCCCACCAGGCTCCTCCGCCCATGGGATTTTCCAGGCAAGAGCACTGGAGTGGGGTGCCATCGCCTTCTCCACTAATAGCTTCGTGAGTCCCTGCAGATGACAGCACAGCTGCAAGCACCAGCAAATCCCTAAAACGTGGTTTAGGGCTAATTCATTATTAGGAGAACCTGAGTCAGTGCTAGTTCCTTGGCACTGTGAATAATTACATTTCAGGTATACACAGAAAAGTTAAAATTTACAAAGCGCTTTCCGAGCCATTTAATTTAATCTTCACTGCAATACAAGGACATAAATATAACTGCCTCCCTCAACAGGTAAGGAAACTAAGTTTGAGAAAGATTCAGTGACTTTTTTTTTTTTCTATTTTTAATTTTTTTTATTTTTATTTTTTTATTTTTTAAATTTTAAAATCTTTAATTCTTACATGCGTTCCCAAACATGACCCCCCCTCCCACCTCCCTCCCCACAACATCTCTCTGGGTCATCCCCATGCACCAGCCCCCAGCATGCTGCATCCTGCGTCAGACATAGACTGGCGATTCAATTCTTACATGATAGTATACATGTTAGAATTCCCATTCTCCCAAATCATCCCACCCTCTCCCTCTCCCTCTGAGTCCAAAAGTCCATTATACACATCTGTGTCTTTTTTCCTGTCTTGCATACAGGGTCGTCATTGCCATCTTCCTAAATTCCATATATATGTGTTAGTATACTGTATTGGTATTTTTCTTTCTGGCTTACTTCACTCTGTATAATTGGCTCCAGTTTCATCCATCTCATCAGAACTGATTCAAATGAATTCTTTTTAACGGCTGAGTAATACTCCATTGTGTATATGTACCACAGCTTTCTTATCCATTCATCTGCTGATGGACATCTAGGTTGTTTCCATGTCCTGGCTATTATAAACAGTGCTGCGATGAACATTGGGGTACATGTGTCTCTTTCCATTCTGGTTTCCTCGGTGTGTATGCCCAGCAGTGGGATTGCTGGGTCATAAGGTAGTTCTATTTGCAATTTTTTAAGGAATCTCCACACTGTTCTCCAAAGTGGCTGTACTAGTTTGCATTCCCACCAACAGTGTAGGAGGGTTCCCTTTTCTCCACACCCTCTCCAGCATTTATTGCTTGCAGATTTTTGGATCACAGCCATTCTGACTGGTGTGAAGAGGTACCTCATTGTGGTTTTGATTTGCATTTCTCTAATAATGAGTGATGTTGAGCATCTTTTCATGTGTTTGTTAGCCATCCGTATGTCTTCTTTGGAGAAATGTCTATTTAGTTCTTTGGCCCAGTTTTTGATTGGGTCGTTTATTTTTCTGGAATTGAGCTGCATAAGTTGCTTGTATATTTTTGAGATTAGTTGTTTGTCAGTTGCTTCATTTGCTATTATTTTCTCCCATTCAGAAGGCTGTCTTTTCACCTTGCTTATATTTTCCTTTGTTGTGCAGAAGCTTTTAATTTTAATTAGATCCCATTTGTTTATTTTTGCTTTTATTTCCAGCATTCTGGGAGGTGGATCATAGAGGATCCTGCTGTGATTTATGTCTGAGAGTGTTTTGCCTATGTTCTCCTCTAGGAGTTTTATAGTTTCTGATCTTACATTTAGATCTTTAATCCATTTGAGTTTATTTTTGTGTATGGTGTTAGAAAGTGATCTAGTTTCATTCTTTTACAAGTGGTTGACCAGTTTTCCCAGCACCACTTGTTAAAGAGATTGTCTTTACTCCATTGTATATTCTTGCCTCCTTTGTCAAAGATAAGGTGTCCATATGTGTGTGGATTTATCTCTGGGCTTTCTATTTTGTTCCATTGATCTATGTGTCTGTCTTTGTGCCAGTACCATACTGTCTTGATGACTGTGGCTTTGTAGTAGAGCCTGAAGTCAGGCAAGTTGATTCCTCCAGTTCCATTCTTCTTTCTCAAGATTGCTTTGGCTATTCGAGGTTTTTTGTATTTCCATACACATCTTGAAATTATTTGTTCTAGTTCTGTGAAAAATGTGGCTGGTAGCTTGACAGGGATTGCATTGAATTTGTAAATTGCTTTGGGTAGTATACTCATTTTCACTATATTGATTCTTCCGATCCATGAACATGGTATATTTCTCCATCTATTAGTGTCCTCTTTGATTTCTTTCATCAGTGTTTTATAGTTTTCTATATATAGGTCTTTAGTTTTTTTAGGTAGATATATTCCTAAGTATTTTATTCTTTTCATTGCAATGGTGAATGGAATTGTTTCCTTAATTAAAAATATGGAATGCTTCACGAATTTGCGTGTCATCCTTGCGCAGGGGCCATGCTAATCTACTCTGTATCGTTCCAATTTTAGTATATGTGCTGCCGAAGCGAGCACTCAGTGACTTTTTAAAGGGCACGGGGATGTGAAGGGGTAGAGCTAGTACTGGAATCCAAAAGCAAATTGCAGAGAGAACTTCTACCAGCTATTTGGCAAGTTAAATGGAGGAGGAGTCGCAATGTGGCTGAATGCGCCAAATTGTTTTTACCTTTTGGAAAACAAATTCCAGACACTCAGGTTAATGAAGAGATACACATAAAAAATAAAATTCACAACTTTCTTCCTAATGGTTCAACAGCAAAATTATGAATATAGAGAGAAAAAGCAATAAAGCAAATGAGGCAAAATGTTGATGTTTGGAAGAGTGTTATAGGGGAAAGATTTCTGAATTTTCATTACACAATTTTGGCAACTTTTCTTTGAAAAACAATACCCACAGGGCTTTAATGTGTGTCTGTGCTAAAGCAGATGTGATGTGGGTATTCCCTGGTAGTCCAGTGGTTAAGATTCCAGGGGGCAATGATTCCATCCCTGGTTGGGAAAAATAAGACTCTGCATGCTGAGCAGCACACCAAGAAAAATTAAAAAATAAAGTGGATAAGATGCTATACTTCTTATCTGTCATTGTGTGTGTTTTTAAGACTTGGGTCAAAAAGCTTCTAAGTATAAAAGAATTTAACTATGTCTGCATTGTGAGAAAGCAGAGAATAGACATATAAGTAACAAGCAAAATGCATTTACATTTTCTCTTTTGGAGTGAAGATCATGTATATATGCCAATATTCTTCATGGGGTCAATAATTCACTGTCAAAGGGGCAATTCTGAATCACAATTTTTATTAACATGGTTGTTTCAATCTAACCCCAGGCATAAGATCAGTTTCACCAGAGACTCTGGGGATGTCTTTAGAGAATCTGGCTATTGACCATGCTGCAGCCCCGGGGCTCTCTGTTCCTACAGCCTTAGAGCCAGGACCTGCAGTCAGCTACGTCTCAGGACATTTCACACTTGTAGACCACTTTCTTCACATTTCATAGCTGGAGTTTCTAAAAGCCTTTTTGATTAAATATCAAAATGTGAAAACAATGACTACAAAGACATTACTGAGACAAGTAGGGAAATCTGATTTCAATAACAGCATTTCTGTCAAAAATGAATGATTATACCACCACATACCCATAAGGCACTTGTAAGGAGAAGTCCTATCACCTGGGCTTGGGTCCTCTTGACTTCTCCTATTCCTGTGTGGATAGCAAGGATATTATAAGAGCTAAGAATTGCACATGGGTTACAGTCAACAAACACTTCTCCATTTATTATCTCATTTGGCCTCATTGGATAACATACAGTTCCCTTGTATGACCACAGTGCTTGACTACAGGCATTACTAAGTTTTTTATTTCACAGACAAGAAATATGAGGGCCATTGAGTAATAAAACTTCCCAGGATCACTTGGACAATAGGTACTAGGCCTGATTTTCAAAGTGTTCTCATTTACTGCAGAGCCAGAGGAGTGAGTCCCAGAGGCCCTACAGGGCGGTGGGGTGAGGCCAGAGCAGAAAGAGGCTTTAGGGTCTGAACACGTACTCAGGGGCACCCAGAGAACCCAATGAACGTTTCTGGAAATGCCAAAAGTCTCATTGAAAAGTATTGAGAAAATTCAAAAAGAAAGAAGAAAGAAAAGAAGGGAAGGAAGTAACAAAGGAAGACATTGCACCTCAACCTGGAATAGGCATGGTTGCTACTTGGGTATGTATTCTTTCAGAACTTTTGTTTTGTGTGAACCTATGCTCTCTCTCCAAACCTCCAGGTAGAAGCTTATAATTAACAACACTTTACGGACAGCTTTCCCTGAAGTTGGACATGCCTTGACTACCTCGTCTCAATGGCTGTTGAGTATTCTTTTGAATAGATAAACCATAAACGTTCATTTCTCCAGGACTTTGGACTATTTCAGTGGATAGGCCCTCCTCTGTGAGCCCAATTATGCTGCTGAAAATGAGTCACAAGCTGTTTGTAATTGCTGGCCTCTTTCCTTCCCTTCACTTGCTCCAGTGAACCATGGCAACATTCCCTGGAGGCCTGGGACCAAGTGCGGGAGGTTAGATTCCCAGAAAAACCAGACTGGAGTGTTTGGTAGTCCTTTAGAAATAGAAATAGGGAAGACACAGGCCAATAGGAATCTTTAGACTCAAAAGCATTTCACTGAAAATCAACATAAGAAAATGGGCAACAAAATTCACTGCTCCCTCCCAGCTGCTCTGCAGGCCACCTGCAGGGGAACTGATAGTGGGCAATAAGGGAAATTTGTAGATCTGAAGATTTTGCAGTTGAGCTCAGTGGATTATTCCTCTAAGGTCTTGGTAATTAAAGCATTATAACAGTGAGGCTAGAGTCAGAGTTTAGATGTCTTTGTAGATAACGGGTTCATTCTGGAAGTTTCCTGCAGAAGGCAAAAATGCCTATGAACCACATTGAAGGTGGAAAATCTGGTGAATTGTGGCCAGACCAATTCCAGTGTTGAAAGAAATAACTTGCAGTCATGTCTCTAGATGACTGTGGAGCCCTTTGGATAAGTGAAGTACTGTACATTATTTTCTATGCTGGCTTGTTTAAAATGGAATTTTACTTCAACTCTACTTAAGCTGCTGTATGTCAGCTAAAATTGCATTGCTTGGGATTAAATGCTGTAAGAATTCTTCATAAAACCTCACAGGCCCAGGGGTTTCTGGGTGATATGTGAAAACAAAACCGGCAAAACAACTAACAAACACAAAACCAAACACCTTGCCCAATTCTGCTTGGAAAGGTGTTGCTTTTTAGCCTTGACTGTGTTCATCGAACTGTTAGGTAGTTAGAATAGAAGAAAGGAGTCCAGAATGGTGGTGGTGGCTAAAAGACAAAAAAAAGGGAAAAGCCCGTGAAAATGGAACAAAAGAAAATCCGCGGACCGAGTGAGAACTTCAGGTGAAACAAACATGCCCCCTTCTCGGCCAGCCCAGTTTGCAAAGGGCAGGCTCAAAGTGGGAAGGAGACAAACCTATAAAAGGAGGAAGCCAAGCTGGATTGAAGCCTCTCCTTTGGGGTCGGTCCACCCTCACACCTCAGGGTGTACTTTCCTTTGGTTGCCAAATAAAACCGATCTGTAACTGAGCTGTAACACTAGTACTCTGCTTCAAAATTTTGCTGCGGTAAGACAGAACTGAGGAAATTACACACTCCCTCAACATACCTGGTGCTGTTTCTGGGATTTAACCTGGCTGAAACAATCTTGGCTTGGCCCCCACAAGGTGGAGGCCAAGCACAGCAGAAGCCCAACTTGGCGAAAGCTCACATGGTGGAAGCTGAACACGAAGAAAACCTAGTGCAGTGGACGTGACAAGCCCAGCGTGCTGGAAATCAGGGCAGCAAAAACAAACTCGGTAGAAAGCTCACGTGGCTCAGTCTCAAATTCCAGAAGATCTCCAGTTACAGTGGGAGGTCCTTGCCCCTATGGCTGGAAGGACATATGGCTAACACAATCTTAATTCCTTTGCAATCTCTTGTTTCTCGTTTCCTTGAACCCTCTGTGAGCAAGCGAGTGGCAGTGGGTGCAACTGAGGGACTCTGGCAGGGGCTACTCCCCAGTGTGTCTCAAAGGCTCGACTATCCTCTGTGCCCTTGTAGCTGTTGCCTAAGCAGGTGAGGGTTCTTCTGCCCTTAACCTCCTTTGTGCCAAGGATCAGGCCAATGAAAATTGTGGGCACAGGTGAGGCATTTAGCAGTTTTTCTGGCAAGTTATGAAAGAGGTTCCTTGGCATGTTTTTCCCACTTCCTTTTCCTCCCATCTTTCAGCTCCTCTCTCTGTCTATGACACTGTTTGATTGGGCAGGTCATCCTCTTTCCATTTCTGAAAGTTGTGTTTGAAACTGTTTATCTAAGATTGGGACTCAAACGCACATGGCAGGGACTCTGCTATGCTTAGCACTTAGTTATGTCCAACTGGGACTTGAGCCTGGTCAAAACCCATATTGCCTGGTTTCAGGACCAATGAAGCTCAAGTTCTTGATGTCTCACTGCAAAAAAAAAAAAAAAAATTCATTGAGAGACACAGCAATAGGTAAAAGGTAGATTCAGAGGGAATCACACTCCAAGAGTATGGGCCATCACAGAGGGTGAGTGCAGTGGCCATGGAATGTGGTGTGGTTTGTTTTTTATGAGCTGGGTGACTTCATACGCAAATGAGTGGGAGGATCATTCCAACAATTGGGGAACCACCCTCTCCTTGGTCTTTTGATAGTGTCTTAGAACTGTCACCTCACTTGCCTCTTGAGAAATCTGTATGCAGGTCAGGAAGCAACAGTTAGAACTGGACATGGAACAACAGACTGGTTCCAGATAGGAAAAGGAGTATGTCCAGGCTGTCTATTGTCACCCTGCTTATTTAACTTCTATGCAGAGTACATCCTGAGAAATGCTGGACTGGAAGAAACATAAGCTGGAATCAAGATTGCCGGGAGAAATGCCAATAACCTCAGATATGCAGATGACACCACCCTTATGACAGAAAGTGAAGAGGAACTCAAAAGCCTCTTGATGAAAGTAAAAGAGGAGAGTGAAAAAGTTGGCTTAAAGCTCAACATTCAGAAAATGAAGATCATGGCATCTGGTCCCATCACTTCATGGCAAATAGATGGGGAAACAGTGGAAACAGTGTCAGACTTCATTTTTTGGGCTCCAAAATCACTGCAGATGGTGACTGCAGCCATGAAATTAAAAGACACTTACTCCTTGGAAGAAAAGTTATGAGCAGCCTAGATAGCATATTCAAAAGCAGAGACATTACTTTGCTGACTAAGGTCAGTCTAGTCAAGGCTATGGTTTTTCCAGTGGTCATGTACGGATGTGAGAGTTGGACTGTGAAGAAGGCTGAGCACCGAAGAATTGATGCTTTCGAACTGTGGTGTTGGAGAAGACTCTTGAGAGTCCCTTGGACTGTAAGGAGATCCAACCAGTCCATTCTGAAGGAGATCAACCCTGGGATTTCTTTGGAAGGAAGGATGCTAAAGCTGAAACTCCAGTACTTTGGCCACCTCATGAGAAGAGTTGACTCATTGGAAAAGACTTTGATGCTGGGAGGGATTGGGGGCTGGAGAAGAAGTGGACGACCAAGGATGAGATGGCTGGATGGCATCACAGACTCGATGGACTTGAGTCTGAGTGAACTCTGGGAGTTGGTGATGGACAGGGAGGCCTGGCGTGCTGCGATTCATGGGGTCGCAAAGAGTCGGACACGACTGAACTGAACTAGAACTGTCGTGGTGCCTCTGGGTGTGTCATTTAGTTTGCATATTGAGGATCAAGGTTTAGCTGAATTTGACTTGTCTGCCGTCTTGAACCCATTTGATTCTAAATAGTTTATGTTATGCCCTTGAAAAGTGAAAGTGAAGTTGTTAGGGGAAGCACACTGATTGAAACCACCCACCCTGGCCAGGCACCATAGTAACCATTTGCATGAGTTTTCTGGCAGGAGATCCTGATAAGGAATACGGAACTAATAAGCCACCACCAACCAGAAGAGTCTGGGAAAGGTCAAAAGGAGACACCACGTGTCCGTCCACTTCCCAGAATCCCTCTCACTAGCATCCATCTTGGCTGAGCGATGCCTGTGCCACCAGGAAAGACTCTGAATTAGAATGATTGGCCAAAGACCACCCAGAAACTAATCCCATCACCATGAAACCCGAGTCTGTGAGCCACGAGGCAGAGCAGTTCTCCTGGGTTCCCCCCTACTGCTCTCCACCCAGGTGCCCTTTCCCAATAAAATCTCTTGCTTTATCAGCACGTGTGTCTCCTCGGACAACTCATTTCTGAGTGTTAGACAAGAGCCCAGTTTTGGGCCCTGGAAAGGGTCCGCCTTCCTGCCACAAAGTCGCTCAGTCGTGTCCGACTCTTTGCGACCCCATAGACTGTAGCCTACCAGGCTCCCTCATCCATGGGATTTTCCAGGCAAGAATACTGGAGTGGGTTGCCATTTCCTTCTCCAGGAGATCTTCCCAACCCAGGTATTGAACCCAGGTCTCCCACATTGTAGGCGATGCTTTACTGTCTGAGCCACCAGGCAGATCTCATGTTATGCCTTTGGCCTATATCATTCTTCTGAAAGTTGTGCCCTGCCTCCTTCTGTCTCGTTTCATGCTCTTTTCCTGAGCCCCATCTGGGCCCACAATGATGCTGCTACAATCTTCTGGAGGGACAACCAGAAAATAGCTGGCCCTTGAGAGGGAAATACTGTAAATATCCAATCTCTCCACATATTCAGGCCTTCATTTTCCATGTTTCCTATAACATGTGTGACAATAGCACCTCTCAGTGGACCCACAAGGGTGGGTGACAGGCACACAATGCCTGCTAGAAGTCCATCTGTTGGTGGCATCCCTTCAAGGGCAATTGGGCTTCCAGGGACAATGTTTGCCACTTTGGGAATTATCCCTGCAGGCTGTTTGGGCCCAAACCCTTACCACCCTTCTTCTAAAATTACAAACATACCAAATCTCTATTCCACTTTTATGGAAAATCGGGTGTTGCCTCTTATCAATTTGTCCTTAAGCCACTTACTACTTCCTACAACCAGGACTCCACCCCCTCTATAGGCAATATAGCTCCACCCAGCTTATAATTAAAATACTCTTAAAGCCCCTAACAGGACCAGATAACCCACTCCTTCGTCATTACTTCTGTTATTGCCTAAGTGGGTCTATGACAATGAAATGTTTACCATTGGAAACACCCTAAATTGCTCTTATGGAGGACTAGGGGAAGAAAGAAGTGCCATAGGACTGGAAAAGGTCCGTTTTCCTTCCAATCCCAAAGAAAGGCAATGCCAAAGAATGCTCAAACTACCGCACAATTGCACTCATCTCACACGCTAGTAAAGTAATGCTCAAAATTCTCCAAGCCAGGCTTCAGCAATACATGAACCGTGAACTTCCTGATGTTCAAGCTGGTTTTAGAAAAGGCAGAGGAACCAGAGATCAAGTTGCCAACATCCACTGGATCATCAAAAAAGCAAGAGAGTTCCAGAAAAACATCTCTTTCTGCTTTATTGACTATGCCAAAGCATTTGACTGTGTGGATCACAATAAACTGTGGAAAATTCTGAGAGAGATGGGAATACCAGACCACCTGACCTGCCTCTTGAGAAATCTGTATGCAAGCCAGGAACAAACAGTTAGAACTGGACATGGAACAACAGACTGGTTCCAAATAGGAAAAGGAGTACATCAAGGCTGTATATTGTCACCCTGCTTATTTAACTTATATGCAGAGTACATCATGAGAAATGCTGGACTGGAAGAAGCACAAGCTGGAATCAAGATTGCAGGGAGAAATATCAATAGCCTCAGATATGCAGATGACACCACCCTTATGGTAGAAAGTGAAGAGGAACTCAAAAGCCTCTTGATGAAAGTAAAAGAGGAGAGTGAAAAAGTTGGCTTAAAGCTCAACATTCAGAAAATGAAGATCATGGCATCTGGTCCCATCACTTCATGGGGAATAGATGGGGAAACAGTGGACACAGTGTCAGACTTGATCTTTTTGGGCTCCAAAATCACTGCAGATTGTGACTGAAGCCATGAAATGAAAAGACTCTTACTCCTTGGAAGAAAAGTTATGACCAACCTAGATAGCATATTGAAAAGCAGAGACATTACTTTGCCGACTAAGGTCCGTCTAGTCAAGGCTATGGTTTTTCCAGTAGTCATGTATGGATGTGAGAGTTGGACTGTGAAGAAGGCTGAGCACTGAAGAATTGATGCTTTCGAACTGTGGTGTTGGAGAAGACTCTTGAGAGTCCCTTGGACTGCAAGGAGATCCAACAGTCCATTCTGAAGATCAACCCTGGGATTTCTTTGGAAGGAAGGATGCTAAAGCTGAAGCTCCAGTACTTTGGACACCTCATGCGAAGAGCTGACTCATTGGAAAAGACTCTGATGCTGGGAGGGATTGAGGGCAGGAGGAGAAGGGGACGACTGAGGATGAGATGGCTGGATGGCATCACGGACTCGATGGACTTGAGTCTGAGTGAACTCCGGGAGTTGGTGATGGACAGGGAGGCCTGGCGTGCTGTGACTCATGGGGTCGCAAAGAGTCGGACACGACTGAGTGACTGAACTGAACTGCACTGAAGGGAAGAGCTCAGTACATATTCCCTCAGAGCAGTAACAGGATGAGGCTTATGGCTGTCTCACCAGATCTCCAGTCTCAGGGCGCAGGCTTGGACTGCTATACATCATGGTATCTATTCCCATCCACGGTGGACAAACCAGCAATGACCTAAGATTACAGTCCCTTAATCCTACCCAGCACTAGTCATGCTGGAGAACTTGGAGATGCCCAGCTCTAGCCTGGGGTCCCAGGAGGTTGATCTGCCTTGACCTACTTAGGGATCTCGTCTCTGGGAGGTTGTCACGCCTCAACCTGCTTGGGGATCCACCAGTGCAAGGGTCCCAGGAGGTTGACATGACTGACTTGCTCAGGGACCCAATTCTCTGGAGGTTGACATGCCTTTGACCTGCCCAGTGATTCGGTCTCCTGGAGGTTGTCATGCCTCAACCTGCTTGGGGATCTGCATCCTGACCTGGGGAGGCCTGACTCTCAGGTTGCAACAGTACTGAGACGATAAGCTTCAGAAAGACTCACCCCTAAGGAAGTCCACCCATGGAGATAGAAGGAAGCCAATTAGTTGTGGGACTATGCCCAGTCTCAGCAATAGCTCAGGAGCCCAACGAGAACACCATTGCCTTTCTGAAAAGGCTAAAAGAGGCCCTCCAAAAGTTTGCCAGTCTGGACTTAGACACTTATGAGGGACAGGTGATTTTAAAGGACAAATTCCTTTCCTAATGTGAATCAGACATCAGGATAAAGTTACAACAGCTACAGCAGTAGGACCCTGCTGCCTCTTTAGATGAGATGGTCCAGAGAGCCACCAATACCTTTTATAACAGAGAACAGGAGAGGGAGGCTAAGTCCCAGGAAAGGGAGAGAAGGAAAGAGATAAGGGAGGCCAAGTCCCAGGAAAGGGAGAGAAGGAAAGAGATAAGGCATGCCCAGATGCTGGCCGCCCTCCAGGGAAGCCCTATGGCAAACCCCGAGTCCTTGAAGGACAAAAGTGAAGTGAAGTGAAGTCACTCAGTCGTGTCCAACTCTTTGCGACCCCATGGACTGTAGCCTACCAGGCTCCTCTGTCCATGAGATTTTCCAGGCAATAGTATTGGAGTGGATTGCCATTTCCTTCTCCAACTGAAGGACAAGGCATGAGGCAAATGCCTAATCTGTAGACAGGCAAGACATTGGGACAAAGAGTGTCCAAACCATGATAAGTCCCCTAAAACAGCTTGTTACAAATGCCATCAATTGGGACATTGGGTGGCACTCTCCCCTCAGGACCCAAGGACCTCAAGGGCAAGTGCCAAGCCTTCCCTCACAATGGTTCAACAGGACTGAAGCAGCCCACTCCAGTCAGCCCACCCATCACAGATAACCATCATGGGAGTAGAGCCAAGAGTGCAACTGGATGTGGCAGGTAGGTCGGAGACTTTCTTGGCTGACACAGGGGCTCCCTACTCTGTCCTGACCTCCTGCTCCAGAGCCTTCTTCCCCCAAACCTGTACCATTTTGAGTGCTACAGGATAAATAATTACACAAAGAGTCACCTGAGCACTTTGTTGCTGGGATGGACAAATATTTTCCTACCAGTTTCTGGTGGTCCCTAGGTGTCCTATTCCCTTAGTGGGAAGAGATCTTTCCCTGCCTTTGAAATCTTGCAGCTGTTGCAGTCTTGATAGAAGATGCTTTAAAACTTTCTCTTGGGGGCAAACTATTTTTACCAGCTACCAAGTGAAACAACTTCTGAATGGGAGAGGCCATTTATGGATGTCTGATTAAAGGATCCTCAGATATCAAGTAGTGCTGATGGCAAATCCAGGCCTGACTATATCCCCTTGTGAGGTTCTTGACCCAGCTACTCTCTTGCCTGTCCCCCAAGGGCTCTCTCCCCTTTTACTCTTGCCTAGAAAACTTGGACCACTGGACAAACCCCCAAGAGGGATTGTCAGAAGATCCTCTGACCCATTCTGCTGCTGCTGCTACGTCACTTCAGTCGTGTCCGACTCTGTGTGACCCCATAGATGGCAGCCCACCAGGTTCCTCCATCCACAGGATTCTCCAGGCAAGAATACTGGAGTGGGATGCCATTTCCTTCTCCAATGCATGCATGCATGCTAAGTCACTTCAGTTGTATCTGACTCTGTGCGATCCTATGGACAGCAGCCCACCAGGCTCTTCCATCCACAGGATTCTCCAGGCAAGAATACTGGAGTGGGTTGCCATTTCCTTCTCCAGACCAATCCTGAGGAAATCTGATATACTGATGGAAGCAGCTTTGTGTTGGATGGAAAAAGAAGAACTGGATATGCAGTAGTCTCCAATTTTGAGACCTTAGAAGCTAAACCTTTGCTACTAGTTTCTTCAGCCCAATTAGCTGAGCTCATAGCCCTGACTCGAGCTTTAGAGCTGGGAAAAGGAAAAAGAGTAGCCATTTGCACTGACTCCAAGTATGCCTTTCTAGAGCTACATGCACATGCTGCTATTTGGAAAAAAGAGGCCACTTGACCACCTGAGGGTCTTCAATCAAATATGGTGATCAAATCCTTAGGAGACAGTCCACCTACCCACTGAGGTTTCAGTCTCCCATTGTAAAGGACACCAAAAAAGGAGCATCAAGGTGGCAGAGGGAACCAAGTAGCTGATCAGGCAGCTAAGAGAGCAGCATTACAGAACAGTGACCTAATAGGGGTTGCAACCTTAGTTCCACAGACTAATTTGCCAGAAACTTCTTCATATACTGAAGGTGAGACTCCTAAAGCTAAAAGTAAGGGCTTTCAAGAAGATCATATGGGGTGGTCCCAAAAGGAGGGATTCTTTTTCTGTCTGGGAACCTCCAATGGAAGTTGGTTAACTCCTTTAGGGGGAAATGTCCTCCAAAGATTACTAGAAAGATCCTTCAGAGGAACAGTCCTCCAAATGACTATAAGGCAAATGGTCTCCTCTTGTCCCACTTGCCATTAAACAACCCCCATGGAGCTCAAAGACCCCAGCTGGCCCAGCCTGTCCAATGGCATGGGACCTACCCAGGAGAGGACTGGTAGATGGACCTCACCCAGATGCCAGTTTCTCAAGGGTGTAAACACCTATTAGTCATGATAGATACATTCACAGGATGGATTGAAGGCTTTCCCACCAGGACTGAGAAGGCTGAGGAGGTGGTAAAAAAAAAAAAAAACTGCTTCATGGAATCATTTCATGATTTGGTCTGCCCAGGTCATTCCAAAGTGACAATGGGACATCATTTACTTCTAATGTCAGCCAAGGGGTCTCTAAAGCACTGGGCATTACTTATTATCTTCATTGTGCCTGGAGGCCTCAGTCATCAGGAAAAGTAGAAAGAGCCAACCAATTCTTAAAATCAGTGATAAAATAGATAGCCCAGGAGACCTCCCTGGGATGGAAGGAGGCTTTACCAATAGCTTTCCTCCATACCCTGTGTTGCCCCTAATGAACAGGTTGGTTCTAGACCTTATGAGATGCTAAATGGCAGATCTTCTGTTTACGTCAATGACCTCTTCCTAGATTGAGAGGCTCAGACCCTCTGGTCTTATACCATGGCTATTGGGCAATTCCAACAAGATATATGCTTTGGGGTATCAACCAGGATCCAAAAGATTTTAAAGAGCCATGACTATATGCTCCAGGGACTCAAGTCCTAATTAAAGCCTGGAAAGATGGGTCTCCAGAGGCTCAACTCCAGCCCACATGGAAGGGGCTCCTACCCTGTAATACTTTCTACCCCCACAGCAGTCAGGGTAGCAGGACACAACTACTGGATTCACTACTCACAAGTGGAAACAAACAGAAGAGGACCCTCAATACCCCTGTCAACAAGCCACAGCCTCCAGTGCCAGTTCAGCAAGGACATGCAAGACTACACCTGACCACACAACATCACTCACCCCTAGATGGACACTGCTGTAAGGACTCTGAGGCTTGAGAATAGCAAGAGGGGGAGACCCAAGGGGATGGCTCCTTGCCATCCCAGCTCAGCAGGAAGCAGCCAGAGGGGCCTCAATGGCCCATCTCCTGAAGAATTGGGCCTCCCATGTCTTGAGGGGGGAATGTTAGGTAGTTAGAATAGGAGAAAGGAGTCCAAAATGGAGGTGGCTAAAAGATAAAGAAAGGGAAAAGCCCACAAAAACAGAACAAAAAAACCCCGTGGACCAGGGTCAGAGCTTCAGGTGAAACAAACATTCCTCCTCCTTGGCCAGCCCAGTTTGCAAAGGGCAGGCTCACGGTGAGGGGGAGGAGGCAAACGTATGGAAGGAGGAAGCCAAGACAGATTGAGGCCTCTCCTTTGGGGTCGGCCCACCCTCATGCCTCAAGGGTGTACTTTCCTTTGCTTGCTGAATAAAACTGAGCTGTAACTGAGCTGCAACACTGGCCCGCTGTTTCAAATTTTTGCTGTAGTGAGACAGAACCAAGGAAATTACACATTCCCCTGACAGAACAAAAGAAGGTTTTTCTCAACAGAGGTTTAAACTCTTTGGGAGTCTGTTCCCTTCCTGTAGGGCTACTTTAGCAAGCGGTCCTGTGTGTACATGGAGGCAGTCATACCTCTACACCACTGGCTTGCTGTCCTGAGGCTTCCAAGCACACGCTGTCCATATCACTCCTCTGTCCCAGTGACCTTCAAGCTCCTTCTCTGGCCCACAGTCAGGCAGTCCATTTCCATCAGTTCAAGCTTGGATAGTTACCCTAGAGCTAGTCTATCCTTTTATTTTCAAACAAAGCTCTAAACTGTTCTGTGGCTTTCAAATAGCCAGGAGTCCCCATCCTACCCTCCAGTGTTAACTTTGGATTCTGGGTGGTCCTGGCCAGTTCGCACAGCTCTCCCTCATTCACATACAGTTTGATCTTCTCCAAGCAGAGTAGATGTCTCTTAAAAATTCAAAGGTCCTGGGTCCCATTGGGAAGTTGAATTCAGTCAAGCTTTGTAATATATCCACCCTCAGGGTAGGAAAAAAGCTTGGCTATCTGTTCTCCCACAGGGAAATGCGAGATTAGGTCTCTGCGGGCCTCTCTTTCTTTTTCATTGTCACTGGGGGCCGGGGTGGGGGGTGGTGGTGTTGGCTAGGAGACCCGTCTGCACCTGTCCTGGGTTCACCCAAGGACCTCTTGATCAACAACACCATTAATCTAGAGAAGTCATGATCCAGAAGCAGAAAACAAAATAGGGAAAAGAGAATTTTATTTAAGTTTTTTCCTCTAGTTTTTACGCTCCACATCATGTTATGTTGCTAGCAAAGAAGAAAAATAATGACCTTTGAAGCTCTGTTCTGAAGAAGTCTGTTCTTTATTTTAAGGAATGAGAAAGATGTACCTACTGATTCTGCATTTGCATTATGGTTAATTTTTAAAGGTATGTTTTTGGTCTATTAAGAACTATGTGGGAACTGAAGTTTTTTCAATGTCCTTTCACAGCTTGTTGAGAACCTATTGCAGAGAGTCAATTGTTTGGTCTTTCAGAGAGTATAGAATTCTATAACGCAAGGTGTGCATACATTGTTGCCAAAGTAAAAAGGCACTATAAATGCTCAAAATTCTCCAAGCCCAGGCTTCAACAGTATATGAACTGATAACTTCCAGGATTTAGAAAAGAGGAACCAGAGATCAAATTGCCAACATCCGTTGGATCATAGAAAAAGCAAGAGAATTCCAGAAAAATGTCTACTTCTGCTTCATTGACTATGCTAAAGCCTTTGACTGTGTGGATCACAGCAAACTGCAGAAAATTCTTCAAGAGATGGGAATAGCAGACCACCTTACCTGCCTCCTGCGAAATCTGTATGCAGGTCAAGAAGCAATGGTTAGAACTGGATATGAAACAATGGACTACTTCAAAATTGGGAAAGGAGTACATCAAGGATTTATATTGTCACCCTGGTTATTTAGTCTTCCCTGGTAGCTCAGATGGTAAAAGTGTCTGCCTACAATGTGGGAGACCAGGGTTTGATCCCTGGGTCGGGAAGATCACCTGGAGAAGGAAATGGCAACCCACTCTAGTATTCTTGCCTGGAAAACCCCATGGACAGAGAAGCCTGGTAGGCTACAGTCCATGGGGTCGCAAAGAGTCAGACGCAACTGAGCGACTTCACTTTCACCTGGTTATTTAACTTATATGTAGAGTACATCATACAAAATGCTGGGCTAGATGAAGCATAAGCTGGAATAAAGATTGCCAGGAGAAATATCAATAACCTCAGATATACAGATGGCACTATCCTTATGGCAAAAAGCAAAGAGGAACTTGAGAGCCTCTTGATGAAGGTAAAAGAGGAGAGTGAAGAAGCTGGTTTAAAACATTCAAAAAACGAAGATCATGGCATCTGGTCCCATCACTTAATGGCAAATAGATGGGGAAACAAGGGAAACAGTGACAGACTATTTTGGGGGGGCTCCAAAATCACTGCAGATGGTGACTGTAGCCATGAAATTAAAATACACTTGCTCCTTGGAAGAAAAGCTATGACAAACCTAGACATCATATTAAAAAGCAGAGACTATTTTGCTGACAAAGGTCCATATGGTGAAAGCTATGGTTTTTCTAGTAGTCATGTATGGATGTGAGAGCTGGACCATAAAGAAGGCTGAACGCTGAAGAATTGATTCTTTTGAACTGTGGTATTGGAGAAGACTCTTGAGAGTCCCTTTGACTACAAGGAGATCAACCCAGTCAATCCTAAAGGCAATCAATCCAGAATATTCATTAGAAGAACTGATGTTAAGGCTGAAGCTCCAATACTTGGGCTACCTGATACGAAGAGCCAACTCATTAGAAAAGACCCTGATAGTGGGAAAGATTGAAGGCAGGAGGAGAAGGGGATGACAGAGGACGAGATGGTTGGCTGGCATCACTGACTCAGTGGACATGAGCTTGAGCAAGCTCCAGGAGACGGTGAAGCACAGGGAAGTCTGGCGTGCTTCAGACCATGGGGTCACAATGAGTCAGACATAACTAAGCGACTGAACAGCAACAACAGTCTTCTAAATCTACATGGTGAATAGGTCCTGGTTTGATTTAGACACCTGGAATCATTTTAATGGTAACTTAAGGCATTTATACCACCACCTGCCCATTTGACTTTTTCATGGACTTCCTTAAAGATATCCCCTGACACCAATGACTGATTATCATTCTACTGTAGGAAATAGATTATTTTAGTTTTCTATTAGTCTAACCATATTTCCACAAACTTAGCAGCTTAAAATGGCACACTTATTATCTCACAGACACTATGAGTCAGGATTCTAGGTGTAAGTGGGTTCTCTGCTTCATTGTCTTTCAAGGCTGCAACCAAGATGTCAGCTAGGTATGTCATTATTGGCAGGATTCAGATCCTTGCATTTGCTTCATTTCCTTGCCGGATGAAGGTTGTAAACTTTCCTTAACTCCTTGAGGCTTCCCACAGTTTCTTCCCACATGGGGCTCCCCAAGATGACTCCTTGCTTCTTCAAAGCCAGCAAAGGAGAGAGAGACACCAGCAGGATGGACACTAAAATACTCTACGATGTAATCACAAAACAATGTGCATGTAATCATCCAATGGTCCATTTAAATACATCTAATTTGTAATACACAAAGATTATCCCAAGTCCTGCCCTATGACATGTGCAAATGTGATTTGTGTCTGTCATTCCTACATGGCAATCAAAAGCCTCAAATAATTTATCTCCTCCAAGATCAGAAGAAAGTTCCTCTGCATACAGCAAACTTTCAAAGAGCTATGCTAATCCTGGGAGGAACACTTCGCAAAGGACTCTTCCCACTTTGATGTGCTAGCTTTTACCCTACATTCAAACGCAAATCTCTCTCTGTTCCTATTTTTATGAGATCACTGAGGAATGGAACTGCCATAAATTTCTCCTCTAAAGGGTCACACTTGTATGCAAAGAATACCAAGTTATTTTTATAAAAATGTTAAGTCTCTAAGTATTTTTAAAAATAGTATTAATGGGGAATTCTGTCAGTGTGTACTGCTCTTACTACCAAGTCTATATCTTTTCAAGTTGGTTGCAACTTGATCATCCAAGATTAGCCAGCTGTCCTAAACAAGACTTTGTTTTGGCTTCAAAGTTTGTGTGACCTTATTAGGACACCCCTGGTGTGGGATGTTTACTAGTAGTGCTCACTGTTAAATATCGGCTTAATTCCCACCCCCTGGACCTTCTTCTATAAAAAATCTGTGATTTCCTTGGGCATGAAGGAAATCCTCCCATTGGTGGGAGTGGTTGGCAACCCCTGTTATGAGATCACTGGCTATTTTGTCCAAGGTGAAACATTTCCCTTTGACTTGGCAAGGCCATTTCTAAACCCACATCATTTTCAGTGGAAGTGAACAGTGCCAACTTGCAAAATGGGTTAATCTGTTTGTTTCAATAATTTTTAAAATCCTAAACTCATTGAATAATGAACATATGATCTTAACTGCTTTAGTTAAAAAGTATCATCCATTACAGAAACTTCTTTCCCAGCAAAGCTCATGAAAAGTGTATTTTTGAGTGTATAGCTTGTGACCTGAACATGTCAACTGCTCTTCTTCACTTCTTCCTCTATAACCTTAGTGTGTCTATGTCTCAGTGCATAATGTTCCATAATTTTAAAACTCGCTACAGGATAGTAGATATTTAGAACTTTGAATCATTCTTTAGGATATTTCATATTTCTAATACCTCCTTCTATCCTTACACTTTTGGTGGGGGGCACCTTTTTTCTCTCTTGCCATTCTTATTTCCCTCTAGAGTTTTCCTTTTTATTACTTGTCCATACAAACTCTTGGATGTGTGTAGGGATGGGGGTTCAGAGAGGGGTGGATGGTGATTGCTGTTCCCCCTCCTTTGGGTTCCTACCAACCCACAAATTTAGGAACTCTTCCTTTTCTGAAGTAGCAAGGAAGTCACGGCATTCTCCTTTCTTTACTCTCCCTCTGTCTTCCCAGGATCAATGAATAGTGTCAGGCTAGACCTTTGGTCCATAGTTCCTGTTGGGTGGGGCTAGTGGAGCCTCACGCCTGTCTCTCTTTGCCTGCCTGTAGTTTTCACATGCTTTCCTCAATCTTATAAGCCCCCTCAGGGAAGACTGTGCTCCTGGAGGGTGGTGGGGAACAGTCCTTTAGTTGTCCAGCTGCTTTGGCTAAGAATGTCTCTTTGGCAAATGGTGATTGGTCATTTAGTCACAAAGTCATGCCTGACTCTTTGTGACCCTATGGACTTCAGCCCGCCAGGCTCCTCTGTCCTTGGGATTTTCCAGATGAGAATACTGGAGTGGATTGCCATTTCCTTCTCCAGAGGATCTTCCCAACCAAGGGACCAAACCTGGATCTCCTGCATTGCAGGCAGATTTTTTTTACTGCTGAGCCACCTGGGAAGGAAGCCATTGGGTTGCAGATCCAAGCTACCTTCTTAAATCTTGCTTAGCAGTGATACAGCTAGTGTTTTGGTCTCTGACAACAGCGACTTTTAAATTTATTCCTCATCTAGCAGAGAAGGGGGTGCTATGAGTTCATATCCTCAAATACCAATAAGGTGCTATCAACCTAGATCTGCCTCCCAGGGAGAGAGACTGAGAGGAAGGCAACAGGAGTCAAGTGGGCAGCAGAGCTTGAGAGCAACTTCACGGGTCCTGCTCAGGAAAGCAGAAAAAAAGCCGGATGTCCTGTGAAATGAGGGCATTTGTGATGTGGGCCACCAAGCCAAGTTTAGTTCTTCCTGATTTCAACCAAATCGCAGGAGGGGTGCCAAAGTTTCAGTGGAGATTCTGGGCAGGAAGCCAGGCTGGAGAAACCTGCTAAAAACACACCCAGCAAGTACCAAGGGCACAGCTCGTAGACCCAAAAGATGGACATCCTCAGTCATGATGACAGAAATGGACAAGCTGGCCATGGCCCTGAGGAAGCAGGCTTGCCCACAGCTTCTAGACTGTGCTTTCCAACGTATGTGAGGCAGGGACAACAATGTGTCCCCAAATCGCTTCCTCGAAATTAAGAATCACGACTTCGACCAGCCCAGACTTCAGTGAGGTGAACTCAAGGATTCTGTTAAAAATAGGGGCGGGCCCTATCTGACTAGGAAAGTGGCGCGGCCACGGCAGGATGCAGAGGATGGAGTCTGCACACGGAAGCTAAAATGTCCTGCTCCACCCAGGTATGCATCATGAACAACTCCCACATCCCCCTGCTAGCCGTCACTTGGGGTGAGTGAAGATAAGCATCTCTGCCAGGCAGGAAGGGAAAGGAAGGCCTTTATTATCCCCTCTTTGATGATGAGAGCAAGTTTGTTGAATGAGATGCCTTAAAACCAAAGGAAACGCAGTGTCTGATCCTGAGTGCTTCAGTGAGGCCTCTTCAACACCCCAGAGAAACAGTGGACCCTGTCACCACAACCATATCATCAAGAGCCGCAGCTGTAGCCCCATGGGACCTACAGTTTTGACCCTCTCTCTGCAGCCCCCTTCTTCCTCCTATAGGTCTGTGCTTGCCTCAGGGAGTGTGGGGTAGGTGGGTAGGTGGGTAGGTGGGGTGGGTGAAGAGGGGTCTCAGGACTGCCTGCCCCAATTGGCGCTAACTGTGTGGTCATTCACCTGTATGGTGACTTGTCCTCATCCTGTGGCCCAGGTCATCCCGGCTCCTGGCCCCAGAAGGCCTATTGTTATCATCATTGTCACAGCCTTTTTTCCGCAATCCAGGATGTGCATCTCTGCTCATTGCCAGCTGTGTGAACTTGGGCAAATTAGTCAACCTTGCTGACCATCAGTTTCCTTATCTTAAAGAGATACGATACTTTTTCAGGATTTATGTACTTGGGCATGCTCAGTTGTGTCCAACTCTTTGTGACCCCATGGACTGTAGCCTGCCAGGCTCCTCTGTCCATGGAATTTTCCAGGCAAGGATACTAGAGTAGGTTGCCATTTTCTCCTCCAAGGGATCTTTCCAACTCAGGAATTGAACCTATATCTTCTGTGTCTCCTGCATTGCAGGCAGATTCTTTACCACTTGAGCCATCAGGGAACTTGAATAGTATATTTTTGAAGCACTTAACACAGCATCTGGCCATAACAGGCATCCAATGAGTAAGAAGTCATTATTACTATTGTTTCCAGTGTTATCATTAACATTGTCATTGTTGTTATTAGTGGTAGCTTATTTAGATTGCCTATGCTAATACATTTGTTATACACCTCTATGTATACACAGTGGACCCTTGAGCAACATGGGTTTGAGCTGCATGAGTCCACTCATACACAGGCTTTTATCACTAAATACACGCTACAGGAATGCATGATCCATGGTTGGCTGAATCCACAGTTGAGGAATCTCAGATAAGGAAGGCCAACTGTGAAATTATATTCAGATTTTCGAATGTATAGAGGCTTTCTTGTTGTCGTTCAGTTGCTCAGTGGTGTCCGACTCTTTGTGACCCCACGGACTGCAGCATGCTAGTCTACCCTATCCATCACCATTTCCTGGAGCTTGCTCAAATTCATGTTCATTGAGTCGGTGATGCTGTCCAAACATTTTTTCCTCTGTTGTCCTTTTCTCTTTTTACCCTCAATATTTCCCAGCAACAGGGTCTTTTCCAGCGAGTTGGCTTTTATATCAGGTAGCCAAAGTATTGGAGGTTCAGCTTCAGCATCAGTCCTTCTAGTGAATATTTAGGATTGATTTCTTTTAGGATTGTCTGGTTTGATTTTCTTGATGTCCAAGCAACTCTCAAGAGCTCCGATACCACAGTTCATCACTTCTTTGGTGTTCATCCTTCTTTATGGTCCAACTCTCATATTCATATATAACTACTGGAAAAACCATAGCTTTGACTATATGGACTTTTGTCAGCAAAGTAATGTCTCTGTTTTTTAATATGCTGTCTAGATTTATCATAACTTTCCTTCCAAGGATAAAACATCTTTTAACTTCATGGCTGCAGTCACCATCTGCAGTGATTTTGGAGCCCAAGAAAATAAAGTTTGTCACTGTTTCCATTTTTTGCCCATCCACTTGCCATGAAATGGGACCAGATGCCATGATCTTAGTGTTTTGAATGTTGAGTTTTAAGCCAGCTTTTTCCACTCTCTTCTATCAAGAGGCTCTTTAGTTCCTCTTCGCTTTTTGACATAAGGGTGGTGTCATCTGCATATGTGAGGTCATTGATATTTCTCCCTGAAATCTTGATTCCAGCTTGTGCTTCAAGAGCTTGGCATTTCACATGATGTACTCTGCATATAAGTTAAATAAGCAGGGTGAAAATATACATCCTTGATGTGCTACTTTCTCAATTTGGAGGCAGTCCATTGTTCCATGTCCAGTTCTGTTACTTCTTGATCTGCACAGAGGTTAAGTGTCCCTAAACCCTCACTGTTCAAGGGTCAGCTATATTCACATACATACTAGTTTCCATATCCAAACACTTACATCTTTGCATGGCCAGCACTTGTATTATGAGGCATAGCACATACAATTTATGTGTAGAATATATCTGTTATATTCAGGGTAACAGGATCAATATACACTGGAATTTTACTCCTATAGCTAGTTTTGAGATAAAAGAGCAGTATTTAGGTTTTAATTCTCAATTTTCATTGTATAGGTGGCTTGGCCAACTGTATGGATGGCCATTGTTTTAGCCTAACCAGGCTGTTGTAATAAAATACCATAGACTGGGTGGCTTAAACACAGGAATTTGTTTCTCAGAATTACGGAGGTCGAGAAGTCCAAGATTAAGGTGCCAGCCACCTGGGTTCCCTGAAGAGGTCCTGCTTCCTGGTTTGCAGACTACCAACTTCTCACTGTGTCTTCACATGGACAAGCTCTCTGGTATCTCTTTTTACAAGGACACAAGTCCCATCATGAGGGTCCCATGCTCATGGTCTCATCTAAACCTGCTGCTACTGCTGCTAAGTCGCTTCAGTCGTGTCCGACTCTGTGCAACCTCATAGACGGCAGCCAACCAGGCTCCTCTGTCCCTGGGATTCTCCAGGCAAGAATACTAGAGTGGGTTGCCATTTCCTTCTCCACGTCTAAACCTAATAACCTCCAAATGCCATGAAATTAGAAGATGCATGTTTCTTGGAAGGAAAGCTATGACAAACCTAGACAGCGTATTAAAAAGCCAAGGCATTACTTTGTTGACAAACATCTGTACAGTTGAAGCTGTGGTTTTTCCAGTAGTCATGTATGGATGTGACAGTTGGACCATAAAGAAGGCTGAGTGCCCAAGACTTGAAGGTTTTGAACTGTAATGCTGGAGAAGACTCTTGAGAGTCCTCTGGGTTGCAAGGAGATCAAATCAGTCAATCCAAAGGAACTCAACCCTGAATATTCATTGGAAGGACTGATGCTAAAGCTGAAACTCCAATATTTAGCTACTTGATGTGAAGAGCCTACTTATTGGAAAAGACCTGATGATGGGAAAGACTGAAGGCAAAAGGGAAAGAGGAAGGCAGCGGATGAGATGGTTAGACAGCATCATCAACTTAATAGATATGAATTTGAGCAAACTCTGGCAAATGGTGGAGGACAGGGCAGCCTGGCGTACTGCAGTCCACAGGGTTGCAAAGCCAGACATGACTTAACAACTGAACAACAACCACAATGAGGGGGATTAGGGCTTCCACATATGGCTTTGGGGAGACATAATTCAGTCCATGGCAGGCATGTTTAGCTGTTTCTTTTTCTTTAAAAAAGAGAAAAAATTTTTATTGAAGGATAATTGCTTTACAGAATTTTGTTGTTTTCTATCAAACCTCAACATGACTCAGCCATAGGTATACATATATCCCCTCCCTCTTGAACCTCCCTCCCATCTCCCTCCCCATCCCACCCCTCTAGGTTGATACAGAACCCGTGTTTGAATTTCCTGAGCCATGCAGGAAATTCCTGTTGGCTACCTATTTTACATTTGGTAATGTAAGTTTCCATGTTACTCTTTCCATACATCTCACCCTCTCCTCCCCTCTCCCCATGTCCATAAGTCTATCCTCTCTGTCTGTTTCTCCACTGCTGCCCTGTAAATAAGTTCTTCAGTACCATTCTTCTAGATTCCGTGTATACGTGTTAGAATACAATATTTATCTTTTCCTTTCTGACTCACTTCCCACTGCATAATAGGTTCTGGGTTCATCCATCTCATCAGAAGTAACTCAAATGCATTCCTTCTTATGGCTGAGTAATATTCCATCATGTATATGTACCACAACTTCTTTATCCATTCATTGGTAGATGGATATCTAGGTTGCTTCCATGTTTTAGCTATTGTAAATAGTGCTGCAGTGAACAATGGGATACATGTGTCTTTTTCAATTTTGGTTTCCTCAGGGTATATGCCTAGGAGTGGGCTTGCTGGGTCATATGGTAGTTTTATTCCTAGTTTTTTAAGCAATCTCCATACCATCTTCCATGGTGGCTGTATCAATTTAGATTCCCAACAACAGTGCAAGAGCGTTCCCTTTTCTCCACACCCTCCCCAGCATTTACTCTTTGTAGACTTTTTGATGAGGGCCATTCTGCCTGTTGTGAGGTGATATTTCATTGTAGTTTTGATTTGCATTTCTCTAATAATGAGGGATGCTGAGCATCTTTTCATGTGTTTGTTAGCCATCTGTATATCTTCTTTGGAGAAATGTCTGTTTAGGTCTTTCCCCTACTATTTGATTGGGTTGTTTTTCTGGCATTGAGTTGTATGAGCTGCTTGTATATTTTGAAAATTAATCCTTTGTCACATTTCATTTGCTATTATTTTCTCCCACTCTAAGGGTTGTCTTTACACCTTGCTTACAGTTTCCTTTGCTGTGCAAAAGCTTTTAAGTTCAATCAGGTCTCATTTGTTTAGTTTTGTTTTTATTTCCATTACTCTAGGAGGTGGGTCATAGAGAATCTTGCTTTGATTCATGTCATCGAGTGTTCTGCCTATGTTTTCCTCTAAGAGTTTCATAGTTTCTGGTCTTACAATTAGGTCTTTAATCCATTTTGAGTTTATCTTTGTGTATGATGTTAGAAAGTGTTCTAATTTCATTCTTTACATGTAGCTGTCCAGTTTTCCCAGCACCATTTATTGAAGAGGTTGCCTTTGCCCCAATTGTATATTCTTTTTTTTTTTTTTCCAATGAGTTTAAATGTGTTTTATTTTTAGACAACCTACATGACACGTTTTCTCAAAAACAATGCCTCCGCTCCAAATAAATCAACGTTCAAAACAAATGAAGAGCTCGAGATGACATCAGTCCCATCTGTCTAAGTTCTGGTGTTGTGTGGATGAAAAGCAGTGGCCAGCCAGTTTTGACGACAGGTGATTGATCCAAAGTAACTGCCAACTTTGTTAACATTTTTCCATCTCTAAACCATCCTTAAAGAAAATCATATATGGGGTTACACCATCCTCACGGTAGTCCAGCAGAGCAACCATGCCATCTGGATTCATGTTTTCACCAATAAAGAACTGATAGTTTTTGAAATTAGCAAGGATGTGCTTGATTTGTTCTGCAGCCCCTGTCATAAAAGGTTTTACTCTTTCTGGTCTCTGTTCTTCAAGTTTCCCTTTGATTGACTTCATGTAATCTTTGATGTACTTCTTGTAGGCTTCTTTTGTGAAGCTGGTTTCCTGCAAGTGATGGTTCATGACAATATCGACACCAGTGATTACTGTGCTTTCGGTACCTTCGCCCTCGGGGCCTTCAGCGGAGGCATTTCCACCAATGAGCGAGTCATCGATGTTACCCTCTGTCCTACTGACCATCTTCCCCTCCACCTCCAGACACAGCCCGTCCGCGACCTCCCGGATCTTGTAGATGTCGGAGAACATCTCGTCATGGCTGATGAGGTCCCGGTAGATGATCATGATGGCGACTGGAGGGAGGCGACAGCGGCGCTGGCTTAGCAGGAGCCCGGAGCTCAGAGCGAGCGCAGTGCGGCCAGAGCGGCGCTCGGGGGGAGGGGGGAGCGGGCGGAAAAAGCCAATTGTATATTCTTAACTCCTCTGTCAAAAATAAGGGACCCATAGGTGTAAGGGTTTATTTCTGGGCTTTCTATCTTGTTCCATTGGTCTATATTTCTATTTCTGTGCCAGTACCATACTGTCTTAATGACAACAGCTTTGTAGTATAATCTGAAGTCAGGAAGGTTGATTCTTCTAGCTCCATTTGTCTTTCTCAGGACTGCTTTGGCTATTTGGGATCTTTTGTGTTTCCATACGAACTGTGAAATTTTTTGTTATAGTTCTGTGGAAAATGTCGTTGGTAATTTGATAGGGATCACACTGACTCTGTATTGCATTTGGTAATATAGTCATTTTCACAATATTGATTCTTCCTCCCTAGGAACATGGAATATCTCTCCACCTGTTTATGTCATCTTTGATCTCTTTCCTTAGTGTCTTATAATTTTCTGTGTACGGTTCTTTTGTCTCCTTGCTGCTACTGCTAAGTCACTTCAGTTGTGTCCGACTCTGTGCAACCCCATAGATGGCAGCCCACCAGGCTCCCCCGTCCCTGGGGTTCTCCAGGCAAGAACACTGGAGGGGGTTGCCATTTCCTTCTCCAATGCATGAAAGTGAAAAGTGAAAGTGAAGTTGCTCAGCCGCGTCCAACTCTTAGCGACCCCATGGACTGCAGCCTACCAGCCTCCTCCATCCATGGGATTTTCCAGGCAAGAATACTGGAGTGGGGTGCCATTGCCTTCTCTGCTTTTGTCTCCTTAGGTAAGTTTATTCCTAGATATTTGATTCTTTCTGTTGCAATGGTGAATGGGATTGATTCTTTAATTTCTCTTTCTGATTTTTCATTGTTATTATATAGAAATGCAAGTGATTTCTGTGTATTGATTTTGTATCCTGCAACTTTGCTAAATTCACTGATTAGCTCTAGTAATTTTTGGACACCATCTTTAGGGTTTTCTATGTACAGTATCATGTTATCTGTAAACAGTGAGAGATTTACTTCTTCTTTTCCAATCTGGATTCCTTTTATTTCTTTTTCTTCTCTGATTGCTGTAGCTAGGGCTTCCAGAACAATGTTGAATAATAGTGGCAAAAGTGAACACCCTTGTCTTGTTCCTGATCTTAGGGGAAATGCTTTCAGTTTTTCACCATTGAGAATAATGTTTACTGTAGGCTTATCATATATGGCCTTTACAATGTTGAGGTAGGTTCCTTCTATGCCCATTTTTTGAAGAGTTTTAATCATAAATGGGTGTTGAATTTTGTCAAAGACTTTTTCTGCATCTATTGAGATTATCATGATTTTTATCTTTCAATTTGTTAATATGGTGTATAACATTGATTGATTTGCATATATTGAAGAATCCTTGCATTTCTGGAATAAATCCAACTTGATCATAGTGTATGAGCTTTTTGATGTGTTGCTGAATTCTGTTTGCTAAAATTTTGTTGAGGATCTTTGCATCTATGTTCATCAGTGATATTAGCCTATAGTTTTCCTTTTTGCTGCTGTCTTTGGTTTTGGTATCAGGGTGATTGTGGCCTAGTAGAATGAGTCTGGAAGTATTCCTTCCTCTACAATTCTTTGAAAGAGTTTTAGAATAGGCATTAACTTTTCTCTATATGTTTGATAGAATTCTCCTGTAAAGCCATTTGGTCCTGGGCTTTTGTTTTCTGGGAGATTTTTGATCACAGCTTCAACTTCAGTGCTTATAACTGAGTTGTTCATAATTTGTATTTCTTGTAGGTTCAGTCTTGGAAGTTTGATTTTTCTAAGAATCCATCCATTTCTTCCAGGTTATCCATTTTATTGCCATATAGTTGTTCATAATAGTCTCTTATAATTCTTTGTATTTCTGTGGTGTCTGTTGTAACCTCTCTTTTTTCATTTCTAATTTTGTTGATTTATTCTTCTTTTTATCTTGATGAGTCTGACCTAAGTTTGTCAATTTTATCTTCTTAAAGAACCAGCTTTTAGTTTTATTAATCTTTACTATTGTTCCTTTCATTTCTTTTTCATTTATATCTGCTCGCATCTTTATGATCTCTTTCCTTCTACTAATTTTGGGGGTTTTTGTTCTTCTTCTTCCAGTTGTTTTAGGTATAAAGTTAGGTTGTCTGTTAGATATTTTTCTTGTTTCTTGAGGTAGGATTTAAACTTCCCTCTTTAGCTGCATCCCATAGGTTTTGAGCTGTCATGTTTTCATTGTCATTTGTTTCTAGAAATTTATTTCCTTTTGATTTCTTCACTAACCTGTTGGTTATTTAGACACATGTTTAATCCCCATGTGTTTGTGTTTCTTATAGTTTTTTTCTTGTAATTGGTATTTAGTCTCATAGCATTGTGGTGGGAAAAGATGCCTGATACAATTTCAATTTTCTTAAATTTATTGAGGTTTCATTTGTGGCTCAAGATGTGGTCTGTCCTCGAGAATGTTCCATGTGCACTTGAGAAGGTGTATTCTGCGTTTGGATGGAACATCCTGAAGATATCAATGAGATCCATATCATCTAATGTATCATTTAAGACTTGTGTTTCCTTATTAATTTTCTGTTTTGATGATCTGTCCATTGGTGTGGGGTGTTAAAGTCTCCTACTATTATTGTGTTACTGTCAAGTTCTCCTTTTATGTCTGTTACAGTTTGTCTTTTGTATTGAGGTGCTCCTATGTTGAGTGCATAGATATTTACAATTGTTATGTCTTCCTCTTGGATTGATCCCTTGATCATTATGTAGTGTCCTTCCTTATCTCTTGTAATATTCTTTAACTTAAGATATATTTTGTCTGATATAAGGATTGCTACTGAAGCTTTCTTTTGCTTCCCATTTGCATGGAATATATTTTTCCATCCTCTCACTTTTAGTCTGTATGTGTCTTTAGGTTTGAAGTGGGTTTCTTGAGGACAGCATATATATGGGTCTTGTTTTTGTATCCATTCAGCCAGTCTGTGTCTTTTGGTTGGAGCATTTAACCCATTTACATTTAAAGGAATTGTTGATATATATGTTCCTATTGCCATTTTCTTAATTGTTTGGGGTTGCCTTTGTAGGTCTTTTTTCTTCTTTTGTTTTTCTTGACTATATAAGTCCCTTTAACATTTGTCATAAAGCTGGCTTGGTGGCAATGAATTCTCTTAACTTTTGCTTGTCTGAAACACTTTTTATTTTTCCATCAATTTTGAACGAGATCCTTGCCAGGTATAGTAATCTTGGTTGTAGATTTTTCCCTTTCAGTACTTTAAATATATCCTGCCATCCCCTTCTGGCCTGCCTAGTTTCTGCCGAAAGATCAGCTGTTATGCGTATGGGGTTTCCCTTGTATGTTACTTGTATGGGAGTTGCTTCTCCCTTGCTGCTTTTAATATTCTTTTTTGTGTTTAGTCTTTGTTAATTTGATTAGTACATGTCTTGGCATGTTTCTCCTTGGGTTTATCCTGTATGGGACTCTTTGTGCCTTTTGGACTTGATTAACTCTTTCCTTTTCCATCTCGGGGATATTTTAAACTATAATCTCTTCAAAAATTGTCTCATACCCTTTATTTTTCTCTTCTTCTGGGACCCCTATAATTCGAATGTTGGTGCATTTGATATTGTCCCAGAGGTCTCTGAGACTATCCTTGGTTCTTTTCATTCTTTTTACTTTATTCTACTCTTCAGAAGTTATTTCCACCATTTTATCTTCCAGCTCACTGATTCGTTCTTCTGCTTCAGATATTCTCCTATTGATTCCTTCCAGAGTATTTTTAATTTCAACAATTGTGTTGTTTGTCTCTGTATGTTTATTCTTCAGTTCTTCCAGGTCTTTGTTAATTGATTTCTGCATTTTCTCCATTTTGTTTTCAAGGTTTTTGATCATCTTTACTGTCATTATTCTGAATTCTTTTTTAGGATATTTGCCAATTTGCTCTTTATTTATTTGGACTTCTGTGTTTCTAGTTTGTTCCTTCATTTGTGTAGTATTTCTCTGCCTTTTCATTATTTTTTTAACATTGTGTTTGAGGCCTCCTTTCCCAAGGCCTCAAGGTTGAATTGTTTCTTCCTTTTGCTTTCTGCCCTCCTAAGGTTGACCCAGTGGTTTGTGTAAACTTTGTGTAGAGTGAGAATTGTACTGAGTTTTTGTTTGTTTGTTTTCCCTCAGATGGGCAAGGCTAAGTGAGGGGTAATCCTGTCTGCTGATGTTTTGTAGCTTGTTTTTTGTTGTTGTTGTTGTTGCTGTTTAGATGAGGCATCCTGCACAGGGTGCTACTTGTGGTTGGGTGATGCCAGATCTTGTATTCAAGTGGTTTCCTTTGTGTGAATTCTCACTCTTTGATACTCCCTAGGGTTACTGCTCTGAGGGCAGGTCCAGTCCTACTAACACTCCTGTTTTCCCCCCTAGTTCCTTCATCCTACCGAGTTTTGCATGATTCTATATATCCTTTTCCACTGGTCAGGTACTCCTGTCTGCTGCCAGCTGGTGTTCTTCATGCATTTCTGTGTCTAAAGGTGTAGCCCTGCTGTATCTGTGGAGAGGGATGTACTCCATGTCCACCTACTCCTGCCATATTGTTCTTGTCTCTGTTTAGCTGTTTCTAACCTACACATGGATCAGTCCAGCAAAGGATCTGGGTATTGTTCAAGATGGTGAAAGCAACATAAGTGGAAATAGCAATATGTAACACATTCTCTTCAGGAAATAGATGTAGGGCAAAGAAATTCACTGGCTAGTGGTTAGGAGACCATGACTGTTTACTTTTGAATGTTCAGTCACCTTGGAATATCCATGCATCAAAAGGTATGTGGAATTTAAACCTTATCTAGGCTGACAGGCTCAGATTCCTAAAGAGCATAAACCTTTGGCATCCAAACTAACAAAAATCATTAATTAACCAAAAGGACAAGACATGGCTTTAGAAATGAGTTATACACTTTTCTTGTTGTGTGAATCTAGAAAAGTTAATATAGGGACAAAGTGAATGCACTCAACAACTGGCAAAGAACCAGAGAAAAATTAGAAAGTCTCAAACCACAAGAAAGAAAAAAACTATTTGTTGCTGCTGAGATGCTTTATTTAAACTGCATCACAACTTTTAAAGAAATATTATTGTCCCCATTCTATAGATGAGGAAACTGAGGCCTGGGGAGTTTAAAAAATTCTTGCAGAGTCAGCTTGGTAGTGAGTGGCAGTGGGGCTCTGAAGTGGCTGTCTTTCAAATAAACCACATGCCCCTGCACTATCCATTGTATTGGGTTGGCCAAAAAGTCCATTTTGGTTTTTCCATACTATCTTATGGAACAATCTGATCCAACTTTTTGTCCAAGCCGGTATTATCACCATAACTGCTCTAGTCAGTTGTACTGTATACAGACAGTGCCATTTTAAAGTACAGGAAATGAGGCAATGTAGACTGTGAGGGGTGGGGGTAGGGAGCATATGGACCATTCAAAATGGTCCTTGAGATTCTCTCTTAGAAATCCTGTGATGGGCTCCTGAACTGTGCTTTCCATTGGCACATATCTCATTGGCTATGTTTCAAAATAGTGCCTGTGCACTTTAACAAGTTGGCATTCCCTCAATACCTGAGGATTGGTTCCAGCACCCTTGCAGATAGCAAAATCCAAGGATGCTCAAATCCCCTATAAAATAGCTTAGTATCTGCATATGACATACACACATCCTCCTATATACTTTATATCATCTCTAGATCACTTATAATACCAAATGCCATGTAAATGCTATGTAAATAGTGGCCAATGTGCAGTGAATTCATGTTTTACTTCTTGGAACTTTCTAGAATTAAAAAAAAATTTTTTTCAGGGACCTCCCAGGTGGTCCAGTGGCTAAGACTCTGTGCTCCCAAGACAAGGGGCCTGAGTTTGATACCTGGCCAGGGAACTAGATTCCACATGCTATAACTAAGATCAAAGATTCTATGTGCTGTGACTAAGATCTAACACAGCCAAATAAATAAATATTTTTTCACGTGTGTGTGTGTGCTCAGTACGTCTGACTCTTGCAACCCCATGGACTGTAACTCGCCAGGCTCAGAAAACTCTATGGAATTTTCCAGGCAAGAATACTGGAGTGGGTTGCCATTTCTAGCTTCAGGGGATCTTCCCAATGCAGGGATCAAACCCACATTTCTTGCATCTCCTGCATTTGCAGATGGATTCTTTACCACTGCACCACTTGGGAAGCATTTTCTTAAAAAAAATTTTTTTCCAATCCATGGTTGGTTAAATCCATGGATATGGAATTCAAAGACATGGAGGGCCAACTGTATTTTTAATTTTCAATATTTTTTTTATTTAAAAGATAGTGTAATTTTCAGAGTTCAAATTCTAAAATATAGCAGTGATTCCATAGGTCTGAAGTATCTCCAGTTAAGCACCTCACCTCTCAGGGCTTCAGTGAATAAAGCCCTGCTCCTCAACACTGTGAGCCTGGAATGGAGCAAAGTACTTTCCACTTAATGATCCCCATGGCAAGAAACCACTACCCACATCCTCTTCCACAGATAAGGAAAGAAAGTGATACTCAAGAGAGTTGTCCAAAGTCAGTGGGTGGAACCAGAAATCAAACCCAAGCCATAGGCCCTGCAGGTGCTGTTCACACCGCTGGCCTTTGTTACAAAGGTTCAGGAAATGTTCTTGGGTGGGCAAGAACCTGGGGGGCGGGGGAAATAGATGGGAGCCTGGGATCACTTCTCCTGTTAATTGCTTGAAAATGCTTCCCTCCACATGCGGTTGATGTCACTGACCTCCGTACTCTTAGAGTAGAAAGAGTGGCTATTAGTGAAGCAGGAAATCGTCCAATGACGTAAGGACGTCCCCTCGGTTCACTCTGCCAGCCCCGAATCCTGCCTGGCAGGTGCGTGGCCACATGCCACATCCTGTCCTGTCCTCCCAGTTACAGCAGAGCAGTCGGCTCACTTACACATGGAATTAGAAGGTTATGTTCACCTCAAAACCTTCCCTCTGTGTGAGCTGCAATTAATTCTGCTCATTTCCATCCCACAGACTGGCCACCTCCTTCGTATCCACCAGACAGTTAATACTTGCCATGCAAAACATTCCTTCATTTGTTTGCATGGGGACAAACTGAGACATAGCAAGATTTCACGCCAGCAACAAGGATGATTATTACCCTTATTGTATAGAGGAGAAAATTTGGGATCAGAGAGGTTGAATAACTTGCCCAAGGGCACACTGTGTTGCCTGCCTTTCTGCCTGACTCCAGAGCCCACGTGTTGACACTCCCTCGACTGAGTTAGGGGCACAGACCAGATGAGAAGCAAGTGTTTCTGCATCTGTTTCAAAGCCCTTTCCAGTCATTACTCTGCTTCCCTCCCTGAGATGAACTGAACATTGGGTCACCAATTTCTAACACATCTCAGTGCCAACACTGTGAGTGTTTTACTAATGTGTGGGAGGAAGTAACTGCCAAGGAAGGTGCTGTGGGACCTAGAACCATGGGGTGCTGGGCCTGATGGAAGCCCCATATCTGATTTTCTTCAGATGGCTCCAACTGCCCTGGCTTTTAGTGCCTAACCTCTACCACTTCAATCAGAGTGAAATGCCTTTTGTAGCACAACCACTTTCCTGCAAAATTAATCTTCTAGCTGAAAGATCACACAGTTTTCTCCCAAGTGACTGCCTTCACCACAGCTCACGGGGCACTGCTGGTTGTCTGCACAGGGGCGGTGGGAGCATCATTGGTGCGACACACAGCTCCCGGTTGGAGCATCGTCACATCTGTCACCCTGAGTTTACTCTTGGGCAGTTGTTGGTTGTTTTCCTACTTCTGTTTTCCCTTCTCTAGATGACAGAAGCCTGAAGCTAATTAGTTAAAACACTGTTTCCCCAGTCACGAAAGGGATTTGGGTAGACTGGACCCTCCCCCACCCCTATGCCCCAAGCTCCAGGATGAACTTGCTTGCTTAAGCTGATCAATTAGCTGGAAGTGGTTCAGGCCTTGGCCTGCTACACAGACCCGGGCTGAGCAGAGTACTCCCCTTGATCCAGCATTGAGCCCTCCACCCATGCTCATCCATACCAAGCAGATCTAGTTACTTTTGAGAAAATGAGCATGGAAACTCTCCCTTCTCTAGACAATGTGGTGTGAGGGTGACAGCTCTGTGGCCTTGGCAGCCACCTGCCACCCTCAGAGGGACATCTGGAGGTGCCAACGGAACTCTGGAGTCTGAGGATAAACTCGAGCCTGTGGGAGACAGAACAAGACGCAGAGAACCTGGGTCCTTGGAGACACGGCTGAGCTGCTGGATCAAGCCTCACCTGAAGCCAGTGCTCTCCTGGCCTTTGAGTTATGTGAACCAGGCAAGTCTCTCTGTAGTCTAAGCCAGCTTTCTGTCCCTGTTAACACAGAGGCCTGTGCTCCTGTCCTTGAAAGTTGCTTCCATGACTGATTGGTCTGTGTTTCTTCCACATCTGCTAACACTGTGCTTTGCTCAGACTAGGGGCAAACATGCTTTTGCAAAGTAAAAATACTTCACTATTCATCTTTCAATGCATCTGTGACATCAGCCTGTGGTGCTATGGTGCTTATTGCACTCCTTGACACACAGACATTGTTCATAGCTAGACCTGTGCACTAATCTGTCATGACGAGGCTGAAAATACTTACAGTTTTCTAATGCACACTGAATGCTGCAGGCAGAAAGCACATAAGATAAGTGGGATTTGTGAGCTGTGTCGTGTTACCCTAAACAGGAATGATTTTGGTCCATCAAGCACTATTCCAGTCTTTCAGAGACAGGTGTGAATTTTTATTTGTTCCCTATTCCTTTACCCTAGAAGGAATTGTTACATTAAAAAGAATTCCTTGGGAAACGTCTAATTAATTAGAATTTTCTACTCAACCAAAGGGAATACATTCTTAGACTCTGTTGCTATCGTAGAATCATTACATACAACTGTTTTACTGAACAATGTATTTTTTTTAGTGCCCATCCTGAGGAATACAAAAACTTTTATAGCTTTTTGCATAAGGGTTATGATTTTGATGCCCGAAAAACATCTGCGTCACCTTGAGTGGGTTGTTTAACTTCATTAAGCCAGATCTTCCTCTGTAAGATACAAGAGTGGGTCACAGGAAAGTTCTCTGTTTTAATATTACTTAGCTGTTTACTAGGCAAAATT
Source organism: Ovis canadensis (assembly GCF_042477335.2). NCBI lineage: Eukaryota > Metazoa > Chordata > Mammalia > Artiodactyla > Bovidae > Ovis > Ovis canadensis. The sequence goes on along the minus strand of NC_091250.1, from coordinate 35,182,651 downwards.
GCATTCTGACTATCCAATGGTGTTTTCTCCAAGGGACTCAGAAGGGATTGGAATTGCCCTCACCGATGAAGTGCCTTGTCTGGAGACTGGAGGACATGGGCCCTCCATAAATGTTGGTGGAGGACTTCCCTGGTGGTCCACTGGTGGAGAATCCACTTGTCAACGCAGAGGACATGTGTTTGATTCCTGCTTGGGTAAGATCTCACCTGCCATGGAGCGTCTATGACTGTTGTGCGCCATGACTACTGAACCCGCGGTCCAGAGCCCACGAGCCACAACTACTGAAGCCTGCATGCTCTAGGGTCCATGCTCCATAACCTGAGACGCCACCACAGGGGAAGCCCACGCAACTAGAGTGGCCTCCACTCACCGCAACTAGAGAACCCTCTCACTCCGCAACAAAGACCCAGCGCAGCCAAATGATTAAATACATCTTACAAAAGAGAGTCAGTGGAAGGAAATTAAACAAGAAGGGAAGGGCCGGTTCTGTTTGAATCACTCTATCCGAAGAATTGCTTGAGATCTCCCTCTGTGCTATACTCTGGCTAAGGGTGGAGGCGGGAAGTATACCTGGCCCTCAGCTTGTTTTAGTTGTTTGTTTGCAGAGACAAACCCAACATGCATGAAATAGCAACAGACGTGAGAGTTCACAATTAAATGCTGTTGTGGATGACAGAGACTGTGAAGAGCTAAAAGTGTTTATTGGGCTGGGATTCTTAGAGGGTGGAAAAGGTCAGGGGAGGTTTACAGAAGATGAAGGACTTGAGATGATTCTCAAAAAGAAGGATTTGGAACGTGTGCGTGTGTGTGTGTATGTGCACATGTGTGTGGGAAGAAGGCTCAAGGAAGATGAAATCTAATATTTGAGTCTCTGCTCTGCCTTGGCCTCTGGTATAGTAGGCTGGAACTCCTGCCGCTACTGCATCTTTAAAGGTTTTTTTTTTTAGTGCTGTGGAAAATCACCAGGGTGGACTGTTATGACTCTGACTTAAGCCTTGGCCTCAGACTGTGCACATTTCCTGATAGCAATGCAACAACCACCAGTAACATAACCCGCACATTAGGGAGCCAGTAAATAAATAAACCTTTACATTCCAGATCAATCCATCCAGCCTTGGACAATGACTTACGGCTTGTATTGCTAGGTTAAATATTAATCAAGGGTGCCCAAGTCAGCTTACACACAATTTCTGGAGGAAACACAACAGCCATGAGCCTGGTCTGTGAACACAGCCTGGGCTGCTAAAATGAGATCATTTGGGCATAAAGCTGTAGCAAGAGGAGGGAGAAACCATGGAGTAAGATGCCTTCAAAAAACCACAAACTCACTCACTCAGATAACGTGGAAAGCCGCCCACAATCATCTTTAAAGTTGACATAAATAATCAGAGAGCTTCTCAAAGACTCCTAAGTCAGTCAGTTTGGTTGCTCAGTTGTGCCCGACTCTTTGCAACCCCATGGACTGCAGCACGCCAGGCTTCCCTGTCCAAGACTAACTCCCAGAGCTTACTCAAACTCATGTTCATTGTATCGGTGATGCCATCCAACCATCTCATCCCCTGTTGTCCCCTTCTCCTCCTACATTCAATCTTTCCCAACATCAGGGTCTTTTCCAATGAGTTGGTTCCTTGCATCAGGTGGCCAGAGTACTGGAGTTTCAGCTTCACCATCAGTCCTTTCAATGAATATTCAGGACTAATTTCCTTTAGGATGGATTAGTTGGATCTCCTTGAAGTCCAAGGGACTCTCAAGGGTCTTCTCCAACACCACAGTTCAAAAGCATCAATTCTTCGGCACTCAGCTTCCTTCTTAGTCTAACTCTCACATCCATAAATGACTACTGGGAAAACCATAGCCTTGACTATTTGGACCTTTGTTGGCAAAGTGATGTCTCTGCTTTTTAATATGCTATCTAGGTTGGTCATAGCTTTTCTTCTAAGGAGCAAGTGTCTTTTAACTTCATGGCTGCAATCACCATCTGCAGTGATTTTGGAGCCCCCCAAAGTAAAGTCTGTCACTGTTTCCCTTGTTTCCCCATCTGTTTGCCATGAACTGATGGTACTGGATACTCTGATCTTAGTTTTTCTGAATGTTGAGTTTTAAGCCAACTTTTTCACTCTCCTCTTTCACTTTCATCAAGAGGCTCTTTAGTTCTTCTTCACTTTCTGCCATAAGGATTGTGTCATCTGTGTATCTGAGGTTATTGATATTTCTCCCAGCAATCTTGATTCCAGCTTGTGCTTCTTCCAACCCAGTGTTTCTCATGATGTACTCTGCATAGAAGTTAAATAAGCAGGGTGACAATATACAGCTTTGACGTACTCCTTTCCCAATTTGGAACCAGTCTCTTGTTCCATGTCCAGTTCTAACTGTTGCTTCTTGACCTGTATACACATTTCTTAGGAGGCAAGTCAGGTGGTCTGGTATTCCCATCTCTTTCAGAATTTTCTACAGTTTGCTGTGATCCACACAGTCAAAGGCTTTGGCATAGTCAACAATGCAGAAATAGATGTCTTTTTGGAACTCTCTTGCTTTTTCGATGATCCAGGGGATGTTCGCAATTTGATCTCTGGTTCCTCTGCCTTTTCTAAAACCAGTTTGAACATCTGGAATTTCATGGTTCATGTACTGTTGAAGCCTGGCTTGGAGAATTTTGAGCATTACTTTGCTAGCGTGTGAGATGAGTGCAATTGTGAGGTAGTTTGAATATTCTTGGCATTGCCTTTCTTTGGGATTGGAATGAAAACTGACCTTTTCCAGTCCTGTGGCCACTGCTGAGTTTTCCAAATTTGCTGGCATATTGAGTGCAGCACTTTCACAGCATCATCTTTCAGGATTTGAAATAGCTCCACTGGAATTCCATCACCTCCACTAGCTTTGTTTGTAGTGATGCTTCCTAAGCCTCACTTGACTTTGCATTCCAGGATATCTGGCTCTAGGTGAGTGATCACACCATCATGATTATCTGGGTCTTTAAGATCTTTTTTGTATAGTTCTTCTAAGTATTCTTGCCACCTCTTCTTAATATCTTCTGCTTCTGTTAGGTCCATACCATTTCCGTCCTTTATTGTGCTCATCTTTGCATGAAATGTTCCCTTGGTATCTCTAATTTTCTTGAAGAGATCTCTAGTTTTCCCCATTCTAGTGTTTTCCTCTATTTCTTTGCACTTATTGCTAAGGAACGCTTTCTCATCTCTCCTTGCTATTCTTTGGAATTCTGCATTCAAATGGGTATATCTTTTCTTTCTTCTTTGCCTTTAGCTTCTCTTCTCAGCTATTTGTAAGGCCTTGTCAGACCAACATTTTGTCTTTTTGCATTTCTTTTTCTTGGAGGTGGTCTTGATCACTGCCTCCTGTACAATATTACCAACCTACATCCATAGTTCTTCAGGCACTCTATCTATCAGATCTAATCCCTTGAATCTATTTGTCATGTCCACTGTATAATTGTAAGGGATTTGATTTAGGTCATACCTGAATGGTCTAGTGGTTTTCCCTACTTTCTTCACTTTAAGTCTGAATTTGGCAATAAGGAGTTCATGAACTCAGCCACAGTTAGCTCCCAGCATTGTTTTTGCTGACTGTATAGAGCTTCTATATCTTTGGCTGCAAAGAATATAATCAATCTAATTTACTTATTGACCATCAAAGATGTCCATGTGTAGAGTCTTCTCTTGTGTCATTGGAAGGGGCCATTTGCTATGGCCAAAACATTCTTTTGGCAAAAGTCTGTTAGCCTTTGACCTGCTTTGTTTTGTACTCAAGGCCTAATTTGCCTGTTACTCCAGGTAGTTCTTGACTTCCTACTTTTTCATTCCAGTCCCCTATAATGAAGAGGACATCTTTTCTGGGTATTAGTTCTAGAAGATCTTGTAAGTCTTCATAGAACCATTCAACTTCAGCTTCTTCAGCGTTACTGGTCGGGGCATAGACTTGGATTACTGTGATATTGAATGATTTGTCTTGGAGAAGGCAACGGCACCCCACTCCAGTACTCTTGCCTGGAAAATCCCATGGATGGAGGAGCCTGGTAGGCTGCAAACCATGGGGTTGCGAAGAGTCAGACATGACTGAGCAACTTCACTTTCACATTTCACCTTCATGCATTGGAGAAGGAAATGGCAACCCACTCCAGTGTTCTTGCCTGGAGAATCCCAGGGACGGGGGAGCCTGGTGGGCTGCCGTCTATGGGGTGGCACAGAGTTGAACACGACTGAAGCAACTTAGCAGCAGCAGCCTTGGAAAGAAACAGAGATCATTCTATTATTTTTGAGATTGCATCCAAGTACTACATTTTGGAGAAGGCAATGGCACCCCACTCCAGTACTCTGGCCTGGAAAACCCCATGGACGGAGGAGCCTGGTAGGCTGCAGACCATGGGGTTGCAAAGAGTCAGACACAACCGAGCGACTTCACTTTCACCACATTTTGGACTCTTTTGTTGACTATGATGGCTACTCCATTTCTTCTAAGGTGTTCTTGCCCACAGTAGTAGATATAATGTTCACCTGAGTTAAATATTCTAAGAGAACTGTATCCAGGATTATCCATAATAATATCAGCTTCCTTTCTAAAATGCTGTATGGTTTATATCCCTTTGTTGATATCAAGTCAATGACCCTGAGAGGTAGGCCTTATATCCATTTTAAGATGAACAAAACAGGTGTCAGAGAAAAGAAATTCCTTATTATTAAAGTTGCTAGTTGGAAGGACAAGTACCCATTTTTATCATGAGATTTAAGAACAAACCCAAGGGTACACTTGCCTAACCACATACCAAGAGACTGTTTTCCCACCCTGTAGCTTTCTGAAACAAATTACAGTATACCTAAACAGTGGAATACTTAGCATTAAAATCTATTCTGAGGACCCACGTCTATTAACATAAAAGGATATTCATACTATACTGCTGAGTTAGATAAGCAGCCACTGATCAAATGTGGGTTATCTATTTGAAAATAAAAAATGTTTACATACCAGAAACAAAACAAAAACCAATGATGTATCCAAGTGTAATCAAAAGATCACTAATAATGTAGAATTGTGGGTGTTTTATGCTTACCTCTTTCTGATTTTTGTATCTTTAAATTTTTCTTTGAGGTTTTGCTTTTGAAATAAGCATTAAAAATCAAAACAAAAAAGCAAGAACAAAAAAGACAAATTCTAAGGGAAAAGCTAAGAGTCTTCCTGCACTAAAATGATCATCCCAAAGATTTATCTCAGTATTTGGAATTTCTACCATTATCACTTTTTGGATGAAAACTATTTCAAAAGACATATATTCCTAGGGCAGTGACACTAATTTCCACTCTCACATCTTTGTGGCTTAGAGACAGATGAGCCAACTCCCATGAAGAGAGGCCTGGAGCAGGTCTTGCAGGAAATTCACATTTGCCCCGAGTACAGGGGCAGCCCTCAAGGAGGACAGGGCTTCTCAGGGAGGGACTGAGAAGCATAAACTCCTGGATCTCAGAAGGAGGTAAAAGGAGATGGGAAAAGGAAGCAGGAAAAGTGATGTACCTGCTCTTGGTGAGGGACGGGGTGTGGCTGGATGGACTGGATGAACCCACAGACCATCTCAGCAACTGGCCTGAGCTCCTGTTAAGTGTTAGCGAAGTCGGTGTAAGTGGAACCATGTCTTTAGGCTGGTAAAGTCAAGCCCTGGACCTAGGTGCCGAATTAATCAGTGTGGGGCCAAGGGATTAACCTCCGTGAGGAGGTTGGGGGTGGGGGGTATGTCAAGATGGAGGCTGGAGTAGGTAGGAGCCCTTGAGGGATTAACCCTGAATTAACAGTGGCGCCACCTGAGTTGTGGCCTTGTTATTTGACGTGGTGCTTTCTGTTGTTGTTTAAACTCATAGAATCAAGAGTTTCCATTATTGGCAACAGAAGCCTCCTAATGAGCCCACCCACACTTAATGAGCACACATGTGTGCCAGGCACTGTGTCTCAGCGCTGCGTGTATTACTCCATTCAGTCCTCACACAGCCCCATGACAAACACACCATTGTCAGCCTCTGCTCGAGTACAGGGAAGGGCGGCCTGGGGAGGTTTAGGAAACTGCCCCCATTACACAACCATGGGGAGGCTGGTGTGTGTTTGAACTCAGACTAGTTGACTTGGAAGTCCCAATCTGAGCCTCTCAACAGTGGTTCTATTCACACTCACATTTAATTAGGTAAACATGTGCATTGCTCAGCTGCTGTATTTTATCCAGGATTTATTAGTAAGTGAAAAGAAAGTATTGAGCCACACTTTCAAAGCACGTTCTCTTCTTCACGCACTCTGGTCTCCTCTGCAAAAGGCCAAAATCCCGGTATCTAGTTTGTTTAGAGGGAGATGCTGGGTGGGAGGGGGAAAAGGTGAGTAAGGAGGGATACAGCCTAAGAAGTTCACCTCCTGGCTCTCAGGCAGGGTACCAAAGCTCTTGAGCCTCAGTTTTATCATCTAAGACTTGTACAGCGCATAAAGCACCCGGCACTAAGTCTAGCTAGTCAAAAACTAGCCAGTTAAAGAGAAGAAGGTATTATACTTACTGGAAAACATGGTCCTGTGCTGGTTAGAAGCCCAGGCTTGGGAGTTCAGGCTGACCAGAATTCTATTCTTGCCTTAGTTTCCTGCTTTCTCCCTAAAATGAAAATAATTATCCACCATATATATTCAACCTCCATTCTGGACCATAAACTGAGGTTCTAATGAGTTGATTCTATACTGTTCTCTATATATTTATTCTCCAGATAGTAGTCTTAGAAATTATAATCTAGTAGAGAGACAGAGACAAAAAAGCAGACAGCAATGTGGTCCATGAAACTCTAAGATGGAGAAATTCATGGTTCAGAGGACTGCATGGGCATTAGATTCAGCCTTAGCTTGGAGAGTCAGGGGAGGCTCCCTGAGTGAACCATGAGCAGGAGGGCTCCAGGTTGAAGTTGGCACAGGGAAATAGCAAAGAATACTTGGGTCTCAGATTTGGGAAAGTAAAATATGACAATGCATATGAATTGGTTAATATAGTACCAGCAATTTGTCTCTGCACTTTAAATGGTGGTAATTTCCGTATTTTATAACACTTGAAATACATGTATTTCTCTATTCACATTTCTAGCTTCAGAATGAATGTTCTCCATTAACTCTGCAGTGGTTTTCTGACTCTCCGAAGCATTACTTTAGATGCTCTCCTAAAAAATCACGCCATCCTCTGAAGTGTTCAAGCGGCAGGGGAAAGGACGCCCTTCTTCCCTTCCTCACAGGAAATAAGTGGCAGGGAGAACAAAGCCTCAGTAAGTGAAGAAAAGGAAGGCTGGCCTTTTGCTGAGGTTGCAGAAACGCATCCATGACTCCCTTTACCAACGGTTCCATTCATTTTCAGCTCATCAGACAGAAGAGAAAGCACAGAATTTTATAATAGTTAAGTGGTCTGCTCATGTTCGCCCTACAGACAAAGCCTAGGGGTGTGTGGTTTTGCTTCTGTTCTCTGGGCAAGTAGCCTGCATCTTGATGTATATTTATGATGCTTCAGAGTAATTTCTCCCTGAATCTGATTCTGTACACTCATTGGATTATTAGAGGAAGATAATATTCAGTTCTGGGGATAACATCTTAAGATCTTAAGATGGGGATATTCAGTTCTGGGGATATCATCTTAAGAGAGATATGAACCAAGTGAAGTATTGTATATGTACAGGAGAAGGTCATAGGGAAGTAATTAAAACAAAAGTCAGGAGAGTGGGGAGGGGCGATGCTATGATTGGGAATGGACACCCTGGAAATTTCTGGAATCTAGCCATAATGTAAGTGCTCATTTTATAATTATTTTTAATTGTACATTTATTGTTTTACATACTTTTCTGTATACAAAAAAATGTAAAAATAAATCCTATGACCTCTGAACAAATGGTGGCCTGTCGAGCAAATCATTAATAAAATCATTCTCTAATGAACTTCCAGAGAGAAAATCTTTCTCCAAGAGCCTCTGTTAAGTGCTTCATTTATCTCTAAATTCAAGACCTTTGAGCACCACTGGTTTTGCTATAACCAGGAAAGGCTTCTTTTCAGATATATCAGCGAATCTGGCTCTAATTCTCTGACAAGCAGGTTAGAGGACTGAAGGGAAGATTTTCCCTCTTTGCTAACCTGTTTCTTGTGAACAAAACAAGTTGGTGGGATCTGGTGTGGACTAGAAAACCAGTGTGTTTCTGAAATGAGGGTAATTGTTTCTAGAGGAACCTGGAAACATTAACCAGAGTCCTCCAGGGAGGGCCGCTTGACAGATTATATTTTTGCTTTTTACTTGTGCAGATTAGGAATAAAATTGGAGCTATGCCTTGAGTTTCCCCCTCTCCTACAATTCAAAATCGATTAAACAAAGCAATATAAAAATCTAAAATACATGAATGTGTTGTGCATTTTTGTTGCTCTCATGAAGGAGCTTCTGGCTTTGTTACTCTAAGTGGTCAGAAATTTTCAGGCATAGGTTTTCAAATACCAGAATCACTCCCTCAGTTGCCCTCTGCCATCTCAGAGCCACTGTGGCTCCTGGAGAATAATCTCTGACCCTCACTGTCTTTATAAACACTTCATGAAGAGAACACTAAATTAGAATAAATTATTTTAGGAGTTAAATGTTCCATTTCCCTCAAGCCACCAGTCAAAGTTAATAGTACTGCAGCCATGAAATTCAAAGATGCTTACTCCTTGGAAGAAAAGTTATGACCAACCTAGATAGCATATTGAAAAGCAGAGACATTACTTTGCAAACAAAGGTCCATCTAGCCAAGTCTATGGTTTTTTCCTGTGGTCATGTATGGATGTGAGAGTTGGACTGTGAAGGAAGCTGAGCACCGAAGAATTGATGCTTTTGAACTGTGGTGTTGGAGAAGACTCTTGAGAGTCCCTTGGACTGCAAGGAGATCCAACCAGTCCATTCTAAAGAAGATCAGACCTGGGATTTCTTTGGAGGGAATGATGCTGAAGCTGAAACTCCAGTACTTTGGCCACCTCATGCGAAGAGTTGACTCCTCTGATGCTGGGAGGGATTGGGGGCAGGAGGAGAAGGGGACGACAGAGGATGAGATGGCTGGATGGCATCACGGACTCGATGGACTTGAGTCTGAGTGAACTCTGGGAGTTGGTGATGGACAGGGAGGCCTGGCGTGCTGTGATTCATGGGGTCGCAGAGTCGAACACGAATGAGTGACTGAACTGAGGAAATAAGGAGAACAGAGAAATGATTTAAATATGCTTTTCCATGGGAAAGCCATCAACAAAATCTAGAATGTAGGAAACTAGAGAGCAAACAACTTAAGGTTCTTCAATAAGCAAACTGTAAGAAAAAGAAAAAAAATTAAGAGACTAGAGTATATCAACCAAATGCAACTAATAAGATAAAACATACATTAAAGAAACTAATAAGAGAATTGGGGAAATTTGAATACTGCCTGGATATTTGATGATATTAAGCAACCATCATTAATTTTGTAGTATAGAAATAGTTCCCTTTCTCTAACACATAGGGTCTAGAGGTGACCAGATTCACATTGGTTTAGATATTTACTAGGAAAAAACAGAACACACAAATAAACCCGTGTGTTATGGGCTGAAATGTGAACCACAAATTCATATGTTGAAGTCTTAACGCCCAGTATGACTGCACTGGGAGACAGGGCCTGTAAGGAGGTAATTAAACGAAGCCAGGGATTTCCCTGGTCTAGTGGTTAAGACCCTGTGCTCCCAATTCAGGGAGCCCAGGTTCAGTCCCTGGTCAGGGAGCCAAGATTCCACGCTTAACTTGGCGGTCAATAATAGCAACAATAATAAACTTAAACGAGATCATATGGGTGGGGTCCTAATCTGACTGGCACCTTAAAAGGAAGAGATGCCAGAGCTCTCTCTGTCCAAGTGCTCACACAGAGAGATTGTATGAGGACACAAGGGGAAGGCAGCCGTCTACAAGCCAGGCAGAGAGGCCTCCCCAGAAACTGAATGTTTTTGGAACTCTGATCTTGGACTTAGATTCTGCAGAACTGTGAGAAAATGAATTCCTGTTGTGTGAGTGGCCCAGCCGGCAATGTATTCTCATGGCAGCATGAAGACTGATGCCTTGTGCCGTCCTCTTTAAGAAGCTCCCATCTTCCACATTCTGTTTTTGGTGTTCATGTACCAGGCACTGTACAGGGTTTTTTTTCTTAAGTTAAATGATGCTGATCACTTAATCCAGTGAACAGACTTGAGAACTCACTGTGTGCCAGAAATCAGTCTATACTGGGGATACGGCAGAGAATGAGACCATATCCTGCCCTCAGGGAGTTTATACCCTAGTGGAGAAGAACGGAAACAGCACTGGTGAGGGAAGTCTGGGGCCCCAAGGCAAGTCATGTTCCACATGAGAGATTTAAAATTTCTTTCCCTTCTCTTAAACGAACAGATCAGTGAACATCTCCATGACCATAACCAACAGGAAGAAACCCTTTCTCTTCTCTTTTATACAGTTGCCAAATTTAACACAAATGAGATTCACAATCTGTGAAAAAGCTAACTAAAGGCTTTAAAAAAAAAAAAAACTGTCCAAGCAAAGAAAGAAAAGGAAAGAATTGCTTCAGGAGATTATACAATAAACAACTTGTCAGACCAATGTTGGGAAAGCAACCCAGCCCTTCCACATGCATGCCTAGCCAAACTGCCAAATTCTGAGAGCCACGGTCTCCTTGCTGTGGTGCAGTCTGGAAACCCTCTGGGAGGTAAGCTGGGGTAGAGTTACCCTTCTCTCAGTGGTCAGTGTCTGGCAGTGTCCATTGACCAACATCTGAAAATCCTTTTGTGTGTGTGTGTGTGTGTTTTGTCTAATTTTTCAGTTGTTTGTGATGTGTATTCATTTCCTAGGACTGCTGTAAAAATCTACAAACTGGGTGGCTGAAAACAACAGAAAACTATAGCAATGTACTCTGCCATCGTTCTGGAGGCCAGAAATATGAAACTAAGGTGTCAAAGGTCATGCCTTCTGAAGGTTCTAATGGAGACTCCTCTTCTAGCTTCTGGGGGCTGTTTTGGTGTCCCTAGAGTGTTCTGGCATCAGCTCCATCTCTGCCTCCATCCTCACACCACCTTTCCTCTGTGTGCCTGTGCTAACTCCCTTCGTTTCTCTTGCATAAAGACAGTGGTGACATGTAGGGCCCACCTACATAATCTCCTCATCTTCAAATTCTCAATTTATACATCTGAAAGTAAGGCAACATTTCTTTCTTTTTTTTTTTTTTCAAGGAAGGTAACATTTACTAGCCTAGGGATTAGGAATTGATATCTTTGGAGGGACATGATTCATCCTATTACAAGATGTAAGAGTAGATTAGGCCCCTGTTTTTCCGTTTTGTCCAGAAGCAGAAGACTGGTGAGGAAGTACAGCATGGGGTAAGAAAAAGGCGTATGGAATGAGGAAGAAAGAAATCCTAGAGATTTTGTCCTCCAAATAATCTGTTTAAACATTTTTTTACTGAATATCTAGTATGTGTTGAGGACACAGGATTGAACAAAATATCCTTGCCTTCACGGAGCTAAGAATAGAATGGAATTAAGGTCTAGGAAATGCAATGGTTGGTGAACAAGTGTCTGGAATTTATCCTAAATTAGTCTACTAAATCCTCACAAGATGAGCATTATTGCCTCTATCTTATGGATTGGAAAACTGGCTTTCAAAAGGGTCTAGTGACTTGCCCAATGTCACTGAGTCAGTGAGTTGTAGAGTTGGGAATTGAAGCCCAGTCTGGCTAACTCTAGAGTGAGGTCCTTCCAATGACCCTACAAGGCTTCCCTGTCAACTAGTTTAGACAGTAAGAATCATGTTTTTTGGACTCAAGGCTCACTTCTTTATTTATGAGGTAAAGCTTTCTGACCCAGGGGAAGGTCTAATTGGTTTCACAAAATGGGCAATAGAAGCCATAACTGGAAATATCCATTACTTGATAACTATTTCCACTATTAGTCTGAAAACGAAGGATGTTGTATCTCACCACTAGGTTATATGAGATCATGAATGAGCAAAATATGATTAGGATTGATTAGGAAGAGACACACGGAATGGGAACCCAGCCCAATAGTTAACATTCCACTACTGACATCAGGCCAGAAAACTTTTCAACTTAGGAGCAACACAGCCAATTTAAATAAGTCTCTCAAACTCTAAGGTACCTCCCTACCTGCTCTACCCCCCACCTCTACCACTGTGCTCTGCCAGATTTGTGAGGCCATTTCTAAGGAAGGAAAAGTATCCTAGCGGATAGCCTGCCTCTGTCAACAATGAACCTGCTATTCTTGCGATCCTTTCTTCTTGGGTCCTCCGTAAGATAAAAGGGAAAGTTGTTTACCATCTACTGCAGTACCTGGCATCCAATGTCGGTGACATCGATACGGGAGGATAAGAGAGCTCATTCCAGGTGAAATGGATGATACTGCTTGGCCTGTTTATCACCCAGCACGAGGGGAGGAAGGAAGAGAAACAGGGAGGATGGAGCAACGCGCCTGACAAAGGGATGGGTGAGCCGTGCCAACAGCCATCCCTTCCCAGGACACCAAAGAAGCCATTGTTACCGATTCTGCTTTTGCCTCCACAGGAGATGTGATCTCAGTTTAGAGGCTTATTTCCACTGCAGAACTATGCAGTCCATCCTGACCCAGGGGAGCCTGGAGATCAACATGCCCGGCCAGCCCCTGCTGGGACGCGGGCTCCAGTGAATCTCCATCACACATGGTGTTTCTGCACCCCTCAGGGTGGCCTCCACTGCTTCCTACAACTCTTGGGTCTCTGTGTCAAAACGGTGGAGCTTGAGATGTGGTGGACCACTTATCCTGTCCCCTGGCTCCATTTTACGTGGTCAGGGTTCCAGCGTTCAGGCTCCCTTCATCAAAATTGACGGAGAGGCAGGTGGCAGGAAGATTTTGTTGCTTTGGATTCTCTGGCAGCTGGGCAGCTGGAGAGGTACTTGAGGCTGAGTTCCCTGGAGACTGAGCTCCACACAGATCTTGGCACTGGGAAACATTTATATTCTTTGACTCGCCTGCTACTTGCTGGAGGAAATCCAGTTGCAAGTTGGGAAGGAAAGATAGCAAGCAAGATGGGGTTTGTATTACACGAGCCAGGGGCACAGAGACAAGAAGCAGAGGGCATGGGGCCACTGAGAGGAATTTTAGAGTCCTTGTCTCATGTCTTGATGCCCCAGGGGAAGTGATATACCCACTAGGAACCAGTGCTGACTAATGCCTGGAGACTGCACTTTTAAGCTGATGGAGTCTGGGATGAATAAATATAACACGTGAACACACCCCCTACCCTTCTGGCCAATGTTAATTTTCTAAAAAAAATACCTCCTGGAGAGAGAGTGCCCCCAGATATCCAGTAGCTTAAAAAGTAGCAAGATGAGTGTTAAGCTGACATCTCAGGAAGGAGGCAGCTCCATAAGTTGAGAAGATGTTTAGCGTGGGTTTCAGGCACCCCAGGCCAAATAAACAGGCCCTGAACTTCCTGGCAGCCCCAGCCAAAGTCTGCACCAATTCTTCTGTTAAACGAAACTGAAGGGTGCGATTAACAATTTCCGTGACTTGGACTTCATTGCCTTCAAAGTTACAAGAGGGTAAACAAGTAGGAAAGAAAAGGGAGATGCTGGTTCAGAGGAGGAGGAATAAGTCCAACCACAGGGAAAGCGGTCAGAAATGTGATATCCTTTTCGTGAGAGCCCAGGGAGACCCCAAATTGCCAAACCACTGCATCCGAGGAGGCACTGCTTGGGACTGGAGCTTCCAGCAGACTTGAAAGGGCTCATTTGTTTTACCAGGGGCTGAAGCTGATGGGGTCATCATCAGAGAAAGCTATGGATCTGACTGATGCTTGGGCAAGCAGTCTTTCCCTGTCATCCAGGAAGCCCTCGGTAACTTCCCACCACAATGTGCCACGCAGACCCCTGTGTGCATGTGTTTGGGGCAGGGTATAGGGGAAGGGATGGCTCCTCTGTGATTTTAAAACCAAGCTAAGAGTTTTCTTGGCTTGGTGTTTATACCACAGAGTCATCAGAGAGAGGTGAAGGCATCAAAATTTTCTCTGTACTAAAGCCTAACGCTAAAGATGAATTTCTGTTCTTCCTGTAACTCAAGCCTTCCCAGGCCTCACTCTAACAGGATTAGATTCGTGGCAATAGCCTGAACATCACAGGCTTTCTCCCCTCTCCCTTCACTTTCCACTCCTCCCCTACACCCCCTCCCCTGCCAGCTTCATGGCCCCCAGTGAAGTCTCACTGTTTCAGATCCTCCCCAGTGGGGTGTCCTGTGACCTCAGGAACAACCCTTTTATGGTCTTCTGTTCAGGGTTCCCTGGTTGGTGACCGAGAAGCCCCCTGAGGGTGGCTGAGCCTCTCCTTACCTCCTCACGGCTCTGGTGTTCTCTACAGTCGAGATTCCGCGGAGGGTCTCCAGTTCCTCGTGGCCCAAATCAGCAGGAGGCTGAGGAGCTGCTGCACTTCCTGAAGTTCTCGCTGGGTGGCGCCACCTCCCCCACCCCGTTCTGTCACTTTTGCCTCCTAGGTAGTGATGATCAAGCTGCCAGGTCACGCATCACCTTATGAGAATGTATCCTTCAGCTTTTGCCTGCAGCCCTCCCTTTTCGTGCAGTGCAGACAAGAATTCAGAAGGCTAGGCAGGCAGATCTGGAGAAGGCGATGGCACCCCACTCCAGTACTCTTGCCTGGAAAATCCCATGGACGGAGGAGCCTGGTAGGCTGCAGTCCACGGGGTTGCGAAGGGTTGGACACAACTGAGCGACTTCACTTTCACTTTTCACTTTCATGCATTGGAGAAGGAAATGGCAACCCACTCCAGTGTTCTTGCCTGGAGAATCCCAGGGACGGGGGAGCCTGGTGGGCTGCCGTCTATGGGGTCGCACAGAGTCGGACACAACTGAAGTGACTTAGCAGCAGCAGGCAGGCAGATCAGCCTTCTCAGACGTTAGTATTTATTAGAATCACCTGGAGGCTTTGTGAAGCCCGTCTGGGTATTAAGCCCAGACTTTCTGATTTTGCAAGTTTGGAGTGGGACTCCAGATTTACATTTCTAATGAATTCCCTGATGATGCTGAGGCTGCTGATCTGAAGACCACACTGTGAGAACCCCAGTTCTAGATCAGCACTGGGCTGACCCAGGGCTCCTGTCCCACCCACTGTCTTGCTGGTGGCTCCTGTCCACCAACAGGACGGATATGCCTGGACATATGTGGATCTTTGGAGAGGGTCCAATTTAGGTTCAAGCTCCAATACCATCAACGAAGAGGAGAAAATGCTGATCCTCCTATTTTTGCTTTTAAAGCAACATTACTTGCCTGGATTATGGCAATTGAGGATTTGACTTAGGAATTTCAAACTTGTGATTTACGTGCGAATGGGGCTTCCCTGGTGGCTCAGGCAAAAAAGAATTTGCCTGCATTGTAGGAGACCTGGGTTCAATCCCTGGGTTGGGAAGAGCCCGTGGAGGAGGGCATGGAAACCCATTCCAGTATTTTTGCCTGGAGAGTGCCATGGACAGAGGAGCCTGGCAGGATGCAGTCCATGGGGTCACAAAGAGTTGGACATGACAATAACTAACATTATGCGTGAATGGTTGAACAACACCATCCTGGGGGTGGGGTGGGTGGGGCTCGCTTAAATGTTGAAGATAACCATTTGTGTGGCCTTCTCCCTCACTACAGAGAGCAGTAATTTGGGGGATGGCCAGGTTTTTCTCTTGGTGAATTGATAAAGCTAGTGATGGTGGGAGGTCTGAATGATGAAATAAGAGAAGCTGTAAAGCCAGGGAGAGGAATGGGGGGAAGAGGATGAAATAGATGCCTTCACACATCCAGTCTTTGAGGAATACACTCAGAGCTATTGTTTCATTGTGGATTAAATGGGCTTAGTGCAAAAGGGCATTCCTGGGAGTCTAAACCATGTCAACTGTTTCTGTGTTATGAGAAGATGCAAACTAACTTACCTGCAAACTGGAACTCAACTTGCTGCAAATTAGAGATTTCAGCAAATGTGTTGAAGTTCTTTTGTCAGATGAACATTCTGGTGCTCTCACATATTTATCATCTGTCATGCTATGGGAGAAGCACACATTAAATCTGGCACTTGCTAGGCTGTTGAATTATTGCTGTTATGATTGGGTTTCCCACGTCTTTCCCATGGAATTACAGAGCTCATCACTATGGCATCTGCTGGGCCTGCGATGGATCAAAGCGAAAGTTAGGATGGAAAAGCGAGGCTCCTGGAGACAGCTTATCTAGCGTGAAGTCTGCTCTTCTGGTTTGTCCCAACTTTGCAGTTTGGCAGCAATGGGACAGGCACAGAGCTCTGGGAAAGGAAGTGTGTGAAAGCTGAATCTCCCCAATGTCATGAACCCCCGGGATCTCCAAGGTCATCTCATTTAATTCCTCTATACTGCAGATGAGAAACTGACATCCAGAGAGTCAATAACCACACGGCCTGAGTGTGGCCACCTGGAGCCAGTTTGGGGCTTAAGCCGTGGAGCTGCTTCAAGCTGGCCTCCTGCAGAGTGTCCAGTGGCCCACCAGGGCTTGAGGAAGCTAGCATGTGCTAGGTGAGATCAGTTTAGCAAATGCTAGCTTAATCGTTAAATGAGTATCTTTTTGGTAGAGTCTTCTTAAGCTTTAGTATAAGATATGTGAGTCTCCAAGAGAGGATATGGTAGACAGCTTCTTGTTTCCCCTCAGCATTTGGCACAAGTAACACTCTGCGGCATTCCCTTTGGGAAATACTATATCATGTACATAGTTCTTAAAGAGACCTCACTGGATCCATGCCCTTTAGAACAGTGCAGAAGGGCCTGCATCTGTGTCCTTCCACAGCACAGGCAGCTTGCCCCTCGCACGTCCTCCATTGCTCCCCTCTTCCAGCTCTGGGCATTCTTTTCTTCTGCCAGCACCGCCCCTCTCGTCTACCCCCACTAGGTTTCAGCAACACCGTCTCCTGTCACCTCAGCAAACCCAGGCCTCTCTCTGCCTTCTTGCTCCACAATGAGCTGCCTCCTGTGGCCATCTTCTAACACCTCCGTAGGCACTGCTGGTAGCTGCTCCTTCTCTTTGTATTTCTAGCCCCTCCTGGGCCCATAGACACCGTGAATAAAGGACACTGCTTCTATTAGCCAAGAAATGCATCTTGCTTGCCCCGTTTCACCACTGCTTACATTCAATAGCACGAGAATTTAGGAAAAGCACACACCAGGATGGGCACATGGTGTCTTATATTATTAATAATATTAGCTGCCCTGAATTAAGTCTTTCCTGTGTGCCAGGCACTTTGATAAGTGCTTTACATACGCGATTGCACTTGTCTTCACCATAGCCCTGTGAAACACACGTGATTATTAAACCTGCTTGACAGAGACATAAACTGAGGCTCAGTAACATTAACTGTCAGAGGTCACAGCCAGGAAAGGAAAAGTCAGGTTCCCACCTAATGACTTCATGTACGCTCTGTTGAAGCACCTCCTACTGTTCTGAGCATCCTGTCCACATGAAATGTCCAGTCACTCCTCCAACCAGTACAGATGTGTTTAAACATATCGAGGTATACTTAGGGAAGAAATTCCTATATGATCTGCCAGTAAGTTTTCTTAAGGAAATAATATAGAGCAACAATAAAGAATTAACCAGCTAAATTTTAGCTCCAGTTTAGTACGTGTTTGTAATAAGAGATACATTTAAGGTCGTTTTTAAACTTAAACATCCCAATAGAAAATTTGTTTCAAGGAATCCCTGTGTACATATTTTTTTAGATTAAGCAATTAGACTGCTTCTAGAGCAGAAACAGAGAGTAACAATGTCGTGAATTAAAATTTCTTCCCTTTTTCCAGAGCCTATGCATCCTCAGATAGTCAAAATACTAACTTATTACTTTGTTATTGTTTAGTCACTAAGTTGTGTCTGACTCTTTGCCACCCCATGGACTGTAGCCCACCAGGCTCCTCTGTCCATGGGATCTCCCAGGCAAGAATACTGGAGTGGGTTGCCATTTCCTCCTCCAGGGGATATTCCCTGACCCAGGGATTGAACCCACGTCTCCTGCATTAGGAGGAGGGTTCTTTACCACTGCATTGGCGGCAGTAATAAGTTGAAAGTCCCAATTTACTACTAATATTAGAAATAATGTAATAATAATTTATTACTGATATCAATAATTAAGCAGCAGAGGAAAGATTTATCATGACACGTGCTCAGTGGCATCAGAATTATGTACTAATCTACGCAAGAGCTGAGGTGCCCAGGAAGGTGTGCCATCACCACCTGCAGCAGAATCAACTTGCGGTGCTTTTAGGAAACAGATGCATGTTGAGGACAAAGGCAAGAACAGTGTCGGCAACAGGCAGAGGCTAAAACGGAATTTCAGCTTGCCCCTCAATACAACTGACTCAAAATAGGACCCTTGAAATTGAGAAGTCAGAGCTAGGGGGAAGCCAGCTCTGGAGGCAGGATTGCACAGCTCCTCACAGTCGCAGGGCAGGTGTTCCACAAGGGTTCAGTGCAGGAGCAGCAGCAGCTAGCCGCTGCTGTGTCTTTCTTTTGAGCAGGCAATTGCCCGACGGCTCTCAAGACGCCTGGCAAATAACTCCAGAAGCAGGTTCTGTTTCCCCAAGGATCAGCAAGAACTGCACGGAATTCCACGGTGCCCAGTGCATGGCTGTTTAACATGCACAGCTTCTTGATGGCCCTCATTTCAGGGTGAGCTTCAGAAAGAGAGGACCCTATTTCCTTCTTCTTCTCTGGGCCTGGTCATGCCCACTGTAAGCCTTAACATTTTTTTTCTGTCTTGGCTAGTTAATTCCCACATAATGAGTGGAAAAAGACCTCAAGCATGGAGACATCATGAAATTGTGCTTCTAAAGGTGAGCTAATGATGAGGTAAAAAGCTTTCCTCTGGCAGGTTAACAATAAATGGTATAAAAATAGCTACTTCTATTTTTATGTGCTCTACGTGCTAAGCACTGTGTGCCTCGCAATCATTTTTCCCTTTATTCCTCATGCCAGCCTACAATGCAGGCACTGATCAACAATGTTTAACAGATTAGGAAACTGAGGCTGAGACAGAACTTGTTCAAGGTCACACATTCAGCAAGTGGCAAAGTGTTGAAGTCCAAAGTACTAGAGCCCCCCAACCCCCAATCTTGAGAAGTGGTCTCATTATGGAGAGCCCTGGCTCACAAGGAAGTGCCTGGCCCAGCTTTGCTGAGCACTCAGAACAAGTGTATAACCTGTGCCGCAAGGTTATATCAGTGGTCTCTTTTCAAATTCCTTTGCATGTGTCAGCCCTTCTAACAGGGACCATGTCTACCTCTTTAATATCACTCACTGCCTATCCTAGGATGCAGGCACATGCCTGGTACTTAATGAATCATCGTTGATTGATGCTTTTTATTGTAAACAATGATTCTCTCCATTTGTTCAATAGACACACATTGAAGCCCACTTCTGTGCTGATGATGTTCTAGTTCCTGTGGGAAATAGCAGAATGAAAATGCTACTCAACTTGCCCTTAAAGAAACAACTTTGGAACCAAAAGAACACCAAGAGCTAAGCAATACATATGACAGGGTTGGGTTAGAAAGTGTCATCACTGTTTGAAAAGGGACTAATACACAACCTGGGTAAGCAAGGCCAACAACTCTAGTCATATCTACTATAATTTTATGCCTCATAAGTAAGTCTGCTGCTGCTAAGTCACTTCAGTCGTGTCCAACTCTGTGCAACCTCATAGATGGCAGCCCATCAGGCTCCCCTATCCCTGGGATTCTCCAGGCAAGAACACTGGAGTGGGTCGCCATTTCCTTCTCCAGTGTATGAAAGTGAAAAGTGAAAGTGAAGTCGCTCAGTCGTGTCCGACCCTTAGCAACCCCATGGACTGCAGCCCACCAGGCTCCTCCGTCCATGGGATTTTCCAGGCAAGAGTACTGGAGTGGGGTGCCATTGCCTTCTCCGCATAACTAAGCCTAGACATAGCTTTTTTTTTTTTTTTTTAAAGTCAGGGTCATATCCAGTAACAGTCTAAATTTGTACTCCAAACCCCAGTACTCCATCATGCTGCTTATTCATACTAATAGATTCTTGTTCTGTTGTGATCCTACTCATTTAAAATGGGCACCACTCTCTCCTTAAAATAGCTGTCAGGTATGTATTCAATTTACTTCTTTCCTCTGTAAGGAAAAATGGCTATGGATCTCACATGGATGCTATGGAGCAGAATGACCTTCAGAGGGTAGAGATAAACAAGAGCTGCTTTTCATCTCGCAACCATTGATTTTCTGCAAGGCAAACCACAAAGCTGCTTTGAAGTCCAGGAGAGAGCTGCAAGGGAAGAAGGAGATAAAACTGAAGGGAAGAGTGGATTTGAAATGAAGTTAATCTCTATCATCGAGGTGTAGATGACTATTGGCAAAGCTGAAACTGGCAGATTTTATCAAGAGAGAATAATTTAGATTATTCTTAAAAGAGGGTATTTTAAGTTGCTAAAACTGGGTTAGGGGAAGGGGAGTGTAGAAAACAAAGAGAAACCTGAAAAGATCTTGGATAAAACTTATTGACTTAGCAAAGATAGTTGCTTTTCACCAAACAGTAGCCAATGTGTAATGTACAATCTTATCACCATTCATAGAGCCTTCCCCTTGTGTATATTGTATAATAGGACCATATTTATGGATTGTAAGAGTAATCATTATTGTGTCAAATTTCTTATTTAAAAACAACATGGTAGATAAAAATTTGGCTTGATGGTTTTATAGAACAGTTAGGACTTTTATAAAAATTGTGAACATGTTTGAGTAACACTTTTCCTTTTATAAAATGCTTTTTCATGAGCTCCAGCATAAGCCTGGGAGACAGGCTGGATCAGCGCTCTTATTCCTGTTTCATATATGAGGAACTTGAGCCTTAGAGAGCCTCAGTGAACTGCACAGGGGCATGCTGACAGCCACGGTGGGAAGGCAGAAGATTCCAGATTTTCTTACTCTTGGTCTCCCTGTGTGTGTTGTTGCTTCAGTCATGTCCAACTCTTGAGACCCCACGGACTGTAGCCCACCAAGCTCCTCTGTCCATGGGATTCTCCCGGCAAGAATAGTGGAGTGGGTTGCCATGCCCTCCTCCAGGGGATCTTCCTGACTCAGGGGTCGAACCCGCGTCTCTTACGTCTCTTGCATTGGCAGGTGGGTTTTTCACCACTAGCGCCACCTGGGAAGCCTGTGAAGGTGAAGGTGAAGTCGCTCAGTCGTGTCCGACTCTTTGCGACCCCGTGGACTGTAGCCTACCAGGCTCCTCCGTCCATGGGATTCTCCGGGCAAGAGTACTGGAGTGGGTTGCCATTTCCTTCTCCAGGGGATCTTCCCGACCCAGGGATCAAACCCAGGTCTCCCGCATTGGAGGCAGACACTTTAACCTCTGAGCCACCAGGGAAGCCCGGGTCTCCCTGTATGCTCCCTCTAATCTATGGTTTCTTAAGGGAGAGGAAAACTCTCTTTTCTTTTCCTCTTTCCAAACTTGCACTTTCTCTCAGGGTGGTCTTCTGACAATTCTTTATGCGATAGTGTTGGGATCTTGAAACATATTAATATTTCTTATTGTTGAGGTGTCTGGAGGTTGAATTCTGATGGGAGGTTGGGAGGCCCTGCTCTGAGAACAGCCACAGGGGATGGAGGTTGAGCTTCCTAAATAGTGCTGCAGGAAGTGAGATCTACCAGAATTCTGGGGGGCTTAAGGGTACTTAGCGTTGCGAAAGGAAGGATCCTTGAGAAAGTTCAACCCCTCTCTTAACCGTAAGCACTATACAGTTGCCAGCCAATCTGAAACCCCAGCCCAGAATTCTTCCTCATTCCAGCCTTCCAAGATCTAGGTAAACAAAAATATAAATGCCATGTCAGGGGCAAGGTGTCATTGAGGAGTTAAGATATCACCTACCCTTGAGATATTGATAGCTGAATCACACATGTGCTCTCACAGGGCAACAAAAACATGACTGGGGCCAAGGCGTGTCAGCTGTAGTGTCTGTGTTGGGAATGACAGATTTTAGAGCTGCCAGTGGGATCCTTTGGTAATTTTTATACAACTAATTTGTATCAGATATTTTACAGCATTTTGTTCAGATCCTAGAAATCATCTTTTTGTTCTAGCTGGTAAGTAATAATGCTCTAATAAAATTTGAATCAGTCTTTACAATAAATGCAAATGCCTAGCACCTTTTTAAAAGGCTCAGTTAATAATGTCCTAGGCAGGACAAGGTAATTCAAAGGGCTAAATAATTGCAATAATTTCCTCATTAATTTATGTTTTTTTATTTAATTGAATTAATTTAGCTGATAGTAATGAACTTCAATATGAATTTTTATATTACTTCACTTAATCAAAAGGGGCAGTTTTAAATTCATTTCAGGATGTTAATAATAACTAAAGAATTAATTATTTATAAGGCACTTAATAAAGTCAGCTTCAGCTTGAGCTATTGTCATCTTATGGGATAGTTTCTGTATACATATGTAACGTCTTGCTTTATGTTAAGTTATAAAAGTCACCACTGCAATTTTAAAATAGTTGTGATATTGTTGCATAAGATTCATGTTAAAATTACATTTCCAGAACTTACAGTGAAATGAGTTGGTTAAGATGTAAATTATTTATTAAAATCATCTCCTTTATTTCATTCACTTATACATATGCACTTAAAAAATATGTGATTTAGAAGTAAACATATTTTGGAATATGTACTTAAATGCCTAATCGGCACATTTCATGCTCAATAGATTTCATAAAGTATTAGTTAATCAGCAGCCCGATAAATAAATACTATAGGTATATTTATTTCTGAACTAGTTCTTCTGAATTAGGTCTTTTCCGTTACCTGGGATGCTGTTAGACTTAATCCCTGTAGGATCCATATTAGTTAATTTAATGTAAGAAGTGGGAGGGCTAGTTTTAAAAATTATCTTGGTACCAGGAAAACACTCACCTCAGGCATCATTTTAGGCACCAAATAGTTGTATAAATCAAGACTACCTGGTATCAACATTAGGGCATGCTGATATGAAAAAAATTCTTGTTACAAACTAAATATAGATAAACCACAATTTAGGGTGACTATCCAGTCATTGCTGTAGTAGCCCCAAAGTAGGGGTAAAACACTTTTTAACACTGATCAGCCTCCACCAGATTAATTTGAGAAAGTACAGAACTCAAACTAACCTCCTAGCTCTGAATCAATCTTTTTTTTTTTTTCTACACAGAGATAAATAGATAAATCACTGGAAGTTGATTCTTCCTGTTTCTACTAGTTTCTCATGGTGGGGCCTTCGCGCCAAGCCATATCTCAGGAAGGCCTCTGCAGAGCACGTGAAGAACAGGTGTGACAACACTTCTGGGACAAGAACCTCCTTTATAAACAGGAATCAGGCTCAGAATAAGGAGTTAATACGATCACACTGAGTTTTGGTCACTGCCTCCTGCACAATGTTACAAACCTCCATCCATAGTTCCTCATATACTCGGTCTGCCAGATCTAATCCCTTAAATCTAATTGTCACCTCCACTGTATAATAATACGGGACTTGATTTTGGTCATACCTAAATGGTCTAGTGGTTTTCCCTACTTCCTTCAATTTAAGCCTGATTTTGCAATAAGGAGGTTCATGATCTATGCCACAGGCAGCTCCATGCAAATAGAAGGGGGAAAAGTGGAAGCAGTGACAGATTGCATTTTCTTGGGCTCCAAAATCACTGCGGATGGTGACTGTAGCCATGAAATTAAAAGATGCTTGCTCCTTGAAAGAAAAGCTATGACAAACCTAGACAGCATATTAAAAACGAGAGACATCACTTTGTCAGCAAAGGTCCATCTAGTCAAAAGTTACGGGTTTTCCAGTAGTCATCTACAGATGTGAGAGTTGGACCATAAAGAAAGCTGAGAGCAGAATTGATGCTTTTGAATTGTGGTGCTGGAGGACCCTTGAGTCCCCTGGACTGCAAGGAGATTAACTCAGTGACTCCTAAAGGAAATCAACCCTGAATATTCATTGGAAGGACTGAGGCTCAAGCTGAAGCTCTAAAACTTTGGCCATCTGATGCAAAGAGCCTACTCATCAGAACACACCCTGATGCTGGGAAAGATTGATGGTAGGAGAAGGGGGCGACAGAGGATGGGATGGTTAGATAGCATCACTGACTCAATGGACATGAATTTGTCCAAATCCCAGCAGATTGTGGAGGACAGAGGAACCTGGCGTGCTGCAGTCCATGGGGTCACAAAGAGTCAGACATGACTTAGAGACTGAAGAAAAACAAATGTTCGTACTGACCACTGCATTAGATGTTTTATCCTGTAATCTTGTATTGCCATACATAATTAATGATGGTGTGTGAGCACAGAGATTGCTTTTAATCCTTATTATATATTGAAATAAAATATTCTCTTATTGGATGTACATTAGTATGCAAATTACTCTTTGTGTCATTTGGGCTCAATCCAGTGATCATATTCCTTCCATGTCTTTCAGGTTGTTAATAACCTGATGTGAAATTTATGGAAATGAATGCATGGTACATGAGATTATTAATGATCTTAAAGATAATTTTAGAAAAGACACAATATCTGACAAGTAATAAATTATCAAGATTGTTTACCTCAGACATAAAATTAATTTTTTTAAGATAGCAAACTATCTGACCTATGACTGCACTGACTATATGACTTAACTGATCTCTGACCTAACTAAAGTGTATTTCTTCTCTTTTATGATTAATAGGCCTAGAAACTAGCTAACTAACCTCTTTCCTTGTAGTCTCTCTCTTTGGCTTTCCACATGTGACTGGGAGGCTGATACAAGGACTTCTCCAGTTCTTCAAGCCTGGTGCCTAGCAAAGATATAGAAGGCAAAGGTTAAAGGCCAACTTTGACCTGGTATATCAAGGACTTGACTCTTTATAGAAACGCTGTAGAAGTGTTTTCTGGGTAATACTCTCTCGGAGTTGAAGAGGTAACTTAATATATAGCAGGAGTTCCTAAGAACAGTGGTTCTTCCCTCAGTTTGGGGGAATGCAGGTACTTGTGTTTCTTTTCTTGGAAATCTTTACTATTTTGTGAGTGAATATGGAAGGGGCAGTGAGAGGCATCTGCTAGGAGTTAACACTAAGTGACACTTCCACATTATACAGTTAACAGTGAGCTTAGTCAACAATTTTTGTGCTTTATTTTCATATCCTATGCATAATATGACATAGGCCTGACCTAAATTTGTCCTGTAATAAGTGTGTAATGGGTCAAAATTGGTGTTTTTTACCTTCTCCCTTGGTATATTGTAGACAGAGAAATGTGTTAAGAATCAGGAAAGCAGAACTGTAATTCTGGATCTTTTACTAGCTATGTGATTTGTACAAAATCATTTCACTGTTATTGTTTGGGTGCTTGGATTGGATGATCTTTAAATTTATCTTCATGATTTATAATCTACAGATAATATACTGAGCATAGGATGGTTAAAATCAGTACCTTTCTGGTAAATATTATTAACTGGCTTTCAAAAAAATAAAACTGAGTGAAAAGAAAGCCATGTTTCATGATGTCTGTCTATTTCTAAATACTTCTGCCACGGCCAGTTTGAAGCTACCAAGGTCACTGTATGTGGAACTGGGAAGAAATGGGCACATTTAGCAGTTCCAAGCCCCTAGGAACAGTTCTAACAAACTCTAAACCTGAAAACAGTAAATTATTCTACCATAAAAGACTGAAGAGTATGCAAATAGAGTTGAGACGAATTAATAATGGTAAAAAAAAAAAAACTTTCCAGCATTAATGAGAAAATTAATGCATGGACTGTCTCAATTTTTAATACTTAAATGTCACGCTGTTACAGCTTTTTATTTATTTTTTAAATTTAAATTTATTTAAATTGGAGGCTAATTACTTTACAATATTGTATTGGTTCTGCCACACATCAACATGAATCCACCACAGGCGTACACGTGTTTCCCATCCTGAACCCCCCTCCCTCCTCCCTCCCCATACCATGCCTCCGGGTCATCCCAGTGCACCAGCCCCAAGCATCTTGTATCCTGTATCGAACCTGGACTGGCGATTCATTTCTTATATGATATTATATGTTTCCATGACATTCCCCCAAATCATCCCACCCTCTCCCTCTTCCACAGAGTCCAAAAGACTGTTCTATACATTTGTGTCTCTTTTGCTGTCTTGCATACAGGGTTATCATTACCATCTTTCTAAATTTCATATATATGCGTTAGTATATTGTATTGGTGATTTTCCTTCTGGCTTATAGGCTCCAGTTTCATCCACCTCATTAGAACTCATTCAAATGTATTTTTTTTAATGGCTAAGTAATACTCCATTGTGTATATGTACCACAGCTTTCTTATCCATTCATCTGCCAATGGACATCTAGGTTGCTTCCATCTCCTGGCTATTATAAACAGTGCTGCGATGAACATTGGGGTACACGTGTCTCTTTCGATTCTGGTTTCCTCGATGTGTATGCCCAGCAGTGAGATTGCCGGGTTGTATGGCAGTTCTATTTCCAGTTTTTTAAGGAATCTCCACACTGTTCTCCATAGTGGCTGTACTAGTTTGCATTCCCACCAACAGTGTAAGAGGCTTCCCTTTTCTCCACACCCTCTCCAGCATTTATTGCTTGTAGACTTTTGGATCACAGCCATTCTGACTGGCGTGAAATGGTACCTCATTGTGGTTTTGATTTGCATTTCTCTGATAATGAGTGATGCTGAGCATCTTTTCATGTGTTTGTTAGCCATCTGTATGTCTTCTTTAGAGAAATGTCTGTTTAGTTCTTTGGCCCATTTTTTGATTGGGTCATTTATTTTTCTGGAATTGAGCTGCAGGAGTTGTTTGTATATTTTTGAGATTAGTTCTTTGTCAGTTGCTATTATTATAACAGCTTTTTAAAAGATTGGTGGGCCATGTGATGTTTTTCAGAAAAGTCACAGCTACCTATTATGATAATAATAGTTTCAAAAGTTGACTCTTGCAGTGTGGCAACAAGCAGTATTTAGAATCTGATCTAAAGCTTTAAATGCATTTGCTATAGCTCCAAGATTAGTCTTAAGCCAAGACAGGACAGTGTTTACATCTCCATCACCCTGAAGATTAGTACATGATATCAAGGAATGCCGGCAATACTGTACCTGGGCACCTGGGCACTGCTTATAGGCCACCGTGAGCATTAGAACAGAGCGGTATTGAAATGCTGCAAACAATGAAAACTAAAAATGAGTCCTCTCAAAGGGTGGAGAAAAGATATCAAAGATCATCACTCCAAGAGGAGGCATGAGGCCTGGAAGTCACTAGTACCAGCTACAAATATAACAGTCTATCTATAGAATATGGACTTTGCCAAGAGCCAGTTTTAGTCTTCATGTGACAAGCACCTATCATAAGATATTAACAAGAAAATTACTCAGAGAAGATAAAAATACATGTTTTAACTTAAAAAAAACACCAGCTAACTTTTAAAATAGCTTATTTCTATTAGAACTAGTACACATTGAACACTCGAAAAATCTATCATAATATCATTTTGCTTCCACTCTGTGGCTTAATGAATGATCAAGAAAAATGCATTATTTGGTTAAAAATAGGCATATGGAGAGCCAGCAAGTATACCAGTGAGAGGACTATTGACTTTGACAGAGTGAAACACCCAGAACCCATGGCAGTCAAGGCAGCAACTTCCCTCCTTGTAGTGGATTTCACCAGATAAGACTATTGCCGGAGGTTTTGCTATTAATTTCTAAGGAAGTATTTTTTTTAGTAACTATTTGGAGGAAGAAACAAAGGAGTCAAACAAATATCTGGTACTATGTTTTCCAGAAGTGAAAAGTGAAAGTGAAGTCGCTCAGTCATGTCCGACTCTTTGTGACCCCATGGACTATAGTTTCCCAGGCTCCTCCGTCCGTGGGATTTTCCAGGCAAGAGTACTGGAGTGGGATGCCATTGCCTTCTCCAGAGGATCTTCCCGACCCAGGGATCGAACCTGGGTCTCCCGCTTTGTAGGCAGAGTCTTTACCATCTGAGCCACTAGGGAAGTCCAGAAGATTGATATAATTCATTGCTCTGTTTTTTAAAAAATGTATTATTTTTTGGCTGTGCTGGGTCTCTGTCGCGGAGCCAGAGCACTGTCTAGTTGTGGAATGCAGGCTTCTCACTGTGGTGGCTTCTCTTGTTGCAGAGAACGGGTTCTAGGGCGCGAGGGCTTCAGGAGTTGCGGCTCCCGAGCTCTAGAGGACAGGATCAGTAGCTGCGGAGCACACACTTCCCTGCAGCATCTAGGATCTTCCCAGATCAGGGATCAGACCTGTATCTCTTGCATTGGCAGGCAGATTCTTTACCACTGAGCCACCAGCCTCCTTTTTAAATAGTCAGATAAACACATGCCCTAAAGCCTGTCCTAGTATGGGGACTTAATTTAGCCTTTCCATTGAATGTCTTCATCTGTGTATAACAGATGTCTTCCCTCAAAATATCAGGCCATGGCCATCTTCCCTATAGTTTCCCTGATTTGGCTCAAAGCCATCTCTAATCATTTCATGGAGCAAAGAGTTCTCTGAAACTGTCACTTTGTAAAGGAGTCTTAGTACCCACTCCTTACCAGAAGACCCAAGGCCTCTATCCCTATGACCTTCAGCTCCTAGGGCCTATATTGATATCTGATATCCCAGCTCCTCTTCATAGCTGACATCAGAAATTTGTTTAATTCTTTCAGTCTTGGTTAAGTATGAGATATTTTTATTAATATTTCTAAATTTACCATTTCTATGTTTTGGAAAGTGGATGCAACCAGCTTAGTTTACGCTGTTGTATAGAATTTTAGAATTGGGTGAAATATTAGAGGTCTTATCTTTACTCCATGAATTGAAATTTCAATTTATTTATATATCATCAGGTACCAGATGAGTTTGGCACTTGAAAAAAATTACTCGGATTTCTTATATTCATATCAAATCTCTAAGCTTGAGATTCAATTCTACATATAGCAAGTATCGCCAGTGTACTGGGCTGCTGAAGATAACAAAAGGTATAAATTATAGACTCTGACTTTAAAGGGAGCTCATATTTTAAAAATAAGGGTTCCAAATGTGGACAGATAATTGTAAAATGATGCAATAAGTCTATTACTAGAAGCATGAATGGAATGCTTTGATAGACTTGAGGCTCACTGCAGCACACAGAAGTCAGAGAAAACTGGAGACTATGCTACTGGTGCTAGATTATGAAGACTCTGTAAATGTGTGTGTGCGTGCGTGTGTGTGTGCATGTGTGTGCGTGTGTATAGAGCTGGCGGTGGTGATAAGGACATTCCAGGCAGAGGGAAGAGACTGCTGATGCCAAAATAAACAGTGCTGATAGTGACTGTGTAGGAGTCAAAAATATATCAAAAAGGATCTCTACAAGTCATGGGCTATATAGGGTTTAATTCAACAAACAGTTGTAAGGTCAACTTTGGGGAAACCATCTGCCATCGAAAAACATACCTTGCATGTAGATGTGGCAGGGATTGTATGCTTCTTTATTTTACTGTTGAGAATATTAAATATTATTCATAATTTGAATGTTTTAAAAAACCTTCCAAGTTTTTCAAAATAAGCCTAAATGTATCATTTTAAGAAAGAACAAATGCAAAGTTGTAATGGGGGCTGGCCACTATTATGTTTTCACATAGCCACCCTCACAACTCAGGTCTTCACCCTCTCACACTACCTACCACCCTATTCAGTTCACATCTCTGCTCCTCCTTTCTCTGCCTTTTCAGGAAGGCAAAGTTAAGACTCAGAAGCACTTCTCCCAAATAATCATCAGTGCTACACTGATTATGCAGTCAAATAAGTCATCAAAGACTGAAGGAATCGATAGGATGACTTATTTTCCTAATCAGGGTAGATGATGGTAAATGCTGTTAGAGGAATCATGGTAAAATTTTCTTTTCTCATTAATTCTCATATTTTTCTTTGTATATATTCTATGGAGATCACAGAATGATACAACCTTTGATTATGTCAGTGTCTTGCAAGGAGAAGTATTTTATTTGGTGAATGACTGAATATAAGTTAATTGAGCAAAAAAACCCAACACAGCTGCTGGGACAACTTGACATCTACATGCAAGAATGAAGTTGGCTACTTATCTCACTCCTCACATAAAAATCAAATTAAAGATCTTGGGAGGGGGTCAATGGGGAATGCCTGCTCATAGGTAGAGGATTTCTTCTTTGGGTTTTGAAAATGTTCTGAAATTAACAGTGATTATTGCACAGGCTTGTGAATCTACTAAAATACATGGATTATCATTCTAAAAGGGTCAATTTTAAGATATATAAATTATATCTGAATAAAAAATACAGATGACAAAAAAACCCCAAAACAAACTGCAGTGATAAAACCATAGTCTGGAAAGTTGGACTGAGGTTCTTACTGAAATATTCTACTTACGTAGTCCTAATACTGAAAAGAGAATACAAGTTAAAGATGAAAGAACATGTTTTAGTTAAAAAAAATTGAAAATAGTCAAAAAGATATACTGTATTTTAATAATTTTAATATGCATATTTTTCACATTTCTGAAATGGAAATGAGTCCTATAATTGATAGGGTGTCACAGTTTACTTGGCTGCATTTTTCTTTCTTCATGGTGCGTAAAACTGTGATATAGCTTAGATTCAATGAAATGTTTGATTTTTAGAATCATGTGGCAGAGGCTGCCAGCTGTCCTTCAATGTGTTCTCCTCTTCCTAAACAGTAATAAAAATTTGAACTGGGTAAATGACTGCCCAGTCAAAACTATATTTCAAGTTTTCTTGATAGCTAATTGTGGCCACATGCCTAAGTTCTGGCTAATAGTATGTATGCAGAAGTAACATGTGCAACTTCTGGTTTGTGCCCTTAAAGAGAAGGAACATGCCCTCCCTTCTCTTCTTCCTCCCTATTTTTACCTTTTCTTCTTTTTCCTTCTCCCTCCTCTGAGATTCCCTTCCTTCCAAACTGCAGATGTGATAGTGGGAGTTGAATAGCCATCCTGATCTATGAGATAGAACCCCAGTGTTGAGGGTGGTAGATCAATGAAAAAAGACACCTGAGTTCTTAATAACTATGAATCCAATACTTAGTCCTACATTGACTCTGTAGGGTGTTACACGAGAGAAAAATAAAGTTCTATTTTGTCTAAGTCACTCTTATTTTTAGTGTCTTAGCTACAGAAGCTGAACAATATATAATATGAGTAGTTTCTGACTGTCATTTTTTTAGAACTGTTATTACTTTCTCCGATGGGCTAAATAATGCTCCCTCTAAACACACACGTCTGGGCCAAAAGTGAGTTACCAAATGTAACATGTACTTAAAAGGAATGTATGGTGAATAGCTTTTCACTTTTCTTTATCATGGAAGAATGATTTCAGCCCACATTCAGTCTATATTTCTAAAGAATACCTCTGTTAGGACTGTCTGTTCAGTGCTGTGGGGAGACAGCCTTTTCAGTGCAACAAGATTTCTTGATAATGCTAAGCCTGCCTCGTCAGTTGAATTCTTCTGGCTTTGTGTTGATGGGGTAAAAATACATGATCGGATTTCACCATTAAGAAAATTCTTTCAGCAATACATGTACAGTCAAGTCTGATTCCTGGATAGCTGAACATTTGGGTCATGCGTTTTAAAAAATAAATGTCTCATGACAAAACTTTATGAAGATGTAACAATCTGGAAGTCTAGCTCTGTCAGAGAGGCAAGGGTGTAGACAGTTGTGCTGTGGGGGGTGAGGCTACTCTGTCCTTTTAACAGCCATGCTCTTGTTCTTCATATCTGAGGAGAAGGAACGGTGAGGAGGCCTGTGGGCTTGATTTTATTAATGCCACCATCTAGAATACAGATTCTTGGATATTTCATCTTCACAAGATGAGCTGCAAACTGAAAAAAAAAAAAAGGACAAATTTATAAAGGATACACAAAATTGATATCTGTCTAATCCCATTTTTTTCTCAAGCTGCCCCACTCCATTACTCTTGCCTGGAAAATGCCATGGGCGGAGGAGCCTGGTAGGCTGCAGTTCATGGGGTTGCAAAGAGTCGGACACGACTGAGCAACTTTACTTTCACTTTTCACTTTCATGCATTGGAGAAGGAAATGGCACCCCACTCCAGTGTTCTTGCCTGGAGAATCCCGGGGACGGGGGAGCCTGGTGGGCTGCCGTCTATGGGGTCGCACAGAGTCAGACACAACTGAAGTGACTTAGCAGCAGCAGCAGCAACAGACAAAACAATGGTGATATCACTGCTGTCACTGTTCTATCAACGAATCATTAGTTTAGTTTTTAATATAAAT
The DNA here is from genome assembly GCF_042477335.2 of Ovis canadensis. Classification (NCBI taxonomy): domain Eukaryota; kingdom Metazoa; phylum Chordata; class Mammalia; order Artiodactyla; family Bovidae; genus Ovis; species Ovis canadensis. Next base: position 35,150,250 of record NC_091250.1, on the reverse strand, counting down.
TAAATCCCTCTTTCAAATGTATTCATGCTATGGTATAAATGTGTCTCTTTAGTTTTCTTTTAAACTTGTTTGAATAGGCAGTAAATATACATGGTAAACAGTTCTAACAATATAAAAGGGTAAGCAGTGAGACCTAAACTCCTCTTACATTTCTTCTTAGTCCCCAACCCCAGAAATCATCAACATTCCTATTTTTCCTATATCCTTCCAGTGATTGCCAAAACATTCTCAAATCTATATTTTGAACAATTTTTATAGTATTTTCAACATATTAGTTATTGCAATTATGTGCACAATATCCCAGAGAGGGCCAATGTTGTTTAGTTGCTAAGTCATGTCTGACTCTTCTGTGACGCTATGGACTGTAACCCTCCAGGCTCCTGTCCATGGGATTTCCCAGGCAAGAATACTGGAGCACATTGCAATTCCTTTCTCCAGGGGATCTTCCTGGATGAGGGATAGAACCCATGTCTCCTTCACTGGCAGGTGGATTCTTTACTGCTGAGCTACCAGGGAAGAGAAGGTCCATAAACTGGTTCTAACATGTTTTTGGAGCAACTGCAATGAACAGTTTGAGACTATAAACTTGGAATAAATAGGAAGGACTGATCTACGAAGTCTTCTAGATGCCTATCAAAGCAGGGCTTTGAAAAATTATCAAGACATACACACATCTCACTGGCTTGCCCATGTCTATGTATCCAGGATCATTGATTATCTTTCTCTAGTCCTTGTACTTGAGTTGTGGACTGCAATCAGTCCCCTGATAGGGATCACTTTAGGACTCAGAGTCTTTTTTTTGTTGTACACTGTTGGAAACAGGCTCCAGCTCCCACCAACTCCTGGGTTTTAGTTTCTCCTCAAAACAATCCCCCTCCACCTGCCTAATTTCTACTTATTTCCCTACTCAGGCAATTTCCTGTCTAGGAGCCAAGTTTGCATTAGGAGATCCTCTTCTCAGCCCCCAGGTTTTTTGTGCAAATCTTTATCTTTGGCTTCCATCAATGTAAATTGCCTGTTTAAGAGTCTGCTTCTCTAGCAAACTGTAAACTCCTCTAGGACAGTGACAGTATTGCTTATGTTTATTTTTTGGCCACACTGTATGGCATGTAGTTCCTTGACTAGAGATTGAACCTGTGCCCCTTCCCGTGGAAGCGCAGAGTCTTAACCATTGGACCGCCTGGGAAGTTCCCCGTATCTTTTTATCTCTAATGCCCTGGATATGGCAGGGACTCAATATATGCCTATTGATCTGAACTAAACTATGATACAGGACTAATAACTGAGGGCAAAAGAGTGAAGTAGAGAAGGTTTTCTTGGGCTCTCTGGCATTCCCTCTCTATATGTGGTGTCCTGTTCCTCCTCCTCGGGTGTTTGTGTCCTCACGTTCTTCTCAATTACTTTATCATAAGCTGATCTCAGACCCTTCAAGAAGAATGACTAATACTTGCTCACAATGCTATTGTCTCTTGGGAGTATTTGAAGCTCATCTGAAGCTTAATATTGGTGGACTCTCAAGCCAGCAGTCTTGACTTTATGGCTCAAGAGAATCAGCTGAGTGGTTTGGTCAGGGTAACTTCGAGGCCTCACTCAGAGATTCTGCTAATAAGCAATAGATCTGGGCTCAGAAATGTGTTTTTTTTGTTGTTGTTATTGTTTTGTTTTTAAACAAACACCATTAGATGATTCTAAAGCAGGTCTGTGGACAATATTTTCAAAAATACTATCTTAAGCCCAAAGGATAAAGGTATTGGTAAGCAGGTAAAACAGATGTTGCTGGATTTGGATCTTAGCAATTTTCAGAACAACTCACAGAAATGGACCTCAGTATTGCTGACCCCACTTATCTTCTTCATTTCTATAGAGCCTTAAGAGATTCAAAGGCCATGTACCTTTCAAACCCTACGCTCTTCCAGAGCCACTGAGGGTCTCCTTAATAGTAGTTAATGTTGAAGAGAAAAAGTGCTCCTTGATCCAAAAGGTATCACGTGAGCTAGAGAGCAAAGGGATCTGATCTTCATCCTGTTCTTCCTGCTTATTTATCCTTGAACCCCATCCTTCAGAACAGAGGCACCAGACTCATCTGCCCTGAGTCACTGCAGGCAGCAAGCCCCTGGTACTATATGATTACTGAAACACCTTGGCTTCATTCTTCCACATGCAGTGATACAATTACCATTTAGGTCGAAATTCTAAAATAAACATACCATTACTCAAAAGGTCTTGTGGATAAGCAGTCTGAGCGTTCAGTACTTTCAAAACACTGTAGAACTCAGAAAATGAGTCAGACAGGACTTACTGTACATTTAACTAATCTCTCTGAAACTCTGCTGTAGAGCTGGAAAGCTCCCACTGTTATTTTAAGAGGAAGGACATAACAAGTAGGTTACTATTGAGCTGGAAAATGGTAAAGGCGAAGCAAGCAGAACTGAGCATTTTATAACAATCAGACTGCTGCAATGTGGGAGGTCTAAGAAGAAAAGCAGAAATGGAGCAACAAGGAGATGGCACATGTTTAGGTGCCTTGAAAAGAGGCAAGCCTGTGCTTAAGAAAGAGAGCAAGTGTTGAGTTTTCGGGTTAAGATTATGAGTTCTGCTCCCGCAATCCTCTGCTTGTTGTTCCAATGATCCACGCAACATACTTGGCCCTAACAGTGAAGCCATGACAGCATCTTTCCACTTCTGTGACAGAAACAGCTCTTCTCCATCTATTCCTTCCTTCCTTCATTTATGTATCAATCAAACATTTCATTGAACACCCACGAAGTACCAGGCACTGTTGCAGTTCTTGCAGCGCTTATAGTGGAGGAGACAGTAACAATATTCAGCAGTATTGTTATTATACAAGCGGAAGTTCAAGGTACTTCTGTATTTAACAGAAGTTTGGAGGGGGACCTGTTGCCCTCTCCCCACTACTCTTTCATTAGTGATACCTGGAGGGAATGAGAACCCAGGTGTGATGGCCACAGGCATTGTACTGATCTTTGAGGCTATAGCTGGGCAGGTTAGGGAGGAAAGAAAGGGCTATGAATTCATGTGTGAAAACAGTCACTTATGGAGAAGACACATGGTGGAACAGAGGAGAACCAGGCGTACAGAGTTCAGGTTTCATCCATCTTCTGCTCTCTGTCCAGCTCTGGCATTGGTGTGAAGGGCCTGGTGTAGACTGCAGGCCTACAGTCTACAACTCTGGGAGAGGCCTGACTTCAAGCAGAAATCACAAACCTAGACTTACCAAACAATATCCTTGGTGGAAGTGGCAATATATCACATTGGACCAGTGCTATGAAGCCATCAAAATCATCTAGCTACTTTTAGTAAACAGTGATACCCAGGCCCACTCTACATCAGTAAGAAGTAGAGTTTCTCGGGATGAATCTCCAGTATCATTTTTGTTTTATTCACCTAGAATCCAGTGTGATTTTATTGTGTAACCAGATTGATGACAGCTTTGTTAGATAATGAGATTCATTTGCTGTTCATGTTTGTTTGGGACCTCAAACTCTAATTCTTGTAAGTATAGCCCAGTGTGGAGAGCAAGTCATTTTGCACTAAAAGAGGCTGCCATGTTGTGGGGCTGGAATTTGTAAGACCAAGTCTTGTGTGGAGACAATGGGGTTCCTCAAACTGCACAATGAGTGCAGATCTTGGAAAAGACCCTGAGGCTGGGAAAGACTGAGGGCAGGAGAACAAGGTAACAGAGGATGAGATAGTTGGATGGCATCACTGACTCAAGGGATGTGAGTTTGAGCAAACGCCAGGAGATAGTGAAGGACAGGGAAGCCTGGCGTGCTGCAGTCCATGAAGTCACAGAGACGGACATGACTTAGCGACTAGCAACTAAACAACAACAATAAGAAGACAACATCATATGTGGAGATGGCAGAATGTAGTATTTTCTGGAGTAGAATTTTGGGAATTATGACAATAGTGGCAGTTGCATGTCTTGTGGGATGTGGAGAGGGCAAAGCTCTTGCATTTTTATCATTCTTCTGGCTAGTGGGATCTGGCAGTGGTATTCGTTTCTAGGGTAGGCACACTTCAAATCAGCCCTGTCTGAAAATGGCAGGCTCTTGTGCATGCCACTCATCTCTCTTTATCTTGCATCTTAGCTTGCAATAAGAGGCTGGCATGTTTGTCCAAGGAAATCAAGTTCTACTGTAGGAGGAGAGTGAGTGGAGAAGAGGGATTTTTGATCTGCCACAGAGTAGTGCAGGTTAACCAAGGCCAAGAAATCACAGCTGAGGACAGGTAAAAGGTGTGAGGGGACTAGAGCAGGATCACGTTGTTTCTCACTGAGTATCCTAGGAAACTCTGTAGTAGAATGTACAGTAGCACAGGAATTTAAGAAAACTGGGCTTCTATGAGATTCCGCAAGGAGCGCACTGCAGATAATTAAGTTCCTTGATGTGAAAGTCTGGCCTTGTGAGCTTTAAGTTCATAGTGGGGACTTGATAATGGTCATGAATTGACCAACTTCCTGATGAAAGTCAAACTGAGAAATCTAATATGAACAAAATACAGGTGATTTCTCCATCTAAAGAATAGGGTTGCCTTGGGTCAAATATAACTCAAGTACTGTCTTGTCCTGACCCTTGAGATTTCTGGGGTCACTAATAAATGTTCTGATCATTTTAATTATTTAACTCAGTGATCCCAATTAGAAACATAAGAGTTGTGACAAGCATTAGTAGGAAAGAGGTAGAAATACTGTATGATTTCACTTACACGTGGAATTAAAAACAGTCAGGCTCATGGAAGCACAGGTAGAATGGTGGTTGCCAGGAGTGAGGGGATCAATGGGAGGAGATGGGCAGATGTAGGTCAAAGGGTACAAAGTTTCACTTGTGCAAGATGAATAAATTCTGGAGATCTAATGTACATCATAGTGACTACAGTTACTATATACAGCAAGTATAACAGTATTGCATGGTATACTTGAAATTTGCTAAGAAAGAAAATGGTAACTACGTGAAGTGATGGATATGTGAATTAGCTTGAATTTGGTGATCATTTAATAATGTATATATATCAAAACATCAAGTTGTACATGTTTAATATATACAAGTGTTCTGTGTCAATTATACCTTATTAACACTGAAACAAAAAAGAGGGCTATATAAGATGTGAAACCAGTTTTTACAGTATTAACATCTAATAACAATTAGGCAGTGGCTACTTTACTTTCTTATTTCACTCACAGAAGCAAAATCAGCAGGAGGGCAAAACCAAGAAGGTGAACACAAGGTCAATAATCATCTTACACCCTTATCAAAGGTACCTGTGACAAGTAAGGAGCAGGACAGGTAATTCCAGGGTATTAGTCTAGCATGTTATACTGAAATATGGTTAATTATGCTTTAATAAAAAAATGAGAATTTATAAAAACAGATATTATATGGTCTAAGCTTTCTGGTCCATGTTTTTTTTTAGAGATAACTATTCTAATGGTGTTTGGGATATTCAGAATCCATGCTATGGTATACATTAGTCTTCTATTCTTGGAACTAATCTTTGGGGATTAAGAAATGTGATAGTATAAAAATTTCATATTAAAAAACACTTTTAATTGCTTTGTTTTATGTAAGAAGACATAGAAATAATTGCAGTGCACTAACTCAATGTGTTTTCTCATTTTACTTTTCTGTTGCCAATGTTTTCTGTCTCCATTTCATCTCTTCCCATTCTCTTTCTCTTTACCTTTTCATTAAGAAAAATATCTAAAAATATGAAAATAGACATACATGAGTATAATCAGCCTATAGGTATCCAACACCCAGCTTGAACAATTATAACTCATAGACAATTTATTTCATTTATTCCTCCTACTCAAGCCTCTCAACCACAATTATCATCTTGATATAAATCCCATATATCATTTAGCACATAAATATGTATCTCTGAAATAAAATGACTTAAAAAATATAACCATAGAATGACTATCACATTCAATATATTAACAATAATCCCTAATATAATTAAATATTCAGTAAGTGTTCAAATTTCTAACTACTTCATATATGTTACCTACTCATCCATCTTTCCCAATATACTGTATGCTCCATAAAAGTAAGGACTTTGTCCAGAACAGAGTCTAGTCCATAGCATTTTCTCTAATATCTGCTGAATAACAGATCCATTTATTCAACAAATATTTTCCGAACACCTACTATGTGTCAGGTATTATGCTAGGTACTGGTTAAGCTGCCTTACTGCCAATGGAAGAGGTAGAAAGGACTTTTGGGCAAACAGCAAGGAAACTGGTTCTGGTAAGAGTTAAATGCTATTTTCTTTTATCCTTTACTAATAGGGCATTCTTTCAAATTTTGCATAAGTTGAAAGAGGTAAGGTGATTTTTTAAAATGTCTTTAAAAGTTATCAATATAAAAAACATTTATACAAAAAAGTAATTATGATGAAGCTTATATAGAAATAATAAACTTTGTGATAATTTTTATGTAGAATCCAAAGAGTTGTCAGATGAGAGACAAAGTCCTCTGTCATTTCCACAGTTAAGGAACCAAAGCAGATGAATGAATATGAAGACAATACAGTGAAAGTTTCATTTCTACTCTTGGCCTCCATTCTTAGTCCTTTTTCTCTCAATGGATTTGGTAATTTTTAATGGTATATGGGCCACTCAAGGGGTATATGGAAAAAAAGATATGTTAATATTTCATGTACAGTGATAAATTTCTTGTCTTTGTCTCTTCAGTTTTACTATCATATGTGATTCTAACAAAATCCCAGAGGAATAAAAGGAAAATAATTTTAATGTTTTAAAGTATACACCTTGAATAGAAATGACAAGAAAAATAAATATTTCCCAAAGTCACAAAATACATAAGCACAACAGAAGTCAAGGCAACTTCTGCTCCATTGTTGGCTTTGTTTACAGCTCAATATAAGGTTTTTTTTTCTCTCACACGTCCAAATGATATTTTCCCTCTCTTCCTTTTCCATTTTCCTTTGATTTTTGTTTCCCTTGTTGCTCATATTGGATCACAGCCTTGTCTAACTCCATGAAACTATGAGCCATGCTGTGTAGGGCCACCCAAGATGGAAGAGTCATGGTGGAGAGTTCTGACAAAATGTGGTTCATTGGAGAAGAGAATGGCAAACCACTTCAGCATTCTTACCTTGAGAACACCATGAATGGTATGAAAAGGCAAAAAGATATGACACTGAAAGATGAACTCCCCAGGTAGGTAGGTGCCCAGTATGCTACTGGAGAATAGTGGAGAAATAGCTCCAGAAGGAAAGAAGAGGCTGAGCCAAAGCAGAAACAACGCCCAGTTGTGGATGTGTCTTCTGGTAAAGTCCAATGTTTGTAAAGAACAATACGGCGTAGGAACCTGGAATGTTAGGTCCACGAATCGAGGTAAATTAGAAGTGGTCAAACAGGAGATAGCAAGAGTGAACATTGACATTTTAGGAATCAGTGAACTAAAATGGACTAGAATTGGCAAATTTAATTCAGACAACCATTATATCTACTACTGTAGGCAAGAATCCCTTAGAAGAAATGGAGTAGCCCTCATAGTCAATAGAAGAGTCAGAAATGCAGTACTTGGGTATAATCTAAAAATGACAGAATGATCTCTGTTCATTTCAAAGGCAAACCATTCAATATCACAGTAATCCAAGTCTATGCCTCAACCACCAGTGCTGAAGAAGCTGAAGTCAAAGAGCTCTATGAAGACATATAAGACCTTCTAGAACTAACATGAAAACAAGATGTCCTTTTCATCATAGGGGACTGGAATATGAAGTATGAAAGTATGAAGTCAAGAGATACATGGAGTAACAGGTAAGTTTGGTCTTGGAGTACAAACTGAAGCACAGCAAAGGTTAACAGTTTTGCCAAGAGAATGTACTGGTCATAGCAAACACCCTCCTCCAACAACACAAGAGATGACTCTACACCAGGACATCACCAGATGGTCAATACTGAGATCAGATTGATTATAGCCTTTGCAGCTGAAGATGGAGAAGCTCTAAACAGTCAGCAAAAACAAGACCGGGAGCTGACTGTGGCTCAGATCATGAACTCCTTACTGCCAAATTCAGACTTAAATTGAAGAAAGTAGGGAAAACCACTAGACCATTCAGGTATGACCTAAATCAAATCCCTTACAATTTACAGTGGAAGTGACAAAGAGATTCAAGGGATTAGATTTGATAGAGTACCTGAAAAACTATGGACAGAGGTTTGTAACATTGTACAGGAGGTGGTGATCAAAACCATCCCCAAAAAAAGAAATGCAAAAAGGCAAAATGGTTGTCTGGGGAGGCCTTACAAATAGCTGAGAAAAGAAGAGAAGCAAAAAGGCAAAGGAAAAGGAAAAATTTAACCATCTGAATGCAGAGTTCCAAAGAATAGCAAGGAGAGATAAGAATGCCTTCCTCAGTGATCAATGCAAAGAAATAGAGCAAAACAATAGAATGGGAAAGACTAGAGATCTCTTCAAGAAAATTAGAGATACCAAGGGAACACTTCATGTAAAGATGGCACAATAAAGGACAAAAATGGTATGGACCTAACAGAAGCAGAAGAGGTTAAGAAGAGGTGGCAAGAATACACAAAATATCTATACAAAAAAGATTTTAATGACACGGATAACCATGATGGTATGATCACTCACCTAGAGCCAGACATCCTGGAATGTGAAGTCAAGTGGGCCTTAGGAAGAATTACTACGAACAAAGCTAGTGGAGGTGATGGAATTCCAGTTGACCTATTTCAAATCCTGAAAGATGATGCTGTGAAAGTGCTGCACTCAATATGCCAGCAAATTTGGAAAATGCAGCAGTGGCCACAGGACTGGAAAAGGTCAACTTTCATTTCAATCCCAAAGAAAGGCAATGCCAAAGAATGCTCAAACTACCACACAACTGCACTCATCTCCCATGATAGGAAAGTAACGCTCAAAATTCTCCAAGCCAGGCTTCAACAGTACATGAACTTTAACCTTCCAGACGTACAAGCTGGTTTTAGAAAAGGCAGAGGAACCAGAGATCAAATTGCCAATATCCATTGGATAACAGAAAAAGCAAGAGAGTTCCAGAAAATATCTACTTCTGCTTTATTGACTATACCAAAGCCTTTGACTGTGTGGATCACAACAAACTGGAAAATTCTTAAAGAGATGGGAATACCAGACCAGCTTACCCGCCTCCTGAGAAATGTGTATGCAGGTCAAGAAGCAACAGTTAGAATTGGACATGGAACAATGGACTAGTTCAAAATTGGGAAAGACATGCATCAAGGCTGTATACTGTCACCCTGTTTATTTAACTTATATGCAGAGTACATCATGCAAAATGTCAGGCTGGATGAAGCAGAAGCTGGAATCAAGATTGCCAGGAGAAGCATCAATAACCTCAGATATGCAGATGACACCACCCTTATGGCATAAAGCAAAGAAGAACTAAAGAGCCTCTTGATGAAAGTGAAAGAGGTGAGTGAAAAAGCTGGCTTAAAAGTCAACATTCAAAAAATGAAGATCATGGCAACCAGTCCCATCACTTCATGGCAAATAGATGGGGAAACAATGGAAACAGTGAGAGACTTTATTTTGGGGGGCTCCAAAATCACTACAGATGGCGACTGCAGTCATGAAATTAAAAGATGTTTGCTCTTTGGAAGAAAACCTATGGCCAACCTAGACAGCATATTTAAAAGCAGAGACATTACTTTGCTGACAAAGGTCTCTCTAGTTAAAGCTATGATTTTTTCAGTAGTCATGTATGGATGTGAGAGCTGTACCATAAAGAAAGTTGGATGCCAAAGGACTGATGCTTTTGAACTGTGGTGTTGGAGAAGACTCTTGAGTATCCCTTGGACTACAAGGAGAGCAAAACAGTCAATCCCAAAAGAAATTAATCCTGAATATATACCCTGGAAGGACTGATGCTGAAACTGAAGCTCCAATACTTTAGCTACCTGATGTGAAGACGTGACTCATTTGAAAAGACCCTGATGCTGGGAGAGACTGAAGGCAGGAGAAGAGGATGACAGAGGATGAGATGGTTGGATGGTATCACCGACTCAATGGATATAAGTGTGAATAAGCTCCAGGAGTTGGTGAAGGACAGGGAAGCCTGGTGTGCTGCAGTCCATGGGGTCACAAAGAGTTGGACTTGACTGATCGACTGAAAAACAACAATAAACCCAATCACTTGCACTAAAGCAAAATTTTCTTATATATAAGATATTAATATTTAGTAATGGAGACAATGGATTTTTATAATTTCTTGAAACAAATACAAGTTATATCTTTTAATGGTCTTTTGACAATCTCCTTTCAGGCTATCAGCTGGACTTTGTCTCCTCTCCTAAAATAATACATTTATAATAAGTGGCGCAGTGGTAATGAATCTGCCTACAATGCAGGGGAATGTGAGTTTGATCCTAGGGTTAGGAAGATCCTCTGGAGAAGGAAATGGCAACTTTTGTCTGGGAAATTTCATGGATAGAGGAGCCTGGCAGGCTACAATCCATAGAGTTGCAAACAGTTGGACACGACTGAGTGAGTGAACACACACAAAGAAAAGCCCTACATCTTTTTGTTTTGTATTATAGAATACTAAGTGTTTATAACTGGAAGGATTCTATACAAACCCATATAGTTTTCACTCTCTTTTGAATTCCAGTCTGAACCTCTAAATACTTGACTGACATTTTTTTATACTAGCGTCCCATGAGCACTTCAAACTCAGTATATCCCAACATCATTACATTCCCTCCAAACCTACTTTATTTTCTCTTCTTTATCTGTTAAAGGTATTGGCAACCTCCCCAAAATCAAATCTGAAAACTTTAAGGTGATATTTTACTTAAAAAAAAAAAAACAAAACCTTCCTTTGGCTCCATACCCAATTAGGCACAAAACTGTGTTAGTTCTGTGATTTATCTTGGATCCATTCCCTCTTTTCCATTACTCAGCTCATACTTCATTTTAGACCCCAATTACTCTTGAATTAGTCCCTCAGTTGTTCTTGCACTTTTAGTTCTTCCCATTCCATTTTACCCAGTACCCTGCTACCTACATGGTAACATTATGGAGGACCTTCAGGAAATCCCCAGTAACTGTTGTGTAGAGATATGTTCCTTCGTAGGGCTAGTACCCTTCAGCAAGATCTGTGGATTTCTTATAAGGAATAGCTTGTTTATTTATAGTCAGTAAGGGCAATCTGTAGTACCTAAAAGTTCTTATTCAAAGTTTCATTTTGATAATATTAAGTCTAAAGTTTCTTTGAATTTTGAGAATGACAAAAGAAATTCATTTTAGACTTATACTTGCTTATTCTTTAGGTTAAAGGTTGTCCTTTAGTATCTTAAACAAGGTAAAAGAAGATAGTGACAGTATGCTACCAGATGCATTGAGTCACATAATAATAGCAGGGAGGCCATTGCCTGAAATCTCTTGAAAGTTGCAGAGCTTTGGCTGTCAGTCTCAGAGAAACCCCTCTGTTGTCTTTTCTCAACAGCCATTTGAGCTTTGCTGACACCGGGGACTTAGAAACTATTTAGACAGTGGGAGACTGCAAGCTTAAGACAGAAGGTCAACTAAAGGTAGAATCTGGATAGAATCTGGCACTGAAATAGACTGGGAATATAGGAAGAGTGAAATTCTTTAACTGGTCTCTAGTTCTTGGTGTTTTAAAATTTCAATTTCTTTGGGAATATGGGCAAAAGAGAGGGGAGACTAAAAATAACTTTCTAAATGATTTTCTAAACTACAGCTGAGAATGTTACTTTCCTTCTTTAAAATCTTTAGTAGCTCCCCACTGCTAAAATGTAAACTCCCTAGCATAGTATTGAAAGCCTTCTATAACCAAATACCCAACCTATCTTTCCAGCCTTATCTGTAGTTAAAATGCTCTTCAGAGAAGCCCTGTGCTTTCTAATAAGCCTGTGTTATTTCCTTTGCCTGGAATGTTCCCGCCTGACTACGCCCTCCTCTCAACACTTTACCTTACTGAAATCCTACTGATAATTCAAGATCTAGGTCTATTATCACCTTCCCCATGAAACTTGAGGAATCCTTCACTTAACTTGAAGAAATTCCTTCCTTGTCACTGATTTTCTACAACTTTAACTATAAATCTCATAGCACATTGCATATTCCACTTTTGGGTTTTAATCAGTTGTATATGTGTCTTATCTTTTTAATTAGATTTTTTCACTTCATACATGTCTTATCTTAATTAGATTGCAAGTTTTATATGGCCAAAGATTGCCTTTCTCATTTCTGCTTCCTCATAATAGTTTCCATCATGTAGACACTCAATGTTTGTTGTCTTAAACTAAACTTGTAGTTGATATTAGCATTTTTTCTATCGACTTCTTTTTACTAGTTTCTATAAGTGCACTGTCTACTGCAAACTATTATTTTTAAGATGTTCATTCTTAACTTAGTCATTAACTTAACCATCAAATATGAATTGAGCGCTTGCTACCTGAAGGGCACTATGCTAGGGGCTGAGGGTGTGACAAGGAATACAATGTAATTCCTGTCCTCAGTGAGCCTGGAGTTCAGTAGGAGATGCAGGTAAGCGGACAGGTGACTACAATGCCATTTGATAAATGCTACACAGAACCATTATTTAAGGTTGTACAAATTGTGCCTGACATGAGAGAACATGGAAAAGAGGTAAGTGAAGCATGAAATGTAGCCCCATCCTCTCCAATCCAAGTTTTGAGGCCTTACATGGTGCTGTGTTCCTAAATGAACACATTTATCTAATGCACAAAGAAATTCTGTGAACTGTTAACGACCCACACCCATACGAGAAAAGTGAAGTGAAGTGAGTAGGCTCCTCTGTCCATGGAATTTTCCAGGCAATAGTACTGGAGTGGATTGCCATTTCCTTCTCCAGGGGATCTTCCCAACCCAGGGATCGAACCCAGGTCTCCCGCACTGTAGACAGACGCTTTACCGTCTGAGCCACCAGGGAAGTCCTACTCAATAGTAAAATATTTTCTATGAGCACTTGGAAAAGCTACTTAGTTCCAGACTTGAGGAATTAAGAATGAATTCCATGAAGAAATGCTATATGAACAGCTTTTCAAGACAAAAGGGTGAACAGAAATAAGAATGCTTCAAATAGAGAGAAGTACAAAGAGACAGTTAGTATATAAGGGACTATGAGTAGTTTAATTACGGCTGGACTCTAAGAGCAGTGAGAATGAGCTTGAGAAACAGAGTCCAATTCAAGAAAGGCCTTATAAACTATGATTAGAGTTTGAATTTTGATGGCAGTGGGAAGTCATACAGGCACTCTGACAATGATCAGGTATCGTTTCACAAATCTCATCGGTTGTGGGGTGGAACTGGGGGAAGAAGGGTGTGTGCAGGTGAGGACAGTGGGGAACTGTAGCAGGTTAGGCCTGAGATATTGATCTCAGTGAAGACAGTTTGGAAATGAATACAAGAGAATTTCAGACCTGCTTAACGGGATGATAAGACAAATAGTAATTCTCCATAAAGTTTATTCCACCAGCAAAGAAGGAGAGAAAATTCACTCTTTCAGTCAAACAGGCTGGGTGGTATGGAGGAAGGTGTAGGAACTTTGTAGCTGGACAGCACAGAGTTTGAATCAGGGTTCTGTTAATACCACTGGTTAGCTGTGGGATCTTAGGTAAGTCACTTAGCCTTTTTGGCCTTAGTTTCTTCACTTGTTAAATCTGTAATAATAATACACTTTACTAGTATATTTGAAGTGTTGTTGAGAGGTTTAAATTTGATATTATATATGTAAGTGCTTGATTCATACTAAATAGTTTCTATAAAGCTAGTTTCCTCCTTTTCTCCTCTTTCCTTTCCCCAAGTGGATCCTTTAATAGGAAAGCCATTTACAACTTCCTGCAATTGTACAGATTCAAACTTAAAGGACCAGAGTTCTTCTCATATGGAACGTAATATAGGGCTTCACAGTGTAAATGGTGAACTGTTTATGCTGGAGCAGTAATTCATACTAGTGACTCTTATAGTTTACTGGGTCACATATAGTTTTGGCAATCAGAAGAAAGCTTATGAATCTATTCTCTGAAAAAATATATTATACAGCACATATGTATATAACACTTTGAACAAAATTTTAATTAATTCAAAGAATTTCTAAAACTCATGTGAATTCTAGGTTAAAATTTTTCCTTTAATTTATTTAATTAAAAATTTTATGATAGTGACCTAGTATTTATGCATAAGGGAAACTGGGATCTTTCTACAGATTTACAGATTAGTGTTCAAAAACAGCTTATACTTTCTTTTTTTTTTTTCCATCTTATAAAATTTATTTCAGATTTCAAATGTATTTCTAATAGCTTTTAGGTTACATTCACTTTAAATTATTGTCCCTAAAAAACAGCTTATACTTTCAAATAAGTTCCCTTAAGAATGGCTATGTGGAAGTTTTCTGAAAAGCGGACATTAAAGAAATAAGAGAAAACATTTTGGATATGACATAAAAGTTTGTTTTTATGACATAAAAGCATACTGGCTCGAATTAGAGGATAAGCCTCTTTTGATAAAATTCCATCATCTAATACCAGCAATGTATCAGGAGCTCTAATGAGTTCTGTGGCACATTTTCCTATGATCTGCAATACTGGGGACCAGAATTTCGGCAACAATCATTTATCCATTTCTGTTTAGACAACCGAGAACGGTAAACCCATACTGCGTCCAAGGCACCAGTCATATTACACACAGTATACCATGCTCTGAAAAGGATGTATACAATAAAAACTCAGATTCAAAAGTGAGGGCTGTGATGGACCACGGCCAAACCCCAAACTTTGTAGGTCAAGAGGGAGGGTGAGTATGGTTAGTTTCTCATTCAGCCACAAACATTCCTGTGGTAAGGAATAATTAATTAAATGTCAGGCTATGGAGAGCAGGTTTAGGTATACAGAATAACACATATTAAGACAAAATAACTTTTGTCCAGTGACAGGTCATGAATATAGTCCCAGAGATCACAAGATTCAGATAATGACTTGGCAGTTTTTTTTTTTTTCTGGAAATTGTAAATGAGCTCCCTCTGTTTTTAAAAAAATTGCTTATACACATAATATATCCAATAAACATGTTAAAAAACCAAGTCTAGGTTAGGTGTTTTAGGGTTCCCGTTACTACAACTCCTACATTGCTTTTCAATTCACACAATTTTTGAAAGATTATAAGAATAGGGATTCTCAGGACAGGTTTTATTCTAGTTCATAGGCTTTTTAAAGTAAATTATCCTCCATCACTTAACAAATGTAAAGTTATATAGAAGAGTTTTCACTGTTACTCTTAAGCCTCATATGATGTCTAGTGTCTTCAAGTTGCATTAATATCTAAATTGTTTCCTTATAATCTGATAAAAACCCACAGACCAAAAAATTTGCTGACAAAAAGGTCAGGAGAAAAGCCAAGTTTAACCATAACCAGTGCTTACAGTTCTAACAAGACCAAGAAAGAATTCCTTATATATTTGGAACTTATAAAGGAGATTCACTTCCTATTATCAAAATGCCTAATGTACAATTATAAAGGACCTAATGTATTTTTTGACAGAGGGTTTCATACAAAGTAAAGGTATTATATTAATTGGACAAACTAGACAGATACTATCAGGAGCTAGAGAAATTTACTATAGGGATAACACATACGCTGAATTGGTTTAAGCAGTTTTCAGAATCGTTTGGTCCCCTTTGAACACACACTTGGAGGAGGACAATCTCAAATGCCTGAGGCCAAAAGCTAAGGGAAGAGCTTGAGCAGAGGGAAGAAAGGAGACGGAGCTAGAGAAAAATGGAAAAGGCAAGGGCTACTAGTGATTATCTCAGTATCACAAATCTTGGTTTAGCTTGGTTAAGGGATCCAGGAAGTAATGGGGTGGGACTGGAGGGCAGGAGTCTCCTATTACTGCAATCCAAATTAACTTCCAACCCAACATGGAAAGGTCAAATAACCTCGGCCTCCAGGGAACTGTAAATGAACACAATTGGAGAATCATCTTATTTTTAAAAATAGTTGTAACAGTATGCCTTGCTTATTATAAATCTGCTTATTTTCACTTGAAAACAAATGCCATATTTTAAATTTAATCCTTACATGCCAAGGATAGAAAACATCAGCTACATACAATGTTTAGTCATAGAACTGCCACAAAAATCATCTGTCTAGGCTTCTGAATCAAATGCTATTCAGAAGTGTTTGTTTTGTTTTAAAGAAAAGAATAATAACACCCATGGCTTATTACTGAAGATGGCTCTTATGTTCTCAGATGACTATTTCTTCTGATGACAAAAGAAAAGCACCGATTTCATGCCAAGAGGATATCCAAAGGGTTGTTGACGAGTCAAAGTGAAACACAAAGATTCCTTCAATTTCTTTCTTAGATAACTTTTTGATGTGATACACTAGCAGTGATGAAATCTTTGTGGTCTAAGAACCACTAAATATAATCTAGATAAAGAGTAATTATTTTTAGAGTTTCATGTGTTTCAGTGACTAACATAGTAATATGATGTACTGTTGAAGGGACTCACTGAAAGTACACACTGACGGAGTTTCATTTTGTTCTGGTCAATGTTGTTGGCCATTTTCCTGTCTGAGACCTATCACTAGCTCGAGTGGGATCCCACCGCATCATTTCCCACAAGGGAAAAAAGGAAACTCAGTAATACTTTAAAGCATGCTGTTGTGCTAAGCCATCATTGTTGCTAAACATTATTATGTACTTCTAGGAAAGAAGTGGATTCACCATGATGTTTTGTCAGCCTAAGATGTATAAGACTTTGACCTTAGGCTGGGGGTAGGACAGTGTGAGTAATGACTGCTAAGAGAATCAAAACAATTCACACATTTGCCCATGGATACTATTTGATTAGTGCTTAAAATAAAAATTTCTGTTAAAATTGAGTAATCCACTCTAGGAATAACAATGAACTTTCCTGAGTTCATTTAGTCCAGGATATGGATGGTAGACTATCTCTGCCTCTGCCTATTGATTTGAAAAGCTATTGCCTTAATTCTCAGATTTATATACTTGCTCTCTGAGATTAATTCAGCATGTTTCCTTGTATGCCCAGGGAATCTAATCCTAGTTTAACAATCAAAGATGCAGTTTCTCATGTGAGTTTCAAAGACATGATTATTTCTGCAAGAAGACAAGAGTGAGACCTTGCCATGTTTTTCACTTAAATGTGACACAAAGCTTGAATTGACTTTACCCTTCTTTTCATACAGGGGTCTTCCTACTCCCATAGCAACAGATGCAGCCTGTTAATGCTTGGCTTGTCAAATGTTTGCTGACTATACAGCAGCAAGGATCAGCACAAAATCTGATCCAACCCTTGAACAGTAGTACACATTTCAGAGACTAGGGATTCCACTCACTGGAGACTATCTGAATTTCCCTGATGCTGACATAACTTTGTTCACAAAGTATCTGGAAATGCTTGATTCTATCATGGTTCACTGCTTTATTTAACCTGAAGGTTAAGGTGAATTAAAGATTACTGACAAGTGAGATTTAATAGGACTTAATTCTGGTATGAAGATGCCTCTACATAGAATACTAATTAAGCTAGGATCTTTGTAGTCCTCCTTTTTTTGTCCTATTCTGAGGGGGGCGGGGGTGAAGAGCAATGTTTTATCTAGAGTAGAAGTGTCAGATTCTAAAAGTTTTTTGATGTATTTAATGTGAGAGCAAGGTCAAAAACAAAAGCCTTATGAAGTGGTAATTGTAAAGAAGCTATCTCATAGAAAAAGTTGCTAATCAGTTGTAATTACAGAAACAGTTCATGAATACATAATTAACATGGAATCATATATCTTCTGATTATAGTTTCCCAGGTACATGAATAAGTGATATTTCTCAGATCTCTTCTGTCTTCTATGTGATTTTAGATAATACATTCCATTCATCTGGTCACTGTAGAGCACTTCCTTCATACCTGCATTACAAAAAATACTAGTCCAATCGCTATGTCAAATGAGTGATTTAATACTATCATATTCTAGATAAGTGGTTCACTTATTTTCTCTTGCAGTTGTTCAATGATATTTTGCTAGTTTAAATCCACTATTGAGAGATTTTTCTTTTACTGAACTATACTTGATTTCATTTGATGAATTTTCAGTCTAACTTTATTACTAGGTTTTAACAGCAGATGTAAAACTAGAAAAATTATAATCAGTGCCCACTGTTTTTCAAACAGAAAGTTCCCAAGTCCAAATCATAAACATTTTGTGTTTGACATAAAATCATAAACATCTGCAAAGATAATCTGTAACCATGCTAACTAGAATTGGTACCTCTGCTTTCTTTCCACAGCACTGAACTATGGCTTTCTTAATCTTTTCAAAACAGGACTGTGCCAGTTGCAGTACATTGATTTCAGCTTAGAAGAAAAGCCGCTACTTGTTTCAAAATCACTCTTCTGGTTTTGATACACACAGAGGAAAAATATTAGACCTGATCAGAACAGCTTTTATGAAAGATCCTCACTATTGTTTGACCAAAAATTGTAGGGCTTATACGAACTGGGGACAGTGGCGGTATCCTGAAGATATCAAACTCTAGAACTTAAAATCAATATAAAAATTTATAACATAAAATTTTCCATCTTAACCATTTTAGGTATACAATTCAGTGGTATTAAGTGTAACTTAACTGTACAAGGGAAGAGCTGTTGTATAACTCTTGTATACAATGTTGTATAACTGTAACTGTAACAGGGAAGAGTCTACTTTGACTGTTCCACACTAGATCTGTTTCTTTGGCTGCTGCTGTTGTTATAATCACACACAATGGCCTGCCTCAGAGAATCCTGCACCTCGGCCTGACTGTTAAACTGAAGTGCCTTTGTTCAGAACCCTGTCCACCTGCAGATGGCAGGAAGGAAGAAATTAACACGTCTCCCTGCCTGAGGCTTGCCATTTTAGGAGATTCTTAGAAGATTAAATGGCCTTTTTACTTTGCTTCCACCTCCTCCTATTTCTTATTCATAAAAGAACCTGGCAGCCAGACCCCAACAAGATGGTTATTTTGAGACATTAGTGTGCCACCTACTTGGTCAGCTGGCTTTCTGAATAAAGTCGTATTCCTTGCCTTAACACCTCTTCTCTTGGATTCACTGGCCTCTCGTACAGGAAGCAGAGCAAGCTTGGACCCAGTAACATAACCACTGGTTATTTCCATATATATATATTTTTAATCATTAATGGGAAACCCAGTACCCACTGAGAAACCTATATGCAGGTCAGGAACCAACAGTTAGAACTGGACATGGAACAACAGACTGGTTCCAAATAGGAAGATGAGTACGTCAAGGCTGTATATTTTCACCCTGTTTATTTAACTTATATGCAGAGTACATCATGAGAAACGCCGGGCTGGAGGAAGTACAAAGCTGGAATCAAGATTGCTGGGAGAAATATCAATAACCTCAGATATGCAGATGACACAATCCTTATGGCAGAAAGTGAAGAGGAACTAAAAAGCCTCTTGATGAAAGTGAAAGAGGAGAGTGAACAAGTTGGCTTAAAGCTCAACATTCAGAAAATGAAGATCATGGCATCTGGTCCCATCACTTCATGGGAAATAGATGGGGAAACAGTGGAAACAGTGTCAGACTTTCTTTTTTGGGGCCTCCAAAATCACTGCAGATGGTGATTGCAGCCATGAAATTAAAAGATGCTTACTCCTTGGAAGGAAAGTTATGACCAACCTAGACAGTATATTAAAAAGCAGACACATTACTTTGCCAACAAAGGTCCGTCTAAGTCAATGCTATGGTTTTTCCAGTAGTCATGTACGGATGTGAGAGTTGGACTATAAAGAAAGCTGAGTGCCAAAGAATTGATGGTTTTGAACTGTGGTGCTGGAGAAGACTCTTGAGAGTCCCTTGGACTGCAAGAAGATCCAACCAGTCCATCCTAAAGGAGATCAGTCCTGGGTGTTCATTGGAAGGACTGATGCTGAAGCTGAAACTCCAATACTTTGGCCACCTGATGCAAAGAGTTGACTCACTGGAAAAGACCCTGATGCTGGGAGGGATTAGGGGCAGGAGGAGAAGGGGATGACAGAGGGTGAGATGGCTGGATGGCATCACCAACTCAATGGACATGAGTTTGGGTAAACTCCAGGAGTTGGTGATGGACAGGGAGGCCTGGTGTGCTGCGATTCATGAGGTCTCAAAGAGTTGGACATGACTGAGTGACTGAACTGAACTGTACCCATTAAGCAATAAAATATTCCATCCTCTCAGCCCTTAGCCCCTTAGTAGCACTAATTTACTTTCTGAATCTATGAATTTGCCTATTTTAAATATTTTATGTAAGAGGAATCATAAAATAATTGTCTTTTATGTGTTTGTCCTATTTACACTATTTTGAAGGCTCATGGCAAATAGATGGGGAAACAATGGAAACAGTGAGAGACTTTATTTTTTGGAGCTCCAAAGTCACTGCAGATGGTGACTGCAGCCATGAAATTAAAAGATGCTTACTTCTTGGAAGAAAAGCTATGACCAATCTAGACAGCATATTAAAAAGCAGAGAGACTACTTTGCCAACCAAAGTCCATCTAGTCAAGGCTATGGTTTTTCCAGTAGTCATGTATGGATGTGAGAATTGGACTATAAAGAAAGCTGAGTGCTAAAGAATTGATGCTTTTGAATTGTGGTGTTGGAGAAGACCCTTGAGAGTCCCTTAGACTGCAAGGAGATCCAACCAGTCCATCCTAAAGGAAATCATTCCTGAATATTCATTGGAAGGACTGATGCTGAAGCTGAAACCCCAATACTTTGGGTACCTGAATGTGAAGAACTGACTCATTGGAAAAGACCCTGATGCTGGGAAAGATAGAAAGTGGGAAGAGAAGAAGATGACAGAGAATGAGATGGTTGGATAGCATCACTGACACGATGGACGTAAGTTTGAGTAAACTGGGAGTTGGTGATGGACAGGGAAGCCTGGTGTGCTGTAGTCCATGGGGTCGCAAAGATTTGGACATGACTGAGTGACTGAACTAAACTGAAGGCTCATCCATGTTATAGTGTGTATCAGAACTTTATTCCAAAGTACATTATATGTATATACCACACTTTGTTTATTCATTCATGTCTTGACGGACACTTGGGTTGTTTCTACTTTTGGACATCATAAATAATGCTGCCAAGAGAACTGGCATACAAGTATCCTGTTAAAGTCCATGTTTTCAGCTCTTTTGGGTATTTACCTAGGAGTAGAATTGCTTATTATGCAGTAATTCTATGTTTACATTTTCAAGGAACTCCAAACTATTAAACTGTTTTCTACATAAGCTACATTACTTTACATTTCCCCTGTGCCACCCCCACCCCAAGCCATGCACCTGGGTTCCAATTCTCCAAGTTCTTGCCAACATTTGGGTGCAAAGTGGTATTTCACTGCGTCTTTGATTTGCATTTCCCTACACAGAGGATGAGATGGTTGAATGGTATCCCCAACTCAATGGACTCAATGCATTTGGGTAGACCAGGAGTTGGTGATGGACAGGGAGGCCTGCTGTGCTGTGGTTCATGGGGTCACAAAGAGTCAGACATGACTGAGTGAGTGAACTGAACTGGATGACAAATGGTGTCAGTTATCTTTTCACGTGCTTATGGCCATTTGTATATCTTCTCCGGAGAAATGTCTAAAATGTCCCAAAATTTGTGCACTTAAAAATTTGATTGCCTTTCTTTTGTTGAGTTGTAGGAATTGTTAGTGAACAGAAATATAACTAATGTTTGTGTGTTGATTTTGTATTCCAATAATAATCCTTTATAGATACATAATTTACAAATACTTTCTTCTATTTTGTGGATGGCAAGGATTGTTGGCCACCATCAGAAGCAGGAAAAGGTGAAGAAAGATTCAACCCACAGCCTCAGAGGGAACATGGCTGACACCTTGATTTCAGACTTCTAGCATCTAGAACTATATTGTATTAAGCCACTCAGCTTGTATTATTTTTAATGTCCTATGAAATGAACATAATTTCATTTTTGATACCTTTTATTTCTTTTTTTTGCCTAATTGCTCTGGTGAGAATTAACACAAATCCTTATCAAACTCTTCCAACAAACTGAACAGGAGAAAACTCTTCTTAACTCATGCTACAAATCAGCATCATTCTCCTGTCAAAGTCAAACAAAAACATTGCAAGAAAAGAAAACTACAGACAAAAACCCTTGATGACTACTGATGTAAAAACTTCAACAAAATACTAGCAAACTGAATTCAGGAGGCTACTGAAAGGATTATGTACCATGACCAAATGGAATTTACACTAGGAATGCAAGGATAGTTAAATATATGGATATCAATCAACATAACAATACCACATTCATAGAAGAAAGGGAAAAATCATAATTATAATTATCTCCACTGATGCAGAAAAAGCATTTAATAAAATTCAATACCATTCAGTGATAAAATACTCAATAAACTTAAATAGAAGAGAATCTCCTTAATGTGACAAAAGAGACGTATGAAAAAAATCCAACTAACATCATATTCAATGGTGAAAGACCGAAAGCTGTTTCCCTAAGATCAGGAAGAAGACAAGGATGCCTGCTCTTGCCATTTCTATTAAAAAAAGTATAGAATCTACTTTGTTTCAGTGTTTCTGTGGAAGAATGGGAGATTAGCCCTGCTCACTCTGCCATTTTGCTGATGTTACTCACAAACTCTAGAACTTTTATACTATCTTCATATATAAAATAATACTTACCAAATTCACATATATGCAAATTATATAGTACTGGAAAATAAAATTAATAGCTGAAATTAATTGAGTGCTTACTATTATCAGGCTGTGTACTGAACCCCTTATTGCCTAATCTGCAATCTTTTCAACAATGCTATGAGGTAGGTATTATTTTCCCCATCTTATAAAGGAATCAATGGTGACTTAGGGAGGTTAAACCATTTGCATAGTTTAACAGCTAGTAAGAAACAGAACAGAGCAACTAATATAGTCTGACTAAAAAATCATACATTTAAACAGCATCCTTGTAACAGTCAGGGTTCCAACAAACCCTCAGGATAAATTGAGGGGTTTTAACTTACAGTGAGATTAATTACAATGTTATGGAATGTAAGCGAACCATATAGGATGACGTAGTAACCCTGCAACTACCAAAAAGCAGAGCTGTTGTCATCCCTAAAGCTAATGGGACCAGGTGCTGGAAAGTGAGTATAGAGAAGGTTTATTGTAAAGAAGCGTTAACCTTTAGTAGAGGAACACTGTAAAACTGAGACAGCTTTGAGGGGAGAAACCAGAGGGATAAATATCCTGAGTCGCTCCCTCTCAAAACCTGTCAGAGGTCCCCATTAGCTCAATAACTGGAAGCCAGAAGACATGGAAGGAAGTCTGCCATCTTGCACAGAGAGCAGAATGAAGAAGTGTGGAGAATGGATCTATGATGGGAGGTAGGGTAAGTAAAAGGTATCTAGTACCATGCATCTGGTCCCATCACTTCATGGGAAATAGATGGGGGAACAGTGGAAACAGTGTCAGACTTCATTTTTTGGGCTCCAAAATCACTGCAGATGGTGATTGCAGCCATGAAATTAAAAGATGCTTACTCCTTGGAAGGAAAGTTATGACCAACCTAGATACTATATTCAAAAGCAGAGGCATTACTTTGCCGACTAAAGTCCGTCTAGTCAAGGCTATGGTTTTTCCTGTGGTCATGTATGGATGTGAGAGTTGGACTGTGAAGAAGGCTGAGCGCCAAAGAATTGATGCTTTTGAACTGTGGTGTTGGAGAAGACTCTTGAGAGTCCCTTGGACTGCAAGGAGATCCAACCAGTCCATTCTGAAGGAGATCAACCCTGGGATTTCTTTGGAGGGAATGATGCTGAAGCTGAAACTCCAGTACTTTGGCCACCTCATAGGAAGAGTTGGCTCATTGGAAAAGCCTCTGATGCTGGGAGGGATTGGGGGCAGGAGGAGAAGGGGACGACCGAGGATGAGATGGCTGGATGGCATCACGGACTTGATGGATGTGAGTCTGAGTGAACTCCGGGAGATGGTGATGGACAGGGAGGCCTGGCGTGCTGCAATTCATGGGGTCGCAAAGAGTTGGACACGATTGACAGACTGAACTGAACTGAACTGAAGCATGCATACATAGTAGAATTCTAGCAAATATGCTTTAAGTTGAGATGCCTCCAACTTAGAGGAGGGTGAGGGGAAAGGAAGCATTAGTAAAGTCATACAGACCTGTACAGCAGACAAAAAGATGATGGAACAATACAAACAAATGAATGTTAGAAGTTGCCTTTAGCTCCAAGATGAGAAAAATGATTAAAAGTACATCTGTGGACAAAAAAATGTCATTAGCCATTTCAATAAACAGGATGTTGCAGCCATAAAACCATCAACCAGTGTAGAAGCCCCTGATGGTGTACAGTGAAGGGAATTACAGATGGAGAAAAACAGGATACTGGCCCTAGATAGTTAAGATGTATATTAAAGGAATAATTTCAGTAAGCCGAGACTCTTGCATCTTGCCACACACAGAAAGGTACTAAAATCATTAGTACCACTAAGATGCCTGTTTTTGTGATCAGCAGTAATCTTTTGATATTTGACTATATATATATTTTTCCCCCTCAGCAAAAACTCTATATCCTGGCTCCTCCCTTCCCTCTTTGGAACATTCCCTAAGAGCTGAGTGGCTGTATCTCCAGCTTAAGTTCTCACTAAGTCTGCTGAATAAAACATGATTCTCAGATTTTAGATTGTGTATTTTTTTAGTTGACACATCTCTATACAAATATTTAAAACTGTTCCTCAAAAACTACTTTCTGACATTGGATTTAAGCATTAATAGCCAAGCATGCAATCTGTTCAGTCACTTATCTGCAAGTATGAATAATCATGTAGAGTCTGAGGAAGAAGGAACTACTATGATAACATCTGGTTTCTGATAAGGAAGACACTGGCTAATTTGTCAGGAATGTGATGGCTCTTTATATACCATTATTGTCATACATTCTTATTACTTCATCTAAACAGTCTTGCTTCCAGATTTCCTTCATTTGTTGAACTTTTAAATTTATTTGCATTGTGATACATGCATTTCACAACATGACATATGACCTATAGTTTATTATTTAATGAAAGAAATGAGTTACCCACTTATTTTTACATATGTTTTGACCTTTATGATAAAGCAAACTTAGAATAAACATAAATCTAGAGATTAATACAGTGAGTGGGATGTTTGGATGCATCTGACATATTTAAGAAGATTCAGTTATACAGGTCCACTTGATATCATTTTCAAATGGTTAATGCTTTCTGAAAGTAGAGCCTTAAGCTTGTTAGCACTTAGAGCATAATCGGGAGGAACTATTGTGATCCATGAAAAATCAGAACAAGTTTATTTTGAAAAAACAGGACAAATGGCAGCATTCAGACTCAAAAGCCTAACTTGCTCACTAAGTTAAGAGTATGGACTTAGAGTCATATAGACCCATATTTCAGTCCAGGCTCTGACACAAGCAAATTAGATAAACTCCAAATCTAAGTTTTCCTTGTACATAAAATGAGTAAATAATGCCTCCCTCATAGATTTGTTGATCACTCACCTAGAGCCAGACATCCTGGAATGTGAAGTCAAGTGGGCCTTAGAAAGGATCACTACGAACAAAGCTAACGGAGATGATGGAATTCCAGGTGAGCTATTTCAAATCCTGAAAGATGATGCTGTGAAAGTGCTGCACTCAGTACGCCAGCAAATTCGGAAAACTCAGCAGTGGCCACAGACTGGAAAAGGTCAGTTTTCATTCCAATCCCAAAGAAAGGCAATGCCAAAGAATGCTCAAACTACTGCACAATTATACTCATCTCACACGCTAGTAAAGTAATGATTAAAATTCTCCAAGCCAGGCTTCAGCAATACATGAATTGTGAACTTCCTGATGTTCAAGCTGGTTTTAGAAAAGGCAGAGGAACCAGAGATCAAATTGCCAACATCAGCTGGATCATGCAAAAAGCAAGAGAATTCCAGAAAAACATCTATTTCTACTCTATTGACTATGCCAAAGCCTTTGACTGTGTGGATCACAATAAACTGTGGAAAATTCTGAGAGAGATGGGAATACCAGACCACCTGACTTGCCTCTTGAGAAACCTGTATACACTTCAGGAAGCAACAGTTAGAACTGGACATGGAACAACAGACTGGTTCCAGATAGGAAAAGGAGTATGTCAAGCCTGTATATTGTCACTGCTTATTTAACTTATATGCAGAGTACATCATGAGAAACACTGGGCTGGAAGAAGCACAAGCTGGAATCAAGATTACCAGGAGAAATATTAATAACTTCAGATATGCAGATGACACCACCCTTATGGCAGAAAGTGAAGAACTAAAGAGCCTCTTGATGAAAGCGAAAGAGGAGAGCAAAAAAATTGGCTTAAAGCTCAACATGGCATCCAGTCTCATCACTTCATGGCAAATAGATGGGGAAACAGTGGAAACAGTGGCTGACGCCTGATGTTGAAGCTGAAACTCCAATACTTTGGCCACCTCATGCGAAGAGTTGACTCATTGGAAAAGACCCCAATGCTGGGAAAGATTGAAGACAGGAGGAGAAGGGGATGACAGAGGATGAGATGGCTGGATGGCATCACTGACTCGATGGACGTGAGTCTGAGAGAACTCCGGGAGTTGGTATTGGACAGGGAGGCCTGGCTTGCTGTGGTTCATGAGGCTGCAAAGAGTTGGACATGACTGAGCAACTGAACTGAACTGATAGAACTGTTATGAAGAATAAAAAGAGATAACATATAAAAGTATTTGTCACAGTGCCAAGCACACAATCACCAGTCAGTAATTGGGATGATTATCACTGTGAAGATTTCTTCCTGAAAGTTTCCTTGGCAATCCAGTAGTTAAGAGTCTGTGCTTTCATTGTAGGGTGTGTGAGTTATACCCCTGGTCAGGGAACTAAGATTCTGCATGCCTCATGGTGCAGTCAAAATATAAAAAAATTTTTTTTAAGTCCAGATCATTTGGAGTAATAAAAAACAATTCTTCCAAAGGCTGTGTATTATGTGCAACCCAGAAATACGTGATTCTGAACACTATTTCTGTGAGTTGAATGTATTGATATGCATTGTAATCGAAAATGGATATTTTTCATTGGAGTGATATGGCAATATGGATTAATGTAGCAGCAGCAGTATTGTGGTAATAGTAGTAACAATAATAATAAAAGCCAATTTACATAAAAATAATTGAGATACCAAGGCTTTAGTTCTAAAATGTTCTCAGTTACTTATTAAAATTGCACATTAGTCATTTACTATACTGACTTTCTCTGATATAGGTATATTTAGATTCCCTATCAAGTACTAGATACAGTGACATAAAAGAGAGATGAGTAATTTAAGACTTACATAGCTAATATCCACTCAGATATTTCTTTAGTTTCGTCAATTAAGCTTTTTTTTTTTTTTTACCCAGAATGACTTTAATTTAGTGTCAAAAGCCAATGCTTCTGAAACAAGATTATTAGATGCTTAAAACAGCCTATGACAACAGTCTTAAAGTTCTCACTTGACTACAATTCCATAGGTATCCTTTCTGGATTATTCAGCTTATTTGCATGAGCTATCTTCAGAGAGCAAACTATCTCTGCTATTTTTTCAGAAGCAGATTCTTTTGTCCTTTTAGAAAAAGGGCCTGTCCTGGTTCACTGTTGCCTACATCTAGATATGTCATTTTAAAAGCTGCTTTATAGAGCTCTGATTGACATACAGTAACTTATACATATTCAAAGAGTACATTTTAACGTTTGACTGTGGGATTTGTAAATAAGTACATTTGGCTCTCATAGTCCATATAGCCTCTAACTTGTCTTTTATGAAAAGTAAAGGTTGATGTTTGGTAGAAACCAATACAATACTGTAAAGCAATTATCCTTCAATTAAAAATAAATAAATTTTTTTAAAAAGGTGAAGTTTTTGACTTCCAGAAACTACTCTGTTTCATGTTTCAAAAATTTTAAGAACATAATCAGAAGAGAGAAAAGCCATTTTACTATTTAATATACTCCTCAGTTCCTGAAAGTTGGTATCCTTCCCAAATTCGCTATTACCATAAAGCTTTGAGCCTGTAAGAAACAAAACCCACAGATTCGAAAAATTCCATCAGGATCAGCTTTCAGAACCACCAATCAAGTCCCACTGTTTTTCTCCAATGAAAGGAATTGAATTTCCTTCTTGTAATTTTAACCGTAATTTTAACAGTTAAAAAACAAAAAGTCAAAACCAAAACAAAACATAGTAGGCTATCATTTGAAGTTTCCTAAGCTTAGTATTGATTCTGATGCTGTAGAGTGAGGAAAAAAAGCTCGAATTCTTTTACCAGGAAAAGGTAGACAATCTCTGTGATGTAAGAATATAGACAGATATTCAAAGCTCATTTGATTTGCAACCAGCTCCTGAAGAAATGACATTTAGACAACCTGTGGAAGTAGGCAGGTAAATAACTCATCATGAGGTCCATATGACAGTTCTGAGTACACTTACCTCTGCTGTGTGCTTTGCCACATTCCCCACAATGACAATGACCTTCCCTTTGAAGCTCTGGAGCATGGCAGTGTAAGGTCCCTGGCTAAGCTCCCCTTCAGCAGTGAATGCAGTGCTGAATGGAATGTTGATGCTGCCTGAAATGTGACCCCGAACAAAACTGAGAAAAAATGTTAAGGGAAACATTTATTTGTGTGCACATTTGAATGTGTGAGAGAAGCTCACAGGGAATTAATTCTCCAAAGAGAGTACCATTAAAATCAAACACAAATGGAGATAAGACTTGAAAATCCCCTGAACAGAAAAACCAGTTTAGTCATACAAGCAAAGATTAATTTAGCTTATTTTGCAAGACAAGCAAGGCTAACTTGACCTGGGTCACTTCTTGTTTATGCCTCTGAAAATTGTAAGTGAAACTTAAACTGTCTCTCTAAATTGATATTTGACGCTCACTAACCATTTCCCTTTCATTTAAGAAAATTCTAATATTGTAACCAGTCACTGAAAAATAGTCACGGCTGCTTTTTAACAATATACCTCTAAGCCTTACTCCATGTTTTGGTTCAACTGCTCCTGGTTTGCAAACTGTCTTTTGGTGTGTATACAATAAACTTTTTATTAACTACTACTTTATTAATTAACTTTTATTAATTACTGTTTTAGTTATCAGAGAAGGCAATGGCACCCCACTCCAGTACTCTTGCCTGGAAAATCCCATGGACGGAGGAGCCTGGTAGGCTGCAGTCCAT
The DNA here is from genome assembly GCF_042477335.2 of Ovis canadensis. Taxonomy (NCBI): domain Eukaryota; kingdom Metazoa; phylum Chordata; class Mammalia; order Artiodactyla; family Bovidae; genus Ovis; species Ovis canadensis. The sequence goes on along the minus strand of NC_091250.1, from coordinate 35,120,920 downwards.
GAGGTCGCTAAGAGTCGGACACGACTGAATGACTTCACTTTCACTTTTCACTTTCATGCACTGGAGAAGGAAATGGCAACCCACTCCAGTATTCTTGCCTGGAGAATCCCAGGGATGGGTGAGCCTGGTGGGGTCGCACACAGTCGGACACGACTGAAGCGACTTAGCAGCAGCTTTAGCTATTCATCAATTTTACTTCTTTTTTCCCCCTGAACTTTTGACAGAAAGGAAAAAGATTAGCCAAAGATGTAAACAAGACTTTCTTGATTAAACAAAATATTGTGAAAGTGATCAGAATGCAGCAAATCAATGGCAATCACATAGGGTGTACAACATTCATGGCTTTCAATTCATTATTACTATTATTACTACTACTGTGATTATTTTAAAGCTCTATTACAAAAGAGTGCAATTAAAAAGATGATTCTTCCTATAGAGTCTATGGAGAAAGATATTATTATTATATCAATCACTTTTTAATTTTTTTTTGTTTTTTTATATCAATCACTTTTTTAAAAGGCATAAATTAACAACTACAAAAACTGCTCTGAAAGAGATGTATATGATGCTTTGATAGGACATGTCAATTTGAGGAGGACAGGGAAGGTTTCCACTAAGGAAATAAGTAAAATTTGAATAATTAATAAAAGGTAAAATTTGAATAATTAGTAAAAGTTAGGCAACAGAATAGAATACAGGTGGTATAGAGTGGTGGAAGGGACAAACACTAAAATTTGAGGTAAAATTTGAATAATTAATAAAAGTTAGGCAACAGAATAGAATACAGGTGGTATAGAGTGGTGGAAGGGACAAACGTTTCAGGCAGAAATGTGAGGTGTGTACTAAATGTGAGGTGTGTACTGGAGGCACATGACTAATCATGAGAAAGGAAGGAAGGCCAGTATAGTGGAATGCAGAGAGCAAAGACAGCATAAGACCAGCCTGGAAATGAATGCAGAGGCCAGATCATACAGCACCTTGCAGATCATGTTGTTAAAATTGGTCTTTCTCCTAGAGCAATGAAAATCAGGAAGTATTTTAAACAGATAAGAACAGATCACATTTGCACTTTGGCAACAAGTTGGAGAAAGGCTAGAAGGAGAGTGAATGTGAAGGTTAGTTTGTGAGACATCTGTCTAGGCTGTATCTTGTCTCCTCCTTAACAATCACTGATGATAATCATGAAGAGATGTTTATGTTCAATAGAAGCATCTCCCCCTGAACTTCCACTTTAGATATGTTCTTTACAAAATGGAAAAGTCATAGATTTTAAAAGGCTATCTCACAAGCAATGAATATCTGCCCCCCCCACCAAAAGAAACTAATCAATCATTGCTGTAGAAGAATTATACATGATAATTATAATGTAATTAATATTATATTAATATAATTATAATTATATAATTATAATGATTTATTGATATGAAAATTTCTCAACTGCCCCAGTTTGTAGGTTCATCTTTAGAATATTACTTCTCTCTGTTTCTGTCAATCTCTCTTTTTCCCTCATTAACACAGTTAGGAAAAATTTGAGGCTCCTACTCTCAAGATTGACGGTGGAGGTTGAACACATATCTTAAACTTCTAGTCAGCTGTTACTTCACTTTCTTTAAAGAGAAGCATTTGGCACTAATAATGAGGGAAAAGATATAAAAAGTTCTGGAAAATGAAATGAGAAATAGAATACATAACATTCCAGGTACACTGTTTAGTTAGAATGTTCTAGAACATTTCATCAGCTCTAGTTTTTTGAACATTTACAATGACTCAGTATTCAAAGTATTGGCTTCTGTTTTCATGAAAAGAAATGACTTTGTCCTCAGCATATAATTACTACAATAGCACTTTAATCTTTAATAAGGACATACCTTAAAAACTCCTGATTTTTCTCAAACTGTGAACATGACGAATTCAACTATTTTCAGCAAAGGAATCTATATCTGCCAGCCTAAATCAACTGCCAGAGAGAGTTTCTGTGTTTATCAAATGGCCAGTGTCAACCATGGACATTTTTCCTTTTTAGTGTTTTTTCAGTAGCAAAAACAATACAAATCTATACTAGTTAGATGCTCTAGCAGACATGTTTGCATTGCCTGCCCAAACCCTGCTTTCTTGTTTGAAAGGACCTCAACTACTGACCCTGATGAAAGGATGTGCGTAGGCTGTCATGTTTGAGTCAGGTGACCCTGCCACAATCAAGACTGACAGGATAGTAGGGAGGGGGAGGGCGAAGGCGGATATCTGACACAGGCTGGGCCAATCAGACTCTCTCTGTTCAAAATCAAAGGTAAAAGACAATGCTAAGACTGTGTTAAACTTATTTGAGTGCCTTCTCTATATATAATTTATTCAGCCACACATTAAAGAATTAAATAAAATTATTTATTTTACAAGATAAATTCTATAAATATTTGGTTTTAAAAAAGTACCCACCTGTATCTAAATACCCAATATCTAATATCTGTATCTAAAATCATACACAAGCATCTAGATGAATTTCTGGGTTCAATATCACCAATTTATTATGTGCTTTTAAAGAAGATTTTAGTCCAAATTGCCTTTTAGTCACTACAAGTATGTCATAAATTTATCATTCTAGAATTTGTTTTTGTGTTTTATGGTTTGATGTTTAAAAAAAGTTCACAGGATTAAATGTTAAAATGCTGACAAAGTATGATGGCAACAGAGTCCTTTGGGTAAGAGAAAAGTTAGAATCCAAAATACAAAACTATTTCAAACCTTTTTAAAGCTATTTTCACACTTTGGACAATAAAACACAAAAGAAAAAAAATCTTAAACCACACTTGCCCCATTTTTAGTTTAGTTCAATCAAAAAAATCCTGGAAAACATATAAAAGCACTCATCCAAAAACACTCTTGTCATAAAACTTATAGTGCAAATAAGACTGGGTAAACACGGATACTTGTAGACAGAATGGTCAAACCTCTAAATAGCAATTAACTGTGTGACCGGCAAATAGCAGAGGAGAATGAGACTGGTCTAGTTACATATTAATACATTTACAATGAACATTCTCTTCTTAAGTAAGTTGGACACTGCCGACAATTTTGGTTATTTAAAGATCTTGTTTCCTTGGTAATTATTTACATTTCACTGCCTACAACAGAAATTCTCATATGATGCAAGTAGAACTTTTTCAGGCAATTTCTAAACACATGAGAGGCTGTCAGACTATTGTAAAGGCAGGTAGTCAAAGTTTTTTTTAATCTTCAGTCTTTCATAATCATAATGAAGTATTAGGTGTTTGAAAAATGAACAAAGAACAGATTCTGTATATTTTGTGTTAATAGGACAAATTAAGTACAGTGAAACAGAAGACGATTTCTATGGTGACTCTGATTAATCCTGGACACAACACGGCAAGGAGAGCAAAATGATATAAGAATACACTGCAATATGCACTTTCTCCATGTTCAGAGGACTTAAGTTTTATTTCATTGAACTGAAGTAGAGGACAAATATGTGTAAGTTCTTTAGCTGAGTCATTAGAAAAGACCCTGATGCTGGGAAACATTGAAGGTGGGAGGAAAAGGGGACAACAGAGGATGAGATGGTTGGATGGCATCATCGACTCCATGGACATGAGTTTGAGCAAGCTCTGGGAGTTGGTGATGGACAGGGAAACCTGGCTTGCTGCAGTCCATGGGGTTGCAAAGAGTTGGACACGACTGAGAGACTGAACTGAACTGAGAGACGAACATCCAACAATATATTTTTTAGAACTGTGACTGTTACTTCATTGCTTTCCTCATATTCTAGACAAAAATTTGGATTCATTGCATTTGCCTTTTGCATTTGGGCTTCCCTTGGGGGCTCAGGTGGTAAAGAATCCGCCTACACTTAAAGAGGTTCTATAGTGGGTGTACTACCCAACAGACGGACATTATACTGTTTTATAAACTATAACCTTAAAAAGCTTCAGCTTCACGTATCTAGTTTAGAGACCAAGGCTATAGAAGCCCAAGTATTTATGTGTTAATTAGCCTCAATCATATATACATCTTGATAGTGTACTTATAACAATGTCCACCACAATTTTAAGATTGGTTTTGGCAAAAAAAAAAAAAACCACAATAAAAACAATGCCACATATATAAACACTAGCTATTATCTTTTCAGTGTTTATAAGACATTTTGCTATTAGGATTTTTAATGATGAATTGGAAGGAACTAAAAGATATAAGACATGATTAAAGAAGTTGATAGAAATTGCAATGAAATCTCTTCTATGGAATAGTAGTAGCTATAAAAACAAAAAAGCATCTGATTACTATAGCACTCATTGCCTTAGGTGTGTTTGTACCTTAAATATTTTTGTGCATGATAAAGGAGTTAGGTTATTAGAACAATATTAACAGGTAAGGATGATGAGCATTATCTTATACATTTCTAAGATGCGAAGACTTTCTTACAGTCACAAGTCAGTCTATGTGACGGTTCAAGAAGATGCATCACACTTTAATGAAGAATGCAGAAAAAATACCAGTTCTAAGAATAATATGGATACACGATATAGGTAAGCTACATAGGCAAATTTTCATATTCCAGAAAAAATTATTTACTAAAAGATTTTAAAATTCCTTTAAATAATTGATGGTTCAAAATTCAATACAGAAATAATCTCATGTTTTCTAAATTCTAAAAGTGCACAGCATTTTTCACTTGGTGACATCACACTTCTATACACAAAGCATATTTGTCTCTTACCAGACCAAGAAGGTGTGCTCAGTTATATGTTGGCTTGTTTGCTATGTTATAGTTATGTATGCTATGTTACAGTTTGCAAATTATAGTTAGTGTTAAAGAGCTCAAAGTAAAGGCTATACCTTTAGTATATCAAAAGTCAAAAGCTTCCTATTATATAACTAAGCTGTATTAACTGATATAAAAATTATACCTTTGAGATATCATCATTTTTCTTTGCTAAATCTATTGCTGCTTTCTTTGAGTAGACTCACCATCTCCAAGTCACTCTAAAACCTCATTTTTGTCACCTCATTAGTGGCAACATTCAACTGTACTGTACTCATAAATCCCACTGTCCTATCTGTATCCCATTACCACTTGCCTATTTCAGACACTCATTACTTTGAGCTTAGACTATAGCAATAGCTGTTTGTTTTCTCCAATTCTCTTTTCCTTTGGAAATCCATTTTATTCACAATATTGTTATATTAAAACATTTAAAACGAAGTTCTGATTACCACATCCATCCTGAGAAAACGTCCATGGCTGCCTACAGGACAAAGTCCAAATTTCTCAGTTCAGCCCTTACGAACAGAACCAAACTACTTCAATTCCAAACAAACTGGATCACATACTGTTTCCAACGTATGTTCTGCCTAGTTCCTGTAGTTTTCCCTACCTAAATAGCTTTTCTCTATATTTTTGAGTGCTCAAATATTATCCAGCTTTTGAGAATTCCTCCACGACAGTTTCCCTTCCTACAGTCTCTGTACATCTCTCATGACAGTCATTTGACCTTTTATAACACATACTAATGTGGCTTTCCTGGTGGCTCAAAGGTAAAGAATCTGCCTGTCAATGCAGGAGACATGGGTTTGATCCCTGAGTTGGGAAGATCCCCTAGATAAGTGAATTGCAATCCACTCCAATATTCTTGCCTGGGAAATCCCATGGACAGAGGAGCCTAGGAGGCTACAGTTCAGAGGACCGCAAGAGTCAGACATGACTTAGAGACTAAAACCATTAACACATACTAATGTACCTGACTTTCATCAAGACTTTAAATGATTTATATAAAGGATCTGTATTTATCTCATCTATGAAACTCTTACAATGCTTAATTTAGTGTCTAGAATACATCTAACATATTTGCTGAGTAAACAAATTGTGCCAAACCTAGAGCAACTAGTGTCGGGGCAAATACACTAAACGCCTCCTGGCCTTCCTAGCTTGTGGCATCACTACCTATCAATACTTGTAAGTGTCATGACACATAATTATCTTTTGTCAAAATACAGTATGAGGAAAAAGAAACAGCAATGGGAGTCACTTCCCTGGATTTTCTCCAGCATAGATACCAACCCAAAGGGCCCAGTAAAACTAGTTTATTTTAGGGCAAAGCTAGAGACCTCACTCTATAACTGCAAATATGAAGGAATATTTAAGTACATCAGATCTCTGGGTGATTCCATCCTTCCAGTCTTGTCTGCACCATTCCTTCCACAGTCATTCTTTTTCTCACTGAAAGACAAATCTGAGCATGCCACTTAATTGATTAAAATTCTTTAACACTTTCTCACAGCCTATGGAATAAAACCTGGACTTCCTAGCACATTATACAACATTCTCGGTAAGTTGCCTTTGCCTCCTTTAGTCTCACTTTCTAACCTCATATATTCCAGCCAAGTATATCCAGAGTACTTGTAATTCCCTTAATGTGTCTTCCTCACATTCTTTGCACCCATGAACTATGTGTTTTTTCAGTCTCAAGTGTCCTCTTTCTCTTCATTGCTCAGGTGACTTTCACTAGTCTTTTAAGACCCATTTCAGGCATTATCTGGCTTAGATGACCATCCTTATATTCCCAAGGCTTTCTGAATATGGCTCAGACATAGAGCATTTCACACAGTATGGCAATTATCTATCTCATTTGTCTGCCTTAGCCACAAGACTGAGTTCCTGTTGGGCAGGAGCTCTGATTTAACCAAGCAAAGTAGGTTCTCAGGCAGGAGTGACTGGCTGTTAAATAAGGTTGATGGAACTCACGATCTGGGGCAATGGATAGGTGTCAGAGAAACTAGGAGCTCTCCTGCTCCGGTAGCTCAATGGTAAAGAATCCGACTGTAATGCAGGAGATGTGGGTTCGATCCCTGGGTCAAGAAGATCCCCTGGAGATGGAAATGGCAACCCATTCCAGTATTCTTGCCTGGGAAATCCCACACACAGAGGAGTCTGGCAGTCTAGAGCCCATGGGGTGGCAAAAGAGTTGGACACCACTGAGTAACTGAACAACAACTGATGTACTTCTCAAAACTGTTAATCCAGACGGTGGAGACATTCTTCAGTACTGGCTACCATATACTCCCACATTATACAAGGTCCATTCAGCTGTAGTAATATACATGAATAGAATCTGTAATTCAAGTATCTTAAATCTAGATCCAAACAAGAATCTTACTAAGCCTTTTTATTATCACTTTGCTCTGAACACAAGTACCTCAATATTACTTTGAAGACTTTTTTAGAAATTAATTCTTCAGGACACAGAGACAAGAGCAAAATCTAGCATTTACTAAGGATGAATAACATGGTGTAATAATGAAAACAACTGAATTTATGTGCTTTTTAAATTAAAAAATGTAAGCTTGAGGTTTTTCTTATAGCTTCTGATATTTAAAAAAGTTAAGAGTTTTAAAAATAAAGCTTCAAAACCAACCTTGACTTCAAGCAAATGAGAACAGACCTTCAAAGTATTTCTGTTCATAGATAACTGTTGGACCCACATTATATGACTAAGACACTAAATATGAACTCTGAAATTTGGAAATGAAATATTTAGGAAATTTGAAATGAAATATTTAGAAATATTAAAGAAAACAGCAGTTTAACTTGTGTATTATCTTTAAAACTATTAAGTACTTATCAAATTTATGTACTACCTGAGGAACATTTTCTATTGCTTCTTTAAAACATTCAATTATGGTTTGCTCTGAAATCTCCATTATGTACTGAAGGACATAACTGACCTGAACCTTTACCTAGATTAACAATTCATGTTTCCTTCTTATAAAAACAAATATAAAATCAGATTTCAACAAAAACTTAGCTGTTTAGCCTCCCTGATATAAGCCATTTAGCTTTACTATTAAGAATATGGCCTAGATTATCTCTAAGGTTCCTTCATATTCTAAAGCTGGGATTATATCTCTATTCCAAGTGTATGAAGTCTGTCTTCATGTCCTCTAGCTTTCCTTGTTTAAATTCCCCTCCTCTCTTGGTCTCCTCCAAGGTTAGAGACAGTTCTCATATTTTTGACATGTTTCTCCTCACCTACAATCACAAAAACTGACAATAGATTAAAATATTATCTCTTGCAGGGTATTTTTATTTTAACTGGGAATGTTTATATCTTAAGCTAAATGACTAAAGCTTTAACAGAACTTCAGGTGATGGGGTACAGGACATGCCACCCCAAATGACGGCATCTTGACATACTGAATATTTTAAGCCGAAGGAATTGGAGAAATGTCATGTGCAGGAAGGACTTTCTGACCTTCCCATGCATCAGGTCATGAAACCTTCAATTGAGAGATGCCCTGCTTATATTGGGCTTCGCAGGTGGCGCTAGTGGTAAAGAACCTGTCTGCCAATACAGGAGACATAAGAGATGCAAGTTTGATCCCTGGGCTGGGAAGATCCCCTGGAGGAGGGCATGGCAACCCACTCCAGCACTCTTTCCTGGAGAATTACAGATAGAGGAGCCTGGAGAGCTGTAGTCCATAGGGTTGCATACAGTTGGACACGATCAAAGTGACTTAGCACACATGCACGCTCCTTATACTAATATTTAGAGGATAGGAACATCCTTATCTTCAAGACTAAGGAACACTAAGAGGAATCTGAATGGACAGGTCTTGCTAAGTTTTCCTTGGTTTACTATAAAAGTTTACAATGCTTAGCTCAAATCCCTTTTGCTCTATCACATTTTCCCATGGCTGTCCACTTTTCATCAGACCTAGCTTAAAAACACTCAGGTTTAGTCAATTCTTCAGGTGTTCCTTATGAAGGCTCCCATGTCATATAAAACTTTTATTAAATAAAATCTGTATACTTTTCTGTTGTGAATTTGTCTTCTGGGTCGCTAAGAGTCAGACACGACTGAGAGATTTCACTTTCACGCATTGGAGAAGGAAATGGCAACCCACTCCAGTGTTCTTGCCTGGAGAATCCCAGGGACGGGGGAGCCTGGTGGCTGCCATCTATGGGGTCGCACAGAGTCGGACACGACTGAAGTGACGCAGCAGCAGCAGCAGCAGCAGCAGCAGCAGCAGCAGCAGCAGCAGCAGCAGCAGCAGCAGCAGCAGCAGCATAGGGGCCCCTATAGAAAAGAACTTAGAAAAGTAGAGGAAAAAGATACTTTTCTTTCCCTATGTGCATAGCAGAGTTCTAGGGAGGGGTAAGGCTGTCCTTTGAATTCATTGGTAACTTATCTTGCTGAAGGATAACACTGCCTCCTTCCTTTTCATAAATGATCGTTTTAATTATTTTACATAGGTGAAGAAAGACGACATGAAATTTAATTCTAGACATTTACTCTCCTGAAATTGTTTTCAGGAGAGTAAAATGTATGAGGAAAACAAATTTTTCACCGACATAAAGATGTATCACCTATATGAAGAACTGTATTAGCTAAATTTTCCTGCTTAATTGATCCCTAAAAGCAAAATAGAGGATAAAAAAATGATTGTATGTGTGCTCAGCCATCTCTGACTCTTTGCTACTCCATGGACTGTAGCCTGCCAGTCTTGTGTGTTCATGGAATTTTCCAGGCAGGCATACTGGAGTGGGTTGCCATTTCCTACACCAGGAGATCTTCTTGACCCAGGGACTCAATTTGTGTCTCCTGTGTTTCCTGCTTTGGCAGGTGGATTCGTTACCACTGAGCCACCTGGGAAGCATAAAAATGACATAAGACTATAAACAGTTAAATATTATACACAATACTTAAAAAAATAACTTTCTTAGAGGAAGAAAAGACATTGCAGAGTTTCTGGTTTGGTTTTTTTTCCTCCCTGCTGTACTGTATAGGACTGTAACTTGTAGGTACTGGAGAAATAAAACTATTTTAAAAATATACTAGTATTAAATATTTATTCATTTCTTAAATAGATAGGAAAAGTCATGTTAATCCCAGAGTTTAACTGAAAAATTAAGTTAGTCTACCAAAAAGGTTCCTTCAAAAAATATGAAGATTTCAACAGGCTTGCTTTGTTAGTTTTAAAATTACAGCATCTTAGTGACAGTTTTGGAAAATTTTGATAAAACATACTTTGAAAGCATTAGATCTTATAAATTAAGTTACTACAGCAGGAAAGAACCTTTCTAACATGCTTCCTCTCTCAAAGCATTCCAAATTTTCTTTACAATATTTAAAACAACTCAGTTTTCTTTTATTCTGTGTCTGTGTCTGTATAAAGAAAACTATTAGTCTTATTTAATTGGGATTAAGCCCCCTACACACAGAGGCACTTAATTGGGATTAAGGCCCCTACACACAGAGGCACTGGAATCTTTATAGTTCAGCTTGTGTGTAAGATCTGAAGGAATGTATACCATGTATGGGACTTCCCAGGCAGTGCAGTGGTAAAGAGTCTGCCTGCCAATGCAGGAGATGCAGGAGATGCGAGTTTGATCCCTGGCTCAGGAAGATTCCCTGGAGTAGGAAATGGCAACCCACTCCAGTATTCTTGCCTGGAAAAATTGCATGGACAGAGGAGCCTCATAGGCTATAGTCTACGGGGTTGCAAAGAGTCAGACACGACTGAGTATGTACGGACATACAGTGTATGAACACATAATTTGGAATCAATACACATCTCATTCAGTTATTAATTTATATTAAGTGACATATCTCAATCTTGTTTATGCTTGCTGAACAGTCCTATGAAAAGACCAAACAGCCACCTGCATAAAGCTTGGAGAATAAAGCTTGGAACATGAGGCTAGCTTATGTGCCCTTGTGAAAGCTGATCAGCCTTTTCAAGTCTCAGTTTCTTCATCAGTAAAATAGAGGTTTTATTTTACTGCCATACTTGGCACACTGTGAGAGCTTAATGATCGCTATTATTGGAAGTCAATTCACTTAAATCTATTGAATCTTAATAAATTATTCATTCTAAATGTCTCTCATTTTAAAGAAACTAGTCAGGCATAATACTGCCACCATGTACATTTATGTATCTTCAATAGGACAGTGAAAAGTCTTTAACCAACAGCATAAATCTCTTATTGTGGATTTTTTTGAATAGTGATTACAGGTAGTTGAGTAATTAAAGGCATGTTAGTAACTCTAAACTCACACTGTAGAGATTTCTGACTGCACCATACCTTCTGGCTTCAGTGACTTAACTCCTTTGAAAAAAGATGATATCTCAGCAGAGATGAATGATGTAAAGAGGCAGGCTATAAAAGATGTGGGGAGAAATATTCTAGACAGGAGGAGCAAGGGCAAAGGCCTTGATGGATAAATATACTTGGCCATTTTGGATAGGCAAGAAACCAGCAAGTACAGTAAGAGAGGAAATCAGAGGAGATAAAGTCACTGAAGCCAGGTCTCTGCCTAGTTCCAACCTTGAACCAAGGGTGGTAGGATGACAGAAAGACACTCCTACATTAGGCAACTCAACTATACTTATCAGAGAACAATGTTCAGGTGAGTTGCTCTGCTTTCTGCTATTCTATTTATATTTATTCTGCAGAAAATAAAGGAGAGTTTTAATAAAAATTAAAGTTAGACTACAAGCTTTGGAAAACTTGGATTGAATGTTCCTTTCATACTGTGTGTATTTAAAAATTTCAGGTGGTTAATCAAGTAGCTTGAAAGGAAATATCAGGAGTGTGGTGTATACATACATAAACTGTTTTAATTATTTTAGTAATAGTCCTTAACATTAGGATAGATCACTGTGAAATTATGCTTTTTCGATGGTTTTATGAGTCAATAACTAAAAGTAAAATAAAGTAAATGTCTCTCAGTCATGCCCAACTCTTTGCGAACCCATGGACTGTAGCGTACCAGGTTCTTCCGTCCATGGGATTTTCCAGGCAAGAATACTGGAGTGGGTTGCCATTTCCTTCTCCAATAACTAAAGGCTCAACCAAAAGAAACATAAACTATAACATTAAGAAACTAAAAGTACTTAAAACGTTTGAAATCATGGATAAGAAGAACGTGTACATCAGGGGTCCCTGACCAGTCAATTGGAATTGAATGCTTCTTTTGGGAGTCCACTCTACTCTGCTGAGGAACTCTTAGTACCCCTAAAGCCCTAACACCAGAAACATGAACATTTATATTCTCCCCAAACTCGGGGTCTCACAGTCTAGGGTAAGCAGAAACTTTTCACAGAAAAGATGGTGAGGTATCATCTGAAGTAGAAGGCTCTCAAAGTATTTTCAGTAATCTAAGATTCTAAGGATTGCTTAAGGAGTTCTGGGAATCTATGGCTTGAATTTCATTTTAAAATTTCATTTCAAAAATTGTGATTGAAAATATAAACATGAAAACTTATATGTCAACTTTAAGCATCTACGTATAACCCTATTCATAGTTAGTAAATGCTAAAAATGTTAACTTACACAGAAAATCAATTGTAAAAAATTTCTTCATTTATATTTTATATATTGAGTTTCCAAGAAAGATTTTAAGAGGTTCAAAAAAATTAAAAAAAAGCAAAAACAGAAAATCATTCACCTAGATTTAAAAGTATAGAGAATCAAGGCATGCTTTACAAAAATCTGATAGAGATGAAAATATAAGGAGAAAGACTAAACTATTACTACTTTGTAACTTTTCATATTTTAATGCCAAGCAAAACCATGAGAAGTTATGGTACATTTAATAGTAAAATATCAGTGGAAAGTACTTTAACATGTTCCCTATAAGCTAATATTTTGAAAATTATAATACATAAAAGTTCAGAGTTGAGATCTGGTGAACTTTCCTCTCTAGGCTATGAGGCGGATCAGGTAAACACTTACTCTTCATCTCTGCCAAAGTTTTATCTACGCCAGGAAGGATTCAGATTCCCCCAGGAGCACCAATATACACCAGAGAAACACAAAAACCAAGAAAACAGCCCACTATTCTGGTGGTGTTTGGAAAGTATTTGAAGGTCTCTGGTATGTAATGTTATCTTATGAAACACTATATTAATATTATGCAAGTCTGTTCTGGCATCCAGTTTGAGAATTATCTAGCTATCTGAATTCAAAGGAATCCCAAACATGTTCATTGTTTTTACCACATGCCCTTTAAATGAAAAGGATGCAAGTGTGAATAAAGCAGTACCACCCTTTAAAACCAAACGTGTAAAGGATACTCTTCACTATTCCGGATGTCAACTACCAAGAGCTTTGGTTTACTGGACTTTGTCTTCTTGGGAGGTGTTTTGAAGTGGCCAGTCACTGTCAGCTCACACAAGTCAATCAGGTCCTCTGCTGAAATCCGGGGTGATACCTCCGACTTTAGGTCATTTAACGGAATGGATTCTCTCGACTGAAAAAAATGAACAAACAATACAAATACTGAGACTATTATAGAGAGACAAACTATAGCCAGTACAGAATATCTTCATTTTTTATATCAATCACTATAACATATGGGAGAAATATAGAAATATGAGATATAGAAAACTATATCTCATTTTAGCAGTGTACTGTGTACCTATTTCCTATCACTGATGTTTACCTTTTTATTTGTCACACATATTGTTGTTGTCTGGGAAAGACTAGAGATCTCTTCAAGAGAATTAGAGATAGCAAGGAAACATTTCATGCAAAGACAGGCTCATTAAAGGACAGAAATGGTAGGGACCTAACAGAAGCAGAAGATATTAAGAAGAGGTGGCAAGAATACACAGAAGAACTTTACAAAAAAGATCTTCATGACCTAGAGCCAGACATTCTTGAATGTGAAGTCAAGTGGGCCTTAGGAAGCATCACTATGAACAAAGCTAGTGGAGGTGATGGAATTTCAGTTGAACTATTTCAAATCCTAAAAGATGATGCTGTGAAAGTGCTGCACTCAATATGCCAGCAAATTTGGAAAATGCAGCAGCGGCCACAGGACTGGAAAAGGTCGGTTTTCATTCCAATCCCAAAGAAAGGCAATGCCAAAGAATGCTCAAACTATCACACAATTGCACCCATCTCACACACTAGCAAAGTAATGTGCAAAATTCTCCAAACCAGGCTTCAGCAATACCTGAAGTGTGAACTTGTAGATGTTCAAGCTGGTTTTAGAAAAGGCAGAGGAATCAGAGATCAAATTGCCAACATCCGCTGATCATGGAAAAAGCAAGAAAAACATTCAGAAAACATCTTTCCTGCTTTATTGACTATGCCAAAATCTTTGACTGTGTGGATCAAAATAAACTGTGGAAAATTCTGAAAGAGTTGGGAATACCAGACCACCTGATCTGCCTCTTGAGAAACCTGTATGCAGGTCAGGAAGCAACAGTTAGGACTGGACATGGAACAACAGTGTGGCTCCAAATAGGAAAAGGAATATGTCAAGACTGTATATCGTCACCCTCCTTATTTAACTTATATGCTGAATACATGAGAAACATTGGGCTGGAAGAAGCACAAGCTGGAATCAAGATTGCTGGGAGAAATATCAATAACCTCAGATATGCAGATGACACCACCCTTATGGCAGAAAGTGAAGAACTAAAGAGCCTCTTGATGAAAGTGAAAGAGGAGAGTGAAAAGGTTGGCTTAAAGCTCAATAATCAGAAAACTAAGATCATGGCATCTGGTCCCGTCACTTCATGGCAAATAGATGGGGAAACAGTGTCTTTATTTTTTTGGGCTCCAAAATCACTGCAGATGGTGACTGCAGCCAAGAAATTAAAAGATACTTGCTCCTTGGAAGGAAAGTTATGACCAACCTAGGTAGCATATTCAAAAGCAGAGATATTACTTTGCCAACAAAGGTCCATCTAGTCAAGGCTATAGTTTTTCCAGTGGTCATGTATGGATGTGAGAATTGGACTATAAAGAGAGCTGAGTGCCGAAGAATTAATGCTTTTGAACTGTGGTGCTGGAGAAGAGTCTTGAGACTCCCTTGGACTGCAAGGAGATCCAATCAGTCCATCCTAAAGGAGATCATTCCTGGGTGTTCATTGGAAAGACTGATGTTGAAGATGAAACTCCAATACTTTGGCCACCTGATGCGAAGAGCTGACTCATTTGAAAAGACCCTGATGCTGGGAAAGATTGAAGGCAGGAGGAGAAGGGGACGACAGAGGATGAGATGGCTGGATGGCATCACTGACTCAATGGACATGGGTTTGGGTAAACTCTGGGAGTTGGTGATGGACAGGGAGGCCTGGCATGCTGCGGTTTATGGGGTTGCAGGGAGTCGGACACGACTGAGCAACTGAACTGAACTGAACTGAATACTGGAGTGGGTTGCCATTTCCTTCTCCAGGGTATTTTCCCAACTCAGGGATCAAACTCTTGTCTTTTGTGTCTCCTGCACTACCAGGCAGGTTTTTTTTTTTTTTTTTTTTTAACCATTGAGCCATCTGGGAAAGCACACATAGGAAACCATTAATCTTTTCCTTCACTACAACTTCCTAGTTCAAATGTGATGGAAAGAAATGAGGTAGACTTTTCCTTATGAGAGCACTGTTTATCATTATTTTTTTTTATCTTGTCCTGTTTTTTATTTACTTGTATTTTTCTTTTTTTTAATATAAACTTATTTTAATTGGAGGTTAATTACTTTACAATATTGTATTGGTTTTGCCATACATCAACATGAATCCGCCACAGGTATACACGTGTTCCCCATCCTGAACCCCCCTCCCTCCTCCCTCACCGTACCATCTCTCTGGGTTGTCCCAGTGCACCAGCCCCAAGCATCCAGTATCATGCATCGAACCTGGACTGGTGATTCATTTCATATATGATATTATACATGTTTCAATGCCATTCTCCCAAATCATCCCACCTTCTCTCTCTCCCACAGAGTCCAAAAGACTGTTCTATAAACAGCTCTTTTAAGAACATTTCATCTTTCAACTATAATTACTGTTATTGTAAATTGCATTAATTAAAGCTCTGGTAATACGAGAAATTGTTTTATGACTCAGTATTGAACTTTCCTAACATGATTTATCTTACTTATGAATGGTTGGGTAGAAATTAGATTCACAGAAATGAAGGACAACATAATGCTTTCTTAGATAATGTATTTTAATTGTAAAGGAGGTAAAATCAGACTGCAGACCACCAAACCGGTCTGTATATGTTTGTTACATGTCATAATACTGATTCAGACTTGAAAAAAAAACCGCTCAGTTGTGTTTGACTCTTTGTGACCCTGGACTATACAGTCCATGGAATTCTCTAGGCCAAAATCCTGGAGTGGGTAGCCTTTCCCTTCTGCCTACAATGCAGGAGACCTGGGTTCAGTCCCTGGGTCAGGAAGATCTCCTGGAGAAGGAAATGGCAACCCACTCCAGTATTCTTGCCTGGAAAATCCCATCAACAGAGGAGCCTGGTAGGCTACAGTCCATAGAGTCGCAAAGAGTCAGACATGACTGAGCGACTGCACTTTCACTTTCTCCAGGAGATCTTCCCAACCTAGGATCAAACCCAGGTCTCCTACATTGCAGGCGGATTCTTTACTAGCTGAGCCAGGAGGGAAGCCCAATTCAGACTAAGGGCCATTCACAATTATTATTCATGTTATTTGGTAGGCAGGAGGATCCTCTACCCTTCACAAAAGGCAACACAATACATCTCAATTCAACATAAACTTGTTGAACACTAGTAGTCACTGTTGAAAACTTATTTAACATAATTTGAAAATTTAAGAACTTTCAAAATTCACTTGATTTAAAATATGGGGATTCAAAAAATTTTTACTTATGTGCTTAATATGCTTCCAAGATCGAGTCTAACTATTATCTCATTTGCTTATTTTCTCTCTTTCCTCAATTTCATAGTGGGATTCCACATACATAATTTCCAATTTAGACTTTCTAGGCAGGAGAGAATAAAGCCTATGAATCACATAACAGACAAGACTTATTCTAAAAAAAAATTGTTCTCAATTGTTTTTGGAGTTTGAATGTCAGCCCTCATCCCTTGGGTTTCTGTGACTATGTATGCTATAAATTCTTTAGTAGTAAGAGTAAAGCACTTGTTCTCTCACTTTATCAGCTTTTAAATAGAAATGGAAGTTGCTAAGTTTTATGAGTTTATTGTACTTAATGAAAAATAAGAATTAGGAATTTAAATTTTTTAGTATTAGAAATTAAATGTACTTAAATATTCTGAAATTAAAACTACTTCAGAAAGATTAGTTTTAAAATCAGCAAGTCATACAATCAATGCTTCTATCTTCTTTTTCATTAGATTGCAGGCTCTATAGGTGTTTTTCTCAGGCTTCACATGAAGCTGTACGTTTATGAAGATAAAATAAAGAACTCTTGATTACTCTAGTTCTGCTTTCAGTCATTCAGTGCTGAATGGGGTATTTCTAAAAGAGGTTTGTCTGAATGGAAGGTGTGCCTGACTGATGAAGGAAAGAATTTGACCAAAGTATTCTCTATGAAGAACTGATTGATGAAAGAAAGATATGACTTGGTTCCAATCAAATGCATCATTTGTCAGGAGTTTCTTCAAAGAAAAGACTGATTGCCTTATGAAATGGTAAGAAAAGAAGGAAACAGGAATCACTGACAAGTTCATAACTTTCTGAAATTTGAGTGTATCATCAAAGAACTTTAATATGTTGCAAGCATGTTCGTCTACAAATTAAATTCAGGAGATTAGTAAATCATACTTAGGACAAGTTATACAACTTTGCTTTATGAAGAAAATAATTATAATACTAAAAAATTCAGAATCTAGTTTTTCTTTTATTAGACAGTTTTATACACAATTTTACTATTCACTGAACAATTTCCACTTAGAGGCATAAAAGTAAAACTTCTTTTTTTTTAAATAATAAAATTTAACTTTATTTTTTTTCCACAGATAAAAAGACTGAAAATTGATTTTTTTATTGGAGTATAATTGGTTTACAATGTTGTGTTAGCTTCCAATGTAGAATAAAGTGAATCAGCTATACATATACATATATCTCCTCCCTCTTTTTTTAAAAATTTATTAATTTTAATTGGAGGCTAATTATTTTACAATATTGTATTGGTTCTGCAATACATCAACATGAATCTGCCACGGGTGCAAACATGTTCCCCATCCTGAACCCCCCTCCCTCCTCCCTCCCTGTATCATCCCTCTGGGTCATCCCAGTGCACCAGCCCCGAGTATCCTGTATTCTGCATCGAACCTGGACTGGCGATTAGTTTCTTATATGATATTATACATGTTTCAATGCCATTCTCCCAAATCATCCCACCCTCGCCTTCTCCCACAGAGTCCAAAAGACTGTTCTATACATCTGTCTCTTTTACTGTCTCGCATACAGAGTTATCGTTACCATCTTTCTTAATTCCTTATATATGCGTTAGTATACTGTATTGGTGTTTTTCTTTCTGGCTTACTTCACTCTGTATAATTTAAATCTTCTTTAGTATCATTGATATTGGTATTTTCCAGTGTGAGTAGGATTTCAGATTCACAGAACATTGTTTATGGACAATGGACAAGAATTGAGGATAACTACAGAACAACTCTGAAAATTTCTATGATCATTTCTTCCCAAGAACGTGTACATACAATGCACATTAAATTTAGATGTCCAAATATCAGAAATCAATTGGTATGAAAATGACTTAAAAAAATAATATTCCATTTCCAAACTAAGGTCAAAATTTATTCAGCAATGTTACTGACAAAAACTATCTTTCAGTAGAGTGAATTCTCTGAAAGGGCTATCTAAATGTGTTAGTGACAACGCTGATCAAGCAAGCAAAAATCCAAACCTGGTAACATGACAGTTATTTTCCTGTGTCCATTAAACTACTAGGAGAATCACTCTGTCATGGTACCTAAGAGTCTGAAATGGTAGACTTGACTTTTTTTGGTATATGGTGTTAGAGAATGTTCTGATTTTTTTTTTAAACATGTAGCTATTCAGTTTTCTCAGTACCATTTATTGAAGAAATTGTCTCTATTTTTGTCACTTTTGTAGTAGGTTAATTGACTACAGGTGCCTGGGTATATTTCTGGGTTCTCTATTCTGTTCCATTGATCTATGTGTCTGCTTTTGTGCCAGTACCAGGTTTGATTACTGTAGCATTGCAGTATAATCTGAAGTCAGGGAGCATGATTCCTCCTACTCTGTTTTTCTTTTCTAAGATTGTTTTCACTATTTGGGGTCTTTTGTGTTTCTATACAAATTTTTAAATTACTTGTTCTAGTTCTGTGAAAAATGCCATTGGTATTTTGATAGGAATTGAATCTGTAGGTTGCCTTGGGAAGTATGATCATTTTAACAATGTTAATTCTTTCAATCCAAGAAATATCTTTTCATCTGTTTGTGACATCTTCAATTTCTTTCATCAGTGTCTTATAGTTTTTCAAGTACACGTCTTTTACCTCCTTGAAAGAAAGTGAAAAGTGAAAGTGAAGTCGCTCAGTTGTGTCAGACTCTTTGCAACCCCCTGGACTGTAGCCTACCAGGCTCCTTCATCCATGGGATTTTACAGGCAAGAATACTGGAGTGGGTTGCCATTTCCTTCTCCAGGAGATCTTCCTGACCCAGGGATTGAACCTGGGTCTCCCGCATTGTAGGCAGATGCTTTACTGTCTGAGCCACCAGGGAAGTCCTTTACCTCCTTAGGTAGGTTTATTCCTTATTTATTGTTTTATTCTTTTTGATTCAGTGGTAAATGGGATTGTTTCCTTAATTTTGATTGTTCATTGTTAGTATATAGAAATGTAATAGGTTTTTATGTATTAATTTTGTACCTGCAACTTTACCAAATTCATGAGCTCTAGTAGTTTTCTGATGGTGTCTTTAGGGTTTTCTATTACAGTATCATGTCATCTGCTAACAGTGATACTTCTTCCTTTCTAATTTTGATTCCTTTCATTTCTTTCTCTTGTCTGATATCTATGGTTAGGACTTGCAATATTATGTTGAATAAAAGTGGTGAGAGTAGGAATCCTTGTTTCGTTCCTGATCTTAGAGGAAATGCTTTTAGCTTTTCATCGTTGAGTTAGTTGTGAGTTGGTCATATATGGTCTTTTTTATGTTGAGGTATTTCCCTTTATGCCCACCTTCTGGAGAGCTGTTTTTAAAATCATAAATGGATGTTGAATTATACCAAAAGCCTTTTCTGTATATTTTGAGAATATCATATGGTTTTATTCTTTAATTTCTTAATGTGATTATCACACTTATTGATTTGTAGACACTTAAAAATCCTTGTATCCCTGGAAATATTAACTATGAGAATAAAGAACCGGTGTCTAGAACACTCCTCCCATATTTTCTGTTACATGTCCTGGCACTGACTTCAACTTAGTTACCAAGGACAGAAATCTGAAAACCACTGCAGACTTTTCATTCTTCCTTATTTCTCATTCCTATATAACAAATACCCAAGTTCCATCAAAATAACTCTTGAATCTGAATCTGTTACCTGACTTATTGCCCTACTTCAGGGCTTCCACCATCCCTCAAATGGACTGTAGAAGCTGTTTGCCCCTCTTGCTATTTCTTTTTTTCCTCTACCTTTTCATATAAAGTCATCCCTTCTAATCCATATTCCAAATGCCACTTGAGTTAAAATAAAAACCTGATCAGGCTTCCCTGGTGGCTCAGATGGTAAAGAATCTGCCTGCAATGAAGGAGACCTGGATTTGATCCCTGGGTCAGGAAGATCCCCTGGAGAAAGGAACGGCAACCCACTCCAGTATTCTTCCCTGGGAAGTTCCATGGACAGAGGATCCTGGCAGGTTGCAGTCCCTGGGGTCATAAAGAATTGGACACAACTGAGCAGCTAACAAAACTTAAAAGTCTGATCATGTAGATTTTTATAATTAAGAACACCTCACTGGTTTCTAGACATTGATGGAGTGAAATCCAAATTCTTTGGTATAGAATATAAAGTCTTTTATGAATTGGTATCTGTCTATAGTAGGCAAGAGACCATAGGCTTTGGGGTCAGATTACCGGGACTCAAATTTTGGCCAGCCCACTCACAGTGTATGATTTTGGACATGATACTTAAACTCTCTACCTAATTTCTTCATCTATAAAGTGGGATAACAGCAGTTATCCAAATCCTCCTGGGCTGCTGTAAGAACTAAATGTTAATCTATATAGAACATTTAGAATAGTGTCTGACACACTGTCAGAGTTTAATGAAAGCTTGGTTATCTTTCACCTTTTTTCTCACCCCTCACCACCTTGTACCTCGTGCTTTGGCATTAGCAGACTATCCGCCTTTTTATACCACTGCGCCACCTTTGCCCACATTGCTTCCTCTGCTTAGAATGCCACACCTTGTCCACTTAATAAATACCTGCTCACCTTACAAGTATCAGTTCAAACGTTGCTCTCTCCATGAAGAAAGTCTTTTTGACCTCTGACAGGCTCATTTAGTTTCTTTCCTGTGTCCCCACAGGTATCTGGTACATGTTTTTATCATAATAGGATTATTTACTTCCACCAGACTAACAGCTCCTCAAAGACAAGGAAAGTTACTTTTATACCTATGATTTCCCCAGGTTTCAGCATATTATTTGACACATAATATATTTGTTGAATACAAATGAATAAAATAGTATTTCTAAGTTTTCTATTACTTTTCCTGAGTAACTTTGTGTTATGGGGTATGTACACGTTTTCCCAAAACATGTACATACCTGTATCGTAGTAATTACTATATTTGTAATACATTATCTGTTTCTTTACTTGAATTACAAAATCCTTAAATAAAGGTTCTACATCTTTTCATATTTGTATCTCCAAAAGGCAGCACAAGGTCTGGCACCAAAAATTGTTATTGGTATTTACTGAATGAATGAGTGAATAAAAATGTGATTAAATAACATTACAGAGCAAAGCTATTTGTCTGGATCACTAGACAGACTCCTCAGGGATGGCAAATCATCAGATTCTCTAGCCTCTGGGCGCTGTGATGGTTAATCAAGAATACTGAAACCTATATCTGCCTCAGTGATTTCTCACAGCCATCTCTCTTTTCCTCAGCTGAAAAACTAAAGATGCCAGCTGCTACCATATAGGTTTACAAAACATACTCTAATTAATTGAAAGACTTAGGTGAATATAAAGAAGGCAAAAATAAACACACATACAAAACTATCCCAGTAAAGTAGGTAATTTAATGATAATAAAAAATATGAATGAAGGGAAAAAATAGATAAATACTAGAGCTGAAACTTAGGAGAACATCAATAAAACTGGAAAAGCTGTATATGAACCATGTGCATGATAATAAATGAGAAAAATATAAGTAAATATGCTTCTCTTTTTCCTTCTCTCTATATTTTCTTTATATCTCTCTTTTCTATATAACTTTCTATCTATAAATAAGAAAAATATAAGCATGTAAGAATATTTGAAAGAATAATTGATTGCAAATATTTTCAAAAGAATAGAAAATCTGAATAGACCTATACATTTATAGACCAAGGTAAAGTTGAGGAGAATGATGAACTGTGTGTCTGCTTTACAATACAATAGACTATTTACAAAATCTAAATAGACTTGCAAAAACAACTAAATAGACTGTGTAAAAACGGGTAAGATTTTAAAGTTTTTAAACAATTGCTTTAAAGAGAGGTGCCAAATAGTTTTTCCCCAAGCGCTTCTATCTATAACTGTTCCACGGCAAAGAAAACATTGAAAGATCATTTTATGAAGTGTCCTTAACCTAATACTTAAATCTAACAAAAATGACATCAAACACAAATGCATGCACAACCCTCAATATTCCTTATGGATATAGATTCTTTCAAAAAATCTCAAAACTGGAAAATTGAATGCAGCAGCAATTTAAAAGAATGGCATATTATGAGCAAAAGGGATATTCCAGGAATGAAGGATGGTTCAATATAAGGACAATTTGAAAAGTAATTCATCACCTTTAATTAGTCAAAAGATACAAAGTATGTAATTCATCATTGTAGGTGACACAAAGCCATATGTGATAAAACTTCACGTTTATTCCCAATTTTAGAAAAAGAAAAACTCATGGTAAACATATATCAGAAGGAAAGCTAATCTGAACGATGAAAGATTTCATTAAGATGGATGTTCTTCATCTCAAATATTTGACATTCTACTTAAAGATGAACCATACAGGCAGACTTATTGTGAAAAAATATACCTCTTAGATAATACAATAGTCTTAGAAAATCCAGACTAATCAGAGGAAAGTCTAATAAAACTTGTAAGAATTTGGTGAAGTTTTAGTCATAATATATATACAATAAAATTATTAGTTATTTTCAATAGCAGCAGAAGCCAGTCAAAAAACCCAAGGAACATAAGCTTTCAATTGCAATGTCAAAATATTCCTCCAAAACAAAATACTTAGAAATAAAAGAATAATATTTAAAGAAAATGAAACAGTTTTGTGATGGGCATTAGAAAAACCTGAGACACATAAAATGCTATCTGGAAAGAAAGATTCAGTATTTAGAAGATCTTTATTTCCTCTTCAAACAATGTATTAATTACAATTTAATCAAAACTCTAAAAGGATCTTTCTTTTTTATTTTGAAACAAAAACTCTAAAGTTCATTTGTCTAAATAGGTGAGAATGTCAAGAAAATAATGAAAAATAATAAAATACACTGTCATATGCTAAAACCATATAAAATATCACCACATGATATTGCACTAGAATTGACTAGGAGACTAATAGGCCATAATGGGGTGTACAGAAAGACCTCAATAAATGAAAGAATGCTGTAAAAGAATAGGATTCCATAACAAATCACTGGAGAAAATGGTGTATTATTTAGGATATAGTATAGGCATCATTTATTACCTATAATAAAATAAAATCATGCTTCTATCTTATACTCAAAGTAAAATGATTTGTAAGTTGAACAAAAATTATATGTAAAAAGTAGAATCACAAAGAGTAAGAATTGATGACTTAAATTAATTTCAAGCATATAGCAAAAGCTAAACTCTTAAATAAGAGAAATATATGTGAAAAATAAAAATTTAAGATGCCCTTAATATATAAAGAACTCTTTTAATCAATAAGACAAACCAATAAGAAAAAACAGCCTGCTTAGTTAAAATGGAGGGGAGATATACACATATACTTGACAAAATAAACACAAAAAAGTAAAAAAAATGTTTTTACCTCAATCACAGATATATAAAAAACATGTATAATCAAAGACATAGAAAAAGTAGGTAAGTGTCCTAGATTTCTTTTGCTTGTCTCTCCAGATTCACTCTCCATTGGTTCCTGCCTGTTCTCTACTGGTGGGAGGCCTCTGTTTGGACCTAGAAGAGGGACCCCAGGTCCTCTGGCTTTCAAGGTAGTTCAGACAATAGAGAGAGTAGGTCAAGGTAATATAATCCCTTGGTTCTGTACTTGAAAATTCACCTTGGTTTAGCTATTTGTTGACCAAAGGTCACTGTTCCTCTCAAGATGGCTTTCTCAACCTGCTTCTCATTTCCTGTGTTCTGATCATCTCTTCCTTCCTCATCCCTTTGGCTTTTAGGTGGGAACAGTTCAGTTCAGTCGTTCAGTCGTGTCTGACTCTTCGCAACCCCATGAATCGCAGCACGCCAGGCCTCCCTGTCCATCACCACCTCCTGGAGTTCACTCAGACTCACGTCCATCGAGTCAGTGATGCTATCCAGCCATCTCATCCTCTGTTGTCCCCTTCTCCTCCTGCCCCCAATCCCTCTCAGCATCAGAGTCTTTTCCAATGAGTCAACCCTTTGCATGAGGTGGCCAAAGTACTGGAGTTTCAGCTTCAGCATCATTCTCTCCAAAGAAATTCCAGGGCCAATCTCCTTCAGAATGGACTGGCTGGATCTCCTTGCAGTCCAAGGGACTCTCAAGAGGCGTCTCCAACACCACAGTTCAAAAGCATCAATTCTTTGGCACTCAGCTTTCTTCACAGTCCAACTCTCACATCCATACATGACCACTGGAAAAACCATAGCCTTGACTAGACGGACCTTTCTTGGCAAAGTAATGTCTCTGCTGATGGTAATAGCGCTATTGCTAATTTTCATAATTTATTGCATTATCTCTCATATTTTCACCAACATTCCACTATGATCTTTGTAACTATTATCTCTCTAAATAAACCATTCTTGAATTATCCTAATGTGAGTGTATAATCTTTTGCTGTTGGTTGAACTCTGACAGTAAGCATGTAGGGAAGAACTCAAAAACATATTATGTTTTAAGGCACATGAAAAGATGCTCAACATCAGTAATTATTAGAGAAATACAAATCAAAACTACAATGAGGCTCCACCTCACACTTGTCAGAATGGCCCTTACTAAAAAAATCTAGAAATATTAAATGTAAGAGAACTTCCTTTATGGTCCAGTGGTTAAGAAATCTGTCTTGCATTGCAAGGGATGAGGGTTTGATCCCTGGTTGGGGAACTAAGATCCCATATGCTGCAGAGCAACTAGCCCATGCACCACAACTAGAGAGTCTGTGCACCACAGTGAATGATCCTACATGACACAATGAAGATCCTGTGCCACAACGAAGATCCGACCTAGCCAAATGAATAAATGAGTAGATAAATAAAATACTTAAAAAACCCCAATAAATCCACTACAGTACCAATTTGGTGACATATATCACAGTGAATATGTGTGTGTGCATAAACACATGCATGTGTATATAAACATATTTTCATAGATATAAGAATGATGCATAGACATTGCAAAAGTCTGTGATTCAGTGGAATTAACAACTTTTTATCTTAATGCTTTTCTGTGTTTAAGTGTTAATCATTAAGCATGAGCTATTTTTGAAAATTCAAACATTTATAAAAATATGAGATTTATTTTCGACCAGCACTATTATATACTTCTCTTAAATACTTCATAACTATGAATCTAATCTGTCTGAAGATAATTCTTACCAAATATTTACAGCAATACGAAAAGGCTTCACAAATGAGAACTCATGGCTTATGGTCACCACTGTAGGTCACCAGATCTAGCACTAGGAAATATGTAGAGGAAGGTGTCTAAAACATGTTAGAGAAAAACAATAAACTTATTATCATGCTTAAATTCAGATAAAGTTTTTAAATGATTAAAAAAAATACCAGCAAGTAGGGCAGGCTTTCGTGCATTCAGAAAGGAGACACACAAACGTTAATACAGACAATTGGAGAAAAAACATTTGAGGTTTACTGCCATGTTTCATCGGTAAGGACTACCTTGTTTTCTGCTTCAAAAAATATTTGCATAAACTGACCTTTATCCACCTCTTCATCAAATGTATGAAGAATTTAGAGAAAAGGGCCTACTGGCATTGAGGAATATTAAATATACTTTTTCAAGCTTCCATCAACATAAATGTAAATTACATTACCATCACTAGATAATTATACAGGTTTTCCTAGTTTAATATAAGATATTAGAAATTATTTAGTAGATTACTGCTTACTGGTTATTATTTTTCTTAGCAAGAATTGCATTTCCTTTAAGATCTGGAGAAGGAAATGGCAACCCACTCCAGTATTCTTGCCTGGAGAATCCCATGGATGGAGGAGCTTGGTGGGCTACAGTCCACGGGTTGCAAAGAGTCGGACACGACTGAGCGACTTCACTTCACTTTCACTAAGATCCTGCACTCAGAAAAAACTCCCTATGTGATCATACTCATAATGTATATTAGAAGGTTAAAAACAACAAACACCCTTCCCTATGTAAGGAAGCAGTTTTCGTATATTATTTTGTGTATCTGTGTGTTTAGGGGGAGGGTGAGAAAGAAAGATAAAATCTTAATATAAAAAATCAGCCTCTCTAAAGCCACTTAGAGATTAAGGATTTCAAATGACATTTATGGTGGTACCGTAAGTCACCACCATTTAGTTGCCAAGTCGTACCTGGGTATAAATGAGGCCAGGAGTGGTGTTCAGGAAATACAGGATAGATTGATAGTTTCCTGGAACTTCTGAGGGTTTTTCTCTGGGACAGGATGACCTCAGAATGTCTATAGTACTGATTCTTTGGGTCAATTTAAAGTTTCTTCATTTTGGAAGCAAAGCAGCATTTATTAAATATCTACTTTCTAATTCAAGAAACTAAAATGAGGTAGCACAGAAAGTGGCACACACTGTATACATTTCCTATAGAGATCTACCTTATTTTGAGCAAAAACATTTAGAATTAGAACACCAACTGTAATACTAAAGATAAACTTCTAAAAGAAAGGTGGAAATCAGAAAGCATGAAAAACAAAAGTAGACACGTTTATAAGACAGGGAACATCACAGGGCCAGCTATCTATGTATTAAATAATGCATATTTCAACACAATCAAAACACTTTTTTTTTTAATACACTTTCTTAATGAAAACTCTACTCCAAAGAGCCTTCAACTGACATATCATGTTTTGAGGAGAGAGAAAAGATCGATACAAACATGCTGATGACAACGAAGAGCCAGGTATATCAACAGCTTAAATTGCTTAGATTTCTTTTGTATCTCTCATAGCAAGAGATGAGAGGGCTCTGCCCAGAGAAGGTGCTGAAATGTTTGGTAAATGAATGTATGCATGTGTAACAGGATGCTGAATGATGTTATTCCTGGGTTGAAACAAAGTGGCTCTAACATGCTAACAAGAAACAGAAACTGCCAGCAAAAGCCATCAACGTCTTCCCTGCCCGCCCTCTCCCAGTTCCCCCTTCCTGGGGCTAAGTGAGAAGTGGCTAAAACTACAACTTCCAATTATTATCCTAGTGTCCCCTCTCCTCCCAAATTACATAAGGAACTTTAGTTGGAGGTGGTGTGGGTCAACTTCATGGTGACCACAGAGTTCAAGATAAGATGCCCCTCCCTTCTCATCCTGCAGGGTAGAGAAGTAGGTGTTTCTGGACACTCAAATCACTTCCCCTCGATCTTTCATAAGGTAAGTGAAGGGAAGTGCCCAAGGCAGCCATTTGTAGAGATTTGGGCATACCTATAAGAAGGGGTAGTGATATTCTTTTTTGTAGTAGAATGTCTGTTTATACAGAAAACTTAATAATCTATCCTGTACCTGTCTGAGCAGGCAAGAAGTAGGGGATGTGGTAGTGCTGAGAAATAGGGTGTTAGATGCTTACCTTCTCTGACCATACAATTCTAAGCTGTACTGTGAGAATAAACCAATTTATTGTAAGGATCAATTGATATAACAAAGGTAAAAATGTTTGGTAGACTATATATCTTTACATGAAATAAGTTGTTTTTAAAAATCACATCCTAAGTGAAGCAGCTTGAATTTCATGGTAGTCTTAATACAGTGTACATTTTTAATAAATCATCAATTAAAAAATATTTAATCAACCAGCTTTGGGCTGAGCCATGTAGAGATAAAACACCATTTTCACCTCAAAGAGTCCCTAATCTGATTGGAAAATACTAACATAAAACCAATAATAAAACTATACAATAATGACAGAAAATATTTATATTGTGCTTGCTATGTGCTGGTCACTGTGATTGGCATTTGACATATATGACCTCATTTCAATCTTGCAACAATTCTGTGAGGTAGATTTTATTATTTTGATCATGCTACAGATAAGGAAATTGGGGTAGAGAAAGGTTAAGTAACAAAGGCCACATAATCAGTAAGTAACAGAGTCAGGATTCAACTTTAGTCTGGCTCTGGAGTCTGAGCTCTTAACCACATTATTACAATGCTTCTCTCATAAGATTCAGTGTATGAAATCACAGCTACATGCTATGAGAATACAGGGAAAGGAATAAACACAATAATGGGGAGAAGTAGTTAGCAAAAAATAGGTGGAAGAAGTGTGACTTGAGTCAGGAAACAATCAGTAAGGTTTAGAAAAGTAGAAAAGAGGAAGAGGAGTGTTGCATAAGTAGGTAATTGTAAGAGTTCTAAGGTGTGAATGAGCAAGGAATCAGTCCATAAATAATTATTGAGCACCCACTAGGTATATACAATGTGCTTGGGATACATTTATGAACAAAACAAAGATATTTGTTCTGATAGAACTTAAGAGTCAATGGGTATGAAAATGGTAATGAAGAGACTAGTTTTACTGAATGAACATCTGTCCTGAGAAAAAGAGAGAAATAGTACTGAATAAGTAGGTAGGCGACAGACCATGAGGGCTCTGAAGACAGAGACGCTCAAGGACATAAGAAATAGATAAGAACTGCAGGATTTTTGGAGGAATGTGTCACATGTCAATAGCAATATTTTAGGAAGATTAATTAGGCCATATTTTGCAGGGTGAATTAGAGATGGGGAAAAAAATAGGCAGAAAGTCTTGTAATAAGTGAATTTTATGAAGATCTAGATTAAATGATGACACTGGAAACCGAGAGCTTTGCTCTATTCATTATCTTTTTTTCCTTCAGTCATTACCTTGGCCTACAAATATATCCAATTCTCTCCCATCCACAGTGAAAGCTAAATGTAAAAATAAATACTAAATAATACAATTACTCTCCAAGGGGCAAGTACTTTCTAGCTGCTATCTATCTTCTCACCTCTACATTCACTTCTTTACATTCACTCCTGAACCCACTGAAATTTGGTTTCCGTCATGATACAGGAAAAGCAGTGGTTCATTTGCCGAGAAGCAAGTGGACAATTTGGAAACATTTTTTAAAAAGGCAACACATGAGTAAAGAGTAAAAGGATGAATAGGAGTTTGTGAAGAAAGAAGTGAGGGTTTACATGTATATTCTGTGTGAAGTAATTCAATCAAACACACTGGGAAGGTGTTTTGATTCTAAAGCTCTGGTTCTACCTCTAGGAGGCATGCTGAATAAATCTCTCATTTAAAATCCTTTCCATCCGTATGTCTTCTTTGGAGAAATGTCTATTTAGTTCTTTGGCCCATTTTTTGATAGGGTCGTTTATTTTTCTGGAGTTGAGCTGCAGAAGTTGCTTGTATATTTTTGAGATTAGTTGTTTGTCAGTTGCTTCATTAGCTATTATTTTCTCCCATTCAGAAGGCTGTCTTTTCACCTTGCTTATATTTTCCTTTGTTGTGCAGAAGCTTTTAATTTTAATTAGATCCCATTTGTTTATTTTTGCTTTTATTTCCAGCATTCTGGGAGGTGGATCATAGAGGATCCTGCTGTGATTTATGTCTGAGAGTGTTTTGCCTATGTTCTCCTCTAGGAGTTTTATAGTTTCTGATCTTACATTTAGATCTTTAATCCATTTTGAGTTTATTTTTGTGTGCGGTGTTAGAAAGTGATCTAGTTTCATTCTTTTACAAGTGGTTGACCAGTTTTCCCAGCACCACTTGTTAAAGAGATTGTCTTTACTCCATTGTATATTCTTGCCTCCTTTGTCAAAGATAAGGTGTCCATATGTGTGTGGATTTATAACATCACTCATTATTAGAGAAATGCAAATCAAAACCACAATGAGGTACCACTTCACACCAGTCAGAATGGCTGCGATCCAAAAATCTGCAAGCAATAAATGCTGGAGAGGGTGTGGAAAAAAGGGAACCCTCCTACACTGTTGGTGGGAATGCAAACTAGTACAGCCACTATGGAGAACAGTGTGGAGATTCCTTAAAAAATTGCAAATAGAACTCCCTTATGACCCAGCAATCCCACTTCTGGGCATACACACCGAGGAAACCAGAATTGAAAGAGACACATGTACCCCAATGTTCATCGCAGCACTGTTTATAATAGCCAGGACATGGAAACAACCTAGATGTCCATCAGCAGATGAATGGATAAGAAAGCTGTGGTACATATACACAATGGAGTATTACTCAGCCGTTAAAAAGAATTCATTTGAATCAGTTCTGATGAGATGGATGAAACTGGAGCCGATTATACAGAGTGAAGTAAGCCAGAAAGAAAAACACCAATACAGTATACTAACACATATATATGGAATTTAGGAAGATGGCAATGACGACCCTGTATGCAAGACAGGGAAAGAGACACAGATGTGTATAACAGACTTTTGGACTCAGAGGGAGAGGGAGAGGGTGGGATGATTTGGGAGAATGACATTCTAACATGTATACTATCATGTGAATTGAATCGCCAGTCTATGTCTGACGCAGGATGCAGCATGCTTGGGGCTGGTGCATGGGGATGACCCAGAAAGATGTTATGGGGAGGGAGGTGGGAGGGGGGTTCATGTTTGGGAATGCATTTAAGAATTAAAGATTTTAAAATGTAAAAAATAAAAAACTAAAAAAAAAAAAAAAAAAAAATCCTTTCCACATTTGTTTCAATTAATCCTGCTATGAACAAGGCAGAAATTTGTCAGGAAGCTATTTTCATTTTGAAAGAATTTTTTTAAAGTTTAGTTCACAAGTATCCAACCAGAGTGTCTCAGGTTTACAGACCCTGTTCCATACTGATACTGGTCTCTTCCAATAAAGATACCATGAGCTCCTTAAAGCAGGGACTAGGGCTTGTTTTTACACTTCCACTACCGAGCACAGAGCCTGAAGTTCGTAGCTGTTCAGTGAAATTGGGTGTATTGATTAAAGGTAAAGGAAGAATACATGAGAGGCACTATAGGAAAATTTATGAAAGATAAAGGACAGTGATGAGAAAAAATGGTGCTTATGTTTTGGACATGGGTGGTTAAGGGAGAAAAGAAGACAGTAACAATGACAGACAGTAGACAAGGGGAAGACAAGTTCTGATTTAGACTTGTGAAACAGGATTCAAGGGGTCTATCTACCAAGTTCAAGTGTTGAGATGTGGCTGGAGACAGAAACTAGTGTTTGGGAGAAAGTGTGGCTAGGTTGGAGATTGAAGGCAGGAGGAGAAGGGGATGATAGAGCATGAGATGGCTGGATGTTATCACCAATGCAATGGACATGAACTTGGGCAAACTTTGGGAGATGATGAGAGACAGGGAGGCCTGGCACGCTGCAGTCCATGGCGTCACAGAGTTAGACATGACTGGGCAACAGAGCAACAAACAACAATGGCTAGAGGATCATATTTTTTGAATTATCAGCATAAAAACTTCAGTCAAACCATAAGAAATAATAAACAGTTTTTGAAGAAAAAAGGAAAGGAAAAAAGTTACTTTTGTTAGGTACATCCATACACTGCTGAGTAAATCTTGCATCATGTAAACTATTAGTAAGGCTTAGAATATATAAAGCTCAGAGTTTTTAGAGCAATATCCAGTAATTCTTATCTTCCCACATGTCTACAGTAAGCAGACTCTGCTTTCTTAGTAATAGCTATTTCTAGCTAACGTATGAGGAGGGACCGGCAGTGCCATTAACTACCATTCTCAAAGGAACACTAACAAAGAAAAACAATCCTCAAAAACTTTACCAACTTGCAAAGATATAAAAAAAAATAAATTGTTTAAATGGCATTATAGTATTTTCATTTATCCCTCTTGCTTGTAGAGAGACCAGGAAAGGTTACTATTTCTAACATACAGAAACCTAGCATCTGAAATGGAAGTTTGAAATAAAATTGTCATGCTCTGGAAGCTGCATAATATAGCTCTCATACTAGAGAGAATATTTTTCTCCCTCAAATAAGTGAGATAATGTACAGGAATATGAAATGTATGGAGATAGAACTTCTTCAGTGATTAGGGATTTTATGCTGAAATTTTCATAAACGTGCTACTAAGAAATTTCTGTAAAGAAAGTAATTTTCTCTTTGATATACAATTTAATATTTTGGAGATATTTCGTTTCTCTGGGTCTTAGCTTTTTCACGTATAAAATGAAGGGCCAGGAGCAGACATCTTATGTTTTTTTCAGCCCTAGAATTCTGTGACAATTTTTTTCTGATTGATTTTCAGCTGTTAATAGGTCAGAAAATTTCTTGCCTATCACTTAGGACAAAAGTTAGAAACATGTACATAACACTTAATGACATCAGAGGAGTTTCTACTTAAAGAGATTCAGGAATGACTGCAATTATGAGGCTTAGAACTGTTTGTATGTATAAGCATACATACACTGAAACATGTACATGCAGTTCAGTTCAGTTCAGTTCAGTCGCTCAGTCATGTCCGACTCTTTGCAACCCCATGAATCGCAGCACGCCAGGCCTCCTTGTCCAACACCATCTGAGTTCACTCAGACGCACGTCCATCGAGTCAGTGATGCCATCCAGCCATCTCATCCTCGGTCGTCCCCTTCTCCTCCTGCCCCCAATCCCTCCCAGCATCAAAGTCTTTTCCAATAAGTCAACTCTTCGCATGAGGTGGCCAAAGTACTGGAGATTCAGCTTCAGCATCATTCCTTCCAAAGAACGCCCAGGGTTGATCTCCTTCAGAATGGACTGGTTGGATCTCCTTGCATTCCAAGGGACTCTCAAGAGTCTTCTCCAACACCACAGTTCAAAAGCATCAATTCTTTGGCACTCAGCTTTCTTCACAGTCCAACTCTCACATCCATACATGACCACAGGAAAAACCATTGCCTTGACTAGACAGACCTTAGTTGGCAAAGTAATGTCTCTGCTTTTGAATATGCTATCTAGGTCGGTCATAACTTTTCTTCCAAGGAGTAAGCGTCTTTTAATTTCATGGCTGCAATCACCATCTGCAGTGATTTTGGAGCCCCCCAAAAATAAAGTCTGACACTGTTTCCACTGTTTCCCCATCTATTTCCCATGAAGTGATGGGACCGATTGCTATGATCTTCATTTTCTGAATGTTGAGCTTTAAGCCAACTTGTTCACTCTCCTCTTTCACTTTCATCAAGAGGCTTTTTAGCTCCTCTTCACTTTCTGCCATAAGGATGGTGTCATCTGCATATCTGAGGTTATTGATATTTCTCCCAGCAATCTTGATTCCAGCTTGTGTTTCTTCCAGTCCAGCATTTCTCATGATGTACTCTGCATAGAAGTTAAATAAGCAGGGTGACAATATACAGCCTTGACGTACTCCTTTTCCTATTTGGAACCAGTCTGTTGTTCCATGTCCAGTTCTAACTGTTGCTTCCTGGCCTGCATACAGATTTCTCAAGAGGCAGGTTAGGTGGTCTGATATTCCCATCTCTTTCAGAGTTTTCCACAGTTTATTGTGATCCACACAGTCAAAGGCTTTGGCATAGTCAATAAAGCAGAAATAGATGTTTTTCTGGAACTCTCTTGCTTTTTCCATGATCCAGCGGATGGTGGCAATTTGATCTCTGGTTCCTCTGCCTTTTCTAAAACCAGCTTGAACATCAGGGAGTTCACGGTTCATGTATTGCTGAAGCCTGGCTTGGTGAATTTTGAGCATTACTTTACTAGCGTGTGAGAGGAGTGCAATTGTGCAGTAGTTTGAGCATTCTTTGGCATTGCCTTTCTTTGGGATTGGAATGAAAACTGACCTTTTCCAGTCCTGTGGCCACTGTTGAGTTTTCCAAATTTGCTGGCATATTGAGTGCAGCACTTTCACAGCATCATCTTTCAGGATTTGAAACAGCTTAACTGGAATTCCATCACCTCCACTAGCTTTGTTCGTAGTGATGCTTTCTAAGGCCCACTTGACTTCACATTCCAAGATGTCTGGCTCTAGATTAGTGATCACATCATCATGATTATCTGGGTCGTGAAGATCTTTTTTGTACAGTTCTTCCGTTTATTCTTGCCACCTCTTCTTCTTTTTTTCTTTTTAAAATTTTATTTTTACTTTATTTTACTTTACAGTACTGTATTGGTTTTGCCATACATTGACATGATTCCACTACGGGTGTATACGAGCTCCCAATCCTGAACCCTCCTCCCACCTCCCACCCCATATCATCTCTCTGGATCATCCCCATGCACCAGCCCCAAGCATCCTGTATCCTGTATCGAACATAGACTGGCACTTTGTTTCTTACATGACAGTATACATGTTTCAATGCCATTCTCCAAAATCATCCCACCCTCTCCCTCTCCCTCAGAGTCCAAAATTCCGTTCTATACATCTGTGTCTCTTTTGCTGTCTCGCATACAGGGTCATCATTACCATCATTCTAAATTCCGTATATATGTGTCAGTATACTGTATTGGTGTTTTTCTTTCTGGCTTACTTCACTTTGTATAATCGGCTCGAGTTTCATCCATCTCATTAGAACTGATTCAAATGTATTCTTTTTAATGGCTGAGTAATACTCCATTGTGTATATGTACCACAGCTTTCTTATCCATTCATCTGCTGGGGGTCATCTAGGTTGTTTCCATGTCCTGGCTATTATAAACAGTGCTGCGATGAACATTGGGGTACATGTGACTCTTTCAATTCTGGTTTCCTTGGTGTGTATGCCCGGAAGTGGGATTGCTGGGTTATAATGCAGCTCTATTTGCAATTTTTTAAGGAATCTCCACACTGTTCTCCATAGTGGCTGTACTAGTTTGCATTCCCACCAACAGTGTAAGAGGGTTCCCTTTTCTCCACACTCTCTCCAGCATTTATTGCTTGTAGACTTGGATCGCAGCCATTCTGACTGGTGTGAAATGGTATCTCATTGTGGTCTTGATTTGCATTTCTCTGAAAATGAGTGATGTTGAGCATCTTTTCATGTATTTGTTAGCCATCCGTATGTCTTCTTTGGAGAAATGCCTATTTAGTTCTTTGGCCCATTGTTTGATTGGGTCGTTTATTTTTCTGGAGTTGAGCTGCATATGTTGCTTGTATATTTTTGAGATTAGTTGTTTGTCAGTTGCTTCATTTGCTATTGTTTTCTCCCATTCAGAAGGCTGTCTTTTCACCTTGCTTATATTTTCCTTTGTTGTGCAGGAGCTTTTAATTTTAATTAGATTCCATTTGTTTATTTTTGCTTTTATTTCCAGACTTCTGGGAGGTGGATCATAGAGGATCCTGCTGTGATTTATGTCTGAGAGTGTTTTGCCTATGTTCTCCTCTAGGAGTTTTATAGTTTCTGGTCTTACGTTTAGATCTTTAATCCATTTTGAGTTTATTTTTGTGTGCGGTGTTAGAAAGTGATCTAGTTTCATTCTTTTACAAGTGGTTGACCAGTTTTCCCAGCACCACTTGTTAAAGAGATTGTCTTTACTCCATTGTATATTCTTGCCTCCTTTGTCGAAGATAAGGTGTCCATAGGTGTGTGGATTTATCTCTGGGCTTTCTATTTTGTTCCATTGATCTATATTTCTGTCTTTGTGCCAGTACCATACTGTCTTAATGACTGTCTTGCCACCTCTTCTTAATATCTTCTGCTTCTGTTAGGTCCAGACTGTTTCTGTCCTTCATCAAGCTCATCTTTGCATGAAATATTCCCTTGGTATCTCTAATTTTCTTGAAGAGATCTCTAGTCTTTCCCATTCTGTTGTTTTCCTCTATTTCTTTGCATTGATCACTGAAGTAGGGTTTCTTATCTCTTCTTGCTATTCTTTGGAACTCTGCATTCAGATGCTTATATCTTTCCTTTTCTCCTTTGCTTTTTGCCTCTCTTCTTTTCACAGCCTTTTGTAAGGCCTCCCCAGACAGCCATTTTGCTTTCTTGCATTTCTTTTCCATGGGGATGGTCTTGATCCCTGTCTCCTGTACAATGTCACGAACCTCATTCCATAGTTCATCAGGCACTCTATCTATCAGATCTAGTCCCTTAAATCTATTTCTCACTTCCACTGTATAATCATAAGGGATTTGATTGAGGTCATACCTGAATGGTCTAGCAGTTTTCCCTACTTTCTTCAATTTGAGTCTGAATTTGGTAATAAGGAGTTCATGATCTGAGCCACAGTCAGCTCCTGGTCTTGTTTTTGTTGACTGTATAGAGCTTCTCCATCTTTGGCTGCAGAGAATATAATCAATCTGATTTCGGTGTTGACCATCTGGTGATGTCCATGTGTAGAGTCTTCTCTTGTGTTGTTGGAAGAGGGTGTTTGCTATGACCAGTGCATTTTCTTGGCAAAACTCTATTAGTCTTTGCCCTGCTTCATTCCACATTCCAAAGCCAAATCTGCCTGTTACTCCAGGTGTTTCTTGACTTCCTACTTTTGCATTCCAGTCCCCTATAATGAAAAGCACATCTTTTTTGGGTGTTAGTTCTAAAAGGTCTTCATAAAACCGTTCAATTTCAGTTTCTTCAGCGTTACTGGTTGGGGCATAGACTTGGATAACTGTGATATTGAATGGTTTGCCTTGGAGACATGTATATTACCATATGTGAAACAGATCGCCAGTCCAAGTTCTATGCATGAGACAGGGTACTCAGGGCTGGTGCACTGGGATGACCCTGAGGGATGGGACGGGGAGGGAGGTGGGAGGGGGGTTCAGGATGGGGAACACATGTATACCCATGGCTGATTCACATCAACGTATGGCAAAACCCACTACAATATTGTAATTAGCCTCTGATTAAAATAGATAAATTAAAAAAAGTATACATACAGACTTGAGATCAATTAAGAACTGATGCATTTCAAAGACAGGTAACTGGGAATTATTTTGTTGTTTAAAGTGGTTGAAGTGAGGGTGGAAGACATGGAGGCAGTAAGTGGAGAACTCTCACAGTGGTCTAGGGATCAAAAACATGGACAACATGGTAATGCCTATGGGCAGTGGGGTGCTGGTGCCACTCTGCAATTTTCTAAAAGCTTCTGGAAATAATTTCAAAATAAAACCAGAACTTGATAAATATCCTAGGTTGAGATAAAGAAGATGAATATGTGAAACATGAGAGTGGCTCCCCTCAGGTAAGCTCCTAAAGGTAGAACATATGATAGCTTCCTTCCAGAAGACGACAGCTGCTACTTTACACAGAACTTTATAGTCAGCTTTCAATGGCAGCAGAGACTCAGAGAGTAGAGCCAACTGGTGACAAAGAGGTGTTTTAGTTAGTTAAATTGATATTTTCATCTCTAACCCTACATTTCCAAGGTACAGCCTTTACTTAAACTGGGATACTGACATCGTTACCCTTTTCTCTAACTTTTTTCCTTATCAGTTCAGTTCAGTCGCTCAGTCATGTCTGACTTTTTGTGACCCCATGAACCGCAGCATGCCAGGCCTCCCTGTCCATCACCAGCTCCTGGAGTCCACCCAAACCCATGTCCATTGAGTCGGTGCTGCCATCCAGCCATCTCATCCTCTGTAGTCCCCTCCTCCTCCTGCCTTCAATCTTTCCCAGCATCAGGGTCTTTTCAAATGAGTCAGCTCTTCGCATCAGGTGGCCAAAGTATTGGAGTTTCAGCTTCAGCATCAGTCCAGGACTGATCTCCTTTAGGATAGACTGGTTGGATCTCCTTGCAGTCCAAAGGACTCTCAAGAGTCTTCTCCAACACCACAGTTCAAAAGCATCAATTCTTTGGCGCTCAGCTTTCTTTATAGTCCAACTCTCACAT
Source organism: Ovis canadensis (assembly GCF_042477335.2). NCBI lineage: Eukaryota > Metazoa > Chordata > Mammalia > Artiodactyla > Bovidae > Ovis > Ovis canadensis. Next base: position 35,082,748 of record NC_091250.1, on the reverse strand, counting down.
CCATACATGACCACAGGAAAAACCATAGCCTTGACTAGACGGACCTTTATTGGCAAAGTAATGTTTCTGCTTTTCAATATGCTATCTAGGTTGCTCATAACTTTTCTTCCAAGGAGTAAGCGTCTTTTAATTTCATGGCTGCAATCACTATCTGCAGTGATTTTGGAGCCCAGAAAAATAAAGTCTGACACTGTTTCCACTGTTTCTCCATCTATTTGCCATGAAGTGATGGGACAAGATGCCATGATCTTCATTTTCTGAATGTTGAGCTTTAAGCCAACTTGTTCACTCTCCTCTTTCACTTTCATCAAGAGGCTTTTTAGTTCTTCACTTTCTGCCATAAAGGTGATGTCATCTGCATATCTGAGGGTATTGATATTTCTCCCGGCAATCTTGATTCCAGCTTGTGCTTCCTCCAGCACAGCGTTTCTCATGCATATAAGTTAAATAAGCAGGGTGACAATATATAGCATTGATGTACTCCTTTTCCTATCTGGAACCAGTCTGTTGTTCCATGTCCAGTTCTAACTGTTGCTTCCTGACCTGTGTACAGGTTTCTCAAGAGGCAGGTCAGGTGGTCTGGTATTCCCATCTCTTTCAGAATTTTCCAGTTTATTGTGATCCACATAGTCAAAGGCTTTGGCATAGTCAATAAAGCAGAAATAGATGTTTTTCTGGAACTCTCTTGCTTTTTTGATGATCCAGTGGATGTTGGCAATTTGATCTCAGGTTCCTCTGCCTTTTCTAAAACCAGCTTGAACATCTTATACATTGAAAGAAAGTTTTGCTCCTGTGTTCTTTGTCACTTGGGAAATTCTCTCATCACTCTCCTCATTATATAACCAAAGTCAAGTAACAACTGAAATGCTCTCTGGTTGGAGTGCCAAGAAATCCCTATGGGAGAAAGTCTAGAGATTGCTATACCAAAGACAAGGCTAGTGAGATTTTTAAAGAGCTTGTGGTATTTACTGTCAATACCCTCTATATAAACAGAAATGAGGACAGAGCCTAGATTTACAGCTGGCTCCAAAAACTGAAACAATAAAAAGCTCAGGAGCCAATAATAGTTATTGTTTCTCTTTATTTACTTCTGAATATCCAAAAAACATGTTGAAAGATATTTGATAAAACTCTTTAAGAAATCAGAATGCATGGTCCTTTCATAACCTATAAAATTTATCTTTGAAGTCAAAACTCAGCAAGTAAAACACCAGAAACACTGTCACTAACTCTAAATGTTAACTAATGATGTCCACCATCATGCTCAATCATGTCTGACTTTTTGTGATCCCATGAACTGTAGCCTGCCAGGCTCCTCTGTCCATAAAATCTTCCAGGCAAGAATACTGTAGCGGGTTGCCGTTTCCTACTCCAGAGAATCTTCCTGAACCAGGGATCCAACCTGCGTCCTGCATATCCTGCACTGGCAGGCAGATTCTTTACTACTATACCATCTGGGAAGCTCTGTCCATCATTACCATTGTTATTTAACACTGTTCTGAAGACTGAGGTTAATTAACTAAACAACAGATAGATATAAGATGGATAGAATTGGAAAAGAAGCAAAATTATAATTTTTAGATGTTATACAACTGGAAAATTTAAATCAATGGAAAAACTTACAAATAATGAGAGAACATTAACATGGCAGATAAATGATAATGATAATGAGGATGAAAGTGAAAACTTACAGAGTGTTTACTATGTGCCAGCAATGTTCTGAATATACGAATTTAATACTCCCAATAATCTGATGAAGCATGTAAAATAATTAATCTCTGTTTGATGGATAAGCAAACAGGTCATACAGTTGGTATGGCAGAGCTGGGTTTTGAAATTCTAATCTATTCTAAACAATATAGCTGTTTCAGTTTAGTTCAGTTGCTCAGTTGTGTCTGACTCTTTGCGACCCCATGAATCGCAGCATGCCAGGCCTCCCTGTCCATCACTAACTCCTGGGTTCACTCAGACCCACGTCCATCGAGTCAGTGATGCCGTCCAGCCATCTCATCCTCTGTCGTCCCCTTCTACTCCTGCCCCCAATCCCTCCCAGCTGTTTACCACTATATTAAACTGTTTGTAAAGCCAGCAATCTTTCTTTATATATAACCAGCTAGAAAATATAATGAAATAAAATATCCTAATAATAATGGCAAGAGAAAGGTTAAAATAGTAATAAGCCAAATACGGAATACATAAGAAATAAAACACCACAGAGAAACTACAAGACATGAATACGTAGAAAGGCATATCCTGATTTTGGAAAATATAAAACTCATTATTGTATATCAATTTTCTCTACTTTTTATTTTTTATTTATTTTTAAATATAAATTTATTTATTTTAACTGGAGGCTAGTTACAATATTGTATTGGTTTTGCCATACATCAACATGAATCTGCCATGGGTGTACACGTGTTCCCCATCCTGAACCCCCCTCCCACCTCCCTCCCCATATCATCCCTCTGGGTCATCCCAGTGCACCAGCCCTGAGCATCCTGTATCATGCATCATAAACTGAATCACAATATAAATACCAAAATGATATTTTTCCCAGGGGAGGAGGGAAAAAGACAAGCCAATTCTACAATTCATGTAGAAGCACAATGCCAAATGTATGATATAGTTATAATTTTAATAATCTCTTGGTACTAGTACTGGGAAAGAAAGAAACTGAAACAGATGAATATAACTGAAAATAGGATTTGGAAATGGGTATAAGTACATGTGGGAATCTAGTTTTCCATAAGAGGGCTATTTGAATTCACTGGAAACCATTTAGTTTATTCAAGAAAACAAATATTAATCTTAAATTATTTCAAGTATCTATTTAATAAGGCTGAAAGTTTAAAATGCATTAATTAAATGAAGTATGTCAGGATTCTAACCTATTCTTTGCAAATGTTTGTTTTACTTAATTTCTATAGGATTTAGGAGCAGTAACCTATAATTCAGATAGACATATCTGGAATAATTCCAGGTTAGTTGCTCATTTTGGCTTTGGGGAGAAATGAAGAAATAAACTTTAACATTAATTCTCTAGGAGATATGAGAATATTTCAGATAAAAGCTGCCTTTTCTTTTTCATTATTCACGTTTATTTGTTAGCACATATACAAATTGGGTTAACAAACTGAAATTTTGGTAGAATATATCATATAACAAGGCTTGTTTATTTATTTTACATAGTGTATAGGATACCCTGGAAGGATAGCTGAAAAAAACAAGACATTTAAACCCTAGGATTATGAAAATCATTAGACTCACAGAATCCTGTATGTGTCTCTTGTTGCTAGCCTTTCTGTAGAAAAGCACCAGAATCCATTTCTCTTTAAATGCCATGGAATGTCACTGATACATGAAATGACATCCCTGGACTTTGAGTATGCATAAGAAAGATCTCAGTGCAAGAACGCAGATATTGATTAGCAAGTTGGAATTGTGCTACCTGTGCCCAACAGTCTTCATGAAGAAAATATATTCTATAGACTTAACTAGTGAAAAAACACTGCTTTAGGAACTGTCTCAAATCCATACTGAACCAAATCCAACTGCAAAGGAACAAAAACTGTCACCAGCATAACCTTCCTATCAACTGCAATGTAGATATGCTAATGTCGTGTCAAAGTCTCACCCTGATGTCTGTGGGGAAGTTGCCATGGCTCAGATCAGTCCAGCTGCTGGCCTGGGCCTATTCTAAACAGGATATTCTACCCTAAGTCATGACAAGTGTTATTTTCACCAAAGATGACAAGACTTCATATTTATTTTCTTCTTTTGTGTTTTCTATCAAGAACTCCATCCTCAATACCCTCCTATCCCAAACCTGTAAACATCTCTTTTCCTTCCCAAGATCCATCCCCACAATCCAACCTTCCTCGGTACAGTACACTCGAGAAATCTAGTGCTCCTTCAGTCATTATTTGATTTTTGTCTGGCTCTGGGCATTTTTCTGCCCTTGTTCCACTCACTGAATTAAGAGGGCATTGCTCCATTCAGAACAGACTGTGCACACTGAAGTATCTACAGTCAGAAGAGTGGCATTTACTAATTTAATGATTTAGCAAAAGAAGACCCAGGGATTTCCATAACTCAGAAGATATATCTTTAATATGCAACTGGAATTTTGATTTATCACACTTCACAAAAAAGGGGCAGCAGTAAATGTTGAAGATATTCAATATGTAAATATTTCAAGTTTTAGACTGCTGCAGTGAAGCAAATGGAGTTTTAAAATGAGAAAAAATATGAACAGTCAATGACAGAAAGCAATAGCAAACACGTACCACTAAAATGATCAGTAAAACATATGCTATGAAGGAAAAGTAGATGCAGTTAACATGCCTGATGAATAATGAGTGGTGGATTAGTGCTTTGTTCAACTGAGAGTTCACTACTAAAACCTTATTTGTGGTAATTACTTCAACTAAATACATGTATATTGAGAGCACACTGTTTCCTGGCCATTGAACTGGGCCCTGGGGATCTTTAACGCACACATAAATTATCAGAGATGTATCTTATTATTTCATTTCTTAAGAGGCTACGATGCATCAAGCATTATGCTAAGCAACGGGAACACAAAAATCATTAAGATGCAGTTCTTACTCTTCAGGAATTTAGCTTAATAAAGGAAATATAGGCACATATAGAGACTGAATAATCTGGCACCCTCATGATCATGCTAAATGGATTAAAATATACTGTTAGGCTATTATAAATGACTAACAAGATAAATTATACGTATAAAAAACAATTGGCTATATTAATAAACACTGAAGAAAAACAAATACTATGGATTTCAAAAATAGGAAGCCTTTACCTATTACACTTCATTTTCTTATTATGTTAATAGATACAGCTTTACCATGTAATTTTAATCCAGCCAGTCCTAAGTGTCAGACCCTGACAGACTACTCAATGTGAGAAGTTCACTTCCTTAACCTCAGAAACAAGTTCTCATTAGCTCTATCCAATCTGGAGGAGTTCTCTCTTTGACTAACAGAAGGAAAAGTCTGACTTAGCTTAGAGAGGGATCAAAGATATTCTCCCTCTGGCATCAGCTCTGTTTAGGAATGACTGTTCTTATCAAGATTCCCCTTTTAACATTAGAGAGACTTCAGAAGTCTTGCTGGAGTCGTTTTTGTCCTCTCACCTAACCAAGATATTTCTTGGCAAGGACTCTGAGCTTCCCCTAACACAATTCTTCTCTGTATAAAGTCGCATAATTAATTAAAATACAGTACTAATGAAACCAACTTAAATAAGAGTTTAAGAATACGCCTCCCTGGCTTCGCCTCTTCTTTCAGATCCGCTTTTCCCTATTCCTCCTTCAGCAACTTACAGAGCTATATTTTATAGATATGAAGTCATACATTTTTCCTCATGATATTTACTACAGAGTAATTCTGGGGAGCACTAAATTCATCACTTAAATAAAATGTAACAGTTAAATACAACTTGCACACACACAATACCATGATATCAATAGTTAACAAAAAGAAATGATCTTTGGTAGGTTTAGACTATAGAATTCAAGGAAGGTATGTTCAAACTAAAGGGATATTAAATGTATAAGCAGAAAAACTGTAATGAGTAATTTAAATTTTAATTTCAAATCTGTGTATTTAAGAACGCCTTTATTTCACTGTGAATAATTTCAACGACCCAGTTTCTTTCAACTCTTTACATACTTAATATTCACAAAGTCACAATACACGTGATAAAACCTTAGCCTCTTCATAACCTAACACTCTAGAACATTAACGGTGGAACTCCATAGTGTTCCAAGTTCCCTCCTTAGCAGAGGAAATGTGGCCGCTTCCAGTGAACCTGCCCTTTACCAAAGCAGAGTATGCTTTGGAAAGAGTAAGTAAAGCAAAATTAGGTGAATATGGAACATTATTTTTATTTTCCATAAATCTTTAGAATGGTATTGAGATTTCTCATGGTGATAAAAAAGAAATTATTTATCTTCTTTACTTATATAAACTCTTATCAATCTTCCAAAAGCTAGCTGAAATAAAATGACTTGATAGGGACAATCAATCAATATCGAATATACACAAGGGATCATGTAAGTGGTAAGAGAAATATCTACTTGTGCTGTACCAATAGGTTCTGATTATTTTCTAGATATTCTAGAATTTTTACTGGAAATGTATTCCTTATTTGAAGAGTTAAAAAGAAGTTGTTTATTTTATTTTTTGGTTTATTTTTAACTTCCAGGTAGTAAGAAAACTTTGTTTTTATTTCTATTACTTTCTTATTTTATTTTATCTCTATTACTTTTTGCCAGCCCAAGAGGTAGCAAGAATACACAGAAGAACTATACAAAAATGGTCTTAATGACCTGGATAACCACGAGGAGGCTCAGATGGTAAAGACTCTGCCTGCAATGCAGGAGATGCGGGTTCAATCCCTGGGTCAGGAAGATCCCCTGGAGGAGGGAATGGCTAGAGAATTCCATGGACAGAGGAGCCTGGCAGGCTACAGTCCAGGGGTTGCAGAGTTAGACATGACTGAGCAACTGATACTTTCTTTCACACACTCTCTCTTTTGTACCTCACATTCAATGAGTCAGCAATATCTGTTGGTTTTTCTTTCAAAATTAAGACTTACTACTGTAATAGTAAGTTTGTATATCTTTAAAGGATATACAGAACATCCTGGTCAGCTAAAGTCCATAGGTTTGCAAAAGAGTCAGACACCAAGTGACTAAACAAAAACAACAACACTCTTACCATTCCATTCTATGTATAGTATCCTTACTATTCCTCTAACATTCAAAGCAATGCTACTACCTTGCACTTGCAAGATGGAACATTTTTTCCTCAGGAAATACATATAGCTCATACTCTCACTTCTTTTAGGTTCTCTTCCCAAATATCTCCTTATTAGATAGATTTTCTTTGAGTCTCTCACATAAAATAGTAACTCTTCTCTAATGTTTTCCAGACTCCCGCTTCTTGGCATTTTCCATTGTCCTTTTCCTCTTTTCCTTTTAAAAAATGAAATATAGCTGGAATACAATATTATATCGGATTAAGGTGTATGGATGTGAGAGTTGGACTGTGAAGAAAGCTGAGCGCCAAAGAATTGATGCTTTTGAACTGTGGTGTTGGAGAAGACTCTTGAGAATCCCTTGGACTGCAAGGAGATCCAACCAGTCCATTCTGAAGGAGATCAGCCCTGGGTGTTCTTTGGAAGGAATGATGTTAAAGCTGAAACTCCAGTACTTTGGCCACCTCATGCGAAGAGTTGACTCATTGGAAAAGACCCTGATGCTGGGAGGGATTGGGGGCAGGAGGAGAAGGGGGCGACCAAGGATGAGATGGCTGGATGGCATCACTGACTCGATGGACGTGAGTCTGAGTGAACTCCGGGAGTTGGTGATGGACAGGGAGGCCTGGCGTGCTGCGATTCATGGGGTCGCAAAGAGTCGGACACGACTGAGCGACTGAACCGAACTGAACTGAACTGAAGGTGTACTAGACAGTGATTTGACATTTGTAGACATTATGAAACGATCAGTACCATAAGTCTGTGAATTGAAACTCATTCAGTCATATCCAACTCTTTGTGACCCCAAGGACTATACAATCCACGGAATTCTCCAGTTCAGAATACTGGAGTGGGTAGCCTTTCCCTTCTTCAGGGGATCTTTCCAACCCAGGGATGGAACGTAGGTCTCCTGCGCTGCAGGCGGATTCTTTACCAGCTGAGCCACAAGGGAATCCAAGAATACTGGAGTGGGTAGCCTAACCCTTCTGCAGGGGATCTTCCCGATTCAGGAATTGAACTGGGGTCTCCTGCCTTGCAGGTGGATTCTTTACCAACTGTACTGTCAGGAAAGACCATAAGTCTACTAGCCATCTAACCCTATACAATGTTATAACAATATTATTGGCCATATTCCTTATGCTGTGTTTTATATCTCCATGGTTTATTTATAACTGGAGGTCTATACCTTTTAATCTTCTTCACTTATTTTACACATACCCCTCTGCCATATCCTTCTCCTCAGGCAACCACCTGTTTGTTCTCTGTATTTCTAAGTATAGTCTCACTTTGTTCTGTTATTTTTTTGTCTTTCATATTCAACATATAAGTGAGATAATATGATATTTTTCTTTCTCTGATTTATTTCACTGACCAAAATACTCTCAAGTTTCATCCATGTTGTTGCAAATGGCAAGATTCAATATTTTTTGTTTCAGTAATACTCCATTGTGTGTGTATGAAAATACCACATCTTTATCCCATGTATCCATTGATGGACACTTAGGTTGCCTCCATATCTTGGTTACTGTAAATAATGCTACTATGAACACTGATGTGTAGATATTTTTTTCAAATTAATTTTGCTTTCTTCAGGTAAACACCCAAAAGTGAAACTGCCATAGATCATATGGCAGTTCTATTTTTAATTTTTTAAGGAAACTTTCTGTTGTTTTCCACAGTGGCTGGACCAATTTACATCTCACCAACAGTGCACACAGGTTCCCTTTTCTCCACACTTTTGCCAATGATTATTTGTTGTCTTTTTGATGATAGCAATTCTAACAGTATGAGTGCATATCAAATTGGGGTTCTGATTTACCTGATGATTGGTTCATCATCTGTGATGATTGGTGATGTTGATCATGTATTTGTTAGCCATCTGTATGCCTTTGGAAGCGCTTCCCTGGTAGCTCTGACAGTAAAGAATCTTCCTGCAATGTGGGAGGCCCAGGTTCAATCCCTGGGTCAGGAAAATCCCCCGGAGAACGGAAAGGCAATACATTCCAGTATTCTTGCCTAGAGTATTCCATGGATAGAGGAGGCTGATGGGCTATAGTCAATGGGGTTGTAAAGAGTCAGACATGACTGAGCAACTAACGTATACTTTATGGCTTTGGAAAATGTCTATACAGGTCCTCTGCCCATTTCTTAACTGGGTTGTATATTCTTTGATTTTGAGTTGTATGAGTTCTTAGTGTAATCTGGATGTTAACCCTTTACTGAATATATAGTTTGCAAATATCTTCTCCCATTCATTAGATTGCCTTTCCGTCTTATTGATAGTTTTCTTTGTTGTATAACAATTTTTCAGTTTGATGCAGTCCCACTTATTTTTTCCTTATTGTTTAATTTCCACAATGGCACCTCAGTTCAGTTCAGTTCAGTTCAGTCACTCAGTCGTGTCCAACTCTTTGTGACCCCATGAATCGCAGCACGCCAGGCCTCCCTGTCCATCACCAACTCCCGGAGTTCACTCAACATCCATCAAGTCGGTGATGCCATTCAGCCATCTCATCTGCTGTCGTCCCCTTTTCCTTCTGCCCCCAATCTCTCCCAGCATCAGGGTCTTTTCCAATGAGTCAACTCTTCGCATAAGGTGGCCAAAGTACTGGAGTTTCAGCTTTAGCATCATTCCTTCCAAAGAACACCCAGGGCTGATCTCTTTTAGAATGGACTGGTTGGATCTCCTTGCAGTCCAAGGGACTCTCAAGAGTCTTCTCCAACACCACAGTTCAAAAGCATCAATTCTTTGGCGCTCAGCTTTCTTCACAGTCCAGCTCCCATATCCATAGCCTTTTTCCACAGCTACCGGAAAAACCATAGCCTTGACTAGACAGACCTTTGTTGGCAAAGTAATGTCTCTGCTTTTCAATATGCTATCTAGGTTGGTCATAACTTTCCTTCCAAGGAGTAAGCGTCTTTTAATTTCATGGCAGCAGTCACCATCTGCAGTGATTTTGGAGCCCAAAAAAGTAAAGTCTGACACTGTTTCCACTGTTTCCCCATCTATTTCCCATGAAGTGATGGGACCAGGTGTGCCACTAAATGTTTGACAACAGACGGATGGATTAAGAAAGTGTCGTGTATACGTATATGATGGAATATTACTCAACCATGAAAAAAGAAATCCTGCCATTTGTAACAACATGGATAATCCAGAGGATATTATGCTAAGTGAAATAAGTTGGACAGATAAAGACAAATTCCACATGATCTTACTTATATGTAGACTCTAGAAAACACACTAAATGTTTACTTTTTTTGCTTACTGTTGGTATATCCTCCACTAAATGCAAATTTTGAATGTAGATACTCTTAATTCAGTAACTTGAATGACATCTGTTTAACAGTATGTATTCAGACATATTGTTGAAAAACAATGCATTTTTACACTTTCATTATATTTTTCTTTATGGTTGAAATATAAAAAGAATGAAATAAATTCTAAACAAAAGTGAACCAAAACTTGAATATTCTTCAGATAGCAACATTTTATGTAAACAATATATTTTTCTCTTTCATTTTTAGTATTGTTGTTGGGAATAATATAACAGATTTATGAGTACACAAAAAAAGTTAGTTTTGTATTACAAAGTTTTAGCAAATTGACCCAGTACTCTGACACTTATAATTAGCAACATATTAAGGGACTTGGGGTTTAGTGACATTCAAACTATTAAACACTTTAAACAAAAATCTTATGTCAGATGAGAGTGTAAGGGCAAAGATTTAAAACCACTTATTAAAATTTAAAATAAACAGCAATTTTCTTTAGTAAAATTTCACTTAATCACAAAATGAAAGTTTCACATTACTTGAGTTGTCAATATTCCTTTTTGAGCTTTTAAAATCAACTGTTTCTCAATCGTTTTGTTTCACTGAGGAATTAAAATGTAGTGGACAAATAGCATAGAATATGAATGACATCAGTGAGAATGGCAAAGTAAGAATCTCAGAAGAGCTGCTCCTTCAAAACATAATGAGAATACTGACAGAGATTATCAAAATAAACTTTTTAGAATTCGGGAAGTTAAAGGTCTGTCTGCTGCAATCTATACAGTATGTAGTCAAAAGAAACACCGGAATTTCAGTAAGAATGTGAGTTTTGTGGAGTTTTAATTTTCCGTACTCTCATTTCCCTCTCCTCAGTTCCACAGTCACCTTAAAAACCAATAGTCTCACAAACTAGAAGTTTAGAGCTCCCAAGAAGTGTCATTTCAGCAGGTTATGATTATTTGACCTATCTTCCAGTTTCCTAGAAACGTCTCCTTACAATGCTTGCCTTTATTTGACCTGATTAAGACCCCTCTCCGTGCAAAGATACATTTCTCTGAAGATATCTGTCAAAAAGAGTCAGCAGCCATTGCTTAATATTGTGGCTGCCTGAAGTGGCCATAACAGTAGGAGCAAAGAATAAGCTGACAATAAAAATAAAAACACTAAAATTAAAAGCTGAGGAATTCAATGTCCACAGGGGAATTTGAAAGTGCTAACAGAATCCTGCGAATCTAGAAGTCTATCTATGCACACACAGGATGTTTGCATGCATAGGAAAGACCTGAGAAGGCCTTAACTAAGCTCTCACCTTTGGTTGGCCTCAGGACCTGAACCAGTTGTATGAATACAACATACTAGAAGAGAGCTATGTTAAAAGAACATAAGTGATTATCGTATTATGAACAATAAAGATGCTAAAGTGTATTAATATAATATCCATCTTCTTTTAGAGTTTATAAACTAAGTCAAGCAAATACATACCAGATCTGTTTTTGGAGGATCTGGACACTCAGTGGGGAAATAAGGTGTTGAACTTCTGATTCCACTGTTATCAGATGTTGGCTTTGGAGGCTGAGCATGCTGCCTATAAGTAGCACTTTTAGGAGTCCAACAAAACAGGTTGATTGACTCTCGCACACAGCGTTCAATGTCAATTTCTAGATAGAAAAAAATATATAAAAAAGCAAATATAGAAGCTATTGCTCTCTTTCTGTAAGAATCACAAGTTTTCCTAAATACATATGCACAAATATGGCTAAAATGAAAACTAATTAGAAAAGATGTCAGTAAAAAGTAATATGGATATTAATCAACATATGATTAGAATGATAGAGGATATCTGGTATTAATATGTAGATATATGATATATAGAGAGAGTATATTTCAGTATATCATTATTCAAAATTTTAAATATATTAATCATACATCTTATTAGAGAATCTGCTTCATTAACTTTAATAATATTTTTACTTTCTCAAATTAAAATAAAGGTTGAGTAGAAAGAAGGCTGGAATTTGGGAGTGGGCAAACAAAAGATTGAGATGTTAATGTACCATGATTTCAAGTAAAGTGTACTAACAATTTCACTTCCACCTATTACAGAAGATATAAAATAATCAGGACAAAAATTAATCAAAATCTAAATTCAGTATTTATCCCCTTTTAAAAAGAACTTCTTGATTTAAGTGCAGAAAAGTTTAAGAGAGGTATCACATATAGAGAAATAAAATGCACCCAAATAAAAATGATAGAAAATATTTTCAAAAAAAATTTTCTTTTCTTTTTCTGATCTGAAAGAAATTTAAATACCTTTGATACAGAGGCAATATACATAGGAAATTTATTACAATGCCAAATCATTATGTGTGTGTTTCAATAAGACTGCAACCCCTGAGGAGATTAATATTAACATTCCTGATGGAGAGTAAAGCTGTAACTCTATGGGGAAAATGGAGTTATCACAGAAAGGTGGTAGAAATTGAAGAATTTGGCTAGGATGAAGGAGTTTAGCATGGACCAGCTTTTTCCTTTCTATATTCCTAAGGACTTCCCTGGTGGCTCAGACGGTAAAGCGTCTACCTACAATGCGGGAGACCTGGGTTCAATCCCTGGGTCGGGAAGATCTCCTGGAGAAGGAAATGGCAACCCACTCCAGTATTCTTGCCTGGAAAATCCCATGGATGAAGGAGCCTGATGGGCTACAGTTCATGCGGTTGCAAAGAGTCAGACACGACTGAGCGACTTCACTCACTTACTCAATATAGTAAATGGTAGTTATCATCATTTCCTCTGTGAAAGTCCAAGTGTGTCAATTCAGACAAGCAATGGAGAAAAATACAACAGAGGGATAAGGTTCCTATTTCCCTTTTTGGAATGAAGTGCTTATATATAAAGGAAAAAGGAAACGGGCACTTAAATTGATTCTGTGAATGGTGCATGAATAGAACTTTATAGAACTGTCTGCTTTTATAAAGTGGAAAACTCTTAGAGAAGGGCAGAGAAATGGACACTTATTGAACATCTATTATGTGACAGGTGTTATATACTTTCACTTAGCTCGTTTAATTTAGTGATTCCTGTAAACAGGTAATGCCATCCCCTGATTTCTGTTGAAGATGAAGAAATTAACACATAATGAAGTAAAGTGATTGAATGTGTTAAGTGTTGTTACCACCAGTAGAATCTCTGAAGTTACTAAAGGGTTATAAGGCATCTTTCACTTCCCAATTTATTTAGATTTGGGAAACAATAGCCAGCAGCTCTAGAAAGACCAGTTACTTAATTTATCTGCTCTTGGTGATGCTTGCCAACTTCACAGTTGGTTACTTCCATTGCTGCACAAAGAGGTCAGATTTCATCACCACCATATGCTATTCCTAACATAAAATCTATAAAACAAGAGTTAAACATGTTTTGGAGCATGGGCCCATTTATTTGAGAAATTGTCAATAGGAAATGAATTCTTCTAAAACGCTCTTTAACATCAATCATCAACTTAATTTTCCACAAAGAGAAGAATATAAACACCAATGAGAAGAAAAATAAAAGTTCAGATACATTCCTCTACTTCACTTGAGACAGAAGAGATATGTTCAATTCATTTTAAAACATTCCCAATTAATATTGTTAAGATAAAAACTTGCAGCTAAAGAGAGAAAACTCTGTCATCTACTTCACACTGTTTAATTTCCAAAGGAAAAGAATTTTGGACCATAAATTTTGCATCCGTAGTGCTCAAATCACTTTGACACATCTGTCACCCATTAAAAGCTTGAGGTCAAGTTACTGATGCAGATGAAAGGTTGTAGTTCAGTCCTTAAATCACTGGCAATGGAAAAGTCGTTTATATCTGCTTCCAAAACACCCTACCAATACCATAAAAGGTTTACAGGGAATCGTGAGAATTCACTGGCATCCACCCCAATTTGAGCCTGATTATTACTACTGGCAAATATCCCATTCTCCATTCACTTGACCCATGTCATCGTTCCATCTCAAAATCCTTCCAAAGTACTTTATCATAACCAAAATATTATGAAAAGTACTTTATAAACTGTACATTAAAATATGCAATTATTCTTTTAAAAATAACCTCTTATCCCAGAGCACTACTACATTCTACCTTGCATTCTCATTTTGATATAATACATTTGTGAAAAAGCACGTGCCCTGGATTATGCTTTCCCAGGTTTGATTCCAAGCTCCATGAGGTACACTCAGAAAAATAAGTTTTGTAAATCGTAGTTTATCTATCTTATCCATTACTATTGTTCCCTCTCATAAATACTGAACTATTTCAAAAATTATAAAATGCAACTCATGTTACATTTGGGCAAGGGTAAGTGGAAAAGATATCTCTCCTGAAGCCCTCCATTCTTTTGCTTTAATGCGTACGAACTGCTTTCCAGTTAGAGTGAGCAGCTGTTTCCATGGCACTTCTCTTTACCATCATCTAATTCCCTCTATATTTGATCTGTAATTTGGGCACTAAGATATTATTTTCTCCCTTTTGATTTACTGCATCATTTCGGTGGAACACATTTCCCAGTAATTTCTAAGAGGGATGCACAGAAAGCAAATTCTTTTGGAATTGTCCGTGTTTTTAATATATTTATTCTGCCTCTGACTGATAGTTGGGCTAGTCATAAGATTCTAGGATTGATTTATTTTTCTTCAGAGTTATGTAAGGCAAGTGCTCTACTGTCTTTCTTCTGAGAAATTTGATACAATTTAAAGATCACATATATGTGATTTTCTTCTTTTCTGTAAACTTTCAGGAGTTCTGGTGTTCTGAAATTTCATAATGATGGTCTTATTATAATCCTTCAGTTGCAGAAAAAGTTGTGTAATATCTGTAATAATTTCTCATTTTTTTCCTTCTCTCTTCTTTCATTAGAAGAGTCCTGAACATCCTGAATAGATTTTCTAATAATTTTGCCCTTTCCTCTTATTTTCCATCTGTATTTCTCTTGTATTCTCTGAGGGCTTTCTTAAGCTTTACCACCCAACTCTTTCATATAAAGCTCAATGCATTTCCACATCATTTTTAATTTCCAGTAAGTCTTTTTAGTCATATTAATACTTTAAAAAATCCTGAATTTTCATAGTTATTGTATCTTCTTATAATTGCTTTTCTGAGGATATTCCTTTATTCAGTTGGTGCTTTTCTGTGTTTTTTAGCTGGAGACTTTCCCCAGAGGTTTGGTGGTATACATATTTAAAAGAACAGCACTAAAACTTAGAATGGAAGTTTTGAATATGTGGGCAGGGCTTTGTTACTGGTGGCTTCACTATAGGTAACTTGGGGATATGGTCATTTGTTAGAAGATCCCCAAAAGTAAGGTATTCCTCTTTTGGGGAACATTACATTTCTCCAGAGAATTATTCTTTAACCTGTCTAAACTAATCCTTGCCAGTATTCTAGGCACTGTAGGAACTGACCATGAAGACTGGAGATTGTAACTGTAGACATGTCCTCTCCCTGGCTCTTGGCTATGCTGCTGATTCTGAGTTTCAAGTCTCTTACCATTCTACTACTCCAAAGAATGTACCTCCAAATTTACTTGCAAAAGTAAAAATATTAAATCACAATCACTGAAAACTTGTCTTTATTTATACCAATTTCAACTCCATTACACTTCCTCTTGTGTTGGACAACATAATGGCTGTGAATACTCTGATATAATTAAGCTAAACTAGAGATATATTTAGTATGGTTTAATGGGTATTTTTCTGTTATGTTAAGTCACTTTTGGGTATTGACATAGATTTCCTCCTTGACCAATCCTAGCCAGACTCTTCTAAGCCTTTTCTCGACTATGTCTCAATCTTGGCCTAAAAAGTTGGCCTGCACAAAACTCTCAACATAATATATAGCAATTCAAGGTCACATCCCTCAGATGACCCTAACACCCTATGAATGCCTTCTTGAGGAAATCAAGGCTGCCAGAAGAATTTACTATTTGTTCCAGGAAACACTTGAAGATAGGGTCCTTGTCTGAAGATAGGTACCTCCGTGCGAAGGTAGGAGCCTAACTTTGGTGTCTATTAGCAAATGCAGATGTATTTCACGTGGACCCAAGGCACTCCTTCACATATTTTACAGTTTTTCACTTCACACGGGTATTATTGCAATAGTGTAATACTGATTAAAATTTGTGCTTACCACTTTAATTAGTGTCTAGCATTGCTTATCTTTGACAATATAGTAAAGTTATTGCTAATTCTAGAAATTATTTCCTGGAATATCCCCAATGCCTACTATATAGGAGCAATGTGAATGTGTTCTAGCACCAAAAGTTTATGTGCAGGAAAAACATAGTTGACATGTACACAGCCAAAAATAAGACTGAAAAATTCGAAACATTAAACATGTGAAACTGTAAGCAGAGAATTCGGTTCTCATTGATGCCTGATCAAAAGAGAAATACTTTCCTGCTAGAAATATACTTCAATAATGCTATATACACAATTATATGTGCATCATAACTTTTTTTTTTGGACAGGAACATCACAAAAAACTAGCATTCCTGTGTTCACAGGAAACAAACTTGCAGCAAACAAACAGAAGCCACACCTAGGAAAAGTGATATGTTTTATGCATCACTACTATCAATATTGGAAATGGCAACCCACTCCAGTATTCTTGCCTGGGAAACCCCATGGAGAGAGGAACCTGGTGGGCTACAGTCCATGGGGTCGCAAAGAGCCAGACACAACTGAGTGATTTCACTTCACTGTCAATTTTGAAAAATAAATTTCAACCAACTAAGCCTGTGAAAAGACTGATTATTTATGTTTTCTATAGAAAATAATGTATAACTATTATTATATGAATCAATGAATATGAAGCAAAAGAGAAGGACAAACACAGAGATATGTCAGACATTTAAAGAATAAAAATATTATGCTATTTTTGTTTTGTAATTTGTTGTGATCTCCTCACTTATTCTAAATATTCTTTTAAAAGCCTAATTTTATATTGTCATTTTTAACCGCCCCTTACTCAGGTGACTTAATGGAATCAGGAAGTAATACTACATGGAATTAATATAATTCAAATTAGAAGTATTAGTCATAGTTACAGGGTACCATTGAATCCCCTTTAAATAGTCAGGCAAAAATGCTCTGGGCCAGTACAAGAATGATAAACCAGTAATAAGATTAATTATACACATACATATATGTACACATTACATACACACACACACATATTTGTTGAATGAAGGACTGAGCACATTTTATAAGCACAATCTTGGTTATGCAGTCTGAGGGGGAAATGATGGTTCAATACGTTACTGGGCTCCTACTTCACTCAGACTTTCATGTTCCTGATATGTGTACACGTGCTTCCTGGCACATTTTGCTAAGCATCTATCATCTCTGCTGCTTAGTGCCTACAATGAAGTGAGAAATAAAATAGCAAATGCAATAAGCATTACTGACACACAGATACTTAAACTGTTTTCTATTCTTAACATAATTGTCTTGATCATTTAGCAGCTGAGCAGATATATATTATGATGCAAAGCAGCTGGTGTTGCTAATAGAACACAGCTCACTTCAGAAAAAAAAGAACGCAGCAGCTTGGAAGATCCAGCACCAGATCAGCAGTAGCCATCGTTTTCTCCTTTTCTTTTATACTTAACAGTGAATCCAAAACAAAACTGGAAATCTGATTCTTTCTTGGCAATAGAACCTTGTATTCAAGGTCAGTAAGCATGTTTTCATATGACTGATACATGTTTTTACTGAAGGACTGAATGGTTTACATTTTCCAAGGTAATCCAATGTAGCTTTTTAAAATAAAAGTATGAAAATTTTGGTTATTTCCTCTATGTTATATAATATTTACTAACTAGCCTATAATCATATGGCATATTATTCCTCTTCATTTTCTCTGATCTTGTTTATTGGTTTGTTTTCTGTTTGACTCAGCGCACTCACACTTAGACGGGAAATGTAGTAAGGAGTTATTTTCCATTCTGTTGAGGATCATCATTTAAGATAAGGCAACAAGAACATACCAGATTACAGCGGACCCTTGAACAACATAGGTTTTGAATTGCATGGGTCCACTTACACATAGATATTTTTCAATAGTAAATATCACATCACTACACCATCCACGGTTGGTTGAATCTGTAGATGCAGAACCGTTGATACTGAGGAAGAGTGGATGTGGAGGAATAGCAGATACAGAGGAACTGGTATACAGAGGATTGATGGGAAATTATATTTTGATTTTTAACTGTGGCAAGCAAAGGCACCCCTACCTCTGTGTTGTTCAAGGATTAACTGTACTTTCATTTTTGTATAGTGATATAAGGTTAGGTGCTTCCCAGGTGGCACCAGTGGTAAAGAACCCACCTTCCAGTGCAGGAGATGCAACAGACACTGGTTTGATCCCTAGCTTGGGAATATCCCCTGGGGAAGAAAATGGAAACCCACTCCAGTATTCTTGCCTGGAAAATCTCATGGACAAAGGAGCCTGGTGGGCTACAGTCTATGGGGTCTCAGAGATCAGGATACGACTGAAGCGACAGCACACACGCATGCAAAAGGCTAGGTAGAGGACTGGAAAGAATGTGACCCAAAAGTATTATTACATTTTAAAGTAAAAATGTCATATAGAACAATATATGTTAAAAGTCATTTTAGGTATGATATATATATATACTCATTTTGGTCCTTACATTATTATTTTCATTATCCATCAGCAGTATATATGGGGAAATTTTAAACCTAACTTCTGACTTTTAAAGATTTTTGAGGCTGACTACTTTTAAGATACTTCAGAAGTGTAAAATGTTCTGTATATTTTAAAAATACTTTAAAAACCTAACACACACATAAATACTCAACAGTAAAACAAAAATAAACAAATTCCATTATTGAGGTCCTGAAACAAAGTACGTTTAATACCTGATTGAGACTGTAAGATAATTTTTGGACTACTCAAAAAATTTCAGAAGGCAGAATCCCTGTCAATCATAAAAAAGACTGCTTTACTATGGAGAAGAGTCTTCCTATGGAAAAGAGCCTTGAAACCTTGGGACCAACTTTAAGATGTATTAGGACTCTAATCTACTCTCACCTTTCAAGGTAAGTAGAAAAGTCTGATCAACCCTAACCTTATTTTTCATTATAGTTCTGAATACATAAGAAACCTTTAACTTTATAAACTATTTGCTGCTGCTGCTGCTGCTGCTAAGTCGTTTTAGTCGTGTCCGACTCTGTGCGACCCCATAGATGGCAGCCCACCAGGCTCCCGTCCCTGGGATTCTCCAGGCAAGAATATTGGAGTGGGTTGCCATTTGCTTCTCCAGTGCGTGAAAGTGAAGTCACTCAGTTATGTCCAACTCTTCGCGACCCCATGGACTGTAGCCCACCAGGCTCCTCTGTCCATGGGATTTCCCAGGCAAGGGTACTGGAGTGGGTTGCCATTGCCTTCTCCATATAAACTATTTATGTACTGCAAAATTAGTGATGTGCTAAGAGCAAAAACTAGCTCAGTGTTAAAGGAATTTATCCAGCTTCTAAAAAACAACTTACAATTTGAATATTTATGATTTATTCTACTGGCTTTGTGTTTTTTTCAGAGACATTTATTTTCAGCTTGGAAGTCATATTTTCTAACATCTGCTTTCATATTTTCCCCTTTTCCATACAATAATGCAGTATTCCCTTCCCAACAAGGAGATAACTAGGTAAGATTTTGAAAATACATTTTCATGATTTTCATTTCACTGACTCTGTGATCATGTCAATAAAAATATATTACTCTTTCATCTCTCCTTAACCAATTTAAATTCAGAAGAATTTAATCTTTCATCTAAATCTTAATGTTAACATGTAACTTCTATGGGTGGGGATAAAATCTCCGTATTTAATTTCCAATACGATTGTCCTTTTGCAATTCCATGAAGATGTGCTTAGAAATAGACATGCATTAACATTACATAGCTACAAGCAGAAAATGTAAACAATTATGGATTCTCAGCTTCAGGTAAAACAGTATAAAATCTTAGAGGGCTGACAATACAAAACCTTTACTGAATAACTGGGTACTTTTATTGCTCTATTTTTTCATCTCATCAGCTCTCCACAAGCCAGAAATAAAGGAATTATGGATACCTACTGAAAATACTCATGTTAAGAATCCTTTGCCTTTTGCTCATTATAGAGCTTCTTGAAAGGAATGTTCAGAGACTAGAATGCACCTCAAATATCAATACAGCATTCTATTTCAGGAATGATGTATTGAAGGAAAAGTATCTTTTCAAGGATACTTTTCATTCTTTTAAAAACAGTGAAAAGAAAAAAAAATACCTCTATAGATATATTTGAAAAATATCCCTAATATGGCCTAAGATCCTGCTTGATCACTCTCTCTTCTAACCACTTTCCTTCTTGCACCAAGGATACCACTCCAGTTCCCTGAGTTTGGGGCTTTTGCAGCACTTTCTTTCCTCTGTCTAGAAGATGCTCCCCTCTCTCCACTTCTTACTTCCCAAAGTCAATTAATTTCAGATATTACCTTTAGTATCACTCTCTTAGAGAAGGTTCTTTACCTCCCTCAGACTTGGTAGTGTTCTGTAATAAATTCCTACTGCTTTCTGTAGCACTTATCATCATTATTTATTTAATAAAGGGGTCACAAGTATAGTTTAAAAAAATCTGGGCCACTGTTTACAATTGGGAAATTATACATAAATACCATGAAAACCCTATTTAATTTATACTTATCCCTAAATGAAAGCAAGAAATTATTCACTGAACCCTATCCAAAAGAAAAAAAAAAAGGAAACTCCAGATCAGTTCTTATTGATCTTCTTTCCTACTTTACTACCCCAGGGACTGTCACCAGTACCTTAAATCTATGATTTCATAAACTAAGTTGAATTTCTTCCTCACTCTCTCATTATCATTGATTTTCAGTTTCATCTTGTGGAAAAACGGGAAAATAACAAGACAGCTTTAAGGATTCTGCATACTT
Source organism: Ovis canadensis (assembly GCF_042477335.2). Lineage (NCBI taxonomy): Eukaryota > Metazoa > Chordata > Mammalia > Artiodactyla > Bovidae > Ovis > Ovis canadensis. Next base: position 35,061,690 of record NC_091250.1, on the reverse strand, counting down.
TAGTACTTTGCTCTATTTCTTAGTTTTTAATAACTTTAATAACTTTTCTCTCAGTCTCAAAATATATGCTTATTATTTGAAATAAATGGCTAGGATTTCTCAGCATACATCTTAGGCAACCTGGTACATAACTGTGTTGCTCAAAATACATGTGATTTTTGTGACATATACTATGCTATGCTAAATAACGATAAAGACTGCATTACAAAACTGCTTTAAGTCAAAGGGATACGTACCTTTGCTGAGCTACAATATTTTTGAGGAACCAGTGAAGTGCTACATGATAGACACTACCAGTATTTTTCATGTATGTGTTGAATCCTACTGTAAAGTACGTAGGTAATACTGAGATAACATCTTAAAAGTTTTATTTAAAATGTTTTAATTAGATTTCTGTAATAAAACATACATCAGACAACTAAGATTTTTCAACCAACTGTTGATTTCTTCCTGCAAAAAGGATTTACTTTTCACACGTTCAAGTTCCTTCAATATACACAGTATTTCCTTCAAAATACTTTATACATACTTATTTTTTTCTTTCAGAGGTAAAGTAAATATTTTAATCTCTGAGGGTAAGTGACGTGTTCTTCCATACAGATTTCCTAATTTCTTTTATAGATTCTCTAAGAAAAACTTCTTTCTTACTTTAAAAGATTCCTATGTTTGAAGATGTTCAGAGGTACAAAGTTATGCATTCTGAGAATTTATTTCAACCATAATCACATAAATATGCTGAATTAATTTTTAACTGTAAAAAGGATATACACCAACAAAGCAAAAAAGCAATTAAACATTTCAGCTATTACAAATCCACTCTAACATTATTACTATTTTGGTTTTAGTCAGATTATCATATTCATCTTGGGAACTGCTTATATGTATCCTTAAAAATATTATTTTGTCAGCCAGATGGACACAACAGCAGAATAATATGGCTGGAGGCTGACAGCCCTCATCCTGTAGTTGGGTTTAATGGGTGGTAACTTTGGAAACTATACTCTTAACACCGGTGGCCAATATCCAGTACTGAATGGTGCTATGAAAAACCCAGTACTTCTTCCAAAATACCCTACTACTATTTTGAGATTGTATGAAAAATGCCGAATATACTGCTCTCATGGTTATTTCCTTTAGTACTTAAATGACACACATACCAATACATGTTAAGAACTTTCAGCAAAATTTTCTAGCACCACTTGTACCTCCTTGGAATGTGACATCACACTATATCATTTACTAAAGGGAACAGAATTTGGAAGCAGTTTTTGGCAAAAATAATAATGCCTTTCTGCTCTGTTCTCTCTTCAAGAATTAAAAGGTTAGTACAAAGTTATGGAAAGGAGGAAGAAAAGAGAGGGAATTTACAAAGACTGAATGTCACACATTCTTTGTATGTTTAAAGTATTAAATGCTACACATACTTTAAAAAATAGTTATGAGTATTTGGTATCAGGTTTTGTGTCAAGTAGATTATGCATATTATCTGTTGTGCTCATTTTAATGCTAAAACAGATATTTTTAGCTCCATTTTGCTAAAGCTTTCCTAATGTATAGGATTCTCTTTCCAAAGAGATTATCAACTTGTTCATGTTCACACAGCTAATATATGCCAGAGTTGGGGGATGAATTCTCTTCTATTTCACTCTACCTACCACTCTTCTCAGCAAAACAACCATACTGAAAGTTTCCAAGATCACACAGGTAGTGAGTGGAACAGTTAGGACTCAGACTCCTATGTCTTGACTCCACAGACTGTGCTTTCTATCCACTAGACTATGTTGTTTCTGAGCAATGAAAAGAGATACTCTTCTTAGTCATAATATGCATACATACATATACATTGAAGGCTTACTTGGCTTCTCAGGTAATTCCTCAATTGCTTTTGCTAATAAGGAAATCTATATGATTGATATCAGTCTCAATAATTTATAGAAAAAGCCAAATGGGGTGATTGCTTCATTTATTCTACCAATAGGAAAGCAGTCACGATGGAAAGGAATAAGTGAGGAAAATCATAATAATGATGAGAACATTAATAATAATAACCACTTACATAGCTCTTGCTCTTTGCAAGGACTGCTCTAAGTTGTTTAGATGCACTTATTTACTTAGGACAACAATCCTGTGTGGTAGGTACAATTATCATTTACATAAAATCAGGAAACAGATACAAAGAGGCTGAGTCAGATCCCTAAGGTTACACAATTGAAAGTGGTAGAGTTAGTATCTAAAACCCAAGTGGTCTGACTCTACATTCCATGCTCTTAGTCACTAGGCTTGTTGGATCTCTCTTTGTAGAAAGAAGCAACTAGAATGGGACAATAAAAAAAAAGGCAAGGGCATTTTGTTTACAAGGTTACCAACTGGATGGTGATTCCATTACATTACTGTCAATAGATGTGTTGAACAGTGAATTTGCCAATCTGCTTCAGAAAAGAATTTAGCTAAATTTGTTCTGATTGCTTACTTATGTTTTTAAACACAGTTAAGTGGGGATTTCAGTAAAGCAAAATATATTTAATGAGTTCAAATTAATGTTTAATTCTAACCTATCTTTATTTACAAAGTCTACCTCAAGAATTAAGGTAAAATATAGAGCTAGCCTATCCTTTCTCTTTTTTTTGCAGTCTTAAAAAAATGGCTTTTTTTTCCTTTCAAATATGTCCTAAGTTTATGTCACATAATACTTTGATTAGAAAAGGCATATTCAGTGTGTTTATATGTATATTAACCCAGATTCACTTTTTAGGCCTTCCCATGACCACTTCTGAGTTTCTTCAAGCATCAGGTATAGTTAGGGGGCTCAACATGATGAAAAGAGCCATCTTTCAGATTTAAGTAGGAAAGACATCCCAAATAAGTGCACTGTGATTAAAAATAAAAAGAAACATAGGTGTACTTAAGGGCAAAGTTTACATTTAACCCCTCTGTCTTTTTTTTTTAAGTCACATTTTTTCTTATAAACACTTTCTTTCCCAACTGGAATCATATACAGTGGCCAAGTAAACGATGTGCCAGAATAATGGCACTGAGGATCCATGCAAATTACATCAATAGAAGGCATTCCATCCTACTTTCAAAACTAAGTAGTGTTTTCCTTTTCAATGAGTCAGTGCTAACCAACATATATGCTTACTTTCTGATTTCAGAAATAATGACTTTATTTTAATGTACATGCAGTTACCACTTATCTGCCTGTTCAATATGAAAATAGATTCCTTCACCAGTGTATAACTGGAACATTTATGCATGTAATTGGAAAGGCAAGAAATTTGCTTTACTTAAAAATGCATAATCATCATTTCTAACATGTATTTTTTAGACATGACCAGAAAAATTCCTTTCATCCTAATCAATCATCCTCTGTTTACTTTGGCAAGTTAGGAACAAGAAGAAAACATCTGCAGAGTTACAGACAGTATTTGTAGTTTGTGAAACTAGCTTTTTTTTTGGGTAACTGTTCAACATCAATAGGAAAATCAGAGATAACTTGATTTACATTAAGAATCTCCCAGGGGGGGGAAAAAAAAAAGAACTAAACTACTATTTGTTCATATAAGAAGTTATCAACTTTAATTAAAGTTTGATAAGTTAGGAAGCTGATGGTGATACTTTTAGTTTGGGAGGAAAGTAGAAAGAGAAGTTTTAAACAAATCCCATGTTTCTTATTAGTTTCTCAACAAGGATGAAGATTTTCAACAACAGAAAAATGCTGAAATACCAGGTATAGATCAGCCACTAAAAATAAAAACTGGGGTAGGCAGTGGTTTATTATTTCTTTTGAGAGGACTTATTAAATATAAAATCTTAAGACATCTTTTATTCTTTGATTTTTTGACAAATTTATCTCTTGGATAATTTTAAGTGTGTTTATTTTCAGTAATCACTTTGGTTGCCTGCAAATATGAAGAATAGCAATAAACTCATAGATGGGTTGGATCCAAGGAAATGCAATTTGAAATAGAATTTTTCTACTTGAAAAATACTTTGGTTTCTGCAAAAATGTAGTTTAGTTTTTGTTTTTTCTCCACAGATTATTATATCCTATGCAACCATATTATTTCCATCTTTTCAGCTATAGCATAAAAGCTTAAACTATACTTGCATTCTATATTTCTACACTAACCATTCAACTCCTAGACTTACAAGTTCCTCACTTATGAATACAATATATAACTTTACTTACTATCCAGCATAACATAGAATTCCCCTGGAGTATGATTTGCTCTCTTAAGAGGACAGTGTTTCCTTTCTTTAAACTATTAAATAGCAAGTTAACTATGGATAGCAAGGCAAATATGTCACAGGCTGCTCCCTTCTCACCTTTCTCCTGCCCTTGTCTTTCACCTTTTGGCATCATCACTGACATGAAAATAAATGACAGTGAGCTATTATGACCCAGCTTTGTATCTACAATGCTGGGCTGGCTAAAGAGGTAGTATATAAGGGAGAGAGTTCAGAGAAGAAGGATATGGCTCAAGCAGAAGAGATTCTGAAGATCTGGATGATTATTTTTGAAAATTGTTTTAAGGATGTCTCATTATGCCATAATTAAATTTCACTTAGTGATTCCATTTTTATATATCTATACCTGGTAAGTCAGAGAAGAGAAGAATGCACTCATTAAAGCCATTAGCCAAAAGTCGGTCACGCAGCTGCTGAAGAATTGCTACTCCGATACAGAATGGGAAGGAGGAATTCCCAAGCAGTAAGGTATCCCAGAGGTGGAAAATTTTGTGCAGTGGAAATACATCTGTAAAGTGACAAATGTAAATAAATCAATTCAAAAAATTTTAAACAAAATAAAAATTAAATCAACAACAAGCTGTTTTACTAGTCATGATAAGTTCCTTATGGTCAAAACTATTAAAGAACAAATATTAGAAAACTACTTTTATAAAATGTTTACTTGGCTTTGTAGGTCTACTGCTTCCCAAGGCAGTAAAATTGATAGGTTTAAAAAACTGATAATCTAATTGATCAAATAGATGACATTTCCTACCCTCCATTATCAATCTCGGTATAGCCCTTACATTCAATTTTTTCCTAGAATTTTCTGGTTATATTATTTTAACAAGTTCATTTACTTAGAAGAACATTACTATTGTTATAATTTCTGTATCATTATATTTCTATTATGCACTCTAAGAACTGCTTTTTGAAATTTCAATGAAAAATCTGATTAGCAGTTTCCTATTTTCTGAAACTTTCTTTTTTTCATTTATCAGTACTTTCAACACTGTTCCAGGCCAGTGCATGCAGATCTACTTCAAGTATTGTATTTCATTTATCATATGTGCATATTTAATCTAGATATCTACTGCATTAATATGTGTAATAGATTAAAGTATTACATATTCACATAAACTTTCTATTTCTAGAAGAATCCTACTTTAGGAAATAACAAAAGTATTAGTTATTAGATAGTCTCTAAAAATTGAGTCAGATTTGGATGTAAAAGTTGCTTTTTAAAACTTTATGTAAATAGTATAGTTAATATTAACTTATGTTTCAATAGAGGGCAGAGATTTTATCAATATTATGAAATATAGGTTTTCATTCTATAGAATACTCTTTTTGATATCACCAGTCAGAACAATTGAAACAATTTGCTACCCAACTATATTACCTTAGAATTACATAAGGATGCTTATGTAATTAAATCTGATAACACCCTGGGGAAGAATGGACCTGTTCTTTTCCTAATACAATATTGAAAGAAAATGGAAAATGATACTTACGAGTAAACATGGTGAGAAACCAAGGGATGGCATAGAGCTATGAGTGGAAAAAGAAAGCGATGCAGGGGATGGATAAAGAGGAAATAAAAGAGATAATTAGAATGACTTCCAATAAACTGAATTGTTAAAAAAAAGTTCTATGTTTTAATCTATTCCACTGATTAAAAATATTCTTTAGCACCATATACAAAAATAAACTCAAATTAGATTGAAGATCTAAATGTAAGACTAAGTGGGGAGGGAGGTGGGAGAAGGGTTCCGAATGGGGGGACACATATACACCTACGGCTGATTCAGGCTGATATGTGGCAAAAGCCATCACAATACTGTAAAGCATTTATCCTCCAATTTAAATAAATACATTAATTAAAAAATAATAATAAGTGTAAGACTGGATATTGTAAAAATCCTGAGGAAAACACAGGCAGAACACTCTTTGACGTAGATCGCAGCAATATTTTTTTTCTATCCACCTCCTAGAGTAATGAAAATAGAAAGAAAAATAAACAAACATGACCTAATTAAACGGAAAGCTTTTGCACAGCAAAGGAAACCATCAACAAAATTAAAAGACAAACGATGGAATAAGAGAAAATATTTGCAGATGATGTGACTGTCAAGGAATTAATTTCCAAAATATACAAGCAGCTCACACAGCTTAGTATTAAAAAGTAAAAAATGGGCAGAAGATCTAACAGACATTTTTCTAAAGAAGACCTACGAATGGCCAAATAGCAGATGAAAAGATGTTCACCATCACTAATTATTAGAGAAATATAAACCAAAACTACAATGAGGTATCACCTCACACTGGTCAGAATAGTCATCAAAAAGTCTACAAATAATAAATGCTGGAGAAAGTGTGGAAACAAAGAAATTTCCTACACTATTGGTGAGAATGTAAATTGGTATAGCCACTATGGAGAACAGCATGAGGGTTCCTTGGGCTTCCCAGGCGGCTCAGTGGTAAAAAATCCGCCTGCCAATGTAGGAGACGTGCATTTGATCCCTAGGTTGGGAAGATCCCCCTGGAGAAGGAAATGGCAACCCATTCAAATATTCTTGCCTGGTAAATCCCATGGACAGAGGAGTCTGATAGGCTAGAGTCCATGGGGTCATAAAAGAGTTGGACATGACTTAGAGGCTAAACAACAACAACAGTGAAGGTTACTTAAAAAACTAAAAACACACTCTTGGGAATATATCCTGAGAAAACGCTAATTCAAAAAGATGCATGCCCTGCCAATGCTCACTGCAGCACTATTTATAATAGCCAAGACATGAAGCAACCCAAGTGTCCACTGACAGATGAATGGATAAAGATGATGTGATGTATACTACAACAGAATATTACTCAGCCATAAAACAGAATGAAACAACGCCATGTGCAGCAACATGGATGGGCCTAGAGATGATCATACTAAGTGAAGTAAGTTAGACAAATACCATATGATATCACTTACATGTGGAATCTAAACAAAAGATACAATGCACTTGTTTATAAAACAGATACAGACTCACAGACATAGAAAACAAACTTATGGTTACCAAAGGGGAAAGGAGGGAGGGTAGATTAGGAGTTTGGGATTAACATAGACATACTACTATATATAAAATACATAACCAATATAGACCTACTGTACAGCACAGAGAACTCTACACGATATTGAATAATAACCTATAATGGAAAAGAATCTAAAATATTTATATGTATACCTCCCACATATATATACATATTCAAGAAACACAACAAACATTGTAAATCAATTGTATTTCAATAAAAATGAAAAATATAACAGAAAATATAATTATAATTATTATCACAAATACTTGATTACATAATGACTTCTATTACAAATGTTCTAACTGTTGTAACTGTTGCTTCCTGACCTGCATATAGGTTTCTCAGGAGGCAGATTAGGCGCCTGGTATTCCTATCTCTTTAAGAATTTTCCACAGTTTATTGTGATCCACACAGTAAAAGGCTTTGGCACAGTCAATAAAGCAGAAATAGATGTTTTTCTGGAACTTTCTTGCTTTTTTGATGATCCAGCGGATGCTGGCAATTTGATCTCTGGTTCCTCTGCCTTTTCTAAATCCAGCTTGAACATCTCGAAGTTCATGGTTCACATATTGCTGAAGCCTGGCTTGGAGAATTTTGATTACTTTACTAGCGTGTGAGATGAGTGCAACTGTGCGGTAGTTTGAGCATTCTTTGGCATTGCCTTTCTTTGGGATTGGAATGAAAACTGACCTTTTCCAGTCCTGTGGCCACTGCTGAGTTTTCCAAATTTGCTGGCATATTGAGTGCAGCACTTTCACAGCATCATCTTTTAGGATTTTAAATAGCTCAACTGGAATTCCATCACCTCCACTAGCTTTGTTCGTAGTGATGCTTCCTAAGGCCCACTTGACTTCACATTCCAGGAAGTCTGGCTCTAGTTGAGTGATCACACGATTGTGATTATCTGGGTCATGAAGATTTTTTTTGTACAGTTCTTCTGTGTATTCTTGCCACCTCTTCTTAATATCTTCTGCTTCTGTTAGGTCCATACCATTTCTGTCCTTTATCAAGCCCATCTTTGTATGAAATGTTCCCTTGGTATCTCTAATTTTCTTGAAGAGATCTCTGGTCTTTCCCATTCTGTTCTTTTCCTCTATTTCTTTGCATTGATCGCTGAAGAAGGTTTTCTTATCTCTCCTTGATATTCTTTGGAACTCTGCATTCAGATGCTTATATCTTTCCTTTTCTCCTTTGCTTTTCACCTCTCTTCTTTTCAGAGCTATTTGTAAGGCCTCCCCAGACAGCCATTTTGCTTTTTTGCATTTCTTTTCCATGGGGATGGTCTTGATCCCTGTATAGGAAGCATCACTATAAACAAAGCTAGTGGAGGTGATGGAATTCCAGCTGAGTTATTTCAAGTCCTAAAAGATGAAGCTGTGAAAGTGCTGCATTCAATACACCAGCAAGTTTGGAAAACTCAGCAGTGGCCACAGGACTAGAAAAGGTCAGTTTTCCTTCCAACCCAAGAAAGGCAATGCCAAAGAATATTCAAACTACTGCACAACTGCACTCATCTTACATGCTAGCAAAGTAATGCTCAAAATTCTCCAAACTAGGCTTCAACAGTACGTGAACCAAGAACTTCCAGATGTTCAAGCTGGAAAGGCAGAGGAACCAGAGATCAAAATGCAAACATCCACTGCATCATAGAAAAAGCAAGATAATTTCAGAAATACATCTATTTCTGCTTCATTGACTAGGCTAAAGACTTTGACTGTGGAACAAACTGTGGGAAATTCTTAAAGAGATGGGAATACCAGACCACCTCACCTCCCTCCTGAGAAATTTGTATGCAGGTCAAGAAGTAACAGGTAGAACTGGACATGGAACAACAGACTGGTTCCAAATTGGGAAAGGAATACATCAAGGTTCTATATTGTCACCCTGCTTATTTAACTTCTATGCAGAACACACCATGTGAAATGGTGGGCTGGATGAATCACAAGCTGGAATCAAGACTGTCAGGAGAAATATCAATAACCTCAGATATGCAGATGACACCACCTTTATGGCAGAAAGCGAAGATGAACTTAGAGTCTCTTGAAGGTGAAAGAGGAGAGTGAAAAAGTTGGCTTAAAATTCAACTTTCAAAAAATGAAGATCATGGCAGCTGGTCCCATCACTTCACGGCAAATAGATGGGGAAACAATGGAAACAGTGGCAGACTTTATTTTCTTGAGCTCCAAAATCACTGTAGATGGTGACTGCACCCATGAAATTAAAAGATGCTTGCTCCTTGGAAGAAAAGCTGTGACAAACTTAGACAGCACATTAAAAAGCAGAGACATTACTTTGCTGACAAAGGTCTGTCTAGTCAAGGCTATGGTTTTTCCAGTCATCATGTATGGATGTGAGAGTGGTGTTGGAGAAGACTCTTGAGAGTCCCTTGGACAGCAAGTAGATCCAACCAGTCAATCATAAAAAAAATCAATCCTGAATATTCATTGGAAGGACTGATGCTGAAGCTCCAATACTTTGGCCATCTGATGAGAAGAACTGGTCATTGGAAAAGACACTGATGCTGGGAAAGATTGAAGGCAAGGGATGACAGAGGATGAGTTGGTTGGATGGCATCACTGACTCAATGGACATGAGTTTGAGCAAGCTCTGGGAGATGGTAAAGGACAGGGAAGCCTGGCATGCTGCAGCACATGGGGTTGCAAAGAGTCAAACATAACTGAGCAACTGAACAACAAATGGATTGCAGAAAACAGTAAAACTGTAACAAAATCTAAATTCTTCAGCCTAATTTCAGTTTAAACATACAGTGAGTAGATATAAATTCCATCACTATTAGTTAACTCTTCTTTTTTTAAAGGACAGAACATAAATTATATTATCCTCTATTCTGATCATTCGTAATGATTTGTCATTACAAATCTTATCTGAGTTACTTAATTTCACTTTTCCCCACATACTGAAGGGGGCATGCATACGAGGAAAAACACAGAGTGGGGAGGAACCACTTGAAAACCTAGCGGAAAAACATGCCAAGCCCACAAAAAGCCAGGTATAGTTCATCTTACTATCAGCCAGAATTTGAAAAAAACCCTATAATAAACAAGGCATAAGGAAGAGTATTCACAAGGATATTGCCTTAGTAATGGGGCAAAATTATGCTCTCAAATTATGCTGCCTGGTCTCACTTAACAAACCTTAAAAGCAAGCCTTGAAAATATCAGACTGTTTCAGTGTTATCTAGCTGCATCTCAAAATGAAGCTCATGAATATTTTGTTATTGTTGTTTTGTTGGTAAGTCATGTCTGACTCTTTTGCAACCCATGGACTGTAGCCTGCCAGGCTCCTCTGTCCATGGGATTTCCCAGGCAAGAATGGGTTGGTATTTCTTTCTCCAGGGGATCTTCCCAACCCAGCAACTGAACCCATGTCTCCTGCATTGGCAGGCTTGTTCATTACCACTGAGCCACCTGGGAATCCCCAACAATATTTACAAGGACATAAAATATCCAATATGCAACAAAGTAATTCACAATGACTGAAATCTATTAAAAAACATCAGTAAAGCAAGAGGAAAAGAACAATCATAATGAGGAGAAAAATCATTCAATCAAAATAGACAAAGAACTAGAATAAATGTTTGTATTACCAGGCAAAGATGTCAAAATGTTTTTTATATCTGTATTACATATGTTCAAAAAGCTGAGAAATGACTGAATAAGTTATGTAGAGAAAGAGCAGATTAAAAAAAAAAGAACCAAAAAATCCTTCTAGTGATGGAAAATACAATATTTGAGTAAAAAAATACAATGAATAGGATGAAGCGCAGATCAGATATTATAGAAGAAAAGGTTAGTAAATGTGATAATGCAGCAACTCATTAAGACATTTATTCAAAAATTAACCTGTGAGGCTTTACTTTACTTAAATATTCAATTTCTTCTTCTCCTGACCACTTAACTCCATGTCTCTGCTTAAGCTGTTTTTTTTCTTTAGTACTTACCCCTACATAACATATCACATAGTATATTGATCTTTATTTTTTATCTCCCACTAAATGTAAGTTGAATGAGGGTAGAGATTATGCCTTCTTTTTCCATCAATGCACCCAGGGCCTAGGAAAATGCCTGGTACACTCAAATATTTGTTGAAGAAAGAATGAAATATATAATAAAGATAACTAAAAGAGACAGATTAAAAGATTAGTCACAAGACTAAATAATTTCTTAAGAAATTTTTAATAAATATGTAATAATGAGAAAATCAGTTAATCTTCCTGGGGGGGGTGTGTGTATATATTTGTGTGTGCACATATATACATTTAGCCTTCATATTAAATGGTAAATACTGAAAAAATATTAAACTTAAAATGTTTAACTAATATTAATACCTAAACTTTGACAACCATTATGAAAACAGTAATTAGAAGTAAAATGAAGCACATTCTAATGGATACTGAAAAGTAATAATCCAAGCAGAATACGTTTCTTTAATATAATATATAATAACTCTTAGTGCTCACTAACACCAGTCACCTCTTATCAACTGAAGTCAAGTAAATAAATAGGTGATATACTCTGTGAGATTGAATGCCTGTTATTTTTTCCTTCTATATGTCTCCCTATTAAAATTTTAACTGATATTTTCATCTTAAATAATTTCTTAGCATATTGGTATATGTTCATAATACAGTGTAATACACAAAAAGACACCATACAGAATAGTACAGTGGTTTAGGTTTTAATTTTAAAAATAACAAATAACGAAATATTTTCTTACAAGTAAAAAAATATATATATATATAATTAGTCTTAATTAAGTTGGAGATATTACCAGCTCTTTCCTGATTTAAAGTTGGAAGCAAACCCAATAAAAAGAAATTTACATCCTTTAATTATTTTCTCCAGATCATAAAATTGTATATTATTGATTTGGTTTAGTGCTAGCCTGCTGGAAAGAGTCAGCTGAGTAAATACTGCCCCCTAGCAATATCAAGAAAGAATAGCAATATGTACCATTTCATGAGATCTTTCTATATGGTCTGGTAATGTTAGAAACATCAATAGGAAAAACAAAGGCAGGGGCTCATTAATTTGATTTTCAAGAGCATAAATTATGGCTCAAAAACTTCCAAATGTATAAGATATAAAATATTAAAAAAGGAAACATTTCTTAAAACTCTAGATGAATCTTTTGTCAAATTGATTTATTTACATACATACTGTGTTCTCTCACCTCTCTCTATATACATATATAGTAATAATAAAAATTATTACTACAAGAGAATACCTTCTAATTGACTTTTATCTTTTTATGAGCATATTTTCTCTTTACCTCAAGTCAGAAGCACTTTTATATCTAAGTTAATGTCAGCCACCTCTGTAAAATGTAAGTTGAGTATCTTGCAATGATTCTGTGTAATAGGGAAATGTACATCTAGCTATTCAAATAAAGGATTACTGAAAAACAGCAGATTTTCAAAGCATCAGAGTAGACCATATATTTTCCTGAAACTATGAACTTTGTGATCTGGTAGCTACAAATCTCTTTAAACCTTCAGGATTGTTGTGAAGATTAGTTAAAGGCTTTAAAACACCTGGCAGAAGATGTCAGTATATCAGATGTCAGTATAGGAAGTACAATTATTCTTCTTCATAACAGCCCAGAAGCTTCTACAATAGGAAAGTATTTCAACAAAATACTTTTGTTGAAGTATTTTGACGCAAAATTCTGAGTCAAACTCTTGAAATCATCTAACAAAAGCTACATATGTTCTGGAACTGGGAGACAGGAGCAGAAGGTAAAGAGAAAAGAATCCTGGGCACTGGGAACTGTACACTTGTTTCACAGGTTGAGGTAGACTCAGTTAAAGCAAGGCACGGACAACGAATGCTAAAATAGTTACAGTTCTGCTAGCTCTCAAAATCTATATTCCTCAATCCCATGTCAGCTACTCTGAGGTCACAAAATTTTAAATATCCTTACATAAAATCTTGCCTCTCAACTTTCCAAATTCTAGAAGATACTTTATTTTGTCTGTATCTGACTGCTATTGCCTTCTTAACCATGTACAGAATATCTGTTGAAACAAAGAAAAATTCTTAAAAATCAAGAATATGTTTCATAAGAGTTTAGTGTTCCAAAGTGCTTTTCATTTTCAAAAGACTATTAGCATTCTCAAAAATGAACAAATATGATGGGTTATGCTAAATCAGGATAAATTAGGTGGAATGGGAAAGGGTTGAACATAAATTTTAAAAACACATAATACAGGTAAGTGAAGTTGCTCAGTTACGTCCAACTCTTTGCAACTCCATGGAATTCTCCTGGCTAGAATACTGGAGTGGTAGCCTTTCCCTTCTCCAGGGGATCTTCCCAATCCAGGGATCAAACCCAGGTCTCCTACATTGCTGGCAGATTCTTTGCCAACTGAGCTATCAGGGAAGGCCAAGACAGGTAAAAGCAGTAATAAATAGTTCTCCTTATTTAACAGTACTCTTGGTCTTCTATCTTCTTAGCATCTTGGGGAAAAATTCTTATGCACAAAATCTGCCTTCATGTCCTAACCAGCAACAATGGGACAACAGTCAGGAGGTGAGAATTATAAATCTATATGAAAACAGTGATATACAAAGCAATTCTCTAGAATATTTTAAACAGAAAACACATTATTTTGTGATATTTTCGTGAGCCAGTAACCCTGAGGCAAAAGATAATTTGTTTCTATTTTTTATCTTAAGAAACAGCCAATAAATATTGCATTCTTTTTAAAAAATAATTCTTATCGGAGCATAGTTGCTTTACAATGCTGTTAGTTTCGCATGTGCAGCAAAGTGAATCAGTTATACATATATCCACTCTTTTTTTGATTTCCTTCTCATTTAGGTCGCCACAGATCACTGAGTAGAGTTCCCTATGCTATACAGTAGGCTCTCATTAGTTATCTATCTTACACATAGTAGTAAATACTCCATTCTTATAGATAAAACAAAGCAGTATGGAACACAGTACCTGGCACATTAATGACTATAGAGAATCAACACCATCAAGATTCTTGCTCATGTTTGAAGTCAAGCTTATTGAACTTGAATTTCCAAGATATATGCTCCCTCTCTTCTTACAATCATAAATTTTATCTACATCTGATTTTTTAAAGTGAAGTTGCTCAGTCCTTCTGACTTTTGTGACCCCACTGACTGTAGCCTACCAGGACCCTCCGGCCATGGAATTCTCTAGGCAAGAGTACTGGAGTGGATTGCCATTCCCTTCCTCAAGGGATCTTTCCGACCCAGGGATCGAACCCAGGTCTCTTGCATTGCAGGTAGATTCTTTACCATCTGAGCCATGAGGGAAGCCCTGATTTTTTGATCTACATCTAAATTACCTGGAATTCTCTGACAGATTATTGATGGTAGATCCACCAATGATGATGCAAGCCCTCACCCCCTTTTAAAAAATTACCCTGGTAATTTGGTTTCAGACTTGAAGCTTATTGGAAAATTTAACTGTTCTTTCTTTATTTAACATGTGCTCACGTTACATCAGGGCTTCCCTGGTACCTCAGTGGTAAAGAATCTGCTTGCCAATGCAAGAGATGTGGGTTTGATCCCTGGGTTGGGAAGATCCCTGGGAGAAGGAAATGACAACCCACTCAAGTATTCTTGCCTGGGACATCCCATGGACAGAGGAGTCCGATAGGCTACAGTCCATGGGGTCATAAAAGAGTTGGATAGGACTCAGCGACTAAACAACAACATTTTACAACGTCACCATTTTTATAAAGCAGTTTCATAGAAGGGTGGTACAGTACTAAATAGCTCAGTTGGTAAAGAATCTGCCTGCAATGCAGGAGACCCCGGTTTGATCCCAGGGTCAGGAAGATCCACTGCAGAAGGGATGGACAGGCTACCCACTCCAGTATTCTTGGGCTTCCTTTGTGGCTCAGTTGGTAAAGAATCCTCCTGTAATGCGGGAGACCTGGGTTCGATCCCTGGGTTCGGAAGATCCCCTGGAGAAGGGAAAGGCTACCCACTCCAGTATTCTGGCCTGCAGAATTCTATGGACTATATAGTCCACGGGGTCACAAAGAGTCGGACACGACTGAGTGACTTTCACTTCACTTCACAGTACTAAAATACATCATTATTACTACCATCTTTCATTTTTTGTACTATGTCATCCAAAGTGTTACATCATCTTTTAAGAAGATACAATAAATATATAGAGGCATCATTATAGTCTGTTCTGATTTTTCTTCCAGTTTTATTGAGATATAATTGACATACAGTGCTGTAAAAATTTAAAGTGTAGATTAGCTGTTCTTCAGCAAAGTTAAGAGTCCTGTCAATGTTTTGTTCTAATTGTATCTGACTGTGCAAGTACAAGAAGAACCAGAAATAAGCTAGAGCCTGTAAGATGTATATTTGAAATCTAGAATCAATATTTACAGGATAGATATGCTCCAGGTTCATGCATGACAGACAAGGAGTAAGTGAAAAGGACACCATACATTTCACATACATACACTTTCAATATATGGAATAAAATTTGGGGTTTGCTATGTTTAAATGCTTTCTAAAATTTTTAATATTTTGTTTTTACTATATCTTTATGCTACTTCTATAAATTATTCAAAAAAATAACTTAAACATACAAAAATAATTTAAAACATCCATTGGACCCAGATGTTAAATGGTTAACTTGTTTTCCCTTGTATACCAAAGGTTATATTAGTTATATTTTTTGCAAGTAATGATTTCTATAATACTAAAAAATAAATAACTGCATAAATATACCTTTCTCTATTAAGTATTACTTGACTTATAATACTGAGCCAAAAAACTATAAAATAGAAATCAATAACAAAATCACTTGGGCAATTTAACAGTTCTGAAATCCACATTTATTATTTTTGGAAAAGATTAGCTATACATCCAAAGTAGGTTTCAATTATCTCACTGAGTATTTAAAACAAAAAAAAAACTTTCTAAAAATTTCAAATAATTAATTTCAAGTAAAAGACTACAAAACATGCTATGCAGCACTTTCTGGGAGATAGAAAAGTACCTTAAAAATTCAGCAAATAAAAAATGTTAAAATCTAAGATGGAGAAGCAATCTTATCAACTCAAAAAGAAAGTCTTTGCTGTTGTCAGTATCATTATTTACTCCAGCAAAGTGTTTGCTAACTGAAACAGTGAAATACTATATCCATTATAGTTTATAATAGAATGCTTTTCTAAACATAGCTCCTATTAATATCACCAAAGTAACAGTGCAATATGATCAAACTCTAATAAATAAAACAAGAAAACTAATAATGGCTAACTCCTTAAAATTTACTGTGTACTTAGAATTGTGTTGAACTGTTTATATATATTATCTCATTTAATCTTCACAATAATCTTAAGACATAAGATTTATTATAATCAACATTAAAGAGGACTATGGATAAAAGAAACTAACTTAACTGTTTGGCTACTAAATTGAAGAGTCAGGATTAGAACTCCGTCCCATTTCACACCTGTGTCTGTGTGCTTATTCTCAAAATGTGTTCATAGACTCCTGGGGATCTTTGAGAGCCAGGGCCCCAAAGTTCAAAACTATGTCTATAACAATACTAAGATGTTTTTGCTCCTTTTTCTTTTTTTATTATGTTCACACTTGTGCTAATGGTACAAAAACCATTGGTGGATAAAACTGCTGGCACAATATCACAAATCAAAGTAGGGGCACTAAAGTATAAAAGTCATAATCTTGTGAAGGTTAAAAATTAAAAATGATTAATTTTGTGAAATAGTTTTTAAAATGTTCCATGAGACAAAATGGGAAGCAGGTATAAAGCACTTGAACTGTGTACTGAAGTAAAACATTGTCTTGAGAGAACCTCCCTGATGGTCTAGCGGTAAACCTACTTCTAATGCAGGGGTTTCAGGTTCAATCCCTGGTTGGGGAACTTAAGATCCCACATGCCACGTGGCTCAGCCAGAAAGAAAAAAAAAAGGTTGCCTGGAGGAAAAAGCACTTGGGCAATGGTTTGAGCTATGAGCCATTGTAGGTGACTTTTTCAAGAAATGCCAAGTTTAATGTTATATTGGAAAAATAAAATAAAAACAATGATTTTTTTCATGCTTGGATATTTGGTGGACATTTCTCAAAAATGAAGTGAGCCTGTCACTTCAATAAAAAATTCTAGCTGTCAGGTGAAGATTAGAATTTTGGAAAATTGTATCTGCCAGTGTGAGCTTGGCAGCTTCTCAATACTTAATTAATTTCTGGATGAGATCAGTGGTGATATTAATGAATGTGATTTTTTGATATATATAACTAAATGTTTCATAGTTGAAAGATCTGAATAATTCAATGCACTGATATTTTTTAAATGACCAATTACAACATCAGAAAATCACATATGGGTAAAAGAGCCATTCAAAGTGTTAAGACAGACTGATAGAGTTGAATATAAAAGAATATGAAAAGTTCAGTGACATAGTTTTAGATGTATATTGCAATTAAGCATTAAGAAACTACCTTTTGCAATTATGTCTGTGTAGGGCCAACAGATTTTCTTTATGTACTTCAAGCAGAACAATGAACTGCAACAGGACTGAATTTAGAAGCAGATATGAGAATCTAACTTTCCTCTATTAAGTAGAAGTTGCAAAAATATAAAACAATATTACTCTTCCATTATTTTGTTTTGGAAAACAATTACTTTTCTGAAAAATTTTATTCTGTTAACATATAATGGTTCTGCTATTTTCATTAAAAAATTAATACATAATTTTTAAAATGTCTCAGTAAATACTGACAGATATAACTCTACCTATAAACTCTTTGAGATACTTGCTAATTTTTAAAAATGTGAAAGGGTCCTAAGACGGACCAAAAAGTTTGAGAACTACTGCATCATATTATACACTTTTTTTAAAAAATTGAAGTTTATATGATTTACAATATTGTGCTTGTTTCAGGTGTACAGAGTACTGTTTCAGGTTTGTTTTGTTTTCTGTAGAGTGTATTCTACTATATGCTATTATAAGATATTAGGTGTAATCCCCAGTGCTATGCAGTAAATTCTGTTGCTTATCTCTTTTATGTATAGTTATCAGCCTTCATTAATCTCGTACTCCTTAAAATCTGTTCCTCCCTTGCTCCTTCTCTCCCCTCTGGTAAATACATTTGTTTTTGTCTGTGAGTCTGTTTCTGTTCTGTACATAGATTCATTTATATTATTTTTAGATTCCATATATAAGTGGTATCATACAGCATTTGTCTTTGACTTATTTTACTAAGCATATACTTCCTTTTACTTGTCTCTCAGTCAGTATAAGGATACATTAGATTGAAAGCAGAGTAAGAACTTAAGAAAAAGGGAAACCTGGTGGATACTTAACTTCTATGTATATGTTCTTAGCAAGAAGACACCAAACATTACTTTGTCATTGCCTATGGGATTAGTAAGTCTTGGGCTCTGTGATATGAGTGCTTTCTGAAAGGTAATTTAACCTCTACTATAAGAGATCTCAATAAGCCCTTTGTATTCAAGGGTTTTAAAGAATCCAAGGGCAGTAGAATGGGTTAGGAGTCAAGTCAGGGAAGCTGTAGTTTCCTAGTAGTCAAGTACGGATGTGAGACTGGAGCATAAAGAAGGCCAAGTGCCGTAAAATTGATGCTTTTGAACTGTAGTGCTGAGGAAGACTCTTGAAAGTCTTTGGATTGCAAGGAGATCAAACCAGTTAATACTAAAGGAAATCAACCCTGAATATTCATTAGAAGGACTGATGCTGAAGCTGAAGCTCCCAACACTTAGGCCACCTGATGTGAAGAGCTGACTCAGTGGAAAAGACATTGATGCTGGGAAAGACTGAAGGCAGCAGAAGAAGGGGGCTGCAGTGGATGAAAGGTTAGATAGCATCACTGACTCAATGGACATGAATTTGAGTAAGTCTGGGAGATAGTGAAGGGCAGGAAAGCCTGGCATGCTGCAGTCCATGGGGCTGTGAAGAGTCACGATTTAGCTACTGAACAACAACAACAACAAGGAAAACACAACAGCCAAAGGATATATCATAGCACTCTAGAACGGTCTAGGACAGGTTGGTGGGGACTCCTATTATGGGATATTCTAAATAAGGTGCAATTTTCTAATTTACCTTGTAACGACTGACGCTGCTATTGCTAAGTTGCTTCAGTCGTGTCCGACTCTGTGTGACCCCATAGATGGCAGCCCACCAGGCTCCCCAGTCCCTGGGATTCTCCAGGCAAGAATACTGGAGTGGGTCACCATTTCCTTCTCCAAAGCATGCCTGCAT
Organism: Ovis canadensis; assembly: GCF_042477335.2. Lineage (NCBI taxonomy): Eukaryota > Metazoa > Chordata > Mammalia > Artiodactyla > Bovidae > Ovis > Ovis canadensis. The sequence goes on along the minus strand of NC_091250.1, from coordinate 35,042,111 downwards.
GCTAAATTGCTTCAGTAGTGTCAGACTCTGTGTGACCCCATGGACAGCAGCCCACCAGGCTCCTTTGTCCATGGGACTCTCCAGGCAAAAATACTGGAGTGGGTTGCCATTTCCTTCTCCACTTGTAACCACACTAGATAAAAATCTAAAAATAAAAAAAATTCGAAAAAATTCATTGTCACCAATCTCTGTAGATTAAAATAAAAAATTTCTTTATGCAACAAAAACAACATAAAGGCTAGGAACGAATGATGGAACAAATGAACAAACCAAGCAAATACCCAGGGATCAAACCTAGGTCTCCCGCATTGTAGGCAGACCCTTTACTGTCTGAGCCACCAGGGAAGTCCAAGTTATATAAATACTTCTGAGAAATATTTTCATAATTTTAGTTACTACAAACTCAGCTAAATAGAAGTTTGGAGAATGACAGCGATAAACTTTTAGGAAAGGAGAAAATCAGCAGTGGTATAAGCACTCATTAAGATTATAGTTAAATGAGAATGGTTTTGCCAGCATACTTACCACTGAATTTGTTGACGTTATCTTTAGCAGAGACAGTAGGTTCAAGAGGCACGTATAGTACTGGAACACGGCCTTTGTCACGTTTCTTACTGTTCACCTGATAACTTTTCATAATTTAGGTTGAATGCTATTCATTGCATTTCAGAAAAAGTTTCCTTATGAATGAAGAAATAGAGGAAAACAATAGAATGGGGGATCTCTTCAAGAAAATTAGAGATATCAAGGGAACATTTCATGCAAAGATGGGCTTGATAAAGGACAGAAATGGTATGGACCTAACAGAAGCAGAAGATATTAAGAAGAGGTGGCAAGAATACACAGAAGAAATATACAAAAAAGATCTTCATGACCCAGATAATCACAATCGTGTGATCACCCATCTAGAGCCAGACATCCTGGAAAGCAAAGTTAAGTGGGCCTTAGGAAGCATCACTATGAACAAAGCTAGTGGAGGTGAAGATATTCCAGTTGAGCTATTTAAAATCCGAAAAGATGATGCTGTGAAAGTGCTGCACTCAATATGCCAGCAAATTTGGAAAACTCAGCAGTGTCTACAGGACTGGAAAAGGTCAGTTTTCATTCCAATCCCAAAGAAAGGCAATGCCAAAGAATGCTCAAACTACCGCACAATTGTACTCATCTCACAAGCCAGCGAAATAATGCTCAAAATTCTCCAAACCATGCTTCAATAGTAATGTGAACTGTGAATTTCCAGATGTTCAAGCTGGATTTAGAAAAGGCAGAGGAACCAGAGAGCCAACACCTGTTGGATCACTAAAAAAGCAAGAGAGTTCCATAAAAACATGTACTTCTGCTTTATTGACTATGCCAATGCCTTTGACTGTGTGGACCACAACAAACTGTGGAAAATTTTTAAAGAGATGGGAATACCAGACCACCTGTCCTGCCTCTTGAGAAATCTGTATGCAGGTCAGGAAGCAACAGTTAGAATTGGACATGGAACAACAGACTGCTTCCAAATAGGAAAAGGAGAACGTCAAGGCTGTATATTGTCACTCTGCTTATTTAACTTCTATGCAGAGTACATCATGAGAAACGCTGGGCTGGATGAAGCACAAACTGGAATCAAGATTTACAGGAGAAGTATCAATAACTTCAGATATGCAGATGACACCACCCATATGGCAGAAAGTGAAGAACTAAAGAGCCTCTTGATGAAAGTGAAAGAGAAGAGTGAAAAGTTTGGCTTAAAACTCAACATTAAAAGAAAACTAAGATCACGGCATTTGATCCCATCACTTCATGGCAAATAGAGGGGGAAACAGTGGAAACAGTGACAGTCTTTATTTTTGGAAGGGTTCCAAAATCACTGCAGATGGTGACTGCAGCCATAAAAGTAAAGATGCTTGCCAGGGTCTAGCCCCAGTGGATCCAGGGAATTCGAAGCAGGGATGGAGTCGGCATCCTAGGAAAAAACTTATTTAACTACAGATATAGAGAGAGATTAGAAACGGATAGTGTAGTAGGAAATATTGGTGGAGAAAAAGAGGCTGAATAACTTGGTTTACGTGGAAAACTAATAAAATCTCGAGACAAGAGGTTTGCACCATCTACGTTAGGCTGCCAGCGTCCACTTGAATAGCGGAGGGTGCCCCACCTTGGGCTCCCTCTCACGTGGATCTTAGAAGCCAGGGCAAGTAAGTAGACTTGGTGAGCCTCCGTGCTCCAGATGGGAATTCAGCCAGAAAAGGGGAGAAAACAATGACATGGGGGAACCCAGCATCGGTGCACGATTCAAGACTTTATTTTCAAAATCAGTTTATATACTCCAAGTTATACATAAAGAAATAATAGAATATGCAGAGTTATGCAGGGGCAGCAGTCCTGACCCTCATTGAGACCAGGCTTTCTTTTTGCATACCTTCCCATATACAGAAGATCTCAGGTGGTTTACATTATCTTCTGGCCAAGAGGCCTGTTAACATTTTTATGGCTCGCTTCCTAGATAAATGTCTATCAACCAGAAAACTCTTTTTCCTTAGAAGTGTTTTTTCTTTACTCTGCATCACCCTCAAAGTACTAAATAAAGTTACATTCCTGTAGAACAAAGGTGCAGTGGGTTATAACAAAGAAAGTACTTAACTCAAAGATCTAATGTTGCTAATGCCAGGGCTACTATCTGTTTTTTCTATATACCAACTATATCTACAAATAAAAGATATGAAAATTTGGAAGCAAGTATTGGCTCAACAAATGAAACCTTTAATCAGTCCTATTCTAATGGTTCTGACTCCTCGGAAGCCCCTACATTCCTAGGGTGTTTTAAGCTTCCTGTGCCTCTTGCGGTGGTCGGGAGGCCGCAAGCAATCACATGTGCAGCTGTAGGAGTCCTGCAGGCAGGCTAGAAAGCCATCAGAGGGGTTTTTGGATTGAAACACTCTTATTATGCCCAGGAGATTTATTATCTAAAAGCTCTAAATTAAATTTTTCCAGAAAAAGGTGGTGGGGGACAGCCCCCTGTTAATGTCAGAAGAGTAGGTGGAAAGCATAACACAGTAAAGCAGGCAGACTCTGGTTTTTGGGGGGTGGATGCTCAGGAAATTCTAGGGGGAACCCCTGAAGCCTGATCACGCACTTGCGTTTTGTCAGGCTTCCTTCCTCATGACCTTTGCCATGGGTGGGATTCCTCACGCTGGCTCCCGGCAGATGCTTGCTCTTGGAAGAAAAGTTATGACCAACCTAGACAGCATATTAAAAAGTGGAGACATTACTTTGCCAATGAAGGTGCATCTAGTGAAAGCTATGTTTTTTCCAGTAGTCCTGTATGGATGTGAGAGTTGGACTATAAAGTAAGCTGAGTGCTAAAGAATTGATGCTTTTGAACCGTGGTGCTGGAGAACACTCTTGAGAGTCCCTTGGACTGCAAGGAGATCCAACGAGTCCATCCTAAAGGAGATCAGTCCTGAATACTCATTGGAAGGACTGATGCTGAAGCTCAAACTCCAATACTCTGGCCACCTGATGCGAAGAACTGACTCATTGGAAAAGACCCTGATGCTGGGAAAGATTGAAGGCAGGAGGAGGAGGGGATGACAGAGGATGAGATGGTTGGATGGCATCACCAACTCAATGGACATGAATTTGAGTAAACTCTGGGAGTTGGCAATGGACAGGGAGGCCTGGCATGCTGCAGTCCATGGGGTTGCAAAGAGACGAATGAGTGACTGAACTGAACTGAACTGAACTGAAGAATGAAGAAGTGTACTTTCTTGTTCTCATTTCAAAGTCCAGATATATTTTCAGAAGCAGGAACATACAGCAAGACAGAAATGATAAAAATCACTGTGGCTCCAATTTTGCCAAATACACATTACTCACCCTATTTATATGTAAATTGCATAACTACCATGATACATATAATCTAAGCATCACATCAATGCACAATATTCCCAACTATTCAAGCTACAGCAGTACTCAGTATTCAGAGCTCTGTGACCCACGGCAAATGGAAAGGAGCCAGAAATCACAATCTTTTCTGCAATAGGAGTCTGCATTTTAATGATGGAAGATTAATGAGGGCTTGCTTTAATAAGATTAGTTATTCAGCAGGAAACTCAGTTTGGGATCTCATTACGAAAATGCCCACCCTTGTCCTTGATGAATTGTAGCCTGTAGTTTTGTTGGAGGTACAGAAATCCACCTAAACAATTATCTTACAGACAGAACACTGAAGGCTATGATCTGGTGGGGGAGGAGAAAGAAAGACTTCATATACAAACTAATAACATGCAGCTAAAAGTATGTGATTATTAACAGAATAATGAAAATGTTAGAAAAATTCTCCATTTCATCACACCTCTCCCACAACTATTCACTCACTGTTAATAATCTCTATATTAAAAATATAAAATCTGTTTTCAAACTTAAATTTAAAAATAGTCTCAAATTTTCATATTATCTACACACCTGAGAAATAGGCCAACAAAACATAATAAAACAAATCAAGATTTCAAAAACCAAAAACAAATATTCCTATTAACATTTTACCTTTGTTAAATCTTTCATTTTGCCCTTTCTCTGTGACAGAAGAATAGTCACAGAAAATGGAATTTTTCCAGGTTAAAATATTTTTCCTTTCTCTTCACTTCTCTGTTGTTAACTTTAGGATTCTCGATAGAGACAGACTCTTGCCTAGAGGATGTTTGAAGATATGTGTAGTCATTTTTCAGAAATAACATGTATGCATTTTATTGTCACAATGATTAGGGGATATTAGCAGGCAATCAGTGGATAAGGGCTAGAGATGATTAGTATTTGTCATATACTGGACATGCTCATCTCACAAGGAATTGTCCTCATTCAACGTGACTTATGAATCTCTCACAAGACTAATCATATATATACAACTAATACTTTACCTTACTAGAATTAAAGCTTTTACAAGATGTTATACAAAAATAGTCCAGTAATTCTAGGAGGGGGTCATAATAGAGAAGGAAGCATAAATAAAGATTTTGTGTCAAAATGATTATATCTACTAACTACTGTGAGCAAGAATCCCTTAGAAGAAATGAAGTAGCCCTCATAGTTAAAAAAAAGAGTCTGTTGCTTCATTTGCTATTATTTTCTCCCATTCAGAAGGCTGTCTTTTCACCTTGTTTATATTTTCTTTTGTTGTGCAGAAGCTTTTAATTTTAATTAGATCCCATTTGTTTATTTTTGCTTTTATTTCCAGAATTCTGGGAGGTGGATCATAGAGGATCCTGCTGTGATTTATGTCTGAGAGAGTTTTGCCTATGTTCTCCTCTAGGAGTTTTGTAGTTTCTGGTCTTACATTTAGATCTTTAATCCATTTTGAGTTTATTTTTTATTTTATTTTATTTTTTTTTACCAGATTTTTCTTTTTTTAATGTTGGCCAGATAATAAACTTGACAGGCACTGGGATTATCAACATAGTCTTCATCTTTCCAAGATGGATCTGACAGATCAAAATGGAATTTCCCTGATGATTTCTTTCCTTCTTTTAGGCCCAGGGGATTTGTTTCTTACTTTTTGCATTTTTTTTTTTTTTAAATTTTTAAATCTTTAATTCTTACATGCGTTCCCAAACATGACCCCCCCTCCCACCTCCCTCCCCACAACATCTCTCTGGGTCATCCCCATGTACCAGCCCCAAGCATGCTGCACCCTACGTCAGACATGGACTGGCGATTCACTTCTTACATGATAGTATACATGTTAGAATTCCCATTCTCCCAAATCATCCCACCCTCTCCCTCTCCCTCTGAGACCAAAAGTCCGTTATACCCATCTGTGTCTTTTTTCCTGACTTGCATACAGGGTCGTCATTGCCATCTTCCTAAATTCCATATATATGTGTTAGTATACTATATTGGTGTTTTTCTTTCTGGCTTACTTCACTCTGTATAATTGGCTCCAGTTTCATCCATCTCATCAGAACTGATTCAAATGAATTCTTTTTAACGGCTGAGTAATACTCCATTGTGTATATGTACCACAGCTTTCTTATCCATTCATCTGCTGATGGACATCTAGGTTGTTTCCATGTCCTGGCTATTATAAACAGTGCTGCGATGAACATTGGGGTACATGTGTCTCTTTCAATTCTGGTTTCCTCGGTGTGTATGCCCAGAAGTGGGATTGCTGGGTCATAAGGGAGTTCTATTTGCAATTTTTTAAGGAATCTCCACACTGTTCTCCATAGTGGCTGTACTAGTTTGCATTCCCACCAACAGTGTAGGAGGGTTCCCTTTTCTCCACACCCCCTCCAGCATTTATTGCTTGCAGATTTTTGGATCGCAGCCATTCTGACTGGTGTGAAGTGGTACCTCATTGTGGTTTTGATTTGCATTTCTCTAATAATGAGTGATGTTGAGCATCTTTTCATGTGTTTGTTAGCCATCCGTATGTCTTCTTTGGAGAAATGTCTATTTAGTTCTTTGGCCCATTTTTTGATTGGGTCGTTTATTTTTCTGGAGTTGAGCTGCATAAGTTGGTTGTATATTTTTGAGATTAGTTGTTTGTCAGTTGCTTCATTTGCTATTATTTTCTCCCATTCCGAAGGCTGTCTTTTCACCTTGCTTATATTTTCCTTTGTTGTGCAGAAGCTTTTAATTTTAATTAGATCCCATTTGTTTATTTTTGCTTTTATTTCCAGAATTCTGGGAGGTGGATCATAGAGGATCCTGCTGTGATTTATTTCTGAGAGTGTTTTGCCTATATTCTCCTCTAGGAGTTTTATAGTTTCTGATCTTACATTTAGATCTTTAATCCATTTTGAGTTTATTTTTGTGTACGGTGTTAGAAAGTGATCTAGTTTCATTCTTTTACAAGTGGTTGACCAGTTTTCCCAGCACCACTTGTTAAAGAGATTGTCTTTACTCCATTGTATATTCTTGCCTCCTTTGTCAAAGATAAGGTGTCCATATGTGTGTGGATTTATCTCTGGGCTTTCTATTTTGTTCCATTGATCTATATGTCTGTCTTTGTGCCAGTACCATACTGTCTTGATGACTGTGGCTTTGTAGTAGAGCCTGAAGTCAGGCAAGTTGATTCCTCCCGTTCCATTCTTCTTTCTCAAGATTGCTTTGGCTATTCGAGGCTTTTTGTATTTCCATACAAAGCTTGAAATTATTTGTTCTAGATAAGGTGTCCATATGTGTGTGGATTTATCTCTGGGCTTTCTATTTTGTTCCATTGATCTATATGTCTGTCTTTGTGCCAGTACCATACTGACAAACAACTAATCTCAAAAATATACAAGCAACTTATGCAGCTCAACTCCAGAAAAATAAACGACCCAATCAAAAAATGGGCCAAAGAACTAAATAGACATTTCTCCAAAGAAGACATACGGATGGCTAACAAACACATGAAAAGATGCTCAACATCACTCATTATCAGAGAAATGCAAATCAAAACCACAATGAGGTACCACTTCACACCAGTCAGAATGGCTGCGATCCAAAAATCTGCAAGCAATAAATGCTAGAGAGGGTGTGGAGAAAAGGGAACCCTCCTACACTGTTGGTGGGAATGCAAACTAGTACAGCCACTATGGAGAACAGTGTGGAGATTCCTTAAAAAATTGCAAATAGAACTACCTTATGACCCAGCAATCCCACTGCTGGGCATACACACCGAGGAAACCAGAATTGAAAGAGACACATGTACCCCAATGTTCATCGCAGCACTGTTTATAACAGCCAGGACATGGAAACAACCTAGATGTCCCCCAGCAGATGAATGGATAAGAAAGCTGTGGTACATATACACAATGGAGTATTACTCAGCCGTTAAAAAGAATTCATTTGAAGCAGTTCTGATGAGATGGATGAAACTGGAGCCGATTATACAAAGTGAAGTAAGCCAGAAAGAAAAACACCAATACAGTATACTAACACATATATATGGAATTTAGAAAGATGGCAATGACGACCCTGTATGCAAGACAGGAAAAAAGACACAGCTGTGTATAACGGACTTTTGGTCTCAGAGGTAGAGGGAGAGGGTGGGATGATTTGGGAGAATGACATTCTATCATGTATACTACCAGGTAAGAATTGAATCGCCAGTCTATGTCTGACGCAGGATGCAGCATGCTTGAGGCTGGTGCATGGGGATGACCCACAGAGATGTTATGGGGAGGGAGGTGGGAGGGGGGGTTCATGTTTGGGAACACATGTAAGAATTAAAGATTTTAAAATTAAAAAAATAAAAAACTAAAAAAAAAAAAAAGAGTCTGAAATGCAGTACTTGGGTGCAATCTCAAAAATGACAGAATGATCTCTGTTTGTTTCGAGGGGAAACCATTCAGTACCAGAGTAATCCAAGTCTATGCTCCAACCACTAATGCTGAAGAAATTGAATTTGAATGGTTCTATGAAGACCTACAAGACTTCCTAGAACTAACACCAAAAAAAGATGTCTTTTCATCATAGGGATGAGAATGGAAAAGTAGGAAGTCAAGAGATACCTGGAGTAACAGGCAAGCTTGGCCTTGGAGTACAAAATGAAGCAGGGCAAAGGCTAATAGAGTTTTGCCAAGAGAATGCACTGTTCATAGCAAACACCCTCTTCCAACAACACAAGAGATGACTCTACACATGGACATCACCAGATGGTCAATACCAAAATCAGACTGATTATATTCTTTGCAGCTGAAGATGGAGAAACTGTATACAGTAAGCAAAAACAAGACTGGGAGCTGATTGTGGTTCTTATCATGAACTCCTTATTGCCAAGCTCAGACTTAAACTGAAGAAAGTAGGGAAAACCACTAGGTCATTCAGGTATGACCTACATCAAATTCCTTACAATTACACAGTTCTGAAGTGAAGTGAAAGTCACTCAGTCGTGTCCGACTCTTTGCGACCCCATGGACTGTACAGTCCATGTAATTCGAAGTGACAAATAGATTCAAGGGATTAGATCTGATAGACAGAGTGCCTGAAGAACTACGGATAGAGGTTCGTGACACTGTACAAGAGGCAGTGATCAAAACCATCCCCAAGGAAAAAAAATGCAATAGGCAAAATGATTGTCTGACAAGGCCTTACAAATAGCAGAGAAGAGAAGCTAAAGGCAAAGGAGAAAAGGAAAGATACATGAATGAGAGTTCCAAAGAACAGCAAGGAGAGATAGGAAGGTCTTCCTCAGTGATCAATGCAAAGAAACAGCAGAAAACGATAGAACGGGAAAGACTAGAGATCTCTTCAAGAAAATTAGAGATATCAGGGGAATATTTCAGGCAAAGATGGGCACAATAAAGGACAGAAATGGTATGGACCTAACAGAAGCAGAAAATATCAAGAAGAGGTGGCAGGAATACACAGAACTATACAAAGAACATATTAATGACCAGATAACCATGATGGTATAATCACTCACCTAGAGCCAGACATCCTGGAATGTGAAGTCAAGTGGGTGTTAGAGAGCATCACTATGAACAAAGCTAGTGGAGGTGATGGAATTCCAGTTGAGCTATTTCAAATCCTAAAAGATGATGCTTTGAAAGTGCTACACTCAATATGCCAGCAAATTTGGAAAACTAATCAGTGAGCACAGGACTAGAAAAGGTCAGTTTTCATTCCAGTCCCAAAGAAAGGTAATGCCAAAGAATGTTCAAACTACTGCACAATTGCACCCATCTCACATGCTAGTGAAGTATTGCTCAAAATTCTCCACGCCAGGCTTCAACAATACATGAACCACGAACTTCCAGATGTTCAAGCTGGATTTAGAAAAGGAAGAGGAACCAGAGATCAAATTGCCAACATCTGCAGGATCACAGAAAGAGCAAGAGAGTTCCAGAAAAACATCTGCTTTATTGACTATGCTAAAGTCTTTGACTGTAGATAACAATAAACCGTGGAAAATTCTTCAAGAGATAGGAACACCAGACCACCTGACCTGCCTCATGAGAAGTCTGTATGCAGGTTAAGAAGCAAGAGTTAGAACTGGACACGGAAGAACAGACTGGTTCCAATTGGGAAAGAAGTATGTCATTACTGTATATTGTTACCCTGCTTATTTAACTTATATGTAGAGTACATCATGAGAAATGCTGGGCTGGATGAAGCACAAGCTGGAATCAAGATTGCTGGGAGAAATATCAATAACCTCAGATATGCAGATGACACTACCCATATGGCAGAAAGCAAAGAGGAGCTAAAGAGCCTGTTGATGAAAGTAAAAAAGGAGATTGAAAAAACTGGTCTAAAACTCAACATTCAAAAAACAAAGATCATGGCATCTGGTCGCATTACTTCATGGCAAATAGATGGGGAAACAAAGGAAACAGGGACAGACTTCATTTTCTTAGGCTCCAAAATCACTGCAGATGGTGACTGCAGCCATGAAATTAAAAGATGCTCGCTCCTTGGAAGAAAAGCTATAAGAAATCTAGACAGCATTATTAGAAGGCAGAGACATTACTTTGCCAACAAAGGTTCGTCTAGTCAAAGCTATGGTTTTTACAGTAGTTATGTATGGATGTGAGAGTTGGACAATGAAGAAAGCTGAGCACCAAAGAATTAATGCTTTTGAACTGTGTTGTTAGAGAAGACTCTTGAGAGTCCCTTGGACTGCAAGGAGATCAAGTCAGTCAATCCTGAAGGAAATCAGTTCTAAATATTCATTGGAAGGACTGATGCTGAAGCTCCAAAACATTCGCCACCTGATGTGAAGAACTGACTCATTAGAAAAGACCCTGATGCTGGAAAACACTGAAGGCAGGAGGTGAAGGGGATGACTGAGGATGAGATGGTTGGATGGCATCACCGACGCAACTGACATGAGTCTGAGCAAGCTCCGGGAGTTGGTCTGGGAAGCCTAGCATGCTACAGTCCATGGGGGTCGCAAAGAGCTGGACACAACTGAGTGACTAAACTGAACTGAACTGATAAAAATTACTGAATTATTAAATAATGAAGATTCCCCTCTGTAGTGCAATCCACAGCATCTGGAGGAAGCATCTGGATCTTCTGGGTTATCTCTATGGGACTTGGCAATAAGGGAAATCAAGTGCATGCTTGTGTGCTAACTTGTTTCAATCCTGTCCAACTCTGCAAGGCAATGGAATTTTAGCCCACCAGGCTCCTCTGTCCATGGGAATCTCCAGGCAAGAATACTGGAGTGGGTTGCCATGCCCTTCTCCAGGGGATCTTCCAGACCCAGGGATGGAACCCACAGAAGTCTCCAGAGGCTCCTGCATTATAGGCAGATTTTTTACCATTGAGCTACCAGGGGAGCCCCAGGGAAATCAAGAGAAATATGCCATTGCTCACATTGCTTGTTGTGCTGTGAGTGAGAATGCCCTTTATCACTGACAAAGGAGTCTTGAATTTTCTACCAGTATCCATGAAACGGTAAGAGGCTCATTTATAGATTTAAGTAGGGTAAAATCAAATCCAAGACCTGAAAGGATCCCTGACCTGATTTCTATATATATATAAAGAGCACATTTAATTTCCCCTCAAATGATGCAAAATCATTAGAAAACTTTCAAGTTGAAATCCTAATGACGCTTACCTTTTATGTATATCTAGACTTTTATTTCCGCCATGCTATTAGTCTTTCCCAAATCAATATTATGCATATATATTTAACGGTCATTGTTTAATTAGATTTCAAACTTGTGAAGATCAGATGCATGCTAAAAGAGGGTTACAGCAGTAATTGGTGCATAGTAAGCAGTTAAATTGTGTTTAAATTATTATTATTTTTAATAATACTGTTTTTTGCTTGCCTCTTCTCATATACCACATTCTTTCATAGTTTAATTATTCTGATTAACCAAGGTAAACTATTTTCCATATGTGATTTTTGAATTCTACCTATGTTCAAGAATATATCTAAGGATTTTATCAGACTCTCCTTATAATTTCATACATATTTTTGTATATTGCTCAGTTGTGTCCGACACTTTGTGGCCGCATGGGCTGTAGCTTGCCAGGCTCCTCTGTCCATGGGATTTCCCAGGCCATTCCCTCCTCCAGGGGATCTTCCCAAATCAGGGATCAACCGATGTCTCTTACATCTCCTGCACTGGCAGGTGGATTCTTTACCACTAGTGCCACCTGTATAACTAAATTAATATAGTTTTCTGTTTTTATCACAAGTGGTCAGTGGTGCTTTCAAGGGAATTTTTTTGAAAAGAAATCCCTTTTTTTATGTCTACAGCTTAGTATTTTTCCCTCAGAAATCTAACACCACTACTAATTAGGCAATCAGTTCCTCTGTAATTTCTTCAATTCCAGCCATAAGATTTAATCTAGTATTGCTATGGTTTTTCCAGTGGTCATGAATGGATGCAAGAGTTGGACTGTGAAGAAAGCTGAGTGCAGAAGAATTGATGCTTCTGAACTGTGGTGTTGGAGAAGACTCTTGAGAGTCCCTTGGACTGCAAGGAGATCCAACCAGTCCATTCTAAAGGAGATCAGTCCTGGGTGTTCACTGGAGGGACTGATGCTAAAGCTGAAGCTCCAATACTTTGGCCACCTCGGGAGTTGACTCATTGGAAAAGACCCTGATGCTGGGAGGGATTGGGGGCAGGAGGAAAAGGAGCGACAGAGGATGTGATGGCTGGATGGCATGACCGACTCGATGGATGTGAGTTTTAGTGAACTCTGGGAGTTGGTGATGGACAGGGAGGCCTGGCGTGCTGTGATTCATGGGGTCGCAAAGAGTCGGACACGACTGAGCAACTGAACTGAACTGAACTGTCTTGTAATATATATCACATTTATAATGTGAAGAAGCAAGAAAGGTAGAGTTATATAAAAATAAATACTTAATATGATAATATATATCTATATTGGTAAATTTTTAAATAATTTTTCATCTCCATACGTAATTGTAGGGTTTGATCTTATTTTGTTTGTTTTATAATATGTGTATATACTTTGGAGCTCTCACTGAATAAGCCATGTACTCCACTAAAAGGTATTTTTCCACAGGCCTAGAAGCAAATTCCACTGGATAGTAAGGATGGCTACTTTAGGCCTGATGATCATACCACAGAGTTACAGCACAACACACAGAGCAATGAACTAGAATTAGTACACATTTGTTTTGTCTTTGTTCTCCCCCTGAAAGATGAACCAGACAGAGGGTTGTCAATGATATGCTAAAATTTTATGTCCTGAGATTTAGTTTTATTACCTTCTCAAACACTAAATTTCTTATCTATTAAATGATGAAATTACTTGCTTCATACACCTTACATATTTGACTTGAGTATCAAATGAAATGTTTATGAAAGTAGTTTTAAACTTCAAATCACCCTGCAAGTATTTATACTGTTTAAGTGTTAACACTTTAACTGCATTTTTAGTGTTAATATAAACATTTTTCACTTTTAATCTTACCATAAACATACTGTTTTGTGGATATAAGCCTTAAAAGGAAAGGTATTTTTCGACTCTGTGAACAGAACTCAGTTCCCCATTTCAGTATGATCAGGAAACAAAGAAGGTTAAGATGGAATAATAAGATTCCTAACTCAAAAAGGACTTTTTTTTTTTACTTTTACAAAAACCTATGACATTGTACTCTGTCTTTTAAAAGAGGTTTGACTCCATGCCACAAGCTACATGTGAGTAATAGGCTAAGCTACACTCTGACTAACAAGAGTCAGCTCTGACTTTTGGTTTGATAAGGAACCTGAGAAGCTAATGAAGTAAGCCCAAATCTGGCAAAGCTTCCAAGTAATATCTCAAGCAAAACACAGAAGCAGCTATTAATTCTTAACAATTCACTAAGTTCCCATTTCCTACTTCTTCAAAAACAAGCCTAAATATCATAAAATCCAAGTGAAAACTGCTGACAGCACAATTTAATACAATACTCCACTAACAGGTTTTTCAAACTAATTTGATAGTATCAAGAAAAACAAGATACTTCCCTTTACTAAGTGAAGACATGGAACATAGCCATATAAACTTTATCATACAAGTCTATAGTTAGTAGCAGAAACTTGTTTAGATAGATGGACTTCTTATGACAACAAAACTTTAAAAACAGTTTTATTCTGTTGTGTTGCCAATTGCTGCTTTTTTTTTTTTTTTTTTACATCATTTCTATTAATGCACCAGGTACTTACATCTGGAATAAATCCAATCTCATTGAGATGATTGCTTAGCTCTGGATCATGAAATGCAATCATCTGAGAGAACACAGTCAGATACTCTGAAATGACAATAAAGTTTAAAACAATCATTGTTTTCACATAGTACATCAAATAAAGACATGAAATCCACATAAATTAGTTTTATTTACACTTTGAATTAGATTTAGTTTCTCCACGAAGAAAACACACTTCATTAAATAATTTTCTATTTTGTTACTACTTCAATCACTTATGGCTAATTATTAAGAAAAGCTTTTTGTTAAAAGCTATATCACAACTTATTTTCTACCTTTAGAGCTGTCATTTCATTTCCTGAATCACAAATTATTCAAATGACGAATGACTTTTTCCCTATTACATTCAACAAATTATTTTCTCTAGTGATATTAAACCTGTTTCACATTTATCAGTTTTTCACTGTAAACAGATACTTAAATAAGGAATAACATTGTCATATATAGAATAATTACACCTCAAATTTATTTACATATACAGATATAGAAATTTGTTTCAGTAAAGTGAAGATGCAGGACATATCCCAAAGGGGAACTTCTGGATTTAACTTTTAACTTCATTTTTTCTCTTTCCAGTTAGGGATGGTATGTTTATCGTCCCAATTTACCTAGAAGCCAAAGGTAGGCTATATCAACAATCATACGCATTCAACTTAATGTTGATGAAAGCATATTAACTTTTATTAATAAAATGGAGAAAGAATGACAACCCACTCTAGTATTTTTTCCTGGAGAATCCCATAGACAGGGGAACCTGGCAGGCCATGGACCATATGGTCTCAGAGAGTCGGACATGGCAGAAGCGACTAAGCATGCACGCACACTTCATTTTAAACCAGAAAGTCACACCTCAGGCAATTCTCCACAGCTATGCTCCAGTTTATTAAATGTCTTTCTTATTTGAGCCTGATAGAAGATAATTACTATGGTGAATTACATGGCTAATTAAGAATCTACTGAAGAAACCTAACCCATCATGAAAACACTTTCCTTGTGTTCAACCAAACACTGATGGCTGGATTTATATATGTATTATAACTGCACACATGTTGCTGTTGTTCAGTCACCAAGTTGTGTCCAACTCTTCGTGACCCCGTGAACTACAGCATGCTAGGCTTCCCTGTCCCTCACCATCTCCCGGAGTTTGCTCAAATTCATGTCCAAAAAAAAAACACCACACATACACATACACACAAACGTGTATATATAATACACACAAAAATAGGTAGATATAATTATTTTGCATATTAAATACCATATATTATTTCATATATGTAAAATACACTACAAGGCTGGCATAAGTTTTAGTTGCTCAGGATAGGCTTTAGAATGAGATACAGTATGCTTGTTATATTCAGAAAAATTTCTTTAAAGGAAAAGATACGGCAGAACTGATGATACCAGCACTGTCATATCAGCACTATGTCAAATTTCAAGTTATTTAAAAAATGCATTTAATGGTTCCTTAGGACAAACGAAACAAATTGAAATGCATATGTCTTTTGATTTGTAAACTAAGAGAATTTAAGAGAAGCTACTGAAAAACAAACTAGTAATAAAATTAAAACAATAGATTCCATGGATTTACTACTGAATCTTTTAAATGTTCATAAAACACTCTAATTTTGGTTTATAATAATGAAAATTCCCATCAAGAGATAAAATATCTCCCCAAATAGTATTTTCTGATAGGTGACCTATGTAGGTGTACGTGTGTGTGTTCAGTCACTCAGTTGCATCTGAATCTTTGTGACCCCACGAACAGCCTGTAAGGCTCCTTTGTCCATGGAATTTTCCAGGCAAGAATACTGTAGTAGATTGCCATTTCCTACTCCATGGGATCTTCCTGACCTAAGGAATGTCTCCTGATATTCCTGCAATGGCAGACAGATTATTTAACACTGCACCATCCGGGGTAAATGTCATAAAAAAAAATCAAGATATTTATGAAATTTCCACTTAAATTTCGAGTGAGGTTTAATGGTGTTCTTTTCCACACAATCATGTCTCATATAAATTTTCTGTTTTAATGAAGCTTTGTATTTTAAAAAATTTTTGCAATGAGATATAAAATGAATACTCTTTCTCCCTTCTAATAAGATCATATTAAAATTCTTATTCCTCTCCTACAGCATAGCTTTTTTATTACATACTTTGAAAATTTTATTATTATTAGTCACATTACATTTTTATTAATTCCTAGTAGGCTTGACCCACAGCAAAGCTTTTTGTAATCAATGTTAATTGTGACAGAGACAAACAGCTGGACTTTTATTTTCTTAAACTGGCATACCTGAATTTGAACCAAACTCAGATTAGATATTAAACAATTATTAGAAAACACCATAATTTTTTGTGGACTTGGAGAAAATATTAAACTTAATTATTTCTTCATGAGTTTTAGTGATAAACTGTCACCATATTTTATTGGGTCAAAACCATAAATTTAACTGAGTTTTGATCACTTTTGATATAATAACTTTCCCTATAAAAAGGCAAAGAAACATTTCCTTACCTTGTATTACATGTGAGTTGTCTTTCAAGAAGAAATTGTACAGGTATTTGGGGATAAAAGCAGACATACAGGCATAAGCCAGAGCTAAAAAAGAGTATGGCAAATATAACAAATTAGTTAATGAGGTAAAGGATCAGCAGTCATTCACTCACTCAGCACGCATTCCTTGAATCTATTTTTAAATAAGAATTACTTAATAACTGATGGAAGCACAAAATTATATGGGGAAAAACCCTACAGAAAATATTGTGCACAACGAGAGATAACCACTCCAGTAACTTTTTGATTTCAAACTACTATAGCAGCAGCAAAAAGAAAAAACCACCACCACCACAAAACCAAAAAAAAAAATATATATATATATATATGTACTGCAGAAATCGTTATCCTATAAAACAAAAATCTTTATTATCAGAACTTTATGCATTTTAAAATCCCTAAACATAATAATCATTATTGTGCTACATAAACTAAAATATCCATAATTTTTACTGATGCAGAGTCTGAGAACATTGGATTTAAAAACACTAGTAATAATTGTTCTTTCAAATATAGATCAAATATAGATGCCATTCTTAAATCAATATGTATCATAATGAACTATGCTTAACTAAACACAGCAAGGCCTCTTGTCTAGATTAAAAAGTAATACTAGAGAACAGGCATTTTTAAAAAGCATTCAAATAGTGAAGTTTTAGTTCTCTGGGATTATGCTACCAGTACTCAATTCCAGGAATGTATGCAAATTCTGATATGAAACAGAATTTGAAGAGATGGAGATTCTGAGATTAAGGTTTCTAAGGATTCATGCTACAGGATATTCATAATAAATATTTAAATATTTATCTAAAGACCTACTATAAAAAAGGAATTATATCAGGGGACAGCAAAAAAAAACAAAAACCCTTGTCATTAAAAAAAAAATCCACTAACCAAAAGAAGGGTTACTGTATTAGTATATTGTTGTCCAGTTGCCAAGTTGCGTCCTACTCCTTGTGACACCATGGAATGAAGCATGCCAGGCTTCCCTGTCCTTCACTATATATTTATATTAGTATATAAATAACTGTGATATGAAACATACAGAAGACAAATTTCTGGAAATACAAATCGCAAGAGGGTAAGAAAAGTCTTCATTAAGGAAGTAGTGGTTTAAAAAAAAGGAAGTAGTAGTTGAAATAAAAGACTCTGGAGGATGCAAGACCAATACGGTTTTCCTTACAAATCATTTACAAAGTATATATAAATGAAAAGTAGTCTCTAAAAAAGTCTTCTTTGGAGGAAATAATTTTCTCCAAAGTTTCATAAAAATGGTCACCAAAGTAGATGAATGCATTTAGAATAATCCATCAGGTTCTCTCTAAATCTCTGCTGCTGCTGCTGCTGCTGCGTCGCTTCAGTCGTGTCTGACTCTGTGCGACTGCATAGACGGCAGCCCACCAGGCTCCCCCGTCCCTGGGATTCTCCAGGCAAGAATACTGGAGTGGGTTGCCATTTCCTTCCCCAATGCATGAAAGTGAAAAGTGAAAGTGAAGTCGCTCAGTCTTGTCGGACTCTTTGTGACCCCATGGACCGCAGCCTACCAGGCTCCTCCGTCCATGGGATTTTTCCAGGCAAGAGTACTGGAGTGGGTTGCCATTGCCTTCTCTGCTCTAAATCTTTAGCTACAGCTAAAAACCTCCAGAAATAAATTAATCCTTCACATCCTCTAAAATGAGTCACAACAGATTATTTCACAAAAATTTATAGGCTGTACTAGGAAGAGAGCAAGCTTTCATGTTTGAATAAAATATTTTAGAACAATAAACACAATAATTATTTAAATGATAAATAGGCTTACCTTCATTATTGAAATTTAAATATAGAAATGGAGCACAAAGTGAGTCAAGACCTGATGGAGAAAGATTGGGGAAAAAATTAAAATAAACATAATCCAGCAGAATTGTAGATACATACCTTATTCAGATCTCTGCATTACTTTCATATAGATTCAGTATTATATATATGATCCATTCAGAAATATGTTATGGATTATTGTGAGGAGCAACTGATGGTAACTAGCATATAGTAAATATCCAATATAAATCAACCATTATTATTATTAAGGTTATATACACCGAAGAGAGAAACATAGTAACAGAAAAAAGTACAAATGATAGAAGGGATGAATACAGTCCCTGTCTGCGTGATCTTGGTAATCACTTAACTCCAAAGAGGTTTCCTTGTCAAGGAGATGAAAAGTTTTCTTACATGTTTCTCTTCTTACCTGTTTATTAGATGAAAATAAAATTCTTTAAAAAACTGTGAAGTAAAATATATACATGATATTTCTTTTAATGATAATAATGCTATTCACACATTGTCATGCTAAAAGAATATATATAAATTTATCTATAACTGTTAGGGAGACATGGAATGCTAAAATGAATAGAGATAGAAAAAAACAATAGCTTTATTTTCAAGTTTGGCCAGAAATAGACATAGAATTGAAATATAAAGATTACTATTCATAACAACAAATTAAAAAATAACACTAGGTGGAACGGATTTCTCACTCATGAATTTATCAATGACAGCTAAAAGAGTAATGAGAAAAGGTAAAAATCAAGGAGATGGAGCATTATAGATATTTTTTAAAAAGAGAAAAAATGAGAATTTCAGGGTGATATATATTCCCCTATTCCTAATAACCTAATAATATTCTAATCTGTTAAGCAAAAGCTGTAAATCATTAAATGTCAAGAATATAAACCATCCCCAAATTATCTACAGTACAAAATTATTTTATTATTTGCATCAAGGATTAAAAATGTATTCACAAAGACTGCACTAGTATGAAATATTCTTTATACTTTGCTAATCAACATGATGACAAGTTGTCTCATTAAATGTCATGCATTTAAATGATATTCACTAGACATTTAGACAAAGTTTTAAAAAAAAGTTCTCATATAAACATCTCAAAAAATGGAGCATAGCTTAGTATTGACTTTTCTTAAAGCCAAAGATAATTTGATAGTTTGTTTTGAGTTTAAAAATTATCAGTCATGCAACATGTTCCTAACACTTCAAAAAGTCTTAGTAATTGGGGGAAAAAGTTACCTTGCCAATACACAAGATCAGGATGGGACACGACCCAGGCTTTTAAGACACGCCGAAATTTTGCATGACCTTCTGGTGAGGATAACAGCTCATCATACTGATGACAACGAGGAATATCCACTTCAATCTGTAAAACAGCAAAACAATACGGTAGAACTATAATAGACAGATCACCAATAAATCCCAAGAGAAGGAAGAGGAGAAATTGTATTATGAATTCAAGAATAGGCCGCCTACATAATACTGGTGTTTTGAAATGTTTGAACTTTATACTAATCCTCCAGGAACACTAAAAAGTTTTAAGTATACTTAAATAAGAAAAGCAGGTCATTTCTTTTGAAAAAGGATGTATTAATTTAGTTTTCAAAAAATCTTACTTTACAATCTGGTCTAAATAAAGCACAAATTCTTCAGACAAAAAAGGTACATACTAGGAAAAGTTATTTGGCTTAAACGCTTTAAAGAAAAAGTTCTGACTCACTAATGAGTTTTTAGACTATATCTGAGAGGTAAGACTTTAGTTCAGTTCAGTTCAGTCGCTCAGTCATGTCCAGCTCTTTGCGACCCCATGAATTGCAGCACGCCAGGCCTCCCTGTCCATCACCGTCTCCCAGAGTTCACTCAAACTCATGCCCATCGAGTCGGTGATGCCATCCAGCCATCTCATCCTCGGTCGTCCCCTTCACCTCCTGTCCCCAATCTCTCCCAGCATCAGAGTCTTTTCCAATGAGTCAACCCTTCGCATGAGGTGGCCAAAGTATTGGAGCTTCAGCTTTGGCATCAGTCCCTCCAATGAACACCCAGGACTGTCTCCTTTAGGATGGACTGGTTGGATCTCCTTACAGTCTAACCGACTCTCAAGAGTTTTCTCCAACACCACAGTTCAAAAGCATCAATTCTTTGGCACTCAGCTTTCTTCACAGTCCAACTCTCACATCCATACATGACTACTGGAAAGACCATAGCCTTGACTAGATGGACCTTTGTTGGCAAAGTAATGTCTCTGCTTTTGAATATGCTATCTAGGTCGGTCATAACTTTCCTTCCAAGGAGTAAGTGTCCCTTAATTTCATGGCTGCAGTCGCCATCTGCAGTGATTTTGGAGCCCCAAAAAATAAAGTCTGACACTGTTTCCTTGTTTCCCCATCTATTTGCCATGAAGTGATGGGACCAGATGCCATGATCTTCGTTTTCTGAATGTTGGGCTTTAAGCCAACTTTTTCCACTCTCCAATTTCACTTTCATTAAGAGGCTTTTTAGTTCCTCTTCACTTTCTGCCATAAGGGTGGTGTCATCTGTATATCTGAGGTTTTTGATATTTCTCCTGGCAATCTTGACTCCAGCTTGTGCTTCTTCCAGCCCAGTGTTTCTCATGATGTACTCTGCATATAAGTTAAGTTAAATAAGCAGGGTGACAATATACAGCCTTGACATATTCCTTTTCCTATTTGGAGCCAGTCTGTTGTTCCATGTCCAGTTCTAACTGTTGCGTCCTGACCTGCATATAGGTTTCTCAAGAGGCAGGTCAGGTGATCTAGTCTTCCCATCTCTTTCAGAATTTTCCATAGTTTATTATGATCCACACAGTCAAAGGCTTTGGCATAGTCAGTAAGACAGAAATAGATGTTTTTCTGGAACTCTCTTGCTTTTTTGATGATCCAGCAGATGTTGGCAATTTGATCTCTGGTTCCTCTGCCTTTCCTAAAACCAGCTTGAACATCTCCTTATTGCTAAATTCAGACTTAAAGAAAGTAGGGAAAACCACTAGACCATTCAGGTATGACCTAAATCAAGTCCCTTATGATTATACAGTGGAAGTGAGAAATAGATTTAAGGGACTAGATCTGATAGACAGAGTGCCTGATGAACTATGGACAGAGGTAAGACTTATGCTTCTCTAATATCATATGCATATAATGGCTGCTGAGTATTCGTGATGAAAGGAAGAGAATTCCTCATGCCTCTCTAAAATTGAAAGATTTGGCAAACTTATCTAGGTTGTTTAAGATAATCTATATCATACCTGTCTATCTGTAGGAATTGGAGTGTCTTTATCAATTGCATCATACTTGGCATGAATAGCCCCCTGAATAAAAAAAAAAAGAGAAGATAAATTACTTCTTTATACCCTTAATAAATTATAAATTTAGGCAAAATCTACTTAAAAACATCTGTCTTTGAAAGCACACTCAATTATAGACAGGCACACTCAAGCTCAAAGTATAACCTCAGAAAACTTTTCTACACTTTGACAGTTTGTGATAAAAGTCTGAAACAATTTACCATTTTGCTGAGGCAGATGTTTGAATCATACATACTGTAAGACATACATGTTGAATGAGTCATATGGCTAATGAATATGCTGAGCCAATCTCCCAGCCTCCACAATGACACAAAATGCAGCTTTCCTGTTTTTTATTCACTGTATCTCATGCATAGCAAACTTCAAGGAGAAAATTTTTTTTAATTCAGGGGAAGGGTGGTAGGGTTCATCCCACAAGAAATATTCCTGATAAAAGTTGGTAATGAAAGCAAAAATAAAATGAAACTGTTTTCAGGAATGGTAGTTCAGCACAAGGAAGCAGAACTTTGGGATGAATCAGAGTGGAATATCATATAGTTATAAGATCATTAAGAGACTAGAGGAATCATTTACATTTTTCAGTTATACCATTATAGAAAGAACAATTGAATAAACCACTTAAAATTTTGGTCATGTTCTATAGGACCAAGCACAGAACAATTCTTATTGGTCTGGTACCTTAATGGTAGAGAAAGAGCCAGGAATTTGGGGTTCAAATTTTGACTTTGTGTGCTGCATCAACTTCTCTGGCACATCTATTTAATGAAAGACTTAGACCTTGGAGTCCTTTTGAACTTTTGAACATTGTATGCTTAAAGTTATTTTATATGCTTAAAGTATTACAATTCTAACTACTGATGTATGGAATAGAACATTAGACATTCTTATAAAAGAAGCAACCAAACTCAAAAATGTTCAGAGATTCTCACCAAAGGAATAAAAAAATGAAGAAAGGAAATCTTTCAATAGAGAGTGAAAAGGATTAAAAATATTTGAGAAAATTCACACGCAAAAAATAGATGATGGACATCCGTAAGATATCTACAATAGAACAGATGAAGGTAAGATGTCAAGGAAATTGACAGAAAAGGGAACAATCTGGTAGTATTTGGCTCATTATTATGACTGCTGCTCTCTATTATCACTGCAAGTCACCCTAATAATTTTGTGACACCTTTCCTTTCCTCACTGCCACAGATAGGGTATTGTACGAGATAAAGTTTCTGCTTCTCTTAGCAGTGTGCTTCTGACAAGACAGATGTGTCAAAGGCACTAAATTTTGTTAATGATTTCTGACAAGGTTCAAATTAGAGTGGAAGACTTCTCCAAACTTAGAACTGCTTATAAATAGGCAAACTTATTCCTAGAGGAACATACTTTATATGCAGGACTATAGACTTATAAAATGATGCATACATATTCTTGAAATATTCTGATTTTAAAATTAATAATCAAGGTAATTTGAGTTCATTAAATACAGTATTAGGATAAAAAACCTTTCAATTATATTTTTCTACTCTATCTAGTCTATTCCTCTATTCTTTTCACTTAAAGTTGCCAAAGATTCTTAATGCTCATATTTTACTACATAATTTTCTAAAAACTTGAAAAGTACACATTCAGAAGGCACTGTCATTCTTTTTTCCTAGTACTATTAATCAGCTTCCAACCTTCTCTTTTCTCTTTTACCTCAACTCCCAGAAGAGCAGCCCAGGTTAAACCTCTCATAAGAGGAGGAATGTCGACTCTTGCTTCTTTCCAGATTTGATTTTTTTTATATGGATAAGCCTATAGATAAAAAAAAAAATTAAAAATACCTCAAATTACCAGTGCCATCTCTTTAGTCTAGCCAGTTCTCAATACACCAGTGAAAAAGTTGAAGGTGAATTATAATGTTTCTAAGTACCTGAAATTACTTTGGTGTTATTAATACATAAAAGTTAACAGTGAAATAGTTCTCTATCTTCTGTAAATCTCGTATTACACAATCAATGAGAGGAGTTGATTCTACTGCTTTTAGTCATCCCTCTCTATCTTGTGCTCTGTGAGTATGAAGAAAAAGACTCATTCTGAGAATAATATCAGTTTCATACAGGTAAAGTAATATAAGTAAGGCTCTTTCTAAAACAGCTGATGATACAGAAAGTATTAAATAAATATGTTATTATTACAGTTTCTCCTATATCTTTGCATATTAATTTGCCTATCAGTAAATTTGTATGCCATGAGAAATTTCTAGAAGAGAGATATTAGGATAAAGGGTATGGATGCTGTAAATGCTCTTGATATATACCTTCAATTGTTTTACAAAATGTTTCTATCAACTTACACTTATTCCAAAAGAATGAGAGCTCCAATCTTAATAACTCTGCTAATTTGGTATGCAAGAAAAGGCTATTTTACTTTTTTACATTTCTATTAATAGAAAGGATACATTCTCTAATAGATTTACTGACTAGCTGTATTTCTATTGTGTTCTTTATCTATTTCCCTGTTTAGATAATAGTGCTTTTTTCTTTTGGTTTTTAGGTGTTCTTTAAATATAATATACTAATATCTAATATGTTATGCATAGATTCCTGCATCTTATTTACTTTTTAATTTTATATACTATGAACAGGTATCACTTAAAATTAATCAGAAAATATAAGTTATAAGAATTAGTCTTCTCATGACATCAAGAATTATGAATGAATAAAAGATAAGGACTATATAGGGGCACTTACAACACTTTACACTTTAGAATCTCTACCTTTAGCAGCCTGTCGAAGAGAATGATTCTGTTTAGTTGATACTCTGTGTCCCTCTCTCGGATGATTAAAGGGAGAGTGGCAGCTGCAGATAGCTCATTATTGCTGTTTGAATGAGGTAAATTAGACTGACTGTAAAAGAGAAACAAAAGCAGAAAAATTGACAAAAGTACAAAAATGTTAAAAATTAAAATACCATATTTTTGTGTTCTTTTTAGGAAAAACTTTCCAAAGAAAATGTACAAGCTTCTCACCAGAATAACATAAACAGATAGGAAAAATAAATGTAAAAGGAGACGAAATACTCACTCATCTTCAAGTAGTGGGTAAAATGCTTCTCCACCAACATCTTTTAATCTCTGTGAATTAAGAAAGAAAATATTTGATATTTAGGATCTGTGCCAGAAATGCTGATCCATATTTAAAAGAAAAAATAACATAAAATTATGAATTTATAAAGGTAACAAGAAAAATATAAAACAGAGTCTAAAATTCATTCCTAACATAAATATGAAAATATGCCATGCCTCTAGTGATTAAATTTATCTGTGAAGAATTGCTTTTTGTTTTTTTGATTTTTTTAACCTCTAGGTACCTTTTGTAAAGATTAGATACCTGTTATAAAAGTTTTCCAAACATAAATACTACATAAAGTATTCAGAAATACTAAAGTTAGTATAAATTTTAACAAATGGATAACTGTTTTAAAATTATATGAAGATTATTTTAAAGGGTACTTTTGAATATATATTCCTTAAAGTCAGATTTTTGTTTTGACATTAATAAAAAAGTAAGACAAAAGTAAGAGGATAATAAAAAGGATTCAAAAGAATTTCTCACATCATACTTTGAAGAGCTGATAAATCAACTAACAAAAATCAATTATTTTATTTTTTCCACAAAGTCATTATAATAAATGTTATTCCAAATAATATTGCCAGAATTATGCTAAGTCACTTCAGTCGTGTCCGACTCTGTGTGACTCCATAGACGGCAGCCCACCAGGCTCCCCCGTCCCTGGGATTCTCCAGGCAAGAACACTGGAGTGGGTTGCCGTTTCCTTCTCCAATGCAAGTGAAAAGTGAAAGTGAAGTTGCTTAGTTGTGTCCAACCCTCAGCGACCGCATGGACTGCAGCCTTCCAGGCTCCTCCGTCCATGGGATTTTCCAGGCAAGAGCACTGGAGTGGGGTGCCACTGCCTTCTCCAGAATTATAGATATTTTTTAAAAACAGAAGAAGACTGTCAGAGTAAAGTCAAATCTTAGATACACTGGAAGCAGGGTGATTAAAGTTAATACCATCCTGTCTGCTGCTCAGTTCAACTTCCAACTGGAAGGCAGAGTATCTGCTTCTCTGGGGACTAACATAGAAGATGGAGCTCTGTGTAGACCCAGCATCGATCTTCTGTGGATTAGCATCTATGCACTCATCGATGGAAGTTGTTCCCAGAATTTTTAAAAGCCCAAAAAAAACCCAGCACTAAGAATCTGATAAACAAGGGCTTTATGCCTAGCTTTTCTTTAAAATTGAACATGCATTTCCCATTTTGCTTTTAAGACTTTAGATATTTCTTTCATGGATTAAAATTCTAGTTGAAAACTAAAGTTTTCACAAATTTTACTGTATTATTAACTTACATTTTTTAAGTTTAAGTTTAACTGTTCTGAAAGTCATAAACATAGTTAATATCTTTTCTGCTTTTTTTCTAGCTAAAAATTTAGCATATTAAGGGTTTATAAAAGGCAAAAATTTTTACACAGAAAAGTATAAGGTAAAATTATTATTCATTTCCATATTATTTTAAAAATTAACAACATTAAAATTTTTTCTTAATAATTATAGAAAAAAGTATTTTAAATTTCAAAAGTGGAATTGTAAGGGAATTGGGGAAATCAAACTAAAGTCTACATTCATTTAACTTGCATTCATATCATTTGTATCATATTTAAATTAAAGAAACAAATTAAGAGTTAAATAAAAGTAGTTGAAACATATATTTTGGATATATTTTATTTTTTACCATCTTGTATTGCTACTTATTTTATCCACTGTACACAGTCTTTTACTCATAGGGATGGTATGTTTAGAATATCAAGTATAATAATCATATATTTTAATTTTCTGTTGCTGGCATTTAAGCAGGTAAGAGATTCTAATATCCTCCTATGGCATAACATTTAAAATATTAAATGAGAGGAAAAGCCTATAAGAGTAATGAAAATGCAGTGACAGAAGACACAAAGCTGTATTTAGAGAGAAAGGAGCTAGCTGGTACTAAAGGATACTGAGAACTGTGGACTAGGGTTTTAGAGGACAACAGGACAAAGCCTCAGGCACTTAATTAACAGGTAGTCAAACCAGAGGGAGACCCTGCTGCATCCAGGTAAAGAAAGAACTCCGGGTGTATGTGTACGTGCGTGCCTGGGGAGAGGGTGCTGAACTGCTAGCCTAGAGACAGACAAGGGAAATTACCTATTTTATCTTCAGAGTTGGACACGACTGAGGATGCACATAAATCATTAAAAATAAAAAGGCTAGAAATTTTGGTTTTCAGACCAATACTCCATCAGTGTGGGAGTTATCCTTTCTGCCCTAACAACAATAAAAAAGCTGAAAAAACTGAAAATAACAATCCTTTTTAGGTCTATCAGAATCAGGGCAAAATGGTACCCAGAAAACTGGAGCGATGACAAATATAAAGAATCACAACTAAGCTGGAAAAGAAGGCACTGCTGGAGCCTGGTAAAACACGTGAAGGGTAACTGACTGCTGCAGATTTAGCAATTTGAGAGATAAAAACTTGTGGAGGCCCAGACCTAAGGGAAACGTCACACTTCTTGAGTTTTATCCCCATAAGTCCCAACATGTCCTCAGGGTGAAGGTCTAAGAAAAATCCCCTCCTGTCTCTTGCACGAGAAGGGGCAAAATAACCATTCTGAACTACTCCTAGAGTATCCTGTTGTCTTAAGCAAAGGCCTGCTCTTCAGGGAAACTATTTTACCAGAGCCTAAATGATCTGCGGTAAGGGAAATACAAAATTCTAGGTCCTTCTAGTCTTTGATGTGGGGAAGAGAAATACCCAATTACTGCTCTCTCTAGCCTTCCTGTCTCACCTGAAGTAACAGGGAGGGAAGCTGAGAATTCCACAGCCCAGAGACACAGGCTCACTGAAACACTGAGACCTAACGATAGGATTACCCCTTCAATCTACTTTCCCTCCCCTATCTTATTTCCATATGTAGAGTTTCTGTGAAGGGCAGGGAAGCCTGGCAAGCTGCAATCCCTGGGGTTGCAAAGAGTTGGACACTAAGTGACTGAGCAAGAACAAAGTTTCTGTATGATACAGGAGATTCCAGCTGAAAGAACTGCAAGCCTCAGATTCTATGTCTACAGAGAAATCTAAAGACAGTAAGGAAGATAAGAACATTGACATTTGAGGATTTTACTCTGATAAAAAAGCTATACAAATAGTAAACAGCTAGATAAACATGAAATCTTTCACCGAAGATCTCTTTATTACAGTTTTTTTTCACCAATATATCATGTTGCACTCTCCCCACCCCCACAATTGTAAGGCATGCTAAAGTATAAAAGGACATTCTGCAGAGACAAAGTACTCTTCAGAACCAGATTCACATATGGCAGAGATTTTGGAATTATCAGACCAGGAATTTAAAATAACTGATTAAGATGCTAAAGGTTATAAGGGAAAAAATGAACCACATGCAAGAAAAGGTAGGTAATATAAGCAGAAAGATGAAAATACTAAGGAATAATCAAAGGATGTAACCTATGTGTGATAGGAATACCCAAGAGGAGAGAGAAGGAAATGGAAGAGATATTTGAAGTAATGACAGAAATTTTAAAATCAGACGTACACCAAATGAAAAATTCTAAGAAGCTCAGAGACCATTAAGCAGGAAAAATTTTTAAAAATCTACACCTAGGTATATCATATTTAAACTGCAAAAACTCAAATAACAAATAGAAAACCTTGACAGAAACTAAAACAGAAGTGAAAGGAACCTTACCTATAGAGGAAAAGGATAATTACATCAGACAGCTCTTCAGAAACCATGCAAGCAAAAGAGTGGGGCGAAATGTTTAAAGTATAAAAGAAAAAAAAAATCAAACTAGAATTTTGTACCCAAGAAAATTTTCCTTCAAAAGTAGTAAGAAAGACACACTCTATATTATCTAAAAGAAACACTTTTTAAATATAAAGACATAGATACATTAAAAGTAAAGGAATAAAGACATACCATGAATAACACTAATTAAAAGAAAACTAGGATAGCTACATTAATTTCAAACAAAACTAACTTTAGAGCAAGAAACATCATAAAGCTAAGTGAGATAATTGAGGTATGTCTGTATAGCCAACAAAGACTATGTAAATAAATACATTTTAAAATCCTCAAATCAATAAAAAAATCATTCAAAAAAACTGACAAGAGATAAAAACTAGTAATATACTAAAGAGGTAAGCAAATCACAAAAAATATAAAAGGGCTCATAACTATACAATAATTGGGAAATTGAAAATTAGTATTACAGCAAAATACCATTTTGCACCTTTTAGAATAATAATTTTTTTAAGAATTTGATAAGACCATACTGCTACTACTGCTAAGTCACTTCAGTCATGTCCGATTCTGTGCGACCCCATAGATGGCCTCCCACAGACTCTCGTCCCTGGGATTCTCCAGGCAAGAACACTGGAGTGGGTTGCCATTTCCTTCAATGCATGAAAGTGAAAAGTGAAAGTGAAGTTGCTCAGTTGTGTCCGACCCTCAGTGACCCCATGGACTGCAGCCTAACAGGCTCCTCTGTCCATGGGATTTTCCAGGCAAGAGTACTGGATGAGACCATATGTTATCACATATATGGAGAAATGAGAACCCTTATCCAATGAGGGTAAAGAGATAAAGTGATAAGATGATTTCCGTGAACAGAAAATATAACAATAGATACTAGACTGATGGTAGGTCGATTTTCCAACAATGCCACTCTTGGGGATGTATGTTAAAGAAATGCTCACGTATTTTATGGTACTAGGAAGGAATCTAAGGCTTCATGTGTATCAGTAAGGTTTTTATTTAAAAAAAAAGAAGCCACTAAGGGAGGGAGGGAAGAAAGGAGGGAGGGAGGGAGGAAAGAAGGAAAAAGGTCTGAAGCAAATTTGCCAAAATACCATTCTTACATTTCTTAGCTGGCATAATGACAGTGTCACAGTGGTGTCATCTAATAGTGAACTTCTATCTCGACCTTGTCCAAAGCTTTCACCATCTTCAAAGAGAAAACTAAAAAGAGATTTAAAAAATGTTATGTTAATGAGCATAGAAATCCAATTTACTGTTTCTTCTAGAAAATAAAATTTACTCTAAATCATAAATCTCTTCATTAAAAGAAATTTTAGACTGAATAAAATCTATAATTGGTAGCTGAAATTTCTCCAAAAAATCTTCATCTTTAAATATATGTTGAGTTTGCAGTGCATGCGTGCTCCCTGACTCAGTTGTGTCTGACTCTTTGCAACCCCATGGACTGCAGCCTGCTAGGCAACTGTCCATGTGTACAGGGAAGAGAATACTGGAGTGGACTGCCACTTCCTCCTTCAGGGGTTCTTCCCAAGATCGAACCCAAGTCTCCTGCATGCAGATTCTCTACCAGTGAGCCACCTGGGAGGCCCCTATAAATACAGCTTATAAATGTAAAGCATTTTAGGGATACTAGAATATGATTTACACTGTTCATGCAGGGGCAATGATAAAATTACACTGACAGTATGTAATATGTTCCTGAGGAAATTCATATGGGTAAAAAATGATAAAAGGATGAAGAAAATAAAACGCTAATGATGATAACTTCTCAGGAGAAAGAATACTGAGTAATAAACATATTTAGAATTTTAGAGAATTAATTTTTATATCCTTCAAACCATTTACTCTTGGAACTGCCATCATCCTATTTCTGATTTTTCTACTTAATTCATCATGTGAACAGTACAATATTGAAGTTAATATTTAAGAATCAGTTTAAGAGGGGGGAAAGGTACAGAATTAGTGCTGTACATATGAAGAAAAAAATGATCAGCAGATGGTTTTTATAGTTACCTACAAAGATCAAATCTAGTCCTAAAACCTAAAATTAAAACTTCAAAGCACTAACGGAAAGAGATGTAGGCTCTCATTTGTATGAACGAACATGACAAGCAACAGAACAATTAACAGTTTTGGCTCTTAGCATTGTATTGCCATTTAACTTCCAAGTAATTTACGAGATGGTGTCTAAGACCTTATACAACTCTGGAGTTTTCCAACAGTGCTTTAGTACCATGATGATCTCTAGGATAAGCAATGAGGTCACTGAGTACATTTTAAAATATCTTTAGAAGTAAAAAAAAAAAAGAAGTTCCTCATAATGGGGATACTATCCTAGTATATTAACTCTCTTAAATATTACTGTTCTATTTGTACAATCTGTTTTATTGATCACCAACTATTGTGAGATGTTCCATAATAATACCTTTACTTCAAATAGATCATAAAACAAATAATTTATTAAAAATGGTAGTTTAAAAAATAACAAAAGCACTGATAAGAACTCTGCGATTAGAAACTCCTACCAGACATTTCTCCAAAGAAGACACGCAAATGGCCAATAAACACATGAAAAGCTGCTCACACTCATTTATTAGAGAAATGTAGATCAAAACCATAATAATGTATCACTTCACATCAGTCAGAATGGCTATCAACAAAAAATCTACAAACAATAAATGCTGGAGAACACATGGAGAAAAGGTCAACCTCTTGCACTGCTGGTGGGAATGCAAACTGATACAGCCATTATGGAAAATAGTATGGAGATTCCTTAAAAAAACAGGAATAAATCTACCATATGACCCAGCAATCTCACTCATGGGCATATATCCAGAGAAAACCAGAATTCTAAAAGACACATGTTCATTACAGCAATATTTACAATAGCCAGGAAGGAAGCAACTTAGATGTCCATCAACAGATGAATGGATAAAGAAGTTGTACATTTATACAGTGGGATATTACTTAGCCATAGAAAGGAACAAATTTGAGTCAGCTGTAGTGAAGTGGATGAACCTAGAGCCTCTTATACAGAGTGAAATGTCAGAAAAAGAAGAACAAGTATTGTATATTAATGCATATATATGGAATCGAAAAAAAAATGGTAATAAATGAAGCTAGTAGACAACGGACTTGTGGACACAGGGGAAGATGAGGTCAGTTCAGTTCAGTCGCTCAGTTGTGTCTGACTCTTTGCGACCCCATGGGCTGAGGCGTGCCAGGTCTCCCTGTCCATCACCAACTCTTGGAGTTTACTTAAACTCATGTCCATTAAGGGGGACAATGAGGGTGGGATGAACTGAAAAAGCAGCATTGTCATATATATAGTACCATCTCTAAAACAGTGGGAAGTTGCTAAATAACACAGGGAACCTAGCCTGGTGCTCTGTGATGACCTAGATGGGTGAGACTGGAAGAAGGTAGGGAGGATCAGGAGGAAAGGGATATATATATATATATAATTATGACTGATTTGTGTTGTTCAGCAGACAGCAACACTAAATTGTAAAGCAATTTTCCACCAATTAAAAAATGTCTACCTACCCAAAGAAAAAACTATCAAATTAAAAAAAAGTTATTACTAGATTTCTTTCATTTACAAGAGATGTTTTCTTTCCTTACTTGGGGAGTGTGCAGATAGGTGGTTTGGATCGAATGATTTCCTTGTTCACAAGCTCTTTTTCCAAGTCACCTCCAGCTAAACACCAAAGGTAATACACTTCTTCAATAGATCTTTCTGCCAGGTAATCATTGTTTATATCTATTAATGGAAAATTAAAAAAAATAGCTATCACACTTTCTGTTTTTATTAAAAGGCAACAAGCAATAATAGCTGACATTTTTAAAAAGTAAAAGCTGAAGAACACAGTAAGATTCCCTTTACAATATTCATACTACAAAATGCATAGAGGATTAAATGCAGATATGTATACTGGTTGTGCATCCAGGTTCTTTGAGAAAAAAGTGTGATTTTTATCCTCTATATCAGAGCTATATATACATAGGTGTATATATATATATATATATATATATATATATATGGAAGATATACACGCACACACGCACATACACACACATATACATTAGATATATCAAGCCCTGCAGGAAAGAAATAAGGGCAAAAATAAAGCACTTGAGTATGCAACCAGCACACCCTGTCCCATCCTTTGTCTTGAGACAATTTGTGCCTCTTTTAAAAGTCTTGATGTCTCACAGAGGCTTCGCTTCCATTGTACTATGTTCATATTGACCTTCAGTTTTTTGTTTGGCCACTCCACACAGCATGTGGGACCTTAGTTCTCCAACCAGGGATTGAACCCATCCCCCCTACATAGGAAGTGTGGAATGTTAACCACTTGGACTGCCAACAAAGTCTTGGATCTTCATTTATAATAGTAACTGTGTGACTGAAGGTCTATTTACCCCCCCAGTTGGCACAAATGATGCTTGAAGATACAGTGTATGGAACATAGTAGAAACTCAGTATAAGTATTTGACCAAATGAATGTTTAGTAAGTATTTTCTACCATGATTATGTCATGATAATTTTTTATATAAATATAATTTACTGGTATCCCTAAAAAACACATTTTGAGAGCTGTAATTTTCAGAGAGGAATAAAAAGAGAAAAGGTGGTATTCTCTAACAAACATGGAATATAATAATAATGGACTTATCAATAATATGATTTTAAAATAATTTATAATAAATTTTATGAAATCTATATAAATATTGAGGTAACAGAAATTCCATTGGAAACCAGAAGATCTGATTATAGCATTAGGACCCGGGTTTACATAATAAGAAAAATTTTTTTGTTTGATACCACTTCTTTTCTTTGATTCTTAAAGTCCTTGCTCCAAAGTAATTTAAATTTAAAAGATTAAAATGTTAGGTTATATTTTAACCACTTCCAAAATTACTTCTTAATTCTCAGATAAGTATCCAAAAAGCCTCACTAGTATAAATATATATTGTTGACAAATTCAAAACTGAAACTAGGATGAGGGTACTTCCTTTAAAAACATGGCTTTTATTCTTAGTATTCTTTATCATTACCTTTACACAACTGACTGATATCCTCTGGCAGAGTCAAATCAGCACATCTCAGAGAAGAAGAAAACAGGCTGGCAGGTTTGATAAAGGGAGTGTATAAGGGTAACACTTCTCTGAACACACTGTCCTGCATTAATTCATCTGGGGTTTGCCTTAAACACATTTAAAATATAGCACATGAATTAAAGTCATTAAAATGTTCCTAGAATAATGGCACACCTATAAGGAAATAATTAAAAGTCATAAACACCTCATATCATACAAAATAATAAAGCTCTCCTTATTAGAGTCTAGATATACACCTTTAAAAAAGAATTAAGTGATTACAAGTAAATACTGACTTTTTTTACCTCTTTTGTGCTTTTTGTATTTTATGACTTATCAAATATTATTACATATGAGCATCTCCATTTTTTACTTTCAGCTTGACCATCATAAACTTGCTTCGCTGAATATCTTAATTAAATAATAAAATTATAAACCAATACTATCTTCTGATTTTCTTTGTACTCTTAATGTGGTATCAGTTCAGTCAGTTCAGTTGCTCAGTTGTGTCTGATTCTTTGTGACCCCACGAACCGCGGCATACCAGGCCTCCTTGTCCATCCCCAACTCCTGAAGTTCACCCAAACTCATCTCCATTGAGTTGGTGATACCATCCAACCATCTCATCCTCTGTTTTCCCCTTCCCCTCCTGCCATCAATCTTTTCCAGCATCGGGGTCTTTTCAAATGAGTCAGTTCTTCGCATCAGGTGGCCAAAGTACTGGAGTTTCAGCTTCAGCATCAGTCCTTCCAATGAACACCCAGGACTGATTTCCTTTAGGATGGACTGGTTCGATCTCCTTGCAGTCCAAGGGACTCTCAAGAGTCTTCTCCAACACCACAGTTCAAAAGCATCAATTCTTCGGCGATAAGCTTTCTTTATAGGCCAACTCTCACATCCATACATGACCACTGGAAAAAACATAACCTTGACTAGACGGACCTTTGTTGATGAAGTAATGTCTCTGCTTTTTAATATGCTGTCTAGGTTTTTCATAACTTTCCTTCCAAGGAGTGTCTTTTAATTTCATGGCTGCAGTCACCATCTGAAGTGATTTTGGAGCCCCCCAAAATAAAGTCTCTCACTGTTTCCACTGTTTCCCCATTTATTTCCCATGAAGTGATGGGACCAGATGCCATGATCCTCGTTTTCTGAATGTTGAGTTTTAATCCAGCTTTTTCACTCTCCTCTTTCACTTTCAACAAGAGGCTCTTTAGTTCCTCTTTGCTTTCTGCTATAAGGGTGGTGTCATCTGCATATCTGAGGTTATTGATATTTCTCCCAGCAATCTTGATTCCAGCTTGTGCTTCTTCCAGTCCAGCGTTTCTCATGATGTACTCTGCATAGAAGTTAAATAAGCAGGGTGACAATATACAGCCTTGACATACTCCTTTTCCTATTTGAAACCAGTCTGTTGTTCCATGTCCAGTTCTAACTGTTGCATCCTGACCTGCATACAAATTTCTCAAGAGGCAAGTCAGGTGGTCTGGTATTTCCATCTCTTTAAGAATTTTCCACAGTTTGTTGTGGTTCCCACAGTCAAAGGCTTTGGCATAGTATATAAAGCAGAAATAGATGTTTTTCTGGAACTCTCTTGCTTTTTCAATGATCCAGCGAATGTGGGCAATTTGATCTCTGGTTCCTCTGCCTTTTCTAAAACCAGCTTGAACATCTGGAAGGTCACAGTTCACAACTGCTGAAGCCTGGTTTGGAGAATTTTGAGCATTACTTTACTTGAGTGTGAGACGAGTACAATTGTGTGGGAGTTTGAGCATTCTTTGGCATTGCCTTTCTTTGAGACTGGAATGAAAACTGACCTTTTCCAGTCCTGTGGCCCCTGCTGAGTTTTCCAAATTTGCTGGCATATTGAGTGCAGCACTTTCACAGCATCATCTTTCAGGATTTGATATAGCTCAACTCGAACTCCATCACCTCTACTAGCTTTGTTCATAGTGATGCTTCCTAAGGCCCACTTGACATCACATTCCAGGATGTCTGGCTCTAGGTGAATGATCACACCATCATGATTCCCTGGATAGTGAAGATATTTTTTGCACAGTTCTGCTGTGTATTCTTGTCATCTCTTCATAATATCTTCTGCTTCTGTTAGGTTCAGACCATTTCTGTCCTTTATTGAGCCCATCTTTGCATGAAATGTTCCCTTGGTATCTCTAATTTTCTTGAAGAGATCTCTAGTCTTTCCCATTCTATTGTTTTCTCTGTTTCTTTGCATTGATCGCTGAGGAAGGTTTTCTTATCTCTCCTTGATATTTTTTGGAACTCTGTATTCAGATGCTTGTATCTTTCCTTTTCTCCTTTGCTTTTCCCTTCTCTTCTTTTCACAGCTATTTGTAAGGCCTCCCCAGACAGCCATTTTGCTCTTTGGCATTTCTTTTTCTTGGGGATGGTCTTGCTCCCTGTCTCCTGTACAATGTCACAAATCTCCATCCATAGTTCATCAGGCACTCTACCAGATCCAGACCCTTAAATCTATTTCTCACTTCCACTGTATAATCATAAGGGATTTGATTTAGGTCATACCTGAATGGTCTAGTGGTTTTCCCCACTTTCTTCAACTTAAGTCTGAATTTGGCAATAAGGAGTTCATGATCTGAGCCACAGTCAGCTACCTGTCTTGTTTTTGCTGACTGTATAGAGCTTTTCCATCTTTGGCGGCAAAGAATGTAATCAGGCTGATTTCGGTGTTGACCATTTGGTGATGTCCACGTGTAGAGTCTTCTCTTGTGTTGTTGGAAGGGGGTGTATGCTATGACCAGTGTGTTCTCTTGGCAAAACTCTATTAGGCTTCATCCCCTGCTTCATTTTGTACTTCAAGGTGAAATTTGCCTGTTACTCCAGGTGTTTCTTGACTTCCTACTTTTGCATTCCAGTCCCCTATAATGAAAAGGACATCTTTTTGTGCATTAGTTCTAAAAGGTATGGTAGGTCTTCATTGAACCATTCTTTTTCAGCTTCTTCAGCATTACCTGTCAGGGCATAGACTTGGATTACCCTGATATTGAATGGTTTGCCTTGGAAATGAACAGAGATCATTCTGTTGTTTTTGAGATTGCATCCAAGTACTGCATTTTGGAATCTTTTGTTGACTGTGATGGCTACTCCATTTCTTCTAAGGGATGTGTGCCCACAGTAGTAGATATAATGGTCATCTGAGATAAATTCATGTGGTATATTTACCCAAAACTATGCTTTTAATACTATTCCTCTCATTCGAATGAACTAAAGATGTTTTCTAAAGATAAATTAGAATATATTATTTTCAAATATTACATACTTACAGAGTTTGGGGACAAATGAATGGGTAACAGTGACATCATCAAGTGAAAATAATAAAATTTCTAAGAAATCCTTTTACACTATCAGCAATTATTAACTTAGCTCACTATGTAAGTTTTTTTCTATAATACTTATTTGCCAATAAATTTTTGTTCTCATTTTTCTCATATCACTGTATCTAGGCATATCTACCTTCCATAGTTTAGCTAATTTTCAAACTGGAGGTTAGGAAATGAACTACTGGCTGATTTTGGCATATGTCAGCTTTCTGATTATGTTTTAATTATTTTTGTCTTCTCTTATGACCATACATTAAAGCCAAAACTAACAGTTCTGATATTAATATCAATCATACATTACTACATATATTAATATTATTTGATCCATTAGTATTAAAAAATTAAGTACTTATATGTTAAGATCTCAGTTTTAATCCCAAACTCTTGATATCAACCTCTTGGAAGGGTGGAAGGTGAGGCACTTCTTTAAAAGATCTATCACAGTTTCTGGGAGCTCCTGGTAAACAGAGAGAGAAAGTAATTATTTTAAACAATTCACTTAAAAATTTATATTACTTATATCGTTTTCTACTTTAAGAAGTTTTGACTTTTTTGGAAAGCCTTTGCTTTAAAATAGTTTGCTACTGGATCCCAAGTATGCAAAATAAATTTTCAATAACAGATTAATGACAAACCTTTATAATGTCCAGACAACCATGCTCCTCAGCCAAAACTATTATAGTGTCATCTACACAGTCTATAAAAGAGGAAAATTACATGAATTAAAGCTGCTTTTACAACTTACCAGACTGAGAGTTAAACTTTATTAACATTATTTTAAATTGTATAATGTAATTTTGGAACTTGGAATATTAAAAAGCTTGAGACTTTGTCAAGTTTCCTTATATATTTTAATAAATGAAAAAAGCCTTTATTTTTATGATTATAAGACTGCTTTTATTAAATACAATTGAAGAATGTGCATACATTTTTTCTGGTCTTTAAAGTATAAGGTTTAGCCTATAGACACCATTTATAGATCTCTAAGACTCCTTAATAGCCATATTACCAATCTTTGAAATTAAAGTGATAAAATTATAAAACTTTATACAATTTTATTTACAATTCATTGTTATTTAATATTCACTAATGTTATTCTATACACATCCATATTTGTAGACCCTATTAACCTGGACACCAATCTGACACTCTTTTATACAAAGCGCTCTATCACTGTTTTTCTCTCCTTTTTTTACCATACATCCTTAACTTATTCTGGATTACAAAAATTTTTATAAATGTGAATTACTAGTATTTGGATTATACAGATGTGAAACATATGAGCTTGTTAGAAGGAAAAATAAACATTCTTCCTCAGTCATATAATTCTCTAAACGGAAATTCAAACGTTATAGTACATTGACGGTAACTGCTACAGAGAAGTACAATTTTAAAGTTCATATTTTGATTCAAAAGTTAGTTTGGTTGGCTAGATCATAAAGCTAAGATTATATCCAAGGACATTATAATTCCTTACAGTGAATAAGGAAAAGCTCTCCTATGGTACCTCAAGGGCGCTTTAACTGCCCTGTTAATGCTTATCACTGATCATTGGAAAGCTGAAGAAAGTGAAGCCTTTTCAGTGTAGTCACTATTTTGAAGAACACATTCTCTATGCGCATAATTACTCTCACTAAAGCTTATATTTACAACTGAAAGATAATCAATTGTGAGACACTTACCCAGTGTGAGCAAAAATTTTAGTCTTTCAGAAATATCCAAACTCTGAAATAATTTTCTTCCCTACATAAAAGATAAAAGAAATTCTTATTAACATTCACATATTCTTCCTAGGGAGGTTTTATTTTTCATTTTTGAAAATGGTTTTACAATTATCTCTATTTCTCTTCAGAGGTTTTATTAGCTTTTTTTGAATTGGCTCCTCTAAAGAAAAATCACTAGTGACACACATTTTTTTAATGTTGCATAATGCTTACCATTTAAGCATTCTATATATCTAAGAATCATTACATTGTAGTTCGATCTCAAGCATTCTTCATTTTTGAGACCCACATATATTTGGTTGTCTAGAGGGACTCCAGGAGTCTTATTTGATTAAGAGACCAAAATGTCTTTTTACCCTTTCATCTGCCCAACTAATTCTTACTTATATATCATGATCCAGGTAATCTGCTGTCTCCATTAAGAAATATTCCACAACACTCCTTCCTCTTCTCAAAATGACTTAAAATAACCATCTTTGTGTTTTCCATAGTAGCTGGTATATCCCTTTATTTTAAGATACATATGTTATATTTTAGTTGTTTCCTTATTAATTGGCTTCAGAGGGCTCCTTGAAAAAGAGTATTGAATCAAGTACAACTTCAGTGATTATGTGTTGAGCAACTATTGTGTGTTAAGCTGGACTTCCCACAATGAGTTATATACTATGGGTAAATTACTTGACCACTTTAAACCTCACTTTCCTCATTTATAAATTGGAATGTTAACTATACACGCCATGTAGGTTGCAGTGAAGGTTATATGATGTATAAAAAACTGCTTAGCATTTTCTGAATAAAGAAAATGCTTCAGAAATTTTGGCTATTATTATGTTTCTATTATTGTAAACAAAGCAAACTTGTATGATCATTTAAAAAGACTTAGAAGGAGAAGGTTTAAGAATACAGCTTGGTCTTTGTGCAGCAAAAGAGGCTCTGATTTTCTTTAATAGAGAAGAAAAACTTTCTTAAAGCCTTATGAAATTAGAACTACAGGTGGAGAGATCATTGAAAACAAGCTGCCCCTCCTCTCTCTTACACTACTATCAATATTAATCTTCTAGACCTAAATGTAAGGCCAGATACCATAAAACTCTTATAGAAAAACACAAGCAGAACACTCTCTGACATAAATTGAAGCAAGATCTTTTTTGATCTACCTCCTGGAGTAATGAAAAGAGAAACAAAAATAAACAAAAGGGACCTAATTAAACTTAAAAGCTTTTGCAGAGCAAAGGAAATCATAAGCAAAATGAAAAAAAACCCACAGGAGAGAAAATATTCACAAATGAAGCAATTGACAAGGGGTTAATCTCCAAAATATACAAACAGCTCATGCAGCTCAGTAACAAAAAACCAACCCAATCAAAAAATGGGCAAAAGATCTAAACAGAAATTTCACCAAAGAAGACACACAGATGGCCAAAAAGCATGGGAAAAGATGCTAAACATCATTAATTATTAGAGAAATGTAAATCAAAACTACAATGAAGTATCATCTTACACTGGTCAGAATGGCCATCATCAAAAAATCTATGAATAATAAACGCTGGAGAGAGTGCGGAGGAATGAGAACAGTGCTACATTGTTGGTGAGAATGTAAATTGGTACAGCCTTTAGGGAGAACAGTATGGAGGTTCCTTAAACAACTAAAAATAGAGCTACCATATGATTAAGAGGGCATATACCCCAGGAAAACCATAATTTGAAAAGATACATGCACCCCAAAGTCCACTGCAGTATTATTTACAATAGCCAGGGCATGGAAGCAACCTAAATGTCCACCGAAAGAGGAATGGATAAAGAAGATGTGGTACAATGAAGTACAAAGAAGACATGTACAATGAAATATTCCTCGGCCGTGAAAAAGAATGAAATAATACCATCTGCAGCATCATGGATGGACCTAGAGATTGTCACACTGAGTGAAATGTCATAAATATTGTATAATATTGCTTACATGTGGAATCTAAACAAAAATGGTACAAATGAATTTATCCACAAAACAGAGTCACAGATGTAGAAAACAATTTTATGGTTTCTGGGGGTAAGGGGAGGGAGGGATAAATTGGGATACCGGGGATGACATATATAATACACACTACTATATATAAAATAGATAACTATTAAGGACCTACTGTATAACACAGGAAGTACTATACAATACTCGTAATGATCTATATGGGAAAAGTATCTAAAAAAGAGTAGATGTATGTGTATGTATAACTAATTCACTTTGATGTCCACCTGAAACTAATACAACATTATGAAGCAACTAGACTCCAATAATAATTAAATTTAAAAAGACCCACCTTAAAAAAAATTAATCTTCTAAAACTGCAGG
Source organism: Ovis canadensis (assembly GCF_042477335.2). Classification (NCBI taxonomy): domain Eukaryota; kingdom Metazoa; phylum Chordata; class Mammalia; order Artiodactyla; family Bovidae; genus Ovis; species Ovis canadensis. The sequence continues at coordinate 35,000,882 of NC_091250.1, read as the reverse complement.
TTTGATTTTAGCTTGCTTAAAAACTTTAAATGTCCCCCTCCATCTTATATAAACATAATCCTCTCAATATGGCTCAAAGTCTCCTAGGATATGGCTCCTATCCATTTTACTTATTAATTTATATTTAATATTTTATATGAAATCTAAAGGTTTGATGAGGTAGAGGAAGATTTAAAGCATCCTAAAACTGGACTGTCTAAACTTTGAGTACCTCTTAAAATGTCATGAAGCCCCTATTACGGAATTAATATTTCCTTTCTTATAATTCATGCAGTTCTTTGTACTTATCTTCAAAGTTTATGGATTTGTATTACATTATAGGCTCTTTGACAATACATTTTAATCACAGTTTATTCCTGTTGTATTATTATACACACAGTAAATACTCATCAACATTTGTTGAACTGAATTATTCATATAAGAATTACCCAGATCCTAAGTAGTTTAAATATTAGTAATGGTAATAAAAAGGAAAAGTTACATTTGTCATATTTATGCTTATGTATACTTTACATTCCAACAAAAATTTTCAATTAGGCTATGATTTTAAACAAAAATGAGATTCACTATATTTTTATACCAATGAAAAGTAAGATGGTCTAGACAAAGGATAGCAAAGAATCAGCAAGTCTGGCATTTTCCAGACAATGCCAGTGTATAAGCTACCAGGTAATTGTTAACATTTAAGTGTTAATAATAAAAGCTAACATTTATGTACTGTGATATAATACCCTATATTAGTTACATTAGTTACCTTAAGTCACACTACACTTTGTTGCATAAGATTTTAAACCAAGCTCTCTCTGACTATGAAACCCTGTCTCTTAACTATTATGCTTTACTACCTCTGCTGTTGAACTGGTACACAAAACACACAAAATGAAAATAATATCATCCTAATCCTTAGATATGGTAAAGATCAATAAGTTAATATTTCAAAAATACTTTAAAAATCCACTGGAAGACAGAACAACAGATAAATAATAAAACTGTCTGCCCCAAAAGACCTCACTGTCCAAGTAGGCAAATATAACAAATGCTAAAATAGAAAAGAATAAAGAAAACAGAGACTAACCATGGCAAGTATCTGGAGGCAGAATCAACAAAATATTAGCTGTCCCTCCAAATTCATCTTGATCTATTAGGCACCTATCTATGGCCACATGAGTAAACTGTCACTCGTGAAAAGTAGAGTGGATACCTGCAACGTTTACATCATCTTCTTAAAGACAGTAACCAAGAATTCACTCCTCTCCTTTTCTTATGGCTAAAAAAGAGGATAAAGCAGCATCTTTCGGAGCGATCCCTGATAGCCAAAGTTTTGGCATGACATTGTGGAACAGAGCCCACTCTTTCTGAGGACTGTTACATGAGGGAGAAAAACATCTGTGTCCTTTAGGGCACTGCATTAAAAAAACCTTTATTATGATGATATTGGCATTCTATTTTTTTGGCTGCATGTACGTGGGATCTTTGTTCCCTGACCAGGGGTGCAACTTGCGCCCCCTGCATTGGAAGCTCGAATTCTTAACCAGCTGGACCACCAGGGAATGCTCTAAGCTACTGTGTTTTTAATTCCCTTGTTTACAATAACTGTATAGTCTTTATCACACAAAAAAATATAGAGGATATTTCAGGAAGGCCTCATAAAAAGCCAGCTCTTACAAGTGAGTCTTATTGAAGGCAGAATAGGGGAGGAAAAGGTATTTAAGGAAGAAAGAATACCATAGACGGGAGAGAGCATGAATATACTGAAATGTGTAAGCAGTTTTAGTGTAAATGTTTCTAAATATGCTGTTTACACTTAATACAGTGTAAGTTTTTAATACTTAGTACAGGTGAAAATATTTCTAGGTATACTAAAATAATATTCAAGTAAATGGTCAAGTGGGATTTTAAAAAAAATCAAATTGAGATTTCAGTCTTTTATCCCCATATCTAGTCAATTTGCAAAAAAAGATAAAAAGATGCTATTACTAAATAGCTTTCCTACCCCAAAATATTTTTCTAATAAACAATTATTAGTTTAATATTTCTTTATACATACCACACAGAGTTCAAATAAAATGATTCCAAGAGACCAGACATCTGATTTGGGGCCAGAAGGCAATGGTTTTTCATTTGGCACATGATCACTGGTTTTGAAAATTCCTTGTGCAATCACCTCAGGTGCCAAGTATGATGGATACCTAAAATGGTATAATTTAAGAATGAATTTATTACTATGAGCTAGAAAGGGGGAAATATGTACGTAGTGGTACGTTTTTACTATCGCCACAGTATAATCCATACAAAAGCTCAATGAGATTAAATGAACTCTTGCTAGGAAGAATTCTTAATTACCATAATACAGGCCTTATGTCTAGGAATCAAGAGGAAATATGAGTCTCAAGGAATGTTAAACCTATCTTGCCTTTAGCTCCTTTCTTTGTTGTCCTCTGTATTAACACATTGCCTTCAGAATTCCATGTTTCCAAGTGTTTTTCCTTCTTCCTTACTGCCTATCTTCTCTTTATACTTAACTCTTATTTAAATTTTATCTTTGAAAATAGTATTTATTCTTTTGAATAGTAGGAATGTCGAAATCTGTAAAAAGCATATAAATTGAAATGTAAGACTCTCTCCAATCTCTGTACTCCAGTCACTCACACATATTTATGTACAAATAAAGTTGATCGTTTATCATCATTGCCCTATAGGGAAGTATAGTATATGCACTGTTCTGTAAGGCAATGGCACCCCACTCCAGTACTCTGGCCTGGAAAATCCCATGGACGGAGGAGCATGGTAGGCTGCAGTCCATGGGGTTGCTAAGAGTCGGACACAACTGAGTGACTTCACTTTCACTTTTCACTTTCATGCATTGGAGAAGGAAATGGCAACCCACTCCAGTGTTCATGCCTGGAGAATCCCAGGGACGGGGGAGCCTGGTGGGCTGCCATCTATGGGGTCACACAGAGTCAGACACGACTGAAGCGACTTAGCAGCAGCAGTACTCTTTTTCACTCAAAGTATATTTTAGAGATTATTCTTATAAAATAGGTATAGATTTGTCTCATTCTTTTTGAAAACTGTCAATAATTTCATTGCATTGAGATACTTAATTTATGTGATACAACTCTGAAGGAGGATATTTGTAAGTTGACTACTACTTAAAATGCTCACATGGATATATTACAGATATCCCATTTCCCAAAAATATATGGATGAAAGACAAATTCCTAGACGTGGTACTACAAAGTCACAAGGTAGATGAATTTTAAAATTTTAATGAATATAGTAAAGTTGCAGGATATAAAATCAACACACAGAAATCCCTTGCATTCCTATACACGAATAATGAGAAAGTAGAAAAAGAAATTAAGGAAACAATTCCATTCACCATTGCAACGAAAAGAATAAAATACTTAGGAATATATCTACCTAAAGAAACTAAAGACCTATATATAGAAAACTATAAAACACTGATGAAAGAAATCAAAGAGGACACTAATAGATGGAGAAATATACCATGTTCATGGATTGGAAGAATCAATATAGTGAAAATGAGTATACTACCCAAAGCAATTTACAAATTCAGTGCAATCCCTATCAAGCTACCAGCCACATTTTTCACAGAACTAGAACAAATAATTTCAAGATTTGTATGGAAATACAAAAAACCTCGAATAGCCAAAGCAATCTTGAGAAAGAAGAATGGAACTGGAGGAATCAACTTGCCTGACTTCAGGCTCTACTACAAAGCCACAGTCATCAAGACAGTATGGTACTGGCACAAAGACAGACATATAGATCAATGGAACAAAATAGAAAGCCCAGAGATAAATCCACACACATATGGACACCTTATCTTTGACAAAGGAGGCAAGAATATACAATGGAGTAAAGACAATCTTTTTAACAAGTGGTGCTGGGAAAACTGGTCAACCACTTGTAAAAGAATGAAACTAGATCACTTTCTAACACCGCACACAAAAATAAACTCAAAATGGATTAAAGATCTAAATGTAAGATCAGAAACTATAAAACTCCTAGAGGAGAACATAGGCAAAACACTCTCAGACATAAATCACAGCAGGATCCTCTATGATCCACCTCCCAGAATGCTGGAAATAAAAGCAAAAATAAACAAATGGGATCTAATTAAAATTAAAAGCTTCTGCACAACAAAGGAAACTATAAGCAAGGTGAAAAGACAGCCTTCTGAATGGGAGAAAATAATAGCAAATGAAGCAACTGACAAACAACTAATCTCAAAAATATACAAGCAACTTATGCAGCTCAATTCCAGAAAAATAAACGACCCAATCAAAAAATGGGCCAAAGAACTAAATAGACATTTCTCCAAAGAAGACATACGGATGGCTAACAAACACATGAAAAGATGCTCAACATCACTCATTATTAGAGAAATGCAAATCAAAACCACAATGAGGTACCACTTCACACCAGTCAGAATGGCTGCGATCCAAAAATCTGCAAGCAATAAATGCTGGAGAGGGTGTGGAGAAAAGGGAACCCTCTTACACTGTTGGTGGGAATGCAAACTAGTACAGCCACTATGGAGAACGGTGTGGAGATTCCTTAAAAAATTGCAAATAGAACTACCTTATGACCCAGCAATCCCACTGCTGGGCATACACACCGAGGAAACCAGAATTGAAAGAGACACATGTACCCCAATGTTCATTGCAGCACTGTTTATAATAGCCAGGACATGGAAACAACCTAGATGTCCATCAGCAGATGAATGGATAAGAAAGATGTGGTACATATACACAATGGAGTATTACTCAGCCGTTAAAAAGAATTCATTTGAATCAGTTCTGATGAGATGGATGAAACTGGAGCCGATTATACAGAGTGAAGTAAGCCAGAAAGAAAAACACCAATACAGTATACTAACACATATATATGGAATTTAGGAAGATGGCAATGACGACCCTGTATGCAAGACAGGGAAAGAGACACAGATGTGTATAACGGACTTTTGGACTCAGAGGTAGAGGGAGAGGGTGGGATGATTTGGGAGAATGACATTCTAACATGTATACTATCATGTGAATTGAATCGCCAGTCTATGTCTGACGCAGGATGCAGCATGCTTGGGGCTGGTGCATGGGGATGACCCAGAAAGTTGTTATGGGGAGGGAGGTGGGAGGGGGGTTCATGTTTGGCAATGCATGTAAGAATTAAAGATTTTAAAATTTAAAAAATAAAAAACTAAAATTAAAAAAAATAAAATAAAAAAAAATAAAAAAATAAAAAAATAAAATTTTATATATGTTGCCAAGTTGCCCTTTCAAGTTATGGCAATTTATATTCTTATAAGCAGTATATAGGATTCCCTCTTTTCCTTAACCTTCACCAACATAAGTTTTTAAAAAAATTGCTTTAGTAAATATAAAATACAGACTATTAAATGTGAATAAGGTGTAAAGAATAAAGCTTAAAAGAACATTCGTGTACCTACCAGCCAGTTTAAATAATGAGTATGAAATTATCACTAAAAGTCCCTATTTGTGTGTTGATAATTCTCTTCCATTTATTTATAGTTTTACCATGTTTGTAACCCTAAAAAGTATTATTATATTGTTTAGTTAAGCACATATCTGAACTTTATAGTACTGGAGTTATGCTGCCATTATTCCTTTGTGATTTGCTTTTTTTAGTCAACAATATTTATTTAAAAGAGCCATTCACATTGCTGTATGTAGATTTAAGTCATTAATTTTTATGTCTGTTTTATGAATATATTATTCACTCAAATGTCAATGAGCATTTCCTTTCTTTTTGTACTATAAACTATGTTGCTAGAAAAAGTATATGTATTTCAATACATAGTATGTTGTTGTGTAGCAACACTTCTAGCAAAAGTCTCCCCAGGAGTGTAAACCTCACACCGAATTTCTAGGCCATAAGACATGTGCACTTTCAACTTTATACCACCACACCAAATGCTTCTTGAGAGGGGTTGTACCAATTTATACTCCTACTAGCAGTGTACAACAGATGCTATTGCTTACTTCTCCAGTACTTGTTGGACAGCAGTGGCAGACTTTCTAATATTTGGGCATCTGGGGGTGAGACTCACAAACCATTGTACAATAGTTTTAATTTGTATTTCCTTGATAACTAAAAAGGTTGAGGTACATTTTCATAGACAAAATTGGCACTATGATGCCATTTTACCCTTAGTTGATCATACTGCTCTTATAAATAAATGTGTGAATCTCTTCAGATAAGTGAAGTCTAGTGGAAAAGCAATGACCTTGATACCATAAAGCCTGTATTCTAATTCCAGTCCTATCATATATTTCATATGTGATTTGGGTTTCTTAATCTGTAAAACAGGAACAATAATTTCTCCCACAAAACTGTTATAAATATTCATGAATACATAAAGAAGTTTTATAGAAATGAAAAAAAAGGACACAAATGCAATGCTTTATTTCTGTCATCATTAGCACGATACATCCAGAAGGCAAACTGTTCATTTTTAATTCTGATTTCCAGCACATCTAACTCCAAAATAATAAAATGGGTAGTGAAAAGTCAAGGATTACTACACGTAAACTTCTATATCTAAAACTTCTGACTGATGACCTCTGAAAGTACAGAGGTGACTTATGCTCCAAATATTTTAATTTCCTTTTTAATCAAGGATATGTTAAGTTAATTAATAAAAATAGTAAATGTTAGGCTTATTTTTTAATATAGATTATCTCCTTCTAACAGTGCCTCTTCTTTAGCACTGCATTTTAACACTCAGAAAATTACCAGAACTCTGCCGTGAGTATGACTGGTGAGATAAATACAAGTGGTTTTCACCATCTGTCTGATGTTTTAACAAGGTATTAAGCTACTGGCCAGCTGAAATGAATGTCCAATTTCTAACTCATTACAGTATTTTGAAACAGATGTTAATGTTTTACTTTTTTGTTCCTTAATATTTGTCTTTTGAATCAACTGCAAGCTTCGTCTGGTGTAAATATTTTCTTTCATGACTTAGCTGTTTGATCACTTTATTTTTCCTGGCTAAGGTTTCACATTTTACTCTTTGATACTTTCTGGTCAGAACTTTTGCATCCAAGACTTCAAAGTAAGCCAAACCAAATGGCACATGAGACCAATTCTATCCAAGCATTTTAAATTCAAATGTACCTCTTCAAAATGTTTGATATGCTTTAAAAAAATCACTTCCTTTCTTCTATTCATCATTAAAACCTAAAAACACCTTTAAGTGAAAGATAAAAAATTAAAGTAATTTTTGTTTGTATTGGTTTTGGAGTTGTCACATATAAATTTAGACAAAATGAAGGATCATGCTTACTATAGCTGCCTAAAAGCTATTTCAAAGGGTAATTATAACACATGATGACAATACCAGAGCCTTACTATAAATTTAATTTTATTATTTGAAAAGGTTTTCTTTTAACAAATAAAGCATAGGCTATTTTTATAAAATACTGTTTTTGTGCTTGTGATAACAACTATTTGTTGCCTACAGCCACATGGTAGTCAAAACTATAAACTATGAATTCATGCACATTAATAAGTCATCAAAACAGAAAAATTTCCATTAAATAATGAGCTTCTTGAAGTTGGGGACCTATCATATCCATTTTTGTATATCCAGCAGCCTTAAGAAAAGGTGTTTAATAAATATTTTCTTAATAAATAAAGGAAGGAATGATTAAACAATTTAAGATTAGCTATGTTCAAACAAATGAAAATTTTAAGTAAGAAACATAGAAGTTAACTTAGAGAGAGAAAAAAATTCATAAATGAGATCATTTTTATGAACCTATTTGCAAGGCAGGAATAGAGATGCAGACATAGAAAATGGGCTCGTGGACACAGGGAGAGAAGGGGAGGGTGGGCAAATTGAGAGAGTAGCACTGATACATATTCACTATTATGCCTAAAGCAGACAGCCAGTGGGAAGCTACTTTACAGCACTGGGAGCCCAGGTCAGTGTTTTGTGATGACCTAGATGGGTGGAAGGGAGGGTGGGAGGGAAGCTCATAAGGGAAAGGATATGTGTATACATATAGCTGATTCACAGAGTTGTACAGTAGAAACGTACACAACATTGTAAAGCAATTATACTCCAATTAAAAAAAAAAGAAATTTAAAACATATTTTCCTGCAGAAACATACACCATTACTCCAAACCACAAGTTCCAATAATGGAGTGACAAAAACTGACTTTAGAGGGCCCAAAGAGCAAAACACAAATGCATACCATTAGGCATATCACACAGCAATTAAAAAATATTCATAAGGTCTTTAAAGAATAGTATTAAATCAACTTTAATTTCCTGATTTTGATAATTATTTTGCGGTTCTGAAAGAAAACTCCTTACTTCAGAAATTACAAACTGAAGTATTTAAGGGTAAAAGGCCATTGTAACACTAATAATTCTCAAACAATTCAGAAAAAATTATATTATACACAACAACACATATACATATAAGATGAAAGAAAGAAAACAAAAGTTGTGAAAAGCTAACATTTGGGGACTCTAAATAAAGTCGATATGGGAAATTTTTGTACTATTTTGTAACTTCTATGTATCTAAAATAAGGTCAAAATTAAACATTTATAAAACTATTACATTATTAACATATTTAAAAAGCAACCACACTATAAATATAATACAAACATCTATATTAAAAGCTTTAATTGAGTCCAGGAATGAAGTAAACTTTCATTCTCTTTTTGGAGGCCAATATAAATCTGGAATTCCATATAAAGAAACTCTCCAAACTTATAATATAGACTTTCAGTTATAGAATCCACCCCATTACTGATAGTTACCTGACTCGAGGCTTAATATCCAATTATATCTTAGAGAACAGATATTTAAATTAAAAACATTAGAAAATAACATGAGAATGATTTTTCTCAGTCTTCTCAGGAATATACATTATTATTTGTCAGCCTTTTTGCCTTAAATTTACCTAATTCTGAATGAAATAAAGTTAATTTTTATAATATATATCGAAGAATTCAATAATCTGTTAGCTTCACTACTAATTCAATGAAAAATCAATATCAGGGAACTTTTGTATGCTGGGAAAAACTCATTGTCTCCCCTTAAAAGTATATGGAAAATTAAGATATTTTTAATTTTAAAAAGGTAGTTTCATGTCAAAAATAACAAACTAACAAATATACCCTTAATAAAAAATTAGAAAGTTTAAGACAGAACTCAAAAAAAAAAACACCCCAAAACATATTCTTACCCAATTGGGAAATCAACATCGTCACCATATGCTGTCATGTGATAAAGTCCAAATTTAGCCAATTTAACATGTCCCTACAATGACAAAGGAAGAAAAAAAATCACATAAAATATGTTCATACTATTGGCAGGGAAAATTATGATTATATATTTTATAAGTAACACTATCATACAGTCAGATACATTAATAAAAAATATTTTATCATAAATTTATTTTAAAAAACTTGTCAGTGTTTGACATCTGCTTTATATTCATTACAAACATATACAAATACAATATATATTATATATGTATCAAAATGACATTTAAAAATTGTTGCTGCTTATATTTTCTGAGCTCCTTTAAAAAAACAAAATATGTTGTTAATTATTTTGAATCCTTGCTTAGAATATTTTGTGTTGATTTTCACAAAATAAATTGTTTTCGGGAATTGCAAGTCCATTCACAATGTTACGATTTAAACTTGACATGGAAGTTTTTAACTTGAAAAGGCATGTTCACAAATCAAGATATTAGTGAATCTGCTTTATGCCCAACAATTTTTATATTGTTTTAGAATAATCATAAATACCACAAAAGTAAGATTCTTAAAAGACATATCCACATTATATAAATCTCTTAAGTTTTTCCCCTTTTAGATGTTTAGAACTTAATTTTTTTTTTCAGTTTAGAAGTTCTTTTTTAAGAGCTGTATTTCCTGGAATTACAAAACATTTATATTTTGAAAACAATTTCAATTAGTTACTCTATTATCTTAACCATGAAATTATAAGTACCATTTTATCTTTATTTTTAATATCATAGGGCATATACTGAAAGTCTAGAAGAAAGAGAAAAATCCTAGTAATAGAAAAAATAATTCCCCAGAAAGTTTCCTCAAACTATTTTATATGCTTATAAAAAATAATAAAATTCTTTAAAAAAAATCACCTTGCTACCCATAATTCACATATTACCCACAATAGAGGTGGACTAGATTCTTATTTAATCCCCCATAAGAATCCAAGCAGAGAATCAGCACTTCAATTTAAAAAATAAGCTACGTACAAATAGCTGGTAAACAAAGAAAATAAATGACAAAGTAAAAAAGAAATAGAAAAGAAGAATAAAATGGAGAAAACACAATTGAGCTGTACTATGAGAAAAATATTCTATGTAAATAGTCAGAGAATCTTTTTTAAGATAAAAGCAAATCCACAGAAAGAGTGGACTGAGAAGTCTCAATGTGTATTTCACAAAATGAGTGAAAGGAAAAATAAAACATGAAGGCAGAAAATGAGTCCAGGGAAAAAAGAATAGTGCATGTAAAAAACACACGGATTTATATAATTAGAGATAGTTTCTTTTTAAACAACCACAAGTACATTAAGTTCATATAATCTTTTCATTATGAATACTCTTAAGACATTCTAATTCTTTCAGCAGGCTACAACTTGAAATAAAAAAACAAATATTTAATGTACTATTAATGATTACCTTTTGATCCAAAAGGATATTATGAGGAGACAGTGCCCGGTGTACTATACCATGTTTATTCATATACTGCAAGCCCTGAAGTACCTCAAATGCTATGCACAAAACCTTTGAATAGCTACAAAGAAAACAAAAAGTCACAGATCAATAGATCAATTACAAAGCAGATATAGAACCTGTTTTAAGAAATAAAATGAGGTTCAGTGATAAAATTCAAATATCTACGTATATACATACATACATACATACATACATATATATATATATTTTTTTGACCATGAAGCTTGTGGGATTTTAGTTCCCATTCCCCAACCTGGGCAGGGCCATAGGAGGGAAAACATGGAGTTCCTGGACTGCCAGGGAATTTCCCAAAGAGTTTTCTTTTTATTGTACCACCTCTAATCAGAGAAAATAGACTCTATACATTTTCTCAAGTATCTACTCAGGCATATTTGATTTTACAATTACAGCAGAATTGATCTTAAAAAGAACCTACAGTTTCCAAACAACTACTCCGACTGCAGTCCTATTCTCCAGGAAGGGAGATTAATATTGGTGGGGTGCAAATGACCTTCTGCAGGTTGGGCTTTAACAAATTATCAGGAAATTTCAGATGTATGGCAGAACCAAATCAATGAAAACCATGGATCCTGCTCAAGACAACGCACCTATGTCCCTGAAAAACAGCTATATTTTATGGCAGGGAGACATGAGCTTACTTTCCATATCAATCTGCAAGGTAATGTCCAAAATTTATGATATATCAAATCTTTCTTTCTTACCCTATGCTCTCTTAAGCCAACTTCCATAGGGATGCCCAGTTTCTTCCTCTTTCTCTCTCTCATTCCCTCTCCCTCTCCTTTTTTTTTTTTTAAATAAAACATCATTCATATAGGAAGTTAGGAAGAATATACAGAAAAGTAGGGGAGATTAGTTCAAACCCAATCCCACAAACCACTAATATTAGGGTATAGATTTCCTTTAGTCTCATTTTTTTAACATTTTAAATCATACTTAAAAAAATCAAATTAACATCTGAGTAACTACTAAATTAATTTTTAAAGGTATAAATAACAAACTAATAATAGAGACATAATGAAATAATTTTAAAAATAGTTAACCTAAAAGCAGGTAGAATAAAGGGAGAAAAGAACAAAGAACAAATGGAACAATCTGGGAAAAAACGTCAAAAACACAATGAAGCTAGTGTGTATGCAGCAGAGTGAGCAAAGGGTAGCGTTGATAGGAGAGGAGGTCAGAGAGGTAGCAAGGTCAGAGGGCTAGATCACTTTAGGCCATTTAGGTCTTTGGCTTCTACTCTGAGACAGATGGGAAGTGACTGGTACGCCGCTACACTCCATACAGTAAAAATTTGCAGTAGAACTAAGCAGAGAAGAAAATAAAAACTTAAGCCAACTTAACCCCTAGCTCTGAAGAGATATCTCCATCATCAGGATTAATAGATGCTATAATTTTATAATTATAACTCTATTCATGAAGATTATCATCAGCTACCACCATTTTTATACCTCATTTTTGTATTTTTTTCTTTAGCTAAAATACACTCATTAGAAAATTTTTCATAAGGGTGGCAAGAGTAGATATTTTAAAGCATGGCATGTCTCAAAATGTCTATTGTATTTAAACACAGAATTTCTCCTTGTCTTCAAATGTTCTTTATTGATAGTGGTAAATGTAATAAATATCAGTCTTATCTTGATTCTGTTGTAGATACCTTGTTATTCCCCTCTGGAAGCTTTCAGGATTCTGTTGTACTTCATATTCTTAGACCCTATAAAAACTTTAGTCCAACATGGCCAGTGTGTGGGCATTTGAGGATTTGTAAGTATTAGGTGTGATCTTCCAATCTAAAAATTCATGTATCATTAAGGCAAAAACATTAACAAGGAAAAGTTGACTTGTTCTATCTTTGATTATTTTCCCCCTCTACTGTATCTTTTAGTCAGAACTCTTAGGGGGCAGATGAAAATTAGATTTATTCTATCAACTTTATGCTTTATTTCCTATGAGCATGGCCTATTATTTAATTTCCAAGATTTCTCTTCTGGTCTCTAGTTGTTCCTTTTCAGTACATCCCGTTCTTTGGCTATGAATTTATTATTCTTTTGAGTCTCTCTGAGGATAATTATTAGAATTATTTTTAATTTAGGAAACAAAAAAGTGTGTTTATCTTCATTTCCTCTGGGCTAAGTTTTTTTGAAAAAATTTTTTTCTCCCTCGGCTCTCTTTCAAACTATTTCGTCCCTCATATGTCTGGTAGGTTCCGGTTGTCAGCCATATTATAAAATAAGGCAATAAGTTGATATTCTACATGAAGTATGTAAAAAATAAAACAACAGAATTTACTATTTATAAAGAATGCTAATTAAACTGATCTACAAACTATTTTAATTTATCAAATAGTTCCTCCCATATTAAAGCACCACAACAGCCAGTATTAAGCAAATAAGGAACCTGTGGCACAAGAACAATTTAGAATTAATAGTTTTCATTAACACCTGCAAAAAATAAAAATAAAAACCAACTATGTAAATGAAAAGATTCCAAACTTTAAAGCAACTACAATAATGTTGATAAAAATGTGTACAAGAAAGAATGCAAACCTCTTCTCTGTTAAAAACAAAGGACAATTTTCCTTGAGGTTGATTAACAAATAAAACATAAGAACATAGTTTCCTGTCATCATTTGTTCTGAGTCAGCTTTCAGGTAGTAATCTCTCGTCTTTGTTCTTTCTGTATCTCTCTGTCTCTGTCTCTCTCTCACACACACACACAGAACACTTCACAGTCTTAAAAGCTGATGCCATATTCAGCTGCAACACTAGGGGACCTCAGCTGCACACTATTTCAATACAGATGTCCTCATGAGATTGGAACCAAGTCTTTAAAATGACTTTTTTATTAAACCAGTTCCGAAACAGCTGAAAACAGAAGACTTTATCTTCTACTTAACCTACCTGCTTTTGTTAGCTGATTCTAAGATATAACTGGAAAACACCTGCATGTCAAGAAGCACATTCATGCTATTACTGACCTGATAAGCATTTACACTGACACAATTTCTAAAAATATGAATTATAAAGCTGAAGCTCATGACACATCTTTTCTTAGCTGTTACTAAAAGCTATACATGAATTACGGTTAATGGAACCAGTATTCTTCAATTTAAATCAGACAGGAAATCAGATTTGCTTTTCTGCCTGTTGTACTCTTATGATTTAATTTTTTAATTTATTTTAAAATACAAGTATAAAAGAGAATAAGAAGCTGATGCTACTTTCTATAGTTGGAAGAGGAAATCAATACTTGTAGAATTTTGTATACTTACTTGTTTTTAAAGCTGTTTTTAACACTTCCAAGAACTTAAATTATGAAATCCTTTTAAAACTTATTTTGAAGTAGCCAGTATAATGCAACAACAAGGCAAAACATCACATATTCAATAACAATATGTTACAGTTTAATTGAAAACTGACTCCAGAAGGAGAGTTAGGATAAAGAGAATGGGACTTGTACAATTAAAAAAAAAAATGTAGGGGATAACAGGTCTTCATTCTACACAATTTCTAAATTTGAACCTTGTTAATAAAGAAATCTATCACTAACCCGGAAAACATAAATTAAATCAGGTCAGAAAACATTCTCTTCCTTTTGAAATTATTAATTACTAGCTACTTTCAGAGACTGGGAGGGTAAACATTTACTTTGTTACCATTGTCTCTGACAATCTGAAAAGTTTAATGAGCGTAAGAATCCTTGGTTGTTATAAACACAACGATATGACTAAAGATAGATTTAAAATAATGATTGATAATTTCTGATTAAGCAAGATTACATTTTGAGATACTTTTATTTATATTCAAATACATCAATTAAGTGGCTATTAACTGCTTGGCATTATGATTTTAGGCCTCTGCATTTTTAGGCTCCATGAACACCAAGAATAAAAACTGATCTCCAAAGTCAAAAAACCCACAGTATACTTGAAAAGACAGATTTAAAAACCGACAATTTTAATACAGATCAAATTAAAGCTGTTAAAAACAGCTTTAAAAACAAGTAAGTATACAAAATTCCACAAGTATTGTTTTCTTCTTCCCACTATAGAAAATAGCATCAGCTTCTTATTTTCTTTTATACTTGTATTTTAAAATAAATTAAAATTCAACAGAAATCAAAACTCAACAGAATTTTGATACAGTTGTAATTAAATGATAAGTTAGAAGATGATAATTAATCATCCTTTTCCTCGGTCTTGAGAGGAAAAGAAAACAGAAAAATTTATTTATTGCATTGGTTAGAACAAAATGACCTACAAAATCATAAATTTTGGGAAAGTAAGAATAAAAACTAAAAGAGAAAAACATGACTACCATCACCACCAGTACCATCAAGAACAAATGTTGATAATTTCTAGGCATGAGTCAACTTGGGTGTATTTGGATTTTAAATATGGCTTAATGAATTTCAAATCTATTAAGTTAGTACAATACAAAGTATGTTTTGTTTATCCCTTTCCAGATGTATTTCAAAGGAAATTTATACTGTGCTCTTCTGAGACAATCATCTGTAAATTATCTGCAGCTGTTTAGCTTAGTTGGTTAAAATATACTGAGGCCAAGACCATGCGTTTAAAATCTATAAGGATTAGTTAGCTTCACATGTGTATAGCCACAGATTTTCATCTAACTCCAGCCAATATCCTGAAATACAGATAGTTTGTCAAGAGACATTGCTCAATGGCTACTTACTCAAAACATCTTGCTTTTCAACTAAAATCTTGTATTTCTCTGTTCCCCATTCCTGAGGACCTGCTCTCTAATCTCATTAAGACCTTGAGGTCCCTTTTCTCTAAGCCGCCACTGTTATCTCAACCATTCTTTTTTTTTTTTTTTTGAATCCTTCTTTATTCTAGATCTATTCTGTAACTTCAATAGTTTTTTGTGTTTTTTTTTTTGGCCAGGATCCTTAATGGCTTCTCATTCAATGGCTCTAGCCCTGGTAGAATTGTACATCTCTATATTCTGCAACTATATACAGTTGCAAGGTTTATTAATTCTATAGTAATAATTTCTGTTTTTGTCTCTCTCACTGTAACTTGAGGCAGTGGTACCTTGAGTACATTGAAGCTTATTCACCTTGGAATCCCTATGCCTATCAGAGTGTCTATAAGGAATGTGCTCAATAAATGTGTATCAAATAATAGGTGTTTCATGTGACATCCCTGATGATGCAAGAGGGTGAAGATCAAGTTTATCACCACTAAGGAAATAACAGCTCAAAAAAAAAAGTATGTTAGGAGAGTATATAATTCCTCAGTAAATCAAGAAAGCATGAATTGCTTAAGTTCAGACAATGCTTATCCACAAAAAGTACTATCAATAATTTGTTAAAAATATACCTCTCCCTCTAGTCTTTCATTTATAGGAAAAAGAATGAGCCACCGTATGGTGGCTTTTACTATAATCTTACTGTTTAGCTAAAACTGAAAATTAGACTAAGTTGTTAGATTCTTACAATTTTTCTAGCTCAAAAAAATACTTGTTAGTATTTGGTATTTGAGTTGCATTCACATTAAATCTGCATATATCAAAGGGAGACAACATTTTTATGAATTTGAGTTATTCTATCCAAGAAAAAAGGAAGTGCTAATATTTGTTCAAGTCTACTTCAGCGTCTTGCAGAGTTTTATTACTTTTATTATTTTTTATTACTTAAAAAAACCAATTTTCTTGGTATAATTGATATACAAATACTGCACATATTTAACATATACAATTTGATGGGTGTGGACATGGATACATTCATGAAACCATCACCAAGGTAACAGATATATCCATTACCTTCAAAAGTTTCTTTGTGTCCCTTTTTGTGTATACGATAAGAATAATGAATATTCAAAAATATATAAGAACACACAGGGTAAAAAAATTAATGAGGGGGACTGATTCTATCAGATTTAAAACATAACATGAAGATTCTTTTATAACCCTACTGTAAATCAATAGATGGTTAAAGAAAATGTGGTATATACATACGATAGAACATTATTCAGCCTTAAGAAAATCTTGCCATTTCTAACAATACAGATGAACCTGGAGAACATGATGCTATGTGAAATAAGCCAGACATAGAAGGACAAATACTGCATGATTCCACTTACATGAAGTATCTAAAAAAATAGTCAAACTTACAGGAGCAGAGAATAGAAAAGTAATTACCAGGGGATAGGGAGAGAAGAAAATGGGGGTTGTTCAATCGGTGTAAAGTTTCAGTTATGCAATGTCACCAGGTTCTAGAGATCTGGTATACAACATCATGCTTAGAGTTAACAACACTGTGCTGCACTCTTAAAAATTTGTTAAGAGGGCAGATCTCATGTTAAGTGAGATCACAAACAAATAAATAAGACTCAAGGAAACTTCTGCTGTGAGTGCTTGCGTGCTCAGTCGTGTCCAACTCTTTGCAACCCTAAGAACTGTAGCCTGCCAGCTCCTTTGTCCATGGGATTCTCCAGGAAAAGAATACTGCAGTGGGTTGCCATTTCCTTCTCCAGGGGATCTTCCCCACCAAGAGTGTACCCATGTCTCCTCCACTGCAGGTGGATTCTTTAGAGCCATCATGATGATTTTATGGGTGCCTGCATATATCCAAACTCACCAAACATATACATTAAAATACTTATAGTTTTCTTGTATATTAATTATAATCCAATTAAAATATTTAAAAATAAATTAAAGTGAGAAAGTCCTATTCCTATCAGCTTCAACCATCAGTTCTTTACAGTATTTGCAAAGTTTCCAAGAAGAGATGTTATTCAGATCGCAAGAAACGGAGGCTAAGAAAGAGAATGAGAGGTCAGGCTCATGGACATAGATTTCGAAGTCATTCACAGAAGGATGGTAACTAAAATCACACATGCTGTTTCCTCAGATCCATAATCCATGATATTTAAGGGCCAATGGCAACCCACTCCAGTATTCTTGCCTGGAGAATCTCATAGACGGAGGAGCCCGGTTGGCTACAGTCCATGGGGTCGCAAAGAGTCAGACATGACTGAGCAACTTCACTTCACTTCACCATAAGCCAAAATACCCATACAGTCAGCAAACAAAAGGAGGAAACACACTTCTGGATTCTATGAGTTCAAGATGTTCTTTCACCTTATAAAATCTGATCATTCCCACAGAAATTTTTCTTTTGGTCTAAAGCTTTCTAGGTATTAGCCTGAGGTAAAATGTTTAGAAAGAGGAAGCACAGATGAAATATAGATAGCTACTGTGTGATTTAAGAAATGGAAGGGAAAAATAAAACATTAGGGATTAATGTTCAGATAATAAAACAACTGTATAACTCTGTGTTATCTTTAACCTAAACTCTCCTCCTATAATTTCAAGGTAAAAGAGCTCAACTAGTTCAGAATTTTTAATGATTCACTGGTGTGTAATTTCAGAATTTGGAGAGGGGTATTTTCAGTGATGAATTACTGCATTTGATGCTTTTAACTTGTCTTTTATCAATTACTAAATTTTAAAACTTTGTTAAAAAATCATAACATTTAACAGCAATTTTTCTTCTAAAGGAAAAAGAAAAAACAAAGCTTTTGGAATTGAAAAGGAAATAACTCATTTCACTACTGGCACACATGTTTGAGCCTAAAAGGATATAAAATTTAAGAATTAATTTGCTTCATATTCAGATGTTTTGAAAAGGAAGTTGCGTTAACTGCTTACCAAAAGATTATTTTGTAATAGATCTAAAAAAAAAGTCCATCTGTCCATAAGTTATTCATAACTTGTGAGATTAAGCATATTTTATAATTCAATTCTCACTCCACAATAAAACAAGGTTGAAAGCTATAAGCCTGGAATGTGACTAATTCTCAACGGGATACCAATAAATTGAGAAATTAACTTTCTAACTTGAATACTAGATAACTTTCCTTTCTCAGCAGAAAATTACTTTGAGAAGATCAAAATACATATGGAAAGCATAGTTTAGTGGTTTGAGGTTCAGACATAAAGCCAGGAGACTCTGTCACTGATTTGCTATGCTTGAAGAGTGTTCCAACTTTATCCTGCCTCAGTTTGCAAATTTATAAAGTGGGAAATATAACACCAAACAGGGGCTAAATAGAAATCAGTGAGCTATTATTGGCCCTATACAGAATGCTGACCATCTTAAAAGTAGAACAAAACAAAGTGCAAGTACCCCTGGGGTGTTCATTATAAATTATATAATACCATTTTATTACAATATATCTGTGTATATATTTGTATAAATCAACAGAGATTATAAACTGGCCTCATCAATTATTTCCAAAACACAGCACAATCAGAAGAAAGATTTTCTAATTTCTCTGTAAGAATAAAATCACCATTTGATAAGCAGAACTGGAGGACCCAGGGTGATCTGGGTGTATTTCTGCCCCATCAATGTTTTCTTCTCCCGAGCAGCTTTACTATCCTGACACAGAAAACTCCAAAACCATTTTTTTTTCATCAGTGTATACTGATACTGGCACGGGGTAATAAGGTCCACTTGCCAAGCCCAGGAAGCATTTGGGATGATATAAAACTGTAACTTTTCTCTAAGACAGAACCAATGATGGTTCGTATTTGGTTGGATCTGCACCATAGTTACCTGTCTGCCAATGCAAGAGACCTAAGAGATGCAGGTTTGATCCCTGGATCAGGAAGATCCCCTGGAGGAGGGCATGGCAACCCACTCCAGGATTCTTGCCCAGGGAATCCCATGGACAGAAAAGCCTGGCAGCTTAGAGTTCATAGGCTTGCAAAGAGCTGGATATGACTGAAGTGATTTAGCATGCATACATACACACACCCTAGTTCATTTCAAAGGCTTTCTTTTTTTTTAATTAAACTTCCAATTTATTTACATATAACTGTATGAACAAAGAATGAATATATTACTATTACTGCTCAGAATTTTGATTTGAGAACAATTCATATTCTTCAAGTGGATCAACAGTTCACATTTTTTAGACAATCTGTCACCCCACCCCCAATTCATCACACCAGTGAACAGGAGAGGGCCTGCATTGTATACACTTTAATAAAATAGCTGCTGCAAACAAAAATTTATCAAACTGAAATGTTTAGTTCAATGCTATGCTGGTCTGCATATTGAAATTATAAGAAATATGATTTTTGAAAATTTCCTATTCTATTTATCAGCAGTTGAAATGATACAGTAATCATATTTTAATCAAAGAATCCAAAAATAATCAAATTTTATTCTTAACTACTTTTATCAATTTTGTAAGGTTCTTCATCCATAGAGAAGACAGAACAAGGCAAGATAACTTTAACAGTCAGGGCTTTCTTCTCAAACTTAATGTATCAACAAAACTCTTCAGAGCTTCGTTTACTTATTTAACTCTTTTGTCCTAAGTTAGATTGCCTAAATAGGTTAGTTCTGTCTGTTTCTCCTAACCTTCAACTAGTCACAGGTCTTGCTACTATAATGCAAGAAAGATCAGATTCATTCCACAATGTTTTTAGAAGAGAGATAAGAGAAAGCTTTCACTCATGGAATCCCATAATGACCCGAGAATACTGTTTAGAAATTGGAGGACAGTTATATTTTTTACCAAGTCACAGAGAAGCATTATATTAATGAATAATAATATTAGTTGATGTAGCCTAAATTGTATTCCCCTGTGAACTTCCAGATGTTCAAGCTGGTTTTAGAAAAGGCAGAGGAACCAGAGATCAAATTGCCAACATCTGCTGGATCATCCAAAAAGCAAGAGAGTTCCAGAAAAACATCTATTTCTGCTTTATTGACTATGCCAAAGCCTTTGACTGTGTGGATCACAATAAACTGTGGAAAATTCTGAAAGAGATGGAAATACCAGACCACCTGACCTGCCTCTTGAGAAATCTGTATACAGGTCAGGAAGCAACAGTTAGAACTAGACATGGAACAACA
Organism: Ovis canadensis; assembly: GCF_042477335.2. Classification (NCBI taxonomy): domain Eukaryota; kingdom Metazoa; phylum Chordata; class Mammalia; order Artiodactyla; family Bovidae; genus Ovis; species Ovis canadensis. The sequence goes on along the minus strand of NC_091250.1, from coordinate 34,980,182 downwards.
GACTGGTTCCAAATAGGAAAAGGAGTATGTCAAGGCTGTATATTGTCACCCTGCTTATTTAACTTCTATGCAGAGTACATCATGAGAAACACTGGGCTGAAAGAAGCACAAGCTGGAATCAAGATTGCCAGGAGAAATATCAATAACCTCAGATATGCAGATGACACCACCCTTATGGCAGAAAGTGAAGAGGACCTAAAAAGCCTCTTGTTGAAAGTGAAAGAGGAGAGTGAAAAAGTTGGCTTAAAGCTCAACATTCAGAAAACGAAGATCATGGCATCTGGTCCCATCACTTCATGGCAAATAGATGGGGAAACAGTGGAAACAGTGTCAGACTTTATGTTTTGGGGCTCCAAAATCACTGCAGATGGTGATTGCAGCCATGAAATTAAAAGATGCTTACTCCTTGGGAGAAAAGTTATAACCAACCTAGACAGCATATTCAAAAGCAGAGACATTACTTTGCCAACAGAGTTCCATCTAGTCAAGGCTATGGTTTTTCCAGTGGTCATGTATGGATTTGAGAGTTGGACTGTGAAGAAAGCTGAGCGCCGAAGAATTGATGCGTTTGAACTGTGGTGTTGGAGAAGATGCTTGAGAGTCCCTTGGACTGCCAGGAGATTCAACCAGTCCATTCTGAAGGAGATCAGTCCTGGGATTTCTTTGGAGGGAATGATGCTAAAGCTGAAACTCCAGTACTTTGGCCACCTTGTGTGAAGAGTTGACTCACTGGAAAAGACTTTGATGCTGGGAGCGATTGGGGGCAGGAGGAGAAGGGGATGACAGAGGATGAGATGGCTGGATGGCATCACTGACTCGATGGACGTGAGTCTGAGTGAACTCTGGGAGTTGGTGATGGACAGGGAGGCCTGGCATGCTGTGATTCATGGGGTTGCAAAGAGTCAGACACGACTGAGCAACTGAACTGAACTGAACTGAATCACTGGAAACTGAATGTTACTTTATTTGGGAAAAGGGTCTTTGCATTTGACGAGATCATCATGGACTATCCCATTATAAAAATCCAATGTTGAGTGTCCTTATAAGAGAGAGACACAGAGAGGAGAACGAGATGTAAAGATGGAGGCAGGGCCTGGAGTGATGTGACCATAAGCCAAAAAGAAACCAAGGAATACTGACACCATAAACTAGAAAAGTCAAGGAGAGCTTCTTCCCAGGAAATTCCAAAGGGAGTAAGTAGGCCCTGCCAACACTTTGATTCCTGACTTCTGACCTTCAGAGCTGTGAGATAATACATTTCTGTTGTTCTAAGCCACTCAATGTTTGGAAATTAGTAGCAGCAGTTATAGAAACAAACATAGTTAGCTAGAAAGATGTGCAAGACATCAAGATGACTTGTTTTTCTCCATCATGGCATGATTATAACAGGATAATTTCTGCTTAATACTTTTCTTTAAATGAACTTTGTTGTTGTTTAGCTGCTAAGTCATGTCTGACTCTTCTGCAACACCATGGACTGTAGCCTGCCAGGCTCCTCTGTCCATGGGATTTCCCTTGGCAAGAGTAATGGAGTGGGTTGCCATTTCCTTCTCTGGTGGATCTTCCCAGTCAGGGATTGAACCCATGTCTCCTGCACTGAAGGTAGATTCTTTACCACTCAGCCACCTGGGAAGCCCCTATTTAGATACCAATTATGTATAATAAAATATACTCATTTTAAACATACCATCAGAAACGTACGTTTTGACAAATGTATACACTAGCATAAGTACTGCCACAATCAAGAAACAGAATATTTCCATCATCTCAAAAGGTTCTCCTGTTCCCCTTCCCAGCCAATCCCATATCCTAAACCTGGATGAAAACAAATTGCTTTCTATTATCACAGATTAAGTACATCTTTTCAAGAATTTCAAATAAAGGGAATGATACAGCATCATTTTGTGTCAAACCTATTTTGTTTTTACTCAACATGATGCTCTTAAGATTTACCCATGTTATTTCCTGCATTAGCAAATTGTTTCTTTGTATTAATGAACAGTACTTCACTGGAGTGGATGTCATACATATATCTACTCATCTGCTGAAGGACATTTTCTCTTTCAGACTTTTCACAGCTCAGCATAGTACAGTATTTTACCAGGAAAAAATGCAGACACATTGAACATAAAATTTCACAAGAAAATGAAGAACAATAAGGAGTCCCAGATTTCTGAGGAGTCTCATATTCTTAAAAATGTTGTTATGGGAGAAGTAATTAAAATTTATGGGCATAAACTAATAAGGAAGAATATCAGAACATGAAAATTAGGAGGTGGGGTTTGTCTAAGATGTTTGTGCCAGAATTGGGGAGGCTCTGTCATTATCATGACAATTTTGAAGTACTTATCTACATTTGAAACTGAAGTAAATGGTGTAAAAAACAGAAATGATTTTTTTGTGGCCTATCACCAAGACAAATAACATGGACAACTGACAAAATAACTAGCTAGTGAATAAACTAATATATGAACAGAAAAAGTATGATTAGATACTAATAGCAAGCTCACATCAAATGCATTGACTAGACTGCCGATAGAAGAGAGCTGAAACTCTCATTGATGTAGACGACTAGAGCAGAGAAAAATCATAATCTCTCTTCTAGGTAATGTGGGAAGAGCTTATTAGTAGGAAATCCCTCATTCCTCATATGATCACTACTTTTTCATCTTAAGTCACTGTCTGAATTAGCACCAATATTTAAGACTCACCATCTTAAACAAGACTGCCCACTCCTACCCTCCAAAACTGTTTTATTCAGGAAAATAAGGAGAATACTCTCATTGCTTTCTCATGGACCCTCTACTAGGGTACTTAGCTACTAGGACCCTCTGCCCCTACTTTATTCATATGCTTTCGATTCATATCAATGTCTTTTTGCACGTGGTATTTTCTCTGCACTTCTAGTTGGCCCACTTGGATAATACTTAACTACCCTTAAAAATTCAATACAACCATTATTTTCCTAGTAAAAATTTTCTGGATTCTCCTGGTTGCAAGGAACTCTGCCTATCGAGACAACTTGCATATACCTCTCATAAGTACTTTTCAAAAAATGGTATTTTGTAATTGTTTATTACAACTCTGTCTGCTTACTAACTAGCAATCTCTTTAAAGACTAGGACATTATACTTTCATCTCAGACACACTAGCACCTAGCCCAGTATCTGAAATATATATGTACTTAATGAAGAAGTATAGAATAATCCTTGAGTAGACTAATCATAATTTACATCATAATTAGTCATCATAGAAAGGCTATAATCCACAGGCAAAGCTCATTGATAACAATATCCAATAAGCCTCGCAGATGGTGCTGCTAAGTCACTTCAGTGTCCGACTCTGTGCGACCCCATAGACAGCAGCCCACCAGGCTCCCCCGTCTCTGGGATTCCCCAGGTAAGAACACTGGAGTGGGTTGCCATTTTCTTCTCCAATGCGTGAAAGTGAAAAGTGAAAGGGAAGTCGCTCAGTCGTATCTGACTCTTAGCGACCCCATGGACTGCAGCCTACCAGGCTCCTTCGTCCATAGGATTTTCCAGGCAAGAGTACTGGAGTGGGGTGCCATTGCCTTCTCCACAGATGGTGCTAGTGGTAAGCAAACTGCCTCCCATTGCAGGAGTTGTAAGAGATGCAGGTTTCGGGAAGATCCCCTGGAGTAGGAAATGGCAAACCACTCCAGTATTCTTGGACAGAGGAGCCTGGCAGGCTACTGTCCACACGGTTGCAAAGAGTCAGACCTAACTAAAGTGATTAAGCACGCATGCACAGTAGCTATAATAACACTATTACCACTACTGCTACTAATAGGAACACTTAGATAATTTGTATTATATCAAGTACAATATCTACATACTATACCAAATGCTATTATAAATAATTCACATCCATTAGTTCATTAATTCTTCCCACTGTCCTAGAAGGTAAGAAAATTGAAGCATAGAGGCACTCAAGGAAGTGAGTAAATGGTAGAGCTGACTCAGATCCAGCTGGTTGATCTTATAGTCCATGTCCTTAACCACCACACTATACTGCTTCTCTGTTTAACAGCATGGATGGAGAAATCAAGAGAGAGTTTGAGCTCCAGGTAATGATATAATAACTGAGGTTTACAGCAGGTACTTTATCCTTGAAATGCAGTACACATTTTTGTTGTTTTCCTTTCTGGTAACCTGCCCGTTTCTTCTAATGCTAACTTAAAATTTTCATTTTAGTTTCTAACTCTCTCCTACACTCCTCAGCTCACATTTCTGCCTTTAGGAGGGGAAACATGAATCAGGCCTTTGACAATTGTTTTCTTCTGGCTGTAATAACTGTTCTGATTGAAAATCTTAGGTCTTACATAGCAACCAATAACAATGGCTTGCTCCTTTCTGGAAGACTGAGAGGATTTGAAATTAAGAGAGATGAACATTTTGCCATCATTAGGGGAGAATCTAGAACTCTTACAACTTATTAGCTTTATGATCAAGGGAAAATTACTTAACTTCTAGGATCCCTCATAGGAGCCTAACTTTCCTTCTAAATCAAATGGAAGTAATATCAGTAAACTACATCATAGAGCTCCTATAAGAAAAAGACAATCATTACAGAGTGCTTAGGATAATGTCTAGCACAAAGTATTACAATGTTGTTACAATCATCATTATTATTTTTGTCTAGTCCTGCCCAGTACTCTTGCCTGGAAAATCCCATGGATGGAGGAGCCTGGTGAGCTGCAATCCATGGGGTCGCTAAGAGTAGGACGGGACTGAGCGACTTCACTTTCACTTTTCACTCTCATGCATTGGAGAAGGAAATGGCAACCCACTCCAGTGTTCTTGCCTGGAGAATCCCAGGGTTGGGGGAGCCTGTTGGGCTGCCCTCTATGGGGTCACAAGTCAGACACGACTGAAGCCACTTAGCAACAGCAGCAGCAGCAGCAGCAGCAGCCCCTTTGAGGAGAAGGCAATGGCACCTTACTCCAGTACTCTTGCCTGGGAAATCCCATGGACAGAGGAGCCTAGCGGGCTGCAGTCTATGGGGTCGCTAAGAGTCGGATACGACTGAGAAACTTCACTTTCACTTTTCACTTTCATGCATTGGAGAAGGAAATGGCAACCCACTCCAGTGTTGTTGCCTGGAGAATCCCAGGGACAGGGGAGCCTGGTGGGCTGCCATCCATGGGGTCGCAGAGTCGGACATGACTGAAGCGACTTAGCAGCAGCAGCAGCCCCATTGAGGTCCTGAATAATTTAGGATAAAGAAATCATTTAATTTAAACTTTGCATTTGTGAATTATTAAAATAGGTGACTGAGGAGGCCAGTTCAGTTCAGTTCAGTCGCTCAGTCGTGTCCGACTCTTTGCAACCCCATGAATCGCAGCACACCAGGCCTCCCTGTCCATCACCAACTCCCAGAGTTCACTCAGATTCACGTCCATCAAGTCAGTGATGCCATCCAGCCATCTCATCCTCGGTCGTCCCCTTCTCCTCCTGCCCCCAATTCCTCAAAGTCTTTTCCAGTGAGTCAACTCTTCACATGGGGTGGCCAAAGTACTGGAGTTTCAGCTTTAGCATCATTCCTTCCGAAGAAATCCCAGGGCTGATCTTCAGAATGGACTGGTTGGACGGAATTAAAAACCCATAAACTCTATACATATATTCTTTTGTAGTACATGCAGTTTTCATTTCCCCACTCCAATTATCTTACACCAGAACTCATTTTGACATGAGTTACACCAAAAGATTTTTGTCATAAAGAAACCAATTTTGCTTGCTGCTTTGTGTGACAAAGTGGAAAGACAGGGTTCTCTGGTTTCTAGTTTGATAAAAATGCCAGGAAACAAAGAAATCCTCACAGAGCCATCAAGATAGTTTGATAACTAATGGACAGGACTCACTGAACTTGGAAATTTAGAATCGCTCATTCTCTCAAATAACTGTGCTTTTTGAACAGTACCCCTCATAAAGAGATTCTGGAGTACGCTCTAAGAAAGTCTACAGTAAGAACAGGACTTTTAGAAGCGCAGTTCACTATTTATGCTACACTGTGACTTCAGCAGACATTTCATATTCTGTAAACCTTAGATTACTCACTAACTAGGACTAATAACCTTAAAGTGAAAAGTAAAAGTGTTAGTCACTCAGTCGTGTCCAACTCTTTGTGACTCCACGGACGGTAGCCTGCCAGGTTCCTCTGTCCATGGAATTCTTCAGGCAAGAATACTAGAGTGGGTAGCCATTCCCTTCTCAAGGGATCTTACCAACCCAGGGATTAAACCTGGGTCTCCTGCATTGCAGATGGATTCTTTTCTGCCTGAGCTACCACCAAAGCCCCAATAACTTGAAAATTACCTATAAAAATTATATAGCAAAATAACTAGAATCTAGTATATACTTAATAAATACTGTATCCCTTCCTTTTTTGTATCCCTTTTGTTTATGAATGACACGGTTGTTTTAAATTTAAAATTGCCCCACTTAAAGAATGTCCCAAAGCTCTTAAAAGTGCTGCCAACATTAACTTATTCAACTCTTTATATATATCATGCCCTCAGTATGTATCAAGGGTTAGGGTTAAGGTGTTAAGCGTTAACATATCCTAATAAAAATGCAAAGAATGCTCAGTTAGACTCCTAGAACTTTTTGCCTATTAATTACCTAATAATTTGCCTATAAGTTAATTTTTGCCTATTAATTAAAAATTAAAGATATAATTTTTACAGGCTAACATTTAAAGGAGGAAAGGAAACGTTATAACTACCATACCACTGACCATCATCATAATTACTATCAGTCAGTATCTGTTAATAAATCTTTTGAATGATTTTTTTCGACACACCATCTGCTTTTGACAACACAGACGATCATCACTTCTGTGCTAAACTATACAACATAAACATTACCTCAAGGCTTTTAACATTCCCCAAAAAGCCTTTAAGGAAATATATTCGTAAGATTAAGAATTAACAAAAATAGTCCACTCTGTCATGGCAAAAATCTGTTTTGAGAGAAAAAGACAAAGAGTGAGGGATAGTCCTCCCCTTAACCTGAATAGATTTTATGTGAACTAGATGTATGCCTGCTGACATTGTACAGAGTGGTCCTTTAACATACTGATGACATGACCCTCCATCCAGAAATAGCTTCAAGAAATTTTGGCCAATCATTGTTTGAAAGAACTTCTAACCTTTAATTATGCCAAAAACTGAAATCGTTTTGGAGAGTCTAGGTGACATCCAGATGAATAATTTTTAAAAACGCCTTTTGACAAGTTAACTCTTCTAGGTATCTGGGGGATAGTTTTGTTATTTTGACAAGATCACCCTTGCAGACTTGCTCAAATTTTAAACTTTTATGAGGGACACATTTGGCTTATTCTATGAGAGAGAAGGACATTTGACAACTTCCACTCTCAAATCTGTTTTCAAACAAAGATAATTTCTCCCATGTTTTATTTTGCTGTCCACTGGGGCTCAAATCAAGTATGTGTTCAAGAAATTGATCAGATCCCAGCTTGCTCTCTGAGAAAAGTTCTGACCCTCCTAGCAATTATGATAGGAATCCATATTCACAAAGAGATAAGATCACCCTCCATTCAGTCACAAATAACTGTCCTTTCTTAAAACATTAAGGAAGCATCTGCAAACACACTGGCTATCTCAGTTTTCCAACGTCTCCTCTCAGATGATCACTAGACAGAAACTAGCATGTCAGTTTTGTCTCTGAAGATTTAATCAACAACACTTGAGAAAAAAGTTAGAGGCTAAGCAGTTTGGCTAATTAACTGCTAAGCAAGCAACGTATTCGAACATCTTATTGCTGATATTTTCATATCAGCTTTCTTTTCTATGACCTTACTAAACTTCTTGTTAATTCAAAGAGTAGTTTTTTTAACTCCTTAGGATTTTCCACATAAAGAACTATATCATCATTAAGTAGCAATGTTTCCAACTTTTCCTTCCCTTTTTATACTTCCTCTGCTTCATTGTTCTTACAATCTTCATGCCTTATGTTTTTCTTGACCTATTTCATGTTTGTATTTTTATATATTATTCCTATGCTGCTTGTATTTTTATACACGAGTCAGCAGAACAAGGAAGATAAAAAATTTTGTAATAAATGTAATCACAACAAAACCTAAGATACTGTGGAATATATTTAACATAAGAACAAGAAATCTATATTATAAACTATAAAATATTGCTCAGAAAAATTAAAGAAGACTTAAAAATTTGGAGAGAACATGTTCATTTATTGGAAGACAATATTGTTAAGATGTCAGTTGTTCCCAAATTGTTCTGTAGATACAATGCAATCCCAATCAGAATTCCAACAGACATTTCCAGAAACTGAGACGCTTATTATAAAATATATCTGGAAATGCAAACAACCGAAAATATTAAAGCAATCTTGAAAAAAAAGAACAAAGTTTGGAAACTTTTATTTCCTGACTCAAGATTTACTATAAAGTTAGCATAATTAAGACAGTATGGCGCTGGCATAAGGACAGAAAAAGAGATAAATGAAACAAAGTAGAAGGCCAGAAACAGACCTACAATTACGTGGCCATTTAATTTTCAATAAAAACACTAAAGCAATCCAATGGGACAAGTAAAATCTTTTAAACAAACAGAGTTGGAACAACTGTACATCCATATGGCAAAAACTGAACTTTAACACCATATACAAATATTAAATTGAGAAAGATCAAAGATCCATCATAAAATCTAAAACCTATAGTGCTTCTAGGAGAAAACATATGAGAATATCTTTATGACTTGGGAAGAGGTAAAGGTTTCTCAAAAGACAATAACCATGAAAGGAAAAATCAATACACTAGACTTCATTATAAATAATAACTCTGTTTATTAAGATACACCTTAAGAATAGGCAAGTCATACTGGCAGAAAATACCTGCAAAAAATATCTAGCAAAGCATGTTTATGGAGAATATAGAGAATGTAAAAAAATGACTATGAATCAGTAATAAAAAGGCAAATAACCCACTTAAAAATGTGATCCCTCAAATTGAACAGATATGTATGTCATGATATGAATGCTAAATAAGTACACAAAAAAGCACTCGACATCTTTAGTCATCATGGAAATGTAAATTAAACCTACAGTGAGATACCACTTTATACTCACTACAATGATTAAAGAATGAAACATTAACTGCTGACAAGGATATGGAGGAACTAGAGCCCTCATACACTGTAAGCAGAAATGTAAAAGGTACAAAACTTTGGAAAAAGGTCTGGTGGTTCCTAATAGTATTAATTATATACTTATATAAATACATATACAGACACATATGCTTATACATATATAAGCCATCAATTCTACTGCTACATATATACCCAGAGATATGAAAACATTTGCCTACAAAAAAAAAAAAAAGATTTATGAGAACATTCACAGCAACTTGTTATAATAGCCAAAAACCTGGAAATTTCCCAGGAGTTCATAAAGGGATAATTGCTAAATACATATTAACAAAATATAATGCATTGCAACAATAACAAAAGGAATGAGATAAGTACATGAAACCATCTAGATGCCTTTTAGAAACATTTGGGTAAAACAAAGAACCTTTACAGAGAAAAGTCTATACTGTATAATTCTAATTATGTAAAGTGCTGAAATAAGCAAAACTAATCTTAGGGGGAAACTTCAGAAAAGTGGTTGCCTCTGGGAGGTAAGGGTAGGGTGAATTGCAAAGATTTACTGGGAAAGGACACTAGGAAAATTTCTAGGGTGATGGTAGTGACCTAAGGGGTTACACAGATGCATTTATTGTTCAAAACCCATCAAACGATACACAAGTTTCTGTACTTCATTGAACATAAATTTTACCTAAAAAGAAATCATAAACACATACTGAATTATACTCAATGATATATATGCTGAAAGGGTTAAAGTTCACTGATAGTGTAATTGACTTTGAAACACATCAAAATAATAGAATGAGTTAATGAGCAGGTAGTGTGATGGGCAGTTATATGATAAGGCAAAAGATGGAAAAATGTTAATTGTAGGATATAGGTATATTGTACAATTCTTTCAACTTTGCTATGTTTTAAATTTTTAATAATAAAATATTAACCAGGAAAAAATTTAAGGTGATATATATAGACAAAGATATATATATATATCATATATATATATCATATATATATCACATATATATATCATATATATATATCATATATATATATCATATATATATATATAAAGATTTTCAGGTGACTGAAGTCTGTAAGAATTTGCCTATATCAGACTTGAACTAAAAGAAATTTTAAAGGAAGTTTTTCAGACTGGAGAAAAATGATACCAGATGGAAACCTGGATCAAAAGAAAGGATTAAGAGTTCAGGAAATGGTAAATATGTGGTTAAATGAAAAAAAAATTTTTTCCTATTTCTCAAAGTCTTTAATATAGACTGTAAAATGTATGACGACAATACCAAAGGATAGGAGGATGGTGAATAGGGTGGTGAATATCATTATAAGATTCTGACATTATATATGAACTGGCATAATATTAATTCATGGAAGACTATGATAAATTAAGGATGTATATTATAACCACTACCACAGTCATTTAAAAAAATAGTAAAAGAAAAAAAAAGATAAAAATAAGACAATAAAAAGTACCCTCTGAGCTTCTTACAGACTTATTGCAAGTACTTATTTGTGTTCTTTTATGTGTTGACATCTTATAATTTATCAACTCAGCAGTTTCTGCTTTTCAAACATTTCCCAATAGAAACTGGACTGGTTAATTTCATTACTATCTGCTCCTTCTTTTGCTTTTCATGGGTAAAAATAATACCACAGAATAAAATTCAAGGTGTTCTCTTAAAGTCAGTGTAACTCCTATCTCTTGAGTTAGTTTACTGAAATGTCCTCACTCACTGAAGGAATTAATTTGCTTAATAAGAGGCAAAGCAATGAGTAAATGGAAAAAATGCTGTGACAGTTGACCACTGAGGCTATACAGATTTTTTTAAAGCAGAAAGTTTTCATAGGTGAAAATAATTTCCAACACAGATGGGTCCTATCATTCTCAGATCATTCTATTATTAAAACAAAAAACAATCTTTTACAAGTATATAATTCCCACCACACTAGTAAAATTAGAAAATCCAGATATTTCACCTTTTCTTTCCAATGTGTCAAATAAGTGAATGACTCTTAAAAGTTAAAAAGAAACACCAGTACTTTTCCCTTCTTTTCACCATGACCCCCATTCATTTAAATCAGATAACCCATAAAGTATCTGCCAGCAATAACCTAGATTCTTAGACCAGCTATTCTAAACTGGCTGCCCATTGGCCAAATTTAGCTCATTACTTTGTTTTGCTTGGATCACGGTGTTTTAGAACTTTTTAACTAGTTGAAAATGTTAAGAAATTCAGAAGTTCTCATATAAGAATCCAGAATCTAAGTCCTTTAGAAAATCTGAAAGAGACGGTAACACCAGGACACATTCTCACAAGGCAACACGAGGCTGCAGCTCCCGAATGAAGATTAGCTGCCTCTTTTCAATGTTACCTGCTTCCCAGTTTAACCCAGTTTCAGTTTGGTATACTTTACTCACTTAAATTACCTGCCTGACCTCAGATGAGTTTATAATCTCGATTACAAATATTCCCCATCTTCTCTTCCCTTCCTTACTCTAGTTCCTTACTCTTGTGCACTCGCTCATGCTTACTATCAAAATAGCATGCACCTATTACTTCACTGAAACTTTCAACTGAAGATGCATTTGGCCTAAAAATAAAAAAATGTTTCTAGTGGAAAACAACAGGTCAGCGCTCTATGTCAACATATTTATATGGTCTCTAGCCAGTCTTTTTGTACATAGACACTGAAGTAGCTCCCTCTCCACAAAAGGAATTTTATATTAACAAACAAAGGGTTTACTTTACTCTTGACTGTAATTCTGGAAAATGGCATATAAGACAGTTTGAATTGAAACCTTATTAAAGGTTGATTTTTTTCCTTAACATAACTGACAACCTCAATGACTCAGAAAAAAATTCTTTTGACAATAACACCACCAGGGCTTCCTTGGTGGTGCAGAGGTTAAAGTGTCTGCCTGCAATGTGGGAGACCTGGGTTCGATTCCTGGGTCAGGAAGATCCCCTGGAGAAGGAAATGGCAACCCACTCCAGTATTCTTGCCTGGAGAATCCCACGGATGGAGGAGCTTGGTGGGCTACAGTCCATGGGTCGCAAAGAGTCAGACACAACTGAGTGACTTCACTTCACTAAACATGCTTATAATTGTTGAAAGGATTATTGCTTAATTAATTAATCATTTATTTTATTTTTTTTTAGCCATGCCACACAGCTTGTGGGATCTTACTTCCCTGACCAGGGATAGAACCTGGGCCCACAGCAGTGAAAGCATGGAGACAGCAATGAAAGCACACAGTTCTAACTACTGGACTGCCATGGAATTCCCTCATTTATCTTTTCAGAAATTGAGGTATAACTAACAATATGGAATTCAGATACAAGTGAGGCAGGAAAACTTTGGTAATTACTTGTTTAAAGAATGTAGTATACAGAATCCTCCCAAGATTCTTGTCACCAGGGTTTTAATTCAACCACCAGTCTAGATGCAGCTGTAAAGGGTCTTTGCAGATGGAATTATGTTGCTAATCAGCTAATTTTATATAGGGAGAGTACCCCAAATTTTCCAGGTGGGCCACAGTAATCACATGAATCCTTAAAGTAGAAAAGCAGAGCAGAAAAGTCAGAGCGAGTGGCCAAAGAGGTCAGAGATTCAAAGCCTCAGAAGGAGTGGGCCTGCTGCTACTAGCTTTGAAAATGATGGAATGGGGCCACGAGCCAGGGCATGGTGGTAGCCTCTAGAAGCTAAGAGCAACTCCTGTTCCTACATCTGTATGGAACTAAATACTACCACCAACAGGAATAAGCCTGGAAATGGATTCTTCCTTAGGGCCTCTGGAGGAAATATACTCCTGTCAACACTTCGATTTTTCCTTTGCCAGACCTGAAGCAGAGAATCCACCCAAACCCAACAGACTTTTGATCTACAGAACCATGAGGTAATGAATTTGTGTTGTTTTAAGCTACTACATTTGTGGCAATATGTTTCAGTAACAAAGGAGAGCTAATATTTTGCTGATAGGTGAAAAAAAGGGTCTACACAACCCTAACTGAACAAGACCAGCAACCATCGGTCTGTAGTCACAACATATTTCATGAATTACTGGAGTAGCTATAAAATCTACTTTAATACTTCCTCAAAGAGGAATCTCTCATCAATCTCAAATCTTGCACATTCTCTCAAAGGTGCCTATTTTCCTAGGGCTTCAGGGAATTATGCTCTTGGAATACTTAACTGATAAGTTTTGCCCATGTGAGGCCTTGAATCACTCCAGCTTGTCTAAATAGCTTGTGCAAACAATGTGATTTATGTTGAACACCTGCTTTCCTTCTGGGGGGGTCTGAAGCATCATTAACTGCAATCAGTCACACAGGTGTTAGGTACCTCTGTGACCAACCAATAAAATTCCTCACTCCTAGGCTCAGACAAGTTTCTCTAATAGGCAATAGTTTGCACATACTGTCACAATTTTTTTGTTGGAGAAATTAAGTACATCTTCTACAACTCTCCTGGGAGAGAAACTGTAAAGCTTTGGGCCTGGTTTCCACCATTATCTTGCCCTATAGTTTTTCTCTTTGTTGGATTTCGCGTTGTACTGCTTTGCTGCAGTGAGTATAATGAAACCATGAGTAAAATAACATCTGAGTTCTGTGAGTGCTTCTACTGAATCACTGAAGCTGGGAACTGGTGACCCCAGACACATCACAGTTTCCACCATCTCAGCCAAAATAACTTACTAATACAAAAGAGAATGCCAAATGACACTTGCTATAAAATTAAAATTTTTTTCTCAAATTTTTACTAACCAAATTGTGGTAGACAGGATTCTGACATGGTTCCCCAAATGCAAACTTTCTGATGTCCACCTGGCATAATCCCCAAGATGATGAATAGGATAGATTTTACTTTAATGATCATGTTATATTCTATGGTGTAGCTGAACTCATCACAGGAGTCCTTGAAATCTGGATCTAGAGGTTAGAGACATAGGAATGATGGGAGCCTCTAGAAGCTAAGATGGCTGTTTAGGCCAATAGCCAGCAAGGAAACAGGGATCTCAGTCCTACAAGTGTGTGGAACTAAATTCTACAAACACTGGGAATAAGCCAGCAATGAGCAAGATGTGATATAAGAGATATTCTCCATTGCTGGCTTTGGAGATGGAGACAGCCACATGATAAGGAATGAAGATGACTTTTAGAAGCTGGGAGAGCCCCTCACTGATAGTAATCAAGGAAAATGGGGAAATCAGTCCTACAGTTGCAAGGAACTGAATTCTGCCAACAACCTGCATGAGCTTAGAAGTGAACTCTCCAGAGTCATGAGAAAGGAAATCGATAGTTTGTCTCCTCTAGTCATTCCATTAAAAAAAAAAAAAATTAATCACTCAGTCGTGTCTGACTCTTTATGACCTCAGTAGCCTGCCAGGCTCCTCTGTCCATGGAATTCTCCATGCAAGAATACTGGAGTGGGTAGTCGTTCCCTTCTCCAGGAGATCTTCCTGACCCAGGGATCAAACTTGCGTCTCTATGTCTCCTGCATTGCAGGCAGATTCTTTACCAGTAGCACCACCTGGGAAGCCCTCCATTTTTAAAGAAAACAAAACATCTTGGAAATTAATGTATTTCCAATAAAAGAATACATTGTTAAGATACATTTATATCATACTTTCACCAAAACTCATTTGTTTGGGAAACAGAATTATGACACATGATTAAAAGGAAGATAATCGGGAACCAGAATTCAACTCCATGACTAAACTAAAGAACTAGTTCATTCAACAGTTAACTTATAACACGTTACCTATACGTAAACTCTTATGCTAACAACTTAGGATGACAGAAAAATTTAAAAATATTGTATGCATGTTAAAATGTACGGTTAATTAAAGGAAAGGAAGCTATATCTTCCTTAATTAAATAACTGCAGGAAAATAATTATAAGCTAGAAGGGGAAAGGTACCTTACAATTAGAGATACAATGTAAAGAAGGAACTTGGAGAAAATATAGTTTTTGCTTTGGTTCAGTGATATGGTATAGAAGGGGACAGAGGTAAGTGAATTACTCAAAGAAATGTCATGTACATTGTGCCAAAGACTGGAGATACACCACTGGGCAAAAAGACAGCTTGGTATTCTTGGTACATTTTAATTCTGTGGCACTTAATCTCTTCAATCACATATTGGCAACAGTAAAAACTACTTGAGAAACTCAGACACTCTTTGGAAATAATTTAGAGAGTTTGAAGGCAAATCCAATGGCTATAAAATGCATTTTCTTCACACACACACACAAACACACACACACAGAGCCATCAGACGTTTTTAGCAGGAATGCAAATGGCAATCCATTCCTGTTGGGGAATCCCATAGACAGAGAAGCCTGGCAAGCAAAAGTCCATAGGGTCTCAAAGAGTTGGCAGAACTGAAACAACTTAGCATGCACTGATCTTTAACAACACTGCTATAGCAGCAGAAAGTAGAAGTAAATGGAGTGTGGAAAAACTAAAGGCAGTAAGACCAGTTAAGAGTATGTTGCAACGCAATAGTCAAACTCTTTGTTAATTAAGGCCTGAAGTAAAGAATGTAGAGGACAGCAGTTATAAGAAATATCGCCAAGGGTGTATGAACAATACTCAGTGACAAACGGTATAAATAGTACAAAAGAGAGAGAAAGTAGAAGATAGCTGCAAGATGCCATGCCTGAGTGAAAAGCATCTTTTCTGGGCATTATTTTCTGTCTCTAGGGCTTCCCTGGTGGCTCAGACAGTAAAGAATCTGTCTGCAATGCAGGAGACCTGGGTTCGATTCAGGGGTTGGGAAGATGCCCTGAAGGAGGGTATGGCAACCCACCCACTCCAGTATTCTTGCCTGGAGAATCTGTCTTTAAACAAAACAAGTAAAATAAATATCAATTATATAAATATCTAAGTTACTTGACTCTACTGTAATTTCTAATGCATTCCGACACTAGGGCCCTTGAATGCAAAAAATATGTACAAAAGTCTTAACTTCTACTATCAGGTTATATTCTAAAATAAGAGTATCTACTACCTATTTCTGATGACAATGACTTGTGGCTCATTATCCATCTGTGGAACATATTCTAGAATGTGTTCAAAAAACCTTTGGAATATCTAAGTCAGTGAGTGAGCAGTCTTTTAATAGGGGCAAATAAAACTCACTCATTGAGTAAGTCAGATCATGTTTTCCATCAAGCTAGTGAGCAACTGCAGACACAGCCTGCTTCCCATCAAAGTTTCACATATAACCTCTGCAATGCTGATGTTTCTTTGGTAAATGTTCAAAGCCATAACCCTGAAAACATATGACAAACTACCTTTTATTAAAGAAATATGCCTGCACTACTCACCCTGCCTTCACTTGCAAATTTAAGGACAATGCAGGAACTTTACCTCAAGTGCCAAAACTCTGCTGAATATCTGTCTATGAACTCTACTTGCTGGCGCTTTTATAGTTTAAGAAAAAGTACCTGCTCTGAATAACACAAATGGGAAATACTTTCCAAATAACACCTAGACTTAAAAGGTAAACCATTTTCCTCACACTTACTTTAATGGGAGTGACAAAGGTGTTATCTCTTTTTTAATATTCTCTGGAAAATATTTTAGAAATGAGATATAGTTTAAGATTTTCCACTTTTCAGTATCTTGAATCTGGCTTTAGGGTAGCAATTAAATAGATTCACAGGCACTAGATATGAGATGACTTCAAACAAATCTTTCAAACACTATTTTTTTTTTTCCTTGAAATGTACTGGTTATAGGAGTTTAATTGAATTCCATGCTTCTATGTTTCCAGAAAATGATTTTGATCATTTAACTGAAACTGGAGAGAATACTGGCGAGAGAGAACTCTGGCACAAGTAACTTTTAAAAGCCACTGAAAAGAGAGCAGCAAACTCCAAAAATTACTTCCTTTGATTCAAGCTTGAACAGATTCTAAAGAAAATGGTGAGTTTCCACTTTCAAGCCAAGTTAGCAAACTAACCTCACAAATAACATTAATTCATAAAAGACTGACTCATTAATTAGCTCTAAGTCATAGTACAAATTATCATCTTTGGTTTGGATAACATGAATTCTTGAAAGCATTTTATGGCTATTAAAATTATAAAAAGAACACAATTTTCTAGTGATATCTGAAAACTTCAGATAGTCTTAAATTACAATAGTTGTGGTACAAATTACTACCATAATGTTTTAGTACACATATTGCTTTAAAGATACTAAATTTATTGTGAAAAAAATTAGTGAGTAAATTGACACCAGACTCTTACTCTAAGTTTCTAGTTTTCATTAGTCTATTCCCTGAACCAATGATTTTATGGAAGATGCAAAATTTTCTTTAAAATATAAATCCAGTAAGATCAATGCCTTAAATGATGCTTAAGTTTGGATAATTAACTGCAAATAGCTTGGACTACAAGGAGATCCAACCAGTCCATCATAAAGGAGATCAGCCCTGGGTATTCTTTGAAAGGACTGATGCTGAAGCTGAAACTCCAATACTTTGGCCAACTCATGCAAAGACTTGACTCATTGGAAAAAACTCTGATGCTGGGAGGGATTGGGGGCAGGAGGAGAAGGGGACAAGAGGATGAGATAGCTGGATGGCATCACCGACTCGATGGACAGGAGTCTGGGTAAGCTCTGGGAGTTGGTGATGGACAGGGAGGCCTGGCGTGCTGCGATTCATGGGGTCGCAAAGAGTTGGACACAACTGAGCGACGGAACTGAACTGAGCTACCAGACAAGTGGATGCTTACAGTTTTGCAACAGAGACAGATGGACAAGTAAAAAACATGGGTCTCACATAGCAAGCCCATCTAAATAGATTTCCTGTTTACTTTTCATCAGCCTTTCTTACAGGAGCAAGATGCTTACTTTTGGCAGTTAAGGGAAAGAACTGATTTATAAGCCATAAGAACATCTTCTCACTTTCCGTAAACAAGTTATAGAATTGATTAAAATTGTCGCACATCAATTCTGCACATGAAACAGCTCTGTTGCTGGAGACAAAATTAATCCAAATATGTGGAAAGTCAAATAATTTATAACAAAGCTAACTTAGATGGATAGATCATATAACAACTTGGAACTGAACCCAACAGAAGCATTTTTACTCAAAGGTGGCAAGTGCTGAATGTTATATTCCAAAACAAGCAAGGGAAATACTGAATTTTAATCTAGAGCCAAAATGATTTTAAAAAGTACTTCACATAAATGTTAAACATATCTCACGTGAAGAAATTACAAAGATCTGTAAGACTATCACAGACTCTCTTTTAAATAAATGAGAAAGACTATGTAAATAGCATGAAAGACAATAAGAAATTTGCATTTAATTCTATTGATGTTCCACTAACTACTCAAAGAACATGCATCCACCTATAACATTTCATCCTCATGAAGACATATACAAAGGCATTAAGGAAAGGTGGCCTCTTTATACCTGTACACTGTTGAGACTAATGGTATTTAACGTTATGAGATTTATTATCTGTAAAACAAGGATAAACAACGACAGGAACAGAAAAGTAAAACTTTTCATGAGCTAATGGATATAATCTATTGGTAAAACAATGGCAATTGTGTCCTTATACAATGCAAATGTAAATAAAGTAAAAGGACAGAGTTGAGATTAAAATGATGAAAACGGAAATTTGTCTTCTGATTCATCAGCTTCTCTCTCCTTCAGCTGTTTCAGTAAGTCCAAGAAGAACATATCAGTATATGGGCAGAGGGGAAACGTGGAGATCAGAAGGAACATCCTACAGTTACTACCATCCTGATTACAGAGAACTACCCTGCTCATGGTTTACAGAGTCCTCAGGAATGGCTGGGAGCGTAAGGCCTTGGGTAACATCAATTTAGATGATGTAAAGCAATTCCAGTTGCAGCAGAGCTATGTCCTCTGGTACTTCTAGATATTCCCTTAATTGTTTATCCCCTCTTCCTGGTGTAAACGTCTTCCTTTCTTCCATTCCAAGTGCCCTAAATGAGTACTGAATAATTTTAGGAACTTTATTTTTCAGTTAGTGTTAATGTTGATTTAGTATTTCATTCCTATTGCCCGCCCCCAGATTTTTTAATACTTGTATGATCTTCAAGACTTCTGTGATAGCCAGCCTCTACGATGACCTCCAATCCCCCTGGATTCCTAGGATTCACATTCTTGTGTTGTCGTCTCCCAAATGAATAGAGTTAATGGCCGACCTTTCTATCCAATAAGATATAGTGATGTGTGGCTCCTGAGGTGAGGTCATAAAAGGCATTGCAGGTTCCACTTTGTTTCCTCTCATCTCTTAGACTGCTCACTCACTCACTCTAGGAGAAGTCAACCACCATACTGTGAGAATTCAGCCAAGAGGTCTGCAGAAAGGCCCTCAAGACAGGGAGGAAATTAAACCTCCTGTCAACAACCGGTACCAAATGAGTGAGCTAACTTAGAAACAGATCTTGAATCCCTAATGGAGGTTTCAGATGACTACAGCCCCAGCTGATACACTGACTGCAATGACATGAGATCCTGAGCTAAAAAACCACTCAGCTAAACATTCCTGAATTCCTGACCCAGGGAAATTATATAAATTGATAAATGCTTATTATTGTTTTAAGCTGCTAAGTGCTGAAGTAGTTACTCAACAATAACTAATTCACACTAATTTTTCTTATAGAAACTAGCAAAAAAACAAACAAACAAACAAAAGTATGCCACTGGATGAAGCATCTTCATTAACAACAAATATTGTTGCTATATGAGAGACTCACAATCCAAGCCAAGAAAATATCTCAACAGTCTCTTAAAAACTTTTGAGGTATAATTTACATAGGTGAAATGCATGTTCTTAAGGCATACATGTCAGTGAATTTTGACAAGTTTTGCAAGAATATGTACTGTATAAGTAATACCTAATCAAGATGTAAAAATTTCGATTCCCCAGCAAGTTCCCTCGAGGCCATTTGGAATCAGTTCCTGTATTCCCACTTCCCAACCAGCATCAAGCACTGTTTTCATATCTACCATCGTAGATGAGTTTTGTTTTAAAACTTCATATAAATAGAAGAATATGACATTAGTATCTGCTTTCTTTTGCTCACCATAATATTTCTAAGGTTCATCATGTTGTGTACATCAGTAGTTGATTCCATTTTATTGTTGATTAACATACTGCGATCTGCTTACCTATCTCCCATTGATGAATATTTGAATTCTTCCCAGTTTGGGGCTTCTAGGTTTCTGGAAGCATTCTTGTGCAAATATTTTGTTGGACATGCATTTTCTTGATCTAATAACAAGGCAGGGCGGGACTACAAGGAGGCAAATGCGATACCTGTTGGGCACAAATTTAAGGGGCTCCTCTACCTAGGAGTCTCAGTCTCTGTGGGGTCTCTGGGTCCTGGTGCACACAAGGTTTGTTTGAGCCCTCTGAGCGTCTCTGGACGCTGTTCCAGCGTCAAACCCTGGAACAGGGTTTGATTCTAAACGCAAATTCGCCCTTCCTGCCATCTTGCTGGGGATTCTCCTTTGCCCTTGGGCCTGGGGCATCTCCTCACAGCTGCTCCAGTGCCTACTTTCTTACTGGGGTTTCTTTGACTTTGGATGTGGGGTATCTCCTTACACCTGCTCCAGCTAAGAGCAGCTGCCACTCCTGACCTTGGATGTGGGATATTTCCTCACTGCCACTTGTTCCAGTGCCACGCAGACACAGTGGCCACAGGACTGGAAAAGATCAGTTTTTTTTCCAATCCCAAAGAAAGGCAATGCCAAAGAATGCTCAAACCACTGTACAACTGCACTCATCTCACACGCTAGCAAAGTAATGCTTAAAAGTCTCCAACCCAGGCTTCAACAATACATGAACCGTGAACCAGATGTTCAAGCTGGATTTAGAAAAGGAAGAGGAACCAGAGATCAAATTGCCAACATCCACAGGATCACAGAAATAACAAGACTTCCAGAAAAACATCTATTTCTGCTTTATTGACTACGCCAAAGCCTTTGAGTGTATAGATCACCATAAACTGTGGAAACTTCTTCAAGAGATGGGAATACCAGACCACCTAACCTGCCTCTTGAGAAATGTGTATGCAGGTCAAGAAGCAACAGTTAGAACTGGACATGGAACAACCGACTGGTTCCAAATAGGAAAAAGAGTTTGTCAAGGCTGTGTATTGTCACCCTGCTTATTTAACTTCTATGCAGAGTACATCATGAGAAACACTGGGCTGGAAGAAGCACAAGCTGGAATCAAGATTGCCGGAAATATCAATAACCTCAGATATGCAGATGACACCACCCTTATGGCAGAAAGGGAAGAACTAGAGAGCCTCCTGATGAAAGTGAAAGAGAAGAGTGAAAAAGTTGGCTTAAAACTCAACATTCAGAAAACTAAGATCACAGCATTCGGCCCCATCACTTCATGGTAAATACAAGGGGAAACTGGAAACAGTGACAGACTATTTTTGGGGCTCCAAAATCACTGCAGATGGTGACTGCAGCCATGAAATTAAAAGATGCTTGCTCCTTGGAAGAAAAGTTATGACCAACCTAGACAGCATATTAAAAAAGCAGAGACATTACTTTGCCAACAAAGGTCCATCTAGTCAAAGCTATGGTTTTTCTAGTGGTCATGTATGGATGTGAGAGTTGGACTATAAAGAAAACTGAGTGCCGAAAAATTGATGCTTTTGAACTGTGTTGTTGGAGAAGACTCTTGAGAGTCCCTTGGACTGCAAGGAGATCCACCCAGTCCATCCTAAAGGAAGTCAGTCCTGAATATTCATTGGAAGGCCTGATGTTGAAGCTGAAACTCCAATACCTTGCCCACCTGATGCAAAGAACTGACTCATTTGAAAAGACCCTGATGCTGGGAAAGATTGAAGGGGGGAGGAGAAGGGGACGACAGAGGATGAGATGGTTGGATGGCATCACTGACTCAACAGACATAAGTTTGAGTAAACTCTGGGAGCTGGCAATGGACAGGGAGGCCTGGCGTACTGCTGTCCATGGGGTCGCAAAGAGTCGGACATGACTGAGCAACTGAACTGAACTTTCATGAAGATTTTTCTTTTCTTTTTTATTTTAGAATAGATGGCCTATAAATTAAAGTATAAATTTAAATTGGTGAGCAAAGAGCAATATGGTTTTTAACAAATACAATCAAAGATTTGTGACATGCAAAAATTATATTTATAAAAACATATTTACTAAGTCATGGTTAATATACAGAAAAGCCACTTTTATTACTATGGTCACATTAGACTTCTAAAAAAGCAAGTGAGGCAATAGTGGATTTGATATCTGCATCTTGCATTCCAGATACCACTTAAACCTAATCATTTAAAGTAGCAATGAAAGTACTTTTATTCAACTTACTTCTTTTGCTGCTATTAAATTACTACCATTTATTAAGATACACATTTTTCCTCCCTCGAAAAAGATGTATCATTATCTATAAGATAGCAATGATTAAAAAATATTGACAAAGAATAGGAATATTTCTTCAATGTAGGATAGATAATTACAATCATATAAAAGCTCAAGATAAGCAATCTTCATTCCTTTAGTACAATTTTATTCATTAAAAATATTTTTCATGATTTTAAGATAATTTCAGAAAATCAGTGAAGAAGCTCATTTAATAGTACATTTACAGTAAAGTTTAGATCACACATTTTTCTTGCCAAAAATGCCTGAGATAGAAAGCAAATTTCATATGTCATTGAAATAACCGAATTTAAACTGCATGATTAGATTCCATTCAAGCCATGATTAGTATTTCTCTCTATTCTTCAATGTGGCCTTAGTTAATACAGTACACCATGTTCCTAGGAATACCCCTACTGTGTGAGAAGTTACCAGGTACTTGTCTCTGGAAAATACTCTTAACTTCAGCTATGTTAAAGAAAAGCTTAGTACTAAAAAGATTTCAAGTTTTCACATAATCCTCTTTGGTAACTTTTTGTCAAGTACTTCGCAGAATGCCTACAAAAGCTGAACACTGGATAATGTCAATGATGAATTTCTATGAGGCCTTTGCATTAATTTTCCTAAAATGAAAATTTACAACCGGATTTTATCATTAAACAAATAACAGGAGGAACTGAGACCCTGCGGTTTCTAGGAAAAATGCCTTTTTGTTTGCCAATTTCTGCTTCTCATTTAGCTGTCCTGATAGCACACACAGTACCTCACGGGTCTCCCTTCACGGAGCAAGTCTTCTAGACTCCGTTCACAGTGTTCAGCTACCACCACCAACCTCTCTGAGTGAAGAAAAAAGAAAAAAGAAAATGCACTTTAGATTTGATTAATATAACATTTTGGTAACAAAACAACATACTTCACTAAAGATATTAACATATAGTACAAATGATATTTGAAAAGAGCTTTTCAAAGTCTATATTAACTATTAACTACACAAAAATCAGATCTCTAGAATAACAAGATAAATGTGTTAGAAGACAATACATCAAATAACAATCTTCATTTTGTGATTTCTCCCCTGTGCATTAGGAAAAACAGCTGGAAAGGTTTACCTTTGGCAAAAAGAACTGATCCTTCTTCTGACACAGGCTAGCAGAAGGAAAAGCTTGGATGAAGATATAAAGAAATTTTAGGGGAAACTGGGATCTAGGGACAAACTGTCTTGACAGTCTGGCTCAAACATAAGGTCTCTGAAACTGAATTCAGAAACTGGAGAAAAGTAGAAATGTTCTGAATCACGATTATGGAGTAAGAACTGAAAATCAACTTGCGATTGTTTGTAACATCATGGGGCCTGCTGAGATTAGTAATAATAAAATTTTCATGAGCACAATATATAGTATGATGGAATTTTTATTTTCCACCAGATCAACTGTCTTAGGATAAGTCAGCACAGTTTTGAAGGTTATTCCATACATTTTTAATGTAATCATTAGTTAATTATCGACTGACACATTGTCTGACACAGTAGCAGATCAACAAACTCTTTCTTTCTAGATGAAACAACGTGAGAGGAACCAGAGAAAGGCACAACTGGGCTCACAAGTGGCTGGGGATTTGATAAGGTTATTTCAGGAGAGATTAGTTTTTAAAGGAAATTGGGGTACTATGTATATCTTTGCAAAATGAGTTCTAAGACAAGGAAGAAAGTAAACACAAAATGATGGTAGTGATGGTGGTTTAGTGGCTAAGTCACGTCCAGCTCTTTGTGATTCTACAGATTGCAGCCCACCAGGCTCCTCTGTCCATGGGATTTACCAGGCAAGAATATTGGGGTGGGTTGCCATTTCCTTCTCAGATGGCAAACCAAGACAAGAAAAAGAAGTAAAGTAAAAAACGGACCGGAAATGGTGATGACTACATAGAGGTTTGGTGAAAATGAAAAATGGCAAAGGTAGAAAAATGAGAGCAGAAGGCAGGAAAAATTTCAGAGGAGGTGATCCAGTAAAAGGAAAAACTCCCAGTAAGCACTGGTTCAAGGGAAGGTCAGGTCTGGCCTGCTGAGAGCAGAGACGACGAACAATGGTGTGCAGGCAACCATGTGAAGTGTGAGGGCAGGATGTTGTGAGTCACTTCTTGGAAGCTCAAACTGAGGTGGTGGCATTATATAGAATGACCTGAAACACAAAATTTAAACTACCACAAATGAATACCATCACTTTCAGGGGAAAAAAAAAGAAAGCTCCAGGTGATCTGAACAGGAACCTAAAGAAAATTAAATTTGAAAGACCGTGAAATGAAGAGAAAAAAAAAAAAAAAAAGAATAGGAAAGAAAGCTGTGAGATAAAAGGTCTAGTTCTTCAATTCAATACAGAAAAGAGCATGCAAAGTTGAATTCCAAGTGATTTAGCACAATGAAGATCTAGAAGGAAAAAGCAAACAACACTGTCAGAAAACCAAAATGGGAAGCAGCATTTCTGTCAGTTTTCCTTACACCTCACTGGCTACCTCTCCTTAGTCTCCTTGGTAGACTGGTAACTCTTCTACCCAAACTTAAATCCTTCTAGCTCCTCCACCTTTGATTCTGGGCCTTCAACTGTGTTTTCTCCTTATTTACTCCCAAGGCTGAAAAACTCCTAAATTTTATGTCAAGCCCAGAGTTCTCTTTTAAACTCCATAGCCAATTTCTCACTTTAATATAAAAGTCACCTCAAACTCAACAGAACTCAAACTGAATTTATAGTTTGCTCCTCAAGCCTTTCCCTTTAGAACCAGTAAATGGTACCACTATCCTGCTAGCTGCTCAGGCTACAAACTTAGCAGTAATCTCCATTCCTCAAATCCAAAGAAAAGGCACTGCTATTTCTATCTCTCAAATGTCTACAGAATTTGCAGTTTGCTTCATCTACCACAATCTGGGTCCAAGCCAACATCATTTCATACTAGATTACTAAAACAATCTCTTAACCAATCATCTCCGATTAATTGTCACTGCCCTCCAACATATTGTCATACTAAAATCTAAGTGCTAAAATAATAATTAATAAAAGTGAATATGTAACTCCCTGTCTAGCATTGTTTTTTGTTATCCTTCACCTTTCCTACCTTAAAGTACTATTACATGGATTCCCATTGCCTAAGATGATCGTCCCTGTTTTTCTCCCAGTGAACACCTATCATGAAACACAGTAATTAAGAGTACAGACTATTTGGTTTGGGCTCAAATTTTAGGTTTAATACTCATTAGTTTGCTAACCTCTCTATGCCAAAGTTTCCTCTTCTGCAAAATGAGGGAAAAATAAGGACCTACTGCATAGAGCTGTTGTGAGGCTGAAATGAGTTAATATAAAATAAGGACCTGGCATATAAGAATCACTAAGTGTTAGCTATTATTATTACTATACAGTTAAATGTGATTTCCTCCAGAAACACTTTCCTGGTCTCCCCAAATCAATTTGCTCCTTCTATAATATAATCTATATCACAATGTACTTTTCTTTTGTAGCACTCATTTGAAATCCTAAGGATTTGTATACATTTTTATCTAATATCTTTGTTCTTTACCAGATAATGCATTTCCTGACGGTAGGAAAGATTTTGACCTTGTTCAAAATGCATCACCAGTGTCTAACATGATATCTCAAACATACACATCTAATTTAAAAATACTTGTTAAATTAGTTAACTTGAGCAAAGACTCAATGTGGCCATTAGAAATGAATAAATCTCATATAATGACTGTCATTTTCTAAACAGAAATCTGTCCTTTGTAGAAAAGTATATGCCTGCTCTGTAAACTAGGCATAATAATACCACAATAGCACTGATTTTAATATAAAATATCATCAGAATATGCTACAATGTGCATACTCCATTAATTAATAATTTTAAATTAGATATTCACAAGTCTCCATATCTAAAGTGTTTGGCATTAGTATGAAATTTGTCAGATTCACAATGATTTAGAAAAAAAATGATCAAGTTTCTTCAGGAAACTCCTTCAAAACTTCATAAACTAGAGTTTGCCAAAGCTACAGGATCCTAAGGAAATTTAAAGTAAATATTACTTTAATATAGCAGACCCATAATCCTGGCAGAATATCAAAGATTCTCCCAGAGGTAATGGAATATATACCAAGACAATGTTTCCAATATGAACCAGGTTTTTCTCCAAAAAATCATTACAGAGAATTCATCCTGAAACTGTAAACAACTGTTTGAAAATAACTTCTGCTTGTTATAAAACAATATAGTTTCACAGAATAAAATATGACAAACATATTTGAGAATCATAACATGCCAAATATGTCAGCAATATAGTGGCATTATTTATAAAAAACAAATGTGACACCAAGATGAACTTTAAAGAGTAGAACATATAAGCACCATGAAATAATCTTTCCTATACAAAATATTTGGTGAGTGCCAAGTGTCTCTGTAGTGTACATACAGCTTGAATTGTAAGTTTTAAGTCAATGCTAAGAAGTGGAAGAGAGCACAATATTAAGCAAGACAGATAATAAAGTAGTTGAATAAAAAGATGGACTAAATGAAAGATTTTAAAAAACTTTTAGAGAAAGAGGTAAATTGTGAATGTGTTAAGATAATATGAAAGCTTATTAGAATACAGTTACTGCATCATTCTTTATTCACAGTAAAAACTGAGACTAGCTCATCACCTTTTAAATAAAATATCTAAATAAATATTTATACAGGCAAACTGATAAAGGGTAATTCTGTGCCTAAGAAACAGTATTGTTACTAGGTCACTGTGATGGTCAGGTTTATGAGTCAACAGGCTAGGCTATACAGTCTTCAGTTATTCAAACGCTAGCCTAGGTGTTACTGTGAAGGCATTAAATAATTGGTTAAAATCTACAATTAGTTTAATGTGAGTAAGGTTGATTACCCTAGATAATCTTGGTGGTCCTGACTCAATCAGTTACTAAGGCCTTAAGAGCAGAATTCAGTCTTCTCTGGAGAAGAAACTCTACTCTTGGGACTATGACTTCAGCTATTATATAAAAATTCACCTTGTCCTTGACGATCTGCCCTATGGATTTCAGGCTAGCTTACCCAGCCCCCACAATCACATAAACCAACTCCAACCAATTAATCTATAGCTATCAGGCTCTCTAGCCATCTGTCTCCTACTAGTTCTGTTTCTTTGATGGAACTCTAACTGATACAGACACTCAGGTTGAAATATATATATGCAGCTAGAGATACAGGATTATCTTATAGGCCCTTAACAATTCAATTATTCTCCACCTAAATTTCAAATCTATTAATTAAAATAATTTTGTTCTTGATTTTCTAGCAATAAAAAAAAAGATTTTTGGGTAATCAATACCAAATCAATTGGAATATATTACCATTTATGATCCTTTCTATGCTTCTAAAATTGCTGAGATTTCAAGTTCAAAAGAAAAAGATTAAAGTTTGTTAACTTAAGTATTTTCATGCTTTACTGACCTTTTTTCTTTTAAAGATATTTTACTTAATTTCTCTTTTGATAAATTAAGTTCAAAAATTCGAATGTAAACTATTCTTGAGATTAAATACATCAACCTGCTGAGTTAGCAAGAAACTAATATCATCTTGAATCAGTTCTGAATGATCTGTTGGAAACAGTGAAAGCTTGACTTCTGAACTAACCTAACATGTGAAAACATAATGTTACTAAAATGAACCACATGTTACACATTACTCCAAGTAAAATGGGGAGAGTGTGGGACTAACTAACAATGACAAGATGAGAAATATCTGCGTAGCAAGAACAGAATAAAGGAACCAAAATTAAAATTCTTTGAGGAGACAAGAACAGTCCAAACCAAAATGATTACATCATTGAGAAATATGCATTGTTCACTTAGGAGATTGTTGACTTTTCAAACTAAATGTAACTGAAATGACTGGGATGTTTGGAACAAACAGACCTTCACAACAACACTTACTCTAATTTCATTAGTTATTCCTTACGCTTACGACTTTTCAGGACAATGAACATTGCCAACAGTAAAAAAAAAAAAAAAAAGTAATCAAATTCCCTAACCTTTGGATAATAACAGATATTTTCATTCCAGGCAGTCAAACTTAAAATATATGAATTTTATACATATCCATAATCTGCGTGTCCCTGGAAGAGAGGGCTGTGGAGACCTATGAGCAGGACAATCAGGGGAAACAGAGTAACCAGGAATACGGTTATTGGGCCTAAGGAGACTACCCACATTGTTGAGCCAGGTTCAACATTAACAGAGTTTAACAGTGTCCAAGAGGATTACTTCCTACCTGACATTTACAACTAAAAAGAAGTTTCCTGTGCAGTTAGCAGTAGGGTTCCCCAGAGAGATTATGTCATAAGGTTTTTCCTAGTTCAGTATTTACAGAGGCTCACTTAGGTAGAGGGATGAAAAAAAGGAGCTCAAGACTCTTGACTCTAGGA
The DNA here is from genome assembly GCF_042477335.2 of Ovis canadensis. Classification (NCBI taxonomy): domain Eukaryota; kingdom Metazoa; phylum Chordata; class Mammalia; order Artiodactyla; family Bovidae; genus Ovis; species Ovis canadensis. Next base: position 34,951,159 of record NC_091250.1, on the reverse strand, counting down.
CTACTGAGTCAATTATCCCAAAATGCCTAGGGAAAACTGGACAGAGGCAAGACCCCAGTCATCTGAAGGGATGCTCCAAATAGGCTTCCAGTCAGTGGGAAAGAATAAAGGGCACTTCAGGATACAAGCATAAAGAAGTCCTGGGTTTCCCTGGTGGCTCAGTGGTAAAGAATTGGCCTGCACAGGTTCCATCCCTGATCCAGGAAGGTCCCACATGCCAAGGAGAAACTAAGCCCATGCGCCACAACAGTTGAGCCGGTGCTTTAAAGCCTGGGAGCTGAAACTACTGAATCTGTGCGCCCTAGAGCCCAGGCTCTGCAACAAGAGAAGCCACCACAATGAGAAGAGCAGAGCACCACAGCTAGAGAGTAGCCCCCGACTGCCGCAACTAAAGAAATGCCCGAGGAGCAATGAAGATCCAGCACAGCCAAAAATAAATAAACAAATAAATCTTAAAAAAAAGAGAAAAAGTCCCAAGAACTGAGTAAAGTGGCAAGAATTTGGGAAGATAAGCATAGTGCAATTTTTCAGATCTACAACAGCAAATTTTGGTTACTCATTACAGATGATAATGATCTACCATATAGTTATATTGGAGTGATTCTGGAACCAGGCCAATTCCACAAGCCAAAATTCTTTAGAATTTGTAATTGGGTAGGGGTGGGGTGGTATTTGAGGCATTCAGGGGTTGACAATATCTTATCACCTATTTGGTTATATAAAAGCCCCAAATGATATCTACAATTTAGTTATTGTCTTGAAGCTCTTTAGCAAACAAAAACTTTAGCAAAAAGGTTTTTTAAATTTGCTTGTTTGTAAACAACAAACTTGCCAAAAGTTCCTTAATTGCTACTTAATTGCTCTGTGCCTCAATTTCCTCATCTGTAAAATGTGAATACAATAAGAGTTCCTACTTCATGGTAATGTTGTAAGGATTAAGTTAATTAAAATATGTAAAGCATTTAGAATACTGCCTAATAAGTAATAAACAATAAATGTTAGCCATTATTAACATTTATTACAAAAACATTTTCCATTCAAATTCTATAAAACTTTCTGAGAAACTATTTTCAAGAGGCATAACCTAGACTACTTGAAAGTATCATTTAGCCTGTTTTTCAGCAAAACTAAGGAAATAAGAGTTTGCATTTTTTTTCAGCACCTGTAATATTAGGTTGAAACATCTGAAAATGAGATTTTTAAGGGATTAAAAACAGTACAATATCCCTAAGTATATGGGGTTAACTTTCACAATTCATTTTGTTAGAAAAATTAAATATATTTCACTGAAATGCATTTAAAATAATTTTAAGCATGAAATTAAGCTTTCAAAAATAATTTTAAAATAATTAAAATCTTGCCACCATAAGCACCTTCAGGGGTGCTATGGATTGAACATTTGTGCCCCACCTCCCCAATCCATATGTTGACACCTAATCCTCAGTGTGATGGTGTCCAGCAGTGGGGCTTTGGCGGGGGTGATTAGATCATGAGAGTGTCCATGCTAAGTCGCTTCAGTCATGTTCAATTCTTTGCAACCCCACGGACTGTAGCCCACCAGGCTTCTCTGTCCATGGGGATTCTCCAGGCAAGTACTTAAGTGGGTTGGCATGGCCTTCTCCAAGGGATCTTCCCAATCCAGGGATTGAACTCGAGTCTCTTACATCTTCTGCATTGACAGGCACTAGCCCCACATGGGAAGCCATAAGGGTAGTGCCCTCACAAACAGGATCAGTGCTCTTCTTTTGTAAAAGAAGGCCGGGAAAACTCCCTTTCCCCTCCCACCAAGTGAGGTTACAAGGAGAAGATGACTGTTAATGTAGAAGTGGGCCTCACCAGACATAGCATCTGCTATTGCCTTAATCTTGGATATCCCAGCCACCAGAACTGTAAGAAATAGACTCTTGTTGTTTATAAGCCACTCGGTTTATATTTTAGCAAGGAGAATGGGCTAAGATACAAGTTATAGAAGAACCTGACTTTATGACTGCATGTGTACATGCTAAATCGCTTCAGTCATATACAACTCTTTGTGACTCTAGGGACCATAGCCAGGCTCCTCTGTCCATGGGATTCTCTAGGCAAGAATGACAGTGTAGGTTACCAAGCCCTCCACCAGAGAATTGAACCTACATCTCTTACACCTTCTGCACTGGCAGCCAAGTTCTTTACCACCAGTGCTACCAGGGAAGCCTCAACTATACTACTAAAAAGGCAGTAAATTCTTCCTGGTGAAATACTGACTTCTTAACCAATAGAATTCAACTCTACTAAATGAAATCCTATATAAAAAGACTAATGCAGCTACAAAGAGGTAAAAACATTAGTGACCCTCTTTTCAGGGGAAAAAACTTAGCCCAAATTATTACTTTCAATCATAAAATACATTCTAATAGACAATTCTAAAGTTTCTATTGGGCTTCTCAGGTGGCTCAGTGGTAATGAATCCACCTGCCAATGCAGGAGATGTGAGAGATGCATGTTTGATCCCTGGGTCAGGAAGATCCCCTGAAGAAGGAAACGGCAAACCACTTCAGTCTTCTTGCCTGGAAAATTTCATGGACAGAGGAACCTGGTGGGCTACCGCCCGCAGGGTCACAGTGAGTCGGACATGACGAGAGACAGAACACAAAGTTTCTAACATTAGAATTTTCATTTCCTTTTTGGAGAGATGAAGAAATATGCTTGAGGATAGGGGCTTCCCTGAAAAAGAATATTAAAAACCCTGATTCTCAGATCTGAGAAATGTGAATCATTCAAATGCAGTCAGGAAAAATCTAATGACTCAGTTTGGCTGGAGCGAAAAGTGATGGCAAGCAAACATACGCACTCTGATTACTTAATATGTTTACTATTTATTATAATGGCTTCTCTGGTGGCTCAGATGGTAAAGAGTCTGCCTGTAATGCAGGAGACCCAGGTTCAATCCCTGGGTTAGGAAGATCCCCTGGAAAAGGGAATGGCAACCCACTCCAGTATTCTTGCCTGGAGAATCCCATGGACAGAGGAGTCTGGTGGGCTATAGTCCATCGGGCTGCAAAGAGTCAGACAGGACTAAGTGATTAACACTTAATGTGTATCAGTTCAGTTCAGTTCAGTCGCTCAGTCGTGTCCAACTCTTTGTGACCCCATGAACCGCAGCACGCCAGGCCTCCCTGTCCATCACTAACTCCTGGAGTCCACCCAAACTGATGTCCATTGAGTCGGCAATGCCATACAACCATCTCATCCTCTGTCGTCCCCTTCTCCTCCTGCCCTCAATCTTTCCCAGCATCAGGGTCTTTTCAAACGAGTCACCTCTTCATATCAGGTGGCCAAAGTATTGGAGTTTCAGCTTCAACATCAGTCCTTCCAATGAACACCCAGGACTGATCTTCTTTAGGATGCACTGGTTGGATCTTCTTGGAGACCAAGGTACTCTCAAGAGTCTTCTCCAACACCACAGTTCAAAAGCATCAATTCTTTGGTGCTCAGCTTTCTTTATAGTCCAACTCTTGCATCCAAAACAATACACTGTGTATATTATAACCTAATCAGGGTAACAGGGTAGAGAACACAAAATATGAGAAAACAACACTCACCGTGCTTTCCCCTAGAAATATCCACATACTGGCACAGTCTGGGGTGAGTGATGGTCTTGAGGATTTGAAAGCGCCCTAAAATCTTGATGGAATTTGGTGTGAGAGGAAGCCCATTGCTTCCACAGACATCATGGGGCAGAGCAGAGGCAAAGAAGGTAAAGGCACCCATTTCGGCATCCTTCAAGGGAAACATTCTTGGTGTCTTCAATCTTCCCAGGTTATCTAGAAAAGGAGAGAATTTTTTGATAGATCAGCTAAACATTAAGCCAGTGTTTTCTCACCTTAAATATGATTGAAAGTGAAAGTGAAGTCGCTCAGTCGTGCTCGACTCTTTGCGACACCATGGACTGTAGCCTACCAGGCTCCTCTGTCCATGGGATTTTCCAGGCAATAGTACTGGAGTGGGATGCCACTGCCTTCTCCAGGGGATCTTCCCAACCCAGGGATTGAACCCAGGTCTCCCGCATTGTAGACAGACGCTTTACTGTCTGAGCCATAACCATATATAATTTGGAGGGAAATGTCAATCTGTACATTTTACAGAAAAATTATCAATGTGAGAAAATTTCAAGATAATATCAAAGAGGAAAGACCACCCAATCATGAATTTATATTGTAGCTCTAAATCAAAATCAAAGATTTGCAATGGCATATAAAGGAAAAGACAGAACACTTCCTCTGCAAGGATGCCTGACAATTTTAAGAGTTTAGAAGAGGTTTGTTATTGTACATTCACATTAATAAGGCTCTTCATTTTACCCGAAGTTTGAATACACCACAGACTACAAGTACTTTTCTTTTTCACAGTGCAAGGAGTCAGGAAAGAGGAAATAAGGACACCAACCAGAATAATCAAGGACTCTACTAACAGTACTAAGTATCAAACTAACATCACCCAGCAATCCCACTAATAGGCATATGCCCTGAGGAAACCAAAACTGAAAAAGACACGTGTACCCCAAGGTTCAATGCAGCACTATTTATAATAGTTAAGGCATGGAAGCAACCTAGATGTCCACTGACAAATGAATGGATAAAGAGCTGTGGTGCATATATACAATGGAATATTATTCAGCCATAAAAAGGAACACATTTGAGTCAGGTCTAATGAAGTGGATGAACCGAGAGCCTATTATACAGACTGAAGTAAGTCAGAAAGAGATAAGCAAATATCATTATTAATGCACATGTGTATATATATATATATATATATATATGGAATCTAAAAAGATGGTACTGATGAACAGATTTTCAGGGCAGCAATGGAGATGCAGACAGAGAGAACAGACTTATACTGGTGGGGTGGGGAGGAAGGAAAGGGTGTGGGATGAATGGAGAGAGAACATGGAAACATATACGTTACCATATGCAAAATAGATAGTCAATGGGAGTTTGCTGTATGACTTAGGGAACTCAAACGGGCTTTTCAACAATCTAAAGGGGTGGGATGGGGTGGGAAGGAGGTTTAAGAGGAATGGGACATGTGTCTACCTATGACTGATTCATGTTGATAGCAGAAACCAACACAATATTGCAAAGCAATTATCCTTCAATTAAAAATAAATAAATTTTTTAAAATAAAAAAAGAATTCAAACTAGATAACAAACAGCCTTATAATGTTACTTAAATAACTAATCGATTTTTGTTTTAAAGCCAGGTGCTTTGCAAGTGATGTTTTACTCCCCTCACTGATCTTGACAGATGTTATTGCCTCCAGGTTAGAAACAGATATTCTACCTGAAGATCCTGAGGGGTCCTAGCACTATAGTTTCCAAAGCAAATGGAGTCCAGCATTGTATCATAAAGTGGCCTGAAGATTAAGAAGCTTAGTTTAAAATCTGTTATCACATTATGGCAACCACAATGAAAAAGGTCTCCCAACAAAAAATATATCTCTCATCTAGGTATCTCACTAAAAATACATTGATTGGTCAGGGACTGCATTCTTCCCTTCCAGTTTCACAATAAAACCTAGAATTCTAAATCAAGACAATAGGCTGCTTTTCATAAATCTGTCCAGAAACTTCATTTAAACATTAAAAAGAACTGTTTTAAAAGGTGTAAACTCATAATAAGGAAGAGGGTGGAAAAAGGCCATGAGCTGATTTCAAGAAATTCCTATAAAGCATTCTGAATAGGCTAAGAGCATTGTCATAAGAAACAGACAGAAGGAGGTTACAATCTATGCTACAGTTAAGAGGTGTGCTCATCCTCTTCAGAACAGAAGCTTCAGATTCAGAGAAGGGGGGAACAGTGGTGAACAACAGCAGTCAGAAGAATATCTGAAATGAGAAATATGGCATTTGAAAGGCTGAAGAATAGAAGACTCAACTTTGCCACCAGACCCCCATTCAGTTCAGTTCGGTTCAGTCGCTCAGTCGTGTCCGACTCTTTGCGACCCCATGAATCGCAGCACGCCAGGCCTCCCTGTTCATCACCATCTCCCGGAGTTCACTCAGACTCATGTCCGTTGAGTCAGTGATGCCATCCAGCCATCTTATCCTTGGTCGTCCCCTTCTCCTCCTGCCCCCAATCCCTCCCAGCATCAGAGTTTTTTCCAATGAGTCAACTCTTCTCATGAGGTGGCCAAAGTATTGGAGTTTCAGCTTTAGCATCATTCCTTCCAAAGAAACCCCAGGGTTGATCTCCTTCAGAATGGACTGGTTGGATCTCCTTGCAGTCCAAGGGACTCTCAAGAGTCTTCTCCAACACCACTGGCAAGTTATTTATCCTCCTATCCAAGGATAAGGTTACTACTGCACCACTGTATGAAAAGCAGTCATGAGATTAGGGAAGAATCCATAAGAAACTTCAAAAATACTAAGTAATATCCTAGTTCTTAATTGATGGGTTAAGGGTGTTCATATTATTCTCCATAATTTCACATTCCATATCTCCACCTATCTATATATATGTGCTATATATATTTCATAAAATTGAAAGCTTTTTTCATTTTAAATTGAAAAACATTTTTAAACACAATGAAATGATTTTCAACAAAAGCCAAGGAATTGAATAGGAAAAGGGCAGTCTTTTTAATAAATGGTGCTATAAAAAGACGTTCATATGGGAAGAAGATTAACCTCAATTTCTACTGCTACATCCACAGAAGTCTGATATGGATTATAGACCTAAATGTAAAAGCTAAAACTGTAAGTCTTCTGCACAAGAAGAAAAAAAAAAAAGAGAGAATATTTTTGCAACCTTGGAATAGGCGAAGATTTCTCAAGCAGGATAAGAAAAGCCATAAAAAATGAACTTTAGGGGCCTCCTTGGTGGTCCAGGGGTTAAGAATCCACCTGCCAGCACAGGGGACATGGGTTCGATTCCTAGTCTGGAAGATCCCACATGACACAGAGCAACCAAGCACCTGCACCGCCAACCACCAAGCCCCAGCTCTAGAGCGCACAAGCCACAGCTACTGGCCCATGCGTCCTAGAGCCTGTGGTCTGCAACAAGAGAAGCCTCTGCAGTAAGAAGCCTGAGCACCACAACAGAGTTGCCTCGCTCGTGGCAACCAGAGAAACCTGTGCACAGCAATGGAAACCTAGCAGAGCCAAACATAAATAAATAAATCTTTTAAAAAAATACTTTATTTTTAAAAATCTATTGTTTCTCTGTCCTAGCAACAAACAAATGGAAATTAAAATGAAAAGAGATCTCATCTGAGCCGATTAAAAACAAAACAATGAGATTTTTTTTAAAGAAGATGAACTTTATAAAGTGGGCTTCATCAAAATTGAAAACAATGCACATTAAAAGCCACATTTGAGAAAATACAAATCCAAACTAAAGTTAATTATGACTTATCTATCTATATATACATATGACATTTTTATAAAATACATATATATATGTGTATATATATATGCATGTATGTTTGCATATATGATAACAGGGCTTATCTGGTAACAGACTAGCATTCAGAATATATAAAGAATGCCTATGACTTAATAATAAAAAGAAAAACAAGTCAACACAAAACAGGTAAAAATCTGAAATGTGTATTTTTCACAAAAGAGGAATACAAATAGACAATAAACACATAAATAGTTCTCAATGTAATTAATCAGCAGGAAAATGCAAATTAAAACCACAACATACCATTTTACAGCTACCAGAATGGCTAAAATTGGAGTGACTGGCAATACCAAGCGTTGAGAAAAATGTGGAATTGGAGCTGATTCTCTGCTGTTTATGGTAGTGCTAAAATGACACAAGAACTTTGAAAAACTGTACTAAAGTTAATAGTACCCCTTACGACTCAAATTCCATTCCTATTGGGTATTAACCCAATAAAAACTAAAATGTCCATAAAAATACTTGTATGAGAATGTTCACAGTAGTTTGTTTCATAACAGCCCCAAACTGGAAGCAAGGTAAACATCACATGAGTGAACTTCTAAGCAAGTTGTGGTATATTCATCCAATGAAACGCTATTTCAAAACAACAAAAAAGGAATAAATATGCCAAAATATGGATGTATCTCAAAAATATTACATTGATGAAAGCAGTAGACACAGAAGAGTTCATATCCTATGGCTCCATTTAAGTGTTACAGGACTACAGTTTTAAACTATAGTGGTAAGAATGAGAATGGAGTGCTTGGGGTGGGGAGGAGGGTGGTGGGAACAGTCTTGGCAATGGAAAGGTAGGAACTTTCTGGAGTAGTACAAATGTTTCACATCTTGATTAGGGTGGTGATTGTTACATGTTTGTTGACATGTATCAAAACTCACCAAACTGGTCACTTAAAATCAGTGCATTTTAATATACATAAAATTTATCTCATTAAAAAAAGAACAATGAAACAAAATTAAGCAAATATGAGAAAAATAATTGTAAAAATCAGTGCTTGGAAATTAAACATATGATTATCAGACTAGATAGAAGTGTTGAAAAATAAAGTTGAGACTACAACTCAGAACATGAAGCAAATGCACAAACAGATAAAAACATAAAAGATTACAAACACAGTGAATCAAACCAAGAATTCAACAACCACCTTACAGGAATTTCAACAAAAGAGAACAGAGAAAAATAAAGAGGAAAAAATTATAAATGATTAGAAGAAAATTCCCCTCAGTTGAGGAAAATTAAAGATGCTTCTAATTTTAAGAAGACTAAATTAACCAGAGATATTTATTCAGGCTTCAACGGATGAGTACATTGCAAGGAGAACAAACTTAGAACAAAACATGTCATAACAGATTTTCAAAGCTTCAAGTACAACTAAAAATGTTAATCATTTCAGAGAGAAAACAAATAGTTTAGGCGTCAAAACATCAAGACCCAACACTCATTCTCATGTCCTCAAGAGGATCAACGGAAGCCAGAAGATGATGACGCCTTGAAAAACTGTAAGAAACATAATTTAGTTTCTATACCCAGCCAAAGTATCAATCATAATAGTAAAATAATAATTTGCAGTATGCAAACACTAAAAAATAAAATCACTACCCACATATTTTTTATGAATAACTTTTTTAAGGATGTATCTACCAAAACAGCTGGAAAAGGCAATGACACCCCACTCCAGTACTCTTGCCTGGAAAATCCCATGGATGGAGGAGCCTGGTGGGCTGCAGTCGCTCAGAGTCGGACACAACTAAGCAACTTCACTTTCACTTTTCACTGTCATGCATTGGAGAAGGAAATGGCAACCCGCTCCAGTGTTCTTGCCTGGAGAATCCCAGTGACGGAGGAGCCTGTTGGGCTGCCGTCTATGGGGTCACGCAGAGTCGCACATGACTGAAGTGACTTAGCAGCTACCAAAACAGGAGAAGACCAAGTAGTAAAAGACATTGTACCTTATCGTACCTTTGCACAATACTGTAACATTGTACCTTACTCAAGATTTCAAGGAATATAATCCCATATAGAAGCTGTCAAAAGGACCAGAAAGCAATCTGTTCAAATCAAACAGAAAGTAATGGGGCTCCAAGGGAAATGTCTTCAAGCAGAGAAATGGCAGGGAGGAGGTTCTCATACACAGAATAAGAGGACTTGGTGAATAAAGCACATGAATCTTTTCCCTCAAAGAAAGTACAAAGTCCTCTCTGAAAGTGAGGAGGGTCAAAAACTATATAATTAGTGTATAATTCAAAAAATTAAGCACACTTAACTATGACATAATTTTTGTTACTGCAGAGGAGGAAACAACAATCCATTTGACATTAATATTACAAATCTCATTAGTGTGGTACATAGGTTATGAAATTAAACACCTGGAAGAAAATGTATAATGGCATATTTCTTGGCTATGCACTGAAGTTTATTTACAAAACCATAATATTGTAACGTTTTACTAGTTTTTATACACATAAACAAAGCAAAAAACAATTGGAGTTAAGAAATATACTGTAACTATTAATAACATTGTCAGTGTATAAGGAAAAGTCCATCTACTGAAAGGCAGGAGTGGATGTGGTTTCTGCCATTTAAAGGTAGAGTCACTACTTTCCTTGCTTTACTAAATAAGGAGCCAAATATATGTATTTTCAAAAGTTGATGTGAAAAAATAAAGTCTACGTATTATTTAGAATTATGAAATTAACCAGTATTAAAACTAAAAATTGTGATAACCACTCAAAAATTTGTAGAAGAGAGGTAGTGAATGGTGTGGGCTATCTTAAGAAGTCAATTAAAAAAAAAAAAGAGTTCGAAGTTTAACATATTATTCAACATCCATACCTAAAATTAGAAAAGATTAAATGTGGTTATCTTTGAATGAACAGGACTGAGGGCAGGAAGGAAGACACTGAGCTGCTGCGTTTTATTATTACTATGCCTTTTGATTTTCAATTAGACACACCTATCACTTAGACAACTAAAGATCAAGTCACCAAATAAAATGCAAATAATTCAAAACTATAAAACACTAGTTAGCACAAGCCATTTCATCAACGTTCTGCTTCAACTACGTCTTAAGTTGCTGCTGTTGCTGCTGCTGCCGCTGCTAAGTCGCTTCTCTGTGCGACTCCATAGAAGGCAGCCCATCAGGCTCCACCGTCACTGGGATTCTCCAGGCAAGAACACTGGAGTGGGTTGCCATTTCCTTCTCCAATGCATGAAAGTGAAAAGTGAAAGTGAAGTTGCTCAGTCGTGTCCGACTCTTAGAGACCCCATGGACTGCAGCCTACCAGGCTCCTCCGTCCATGGGATTTTCCAGGCAAGAGTACTGGAGTAGGGTGCCATTGCCTTCTCCGACGTCTTAAGTTGGGTATACATAAAAAGGTTCACATTCAACAAATACACTCACATAGATTTCCTCACACTTGGTAAGTGGAAGAAAGTCAGTGGGGAGGAAAAAATACCTGAGATGAGAAATTAGTTGAGAGAGAGAGAGGAAAAAAAAACAATATAAGAAGCTCGATCTGAACATTCATTCATTCACCAAATATCCTTAAGTTCCTATTTTAAGTCAGCCGCTTTTCCAGCTTCTGCCCCACCAGTGAACAAACACGACAATATTTGCCCTCAAAGAACTTGAAGCAGAAATGCATCATAGGCAAAAAAGGTCAAAAATTGGGCAAAAGATGCTAATTTCATTATAAATAAAACAGTTTACACATTTTTAATGGGTTAATAACACTAGTCCATTTACTTTATATATACTTTTCCTCAGCCCAAACAAAAACAGGGACAAGAGTCCTTGAAAAGCAACCAGACAACTTTTACATTCTTCCACTTCACAAATGAATGTCGCATTTCGATAACTAAGCCTTTGAAAACAAGAAACAAACCAAAGCAAGAGTTCGAATCTACGTTGACTAGCGGAGAGAGTCGAATCCACATTCTCTAAGCTCCTCTTTCAACCTTCCTTTGGAACAGCCAGGCAGCAGTCCCTTTTAAAAAAAATGCCTACAGTTCTCAAAGGACTCAGTTGAGTAGGGAGAAGGAGGGCTGTAGGTGGGGATTGGAAACTGATCAGTAGCCAAAAGCAGCACCGGTGACCTCTTTCAACCATAGCGGGAAGTGAGGGGTCACTCGCTGCATCTGCCCGCCTCTACCTCCCGTCTCAACCACTCATAAAAAACTGGGAAACCCAAATACCTGTCTCTGGGTCTGAGGGCGCAGGCAGACAGAAAGACAAGTGGATAGAGCTGCTACACAGGGCCCCAGAGTTGTCGCTGTGGCTGCTGTTGCCGCTATTGCTTAGGGCAGCAGGCCGCGCACTGCAGGTACTTCTACAAAAGAGGCTGCTCCTGGAGCTCCAGGAGCTCCAAGACTGCCCTCTGCCCGCGAGCGAAGTTAGCGGGGGTTGCCAGCTCGGAATCCCGCCAGGAGCGCGAGCCCGGCGCTCTCCGCTGACAGCTCCCAGCTCTCCCAGCTACCCGCAGCTCGGCCCTTTCCTTTGACATCACAGATTCTGCGACGGCATTCTAAAGAAAGACCCCGGCGTGTGGCATCTTGCCTCTTGCCCAACCTGGCGAGAAAATGTAGCGACCGAGGAAGAGATGCAGGATGATTGGCGTTATTAACTGAGGGAATGGACGACAGGAGATGTGGTGTGGCTGCGCACAGAAAAGCGGGGGACAGAGAATTTGGAGTGGACTCTGTAGACCGCTCGGGCGTTTAGCGAGGACACCTTATTGGGTCCTTTCTCACTTCCTTCGTGAGGCGGAGGCGCTCCTTACCTGCTCCCGGCAGAAGCTGCTGAGGTGCTTCAGTCCACCGATACATGTGAGTGTTGTCCGCAGAAGGTCCGGGGGAGGACGGATTGCGATCGTAGGAGTCCCCTTTCCCTTACTGGCCTTCGGGAGATAGGACCTGGCCTGCGGGTGCTAGTGGGAAGCCCGCGCGCAGCAGCGCGGATCTAGGCCTGAGGAAATATGGAAGAGCTTGGGACCTCTTGAAGGAGCCAAGTTTGAAAAATGGGACGCGGGGCCAAGGGAAAGGATGTTACTAGAAAAAGTATATACACAAACATATTTACTTTTGTGCGTGTGAGAGAGCACTGCGTGCAGTGATGGGAATTCGCTCTTTGCGCAGGTAGTTATTCGACGTCCACCATGTTCCAGGCACCGTTTTAGGCGTTGGTTAAAAGGAATGAGTAAAACAGATAAAAATTCCTTTCTCCCGTAGTTCATGTTTTATTGAGGAAGACACATATTAAACAGAGTTTAAAACATTATCGTGTCTTAGGTTTTAGTGAGTGCTGAAAAGAAAAGTAGTAAAGCGGGGAAGGGGGATATGGCTTGAAATTTTAGTGTGGCCATTGAAGTTCGCACTGAAAAGGTCACTCTCAAGTAGAGGTGACAGAAACAAGAGAGTTAGCTGTAAGAGTAATTTGGGAAGGGGCTTCCCTAGTGGTTCAGTGGTAAAGAATCCATCTGCCAATGCAGGGTACACAGATTCAGTTCCTGGTCCAGAAAGATCACTTGGAAAAGGAAATGGGAGATTATTCCGGTATTCTTGCCTGAAAATCCCCATGGACAGAGAAGCCTGACGGGCTACAGTCCATAGGGTCACATAGAGTCAGACGGGACTTGGTGACTGAACAACCACCATATTTTGCGGTACTAGAGTCAAGCTGAGGGATCAAACACTGCGAAAGCCATCAGACAGAAACTCGCTTGAACAACAAGGAAGCCTGTAGGTCAGAGTTGAGTGAAGGAGTTAGAGCTGGAGAAAGAATCAGAGAGCAGGAACAGGTCCTGAAGGATCTTGAAGGGCATTTAGGTCACTTCACTAGCAGTGAATTCACTAGCAGTGAAGTGTTACATCCTGACTGCCTTTTTGAAAGGATCTCTCTGGCTGCTGTCCAGAATAGACTGGAGAGAATAGGGTGAAAGACCAGGTTGGAGACGTGTGCGCAAATTCTGGCAAGTTACGGTGGTGGCTTAAATAGGGGTGGTAAGAAATGGCCAGTGAGACTTTCAGTCCTCATAATGTAGTTATGCAAGAATTTTAATGGATGATGAATTAATCTTTTTTAATTTTGTTTGGGGAACACTTTAAAATAACTCCTAGTGTGAGGTTAGGAGTATCAAACACAAGTTAAAATCATGGCTTTACTATTTAATATTTGAATGGTGTTAGAAAAGCAGAGACATTACTTTGCTGACTAAGGTCCGTCTAGTCAAGGCTATGGTTTTTCCAGTAGTCATGTATGGATGTGAGAGTTAGACTGTGAAGAAGGCTGAGCGTCGAAGAATTGATGCTTTTGAAGTATAGTGTTGGAGAAGACTCTTGAGAGTTCCTTGGACTGCAAGGAGATCCAACCAGTCCATTCTGAAGGAGATCAGCCCTGGGATTTCTTTGGAAGGAATGATGCTAAAGCTGAAACTCCAGTACTTTGGCCACCTCATGCGAAGAGTTGACTCGTTGGAAAAGACTTTAATGTTGGGAGGGATTGGGGGCAGGAGGAGAAGGGGACAACAGAGGATGAGATGGCTGGATGGCATCACTGACTCGATGGACGTGAATCTGAGTGAACTCCGGAAGATGGTGATGGACAGGGAGGCCTGGCGTGCTGGGATTCATGGGGTCACAAAGAGTCGGACACGACTGAGCTGCTGAACTGAACTGAACTGAGACAAGTCACATAATTTCCCTTGAGTTTATAAACTGGTTGTAAAGATTAAATGACAGTGTATGTAGTATGCCAGGCCCATTAAAATAGTGGCTACTATTAATTAACTGTGTTCTTAGATTAGAAATGGAAAAAAAAAAAAAAAAAAACAGTGGTGAGTGCACCTGTAAGGTAAAGGTTTGGTTAAATCTTGTTGGGAAAAATCATACCAGATAAAAGATTACCTTGTTTGGTAGAGGGTCTTGGGAAACCAGGACATATCCCTTTTAAATTTTTTTATATATGTCACTGGACAAAAGGCTTTTCTGTGTTAATGGCCATAGTGTTTGAGATACATGGACTGTTTTCTCTTAGCCATACTCTCATAGCCATCCCTTAAGCCCTGCAGCATCCCATGTCCTCATTCATAAAGGGGAAGAAAGCTCTGGTGAGTAAAGACAAACAAGAATAAATACAAATTTCCAGTTGTAAAATGATTGTCACAGGGATGTAATGTACACCATAGTGACTATGGTTAATAATAGTTTTGCATGTTAGAAGACAGGAGACTGAATCTTGATGGTTCTCATCATAAGAAAAATAATTATAACTATGTATGGTAAACGATGTTAACCGGATTATTGTGGTGATCACCTTGCAACCCAATCAAAAAATGGGCAGAATATCTAATAGACATTTCTCCAGAGCAGACATACAGATGGCCAAAAGGCACATGAAAAATGCTCAACATCGCTAATTATTAGAGAAATGCAAATCAAAACTATAGTGAGTTATCACCTTACATCAATCAGAATGGCCATCATCAAAAAAATCTATAAATTATCAATGCTGTAGAGGGTGTGGAGAAAAGGAAAACCTCCTGCAGTGTTAGTGGGAATGTAAATTGGTACAGCCACTATGAAGAACAGTATGGAGATTCTTTAAAAAACAAATTAGACCTACCATATGATCCTGCAATCCCAGTCCTGGGAAGATAGCTAAAGAAAATTATAATTCGAAAAGATACACACACCCCAGTGTTTACCTAAGCATTATTTACTATAGCCAAGACGTGGAAGCACCTTAAATGTCCATCAAAGAGATGAGTGGATAAAGAAGATATGGTGTGTATAGACACACATTTGTGTGCACACACACATATCCACAATGAAATACTATTCAGCCGTAAAAAAGAATGAAATAATGCCATGTGTAGCATGATGGATGAACCTGGAGATTATCATACTAAGTGAAGTGAAGTCAGAGAGAGAATGACAAATATCATACAATATCACTTATATGTAAAATCTAAAAATGAACTTATTTACCAAACAGAAACAGACAGATGTAGAAAGCAAACTTATAGTCAACAAAGGGGAAAGATGAGGCAGGGGAGTGTAAATTAGGAATTTGGGAGTAACTTACACTCACTGCTTTATATAAAATGGGTTAAGTAACATGGGCCTACTGTATAGCAGAGGGAACTATGCTCAGTATTTTGTAACAACCTATATGGGAAAAGAATCTGAATAAGAAAATATGTGTGTGTGTATATGTGTATATCTGAATTACTTTGCTGTGCACCTGCAACTAACACAACGTTGTAAATCAGCTATACTTGAGTAATACAGTCACAGCTAATGAATGAGTGGCAGAGCTGAAATTTGAATTCATCCCCTGATCACATACTTGAAAGCAAGAAACAGTAAATTCAAAGCAGGTATTTCAGTACATAATACAGGATGTGACTAAATGTAAGAAAGCATTAGATCAATTAGATCAGTTAAATCAGCGATGGCTTTTTCCTTAATTACTGGAGCTGTTACACAATTGACGACATCTTATATTTGATGAGATACAATGCTTAGAGTGTCTAAGGAGAATATAAATTTTTAGTTAATTGCAATTCTGAGACAGCAAAATCAGATATTTTGAGAAATAGAGAATCACTTCCAAATTTTTGTGGAGTTCTCTATGCTATAAAGTAGAAATGAAAATCTGTAGTTAAAACTGCCATTTCAAAGCAACTGTTTGATTGGTTCCTAACATTGAGAGACTGGGGTAGAAGATTTGTTAATTTTTAAAATACTGGCAATTTAAAATCAGAATGAGGAAGACTACTGAAAGATTGCTGAAGTAAAGGGAAGCCATTTAGTAATGATAGGGCTCTCAGGGACTTCCCTGATGGTACAGTGATTAAGGCTTCGCCTTCCAATGCAGAGTATGAGTTTGATCCCTAGTCAGAAAGCTATGATCCCAAATGCCTTGTGGCCAAAAAAACACATAAAATACTGGCATTATGGTAACAAATTCAATTAAAAAAATTTAATGGTCCATTAAAAAAAATCTTAAAAAAAGAAATGATAGGAATCTCAGAAATAATTTTTTATGTAAGTGTTTTAATGATTAAGATACAGTCTAAATTCATGTGTTTCATAAAATCAGCTTCACCTGGTTTTATCATTAGTGGCATCTTACAGCAGCATTTTAGGTTTGATGAAATATGGTGGTTATGTTGAAAAAAACAACGTGAAAGGGCAGAGTAACTTAGTTAATACTTTACAAAGTTTTTTATCATAGAATGTTTATTTTTTAAAATTTAGTAGAGGAAAAAGGGGAAAAAAGCTTTGACTCCTACTGTCCAAATACAGTTAACATACTGGATATACTGTTTTCTTCTCTGTAAATGTTTTAGATTTGTAATTACTGTGCATGCAGTTAAGTATTATATCTATTTTAATCACATAATCTTTTTTTTTTTTTTTTTTGGTGCAGAGTAAGTCAGCATTCCCAAACTGTTGTAGGAAATTTTTGTTCAAGTAAATTTTAATAGCTTTTCATTGGTTAGCATTCCATGGCAAAATACTTCGGGAAGTGCGTCATAATCATATCCTTTATTGATATTATAGCTTGGGCATTAAAGGAGCTAACTCCAGAATCAGACAGACCTAAGTTTTAATCCTCATTTACAAACTAGCCACATGACCTGAGGCAAATTAATTTTAAGTCAAATTTTCTTCTGTATATAATGGAGATAATAGCTGTATTTGTAGCTGATGTATGCACAGCATTTAGCCAGCCCATGATAAATGCTCTGCAGAAGTTACCTATTATTAACTTTATCATCTTGAGAAATCCTCTATGTATTAGCATATTAAAAGCTCTGAAGAGACTAAGCAGGCCTAAAATTTTGAAATCCAATGGACACTCAATGTAAAATTGAACCCTGTGCAGCAGTCAGCACAGGGTAGTGAAATGAGCACCGGCTTGAATGATAAACATTTGTCTGAACTTAAAGCAGTGACCTTAAGCTAGCATTGTTGCCATAAACATGAAAGTGGAAAGTGGAAGTGTTAGTTGCTCAGTGGTGTTTGACTCTTTGCAACCCCATGAGCTGTAGCCCACCAGACTCCTCTGTCCGTTCTCCAGGCAAGAATACTGGAGTGGGTAGCCAGTCGCTTCTTTAACCGGTACCTGAAGAAAACCGAGATGGCTTCATCCACAGTTATTTTATATATGAATGGTTGAATAGGATCCTTCTGTATTCTCAGTATTTTAAGATTTCATAGCTGACATAAGTGTTTTCCAGTAACATTTCTGTCTGTTGCTAATACTGTTTCTTTTTTCTTTCTTATTTCTCCTGTTTATCCACTTAGTAGTTAGAAAATTCATTTTTACTGAAAGTTTCAGGTAGCTCATGTTTCTAGGTCCTGGATTTTACCAATTTAAAACTAGACCTTAATTTAAGCAAGTATTTTTACACTTACGGCTAAGGATATACATTATACTTATTTTTATAATATGTTAACTAAATTAATATAATTAAATATATTAGTTATCTTTATATGGATAGTATATTAGTATCCTGCAGTATTTAAAGTATAAGAAAAGCTGGGTGGTGTTTTACCTGTTCGTATTTGAGTGAGAGATACATACATTTTATTGAGAAAAAACTTATAAAAATATTTAAAGTTTACTTATAAAATAAAGTTTACTTATAAAAATGTTTAAAGCTGATTGTTAAACCATTTTCTACCAAGTGAATTATTAACTATTCTTAACAAGCTGTAATTTTTTTCCTGTTTTTGGTCATGTCCGACTCTTTGCGACTCCATGGACTGTAGCCTATCAGGCTCCTCCATCCATGGAATTTTCCAGGCAAGAGTGCTAGAGCGGACTGCCATTTCCTTCTCCAGGGGATCTTCCCCACCCAGGAATTGAACCCGGGTCTCCCGCATTGCAGGCAGACGCTTTACCGTCTGAGCCACCAGGGAAGCCTAATAATATATTGGTTTCCCTGAAATGGCTACTCTTTTCACTTTATATATCCTAACCCCTCACCATTAGTTAACAAGGATTTTGAGGATTATTCTGTCATCTCCCTTTATCACATTGTTTCCTCTTATGTGTACATGTATTTATATGTTTAACTTAATTGTGTTTCTGTGTTTTGAAACATGGCATTCTCTCTTCCTAAACAGCCTGTGTTTCAATACGTATCACAAAAGTTATATTTTACTTAACTCATAACTATGTTTTCCAGGTAGTTAATAGATTTATTTCAGGATAATTATAGATCTTTTTTGCTTGTAGACTAGGATTTATTACTTGTATTTTGTGAATTATTTTTAGTCTTAGTTTTGAAGCTGTTTTAGGGCACATGTTTCATATTTGGTTTTTTAAGCAACTTGATGTATTTGTGAGATGGCTTTAAGGAACTACTGTTCAATTTATGAGACCTGTTTTACACTTAAATCTATTTATTTCATATCTGTTAAGAGAAGTTTACTAGGGTTTTTTCTAATATGTATCACTAATTTCACATTCATCTTAGTATCACTCATCAAATATTTCATTGGTAGGTAAGCAAACGGAGAAGGCAATGGCACCCCACTCCAGTACTCTTGCCTGGAAAATCCCATGGACGGAGGAGCCTGGTGGGCTACAGTCCATGGGGTCGCTAAGAGTCGGACACGACTGAGCGACTTCACTTTCACTTTTCACTCTCATGCACTAGAGAAGGAAATAGCAGCCCACTCCAGTGTTCTTGCCTTGAGAATCCCAGGGACGGGGGAGCCTGGTGGGCTGCCGTCTATGGGGTCGCATAGAGTCGGACACGACTGAAGTGACTTAGCAGCAGCAGCAGCAGCAGCAGCAGCAGCAGCAGCAGCAGCAGCAGGGAAGCAAAAGTTACAACTTACGCCAAACAATTTAGGCCAAATCTGTTAGCGATAGCTGTATTTCGCCTATTGAAATATATAATATTTGGTCACTACTTATGTTAAACTGAAATAGACATCAAACTAAAAGAATGCTGTAACTGGGATACTAAAGGTTAAAAAAAAATAACTTTTTTACTTTAAATTTTCATCATATGTCCATGTATTTTTCTCTAAAATTCTGGCTTTAACATTTGAGGAGCAATAGCAGGGTTATTGTGTATTCACTTTTGGTTAAAAATTGGCAGAATTTAAGAAGTTATATCTTCATTTTCACTCTTGTACATTTTTTTCCCTCTATTTTTTTAAGCTATTAAGTAATAGTCCTTTATAGTCCATGGAGCAGTTTAGTGTGGCTTTTCCAGATTAACCACCTTTGCCCCATTTATAGTTTCTTCATTACTAACAACTTTATTTTTATAAGGTTTTTTAAAACTTCTTCTGTATCATACATTGTCACTGTTAGCATAAAGATTTTTGAGGGTTGGTTTTCTTTTTATAAAAAGTAAACATCTCAGTATTCTTTGCCTAATAATTTGAAATTTTAAAACAATCATATTATTTGTCCACTGTTAGCCAGTTTTTTAATAAAACTTCACCGCTGTGTATCATTTATTTTAAATAAGAACTGTTTCAGCAATGTTTGTGTCATACTTTGAAGTGTAAACTGATGCTAAATTAAGTAAAAAGCAATTCTTAGTATTGTTAATGATTAACCTTTTGTCATTGTGACTGTTTTAATATTTGGCAGTATAAACTTCATGAACTTGGCTTCAAAAGTTTGAACTTTCGAACATGATGAATTAATCCCAGAATTTTGCTTATATTTACAATATCTGCATACTGATAGGATGTCTTCTAATTTCTATGAATTATTATAAAATTAAAATTCTATTTTTTTCTACAAAAGGAAATAGAATTATATGATATACAGACTTCTATATATGTCACGTCAGTGTATGTATATATAATATATATTATGTTAGAGTATATTATATAGAATTTGAATATATTCGAATGTCAGGGTGTCTATATATGTATAGAATTCTTTATGTCTGTATATAAAGAATTCTGCAGAATTTTCTCTATATATAATATATATACACTGACATTATATCTCAGTATCTATATGATTAATATTGATATTTCCTAATTGTTGATCTTTTTCTTTTAATATTGTCTTTCCTAATTTACATGTTCTTCCTTACATGTAAGTTTGTACATAATTAAATAGACAGTAGAAATACCCAATACATGAAAGAAACATATAAAGAAAAGATTCAGTAATTGTCTTTACTTTGGAACTCAGGTATAGTACTCAGTTATCTCTTAGTTAAGGTTGTTATTAGTCTGTCTCTTAGTGTTCCTTTCTTATGTCATAATATTCTGCAGTATTTAAAGCTTGCTTTAAAACTTTAACCTGAAATACGATTAAATATCGTATTTTCTGCTTTTGGGAAAAAATGAAATTTTCTTTTCCAATCAGAGTGAGGAATTAATCTGTTAACATTTCTGCTGCTTAATTGATTTGTTTTTCTAATATATGGTTCTATTGCAGTAGAAATGTTTTTCCTTTCAGACTGCTTGTTCATGGTGTCCTGTACAATAAACTTACTTATTCTACAGTATAATGTATCACTTTCATTTTTTTCTCTTAGGATTTTCTGCCGTTTCTTGGCAAAAATGGCAACTGGTGATGCTGTTCTGAAGAGATTGGAGCAGAAGGGTGCAGAAGCAGATCAAATTATTGAATATCTTAAGCAGCAAGTTGCTCTTCTTAAGGAGAAAGCAAGTAAGAAAATTTGAAAATTTGTAAGTTTTCTAGGGAGATACTTAAAATGAATTCATATGGTGATGACAAAAAAAAAATGTGTTTACCACAGACAGTATTACTTCACAGTCTTGATGATGACTTCTGTATTCCTTTAATGTTGCAATTATGAGTGAAGAAATATTCTGGGATTAAGATAAGTTAGAATTGTGGTGTATGGTGAACACGTAATAGAGAAAACAATGTGTTAATTCAAGACTAATAAAGAAAAATTAATATTTAAAATAAGTTGGTATAGAGTTAAGAGACTAAAAATGAAGAAAGCTGGGTAAAATCAAATAGAAACTCAAATATCTCCTTTAACTTCATATAAAAGAAAAATCTTTACTTTCACATTGCTCTCTTTTTGGGTATTTTCTGAAATGGTTTTTACAGTTTTTTCCAGTACTTATGTTTTACCTCAAAATTGCTATGATGCATTCACAAAAATATCAAATCTAAATTTCTGCTTCTAGAATTTAGGTTATTTTTTGTATATGTTATTTCTCAATAGCCAATGGTAATGCTATGAAAATTCCAAAATCTTTTACCATCACTTATTTGAATAAATGCTTTTGTCTGCTACATAAAACTGAGTAACTCACAGAATCCTACATTTACTATCTAAAAAATTTTCCCTTTATCAAATTTTTCTTCTTTTTAAATAGTGTTTTAATTATTTTTGTAATGTTTTATATTCTTACTGTTTTTCTTACAATTTAAAAAGGATTTTTCTTATTATTTAAAAAAAAATTCTAACACTTCTTTCCATTAGAAAGATGAACAGATTATAGAGATGTATGTAATATAGAAGAGAATTAAAAAGGAAGTAATTTATGGAGAGTAGTACTGGACTATACTGCTTGACACGAGAGTATCACATGCTATGTGATTTGCATACATGGAATTAGCAGAAATGCAGCAGGCATAGGACAGAGTGATATAATAGTATGCCTTTGTGTTGGCAACCCAGATACCAAAATCAGCTTTGAGTCATGTTTTTGATTTACTCAAAATGATGAATGATGTTTCTTTAGATAGAACTCTTGAACAAAACAAAGTACAGTTCACGCTTGATTTGCATGGTACTTGATTCCTAGAAAATTCAGAGTATAATGAAAATGTTAAAAAAATGTTTAAATGTAAAAAATAACTAGAATCTAGGCCCAAATAATAAACAGGATTTCACCTGTGCATCTGTACAATGTCAGTGCAAAATCCTGCAGGATATGAGACAGTTCTTCATTTCACAGGAATATCTAACCTATTGCAGAACATCTGAAATCCCTGACCTCTGCCCTCCAAATGCCAGTACTGACTCCCATTATTCATGACAGCCAAAAATTCCCTTACAGATTTTCAAAGTACCCCCTAGAGAGTGGTACCAACCCCAATGAGAATCTTTGTCTTTGATATTTTGTATACCCTATTGCTCACCTTTAACACACTATGTTGAGCAAATCATTTCATTTAATGTTTGACCAGCTCTATTTTTGAGACATTAGGAATTAGAGAGTTTTCATTTCCCTTTACAAGATACTGATTAAAAAGGAAGAAATGACAACAATTTTTTATTGTTTGGTATCATTATTAGATCTTAGACTTTGAAAAAAGTTTAATGTATCTGATATTTGTCTCTCAGTTAACCTGTTAATAACACTGAACGAGGTTCTTACACTGTCATAGCATTTTTATAAAAGCTAGGAAAATGATTGATAAACAAAACCTCTTCTGTTTTTACTTCAAGATTTTCTCCCTTTGTCTTTTAAAATATCATGTTGTTTAATAAATATTAAACTGATACAAGGGAACTGGTGAAACATTTGGTTCTAGCTTTGTTTATACTGGCTATGTTTTTATCAAGTAGTATTCATAAGAAACCTTGTAGAAAACAGAGCTGTATCTTAACTGGTGGTTCTTGATCCCAGTTTTGCAGGCAACTTTGAGAGAAGAGAAGAAACTTCGAGTTGAAAATGCTAAATTGAAGAAAGAAATTGAAGGATTGAAACAAGAGCTAATTAAGGCAGAAATTCAAAATGGAGGTGATTAATCATAGAAATGATAGGTTGATTCATAACAATAATTATTACATGCTTTATTAAGTTGGGTTTTACGCTTGATTACTCGTCTCATCCTCAGAACTGCCCTTCTCATGCATTTATCCTCTTACACTGAAGAGAACATACAGACTTAGAAAAGGCAGATAGATGATCTTGCCTAAGATCATGCAAAAAGTGCCAAAATTGGAGTTTAGAGAGCTGCATTCTAATCTCTGTTGTGATCATCACTGATCCCCTATTAAACTCGATCATCACTATTCCCGATTGAGTAGAGTTGAAAATAAGCCATGATAGTATTTAGTTAACATTTATTAAGTTTTGCTGTATGCCAGGCACTACCAAGTGGTTCATATACGTTATGTATTTTATCCTTAAAATCTTATGTACACAGATATTCTTGTTTTATACATTGACGCTTAGAGAGGTAATTTGCCTGAAATCAAATATCCAAATCAGCAGATATTTATCATTTCACCTGGTATGTTGTAAATGAAATGAAAGTTTTTATTGAATTATTTTAAAAGTGCCCCAGTTCAGTTCAGTTCAGTTGCTCAGTTGTGTCCGACTCTTTGCGACCCCATGAATCGCAGCACGCCAGGCCTCCCTGTCCATCACCAACTCCCGGAGTTCACCCAGACTCACGTGCATCCAGTCAGTGATGCCATCCAATCATCTCATCCTCTGTCATCCCCTTCTCCTCCTGCCCCCAATGCCTCCCAGCATCAGGGTCTTTACCAATGAATCAACTCTTCTCATGAGGTGGCCAAAGTATTGGAGTTTCAGCTTTAGCATCAGCCCTTCCAATTAACACCAAGGACTGATCTTTAGGATGGACTGGTTGGATCTCCTTGCAGTCCAAGGGACTCTCAAGAGTCTTCTCCAACACCACAGTTCAAAAGCATCAATTCTTTGGCGCTCAGCTTTCTTCACAGTCCAACTCTCAAATCCATAAATGACCACTGGAGAAACCATAGCCTTGACTAGATGGACCTTTGTTGGCAAAGTAATATCTCTGCTTTTCAATATGCTATCTAGGTTGTTCATAACTTTGCTTCCAAGGAGTAAGTATCTTAATTTCATGGCTGCAGTCACCATCTGCTGTGATTTTGGAGGCCCTCAAAAAAGTTTGACACTGTTTCCACTGTTTCCTCATCTATTTCCCATTAAGTGATGGGACCGGATGCCATGATCTTAGTTTTCTGAATGTTGAGCTTTAAGCCAACTTTTTCACTCTTCTCTTTCACTTTCATCAAGAGGCTTTTTAGTTCCTCTTTATTTTCTGCCATAAGGGTGGTGTCATCTGTATATCTGAGGTTATTGATATTTCTCCTGTCAGTCTTGATTCCAGCTTGTGCTTCTTCCAAGCCCAGCATTTCTCGTGATGTACCATGCATAGAAGTTAAATAAGCAGGGTGACGATATACAGCCTTTTCCTATTTGGAACCAGTCTGTCGTTCCATGTCCAGTTCTAACTGTTGCTTCCTGACCTGCATACAGATTTCTCAAGAGGCAGTTCAGGTGGTCTGGTATTCCCATCTCTTTCAGAATTTTCCACAATTTATTGTGATCCACAGAGTCAAAGGCTTTGGCATAGTCAATAAGGCAGAAATAGATGTTTTTCTGGATCCAGCGGATGTTGGCAATTTGATCTCTGGTTCCTCTGCCTTTTCTAAAACCAGCTTGAACATCTGGAAGTTCATGGTTCATGTATTGCTGAAGCCTGGCTTGGAGAATGTTTAGCATTACTTTACTAGCATGTGAGATGAGTGCAATTGTGCGGTAGTTTGAGCATTCTTTGGCATTGCCTTTCTTTGGGATTGGAATGAAAACTGACCTTTGTCAGTCCTATTCGGCCATAAAAAAGCATGATATTTTTCCATTTGCAGCAACATGGGTGGACTCAGGCAGGGTATCATGCCAAGTGAAATAAGTCAGACAGATAAAGTCAAATACATATAGATGGAATCTAAAATTACAACCAACTAGTGAATACAATAAAAATCAAAGCTGACTCATAGATGTAGGGAACAAAACAGTGGTTTTCACCGGAGAGAGGGAAAAG
This sequence comes from Ovis canadensis, assembly GCF_042477335.2. Taxonomy (NCBI): domain Eukaryota; kingdom Metazoa; phylum Chordata; class Mammalia; order Artiodactyla; family Bovidae; genus Ovis; species Ovis canadensis. The sequence continues at coordinate 34,925,909 of NC_091250.1, read as the reverse complement.
GGGTGCAATATTGGAGTTGGAGGTTAAGAGGTACAAATAGTTGTGTATTAGATAAGCTACAAGGATATATTATCCATCATGGGGAATATAGGCAATATTTTATAATAACTATAAATAGAGTATCACATTTAAAATTGTTAATCATTATATTGAATACCTGTAACATTGTATATCAACTGTATTTGTTTCAAAATAGTTTATGATTCACAGTTTCATATTTTTCAGTCATGAAAACTATAAATGACATTTCATTTTCTTGAAACTGTTAAACATAAATGACATTTCATTTTCTTTGTCAGTAAAACAAATACCATTTCCATCTGGTACTCCACTAAAAATGGATTCTGCAGTTTCTGAAAATGAGATACAATCTATACCAATAACAACCGTATCTTCTGGTGCTAAAGAGCAAGTAAAAGGAGGAGGAGAAGAAGAAAAGAAGATGAAAGAGAAAGCTGAAAAGAAAGGTACTTTTTTTGTTGTTGTTGTTGCTTTTTCCTGTAAGAGGTTGAGCAAAAAAGCCGAAAAGGTGGGAGCGGGGGCAACCCTACGAGCACTCTAAGGGACCTCACAGGCCATCTGGTCCTACAGCAGCATTTCTTTTTTTTTTTTTTAGTTTTTTAAATTTTAAAATCTTTAATTCCTACATGCGTTCCCAAATATGAACCCCCCTCCCACCACCCTCCCCATAACATCTTTCTGGGTCATCCCCATGCACCAGCCCCAAGCATGCTGCATCCAGCGTCAGACATAGACTGGCGAATCAATTCTTACATGATAGTATACATGTTAGAATGTCATTCTCCCAAATCATCCCACCCTCTCCCTCTCCCTCTGAGTCCAAAAGTCCGTTATACACATCTGTGTCTAGCATGCTGCATCCTGCGTCAGACATAGACTGGCGATTCAATTCTTACATGATAGTATACATGTTAGAATGTCATTCTCCCAAATCATCCCACCCTCTCCCTCTCCCTCTGAGTCCAAAAGTCCGTTATACACATCTGTGTCTCTTTCCCTGTCTTGCATACAGGGTCGTCATTGCCATCTTCCTAAATTCCATATATATGTGTTAGTATAATGTATTGGTGTTTTTCTTTCTGGCTTACTTCATTCTGTATAATCGGCTCCAGTTTCATCCATCTCATCAGAACTGATTCAAATGAATTCTTTTTTTACGGCTGAGTAATACTCCATTGTGTATATGTACCATAGCTTTCTTATCCATTCATCTGCTGATGGACATCTAAAAAGGTACTTTTTAACAGTTAAATTTGTTTGGCACTTGACTAGTTTACCAAATGTCAACATTTTTTATAACAGTGTCAAGAAGAAAGTTCAAACTTTTATGAATTAGAATAAAGCTTAAGAACAGTAGGATAATGGAACATTAAAGGTGGGCCCTCAAGGGTTGTAAAGGTTGACCAGGTTGACAGGGTAAGAGCATGACTTGAGGTAGAGGGACTAGCATAACTAAAACCAGAAAGGAGAGAACCACATGCAGGTTGGTACGACTGAATTTGAATGTATTTGTAGGGAACAGTTTCAGAGAAATCACAGGCAGAAGTTAGCTTAGAAGCAGTCATGAAGATAAGAAAGCAATATTCCAGTCAAAGTAGAATGTCTGAATTAGCATTGGGGAGTTAAAGTTTTAGGAATCCGTAAGAACTGAAGTAGAGAGTATATCACTGTCCACTTAGACAATTAGAGTAGAAATCTTGCAGTCAACCTTAACTTGTCACTGTCCCTCAATTTTTGTATCTAATTGGCTGCCAAAAGCTGTATAGTCATATCTCAGGGATATTGCGGATTCATTTCCAGACCATCAAAATAAAGCAGATAGCACAAGAAAGCAAGTCACAAGAATTTTTTGGTTTCCCAGTATATGAAAGTTACGCTTACACTGTACTGTGGTCTATTAAGTGGTCAGTAGCAGTATACCTTAAAAAAAAAAAAACTGTACATACCTTAATTAAAAATACTGTATTGCTAAAACATGCTGACCATCACCTGAACCTTTAGCAAGTCATAATCTTTTTGATGGAGGAGAGTCTTTTTCAGTGTTGATGGCTGCTGACTTATCAAGCTTATGGTTGCTGATGGTTGACTGGCTGTGGCAGTTTTTTTAAATAAGACAACAGTGAAGTTTGCTGTATTGGTTGAATCTTCCTCACAAACTATTTATCTGTAGCACATAATTCTGTTTGATAGCATTTTACCCACAGTAGAACTTCTTCCCAAATTTGAGTCAGTCTTCTCAAACCCTGCCAACGGCTTTATCAGCCAGATTTATGTAATGTTCTGAATCCTTTGTTACATTTCAGCAATCTTCACAGCCTCTTCACTAGGAGTTGATCCCATGTCAAGAAACGACTTTCTTTGCACCTTCATTAGACGCAATTCCTTATTCACTAATATTTTATCATGAGATTACAGCAGTTTAGTCACATCTTTAGGCTCCGTTTGCAATTCTAGATCTCTTGCTAAATCTGCAGTTTCTTCTTCCACTGAAATCTAGAACTCCTCAAAATTATACATGAGGGTGGGAATTTACTTTTTCCCAGCTCCTGTTAATGTTGATATTTGACCTCTTTCCATGAATTCATAATGACATCTCAAATGGTGAATCATCTCCAGAAGGTTTTTAATCTACTTTGCATCATTCTGTCAGAGAAATTACTATATGTGGCAGCTATAGCTTTAAAAAGTGTCCTTCTTAAGAATAAGACTTGAAAGTCAAATTTATTGATCCATGGGCTGTAGAATAGATGTTGTATTAACAGACATGAAAACAAGCTTAATCTCACTTCACATCTTTATTAGAGCTCTTGGGTGACCAGGTAGATTGCCAGTGAGCAGTAACATTTTGAAAGAAGTCATTCTTGTGAGGTGAAAGTCTCTCAACAGTGGACTTAAAATATTTTGTAAACCATGTTGTAAACAGATGTACTGCCATCTGTTTACAGGCTTTGTTGTTTGATTTATAGAGCACAAGCAGAATAGATTTAGTGTCATTCTTAAGGGCCAAAGGATTTTCAGAATGGTAAATGAGCCTTGGCTTCAACTTAAGGTCACCAGCTGCATTACCCCTAACAAGAGAGTCAGCCTGTCCTTTGAAGCCAGGCATTGACTTCTCCTCTCTAACTATGGAAGTCCTAGGTGGCGTCTTCTTACATAGAAGGCTTACAATGAATGTAGCCACTTCATTAATTATCTTAACTAGACCTTCTGAATTACAGCTTTTACATCACTTGCTGCTTCACCTTGAATTTTTATGTTATGAAGACAACTTGTATCCTTCAGTCTCATGAACCAAGTGCTGCTAGCTTTAACCTTTTGTTTTTGCAGATTCTTATCTCTATCAGCCTTCACACAATTGAAGAGAGTTAAGGCTTGGCTCTTGGTTAGGCTTTGGCTTAAAGGAATATGTCTGGTTTCCTCTTCTCTCCAGGCCATTAAAGCTTTCTCCATGTTATCAACATGACTGTTTTGCTTTCTTATCATTAATGTCTTTTCTGGAGTAGCACTTTTCATTTTCTTCAACAGCGTTTTTTTTTTGCATTCACAATTTGGCTGTTTGGCAGAAAAGATCCAGCTTTTGGCCTGTGTTGGGTTTCAACATGCCTGCCTCACTAAGCTTAATCATTCCTAGCTTTTAAATGTGAAGAGTATGTGACTTTTCCTTTCACTTGATCACTTATTAAAGGCCATTGTAGGGTTCTTTTTTTTTTTAATGACAAAGAGTTTTAAAGTTTTGTTGTTGCTTTTACACTTCAGAGTCTTGTATTGATGCCCTGGTCATATCTTTATGTAACAAAAGCATAATACATTTAAACTCCTTTTTTGTATTATTGGACCATAATGTTCTAAGAGAGTTCTGTCCAATAGTTATATAACATGAAGTGTATATATAGTTTAATGTTTCTGAGTAATCTCATTAATATAAAAAGCAAGTGAAATTAATTTTAATAATACATTGTAACCTAATACATTGAAAATATTATTTGAACATGTAACCAAAATAGAAATTATAAATGAGATAGCTGCATTCTCTTTCTTCATTGTAGGGTTCTTAATTGGCTTAATTTTGGCCAAAGGAAAAGGAGAGAGACAGATGGGTTGGTTGATGGTCAAACAGTCAGAACACACACAGTTATTAAGTTTTAGCCTTTTATATGGGCATGGTTTGTGGTACCCCAAAGCATTTACAATAGTGACATTAAAGATCTCAGACCACAGATCACCGTGACAAATATAATAATGAAAAAATTTGAAATATTTTAAGGATTACCAGAAATTGACACCAAGACACAACGTGACAAATGCTGCTGAAAGAACGATGTCAAGAAAGTTGCTTGATGCAGAGTTGCCACAAACCTTCCTTTTGTAAATAATGCAGTTATCTACAAAGCACAATAAAGGGAAGCACAATAAAATCAGCTTTGGCTGTAATTCCTACCACCAAAACCTATCTGGAGCCCAGTTCTGTGCTGCAGTTTTATAGGTGCTACCAGGTAATTCAGGCTTCCCAATAGCTCAGTGGTAAAGAATTCACCTGCCAATATAGGAGACAGAGGAGATGCAGGTTTGATCCCTGGGTTGGGAAGATCCCTTGAGGAGGAAGTGGCAGCCCTGGAAAATGCCATGAACAGAGGAGCCTGGTGGGTTACAGTGCATCGGATCACTAAGAGTCTGGCACCTGAAGCAACTTCGTACCTTGTGACACCAGGTAGTCCAGGTTCTTGTGATCTCATCTGAATTAATATTAAAGCCTCGTGTTTTCTAGTTTGTCCTTACCTGGCCGCCAAAGCTGTTTTTCTAATCATAAATCTGACTCCTTATTTTAACTTTCCTTTATTCTTTTCTGGACTTCATTTTCCCAAATGTCAAAAAATACGTTTTCATCATTCATTACGCATGCCTCTCATGGTACTTAAACTCTTTAAATTTTTTTGGAAAATATAAAAGGGCTGAGGGATTCGTAAACTGATCTAAGCCATTTTAGCACCTAACTCTTGTCCATTCCTTTTGATAAGCATGAATACTTCTAGGTGTTGTGCATCCTCTTCTACATCGCTTCACCACTAGGTGGTATGGTTACAAAGGAAGCAAGTCAGACTGATTCTTTCTTTTTATGAATTTTATTAAGTAGGTACAAAACATTCATGCAACCTGTTTTTATAAGTTTGGTAAAAAGTCCATTCTCAAAGAGGATGCAGTATTGTGGCCACAAGATCAGTCAGTCTTGTGGTTAAATGAGACAACAAAGTCTTGCTTTTGAGGAGGGAGCATCCAAGACCAAATAGAGATCTAGGTCTTGAATACCTGTGTTCAGTAGAACTTTCTGTTCTGTATAGCTGGGTTATCCGACACAGTAGACATAGCCATGTGTGGCTGCTAAATGGTTAAAAACGTGTCTAGTATGACTAAAGAACTGTATTTTAAATTATTTTAAATTTAAATGTTAAAAATCGTATGGAGTCAGCAACTGCTGTCTTGGACAGTGCTGGAATAGAGGACTGTTTCATCTATGTTGACTGCCAAGATTGCCAAAATTCTGCTCTCGCAAGGGCTGTGGGACACATACAGTCTTTCTGTACTACACTTACGAGCATTACTCATTTGTTAATGAAACATTTCTAAAGTCTCTTTATGATGACTAACAAAGTTCTTGGTATGGAATTTCATATTTACAATCACCTGTGTAATGTAAATCCCTGAAAAAGGTATTTCAAATGCCTAAAGTTTTAAAATTCATGAATATAGCTATATCATATTGTTACAGTAGTATGTATGTTGTTCAGTCACCTACATGTGTCCAACTGTCTGTGACCCCATGGACTGTAGCTTGGCAGGCTCCTCTTGTCTTTGGGGTTCTTCAGTAAAGAATGCTGGAGTGGGTTGCCATATGTAGTGTTTTAAATACATAGTTTATCACTCAAAGATAACTATTAAGATTTTTGTAGTAATTATATATATATTTCTTTATCATTAGGGCTCTCAACTATTTTTAAAAAATCTTTGCTGATATGTTACATGAAAAGTGGTATTTTTAAAAAATTTGCTAATGAGACTAAAAATTTGTCATTTATTTTGAACTAGCTGTACTTTCTCTTTTATAAGCAATCTTTGTGAAAATTGTGTATGTCTTTTATGCAAAATCATCTGTTCCCACTCCAGACAGAATTACTCTTCCCTGTGCTTCTGTATTTCTTTTTATTTGTAATATTTATCACATGTTCATTATGTATATCTGTCTTTTTTTTCTTTAATATTATTGATGGCCACACTGGGTCTTCAGTGCAGACTCTTCTCTATTGTGGCAAGTGGGCACTGCTGTCCAGTTTTGGTGCACTGGCATCCCACTGAAGTGGCTTCTCGTTGCAGAGCATGGGCCCTAGGACACTCAAGACTTCAGTAGTTACAGCTTGTGGGCTCAGTGGTTGCGGCTCCAGGGCGCAGGCTCAGTAGTAGGGCACAGGCTCAATAGTTGTGGCGTACAAGCTTAGTTGCTTCACCACATGTAGAATCTTCCTGGATCGCAGGGATCAAACCCGCGTCTCCTGCAATGGCAGGTGGATCCTTTTTCACTGAGCCACCAGGGAAGTCCACATCTGTCTCTCTTATAAGAGATTTTTAGTGCCTGGCTAGTGTAGGCCACTCATCTTACTTTTTTCAGTGCCTTAGATCTCAGTAAATATTTATCCAAAGATGAAACAAAGTAGTTAAGAAACAATGCTTTCAAGTCATAACAGCTTATGTCCTACAGATTAGGAGGTAGTTTTGTCTTTTTTTTTTTTTTGCCAGAGAAGATAAACTTTAGGAATTTGAACTGTATTCAGGTTGAATTTTGACTTAATGGCTAAAGTGATCTTATGCTTATAAGAATTATATTATCAGCATGTAAATAAAAGTAGAATTTTGAAAACATAATCAGAATAAAATGTTTTCTTCCACTCAAATAGTTTCTGTAGACAAATCTAAAGTCCTAATAAGTCTTCAGAGGAATATAAGAAATGGAGAAATTCATTGTGTACTTACTGGTATGTTTAAGTGGTGAGAGACACATTTTATCAGAGAAATTATATTTGATTGTAGTTCATGCTGTCAGTTGGCTACTTATGATATTCTTTCTAAAGAATTTTTCACTCTTGTAGAGTCACAGTAAATCTAAAAGGATTTTTTCGTCTCTGTTTCAGGAAAAGGGAAATTTTTTCTGTAGAGGGTTATTTACAGACTACAAAGTCTCTGTTACAATTATTCCACTCTGCCAGAGTACCAAAGCATGCATAGACAGTATATAAAGTAATGAACATAATTTTGTTCTAGTAAAACTATTTCACAGGCAGCAGGCTGGATTTGACCTTGAGCCATAGATTACCAACATCTACTCTGTGTCTTTAACTAGAGATATAGACAGTTCAACAGAGAAATAGCTTAAAGGGGATTCAAGATGTGACATGAATAATTCTTTCCTTTGTTACTTAAATGAAGATAGAAGATAAACCCTCATTTTTTTTTTCTTTTAAACTCATCAGAATCAATACTGTGGAGATTTTAATACTATATTTTTGTTTTACTTCTGAAGCTTACCCTTTGTAACTATTTTTTAGGAGAGAAAAAGGAGAAAAAACAGCAACCAGTAGCAGGAAATGCTGACTCTAAGCCTGTTAATGTTTCCCGTCTGGATCTTCGAATTGGTTGTATCATCACTGCCAGAAAACACCCTGATGCAGATTCTTTGTATGTAGAGGAAGTAGATGTTGGAGAAACAGCCCCAAGAACGGTGGTCAGTGGCCTGGTGAATCATGTTCCTCTTGAACAGGTAATCTATGTAGCTAAAATTATTTCTACATATGCCTTTCGGTGTCAATCCCTCTTTCTTAATGTTTTTTCATGTAATTTTATATCAGACCACACAACATGAGTTAATATTGATTAATTCAGTTGATGATTTTAATATGATAAATCCACCAAAAAGTTCCTAGAAATACCAAAAACTTGCCAAAGATCTGTAAATTAAGATCAAAGTCATGACCATAGAAAGAAGAAATGATGTATTATTTTTTTCTCAATTTTTGAAAGTATTTTTAGTTAGTTACTTTATCATCACTGTTCCATCATGGAATTTTATTCCCTGATTTTAATTTTAAAATCACCATTATATAAGCTTAGAATGCACCAATCTAGAATTAAGAAAACAAGTCTTATATCTTTATAACTCAAGTATTTTCATACTGGAAGAAGAAAGAGGAGAGGGAATTTTGAAGATTGAACTTGAACTTTTTAATGGTATTCCTTTATTCATTAAAAATAGCATGTTTTAAAATTTTATTATTTAGGTATTTAAATATATTTCCAATGTCAGACATTAATAATTTATAACTTGCTCTCTCTAGACATCTTCTGTAGAAATTTGCATCATCTACTATTTCCTCTGCTCCATGGTGCTTCGGAGATACTGCAAAGACCATAGTCTTCCACATTAAAAAGTTCTGCCTCTAGGTTCTTTGCCAACCCTGTTGCTGATTGACTGTGTGAACTTGCACAAGTCCCTACGTTAATTCATTCTTATTTTTAGATGCTGATATTTACTGTGAATCTGCACTGTGCCAGGAACTGTTGTAGGCAAGTGAATAGAAAGAAAGAAAAATATGTAGATAGATGAATGATAGATTTGTTTTTAAAAAAATAAAACCCTGGGATTTCCCTGGTGGTCCAGTAGTTAAGAATCTGCCTTTCAATGCAGGGGATATAGGTTTGTTCCCTGGTTGAGGATCTAAGGTCTCGCATCCATGGGGCAACTAGAAAGAACTCTGTGTAGCAGCTACTAAACCTGTGTGCTCTAAAGGTAGCATGCCGCAGCTAAGAGCCTGCATGCCAGAACAAAGGCCCATCACTGCCAATAATAATAACTAAATAAACAAAGCCCCTGCCTTTCTGAAGCTCATATCTGGGAGGATCAGCACTTCCATGATACACAGTGTTAATATCAGGAAAAAAATAAAGTAAGGAAAGAATCTAGAAAGTACTGAAGCTAGGGGAAAAAAGTGGCCAGGGAAGAGCAAAGTGGTATTTAAGTAAAGGTCTAAGAAAATGAAGAAAACAAATTGTTCTGCTCTTATGGAATAGCATTTTCAGGCAGCCCTGAATCAGATGTTATCCTGGGATCTTCAAAGAACAGCAGGAAGCCAGTGTCATTGTAGCAGACTAAATAACGGGAAATATGATGGGAGATGAAGTCAGATAAGGATGCCAAATGCTGTAGGGTCCTAGAGATCATTGTAAAGACTTTGGCTTTTTCTCTGAGTGAGATGAAAGCCACTGGAGGATTTTTGAGCTAAGGGATAATATGATCTGTCTCACATATTAATAGTATCATCTGGTTGCTTTGTTGAGGTAAGAAAAATGGAATTAAGGAGATCAGTGAAGAAATTTCTCTTATCTATGAAAAAAGATAGATGACACTGGTGTGTGCTTTTTCTTTTTAACATTCATTTTGTGTAGGACCAGGACCCTCTCATAACAACTTATGAAGTTAGGTTCATAAGGAACCCTGGAGAAAGAACCAATTGATCTTGAGCCAGCTCAAATTTGAAAAACTCCTCCTCATTGGGGCTTCAACTTTTTTTGTTCTCCTAAGTTACAGACTAGTTCTTTTCCAAAAGCTGTCATTGACAGCCATATGCAAAGTATTTATATACATATCTGAATCTAACCATCAAGTCAGTACTAGTCAGCAGTGTATAAAGTAACTGCATTTAGCTTCCTAAAACTGTATACCAAATTTTGTACATTTGTTTATTTTTCTAAGGTAAAAGTCTACAGCTATCACCTGATTCTTAACAGACTGCATCTAGCTAACCCTGTTGGTTTTTTGTACATATTTGGTGTAACTTTTTTTTATTAAGTTCCCATATATGTGGCATCTTATAGTTATTTAATGTCTGAAGAGAATAAGAATTCATGAAGATCACCAAAAAAGGGGACTTTTCCATTTGAACCTTAGGTTCATTTTTTTAAAATCTTAGAACGTGGGGGTAAATTTGTACATAATATTTATTTATAAAACCATCTTTCATCTAGAATGTGTCCTGTTCCCACATGCAGTGACCCTTCTTGAATGTTATTTTATTTTAAATCTACTGAAAGAATTTAAACAACTGTGTCCCTTATTTTTGCTCATTGACGAAAAAGTTGAGACTTCAACTCTTGAAGTTTAAAGAAATTGCTAATTTACTTCTGTAACAAATTATAGAAGTAGCTATCGTTTGTTGTGCTGTGCATAAGGCTTAAATTGTTAAGTGATCAGTACTTTTTAATTTAGGAAATGAATCTTGGATAGTATTGAAAATGATAAACATGTAGGGGAAAAATGTGCATTTATTTTAGTGCTGTTGCTAAGCTAAATGCTTTATATATATGTTGTGATTTAATCCTTGTGGTGTCTTTATATCATTTCCCTCATTTTGTGAGGAAACAGGGAGATCAACTTTATGAGTCTCATTGCTAGTACATGAGAACCAGCAATGAAATTTAAAACCAAATCTGTTTCACTCAGTCATTTCTTTATTTTTAAGTGAAATATTATTGCCTCTGCTGTTTGATCTATAATGTATTGTCAGTTTGTAGAATTTTATTTTATTTTTTTCATATTGATTTAAGGCTTAACGTAAAAGAGTTTGGACACAGATAAGGATAAAACAGCCACAAAAATAGAACATTTGATATTTAGCATATTAGATGTACCTTAATGTATTCTAGATAAAATTATTCTAAATCTTTGTACATCTTTAATCATCAATGTGTATTTCACACAGATGCAAAATCGGATGGTGGTTTTACTTTGTAACCTGAAACCTGCAAAGATGAGGGGAGTAGTATCTCAGGCAATGGTGATGTGTGCAAGTTCACCAGAGAAAGTGGAAATCTTGGCACCTCCTGATGGATCTGTTCCTGGGGACAGAATTACTTTTGATGCTTTCCCTGGTAAGTATTTATTAGTTACTGTTTGTAATTTGGGAATCTTGGTTCTGAAAGCTATTTTTGAACGTTTAAATTTAAGACCACTCCTCTATATGACTTGTAAGACTTTATACTAAATGACCATTGTTAGTGATATTATTGTTAATTGAGAGATTGACATAAGATGGTACATGAAGCACAATTACTCCTTCCCCATGAACACTCAAATTGCATAAAACACCAGAGAGATTGTACCCTAAGTGAAATACTAATTTTGATACCTACATAACAGAAGAGTGTGATACGGATAGAGAACCAGTTAATGTGCTACAAAATCATTTAAGCATAGATTATCTCAGAATGCAACATAGAAAGATGAAGAGATGAAAAGTTCAGACAAGGAGCCGAAACTGTATAATTCTCAAAGTCAACCTAGTAATATACTTGCATATGCTTTTACTCCCTTTTACTAGCCTTTAGGATTTAGAGGAAATCTCTAAGGTAAAATTCATATTTTTTTTAATAATCTAAAAGGAAGGATCATTTCATATTGTTTCTTCTCTCTAGTAAAGTGCTCCTAAGACAGATGAAGCTTCCTAATATGTGAGAAAGCTTCCTAATATCTGAGAAAAAAATTCTTCAAATAGGTCTTTGGAAGCAGTAAAGAAAGCTTGGCAGATGTAGAATAAACATTTCTTTCATAAAAGTGGAAGATCTCTTAAGAGGAAAAACAGAAATTAAAAGACTATATTGCCTTTTGGTCACAATCACCACTGCTTACCGGGAAATCAAAACACTTCCCCAAACGTTATGCTTTTGGTTAGGATGTCATGTTTATACCTGACAAACCTGAAATTCTGTTTTTCTGAATTGGAATGGAATGAAAATAAAAGTGAACTTTTTCTTTTAAGATTCAGCATACACTGAGGGAAAAAAAAACTCTTGATTTGTCTTTTCAGATTAATATTTGCCTTCCTTTTTACTTAAATACTTAAGATGAGTGCATTTTAAGTTTTATTTTTCTATATAAATTGTTAAGTCAGATGTTTAGAACTGGAAGAAATCATTTATTTTAACCCACTATTTTACAAATTTAGAAACCAAGACTCAATAGAACTTAGCTACCTACTTAAGATTTGTAGAAAGATCAAAAAATAGATGTGCCTGAATCTCAAATATTACCAGCATTTTTGTTGGTGGATCATTGGCTTGCTGTGAAATCATATGGACTGTTTAATCAGAGAAGGCTTATAGTTCTTTTATTTCTATGACAGCTTTCATTCCCCTTACCTTATAAAGAATTAACAGGTAAATGTTTCAGCATTTGAATCAGTTGTTATTATCTGGACATTACCGTTAAGTAGTGTGGAGTTTTCCTAAGATACTCAGTGACTTAACATTAGAGATGCTAATAGTCCAGAGTGGATTTCTTGCCTTTACCATATTTTTTAATCTTTCAATCTGTTTGGCTGTCGGTGTGTGTTTATATCTACATCATTGCAGTCTAAAATTCCTTTCATATTCATAGTTTCTCCTTGTGCTTTAGTAAATGAATATGTAGATAACATAAAAAAATTTTTCTGAAGTGAAAGGGAAAAACCTAACGTTTAAGTGGCCCATGCAGTTGTTTGAATTATACTCTTATAAAATGCTTAACCAAACTGAACAGCATCAAATAGTTGATAAACTTGGGGACGTGGGGTCTGTTAATTCTCATCCTGCTTATGCATATCAGTTACTGCTTCTGTAGCAGTAAATCTGAAAGGAAATAACAATACTATGTATGCAACAGATGATTAGTCTTACTGTATTTTTTTTCTTTTCCCAGAGAGAGCCATGATTTATCTGTACTTTATTTTTCAGCATATGTTTTACATTTTAAAGCTTAAGGTGTCTGCTGGTACATTTCAATGTTCATTTGATATGCTCAGTGTCTAGAGATTTACATTTCATGTTATAGTAAGTGTGGTATAGAAATTGCATTTGGGGCTCAAGCCTTTGAATAACGATTTTTCAACTATAAAACTATTGCTTCCATAAAGTTTAGAAGATGCCACATAATATATTTATAATAATGGCTAAAACCCCTACCCACTCCTTCTTTAGTCTTAAATCCTGTAAAGCCATAAATTATTTCAATATCTAGTCCCTAAAGTATCAACCAAAAATAACTTGAACACAATATTACAGCAAGAAGGCAAAGACATTGACACTCCCTTCTCTTTCTTTTCCTTTTTTTTTTTTTTTGAGAACGCACTGGATTTAGTCTGATAATAAATGGAAATTTGCATTCAGACTTTTCTGAGATCATGATTATTCCTGTTAGTTTTGAGTCTTATTAATAAATCTGAGTTGATGGTTAATCTCAAAGCATGTATAAATGCAAGACTCTTAAGCTTTTGGACCCAATTACTCTTTAAAAATGGGGTGTTTTTTTGGTATTGAGTGGTACGAGTTTTTTATATATTTTAGATATCAGCACCTTATCAGCCAAATTGTTTGCAAGCTTCTTCTCTCATTCAGCTGGTTTTCTTTCAATCTCACCAAGTAGAATGGGCAGCAGATAAAATTCAGAGTAGTTATCATATTTAGCTAGATAACCCTAACACTTAAGTTATTTCCAGTACTGTAGGAAATCTTTAAGTACTGTAGCAGCAATTTAGTCATTTTTTGTTGAAACATATAGTAAAGCATAAGCTGCTTCTGCCATGTATAAAAATGCAAGCACATCAAATTATGCTCTCATCTGTTCAAAATCTTTCTTTATATGTAGTGATAAAATGAGTATCTTGTAGTTTCCTTCTGATCATTTGGGGAATAAATTAGCTGTACAGCTGTTTCTTAAAAGAGTGAAAAATAATACCTTTAACATTCATAAGGAAATGACAAACTATTTTACCAATTAAGAATATAAAAAGTGCTGATGTCATAGAACTAAAGTGTTAAAAGTAAATATTTAGATTCTTATCAGGTCTAAAGATCAGAGATTGTATCTAGGACAATTCACTAGAAATCTCTGATGACAGTTTATTAATATGTTAGCTATGTATTATTTTCCCTCTCCCAACAGGAGAGCCCGACAAGGAGCTGAATCCTAAGAAGAAGATTTGGGAACAGATCCAGCCTGATCTTTACACTAATGATGTATGCGTGGCTACATACAAAGGCGCTCCCTTTGAGGTGAAAGGGAAGGGAGTGTGTAGGGCTCAAACTATGGCCAACAGTGGAATAAAATAAAACACTTCAGTTTCTGAAATACATTAGAGAAAACAATAAAAAGAAATAACATTTGTCACTCATAGCTAAAATACAACTGGCTCATTTTTGTGGTTATTTCTCTTCTAGATTTGAGTAGTCTTTTACCTAATATGTATTGTTTTCCGTTGACTAGAGAAACACTACATTTATACCTGTAAGTTTTGAGCCTACAAGGAGGAATTTGCCTGTTTCATGCTGATTGATTGTTCAGTGATTGTGTTGGCTAGCACATTGCTTTTTCTTTATACATTTAGAAAACTTCAGATTAACATTTAGTTTCTCATTTGTAGGCACATGTTGCTTGCAATTTGAAGCCCTCTTTTAGTATCTTTATTATAAATGTCTTCTCTTTAAAAAGACAAGTTAAAATTTCTGTCAGGCTTATTAACTAGTCATATTGTAATGGTATTGAAGATGACCATCTGTTGATTATAAAGAGCCAAACAGCATAAAAGCTAGGAGACATGGCATTTGAACATTGTTGTTATTGTTTGCCAGAGTAACCCAGATTTGTATACTTACAGTGATTTTTTTTAAAAGACTGAAACTTCCAACTGTGTAGTGAACTTATTTTTTGCATCTAACAACATAATAAATAGTAATAGTAATAACTCTTGACTGTCTAAAGAATAAACACATTGTAAAGTGTTGCTAATATAGATTCCATTAAATTGACCATTAAATAGTCCACTTTTTATTCTAGGTGACTTCAAAGATTCTTTAGATACCTAATAAAAGATTATTTATAGCTTTATCTTTAGAAGAACATTTAAGATTGATATCTTTTATTTTTTCATGTACCATTGTACTAAATACATATGAAACACATTAAAAGAAATATATTTCAAGAATATATATTAAAATAAATTGTAGCCAAAAATCTAACATGTAAGTTTAAGATGTCAAGTGCCTATTTTCACTCATCTTTCAGATATTGTAGGAACAGGGAAAATTAACTTAGGCACTATGAACTTCAAGTACCCACCTTGAGATGATGACTGTTACCAAAAAAGAGATACATTTATGGAGGTAGGAATATCTATTTTAAAAGAAAAATCACACACAGTATTTTAGCACTGTTGCTGTTTGTAGTTTACAATAAGAAGGAAAGACAAAGCAAAAACATTTAAAAGAGTCCTGCATGCTGAGTTATAAAAAGTATCATTCATTTACGTCCATGGAGTTCTGGTAAGCTAAGATGTGTTACCATCATAGAAATTTTTATCTTCTTCATGAAAAACTGAATATTAACAGAATCATTAACATTTGTTGATAACTAAACACAAATGAATTTCCAAAGTTATTTTGTACTCAAGATACATTCTTTTGGGAAAAAGACTTCATGAATATTTTTTGATTTTTCCCAATTATATTACATTTCTATAAATCTAATACAATTTAAAGAATATTTCAACTGTTTAGGTAGTTGAAATATTTTCTCAATTTTTTAAGTTACATGAAAGCATTATTCAATCAAATTACCCAGTTAACCCTATTCCGTTGTTATTTTTATGGAAAACAATTCTGTTTTACTTACGTTGCTGGAATGAGAGCTCTTAGAGAATCAATAAAAAATAACCCTTGTGGTCTCTGACTGGTATTCAGCCCTTTAAGAATTTCAACAGTAGGAATATTATTAGGTCACAGACTAAACAGCTAGTGCCTCTTGGCATCTATTTATATATTGCAAACTAAGCCAGGAAAACAAAAGCTGACTTTCCCCCAAGATAATTTCTCATGCAGCATATCTTATAGTGAATATTGATAGGGCTAACTTTTTGGTTATGTAGAAATTCCATGTGTATTATTTATATGTCATTTTCAGGACATGTTAATATAAAATTGGATAACGCAATGGCAACCCATCAGTACTCTTGCGTGGCAAGCCCCATGGACGGAGGAGCCAGGTAGGCTGCAGTCCATGGGGTTGCTAGGAGTCGGACACTACCGAGCAACTTCACTTTCACTTTTCACTTTCATGCATTGGAGAAGGAAATGGCAACCCACTCCAGTGTTCTTGCCTGGAGAATCCCAGGGACAGGGGAGCCTGGTGGGCTGTCATCTATGGGGTCACACAGAGTTGGACATGACTGAAGTGACTTAGCAGTAATATAAAATTGGAAATTTCCTTGCTTCTATGAAGAGCTTTAAGTGCTCTGTGGATACAAGAGCACTGTATCCACTAAACATAATTTATTGTTGCTTTCTAAAAAAAACATGTAAATTATCACTTATACTATTTACAAAATATTCAGAGTAACTCACTGAAGTTTAATAGGCACATTAGCAAGTTGGACTTGTATTTATAACTCTCAGAGATGCTGACAATTCTGTAGATCTTAGTAATATTGGTTTTGAAACCAGATTACCTAGTTTTGATTCCAACTGTACAACTCAAATGCCTGTGTGATCTTGAACAACTGTTTAGCCTCTATAGAGCTTACTTTCCTCATCTGTAAAATGGGTATAATAATAGTACTTAGCTCATTGAGTTGTGAGGATATATATTATGTTATACAGAAACTAGTGTTCTCTCTCTTCTGTCCTGTTTCATGGCATCAGAGTTCCTGAGAGATTGAATTCTTGTTCAGAAGATTACGTGGTATATATGAAATGGACAGACCTTGTTATATATGAAATGAACAGACCTTGTCTTTCAATAGACCTGATTGTTCCTCTATATCAGATGTAGTATCTCTCCCCTTATTGGAGATATTCTTTATGGAAACTTTCTCTTCTCTCCCTGCATTCCTACTGAAATCCCTGTTGTAGGTGTTTTGATGCTGGTCAGCCCTGTTCATTGATGCCTTTTCACTGGTTTAATGTAACTGATAAAGTTTCAAATTGTTTTGCAATTTTTTTAGACTGGAAAGACAGTACATCTGTTAATAATTACTGTGTGTTAGTGTAACATAAATAAAAGCAATTGTCCTCTCAGGTTCTTGGTGGGTGGGGGAGCAACTCGCTATTGCTCATGGCAAGGGTGTTAAAACGGGCATGTGTATACTCACTGAGTTTTCTAGGGAAGTTATATGTTGTACCTTTAAATATATAAGAATATGAAAGTGTACTGTGTTAGCTGTGTACTTTGACTACTTAAATTATGACACAAGTCCTGATTCTAAGTGCTGTGCAGTGGTGTGTAAGCTAAAACTATCGCCAAGATAAACTAGTGAAGCAAATTAATGTTAACTCATCTAACAGTAATATTGCTAATTGCTGTTTTGTAGAGAAAGCTTTGCTTTCCAAAATTTTACTTAAGGAAGACCTCTCCTTTTCTAACGAAAGTGAGAGGGGTGGTGGTGGTGGTGTAGTTAGTAAGTCATGTCCGACTCTTGTGACCCCATGGACTGTAGCCTCTCTGGGATTTCCCAGGCAGGAGTAGTTGAGCTGGTTATCATTTCCTTCTCCAGATGATCATCCCAACCCAAGGATCGACTCTGGATCTCCTGCATTGCAGGCAGATTTTTTTCCCACTGAGCCCCCGGGGGAAGCCCAAATCTGTCTATTGTCATGGGTGTTATTAGAGAATTATATGTAAAAAAATTTAATCCTTCACAGCTAGCTAAGTACTTTCAACACATCTTGTCAGTTTTACTCGTATATTTTTTCTTTTTGCTGAGGAAGTGATTAGGAAGAATCACTTGGCAAAACTAGGCTGCTGCTGTTGGTGGCTGTTGCCTTTCTAAAGAACCATTTCGTGCCTTGATTCTGTAAACATGCTGCCACCAAGGGCGTGGTCCTGTGATGACGTCTGTCCCAGAAGTCTGCCTGTGAAGACATCACTCAGTTTAGAGCAATGAGTAGGTTAGATAAAGTAGGTATTTAAACCAGGAAAACTTCTATAACGGTACACACTTGCAGTATTTTTTGCGTGATAACCCAAAGTTTTACGATGATAATGAAAGATAGTTGCTGATGGCTAATATGCCTCTGTAAAACTGGATCTTCAGATAGCAACTCTTTGGAATGAAAAAGAATTAGTAATTTATATATACATTGTTACTTATTGAACTTATGATTTTAACTTTGTGTGAGTTTTGGCAGAGATAATTCATAGGAGTATAAGAAAAAATTAGAGAAAGGACTCAAAACAATGAAATAATTGTTAGTTGAAAGTGAGCCATCTGGAATTTCAGCAGATTATTGTATATTTTATTTTTTCACCCTTATATATTCCCTTTTTTTTTTCTTCCCTTTCCTTACTCCCACCTCCTTCCTAACATAACCTATTCCCAATTCTCTGGATTTTTGAGTAAAATATGTGTGTAAGTGTTATTTTGTATCTTCATCAACATCATTCCCTATCTGGCAGGCTATTGTCCTTAGCAGCAGCAGCCGAAACAAGCCATGGGCTCAATAATTGCAGGAAAAAATAATCCTTTTAAATGAAAAGGCTGACTACTACTCTTGACTTTCCTGTTGGCATAATGCATGTAGAATTGTTCAAGTGCCAGTTATTAACGTCTGCTCATTTCTACAATGGCATTGACATGATGAGCCTTCATATCAAGGCTGTGACAAAGTTTTACATTTGTTTCTGTAAATGGGCTCATCAAAGTATCATACATCCCAGTAGAGATAGGCTCTCGATATATGCACACACTTAAGTTTTCAGCTCTAAGATACTTGGCTGATACTTGTTAATTTAAAACCCACTCAACTTTTCATACCTGGGGAATTTGGAAAGAATAGTACAGAAGTCATCCAAAATCAACAGCACAATTTGATTTCTCTTTGAGAAAGATTAATGAAAAATGCAAACCAAAAGTCACTTTTACTAAGTTTAACAAAAGAATGAGTTTGGTAGAAATAACTCCATAACTTTCAGTTTTCATATAAAAGGATAACATTTTTTCTTAAAGCATATGAATTGATAATAAAAATTTTAGATGCTTGTGAAAGGAAACTTCTTAAAGTTTGAGTGAGAATCTGGGAAATACCAGTGCCACTTAAAGCATTAGCCTTTTGTAAAAGAATTGTGATCTGCCTGAAAATCAGTAGGAAAAACCTAAGCAGGTTATCTTTTAGAAAGGCAGAGTGTAGATAAACAACTTAAAAAAGGAAGTCTGAAATTACTAATTGAGTTAATGGTATCTAGATGAACAAACCTAGTAAGGGTCAGAGCTGGTGAGTTATTAGAGGTGAATTTCTAATTCCCTAGGATGGTAGGTACTAATGAGGTTGTAACCCCAGGTGCATAAGAATGTCAAGTATATTATCCTCCAGTAATCTAAAGTGTTCAAAGCACTTCCGCATATAAAGTTTAGTAGAGATTTTCGTCTTCCAAGTGAGAATAGCATACAGATGGCCACCTGGAGAGATGTGAGGAAAGATTACAAATTACAGACTCTTAATAGGAAAGGTGGCAACGTACTAAAGATGAACTTTGTAAACATTTATTTTACCTGGAGCAAATTCTGATCACATGGTTGTTTGATTGCAGTTATCTCCAGTAATGTTAAGTTTATGGGCTTCCCAAGTGGCTAAGCAATAAAGAATCCATCTGCCAATGCAAGAGACATGGATTTGGTCCCTGGGTGGGAAAGATCCCCTAGAGAAGGAAATGGCAACCCACTCCAGTATTCTTGCCTGGAAATCCCATGAACAGAGGAGCTTGGTGGGCTACAATCTGTGGGGTAGCAAAAGTAGGACATGACTTAGACTTAGCAACAAAAACAGTGGTAAGTTTATTCAGTGATACACATGTGCTCTCATCCAGAAAAATCCAGTAGGCTTTAGGTGGCACAGCAGCCAGGTGTTTGCTTCAGTGTCTTGCTATTATGTTTTAACAACCCCAATACCAACTAAGCAATCATTTCCCTACATCCACTATGTTGATTATCATGAAGAGCTAGAATTGCTATTGCAGAGTGGTTCATGGAAGACCATATGTGGAATTAATGCCTCTGAGATGCTATGCTAGAATGCAGGTGTTTTAGGAAAATGCAGTAACTAGAAAGATGAGGGGAAGATGAGAGAAAAGAAAACAGTGGTAAGGAATGGACCATCTAATATTTGTATATTAAGTGAGTAAAAGAGATAATGTAAACGAATGCTCAATGTAAATGGCAAGAAAGGACTTTTGAAATATAAGGGGTGATCTGTAAGGGGAAATCTTGAATTAAATAATGAGCAAAATCTAGCAAGAAGGGGAAAGTAAAAACTTTACTAAGACTTCTTCCGTAGGAAAAATGAGGTTAAGAGAAAAGGATAGGGAGGAAATGGAAGTGCTCTGCTGCTGCTGCTGCTGCTAAGTCACGTCAGTCATGTCCGACTCTTTGCGATCCCATGGACTGCAGCCTACCAGGCTCCTCCATCCGTGGGATTTTCCAGGCAAGAGTACTGGAGGGAAGTGCTCTAAAGGTCAAAGTTGAGGGGATAATGTATTGGGGATAGAGTTCTTAGGGAAATAGTTCTTTGTTACCAAACAATGGTAGAGAAGTACTTGATTCTGAATTCAGAGACAAATAATTCTTAATTGGTATAAATTAAGGGTAGAACTTCATATTGAGAAGAAAAACTGAATAGCAACTTTATCAAATTGGCAAAACTAAGGAAAAGAAAAATGTAAGAAATTCAGTAATATTAAAAAAATAATAAACATGGAGAAACATCTTGTATGCTTACATGGGAGCAATCATTACAAAATGTCATTTTCAATATTACAAAATGTCATTTGTCATAAATACAGTGCAAAATAAGTTTTTTGAAATTAAAATGAGATCTAAAATAATATATATAAATGAATGACTGGGAGTAATCAGAAAATATGTTGAGAAAAGAACAAGGGAAACTTGCCCTCGTAGATATCATATCAAGGAAGGATATAAAAATCATTTGAATTAAATCATTATGGTATTGATATAATATATAGCAAATAGATAATGGAAAAGAACTAAGAATATAGAATAGATCTAGAAGTAAAGAAGATGTATACCTATATACCCATTGGTAACCCATCAACAGGAAATGAATCTAAAACCATTTTGTAGCATGTACATAGAAATGTATGACTAAATTCACGTTGGCTAAAGTTACCATAACCAAAACTGAAAGACAATAACAGAATTGAAAAACATTACAACATGAAAGACTGGGCCAATATCTGATATATGTAGATTTCTTCCTACTTACCAAGCAGGAAGTGTTAAAGAAAACATATTCAGTGACACTTGATGATAAGAAAGGATCATCAAGATAGGTATAGGGACTACGCGTATGGGAATTTACTGTGAGGGAGAAAGATTGGGCTCAACTCTGAATACAACATGGGCAGGTGGAAATATATAGCCAAGGAACAGGCTGGGAAATTACCAAGAGGGAAATACTGAACACAAGGAAGGGTCAGAGTGTGTCTGGGTAAACCCACCCAACAGGGTCTTTGCTGAAGACAGACCAGGGTGATTAGACAAGGAACCTGATCAGATATTGTGGGTAGAGTTTGGTAACTGACTTGTTGGCAAGGTTCTTAACAAAACTGTTAGGCACAGATGGGCCTAGAAAGTTCAGGAGCCTGACTAAAGTTTTTGTCAAGCAAAGAAACTTTGTGCAAAGTGATCAAATAGAAATGACAAAAAAGACAAATAATGTGAAGAGGCAGTTCATAGAAGAGTAAATGACAAACCTGGTTATAAAAATGCCCTAATTAGATAGTAGTCTGTAGTACGCAAATTAAGGTAAATGGTAAGCAAGGTATGATTTTGTTTACCGAGTTCATGTGTGAGATAATAACACTGATGACCTGAATATAGGAAAAGGGTTCTCAAATGCTGTTGTTGAAAATTAAGTTTGTTGCAACATTTATGAATAGAAACTGCGTAAGATATATTTTAAAAGATATATTAAAATGTATATATACTACAGCCTAGATCTCACTCTTAGGAATATAACTTACAGAAGAGAAATCAATATTAAATATGTAGAGGATGACTTTGCATGGCAGAAAACTGGAATGCATATAAATGGAGAAATAGTTAACATAAATTTGTTACATATGCTCCCAGAAATGTACATCCTGCTATGCAGCCTTTAAAAACGGTGAGTTTAAGCTACATTTTGGAGTTGCAGGAATTTATATGAGGTGATGTTAAAAAAAAAAAAAAGCAGTAGTATAGTATGAAAATTAAAAAAAATCCCTATTTTTGTTTATGTGTATATATATACTCTGTATGTATGTGATTATCTGGCCATGCAGAAAATATAATGTATACCATGCTTTTTGTTGACCTATTTGTAATGGCTGATTTGCATGAAAAGGAGGAGAGGTAAAAGTTACCTGAAAAAAGCAAAATATAAGATTACTAAAGAAAGTCAAATATATAATATCATATTCAGGGATTTATGTAAAATATATGTGTATATATGTATATTTATGTATATACAAATTAAACTAATTCAGGGAAGAACATCTCAGAGGTCTTCCTCTTTGAAACTAGAAGACACAGCACTACTCCTGGCTCACAGATCTTGAATCCTTCGTGATTCTGCACCACATCTCTCTCCTGAGGCTCACAAGTGTTTGTGTTCTGTGAAGAGTTATCTGACATCACATGCATGAAGAGTATGAAGGACTTCGAACATCAATTTCGCGCTCTGTTCTTCATGAGTCACTGCAGTTTCAACTTCTCGACCTCAAATCTGTTTCTTTGTCAGTGAGTCACCAACCCCTGGGGAAGTGTCGACTTTTGCTTAACTTCCAAACTCAGCCTGATTGTTGATGTTCCCGCTTCATAATCCTGGACCCACAACGATAGAAGGGGATCATGCAGAGAAATAGAGATGTTGTTTCAAGTTGGAACTTGTATTATTCTTTCTCCTAGAAGCACTTTATAGCTTTGTGTTAGAAGTTCAGATAATATCAAACATTAAGTACATTTTTGAGGACTAGTCTGAGAGAATAACCACCAGCTGTAATCTTGTTTTTAATGGAAAATAAAGTATAATGCACACTAAAAAAAAGCCATTTACAAATTAACTTTATGCAAACTGTAAATTGGAGACTATATTAGGAAAGAATCTTGTAAATGATAACAATCATGCAAATGTTAAACTTGGGGGTGATCTGATTTTGACTTGTTGGTGGACTTGGCTATTGTAATTAACTCAAATTAATTTCCTTTGATCTTTACTGCTGTCTTTGAGATTATCCTGGAGCTTTCTCCCTATCCTGATTGACCGACCTTCCAAGGCAGACTGGAAGCCTCTTTTTCAGTCAAAGCTTTATCTGTATTTGGTTAACAGTTATTTCCATTATTTATGCTGCAGGATTTGGCTCTGAGCTTTTACCTACATTTCCATTCCTAAATAGGAGCCAGGGATCATATGAAAGTGGAAAAGGGAAGTTAACATTTATTGAGCATCTACTGTGTGCTAAGTTGTTTCATGATTATAGTAAATATGAGGTAGATATCTCATATGAGGAATAGGCCTTCACAAGTGTAAGTTTTTAGCATCATGTAAGCAGTGGAGCAAGTTTTGAAAATTTGTATAATTATTCATCTCTAACTTTTATTTAAGTATAGCATGTGTAGTACACAGTTCCTAAGTCAGAAGTGCTGCTTGTTGGATTTTCACAGTGGGGACACACTGTGAAACCAGCTTCTGGATCAAGAAATAGAACATTACTAGAGTCTCAGAAGCCACCCTGGTGCTTGCTTTCACTCACTCTTCTACCTCCTCCCCACAAGGGTAGCTTGACTTCCTTGTGATTGTCACATCAAAATAGTTTAATTTACATTAGTTTTGACTTGGAAATTTATACAGATTGAATCATAGAGTATATACTCTTTCATGTCTGGCTTCTTTCTTTCAATGTTACATTTGGATAATTCATTGATCTTGTTACATGCAGTTTAGTTTGGTCATTCTCCTTACTGCGTAATATTTCATAGTGTTAATATACCACAATTTGTTTATCCGTTGTACCATTAGTGAACATTTGGGTAATTTCCACTTTTTAGCTATTACAAGTAGTACTGCTATGAACATTTTTGTACACACATACATAGATATATACATTTCTTTTGGACATATATAATTATTGTGTCATAGGGTCTGCCTTAAAAATCTTATTTTTAATTGCTAAACAGTTTTCCAAAGTGGTTATATCAATGTACGTGCTCACTGGCAGCATATGGAAATTCTGATGGTCCACATTCCTGCTCACAAAGGCACGTTGAATACAGGTTGCTGACTCTAAAACCCAAAGCCCTTTTCTTTTCACCTAAATCTTACTTAAAGGTAAGAACTTGGTAACAATTTTCTTTTACAAATTCTATGATTCTTTCCAAGATTTTTAGTCTTTGTTCATTAAGTGAGTTTCCTTTTTTATACTGGAAAATATACCTACGCTGAATAGAATTTAGTAGCTTTAGCAGTGTTTCGGAGGCCTCACATAAGTATTCATCTTCATTGAACCCAGCCTCTTCTATTTTTTCTGCATGGGTGAAAAGAATGGCCGTGTGATTCATCCAAGCATGGCCCAGAAGTTCCTGAAAGAGAGGAAGTAAGTGGCTATTTGCCTTTGACTATATTTCTCAAAGATGAGCAGAAGAGTTATGGTTTAACACAGACAGTAAACCGACCTATACCTCATGATGTTTCTAAAACTGAAATATATAAAGGGAAGTGATGATGGAGTCAAATAATGTAAGCAAATGCAGAGAGATGGGTGGGCTTTCTTTTAAAAAAGGCTTAAGTTCTCCACTTTATTTTGTTGTAATTTATGTAAATACAGCTTCAAAACTGTGTTATCTTGTGCTGCATGATTTAATTACCTTTGCAACATTCAGCAGTCGTACATGCTTGCCTGTCAACCTGAATCTGTTAGAACCACTGAAATCCTTTAAGTCAGAGGACCTTGCTCAGGAGAATGTCGTATCTTTTTCTGTGGGAATATTGTATTATCATCACTAAAAGCATTTTCTGAGAATTTATAGTTATATAATCTGGTTACAATCTATTGATGAATCAGATGACATGTAATGGAAATGCTATCAAAATACAGTTGGTCATTTGGAACAACTACAAAATATTACTGTGATTCACATCCTCTTCACATATATAGAATCCAACCCAATTTATTGGGTGACTTCCTCTAATGTGGATAAAAAATATTGAATACTGGTATTCCTTTGTTTAGTAATATGTAGAAGTTGGTTATGTAATAAGTTCTTATTTGAATAGTAAAAAAAGCTGACCTAAAGCAGAAGTAATAGCATGTGGCAGGTCATTAACACAGCATGAAAGGCATCTAGAAATACCCATTTAACTTCTGTGAATATTTGCAGTTATATGAAATCACGACAACGCAACAGTAAAGTTCACTCCATTCCAAAAACTCCCATTAGAAAAATTTGTCCAAAGCTGCCACTGTAATAGCAAGAGAAATATAAAATGCTTAGGAATAATTTATAACAAATATCCAGAACCTCTAAAAGAAGGGAGAACAACTACTATTTAGTGCCAGATAATATGCCAGAGCTTTAGTTTTTTTGAAGTTCAACGTGATGATTTGTGGGAGATACAATTATGGTATGGAGAAACTGATGTACAGAGGTTGAGTACAAACCTATAGAGCGGTATTAGATTAATGCAAACTCAATAAAAATACTGAAAAATTGAAAGGTAGTTTGGGAAACTATTTTAAATAAGTATGAGTCATAATATTGAACAGCTGAAAAAAATGAAACAAGGGTGAAACAAAAAGGAAGGAAAGAAGAATTGGGATATGTAAATCTAATATAAAAATATAAGAACTGTGGAACAATATATCTAAAAATTAGAAGCCTCTCAAGACCACAGTTACCAGTTATAACCCCTAATACAGTCTGACTTTCATCAGTTATTTATTTTCACATTCATCTCTACAACTTGACTGTGACTTCTTAGAAGGAAAGTCTGTGTCTTCCTATATCAATCAAAGCCTCTTAATACATTGTGCACTCAATAAATATGTTAGATTAATTTGGAATTTAGACCCTCACCATCATCTTAAATAGAAGATTCAGGGTTTTATTTGTAAACTTTGGTTCCTCAATTTTGAAGTTTAATCTTTGGGACACACAATTGTAGTTTCCTGTGAAACTTCTCTTTTCTACTCTTGTTCATTATCACAGATTCGCCTGTAGTCTGCACTTTCTGTTTTCTATTCAGAAGACTCTCTCAAGGTGTAGGTCCCCAAATTTTCCTCATATCAGTCTGTCTACACCATAGAATAATTGTATGCTTCTGGTTCTCCTAAAAATGCCCTGCTTCCAGAAAATCCTCAGATATTTCAAGATCAGTACATTAGAGAATAATTATTTTAACAGGAAGATTCTAACTTTACAAAAAAGAGTTTTGCAGAGAGAGACTTTAATTGGCATCACACGCTAGTAAAGTAATGCTCAAAATTCTCCAAGCCAGGCTTCAGCAATACATGAACCATGAAATTCCAGATGTTCAAGCTGGTTTTAGAAAAGGCAGAGGAACCAGAGATCAAATTGCCAACATCTGCTGGATCATAGAAAAAGCAAGAGAGTTCCAGAAAAACATCTATTTCTGCTTTATTGACTATGCCAAAGCCTTGGACTGTGTGGATCACAATAAACTGTGGAAAATTCTGAAAGAGATGGGAATATCAGACCACCTGACCTGCCTCTTGAGAAACCTGTATGCAGGTCAGGAAGCAACAGTTAGAACTGGACATGGAACTACAGACTGGTTCCAAATAGGAAAAGGAGTACATCAAGGCTGTATATTGTCACCCTGCTTATTTAACTTCTATGCAGAGTACATCATGAGAAATGCTGGGCTGGAAGAAGCACAAGCTGGAATCAAGATTGCTGGGAGAAATATCAATAACCTCAGATATGCAGATGACACCACCCTTATGGCAGAAAGTGAAGAGGAACTCAAAAGCCTCTTGATGAAAGTGAAAGAGGAGAGTGAACAAGTTGGCTTAAAGCTCAACATTCAGAAAACGAAGATCATGGTATCTGGTCCCATCACTTAATGGGAAATAGATGAGGAAAGCGTGGAAACAGTGTCAGACTTTATCTTTTTGGGCTCCAAAATCACTGCAGATGGTGACTGCGGCCATGAAATGAAAAGACGCTTACTCCTTGGAAGAAAAGTTATGACCAACCTAGATAGCATATTCAAAATCAGAGACATCACTTTGCCAACAGAGGTCTTTCTAGTCAAGGCTATGGTTTTTCCAGTGGTCATGTATGGATGTGAGAGTTGGACTGTGAAGAAAGCTGAGCGCCAAAGGATTGATGCTTTTGAACTGTGGTGTTGGAGAAGATGCTTGAGAGTCCCTTGGACTGCCAGGAGATCCAACCAGTCCATTCTGAAGGAGATCAGCCCTGGGTGTTCTTTGGAAGGACTGATGCTAAAGCTGAAACTCCAGTACTTTGGCCACCTCTTGCGAAGAGTTGACTCATTGGAAAAGACTCTGACGCTGGGAGGGATTGGGGGTAGGAGGAAAAGGGGATGACAGAGGATGAGATGGCTGGATGGCATCACCAACTTGATGGACGTGAGTTTGAGTGAATTCCGGGAGATGGTGATGGACAGGGAGGCCTGGCGTGCTGCGATTCATGGGGTCGCAGAGAGTCGGACACGATTGAGCGACTGACTGAATTGAACTGAGCTAATGTGCCTTTAAAACACAAATTGCCAACCTTCACCCCAAACTTTGAAGAACATAGCTCTTGTTAAATCAAAGTATATGTGTAATGTCAACATCACATTTTAGCTAATAGTGACATAGCAAAATTAGCAGACCTCAGAGTTTTTCGTATATTCTGTGTACTCTAACACATTTCTTGTGGGAGAGAAGTCAGAGAATTGGAAAATAAATAAACCATACTGTGGATTGAATTGTAACCCCTTTCTCCAAATTGATATGTTGAAGACTTAAACTCTAGTCCCTCCAAAGTGACTTTACTTGGAAATAGGATTATTGCAGATGCAGTTAATTAAGATAAATTCACTAGAGTGGGACTCTAATCCAATATGTCTTTATAAAACAGAACTTTGGACAAAAACATGAATACTGGGAGAACACCAGGTAAGCATAAAGTCAGCCATTCATAAGCCAAGGAGAGAATCCTTGGACACATCCCTCACTCTCAACCCTCAGAAGAAACTCACCTGCTGACATCTGTTTCAGACATATAGCCTCCAGAACTGACAGGCAATAAATTTCTGTTGCTTAAGCCAGGGAGTTGGTGGTATTTTTATTGCAACCCAAGAAAATTAACCTAAATGGTTGAAAAATCAATGACATGCTAAATATAACAGATTTAGGTTCTGAGAATACGAAGATTTCTGGGCCATTTACACCAGAATCACTTAGGGTGCTTATTAAAAGTGCATCAAAATCTTCAGGGATGGAACCTGGGGATGTAAATTTTTAAAAGCTCTCTGGGGGATTTATTCCTGCTGCAAATACTTATTGAGGGATCTACTTTGTTCCGAGACAAGGAATGGTACAAAACATGCATTTCCTGCTTGTATATGATGAAAATTCTTGTTTACTAACCAAGCTTAGGGCTAAGGAAGAGGGACACATAGGGAAAAAGTACATTTAGTTTGTTGTCCTCGCAAATGTGATAGAAAATATATTGGCGCTACAGAGGCAGACATTTAGCCTAATTTTGGATGGGGGGTGTAATGTGGGGGTTAAGGGAGGGATCAGAAAATGTATCTGGCATGTGATGATGCCTTGAGCATAGAAATTAGCAAGGAATTTCTCAGGCGATAAAGATATACCAGGTAAAGAACATGATTGAGCATTACTGGGAATTGTATAGTATTGGGATTTTATTTTTAACAAGTACAACTACTGATCTTTCATCATTCTTGCCTCTAGAAGTTTCTCAAATTTAGTGCCAGACCTTATATTCCCCAGTGCATTATTGATGTGCTTATATTGAAATGTTTAATATAAGTTAATAAATAGCTACTGTCCTTAAGTTCCCTTGAGTGCTACTGCCAGAACTATTCTCTGGGTATTGGTTGATGCATGGGCTATATTTGTTATTAAATATATATACAACATCACCATAATACAAATTAATGTTAAATAAACTGTGTGGCTCGAGTGGTTCTCTCCTGAGTTATAACATAGAACTCTCCTCTTTCTCAGTTAGTACTTACTGCATTAAATGGTGTAAGACTCACAGTGTGTTTTTAGTACCTGGCTTTCTATATTGTAACATGAACATGCCCTCCCCCACTTTGTTTCCACCAGACGTTTGCTCTGCTTTAAACCATTATATCATTCAGGAAAAATGAGTTAAAGCACCTAAGGATAATAGATTTGTAAGCTTGACACCACTTACGAGTCCGTGTATTGAGCCACTGGAAAGTTTTTACATGTTGGTAATTACTTATGAAAAGATGCTCATGTCCTAAACTGTGAGAGAAATTGCACTTTTGAATTACTGCCAAAAATAGAAGAGAATGGTTGATTTAGCTTATATTCTTTAAATTGATTTTTGGCCAGAAAATAGTTGAATATTTGAAAGTAGTGTCGCTTGGTGTATAGTCATCATGTTAGTGGCCAAACATGTTCTCTACAGACCCAGAGAATAATCATGGTTGATTGATACCTCACATAAAAATCCAAAAGAAAGATAAGTTAATGTAAGTTATCTGGTGTTAACAATTTAAATACAATACTAAGCTAGATAGAAAATTTATAATCAATCATAAATTGTTTGATTTCAAAGTGCTAATGGGTATGAGTCCATCTAGTCCTTTTGGGACAACTAGTTAGGATATAAACTTTGTTTTCCAGGAATTGTGTTCATTTTCCCAGGACCTCACCAGCCCTGCCCCATTTGTTTGTGGTTGATGAAATCATAGCATCTGGTCTTTTTAGGGGGAAACTTTTAAAAAAGCCAACTATTACATCAACTGAGAAAAAAAAATTATCATGGATCAGGAGGACAAGAAGGACCATTCTTTATGTTATTCCCTTATTCTCTTCCCACTTAGAGCACCACATTTTCTTCTTAGAGAGCCAAAGCTGAATGATAAGCCTTGTTAGATCAGATTTAGAGAAGAGTCAACCTTGGAGATCATCTGTCAAAATTGCCTTATTTTACAGATGAGAATATTAAGGCCTTGTGATATTAAATGACTTGGTCTAAGCCACATTGCTGATTATTGGCAGACTTGGGCCCGTAACAGAGGTTCCCTGACTGCCAGGTCCCTGTCCTTCCCACTAAATTGAGGCTTCTCAGTTTAACGTTACTAAGCCAGTGCATTTTTTTCCCACATTTTTTTCCCCTAAATTAATACGGAAGTTCTTATACATCAGGGCTGTGTAAGCTTGGTTTCATTCTTTTTTATGAGTCCTATCAAAATAATTCCAAAGAAGGCTACAGATAATATGTCTCAATTTTAGGGTAAAACAAATACTAGCAAAAAAGTAATCATAGGTAACGTTTATTGTGCACTTGACATGTGGGAGTGTTTGAATTAATTTACCATTATGTTAATATGACATTCATTCCAAAAGTAACCCAGAAAACTATTATCTTTTCCAATTTATCACTGAAAAGGTTGAAGTTTAGAGAAGTTATTTGCCCAAGGTAACAAAGCAAGTAACTAAGTAGGAAATTGAACACAGGGATAACTGACTGCAGGACCCAGGCTCTTCACCTCTGCAATGTGTTGCTCATATCTAGTAGTTCATTTGAAGAAGTTACTCATCACGGTCTAGACACTGATGATGACAAAACAATAACAGTAGTGGCAATTTTCTGGAAAGCTACTATGAACCTGCTGTAATTCAGGCATGGTGCCAAGCACATTACATTTTTTAAATACAGCCTTCAGAACTCTCTAATGTAGGTAAATTATCCCCATTTTATAAATGAGGAACTGAAGCCAAGAAAGTTTTGTTAAGTAACATCTATAGTTATATACCTAGAACTGTAGCAGACATATTTCAACTGAATTCTGTGGAACAGCTAAGCCCATGATCTCTGTTCAGTATGTGCAGGTCTTGCATTGGTCTTTCTAAACCCCGTCTGTGTACACCCATCTATAACATCAGCAGTCAAGTTGTTCATTCGAAATAAAAATATTTGCTTGAAACCTGATTGAATACAGTAATAATACAAACATGATACCATGACCATGGAAAGAATGTAATCAATTCCTGGATTCAATTCCTAGTGCAGTTTGACTGCGTGCTAGCACTTTCCTTAAGGAGACTATTATATATGCTGTGTGTTCAGTCACTCAGTCGTGTCCAACTCTTTGCGACCCCATGGACTGTGGACCGCCAGGCTTCTTTGTCCATGGGGATTCCCTAGGCAAGAATACTGGAGTGGGTTGCCATGCTCTCCTCCAGGGGATCTTCCCAACCCAGGGATCAAACCCAGGTCTCCCGCATTGCAGGCGGATTCTTTACCATCTGAGCTACCAGAGGAGCCCATTTTATATGCTCTGATCTATAATTTAGGGATTTTTTAAAAAATTCAAATGATAGATAAGATTCAGATGAATCATTCCCTTTTTTCTCCATTTTGGGGAGACACTAACATCTCTACTGTTTTGCTGTAGATTAAGGAAGGCCTGACATAAAGAGAAAAGGATCATTTGAGGAACCATTTCAGTTGTCACAACTGGCAGCTTATAACCCCTCTATAAAATATTAGAGCACAAACTGAGAGAGATTTAAAGAGACAACAGGGAGGTGCAGGAAAAGAAGAGGTCACTTCTCTGGCACTGGCCTTGAAGACTCCTTCCATGGAGGGCATCAATGCCCCCAGAAAGGGGGAAAGGCAACGGTGAAGACAGATGTTCTGTTCCTCATTTTGTGTGAGCCAGGAAGAAAAAGAAATCCAGGGTGTGTCTGGAAGCAGAGGAACTTAACCACCCTTTGCTCCTTCCTAACAGCTGTGGGTCCTGTTGAATATTCAGACATCCTGCAGCTGCTCCCGATCTGTGAGCACATCCAGATGGCTGCCACTAGTATCGAGGCACTTTCAGGAAGAAGGTCATAAACAGCCAGCCTGTGCTTAGGCAGTCTTCACCCAGAGATCAAGGTGGAAGCCCAGAATAGGACTGCAGTGCCTCCAGGGGTCATGACCCTGCAGAGGATTACTAAATCTCTCCTGGGAGAGAGGTTACTTTTGGAAAATTGTTCTGGATCTGAGTCTCCCTCGCGCATCTTCTCTCTGCCTTCAACTCCTGAATTGGACACTGACTTAAGGAAGGCAGCCATAAGAAGTGAAGGCTGTATGTATGCCAAATACCGTTTAAAAGGATCAGAGACATGTATGAAACAAATTCACTTGTATAAAAAAAAAATAGGGGATTATAATATAGTTCTGTATCCTAAAACTGGAAAAATCCATTTTCAAAATGTATGTCTCTTAAAATGTCCTTTTTGGATCAGCAGAAAGAAAAATCTGGAGACATACAGAGAGAGTCAGGTTAGTTTTTGAGAAATATTTATCCATTTACAGAGTTTACTGGATTACATCCATCTATAGAGTTAAATGTCTATTTAATAGGAACTTTAAATGAATTTTTTAAGCTGCTTAAAAATTGCACTGACAGTATAGCTCCAGGGCCCCCCTTTTGATTTCTACCAGAAATATTGTTTGAAATGCTGGCTTTAATAGGTTAGAGGAGGTTCATGGGTTTTCTTAGATTTCACATTGTTTCTTAATTGCAATCATCTTTGCTTTTGTACAGAATGTTCTTGATTTTTCAGGAGTTGGATGATGAGGATTACTTTTTATACTCTTGTCACCCTAATTTTTTCCACTAGTTTTTTGTGATTACACATATGCTTTTTTTTTTTTAGAAACAGCTATAGTTACTGAAAAAGAAAATGTGTGTCATTTAGAACAAACGATCTTGTGTCTTTACTAGTTAAAGGAAAATATCTTTCTTTAAAGCAAAGTATACTATCTTTCTAAGTGTAACAAATTCTATATCAACATAATCAGAGATTGGACCAGAAATAGAGCAGCATTCGTTCAAATTCATTTTGATTGAAAATGTCTACTCGCTATTCTCCATGTAGTTTACTTTGGAACTTCTGGTAGAGATGCGCTCTCTGAGTTAGGTCAATTAATGAGGCTACTGAGTAATAGTAGTCAAGTTCCGCAGTTAAATCTGGGTGGTCCTAGACTGGAGAATCAAGAAAGTGAATAAATGAGCAAACAGATGAACCATTAGGGAAAGATGGCATATGTTATTTTTATTCACCCTGAGGTCCCTGTGATCTCATGGCTGGCATGGAGCAGTTATTCACCCTACAGATGAGGCAAGCAAAGCTTCTACAGTTCCTAATTTCTTTCCTATAAATAAAGTATAAATCTCCCCTGAATTTTTGCCATGATGTAGGTCTCAGTGATGCTTCCTCCACTGAGGAGTTATACATTGCACTGCTTTGGCACTGAATGTGTTGTCATATACGTGTTTATCTATTTGTCTCTTCTAGACTATGAGTGTTTTGAGGGCAGGGCTCATATTATCACTCACCGATCATTAAACTCTGCTAGTACTCAATACAGTGTTCAATGACTGAAGCAGGGTGACCACCACCACCACCCTCCACCCCACCATTTATGGCAAACTGTAAGAGGTTATCTCTTGTTGAAAGGATGCAAGTCGGTATTTTAGTTCAGTGGTTCTAAACTTGACTATTTTAGAGAAATATATGGAAAGTTTATGCAAACACAGATAGGCAAGCTCTACTCTTGAGATTCTGTTTCAGTAAGGCTTGGATGAATCTGCATTTTTAACAAACAGCTCAGTTGATTCTGAGGCAGATAGTCTGAGACCACATAGACAATCAAATTCTTAGTTCTTAGGAGTTTGAGATTTAGTTAACCTAAGTTCAGTATCTCATTTTTGTTTTGTTTTCCTTTATAAAATATGAAGTCATTTCCCAGGTATAAAATGACTGACTGAATTCCTCAAAAGGAATTCGTAAAAATGACTCTTGGTGGGAGAATCAAGTAATTTTTACCAGTTTTTTCTATGTGACCAGCGCCTGTTTTTAAACTACTTGTTTAAAATATCTCTTTTAACCAGTTTTCATAGTTCATTCCTATTAAGGTGATGCCATCCAAAATGGGCATAATGTTACTGGTGTGACTGCTCTTTACCTGGATCATCTGGACTGGGGAAGATTCTTCCTGTCCACAGAGAGGTACGTCTGCTCTCTGGACAAGCAGTGCAAGGTGCAGACCCTCCTGCCCAAAGTGATGTGCCAGGGCCTCCCTGATCTCCTGTCTCACGTGCTTCTTGCTCAGCCTGCTGTGCGGGTAACCCGGTGTGTCCAACACCTGGACCTGCAGAGTCACCTCTTGCCCTCCTCGACGCATGAAGCTGCGGAAGTGACAGCTGCGGCCCAGGCTACAATCTTTGGTCACAGAGCATGGAGCAAAGCTGCTCTGGAAGTCAGTGCTTCCCAGAATAATGTTCCCAGCAGAACTTTTTCCACTTTGAGTCATGCCAAAGAGGGCCAAGTTGATGGTCATCTTGTTGGAGTTCATCATGGCTCTGGATAAACAAAAGCTCAGTGTAAGTAGTCAGGCATCTCCCTTCAGCCAATGTAAGGCTTCTTAACTGGCCTAGAGCACCCCAAGTATTGCCTCTGATTTACTCTCCCCTCCTTCTTTGTGTCTAAAGCATGGAGGAGCACACCACTAAAGCAGAGACCCCCCAGTGACAGAGGGGAAGTGGAAATAATAGTAGTAGTTTACACTCAGAGAGGAGAGAAAAATAAAATACAGATAAGGAAAGGAGGAGGAAGCAATAATTGTAGGAAAATGAGGAAAAGAATTACATGAAGATGGTGTAAGCCATGTTTAGGAGAACCGTGTTAACTTATCAGTGTGATAGGTGAGTTGGTTTAATAATGGGTGCTGAGGTCCCTCAGTTCAGGAACAAAGATAGCAGCAATATTTGAAAATGATTCTCTCTTGGTGGAGAAGTGGAAATAGTACAGTGGAAGAAACGGCCCTTCTTGCGTTTTAAACAGTGTTCTGCCTCTCCCCACTCCCTGCCTCCCCACCCGTTGAATATACAAGTGGCATCTGCAAAAAATCATCTTTCCTGACTTCCTAAATGCTTCTCTCCTGTGAAACATGAATAATATTAAAGGAGGACTTCTGTTTCTGTTGACTAATTTTTTTAACAACTGGGCAACATTCTGATGAAAATGATTACTTTAATTTCTGTTATGAAATAATCATTTCCGTGGTTCACCATAGCTCAGTATTGGCTCTTCAACAAAGAAAGGAAAGACCAGCACATTGTACAGCTCAGTTAGGAGGGAGGAGAACCTTGGGAGAATCTGTTTCATTACAACACCCCTAAAACGTAGTTGTTTTGTGTATTTTAAGGTCATCCATCCTTTTCATTATATCGATAAGGCAAAGCTACTGGCCAATCACCAGTGTACTCAATCTGTTGATTCAGAAATAAAGACATTGAAAATTGCATATTTACTATTTTTGCTTATAACTTGTAGTTCGACTATAAAGTTTTATGTGCCTCTGGCCTTTCTTGTCCTCTAAAGCCTCTCACCTTACTCTCTCTAGACCTTAATATGAACATGTTGAAGGAAATTTACACCCTCATACTAAAGACACTCACCTCAGGAGTCCCTGAAGATGACCCCATCCCACTTCACCCAGCTCATTCAGCTGTGGCAGCTGCACCATAGTCACTCAGATTTCTTTTTACTCCAGAATTAGATGTGTGATTTTTTAAGAAAGAATTAATTAATTATGGAATCCCAACCAGTTTGCTCTATGTCACGTACCTTTTCCAGTCTTAAAAATGCTTGTTCCAGAGACTTCCCTCAAGCTGCTATGGTTGTTCGGTATGAACTTCAACCTTCTGACAGTGTCATTGTACCACTCTGAGACTGATACTGTATGTACTTTATTTAGTTAATTTATTACCAGAATACTTTCTATAAATGATTAGCTGTCCTCCTCTAATCAGCATTGACTTTTTTATGTCACTTGAGAGATATCTTATTTCAATAGGTACTTCCTGAAATTTCTGTTTCCAGGATTAACTTATTTGTTTAAGATCATTGTTAATAGGTAACAATTTATCATATAGCCTAATGAAATGTGATATTGGCAAGTGTTAAACAGAAACTAGACATTTAAAAGCAAGGTCACATTTTTTTCCTTTGTAATTGACATACCACTAATTCATGAAAAATTTTCAACAGATATATAATATACATACAATAGATATTGACTTCACAACAGTATTTAGTTCATAAATTTAAAAATTCTCCAAAAAAACTCTCTTGGCTATTTCCATGCAATTGAAATTTATTATTTTGATATGATCACTAGCATGATTATATCAACATATACAGTTTCCATATCAATTAATGATAGCATATTTCAAAAAAGTACAATTAGCTACAACTTAAAGCCATGTAAACTTTGCTTTAAAATTGGGTTTTTATTTTATTATTAAAAGCCTAAATTTGATTTTTACACTTTTTAGTATATAAGCCACATTTACCAACATACTTTCTTAAGTGTATAAGTTGTAGAAAACTTTGCTTTGTTATATTCTGGTTCATCTTCTCCTGGACCTCTCAAAAAGCCTGTGAAGTATGTGCTTCTGTATAGGAATCTTGGAGACATCTGGAATGACTTATGACTTCATAAGGGCAGAAAATCTTCCTGTGTGGATATGACAAAGAAAACATAAACCGTATTCATTCATCTGAGAAGCACATTTAACTTTTTTGAATGAGCAGAAAGAGCCTCCCCCAGGTGGCAGTAGCACCCTGTTTCCTAAGAAGTTATTTTGAACCAGAAGTTATTTTCCTTTTCTTCCTCAAAGTGTAACCTGATATTCTCCAACTAGGCATTTTATATCAATACATATTAATTGTGTGGAAAATCTTTTGAGCAAAGGCAAAACTAAGCCTTCTTTCTTATGTCCCTTATATAAAGTGACAAGTGTAGAAGATCTTTAGTTTTCAAAGTGTCCTCTTTGAAATCATAGTTAAATCATTTGCTGAGTGCAACAGTTGATGGTTTAAAAAATAAAGTTCAGAGTTCATATGTGTAGTGAAAAGTTCCAATGAGACTGCAGAATTTGAAAACAGTTTGCAACAGATTTAACAGAAGTTTTAGATCTGTGTCAATTTAGAGATCATATAAGGATAATATATTGGTAGGTGTTTGATGATTTTTAATTATTGATGGTCATTCTTTTTGAGTCAAGGTGAAAAACACAACTTCACCTGTGAAATGTTACCTTCACTCTTTAATAACTTGGTTAAACTTAATATAGCAGGGATAACTTTAATAGTGGGTTCAGGAATTAATTCTCTGAGGACAGGAACTGTCCTTGTTTGAGAAAATAATTTGATTAGCTACTTGATGTAGAAAAGGGGCTCCTGAGAGCTTGAGCCAAATTAACTAACAGTGGGAGTCAAACTGCTGGAGATGAGGGAAGTGATGGGGGGTGAAGGAGTTGGGGAGGGGGATGTGGAGAGTAAAGACGCTCTGGGTGTAGAAGGAAGAGAAAATGAGAGCTATGACATAGAACATAAAACGAAGCTGGGTTTCCCACTGTGGAGATGGCTAAGGGACTATGTTAGAGCAGAGACAGCTAATGTTCAGCTTTAATCTCTTACATTTCTGGGCTGTAAAATCAGCTGTGTTCACAATTACCTTTTGTTTTGTTTTGAATTATTGTTAACCTTTTGCCTGATTTTATTTTATTTTAATGGAAAGACCTGAGGTCCACCCTAGGTTAGCACAGGACAAGGACCACAAAAGTTGAAGATTGTAAAACAGTATCTGAACTGAATCAGGAGAGAGGAGGTTGAACCTAGGACTAGTCCCTAGGCCCTTGCAGGAATCTTTGGGAGGACCTTGAATTTTCCAGTCTATAAAATGAGATATTATGTGGTAAGGGTGACTCTAGTTGACATAGTAACAATTATATTTTAAATCATACACACACACACTGCATTAGTTTCCTAGGGCTGCCATAGCAAAGTGCCCTACACTGAGTGGTTTAAACAACAGAAATTAGTTTTCTCACTGTTTGGGAGTCTGTAAGTCTGAGATCAAGGTGTCAGTGGGATTGGTTACTCCTGAGGCCTCTCTTGGCTTGTTAATGGCCGTCTTCTCGCTGTATCTTCATGTGGACTTTTCTCAACAGGTCAGGCTTCCTCTTTTTGTAAGGATACCAGTCATAGTTGATTAGGAGCCATCGTAATGACTTCATTTTAAAGGTGTTATCTCCAAATACAGTCACATTCTGAGGTACTGAGAGTTTGGATTTTAACATAAGAATGGTGGAAGGGGAACATAATTCAGCCCTTAACACACACACATTAATATCAAATATTAATTGGTATGTGTGTATGTGTGTATGTATATATACATAGATATGTTTATATACTTATATAGATTTTATTTCTCATACATACTAATGTATTAATGTATGTATGTGTATACATTATAATTATGTACATTATGTGTCTCTATACTCAGTAAAATTATGTTGCTCTATGCCATAAAACTGATTTAGTATAAGTAGTTCTTGACTTATGGCAACTTGATTTAAAGGTACTCTCAAAATTTTAGACAAATTCCAGTTTGCATTGAATTGAACTGTGAACCCCTTGCTTGTGTTATGTCTTTTCATAATAAAGAAGACCCTTAGAGTAATAACCAGAATCTGTATTTATGATGTCTAAATGATCTTAACCTTGGCCAACACTGCTCTAAGTCAAAGGAAACAGTGACAAGCTGGCTAAAGATGGTGATGACTTGATTGATTACACCAGAGCTAGTCTTAGAGTAAGACTCAAATTGGACCTTTCAAAAATTTTAGAGAACACTGATCAGCAGTTTAAGCTTTCTGGACAAATGGTTCTAATTTGAATATAGTTTGAAGGTTCTTGGAACAATGAAGAATATCCATATTTAGACAGAAATATTGCTGGGAATAGGAGAAGGTTTCAGTCCAGACTTGGTTGGTTTCATATTTTAAAGACCCTACCAATCTCATCCCCAAAAAAGAATGTTTATGATGTTTTGGTTTTTGTTTGATGTTGTTACTATCAATCTTTTAGTATTTTTTGTTTTCCTTGAATATTTCTCATTAATTTTTTAGGATTATAAATGAAATATGTTTATTTTAAAGCAGGAAATTGGTAAAAGAACACAGAAAAGTAGGATCATTTCAAAATCTTTTATTTCCTGGGACCCATGGGCCAGTGGCTTCTCTTAGAGAATGATACAGTAAATACATTTCTTTTTCCAACTCATGTTCTCCCTATTTACTTCTCATCTTTAAGATCCATTACTGTATTGAGAGGCATTAATAATGGGATTTTGTTTAGCATGTGAAGTGTATGTAGGCCAGAGTAATTATTGGCAATTACTTAATAAGAATATGGTATTTTTTTCCTATTAATATTTACTGCACTCACTTTTCTAATATTTATTATTTTAGCAACTTTATTAATGTGAGATTGGTTTGTAGCTTTCTATTCTTACCCTATATTTGATCAGGAATGTGCTAAACTCTTAAGATGAATTAGGAAAATTTGTTTATTTTACGATGCTCTGCAATAATTTGGATAACTTGGCAATTAAGATCCCTTGAAAGTTCAAAGAAACCTTCACAAAACAACCAGGCCCAGCAATTTTCTGGAGGTCATTTCAGAACAACTTAAAAAAATTACTGCCATAGTAATTTGACTCTTCTTATGTCAGTTTTGGTGATTCATTGTATAATTAACATACTTTACCCATATTTTCATTTTTTAATGTATAATGATCTCCATTTCTATCATTAGAGCCCTTTTCTTGTTCTATAATGACTTTTCATTGAGTTTGATTTTATATACTTAATAAATATGTGCACATATGAACATGTATTTGTGCACGTATGTGTATGCATTTGACTTTTGTACTTTTATTGTTTGAA
This sequence comes from Ovis canadensis, assembly GCF_042477335.2. Classification (NCBI taxonomy): domain Eukaryota; kingdom Metazoa; phylum Chordata; class Mammalia; order Artiodactyla; family Bovidae; genus Ovis; species Ovis canadensis. The sequence goes on along the minus strand of NC_091250.1, from coordinate 34,885,718 downwards.
GTAGATTTCCATGAAGATAAATGAAATTTATAACCTGAAACCTCTAGGATATAATGAATGATTTGGCTTACAATAACTAAATGTTTGATCAGCAGCTCCAAGCCAATTATGCTGAAAATTGAGAATCACAAGTACACTCATTTTCAATTACAATATAGTGAGTCATTATACAAATATATGTCATTATTGGAGAAATGAATACAACTTTGAAAGCAAGAGAACAATCAGTAAAGTCTGCATTCAAGTCATCTCGAAATTCTCAAGCCTTATTCTTGAAAAAGTTCTGCTAAATTCTTTAGCCTAATTTAGATCCTCTTTGCTAAGACTTCTTATTTACGCTTGAGAAATAAGATAATATAGTATAATACAGAATGTCATTGAAACTATATTCATACAAAAATAATTTTATATGTCCAAGATCTTATATGCTTTATTTTTCCTACCCAGGAAATAACACATATTCAGCCTGTATAGATAATTATATTTTATTAGCCAAATGCACAGAAACAGAGGGTCTTATAATAATTAATAAAGTTTTAAACCTCTTAGCCCTTGAGACAAGACACTAGGCTAGTTTCAACTTCTTAGAGACTTTATTATTATTCAATTTTAAACATTTATATGTTATAAATGCTTCTAGTAATGTCCTAGGAAACACTAGAAACTTCGCTTATTATGATATGAAGTGTCATGAATCCCATGGATAATAGTTACAAATGAAGTGGTAGCCACGGATATCAGATGCTACGCCTGATTTTTCCTTGACTTGATGCTACAAAATCTCCTGTTTTATGCCAAATACTTAAAAAGAAATAAAATAACTGAGAACCCAAGTCAAGAAAAATAGACCCTGAATAATAACTGTAACTTGTATAATATGCTTATACTATTTCTAGGATAACGAGTTTTCCTTTCCAAGAAAATGTAAAATTTTTTTCTTCCTAGCAATAGCTGTGGTATGGCGCTAACTTCCCAGATACTGTCACTAAAATCTGCTTATAACACAGTGTCCGAAACACTGGGACCAATGAAAGATACTGCTAATTACTGTAGAAAGGTCAGACAACCCTATATTCCCTTAGTATATCTTTCCATCCCATATTGAAGTTAGGTAGGGTGTGGGTGTGATGTACTTACCCAATGATGGACTATAACACCAGCTAAACTATGCAAAAGGATCATTCATGACAAGGACATTTTTATCAGGTTTCTATCAAAGAATTATCAGCTATATGAGTGGTATATTTGTTAGCATTAAACTCAGGTCTTGAGTGTTTTTAGGAGATAAAGTATTGGATGACAAAGTTTGCTATATGGTGCGTGCATGCTAAGTCACTTCAGCAAGCAAAGGAGCTAAAATAGGAAATTGGGATCTCCAGATGCCTAACAATACTGAGGAGTGACGGAGGTACTGAGAAGGGAGTGAAATGACTGTCATCTTTTGTAGATTTCTATGCATTGCAGATTACCTAAGGACACAGAGTAGAAATAAAGGTCGTTAGTAATGGTGCAGAAAAGTAAAAGTCAGTCCCATGTTTGTGTGTATGTGTCCCTGCAATGCCCGTATGAGTTCAGCATACTGTAAAGGAAAGCTATGTAGCACACATGCCAGGCACTGCTCTAGACACTTTAATATATTAACTCATATCGCCCTCGCTCTGAAGTGTTTATTATTAACTCCACGTTAAAGGACATTCAGGCACAGAAAAGTTAAATAACATATTCATGATTGTATAGTTTGTAAGTGGCAGATTGGGATTCTGCTTTTAAGAGTATAGTTGTTGACACACATCTGCTCAACTAGTTACTGTTTTCATTTCAGCTGCAGCACTTGGCCAGAATGGTAGGGTTTTGTATGCCAGAGTGTGGAGAAGGGGAAAAGGTGCACTGGAAGAAGGCAGAGGGATATGGGGATACGTATAAATTGGTACCTTATTTTTATCCTTATTTTCCCCAGAATGGTTTTGGAAAAAATTTAAAACATAAAAGTCAACAAGTGATGGATTTTCTAAGAAAAAAGTAAAAGTTGTCCAAAGTTAGTTGAAATTTGGTTAATGTGCTTTGCTTCTGTTTTGGGCCCAATCTTATTGATCCATGCCATTGTAATTACAAAGATTAAACCCCAACAAATAATGGCAGCAATAATAACAATAGTGATAACAACTATACTTTGTGGCTATGAGGCACACAGGTACCAAGTGTTTCATGTAAATTTTTTCCTGTAATTCTCCTAACAAGTCTGTGACATAGGCACAATTATTGTCACTTTCCTCGTGAGGAAACTGAGGCTCAGGAGAAGAGTTCTCCCAAGGTCATACAGCTTAGAAGTAGCAGGAAGAGAACTCCAACCAAGGCCTACCCGAGTCGAGACCATATGCTTATTCTATATGCCATGAAATGGATATAAATGCAAAAAGGAAAATGTTAAGTGCTCCACATAAGTCCTTTGCTTATGTTCACTTAATTCTGGTCATATGCAAGAATTATCATGAATAACCATGATGTTAAAATCTTATACTGACCCATATTGTACCTCTGTGAACATGGCCCTGCACAGTACATCACCTCCTGCTTGTCAGCCAAGTCGACTCAGAAATTAACAAGCGTGATTTAAAAGTCAGAGGCAGAGCAGGCAAGAGAGTGGGTGGTAAGTTTTAAGAATGGTTTTCAGGTGCAAACCACATGAGCTAAGTGCAAAAAAGACAAATGCTAAGGTTGATATGTTGTGTGGTCTTTGAAAGATGAGGTCAGTAATGTAACACTGTAGTGGTAAATTTTGAAAAGAGACATATGATATTTACATAATTCCTAAAAGGTGAAATTAAATAGTTCTGGATAAGAGCCCCTATCTGTGCCAAGCATGATTATAAGAAATTGAAGTCATTGCTTTACAGTATTGCTATAAAATTGCTAGGCTAAAAAGCAAACTCTAGACCCACAGTATTTGGAGACATTTATCTGAAACATATTGTTGTAAGCTTAGATGTGGTGGAAGAGTTGAATTTGGTCTTCTGGCCAATTTGAGAAGGTATACAGGATATCGCAAATAGAATAAAGATCATGTTTACTTAGTAAGCTTAATTTGGCAAAACAAATGGCAAGAAGTAGTTTGTATACGTTAATGGCAAAACAGCTTTATGGCCTGAGGTGGTCCTTTGTGTGATACTAATTTTATTTTCAGCCATGTTATATACTTGTTCTTTTTTAATATTTATATATTTTTATTTGGCTATGCCAGATCCTGGTTGCAGCATGTAGAATCTATTTCCCTGACCAGGGATTGAACCCCGACCCCTGCACTGGGAACACAGAGTGTTAGCCACTAGACCACCAGGGAAGTCCCCTGTAATACTTGGTTTTAAGGGCTAAAGTCAGATATTCTTTGTTGTTCAGTTGCTAAGTTGTGTCCAACTCTTTGTGACCCCATGGGCTATGGACTGTAGCACGCCAGGCTTCCCTGTCCTTCACCATCTCCCAAGGTTTGCTCAAACTCATGTCCATTGAGGCAGTGATGCCATCCAACCATCTCATCCTCTTGCCCTCAATCTTTCCCAGCTTTAGGGTCTTTTCCAATGAGTCAGCTCTTCACATCAGGTGGCCAAAGTTTTAGAGCTTCAGCTTCAGCACCAGTCCTTCCAATGAATATTCAGGGTTGATTTCCTTAAAAAGCAATTTCTAAACTCTGTGGTGTGCACTAATTTATATCATAATAAAAGAACAAAAATAACATTTAGAGGAGATATTATACAAAATAAATCCATAGATGGTGTCACAATCTGGCATTACAATAGGTATTATTAATGGTATTTACAACACATGGTATGAAAATATATATTTCCCCCTAAGCTTGTTTCTCCTGTGCATTAAACAGAAGTGAAATAAATGTCACTATTGTTTCAGATAAAGATAATTATTTGGGGAAGAATTTTATTCTTAAAAGTAAAATACCATGGAAGTATGTCAGCACTGTCAATATTAAAGAAGATCTAAAAGCGTATTCAAATTGAACCCAAAGATAACTAATTAATTTGTAAGTTCAAAACATACTGTTGAGTGACAGTTGCATGCTAGGAACATCATTTATTTTCCAGGAATCAGAGTTTGGGTAAAATAATTATAGGCAATTTAAATTATGCAAGAGTTATTGGCATATTTCTTTAAATTTCACGTGTTTCATACCATAGGAGATGCTCAAAGACTCAAAAGACTTTTCGGGATCTAGACACACCTAGGCTCCAGATCATTGTTATAAAATCATTAAGTTTCAGTTGCCTTGTTTCTCTCCTTTATTGGCACCTAAAAGAATAGTTGTAGTCATTCAGAAAAATGATTGCTGCATGAATATCTTTATGTGAATGCCAAAGAATAGAGACTAAATAAAACATAAAAAATGGATTAAAAGTCAAGAAAGTCTTTAAGAGTAGGTCACTTCTGTATAAGACAAAAATAATGATCTGCTTCAGGTGGTTGTTGTAGGGGTTAAGACAGAGATTCTATACAAATGTGTTCCACAAAATTTCTCCCTATAGTAGATGCTTAATAAATATAAGTTGAATTTGTCTTTATAATAGGCAGATTTTAGCTTCAGTTCTCTTCCAGTCTGCACCTCATTCCAAACTATTTTTGTGTCTACAAATATGACAGTGCATGAAATGAAAGGTAATTAATTGTGTGTAAAGAATTGGGTACATTTCCTGTTTTGTGCTTACACATAGTTTACAGTGGCCTTCTAGGGTGAAATGTGGTTATGAAAGTTACCTTAAATAGTAAAGCTATTAAAAACTATAGATCTGAGTTTGATATCTGCTCCACTACTCACGGGCTGTATGAAATGAATAAGTTTTTTATCTTCCCTCCAGACTAGTTTTCTTTTCTATAAGACAGAATCTATAAAAACCTAGTGATATAATGCTGATGATCTGAAATAAATAAACTTTCAGATATTTCTCCAGCAAAGATGGGTTTATTCCAGATCACCAGAGAATTGCAATTTGGGGTCTGTAATCATGGCAAACCACGTGCAAGTGACTGCATAGCCAGGGAGAGTGCTTTTCTATGGATAAAGGAAGTGAAGAGGGCTATAGTAAACAAAGAGTCCTTGATTTTTCATTGTCTGAGTACTTGCCAGGAAAGAAGAGGAGATTTTCCTTCTTCCTATTGGGCTCCTCTATGTAGCTGGATATGAGAGCCCCCCACTTTGGTCCTAGCTCTACCTAATTGAAATTTCTGCTTATTGATTGCTTTTTACAATGCATATTCATAAAATGAAATACTATAGTAGTGTCTGACACATGCCCCAAATGGAAATGATTGTATTTGTGTTAACCCTATGCTTCTCTTGTGTTCTCTAGCACTCTTCTGTAGAAATAATTTTTCCCTTTATCTCAATCTAACTCATACAAGTGCTGAAGAAATATCACTAATTTTTTCCCCCTGTAAACATCTGACCAATGCGTCCATACCTCTTCTCTGGCCCCACTGTACTGTCCTACTTCAGGCTCTTCTGACTGACTGACTGATCATACTGAGACAGTTTCTAAAATGATGTCTCGCCTTCCTTTCAGTCTTCCAGTTTTCTCTGCATATTGCTGCTGGAAAGACTTCTCCAGAGTCAAATGTGATCATGTGTAAAAGTCTTCACAAGCTCCACGTATCTGTATGGTAAAAACCAAATTCCATAGTCCTAGTTTTTACCTTTCTGTCTACCCATACTGTGCTCCACAGTTAATGCTTTTGCCAAAGTCCACTCCTTGTCTGGAATGCCCTCTACTCCCTACTCTCACTTCACTTGAACCTTTATCTAACTGACATTGGATAACCCATTCATCTTTCAAGATTCAAAAGATATTTCTGGCATAGGATAAATAAATAAAAATATGCAATAGAATTGAGAATCCAGAAATAAATCCTTACGTTTATGGTAAAGTGATTTTCAACAAAGTGCTAAGACATTTCAAAGGGGGAAAGATAGAATTTTCAACAAATAGTTCTGGGACAACTGGATAATCACATGTAGAAAAATAAAATGGATCCCTACCTCATATCACATACAAGATTAACTCAATGGATCATAGACAAAATTAATTAACTAATATTGTAGAACTTTTAGAAGGTAACACAGAAGTAAATTTTTAAAACTTTGACTTAGGCAATGTTTTTATTTTTAAATACAACATCAAAGCATGTGATAAGGAAAAAAAATAATTGAATTTAACATCATAAAAATTTAAAACTTTAGCATTTTACAGAACAACAAGGAAAATGAAAAGACAACCCACAAAATGGGAGAAAACATTTGCAGCTCATGTATCTGATATGGGACTTCAATCCAGAATATATTTTAAAAAACCTCCTGTAACTCAATAATAAAGGGACAGCCCAGTTGAACAAAGGGCATAGGATTTGAATAAACATTTCTCCAAAGATTATACCAATGCCAATAAACACATAAAATATGCTTGGCACCATTAGTCGTTAAGAAAATGAAAATCAAATCCAAACATGAGGTACCACTTCACACCCGCCAGGATGGCTAAAATAGAAAGACAGACAATAACAAGTGTTATTGAGGATATGGAAAAACTAGAACCCTCTTACACGGCCAATGATGCAGTCACTTTGGCAGCTTTTCAAAATGTTAAACACATAGAGTCACCATGTAAACCAGAAATTCCACTTGTTGGGAGTTTAGCTAAGCTAATCCATGGTATTATATTACTCCCTTGGTATTCACTGTGTTTGGCCAAGTGCCCTGCAGGGATCTCAGACTGACACTAGCCCCTCATGCAAGTATATGTACTTAATAACAGCCCACAGAGTCACAAGCAGTTGTAAGTTCCTACTATGACTTTCCCAACAGTCCTTGCATCTCTTCTGCTTCCCAGTGCCTTCCCCTTGGGCATCCTTAGGTAAGAACCCTGTGGGACTTGCCAAAATCCCACTCTTTTAGTTTTAATTGGCCAATCCAGCCTTAACCTAAGAACTCCAAAACATTTCACCCACAGATCCTAGTAAAAGCATGTACTCCAGGTACTGTCTCTGTCTGCCCTGACCCTTCTGTGTGCTTCCTCGAGCTGTACTGAGCAGTTTTTTTAGGAACTGTGACTAACAAATCTCTCTTTCATATTCTCTTATGGTCTGTGGTTGAACTCTGACTCACCATCCGGCACCCTGTGTTCCACTTAAGTGTTAATTTGACAGACCCATAACACCACTCCTAGATACATACTTAAGAGGAATGAAAACGTATGTCCACACAAAAACTTACATGGCTATCTAGAGTAACATGCTTCGTAACAACCAAGAAGTGTAGATAATCCAAATGTCTGTCAACTAAATGGATAGATTAAGTGTTGTAGATTTATATGATGGAATACTATTTGGCAATAAGAACACATGAAGTACTGACACATTCTACAGCATGGGTGAGCCTTTAAAACATCATGTTAACTGAAAGAAGGAACAGTTAGAACTGGACGTGAAACAATGGACTGGTTCAAAATCGGGAAAGGAGTACGTCCAGGTTGTATATTGTCACCCTGCTTATTTAACCTATATATAGAGTACATCATGAGAAATGCTGGATGAATCACAAGCTGGAATTAAGATTCCTGGGAGAAATATCAACGTCAGATATGCAGATGATACCACTTTAATGGCAGAAAGCAAAGAATAACTAAAGAACTCTTGATGAGGATGAAAGAGGAGAGTGAAAAGCTAGCTTAAAGCTCAACATTCAAAAAATGAAGATCATGGCATCCAGTCCCATCACTTCATGGCAAATAGGGAAAAAATGGAAACGGTGATAGATTTTCTTTTCTTGGGCTCCAAAACCACTATGGACTGTTACTGCAGCCATGAAATTAAAAGACACTTGCTCCTTGGCAGAAAAGTTATGACAAACCTAGAGAGCATATTAAAAAGCAGAGATACCACTTTGCTGACAAATGTCCATATAGTCAAAGCTATGGCTTTTCCAGTAGTCATGTATGGATGTGAAAGTTGGACCATAAAGACAGCTGAGCACTGAATTGATGCTTTTGAATTGTGGTTTTGGAGAAGACTCTTGCAAGTCCCTTGGACTGCAAGGAGATCAAACTAGTCAATCCTAAAGGAAATCAACCCTGAATATTCATTAGAAGGACTGATGCTGAAGCTGAAGCTCCGATACTTTGGCCACCTGATGGGAAGAGCCTACTCACTGGGAAAGACCCTGATGCTGGGAAAGATTGAATGCAGGAGGAGAAGGGGATGACAGAGGATGAGATTGTTGGATGGTATCACCAACTCAATGGACATGAGTTTTGGCAAACTCTGGGAGATAGTGAAGGATGGGGAAGCCTAGCATGCTGCAGTTCATGGGGTCACAAAGAGTCAAACACAACTTAGCATCTAAACAACAATAACAACTGAAAGAAGCCACATATTGTGTGATTCCCTTTACATGACATGTCCAGAATGAGCAAATTCACAGAAACCCAAAGTAGGTTAATAATTTCCAAGACATCAGGTGAATGGGCAAGTGGGGAATGACTATTAATGGGCATAGAATTTCTTTTGGTGTGATGAAAATATTCTGAAATTAGATAGTACAGACGTTGCCCTACTCCATTAATATACTATTCTGGTGTTTGTAAAAAAAAACAACTCCTCACGTTTCTTGTTTTGTTCCCTTATTAGCTTGTTTACTTATTTCAAGTTGCACCCAAGATGATAGAATGGTGCCAGGAGCTAAATATACAATTCATTGTTCAACCACTCACAAAGCACATTCCAATTCTAAGCTGCTGTAGGATGTCAGAGATAATTCTAAAAATGTGAACTCTTGTCTGTTACTTTAAACAACGCAGTTTAAATTTGGCAATTTCATGTTTCTGGAATGATTAGAAACAAAGATGTCTGAGGAAGGCGAGAGGAAAAGACATCTTAGAAGGATTTTTTCAGAAGGAGTCTGAGATCGCATTTGAGCTGAGTGAGGACAAGTACCTTAATCAGTTGCTGATATTTGCATTGGCTGTGATGAAGAGAGGGTAGGGGTACTTGAGCTGTTTCTTTATTTTCTATCTTAAGCAGTAGGCCTTAGGTGTTCTACACAAAGTTGGTGCCTTTGAAACAGATTCTCATTCAGTAATTCATGAAAGAGCTGGAGTGGAGGGGATGGGAATTTGCAATCATTAAGCATCTTTTGTGTCCCATGCACAGTTAAGATTCAGGTGAATCTTCACAATAACCCATTGGAGTAGCTGTTATTGTCCCACTTGCAAAAGTTTATCCCTCTTTGCTAACTTGGTGTCAGTTTAGTTAATATATTTGCATTTGTATCTTTGGTTTACTTGCAAAATCCCGTACTCGTTCTACTTAATAAAGCCAGAATGGTAGCCAGAAACAGATGACAAACAAAAATAGGGTAATAAAAGAGAATTAATAAGGGGAATATATTAATAAGGTGGGCACTGATAAGAGAAACCAACAAAGGTGGAGTGGTAACCTATGGTGAGAGTGAGTGTGAGATTACCTGCCCAGAGGCGTTAAGGAGGGAAGTGGCCTTTAGAACTCAGAGAGAGTAGGGGTTACCTGACAGGAACTATGGCCCCCAGAAAAAGGGTGAAGAAAATGCCTATCACCATGACCCACAAGGAAAAGAGGAGGGGAAGTAAGAACCCATCTTCACTCTCTTCCCACCCTCTTCTCTCTTACTGGTGACTCCACTGGCTGAATTGGAGGAAATTCATAAAGGTCAATCTTTTGGCAAACAGAGAAGGCTATCGAGTAAAAGGGCCAGAAGGCAAATACTTTCATAGAATATTCTGTTGTTCGTAAGATAGTGTTATGGTGGCACTAAGTGCTTTCTTGGGACTCATATTGGTAAAATAAAAACAAAATGCTAATAACAGAAAACTCAACTAACAGTGGCTTAAGCATTGAAGATATTTGTATTGTTGTTGTCGGTTGCTAAGTCATGTCCAGCTCTTCGCAAACCCATGAACTGCAGCCTGCCAAGCGTTCTACGTATATCTGTCAATTTTATCTCTCTTCAGAAGCCCACTTTTCTTTAAAACCAGTGAGGATTCTAGTATTTAAAATCATTTAACTATTTTCTCTAACTCTAAAAATTATAGTACTCAATAGTACTTCTTTATTTTGAGAAAAAGTATTCTATCTGCTTCTAGACCTACCCACATGCCTTTCTGGAAACCATGTTTTGTATGTCCTAATTTGAAGAATTCACAAAGAAAATGCAAGAGTGACTGATTATAATCAACTTCTCATAATTTGTAATGTCTTAATTTCTAATCCCTTTGTAGAAGAAAGCAGTACTTTCTGCTTCAAATTTAGATAATTGAATAGTGACTTAATGTGCAAAACGACAGTGATTGTCAGAAAAATTTCCCTCATGATGATGATTAAAGTAATAAGATCTTTCTTTTGCAATCTCTGCCCATCATTTTAGCTTTTTCTAATTCCTTTAGAAGTAGGTGGGAAAGTTTTTGCCACCCATCTCTCTGTTGTTTGTTTTAAGCAAAATAAGTCTTCATTATGGCGAGAGTTCTTAGAGGATTTTTGTAAAGATTTGTAAGCTTTTATAAAGCTTCTTAGGACAATTATGTCCTAAAATTATTTGAATCATGGCTAATGTTTGTGTATGCTTATCATTCCTGCTATTTTAGTTACATCACTACTTAATAACTAATCTTGTAAGCCTTGCTCTTGAATTAATTATTCAAAGCCAGCGTGTTCATTTTCTTCAGTTTTATACAGTACCAGATGCCAGAAGTCCTGGATTCTAGCCCTGGTGTTGCTACTAACATGCTCTGTAAACTAAGGCAAATCAGCAGACTTTTCTGAATTTGACTTTCCCCAATAGGGAACATAAAACAGACTAGATGGTATGAAATTATTTCAAGCTTTAGAATTACAGTTCCAATATTATTGAAAGAGAATTATCATCCAAACTGAGGCTCAGAAATTATCAAGAGTTTGGCTGGTTTTTAAATTGCAGTGTCTAAGATTAATTAGCTTGTACATAGAGTTGATATAATGGAGGAAATCCTGATTCCCACAAGGATGTAACTTAGCGATTCACTGACTTTAAATTGATACCAATGCCTATTAAATAGAAGAGGAAAGAGAGATGCCTTTCTACATATTGGAAAATTATGGGGAGGAAAGGACCTCCCCATAACTATTTTTGCCCTCCCCCCACCCGACCCCCGCCGTTTGGCCTCCTCTCTTCCCCACACCACCCATCAGCGTCATGCTGATGCAGAAGACCTGTCAGCTGTTGGGAGTTAGTGGCAGGGCTGGAATTTTGCAAATGACTTCACCTTGTTTTGAATTTCTGTTTTCCATCTGCTTTTGGCAAACATTGCTGCATTTTTAATGTCAATCTATTTGTAATATAATTGATGAGCATTCCATTCTTTTTCCAATGCTATACTGAGATTGTTTTTATATTGAGGAACAATAAAGCCTGGGTTTCCTCCTCCATAAGGTCTCACTGATTACTGCTGCCATTCATAATAAGAGCTCTGTAATTTACTCTCCTTTATCCACACTTCAGTTCAGTTCAGTTCAGTCGCTCAGTCATGTCCGACTCTTTGCGACACCATGAACTGCAGCATGCCGGGCTTCCCTTTCCATCAACTCCCAGAGCTTGCTCAAACTCATGTCCATCAAGTCAGTGATGCCATCCAACCATGTCATCCTCTGTCATCCCCTTCTCCTCCCCCCTTCAATCTTTCCCAGCATCAGGGTCTTTTCCAATGAACCAGTTCTTTGCATCAGGTGACCAAAGTATTAGAGTTTCAGCTTCAACATCAGTCCTTCCAATGAATATTCAGGAGTGATCTCCTTTAGGATGGACTGGTTGGATCTCCTTGCAGTCCAAGGGACTCTCAGGAGTCTTCTCCAACACCACAGTTCAGAAGCATCAATTCTTCGGTGCTCAGCTTTCTTCACAGTCCAACTCTCACATCCATACATGACTACTGGGAAAACCATAGCTTTGACTAGATGGACCTTTGTTGGCAAAGTAATGTCTCTGCTTTTGAATATGCTATCTAGGTTGGTCATAGCTTATCCTCACTTAGGTAGCATAAATCTTTTCCTGTGACCTCCTTTTCTGGTTTTCTCTTTCTCTTTTCTCCCTCTGTTTCTGGTCTTTGCTGTAGAATCAAAGATATATGTGGGCCATGGAGCTCCTTCTAGTTCCCTTCTAGAGGACACACTATACAGAGGGCTGGCATAGGCCAAAGCCATCAGCCTTTCCACCTGGGGATCTGCCTGGTCTCTGTCCTCTCCCTGCCGGTTAGGAGAGAGAACCAATTTCAGTCATTATCTCAGGGATTCTCCCTATTTGTTTTTGGCCTTATAAAATTCAAGAACTAAAAACCGTATTGCAATGTGTGGCCATGTTGCTTTCTCTTCCTTAAGTTTTGCAGCTGGTGAGTACAATTTCTGGTTGTCTGTGGGTGCTTAGAGTAAAGTTTAAAAAGTTAATTTGGGTTTGGGGGAGGAAACTGTGATCTTTTTAGATTAACCATGTGAAAGCAGAGGGATGGAGTCTTGAATGAACAACTATATTGGTCCTTACTTTACACCCAGAAATAATTGATCCCATCTCTCCTTGTATGGAGAAGGCAATGGCACCCCACTCCAATACTCTTGCCTGGAAAATCCCATGGACGGAGGAGTCTGGTGGGCTGCAGTCCATGGGGTCGCTAAGAGTCAGACATGACTGAGCGACTTCAATTTCACTTTTCACTTTCCACTTTCATGCATTGGGGAAGGAAATGGCAACCCACTCCAGCGTTCTTGCCTTGAGAATCCCAGGGACGGGGGAGCCTGCTGGGCTGCCGTCTATGGGGTCACACAGAGTCAGACACAACTGAAGCAACTTAGCAGCAGCAGCTTAGCAGCTCCTTATATACTGTTAACAAATTCAGTCACACAACATGTCATTGCTAAAGATTCTGGGACCCAATATCAACGTAGGGACAGGGTCCCCACAGCACCAAGCAAGTCTCTGGCTCCTACAAATCTGCTCACTTCTGACACAGCCTACCTGGGAAAGTGTCAGATCCTACAGTTTAAGAGCTAAGTCCTATTAAACTGCCTCCCTTCCCTCCTTCAGACACCGATCTTGGGCTTCTGACTGACCAGCTATAGAACTGAGGTTCCGCACTACTCCCTTCTAAGATTTGATTAATTTGCTAAAGCAGCTCACAAAACTCAAAGGAATATTTTACTTACTAGATCCCTGGTTTAATATAAAAGAGTGTAACTCAGGAACAGATGGATGGAAGAGATGCTAAGGACAGAGCATGGGGAAAGGGCGTGGAACTTCCAACCATGCGATTCTCCCAGAATCTCAATATGGTCACCAAGTTAGAAGCTCTCAGAAGCTTGTCCTTTAGGTTTTTATGGTGGTTTCTATTACATGGGCATGGTTGATTGAGTGGTTGGTCATTGGTGAATAATTCAGCCTCCAGCCCCTCTCCCCTTTCTGGAGGTCAGAGAGTGGGACAGAAAGTTTCAAGTCTCTACCTGGTTGGCTCCAGTAGCAATCATCCCCTACCCTTAGGTAAGGTCCAAAAGTTACCTCATTAACTTAACAAAAGGTTATCTAGTTATCTGGTTATCTCTCTCCTTACTTAGGAAATTATAAGGGTTTTAGGAACTCTGTGCCAGAAACAGAAGGAAGACCAAGTATATATTTCCTATTATACATCACAGTATGGCAGTTGTACTTGCTTTTAGAGAGTCTTCCTATGCTTCTTCCCCATAGACCCCACACTAACTAAAGTTAGTGTGGAAGTTTTTAAGGACAATGACCATATATTTTCCATAGTTGTATTCTCCTTAGGACTTATGTAATATTTGGCCTGGTAGATAGTAAGTGCTGATGAAGTTACACATATGTGGGAAACGAGATTGATTTGTTTCTCTTTATTTGACCTTTTCCCCCATCATCTCCCACATTTGATTAGCAGATGCTATTTCACCTTCTAAATTCTCTCAGATCTGTCCATGCTTCTTCCTGCAGCTGAAAGCCTTCCTTTCTCTTCTCTGTCTGATAAAAATCACTTCTCCTTCAAGTAATCTCTACTGAGAAGAGTTTTCTTGCACCTTTTTGTCCTTACTCCAAGTCATGTTAAATTCCTCTCCTAAGAACACCTGTCAAACTCTGGGCATAGACCCCCTCAAAGCACTTACTACTTTGTGCTACTACTGACTTTCTTGCCCAGCTTGCTCTCAAAAAACTCCTGAGCTTCTTGAAGGCCTGAGAAGTGTAGCACTTGGTAACTTAGAGGCACTTGATAAATGGTTTTTAAATGAATGAATGAATGAAATGATTTAGAGGCAAAAGAGTGAAAAACTCAGATATTTTATTACCTGAAGTGTATCCAAGACTAAATTCCGTGTTACATTATGACCCTGACAGTTCATTAGCTAATGTCTTAACTTAAATAATGAAATGTTTCCTGATAAAATGCACTGCCATGAGTTTGATTACTTCACATTCAATTTTCATTATCACTCTTATCTTCATTGGGAAAGATCATTCCTTCTTTTCTCCAGAGAACATGCAATGAGTAACTTTATGCCATTCTGATAAACTTACACAGTTTACAGGAAGAAATTTCTAGTTAGAAATTCAAGAAGCCAAAACTAAGAATTTCAAAACCCACAGGGATAAAATTTCTGAGAGAGAAAATGGCAGATTTCTGTGTACTGTCTGATTTTCCCACTCCAAAGAAAACCCTTTGCTCTGAGGAGAGATTTTTTTTTTTCCTGTAAAATCATTTGCATAGAGATGGAATGGAAAAAACGTAAGAAGACCCAGAAGCACTGTCTTCTTCATATATTTTAATCACTGTCTCCATAAAAGTTTTGCTCCACAAATGATTTTGTTTTGAGTCTACTTTAGAAGTTACTTAGTTGAGTGATGTGAATATTTAAAGGCAAAACATATACCGAAGAATTATAAAATCCGTTTTCTGAATGTGTTCTCACTTTTAGTTTGTTGTTTGTTTTGTTTTGTTTGAGTTTTTGCTGTGGTTCATGGAGTGTTCTCTTTTTCTTTTCTTGATTGGGCTGAGCTTTGAAACAAACTATGCTTCCAAAGTCCAAACAACACACACCAAAAAATCACTTACATGTGCTTGCATTTTTTTTCTTAGTTCCCCATGTTTTCTCTAAAGGATGTAAAAATAATGAGGTTGCCAATTTATATTTTGCATAAATATGTGACTTTTAACCTCAAGTATAATCTAATGTGAAGTTATTTTAAGTGACTCTTTAGATTTCCTTTTACTACAGCCTCATATGAAAACTAACGTGATACAGGCTTTATTGTGGTTTGACTTTTATTCTTGTCTAAATTCAGAGGCTAATTAATCATAGAAAGGCTTTTAGAAAAATTCTTGGTGTTCAGAATTCTTGAGGAAAAACTTTTTTCTTTAACTTTTTTTTTATTATAACAAAATACACATAAAAGTCCATCTTTGTTTTTCGTGACCCTGACACTTTTTGAGTAATTTAGTTTAGTTATTTTGTAGAATGTATTTAGATTTGCATAATGTTTTCTCAATATTACATTAAAATTGTTCTTTTTATTTTTTGTAATACCACAGAAGTGATACATCCTTCTCAGTGCATCATATCAGTAGTTATCTGTTGTTGATATATCTTCTTTTTTTTTTATTATTTTTATTAGTTCTTTAAAAATTTTTTTAATTTATATAATTTTTAAAGGTTGATTTCCATTTACAGTTATTATGAAATATTGGTTATATTTCCTGTGTTGTACAATACATCTTTGAGCCTATCTTACACTCAAGAGTTTGTACTTCAAACTCCTCCACTCCATATTGCCTCACCCCACTTCCCCACTGGTAACCACAAGTTTGTTCTCTTTATCTGTGAGTCTGTGTCTTTTATATTGTAATTTGTTGTATTTTTTCTTTATATTCCATATATAAGTGAGAAGATATGATATTTGTCTTTGTCTGTCTGACTTATTTCACTTACCATAACAGCTCCCAAGTCTATCTTTGTTGCCACAAGTGGCAAAATTTCATTCTATTATGTGGCTGAGTAGTATTCCATTGTATATGGGTACCATATCTTCTTTACCCATTCATCTGTAGATGGACACTTAGGTTGATTCCATATCTTGGCAAGTATAAATAAGGCTGTTGTGAACATTGCAGTGCATGTATCTTTTTGAATTAGTCTTTTCAGATTTGGGGGGGATATATACCCAGGATTGAAATTGCTGGGTCACATGGTAGTAGTGTTTTTGAGAAAACTCTGTAACAGAAACTGTTTCCATAGTGGTTGCATCATTTTACATCCCCACCAACAATGTATAAGGCTCTCTTTTCTCTGCATCCTCGCCAGCATTTGTTACTTGTCATCTTTTGATGATAACTATTCTTATAAGTGTGAGGTGATATCTAATTGTGGTTTTGACTTGCATTTCCCAAATGATTAGCAGTGTTCAGCATCTTTTCATGTGCCTTCAGTTCAGTTCAGTCACTCAGTCATGTCCAGTTTTGTGACCCCATGAACTGCAGCATGCCAGGCCTCCCTGTCCATCACCAACTCTTGGAGTTTACCCAAACTCATGTCCATTGAGTTGGTGATGCCATCAAACCGTCTCATCCTGTCATCCCCTTCTCCTCCTGCCCTCAATCTTTCCCAGCATCAGGGTCTTTTCAAATGAGTCAGCTCTTCTCATCAGGCGGCCAAAGTATTGGAGTTTCAGCCTCAACATCAGTCCTTCCAAGGAACACCCAGGACTGATCTCCTTTGGCCATCTGCATTCCCTTTTTGGAAAAATGTCTTTTCAGTTCCTCTGCCAATTTTTTTGCTCAAGTTGTTTTCTTGATGTTAAGTTGTATGAGCTGTTAATTTATTGGATATTAACCCCTTATTAGTCACATTATTTGCAAATATTTTCTCCCACTCAGTCGACTGTCTTTTTGTTTTGTTGATGGTTTCCTTTGTTGTACAAAAATTTTAAGTTTAATTAGGTCCCATTCATTTGTTTTTTGCTTCATCTCTCTCCTGGTTCCATTTCGTATATTTTATATCCCACGCTTTTTCTTTACTGGTCTCTTAATGAGCAGTTTCTCCAGTAACCTCTTTCTCAGGTGGTTGTTTAGTTGCTAAGTAGTGTCTGACTCTGTGACTCCATGGACTGCAGCATTCCAAGCTTCCCTGTCCTCCAGTATTTGAATTTGCTCAAATTCATGTCCACTGAGTCAGTGATGCTATCCAACCACCTCATTCTCTGCCACCTCTTACTCCTTTTTCCTTTAATCTTTCCTGGCACTAAGATCTTTTCCAGTGAGTTGGCTCTTCGCATCAGGTGGCTTTGGCATTGGAGCTTCAGCTTCAGCATCAGTCCTTCCATTGAATATTCAGGGTTGATTTCCTTTAGGCTCCTTGCTGTTCAAGGGACTCTCAAGAGTCTTCTCCAGCACCACAATTTGAAAGCATCAATTCTTTGGCATTCAGCCTTCTTTATGGCCCAACTCTCACATCCGTACATGACTGCTGGAAAAACCATAGCTTTGACTACACAGACCTTTATTGGCAAAGTGATATACCTGCTTTTTAATATACTATCTAGGTTTATCATAGCTTTCTCAGGTAGGATGGTAAATTTTTTGAGACATTGGATACCTTAAAATCATGTAGTTGCTTAGTAGCCTGGGATTAGGCAAATATCTGGGAATGTAACTGCTTCTCAAACAACTTTGACTCCAGATTTACGTTTAAGTCTTGAAGCCATTCTGAGTCTATTTTTTCATATGGCGTTAGAGAATGTTCTCTGTCTTCATACTGAAGATGTGTACCTTGATTACTTGTTGAATATAGTGTCTGTCAGTTTTCTCGAATGTGAAATTTCTCTCTTTCCCCTATAGAAAGAGTCTTTCTTCTAATGGAGATATACTTTGAGATGGCAAATATCCTGGTTTTCATCATAATTTTACTCACTGATTTTAGCATTCATTTATAGTATGCCTGAAACCATTCTTTTATTTGTTCATTTGCTGAAATATGGTTGATGTGAAAAGATCATTAGTTTCAGATGTATTACACTGTGATTTGACATTTGCATACATTATGAATGTAATCGTCACAATAAGTCTAATAACCATCTTCCCCACACAAAGTTATTATAATATTATTGACTACATTCCTTATGCTGTGTTGTACATCCTCATAGCATATTTAATTTATAAGTGAAAGTTTGTGCTTCTTAATCTCTTATACCTTCTTCAACATACCCACAACCCCCTCCCCTGTGGCAACGGCTCATTTTTTCTCTGTACCTATGGGTCTGTTTTTATTTTGTTTGTTTTTAGATTGCACTTAAAAGAGATCATATGGTGTTTATCTTTCCCTTTGACTTATTTCACTTAGCACTAATCTTTCTAGATCCAGTCTTGCTGTTGCAAGTGACAAGACTTCATTTAGTTAGTTATTTATTTTTATGACTGAATGATATTCAGGTGTATATGTATACCACATCTTATTTTTCCATTTCTCTATCATGGTCACTTACATTGTTTCCATGTCTTAGCTATTGTAAGTAATGCTACAATGAACATTGATGTGCAAAACACCCTCTCGTGATCCCCACCCTTTCCTATCATCTTGTGTTCCACTGTTAATGTGCATGCTGTAGGCTGCATTCAGTCTCATTTTTACTTTGCATTGAAAAGGTCTTATATTGCTATCTTTTGTTGTTGTTCAGTTGCTAAGTCATGTCCAACTCTTTGCAGGCCCATGGATGGCACACGCCAGGCTTCCCTGTCCTTCACTATCTCCCAGAGTTTGCTCAAACTCATGTCCATATTACCCCTATTGTAATTTAAGGACATTTTAAACCAATTTCTTTTTGTTTGGTTCTCAACAGAGAAGAATAGCTAATTAATTGTTTCTTTGCAACAATTTATTAGATGTCCTTTCCTATGGTAAACAACAGAACATAACTTTGGCTTCATTCTTGTCTCGAGGAGCAGGAATTTCCTGCCTATTTCATAAGGATGTTGAAATTCACCAATTAGTGTACATAGATTTTTTAATCTCCATAGAAGAAAGTTGTTACACATAAAATTTCCACTGGGAAGAAAAATTTAAGAGAATATTTCTTTTTATCATATTTACATTGTTAATTTTAGATGTCAAAATGTGGGCTCTGTTTTTATTTTTTGGGAAAGGGCTCTTTAGAAATTAGAAATAGTGGATTAAGTAAGACTGAAATAAAGTTTATACTTCTTTGTGCCCTCAGTGGTATCATTCATATTGATTTTGATGATATTTTAAACACTACACCGATTTTTTTTTCCTCTCAGGTGCCATACAGTTTTTAGTTCTTGAATTTTATAAGAAATGTTATCTTAGATGCACAAAATCGGTAACATGTGCTTTAGGGTTAAAAGTATTTTGTTCTGTAAGATCAGCTCCAAAGACTACACAAAGCTTGGCTGATTTAAAATGAAATAGAAGCAGCTGTTGTAAGGAATGCAGTATATAAGCTCTAATTTAAGGTTGTATTTCTCTTATTAATTTTAATTGTGTGTTTTGAGAGGAAGAATTTATTAAAGAAATAAAACCTGGTTTAGTAAATGTTCTGTAACTACTAAAATAGACAATGCATGAAATCATAAAACTCAATTGTAGTCTTTTCTCTCCCTTTTACAAAATGGAGCATGGTTTTTCTGCAATAGAGGTTATCATAAAATTCTTTTTTCTCTTCACAGTAAATTACAAAAAGAACTAAGTACTGAGAAGTATATTTCAAACCATATGACTTCAAAATTGCTTTGACAAACTGAAAGGAACTACATATTTAAAAACAGGTTTACCATGCTCTTTCTTACTACATACAGCTCTGAGCTTAATTACAAACACAATAAGGATGTGGATTAGTAGCGCATTATCTAGACAACCAGATCTTAAAAGTGGATTAGAGAATTCCATGGTGGACTCTGTGCTCTCATTGCCAAGGGCCCAGGTTCAATCTCTGGTTGGGGAACTAAGATCCCACAGCTGCACAATGTGAGGGGGAAGAAAAGTGGATGGGTACTGGCATTTTCTTGATTTCAAGTTAAGAGTAATCTTGAGTCCTTTCCTTTTCCATGTGGGTTTGTTTTTTGGGTGGGTTTTTGTTTTGTTTTGTTTTTGTTTTTGGTATTTATTACATTTTTCCCAATTTCTCTTACTGTGCTGCTGATGTGTGACTGGTGTATTGTGAAACCTGGATATCCATCTCAAAATTTTCTGGGGGAGGTTTATGCTGCATATATTTCTTTTATTACTAGAAAAAGAAAAGGTTCATATAACTGTCATATTGATATAGAAAATCCATTTTAAACATTTTTGTTTCTATTATTTAATTATTGATATTATGAGGAATCTCAAGAATTGATGGCTTTTAGAGTTATGAAGCTTAGTGAAATCAGCAAAGGAGAGGTATAGATACAAAAGAGAAAGGAATCATAGAGTAACCCAAATCCACTCCAACATTTAGAAATCAATAGAAGAGAACAACCATCAAGGAGATTTGAACAGGAGAGAAAATGATGTAGGAGAAAAATCAAAAGAATGGTATTTTAGAATTGAAGAAAGTATACCAAAGAAGAGGGATAATCAACTAAGTCAAATACTGCTGAGAAAAAAGAGAATGAGCATCTATAATTGGATTTAGTATCGTGGATGTTGTCAGGATTCCCCAGAGAAGAGAACCAATAGGATATATCTCTGTCTATCTATCAGAGAGATTTATTTTAGAAAATTGGCTCCCATAGTTGTGGGGACTTGTAAGCCTGAAATCTGCATCAGGCTATAGACCCAGGAAAGAGTTGATGTTGTAGTGTTGAGTCCAAAGGCAGTGTAGAGGCAGAATTCATTCTTCCTCAGGGGAATTCACTCTTTACTCTTAAGACATTCAGTTGACTGGTGAGGTCCACCTGGTCCACCCATATTAATGAGGGAAATCTCAAAATCTACTAATGTAAACTTAATCACATTTTAAAATTACCTTCACAGCAAATACTTTCATAAAAATTGTTGTTTACCAAACAACTGAGTGCAAAACCTAGCCAAACTGATACATGAAGTTAAACATCACAGAGGTAATTGAGAGCACTGAGAAATTTTTATGGAGAATTTTGCATTACTATGGGCTTTCCTGGTAGCTCAATGGTAAAGAATCTACCTGCAATGCAGGAGACCTGGGTTCAGTTACTGGGTTAAGAAGATCCCCTGCAGAAGGGAATGACAATCCACTCTAGTAATTTTGCCCAGAGAATTCCATGGACAGAGGAGCACGCACTGCACTACTATACCCCAAAGTCTTCAAATAGTATTTAGCTCAATAAAAGATGAAAGGATTTTCTACTTTCCCCCCTTAATTATGATATCCTCACTCAAACCAAATTAAACAAAATGTGCCAAAAGAGAAAACAATTAAGAACTATCTTTTTATTTTGGTTTGTAAAAACACATACAGGTTGAGAAATCATAGACATTCTGGTTCATCAGAAACCAAGAAAATAATTCTATAGTCAAATATCACTGAAAAACACATAATACAAAAGATCAAATAGTTAAAAAGTATTTTAAAAAGCGAGACTATATGTTTTCTGGTTACTTTACTGCACTGGCAATAATTAGGTTTTTAGTGCAGGATTTTAAATATCTTCTCTTACTAAAAAGCTTGAAAATAAACATGGTAACTGCCAATGTATTCCCAAATACTGGAAAAAATGGCTCTAAATGAAATTCATAGATAATTAAATATTTTCATGGTGACTTGGAGCAGATTTAATTTTGTTTTCCATTAAGTTTTTGCTAGAATTGTCAATTTAGTAAGTGGAGAAATTTCACTTTTTTCTCTTTCTCTGAGTAATCGCTGTCTGGTAACATCTGAACTCCCAAAATTAGTTCCTAATACCATTTGGCTTTTTATATTCTAATAACTGGAATTTCTACAACAATTTTCAGGTTTTTAAAATAGACTTTAAAATAAATATCACTTTTTAAATTTCCTGTCTTAATCTTATTATGCTTGAGTTGCCTAGCTTATTGGTACAACACTGATTATTTTACCATATCCTAGATAAAAAGAGTGCTTATGGATTACCATTAAAGTTCCTAAATTAACTAGACTGAAGGTATGTGGTGAGGTAAAAATAGAGCACTTCAAACACTGCAGCTCTCATTACTGCTGTTTCATTGTATAATTTGTCAGACTATGTAAGCAAGATAGTTTTTCTCTATGCAACATTGCCACAAATTATTAATACAATAGCTGTTTCTACTAAAATAGTGATTTTATATACTTTTTTCCACTATTCAAAAGTTATTCAAACAAATATCTTATTAACAACTCATTAATTCAAAAGAAAATTAGAGTTTATCAATTAGTCATTTCTGAGAAATAGTAATTTTGACTCCATGTTATTTATTTTAGATTAACCATTCTTTGTATGAGATAATACACAACATCCTTTTAAAATTTTAATTTGTTCCTTAATACTCATTAGTGGTATAATTTAAAGAAATTAGACAAAAACTTTAATATACTATCATCTGAAAAAAAAATCAGCTATTTCTTTTTACACATTTGTCTGGGACTCTGTCTTGTTGCACAGTGTAAGCATGTTAGCCATGAAATAGATGGTTATTGATTGAACACAGAAGTGAGTGAATAACTACATTAATGAATGAGTTCATTAAGCATTAAAGTTGGCTCTGAACTTCCTAATAGTAAAAATGAAAAGGAAACATGGTAGGCTCTAAAATTTTCATTGCCTAATAGGGGAAAGTGAAATTTCCTTCATATTTCTCCCCAGCCACATTCTGTTTCCATTTGTTTAATTTTTTCCCCTCCCAAGTTGTTAGAACATGAGAATCTCTTCCTATGCAAAGGTGATTCTATCAGAGCCTTAGAAAATATTATTTTCTGTTTTTGCTATACTTGCCAAACTGGTCTCCTTGCTTTCACTCTTGCTCTCCTATGGTGCATTTTCAAGATAGAAGGGATTAAGTTAAAATATAAATGCATCCATCACAGCATCCCTCTGGTAAAAATCTTTAAACGGATTTATCTTCACCCAGAAAAAACAAAAGCAAAAAACTTAGACCTTATAGTGGTTTACAATTCTTGCCCTATTCCTTGCCCTCTGTCCCCGAAGCCTGCTCTCTTTACCTTATTTCTTTCCATTCTATGCTAGCTCATTCTGCTTAATCACATCGGCCTTCTTCTTCAAACATACTCAGTCAATCATTCCATCAGTTGTATTTTTCTACACATATCCATAGATTCATTTCCCCACTTCCTTCAGGTTTCTGCTCAAATGTTACATTAGTGTTGTGAGTTTCTTTATTGACAACATATATAATAGAGCAGACCTACTGTGTCGATTTCTGGTCCACCTACCTTCTTTATTTTTTCCATGTCGCTTACCTCCATATACTGAATGAAAGAGTGAGTGAGTTTCTACATTTCAGCCACTTGGCCCTCTCCATTTGTATCTTTAATTAATTCTTCTTTCCTTAAGTGTGTAAAACCACTAAGATATTTTTCATTTCTCCCTGGGGACTCTGCAAACTCATTCAAGTAATAGCACGATTGTAGCTGTTTTACTGGATGTAATATAAGAAGATGCTAGAGAGGATTAATAAGGCTTCAGTGGTTTATAGCCATTGATTTGGCACATGCATTGTTTTATATTTTGACTGGAATACAGAATCAAATATTCAGTTCAGTTCAGTTGCTCAGTCTTGTCTGACTCTTTGTAACCACATGAACTATGGCATGCCAGGCTTTCCTGTCCATCACCAACTCCCAGCGCTTGCTCAAACTCATGTCCATTGAGTCAGTGATGCCATCCAACCATCTCATCCTCTGCCATCTCCTTCTCCCACCTTCAGTATTTCCCAGCATCAGGGTCTTTTCCAAGGAGTCAGTTCTTTGCATCAGGTGGCCAAATTATTGGAGTTTCAGCTTCAACATCAGTCCTTCCAATGAATATTTAGGGCTGATTTCCTTTAGGACTGACTGATTTGATCTCCTTACAGTCCAAGGGACTCTCAAGAGTCATCTCCAACACCACAGTTCAAAAGCATCAATTCTTCGGTGCTCAGCTTTCTTTATAGCCCAACTCTCACATCCATACATGACTACTGGAAAAACCATAACTTTGACTAGATGGATCTTTGTTGGCAAAGTAATGTCTCTGCTTTTTAATATGCTGTTTAGGTGGGTTATAGCTTTTCCAAAGAGCAAAAGTCTTTAAATTTCATGACTGTAGTCACCATCTGCAGTGATTTTGGAGCCCAAGAAAATAAGTCTGTCATTGTTTCCATTGTTTCCCCATCTAGTTGCCATGAAGTGATGGGACTGGATGCCATGATCTTCATTTTTCGAATGTTTAGTTTTAAGCCAGCTTTTTCACTCTCCTCTTTCACTTTCATCAGCGGGTTCTTTAGTTCCTCTTTGCTTTCTGCCACAAGTGTGGTGTTTGAATTTATTGATATTTCTCCTGGCAATCTTGATTCCAGTTTGTGCTTCATCCAGCCTGGCATTTTGCGTGATGTACTCTGCATATAAGTTAAATAAGCAGAGTGATAAAGCAGGATCAAAAGGGTATCCATTTATGTGGAACTGACAAAATGTTTATTTACAGTTTCCTTAAAAAAATTGTCATAAAATGCTTCAAAAGGATCTGGATCTTCCTGATAGCTCACAGAACACTGATCTATTACATTGATGATATCACAATGATTGATAGGATGAGCAAGGGGTGGATAGTATACTAGAGCCTTGGAAAGATATATATTCCAAAAGATGAGTGAACCTGCCGCTTCAGTGAAGATTTTAGGTATCAAAAGGTCAAGACCATATCAGGTTCCTCTCCAAAGTAACAGAAAAAGTGCTGAATCCTGCACCACATACAACAAAGAAGAAAATGTCCAGCAAACCACTTTCCATTCTGGAGGGAACATATTTCATACATATAACTACTCTTTGGACCATTTTTAAGGTGACAGAGAAGGCCGCCAGTTTTGAGTGGGACCAGGAGAGAAGCAGTACAGGAATCTATCCACGGTAGTCTAAACTATGATCCAGTCAGTCCTGTTGCCTGGGACATGTGATCTGATGGACTCCATGATGTTGAAACCGTTAATGCTCTAAACACAGGCAACGTGGAGTTTACGGCAAACCTTAGTTGGAGATACACAATGCTGATATCTGGGGTTCTAGAGCAAGGCCATGTCATCCACACAAAAAACTAAATGCCTTAAAAAAAAAAATAGCTCCTGGCATGTTACTTGGCCCTGGTAAAGACAGAATGCTTGATCATGAAGTGCCAAGTGACTTTGTGTCCAGAGATATCCATTAGGAACTGGGTGATATCAGGTCTACAGAGTCATAAAGTTGAGCGTGTCCAGCAGCATTTTATTATAACACGGAAATGGCACATCTCGGATCAAGTCAAAGTAAAACCGGGGATCAAGCACACTACATAAGCAGGTAGTCCGGACCCAAACACTCTGACATAAATAAACTTATTATAGTCACTCCAGTGCTCTTCCTTCAGATCACATCTTTCTATAAAATTTTCTATGACTAACTGAAGGAAAAGGCCTGAGCTTTGTCAATGGATAAGTCAGTTCAATATATGGATGCCAGCTGAAAATAAAATAATGGCTGCATTTCATCCACATTCAAGGGAGCAGAGGGAAGATAGTCCTGAAAGACAATGAAAAGAAACCTTCTGATTTGTGAGACTGTGAGTAGTACATAGGGTCATTCACTTTGTGTGAAAGGGGCAGTGTCCTGAGGTGTTTGGCTAATAAAGCTGCCCAGCTGGCCCAGAACCTAGAAGGAAAATGCCTGGAAGATTAGACTTAAAAAAAGGAAGGCAGGTGGACATACGGGAGGAGTCAAGAGGTCTCTATATGTTGTTTCCCCAAGAAGAATATGTGAATCTGAGAACCAAAGCAGTGGAAGCAGGGAGACCCCATTAATCATCATTCCCAGTGACCCACTGGGGCACTCTGTGTTTTCTGTCTGCAACTCTGGGAAGAACATCCTGGGCCATAAAGAGTTTGCATTCTTCTATAACACAACTTGAGTCTCTCTGAATTATAAGCTATGGCTCCCACCAGGGTACTATGGACTGCTTAAATTCAGAGCAGTCACCATCTTGCCAGGGGTAATTGACCCTGGTCAGCAAAGCAACACTCAGATCCCTTCAGTATCCAACTTTACTTTCCCCTCTTAGCTATAGCCAGGATTAAGTTATAACTGATGTGTTAGGCATAATAAGGGATGTTCTGAGCACTACACACTGGATGAGCTTCAGGGCAAGTCAGGACAAATCAACATGTATTAGTAGGAGAAAGGAAGAGTGGTACTAGATATTGGGCAATAGATGCACTGTAGAGTAAATATATGGTGCTAGATCCTGAAGTGTTGGATCAAGGGGTGTGGAATATAAGGTTGAATATAAAAAGAGTTGACTCATTGGAAAAGACTCTGATGATGGGAGGGATTGGGGGCAGGAGGAGAAGGGGACGACAGAGGATGAGATGGCTGGATGGCATCACGGACTCCATGGATGTGACTCTGAGTGAACTCCAGGAGTTGGTGATGGACAGGGAGGCCTGGCGTGCTGCGATTCATGGGGTCGCAAAGAGTTGGACACGACTGAGCGACTGAACGGAACTGAAATGATGGGAGAGTTTATTGGTATGGGAGTACTCTCACGTGATGAAATATTTATCACCTTGGCTAGGGTCCCAGGAGATTGTGCTAATATGCGGTTGGAATGGTTTTTGGAAAAAATCATGGTGTCCTCCATGTTAAGTAGAAATACAATGCCACAGCAGATGACAGAAAGGATTAAAAGTCTCAGAAAAGTGAGAGAATTGAAAGTGAGGATGTTGAAGTGGATGTACTACTTAAGACTGGAAAATCCACCACCTTGTCTATATTCTGTGAGAGAGCCCAGAAGTCTCTCATATGGCAAAGTGGTAACATGCTTCCCTGGTAGCTCAGATGGTAAAGAATCTGCCTGCAATGCAGGAGACCAGGGTTCAATCCCTGTGTAGGGAAGATCCCCTGGAGAAGGGAATGGCAACCCACTCCAGCATTCTTGCCTGGAGAATCCCATGGACAGAGGAGCCTGGTGGGTTACAGTCTACAGGGTCACAAAGAGTTGGACATGAGCAACTAACAGACACACAAGGATGGTGCAGGTGAGGTGGTAGCCATCCTCTGTAGGCCAAGGCGAATGCTAACAGATGCTGTTGCAAAACTAGGCTCCCAGACACCCAAGAACTAGGGTCTTAAAATTAGCGAGGCCCACATGACAGCATTTAACTGCTAGAAGCAATGTATGGATAGTTACAAAAGATGGCCAGGTCAGAATAGCAGCCAGGGGACCTGATCCACAGGGAGCTGTGGAGATGGTTTATAGAATAATATATTCCTAGGGGCAAGATAGATGGGCAGTCAACAAGGGCATTTCCCAATGTATACAGTCAGTGAAGTTGAAGATGGATAAGGCTAAGAAGAAGCACTAAAAAACACAAAACAAAACAAACAAAAAAAAAAACAAAAAAAAAACCACAGTCCCTTGCTTGTTTCTGGATCTTAGCCAAGTATTATAACTGACCCCCTGACTGAAAAGAGGTCTCATAGAGATCGTGAGAGTCCTATAACATTAAAACAAGTGACTGTGGTAGTACCTTGCTGTCTTTCCCCAAGCAGATGTATGGTTATTTTGCTGGGGAAAGGCTGTTTTCACAGGGCCCAAGTTTACACTGATACCTGGAGACCGAGAAGACCCCAAAAAAGATCTATGTTTTCCCTCTTATTTGAAGATTTTTTTCTCTTTGTCTTTAGTTTGTAGACACTTCTTTTCTATAATGAACCTAGTTGTGATTTTGTACAGTGGTGGTAGTTGGTGGTTTAGTTGCTAAGTTGTATCCGACTCTTGCAACCCCATGGACTAGGGCCTGCAAGGCTCCTCTGCCCATGGGATTTTCCAAGCAAGAATACTGGAGTGGGTTGCCATTTCCTTCTCCAGGGGATTTTCCCGATCCGGGAATTGAACCTGGGTCTCCTGCATTGCAGGCAGATTCTTTACAGACTGAGCTATGAAGGAAGCCCTGTGATTTTGTATGTGTGTGTTTATTCTGCTTCAGATGGACAGTTTTACCGACATTTTATAATCCATTTATCAGTTTTGGATAATTCTTGACAATTATCTTTCAAATATTAATTCTATTCTATTTATCTCCCTTCCTGAAGCTTCATTTAAATATATACATTAGACTTAAAATTATTCCATATTTCTTTCTGTGCTCTCTTCTGTATTTTCCATCCTTTTGCTTTCTAGTGCTTCTGTTTTTTCAGTTTAGTTGAAAAAATACTCTGTTAATTACTTTAGAACTTGTATATAATAGGAACCACATTGAATGAATAAAAAGAGAAAAGGTTTGAGAAACATAGATCTATTTTTCCCTCATGTGATTATGGTGTTATTTACTGTTACTATTGCATTTCTATTTTTTTGAAAAGTCTATTTCAAATTGTGCTAAAAATCCCATATTTTAAAATTCTTTACCAGAAGCTTTTGTTGCTGTGCCTTAGCAGCTTAAATTCTGGGACACAAGATTTGAATCTTGTGTCCCGAATAGGATTTTAATTTGACTAGAATAACAAGACCCCCTAAATAACTTAGACTGATAATTAAAAAGTAACTTTAGGGCATCATGAATAAACCACCCATAAGAGTGAAAAATAAGTCTGGAAAATAGAAAGTAGATTATGGGATATCCTTTGTTAATAGTTCATGTTTTCCCTGATAGCCAGAACACCAGACAGTCTTGGTTAGCTGACAAAGCTTTTCCCTTCACTTGGCTTGCTGCCTTGCACATATCTGTGCACTAACCAAAGCCAGGTTTAGGGTTTAGGGTATTGAAGAGCTTGACATAGCTGTTCCAGAAATATGGTTAAGTTAAGCAGAGAAACATTCTTATACAAAGGTAGAAACAGAATGAAATACAAAAAGCATATTCTTTTAATTGGCTAAATAGTGGCCCCTGAAGATATCCAGGTTCTAATCTCTGGAATCTGTGAACGTTAGCTCATAATGCAAAAGAGACTTTGCAGTTGTGATTAAAGATTTTAAGATGAGGAGACATTATCCTGGATTATCTAAATGCAACCACAAGTGTCCTTATAAGAGGCAAAGGAAGATTTGACCCAGTAGAGAAAAGGATCATGTGACAGAAACTAAGGGAGGCAAAGCGAGAGAAATACACAATAACAGTGGCTATGAGGATGGAGGAAGGGGCCATGAGCCAAGGGACACAAAGCACGCAGTTACAGGGAAAGAGGGATCAAGAGGGCAGAGTAGAAGCCCCTGAGCTCACCTCCTGCCATGACACGCCAAAACTACAGTGACACAGAGAACAACTCCCTCTCTCAGAACAACTTGAATACTAGCAGACTAGCTCTTCCACAACTAAGAATATGAAGAAAAGTACCATACCGAGGTGGGGAAGAGGGGAAGAGAAATGATCGAGTCAGCACACACACCTCAGTGGGAGATCCAGAAAAGGCAGAGCATATCACAAACTCAGAAGTCCTCCCTAAGGACCCGAGGGTTCGAGCCCCGTCTTAGGCACCCCTGTGCTGGAATCTAGCACCCAGAAGTGAACATCTTCACTGGTTTTGAAAACTATAGGGTTAATGACCAAGAGAACTAGAAGGCTATAGGAAAAGGAGAGTCTACTTTTAAAGGGCACATGCACAAATTTACTTACTCCACTTCCGGTTCTGCTGGAAAGTACTCTGCAAGTGCAAAGGCAGCAGGTTAAAAAGTGCCTGGTGCTCTGGCTGACCTGCCAAGACTGCTACAGTGTGCCCTCCAGCCTTCACTAGGGTGACACCCTAAGTGTAATCTTTGTTGGCTTTAATATATATATTAATAGCATATTAAATATGTAATTATATCTTTAATAGTACTCATTAAATAATATCATATCTCTAAGTTACGTGGCTATTCTTAGCTCCTTCTCTGTGTTCTTCTGATATTTTCCAATGTTGCTCTTATAGTCCAAATTTTCTAAATAAATCTTTAAAATCTTCTTTTAAATGTAATCTAATCTTCTTTAAAAATCTAATCTAAATCTTCTATATAAATCTTTATATTTATTAATTTAATGGAGTCTTTTTGATAAGTTACAGGTAAAAGTAACTCTTTCTTTTGTGACACATACACACACACGCACATGCACACTCACATGAATTTCTGAATTATTTAACCTAGAACACAATATCCACACAAGGTGATTACTCAGGACCAGAAATATAATTTTGTGAGTCATTTGTATGTGGATTAGGAGCTACAGGACTGAATGAAACCACCTAGGAAGGATGTATAAAATATAACAAAAAGGGGTCTAATGAGTCCTGGGTCACAGTAGTGTTTGGTTATTGGGCACAGACAGAGTCAGCAAAGAAGACTGAGCAGTTCTGAGTCCTGAGACAGGAGAGCTAGTAAAGAGTGGTGTCACAGAGGCCAAGTAATGATGCTATAAGAAGTGTATGGTCACTGTCCTGAATTCTGTTGAGAGTTCAAGTAATACAAATATATGCAGCCACCTGGAAGCACTACTAATTGTGGCAGAAACTGCTTTATTTCCTTTTTTTCTCTCAGACACACAATTATACTTCCTTTTCAGTTATATATGGCCACATAAATAAGCTCTATCCAGTGGAATTCTCTCACATATGATTCTACTTCCCTATCTTCCAAACGAGTTAAAAGAGCTCTAAAGATCTATAGCAGGTTTCTTGGGAGTCTCTGGAGGAGAGATTCAGGACTTCTGGCCAGTAATGCCAGCTCTGAGTTGCTGCATGAACAAGCAACTTTTATTATGTTAAACTGTTGGGTTGTTAGGTCAGGTGGGTATAACAGAACCCACATTAACACAGTGATCTTGACAGTAGTAAACTGGTAGGAGTGTCGGATTAGAGAGAGATGTATGGAGCATCCAAAGGCAGTTTTGGACTCAGTTCTGACCAGTAACCAGGTGGCTGTGGCAGCTGACAGTCATTTTGAATACGTTACATTTTCCATTGCTTGAAATAGTGCATCTTGTGAATAGTCTAATCACATATCAGCTAGAATAAACCTACCTAGTTGTTTTTTCACGTTTTACTTTCTTCTTGATTAGTTGAAATGGTAAGTCTTTAAAGTTAAAATGTTTAACAGTTGGCCAGATAGTGTAATAGCAAACAGTCTGCTTGGCAGTAAGCACTTTAACAAATATTGCCTCCCCAAATGGCCTGCTAGTCTACCAGGAGCAAAAGACTCCCTGACACCAGCCAGCATTTACAAACAAATTCCATTCAGGATGACACCAAGGGAGTTTCCGTTGTCTCTTCTTCTACCTTAAAAAAAAATGTGTAAGTGTTAGTTACACAGTCATGTCCAACTCTTTGCAACCGCATGGACTGTCATCTGCCAGGCTCCCCTCTCCATGGGGTTTCCCAAGCAAGAATACTGGAGTTGGTTGCCATTTCCTACTCTAGTAGATGTTCCCGATCTAGGGATCAAACCTGAGTCTCCTGCTTTGGCAGGCGGATTCTTTACCACTGAGCCACCAGGGAAGCCCTCTACCTTGAAGAATACCATTAAATTCCCCTTTTGTTTTTCAAGTTTCAAAATATTCCAGGCCTCAAGAAGGGATTAGAAAGGGAAGAAAAAAGCTTTCTCAACACATTTTTTTTCATGCAATAGAACTCAAAGAAAGAGATAAACCTTCTTCATTTATTCTAAGTTGCCTGTTTTTCACATTTTAGCATAACTGATACTGAGATGCCTCTTTTATAGTCAATGTAGTTAGAAAGCCTTATGTTATAATTCAATTGGCACCAGTTTTTCTCTTTTACTTATACTTAAAATAATGGTATTACTATGAATTAACAGTGTTTGTTTTTTCCTTTCTTAGTTGTACTTAAAATAATGATTTGTCTTACAACTGACAGTGTCTTTGATTTGATGAAATACAGTCATCACTGCATATTTGATAGATCAACAAGTTGTCATTTACATTTGCATATTGAACAAAATTTGTTGGGCTATTTTTTAGTTTTCTAATTTGCATAAGCCACATTTTTTTTTGACACTGTGCATTTAACTTGGAACAGACTGCGACATATTTGAAGTTCTAAAATCCTACAACTGTACAACACTCCTGTGATTATTAAAATAAGATCATTAGTATGGAGGGTGGCATTTTGGTTTCCAAATCTGTCATGTTTATTCAAAAGATGTCTCACTTGAGTCCTTACCCAGATCACTTAATTCTTGTCACCAAAAAGAAACAGATTTCCCATTGTTGATTTCTAGAAAACTTATTTTGGCATCTGACAATGTGATGATGTGACAAAAAGGGTTAGCAATCTTCTCAATGAGTTTGAAACATTTGAAGTTACTCAGACAGCTTTAAAACCAATATTTCAAACTTTATGGTAAAGCAGGGTGGGGTACTCCTTGTTTCCTACATTCTAACTGTATTCTTTTATGACTATTGGGTCCATATGTGGTTTGACTAAGTGTGAGGAAAGATGTTTTACTCTAAACCAGCTCTTTCATGCTTCAACATTAGGAACTGAGATGAAGAGGAATCATACCAACCTGCATTGAGGGGACACTCACAGTTCAGTTATAACAAATGGAAGGCTAAATAAGTTTTTGGACTTGTAGCATCTCTATTTTGAACATAAAGAATTTCATTGAAAGATGAATTAGGCTTCTCAAAGTTATACAACAAACCAAGGACAAAACAGTAACCCTCATTTTTTTTTTTTTCCACTTCTTCACAGCTCATCAGTCAAACTTACAAATCAGGGTTTCCTTTCATATAAGGCAGATCTCATAAGGACTACAATGTCCACTGTTAGTTTTAATCTTTTAGGAAGATTAAGCCAAATGGTTACAGAAGAACAAAACTGGAAATTCAAATATATCGAGAAATCTCAGATGAGATGACATTTTGTTTAGCAAGTTTCTGACTTAAAAGATAAAAATGACAGCGTGGCAAGATGCTTTAAAATACTTATTGGGAAGAAGTATTTATTAACTCTATTCAAATTAAGTAGAAGTAAACTCATTTAGCGCGGCCGAGAGGAGCTACCCCACGTCTGAGGTCATGGGCAGTGGCCGAGAGTGCCAGGCTGCAATGGCACAGGAACGGCCAAGAAGATCTACCCCATGTCCGAGGTCAGAGGCAGCGGCCAGGAGGAGCTACCTCGTGTCCAAGGTCAGGGGCAGAAGCTGGGAGGACCCCATGCCCGAGGGGCGGCAGCCAAGAGGAGTTACCCCACGTCCGAGGTCAGGGGCAGTGGCCGAGAGTGCCAGGCTGCGACGGCACAGGAACGGCTGGGAGGAGCTACCCAATGTCCGAGGTCAGGGGCAGCGGCCGGGAGGAGCTACCCCATGACCGAGGTCAGGGGCTGCAGCGGGGAGTGCCAGGCTGCGCCAGCGCAGGAGCAGCCGAGAGGAACTACCCAACGTCCGAGGTCAGGGGCGGCGCCCGGCCACGAGGAGCAGCCCCACGTCCAAGGAGCAGTGGCTGCATTGGCGCAGTAGGGCGTAGAGGAGCTATTCCATGTTCAAGGTCACGAGGGGCAGCGGTGAGGAGACAACCCTCATCCAAGGTAAGGAGCAGCGGCTGCACTTTGCTGGAGCAGCCGTGAAGAGATACCCCACGCCCAAGGTAAGAGAAACCCAAGTAAGTTGGTAGGTGTTGCAAGAGGCCATCAGAGGGCAGACATGCTGAAACCATAATCACAGAAAACTAGTCGTTCTAATCACACTGGGACCACAGCCGTGTCTAACTCAATGAAACTAAGCCATGCCCGTGGGGCCACCCAAGATGGGCGGGTTGTGGTGGAGAGGTCTGATAGAATGTGGTCCACTGGAGAAGGGAATGGCAAACCACTTCAGTATTCTTGCCTTGAGAACCCAATGAACAGCATGAAAAGGCAAAATAATAGGATACTGAAAGAGGAACTCCCCAGGTCAGTAGGTGCCCAATATGCTACTGGAGATCAGTGGAGAAATAACTCCAGAAAGAATGAAGGGATGAAGCCAAAGCAAAAACAATATCCAGTTGTGGATGTGACTAGTGATAGAAGCAAGGTCCGATGCTTTAAAGAGCAATATTGCATAGGAACCTGGAATGTCAGGTCCATGAATCAAGGCAAATTGAAAGTGGTCAATCAGGAGATGGCAAGAGTGAACGTCAACATTCCAGGAATCAGCGAACTAAAATGGACTGGAATGGGTGAATTTAACTCAGATGACCATTATATCAACTACTGCAGGCAGGAATCCCTTAGAAGAAATGGAGTAGCCATCATAGTCAACAAAAGAGTCCAAAATGCAGTACTTGGATGCAATCTCAAAAACAACAGAATGATCTCTGTTCATCTCCAAGGCAAACCATTCAATATCACAGTTTTCCAAGACTATGCCCCAGCCAGTAATGCTGAAGAAGCTGAATGGTTCTATGAAGACCTACAAGACCTTTTAGAACTAACACCCAAAAAAGATGTCCTTTTCATTACAGGAGACTGAAATGCAAAAGTAGGAAGTCAAGAAACACCTGGAGTAACAGGCAAATTTGGCCTTGGAATGAGGAATGAAGCAGGGCAAAGACTAAAAGAGTTTTGCCAAGAAAATGCACTGGTCATAGCATACACCCTCTTCCAACAACACAAGAGAAGACTCTACACAGGGACATCACCAGATGGTCAACACTGAAATCAGATTGATTATATTCTTTGCAGCCAAAGATGGAGAAGCTCTATACAGTCAACAAAAACAAGACCAGGTGCCGGGGGCCAGCGTGAGGAACTCCGCCCATGGCAAAGGTCATGAGGAAGGAGGCTTAGCATACGCAAAGTCGTGATCAAGCCTCAGGAAACCCCTGTTCCCGAGCATCTAACCCCAAAACCAGAGTCTGTTTTATGCTCTCACCTACACCTCTGACTTTATGGGGGGCTCTCCCCCATAACCATTTCTCTCAGAGATGCAGCTCCAAGGCAATAAAAATTCCTGGGTGTGACAAGAGTGTTTCAGCTTACGGATTCCTTTGAAGGTTATCTAGCCCACCTGTATAGGTTCGTCCGGCCACATGTGATTGTTTACAGCCTCCCAACCTGAGAGGCACGAGATGTTTTAGACTTACTAAAGGCAAATTCTTTTGGGGAGTTAGAAATTATTAGTATAGTGGGTTGGTTAGGAATTATATTGGTGAAGGGTTTTTCATTTGTTGTGTCAATAATTGCTGCTAATGCCCTGCTCTGGGTAGGACAAGGATGTCTCAGGTCAAACCTCTCTGCTGACAGACTAGCTTGTGTGACAGGATTATCCATACTCCTGCCACATGATTGTTTACTACCTCTCAACCATAAACAGCACAGAGAGTTTTGGAGTATTTTGAGAGTCTTAATTAGCATAGGACTTTTTCTTCTTGTTGAGTCAATGATTGCCGCCAGGCCTCCATATCCTTAGGCACTTGGGAATGTATTAATCAATGTATTTGGAATATAGCAAAGGAAATATAGTAGTTTTTGATGTTAGCAATACTAGACTTTTTGAGTTAATGGATTTTCTCTTTTGTAATAGATCATTGTACTTTGCTATAAATCACTGTGTCCTTGCTATGTAAAAATGTAACTCTATCATATCTTAAGACTAAATAGATCTTAAGGGGAGCATTGGTGAAAGGATTTTCATTTGTTGGGCTGATGTTTGCTGCTAAATCTCCATGTTCCCTACCCTTATAATGTATATAACTAACATATAGGAGAAATAAGTATTAACCTTTAAGCATATAGGAGAAATAAGTATTAACCTTTAAGATTAATCATGTTAACCTTGGGTTAAATAAATTCCTTTCTTGATTGTAACTCACTACACCCTCACCCTATAGGAATGTAACTTTATTTGGAGGGTGGTGCCTGGTTTAAGAAAAAACACCCTTGGAAGAAATAAGTTTTTTGGTTATCAGAAAGAAAGGATCATAAAATGTCAGCAGGTCTCACTCATGGCCAGAAGATGATGTAATATTCCTAAGACCTTTTTTTTATACGTTTATGTGAAGCATCTGATTTTGACAAAGGTCAGGACTGCTGACTCCCACGTGACTCTGTATTCATCCCTATGTGTAACAAAAGGTATATAAGCAAACCCCAAAATAAAGAAATTGGATCAGTTTCCAGAAAGACTGATTCCCCCATGTCGCTTCTTTCTTGCTCCCGTTTTTCTGGCTGAATTCCCATCTGGAGCATGGATGCTATTCCATGTAATCCAAGTTATTCAGCCTCTTTTTCTCCACTGATCTTCCTACTACACTATCCATTTCTAATCTCTCTATATCTGTGATTAAATATGTATTTTTCCAAAGACGCTGACTCCGTCCCTACCTTCGAATCACCCTGGATCCACCGGGGCTGGACCCCGGCAACCAGGATCTGACTGTGGCTCAGATCATGAACTCCTTATTGCCAAATTCAGACTTAAATTGAAGAAAGCAGGGAAAACTGCTAGACCATTCAAGTATGACCTAAATCAAATCCCTTATGATTATACAGTGGAAGTGAGAAATAGATTTAAGGGACTAGATCTGATAGATAGAGTGCCTGAAGAACTATGGACGGAGGTTCGTGACATTGTACAGGAGACAGGGATCAAGACCATCCCCCTGGAAAAGAAATGCAAAAAAGCAAAATGGCTGTCTGCAGAGGCCTTACAAATAGCTGTGAAAAGAAGAGAAGTGAAAGCAAAGGAGAAAAGGAAAGATATAAGCATCTGAATGCAGAGTTCCAAAGAATAGCAAGAAGAGATAAGAAAGCTTTCCTCAGCAATAAATGCAAACAAATAGAAGCAAACAACAGAATGGGAAAGACTAGAAATCTCTTCAAGAAAATCAAAGATACCAAGGGAACATTTCATGCAAAGATGGGCTCGATAAAGGACAGAAATGGTATGGACCTAACAGAAGCAGAAGATATTAAGAAGAAGTGGCAAGAATACACAGAAGAACTGTACAAAAAAGATCTTCACGACCCAGATAACCATGATGGTGTGATCACTCACCTAGAGCCAGACATCCTGGAATGTGAAGTCAAGTGGGCCTTAGAAAGCATCACTATGAACAAAGCAAATGGAGGTGATGGAATTCCAGTAGAGCTCTTTCAAATCCTGAAAGATGATGCTGTGGAAGTGCTTCACTCAGTATGCCAGCAAATTTGGAAAGCTCAGCAGTGGCCACAGGACTGGAAAAGGTCCATTTTCATTCCAATCCCACAGAAAGGCAATGCCAAACAATGCTCAAACTACCACACAATTGCACTCGTCTCACATGCTAGTAAAGTAATGCTCAAAATTCTCCAAGCCAGGCTTCAGCAATATGTGAACTGTGAAATTCCAGATGTTCAAGCTGGTTTTAGAAAAGGCAGAGGAATCAGAGATCAAATTGCCAACATCCACTGGATCATTGAAAATGCAAGAGTGTTCCAGAAAAACATCTATTTCTGCTTTATTGACTATGCCAAAGCCTTTGACTGTGTGGATCACAATCAACTGTGGAAAATTCTGAAAGAGATGGGAATACCAGACCACCTGACCTGCCTCTTGAGAAACCTATATGCAGTTCAGGAAGCAACAGTTAGAACTGGACATGGAACAACAGACTGGTTCCAAATAGGAAAAGGGGTATGTCAAGCCTGTATATTGTCACCCTGTTTATTTAGCTTCTATGCAGAGTACATCGTGAGAAACGCTGGGCTGGAAGAAGCACAAGCTGGAATCAAGATTGCTGGGAGAAATATCAATAACCTCAGATATGCAGATGACACCACCCTTATGGCAGAAAGTGAAGAGAACTCAAAAGCCTCTTGATGAAAGTGAAAGTGGAGAGTGAACAAGTTGGCTTAAAGCTCAACATTCAGAAAACAAAGATCATGGCGTCTGGTCCCATCACTTCTTGGGAAATAGATGGGGAAACAGTGGAAACAGTGTCAGACTTCATTTTGAGGGGCTCCAAAATCACTGCAGATGGTGGTTGCAGCCATGGAATTAAAAGACGCTTACTCCTTGGAAGAAAAGTTATGACCAATCTAGATAGCATATTCAAAAGCAGAGACATTACTTTGCCGACTAAGGCTATGGTTTTTCCAGTAGTCATGTATGGATGTGAGAGTTGGACTGTGAAGAATGCTGAGCACCGAAGAACTGATGCTTTTGAACTGTGGTGTTGGAGAAGACTCTTGAGAGTCCCTTGGACTGCAAGGAGATCCAACCAGTCCATTCTAAAGGAGATCAGCCCTGGGATTTCTTTGGAAGGAATGATGCTAAGGCTGAAACTCCAGTACTTTGGTCACCTCATGCAAAGAGTTGACTCATTGGAAAAGACTGATGCTGGGAGGGATTGAGGGCGGGAGGAGAAGGGGATGACAGAGGATGAGATGGCTGGATGGCATCACTGACTCGATGGACATGAGTCTGAGTGAACTCTGGGAGTTGGTGATGGACAGGGAGGCCTGGCGTGTTGTGATTCATGGGGTCGCAAAGAGTCAGACATGCCTGAGCGACTGAACTGACTGAAACGCATTTAGGCTAAGTTTCAGCCTGTTTCTTGGCTGGAGAAAAAAAAAAAACAACAACTACATATTTTATATTAGTTATGGTTTCCTTAAAGTGTTTCAGAATTTTGGCAGTTTAATCTTTTTAAAAGTCCACAAGTTTGCAAAATTTAGTAAAATGAGTAATTGGGCAGGGTAGAGACAGGAAAAGGAGAGTAGCAACAGGAAAAAGAGGAGACAGGGTGGAAGAACTGAAACACATGTCTGTACTGTAAGCTTTAGAAGCAAGCAGATATCATAATGAGGACAGGGCACCAAAATGGAAACTGATTGTGCCAAAAAATTTTTGAGTTTAGTTCCAGGTTGAAGAATCTAAATGCGTATTGACATGGAAATCGAATTTTGCAATGCAGCACTGACTGGAAGACATTCTTTTTCTGAAATACATAGAGTGATTCCTCTTTAAATGAATTTTTATTGGAGTATAGTTGATTTACAGTGTTATATTACTTTCTATTTGACAGCAAATTGAATAAGTTATACAGATACATATATCTACTCTTTTTTTAAGCTCTTTTCCCATGTCTTAGCTTCACTCTTTTCCCATATAGATCATTACAAAGTATTGAGTATGCAATAGGTTATTAGTTATCTATTTTATATATAATAGAGTGATTCTGAAAGAACTTCATCACAATGAAATAGAACAGAATGGAACAGCTATTTTTATCCTGCTTGGTGAATCATTTCTCATTGCTACTTAGTCAAACACATTTTTCTCTTTCAATAGACAAGATGGAGTGAACATATTTATGCAGGTGCTGGGGCAGGATTTCTCAGCCTTGGCACTGTGGACTTTTGGGGCTGGATAATCCTTTGTGGTAGGGGGCTGTCCTGTGCCATGTAGATGTTTAACACCATCACTGGTTTCTACCCACTAGGTACCAGTAGCAGCCTCCTATGATTGTCTCCACACCCTGCCTCCTGGGGTGAGAGAAAATCACCCCTGGATGAGACACATTAGGTTAGATGCAAGTCTAACAAAATTAGTGTGCTGCCTTTTAACATTTTTTCCTTCATCTCCACTCTACACATTTTCCTCTGGAAATGGAAACATTTGAAAGACCCATATGGTCATATTGAAGTCTGATTATTTTGTGGCTGCCCACACATTTGATCAAAGTGCCCTAAGTTCATGCAGAAGGAAATTGGAGAGTCCTTAACATGGCTACTCATGGAAAGGACTGAAGAGGTGAAGTGAGAGTTCAGGGGTGGGGCATGGGAAGAAAAGGGTAAAAGAATGGATGAGACTTGCAAAAGGGAAAAAAAGAGGAAAAGGGTCTACATTGATTTCTTAGGGCTACTGTAACAAAGTGCTTCCAACGTGGACAGCTTAAAACAATAGAAATTTACTGTCTCAATTCAGGAGCCCAGAAGTCTGGAATTAAGATGTTATCAAGATTTTGCTCTTTCTGAAGGGTCTGGGGGAGAAGTTTCTCTGTGCGGGCTCTTAGCTTCTACTGCTGCTGGCAACCCTTGGTGCTCCTCGGCTTACAGACATATCACCCATTCTCTGCTTGCATTGTCACCTGGTATTTTCCCTGTGTCTGTCTCTCTCATCCTTTTTTTTTTTTTTTTTTTTAATAAGGGTAACAGTCACGTTGGATTAGAATCCACTTTAACTGAATATGAACTCATTTTGACTTGTCTGCAGAGATTCTATTTCCATAAAATGTCACATTCACAGGTACTGAGGTTTAGGACTTCAACATCTCTTGAAGGGATAAATTTCAACCTACAACAGGGTCCGAAAGGGAGGGGTTTGGTCTCAAATGGTTCCAAGATAAATAGTCACTGTAGAGGCTTCAAAAGCATTAGTCAGAGATGCAGGCCCATTGAGGAATGGGTTATGAATAAAGAGGGCTTCCCAGGTGGCTCAAGAGGGAAAGGATCTGCCTGCCAATGCAGGAGATGCAGGTTCGATCTGTGGGTCGCGAAGATTCCTTGGAGAAGGGAATGGCTACCCACTCCAGTATTCTTGCCTGGAGAATTCCATGGACAGAGGAGGCTGGTGGGCCTCAGTCCATGGGGTGGCAAAGAGTCGGACACGAAATGAATAAGGAAGGCAACACTGAAGCCTCATCTCATTGTGAGATCTCTGGGGTTGAAAGATACAACTCAAATATGAAATAAAGAACTCTTCTGTACTCTGTGACTTTCATGTATGTGTGACAAGCTAACAGGGAGGTTGTTTAATGATAGGCAGTGCCTTCTTCCTGTTCAGTACTGGGAATGGCAGATTGAGGAAACAGAGCTAACTGATGGACATTTAAATTAATTTGAGGAGACTTTTTTAAAAACGACTATTCCAAAGGTCTAGGAAGAATGTAAGGAAACTGAAAGGATGATATGGTAGTCTGGAATTAGTGAGTAAATAGGGCTTTGTTAGCATCACCTCTAGACCTGATGGGGGATGTGGTTATTGGAACAGAAAGGGAGAAAAAGAGGGGGAGAGGAAGAGGAAGAAACATTTTTGAGTTGGAAGCCTGGCAGGAGACTGTGAGTAAGGGGTGCAAGCATTCCATGGACACCCTGCGTGGAGGCAGCCCGAGCGAATCAATATCCTCATCTCCTCCCTCCCTCCTTCCTACCCATGCTACCCAACTGGTCAAACCCAACCAAAAGCCAGATATGGCATTGATGCAGGGTATTTCAAGCCTCTGCCACCAGCTCTACCCTCCACCCCCATCAAGCCTGTGCATAAGTGAGTTTTAAGAAGGATAAAGAGTGAATCTGAAAGTTCAACCAAAATTTATCTAGCATACAAAAGAAAAAATTTTAAATATATTTTCTTCTCTACATTATTTTGTCTGTTAAAAAGTAAAATTTAATTTTATTAGTCTGCTATATTTTGATCATTTTATTTGAAGAAGATCTGCTTAATTTATTAATCTTTGAATGAAATGACCAAAAAATTTCCACAGTACATTAGGCTGGTTGTCAATATATAATAATGCTTGTGTTTGATTTTGGGAACATGGGATATTTTATAGAAAAATTGTTGTTTCGTGATGCTACTGCAATATTTGGGTGCTACATCCCAAATAAGGACAAGAGTCAGGAGACCTTGGGTCTAGTCCTTGTCCTACAGATAATTTAAGGTGTGATGTTCATGGAGGCCACCCAATTTCTTTGTTTTCAATTATTAAATTAAGGAGTTAGGCATCTCTTACATATAGACAATATTTACAGACTTTAACTTCCCTTATTTGGG
The DNA here is from genome assembly GCF_042477335.2 of Ovis canadensis. Taxonomy (NCBI): domain Eukaryota; kingdom Metazoa; phylum Chordata; class Mammalia; order Artiodactyla; family Bovidae; genus Ovis; species Ovis canadensis. The sequence goes on along the minus strand of NC_091250.1, from coordinate 34,843,737 downwards.
GCTTATTCAGAAAACTAAGATCATGGCATCTGGTCCTATCACTTCATGGCAAATAGAGGGGGAAACAGTGGAAACAGTGGCTGACTTTATTTTTCTGGGCTCCAAAGTCACTGCACATGGTCACTGCAGCAATGAAATTAAAAGACGCTTGCTCCTTGGAAGGAAAGTTATGACCAACCTAGACAGCATATTAAAATGCAGACACATTACTTTGCCAACAAAGCTCTATCTAGTCAAGGCTATGGTTTTTCCTGTGGTCATGTATGGATGTGAGAGTTGGACTGTGAAGAAAGCTGAGTTCTAAATAATTGATGCTTTTTTAATATAAATTTATTTATTTTAATTGGAGGTTAATTACTTTACCATATTGTATTGATTTTGCCATACATCAATGTGAATCCGCCACAGGTATACACTTGTTCCCCATCCTGAACCCCCCTCTCTCCTCCCTCCCCGTGCCATCCCTCTGGGTCATCCCAGTGCACCAGCCTCAAGCATCCAGTGTCATGCATTGAACCTGGGCTGGCGATTCGTTTCATATATGATATTATACATGTTTCAATGCCATTCTCCCAAATCATCCCACCCTCTCCCTCTCCCAGAGTCCAAAAGACTGTTCTATACATCTGTGTCTCTTTTGCTGTATTTTTCACAGAGCTAATTGATGCTTTTGAACTGTGGTGTTGAAGTAGACTCTTGAGAGTCCTTTGGACTGCAAGGAGATCCAACCAGTTCATCCTAAAGGAGATCAGTCCTGGGTGTTCATTGGAAGGACTGATGTTGAAGCTGAAACTCCAATACTTTGGTCATCTGATGCGAAGAGCTGACTCATTTGAAAAAACCCTGATGCTGGGAAAGATTGAGGGCAGGAGGAGACGGGGTTGACAGAGGATGAGATGGTTGGATGGCATCACCAACTTGATCGACATGGGTTTGGGTGGACTCCAGGAGTTGGTGATGGACAGGGAGACCTGGTGTGCCTCCCTTCATGGGGTCGCAAAGAGTCGGACATGACTGAGAGATTGAACTGAACCGATTCATGATCATATCACATTCATTAATATACTTCCCTTGATTATATTAATGTATTTTCCCCTCAAAAAAGCTTTATCATTTTATGAGACTATAAACAATTAGAAATGCAGCCTTATGCAGTTACCAGTTTTCACAAAGAAATTGGATGATTCAAGATAAGGAGACAAATACATTTGAAATCTCAACTGTTTAAGTGGCTAAGCTTTTTCTGACCTTAGAGTCTTGCCACATGCTGTTTTCTTTTCTGGAAAGGTTTCTAGCCTCACTAACTCTTACCCTTCCCTCAAGTCATAGCTCAGTTCTCAATCAGAGAAAACTTCCTTGATGCTTCTCAACCCTTTCTCACCTTTAAAATAAGGCCCCTTTGGCTATTTGCATTCTTAGAATCCATATTTATTGCTTTACTGTAGTTTACAGTTACAAATTTAACTGTGATTTTTAATCTTTTTACTTTTATTAAGATTTAACTGTAAATTGGTGGTAGAGATCATATCTGGGTTTATTTTAAATTGGTTTCCCAGCACTTATCACAATGCCTCACCCAAATTAATTATCATTTTTCAAATGGTTGAGTGAATAAATTGAGCTATGGTGTCACTGGACTTGTAATTACTACATTTGTCATTTGGACTTGTGAATCTTGGTATAGCTAAATATTTTGTTGCTTTTGTTATTTAGTCACCAAGTCATGTCCAGCTCTTTGCAACCCCATGGACTGTAGCCCACCAGGCTCTTCTATCCATGGGATTTCCCAGGGAAGAATACTGGAGTAGGTTGCCATGCCCTCCTCCAGTGATTTTCCCAGCCCAGGGATAAACCTGCATTTCCTGCACTGGCAGGGAGATTCTTTACCACTGAGCCATCAGGAAAGCCCATAATTAATATAGCATGTTATATTTATTGCCCAGGGTTCATCAAAGGAACAGATATTAAGAGCTGGATGGCCAAAAAGCAGAAGGTGGCCAACTTCGCTTAGCTTAAGGCGTGGAGTACCATCATAGATGTGCCAGGGTGACAGAATGTGTAAAATAAAATAATGGAAGTAAAATGATGATACAATAATAAGAGAAATAAGACCATTCTAAAAAGTTTATCATTCTGAATCAGGGTTTCTCAGCCTCTTCACTGTTGGCATTGTTTTGGGCTGGATGACTCTCTGATGTGGTGAAATGCTCTGTGCACCGCAGGACGTTTAGCAGCATCCTTGGCTTCTACCCTGTCAATTCTGGCAATGTCCCTGCTGTTGTGACAGCCGAAATCGTCTCCAGACATTGCCAAATGTCCCCCTGCGAGTCGAAACTGCCTCAGTTGAGACCACTGCCCTTCAGAATTAATAAATCAGAAAATCAAACCAAACAAAAATCAATTCCCCTTACACTACACATTATCATTTCATTGTCCCAAGAAACTTAAAATTCATAAGGCAGATTAGTGTCATCTCCATTTCATATATAAAGAAAAGCCTGTGCTCTACAAATCTGTTTTGCTACCATTAAAAAAAAAAAAAAATCTCCTGGAAGGGTTCCAGAGCAGAGATGAGCACCAGCCCCTGGAGACAGCGAGGGCTCCGCGAGGTGAATGGGCGGCAGCTATAGCACATACCATTACCCCAGGGCCGAGTGCCACTGCTAGGGAGTGCAGGTGCTGAGGCCTAATTTGGGATCCTTGGTAGCCATCATCTGAGCCCTCCTGACTCCTCATTCTCAAGCGTGAGAAGAGAATCTCCAGGTCTTCCCCAACCCCCTTTTTATGAGAAATACCTAGAAGAGAGCAATTCTATATTTTCTTTTTCAATATACATTTATATTGACACTAACTTTTAAGAGAAGAATTGGCAGTTATATCAGTGGCAGATGTGTCTTTAGAAACATTACATTTGTTTTATTTTCCACTTGATCAGGAGTGATTTGGGGAAGAGGCAAGAAGGGAGAAATAGAAACACAGAAAGAGAAACTCACATAGTCAAAGGCCAAGAGAGATTGAAGTTAAGTCAGAAAGAGACAAAGACATACAGAAAGTGACATGCATAGACACATGCAGGGAACCACTGAGAGACTCAGAGAAGGGCATGTACACTATGAGGGATGAGGGCTTGTGGAGGGGGAGGCTGAGGAAAGGAAAAGGGTCCTGGGATGTAGGGCTTGTGAAGGAGCTGTGAAAGGCAGAAAGAAGACTGATTAATCTGCTCACTGGGTGTTTAATCAAATTGACAGACCTGATTTCAGAAATGCTTCAGACATTGTTGTTAAACATATTGAGGTTCATCTCTCTCATCTGGAGAAACACAGTGACTCAGTACAATGAAAGAATTTTCAAACTTATTCAGATGATAACTCCTTGAGGATGCAGAACGTGAAGACCCCTGTTTCCTTCTCTCTCACTTTCTGTCTTCTTCTCCTTTTCCCTCTGGCCCCACAAATACAAGGGCAGCTGACTTAAATATGTCAGGGAATGTTCAGCACAGGTTAGGCAGACTGCAAGCAGCTGTGTGCAGCCTGGGTGGGGTTGGAGGCTGTTGTGAGCTCTACATTTGGGAGGGCCTTAAAAGTTGCTCTCACTGGACCATTCAGACCATTCTAGACTGAGACACATCACACCGAGGCAGCTACTATCCAGTTTATAGCATTGCAATTACAGCGGAAACCTGATTAGGCTGGGAAGGGCCTTTGTGCCTGATCCACATAATATTTGATACCTCCCTCTGGATCAGAAGCCCCAGAGTCAGCGTCCAGGATCCAAATATTTTCTAACCGGCTTCTTGCGTGACAGCCAGAGCCAGTCATCAGAGGTTTGACCAGACAGACTGTGTGCAGCTGACAGTTAGACTATAGCACAGTTAACCTTTAGGTTAGAGATTGAATTTGACCTTGAATGTGGAGGAAGTAGTTATCATTGTGTTTGATAAAAATATTTCTGAGTCGATGGCTATAGTGTTCACCCCAAGTGATCTGTGCCTCCTCTCAGTCAGTGAATACTGAAGACAGAATATTGTGTAGGAATTGTCAGGAGCATATTGCCTTTGGAGACAGAAATTTCAGATTATAATTTTTATCGTTTTTTAGACACATCCATCATCAGGACTTAAAAATTTTTTTTAATTTATTTTTAGCTGTGCTGGGTCTTCATTACTGCACAGGCTTTTTCTAGTTGTGGTGGACGAGCAGGGGCTACTCTCTAGTTGTGGTGTGAAGGCTTCTCTTGTGGAGCATGGGCTCTAGGTACATGGGCTTGGGTAGTTGTGACACGTGGGCTCGCAGTGCTTGGGCTTAGTTGTCCAGGGACATGTGGGATCCTCCCAGACCAGGTATTGAACCCATGTCTCCTTCATGGGCAGGCAAGTTCTCAATCACTGGACCACCAAGGACGTTCTCAGATCACATTTCTATAGTGCACTATTCCATGGAGAACCCACAAGTCCTAGAATGAGAAGGACCTTAGTGATTTTCTAATTCACTCAGGAGAACACACAGGACCACAGAGGTCAAGGGACTTGTTTAAGACTGTGCAAACTAGAACCTGGCATTCGTAGTCTTCATCCCAACTTATTTGCATGTAGGATAATAAACAAATAGTATTATTTTAAGTATAAATTGATGGTCTTTTTGAAAATTTCCAATTAATAGTCAAAGGAACATCAGTGTATAGAGTGCATTTAATAAATGGTGAGAATTAGAGGAAGAACTGAGACGTATCCAGCATTTAGCCTAATATGCATTCAATAAACATCTGAAATGAATGTTTATGAAATGAATGGGTTCAAATTATTAGCACCTTTCTCAGGAGATTCCTATTATTTGAAACAGCCACAAAATGATTTACCTTAGCAAAGGATACAAGGCTCACAACTCAAAAGGGTGCCATTTTGGAAAGATGTTTTTATTATATAATTAAAGCTAATGGAAATTTCACTAAACAAAGAAATGCTAAAGATATAAGGTGCTCAAGAGATGAACAGATGCAAACCATATGTAACTACTTAAGAAAGTACACTTTCAGCACATAAGAAGCTCCTTTGTTGTCCCTGCAGAGTGAAGTGAGTCCTATTTCCCAAGTCTCTTTATTTTGGATTTTCTCCCAATGTAAAAAGAAAGAAAAAATCCTTCTCTGTAAAATTCAATGACATAGACTACAAAGCCAGGATTTCATAGAAGTGGTAGGTTATTTGAGGAGAATTAGTTCCCCACCCCAACACATCAATCTCAAATAGAATACTTCATCAAATATTGCCACCAGCAAAATGCACCAAGGAGCGATGTTCCTCCTGGAAGTGGAAATAGCGTTGAAATGTTGAATGAACCAGATTACATGTCACATTTTTTGAATAACTAGATTCTCTGGAGACTAAAGAGTGATAAAGGTTTAATAGGATCTCAATGAATCTCTCAGGTCTCCTTGTATTTCATTATATTCTGACTATGAATCATGTAAAAGTTCATCAGATCAAGTCATTTCTCAGCTGTGTTTGTGTCATAAGAACTTCATTCTTGTTTGGCAAATCCTTGTGTGATCTGTCTGTAGTTCAGGTCACCTGAGCATTTAAGCTGCTGTTCTGTTTACAGCTCCCCAAATGTCTTATTTTTTCCCTGAGGCTACATCATATGGCCTTTTGACATATTTGAAGGACAGAGATATTACAAAACAGTTCTTTGAGCGTCTCTATTTTGGGCAATAACTTGCAAAGTGAATAAGGAAAACCAAGGGTTCCCTTTACAATTGCTCCCTGTGTTAGCACAAGCCAAGATAATGCTTAGCAGGGTCATTTTTGGCTAGTCTTAAGAATGGCAATTTCAATCCAATAAACTTAATACGTGAAAAAAAAAAGTTTCAGAAGAAACTGAATGCCACTATGTTAGAAAGTGAAAATTTTAATTTACTGTGAGTCCGACTCTCACATCCATACATGACTACTGGAAAAACCATAGCCTTGACTAGATGGACCTTTGTTGGCAAAGTAATGTCTCTGCTTTTGAATATGCTATCTAGATTGGTCATAACTTTCCTTCCAAGGAATAAGCGTCTTTTAATTTTATGGCTGCAATCACCATCTGCAGTGATTTTGGAGCCCCCAAAACTGAAGTCAGCCACTGTTTCCACTGTTTCCCCATCTATTTGCCATGAAGTGATGGGACCAGATGCCATGATCTTCGTTTTCTGAATGTTGAGCTTTAAGCCAACTTTTTCACTCTCCTCTTTCACTTTCATCAAGAGGCTTTTGAGTTCCTCTTCACTTTCTGCCATAACATATTAAAAATAAGGGATATGTTTCAGAAAGATCAAGAGTCTTGTCTCAAGACCTACAGCCAGAAAGAAACAGGGTAAGACTTAAATCTTTTCATGAAATCAAGATATTAAAACGATTTAAAATTATATAGTCCAGCATATTGTTTCTTAAATGCTTGATCCCTAAGCACCCATCTAATGCTTCCTGAGTTCTCTTCAGAAGAAAAAGACCTGTTGTCAAATTATACAGGCCTTGGAAATATACATTTTTATGAAAATTTTATTTATGAAATTGTAAACTGAGATCAAAAGATAAATTTGAAAATAATGTATCTTTGTCATTCAGTTGGATTGCTGGTAAACCATCCCAGGAGATAAGAATTCATTTAAGATCTCAAAACAAAACAAAAAAGAAGATTATGCGCCTCATTTGTGTCAACCATTCTATTGCTTAACAACCCTACTCAACTAAAATTCTTTGTTATACTTTAGAGCTATTCACCTGTGGAGAAAGATTATTGATTACTAAAGTAGAATCTGTTAAGAACAAATATCTTTATTGAATTTTCTTCATGCTGACTTTCATGTTATTTGATTTTTATTTTATTTCTAATACTTGATGTCTATTTATATATGATCCTTAAATAGGAAAAAGTCATGTTTCTCCTTACCTCCACAACTTTAGGCCTTATTTAATATTAAAGCAGAAGTTCAGAAAGTACTGAATGCATTGAGAGCGCTGTTTTACAGATCAAGTACAATGCATCCTTAAGGATTACAGTTTTAAAATATAGTAGTCTTCTGTCTACAGCTATCATCTATACTGTGCCATCTTTTAGTTATTGCTGTTTTCTCAAATCTTTGCCATCTAACAAGTTCTTTTGTTTCCAGTTGATCTTTGTGATTGTGTATCCTGTGTTTCTGGTGATTTTCATTTCTCCAGTTTGCCTTTTGGTATATTGGAAAGACAGAACTTTGGAAAACAACTCTTTTCTCTCTGTTTCTGCTATCCAGGACAACAGAGTTTTCATTCATCCTTTTACCTGCAAGCAACATCATGATCTGGTAGAGCTATACTAAATATTCACAGAGGAAAGAGATTCTCCTCAGGCCATTTATAATATAAACTTCCTCCTACCAAGACATGTGGCCTGCCTTCTGGGGCCAGGGACACGGAAGAACAACTCTTTCCTCTAAAGAACAGTTTCTAAACAAAATCTGGTGGTGGTGTTGTTCAGTCACTAAGTTGTATCCAACTCTTTGCAACCTCATGGACTGTAGCACACCAGGCTTCCCTATCCTTTATTATCTTCTGGAGTTTGCGCAAATAAATGTCCATTGAGTCAGTGATGCTATCTAACCATCTCATCCTCTGCCACCTTCTTCTCCTTTTGCCCTCAATCTTTCCCAGCATCAGGGTCTTTTCCAATAAGTCGGCTCTTCACATTGGGTGGCCGAAATATTGGAACTTCAGCTTCAGCATCAGTCCTTCCAATGAGTATTCAGGGTTGATTTCCTTTAGGACTGATTGATGTTCTTGCAGTCCAAGCAAAGAGTCTTCTCCAGCATTACAGTTTGAAAGCATCAATTCTTTGGCAATCAGCCTTCTTTATGGTTCAACTCTCACATCCGTACATGACTACTGGAAAAACCATAGCTTTGACTATATGGACTTTTGTCAGCAAAGTGATATCTCTGATTTTTAATCTGCTGTCTGGGTTTGTCATAACTTTCTGTCCAAGGAGCAAGCTTCTTTTAATTTCATGACTGTAGTCACTGTCCTTAGTGCTTTTGGAGCCCAAAATTTGTCATTGTTTCCACTTTTCTCCCTTCAATTTGCCATGAAGTGATGGGACCTGATGCCATGATCTTAGTTTTATTTATTTTTTATTATTTCCACCTCTTTGAAATATAATTTTTTTAATTTTTATTTTTACTTTATTTTACTTTGTAATACTGTATTGGTTTTGCCATACATTGACATGAATCCACCACGGGTGTACATGAGTTCCCAATCCTGAACCTCCCCTCCCACCTCCCACCCCATATCATCTCTCTGGATCAACCCTGTGCACCAGCCCCAAGCATCCTGTATCCTGCATTGAACATAGACTGGTGATTCGTTTCTTACACGATAGTATACATGTTTCAATACCATTCTCCCAAATCATCCCACCCTCTCCCTCTCCCTCAGAGTCCAAAAGTCTGCTCTACACAAATGTGTCTCTTTTGCTGTCTTGCATACAGGGTCATCATTACCATCTTTCTAAATTCCATATATATGTGTTAGTATACTTATATTGGTGTTTTTCTTTCTGGCTTACTTCACTCTGTATAATCGGCTCCAGTTTAATCCATCTCATTAGAACTGATTCAAATGCATTCTTTTTAATGGCTGAGTAATACTCCATTGTGTATAGGTACCACAGCTTTCTTATCCATTCATCTGCTGGGGGACATCTAGGTTGCTTCCATGTCCTGGCTATTATAAACAGTGCTGCGATGAACATTGGCATACATGTGTCTCTTTCAATTCTGGTTTCCTTGGTGTGTATGCCCAGCAGGGGGATTGCTGGGTCATAAGGCAGTTCTATTTGCAATTTTTTAAGGAATCTCCACACTGTTCTCCATAGTGGCTGTACTAGTTTGCATTCCCACCAACAGTGTAGGAGGGTTCCCTTTTCTCCACACCCTCTCCAGCATTTATTGCTTGTAGACTTTCGGATAGCAGCCATTCTGACTGGTGTGAAGTGGTACCTCATTGTGGTCTTGATTTGCATTTCTCTGATAATGAGTGATGTTGAGCATCTTTTCATGTGTTTGTTAGCCATCCATATGTCTTCTTTGGAGAAATGTCTATTTAGTTCTTTGGCCCATTTTTTGATTGGGTCGTTTATTTTTTTGGAATTGAGCTGCATAAGTTGTTTGTGTATTTTTGAGATTAGTTGTTTGTCAGTTGCTTCATTTGCTATTATTTTCTCCCATTCAGAAGGTTGTCTTCTCACCTTGCTTATATTTTCCTTTGTTGTGCAGAAGCTTTTAATTTTAATTAGATCCCATTGTTTAGTTTTGCTTTTATTTCCAATATTCTGGGAGGTGGATCTTAGAGGATCCTGCTGTGATTTATGTCGGAAAGTATTTTGCCTATGTTCTCCTCTAGGAGTTTTATAGTTTCTGGTCTTACATTTAGATCTTTAATCCATTTTGAGTTTATTTTTGTGTGTAGCATTAGAAAGTGATCTAGTTTCATTCTTTTACAAGTGGTTGACCAGTTTTCCCAGCACCACTTGTTAAAGAGATTGTCTTTACTCCATTGTATATTCTTGCCTCTTTTGTCAAAGATAAGGTGTCCATATGTGTGTGGATTTATCTCTGGGCTTTCTATTTTGAGTTTTAAACCAGCCTTTTCACTCTCCTCTTTCACCCTTATCAAGAGGCTCTTCACTTTCTGTCATTAGAGGGGTATCATTTGCATATCTGAGGTTGTTATCTCTCCCAGCAATTTTGATTCCAGCTTTCAGTTCATCCAGCCTGGCATTTCGCATGATATACTCTGAATATAAGTTAAATAAGCAGAGTGACAATATACTATACAGCCTGTTGTACTCCTTCCCCAATTTTGAACCCATCTATTGTTCCATGTTCAGTTCTAACTGTTGCTTCTTGGCGGCTGAAAACAGGTTTCTCAGAAAACAGGTTGGGTGGTCTGATACCATCTCTTTAGGAATTTTCCACAGTTTGTTGAGATCCACACATATAGTCAGAAATGTATAGTGTCTTCAGTGCCCCATGCGATTTTTTCTTGTGTACATTCTGAACTAAGTAGTACATCATTTCTTGCTTTGCAGGCAGAAAGGTGTTGGAATTATTGGAGTGATTCCTCCTGGTGTGCACACTCATAGCAATTTAGCCTTAGGATAATTTCAAGTTTTAGGCTGACCATTAAAGTAATAGACAAAGTGTATAGTGGCTTCCTAGGTGGCACAGTGGTAAGAGAATCCATCTGCCAATGCAAGAGATACAAGAGAGGTAGGTTTGATCCTAGGTTGGGAAGATTGCCTGGAATAGGAAATGGCAACCTACTCCAGTATCCTTGCCTGGGAAATCCCATGGACCAAGGAGCCTGGCGGGCTACAGTCCATGGGGTCGCAAAGAGTTGGATACAAGTGAGCACGTGTACATCACAAAATGTATAAAACAAATCAAGCTTGGGCTGATATTGGTGTGACTGGAGTTAATCATATCTGAAAACCTAGCTGCTTTTTCTTTGGTTATAGCAGCTCTTGTTGATTTTTGTAATGAAAAAATCCTTGGCTTCTGATTTTAACATACTTTATCTTGAATTGTACACAAGCAGAGTTTCTATAAAGGGTATTTTATTTGACTCTACTAATTGAGCATCAATCTCATAGACCAGATAACAGAGTCAATGTTTAAAGGACACAACTCCTGCCTTTGGGAGCTTACACAAAATGTAGACATGGCAGGACAACACTGGACATTTTTCTGCATAATTAGGGCTACCTGGGGAAAGTGTATTTCATCACACACTCTATAGAAGATTCTTTGGCTGAGACCCTTTCATAAGGGATTAACCTTCAGATGCATTCTCCTTCCTCCCACCAGATGCGTGTTTCTTTTACAAACACTCCCAAATAATTCAATACTTTGTGTAGTGAAATAGCTTCACTGGAGTAGAGAATCCTTTCTCTGTCCCAAGGATTGATTTTTTTTCCTATGGAACACCTTCTCACAGAAGATCAATATCTGTGTGTTTCTGTGAATGGTCAGAGGGCTGTGAAAGAAGTAAGTAGGGACCATAATGCAAGACAAACAGCAGTCTTATTTAAAATAAGTAAGTAAAATGCAGACAAAATAATTTCTTCTTCCAGCCTTTGTCTTTGCTCAACTCTCAGCTGTATTTTCCATATGGCGTTCTTGAGTTCATTACTCTTTAAACACATCAATTGTCACTGCTTTGACTAACTCCTTGGGTTATTTACATACTGTAAACAGCTCTGATATTCTTTGTAGACACATACTGTGAAGGACCCTTGGGTTCCAGTGCATTGTTTTCCCTTCCCAAATATTTATTCTTTTGCAAATCGTGAACATGACCATTTTCCTTATACCACTCTCCTGTGTGTGACAACAATGAAAATACAGACCCATGGGAAAAATAAAGAATCTCCCTCTATTCAGCATTGTTACACTGTAATAGGTAAACTATGAGACTCTTCTGTATACTATCAAGAGAGTCTTATTATCTCTCTGGAAGGGAACCACTTTGGCCTTACGTATTCCCTTAATTAATACTGCATCTGCAAGGCATATGTCTACATTTTGCCACCACTGCAGCCGCTTTAGTCCTCAGTGTATTAAAATCAAACTCTACCACGTCTGAGCACATTGAGGAAATTTCTTCCATCTCCAGCTCACGATGTATACTTAAGGGCAAGCAGCCTGAAAGGAGAAGTGTGGGGGATGCTAACATGGTCTGTATTTGTTAACAGGAACCTCCTTCTGGTGAATGAGGGAAGCTTAATCCCATGGAAGTATGGTTTCAATTTTTCATTGAAATTACAATCAAACAAGTTGCCAGCACACATTTTTCTTTGTCAGATGTTTCCCTTATGGTAGATTTGGAGTACTCTTGGGCCGGCTTATAAACTCTGTCCTCTGCCAGTGTTGCTACAGACTCTTCTCTTTGTTTTCAAATTAATTTCATCTTTTTTCTCCTAGAGGAGAATACATTCGAAATACAGTAGTACCTGACAGGAAAATATCTCTTCAATGCAAACTTTTTTTTTTAGCAGGACTCTGATGGGAAGGACAACACATTACTGGCTCTTCTTCAGCTCTCTGTAGGGAACTCAGTATGATAAAAATCACAAGAGCCAAGGGCCGGCAATTTCCTGATTTTCTAGCACTTATTAAAATCGTATTTATCAAGGCTGACTTTTGGCTGCTGGTTGAACTGGAAGAAATGGCTTTTAGAGGTCTGCTTTGGGAATAGGGGACCCTATGAACACTACAGGACAAAGCAGTCTTGGGGATGACTGTACTGTTTTCAAACTCATGAAACCACAAAGTTCTCAGGAGGGCCGAACCCAAGTTGGAAATCATTCACCTCCTTTTCTTGGCGCAAGCAGCATCAGAGGGAACAAGCAAAAGATAATAAAGACCAGTTGTTTTGATCTCTGGTGCCAGAACTATGTCCCTAATGAAGGAGACTCTACATCAAAGAAACTGCAATGACTTTGGGAATTGACCATGTTTTGTTTTCAGCCCATCTCCAAGCAAAGGTGTGATGGAATTGATTTGTCCTGAAGCTCTGGTCATGTGAATCTTTAGGCAACTGCCAAACATTACCATCTGGACCAAATCAATGCTGTTTACATCTTTGCAGGTCTTATTTTCTAAGGTGACTCGTTTTGCTTTAACTGGGGAGGAGGTAGTGTTCTTGAAACATAAATAGTGTGACTACTATTAATTCTATGGTTTACTGGAAGAGGATTGTTCTAGTAAGTACTTAATACAACGTGTGAAAAAGACCCATTAGAAGAGAAAGAAATGAGGAATAAGGTAATATGATTTTGTGAAAGAGAACTAGAAAGGGAATAACAAGGTCTGGGCACAATCTGCACTTTGCTTCTGAAATCTTGGGTGACTGAAGTAAGACATTGTTGGCTGTCAGTATAACTTCTCAGGTATAATTCTACCTCACTAGTATCATAGCTCGGAGAAGGCAATGGCACCCCACTCCAGTACTCTTGCCTGGAAAATCTCATGGACGGAGGAGCGTGGTGGGCTGCAGTCCCTGGGGTCCCTGCGAGTCGGACACGACTGAGCGGCTTTGCTTTCACTTTTCACTTTCATGCATTGAAGAAGGAAATGGCAACCCATTCCAGTGTTCTTGCCTGGAGAATCCCAGGGATGGGGGAGCCTGGTGGGCTGCCGTCTCTGGGGTCACACAGAGTCGGACACGACTGAAGTGACTTAGCAGCAGCAGCAGCAGTATCATAGCACTGCTGAGTCTTAGAAATGGAAGGGATCTTAGTGAACTAATGTCTCTACCTGTCTCAGTGTTATTTTCTGGATCAAATGAATATTAAAACTATCTTTTAAATTTATTTTTCCTCCATTATCACAAAGAGCCAAATGTAGAAAACATTGGGAGATAGTCAGCAAAAAATTACTAAGATGAAAAAGACATAAATCCATTCCTTCTAAGAAATCCACCATTTTATAGGAAAGATTCATTCTTTTTCTTGTAGGTATTTAGCAAACATTTATTTCACACTGAGCTAGATGTTGGGAATACAGAGATGAAAAGGCATAGTTTTAGCCTGTCTTCAAGGATCTTTTTTATTTACTGGAGAGATAGATAAGTAAATAGTTTAAAACTGTGATAAATACTTGGTGAGCGGAAAGCCCTGGGAACTATGATGAGGTTGGTATCAGGGGAGGTTTCTCAGAGGAAATGACATTTGGTTTGAGTTCTCTGCATAAATAGTGAAAGGGGTGAATGAAAGTGTGAAATGCGTGGCTTGAGGGTTGGGAGTGAGGGGCAGATGCCAGATGGCATTCAGGAAGAAATGATTTTAAAGAATCTGAGGCAAACTTCTGAGCATGATATTACTTAAATATAAATGGAAGACTTTTTCCTGGTATTAATACTTTTTAGTTGAGGCTGATAACTAGAATATGTCTTTTTATGAGAAGTATGAGTTCCATGGTTAAAAGTGTCTCATTGTTTCTGTCACTTTTTATATATTAACAGGTTATAGAAGCAGCTCAAGTCAGAAGAAAATGCCCAGGATAAGAGTTGATGAAATAAAAAATGAAAAAGTAAAAAATGAAAGAGGGTCTTAGTTTTCAAAACATGTTTATGTGGTTGAATTCCAGAAAATTATGCTTTAAATTAAACTTGGAGAAATTTTTCTCCAAGAAAAAGATGTGAAAAATAATTATGTAATTTGTATACAATATAAAAATCACAATTACAGTCTACTACGGAGGGGAAAGCTATTGAACTAGTATAATAATTCTTTATAACTTTTTCTATGGTTTGTCTTCAATTTCTTTAAGTTCTTGTCTTTGTTTTGTAATTTGTTAGTAATCTTTCATGTTACTCAATAAAAATTTCTTAAGGACTACAGTGTCAAACCACTGAGTGAATTCTAGCTCTTGAGGGCATAAGAAAGACTGTGCCTTTGTATCTGCCCTGGAGTTTATCAACAATTGAAAACAATAGTAAGCAGATAGTGATGTTACCATTTCTGTCCTTTATTGAGCCCATCTTTGCATGAAATATTCCCTTGGTATCTCTAATTTTCTTAAAGAAATCTCTAGTCTTTCCTGTCTTATTGGTTTCCTCTATTTCTTTGCACTGATCACTGAGGAAGGCTTTCTTATCTCTCCTTGCTATTCTTTGGAACTCTGCATTCAAATGGGTATCTTTTCTTTTCTCCTTTGTTTTTTGCTTCTCTTCTTGTCACAGCTATTTGTAAGGCCTCATCAGAAAGCCATTTTGCTTTTTTGTATTTCTTTTTCTTGGGGATGGTCTTGATCCCTGTCTCCTGTACAATATCACAAATCTCCGTCCTTAGTTCATCAGGCACTCTGTCTGTCAGATCTAGTCTCTTAAATCATTCTCACTTCCACTGCATAATCATAAGGGATTTGATTTAGGTCATACCTGAATGGTCTAGTGGTTTTCCCTACTTTCTTCAATTTCAGTCTGAATTTGGCAATAAGGAGTTATGCTCTGAGCCACAGTCAGCTTCCCATCTTGTTTTTGCTGACTGTATAGAGCTTCTCCACCTTTGGCTGCAAAGAATATAATCAATCTGATTTCTGTGTTGACCATCTGGTGATGTCCATGTGTAGAGTCTTCTCTCATATTGTTGGAAGAGGGTGTTTGCTATGACCAGTGCTTTCTCTTGGCAAACTCTATTAGCCTTTGCTGTGCTTCATTTTGTACTTCAAGGTGAAATTTGCCTGTTACTCCAGGTGTTTCTTGACTTCCTACTTTTGCATTCCAATCCCCTATAATGAAAAGGACATCTTTTTGGGGTGTTAGTTCTAGAAGGTCTTGTAGGTCTTCATAGAACTGTTCAACTTTAGCTTCTTCACCATTACTGGTTGGGATATAGACTTGGATTACCATGATATTGAATGGTTTGTCTTGGAAACAAACAGATCATTCTGTCATTTTTGAGACTGCATCCAAGTGTTGCATTTCGGACTCTTGTTTACTATAATGACTACTTCATTTCTTCTAAGGGATTCTTGCCCACAGTAGTAGATATAATAGTAGCAGTAGTAGTAGATATAACTCAGGTCATCTGAGTTAAATTCACCCATTCCGGTCCATTTTAGTTTGCTGATGCCTAAAATGTCGACGTTCACTCTTGTCATCTCCTATTTGACCACTTCCAATTTGCCTTGATTCATGGACCTAACATTCCAGGTTCCTGTGCAATATTGCTCTTTATGGCATCGGACCTTGTTTCCATAACCAGTCCCATCCACAACTGGATGCTGTTTTTACTTTGGCTGTGTCTCTTCATTCTTTCTGGAGTTATTTCTCCACTGATCTCCAGTAGCATATTGGCACCTAATGTCCTGGGGAGTTCATCTTTCAGTGTCCTATTTTTTGCCTTTTCATACTGTTCATGGCGTTCTCAAGGCAAGAAAACTGAAGTGGTTTACCATTCCCTTCTCCAGTGGACCGCATTTTGTCAGAACTCTCCACCATGACCCATCTGTCTCGGGTGGCCCTGCACAGCATGGCTCATAGTTTCATTGAGTTAGACAGGGCTGTGGTCCATGTGATTAGATTGGTTAGTTTTCTGTGATTATGGTTTTCAGTCTGTCTGCCCTCTGATGGAGAAGGATAAGAGGCTTTTGGAAACTTCCTGATGGGAGAGACTGATTGAGGGGGAAACTGGGTCTTGTTCTGATGGGTGGGGCCAAGCTCAGTAAATCTTTAAACCAATTTTCTGTTGATGGGTGGAGCTGTGTTCCCTCCTTGCTATTTACCTGGACCAAACTATGGCGGAGGTAATGAAGATAATGGTGACCTCCTTCAAAAGATCCCATGCATGTACTGCTACACTCAGTGCCCCCAGCCCGGCTGCAGGCCACCACCAACCCAAGTCTCCACTGGAGACTCCTAGACACGCACAGGCAAGTCTGTGTCAGTCTCTTGTGGGGTCACTGCTCCTTCCTCCTGGGTCCTGGTGCACACAAGGTTCTGTTTATGTGCTCCAAGAGTCTATTTTTCCCAGTCCTGTGTAAGGTCTGGCAGCTCTATGGTGGGGTTAATGGAACCTCCTCCAAGAGGGCTTATGCCATACCCAAGTCTACTGTATCCAGAGCCCCTGTCCCTGTGTATGGACCTAACAGAAGCATAAGATATTAAGAAGAGGTGGCAAGAATATACAGAAGAACTATACAAAAAAAGATCTTCATGACCCAGATAATCATGATGGTGTGATCACTCACCTAGAGCCTGACATTTTGGAATGTGAAGTCAAGTAGGTCTTAGGAGGCATCTGTACAAAGCTAGTGGAGGTGATGGGATTCCAGTTGAGCTATTTCAAATCCTGAAAGATGATGCTGTGAAAGTGCTGCACTCAATATGCCAGCAAATTTGGAAAACTCAGCAGTGGCCACAGGGCTGGAAAAGGTCAGTTTTTGTTCTAGTCCCAAAGAAAGGCAATGCCAAAGAATGCTCAAACTACCACACAATTGCACTCATCTCACACACTAGTAAAGTAATACTCGATATTCTCCAAGCCAGGCTTCAGCAATACGTGAACCGTGAACTTCAAAATGTTAAAGCTGGTTTAGAAGAGACAGAAGAACCAGAGATCAAACTGCCAACATCCGTTGGATCATCATAAAGGTAAGAAAAAAACATCTATTTCTGCTTTATTGACTATGCCAAAGCCTTTGACTGTGTGGCTCACAATAAACTGTGGAAAATTCTGAAAGAGATGGGAATCCCAGAGCACCTGACTTGCCTCTTGAGAAATCTGTATGCAGGTCAGGAAGCAACAGTTAGAACTGGACATGGAGCAACAGACTGGTTCTGAATAGGAAAAGGAGTACGTCAAGGCTGTATATTGTCACCCTGTTTATTTAACTTATATGCAGAGTATATAATGAGAAATGCTGGGCTGGATGAAGCATAAGCGGAATCCAGATTGCTGGGAGAAATATCAATAACCCAGAGTTGCAGATGATACCACCCTTATGGGAAAAAGTGAAGAGAAACTAAAGAGCCTCTTAATGAAAGTGAAAGAGGAGAGTGAAAAAGTTGGCCTAAAGCTCAACATTCAGAAAACTAAGATCATGGCATCTGGTCCTATCACTTCATGGCAAATAGATTGGGAAACAATGGAAATAATGAGACTTTATTTTGGGGGGCTCCAAAATCACTCCAGATGGTGACTGCAGCCATGAAATTAAAAGATGCTTGCTCCTTGGAAGAAAAGTTATGACCAACCTGCTGCTGCTGCTGCTGCTAAGTCACTTCAGTCGTGTCTGACTCCTAGCAACCCCATGGACTGTAGCCCACCAGGCCCCTTTGTCCATGGGATTTTCCAGGCAAGAGTACTGGAGTGGGTTGCCATTGCCTTCTATGACCAACCTAGACAGCATATTAAAAAAAGCAGAGACATTACTTTGCCAACAAAGGTCCATCTAGTCAAAGCTATGGTTTTTCCAGTAGTCATTATGAATGTGAGAGTTGGACTATAAAGAAAGCTGAGCACTGAAAAACTGATGCTTTTGAACTGTGGTGTGGAGAAGACTCTTGAGAGTCCCTTGGACTGCAAGGAGAGCCAACTAGTCCATCCTATAGGAAAACAGTCCTCAATATTTGTTGGAAGGACTGATGCTGAAGCTGAAACTCCAATACTTTGACCACCTCATGCGAAGAACTGACTCATTTGAAAAGACCTTGATACTTGGAAATATTGAAGGCAGGAGGAGAAGGGGATGACAGAGGATGAGATGGTTGGATGTCATCACCAACTCAGTGGACATGAATTTGAGTAGACTCTGGGAGTTGATGATGGACAGGGAGGCCTGGCATGCTGCAGTCCCTGGGGTTGCAAAGAGTCAGACATGACTGAATGACTGAACTGAACTGAACTGAGAGATATTACAGAGAAATTGTTTTACAATAGATGTATGCTCCCGGTCCAATGAAAGCACTGAGATAGATATTCAAATCAAACTTGGTATCATAAAGGTTATGGTCAGAAAAGGAGGCTGGGATTAAATATCACCTGCTGCTGCTGCTGCTAAGTCACTTCAGTCATGTCTGACTCTGAAATATCACCTAGTGTGCTACTTTTAGGATTTTAAATAGCTCAGCAGAAATTCTATTTCCTCCCTTAGCTTTGTTGGTAGTAATGCTTCCTAAGGCCCGCTTGAATTCACACTCCAGGATGTCTAGCTCTAGGTGTTATCTGGGTCATAACCATTGTGATTATCTGAGTCATTAAGACATTTTTTGTATAGTTCTTCTGTGTATTCTTACCATCTCTTCTGTTTCTGTTAGGTCCTCCATTTCTTTCCTTTATTGTGCTCATTATTTTGCATGAAATATTTCCGTAATATCTCAGATTTTCTTGAAGAGATCTTTAGTCCTTTTCATTCTATTGTTTTCCTCTCTTTGCATTGTTCACTTAGGAAAGCTTTCGTATCTTTTCTTGCTGTTCTTTGGAACTCTGCATTCAGTTGGATATACCCTTCCCTTTCTCCTTTGCCTTTCACTTCTCTTCTTTTCTCTTTTCAGCTATTTGTAAGGCCTCTTCAGACAACCAATTTGCCTTCTCTCATTTCTTTTTCTTGGGATGGTTTTGATCACCACCTTGTGTACAGTTTTGCAAACGTCCATCCACAGCCCTTCAGGCACTCTGTCTATGAGATCTAATCCTTTGAATCTCTTTGTCACCTCCACTGTATAATAATTAAAAGTTATATTGGTCATACCTGAATGGCCTAGTGGCTTCCCTACTTTCTTCAGTTTAAGACTAAAATTTTCAATAAGGAGCTCATGATCTGAGCCATAGTCAACTCCAGGTCTTGTGTTTGCTGACTATATAGAGCTTCTCCATCTTCAGCTGCAAAGAATACAATCAATCTGATTTGGGTACTCAATATGTCAGCAAATTTGGAAAACTAAGCAGTGGCCACAGGTCTGGAAAAGGTCAGTTTTCATTTCAATCTCAAAGAAAGGCAATGCTAAAGAATGCTCAAACTACCACACAGTTCCTCTAATTTCACATTGCTAGCAAAGTAATGGTCAAAATTCTCCAAGCCAGACTTCAACAGTACGTGAACTGTGAACTTCCTGATGTTCAAGCTGGATTTAGAAAAGGCAGAGGAACCATAGATCAAATTGCCAACATCTGTGGGATCGTCAAAAAAACAAGAGAGTTCCAGAAAAATATCTACTTCTGCTTTATTGACTATGCAAAGCCTTTGACTGTGTGGATCACAATAAACTATGGAAAATTCTTAAAGAGAATGGAATACCAGACTACCTTAACTGCCCCCTGAGAAATCTGTATGTAGGTCAAGAAGCAACAGTTAGAACTGGACATGGAACAACAGACTGGTTCCAAATAGGAAAAGGAGTACATCAAGGCTGTATATTGTCACCCTGCTTATTTAACTTATATGCAGAGTACATCATGCGAAATGCGGGGCTGGATGAAGCAGAAGCTGGAATCAAGATTTCTGGGAGAAATAACAATAACCACAGATATGCAGATGACACCACTCTTATGGCAGAAAGCAAAGAAGAAGAACCTCTTAATGAAAGTGAAAGAGGAGAGTGAAACAGTTGGCTTAAAGCTGAACATTCAGAAAACTAAGATCATGGCATCTGGTCCCATCACTTCATGGCAAATAGATTGGGAAACAATGGAAATAGTGAGAGACTTCATTTTTTGGGGCTCCAAAATCACTCCAGATGGTGACTGCAGCCATGAAATTAAAAGACACTTGCTCCTTGGAAGAAAAGTTATGACCAACCTAGATAGCATATTCAAAAGCAGAGACATTACTTTGCCAGCAAAGGTCCATCTAGTCAAAGCTATGGTTTTTCTGGTAGTCATTATGAATGTGAGAGCTGGACTATAAAGAAAGCTGAACACTGAACAATTGATGCTTTTGAACTGTGGTGTTGCAGAAGACTCTTGAGAGTCCCTTGGACTGCAAGGAGATCCAACCAGTCCATCCTAAAGGAAATCAGCCCTAAATATTCATTGGAAGGACTGATGCTGAAGTTGAAACTCCAATACTTTGGCCACCAGATGTGAAGAACTGAATCCTTGGAAAAGACCCTGATGCTGTGAAGGATTGAAGGCAGGATGAGAAGAGGATGACAGAGGATGAGATGGTTGGATGGCATCACTGACTTGATGGACATGAGTTTGAGTAAGCTTTGGGAGCTGGTAATGGACAGGGAAGCCTGGCATGCTGCAGTCCATGGGATCTCAAAGAGTCGGACATAACTGAGCAACTGAACTCAACTGAACTGACATTATGCAAAATGCCAGGCTGGATACTCCCAAGCTAGAATCAAGATTACCAGGAGAAATATCAACAACCAGAGATATGCAGATGATACCACTCTAATGACAGAAAATGAAGAGGAACTAAAAATCTTCCTGAGGGTATATGATGAGAGTGAAAAATCTGGCTTAAAATTCAACATTCAAAAATCCAAGATTATGGTATCTGGGCCCATCACTTCATGGCAAATATATGGGGAAAAAAGTGGAAACAGTGACAGATTTTCTTTTCCTGGGCTCCAAAATCACTGCACATTGTGATTGCAGCCATGAAATTAAAAGACGCTAGCTCCTTGGAAGAAAAGCTGTGACAAAACTAGATAGCATATTAAAAAGCAGAGATATCACTTTACCAGCAAAAGTCCATATAGTCAAAGCTACGGTTTTTCTAGTGGTCATGTATGAGTGTGAGAGCTGGATTTTAAATAAGGCTGAGTGCTGAAGAATTGATGCTTTCTGATTATGGTGCTGAAGAAGACTCTTGGATGGCAAGAGTCCATCCTAAAAGAAATCAACCCCAAATATTCATTAGAAGGACTGATGCTGAAGCTGAGGCTTCAATACTTTGCCCTTTGATGGGAAGAAATAATTCATTGGAAAAGACCCTAATGCTGGGAAGGATTGAGGGCACGAGGAAATGAGGGCAACAGAAGATGACAATGTTGGATGGCGTTACCCACTCAATGGACATAAGTTCGAGCAAATTCTGGGAGATAGTGAAGGACAGGGAAGCCTGAGGGCCATGGGGTTGCAAAGAGTGAGACATAGCTTAGTGACTGAACAAAAATAGTCTGCTACTTTAAATAAGGGAAGAATTTTGCTAGAACGAGAAAGGTGGGAAGACGAGGAAAGAGGAATGATATTTCAGGCAAAGAGAACAATATGTGCGAAGACAAAGGAATATTTTAATAAGTATGGTTTGCTTTAGGAACTGCTAAAGAGATCAATGTGGTGGGAATATCACGGTAGGTAAATAAATCAACAGCATGAAATTTCAAAAGTCCCTGCCTGGGATCTTGCTAGTAGTGTTCTAATAGCATTTCATTTTCAAAAGAATGATTCCATAGGGTTAAGAAAAAAAAAACACTAGCCATTAATCCTAACCTGATTCAGAGGATACAGTACACAAACCCTGAAGGAATAATTTTTCTGCGTGTGGAATTTGATCATAAGGAATTCTTAAGTCATATTCAACTTCTGAAAGAATGAGAAAGTTTTTTCTTTTGTTCTTTCTGATTAAAACCATACTTTTTAATTTTTTAAGAACAGGAAATTTGGAAAGTGATTAATTCATTCTACGGTCCAATTATTTTAAGGTATGTGGAAGGAAAATGTAGACAAAAGAGAAGGTACCATGGGGCGGTTTTTGTCATAGGATGTGGTCGGGGAGGAATGGGAGGAGTCCAGTTTGTTCATTCTGCTGTGTCCTATGCGATGTGTTGTGGAAAATGTGCTCTGAGGTCCACGGAAACTATTCCTATTTGTGTTGGAAGCTGCAAGAGAGAATTTAGGGACAATCATTCTACCTAGAAGTAGATGTGAAGAAACCCTTATGAAGAAAATTTCTTCAAGATAGAGATATATTCTTTCTGTATCTTAAAGCAAATATTTGTCAAGTAGATAAGGCAGAGACGTTAATCACTAAGGCTCCAAGAGAGTCTGTAGAGTGAGAGCTGCAGCTTGGGAAGGGGTAGCTGCTTGAACAGTTTTGGCTCCAGCATTCACCTTTAAATTGGGCAGTTGTTCAACCCTGGTTTGAAGAGAACACATTTCTCTTTTTAACCCCAGACCCAAGTGTGGATACACCAGCTAACTCTCAGTTCCTCACATCCCTGCAGACCAGACTGCAGTAACTAAGGCATTCCTAAAGAAGTGGTGATAGTGGCTTTTCTTTTCTTTTTTTTTTTTTTACGTCTTTCCTCTCTAGCTTTTTAAGAGAATTTTTTATTAAAATATAGCATGCATACAGAAAAGTGCAAGAAATCATAAATATATTGCTTGGTGGATTTTCAGTAATAAAAACACATAACTACACCCCAAAATATAAATGGAGCGTTACTAGAACCAGAGAGGTCTCCCCTGGTAACCCATTCCAGTATTTACCATCTAATTATTATTTCACCTTTTATCATGATAGTTTTTTTCTTATTTTGAACTTGTATATAAAAGGAATAATAGGCTTGCTTTTGTGTCTGGCTGCTTTCCCTCAGCACTATTTGAAATTCTTCTGAAACAATTTGGTCGTTCTCATAGGATATGCCATTATAGGAATATACATTAGCCATTTTACTGATACTAGTCATTTTGAGTTGTTTCCAGGTTTACAAATAGTGACACTAGTCTTTTAGTAACATTATCCTTATTTCTATTGTGCATTTTCAAATAAGGACATAACCGATAATTATCTGCCTTGGTGGCTCAGGCAGTAAAGACTCTACCTGCAACACAGGAGACCTAGGTTCAGTCCCTGGATTGGAAAGAGCCCCTGGAGAAGGAAATGGCTCCCCAATCCAGTATTCTCGCCTGGAGAATCCCCTGAACAAAGGAGCCTGGTGGGCTACACTCAATGGGGCCTCATGACTGAGCGACAAACCCTGACGCTGCCCAACAATTAAAAATGAAACAGTCAGTCTCATTAGACATCTTGCTCTTTGGTGATCACTTCGGGTGTCCCATCCTTATGTATTTCAGGGAGACAGCATGAGCAGAGTCTCAATCTTTTTTAAAAAAATTTATTTACTTCAATTGGAGGCTAATTACTTTACAATATTATGGTGGTTTTTGCCATACATTGACATGAATCAACCACAGATGTACATGTGTCCCCCGCCCCGAACTCCCCTCCCCCTCCTTCCCCATCCCATCCCTCTGGGTCATCCCAGTGCACCAGCTTTAAGTGCCCTGTTTCATGCATCAAGCTTGGACTGGTCGTCTATTTCACATATGGTAATATACATGTTTCAATGCTATTCTCTTCAATCATCCCACCGTCACCTTATCCGACAGAGTTCAAAAGCCTGTTCTTTATATCTGTGTCTCTTTTGCTGTCTCGCATATAGGGTCATGGTTATCATCTTTCTAAATTCCATGTATATGCATTAATATACTATATTGGTGTTTTTCTTTCTGGCTTACTTCACTCTGTATAATCGGCTCCAGTTTCATCCATCTCATCAGAACTGGTACAAATACATTCTTTTTAATAGCTGAGTAACATTCCATTGTGCATATATACCACAGCTTTCTTATCCATTCATCTACTGATGGATATCTAGGTTGTTTCCATGTCCTGGCTATTATAAACAGTGCTGCGATGAACATTGGGGTACATGTGTCTCCTTCAATTCTGGTTTCCTCGGTGTGTATGCCCAGCAGTGGGATTGCTGGGTCATAAGGCAGTTCTATTTGCAATTTTTTAAGGAATCTCCACACTGTTCTCCATAGTGGCTGTACTAGTTTTCATTCCCACCAACAGTGTAAGAGGGTCCCCTTTTCTCCACACTCTCTCCAGCATTTATTATTTGTAGATTTTTTGATAGCAGCCATTCTGACTAGCTTGAGATGGTACCTCATTGCGGTTTTGATTTGCATTTCTCTGATAATGAGTGATGTCGAGCATCTTTTCATGTGTTTGTTAGCCATCTGTGTGTCTTCTTTGGAGATATGTCTGTTTAGTTTTTTGGCCCGTTTTTTATTGGGTCGTTTATTTTTCTGGTATTGAGCTGCATGAGCTGCTTGCATATTTTTGAGGTTAATTCTTTGTCAGTTGCTTGGTTTGCTGTTATTTTTCTCCCATTCTGAAGCAGTCTTTTCACCTTGCTTATAGTTTCTTTCATTGTGCAAAAGCTTTTAAGTATAATCAGATCCCATTTGCTTATTTCTGCCTTTATTTCCATTATTCTAGGGGGTGTGTCATAGAGGATCTCGCTGTGATTTATGTCAGAGAGTATTTTGCCTGTATTTTCCTCTAGGAGTTTTATAGTTTCTGGTCTTACATTTAGATCTTTAATTGAATAGCCAAAGCAATCTTGAGAAAGAAGAATGGAACTGGAGGAATCAATCTGCCTGACCTCAGACTATGCCACAATTCTACATTCATCAAGACAGTATGGTACTGGCACAAAGACAGAAGTATACATCACTGGAACAACATAGAAAGCCCAGAGATAAATCCATGCACCTAAGGACACCTTATCTTTGAAAAAGGAAGAAAAAAAATTTAATGGAGAAAAGACAATTTCTTTAACAAGTGGTGCTGTGAAAACTGGTCAACCACCTGTAAAAGAATGAAACTAGAACACCATACACACAAATAAACTCAAAATGGATTAAAGTTCTAAATGTAAGAGTCTCAGTCTTTTGATTCTAAGTTTCACTTAAGTCTTCCTTAATCTTCCTTAATCTTGTGTCCACCTGTCTTGGAGGACTAAAGAAAATGTACTATGTTCAAGTTTGCAGGAGAGCAGTTTTCCTTAAGCCTAAGAAACAGGAGGATTCATTATTCCTAATATGAAATTACAACAATGTTCCTTTTGCTGAGTGATGGGGCTAGGGTGAACAACTTGCTCCAGTTTGCCTGGGACTGTCTCAGTTTTATTTTGTTAAGTTGTGATAGAAAGCACATAATATAGATTTTACCATCTCAGCCATTTTTAAGTGTACAGTTCATTAGTATATAGTATATTCACATTGTTTTGAAATAGATCTTCAGAACTTTTTCATTTCACGTATCTCAAATTCTATATCCATTATACAACTCCCCTTTTTCTCCTCTCCATAACTGCTAGTAACCATCATTTTACTTTCTGTTTCTATCAGTCTGATGGGTTTGGATACCTCATATAAGTGAATTTGTGTAGCATTTGTCCTTTTGTAAGAAGACATGGCAAGAATACACAGAACTTACAAAAAGGATCTTCACGACCCAGATAGTCACGATGGTGTGAGCACTCACCTACAGCCAGACATCCTGGAATGTGAAGTCAAGTGGGCCTTAGAAAGCATCAATATGAACAAAGCTAGTGGAGGTTATGGAATTCCAGTTGAGCTCTTTCAAATTCTGAAAGATGATGCTGTGAAAGTGCTACACTCGATATGCCAGCAAATTTGGAAAACTCAGCAGTGGCCACAGGACTGGAAAAGGTCAGTTTTCATTCCAATCCCAAAGAAAGGCAATGCCAAAGAATGGTCAAACTACTGCACAATTGCACTCATCTCACATGCTAGTAAAGTAATGCTCAAAATGCTCCAAACCAGGCTTCAGCAATACGTGAACTAACTGTGAACTTCCAGATGTTCAAGCTGGTTTTAGAAAAGGAGGAACCAGAGATCAAATTGCCAACATCCAGTGGATTGTGGAAAAAGCAAGAGAGTTCCAGAAAAACATCTGTTTCTGCTTTATTGACTATGTCAAAGCCTTTGACTGTGTGGATCACAATAAAATGTGGACAATTCTGAAAGAGATGGAAATACCAGACCACCTGACCTGCCTCTTGAGAAATCTGTATGCAGATCAGGAAGCAACAGTTAGAACTGGACATGGAACAACAGACTGGTTCCAAATAGGAAAAGGAGTATGTCAAGCCTGTATATTGTCACCCTGCTTATTTAACTTCTATGCAGAGTACATCATGAGAAACGCTGGGCTGGAAGAAGCACAGGCTGAAATCAAGATTGCCAGGAGAAATACCAGTAACCTCAGATATGCAGATAACACCACCCTTATGGCAAGAAGTGAAGAGGAACTAAAAACTTCTTGATGAAAGTGAAAGGGGAGAGTGAAAAAGTTGGCCTAAAGCTCAATATTCAGAAAACGAAGATCATGGCATCTGGTCCCATCACTTCATGGGAAATAGATGGGGAAACAGTGGAAACAGTGTCAGACTTTATTTTTGGGGCCTCCAAAATCACTGCAGATGGTGATTGCAGCCATGAAGTTAAAAGATGCTTATTCCTTGGAAGGAAAGTTATGACCAACCTAGATGGCATATTCAAAATCAGAAACATTACTCTGCCAACAAAGGTCCTTCTAGTCAAGGCTATGGTTTTTCCAGTTGTCCTGTATGGATGTGAGAGTTCTTTCATGTGTGAAGAAAGCTGAGCTCCAAAGAAATTGATGCTTTTGAATTGTGGTGTTGGAGAAGACTCTTGAGAGTCCCTTGGACTGCGAGGAGATCCAACCAGTCCATCCTAAAGATCAGTCCTGAGTGTTCATTGGAAGGACTGATGCTACAGCTGAAACTCCAATACTTTGGCCACTTCATGAGAAGAGTTGACTCATTGGAAAAGACCCTGATGCTGGGAGGGATTGGGGACAGGAGGAGAAGGGGACAACAGAGGATGAGATGGCTGGATGGCATCACTGACTCGATGGACATGAGTTTGGGTAAACTCCAGGAGTTGGTGGTGGACAGGGAGGTCTGGCTTGCTGCTATCCATGAGGTCGCAAAGAGTTGGACATGACTGAGCGACTGAACTGAACTGAACTGAGCTGGATTGGTTTATTCCACTTAGGATAATATCCTCAAAGTTCACCTATTTTGTAGCATTAAATAAGATTTATTCTTTATTTTTGGCTGAATAATATTCCATTGTATGTATATACTAAATTTTGTTTAATCCATTTATCCCTCAGTGGACATTTGGGTTGCTTGTAGCTCTTCACTATTGTGAATAGTGCTATGAACATGGATCTGTGCAAATATTTCTTTATGACATTTCATTCTTTTGAATATATATTCAAAAGTGGGATTGCTGAACCATATAGTAGTCCTATTTCTAATTTTCGAGGTCCTCCATACTGTTTTCCATAGCAGTTGCACTGCTTTGTAATTCCACCAACAAAGTATAAGTGTTTCAGTTTTTCCTCATCCTCGTTTTGTTATTTATCGTTTTGCTTTTTTGAATGTAGTCTTCCCTCCCAACTGGTACAAAATGATATCTCATTGTATAATAGCTTTCATTTTCCTGATGTTTTATTATGTTAAACATCTTTTCATATGTTTATTGGTCACTCATCTGTAATCTTTGAAGAAATGCCAAGTTCTTTTCTGATTCTTTGTGTTATCAATTTTTTCTTCTTGAGTTGTAGTTCTTTCAATATTGTTGATCTTAATTCCTTATCAGATACATATGGTTTGCAAGTATTTTCTGCTACTAATTACATAGGTTGTCTTTTTAGTCTGTTAATTGTACCCTTTGCTGCAAAAAAGGTTTAAAGTTTAAAGTTTAAAAGGTTTAAAGTTAAAGTTAGATGTAGTCCCATTTGTCTACTTTTACTTTCGTTGCCTGTGTTTTTGGCGCCGTATCTAAGAAATAGTTGCTGTGTCCAATATCAAGAAGATTTTCCCTTATGTTTTTTCTATTTTTGCAAAAAATGTTTTTGGAATTTTGAAAGAGATTGTGTTAGATCTGCAGATGACTTCGAGTATAATGGATGTCTTAATAATGTTGTTTTCCAATCCATTAACCCCAAATTCTTTTCATGTATTTGTGTTTTATTTAATACCTTCCAGCAATACTTTGTATTTTTTAGGTACTAATGTTTTGCTTTCTTGCTAAGAGTTATTTCTGAGTATATTTTTGTTTTGATGCTCTTGTAAATGGAATTGTTTTCTTAATTTCTTTCTTAGTTCATTTTAGTGTATAGAAATGCAACTGATTTTATATAGTGATTTTATGTCCTGCAACTTTGCTGAATTTGCTTATTAATTCTATAGGGTTTGTCTTGTTTTGTTTTGGAATTTCTAGGATTTTCTACAGAGAGACTGTCTCGAGTTTTAAAACAGAAAGCACTGCATCCTAGGAAATTTCTCAGTACTGGGCACACTGGGATGGTTGGTCACTTGAGGTGCTGCTGGTGATGGCGGGTGGAGGAACAGTAACTATTGGTAGCAAGGCTGTGTATTTCTAAGTGAAATGCTACTGGAAATTTTGTAGATTTACACGTAGTTGTATGAAATAATACAGAGCAATCTTAGGTACCCTTTACCCAGTGGTAACATCTTGCAAAATTATATCACAATCTGAATGTTGATATTGACATTACATGTCACATCTGTACATGTTGATATTGACATTACAATCAATACAAAACGTTGATTCAGATTTCACTAGTTTTACTTATACTTTGTGTGTGTGTGTGTATGTTTCTATGTCTGTATTTAGTTCTATGTGAATTAATGCATGTGTAAGTTTTATATCCCATACCATAGTCAAGATACAGAATTGTTCTGTCACCACTAGGATACATCTGGTTTGTCGCACTTTACTAACCACATGGACCTCCCTTCTATCCTTTCCATCTTTACCCTATTCCATCCTGTCACTAATCCTTGGAAACCGCTAATCTGTTCCACTTTTCTAAAATTTTAACATGTCAAATATGTGTGTATATATATATATTATAAATGCATACATATATGTGTTTGTATTTTGAATAATATAGCATGTAATTTGGGGGGATATGTTTTCTTTCATTCAGCATAAACTCTGAGGATTCATTCAAATCATTGTCAACTTTAATAGTTTTCCCTTTTTACTGCTGAGTAATTTTAGACGGTATATGTATTACATGGTATGTGAGATATATAGTACTATAGTTTGTTTAACCATTCATCATGTAAAATGATAAAGTTTTTTTTCCCCTACTTTCTGGCTATTATGAGTAAAGCTGCTATAACCATCTTATATAGGTTTTTTATGTGAACATAATTTTTCGTTTCTGTGGGATAAATGCTCAAGAGTGGAATTGCTGGGTCATATAGTAATTGCATGTTTCACCTTATATGAAATTGTTTCACCTTCTATGAAACATTTTTAGAGTAGGTGGGTTATTTACATTCCCACCAATAGAATAGAAGAGACTAGAAATATTTGTGTGGGATTATTTCTGAGTTATCTAGAAGAGACTAGAAATATTTGTGTGGGATTATTTCTGAGTTATCTAGAAGAGACTAGAAATATTTGTGTGGGATTATCTCTGAGTTATCTGTTCTGTTTCATTAGTTTACATGTGTTTATGCCTCCACCCATATCACACTGTCATGATTACTGCAGCATAGTAGGCTTCAGGGTCAGATAGATCCCTCCCTCTTTATTCTTCATCACAACGGTTTTATCTGTTCTAGGGCCTGTGTCTTTTCATATAAATTTTAGAATAATCTTGACTACATCTACGAAAAACTTTGTTGAGATTTTGATGGAAATTTCATGAAATCTGTAGATCAATCTGTGAAGAATTGACATTTTAAAACTTTTTAATTTTATATTGTAGTATAGTTGATTAACAATGTTGTGTTAGTTTCAAGTGTACAGAAATGTGATTCAGTTATACATATACATGTATCTTTTTTTTTCAAGTTCTTTTCTCATTTAGGTTGTTGTTACACAGTATTAAGCAGAGTTGCCTGTGTTATACAGTAGATCCTTGTTCATTATCCATTTTAAGTACAGCAGTGTAGACATGTCCTTCCAAAACTCCCTATCTCTCCCTGCAAGAACTGACATCTTTACTGTTGAATCTTTCAATATGCTATGTCTCTGCATTTATTTTAATTTCTTTATTTCTTATATCAATATTTTATCATTTTCAGCATATAGTTCTTATATGTGTTTATTAAATATATACCTAATATTTCATTTTCTTTGGAGTGATTGTAAATAATGTTCTGTTTTTTAACTTTTATTTATTCATGCTCACTGTCAGTATAAAAAATGTGTGTACTTTTTGTTTGTGTTGGTTTTGTACCTGAAGCCTTGCTAAATGAGTTTTTTCTGTGTGTGTGTGTATGACAATGTTTGGAATTTTCTTTGTAGGCAATCATGCCAGATGCAGATAGGGATATTTTGTTTCTTCTTTTACAGTCTATGTTTCCTAACTTCAGTGGCTTGAACTTTCAACATTATGTTGAATAAAAGTGGCGAAACAGGTATTCTCGCTACCTCCCTAATTTTAGGGGAAAGCATTCAGTCTTTCACCATAAAGCACATTGGAGGTTTTTAAGATATTATTTGTCAGTTGAAGAAGTTCTCCTTTATTCCTGATTTGCTGGGAGTTTTTGTGATGGGTAGATTTTGGTTTTTGTCAAATGCTTTATTCAGCATCAATTTATCAGTTGATATGATCATATGACTTCTTTATTTAGCTTGTTGTAATGATGGATTTTATTGATTAATTTTTGATTGCTGAACCAGTCTTTGTGTTGTTGTTGTTGAATGCAGTCTTGAAGAGTTGGAATAAATCCCATGGTATATAATTCTTTCTATGTATTATTGAGGAGAAGGCAATGGCAACCCACTCCAGTACTCTTGCCTGGAAAATCCCATGGGTGGAGGAGCCTGGTAGGCTACAGTCCATGGGGTAGTGAAGAGTTGGACACGACTGAGTGACTTCACTTTCACGCATTGGAGAAGGAAATGCCAACCCACTCCAGTGTTCTTAGCCTGGAGAATCCCAGGGATGGGGGAGCCTGATGGGCTGCCGTCTATGGGGTCGCACAGAGTCAGACACGACTGAAGCGACTTAGCAGCAGCAGCAGCGTTATTGAATGCGGTTTGCTAATGGTTTGTTGACAATGTTTATGTCTGAATTAATAATGTACATTGGTCAATAACTTTTATTTTGTTTTGGTTCTGAATCATGGTAAAACTGTCCTCACAAAACAAGTTGAAAAGTGTTCTTCCTTCTGTTTTCTAGAGAGACTGTGAGAAATTAGTGTAATTGTTTTTGAAATGTTTGACAGAGTTTTCCAGTGAAACCATCTGGGCTGGAGATTACTTTCTTGAGAACTTTTAAATTAAAATTAAGTATATTTATCTACTTGTTACAAAACTGCTCAGATTATATATTTTATTTTGGATGAATTTTGGTAGCATGTTTCTTTTTTTTTTTTAAGAATTGATTTATTTTTTCTAAATTGTCAAATTTACAAGCACAAAGTATTTCATAGTACTCCCTTATTATCTTTTTGGTTATCAGGCTCTGTTGTGGTATTCCCTATTTCATTTTTTATATTGGTGATTTATATTGTGTCTCTATTTTGTCAGTCTTGCTAGAGGTTTAGCAGTTTTCTTGATTAAATAAAGGTAGGTAGTGTTTTGTTTTATTGACTATTTCTACCATTTTACTTATTTTCAATTTCATTGATTTCTGTTCTTTAATATTTCCTTCTGCTTATTTCCATTTTATTTAGCTCTTTCTTTTCTAGTTTTTTGAGTTGGGAACTTAGATTATTGACTTGCAATATTTGCTTATTTCTAACATAAGCATTTACTGCTAGAAACATCTTTCCTGGTACTGTAGCTTTAGCTATAGCCCAAATAAGTTTATATGTTGTATTTTCATTTTCATTTGCTTCACATTTAATTTTTTCCTGTCACACGTTGTCTTTGACCTATGAATTATTTAGATATATTGCTTGATTTCCACAGGTTTAGATATTTTCCTGTTGGTCTGCAGTTATTGATTTCTAGTTTGATGCTATTATAGTCAGGGGCACATTGTGTATTATTTAAAGTATTTTAAAATTTGTTGTGGTTTGTTTTATTGCCCAGTATATGGTTTTTCTCAGTAACAGAAAGCCTGGCCTTGAGTCCTGGCATCATACCTTGAAGTTGTATCCTAATTGGATGCTAAGGACATGCTCACAACTTGGTGAGGAGACCTGTCCTGGATGAGGCTGAAACAGACTGGAGCCAGACAGAGTAAATGTGTTTGGACTAAATATTGTTAATTTCAATAGAGGAGTTTCATACCAAGGAGTGATTTTAAAGAGCAAGCTAAAGCAAGAAAATATGATTACACAGTGAAACTGTGTTGCCAAAATTCAGAACTAGAAAGTTGCACTAGAGAAAGACAGAAAAAGAGAGGAGCTTAGGTCAAAACCACAAAAGGGGATGCATTAGGGGAGTGTTTGGGGATGGGGGTGGTGAGAAAGCTAAACATGTATCACAAAAGGAAATCACAGAGTGAAAGATGATTCAGTTCAGGAAAAGCGACACACTCAAAATCAACGACTAGCTAGTGGCTGAGATTAAAGGCAGGCTTTCTGATTCTACTTGTGTTGTTTCTTTCTCACTAGTTTTCCAAATATGTGAAAAATAAATAAGCAAGATATGGAAGTTCATGAAAAAGAAAAACGAAAGGTCTGCCACAAAATGTACAGTGAATTTAGCCAAGTTTTTCAAAGTCTTTGATTACAAACAATTCTATGTCCTCCTTCGATAATTAAAATAATGCTAGATGCTATAAGTGGGCTTTGCTTGTGGCTCAGACAGTACAGAATCCACCTGCAATGCAGGAGACCTGGGTTCAATCCCTGGGTTGGGAAGATCTTCTGGATGGCAGAAGATCTGCCACCAAATGGCAACCCATTCCAGTATTCTTGCCTGGAGAATCCCGTGAACAGAGGAGCCTGGTGGGCTACAGTCCATGCAGTCTCAAACAGTTGGACACAACTGAGTGTGGACAGTTGGACACACACACACACACACACACAGATGCTATAAGCAGAAAAACCTGAGATCTTGGTAACTGATAACAGTTTTTTCTTTTTTGTTTATGTAAACTCCAATCAGGAATGGTGGTAGTAGAGGGTGGCCTCTAGACCATGTAGTTATTCAGGAGTCCACACTGAACAAGACTCATTTTCAATCTATGATGTCCAAGTCTTTCTAGGCATTAATTCCTGCTGAAGAACTGAGGAAAAGAGAGAGACAGTATATGACCACAAAGCAGGTGTCTATGAGCCAAACCTGGAAGTTATGTACATTGTTTCATTCACATCTCACCGGTAAGATATTAGGCAGAGGATAGCATTAAAAACTAAAGAAAACTAGAAAATGTATGTTAGTTTATGGCTAGGAGAAAAATGAACTAATTTGGTGAACAGTTACGTAATCTGTGATACAAATTCTTTATCCACAAAGACCTCTTTATATAGTGTGCCTATATTACCAGTGGACATGTAATCAACAATCATCACCTTATTCCTTAATTTTGTCAGTTGTTTTGGCAAAAGACTGTCAGTACTTCTAGAGGCTATGAATGGGATTACTAGCCGACTGCTACAAGTAAAAGTTTTAAAAGAAGTCATTGGCTGTATTGGTAACATTAAGTGATGTCCAACTCATACTTAATAGGGCAGGTTCTCGTTTAGGGTTACAGCCGCTTCCCTAGTTGTATGTGTACTTTACTTTTGTGATAACGTATTCAGGTAGAGCAATGAGAAAGGATGCTGAAAGTCTCCTTCAGTGACAAGGATTTGGAACTATTGAATAAGAACAACGTTTTACAAAATGTTCTTATAGAACATTAGTACTTGGATATACTCCAACGGGGGAAAATGGTTTTTTACCCATAAAAGTTTAGAAAATGATGAAACTTAAACCTGACTCTTGAGTATTCACAATGCATATGAACATATTAAAGATTCTGAATAACCTTGCCATAAGAAACTCTTTGGTTTTTATCTTAGCTTTCCTAACACTTGTCATGGATCCCTGTGTTTTAGTGCCATAAACTACTCTGATGCATCTATGGGCAAATCCCACATTTAACTCTCACCGCAGTCAAGCATCCTAGTTTCAAATGCCATTTTCTATTCTGAAAGGTACTTTGTATTTATTAATAAGAAAGCACTTTTCATATTAGTGATATTAGTAATATATTAGCAATGTTGCTTTATAATATTGTGTTAATTTCTGCTGTATAATGAAGTGAGTCAGCTCTATGTATCATATATTCACCCCCCAAGCCTCCCTCTACCATCCTATCCATCTAGGTCCTCACAGAGCAGAGAACTGAGCTCCCTATTCTATAGAGAATGTTCCCACTAGCTATCTATTTTACACATGGTAGTGTTTTTTAGCCTTTTAAAAACAGGTAGAATAAAATAGGTTTAGTCATATATTCACTTTTTATTCTTACTCCCTTCATTTATCAGCAACCTTAGTACCAGTAGGGTAAACATTCATTAATGTAGTTTTTCTTCTTCTCCCTTAAAAAGACCTTGCATTATGTACAATTTTATTTTTTTCCTTAGGCTGCCAGCTTCACCTGATGAATTAAAAATTTTTTTTCTGCACTCCCAATATTTCTTTATTTTTCATAGAAATCTTTTTCACTCTGGTGTTTACTTCTCTTCAGGTAGACAACCCCAGGCCCTTCCCTCTACATACACTTCTTCAATTTTGTTTTTCTTTTGTACATTCTGAAACTGATCCAGAGACCAAGTCTGAAGGCATGCCTGAGATTAAGGTCACAGCATTAGAAAATGGGGACTAAGAAGCCTTTTTTAGAAGGTAGGAGCAATTCACAGTATCATCTAGGAGTGGTAGATGCCACCACAAGATGGCACTCATTTGGTTTCAGTTCCCATTGATGAAAACTTGTGATTTTTATACTGGCACAGATAACAAAAATAGAACTTTCACTTTATTTAAAAATTGACCTTGCTTGCTTTATATGCTTTCATTTTTATTATGTTTTATACATATGCAAAAACAATTTCTAATGGATTTTTGGGATATAATATTATGAAGGTTATATGCCAAACATTATAATATTTGAAGTAAGTTAAATTTTATAATTTATTCTTGCTTTATATGCTTTCATTTTTATTATGTTTTATACATATGCAAGAACAATTTCTAATGGATTTTGGGGATATAATATTATGAAGGTTGTATGCCAAACATTATAATATTTGAAGTAAGTTAAATTTTATAATTTATTTCATTAGTTACCTTTTTAAGGAAAACTATTGTGCTTGCTTTCTCCTTTTCCTCTTTTCTAAAATAGTTACCAGCAAACTCTAAAAACACATGAACTGATATTAAACATTGAGGACTGATTTCGCACCAGTGTATATCCCTGCTTTTCCTTTTTCTGAGGTCTATCAGTCAGAGCCGTTTCTGCAGATGGACTATTACCAATCTCCAGACAGTAGGCTATTTTTTAAATGACTCAAGAGAAACAAACAGTCCATGCAGTGGTGTTGGAATTTTCTTTATTCTGGTTAAACCTCCTAGGTTTGGATTAAGATCACAAGAAATTAAGACTTTTGAGAGACCATATGGTGGTATTGGTATGGCCCTCAAGATACCTGAAGGAAACGTTCGTGTTCTACATAATCTATGAACTTACTGTAGTTTGCTTTAATAAAGTAAGTCTTAAATTATGTAGAACTGTGTTTCCAGTATGTAGCTACTAGCCACATGTGGCTGTTTAAAATAAGATTAAACAAAATTAAAGTAAGATTAAATAAAATTTAAAAAAGATTAAAATTAAGAGCAACCTAGATGTCCATAAGCAGATGAATGGATAAGGAAGTTGTGGTACAAATACACAATGGAATATTACTCAGCTATAAAAAGGAATGCATTTGAGTTAGTTCTAATGAGGTGCATGAAACTGGAGCCTGTTATATAGGGTGAAGTAAGTCAGAAAGAGAAACACCTATATAGTATATATTAGTGCATACATATGGAATTTAGAAAGATGCTAATGACAATCCTACATGCAAGATAGCAAAAGAGACACAGATGTAAAGAACAGACTTTTGGATCATGTGGGAAAAGGCGAGGGTGGGATGATTTGAGAGAATAGCATTGAAACATGTATGTTACCATATGTGAAATAGATGACCAGTGCAAGTTCAGTGCATGAAGTGCGGCACTCAAAGTTGGTGTTCTGGGACAACCCAGAGGGATGGGGTGGGGAGGGAGGTGGGAGGGCGATTCAGGACGGGGGAAAAGATGTGCACCCATGCCTGATTCATGTTGATGTATGCCAAAAACCACCACAATATTGTAAAGTAATTATCCTCCAATTAAAATTAATTCATTTAAAAATTAAACAAAATTAAATGCTTAGTCACTCTAACCATATTTCAAGAGCCCAATGCATGCATGTTAATAGTGGCTACTGAACTCAACAGAATATATTATAGATTTTCATTCTTGCTGAAAGTTCTCACAGACTTCTCAGTGCTAATCTAGAGACTATCATTATTTCTAGTTCATATGTGAATGACAAAAAGCTACAACTGCATCCTTGATTATTAGTCTTTCAATTTGTTTAAATCAGTTTCAGTTGCTGGGATATCAGATGCTTTTCTGAGCAGCTGTGTAATCTACTGGAAAAACTATTGGATAGGGAGTTGGAATAACTGGGGATTGGCCCAACTAGAAATGCATGGTTTTGAGAAGATAACGTGATTTTTTAAAGTTATTTTTATCTGTGGAAAATCAGGTTATGAAATATGTGCAGAAAAGAGCAAGCTTGACTGCTATCATTAGTAAGGCCTGCTTATAAGGTTGGCCTTTGACTGGCATCTGGGAACTTGGGTTTCAGGAAAGTTCCCCCCATTCCCTCACTGGTGTGACTGGCTATGCTATAAATGCTTGTACAAATAATATGGTTTATGCTGAACACTTGCTTGCTTTCTGGGAGTCTGGAATTCGTGTGCATGCCAGGCAAAGAGTGCCTACATGACTAACCTCAAATGGAAACCCTGATGCTGATTCTAACAAGCTTTACTGGTAGACGGTATCTCACGTTTGTTGTCATAACTCATTTCTGAGGAAACTAGGCATATCCTTGTAATTCCATCAGCAGATGACTCTGGATGCTTGTGCCTGGTTTCCACTGGACTTTACCCCATATGCCCTTTCCTTTTGCTGATTCTTCTTTGTATCCTTTTATTATAATAAATCTTAACTGTGAGTAAGACTATATGCTGAGTTCTGTGAGCCCTTCCAGTAAATCACCAAACCTGGGGGTGATCTTGGAGATGTCATAATTATATTGAAGTATGAAGTAAAAAACTTAGAACTAAGTGTGAATTCCAAAATAAGTTTCCAAATGCTTGCATATTATTACTAGTAATTATAGGGGGTGTGGCCCAGAAGAAAAAAAGATCAGACAGAAAAAATATTTATTCAAAAACTTTAGAAAATTAAATTGTTTAAAATGAAACTAAAAAGCTATAGACCCATGAATAAATTATGTCTAAATAATATTTAAGACAAAATTGATGTGATTTTGCTGATACTGAGGACCATTTCGTATTCCAACAATATGTTGAGATTAGGGAAGATACAAGCTGATGGCCTTCGCTGGTAGCTCAGATGTTAAAGCATCTGCGTGCAATGCGGGAGAGCTGGGTTTGATCCCTGGGTTGGGAAAATCCCCTGGACAAGGAAATGGCAACCCACTCCAGTATTTTTGCCTGGAAAATCCCATGGACAGAGGAACCTGGTGGGCTATACTCCACGGGGTAGCAAAGAGTCAGACACAACTGAGCGACTTCACTTCAAGCTGATGAAAACAGAGGATCACATGCGCTTCTTGGATTTTTGAGTATCCTCAGAGAAACTTCCAAAGCTGCCTGGAAATGTGAGTTGGAATGGCTAAGATAAGGATTTCAGTGAAACAGAATTGCAGCCTTCTCTCCTTGGATCAAGTTTAAAAAAACTGAAAGGTTCTCTTAACACAAGTCCCTGGATGTGCATCTATCTTTTTACACAGGTTTAAGTGACTGAAGATCTCAGACCTGCTACATTTGGGTGGATCTTGGCAGTGGCTAAGAAAAATAGTCTTGGCTTCCAGTGCTGGGAGTGGGAACTGAGCTCTTTTCCTTTATTTTAAGTCCCTTTTAAAAGCATCTTCTTGCAGTGAATGCTCTCTTAGCTCAGATGTCATAATCTTTACATAAACATGAAGATTTATCTTTCTCTTTGTTGTGCAGTTAAGTCATCTCTAAATTCCAAATGTCAGCTCACCCTCTCTTCTCATTTCCACAACTCATTTTTTACAGCATGGTCCCAGAAGAATAAAAGCTTGGTTTCCTAAAAGGGAACTGATGATAGTGCTTAGGCCTTCCTTCCCCCTCATCCCCATCCTCCAGAGTCCTTATTCAGACAACCAATTCTAGAAAGTTTAGATCAAAACACCCCAAGGTATCAGGGCATTTGGGCCCCTTTCATTCATATATGATTTGTTTCTAGGGAATGCCCACAAGTTGTCCTCATGACCAAAGGGTCATTTAAAAGTACAAACAGTGGGAAGAAGAAAAACAAGTATCAAAACTTCCATAGTCTATAGTAGCATAGAGGGTAGGATCATAAATGTATGGAAACAGACTGTTTGGGTTCAAATTCCTTCTGTTGTCCTTAGGCAATTTTCCTAACCACTCTGTGCTCTGATTTGTTGTTGGGATAACAACAGCACCTACCTTATTGAGATGTTATGAAGATTAAACAAGTTAATACATGTAAACTGCATATAACACCTAGCAAGTGTTAAATAAATATAATGACCATATAATTGAGCAACCAAAGCGGATGAAATCCATCATATGAAGATGAAAGGGGGAGCTATAATTATTCTAAGACAACAGATGAAATGTAACCTTAAGTGTTTACATTATTTTTAAATTTTACTTGGAAAGCAAATTTAGGTTTTTAAGAAACTAGATCTTTTAGAGGTGACATACTCATTGATATAAACCTCCTTCTTTATAAAAGTACACAATATGATTTTAAAATAGATAAAATTACACCTCTGTGTGATACGATTTCAGAGCGATGATTTCAGTTGGGTCACAGAAGCACACATTGAATTGTCAGTCTTTGAGATCTATGAGGCAATATTCATTGAGGACAGGAAAACCTCATCACACTTTTATATACCTACATGTTCCAACACATGGAAGATGAGGGCCTAGAAAACCTTATTGAAGGTGAAGTTAAATTTATGAATATAAGGGACCAGCTGGTTCTCAAAGCCACTATCAAAACAGGCATGAGACAAACAACTTACCAAGCATTCTGGTCTTGCCGTCTTTTGTGTCAATGGTTCTGTTTTCTCTCAAATTATTTTATAACTACCAAGTACTAATGATGATTCAAACAATCTGACCTGCCAATTGATAAATATGGTTTCCTTCTGAGTAGTCCAACTCCAGATGTCATTTATACATTCTTCATTCTGATAATTTTACAGTCACAACAGATATTTCTCCTTTCTCTCTAGCAGTCTCATCGCACAACAGACCCTTTCTTGGCACTTGACAGAAGAGGGAGAGAACTTGTTCTCAGGTGGCATAATTCCTCAAAATGTGTCCACTCTCAGAAACAAGGATGATAGATGATAATGAGGCAGGCAGGGAATCAACAGTCCTAGAACCAAATGAAGAATTGGCAAGCATATCAGGGATACCTAGTCAAAACATGCCATATTCTGCTAAGTAGAGTCTAGCTGGGCAGAACCAAACTGCATACCTATTCGTCTAGATTTTCTTCTTTTTAAAAATATTGTTTCTAACATAAGAGATGACCTATAGAAGAAACAAAACTGATGAAAAGGGAGGAGTTTGAATGTTGTTAATGTTAGAAGATGAGAAAATGCCTAATAAGGAGGTTGAGTCCCAGAAAACAATAGAGAAAAAATAACTTTATGAGATTTTGAAAACCAGAGATTGACACAAATGTAAATTCAAAAAAATAGAAATTTTAATGGACATTAATTAATATTTCTTAAATTAAAATTTTTGATGTTAATTCGATAATCTAGGCCATTTGTGTGGCAACCCGCTCCAGTATTCTTGCCTGGAGAGTCCCAGGGATGGGGGAGCCCAGTGGGCTGCCATCTATGGGGTCGCACAGAGTCAGACACAACTGAAGCGACTTAGCAGCAGCAGCAGCAGCAGCAGCAGGCCATTTGTGTGTACAAACTAAAGCTCATTATAGCATAGATTTAGTTGTATTACAAGTCAAATCATGCTCCGTTGTTGGCAAACAGAAGCTATAAAAATTAGAAGTGTTACAGAGCATAGTTTTGGACTTCCCTGTGGCTCAGTGGTAAAGAATCCACCTGCCAATGCAGGAGAGGCGAGTTCTATTCCTGAGTTGGGGAGATCCCCTGGAGAGATGGCAACCCACTCCAGTATTCTTGCCTAGGAAATCCCATGGGCTACATACAGTTCATGGGGTCGCAAAGAGTTGGACATGACTTAGTGACTAAACAACAACAAATAGCTCAGCTTGTAATATTTGTCATGTATTACAGCTTGATGTTGATTGAGTTCTTACTATATACAAGGTATATGAAGGATGCTTTTCCATGTAGTTGACATGTATTTTTGCTTTTGATCCTTGCAGCCTATGAAATAGGTATCATTATTGTCTCAGAGGTACAAAGAAGTTAAGTCTTTTACCCAGGATCTCATAGCTAGTAAGTGGAGGAGTAGAGATTCATACTCCAGAGCCCATGTCCACAACTTATGTTTAATTTTGACCTCAGCATCATTACTGCATATCTTAGATTAATGCTAAATACTTCTAACATGCGGCATACAAAGACATCTAAAGGCAGAATGCCACAAACTCCTGCTTTTGTTGAACTGAATTACAGGTCTGATGTGGATTTAAAATAACTTTTGCGTTTATGGCTACTTATATATTGTTGTGTCAGCCAGAAATAGAATCAAGCACTAAGTATCAGGACCAAAGCCAAGTAAATTGAAGAGGCCAGAAATAACTAAAAGCTCAGAATGAATTACGCCAGTTCTTTAGGGCACTCTGGGGTATTTTTAGAGGATATTTCCAGTCCAGCTCTTAAGACACTAAACTCTATGTAAAGCATCAAATAAATAAATATAGCACTGCATAATCTTTATCCAGCGCTGCCTGAGAAGTGGTTTTCTTTCAGAGAGGCAAGCCTTTTACATGTGACCTCAGGTTGTAGTCTATTGCTTTACAACTGACTTGTACTATATGGGCTTATAATAAAAGCTGTGCAGTTAGATAAGTAGATATTTTAGCTGTTTAGATGAAACAGTGGGTTTAGAACCACTACTTTAGTGCAACCTTATCCCTGGATGAAGAGAGGAAGAGGTGAAGGCCTGGAATTCCAGCGGGGGTTGGAGGGGAGTCTCCTTATACCCTGGGCACTCAGCGAGCCACAAGGGCACTTGTGTCACGTGGCTAGGGCTCTTCAACAACAAGGCTTGATAGTAGAATCCTTGAAAACGTATGGAAGCAAAACCAAACTTCAACTAAGATGATAAATTTTAAGGAGATAAAATTTTAAATGAATGTATGTAAGGTTCGATTTTACTGGATTTATGCATATTCTGAAATTGAAATTCTCTCTTGCTATTAATATATAGAGAAGCAAATTATGTCCGGGGCAGCAGGGAGGGAGGGAAATATTATTTTAACTTGTTTTTGAAGAAATGATATTACTATCTATCTGTGCTAGTTGCTCAGTAGTGTCTGACTCTTTGTGACCCCATGGACTGTAGCCCACCAGGCTCCTTTGTCCACGGAATTCTCCAGGCAGGAATACTGGATTGGGTAGCCATTCCCTTCTCCAGGATAATGTCATATCACTTGCTAAACATTATTTAAGCTAATTTTCAGTTTCTGAAGTGTCTGATCTCCATCCACATTTTATGGAAGACCAAACAAGAAGCTTAGCTAGAAATCCTGTGAAAGTCGAGTTCTGCCTCTGACTGTCCATGAGACTTTGAACCGTGAAACTTCTATAGTCTCCT
Source organism: Ovis canadensis (assembly GCF_042477335.2). Lineage (NCBI taxonomy): Eukaryota > Metazoa > Chordata > Mammalia > Artiodactyla > Bovidae > Ovis > Ovis canadensis. Next base: position 34,801,319 of record NC_091250.1, on the reverse strand, counting down.
AGGACTTTTGTTTATTAATATAAACATAGGAGATCACATTACTGTTCATTTAAAAGTTAATAAGTGTTCACGAGCTTTTCAAAGAAAGAGATGATTTAAGATGAATTTGAATCAGCTAGCATATCAAATTTTTAAAAGGCTTAAAAGTGAATTTAATTGTGACTGCTTTTTAATATATAGGAGGAGCATGTTGAGATGGTGCAGATTTAAGGGAAAAGAAATTTTTAATCTTTAGCTGCAATGACTTACAGTGAAGACCACAACTATGATAAGATTAGTATAAATCAGAATATAGAGCCAGGTAGTGTCAGGAACCCAGAGGGATGTCCTGTTGACTCAAAATTATGGTTAAGCATGTGCAGTTGAGAACAGAAGACTAATAGTCCACATTTTTCATTCAGAGAAACCACAAAGTGCTGCTACTTTCTAGCAGTGTGCTTAAAAGCAAACTAACTTCAACTTAGCTTTCTTACCTTATTGTGAGGATTAAATGAGTTAGGAGAGTAAACTGCTGAAAAAAGTACTAGTTCTCAGCTCAAATATGACAATAAAAGCTCAGTAAGAGTTCAATACAATTTAGTCACTATTATTATTGATATTATTTTTCCTGAAGTTATTTTGGGCTGCACGGAAGACCAAGTTGGTCACAGCAGGGACTTGCATGATATTTTCTATATTCTCCCTAATATTAATGCCATGCTTTTACAAAGTGTTGCCTTAATAAACTTGTCAAACAAGCTAAACAATTTTCTGTAAGATGGTATGGAAGAAACTGAACAAACTTTTTGGTTAATCCAGTAGATTATTGTAATTAAAAGAGCTATATCTACATGTATTGATACTGTCAGAACAACAACAAAAAAACCTAATGAGAAAACAGTAAGAAGACCATATATATTATGATGAAATAGCCTATGTGTTGGACCTCGTTATCTCTGTGTCAATCATCTCTATTCCCATAGAGAGAAAGAATACAAATGTGAACAGGAAGATGTAAACTAAACATAAGATAGAGATTGCATATGGGGAAAGAGGAGGGGAAACATGACAACATTAAGCGTACAATGGCAATTTTAACTTCATCAGTAATGGGTTATTTCCCGGTAAGAAACAAATGAACAATTAAGAAAGCTCTGTATTAACAGAGTTGAAGTAAACATAAGTAAGTGTTAGTCGCTTAGTCATGTCTGACTCTTTGCAACCCCATGGGCTGTAGCCACCAGGCTTCTCTGTCCATGGGATTTCCCAGACAATAATACTGCAGTGGGTAGCCATTTCCTTCTGCAGGGATCTTCCCGATCCAGGGATCGAATCCAGGTCTCCTGTATCATAGGCAGGTTCTTTACCGTCTGAGCCACCAGGGAAGCCTGAAGTAAGCATATTTAAATATTAATATTTGTTAACTGTGTATGGTAGATGCATGAGTGTTTGTTATTTTTATCTGTAATTTTCCATTTTAAGAGTATATATATATATATATATAAATAATATACAGCCTATATCTGTAAGTGAACTGTGAAGTGCTCTACTTGACCTACATCTTTCAGCACACTTTTACAGAATATATCCTAAGCAGCCAAAATATTTTCCTCCCCTGATAGCTTTCTTAGGAAGAAAATTATTTACAGAGATTGGTCAGTTTATTACAAAGAATGAAGATGCTGCTCCCAGGATAGTTGTTTATTTAACTTATGGTCATCATATGATTTTTCATATTTAATTATTAAACAAAAAGAACATTTTTGTGGCAAGGTTAAATTATGAAGATAATTATATGACCACATTGTAATGACTAAAGTTGTTTCCAGTAGAATTATGAAGGATGATAACATCAACCCAAATATTTTGATATTTATATGTATGAAATCCTTAGAGATTGTGAATAAATGTGGGAATCAATTATCATTACTGCACATTTGTAGAGTGCCTTAAGATGTTATATATTCTATGCAGTTCCCTTAACACTATGCATGATTCCTATACTTGATAGGTTGGTATCATTAAAATGAAGTGTCCAAATCTAATAAATAAATATGATTAAATTAATACAAAAAAGTTTCCCATCTCTCTATTTACTTTTTCAGGTCTAAGTGAAATCCAGCATTAAATATTTAAAACGTTATTGTATCTTAGGGTGAGTCTCAACTGCAGGACAATTGTTAGTTTATTTGAAAAGGAATCAAAAGAAACTGAAACAAAAGTCAATTTGTAAGACATTAATGATCTTAAGGTTAAATTTATCCATGTTTCAGGAAAAAAATCCCAAACATTTGATGTACTAAGTAATCTGTTGCATAATAGAAAGTACTTTCCAAACATCACATTTTTTAAATTAAGACATTTTGCGCTCTTCCCTTTACACATTAGAGAAAATTTTGTGTCCTTTCATTCTCTTTTAGACAGGGCTCTGTTGTGTTTTGAATATGGTTAATTTCAGTAGTACTGAGAGTAACTGATTTTGATGAGCCAAAATCTCAAAAGCTGAGCCCTTGAGAGATGTCTTCAAAAGGAGGATTTTTAACTTTGCATGATGGCTGACAACCAGCTTTGGGGGACTGCTCATAGGATTTTCCTAACGCTTGTTGCTGTATCATTAACAAGGCATTGATCCCCTTGGGAGTGCCCAGCTGTGTCTTCAGCACTAATCTACATGAGGGGCACTTGCAACTTTAATTTCCCAGTCTTAAAGGATGACCTTGTGATATCAGAGGTTAACTTGAAGCCCAGAGGTGATGATCTTCCTTTGCTAAAAGTTTAATGTGTCTCCTGCCACTTCCTAACTGTTCAGCTTTCATCTTACTTCAGTGATCATTTTTGGGCTTGGAGGCTTGGATCCTCAGAGTTAGGGATTTACCATTCTTCCTTGGAAGAAGAGTTATCACCAAACTAGATAGCATGTTGAAAAGCAGAGACATTACTTTGCCAACAAAGGTCCGTCTAGTCAAGGCTATGATTTTTCCAGTGGTCATAGATGGATGCAAGAGTTGGGCTGTGAAGAAAGCTGAGTGCCAAAGAATTAATGCTTTTGAACTGTGGTGTTGAGGACTCTTGAGAGTCCCTTGGACTGCAGCGAGATCCAACCATTCCATTCTGAAGGAGATCAGCCCTGGGATTTCTTTGGAAGGAATGATGCTGAAGCTGAAACTCCAGTATTTTGGCCACCTCATGCGAAGAGCTGACTCATTGGAAAAGACTCTGATGCTGGGAGGGATTGGGGGCAGGAGGAGAAGGGGATGACAGAGGATGAGATGGCTGGATGGCATCATGGACTCGATGGACGTGAGTCTGAGTGAACTCCGGGAGTTGGTGATGGACAGGGAGGCCTGGCGTGCTGCGATCCATGGGGTCGCAAAGAATTGGACATGACTGAGCAACTGAACCGAACCGAACTGAATGAAGGAACTTGGCCAAAAGCACTCAGAGGTGAAGAGAGACAAAGGGTAAGGATGGCTGCCAAGAGGAGAACACTGGATTGTAAACAAATAGGGCAAGCTTCAAGTTGTTATTCTAAAGACTTTGATAGTGCCAAGGGCTGCATGGAGGCTGGGTGTATCTTAGCAATATTCTGTGACCTGTTATGTTCTCTGGGGTGTTCCTTGCATCTCACTTCCTTCTGCCGATATCACATTGTTTCTTCTCATGTAGGATGAACTATTTCACAGACTCGGCTCAGTTGTCAAGAAAACAGGTGTAACAATTGTTTTTAGTCTTTCTTGGATTCTGATGTTGGGTGAAATGAGAAGGAAGCACTGCCAACAAAAAAATGACTATTTTATCATTGTGAGTATTTGCTAAACGTGAGAGATGATGAAGACAAAGCAGAGGGTAGAGAAGAGGGAAAAAGGAAAGGAGAAGGGAGGGGGAGGAAGGGAAAAGAGAATGAGAACCTAAGAGACACTGTATGTTTGTGAACACATCTAAAAGATCCCACAACTTTGTTTTCCAGTTAAATTGGATGTTTTATTCTCCATCATGGTTTGTCAGGCATTTTAAGTCTAAGTAGTCAGACCACTTCAGTTGTTTTAACACCCCAAATCCAAATGATTGGACAGTTAAAGCTACCCAATTGGGTCAACCATTTAGCAATCCCAGGGACTGACAAGTGATTGATGTGGGATATGAGGCAGACTCAGACTATAATTTGTTACTTCAGAGAAAGAAGGCTAACAAATTCTTTTGGGAAACCCAAGAGGGATTGGATAAACTTGTGCTAAATGATAGGATACTAATATTACATTACTGGGTGGTTAGTCCTGAGAAGAGTCTTCTACACATGGAAGGAAAATAGGACTACAACCATCAGTCTGCCTAAATATATTCCCAGCTCTGTTTCTAAAAGAAACAAACAGCCTCCATATATTGGGCTCGAGAGACTTAATCAGATCCTTTGCTCCTCAAAATGGCAACTGATTGAGACCTAAGCAGAGGAATTAGAAAATTATATTGTCAGCTTTTCTGAAGGTAAAGCTTGATTGGCAAATGTAGCTTGAATGTGGTCCATCTGGCTTCCTAATTTTTTTTTTCAGGTTTAATTTGGATTTACTTGACCTGTAAAGCCTCCAGAGCAAAAACTTGTCCAGCTAGCAATTCCTTACCATACTGGGCCAGGAAGCCCAGTCAGGGGCACAAGCAAGAGGTCTCCTTTGTGGGTACAGTGACTTACCCTGTTAACTGTAACAACTGGAGAAATATGGATCAACGACTATCAGACTCTGACAAACAGAATAGTCACCCTTCTCCTGCCGAGAGGAACAATGAGATCTGGAAGAAAGGTGAACACTTCTAATAAACACTTCTGAGAGGGCAGAGCTCTTATTTTATGGACCAGTAGGAAAAGAGTGAGGGAGAAAAAATGGCTTCCTCCACATCACACACAGAAGGTACCTTATTTTACTTACAGACTTGATAAAAGAAGGCATGTAAGTAGGAAGAATTTTGGCTCAGCATCTGGGGTTGCTGATAAGAGGTTCTGAGTTTTCTTGGAGAGAATGTGAGACAATGGAGTGAGGGCAATAGAGTGTGAATTTACATTTGTGGAGCATTTACTGTTTCAAAAACCACTGTAGGCTCTTTATACCATCAAGTGTTGAGGTTATCTCCTACCAGATAGCTCAGAAAAAAGGAGAAGTAAGGTCTAAGTCCAAGTCATTTTTCTATCAACTCTGATTGTCTTCCACTATGCCACTGTTATTGTAAATATCATTGCCATCTGGGCAAAGCCTCTAAGAGGACGGCATCTGACCACCATTGCAAGGATGGGAACCCTGCTAGAATTATCCACAATAGCCACATATGGAAACAGTTCAAATGCTGGTTGATTGATAAGTGGATAAACAAAATATGCCATATCAATACAATAGAATGTTATTAAACAACCTAAATGAATGAACTACTGATACGTACTGCAACATGGATGAACCTCTAAAAAACTGTGATAAGGGAAAGAAGCCAGATACAAAAAGACAACATACTGTCTGATTTCACTTCTGTAAAGTGCCCCCAAAGGCAAATCTACTGAGGCAGAAAGTAGATTCATGGTTGCCTGGGACTAGGTATAGTGGAGGGGATTGATCACAAATGGGCATGAGGAAACTTTGAGGGATGATGGAAATGTTTTAAAAATTGAATTGTGGTGATGGTTGTAAAATTGTATAAATTTACCAAAAATAATTTAACTGTACTCTTAAAGTGAGGCATATAAATTATAACTCAGAGATGTTGGTTAGAAATTTATTGTTAACAAAGAGAGGATGAATTGTGGGTCCCCTTATTTAGCTCAGTGACTATTTCTATTAAAGGCTGAGAATTTTTGACACCTACTTTTTATATTACTAAGCATGGCATCTAAGATTGTATGTGAAAGGAAATAACATTGCTCTCACATCAATGTTGGTATTCTGTCCTAATTAACATTGAGGAAGCTGAGTGGAAAGGCTCTGGGTTTGTACTCACAGAAGGAGAGAACTGGGGAACTCTTCTAAGATCAGCTCTCCTCCAACCAGACGGGCAGAAAGGACCCTGAGTTGGATGATAAAAAAAAAACAACAAACCTGTGGGTATGGCTTTCTCCTTCCTCTGTGATTTCCTGAGTTAGTAACAACCATGTATTCTAGCAATGGCTTCCTTGGTGGCTCAGACTGTAAAGAATCCACCTGCAGTGCATGAGACTTGGATTCAGTCCCTGGTTTGGGAAGATCTCCTGGAGAAGGGCATGGCAACCCACTCCAGTATTCTTGCCTGTAGAATCCCGATGGACAGAGAAGCCTGGCAGGCTACAATCCATAGCATTGCAAAGAGTCAGACACAACTAAGTGACTAAGCACACGCTTGTATTCTTGCAGGCCTTCAGGTTAGTACTTCTCAACTGTTGTCTTACCCCACAATAGTTCCCTGAGAAAAGTGATAGTGAAGATTGATAAGCTGTTCACCAAACTCACTTGTTTTTCCTGGGCACACAGGGAGAACAAGTATCCCAGGGCCCTTGTAGTCAGGAGTGACTGTGGGACCAAGGGGTGAGTTCACTGGTTAATGAAATGGGGGGAGACATGATTGTATTGCTTCCAGGCTCAGCCCATTAACATTTTTCTACACATGAGACTTCTGTTTTGTCCCATCTGCTGGTTGCAAATCCACACCCAGGGAGACCTCAGAAGCCAAAAGTTGAAAAACAGCAGCACCATAAGACAGAAGTAACATGAGCCTCTGAATCACTTATTATGGGAGAGACCTCACTGATCAGAAATACCGTCATGAGACTTTACATCAATTCAAAATAAATTTCTGTCCTGTTAGAGCCATTTTTCAGCTTTGAATCTATTAGAATATCTAGCATTACTTTAACTAATTCTCCTACCGTCTCTCTTTTAACAAAGGAATATGTTGATGTTTAGAGAGGACAAGTAACTTGTATAAATTCAAGTGTTAAGGAGATGTCAGACTCACGAGCTCTACGCAAATCACCTGGTGTTAGAGAATGTACTCTTATCCACTGTGTTCCACTGCTTTTCCTTTTTATGAGAGCTGAGTGATATGTCAGCAAACATTGATTACCCAGAATCCAGACATTTCCTAACAGCATATCACCACCCTCGTCCAAGGGCCATCATCTGTTTTCTGAATTATTGCATTGTCCTTCTCCTGCCCTTGCTCTCTTACAGTCTATTATCAATCAGAAGTCAGAGTGGTCCTATTAAAACATATGGCTGGTCAAGTCACTTCTTTGCTCAAAACCTTCTGAAGGGCTCTCATCTCCCCCAGAGTAAGAGCTGTGGTCACTGTGGTCCATACCATCTGTGACCTGGCCCCTTCATCTCTCTGACTGCCTCTCATATCTCCCCCTCCTCCAACCTTGCTCACTTACCCTGGCCATGTCAGCCTTTTTGCTCATCCTTTACATTTACCTTTGCTCCTGATTCTCACATGATTTGCTTCCTTATTTCCTTCAAGTCTTTCCTTAAATTTCCACTTCTTAGTGGGAGTTTCTGTAACCATTCTGTTAAAATTATACTTGATTCATTTTCAGTCCCAACATTTTTCTCAGTAGCATTTAGTACATTGGGCATATTATGTAATATACTTCGAATTATTTTGTTTATTGTCTGATTCTTCTACTAGAATGTGAATTATAGGAGAGCAGAGATTTTTAATTTTTAAAACATTATTTTTTTTACAATTTTATCTCCAGTATCTAGAAAGGTGCCTAGAATAGAATATCTCATCTCTCATATGTACACATGGAATGAATGAATGAATGAATGAATGTGAATTCTCCAAACTATGGGAAGGGGATGGAGTTATTAAGTCTCTGTGGACCTCCCCAAGGTCTTCCAAACCAGGGGGAAGTTTGGTCAATAGGACAGACATATGAGCTCTTAAAACATCAATGGAAATATATTAGTATGGAGAATATTACCTATAAAAAGTCCTTTCAGAGAAAGTTCTGTAAGTGATTGGGATGAAAAAGTTGAGAAGCCACTGAGATGGTGAAGAAAGTGAGACTCCTCCATGGCTCGATAGCACCAAATCATTTTGCAGTGAGGGTGGGCCAAGTGAACCACAGTGCTGAGGATTCCCAAGTAGGGCGTTGCCTAATTATTCAGACAGCAGGGTGGAGGCCTCAGCTGCCATTAACAGACTGCTTCCTTTGATCTTACCACATGTTATCCTTAGTCCCTCTTATAATTAAGTTTGTATCTAATGACTAACCAAATATTTATTTAGCACCAACTTTGGTGGATTCCAAGTGCTGGGAATATAGTTGCAGATGAGGAAAGGTCTTGGGGAGGGAGGTGGGAGGGGGGTTCATGTTTGGGAACACATGTACACCCGTGGTGGATTCATGTCAATGTATGGCAAAACCAATACAGTACTGTAAAGTAAAATAAAGTAAAAATAAAAATTAAAAAAAAAAAGAGAGAAGGTCTTAGTTTTTGTGGAGCCTATATTCTGGTGGAGAGAGGCAAATTATAAGTGAAATAAAATCAATACAATTTAAGGTATTTATTTGTTATTGTTGTCAGTTGCTAAGCTGTGTCCAGCTCTTTGTGACCCCATGGATTGCAGCATACCAGGCTTCCCTGTCCTTTACTAGCTCCTGGAGTTCACTTAGATTCATGTCCCTTGAATTGGTGAAGCCGTACAACCATCTCATCCTCGGATGCCCTCTTCTCTTGTTGCCTTCGATCTTTCCCAGCATCTGTGTCTTTTCCAATGAGTCAGCTCTCCCCATCAGGTGGTCAAAGTATTGAAGTTTCAGCTTCAGCATCAGTCCTTCCAACGAATATTTAGGGTTGATTTCCTTTAGGATTGACTGGTTTAATCTCCTTGCTGTCCAAGGGACTCTCAAGAGTCTTCTCCAGCACCAAAATTTGAAGGCATCAGTTCTTCATCACTCAGCCTTCTTTGTGGTCCAACTCTCACATCCATACATAACTACTGGAAAAAACATAGTTTTGATTATATGTACCTTTGTCAACAAAGTGATATCTATGCTTCCTAATATACAGTCTAGGTTTGTCATAGTTTCCCTTCTAAGGAGCAAGCGTTTTTTAATTTCATGACTGCAGTCACTGTCTGTAGTGATTTTTGGAGGCCAAGAAATAAAATCTTTCACTGCTTCCACTTTTTCCCTATTTGCCATGAAGTGATGGGACAGGATGCCATGATCTTAGTTTTTTCAATGTTGGATTTTAAGATATTGATATGTGCTATGAAATGGAGCATTTTGCTACAAAATTGGGTGATAGGGTAGAGACCTATAGGAATTGGTTTAGAGCCTTCAGCTGTAGAGTGTTAGCAAGGGCTTCTCTGAAGATATCTCATCAGAAAAAAGGCCAAAGGCCAAAGGGATATGTAGGAGGCAGCCATGTGAGATCTGGAAAAATAACATTCCAGGATATGGAAGGATAAGTTCAGCAACTCTGACACAGGAGCAGAGGCAAAGATCGGGAATAAGGCGAGTGACTATAGAGGGGAATGGAGAGGTGGGTTTGGAGATGTTCCCAGAGGCCTGAAGGTACAAGGTCTTCAGCCGTTGTGAGGAGATTGTACTTTACTCTCAGGGCAATAGGGAGTCTTTGGAGAAGTTGAATGAAGCATAATTGAAACCATCATTTTCAAGGGATGCCAAAACAGCCAATGGAAAGCTGCCTCATGTCCCAGGCTAGCACTGTCTGCAGATTCCCACTTGACTCACAGGAGACAGGTTGCAGAAATCTGACCCAGGCCTTAATAAACTCTTATCACAACTTTGAACCATAGCAGGGTTACTATAAAATCTGGGATCATATTTTTCTAGGGGAACTTTCAACTAATTATTTGAATGCTGTTTGGAAGAAATGTCCAGTTTTTGAACAGCCTACCAAATAAACCCAAATGGTTCAATTGGCATTCAACACTTTGCATTAAACGGCTAAATAATTTCCTTTTAAAATGAAACACTTTAATGAGCCACAGAAAGGAATCAAACGCACTTAACATCCAAAAGAAGATAGTCTTTAGTTAATGAGGTAAATCCAAATGGCACAGTGTGATAAAATATGAGTTATCTGGCAAAAAGGCTTGTTCCTATAAAACACAAAGTAATGCGAACTAGGGAGGAACATTAATAAAATAGCAGTACAAGTTTCCAATTAATCAGATGTCCCTTGACTTTGAGGAATTGGGAGGATGATCAGCATTTGTGAGGAAGGAATGCCAACAGGAATTTATAAACAGCTCAATCTCTTAGTCTCTGAGGAAGCAGTGTTTTCTGGGATAAGCATGTTTGATGGGCTTTGTATGAGCAGTTTATTATGAAGTCTAAAAAGATTACTTTGCAAGCCTCCAAGATTGAGATGTTTTTGTATTTCTTCCCCAAAGAATGGTACTGTGGGATAAAAGATAAGGAAAAATAAGACCCAAGTGTTACACACAAAAAAATCAATCCAAAAATATATAGGGACATGAGTGCCCCCAATTAGGATGTGTATGAGGGGTTGTATTAGAAATAGAATTGAGTTATCATTTGAGCTAAGAGGTTGCAAACAGTTGGACATGACTGGAGAGACTAACATGCTATGGGGTTGTATTAGAAATAGAATTGTGTTATCATTTGAACTAATGATGGTTCAAATCTAAACAGATTTGTTCTATATATTTGGGGGGATGGGTCTTGCTTTTCTATAAAACTATATTTACAGGACAATTAGTCAACAACTATTTATTAAGTCCTGTGGGTATATGTATCTTTTCTCCATCCTGTACGTGTTATACTCTGATATATATCCATTGTCTGGCACACGGTAGGAATTCAATAATTATTCATTGAAACATATTTAAATAAATTAAAATATGAGTTTGTTCCTTGCCTTAAAAATTCAGAAATAATAAGGTCAAAATGCCAAAAAAATTAAACAAGCCAGGCTAACTTTAGTCACTGCAATTATTGTGTAGGTGCTTGGGAAAAATTGTGCAGGCATTTGGCAAATGCATGGGATGGACAAACTGTGAAATGGACAGTTATTTCCAGCTGATCCTCTACTTGAAGAAGACAGGGTTTAAGGCAGGAACAGTGCAGGAGAGATCAAAAGCATGAGCAAAGGTGAAATGCTGCAGAAACTTGTGATGTATTTTGGGGAATACTGATGGGGGAGCCTGGTGGGCTGCCATCTATGGGGTCACACAGAGTCGGACATGACTGAAGCGACTTAGCAGCAGCAGAGTCCAATTTTGTTGAAGGATTGAATGCCATGGTGGAGAGAAGTTGGTATGGTGGGAAGAACAAGAACTTCTGAGTCACATAAAATCCCAGCCCTGCCATCAATTTGGTAAACAGCTTAAAGTTCATGATCACTCGTTCCCTCATCCTGAAAGAGAGATAGATGCTGATATTTCCCCTCCTTGGGTTTTTCTAAACAACTAATAATTGCCTGTATTCACTGAGGTCTTACTATGTGTTCAACATTGTTCTAAGCACAATAATTCTATTAGTATAAATACCTGTGTGAAGCAATTGGCGTTAATGACCTTATTCAGCCCTCACAAAAATCCTATGATGTAAGAGTCGTGAAGATAAAATGGAATCACATAATGCAGTGCTTGGCTTATAGTACATCCTCAAATAAATGTCTATATCACTTCTTTACCCATCCCATACTTTCTGTTTTAAGTAACTTGTGGGAATTAAGTCTGGAAAGGAACCTTGAGCTGAACTGCAGAGGGGCCTTACTATTAGCCCTTTATTCAGTCAACAACTTGTGGTCTTTGAAGATTTTGGAGCTGGGAAGTGACATGTTTATAGCTGTGATTTCCCTTTACAAACAATCCAGTCCTGTGGGTTGGAATTTTTTCTCACTGCTTCATCAGCTTTCTCAGAGATTAAATTTTCTTTTCTTTTTTTTTAAAGAGAGATTAAATTTTCAATGCAAGTTGCAAACTTACCAAACATTCTTCTTTCTAAAGAAATGAAATATCCCTCAATGACTAGAGGGTCTCAGTAACATTTTTGAGACCCCCTCTTTAAGTTGTCTAGTCTCTTTATTCACAGTGATACAGACAGCTGAGCCAAAAGTATTATTCCTGACTGTTGTTCATTATTTTACCCTGAGAAGTATTAGGACACCCTTCACTATCAGCTGTACACCTCAATCAGCTGCACAATTTTACTTTTTCCCCCTCCTGACTATCAAATATCAACTTAAAACCCTTTCAACAGAGTTGAAAGAGGTTACCAATTTTTATAGAAGTTACCAATTAGCACTTATTTTTTTTATTGCTAGATGAATTTGAGGCTTCTTTACCAAACAGAGACCACCAGATGGACATTTCAAAATATGTCTCACATGTCTCTTCCCAGTCTCTTTTCTTTCAGCCTATTATCATTGCTATATGTAAAAACCACTGAATAAAATTTATAACAATAAAGCAAAATAAATACCATCATCTCAGGCTAAACCTCTAAGGTAGATTCAAGGCTAGAATACTCACAGACTCTAGAACTTTTTTTTAAAGTATACTCTAAAAGAATTTGCTTATTTTAATGATTAATTATAGTATTTAATTCAAAGATTATAAACTCAAGATTAAAATTTTAAAATATATTTAAAGGTATAGTAAGTCACAAGGCTGTTGAAAATTTGCGAATAAATTGTTTTGGCAGTCTAAAGTGAAAGGATAGGAATCATGGTTTGGGGACTGCAGATAGAATATCCCTTTTACTATAGTGTGGAATACACCCAACATAATAAGATCATTTGGAGGCAATTTCTTATTTCCCAAGATCCCTTGCTTTGACAGACGGATTCAGGTCCCTACTCAAAAGAAACACATAGTCACCATGGGTAACACATGTGTTTCCAGATGCTGTGAATCTAAAACTGGTGGCATGAATGGAATGAATGACCACATAATCTAAGATTTTGTTTCAGTCCATACAAACTGGAGACAATGAGATTTAATGGAAAACATTGAAATCCTGCCCAGAGAATGTTTGCTTGTTTATTGTTTAACTGTACTGTAAGCTCCAGGAAAGCATAGACTGCTTCTAAATCTATGGCCCTTAACACGGTGCCTGGTGCACACACACACACACACACACAAAATAATGAAAATAAAAATCACAGAGGGAACTATTTACTTGAGAATCATTTAATTTCATATTGATGTTCCTTTCCTGTATTGAATTAAAATAAAGGTAAACTTGTTACAGAATAAGCCCTCTTATCAAATGCAACTATTTTTAGGTTAAAAAATATCTGTTGAAACACAGAATCTGAAAAAATAAACATATCTACTTTTCATATTAAAAAAAAGGCACTCATCCTAATATGCGGTTGTCTTTGGAATGAATTTGAGTCGGATCAGTATTTTAGTTCAACGCCTCTCAAACTAACTATGAAGAAGAACTAGTTTGCTTTTTGACTTTCCAATCTGTCTCATATTGAGTCTTCTATAAAATACAAAAAGTGGATTACTGGAAAATAAAATGTAAAGACAAGAGAAACAAGCTCCAACTTTTTGTATTAGATGAAATAGACATAAAACTTCTCAAAAGTTTTGTCTCAAAAGTTTCCAAATGCTTTTTCTTCAATTCTTCTCTTTTTTTTTTCCTTCCTGCAATCTTATTTTATTTTAAATTAATTATTTTAAAAAAATTTTGCTTTACAATACTGTATTGGTTTTGCCATACATTGACATAAATCCACTACGGATGTACATGAGATCCCAATCCTGAACCCCCCTCCCACCTCCTTCCCCACATCATCTCTCTGGATCTTCCCAGTGCACCAGCCCCAAGCATCCTGTATCCTGTATTGAGCCTAGACTAGCAATTCGTTTCTTACATGATAGTATACATGTTTCAATGCCATTCTCCCAAATCATCCCACCCTCTCCCTCTCCCACAGAGTCCAAAAGTCTGTTCTATACATCTGTGTCTCTTTTGCTGTCTCGCTTACAGGGTTATCATTGCCATCTTCCTAAATTCCATATATATGTGTTAGTATACTGTATTGGTGTTTTTCTTTCTGGCTTACTTTACTCTGTATAATTGGCTCCAGTTTCATCCACCTCATTAGAACTGATTCAAATGTATTCTTTATAATGGTTGAGTAATACTCCATTGTGTATATGTACCACAGCTTTCTTATCCATTCGTCTGCTGATGGACATCTAGGTAGCTTCCATGTCCTGGCTATTATAAACAGTGCTGCGATGAACATTGGGGTACACGTGTCTCTTTTAATTCTGGTTTCTGCGGTGTGTATGCCCAGCAGTCATCAGTTCTTCTCTTATTAAGAATGAGTAAACTAGTTTATGAACTAGCTGCTGTTAGAGAACCACACTTTAAACAGCACTTTTTAGTATGTGCTTAGTCTGCCAGTAACTAAACTTGGTGTATCTGCTTTAAACTCCTTGGGTTTCACTTGGTCACGTGTAAATGGAGAACAGAGCCGATTCCTTAGAGGGTGGAACACAGAGGTATCCACTTTGTTCTTACATCGCTGGTAAGTCTAATCAGTGGTTCTTCTAAGGAAGGGGACCCGACAGGTGGGGACTAATGTGAGGCTCAGGGATCCCTTTCACCATCTCCTAATCTGAGATAGAACATGATCTTTGAAAACTGATGAATGTTTTGAGTGTAGTAGTCATCTCCCCACCCCCTGAGATATTTCACATTCTCTTTCCTGCCTTTTATTTTCTTTGTGCGTGCATGTGTGCTAAGTTGCTACAGTCATGTCCGGTTCATTGCGATCTATGGACTGTAGCCTGCCAGGCTCCTCTGTTCATGGGATTCTCCATGCAAGAACACTGAGTGCGTTGGCATTTCCTTCTCCGGGGATCTTCCTGACACAGGGATCAAAACCACGTCTCTTACATCTCCTGCTTTGGTAGACAAGTTCTTTACCACTGGCACCACCTGAGAAACCCCGTTTTCTTTGTAGCATTTGAAAATAATAAACTATGCATTTTGCTTATTCATAATCTGTCTCCTTTCCCTTAAATGTAAACACAGTCAGAGCTGAAATTTTTATCACTTTTTGCTTGTTAATGTGGGAAAAAAAAACCCTAAAATTGTTCTTTACACATGATAGACAGCAAGTAAATATTTTTTGAATAATGAATAAGTGACTCTCAATTCCTTTATATTGCTTGTTAGTGATTTAATGTGATGATTTTGCATATTCACTACTTTAGAATTTGGAATGGTTAATTTTCCTTGAGTCTTACCATGGTTTTTGTGGAAAATCCAATATTTGAGGTAATTTAAGCACAATTCTGAAGCTTTTTCAACTTGGCTATTTATAACTCCAGCTGTATTTTCCCCCTAATATATCAAAAAAGGCTTTTAATGTACATCAAATTCAAAGTTCTCTTTCAAAAGCATAGTTTGGACTCATCCAAATATAACAAAACACAAATCCATTTTTGATGTAAAAGGCATGATTTAATAATAATCATATAAATAAAACATGATTAAGTGGAATCACTCAATATTTTCTGAAAAAATGAGCATGAAAATTTTAGGCTAAGGAGACATGTATATGTATATGTATATGTATGCATATATATAGTAATAGTGTTAGTTGCTATGTTGTGTCTGAATCTTTGCGACCCCATGGACTCACCAGGCTCCTCCGGCCATGAAATTCTCCAGACAAGAATATTGGAGTGGGCAGCCACTCCCTTCTCCAGGGGATCTTCCTGACCCAGGAATTGAACCTGGGTCTCCTGCATTGCAGACAGATTCTTTGCTGTATGAACCACTAGGGAAGCCCGTGTGTGTGTGTGTGTGTGTGTGTGTGTAAAATAAAAATTATATATATATATATTCATATAATAAATTTGTGTTAATGAGAAGGACTCAAGTACCTGTTTTCATTTGCTTATTCAAGTTATTTTTCAATCATACCATGACACTGTGGTACTATCAGCAATAAAACCAAACTGAACTTTCTAATCCCACATTTATAGTATGTTGGGAAAAGGCACCAAAATCTCTTTATTTGTATTAAATAGTCTTTACTTTTCCTTTCAGGAAATTCAAACAAAGCAACTAAATAAAACACAAATCTGCCTTATGGTGTTACCCACTACAGAGAAAAAGGAATTCAAATGTATTTAAACATGCATAAACTTTCATGTTTATTTATTTATTTTTTTGGCCATATGTGCCTTAATAATTAATTTTGAAAAAAGTTTCCATCTGTTTTTTGCTCTTTCTTGTTTCCATACTGGCCGGTCAACTTTTTCATTTCTTTTTCCTTCTATTACCTGATTGTTTCATTTCACTATTCATGTTTTTAATGCAGTTTATATGTTTAGCTATAACTTCAACTTTCCCACAAAAGGACAATTTACTTTTTATGCATATTTTAGGGTCTTAAGTTGAACACTGAAAGGCAGGGCATAGATGGGACCACATTTTCCCTCATCCAGTGTTCCTGCCCGTACACACACGAGGTAGAAACTTTGATCCTTCTGTAACTAATGAAAAGTGAAGCTTGACCTTTTCTCTCATTTGCATTTCTTCCTCTCCTTCCCCCAAGAAGACTGACTTAACCGATATGAGAAATTGAAAAGATAGTCATTGCACTTGCTTGCCTTCAGAGTATCTCCCCCCTCCTCTTTGAGATCTATCTGCTTTGAGGAAGTGTGCTTTTCTTTTTCTTTTTTTCTTTTCTTTCTTTCTTTTTTCTAGGCTTCTCCATTGATTAAGTGCCCCCAGTTCAGGGTCTAAGGGCCTGAAGACTCACATCTATGGTGTCCCAGAGCCTAATGAGAGGGTTCTGGATAAGTGTTTCTGATTTGAAGATCTTAACTCTTCTTTGGAGGAACAGTCTTGATCAGTAGGTTTGGGGAAAGACAGTAAAACAAAACAGATTCTTGTCATAGATCAAGCTGTGTTTGTCAATCTGATATTGCTAATAGTAAAACCAATATTTTGACAATGACTTAATGTCTATTTGACTAAGCATTCATCTGATCGCTGTACCTATTCTCAGTCAACTCAGCTCTTGGGGAGGAACACAGCGTTGATATGAATAATTATTCTCACATGAGAAAATTGGGTAGAATTTTGGTTGGTGAATATGAGGAAGGAGATTCACAGGGTGATGTGAATAAAAGTGAGCAGAGTGGTTGCCCACTTCTGCATTTGGGTTTATGAGTGATACATCTTTTATGACTGGCGCATGAGATGCTTTTGAGAACTTTCATGGAAAAAATCTTGGATAAAATAGAATGGAGATAAATGTTGGTTGTTGATATTCTATGGAATGAAGAATCATGGAAAGATTTTAATTTATGTAGTCACATAAAGAAGATATGAGCAGTATGAAGGAAATTTAGGGATAGGAATTGAAATAATGGGAGAAGGGAGAAAAAACAAGTGAAAATTAGACTAGGTATCTTATCCAGCTGAGTAGCAATAAAAGTCAGAACCAAAGCAGTCAGCAGACAAAAGAGTATATGTATTAGGGACACAATTTAGAAGGAGATCAACAGATGTTAGCTGTTGACCAGATGTGAAAGATGTGGAAAAGAAAGAAGTGGAATTTGACAAAAATTTTCACAATATAAATTGGGAGAATGATATTTCATTAATCAAGTTAAAGAATATATATGTAAAATATTTCAACCTTCTTTCTTTCCTTTTTTTCTCCTTTTCCTTCTTTTCCCTCTCTTCCTTTTTTCCCATTTTCCTTCTTTCTTCCCTTCCTTCCTTTTCTTAGTTCTGTAGCACTTCAATCTATTGAGTAAATGCTAAGTACATCCTTTTTAATTTAAACTTCTTATTTAACCTTCATGCTGTTCCTACAAGGGAGTCAGATTTCAGTTAATTGGTTTCTTGATTAATTAGTTAACTCAAGGCTCAGAGAACTTGAGTTACTTGTCCAAGGTCACCAGTTTGTTTGCATAAACATTTCGATTGGAACCCAGGTCCGTTATATTATTTATCTTTAAAGGAAAACTGTTTTTTTTTTTTTTTTTTTTGTTTTTTACTAAGAACACATCTGACACAAAATGTATGAGTTTTCCACAAGAACTTTTCCAGTTCTCTGTGGATACCTCCTGGGTGTCTTACAGTATCATTCATTCTGTAATTAACTATGCAGAGTTAGCATAGACCCCACAGAACTTCCTTGGTGATTCAGACAGTAAAAAATCTGCCTGCAATGCAGTAGACCCAGGTTCAATCCCTGGCTTGGGAAGATCCCCTGGAGAAGGGGAAGGCTACCCACTCCAGTATTCTTGCCTGGAGAATTCCATGGACAGAGGAGCGTGGTGAGTCCATGGGGTCACAAAAAGCTGGACACAACTGAGAGATGAACACTTCCACTTTCTTTCCATAGATTACGAGCTCAGTCCCACAAGATTGTCTCCCTCACATCTGATGCCAGTTACAAGTAGTGGGTCTTCAGATTACTCATACTTCTGTCTGACTTGGCTACGAATTTGGGGTTTCCATGACTTTCCCCCACCCACCTTAGTTTCTACAATTTGCTATAATGGCTCACAGAACTTAGGGAAATATTTTACTCTCCATTACTGGTTTATTATAAAGTATAAGGCAGAACAATCAGTTAAAAAGGTACACAAGGCAAGTTCTGGAAGGGTCCTGAATGTAAGAACTTCAGTCTCTATGGAGTTTGGGGTATACCAGTCTCCTGGCACATGGATGCATTCATCAACCTGGAAGCTCTTAAAGAGTTTTTCATGGACATTCCATTACTTAGGCATGATTCTTTAAATCATCAACTATTGGTGATTTGACTTAATCCCTAGCCTCATTCTCCTCTCTAGAAGTTCAGGGTGGGCCTGAATGTAAGTTCCAATCCTCCAATCATGTGGCTGGCTCCTTTGGCAACCAACCCCTACCCTGACCTCAAGAGTCACTAGTCAGCATAAACTCAGGTTGTTGTTGCTCAGTCACTCAGTCATGTCTGACTCTTTGTGACCCCATGGACTGCAGCACACCAGACTTCCCTGTCCATCACCATCTCCCAGAGTTTGCTCAAATTCATGTCCATTGAGTCAGTGATGCCATCCAACCATTTTGTCTTCTGTCGTCCCCTTCTCCTCCTGCCTTCAATCTTTCCCAGCATCAGAGTCTTTTCTAATGAGTCAGCTCTTCGCATCCAGTGGCCAAAATATTGGACTTTCAGCTTCAGCATCAGTCCTTCTAATGAATATTCAGGATTGATTTCCTTTAGGATTGACTGGTTGGATCTCCTTGCAGTCCAAAGGGACACTCAAGAGTCTTCTCTAATACCCTTCAAAAGCATCAATTCTTCTGCACTCAGCCTTCTTTATGGTCCAGCTCTCACACCCATTCATTATTACTGGAAAAACCATAGCTTTGACTAGATGGACCTAGGTCAGCAAAGTAATGATGCTGCTTTTTAATATACTCTCTAGGTTTGTCATAGCTTTTCTTCCAAGGAGTAAGCGTTTTTATAATTTCATGGCTGCAATCACCATCTGCAGTGATTTTGGAGCCCAAGAAAATAAAGTCTCTCACTGTTTCCATTGTTTCCCCATCTATTTGCCATGAAGTGATGGGACCAGATGCCATGATCTTCGTTTTCTGAATGTTGAGTTTTAAGCCAACTTTTTCACTCTCCTCTTTCACCTTCATCAAGAGGCTCTTTATTTCCTCTTCACTTTCTGCCATAAGGGTGGTATCATCTGCATATCTGAGATTATTAATATTTCTGCTAGTAATCTTGATTCCAGCTTGTGCTTCATCCAGCCCAGCATTTTGCATGATGTACTCTGTGTATAAGTTAACTAATCAGGGTGAAAATATACAGCCATGATGGACTCCTTTCCCAATTTGGAACCAGTCTGTTGTTCCATGTCTGGTTCTAACTGTTGCTTCTTGACTTGCATACAGGTTTCTCAGGAGGCAGGTCAGGTGGTCTAGTATTCACATCTCTTTCAGAACTTTCCACAGTTTTTTGTTATCCACACAGTCAAAGGCTCTATTATAGCCAATGAAGCAGAAGTAGATATGTTTCTGGAACTCTCTTGCTTTTTCTATGATCCAACGGATGTTGGCATTTTGATCTCTGGTTCTTCTGCCTTTTCTAAATCCAGCTTGAACATCTGGGAAGTTCACGGTTCATCTACTATTGAAGCCTGGCTTGGAGAATTTTGAGCATTACTTTGCTAGCGTATGAGATGAGTGCAATTGTGTGGTAGTTTGAACATTCTTTGGCATTGCCTTTCTTTAGGATTGGAATGAAAAGTGACCTTTTCCAGTCCCGTGGTCACTGTTGAGTTTTCCATATTGAGTTGGAAATATTGCTGGCATATTGAGTTCAACACTTCAACAGCATCATCTTTTAGGATTTGAAATAGCTCAGCTGAAATTCATCAACTCCACTAGCCTTGTCTGTATTCTTATGAATAATAAAGGATGCTCCTTTCATTTTTACCACCCAGGAAATTCCAAGGGTTTTAGAAGTTCTGTGACAAGAACCAGTGTTGAAGACCAAATATATATAAATATATATATTTCTAATTATGTCATGGTATCACAACCTTTGTATGGTAATCATGTTTTTAGAGAAGAATGTTTTCCTGTGAGGTGTCTGCAACACTGCAAAGAAATCCACTGGACAGTGGAAATGTAGGTTTGGGTCCTCAGGAAGATATAGATTTGGGAGCCAGCTGTGGGAAGGTCAGAATAAAACTATGGGAATAGACGAGGTCATCAAGGAATAAGTGCACAGTGAGCTGAGAGGACAGCTGATGAGAGGCCCTTGGGGAGTGTCTACATGGAAGGGCCAGGTGGAACACTCATAGTTCCTTGGGGGAATTTGTAGTGATTTAGTCTATAAAATCAGTTACATCTAATATTGTAGAGGATTTTTAAAAAATTAAGTTATTTTCTTTTTGGCTGCACTGTATTTTCATTGCTGCCCAGATACTTTCTCCAGCTGTGGCAAGCAGGGGCTAACCTCTAGTTGTGGCATGCGGGCTTCTCATTGTGGTGGCTCCTCTTGCTGGGCAGCCCAGGCACTAGGGCGCACAAGCTTCAGTACTTGCAGCTCCCGGACTCTAGAGCACGGCCTCAGTAGTTCTGGCACACGGGCTTTCTTTAGCTGATCCGTAACATGTGGGATCTTCCCAAACCAGGGATCGAGCCCAATTGTGTCCTGCATTCTTAACCACTGGGCCACCAGGGAAGTCTTGTAAAGGAGTTTAAAAAAGGTCTTCATCCCAGTAAAAGAAATTACTTGGGATTAAAAAATTATTAGGGGTGTACTTAGAAGCACATTTATTTATAAAATCACATCATGACCACTGGCATGGCGGGGTGATGCAATCTGAAAGTTGCTATGCCAGTGACAAACTTATTTACTCAATCTAACATGTCATTGGTTAGTTGATATCTTTTTAACTTATCAGTTATTGACTGATTTCATACCTTGCTCAATACAAGAAATGTAGCAACTGAATAACAAAATATTCCAAAACTGCTATTAACAAAAACTGTCACATATTTTTAAGATGTAATATTATTCCTCAAGATATACCTAACCAAATGTTTGCCTGGCCACAATTCCTACAATGGAGTGTGGGTGACTGTAATATAAAAAAAGAAGTTAAATTATGAGCTGAACTGTGCTCCCCATTCATATATTAAAAGCCCTAAACTCCAGTACCTCAGAATCTAACTGTATTCGGAGATAAAGTCTTTAAAGAAGTGATTAAGTTACAATGAGGCCCTAAGGTTGAGACCCAAAGTCAGATATGTCTAGTGTTCTTATAAATGAAAAAGAGAAACCAGGGACTCATGCGCAGAGGGACAACAACATGATGAGTACAAGTTAAGAAGGCCTCAGGAGAAATCAACGTTGCTGACATCTTGATCTTGGACTTCCAGCCTTCAGAACTGTGAAAAAACTTATTCTGTTGTTTAAGCCACCCAAGCTGTAGTATTTTGTTATGGCATCCCTAGCAGTCTAATATACTGCGAAACTAGGAGCTTACCTTCAAAGAGGGTAAAACTACTGCTGATATTAGGAAGGAGGATTTCTAGACTATGCACTCCCAATGCAGGGGGTCTGGGTTCGATCCTTGGCCAGGGAACTAGATCCCACATGCTACAACTAAGAGTTCGCATCCGCAGCTTAAAATGCTGCATGCCACAACTAAAAGACCCTGCATGCAACGACTAAATATCCTGCATATCGCAACTAAGACCCAGCACAGCCAAATAAACAAATAAAAAAAATTTTAAGTGTTGAGTCTTATATAGTTTCTGACAAAAATAGATTAGCCTCTTGAAAAAGTTGAACTGAAGCTTAACGAGATTTACTGGGTTTTCGAGATGCAGTGCACCAAGTCTCTGAACAATTACATGTTTCGATTATTGAAGCAGTGGTCAAAGACCATATTAATATTTAATTATAAAATAGTTTGCCTTTGGTGCATAGAGGGGCAAAGGGCCATTTAGAAAGACTTTAGCTTTTCTCTTCTGATTTTATAACCATATCTCTGGTGATAGGCAGGGCTATTCTGAAAAATAACGAACATATAAAAATGCAAACCAGCAACATTTATCCTTTCACAAGAACTTATAAAGATGCCTGAAGAACACACAAGAATGCTCCTTTTAATGTTTTTAGGAGAATAGCTTAAGGTTGTTTTCAAAGTTTCAAGATCCAAAAGCAAAAGACTCCACTTCTTTACAAGTGGTTTAATCCCATGGGTAGTGCGGTTATAATCCAGATGACTCTCTTGAGGGGCAGGAAGAAGCAACGCCAATATTTTTTTTTGTGCTGAAAGGACCATAAAGGAGAAACAGATCATACTTTGTGGGTTGATAAATAGCTCAACACACACAGCCAGAAGAATGAACATTCTGCACATTGCACGGCTAGCTTTTTTTTTTTCTCTCCCCTCAAGGCAGAAATGGGGGAAAGGAGTTGTGGTTTTTGTTATTTCTCTGTGCTGATTCCTTGCTCGGTGACATGGCAGGGCTAAAAAGGATATGTCAGAATTTAAAATGTGACATTGAAAGAAGAAGTTTGGAATATGATAAAGATCTAGGTATGGAACTTTATTTATTTTCAATTTCTGGTTTAAAATGAAACATTGAAAGGGGCTTCAGAAATTATTAGAAGCAAACATTGGTGGTCCTGTTCAGATGACATGTGAAAGGAACACTGAAGTAGGAACAAAAGCTGAGAAGAAAGTCTGCTTTGTTTGGGCTGATTTTATACTTGATAGATGACTTGGGGAAGGATCGATTTGCGGAAGAGCTCACTCTAATAGTGAGCAGGGAGTGCAGGAGAGGGGGATTTGTAGATAATAAAAGTATACCAGATGCATGTGAAAGCTGCGGTAAGAACACTCTGGGGAGTTCAAGAGTATTCCCACACAGACCTTCCCCTCCCTTCTCCTCTCCTCTCTTTTTCTTTTGTTATGTGAGGCACTGTTAATAGTAAGGGAACATAAACTCACTTCTTATCATGGATATACATGATATTTATAATCCTGGGACAAGTTTGCTTGCTGGTATTTTCTTCCCTCTAATCCTCCAGAATTGTCTTTTCTAGACTGGGCTAAATGAAAATTTTCTTTTCTCATGTAAGTAAAAACGCCATTTTTTCAAACACGCCAAAGCCCATTTGAATTTGGATCACATAATAATTTATTTTATCAAACAGATTCTAATTTTTTCCAGATTTAAAAAATTTCCAGATTCTTCCAAATTTTGTATGCCAAATTCTTCCCTCAATTATACACATGCAGCTAATTGCATACACATAACTGAGGGCAGAGTTTGACTTTTGGAGCTGAAAAATCTCTGGAGCTCTGATCTTTTTGGCTCAGAAAAGCACCGACTTTAATCTATGAAACAAACAAACAAAAATAATGAATCTTAAAAATAATTTATATCACTTTCCCCAAGTTGCTTTTAGGCAGTTTGGTTAATCTACCACACCCTGGTGTAATTGTTCTATCTTTTTTGCAATGAGACAATGATCATGTAAGTGATCTTTTTATTTGTTTGAAGCCACCTAAGCAAGACAGTGTTAGAATTAAGGTTAAAGTTGAGCATTCTGCGTTCTGTGATGATAGCTGAAACTATTTTTTAGCATTACATAACGGTGTGCTGAATCTGTTATTTTCTTGATCGTTGCCTCTTTTATTATTCAAAATAATCATGGCTGTTA
Organism: Ovis canadensis; assembly: GCF_042477335.2. NCBI lineage: Eukaryota > Metazoa > Chordata > Mammalia > Artiodactyla > Bovidae > Ovis > Ovis canadensis. The sequence continues at coordinate 34,777,146 of NC_091250.1, read as the reverse complement.
GTATACTTTTTTCCTAATTCTAAAGATAATAGAAATTATTTCAGCAATATAGAAAGTGTAGAGAATAATAAAATCACTTGAATTCTCACCGCTACAAGTCAGCCTTTTTTATTTTGTGGAATCTTCTTATTGGAATGTCATCTGACTTTTTCTCTAATTTTATATTAATAGAATATAGACATGTTGTTAGACATGATATAGAATATAGACATGATAGAATTAGGCATATTGTTGTAACCACGTTTTCCACCAGGGAAATACTAGAAATGTTTTCACCTCAGGTAATAAAGATATACCTGTTTTAAGGCCCACATACTATTCCACTGGACCAGCAAGTCCTTGACCAATCGGTTATTTTCACAAGAAAAAATGTGCTTCCTTGCTGTCTTTATGGACACATTTGCTTACTTTAATTAATAATTGGAATTCTATTCTCCTTTAGCTATGGCCAAAATCTCAGATTTCCATAAAATCTATTTGTTCTATTTTAAAACTATAGTTTTGAGATGCACATTGATAGAATTATATCAGACATGAAACCTGAAAATATCATGGCAATGGACAATGTGAATAAGTATGTGAAGTGCTCAGAAAATTCTTAAATGTATTTTACAAATAACCTTTTATCCTTACTCAACTTTAATCTGATGCTCTGCTAAAAATGTCCATAATTGATATGGATTTTGAGTTTTATCTCCACTTCTTTTCCTTACCAGTCCCTCAGAGATTAGGGTAAGCAATGGACTAGAAAGTCTTGGTTAATCTACTCTTTGGGCAGTCTGTTGCCAAAAACAAATTTGGAGGGAAGTGTTTGTATTTACATAGTGTTTGAAAAATTAAGAGAAACTCCTTATAGGTGCTGACATTACCATTTTAATTTTTGTTCCTCCCTTGATCCTTCTACACTGCTACCCTCATAAAAACTCAGATCCTTTATCAGCCTTGTATTCTTCACTGTCTAAACTTCTTTGTAGCCTACTCACGGACATTGTTCTTTCAATATTCCCTTCTACCCCTCAAATCATCAAATTTTCCCTCTTTACTGAATTATTCTCACAAATACATAAATATGAAATTTTCTCTTATCTTAAAAATATTTATTCTTACCTGTTTTCAACTCTACCTATCACAGCATTTCTTGGAGAGCAAAAGATTTATCTTGACTTCCTGATTTCAATTCTTCTTCTTTTTTACTTTAAAGCAATCTAATCAGGTTTTCTCCTCACAAGTCTTCTTGAGGTCACCAGTGACCTTCATGATCTTAAATATGATGGTCAATTCTCAGTCCTCACCTTACTTGATCTGTCAGTATCATTTGATACATTTGATCATTCCTCTTCCTTACCTGGTGGCTCAGGGGTAAAAGAATCCACCTCCAATGCAGGAGACACAGGAGACATGTGTTCGATCCCTGGGTCAGGAAGATCCCCTAGAGAAGAAGATGGCAACCCACTCCAGTACGCTTGCCTGGACAATCCCACAGACAAACGAACCTGGTGGGCTACAGTTCATGAGGTTGCAAAGAGTCAAACGCAACTGAGAGACTGAGCATACATTCACTTTCTTAATAAATGTTCTTCACTTAGTTTCCAGAATGTCATTTTCTCTTAGTTTCTTCCCATCCTTTCTGGTTATTCCTTCTCAGTTTCCTTGTCTGGATTCTCTTCTTCCTGATTTCTTAATTTGGAATATTAGAGTTTTTCTCTTTTTTTTCCTCCTCTTTGTCTACACATCTGTATGGTAATTACTGTCATATTCACACCTCTAGGAATTAACACCCCCAAAAGATGTCCTTTTCATTATAGGGGACTGGAATGCAGAAGTAGGAAGTCAAGAAACATCTGGAGTAACAGGCAAATTTGGCCTTGGAATGCAAAATGAAGCAGGGCAAAGGCTAATAGGGTTTTGCCAAGAGAATGCACTGGTCATAGCAAACACCCTCTTCCAACAACATGAGAGAAGACTCTACACAAGGACATCACCAGATGGTCAACACTGAAATCAGATTGATTATATTCTTTGCAGCCAAAGATGGAGAAGCTCTATACAGTCAACAAAAACAAGACAGGTAGCTGACTGTGGCTCAGATCATCAACTCCTTATTGCCAAATTCAGACTGAAATTGAAGAAAGTAAGGAAAACCACGAGACCATTCAGGTTTGACCTGAATCAAAACCCTTATGATTATACAGTGGAAGTGAGAAATAGATTTAAGGGACTAGATCTCATGGACAGAATGCCTGAGGAACGATGGATGGAGGTTCATGACACTGTACAGGAGACAGGGATCAAGAACATTTCCATGGAAAAAAAATGCAAAAAAGCAAAATAGCTGTCTGGGGAGGCCTTACAAATAGCTGTGAAAAGAAGAGAAGTGACAAGCAAAGGAGAAAAGGAAAGATATAAGCATATGAATGTAGAGTTCCAAAGAATAGCAAGAAGAGATAAGAAAGCCTTCTTCAGAGATCAATGCAAAGAAATAGAGAGAAACAACAGAATGGGAAAGACTGCTGCTGCTAAGTCGCTTCAGTCGTGTCTGACTCTGTGCGACCCCACAGACGGCAGCTCACCAGGCTCCCCCGTCCCTGGGATTCTCCAGGCAAGAACACTGGAGTGGGTTGCCATTCCCTTTCCTAATGCATGAAAGTGAAAAGTGAAAGTTAAATTGCTCAGTCATCTCAGACTCCTAGCAACCCCACAGACTGCAGCCTACCAGGCCCCTTCATCCATTCGATTTTCCAGGCAAGAGTATTGGAGTGGGGTGCCATCGCCTTCTCTGATGGGAAAGACTAGAGATCTCTTCAAGAAAATTAGAGATACCAACGGAACATTTCATGCAAAGATGGGCTCGATAAAGGACAGAAATGGTATGGACCTAACAGAAGCAGAAGATATTAAGAAGAGGTGGCAAGGATACACAGAAGAACTGTACAAGAAAGATCTTCATGATCCAGATAATCATGATGGTGTGATCACTCACCTAGAGCCAGACATCCTGGAATATAAAGTCAAGTAGGCCTTAGAAAGCATCACTACGAACAAAGCTAGTGGAGGAGATGGAATTCCAGTTGAGCTATTTCAAATCATGAAAGATGATGCTGTGAAAGCGCTGCACTCAATATGCCAGCAAATTTGGAAAACTCAGCAGTGGCCACAGGACTGGAAAAGGTCAGTTTTCATTCCAATCCCACAGAAAGGCAATGCCAAAGAATGCTGAAACTACTGCACAACTGCACTCATCTCACACACTAGTAAAGTAATGTTCAAAATTCTCCAAGCCACACTTCAGCAATACGTGAACTGTGAACTTGCAGATGTTTCAGCTGGTTTCAGAAAAGGCAGAGGAATCAGAGATCAAATTACCAACATCCACTGGATCATGGAAAAAGCAAGAGAGTTCCAGAAAAACATCTATTTCTGCTTTATTGACTATGCCAAAGCCTTTGACTGTGTGGATCACAATAAACTATGGAAAATTCTGAAAGAGATGGGAATACCAGACCACCTGACCTGCCTCTTGAGAAACCTATATGCAGGTCAGGAAGCAACAGTTAGAACTGGACATGGAACAACAGACTGGTTCCAAATAGGAAAAGGAGTACACCAAGGCTGTATATTGTCACCCTGCTTATTTAACTTCTATGCAGAGTACATCATGAGAAACGCTAGGTTGGAAGAAACGCAAGCTGGAATCAAGATTGCGGGGAGAAATATCAATAACCTCAGATATGCAGATGACACCACCCTTATGGCAGAAAGTGAAGAGGAACTAGAGACCCTGTTGATGAAAGTGAAAGAGGAGTGTGAAAAAGTTGGCTTAAAACTCAACATTCAGTAAACAAAGATCATGGCATCTGGTCCCATCACTTCATGGGAAATAGATGGAGAAACAGTGCAAACAGTGTCAGATTTTACTTTTTTGGGCTCCAAAATCACTGCAGATGGTGACTGCAGCCATGAAATTAAAAGACGCTTACTGCTTGGAAGGAAAGTTATGACCAACCTAGACTGCATATTGAAAAGCAGAGATATTACTTTGCCAACAAAGGTCTATCTAGTCAAGGCTATGGTTTTTCCTGTGGTCGTGTATGGATGTGAGAGTTGGACTGTGAAGAAAGCTGAGCACTGAAGAATTGATGCTTTTGAACTGTGGTGTTAGAGAAGACTCTTCAGAGTCCCTTGGACTGCAAGGAGATTCAGCCAGTCCATTCTAAAGGCGATTGGTCCTGGTGTTCTTTGGAAGGAATGATGCTAAAGTTGAAACTTCAGTACTTTGGCCACCTCATGTGAAGAATTGACTCATTGGAAAAGACCCTGATGCTGGGAGGGATTGGGAGCAGGAGGAGAAGGGGACGACAGAGGATGAGATGGCTGAATGGCATCACCGACTCAATGGAACGTGAGTTTGAGTGAATTCCAGGTGTTGGTGATGGACAGGGAGGCCTCAGTTCAGTTCAGTTCAGTTGCTCAGTCATGTCTGACCCTTGCAACCCCATGAATCCAGCACTCCAGGCCTCCCTGTCCATCACCAACTCCCAGAGTTCACTCAGACTCATGTCCGTTGAGTCCGTGATGCCATCCAGCCATCTCATCCTCGGTCGTCCCCTTCTCCTCCTGCCCCCAATCCCTCCCAGCATCAGAGTCTTTTCCAGTGAGTCAACTCTTTGCATGAGGTGGCCAAAGTACTGGAACTTCAGCTTTAGCATCATTCCTTCCAAAGAAATCCCGGGGCTGATCTCCTTCAGAATGGACTGGTTGGATCTCCTTGCAGTCCAAGGGACTCTCAAGAGTCTTTTCCAACACCACAATTCAAAAGCATCAATTCTTCGGTGCTCAGCCTTCTTCACAGTCCAACTCTCACATCCATACATGACCACAGGAAAAACCATAGCCTTGACTAGACAGACCTTAGTCGGCAAAGATTTCTCCCAGCAATATTGATTCCAGCTTGTGTTTCTTCCAGTCCAGTATTTCTCATGATGTACTCTGCATAGAAGTTAAATAAGCAGGGTGACAATATACAGCCTTGCCGTACTCCTTTTCTATTTGGAACCAGAACTGCAAAAAAGAAATGCAAAAAAAGCAAAATGGCTTTCTCGGGAGGTCTTACAAATAGCTGTGAAAAGAAGAGAGGTGAAAAGCAAAGGAGAAAAGGAAAGATATAAGCATCTGAATGCAGAGTTCCAAAGAATAGCAAGAAGAGATAAGAAAGCCTTCTTTAGCGATCAATGCAAAGAAATAGAGGAAAACAACAGAATGGGAAAGACTAGAGATCTCTTTAAGAAAATTAGAGATACCAAGGGAAAATTTCATGCAAAGATGGGCTCGATAAGGGACAGAAGTGGTCTGGACCTTACAGAAGCAGAAGATATTAAGAAGAGGTGGCAAGAATACACGGAAGAACTGTACATAAAGATCTTCATAACCCAGATAATCATGATGATGTGATCACTAATCTAGAGCCAGACATCTTGGAATGTGAAGTCAAGTGGGCCTTAGAAAGCATCACTGCGAACAAAGCTAGTAGAGGTGATGGAATTCCAGTAGAGTTATTTCAAATCCTGAAAGAGGATGCTGTGAAAGTGCTGCACTCAATATGCCAGCAAATTTGGAAAACTCAGCAGTGGCCACAGGACTGGAAAAGGTCAGTTTTCATTCCAATCCCACAGAAAGGCAATGCCAAAGAATGCTCAAACTACCGCACAATTGCCCTCATCTCACATGCTAGTAAAGCAATGCTCAAAATTCTGTAAGCCAGGCTTCAGCAATACGTGAACCGTGAACTCCCTGATGTTCAAGCTGGTTTTAGAAAAGGCAGAGGAACCAGAGATCCAATTGCCAACATCTGCTGGATCATGGAAAAAGCAAGAGAGTTCCAGAAAAACATCTGTTTCTGCTTTATTGACTATGCTAAAGCCTTTGACTGTGTGGATCACAATAAAATGTGGAAAATTCTGAAAGAGATGGGAATACCAGACCACCTAACCTGCCTCTTGAGAAATCTGTATGCAGGTCAGGAAGCAACAGTTAGAACTGGACATGGAACAACAGACTGGTTCCAAATAGGAAAAGGAGTACGTCAAGGCTGTAAATTGTCACCCTGGTTATTTAACTTATATGCAGGGAGGCCTGGCGTGCTGCAGTTCATGAGGTTACACACTGAGCGACTGAACTGAACTGAGGACCTTTTGTCTTCCAGACTTAACTTCCAGAATATTCCAGACTTAACATTCACATATCCATGGACACTTCCACTAAATATGAGTACCACTCAAACTCAACATGTCCAAAAATGAACTCCTGATCTTTCTTTCCCATCTACAATCCTGCTTCACTAATTTCAGTTCTGGCCACTCTACCCCTGCTTTTATTCATGACAAATAAAAAGCTGTCTTTGACTGCTTTTACTCATGACAAATAAAAAGCCGTCTTTGACTACTTTTATTCTTTCACACCCCACGTCTAATCTTTTAAGAAATCTTGTTGGCTCTAACTTCAAAATATACTCAGAATCTTCCCATTTCTCATCCCTTCCACTGAGTCACTAGAATCTCTAAATCAGTTTTTCTACTATCCTCATCTTCTCAGAGTCTATTGTCAACAAATAAAGCAGTGTGAGCTTCTTAAAACTTGGACCATACAGCGATAGGTGGTACTTGTCTCCTTTAAATCCTGACATAGCTTCCTTTTGTGCTCAGAGTAAAAACTGTAGCCCATACGATGGCTGCAAGGCTGAGACCCTCCGTCTCCTCTCTGGCTTCTCCTCCTTCCTTGTTCAGTCTCCTACAATCACAGCAGGTTCTTTGCTCTTCCTCACTTTTGCTAGGAACTCTCCTATTTTGAGATCTTTCATTTGGATATTCCTTTTACCTGGAATGTTCTTTCTCCAGATATCTGAATTGACAGCACTTTTGTCTCCTTTAAGTTTTGACTAAATTTCACCTTCTAAATGAAGCCTACCATGACCACCTTATATAGCATGTCTCCCATCTTTGGCATTTCCTATCTGCCTATCCTCCTCTGCTTTGTGTTGTGTGTGTGTGTGTTTCATAGTATTTATGTTTGAGTATATTTACTTAAAAATTAAATTTTTGTTTACTTTCTTTGCTCTCACTAGAATATAATCTTTGAGTATATCTTTAAGACAGGAATCTTTGTTGTGAGTGGTAGGATTATGGGTAGTTATCCTATTATTAAAATTACAAATACAATCATATCATGAATACCAATGATGAGAATATGACACAAACGGATAGATTTTGGTTAATCCCATTCTATGCATAAAAGATTCTCAAAATAGAAAAGAAGAACCAGGGTGAAAGGAAGACTACTGAGATAAGAGGACACAGTGTAAACTTGGCATTTCTACTGACAGTTCATAAAACTCCCTACTCTAAGAGTTTTTGAGAGAGGAGTGGTGAGGCTACAAATGTTGCTGTTTGAATCTTGACTTCAGATTGGTTAATGATTATGCTAATTTTAGGATAAAAAGGGAGCATTTTGGGCTTTGAAATAAACATGTATACATCATTAGCCCATCTCATTAGCACTTCTGAACTTTCCCTTCAGCTGTAGCTGATTAGCAACTCAAAACATCAAGGTTTATTTTGAGAATTTTGAAGACTACTCTAAGGCCTTGAAATAATTAGTTGCTCAAGTCCTCATTAAGAAATAGAGCATATACAAAGCTATAAGTCTTGGCTAGTCAAGAAAGCAAAATGCTTTTGAGCATTTTATTCAGTGAGGTAAATGAGCATGCTTTGTTCCAATTGGTTAACCAAATATTTAAAGTATGGCAGAAGGAATGAAAATTTGCCCAGCTGGAGGAGGGTAGAGGAGGATGATGAGATGTCAGGTCCACATAAAATTACTTTGTTGCAAAGACTAGTTGCTTATGTCCACTGATTTTGCTGCCAATTATTCATAGTAAAAAAAGAATAGTCTTTGAGGGCTTATTTAAAAAAATATTACTTAATTCCAGCATTTGATAAGGCAACTAATTATTGAAAGAAATCTTAAAGAACATTAATTTAAATGTTGGCTGTAAAATAAGAGAAATATTTAGGTATGGAAAAGTGAGGGTACATTTCTAATTTTGATTAAGCTTTAATAAGTAAAGCTGAGGTTTTGGGGGGCTCCAAATAAAATGCTTTTTCATACTGTTTATTGGGCTCTCAAGGCAAGAATGCTGAAGTGGTTTGCCATTCCCTTCTCCAGGAAAGTCTGGTGTGCTACAGTCCATGAAGTCACAAAGAGACACAAATGAGTGACTGAACAACAAAATAAGATACTCTTTTCTGCTTTATGAGGGTAGACTAATGTGTCAGATAGATGCAGATAACAAATGCCAGCTTTATTACTAATCAAAATTTGGTCTGAAGAAAGCACTTTGATTCGCAGCCACAATATCCTTTCTAAGGTGGATGCATGTTCAGTCACTCAATCATGTCTGAACCTTTGGCAACCCCATGGAGGTGGCATGCCAGGCTCCTCTGTCTATGAAATTTCCCAGGCAAGAATACTGGAATGGGTTGCCATTTCCTCCTCCAGGGGATCTTTAAGACCCAGGTGTCGAACCCAAGTCTCCTGTGTCTCCTTTGGCAGGCAGATTCTTTACCGCTGAGCCACCTGGGAGCCCCATCCTTCCTAACGCTGCCCCACTATTAGACACACTCATCTGGCATAAGCAATGCTTGATAACACAGACCTCCCTCATGGATCAGGATGCTTACCGCATGATGTGGAGCAGACAGGGAAGGCAGGGTCCTTGCATAAATAACTCCAGAAAGAGAGAAAACAAGGAAAAGCCTGAATAAACTTGCTCAGCGACTTCTCCCCCGCATCCACCAATTAGACCAATTAATTCTCCTCCCTTAAGGAGGGATAAGTCTGGGTGGAACGCAAGGCTAACTGGTTTCTGCAGTTATAGCTAAAGTCTCCCCAGCTGGAAACAAGAGGAATGGCGGACAGATCCGCCTGCTTCTCCAACACACTTAACTCGTCACATTTATGTGATCTATTATGTTAATAGCAATTATCCCATGTGTTTCAAGGTGTGTGTGTTAGTGGGAGGAGGGGGAATGGGGATTATTAAATTTCGAATTTTCCACCTCCATTTTTCAGGTAATTACACAGAGAGTTGCAAATCCGGGACTCATACATTGTTGTCGTGCACAGTGCTGTGAAATAACGTTCATGAGTGGATGGCTCAGCCATGGATGAAGGAGAAAGAAGAAAATGCAGCTGTGCTTTCATTAATGAGTGGAGGTCAGAACGTTTGGATCCCCACGGCCTCTGCTGGAGGCAGCATTGCTGCCATCTGCTGGACTGTGCGTAGGAGAGCCCCTACGCACATCAGATAGGAGTCAGTTCAAATTATGTCCCTCCCACATAGGAGGCATTATGCTAGGCGCCTGGTAGGGGCACCTAAAGATTACAGACGATTTCTCTGCCCCCAGGAAGCCGGGAATTTAACAGGGGAGAGAGACCTCATTCAGGAGGCTGTGATAGTCTGACTCTAATGGGAGAGCCATGAGATGGTATCACCAGGCAAGGATTTACGGAAGTGACTGGAGAGTATGTCAGAAGCAAAGGTAGGGGTTCAACAGGGAGAGATGGGGAAAAGGGAATTCCAAGTGGACGCTACTTCAAACAATTCTCCTGGCTCGTGAAGAGGCTCCTGAACGTTCCTCCTCTTTTTAGAAATAATCTTTTATTTCTCTGTTGTGATTGGCCTTTCCTTAGTTTATAATCGTTTCATCCATGGATCAGACTTTCACCAGCATAGACACTAACCGTGGAAGTTACGGGTATTGTATAACGAGCATGTTGTGTCCCTCCCTCACAATGCTCTGATTGGCTATCTCCTATGCTCTGCCCTGCAAAACATGAGGAGCCTTTATTTCAGGGAATGTCTTTGGTCTGTGGTTTACCATAGCATAAGTTTATGAGGTTGAGTTTTACAAATTCAATTTTAATCAGATATTAGTTTTGTCCTAAGAAAACTCTAAATACCACAAATAAAGCTTTCATCAGTTTAGAAACCATCTATAACTCATAAGTGTAATTAGGTTTAAATGATGCTGAGATTTCACACGATCCCTGCTCAACACTTGTGATTTTATATTCTATGCCTCTTGTGCCTGAATAGTGGTCCACTAGATATTTTCCTGTTATAAGCTGTGGTATGTTGAGGACCCAGCAAGTTAAAGAGTAATAACTTTTGATTTGGCAACAGCAGAATAAAGTGAAATCCTTGCCAGCGTTAAGTTTGACGCATGACTGATGATATTTTCAGGTCTCAGATACCAATGTGCAGTGGAGCTATTCTGCCTGAATTTTATTTGACTTTCCTGTGGTCATCAAAATGGGTGTCTTTCAATCTTTGTGTCAGTGGAGTTTGGCTTGTGTGGGACTTCAGAGATAAACCTGTCTAATACAACGAAGTTTGTGATTCCACTGGGCCCTGTCATAAAAATCAGTTTTGAAACCTGCCAAACTTAGTGAAATTGGCTGATTCTGGGGCTAGGGCTTACTGCATAGTTTTGGACAATGCCTGCACATATGTTTAAAATAACCTCTTGTTTCAAATACGCTTGTGTTTAAGACTCCTTCAGTAAAGGATTTGTAACAGTAAATAAATACAATGGAAAACAAGTTTAAACAAATGTTTTAAATTTACTTATCCATTTAGTGCTTGAAATACTCTATTTCTCTTCCAAAGCTCCATTTCCACCATCTCTTCTTTTTAAATCCAAATGTTCTTAACATTAATTTAGAAGATGTGCAAAGCAAGGCCAAGGAAAAGGAGTCAAAACTATAAAATCCAGTTAGAAAATGTAAGGAAATGAGCCAAATTAGAAGCAAAAAGCCAGTACCCAGGGCAATGTGGAAATATTGGACAAAGACACTGCTTTGGAGATGGAGCAGACTGAAAGTGATGACATCTTCTTGTTGAGCCACAAAGAGACACAATATTATCCTGGTCTTGGATAGCTTACAGTTTATTTGAAGAGATATGGCTTGTTCTGATGAAAATAAACAGTAACACAAAATAGCAGGTGCTGAGCCAGTGAGTAGGGTAGTAGCAGGTGTACATCAAGGGTGAATGTGGTGAGGAATGGGTTATGAGGAGGGTTTAGTGTAGGTCTCCCCTCTCTCAGTTGTTATTTTTCAGTTAGGAAGTATTATAAATGAGGGAAGTGTTTGCATGCATGCTCAATCGTGTCAGACTCTTCGTAACTCCATGGATTGTAGCCTGCCAGGCTCCTCTGTCCAGGGAATTTTCCAGGCATGCATGCTGGAGTGGGTTGCTATTTCCATTTCCAGGATATCTTCCCAAGCCAGGAATGGAACCCATGTCTTTTGCATCTCCTGCATTGACAGGTGAATTGCTTTCCACAGAGCCACCTGAAAAACCCCAAAGGTGAGAAATATATATAGTGTTTAAACAGAGCAGAAAATAATTATCTCACAATAACTATCATTTGTTAAATACTATGTGTCAGCTATTGTAGTCAGGTGCTTTATACACATTATTTCACTCAATCTTTGCAATTTTCTATGACTTAAATACTATTTTTCCCCAAAATTACAAATGGCAACTTCAGGTACCCAAAATCACATAACTTCTGCAGGACAGAACCCAGATTCAAAGCAAAACATGCCTGATTTCAAAGCCCTAACTTCATGACCCAGATAATCATGATGATGTGATCACTAATCAAGAGCCAGACATCTTGGGCCTTAGAAAGCATCACTACGAACAAAGCTAGTGGAGGTGATGGAATTCCAGTTGAGCTGTTTCAAATCCTGGAAGATGATGCTGTGAAAGTGCTGCACTCAATACGCCAGCAAGTTTGGAAAACCCAGCAGTGGCCACAGGACTGGAAAAGGTCAGTTTTCATTCCAATTCCAAAGAAAGGCAATGCCAAAGAATGCTCAAACTACCGCACAATTGCACTCCTCTCACATGCTAGTAAAGTAATGCTCAAAATTCTCCAAGAGAGACTTCAGTAATATGTTAACCGTGAACTTCCTGATGTTCAAGCTGGTTCTAGAAAAGGCAGAGGAACCAGAGATCAAATTGCCAACATCCGCTGGATCATGGAAAAAGCAAGAGAGTTCCAAAAAAACATCTATTTCTGCTTTATTGACTATGCCAAAGCCTTTGACTGTGCGGATCATAACAAACTCGAAAATTCTGAAAGAGATGGGAATACCAGACCACCTGACCTGCCTCTTGAGAAATCTGTATGCAGGCCAGGAAGCAACAGTTAGAACTGGACATGGAACAACAGACTGATTCCGAATAGGAAAAGGAGTACGTCAAGGCTGTATGTTGTCACCCTGCTTATTTAACTTCTATGCAGAGTACATCATGAGAAACGCTGGACTGGAAGAAACACAAGCTGGAATCAAGATTGCTGGGAGAAATATCAATAACCTCAGATATGCAGATGACACCACCCTTATGGCAGAAAGTGAAGAGGAGCTAAAAAGCCTCTTGATAAAAGTGAAAGACGACAGCGAAAAAGTTGGCTTAAAGCTCAACATTCAGAAAAGGAAGATCATGGCATCTGGTCCCATGACTTCATGGGAAATAGATGGGGAAACAATAGAAACAGTGTCAGACTTTATTTTTCTGGGCTCCAAAATCACTGCAGATGGTGACTGCAGCCATGAAATTAAGACATTTACTCCTTGGAAGAAAAGTTATGACCAACCTAGATAGTATATTCAAAAGCAGAGACATTACTTTGCCAACTAAAGTCCGTCTAGTCAAGGCTATGGTTTTTCCTGTGGTCATGTATGGATATGAGAGTTGGACTGTGAAGAGGGCTGAGCACTGAAGAATTGATGTGTTTGAACTGTGGAGTTGGAGAAGACTCTTGAGAGTACCTTGGACTGCAAGGAGATCCAACCAGTCCATTCTGAAGGAGATCAACCTTGGGATTTCTTTGGAAGGAATGATGCTAAAGCTGAAGCTCCAGTACTTTGGCCACCTCATGCAAAGAGTTGACTCATTGGAGAAGACTCTGATGCTGGGAGAGATTGGGGGCAGGAGGAGAAGGTGATGACCCAGGATGAGATGGCTGTATGGAATCACGGATTCAATGGACGTGAGTATGAGTGAACTCCGGGAGTTGGTGATGGACAGGGAGGCCTGGCGTGCTGTGATTCATGGGGTTGCAAAGAGTCAGACAAGACTGAGTGACTGAACTGAACTTTAAACCATGCTATTACTGTCAGTGTATAGCTAATGAACAATTATCTGCATGTTGTAATAAGTTGGTCAAGGTAATGATACAGAGAATTTCATTCCTATGATGAAACATGTTATTTTGGTTAGAAATTCCTGAGATGATAATTATAAAAACTATTTACCAAACATGGAAGAATGTTTTTCACATAATGTCAAATGTAAAAAAGAATAATAAACATATACATTGTGTTTACAATTATATCAAAACTCTGTATGCATATAGACAAAACCCTGATATAGAAGTTTAAAAGGAAAATAGTTTTCTTGGAATGAAAAGAGTCATAGTTAATTTTTTATTTAAAATTTTTTAGTGTTGAAATTTTGCCATTAAGATTTTTATAAATTAAGTTAGAACGATTAAAGCTATTAGACTAATTCAGTGAAGGAAATTTAAAGCTTGGTCCTGGAAACCAATCATTCTCAAATGAAAATTACAACTTGTTTTAAAATAGGAAATCACTTTGGGAGGTCAGGACATAATGGAAACTCTCAAGCAGATAAAGTTTAGTTTATGAGGGTGAATTTTCAATTGTTTTATTAGAAAATGTTTGTTTGTCCTCTTCAGAAATTTGCATTAAAGTGGCCATTTCAGAAGGCAAGAATGTTTATACAATACGGTCTCACCCTGTTCCCTCCCTCTTTTACATGTCTCCCTGTGTCCCACCCAACTCCATTTTGACAAATAAGCACCTTTCTTTCTTGCTGAGTTCTCCTCCACCACACCTCTTATCTAAAACTCTACTTGACTTCTAGGGCTCACAAAGGAACAAGAGCTTTCTCCAAAGGAAGTGGGAAATGGTGTGATTTTTCTCTTTTTTTAGGCCATAACAGTTTCTTGAGTATGAGAACTGCTTGATGATTCTACTTACTTGACAGAAATATAGTTCAAAGCTCTCAGTGAAGCTAGAATTTGAATCCATAGGTAGAAATACAATTTACTGTTTTGTTTTTCCGTAGGGATAGTGAAAAACTGTAAATCTTCTTATCCTCTTTCTTTAACCGACCCACCTAATTGAGTTGCTCTCTATTGTCTCTGCAAATATTCTGCCTTACGCCTACTCCACTGAGAAGGTCTGAGCACCAGGTACAGTCTCGCCTATCTCCCTCACTTCTTTCTCATTCGTCTACAGCCAAATCTGTACATGCAAATAGTACTGAGTGCTGGAACTGGGTGTTTTAATAGATATTATGCACACTGGTGAAATGTGTGCAAAAATGAAAGTTGTAGAAAACAGTTGAATAGTCTTTTGAGATGGAGAAGGCGATGGCACCCCACTCCAGTACTCTTGCCTGGAAAGTCCCATGGACAGAGGAGCCTGGTGGGCTGTAGTCCATGGGGTTGCTAAGAGTCGGACACAACTGAGCAACTTCCTTTCACTTTTCACTTTCATGCATTGGAGAAGGAAATGGCAACCCACTGCAGTGTTCTTGCCTGGAGAATCCCAGGGACGGGGGAGCCTGGTGGGCTGCCGTCTATGGGGTCACACAGAGTCGGACACGACTGAAGTGACTTAGCAGCAGCAGCAGCAGCGGTTTTTTGAGAAGCATAGGGGTAATGTAGCTAAAAGGAATGATAATGAATTACTTGTGGAAGAGAGAGGTTTCTAAACAAACTTTAAGAGATTATGTGCTTATATTGCATTGAAAGTTTAAGTTTTTGCTTCATTTTAAAGAAACTCAAACTGGAGATTTTAGAACAAGTGCAATAAAACTATTATTTGCCATACATTCAAATAATGGCTTAGACTCTACACAAAAACATTTGCTTATGAATGTAAACTTATGTTTTAAGTTAAAATAGAATCTTTAAGGTATGTAATTTTAATTATGATTCCCAGTGTAATTGACTTTTAAGAAAATTATTAACTAATTGCCAGTTTTGTGGATAAGGGATTGAGAGAGTTTTGGCTATATCAGTACCACCTTGTATTTCAGTTGTAAAGGCACAGCACATTCAGTGGCAAAATCAGAAGTAAAGAGTTTGCTATTTTGAAAGATCCCTAATAATTTCGAACTTCTTTGAGAGTTATATTCATTTACTTTTGCTTCTATTCCATTTTATGCTTAAAATACTAACTCTGTTTTATTCTTTTTTCATTAACTCAAACTGCTCTTCTCCTTCTCTGGTAGAGACTAGCTGTTGAACAAATACATATTCTCCCCATTCATCTTCAAACTGGCCCAGAGTTTTCAGAGGCACATACTGCCCTATAGTTAGAAGAAAGATCGTATTTCCCAACCGTTATTGCTGCTGGGTGTGACCAGGTATATTAGTTTTTATGGCTGTTGTAACAAATTGGCACAAATTTAGTAGCTGAGAATAACACAAATTTGTTACATCCTGGTTCTGCAGTTCAGAAGTCTGGGTTAGCTTGGTTTCTCTACTCCAGGTTTTACAATGCAAAACTTGAGGTGTCACAATGACTGTGTTCTCATTTGAAAGGCGCTGTGGAAGGATTCATATCCAGACTCAGGTTGTTGGCAGAATCTAATTCCTTGGTTTTGTAGGACCAGAACTCTGTTCCCTTGCCTGCCGTCAGCTTCAGGCTGCTCTTTGTACCTTGAGGCCTCTCACTGGTCATTGCGTCTGGGTCCCTACATCTCAGGGCCAATAGAGGTGTTGTGTTTAGAACCATGATGGGAATGTCTGATTTCCCCTTACACCCTGGCCTGCCTTTGCCTCCAGCTGGAGAAAGTGCTCCACTTTTTACCGGCTCATATGATTAAGTCGGCCCCACTTGAATAATCTCCCTATTTTAAGATCTGTATCCTTAATTACATAGGCAAAGCCCCAATTGCCATTTAATTTAACATAGTCACATATTGCAGAGAAGGCGATGGCACGTCACTCCACAAATTCATCAAAAGAACATTTGAACGCTGAGTAAATTCTACAAAGCAACTTCTGATGTCCTGGCAGAGGACATCAGGCATGCAGAAAAGCAGCCCATTGTCTTTGAAAGGAGGTAGGAAAAAATATAAAAGATAAAAAGAGAGACAAAAGAGGTAGGGATAGAGATCTGTCCTGGGAAGGGAGTGTTAAAAAAGAGAGAAGTTTCCAAACCCAGGAAACACTCTCACTGGTGAGTCTCCGGAGAGCCTTGGAACCTCAGAGGGCCACATAACTGGGAGGAGAAATAAATAAATAATTAAACCCCACAGATTACGTGCCCAATGGTAATTCCCAGCAGAGAAGCAGCGCAGACGACAGCATGTGCAACTTGCAAGCAGGGGCTGGGCAAGGAGGCAGGGTCTGCATTGCTTAGAGTAAGGACCAGGCCTGAATGCCCCAAGGGCAATCTGAGGGCACTAACTTGACATAGCAAACCAGACTGTGGGATAGCTATCCCGCGAAAAGCCCTAACCTAAGACACTGCCTTGAAGCTGAAGTTCAACAGTTCTAAAAAGACCTACAAGACCTTTTAGAACTAACACCCCAAAAAGATGTCCTTTTACTATAGGGGACTGGAATGCAGAAGTAGGAAGTCAAGAAACACCTGGAGTAACAGGCAAATTTGGCCTTAGAATGTGGAATGAAGCAGGGCAAAGACTAATAGAGTTTTGCCAAGAAAATGCACAGGTCATAGCAAACACCCTCTTCCAACAACACAAGAGAAGACTCTACACATGGACATCACCAGATGGTCAACACCGAAATCAGACTGATTATATTCTCTGCAGCCAAAGATGGAGAAGCTCTATACAGTCAACAAAAACAAGACCAGGAGCTGACTGTGGCTCAGATCATGAACTCCTTATTACCAAATTCAGACTTAAATTGAAGAAAACAGGGAAAACCGCTAGACCATTCAGGTATGACCTAAATCAAATCCCTTATGATTATACAGTGGAAGTGAGAAATAGATTTAAGGGCCTAGATCTGATAGATAGAGTGCCTGATGAACTATGGACTGAGGTTCATGACATTGTAGAGGAGACAGGGATCAAGTCCATCCCCATGGAAAAGAAATGCAAAAAAGCAAAATGGCTGTCTGGGGAGGCCTTACAAATAGCTGTGAAAAGAAGAGAAGCAAAAAGCCAAGGAGAAAAGGAAAGATATAAGCATCTGAATGCAGAGTTTCAAAGAATAGCAAGAAGAGATAAGAAAGACTTCTTCAGTGATCAATGCAAAGAAATAGAGGAAAACAACAGAATGGGAAAGACTAGAGATCTCTTCAAGAAAATTAGAGATATCAAGGGAACATTTCATGCAAAGATGCGCTCGATAAAGGACAGAAATGGTATGGACCTAACAGAAGCAGAAGATATTAAGAAGAGATGGAAAGAATACACAGAAGAACTGTACAAAAAGGATCTTCATGACCTGGATAATCACGATGGTGTGATCACTCATCTAGAGTCAGACATCCTGGAATGTGAAGTCAAGTGGGCCTTAGAAAGCATCACTATGAACAAAGCTAGTGGAGGTGATGTAATTCCAGTAGAGCTATTTCAAATCCTGAAAGAGGATGCTGTGAAAGTGCTGCACTCAATATGTCAGCAAATTTGGAAAGCTCAGCAGTGGCCACAGGACTGGAAAAGGTCAGTTTTCATTCCAATCCCACAGAAAGGCAACGCCAAAGAATGCTCAAACTGCTGCAAATTGCACTCATCTCACATGCTAGTAAAGTAATGCTCAAAATTCTCCAAGCCAGGCTTCAGCAATTCGTGAACCATGAACTTCCTGATGTTCAAGCTGGTTTTAGAAAAGGCAGAGGAACCAGAGATCAAATTGCCAACATCCGCTGGATCATGGAAAAAGCAAGAGAGTTCCAGAAAAACATCTATTTCTGCTTTATTGACTATGCCAAAGCCTTTGACTGTGTGGATCACAATAAAATGTGGAAAATTCTGAGAAAGATGGGAATACCAGACCACCTAACCTGCCTCTTGAGAAATCTGTATGCAGGCCAGGAAGCAACAGTTAGAACTGGACATGGAACAACAGACTGGTTTCAAATAGGAAAAGGAGTACATCAAGGCTGTATATTGTCACCCTGCTTATTTAACGTCTATGCAGAGTACATCATGAGAAATGCTGGACTGGAAGAAACACAAGCTGGAACCAAGATTGCCAGAAGAAATATCAATAACCTCAGATATGCAGATGACACCACCCTTATGGCAGAAAGTGAAGAGGAACTAGAGAGCCTCTTGATGAAAGTGAAAGAGGAGAGTGAAACAGTTGGCTTAAAGCTCAACATTAAGAAAATGAAGATCATGGCATCTGGTTCCATAACTTCATGGGAAATAGATGGGCAAACAGTGGAAACAGTGTCAGATTTTATTTTGGGGGGCTCCAAAATTACTGCAGATGGTGACTGGAGCCATGAAATTAAAAGACCCTTACTCCTTGGAAGAAAAGTTATGACCAACCTAGATAGCCTATTCAAAAACAGAGACATTACTTTGCCGACTAAGGTCTGGCTAGTCAAGGCTAATGTTTCTCCTGTGGTCATGTATGGACATGAGATTTGGACTGTGAAAAGGCTAAGTGCCAAAGAATTGATGCTTTTGAACTGTGGTGTTAGAGAAGACTCTTGAGGGTCCCTTGGACTGCAAGGAGATCCAACCAGTCCATTCTGAAGGAGATCAACCCTGGGATTTCTTTGGAAGGAATGATGCTAAAGCTGAAGCTCCAGTACTTTGGCCACCTCATGTGAAGAGTTGACTCATTGGAGAAGACTCTGATGCTGGGAGGGATTGGGGGCAGGAGGAGAAGGGGACGACCGAGGATGAGATGGCTGGATGGCATCACTGACTTGATGGGCGCGACTCTGAGTGAACTCCAGGAGTTGGTGATCGACAAGGAGGCCTGGCGTGCTGTGATTCATGGGGTCACAAAGAGTCGGACACGACTGAGCAACTGAACTGAACTGAAGACAATGCCAGGCTCGCTCACAGAACAAAGGACTGAGCAGAGCTAGTCAGCTGCGGACTGGCCAATCCTCTGCCAGAGACAGGCAGGTCGGGGCAGCCAGAGCCAGAAGGGGGCAATTGTGGCCTCAGAGAGGCATCATCAACCAAATTGCAAACAGGGTTCGTTGCTAACCAAGACTTCTTGGGATTCTGGATGGTTGACCTCCTCCGGGAGGGTCGCAGCCAGAGATCAGCTCCCCAGAAGAGACCCACAGCACACCTGAGAAGGTGAGCCAGTTTTACACCCAGAAAATTGAGCTGTAGGGATGGAGGAGGCGATAAGTTGCAGCAACTGCACTCACTAAGCACCTGGTCACCTGAGCTGCTTGGACTGGGAAGGGCACAAAACGCAGGCCCAACTGAGTCTGCACCTTTGTGGAGTACCCGAGTACTTGAACCTGAGCGGCTAAGACCTGGGAAGTGCATACCACCCAGGGCCAGCCTCAGACAGTTCCCGCCAGAGCAACCTAGAGCCTAAGCAGTGTAGATTGGGAAAGCACACACACCGTGAGCGGGGGCAAACCCAGTGTGGCGGAGACACTGCAAACACTCCCCACACACGCCAGTGTTATTTGTTTGCAGTGTTCCTCCCTCCCCACAGCACGGCTGAACCAGAGAGCCTAAAAGAGTGTCCACCACCGCCCCCTTGTGTCGGGGTGGAAATTAGACACTGACGAGACCAGCAAACAGAAGAAGCCAAACAAACAGAGGAAACCGCCCTCGAAGTGAAAGGTGCAATAGATTAAAACCCTATAGTTAGCACTGACTGCATAGGAGGGGCCTATAGATCTTGAGAAGTATAAGTCAGATCAAGGAACTATCTGAAAATGAACTGACCCTACACTGTCCACAACAACACCAGAGAAAGTCCTAGATATATTTTTACTATTATCATTCTTTAAAAAAAGGTTTTATTTTTAAGTCCTCTATTGCTCCTTTAATTTTCACTTTTATAACCATTACTTTGCAAAAAAAGATGCTATTTTTAAAGCCAACTTCATATATATATTATATTTTTTGTGACTTTTTTTTTTCCTTTAATATTGTATTTTTGAGAATCTAACCTCTACTCTAGATTTTTAATCTTTGCTTTTTGGTATTTGTTATCAATTTTGTACCTTTAAGAACCCAATCTTCAGTACCCATTTTTACTTGGGAGTGAGATTACTGGCTTGACTGCTTTCTCCCCCTTTGGACTCTCCTTTTTCTCCACCAGGTGGCCTCTATCTCCCCCTTCCCCCTTCTTTTCTCTACCCAACTCTGTGAATCTCTTTGCGTGTTCCAGGTTGTGGAGAGCACTTAGGGAACTGATTACTGGCTGGATCTGTCTCTCTCCTTTTGATTCTCCGTTTTATTCTCCTGGCCACATCTGTCTCCTTTCTCCCTCTTCTCTTCTCTGTATAACTCCATGAACATCTCTGAGTGGTCCAGACTTTGGAGAGCACATAAGGAACTGATTACTGGCTAGCTTGCTCTTTCCCCTTTTGATTTCCCCTCTTCTCCTCCTGGTCACTTCTATCTCCCTCCTCCCTCTTCTCTTCTCCATGTAACTCTGTGAACCTCTCTAGGTGTCCCTCAGTGTGGAGAAACTTCAGCTTTAACCTAGGTGTTTTATCATTGGTGCTGTATAGATGGAGAAGTCTTAAGGCTACTGTAAGAATAAGACTGAAAACCAGTGGCAGGAGGCTTAAGTCCAAATCTTGAGAACACCAGAGAACTCCTGACTCCAGGGAACATTAATCGATAGGAGCTCATCAAATGCCTCCGTACCTACACTGAAACCAGGCACCACCCAAGGGCCAACAAGTTCCAGAGCAAGATATACCACGCAAATTCTCCAGCAACCCAGAAACATAGCCCTGAGCTTCAATATACAGGCTGTTCAAAGTCACACCAAACCCATTATCATCTCATAACTCATTATTGGACACTTTATTGGACTCCAGAGAGAAGAAATCCAGCTCCATCCACTGGAACAACGACACAAGCTTCCCTAACCAGGAAACCTTGACAAGCCACCTGTCCAACCCCACCCACAACAAAGAAACTCCACAATAAAGAGGAACCACAAACTGCCAGAATACAGAAAGGCCACCCCAAACACAGCAATATAAACAAGATGAAGAGGCAGAGAAATATCCAGCAGGCAAAAGAACAGGATAAATGCCCACCAAACCATACAAAAGAGGAAGAGATAGGGAATCTACCTGATAAAGAATTCTGAATAATGATAGTGAAAATGATCCAAAATCTTGAAAATAAAAAGGAATTACAGATAAATAGCCTGGAGACAAGGTTTGAGAAGATGCAAGAAATGTTTAACAAGGACCTAGAAGAAATAAAAAAGTCAATATATAATGAGTAATGCAATAAATGAGATAAAAAACACTCTGGAGGGAACCAACAGTAGAATAACGAAGGCAGAAGATAGGATAAGTGAGGTAGAAGATAGAATGGTAGAAATAAATGAAATAGAGAAGAAAAAAGAATTAAAAGAAATGAGGACGATCTCAGAGACCTCTGGGACAATGTTAAATGCCCCAACATTTGAATCATAGGAGTCCCAGAAGAAGACAAAAAGAAAGACCATGAGAAAACTTGAGGAGATAATAGTTGAAAACTTCCCTAAAATGGGGAAGTAAATAATCATCCAAGTCCGAGAAACCCAGAGAGTCCCAAACAGGATAAACCCAAGGCAAAACACCCCAAGACACATATTAATCAAATTTACAAAGATCAAACACAAAGAACAAATATTAAAAGCAGCAAGGGAAAGACAACAAATAACACACAAGGGGATTCCCATATGGATAACAGCTGATCTTTCAATAGAAACTCTTCAGGCCAGGAGGGAATGGCAGGACATACTTAGAGTGATGAAAGAAAATAACCTACAGCCCAGATTACTGTACCCAGCAATGATCTCATTCAAATATGAAGGAGAAATCAAAAGCGTTACAGACAAGCAAAAGTTGAGAGAATTCAGCATCACCCAACCAGCTCTCCAACAAATGCTAAAGGATCTTCTCTAAACAGGAAACACAGAAGGGTGCATAAACTCGAACCCCAAACAGTAAGTAGCAACGGGATCATGATTATCAAGAATTACCTTAAATGTAAATGGGTTGAATGCCCCAACCAAGGACAAAGACTGGCGAGTGGATACAAAAACAAGATCCCCATATATGTTGTCTACAAGAGACCCACCTTGAAACAAGGGACAGATACAGACTGAAAGTGAAGGGCTGGGAAAAGATATTCCATGCAAACAGAGACCAAAAGAAAGCAGTAGTAGCAATACTCATATCAGATAAAATAGACTAAAACAAAGGCTGTGAAAAGAGACAAAGAAGGACACTACGTAATGATTAAAAGGATCAATCCAAGAAGAAGATATAACAATTATAAATATACATGCACCCAACATAGGAGCACTGCAATATGTAAGACAAATGCTAACAAGTATGAAAGGGGAAATTAACAATAACACAATAATAGTGGGAGACTTTAATACCCTACTCACACCTATGGATAGATCAACTAAACAGAAAATTAACAAGGAAACACAAACTTTAAATGATACAATAGACCTGTTAGACTTAATTGATATCTATAGGACATTTCACCCCAAAACAATGAATTTCACCTTTTTCTCAAGTGCACACAGAACCTTCTCTGGGATAGATCACATCCTGGGCCATAAATCTAGCCTTGGTAAATTAAAAAAAGTTGAAATCATTCTAAGCATCTTTTCTGACCACAATGCAGTAAGATTAGATCTCAATTACAGGAGAAAAACTACTAAAAATTCCAACATATGGAGGCTGAACAACAAGCTGCTGAATAACCAACAAATCACAGAAGAAATCAAAACAGAAATCAAAATATGCATAGAAACTAATGAAAATGAAAACACAACAACCCAAAACCTATGAGAAACTGTAAAAGCAGTGCTAAGGGAAAGGTTCATAGCAATACAGGCATACCTCAAGAAACAAGAAACAAGTCAAATAAATAACCTAACTCTATACCTAAAACAGCTAGAAAAGGAAGAAATGAAGAACCCCAGGGTTAGTAGAAGAAAAGAAATCTTAAAAATTAGGACAGAAATAAATGCAAAAGAAACAAAAGAGATGATAGCAAAAATCAACAAATGCAAAAGCTGGTTCTTTGAGAAGATAAATAAAATTGAGAAACCATTAGCCAGACTCATCAAGAAACAAAGGGAGAAGAATCAAATCGACAAAATTAGAAATGAAAATGGAGAGATCACAACAGACAACACAGAAATACTAAGGATCATAAGAGACTATTATCAGTAACTATAGGCCAATAAAATGGAAAATTTGGAAGAAATGGACAAATTCTTAGAAAAGTACAACTTTCAAAAACTGAACCAGGAAGAAAGCGAAAATCTTAACAGACCCATCACAAGCACAGGAATTGAAATTGTAATCAGTAATCTTCCAGCAAACAAAAGCCCAAGACCAGACGGCTTCACAGCTGAATTCTACCAAAAAGTTAGAGAAGAGCTAACACCTATCCTACTGAAACTCTTCCAGAAAATTTCAGAGGAAGGGAAACTTCCAAACTCATTCTATGAGGCCACCATCACCCTAATACCAAAACCTGATAAAGATGCCACACACACAAAAAGAAAACTACAGGCCAACATCGCTGATGAACCTAGATGCAAAAATCCTTAACAAAATTCTAGCAAACAGAATCCAACAACACATTAAAAAGATCATACATCATGACCAAGTGGGCTTTATCCCAGGGATGCAAGGATTCTTCAATATCCACAAATCAATCTACGTAATACACCACATTAACAAATTGAAAAATAAAAGCAACATGATTATCTCAATAGATGCAGAGAAAGCCTTTGATAACATTCAACATCCATTTATGATAAAAACCCTCCAAAAGGCAGGAATAGTAGGATCATACTTCAACATAAAAAAAGCTATATATGACAAACCCACAGCAAACATTATCCTCAATAATGAAAAATTGAAAGCATTTCCCCTAAAGTCAAGGAACAAGACAAGGGTGCCCACTCTCACCACTACTATTCAACATAGTTTTGGAAGTTTCAGCCACAGCAATCAGAGCAGAAAAAGAAATAAAAGGAATCCAAATTGGAAAAGCAGAAGTAAAACTCTCAGTGTTTGCAGATGACATGATCCTCTACATAGAAAACCCTAAAGACTCCACCGGAAAATTACTAGAGCCAATCAATGAATGTACTAAAGTTGCAGGATATAAAATCAATACACAGAAATCCCTTGCATTCCTATACACTAATAATGAGAAAATAGAAATAGAAATTAAGGAAACAATTCCATTCACCATTGCAACGGAAAGAATAAAATACTTAGGAATATATCTACCTAAGGAAACAAAAGACCTATATATAGAAAACTATGAAACACTAGTGAAAGAAATCAGAGAGGATGCAAATAGATGGAGAAATATACCATGTTCATGGATTGGAAGAATCAATATAGTGAAAATGAGTATACTCCCCAAGGCAATCTATAGATTCAATGCAATCCATATCTAGTTACCAATGGTATTTTTCAGAACTAGAACAAATAATTTCACAATTTGTATAGAAATAGGAAAAAACCTCAAATAGCCAAAGCAATCTTGAGAAAGAAGAATGGAACTGGAGGTATCAACCTGCCAGACTTCAGGCTCTACTACAAAGCCACAGTCATCAAGACAGTATGGTACTGGCACAAAGACAGAGATATAGATCAATGGAACAAAATAGAAAGTCCAGAGAGAAATCCACGCACCTATGGACACCTTCTCTTTGACAAAGGAGGCAAGAATATACAACAGAGAAAAGACCATGTCTTTAACAAGCGGTGCTGGGAAAACTGGTAAACCACTTGTAAAAGAATGAAGCTAGAACACTTTCCAACACCATACACAAAAATAAACTCAATGGATTAAAGATCTAAATGTAAGACCAGAAACTATAAAACTCCTACAGGAGAACTTAGGCAAAACACTCTCCAACATACATCCCAGCAGGATCCTCTATGACCCACCTCCCAGAATATTGGAAATAAAAGCAAAAATAAACAAATGAGACCTAATTAAACTTAATAGCTTTTGCCCAACAAAGGAAACTATAAGCAAGGTAAAAAGACAGCCTTCAGAAAGGGAGAATATAATAGCAAATGAAGCAACTGACAAATAATTAATCTTAAAAAATATAGAAGCAACTTCTGCAGCTCAATTCCAGAAAAATAAACGACCCAATCAAAAAATGGGCCAAAGAACTAAACAGACATATCTCCAAAGAAGACATACAGATGGCTAACAAACACATGAAAAGATGCTCAACATCACTCATTATCAGAGAAATGCAAATCAAAACCACAATGAGGTACCATTTCACACCAGTCAGAATGGCTGTTATGCAAACATCTGCAAGCAATAAATGCTGGAGAGGGTGTGGAGAAAAGGGAACCCTCTTACACTGTTGGTGGGAATGCAAACTAGTACAGCCACTATGGAGAACAGTGTGGAGATTCCTTAAAAAATTACAAATAGAACTACCTTATGACCCAGCAATCCCACAGCTGGGCATACACACCGAGGAAACCAGAATTGAAAGAGACACATGTACCCCAATGTTCATCGCAGCACTGTTTATAATAGCCAGGACATGGAAACAACCTAGATGTCCATCAGCAGATGAATGGATAAGAAAGCTGTGGTACATATCCACAATGGAGTATTACTCAGCCATTAAAAAGAATACATTTGAATTAGTTTTAATGAGGAGGATGAAACTGGAGCCTATTATATAGAGTGAAGTAAGCCAGAAAGAAAAACACCAATACTGTATAATAATGCATATATGTGGAATCTAGAAAGATGGTAAAAATAACCTTGTATGCGAGACAGCAATAGAGACACAGATGTATAGAACAGTCTTTTGGACTCTGTGGGAGAGGGCGAGGTTGGGATGATTTGGGAGAATGGCGTTGAAACGTGTATATTATCATATGTGAAATGAATTTCCAGTCCAGTTTCGATGCATGATACAGGATGCTCAGGGTGGTGCACTGTGATGACCCAGAGGGATTGGATGGGGAAGGAGGTGGGAGGGGGGTTCAGGATGGGGAACACATGTACACCTGTGACAGATTCATGTCAATGTATGGCAAAACCAATACAATATTGCAAAGTAATTAACCTCCAATTAAAATAAATTTATATTAAAAAAAGAAATTGCATATTTATATATAGTTATAAAAATATTTATTACTTATGAAATAAATTCACTTTTCTTATAATATCTAATTCTTTTTTTCCCTGTTTTCAAAATGTCATTCCATGCATTTCAGTTCAGTTATTTGTCCATTAGAGTAAAAAAGAGAGGCAAGTTTGACTCCAAGTCTGAAGCTGAAACTAACAAGAAATACCCCATTTTAGTCTTAAAGAACACATTCAAAGTTTAAGAAAGAAATACTAAGACTTAATGAAATGCACATTATCATAAATCTTATTTAAACAACTGCTTTCCATACTATATTAAAATACTTTCTTATAGATATTAGAAGAATGTGAATTATCTGCAATTAGACAATACATACTATACATTTGTCTTGTTTATTTTGGAAACTTTGACAGCTTTCAGAAATTCAGACCTTCTTCAAGATTGATTTATGTAGGACATTTCTGATGATATTTCCATAGGCTTATATGGATATATATTTGTAAATTATAGAAAAGAAAAAAGAATGGTTTCTTAAATTTAGACCCTGATGACAAATAATTTTTTAAAATATTGTGGCATTACTTTTCCATTTCAATTAAATGTTATTTTAAACATTAATCATAAGCAGCATTTTAAGAATGCTTTTTATTTTTTATTAAATAAAATTTTAATTTTATTTTTTAAAATAAATATTTTTATTAAATATTAAGGATATTTTCTAGAACTAAAACTTCCTTGAGCAACTGATCAATGCTTAGCTCATATGCCCAGAAAAATGTCCACCTATTCTCACGTGAACACTTTTTTAAGCAACTAAATGAAATGTTCATAGACTCTATGAAACCTGTGTTAAGAACCCTTAATATCAATGTGATTTGTCTTTGGAGGAGACTTACATAGAAATTTATAAAATATATGGAATTTTTTTCCCCAACATAGGAGATTACTAAGCTGCTGCTGCTGCTGCTGCTGCTGCTCCTGCTAAGTCAATTCAGTTGTGTCCGAGTCTGTATGACCCCATAGATGGCAGCCCACCAGGCTCCGCTGTTCCTGGGATTCTCCAGGCAAGAACACTGGAGTGGGTTGCCATTTCCTTCTCTAATACATGAAAGTGAAGTCACTCAGTCATGTCTGAATCTTCGCGACCCCATGGAGTGCAGCCTACCAGGCTCCTCCATCCATGGGATTTTCCAGGCAAGAGTACTGGAGTGGGGTGCCATTGCCTTCTCTGATTACTAAGCTGTTGACCATTAATACATGGTGTTTTATAACTGCTACTGTAGGAGTCTTCAGTATTTTGAGCTACCAAAAAGGTTAACCAATTAAACAAGATAGACATTTATTCATATGCAACTTATGTCTGCCTTCTCTCTTAAGATTCTGTCTCTCTTTCCAACCAATAAAGAAAGAGCCTAACATACTCCATAGCAGTATCTTTCCACAGCAACAGAAAGGGAGTAGTAGATAAATATATTTCCTTTGGCTCAAAATAAGCCCACTGACCACAGAAGTTATTGTTTTCAATTGTAAAAATAATATTGGAAACATTTTTTTTCTTCATTTAGCTTTAGATCATCTTCTCTCAGCAAAGTACTTCTAAATTTATTTTTTTCTGAAATGATCAAGAGTCTTTGATACTGAATTTAGACTTTCTGTCTAATAGCTCTAGTTTTGTATAGCTTTTTGGATTTATTTTTTTCCACAGTGGCACCTCTTTGTAGATTTTATGTAGTTTTGTGTGTTCGTTAGAGATCACCATGTTTAGGCAAAGAAATTTGTTTAGATCAATGCTTCTAAAACTTCTTCATATCAGGATCTCTGTACACTCTTTACACTATTGAAGATGAGTGAGACTTCCTGTATTAAATTTAAAAATACTGGTGAAAAATAGGACTATAATGTGTACCAACTTTTTGTGTTTACAAGTAAGCGAAAGGAAAACTCTGAGATTTCAATGATTATGAATGATAATAATGTTGCAGAGATAACAGAAGAAATAAAGTGAAGAAAGCTAGTACTGGCACTGCAGTACTGAGAAAAAACTGAATTAATATGTGAAAATGCACATAATTATACTCAAAAGCAACCATCTAAGAAAAATTTTTTTAAAAGAATACACAGTGATTCATTTCATTAGCTAGCACAACAATGATATCACATGTATAGTTTCTCTAAACTACATTGTACACATAAGCAATTGCAAAATTAAATAAAGTCTTGCAGTAGTTTAGTAGCTGAGTTGTGTCTGACTCTTGTGACCTCATGGACTGTAGCCCACCAGGCTCCTCTGTCCATGGGATTTCCCAGGCAAGAATACTGGTGTGTGTTGCCATTTCCTCCTTCAGGGTATCTTCCTGATCCAGGAATAGAATCTGCATCTCCTGCATTGCAGGAGGTCTCTTGCATTGCAAGTGGATACTTTACCAACTGAGCCACCAGGAAAGCCCATAAATAATGTCTTAGTGGTATTAGGAAAAATAGTTCTGGTTTTGTAACTACATGAAAGTAATTCAGCGACCCCTCAATGTTATGGACCATGCTTTGAGAACCACTAGTTTAGATGTTATTTCTCCCTAATGTAATTATATATAATTATAGGGACAGATGATTACTTTTAGGAATCTCCCATCTTTTTTGAGCAATATTCTCCTTGAAAATCTAAAGCCATAAGATCCTATTTTTCCCCTTTCTCCTTACCTGTTTTAAATCAACTTTCATGAAGTTTAGGATAGAAAATAATCATAGACTCTTAGAATTGCTGAGAATCTTACTTAATTAAAAGAAATTCTAACATGTTCCATAGTATTCCTGATTGTCACCCAGAATTTCTGCTCGAATATCTCTGTGCCTGTGTGTCACCACCTGAGGATTCATATCCCTTGCTATTGTGAGTATGGTGACTTTTTCATCACCTTCTTAGTTTCATAAACTAAGCTATACAGTGATGATTGTAGCAGGCAGTGGAAATAACCTTGCATCTTGGCTGCTAGCATGGAGTTCTTTTTGTTTTTAGCTTAAAACTGTTGTTTTATAGTTAATATTTAGAATTGTGTATCAAGGGTAACTGCAAAAAAAAAAACAACTTTATAGGTTTTCTCATCAGCAGTGTTACAATAAATACACAAAGGATATTTTTAGACAATGTGTTGGGAATGTATAATATAGCTCTTTCCACCTGCCCTCATGAGTAAGTCTCTGCTTCATAACTTCATAGGAAAAGACTACTTTACCTTAGTAGGATTCTATGTATCAGAGAGATGTACCATCAGACAGCTTGAGTTCAGGAAGTGGTTAGCTACTTGTTTAATAATTAGTGATATTGAGCATCTTTTCAAGTGCCTTTAGGCCAATTGTATGACTTCTTTAAAGAGATGTCTCTTTAGATCTTCTATGTATATTTTAATTGGGTTTATTTATTTTTTTTAATGAGCTACATGAGTTGTTTGTATATTCTGGAGTTTAATCCCTTGTTGGTTGCTTCATTTGCAAATATTTTCTCCCACTCTATGGGTTGTCTTTTTGTTTTGCTTATGGTTTCCTTTGCCATGCAGGAGATTTTAAGTTTAATTAGGTCACTTTTGCTTATATTTTTATTTTCATTTATCTCAGAGGTGGATCCAAAAGGATATTATGGCAATTTATGTCAAAAAGTGTTCTGCTTATGTTTTCCTCTAATAGTTTTATAGTGTCCAGTCTTGCATTTAGGTCTTTGATCCATTTTGAGTTTATTTTTGCATGTGTTTTCAAGAGACTGTCCTAATTTAAATTTTTTTTTTTTTTTTTTTTTGCACAGAGCAGTCCACTTTTCCCACCACCATTTATTGAAGAGACTGTCTTTTCTCCATTTATACTCTTGCCTCTTTTGTCATAGATTATTTGAACATAGGTACATGAGTTTATTTCTGGGCTTTCTATCCTATTCCATCAGTCTGTATTTCTGTTTTTATGTCAGTATTGTACTATTTTGATTACTGTAGCTTTGTAGTATAGTCTGAAGTCAGGGATTCCTCCAACTCCATTTTTCTTTCAAGATTTTTTCAGGTATTTGGGGTCTTTTGTATGTCCATCTAAATTTTACAATTTTTTGTCCTAGTTCTGTGAAAAATGACATTGGTGATTTGATAGTGATTGCATTGGGTAGATTGCCTTGGGAAGTATATTCATTTTAACAAAGTTGATTTTTCCAGTTCAAGTACCTGGTTTGTCCTTCCATCTGTTTGTGTCATCTCCCACTTCTTTCATCAGCTTATAGTTTTCAGAGTAGAGGTCTTTTGTATACTTAGGTAGGTTTATTCCTAGGTATATTTTATTCTTTTTGATGTGATGGTAAATGGCATTGCTTCCTTAATTTTTCTTTCTGATCTTTTGTTGTTAGTGTATAGCAATGCAAAATATTTCTGTGTATTAATTTTGAATCCTGGAACATTACCAAATTCACTGATGAGCTCTGATAATTTTCTGGTAGACTCTAGGGTTTTTAATGTATAGTTTCATGTCATCTTCAAACACTGACAATTTTACTTCTTTTCCAATTTGGATTACTTTTATTTCTTTTATTCTCTGATTTCCATGGCTAGGACTTCCAAAGGCTTCCCTGGTGGCTCAGACAGTGAAACTTCAAACATGGTGTTCAATAAAAGTGGTGACAATGAACATTCTTGTTTTGTTCCTGATCTTAGAAGGAATGCTTTCAACTTTTCACCATTGAGAATGATGTTAGCTGTGGGTTTGTCATGTATAGCCTTTTTTATGTTGAAGTAGTTTCCATCTGTGCTCATTTTCTGGCGAGTTCTTATCATAAACTAGTGTTGAATTTTGTCAAAAGCTTTTCTGCATATATTAAGATAATATTTTTGTTTTATCTTAATTAAAAATTTTTTATTGAAGTATAGTTGATTTACAATGTTGTGCCTATCTCTGTTGCACAGCAAAGTGACTCGTTATACACATACAGGCATTCTTTTTTTAAATATTCTTTTCTATTATGGTTTATCATGGGATGTTGAATATAGTTCCCTATGTTATACAGTAGGACCTTGTTGCTCATCTGTCCTATATATAATAATTTACATATGCTAATCTTGAACTCCCAGTTCTTTCCCCCGGTCCTCTCCCCCTTGGAAACCACAGGTCTATTCTCTATGGCTGTGAGTCTGTTTTTGTTTTATAGATAGGTTTGCTTGTGCCATATTTAGATTCCACACATAAGTAATATCATATGGTATTTGTCTTTCTCTTTCTGACTTACTTTGCTTAGTAGGATAATCTCTGCTGCTGCTGCTGCGGCTAAGTTGCTTCAGTCGTGTCCGACTCTGTGTGACCCCATAGACGGCAGCCCACCAGGCTTCCCCGTCCCTGGGATTCTCCAGGCAAGAACACTGGAGTGGGTTGCCATTTCCTTCTCCAATGCATGAAAGTGAAACGTGAAAGTGAAGTCGCTCAGTCGTGTCCGACTCTAGCAACCCCATGGACTGCAGCCCACCAGGCTCCTCTGTCCATAGGGTTTTCCAGGCAAGAGTACTGGAGTGGGGTGCCATTGCCTTCTCCAAGGATAATCTCTAGTTGCTTCTATATTGCTCAAATGCCTCAGTAGTATTCCACTGTATATATGTACCACATCTTCTTTGTCCATTTATCTGTCTATGGACATTTAGGTTGTTTCCATGTTTTGGCTATTGTAAATAGAGCTTCTATGAACATAGGGGTGCATGTGTCTTTTTGAATTATAATTTTGTCCAGATATGTGCCCAGGAGTAGGCTTGCTCAATATATAGTTCTATTTTTAGTTTTAAGAGGAACCTCCACACTAGTTTCTATAGTGGCTGTACCAACTTACATTCTCAGCAACAGTGTTGAAGGATTCCCTTTTCTCCACACCCTCTCCAGGATTTGTTATTCATAAACTTTTTAACAATGGCCATTCTGACTGGTGTGAAGTGGTACCTCATGTAGTTTTGATTTGCATTTCTCTAATAATTAGTGATGTTGAGCATCTTTTAATGTGCCTACTGGTCATCTGTATGTCTTCTTTGGAGAAATGTCTATTCCCTGGTGGCTCAGAGGTTAAAGCATTTGCCTGCAAGGCAGGAGACCCGGGTTCAATCCCTGGGTTGGGAAGATCCCCTGGAGAAGGAAATGGCAACCCACTCCAGTATTCTTGCCTGGAAAATCCCATGGACAGAGGAGCCTGGTAGGTTACAGTCCATGGGGTCGCAAAGAGTCGGACACAACTAAGCGACTTCACTTAGTCAAAGACAACCTACAGAAAGGGAGACATATTTGCAAATGATGCGGCAGACAAGGGCTTAATATCCATGGTGACATCTCCTAGGTGCTGCTTCAGAGTCTCTGTTTACCTGTCTCTCCCTTGAACCTTTGCTCTGCTCTGGCTGCTGCTGAGGAGACTACTCCCTATGAACTCCGGGCAGTTCAATTATCTGACCTGTCAGATGCAAACCAGAACTCCCTATGGGCAAACACTGACCAGTGGAAGATAGTGGAAGCAGACACTTAAAATCCCTCTCCATTTCCTCTTCTTTGTCCATTTTGGGGCATAGTGTTTCTTTATAGCCTGACTGTTGATATTGTAAGTGACAAAAGAAAGGTTTATATCTCTTCAAGAAGCCAGGACCTCTGGGTAATTCACACCTTTTCACTTCTTGTTCTTCTCTGCCTTGTATTCCTTTTCTGCTACTCTGGCATTGCCCAACAAAACATCAGTGCTCAAGCTCTAACTCAAGCTCTATTTCCAGGTAACCTGGGCAAAGGGGATATTTCAAAGTAGATTTTAGAACTGAGTATGAGTATGATTTGT
Source organism: Ovis canadensis (assembly GCF_042477335.2). Taxonomy (NCBI): domain Eukaryota; kingdom Metazoa; phylum Chordata; class Mammalia; order Artiodactyla; family Bovidae; genus Ovis; species Ovis canadensis. The sequence continues at coordinate 34,743,903 of NC_091250.1, read as the reverse complement.
GTTTTTCCTATTTTCTCAACGTCTCTTTTGTGTTCAGTAACAGAGATGAGGAGGAAAATAAGAGAGAATCAGTGTTTAGCCAATACAGACTTTGGGTTAGCTACTCCACTTGTTATATATATATATATATATATATATATATATATATATATATATATATATATATGTATGTATATATATGTGTGTGTGTGTGTGTGTGTGTGTGTATGTGTATGTGTATGTATAAGAAAACTTAGTTTTCAGAAAACTAAGATCATGGCATCTGATCCCACTACTTCATGGCAAATAGATGGGGAAACAGTGGAAACAGACTTTATTTTGGGGGGCTCTGAAATCACTGCAGATGGTGACTGCAGCCATGAAATTAAGATGCTTGCTCCTTGGAAGAAAAGCTATGACCAACCTAGATAGCATATTAAAAAGCAGAGACATATGGTTTTTCTGGTAGTCATGTGTGGATGTGAGAGTTGGACTATAAAGAAAGCTGAGCCCCAAAGAATTGATGCTTTTGAACTGTGGTGTTGGAGAAGACTCTTGAGAGTCCCTTGGACTGCAAGGAGATCCATCCAGTCCATACTAAAGGAAATCAATACTGAATATTCATTGGAAGGACTGATGCTGAAGCTGAAAGTCCAATACTTCGGCCACCTGATGCGAATAACTGACTCATTAGAAAAGACCATGATGCTGGGAAAGATTGAGGGTGGGAAGAGAAGGGGATGACAGAGGATGAGATGGCTGGATGGCATCACTGACTCAATGGACATGAGTTTGAGTAAACTCCGGGAGTTGGTGATGGACAGGAAGGCCTGGCATGCTGCAGCCCAGGGGGTCACAAAGAGTTGGACACGACTGAGCAACTGAACTGAACATATATATATATATATATATATATACATGATAATCTTAAAGTTTAGATAATTTTCTCTCTATTTAACAAAGGAGGAAAATAATATCCCCAAATTTTCATTCCAGTTCCAGTTCAGTCACTCAGTCATGTATGTTTAAGTCATACAGCTATTAAGTGAAAGCATTAGAATTGAAAGCCAGATTTATTTGCCTCCAAAAACATATTTTTCTCTTTAACCAGTCAATCCACTTAAATTGGTAATAGGATATGGTGTGCAAGAACTGATTTTAAGTGGCTTATAAGCATAAATCGATCAAGATTCAAGGAGAATTTACAAGTGGTTATCCTCTGTATGCCACTCTGCTTGAACTTAATGTTATTCTCTGTCTTTATAAAATAGTTTTTGCTAAGTGTTGTGGAGTTGAACTAATCTGACCTCAAGCTGCTGTAACTGATACACAAAATCCATATATTTATGATTCAGTGTGTAGCTTTGCCAACCTAGTCTTGGTATTTGCCATAAAGATATTTTTTTCCCCCAAATGACAATAACAGTACCTATAGACTTGTCATTTTTAGTGTTGTTTTGATGTTATTTCCAAGACAAAAACATAGAGAAAATTCTAATATTCTTCCTTGATGGGGAGTCATTTATGTGTTACCTTAGAATTGATTAACCCTGGATAAAAGATATCTCATTAGATATATGAGAGATTATATGCACTTAGTGAAATAAGCATTAGGCATCACAGGAATTCCCTAGATCAGTGTTTTTATATATACATATATAGCTTCCTTTGACTTTCTCTTAATGTTTGGTCATTTGGGGTCTCCTGGCTTTTTACTGCAACATTTTTAAGAGTGAGTTGTATAGAAACAATTAAACAACTTTTGCTTTACTCATCATTTACCCTTTTCCTTTCTGAGGTCAATAAGAATCCGAGTTAACTTAAAACACTGCATAATGCCCTATAATTTTTTCTGGAATAAATTGTCTTACTTATGAACTTACCTTCAAAAAAATAAAAGCGCCTAGGAGAATTTCTTCCCAATAGTCTTCATGGAAGGTGCAAAGTCATAAATTAATAATAAGCATGCTCTAGAGAAATCCATAATCATGCAAGGGATTTCCATGTTATATTATCTGTCTTTCCTTGGCCAACTCTTGCAAAATTTGTCTTTGTGAGAAAGATTAACAGATGTATTTGAATGAATCCTCCTTTTGGAATAGAGTGGGGTTAGTATCAGTCCTTTCATTTAGATGTTTTGTGTGACATTTTCTTTCTCTCTTTGGGAAGTGAAATAACTTATTTTGAGCTCACTCTTACAATGATTCATCATCCTGTTATAAGATTATGGAAGTTAGAAGTTGTGATTTATTGAGAAAGCTTGGAAAAGATCACCAACAGTTGTGAATATAATATCAGTAGTTCACATTCTTCAGAAAAAAAGGATATTTTAGGGATAATATGATTTAAGATGTTTTAACAACTCAGAAACATTGCTGAGTTTCAGCAGTTAATGGACCTTTATGATATCTCACATTCCTGATTAGCTTTTAGCCTAATCCTCCAATGCCAATGTTTGAAATGAAAAGTCAAAAGACAACTTTTATGCATACCCTGAGACCTATGCTCTCACTCTAATTTTCAAGGGTTTAGGAGAAAAAGGTAAGGAGATTACACGTGGAAAATATAAAACAAGCCTGTGTGTGTTTCTGCCTTCTAATGCGTGCAACTATGCTTGTCTCCTTAACTATACCCCTGTGATACAGGTGTCAAATCACATTCAATACTAGATGTTCCTGGACTTTATCCTTAAATGTTTGCTTGTTTCCTGCCCAAACACTCTGCTTATAACCCCTCACTTGACTCTGCAATCACCTATAAAATATAAGCCATGTAGTTATTTTGAAAGATGTTTCTCCATTTGTCATATAAGAAAATATGTTAAACTACATGTGGTGAGATATGGTTATTTGAAGTATTATCAAATGGACTTGCTGTTCTCTATACTTATCTTTTCTCCCACCTCTAAGCATTTCATACAGTCAGAGGTGTTCCTCTAAGGTGAGAAACATGGAGCAGAAAGTTAAAACAAAGACCTTTTCATTGCCCCAATTTTAATCTTTGAATTGAAAAACGTAGGAAATATACAATCCATGATGCTATAGAAGAAAGTCTTCTTTTCTACCTACACTGAAAAGCATTCCTAGGACAAGGGGGAGAGATGAGAGAACGAGGGAGAATAAATCATTTTCTGCTGACAGATCCCATAGAAAGAGTTCTGCTGTATTCCAAGAGGAGGAGGAAAATGGTATCACAAATCCTCAGATAAGTCCAGGTACCTGGGAGCAGGAGACCCCTATGTGACTACCTTCCCCAAAGCACTCCAAGTAGAGCCTGGGAGAGTGGAGATACTCTGGACAGAGTTCTTTGAATTAGCCTCACAGTTTCCTAAGGCTCAGAGTTTATGGGAGCAGTAGAAGCTATCATGTGACAAAGAAGTCTAGCAGTGATCTGAATAAATCAGTTATTTATGCGGAAAAAGGTGGGAATGTGTATTCCTTAACAGATGAGCTGTCAGTATGAGTATTTGAGATCACCAGGGATACACTGTACAACCCTTCCAATTTACACTGGTACTCTGGCCTTAAATTTAGGTGTAACTCCAAAGACAGGGTAGGGAAAACTGAGACTAAATCTTCAGAATTTCATGGACTATAACTCAAAAGAAAAACAAAATTCAGTTATAGGGAAAAATGTAAATTTCTTCATGTATTTCACACTAGTATCTGTAAGAGTAAAATTTGTATCTATTTCCCCATTCTCTCCTGCCCACCCCCCAAATTCTACCTCTTAAAACAGTGAGCATCCTGACCTCCTGATATCCTCACCTCACTCCAAGTCCTCTTGGCTGAGCCTTTTCTGAGTCTCAGGTTCCCTGTATACTCCTCTATATGAGGAGAGGTGCAGACAGACCCCTTGGCCTGATACAGCAGGGTACTCAACCATTGCATGAAGTTTATGGTCAGTTAAAAATAAACTGCCACTTGATAAATGAAAAAAGAAGTCCAGAAGAAGGGAATAGTCACTAGCTGTCAACTAGTTTATTGCCAGTGTCATGCTAGTGTTAAATACCACTAGCTGCTTAACAAACAGTTCTTTAAAAGAAACCCCAGTGTTAATAATGTTAGCTTATGCCATCCATGGGGTGATTTCAAGCTAACAACTTAGGATGTAGATGGTAGATGCAGATATAGATGGATGAATGATGGGCAGGTGAGTAAATACATGAGGGGATGTATAGATAGGCACACATACAGATGTACAGGTATAGATGTACATGATGGATGTGTACATGGGTATCTGAGATAGGCACCATGAATAGATCTATGAATAGATAGGTGGAAGAGAGTATGGAAAATGTATGGAAGGGAAAATGGCAGATAGTTGGATAATTGGATGACTGAAGTAAAAAAATCTCTGGACACTATTCTTAAAAAAACTAGTGACCTGGCTGGTTTTAAGCTACCGCTGTCACTGGATGTAAAAATGGGAGGGAAATGATCAAAATCATCTCTCATATGTTTGTACCTGCCAGTTACAGTCAGTCAGTGGCAATTGTCAGTATGTATAGGAAAAGATATCTTCCTTTCTTGGTGATTTTCAGGTCCAAATGTGGAATTTCTGTTGGTTTCACTGATGGGTGTAGACTATTTCTGAAGCAAAGAAAGAGTCTAACCTAAAAAATTGTTTTTAACAGGAACAATGCATATCCTTGCAAGTAGTTGTATGTATTATGTAGTCTGCCTCATCTGGGGGATGAATTTGTGTTTTATTTTCCTTCACCCTTGTTGCTTAGAAATTATATTCAGTAATAGCATTATATTGGCAGGTTTCAGGATGAACAGGTGAAGCAGAATCTTTTAGATACAGATTTATTATTCAGGATCAACATAACCAGAACAGACACAGAAATCAGAAAATTCAGGAAAAGCACAGAAAATGGGAATGGCTCAAGATAAAGATGTTTTTGTATATCTAGTGCTTAAGGAGAAAACGATATATAGATTCTGTTCTAAGATATTAAAGGTTCAGGCTTATCTAGAGTTCACATTTATTAGGTTGTCTCATTATAACCTAGAGACAATGCAATATACTTTTTAGGCTTTAATATGTTTATGGTTTACTTTTTGCCACTTTTCTAAGTGTATTATATTTATTACTTAACCAATTATCAGAACAGTATGAGACAAGTACTATTACCACCACCTGAATGTTATAGATGAAAAACTAAGGCTTAGGTTAAGTAACTTGCCCAAGGACCATATCTTTCTATTTTCTGTTGAATAATATCATCACTGATAGAAACAACAGTGTTTATCCAGTTTTCTTTAGAGGATAATTTCATAGAATGATTTTCTGCTCATCACTTTACTCTGTCTTTCCCTGGTACATAGTGAATTGATTGACAAATACTTGTTGTGTAAGTGAATTAATCCTTTGCTTCACTTTCTGGCTTTGCCCATTTTGATTACTGAAACAACTATTATAGTTTTTCATCCTTCTATTACTTTATCTGTTGGTTCATTGAACAGTAGTAGTTTTATCAATATTTACAAAAAGTCATGATGAAGTTGTATTCTCAGTACTTGCATAGTAAGTTTAAAACAAAAACAGAAACATGAAAAACTAATTTATTTTTAAAAATTTTCCCATCATAATGCAGTTCAGTTCAGTTCAGTCGCTCAGTCGTGTCCGACTCTTTGCGACCCCATGAATCGCAGCACGCCAGGCCTCCCTGTCCATCACCAACTCCCGGAGTTCACTCAGACTCACGTCCATCAAGCCAGTGATGCCATCCAGCCATCTCATCCTCGGTAGTCCCCTTCTCCTCCTGCCCCCAATCCCTCCTAGCATCAGAGTCTTTTCCAGTGAGTCAACTCTTCGCATGAGGTGGCCAAAGTACTGGAGTTTCAGCTTTAGCATCATTCCTTCCAAAGAAATCCCAGGGCTGATCTCCTTCAGAATGGACTGGTTGGATCTCCTTGCAGTCCAAGGGACTCTCAAGAGTCTTCTCCAACAACACAGTTCAAAAGCATCAATTTTTCAGCACTCAGCTTTCTTCACAGTCCAACTTTCACATCCATACCTGACCACTGGAAAAAGCATAGCCTTGACTAGATGGACCTTTGTTGGCAAAGTAATGTCTCTGCTTTTGAGTATGCTATCTAGGTTGGTCATAACTTTTCTTCCAAGGAGTAAGCGTCTTTTAATTTCATGGCTCCAGTCACCATCTGCAGTCATTTTGGAGCCCCCCAAAATAAAGTCTGACACTGTTTCTACTGTTTCCCCATCTATTTCCCATGAAATGATGGGACTGAATGCCATGATCTTCATTTTATTGGATTCTATAAATTACCTATTGAAATATGGTTTTTAATTCATATAATTTTGAAGGTGGGATAATTTGATGAGAGCATTAGGCAGCTTGAAAGAAGATGATGAAATTGAATGAAGTGAGAAAAGGCAAATGGAATCTATGCTTAGTGGTCCCCAAATATAGTATTAATATACATTTTAACATTCTCAATTTCTATGACTTCTGTAAAGTCACAGCATTAAAAATTTTTTTTGTTTCTTATGAGTTTTTTAAATGCAGTTAGAGGGGACACTAAATATTATAGGAGAAACAATTTATGTCCTACCATCTAAAAATAGGAATATGTAGGTTAGGCAGAGAGAAGTGATCTCCATACCCAGTTCACAGAGAATCATTCATGTCGACCATATGTACCACAATCAGCACACATAGTCTACCACAAACAGCCTGATGGACACAGATTTTAGAATATGGACCTGGTGAGCCAGAATTGGAATAGTACTATAACATCCAAATTGCCTGTGTTACCATGTCTCCCTTTGCTCATACACCGATGCAACCCCAGTCAACAGGATTTACTCATTTATTTCCTTTCTAACTCTTCTCCTGAAATAAAATCGATCATAAATTTAAAGCTGAGTTCAAACAGTGTCTTAAAAACATAAAATGGGGTCAAAGATGAATAATCTCAAAATAGTTTCTAGTTACTGGTTTTCACATTACTTCATAGTGCTCTGTCTCTCAACAGCACTATCGTTCCCCTGCTTTCCTACCCTTTCCGCCTTTCCTGTGCAACTGAAGATCAGAAAGGGATACTTTGTGTAATGATATATTATTTTAGTCTTTGCCTGGAATTTTCTGTGATTTTTGCTAGTGAGTTCATTCCTGTTAACAAACCATCATTCTTCTATTTCATGCAACCAGAATAGAGGTTGTGGATCCAGCATATGATTAACTACTGGTTGCTATTTGCAGAAATTTTGTTATTTGTGCTGACATGTCTTGTCATTTATGTGAAAGTCATTTCTATCCTAATGACAAGATTGTTGGGGAAATAAATTATAAAAGACTGACTCAAACAGTAAAATAAATGGCTCTCTAACTGGGATGACCCAGAGAGATGGTATGGGAAGGGAGGTGGGAGGTGGGGTACAGGATTGGAAACTCATGTACACCTGTGGCAGATTCATGTTGATGTATGGCAAAACCAATACAATATTGTAAAGTAAAATAAAGTAATAAAATGAAATAAAATAAAATAACGTTTTAATCATCTTTAAAAAAAAAGCTATCAGATGTTTAAGGGCTCAAATTAAAATGTCATGGAGTGACTGATGCCAAGGTAACTGCACCACACAGCTTTAGTTTCATCACCCTGTCTATCATGGAATCATGTCAACATAACATCATTCATGTCAGTTATGCACTTAAAAAAATATGAGGGAAAACTCTTTCATAAGCCTGGCAGTAAACTATGGACTACTGAGTCTATAATTATAATGGTAGATACTTATTTTTCAAGTTGGTTTGAAAAGTTGACTATCTCTTCAAATTTGAACGTTTATAGAGAAGGAGAACCATTTACCTCAGGTACTGAAGCCACTTTTAAGGGGCTTATCCTCAGTAAGAAATAATAATTCATGAACCTGTTAACACAAGGAAGTTAGAAAGACCCAAAATAGGAATGCCCATTCTTCTATTTCCTCTGCTAATCAGATAACAGTACCTTCTGTATGTGTTTGCATGGTACTTTTTTGCTTAAAAAACACTTTCTGTGCACATTTCCTCATTAAATATGCACAATGGATTATCATATGATATCATTCCTATTTCTTAGGTGGAAAATTATAAAAACTGATTTTTTTTCCAGATCACAAAGTTAGAAAACCAGAAGACTCAGAACACAACTTTATATTCTCTGACTCAAAGTTTAAATCTGTTCCTACCATCTTTGGCTTTATAAATGACTGTACGGTCATATATACTAGGAGCGTAGTGGAGAGATAGCAATCATTTGGGCGGATAACTATCTGATCTAATTATATACCAAAGTTGATCTCAATCACAAAACAGCAAACATAAATACTTAAGAAAACAAAAGAATACCTAGTTTTGTCGATACAATCACTGCTAATATTTATATATATATATTACATTGGCTATTTATTTTCTGATAATGTGGTAATACATGAGGTACTGAGAGGTATTAGAGGATTAGGGAGATCTACCAGGGGAAGGTTGTGGCTCATTGTTCTCTCTTGGACCAAAGAGAATTTTGAAGTCAAAGAATTTATTTTGAGCGAAGATGAAACTAACAGGCCAAATGAGTAATTTAACCCAACATAGAAAATTGGCCCAATTATATAAGCAAAAATTTTTTCTTTTATTTATTTTTCAATATCCCATTCTCCATTCAAAAGAGTTAATGCAAATATTTTATTTCCATTATGTTACATTTGCCAAATTGAATATGGAGAGTCACATTTTGTATAACTTGCTATTTGGGGCTGTCAGTATTATGTATCCAGGAAATGTTCCATAAAAGAATAAAATTCATGCTCTGCTTTTAAAACCCATGTATATATTAAAGAAAACAGAACCTCTATATTTTCTTTATTATATGTATATATAAATATTATACATATTATATATGTATATGCATATATTCTTTATATTTTTATACTTTACTATATGTATACATAAAAATATAAAAATATTCTTTTGTGAGAAGTATTTAGTGTACTAGAAGTTTTAAAAGCTTTATGATGTTTATGTTAGTGCTGTGGTTTTATCTTCCCAGACTTAGGATTATATTTAATTCAGAACACTGAAACATTAGATATAGTTTGATATCATATTTGCCATACACTCTCATTCCATTTATTTTTGCCGCTGGTAAATAGTGGTGCTTCCTTTTTCATGTGAGTTCTGTTTTGAAAGACAATCAAAATGAAGACAGCTGAAAAAATGGTTTAAAGTGTCTGTATATACATTAAGTCCAGTTGGCATTCAATAAATTGAACGTATTTAAAGTGTGCAACATGATAAATTTCCACAACCTAGTCATTGTCTGTACTCCAGTCACTGTCTGTAACTTCATGAGAATGCTGACTGAGCCAGCCTATTCCCAGATTCATAAGGAAAAAAAAATATTGTTACTGTATTAAGTTGCTGATTTGGAGTGATCTGTACATAGAATCTCAGGCTAAGAGTTGACTCATTGGAAAAGACTTTGATGCTGGGAGGGATTGGGGGCAGGAGGAGAAAGGGACGACAGAGGATGAGATGGCTGGATGGCATCACCGACTTGATGGACGTGAGTCTGAGTGAACTCCAGGAGTTGGTGATGGACAGGGAGGCCTGGCGTGCTGCGATTCATGGGGTCGCAAAGAGTCGGACACGACTGAGTGACTGAACTGAACTGGACTGTACATAGAATACAGAGGAGACTGGAAGAGTTAATATTGTATAGATGTCAATTTTCCCCAAACAGATTAATAGATTCAATACTATCTCAATAAAATTCCAGCAAGGTGTTTTGAGAGAAATCAGAAAGATGATTCTAAAACGTATGTGGAAATGCAAAGAGTCAACAATAGCCAAGGTCATCTTGAAAATGAAAGCATAAAAGTTGAACATTTGGGACTTTCCTGGTGGTCCAGTGGTTAAGAATTCACCTGCCAATTCAGGGGACACCGGTTTGATCCCTGGTCCAGGAAGATTCCACATGCTGAGGGGCAACTAAGCCCCTGTGGCAAACTACTGAGCCTGCGCTCCAGAGTCAGCGAGACACAGCTGTGAAGCCCATGGGCCCTAGAGCTTGTGCTTCACGAGAGAAGCCGCCACAGTGAGAAGCCCGTGCCCTGCGGAGGAGTCCGTGTTAAGCCCCAACCAGAGAAAGCCTGCGCGCAGCAACTAAGACCTAGCGCAGTCAAAAAGAAATTTAAAAAGTTGAAATTTGAATTACTAGATCAAGTTTTAAAATCAAGACATTTAAAAACTGAGGCAGTTCAGGCAGTGTGGTGTTGGAATGAAGCCGAGTGCATACCAGAGTGATTCACGACGAAAGAGCTCTTGCAATGTGTTAGAGATAAGATTTTAAAAAAATAAATGATACTGAATGAACAGCATATTCATAAAATAAGATCACATGTCTCTCAGCATACAAAAAAAATATGAAAGATAAAACAATAGAGCTTCTAGTAGCTAAAATAGGAGAATATTATAACTTCAAGAGTAGGCAAAGACTTTTTAAAATTTTATTATTATTATTTTTACTTTACAATATTGTATTGGTTTTGCCACACATCAACATGAATCTGCCACGGGTGTACACGTGTTCCCAATCCCGAACCCCCCTCCCACCTCCCCCCTCAACACCATCCCTCCAGGTCATCCCAGTACACCAGCCCCAAGCATCCTGTACCCTGCATTGAACCTAGATTGGCGATTCATTTCTTATATGATATTATACATGTTTCAATGCCATTCTCCCAAATCATCCCACCCTCTCCCTCTCCCACAGAGTCCAAAAGCCTGTTCTATATATCTGTGTCTCTTTTGCTGTCTTGCATACAGGGTTATCGTTACCATCTTTCTAGATTCCATATATATGTGTCAGTATACTGTATTGGTGTTTTTCTTTCTGGCTTACTTCACTCTGTATAATCGGCTCCAGTTTCATCCACCTCATTAGAACTGATTCAAATGTATTCTTTTTAATGGCTGAATAATACTCCATCGTGTACATGTACCACAGCTTTCTTATCCATTCATCTGCTGATGGACATCTAGGTTGCTTCCATGTCCTGGCTATTATAAACAGTGCTGCGATGAACATTGGGGTGCACATGTCTCTTTCTATTCTGGTTTCCTCAGTGTGTATGCCCAGCAGTGAGATTGCTGGGTCATAAGGAAGTTAAGACTTTAAATGGTGTATAAGCAGTGTGTGTTTAAACAATGGCCACTTTTGTTCATCAAAAGACACCAGTAAGGGCAAAAAACCCTAGCAAGTCATGGAGTTGAGAAGATATGTGAATATATTTAACAAAAGACTTGTTTCCTTTGTATATATCAGTTCTACAAATCAATAACAAAATAATAGATAAAGTAAATGAGCCTAAAATCTGAACAGAAATTTCACCAAAAAATCCATATATAAAATAAATATGTGGAAAAAGACTTAACATTATTATTTATCAGGGAAAAGGAAATTTTTAAAACCCTATGTGATACCACTATAAGCCCACCAGAATGGTAAAAATTTAAATATATATATATTCCAAGTGTTTGTGATAATGTGGAGAATCTGGGTACTTCCCACACTGCTTTAAAAGTCATTTGTGAATAAATGTCTGGCAACATCTGGTAAAGCTGACTTACATGTATCCTATGATTCATCACTTCCACTTTTAGATGTATATCCAATAGAAATGAATATATATTTGTACCAACATTCAAGAACATTCGTGACAGCATGATTTAAACTAGTCTGGCCCTAGAAATGACTCAAATGTCCTTCAGAATTACAATTGATAAATAAACTGTGGTATATTCATACAGTGGAATACAATATGGCATGGGAAAATAATGAATTTCTAGACATAGAACCATAAGGAGAAATATCACAAATAATGTTGAATGATAAAATTCAGATACAAAAGTTCTTATTTTAGGTGATGGCGGTGGTGACCCCTAAGAGGATGAGGGTGCCGGTAATGATATATTTTGGTCTGGGTGGTGGTTACAAATATCTTTTATGAAAATTTGTAAACTTAAAATTTGTGTACTTTAGACTACAAATGTATTTTATGCTTCAACAAAAAATAGTACAATTTGCAAAATACGGTTCTGAGCCTTGCCAGAGTTCCTTTGTAAGTAACATTTTCCATTTTAAAAACAGGATAGTGAAAAAGTGTTCCATTTCTATTTCTTACAGAGGAAAATCCTTTTGTATTCTCTGGTTTATGCTACTTGACACCATTTTGAGAAATCATGGTTATTTATAATTCAGTAAATCATTAATCACAGAAATAAATCTACTTTAGTTTTATGGTGGCAAAATAAATCAAACCCCATATTTAAGAAAGTCAGGAGATATCTCAAGAGGTACAGAAACTACTAAGTGGTGGTTTGACTAATTAATGTATTTTCTTAAACATGTCTTTTATAACCAAGGGAAAAATTACTTACCCTGAATTTTTCTTTAAGTCTCACTAGTGTAATTGAATTGTAATATAAAGGCCCATTTTTTTTTTCAGTCCTTCCTAAAACACTTTCTGGAAATAAATCTGTGTGAAGATAGCAGCCAAGTATCCATAGTGTTATGACTGCATTCATTTTAAGTGTTACAAAGTTCTGTCCAGAAAGAACTGACCAAGTTATCTTAGATTTAAATTAAAAAGGAAGAAACCACTGTCTTCAATTTAGAATCCTACAGAAAATTATGAGCTATAAATTAAGAAGAAGACTTTTTCAAGCTCCTCATTCTGTGTGGCTATTATAGAATTCCAGCTCCAAAATGCTGCATTAAAAGGAATTTATCCCCTAAATTACTTAGAATAACTTTTGATATTTGTTTTAACAGAAGCTTCTCTTTACCCAGAGAAATGTGCAAAATCAAATTTCCTTTGAAAAACAAAGACTTAAAATGAAAGGAAAAGTTTTCATTGCTGTCAAAATTGAGGGGGAAATGTGTTGGAAGTTTTATGAAATGTAGCACCTCTAAAGTCATTCCATTCTTTGTCGACATTGCAGGTACAACTTGTAATAAGAGTGAATTTGAATTTAATTTGAATCAGAGTGATTTAATTTGGAAGTGTGTCACTTTCATATTGGAGTTCCCACAATTTTAAGTAATGATAATATCTGAGGAAGGAGATTTAAATATGCTAGCTTTGGTGGAAGGGTAGTCTCCTGCTTGTTCTTAATTTGAGATTTTTATTAAATTTATCCAGCTTCTAAATCACAGGTTTTCTGTGATAACCCCCATGTTATCTCCTAAGGATTGCTTCAAAGTCACATTTTTAAGTCATATTTAACCTAGTAATCAAGGAAAAAAGTAATCTCTCATAGGAAAGTATAAATTAAAACAGCAGATAGAAAATGATATTTAAGCTCAGTACAAAGATTCCTTTATGGATAATAAGAGAGAGGCGGAAATAATTTTCCTTAATAAGTTAGTTAATTGATGAAAGTACAAAATCCATTGGAGTCAACTAAAAAATGTTTTAATTACTGTATATGAATTTCTTTAAGATGTAATATCAAATTTCAAGATGTGATCATTTAAAAAACTGATATTATGATCTGATTGTTTCACTTTGTATGCCAATTTCAGAAATAAATTATATGGAAGATGTGTTTTTAGTATGTGCATCTTTGATTTCAAAGATAAAGAAATATACTTAAAATTATTATTTACTCAGTAAATAGGCTTTTTTCTAAAGTTGTGGAAGTATTGTGTGTATGCATATATATGCGTACATGTATAAGGCGGGAGGAAATGGGAGGCAAGAGGAACTGGATCCTTATACTGCAATTGTTTTCTCCCCAATTGGGACAAAACTCCTCACTAAGCTAAAGCATAGTGCTTCAAATTTCTCCTGTGTGTATGTGGTCTCCTAATTTTTCTGCTAGTTATTTTGTTTTATTTTAAGGGGTACTTCCTCTTTCTTCTTGCTTAAATGAAATAAATGTCAATCACTTAGCAGTAGCAGTATTTGACCAATAATTCTCAGTTTTCATAGGAGTGTGTTGTTAGTTTGTTGTCATCAGTCCAAAGATTATCACTATTATTTGATTTATAACAGAATTCTCCAAATTGACATGAAAATATTTTGCTTTTCTTTAATGGCACTAGTTCATTAATAAAAATTTTAATTATATACTTGTCTAATTTCCTCTCACATACTAGAAAGATAGATACCTATCTAAGAAGATATTATCTATATTAGAAGCAAAATTAAAAACCCCTTGAAGTTAGTGTCTCTGCTTAATTGATCTTTGTACACTTCAGTATACAAAAATGAGATAAAATCAGGCAATCTTAAGGGAAATAAATCCTGAATACTCACTGGAAGGACTGATGCTGAAACTGAAGCTCCAGTGTTTTGGTCATCTGATGTGAATAGCTGACTCATTGGAAAAGTCCCTGATGCTGGGAAAGATTGAGGGCACAAGAAGAGAGTGTCAAAGGGTGAGACATGTAGATGGCATCACCGATTCAATGGACATGAACTTGGGCAAATTTGGGAGATGATAAGGGACAGGGAGATCTGGCGTGCTGCAGCCCATAGGATTGCAGACAGCTGGACACACTGGGTGATGGAACAGCAACAACACAGAGAATAGCATTTGGCATGTATTAAGTACTTCTTAAATGTTGATGTTGTTGCTGTTATTACTTGTCTTTTTCTTAATGCTCATATAATAGGGACCTCTTTAACTTATTACATTCCGCCCTGTTTTCTACTCATTTATATAGTATCTCCTTTGCCTTACATGATTTTAGTCTCCCTGGAGACAGAGAATAGCCTCTATTATAAAAAGCATAAGGCATGGTATTGCATTCACACTCAATAAATGTGATTTCAGTAAGTTTTTTTTTGGTTGTCATTTCAAAGCAAAACAAAGAACAGAGGAAGAAGGGCAGATGCAGTTTTCTTAGGAAATTATGGAAGTGCGGTAAGATGGTTAATGTTGTACATCAACTTGACTGGACTTTCCCCAGATAACTGGTAAAATATTTTTTCTGGGTATGTCTATGAAGGTGTTTCCCAAAGAGATTGGCTTTTGAATCAGTAGGCTGAGTAAAGAGGACCATCCTTACTAATGTGAGCAGGGATAATCCAATCTACTGAGGGCCTGAATAGAACAAAAAGGCAAAGGAAGAATAAATCTACTGTCTCTTCTTGAGCTGGGACATTGTTCTTCTCCTGTCCTTGGACATCGGTACTCCTGGTTCTTGGGCTTTCAGACTCAAATCAAGACTCTACACCATCAGCCCCTGAAGCTCAGGCCTTCTGGCTGGGACTCAACTACACCACTGACTCCCCTGCCTCTCCAGATGGCAGACTGTGGTACTTTCCAGCTTCCATAAGCATGTAAGCCATTTCCTATAATTTTCTTCTTATGTATGTCTATATGTCTCATTCTAATTCTGATTCTCTGAGAACCCTGATTAAAACATGCGTACGGTGACTGCAGCCATGAAATTAAAAGATGCTTGCTCCTTGGAAGAAAAGCTATGACAAACCTAAACAGCATATTAAAAAGCAGAGACATCACTTTGCTGACAAAGATGCGTATAGTCAAAGGTACGGTTTTACCAGTAGTCATGTACAGATGTGAGAGCTGGACCATAAAGAAGGCTGAACACTGAAGAATTGATGCTTTCGAACTGTGGTGCTGGAGATGACTCTTGAGAGTCCCTTGGACTGCAAGGAGATCCAAAAAGTCCATCCTAAAGGAAATCAGTCCTGGCTATTCATTGGAAAACGGATACTGAAAGTGAAGCTCCAATACTTTGGCCACCTGATGAAAAGAGCCGGCTCATCGGAAAAAACCCTGATGCTGGGAAAGATTGAGGGCAGCAGAAGGGGGCAACAGAGGATGAGATGGTTTGTTGGCATCTTTGACTCAATCGGCATGAATTTGGGCAAACTCTGGGAGATAGTGAAGGACAGGGAGACCTGGTGTGCCGTAGTCCATGGGGTTGTAAAGAGTCAGACACGACTGAGTGACTGAACAACAACCACTACCTCTGAGTGAAGGTCTGTCTGTAGAAGAATTTGCTGCTGTGAAAAATAAAAGAAGATCTATGGGGTGATACCACAGATGAGCTAACATTTAAGTACAGTCACTTGATAGCTCAGCTGGTAAAGAATCTGCCTGCAAAGCAGGAGACCTGGTTTGATTCCTGGGTTGGGAAGATCCACTGGAGAAGGGATAGGCTACCCACTCCAGTATTCTTGGGCTTCCCTGGTGGCTCAGCTGGTAAAGAATCTGCCTGCAATGTGGGAGACCTGGGTTCAATCCCTGGGTTTGGAAGATCCCCTGGAGAAGGGAAAGGCTACTCACTCCAGTATTCTGGTGTGGAGAATTCCATGGACTGTATAGTCCATGAGGTTGCAAGGAGATGGACATGACTGAGCAACTTTCACTTTCATTGATAGAGGTGTTTTCAGGAAGAAAATAGAAGTAGGATGCATTTGATGTAATATGTATGTGAATATCTGTGAATACGTGGATGCAACTTTCTAAGATACACTAGCAAGTATAATCTGAAAACTCCAGGTATTTCCACCCTGTGTGTATAAATGAGGTCTTGTGGATGCCAGCTCTGCACCCATAGGAATGTGAGTTCTTTCTAAAAGCCCCTCTATGTCTCCTCCAGCTTCTGAAGTCCTCATTAATGACCCAGAGTCATCTTTGTTCCTGCCACCTCTGCCTGCTCCCCGTAAGATCTTCCCCTACACTTAGGCTCCATCAGTGGCCCTTGAGCATGGCGTGGTTAGTTGCTCAGTCCTGTCTGACTCTTTGCAGCTCTATGGATGGTAGCCTGACATGCTTCTCTGACCATAGGATTCTCCAGGCAAGAATACTGGAGTGGGTTGCTATGCCCTTCTCCAGGGGATCATCCCAACCCAGGGATTGAACTTGAGTCTCTTGCATCCCCTGCATTGGCAGGCGTGTTCCTTACCACTAGCGCCTTTTGTATTGAAGGCAGTGGGCTCAAGGAGGCAGGTACTGGCCTGTCCCTAACTCTGTGCTGCATACATCCCCTGAATCCTCAGGCCCTACCATGCCTCCTCAGTTTCACACTTGTTCATTTATACAGTTCCTTCAGCTTCTTCCCCTAAAACTCTTACAAAGGCTTGAAACCTGCCTGTCAGGCTGTTTGGAGCTAAGAGAGTGAAAGTCAACTCTTCCCTTTCATTATCTTCATTTCTGTTCCCATCACAGTTCCTATCTCTATATTTTCTCTCTTCTTCCAGGCAAAAACAAAACCCCATGCATATTAACTGACTTCCTCCTGCCCATAGCATCTAGACCACAGCTCCTGCCTATAAGCCAAGGTGCTCTGTTGCAAATATATAATTTTTAAGTAGCAGGATAATAGTATTAATATTTAAAGCAAGTGTAAGTGTTTCTATCACATAAGATGTTCTTTATTCATCGGTTCATTTCCCCTATTCTCTTGTGATCATTTAAAAAATAATAGCAATGGTATCTTACTCTTAAAATACCTGTGAGACATATATGGACTGGATTGAAAGAGATTGGCTATAGGCCAAACGGGGCTGCCTGTTTGCTCATTCGGGATCATATTACTGAATACACTCTAATTTTAACAAGGAATATATTTCTGCTAATACTAACCCATCACTAGCATATTCTTTAAAAATAAAACAAATAGAGACAGTAATCATTTTCCTGTAAAATTGTGTTGAAGAGATCACTTTTGCACTAGATGTTGGAGATTTAGGGTACTTTGTGACAAAGATCAGGGGAAACTTCTCCCTTTTTGCCAGCCCCCTATTTATTTTTTAAAGATTATTTATTGATCTTATTTTGTGGCTCTCCTGTGTCATCGTTGCTGCTCAGGCGTTTTTCTAGTTGCGGTGATCAGGGGCTCCTCTCTCGTTGCGGTGCGTGGGTTCTCATTGCAGGGGCTCCTCCCGTGTGGAGCACGGGCTCTAGAGCTCACAGGCTTCAGCAGGTGTGGCTCCGGGGCTCAGTAGCTGTGGTTCCCAGGCTCTAGAGCACGCTCAATAGTTGTGGTACACAGGCTTAATTCCTCCGCAGCATGTGGGATCTTCCTGGACCGGGAATTAAACCTGTGACTCTTGCATTGGCAGGTAGATTCTTTACCACTGAGCCGCCAGGGAAGCCCAGCACCCTATTAATTTAATAGATTATATTTTATTAGAGACAAATGTACCATATTCATTTTCAATGAAATTATTTTGCCATCTACTTAACATAAACTTAAAATAATAATGACATCAACACTGGTTCTCTGGCCCTTCCCAGGTGAGGGTAAGGTGTCTCTTTGAACTATTTCAAAGGTCCTAGAATAATTGAAGATCAAACTCAATACCAACCTATCTTAAGTGGAGCAGACCTCCTTCTACTATCAAGCTCTTGTTGACCATCAAGCTCTATGAACAGGACCTGGATACTCTTGTCAATTGTGAGACAAATTTTTTTTTTTTTTTTTTGAGCCAAGATACTTGGAGCTAATGATAAAATTTTAAACATTTTTTTTTTTTTTTTACTCTCACTGGGAGAACTGAGAAGTGGGCTTCCTCTTTGGTATTTCCTTGGAGTTCTTAAAAGAAAGGAGTCATTTATGTAAGTATTTGAAGGCAGAAATAACATGTTGGTAGTTGTTTTGACTATGAGACTTTGCAGATTTTCCAGGGAATGTCTATTCCAGGTGACAAGCAATTCCAATAAAAGTATGCATGGTTTCAGTTTAAATGTAAAATGGAAGCTAATTGGTATCTCTAGTTTAAAAGACTGCTAATATATGAACTTTTATAAAAGCATTTTGGAATTTAGGTTCTGGAATGATGATGTGAAAAAGCAACATTTAGTTGAAGTTCCCCAAAGGCAACGAGTTATAAATAATTCCACACCAGAGGGCTGCTTTGTGTGTGTGTGCTTTGTTGCTCAGTCACGTCCAACTCTTTGAGACCCCATGGACTGTAGCCTGCTAGGCTCCTCTGTCCATGGGATTCTTCATGCAAGAATACTGGAGTGGGTTGCCACACTCTCTTCCAGGGGATCTTCCCAACCCACGGATCGAACCCTCGTCTCTTATGTCTCCTACATTGGCAGGTGGGTTCCTTATCACTAGCACCATCTGGGAAGCCCAGGGCTGCCAAGTTTTGACATATTCCTGGTGAGTCATCAGTGAATCAACTGCATGGACAAAACTGAACACTCTTTAAAGGCTGAAGCAAAATCCAGATTCACTATAATGTATCATCGTACTGCCCTATGATCAGTGCTGAATCCCGGACATTGTGAATGACGTTGTAGAGGTTGGAGGTTCTGATACATTCCTCAGAGTATTGATTTCTTTTGCTTTATCAGAAAGTTAGCATAGATGGACTCAAACATCCTGCTGTGACTCCCCTGCCATGGTCAACAGCTAAAATCTTTGCTTTTTAGCTGGTCTGTTTGGGTTTATCCAGTACATAGGTAACTTAGGACTTTCAAGAAGAAT
Organism: Ovis canadensis; assembly: GCF_042477335.2. Lineage (NCBI taxonomy): Eukaryota > Metazoa > Chordata > Mammalia > Artiodactyla > Bovidae > Ovis > Ovis canadensis. The sequence continues at coordinate 34,724,431 of NC_091250.1, read as the reverse complement.
TTACACACAAAATTTGGGGCACCCAGTTAAAAGTTCTATCCTTTCCATATTCCTTTTCTCATTTTGTAGCTGTCTTGATCCTCCTGAATTCTGTCTTCTAATTCTTTTTACAAGTAAGACTCTGAGCTTTTACTCAAATTTTAGCCACCTCATGTAATGCTCACTGCAGTGCTTCAGGCTAAAAGCAAACTTAACAACTCATGGAATTCATTATCAACACATGAAAATCAGTTGTATTTATGTAAAATAGAAACAGACAACCAGAAAATTAAAATTTTAAATGTTATTTGCAATACCATTGTAAAACATACAATGCATAATAAATTAAAAAATATATGGAGTATTTCTATAATGAAGACTGTGAAACATTATTGAGAGAAATGAAATGATATATAAATAAATGTAGAAATATATGCCATATTAATGGGTTGTTAAGATGTTAGTTCTCCTCAAAATCATCTCTAGATTTATTCTTATGCCAAAAAATATCCAAAGCTAGATTTGGTATGTATGCGTGGAAACAGATAAATTGATTCTAAAATTTATCTATAGGTGCAAAGAACGTAGAATGGTCAAAACAATCTTAGAATGAATTTGGAGGACTGGCATTATCTGATTTTAAGACTTAAAGCTATGATAATAAAGATATTAAATAAAAGTATCAAAGAAATTTAGTTGGGAAAATGCTTTTAGTGCTGTATCAGCTGGATCTTAATCCAGATTTTTAAAAAATCAGTGTGGACAAGTATTTAATAATATACAGATAAATTAACCTACAATGAATCATAGACCAAAATGTGAAGTTAAAACCATAAAGCTTTTGGTATGAAACAGGAAATGTATTTTCAATTTTAAGATAGTCAAAGGTTTCTTAATCAGAACATAAAAGAAAACCAATGATTAAATGAACTTCAGCAACATCCAGTTCAGTTCAGTTCAGTCACTCAGTCATGTCCGACTCTCTGAGACCCCATTAATCACAGCACACCAGGCCTCCCTGTTCATCACCAACTCCCAGAGTTCACCCAAACTCAAGTCCATCGAGTCAGTGATGCCATCCAGCCATCGCATCCTCTGTCATCCCATTCTCCTCCTGCCCCCAATCCCTCCCAGCATCAGGGTCTTTTCTAATGAGTCAGTTCTTCACATCAGGTGGCCAAAGTATTGGAGTTTAAGCTTCAACGTCAGTCCTTCCAATGAATACCCAGGACTGGTCTCCTTTAGGATGGACTGGTTGGATCTCCTTGCAGTCCAAGGGACTCTCAAGAGTCTTCTCCAACACCACACTTCAAAAGCATCAATTCTTTGGCACTCAGCTTTCTTCACAGTCCAACTCTGACATCCATACATGACTACTGGAAAAACCATAGCCTTGACAAGATGGACCTTTGTTGGCAAAGTAATATCTCTGCTTTTTAATAGGCTATCTAGGTTTGTCATAACTTTCCTTCCAAGTCTTGTAATTTTATGGCTGAAATCACCATCTGCAGTGATTTTGGAGCCCAAAAAAGTAAAGTCTTACACTGTTTCCACTGTTTCCCCATCTATTTCCCATGAAGTGATGGGACCAGATGCCATGATCTTCGTTTTCTGAATGTTGAGCTTTAAGCCAACTATTTCACTCTCCTCTTTCACTTTCATCAAGAGGCTTTTGAGTTCCTCTTCACTTTCTGCCATAAGGGTGGTGTCTTCTGCATATCTGAGATTATTGATATTTCTCCTGGCAATCTTGATTCCAGCTTGTGCTTCTTCCAGCCCAGTGTTTCTCATGATGTTCTCTGCATAGAAGTTAAATAATCAGGGTGACAATATACAGCCTTGACGTACTCCTTTTCCTATTTGGAACCAGTCTGTTGTTCCATGTCCAGTCCTAACTGTTGCTTCCTAACCTGCATACAAGTTTCTCAAGAGGCAGGTCAGGTGCTCTGGGATTCCCATCTCTTTCAGAATTTTCCACAGTTTATTGTGAGCCACACAGTCAAAGGCTTTGGCATAGTCAATAAAGCAGAAATAGATGTTTTTCTGGAACTCTCTTGCTTTTTCCATGATCCAGCGGATGGTGGCTATTTGATCTCTGGTTCCTCTGCCTTTTCTAAAACTAGCTTGAACATCTGGAAGTTCATGGTTCATGTGTTGCTGAAACCTGGCTTGGAGAATTTTGAGCATTACTTTACTAGCATATGAGATGAGTGCAATTGTGTGGTAGTTTGAGCATTCTTTGGCATTGCCTTTCTTTGGGATGGGAATGAAAACTGACCTTTTCCAGTCCTGTGGCCACTGCTGAGTTTTCCTATTTTGCAGACATATTGAGTGCAGCACTTTCACAGCATCATCTTTCAGGATTTGAAATAGCTCAACTGGACTTCCATCACCTCCATTAGCTTTGTTCGTAGTGATGCTTTCTAAGGTCCTCTTGACTTCACATTCCAGGATGTCTGGCTTTAGGTGAGTGATCACACCATCATTATTATCTGGGTCATGAAGATCTTTTTGGTACCACTTCCATATTGCCTTGATTCATGGACCTAACATTCCAGGTTCCTATGCAATATTGCTCTTTACAACATTGGACCTTGCTTCTATCACCAGCCACATCCGCAATTGGGTATTTTTCTTGCTTTGGCTCCATCCCTTCATTCTTTCTGGAGTTATTTCTCCACTGATCTTCTGTAGCATATTGGGCACCTACCGACCTGGGGAGTTCCTCTTTCAGTGTCCTATCATTTTGCCTTTTCATGCTGTTCATGGGATTCTCAAGGCAAGAAACCTGAAGTAGTTTGCCATTCCCTTCTCCAGTGGACCACATTCTGTCAGACCTCTCCACCATGACCCATCTGTCTTGGGTGGCCCCACATGGCATGACTTAGTTTCATTGAATTAGACAAGGCTGTGGTCTGTGTGATCAAATTGGCTAGTTTTCTGTGATTATGGTTTCAGTGTGTCTGCCCTCTGATGCCCTCTCGCAACACCTACTGTCTTACTTGTGTTTCTCTTACCTTGGACATGGGGTATCTCTTCACAGCTACTCCAGCAAAGTGCAGAAGCTGCTCCATACCTTGGACAAGGTCACCCCTCCTGACCTTGAATGTGGAGTAGCTCCTCTCAGCCCTCCTGTGCCCGCACAGCTGCCGCTCCTTGGAATTAGTCCCTTGGAAACTGGGGTTGATTATATTAAAGTCTGTGGATTTAATCACACACATCTGAAGAAAGGTCCTGGAGTGACACTTCACAGTGTGCTGCAGAAAGCGGTAGAACATGGTGGCAGTCTTCACTTGCCCTTACAGCAGCAAAAGAAATAATAAACAAAACAAATAAACCCACTTATTGGGAGAAAATATGTGCAAATGATCAGAAAGAGAAAAATATAATATTGTTTATATGTGGAATCTAGAAAAATGATACAGAGGAACTTATTTGAAAGCAGAAATAGAGACACAGAAAACAAATGTACAAATACCAAAGGTGGGAAAGAGCAGGTGGAATGAATTAGGAGATTGGAATTGACATACATTACGTATACACACACACACACACACACACACTACTATGTATTAAAGAGATAACTGAGAACCTACCATATAGCACATGGAACTCTACTCAATGCTCTGTGGTGACCTAAATGGGAAGGAAATCCAGGAAAGAAGGGATATTATACACATATAGCTGATTCACTTTGCTATACAGCAGACACAAACACAGCATTGTATAGCAACTATACTCCAATAAAACTTAACAAACAAATTAAAATGAGTAGAGAAGTTATGGACTAGGAGAAGGCAATGGCAACCCACTCCAGCACTCTTGCCTGGAAAGTCCCATGGACGGAGCCTGGTGGGCTGCAGTCCATGGGGTCACTAAGAGTCGGCATGACTGAGCGACTTCACTTTCACTTTTCACTTTCATGCATTGGAGAAGGAAATGGCAACCCACTCCAGTATTCTTGCCTGGAGAATCTCAGGGACAGAGGAGCCTGGTGGGCTGCTGTCTATGGGGTCGCACAGAGTCGGACACGACTGACGCGACTTAGCAGTAGCAGCAGCAGCAGAAAATATTTAAAAATGCATACAGGTAAAAATTGTAATCAGAATATGTAAAGAATTTTTATTACACAGTGATAGGTAATAAAAATCATCCTATTGAAAAGTGGGCAGACTGAAATACATAGTAATTCCTTAAGGATTATATATAAAGCAAGGATGATTTAAACAAAAACAAAACTTCAACCTCATTATCCATCAATGAAATGAGAAGTAAATCCTCCAATAATACCTTTTCACAACCATAGAATGCTAAAAGTAAAAAATACAAAAAAGAGCAAATATTAGCAAGGAAAGCAACTGGTGCTTTCATATATTGCTAATTAGAGTACAAAATGGCAAAATTACTTAGTGCTGCTAGTTAGTAGTTGTTCAGAAATATATTCAGCAATTCCTATAACCCAGCAATTACACTCTTAGGCATTTACCCAAGAAAAATGAAAAGATACATCTACAAAAGGACAACTTTATCCTAATAGCCAAAACCTAGACACCACAAGGGGCCGCCTTGTGGCTAAGACTGTAAAGAATCTGCCTGCAGTACAGGTGACCCAGGTTTGAGCCCTGGGTTGGGAAGATCCCCTGGAAAAGGATATGGCAGCCCACTCCAGGATTCCTGCCTGGAGAATTCCATGGACAGAGGAGCCTCGTGGGCAAAGAGTTGGACACAACTGAGTGACTAACACTTTCAGACAAAATAAAAATGTCTAACAATTGGAGAATAGATTCAGTTCAGCTCAGTAGCTCAGTTGTGTCTGACTCTGCAACACCATGGACTGCAGCACACCAGGCCTCCCTGCCCATCACCAACTCCCGGAGTTTACTCAAACTCATGTCCATTGAGTTGGTGATGCTATCCAACCATCTCATCCTCTGTTGTCCCCTTCTTCTCCTACCCTCTATCTTTCCCAGCATCAGGGTCTTTTCAAATGAGTCAGTTCTTCGCATGAGGTGGCCAAAGTATTGGAGTTTTAGCTTCAACATCAGTCCTTCCATGAACATTCAGGTCTGATTTCCTTTCGGATGGACTGGTTGGATCTCCTGGCAGTCCAAGGGACTCTCAAGAGCCTTCTCCAACACCACAGTTCAAAAGCATCAATTCTTCAGCACTCAGCTTTCTTTACAGGCCAACTCTCACATCCATACATTACCACAGGAAAAACCACAGCCTTGACTAGATAGACCTTTGTTGGCAAAGTAATGTCTCTGCTTTTCAATATGATATCTAGGTTGGTCATAACTTTTCTTTCAAGGAGTAAGCGTCTTTTCATTCCATGGCTGCAGTTACCATCTGCAGTGATTTTGGAGCCCCCCAAAATAAAGTCTGCCACTGTTTCCACTGTTTCCCCATTTATTTGCCATGAAGTGATGGGACCGGATGCCATGATCTTTGTTTTCTGAATGTTGAGCTTTAAGCCAACTTTTTTACTCTCCTCTTTCACTTTCATCAAGAGGCTTTTTAATTCCTCTTCACTTTCTGCCATAAGGGTGGTGTCATCTGCATATCTGAGGTTATTGATATTTCTCTTGGCAATCTTGATTCCAGCTTGTGCTTCTTTCAGCCCAGTGTTTCTCATGATGTACTCTGCATAGAAGTTAAATAAGCAGGGTGACAATATACAGCCTTGATGTACTCCTTTTCCTATTTGGAACCAGTCTAACTGTTGCTTCCTGATCTGCATATGAGTTTATCAAGAGGCAGGTCAGGTGGTCTGGTATTCCCATCTCTTTCAGAATTGTCCACAGTTTATTATGATCCACACAGTCAAAGGCTTTGGCATAGTCAATAAAGCAGAAATAGATGTTTTTTTGGAACTCTCTTGCCTTTTCCATGATCCAGCGGATGTTGGCAATTTGATTTCTGGTTCCTCTGCCTTTTCTAAATCCATCTTGAACATCAGGAAGTCCACAGTTCACATATTGCTGAAGCCTGGCTTGGAGAATTTTGAGCATTACTTTACTAGCATTGAGATGAGTGTAATTGTGCAGTAGTTTGAGCATTCTTTGGCGTTGCCTTTCTTTGGGATGGGAATGAAAACTGACCTTTTCCAGTCCTGTGGCCACTGCTGAGTTTTTTAAATTTGCAGACATATTGAGTGCAGTACTTTCACAGCATCATCTTTCAGGATTTGAAACAGCTCAACTGGAATTCCATCACCTCCACTAGCCTTGTTCATAGTTATGCTTTCTAAGGCCCACTTGACTTCACATTCCAGGATGTCTGGCTCTAGATAAGTGATCACACCATTGTGATTATCTGGGTCATGAAGATCTTTTTTGTACAGGTCTTCTGTGTATTCTTGCCACCTCTTCTTAATATCTTCTGCTTCTGTTCAGTCCGTACCATTTCTGTCCTTTATTGTGCTCATCTTTGCATGAAATGTTCCCTTGGTAGCTCTAAGTTTCTTGAAGAGATCTCTAGTCTTTCCCATTCTGTTGTTTTCCTCTATTTCTTTGCACTGCTCACTAAGAAAGGCTTTCTTATCTCTCCTTGATATTCTTTGGAACTCTGCATTCAAATGGGTATATCTTTCCTTTTCTCTTTTGCTTTTGGCTTTTCTTCTTTTCACAGCTATTTGTAAGAGAATAGATTAACAAAGAGTAATATATTCTTGCAGTTAAACATTACAGGGTAATAAAATGAAGGAACAAACAAAGATGAGTGAACAGACAATGTGAATAAATCTCAAAAATATTATGCTGAGGAAAGGAATCCAGGCACAGATAGAATACATATATTTATATGAAGCTCAAAAATAGGCCCACTGTCCTTTCAGAAATTGAAACAGTGGTCACCCGTGGGATTGACAAGCAAAGGACTGAGGGAATTGTCTGGGATGAAGCAAGAACATTTTTTTAACTTGTGTGAGGTTAATTTTATTTAGACTTTTGTAGGTTTTTAAGGGCTTCTTTTGTGGCTCACCTGGTAAAGAACCCACCTGCAATGTGGGATACCTGGGTTTGATCCCTGTGTCAGGAAGACCCCCTGGAGAAGGAAAAGACCACCCACTCCAGTATTCTTGCCTGGAGAATTCCATTGACTGTATAGCCCTTGGGGTTGCAAAGAGTTGGACATGACTGAGTGACTTTCACTGTAGGTTAATAAGCCTATTAATCTCTCAAAACTGATGGAACTGTACTTAGGATTTCACATTTCACTAGATAAATGACATCTCAATTAACAACAAAAAATAACACTGGCCAAAATATCTAAACAATAACTAAAATTGAAAACAGTATACATACATTTAAACTGTATTTAGAAAATTGACATTTAACCTAATAAACAAAAAATTATTTCTTCATGAATGTTTATTTTCTTTCTTCGAAGAATACATACAGACAGGACGGAAACATGTTTTTCTAAGTCCCTACTTACCACAGGTTATCTCTCAAGTTGGAAATATATGTGTAATACTCATTTATATCTAAGTTTGTCAGCTATTATTAACTAAAATGAATCAGATTTACAATAAACCCAGAGCTATTACAAGATGATAGTTCTTTTAATATTTTAGAAGATTCATTAAATTGTAAATAAGGCAAATATATAATTAAATAGACATAATTATTGTAAACAATGTATTTCAATAATTTAAAGAGTTTTTTTCTTAAGTAATATGTATGAAAAACTCTCCTTCATTGTAATTTTGGAGAATTTGGTTTCTTATTATTGTTCTGTAATTTTAATGAGTTTTCTCCTTATGGACTAATTGTTGACAGAGGTATTTTTGGCTGTCTGTGAGCAAATTTAGGAATAATGTAAGTTATTTATTTTCTGTATATGAGTGGTTGAAGGAGTACATATTTCCTTTTGATAACTGGCAGATAGAATTGTAACTGCTGCCAATGTTTACCTAAAATTTATATATATATATATATATATATATATATATATATATATATATATATATATATATATATTTTGGATAAGGAGAACCTCACATACATTTTGTGTAGTCAGTTATTCTTTGCATAGCTTTTGCCAGCTCCACAGATGTAATTGAGTTGATGACAGTTTACCCAGGCTAAGTTCCTGGGATGCAGGTGAACACTAATAAAAATTAGATCATTTTTCTGAGATAAGCTATGGTTTATTTAGAACCCAACCTACATGCTATTAATGAAATTTAAAATCAGCTTATAAAAAGGAATTTATGGGAGAACTAAACAGTTTCCTTGATTGGTGAATGATGATGTTAAGTTATTTATTCTTTCAAGTTTCATTCAGTAAATATGCAAATATGGATAAGACATGATATATTCTCTTCAAGATGTTTGTCGTCTAGTGGGGAGACAATTATTGAGAGGGGGCATTTTATTGATTGCCCTTGTGTGCTGAGAATATATAGACATAACAGTAGCAAATAATATATTTTCTGTTTTCAATAGGCTCACATTTTGGATGGAGAGACATTAACCTAATATAGAGTACAGAGTGATGTGATGGAAATAAGCACAAGGGTGCATATAGGCAAGGAACACAACCTAGGTTTTGGGCATGGATTTTATGGGGTTTCTGGGGAGGTGGAATATCTTTGATGAGTTTTCAAAAAATGCAAAAGCTTAGAAGTTCCAGAGACACAAAAGAGGGTAGCAACATTTGAGGCAGAGCAAAAAGTCACTGTATGATCATGAAGACATGAAAGAAGGCTGCTGCATAGTCAGGAAGTGGTAAAGAGTTCATTGTGGCTAAAATATAGGGTACTTGGAAAGGATGTGAAGGAATTGAGCCCAGCTGCTATGTTGGGATGAAAGCTGTTGCACTACAAGCTACGATTTTATCCCTCAAGAAGCATACAGCCTCAAGAATTCTTCAAGCAGTAAATGGATATCATTAAATAATATTTTTTGAATGATAGAGTGGAAAATAAGCTCACATAGGAAAGCATAGAATTAGGAATTCATGGTGATAGTCTGAGTAAGGGATGAAGAGGTCCTGGATGGTGGGAACAGTGGGAGTAATGGAGAGGAAGGGGTCAATTGAAAATTACTAGTAAGTAGAATCAATGTAACTTCATTAATTTGGAATGGTCGATAAGGGAGCTGGAAAAGTCCAAGATGGCCTCTATCAATTTTGGGTGTCTGGATGCAGAGTGATACCACTGAAAAAGGCATGGGGGCGTGAGAAGGAAAATAAATCTGGCAGAGGAAATTTATTTTCTTATATTTGAAGTACCAGGAATAGATATTCTGCAGGTTATTATATAATTTTTTAAATTAACAAACTGACACAGATTGCATCTAATATTTCTGTGTTTTCCTGTCCCTGCCAACCCAAAGACTTTGAATCCACTGTTATTAGAAGACTAAGGGGGCCCAAGAGAAGATTGAAGAATCTCCTAGATAAGTGCAAAGATTATGGGAAAAACATGTAACTATATGAACATGTAAAAAAGTCACTCTTTTACAGGCCTGCTCTATGAATTCCAGTTCCTCATAGACCCTTTTATTTGAACTTTTCATCTTTTCTTCTGCTTTTCTCTCATTCCTCTCCAAGTTTCCTTAGCCTTCTTTAGTTTCTGGACCTTAAATTGGATATAATACCGTAATAAGTGCCTGACCAATGCCCAGTGGGACAATTGCTTCAGGGTTCTTGCATGTTTTGTTCTTGTTAGTGCATTCCTCTATCTTGCTGTTTTTAAAAATAATAACTGTGCACTGCTGACTCATGTTCAGTTAAAGATTCACAGTGGCACTTCTTAGGCTCTGGGGCAAACCCTTTTTCCTCCTCTTGAATTCACATGATGTATTTATATTTCTCTCTTGACTACCTTCCTGCCAAGTATTTGCTTTTATTTCAATTTTAAGAATCATTTTGGGTTTCAGTTAGGCCTTCAAAGTAACCAGATATCTTTCTCACTTTTTTGTGTTAATTCAGTTCCAAATTGTAGTAGGTATTATTTCTCAGCCATTTGCAATCACTGATAAACAGATAGATATGCAAGATTCTTTAATTTTTTATTTTACATTAGAGTATAGTTGATTTGCAATGTTGTGTTAGTTTCAGGTGTACAGCAGATTGATTAGTTATGTGTATACATATATCTGTTTTCAGATTCTTTTTTCCATATAGCTTATTACGGGAATATTGAGTAGAGTTCCCTATGCTATGTTGGTCCTTGTTGGTTATCTATTTTACATATATAATAGTGTATGCATGTTAGTCTCAAACTCCTAATTTATCCCTTCCTGCCACCTTTGATAGCCATAAGTTTGCAGGACAAGATTCTTAAGGCAGGGTATATCATTTACAGGGGGCACCTTGGGGAAGCGACTTTGCTCATTGTTCTCTTGGCATATACCAAAGAACGAGAAAAAGAAATTGGAAATAATCAAACACTATAAAAACAGAATAATGCTTGTCACATTACAATGTTTAAAACCTTAGTTTCCTTACATTTTAACTCTCTGAATAAATAAGCAAATGTTATTTAATCTTCACTATTGTCAGACTTTATTTTTGGGGGTCCAAAGTGACTGCAGATGGTGATTGCAGCCATGAAATTAAAAGACGCTTACTCCTTGGAAGGAAAGTTATGACCAACCTAGATAGCATATTAGAAAGCAGAGACATTACTTTGCCAACAAAGGTCTGTCTAGTCAAGGCTATGGTTTTTCCAGTGGTCATGTATGGATGTGAGGTTGGACTGTGAAGAAAGCTGAGTGCCAAAAAATTGATGCTTTTGAACGGTGATGTTGGAGAAGACTCTTGAGAGTCCCTTAGACTGCAAGGATTTCTAACCAGTCCATCCTAAAGGAGACCAGTCCTGGGTATTCATTGGAAGGACTGATGTTGAAGCTCAAATTCTAATACTTTGACCACCTGATGTGAAGAGCTGACTCACTGGAAAAGACCCTGATGCTGGGAGGGATTGGGGGCAGGAGGAGAAGGGGACAACAGAGGATGAGATGGCTGGATGGCATCACCAACTCAATGCATGTAAGTTTGGGTGAACTCCAGCAGTTGGTGATGAACAGGGAGGCCTGGCACGCTGTGATTCATGGGGTCGCAAAGAGTTGGACACGACTGAGCGACTGAACTGAAATGAACTGAAGGAGAAATGGGTGCTTCCCTGTAGCTCAGCAGTAAAGAATCAGCTTTCAATGCAGGAGACATGGGTTTGATTCCTGGGTAGGGAAAATCCCCTGGAGGAGGGCATGGCAGCCCATTCCAGTATTCTTGCCTAGAGAATCCTGTGGACAGAGGAGCCTGGCAGGCTACAGTCCATGGGGTTGCAAAGAGTTGGACATGACTGAAGCTACTAAGCATGCTTGCATACACAAGGAGAAATAGACGTTCTTATATGTTAACTATTTCTTATACCTTATAACTATGTTCTTATATATTAACTATTTTAAGCATTTCAAAAATGGGCTTCAAAATCATAACTCTAAATAGATATTTAATATTTCCATCAGGTAGATGCATAATCACTTACATAATTGAACATTACGCAGTTTTTGATATTTGACTGATTTCTGATTTTCCACAATTATAAAAAATTTGTGTAGTGAGCATTTTTGAAAGAGCTAGGGTATTTTATAATACCAATGAATAAATTATATAGAACAAGAGGTATTTATCCTATTTAGTAACAACATTTCTAGTTATACTTACTGTATATAATCAAAATATGTACTCATGTATCTCAGATGAAAATTTTATAACTAAACATGATCTTTTCCAAGCCAGCTTCCACATGCTGATAAAGAGATCACTCACTCATTCAACAAGTATTTCTTAGGTACCTGCCATGTCCTAGGCACGGTGCGCAGTGTCAAGGACACAGACTTGCATAAGAAATAGTCATCTGTTTTGAGGTTCTCACAGTCTTGTGGGATGATGCATATATGTTAACAGACATTGAAATAAAAGGCGATGAATATTACAATAGAGAAATGTGCAAAGAACACCTCTGTGACCCTTTCTTCCTATTTGCCTTGTAAAAGCCCATCCAAGGCATAGCTTACACCTCTCACTGCCCTGAGTACCCAAACATAAATGTAGAGAATGGTACTTTGTAAATTCTAACCTTTGGGTTCTCTTCCTGCCCTTCTCCCCACTTCTCCCTCTCTCCCTTTAACCTTCTAAATTTATTTATTAACACTATGATCAGGCATTGTGTATGATATTCAAAACATAAGAAGGAACAAGACAGGCATAGTTTCTGCCTCCATGAATTTCTGAGGAAGAAATTGAGAGAATAAAACAAGTAAATAATTATATGATGTGGGAGGCAGGAGGTCCAACCCGGAAGCACAAGGACCCTGCTCTGGCTTCCGTAAGACCAGCTCTAATTTTGTCTGCTTAGACATAAAATTTTGACATTTGTTTAAGATTTCTTTAAAAGAGTATGTATATACACATTGATCTCTGCTTAAATATAAGTTGGAGACCTAGTATATTGTAATATGTGATTTGTTTACAAAGACAATTATATGACACTAAATTTAAATATGATAAGAGCCTGAATCTATGTTTCAGTGTTGGCAGATCCCCAGCTATTCTTGACTGAACAGATGCTGAACAGATTTGCTAATGGTATATTCTGAGTTTTGTTTTCCTCTTACTTTCACATGCACATTTCAGTCATTTAAGAAAAGCAAACCTTGGTACAGTTGTTGCTGTGTGATGTTCATATGATAGCAGTACATTGACAGTTATGCCTGGACAAAGGTCTTAATGACTCATCCGTAGATGCAGTCTTGGCAGTACTCTAAAATTTGTCTCAGTAACATCTCTTTGGTGTGGTACAGAGGGGAGTGCCAACTTCTTGGGTCAACCCTAAATCACATTTTCAGATGTTTAAGCTTGCCTTTATAGTGGGCTAGTTTCAGGTCCCAGAAACATGAGAAGACAGAATCAGTTATTTTCATTATGTAATCACACATTAAAAATATATACAATTAAATTTCCGACATTTTCTTGTTCTCTTTAACTTCACATAAAGAGGATCCAAAACACTTAAATTCAGACTTTAAAGAACATTATTAATTGGGTTTGAATCAAAGATTCTGTGAAGAAATATTCTGATATGAAGATGATTTTTTTCTATTTCTAGGAAAAAGTATCCCCATCACTCTGTTAAATCCATAATATAGTTACTTATTTAATTAACTTAATAGATTAAAAATCTTTCTTATCTTCATTTTATGATTTCTAATTTTCCCATTGAAAGCTAGTAATTTCTTTGTATTAAGGATGAAATTATCCAGCTTCCTTTTCAGAAGCTGTTTATTCACTTCTGTCAGTTTATTTTGAAACATGATTAAAATAAAGTGATGGACAGTCTGTCTTGTTCCTACCTCAGCTGCTGGGAAGACTTTGCAGAGGTGGAATTATTCCTGTGGGTTGCAGGAAAGGACTGGCTGGGAAGGGCATCTTCTTGTGAGTCATTCTTCCAAACTCATAAAACTCTCATTGATAGAAAGCTTTCTTATAGCTCCAAAATACTATGCAATGGTTAATTGGTTAATCATCTCTTCAGCCTCAAGGGCTCTGAGTAATCTGAAGCTTCATTTTTCCTTTGTAGTTTGTGGTATTCATTATAGCATCACTTATTTTGAGCTCCCGATCTTCGTTTTATTTGGATATATTTCTCTTGGATGTGTTTCTAATTTTTTTTCTTTTTTTCCTTTGCTAGGATGCCCAAGGGGCCTGGGACATGCTATAAATTAATCTAAAAATGAAATACATCTGTATTCTTTGTCATCTGCCAGAATGCCATTTGGAATATTCTGTTGGAATCCAAATCTCCCAAATACTCACCACAGTGGAATTCAGGTGCAAAGTAAACACAGCAGTTATAGTATTAACATCCACTTAGCTGGAGGGATGTGGGTGATGTTTATGCTCATTATTATTGCAAACAGATTGTATGCTATTTGAAACAGAGGAAGGGTGAGTGATTTAAGAACCTGTGTTTTAAGTAATCGGTTTATTTGCACACCCACAGTTTGCCTTCAGGGTTGTGAAACCATAGCCAAAACAGAAATAAAAACTTTGGTATGCCAAGAAGCAATTCAAGTGGCAATCCATGATTTTCTATTTTCTAACTCACCAAGATTATTTTGCTTGTTCTCACCTACACAAATATCATAAGAAAATGGCTTCTCAGTAAGTGATGTTGCTACTTAAACAAAAATAAGAAAAAAAAAAACCCAACAAACACCCAATTTGACATTGCAAATGACATATTTAGCGCTGATTGGCAGAGATGACCATATGGCCCTCTGGCTTTCTCAGGACTGTTGGGCCACAGTGAGCCCTGAAATCCTTTCCCGCCTGCGACATGAATCTGGCTGTGGTAGTATTTCCACATGTGCTCTATTCACATGCATGATCCGCATTCAACAGATAGCTTATCCCATGTTGGGGCCTGGATTTTAAATGTGTATTGTTAGCTAAAAGAAGGCCTCCTTCCAGCTGGCAATGGTAGGTGGATTGCCACATGTAGAGTTTCATCTGAACTGGGACTGACATTATCTGAGGCACATTTCTGTCAGTGCGGGAAGACTGGAATCATAGCAGATAAATTGAAAGATTGTTTCATGATGGATCACGCAAAACATGGTTTAAAAAAAAAAAACGTTTTCTTTCACACAAAGGCCAGAGATCACATAACTCCTGTTCAGGACCATCCATCAAACAGACACTCTCACCAAAAGGCTAAGTTGCCAAAAAATGGAGTTCGGAAGGACTTCAGCATTTGGGATTATATGTAATATGTGTCATAATCCAATGACTCTGAAGATGGCTGAGTGCCCTGTGCTTCGGGCCGAGATCTTGTTTTATTGAAATCAACTGTAAGGGATTGGAATGAACTGACCAAATTAAAAAAGCAATTGTTTAATTACCATCTCAGAATAGAAACCTCTTTTAGTTGATTTTGGGACTAAGGAAAAAGAGAAGCAATCCAATCCCCGGGATAGTTAGATCTAGTTGCATGAAGGTATTGGCAATCATGTGTATAGATCACAGGTACATATATTTACATAATAAACTCAGAGTCAAGTGGTGGTTTTGGCAGTGGTGGAACCTTGAGGAGAAGGTAAGCTATTTACAGTGTCTTGCTATTTTTTATGCACTCTCAAGTATTGTAATACTACATTAAGCACTGAAATAAGCCAGTCAACAATAAGATTGAGTCTACCACAAGCAGAACTAAACAGCTGATACAACAATTTTGAAAGAAAGAGTAGAGTTCCTCAGTTAAAAAGCTAACTTCTAATGAAAGCCTTGGAATTAATATTTGTTTCATTTTAAAAAAATGCTTTTTCCTCAAATTTATTCAACATTTTCAAAGATCTTAGAATAACTGTGAAAATTTTATCTTCATGTGTTTGTGTGTTCAAACAGAGTTGTAGACAAAAATCATAAATATGGGCTTGTTTATTTGCTAAAATTATACAAGACAGATTTTAAGAGAGAATTATTAATATGTTAGGGTGACATTTCATTTTTATCAAATTGATTAAATTGAGAAGTAGGGAACAAATATTGATTGTGAATGAATTATCATAGTCTTACCAAACCAAAATACACATTCTCTTACTAAATTGTATAAGTAATCTGGCCTAATCCAATTTACTATTAAGTGAGATTATTTTAAATAGTCCCTAACATGATACTCCAAATCAGCAAGTGTTTCATATTTATACAGGTATACTCAGGGGCTCAAACACAGAATACCAAAAATACTTTCTTTGAATTACAAAATGTCATTTGGTTCAATGATGAAGTGGTTTTGGTTGGCTTTTGGATACTAATCTAATTTTATTCTGATCTGGTGCTTAAGGTTTGATTTATAGAGGAAATCTGAATTATTGATCTATCTAAATATCCCCAATAAATACAAAAATGAAGCTGTGTACTATTTTCTTCTAAAAAAGTTTGATTCCTTTTACTGAATGATTTTAATACCAGGGGCCAGATTATCCCCACGGCCTAACAAAAGCCCTGAGATTTTCTGTCTCAACAACAGGCAAGGTCTCATTTCTCATTCCCATCTTCTGATTCCTACTGACTAAGAGAGATCCTATTTCAGGTTCTGGGACATTCTGCATGACTCAGCCTGGGGGACTTAAGGCAAGATAAAGGGAGTCCAGTATTAATAAATCAATTCATTAGTGGTTTCAGGATCTTAGAGAACCATTTTTAATACCTAGTTTTGTAAATCATTCGAGTCTCAGAAATTCCAACCTTCTCCTTAATTCATTCTCTGTAACTTTTGCCACATTTTCACTTGGGGACTAAGTGACTTAGGAGACAGTTGTGGTGTAATAGGATATCACCTAAAACAATGAAGACTTGGGTTCTACCTCCAGTTCTCTGACTTAAAACCTGTTAGTTCTTGGGTAGATTTCTCACCTTCTCCAAGACTCAATTATATCATACAAAGCAAGCACATCCTTACCTACCTGATATAGTTATTGTGAGGATTTAGTGTGGAGCAAATACTAGGTATTATTGCTTTTTGTACAGTGAATGGCCAATAAAGCTATAGTTCAATTAAGCAATAGATCTGGTTTCTTTTGCACCAATCATAAATACTTATTTGAAATATAGTTAGTTGAAATGAAAAATAGAAATGTATTTGAAATGAAAAGTAGAAGTGTAGTTTCTACCTGAGTCTTGAGATCTGTATTCTTAAGTCATCTCTTCAGTTGAATCTACTGCTGTACCAATCTCTAAGATTAGAATTGCTGAAATGGATCAGATGGAGGGAAATATGCAGGCCTCTTTGTGTGACTGAGCTGTTTGTGCTCAGTGGCTGGGAGCTGGGTTTCTCTGAGGCTGATTGAGATACTGCCACTAAATATTCAACAACTGAAACTCTTTGGCCATAAAATCTAGCCTGGGCCTCCTAGGTTTCTGGGCCATTTGGTGGTGTTTGGTGGAGTATTTTATTTTAGAAGTAAAGCCTTTGCTTTATAAGCAAAGGAATGGAATTATTCTTCCCTCAGTGTTGTGGTGGACTGAACCTGACAGGAAAACAGAATTGGGGAACTGCATCTTAAGGGGAAAAATTACAGCTTCCCCCTGAGTAAGGGTCTCCTTGCTGTGAAACTGCTGCACTCTTGCTGTCATATTGGTGAGAGCATATTTTGTACCCCCTCTCTAGAGTTCACCCTGGCAGTGTAATACTCAGAATCTCTGGCTCTTAAAACGAATACGTTTTGGAACAGTATCCTTGCAGTTTCCTATGATGCACTTCCAAAATACTGTCCTGTAGTTGACCCATGAGCCTGAAGCTCTGTGATCCCTTCCAGGAACATCCAGGTGATATGTCTGCCATCAGATTACACCTGCTTAAGCCAACAAGTTTAATTGAACACACAAAATATGAATAATAGGGGGGGTTGTTTGTAAAATAGCAATAGTTTCTTGTAATCCTATACTCCACTAGATGCAATCCACATAGGGAAAATGCAGGCATTCTGCTTCTGTCATTTCAATACAGAGAAATTCCATGAAAACAGCTGTTGGCCAGGTTACAATTTATCAACTTGTTAGTCAATAACCTTAGCTTTCTTTGCATATGTGAATGAATAGGGCTAGTGGATTCCTCTGGGCAAGTTCTAGTTTGCCAAAATATTAATCTGTTGGAAAAAAAGTACTTTCTCTCCTTTGGAACCTTGTAGAAGCTATGAAATGTGAAATGAGAATATTAAATCTGATATTTGAGGGTCATGGTTATGCTGTGCTAAAGAAATTATTCAAAGTTCCATTTTTTGGCATCAGGAACCTATGAAAATGAAAATCCCTCCTAAATTCTTCCAAGTCCTTTGTCTTCTGGCTGTACTCTTACTATTTTCAGATCTGGCCTCTTAGCTGAAAAAGCAGGCCCTGAGAAACTCTTCAATTTATTTTTACTCTATCATGCATAGTAAGCTTATTTGTATAATTTAAAAAACATAAAAAATAGTTTACAGTGTTTTTAATATTTCTTTCCTTTTTTCCGCTACTCTCCACCAATTCTTCTTATCTGTGCTTGGTCGTGCCTGACTCTTTTCAACCCCATAGACTGTGGTCCACCAATCTCCTCTGTCCATGGAATTTTCCAGGAAAGAACACTAGTCAGTTACCATTTCCTCCTTCAGAGGATCTTCCTTACCCAAAAATCTAACCTGAGTCTCCTGCATTGGCAGGCGGATTCTTTACCGCTGAGCCATTGGGAAAGTCCAGCTATGCCCATTGTTTTCGGTAAATTGAAGGAGAAAAATCACTGCAGATGGTGACTGCAGCCATGAAATCAAAAGACGCTTACTCCTTGGAAGAAAAGTTATGACCAACCTAGATAGCACATTGAAAAGCAGAGACATTACTTTGCCAACAAAGGTCCATCTAGTCAAGGCTATGGTTTTTCCAGTGGTCATGTATGGATGTGAGAATTGGACTGTGAAGAAAGCTGAGTGCCGAAGAATTGATGCTTTTGAACTGTGGTGTTGGAGAAGACTCTTGAGAGTCCCTTGGACTGCAAGGAGATCCAACCGGTCCATTTTAAAGATCAGCTGTGGGTGTTCTTTGGAAGGAATGATGCTACAGCTGAAACTCCAGTACTTTGGCCACCTCATGCGAAGAGTTGACTCATTGGAAAAGACTCTGATGCTGGGAGGGATTGAGGGCAGGAGGAGAAGGGGATGACAGAGGATGAGATGGCTGGATGGCATCACGAACTCAATGGACATTAGTCTGAGTGAACTCCGGGAGTTGGTGATGGACAGGGAGGCCTGGTGTGCTGCGATTCATGGGGTTGCAAAAGTCAGACACGACTGAGCGACTGAACTGAACTGAACAGAAATTGACAGCTGCTAATTTTTCCTAATGCTTGATAATCTTTTTGGAGAAAAGTTGTGTGGTCCATATGGCTCTTGTTTAGCATTTGCTATAGATCTTAAAATAGAAAAATATAAATATAAAAGGGCTTTTATACAAATCTATTCTGTAGTTCCATTTCCAATGTACTATGAAAACTCTGTTATAAATGTGTGGGACATGTCACAGATTATATTTTGCAGAACCACTGGAAGTTATTCTATTTTTACCATTCCCATATAATAATTTCCAAGATATATTGTTAAGTCTCATAGATAGTAGATCAATGGTTGCCTCAGCCTGGAAGTGTGGGAAAAGGTGATTTCAAAGTGGCATAAGAAAACTTCTGGGGATGATGGAAATATTCTACATTCTACTGTGAATGTGATCATACAACAGTAGATTAAATTCATAGAACTGTACCATACAACAGTTGGAATGTATGATTTGTAGATTATACCTTATAAACCAGAAGAAAAATCCCAGAATAATACACAGAGAATGATTCTAATAATGTAAGAAAAAAAGAAAACAACAAAATCATCTTGAACTACATTGATGTATAGGCCTATGTCTGCATCCATACCCACATCTGTACCTGCATCAATAAATAATTATATATATATATATATATATATATGATTTTGTAGTCAACTCATATACTTATTATAACTTTTGAACTAAAATAAAAGAAATGAGCAAGCAATGCATACTATTTGCTTGGAGAATATATAGTTACCATTTTGTAATAGGAATTTTCTGTGGTTTTGTGCTTTGATCAGATTGATTTCCATTTTCCTGGAGGGCAGAAAACCAGCTTAACTTCATCCTCAGGAGATGCAGGTTGGATCAGGAGGTTAGGTGCTACAAGTCAATGTGATACTCAAGGAGTGGTGTGCTGCCTCTAGCAAGCCTGAGGCTGTTGCCACCAACTCACTTGGGGGTGGCTGTTTATGTCTAATCAGGACATCTTTGCTGCCTCTCATGAGCCCTTTGTAGTTAATCAGAAAGAGTGGCTCTATCCTTGTACATATATGGGTGTGTCTGTGTGAAGCCTGAGGTGCCCTGAGGTTAATGATTTTCAGACCTGAAGTGTGCTCAGTTAGGCTGGGAACCTTGACTCATTATGGAAAAGTTTTCCATGGAAAGAAAGCTTCTCCTCCAGAATGCCAGGTTGTATGAAAGCCTTGTCGGAACAAGGTGGGAGAAATTCCCTCTGGTCTAATATTGATATGGTGCTGAGCCATAGAGGTGGAAACCTAGCTTCACTTGTAATTTGATGATATTTCAATTCAGTTCAGTCGCTCAGTCGTGTCTGACTCTTTGCGACCCCATGAATCGCAGCACACCAGGCTTCCCTGTCCATCACCAACTCCCGGAGTTCACTCAGACTCACGTCCATCGTGTCCGTGATGCCATCCAGCCATCTCATCCTTGGTCGTCCCCTTCTCCTCCCACCCCCAATCCCTCCTAGCATCAGAGTCTTTTCCAATGAGTCAACTCTGCATGAGGTGGCCAAAGTACTGGAGGTTCAGCTTTAGCATCATTCCTTCCAAAGAAATCCCGGGGCTGATCTCCTTCAGAATGGACTGGTTGGATCTCCTTGCAGTCCAGGGGACTCTCCAGAGTCTTCTTCAACACCACAGTTCAAAAGCATCAATTCTTCAGCAGATGATTTTTATATTCACTTTATTACTTGTATATATTTTTCATTTACACTCCATGTATATTATATATCTACTGGTTGAAAATGCTTCTTTTCCATTAGGCAATTGAAAGAATGAATTATTAGGAAATATTTAAGTAGTATTACATGAGGAGTAAGCTAGATCACACCTCTTACATTGAGCTTTATATATTTGTGGGACATTATTTCTTTCTTTCCTCTTTCTTAGGAGTCATATATATATATATACATGTATATATATGTACACAATCGAATTCTGAAATTGAGAAGAGTTACATAGCCATGTGGACTTACTGGACATGCAGAAGACATGAAATTTTTGTGGCAAGAGGTTTGACAGTTTGATTTAGCAGATCATGATTATGATGTGAGTACAGTTGATCCAGGAACTAGATGATTATTTAGTTTCAAACTACATACACACTATTGAAAGAGTGGCCTGTGTCCTGAAGATGCATTTCTCTAATCATATTTACCTGATGCTCCTCAAGGTAACACAGTTCAAGTCACGTAGGTCTTCAATGGAGGTTGCAGGTCCACAGATTTAAGACTACTGCAAATTCCAGTGATGAAAGCAAGAAAATGTGCTTCTTGACATTGTTTTTCTTGTGAAACAACTAGGACCTGGATTAGACAACCCCATAAAATGTAAAAGTGTAGAGTAGAGACCTTTAGGAATTCAGAAGACTTTCATTCAAAGTCTTGGTGCCTTCAAGAACTTTGAAACAAATCATCCCCATTTGCAGATATAATTATATAAATTCACTAAATGCACCAAACTGCCTCTGTGGGAAATGTAATATGCTCTGAATGAACTAAAAACATTTTATTGCACTAGAGTTATATGTATTTTTAATTTTCCTGATTTTGCTGAGGTTTATCCAGCCCAAAAGATGACTGGACATGTCAGTTGAGAAAGGATTGAGTAGAAGTGGGCAGGTAAAATAGTCCACTTTCAGTAAAAGGAATTATCTTTTAAAATATATAACATTTAAGTAAGTCTAATGTAGTTACCTATATGCCTCTTGAGAAAACTATATGCAGGTCAGGAAGCAACAGTTAGAACTGGACATGGAACAACAGACTGGTTCCAAATAGGGAAAGGAGTACGTCAAGGCTGTATATTGTCACCCTGCTTATTTAACTTATACACAGAGTACATCATGAGAAACGCTGGGCTGGAAGAAGCACAAGCCAGAATCAAGATTGCTGGGAGAAAAATCAATAACCTCAGATATGCAGAAGACACCACCTTTATGGCAGAAAGTGAAGAGGAACTCAAAAGCCTCTTGATGAAAGTGAAAGAGGAGAGTGAAAAAGTTGGCTTAAAGCTCAACATTCAGAAAATGAAGATCATGGCATCTGGTCCCATCACTTCATGGGAAATAGATGGGGAAACAGTGTCAGACTTTATTTTTTGGGCTCCAAAATCACTGCAGATGGTGATTTCAGCCATGAAATTAAAAGACGCTTACTCCTTGGAAGAAAAGTTATGACCAACCTAGATAGCATATTCAAAAGCAGAGACATTGCTTTGTCAACAAAGGTCCAACTAGTCAAGGCTATGGTTTTTCCTGTGGTCATGTATGGATGTGAGAGTTGGACTATGAATAAAGCTGAGCGCTGAAAAATTGATGCTTTTGAACTGTGGTGTTGGAGAAGGCTCTTGAGAGTCCCTTGGACTGCCAGGAGATCCAACCAGTCCATCCTAAAGGAGACCAGTCCTGGATGTTCATTGGAAGAACTGATGCTGAAGCTGAAGCTCCAGTACTTTGGCCACCTCATGCGAAGAGTTGACTCATTGGAAAAGACCCTGTTGCTGGGGGGGATTGGGGGCATGAGGAGAAGGGGACAACAGAGGATGAGATGGCTGGATGGCATCACCGACTCGATGGACATGAGTTTGGCTGAACTCCGGGAGTTGGTGATGGACAGCGGGGCCTGGCGTGCTGAGATTCATGGGGTCGCAAAGAGTCAGACACGACTGAATGACTGAACTGAACTGAACTGAATGTAGTTATGCACTGAAGGAGCTCCCTTAAAAGCATTTTTATCTCGTATTTTAAGTGCCTCTATATTTTCATTAAGGCCTTAGTGATGAGTCCTAAGAGGCTCTATTTTTGATGGCATCTCAATCATTCAGATATTACGTAGGGTTGTGAATTACTAATCTGCAAAACCAAGTAAACAATTCTTAGGTTTCTATAAAGGTTATATTGAACAGTTACGGTCAGCAGGCTGAGTTTTTATAACTGTCTCAGAATTTATTTATACATTTATGAACTAGTGGGAAACTCACATTTTTAGGTGATTTTCTAGCATTTAAGGTTTAATCACCTGGTTTGATAATGCAAAACTATTTTTCAATTAAGGTGATTTACTTGGTTTTATTCCATTCTTATTTTTGATGGATCTTGTAAAATGTAGCAGTTTGTCAAGAGCTCAAAAGGATGTGTTTTCTGTTGAATCACAGCTAGAGCAGAATTGGTTGAAATTTGAGCTCATTCATTTGACCTTAATGTAACCCTGACCTGGGAGGACAGCATGTCTCTGGGGGTGAAAGATAATTTAATTTCCATGCATGTCAAGTCCTCTGTTTCTTCTGTGTGGAGGTTGCAGAGAAGTGTCAAATTCTGCAGAATCAGGTGTTCTGCCTTGGAGATGTAGAACACATTCTCCAGGGGTTAGAGTTGAGACCACCACGTAGACTTCATTTCAAGGCCTTAGGGGAGCCCTGAAACTGTAGATTGTGAAGATGGAAAATATTTCTTTATACTGTAAACTATTCATCTTCCATTTTACTTCTAATATGTGTACTCATGATAGCATCAACAAAGAAAGTTCCAAAGGCCACACTTAGAACATCTAAGTTTATTATTTTATACTTTTTAGTTGAAAACAATGGTTGAAAGTTCCAATGTGTCAAACAGTGAAATATAGTTTCTAATGTGTTCCCTGTGTTTTTTATCCCCAAAGAATTGTAGAACATTGCTCACAAAGATTACATGTAGGAAACTCTGCAGTATCTATATGATAAGGCTAATTCCATTCGGCTACTTGAATTTCCTCCTTTTCCCACATATCTCTGGTTTGTGGAATAGTTGATTATCCTGTAAAGCAGTGAAAACTTCCAGAAAAGCCAAAGTTAGTAGCCTAATATGATTTAACACTTCTGTGATTCTGAAATCATAGGTAGTTCAGAATAAGGTGATCTCATCTCTGTTTCATCTTGCGGGTCTCTCTGTGGAACTCCTAGGATCATTATCCTACATAACAACTTCTCTGTTCTTACAAGTAAATTGTAGCACCAAAGAAGAAAATGGTTTTAGAATGGTCATTGGATGAGTCATGAGTGAGGAAAATGCAAAGGGCAAATCCAGCTGAGAGACACTTTGTAAAGTTTCTACTGGCTTGGCCATGGTAGACTCCTTCCACAATGGAAACTATATATATTATTTTTAGAAATCCAATAAGTAAGATTATAGATTCAACTGTGATATGAAAGGAGTAGTTTATTACTAATCATATACACTAAATGCTATTAAAAAAAAACAAACCTCCAAATCTGAAGTTTAACCCCATAAGAATGTACGTGCATGCATGCTAAGTTGCTTCAGTTGTCTGACTCTGTGTGATCCCATGGACCCCATAGCCCACCAGGCTCCTCTGTCCATGGGATTCTCGAGGCAAGAATACTGGAGTGGATTGCCATGCCCTCCTCTATGGAGTATATTTTATGCTTTTCTGAAAGTTCAGTGCAGGTCAGAGGGACAGAGATTCTGCTCCACGTGGTCACTTGGGGACCTGGGCTCCTTCTGTAGGTAGCTCTACATCTCTCATGAGACCCTAGGTGTTTGCTTGGTTTCCTCCGTCTGCAGTCAAAGAGGAGACAAGGCGTGAGGAAGACACATCTGCTTTAACTATGAGCAGAAGTGGGGAAAAAAAAGAAGTACAAGAAGTCTAGAAAATGAAGTGTAGATTTGTATCTAGGAAGAAGGGAAGTATTGGGTGACATATAAAAATCTGTCACAGCTGGCAGTGGCATGGGAAGTAAGGTATATTGGAAAGTAGGAGCTCTTTCCTGCAGATGTAAGATGGAGTAGATGGTGCTGGAGAAATAAATGGAAAATATTATGTGTGTTTTATTTCCCTTGAAAACTATGGCAGTGTAATAAACTTTATCTCTGTGCTAATTTTGGCCATTTGGGGTGGCATTTTTTTCCCCCTATGGCAGTTCTTTTGAATTGTAGCAGGTATTTTCTGGTAAGATTCAAATAAACTGCTTCCCACTTTGGTGATCCCTATCTAAAGGTTCTTGAAGACTACCATCTGTTTGGTAAACCTACCCTTTCAGATGTCCATAAGGTACTGACTTATGGGACCAAGGTCTGGAGATGAATGGAAACTGAACCTGCCCATGCATACCATGGGCTGGTTGGCTAGAAGTAAGACATTTTGGTTTAAAGTATTCTTCTGAAGGTACATGTGTACAAGTTAAACCTGAGGTCCAGCTGAGGGCCTCCCAGGAGACAATTCTTGAGGAGATCAAAGGAAGGCATTTACTAAAGACTTTAAATTAAAAATAGTAGTAATCATCGGCCAGAAGGGGCTGGATCCAGACCTCTTCTTCCAAAGGATGGTGAAGCTAAACTGACTGGGAATGTTAAAATGTACCCCAATTTTGAATAAAAATTACTAACTTTCCCATCTCTATCTAGAAGTTATTCTCTTTGTGATTCTTAAGTCTGAAATTGCATAGGTTTCTTCTCTCAGCAGTTCATGATTTAATATACTTACAGAAAATTCTTAGTATTATTCATACAGTATCACTGGAGAAGTGTTTTAATGCTTTGATTTTTCCTTGCTAAAAGTCTTTTGGCATTTGATTCTAGAAATTAAGAATCTGAATAATTCATTTGTAAGGTACTGAGGCTATTAGAATCTGTTTAGAGGTACCAGTGTTCAGTTATTTAATTGCAGTTTTCAAACATCAATGATAAATGTTCTAAAGTTGTTAGTACTGTAGGAAAAGTCACCTTCAGCACAAACTCTTACACTTTTGAAAACTAATGTGACTTTTTCCATCATAAACAAATGATTTAGCAAGCAGCTGTGTGCCTTCATGTGGTCACTAGCACATGGCTTTTGGTAACTAATTTACTTTTGCTTTTTGGAATATGCATTTACTTTTATACATGTTGATAGTGAACCAGTATTACATATTATGTTAAAAACACTTTTTGAAAAAGTGATATTTTTAGCCAGAGCATCCTAAGAGCCATATATATATAATGATGGGAAATGTATTTCCAGTGATGTGTTACAAAAATATAGGATAAAGATTTTGTTGGTGGGTGAGAAAGCAATGCAGTTAAATTTGGCCCAAGGAAAAGAGTGCATAATTCAAATCCTAGATGGTATATATTTTTTTACAGCTATGTAAACATTTTGCCTTTTTAAGTAAGTGCCAGTCAATGATCAAATAATTGTTACAACTTAGCATATAAAATTTAGTGGTGATAATTGTATTTATGGTGTTTTTACTTTACCTCTCCACAATTTTTTTTTTTTTTTTACTTTTATTGGTGCCTGTGACTCATGTGAAGATTATTCGTAATGCATGTCATTTCCAAAAACAGACCTGGACCTGCTATTGTAAGACATATGTTACATGTCCAGGAGTGTGACTTCCGAAACTGATGTTGGATGTTTAGGAGCAAGGCTCTAATGTGTTTTCTTGATTTACAATTAAAATATATTTCTTACTTGCAAATATGTATATCTACTTTACTTATACTTTTTTTTGTTGTTGTTGGTTGTAAACAAAGAAATTTAGATTTATATGAAAACTAAAACAGAGGAAGTATAATAGAGAAAGTATAATAATAAGTGCCAAAGCACTTATTTTTGAAACATGTTAAATTTCTTTCCTTTTTTTTTGAATTCTTAGGGACCTACCTCTCTATATATTTCCTCCTTTAAAAATTAAAAATAAATAAAATAAATGGAAAACATTTGTATTTAAGTAAAAATGCAAAAATTAAAGGCAAAAGACAATGAAAGTTCTTACTGTTATAAAAATTCCTTATGTTTAGCTTAAGTTCCAATTTGAGTATTTAGAAACATAATATTTATAAAGGCAGAATTTCCCAATAAGGTTAAAATGTTATCATTTAGAGATGCTTATTTAGAAAAAAGAAACTAAAAAAAATAAAATTAAAATGTATTTTAAAATATATATATCTTGAAAAAGTCTCTGATCACTTGGGTAAATTCACTAAACATTAATGATTTAGTTACAGAAATAAATGTTTATGGGATTTTTATAAATCCTCTCAAATTACCATAATTTCATACCTATGTGAAATACTTTCATATTGAGTATAAAACAGGAAACCTCCTAATTTCTGGATTGTTGCAAGGCAAATAGATAAATAACCTCCCTCTGCCCCTATCTCCCACATGGATTTAATGTTCCAGCTCTACATGGCATGAAGAATCATATAATGTTTAAATGTAACTAGATATATCTATGTGAAAAATATTTGGATGAAAATGTTTCTATCATTTTCAACCATGATAGAGTAAAGTCACTATAATCCCCAGAGAGGGGAAATGTGCCAAGCAACACCGGGTTATGAAATACTCCATAAACTTTCATAGCAACCATTCTGATTCCTACTATTGTTGCTCAGGACAATAAAGAATTTGCTGCCAAAGCCCATTTTCTAAATAGGAAAATGGAGCTTTGATTTACACAGCATAACTTACTTGGTTTCACATGTTGCCTCTTGGTGTGCCTCTTGACACTCTTCTGGCAGAGGTAACATTTCATTCCAGTTTTTCAGGCTTTCTGCATGAGACAGATACCCTTGTAAAAGCTGTGTGACTCACATTTTCTATTGTGAAAAGCACTCCTCATCAAGTCCTGTGAAGTGTTCATCCAAACACTTACAATTTTACAACCACCATCTAGAGGCCCAGAAGTGTAAGTTAATGCAGACCAGTGATTTCACTGGCCTCTCAGCAGGCCTTGGGATGAAGTAACTGTTTTGCATTATCTGGAGTATGGAAATGAACGGCCTGTTGTCTGCATGCTGCTGATCGAACTTAAACTCTGTACGGCCATCCAGGAAGGCACTGTATCATCTCTTGAGACGACATCAATATTTAAAGCAGGCGTGCCTAAGTGAATTACTGTATTCTCTATAACTGCAAGAAAAAGTAATTGTGTTCCTTTGGCCTATGTACTTGAGCTATTTCCTTATTCTTTTATTGAATCATTCTTAATTATAAGGGGTCATACGCTAGGTCTTCCTTAAATAGCATTTGTCATTTTCAGATGATTCACAGGTGTCTGCATGCTCTGTGCTTTAGAATTTAAGATTGAATAGGCTTAAAATTAAACAGTAAGAGCTTCTTGGGATAGGTACTGTGAGATACTAGGGAAAGGGAACTTGAGATATATGAAACTTCTTATTTTGGTAAAAGTGGATAGTATTGATTGTGGTGCTATGGGATTGGTATAGAGGAGAGGCAGCTGGCCATAGATGTTGGTTGAGGTACAGTTTTGCATGAAACTAAAGACATATGTTTTGATCTAGTTCTTTACCAGTTCTCCACCTTTGGTGCCAAGTCTTGTAAATGAGATTTAGATTTGTTGAACTACCTCTTCACCTGGAATTTCACCTCCTTGGAACACTGGGTAGGATCATATATCCCAACATTGCTGTTCTCTCCTTGGTTCTCTGGGACGCTCTCACCCAGTTTGATTTAGGCCAGATGGATTCTTTGCTTAACCAGGGATTTCTGAACGTTAAATGAATCAGATGCTTGCTATAATTCAGTGCTATGAAATATTCAAATTATATGCCACAGAATCAAGAACAGAGCATTCATCTTGGCCCTGTAATATTATTCCTCCTGTGCCAAAATAGAGAACTTACAAAAACAGAAATAAACTGCTGATCTGAGTATTTTTCTATATTTTTAAAACATTAAATTTTGGCCTCGGGTGTGCCTCTTGAAGTGCCATTAAAATAAAATAAAGGCATATGTCTTTGCCAAATAGGGTTTGGCACTTTTCTTCTGAAAACATTCAAAGGCACTTGGTTCTCATTGTATATATTCTGTTACATGCATATTTTCCATTATGTTTTATAAAGGAAGTCTAAAACTCTTGAATCATTTAATCAGAGAGTTCAGAAGTGTTTCTCAGCAGCCACTATATGAATTAAACACTCTGGTGTGCTTACTGAACAGCAAACACTGTTTCTACTATCCAGTGGATAAAAAAAACAAAAACAGGAAGAGAGCTATCACTCTTTCTGTCTTGTCTTATCTATGGGAACAAAAATGAGTGGGATGAAGGGAAAGAAGAAGGGAAAGACAGAGAGAAAGAACTACAGTACAGCAATTTCACAAATATGTGAAAGGTTCAAAGCTGGCATTGGAAGGCTGGAGCCTGGGGAGGATCCATTTGAATCTGTGCTGATTATAGATTCATAATGAGCATTTGGATGTGCCTTTCTAAAAAGACCCATGGATCCTATGATTACTTTCATAAGAATTTCTACCTCCTGTAACTCCTTTATGGGTCTACAGATGATCCTGCTTAAACGGAGGCATTTTTGACACTTTGAATGTACTCTGATTCTGAAACAGGATCTTGAACCTGTTTTGAGCCTCCTCCCTGGAGATGCCACCCTACTCTGTCACAGTCTGTCATCTACTGACTCCCTAGTGAATGATTTATTTTGAAGTTTTTACTTTAATTTTCTCATCTCACGTTAGCTTTAGATTGATAGCCCTCCTCTCTTGACATCTGTGTTGCCTCACCAAGAAAGCTGTCCAAATATAGCAGGTTACAGTGTTTCTTTATCTTTATACAACATGGTGTAGATGTGTGACTGTAACTCATGAAGCTTGTTGGAGGGTCCTAGGAACTTGCTGGGGAAAAACCCAGTACATCAAGGACTATGGAAAGCAGACAACTGCATGGTAAGACAGAAGAGAAAATTCAGTATGTCTAGCCCTCATTTCTCATTTCCCAGCAAATGCTCCCCACCCCCAGGCTGTCTAGCCCTACCAACAGTGTGGAGAAGTTTCCTGAGTCCTCACTCTGTGTAAAGCGAGAAGCCTCTCATGCGAACCATGACAGGCACATCCAGCAGAGATCAAAGTACTTTCCCAGACATTTCCTTAGTAACTCCTCTCTTGGTCAGCAAAGCTGCTCTTTAGCTACCACTGCGTCATTTTTGTTTGGGGTTGAGACTTGTTTTTTTTTTTTTTTTTTTTTCCCCTTAATGTGGGCTGAAGAAAGTTTCATCACATTTTATGCTGAATAAGTAGTTTAATAGCTCTTTTTAAAAATCTTTTTTAACTGTGGAGTGAATAGAGTTGTAATAGGCATTTACCAAGGAAAGTACTATCAAAGGACACTATCAAAATACTTGTAAGAAGCTTGGGTCCTTGAATGACAGGCCATATGGGAGCATATATTAGAAATATGCCAACCTCACTGGTAGATGTTGGAAATTATGAACAAAAGCATTTAGATATTCTGGCAGATTATTTCTATGGTAATAGTTTTATAAAACTATATTCTAGAACTAGGAAACCTTGAAAAGCCACCTGTCCAACCCACCCATAGCGAGGAAACTCCACAGTAAAGAGGAACCACAAACTGCCAGAATATGGAAAGGCCACCCCACACAGAAATACAAATAAGATGAAAAGGCAGAGAAATACTCAGCAGGTAAAAGAACAGGATAAATGCCCACTAAACCAAACAAAACAGAAAGAGATAGGGAATCTACCTGAAGAAGAATTCTGAATAATGATAGTGAAAATGATCCAAAATCTTGAAAACAAAATGGCGTTACAGATAAATAGCCTGGAGACAAGGATTGAGAAGATGCAAGAAATATTTAACAAGGACCTAGAAGAAATAGAAAAGAGTCAATATATAATGAATAATGCAATAAATGAGATAAAAAATACTCTGGAGGGAACCAACAGTAGAATAATGGAGGCAGAAGATAGGATAAGGGAGGTGGAAGACAGAATGGTAGAAATAAATGAAACAGAGAGGAAAAAGAAAAACGAATTAAAAGAAATGAGGACAATCTCAGAGACCTCTGGGACAATGTTAAATGCCCCAGCATTCGAAATATAGGAGTTCCAGAAGAAGAGACAAAAAGAAAGACCATGAGGAAACTTGAGGGATAATAATTGAAAACTTCCCTAAAATGAGGAAGTAAATAATCAGCCATTCTGTTGTATTCCTCTATTTCTTTGTATTGATCCCTGAAGAAGGCTTTCTTATCTCTTCTTGCTATTCTCTGGAACTCTGCATTCAGATGCTTATATCTTTCCTTTTCTCCTCTGTTCTTCACCTCTCTTCTTTTCACAGCTATCAGTAAGGCCTCCCCAGACAGCCATTTTGCTTTTTTGCATTTCTTTTCCATGGGGATGGTCTTGATCCCTGTCTCCTGTACAATGTCACTAACCTCATTCCATAGTTCATCAGGCACTCTATCTATCAGATCTAGGCCCTTAAATCTATTTCTCACTTCCACTATATAATCATAAGGGATTTGATTTAGATCATACCTGAATGGTCTAGCGGTTTTCCCTATTTTCTTCAATTTGAGTCTGAATTTGGTAATAAGGAGTTCATGATCTGAGCCACAGTCAGCTCCTGATCTTGTTTTTGTTGACTGTATAGAGCTTCTCCATCTTTGGCTGCAAAGAATATAATCAATCTGATTTCGGTGTTGACCATCTGGTGATGTCCATGTGTAGTCTTCTCTTGTGTTGTTGGAAGAGGGTGTTTGCTATCACCAGTGTGTTCTCTTGAAAAAATTCTATTAGTCTTTGCCCTGCTTCATTCCGCATTCCAAGGCCAAATTTGCCTATTACTCCAGGTGTTTCTTGACTTCCTACTATTGCATTCCAGTCCCCTATAATGAAAAGGACATCTTTTTTGGGTGTTAGTTCTAAAGGGTCTTATAGGTCTTCATAAAACCGTTCAACTTCAGTTTCTTCAGCATTACTGGTTGGGGCATAGACTTGGATAACTGTGATATTGAATGGTTTGCCTTGGAGATGAACAGAGATCATTCTGTCATTTTTGAGATTGCATACAAGTACTGCATTTCAGAGTCTTTTGTTGACCATGAAGGCTACTCCATTTCTTCTGAGTGATTCCTGCCTGCAGTAGTAGATATAATGGTGATCTGAGTTTAATTCACCCATTCCAGTCCATTTTACTTCGCTGATTCCTAGAATGTTGACGTTCACTCTTGCCATCTCCTGTTTGACCACTTCCAATTTGCCTTGATTCATGGACCTGACATTCCAGGTTCCTATGCAATATTGCTCTTTACAGCATCGGATCTTGCTTCTATCACCAGCCACATCCACAACTGGGTATTGTTTTTGCTTTGGCTCCATCCCTTCATTTTTTCTGGAGTTATTTCTCCACTGATATCCAGTAGCATATTGGGCAACTAATGACCTGGGAGTTCCTCTTTTGGTATCCTATCATTTTGCCTTTTCATACTGTTCATGGGGTTCTCAAGGCAAGAATACTGAAGTGGCTTGCCATTCTCCTCTCCAGTGGAACACATTCTGTCAGACCTCTCCACCACAAGAATACATGGAAGAACTGTACAAAAAAGATCTTCATGACCCAGATAATCATGATGATGTGATCACTAATCTAGAGCCAGACATCTTGGAATGTGAAGTCAAGTGGGCCTTAGAAAGCATCACTACGAACAAAGCTTGTGGAGGTGATGGAATTCCAGTTGAGCTGTTTCAAATTCTGAAAGAGGATGCTGTGAAAGTGCTGCACTCAATATGCCAGCAAATTTGGAAAACTCAGCAGTGGCCACAGGACTGAAAAAGGTCAGTTTTCATTCCAATCCCAAAGAAAGGCAATGCCAAAGAATGCTCAAACTACCACACAATTGCACTCCTCTCACATGCTAGTAAAGTAATGCTCAAAATTCTCCAAGAAAGGCTTCAGCAATATGTGGACTGTGAACTCCCTGATGCTCAAGCTGGTTTTAGAAAAGGCAGAGGAACCAGAGATCCAATTGCCAACATCTGCTGGATCATGGAAAAAGCAAGAGTTCCAGAAAAACATCTATTTCTGCTTTATTGACTATGCCAAAGCCTTTGACTGTGTGGATCACAAGAAACTGTGGAAAGTTCTGAAAGAGATGGGAATACCAGACCACCTAAGCTGCCTCTTGAGAAATCTGTATGCAGATCAGGAAGCAACAGTTAGAACTGGACATGGAACAACAGACTGGTTCCATATAGGAAAAGGAGTACATCAAGGCTGTATATTGTCACCCTGCTGATTTAACTTGTACACAGAGTACATCATGAGAAATGCTGGGCTGGAAGAAGCACAAGCCAGAATCAAGATTGCTGGGAGAAATATCAATAACCTCAGATATGCAGATGACACCACCCTTATGGCAGAAAGTGAAGGGGAGCTAAAAAGCCTCTTGATGAAAGTGAAAGTGGAGGGTGAAAAGCTTGGCTTAAAGCTCAACATTCAGAAAACGAAGATCATGGCATCCAGTCCCATCACTTCATGGGAAATAGATGGGGAAACAGTGGAAACAGTGTCAGACTTTATTTTTGGGGGCTCCAAAATCACTGCGGATGGTGACTGCAGTCATGAAATTAAAAGACGCTTACTCCTTGGAAGAAAAGTTATGACCAACCTAGATAGTATATTCAAAAGCAGAGACATTACTTTGCCAACGAAGATCTGTCTAGTCAAGGCTATGGTTTTTCCTGTGGTCATGTATGGATGTGAGAGTTGGACTGTGAAGAAGGCTGAGCACTGAAGAATTGATGCTTTTGAACTGTGGTGTTGGAGAAGACTCTTGAGAGTCCCTTGGACTGCAAGGAGATCCAACCAGTCCATTCTGAAGGAGATCAAACCTGGGATTTCTTTGGAAGGAATGATGCTAAAGCTGAAGCTCCAGTACTTTGGCCACCTCATGCGAAGAGTTGAATCACTGGAAAAGACTCTGATGCTGGCAGGGATTCAGGGCAGGAGGTGAAGGGGAGGACCGAGGATGAGATGGCTGGATGGCATCACTGACTCAATGGATGCGAGTCTGAGTGAACTCTGGGAGATAGTGATGGACAGGGAGGCCTGGCGTGCTGTGATTCATGGGGTCGCAAAGAGTCGGACACGACTGAGCGACTGAACTGAACTAAATAATCACCCAAGTCCAAGAAACAGAGTCTGAAACAGGATAAACCCAAGGTGAAACACCCCAAGACACATATTAATGAAATTTACAAAGAACAAATATTAAAAGCAGCAAGGGAAAGACAACAAATAACACACAAGGGGATTCCCATAAGGATAACAGCTGATCTTTCAATAGAAACTCTTCAGGCCAGGAGGGAATGGCAGGACATACTTAGAGTGATGAAAGAAAATAACCTACAGCCCAGATTACTGTACCCAGCAATGATCTCATTCAAATATGAAGGAGAAATCAAAAGCTTTACAGACAAGCAAAAGTTGAGAGAATTCAGCATCACCCAACCAGCTCTCCAACAAATGCTAAAGGATCTTCTCTAGACAGGAAACAGAGAAAGGGTGTATAAACTTGAACTCAAAACAAAAAAGTAAATGGCAATGAGTACTGGAGTGGGGTGCCACTGCCTTCTCCAGAACATACTAATCAATAGTTACCTTAAATGTAAATGGGTTGAATGCCCCAACCAAAAGACAAAGACCGGCTGAATGAATACAAAAACATGACCCCCATATATGTTGTCTACAAGAGACCCGCCTTGAAACAAGGGATACATACAGACTGAAAGCGAAGGGCTGTAAAAAGATATTCCACACAAATAGAGACCAAAAGAAATCAGGAGTAGCAATCCTCATATCAGATAAAATAGACTTTAAAACAAAGCCTGTGAAAAGAGACAAAAAGGACACTATATAATGATCAAAGGATCAATCCAAGAAGAAGATATAACAATTATAAATATATATTCACTCAACATAAGAGCACTGCAGTATGTAAGACAAATGCTAACAAGTATGAAATGGGAAATTAACAACAACACAGTAATAGTGGGAGACTTTAATACCCTACTCACACCTATGGATAGATCAACTAAACAGAAAATTAACAGGGAAACACAAACTTTAAATGATACAATAGACCAGTTAGACCTAATTGATATCTATAGGACATTTCACCCCAAAACAATGAATTTCACCTTTTTCTCAAGTACACACAGAACCTTCTCTGGGATAGATCACATCCTGGGCCATAAATCTAGCCTTGGTAAATTCAAAAAACATGAAATCATTCCAAGCATTTTTTTCTGACCACAATGCAGTAAGATTAGATCTCAATTACAGAAGAAAAACTATTACAAATTCCAACATATGGAGGCTGAACAACACGCTGCTGAATAACCAACAAATCACAGACGAAATTTTAAAAAAAATCAAGAAACAAATGCAAATAAAAACACAACAACCCAAAACCTATGAGACACTGTAAAAGCAGTGCTAAGGGGAAGGTTCATAGCAATACAGGCTTACCTCAAGAAATAAGAAAAAAGTCAAATAAATAACCGAACTCTACACCTAAAGTAATAGAAAAGGAAGAAATGAAGAACCCCAGGGTTAGTAGAAGGAAAAAAATCTTAAAAATTAGGACAGAAATAAATGCAAAGGAAACAAAAGAGACCATAGCAAAAATCAACAAAGCCAAAAGCTAGTTCTTTGAGAAGATAAATAAAATTGACAAACCATTAGCCAGACTCATCAAGAAACAAAGGAAGAAGAATCAAATCAACAAAATTAGAAATGAAAATGGAGATATCACAACAGACAACACAGAAATACAAAGGATCATAAGAGACTATTATCAGTAACTATAGGCCAATAAAATGGACAATTTGGAAGAAATGGATAAATTCTAAGAAAAGTACAACTTTCAAAAACTGAACCAGGAAGAAATAGAAAATCTTAACAGACCCATCACAAGCATGGAAATTGAAACTGTAATCAGAAAATTTCCAGCAAACAAAAGCCCAAGACCAGATGGCTTCACAGCTGAATTCTACCAAAAAGTTAGAGAAGAGCTAACACCTATCCTACTCAAACTTTCCAGAATATTGCAGAGGAAGGGAAACTTCCAAACTCATTCTATGAGGCCACCATCACCCTAATACCAAAACCTGACAAAGATGCCACACAAAAAAAGAAAACTATAGGCCAACATCACTGATGAACCTAGATGCAAAAATCCTTAACAAAACTCTAGCAAGTAGAATCCAACAACACATTAAAAAGATCATACATCATGACCAAGTGGGCTTTATCCCAGGGATGCAAGGATTCTTCAATATCCACAAATCAATCTACGTAATACACCACATTAACAAATTGAAAAGTAAAAGCCATATGATTATCTCAATAGATGCAGAGAAAGCCTTTGACAACATTCAACATCCATTTATGATAAAAATCCTCCAGAAGGCAGGAATAGAGGGAACATACCTCAACATAATAAAAGCTATATATGACAAACCCACAGCAAACATTATCCTCAATGGTGAAAAATTTAAAGCATTTCCCCTAAAGTCAAGAACAAGACAAGAGTGCCCACTCTCACCACTACTATTCAGCATAGTTCTGGAAGTTTCAGCCACAGCAATCAGAGCAGAAACAGAAATAAAAGGAATCCAAATTGGAAAAGCAGAAGTAAAACTCTTAGTGTTTGCAGATAACATGATCCTCTACATAAAAAACCCTAAATACTCCACCAGAAAATTACTAGAGCTAATCAATGCATATAGTAAATTTTCAGGATATAAAATCAATACATAGAAATCCCTTGCATTCCTATACACTAATGATGAGAAAATAGAAAGAGAAATTAAGGGAACAATTCCATTCACCATTGCAACAAAAAGAATAAAATACTTAAGAATATATCTACCTAAGGAAATAAAAGACCTATAGAAAACTATGAAACACTGGTGAAAGAAATCAAAGAGGACACAAATAGATGGAGAAATATACCATGTTCATGGATTGGAAGAATCAATATAGTGAAAATGAGTATACTCCCCAAAGCAATCTATTT
The DNA here is from genome assembly GCF_042477335.2 of Ovis canadensis. Lineage (NCBI taxonomy): Eukaryota > Metazoa > Chordata > Mammalia > Artiodactyla > Bovidae > Ovis > Ovis canadensis. Next base: position 34,687,726 of record NC_091250.1, on the reverse strand, counting down.
ATTCAATACAATCCATATCAAGCTAACAAGAGTATTTTTCACAGAACAAGAACAAATAACTTCACAGTTTGTATGGAAATACAAAAAACCTCAAATAGCCAAAGCAATCTTGAGAAAGAAGAATGGAACTGGAGGAATCAACCTGCCAGACTTCAGGCTCTACTACAAAGCCACAGTCATCAAGACAGTATGGTAGTACAAAGACAGAAATATAGATCAATGGAACAAAATAGAAAGCCCAGAGATAAATCCACACACCTATGGACACCTTATCTTTGACAAAGGAGGCAAGAATATACAATAGAGAAAAGACCATGTCTTTAACAAGTGGTGCTGGGAAAACTGGTAAACCACTTGTAAAAGAATGAAGCTAGAACACTTTCTAACACCATACACAAAAATAAACTCAAAATGGATTAAAGATCTAAATGTAAGACCAGAAACTATAAAACTCCTAGAGCAGAACATAGGCAAAACACTTTCCAACATACATCACAGCAGGAACCTCTCTGACCCACCTCCCAGAATATTGGAAATAAAAGCAAAAATAAACAAATGGGACCTAATTAAACTTAAAAACTTTTGCCCAACAAAGGAAACTATACGCAAGTTAAAAAGACAGCCTTCAGAAAGGGAGAAAATAATAGCAAATGAAGCAACTGACAAACAACTAATCTCAAAAATATACAAGCAACTCCTGTAGCTCAATTCCAGAAAAATAAACAACCCAATCAAAAAATTGGCCAAAGAACTAAACAGACATATCTCCAAAGAAGACATACAGATGGCTAACAAGCACGTGAAAGGATGCTCAACATCACTTATTATCAGAGAAATGCAAATCAAAACCACAGTGAGGTACCATTTCACGCCAGTCACAATGGTTGCTATGCAAAAGTCTACAAGCAATAAATGCTGTAGAGGCTGTGGAGAAACGGAAACCCACTTACACTGTTGGTGGGAATGCAAACTAATACAGCCACTATGGAGAACAGTGTAGAGATTCCTTAAAAAACTGGAAATTGAACTGCCATATGACCCAGCAATCCCACTGCTGGGCATACACACAGAGGAAATCAGAATTGAAAGAGACACGTGTACCCCAATTTTCATTGCAGCACTGTTTATAATAGCCAGGACATGGAAACAACCTAGATGTCCATCAGCAGATGAATGGATAAGAAAGCTGTGGTACATATACACAATGGAGTATTACTCAGCCATTAAAAAGAATACATTTGAATTAGTTCTAATGAGATGGATAACACTGGAGCCTATTATGCAGAGTGAAGTAAGCCAGAAAGGAAAACACCAATATATTATACTAACGCATTATATGGAATTTAGAAAGATGATAATGATAACCCTATATGCAAGACAGCAAAAGAGACACAGATGTATAGAACAGTCTTTTGGACTCTGTGGGAGGGGACGAGGGTGGGATGATTTGGGAGAAAGGCATTGAAACATGTATATTATCATATGTGAATTGAACCACCAGTCCAGGGTCGATGCATGAGACAGGGTGCTTGGGGCTGGTGCACTGGTATTACCAAGGGGGATGGGATGGGGAGGGAGGTGGGAGAGGGGTTCAGGATGGGGAACACATGTACACCCATGGCAGATTCATGTCAATGTATGGCAAAAACCAATACAATTTTGTAAAGTAATTAGCCTCCAATTAAAATAAATAAATTTATATTGAAAAAATATTTTTTAACTGTGGAGTGAATAGTGAATAGAGTTGTAACCGGCATTTACCAAGGAAAGTAGTATCAAAGGACACTATCAAAATACTTGTAAGAAGCTTGGGCCCTTGAATGACAGGCCATATGGAAGCAAATGTTAGAAATATGCCAGCCTCACTGGTAGGTGTTAGAAATTATGAACAAAAGCATTTAGATATTCTGGCAGATTATTTCTATGGTAATAGTTTTATAGAACTATCTTCCTCAGAGGTATAAATATTCAGAGGTTACAGATAATGGTATAATTAGAAATAAGTTAGGTGTATATAATACAACTTCTTGTATTGAAAAATGAGCCAGGATATGGGAATCCCAAAAGTTGTGGTGCATGGTCATTGGCGATTTTACTGAAGTCTTCATTGAATTTTATGATTGATTAGGGAGACTTCCTATGGAGGACAAGACTTTTGACTAGTGACTGAATCTAGTTGACCACTTAACTTCTGTATTGCTTATTCATTAGCCTACATGAAATAATCAGAGTGAATTGAAGTAAGAACAAGTGTCATAAGTCTGTGGTGTAATTTCAAGTGTGTGTGTGTGTGTGTGCGTGTGTATTTGTGTATGTAACCAATCTCTGTGTGTAAAAATAGCCCTGGAGAAAAAGCTGATGGTCCTCATGCTAGACAAAAATAAAAGGGATGAGATCTAAAAAAGTTTCTTCTTAACCAAAAAATAGAAATGCTATATAAATGTTAAAATGGCTATGTTATAAACAGTGAAGCACAATTTATTTCTTGGAAATAATGATATGGTCATATTGCATTTGTAAATTTGGAGACTTGAAAGACTTAAATGTAACCATTTAATTTTTAATTGGTATGAATTTAAATTGCTAATTTAAAAATACTGTCAACTTTTCTGATTTTCAAATTTAATGATAATTTTATTAACATGCCTCTACTGTATGTCTCTTAGGACATACCTAACCTGGCCTAGCATGGAAATAGACCAAATAACCAGCAAATAATTGAGCTGTGGTGGATTGCAAAAGCAGTTTACCAAGAATCTTCCTCCTTTTATCCATACCCATTGGTAGTGTTTCCCACAGACTCCAGGTTGGTCTTTGTATTTGCTTTGTATAAATTTGCGATGTTAGCAAACATGATGCAGGCAGAGGTTTGTCATCTTAAAGAGAGACACACAATGTAAGAGTTGTGAGCTTAAGTTTTATTCAGGGTCTTACTGAGAACTGTAGCCCAGTAGACAACACTCAGTTAGCTCTGAGGAAGAGGTAGGAAAGAAGCCAGTTTTTATTTCTGGCTGGAAAGTATGTTCAGTCAAGCATATATGTTGGTAAAAGGTTATTGCTAATCACAAAGAACAGATGTTTCAAGTCGATGGTTTTAGTGCTTTGCTATTGTATACTGCTGCTGCTAAGTCGCTCCAGTCATGTCCGACTCTGTGTGACCCCACAGACGGCAGCCCACCAGGCTCCTCCATCCATGGGATTTTCCAGGCAAGAATACTGGAGTGGCTTGCCATTTCCTTCTCCAATGCATGAAAGTGAAAAGTGAAAGTGAAGTCGCTCAGTCATGTCTGACTTTTCGCTACCCCATGGACTGCAGCGTTGGGAGCCACGTTAGGTGTTACTGACAAAATGGAGGCACGGCCCCAACCCCCTCTCCTCATCTTGCAGGCATGGCCCTGGGATGAAGGAGTTAGGCCTTGTGATTCTGACTTGTTCTTTCCTTTCTTCGGTTGAGTTGGCTGGAAAAAATGTTAAGGTGCTTGAGAGAAGCATGAGAAAGCACAAAGCCTTCTACAGTTGCACCCAGAAAATAATCTATAAAGTAACCATTGACATTTGTTCAAGGATCTTTACAAAGAAAGTCCCAGGATGAGCATGTAGGCCACAGCTTGAGGCCATGGGAAGGATTGTTTTCTGAGACCTGTTTGTGAGGGAAATATTTATGGCCAAAGAAGTTTGCTGAGTTTAGGGTTTAGGAACAATTAAGAATAGCTAGAAGCAAGCGTCTGCCTGCAATGTGGGAGACCTGGGTTCGATCCCTGGGTTGGGAAGATCCCCTGGAGAAGGAAATGGCAACCCACTCCAGTATTCTTGCCTGGAGAATCCCATGGACGGAGGAGCCTGGTGGGCTACAGTCCACGGGGTCGCAAAGAGTCAGACACGACTGAGCGACTTCACTTTCACTTTCACTTTCAGAAGCCTTTTTAGGAGATAGTGATCTTAAGATGCTAGGGGCAAACAGGATTTAGAAAGATAAGAAATAAACTGAGGAATGTAGCATGACTTACAATGTAATCACAAGTTAAGTATAGGACACATAAGAGGAAGTAGATAATAGTAAAGCTGATTCTGAGAGAATCACTGAAGCAGGAACTCTGTTAGTAGGGCAACAATGATTTCTGGAGACAATAAATCTGGGTGGGGGAAACTAAAAATGTCAAACTTCTGACCTAATGCTTTTGTCAAAGTATAAAAGAGAACTTGAAGCTTGAAATAAACATGTAGTTCCGTACTATGAGTCAGAGGCTACATCATCGTCCGCCCTCACCCCTCACCCCGACACCACTCACCCCTTCAGACTGATTCCCTGGCTGCCAGAGCTGGACTCTGGCACTGCAGCCTACCAGGCTCCTCTGTCCATGGGATTTTCTAGGCAAGAGTGAGTGGGTTGCCATTGTGTTCTCCTTTATTGTATGAGAACCTGGCATCCTTAAAATTCTTCCTGAGATCATACATTTGACTATGGGGCTTACTAGTCCAAAGTACACAGTGCCTCATTCTGTTAAATTGTTTTAATTTCCTCTCAGAATACACTGTTGGTTAGTAGTTGCAATGGGTTATGACTGTTTTACTCGTATAAAACTAGATAGGGAGCAATATTCTTTGTCTCAGCAATTCCCATTGTTCTGCTTCTACAGGTTTGAAAATGACTTGCATGTTGGGGCTTGCCCTTTCTTGCTGCTCTTCAGAATTTTGTTATTCCCATCATGTGAAGAAGCTGAGCCAACTGGATAATGTGAGACACAATTCCCAGTTGCCAGAGTTATCCCAGGGGAAAAAAAAGCCAACTTTTAGGCAACTTATTGTTGTTCAGTTGTTAAGTCATATCTGACTCTTTGTGACCCCATGAACTGCAGATAGTATTTCACTATCTCCTAGAGTTTGCCCAAACTCATGTCCATTGTGTCAGTGATGCCTCTCATCCTCTGTTCTCCCCTTCTCCTCCTGCCCTCAATCTTTCCTAGCATCAGGGTCTATTCCAGTGAGTCAGCTCTTCATATCAGGTGGCCAAAGTATTGGAGCCTCAGCTTCAACATCTGTCCTTCCAATGACTATTCAGGGTTGATTTCCTTTAGGACTTACTGGTTTGATCTCCTTACAGCCCAAGGGACTCTCAAGAGTCTTCTCTAACACCACAATTCAAAAGCATCAATTCTTCAGTGCTCAGCCTTCTTTATGGTACAACTCTCACATCCTTACATGACTACTGGAAAAACCATAGTTTGACTATATGATCTTTGTCAGCAAAGTCATCTCTCTGTTTATTATGCTATCTAGGTTTGTCATACTTTTCTTCCAAGGAGCAAGTGTCTTTTACTTTTGTAGCTTCAGTCACGGTCCACAGTGATTTTGGAGCCCAAGAAAATAAAATCTGTCACTGTTTCTACTTTTTCCCAATCTATTTGCCCTGAAGTGATGGGACCAGATGCCATGATCTTAGTTAGTTGTTCACAAATGCAGGAGTGACCCCAGTAAGAACATAATAAGAATCATTCAGGTGAACACCATCCAAATTGTCCCCCCATAGAAATTTAGATAAATAATTGGTTGTTGTTTCAGGCTTTAAATGTTGGAGTAGTTTGTTATTCAACAATAGATAACTGATTCAAGAATAGTAAGCTAATTATATAATTTTAAAGGCAGTAATATGAATAAGGGATGTCAGAAAACAAAATTCAACTGAGTAGATCTGAAAATCTAGTTGGCTTTATTCAGTGATTCATAAATCTGATAGCATCCTGTCTAGCTAAAAGAAGGGTGTTCTGAGCAGTGAGTTTGGAGCTTAATTGCTCAGTTGTGTCCAACTCTTTGCGACCTCATGGACTGTAACCCATCAGGTTCCTCTGTCCATGGGAATTCTCCAGGTAAGAATACTGGAGTGGGTTGCCATGCCCTCCTCCAGGAGATCTTACCAACCCAGGGATTTAACCCAGGTCTCCCACATTGCAGGTGGATTCTTTGCTGTCTGAGTCACTAGGGAAGCCTCACTCGCTGAGAAAGGAGGAGTACTATAGAATGGAAGTCTTTATTAGGAAGGAGGGTGGACAAGGAAGCAAAAGAAAAGAAGGGTTATTTGGGGCCAGGACAGCAGTGTGTATGTGTGTGTGTGTGTCTCTGTGTGTGTGTGTGTGTGTGTGTGTGTGTGTGTGTATGGGTGGGTTGTGGGGGAGGATTGGGAGGAAGAGAAAGACAAGGGTTTTATCATGCAGATTGCCTCTCCTTACCCTAGGGAGAAGTGGGGAGGACCCAAACTGCAGGAGTAAGATTACATTTCTGTGGAAGGTCAAAACTGCAATTACATTAGGTATTAATTTAATTTTACCATGGACTTTAGCACAAGTGGTGCCATTTTAGACCTGTGGTTTTCTCTCTAAGAAGGCAAAAACAAATTTTAAAGATAAGAAAAAATGTCACCCAAAATGTTGCTTATACATTTTAGGCCTGGGAGTTTTTAATATGTCTTCTAGCTGTGAGTTTCAAGTCTGATAGACAATTCAGCCTGACATCTCTCGAGAAGCAGAAGAAATGTCTGGAAGGAGTCTCAAAGGTTTCTGGTGAGATATGATATTAGTGCCCTCATTTTTTTTTTTCTCCCAAGGTGTATATTTTCTGAATTTGGGTAAGACTGAAACTGTGCAACTCAAACTGGGACTTGAACCCACTGTCATTTAACTGAAAACCATGAAACTCGATTCAGTGAGAGACAAAGTGATAGGTAAGAAGTGAATTTATTTAAAGAGAATCATACTCCACAGACTGAATGTGAGCCATCTCAGAAGGGGAGAGTGGCCCCAGGGTATGGGATTATCAGATTGTATAGGGGTAGTTAATTGCATGGGCTAATGAGTGAGTGGTTTCTCAAACATTAAATTGAGTTTCATGGTTTGCAGGAAAGTTATGACCAACCTAGATAGCATAGGCAAAAGCAGAGACATTACTTTGCCAACAACAGTCCGTCTAGTCAAGGCTATGGTTTTTCCAGTAGTCATGTATGGATGTGAGTGTTGGACTGTGAAGAAAGTTGAGTGCCAAAGAATTGATGCTTCTGAACTGTGGTATTGGAGAAGACTCTTGAGAGTCCCTTGGACTGAAAGGAGATCCAACTAGTCCATTCTAAAGGAGATCAGTCCTGGGTGTTCTTTGGAAGGACTGATGCTAAAGCTGAAACTCCAATACTTTGGCCACCTCATGTGAAGAATTGACTCATTGGAAAAGACTGTGATGCTGGGAGGGATTGAGGGCAGGAGGAGAAGGGGACGACAGAGGATGAGATGGCTGGATGGTATCACCGACTCGATGGACGTGAGTTTGGGTGAACTCCGGGACTTGGTGATGGACAGGGAGGCCTGGTGTGCTGCAGTTCATGGGGTCACAAAGAGTTGGACATGACTGAGCGACTGAACTGAACTGAACTGAACTGAACTGAATGAGTGAGTGGAGGACTCCAGTTATCTGGGGGAAGAGTAGGGATTTCCAGGAATTGGTCGCCACCCACTTTTTGATCTTTTAAGGTCAGCCTTGGAACTGTCATGGCACCTGTGCAGGCTTTGTCACTCAGTCATGTCTGACTCCTTGTGACTCTGTGGACTGTAGCCCACCAGGCTCTTCTGTCCATGGGATTCTCCCAACAAGAATACTGGAGTGGGTTGCCATGCTCTCCTCCAGAGGATCTTCCTGACCTAGGGGTTGAACCCGAGTCTCTTGTGGTTCCTGCATTGATAGGTGAGTTCTTTACCACTATGCCAACTGTGGGTGTGTCATTTAGCTTGCCATTGTGTTATAATGCACGTATGCTGAGGCTCAAGATCTAGTGGAAGTTGACTTATCCACCATCTTGGACCTATTTGGTTCTAATCAGTTTATGTTGTGTCCTTGGGCTATATCACTCTTTTAAAAAATTGTGCCCTGTCCCCTTCTCTCCTGTTTCAAGATCAACTCTGACTAGTTTTAGCGTTAGCAAATGGACAGTTTGTAGAAGCTCCTTCATCCTTTGCCTGCTGTTTGCTACCGTGATTCAGTTATACATATACATATTCTTTTCCATTATGGTTTATGACAGGATACTGAGTGTAGTTCCATGTGCTATACAATAGGGCCTTGTTGTTTATCCATCCTGTATATAATAGTTTGCATCTGCTAACCCCAAATGCCAATTCTTCCCTTCCCTACTCCCCTCCCCCTTGGCAACCACAAGTCTGTTATTTACTGCCACCCAATACTACATTTTTGAGAGAAATGTTTTTTCTCCTATTTTTGAAAAGTTGGAAAGCAGGTTGTATTTATGATAATGCTAGTTAGTTTCTATTCTTCTCAAATTCATATATAAACTTCATAAATCCTAGGACTTTGCTATATTTTTATTTATTTGATTCACTGTTGTATCCACAGTCACATAACCGTATTTAAGCCTCAAGGTTAAATACAGTAAGGCTGGTGATAGTCTACTTCACAGGTAGATAGACCAAGAAACCTTTATTCTATCCTGGAGAAACAAAATAGAAAAAAGCATGATTTTTTTACAAATATGATTTGTCCCTATGAAATTTTGTAAGATTATTAAAAGCAAACTTCAAGCCCACAGCTTTAATTATTCTTCAGAGATTTAGGCTTTTAAACATAAATTTATTCATCACAAATACAATTGCATCTCAACTGAATTTTTGCTGCCTGTTGTTCTATATCTGAGATATATTGATCAGCTCTTCAATATGAGGTATTTCCTAAGTGGCACATAAATGTTTATGTAACATTTACAATAAGATGCTATAGATAGGGCCTATTATGATATAAAGAAATGAGCTTTGGACTTTGGTTTAGAAAACTTGAGTCTACTCTCAGTTTTGACATTTACCAGCTGTCTGATTGGGAAATTAATTGAACCTCTGTTTTCCTCCTATATGATACCAACAACAGAGTAAATAATATACTCAAAACTCTCTTATACAGTATGGAGTGTTGTAAAATGGAAGGCATTATTACTCTGTCTCTTGACTGAACAAACTTTAATGGCCCTAGAAAATACCCTTGCAAGTGATACTGCACCACCACATATAAGAAAAATGAGAAGAGCATTTTCTAATATAAAGCTGTTTGTAGCCATGTAAGGAGAACAGATTGCAGAAAATGTATATTCCATATGAAGTACAGGTTGGTTCATACATTTCAACAGCTCACTCAGGCAGATAATAGTCATTCAAACTCACAAGTACAATTCAATTCAAATTTGCAGGGGAATACAGTTCAGAATACTGTGACATTAATAATGACACTCGTAAATGGCCAGGAATACAATCCAAGTTGATTTAAATAATTGTATATTATGTCAGTTGGAGTTCTTGGCTAAATTTAAAAAAAAATTATGAGAAGCACATGAGATAGTCCTTGGAATCTAAGAAAGAGGAACAGCTCGGCCTTGGGACAGATAGCATGATCCAGATTACTACCTCTCATCTGAGGCAGAAATGAGAGAAGACAGTGGAGATAACGTTTATTATTTTACTAAAGCCATTTGCATGAGGGAAAGACAATTTCCAAAAGGTAAACTACGCTGCTAGTTTAATTAGAAACAAAGGATTGCTGGGCAGGCAAAAACAAGAGATGTAAATATACTTATCACAATTAATAAGGATGCCTTAAAAAACGTTTTCTTATGAGACTTGCACCAAAGTTATTTAAGCCATTTTTTCTATTTATTTAAAATATTATACAGTTAGTTTTAGCATTTCCAGAGATATTTTCTGAGAGAATGGGAACTTCCTTGAGAAATTAAGTGTCATCTCAACTGGATCCAGGTATTATTCTAGTTTCACTTGAAAACTTGGAATATTCCATTGTTATAGAAGACTACAAAATTCAAATGCCTTAAGCAAATTAACAACAAGGAGTTCTCAGTTCTCTACGAATGTCATGATAATTGGCCCAGTATTATAGCCTAATGTAATCAGAAATTTTGTGCAGACTTCAAATACACTGTGAACAAGAGTACTAGAGTTGTACCCATATTCCTGAATAAAAAAAAATAATTCTTGCTTTCCCTTATGATGGAAGTGAAGTGAAGTTGCTTAGTCGTGTCTGACTCTTTGCAACCCCATGGACTGTAGCCTACCAGGCTCCTCTGTCCATGGGATTTTCTAGGCAATAGTACTGGAGTGGATTGCCATTTCCTTCTCCAGGAGAGGATCTTCCTGACCCAGGGATTGAACCCGGGTCTCCCGCATTGTAGACAGATGCTTTACCACCTGAGCCACCAGGGAAGTCTCAGGCCTTTGAAAATTCTGACATTGTTTGGGTTGTCCATAGCCAATTGTGAATGATGCTATTGTAGAAGTTCAAATGTGAACAGACATGAATTTAAGCAAACTCAGGGTGATAGTAAAGTACAGGGAGGCCTGGCATGCTGCCATCTATGGAATTGCAGAGTTGGACATGACTTAGCAACTGAACAACAACAAATGTGATTCTTTAAAAATATAGTTCTGTGTTAACCACCTTTATTTTGGAATGTCTTCTGTCTATAGAATTTTTAATTTCCTTTTAGAGATATTGTGTTTTAAGATTTTATATTTGATTTTACATTTTATGATATGGAAGTAGATCATGGAATCAATAAAACACAAACTCATAAAACAATCATGAATTCACCAAAATCTCAGGAGGTCTCATATCATTTGATATAAGAACATAATTGAAGGAAGAACAATGAGAAACCATAGCTTCTGATGTCATCCTCATATGCTTTTAGGTCATTTTCTGGACAATTCATCAAATTTGTGAGTGATTTTTGAGTTAAAGTCTTCAGCATTTCTACATGAAAATTAATTCCACTGTTTTGTTTTATCAAAGGATTAAAAAGTAAAACTTTATATTATTGTATACAAAAATTAGAATATTTCTTCTTAGAAGAAGGCAATGGCACTTCTTAGAAGGCAATGGCACCCCACTCCAGTAGTCTTGCCTGGGAAGTCCCATGGACGGAGGAGCCTGGTAGGCTGCAGTCCATGGGGTCGCTGAGGGTCGGACACGACTGAGAGACTTCACTTTCACTTTTCACTTTCATGCATTGGAGAAAGAAATGGCAACCCACTCCAGTGTTCTCACCTGGAGAATCCCAGGGACGGGGGAGCCTCGTAGGCTGCCGTCTATGGGGTCGCACAGAGTCGGACACGACTGAGGCGACTTGGCAGCAGCAGAACATAATTAATGTCTGAATCTATGTTCATTTCTTATAATGAACAGATAGATGCTGGTAAATGGTTCTTGAGAAACTGGCAGAAAAATGCTTTGAGACACATTGGACTACTTGAGAGCAGTATGACATTTAGGATATAATTAAACACATTTACAAAGAAATCTTAGCTGTTTTGTCATGTATTAACATAAACAGGAATGAACATGGCTGAGATAACACTTAATAAGTAATACTACTTGCCTGAGTTACCTTTTCTGAGCATCAGCGTTGTGACAACCAGTGTCACTCAGGGTGCACGTGTACAATGTCTGAAGGTGTTTTTTAAACTTGTGACCTCATGAAACAAATGAATTAATTGGAAATAACTAAACCGTCATTGAAGGTTTATAGTTGTACCATTTGCTATACTATTCACTTTTAGACTGAAAATTTTAAAAATGATCTATAAATATCTTATGTGTTTTTGGTTCAGCACATATACCATTGAGATTGACAATGGCTTTTAATCTCCGTAGAGACTACTGAAGTCCTTGGTCAAATGTGGTGAAGGAATATGTTTGTTTAGCTCTCAAGTACTTCAGTGATCCCTTTACTCTCTCCTGGCTCTCCAAAATCCATGCCTATTAGCCCTGGAATAGTCTCTACCCTATTTAGAAAATATAAATCCAAGATCACAAATTTAGAGGTACAATTAGGCTATCTTTATTTTTCCTATAACTGAACTGTATCAAGCATCTAGTGAGATGCATGCTGAAATTAATCTTTCCTAGGATATTTTATACTATCCCCAAATTTTGTCCAGGTTCTCCAGTGGGAATGGGTGGGCAATGGGGGCTTCCTTGTGGTAAATGGGGTGAGGTAAATGACATATCTTGTCTGGGTTGTAATCATTGATTTGTTCTGCCTTCTGCTCAAATATTCTCTTTTCAGAGTGGGTGGAGCTGTCTTGCTATAGACCAATGCCGTGTTTCCCTTATTACCATCACCGTGGCTTAAGATCATCCATCTTGTATCCCATTTCAGCCTTGTTCTTGGGTAAAGGGAAAATACTTAACTGTTCCAACACCACATTTGGGTTTAGGGAACTCTGTGGTACTTTTTTAAGCCTTTCTGTCCAGACAGTGCAAACTGTTTCTACTCTACCAGCCTGTCATGCTGGGCACAGGGAATCTGGAGTCCCCAGACCCTCTTCAGAAGTAGAAGGCAGGAGTTCCCTTGGAATTTTCACAGTAAAGTATACTTCTTGACGTTCTTCATCTCAGTAAATGCCACCATCATCTACATAGTTGCTTAGATCAAAAACTTAGATTTATCCTTGATTTGTCTTGTTTTGTTTTTTCTCACTCCCATCCAATCTTTTATGAAGTCTTCTCAACTCTACCTTACTTTATATCCCCAAGCCACTTCTCAACACTCCATTGCTACTATCTTAACTCAAGGCAGCATGTGGTCTTCCCTGGCTGACAGTAATAGCTCCTTCACTAGCTTCTTTAAATCCCTACTTCTGCAATTGCTGCCATCCTCTCACCCCCAGAGTAAGTTGCTGGAAACTTAAACAAATTCATGCAACTCTTCCACTCAGAACTCTGCAGTGACTTACCATCATGTGTGGAATAAAATCCTCCTTCCTTATCAAGGTCTACAAGGCCCTGGTTACTCTGCTTCCTCAAGTCTGTGCTTCATGTCATTTTTGAATGTGCCAAGCTTATTCTTTCCCCAAGACTTTTCTGATTGTCTACTCTCCCCCGCATTACTCTTTTAAATGCTTCAGTATCTTTTAAAATTTCACCTCTTAAGGGAAGCCTTCTCTGTATCCCTTTGCCTGCATGCGTGCTAAGTTGCTTCAGTCATGTCTGACTCTTTGCAACCATATGAACCGTAGCCCTCCAGGCTCCTCTCTCCAGGGGATTCTCCAGGCAAGGATACTGGACTGGGTTGCCATGCCCTCCTCCAGGGGCTCTTTATGACCCAGGGATCAAGCCTGCATCTTGATTATCCATCTCCTGCATTGGCAGGCATGCTCTTTACCACTAGTGCTACCTGGGAAACCCCCCTTATTCCCTTACCTGACTTATTTTTCTCTATAACATTTATTACCACCCCGAATTAAGTATTTGTTTATGAGTTTATTACCTGCCTTCACCACTGGCCTGTACTTTGTCCTGCATACTGCAGTGCAGAGCATATAATACACTGCCTGGTACATAGTAGGCCACTGATATATACTTCTTCAGTGGATGAAAGCACTTGATGCTGGAAATCCAGTGAGAATAGAAGAGTGCTTTATTGTCAATGTAGTTATTTTTGGAGATGAAAATAGTGTTTAGATTAAATCTGAACTCAAGGAGGCTATTTTTACTATTTAGCCATGTCACATCCACTATTGTATGGCATCCAAGACTGAAGAAGATATGTATCATTCTAAATCCAAAATTCACAATCCAGAATGCTTTTTAAAATAGTAGAAAATCATGAAATTGTGCTCTGGAGATCCTCCTATAAACCATAGTAATTGATATGTTCACCAACCTTGCTGAACATGTGTAGCAATTCTGGCCTATGACAATAATAATTTCTGGAAAATGTGAATAGCATTCATTAGTCATTTATCATTAAGCTGCAGAGACTTTGTATTACTATCAACTGTGTTTCTGTTAATAATATTTGATATTTATATATCCCAGAGCGCTTTTAATTATAAGTGACTGGAACTCAATTTAAACTAGCTCAGGCAAAGAACAATATTTATTTATTTATTTATTTATTTTTTTTTTTTTTTTTGTAATTTTTGTCCTCTTTATTTTATCTGCTACTAATTATTCCAAGTGAGATGGTTAGATAGCATCACCGACTCAATGGACATGAATTTGGACAAATTATTTCTTTTTTTTTTTTTTTTTTTTTTAGTTTTTTATTTTTTACATTTTAAAATCTTTAATTCTTACATGCATTCCCAAACATGAACCCCCCTCCCACCGCCCGCCCCATAACATCTTTCTGGGGCATCCCCATGCACCAGCCCCAACCATGCTGCATCCTGCGTCAGACATAGACTGGCGATTCAATTCACATGATAGTATACATGTTAGAATGTCATTCTCCCAAATCATCCCACCCTCTCCCTCTCCCTCTGAGTCCAAAAGTCCGTTATACACATCTGTGTCTCTTTCCCTGTCTTGCATACAGGGTCGTCATTGCCATCTTCCTAAATTCCATATATATGTGTTAGTATACTGTATTGGTGTTTTTCTTTCTGGCTTACTTCACTCTGTATAATCGGCTCCAGTTTCATCCATCTCATCAGAACTGATTCAAATGAATTCTTTTTAACCGCTGAGTAATACTCCATTGTGTATATGTACCACAGCTTTCTTATCCATTCATCTGCTGATGGACATCTAGGTTGTTTCCATGTCCTGGCTATTATAAACAGTGCTGCGATGAACATTGGGGTACATGTGTCTCTTTCAATTCTGGTTTCCTCGGTGTGTATGCCCAGAAGTGGGATTGCTGGGTCATAAGGTAGTTCTATTTGCAATTTTTTAAGGAATCTCCACACCGTTCTCCATAGTGGCTGTACTAGTTTGCATTCCCACCAACAGTGTAGGAGGGTTCCCTTTTCTCCACACCCTCTCCAGCATTTATTGCTTGCAGATTTTTGGATCGCAGCCATTCTGACTGGTGTGAAGTGGTACCTCATTGTGGTTTTGATTTGCATTTCTCTAATAATGAGTGATGTTGAGCATCTTTTCATGTGTTTGTTAGCCATCCGTGTGTCTTCTTTGGAGAAATGTCTATTTAGTTCTTTGGCCCATTTTTTGATAGGGTCATTTATTTTTCTGGAGTTGAGCTGCAGAAGTTGCTTGTATATTTTTGAGATTAGTTGTTTGTCAGTTGCTTCATTAGCTATTATTTTCTCCCATTCAGAAGGCTGTCTTTTCACCTTGCTTATATTTTCCTTTGTTGTGCAGAAGCTTTTAATTTTAATTAGATCCCATTTGTTTATTTTTGCTTTTATTTCCAGCATTCTGGGAGGTGGATCATAGAGGATCCTGCTGTGATTTATGTCTGAGAGTGTTTTGCCTATGTTAAGAACAATATTTATTGACTGATATAACTGGCAGATTGAGGCTGGAATCTGGGCTCAAGTGATGTTTTCATGGCTTGAGCTCTATTTCTTGGTTATCCTTCTCACTGTTTGTACCCATGTGTTGGCCCCTTTCTTCTATGTGGATAGGCTCTCATTATATAGCAGAAAAGTAATCCCAGGTCTTCATCAGTAGAACTTGTGATCCATATAATAGAGTCTTCTGCAGCAGATACAGCTAAAATATACTTAAGAGGATTCTTATTGGTCAAGTTTAGCCCTAGGTCTGTATTAACCCTATCATTGCATTGGAGAGATATAGTAATATGATTGGATCAAGCTTGATCATGTGCCATGGCAAGGAGGAGGGATAATGCATGTGATTGATAACTCCTCTAGGGAAGTATGGATTGGGAAGGATGTTTCTCAGAAACCAAAAGTGGGGAGTGAGAAATCATGTTGAGCAGGTAAAACATTATTAGGATCCATATACAAACATTGTTTTAGACTTCTTGAGACCAAAAATGTACAATGTATTTGTGAAAGAAAAATCTTAAGTGCTGTTTTGTTGTTTATGTTATTATTAGTCTCCTTTAACAACTGGATATAAAGTACTGGAAATGCCAGATATATAATGCTGGCTAATTCTAGGAACTCCAACTTAAGAAACAATACTATTTGGAATCAAACCTCATAAATAAAGAAGAAATGATTGAAAGATAAGAACAATGAGATGGAAAAGACAATAGAGATGAAGGGTAGAAGAAATCAAAGTGACAGATGTTTCTGAAGAAAAGAAAATAGCAGAGAGAAAAATAGTAATCATAAATCTAGGATAATAATTTTTTGACTTACAGCTCTTTTGATAAAGCTATTTGTGTCATATTTTATATATTAGAAAATATAGTCTCCACTTTCTAGTACCTCCTTCTCATTTGTTTGGCTTAAAGCTCATAAGTTGTCTTAAAGCTCAACATTCAGAAAACTGAGATCTGGTCCCATCACTTCATGGCAAATAGATGGGGAAACAGTGGAAACAGTGATTGACTTTATTTTTCTGGGCTCCAAGATTGCTGCAGATGGTGACTGCAGCCCTGAAATTAAAAGATGCTTACTCCGTGGAAGGAATGTTATGACCAGGCTAGACCGCATATTAAAAAGCAAAGACATTACTTTGCCAACAAAGGTCTGTCTAGTCAAGGCTATGGTTTTTCCAGTAGTGTATGGATGTCAGAGTTGGAGTATAAAGAAAGCTGAGCACTGAAGAATTGATGCTTTTGAACTGTGGTGCTGCAGAAGACTCTTGGAGATCCAACTAGTCCATCCTAAAGGAGAGCAGTCCTGGGTGTTCATTGGAAGGACTGATGTTGAACCTGAAACTCCAATATTTTGGCCACCTGATGTGAAGAGCTGACTCATTTGAAAAGACCCTGATGCTGGAAAAGATTGAGGGCAGGAGGAGAAGGGGACGACAGAGGATGAGATGGTTGGATGACATCACTGACTTGATGGACATGGGTTTGGGTAGACTCCAGGGGTTGGTGATGGACAGGGAGGCCTGGCATGCTGGGGTCACAAAGAGTCGGACACGACTGAGCGACTGAACTGAACTGATCTTATTTATTTGCTCTTCACATGGCCTTGTTTATATATGGTTTTGCTATCTGTAGCCCACCTACTCTGATTTTGCCATATTTCCCTATAGAATTGATGCATAACCTTGATCTAAATATAATACCAGAACCCATATTTTGCCAGTTTTTTTTCAAGCCTGGACCTTGATCCCTGTTTCTTATTCCTCTCACTCTTCACTGTCTTTGTGACCATTCTGTTATGGAAAGACAGATCCTATTGAACTCACAACAGGTCAAATGGTTTCTTTAATATTCTTGAACTCTTTGCTCACTAGAGTAACTTTATGAAAACAAAAATACTTAGCATCTCACTGGAGTAACAAGCCTTGGCTGACCCCACTGTGCTCACCAGAACCATCTCCATCGCTGCTGGTTTCCTCTCCCTAGTCCCAGCATCGATAATCAGCTGGTTTGCTTCAAAGCAACAAACAAGATGGAGCCTAGTTTCCCTGGTTGAGGGTGAGAGGAGACATTTTCCTTTGGAAGTTTCTGTGTTTTCCTACTCCTTCCTAAAATCATCTGGGGCCTAGTGAACTGGCCTGCACCAGTCTTTCTTTTCCTCTTCATCTCCATTAACACAATTTATGAAAGCTCAGAATGCTTTGCAAACTAATGTGGTCACTACAGACCATCCCAGAACCTTTTTCTTTTTTCAAAAAATAAGAAATATATTCAGCTTCTTCCTTTTTGGTAAAATTATTTCCTGACATTGTATGCTAAGTCCTTTCAGTCGTGTACCACTCTTTGCGACCCCATGGACTGTAGCCTGCCAGGCCCATGTATCCATGGGATTTCCCAGGCAAGAATACTGGAGTGGGCTGCCATTTCTCCAGGGCATCCTCCCTACCCAAAGATTGAACTTGAGTTTCCTGCATTGGCAGGCAGATTCTTTACCATTAGCATCACCTTCCACCATCTCCTGACACTGGAGGTGGAATATTTCCAGTAGGTCCCATATCCCCACCAGATCAGTCAGGCTGTGCCTGTTTCTGCAGGCCAAGAGAGTCTAGTTTTTTCTTTTCTTTTCTTTTCTTTAACCAAACACTAGGTAATTTGTTTTTCCAAATGGTTCTTATTTCAGAATGAGGCAGTTCTCGTCTTTTGATCATTTCTTTTCCATTCTATGAGATTTTGATTTCAGCTAAATTGTTTCTCAAGCTAGAATTCCTAGGATTAGCCGGCATTATATATCTGACATTTCCAGTACATTATATCCAGTTGTTGAAGGAGATCAATAACATAAATAATAAAATATAGCACTTAAGTTTTTTTTTTTTTTTTTCTTTCATCAGGACAATAAGTTGAGTATGACTCTTGTTGATGGCTCTTTCTAGGAACGGGACTGGCTTTACTAGCTCTGTCTTGATTCAGGCAGTGATAACCAAGTCTCAGATTATATCTTGTTTTTCCAAACGTTTATTTCAGAATGAAGCAGTTGGAAAATACTCACTGACTTTAAGCCTGTTTAACTTGTTTACAGCTTGAGGTACATGAAATCTCTTATTACTTAAATTATAATAAAGCTGAATGCTAGAAATAATTCATCAAGAATATATTCCATAAATCAAATAATGTGTCATATCACAGATTGAATTTCTTTTCCTTGTTCTATTAAGCTTCATTGGATAGGCCTCCTTGGCTACACTTTTCACGTCTAATTCCTCTAGCTACAATATCTGCATTTTATCTCATGTTTTTAAAGGTAATTTGTAGTGTATTACCTTTGTTACTGTTTTGAGGACTTGGGAGTGAGGGGTAGGCTAGATTGACCTTTCCTCAGGAAACTGGAAATGTACCATCTGCTTGACATGATTTTGAAATTATTTTTTCCCACAGGAAAAACTCCAAGACATATGTGATAATGAGCCATGACTGACAATTCAGACAACACAGTCTGCAGATAACTTTGTATATATAGCATGAAGTAGGAACTTATGACCCTTGACTCCAATAATCCACCCCTTCCTAATTGTTTAGTTCTTTAAGTGCCTCGGTTTATTTTTTTCTTAATTTTTACCGGAGCATAGCTGCTTTACAATGCTATGTTAGTTTCTACTGGACAGCAGAGTGAATCGGTTATATAACTGCCTCAGTTTAAAAGGAAGACGACTCCTACATGTTGACAGAGTTTCTTTCTTTTTTCAGAGCAAATGAATGGGACAGTGATCTCTGTTGGAATTCTTTTTTGTGTTAGATATGTGAAATAGGGTCACAAGTCCATTTTTATAAAAGTTCATGTGTTACCCACATATAACAGTTCAATTATCAAGTAAAAATTGTAGCTTTATTCTGTACATTGAAAAGCTTTCCAGATTTTATATTTCTTTTCATTATATTCTCAAGTTATTCACCTAGTATCATTCAAGGAAAATGTATTTGTTCCAATACGTTGATCAAATAAAGCATTGAAAAGGGAAAAATGGGTATTACTTTCTCTATGGAAACTTTGCCAGGAGTGTGGCCTTCAAGGATGAGGCAGCTGTGTTAGAGTAGGTCTGACAGTTTCCTCTGCAGTTTATAGTAATGAATTCATACAGATACACCTAATATGTTGTATATCCATCAGCCTGCACTGCTGACAGTTATATTACATAGAGTTCAGCCTAAGACCCGTGTGTAGAGCTCCAAACCAGCATTTCAGAGCAAAGACTGCACTTTCAATTAAACTCAAACTATCCAGTACCACTCCTTATCCTGTAAGACACCAAAACCAAATAGAAAAGGCAAGATGATACTTATAACATTTTGCTGTTTCTCAATTCAGTGATTCTCCAGACAGCTATAAACTGAGAGCTTGTTTGTGATGTTTCTCTGGCCATGTATTCCCTAGCAGCCTATATGGAAAAAAAAAAAAATTCACAAGTTATAAGGCTGAAGGTCAGGCCTTGTAAGTAGTGGACTTTAGATCCAAGAGTACACTTTGGCTTTGACAGCTCGTGCAATGGTTTCCAAAGGGATTCTTCGCAGATGTTATTCGGCTGTTTATGACATAATGTCTTTCCAGCATAGTCAGATAACTGAAAGTGACCGACGAAAGGAGGATGATGTTAAGGGAAGAGGGAGGATTCATTTGTGTGCATGATTTCATGAGAAGAGTAATTGGAGCATCACAATTTCAGGGCGATGGCCAAATAATACACATTGGGCAGAACCACTTCTGACTTGCTATTCCAAGAGAATCTGAAATATAGATGTTACCGGTGCATTTGCAATAAAAATATTCCTTAATTTTCATTTCTTGAAAATGAAATTAAAGCTGGACCATTGAGATGCAGGAAGCTCAAGTTCTCTGTGGCCCAATTTCTTTGAGCAATTTTTATAAACACTTCCTAAGCATTTTATGAACTATAAAAACAGTGGGAGAAACTGTACAGCCACATAAAGGTCACATGCTAAGTACATTGCTGGAAAACATACAGCAAACATGAGCAATCAGCGAAGCTTCCTGACAATTACTGTGGTCCTAAGGCTGAAAACAAATTGTGTTTGTTAACCAGTAGGAATGCTTTTAAGGTTTCTCCTGTCACTTGGAATAAAATTATTAAGTTTCAGATGTACAAGCAAATATCTTCCATTCATGTAGTTTCATTTTGCTATCCTGGTACTACTGGAAATAAGGAAGAAAGGATTTTCAGAGGAGGATTTTTTCCTTGTTCTAAGAATATTGGTCATATTAGCTTAATATCAAAGATAAATTATTTGGAAGCAAATTATGATGTAGCTTTTTTCTTTTGTATTTTATGAATTATTTTCTCTAATAGTACCTAGTTTTGATTTATAGTTAGGCTCATTTTGAAGTATTTCTTTTCTTAAGGACCTCTCCATATCTTTCCTCCATTTATCTCCAGATTACTTTGCTGTGGTGGTAGTTTAAGAAGCTTCAGTTAAGCAAAACATGTGGAAGTGCATGTAGAATGCTTATCTTAACAACTGTCTGCAGGTTACATTTTAAGTGTGCTTGGCATCACAGTTATTCCAGAGAGTGTATTTTGATTTGAATCATAAGAGACTGTTGAGGGAACTGAAACTTAAAAAAGGATTTAGGATTCTAATATATAATATCCTGTGCTTGGGTATTTTTCTAGAATCCAGGAATCCTAGGGGAGAAACACTGATCCCATAGATTTTTAGTGTGTAGGGACTTTAGTGATAAGGTGGTCCAACCTTCTCATTTTACAGATAAGAAAGCTGAGGGTCTGAGTGACTTACTCAGGCATTACCTCTCCAAATGTTTGGGAAATGATTAATCTTTTATGAGGACTTTGAAAAAGACTCAATAATACATATAATTTTTCATAATAACCAATTAAGTTTCTATTAAAGTCAGTCTGAATAGAATAAACAGCTTTGGAAATTAGAACCTTAGCACTTTCAAAGTTCATATTTTTTTTTAAATCATAAGTTTAAACAAAACTGTTGTACTGTTGCAGAAAGTAGAGATGTATAGTGATGTTAACCTGTAATGAAAAATGCCCCAAACCAATACTTTGATCAGAGTAGCACAAAGCTAATGTGTAATAAAGAGTATTATTCTTTCAAGGCATAGGGCTTAGTCTTTGTTTTAAAAAGGACATTTGTTCCCTGTTAGTCTTTTCTTTGGGCTTGGTATTTCAGAGAGCTGTTCAAGAGGTAAATAATAATGAAAAAGGGGAAAAAAGTAAATCTTATAGAAAGAAATTAAATTAACTCTCAGAGGGACACATGATGGGGATAAAAATTAAAAAGGAAAAATTAGAGAAGATGTTAAAATTGGAGATAAAGTCTTCTTGGTGAGCTTAAGGTACTAATAAGAGATCAAAATACAGGTGAACTTTACAAAGAGAAAACTGTCCAATGGCCACAAAATGAAAACCAACTCTAACCAGAAACTCACAGATACTCATCCTTGGTAGAAAGTAGAACCCAGCGAGAGGAATTAATGACAACATGAAACCTGTTACACACAACTGAAGAAAAAGCTTTAAAAGCACACATTCTATTTATTGGCTATCTGTTAGTTGCTCAGTTGTGTCCAACTCTGCGATCCCGTGGACTGTAGCCAGCCAGGCTCCTGTGTACATGGAATGCTCCAGTTAGGAATACTGGAGTGAGTTGCTATTCTCTTCTCCAAGGAACTTCCCAACCCAGGGATTGAAACCAGGTCTCTTGCATTCCTGGCAAATTCTTTACCATCTGTGCCACCAGGGAAGCCCTCCATTGACTATACTGTTCTGCTAACAAAGGAAGGAAAACTCAAACCTAAGAGATGGAAGAGGAACAAAGCAGAGGGCACTAAGAATTCTTGAATTTGTTAGACTTCACAGACGATTGATGGTGTCAATGTCTTGAAAAGGTTTAAACCTATTTTTAAATTCTTACTTTCTGTATTTTGCCATTACGAAACTTAGCCAAGGGGAAAGCTCTCTTTGGGAAACATGTTTGAGCTTGTGACCTACTGATTACTTGGAAGCCAATTAGCTTTTTCCTCTAAATTTCGAAAGCTAATAAATAAAAGATCTGATTATATAGGAAAGGCATCATTTTAAGAAACAAATGCAGTTTCCTTTATATTAGTATGAAGGAATTCTCTGGGCCATAAAGTAGCTCTTGGTACAATGAAAATGATACTAAATCTGCAGGTCATTTGTTCTGATACCTTTCTTTTAAAATTGAAGTATAGTTGGTTTATAATATTATGTTAATTTCAGGTGTCCAGCATAGTAATTCAGTATTTTTGTTTTTTTTACAGACTATACTCCCTTAAAAGTTATTGCAAGATAAGTTGATAATTCTCTATGCTCTCCAATACATCCTGTTGCTTTTCTATTTTATACATAGTATGCAATCTCTTAATCCCATACCTCTAATTTGCCCCTCACTCCTTCCCCCTCCCGCTGGTAACCACTGGTTTGTTTTCGACATCTGTGCGTCTGTTTCTGTTTTACATGAACCTAGAGAATATTACACTCCATGAAAAAAGTCAGACAAAGACAAATACTGTGTGATATCGCTTAGACGTGTAATAAATAATACAAATGAATGTGTATGTTCTGGTATCTTAGTGCTTTTTCATGAGTATTTTTCTATCACAGTCCTGATATTTCTGAGATCTGGATCCAGAACTCTCATTGGTTCAAAATGAAGTCATTTTTCCTCTCTGCAGTAAATTAAGAAGAACAAAACATAAAGAGGGAATCCTTTAATTTTCATGTATTTAATAAAAATCATTTTCTATGTAGAGGCCTAATCTTTTCTCCAGTCAACCAAACTTGAATCCTTGGATAAAAGGACTCCATTTATAGGATACTATTATAAATCCGTGATGTGTCTAAAGTGGTTTTGCAGCTAGGCAAATGTCAGTTAAAGTGGCAAAAAGCAGAATTGTGTGTTTGGTATGGTAAAGTTGTCTAGTTTTCCTTCATATCCTTTAGGAGGGCCCAGAAACAGAGCCCCTTTAAGGGATATTAAACACCTGATGATAAATGATTCTGCAAGCGATGCTCAGGGATCAAAGTTCTAGCCAGAGAGGAGTGATGGGAAAAGTGCATGCTGGTGGGAAAGCCAGAGCCGTTTGGGTCTTGGCCACCACATATATACAGGGGGAAAAAAAATAATAAGTTGAAATTGCTCATTTTGGCTGACTTTCCTACCACCTCCCACTCTTTCCAACCTTCCAAACTCACTTTCTGGAATATGGACGCAAGCTGATTCCCTGTGAAAGGAGGAAGAGATGGCTACACATGTCTTGCAGATGGGATAAAAAAGGGGGTCTGGCATTTCTAGAAATAGATGATATTCTAAAAACTCCTTGAAAGAAATCTTACAGAGCAAGTAAAAGAGAAAAAACATTATAATACATTTGTTATTCTAAGTGGCTATGAAATCATCTTTATTATTTGCCTAGATTTTAATGAGTTGATAGGCACTTTCAGCAATATCAGGACTTGTCCTTCCACCATAAAATAATCAATATTACATACTTTAGTATGAACATATAAGTGAACATTATTTGTCTTCCACTATGTTATCATACATTTTATTCTCTCTCATAATGAAATGCGGAATTAATATAGTACTAGTAGTAATGGCATCACTTAACTTGTCAGTCGTTTGCTTATTTTTATATGGAGGACCTGTGCTAGCATACATATATATAGAAGTTAAAAACATATCCATGGGGTTCCCAGGTGATGCAGTGGTAAAGAATCCGCTTGCCAATGCAGGAGACATGGATTCCATCCCTGGGTCAGGAAGATCCCCTGGAGCAGGAAATGGAAACCCATTCCAGTATTTTTGCCTGGAAAATTCCAGGGACAGAGGAGTCTGGTGGGCTACAGTCCATGGTGTGGTGACGCAAGGACTAAAGAGCAGATAAAACCAAGGAGGGTCTTGGAATGCAAGAATGGAAAAACCAGACCCTTATCGTCCTTCCCTCCCCCATGTTGTAACTATTAACGGATTTCAGGTCCTCCTGAGCTCCCCTCCTACCCCATCGGGAGAAGATATTTGCCTTACTCACCCTGCCCCCCACCCAGTATATGTCCCTCATCCAATCAGCAAATGACCCGCAAGGCCCCTATCCCACTCCTTGTACCCTGGGTATAAAAGTGGACTAAGGACCCCTGTTCAACGTTGGTTCTCCCTTGAGCTGGCCTGCTGTTCTAATGGCATCTCCCACTCTAATAAACTTTATTTCTCTCTCATTATGTCTTATGTCTGGAAATTCTTTTCCAACCTGCGCCCAGACGACAACACATGGGGTCGCAAAGAGTCAGACATGGCTAAGTGACTCAGCACACAATAAGATACCCTAGAGTTCTGCCCTCACAGCACCTAGTAATCATAGATGAGTCTCATAGACTCTCTGGCCATCTGTAAACAAAGGAGTTGAACTGGATGGTTTTGCACGTACCTTCAAGTGCTAAAACAGAATGCACCTAATCTCTGCCTTTGACATAGGAGATAAGAATTGTGGTTTCCACACTTTACTTGCTCCCAGTCCTTCCTTTTTCCAAAAGCGTTAGGGTGCTGAAGGAAATACTTGAATAAAAGGGTAGAAGAAGCACTTCTTTTCAGACAGAAAGAATTGCTAGAGAGAGAATAAGAGAAAAAAGGAGGCAGAAATCCTAAGTCACAGAATTTTGAAACCTATGGTTTCATTTTAGAAAGCTTTTAAATTCAGAAGCAGATTACTTGGTGTATTCCTTCATGCTGCCTTCAACTAATATCAATCCCATGCTCTCTTTGTATAACTGTGTTCTCTTAAGTGGTGCTTAAGAAGTTCGTGAATAATCACTAGCACTTCCTGAATTGTAGGCCCTGCTGAAGTGTTTTATTTGCATTTAGATACTATTATTATCCTCATTTTCCAGGGAACAGTCAAAGAGGCCAAGTAACTTGTCCAAGGTCACATAGTAAGAGGTAGACCCAGGATTTGATGCAGTGTCTGACATCACTGCCTCGTTTGTCTGTTAAGCTGACCAAACTGCTACATCCATTACTCTATGATTTTTCATTACTATTTATTAGAAAATACTATTCATGAAAACTTCTTATATTGTCTCTTTTAATCACCCTGATGGATGAGTAATTAATTGATCTTATCTTTCTTTCTGCCATTATAAAAAAGAGCAAGTTAAATAATTGTGATTTCAGTTCACTTTTATTTTAGTTCCCTAGGACTGATGCAATATATTACCACACATCAGTGGCTCAAAACAACAAAAATTTCTTCTCTCCTGGAGGCCAGACTTCCAAAATCCAGTAACTGGCTTGGTTAGTTCTTTGTAGAGGCTCTGAGGAAAATCTGTCCTGTACTATTCTCCTGCTGCTGCTGCTGCTGCTAAGTCGCTTCAGTTGCGTCCGACTCTGTGCGACCCCATAGACGGCAGCCCATCAGGCTCCCCCATCCCTGGGATTGTCCAGGCAAGAACACTGGAATGGATTACCATTTCCTTCTCCAATGCATGAAAGTGAAAAGTGAAAGTGAGGTCGCTCAGTCGTGTCCACCTCTTAGAGACCCCATGGACTGCAGCCTACCAGGCCCCTCCATCCATGGGATTTTCCAGGCAAGAGCACTGGAGTGGGGTGCCATTGCCTTCTCCGACTACTCTTCTAGCTCCTGGTAGATGTCAGGAATCTTTGAGGTTTGTTGGTTTGTAAATGCGTCACTCTTGTCTCTACCTCCATCTTCCTATGGCCTTCTCCCAAATGACCTCTGTGTCTCAAAACAGCTTCTTTGTTCTTTTTTAAGAATGTTCAGCCATCAAAGTTAGGATCCACCTTAAATCTAGGATGATCTCGTCCCAAGATTTTTAACTTAATTACATCTACAAAGAACCTATTTCCAACTTAAGTGACATTCAGAGGTACTAGAGATTAGGACTTGGATGTATCTTTAAAGGGGATTCTATTCAACCTACTACAGCTCTATTGAATGGAACAATTTAACGGTCAAGATGTTTTCTTCATGAAGTCAATCAACACTTGCCCCATTCTTCTGATTTCACTAATTTAACAAATATTGATTGAAAACCTCAACTATGTCCAGGTTACAGCAGGAAACAGGACAAACTCTCTGTGCTCTTGAAGCTGGAATTGTGACTGGGAGGGAGAGATACAATGAACAAGTAGATAGTAAATACATAAGACTGTTATAGAGAATGAAAAATGGCATGAAAGAAATTAAACAGGACAGTAGATTCTGTTTAACTTGTGAGTCCTGAGTGTCTCCTTAAATATCGGTTATACCTCTAGACACTGCCAATAGGGTGTATGATTTATTTTGTTAAATCAAATTCTATTTTGCATTTTATTTCTGTTGCATAAGATCCTTCTTGGTATGACAAAGTGGTCAAAAGAAATTATAGACATCTTTGTCATTACTCATCTAGCATGTCAAGAAGTATTCACTCATGAAGTATTCACTCATGAAAGGAGTAACATACAAGATAATCTGACTTCCCTAGGAAATTTGAGGAAATTGAATTGAGGGGGAAAAAAAAAAACTAAAGCACCAATTCACCAAGTATCAATTTTGCCATCTCCCAAGCAATGCTGCATTGTAAGATTACTATTAAAGATGCCGTCAGGAGTCTTTGTCTGTAGAAACATAAAAATTCTGGAAAAACATTCAACCTGCTGTAATTGATCATATTTTGCTCATCAATTACAATTGTAAAAGTTTTTCAAAATATATTGGCAAATGACTTGGAAGTTGTTATTCAGTAAGTAATTCACTGAACCTAAGATGACTTCTTAAAACTCAGTTTGAGTTCAAATGGTGCCATAACATTAGTCTCTACATTACCTCTCTAGGGACAAACTTATTCCATGGCTATATAATCAAAGGTTGCAAGCAAAATCTTTGGTGATGTTTTTGTAAACTACTGAGGACTTCTTTTGGCATACTTTTGAATTTGGGGCTGTTATATGTCCATTTTCTCTTTCTACAAATTACATTTCTTTTGTTACAAAAATTACAATTTTTGTAATTGTCTACAAGCAGCTGGAGTTATTTTACTTTAGTTCATGAATTCTTTTATAGTGCTAGGAATTAAAAAGGCACAAGCATTCATTCTGACTTGAAATACGAATTTAAGTGAAGGCCTATTTTATTCTGATGAAAGAGATATGGCTGTGCTTGAGATTAAACCGATGCTTATTTCAGCAAATACTTCAACTCCACACCTTGCTGATTTGCTAGAGGACTCATTCTTAGTTATCTGCCCAGGAAAGAAAAAGATGGCAATCTATCCTTTCATTAGGAATTTAGACATCTCCTCTCCAGAGGTAGTAAGGAAATGATTTTTTTGGAAGACATTTGGCAATGTTTTACAAGAACTGCACACAGTGGTAAAGAATCCACCTGCTAGTGGAGAAGACACAAGAGACATGGGTTTGATTCCTGGATAGGGAATATCCCCTGGGGAAGGAAATGGCAACCCGCTCCAGTATTCTTGCCTGGAGAACTCCATGGACAAAGGAGCCTGGCGGACTACAGTCCATGGGGTCACAAAAAGTCAGACATGACTGAGCACAAAATTGGTCTTTATAAGAACTACTATATAAGGCACTACAATTCCAGTTGTTTTTTTTTTTAAACTACATTAACGAGAAGATAAAAGAAACAATCAAAATAAAAAAAATTAAAAATAGTGGAATTCAAAACAAAGGAATGAAATTAAATCAAACAAATCTATTTAATCAGTTTGTGCTGCTATTCTTTTGCCCAACAAAATATCATGTCTATAAAGTTGAGATGTTGATAAATTTGTCTAGGTCTACCTCTTGCAGAACTTTTATTTCTATTTATTGGACCTCTAAAGAATGCTTGCTGTGTGCTAGGTGCTGTAGTATATACTTGATGTATGGAGATGAACCAAATACATGTATGGAGTTGAGTGACAGACATTAAACAAGAACATGAATAAATAAATAAACATTTTCATATAGTGTTTAGTACTATGAAGCAATAAACCAGTTGAAATGATTCACACTAGCTAGAGGAGAAATATTTAGTTAAGGTAGTAAATAAATATTTTCCCAAGAAGTTATTTATGCTAAGTGCCAAGTGTTATGGCTAAATATCTGTGTCTAATTTATACATTATAAGGTCAATTGGACCTTCATATAACTAGTCAGGATTGGAAATTATTAGCCTGTGATCCTAGAACCAAAGAAGGGTAAATTTGGTGTCCTACAGCAGGATTAACCAGGTAATTTATATATTAAAATATATGTATATAAATAAAATATCATTTACTTAGTAGACTATTTCTATGAAATGGACTGTAATGACTTTCCAACTGGGGTCACTCACATTATTTGCCTTTGATTTGCCCCCTTTTGCCTTCATGATTAGAGGAATTCTAACTGGATTGGAAATCTTGCACTTCGTAAACTTTGAAAGTTAATCTGTCAATCTATATATTTAATCACATCACTTAGACAAAATTTTTTGTAGGGGGAATTTTCAAAAGTGTTGAAAGCATTGGTAGATAGAACTTACTGCTTTGAGGGGTCCATACAGTAGAAAATGCTCATCTGTGAAATCTTTAATCATTCTTAGTATACTTTTCTATGGTTTCACAATTTTCTTATCTGCATTGTGGCTATGATGAGACTATGTACTTAATATTCAGCTATAAACTGTTAACTGCATTCCTAAGAACACTAGAGTTGGCATTATTAAGCAAGTATTTCAATGTGAAAAGGGGAATTAGAATGGTAGTTTTAGCCTTGTGCTTGCATGTTATTTTTCTTATAGGAATTCCATTAATAAGTTAAAAGTTATTAGTGCACAGATAAAAATTAAAACAACACTGAAAAGAACTAGTCTTTGACTGCATATAACTCTTTCTTCCCCCTTTTCACCACCTCTAACACCACCGTTGATGCATTGCTTCTTATACACTCTAATCTATAATTTCACAGTTATAATACTGACCATTTATTAAGCACTAACTATGTGTCAAACATATTTATAAGCATATTATAAATATTTTCTCTTGTAATCTCACAGTGATCCTACACAGTAGGCATTTTCATTAGCCTCATTTCCCAGATATGGACATTAAAGCATAGGGTGGCTAAGTATCTTGCCCAAGTGCTCAGAATTGGCAGTTGTGACCATGGAGTATAAAAAACCTAACTTTTCTAGACTGCAACTCCTATGCTTACTTCTAGTCCCTGATTGAAGTTTGGGGGTGTCCCTGTAGTTGATTAAGGCAAAGCTGTCAGTGCAAAGCAAAGAATGTTTCTTCAGCAGCTCAGTCATGCTGTATATATTTGCTTTATGAGAAGCAAACTGGGAAAAAATTCCAGTATAAGAAGAGTATCATTAGTTTTAACAAGATATGTTTATAAGATGCTAACAAACTCACTTAGAACTGAATGACAAATACCAATTGTGTCTCTTTTCACTTAAATTTATTTATAAAAGAACCTGACCTTTCTGATGGGTGTTCTCAGGAAGAAAACTTCAGAGTGCGGTTGGAATATGTGTGTTTGTGACCCCGTGCAGTATAGTCCGCTAGGCTTCTCTGCTCGTCAGGATTCTCCAGGCAAGAATACTGGAGTGGGTTGCCATGCCCTCCTCCAGGGGATCTTCTTAACCCAGGTCTCCTGCATTGCAGGCGGATTCTTTACCATCTGAGCCACAAGGGAAGCCCTCAGAGTGGGATTGGGTGGTGCTAAAGGCACATGCAATATGAATGAAAAGGGGTTATAGCAGGTCTGAAGAGGCCATGCTTATTTATACTGAAATAAATACTATACTACTTAAAATATGACTCTAATTAGATGAATTATTTTTCTTAATTCTGATATGTAGGAAGTGATTACCCTTAAAGCACTTTTATAGAGAATCATGCACACCAACAGTGATGGTTTGGATTCTGGCAGCTTAACTCGGAAATTTCTCCTCCTTTTAAAAGTATATGCCCTGATATAGTTTAAAATACATAATGGAAGGAAATATCACACAGTTTTATGCAACTTGGAAAATAGACCCCTAAGAGTTTTACCAATAAATCTTGCATTAGATGCTTCTCTGTTCATAATGTAAAATACTCGCCTAAAGATCAGAAACTCTTCTAACACACTGGGAGTTTTCTTTTCCTAGTCCCTTGAAAAATTGAGTTCTGTTGTGTCAACTTGGCTAAGTCTGCCCTGGGCTACTCTTGATGATGGAATTCCTAGAATAAACACCAAGGATGATGAAAGGTAACCTGAACTGAATTTTTCCTGAACTTGAATGAGGTTGAGAGATCACTGCAAATTCTTTCCAAGCTGAAAATTCATTTCAGTTGCTGCTATTATTGTGATCTATCTATGCATAACATGAGAGAAACATTAATGGGGAAAAAGACTAGTTTATATAAGAATTTAAGGAAGATGAACATTTGGAAAGAGCATTGTCAAGGTCTATGGAAACATTGTGAGATATTTTGCAAACATAGACACAGCATTGATTTGTGTTAATGAGGACTGCTTTTGAGAACTTTGTTAGTAGAAGCCATCCATTAAAATACACATCTGTCACTTGAAACACCCAAGGGTAAAACTGAATAAAATGGAAAGAAATTGTATAGCTGAACATTTAGGCAATATGTCTATAGAGACAGGCACTAGAGGAAACATTCGTCATTGGAATTCCCTCCCTCAATTTGTATTTAATCTATTTGAAAGTTTTGTTAATAGAAACTGAGTTTTGTTGAAGTCACTGTTTATTACATTGCATTATGTAGCTCTACCAGACGTTTTTCTTGTTCATTCCTTCAGTCTTTCTTTATTTGATTAAAATCTGTTTTCCTACACTAAAATATAATCCTTATAAGAGCAAGTCTTCTCAGTGCACTCCTTCCAGGATTCTGAGGATCACAGGAATCATCACTGGCGCCCTTCAGCATAGGCAGGAGGTGATTTCTCCCAGTGTTACCAAGAACGCTAGCAAAGTGATTTGTACACTGAAAGTCATTAAGTAATAACTAGGGATTATTGCATTTCTGACACCAACTGCATGTTGATGATAGAAAAATAATTCCAATGAGAAATGCACCTCAGAAGGAATCAATGAATACTTAGGCTTGAGTTTGTCCTTTAGACTCTAATAAACCACTAAAATACAGTGTACTGCAACACAAGTAGGGGAGGGTGGCTATCAATAAACACAGTAGTCTCTGAGGATCAGAGGGAATTCGTTCCATGAGCCCTCCTCCACCCAAAATCTGTGAATGCTGACCTTACATAAAATATTATAGAATAATCTGCCCTCCATATCTGTGTGTTTCACATCTGAGGATTTAACCAATCCCCCATGGAAATTTCCATCAGAGATTGGTTGAATTCTTCCATGGGTGTGAAACCCATGCACATATGATGGGTCAGAGGACCAAGTATATATTTATTGAAAAAAAAATCTGTATTATAAATGAATCTGTGCAGTTCAAACCCTAGTTGTTCAAAGGTAAACAGTAATACTGACTGAGCAACTTTTTAAAACAAGAGTGTCTGTGTGGCTACTGTACATAGGGTGGCCATAGAAAGCATTTATGAAGAGATAAAGGGAGGTGTTTATTCTAAGATCTGAAAGGAGAAAAAAGGAGACACTGATAAATGCGTTAAATGAGAGAGCACTTCCTATAGGAGCAGTAGTAGTGCAAAAGCCTGATGAAAATGAGAAGTATATTTGAAGGAAAAAAAGAGTTTTCTTTGGATTTTATTATAATTGGGATCAGGAAGTACTATAAGTTTTAGTAATATGAATAGTGTGATATAATTTAGGTTTATAAATCACACTTGACTGGTGTGTGAACTAAAGGTTGTAGAGGGTCAAGAATAGAAGCCACGAGGCCAGTTTGGAGACTGCTTTAATGGGGAAGGTGGGAGAAGATGGCAGCTGGGACTTGTCATAGTGGCCTGGCCAGGAGGAAGCAGCCAGGTTCAGGATAGATTTGGAGGTAGAACCGGTAGAGTTACTTGATTGGATGTGGAAAGTGAGGGAAAGAAGAATCCTGGAGAATGTTTAAGAATATGTCGTCTTGGAGGTTGTGTGTGAATCCCACAAATGGCTGTGAAAAATCTGGGAAACTTTGAGAAGAGAATATCAGCAGGATCAACAGGGATACTACAGAGGCTAATTAGAGGTGAGATACTCAAGTACTAGTGGTGGTGGACGCTAAGTCATGTCTGACTCTGAGACCCCCTGGACTGTAGCCCTCCAGGCTCCTCTGTCCATGGGATTTCCCAGCAAGAATACTGGAGTGGGTTGCTATTACCTTCTCCAAGGGATCTTCCTGACCCAGGGATCAAACCAGCATCTCCTGATTGGCAGGCAGATTCATTACCGCTGAGCCATCAGGGAAGCCCAAAATACTAATAGTAAATGTTTATTGAGTTCTTACTGGGCATAGAACCAAATAAATACTGCATGTATATTATCTTATATATTCTGAAAAGTAAAATGAAAATCGTATAATGTGTGTATTATCATTTTCATTTTAGAGATGAGAGAACAGAGCCTTAACTAAGTGAATTAACTTGTCCAGATCATATGCATGGAGAGAAGATAGGTATGAAATCCTTCCAGACCTTAACTTCTCACTTTCTCAGATACTCTTGAACTCTCCCTCAGGGAAATACGTGAATAAATGCTCTGAGAATGAATGAGAAATTTCATAAAAGAAGCACAGGGCAAGTTTCTGTAGCTAGGCTCACACGTGTCTGACCCTAAATCCCTTCTATTTTCAATAGATAAGTTTTAGAATATTATGGACTTACTAATATATACCCTGTGTGCTGTGCACAGAGCAAGACACTGGACGTGTTCTTATTGAAAGGGATGTAAAGATGAAGAAGATACTACTTCCAAGAGCTTACAAGCAAAATGTGAAGATGCTTAACAACAACCTGGGATGCACTGATAGAAGACATTTAACAAATGTGGGCTGAATAATTAAGAAGAAAAGCTGAGATTGTTAGTAAGGCAATCATTAGAGATCAGTGAGGATTTGAGAGTGTTGGTCAAGGTTTCCAAGGTAGATAGGCACTACTCTGGTTAAAACAGCAAGGGAAGTCTTCAAGCAGCTGTGGGAGTAAGTATTTCTACAACCTTGGCTCAGTTAGCACGGCTCTATGATTCTATTTCACCATGATTCTATTTCTTAGGCATTAGCTGCACATTCTTAAACTAATAATACTTTGCACTGATCCTATTTTGGCTTCATTTAATGGTGCCAGCCTGTCTAAAAGTATAAAGCAAACTGAAAGAAAAAGTGAAGAAGAGCTTACGAAGCAAACTGAGACTGGGCAAAGTCGTATAATTTTGTGAATTTTTGTGTGGTGTTCTCTTTTCTGAGGTATTGCCATTCTTTTTCTGGTTCAATCAGCAGAGAATTCTCTTCTCTTCCGGGTTCAGGTAAATTTCCTTGTACAGGATTAGGGATGCCTCCTGTTCTTGTAGAGAGATAGTTGACATAACCTAAGGCTATTGGGTTTTCTCTTGGGTCTTGCTAAGGTTTCATTGTGTTTGCTTTTGAAAAGCAAGGCACTTTCTATAATCATAGGAACAGCTTCTTCTTTCACAACATTTTATTATATCATTTGTGATCTCCATCAGCAATCATGAGCTACTTTCTGGTTCAGCTTTAAAAATCCCATCTTCTATACTGAGGGGTGGAGAGTGGAAGGGAAATTGGCAAGGGAGAAATTTGTTGTGATCCAGTTACTCACAAGTTCATCCCTAACTTTTATTGTCAGATAATGTTTAAACATTTCTTGTTTTAGCTTTCTCTCTGGGATGGTTCATAATTTTTGTTCTGAAGTCCTTGCATCCTTTACCCCTTGGTGCATTCCACATCCTCTTCTCTAACTTCTGTTGGGAATATAAGATGTCAACAGCAAGCTATTTAGATGTAACTCCCTTATCTTTTCCTTCATTGCATTTGTCATTTCCTATTGTCTCTCCAAACAAATAGCCACTCCTACAGGACTCTGATCTACTTTCAATTCAGGCCACATTATTACTTTGTCTTTTACCTCTTGTCCCTGTATCAATAGGTACAGATAGACTTGTTTGTAATATTACACCTGCTTTGTAAGATAACCAGTTCTTCCCAGAGTTTCTGACTTTCCTCAGGTTTGCAGCCCTATCATTTAAAAACCAATATTTTTTTCTTAGTTTAAGGTTTTCTGGTCCAATCTAAAAATGCAAAGGATTTTACTACTATCTGGGGCTCCTGTAAATGTAGCATTTTTATTAAAATTATGTCTCCTATCTATAGAATAGGTTCCTTTTTTTCCGCAGAAGAGATAGATTTCTATTTTCCATTTGCTTTTGAAGCTCAGCATTTTCATAGCCTTCAAGCTGTAATTTTGATTATCACTGTGTCAGATTTTTTTTTATTAGAGTCAGTTGTAGATGATTGTCGCAAGATGGTTTTGGTAAAATTGAGAAATAATCTCAGAAACAAAGTACCTAAGGAAGAGAATTTGCTTTATGAAGAGAGGAAAAACACACTTATGACACTGTATATTTTCTTCTGGTTCATGAGTAATTGTTGAATGTAAGTAAGCAGTAATTTTCTAAAGCACACAGACATCCAATTATCAATTATAACCTGCCCTAAGGTGGAAAGTAAGCATAGGTCACACTGTCTCTTAAATTACTTTACTACCTCCTAATGAACCAATGCACATCCCAATAAGCCCATTCTTGTTTTCTGATGGAACTAGGCGAACACAACAAAGAAACTCAGTTGCCCAATCACTCTTTACAATATAAAGTCCTTTATCTCTCAGCTTTGGATTCTGCCGATCATACTTGTTGGTTTATAACAGAACATTACTAACATAAATATAGACTCTTGCTTACAATTCTGGCTTTCTTTGATCTTGGCTTGCCAAATGCTGTGGCAGCTGCCAAGAAGCATTTTTTTTTTAAAGTGTAAACACAATTCTGACTTTTCCACTTAAACTGTGGTACAATAATAGGAAAACAATGAACAAGAGTACCTCAAAAACCATAACCGCTGCTGTGGACTGAACTGTCCTGACATATTCACATGTGGAAGCCCAAACTCCTAAGGAGATTTGGGACAGGGGTTTTGGAGGCAATTAAACTCAGATGAAGTCTAATACTAACCTGATAGGATTGGTGGCCTAAAAAATGAGGAAGGGAAAGATCTCTTTCTCCTTCCATGTGCCTGCACTGAGAAAGGCCATGTATGGACACAGCAAGAAGGCGCCATCTGTAAGGCAGGAAGAGAACCCTTACCAGAAACTGTGCTGGACATTCTGGGACTTCTAGCCTCCAGAACAATGAGAAATATGTGTCTATTGTTTAAGATGCCCAGTTCAGTTCAGTTCAGTCGCTCAGTCATGTCCGACTCTTTGCAACCCCATGAACTGCAGCACGCCAGGCCTCCCTGTCCATCACCAACTCCAGGAGTCCACCCAAACTCATGTCCATCGAGTTGGTGATGCCATCCAATCATCTTATCCTCTGATGTCCCCTTCTCCTCCTGCCTTCAATCTTTCCCAGCATCAGGGTCTTTTCCAATAAGTCAGCTCTTCTCATCAGGTGGCCAAAGTATTGGAGTTTCAGCTTCAACATCAGTCCTTCCAGTGAACACCTAGGACTGATCTCCTTTAGGATGGACTGGTTGGATGTCCTTGTCATCCAAGGGACTCTCAAGAGTCTTCTCCAGCACCACAGTTCAAAAGCATCAGTTCTTTCGGCACTCAGCTTTCTTGATAGTCCAACTCTCACATCTGTACATGATCACTGGAAAAACAATAGCCTTAACTAGATGGACCTTTGTTGGCAAAGGAATGTCTCTGCTTTTTAATATGCTGTCTAGGTTGGTCATAACTTTCCTTCTAAGGAGTAAGTGTCTTTTAATTTCATGGCTGCAGTCACCATCTGCAGTGATTTTTAAGCTGCCCAGTCTATGGTATTTTGTTATGACAGCATGAGCAGACTAATACAACTACCCTTAGAAAGAACCATGTAAAAGAGAGGACACAATCCCTCTAGGAGTGAGGCATACAGTTTTAAGGAAAATGTAACAGGAAGCAAGAGGGCAGGGCATAATCTTTAAAAGAATGACATAGCCATTGAGGATATGACAAGAACTGGTTAGAATGGATTAGGTCCAAGAGGGCCGAAGATTCAACTTCCAGTAGTCCTTGAGCCTCATTATATGCTCATTGTAATATATTAGCATACGCTAAATGACACACTCACAGGTGTTATGACAGTTCCAAGGCCATCCATAAAAGGCCAAAAAGTGAGCAGTGGCCCAATTCCTGGAAATTTCCACTCCTTCTCCAAAATAGTTGGAGTGATCCTCCCACACATTATCCTATGAAATTAACCGTAAAAACTAACCACCCCGTATTTCAGGGACTTTGGCCTTCTGGGATGGCTCACACTCTGTCTGTGGAGTGCATTTCTCTCATGGCCACTCTCGCTTTCCAAGATGATTGCAGGCCTAGGACCACTCTTGCCTTTGAGCAGGACTGCATTCTGTCTATGGCATGTGGATCTTTCTAAATAAATCTGCGTCTTACTTATCACTTTGTCTCTCACTGAGTTCTTTCTGTGATCAGACTTAAAAACCTGAGCCTCATTAAGTCCTGAGACAGGTGTGTGATTTCAATTAAAAGACAGTAGGTTCAAGTCCCAATCTGTGTTGTGTAGTTTCAAAAGCTTTCCTTAACATTTTCCAAGGGTCTCTTTCTTCTATCCCTTCTCTCAATATGTATACTTAACTTATCCAATGAATAAGATGTGGCATCCGGTCCCATCACTTCATGGGAAATAGATGGGGAAACAGTGGAAACAGTGCCAGACTTTATTTTTTGGGCTCCAAAATCACTGCAGATGGTGATTGCAGCCATGAAATTAAAAGACGCTTACTCCTTGGAAGGAAAGTTATGACCAACCTAGATAGCATATTCAAAAGCAGAGACATTACTTTGCCGACTGAGGTCCGTCTAGTCAAGGCTATGGTTTTTCCTATGGTCATGTATGGATGTGAGAATTGGACTGTGAAGAAGGCGGAGCACCGAAGAATTGATGCTTTTGAAGTATGGTGTTGGAGAAGACTCTTGAGAGTCCCTTGGACTGCAAGGAGATCCAACCATTCCATCCTGAAGGAGATCAGCCCTGGGATTTCTTTGGAAGGACTGATGCTAAAGCTGAAATGCCAGTACTTTGGCCACCTCATGCAAAGAGTTGACTCATTGGAAAAGACTCTGATGCTGGGAGGGATTGGAGGCAGGAGAAGAAGGGGACAACAGAGGATGAGATGGCTGGAAGGCATCACTGACTCGATGGATGTGAGTCTGAGTGAACTCTGGGAGTTGGTGATGGACAGGGAGGCCTGGCGTGCTACGATTCATGGGGTCACAAAGAGTCAGACAAGACTGAGCGACTGAACTGAACTGAACTGAACTGAAGATGTTCATTGAATTTATCATCTAAATCAGTACAGACTTTATAACTACAGGCACGGATCTTCTAGACAAACTGAGACATATTATCACCCTACTTAATGGTGAGAAAATGTCTCTCTACCCATTCATATGGCCATCATAAGTGTCCAATATTGGTCATGGTTGGTGATACTGGGTCATTATTCATTGCTTACAACCAATCTTTGTTTTTCTGAAGGTGGTCTTAAAAGATAAGACAGTTATATGAGGTTCTTTATGGCAGTGCAGTGTTTTTTTAAAAAAATAATAGCTTCCTCATTGCCTACTACTAAATAATGGAAGTTCTCCCACTGAATGACACATAAGTTGAATGTATTTTTATTATTAATATAATTGTGAATTTTCTATTTCTTCTACCTTAATCAACCTATTTTAAAATATATTAGAGGATATTGAGTGGAAAATGCACTGTGTCCAAGAGTTGTGGTTAAGGCCTCAAACTGTGGACAAGAGGTACTAAGTATCGTACTTTGAAAGCCAGTTTGTAATAGAAGCCAGCCATATTCCCACAGGGCTTGTTAAGAGGTGAAAAGTACATACCACCCCCTGCCAATAGTGACTAAGAAGAGAACTGGCGAGGGAAAAGGGAATCATCAGCCTTGTAGGGTGTTCTAGTTGAAAGTGATGCTTACTGCTGAAACTAACAAACCCCTCTATTTCAGAATAAAATAAAATAAAAATTTTCATCCATGTGACTGAGCAGTGTGGATGTTCCTGGTTGGATGGTTTTCCTTCAGGCATTCCTTCCAGCTTGTAACCTTGCCATTTTCAGCACATGGCTTCCAACTTTGTCCTGGGGGGGTCATCTCCATTCCATCCAACCAGAAAGGGAGAGCAAGGAGGATTATAATATACAGGAAAGTTTCATGGGCTTTATTAGCTTGGTAGGGCTGCCATAACAACAGAAATGTGTTTTCTCACAGTTCTGGCAGGTAGAAGTCCAAGATTAAGGCGTCAGCAAGTTTAGTTTCTTCCAGGCCTCTCTCTTTCACTTGCAGATGGCCATCTTCTGGCTGCGTCCTCACATGATCTGTCCTCTGTATGTGTGCAACCCTGGTGTCTCTTTGTGTGTCCAACTTTCCTGATACCAGATTTGAATAGAGCCCATCCTAATAGCCTCAGTTTAATTCAATCACCTGTCTCCAAACAGTCACATTCTGAGGTACTGGGGTTAGAGCCTCAACATATGGATTGGGGGAGGACACAATTCAATAACATGGGCCAACCACTGAAGTGATATAAATCATTTCCATTCAAAGGAATCCTTGCCTAGAACTCCAACACCTGGCTAGACCTAAATGCAAAGGAAACTAGGAAATGTAGCCTATTTGTGTAATCAGGAAGAAGAGAAAGGGAAATGAATGGGTTTGATTAAGGAGCGGAGTCTTCCACAGTGTGGTCAACAAATATCCGTTTTAAACTTCTTTGTTGTTCAGTCACTAAGTCATGTCTGACTCTTTGCAACCTCGTGGACTGCATCATGCCAGGCTTCCCTGTCCCTCACCATCTCCCAGAGATTGCCCAAGTTCATGTCCATTAAATCAGTGATGCTTTCCAACCATCTCATCCTCTGCCACCCTCTTCTCCTTTTGCCTTGAATCTTTTCCAGCATCAGGATCTTTTCCAATGAGTTAGCTGTTCATATCAGTTGGCCAAAGTACTTATGGAATTTACTTATCCTGTCACCACAGATTCAATGTATATGACCTCCAGACACTTTTTAAAAAATAGGATTCAGATATAGCTTCTGCTAGTCCAGCAACTATGAATTTAAAAGGAAAATTATCTGCTCAAGCCCCTGCCTCCATACCTAATACTTAACAGTGAAGCAGGGACATAGTAACAGCAGTAAACCGCCCAAATGAGGAAGAATGAGAGATACACAACAGGGACTGGTAAACAGCAATAATGAACTCCTGTAGGGCAGGCATTATAAGGACCCTCTGCTGTGGCAGTTCTGGGTTGGATTTTTATTCTGCCCTCTGAGAGGACCATTCCTGACCACTGCTCTGTGAGGCCCCGGCTCTAGTCTTCTTGAGGTTCCTTCTTATCTATTATCCTCCAAGGCTACATCTCAAGTGCACTTTGGGCATATACTCTTCGGGAATTGCTCAGATTTTGCAGTCCACTTCCTGTTCAGGTAAGTTTGGGCACCCATGGATTGGTTGAAGATTCAAGAAGTCAAAGGTCTATATAACGTCTTTGGTAATGCCATGTCCTTAACACCTTAGGAAGATTTTGATCTACTTGGTTCTAATCAGTTTCAGAGGCAATAAGCATACTTGACATTTGTTCCCAAATACAAGTCTCAAACCTGATTATACCTTCCCTACCTCCCATCCATGCTGCTCTCAACTTGGACCTTAAGGGCAAGTACCTTGAGGTTATACGGAACAATAATTTGTGGTGGAAATGCACTATCCTCAATTCAGTATCAAAGCAGAACTGAATTTCTAGTCCAATTAAGTCTTACTGGGCCTTCCAGGTGGCACAGTGGTAAAGAATCTGCCTGCCAACGCAGGAGATGCGAGAGATCCGAGTTCAATCCCTGAGTCAGGGGGATCCCCTGGAGAAGGGCATGGCAACCCACTCCAATATTCTTGCCTGGAAAACACAATGGACAGAGGAGCCTAGCAGGCTAGAGTCGGACATGACTGAGCACACACCCAGGGCCTCTGTTATTCAAGGCCTTATGATTTCTTACCATCTGAAATCTAGAAAGAAAGAGTTAGCTTTTCTGAATTTTTAGGAGCCTGGATTCCTGGATTCTTTCTGTCTTCTTTCATTTCTGTTTGAAGACTGTGCAAGTCTCTCCTCATCTCATTGCTTTCTTGTGATGCCTTGTTAAAGGCATTGAATAAAAGCCAAGATCTGCACTCTTTTAAACCACTTCCCCTAGAAAAACCTAAATGGAAAGGAAATCTAAAAAAGAGTGCATAAATGTATACGTATAACTGATTCACTTTGCTGTACAGCAGAAACTAATACAACATTGTAAAACAACTATGTCCAACATCAATTAATAAAAGACAAAACAAACACAAACAAAAAATGAAA
Organism: Ovis canadensis; assembly: GCF_042477335.2. NCBI lineage: Eukaryota > Metazoa > Chordata > Mammalia > Artiodactyla > Bovidae > Ovis > Ovis canadensis. Next base: position 34,646,781 of record NC_091250.1, on the reverse strand, counting down.
TCCTGATCCAAACCAAGATTATTAAGAATTTTTCCTGTATTTCCTTCTAGATTTAGCTTTTTAACTTCAGTGTATAATTCACTTGTGTTAATTGTTATACATTTTTTTTTTTGCATGTGGATTTCTAATAGTTCCAATACAATTTGTTGCCAGACTATCCTTTCTCCTCTAAAATATCTTTGGACCTTTTGCAAATATCAGTTGTCTATCTGTATATGTGATCATTGATCTGTTTGTCTATATTTAAACACACATTTATTTTCATACATTATTAACACACATTATTTTCTTTATTGTAGCTTTATAATAAGATTTGAAGTCAGGTAAGTGTTGGAGAAGACTCGAGAGTCCCTTGGACTGTAAGGAGATCCAACCAGTCCATTCTAAAGATCAATTCTGGGTGTTCTTTGGAAGGATTGATGCTAAAGCTGAAACTCCAATACTTTGGCCACCTCATGCAAAGAGTCGACTCATTGGAAAAGACTGTGATGCTGGGAGGGATTGGGGACAGGAGGAGAAGGGGACGACCGAGGATGAGATGGCTGGATGGCATCACTGACTCAATGGACATGAGTTTGGTGGACTCCGGGAGTTGGTGATGGACAGAGAGGCCTGGCTTGCTGTGATTCATGGGGTCGCAAAGAGTCGGACACAACTGAGCTACTGAACTGAACTGAACATAAATTTTCTGACTTTACCCGTCATTTTTCAAGGTGTTTTGGCTCTTCTAGATCTTTTGTCTTTCCTTTCAGCTTGTAACTTCCTACAGAAAAAGCCTGCTTGGATGTTGACTGGCATTGCATGGACTCTGCTTATCAATTTAGGGAAAACTGACATTTTGGCATTACTGAATCTTCCAATCCATGGATGAGTTTGGGTAAACTCCGGAGTTGGTGATGGACAGGGAGGCCTGGCATGCTGCAGTCCATGGGATTGCAAAGAGTCAGACGTGACTGAGCGACTGAAATGAACTGAACTGAACTATAACATTTTTTGCTATTCAGTCTGGCTAGAAGTTTATCAATTTATTGATCTCAACAATCAGCCTTTTGTTTCACTGATTTTCTCTATTGTTTTTTGATACTAAGTTTTGAATGTGAAAAGTAACCATAACTGAAAAAGGTAATTTGATCAAGATGTTGTAATGATACCTGCTACTCAGTGGGAAAGTAGGATTTGACATTTGAGAGCAGCAATTGTAAAACTAAAATCATTTCATAGTAAGACTCCTAAACTGCTTTCATATGTTTAGTATAATTACATATTGATACTATTATTCAAATGCAATTTGATTGTTAACATCCATTATGTGTTTTGTATGTCAAATAATGTAGGGCAGAATTTCCCAAAGTGGGTGCCACTGGACATTATGTCCCTGAATATTGATGTCTATTAGTAAAAAATGATTTAATATTCAAATGATAGGAAACAGTAGTTAAACCGAGTTGGATAAATTTATTTTTTTGTAAAATTTCTCATACTTTTAAAGACTACATTGTACATCTTTATTCTCCATGAGAAGGATAGAAAGCACAGTGATTCTCAAATTTATTTGACCTGGGATTTTTTTTTTTTTATGGATCATGTAGCAGGACAAGTATTTAACAAAATTTCTCTTGGTGAATGCTAGTAGCTTGAATGAGTTTTAAAGTGAAAACAATCCTAGGTTTAAATCTTAATCTAGAACCAATTTGATCACAGTCAAGTAACTCAAAGCCTTTGAGCCTCAGTTCATCTTCAAAAGTGGATATTCAGAGTTCCCTTTTAGGATGTTGGGATGATTAGCAGTAATGACTATAAAGCACCTGGTAAAATGCCAGGCATATAGTATGTGATGTTATTGGTATCAAGATTAATAACTTTCTTCAATAATGTAGGATGCTAGATGAGAAAAGAGGTGCTTCATTTCCATTGCTAGCACTGACATAAGAGCATTTTGTACAATTTAGAGTAATGATTTTTGTATCAAAAATTATAATGCACTTATCTTTATTCCTGGAAATGACATCCAGTGAAAAACATAATGTTGGTGCAGAATTGAATTAAATTCAGGAAGAAAACCATGAATTTCAGCATATCTGCCTATCACTGATTTCTTATGTGATCTTGAACAATTTAAACTCTTAAGCTTTGGTTTCCATATTTATAACCTATAGCATTTGAACTGGAATTTTTCTAATTGTTTATTTTTCAATACTGATAGCTATTTATCCTTGAAAGATGTATTGTCTTAAATTTAATCTCTGTTTACAGGATTTTGTTGTTGTTACCTCTATCCCTTGTTCTACAAAAAGAAATATTTTCTTAACTTGATTTAGACTTTTAATCTCAAATCCTTACCCTCTGAGCAGTGCTCTACCCACTTTTACCCTCAATGTTTAACCTTCATAATTCTAATGCAGTTACTGTAAAGGCATATTGGTTGCCTGCCCACTGCTCATTTTTCTCTTCTTCCTAATAAAACTTGAATTTACTCAGGTATACATGCTCCTGTATGCGTTCATGTGTCCCCAAGAGAAGGTGACCGTATCCCAGCTACCGTAGTATAACTAGTTCTCCTAAAGGTAAGTTGATTATGCGTGCTAGTGATAGGTCCAAGAATGGAAATGTTACCCAATTCTAGCCAATGAACCGTGAAGTGAAATCAACTGGTGCATATTCTAGAAAATGACTTTAATCCTAAGAGATACCCATCCACATCAGAGGACTGTGTATTTCTTTTTATCACCTGGATTAGGCATTTGGTCCTGATTCATTATCTCTCTAATTAGTCTGTGAATCAGGTCAAAGCAAGGAGAGAAGAAAAGAGGGATGCAATAACCTTTGGTTTAGGTGACACTTAAGTAACTTGCCCTGAAACCTGAATTTTCTCTGAGTCTCTATTATGTGAGGCAATAGATTTTCTTGGTGTCTAAAATTCTGCAGGGTTTCTGTTACTTGTGAGAAAGAGCATACTGTCAAATGTTTAGATTTATAAAGTGATAATTTTTAATTTTATAGTATTAACAATACTTCTTATTTTCATTCTTATGCTAGTAAAACTCATAAGAGCTGAGTATTTCAAATGCAAAGTGAAAATTGAAAGGGGAATATCCATGGTAAACAGTTGCTGGAGTTAACCATGGAGTATTAAATTATCTTGGTTCTTCCAGGTAGTAGATATGCTCTGTGATGCTATAACAAAGTACTATTTATGATGACAGGTGAATAGGCTACAAAATATAATCTATTTAATTATTTCCTTATCAAATAATCCTAGTATTTTACCTTAGAGATTTCAATTTGATATTAAAAACACAATTTTGACATTAATTTTAATATATTTTTTCTTCTAAAAGATAATTTTTTTGTTTTTGGTGAATACTATGGGAGAATTCGGAGAAGGCAATGGCACCCCACTCCAGTACTCTTGCCTGGAAAATCCCATGGATGGAGGAGCCTGGTAGGCTGCCATCCATGGGGTCACTAAGAGTCAGACATGACTGACCGACTTCACTTTCACTTTTCACTTTCATGCACTGGAGAAGGAAATGGCAACCCACTCCAGTGTTCTTGCCTGGAGAATCCCAGGGACGGCGGAGCCTGGTGGGGTGCCGTCTGTGGGGTTGCACAGAGTCGGACACGACTGAAGCAACTTAGCAGCAGCAGCAGCATGGGAGAATTAACTTTAAGTTTTTGGCTTAAGTGAATGTTTCCATAAGCCTCTTCCTACCTCCAAGAAGAAAAGGCATTTGGTATTTGAAAATGCTCTTCATTGCTATACAGAATCAGTGAACAACTCTTTAAATGAGTAAGTTTTAGAATCCAGGACTTAGTCTGACATTAATTAGCTATGAGGAAAGAAGTGAATCAAATAGACAAGTCTAATGAAAAGGAATTTTATGGCCATATTATATTTCACAGGAACAATGGTCTAAAATTGGATTTTAACAGTATTTAGCATATATTGGATTACTAATATGTATTGGTATAAGACAAATTTTACATGAATCCTGTTATGGACGTTTGCCATTGAGGTATCCACAGCCCCCAAAGAGTGATTTTAGTTACCTATGAGGGCTCATAGGCTGGCACATTCCTCAAGGGTGAAATGTTTTGTGCCACTAACTTTATGTGTAGCTGAACTCTTTAGGTACTTAAATGATTCTCACTTAATGCCTTTTAAAAAATTATCATTTACTTGTTTAAACTTTATAAACAGTCCTTTGCCAGTCACTGGCAAAAATACACCCACTCTTTGGGAAAGGCTTCCTTTATCACAAAATATCTTTTACTGTCAGATGGTGTTGAATTCCTGTCATGCCAAGAATGAACATAATGTCTTGATAATAATTCTGGGTTTGCCTGTTGTAGTTCACTCGGTACTGTAAGCTCATCCATGTTTTGGTTTTCACCCTCATCGTTAGGACGGATGAGTCATATCAGAGGTCTGAGGTACTTTATGATGAAATCCAGGAAGGCCTGGAAGTATTGTAATTTCACATTTTCCATGATAGACATAGCCAGATTTCTTAAGCATTTTTGGACTTCTTAAAGACATGGGTAGCTGACCAAATGTTTTAATGCTTATTCTGTTAGCTTCTTTTTTCCCCCTTTCTACACTTAGAGGAGAGGAAACATTCTTCAAGGTCTAGGTTTAATATAATGTTTGTTTGGGGGTCTAGATACTCTATGACTGCTGTTGACAGGAAGTGTCTCCTAAGTTGAGGTCCCTTGTTTTCACCTAGGCACCTAGATTGAGACCTAGAATTTGGGATGTATAATACCTTCTTTTGGAGTACACACTTGGCCTTCTTCCTTTTGGAGTAACTTGAGTTTTTATTTCAAAATCTCAGTTGGGATATAATTTCCTTTTTGGACATTTGACCAATCATTTTGCAATGCCAAGAACATTTGCCTATATCTAATTGACTTATTTTGGGGGTTTGTGCCAGAAACCACCCGGAGTGAACTGTAATAAGCACATGTCTATTATTTAGGAACACATTGTCCTGTGACACTTCATCTTCGCTTTTGCACACCCTTCTCCCCTTTCTCTCTGTGCCTCCTTTGGCCCTTTCTCCCATCACTTTCCCCAGGTGGCAATCCATTTCAGTGTTGGCACGTGGCTCCTGACATCGACCCCGACCCACGTGTTTGAAAAAAGAGGAATTACATCATTTCAGAAACTTGGTGTCCTACATTTACAGTATTAACGGGTAGGTACTTTCTTGCCAACTTACCCAGAGCATACACTGGGTTTCATCTCTACAGACTGATAATCACATTTGCAGGTTGTACATGAATTATTTTTACTTAAAACTGTAATTTTGTGAAGCTATGCATGTTTAGTCTGTGAGCTAATCTCTTTTTGCTACTTGGTAATTTCTATCTTTAAAACATCTAATATTTATATGTTTCCCTGACAGCATGCTATTAATATTGCTAGTCTCAGTTATGATGTATTTTTTCCTGACTTCTCCTGGACTCTGAACTATTAAGATTGTTCTTTTTTACTCTTTGATTCCCAAACCCTGGCAAAGCAATTGGCACACAGAGTAGGTTTTCAGTAAACATTATATGAATGAATATGTGTATGTATCAAAAATGCACAGTAGACTCACTCAGGGGTGATCTCAAAAAATAATAGTGATCAAATTCTCCCAACGGGAACAGTTTTGAAAAGTGCCCCTGATGCACTAGTTTGAAATATATAGAATTATGGGTAAGGCAAAAGATGTAGTAGGAGCTTGGAAATAAAAAGATTGAAAGACTGGAGACTAGATAATCTGGGATAAGAACATGTGAATAAGAATGGGCACCAAAAAAAAAAAAAAAAAAAAAGGAAGCTGAGTGCTTAAGAATTGATACCTTTGAATTGTGGTGTTGGAGAAGACTCTTGAGAGTCCCTTGGACTGCAAGGAGATCCAACCAGTCTGTCGTAAAGGAATATTCATCGGAAGGACTGATGCTCAAGCTGAAACTTCAATACTTTGGCCACCTGATGCAAAGAGTTGACTCATTAGAAAAGACCCTGATGCTCGAGAAGATTGAAGGCAAGAGGAGAAGCGGACGATATAGGTTGAGATGGTTGGATGGCATCACTGACTCTATGGACATGAGTTTGAGCAAGTTCTGGGAGTTGGTGATGGATAGGGAAGCCTGGCATGTTCAGTCCATGGAGTCACAAAGAGTTGGACAGGACTGAGCAACTTAACTGAACTGGGCACAAAATAGAAAGTTCTTTCTATCAGTAGTAGTTCATGTCCACCAGAGAACATTCAGTACAGCATAGGCACTAAACATCAAGGGGACGATATAACCCAGCCAGTTTTAATGTTGGCCAGCCTCTGCCATTGTCTGCCCAGTGCGGGGAGGATAGGCACACAAGTGACAGTGACAAAGATGTAGGTGATACATGAACCCAATGTCGTGGACTCCTGCTTACCAAGACTCATCTACCTATTGCTACTGTAGACTCTGATCTGACAGCAATGAGATAAGAACTGAGCTCCCAGTCCGGCATAAGATTCTTTTCTCGCTGGCAAGCTGATTATATTATTGGGCCCTCACTACTCTGGAAAGGCCAGTGGTTCATTCTCACAAGAATATATGCATATTCCAGGCATGGGTTTGTTTTTTGTTGTTTCTGTCCACAAGAGCCTTAGCCAGTACACTTCCCTGAAGATAGAGGTACTGGGTCCACTGGTGTGAAATCCCACATAACACTGCCTCAGAACAAGGGGCATACTTTATATTAAATTGGTGTGGGAAAGGACTCATGATTGTGGGGTCAGTTGGTCATAGCACATACTGCACTACCTAAAAGTTGATGGCCAGACAAAGCCTTGGAACTGCCCACTCAATGCAGAGCCGAAGCGCTCGCTTTGGAGGTGATAGTTTGTGTGGATGACATTCCATCCTCTACGGCACAGTATATGCACTGAATCAAAGACTTTATGTGGCATTTTGCTCCCAACAGGAAAGGAAAACAAAGGTTGGAAGAAGCAGCGTCTCCATTTACCATTACTTCCAATGACCCATTGGAAATTCTGTGATTCCTATTCTCACAACTCTGGGCTCTGAGGGGTTACGAGGATGTAGGTTTCTAAAAAAGCATACTTTTAGCAGGGGACTCAGTAAGGGAACCATTAAATTTTAATCTACACCCTTTGGGCTCCTTGTATCCTAGGACTAATGTGCAAGAAAAGGGGTCAACATCTTGGCTGGATAATTTACTTTATGAGGAAGAGGTGGACCAGTTACTACACAATGAGACAGGGAGGAAAATGTGTGGAGCCAGGTGATCCAAATGGGTACCTCTCGGTACTCACTTTCCCAAATGTTACTGCAGATGGGTAGATACAGAAATCCCCAGCCTGAGGAATGGTGACCAGGGAACCAGGATAATTGAGCATAAGGATTTGGGTCATGGCACTAGGGAAATGTCCAAGGCTGCAAGAGATGGGAGCTAAGCATGAGGCAAATCTATTTTGGAATGCTTTGACTGTATTTGTTTCCATTTTCTAAAAAAAAAAATTATTTCAAATAGTGAGGAAATTAGCTGGAAAAAGAAGTGCTAGAGGTGGCAGATAATGGCACATGTAGAAAAAACTTTCATAGTATCCCTGAATACTAAATTGGCACCAGACTGGAATGAGAAGAGAGAAATGGATGCCTTTGATTTCAGTGTTGAATTTCCAAAAGAGAAAAGCTGATACTTCTTTAGATATTGAAAGCCCAGAGTCATTATCATCCAAAGTCTCAAGCAAAGACCAAGAGATCCATTAAAGAAACAAAATGTTCCATACAGTAGGGAGAGAAATCTCATATTTTAGGTATGTGTGGCATGAAATGGTTGCTGTAAGTGATTTTTCCAGATAGCATATCTGTGTTAAGTGTCAAAATTTTAATTTTTTTCAAGGAATATTTTTCAAATGTGTTACACATTTTCATAGTTGTTTTTTTTTTGTTTTTTTTTTTGTTTTTTTTTTTTTTACCAAGAAAGGGTATTTGGGGATTATTTAAACATTTTCTCACTGTCTCGGGACTATTGTTACAACAGTTAATGAGCCATAATGTGACTCAATAATATATCCAATGATTATCTTATTTGGGTTGTTTTATACTGAAGACCTTCAGGTTGCTTGCTTTTCAGGTTTTTACCTCCGTTACTTTTAGTTCTTCTTGCTTTTTTGAATTGCATAAACACAACAATGAACAAAGTGAGACATTTATATTACAGGCCTGTTTCGTATTTTTGGCTGCTTATTTGTTCATTGTGTATTTGTTCGATTAATCCTTTCTATTTATCTCCTTTTTACTTGCTGGATTCTTCACATTGCTGGTACAGGTTATGAGAAAAGAGAGTCAGAGTTCTCTATTGATAAGATCAAGTGCTCTATTGATAAGATCACCCACTGTTCTAGTTGAGCTTAAAAACAAACAAGCAAACAAAAAAACATAGAAATGTCCTGGCATCTGATTTTGTCACTTATATTGGGGCTTCCCTGGTGGCTCAGAGGGTAAAGCATCTGCCTGCAATGCAGGAGAGCTGGGTTCGATCCCTGGTTAGGGAAGATCCTCTGGAGAAGGAAATGGCAACCCACTGCAGTATTCTTGCCTGGAGAATCCTATGGACAGAGGAGCCTGGAGGGCTACAGTCCACGGGGTTGCAAAGAGTCGGACACGACTGAGCGACTTCACTTTCATATTGTGAAACCACAAATAGGGTTAATGTGGCTTCAGGCTTGCATTTTTTACGTAATATAGAGATTACTTGAACCTGTGCTCCTTGTGCATATGAACAAAGCCCCTAAGTAGTTAACTGACCTTCTTAATCCCAGGTGTTCTCTATCAAGTTCAATTCTTGAGGAGCAGAGAAGGAAGCCAAAAGGGAAGGATAGCATCAAAGCACAATATTTGTGATTATATTTGCCAGGGAAGGCAGTGTATCTTGAGTAGAAAATGGGCTGGAGCTCAGAGAAATTGGAAGATAGCAAAATGACCCTTACAAATGGCACCTGGGGCTCTGATCCTCTTCAGACATTGCGGGGAGAAGTTTTTGTAGCTGGTTATTCACCTTCCCTTTTTGGAAGAGGGGAATAGGAGGATCAGGAGATACCTTTTCCTGCAATCTTTTGTTTTCTCTCATCTATTTGTTTTCAAAAGAAAAAAAACAAAACAAAACAAAAAAAACAACCAAAACCTGGTGGTTCAAGATCTCCTGGCTTAAACTGCTATAAAGGATTCCATAAGGCTTGTAAGGGGCTTCCCTGGTGGCTCAGAGATTAAAGCGTCTGCCTCTAATGTGGAAGACCTGGGTTCGATCCCTGGGTTGGGAAGATCCCCTGGAGAAGGAAATGGCAACCCACTCCAGTGTTCTTGCCTGGAGAATCCCATGGACGGAGGAGCCTGGTGGGCTACAGTCCATGGGGTTGCAAAGAGTCGGACTTGACTGAGTGACTTAACTAACTAAGGCTTGTAAAGCTGTTGCAGCTGACAGCAATATGGTCTGAGTCTCTAACAGACAGGTCTTGAGAGTCTAACAGACTTGGGCTTAAGTAATGTTTCTGCTCTTCCAAACCAAGTGACCTTCAAGAAACACGTAAGCACTTGATTTATTCATTTTGCTGTGTCGGGTCTTAGTTGCAGCTTATGAGAACTTCAGCCTTTAGCTGTGGTGCACCATGCTCAATAGCTTAATCACTTTAAATTATAATACCCTCACCTGTGAAATACAGGTAATAATAGCTATCTTATAGAGTTGAGAGGATTCAATAAGATCATACACCTGGGGAAAGCATTCAAAGAATTGTAGCATTTATAAAACACACTAATACTATTCAACTTATCATCTTGGTTTGAAAGTTCAAGTACCTTTGTATTAAATAACTCGAATGGATCATTATCTTTGTGTGCATCCTCAGTTGGAGAGAAGCTGGGACTCTTTTGCGACCCCATGGACTGCAGCCCTGCCAGGCTCCTCTCTCCATGGGATTCTGCAGGCAAGAAAAATGGAGGGAGTTGCCATTTCCTTCTTCAGGTGATCTTCCCAACTCAGGGATAGAACCCAGGGGTCTCCCGGGTTTCAGGCAGATTATTTACCACTGAGCCACCTAGAAAGGCTTGTCATTAGCTTTATGGACTGCTTTCTCTGAAGGAATGATTTTTGTTTTATATGGGCTTCATCATCTTCCATTTTATCCTCCTTTTAAGAAGATGACAAAGTGTTTTGAAGTATTCTCTGTGCTTTTGAAGCAGCGAATTGGGAGAGGGAAAGAAGGTACTCAAATTACTTATCTTCATTCTAGCAAACCCTGGATTTGCAATTAATAGTTTGCATGGGAAAAATGATTCTTGGCCAGTTTTAGCAATGCCAAAGCAACTCCTCTGTAGTCCACATTTCTATTTAGTTTTTTAAAAATTGTACTCTCATTTGTTATAACAATTCATATTTATATATTTGGTATGTATTAAGTATATATATATATATACACACACACAGACTTTCTTTACTATTTTATGATATGGTAAGTAAAAGTCAAAGCCTCAGAGAACCTGAAGCTAAGATGTTATTTAACTCACATACATTTGAGGGACTATGCCAGGTACTAGGCATACTTCCATGCCAAGATTTTAGTACACTATTCAGCAGACCAGACCTTTACCAAGGTCAAATATTTGAAAATGAAAGAAGAGACAATTTCAGTGTCTCATTAGCGGAGAAATGGTTAAACAAATGGTAGCAAATTCATCAACGGAATGCTGTGCAGCTGTTAAAAACAATGAGGAAAAGCTGTATGCATCGAGTAAGATGCATAAATATCTCTAAGACATTAAATGAAAAACGCAAGTCTGAGAACCATGTACATTACATGACTCCATTTAGGGTAAAAGATATCACATTATCATATCCAATAATAAGTATATGTCAAATATATACATTTTATCTCTAGATTTATATCTATCCCATGGACAACAAAAACTAGAAGAATACCCATCACCTGTGACCCTGGGGAAAGAAACAGTTAAGGAGGAATTTATCGGTTTGCTCTAACTATGCATTATTTGAATCGCTTAGAATGTATTCCTGTTTACTTCTATGCCTTTTTGAAAAGATGAATAAACAACACATAATTGGAGTAAGATCAGGAAAACATGAATCTTTTAAAAATTATTTCTAATTATGATAAAATTAGAAAAACATAAAAGTTTACCATTTAACTATTTTTGAGTGTACGGTACAGTGGTGTCAAGTTTATTCACATTGTTTTGCTACCAATCAACACCATCCACATCCAGAACTCTTTGCCTTGCAAAACTGAAATTGCACTCATCAAGCATTTACCCCGGAGAACACAATGGCACCCCACTCCAGTGTTCTTGCCTGGAGAATCCCAGGGACAGAGGAGCCTGGTAGGAGGCCGTCTATGGGGTCGCGCAGAGTCGGACACGACTAAAGCGACTTAGCAGCAGCAGCAGCAAGCAGTTACCCATTTGCTCCTCCCACAATCTTACTTTCTGCTCTTAAGATTTCTTTTTATTTTCATGCAACAGAAAGTGTAAATTTTACTTTTCTTTCACTAGGGTAACACCATTTCCCAAGAAAACGATACAACTTTCCACATTATTTCACAGCCAAAGGAACTACACCTGTTTGCTGGTGCTTTGGGTTCATCCTGCAATAGACAACTAGCTTCCAAGCCTCTTCACGGAGTGAACAGTTCTGGTGGCGCCTCTTGATGACGTGCCTGGTTTGCACGTGCCTGCTTTAAAAAGCTTGAGTTGGCTGCAGGCGTGGGAGCAGGAGGTTGGAGAGACGCTAGGCCAAGGCTCTGCGTGGCTTTGCACCCACTGGGACCTCAACCCGAAGGGGCTCCCAACAGAAGTGTGGTGCATGTGTGGGACTTCCTTGTGCAACAGCTCTGACTTAGGGGAGGTCTCGTTGTTAGAAACCATCATTTTCCTTAGAAAAGCCATTGCCATTTTATGGGTGAATCTGTGTGGTCAGCGGCTGCCCTGCTGACAGCTTTTGGAAGCCACCCACACTGGGAGGATTCGCAACTTGCTTGCCAGCTACTGTTCCTGTGAATTTGACTTCTCCAGGTACTTCATATAAGTGGAATCATGAAGTCTTTGCACTGTTGTGACTAGTTTATTTCACTCAGCATGCCCTCAGCCTCTGTACTATGCCCTCAAGTTTTGTCCATGTTGAATTTCCTTCCTTTTCTAGGCTGAATAATATTTCTGTGTGTGTGTGTGTGTCACATTTTGTTTAAGCGTTTTCTAAGTCTTTTGTAAGTGATTTTTCAATTGGCTATAATACATAATAAAAATGTGGTTAAGGGATAGTGTTCTGTTTAAGGAAGATTGGCATAATCTCTCAGAGTTGCAAAAAAACACTCCACCACACACTTTTTTTTTTTTTTTGGTCATTAGGAATATGAATCAAAGAATTGGAATACTGAATGAATACTTGCTCTGTTAGATTGGAGAATGGATAATTCAAGTAAGACCAGACAAATATGGCATAATCTCACTATTTGAGTCTTACGTCAAGCATTTCATCACATGTAAATTTTTTAGTGCCGTTTTGTTTAAACTCCTGAAGGAATCAATTAAGTGGACTTTTAGGATATTTTACAAAAAGAGTAATTAGGAAGGCAGGGCTTTAAACTTTGCCTAGTTTACCCTGTATCCGGAGACATAACTAAAACTTTATTATTATATAAAAGAATGGAGGAAATTGAAAACAGAGGATTTCAGGATGTTAACAAAACATCATCCCTGTACACATAATATTTATATTGCCAAATGCCAGTAGGAATTCCTTTTGCATTTTATTTTTGCCTAATTATGTCAGGAATTCTGAGACAATTAGGAGCCAAAAAGGAAAGAAAAAATTTTCTCATGTTCTTTATTAAATACTTGTGGGCTAGTTGTCTAGAATCCACAGATTTCCAAAGGATATGCTTCAGGTGTTCTTCAAAAATAATTGAAGTCTTCTGTTCTCCTTTTGTATCAATACAAAGGACACATAATAACTTACTTCCACCAATCAGGATATTATATAATTTCAGACAAGAATTGTGGTAGCTTTACCAAGGTCACCATCAGAGTTGAGGAAGGCTAGAGACCCATGTCTTTTTCTCTCTGTGGCATATACCACCTTTATTTTTCCTTTGCCTCATTTCCCTTCTTACTCTGTTCTCTTTCTCATTCAGCCATGTAGTTGTATATCTTCAGGGTGTGATCTTCACTGGAAGTAACAGAGTAATCTTTCACTTGTTATGACTTAGAGTTAATTCTAGTTTTCAAACTCATTTATTGTATCAATAATAACTACAGCTTTTTCCACTCCCAAAGGCTATGAGAAAAGATATGTTTCCATATCTTGGCTATTGTGAATAAATACTTCAAAAAAGATGGGATATAGCTCTTCAAAATTCTGTTTTCATTTCTTTTTGGCTTATACTCAGAAGTGGAATTGCTGGACTGTGGGCTAGATCCTTTCATTGGAAGGACTGATGTTGAGGCTGAAACTCCAATACTTTGGCCACTTGATGTGGAGAACTGACTCATTTGAAAAGACCCTGATACTGAGAAAGATTGAAAGCGGGAGGGGAAGGGGACGACAGAGGATGAGATGGCTGGATGGCATCACTGACTCAATGGACATGAGTTTGAGTAAACTCTGGGAGTTGGTGATGGACAGGGAGGCCTGGTGTGCTGCAGTCCATGGGGTCGCAAAGAGTTGGACATGACTGAGTGACTGAACTGGACTGGGCTAGATTTATTTTTAATTTTTTTGAGGAATTTTTGTATTGTTTTCCATAGTTGTTGGACCAGTTTACATTCTCAGCAACAGTGTTAATATGGGCTTCCTTTTTAACATTTTTTTTTTTTTTTTTGCCAGCACCTGTTCTTTCTTGTCTTCTTGATGTTAGCCATTCTAACAAGTATGAGGTGATATCTCAGTGTGGTTTTAATTTGTGTTTCCCTGATGACTAGTGATGTTGAGCATCTTTTCCTGTGTGTGTTGGCCCTTTTGATGTCCTCTTTGAAAAAAACCTATTTCGTTCTTTTGCTCACTTTTTAACTGGATGTTTGTTTTTGTTTGTTATTAACTTGTATGAGTTCTTTATAGATTCGGGTATGAACTCTTTATCTGATACACGGTTTGCCAAATTTTCTCCCTTTTTGTAGGTAATCTTTTCATTTTCTTTTTTAAAATTTGTACTGCATTTTAAAATTTTTACTGATTACAGAAAAATGAATCAGATATATATATATATATATATATTCTTTTTTCTAAATATTCTTTTCCCATATAGGCCACTACAGAGTATTGAGTAGCGTTCCCTGTGCTATACAGCAGGTTCTAATTAGTCATTTAGTTTTTAAAATTTATTTTTGATTATAGGAGAATAGCTTTACAATGTTGTGTTGCTTTCTACTGTACAACAACATGAATAAGCTTTAAGTATACATATATTCCCCCCCTCTAGAACCTCTCTCCCATCCCCCCATCACCCCCCTTTAGGTCATCACGGGGCACCGAGCTGAGCTCCCTGTGTTATATAGCAGCTTCCCACTAGCTGTCTGTTTTATACATGGTAGTTTGTCAGTGCTACCGTCTTAATTGTTTATTTTGCTCTGGGAAGCTTTTGAGTTTTGTAGTTCCACTTGTTAATTCTTGTTTTTTTTTTTTTTTGTCTATGCTTTTGGCATCATGTCCAAAAAAGTTGTTGCCAAGACCAACGTCAAGAAGCTTCTTTCCTATATTGTCTTCTAGGATTTTTATGATATCAGGTTTTATGTTTAAGTCATTGATTCATTTCAAGTTACTGTTTTGTGAGTAATGTGAGATAAGGATCACGTTTTTCTGATCTGTGTGTACTTCTCCAGTTGCCCCAGCATTATATCTTGAGAACACTGTCTTTTCCTTGTTTGAGTATTCTTGGCTTCCTTGTTGAATATTGGTTAACTGTATACGCCAGGATATAATTCTGGGCTCTGTGTTCTGTTCCATTGGTTTATGTGTCTATTTTTGTGCCAGTTCCCAGTTCCATACTGTTCTTCTTGCTATGGCTTTGTTGAAATCAGGAAGCACAATACCTCCAACTTTATTCTTTTTCTCAGGATTGCTTTGGCTATTTAAGGTCTTTTGTGGTTCCACACAAATTTTAGGATGGCTTCTTCTGTTTCTGTGAAGAATGACATTAAAGTTTTGATGAGAATTGCCTTGAATCTGTAGGTAGCTTTGAGCAGCATAATTGAACAATATTGGTTCTTCAAATCCATGGACATGGGGTTTAAAAAAATTGTGTCTTTGTTGATTTCTTTCAGCAAATCTTAGAGTTTTAATTATACAGATATCTCAGTTCCTTGGTTAAATTTAACTCTAAATATTTTATTTATGATGCTATTGTGAACGGGATATGAGGTGGTATCTCAGTGTGGTTTTAATTTGTGTTTCTCTGATGACTAGTGATGTTTCATCATTATTGTAAAGGAATGCAGCTGATTTCTGTATGTTACTTTTGTATCCTACAACTTTACTAAAACAGTTGATTAGTTCCAGGAGTTTTATTTTTGCTGACTCTGTAGTTTTCTATAAATAAAATCATATTACCAGCAAAAATAATAGTTTATGTCTTCCTTTCTGACTTAGATGCCTTTTATTTCTTTATCTTGCCTAATTGCCCTGGCTAGAACTTCTGTACTGAATTGAATAAGAGAGGTGAGAGTGGGCATCCTTGGCTTGTTTCTGATCTTAGAGGAAAAGGTTTTCAATTTTTTCTGCTGTGTATGGTGTTAGCTGTGAGTTTGCCAAATGCGACTTTTATTATGTTGAAATGTGTTCCTTCTATACTCATTTGTTAAAAGATTTTTTTTAATCATGAAAGCATATTCAGTTCAGTTCAGTCACTCAGTCATGTCCGACTCTTCGTGGCCCCATGAATTGCAGCACGCCAGGCCTCCCTGTCCATCACCAGCTCCTGGCATTCACTTAGACTCACGTCCATTGAGTCCGTGATGCCATCCAGCCATCTCATCCTCTGTCGTCCCCTTCTCCTCCTGCCCCCAATCCCTCCCTGTATCAGAGTCTTTTCCAATGAGTCAACTCTTTGCATGAGGTGGCCAAAGTACTGGAGTTTCAGCTTTAGCATCATTCCTTCCAAAGAAATCCCAGGGCTGATCTCCTTCAGAAAGGACTGGTTGGATCTTGCAGTCCAAGGGACTCTCCAGAGTCTTCTCCAACACCACAGTTCAAAGGCATCAATTCTTCGGCGCTCAGCCTTCTTCACAGTCCAACTCTCACATCCCTACATGACCACTGGAAAAACTAAAGCCTTGACTAGACGGATCTTTGTTGGCAAAGTAATGTCTCTGCTTTTGAATATGCTATCTAGGTTGGTCATAACTTTCCTTCCAAGGATTGAGTGTCTTTTAATTTCATGGCTGCAATCACCATCTTCAGTGATTTTGGAGCCCCCCAAAATAAAGTCTGACACTGTTTCCACTGTTTCCCCATCTATTTCCCATGAAGTGATGGGACCAGATGCCATGATCTTCCTTTTCTGAACATTGAGTTTTAAGCCAACTTTTTCACTCTCCTCTTTTACTTTCATCAAGAGGCTTTTTAGTTCCTCTTCACTTTCTGCCATAAGGGTGGTATCATCTGCATATCTGAGGTTATTGATATTTCTCCCAGCAATCTTGATTCCAGCTTGTGCCTCTTCCAGCCCAGCGTTTCTCATGATGTACTCTGCATGTAAGTTAAATAAGCGGGGTGACAATATACAGCCTTGACGTACTCCTTTTCCTATTTGGAACCAGTCTGTTGTTCCATGTCCAGTTCTAACTGTTGCTTCCTGACCTGCGTATAGGTTTCTCAAGAGGCAGGGTGGTGTTATATCCTGTCAAAAGGTTTTTTTTTGTGTCTATTGTAATAATTGTGAGTTTTTAATTTTTTTGATGGGATAAATTATAGTAATTGACTTTTGTATGTTGAACCATTATTGCATTTCAGGATGAATCCCACTGAGCATGGCATATTATACTTTTACTGTGTTCTTAAATTTAGATTGCTAATATTTTATTGAGAATTTTTGCATCTGTGTTCATCAGGGGTATTGATCTATAGTTTTCTTGTGGTTCCTTTACCTAGTTTTGATGTCAAGGTAGTGTAATAGGGGTGGGACAGGAGCACGGCCTTTGGCCTCTGTGGCAGTGGTCTCAACAGTAGCAATTTTCTTGGGTTGCAGTCTGTAGGACCTGGCCCCCCGTTTGCTTGCTTGTCCCCTTCCCTGGGGCAGTTGCGAAGCAGGGCCTGCTCAGCAGGGCACTGAAGAGGGGGACTGGAAGAGAAGGCTGCAGCAGCATCAGGCACACCCAAAGCTGCACACAGCTTCTTGCTTAGGGGAGTCTGGGCTGTTTCAGGAAGCAGAGTAGGTGCAAGGACAGGTAGACCAGCAGACTGGCAGAGATGGTGATGCTGTGTCTGACCATGAGTTAGGGAGACCCTCTGTTGGTGTCAAAGGCCAGTTGAAGATGCTGTAGCTGGAACATTGTGACCTGACCATGACCTGATCCACGGGAACAGCTGCAAGAACAAGGATCAGACACCAAGAATTTTGCAACAACTAAGCACACCCCTCAATTACCTTGCCTATAAGAGGCCTTTGCTGAATGCCTTTGGGGAGTTCACGGCTTTTTAAAGGCTTGAGCCACTCATCTCTTTGCATGGCCCTGCAATCAATCTCTTTTGGTTTCAGACTCCATTGTTTTGGTATTGTTTGTCTTCACTGTGTGTTGGGTGCACAGACTTGCATTCAGTAACAGTAATGCTGGCGTCATAGAATGAATTTGGAAGTGTTCTTTTTTCCTCCATATTTTGGAAGCATCTGAGAAGGATTGGTGTTAACTCTTCTTTAAATATTGGCTAGAATTCACCAGTGAAGCTGTCTGGTACTGGAGTTTTCAAGGTTTCTGTTCCTGATTAAATCTCTTTACTCATTATTGGCCTCCTTATATTTTCTAGTTCTTCCTGATTGAATCTCAGTAGGTTGTGTTTCTAGAAATGTATCCAGTTCTCCTGTGTTACATAACTTATTGGCATGTAATTATTCATAGCAGTCTGTGTATTTCTATGTAGTGGTAGTTGTAATGTTGCCTCTTCACTTTCCACTTTTGTTTAAATCTTTTTTCTTGGGTAATCTTTCCAACGTTTGTCTATTTTGTTTGCCTTTTCAAAGAACCAGAACACGCTTCTGTTGTTCCTTTCTGTTGTTTTCCTGGTCTCTATTTCATGTATTTCTTCTCTGAGCCTTATTGTTTCCTTCCTTCAGCTGACTGTGCGCTTGATTTGATCTTTGTCTAGGTCCCTGAGGTGTAAAGTATTTTAATCAAAATCCATGTAATTTCTTAATATATGCATTTATTGCTGTAAACGTTTCTTTCAAAATGCTTTTGCTGCCTCTCACAAGATTTTATATATTGAATTTCCATTTTCATTTATTTTAAGATAATATTTAATTTCATTTTTGATTTCTTTCTTTGATCAATTGGTTGTTTACAAGTGTGTTACTTCGTTTCCGTATGTTTGTCTTATCACTTTCCTTTTGTTGCTATCTAGTTTCATATCATTGTAACCAGAAAAGATAGTTGCCACAATTTAAATCTTCTTGAATTTGTCTACATTTGTTTTGTGTCCTATTATAGATGTATCCTATAGAATATTCCATGTGCCCTTAAGAAAAATATGTATTTTGTTATTGTCAGATGAAATGTTAAGTGTATATCTGCTAAGTTCATTTGTTCTAAATTATTGTTTGGGCTTCCTGGTGGCTCAGCTGGTAAAGAATCTGCCTGAAATGAGGGAGACCTGGGTTTGATCCCTGGGTTGGGAAGATCCCCTGGAGAAGGGAGTGGCTACCCACTCTAGTGTTCTGGCCTGATTAACTCCAACATTAATTGTTGATTTTCTATCTGGGCTGTCTATTGTTTCCTGATAGTGGGATATTGAAATCTCCTAATATGATTATATTATTGTCTAGGTCTCTCTTAAGATCCATTGTATTTGGATCTTAATATATTGGTGCTCAATGTTAAGAAGATATACATATATATATATATTTTGAGCACATATATATTGCTACATCTTGATGTCTTGACCCCTTTTTCATATTATAATGATCTTGTTTGTCTCTTGCTACCATTTTTTTTTTTTGATTTTCAATAGGCCAACTTTTATTTTTTTTTATTTTTTATTTTTCAGTTTTTTATTTTTTAAATTTTAAAATCACCATTTTTTGACTTGAAGTCTATTATGTTTTATAGGAGTATGGCTGTACCCACTTTCTTTTGGTTTCTTCTTGCTTTGACCATCATCTTCAATCCTTCCCTTGAGACTACGTGTATCTTTAGAGCTGAAGTGAGTCTTCTGTAGGTAAAATATGGTTGGATCTTGTTTTTTAATTCATACAGTTATTCTGTACTTTTTGACTAGTGAATAGACATGTCTATTTACGTTTAGAATGATTATTGATGTGTAATAATATAATACTGCCATTTTATCTTTTCTGGTTATTTTGTATCTCCCTTTTTCCCCCTTTCTCTTTCTATCTCATTTGTAAGTTGGTGGTTTTCCATAGTGATTTATTTAGTCTCTTTTTTTTAGTTTTGTGTCTCTGCTGTATACTTTTGCTTTGTGTTACCATAAGGTTTACATAAAACATCTCATAAATAAAGACCCCTTTTTATGTTTTACAGCAACTTACTTTCAGTCATAAAGGTTCCATTCTTGTTCCTCTTCTATGATTTTTTTTTTTTGGTTACCTTTTATTTTTTATTTTATTTATTTATTTATTTTTAACTTTATTTTACTTTACAATACTGTATTGGTTTTGCCATACATTGACATGAATCCACCACGGGTGTACATGCGATCCCAAACATGAACCCCCCTCCCACCTCCCTCCCCACAACATCCCTCTGGGTCATCCCCGTGCACCAGCCCCAAGCATGCTGCATCCTGCATCGGACATAGACTGGTGATTCGATTCTTACATGATAGTATACATGTTAGAATGCCATTCTCCCAAATCATCCCACCCTCTCCCTCTCCCTCTGAGTCCAAAAGTCCGCTCTACACATCTGTGTCTTTTTTGCTGTCTTGCATACAGGGTCATCATTACCATCTTTCTAAATTCCATATATATGTGTTAGTATACTGTATTGGTGTCTTTCTTTCTGGCTTACTTCACTCTGTATAATTGGCTCCAGTTTCATCCATCTCATCAGAACTGATTCAAATGTATTTTTAACGGCTGAGTAATACTCCATTGTGTATATGTACCACAGCTTTCTTACCCATTCATCTGCTGATGGACATCTAGGTTGTTTCCATGTCCTGGCTATTATAAACAGTGCTGCGATGAACATTGGGGTACATGTGTCTCTTTCAATTCTGGTTTCCTCGGTGTGTATGCCCAGCAGTGGGAGTGCTGGGTCATATGGCAGTTCTATTTGCAATTTTTTAAGGAATCTCCACACTGTTTTCCATAGTGGCTGCACTAGTTTACATTCCCACCAACAGTGTAGGAGGGTTCCCTTTTCTCCACACCCTCTCCAGCATTTATTGCTTGCAGATTTTTGGATCGCAGATATGTTTTGATGTCACAAATTCTCTCTCTTTAAGCTGTGAGTTTGTTACCAAATTGTAGTAAGTATACTTACTTTAAATTATTTTCTTTTAGTGTTTATGCTTAAATTAAGTGTTTAACACACTTCTAAAATAGAGGCCTTATTTTATATTAAAATTTATAATAAAATTAAAATATTTAAACATTAAAGTTAAAATGTATTTTATATTAAATTATAAATTAGTTATAACTTGGTAAATTTTATCAATTTATATCATTATATTAAAATACATTTTACATTATTTTATATTAAAGGGACCTTATTTTATATTAAACTTGGGCTTTCCTAGTAGTTCAGTGGTAAAGAATCTGCCTATAGTGCAGGAGCTGTAGGAGATGTGAGTTTGATCCCTGGGTTGGGAAGGTCTCCTGGAGAAGGGAATGGCAACCCACTCCAGTATTCTTGCCTGGAGAATCCCATGGACAGAGAAGCCTGGAGGGCTACAGTCCATAGGGTTGCTAAGAGTCAGATACGACTGAGCGACTAAGCACACACACACTCAACAAAGTTATACTTTTCTAATTCCAGCTGTCTATATATCATCTTAATCAGAGTTTTCTTGTACTTCTGAATTCATTTCAACTTGAGTTCCCTCCAGCCTTTCTCATGAGGTACATCTGGTAGTTGTGAATTCCTGCAGCTCTTTTTTTGTCTGGGAAAGCTTTTATTTTTCCTTCATATCTGAAGGATAACTTTGTTGAATAGAGTATTCTTGGCTGGCAATTTTTGTCCTTGGATAATTTGAATATATCAATCTACTTTCTTGTGGCTTGTAGATTTTCTACTGAGAAATCTAATAATGGCCTGAATGGGACTTCTTTGTAGATACTTCTTTCCCCTACATCTTAAAAAAAAAATTCACCATTTAACTTTGGCAGTTTCATTATGATGTGTTTATAAAGTCTATTTGCATGGAGATAATAAAGTGTTCTGTTAGCTTTGTGAAGTTGTATTAATATATCCAGTTCTTTCCCCAGGTTTAGACAGTTCTCAGCTATTGTTTTTTAAAACAAAAGCTCTGTCCCCTTATTTTTTCCTTCTGTAAACCCATTATTCTTATGTTGGATTTTCTAAGGGAGTCTGATAACTTGCATAGGGTTTCGTCAGTTTTAAAAAAACTTTGTTCTCTTTCATCTTGCATTTGAAACATTTCTCAATTCCTAACTTTCAGGTTGCTTATTCTCTCTTCCATCTGATCTGCTCTGCTTTCTAATATATTCTTCATCGCCTTTTCTTTTTATTGTATTTAGTTTTTCAGGTCCATCATTTCTATTTGGTTCTTTTTTAAAATTTACATCTCTTTAGTAAAGTGTTAATTTTATTCCTGAGTTCATTGCTTTTTTGGGGTGTTCTTGTAATATGTTGAAATTCTTCATAATAACTGAATTCTCTGTCATATTACAATATTTTGTGTCCAGATTAAGTTGCAGGAAAATTGTCATTTTGTTTTTGTGATACCACGATTTTTCATAGTGCTTGATGAAATGTGCCTCTGCTGCTGCATTTTAATTAGCAAGCAACTTTTATTTTAGGCGTTAAGGCTGTGTTTAATTCTACCAATTCAACAGGTTGTCAATTAGAAGACTTTCTTTTGTTTTCCAGAAGGTGGCACTAGAGCACAAGTTTTTGGTTTCTGTTATTGGTACTGCAGATGGTGACTGCAGCCATGAAATTAAAAGACACTTGCTCCTTGGAAGAAAAGGTATGACCAACCTAGACAGCATATTAAAAAGCAGAGACGTTACTTTGCCCACAAATGTCTGTCTAGTCAAAGTTATAGTTTTTCCAGTAGTCATGTATGGATGAGAGAGTTGGATTATAAAGAAAGCTGAGCACCGAAGAATTGATGCTTTTGAACTGTGGTGTTGGAGAAGACTCTGGAGAGTCCCTTGGACTGCAAGGAGATCCAACCAGTCCATGCTAAAGAAAATTAGTCCTGAATATTCATTGGAAGGACTGATGCTGAAGGTGAAACTCCAATACTTTGGCCACCTGATGGGAGGAACTGACTCACTGGAAAAGACCCTGATGCTGAGAAAGATTGAAGGCAGGATGAGAAGGGGATGATAGAAGATGAGATGGTTGGATGGCATCACCGACTCAATGGACATGAGTTTGAGCAATCTCCCGAAGTTGCTGATGGCCAGGGAAACCTGGCATGCTTCAGTCTGTGGGATTGCAAAGAGTCAGACACGACTGAGCGACTGAACTGAACTGAACTGTAGCTAAAGTTGGGAGTGTGTCTTTTTTTATATTTTAAAAGCTGGCATTAAAAAAAAAAAAGTTGGTGGCAAGAGTTGGGGGAGGTGTATTCTTAGCACTTGGGTTCTTGCCCAGTAGGGGGAGTCCCAGAGGGAGTGGAGGAGTACAAGATGGCCACAGGCAGACGTCTTGGGCAGATGGTGTGGAAGGTATTTCTTCAGTTCTCTGTCTGCCTTCCTCCCTTTACTTTCCCTCCGCCTAGTCATGGAGACCTCTTTTCAGAAATCTGATTGCAGGCGAGCAGTGGGACCTTCTACTGCAGCTCGTGTGGCCAGGCAGAATTTTAGCTTAATGTCCTCTGCTAGAGGGGTTGCCACGGCCGTTGGTGTTGGTGTCACCGCCACCACCACTGGCCCAACGCTACCGCTGCCGCACCTTGGTTGACTGCATCCTCCACCCTGGCCTAATTCACCCACTTTTGGGTGCATTTCTGAAGTGTTCTGGTGTGTTGTCTTAAGGAACTTGGATTGGTTATAGATATCCAATTAGTTTTAAATTGAAGAGGAGAGAAAAAAAGAACAACTCATACCAACCACCATGATGCTAACCCCAGTCTTCTTAAATCATCATTTTTAACCTCATAATGTGGCTAATGAAATGCCATCTCTACTATGCTTTCAATGATATGCTTTCATTATTCATGTAATTTTTAGAGGGTTGTTTCTTTTTAAACCAGTTATCTATGTTGTGGTGGTTAATTTGGTTAGAAATAAAGTTAATGTTGATAAAATTAGAAACAGAATTTCATGAATTCAGTTAACTGAGCAAATTAATAATATAGTATTTTGAAATACTCAGAAAGCATATACGTAAACTTTCTTCCATCAGGATATTTTGT
The DNA here is from genome assembly GCF_042477335.2 of Ovis canadensis. Taxonomy (NCBI): domain Eukaryota; kingdom Metazoa; phylum Chordata; class Mammalia; order Artiodactyla; family Bovidae; genus Ovis; species Ovis canadensis. The sequence continues at coordinate 34,622,990 of NC_091250.1, read as the reverse complement.
GTTCCATAAGAGAGAATTTGATCCCATCACATAGTATGAATTAGGGATCCAGTAATCATCCTTATTATAATAAAAGCCTAATTTCTTTTCTGTTTTTAATGAAGATAAAATAAATTCTAATCTGTTCTTTATACTTATGAAAAGGGCATCTTTCACACCCAGACTTAGAGACATCCCTATAGAATAAAATCCACACTCCTCAATGTAACTGTTATTTGGGGTTAGTGTTTGTATGATCTGTAGTTTACATCAGTTTCCTTTTAGCCTGCTCAAGTGTTTATACTTAACACAGGTTTATAGCTTATACTTCGGTCTTGCATTTGAATTTAACAATATTTTTCTTTTAATTGAAGTATTTAGACCATTTATATTTAATGTAACTATCAATTTGTTCGGCTTTTAAATTTACCATCTATTTGTTTTCTGTTTATCCCATCTGTTTTTTTTTCTTTTACCATTTTAATCTTTTCTTTTGAATAGAGGTTTTAATGTATATCTTTAATTTCAGTGTTGATTTATTTCCTTTTTTTGCATTGGTTTTCAAATTTTATCTTAATATATTGCAATCAGCCCTCATTATATTATATATATTATATATAAAAGTATTATATCACTTTTATAATAGTATACTTCCATTCTCACTTACCATTCTTGGTGCTCTTGTCATGTGTTTTATTTTATATTTGTCATGTTATTATCATTATTATTATCTTACTTCAGTCAACCATAATTTAAATCAAAATTTAGAATGAGGAGACATTTTATATTTACCACTTACTTGGGCTTCCTTGGTGGCTCAGATGTTAAAGAGTCTGCCTGCAATGCAGGAGACCTGGGTTTGATCTCTGGGTTGGGAAGATCTCCTGGAGAAGGGAATGTCAACCCACTCCAGTATTCTTGCCTGGAGAATTCCATGGACAGAAGAGCCTGGCAGGCTTCAGTCCATGGGGTCACAAAGAGTCAGATATAACTGCGTGATGTCAGACTTGACTAACACTTTCACACTCTGACTAACATTTTTAGCACCATTACTGCTTTAGTAGAGCTCTAAATTTTCATCTAATATATTAAAATGTATTATAATATTTTTATTTCTGCTAAAAATTTTTCTGTAACATTTCTTCTAGTGCACAGCTATTGGCAACAAGTTCTTTCTTCTTTTAAAGAAAAGCTTTGTGTTTGCCTTTCTTTTTAAAGATATTTTTATAAGAAAGTTGTTCCTTTTAGTAGTTTAAACATGTTGTTTCATCTCATCTGGATTGAATATTTTATGAAGAGAAATCTGTGCTCATTTTTTGTCTTTATTCTGTAGTGTTTTAGTGTGCTCCAGAGAAACGGAACCTATAGGATAGATAGGTGAATAGGTGGATAGGTAGGTAGGTAGGTCGATGAGGCAGTTTATTATAGGAGTTGGCCCAAGTGATTACAGAGGCCAAGAAGCCCTCAATTTGTTGTCTTCAAGATGGAAGCCTAAGGACACAGGTAGTATCGTTCCAGTTCAAATCTGAAGGCCTAAGAACCAGGGAAGCCAATTGTATAAGTCCTAATTTGAATCCAAGGATCTATGAACCAGGAGGACCTATGTAAAAGGACAGGAGAAAGTGAGTATTGCAGCTCATACATGAAAGCAGATTCTCCTCCTTCCACCTTCTTGTTCTGTTCAGACCTTCAGCTGATGGGATGATGTCTACCCACATCAGGGTGATCTTTTCAATCTCCTGATTCAAATGTTAAACTCTTTTGGAAACATCCTTATAGACACACTCAGAAATAATGTTTTACCACCTATCTGGGCTTCGCTTAACCTTTGAGTTGACATAAATTAACTGTCACATGTAGTTAAATGGTTTTCCCCCCTCTAACACTTTTTATTGCTAGTTTTTCATGAATGGATTATGATATGTATGATTTTTATTGTGTTAATCCTGTATTGGTTTCATTTGGCTTCTTGTTTTTTCTGAGATTATAGAGTTCATCTACTTTGACAAAGTTTTCAGCATTATTTTTCAGATAGTCTTTGTCCTTCACCCTCTCACAAACACATTTTGCAACTCCAGTTAAATATATCTTCAGGCCTCTTACCATTCTTCCATAGGTCACTGGAGAAATTTTTATTTTGTTTTTATTTTTATTTTGTTTTTATTTTTATTTTGTTTTTATTTTTTTTTCTCTCTTATTCAGAGTGATAGTTTCTGTTGCTATGGTCCAGGGTCACTGATCTTTTCTTCTAAAGTTTAAGCTTTTATTGGTTCCATGCAGTAACTTTTTTATTTTCCATATCTCCCATGTCTCTCATGTCTATATTTATTTTATTTGTAAATAGCTGTTTTAAAGTCCTTGTCATCTAATTCCATCACTTCTGCCATCATTTGTGAGAATGATTTTATTTTCTGGTTTTTCTCTGGGTATGTTTATTGGCATAACTTGCTACTTTTCATTGTGTGGGGCATAGTGAATGTTACATTGTTGAATATCTGGATTTTGTTCTAGGATATTAGCTTGCAAATAGTAAAGTTATAGATTAGCTAAACCCTTTGAGGATTATTTTTTACATTTTTTAAAGCAGGCTTAGAATAGCCTAATATAGATTATGCTTTATGCTAAGATGTGTCCCTTATGGGATTTCTACTGAATGCTTAAGTGACCAGTGATGAATCTCTACTTTCACTGGTCAGAGTTTGAATATCTCCCAGCCCTAAAAAAAGTTTTGGAATTGGCTGCTTACCACTTGCCTTTTATTTTCTCAGTCTCACAAAATTTCATCGTATACTAGAGTGTCTTCAGCTCAGTTCAGTTCAGTCACTCAGTCGACTGCCATAAAGAACCTCATATAACTGTCTTATCTTTTAAGACCACCTTCAGAAAAACAAAGATTGGTTGTAAGCAATGGATAATGACCCAGTATCACCAACCATGACCAATATTGGACACTTATGATGGCCATATGAATGGGTAGAGAGACATTTTCTGTAAGTAGGGTGATGATATGTCTCAGTTTGTCTAGAAGATCCGTGCCTATAGTTATAAAGTCTGTACTGATTTAGATGATAAATTCAATGAACATCTTCAGTTCAGTTCAGTTCAGTTGCTCAGTCTTGTCTGACTCTTTGCGACCCCATGAATCGTAGCACGCCAGGCCTCCCTGTCCATCACCAATTCCCAGAGTTCATTCAGACTCACGTCCATCGAGTCAGTGATGCCATCCAGCCATCTCATCCTCTGTCATCCCCTTCTTCTCCTGCCCCCAATCCCTCCCAGCATGAGTCTTTTCCAATGAGTCAACTCTTCGCATGAGGTGGCCAAAGTACAGGAGTTTCAGCTTTAGCATCATTCCTTCCAAAGAAATCCCAGGGCTGATCTCCTTCAGAATGGACTGGTTGGATCTCCTTGCAGTCCAAGGGACTCTCAAGAGTCTTCTCCAACACCATACTTCAAAAGCATCAATTCTTCGGTGCTCCGCCTTCTTCACAGTCCAACTCTCACATCCATACATGACCACAGGAAAAACCATAGCCTTGACTAGATGGACCTTAGTCAGCAAAGTAATGTCTCTGCTTTTGAATATGCTATCTAGGTTGGTCATAACTTTTCTTCCAAGGAGTAAGCGTCTTTTAATTTCATGGCTGCAATGTCTTAGTATTCAGTAAAATGCAAGAGTGAAAAAAAGAAGGTGAAAGGGTTAGTCACTCAGTTGCATCCAATTCTTTGCAACATCATGGACTGTAGCCTGCCAGACTCCTTTGTCCATGGAATTCCCCAGGCAAGAATACTGGAGTGGGTAGCCATCCTTCTTCTGGGATTTCTTTCTTCCCAGCCCAGGGATTGAACCCAGGTCTCCTGCATTGCAGGCAGATTGTTTATCATCTGAGCCACCATGGAAACCTCAAAATGTCAGAAGACCCCTGGATATTTCTAAAGCATCTTTTTCAGCCTGTAGCTCCCTGCTAAAACTTTCGTCCACAGTTCCAACTACTTCAGGTTTCTTGATCTCAGACAAGAAAATTCCGTAGACTTTTGGGTTTTATTTGGGCTTCCTCTCTCTGCATAATGTTCTGGAATGTTACTCCAGGCAGAAACCTGAGCCAATTGCAATGCTCATCTTATTTATTTTTCTTCTCTCAGCAATCACAGTCTTCTTTCACTTTGGATGTTTGAAAATAGTAGTTTCATATATTTTGTCCAGCTTTCTGGTTGTTTACAATAATGGGAATTAAGTCTTTTCATGTTACTTCTCCATGGCCAGAAATTGATTCAGTTTGGATAATTTTTTTTTTAAAGAAAAGTATCATTTCATTTAATTTTCTTAAATATGTGTCTAGATGCAGATTTATTTTTATTTATCCTTCTTGTTACATGTTATGAATTTTTATATATGCAGAGTTATGGTCTTTACTAGTTCTCCAAACTTCTTTATTGTCACAGACTTATATCTTCTCTACGTCCTCTGTTCTTTCATATTGTACTCTGATTAAGCTATGTGTTGAACTTTCTCATTCTGTCTTACATTTTTCTTAAATATCATTATTTATCCTTTTGACTCTCAGTGACTCATTTTGGATAATTTTTTCAAATCTTTTTTCACTTGACAAATTTTCATTTTTGTCTCTCATCTATTAATTTATTGAATATATTTATTTAAAATTTTAAATTTTATATCTTCCCAGTTTTTTGAATTATTTGGTTAATTATCAGATATTTTACTCATTTTATAATGCCTTATTTATTTTTGAGTTTTAAACTTTATTTTAATATTCCTTTAAATATTTCAAACATAAGTCTTCTAAAGTCTTATCTAGCAATTCCATTATTCAGATTGCTACAGTGGGCAGTCTCCTGACTTTCACTTATGGTCGGCTTACTTCCTTGTGTAATTGGAACTTATGTGGAATCCTGGAGTCATAAATCAGTATTAATTTTCTCTGTGGAGGATTTGCTTTAACTTCTTGCTTCTTCTGAAATTCTGATTATTACTATGAACCTGGGAATTAAGTACCTGTCAACTGGCTCTGCCTAATTTAGGAATGTAGCATTTAACGGTTACACATTGTCATCTGCTCTGAATACTGGTGGTAGGGAAAACCCAGCCTTTCTGTATGCTTATTGATTATTCTTATTTTTCAAGTTTCAGTTTACTGTTCTTAATTATTTGTTTTATTCCTGAGATTTCTTTGCTCTTTTGTCATGCTCTTAAAATATGTAAGAGCACTGTCATGCTTTTAAAATGTTGGTTACAGTTTGTCTTTATTGGATTGGGAAAGACCTTCTGTGTATCCCAGGTATGTTATCTTCATACGATAGAAGTAAGAAATCTCTGCCTTTATTTTTAGCTCCATTTCTTGACAATTCCTTTCTTTCGTCTTGTGTTCTAGGACAAAATTACTTGATAGTTTAATATGTGGACTCATATACTAATTCCTAGGAATGCCCTTCTAGCACTTGTGTACTTGATACGTATTATCTCGTTAAAGTATCACTGTGTCTTTGAAACTTTCCTAGAGTTATAGCTATCTCATTAATATCACTGATCTTTGTGCATAAATCTGAAAACATGTGCACCACAATGAAATGAAACTATTTAATGTGTTTCCATTCTATTTTAGTTGTATACTTTTAAAGCTAGGGTTTATTTATTTTTTAAATTTTCTTATCTCTTGTACTTAACATAGTATGGGATGCAGAGTGCATATTAAGAAATGTGTTGAATGAATGGGCATTACTTCAATATAGCTGATATCAGGAAAGAGTATTGTTATACATCTGAGGTAATAATACATACCAAGAAAAGTGATGATCTCTATAAGCCTAGAAAAAGGAGAGCCGAAAATTAAAAATTTGTCAGCGGCCAGGTATAATCTGTGGAGGGATTTCCTAATTCTAATTTCTCAATTATGTCATTTGGTACCTTTATTTATTAAAGATAATTATCTACTCAAAGCAGTCGCTCAGTTGTGTGTGACTCTGCAACCACATGAACCGCAGCACGCCAGGCCTCCCTGTCCATCACTGACTCCCGGAGTCCACCCAAACCCATGTCCATTGAGTCGGTGATGCCATCCAGCCATCTCATCTTCTGTCCCCTTCTCCTCCTGCCCTCAATCTTTTCCAGCATCAGGGTCTTTTCCAATGAGTCAGCTCTTCAAATCAGGTGGCCAAAGTATTGGAGTTTCAGCTTCAGCATCAGTCCTTCCAATGAACACGCGTGACTGATCTCCTTTAGTATTATTCTACCTACTAAGCTATATTCTAGTAGAAATTTGGTTATCTGTGTAAATTTCCTACATGTAAGAAAATAGTCAAAATGAACACTATAATTTTATTCTGTTAGAATTTATATTTTTCATGTAAAATAATAAACAGGTATTGTAAATTAAAAAATTTATCAGCCCATCTTGATAGAAATGGTTATATTTGTATCAACTGATAAGCAAATTTATACATGGACAGTGTTGAAAATCATACCCTAGACTTGAAGTAACCTCATAAAGTTGTTTTTGTTTTTATAACATGAGATATAATATTATCAAGTTGTAAAATTCTGAGTTCCAGAGCCAAGGACAACTTTTCTAACATTATATATAACTTTTCCAGAAGGCTGGAGGCATTTTTCAGTTAATATTTGAGTCAAGCAGAATCTACTATTTTTATTGACCACAACAACTACCACTAGAATACCTATAAAATGTGTGCCGGTATAGATGCACAATTCAGAGACAGAGCTAAGACACCTAGAGCGAATAGGAGCTAGCGCTCAAAGCTGAGACACAAGCTTGCAACTGCTGTTGTGCAGAGTGTCTGATGTGCGGGACAGTGCCAGTCAAAGACCCTGTAGTTTGGAACAGAGAAACCTATAGACAGAGAACTAACTGACCCTCATTAGGTCAGTTCAAGCACTTACACTAACAAACAGAGATCAGAGCAGCTTTGTAATTGGTTTTAAAAATCATGATAGAAAGAAATATATATTTCAGCCCAGAATGTCATGGATCACAGCAGAGGTCTGTGGAAGGACAGTACAGAGATGATGGTCACAGAGACATTTTCCTTAGCTATTACTGGCCAATGTTTCAGCCTTTCTTAGTGAGGAAGCTTGCAATCAGTGCCAAAACCATATTAGCATTGTAGTTTATTAACACACACACACACACTTATGTATTTTTGCTAAAGTTAAGTATTTAGAAAATTGTATGCCTTACCACTAAAAATACCCTTTTGTATAAATATATGTAGTTCTTAGTCAAAAGACAAATTTTGGTATTGTTATCTCGATGAGAAGTACACACAAATGAAAATCTCAGGCAAGAATAAAATGCCTGTAGTTGACAGACTTGGTGAGCTGCACATCTGGTGTTGAAATCTCTCTCTCTTGAACTCCAGCCATATACATCCAGTGTCACTTGGGTATCTAATGGAGATATCAAATTTTCTTTTCCATCAAACCTGCTGCTTCTACTTTCTAACCTCTCTGAGTATATGGGAATTTCATCTTTCCAGTTGCTTGTGTCACAACCTAGGAGTTATACTAAATATTTTTTTCTTTTACACACTACCTTTAAAATATCAGGAAATTCTGTTGGTTCTACATTTAAAATGTCACTAGTATCAGATGATTTATCTCAACTACTACTACTTTCCTCAAAATCACTATCATCTTCTAACCTGGATGATTGCAATAACATTAGCAGCTCCCCTTCATTTCATTTTGTTTTATCTAAAGTTTCAGAAGCCCTTAGGTCAATGGCACATTATTAGTGCTCAGTAAATATTTTTAGAGTGGATGAATAAACAAAATTTTCTTATTTTCTGTGCCTTGTATGAGTAGGCACTCATGTCACTTAAGTTCTTCCCAATCATCACTCAGCTGTGACATGAACAGTTAACTTTAAAAAATGGATGTTAAAAAAAATGGATGTTAAAAATTATTGTAAAATATCTATATACTAAAATACAATGTCTATGTAGTTTACAGGAAATCATAAAATAATTAGAAAATAAAACATTACTATTAGAAGCCTCTTGTTTAGCTTTCCGTAACTATATCCCTTTTCCCTCAAAAAGTAAGACACGGTCCTGAATTTTTATCATTTCTTTACTTTCCTAATAGTTTACCCACAGACTCATGCAATTCTAAAAATATAAAATTTAATTTTGTAATTTTTACTTTTTAAGTATAGAATTATCTTCAACATTTCTATGCAATTTTATTTTTTCACTAGCTTTAGTTTAATTGTTCTATGGTATGCCATTTGGTATTTTCATAGACTTTCAAAAGAGTATGCCACCTTGTTAAAATTGATCTGTCTATATAGCAAAGCTTTAGATACCGCTTTCCCACCTCTACTTTTACCATAGCTACTCCCCCTTTTTTTTTTTCTTACAAAATAAAGACATAACCTGGCTTTATAGTACCTTGCAGTGTCAAACCAGAAGAGTTAGAAATACGTTACTTGATAGAGTAAATTAATTTATGTGAGTCTGAAACTGTGATGTCTCTTTTTCCAGGGGCATATGCTTACACACAGAGTCACAAGACTTCAGGACGAGAGGCAGGCTTTTGATTACTTCAGAAAGTCTTACATCAGTTACTTTTGCTGCAGTGCCCCATCAGAAGACTCAATGATTGCAGGTGTCACCCGAACACTGAAGAGTTTGTACTGCAGGAGAGAGAGACATTGTCAGTCTAGAGACTTAGGCAGGGTAGCTTGCACAGTTGGCCCTCCTCCCCTCTGAGGATAAAGATGGAGACTTTTGCTCTAGAATGTAAGCAGATCCTCTCCGGAGAGAGCAGTGGGTGTTCTCGAGGTTTGTAATCCCTACAGTGGAAACAGATTCTCCCAGAGAGATGTCACTAAGACTCTCTGGAGATCTCTGTCACTTTCAAGGCTTGTTTTCCATTCAGTCATCTTTAATCCAGGTTGATAATAGGGTAATTTTGTTCAAAAAGATCTTTTTGCACAGAAATATGAAAATATTCATAGGACATTGTTTCTTGGCAATATACTGACTAACATAAAGTGTTCTAAATCCTTAAAAAAAATTTTTTTTGGCTGCACTGGGTTGTTTTTGCAGTGTGCGGGCTCAATTTCCCCAAGGCAGTGGGATCTTAGTTACCCATCCAAGGATTGAACCTGCATCCCCTGCATGAGAAGGCGATTGCTAACCACTGGACAACCAGGGATGTCCCCTAAATCCCTTTTTAGTCAGTTGTTCCCCATTCTTTGCTTTTGACAAATTTGAGGGAATGCTTGAATTGTCAGCTGATAGCTCATTAAAGGAGAAGGCAATGGCACCCCACTCCACTACTCTTGCCTGGAGAATCCCATGGATGGAGGAGCTTGGTGGGCTGCAGTCCATGGGGTTGCTAAGAGTCTGAGACGACTGAGCAACTTCACTTTCTCTTTTCACTTTCATGCATTGGAGAAGGAAATGGCAACCCGCTCCAGTGTTCTTGCCTAGAGAATCCCAGGGATGGGGGAGCCTGGTGGGCTGCTGTCTATGGGGTCGCACAGAGTCGGACACGACTGAAGCGACTTAGCAGCAGCAGCAGCAGCAGCAGCTCATTAAAAATTATTTTTTAATGGTAGATCACTATGTGATTTGGGTATTTTGACCCAGAAGCCCAGGAGTTCAGATATTACTATTAAAAAACTTTGTGTTCTCATATGCTTATTTATGAGACTATGTGTTATCTTGTATAAAAATGAAAAATAGAAACAAAATTGATGCTGATCTATGTCCTATTCTAGCAAAATTTAATACTAATGTGAGGGATTCCCAGGTGGAGCCAATAGTAAAATTGCAGGAGGTATAAGGGGTACTGGTTCAGTCTCTGGGTCAGGAAGATCCCCTGGAGAAGAGAATGGCAACCCACTCCAGTATTCCTGCCTGGAAAATCCCATAAACAGAGGAGACTGGTGGGCTACAGTCTATGGGACCTGAAAGAGTCAGACATGACCAGGCACACATGCACGCACATAGATATATGAACTTACTGAAAAAAATCGATCTATTTCTAGTAAAAAAAATACTTTTAATAATTGTTAACAAAATGCCATATTTGTTATTCAGTTGTGTAGTAATAATTATTATAGTGATATCCTGATTGAGGAGAAAATGTTTAACCCTTAACTTGGTTCATTTGTTACCTCTTAAAGAACTTTTAAAGTAATTATTCTCTTACCTTCACCTGCACACACAACAAATACAATTTTTTCATAGTACTCATGATATTATATTTACCTCTCAACTTATTTCTCTGTCTTCTTGTTCTCCTAGAACCTTTGTGAGTTTGAGTTTGGTGACATCAGGGCCCAGCACAGTACCTGATGGAATAGAAATACAGTAAATGTTCTGTTAAAATCATATGTACAGAAAGAAGGGGACTCACAGAGGCCTGAGGGTGTCTGAAAGTTATGGAGGAGTCCCAGAAGTGGAATTTATGTTGGACTTCATTGGAAGTCACAATAGTATTAATATGATGCTCATGGGAGAGTGTATTTTAGAGAAGGGTGTGTACAAGTTAAGCGTCTTTCTTGAAAAATAGCAATAGATTTATAAGGAAGTAAAGTCATGTGTTTGTATTTCACTTTCACTTCCAGCGTACCTACAGTTTGGTGAGACTCTTCTGAAGGAAAAGAGTTGCAGTAGTGTTAGGTCAGTAAAAATCTGCCTTATTTTCACCCAGCCTCAAATCACGTGTTCAACTGAAGCTTATTCTTTTATTTTGGTTGCTCTTCAAAAACTGTATCATGGGTCACCTAAATTAATATTTCAGAGAAGCTCACATGGAGATGGATTGCCATTTAAAAATGAATTGAATATCACTGGAACCATGAATTGAGTAGTAGTCCGTGGTAGGTATTAAATAACCAAAAAGAAAAAAAAAAAAGCCTTAATAATAGCCCAAATTCCACTAGCTGAACCGGCAAGTTAATAAAATGGCATCATGCTCATGGCTTCAATTAGTAGTTCACCTACATCTGTAATCAGTTAAGCTAGATCCTCATATTAAATCCCAATCATATTTGCTTATTTCTCTTTAAGGGGTGGTCTGTCTCTGTAAAGTACAAAATGTAGACTTTTATTTCCTTAGGACTTCAACAGTCACTTAAATTAAAAAATTTTGGTTATTTGATAATGATAATTAAATTTTCCCCATAAATTTATTTATTTTTTTTACCATTCTTTAAGCTCCTCTCCAGGTATTTAAGAAATAGCATATAAAAACAAAGTAGCTTAAAATTCTTTCTACAAGGCTTTTGATATCAGGAAATTATTATTTTAGTTCCCCAGAGAATGAATGCAAGGATATTATCATTCTAACTGAGAAATAACTCTGCTAGTGATAGTGCTGAGAGAGAAGGTCATGCAAACTCATGGGAAAGCAAATACTCTGTTCCAGTATTAAAGATTCTTTCTTGACCAGTTGTACTCTCTTGAGCCTTCTGGCTGTGCAAACAAGAACAATAAAAAGAAGGAAAATAAAATGGCAGCTATTGTTAGCATTGTTAGAATATGTTACCCATATATTTTCAAATGTAAATTATCAAAGTTGTGCAGCCTACATATTATTTTTAATTATCAACACAGTAAATGTTTTGTTTATTTATTCACTCATTCAGTAAACATTGAGCAGCCATTATGTGTTTGACACTTTCATATCTTCTATGTATAGGACACTTGCTAGGCTCTTTTAGGTAAGAGTACAAATAAGAGGGACAGTTTCTTCATCAAGGGGGCTGCCAACATGTGGCCCAAATAATAAAAGCACCACACAAGAATTAAATTTTAAAGCAGGGTTAATTTGTGTCACAGGAGATACACTAACATCTCGTGTTTAGTGTTACAGGGAATCTCTGTAGAGAACTTTCATCTGGTTCAGGTAATCAGAGAAGACTTACGATAGTCATACCTCTGAGCTCTTGCCTCATCTGAGTGTGGACAGCAGTTTCACATGAATGTGTCAGAAGCACTTCAGATTTCAAAACACAGCAAAATCCAATGTTGAACCCACAATCTCCCATTTGAAATTACCTCCTCCTTCAGTATTCTTTGGTGGCATAATCTTGTCCTCAGTTTCTTGAGATGAAAATCTAGGAATTATCCTTGATATTTTCTCTTCCTACCTCCTGCAATCAATCAATTGACTTATTTTCTAACGTATTTTTTAAATTGAAGTATAAACATACTAGTCTCGGGTGTACAGGATAGTGGTTTAACATTTATGTACATTGCTAATTGGTCACCACAATAAGTCTAATAGCCATATATCCACCATATAATGTTGTTACTGACTGACTACATTACTCGTCCTATATATTATATCCCAAAGAATCTCCATAATGTTTTCCATAATGGTTGCATGACTATGGCAATTCCCACCCGTAGTTCACAAGGATTTCCTTTTTTTCCAAATCCTTGCCAATATTATTCATTTTCTTTTTGATAATAGCCATTCTGAAAGGTGTGATATGGTATGTCATTGTGGTTTTGATTTGATGATACTTGTAATGAGTGATGCCCAGCGTCTCTCACGAGTTTGTTGGCTGTCTATGTCTTCCTTAGAAAAATGTCTGTTCAGATCCTATGGCTACTTTTTAATGCAATTGTTTGTTTCTTTGATATGGAGTTGTGTGAATTCTTTAAGTATTTTGGAGATTAACCCCCCATCAGATGTATCATTCACAGTTATCTTCTCCCATTCACAGAGCTCACTTTTTAGTTAATAGCTTTCTTTGTTCTGCCAGGTTTTTCAGTTTGATGTACTCCTATTTCTTTCTTTCTTTCTTTCTTTTTTTGCTTTTGTTGCCCTTGTCTGAAGAGAAAGATCCAAAATAATACGTCTAAAACTGATGTTAAGGAGTGTATTTCCTACGTGTCCTTCTGTGTGTCTTATGGTTTCAGGTCTTACATTTAACTCTTCAATCCATTTTGTGTTTGTTTTTGTGTGTGGTGTAAGAAAATGATCCAGTTTCATTCTTTAACATGTAGCTGTTCCGTGTTTTCATCACCATTTGTTGAAGAAACTTTTTCCCATCGTATATTCTTGTCCCTTTGTTGTAAACAAAGCATGGTTTATTTCTGGGCTGTCCTGTTCCATTGATCTATGTGTCTTTTTGTGCCACTATCTTACAGTTTTGATAACTATGGTTTGTATTATAGCTTGAAATCAGGAAGCGTGATATCTCCAAGTTTGTTCATCTTTCTTAAGATTGCTTTGGCTATTTGGGTCTTTTGTGATTTAATAAAAATTTTAGGATTATTTATTCTAGTTCTATATGACATGCTATTGGTATTTTTACAGAGGTTACATTCACTCTGTAGATTGCTTTGGGTACTGTGGACAATTTAACAATTTATTTCTCCCATGGTATATCTTTTCATTGGTTTGCATTGTCTTCACTTTCTTTGATCAGTGTCTTACAGTCTGCCTAGTATAGGTCTTTCAGCTCCTTGGTTAAAGTTACTCCTAGGTATTTTATTGTTTTAGATGCGATCAGAAATGGGATTGTGTTTTACATTTCTCTTTCTGATAGTCTTTTATTAGTGTATAGAAACACTAATGATGTTTGTATATAGATATTGTATCCTACAACTTTACTGACTTCATTATTAGAACTGATAGAGTCTTGGTGGTATTTCCAGTATTCTGGCCTGGAGAATCCCATGGATGGAGGAGCCTGGCGGGCTGCAGTCCATAGGATCACAAAGAGTTGGACACGACTGAAGCAACTGAAGTGAAGTGATACATACTATTGGGCTTCTCTGGTGGCTCAGTGGTAGAGTCTGCCTGCAATGCAGGAGACTCAGGTTTGATTCCTGGGTTTGATTCCTGGGTTTGATTCCTGGTTGACAACCCACTCCAGTATTCCTGCCTGGAGAATTCCATGGACAGAGTAGCCTGGTGGGCTATAGTCCGAGGGGTTACAAAGAGTCGGACATGACTGTCGACTAACACACACGCATACTATTATGCCATTTGCAGACAATGGCAGTTTTACTTCTTGTCAACTTGGGTGCCTTTTCTCTCTCTCACCTGATTGCTCTGTTTAGGACTTCCAGTACTATGTTGAATAAAAGTGGAAATAGTGAGCACCCTATACTTGGCCCTGATCTTAAAGGAAAGTTTTCAGCTTTTCATGATTGAATATTATGTTAACTGTTGGTTTGTCATATATGATCTTTATTATGGTGAGGCATGTTCCTACTATGACCACTTTGTTGAGTTTTTATCACAATTTGATGTTGATTTTTGTTAAATGCTTTTTCTGCATCTTGTTGAAATGATCATTATTTTTATCCTTCATTTTGCTAATGTGGTATGTCATCTTAATTGATTTGTAAATATTGAACCATCCTTGCATCACTGGAATAAATCTCATTTGATTATGATGTATGATCCTTTTAGTATGTTGCTGAGTTTGAATTGATGTTATTTTACTGAGGATTTTTACATCTATATTCATCAGGCATAGTAACCTGTAATTTTTTAAAGTGATATCCTTGGTTTTGGTATCTGGATAATACTGGTCTCAGTGAATGAGTTTGGAAATGTTTCTTTCTTTTCAATTTTTGGAATGGTTTGAGAAGAATAGGTATTAACTCTTCTTTAAATGTTTGTTAGAATTTCCCTGGGAAGTCATCTGTTGTTGAAATTTTGATTGTTGAGAGAGAGATTTTTGGTTATTGATTCAGTTTCATTGCTAGTGACAAATCTGTTAAGGTTTTTTAAATTTCTGATCTGTTACTGGAAAATTGTATGATTTGGGAATTTATTCCTTTCCTCTAGGTTGTCCAGTTTGTTGGTATATAGTTGTTTATGGTAATTTCTTATGATCCTTTATATTTCTGTGGTTTTGGTTATAATTTCTATTTCATTTCTGATTTTATTTATTTGTGCCCACTCTTTTTTTTTTTTCCTGAGAAGTCTGGTTAAAAGTTTCTCAATATTGTTCATCTTTTCAAAGACCCAGCTCTTGGATTTATTGGTCTTTCCTATCATTTTTGTAGTTTTGATTTCATTTATTTCCACTCTTCTGTATTATTTCCTTCCTTCTACTAACTTTTAACTTTTTTTTTTCATTCCTTTAGATGAAAGGTTAGATTGTTTATTTGATATTTTTCTTGTTTCCTGAGCTAGGCTTTTATTACTATAGACTCTCTTAGAACTGCCTTTTCCAGATCCTATAGATTTTGGGATTTTGTGTTTCAGTTTTCACTAGTTTCAAGGTATATTTTGACTTTTTTCTTTGCCTTCCTCGGTGGTCAAAGTCAAACCTTCTGGTAGCTTGCTTTCTGGTACAGGATCTGCAGGCCATGGGGACCTGATATGGAGCTTGGACCCTCTTGCACTTTGGGGGAGAAACTTTGCAGTTGTAATTATCTCCCCCATGTGTGGGTTTTCCACCTAGGTGTATGGATTTTAACTATCCCATGTCTTTGCCTATCCCACCCGTCTTGGTTGTGAAAGATCTTTTCTGCTGTCTTCGGTTCAATAGTTGCTCTGTAAATAGTTGTAATTTTAGTGTGCCTATGGCAGGAGGTCATAGTATGTCTACTTCATCAACTTGGCCATGCTGTCTATTGCCATTTTTAAAATTGCTTTTTTAATAGCCAAGACTTTATTAATGAACATTTTTTCAATAATTATGACCACCAGTTTCAGTTGTTTGGATTCATGAATTAAATAACTATCCAATCTTGCCTCATTTTTCTGAAGACCGTAAGGTTTTCATTCATCTGTGAACAATGAACTTGAAACTTCTGCTCTCATTTGCAGATAGCAATACAATAGTAAAAACTATTTCAATGTTAAGAATTATTCTACCCTGATTAATAAAAGGTAAATTTTTCTTGCTCTTTCTCAAAATAGAATAGTTTTTCAGCTTCCAAAGAGATTTACAATCTTCCTAGTCATTATATAAAGCTTTCTGTTAGATATGTTCAACTCCTTTTTTCCCAGTGACCCAGAAAAATGACTATTTTTGATTAACAGAAGAATCAGCCAGTTTAAAACTCATCTCTGAAGTCATGTAGATGATGAGGGAAAGAGACTGGGGCTGGGTTCATGTCAAGGAGAGGCAGGAGCTCTGATTTTTTGAAAAGTCTGGATGTGAGTATTCAGCTGAATCTCTACAAACACAGAATCACTTTGTAACTCAGAGACTTTGGCATCAATGACTTCTGTAAAATTCTGAAATAAATACCTAAAACTTGAGTATCAGGACTTAAACCGTAAGTTTAACCTAAAAGATCCTAAAGAAGCCAAGTCAGTATGTGTGTAGGGGCTGAGGACATGGGGAAGAGTTGGTAAGACACATAAAAGGGACAATGTCTAGAGAGCCAGAGGAACAGTAAACTTAGTATTTTAAGGTACTGTGGTTATCAATTGTCATGTTAGATCCAAAAATATTTATTGGTATTTCTTAATATTCCTAAGGTAAAATATCTACTTTTAAATGCATTATTTCATGCTGTGCTTATCTGTTGGATCTCTGTTGGATATATAGAACATGTACAATCTATGATACATATAGCTTAAATATCTTACCTAAGAGTCCGTCAAAGGAAACCCTGCTTTCTTAATGATTGTTTTTCCTGATGTATTCCAGGGCTAGGATAACAGTACCATAGTGTCTTCATCGTTGTCCTATCTCAAAATAAAACTGTTTTTTTTTTTTATTCTTCCAAGAAAGTCAAATTTTCATGAATGTTTGATTTTTCACTAAGGTGATTATTTTTATTTGTATTTGTTTTACAATAACTTTATTTACTTAATTATTCTGCTTCTCAGACCTTCAAACTTGGACCAGGATTTATATTATGAGCTCAGCAGATCAGAGGCATCTCAGCCTCCATAATGGCATGAGCCAATTCCTATCATAGATCTTAACATACATCTTTATCTCTGTCTCTGTGCTGTGTTGTACTAATGTTCAGTTACTTCAGTCATGTCTGACTCTTTGCACCCTATGGACTATAGCCTGCCAGGCTCCTCTGTCCAGGGGATCTTCCCAGCCCAGGAATCGCACTGGTATCTCTGGCATCTCCTGCATTGCAGGCAGGTTCTTTACCCACTGAGCCACCTGGGAAGCCATCTCTATCAGTATGTGTATATTTATATATCCTGTTGGTCCTGTTTCTCTGGAGAATCCCGAATGAAACAAATATTATGCATATGAGATGATCCATTTTCTTGTAATACCTCATCTTCTCTGGTTTCCTTATTGTTAAAAGCATGTTGATCAAGTGCACTGACTCTGGAGTGTACTTTGTCATGCTTTGTTGCTCAGTCATGTCCAACTCTTTGTGATCCTATGGACTGTAGCCCTCCAGGCTCCTCTGTTCATGGGATTCTCCAGGCAAGAATATTGGAGTATCCATTCCCTTCTTCAGGGGATCTTCTGGACCCAAGAATTGAACCTTGTTCTTTTACCTAATTATTCCCAGGTGGCACTAATGGTAGAGAACCCACCTGCCAATGCAGGAGACACAAGACACATGGGTTCGAGTCCCTGGGGTTCAGTCCCCCACTCCAGTATTCTTGTCAGGAGAATCCCATGCACAGAGGAGCCTGGCCGGCTACAGTCCATAGGGTTGCAAAGAGTACTGAAGCGACTTATCATACATACACGCGATAATTTATTTTTCTCTGGGCTGGGTTTTTGTTGCTGCACGGGCTTTTCTCTAGTTGAAGTGAGAGGGGGCTACTCTGTAGCTGTGGTGCACAGGTTTCTCACTGCGGTAAGTTCTCCTGTTGCAGAGTGCGGGCTCTAAGACACGTGGACTTCAGCAGTTGGGGCTCCCAGGCTCTGGAGCACAGGCTCGATAGTTGTGGCACCCAGCCTTAGTTGCTCCAGGGCGTGTGGGATATTCCCAGGTCATGGACTGAACCCACATCGCCTGTATTGGCAGGCAGATTCTTTACCACTGAGCCACCACGGAAGCCCTTCCACTGATTGTTTCAATATTATAATCCGTGAACTACCTCTGTGAGTTAGAAAAAATTTGTTTCAAAATGTTTACTATGCATGAACCGGGAAAGTGTGGGCTGTATATATTGAGCTGTGCATATTTGTGGTAACAGTTGTGAATAAGTTATTTACCTATGTACGGCTCTATTTCCATGTTACTAATACTGAATTGTGGGGAGAAGGGACTTCTCAATTTTCTGGCAGAAAACAAAGCGATGAACAGAATAAGTATTCTATTTAACAAGGTCCTAGCATACCTTAAAGAAGTGATACAAAGAAGCCTGGAAACCTTACAGATAAGCCTTTCAACAATATTAAGTTGATCTCAGAGATGTATTTGGCCAGGTGAATTCTTTTTTCTTTAATTTTTACTCTCTTCAGACATAGCATGAGCTGATATGGAGCTTCAGCTCCACATCACTTTTTCTTTATTGTTACTCTAAATAAATCCACAGCCAACTATGACATTTGGAGTTCATGAAATTTTGATTACGGCCAATGGATGCATAAAAGATAAATTTTAAGAAACTGTCAAAATAAGATTATGTAAAGAATGTAAGATTATGTAAATTATGTAAAGAATCCTCAAGTAGTCTCTCTGGATAAATATAAATGTTGAGACATATGTATGTAAATGTTGAGACATTTTTGGAGAGCTGAATAATAATTTAAAGAAAGAATAGTTATTGGCAAGCTCAAAATCATTAATAAGACATAATTTGTGATTAATATGGCTTCCTCTACTAAGATATTTTGTCATGAGGTCTTAGAGAAAGGCCAAAATTTTGCAAATTTTGATATTTTGTATATAACAACAGTAATTTGCTCAGAATTTCTAGATTTATTGAATTCCATCACATCCCAAAAGTAATGTAAGATATGAGATGTTTATTGCAGAGGCAGACTCTCTCAGTTAATTTACAAAACTATAAAAAAAGAATGTGATGATAATCTACTTTTTAAATTTTTATCTGTTCCATTCTTCTTGTGCTCTCCCCTTGTGATTTGATGACAACTTTGAGTTATAAATGTTTGTATTTATTTCTTTTTATTTTTTGTGTATGTGTTTTTTGGTTTGTGGTTATCATGAGTTTCATATGTAACATGTATATATGATTCTGTTTTAGGTTGATGATTACTTAAGTCTGAGGACCTTCTAAAAGCACAAAGTTTTTACTCCCCTTCCACAACAATTTTATGTTCATGACATCATATTTTGCATCTATTTTGTGTATCAAAATAGAAATTAATTAGTAATTATTTTAGATTTAGATGATGTTATTTTTTACTTTTGAACATTCATACTAGATTCATAGGTGGCTGGTCAACCACTTTTACTATACATTCACATTTTCAATTGAGATTTTTTTTTTGAATCTTGTTTCTAGTTATGTTTTTTTCTTTCCATTTTTTCTTTCCCTTTTACATTTTTTGGAAGGCTGGTATAGTATTGATGAACCCCGTTAGCTTTTGTTTGCCTGGGAAACTTTTTAATCTCTTTTCCGCTTCTGAATGATAGTCTTCCTGGGTAAGGTATTCTTGGTTATAAGTTTGTTCCCTTTATCATTTTGAATATATCATGTCACTCCTCTCTGGCTTGTAAAGTTTCTGCTGGAAAGTCAACTCATAATTGTGTGGGGGTTGCTTTGTACACAGCTAGTTGTCTTTCTCTTGCAGCTTTTAAAATTCTCTCTTCAACTTTGACATTTTAATCATAGTATGTTTGGGAATGGGCACCTGTGGGTTCATTTTGTTTGAGACTCTCCCCAGTTTCTGGACTTTGATGTTTATTGCCTTGGCCAAGTTAGGGGAGTTTTCAGTAATTATTTTTTGAGTAGATTTGTTGTCCCTTTATCTCTTTCTTCTGTTTCTGGGATCCCTATCATGTAAATACTGGTATACTTGACATCCCAGAAGTCACTTACATCGTTTTAATTTTTTCATTAAAATTTTTATTTTATTTTATATATATATATATTTTTAATTTTTATTTTTACTTCATTTTACTTTACAATACTGTATTGGTTTTGCCATACATTGACATGAATCCACCACAGGTGTATATGAGTTCCCAATCCTGAACCCCTCTCCCACCCCATATCATCTCTCTGGATCATCCCTGTGCACCAGCCCCAAGCATCCTGTATCGAACATAGCCTGGTGATCCATTTCTTACATGATAGTATACATGTTTCAGTTCAATTTTTTATTTTCATTAAAAAATTTTCTCTGTATTTTTCCTTTTCTGATTGGGTGATTTCCACCACCATGGCTTCAAGATCACTGGTTTGTTCTCACACATTCTCAAATCTGCTGTTGATTTTCTCTACTGCATTTTTCATTTCATTTATTGTATTATTCCGCTCTGTGGTTCTTTTTTTACATTTTCTATTTCTTTCTTGAAGTTCTCACTGTGTTCATCTATTCTTCTCCAAAGTTCAGGGAGCATCTTTATAACTTTCTTTTTAAACAATTTTACTGAAATATATTAATAGTTAATTTACAGTGTTGTACCAATTCTGCTGGATGGCAAAATGATTCAGTTATATCTGTATATATTCTTTTTCACATTCTTTTCCGTTATGGTTTATTACATACATTGACTATAGTTCTTTGTGCTGTAGAGTAGGACCTTGTTTCCACCCTGTATACAATAGTTTGCATCTGCTAATCCTAAATTCCCAACCCTTCCTTCCCTCACCAAACCCTCTTGGCAAACACAAGTCTGTTCTCTATGTTTGTGAGTCTGTTTCATAGATATGTTTATCTGTGTCGTATTTTACATTATACCTGTCATATGATATTTGTCTCTTTTTCTGACTTCACTTAATATGATCATCTCTAGGTCCATCCATGTTATTGCAAATGGCATTATTTCATTCTTTTTTAATGGCTAAATAGTATTCCATTGTGTGTGCATATATGTATGTGTACATAAATGTCCTCTTTAGATGGACATTTAGGTTGCTTCTATGTTCTGGCTACTGTAAATAGTGCTGCTTATGAGCATATGGGTGCACATATCTTTTAGAATTATAGTTTTGTCTGGATGTATGTCCAGAAATGGGACTGCTGGATCACATGGCAACTCCGTTTTTAATATTTTGATGAACCTCCACACTGTTTTCTGTAGTGGCTGCACTGATTTACATTCCCACCAACAATGCAGAAGGGTTCCCTTTACTCCATACCTCCTCCAACATTTGTTATTTCTAAAGTTTTAATGATGGCCATTCTGACTGATGTGAGGCGGTTCCTCATTATAATTTTGATTTGCATTTCTCTAATAATTAGCAATGATGTTCACCATCTGCATGTCTTTTTTGGAGAAGTATCTATTGATGTCTTCTGTTTTTTGTTGGGATTGTTTATTTTGTTGTTATTGAGTTGTATGTGCTATTTGTTTATTTTGGAAATTAAGTCCTGTCAGTCACATTATTTGCAAATGTTTTCTCCCATTCTGTAGGTTGTCTTTTTTTTTTTATGGTTTCCTTTGCTGTGTGAAAGCTTACAAGTTTGATTATGTCCCATTTGTTTATTTTTGCTTTTATTTCTGTTGCTTGGGAGACTGACATAGGAAAACATTGGTACAGTTTATGTCAGTTTTGCCTATCTTCTCTTGAAGGAGTTTTTGGCTATCTTATATTTAGGTCTAATCCATTTTGAGTTTGTTTTTGGGTATGGTGTGATGGTGTGTTCTAACTTCCTTGATTGGCATGTGGTTGCCTCAACTTTCCCAGTACTACTAGCTGAAGAGACTGTCGTTTCCCTATTGTGTATTCTTTCCTCCTTTGTTGAAGATTAATGGTCCTGAGTTCTCTGTTACCTTGATTGGTATGTCTGGTTTGGGCCAAGACTATGATATGATTACAGTAGCCTTGTAGTAGTATTGTCTGAAGTCTGGGAGGGTTATGTCTTCTGGTTTGTTCTTTTTACTCAGGATTGCTTTGGCGCTTCTGGGTCTTTTATGGTTTCATATAAATTTTAGAATTATTTGTTCTAGTTCTATGAAAAATGTCATGGGTAGTTTGATAAGGATTGGACTAAATTTTTGGTCATTTTAAGAATATTAAAGCTTCTAATCCAAGCATAGTATCTTTCCATTTCTTTGAACCATCTTTAATTTCCTTCATTAATGTTTTGTTTAGTTCTCAGCATATAATTCTTTTACCTCCTTGGTGAGGTTTAATTGTAAGCATTTTTTGGATGTTATTTTAAAAGGAATTGTTTGTTTCTGTTCCCTTTCTGATATTTCATTTAGTGTAAAGAAATGCAGCAAATTTCGGTATATCAATCTTGTGTCCCGAGACCTTGCTGAATTCATTTGTCATTTCTAGTAGTCTTTGTCTAGAGTCTTTGTTGTTGCTCAGTTGATCAGTCGTGTCCCACTCTCTGTGACCCCGTGGGCTGCAGGGTTTTTATATATGATGTTGTGTCATCTGCATATAATGACAGCTTTACCTCTTCCTACCAATCTGAATACCTTTCATTTCTTTTTCTTATCTCATTTTTACAGCTAGAACTTTCAGTACTGTGTAGAATAGAAGTGGTGAGAGCATCCTAGTCTTGTTCCCGATTTTGGTGGGAAGGCTTTCAGCTTTTCACTGTTGAGTATATTATTAGCAGCGTGTTTCTCAAAAATAGTTTTTGTTATGCTGAGATATGTTTCATCTATACCCTCTTTCTTAGGGGTTTGTATTATGAATGGATGTTGAATTTTATCAAATGCTTTTTCTACCTTTCTTGAGATGAGCAGTGGTTTTTGTCTTTTCTTTTGTTAATGTGGTGTATCATATTGATTTTGCGTATGTTGAACCATCCTTGTGACCCTGGGATGAATCCAACTTTGTCATGTTTTTTTATGTGTTGTTGGTTTTGGTTTGCTAATATTTTGTTAAGAATTTTTGAATCTGAATTCATCAAAGATATTGGCCTGTAATTTTCTTTTTTGGTAGTGTTTGTCTGATTTTGGTATTATGGTGATGGTGGCTTCATAGAATGTCTTTGGGAGTGTGTTTTCCTTTTCACTCTTTTGGAAGAGTTTGAGAAAGATTGGTATAAGTTCTTTGGTAGATTTTGCCTGTGAAGCTATCTGGTCCTGGACTTTTATTTGTAGGAAATTTTTTAAAATTACAGATTCTATTTCATTTCTAGTAATTGGTCTATTCAAGTTATTTATTTCTTCTTTATTCAGTTTTAGTGGGCTTCATGTTTCTAGAAACTTGTCTATTTCTTCTCAGTTGTCATATAATTGTTGATAGTATTCTTATACCGGTTTTTTTTTTTTTTTTTTTTGCATTCCTGAAGTATCAGTTGTGATTTCTCCTCTTTCATTCCTTATCTTGTTAATTTGGGTCTTCTCTCTTTTTGGTGAAACTGGACAGTGGTTTGTCAACTTTTATAACTGTTATTTTTAACTCTTTACCTGATAAATTGCTTTTCTCCATTTCATTTTTTTTTCTCCTGTAGTTTTGTCTGTGTTCTTTTGTTTGGAAGGTCTTCCTTCATTACTTTGTTTTGCCTAACTCTCTGTGTTTAATTCTATGCATTAGGCATATCAGCTATATATCCTGGTCTTGAAAAGGTTGCCTTATGTAGAAAATGTCCTGTGGGACTCTGGGGTGCAATACCCCCTAATTACCAAATCTAAGTGTTCTAGGGGTATCCCTTGCATGGGCTGTGTGGACCCTCCTGTTATGGTCAGGCCATAATTGTTGTGGGTTTGCTGGTTGGCTGGGTTGGTACCCAGGCCAGCCATTGTAATACCTGGCCTGAACTGCTGCTATGGATGCCCTGGTGGGAGTGTCTGGTCCCTGGCTGGCTGTGTACAAGGCCTTGTTGTGACTGCTGTGGGTATACTGGAGGTTGGGGCTGGCTCTTTGAGTGACTAGCTGCAAGGCCCCGCCATGACTGTTGTGGGTACACTGGTGTGTGGGCTTGGGGTTTTAGAATGGGAGCCACTTTGAAGGTATATTGGTGCCAGCCAGAGATGCTCACCATGTGGGATGGGATGGGAGCTGTTTGGCAGGAGCCAGTTAGAGTGGGCATGCTGGGCAGGGCAGGCCCTTCAGTTTAGTTGCTCAGTCATGTCTGACTCTTTGCAACCCCATGGATTGCAGTACCCCAGGCCTCCCTGTCCATCACCAACTCCCGGAGTTCACCCAAACTCATGAGTCGGTGATGCCATCCAGCCATCTCATCCTCTGTCGTCCCCTTCTCCTCCTGCCCCCAATCCCTCCCAGCATCAGAGTCTTTTCCAATGAGTCAACTCTTCACATGAGATGGCCAAAGTACTGGAACTTCAGCTTTAGCATCAGTCCTTCCAAAGAACACCCAGGACTGATTTCCTTTAGGGTGGACTGGTTGGATCTCCTTGCAGTCCAAGGGACTCTCAAGAGTCTTCTCTAACACCACAGTTCAAAAGCATCAATTCTTTGGTGCTCAGCCTTCTTCACAGTCCAACTTTCACATCCATACATGACCACTGGAAAAACCATAGCCTTGACTAGATGGACCTTTGTTGGCAAAGTAATGTCTCTGCTTTTGAATATGCTATCTAGGTTGGTCATAACTTTGCTTCCAAGGAGTAAGCATATTTTAATTTCATGGCTGCAATCACCATCTGCAATGATTTTGGAGCCCCCAAAAATAAAGTCTGACATTGTTTCCACTGTTTCCCCATCTATTTCCCATGAAGTGATGGGACCAGATGCCATGATCTTAGTTTTCTGAATGCTGAGCTTTAAGCCAACTTGTTCACTCTCCTCTTTCACTTTCATCAAGAGGCTTTTTAGCTCCTCTTTACTTTCTGCCATAAGGGTGGTGTCATCTGCATATCTGAGGTTGTTGATATTTCTCCTGGCCATCTTGATTCCAGCTTGTGCTTCTTCCAGCCCAGCATTTCTCATGATGTACTCTGCATAGAAGTTAAATAAGCAGGGTGACAATATACAGCCTTGACATACTCCTTTTCCTATTTGGAACCAGTCTGTTGTTCCATGTCCAGTTCTAACTGTTGCTTCCTGACCTGCATATAGGTTTCTGGAAGAGGCAGGTCAGATGGTCTGGTATTCCTGTCTCTTTCAGAATTTTCCACAGTTTATTGTGATCCACACAGTCAAAGGCTTTGGCATAGTCAATAAAGCAGAAACAGATGTTTTTCTGGAACTCTGTTGCTTTTTCCATGATCCAGCGGATGTTGGCAATTTGATCTCTGGGTCCTCTGCCTTTTCTAAAACCAGCTTGAACATCTGTAAGTTCATGGTTCATGTATTGTTGAAGCCTGGCTTGGAGAATTTTGAGTATTCCTTTCCTAGCATGTAATATGAGTGCAATTGTGTGGTAGTTTGATCATTCTTTGGCATTGCCTTTTCTTAGGGCAACATTAATCAGGGCAGGGCACTTGTTGTTAGCTAGATTAATAGAGAGGACAGAAATGGTGACTTTCAGTGCTGGGCCAACTGGGTGGAAGGAAAATAAAAATAAACTATACCTGCTAGCACTCTGTCCTTGAGAAAGTGCCACCAGGTCCCTACATAGCACCCCCACATATGCCCTAAAATTAGTCATACTCTTTCTTATGTTATTCATGTGATTTTTAAGCTGCTGCCTTTGTGCTACTATTTACAGTGAGTTTCATGAGGCCTTCAAGGGTAGTGTCTTTGTTTCTCAAAGCCCTCCAGCTCTCCTGGATATAAGCCATGCTGGTTTTCAAAGCCAGATATTATGGAGGCTCACCTTCCTGGTTCACATCCATTGGGCTGTGGAGCCCGATGTGGGTCTTGGACACTGTGCTCCTCAGAAGTGACCTCGGTGGCTGTGATATCCCTCTTGATAGGGTTGTGCACTTGGGATATGAATTCTGATTAGACTGTATCCCTACCCCTCCTGCCCATCTTGATAATTGCCTTTTCTTTATATCCTTACTGGTAGAAAAGCTATTCTGCTAATGTTCAGGTCCTTCTCAGAGACATTCATTCTATCATTGTATCATTATAGTTTTGGTGTGTCTGTTGGAGATGATACTTGCAGGATCTTTCTGCTCTGTTGTGTTGATCTAGAACTGCTTCTAACATTTGAATCACTTCTTACCAGTCTAACTACCAGGGTCTTTTTGATTACAACAGTCTCCTCATTGACCTTCTTGCTCCTAACTTTTGGCTCTTTGATTCACGGTGGCACACAGCCATCAGACTGATCTGGTTATGACCATGTATTTCCCTTTTTTGAAATTTCTCAGTGATGTGTCGTCTGCAGGCTAAAGTTCTGTTCTTTCATATCCTATGTTAAGTTCCTTCATGATGTTGTCATCGTTTAACTCTCTAGCCTTAAATTTTAACAACCATTATACCAAAATTTTTGCTCAACAACACCAGACTGTTTGCAGTATGACTTACTCAAAACTCTTCTGTTCTTCTCAGTGGTCACCAGCTCTAGTAAGTGTTATGTGGCTGCTGCCAGTCAGCTAAGGGATAACTCTCATTTCATGAGAATATGCCATTTCTGCATTGTTTTACTATCGTGTGTAATAGTTGCCTGTCATGTTTTCATCACCCACCAGTTTGGGAGGTGTTCTAGGCTAGAGATTCTTTGATCAGTTTGTTCTGTGGCATCTAGTCCAGTGTCTGACACAGTAAGCACTTCATGAAGTGGGTCTCGTAGATGGGGGAGGACGTTAATGAAAGCAGTCTTTCCCCTTTCTATGTTGTATTAGCAAAACAGGATGATGTACCCTGGAATGGATTAGAGAATAAACATTTTTTCATCACTTCTTAAAAAAAAAAAAAGAGAAAAACAGCTTTAAACCATTCAAGGATTTAATGAGATTGTCATAGTTTAACTTATAGTAGAGAATCAGACAAAAATCATAAAGAATTCTCTTACAATATTATCATTTGTTAGTACTTAAATATCATGTTTAATGTGATATTGTTAAATAAGTAATAGGTTAATGCATAGTAGCTGATAATCAGCTTCACACACATACACAAACCATTCTGGATTTCTTATATTTGATTTTCTCAGTTCCCCTTAGTTCTTTCCCTAGGGGAACATATAGGGAGTAAAACAGTGACTTCGTTTTCCAGTGGTTACCAGTTCTACTGCAAGTATCTACTTTACTGTTAAATGCTGAAATTATTTGGTTGAACTGGTACTTAAAATTATTTGTGGGTTTAAATGTCTGTGATAGTCCTTCTTTCAATTATATGATGAGCAGTTGTGTCTTTGGGTGTCATGGCCTAGAATTCAGATAATTTCAGAGGCTCTTTTTAAAGAAAATAAACATAAAATTAAGAATATAAAACAAGCACACAATCTTCATAAGAATTAATGCCAATGAGGAAGCCTAAAACTTAATATTCATTATCATCATGGTAAATATGTACATGCTAGAATTTAAGTGGTAAAGATCATTGCTCGTTTTGACCATTTCTTGTTTTCATTTCAATACTCCCCCCAGACTTGACTTAGAGCCAGCATGGTATGAAGACAGCTGAGTTTAGACAACAAAAATGGCATCAATGAATAGGAATTCTAGTTAATAGCTAGCATAAAAATTAACTCATTGTCCTTTAAGAAATTCTGACTTTTAATTCCTATACAGTATCAATGATAGGGAATGCTACTTGCTGCTCCCAGAATCTACACCTGCCACAGCATTGCAGATAACACCATTTTAAGGTCATATTACATGTCTCTATTTCCCACAAATGTGTAACGTAACCAGAAAGTTTCGGTACTATCCTGTGATCTTCCTGAAGTCATGTCAATTGGGTCAGTCACTGCAAAGCTGGTATAACCCACTGTTCTAAGATACGTTTAGAGCCTAACCTAATACAGGAAATATCCTGGACATAAATGAGCTCCACATCTCATCACATTTGCTTCTCCTGATGAGCGTATCTTTGAAAATAGACTTTATTTTTTAGAACACCGTGGGCCAAATTCTTCTAATTGTTAATATTCACATTAGTATTATTTATTTTGGTCTGGTACATTTGTTGAAACAATTGTTGTTGTTGTCCAGTTGCAAAGTTGTGCCGACTCTTTGCAACCCCATGGACTGCAGCATTATGCCAAGCTTCCTGTCTTTCCTCTGTCCTGGAGTTGCTCCAATTCATGTCCATTGAGTAAATGATGCTATCTAAATATCTCATCCTCTCCTGTCCTCTTCTCCTCTTGCCTTCAGTCTTTCCCAGCATTAGGGTCCTTTCCATTGAGTCGGCTCTTCGCATCAGGTGACCAAAGAATTAGAACTTCAGCTTCAGCATCAGTCCTTCCAATGAACATTCAGGGTTGATTTCCTTTAGGATTGAGTGGTTGGATCTCCTTGCAGTCCAAGGGACTCTTGAATCTTCTCCAGCACCACAGTACAAAAGCATCAGTTCTTTAGTGCTCAGCCTTCTTTATAGTCCGCTGTCACATCCATACATGACCACTGGAAAAACCATAGCTTTGACTATGTGGGCCTTTGTTGGCAAAGTGATGTCTTTGCTTTTTAATGTGCTGTCTAGGTTTGTCATAGGTTTCCCTCCAATGAGCAAATGTCTTAATTTCATGGCTGCAGTCACTGTCCACAGTGATTTTCGGAGCCCAGGGATGTAAAATCTGTCACTGCTCCCACTTTCCCCCCTTCTATTTGCCATGGAGTGATGGGACCAGATGCCATGATCTTCATTTTTTGAATGTTAAGTTTTAAGCCAGCTTTTTCACTCTCCTTTTTTATCCTGGAATGTGAAGTCAAATGGCCCTTAGAAAGCATTACTATGAAACAAAGCTAGTGGAGGTAATGGAATTCCAGCTGAGCTATTTAAAATCCTAAAAGATGATGCCCTTAAAGTGCTGCACTCAGTATGTCAGCAGATTTGGAAATGAAACAATACTAACACATTACTAGCCAAATCCATACTTTATTCAGATTTCTCTGCATAATGCCCTTTTTTCAATTCCAGGATTCTAGCCAGGATAGCACATTACATTCACTTGCATTTTTTCACTAGGCTCCTCTTGGCTGTGATAGATTCTTTCTTTCTTTCTTTCTTTGTTTTTTTTTTTTTGTTTTGTTTGTTTGTTTTAGCTGTTATCAATATTTTTTTTATTTTTTATTTTTAAAATTTTTTTTAAATTTTAAAATCTTTAATTCTTACATGCGTTCCCAAACATGAACCCCCCTCCCACCTCCCTCCCCATAACATCTCTCTGGGTCATCCCCATGCAGCAGCCCCAAGCATGCTGTATCCTGCGTCAGGCATAGACCGGCAATTCAATTCTTACATGATAGTATACATGTTAGAATGCCATTCTCCCAAATCATCCCACCCTCTCCCTCTCCCTCTGAGTCCAAAAGTCCGTTATACACATCTGTGTCTTTTTTCCTGTCTTGCATACAGGGTCGTCATTGCCATCTTCCTAAATTCCATATATATGTGTTAGTATACTGTATTGGTGTTTTTCTTTCTGGCTTACTTCACTCTGTATAATCGGCTCCAGTTTCATCCATCTCTTCAGAACTGATTCAAATGAATTCTTTTTAACGGCTGAGTAATACTCCATTGTGTATATGTACCACAGCTTTCTTATCCATTCATCTGCTGATGGACATCTAGGTTGTTTCCATGTCCTGGCTATTATAAACAGTGCTGCGATGAACATTGGGGTACATGTGTCTCTTTCAATTCTGGTTTCCTCAGTGTGTATGCCCAGCAGTGGGATTGCTGGGTCATAAGGTAGTTCTATTTGCAAAGTAAAACTCTCACTGTTCGCAGATGACATGATCCTCTACATGGAAAACCCTGAAGACTCCACCTGAAAATTACTAGAGCTAATCAATGAATATAGTAAAGTTGCAGGATATAAAATCAACACACAGAAATCCCTTGCATTCCTATACACGAATAATGAGAAAGTAGAAAAAGAAATTAAGGAAACAATTCCATTCACCAGTGCAACGAAAAGAATAAAATACTTAGGAATATATCTACCTAAAGAAACTAAAGACCTATATATAGAAAACTATAAAACACTGATGAAAGAAATCAAAGAGGACACTAATAGATGGAGAAATATACCATGTTCATGGATCGGAAGAATCAATATAGTGAAAATGAGTATACTACCCAAAGCAATTTACAAATTCAATGCAATCCCTATCAAGCTACCAGCCACATTTTTCACAGAACTAGAACAAATAATTTCAAGATTTGTATGGAAATACAAAAAACCTCGAATAGCCAAAGCAATCTTGAGAAAGAAGAATGGAACTGGAGGAATCAACTTGCCTGACTTCAGGCTCTACTACAAAGCCACAGTTATCAAGACAGTATGGTACTGGCACAAAGACAGACATATAGATCAATGGAACAAAATAGAAAGCCCAGAGATAAATCCACACACTTATGGACACCTTATCTTTGACAAAGGAGGCAAGAATATACAATGGAGTAAAGACAATCTCTTTAACAAGTGGTGCTGGGAAAACTGGTCAACCACTTGTAAAAGAATGAAACTAGATCACTTCCTAACACCGCACACAAAAATAAACTCAAAATGGATTAAAGATCTAAATGTAAGATCAGAAACTATAAAACTCCTAGAGGAGAACATAGGCAAAACACTCTCTGACATAAATCACAGCAGGATCCTCTATGATCCACCTCCCAGAATTCTGGAAATAAAAGCAAAAATAAACAAATGGGATCTAATGAAAATTAAAAGCTTCTGCACAACAAAGGAAACTATAAGCAAGGTGAAAAGACAGCCTTCTGAATGGGAGAAAATAATAGCAAATGAAGCAACTGACAAACAACTAATCTCAAAAATATACAAGCAACTTATGCAGCTCAATTCCAGAAAAATAAACAACCCAATCAAAAACTGGGCCAAAGAACTAAATAGACATTTCTCCAAAGAAGACATACGGATGGCTAACAAACACATGAAAAGATGCTCAACATCACTCATTATTAGAGAAATGCAAATCAAAACCACACTGAGGTACCACTTCACACCAGTCAGAATGGCTGTGATCCAAAAATCTGCAAGCAATAAATGCTGGAGAGGGTGTGGAGAAAAGGGAACCCTCCTACACTGTTGGTGGGAATGCAAACTAGTACAGCCACTATGGAGAACAGTGTGGAGATTCCTTAAAAAACTTTCTTTGTTTTTGATCCTCACAGCTTTGAAGAATACTGATCAGGTATTTTGTAGGATGCCTCTTTGTTGGAATTTTTCTGGTGTTTTTTCTCATGACTAAACAATATTTTTGTATTCATGGGAGAAAGACTACAGGGATAAAATGCAGATTCTCATCACTTCATATTCAGGTTCATATGAAGCTGTTGACCTGATTTGTCATCACTAATAATGACTTTCATCACCTTGCTGATGTGTGGGTCATGCTTCTCCTTTGTAAAGTTCTTATTTTTCCTCTCCCTTTATGTAACTGTATTCATTGGAAAGAAGTTACTGTGTATAGCCTGTACTTAAGGAATGGGAAATTATATTTCCCTTTGTTAAGGGAGGAGTATCTACCTAAATACTTTAGTATTTTTCTGCATCAATTAATTTATCTTACTCTTCATACATTTCTTTATTCATTCATTTATGTCAGTATAGAGTTATGAATATTTATTTTATATTTGGGGTAATTATTCAACACTACTTTATATTACTCAAAGCATTCCAGCCTTAGCTTCTGGGATCTCTTTCTTTTGGTACCTATGCGTCTTTGAAATGTCCTCATCAATGTGAGTTTCTCCTTCCCTTCCTCCAACTTTCTGTCTTTCTCTTTCTGTCTTTTTTTTTTCCAGGCCCATATTGTTTATTTCCTGCCCCTGTCCTAGAATCAGCTGTCTATCCATGGTTCTTTTATTGGAGAATAGTATTAGAATCTAAGATCTAGATCTATGCATTCTCTTTGCCTATGAGAAATCATTTCATTAAATATATGTCTATATTAACTGCTTTCTATACACAGACTTACAGATATTTTTGTATGTAATCATCTGCACCTGCATTACCCTGAACATGGTTTCCTATTGATGTCTTCAATTCCAGTGCATTACACATGGGTCATTCAAGGCTCTTCGCCATGCTCATCTATAAATCCTTACTACATCAGTGAGAAATCTGACAGTTACCATCCACTATTCTTTACTTAAATGTTCAATTCTAGTATACTTGTACAATAGTAGCAGACTTGGAAACTATTAATATCAGCCATAGGAAACAACTTAATAACTAGATACAGCACTTATGTGCATTTCATTTTGTCATAAGTTTAACAGATTCCATGCGTTTCCGGTTACTTACAAGTCCCCCAACCCTTTAAGTGAGTTCCTCATATGTTTATAATAAATAGATCCTCCTTTGATAGTCATCATTCCTGTTTGGGATTTCATGATTTCCTAAATTACTTTTATTTGCCGACATTAAGGTCACTTTTAGTGCTGTAAAGTTCTTTTCAATTTGACAAATGCATCATGTCATGTATTAATGATAGTGTGAGAGAGTCAATTCCTAGGCAGGTTGATAAGAAGTACAGGTTCCCCGAGGAGGAGAAAGGGGTCTGGGGCTCTCAAGGAAGAGATAGGGGTCTGGAATTCTCAAGGAGGAGGAAAAGACAATTTTTTTCCCCTCTGCATTCCTTAGTCAGTCACATAAAACTGAAGTCTCAAACTCATGATTACACAACAAACAACTCAGTTTGAACTCTGTACTAGGGATTATATAACAACAGCTATCCTGCTTCAGGACAGTTTCTCCTTCCTGAAAACCTTCTGGCTAATCCTGATATTTTAGAATGTATATTATGGGAGTGGGTCTGGTAGGATCTTGCTATTGCTAAGTTCTAATCCTATTATCCTAAAATGTAAATTGTGGGAGTGTGTCTGGTAAAATTTTTACAACCTTGAGATATTCTTTTGATTAATTGTAATAACCAATTTAAAAAAGTATATAACTCCCTTGCGAACACCAGCAAGGAGGGCACTATCATCCCCCTTCTATGTCTATGCCAGAAGTGTTCTCTGTCCCTTTTCTTACTTTAATAAAACTCTGCTACATAAAAGCTCTTAGGTGATCAAGCCTGGTCCCTGGTCCTGAAGCTAAATCTTCTTCTTTAGAGACCACAAATCCCACATCGTTCACTGTAAGCCATCAATAGTATCATACAAAATAGTTTTACCACCACCAATAAGCACATTTTAATAACATCATCTTATTTTTGGTCACATGAAATCATTCTATAACTTTATTTATGTACTTCGTTTAAGGTTCTATGAGTCTAGAAGAAAGAAATCTTAGGAATATTTTTAAAAATCATGCAGAGCTCCCGTACACATCCATAATACAATTACCTTAACATTACTGGTCTGAATTCACAAAATAAATAATTTTCACTTCAAAAATTGTGTTCCCAACTCTTCGCGTGAAACTTCATTTTTCCTGGCAAATTTGAACTCCAGGGACCATTTTTTTCCCACTGCCCTCATATCCACCATGCCCAGAAGGCCAGCAAATCAAAATGAAAAAAATGTACATCCTGTACAAGTTCAAGTTATTTCTTAATCTTATAAAAACATACACAACATGGTGCAATACAAATACAGTTTTTCTAAATTTAGAAAACAGTGGACTAAATATATCTAACTGCAGCTTTTTTTCCCCCCATAACAGTAGATTTCAATAAATGGAAGAGAAATGGAGATGTCAATAAAGTGAGACCTTATATTAACTGATTAGGTTAGCTTATATTAACTCATAGTCATAATAATTGATTTAATATTCCTAACAACCATATGATGTGCATACTACTTCTATTCTCATCTTATAGGCAGAGAAACTAAGGAACAGAGGTTGAATAAGTTACTCAAAGTCATACTGGTATTTATTTATTCAAGTAAACAATGGACGTATAACTACTAGAAACTCAACTGATTCTGTTATCCTTTCACTGGAGAAATAGTACCCTGGAAATATTTTCTGGAGTGAGAAATGTTTCAACTTTTGTCTCAAGTAGGACTGAAGTGATATGAGAGAATATTGGGGGCAAATATCATGGCTCCATTGGAATATTGACAGTGTTGTTCTTTGTTTGCCAGATGTGGTTTTGATCTGGTGAAGATTGCACAACATCTGTCAAACAAAACTTCATTTGAGAGAGTGGAACTAGAGAATGGATATATACTAATAACCAGATATCCGGCTTCCCAAAGAATTATACTTCATTGCACAGGGAAGACAAGCAGCTGGGTTTTGCATTGTGCAATATGCTTATACTGCACTCCAAAGCAACCACAAAACCCACAGCATTAGATTGTGACAGCTCTTGAAATTTAACTGTCTCTACTAATAAACATCAATTTTTAACAACCAAGTGTTTTTTTAATGTGCTTGTATTAAACAAGTGTGAACATTAGTGTATGTGTTATAGACCAGTGTAAGCTTAAGAGTGTGTGTGTATAAATGTACATATATAATCCAGCCACCAAGCAAGCCATGTTCCTAAGACTCATTCTGTAAAGTGAGTGAGTGAAAAGTAAGATGACTCTTAGGAAAAGTAGGACTGTTGCAGTTGATATCGTAAAAAAACAGTGGAAACCAGCGTAAAAGTAGAAGTTCCAACCAGGTAACGATGTTCAGAGAAATCCAGAAATAAGGAGATACTTCAATTCAGTCACTCAGTCGTGTCCGACTCTTTGCAACACCACGGACTGCAGCATGCCAGGCCTCCCTGTCCACCACCAACTCCCGGAGTTTACTCAAACTCATGCCCATTGAGTCGGTGATACCATCCAACCATCTCATCCTCTGTCATCCCCTTCTCCTCCCACCTTCAATCCCTCCCAGCATCAGGGTCTTTTCCAATGAGTGAGCTCTTCATATCAGGTGGCCAAAATATTGGAATTTCAGCTTCAGCATCAATCCTTCCAGTG
Source organism: Ovis canadensis (assembly GCF_042477335.2). Taxonomy (NCBI): domain Eukaryota; kingdom Metazoa; phylum Chordata; class Mammalia; order Artiodactyla; family Bovidae; genus Ovis; species Ovis canadensis. Next base: position 34,588,087 of record NC_091250.1, on the reverse strand, counting down.
AACACTCAGGACTGATCTCCTTTAGAATGGACTGGTTGGATCTCTTTGCAGTCCAAGGGACTCTCAAGAGTCTTCTCCATCACCACAGTTCAAAAGCATCAATTCTTTGGCACTCAGCTTTCCTTATAGTCCAGTTCTCACATCCATGCTTACAATAGTCCTAAAACATCTTTCTTAAACTTGACTAGTCACGTTGATGGCTTTGATTTTATCAAATGTAAATTACCTCAGCATCCTTCTCTTTCTTTATTTGTATCTTTATCATTTTCTTCTACCCTCCCATTATAAGGAGGGAAATTTATAGAATGATACCATCACCTGAGAAAGTGACCTCATGTCCCCTCCTACTGAGTTGCCAAAAAGTATATATTGAGTTCTTATACCTCTGAATCTGCTCCTGTGGGCCTGCCTCATACATCTCCTGCTTGGTGAACTAGACATCTTTTAGGGGTCCAGTTCCAATATCATCTTTTCTGTAAATAGTGTTTCTCCTTTCCTAGTTTTGAGAAGGACTCTCCTTTTTTTGTGTTCTCAGAATATTTTGTTACTATTAGTATTTTCACCTGGGAAACTGCTAGAAATAAATCCAAGTTGTTAGACCTCATTTAAGACCTCCTGAATCAGAAGCGGTGGGGATGGGACCCAACAATGTAGGTATTTTAACAGGGTGTTCATGATGCACACTGAATTTGGAATTTGTACTTTAGAGCTTGTGACTTTGCAAAATAATTTCTCTGCGCCTCAATTTCATTTTCTGTATAAAATGGGGATGTCATCTCTTCATAGATATGAGATATATTATATTAGGTAAATAGAAGATGGTAAAATATTGTTATGCTATTTATTATTAGTGTGTCATTGAGGTTTTTAGACAGTTTTCCAGAACATATAGTTCAAGAATCCTTGATAATGAGTAGTTTTGTAATCCTCTCTAAATACACAAAATAGCATACCATAAAAGGAAAAGAATCATAAATTCAAATTCTGCATAGCAGATACTCCAAAAAGAAATCCAATAGACAAAAAAAAATGTGATATTGTAGTGTTCATATTACATTAAAGCAAGTTGTGCATCCTTTTTGGTTAAGTCTCTGTCTCCTGGAAAAAATTTGTGTCTCCTTAAAAACCAGGGCTTCCCTAGTAGCTCAGTTGGTAAAGAATCTGCCTGTCAATGCAGTAAATGCAAGAGACATGGGTTCGATCCCTGTGTTAGGAAGATTCCCTGGAGAAGGAAATGGCAACCCACTCCAGTATTCTTGCCTGGAAAATTCCATGGACAGGAGAGCCTGGCTGGCTACAGTCCATGCAATCACAAAGAGTCAGACATGACTGAACACACTTGCTCCTTGAAGACCAGGGCCAGAACTTGGTGTATGGTAGATAATCTGTAAATATCTGCTGAATAAGCAAATAGATTTAAAAAAATAGTAGCACATGAATTATCTGCTGATTCTTAGCTTAATTTTGTTTATCACCGAGTCTTAAAAATTTAGTGTCTTTTGAAGATTCCTGGAAAATCACCATTGTTTTGGGATCTGCTAACATTTCTACCTATATGCTTAAAAATGAAAATATGCCCTCACAGCCTATCTTTTTTTCTATTCTAGCTCCCTCATGGTATTTTGGGGTTTCCTAAAGGAAAGTTTGCTTTAACTTGACTGCCATTAAGGCAACTGGCATAAGGCCATGCCCTAATGGAGGTGATAGGTTGGGATCTGAGATGTAGGTATCACTGTTCTTTATCTTCCTGTTTTAACTCTGTAAGATAACCCACAGAATCCCGGGAATGTAATTCAATTTTATGAATGTTCACCAACTTGTGCTGTCTGTTTCTCCTTGTTTTGACTAAATGAATACTTCTAGTTAGATAATTGTGCATTATTGTTTTAGCTGAAATGACGGTAAACTATTGAACGCTATATGAGGAGAGCACGTACCTGGTTTTTCTAACAAGGAGGGTTATCAGTTTGTGTTGGGGACTTTACTCTGTGTTCAGAGTTTGAGGGTGTGGTCCTTTACTGGAGCTTTAGAGTCCTTTTCAAAAAGCCTTCTATTGTATATTTGTTGTCCACCCCGCACCCCTGGGAGATCATCTTTATGAAGAGAAAGACTGTAACATAACAGGATAAGGAAGAGAAGATTAACCCTAATTGGGGAGATTGGGATAAACTTTTTGGAAAAGGGAGTGGTTGGTTTGTTTTTGTGGATTTCTTAGTGTGGGTAATTTTTCAACAGAGCTGAAAGGAAACTAAGACTGGGTGCGAGGGAAGTCATGGATAGAGGAGAGAGTGGGATGTGCTAAGGAATAGTGAGGAATAGGAGAAGGCAATGGCACCACACCCAGAACTCTTGCCTGGAAAACCCCATGGACGGAGGAGCCTGGTGGGCTGCAGTCCATGGGGTCGCGAAGAGTTGGACACGACTGAGCCACTTCACTTTCACTTTCACTTATTGGAGAAGGAAATGGCAACCCACTCCAGTGTTCTTGCCTAGAGAATCCCAGCAACGGGAGAGCCTGGTGGGCTGCTGTCTCTGGGGTCGCACAGAGTCGGACACGACTGAAGTGACTTAGCAGCAGCAGCAGCAACAGCAGTGAGTAATGTAGTGATGGGAATGGGACAGGTGTGCTAGGTGATCAGGTTGGTAAGTGGGTTGAGCCAGATTGAAGAAGGTCTTCCTTGCACATTTACAAGCATGAACTCCATATACAGTAAGGAGTTACCAATGGACTGACCAGAGGAGTCCTGGAAGTCAAAGAATCTTTGGTTTCTAATAGTTTTTCGAGGTCAGTTCACGCTACACTTCTGTGTTTTGTCTCTGAGATACCATGTTGTAGCCTGGAATTAACTCTTTTAACATGAGGTGGTTTGGATGGGTTTCTGCTCCTTGCCAAAGCATGATAAACAAAAGTAATTCAATTAGGATACTGTGATAATTAATTTTATGTGTCAGCTTTACTGGCCTGAGCTATATCTACATAGCTCATAAAACATTATTTCTCAGTGTGTCTGTGAGGGTATTTTGGGAAGAGATTAACATGTGAACTGGGAGGCTGACTAAAGAATACCTGCCCTCGCCAACAGAACTGCACATCTTCCAGTTCACTCAGTGGCCTCAGTGGAACAGAAAAAGCAGAGGAAGACAAATTTTCTCTCTTCTTGAGATGAGATATCCATCCTCTCCTATCCTGGAATATTGGAGCTCCTGCTTCTCAGACCTTCACACTTGGCCTGGGACTTACATTATGAGCTCAGCAGATGAGAGACATCTCAGCCTCCATAATGGCATGAGCCAATTCCTATAATAAATCTTTACGTACATCTCTCTCTCTGTGCTATGCTCAGTTGCTTCAGTAGTGTCTGATTCTCTTTCGACTTATGGACTGCAGCTGCCAGGCTCCTCTGTCCATGGGATTCTCTAGGCAAGAATACTGAAGTGGGTTGCCATGCCCTCCTCCAGGGGATCTTCCTGACCCAGGAATCGAACCAGCATTTCTGGCATCTCCTGCATTGAAGTCAGGTTCTTTACCCACTGAGCCACCTGGGAAGCCCATCTCTTATCTCATCTGTCTGTCTACCTATCTGTCTGTATCCTGTTGGTGGTGTTTCTCTGGAGAATCCTGAATGACACAAATATTATGTGAATGAGATGGTCCATTTTCTTATAATAACTCATACTTTCTGGCTTCCTTATTGTTAAAAGAATGTTGATCAAGTACACCAACTCTGGAGTGCACTTTGTCATGCTTTGTTGCCCAGTCATGTCCAACTCTTTGTGACCCTATGGACTGTAGCCCTCCAGGCTCCTCTGTTCAGGGGATTCTCCAGGCAATACTGGAGTGGGTATCCATTCCCTTCTCCATGGGATCCTCTGGACCCAAGAATTGAGCCTAGGGCCCAACTGCAGGCAGATTCTTTACCATTTGAGACACTGGGGAATCTCATCTGAACTACCAAAAAACATCATTCTGTGAGAATTCTAAGGCTGGCTCTGTGATATGTGACATTTGGAAAAAGAGAGAAGAACCCTCACGATTAATCAGCTGACCTTCCAAAAGTACCTCCTGACCACTTTGCATTTGAAAACTTTTGAAGATTTCTTTCTTTCTGGCATAATTCCATCAAAAAATTATGAGCATCTTATGCTGCTTCAATTATCAATGATTCCTTCTTATTCCAAAAAAAAAAAAAAAAGAGGAGCAATTGGTTTAACTGTCTTGAAAATAAAATTGGCATGTTTTGACTTAGTTTTTATTTGGATTCTTCAGTTCTAGGTTTTCAGTCCTTTGATATATTTGTCAGATTACCTTGGATATTCATCCCTACCCATACCACATTAACACAACCTCAATTTCTGGTATTCTTTTATTATATCAGTGATTTTTGACAGCCATGGGTTATGAAGTTCTGAGACATCTTGGATCAGTTATTAATGTCTGAATTTGATTTTAGCAATCCTTACATGTGTATAGAGAGTAATTTTTCTGTTTTAGATATTTTTCTTGACTGCTAAAATGAACTATTGTGTTGCTTTTGCTTTATTACTATTATTTTGATGTTTTTTATTGTTAAAAGATTAATCAAAGGTAGTTAATACAGAACTATGAGACAATGTGCATCAAAGGAAGCAGAGATCTAATTCATCTAATATATTCCTGCTCGTGGCAGGTAGAAAAGCGTTATGGAGTGGTCATATAAACTAAATCTTTAACAAAATCCATAAAACAAGATACCTATACTCATGGATGAGTTGCTCCAGAAAGTGATTTAAAACAAAATCTTCCTGTTTTTCATTTATTATGAAGTAATTTGTACCATTTCCATGGATAATTTTAGTTCTTTTCTGTTGGATTTGATTGACATCTCAAAGGAAAGGACATACACTTGAGTTATTGTAAACTCTTTAAGTAGTTTATTGTCAGTAGTAAAATATTTGGAGGTAGGATTCCAAAGAATACAGGCAGAATCTTTTCCCCTTAAATATGTGTCTTCTGTAGATTCTGTAATTGTGAATCTTGCCTTATCTTTATATCTCTATCAGTGTTTGCCACACTGTATATTCTTAGTGTATGTAAAGTAAAAGAGTTAATGATATAATAAATGTAGTTTCAGAGTTCAGTTCAGTTTCTCAGGCACGTACGACTCTTTGTGACCCCATGGACTGCAGCACGCCAGCTCTATCACCGACTCCTGGAGGTTGCTCAAACTCATATCCATCGAGTTGGTGATGCCATCTAACCATCTCATCCTCTGTCATCCCCTTCTCTTCCTGCCTTCTATCTTTCCCAGCATCAGGGTCTTTTCCAATGAGTCAGTTCTTTGCAACAGGTGACCAGAGTATTGGAGCTTCAGCTTCAGCATCAGTCCTTCCAATGAACACCCAGGACTGATCTCCTTTAGGATGGACTGGTTGGATCTCCTTGCAGTCCAAGGGACTCTCAAGAGTCTTCTTCAACACCACAGTTCAAAAGCATCAATTTTTGTTACTCAGCTTTCCTTATAGTCCAATTCTCACATCTATACATGACTGCTGAAAAACCCATAGCTTTGACTAGATGGACCTTTGTCAGCAAAATAATGTCTCTGCTTTTTAATATGCTGTCTAGGTTGATCATAGCTTTTCTTTCAAGGAGCAAGTGTCTTTTAATTTTATGACTGCAGTCACTATCTGCAGTGATTTTGGAGCCGCCCCAGAAAAAGTCTCTCACTGTTTCCATTGTTTCCCCATCTACTTGCCATGAAGTGATGGGACTGGATGCCATGATCTTCGTTTTATGAATGTTGAGTTTTAAGTCAGTTTTCTCACTCTCTTCTTTCTCTTTCTCAAGAGGCTCTTTATTTCTTCTTCGCTTTCTGCCATAAAGGTGGTGTCATGTGCACATCTGAGGTTATTGATATTTCTCCTGGCAATCTTGATTCCACCTTGTACTTCATCCAGTCCATCATTTCACATGATGTACTCTGCATATAAGTTAAATAAGCAGGGTGACAATATACAGCCATGACATACTCCTTTCCCAATTTGGAACCAGTCTGTTTTTCCATGTCCAGTTCTAACTGTTGCTTCTTGACATACAGATTTCTCAGGAGGCAGGTAAGTTGGTCTGGTATTCTCATCTTCCTTAAAGGCAAAGGTGGTCTAGTAGTAAAGTAATGCTCAAAATTCTCCAAGCCAGGCTTCAACAATATGTGAACCGTGAACTTCCTGATGTACAAGCTGGTTTTAGAAAAGGCAAAAGAACCAGAGATCAACTTGCCAACAATCGTTGGATCATTGAAAAAGCAAGAGAGTTCCAGAAAAACATCTATTTCTGCTTTATTGACCATGTCAAAGCCTTTGACTGTGTGGATCACAGTAAACTTTGGAAAATTCTGAGAGAGATGGGAATACCAGACTACCTGTCTTGCCTCTTGAGAAATCTGTATGCAGATCAGGAAGCAACAGTTAGAACTGGACATGGTTCCAAATAGGAAAAGAAGTACGTCAAGGCTGTCTATTGTCACCCTGCTTATTTAACTTCTGTGTAGAGTACATCATGAGAAACGCTGGACTGGAAGAAACACAAGCTGGAATCAAGATTGCGGGGAGAAATATCAATAACCTCAGATATGCAGATGACACCACCCTTATGGCAGAAAGTGAAGAAGAACTAAAAAGCCTCTTGATGAAAGTAAAAGAGGAGAGTGAAAAAGTTGGCTTAAAGCTCAACATTCAGAAAACAAAGATCATGGCATCCGGTCCCATCACTTCATGGGAAATAGATGGGGAAAGAGTGGAAATAGTGTCAGACTTTATTTTGGGGGGCTCCAAAATCACTGCAGATGGTGATTGCAGCCATGAAATTAAAAGACGCTTACTCCTTGGAAGAAAAGTTATGACCAACCTAGATAGCATATTCAAAAGCAGAGACTACTTTGTTGACTAAGGTCCGTCTAGTCAAGGCTATGGTTTTTCCTGTGGTCATGTATGGATATGAGAGTTGGACTGTGAAGAGGGCTGAGCACTGAAGAATTGATGTGTTTGAACTGTGGAGTTGGAGAAGACTCTTGAGAGTCCCTTGGACTGCAAGGAGATCCAACCAGTCCATTCTGAAGGAGATCAACCCTGGGATTTCTTTGGAAGGAATGATGCTAAAGCTGAAACTCCAGTACTTTGGCCACCTCATGCGAAAAGTTGACTCATTGGAAAAGACTCTGATGCTGGGAGGGATTGGGGGCAGGAGGAGAAGGGGACGACCCAGGATGAGATGGCTGGATGGCATCACGGACTCGATGGACGTGAGTTTGAGTGAACTCCAGGAGTTGGTGATGGACAGGGAGGCCTGGCGTGCTGCAATTCATGGGGTCGCAAAGAATTGGACAGGACTGAGCAACTGAACTGAACTGAACTTGAAGGCAAAGGAGAAAAGGAAAGATACACCCATTTGAATGCAGAGTTCCAAAGAATAGCAAGGAGAGATAAGAGATAAGCATTCCTCAGTGATCAATGCAAAAAGATAGAGGAAAACAACAGAATTGGAAAGACTAGAGAGCTCTTCAAGAAAAATTAGAGATACAAAGTGAACATTTCATGCAAAGATGGGCACAGTAACAGAAATGGTATGGACATAATAGAGGCAGAAGATAAGAAGAGGTGGCAAGAATACACAGAAACTATACAAAAAAGATCGTTATGACCCAGAAAACCACCATGGTGGGATCACTCACTTAGAGTCAGACATCCTGGAATGCAAAGTCAAGTGGGCCTTAGGAGCATCAATATGAAAGCTAGTGGAGGTGATGAATTCCAGTTGAGCTATTTCAAATCCTAAATGATGATGCTGTGAAAGTGCTGCACTCAGTATGTCAGCAAATTTGGAAAACTCAGCAGTGGCCATAGGACTGGAAAAAGTCAGTTTTCATTCCAATGCCAAAGAATGTTCAAACTGCCACACAATTGTACTCATCTCACACTCTAGCAAAGTAATGCTCAGAATTCTCCAAGCCAGGCTTCGACAGTCTGTGAACCATGAACTTCCAGATGTACAAGCTGGATTTAGAAAAGGCAAAAGAACCAGAGGTCAACTTGCCAACAATCATTGGATCATTGAAAAAGCAAGAGAGTTCCAGAAAAACATCTATTTCTGCTTTATTGACCATGTCAAAGTCTTTGACTGTGTGGATCCCAACAGACTGTGGAAAATTCTTAAGAGGTGGGAATATCAAACTTCAGAGTAGGTAATAAAAAGAAAAACTTCTTTTAACCTTCATGTTAGGTTAATTCTGCTTTAAACTGTAGATTTGGTTGAAAGGTAAGAAATTAATTCAGCAGTTTGAAAGATTCCTCTACATGATATCCTTTTGTAATTTATCTGCTAGAGTGACTACAAGAGATAATTATTAAACAAAAATTACAAGATAGAAAATAAAACCAAAGAGTGGACAAGACAAAGATGTGCTCTACATGAGAAGGTGCTGTGTTTTTTTTTTTAATTTTCTTTAGCCTGTTAAGATGTTAAATTTCATAATTTGTTTTCTTTGAGAAGTCATGTGTCAATCAGGTATTCTCACAAAAAGCATATTGCTTGATCTGAAAACTGGGTGACTAAATAAAATAATAACTCATAATTCAGCTTTTAAAAATTATTTAATAATTTCATATTAATTGTAGAGTCAATAAATTCCAAATTTCTAATTTATTTGTAGTGTGAGCTTCATAAATAGCATATTTATATGTAGGGACAAACGTAATATTTTATTACATAGCTACTTTATAGCTTTATTTGAGCTTATATTTACTTTCAGATTGGTTTTAACCCAATTATCTATGCTTTAATTTTCTATAATACAATATTAATAATCCTTTTTCATAAAATGATCCCAGGGTACAACAATATTGAAAAACAGTTTTTCAATTATAGAAACACTTTCAGTTAACACAGCTACAGTGTAAAATTTATCATATGTAGCCTTCTAATTCATTGGATATAAAGAAATAGGGATGATACATATAACAGCGCCTCATTGAATATTTAGTTATCTGCTTCCTATTCTCAAGATGTTTTAGATAAGCATTCATTCAGTATACAGAACTTGTCTCTTAATACATATTTCAAATCAGTTTTATTGGGGTATGGTTTATATTCAATAAAATATATTTAAGTGTACAATTAGATACATTTGACATGTATATTGTTGTTACCCACTCCAGTATTCTTGGCTGGCGAATTCCATGGACAGAGGAGCCTATTGGGCTACCACAAAGAATCAGACATGACTGAACGACTAACACTTTCACAGTTTTCATATTGTTGTTGTTCAGTTGCTAAGTCATGTCCAACTCTTTGTAACCCTATGGACTGCAGCATGCCAGACTTCCCTGTCCTTTACTGTCTCCCAAAGTTTGCTCAACATATCTTCATTGGAGGCTTCCCTTGTGGCTCAGCTGGTAATGAATCTGCCTGCAATGTGGGAGATCTGGGTACTATCCCTGGGTTGGGAAGATCCCCTGGAGAAGAGAACAGCTACCCACTTCAGTATTTTGGCCTGGAGAATTCCATGGACTCTATCATCCATGGGGTCAGAAAGAGTTGGACACAAGTGAGTGACTTTCACTTATCTTCATTGAGTCAGTGATGCTTTCTAACCATCTCATCCTCTACTGCTCCCTTCCTTTGTCTTCACTATTTCCCATCATTGCAGTCTTTTCCCATGAGTTGGCACTTTGTATCAGATGGTAAAAGTATTAGAACTTCAACATTAATCCTTCCAATGAATATTCATGGTTGATTTCCTTTAGGATTGACTAGTTTGATCTCCTTGCAGTCCAAGAGATTCTCAAGAGTCTTCTCCAGCGCTACAATTTGAAATTATTCTGTGTACAGTAATCAAGATACAGAAAACTTCCATCATTTTAGGAAGTTTCTTTGGGCTTCTACATTGGTAATGCTCCAATTTCTTCTTGACCTAGATAACCACTGATGTGTTTTCTTCACATAGCTGTAGATTAGATTTGCCTTTTCAAGTCCAGTTGAGTGATTCAGTCGAGTCACACTCTTTGCGATCCCATGGACTGCAGCACACCAGGCCTACCTGTCCATCACCAACTCCCGGAGTTTACTCAAACTCATGTCCATCGAGTCTGTGATGCCATCCAACCATCTCATCCTCTGTCGTCCCCTTCTCCTCTTGCCCTCAATCTTCCCAGCTTCAGGGTCTTTTCAGATGAGTCAGTTCTTTGCATCAGGTGGCCAAAGTATTGGAGTTTCATCTTCATCATCAATCTTTCCAATGCATACTCAGGACTGATCTCATTTAGGATGGACTTGTTGGATCTCCTTGCAGTCCAAGGGACTCTCAAGAGTCTTCTCCAACACCACAGTTCAAAAGCATCAATTCTTTGGCATTCAGCTTTCTTTATAGTCCAACACTCACATCCATACATGACCACTGGAAAAACCATAACCTTGACTAGACGGACCTTTGTTGGCAAAGTAATGTCTCCGCTTTTTAATATGCTGTCTAGGTTGGTCATAACTTTCCTTCCAAGGAGTGAGTATCTTTTAATTTCATGGCTGCAATCACCATTTGCAGTGATTTTGGAGCCCAAAGAAATAATAGTCTGCCACTGTTTCCACTGTTTCCCCATCTATTTGCCATGACATGATGGGACCAGGTACCATGATCTTAGTTTTCTGAATGTTGAGCTTTAGGCCAACTTTTTCACTCTCCTCTTTCACTTTCATCAAGAGGCTTTCTAGTTCTTCTTCACTTTCTGCCATAAGGGTGGTATCATCTGCATATCTGAGATTATTGACATTTTTCCTGGCAATCTTGATTCCAGCTTGTGCTTCTTCCAGCCCAGCATTTCTCATGATGTACTCTGCATATAAGTTAAATAAGCAAGGTGACAATATACAGCCTTGACGTACTCCTTTTCCTATTTGGAACCAGTCTGTTGTTCCATGTACAGTTCGAACTATTGCTTCCTGACCTGCATACACATTTCTCAAGAGGCAGATCAGGGTGTCTGGTATTCCCATCTCTTGAAGAATTTTCCACAGTTTGTTGTTGTTCACACAGTCAAGGCTTTGGCATAGTCAATAAAGCAGAAATAGATGTTTTTTCTGGAACTCTTTTGCTTTTTTGATGATCCAGCAGATGTTGGCAATTTGATCTCTGGTTCCTCTGCCTTTTCTAAAACCAGCTTGAACATCTGGAAGTTCACAGTTCATGTATTATTGAAGCCTGGCTTGGAGAATTTTGAGCATTACTTTACCAGCTTGTGAGATAAGTGCAATTGTGTGGTAGTTTGAGCATTCTTTGGCATTGCCTTTCTTTGGAATGGGAATGAAAACTGACCTTTTCCAGTCCTGTGGCCACTGCTTAATATTCCAAATTTGTTGGCATATTGAATGCAGCACTTTGACAGCATCATCTTTTAGGATTTGGAATAGCTCAACTGGAATTCCATCACCTCCACTAGCTTTGTTCATATTGATGCTTTCTAAGGCCCACTTGACTTCACATTCGAGGATGTCTGGCTCTAGATGAGTGATCATACCATTGTGATTATCCAGGTCGTGAAGATCTTTTTTGTATTCTTGCCACCTCTTCTGTATATCTTTTGATTCTGTTAGGTCCATACCATTTCTGTCCTTTATTGAGCCAGTCTTTGCATAAAGTGTTCCCTTGGTATCTCTAATTTTCTTGAAGAGAAATTATGTGGGAGTTTGGACATTCTTTGGCATTGCCTTTCTTTGGAATTGGAATGAAAACTGACCTTTTCCAGTCCTATGGCCACTGCTGCATAGTCTTTTCCATTCTATTGTTTTCCTCTATTTCTTTGCACTGATCAGTGATGAAGGCTTTCTTATCTCTCCTTGCTATTCTTTGCAAATCTGCATTCAAGTGGGTATATATTTCCTTTTCTCCTTTGCTTTTTGCTTCTCTTCTTTTCAAAGCTATTTGTAAGGCCTCCTCAGACAGCCATTTTGCTTTTTTGCATTTTTTTCCCTTGGGGATGATCTTGATCCCTGTCTCCTATACAGTGTCGTGAACGTCCACCCATAGTTCTTCAGGCACTCTGTTTATCAGATCTAGTCCCTTAAATATGTTTCTTACTTTCACTGTATAATTGTAAGAGATTTGATTTAGGGCACTAGAGCAAGCAGCTGCTGTGTGGCGCTGGAGTGCACCGCCATGAGATACACTATGTCCAAGGTGAGGAGCCACGGCTGTGCTTCACCGGAGTGGCAGTGAGGAGATACTGCACGTCCAAGTTCAGAGAAACCCCAGTAAGACGGTAGGCACTGAAGCAGCTGTGAGAGGATACCCCATGCCCAAGGGCAAAGGAGAAGCCCAAGCAAGACGGTAGGAGGGCCAAATTGGCATTTAAAATCAAACCCCTTCACTGCCAGAGAAACTCAGAGGGCTCAAATAAACCTTGTGTGCACCAGGACCCAGGACCCCACAGAGGCTGAGAGAGAACTGTGTTTGAGCATCTCCTGTGGAAGTACGGGTCAGCAGTGGCCTGCCGCAGGGGCAGGGGTTCTGGGTGCAGCAGACTTGGGTATGGCATAAGCCCTCTTGGAGGATGTCGCCATTAACCCCACCATAGAGCTGCCAGAACTTACACACGACTGGGAAACAGACTCTTGGAGGGCACAAACAGAGCCTTGTGTGCACCAGAATCCAGGAGAAAGGAGCAGTGACCCCATAGGAGACCAACCCAGACTTGCCTATGAGTGTCCAGGAGTCTCCGGGGCGGCATGCGTCAGTGGTGGCCTGCTGCAGGGTTGGGGCACAGAGTGCAGCAGTGCATTCATGGGACCTTTTGAAGGAGGTCACCATTATCTTCATTACCTCCACCATAGTTGGCCCCAGGTAAATAGCAGGGAGGGAACACAGCTCTACCCATCAACAAAAAATTGGATTAACGATTTACTGAGCATGATCTAAACAAGACCCAGTTTCCCCCTCAATCAGTCTCTCCCATCAGGAAGCTTCCATAAGCCTCTAATCTTTCACCATCAGAGGGCAGACAGACTGAAAACCACAATCACAGAAAACTAGCCAATCTAATCACATGGACCACAGCTTAGTCCAACTCAATGAAGCTATGAGCCATGCCATGTAGGGCCACCCAAGATGCACGGGTCATGGTGGAGAGGTCTGACAAAATGTGTTCCACTGGAGAAGGGAATGGCAAACCACTATAGTTTTCTTGCCTTGAGAACCCCATGAACAGTATGAAAAGGCAAAAAGATAGGACACTGAAAGATGAACTCCTCAGGTCGGTAGGTGCCCAATATGCTACTGGAGATCAGTGGAAAAATAGCTCCAGAATAAATGAAGAGACAGCCAAAGCAAAAGCAACACCCAGTTGTGGATGTAACTGGTGATGGAAGCAAGGTCCGATGCTGCAAAGAACAATATTGCATAGGAACCTGGAATGTTCCATTAATCAAGGCAAATTGGAAGCGGTGAAACAGGAGATGGCATGAGTGAACGTCAGCATTTTAGGAATCAGCAAACTAACATGGACTGGAATGCATGAATTTAACTCAGATCACCGTTATATCTACTACTGTGGGCAAGAATCCCTTAGAAGAAATAGAGTAGCTGTCGTGGTCAACAGGAGAGTCCAAAATGCAGTACTTAGATGCAATCTCAAAAACGACAAAGTGGTCTCTGTTCGTTTCCAAGGCAAACCATTCAATATCAAGGTAATCCAAGTCTATACCCTGAGCAGTAATGCTGAAGAAGCTGAAATTGAGAGGTTCTATAAAGACCTACAAGACCTTGTAGAACCAACACCCCCAAAAGATGCCCTTATCATTATAGGGGACTGGAATGCAAAAGTAGGAAGCCAAGAAACACCTGGAGTAACAGGGAAATTTGGCTTTGGTGTACAGAATGAAGCAGGGCACAGGCTAATAGTTTTGCCAAGAGAATGCACTGGTTATAGCAAACACCCTCTTCCAACAACATAAGAGAAGACTCTACACATGGACGTTACCAGATGGTCAACACCGAAATCAGATTGATTACATGCTTTGTAGCCAAACGTGGAGAAGCTCTATATAGTCAGCGAAAACAAGGCTGGGAGCTGACTGTGGCTCAGATCATGAACTCCCTATTGCCTTTTCTAGACTTTTATACAAATGGAATGATTGAGTATACACTCTTTCGCGTTCTAGCTACTTTCACTTAGTATAATGATTTTGAGTGTCATTCATATTGTGCATGCTCTTGTTCAGTCACCAAGTCATGTCCAACTCTTTGTGACCCCGTGGACTATAGTACACCAGGCTTCTCTGTCATTCACTATCACTTCATAGCATCAGTACTTCCAATGAATATTCAGGGTTGATTTCCTTTAGGATTGACCTACTTGATCTCCTTGCTGTCCAAGGGACTCTCAAGAGTCTTCTCCAGTAACACAATCTGAAAGCATCAGTTCTTTGGCGCTCAGCCTTCTTTATGGCCCAACTCTCACATCTATATATGAGTGCTAGAAAAACCATAGTGACTGTATGGAACTTTATCAGCAGAGTGATGACTCTGCTTCTTAATACACTAAGTTTGTCATAGCTTTCTTTCTAAGGAGCAGCATCTTTTAATTTCGTGGCTGCAGTCACTGTCTGCAGTGTTGTACATATCAGTAGATGGTTCCTTCTCATTGCTGTTTACTAGCTTTTTTATATGCGGGATCTGACAAGACCAAGAGATTGATATAACAAGAATCTAGCATCTTGTCATTTTTTTTTTTTTTTTTGGTAGGTAAAACTAAAAGAATTTGAAAGGATTTTTGAATGAAACAGAACAGTTCAAGTGGGTACAGAGCTGTCCCTGGCTGCCACGGGCACCCTCACGGGCCTGCGTTTGTATGGATTTTCCACACTTTGTAAATGCATTCACCATTCACAAGTTCATAGACACTTGTAAATATTATGTCTAGCTTTTGTCACAAACGCAACTGAACCTTTGTGTGTAATGTCTTTGTGTGGCTATATGTTTCCATTTCTCTTTGGGAGATATTTAAGAATGCTAATGGTGGATTGGAATGTAAATGCATGCTTTACTGTTTAAGACATTGCAAAGCTGTTTTCTAAAGAATCTGTATCCTTTTACAATCCTGCGAGCAATTTATGAAAGTTGTGCTTGCTCCACATCCTCATCAACATTTGCTGTTATAAATCTGAATTTTAGTCTTACTGTTGTTTTTAATTGACATTACCCTATGAACAATGATGATTGCATCTATTTATACACCTTTTTGTCATTTGTATATCATTTGTGAAGTTTCTATTCAAACTTTTTGCCCGTATTTAATTTATTCCTTAATTTCTTCCTGAATTTTACACGTTGTTTATTCTGGATAGAAGTTCTATATCAGATATATATGAGTTACAAATATTTTTTCTTGCTCTGTGACTTTATTTTAATTTTTACTTGTTTTTTCATTATTTTTTAAAATTTATTTTTATTGGTTTTTAATTGGGAGATAATTGCTGTAAAATGTTTTGTTGGTTTATGGCATACAACAGTGTGAATCAGCATCAGTATATATATCCCCTCCCTCTGGAGCCTCCTTGCCTCCGCATCATTCCATCCCACCCCTCCAGCTTATCACAGAGCACCAGGTAGAGCTCCCTGTGTTTTATAGCAGCTTCCCACTAGCTGTTTCACACATGGTAATGTATATATTCAATGCTACTCTTTCAGTTTGTTCCACCCTCTCCTTCCCTCACTGTGTCTACAAGTCCATTCTCTCTGTCTGCGTCTGTAGTCTTGCCCTGCAGATATGTTCATCAGTATCATCTTTATTGATTCCATGGATATGCTCTAATATACAATATTTGGTTTTCTCTTTCTGACTTACTTCATGCTGTACAACAAGCTGTAGGTTTGTCTACCTCAGTTCGACTGACTCCAATTTGTTCCTTTTTATGACTGAGTAATATTCCATTGTATATATGTATCACAACTTTTTATGCTTTTTTCTGTTGATGGACATCTAGGTTGCTTCTGTGTTTGAGCTATTGTAGATAGCGCTGCAGTGAACATTGAGTTACATGTGTCTTTTTGAATTGTGGTTTTTCTCTGGATGTATGCCCAAAAGTAGGATTGCTGGCTCACATGGTAGCTGTATTTTTAGTTTTTTAAGGAACCTTCATGCCATTCTCCCTAGTGGTTGTATCAGTTTACATTCCCACCAACACTGTTGGAGGGTTCTGTTTTCTCAACACACTTTCCAGCATTTATTGTTTATAGACTTTTAGATGATGGCCAATCTGACTGGGGTGAAGTGATGCCTCTCATTCTAGTTTTGATTTGCATTTCCCTAATAATGAGAAATTTTGAGCATTTTTTCATGTGTTTGTTGGCCATCTGCATGTCTTCTTTGGAAAAAATATGTGTTTGGGTCGTCCACTCATTTTTTCATTGGGTTTTTTTTTCTGATATTGAGCTGCATGAACTGCTTGTGTATTTTGGAGGTTAATCCTTTGTCAGTTGCTTCATTTGCAATTCTTTGTTTCTTTGGAAGTTCAGTTCAGTTGCTCAGTCGTATCCGACTCTTTGCTACCCCATGAACTGCAGCACGCCAGGCCTCCCTGTCCATCACCAACTGCCGGAGTCTATCCAAACCCATGTCCATTGAGTTGGTGATGCCAACCAACCATCTCATCCTCTGTTACCCCTTTCTCCTCCTGCCCTCAATCTTTCCCAGCATCAGGGTCTTTCCCAATGAGTCAGGTCTTTGCATCAGATGGCCAAAGTATTGGAATTTTAGCTTCAACATCAGTCCTTCCAATGAACACCCAGGACTGATCTCCTTTAGGATGGACTGGTTAGATCTCCTTGTAGTCCAAGGGACTCTCAAGAGTCTTCTCCAACAGAAATTTAAAATCACAGTTACTACAATTTATCATTGTGTTTTTCTGATGGTACTTTATGTTGACCTATTTCTGGAAATTTTGCCTGCCTTGAAGATTTTCTCTTATGTTTTCTTATAAAAGTTTTTATAATTTTAGATTTCCTTTTTAGGTAAATAATATGTTTCAAGGGACTTTTTCTTATGTAGTTGTTCAGTTGTGTCTGACTTTGCTATCTCATCTCATTTGTATAAAATCAATTGACCTTCCAAGAATGTGTCTATTTCTGGACTCTCTAGTCTGTTTCATTGCTATGTCTATGAATATCACATTGTCTCATTAATGTGCACTCATAATTTTCAAAAACTGGTAGTATTCCTGCAGCTTTTTTTTTTTTCAGAATTGTGCTTTGAATTTCCATATACATTTTTAAATCAGCTTATCAATTTCTCTGAAAAGTCTGATAGGATTTTGATTGGAATTACATTGAATCTATAGATCAATTAGAAAAGATTTTCCATCTTAAAAATAAGTCTTTTGATCCATATTTTTAGAAATCCTTAAATTCTATTATTGATTCTAGGTAGTTTTCAATTTACAGGTCTTACACCTATTTTATTACATTTAATGTATTTATTTTCTGAAAAATGGAATTTAGAAAATTTTATTTTTTTAATTGTTGAAAATAGCAGAAATACAACTGATTTTTACCTTTTTACCACATATCTTGCTATCTTTCTAAACTTATTTATTAGTTCTAATAATATTTTAGAGCTTCCTTATAATTTTTTTCATACTTAATCATGTTGTCTGAGAGTAATCACTGCTTCACTTTTTCCTTTCCAATTGGTGTGCATTTAAAGATGCAGTTTCACTATATTGCAGTTTGAAGAGTGGCTGACAAAAATTCATTGGTCATTGTTATCTCTCTATGAATTGTATCTTTTTATCCTACCTGATTTAATTATTTCTTCTTATAACTAATTTCTAGTGATATGATTATAATGTATCTTATTTGTATTTCCTTCATGTTTTTCCTTTTTCCAGTTCTTTGAGTGTTTGGAATCTCTAGGTTTATAGTTCTCATTAAATTTAAAACATTTTGACCATATATATTTTTTTGTTCAACCAGTCACTATGTTTCTGTTCAATTTTTTATCTTTTTCTTGTGGTTTTGTTTTAATTGCTTTTGTTGCTGTGACTTCAGATTCACTGAAATTTTCTTCTGCAGTGTCTAATCCACTTTTATACTCATCCAGTTAAAATGTCATTTCAGATTGTGTTTTTCATCTCTAAAATTTCTACTTTATTTTTATAGCTTTGTTTTTCTCATTATTTTATGCTTTCTTTAATCCCTGAGCATGCAGAGCATATTTATAATAGCTTTGTTTTAAAAGTTCTGTAATTTCTCGGTCTATTTTTATTGACTGAAATTTCTCCTCACTTATGGGTAACATATGCCTGTTTCTTGGCATATTTTTAGACACTCGACATTATTAATGTTACATTATTAAGTGTCCTGATCTTAATCTTTCTTTGAAGAGGCAAGCAATTAATGATTTATAAATTAATTTGATCATTTCAGTATTTCAGTCCTATAATGAGACTATCCTCTAATGAGAACAAATGCTATCCTCTAATGAGAACAAAGTTTTTCTTTCATGGGTTTTTTTTTTTTTTCTTTCACATATTTTGTTCAGTTTTATAGCTGCTGGAGGGTAAGCCAGGGGACTGTTTATCCATCAAAGCCAGATGCATGTATCCTGCTGGTTAAGTTTTACTAGAAAAAAACATTTGACATATTTTGAATTTTTTTCCTTTAAAATTGACTCCATGTTGGTTATCCCTAATTTTTCCATAAGAATCATTATAAATTAGACATTAGGTTTCTTCTTTAGGAGGGGGGTATAAATAGTTTTCACCTTTTCAATATATGATCACATTTCAATTGTTGTTGTTGTTAGTCACTAAGTCGTGTCTGACTCTTTTGTGACTGCATAGACTGTAGCCCGCCAGGCTCCTCTGTCCATGGGATTTTCCAGGCAAGAATACTGGACTGGGTTGCCATTTCCTCATAGGAAAGGAGATCTTCCTGACCCAGGAATCGAACTCATGTCTCTTGTGTCTCCTGCACTGACAGACAGATTCTTTATCCTTGAGTTGCCAGGGAAGCTCTTTGTATCTCTAAATCATGTGAATTAGAATTTTGATGTTTTAGATTCCTCAATTACTCACTTATGTCACTTTGGTTACTTCTTTAGGTAGCCATATTAGTCATTTAGAAATAATTTATCACTTTACTTTTCAGAAGGTGATAGTGTTTTCCTTTTCCCCATTTTTTTTTTCTGAGTAGGTTAAGTGGTGACTTCTCTTAACTGCTTTCAAGTACAGTTTGTTTGAATATCCTTGCTGTAGAGCTTCTTAAGCCACAGTAAAACCTCCTTTGTCTAAGAGAAATTGTGGAATGTTTGAGTGCTGCCAAGAAATTATTTTCAGTACAGCAGAAAAGGTTATCTTGCATAAAGGTCTTTGCTTTTGGGTTTTTATTTTCAGCATTTCTGGAAGTAGAACATTTTAATTCTAGGTTTTCAGGAAGTTCTTGTTGGTACCCTACTGTGTATAGGGTAAATATTATTTTAGGATGTATTGCATTTTCTCCTTTGTCATATGTTTCAGGAAAGCATCTGACTGTCATTGATGAGTGACTTAGACCAGAAGTAAAGTCCGTGTTTTCTGTGCCAGGAGTGCCTAGTGGGTCTCAGAAGATCAGGAAGAAGGGGCATATGTGTTGAAACATCTTATTTATAAAAAGGTGAATGCTGCAGAAAAAAAACCCTATTCTTGACTGAAATGTTCTAGTTTATTATGACAGACCAGGAAGAATTTAAGGTTAAGATAACTTTGACTTTCATTGAATAGTTTACCCTCACTCAATATTCAGTGGTACCAAAGATAAAGATAACACTTACTATACTTGATCAATTTTTTGAAAATATTGAAGATTATATCAAATTTTAATTGGCTTAGAAATGTCCAACTCTATAGATTTTCTCAGACTCCATTATATGTTTCTTAGATCCTGGGGGCCAGAATTGCAATACATTAGTCTAGATTTGTATTCACCATGATTCTGCATGAAGGTAGATTGCTTTTTATTAGTTTTACAGTATGTGAGCTGATGGTTTCCAACCATTTGTAAATTGTTTTCTCTGTAAGACTTTTCCTTCAGGGAAATAAATGAAATTATTTACTGTATGTTTTCACAAGGAACATAGCTAAGAAGTTAGATCCTGTAATCGTTTTAAGTGTATGCGACGCCATGGATGTAGCCCACCAAGCTCCTCTGTCCATGGGATTCTCTGGGCAAGAATACTAGAGTGGGTTGCCATTCCTCCTTCAGGAGATATTCCCGACCCAGGAATTGAACCTGGTACTTCTGCATTGCAGGCAGATTCTTTATCATCTGAGCCACCAGGGAAGCCCCATAATTTAGCCATTTTCCCCCAAATTTGCCACCTTACCCACTATCAGTTTCATCTGTGGCTACTCAAAGTGTGTCTATACCCACATGAACTACTTAGTGGCTATTTCACTATCTGAAAGAGCTAAATTCCATGTGTAAATATGAAAATTACTAGTGACTTTGCTTTCTCCTTCTTTCTTGCTTGTTATCTTTTAAAATTTTACCTTTTTTTAGAATAAATTCACTATAATTCTCTGTGCAAAGAATTGCCTATTTTATACCATTCTTGTTTTCTTTCTCATTGTTTCCCTAGGGCATATAATTTTGTTTTTCAGGACTGCAGAGACAGAAATATTCCATATATTTTTTGTTAAGATTGCATATAAATAAGAAAAATCACTTCTAGTGGCTTTATATTGTCCCACTACATTTTTATTTCCTTGAACCCCAGAATATTTGTCACACAGTTTAATTGAAATAATTTCTGCAGAATTCCAGTTGCTTTTCCCCGAAGATATTTTGATTTCTTTAAATCTTAAAAAGCCTTATGACTTCATTTCTATCCTGTTGTGTTCCTTGGCATGGAAATGACTTGTCCTACATTTTTCAAGTTCACATCCTGAGTCATGTTTATAAATGACAGATCACACAGGCTATCTACTAGTCAATATCAGTCCTACAGTTTTACACTTATGTCAAGATTGGACATGCCCATGATCTTGGTATTTGTCTATATCTTATTTTATTAATTAGGTCTATTGTCATTTTTGTACTCAACCACTGGTAAACTTAGAATCTTCTACTTTGCATCTTTAATGTAAGCATCAGAAATTTGAGGAGGCTGTATTTGCATAAGATGAAAAATTGGGTCAGTCTAGATACCTCTAACTTTTAAAACTGTAACATATGGTAAGAAATACATTTTATATTACAACTCAGTGCATAAGCACAAGCACACACATACAACTGAAGCACAGTTTCATTAAACTATACTTGCCCTTATTATATGTGACATACTCAGAGGTTCTCTCTTCTATTATTTTGTGAAAATATGTTGGTCTTATGTAAGCTGATTTCATGACTTACACAATGGTTGCTGCCAGCAACTTAAAAAACATTTGCCTAGACAACATTTAAAGTTATTTATAATTCTGAGATGCTGTCAGTCTGTGGTGAAAATTTTTTTCCTTTTATTTGAGCTATTTTTGTTGTTGTAGTAAAATCCACATAACAGAAAATTTATTGCTTCAACTATTAAAACACAGTTCATGGCATTTGATACATTTACAATGTGAGTATCTGTGTTCAACTTTTTTCAAGCAACTGCTTTCTAAAAACAGCTTATCATTTTCTTCCATGATTTCCTCTTTCAGGCTTCTCAAACCTTTCCAGTTAAATTTAACTGCCCTTATCAGGGCTTGAAATGATTCCAAATAAGCTTGTAAGTGCATCTTGGAAAGAGAACAAAGTAATGCATAGGCTTCTGGATAAGTTTGTGGCTAAACAAACAAGTAAGGGACAGAAATGTAAGACTGGACGCTGTGTGTCCACAGAGATTTCTGAGGACAGTGCCATACTGTTCTCATATAGCTTAAGACGTGTAAAGAAATGTGTCCAGAGAAAGGAAAGTTTCCTTAATTATAATTCATTTCCCATTGATGAAAAGAATCAAGACACTTTCTGGCATTTATGATGTTTCTTTTCATAGAGAAGAGTCAACCCCCTTTTCTAGTTTTCACCAACCATGTCTGATATTTGAGCCAAATCTTCCTAGGAACTGAAGACTCTCATTTAGGATTTGGTGGTGGTCAAAGCCTCATCCTGGTTTATGTGATGGCCTTTGCTGGTGGATCAGGCCATCTAATGAGGGGATGGAAATGCGCTATTTTACATACTCCTTAGCGGTACACCAAACTGTTTTTATTTCTGTTGCAGTGTAAAAATATCGTATTAAATGCTAGACATGGTATGTAAGTGCTTGATGGCTTTGAATTTCTTTTCATTTTGGCAAATTAACATAGGCAAAAAAGCCTGACTATTTTCCTTCCGTTTGTAGGCTGCTCACTCCATTGTGTACTATAAGTTCAGTATTTGGTTTCCAACTTTATTGAAGTGTAACACTTCATTTTAACTTAAAATTGATGTTGTGCTAGGTCTCAAAAGAAAGAAAACAGCTTGAACAAAGGAGCAGTGATTTTTATTCTCTTAATTCTGAGTAATAGTAGCTCTTTTTGCTTTTCTTGCACTATTGGTTAACTCATGAAGCCAAGTCTAAACAACTATCATTGAACCATTCCATTTCTATAATGTAAGATGACTATATGTGCTTGAAAACAAAACTGAAGAATTCTTTCCATTGGATGGATATCGACATTACATTTCAGTTTCTTCTGGATGCAAAGTGGTCCTTAGTTTGTCTCTTCTAGATAGATTCAAAGTTCCTGGCTTATGAAACTGACATAATGCCATAAATTTAACTTGCCTTGCAGAAAATTACTTCTGCAGAGGAAGGACTCATTTTTGCTGCCTGTAGAAATCATTAGATGAATAATTCCTGTTTTGAAGGTTATGTTTGTTACAGGCTCTTCTGGGAGGTCTTGACCATATTTCATAAAACAAAAACAGGACCTTGAGAGTACTTGCTAGTTGATGACGTTCCCTGCTTTAGTCTTCTTCAGCTATCCAGTAATTCTGTGCTGAGCATATCCCCCGGTGATTTTCATGAAACCTCCTTTTCAGTTAACTCCGCCAGCATCTTTGGCTGATCTGGAAGATTTTGCCAGACTGACTTCATTAAATTTTTTTTCCTGATTATTAAGGCAATGCATATTTATTATGAGCATTTTTTAATACAGAAAAGTAGAAAAAAATCTGGGGGAAAATATAACTCATAATTCCTGCTGCCCAGTAGGAATAGTACTAAACTTTTGACCTAGTTCCTTTAGTTTGACTTTCTGCTGGACTGGTCCACAGATCTACCACTGTTGGGAATTTTGGACGTGGTATAGAATCTTTAGAAGTGTTGAGGAAATATCTTCCCTTATCAGGAGTCAATTAGTTTAGGCCTTAAAATACTACTTATCAAGTACATGGTATATATAGTGTTGGATTGATTCTTCTCTTCATTAGCTAGAGAAAATGAGAGAAATAATGCACAGAGCTGGGATAAGAGAGTGCTCAAAGCACCATTTTATTCTTGGCAACCATATAGTTTACATTACTGAGAGTGCAGTAGAAATGTCTGAAGATGGCTCTCCATCTTAATGTTACTGTTCTGCATAACTGTGAATGGCAAGGAAGAAGCAGGGAGGGACATGGTCTCCTGGGTTGGCCGCTCTCTTCTATTCCCATTGCTTTATCTCCAGTGTATATGTTGATTTAACTCAGCAGTTAATAGATCTATTCTTTCCCCCCTGAGTTCTCAAGTGGTATATTTAGTAATACCAACACAAAATATATTCTCTATTTTTGCCTCTGAAGAAATAAAGGAACAGAAACCAAATATCTATCCATCTTGTTTTCTGTCGGTGAATTATATCACTACTTACCTTGTCATCCAAGCCAGAAATCTAGAAATTATCCTACAATCTTTATTCTCCTTAGTATCCCCAGGTACAAGTCATCTCCAATTTGATACAGTGTTTGCTCCTAATTGTGTCTTGATTACTTCAGCTCCTTTACCATCACTGACCCTTTGCCTATAACCTATTCATTGCTGGATGCTCAGTAGCCAGCACATTACCCCTCCACATTAGTCATTCACGGTGTTCTTAGACTTGATTATTCTCTTCAGTGTCATGGCTTAGAATGTGAGCACTTAGAAGTGTCTCCTCCATTTTGATTTTACTTGAATGATGCGGGGAATCATGATACCTCCTTGAATCTGATAGTGCCTTTCTGGGATGGCATTATCACAGGGCTAGTTTGAAATTGGAAGAAAGCTGTCCAACTGGTTGAAGTAAGAGACTAAAGGGATGGAAAGTTGTGTAGTTTCAGGCGGAAGTCATTCAATGATGCTTTAGAAATTTTGCACTCTGTCTCTTGAAAAAAATATTTATTCTCTTCTGCCCTAAGAGGGCAAACCAGATTACTTTATATAAAACTCCAGTACCTACCTTGGATCATATTTCTCTGCCTCCATGTACTAGGTGAAATTTTTAATACTAAAGGAAGATTGGTGCTTATAGAAATTCTTACTTCAAAAGGAAGTGACTCTCTATTCCTCTCTGCTTAGTGATACTCGCCTCTTAGATGTGTACAAACTTGATCGGGTACTTGTCTGTACTTGTATTATGCTCCGAAGGCTAAGCAACACGTGAAGAAGAGTGTTGTCTCTGGAAATACATTTAGGTTTCATGTTAATAGTGGTAAATGAGAGGGCAGGAAACTAATACTTACTATATGCCTACTTTATATTAGCCATTTGCATATTTACCATAGCATTTAATCCTCTCATGATCCTGTTAAAATTAGTACTGTGGTATACATTTTACAGATAGGGAAATCTCAGAGACATTAAATAGTTTCCACAGCTGACATTCAAATATAGATAAAGGGCTTTTCTCACTGTACTATGATAAAATAATGGTGATGAAATCAGTAACTGTAATAACCATGGCAAGTAATACTGTGGGATATGTTATCTAGAAGTCAAAAAGTCAGTGGGCTGAATATTTTCCATGTCTTAGCATATTTAATATTAACAGTACCTAGCTCAGAGGTTGTGAAATGAGCTAGGTACTGTTAATATTATTAACTCCGTTTTACAAATGCAGAGATTGAAACAGAGTGCTTACACAAGGTAGGTCACTCAATCATCAGCAGTGAATCTGGGGTCCAGGTCCAGCTAGTTAGGTCCTGGGCCCCGATTCTTTAAGATTTTTTTTTGCGGGGGGCGGGGGGCGGTGTGTGGACTATTTTTAAAGGCTTTATTGAATTTGTTACAATATTGCATCTGTTTTATGTTTTGGTTTTTTGGCCACAAGGTATGTGGGATCTTAGATCCTTGACCAGGGATCGAACCCATACCTGCTACGTGGGAGGGCAGAATCTTAACCACTGGACCACTAGGGAAGTCTCCCTGAGGCCCTGTTCATAAACACAATGATATGCTACTTCCTAGTAAAACATCAAAATTCATGACTGAATAAATGGAATAAACAGTCCTTAGCATAGTGTTTTGCCTATGGTGGTCCAGTAATGCCTATTTTAATGACTGAACAGTTAAATGACTGCCTAATTGAAGCAAGTACTAAAAGAACGAGTAAATGAGATCCACAATTAATTATTTAATTACTCAGTAAAGAATAGGAAGAAAATTCTTAGAGTCATCTGGAGACTTTTCCAAAAATAAATGTAATGTCAGGTTACTACATAATACATTGGATTAACTGAGTACCTTCTGGATTGTTTGAATCAATGGAAAAATTCAAGTAATGAAAACATTTCAATGAACTAGCAAGTAGAGGCTTCCCTGGTGGCTCAGATGGTAAAGAATCCACCTGCAGTACAGGAGACCTGGGTTTGATCCCTGGAGTGGGAAGATCTCCGGAAGGAAGGCTTGGCAACCCACTTCAGTATTCCTGCCTAGAGAGTCCCCATGGACAGAGGAGCCTAGCAGGTTACAGTCCATGGGGTCACAAAGCATTGGACATGACTGAGCACAGCACACACAGCAACAGTAACGCTTTATAGTCTGAAGGGAAGGGAAGCCTACATTTTAAGAGTAAGAGTACCCTTTGTGGGTCAGAGTTTTGATAGTATTTGTGGCAACAGTTTTGATAGTTTTGATAGTATTTGTGCAAAGATGAAGATTGCTCCAATGCAGATGCCGTGATTCAAGTGAGAGTCCAGAGTTTTGAGTAATTTCTGGTGAATTTTTCCATCCCCTCCCTCCTTCCCATAAACACTCACAGCATTACGACTGTTATCTGCCAGAGGACCAGATCATCCCTCATGGGGCATCCCTGTCTTCTACTGTTCTCAATCTTTTGAAACATTTCCATTATACACATATCTTCATTTTCTTCTGTGAATATTCCCTTTATCTTCTGCTATTACCAAAATCGAATGTCCCCTTGTAGACATTGCTTCTTCTGTAGCCCTCTTTCATCGTGACTGGTTTTCTTTTTTTGTTGGGCCTAGAGATGGAAGAAGTACCATCCTTACTTCTTATTGCTGCTTCCAGTCAATCCACCCAACCTCCTATTTAAACAAACAAATACATCTTTGTATCTCGTTGTCAGATTTTACCTGCCCTATACTTGTTTTCAGTCATTTACCCTCCTGAATCCCTTCCTCTTACTCCTTAAAGATTTTACCAACACTCTCTTATTAACATTATTCTTGTTGAGAAAGTAATCTTTAAACCAGAGAACATCCCCTGACATCTGGAAGCTGGTTTGTTACTTTTTTATTGAATTATAATTAACATGCAATATTCTATTAGTTTCAGATGTACAACATAGTGTTTCAATATTTTTATGCATTATGCAGTGATCACCACAATAAGTCTAGTTATCATCTGCTGTGTTACTTTTTTATTGGATAATAAACAATCTCAGAAAATATCAACCTCAGACTCTGAGACTATGATAAAGGAGAGAGAAAATAAGGCTACTTTGTAACTGTATTTAAAACACCAAATACCTTTTGTCTCTGCTAAAATGAGTAATTGCTGCATTTTTCCCCCAGTTATAGCTTTAGCCTTGCTTGTCTGCCCTCCCTAGAAAGATTTATTGAAGTACTCAGTTACAGAATTGTTCCCACTTTCTGACACTGTCCAGTTTAGAGTGACACTGGTTTTCTTAGATCCTTCCTCAATGCCTCAACTGAAGTCCAAATACTATCATTTGTTTCTGTTCATACCCTTTTACTGAGATAGTCCATGATTGCCCATGATTTATATTATCTCTTCATGCAATGAGTGAGAACCCTAACTTGTTCAAATACAAGTGTGAACTTTGGAGGGCATTAACATTGTCAGAATTCTCGGTGATATCAGCATCACATTCTGACCTCTTGACCACTCCCCACACTTTCTTTAATTCTTCAGTGGCTTTTGTCTTCTACCTTATCACAGGCACCATCTTATTGCCATCCTCTTCACCTTGTAGTTATCAATAGCTTTAATTCGATTCATAACCTTGATTTCATTTATCTCACTTTCAGACTGCTTCCTCCTATATTCCTAACTCTTTCCTCCTAGTAAACTGAATTAACAACTCGTCTATCACATGGAAATTTTCATTCAATTAATAATTCACCTTTTCATTACCCCTTAACTTGTCTTATCTTCACTTGCATTATTGTATGTCATTGTACAACTCAAATTCTGTAGATTCCTTGTACAAAACTCAAATTTTAGTTAGTTCTTGCATACACCCTCAATTCTTTTGCCCCTTACTCCTTTTTCGTGTTTGCTCTGGTTAAATATGTCTCCCATCTTGTGTGCCTATGCCTGTTCTGCTGAATGCCACTGGGAAAAAAGCTTGAAACTGTATACTAATTGGTCTCACTTTAAATTCATGACCACTATTTGAAAGTGGAACTAACCAGCCACTCCTGCTCTATTGTGTAAGTCATTCATTTTTTTTTTTTTTTTCACTTTGGCCAAGCTCTGAAATTTGTTGACAAGTAGCAGGCAGTTATTATAACCAAGACATTCATTAGCTAGGGTAAACTTGACATTTGTGAATCAAGATGTCTTTGCAGAAAGTAGAAGAGACTTTCTCAATGATGAGGTGTTTAGACTTGGGAGTATTTTGTTCTTGTGCAATAGATCACAACACAGGTTTTTGGAATAGAAAGATGCTAAGATCAGCACTGTCTAAAATACAGAAAATTCAGGATTCTGTGAAAGAAGCTTAATGTTATTTTCATTGTATTTGCAGAATAGATGGGTTCTTCACCTAGCTCATCCACAGTGGTTTGACTGCATTCTGTAGGTATCAGTATTTGACTTTTTTTTTTTTTTAATCTGCCCATGGCTCACCCGCCTTTTTTTTTAAACTTTATTTTTACTTTATTTTACTTTACAATACTTTATTGGTTTTGCCATACATTGACATGAATCCACCATGGGTGTATACGAGCTCCCAATCCTGAATCACCCTCCCACCTCCCACCCCATAACATCTCTCTGGATCATCCCCATGCACCATCCCCAAGCATCCTGTATCCTGCATCGGACATAAACTGGCACTTCATTTCTTACATGACAGTATACATGTTTCAATGCCATTCTCCCAAATCATCCCACCCTCTCCCTCTCTCTCAGAGTCCAAGAGTCCGTTCTATACATCTGTGTCTCTTTTGCTGTCTCGCATACAGGGTCATCATTACCCTCTTTCTAAATTCCATATATATGTGTTAGTAGACTGTATTGGTGTTTTTCTTCCTGGCTTACTTCACTCTGTATAATCAGCTCCAGTTTCATCCATCTCATTAGAACTGATTCAAATGTATTCTGTTTAATGGCTGAGTAATACTCCATTGTGTATATGTACCACAGCTTTCTTATCCATTCGTCTGCTGATGGACATCTAGGTTGTTTCCATGTCCTGGCTATTATAAACAGTGCTGCAGTGAACATTGGGGTACACGTGTCTCTTTCAATTCTGGTTTCCTCGGTGTGTATGCCCAGCTGTGGGATTGCTGGGTCATGAGGCAGTTCTATTTGCAATTTTTAAAGGAATCTCTACACTGTTTTCCATAGTGGCTGTACTAGTTTGCATCCCCACCAACAGTGTAAGAGGGTTCCCTTTTCTCCACACCCTCTCCAGCATTTATTGCTTGTAGACTTTTGGATCACAGCCATTCTGACTGGTGTGAAGTGGTACCTCATTGATTTGCATTTCTCTGATAGTGAGTGATGTTGAGCATCTTTTCATGTGTTTGTTAGCCATCCGTATGTCTTCTTTGGAGAAATGTCTATTTAGTTCTTTGGCCCAGTTTTTGATTGGGTTGTTTATTTTTCTGGGATTGAGCTGCATAAGTTGCTTGTGTATTTTTGAGATTAGTTGTTTGTCAGTTGCTTCATTTGCTATTGTTTTGTCCCATTCAGAAGGCTGTCTTCTCACCTTGCTTATAGTTTCCTTTGTTGTGCAGAAGCTTTTAATTTTCATTAGATCCCATTTGTTTATTTTTGCTTTTATTTCCAGAATTCTGGGGGCTGGATCATAGAGGATCCTGCTGTGATTTATGTCTGAGAGTGTTTTGCCTATGTTCTCCTCTAGGAGTTTTATAGTTTCTGGTCTTACATTTAGATCTTTAATGCATTTTGAGTTTATTTTTGTGTGTGGTGTTAGAAAGTGATCTAGTTTCATTCTTTTACAAGTGGTTGACCAGTTTTCCCAGCACCACTTGTTAAAGAGATTGTCTTTACTCCATTGTATATTCTTGCCTCCTTTGTCAAAGATAAGGTGTCCATATGTGTGTGGATTTATCTCTGGGCTTTCTATTTTGTTCCATTGATGTATATTTCTGTCTTCGTGCCAGTACCATACTGTCTTGATGACTGTGGCTTTGTAGTAGAGCCTGAAGTCAGGCAAGTTGATTCCTCCAGTTCCATTCTTCTTTCTCAAGATTGGTTTGGCTATTCGAGGTTTTTTGTATTTCCATACAAATCTTCAAATTATTTGTTCTAGTTCTGTGAAAAATGTGGCTGGTAGCTTGATAGGGATTGCATTGAATCTGTTGATTACTTTGGGTAGTATACTCATTTTCACTATACTGATTCTTCCACTCCATGGTATATTTCTCCATCTATTAGTGTCCTCTTTGATTTCTTTCATCAGTGTTTTATAGTTTTTGATATATAGGTCTTTAGTTTCTTTAGGTAGATATATTCCTAAGTATTTTATTCTTTTCATTGCAATGGTGAATGGAATTGTTTCCTTAATTTCTTTTTCTACTTTCTCATTATTAGTGTATAGGAATGCAAGGGATTTCTGAGTGTTGATTTTATATCCTGCAACTTTAGTATATTCATTGATTAGCTCTAGTAATTTTCTGGTGGAGTCTTTAGAATTTTCTATGTAGAGGATCATGTCATCTGCAAACAGTGAAAGTTTTACTTCTTCTTTTCCAATTTGGATTCCTTTTATTATCTCTTTTCTGGATTATACTTCATTCTCTCTCCTTACACCTCCAGATCCTTTCCTTTATCCTTTCTTTTAACTGATTATATAGCTTCTTATTTTATTAAGAAAGTTGGAGTAATTGAGAATTTCCTTCCACCACAATAAGTTACTTGCATGCATCGTACCCCTCCCCAACCGTGTCTCTACTTTCCTTCCTGTTAGCAAAAAGAACCCGCTGTGCTGGTGGCTCAGACAACAAAGAATCTGCCTGCAATGTGGGATACCTGGGTTCTATCCCAGGGTTGGGAAGGTTCCCCTGGAGAACGGAATGGCAACCCACTCCAGTATTCTTGCCTGGAGAATTCCATGGACACAGGAGTGGGTTCAAGGGGTTGCAAAGAGTCAGACACAACTGAGTGACCAAGCACAGCACATGATTCTTGAACTCTAGACAGGAAAAAGAAAACTAAAATACTTCACTCTGACCCTCAGTCTTAACAGAGCACAAACTGACATTGCAGTGTGATTCTTATTGGATATTTTGCCAGTAGTTGAAATTTCAAGGCATACTGAGAGGCAAAAATATCTTGGGGAAATTCACACTTTTAACATTAAAAAAACAACAACAAAAGTAATAGTGTTTTTGTTGATGCCAGTGTCATGAGCCACAAGATAAATTTCAGCATCTTAAATTTTTTTTAAAATGTCTTAGCTGTTGATTGAATATTTAAATTTTTTTTTGCTGTGATTTTATTGTGCCTACAATACAATGCTTTTAGTAGTATACTGCCTCTGGTTCCTTTGAATCCCATGGTTTTGCTAATCATAAATAGTATAGTCTTTCTTACCCTTTTGGTGCAAGATATAACAAAACACACTGCTGGAAGATACATTCCTTTACATAGGCCAGTACAGTGTTGGCGCTATGGGCTGCATAGATACCACTCTTCCCTATTCCTTCTCTTTTGTGTTCAGTATGGCCTGACGGTAACAAATTATAGTATGAAAAATATAGCTCCACAGGGAGAGCCATCTGTACTGCCCTCTGATTGGCCTTTTTCAGCTGCAGCTGGGCTTCTTCACATAACCTCACTGTGGGGCTCAAGGAGGCTGTTGAGCTAGGAAGAGTCCATTACCGCTCTCCTTGGGGGATTGTTCGACATAACTTGGCTACCTTCCATTCCAGGTGACAACTCCTGAAATAGAGCAGGCAGCCTGCAAAATATGCAAATAGGCTTCTTATAGCTATCTCTGCCCATTACCATGTTTGGCTTTACTGCATAATTTTCAGTTTGCTAGAGTACAGGAGTCATGGTCATGCCTTGTTTGCTTATGGTACTTTCCTTCTGTTAATATATAAGGTCTTTCTTTACTCTTCTTTTTAAAAGATAGAGTAATGCCACAATTGCCAAGCATTAATACATGCAATTATTTAGGTTGAATTACTATAGTTTGCAAGGAAAGACAACATATGTTTTGTACCGTTGCTCCGCCATTCCCCCATGTCCTTGCTGCCATCCAAGATGGCGGCTATTACTCTTCTTCCTTGGGGTTACTGCCACAGTTCTGCCTAAGGAGGCAACCCTCCTTTGCTTCTGTAATCTGTTTCTTCTTCCTCATGTTTGGCTGAGCTGAGCTGGGATAGAAGCACAGTGGAGAATATCAGACAAGAATTGGTCCCTCGGCACTTGCAATCCTTATTCTGTTTAAAGTTAAAGGCTTATGTTCTACTGGGATTTATTTTAAGTGGGAGTGGGAAGAAAGTACTACACTGAGAGGCTTGAGAACCTCAGCTTGGTTCTTAACTAGTCCTGGTTCTTAACTGGTCCTTAACTAGTTGTAAAACGGTAGGCAAAATTTTAATTGCACTGGGTTTCTACTTCTTTTTGAAAAAATGAGCAGCATGCTTAGATTATTTCTGCAGTTCTTTCCAGCTTTAAATTCCTATGTGTTTGGGCAGCATGCTTCCTTTCATTATATTATTGATTTTAAGTTTTCTGTGTATTTTCCACTTTACATTTGATCCAATTTATGATATATACAGAAAGTGGGGTCAGAAATTTTATTTTGACACTTTCCTTTTTCTCTTTTCTACTGGAAGTATGATTTTGATTGCCAAATTGAGTAATTGTTTTCACACATATGTGTATTTTCTTAATTTCTGCTTTCCATATGTTTTACAAAATTTCTGGATAATGCAATCTCTTTTAATGAGTTTGTTCATTTTGAAAGCAAACATTTAAAGTAATAATCTCCAGCATTTTATTTTTCGCCAGCCCAGTCTAATTAGATGTCTAAAATTGGTTTTCCAAAATCTTAATTGGGAAATGCTCTCTGTGCTTATTCGTGTCTGACTCTTTGTGGTCATATGGACTGGAGCTCTCCAGGCTCCTCTGTTCATGGGATTTTCCAGGCAAGAATACTGGAGTGGGTTGCCCTTTGCTCCTCCAGGGGATCTTTCTGACTCTGGGATGGAATCCACATCTCCTGCATTGCCGGTGGATCCTTTACCTCTGAGCCATGAGGGAAATAATTCTTCCCAAATAAATAATTAAATTTTATGTGGAAATAAGTCAAATATGGAAATAAATCATATTAGAATAATGTTCTTCATGGACCAAGCCTGTACTCAGGAGGAGGACAGAGATTCGTGTTCAGAATGACTCTGAGCTCAATAAGAAGGAGTGCACAATTGGTAGTGGCTTCTACTAGAGCAGATAATTGAAGGAGCCTGCCTCATCTGAAGGAGACGTCTCAGACTAGAAATCCAACGCTTGGGAATTTTATGATGACAGCAGCAGATGAAAAGGCATACTGAGCTGAATAGCTTAGTTGCCTTATTCTTATCAGATAAAATATGTGCTTCCGCTCCAACAGAGGTTGTTGTTGCTATGACAGGCTCGTTAGTTACCTTCTGTCCCACG
The DNA here is from genome assembly GCF_042477335.2 of Ovis canadensis. Classification (NCBI taxonomy): domain Eukaryota; kingdom Metazoa; phylum Chordata; class Mammalia; order Artiodactyla; family Bovidae; genus Ovis; species Ovis canadensis. Next base: position 34,554,760 of record NC_091250.1, on the reverse strand, counting down.
CTGTGATAAAATCATCATGGCACACATCATACTGACCTGGAGAAGGACTGACAATGAAGATTTTAAGTAGTGGATTTACTCATAAGTTTGTGTACAAAAATAAGACTCATGTTTCTAAGATGGGAGCAATTTCTGTATATAGAGTTAGGAGCGCAGAAGAGTAGTAGTTCTTAGGAAGCCAAAATGCATCTTTCACTAGATAATTTTTGCAGGAGCCCAAGCCACCATATTTCCACCAAATTCCTCTGCTTTGGAGGCACTGATGATCTACTGAAAATGTTGGAGTTTAGTTCTGTTATGTCAAAGATTATTTTCTTATTGTCTTCTTTGCAGTTGGCCTATAAACTTTATGCTCAAGTAAATAATTCCAAGTTAAAACCTCTGAAGCCTGCTCACACACCCATTGTTTACTGGTTGAAATAAACAAAAGAGGAGAATTACCAGTTTTTCTTCAAATTCCTGACAAGGTTAAAGCAGGGTTAAGGGACCATCTGCCTTTGATGGAAGACACTGTGCATATCAATTTGAAAATATGCTCTTGAAGAGCTTTTAAATCTATTCTATTCTGCACATGTGTGGAATAGGCATAAGCATATTATTGGATTGATAAGTACATTAGCTAGATTACTTATGTGGTTCCTGAACTATAAATGAGGCTAAACCATTGTTAGGTTGCCAGAGTATTATGGAATATGTAAAAGGATATATCAGATTGCATTTCTTAATCATTTCTAGTAAAAACATGATTGAAAGTCATACTTTCATAAGCCATTTGAGGCACAAAAAATATTGTCCCTAAGCTGTCAGTCTAAAAGGAGGGTGACAATTAATCGTAGCGCTTCTATTTTCCCTGTAGTAAGTTGTCAAGTTGGGACCAGTATTAAACTGTTTCAGACCTTAGAGAAGAAACTGGAGACAGCCACAAGGGGGCCCCATTTCTGTTCTTTTCTCATACAGTATTCTATATATTATCTAAATAAATGTTAACTATTTAAAGTATGTCAGTCTGAAGGAACAACAAAGTATTAGCCTGGATCAGGTATCCACAGCCATATTTATTTTTAATCGATGATGGTTGCTGTTTTCCATCATTTGCTTATCTTGTGTTTTTCCAAGTTGAACTTGGGAAGGACAAATCCTGGCAATGTTATTGATCAGTCTCTGAGTTGTGTACAACTCTTTGCAACCCCATGGACTGCAGAGTGCCGGGCTTCCCTGTCCATCACCAGCTCCTGGAATTTGCTCAAACTCATGTCCATCGAGTCGATGATGCCTTCCAACCATCTAATCCTCTGTCCCCCCATCTCCTGGCAATATGTTTACATACTGTGGCATTTACTCTGACTTTACCATCTGCTTGACTATCCTCATTTGGCAGAGAGGTCCTCATTTTTCTTGTGACGTTGAAACTTATGTTCCCTTTAATTCAGTTTAGAGCATCATGCACTCCTGTTGGGCAAGGACTGGGATCCATCTGACTGCTTCTTCACTTTCCTAGTGTCCAGCCAGTTTCTGGTACATGCTTGATGGTATTTAGTGACTGACTGGATGTACATATAAATGAAAGCAGTAAAGTGCTGTAGATAAATACAGTACCAACTGTTATTCATGTAATAAGTCAAAGTTTTTATTAAATAAATAAATTATTTTATTTTTTCTTAGCTCAAAAGTTTTATAGGTGACTTTTCACTTTTATTTAAACATTTACTCTTAATTTATCTTAGACTTCACTCCTGATTCTCCAAAAACTCTTTAGATGGTATTTACTGTTTTATGTTAGCTTATAGGGAATGCAGCCACCACATTCATAGGAAAAGGTCTAGACTTGAAATAAGAAGACATGAGTTCATGAACTAGCTGTATTACTTTGTACAGGTTTATTTAATTTCTTGGTATCTATGATAATATTTGTCCTGCCTGTGATGGAGAGTGAGTGAAAGAATTAAAATTTGTGTGTGTATAAATATATATGTGTGTGTGTATATATAAATATAATTACACACACATACACACACATTTATGGGCTCCCCTGGTGGCTCAGACAGTTAAGAATCTGCCTGCAATGCAGAAGACCCAGGTTTGATCCCTGGGTTGGGAAGATCCCCTGGAGAAGAGAATGGCAGTCCACTCCAGTGTTCTTGCCTGGAGAATCCCATGGACAGAGGAGCCTGGTGGGCTACAGTCCATTGGGTTGCAGAGAGTCATACAAGACTGAGTGACTAACACTTTTTTTTTCATATACATATATGTGGCTTATAACATTTAAAGAGCTAAAATTAAGTACTTTACCATGGTTATATAAGGGCTCCTGCTCTTAGATACATCAGCATTCAGTGGGTAGCACTTTTTTGTCATCATCCCTTAAATTCAAAACAGTTTCCCTATTGTATTATACACTGCTCCATCCTCCTCAGTTTTCTGTTGGTCTTTGTGACATCATTATTTAAGTGTCAGATATTTTAGCACATAGACATTACAGTCTTTTGTCAGATAGTCTTCATTGATAATGGTCTCATCTAAAAAGTGACTTCATTCATGGTTTACATGTTATGGGAGGAGGAAGTAATGAGTTTTATTGACTTCTAGAAATTTTAATTATTAACTATTGATTGCAATTAGTCTTCAGTTTTATGTATATAGGAGAAAAATAGTATAGATAGTCCAAAATGATAGGTTCTTACCTTGCTAGCATGTGAAATGAGTGCAATTGTGTGGTAGTTTGAACATTATTTGGCATTGCTTTCTTTGGAATGAAAACTGAACTTTTCTAGTCCTGTAGCCACTACTGAGTTTTCTAAATTTGCCCACATATTGTGTGAAGCACTTTAAAAGCATCATCTTTTAGGATTTGAAATCCAAGGGATTTTATATGTAACTTGACAATAGGTAATTTTTAATTTCAATATTTATATTACAATATAATCCAGCATAAATGTAATCCCATTATGAACTTTGTCAATATGTATCTATTATGTGCTAGTAAGGTAATTCTCAAAATCTTCCAAGATAGGTTTAAACAGTACATAAACCAAGAACTTCCAGATGTACAAGCTGAATTTGGAGAAGGCAGAGGAACCAGAGATCATATTGCCAACATCTGTTGGATCATAGAAAAAGTAAGAGAATTCCAGAAAAACATCTACTTCTGCATCATTGACTACACTAAAGCTTTGACTGTGTGGATCACAACAAACTGTGGAACATTCTTAAAGAGATGGGAATACCAGACCACCTTACCTGCCTCCTAAGAAACCTGTATGCAGGTCAAGAAGCAACAGTTAGAACTGGACATGGAAAAACGGACTGGTTCCAAATTGGGAAAGGAGTACATCAAGGATGTATATTGTCACCCTGCTTATTTAACTTCTATGCAGAGTACATCATGTGAAATGCCAGGCAGGATGAAGCTCAAGTTGGAATCAAGATTGCCAGGAAAAATACCAAAAACCTTAGATATGCAGATGATACCACCCTAAAGACAGAAAGCAAAGAGGAGCTAATGAGCCTCTTAATGAAGGTGAAAGAGAAGAATGAAAAAGCTGGCTTATAACTCAACATTCAAAAAAATGAATAACATGGCATCTGGTCCCATCACTTCATGGCAAATAGATGGAGAAACATGGGAACAGTGACAGACTTTATTTTCTTTATTTTCTTCCAAAATCACTGTGGATGGTGACTGCAGCCATGAAATTAAAAGATGCTTGCTCTTTTGAAGAAGAGGTTTAAAAAGCAGAGACATCACTGTGCCAATAAAAGTCCGTCTAGTGAAAGCTATGGTTTTTCCAGTAGTCATGTACGGATGTGAAAGTTGGACCATAAAGAAAGCTGAGCACCGAAGAATTGATGCTTTTGAACTTTGGGGTTGGAGAAGACTCTTGAGAGTCCCTGGGACTGCAAGGAGATCAAACTAGTCAATGTTAAAGAAAATCAATCCTAAATGTTCATTGCAAGGACTGCTACTGAAGCTCCAATACTTTGGCCATGTTATGTAAAGAAGCGACTCATTGGAAGAGACCCTGATGCTGGGAAAGATTGAAGGCAGGAGAAGGGGGAAACAGAGGAGATGGCTGGGTGGCATCACTGCTTCAATGAACATGAGTTTGAACAAACTCTGGGAGATAGTGAAGGCCAGGGAAGCCTGGCATGCTGCAGTCCATGGGGTCCAAAGAATTGGACACCACTGAGTGGCTGAATAACACCAGAATAATTCCTACCAATTTAGACTCATTGTATTTCCACACTGTGTGGCCAGTGTGCTTTGTGTGTGTGCATTTTTAAATGGTTTTCCCTAGTAGCTCTTAGGAAATGGAAATAGTTTCATTTACTGCAATGAATGGCTGCCCTACAGTGTAGACTTCAAATTTCCTTCCTTGCCTGTGTGCTGCATATGGAATAAGTTGACAAAGGAGGTGAGAAAGCAGACAAGACATCTGTCCCATAGGCTGTTGACAAAGCTGACGAGAGGTTGACTATCCTCATAGGCAGTGAACGACACATACATGTGTTTTCCATACTGTTCCATGACTCGGCCTGGACCTTCACATGCAAGGTTCCCACATGAGGAAAAGAAGTTTCTGATAGCTCTTTTGCTCTTAGCTCTTGCTGTTAAAGAACTGCCAATTTGAGTCAGCTGGGGATTACATGGAAAGATAGTTTAGTTGCATGTGGATTCTTTTCTTTTTGTTTTTTTTCTTCTTCCCTTTCCTTCAACTTCACAGTATTGTTTCTTTTGGCTAATCTGGTGGATTCCTGGAAAGTTTATGGGACTTGCGGGAGTGTGCTGCCCTGAGGCAAACCTAGTTCAACTTCCTAGTGAAGGCACATTGGTCCTGGCTTATTGTGGAGTGGGTCTGGTTTTTGGCCCCCTGAGGAAGGGAGTATCCTGTCTTTCTTAATAATGAAGCAAAAAGATGACTCCAGAAGAGAATTGGCGGCCAACAGGGATGCTTTCCAGTTCTCCACTGATCCGTATACCACCTCCTGGGCAGCTTTGTAAAATCTCTCATCAGTCTTCGTTGCAGTTTTGTTTATTCTGTGTTATTTTGTAAATGTTGTGAATGGTTAACCAGAGTCAGAAGGTTAGTGTAACTTCTGTTAACCCTGCAAAACTGTTTTGAAGTATATACATACCTACATACATGTAGATATATATATAATACATTTACCAACATTATGTAATTGTCATTCAAATCACTGTGTCCCATCTTTATGAGCAAGTTCCACAACACAAAAGATTCTATGATTAGCATACACAGAGTTCTTCCGAGGACCTAGACCCCTGGGGAATGGGACTGGATGGGTGAGAGGGAGAGACTGAATATGTAAGATTTAATTTAAGATCTACTGATGCCTGTTGTTTTGGTAGAAACCACAGTAATGCATTTTTCTAAACTACATATGGTGAGCATGTTTATTTCAAAGCTTTCTACATTGTCTGTTGTGGAAGCATTGCAGAAAGTTATCATCAGGTAGTCATTCTCACACACTTTATTTTATTGACAGATGAAATAATATTTTGTATTTCAGTGCCATCGTTTATTCATTTCTTCCTTCAGCAAATGCCTATTTTATGCTTATTCTTTACACTAGGCATTAGGTACAAAACAATTAATAAGACTCGTCTCCTTGCTCATTTTCCCAAGTGGCAGGGAAGGCAATATAAATATGTGGATGCAGCATGCTTGAGGCTGGTGCATGGGGATGACCCAGAAAGATGTTATGGGGAGGGAGGTGGGAGGGGGGTTCATGTTTGGGAATGCATGTAAGAATTAAAGATTTTAAAATTTAAAAAATAAAAAACTAAAATTAAAAAAAATAATAATAAAAAAAATAATAAAAATAAATATGTGGCGTTGCAGACTCTGATGAGAACGTAGAGAAGCAATCAGTTCAGTGGAGGTTTGGGGGGGGGGAGCGTAAGAGTGGGGGTAAGGATAGAGTAACAGACGGTTTCACAGAAGAAGGGCTGTGTAAAAGAAAGAGCGGATATTTTATAGTCACAAGCTCTCAGTTTGATACCCAAAACTTCCAGGTCCAGTTGCGGAGGTAGGGCCAAGCTCTTAACCTCTTGAAGCCCAAGTTTCTTCACTTTAAAATAATAACAGTAATTAGGCCAGCCACAGAGTGTTTCAAGGATTAAATATGAAACTACCTGTGTAAAACGTTTGCTGAAATGCTGTACCCATACAACAGTGAGCCTTGCCATCATTTGGAGATTATGTCATTCCAAGATTTCCAGTGCTTTGGGAATGAGACTAAGTACCAGTCATGGCGTCCTGAAAAGCAGGAGCAATAGGAAGTCTTGGAGAATGGCGCGCGGAAGAGTATGGTGGTTCGGTGCAGATACTCTGGCACCTGATTGTGTGGGCTCCGATCTCTGGTCTCCCTTTGGCAAGTTATCTAAACTCACCGTCTCAGTTTCTTCATCAGTACAATGGAGATAATAGTACTTAACCATTTTATGTTGTTGTGGTGATTAATTGATTTTATTTTGTGTCGTATTTAGAAACAGTTCCTGGGCATCATAAGCATGATTTAAATGTTTGGTTTGTCGAGCACGTGTATTCATTTTTTAGGGCCACTGTCAAAGTATCATAAAAGGGGGTATGTTAAAACAACAAATTTACTCTCTCGCAATTCTGGAGGCTAGAAATCTGAACCAGGTTGTTGGTAAGGTCAGTTCCTCCTGGGTGCTCTGGGGACGATGTGCTCCCTGCCTCGCTCTTGCTCTCAGGGTTGCTGGCAGCATCAGAGTTCCCTAGTTCACAGATGCATCGCCAGTCTCTGCCTCTCTCATCACGTGACATCTGGTGTGGCTCTGCGTCTCTTCTTCTAAGAGAGAAGGGCCCACTCCATTCCAGTGTGACTTCATCTTAACTAATTCCATCTGCAATGACCTTATTTTCAAGTAAGGTCACAATCAGAGGTGCTGCAGGTAGAGGACATCAATATATCTTTTGGAAAAGACACAATACAGTCCTGAATGGTATTGATTCAAAATATAACTAACATAGGCTTATCTAATCTGTGTGAAGTGAATAACTTAATATGTTATTACTATCTTCCATATTGTATCTGTTTTGAATGTCAAAGATGATAGGGGGTCATCTCACTTCCACAACATCTGTTCTTGCCCTAGACCAGAAGAATTAATAACCTTAGACCCTCCACATTATTAACCATGGTGAGTGCCCTCAAAAGATGCTCGAGTAATAAGACTGTTTCTCACTTTTATGCCAGACACGAACTCTCTCTCTCTTTCTCTCTCTCTATGCTGATTGACCTGGTCCTTCCATACTTGGTTACTGCCACTAGCTTTGTGGCTCACCCATCCTATTTTTCTCCTTATCTTCTTAACTACTGGCCTATTTTTAAAATTATTGTCAGTTGTCATATTTTGAATTCAACAAATCCAAAACTAACACTCGTAACAGGATACTGGAACCCATCAAATCTTGGCTCACATTCCAGCCCTGGCTCTGGGTACCTTGGACAAATTATCTTACCTGTCTGAATTTCACTTTCCTTAGGTATTAAAAAAAATAATTATGTTTACAAAAGACAGCGCCTGGTCCACAGTAGGCAGTTGCAGCTGTTAATGAATAAGTACATGAATAGACCAGATCTCATAGAGTTATTGAGAAAATTAAATGAGATAATGAATGCACTGTGCTTGGAACATGGGAAGTTGTTAGTAAATGGCAGCTTTTATTTTTATTCTCTTCTCTTTAATCCAGTTCCTTTTTTAACTGCTTACATCTGTCAGTGATTTTTTTTTTTTACTACATTTGAAGTCCTAGAGGTTTGTTTTTTTTTTAATTAAAAAATTGCTTTTAATTATATTTTTGTATAGTTTATTTACAAAGTTGTGTTAGTTTCAGGTTTATAGCAAACTGATTCAGTTATGCATATTCTTTTTCAGATTCATTTCCCATAGTATTGAGTAGAGTTCCCTGTGCCATACAGTATTGGCTGCCCCAACATTTTATATATAGTAGTTTGTTTATGTTAATCCCAACATCCTAATTTATCCTGCTGCTGCTGCTAAGTCACTTCAGTTGTGTCCGACTCTGTGCGACCCCATAGATGGCAGCCCACCAGGCTCCCCAGTCCCTGGGATTCTCCAGGCAAGAACACTGGAGTGGGTTGCCATTTCCTTCTCCAATGCAAGAAAGTGAAAAGTGAAAGTGAAGACGCTCAGTAGTGTCCGACTCTCACTTAGCAACCCCATGGACTGCAGCCTACCAGGCTTCTCCGTCCATGGGATTTTCCTCACAGGAGTACTGGAGTGGGGTGCCATTGCCTTCTCCTAACCCCCATCTTTCCCCTTTGGTAACCATATACTTGTTTTCCAAGTCTGTGAGTCTGTTTCTGTTTGGTAAATAAGTTCATTTGTATCTTTTTTTTTTTTTTTTTTTTTTTAGATTTCACATAGGAGTGGTATCATATGATATTTATCTTTCTGTCTAAATTTCTTCTCTTAATATGATAATCTCTAGGGCTCAGTCCATGTTGCTGCAGATGGTATTATTTTGTTCTTTTTTATGGCTAAGTATCATTCCATTATATCTATGTACCATGTTTTCTTTATCCATTCCTCTGTCAATGGGCATTTAGATTGTTTCCATGTCCAGGCTGTTGTAAATTCTGCAGTGAACATTGGGGTGCATGTATCTTTGATTTACTTATTTTTTTCATATATCTTTTAGAGTTATGATTTTCTCCAGATGTATACCCAGGAGTAGGATTGCTGGATCATATGGTAACTCTATTTTTAGTTTTTTTAAAAAATATTTTTTAGTTACAGTATAATTGCTTTACAGTGTTATATTAGTTTCTACTGTCTAACAGTGTGACTCAGCTGTATTTGTACATATATCTCCTCCCTCTAGAAGGTCCCTCCCAACCCTGCCCCATCTCACCCCACTAGGTCATCACAGAGCAATGAGCGGAGCTCCCTGTGTTATATGATAGCTTCCCACTAGCTGTCTATTTTAGACATGGTAGTGTATATATATGTCAGTGCTACTCTCTCAATTTATCCTATCTTCTCCTTCCACCTCTGTGTACTTTTACTTTTTTGGAGAACTTCCATGCAGTTCTTCATAGCGACTGTACCAGTTTACATTCCCATGAACAGTGTACAAGGATTCCTTTTTCTCTACACCCTTTCCAGATTTAGTTTATACATTTTTTTGATGATGGCCGTTCTGACCTGTATGAGGGTGATGCCTCATTGTAGCTTTCATTTTCATTTCTTTAATAAGTAACGATATTGAACATCTTTTCATGTGCTTTTTGGTCATCTACATATGAAGTTCCAGAGTTTTTTTTTTTTTTTTAAATCTCTCTGTTGATCTAGCTAATCTCCAGGTTTTATCAGTCTTTCACTTGAAGTCTCTTCAGAGGCCAATCTTTCCTTTGTAGTTAATGTTGACTTTGGAATCAGTCCCTTCACACCTTCCTCACAGCCTCACATCTAGATTACAACAGCCTAGTGGAGGTCCTCCTTTCTTTTGTCTTTCCTTTCTATAACCTGTCCTTCAATCCTTAATTATGTTTTCTACCAGTTGACTTGGCCCATTTCTACTTCTGATAGGCTCTATTTTGATAACTTAGTCACGTTAATAAGACCTCTGTGAGAATGCTAGCCACTTTTCTTTCTTTTATTTTCAAACTGGAAGACAAAAGAATGTGTGGATGCTTAATTGTCTGTTTCACAATCTGATTCATTGAAGTCCTTTACTGCATGCCTTGATGTGGTTATGGTGACAGTGTTCAAAAGGCTGACATATTCCTGGGGTTTTGACAGTGCTTGCTTAACTTAGAATTTGTATGAGCTTTTAACTTTTTCTTGGGCTTATTTTTAGTGATACTTGCTCCTTGAGTGTTTGACGCTTTAAAACTTTTTTTTCTTCCATATGATGAAAGGTATTCAGATTCCCTTCAGATGGAAATTTATCCAAATTGAATTTTGATCTTTGTTGTTAGTACTCAGGCTGCAGGAGAATGACAACTCCACCTATGAGGAGAAGGGTGCCATCTTTGAAGAATATGTAGCTTCAGCCAAACAGTGCTCCAAAGGAACTCCATCCTTTGGGCTAACGAAGACTATGTTCCATAAGGAAACTCTATCTGCCTTAGATCTAACTTTTGAAGAACCAGAAGGGGTTTTATTCAGGCACCTAGCCATTTGAATAACCTAAAGGTGGTCATGGTCTATATGATCAAAGGTTATTCATTGAAATCACTCTCTATAAGGCAGGCTTTTAGTCCTACTGAAGCTTTGTCTATGTAGCCAGGAAGATTTTTACCAAACCTAGAGTCAGGTCTACTTTATCCAATCTGTAGACAAGTTAGTCCTTTCAACTCCATGGTAAGACTGTTCCTCAGTTCCAAGTTTTTCTAAAAGTGACTATAAAACACTGATGAAAGAAATCAAAGAGGACACTAATAGATGGAGAAATATACCATGTTCATGGATCAGAAGAATCAATATAGTGAAAATGAGTATACTACCCAAAGCAATCTACAAATTCAGTGTAATCCCTATCAAGCTACCAGCGGTATTTTTCACAGAACTAGAACAAATAATTTCAAGATTTGTATGGAAATACAAAAAACCTCGAATAGCCAAAGCAATCTTGAGAAAGAAGAATGGAACTGGAGGAATCAACTTGCCTGACTTCAGGCTCTACTACAAAGCCACAGTCATCAAGACAGTATGGTACTGGCACAAAGATGGAAATATAGACCAATGGAACAAAATAGAAAGTCCAGAGATAAATCCACACACATATGGACACCCTGTCTTTGACAAAGGAGGCAAGAATATACAATGGAGTAAAGACAATCTCTTTAACAAGTGGTGCTGGGAAAACTGGTCAACCACTTGTAAAAGAATGAAAAAGAATGAAACTAGATCACTTTCTAACACCGCACACAAAAATAAACTCAAAATGGATTAAAGATCTAAATGTAAGACCAGAAACTATAAAACTCCTAGAGGAGAACATAGGCAAAACACTCTCCGACATAAATCACAGCAGAATCCTCTATGATCCAGCCCCCAGAATTCTGGAAATAAAAGCAAAAATAAACAAATGGGATCTAATGAAAATTAAAAGCTTCTGCACAACAAAGGAAACTATAAGCAAGGTGAAAAGACAGCCTTCTGAATGGGAGAAAACAATAGCAAATGAAGCAACTGACAAACAACTAATCTCAAAAATATACAAGCAACTTATGCAACTCAATTCCAGAAAAATAAATGACCCAATCAAAAACTGGGCCAAAGAACTAAATAGACATTTCTCCAAAGAAGACATACAAATGGCTAACAAACACATGAAAAGATGCTCAACATCACTCATTATTAGAGAAATGCAAATCAAGACTACAATGAGGTACCACTTCATACCAGTCAGAATGGCTGCGATCCAAAAGTCAGCAAGCAATAAATGCTGGAGAGGGTGTGGAGAAAAGGGAACACTCCTACACTGTTGATGGGAATGCAAAGTACAACCACTGTGGAGAACACTGTAGAGATTCCTTAAAAAATTGCAAATAGAACTGCCTTATGACCCAGCAATCCCACAGCTGGGCATACACACCGAGGAAACCAGAATTGAAAGAGACACATGTACCCCAAAGTTCACTGCAGCACTGTCTAGAATAGCCAGGACATGGAAACAACCTAGATATCCATCAGCAGATGAATGGATAAGAAAGCCATGGTACATATACACAATGGAGTATTACTCAGCCATTAAAAAGAACACATTTGAATCAGTTCTAATGAGATGGATAAAACTAGAGCTGATTATACAGAGTGAAGTAAGCCAGAAAGAAAAACACCAATACAGTATACTAACAGATATATATGGAATTTAGAAAGATGGCAATGATGACCCTGTATGCGAGACAGCAAAAGAGACACAGATGTATAGAACGGACTCTTGGACTCTGAGAGAGAGGGAGAGGGTGGGATGATTTGGGAGAATGGCATTGAAACATGTATACTGTCATGTAAGAAACGAAGTGCCAGTCTATGTCCGATGCAGGATACAGGATGCTTGGGGCTGGTGCATGGGGATGACCCAAAGAGATGTTATGGGGAGGGAGGTGGGAGGGGGGTTCATATTTGGGAATGCATGTACACCCGTGATGGATTCATGTCAATGTATGGCAAAACCAATACAGTATTGTAAAGTTTAATAAAGTAAAAATAAAAATTTAATTAAAAAATAAAATAAAACTGATAAGAGCATCTAGAATATGCAAAAGTAAATGACACTGTCACTAGGATAACTAATAATGAAGATTTAGGCTATAATTACATTAAATTGCCAGATCAAATAGAAACCTAAAGTGTGATTAAATCTTGTCATTTAGCCCTCTGTATATGAGCTCTTCCCAAATAAATTTCTCTTGTTTCAAAGAACAGAACTCATCACTTCTATTTCTAGTCTACTCCAGATCAAAAAAAAAAAAATGTGACTCAACCACTTACTACTGGCATACCCTTGGGAAAAGTCACCCATCATCTCTGTACATTAATATCATCACTGTAAAATGAGGAATTTCAAGTTCATTTTAGATTAACTTTGAAGATTTAAAAAATTCAGACATTTTTGAAATTGAATATTGTAACCATCATAACCATCCATGTCATGGCTAACAGTCTTCTTAAAAGATCCTTTTTTAACGCATAAGTCATATATGTTACTATTTTGCTTAAAATCTTTCAAGGGATCCCTACCTCAATCAAAGTGAAAAGAAAGGTCCTATTAATGTATAGGTGCCCCATAACTTGGATCCCTGAGAACCCTTTAATTTCTACTCCCATGCCCCACCTCTCCTCACTCCAGTCCATCCACATGCCCTCCTTACTGTTACTAAACACACCCGATACTCCACCTCCACAGACTTTGTCCCTTGGTGTTCCCTTTCCTGGAATTCTGTTTCTTAGCTATCTACCTTCCTCACTTGCTTACCTCTTTCAGATCTTAGCTCAAATGACACTCTCTAAATAAGTCATTCCCTGCTCTTTCAATATAATACTGCAACCTTCTCCCTTGTTTCCTACTCCTTGTTTAGTCACTAAGTCGGGTCTGACTCTTTGCCACCCTAGGGGCTGTAGTCCACCCAGCTCCTCTGTCCATGGGATTTCCCAGACAAGTATACTGGAGTGGGTTGCCATCTCCTTCTCCCAGGGATCTTCCTGACCCAGGGATTGAACCTGCATCGCTTGAGTCTCCTGCATTGGCAGGTGGATTCTTTACCCCTGAGCCACCCAGGAAGCCTGTCTACACCTAGCTCTTGCTTTATTATTCTCCTTAGCATTTATTAATGTGTAACATACATGATATGGCACTGTATATTTTGCTGACTATCTCCACCCTCCAGAATATAAGGAAAGGGATTTTTGTCTGTTATGTTCATCACTCAAATATTTTTTTGAAATAATGAAGGATAAAAATGTGTTCTGCTGGAAATTAAACCAGAGTTGACTGGAACTCTTGATTCTGGTTCAATCTGCTAGCCACTTGTGGATGAAGCCTCTGTCTTTTCTTGACCACTGAATAATTATTCACATGGGAAGATATAACATCTCATGTGGGTTTTTACTCTGAGGACTGGAAATCTTTTATCACTGAGCAAATGAAAACCAATCATCTGTTATGCAAGACAGCTAATGAGTTATATATAGATTGATGGAAACCATTCCCAGTTAATTAAAACTAGCACTTTTTTTTTCCTTTCAAAACCCATTTTCTTGCTCCCTCCCTCCCCTCTTCTTTCTCTTTCTCATAGCTGTTATATTTCAAATAGATTTATGCTACAGGGCTTTGAAAAAAATCTTTAATTACTTTAAATCCACTGTCCAAAAAAAAAAAAAAAACAAACAAAACACCCACAACTATCTGAAGCAAAAATCCCCAAGGACTTAATCATTTCAGTTTAAGCAAATTTAATAATGGTTCATAGATATTGCACCTAACTTTAGGATAAAGGGCTGTTGTATATATCTGACCTTACGTACCTTATATACATGATCTATCACTCACTATCTGTAACTGTATCTAACAAAGATCAATAAAGCAGACAGTCACTTTGGTGATGTTACACTGCACTGAAAATACAGACCACTTATGAAAAGCCCATGGGGTCAATGAAAGGACTATGGTTTTATTTATATGAGACCTTATTGGGCTTCTCTGGTAGCTCAGCTGGTAAAGAATCCACTTGCAATGCAGGAGACCCTGGTTCAGTTCCTGGGCTGGGAAGATCCCCTGGAAAAGGGATAGGCTACCCACTCCAGTATTCTTGGGCTTCCCTGGTGGCTCAGATGGTAAAGAATCTGCCTGCAATGCAGGAGAACTGGGTTCGATCCTTGGGTTGGAAGATCCCCTGGAGGAGGGCATGGCATCCCACTGCAGTATCCTTGCCTGGAGAATCGAGTGGACAGAGAAACCTGGCAGGCTACAGTCCATGTGGTTGCAAAGAATCGAATACAACAGAGCAACAGCAACATCAGAGACCTTATCAGTCTCATTGTTTTCCTTTTAGAATGGAAATCTTCCACAAGGATGAGTCTAGTTTGTTGTCCACTGGACTTGCCCCTTTCAAGAAATTTTTTGAGCAACTTATGTCTGGTCTTTAGGGTCCCATCCAGCAGAGGAGTGCCAGCTGTGCTGTGTCAGCGGGGGTGCTCTGTGGGCTTCTTAAAGAGGCTTCAGAAGAATTGCTAGTTTTAGGCACTGGTTGATTAGTTTGATGAAGTGAGTTTCAAAATGTTTATTCCTTCTGTTCATTTTCATTTTTTATGGCTTATGTATTGTTGGTATTCTGTTCCTTGCCTTGTGATGTTTGGTTCAAAAATTCTTGTGATCCCAGGACATTTATTGGTGTAGCCTGGCTCATTATGTTCAGACATGCATTGTGTTTGACGAATCATTTGGGATTTTAAGGCAACCTCGGCGATGTCCAGGATTGGTTAGGTTCTAATAACAGGTGGTTAGCACATTGCTAAGGAGTGTCCTTTGCTGCATTCAATTAATTCTCATCAGAAGCTGACTGATCCTTGACTACAGATCCAATCATCAACCTGTTTGCTTTTGAACCAGCAATTAATCTATGCAAACCACAGCACTGTCCCTATGTGCTCCCACCATTAACCTCTTTCCTGTGCGTGCAGCAAGGGTCTGGCATAATCTGGTTTCTTCAACCTGCATAATTAAGGGTCACAGTTTGGTTTCTTTCCACATCTGTTCATCTTATTTTCCGTGGACCATTTCTCAGTTGCCACCCAAAGAGATGAAGGCAAAGCCTTGATCCAAGTGTTTGGACACCAGCACCGAGATGCCTGGGTCTGTGGTGAGACCCATGTGGTTTAGGAAACTATACTGCTTGTTTGAGCTTTTCCAACAGTGTAATGTAAAAGAATAGAATAGAAAGGGATTTCTATTTATTTTCCAGAGCCATGGTCATTTTATTTTGTGATTCATCCAACTGGAAAGTGCTTTAAAAGAAATTTGCAACCTCATGTGATCTGATGTCACATAAAACTGTTTTTGAGGCAACAGGCTATGCTTGAGGTTTGTATTTCTCTTCAGCATCTACTTGATTTGCATCCAGATGCCACGAAGAGGCCAGTTACAAGGCAATGACCAACACTGCCTTCTTAGCAAGTTAGCCTCTGACACCAGCAGCAAGATATTATTAATGTCAGATTTTCATTCCCTCTTGCTAAAAACCTATCCATTTTTCAAGATTCAAACCAAGTGTTGCTTCATCTCAAACCTTTTCTTATCAACATGTCCTCTCCAGATAGAAACACTTCATTAGATGTGAAGCCCCAGAATAGATTAAGATTTCTCATTTAGCATTTAGTCTAATTTGCTTACTCTTAAGCTAGTGGAGGTGATGGAATTCCAGTTGAGCTATTTCAAATCCTGAAGATGATGCTGTGAAAGTGCTCCACTCAATATGCCAGCAAATTTGGAAAACGCAGCAGTGGCCACAGGACTGGAAAAGGTCAGTTTTCATTCCAATCCCAAAGAAAGGCAATGCCAAAGAATGCTCAAACTACTGCACAGTTGCGCTCATCTCACATGATAGTAAAGTAATGCTCAAAATTCTGCAAGCCAGGCTTCAGCAATACGTGAACTGTGAACTTCCAGATGTTCAAGCTGGTTTTAGAAAAGGCAGAGGAACCAGAGATCAAATTGCCAACATCTGCTGGGTCATTGAAAAAGCAAGAGAGTTCCAGGAAAACATCTATTTCTGCTTTAGTGACTATGTCAAAGCCTTTAACTGTGTGGATCACAATAAACTGGAAAATTCTGAGAGATAGGAATACCAGACCACCCGACCTGCCTCTTGAGAAATCTGTATGCAGTTCAGGAAGCAACAGTTAGAACTGGACATGGAACAACAGACTGGTTCCAAATAGGAAAAGGAGTACGTCAAGGCTGTATATTGTCACCCTGCTTACTTACCTTGTATGCAGAGTACATCATGAGAAACACTGGGCTGGAAGAAGCGCAAGCTGGAATCAAGATTGCCAAGAGAAATATCAATCACCTCAGATATGCAGATGACACCACCCTTATGGCAGAAAGTGAAGAGGAACTAAAAAGCCTCTTGATGGAAGTGAAAGTGGAGAGTGAAAAAGTTGGCTTAAAGCTCAACATTCAGAAAACGAAGATCATGGTGTCTGGTCCCATTCAGTTCAGTTCAGTTCAGTCGCTCAGTCGTGTCTGACTCCGCGACCCCATGAATCGCAGCACGCCAGGCCTCCCTGTCCATCACCAACTCCTGGAGTTCACTCAGACTCATGTCCATCGAGTCAGTGATGTCATCCAACCATCTCATCCTCTGTCATCCCCTTCTCCTCCTGCCCCCACTCCCTTCCAGCTCTGAGTCTTTTCCAATGAGTCAGCTCTTCGCATGAGGTGGCCAAAGTACTGGAGTTTCAGCTTCAGCATCATTCCATTACTTCATGGGAAATAGATGGGGAAACAGTGGAAACGGTGTCAGACTTTATTTTGGGGGGCTCCAGAATCACTGCAGATGGTGACTGCAGCCATGAAATTAAAAGACACTTACTCCTTGGAAGAAAAGTTATGACCAACCTAGATAGCATATTGAAAAGCAGAGACATTAGTTTGCCAACAAAGGTCCGTCTAGTCAAGGCTATGGTTTTTCCAGTATTCATGTATGGATGTGAGAGTCGGATTGTGAAGAAAGTTGAGCGCCGAAGAACTGATGCTTTTAAACTGTGATGTTGGAGAAGACTCTTGAGAGTCCCTCGGACTACAAGGAGATCCAACCAGTCCATTCTGAAGGAGATCAGCCCTGGGATTTCTTTGGAAGGAATGATGCTAAAGCTGAAACTCCAGTACTTTGGCCACCTCATGCAAAGAGTTGACTCATTGGAAAAAACTCTGATGATGGGAGGGGTTGAGGGCAGGAGGAGAAGGGGATGACAGGATGAGATGGCTGGATGGCATCACTGACTCGATGGAGTGTGAGTCTGGTCTGAGTGAACTCCAGGAGATGGTGATGGACAGGGAGGCCTGGCATGCTGCGATTCATGGGGTCACAAAGAGTCAGACACCACTGAGTGACTGAACTAAACTGAACTGCAGTCTAATTGGATTCCCAGATTAGACTGTGAATTCCCAGTGACTTGACAAACACAATTTTCATCAGTCATCTTTGAGTTGCCATTGCCTGGCACGTTGTAGGCTCTCAACAAATGTTTGTTGAGTATAACATATTTGAAGAAATACGCTTAATGTGTAGGGCGTTCATGGGGCATACCACGCTGCTTCAAAACTCAAGTCTGTCTAATGGACTAAGTCTTTTGACTTGAATGGCCTTGTCTCTTTTTTGTTTGGCAAAAGTTTCTTGTCCTTTACACTTCTTGCCTTTAATGGACTTCTCTATTCTCTGGTTGGCAAATTTTTTCTTGTCCTTTACATTTTTCCTTAACAGTCAATTAATTATCCCATAGAATATTCTCTCTCTTTTCCAAGTACTATTAATCCTTTCTTTTTGTCCAGAGGTCTGCTAGTACTCACACTGTAGTTACTATTTGTGTATCAGTTTTTCAAGATTCAAAAATTGGTCTTTTCATGTTAATGGTGGCTTCCTAATAGATGAGGATCCTTAGTTTAGATTTTACCCTAGTGCTCAGTGCAGGCCTGGCTCAGAGATGGTACAAATGAGAGTATCTCTCAGAGTTCTGGTCCAACTCTGATGTTAATCAGTTGTGGAAGTTTGAACGTAACACTTACTGTTTCTTAGCCACAATACCTGATCTGAAAACTGAGAGGCTGAACTAACTGTAAGTTCACTTTCAGCATAGGGTCTTTATTCAGCACTTCATCTCTTTTTTATTGCCCTTTATTTTGCTACTGTTTTCATTTGAGTGTCTCATTTACAAATCTGCTTCTTTTCTCTTTGCCCTATTTTCTTATTCAAAAACTGCTTTCCCCCCTATGTTACATAAACATGTTCAGAGTCAAACATGATATTATTTGCTGAACTGAGAGAGGTATGTGTCAGATGTATGATGGGGCAAGTTACTTAATCTCTACCGCTTGGTCTCTTCATCTGTAAAATAAGGATAATAGAAGTGCATGCACTTCACAGGTCATTGTGAGGATTCAATTATAGAATATTCATAAAGCTTTTTGAACACTGGGACAGAGTAGGTACAATTGAGTGTATATTTTTTAAGTAAATAACACACTCCTGCCCTCCATTGTCACAGTCAAAAGGTGACTGTATCTACTGCTTTCTAGATTATTATATCTTAAACTGCTGTGGCTACCAGCAAAACTTTCAGGAAATTACACTGATTTTTTTTTATCATACAGTCTAAATTACAATCCTATTACTTATTTATTTTAAATATCACATTTGTATGTTTTCATAAATGCCACTCAGTTTATTTACAGTGGAATATCATGCAATTCATTCCCCAGTAATCCAGAGGTAGAGTGCAGCTTTTATTAATGAATAGTTGTTTAATACAGCGCTCTCATCCTGCCAGTTCCATTATCCTTTAAAATCAGAATGCACACATCTATGGACCGTTGTGAAATGTGTTAGATTCCAGAAGATGAGAGGAATAAAAAGTTTTTAGAACTGGCTTTGGCCAAATTTACATGGTACCCTTAAACACTTTTTCCAAATAAGATACAGATTTTCTAAGTAATCTTATTGCAGTAGTATCCACAAGACATAAGAAATGGTGGAAGACTGTTTTTAAAACATTTTTCAATTTCTGCTAAATTTAGTTCTCCTGTGCATGAAGTGTAAGTATCTTTTTAAAGACTAATCACCCATATCCATGTTCAGTATGTGTCACGGGAGGGACAGTATTATTGTGTATTCACTGCAGAGTGAGATGGTGTGTGCATATGTTTGGGTAGAGTGGCTACAACAGCAGAGCTTTAACTCCTATACAGTGAAATGCAAGGTGCATTTAATTTTATAAGCGAGTATAGCAACACATCACATTATCTGTTTTCAGAAATTAAGCAGCATTTGAAAAAGCAAAATGGAACATGAAGAATGCTGGAGGAAATAAGAAGGCCTCCCTTCTGGTCCCAGATACAACAGCATTAGGTAAGTTATTCAGCTTCTCTGTGCTGTGTTCTCCAGGTCTGAAAATATTTGTAACTAAAATTGCTGTGTGGAGGAAAGATCTTAAGAGGGTTTGAGCAAGGAACTTGGTTGAGGCTCTATTGCAATAGTCCAGGTGAGATTTCTCTCATCATTGCAGCTCACACCTTTATAATGTCCTTGCACTCACCTATTGGATAAGGTTTCATTTAATAAGTGGAGGAGCTCAGAGTGGGCTTTCAGCTACAGAATTGCTTTCGTCTGCTCATCAGTAAATTGCCTAAAATTCATTTAAAGATTATTTCCTGTGGACTTCTGTGTATTTTATTGTATCAGCAAAATCCTATCATTAGGTTTATAATCCTTTTGATAGATACTCTCCTTTAGCAGAAGGACAAACGAACATGTGAATTAATATGGCACGGGAAGGTGTGGTGAAGCTTGTGGTGAACAAGGGAATGTGTGCTGGTCCTAATTCTTTTTCAACCCATTCATTACACAGACCAAGCGCTCTCTGGACTTTTATAACAATAGAGGAAAATCTAGACTTTATGTTTAATTTCTCAAATTTTAAAATTCTAGAAAAAAACACTAGCAGGGGCACCTTTTGGTTGTTTGCTTGGTTTTTGGTCTCTCCCTTTCCCTCCACCTCTTCCCCCTGACTTTTTCCAGTGGTTCATCAACAAGCTCTTGTATTTCCTAGGTTACAAACTGTCAAGAGGGCAAAACAAACCCCAGTCTCCTGTTGCTCTGACTGCATATCCTCCTGTTGTTTTCTGCCCTCCCTCTCCTGCCTCCTGCCTTTCCTTGTAAGGAAAATCTGCTTTCTTAGAATCCAGTTCCTTGCTTCCCACTTGGGTTGTAACTCCTACCATTGGAATGCCTCACACAGGACCTCTGAATGTACATTAGCAAAGTAAGTATCTGCTTGATAATATATACTAAAACACTTTTGATGTTGAAATCTGAAATCTGCATCTAAATAATAAAAGCAGAGAAGGGAAAAGAGAAATGAGATCGACTGTGTATTGATAATCGATGAAGCTGAGTGAGAAGTCCTCTAGCAAAACCCCAGATCCTCTAATTACAAAACCAGATGGATCTTTTTTTCTCTCTCAACTTATTTGACCTTTTTGTGGCCTTTGTTACTACCTTTTGTTTTGTAATGAACTCTTCTCTCTTGGCACTGGTGGCTCTTGCTTGGGTCACCTTTGCTCTCTTCTCTATCTTGGTCTTCTTGTGGTTTATTTACTTAAGCCCATTTCTTAAGTAATGGCTTTAAAGGATTATACCTTAGATCACTTCCCTTTCCCCATGTTCACAACACCTGAATGAATGATCACTCTTTAGTTCAACCGCCATCTAAAATATATTGAGCACTTAATCTGTATCTCAGTATAGCTTGAGTTCCTGATCCCCAGTTCCGTAACTTCACTTCTGGTCTCCTCCAGCAACATTTCCAAAACTGAACTCATTATTGTCCCACGCAGACTGCTCCCCCGCAAAATCTGTTTCTGTTCTCAAATCCCACTGTAATCTAGCAGCTGGGGATCACTTGCATTCTCTAGCTGTCATTTCTAGCAGACATCCCCTCATTAATCATGCCTTCCTCAGTGCCCCATAGGAGTGCTGGTCATCCATCTGGAACAGCATAGCTCCTTGTTGCTCTCATTCGATACACTGCTTTCCCCTCCCCATACTGTCACCTCCCCAGGGAGTAGGTAAGGCATCAGATTCCTCTTGGTATTCCCACCTCTCCTAGTACCATGCTTGGCACACTATCAGTAAATGTTTCTTGGAATAACTAAAAATGCAGTCTTGAAATTTTAATGCTAAAAGGGACCATCTAGTTCAGAGACTCTTAAAAATAAAACCAGTAAATGGTAAAGAACATGTTCCTTAGAGCCCCGCAGTCTGGATTTGAATCCGTACTCTGCCATTTACCAGCTTTGTGATACAGGGAAGACCATTAAGTTGTAGGAAAATGTCACTTAGTGCTCTTGTTTTTGAGCTGTAACAAAATGAATGCCCAAATTCTAAATGGAAAAGGAAGATTTTAGAATTGTAATTTCTTAAAAAAGTGTTTTTTTATATTTTTATAGGATGTCAGACCTGCATTTATATAGCAGAGTCTCCCCCCTTCCCATGCCCACTGGAAGTAAAGTTGTTCTCAGTTTATGTAATGGTAATAAGTGTAATATTAATATACTGTATATATATTCTTGATAATATGCAAGAGTCCTACCACCTCCTAGGGCCCAGCAATCCAAACAAGTTTGAGGATCCTTTAATGGAAATGGTAAATGAGAATCAGAAAGTTTAAATGACTTTTCCAAAGGTCACACAATTTAGTGGCAGAGCTGGAATTTGAATGTAGTTTATAAAACTCCACTGTATACTCCTTATCACCATGACATTTAAACAAATTAAAAAATCACTTGGACAGTCCACTGGGTCTTGAAATATTTTTTCCTTGAAGTGGTATTATTTTGATAGTAAAAGAATTATACGCAGAGATACACATAAAAGCTTGTGACAGATATTAATGGCAAATAGGGAATATTCTGAGACTTGACAAAAATAATTAAAAAAAATTATTTAAACATCAAAAATGCATGGTCACCTGCTTTGTCATTTAACTTAATATTTTCTTTCCTTCTTTATTCAGCCATTTTTCCCCCCATAGTATCTCAGAATTCATTATCTTGTCCTAAAATTATTTTTTAAAACCACTTTTCAAATCTGTAGTCCATATATTCTGATTTGTATCTTGAATTTATGCTTAATAGCATACATTTCTTTGTACAGACAGCTCTAAACACCACAAAAATGCAATCATGTCAGTAAGTTAGGTCAGATTATTCTTGTAGTTATGGTGAAAATCTGTGGATTTCATTACTAAAAGTCTCTTTGCAGCTTTCTTTGTTGTTGATATAATACTTTAGCAAATCTTAGGCCTGACGTTCTCAAGCTAATTGCATTTGACCAGCTCATGAGCTTGCGTTCCTGCCTACCAGCATGACTGGTATAATACACTGTTATTTAGAGAGCCTTCATAATGCATTTTGCAGAACAGAGAAATGAGAATGAAGAAAGTTGAATGGTTTTTAAAGTAATCATCTTTTAAAATTTTAACTTCTGGGACAAAGACACATGTAAGTCAATGAACTGTAATTCAAGAGGAAGCTGATCATTCATTCACAGAAGTGGCCATATAGATGTTTATCCTATAGAGAAGACAGCTGGAATGTCTGGCTTTTTGAGAACTAGAAAGTAGTTTGTGTATTCATCTATGTCTACCACTATTTGGCTTATCAAACTGTGATTTACTTTACCTACATGCAACCTTTCTAACTTGGCTCTGATAAAAGTAAGTCCAATAACCCACTTAGTACTTGCTACATATCAATAATGTCTTTGAAAAATATTTATGATATTAATATTATATTTGGGATTTGTTATTAAACAAGGAAGGAAAAAGATGTAAGAATGTCTATACGTTGATAATTGTTGAAGCTGGACAGGTTATTGGGGATTCATTATCCCATCGATATTTTTGTGTATGCCTGAAATTTCACACAACAATCTCTGATGCATATGCTTTTAGATTTGTATGTCTCTAGAAGAGTGTGTATGTACCTGTCTTTAACTTTCAACTAATCTCCCCAACCATGGGGATGGTAAATTTTATTTTCAATGATGTCAGTAGTTGTTGGGAGCACAAATTTTATATGTAATCATTGCTAGATGGGATACAAAATGCATAAAACCCTGCACCCAAATTCCTTTTAAACTAGCTGGGAAAGTCACCACACACACAAACTTGAAAGTGAAATACTCATTCAAAATTTAAATAACATTTCAAGAGAAAAATAGAGTTAAGATCCCATGAAAAATTCCCAGTAAATTATACAACCTATAATTGGTCTATTTCAGCTGAGGGAAAAATTGCTATACTCTAGAGGAAGTTTATTTAGGTAAATGGATTTAAGCTGATTCTTAAAATATAGACCTTACCTAGGTATAAAAGAAAGGGAAAAGTTTTTAAGTTAATGAAAAGAGGAAAAAAAAGGGGATGTATTTGGTCACCTGAAAGCCTATTTTTTAAAGTGAGTAAATAAGTTCTAGACATAATGAAACTTTAGAGGTTTACTTTGGAGGACTGAAGATTAAAGAATGGAAGCTTTATTCCTGGGCAGCAGATTGCCACTAAAGTATGTTGCAAGTAAGAAATGTTACTGAATAAATGCATAGTGCAGTGACAGAATTGATTTGAGACAGAGACTGGTGGAAGAAAGAATGAAGAGGAAAAATGGGATTATTGCAATATTTTGTAAACAAGTTAGTAATGGTCTTCTTTAGAATGAAAGCAGAGAAAATGGAAACAAACTCCTCATGTGGAGGACACAGTTGGCAGGTCTTTGACACTGGGCAAATAGATATGAGAGTTTAGAAAAAGGGCTTTCTCGTAATCGCTCCTATTTCTAGCGTATCTTACTTAATATAGTGGATATATATTTTCTAAAAGTTCCAGTTGGCAAGCATTTATCAATTCTAAAATAGATGGGGGCAAGTAGGAATGACTCTCAGTGATGCCTAGGGCCAAAACTAGTTAGTAGCTGTTTTCATTCTTATGTTAATGCTAATGCTATTAATAACATTTGTCAATGTGGAGAAAAGTTTCATGTTCTGTGTAGTCATGGCACCTCACTCTACTTGTTAGAGCCATTTTTAATAAATTCTACAGGAGTTATTTTATCTGATTCTATGGAGACAGTGTATTTGGTATAAGAATAGGAATTTGAGCAACCACAAACCAAATTTATGTGCTTATTCTGAATTATTCATCCCAGGGAAATGCCTGCTGGGCTAATATATACTTTTTAGACTTTCCACAGATTTTAATGAGCCAACACCAATTCTGGCACTGAAATATCCACAGTATATAAAATGTGTTATGGGAAATAGTTTTTCTAGGACTGCCAGATTAGTGGGTAAAACATATTACACATCTGTTGGGCCTAAAGTTTTCCAAGTTTTGGGTGAGATGTCAGCTTGCAGTCTAGATGAATAGACTTCATGAGCAGACACTGCATAATAACTGCCTGCAATGGGGCAGGTGTCAGAGTTGAGATTTTTACCTCTAGGTAAATGGATTCAAAGATACCTCTCCCCTGTTCTCAACTCAAGGAACCTGATAACTCTAC
The DNA here is from genome assembly GCF_042477335.2 of Ovis canadensis. NCBI lineage: Eukaryota > Metazoa > Chordata > Mammalia > Artiodactyla > Bovidae > Ovis > Ovis canadensis. The sequence goes on along the minus strand of NC_091250.1, from coordinate 34,529,909 downwards.
TTCATATTCCTCAGATCATTTTGAATTTTATCCAGTATTAACTCAGTCATAAACTTGAAGGGAAGAAAAACTGTTTTTCCCATATTCTTTTAAGGCTTTTCAAAATATTCAGTAAATAATGTGTTGGCCAATAAGGGTACAATTTTTCATAAATAAAGAGTATTGGGCTTTGTTTTTGTAAGAAAGAAAAAAGATCCACATAATAAAGTTTGCTTACCAATATATGAGATTCTATGAAAACCCAGCATAATTTTCATAATTTTCAAATAGAATCTTATTTGGGATTTTGCATATAATTTTATATGATTATGTGATAGTTATATTTTATCCAAATTCTAAAATATGACCTGTGGATTCTTTCAGAATCACATAATCTACCTCATTAGTTTTTAGAACTGTCTGATTAACTGTTTATTTTAATGTAAGGGATTATTTGGTACTTTATTTTCCCTTTAATTTTCCACAAGAAGGGGCAGGCTTGGCAGACTGTGTAATATCACAGAAGTAAATATCAATAGATTAGCAGGACTTGATTTGAAAAGTTCAAGGAGAAGGTAGTGAAGGACTAGCTCTTTAGCAGCTACTAGTGTAGATATAGCAAGAGCTTTGCTTACTGTCCAACTCCTAGTGACCCCATGGACTGCAGCCTCCCAGGCTCCTCCGTCCATGGGATTTTCCAGGCAAGAGTGCTGGAGTGGGGTGCCATTGCCTTCTCCGTTGGCTTACTTAAGCGTCTTTTTCTAAGAATCTTCTCTAATTAGTTAAGAAAATTTTACTATTATTTTGGATAATAGTAATTTGGATAATATTTTGAATTTTGGATCTCAGAGTCAAAATATTAGAAAAGGAGTTGAAAATTAATGTAGAAAGAGGAGGAAGAATTGTATAAGGGTAGAAGGAATGGAGCAGAAAGATGCATGGAAATTGTTTTGTCCTCAGGCCCCTTTCTTGGTTCTTTCCATAGGTTTTTTAGTAATATAGCAACATAATATGGTAGTGTTTTTTGAAGTTAAAGAATGTATCAGTTCATTAGGAAGAGAGAAATGAGTGAGAAGAGGACCAATGACAGACACCTTTGTATGGATGAATGGAGAAGAGGAACTTGGCAACGAAGCCTGAGAAAAACATTCTGAGAGGTAGAAGGAGACTGGAAAAAGAATGAATCACTATAGGCAAAGAAGAGTGGTCAACAGCATCAATTCTGTAGATCAGTCAGTGACTGCAAAATATGAGAAAAATCTACTTGTTTATATAAATAAGAAGATGGACATGTTGAGGGAAGTGGGACAAAGATGGGACAGAATATAAGTTGCAGATGGTTACAGAATAAGTATATGGCAAGGGAGTGGAGTAGAAAACTAATTCTGTGAAGAGAAGAATTATTGCTTATAACTTGGTGATGCAGGAATAAAGGAATGAGTCAATGGAGAGGGCTCATTGATGACGTGGGAAATTGAAGTGGGAATAAAATGATGGGAAAAAAATACTAATGGAATTGAAAGGCCAGCTGGAAGGTTAGCATTGCAAAGATGCTAAATATTAAAAGAGAAATGTCTGTAATATTTCCAGTGCATGAGCTCTGTCTTCTAAGTGAAGTAAGAGGCAGGATCAACTGCTGAGAATGAACGATGCCGTACGTTTTGTATTTCTGAAATAAAACTGGACATGTATTATTTTATGAGAGACTGCTGGATTCGATTTGCTAAATTATTATTTAAAATTTAGTACTTAACATCTATTCAGTGAGATTGGCTTGCTTCATTTCATAAAAAATCTGCTAAGTTTGGCATTATAATAATAATAGCTATTTTTCAAACATTTTACACAAGACTTATCTGTTCTTTGAGAATTTGGGAACTCATTTATAGAACTTTAGAGTTGGAGACATTTCATGAACAAAGGTCTTTGAAAAAAACTTAAGCTTCTGTCCTGATTATAATTCTACTTAGGTTTTTCTATTTCTTTGTGTTTTATATTGTAAAATGACCATATTGTTATTTTTCATTTTCTCATCAATGCAAGAGTTATGTAAGCATCTTTAAAGGTTTCCTGTGCTTAGTCCACTCAGTCGTGTCCAACTCTTTGCAACCCTTTGGACTATAGTCCCCTAGACTCCTCTGTCCATGGAAATTTTCAGGCAAGAATAATGGTGTGGGTCACCATGATCTTCCTGACCCAAGGACTGAACCCACATTTCCTGGGTCTCCTGCATTGCAGGTGAATTCTTTACCCACTGAGCCATCAGGGAAGTTCTAGTGGTTAATTATTTTAAAATTTAGTTTCTTATTAATTTTAAAATCTAAGGTGTTTGTCATTACAGATTGAGCCTATACAATTTCCACTTTGTATAGACAGCATATTAAATCCACTTTTAAGACAGCATATTAAAAAGCAGAGACATTACTCTGCTGACAAAATCTGTCTAGTCAAAAACTATGGTTTTTCCAATTGTCATGTATGGATGTGAGAGCTGGCCCATAAAGAAAGCTGAGCGCTGAAGAATTGATATTTTTGAACTGTGCTATAGAAGACTCTTAAGAGTCCCTTGGACTGCAAGGAGATAAATCCTAAAGGAAATCAGTCCTGAATATTTATTGGAAGGACTGATGCCGTGTCTGAAGCTTCAGTACTTTGGCCAACCGATGTGAAGAACTGACTCCTTAGAAAAGATCCTGATGCTGGGAAAGATTGAAGGCAGGAGGAGAAAGGGATGACAGAGGATGAGATGGTTGGATGGGTCACTGACTAGATGTGTATGAATCTGAGCAAGCTCTGGGAGTTGGTGATGGACAGAGAAGCCTGGCGTGCTGCAGTTGATGGAGTTGCAAAAAATTTGACATAACTGAGTGACTGAAGTGAGTGAAAGAATTACTGATATTTTATGTGGCTTGATATAAAATAGGTGCATAAATAATTATATATATTGAAATTATTGCATATATAATAAATTGAAAACAGTATGATCATTCTTAAAAACTTAAATATGGAATTGCCATATCCAGAAATTCTGTTTTTGGATACATACCTAAAGAAGTGAAAGAAGAAACTCAGATATTTGTATACGTGTGTTCATAGCAGCATTATTTACAACATCCAGTAGGTAGAAGTAACCCAAGTGCTGTCAGTAGATGAAGGGATAAACATGATGATAAACATGATGAAGGGATAAACATGATGTATAAAGATACAATGAAAAATAGCCTTAAAACGAAAGGAAGTTCTCACATGTTGTTACATGTATGAACCCTGAGGACATTATGCTAAATAAAATAAACCAGCCGCAAAAAGACAAATACTCTATGATTCCATTTATATGAAGTTCCTTGAGTGGTCAAATTCATAGAGATAGAAAGTAAAATAATGGTTTACAAAGGTTGGAGGGAGGGGAGAATTGGGAGTTCATGTTTAATGGGTACAGAATTTCAATTGGGGATGATGAAAAAGCTCTGGATAGTGATGATTGCCCAAAATGTGGATGTACTTAATGCCACAGAATGTACACATAAAAATGGTTAAAATGATAAATTTTATGTTCTATATTGTACCACAATAAAAAATGGTTAGAGAAATCAGAAAAAATAATACATTTGCAAAAATGCTGCCTACGCTAAACGCAAAAAATAAAAGTAATAGTTTTCATGTTATATGAAAGAAAACATAGAAAACAGCAAAGAGGAATTAAGACAAAATGCTCTTGATGAAAGTGAAAGAGGAGAGTGAAAAAGTTGGCTTAAAGCTCAACATTCAGAAAACGAAAATCATGGCATCTGGTCCCAGCACTTCATGGGAAATAGATGGGGAAACAGTGGAAACAGTGTCAGATTTTATTTTGGGGGGCTCCAAAATCACTGTAGATGGTGACTGCAGCCATGAAATTAAAAGACACTTACTCTTTGGAAGGAAAGTTATGGCCAACCTAGATAGCATATTGAAAACCAGAGACATTACTTTGCCAACAAAGGTCCATCTAGTCAAGGCTATGGTTTTTCCAGTATTCATGTATGGATGTGAGAGTTGGACTGTGAAGAAAGCTGAGTGCCGAAGAATTGATGCTTTTGAACTGTGGTGTTGGAGAAGACTCTTGAGAGTCCCTTGGACCGCAAGGAAATCCAACCAGTCCATCCTAAAGGAGACCAGTCCTGGGTGACTGATGCTGAGGCTGAAACTCCAATACTTTGGCCACCTCATGCGAAGAGTTGATTCATTGAAAAAGACCCTGATGCTGGGAGGGATTGGGGGCAGTAGGTGAAGGGGACGACAGAGGATGAGATGGCTGGATGGCATCACTGCCTCGATGGATGTGAGTCTGAGTGAACTCCGGGAGTTGGTGATGGACAGGGAGGCCTGGTGTGCTGCGATTCATGGGGTCGCAGAGTCGGACACAACTGAGTGACTGATCTGATCTGATAACAAGATAACAGAGTGTAATGGAGAAAGGGTATGCTATATCTAGATAATATGATTAATACTAAATTTAAAAGTTCTATTCCTATTCTATGCCCTATAGTGTATACACAGAAGAGACGTATATTCTTTTTCAAGTGAAGACTGGTTTTTTTGGCATGGTTCAGGGCATTTTCTACAATCTTGAATTTCTTATAGGAAAACACTTTTATAGAAATATTTTCCCTTTGAGTTTCAGCATGATTCTTGGTAACTTCATGTTTTTTCCCCCATGAATAGAGTGATATGCATAAATAGTAGCACTTTATTGAACATGGGACTTCTGGGGCAATTTATTTGCTTGCTTGTCTTTTTCAGTTGGTCTTTGTTTTTTTTTTTTTTCTGAGGACAGTACCTAACATTGAATGGGTACTCAATGAATGTTTTCTCTCTGAGTTAATGATTTTTTTAAAAGAGAGGTAGTCAAAGTGGAAGACTAGTCGTAGAGGAATTTTGCTTTTTAATTGACTCAGCTTACCTATAACAAAGTAAGTTTCGTAAAGTTATACCTGGCTTTGTTAATACTGCCAATTTGAAGGAAGTGAATTAGTCTAATGAATTTCCAACTTTTTTGCATGTTAGAATTATTTAAGAGGCTTTTAAAAATCTGGCATCTCAAAGTGTGGCCTGTAAACTACTAGTAACAGAATAACCTGAGAACTTGTTTAAAGATGTTCTCAAGTCCCTACACAGATATACTGAATGAGAATTAGCATTTTAACAAGGTCCTCATGTGATTTATATACACAGTAAATTTTGAGAAGGACTGATCTATAGCATTTCCTAATAATCATCTAGTATTTGAATAGTTACACAATGTAATTTTTTGGCCATTCTTCTAATCTTCCATAAAGAATCTAACTGATGTTGTTCAGTCGCTAAGTTGTGTTCAGCTCTTTGACACACCGAGGACTGCTGCACACCATGCTTCCCTGTCCGTCACTATTTCCTGGAGTTTGTTCAGTTGATCAGTTTTGTAAACCTGGCCTCTAAGAATAGTAAATTAATAGATTCTTGGCTTTTCTGTCTCTGGTAGTAGGATTTCAGCGTGTAGTTAGGCATCTATTTAACAATAACATAATCTCTTCATTGTTATATCATGGAGGAAGGCTTTCTGTGTTTCTGTCTTGTCTTTCCCCCTTTGTGTGTGCATAAGCGCTCAGTTGTTCAGTCGTGTCCGGCTGTTTGTGACCCCCACGGACCATAGCCTGCCAGACTCCTCTGTCCATGCGATTCACCAGACAAGAATACTCGAGTGGGTTGCCATTTCCTTCACCATGGGATATTCCCCACCCAGAGATCGAACCCAAGTCGCCTGTGTCTCTTGCATTGACGGGTGGATTCTTTACCACTGAGCCACCTGGGACGCTCCTTTCCTCTTTGCATCTGAATAATTTCCTCCATTGGTTGATTCATTTTGCCCTGAACCACATGACTAATCTTATACTGAATTCAGCCTTTCAAGTGTTCAGCATTAGGTCAGCCTTGTTTAAGATGGTGTGTTGAACCACTCATTAAAGTCTCATTTGATTCTACTACTTTTTGAGACCCTAAAATATTAAGAGCTGAGAAATTTCAAAAATTAGAATAATTAAGAAAAAATGTTTTTAAAGTTAAGGCAGATGCCTGACTTGAGCAAGTTAGTTTTTAAGATTGCTATGGAGAAAGCCCAAAGAATCCCAGCTTACACTGCAAAACCCCAAAGTCTCAGAGTGACAATACCTGTTACCTTTAACATGGAGCTAAGTGTGGTAAATTACAGAAAGTTAGATTAAGGAGTTGGACCTTCTGATCTCAACAAAGAGACTGCTTGTGCAACAAAGAGAAACCAGAAAAACTGCTTTTTCCCAAAGAAAACCAGAGGTTTATAATTTTGTTGGGGAACAGAGTCCCAGCTGGGAGTGGGCACTGTAAATAAAAGAGGGGCTAAGTGAAAAGTTTGTTACAAATATTGAAATTCCCCAGCCTTCTTTCTGTATGTTTTTCACAGAATGCTAGATAGCAGGCTTCTTCCTTTAGGAAGCACATTTACTGTGCGTCCTCTACGATTCTGAACAGCACGATAGAAAAGATCTGAGATATAACAAAGCCATAATTTTCTCACTGAAATGACCCAGTTGGTTATTTTACAGCCAACAGTTGATGAGTCACTTTCATGCATATAGCTTTCTCAGGTCCCATACATAAATGAATAAATAAAAGGTCGCCACATGTTTAAGGAAACAAAGGCTAAAGCAAAAGTAACTTGGAAGAAGTTGGAGGTAGAAGGTAGAAAATGAATGTATTACATATGTTAAATAATAATAGGATGCTAAAAATAATAGAATGAAATACAATGAATAATATAAAATAAATAGAATAATACAATGAAATTGTCATGGAAATTATAAATATAATAGTAGGATTGTGAAATTAATTAGAAGAGATGGAAGGCAAAATTGAGTTACCTCTCAGAAAATTAGAGGAAAAAAGATAACTAGGATAGAAAACAAGAAAGAAAATTTGAGGACTAATACAGATAATCCAACATTAAAATCTTATAATGATTATAATCTTAATATGATTAAATAATTAAAATCTTAAATTAAAATCTTATAATGATTTAATATGGGTTTTAACTGCTGATTGGTCAGATCATTTGCAAATAGCTTCTCCCATTCAGCAGGTTTTCTTTTCATTAGTTTAACTGAGTCCCATTTGTTTATTTTTACTTTTGTTTTCTTTGCTTTAGGAGAGAAATCCAAAATAGTGTTGCTGCAATTTATATCAGAGAGTATTCTGCCTTTGTTTTCCTCTAAGGATTTTAGTATCTGGTCTTACATTTAAGTCTTTAATCCTTTTCGAGTTTATTTTTATATACAGTTTTATGGAATGTTCTAATTTCATTCTTTTACATGTAGCGGTCGTTTTTCTGGCACCACTTGTTGAAGAGACTGTCTTTCCTCCATTGTATATTGTTGCTTCTTTTGTTGTACATTAATTGACCATAAGTTTTTATTTTTATTACCCTAGGAGGTGGGCCAAAAAAGAGCTTGCTGTGGTCAGTGTTTTTTCTATGTTTACCTCTAAGGATTTTATAGTGTCTGATCCTAATGTTTAGGTTTTTAGTCCAGTTTGAATTTATTTTTGTGTATGGTGTTAGGTTCTTTTTTTTTTTTTTTTTGCACGTAGCTGTAAGTTAGGTTCTAATATGATGTTAGGTTCTATGGTATTAGTGTTCTAATTTCATTTTTTACATGCAGCTGTCCAGATTTCTCAGTACCACTTATTGAAGAGGCTGTCTTTTTCTCTATTTTGTATTCTTGCTTCCTTTGTCGTAGATTAGGTGACCATAGATATGTGGGTTTTTCTCTAGGTTTTCCATTCTGTATCACTGGTCTATGTTTCTGTTTTTGTGCCATTACCATACTTTCTTGATTACTGTGGATACCTTTTCCTGTACCTTCACTTTCATTCTGTGCAACTCTAGATCTGAGGTGTCTCTTCTTTTTTTTAAACAAAATTAAAAAAGACTTTATTGCAAAATGTAAAATATTTGAATACATTAAAATGTGTGTAGATTTTGTGACAATAATGCACAAATAACTGATTTTATTTGTGCACCAGACTTAAGCACTTGTCTTCGGAATCTTTCCTTCATAGTATTTCTTTTTTTTTTTTTAACTTTTAAAAACAATTAATTAATTTTTTTATTGAAGGATAATTGCTTTACAGAATTTTGTTGTTTTCTGTCAAACCTCAACATGACTCAGCCATAGGTATACATATATCCCCTCCCTTTGAATCTCCTTCCCATGTCCCTCTCCAAACTACCCCTCTAGGTTAATACAGAGCCCCTGTTTGAGTTTCCTGAGTCATACAGCAAATTCCCATTGGCTATCTATTTTAAATGGTAATGTAAGTTTCCATGTTACTCTTTCCATACATCTCACCCTCTCCTCCCCTCTCCCCATGTCCATAATTGTATTCCCTATGTCTGTTTCTCCATTGCTGCACTGTAAGTAAATTCCTCAGTACCATTTTTATAGATGCCATATATATGCATTAGAATATGATATTCATCTTTCTCTTTCTGACTTACTTCACTCTGTATAATAGGTTCTAGGTTCATCCTCCACATTAGAACTGACTCAGATGTGTTCCTTTTTATGGCTGAGTAATATTCTTTTGGGTATATTTACCACAACTTCTTTATCCATTCATCTGTTCATGGACATTTGGGTTGCTTCCAGGTTCTAGCTACTGAAAATAGTGCTACAGTGAACAATGGGATACATGTGTCTTTTTCAATTTTGGTTTCCTCAGCATATATGCCTAGGAGTGTGATTGCTGGGTCATATGGTGGTTTTATTCCTAGTTTTTTAAGGAATCTCCATACCATCTTCCATAGTGGCTGTATCCATTTACATTCCCACAGACAGTGCAAGAGCATTCCCTTTTCTCTACACCCTCTCCAGCATTTATTGTTTGTAGACTCTTTGATAATGGCCATTCTGACCAGTGGGACATGATCTCTCATTGTAGTTTTGATTTGCTTTTTCTAATAATAAGCAGTGTTGAGCATCTTTTCATGTGTTTGTTAGCCATCTGTATGTCTTCTTTGGAGAAATGCCTGATAAGGTCTTTTTCCCACTTTTTGATTGGGCTGTTTGTTTTTTTGGTATTGAGTTGTATGAGCTGCTTGTATATTTTGGAAATTAATCCTTTGTCAGTTGTTTCATTTGCTATTATTTTCTCCCATTCTGAGGGTTGTCTTTTCACATTGCTTATAGTTTTCTTTGCTGTGTAAAATCGTTTAAGTTTAATCAGGTCCCACTTGTTTACTTTCGTTTTTATTTCTGTTACTGTAGGAGGTGGGTCATAGAGAATCTTGCTTTGATTTACGTCATCGAGTGTTCTGCCTATTTTTTGTTTTTTTAAGAGTTTAATAGCTTCTGGTCTTACATTTAGGTCTTTAATCCATTTTGAGTTTATCTTTGTGTATGGTGTTGCTGCTGCTGCTGCTAAGTCACTTTAGTCATGTCCGACTCTGTGCGACCCCATAGACAGCAGCCCACCAGGCTTCCCCGTCCCTGGGATTCTCCAGGCAAGAACACTGGAGTGGGTTGCCATTTCCTTCTCCAATGCATGAAAGTGAAAAGTGAAAGTGAAGTCGCTCAGTCGTGTCCGACTCTTAGTGACCTCATGGACTGAAGCCTACCAGGCCCCTTTGTCCATGGGATTTCCCAGGCAAGAGTACTGGAGTGGGGTGCCATTGCCTTCTCTGGTATTGTGTTAGGAAGTGTTCTAATTTAATTCTTTTACATGTAGCTGTCCAGTTTTCCCAGCACCATTTATTGAAGAGGCTGTTTATGCCCCATTATATATTCTTGCCTCCTTTGTCAAAAATAAGGGACCCATAGGTGCATGGGTTTATTTCTGGGCATTCTATCTTGATCCATTGGTCTATATTTCTGTTTTAGTGCCAGTACCATACTGTCTTGATGACTGTATCTTTGTAGTATAATCTGAAGTCAGGAAGGTTGATTCCTCTAACTCCATTCTTCTTTCTCAAGACTGCTTTGCCTATTTGGGGTCTTTGGTGAAATTTTTTATTCTAGTTCAATGAAAAATGTTGTTGGTAGTTTGATAGGGATCACATTGAATCTGTAGATTGCACTTGGTAGTATAGTCATTTTCAAAATACTGATTCTTCCCACCCAAGAACATGGAATATCTCTCCATCTGTTTATGTCATATTTGATTTCTTTTGTTAGTGACTTATAATTTTCTATGTACAGTACTTTTGTCTCCTTGGGTAAGTTTATTCCTCAATTCAGTTCAGTTCAGTCACACAGTTGTGTCCGGCTCTTTGTGACCCCATGAATCGCAGCATGCCAGGCCTCCCTGTTCATCACCAACTCCTGGAGTTCACGCAAACTCATGTCCATCAGATGGTGATGCCATCCAGCCATCTCATCCTCTGTCATCCCCTTCACCTACTGACCCCAAACCCTCCCAGCATCAGAGTCTTTTCCAGTGAGTCAACTCTTTGCATGAGGTGGCCAAAGTATTGGAGTTTCAGCCTCAGCATCAGTTCTTCCAATGAACATCCAGGACTGATCTCCTTTAGAATGGACTGGTTGGATCTCCTTGCAGTCCAAGGGACTCTCAAGAGTCTTCTCCAACAACACAGTTCAAAATCATCAATTCTTTGGTGCTCAGCTTTCTTCACAGTCCAACTTTCACATCCATACATGACCACAGGAAAAACCATAGCCTTGACTAGACGGACCTTTGTTGGCAAAGTAATGTCTCTGCTTTTTAATATGATATCTAGGTTGCATATAACTTTCCTTCCAAGGAGCAAGCGTCTTTTAATTTCATGGCTGCAGTCACCATCTGCAGTGATTTTGGAGCCCCCAAAAATAAAGTCTGACACTGTTTCCCCATCTATTTCCCATGAAGTGATGGGACCAGATGCCATGATCTTCATTTTCTGAATGTTGAGCTTTAAGCCAACTTTCTCACTCTCCTCTTTCACTTTCATCAAGAGGCTTTTTAGTTCCTCTTCACTTTCTGCCACAAGGGTGGTGTCATCTGCATATCTGAGGTTATTGATATTTTTCCCGGCAATCTTGATTCCAGCTGGTGCTTCTTTCAGCCCAGCGTTTCTCATGATGTACTCTGCACAGAAGTTAAGTAAGTTGGGTGACAATATACAGTGTTGGTCTACTCCTTTTCCTATTTGGAACCAGTCTGTTGTTCCAAGTCCAGTTCTATCTGTTGATTCCTGACCTGCATATAGGTTTCTCAAGAGGCAAGTCAGGTGGTCTGTATTTCTATCTCTGTCAGCATTTTCCACAGTTTATTGTGATCCACACAATCAAAGGCTTTGGAATAATCAATAAAGCAGGGAGAGATAAGAAAGCCTTCTTCCACAATCAATGCAAAGATATAGAGGAAAACAACAGAATGGGAAAGACTAGAGATCTCTTCAAGAAAATTAGAGATACCAAGGGAACATTTCATGCAAAGATGGGCTCGATAAAGGACAGACATGGTATGGACCTAACAGAAGCAGAAGATATTAAGAAGAGGTGGCAAGAATACACAGAAGAACTGTATGAAAAAGATCTTCATGACCAAGATAATCATGATGGTGTGATCACTCACCTAGAGCCAGACATCCTGGAATGTGAAGTCAAGTGGGCCTTAGAAAGCAACACTATGGACAAAGCTAGTGGAGGTGATGGAATTCCAGTGGAGCTATTTCAAATCCTAAAAGATGATGCTGTGAAAGTGCTGCACTCAATATGCCAGCAAATTTGGAATACTCGGCAGTGGCCACAGAGCTGGAAAATGTCAGTTTTCATTCTAATCCCAAAGAAAGGCAATACAGAAGAATGCTCAAACTACCGTACAATTGTACTCATCTCACATGCTAGTAAAGTAATGCTCAAAATTCTGCAAGCCAGGCTTCAGCAATATGTGAACTGTGAACTTCCAGATGTTCAAGCTGGTTTTAGGAAAGGCAGAGGAACCAGAGATCAAGTTGCCAACATCTGCTGGATCATGGAAAAAGAAATAGAGTTCCAGAAAACATGTATTTCTGCTTTATTGACTATGCCAAATTCACTGATTAGCTCTAGTAATTTTCTGACACTATCTTTAGGGTTTTCTATGTACAGTATCATGTCATCTGCAAACAGAGAGAGGTTTACTTCTTTTCTGATCTGGATTCCTTTTACTTCTCTGATTGCCGTAGCAAGTATTTGCAGAACTATGTTGAATAATAGTGGTGAAAGTAGACACCCTTGTCTTGTTCCTGATCTTATGGGAACATTTTCAGTTTTTCAGTATTGGGAATAATGTTTGGTGTTCAGGTCAGTTCAGTTCAGTCGCTCAGTCGTGTCCGACTCTTTGTGACCCCATGAATCGCACCACGCCAGGCCTCCCTGTCCATCACCAACTCCCGGTGTTTACTTAGACTCGCATCCATCGAGTCAGTGATGCCATCCAGCCATCTCATCCTCTATCGTCCCCTTCTTCTCCTGCCCCCAATCCCTCCCAGCATCAGAGTCTTCTCCAATGAGTCAACTCTTCGCATGAGGTGGCCAAAGTACTGGAGTTGCAGCTTCAGCATCATTCCTTCCAAAGAAATCCCAGGATTGATCTCCTTCAGAATTGACTGGTTGGATCTCCTTGCAGTCCAAGGGACTCTCAAGAATCTTCTCCAACACCACAGTTCAAAAGCATCAGTTCTTTGGTGCTCAGCCTTCTTCACAGTCCAACTCTCACATCCATACATAACTACTAGAAAAACCATAGCCTTGACTAAACGGACGTTTGTTGGCAAAGTAATGTCTCTGCTTTTAAATATGATATCTAGGTTGGTGATAACTTTTCTTCCAAGGAGTAAGCGTCTTTTAACTTCATGGCTGCAGTCACCATCTGCAGTGATTTTGGAGTCCAGAAAATAAAGTCTGACACTGTTTCCACTGTTTCCCCATTTATTTCCCATGAAGTGATGGGACCAGATGCCATGATCTTCGTTTTCTGAATGTTGAGCTTTAAGCCAACTTTTTCACTCTTCTCTTTTACTTTCATCAAGAGGCTTTTTAGTTCCTCTTCACTTTTTGCCGTAAGGGTGGTGTCATCTGCATATGTGAGGTTTGAGATTTCTCCCAGCAATCTTGATTCCAGCTTGTGTTTCTTCCAGTCCAGCATTTGTCATGATGTACTCTGCAGATACGTTAAATAAAGCAGGGTGACAATATACAGTGTTGATGTACTCCTTTTCCTATTTGGAACCAGTCTGTTGTTCCATGTCCAGTTCTAACTGTTGCTTCCTGGCCTGCATACAGATTTCTCAAGAGGCAGGTCAGGTGGTCTGGTATTTCCATCTCTTTCAGAATTTTCCACAGTTTATTGTGATCCACACAGTCAAAGGCTTTGGCATAGTCAGTGTTTGCTGTAGGTTTATCATATATCGCCTTTACTATGTTGAGGTAGGTTCATTCTGTGCCCATTTTTTGAAGAGTTTTAATTGTAAATGGGTGCTAAATTTTGTCAAAGGCTTTTTATGCATCTATTGAGAGTATCATATGGTTTTTATCTCTCAATTTGTTAATATGGTGTATCTCACTGATTGATTTGCATATATTGCAGAATCCCTGCATTCCTGGAATAAACCCAACGTGATCGTGGTGTATGAGCTTTTTGATGTGTTGCTGAATTCTGTTTGCTAAAATTTTGTTGAAGATTTTTGCTTGTATGTTCACCAGTGATATTGGCCTGTAGTTTTCTTTTTTGTGTGCTGTCTTTGGTTTTGGTATCAGGGTGATGGTGGCCTCATAGAATGAGTTTTCAAGTGTTCCTTGCTCTGCAATTTTTTGAAAGGTTTGTAGAAGGATAGGCATTAGTTCTTTTCTAAATGGTTGACCGAATTCTCCTGTGAAGCCTTCTGGTCCTGGGCTTTTGTTTTTTGGGAGATTTTGATCACAGCTTCAGTTTCAGTGCTTATAATTGAGTTGTTCATAATTCCTATTTCTTCCTGGTTCAGTCTTAGAAGATTGAACTTTTCTAAGAATCTGTCCATTTCTTCCAGGTGATCCATTTTATTGCCATATAGCTGTTCGTAATAGTGTCTTATAATCATTTGTATTTCTTCATTGTCTGTTCTAACCTCTCCTTTTTCATTTCTATATTTGTTGATTTGATTCTTCTCTCTTTTTTTTTTTCTTGATGAGTCTGGCTAAAGGTTTGTCAGTTTGGTTTATCTTCTCAAAGAACCAGCTTTTAATTTTATTAATTTTTAATTTATTAATTTTATTAATTTTACTGTTGTTACTTTCACTTCTTTTTCATTTATTTCTGCTCAGAAATCTTCATGATTTCTTTCCTTCTACTAATTTTGGGGTATTTCTGTTCTTCTTTATCCAGTTGTTTTAGCTGTAAAGTTAGGTGCTCTACTTGTTTTTGCTTCTTGAGATAGGACTGTATTGCTATAACCTTCCCTCTTAGAACTGCTTTTGCTGCATCCCATGGGTTTTGAGTTGTCATGTTTGCATTGTCATTTGTTTCTAGAAATCTTTTGATTTCCCTTTTAATTTCTTCAGTACCTGTTGGTTATTTAGACACATGTTGTTTAATCTCCATGAATTTGTGCTTCTTAGAGTTTTTTTCTTGTAATTGATATCTAGTCTCATAGCATTGTGGTTGGAGAAGATGCTTGATACGATTTTAATTTTCTTAAATTTACTGAGGTTTGGTTTGTGACCCAAGATGTAGTCTATCCTGGAGAATGTTCCATGTGCACTTGAGAAGATGTATTCTTCTGTGTTTGGATGGAATGTTTGTTTCCTTATTAATTTTCTGTTTTGATGATCTGTCCATTGGTGTGAGTGGGGTGTTAAAGTCTCCTACTATTATTGTATTACTGTTGGTTTCTTCTTTTATGTCTGTTAGTGTTTGTCTTATGTATTGAGGTGCTCCTATGTTGGGCGCATAGATATTTACAATTGTTATATTTTCCTCTTGGATTGATCCCTTGATCATTATGTAGTGTCCTTCCTTATCTCTTGTAGTCTTTATTTTAAGGTCTATTTATCTGATATGAGAATTGCTACATCAGCTTTCTTTTGCTTCCCATTTGCATGGAATATTTTTTTCCATCCTCTCACTTTCAGTCTATATGGTCTGGAAGTGGGTTTCTTGTAGACATATGTATATGGGTCTTGTTTTTGTATCCATTCAGCCAGTCTGTGTCTTTTGGTTGGAGCATTTAATCCATTTACATTTAAAGTAATTATTGATATATGTATTCTTGTTGCCATTTTCTTGATTGTTTGGGGTTGATTTTGTAGATCTTTTTTCTTCTCTTCTATTTCTTGACTATATGCGTCCCTTTAACATTTGTTGTAAAGCTGGTTTGGTGGTACTGAATTCTCTTAACTTTTGCTTGTCTGAGAAGCTTTTTATTTATCCATCAATTTTGAATGAGATCCTTGCCAGGTAGAGTAATCTTGGTTGTAGATTTTTCCCTTTCAGTACTTTAAATATATCCTGCCATTCCCTTCTTGCCTGCAGAGTTTCTGCAGGAAAATCAGCTGTTAAGCATATGGGATTTCCCTTGTATGTTACTTGTTGCTTCTCCTTTGTTGCTTTTAATATTCTTTCTTTGTGTTTAGTTTTTTTAGTTTGATTAGTATGTGTCTTGGGGGACTCTTTCTGCCTCTTGGACTTGATTGACTATTTCCTTTTCCATATTGGGGAAATTTTCAACTCTAATTTCTTCAAAAAATTTCTCATACCCTTTTTTAAAAAAAAAACTTCTTCTGGGACCCCTATGATTTGAATGTTGGTGCATTTGATATTGTCCCAGAGGTCTCTGAGACTATCCTCAGTTCTTTTTCTTTTTTACTTTATTCTGCCCTTCTGAAGTAATTTCCACCATTTTATCTTCCAGCTCACTGATTCATTCTTCTGCTTCAGATATTCTGCTGTTGATTCCTTCTAGAGTATTTTTAATTTCAGTAATTGTGTTGTTTTTCTTTATGTTTATTCTTTAATTCTTCTAGGCCTTTGTTAATTGATTCTTGCATTTTCTCTATTTTGTTTTCAAGGCTTTTGATTATCTTTACTATCATTATTCTGAATTCTTTTTCAGGTAGGTTGCCTATTTCCTCTTCATTTATTTGGACTTCTATGTTTCTAGTTTGTTCCTTCATTTGTGTAGTATTTCTCTGCCTTTTCATTATATTTTTTTAACTTATTGTATTTCAAGTCTCCTTTTCAGTGGCTTCAAGGTTGAATTCTTTCTTCCTTTTGGTTTCTGCCCTCAAAAGTTTGGTCCATTGGTTTGTGTAAGTCTTGTATAGGGTGAGATTTGTGCTGAGTTTTCTGTTTGTTTTTCCTCTGATGGGCAAGGCTGAGTGACAAGGTAATCCTGCCTGCTGGTGGTTGGGTTTTTATTTTTGCTTTGTTTGTTGTTTAGATGAGGTGTCGTGCACAGGGTGCTACTGGTGGTTGGGTGATTTCGGGTCTTGTTTTCAAATGGTTTTCTTTGTGTGAGTTCTCACTATTTGATACTCACTAGGGTCAGTTCTGTGGTGTTGGAGAAGACTCTTGAGAGTCCCTTGGACTGCAAGGAGATCCAACCAGTCCATTCTGAAGGAGATCAGCCCTGGGATTTCTTTGGAAGGAATGATGCTAAAGCTGAAACTCCAGTACTTTGGCCACCTCATGCGAAGAGTTGACTCATTGGAGAAGACTCTGATGCTGGGAGGGTTTGGGGGCAGGAGGAGAAGAGGACGACAGAAGATGAGATGGCTGGATGGCATCACTGCCTCAATGGACGTGAGTCTGAGTGAACTCTGGGAGTTCGTGATGGACAGGGAGGCCTGGTGTGCTGCAATTCATGGGGTCGTAAAGAGTTGGACATGACAGGGACTGAACTGAACTGAACTGAGGGTCAGTTCTCTGGTAGTCTAGGGTCTTAGAGTCAGTGTTCCCACTCCAAAGGCTCAGGGCTTGATTCTTGTTCAGGAACAAAGATTCCAGAAGTGGTTTATTATGGTATTGAGAGGTAAACAAATACCCAAAAATGAGAAACCAAAGATGAACCCCAAACAAATGACAGTTATAAAATCAGACAAATAATAATTAAAATAATTAAATATATACATATACATGTACACCCATGAGCAAAGTCAAAGCAGTACAACAAAAATACAGTAGATTGACCCAGTGAAAAAGGAAATAAAAAATTATATTTACCATTTAAGAACAAAAGTAACTAAAGCACAAACTTGACAACAAAACTAAAGCAAGGTGCCAAGTGGGGAATAAAAAAATGGAAACAAAACTAACACATATGTTGAGAGGAAAGGAAAGAAAGAAAGAAAAGATATACAAAGTTAAATAGAGGTAGATGAAGAAGATTTATGTACATTAATGATTAACTTCAAGGGTAAAAGAAGGCAAACAGAGGAATAAATGTAGAAAAAGTATAGTAGGTTTAGAAAATTAAAAATTAAAATTATAAAAAGAGCAAAGAAAAAAAAAAGGAAAAAGAAATAAAAAAGGGGTGGGGTGGGGAGGAAAACTCCACAAAACTGCAAAAGCCCAATGTAGAGGCAGAGGTTTATAACAATAAAAAGTGTGACTGAATATACACATATACATATACGCCCATAAGTAAAATCTAAACAGTCCAACAAAAATAAAGCACAATAGATTGACCTGGAGAACAAAGGAAACCAAAAAGGATATCTGCCAGTTAAGAACTAACTAAAGCGCAAACTGGCAAAAAGACCTAAAGGAAGGTACCAATTGAGGAATAAAGCAATAAAAGTAAAGCTAACAAATATGTTGAGAGGAAATGAAAAAAAGAAAGGATAGGTATGGAAAATTAAATAGAGGTAGATAAAGAAGATTTATATACATTAAAGATTAACTGCAGGGGGGAAAACAGTAGGAAAATCAAAGGAATAAATTTAGAAAAAATAATAATAGGTTTAAAAATTTTAAAATTAAAATTAAAAAAAGGAAAATCCCACAGGACCACAGAAGTTTACAGAGGCAGAGGTTTACAAGAACAATAAAAAATGTGACTGAGGGAAAACAAAAGTTCAAAAGCATAATTAGATTTCACCGTGCCAATAAAATGAACTACTACAATAGAGGGGGAAAGAAAAAGAAAAAAAAAAAAGATCTAAAAGGGTCTACAGAACAAGTCAAACCATAAGAATAATAAATGTTTTTCTTGAGTCACTGCTGTCAATGTCCTTTCCCTCGCTGGGAGTTGCAGTCCCGCTCACCTCCCTAGGATGCCCTCCAACACTGTGCTGATCTCTGGACCTGCTGTGGGGGCAGCTCAGATTCTAATCTGATCCCACTCCCCTGTATTCTTGCCTCCAATGCTCACAGCTATCAGAACTAGTGTGTTTTCTTTTGTGGGAGCTCTCAGTGTCCTTTTATATATTCCATAGACACACAGTCTGCCCAGTTGATTGTTTGGATTTAATCTACAGCTTGTACAGCTGGTGGGAGGGTTTGGGGTTTTCTTCCTTAGCCACACTGCCCTTGGGTTTCAGTTGTGGTTTTATTTCCACATTTGCACGTGGGTCATCCACTGGGGTTTGCTCCTGAGGCTGCCCTGGGGGACTCGTGCTTGGCCCTGTGAGGGCCAGGTGTGGAGGTGGTGCAGCTGCTTGGTCAGCACCAGGTACTCAGGGGAGTTGGCGGCTAGGGCAGCAGGAAATTTAGTGCTCTAGAAGGATATGGCAACCAGTATGGGCCAGTATGCTCCAATATTCTTGCCTGGAGAACCCCCTGACAGAGGAGCCTGGCAGGCCACAGTCTACAGGGTTGCACAGAGTTGGACACGACAGAAGCAACCCTGTGCGCATAGATGCAAGACTTTTTTTTTTCCCCCCTGTGGCAACTCTTCCCCAGTGAGAGTTGAGCATGAAAGTGGTGCAACTGCTTGGCTTGCAGGGACCCTGGTGGTGCCAAGTGTGCAGGGTCACAGAATGCCTTCTCTGCAGGAGTTATGGTCTTTTCTTGAGCCTCTTGTAGCTGATGATCAGAAGGCCTCTTTGGCCAGTCTTTCTCTGTAGCTCCACCCGTTCATACATTTAAAAGGCTCTCTTGCCTGGAGTCCTTCTCTGTTGCTCCATGCATCAGGCACATAGAAGGGCCCCCTGGCTGGGGTCCTACTTTTTAGATGGGTGCATCAGGCACTTAAAGGGACACCTTGGGTGGGGTCCTACTCTGTAGTTCAGTGTATCAGGCACTTAACGGGCCAGCCTCTCTATTGTTCAGCTGCAGATGTCCACGTGTGGGGAGAGAAAGGCTATGCTGATGGCTTCTCCCCGTTAGGTGTGACTCAGCAGTATCGCCTTGCTTCCATGGCTGCCCGGGGCTTTCCTCCACAGGCGCTTCCCACCACAATCTCCTCCCTCACATCCCCGAGATCCCTCTCTCCATAGTCAACAGCACCGCTCACCCTGGGATTGCTCCACAATCCCTAAACTCCAGTTCCCAGCTGGTGTGCCTTCCAGGGGACCCTCTTCCTTGTCCAGGGTATGTATGGCTGTGGCAAGGACTGTCTGATTCTCCATCCATTTAGGTTGCCACCTATCAGCTGTTTCACTCTCAGCCTTAAATGTTTCTCCTCTGACTCATTGTCCCAATGTGGGGATCAGATCCCTGCTTCAGTTCCCCCACCTGCTGAGGGCAGGTCCAGTCCTACTAACACTCCTGTTTCTCCCCCTAGTTCCCTCATCCTACTGAGTTGTGCATGGTTCTTTATATTCTTTTCCGCTGGCCAGGTACTCCTGTCCATTCTCAGATGGTGTTCTGCATGCAGTTCTGTGTCTGAAGGTGTATTCCTGATGTATGCGTGGAGAGAGGTGTACTCCACATCCACCTACTCCTCTGCCATCTTATTCCTCTCTGAGATGAGTGTCTTGTAGGCAGTATATATATACATATATTTCTCAATCTTGTTTCTGTATCCTTTCAGTCAATATGCATTTTGCTTAGAGGACTTAGTCCATTTATAGTTATATTGATATATACATGTTCTTATTGCCATTTTGTTAATTGTTTTGGATTTTTGTGGGTTCCGCCAACCCCACCCCCGGCAATGCTTTCTTTTCTTCTCTTGTGATTTGATGACTATCTTCAGTGTTATGATTGAATTCCCTTTTCTTTTTTGCATGTATCTCTAGTATAGACTTTTGGTTTGTAATGTTTTTGTATAGTTTTTGTGTGTGTGTGTGTGTGACTGTTTTAAGTTAATCATCTCAGTTTCAAATGCATTTTAAAAATCCTATATTTGTACTCTGCTCCCCTCATGATTACTGGTTTTGATATGACTTTTTATGTCATATTTGATATCACTTTGAGTATCCCTTGACTGCATACTCTTTTTGTAGATGATTTAACTGCTTTTGTCTTTTAACTTCCTTACTAGCTTTGTATGTGGATGATTTCCTACCTTTATTGTATTTTTTACTTTAACATTGAGCTTTTTCATTTTCTTATTTCTAGCTTCATATTTCTTATTTCTAGTTCCAGCCGTATATTGTTTGACCTAGAGATGCTTCTTTAACATTTGTGGTGCAGCTTGTTTGGTGGTGTGGAAATCTTTTGGCTTTTCTTGTCAGCAAAGCTTTTGATCTTTCCAATAAATCTGAAAGAGTGTCTTGCTGTGTAGAGTATTCTTGATTCCCTTTTACTGCTTTGAATATATCATGCCACTTCCTTCTGATCTGTGAAGTTTTTGCTGAAATAGTTCATAGGCTATGGTAATTCCCTTATATGTTATTTGTTGTTTTCCCCTTGATTTTAATGTTCCATCTTCATTTTAATTTTTGTCTCTTTAATTAAAAAAAGAGTCTTGGTGTGTTCCTATATGGCTCTCTCTGTGCTTCTTAGACTTAGGTGACTCTTTCCTTTGCCAGTTTAGGGCAGCTTTCATCTATTATGTTTTCAAATATGTTCTCAGCCCCTTTCACTGTCTCTTCTTTCTGCTGCTGCTAAGTTAATTCATTCGTGTCCGACGCTGTGCGACTCCACAGACGGCAGCCCATGGGGCTCCCCTGTCCCTGGAATTCTACAGGCAAGAACACTGGAGTGGGTTGCCATTTCCTTCTCCAGTGCATGAAGGTGAAAAGAGAAAGTGAAGTCGCTCAGTCATGTCTGACTCTTAGCAACCCCATGGACTGCAGCCCACCAGGCTCCTCCACCCATGGGATTTTCCAGGCAAGAGTACTGGAGTGGGGTGCCGTTGCCTTCTCCGGTCTCTTCTTTCTAGGATCCCTATAATATGAATGTTAGTGCATGTGATTTTGTCTCAGAGGTCTCTCAAACTATTCTGATTTCTTTTCATTCTTTATCTTTTCCTTTCAGTGGCAGTGATTTCCACTAACTCTGTCTTCTAGTTCACTGATCTGTCCTTCTGTATCATTTAGCCTCCTATTGATTACTTCTAGTGTACTTTTCAATTCAGTTATATTATTCATCTCTGTTTGATTATTCTTTCTATTTGCTAACTCTTCACTAAAAAATTCCTATTTCTCTTCTGTGCATCCATTCTTCTGAGTTCTTTCATCCTCTTTACAGTTGTTATTCAGAACTCTGTCTCAGCTGGGTTGCCTCTCTCCACTTCACTTAGTTCTTCTGAGGTTTTATGTTGTTCCTTTGTCTAGGCTTCCCTGGTGTCTCACTCAGTAAAAACTCCACCTCCAATGTGGGAGACCAGGTTTGACCCCTAGGTTAAGAAAATCCCGTGGAGAAGGGAACAACTATCCACTCCAGTATTCTTGCCTGGAGAATTCCATGGACGGAGGAGCCTGGCAGGCTATAGTCTATAGCATCACAGAGAGTCAGACATGACTGAGCAACTTTCACTTTCATCTGAACAAAAGTGATACTCTGATTCCTCATTTTGTCTAAGTTGCTTTTGGTATTTTATGTGTATGGTAGGTTAGTTACTCAACCTTGAAGAAGTGGTCCTCTGCAGGAGAAATCCTATGCATCCTTGCAGTGTACTCCTCTCTCCTCATCCAAGCTAGGGATTTCCCCTCAGAGGACTGTGTGGGTCCTTCTTTTGTGGCAGGCTGACTTTGTAGGTGGTCTAGTAGGCTTGCTAGGCCCTTAGCCTGATTGGTTGCCAGGTCCTGCCTTGTGCTGGCTGGTGCTGTGCTGACCAGTGGAAGCTGGTCAGGGGTTGCTGACTGCAGAAGCCCCAGGGGAGCTGGGGCTAGCACTGAAACGGGAATCTGACTTCTTATTCATGGAGCCGAAGAATGGAATCCACAAATCCACAAACACTCACAGTAGCAAGCGAATAGGATTCATAAGAGAGGAGGAAAGTACAAAGCTCTTAGCAAAGACCTTGAGAGGGGGTTAAGAACCCCCCAATAAGGCAGAGGTTACAGTGGTTTTATATCTTTAGCAGTATTCTGTATATTTTTGGTTGGCTCCTATTCTTAAATCACATTATTTCTAACCAATCATTTTTATGGCTTCTCTTGATCCTCAGATTAAGCTGCCACCCTTTTTCATGATCCCAACAATGGATCAGATGTATGGACTAATGATCACCAGTTGTTTTTCTCTCAGGTATATGGAATAGACATTAATTACTGCCCTTCCCTGGATCTGAGTGCTGATAATTTATCAGATTCAGGACACATGCCAGGAATTCAGAACAAAGGTTTTAGGTTAGTTTTAGGTTAATTTCTACCTTGGTGCTGGCTCATTGGTTGGTAGAGTCAGAGCAATGAAGACCAGAAGATTCTGGGGCTGTTGTCCGACTATTGGTGGGTAAAGCCAGGTCTTGGATTTAGTGCTGGACTACTTACTTACTGGCAGAGTCAAGTCTGGGAGCCAGGGTGCAGGGCCCAGGGATCACACAGCTTATTTCAGATCGTTGATGGGGGACTGGGTCCAGTTGAGTATGGTGTCTATGTTGTTCCAAAGCTTGTATTGGCCTGTTGGTGAGCAGGGATAGGGACCAAGCTGGTCTCAGGGAAGGGCCTGTCCTGCTGTAGGAAGACTGGATTGCAGACTGAGGGACTATGATTTTCTTGCATCTAATACCTCCTTCCTGGTGGATGAGTCTCTTCCAGAGGCTAGTAAAGCCTTCCTGGAGGACAGGGATAGGTCTTGACTCTCTGATGGGCAGGGCTGTATGTAGAGGCATGTCTAGAGGTGGCTGTGGGCTCAGTATTTTTTTTTTTTTCAGATTGGGATTTCTTTCTTTCTTTTTTTTTTTTAATTTTAAAATCTTTAATTCTTACATGCGTTCCCAAACATGACCCCCCCTCCCACCTCCCTCCCCACAACATCTCTCTGGGTCATCCCCATGCACCAGCCCCAAGCATGCTGTATCCTGCATCGGACATAGACTGGCGATTCAATTCTTACATGATAGTATACATGTTAGAATTCCCATTCTCCCAAATCATCCCACCCTCTCCCTCTCCCTCTGAGTCCAAAAGTCCATTATACACATCTGTGTCTTTTTTCCTGTCTTGCATACAGGGTCGTCATTGCCATCTTTCTAAATTCCATATATATGTGTTAGTATACTGTATTGGTGTTTCTCTTTCTGGCTTACTTCACTCTGTATAATCGGCTCCAGTTTCATCCATCTCATCAGAACTGATTCAAATGAATTCTTTTTAACGGCTGAGTAATACTCCATTGTGTATATGTACCACAGCTTTCCTATCCATTCATCTGCTGATGGACATCTAGGTTGTTTCCATGTCCTGGCTATTATAAACAGTGCTGCGATGAACATTGGGGTACATGTGTCTCTTTCAATTCTGGTTTCCTCCGTGTGTATCCCCAGCAGTGGGATTGCTGGGTCATAAGGTAGTTCTATTTGCAATTTTTTAAGGAATCTCCACACTGTTCTCCATAGTGGCTGTACTAGTTTGCATTCCCACCAACAGTGTAGGAGGGTTCCCTTTTCTCCACACCCTTTCCAGCATTTATTGCTTGCAGATTTTTGGATCGCAGCCATTCTGACTGGTGTGAAGTGGTACCTCATTGTGGTTTTGATTTGCATTTCTCTAATAATGAGTGATGTTGAGCATCTTTTCATGTGTTTGTTAGCCATCCGTATGTCTTCTTTGGAGAAATGTCTATTTAGTTCTTTGGCCCAGTTTTTGATTGGGTCATTTATTTTTCTGGAATTGAGCTGCATAAGTTGCTTGTATATTTTTGAGATTAGTTGTTTGTCAGTTGCTTCATTTGCTATTATTTTCTCCCATTCAGAAGGCTGTCTTTTCACCTTGCTTATATTTTCCTTTGTTGTGCAGAAGCTTTTAATTTTAATTAGATCCCATTTGTTTATTTTTGCTTTTATTTCCAGAATTCTGGGAGGTGGATCATAGAGGATCCTGCTGTGATTTATGTCGGAGAGTGTTTTGCCTATATTCTCCTCTAGGAGTTTTATAGTTTCTGGTCTTACATTTAGATCTTTAATGCATTTTGAGTTTATTTTTGTGTGCGGTGTTAGAAAGTGATCTAGTTTCATTCTTTTGCAAGTGGTTGACCAGTTTTCCCAGCACCACTTGTTAAAGAGATTGTCTTTACTCCATTGTATATTCTTGCCTCCTTTGTCAAAGATAAGGTGTCCATATGTGTGTGGATTTATCTCTGGGCTTTCTATTTTGTTCCGTTGATCTATATGTCTGTCTTTGTGCCAGTACCATACTGTCTTGATGACTGTGGCTTTGTAGTAGAGCCTGAAGTCAGGCAAGTTGATTCCTCCAGTTCCATTCTTCTTTCTCAAGATTGCTTTGGCTATTCGAGGTTTTTTGTATTTCCATACAAATCTTGAAATTATTTGTTCTAGTTCTGTGAAAAATTTGGCTGGTAGCTTGATAGGGATTGCATTGAATTTGTAAATTGCTTTGGGTAGTATACTCATTTTCACTATATTGATTCTTCCGATCCATGAACATGGTATATTTCTCCATCTATTAGTGTCCTCTTTGATTTCTTTCATCAGTGTTTTATAGTTTTCTATATATAGGTCTTTAGTTTCTTTAGGTAGATATATTCCTAAGTATTTTATTCTTTTCGTTGCAATGGTAAATGGAATTGTTTCCTTAATTTCTTTTTCTACTTTCTCATTATTCATGTATAGGAATGCAAGGGATTTCTGTGTGTTGATTTTATATCCTGCAACTTTACTATATTCATTGATTAGCTCTAGTAATTTTCTGGTGGAGTCTTTAGGGTTTTCCATGTAGAGGATCATGTCATCTGCAAATAGTGAGAGTTTTACTTCTTCTTTTCCAGTTTGGATTCCTTTTATTTCTTTTTCTGCTCTGATTGCTATGGCCAAAACTTCCAGAACTATGTTGAATAGTAGCGGTGAAAGTGGACACCCTTGTCTTGTTCCTGACTTTAGGGGAAATGCTTTCAATTTTTCACCATTGAGGATAATGTTTGCTGTGGGTTTGTCATATATAGCTTTTATTATGTTGAGGCATGTTCCTTCTATTCCTGCTTTCTGGAGAGTTTTTATCATAAATGGATGTTGAATTTTGTCAAAGGCCTTCTCTGCATCTATTGAGATAATCATATGGTTTTTATTTTTCAATTTGTTAATGTGGTGAATTACATTGATTGATTTGCGGATATTGAAGAATCCTTGCATCCCTGGGATAAAGCCCACTTGGTCATGGTGTATGATCATTTTAATGTGTTGTTGGATTCTGATTGCTAGAATTTTGTTGAGGATTTTTGCATCTATGTTCATCAGTGATATTGGCCTGTAGTTTTCTTTTTTTGTGACATCTTTGTCAGGTTTTGGTATTAGGGTGATGGTGGCCTCATAGAATGAGTTTGGAAGTTTACCTTCCTCTGCAATTTTCTGGAAGAGTTTGAGGAGGATAGGTGTTAGCTCTTCTTGAAATTTTTGGTGGAATTCAGCTGTGAAGCCGTCTGGACCTGGGCTTCTGTTTGCTGGAAGATTTCTGATTACCGTTTCAATTTCCGTGCTTGTGATGGGTCTGTTAAGATTTTCTATTTCTTCCTGGTTCAGTTTTGGAAAATTGTACTTTTCTAAGAATTTGTTAGTTTCTTCCACGTTGTCCATTTTATTGGCATACAACTGCTGATAGTAGTCTCTTATGATCCTTTGTATTTCTGTGCTGTCTGTTGTGATCTCTCCATTTTCATTTCTAATTTTATTGATTTGATTTTTCTCTCTTTGCTCCTTGATGAGTCTGGCTAATGGTTTGTCAATTTTATTTATCCTTTCAAAGAACCAGCTTTTGGTTTTGTTGATTTTTGCTATGGTCTCTTTTGTTTCTTTTGCATTTATTTCTGCCCTAATTTTTAAGATTTCTTTCCTTCTACTCACTCTGGGGTTCTCCAACTCTTCTGTTTCTAGTTGCTTTAGTTGTAGAGTTAGGTTGTTTATTTGACTTTTTTCTTGTTTCTTGAGGTATGCCTGTATTGCTATGAACTTTCCCCTTAGCACTGCTTTTATAGTGTCCCACAGGTTTTGGGTTGTTGTGTTTTCATTTTCATTAGTTTCTATGCATATTTTGATTTCTTTTTTGATTTCTTCTGTGATTCGTTGGTTATTCAGAAGTGTGTTGTTCAACCTCCATATGTTGGAATTTTTAATAGTTTTTCTCCTGTAATTGAGATCTAATCTTACTGCATTATGGTCAGAAAAGATGCTTGGAATGATTTCGATTTTTTTGAATTTATCAAGTTTAGATTTATGGCCCAGGATGTGATCTATCCTGGAGAAGGTTCCATGAGCACTTGAAAAAAAGGTGAAATTCATTGTTTTGGGGTGAAATGTCCTATAGATATCAATTAGGTCTAACTGATCTAATGTGTCATTTAAAGTTTGCATTTCTTTGTTAATTTTCTGTTTAGTTGATCTGTCCATAGGTGTGAGTGGGGTATTAAAGTCTCCCACTATTATTGTGTTATTGTTGATTTCCCCTTTCATACTTGTTAGCATTTGTCTTACATATTGCGGTGCTCCTAAATTGGGTGCATATATATTTATAATTGTTATATCTTCTTCTTGGAGTGTTCCTTTGATCATTATGTAGTGGCCTTCTTTGTCTCTTTTCACAGCCTTTGTTTTAAAGTCTATTTTATCGGATATGAGTATTGCCACTCCTGCTTTCTTTTGGTCTCTATTTGCGTGGTATATCTTTTTCCAGCCCTTCACTTTCAGTCTGTATGTGTCCCTTGTTTTGAGGTGGGTCTCTTGTAAGCAGCATATAGAGGGGTCTTGTTTTTGTATCCATTCGGTCAGTCTTTGTCTTTTGGTTGGGGCGTTCAACCCATTTACGTTTAAGGTGATTATTGATAAGTATGATCCCGTTACCATTTACTTTATTGTTTTGGGTTCGGGTTTATACACCCTTTTCGTGTTTCCTTTCTAGAGAATATCCTTTAGAATTTGTTGGAGAGCTGGTTTGGTGGTGCTGAATTCTCTCAGCTTTTGCTTGTCTGTAAAGCTTTTGATTTCTCCTTCATATTTGAATGAGATCGTTGCTGGGTACAGTAATCTGGGCTGTAGGTTATTGTCTTTCATCACTTTATGTATGTCTTGCCATTCCCTCCTGGCCTGAAGAGTTTCTATTGACAGATCAGCTGTTATCCTTATGGGAATCCCCTTGTGTGTTATTTGTTGTTTTTCCCTTGCTGCTTTTAATATTTGTTCTTTGTGTTTGATCTTTGTTAATTTGATTAATATGTGTCTTGAAGTGTTTCGCCTTGGGTTTATCCTATTTGGAACTCTCTGTGTTTCTTGGACTTGGGTGATTATTTCCTTCCCCATTTTAGGGAAGTTTTCAACTATTATCTCCTCAAGGATTTTCTCATGATCTTTCTTTCTGTCTTCTTCTTCTGGGACTCCTATAATTCGAATGTTGGAGCGTTTCATATTGTCCTGGAGGTCTCTGAGATTGTCCTCATTTCTTTTAATTAGTTTTTCTTGTTTCCTCTCTGATTCATTTATTTCTAACATTCTATCTTCTATTTCACTAATCCTATCTTCTGCCTCCGTTATTCTACTAATTGTTGCCTCCAGAGTGTTTCTGATCTCATTTATTGCGTTATTCATTATATTTTGACTCTTTTTTATTTCTTCTAGGTCCTTGTTAAACCTTTCTTGCATCTTCTCAATCTTTGTCTCTAGCCTATTTATCTGTGATTCCATTTTGATTTCAAGATTTTGGATCATTTTCACTATCAATATTCGGAATTCCTTCTCTGGTAGATTCCCTACTTCTTCCTCTTTTGTCTCCTGTTCCTTTACCTGCTGTGTATTCCTCTGTCTCTCCATCTTGGTTATATTGCTGCGTTTGGGGTGGCCTTTTTATATTCTGGTAATTTGTGGAGTTCTCTTTATTATGGAGTTTCCTCACTGTGGGTGGGGTTCTATCAGTGGCTTGTCAAGGTTTCCTGGTTAGGGAGGCTTGTGTTGGAGTTTTGGTGGGTGGAGCTGGGTTTCTTCTCTCTGGAGTGCAGTGGAGTAACCCGTAATGGGTTACAAGACATCAAAGGTTTTGGGATAATTTTGAGCTGCCTGTATATTGAAGCTCAGGGGATTGTTTCTGTGTTGCTGGAGAATTTGCGTGGTATGTCTTGTTTTGGAACTTGTTGGCCCTTGGGTGGAGCTTGGTTTCTGTGTAGGTATGAAGGCATTAGATGGGCTCCTATTGCTTAATGTTTCCTGAATTCAAGAGTTCTCTAAGGTTTTCAGGCTTTGGATTTAAGCCTCCTGCTTCTGGTTTTCAGTTTTATTTTTACAGTAGCCTCTAGACTTCTCCATCTATACAGCACCGATGATAAAACATCTAGGTTAAAGATGAAAAGTTTCTCCACATTGAGGGACACTCAGAGAGGTTCACTGGGTTATAAGGAGAAGAGAAGATGGAGGAGGTAGTTAGAGGTAACTGGAATGAGATGCGGTGAGATCAAAAGAGAAGAGAGCAAACTAGCCAGTAGTCACTTCCTTATGTGCGCTCTATAGTCTGGACCGCTCAGGGGTATTTACAGAGTTATACGGGGAAGAGGAGAGGGAGGAAGTGGACAGAGGTAACCAGGAGGATCAGAGAGAGGAATGAGTAGGAGAGAGACAAATCCTGCCAGTAACCTGTTCCTTAGGTGTTCCCCACCGTCTGGAACACACAGAGATTCACAGAGTTGGATAGAGGAGAGATGGGGGGGGGGGGGGGAGTGACAGAGGCCACCTGGTGGAGAAAAAGGAGAGTCCAGAGGAGGAGAGAGTGGTCAAGCCAGTAATCTCGCTCTCAGGTAAACTGGGGTAGTGAAGTTTGGGTTTTTAAATGTACAAAATTGGCAATAAACACCTAAGAGCAAAGATTAAAAATCTGTTTTTGAAGACAATGGTCTGCTTTTCTGGTTGCCTGATGTCCTCTGCCAGCCTACAGAAGTTGTTTTGTGAAGTTTGCTCAGCGTTGAAATGTTCTTTTGAGGAATTTGTGAGGGAGAAAGTGGTCTTCCCATCCTATTCCTCCGCCATCTTTTCTTTCTCCCGGGCTCAGAATATTTTTAGGCAGTCTGTCTTCTGATGGATGGGGCTGTGCTGCATGCTTGCTAAGTCACTTCAGTTGTGTCCGACTCTTTGCAACCCCATGGACTGTGTAGCCTGCCAGGCTCCTCTGTCCATGGGCTTCTCCAGACAAGAATACTGAAGTGGGTTGCCATTTCCTTCTCCAGGGGATCTTCCCAACCCAGAGATCATACCCACATCTCTTATGTCTCCTGCATTGGCAGGTGGGTTCTATACCACTAGCTTCACGGCTGTGTCTCCATCTAATTAGTTGTTTGACCTGGGGGATCCCAGCACTGGAGCCTATAGGATATTGGGTGAGGCTAGGTCTTGGCACTAATGAGCAAAGATTGCAACCTCTAGCAGCAGTGTTCATCCAGGAAAAATGAACTCCCAAATGTGACTGTTGCCAGTGACTGTGTCCACAGGATGAGCCGCTGCTGCCCCTTACCTCTCTGGGAGGCCTTCCGGGGCCAACAGTAAGTCTGAGTCAACATTAATCTGGCCCAGACTCCTGTCAAATTGCTGCTATTGCCCAGGGTCCCAGTGTTCCTGAGATTTTGTGTGCTCCCTTTAAGAGTGAAGTCCATTTCCCATAGTCTGTTGGGACTTCTGAAGTTAAGCCCT
Source organism: Ovis canadensis (assembly GCF_042477335.2). Lineage (NCBI taxonomy): Eukaryota > Metazoa > Chordata > Mammalia > Artiodactyla > Bovidae > Ovis > Ovis canadensis. The sequence continues at coordinate 34,499,767 of NC_091250.1, read as the reverse complement.
GCCTGCCTTCAAAGCCATATGCTCTGGTACCTTGTGTTCCTGCTGCAGGACCCCCAGGCCAGGGGACCTGATGTGGGACTCAGAACTCTTACTCCTGTGGGAGAACTTCTGCAGTATTATTCCCCAGTTTACGGGTTCTCCCACCTAAGGGTAAGATACTTGATTGTTTTGTGAATCCATGCTCTCCTACCTGTGTTACTGGGTTTCCTTCTTTATGACTTTGGTTGTAGAAGATCTTTTCTGGCAGTTTCAGTCTTTTTCATAGGTGATTGTTCTGAAGATAGTTGTGATTTTGATAGACTCATGAGAAGAGGTGAGTGCAGGGTCTTTCTACTCTGTCATCTTCACCAATCCTCCAAACATAGACTCTCAAGTATTATTTTTTTAAATAAATCAGTAAAATCTGTTGCAAATATGGCTTTCCCCCCCCCTACTTTTCTGGTTTCTTTTTGTTTTTAAATTTTTAAAATTTAACTACAGCTGACACAATATTTTATTAGTTTCAGGTGTACAACATTGTGACTCAGCATGTATATATGTTATGAATTGATCACCATGCTAAGTTTAGTAACCACCTGTCATCATAAAAATTTATTGCAATATTATTGACTGTATTCCCTACATTACATCCCTGCAACTTATTTATTTTATAACTGTAAATGCAGCTTTAATGAGTACTTATTATAAGCTAGGCAGTGTATGCTTGCTTAACTCATATTCATTATTACATTTCATAGTCAAAACAGTAATCAGAATCTAATATCTCTTATTTAAGAGATAAGGAAATTGAGGTTCAGATGGATTAAAATTAATCAGGGTCACAGTTTGAGGAAGTTGTGTTTTGAATTCATATTTGGAAGAGAAATCATGGGAAAGCAAACTACAGTGTTATCAAAAGGCATAGAGATAAAATTATGTTTGAGGGTTATGAGGTATAATTGGCAAAACTTGATAACTAGTTGGGTACAGGAATTTCAGGATAACTAAAATGTAAGGGTGATCATCATGTTTCTTATTTGAAGACTCTTGAATTTCCAGCAGAAGGAAAGATCAGAGTTGAAGCAAAAAAAAAAAAAAAGCTGGTTTGTACATCTTGAATTTCAAGTATCTGTGGAATGTCTAAGTTGATCTCTCCAGAAGGCATTTAATATATGGGTCTGTAGTTCAGTGGGGAAGTCAAGTCAGAGTTCTGGAATCTTTACTAAGAGCACTTTAAAACACTCTTAGCACTGGAACAAAGTCATGTAAAGTAATATGTAGGAACTAATAACTAATAAAAGAATAATAACTTGAAAAATAGAATTCTAATGTAATTTAAGAATTCTCTGAATGCTAGTCAAGGATTCAAAATGGAGCATGAACAGAATAGTACAGTTCTGTTATCATAAAAAAAGATAGAGATACTCGAAATAATTAAAACAGCTATACAGAGAAGGTACATCTTGTATCATGAAAAGTTATCTACAACAAAATGATAAAAGACCCATTGCCTGATGAGCAGTTCTAAACTCAGCCTAGAATTTGAGCTAAATAAAATAGGATGTTGTGAAGTTAACCCTTGATCAGTCTAGTCAGCTATGCTAGTTCTGGGAAACCTGATGAAAAGCAGACTTCTTCTGTCCAGTTTCCAGATGGGTTTCCTCATGGCTTGTTTATGTCAGATTGTGAATTCTAGTCAGAAATCCTGTTTACCTTTTGGTGGACTTCACTGGCTTGCTCCTTTTATACCTGCTTCTAATGGCATAAAGGTAAATCAATACTTCCCACTGCACGTACTCTTCCTCTTCTCCATCCCTAGGGCTCTAGCAAACTGAATCACATTTCCCTACCAGTTCACATTATAATTCTAAATATGCCTCATTGTCTTTAATTATCTAGCTTCACTTTATGATGGAACTCTAGGCTGTATCTTTCAAATTCTCATTATTCAATTGATCCATGCCTTAAGAATATATTTCCCTGTACTAGAGTTGACTGTGGTGAACTAATACTTTCTTGAGGTGGTAAATTACCACTCTTAAGTAAGTATCTTTAACTTTGCTTCTTAATATCCTAGTATTTTATTTTGTTTTGATTTTTTTTTACTTCAGTGTTCAGTGATAATGAAAATTTAACAAGCAGTAGAGGGTGGGGAGCAGAAAACTTGCCCAAGCTTATTTGTTAAGAGACTCATCGTCCCTTTGGTTCCCAACAAATTTACAAAAAGACCTGCAGTCATATCTGAGCACATCCAGCATTTGAAGGTGTGATGATAGAGGCAGAAAACCAGTGTCTTTCAAGGGTTTAAAGTGCTATCTGAGAAAAGGAGCATCAGCTGTACTTAGAAAGGTATCCAATACAAAAGAGAAACATAGTTAGAATTACGGGAGGAAATGGTTTCAACAGATATTAAACCTCTCTAGTTTTTAGGATGAATTGTTTGATAGTTCCCAACCTCACTGATTATTCTTGACTGAAATACTAAAAAACATTGCAGTATACTTGCCTCCAGATACCATGTCCCCATCCAAAAATTTATAATTATTAATATCATTGTTTTAAATGCTAGACCTACTACTGAACATTGAAAGTAATGAACTCTGTATCTTTTATTTCTTAAGACCAATGTCAGCTGCTTTTTTGGAGGGAATATAGCAATATTATATAATATCATATGTTAACACTATTAGATAGTATAGTATGTCATATATCATTAATATATAATATTATATTTTATAATACAGTTAGAGCAACATATAGAAAGATATGGGAGTCAGATATCTAGTTTAAATCTTTATTCCAGTCCTTACTAGTCATGTGATTTTGGACAAGCATTTAACTTGTCTAAACCTCAATTTCCTCACCTATAACTTGGTTTTATAGTATCTCTCTGTAACTTCGTATAAATATTAAATAATGTATATGAGTTATCTTTCATTAATACATGATAATTATTATTGTCAGAAATATTTACTTAATGAAACTACACTAAGAAAAAATACATAGCACAGAATCAGTACAATACTTTGGGGAGTATTTTTCCAGATCTTGAAGAGTGACATTAACATGTACCTTGGTAAAAATACTGCAAATACATTAATTGCCAAATTTTACTTTTCCCTTGAACAAATCTGTAAGTAGTTTATTAGCAGAGAGAAGGGAAAAAAAAATTAAACAGCATTCTGCTATAGTAGTACTCTTCTCTCCTAGCATTTATATGATACTGTAAAATCTTCTGATAATGTAAACTATTGGTATATTTTGAAGACTTAGAAAATTTTCTTCAGATTAGTGTTCCATGAAATAATTCCTCTAGAATATATTGCCCAATGGGTATTGGTGCCTTTCTCTTCCAGATGTGTAGTTAGAATCATTTTGAATATCCCTTTGAGTTTATTCATGATTTTCTCTGTAAATAGAACACTGAAATTAGTAGGCAGAAGAACAAAAACGGGAACTAGGCCTAATGGTCTCCTTTGCCTGGGATCTGCCCAAGGGGCTCTTTATGAGGATAGCTGTCAAAGAATCCCTGTTACCGTGACAAAGCCTGTCCCTGAATAATGACTCTTGTGATGCGCTTATGCTCTAAGGACAGTGAAATACTTCAGCATTAACCTAAATTAACTGAAACTCATCTTTATTAATATAAAGATGACTCACCTGCCTGAGGAGTCAGATATTTTCATTATATGATGGCGGATAGTCTAAAATGATGTAACACTGAAAGAGACATCAAGGACCCCAAGTGTCACAGGCCACGGTTATCTCTCAAAGCTGACAGATGCCTCATCTAAACAGTTGTCTTTCTAGTTTTTATGATTTATCTAATAAAGGAATCAAGACATTAAAATAGTGATATTTCTTGTTGCATTTATTTATATTATTTACATTTACATGATAACATTATTCATGTTATTTATCTACCTCAATTCTATATACAGGCCATATTCTTAGAGGCTTTGAATTCATATTTAACTGTTAGACAATTATTAGGTTAAAACAAAATATGTTATTAAGTATAATTTTAATGAGCATATATAATATATTGAAAATAGTTTTAAAACTTTTTGAAATATCTAGATGTTTATTATATAAGTAAGGCTATACAGAGTTATTCCCTGTTCTTAAACTACAGTACTATTGCCCTGGAAACATGAATGCTCATAGTAAATACCTTTTAGTTCTCTGGTTAGAAACAAAGCTAAATTTATATCAGAGATAGATTTAAATTGAAAATACATTGTATTAAAGTATTTCATTAGTGTTGATTAAGCTTTTTGGATTCTCCTGCTTTCATTTAGTTTTAGGATGCAAACAATAACATAAAACAAAATGGTCTCTCTCTACTTCACCTGTTTAATTTTTTCAACAACACTTACTGCCTGACATTTTACTGTATGTGTTTCCTTTTTTACTTCCTTCTTGTTGCTTTCCCTCATGAAGGTAAGCTCCACAGAGACAGGTTTATCTTTTACATTGCTGTCATACTCAGTGTCTGGCACACTGTAGATGCTCAATAAATATACAACAAATGAAATGAGGTAATTAATTGATTAGCTGATACTCTTTACCTAACTGATGAATGAGAAGCTATAGTGCATCCTTATTTTATTTTCAGAATGAAAGAGATAAGAAAAATGGGATTCTATGAAACTAGGAAGCTTTTGCACAGCAAAGGGAACAGTAAAAACAGGTGAAAAGGCAACATGTAGAAGGAGATAAAGTATTTGCAAATCATGCATCTGTTAAGGGGTTAATTTCCAAAATAGGTAAGGAATTGCTGCAACTCAATAGCAAAAATACCAATAACCCTGTTTAAAAATGAATTAAGAATTTGAATAGACATTTCTCCAAAGATGACATATAAATGGCCAATGGCTATATGAAAAAAATGCTCAATGTCACAGATCATTAGGGAATCAAAAATTAAGATCACAGTGAGATATACTTCACACCAGTTAGAATGGATATTGTAATTATTATATATATGCGTGTGTGTGTATGTGTTTGTATAGACAAATATTGACAAGGTTGTGGAAATCAGGGCCCTTGTACACTATTGACTGTTGGGAGTGCAAAATGGTGCACTATTGTGGAAGCTGGTGGGAAGGTCCTCAAAAAATTAAAGAGAGAAATCACATATGACCCAGCAATTCCACTTATGGGTATTATCCAAAATAATTGAAATCAGTATCTCAGAAAGATATTAGCACTCCCATGTTCATTGCTGCACTATTCACAATAACCAAAATGTAGAAGTGTCTTAAATGTCCATGGACAGATTAATGAATTAAAAAATATAGTATATATACCATGGAATGTTGTTCAGCCTTAATGAAGAAAATGCTGCAATATGTGACCACATGGATGCACTTTGAAGACACTATACTGTGCAGGTCAAGAAGCAACAGTTAGAACTGGACATGGAACAACAGACTGGTTCCAAGTCGGGAAAGGAGTACGTCAAAGCTGTATATTGTCACCCTGCTTATTTAACTTATATGCAGAGTACATCATGCGAAATGCTGGGCTGGATGAAGCACAAGCTGGAATCAAGATTTCTGGGAGAAATATCAATAACCTCAGATATGCAGATGACACCACTCTTGTGGCAGAAAGCAAAGAAGAACTAAAGAGCCTCTTGAGGAAAGTGAAAGAGGAGAGTGAAAAAGCTGGCTTAAAACTGAGATCATGGCATCTGGTCCCATCACTTCATGGCAGATAGATGGAGAAACAGTGGAAACAGTGAGAGACTTTATTTTTTTGAGCTCCAAAATCACTGCAGATGGTGACTGAAGCCATGACATTCAAAGACACTTGCTCCTTGAAAGAAAAGCTATGCCCAACCTAGATAGTATATTAAAAAGCAGAGACATTACTTTACTGACAAAGGTCTGTCTAGTGAAAGCTGTGGCTTTTCCAGTAGTCATGTATGGATGTGAGAGTTGGACTATAAAGAAAGCTGAGCACCGAAGAATGGATGCTTTTGAACTGTGGTGTTGGAGAAGACTCTTCAGAGTCCCTTGGACTGCAAGGAGATCCAACCAGTCAATCCTAAAGGAAATTAGTCCTGAATATTCATTGGAAGGACTGATGCTGAAGCTGACACTCCAATACTCTGGCCACCTGACACAAAGTACTGACTTATTTGAAAGACCCTGATGTTGGGAAAGATTGAAGGCAGGAGAAGGGGACGATAGAGGATGAAATGGTTTAATGGCATCACTGACTCGATGGACATGAGTTTGAGTAAGCTCTGGGAGTTGGTGATGGACAGGGAAGCCTGACATGCTTGCAGTGCATGGATTCGCAAAGAATTGGGCATGACTGAGTGACTGAACTGACTGAACTGAACTGATACTAAGTGATATAAGCCAGTCACAGAAGAACAGTAAATACTCTGCATGAATCTATGTGTATGTGATATCTAAAAGAGGCAAACTCAAGAAAGCAAAGAGTAGAATTGTGGTTGCTGGGGAATAAGGAGTAAGGAGAAAAGGGGAGCTGATAACAATGAGTATAAAGTTTTCATTATGGAAAATGTATGAATTCTGGAGATCCTGTGTTTAGAATGTTATGTATGAATATCAATATGATATGCTTAAAAATCTGTTGCAAGTAGATCTCATGCTATGTATTCTTACCAAAATAAATTTTTTAGTAAAAGAATGGAGGGGATGAGAATAAGTAGCACGCAAAATAAAACTCTAATTGTGAGTCTTTGGGTTTTGAAAAGAGACCGCTTTGCATAGCAGCATACGTTTGAATCTATAATTTAGTAGAAAAACGATCACAGGACAATGGCAGTGATGATGTAGGTTGAACTTATTAGCTGAATTTCAACCTATGCTCCTGGGTCTTGGTCAGCTTTACTGCTGTATAATTGACCTCTAGCTGACTGATTTAAATAAACATAGATTCTGTTTGGTTTCTGCTGCTTAATGTGATTGGGTTCCCATGAGCTTCAGAAAAAAAATGAAAAGGAGAAAAACAATTAATTCTTCTCTGGAAAAAGTAATAGATGTTTCTTGTGCTATCAGATGATTGAGGAAGCACTGTACACATGGTCATTAAAACCTATAAAATAGTCGTATGATTTACTTAGAGGAGAGTTGACACTTCTGTGATTTGGAAGGGATGGGTACTTATATTTAACTTTTGCTAACATTTCAGTAGTAATGATGTAGCAAAATTAAACTAGCAGGTATAAGTAGGTGTATTTCTGAAAGTGAGGGGTTTTGTTTGGGGGGAGGAAGTGGCAGAGGAAGACTTTAGTGAAATACTCTGCTTTATTTTTCAAGGCTTTAAACATCTTAAATCTAGTTTCTTTTTATTACTAACCATAAGTGTATGGCAGGGAGACTTAACTTGAAGTACTAAGTATGTAGAGATCTTGTAATTAAAAATAATTTTTCAACAACAATAAGCTTATTACCACGTTCATTATCCAGGTTGCCTCTTCTGCATTATAATCATGAATTGAATTGTGTCAGATATCTGAGTCTAAAGTATTAGGTACCTGAATTTCTTGTTAGAGAAGGAAAAGCTAATCATTTTCAGGATTAGCCCTATTTTGTTAATTATGCATCATGATTTTTTCATACAACATTTTTATAGTTTTATAGCCATTAGAATTCATGATATTCTTCCCTTTGAATAAACAGTTTCATCTTTAGAAAGAAGAAATGGATTTATCTCATAAAATGTTCTTTTGGAAAATATATCCATTATGTAAATCTGCTTCAACTTTGACATTTTATAAACAAGGGGAAAACTGAATATCTGTTTAGGAATGAGAAGATTCCAGAGGCTTTAGTTCGTGTCTTTTTCTTAATTGTTAGAATATTGGACCCTGCCAATTTAAGAGAACTCTCATTTATGTTTACTTTTCTTGATTGGTTCCAAATATAAACGTAGGTGTTAGTTGAGCTCACCTATGTTCTTTAATAACTTCCTTCCTATGAAATATACTTCCTGAGTGTGATGATATTTTGTGTGAAGCAATTTCCCTTGTTTCCTAATTTGAGGATTATGCTTCCCAGTTTGAAACCCTCTCCCATATGAACAGTTTATCTCAGTGCACTTTATTAACCACCTCCATTATTAAATGGAAGTGATGATAACAGTGGGACTTGCCTCCAGATACAGGCAGTAATGGCTGAACACTTAGATCATTTTCTTCTTCTTCATTGGCCAGCTATCATTTTCCAACACTGAAGTTGGTTTAGGCCCAGATTATAATGGAGGACTTTTTTACTAGAACAGAATGAAACAGTAAGGAATGCTGTACTTGTCCAAACTCAAGAGCCTAATGGCTTTATGAATTCAGTTTCATTCAGTATGAAAATGTATGCAGTACTTGTATTTTTCACCCAGAAGGTACAGTCTGGTTGAGGAGACAGATACAAACATTAGTACAACAAAGCTGTCAGTGAATGCTATAATAGGGGTAAAGTTGAAGTCTTGAAGGAGTAGAAGACGGAAGACAAATCGTGATGAATTGTATTTATGAAGGCCTTATTGAGAAAGGTGCATTTGATTTGTGACTTGAAATGTGCCTAGAACTTTCAGGCAGATGGACACGTTAGGATGCCTTTAAAGGAGTATTCTCCTTTATTAAGGGAGTATTCTGTTGTTCAGAATCTCAGCTACTCCAGAGTTGGGTGATACGTGGCTCCCAAGACTAGATTTTATCTAGTTAATGGAGTCACCCCGTAATAACTTGCTGACCATTTCACCTCTTCTAAAGATGATCTCTGGTGTAGATTATCCTGGATTTTAGCTGACTAATATGATCATGCTCAACATGTACAGAAACCTAAGTCCAAGAGGTCTAGTAACTTAAATCCTTTACTGTGTGCCAAAAATTAAAGATAATATGAGCTCACAGGAGAAAACCAGAAGAGAGATTTCAGGGAAAAGCAAAATGTTATTTTTCAAGATAAGTTGTTTTACCCCCATCTTTCTACCACCCTAATCTGAGTTTGGGTATGTTATGAGTATGTTTATTAGGTTTTGCTAGAAGGTGGAAGAATTTGATGGACACTTGAGAAATTATATAATTGTCACTTTTCCTTTTCAATAAATAGTTGAATGGGTCATTGCTTGGCTTCCATGGCATAGGATGTATCAGGAATTAATAAAATCTAAAATAAAAATCTTTTGCCTTTGACTGTGATATAACATCTGCTATAATTTCCTTTCTGCACTCAGCCACCAGGAGCTTGCTGGAGAAAAGTTACTAAACTCAAAATCATCCCACTGTGTTTATGACAAGCTATGGTTCTTAGACCAGTTTGGTGAGTATTTACTTCACCTTCCTTTAGGAATATCTTATTTCTATAAGATTCACCAGCTTCCAAACAAAACCTTTAGCTGTTCTACTCCACTGATATATATGAAATGCTTACAAATGTCTGAAATTTTATCACACCCAATTCAGGTTGACCTCTGGAACCCCTTACCCCCATATTGAAAACTACTTAATTGGTTCCCCCAGGGACACACAGAAAATTGGATAGTTCCCCTGCTTCTAATCCACTAGGGAACACTATATGTAGTCACTCACCAACTTGCAGAAAGCTGGAAAATTATTACCATGTGAGTAGAAAGAAGTAATAATTACATTTACTTGTTATGGCATGGGTAACTAATTTAAAGGCTTTCAGGGACAAGGCAGGTGACAAAAAACCCACTCAAACTGGCAAGTGAAATTTGCTGAGTGGTGGTGGTTGAATGTATGATGAACTGCTGCCATTTTTTCCACCTTAATGCATTCATTCAACAGTGCATTTAAAATTGTTTAATTGTATTGAGCAGACTGCCAGAATATCTCTGTAGGCCAAATGTGCTTCAGAAGCTGAAGTACTTAACCTTTCTGAAAACAAAAATAATGTGAGATTCTTGGGTGAGTGACTGTTAAATGAGACTTAAAACTGTCTGGAAAATAGCAAGTACTCTATAATGCTACCTATTATTATTATACAAGATATGCGAGTCTTATTATCATACAAGAAGCCTTCCATTACTCATTGCAAATTTACATTTTCACATGAATTGGAATATTTAATTGGTATCTGTCAGTTCTTGAATAACTATTCATCTGTTTGGCAGTATTTCTGAGCAGCTTCTACCTGCTAGTCATGGTCCTAGAGTTGAGAGTTCCAAAGTAAACCAGGCAGATAAAACTCTGTGTGTGTTACAATGAAAATTCTTATATATGTCTTTTGCAACATACAGTTCTCTATGTACCTACAAGTAGGATTTCTAGGTACTAGGGCAAAATGTACCTTTAGCATTATAAATTTACAGCATAGAACAGAGTGCAGGCTTTAGTATTGTCTGACTTTTCTGACATATACCAGACTGTCTCAGTTTTGTTTTACCTTGCGCTTTCCTAATTACAAGTGAGATTGATTATCTAGGCACATATTTGTTGAGCGTTCAGTTTCTCTTCTGTAAATAGTCTCATAATTATTAAAATCTAATTTCATTGGTTGCCAATATTCACAAATTTTCCTATGGCCAGAAAAAGATCAGTGCCAACTTATTTTTTGTTGTTTTTACCTTCCTCTTTGTAATATCAATCCTATGTTCTCAGATTGAATTTCTCTCTTTTTTTTTTTCCAAATTAATAATTCTGAACTGTATTTTTGTCATACAAATCAGGTGAAACCTTCATATTTTACATATGTAATTTGTTCTCTGGGACTTCATAATTAATTAACCATCACCAGGAATTTATGCAGATCAAACTATTCGAATTACTGCTAGCGATTATAGTCGTCTCAGATACTTTCCTTCTGGTGTAATGCCCTAGACTCCCCTCTGTAGCACTTTTTTTTTTTTTCCAATTCTCATTGAGATTGTGGAGCCTGTTTTAACCAGCCTTTCATAATAATTCTGAGCTTGGGAGAGCAGTCAATGTGACTTATAGACGCTGATGGTTCCTATACTGATATAGATCACAGTATTTTAATAAAGGGAGTTTTTGCTTGTTATCTTTTTAAACCTCTCTTTAAGGATGAAGTTAAGGGAAAAATCGAATGTTGTATATTGGTTTATTATGAGTTCATATCCACTTTTCATTACTAAGTGAAATTGTTTTGATCTACTTGTTCACGCTTAAGTTTTTTTTAATCTAAGGGAGAACTTGTGTTGGGGAGGCTGTGCCAGGATGATATCAGTAAAATTACTATGCTGGTCAGTGTGAACATGTGGAGACTCAACTGTGATGTAATGGATAATACCAAGAATTTGTGAGAACTTTTATTGAGAGTGTTTGGTCTGAGCAAGGCTGCTCTTTGCTGATCTGAGTAGCTCTTTGAAGATTTTGAGAGACTTGCTCCCCTGTAATCAGGCTACTCTTAGTAGGCAGCAGTGTGGAACTGTGCAGAAGACTCAGGAAAAACAAGGGGCATCTATTCCTGCCTTGGCAAGGCTGCTCCTCATAGGTAGCAACAAGGCTGTGTAATGGTCCTTGGAGTAATGACCTTCAGAGCAGACCACCTCGCCTGCCAGTGCCAGCACCTTCGTTCTGCTAACATCATGCTCTGGTAGCAAGAGACTTGATTTGCACTGGCAAGTGGACATCAGCTCTTGGTTGGCTAAGTTGACCCTTTCAAAAACCCGCTTGTAGAATTGTACACATCAGCTAAATTTGGACTTTATTTCTTTCACCTTCCCTCTGCCTGGAACAATAGTGTAATTTATCTCTCACTGGTTTGAAGTATGCTATTTCTTTAATGACCTAATAAGAGATATTATTCTGAATGTTGTTGGCTTGTGAAGTATTATTATTACAAATTATAATTCCCACAGTGAACCTGCATTAAATAAGTTACTGGCAAAGATAGTCTCTGAGCATTGTTTGTCAGAGAGGAAACAAGGGCATATTCATGAATGGTAGCAACACAGTTTTATTTTTCCTATTTCTGAAAGCCTTTGAATTCTGTCTTTATTATGCCCAAGGATATCTGGCATGTCAGATCCCTTTAGAGTGTCAATGTTGGGTTTGGGGTCATTAAATATACTAATAAAATTTAGGAACATGCTAGATGTTTAAGGTGGCATGTTGGAAATATATTTTCTGGAAAGCACATTGATTTTGACAAATGCAGACCAATCTAAACTTAATTTTGCCTTCCTTGGTCATGTACTATGAAAGTTCAAAATAAAAGCTTTTAACAGTATTAATCAGCAAATTCTTGCCTTTTTTTTTTTTTTTTTTGGTTTGTTAATCTTTTCTACACAAGTTCAATCCTATGTATGATACCCTGGGACATTCTGCAGTCTGTTCTAGTTACTGGTCTAATAACAATGGGCTACAGCATGAGATATAATGGTCCTCTGAGTTAAATTCACCTATTCCAGTCCATTTTAGTTCACTGATCCCTACAATGTCGATGTTCACTGTTGACATCTCCTTTTTGACTGCTTCCAATTTGCCTTGATTCATGGACCTAACATTCCAGGTTCCTATGTAACATTGCTCTTTACAGCATCGGACCTTGCTTCTATCACCAGTCACATCCATAAGTGGGTATTGTTTTTGCTTTGGCTCTGTCCCTTCATTCTTTCTGGAGTTATTTCTCCACTGATCTCCAGTAGCATATTGGGCACCTACTGACCTGGGGAGTTCCTCTTTCAGTATCCTATCATTTTGCCTTTTCATATTGTTCATGGGGTTCTCAAGGCAAGAATACTGAAGTGGTTTGCCATTCCGTTCTCCAGGGGACCACATTCTGTCAGATGTCCTTTTCATTATAGGGGACTGGAAGGCAAAAGTAGGAAGTCAAGAAACACCTGGAGTAACAGGCAAATTTGCCCTTGGAATACGGAATGAAGCAGGGCAAAGGCTAATAGAATTTTTCCAAGAGAACACACTAGTCATAGGAAATACCCTCTTCCAACAACACAAGAGAAGACTCTGCACATGTACATCACCAGATGGTCAACACCGAAATCAGATTGATTATATTCTTTGCAGCCAAAGATGGAGAAGCTCTACCCAGTCAGCAAAAACAAGACCAGGAGATGACTGTAGCTCAGATCATGAACTCCTTATTGCCAAATTCAGACTTAAGTTGAAGAAAGTAGGGAAAACCACTAGACCATTCAGGTATGACCTAAATCAAATCCCTTATGATTATACAGTAGAAGTGAGAAATAGATTTAAGGGCCTAGATCTGATAGATAGAGTGCCTGATGAACTATGGCTAGAGGTTCGTGACATTGTACGGGAGACAGGGATCAAGACCATCCCCATGGAAAAGAAATGCAAAAAAGCAAGATGGCTGTCTGGGGAGGCCTTACAAATTGTTGTGAAAAGAAGAGAAGCAAAAAGCAAAGGAGAAAAGGAAAGATATAAGCATCTGAATGCAGAGTTCCAGAGAATAGCAAGAAGAGATAAGAAAGCCTTCCTCAGTGATTAATGCAAAGAAATAGAGGAAAATAACAGAATGGGAAAGACTAGAGATCTCTTCAAGAAAATTAGAGATAAAAGGGAACATTTCATGCAAAGATAGGCTTGATAAAGGACAGAAAGGGTATGGACCTAACAGAAGCAGAAGATGTTAAGAAGAAGTGGCAAGAATACACAGAAGAACTGTACAAAAAAGATTTTCACGACCAACATAATCATGATGGTGTGATCACTCATCTAGAGCCAGACATCCTGGAATGTGAAGTCAAGTGGGCCTTAGAAAGCTTCACTATGAACAAAGCTAGTGGAGGTAATGATATTCCATTTGAGCTATTTCAAATCCTGGAAGATGATGCTGTGAAAGTGCTGCACTAAATATGCCAGCAAATTTGGAATACTCAGCAGTGGCCACAGGACTGGAAAAGGTCAGTTTTCATTCTGATCCCAAAGAAAGGCAATGCCAAAGAATGGTCAAACTACCGCACAATTGCACTCGTGTCACACGCTAGTAAAGTAATGCTCAACATTCTCCAAGCCAGGCTTCAGCAAAATGTGAACCGTGAACTTCCAGATGTTCAAGCTGGTTTTAGAAAAGGCAGAGGAACCAGAGATCAAATTGCCAGCATCCTCTGGATCATGGAAAAAGCAAGAGAGTTCCAGAAAAACATCTATTTCTGCTTTATTGACTATGCCAAATCCTTTGACTGTGTGGATCACAATAAACTATGGAAAATTCTGAGAGAGATGGGAATCCCAGAGCACCTGACCTGCCTCTTGAGAAACCTATATACAGATCAGGAAGCAATGATTAGAACTGGACATGGAACAACAGACTCCTTCCAAATGGGAAAAGGATTATGTCAAGGCTGTATATTGTCACCCTGCTTATTTAACTTATATGCAGAGAACATCATGAAAAATGCTGGGCTGGAAGAAGCACAAGCTGGAATCAAGATTGCTGGGAGAAATATCAATAACCTCAGATATGCAGAAGACACCACCCTTATGGCAGAAAGTGAAGAGGAACTCAAAAGCCTCTTGATGAAAGTGAAAGAGGAGAGTGAACAAGTTGGCTTAAAGCTCAACATTCAGAAAACAAAGATCATGGCATCTGGTCCCACCACTTCATGGGAAATAGATGGGGAAACAGTGGAAACAGTGTCAGATTTTATTTTGGGGGGCTCCAAAATCACTGCAGATGGTGACTGCAGCCATGACATTAAAAGACACTTACTCCTTGGAAGGAAAGTTATGACCAACATAGATAGCATATTAAAAAGCAGAGAGATTACTTTGCCAACAAAGATCCATCTAGTCAAGGCCATGGTTTTTCCAGTAGTTATGTATGGATGTGAGAGTTGGACTGTGAAGAAAGCTGAGCGCCGAAGAATTAATGCCTTTGAACTGTGTTGTTGGAGAAGACTCTTGAGAGTCCCTTGGACTGCAAGGAGATCCAGTCCATTTTAAAGGAGATCAGTCCTAGGTGTTCTTTGGAAGGAATGATGCTAAAGCTGAAACTCCGATACTTTGGCCACCTCATGCGAAGAGTTGATTCATTGGAAAAGACTCTGATCCTGGGAGGGATTGGGGGCAGGAAGAGAAGGGGACGACAGAGGATGAGATGGCTGGATGGCATCACCGACTCGATGGTCATGAGTTTGAGTGAACTCTGGGAGTTGGTGATGGACAGGGAGGCCTGGCGTGCTGCGATTGATTCATGGGGTCACAAAGAGTTGGAAACGACTGAGTGACTGGACTGAACTGAACAGCAGGAGAGGATTTATGAACTACCTCTCATAAAGGAGCTTCTTCAGACAAGGAAATAATGACTTTTTTTTTTTTTTTTTTAAGCCAGGAAGGAAGGACAACTTCCAAGGAATAAGAACTTCTGTAGGCGATGGAAGTCAGTGGAGGGTGCTTTATAGGAAAGGATGTGGACAGATGGGTGAGTCATTCCTTCCATTCAGTTTCCTCTTTTAAGTAGCCAAAGTCCATTCTTAGTGATTATTGTCCTACAATCGCAAGCAAAGAAATAAGTTTTATGTGTCTGGACTGTAAAATCAGTTGAATTTCTACTAGTTCATGGCTTTCAGTTCATTCTTTAAGGCAGTAGTGATAATTGGGGATTTTAAGTTTGGCATTATTTTCCAATGTCATGGAAACATCCACCCTACCATAGGGCACTTTAATTCCTCATGCTTCTCAAACTTTATGGTGCCACTGAGACATTGTTTTAGATGATACTAAGTGAACATTTTGAATTGGCTATTTTCTTTTTTTTTTTTTTTTGAATTGGCTACTTTTTTTTTTTTAATTTGGTGGTTTCTTTTTTTTTTAGTTTTTTATTTTTTTTTTTAGTTTTTTATTTTTATTTTTTTTAGTTTTTTATTTTTTAAATTTTAAAATCTTTAATTCTTACATGCGTTCCCAAACATGAACCCCCCTCCCACCTCCCTCCCCACAACATCTCTCTGGGTCATCCCCATGCACCAGCCCCAAGCATGCTGCACCCTGCGTCAGACATAGACTGGTGATTCCATTCTTACATGATAGTCTACATGTTAGAATTCCCATTCTCCCAAATCATCCCACCCTCTCCCTCTCCCTCTGAGTCCAAAAGTCCATTATACACATCTGTGTCTTTTTTCCTGTCTTGCATACAGGGTCGTCATTGCCATCGTCCTAAATTCCATATATATGTGTTAGTATACTGTATTGGTGTTTTTCTTTCTGGCTTACTTCACTCTGTATAATTGGCTCCAGTTTCATCCATCTCATCAGAACTGATTCAAATGAATTCTTTTTAACAGCTGAGTAATACTCCATTGTGTATATGTACCACAGCTTTCTTATCCATTCATCTGCTGATGGACATCTAGGTTGTTTCCATGTCCTGGCTATTCTAGACAGTGCTGCAGTGAACATTGGGGTACATGTGTCTCTTTCAATTCTGGTTTCCTTAGTGTGTATGCCCAGCTGTGGGATTGCTGGGTCATAAGGTAGTTCTATTTGCAATTTTTTAAGGAATCTCCACACTGTTCTCCACAGTGGCTGTACTAGTTTGCATTCCCACCAACAGTGTAGGAGGGTTCCCTTTTCTCCACACCCTCTCCAGCATTTATTGCTTGCAGATTTTTGGATCGCAGCCATTCTGACTGGTGTGAAGTGGTACCTCATTGTGGTTTTGATTTGCATTTCTCTAATAATGAGTGATGTTGAGCATCTTTTCATGTGTTTGTTAGCCATCCGTATGTCTTCTTTAGAGAAATGTCTATTTAATTCTTTGGCCCATTTTTTGATTGGGTCGTTTATTTTTCTGGAATTGAGCTGCATAAGTTGCTTGTATATTTTTGAGATTAGTTGTTTGTCAGTTGCTTCATTTGCTATTATTTTCTCCCATTCAGAAGGCTGTCTTTTCACCTTGCTTATATTTTCCTTTGTTGTGCAGAAGCTTTTAATTTTAATTAGATCCCATTTGTTTATTTTTGCTTTTATTTCCAGAATTCTGGGAGGTGGATCATAGAGGATCCTGCTGTGATTTATGTCTGAGAGTGTTTTGCCTATGTTCTCCTCTAGGAGTTTTATAGTTTCTGATCTTACATTTAGATCTTTAATCCATTTTGAGTTTATTTTTGTGTGCGGTGTTAGAAAGTGATCTAGTTTCATTCTTTTACAAGTGGTTGACCAGTTTTCCCAGTTCTGATAGGCCTTCAAAGTTTCAATCCTGGAATACAATATATACATGTGTGTGTGCAGCTCTGTCTCTATTTGTGTATATTTATATATTGCTGTTCTTGTTCAGTTGCTAAGTCATGGCTGACTCTTTGTGGCCTCATGGACTGCCGCACGCTGGGCTCCTTTGTCCTTTGAGTCAGTGATGCTGTCTAACCATCTCATTCTCTGCCACCCTCTTCTCCTTTGGCCTTCAATCTTTCCCAGCGTCAGGATCTTTTCCAATGAGTCGACTCTCTATATGAGGTGGCCAAAGTATTGGAACTTCAGCATCAGTCCTTCCAATTAATGTTCATGGTTGATTTCCTTTAGCATTGACTAGTATGATCTCCTTGCAGTCCAAGGGACTCTGAAGTCTTCTACTGTCTCTTTGCACCACAGTTTGAAGCATCCATTCTTTGGTGCTCAGCCTTCTTTAGGGTCCAACTTTCACATCCAAATATGTGTATATGTGTACCTGTATCATATTATTTCTCTTACACCCCACTGTTTGTAAACAAATGAAACTGATTTTTACTAACTTTAGCAATAAATGAACTTGTTGAAAACACAAGGGAATTTATAGAATTGTTGGAACGCACAAGATAGAGTGGGAAAATGGGTTGAAACCAAGAAATCTTGAGTGCCAAGAAGCACAGACTCCAGGAGGAGATCTATAGCAACACTAACAGAGCTCTGCCACCAAATTGAATGAGGTGCAGGTTTCTGTCCTATCCTTGCGTCATGATTTCAGTACTTAAACCCTGCAAGATAGCACCCAACTGAACAAGTTTACTGGGGAGTGAGGAAGGAAGCTGTCATTTTTTTTGAAATGGGGTTGGATGCTGGGAAACCAAAACTGACAAGAATCTCCTACATGTGGGAAACTTGTGAGCCAATATCACTTTCAAAAATAGATGT
Organism: Ovis canadensis; assembly: GCF_042477335.2. Taxonomy (NCBI): domain Eukaryota; kingdom Metazoa; phylum Chordata; class Mammalia; order Artiodactyla; family Bovidae; genus Ovis; species Ovis canadensis. Next base: position 34,481,733 of record NC_091250.1, on the reverse strand, counting down.
AATACTTGGTTTCTGTGCTTTGATCCATTTGAAATATTTTAATAGATGATGCTTAATCAATTTATAGTGTCATAATTCAGTATATTTTGTTTTACTTTTTGTTGTCTTGTATTATGCCCTCTAATATCTATTCCTTATACTTCTTTCATTGAAAATCTTTTAGTTTTTAAAAGTTTATGTAAAATAGAAACTCAAAAGTGGGTTTATTTGGAACATGTAAATATTCTTTATTTTTTAACAGGCATTACAGTAGTATATTATGCTTTAAATCATTTATTGACATGTAAACACTTTTTAAAGGAATTTTGTACTAAATACATTTATTTTGTTTTTACAAGAAATACTCTATTTTTGAACCTTTTCCCTTCCTACTGGTTATATAGTATTAGAGGAGGCTGATATGAAATGGGTCATTTCTGGATTCATTTGGAAAAACTGAATTTGTCTCAGTTGACTTGGTAGTGATATACACTTGACACCCAGAGAACTTCACATACTGTGAAAGTGTCTTTGGTGTCAGTGTATGGTCTAACTTCACTGTTTTCAAATGGCACAAAATAGAAAATTATGTGTGTGTTTGCATGTATGTGGTGTGTATGTTTGCGATCTTTTTATGTGAAAAACCCACATCAAACTGACTGCTATACACAAAATATGATGAATTACATTCCATGAAACTCTATCACCTCTTTTTGAAAATATAATCTCAGGAGAGTTGTGCAATCACAGAGATGAGTCAGGACCAGGAGTACCAAACTGGAAACATTTGCTGAAGGACAAGTGCCAGAATGGGCTATAGAGTTGAATGCCAGGAAACTGGAAATCTAAGCCGGAAAGGAGTTTTGAACCATGCAGTTTGTCCAGAGTTGAAGCCCAAGCAGAAGGCTGAAGTCAATTGACAGTTGCTAGCAGAGTCAGATGCGGCTGAAGAAAGCCGCAGCAGCAGCAGAAAGGAACGTAATAGAGGAAACCAAAGGCCAATCAAGCAGTGAGGTCAATAGGAAGTGGTAGATAGATATTATGTAGCAGAAGATATCTATTTAGGAGAAGCAAGTCACTTTTGTATGTCTTCTTGTTTACTGGTTCAAATAAACAATGCTAAGAGTTTATATTTATAGATGGATCAGTTGCTAAAATGGATCCTGACTTGACAAACAAACAAAGATAGAAGACCTAGACTGAGGAACAGACAATGGGAACTAGCAGTAGTTTGGAGGAGACCTCTGATGAAAAAACCCTTCAGAAAGAAATAGTGATCCTTTCATACAATAAAAATTTGCAGAGGAAACTAGTTAAATTTTTTTTAACTTTTTATTTTTACTTTATTTTACTTTACAATACTGTATTGGTTTCTCCATACATTGACATGAATCCACCACGGGTGTACATGCGATCCCAAACATGAACCCCCCTCCCACCTCCCTCCCCACAACATCCCTCTGGGTCATCCCCGTGCACCAGCCCCAAGCATCCTGTATCCTGCATCGGACATAGACTGGTGATTCAATTCTTACGTGATAGTATACATGTTTCAATGCCATTCTCCCAAATCATCCCACCCTCTCCCTCTCCCTCTGAGTCCAAAAGTCCGCTCTACACATCTGTGTCTCTTTTGCTGCCTCGCATACAGGTCATCATTGCCATCTTTCTAAATTCCATATATATCTGTTAGTATACTGTATTGGTGTTTTTCTTCCTGGCTTACTTCACTCTGTATAATCGGCTCCAGTTTCATCCATCTCATCAGAACTGATTCAAATGTATTCTTTTTAATGGCTGAGTAATACTCCATTGTGTATATGTACCACAGCTTTCTTATCCATTCATCTGCTGATGGACATCTAGGTTGTTTCCATGTCCTGGCTATTATAAACAGTGCTGCGATGAACATTGGGGTACATGTGTCTCTTTCAATTCTGGTTTCCTCAGTGTGTATGCCCAGCTGTGGGATTGCTGGGTCATAAGGCAGTTCTATTTCCAATTTTTTAAGGAATCTCCACACTGTTCTCCATAGTGGCTGTACTAGTTTGCATTCCCACCAACAGTGTAAGAGGTTCCCTTTTCTCCACACCCTCTCCAGCATTTATTGCTTGCAGATTTTTGGATCGCAGCCATTCTGACTGGTGTGAAATGGTACCTCATTGTGGTTTTGATTTACATTTCTCTAATAATGAGTGATGTTGAGCATCTTTTTATGTGTTTGTTAGCCATCCGTATGTCTTCTCTGGAGAAATGTCTATTTAGTTCTTTGACCCATTTTTTGATTGGGTCGTTTATTTTTCTGGAATTGAGTTGCATAAGTTGCTCGTATATTTTTGAGATTAGTTGTTTTTCAGTTGTTTCATTTGCTATTATTTTCTCCCATTCAGAAGGCTGTCTTCTCACCTTGCTTATATTTTCCTTTGTTGTGCAGAAGCTTTTAATTTTAATTAGATCCCATTCGTTTATTTTTGCTTTTATTTCCAGAATTCTGGGAGGTGGATCATAGAGGATCCTGCTGTGATTTATGTCGGAGAGTGTTTTGCCTATGTTCTCCTCTAGGAGTTTTATAGTTTCTGGTCTTACATTTAGATCTTTAATGCATTTTGAGTTTATTTTTGTGTGTGGTGTTAGAAAGTGATCTAGTTTCATTCTTTTACAAGTGGTTGACCAGTTTTCCCAGCACCACTTGTTAAAGAGATTGTCTTTACTCCATTGTATATTCTTGCCTCCTTTGTCAAAGATAAGGTGTCCATAGGTGTGTGGATTTATCTGGGCTTTCTATTTTGTTCCATTGGTCTATATGTCTGTCTTTGTGCCAGTACCATATTGTCTTGATGACTGTGGCTTTGTAGTAGAGCCTGAAGTCAGGCAAGTTGATTCCTCCAGTTCCATTCTTCTTTCTCAAGATTGCTTTGGCTATTCGAGGTTTTTTGTATTTCCATACAAATTTTGAAATTATTTGTTCTAGTTCTGTGAAAAATATCGCTTGCAGCTTGATAGGGATTGCATTGAATTTGTAAATTGCTTTGGGTAGTATACTCATGTTCACTTTATTGATTCTTCCGATCCACGAACATGGTATATTTCTCCATCTATTAGTGTCCTCTTTGATTTCTTTCATCAGTGTTTTATAGTTTTTGATATATAGGTCTTTAGTTTCTTTAGGTAGATATTATTTTACATTCCTTTCATCCTTTCTATCTAGCTTTAAGACTGTAAAGAATTCTCAAAGATTGTGTTTTATGATTTGATATAATAATTCATCAGGTTAATAAAAATATGTAAGCTAATTATTGCTATTTAGGAAAAAATTAGAAAACTGTTCAATTTATGTATCTCAGTTCTTTTAGTTATTAAACCATTTTTTTTTGTCATGAGAGGAGAAACTTTTTCTTTTTTTTAAATTATTATTGAATTACAGTTACTTTACAATGTTGTGTGAGTGTCTACTTTGCAGCAAAGTGGATCAACCTTGTATAAACATATATCCCCTCTTTTTTAAATTTCCTTCCCATTTAAGTTGCTACAGAGCACTGAGTAGAGTTCCCTGAGCTCTACCGTAGGTTCTCATTAGTTATTTATTTTATACATTGTATCCATAGTGTATAAATGTCAACCCCAGTCTCCTAATTCATCCTGCCCTTCCTTCCCTTCTTGATGTTCCTGTGTTTGTTCTCTACATCTGCGTCTCTATTTCTGTTTTGAAAATAAGAGCATCTATACCATTTTTCTGGATTCTGCATATATGTGTTCATATACATTATTTTTCTCTTTTTGACTTTACCCTATATGACAGTCTCTAGGTCCATCCATGTCTTTACAAATGACATAATTTCATTCCTTTTTATGACTGAGTAGTATTCCATTGGATATATATACTGCTGCTAAGTCACTTCAGTCATGTCCGACTCTGTGCAACCCCATAGATGGCAGCCCACAAGGCTCCCCCGTCCCTGGGATTCTCCAGGCAACAACACTGGAGTGGGTTGCCATTGCCTTCTGCAATGCATGAAAGTGAAAAGTCAAAGTGAAGTCGCTCAGTTGTGTCCGACTCTTAGCAACCCCATGGACTGCAGCCTACCAGGCTCCTCTGTCTGTGGGATTTTCCGGTCAAGAGTACTGGAGTGGGGTGCCATTGCCTTCTCCCAGATATATATACTACATCTTCTTTATCCATTCTTCTGCTGATGGACTTTTAGGTTGCTTTTTTACACTTTTTATTTTGGAATGTTTAAAACATACCCAAAAGTAGAGAAAGTAGCACAATTGACAGCCACTTACCCTCTCTTATCTTGAACAATCATAAACTGCCTGCCATTTTTGTGTTCTTTTTGGTTCTCAATTATTTTAAAGCAAATACTAGAATCATATTTTTCATGTATAAATGCGTCATTACATGTATCTGATAGATTCAGACTTTTTTCCCCAAACATAATACTACCAATATCACACCCCAAAATGTTTACAGTAATTTCTTAAGAATGGTATTTCTTCATCTATAGGAAATATAACTTTTTACTATCTCTTTCTTATATCTATATATCACACAAAATAATTCACCCTCCTGGTAGAAAAACATACAAGAGACTCTTTGGGTCTCATTTTTAAACAGACCACCTAATACTGTTTCCCTAAAATTCTAAGTATTTCTGAAAATACTGACAACCTTATGTTGTAAATATGCTATAGAATCAGACAGTACATCCATTTTATTTCCTAATACTCTGTTGGTGGCTTTGACATTTCCAGTGAAAAGAAGATAGAGATAATATCAGGAATGATCATGGATGAAAAGAAATATGTCAGTGTTGGAGGAACTGAGTCTGTCCAACTTTGGTTGTTATCTTTGGCTCTGGACGTGTAATTGCTCTTACACTGGACAGGAACCAGGTATGAGGGATGTATGCTAACTCTGTGTTAACCAGGAACTCTGTTATAGGTGCTAATGTGAGAGACATTAGAGCATAGATTCCTGAGAAAGTCTGAAAAGAGTCTGAAGAAATAATTGTATCCACCTGTTTGCTTCTAGAAACAACCACACAAGCCAGCAATGCCAGAAAGGAGTTAACATGAAGAACTGCTGCTCAAAGTCTTCACACACATACTCTTGATTAATTGCAAAAGAATAATACTAGGTATAAATTTTCGATTGAGGAAGACAAATATTATTTGATGAGTCTATATCACTGATTATTTTTTGAGGACTTATTGGACCCAGGTCTTATGCTTGATGTAACGTGAAGTCAGTCTCTACTTTCAAGGCATTTATAGTTCAATGGACATGGTAAAATAGGGAAATATTTTATAGTTATTCATTAATGCAGCATCTTGTTGTTATTGTTCAGTTGCTACGTCATGTCCAACTCTTTGCAACCCCACGAGCTGCAGCAAGCCAGGCTTCCCTGTCCTTCACTATCTCCCTGAGTTTTCTAAAATTCATGTCCATTGAGTCAATGATACCATCCAACCATCTCATCCTCTGTTGCCCCCTTTTCCTCTTGCCCTCATTCTTTCTCAGCATCAGAGTCTTTTCCCATGAGTTGGTTCTTCACATGAGGTAGCTAAAGTATTGGAGTTCAGCTTCAGTGTCAGTCTTCCCAATGAATATTCAGGACTGAGTTCCTTTAGAGTTAAGTGGTTCAATCTCCTTGCTGTCCAATGGACTCTCAAGAGTCTTCTCCAACACCACAGTTCAAAAGCATCAACTCTACAGTGCTCAGCCTTCTTTATAGTCCAACTCTCACATCTATACATGACTATTGGAAAAACCAGAGCTTTGACTAATGAAACATATATATTTTAAAATTCTAGAGTTGAAGTAAAGGCTGGTTTAACTAGAGAATAGTAGAGGGCCAAATTAGGTACAGAAGAAGTGAATATCAAAATTAAATAATAAGGAATCTTTTCTTGTTCACATTATTTCTAATGGGCTTTGTGCTTTTTGAGAGATTATAGACAAATTTGTCCAAGGCAGATGCCATATAGAGAAAATGCTGAGTCACAGAAAGACAGAGGCTTTGGAGTCAGATGGACTTAGGTTTTCATATTTCTTCAATTAAGTTATCTGTGTGATCTTTCATGTACTGTCTATTGAAAAAAATAGGCTCAGTTACTTAGTTACTTCACAGGAATAAAAATTTTAACATAAAAGATTGACAGCGATAAACATAAAAAGTATCTAACATTCCATTGGTGTTAGTTTCATTCCCTACATCCACCAATAGAATAGAATAGCCTTGGAATGACTTCGAAATGGAGAGATGGGTGGGAGGAGTATTATTACTAAGGTGGAAATAATGAAAATTCATTGGAAAATTATATATTAAGGCTTTTAAATGAGCCCAGAAAAGATCCTACTAAAGCATAGATTTTATCTTATTCATTTCCTTATTTTACCAGCACCTAGATCAGAATTTTCAACAAGGTAGATGATCAGTAAAACTAGTTGCTTAGTGAATGGCTACTGCTGCTGCTGCTAAGTCACTTCAGTCATGTCTGACTCCTTGCGACCCCATAGACGGCAGCCCACCAGGCTCCTCCGTCCATGGGATTTTCCAGGCAAGAGTACCGGAATGGGTTGCCATTGCCTTTTCCATTCAGTTCTGCTCAGTCGCTCAGTCATATCCTACTCTTTGCGACCCCATGAATCGCACCAGGCCAGGCCTCCCTGTCCATCACCAACTCCTGGAGTTTACTCAGAGTCACGTCCATTGAGTCAGTGATGCCATCCAGCCATCTCATCCTCGGTCGTCCCCTTCTCCTCCTGCCCCCAATCCCTCCCAGCATCAAAGTCTTCTCCAATGAGTCAACTCTTTGCATGAGGTGGGCAAAGTACTGGAGTTTCAGCTTTAGCATCATTCCTTCCAAAGAAATCCCAGGGCTGATCTCCTTCAGAATGGACTGGTTGGATCTCCTTGCAGTCCAAGGGACTCTCAAGAGTCTTCTCCAACACCACACTTCAAAAACATCAATTCTTTGGCGCTCAGCCTTCTTCACAGGCCAACTCACATCCATACATGACCACAGGAAAAACCATAGCCTTGACGAGACAGACCTTAGTCGGCAAGGTAATGTCTCTGCTTTTGAATATGTACTATCTAGGTTGGTCATAACTTTTCTTCCAAGGAGTAAGCGTCTTTTAATTTCATGGCTGCAATAGCCATCTGCAGTGATTTTGGAGCCCCCCAAATAAAGTCTGGCACTATTTCCACTGTTTCTCCATCTATTTCCCATGGAATGATGGGACCAGATGCCATGATCTTCCTTTTCTGAATGTTGAGCTTTAAGCCAACTTTTTCACTCTCCTCTTTCACTTTCATCAAGAGGCTTTTGAGTTCCTCTTCACTTTCTGCCATAAGGGTGGTATCATCTGCATATCTGAGGTGATTGATATTTCTCCCAGCAACCTTGATTCCAGCTGGTGCTTCTTCCAGCCCAGCATTTCTCATGATGTACTCTGCATAGAAGTTAAATAAGCAGGGTGACAATATACAGCCTTGACGTGCTCCTTTTCCTATTTGGAGCCAGTCTGTTGTTCCATGTCCAGTTCTAACTGTTGCTTCCTGGCCTGAAAACACTTGTTAAGATGACTACTACCTTAAGTATGATTGTGTTGCTTGTAGTGGACCAACTATGCTACCCAAAATTAGTAGAAAAACTATAGATTAGATAGATAGTATATATAATGTCATATGTACATATAGATGATACAATATGTGTGTCATGTTTTGAGACATCAGAAGATGGCTTAGGCAGCAAAAATTAAGATGCAAAAATTAAAATCTTTCTGGAGGTTCTGAGTACATTTTCTCTTTCAGGTCATTTGTTAACTCAAAAAGCAGTAGAGACCAAAAAAGGGGGCAGAACATGGCTGCTTAGAAGCAGAAAAGCCAGAAGGGTTTTCAGCAATTTTATAGTCCTAGAGAGACAGGACCGGAATGAGGCTACCAAGGCAACAGGGCTTGAGGGACTAGGAGTCTGGAGTGAGCCCAACACTCAACACTAGTTTCTCCCCCAAGACATTTGCTAATTTTTAAGCTCCACAGAAAGGGAGGCTAAAAGTCAAGCAGAAAGTAGCTGAAAGGCAAAATTGAGTTTGTCTTTTTTTTTTTTTCCTGTATTATTATCCTGGAAAGGCAGAAGTTCTTATTTAGGATAATTCAAAGGAGAGGAGCTCTCAAGGCTCTTATTTGCAAACCTAGAGAATGTGTCCTAGGAGGTACCACAAAGGTAGATTGGGGCTAGCTGAGATAAAGCCCAACATCAGTCAGCTTGGCATTTGGTTAGACTGGGGTGCTGTATCACTTTTCTGTCTGCCTTCCAGTGCAGAGAGTGAATTCACTACATGGGGAGATAACAGCACCCTGTACACCTATTAGTTCTTATGCAAAATGTTTTATCTTCAATAAAAAAAATTACCAACAAACCTCAAAATACAATGAAGAGGAAAAGAGACAATAGGAAGACACCTCCAGTGAAAGAAGGTACTAGTTCAGTTCAGATCAGTCACTTAGTCGTGTCCAACTCTGTGACCCCGTGGACTACAGCACGCCAGGCCTCCCTGTCCATCACCAACTCCCGGAGTTCACTCAGACTCATGTCCATCAAGTCGGTGATGCCATCCAACCATCTCATCCTCTGTTGTCCCCTTCTCCTTCCTCCTTCCCCCAATCCCTCCTAGCATCCGGGTCTTTTCCAGTGAGTCAGCTCTTCGCATCAGGTGGCCAAATTATTGGAGTTTCAGCTTCAGCATCATTCCCTCCAAAGAAATTCCAGGGCTGATCTCCTTCAGAATGGACTGGTTGGATCTCGTTGCAGTCCAAGGGACTCTCAAGAGTCTTCTCCAACACCACAGTTCAAAAGCATCAATTCTTCAGTGGTCAGCTTTCTTTATAGGCCAACTCTCCCATCCATACATGACTATTGGAAAAACTATAGCTTTGAATGGATGGACCTTTGTTTAGATGTGCTCCTGTGCACAGCTGTTCAGCAGAGAGCTGTAATTTTGGAGTTCTCACAGAAGATGAGTGCACGTCCCTCTACTCTGCCATCTTGTAGACATCACTGATTCTTGATGTTGCCTCAGGCCCGTTCCCTTTCCCAGTGACCTCTCATTGGGCCAAAAGAAAGGGCCTGGGAGATAGGATGCTGTTCTTCATCTGCTCCTCTTCCCCCAGGCAACCTCGTAGCCTGGCAGCTAGGACAGAGGATGTGGCTCCAGCTCAGCAGAGAGATACTTTCTGGTTCCTGCTGCCACTCCCTGCCCTGGGGAGTAAGGTGTGGTGAAGGCACTAGGGTTATCAGATACATAATGATGGATTATTATTTTCAGGAAAGTAGAAGAAAAGATGAGGAATTACACAAAAGAACTAGGACATAAGAAAACAATTATAATGCTAGAACTGAAAAATATCTGCAGTGACAAAAAGAGCTTAATGGATGGATTTAATGGCATAGGTTACACAGTGAAGAGAAGACTGGAAGCTTTTCCTGTGTATTGTCAGTTCCCAAAACATCCCATTGCAGGGCTACTGTTCCTGTGGGTATTGGCTGCTACTAGCTCCACAGCTACCTCCTTTTCTGGAGAAATACCAGAACCATGTCACCCAGAGATGTGGGGGAGCCACAGCCAGTATGTGTGTGTGTGTGTATATATATATATATATATTTTTTTTTTTAATTGTGGAAGAGACACATAAGATCTGTAATTATTAACAAATGCAGCTAATAATTCACAGTGGATATAAAATCTCAAACTCCCTCAGGCAGACAGGTTTAGGTATTCCTGGTTCCCCAGAGTACTATGGTATCTGGCTAAGGTTAGGCTGCAGCTGAACCTAAATCTTTGCTCGGCTCTTCTTCCTTTGCAATTCTGCGTCTTTCTTCCTTGAAGGTTTCTCTAGAAAGTACTCCCAATAGATCACTTGCACAAGAAGCCTTATTTCATGCTCTGCTTCAAAGGGATATGGCATAAGAAAGAGTAACATTTATTAGTGATAGAAGGCCAGTTCACCAGAAGGTATTAATTATAAATTTGAGTTTACCAGATGGCATAGCTTCAAAAAATGTAAAAACAAAAAAGGAATGCAAACATTCGTAGCATTTAGAAGCCTATAAAATGTCAGTGAGAGAAATGAATAAATTGAGAGAAACTTCAGGTTTATGGATTGGCAGATTCAATAGCATAAAGATCTCAGATCTCATCAGGAAGTATCATGAGTTTTCTGGGGTATATTTTGTGTTCAATTCTTGATCTGTAAGGTAGTTACATGCATGTATTTCATTTTGTAAAAATATGTAGTTTTTGAAAATACAGAGATGATTCTGAACAACTCAAATGTCAAATATAGGAAGAAAATAAATGCTTTAAGATCCCATTTGTTACCCTTAAATATTTTATGGAAGTATTATTTTTACCTCACACCTTAAATATTGATTACTTCTTTTGAACTGTATCATGAATGCTTATCTTATCTCCTTGAAAGAGTTATTTGTTTTTAAAAGCAGGCTGTATTGAATTTATAGCTCGCATCGTGTGTGTGCTAAGTTGCTTCAGTCATGTCTAACTCTTTGCCACCCATGGACTGTAGCCCGCCAGACCCCTCTGTCCATGAAATTCTCCAGGCAAGGATTCTGGAGTGGGTAGCCATTCCCTCCTCCAGAGAATCTTCCCAACCCAGGGATCGAACCCATGTCTCTTATGTCTCCTGCATCGGCAGGTGGGTTCCTCATTGCTAGTGCCACCAGAAAAGCCCCATACATAGCTTTCATCACCTGTAGCTAACATAATGGTAGGCCTATAAAAAGGTCCAGTAATGTGTTGTTGCTTGTTGGGAGAAACACCAGCCATGGTCCCTTGAGCATCCTTGAATGTTCTGAGTATCTCAGAAATGCAAGACCCTGACTGTTATTTATCTGGGTTAACTCTTGGAATTGTCTTTGTAGCAAACAGCCTTGAAGGATAAGGTAACACCTTCCTCTGCACAAAGAGCAGGCTTACTTTTGCTCACAATAAAAACAGTCCTCAAGTCCGACCTTCTTCTCCTATAATGCAACCCATTGAGCACATTTGCATCATTTAGGGCCATCAGCATTGTCCTTGTCTGTGGGACTTGTGAGACATGCAGAAGAGCATAAATGAAAATGAAGCTCTGAGTAATAAAAATCTTTTATCTTTGACGTAGCAGTCTAGCATTTTCTGCCATTGTCCATGAAACAGAAATCAAAAGGATAGAATCTTGTACCTTGTATAATTCTTGATATCAATCTAGTGACTAAAAGTATAGGGAAGCAAATAGGGAAAAAGAAGAAGGAATAATGTCAGAAACAGATTATAGCTCTAGTCAGGATAAAGATGAAGTATCAATATTACAAAATTAAATGATACATGTGAAATATAGGTAGAATCTCAAATTCTTTGTGCAGCATGTCTTGGATGCAAAATAACTGGTAGACAACCATGAAGAGGAAGATAGCCTGATCAGAAAAGTAAGTGTGTAAATTCACCTTTTGTTGATGTGTTAAATAATGAGATTAGAAAGAGTCTAGATACATAAGAATTTAGAAAGATAGTATTAAAAATATCCTCATCAGGTAAGGAAAAGCAGAAAAGGAAAATCTTTTCCTTAGCCAACACCAACACCAGGAAAAACCTTCATCCATTTAGATCAGATCAATTCACTTAAAAAACATTTTAGTGAACATCCTCCTCTCAAAAGAATGGGCTGTACAATAAGCTGTTGACTCTGACAGGTGCTGGGAATTCAAGACTAGACTCTGTTGGAAGGCAGGAAAAAATTTAGAAAAATAACCCATAGGAATCCCTGGGTGAGAGCAAGTGATGACTTCAGAACTTGTCAGGAAGGTTAATGCATTCAGAATTAGGTACTTGAATTTTGGGTTTCCATATAGAGTTCACTAGTAGAAGCGACCTAAGCAAATTCCCAGAGAAATGAAGCTATCCCATGAGATGTAAGCTGAAATTCCAGCAGAGATTTGGGTATCTTTACCTACAAATAGTTGAAGAATCAAGAGCAAAGCAAAACAAAACAGCTTAGAAAAAATGTCCTCTCTAAGGAAGCAGATATATAACTTGAAGAGAGTCGATCCTGACTGTTGGATGTTGAGAGAAGAGAGTCAGAGGCTGACAAAGGATAAGAAGAAAGGTAGAGAAGGGGCCAAGAGTCTTCAGAGCATTCACACTAAGATCAATAAGGACAGAAAGAAAATGGTCAATCCTGTCTAATATGTTTAGGAAGTGAAGGAGAAAAATAAGTATCTTAGAGAAATACTGTCCCACAAAGATATAATGCAAGCAATATTTGTAATTTTAAATATTCTAATAGCCATATTAGAAATGTAAAGGGAAACAGAACTTTAAGGTCGTACTTTATTTAATCTAATGTATCCATATTATTATTTCAAAATGTAATCAATATAAAGATTAAGATATTTTACATTGCTTTTCATATCATGTCCAAACTGATATGAATACCTTACAATACCTCTCTGTTGGACTAGCCTCATTTCAAGTGTTTAATTGTTATATGGAGCTATGCCTGCCTTATTAGATAGTGCAGATCTAGGCTAGGGAATACGTGATTATTAAACTCAGTGGGGGGACTAGGGAAAAGTTCTAAGAAATATAAAATTCTGTGTGAAGTTTCAATTAAAGAACTTGGCATTGGGAAAAAATATTTAGAAAAGGAGAGCATAATGAAATATAAACTCTCATTGGTAGAATGAGAAAGGTTTCTTTTTAAGGAAAGGTAACTAGAAATTAGAGTGCGGAAAGACAAAAGTAGTTTTCCTTCCTGATATATATATAACTCGTATCAGTATGTTGGGGTAAGTTCTATAAGTAAAAATGTGTGTAAATAGAGTCTTTGAAGGGAGATATTCTTGAGAATTATCTTAAGAACGATGGACATGAGTTTGAGCAAGGTCCCGGAGCTGGTGATAGATAGGGAAGCCTGACGTACTGCAGTCCATGAGGCTGCAAAGAGTCAGACACAACTGAGCAACTGAACTGACTGACTGACTGATTCTTAAGGATTAGAATGAATTATTAAAATAATTGCAATAGCTAACACAATATTGTAAAGCAGTTATCTTCTGATTAAAAAAAAAGAATTTCCTAAGCAAAGAATAAATAACAGAGAGATGATATAAGAGTAAGCAAATTGGTAGAAAAAGGTATATGAAGTTTGGGAAAATAGTAGTTATTTGTTAAATGCAATATCTGGTACATTAAAAATTTTTTAATTTGAAATAATGTTACACTTGCTGAACAGTTGCAAAGATAGTACCAAGTATTCTTAAGAACATTTAATTTGTGAATTTTGTACCTCTCTGGTCCAATTTAACTGTTTCTCTAACCAAATGGAGATCCAACTGGTCGTGATTGCAGCAAGAGAAATATTTTTCCCTATAATAGACAAAGCAAAAGCAGCATATCAATAATAATTTTAATACTACGGATGTATTAAGGTTAAATTCCCGTTTTACACGTTTGCTTGATAGCCAGATTGAGAGTTCTTTGAAAGTTAGAGCATCTTATGAAGAATCTCCAAAATGTGCTCTTTTACCTCTAAAGGCAACACTCTTTAATGGGTACCATGCAAAACACTATTGTTCTGAAACTCCCCAAACTCTGTCATATTCTTCTAAATGCTTTATAATAAATTCATATTTTTTTTGTTAGTGATCTCATTCATAAAGGGCTTCCCTAGTGGTTCAGCAGTAAAAAATCTGCCTGCCACTGCAAGTGACACAGAGACATGGATTTGATCCCCGAGTTGGGAAGATCCCCCTGGAGAAGGAAATGACAACCCAGTCCAGTATTTTTGCCAGGAAGATTCCATGGACAGAGGAGCCTGGCAGCCTACAGTCACTGGGTAACAAAGAGTTGGACACATCTGAGCACACATGCAAAACACTCTGGAGGTAAATATCTTTGAGATTCCAACTCTCTTTCCAAATTTCTTATAAAGTTCCCCTTGTAGATCCAGCTATCAAAAAGATCAAGTTTAAAAAAGAAAGAGAAATAGGAAGAAAAACTCTTCAGCTTTCACTATCCATCTATGTCAATGCATTTAATAAGGAAGTTCTTAAGAATTAACTCTGAGGGGCTGTCCTCGAACCCTTCACACAGCATATCTGATTATTGCTGATGTCAGATTTCATTCCCATTATTCTTGGAGGCCAGCTCAGATTCCGCCTCAAACATGACTCTTTTCAAATAAGACTTCGATTGTCAGAGAAAAGTATAAACAAAAGTGAAGTGTGGGCCAAAGTAAATATTAATTTAAAACTCGAACTCTGGGTCCAAAATGAAGTAAATTTTTTGGCTAATATCAGCAGTTTTGCTAAGCTGTCTGCATTTGGAGTAAATGAGGAAGAGGCGGGGAGAAGAGCTGAGGAGAGAAAACGTTAGTGCTAATAAGCACAACCTAGGAGAGAAAGCAGCCTTATAGAAGTAAGATGTGTATTCTCTTCAGTAACACAATGCTAATCTGGCCATGACCATTTCTTCCGCAATCCCAGTTTGTCTGAGCTTGTGGGAGTCTGGGGCCTTCTGTGGATCATAGAGCTGCTTTCTCCAGGGCACCAATGTAGGCTTTCTTCTAAAAAACAACAAAAAAGGAGGCTGTGCCTTGCAGCCTCTATCATCCTTATAACGGGTCAAATTGGTTCTGTGTTTTCCCATAGAGTTCTGTTCAGTCTTCTGAAATTGAGCCATTAGAGAGAGTCCTAGGGGAGAAATTTCACTGCCAAGGAAGATGTCACACTAGTAATTTATTTCTTTATGGGCTAAAGGCTTTCTCATGTAATTGGACAGATGTCTTCCAGTCTTTGACTTAATGCACTTTATAATTTATCAAGTGCTTCCATTGTAAATGGATGCATTTATCTTCAGAGTAATTAGCCTGTGAGGAGAGCACAGCAGATATTAGTATTGTTTATTTTATAAATCAGTAAACTGAAGCTTAAATAGTTTTGTTAATTTGTTAGTTCTTTAAAAAAAATAAGAACAAGAAACAAAGGGCTCAGATAGAGTCTTTTTCCCCCAGGTAAATGAGACTTATTTGCAGAATTGCAGTTTCAACCTCTTCCAGAAATGTGACCTTAAAACAGCCAGTCTGAATTTTCCTGATCAGCACTTGTGAGGTAATATGTGTAATAAGACCTCTGCCTTTCCTTTTCCCCCAAAAGAAGATGACCTGAATTAATGGGTAAACATAGCAATAACTGTGAATAGATCCATTCCCTGGTTAGAAGTAAGTACATAGAGGATGTAATAGTGGAACCTGCACAACTCAGGTTTGGACTTGAATCCACAGGCTGGGACTGGAACTGAGCCAAAACCCACACTGGGACTTCAGCCCACTGTCTTTTCGTTGAAATTGCATGCCTGGTTTATTGAAGCTCAAGTTATTTACTGAAGTGCAGAAATAATTCAGTGAGAGACAAAGTGATAGGTAAGAAGTAGCTTTATTCAGAGAGATACACACTCTTTTGATAGAATGCAGTCCATCTCAAAAGGTGAGAGTAGCCATGAAGAGAAACATATTCCACAGAGTGTGGGTTATCTCAGAATGTCAGACACCCCCAAATAAGGGATGGTTAGTTTCTATGGGCTGGATAATTTCATAGGTGAATGAATGGGAGGATTAGTCTAACTATTTTGGAGAAGGAGCAAATTTTTCCTGAAACACTGAGCACTTTTTGACCTTTGATGGTAAGCATCAGAATTGTTATGACAGCTATGTGTATGTTGTTTAGAATATGCTAATATATTATAATGAGCATACAAGTCTCAAGGTCTACTGGAAGTCAAATCTCCCACCGTCTTAGACTTAGTTGATTCTAACTAGTTTATGTCTTATTCAAAGGCTCTATCATTCTTTTGAAGATTTGTGCCCTTTGTCTCCTATTTCAAGAGGAAACCTCTCCTTAATTCTTAAAGACATTGTAGATTTTGTTGTTAAGACAACAGTTGCCTAACAAAGACTGTTTTTAGACTCTCTGGTCAAGATTTTTTTTTTTTTTTTATAAAAAATGATCCTTGGTTATCTTTTAGCAGAACAAAGAGGTGTCTTAGCTGTGGCCATCACCATCTGTTGTACCTGAATTGGCACTTCTAGGGAAGTTGAAACTCAGTTATATAAGATCATTGAGCAAGCCACTTGGCTTTATTAAAAGGTGATTCCTTCAATGGTGTCTTTTTAGATTGGTTTGGGTCTTGGGGACTATGGCTTCCATTCCAAATACTGGAAATTATCCTGCTTAACATCTCCCTGGTGTGTTATATTCTCTCAAAAGCTTTAAAAATACCAAGCAAATGATCTCCCTAATACTAGAGTATCACAGAAGGAACAGAGAATGATGAAATTAAAACTTGTGAACCAGAAGTGGTGACCTGGGTATACCACATGGAGTATTAGGGAAAGGTGTAAGAACTACAGAGTGGTAGCTGAGAGTGGCATTACTGGCTTATTATTATTATTAATCAGGTCTCTAAGTTAGAGAGGAACAAATTGTTTATTGTTTGTTTTGTTTTTGTTTTTTTAATTTTTTAAAAAAATTTTTCCAACATCTTTATTCACTTGGATGTGTTTGTTTGTTTGTTTAAAATTTACTTTTTATTTTACTTTACAATACGGTATTGGTTTTGCCATACATTGACATGAACCCACCACGGGTGTACATGAGTTCCCAATCCTGAGCCCCCCTCCCATCCCCATATCATCTCTCTGGGTCATCCCAGTGCACCAGCCCCAAGCATCCTGTATCCTGTATCGAACCTAGACTGGCGATTCGTTTCTTACATGATAGTATACATGTTTCAATGCCATTCTCCCAAATCATCCCACCCTCTCCCTCTCCCACAGAGTTCAAAAGTCTGTTCTATACATCCGTGTCTCTTTTGCTATCTCATTTTTTTAAAAAGGCCCTAAATGAAGTCACTTATCCTCAGGACAACAAATTGTTGTTGTTGTTTAGTTGCTAAGTTGGCCACGTCCAATTCTTTCGCAGCCCCATGGACTGTAGCCTACTAGGCTCCTTCTATCCATGGGATTTCCCAGGCAAAAATACTAGAATGGGTTGCCATTTCCTTCTCCAGGGGTTCTTCCCCACCCAGAGATCGAACCCACATCTCGTGTCTTGGCAGTTGGATTCTTTACCACTGAGCCACTGGAGAAACCCAACTAAGGCCTAATTCCAGGTTTATCCTCTCCCAGGAATGTGACCTTTAAGCCAACAGCCGGTTTCCTGAGTAGCACTAATAAAATAATCTACATAATAAAACCATTGCAGTTCCCTTCCCCCTAAAAGATGACCTGGCCTGACAGTTCTTTTCTCTTTAATAATCATTTCCTTGTTCCAGCTTACTTCCACTTATAAAAATCTTTGGTTTGTACAGTCCTTACAGTATCTCTCTATTTGCTAGATGAAGTGCTACCAGATTCATAAATTACCTTAAAAAGTCAATTAAATCTGCAAATTTCCTTAGT
Organism: Ovis canadensis; assembly: GCF_042477335.2. Classification (NCBI taxonomy): domain Eukaryota; kingdom Metazoa; phylum Chordata; class Mammalia; order Artiodactyla; family Bovidae; genus Ovis; species Ovis canadensis. Next base: position 34,464,235 of record NC_091250.1, on the reverse strand, counting down.
TGAATTTTGTTTTTTAACAGTACTTGTGTAATTTATCCCCTTGTTCTATAGTGTATCATATTATTCACAATTATTTTTATTTTTTATTTTTATAATTCTTTTAGTTAAAATATAGATTTAAGTATGAAATACCCTTTTTTTGAAATACATTTTGAACAGCTTCATAATGCATGTATTAAAATGACCAGAGTTATTGTTATGGATTATTTTCATGCAAATCAAACTTAAATCTGAAAATGCATAATTATCCTAAAACTCTGATATAGTAATGCTGTAAATTCTGTACCATTTTAGTCTTTAGCCTGTCTTCTAGAACTTTTCATGAATCTTTGCATCTGCTGCACCTATTTTCAATAAAAGAAAGCTCTTCATTTGGTATTTTCTTCAGTGGTTTGAAATCTATTATGAAACACAAATAGCAAAAACACATTAGTTAATGACAACTAAGTAATGGGTCACATTTTCAAATTTGGGTAACTGTTGTATCTAGGAAAAATGTACATAAATACCAACGTTGAAAAACTTGCTGTACTCTGGAAACCAGCATCTTGATGCTAATGCATCTCTTTGTGTATATTCACAGAAATAAATTATGATAATTATATGCTCACAACACAAAGTTTTTGACCATTTAAGAAATGATCTTCCATTGCCTGCATTTTGTAAATCTGTACCTTGACATATAATTTAGAATAATTAAATGATGAAATTAGGAAAAAAATATCAAAGATGTTGCAGGCCTTTCTTAACTTTCCAAGTAGATGCAGTGCATATGACTGATATTCAAGAATAAGTTCCATATACAGAGGAGCCTGGTAGACTGCAGTTCACGGGGTCACAAAGAGTCACACACAACTTAGTGACTGAATAACAACAATAATGAGTTTAACTGTATTATTTTTTCAATGCATTTTGAGTTCACTTCAGTTTAGCCACTCAGTCATGTCTGACTGCCACCCCATGAACTGCAGCACGCCAGGCCTCCCTGTCCATCACCAACTCCCAGAGTCCACCCAAACCCATGTCCATTGAGTCAGTGATGCCATCCAACCATCTCATCCTCTGTTGTCCCCTTCTCCTCCTGCCCTCAATCTTTCCCAGCATCAGGGTCTTTTCCAATGAGTCAGCTCTTCACATCAGGTGGCCAAAATATTGGAGTTTCAGCTTCAACATCAGTCCTACCAATGAATACCCAGGGCTGATCTCCTTTAGGATGGACTGGTTGGATCTCCTTGCAGTCCCAGGGTTCAGTATGTCCATTTCATACAGAAAATATCAAGGGAATGCTTTCAGGAGATGAAAACTTACTGCTATAAGAAAAGAAATATGTTTCAAATACTTCAAAGAAACTAACTTCACATTCTAAATATTTCTACGAGGTTAAAAAAAAGGAGGGAAGATAAGCATGTCACTCAACATTTCAAAAAAAATTTACCATGGAGCATAAATACAAAATATTCTCAAGGCCCATGTATTCTGAGTAACAGAATAAAAACGTATAAGAAAAATTTACTTACCATGTGGATATGAACCTTGAACACAATAGTCATATGATATGAAAATTTATAAAACTGAATTTGAAGTTGTTTGATAGGACTGGTGAATTTTACATACCATTGCTATCTGTCTGGAGAAGTGCTATAAAAAGGCGAATAAACCAAAATATTAGAATATTCCATCACTTAGATAGACATAATTTTTGGAATAATCTTAGTTACTTGATAATCGCTGACTAGTCTTATTGTCAGACTTTATGTATATCTGGCTAGAGGGATTATGAATCTCAAATAGTGGTTGAGAAATCTTAGAGGAGCAAATGAAGTGTACATTTAAAAAATGGCATACTGATCTGTTGTTGTTATTGTTCAGTTGCTAAGGTGTGTCTGACTCATTGAGATATCATGAACTGCAGCATGCCAGGCTTCACTGTCCATCACCAACTCCCAGATCTTGCTCAAACTCATGTCCATCAAGTCGGTAATACCATCCAACCGTCTCATCCTCTGTCACCCCCTTTTCCTCTTGCCTTCAATCTTTCCAGCATCAGAGTCTTTTCCAGTGAAGCAGCTCTTTGCATCAGGTGGCAAAATATTGGAGCTTCAGTTTCAGTACCAGTCCTTCCAATGAATATTCAGGTTGATTTCCTTTAGGATTTACTGGTTTGATCTCCTTGCTGTCCAAGGGACTCTTAAGAGTCTTCTTCAGCACCATTGTTCGAAAGCATCAATTCTTCAGCGCTCTGCCTTCTTTATGGTCCACCTCTTAAAGCCATACATGACTTCGGGAAAAGCCATAGATTTAACTATATGGATCTGTGTCAACAAAGTGATGTCTCTGCTTTTTAATATACTGCCTAGGTTTGTCATAATTTTTCTTCCAAGGAGCAAGTGTCTTTTAGTTTCATGGCTACAGTCATGGTCTGCAGTGATTTTGGAGCTTTTTTCAGTCCTGAGGCCACTACTGTGTTTTCCAACTTGTATATTGAGTGCAGCACTTTAACAGCATCATCTTCCAGGATTTGAAATAGCTCAACTGGAATTCCATCACCTCCGCTAGCTTTGTTCATAGTGATGCTTCCTAAGGCCCACTTGACTTTGCATTCCAGGATGTCTGGCTCTAGGTGAGTGATCACGCCATCATGGTTATCTGTGTCATTAAGAACTTTTTGGTACATTTCTTCTGTGTATTCTTGCCACCTTTTCTTAATATCTTTTGCTTCTGTTAGGTCCTTGGCATTTTTGTCCTTTATTGAAATCTTTACATGAAATGTTCCCTTGGTATCTCCACTTTTCTTAAAGAGATCTCTAGTCTTTCCCATTCTGTTGTTTTCCTCTCTTTCTTTGCATTTTTCACTTAAGAAAATTGTTCTTATCTCTACTTGGTATTCTCTGGAACTCTGCATTCAGTTGGGTATATCCTTCCCTTTCTTTCTCCTTTGCCTTTTGCTTCTCTTATTTTCTCAGGTGTTTGTAAGGCCTCTTCAGACAAGCTCTTTGCCTTTTTGCATTTCTTTTTCTTGGGAGTGGTCTTGGTCTCCATCTCCTGGATAATGTTATGAACCTCTGTCTATAGTTCTTCAGGCACTCTACCAGATCTACTCCCTTGAATCTGTTCATCACTTCCACAGTATAATCATGACAGATTTTATTTAGGTAATACCTGAATGGCCTAGTGGTTTTCCCTACTTTCTTCAATTTGAGCCTGAATTTTGAAATAAGGAGCTGATGATCTGAGCCACAGTCAGCTCCAGGTCTTGTTTTTACTGACTGTGTAGAGCTTCTCCATCTTCAGTTACAAAGAATATAATCATCTGATTTCAGTATTGACCATCTGGTGATGTCCATGTGTAGAGTCTTCTCTTGTGTTGTTGGAAGAGGGTGTTTGCTATGACCAGTGGGTTCTCTTGGCAAAACTCCTGTTAGCTTTTGCCCTCCTTCATTTTGTAACTTGCCTTTTACTTTAGGTATCTCTTGACTTCCTACTTTTGCATTCTAGTCCCCTATGATGAGGAGGAGGCAGTGGCACCCCACTCCAGTACTCTTGCCTGGAAAATCCCACGGATGGAAGAGCCTTGGTAGGCTGCGGTCCGTGGGGTCACTAAGAGTCGGATACGACTGAGCGACTTCACTTTCACTTTTCACTTTCATGCATTGGAGAAGGAAATGGCAACCCACTCCAGTGTTCTTGCCTGGAGAATCCCAGGGACAGGGGAGCCTGGTGGGCTGCCGTCTATAGGGTCGCACAGAGTCGGACATGACTGAAGTGACTTAGCAGTAGCAGCCCCTATGATGAAAAGTACATCTTTTTTTGGTGTTAGTTCTAGGAGGTCTTGTAGGTCTTCACAGAATCATTAAATTTCATCCTCTTTGGCATTAGTGGTTGGGGCATAGACTCGAATTACTGTGACGTTAAATGGTTTTGTTTGGAAGCAAATAGGGATCATACTGTCATTTTTGAGATTGCAACCAAGTACTGCATTTTGGACTCTTGTGGACTATGAGGGCTACTCCATTCCTTTTAAGGGATTCTTGCCCACAGTAGTAAATGTATTGGTCATCTGAATTAAATTCGCCCATTCTTGTCCATTTTAGTTCACTGATTTCTATAATGTCAGTGTTCACTCTTGCCATCTCCTGTTTAACCATGTCCAATTTACCCTGAAAATGGACCTAAGATTCCAGGTTCCTATGCAATATTTTCTTTATAACACTGGGTTTTACTTTCACCACAAGATACAACCACATCATAGTTCATCAAAAATATTTGTTGAATGAAATAATTCAACACTAAAATAAAAATCATTCTAAGGGTTTTAAATATCTGTGAGCCATCTACATGGCATGAAAGTAATAATGACTATATAGAAATTATATTTAAGCCTACAATAAAAGTTTTTTTTTTGCCATAGACATGTCATTAAAACTGAGGAAGTGTACTTTATACTTGAGAAAATTGTTCAATAATCTCTGATAAATGCAATTCATATCTTTTGAATGTCTGACGCAGGATACAGCATGCTTGGGGCTGGTGCATGGGGATGAGCCAGAGAGATGTTATGGGGAGGGAGGTGGGAGGGGGGTTCATAAAAAAATAATAATAATAAATAAATTAATTAAAAAAATAAAAATGTATATACTGATAAAAAATAAAATAAAATGTATAATCAACAAAAAAATAAATAAAAATCAAATTCATTTCTTGTAAAAAAAAAAGTTAAAGAGTTATAAACAAATAACCTGTGCTTATTGATTTTGGAAATTGGATAGATGTTCTCATGACAGGTTTCAGGAACACTTTTTCTCAATCACTTGATGAAAGTGAAAGAGGAGAGCAAAAAGTTGGCTTAAAGCTCAACATTCAGAAAACAAAGATCATGGCATCTGGTCCCATCACCTCATGGGAAAGAGATGGGGAAACAGTGGAAACAGTGTCAGACTTTATTTTGGGGGGCTCCAAAAATCACTGCAGATGGTGACTGCAGCCATGAAATTAAAAGATGCTTACTCCTTGGAAGAAAAGTTATGACCAACCTAGATAGTATATAGTCAACGCTATGGTTTTTCCTGTGGTCATGTATGGATGTGAGAGTTGGACTGTGGAGAAGGCTAAGCGCTGAAGAATTGATGCTTTTGAACTGTGGTGTTGGAGAAGACTCTTGAGAGTCCCTTGGACTGCAAGGAGATCCAACCAGTCCATTCTGAAGGAGATCAACCCTGGGTGTTCTTTGGAAGGACTGATGCTAAAGCTGAAACTCCAGTACTTTGGCCACCTGATGCGAAGAGTTGACTTATTGGAAAAGACTCTGATGCTGGGAGGGATTGGGGGCAGGAGGAGAAGGGGACAGCAGAGGATGAGATGGCTGGATGGCATCACGGACTCAATGGACATGAGTCTGAGTGAACTCCGGGAGATGGTGATGAACAGGGAGGCCTGGAGTGCTGTGATTCATGGGGTCACAAAGAGTCGGACACGACTGAGCGACTGAACTGAACTGATGACAAGACGCTTTTGAATCTTCCTTTAAAGTAAATTGTCACTTTATTAATTCACTTATTTGTTTTGAACACAATCTATAGCTAATGTGGTTTGTCATATAGGGAAATATAATCTTGGGTTAGGTTCAGAGTATCACAGCGCATGTATTTGTGTGTGTGTGTGTTTGCCAGGAGCAGGAGGTGAGGTTGTTGAAACTCTACGTGGTATCAAGTACAGGCTCATTGAAATTTTCTTGGTTTTCTAACCATAGGTATATTACAGTACAGGATTGTTGAGAGGCCCAGTGAGGAACAGGAGCAAACAGTGTCAGGAGCATCCAATGATGTCAGGAGCATTGGAACCCCTAATCTCCCATTAATAAGATAATACTGGTTATTAATCTATACTGCCTTATGTCTATTTCCTCAATTTCTGTGGTGAAAGGCTTGGACTTAGTGAAACTGAGTTCTATGACTCACATACCTTTTTTTTTAAAAATAATTCCTACTTAGTCAACTTAAGTTGTACCTTTGTTTCCTTAAAATGTGTACATTTGATATTGATCATTTTAAAATGAGTTACTGGTGGTCAAATTTAATCTTTGCACAACATTTCATTCTGAAAAATTCCAATGAAAGTGAAAGTGTAGTTGTTCAGTCTTGTCCGACTCTGCGATCCCATGGACTGTAGCCTGCCAGGCTCCTCTGTCCATGGAATTCTGTAGGCAAGAATACTGGAGTGGATTGCCATTTCCTTCTCCAAGGGATCTTCTTGACCCAAGGATCCAACCAGGGTCTCCCACATTACAGGCAGATTTTTTACTGTCTGAGCCACAAGGAAATCCCCTCCCTGCCCCAAATTCCTCTAATGGCATTAAATTCCATGTTTTTCCAAAAGTTGTTGAAATGGAGTCACTTATCTGTGAAAACTAATATAACTTTGATAACTGGGGCAAAGCCTTTGAAAAAAATCTGATAATTTTAAATTGCTTTGAAAAAAAATCTGATAATTTTAAATTTCTACACAATTAGAGAACTCTTTGTCTTTCTCTATGCATCTCTGTCACTTTATTTCTCTCATATATGCACACACAAAAAATATAAAAATCTGTTCCTTTTTTAAAAAATTTTTATTTAGCACTGGATGAGAAGTAAACTAGAATAGCTCAGTCTCAATTTTTAAAGCATGCAAATAACTTGCATACTTACCTCAAGTATTAGGTAAAATAAATGTTTGTCAGTGCTTTGAAGCAAAAACTAATTAAGACATTACAACTTTTTTTAAGTTGATTTTTTATTGAAATATGGCACAGAAAAGTACAGTTTTATAAGTACAGAATTATCAAAAAGTGAAAGAAGACAGAATAACCACTTAAATTTAAATTAAAAATAGAGCATTATCAGACAGTATCTGCAGGCAGGAGGAGAGGGGACAACAAAGGATGAGATGGTTGGATGGCATCACTGACTCAATGGACATAAGTTTGGGTAAACTCTTGGAGTTGCTGATGGGCAGGGAGGCCTGGCGTGCTGCGGTCCATGGGGTTGCAAAGAGTTGGACACTACTGAGGGACTTAACTAAACTGAAATGATCAGACAGTACAAAGCCCCCTTCAAGAAAAACTAATTAAGGCATTGTAACTTTATTTTTAATTGATTTTTTATTGAAATATAACATACAGAAAAGTATAGTTAAATAGTTATGTGTGTGTTATGTCTGACTCTTTGCTACCCAAGAACTGTAGCCTGCCAGGCTCCTCTGTCCATGGGGTTTTTTAGGCAAGAAAACTGGAGTGGGTAGCCATTCCCTTCTCCAGGAGATATTCCCTGCCAAGGGATCAAGCGTGCATCTCCTGCTTTGCATACAGACTCTTGACCAACTGAGCTACCAGGGAAGCTACCAGGAGGTAGTTATGCCTGTAACTACTTCCATCCTTCATCCTGAAGTTAGCTATGATTCATTTTACCTGACTTGGAGCTTAATAAAACTGAAATTGGCATATATTATATCATCTTTTGAATCTAGCTTCATTCGCTAATGAGATTTATTTATATTAATGCATGTAGCATTTATGTGTGATATTAATTTATTCATTTTCATACATATTCTGCTCTTGATGGAAATTTATGTTCTTTTTAGCTATAGGCTATTATAAATACTGCTACTATGAACATTTCATATATTTGGATGCGTGTATACATGCCTTTCTGTTGTTTTGTATTATTGTGATGTTAAGGTTCAGTTATTGTTTTAACATTTTATTGTAGGCTTTAGTTTTGGATACACAATAAAAATATAAAACTATGTTTTTTTGTCATTAGGTTGGTCAGTATACACAAGGTCTAGCATAAAAATCATTTCAAAATGTAAAATTATTGGTAAAAATACTTGCTATCAAAGGCTATCCATATTACTACTTCAGTTCAGTCACTCAGTTATGTCTGGCTCTTTGTGACCCCATGAACCTCAGCACACCAGGCCTCCCTGTCCATCACCAACTGCTGGAATCTACTCAGACCCATGTCCATTGAGTCGGTGATGCCATCCAGCTATCTCATTCTCTGTCATCCTCTTCTCCTCCTGCCTTCAATCTTTCCCATCATCAGGGTCTTTTCAAATGAATCAACTCTTCACATCAGGTGGTCAAAGTATTGGAGTTTCAGCTTCAACATCAGTCTTTCCAATGAACACCCAGGACTGATCTCCTTTAGGATGGACTGGTTGGATCTCCTTGCAGTCCAAGGGACTTGCTAGAGTCTTCGCCAATACCAACAGTTCAAAAACATCAATTCTTTGATGCTCAGCTTTCTTTATAGTCCAACTCTCACATCCATACATGACTACTGGAAAAAACATACCCTTGACTAGACAGACTTTTGTTGACAAAGTAATATCTCTGCTTTTGAATATACTGTCTAGGTTGGTCATAACTTTCCTTCCAAGCAGTAAGTGTCTTTTAATTTCATGGCTGCAATCACCATCTGCAGTGATTTTGGGGCCCCAGAAAATAAAGTCAGCCACTGTTTCCATTGTTTTCCCATCTATTTCCCATGAAGTGATGGGACTGGATGCCATGATCTTCATTTTCCGAATGTTGAGCTTTAAGCCAACTTTTTCACTCTCCTCTTTCACTTTCATCAAGAGGCTCTTTAGTTCTTCTTCACTTTCTGCCATAAGGGTGGTGTCATCTGCATCTCTGAGGTCATTGATATTTCTCCTGGCAATCTTGATTCCAGCTTGTGCTTCATCCAGCCCAGCATTTCTCATGATGTACTCTGCATAGAAGTTAAATAGCCAGGGTGACAATATACAGCGTTGACGTACTCCTTTTCCTATTTGGAACAAGTCTTTTGTTCCATGTCCAGTTCTAACTGTTGCTTCCTGACCTGCATACAGGTTTCTCAAGAGGCAGGTCAGGTGGTCTGGTATTCCCATCTCCTTCAGAATTTTCCACAGTTTATTGTGATCCACACAGTCAAAGGCTTCGGCATAGTCAATATTACTACTTAGGAATAGAATTTGGTCATAGAGTAAATTGTGGCTAAATTTTAGTGGATAATGCTAGAATATTTTTCAAAGTGATTGTACTGATTTACACTCACAAGAAGTATATAAGATTCTGTAGTTCCATATCTACATCAAAAGTTAGTATTTTATCTGTTTCTAATTTTAACCACTGGTGTGTGTGTGGTTGTACTTCATAGTAGTTAACATGCATTTCTCAGATAATGAAGCTGAGCTTCTTTTCAGATGTTTTAAACTCATTCTGTAGTTGGTTTATTTTGGTAAAAAGCCCTTTTAAGATTAGTTTCCTTTTCTATTGAGTTGTTTGACTGTATTTCTATTTTTGATACAAGATGTTAGCTGGTAATATACATTGAAGATAAAATTCTCTGCATCTATGGGTGGCTGGTTTTCTCTCTTAATGGTATTTTTAAGCAAATAAAAATGGTTCAATTTAATATACCCATATTTATGAAAAATTTTTATGGTTATTCCATTTTTATGTCCTATTAATTTTTTAACAACTCCAAAATCCTATGAAGATGTTCTTCTAGATGCTTCATTGTTTTGACTTTCAAATCTTATTTTTCATTGAGAAATTTCAAAAGCATATCCTATGATGCCAAGCTGAAGTCAATAAAATCAAATAGGAAAAAAAAAAAAACCAAAAACATTTCCCCTGCCTAAACATGTGCTTTTTTGTGGCTATTAAAATATCTTTGTGTTGAGTTAGAGGGTTGAGATTAAAGTCTAGTTCCTTCAAAATATTAAGTTCCATTTTGGTTTAACAAGCAAAGGGCATCAGAGAAATTGCCTAAGTGCTCTGTGTTTACAGTTCTGCAGTTAGTTATTAGCTACTAGAATTCCCCCAAGAAGTTGTCAAATATCTGAAACTCTATTATGTTATAATGAAGTAATTATTGTACTTAGTAATTTTAGAATTATTTGTTCCCTTTTTAGTGTTTTATTTTAGTCCCCTTGTGCCAGGAAGACAATTCACTCATAGATTTTCAGAGATAAAATACTTTAATGATTTTATTTCAAAGATTATAAATCAGTTCTTCATAATTCATTGCATGGGGTTGCAAAGAGCTGGACATGACTGGATGATTAACTCTTTCACTTCTACTTTCAAACTAGAAGAAGGAAAATAAATCTGGAAAAGGGGAAAAAGGAGAAAATTTAAAAAAATAGAATAGGGGGTTTTATATGAAAATGTTTACTAAGTCACCTTTGGCTATCAAGAAAATGGACACATTCAGCTTCGAATGTGTACATGCATATACAATTCACAAGAAATGCACATAAAAATCTTATCTGTTTTCTTTAAATGTCTTTATTTTTCAACCTTTTAAAATGAATATAATAATTTAATATTTAGCAATATACTGTTACTATTAAACAGTTTTATGTAGGCTATAAAAATATACAGATGTTCCCATAGATACAACATTATCAAATAGATAGTACTTTATTTTGAATGAAAGTCTTACACTTTGATGTATTTATTTAACCATAATACAGTACTTTACAAATTGGGTTTGCTGTCATATAATCATAAAACATTTAAAAGTTATCACAAAATTTGTAAACATCAGTTATTATACACTTTTAAAACTCTTTGATTAAGATTTGGGGAGCTAGACCATAGCCGATCATGATTGGTAAGAAGTTGATGTAGTTAAAAATATCCATGACTATGATCTATTTCTTATGACAGTTTTAGACATAATACAGCTGAAATAAATCAGAACATAGTATACATAAAAAAAACTAATGTTTATTTAGGAGAATTAAACAGTTTTGTGTTTGGGCCCCCTATCCTGCTGAACAAAGTTAACTTGATAGTCTAAGTAGAATCTAGAATCTTAGCTGAGTGTTAGTACACAATAAAATACATCTATTATCTGTTTACAGTAAATAACATGCTAAAGCGTCCATAATATTTATCTTCTCACATTTGTCAACTACCTACTGCTTTCAGGATATTTATAACTAGGCCTTTGATTAGAGAAAATATTATTTACCATGGCTTTAATAGTTTGAATATGGACAAATAGAAAGGTAACATGGCTAAAGTATTAAAGGTAATAGAAATAACTAAGAGATAGTAACAATGGAAGTGATTCAGGAATTCATTACTGCAAGCAACTGATGACCTCACAACAGTGGCTAAAATATGCTGCCATTATTTTCTTCATTATAGTGTTAGTCGCTTGGGACCCCGTGAATTGTAGCCTGCCAGACTCCTCTGTCCATGGAATTCTCCAGGCAGGAATACTGGAGGTGGGTTGCCATTTACTTCTCCAGGGGATCTTCCCTGCCCAGGGATCAAACCTGGGTCTCCCGCATCGCAGGCAGATTCTTTACCATCTGAGCCACCAGGGAAGCCTTATTCATTATAAACTAAGTTTTAATTGGTAAGAGGGCTTAACGACATTAGGACATTTTTCTCCTGGTGAGCAAATGCCTGTTGTAGCACCAGTCATCGTTTCCAAATTCCAGGCAGGAAAAAAGATAAAGGATAGATCTCATTGTACAGTTGTAGATCTCATTGTACAGTGAATGTTAACATGTGGCCACCTGCGAGTACTACAGAGTCTAGGTCAACAGCTAGTAGAGAATGTAAGAGAAATTCATACCAAGTGTATGCTGATTGAACTAAGCTACAGTGTCTTCCACAGTTAGTAAGACACTGTAAGCTAAATTTTAAGCTTTATATTTTTCAAATTACTTTAAAAATAAATTATATGAGTAAATAAAACTGTTTAAAGAATAGTTCTAGATGTATAGAAAAGTTGCAGAAAATAGTATTGTGCCATTTTTTTTACACTCTACCCCCATTTTCTCCCTTTGTTAACGTTTTATATTATGATGGTATATATGAGACTATTAAGTAACCAACATTGGGGGATGTGTGTGTTCATTCATGTCTGACTCTTTGAGACCCCATGGTAGCCCACCAGGCTCCTATGTCCATGGAATTCTCTAGGCAAGAATACTGGAGCAGGTTGCCATTTCCTACTTCAGGGGATCTTGCTGACCCAGGGATTGAATCCATGTCTCTTTGTCTTCTCCATTGGCAGACGGTTTATTTACTGCTGTGCCACTTGGGAAGCCCATAACCAACACTGATACATTAAAATTAATTAAACCTCACACTTTCTTAAAATTTCATGAGCTTTTCCCTAATGTCTTTTTTCTCTTACAGGAGTTCATCTATATACTACACGGCATGTAGTCATCATTATCCTTAGTCTCCTCTGCTCTGTGAGAGTTTCATAAATTTTCCTCTTTCTTTTTTGGCGAACGTGCTAATTTTTCAGAGTTCTGGTCCAGTATCTTACAAGTAGGGTTTGTCTGAATTTTTTCTCAAGGTTAGTGAGACTGATTTTGTGGGTTCAGGAGCAGAAAACTAGAAGTGAAGTGACATTCTCACCACATTAAACTTGGGTACATGCATCAACATGGCATCACTAGTGATGTTAATCTTGGTCACCTGACTGAGTTAGTGTTTGTCAGGTTCCTCTGAGAAGTTATTGTTCCCCCATCCTTTTCATATCATACTTTGGAAAGGAAATCATTATGCACAGCCCATTGACATTTTTTTAAAAATTAAAGTCAGTTTATAGTATTGTGTTGATTTCAGGTTTACAGCTAAGTGATTTAATTATGTATTTTTTCAGATTGTATTTCACTGTAGATTATGATCAGTTCTTTTCAGGTCACTCGCTTGGTCCTGCCCAGCTCTTTGTGACTCCATGGACTACAGCACACCAGGCCTCCCTGTCCATCACCAGCTCCTGGAGATCACTCAAACTCATGTCCACCGAGCCGGGGATATCATCCAATCATCTCATCCTCTGTTGTCCCCTTCTCCTCCAGCCTTCAATCTTTCTGAGCATCAGGGTCTTTTCTAAGGAGTTAGTTCTTCACATTAGGTGGCCAAAGTACTGGAATTTTAGCTTCAGCATCGGTCCTTCCAATGAATATCAGGACTGATTTCCTTTAGGATGGACTGGTTGGATCTCCTTGCTGTCCAAGGGACTCTCAGGAGTCTTATCCAACACTGCAGTTCAAAAGCATCAATTCTTTGATGGTCAGCTTTCTTTATAGTCCAACTCTCACATCCATACATGACTACTGGAAAAATCTTAGCTTTGACTAGATAGCGTTTATCAACAAAGTAATGTCTCTGCTTTTTAATATACTGTCTAGGTTGGTCATAGCTTTTCTTCCAAGAAGCAAACATCTTTTAATTGAGTGGCTACACTCGCCATCTGCAGTGGTTTTGGAGCCCCCCCCCCCAAATAAAGTCTGTCACTGTTTCCATTGTTTCCCCATCTATTTGCCATGAAGTGATGGGACCAGATGCCATGATCTACATTTTTTCAATGATGAATTTTAAGCCAACTTTTTCACTCTCTTTCACTTTCATCAAGGGGCTCTTTAGTTGTTTGCTTTCTGCCATAAGGGTGCATATCTGAGGTTATTGATGCTTCTCCTAACAATCTTGATTCCAGCTTGTGCTTCATCCAGCCCAGCATTTCACATGATGCACTCTGCATAGAAGTTAAACAAGCAGGGTGACAATATAGAGCCTTGACTTACTCCTTTCCCTATTTGGAACTATTTTGTTGTTCCATGTCCAGTTCTAACTGTTGCTTCTTGACCTGCATACAGATTTCTCAGGAGGCAGGTCAGGTGGTCATCTCTTGAAGAAAAAGAATGATAAACTGATAGTCAATAAAAATTTGATTAATAAAGTAGAATCTAAATAATTGTGGTAAATTCAAAATCTTCCAGTTGTAATTTTGAAAGAAAGTTACAAAGTAGAAATAAGAAATACTTACACTAATATTATCAATGTACCATGAACATTAACATTAAAATGCCAAAAGAATTTGCCAGAAAGCTCTAGGGGATCAATAAATGTAATTTTTTGGCAGATGTCATTATTTCTAATATATTTTTCTTACTGAAAACATATATATATATATATGCTTTTGTGTCATTTTTCTATTGTTGCTATGACAAGTTACCCCAGATTTAGTGGCTCAAAACAACAAAAACATATTGTCTAAAAGTTCTATAGTTCATAACCAACCATCGCCTAGCAGGGAGATTCCACTGTGGATGCTTTCAAAAAGGATCTGTTTCCTTGACTTTTCCACCTCCTAAAGCTAACCACTTTCTTTTTTCTTTTTTTTTTTAATTTTAGTTTTTTATTTTTTAAATTTTAAAATCTTTAATTCTTACATGCATTCCCAAACATGAACCCCCCTCCCACCTCCCTCCCCATAACAACTTTCTGGGTCATCCCCATGCACCAGCCCCAAGCATGCTGCATCCTGCGTCAGACATAGACTGGCGATTCAATTCACATGATAGTATACATGAGCTAACCACTTTCTTTGGCTCATTTCCCTCTTCTTCATCTTCAAAGCTAGTTCCACTAGGCTGAGTCCTCATGCTGTGCTCCTTGCCTGATTTTTTCTCTTCTGCTTTCCTCTTTCTTGAGGGTCCACCCATATAATGTATGTTAACAGCTTCATCTCAGATCCAGGGGTCATCTTAATTTCACTTGAAACCATAAACCCCCTTTGTCATGTAAACTAATGTATTCTTAGTTTCCAAGGATTAGAACAGGTGCATTTTTGGAGTGGCTTTATACTACCACAGTGTGTCCCTGTTCCTCAAATATTCACATATAAAATACATTTGGTGGTGGTTTGGGACCTCATGGTCTGTAGCCCAGCCAGGCTCCTCTTTCTATGCAATTTCCCAGGCAAGAATACTCAAGCAGTTTGCCATTTCCTTTTCCAGGGGATCATCCCAACCCAGAGAGTCAACCTGCATCTCCTGCATTGCAGGCATATTCTTTTACTGATGAGCCAACAGGGATTTACCGCACCCTAAATTTCCCCAAAATGTCAACTAATTAGATTGACTAGTTAACTAATGAGATAATTGAGGTAATATCTGAATCATATGTTAATTATTTTAAAGAGTCTGTTGTGTGACTAAATATATTGACCTTTTGATCTTCCTGATCATTCTTTGTGTGCAGGCTAAGTCACTTCAGTTGTTTCTGACTCTTT
The DNA here is from genome assembly GCF_042477335.2 of Ovis canadensis. NCBI lineage: Eukaryota > Metazoa > Chordata > Mammalia > Artiodactyla > Bovidae > Ovis > Ovis canadensis. Next base: position 34,449,155 of record NC_091250.1, on the reverse strand, counting down.
CCAACCCTATGCACCATAGCCTGCCAGGCCTCTCTGTCCGTGGGGTTTTCCAGGCAAGAATACTGGAATGGGTTGCCATTTCAGCAAAAGACTGCTTAGCCAACTCTTAATTTATATTCTGGAAATCACTTTTCTGATGGTGGGAATCTCTTCATTTTAATCTTTATGATCTGAACACGCCAAGTATTTTCTAAATCATCAAATCTGAGTTCCTTTATCCCTTTTGTATTTTACTATAAGCAGCAAGAGGAAACAGGCCATATCTACTTTTTACTAGGTAAGCTTCTCATTTGAAAGTATAATTTCATCATTTAAAATTCTACTTGTCACAGAACTGTAGAATTTTGCGAAGCTTTCTATGCTGGGTAACAAGGGTTTCCTCCAGTTTCCAATAATGTGTTCTTCATTTACTCCTGACTCCTCCCTAGCTAGAATTATCTTTTACATCCGTATTTCTACCAACTGTGTTTGTGATGAATTACGTATTCTTTCAGGTAATAAATGTTTTATTTACGATGCTTCTTTCTTTTAGATGATCCCTCACTTGCACAGTTTTTAACATCCATGTATCTATTAATATTAAGATTCTGTTCAAGGGAATCTTAAGTTTTTTTTTTCTATTATGCACCTCAAAATTCTTCTGAAAGTGAAAGAAAGTGAAGTTGCTCAGTTGTGTCCAACTGTTTGTGACCCTGTGGACTGTAGCCCGCCATGTCCTCTGTCCATGGGATTTTTCCAGGCAAGACTACTGGAATGGGTTGCCATTTCTTTCTCCAGGGGATCTTCCTGACCCAGGGATAGAACCCTGGTCTCCCACATTGCAGGCAGACTCGTTACTGTCTGAGTCACCAAGGAAGTCCAAAATTCTTCCAGCCAACTCCAAAGCCATCCCTACCTTTTAACGTGTTTGAGATAGAAGCACCCCATTTCCAAGTACCAAAACCTGTATTAGTTTTCTTAGTTCTTGTAACAAATTCTCTTAGAGATTAAAGTTTAACTTACAACAACAAAAATTCATTATTTCATGCTTCTAGAGGTCAGAAATCCAAAACAGATCTTGCTGGGCTAAGATCAACGTGTTGGTAGGGTGATCCCTATCTAGAGGCTCTATGAGAGAAACTGTTTCTTTTATTCTCTAGTTTCTAGAGGCTGTCCATTTTAAAAATTTTATTCTTTTATTGAAGGATAATTGCTTTACAGCATTTTATTTTCTGTCAAACCTCAACATGAATCAGCCATAGGTATGAGGCTGTCCATTTTTATTGGCTTATTCCCTCCTTCCTCCATCTTCAAAGCCAGTGATGCCAGGATGAGATGTCTCACATGGACATCTCTCTAGCTTCTGTCTTCTGCTTTTCTTTTCCATTTATGAAGACTCATGAGGTCATATTCAGCCCACTGATATTTCAGATTAATATCCCCAGCAGGTCATCTGATTAGCAACCTTAATTTCATTTGCAGCCGTAATTCCCCTTTCCAATGTGGCTCAGCATATTCATAGCTTGTGGGAATTGGGGCGTAGAAATCTTTGGGAAATCATTATTCTGCTCATCATGGTCTCATAAATTATCTCATAACCATTGGTAGACTAAACATATTCTGTATACCAAAACAGTGTGCAGAGAGTTAAAGATGAGAACTGACTTTAATCTCTGTCTGGAATTAGGAGATAATAAGGTAAATAGTCTCCTTTCTGACCTAGCCAATAAAAATAGGAATCTCTGATAATACTATGAATGAAAGAGGGAAAATTACTCTTAGAGATTAAAAGAATTATAGCACAATATTTTCTAGAGTAAGAAATTTTAACAAAACAAATAATTTCCTTGGATAATAATAAATATAAGGAAGGGCATGATCTGAATTATTGCCTTGAGACCTGAAGTAAGCCAGAAGACATGTAAGAAATAAAATTTGAAAATAATTCGATGATATAATTGTACTGAGAACAAGAATTTCCTTTCTTTATAAGAAGATATAGCAAACTCCTTAATTTAAGCCTGAAATTATATAAAATACATCAAGTTTATGTTTTTTCTATCTTTAATTTGCAAATTTCTTACCCACCATGGGCTACTGAGATGCTCAGAGGTGCCAAAATACGAAAAAAGAGCCTGTAGACTTGGGTGTCAAAGGGCAAAGTGGAGGGTGCTTTTGAGAAATGGGAATTAAAATAGAATTTGTGTGAAAGATTGCTGATTAAATGGTAGGTTTTGAATCATTTTCCCAGGTTCCTCCTATAATTCTTTCTGCCCAGTTTATGCCACCAGGAGTTTGTTCTCTCTAAGAGAAATTAAATAACCACATAGAAAAATCACTAAAGCTAAAATACAAGACTCCCATAAGAAAATAGTCAGCTTGCAACCTGATTACCCTAAATCCCAAAAGTTGACAGGCCCTAGCTTCTCATACCAAGCTTCTGACCAACTTGTTAATGTCTCCTTCTTAAATGTGAAGAAATACTCATAGTTGAGGAAAGAGTTCTACAAGAAAGGGAAAAACAAAGTGAGAAAAACAACAAACAAATGGTTAGAACATGTACATTCAAATAAACCATGCTGTACATGTAATATTATCAAAGGGGTGAGACAAGATGTTTCATCTGCAAAATGAATTTAAAAGGGAACAATCATACAAAAAAAAATGAACATGTAGAGGTTAAAATATTGCTAAATGAGAAATTTAGTATACATTTTGGAATATAAATTTAAAGATATCCCCAGAAAATAATATAAAAGATGAAAATATTTTTATAAACAGGAGAGGAAATATAAGAAACTTAGAGGATAAATTCAATAGATTCATTTTGTAATAGCAGTTTAAGGAAAACAGAAAAAGGATTAAGAGATAATACATGGACATTTCTCAGAGTAGAGAGATACAAGTATTTTATGCCAAAATAAAAATAATAGCATGAAAATAAATTCGTGCCATGGGTGAAAGATTCAAGGAAAAAGTCTGATAATATACAAATTAATTCCTTTCAGAAAGATAACTGCTTTGTAACAAGTTTTCAACTCCTTAAAAATTCTAAGGAAACATTTTAAACCAAAAATTGAATAAGCAGCTATTTGCAATAGAGGGAAGAGAAGGCAGTGGCACCCCACTCCAGTACTCTTGACCAGAAAATCCCATGGATGGAGGAGCCTAGTGGGCTGCAGTCTATGGGGTCACTAGGAGTCGGACACGACTGAGCGACTTCACTTTCACTTTTCACTTTCCTGCATTGGAGAAGGAAATGGCAGCCCACTCCAGTGTTCTTGCCTGGAGAATCCCAGGGACGGGGGAGCCTGATGGGCTGCCGTCTATGGGGTCGCACAGAGTTGGACACGACTGAAGCGACTTAGCAACAGCAGCAGCAGCAATAGAGTGATAAGCAGAACAAATTATTTTCAGAAAATAAATGTATTTCCGGGGTCATAAAACTCACCTCCCATTTACTTTTCTAAGGAAGTCATTTGATAATGTGTTCCGCAGAACAAAGGGTGCAAACAAGAAACATAGAAAAGGTTTGGAATTCAAGAAAGAAGGGCTCCAACACGGGAACTCTGGAAACGAAGTGTCAGGATGACGATGTGCTGCTGCTTGATGATCTCCTTGTTGATTCTCAGTCACTAACTCATGTCCGACTCTTTGTGACCTTATGGACTACAGCACACCAGGCTTCCCTGTCCTTCACTATCTCCCAGAGTTTGCTCAAACTCATGTCCATTTAGTCATGCTCATTCTTACAAGAATCACTGGGCCTAGGTTTGATTAGTTATATTTGGTCCAGCAACTCTACCTTCATAACTCTCAGTTAGACGTTAGGTTGAACTCACAAACCACAGAATTCTGAATGAGAGAGGTCAGACAGTATATCCCCAGTTTGCTAGAGAAGGGAAAATGGGAATATAACCACCAGATGAATTATATTTATAGCACTTTTTGGTTTTAGTTTCCCATCTTGGTGAAATTGAAATATTACACAATTAAACTACCACACAATTGCACTCATCTCACACGCTAGCAAAGTAATGCTCAAAATTCTCCAAGCTAGTCTTCAACAGTATGTGAACCATGAACTTCCAGATGTTCAGCTGGATTTAGAAAAGGTAGAGGAACCAGAAATCAAGTTGCCAACATCTGCTGGATCATGGAAAAAGCAAGAGAGTTCCAGAAAAACATCTGCTTTATTGACTAGACTAAAGCCTTTGACTGTGTGGATCACAACAAACTGTGGAAAATTCTTCAAGATATGGGACTACCAGACCACCTGACCTGCTTCCTGTGAAATCTGTATGCAGGTTAAGAAGCAACAGTTAGAACTGGACATGGAACAACAGACTGGTTCCAGATCGGGAAAGGATCATGTCAAGGCTGTATATTGTCATAGTGCTTATTTAACTTCTCTGCAGAGTACATCATGTGAAATGCTGGGCTGGATGAAGCACAAGCTGAAATCAGTATTTTTGGGAGAAATATCAATAACCTCAGATATACAGATGATACCACCCTTATGGCAGAAAGTGAAGAAGAACTAAAGAGCCCCTTGATGAAGGTGAAAGAGGAGAGTGAAAAAGTTGTCTTAAAGCTCAACATTTGGAAAACTAAGATCATGGCATCTGGGCCATGGCAAATAGATGGGGAAACAGTGACAGACTTTATTTGGGGGGAGGTTCCAAAATCACTGCAGATGGTGACTGCAGGCATGAAATTAAAAGATACTTGCTCCTTTGGTAGAAAAGCTATGACCAATCTAGACAGCATATTAACAAGTACAGACATTACTTTGCCAACAAAGGCCCATCGAGTCAAAGCTATGGTTTTTCCTGTAGTCATGTATGGATGTGAGAGTTGGACTATAAAGAAAGCTGAGTGCTGAAGAATTGATGCTTTAGAACTGTGGTGTTGGAGAAGACTCTTGAGAGTCCCTTGGACTTCAAGGAGATCCAACCAGTCCATCCTAAAGGAAATCAATCCTGAATATTCATTGGAAGGACTGATGCTTGAAGCTGAAATTCCAATACTTTGGCTACCTGATGCGAAGAACTGACTCATTTGAACAAACCCTGGATGCTGGGAAAGATTGAAGGCAGGAGGAGAAGGGGACAGTAGAGGATGAGATGGTTAGTTTGAGTAAACTCCGGGAGTTGGTGATGGACAGGGAGGTCTGCCGTGCTGCAGTCCATGGGGTCGTAAAGAGTCTGACACAACTGATTGATTGAACTGAACTGATAAAGCACCAGGCTTACATCAGTCTTTTCTGTGTGTGGAACTCTCCAAAGTGTGAGTGGTGGGAGGCATAGCTCTGTCCTCACCACCCCTTTCTTGGCCTTTCTCCCTCAAAACAGCAAAGGAGAAACTCTTCTTTTCCCTCTCAAAGAGGTAGCCAGATCCTAGTGATAGTTTCTCTTTTCAATGACTTTGGCTTTTGAATGAAGTGTCAGAAAGACACATGAAAGGTGAAATTTGATTTGTGCCTATTAGGTCTGTGGTCAGTGGTGGTTTTTGTTAAGTAGTGGTGACACCTTAGTCTTTCTTGACTAGTTCTTTTTGTTTCAAAGGCTCTTTTGAATTTATCCTGTTTGCTTAGCCTTATGTTCTGTTTTTTATATAGTTTGTAGGATATACCTGACTCTTTGTCAAATAGTCCCTTTCCTTCCATGTAATAGGTTTCTGTTTCTTGCAGCTAAAAACTCTTGAGGCACACTATTATTGTTTAATCATTATTATTTTTTATTTCCAGAATTCAAGTACTACAGTCCCCTTAAATAAATCCCCCAAATTTTATACATATTAGAAGACCATGAAAATTATTTTGGAAAATACTTCTTTGGCATTCTATCCTTTAGTCTAATCAAAAGTGTTACAGTTAGTGTCATCATTAATCATCTTAGCAATTCAGAATTTAAAGTTATATTTTTTCAAAAGTGCTGTATGACAGTAAAAGATAAAATTGCCTTTATAAAGCAATGTTAAAACATTAATGCTACATTACAGTATTGAGTGTCACTATTTGAAATATTATTTTGTGTGAATTTATACTTACTCATTTGAATTTTCATTAAGAAATCAGTTCTATCCCTTGTTAATATAAGATGATCATTGCCAAATAATGCATAGTATTTTATAGAGTCCAGGCCTTTGAGGCTATCACATGGGCATTTATCTTATTAACAGACTCCCTTACAAACAAAAGAAAGGAGAAAATAATTCAAACAACTCTGGGTATGTACCAAAAGCTCTGACTTATTGAAAAAATATGTTCTTCCATTAAATTACAATGTTAGCGGATGAAGTGGAGAAAGCCAAAATTTAGAGTATAAGATATAGCTATGAAATGTATTTGAGTATAGGAAAGTTTAGTTACAAACATCTTGGTTAAAATGTGCTGACAGGAAATTCTTTATATTCATTAACAATGTGTTTTTATGCTTAAAAAATTCAAAATATCAGTGCATGTTGAAGCTTGAGTCTAAGGAGTCAAGTCCTTATTCATTTATATATTTATTTGGCTATTCTGGGTCTTAGTTGCAGCATGTGGGATCTTAAATCTTAGTTGTCACATGTGGGATCTTTGATTGTGACATGTGAGACCTGGGCCCTGGCCTGGGGTTTGAACCCTGGGATCCCTGCTTTAAGAGTGGAGTCTTAGCCACTGGACCACCAGGGAAGTCCTGAGTCTAAGAATATTGGTGAAAGGACATCTCTATAGGCAGTGTCCGGAAGGAGGGAGGGATTTGGAGATACACCACTCACCTGCGTCCCCTTCCTGATCTTACAAATCCTATTTTAACCGCTTAGTGCGTCGGTTTCCACCTCTACAACAGACAATAATAATGCTACCTATACACAGAATTATTGTAAAGATAAAGTGTGAATACTTGTAAAGCTGGGCATGTGATAACTAATCATCACATTTTAACTAGTATTTTTCATGATGATAAAATATCATGCAGAGTTTAACTGTCTATAAAAAATTTTGTATAGTGTGTGCATATTTCAAAATTTATACAATGTCTTTCATCTTCAATTTTCCTCATTCTTCTTTTTAAAATATTTGGTTCCTTATATTCTCCAATAAATTATGAACTGAGATTTTTATATCAAGAGCATAGTTTCACAGTTGCCTAGAGAATTTTGTTTATTAAAATAAAATTTGTGAATCCTGGGAGAGAGAGAGAGGATTGCAGTTAATTTTCTTTGTCAAACATTCTTCACAGTTATTCTTAGATCAGAAGTGTAGGCAGGCATTAAAATTATTTTACTGAATATATGATGTAAAAAATATTGGAACATATTGTTTATTTTAAAATAGTATAGTATATTATACACAAAAAACTCTAATAAAGAAAGAAATGGAAACAATTAATTTGCATAAATTGAAAATGTTCATAATGGTCTTAACAAATCACTTTTCCTCCCACAAAAACTAAGAATATGAATATGGGTGAAAATGATGAACTTTAGTCAGTTGTTGAAAAGTTGTTATTCTGCTTCTTGTCTCTCACTCTTCAAAAGAAAGCCTTTGGGCAAACATGAATGTGTCTGTACCTAAGAATCTGTTTATTTTCAGTTATAATTTCTAGCATGTAATTTTCTCTGGGAATGTTACCAAAACACAAATTTCTTCTATTGACTCACAGTATTTGAAAAAAAAAATCACTTAGTATAGCAAAAAAAAGAGTGTTTTTTTGCATTTTTTAATCATAGGCTTTTCCCCTATTGGAACACAGGATACAAGTGGGAGAAAAGGGAGTTTTGTTAATCAAGAGCAAGGTAGAATAAAGGGAGTATTCAGGAGACAGAAGACTACTGATTGAATCTCTTCTATTGACTTAAGTGACCAAGGTTACCTAAGTAACCAACACACACACACGCGCACACACAATTCAGCCTTGATTTGTTAGTAGGTTGTCCACGTTGCGTAAACTCACTGGCACAAATGATTGCTTTTTTGCACAGCTGTGGCTATGAATGCTTCAAGGTTCTGTGAGCTCTCCTACTAGTTTATAACCTTGCAAGGGTGTTTTTCTACCAGCAGAACATTGGCCGTAAATGTCTATTAGTCAAAATAACTGCGGCAGTTTTATAAGGCCTGTGAGTGCGTATTTCCCAGTCTGCTTCTCCTTAAATTACTAAGAATGCAAAAATAACCAATAGTTTGACCTCTTAAATCACAAATTGGATAGACTTACCATTAAAATATATTGTAAATGTGTTTCCCATTATTTAGCTCATTTAGCATGTTCAGCAGCAAGCATTCAAATATTTTGAGTTGGTTATTTTTTTTTTTCACTTTGCGGAAGGCACTAGATGATTTTTTTCAAGCATCAAGAGATACTTAAAAGACTAGGATACAATTGGAGTACTGCTGATAGGTTGCCATTTACTGTCTGCCTAAAAGATGAATAATTTAAAAGACGTAGTAGGCTCAGAAATTATTTGGTTTTGTGTTACTCATTTTGGTAGTCTTCACTGTGGAAAGTTAGCATAACTTGTTCAGTTTTGAAGATTATATCACTGCAGTTGACCTTTGAACAGCATGGATTTGAACTGAACCACTTATGAACAGATTATTTTCAATAAATATGTACTGCAGTACTGAATGATCCAAGGTTTGTTGAATTCCAGAATGTGTAACTGCATATAAGGGTCCAGCTATAAAGTTATACTTGGAGTTTCTACTGCATCCGCACCCTAACCCTGAGTTCTTCAAGAGTCAACTATATGTCATATCCATAAAGTGAAAAAGGAGCAACTAGAATTAAGGTTTACAATGTAAAAAGTATTGCCCTGTAAGTTGAAGAATGAACACTACTAGATAGAGGAAAGTATTAGTAGACATCCAATATAAACTTCAAGTGTATCCACATTTCCATATTAATATTAGAATGCTGAATAGTGTTAAGCTGGGCTTCCCTGGTGATTCAGATGGTAAAGGGTAAAGAATCTGACTGCAATGTGGGAGACCTGAGTTAGATTCCTGGGTCAAGAAGATCCTCTGGAGAAGGAAATGGCAACCCACTCCAGTATTCTTGCCTGAAGAACTGCATTGACAGAGGAGCCTGGTGGGCTGCAGTCCATGGGGTAGCAAAGAGGTGGACATGACTGAGTGACTAACACTTTCACTTTCATTAAGGTTAGAGTGTTGAATAGTATAAATGGTTAATCTGATTTTTTTTTGTTCCTTAAATTGTTGATGCCTTTTATCTTTGCCTGAAAAATATTTTAAAACCTAAGGATATATGTACATTTTTAAAAAGCAATCTTCAGTGTTAATTTCTATATGTGCTTTGGATTTTCTCTGATTTAGCCAAAAATATGAAAATGCTGCAAAAAATTGTGAAGTAAAATATCTTGCGTGTGAATTACAGGATCTGCTCACCAGGTAGCAGTGTCATGCCAAAGATAATCTTTGGGTCTTTTAGCCTAGGTAGCCAACTAAAACAATCACCTATATAGTACTATACTGTAATAGGTTTATAATACTTTTCACACAAATAATGTATAAGAAACAGCACAATAAATAAAGAAGATATTTTTAATCGTGCAGTACAGCACCTTGAAAAATACAGTAGTACCAGCTACATCACTGCTGCTTTTACACTTGCTTCTGGACATCCTGAGCTTGAAATGAAGATGCTGCACTGCTGTACCCTATATAGTACTGTACAGTACACAAAGGCACGACACTTGTCTACGAAGCCTGTGACAATGTATGCCTACAGGTGAACTGACTTACCCAGCTGGACTTGCAAATGCACATATGCATCTTTGAAAGTTCACAACTTGAAAGTTCATATGTAGGGGACACACTATATTATAATTCAGATTGAAAGGAGGAAAATCTTAAACAGCATATCTGTTCAATCTCAGCCTGCAAAAATATAGAGTACTTACATGAATACTGTAATCTATAATGTACTTATCAAGAATTGACACAGTAAGGAGAATGTTACTTGTTTGTTACAAGTTTCAGGATAAGCAATTCCTTTGTGTAAAGCACAAGAGATTTTTATTTTTTATTGCTATTTATGGACCATTCATGAATTTCTTAAAGTATAAATTGAACTCTTTCTCCGGATTCTTAAATACTCCTATAACACTTCCCTCAGATTAAGCTCCCCTGTGACGATCTTTGCAACATGCTTTCCAACATGCTCCGGCATTTCAACATTTTTTTTCTACATTTTTCAACATTTTTTTATTGTTCCAGAAAAATAATTCTGGCACAGGAAAGGAAAAGGAAAGTGAAGTTGCTCAGTTGTGTCCGACTCTGTGACCCCACGGCCTGTAGCCTACCAGGCTCCTCTGTCTGTGGGATTTTCCAAGTAAGGGGCACTGGAGTAGGTTGCCATTTCCTTCTCCAGGGGATCTTCCTGACCCAGTGATCGAACGTGGCTCTCCCACATTGCTACCAGATGCTTTACCCTCTGAGCCACCAGGGAAAGACAGAACAGGAAGATGATCTAATTACTATACATGTAGGTTACATTTGAGAAGAGAGTACTGCATAAATACAAAACACTATTATTAGAGGATTAAATCCTGAACTTAAAGTAAGGGAATCTTTTCCCCTTTTTTTCATCCTGGGAAATGTGAAGTACTTACAATAAGCCAAAGGAAATGAAAGTGTTGATGAGAGAGGTAGGCTTGCAGCTGGTTGATAACAGCCAAGATTGCCTGCAGTTTATCAATGAGCTGCACGTAGTGCTGCTACAAACTTGTATTTTATTTCAGAAAGCATGACATAAAGGTAAAAATGTGTTCCATTAAAGTCAGATTTCAAATGTGTTTCATTAAAACAAGATTTTGTGAGTTATCCAGATGAGATGTAGCTCCTCATGGATAGAAAATTGAAGCATGAAAAATTTCTCAGTGAAGAGATAAAAAGTTGTCGATGTTTCTTTGAATTGATCATTTGTAGTTCCTCTTTTTAAAGGGTAATAATAATAATTGGTAAAGACTTCAACAGTAAAGTATTATTGTTTAAATAGCCGTTATTGTTTAAATAGCCTAGTTCTGTCAGCCAAAAGAAAGATTTAAAGAGATGGAGTGGATTTAGCAGCTTTCAACTCTGCATTCCCCACTTGTGTTTTGTCAAAAACAAAACGACTAATGTGAGTGAGAGCAGGACAGTGTAGCAGTTAACATAATGATGTTCTTACAGAAAATGTGAAGCATTTATTCTGTGATTTTAAATGAATGTTGTGTTGCTCTTATACTAAAAGAAGCCTGATATTATTATTTGTATTTAAAGCAATTTTGATCTGAAATATACATAACAACCCTTTCCCAGATTTTTTTTGATCTCTCTCTCCTTTTGAATATATATTGTGGTTATGATTGTGTAAGAAGCACTTTTCAGTACACTTAAAAATGTATATTATTTCTATGTCCTCCCCAACACACACACATACTTCCTTTCTGTTAAGTGGATTTTAGTTAATAAGGGTAAACCAATAGCCCACTTGAGTTCTAAAGGGTTTCTCAATACAATCCAGTTCAGGATAAAATAAAAATGAATTGGAAAAATAAATAGCTTTCTCTATTATATTATTAACTGTATAGAAATCCTTGCTGAATTACTACCTATCTGGCTATTTTATGGTATCAATACACTCTTTAATTAGATTAGAAGATAACAACTAGTTTAATCTTTTTAGGGAAACTTTTAATTCATTTCTTTCACAGTTTTGTTTCTAGGTATTAAGATTTAAAACACTATGTTCGTTACACTTCAGAGTCAATATCTTACCTGGAAATTATCCTTACCAAAAGGGCATTTATCCTACAGTTATTATTGTATTTCCATTCCTGTTTCTTTAAAATTACATTTGAAGACATAAGGTACACTGATCAGGAATTAGGGCTTTGAGCTGATGGTTTTACTGTGTACAAGCAAGAGAACTGTGAAATGTTGCTTAATTTCTTTTATACTCAGTTTTTCCCACTGTAAAATGGAAAGAATAATACCTGCCTCTTAACATAGTAATTTGTAAAAGTTGAATGAGGTAATTCTTAAAGCACTTAACAGGGAAGTTATCTCCACTTGAAAGAAAATGTATGGAGAGGTGAGGGGCAGTTTTGTGAGCAGAAGAGTGCTTCAGTCCAGGCACTAGAATGCATACCTGGAGAAAGGCGGGTTGGGTGCTTCATCTGCTGTCTCTGTTCAGATGGATATGATTTACAAGTCCTCTAACTGAAATCTAGGTGACCTCTCGCACCAATGATCAGCGTGCCTGCATGGAGGACACCGAGATGGAGAAAATGCAGCCTCCCTTTGTTACTGCCGCATGCTTGAGCTGGCTAGTTGCTTAAACTCATCTCCTTATTGTACCTATCTGTGAGAGTAATGAGCTCCTTGGAGAGAAGGCCAAATTGATTATCAACACCTCAGCATACTAAGCACATAGTGTGTGGATATTTCGTTGTTACTGTAGTGCTCGTCCACCTGCATGCTTCAAGACTGTTCCTGTCGAGAGATGGAAGGTGTGATCTTGGCAGTTCCTAGAGGAATCTCACATTTCCACAGGGCGAGAATGAGTTAGAGTTGTAAAAGCAGTTGCTTTTGTTGGGTCCACAAACAAAAAGCCAAAATAAGTCCTAAATCAGGGAATAGGTATTCTAATTTGTTCCAGCTTGACTACAAAATCCTAGTATATAAGTCTGCTGATCATTAATGTAGCTGAATCTCAGCATTTTATATATAAATTCAAAATTATGGATTAATGTATCTTTAAGTTCCCATCTGGGTCCAGAATTAGAGCAAAATATAGCTTTGGCTCAACTAAAAGTACCAATGACTAAGCCTGTCCTACTAATGGCCAGTCAGCTTATCTTCCAAAAGGGTTTTGAAACATGACCCTCTTCCCATTAAGGAAAGGAAAAAAATAAGTTTAATACAGATGGACCAAGTCCTTTCACTCATATAGCACACTGGCAGATGTCCCAGCAAAACCTGTGTTCTCAACCATATTATGCAGTGGAGACAGTTTTACCTGTTGGCAGTCTCTTTATCTGAAATTGATAGGTCATTTATAATGAATCAAAATGATACTTGACAACTCAGCTTGGTAACAATTCCATTGTTTACATATTTTACTGGGCTTTTATCTGAAAAAAAAAATCTGGAAATCTCATGAAAGAGGATTTTTTCTTTGTTGGTTTTTCAAGTACATAAAACGGCAGTGAAACAAAGGCAATGGAAAACAGCCTTTGGCTGGAGACTTTTCTCTGCTTCCTCATTTTAGTCAGCTCAAAAGCTTGTCTTGCACAATTGTGGAAACAGTGACTCTGGTGTTAGGCTAATCAAGAACTGTAGAAAGACTAGAATTAATAAAATAAGTTAGTCATGAAGTGTTTTTGAACTTTCATGTAGGTTTGGGTTTCCGTTCATCTTGGTGATGAAAGTTCCAGTATGTTTAGATTTTATGTAACCTGATTTATCAACCATACTAGAATTTAAATTATCTGTTTCTCATGTATATTATCATATGTGAAATAGATTGCCAGTCCAGATTTGATGCAGGAGACGGTGCTCAGGGCCAATGCACTGGGATGACCCAGAGGGATGGGATGGGGAGGGAGATGGGAGGGGTTTCAGGATGGGGAACACACGTACACCCATGGCTGATTCATGTGAATGTATAGCACAAACCACTACAATATTGCAAAGTAATTAGCCTCCAATTCAAATTAATTAAAAAATTTAAAAAAATAAATTATCTGTTTCTAAAGTGTAACTGTGTTCATCTTTATGCCTTTTCTCTAAAATGTGAGTATAGAGAGTAAATTTCATATAGATATATGTATCAAAATTAAACTTGCTTAAAATTTTAAACTGCTTAAATGATCCCTATTATAAAGTTATATACTGGTATAATCAAATACTTCTAGGGGACCAAAGATAACATTTTTTCCTCTGAGGAATTTGGTAAAATACAGTGAGGTCACGTTATAAGTTCATTTCTTCTCTGAAAGAAAAAATCAAGGAAATAACAACAGGTGCTGTGCTAGGTAAAATTCTCTAGTGATTATAAACAAGAACAATGAAGGGGTTTAATGGGAAAACTCTTATTCTAGAAGTGTTGGAAGAGCAGATTGAAGATTAGAATTAGAATCCACATGGGAAAGAGAGAGGTAAATTCTTTGCCATAAATCATCTAGATACTTAATTTGAAATCAAACAAGAACCTGAACATGTGTCATATAATCTGGCTAAATACACCTGGGTTTTATTAAGATGGTGTGAGCCAAACACCACAGTGTTTTAGACAAGCTTGAGCAGATCCTCTGCTAAAGAGAAAAACAAGCATACTATATGTCTTGCTCTTGGCAAATAAAACCCCAAAACTCCAACTCACTGACTTGAAGGAATTAATGGACTGAATTTCCAACCAGGCGCACCATGTTTGGAAATCAGTATGATACATTTAACAGCACGCATTTTAAAGTGATACAGACTCAGGTTCAAATCCTGACATTTCCATTCACTATGTGATTTTAAAAAGCTTGCTTAACTTCGTCACTTCAATTTCACTGTAAAATGTGTGCTATTATAGTCCAGTGTTGTAGGACTAAACACAATGTATGTAAAATGCCTAGTACAGTGCCTGCACAAAATAAGATCTTAATGAATAATGCCTATTTGTTTCTATCATAAGTTGAGTGTTGACTTAGTGCCATTTATTCTCTTTTAATTCATGGAATACTTTAAAAGAAGCATGGATCTGTGCCTCTTCTCAACTTCTACTTTATATATCCTAAAAAATACAACTCTTTAAGAAGTTTTCATGGTAACTTTGTTAGATTTTATTTTACTGTTTTTCCTATTTACAGAAAAATTACTCAAAGAAGGCTTTTGTATACATTTACCAATTATTTACATTTATACTCCATTAACATTTTTTATTGAGTTATAGTTGATGTACAATATCATATAAGTTTCAGGTATATATGCTTAATGTGTACAGCATAGTGATTCACAATTTTTAAAGATTATATTCCATTTATAGTTGTGAAGTTGTAAGCAAAAACAACACCCAGTTGTGGATATGACTGGTGATAGAAGCAAAGTCTGATGCTATAAAGAGCAATATTGCAAGAGAAACCTGGAATGTTAGGTCCGTGAATCAAGGCAAATTGGAAGTGGTCAAACAGGAGATGGCAAGAGTTAACGTTGACATTTTAGGAATCAGTGAACTAAAATGGACTGGAATGGGTGAATTTAACTCATATGACCATAATGTCTACTACTGTGGGCAAGAATCCCTTAGAGGAAATGGAATAGCCATCATAGTCAACAAAAGAGTCCAAAATGCAATACTTGGATGAAATCTCAAAAATGACAGAATGATCTCTGTTCATTTCCAAGACAAACCATTCAATATCACAGTAATCCAAGTCTATGCCCCGGCCAGTAATGCTGAAGAAGCTGAAGTTGAATGGTCCTATGAAGACCTACAAGACCTTCTAGAACTAACACCCCAAAAGATGTCCTTTTGATTACAGGAGACTGGAATGAAAAAGTAGGAAGTCAAGAAAAACCTGGAGGAACAGGCAAATTTGGCCTTGGAGTACAGAATGAAGCAGGGCCAAGGCTAATAGACTTTTGCCGAGAGAACAAACTGGCCATCTCAAATACCCTCTTCCAACAACACAAGAGAAGACTCTACACATGGACATCACCAGATGGTCAATACCAAAATCAGATTGATTATATTCTTTATAGCCAAAGATGGAGAAGCTCTATACAGTCAGCAGAAACATGAAGAGGAGCTGACTATAGCTCAGATCACGAACTCCTTATTGCAGAATTCAGACTTAAATTGAAGAAAGTAGTGAAAACCACTAGACTGTTCAGGTATGACCTAAATCAAATCCCTTACAATTATACAGCGGAAGTGACAAATAGATTCAGGGGATTAGATCTGATAGGCAAAGTGCGAGAAGAACTATGGAGAGAGGTTCAGTGTCATTGTTCAGGAGACAGGGATCAAGATCATCCCCGAGAAAAAGAAATGCAAGAAAGCAAAATGGTTGTCTGAGGAGGCCTTACAAATAGCTGTGAAAAGAAGAGAAGTGAAAAGCAAAGGAGAAGAGGAAATATATACCCATTTGAATGCAGAGTTCTGAAGAATAGCAAGGAGAGATAAGAAAGCCTTCCTCCATGATCAGTGCAAAGAAATAGAGGAAAACAATAGAATGGGAAAGACTAGAGATCTCTTCAAGAAGATTAGAGATACCAAGGGAACATTTCATGCAAAAATGGGCTCAATAAATGAGGGAAACAATATGAACCTGAGAGAAGCAGTAGATATTAAGAAGAGGTGGCAAGAATACACGGAAGAACTATACAAAAATATCTTCACTACCCAGATAATCACGATGGTGTGATCACTCACCTAGAGCCAGACATCCTGGAATGCGAAGTCAAGTGGGTCTTAGGAAGCATCACTACAAACAAAACTAGTAGAGGTGATGGAATTCCAGTTGAGCTATTTCAAATCCTGGAAGATGATGCTGTGAAAGTGCTGCACTCAATATGCCAGCAAATTTGGAAAACTCAGCAGTGGCCACAGAGCTGGAAAAGGTCAGTTTTCATTCCAATCCCAAAGAAAGGCAATGCCAAAGAATGCTCAAACTACCACACAATTGCACTCATCTCACATGCAAGTAAAGTAATGCTCTAAATTCTCCAAGCCAGGCTTCAATAATACATGAACCATGAACTTCCAGATGTTCAAGCTGGATTTAGAAAAGGCAGAGGAAGCAGAGATCAAATTGCCAACATCCGCTGGATCATTGAAAAAGTGGGGGAATTCCAGGAAAACATCTGTTTCTGCTTTATTGACTATACCAAAGCCTTTGACTGTGTGGATCATGACAAACTGTGGAAAATTTTTAAATATATGGGAATACCAGATCACTTGACCTGCCTCCTGAGAAATCTATATGCTGGTCAGGAAGCAGCAGTTAGAACTGGACATGGAACAACACACTGGTTCCAAATTGGGAAATGAGTACATCAAGGCTGTAAATTGTCACCCTGTTTATTTAACTTCTATGCAGAGTACGTCATGCAAAATGCTGGGCTTGATGAAGCATAAGCTGAAATCAAGATTGCCGGGAGAAATATCAATAGCCTCAGAAATGCAGATGACACCATCTTATGGCAGAAAACTAGGAAGAAGAACTAAACAGCCTCTTGATGAAAGTGAAAAAGGAAAGTGAAAAAGTTGTCTTAAAACTCAGCATTCAGAAAACTAAGATCGTGGCATCTGGTCCCATCACTTCATGGCATTTAGTTGAGGAAACAATGGAAACAGTGAGAGACTTTATTTTGGGGAGCTCCAAAATTATTACTGATGGTGACTGCAGCCATGAAATTAAAAGATGCTTGCTCCTTGGAAGAAAAGGTATGACCAACCTAGACAGAATATTAAAAATCAGAGACATTACTTTGTTGATAAATTCCATCTAGTGAAAGCTGTGGTTTTTCTAGTAGTCATGTATGGATGTGAGAGTTGGACTATAAAGATAGCTGAGTGCTGAAGAATTGATGCTTTTGAACTTTGGTGTTGGTAAAGACTCTTGAAAGTGCCTTGGACTTCAAGGAGATCCAACCATTCCCTCCTAAAGGAAATCAGTACTGAATATTCATTGGAAGAACTGATGTTGAAACTCCAAAACTTTGGCCACCTGATGCGAAGAACTGATTCATTTGAAAATACCCTGATGCTGGGAAAGATTGAAGGAGGGAGAAGGGGAGAACAGAGGATGAGATGGTTGGATGGTATCACTGACTCAACGGACATGAGTTTGAGTAAACTCTGGGAGTTGATGATGGACAGGGAGGCCTGGCATGCTGCAGTCCATGGGGCTGGAAAGAGTCAGAGATGACTGAGTGACTGAACTGAACTGTGTTGTAAAATGTTGGACTTGTTCCCTGTTTTGCTGGTTTGTACAACATATTTATTGTAGCTTATTTATCTTATACATAGTTGTTTGTACCTTTTCTACCTCATATGTTCTTGCTGTCTCTCTCTAAACACACATACATTTTCTGTGTGTATAAAAATGTTTAAAAGTAAGTTGGAGGGAGATCAGAAGGAGGTTCAAAAGGGAGGGGATATATGTATACTGGCTAATTCATGTGAGAGTTGTACTATAAAGAAGTTGCTTCTGCTGCTGCTGCTGCTACGTTGCTTCAGTCATGTCCGACTCTGTGTGACCCCGGAGATGGCAGCCCACCAGGCTCCTCTGTCCCTGGGATTCTCCAGACAAGAACACTGGAGTGGGTTGCCATTTCCTTCTCCAATGCGTGAGAGTGGAGAGAGAAAAGTGAAAGTGAAGTCGCCCAGTCGTGTCCGACTCTTCGAGACCCCACCAGGCTCCTCCGTCCATGGGATTTTCCAGGCAAGAGTACTGGAGTAGGGTGCCATTGCCTTGTCCGATAAAGAAGCTGAGTGCCGAAGAATTGATGCTTTTGAACTGTGGTGTTGGGGAAGACTCTTGAGAGTCCCCTGGACTGCAAGGAGATCCAGCCAGCCAATCCTAAAGGAAATCAGTCCTGAATACTCATTGGAAGGACTCCTGCTGAAGTTGAAAGTGCAATACTTTGGCCACCATTTGCAAAGAACTGACTCACTGAAAAGACCCTGATTCTGGGAAAGATTGAAGGCAGGAGAAGAGGATGACAGATGAGATGGCTGGGTGGCATCACCTACTCGATGGGCATGAGTTTGAGTAAGCCCCAGGAGTTGGTGATGGACAGGGAAGCCTAGCATGCCGCATCCCATGGGCTCTCAAAGAGTTGGACAGGACTGAGTGACTGAACTGAAGTGAACAGCTGATTCATGTTGAAGTTTGGCAGAAAACAACAAAATTCTGTAAAGCAATTATCTTTCAATTAAAACATAAATAATAGTAAAAAAAAAAAAAAAAGAGAGAGACTTTGCTGTTTTATTCTAAATGTTTCAGTCCATGTGTCCTAAAATGTGGTCATTCCTTTACATAACCTCTGTTTAGCAAATAGGAAATTTAACATTAATATGATACTGTTATCCAGTCCAGAGTCTATTTTCAAACTTGGTTAGTTGTTCCAGTTATATCCTTTTATAGCTATTTTTTTTCCCCAGTCTAGGATCCAACCTAGGATTATAAATTCTATTTTGTTTTCATGTCTATTTAGTCACTCTTAATCTGGAAGATATTCTCAGCCTTTGTTTCCTTTTTATATTTTTATTGAATTATAATTGTCATACATTATTAGATTGGCTCAGATGGTATAGAATCTACTTGCAATGCAGGAGACCTGGGTTTGATCCTTGGGTTGGGAAGATCCCCTGGAGAAGGGAAAGGCTACTAGTATTCTGGCCTGGAGAATTCCATGGGCCAAGGAGCCTGCCACGCTAGAGTCCATGGGGTCCCAAAGAGTTGGACATGACTGGGCGACTTTCCCACCTTCATTTTTAACAGTTTGACATTTATATACATTAGTAATTGATCACCATGGTAAGTCTAGTAACCATCTGTCACCTTGCAAAGTCATTTCAATATTATTGACTATATTCCCTATACTGTATTGTTTATCTTTGATGATTTATTTTGTAACCAAAATTTGCACCTCTTCATCCCTTTCACCTGTTTCACCCAGCATGCCACCTGTCTCCCCTCTGGAAACCACTGTTTTTTTTTCTCTGTATCTACAAGTCTGTTTCTGTTTTGTTCTTGTTTTGTTCGATTCCACATATAAGTAAAAACATACAGTATTTTTCCCTCTCTGGTTTATTTCAATTAGCCTAATATCCTCTATGTACATCCATGTCACAAGTAGCAACGCTTCATTCTTTTTTGTAGCTGAGTAGTATGTTTCATCGTATGTATATATACCACATCTTCTATACCTGTTAAACTATTTATGTGTACTTATGTTGCTTCCATGTTTTGTCTATTTTGTAAATCATGCTTCAGTGAACATAGGGATGCACATATCTTTTCAAGTTAGTGTTTTCATTTTCTTTGGATAAATACCCAGAACTAGAATTACTGGACTATATGGCAGTTGTAGTTTTAATTTTTTGAGGAACTTCCATGTGATTTTTTATAGAACCTGCACCAGTTTCATTCCCAGGAAGGTTTGTTTTCTTCACATATTTGTCAACACTTGTTATTTCCTGTCTTTTGGATCATTGCCATTCTGACAGGTGTAAGGTGATCTCTTACCATGATTTTGATTTGCAACTCCCTGGTGGTTAGTGATGTTGAGCATATTTTCATGTGGCTCATGTTTTCTTTGGAAAAATGTTTCTTCAGAGTTTCTACCCATGTTTTAATTTAATTTTTTTTTATTTTAGACTGAGTTATGTGAATTCTTTGGGCTTCCTTGGTGGCTCAGATGGCAAAGAATCTGCCTACAATGTGGAAGACCCAGGGTTCAATCTCTGGGTTGGGAAGGTGCCCTGGAGGAGGGAATGGCACCCCACTCTAGTGTTCTTGCCTGGAGAATTCCATGGACAGAGGAGTCTGGTGGGCTATAGTCCATGGAGTCACAAAGAGTCGGACAGGACTGAGCAACTGACACTTTCAGTTTCATGTGAAAGTTCTTTACATATTTTGGACATTAATCCTTTATCATACATACCACTTGCAAATAACTTGCACCATTCTGTAGTTGGCTTTTCATTTTTTTGACCATTTTCTTCACTGTACAAACCTTTTTAGTTTGAGGCAGTCTCATTTGTGTAGTTCTGCTTTTGTTTCCCATGCCTGAGGAGATGAATCTAAAAAATATTGCTTAGATTGGTGTCAAAAAGTAGACTGCCTGTTTTCTTTTAAGCGTTTTATGGTTTCAGATTTTACACTTAAGTCTTTAATGTGTTTTGAATCTACTTTTAGTATATGATGTAAGAAAGTGGTCTAGTTTGATTCGTTTGAATATACCTGTCCAGTTTTCCCAACATCATTTATTGAAGATAATGTGTTTTCCCCATTGTATATTGTAAGCTTCTTTCTCATGAATTAATTGACTATATAAGCATGGGTTTATTTCTGGGCCGTCTATTCTGTGTCATTGATTTATGTGTCTGTTTCTGTGCTAGTACCTTACAATTTTGATTACTATAACTTTGTAGTATATCTTGAAATCAAGCAGCATGACACCTCCAGACTTGTTCTATTTGGAGTCTTTTGTCATGCCATAAAAAGTTGAGAATGTTTAGTACCAATTCTGTAAAAAAAAAAAATTTAAATGCCAATGGCATTTTGATAGGTATTGTTTTGAATCTGTAGATGGCTTTCAATAATAAAGATATTTTAACCAGGCTAATTTTTTCATTCTGTGACTTTAGTGTTTCTTTCCATTTATTTGTGTTGTCTTTAATGTCTTTCATCAGTGTATTATTTTCAGAATGCAGGTCTTTTACTTCCATGGTTAAATTTATTACTTTATATTATTATTTTGGATGCAATATAATTGGGATTGTTTCCTTAAATTCTCTTTCTGATAGTTTGTGTTAATGTATAGAAATGCAACAGATTTTCTATATATTGATTTTGTGTCCTGCCACTTTACTAAATTCATTTATTCTAATTTTTTTGGTGGAGTCTAGGGTTTTCTATATAGAGCATCATGTCATCTACAAATAATAATATCTTTACTTCTTCCTTTTTAATTCTTTGTCTTTTTTTTTTCCTTTCCTTGTTTCATTGCTGTGACTTAGATAAAATTTTCTGTTGAGTAAGTGGAAGAATGGACATCCTTGACTTGTTGCTGTTATTGGAAGAAATGCTTTCAACTTTTCACCATCGAGTATGATGTTGGCTTTGGGTTTGTTATATATGGCTTTTATTATTCTGAAATATGTTATCTCTATACCAGCTTTTTAAGGGTTAAAAAAATACTTATTTCTGCTCTCATTGGGTCTCTGTTGCAGCATGTGGGCTTTCTCTAGTGGCAGCGAGCAGGGGCTACTCTTCAGTGCAGAGGCTTCTCATGGAAGTAGCATCTCTTGCTGTGGAGCACAGGCCCTGGGGCTCATGGGCTCAGTAGTTGTGGAAAGTGAAAATGAATCGCTCAGTCTTGTCCAACTCTTTGCATCCCCAGGGTCTGTAGCCTGCCAGTCTCCTCTGTCCATGGAATTCTCTAGGCCAGAATACTGCAGTGGTTTGCCATGCCCTCCTCCAGGGGATCTTCCCAACCCAGGGATAGAACTCAGGTCTCCCACATTGCAGGTCTATTCTTTACCATCTGAGGCACCAGAGAAGCCCAAGAATACTGGAGTGGGTAGCCTATCCCTTCTCCAGTAGATGTTCCTGACCCAGGAATCAAACTGGGGTCTCCTCCATTGCAGATGGATTCTTTACCAGCTGAGCTACATGGGCTCAGTTGCTCTGTGGCATCCCTTCCTAGATCAGGGATTGAAACTGTGTCCTCTGCATTGACAGATGGACTCTCATCCACTGTACCACCACTCTTAAAAATTAAGAGTTTTTGATCAATAATGGATATTGAATTTTATCAAATTCTTTTTCTGCATCTGCTGAGATGGTCCTTTGATTTTCATCCTTTGCTTTGTTAATGTGGTGGATCGCATTGATTTGTGGATTTTGAATCTTCCTTGTGGTCCTGGAACAAATTCTAGTTGATAATTGTGTATGATCCTTTTAATGTATTCTTGAATCCAGTTTGCTAATAGTTTGTTCAGGATATTTGTGTGTGTGTGTGTGTTTTTTAATTTTAATTTTTATTTTATTTTGCTTTACAACACTGTATTGGTTTTGCCATACATTGACATGAATCAGCCACAGGTGTACATGAGTTACCAATCCTGAACCCCCCTCCCACCTCCCACCCCATATCATCTCTCTGGATCATCCCCGTGCACCAGCCCCAAGCATCCTGTATCCTGTATTGTTGTCCAAGGTATTTGCATTTGTGTTCATCAGGGATACTGGCCTGTAATTTTCTTTCTTTGTAGTGTCTGGTTTTAGTATCAGGGTAATGCTGGACTTGTAGAGTAAGTTTGGAGGCATTTCTTTCTTTTCAATTTTTTGGAATAGTTTGAGAAGACTAGTTATTAAATTCTTTTTTAAATGTTTGATTGAATTCCCCTTTGAAGCCATGTAGACCTGGACTTTTGTTTATTGGGAGTTTCTAAATTATGATTATTATTATGATTTAATTTCATTACTAGAGATAAGTCAGACATGACTGAGCGACTGAACTGACTGAACTGAGAGATAAGTCTGTTCAGATTTTCTATTTCTTCCTGATTCAGTGTTGGATAATTGTATGTTTCTAATAATTTATTTCTTCTAGGTTGTCCAAATTTTCTGGTGTATAGTTGCTTACAGTAATCTGTTACAGTCCTCTGTACTTCTGTGGTGTCAGTTGTAAATTTTCTACTTTTATTTCTGATTTCACTTATTTGAGTCTTTTTTTTTTTTTTGAGCAAACTGGGTAAAGGTTTATCAATTTTATCTTTCCAAAGAACCAGCTCTCAGTTTCACTGATCTTTTCTATTTTTTAAAAAGTTTGTATTTCACAATTCTCTTACTTACACTCTGATCTTTATTATTTGGGCTTCCCTGACAGCTCCATTGGTAAAGAATCTGCCTGCAATGCAGAAGACTCCAGCTCAATTCCTGGGTTGGGAAGATCCTCTGGAGAAGGGATAGGCTACCCACTCTAGTATTCTTGGGCTTCCCTTGTGGCTCGGTTGGTAAAGAATCCATGTGCAATGCAGGAGACCTTGGTTCAATCCCTGGGTTGGGAAGATTCCCTGGAGAAGGGAAAGGCTACCTACTCCAGTGTTCTGGCCTGGAGAATTCCATGGACTGTATGGTCCATGGGGTCGCAGAGAGTCAGACACGACTGAGCGACTTTCACTTTCCTTATTATTTTCTTCCACAAACTTTGGGCTTTGTTTGATATTCTTTTTCTAGTGTGTTTTGTTTTAAGATGAGATTATTTGTGAGTTTTAGATCTTTCTTATCTCCTGGGATAGTCTTTTGTCACTGTAAACTTTCCTCTTAAATCAGCTTTTGCTGTGTCCTATCAATTTTAGAAGGTTGTTTCCATTTTTTTGTGTTAATGTATTTTTTATTTTCTTCATTGATTTCTTCATCGACCTATTGGTTGTTTAGTAGCGTGTGGACTAGCTTTCACATGCCTGTGCTGTTTTTCTAGTTTTTTGATCTTTGAGCAACATAGGTTTGAACTGCATGGATTCATTTTTACACAGTTTTTTTTTTTTTTAAATGAGTATATGTTTGGCCCTCCATATCCATGGATATAGAGTCTGTGGATATGGAGGGCTGACTGTAATTGACTTGAAAATTTACGCATTTCAGTATCCTTGGGGAGTCCTGAAACACATTCTCTGTGGATACCAAAGGATGGCTGTAATTGATTTCTAGTTTCATATTGTTGTGGTTGAAAAGGTATTTGATATCATTTATGTCTTTTTAAATTTATTTTGTGTAGGCTGAATATAGATAGTTTTTTTCCCCCATCCATGCAGCCATCCTATGTCTTTTAACTGGAGCAGTTAGTCCATTTAAATTTAAAGTAATTGTTAATCGGTATGTACTTATTCAGTTCAGTGCATTTCAGTCACTCAGTCGTGTCCGACTCTTTGCGACCCCATGAATTGCAGCACGCCAGGCCTCCCTATCCGTCACCATCTCCTGAAGTTCACTCAAACTCACGTCCATCGAGTCCATGATGCCATTCAGCCATCTTATCTTCTGTCATCCCCTTCTCCTCCTGCCCCTGATCCCTCCCAGCATCAGAGTCTTTTCCAATGAGTCAGCTCTTCACATGAGGTGGCCAAAGTACTGGAGTTTCAGCTTTAGCATTATTCCTTCCAAAGAAATCCCAGGGCTGATCTCCTTCAGAATGGACTGGTTGGATCTCCTTGCAGTCCAAGGGACTCTCAAGAGTTTTCTCCAACACCACAGTTCAAAAGCATCAATTCTTCAGTGCTCAGCCTTCTTCACAGTTCAACTCTCACACCCATACATGACCACAGGAAAAACCATAGCCTTGACTAGACGGACCTTTGTTGGCAAAGTAATGTCTCTGCTTTTCAATATGCTATGTCGGTCAGTTCAGTTCAGTCGCTCAGTTGTGTCCGACTCTTTGCGATCCCGTGAATCGCAGCATGCCAGGCCTCCCTGTCCATCACCAACTCACCATCTTTAAATTGTTTTCTGTTTTTCTTTTTTTCTCCCTTGAGTTGTTCTTTGTCCCTTTCTCCTTCTCTCACTTTCTTCCCTTGTAATTTGATGGTTTTCTTTAGTGTAAAATATGGCATCAAAACATAAAATGTTGCCCCAGAGTAAAAAATTGTAGTGCTTTTAGAATGCATTCAAACTGTCTATTTGTCAGTCTATATTGTTATATATGAACTCTATTTCTGTATATGTGTCTCTGTGTGTGTATATATATACACACACATATACCAGTGCAATTTTTCTTTCATAAATTTTCTTATTTCTAGTTATATAGCCTTGTCTTTTCTATTTAAAGAAGTCCCTTTAACATTTTTTGTAAGGTTGGCTTAGTGGAAATAAACTTTTAAAAACTTTTTTCAGTTATTCTATTATGATAAAATACATTTAAAATTTACCATTTTAACCATGTTAAGTATACTCTGCAGTGATATTAAATACATTCATAATATTGTACAACCCATCACCATCCATCTCTGTAATTCTTTTTGTATTGCAAAACCAAGATTCTATTTCCATTAAACAATAACTCCTTATTCCCCATTTCCCCCAGCGCCTGGTAACCGCCATTCTGCTTCCATCTCTAGTATTTTGACTACTGTTAAGTACCTCATGTAAGTGTGACCATGCAATATTGATGAATGATTTTAGCTTTCACTTGTCTGGGAAACAATCTCCCCGTCAATTCTGAGTGGTAACGTTATCGGGTAGAGTATTCTTGATTATAATTTTTTTTCCTCTCAGCACCCAAAATTTATTGTGCCATTCACTTGTGGCCTGTGAATTTTCTTCTGAATGACCAGCTGATGGTCTAATGGGGTTCCTTTGTACATAACTAGTTGTTTCCCTCTTCTGCTTTTAAGATCTCTAACTTTTGATACTTGAACTGTAATGAGTCTTGGTGTGGGTCTCTTTTGGTTCATGTAGTTTTAGTTTGAGACTCTGCTTCTTGGACTTGAATGTCTGTTTCCTTAGGGACGTTTTCAGCTAGTACGTCTTTAAGTGGGTTTTTGTGTCCCTTACTCCATCTGTTCCCCTTAGAGATCCCTATAATGTGAATATGAGTGCACTTAATGCATCAAAGGTCCCTTAAACTATCCTCATTTTTTAAAATTCTTTTTGTTTCTTAATGTTCTGATTGAGTGATTTCAATTACCCTGCCTTTCAGCTTTCTGATTCATTCTTCTGCATTGTCAAATTTGCTTTTGATTTCCTCTAGTATATTTTTCACTTCCTTTATTCTTCAGTTCTGATTGGTCCTTTTTTATATTTGCTTTCTTGAAATTCTCACTGTGTCCATCCATTATTCTCCTGAGTTTGGTGAGAATTTTTATGACTCTTTAACGCTTTATCTGGTACACTGCCTATTTTAATTTCATTTACTTCTTTTTCTAGGGTTTTATCTTGTTTCTTGCATGGAGGATATGTGTTTGTCTCTTCGTTTTGCCTGTTTCTCTGTGTTTGTTTCTAGGCAGTAGTTCCATCAGCTATGTCTCTCAGTTTGGACAGAGTGGCCTTATGTAGAGGATCTTCTGGGGGCTCACTAGCACAATTTCTCCTGGTTAGCAGAGCCACGTGCAACTTGGGCTGTTCTGTTGTGGTTGAGATACAGAAAATGCTCTAGGAGGACTGCTTGGAAAGGCTAGTCCTCTGGACCTGGAACCACTTTTGGAGGGGCACTGATACCACCTGGGGTGACCTTCCAGGTGGGATGGAGTGGGAGCACCAGATATACTATCAGCTAGGACACAGAAAAGTTGCAATCAGCTGAAAACCATTTAAATATACAGAGTATGTTCTCTGACTAGAATTAAGTTAAAAATGAGTGATAGAAAGATAACTGCAAGTTACTATATATTAAGAAATTAAATGATATTTTGCTAAATAATCCATGGATTAACAGAAGCAGAAGATATTAAGAAGAGGTGGCAAGAATACACGGAAGAACTATGCAAAAAAGATCTCTATGACCCAGATAATTATGGTGGTGTGATCACTCATCTAGAGCCAGACATCCTGGTATGTGAAGTCAAGTGGGCCTTAGGAAGCATCACTATGACAAAAGCTAGTGGAGGTGATGGAATTCCAGTTGAGCTATTTCAAATCCTAAAAGATGATGCTATCAAAGTGCTGCGCTCAATACGCCAGCAAATTTGGAAAACTCAGCAGTGGCCACAGGACTGGAAAAGGTCCATTTTCATTCTAATCCCAAAGAATGCTCAAACTACCACACAATTGCACTCATCTCACACGCTAGCAAAGTGACATTCAAAATTCTCCAAGCCAGGCTTCAATGCTACTTGAACTGTGAACTTCCAGATGTTCAAGCTGGTTTTAGAAAAGACAGAGGAACCAGAGATCAAATTGCCAACATCTGCTGGATCATTGAAAAAGCGAGAGTTTCAGAAAAACATCTACTTCTGCTTTATTGACTATACCAAAGCCTTTGACTATGTGGATCACAAGAAACTGTGGAAAATTAGGAGATGGGAATACCAGATCACCTGACCTGCCTCCTGAGAAATCCTTATGCAGGTCAGGAAGCAACAGTTAGGACTGGACGTGGAACAACAGACTGGTTCCAAATAGGGAAAGGAGTACGTCAAGGCTGTATATTGTCACCCTGCTTAGTTAACTTATATGCAGAGTACATCATGCAAAATGCTGGGCTGGATGAAACACAAGCTGGAATCAAGATTGCCGGGAGAAATATCAATAACCTCAGATATGCTGATGACACTGCCCTTAAAGCAGAAAGTGAAGAAGAACTAAAGAACCTCTTGATAAAAGTGAAAGAGGAGGGTGAAAAAGTTGTCTTAAAACTCAGTGTTCAGAAAAGGAAGATCATAGCATCTGGTCCCATCACTGTATGGCAAATAGATGGGGAAACAGTGGAAACAGTGACAGATTTTATTCTTGAGGGCTCCAAAATCACTGAGGATGGTGACTGCAGCCATGAAATTAAAAGACACATGCTCCTTGGAAGAAAAGTTATGGCCAACCTAGACAGCATATTAAAAAGCAGAGACATTACTTTGCCCACAAAAGTCTGTCTAGTCAAGACTATGGTTTTTCCAGTGGTCATATATGGATGTGAAAGTTGGACTGTAAAGAAAACTGAGTGCCAAAGAATTGATGCCTTTCAACTGTGGTGTTGGAGAAGGCTCTTGTGAGTCCCTTGGACTGCAAGGAGATCCAGCCAATCAATCCTAAAGGAAATCAGTCCTGAATACTCAATGGAAGGACTGTTGCTGAAGCTGAAACTCCAAAACTTTGGCCACCTGATGCGAAGAACTGACTCCTTGGAAAAGACCCTGATGCTGGGAGAGATTGAAGGCAGGAGGAGAAGGGGACAACAGAGGATAAGATGGCTGGATGGCATCACCGACTCGATGGACATGAGTTTGAGTAAACTCCGGGGGTTGGTGATGGACAGGGAGGCCTGGAGTGCTGCAGTCCATGGGGTCACAAAGAGTCAGACATGACTAAGTGACGGAACTGAACTAAAAAAGAGGAAATTTTATCTCAAACTTGGTGAAAATGAAAGTATAATATATCAAACATTTCAAAATATGTGAAATACTAGCTAAATCAGTGCTTAGAGAAAAATGTACACCTTTGACAATGAAGGTGTTAGTTATTCATTTGTGTTCGACTCTTTGCAACCCCATGGATTGTATCCCATCCTCTCTCCATGGAATTCTCCAGGCATGAATACTGGAGTGGGTTGTCATTCTCTTCTGCTGGGGATCTTCCTGACCCAGGGATCAAACCTGGGTCTCCCTCCATCTGAGTCACCAGGGAAGTCCACTTTTATTAGAAGAAAAGGATTTGATATCAGTGATCTAAACCTCTAATTTAAGAAGCTAAAAAAGAATAAATTAAAAACCAGTGTAAGATAAAAGAAAGGAAATAATAAAAATAGTATCAGAAATCAGTCAATTAGGAATGGACAAACATTATAGAAAACCAGGTATCAATATAATTTTTAACCCTTTAAGAAGACTGAGGAAGAAAAAGAAAACAGACTTCCAAAATAGGTTGTCTTTGACTTGCTTCTGTGATTTCTGGATTCCATATATTACTGTTTCTGAATTTATCATTTTGGTAAAGAATCTGCCTGCCAATGCAGGAGATGCAGGTTTGATTCCTGGGTCAGGAAGATCCCTTGGAGGAGGTAATGGCAGTCCCCCGTAATGTTCTTGCCTGGAAAACCCCATGGACAGAGGAGTCTAGTGGGTTACAGTTCATGGGGCTGAAAGTATCTGGACATGAGAGCATGCACATATTTTGTGATAGGCCGTATCTGCTAGCTTCTTGAGGAAAGGTCCCTGAGATATAAATGTTCTCAAATTCTGTGGAGGTGAAACTATGTTTTTTGTCATCCAATTTACTTGTCCTTTGAGGAAGTATAAAATTCTAGACTGTAAACTGGTTTTTCTGAGAACTCTGAAGGCATTTGCTGTTTGGCTCTAATATCTCCTTGGAGACATCTTATGCCATTTGATGACATCAGTCTTTCATAGGTCAACTTTTTTTTTCTTCTTTATAGAAACTTTCAGAGTTTTCTTTTGCCCCTGTTTATTCAAGTTTTTATTACAGTCCATTCAGTCTGGAAACTTGTTTTCTCCAGTTCAAGGAAGACTTCCATGTGTAATTTTTTTATTTTGTTTTATTTTATTTTTTTATATTTTATTTATTTATTTATTTTTTAAATTTTAAAATCTTTAATTCTTACATGCGTTCCCAAACATGACCCCCTCTCCCACCTCCTTCCCCACAACATCTCTCTGGGTCATCCCCACGCACCAGCCCCAAGCATGCTGCACCCTACGTCAGACATGGACTGGCGATTCAATTCTTACATGATAGTATACATGTTAGAATTCCCATTCTCCCAAATCATCCCACCCTCTCCCTCTCCCTCTGAGTCCAAAAGTCCTTGTTTGTTTTTTATGATAATCTACCTCCTTCCACTTGCTCTTATTTTTTTCCGTAAAGAGCCCCTGTTGGATATTGGACCTCTGGATTAGTAATATTTTTTTCTGTTGATCTTTTTATCTTATTTCCAGGAAATTTCTTTATCATCCAATCTTGTTGCAGTCATCTAATGTTATAATGGGGCTTCCCTGGTGGCTCAGAGGTTGAAAAGCGTCTGCCTGCAATGTGGGAGATCTAGGTTCGATCCCTGGGTTGGGAAGGTCCCCTGGAGAAGGAAATGGCAACCCACTCCAGTATTCTTGCCTGGAGAATCCCATGGAGGAGCTTGATGGGCTACAGTCCACGGGGTCGCAAAGAGTCAGACATGACTGAGTGACTTCATTTCACTTCACTTCACTTCAATGTTATAATAAACTACCCCAAACATAGCACCTTATAATAATTGTCTTATTAGCTCTAGTGGTAAAGAACCTGCCCACCTTCAGAAAATGTAAGAGATGTGGGTTCGATTCCTGGGTTGGGAATATCTCCTGGAGAAAGCGAATGGCAAGCCACTTCACTATTCTTTCCTGGAGAATCCCACGGACAAAGGAGCCTAGAAGACTGCACTCCATGCAGTCCAAAGAGTTGGACAGGAATGAAGTGACTTAGCATGCATGCGTCTTGGAGATATTGCAGCTTTGACTTCAAACCACTACAGTAAAGTGGATATTGCAATAAAATAAGTCACATGAAGTTTTCAGTTTCAAAGTGCATATAACAGTCATTTTTACATTATGTCCTACTTTATTAAGTGTGCCATAGTGGTATGTCTAAAAATCAATGCATATTTCTTAATTTTAAAATATTTTCTTTCTAAAAAAAGCTAATCATTATCTGGACTTTTAAGAAATGTTAATGTTTTTGCTGGCCAACTATCCTGCTTTGATGTTGATGGCTGCTGACTCATTATGGCAGTGATTACTGAAGGTTGGGTAACTGTGGCCATTTATTTATGCTTCTTTTCTAAGCACAAAATTTTTTATTTAATATATGACCAGATATCTGAAATTGAGAAGGAAATGGCAACCCACTCCAGTATTCTTGCCTAGAGAATCCCGTGGACAGAGGAGTCTGGTGGGCTGCCATTTATGGGGTTGCACAGAGTTGGACACGATTGAAGCAACTTAGCAGCAGCAGCAGATATCTGAAAATATCTCTACCCAAATACAATTATGTATTAGGAAAATATTGCCCTTGTTTTAGCCTATTAACAGGGTTAGTTGTTAATTAGTTGTGTTCTAAAAAAGAACAATATCTGAAAATTATGTAATTAGTATGCATACAAGCTAAGCAAAGGATTTTGTTTTGAAATATAAAAATAGAAAAAATTAGAGGATGCAACATATTAATTACTGACAATTTGTATTATTACACTTGTGTTTAAAGAATCAAATATTACTTCTGCATTAGGGTCCCTCAGAAACTCTTCATTGACTTTTGAGGCTCTGGGCAACTTTACATGATTTTTTTTTTTTTTGGATGACTGTTCTTATTTAGGACCTTTTAGTCCAAAGAATTTTGGATGCTAAGATATATACCTAAACTGCCATTGTTTCCAGTGAAATAATAAAGATGAGATAAGAAGTATGAGGGCTTCACAGGTGGTATTAGTGGTAAAGAACTCACCTGCCAGTGCAAGAGATGTAAGAGATGCAGGTTTATCCCTGGGTTGGAAGATCCCCTGGAGGAGGCCATGGCAAACCACTCCAGTATTCTTGCCTGGAGAATCCCATGGACAGAGGAGCCGGGCATGCTACAGTCCATGGGGTCACAGAGAATCAGATACAACTGAGGCAACTTATCACACTCCAAATGTATGAATATGGCATAGAATTTATAGGAGATAACAGATAAATCCATGTAAAAGTGAAGTGACTTTCTCAAGGCCACATTATTCTAGAAGCAAAACTGCCACTTGAGTCAATTCTATTTGAAGAACTGAATCAATTCCATTTGAAAACTAAATCATGACTGAATCTAAATGATTACCTGTGGTGACTTTTCTTGCCCACTATTTTAAATATTCCTTTTCTGTTTATGGACTTTAATTTTAAACTATATGAGACTAGTTTGCCCATATCTACGTTGCCCAGATCTACCAGAAGAATCACAGGGCATGGCAACGATAGCCTTGTGAAATGTATTTTATAGATAATAAAACTTGAAAGTCAAATTTACCCTTTGATACACAGGTTGAAGAATGGGTATTGTGCTAGCAGGCATGAAAACAACCTCAATCTCAGAGTACATCCCCATCAGAACTCTTGGTGATTAAGTGCATTGTCCGTGAGCAGTAACATTTTGATGAGAATCTTTTTTTGAACACAAGTTCTCAACAGTAGGCTTGGAATATTCAGTAAACCATGTTGTAAGCAGATGTGCTGTCACTTAGGGTTTTTTGTTCCATTTATAGAGCTCGGACAGAGTGAATTTAGCATCATCATTAAGGTCCATAGGATTTGTAAAATAGTAAATGAGCATTGCCTTCATCTTAAAACACCAGTTGCATCAGCTTCTAAAAGGAGAGTCAGCCTGTCCTTTCAAGCCAGGCATTGACTTTTCCTCTGTAGCTATGAAAATCCTGGATGGCATCTTCTTCCAGTAGAAGACAGATTCATCTACACTGAGAATCTGTTTAAGTGTAATCACCTTCATTAATTATTTTAGCTAGATCTCAATAACTTGTTGCAGCTTTTACATCTGCACTTGCTGTTCCACTTCACTTTTTTACGTTCTGGAGATGGCTTCTTTCCTTAAAAGAATCATTGTTGCTAGCTTCAAATTTCTGTTACAGAATTGGAAAGAGTTATCTAGGTCCTTGCTCTGGATTAGGCTTTGGCTTTAGGGAATGTTGTGGC
This sequence comes from Ovis canadensis, assembly GCF_042477335.2. Taxonomy (NCBI): domain Eukaryota; kingdom Metazoa; phylum Chordata; class Mammalia; order Artiodactyla; family Bovidae; genus Ovis; species Ovis canadensis. The sequence goes on along the minus strand of NC_091250.1, from coordinate 34,416,090 downwards.
TGATTTGATCCAGACCACTATAACTTTGTCCATAAGGACAATAAAGCAGTCGCTTCCACAGAGACACAGAGTGAATAAATGCTATTGAGAAAAGGCTGCCAGTAGACTTGCTTAACATATGGTTGCTGCAAATCTTCAATGTGTGAAAAAATGCAGTATCTGTAAAGTGCAAAAAAGTGAAGTGCAATATAATGAAGTATGCCTGGTATATCTTGTAATTTTATGGGCCAAGAATTTAGGCAGCACTTAGTTGTTCCAAGTGATATTGATGGAGGTTACTTGTATTAAGCAGTTAGATGTGCTGGTCTGAATGGTCTAAAATAGTTTTACTCACATGCCTGGAGCATCAGGAGGAAGTCAAATGTCCACTAGTGTGTCTGCTTGTAGCCTCTTGAACATGGTGCTTTAAGCGTAGTGGGATATCCTACATGGTGACTGTGGGTACCTGAAGCTTGTGCCAGGAACTTCAGTGATAATCTGTAGGAATCCACCTTTATGACTTAACTGCAAAAGTCCAAATATCATTCCCACTACATTTCATTGGCCCAATAAGGCCAACCCCTTCCCCTGTCAATGAAGGAAATGGCAAAGAATTTGTAGACATCTATAATCTGCCACATATTACTAAGAATTCTTTATTTATTCTTTTTTTATTTTCTTAAATTACTTTTTCCTTTTCAGGGAACTAATATTTCCTTTTTTCCCTTTTGTATGAATATATTGTTTTTTGGTTTTATTTTCCTTTGTTTCTCCTTCTGTATTCTTACCACATTTTCCTGTTAGGTTGACCCATTCTTTTATTTTCATGGGAAGGATTTCCTAATGGGTCTGGAGATCTTGACTTCCCTTTAGTGTTTAAGAAGCAGGCTTTTAAAAATTTGATTTGAAACTGTTGGTAAGGGAAGGGCTTTTGTCAACTGTTTTGCCTCATGGAAGGCAGTAGAGCTAGGTGTGAGCAGTTCCAAAAAGATCAGATCTGTCTCTTAGCAAGTCAGTGCCTCCTGTGATTAACTTCTCCTATGAGGCCTGCTCCTGAACTTGGGACCAAAATGGAGAAGGGAGTTCTGTGTTGACTTTCTCATACGGATCTGCAGTATTTCCCCTGTTTCTGGGCCCAGTGGGCCTGAATGTTAGTGCTGTTGTTCACCTCTTTGTACACAGAAGCTCTTTTGTGGACTTCCTCCAAGGAGCAAATCTCAGTTTTCTGCTGCAGTCAGAGAGGGTTATAGAGGTGCATGTTGTGAAAAGGTTTCTGGGGTCTAACTTCTCTGTGTAACCCAAGATGCTGTGACTTCTGTGTCTTTCCTGTTACCCTTGGGGACACCAGGTCCCTCCAGGCTTGAAACTTTTCTATTACTATTTCTTCCTGTGGGCATCACCTTTCCACACTCTTTGGCACTGCCTTTCTTTGGGACTGGAATGAAAACTGACCTTTTCCAGTCCTGTGGCCACTGCTGAGTGTTCCAAATTTGCTGGCATATTGAGTGCAGCACTTTGATAGCATCATGAAATAGCTCAACTGGAATTCCATCACCTCCACTAGCTTTGTTCGTAGTGATGCTTCCTAAGGCCCACTTGACTTTGCATTCCAGGATGTCTGGCTCTAGGTGAGTGATCACACCATCATGATTATCTGAGTCGTGAAGATCTTTTTTGTACAGTTCTTCTGTGTACTCTTGCCACCTCTTCTTAATATCTTCTGTTTCTCTTAGGTCCATACCATTTCTGTCCTTTATCGAGCCCATCTTTGTATGAAATGTTCCCTTGGTATCTCTAATCTTCTTGAAGAGATTTCTAGTCTTTCCCATTCTATTGTTTTCCTCTATATCTTTGCATTGATCACTGAGGAAGGCTTACTTATCTCTGTTATTCTTTGGAACTCTGCATTCATATGGGTATATATTTCCTTTTCTTCTTTGTGTTTAGCTTCTCTTCTTTTCTCAGCTATTTGTAAGGCCTCCTCAGATAACCATTTTGCTTTTTTGCATTTCTTTTTCTTGGGGAATCCCAGTCTTGACCACTGCAGCTTGTACAATGTCACAAACCTCTGTCCATAGTTCATCAGGCACTCTATCAGATCTAATCCCTTAATCTATTTGTCACTTCCACTGTATAATTGTAAGGGATTTGACTTAGGTCATACTTGAATGATCTAGTGGTTTTCCCTACTTTCTTTAATTTAAATCTGAATTTGGCAATGTGGAGTTCATGATCTGAGCCACAGTCAGCTCCTGGTCTTGTTTTTGCCAACTGTATAGAGCTTCTCCATCTTTGGCTGCAAAGAATAAAATCAGTCTGATCGGTATTGACCATCTGGTGATATCCATGTGTAGAGTCTTTTCTTGTGTTTTTGGAAGAGGGTGTTTGCTATGACCAGTGTGTTCTCTTGGTAAAACTCTGTTAGCCTTTGCCCTGCTTCATTCTGTACTCTAAGGCCAAATTTGCCTGTACTCCAGGTATCTCTTGGCTTCCTACTTTTTCATTCCAGTCCCCTATAATCAAAAGGACATCTTTTTTGGGTGTTCATAGGTCTTGTAGGTCTTCATAGAACCGTTCAGCTTCTTCAGCATTACTGGTCGCGGCATAGACTTGGATTTCTGTGATATTGAATGGTTTGCCTTGGAAATGAACAGAGATCATTCTGTTGTTTTTGAGATTGCATCCAAATACTGCATTTTCAATTCTCTTGTTGAATGTGATGGCTACCCCATTTCTTCTAAGGGATTCTTGCCCACAGTAGTAGATATAATGGTCATCTGAGTTAAATTCAACTATTCCAGTCCATTTTAGTTCACTGATTCCTAAAATGTCAATATTCAGTCTTGCCATCTCCTGTTTGATAATTTCCAACTTGCCTTGATTCATGGACTTAACATTCCAGGGGCCTATGCAATATTGCTTTTTACAGCGTTGGACTTTATTTCCATCACCAGTCACATCCATAACTGGGTGTTGTTTTTGCTTTGGCTCTGCCTCTTCATTGAGTTTGAGTAAGCCCCAGAATTGGTGACGGACAGGGAAGCCTGGTGTGCTGCAGTCCATGGGGTTGCAAAGAGTAGGACATGACTGAGTGACTGAACTTTCCACACTCTGCCAAGTCAGTTACCATTCATGAGGCCCCTTTGCAGCTTCCAAAATTTAGTGATTTTTATCTGGAATTTCCTCTCATCATCCATGCTCTCATGGATTTATGCTTTAAAAATTTTATTTGCTGTAATTTTAATGTAGTTTTTGAAGTTATTGGAGAAAAACTCATGTTTAATCTGCTGTGATTAGAAAAGAGTCTCAAATATTAGTTTAAACTTTTCTCTCTTTAAAAAGAAGTTTTAGTACTATAGCTGGTATTAAGAAAATTTAACCAGTTGGTTATAGTTCAAAGTTATTGATAAGAGGGAAAAGATACTTTAATTTTTGATTTGAAAATGTTTAGTGGAGATATTAAGAGATAATGAGGATAGAGAATCTTGGATAATCATCACCCAAATATACCTGGAATAATTACAGAGAGTTTAACTTTTTAAAAAGGCAATCTACTTGTTACCTATTTTTCTTAGAAAGCATTCACATTGATTTATATTGCAACCATACATATTTGTTCATCAGATTTATCCAGACTCATATGTAGGAAGAAAAACACTAGTGTTTTTGAAGGAACTCAGAATGAAACTGAAACACATTGTAGTTACTATTTTCACACTTGGAACTCTTCTCTTGTCCTTCCCTCTCAAGACAGCATTCTTACCAGTCCAAGAGTTTATAGTCATTTGCCAAGGCTCTGCTCCTATTATTTTATTTTCACCATCCCTACAACCTCTACTTTGATGTATTCTAGGAGGTTTATTTCAGGCCCTTCCCCAAAGACATGAGTAATTAGTTCCATTGCTGTTCATCAAATATGAATTTTAATCACCCCAAATCTGTCTGGGCAAGCTGCTTTAAATATACATGTAAGCATTTCAAGAGTGGAAAGGCAATATAGGCCAAGAAAAAGTGTTGTGGAGGAGAGTTCTCAGGAAAATAGTCCTAGGACATAAAGTAAATGGATGGGAATGTGGCTGGATAGCTTGTCTGGAAGTGACAGAGTCAATAGGTGCAGTAGAGAGAGACAGGTATTTATGTCATTGGCTAAGTAAACTTTGATTTGTATTCAACAGTGTTTTTTTTTATTTGAATATGTGATTATTTAAGTTATAATTTAATTGAATACAAACAGTTCAACTTCAGATCAGTTATACCTGAAAGGTCACTTTGCAATCCATTTTCATTTCAGATAAACAGATTTTTTAAAATTTATTTTGGTTAAAGAAGTATATATGTACTTCTCAGTTTAGTTCAGTCACTCAGTCATGTCCAACTCTTTGAGACCTATGGACTGCAGCATATCAGGCTTCCCTGTCCATCACCAACTCCTGGAGCTTGCTCAAATTTATGTTCATTGAGTCGGTGATGCCATCCAGCCATCTAGGCTTCTGTCATCTCCTTCTCCTGCCTTCAGTCTTTCCCAGCATCTGTGTCTTTGCCAGTGGGTCAGTTCATTGTGTCATGTCAGGTGGCCAAAGTATTGGAGCTTCGGCTTCAAATCAGTCCTTCCAGTGAATAATCAGGACTGATTTCCTTTAGGATTGACTGGTTGGATCTCCATGCAGACCGAGGGACTCTAAACAATCCTCTCCAACACCGCAGTTCAAAATCATCAATTCTTCAGCACTCAGCTTCTTTATGGTCCAACTCTCACATCCATATGTGACTACTGGAAAAACCATAGCTTTGACTAGCAAAGTAATGCTAGTTGGCATTTATTGGCAAAGTAATGTCTCTGCTCCTTAATATGCTGTCTAGATTTGCCATAGCTTTTCTTCCAAGGAGCAGGCGTCTTTCAATTTCATGGCTGCAGTCACCATCTTCAGTGATTTTGGAGCCCAAGAAAATAAAGTCTCTCACTGTTTCCATTGTTGCCTCATCTATTTGCCGTGAAGTGATGGGACCAGATGCCATGATCTTCATTTTCTGAATGTTGAATTTTAAGCCAGCTTTTTCAGTCTCCTCTTTCACTTTCATCAAGGGGCTCTTTAGTTCCTCTTCAGTTTCTGCCATAATGGTGGTGTCATCTGCATATCTGAGGTTATTGATATTTCTCCTGGCAATCTTGATTCCAGCTTGTGCTTCATCCAGCATGATGTACTCTGCATATAAGTTAAATAAGCAGGGTGATAATATACAGCCTTAATGTACTCCTTTCCTGATTTGGAACCAGTCTGTTGTTCCATGTCCAGTTCTAACTGTTGCTTCCTGACATGCATACAGATTTCTCAAGAGGCAGGTCAAGTGATCAATTCCCATCTCTTTAAGAATTTTCCAGTTTGTTGTGATCCACACAGTCAAAGGCTTTGGTATAGTCAATAAGGCAGCAGTAGATGTTTTTCTGGAACTCTGTTGCTTTTTTGATGATCCAGCAGATGTTGGCAATTTGATCTCTGGTTCCTCTTTCCTTTCTAAATCCAGCTTGAACATCTGGAAGTTCTCGGTTCACATACTGCTCAAGTCTAGCTTGGAGAATTTTGAGCATTACTTAGATAGCATGTGAATTGAGTGCAATTGTGTGGTAGTTTGAACATTCTTTGGCATTTCTTTGGGATTGGAATGATAATTAACCTTTCCAGTCCTATGGCCACTGCTGTTTTCCAAAATTGCTGGCATATTGAGTGCAATACTTTCACAGCATCATCTTTTAGGATTTGAAATAACTTAGCTGGAATTCTATCACTCCCACTAGCTTTGTTTGTAGTGATGCTTCCTAAGACTCACTTGACTTTGCATACCACGATGTCTGGCTCTAGGTGAGTGATCATACCATCATGGTTATCTGGGTCATTAAGCTCTTTTTTGTACAGTTCCTCTGTGTATTCTTACCACCTCTTGTTAATATCTTCTGCTTCTGTTAGGTCCATACTGTTTCTCTCATTTATTGTGCCCATGTTTGCATGAAATATTCCCTTGGAATCTCTAATTTTCTTGAAGAGATCTCTAGTCTTTCCCATTCTGTTGTTTTCTTCTGTTTCTTTGCATTGGTCACTCAGGAAGGCTTTCTTATATCTCCTTGCTGTTCTCTAGAACTCTGCATTCAGATGAGTATATTTTTCCTTTTCTCTTTAGCCTTTCAGTTCAGTTCTGTCACTCAGTTGTGTCCAACTCTTTGCGACCCTATAGACTGCAGCACACCAGGCTTCCTTGCCCATCACCACCTCCTGGAGTTTACTCAAACTCATGTCCATCAAGTCGGTGATGCCATCCAACCATCTCATCCTCTGTCGTCCCCTTCTCCTCCTGTTTTCAATATTTCCCAGCTCTTCACATCAGGTGGCCAAGGTATTGGAGTTTCAGCTTTATCATCAGTCCTTCCAGTGAATAGTCAGGACTGATGTCCTTTAGGATTGACTGTTTTGATCTCCCTGTAGTCCAAAGGACTCTCAAGAGTCTTCTCCAACAGCACAGTTCAAAAGCATGAATTCTTCAGCACTCAGCTTTCTTTATGGTCCACCTCTCTTCTTTTCTCAGCTACTTGTAGGGCCTCCTCAGACAACCATTTTGCCTTTTTGCATTTCTTTTTTTGGGGAAAGGTCTGTGTACTTCTAGCAACACCCAATTATCCATGCTCTCCCTTTAATAGGAATATCTGATTTATTCAATGTGGCAATGTGCCCAGATAAAAGATTATATTTCTCACCCTTCTTGACGCTTGGATCAGTCATATGATTATGCACTGGCAGTTAGATATAAACAGAATTGTTTTATTGGACTTCTCGAAGTTTTTTCAATTTGCCATCAAGAAAAACAATGTGGTAGCTGGAGTCCCATGGCAGCAGGGCAGGACAGAGGGCTGTAGGGAATAAAGATGGAAGCACAAGGGTCCTTGACAACCTCAGAGGCCCTGCGTCCCAGTTCTTGCCATGACTTCATCTGGGTTTTTTGTGAGAAAGGCACTTTATTTGAACCATGTCATTCAGTTATCCACTTGTTACATTCAACTAGTGGGTAATTCTAATTAATATAAAAGATAACCCATAGAACTTTTGAACATTTGGCTAAAGATTGCAGAGTTTTAAAATATTTGTTTATACCACGTGACCTGTCACCTAAACTAAAAAAATCATTTTCTACTGAAAACAGAAAGTGTAGTAAAAACATTTTTTAGCTTTCATCTTGAAGGTAGAGGGCCTACTATAGAGTAGAAATTGAATAAATATTTAAGTGAATCATCATATAAATTAAGGACCTGGAGGACCTATTGTACTTGTCAGTATAAGTATACAGAGATAAATGAATGTTGTCTTTGCCCTAATGAGGTTTCTCATTTTATAAGAGTGGTATAAACAACTGGCATTTATACAGCGTGAAAGGCATGAAGTCTTATAGCAGAGGCACATGGAAAGTATTAAATGAAGTGAAGTGAAGTGAAGTCACTCAGTCGTGTCCAACTCTTTGCAACCCCATGGACTGTAGTCTACCAGGCTCCTCCGTCCATGGGATTTTCCAGGCAAGAGTACTGGAATGGGGTGCCACTTCCTTCTCCAGGAGTTCTTCCTGACCCAGGGATTGAACCCAGGTCTCCTGCATTGCAGGCAGACGCTTTACCATCTGAGCCACCAGGGAAGCCCAAAGTACTGAGAGTGGCATTTAGATACTGGCTGAAACACAGAATGGTAAAGCAAGGAAAGTAGATTGGGCAAGACTGTAAATTCATGCTTAAGAATTTGTATTTTGTTGCCCATTTAATTGAGAGAACGATTAAGTTTTAAGAGGATCATTCTGATGATCATGTGAGAAATTTATTGGAGAGGCAGAGACTGAAGGCTAGAAGGGAGTACAGTTAGAAGCAAGTCTCTGATTACCTCAGTCTCAGCAGGGAAAGGGAGAAATGTAATTTCACTTCTATGAGTCCTATAAAGTTGAAGTCAAGACAAGAGGGAAGTTTTTTCCTAAAGGATTAGAAGGTGAGAGTTTAGTGGGCAGAGACAGTATTGGAAAAATAACCATGGATCAACAGAAAGCTACAGGAATCACTGTCATGGTCTGAACTACATCCTTCTAAATTCAGGCATTGAGCCCCAGTGTGAGTGTATTTGGAGATGGGGCCTTTAAGGACATAATTAAGGTTAATTCTGGCACTAGTGGTAAAGAATCTGCCTGTCGATGCAGGAGATGCAGGTCCAGTCCTGGGCTGGGAAGATCCCTTGTAGTAGGAAATGGCAACCCACTCCAGTATTCTTTCTGGGTTAATCTCATGGACAGAGGAACCTGGTGGGCTACAGTCCATAGTGTCACAATGAGTCAGCTGCAACTGAGTGACTGACAACGCATGAGGCCATTAGAGTGAGTCCTGATGTGATAGGATTGGTGACTTTATAAAAAGAGGAAGAGATACCAGAGATCCTTCTCTCTCTCTGAAAAAACAGAGGCCACATGAAGACCTAGCAAGAGGTCTAGAAGCCAGGAAAAGAACTTCACCCAAAATCAATCATGTGAGAGCACCTTAATTGTGGACTTCTAGCTTCCAGAATGATGATAAATAAATTTCTTCTCTTTAAGCCATCCAGTCTGTGTTATGGTGTGATGTCAGACTTAGCAGACCAGTCCAGTCATAGGGTTTGACCAAAAAGAATAGAACCAAGGCAGATTCCTGTGTTACTTCTAAGGGAAGAGGTGAGTGCTTCTCTCCATACTCCTCATTCCTCTGTGGGAAGGACACATTGTGTCAGACGGAGTACAGTGATTGAGCCACACTTATTATGTTTCTTCGTTGATAAACAACAATAAAAATGGTACTGACCTCATAATTTTGTTACGGGAAGTAAACAAGTTACCAGTGAAGGTAATAAGCAAAAAGTTATTGCCCAATAACATTAGCTGTTTTTATTTTGATTAATACTGACAGTTTCCACTGGCCCCAGTTTTGTATTCTGCATTCTACCAAACTATAAAGATCTGACTCATAGATATAAATCTGGGAATTGTTGACATGCTTGATTATCTCTATGGGAGTACATAAGTTGGTAGTACACTAAATTCTGTACTCTAATAGATTAAATAATAGCAATGTTCAAAGCCAAGACACCCACCACCGTCCTCTTTACTTTCCATAGCAAGTTGCCATAAAAGATAGAATTGTCAAAACAGACTCACATGAATCATAGGCCTTACCCAACACCGAACTACTAATGATTCAAAAGATACAAGCCAGAAGCATGCACACATGTAGTATTCCTTTCCTGAGGGGCCTGAGCCTTCAAAGCTTCCTAATTGTCCCTTTTCCCACACTGGGAGTAGCAAACAAGCACTAACAATGTGTGGTGTGCGTGTCAGCTCAGTTGCTTAGGTTTAGAGCTGCTTAGCTTTTATATGTGCTTAGTCATTCAGGGTCAAAGATATTACAGCTTTAATTTCCATTCTCTGGTCAGCTATATCCCATAGTTGCATAAATTCCAGATTATTAATAGTAATTAGTATAGATAGGCATATCCTGCTCAAATCAGCTTTTAGGTATAAACTCTACAGATTCTACCTTTTCTTTTTAGTTTTAAACCAAAAAGTTGGTGAGTAGAGGTCAGGATTTCCTCCTTTCCCATCCTACAGAACTTCCTGCCAGAAGGTGAGACAGGATAGAGTAGTATTTTGGAGGATGGCCTCAACATCCACCTTGCCTGAATTAAATGAAAAAGTTGGCTTAAAGCTCAACATTCAGAACATGAAGATCATGGCATCTGGTCCCATCACTTCATGGGAAATAGATGGGGAAACAGTAGAAACAGTGTCAGACTTTTATTTTTTTGGGCTCCAAAATCACTGCAGATGGTGACTGCAGCCATGAAATTAAAAGACGCTTACTCCTTGGCAGAAAAGCTATGACCAATCTAGATAGTATATTCAAAAGCAGAGACATTACTTTGCTGACTAAGGTCCATCTAGTCAAGGCTATGGTTTTTCCAGTGGTCATGTATGGATGTGAGGGTTGGACTGTGAAGAAGGCTGAGCACCGAATAATTGATGTTTTTGAACTGTGGTGTTGGAGAAGACTCTTGAGAGTCCCTTGGACTGCAAGGAGATCCAACCAGTCCATTCTGAAGATCAACCCTAGGATTTCTTTGGAAGGAATGATGCTAAAGCTGAAGCTCCAGTACTTTGGCCACCTCATGCAAAGAGTTGACTCATTGGAAAAGACTCTGATGCTGGGAGGGATTGGGGGCAGGAGGAGAAGGGGACGGCCGAGGATGAGATGGCTGGATGGCATCACCGACTCAATGGACGTGAGTCTGAGTGAACTCTGGGAGATGGCGATGGACAGGGAGGCCTGGCGTGCTGCGATTCATGGGGTCGCAAAGAGTCGGACAAGACTGAGCGACTGAACTGAACTTGCTCTCATTGGCTGCATATGCTTGCCAAGTTACGTTGTCAGTCATTGCCTCATTTTCTTCATTTTTTCTTTTGATCTGCACAATGGACATAATGATAATGAAATTTAACACAAATTAAATTACTGTGGAATTTAATAAGTTAGTCAATGTAAAGTACCTAGTTTAGAATAGTGCATGAAATATAGTGAGTTCTCAGTACTATTAGCTAACAAGTTTAGATGTTACTATAGTTACAGGAAGAGACTCTATGAATGAGATCTGTTTTTTGGTCCGTCACCATCAACCACTTTCTGCTAGCTCCTCTCTTCTGCTCGTAAGTATGCTATGAGCTCTCCATCCTAAAGGGATACTTTCCTGCTCTTTTACAAGTCCCACCTCATCATTTCCAAAGGAGAAGAAATGTTCCTCCAATAAAACAGGGTATCACTTGGTTGGTTGAAGAGAGAATAGTAACATATCATTGGGGATTGGTCATTTCTCTCTTTACCTCACAAATCTATGTCACAGTTTTCAAAAAGTTCTGGCAAGCATTTGATAAAGCTCTAGCCAAGCTCAAGGTCATACAGAGATAGACTTACATGGTTGGCTTGAAGCATGTTGAAATGTTTCCTTAGTGATGTTAATATTTTATTGAATCACCTTTTCACCATCCACACTGGTCCAACCTTGATTAAGGCCCTAATCTACTCAGTGCCTAAATAATTATCCCTTAATTAGACTTTCTCACATTTTGCTGTTTCTGTTCTTGCTGCTGCTGCTGCTGCTGCGTCACTTCCGTTGTGTCTGACTCTGTGCAACCCCATGGACGGCAGCCCACCAGGCTCCCCCGTCCCTGGGATTCTCCAGGCAAGAACACTGGAGTGGGTTGCCATTTCCTTCTCCAATGCATGAAAGTGAAAAGTGAAAGTGAAGTTGCTCAGTTGTGTCTGGCTCTTCGCGACCCCATGGACTGCAGCCTACCAGGCTTCTGTGTCCATGGGATTTTCCAGGCAAGAGTACAGGAGTGGGGTGCCATTGCCTTCTCCAGTTTCTGCTCTTCTATACCCTTAATTTGCTCCCCTGACCTATAAAATTCAACAACTAAATTCACAATCTGTTCAAGTCATTATCCTGCTTAAAAACAATCTCTGCTTCCAAATTTCCTAAAAGATGAAAGCTTTATTCAAGACTTTTCAAAACTCTTTATTCAAGGCTTTTCAAAATGTGATTTCCAAACTCACTCTTAACTCGTATCATTCACTGCAGCCTATTCCATTCCCCAAGCACCCAGATCAATGTCCCTGATCTCTGATGATGTCATATGCTTTTTTGTGTATTTTGTTAATTTTTTAACCCCAGAACTTTGATCACTCACTTCCCTCTATTTGGATTGCCCCTCCTGCTTTTTAGCTCACCTCCCTCTACTTTGAGAGCTTCTCAGATTAAACTCATATCTTCAATTTCTGGTTTAGGAAATTTCCCTGATTGTCCTGGGTAGGCAAGTTCTCTTTCGACAGTTTCACTTGCCATAGTGGTTGTCAACGTGGAATGAGGGAAGAGTTAAGAATTTCTTGAGGGACTTCCTCAACGTATATAACATTCCCAGCCTTCACTTCTCCCTGAGAATTAAAGATAGTCATTTGATTGGCACACCACTTCATAGAAGTTCGAGTATATGGTTGTTATTTATTGAGAGGCTTGTTTCCCATTATCGACTGAGCATCTCAAGAAAAGCAACTATATCTTAGTCACCGGCACATCCACCATACATAATATAGGTGCAATAAAATTATTTTAAAATATAAACTCAGTTTATCAGTTTTCACATTAAGACACTGTTTGCAAATAAAGTTGAAGTAATTTTCATCCATCTTGGTGTAGATTAGTATCTAGAATTAACAATACACTTAGTTATTCTGGAGGTTGTGCTCTGTGAATTTTAAAGGAGCATTTGTTTCATTCCCTCTTGTTCAACTCATAATAGTTCATTGTATTAATTCCCTTTCACAGAAATTTTGATGGAGAAATGTAGAAAACATGAGCATGTGTTTGTAAAGCATGCTTTGTTTGCATGTCCATCATAATAAGTTTAAGTTTACTGTTTAGCGATCTTCTACAGACACTTAGGATATTTACTTGATTTACTCACAGGTGTATAAGCTATAATTATTAAAATATGACTTTTTTTTTTTGAAAAGCAGAGTAGAAGAAAAATGAGAGCCCTCTGGTGGACAGTAATTTCCAAGTATCATATATAGTATTTTCCTGATAGAATTTTCTAAAAATTACAGAAACATTATAGTTATAAACTGATCAGTAACTAAAATTAAGATGAACTTTAGAAGTTATTTCAACTCCTAAAGTATAATTTAAGTACATTATTTTCCAAAGAAAATGTCTGATTCTAAGTAACTCTCCTACTAAAATAAAATCAATTAAAATCCATAGGAAAACTCACAAAACAGACAAGAATAAACAAACCCATTTTCTCATCCTTTCACATTGAGTTATGAAATAGATTCATTAAATTACAACCCAGAAAAGTGATAAAATTAGGAGTTTTGAAATGCAAATTATGCAATATGCCATGGACAGGTGTATTATCTTTTCATTTTTTCCTAATTAATTTTAAATTCTCAGGTCATAAAATTAAGCATTTTGAAGTGAACAATTTAATGGCATTCAGTTCATTCAAAGCGATGTGTGCCACCACCTCTATCTACTTCCAAAATATTTTTATTATCCACAAATTAAAACCTATATCCATTAAGCAGTTACTCCTCTATCCTACTTTCCTCAGTCCCTGGCAACCTCCAATCTGCTTTTTTTCCCTATGGATTTACTTAGTCTGAATATTTCGTATAAATAGAATTATACAACATGTAACCTGTGTCTGACTTCATGCATCATCGTTACATTGTCTTTATGGCTGAAAAATATTCCATTTTACGTATATATTAATTTTTATATCCATTCATCTATTGATGGACATTTGGATTGTTTGTACCTTTTGGTTCTTATGATTTATGAGTATTTGTTTTGAGTACCTGTTGTTTTTTTTTTTTCAATTCTCTGGGGCATATGCATAGGAGGGGAATTGCTGATTCTTATGGCAGTTCTATGATTAACTTTTTGAGGAACTACCAAACTTTTTACACAGCAGCCCCATTCCTACCAGCAGTGTACGAGGGTTCCAATTTTGCCACACCCTGACTACTATTTATTATATATTATCTGTCTTTGTGGGTGTTAAGTTATATTTCACCGGGGTTTTGACTTACATTTCTCTGACGGATAATGATACTGAGCATTTTTTCATGTGCTTATTCACCATTTGTATATCTTTGGAGAAATGTTTATTTAAGTACTTTGGTTGTTTGCCTTTTGTTGTTGAGTTGTAAAAGTCTTTATATATTCTGGGTACCAAATATATGATTTGTCAAAATTTTCTCCCATTCTGTAGGCTGTCTTTTCAGTTCCTTGATAATGTAGTTTGATGTACAAAAGTTTTTAATTTTGAAGAAGTCTAATTTGTCTAGTTTTTATTTTGTTGCTTATGTTTTTGATGTTATATCTAAGAGTCCATTGCCAAACTAAAGTTCCTGAAGATTTATTAATACCCTAATGTTTTCTTCTAAGAATTTTATTGTTTTAACTCTTGTATTTAATCTTTGCTTCATTGTGAGTTTATTTTTGTGGTGTTAGGTAGAGTTCTAACTTTATTATTTTACATGTGGCTATAGAGTTGTTCCAGAACCATTTGTTGAATAGGCTATTCTCTACCATTGAATGGTCTTGGCATTCTTGTCAAAAAACAATTGGGCTTAGATACATCGGCTAATTTTGGATTCTCAATTATATTCCATTATCCTTATGTCAATACCACACTGTTTTGATTACTATAGCTTTGCAGTAAGTTTCAAAATTGGAAAGTGTGAGCATTATGACTTTGTTCTTTTTCAGGATTGTTTTGCCAGTTCATGACCCTCTGTATTTCACATAAATTTGAGAAATAGCTTTTCCATTTTGGGAAATAAAGCCATTAGGATTTTGATAGAATCAGTAGATAGTTTTTGGTAGTATTGCCACATCTTAATAATACTAATTCTTCCAATCTAAAGCATAGGCTATCTTTTCATTTATTGAGACCTTCCTTAATTTTTTCATAGTTTTAGCAATGTTTTACAGTCTTCAATGTACAACTCTTTCACCTGTCGTATTAAATTTATTTCTAGCTTGTTTATTCCTTTGGATGCTGTTGTAAATGGAATTGTTTATATATATCTATATATATTGGATGTGTTATGTGTCATGTCCCTGCAACTTTGCTGAATTTGTTTTTTAACTCTGGTTGGTTTCTTTTGTGCATAATTTAATGCATAAATGTTTTTAAATCATTATGTAAGAGTAGTATATAATTCTGGAGTTTAATATTAATTTTACTATTCTAGAAGCAATAAATTTCAAATAGCCCTGCATAATCAGAGAAAAAGTGCTTATTTAATTCAATTGTAGTTTTATCAAATGTTATGACTCTTAGCAACTGCAGAGTACATAATAATTTTATAATTATTTCTTAATCCAGGCAATATTTACACAAGGCTAAAGATCCTCTTTTTAAATCATTTTATGAAGTTAAATGTGAGAATTAGTTTGACCCTATCTTCTTCCAATCTATATAAATTCCTGTTCCTATCTATGTAGTCCTAGCATGACAGGGGGGGAAATTTGCACATACAACGTAAACTCCTATACACCAAGATGAAGTTACAATTATAAAAATAGAAACATGATGCCTAGGTACAAGGCAACAGTAGTGGTTCTTGTGGTTCAGTGCTTGAGTCTATAGTTAGGGAGACAAGGAGGAAATAAAATATGGACAGTCTCTGTGGAGTTGTCTTGAGGATGGGACAGGCAAGGTAACTTTCAGAAGAGGGAATAGATACAAATAAGATAGTGCTGGATACAAGCATGAGGAACAACCAAGGGCAAAAAAAGCACAGAAATTTCTCTGCCTCTCACTATGCCATACAGTTTCAACATCACAGAATATCAGCAGACATTGAACCGTGAATCAATAGTAAAACAAAGTCAAAAAGTGATTACATTGGCTCTAGATTATCTATGTATCCTTGGAGTCTAATTACTTTTCAACAACTTAATTTCAGTTGCATGTTACTATAGATGATGGAGAAGTTGTAGGATGCCCTCTGACATTTTTCAGGAAAACCAAACTGTTTCTTGTAATAGAGATACTGATTGAATCCAAAGTAGGGTGGCAAAGCAAGCCAAATCCCCACTAGTATATGTAAGAGAAATAGGCTGTAACTTATAAAAATAAAATAACTGCCCTCTCCGTATCTATTTCATTCAGGTAGTAAAACAGTTACTTGAAGGAACCTAATTCTTGAGACATAGTTCCTACATTAACGACTCCAGCTCTGTTCTTTTTTAAGATTGGTCTTGCTGCTTAGGGTCTTTTGTGCTTCAGTGTGAACTTTAAGATTTTTTTTTTTTCTATTTCAATAAAAATTTCCACTGGACTCTTGATAGGTATGCATTGAGTCTGTAGATCACTTTGAGCAGTGTGGACATTTTAACAATGTTAAGCCTTTCAGTTCATGAACAAGAGATGTTTTTCCATTTGTGTCTTCTTTAATTTCTTTCAGCAGTGTTTTATAGCTTTCAGTGTACAGTGCTTCATTGACTTAGTTAGGCTTATTCCTAAGTATTTTGTTCTTTTTGATACTATTGTAAATGATAGTGCTTTCCTAATCTCCTTTTTTTTAAAAAAATTTATTTATTTTAATTGAAGGCTAATTACTTTACAGTATTGTAGTGGGTTTTGCCATACATTCACATGAATCAGGCATGGGTGTACATATGTTCCCCATCCTGAACCCCCCTCCCACCTCTCTCCCCAGCCCATCCCTCAGGGTCATCCCAGTGCACTAGCCCTGAGTGCCCTGTCTCATGCACCAAACCTGGACTGGCGATCTATTTAACATATAGTATATTGTCACCCTGCTTATTTAACTTATATGCGAAGTACGTCATGAAAAACACTGGGCTGGAAGAAACACAAACTGGAATCAAGATTGCCGGGAGAAATATCAATAACCTCAGATATGCAGATGACACCACCCTTATGGCAGAAAGTGAAGAAGAACTAAAAAGCCTCTTGATGAAAGTGAAAGAACAGAGTGAAAAAGTTGGCTTAAAGTTCAACATTCAGAAAACGAAGATCATGGCATCTGGTCCCATCACTTCTTGGGAAATAGATGGGGAAACAGTAGAAACAGTGTCAGACTTTATTTTTGGGGGCTCCAAAATCACTGCAGATGGTGACTGCAGCCATGAAGTTAAAAGACGCTTACTCCTTGGAAGAAAAGTTATGACCAACCTAGATAACATATTCAAAAGCAGAGACATTACTTTGCCGACTAAGGTCTGTCTAGTCAAGGCTACGGTTTTTCCAGTGGTCATGTATGGATGTGAGGGTTGGACTGTGAAGAAGGCTGAGCGGCGAAGAATTGATGGTTTGCACTGTAGTGTTGGACAAGACTCTTGAGAGTCCCTTGGACTGCAAGGAGATCCAACCAGTCCATTCTGAAGGAGATCAGCCCTGGGATTTCTTTGGAAGGAATGATGCTAAAGCTGAAACTCCAGTACTTTGGCCAGCTCATGCGAAGAGTTGACTCATTGGAAAAGACTCTGATGCTGGGAGGGATTGAGGACAGGAGGAGAAGGGGACGACCGAGGATGAGATGGCTGGATGGTATCACTGACTCGATGGACGTGAGTCTGAGAGAACTCTGGGAGTTGGTGATGGACAGGGAGGCCTGGCGTGCTGCGATTCATGGGGTCGGAAAGAGTCGGGTACGACTGAGCAACTGAACTGAACTGAACTGCATATACACGTTTCAATGCTATTCTCTCAAATCATGCCACCCTCGCCTTTTCCCACAGACTCTAATTTTCTTTTTATACAGTTTTTTGTTTGTGCAACTGATTTTCGTATATTGATTTGGTATCTTGCACCTTCACTGATTTTCTTTTCTAATTCAAATATTTTTTTGTGGATCTTTAGGATTTTCTGTATATAAGATCACGTAGTTTGCAAATGGGGACAGTTTTTACTTCCTCCTTTCCAATTTGGATGCTGTTTATTTTCCTTTCCTAATTACTCTGACTAGAGACAGTCACACAATAAAATAGTAAAGCTTCTGTCTTAGGAAAATGTAGCAGATAAGATAGGTAACTTGTGTTTACCATTATAAAGATGAAATTAAAAATATATTTACTCATTTAAAATGAATTTACTCTTAGAAATAGTATAAGCATTGTTGTAGCTCTTCCAGAATAATTTGAGGTGAGTGAATTTTATGGTTTGAGCTGATTGGTTTATAGTTCATTGTAATGTTCAAGCTAACTAACCTCTACAAATACCTACAATTAAAACAGTTTTTATGAAAGGCCATGACATTTTCTTTGGATGAAAAAAAAACACAATTCTTTAACTTTAAAAATAATATTTAAATTAGGCATTTAATTTACAACCAGTCAAGATATTAACTCAGAAAAGTTTTTCTAAATGTCAAATTTCCCTTCACAGATGCTATGTCCATTTTCTTCATAATCTTCTCTCATTATTACTATAGTGTCATTTTTCGACCTTTCCAGATAAAAGGAACTGGGTTTTTAAGCAACGTAAGATGAACATCATAATCTCACAGTGTACAATATCAAACTTCTGACATACCTATTCATCATATCCCAGGAAATGCAAATTATCTCCTAATAAAATGATGCTGCATTTTTTTTCAGTTATTTTCTGAGTAGAATAGATCATAGTTTCTGGAGTTTGAATTTTTAAAATTTGGAAAGAGTGTTTCTGGAAAAGCAAATCTCTCATTGGGTCATGAAATATCGATATTTGTTTCCCAAATTTGTATGTTTCCTCTTAGGATCAAATCTCCTCTGTCACTGTCTCAGAAAATAGTAAAATATGACTTCTTTCCAGATGTCTTTTCTTATGGAGCAAATTACATCCTCCTAAAATTCATAGATTGGAGCCTAATCCTCAGTATGATTTTATGGTTTAAGAAGTTAATTATGGTTACATGAAGTCATAAGGGTGGAACTCTAATCCAATAGGACTAATATCCTTATAATAAGAGCAAGAGATACTAGACAGCTCTCTCTCTGCACAGATATAGAAAACAGTCCAAGTAAGGAAACAGTGAGAAGAGGGCCATCTGCAAACCAGGAAGAAGAATCCCACCAGAAACAAACCCTCTGGGCATCTTGCTCCTGTATTTTGAGGCTCTAGAATTGTGAGAATATAAATTTCTATTGTTTAACCCATCTACTTTGTTGTATTGCACTATGGCAGTCCTAGCAGACTAAGACAAATAAGAGAAAAGGACATTTGTTACAAAGAATTGCCTCACATGACTACATTTGGAAATCCAATGTAGAATCCAAAATCTTCAGCGTGGATGGACAGGCTGAAGACTCAGGAGAGCCAAGGGTGCAGATGAAGTCTGGAAGCAGTCTAACGTAGATAGAAAAACTTCAGGAATGCCAATCTTTTTCTTCTATTCAGGCCTTCAACTGATTGATGGCAGCCTTCTTACAGAGTTAAATGTTAATATCATTCAAGAATATGCCCCTAATTGACGTGTAAAATTAACCATCACACCTTTCAAAGATTTTTTAAGATTATACTGAAATTAAGCAATCTATGGTTTAAAATTACGATCTTGTCCTTTCCTTCTAATTTCACAATATCTCCTTTTAATTTTGAAATGTGATTCCTATAAAAATCCTGAGATATGTAGTATACATCTTTTTCCACTTCATTAATCCTGTTTTTCACTATAATTTGTGGTTGCCTGGGGGAAATGATGTTTTTTCAATGATTGGCTAAGAGTTTTCCTCCCACATTTATTTGGATAGCTTGTTAGTTTTTTCCTTTTTCTTTGTATATAAAAATGAAAAGTATCTATAAAGGAACAGGCATCCCTGGAATAGGCATACAGCGTAATTCAGATGTTATGTCAGAAAAATCTACATGCACTGAGAACCCCAGCATTTAACCTCATTACTGTTTGAAACGGAAACTTTTCAAATAGGACTTCATCCATTGTGAAGTGATACAGAGTTGAAATATAGTTGGGTGATAATCATATTAGTATCTTAGAAAATCAATTCCAATATGTAACTTGATACATTTCTTTTTAAAAAAGGACATTCATACACACCAAGAAGCTCCTGACAAGGAGGAATGTAACAGTCATGACAGATGTTTTTATCTATCTGCTTAGCCATAAAAATATCATTATGTGATATTTTTACCTGAACTGACAGTTATGAATAATCAAGCTATTTCATATCTATAATAAATTTTACCATCATGGGGTCTGTCATCCAGAACTTGGGTCATCTGTAGTCTTAGTTGCTTTTGATCTATTTGATTCCTGCTCTGTCTAGTACCAATAGGCACGCCAACAAAATTTTTTCTGAGATAATTAAGAATGTCTTTACTTAATTACCTTTAAGATTATCAGTCTTACTTTAGAGAAACTTACTCTTTCTTTACTTTGTGTCTTTCCATCCAGCTGAAAGGATACTTGGTGCCACTTAATGATTCACAGATTTTTAATAAAATGTGTTGTCTTAGCTCTGATTGCTATACTGAAATATCATAAACTTGGTGGTTTATCAACAACAGAAATTTATTTCTCATGGTTCTGGCAGCCTGAGATCCTTGTGCCAGCATGACAGTATTCTTCTGAGAGCCCTCTTACAGGCTGTGGATGGCTGAATTTTCACTGTATCTTCCCATGGTAGAAAAATATTTGATGTCTCTCTGACTCCTTATAAGGGCACTAATCCTACTGATGTGGGCTCCACCTTCATCACCTAATTTCCTCCCCAAAGGCCCTGCCTCCAAATATTATCTGGCTATAGATTATATTTCAGCATATGAATTTGGGTGGGGGGTGGTCACAAACCTTCAGTCCATTGCAAGTGTGAACAGTGTACTGTTGATGTGGTTTTTTACCCCAGTGTGAGTTTCAGTTGGCCTGTATTGCTTAAGGCCTTCTTAATTCCATTTCATTTGTCAAAAATGAGAAATATGACATTTTCTATCCCAGAAAATGTGGGACTATTTGGAATACCTGGTTTTCTTTTATTCCTGAAAACTGGCCAGCTTATCTCTTGACTCATATCTTTCACTTTGTGTGCAGCTGTGGCACACTAATAATATTGCTTTCTAATCTCTATCTAAAACCAGAAACTAAAGTTATCGCAAGTGACACGATTACATAATGTTTTGTACAGGATAATATTGGTTGTCATCTTTCCAGATTCCTAGATAAATGTCCTTGGTACCTATTACCCACCACCAAAGTCAATGACATTTACTATTTTTTTCATTTGAACCCCAATTCTGGTACCAATTTCCATGTCAATCAGTATAGCTAAGTTATGCTGTGATAACCAATGATCCATTATCTTGGTGATCTGTCAAAAAATTATTTCTTGTCATGTTATATATCCATTTTGGGTTAACTGCATTTATTCTTCACTCCAGGACCCAACTTGGTAGGCCTGACCCATTTCTGGGGAAGGCTGATCTCACAGCAGACAAGTAAGAGAGAAAGTTGGATAAGACCATGGCTTTTATAGATTTTGTTTAGAAGTAGCACAGGTCACTTCCATTCATATTCAGTGGAAAAAAACAAATCATATATAACTTTATATGTAAACAACTTTTTAACTCTTTGAGCCTAAATTCCTTCACCTGTAAATTGGAGATGGTACTGTTTCCTACATACTGGTGCTATTATAAAAGATAACTGACTAAATACAGATAAAGTGCTCAGAGCTACAGTTCTGAACTTGCCGTGCTTATATTTGGACTAGGATGCCTACCTAGTACAAGAGTCTGGGCTCTGTCATTGCAGGGTATTTTCCCTCCTTAAGATATTTATGGAAGCCATATACATAGGTATGTTTTAATATGATTTGTAATAAAATAAAGATAATTTCCCAAATCTTCTGTCAATTGCATTTCCCTCTTCACTCTGTTTTCACTTGTGATCCAAAGATGGCTTATCTGACCACTTAAATTGTTCAGAAAAAAATTGCAGATTATATTACCATTTATAAATATATCCCACTGATCTGATAGTAGAGGATTCCATAATTGTCTTCTAAACCTAAAATAGATGGCTTTATTCATATATTTTCTCTCATCTGTATAAGGAACTTGATATGAATGGAAAGGAAGATTTCAAATATTTATTAAGTCCAAAAACAATGTTTTCATACTCGACTTCTATTGTATGATTTCTCAGGAGACATCATGCTATGATACTGAGATCTTTACATGTGAATTTCTCTAAATAATGTGTAAGGGGAATGATTAAGATGTCCCTAAAGAGCAGCATCTGTGGGATAGTTGTAGGAATTTATAGTAAGAATTGGAGATGTAGCTTAACATCACCTTTTGAATAGTTAGGACAAGGTGGCTCAGATGGTAAAGAATCCGCTTGTGATGCAGGAGACCTGGGTTCAACCCCTTGGTCAGGAAGATCCTCTGTAGAAGGGATTGGCTACCCACTCAAGTATGCTTGCTTGGAGAACTCCGTAGATAAAGGAATTTGGTGGGATACAGTCCATGGGGTTGCAAAGGATCAGACATGACTAAGCGACTCACCCTTTCTAGTAGTTAATTTCAGGTGTACAACATAGTGGTTCAATATTTTTTACAGATTATACTCTTTTAAAAATTATTATAAAGTATTATCTGTATTGTCCATTATATGTGTGTATCTTATTTTATACCTAGTAGTTTGTATTTCTTACACCCCTCCTCCCCATTGGTAACCACTACTTTTTTATCTGTATCTGTTGGTCTGTTTCTGTTTTGTTATAGTCATTCATCTAAAATTTGTTTTAGTTTCCACATATGAGGAAAAACGTGCAGTTTTTTTCCTTCTCTGTCTTCTTCATCTAAGCATAATATCCTCCAGGTCAACCTGTGTTGTTGCAAATGGCAGCATTTAATTCTTTTTTTTATGGTTGATCAATATTTCACTGTGTATATACCCCTACTTTTTTATCCATTCATCTGTAGATGGACACTTAGGTTGCTTGCATATCTTTGCTAATTCAAAGAATGCTGCTGTGAACATCAGGGTGCATATGACTTTTCAAATCAGTGTTTTCATTTTGTTCACATGTATACCCAGAAATGAAATTTTGGATCATATGGTAGTTCTATTTTAAAATCTTTGGCGAGTACCTCCATACTGTTTTCCATAGTAGCTGTACCAATTTACATTCTGATGAACAGTGTATTGGGGTTCCCTTTCCTTACATCCTCACCAACACTTATTATTTACTGTCTTTTTGAGGATAACTAAATAGGAGTGAGATGGTATCTCATTGTGGTTTTTATTTGATTATCATTTTTCTGATGATTACTAATACTGAACATCTTTTCATGTGTCTGTTGGCCACCTGTATGTCTTCTTTGGAAAAATGCCTATTCAGGTCTTCTGCCCATTTTAAAATCATTTTTTTCTGTTGAGTTATATGAGTTCTTTTTATGTATTTAGATGTTGTTGCTTAGTTGCTGAGTTGTAGCCAACTCTTTTGTGACCCCTAGACTGTAGCCTGCCAGGCTCTTCTGTCCATGGGATTTCCCAGCAAGAATCCTGGAGTGGGTTTCCATTTCCTTCTCGAGGGGATTGCTGACTCAGGAATCAAACCCACATCTCCTGCACTGGCAGGCGGATTCTTTACCACTGAGCCATGAGGGATGTGCAGTTTGGGTATTAATGCCTTATCAGATATGTCATTTACAAGTATCTTTTATTCAGTAGGCTGCCGTTAGCCTTAGTTTTGCTAATGGTTTCCTTTACTGTGCAAAAGCTTTTAAGTTTGACTAGGTTTCATTTATTTTGGCTTTTGTTTCCCTTGCTTGAGAAGACAGATTTAAAAAGATACCACTAAGATAGATGTCAAAGAGTGTGTTGCCTATGCTTTCTTCTAGGAGTTTTATGGTTTCCAGTCTTACATTTGGGTCTTTAATCCATTTTGAGTTTATTTTCATATATGGTGTGAAGAAATGTTCTGATTTCATTGTTTTTGATGTAGCTGTCCAGTTTTCCCACCACTTACTGTCTTTTCCCCATCGTATATTCTTGCCTCATTTTTCATAGATAATCGACCATATGTGTGTGTGTTTATTCCCAGGCTCCGTATTCTGTTCTCTTCTATTGATCTCTGCGCCTGTTTTTGTGCCAGTACTGTGTAGTATAGAGTGAAGTCAAGCAACATGTTAACATTTTTTTTTTAATCAATTGCTTTGGTAATTAAGGATCTTTTGTGGCTCCATACAGATTTTTGGATTGTTTATTCTAGTTCTATGAGAAATATGGGGATTTTGATATGAACTGCATTAAACCTGAAAATTGGGCTTCCCTGGTGGCTCAGAGGTTAAAGCGTCTGCCTCCAATGTGGGAGACCCAGCTTCGATCCCTGGGCCAGGAAAATCCCCTGGAGAAGGAAATGGTAACCCAATCCAGTATTCTTGCCTGGAGAATCCCTTGGATGGAGAAGCTTGGTAGGCTACCGTCCACAGGGTCTCAAAGAGTCGGACATGACTGAGCGACTTCACTTCTAAACCTGAAAATTACTTTGGTTAGTATGGACATTTTAGCAATATTAATTTTTCTTGTCCTTGAACATGGGGGCTTCCCTTGTGGCTCAGCTGGTAAAGAATCCACCTGCAATGCAGGGGACCTGGGTTTGATCTGGGTTTGATTCTGGCCTGGAAAATTCCATGAAGTATATAGCCCATGGGATCGCAAAGAGCTGGACACGACTAAGTGACTTTCACTTTCACAGAGGATGGGTTATCTTTACATTTCTTTGTATTATCTTTAATCTACTTCATCAGTATTTTACAGTTTTCAGAGTATGGGTATTTCACCTCATAGATTAAATTTGCTTAGTAATTCAGTCATATATGACTCTTTGCGATCCTATAGACTGTAACCCACTGGGCTTCTCTGTTCATGGGATTCTCCAGGCAAGAATACTGGACTGGATTGCCATTTCCTCCTCCAGGGAATCTTCCCGACCCAGGGATCAAACCCATGTTTCTTACTTCTGCAGCATGGGCAGGCAGGTTCTTTACCACTAGCACCACCTGGGAAGCCTAGGTATTTTATTCTCTTTCATGCAATTTTAAGTGCGATTATCTTCTTGTTTTATCTTTCTGGTTGTTCATTAGGGTATAGAAAAGCAATGGATTTCTGTATATTAAACTTGTATCCTCCAAATGTACTGAGTTAACATTCTAGTAGTTTTTCTTATCTGATTGCCATGGCTGGAACTGTCAATACTACTTTGAATAGAAATGTTTATGGTGGGCATCCTGTTTTGTTCCTAACCTTAGAGGAAACACTTTCAGCTTTTCACTGTTGAGTATGTTAGCTGTGAATTTGTCATAAATGGCCTTTATTCAGTTGAGATGTGTTCTCTTTATACCAACTTTTTTGAAAGTGTTTATCATGAATAGATGTTGAATTTTGTTAGATGTTTTTCTGCATCAATTGAGATGATCATGTGATTCTTCATTTTGTTAATAGGGTATATCATATTGATTTGTGGATATTGAACCATTCTTACATCCCCAGGATAAATTCCACTTGATCATGGTATATGACCCTTTTAATGTATTATTGAGTTCAACTTGTTAATATTTTCTTGAGGATTTTGGCATATATATTCATCAGAGATATTGGCCTATTTTCTTTTTTCTTTTTTTTCCCTTTGGTTTCTTGTTCTGATTTTGATATCAGGGTAATGCTGGCCTGATAAAATGAAAATGGGAGTGTTCCTGCTCTTCAGTTTTCAGGAATATTTCGAAAAGGATAGGTATTATCTCTTCTTTATATGTTTGGAATTCTCCTGTGAAGTAGTTCAGTCCTGGACTTTTGCTTGTTGGGAGTTTTTCTTTATTAATATTATTCCTGATTCAATTTCTATACTAGTAATCTGTATCTTTAGGTTATCTGTTTCTTCCTAACTCTTGGGAGACTGTATATTTCTAGGAATTCATACTTTTTTTTTTTTCGGGGTTGTCCAGTTTGTTGACATATTACTGTGCTCCTACAGGTCCCCACAAGAGGTGCAGGTGCTGACTAGTTGGCTTCTCTTCCCTTCCTACCAGACTTTGTGTCGCTCTTTCTGTACAGCCTGGATTGCGGAAGAAGCATTCTGCTAGTCTTCAGATCATTCTCAGTGAGAGCTGTTCTACGTGTAGTTGGAGTATTGATATATTCATGAAGGGACATGTGCTCAGGGTTCTACTCTGTCATCTTGATCCCACCCTTAGAAATATTTGAGATGAATGTATTTAATATAGAATTAAATTAAAATTCGTATCAGTGTGTCTACACTTTTATAGTGACAGGAAAAATCCTATTTTATATTGACAAGTTGTTCATACAAAAATCCAAGCTCCATCATATGCTTTTCCTAATCGTTTTAGCCATTTTAGATTATAGGAAAGCATTCTTGTATGTTCCTTAGTGATATATCTTTTTTTCTTTCTTTTTTATCTCTCCATAACAAAATTGTTTTACTGTTTTGACTTCTTCTACATTAACTTACCTTAGACATATTTCATTTATGTTTCATCTATTTGTGCCTTCAAACTAGACCTCACTTATTTTAGTGAAATAGCATAGATCACAAGATTGTTGCTTGATAGGCAAAAGGTATGGAAAATAGATCACACCTCAAACCACTTCATAGAGGCTGTGTTAGCACCCATAAACATTGAAAACACAAACGTTTAGGAGTCATACTTAAGATTCAGATTCAACTATGAGCCATATAATTCTAGACAAAATACTTAACACCTGAAGACTTCTACCTAACTGGACAGGAAAAGTGGAAAAATGTACATATATTAATAACATGATGTCCAGAGCATATTATATTTACCACAGAGGTTAGTTTTATTTCCTGGACTTAATTGTCTAATTCCATGATTTTCAAAGTAAAAACACTTTTTAAATGAAATGAAAGTTTATGGGGAATTCAGAAAAAGATGGCGGAGGAATAGGACGGGAAGACCACTTTCTCCCTCACAAATTCCTCAAAAGAACATTTCAACACTGAGCAAACTCCACAAAACAACTTCTGTAGGCTGGCCAAGGACATCAGGCAACCAGAAAAGCAGACCATTGTCTTCAAAAACAGGTAGGAAAAAATATAAAAGACAAAAAAGGAGACAAAGGAGGTGGGGAGGGAGCTCCGTCCTGGGAAGGGAAGCCCATCCCGGGAAGGGAATTTGAAGAAGAGAGGTTTCCAAACACCAGGAAACACTCTCCCTGCCGAGTCTGTGGCGAGCCTTGGAAACACAGAGGGCAACATAACAGGAAGGAAAAATAAAGAAATAATTATAACCAAGAGATTACAAGCCCACCAGTAACTCCCCCAGCGGAAAAGCAGCACAAACGCCTGCATCCGCCATTGGGAAGTGGGGGCAGGGCAGGGACGCGCGGGAGGCGCGGGCTGCAGAGCTTTGTAAGAATCAGGTAGGAACGCCCCACGCGCAACCAGAACGATCTAACTTGGGCTAGCAAACCAGACTGTGGGATAGCTACCACGTGAAAAGCTCGAACATAAGACACCACCAGGACCGAGCACAGAACAAAGGACGGAACGGAAAAAGCCGGCTGCAGACCATCCCCCGCTGGGAACAGGCAGCCAGAGCCGTAAGGACTGGAAAGGGGCAATTGCAGACCCGGAGAGACTTTATTTACCTAACTGCAAGCAGGCTTCTTTGCTAAGACTTCTGGGGGTGCTGGACAATCACCATCTGCCTCACAGGGGTGCCAGCGGTCCACCCAGAAAGCTGAGCAGCAGCGGCAGAAAAGGTGACAAGCCGCGGCGACCGCGCTCGCCAAACTCCTGAGCTACTCGGACCTGGGAAGGGCACAAAGCGCAGTCCCAGCCGAATCTGTGCCTCTGAGGGCTGCCTGAGCGCCGAACCTGAGCGGCTTGGACCGGGGAAGTGCACGCAGCCTAGGGCCGGCCCCAGATGGTTCCTGGCTGAGCATTGTAGAGCCGGAGCGGTTTGTGCGCCGCGAGAAAGGACAGGTCAAGCGGGGCTGAGACACGGTGTGCACACGACAGTGCTATTTGTTTGCAGCATCCCCCCTCCCCACAGGGAGACTGAACTAGTGAGCCTAAAAAACCAGCAAACAAAAGAAGTTAAACAGAGGGAACCACCTTGGAAGTGATCCCACACAGCCCACAACATCAGAGAAGGGCTAGATACATTTTTACTATTTTTAAAATCATTCCTTTTTTTTTGTTTTGTTTTGTTTTTCTTTTTTTTCTAACTTTTTTTTTAATTGTTAAGTCTTCTATTTCTCCTCTAATTTTTATTTCTATAACCTACTATTACTATTTAAAAAAAAAGACTTTTTTTTTTTTTTAAGGCAAACACCATATATAGTCTTTGGATGGTTGTTGGTGGTTTTTTGTTGTTGTTGTTGTTGTTGTTGTTGTTGTTTTGTTGTTGTTGTTTAATAATTCTTGTTATTTTTTTCTTTCTTCCTTTTTCCTTCTGCTTCTTTTCTTTAATATTGTATTTTTGAAAATCCAACATCTACTCTAGATTTTTAACCTTTTCTCTTAGGTTTTTGTTGTCAATTTTGTACATTTAAAAACCCAAACTTCACTACCCAAGTTTACCTGAGAGCGAGATTACTGGCTTGACCACTCTCTCCTCCTTTGGACTCTCCTTTTTCTCCACCAGGTGGCCTCTGTCTCTTTTCTCCCCCATCTCTTCTCTATCCAACTCTGTGAATCGCTGTGTGTTCCAGACGGTGGAGAACACCTAAGGAACTGGTTACTGGCAGGATTTGTCTCTCTCCTTCTCATTCCTCTCTCATATCCTCCTGGTCACCTCTGTCTACTTCCTCCCTCTCCTCTTCCCCATATAACTCCGTAAATACCTCTGAGCGGTCCAGACTATAGAGTGCACATAAGGAAGTGACCACTGGCTAGCTTGCTCTCTCCTCTCTTGATCTCACCGCATCTCATTCCAGTTACCTCTGACTACCCCCTCCATCTTCTCTTCTCCTTGTAACTCAGTGAACCTCTCTGAGTATCCCTCAATGGGAAGAAACTTTTCATCTTTAACCTAGATGTTTTATCATCGGTGCTGTATAGATGGAGAAGTCTAGAGGCTACTGTAAAAATAAAACTGAAAACCAGAAGCAAGAGGCTTAAATCCAAAGCCTGAAAACCTTAGAGAACTCTTGAATTAAGGGAACGTTAAGCAATAGGAGCTCATCAAATGCCTTCATACCTACACTGAAACCAAGCTCCACCCAAGGGCCAACAAGTTCCAAAACAAGACATACCACTCAAATTCTCCAGCAACACAGGAACACTCCCCTGAGCTTCAATATACAGGCAGCTCAAAATTATTCCAAAACCTTTGATGTCTAATAACCCATTACTGGTCACTCCACTGCACTCCAGAGAGAAGAAACCCAGCTCCACCCACCAGAACTCCAACACAAGCCTCCCTAACCAGGAAACCTTGACAAGCCACTGATAGAACCCCACCCACAGTGAGGAAGCTCCATAATAAAGAGAACGCCACAAATTACCAGAATATAAAAAGGCCACCCCAAACGCAGCAATATAACCAAGATGAAGAGACAGAGGAATACTCAGAGGGAAAGGAACAGGAGAGTTGCCCACCAAACCAAACAAAAGAGGAAGAAGTAGGGAATCTACCTGAAAGGAATTCTGAATATTGATAGTGAAAATGATCCAAAATCTTGAAATCAAAATGGAATCACAGATAAATAGCCTAGAGACAAGGATTGAGAAGATGCAAGAAAGGTTTAACAAGGACCTAAAAGAAATAAAAAAGAGTCAAAATATAATAAATAACACAATAAATGAGATCAGAAACACTCTGGAGGCAACAAATAGTAGAATAACGGAGGCAGAAGATAGGATTAGTGAAATAGAAGATAGAATGGTAGAAATAAATGAATCAGAGAGGAAACAAGAAAAACGAATTAAAAGAAACAAGGACAATCTCAGAGACCTCCAGGACAATATGAAATGCTCCAACATTCAAATTATAGGAGTCCCAGAAGAAGAAGACAGAAAGAAAGATCATGAGAAAATCCTTGAGGAGATAATAGTTGAAAAATTCCCTAAATTGGGGAAGGAAATAATCACCCAAGTCTAAGAAACACAGAGAGTTCCAAATAGGATAAACCCAAGGTGAAACACCCCAAGACACATATTAATCAAATTAACAAAGATCAAACACAAAGAACAAATATTAAAAGCAGCAAGGGAAAAACAACAAATAACACACAAGGGGATTCCCATAAGGATAACAGCCGATCTTTCAATAGAAACTCTTCAGGCCAGGAGGGAATGGCAAGACATACTTAAAGTGATGAAAGACAATAACCTACAGCCCAGATTACTGTACCCAGCAAGAATCTCATTCAAATACGAAGGAGAAATCAAAAGCTTTACAGACAAGCAAAAGCTGAGAGAATTCAGCACCACCAAACCAGCTCTCCAACAAATGCTAAAGGATATTCTCTAGACAGGAAACACGAAACGGGTGTATAAACCCGAACCCAAAACAATAAAGTAAATGGTAATGGGATCATACTTATCAATAATTACCTTAAACGTAAATGGGTTGAACGCCCCAACCAAAAGGCAAAGAGTGGCCGAATGGATACAAAAACAAGACCCCTCTATATGCTGGTTACAAGAGACCCACCTCAAAACAAGGGACACATACAGACTGAAAGTGAAGGGCTAGAAAAAGATATACCATGCAAATAGAGACCAAAAGAAAGCAGGAGTGGCAATACTCATATCCGATAAAATAGACTTTAAAACAAAGGCTGTGAAAAGAGACAAAGAAGGCCACTACATAATGATCAAAGAATCAATCCAAAAAGAAGATATAACAATTATAAATATATATGCACCCAACATAGGAGCACCACAATATGTAAGACAAATGCTAACAAGTATGAAAGGGGAAATCAACAATAACACAATAATAGTGGGAGACTTTAATACCCCACTCACACCTATGGACAGATCAGCTAAACAGAAAACTAACAAACAAACGCAAACTTTAAATGATACATTAGATCAGTTAGACCTAATTGATATCTATAGGACATTTCATCCCAAAACAATGAATTTCACCTTCTTTTCAAGTGCTCATGGAACCTTCTCCAGGATAGATCACATCCTAGGCCATAAATCTAAACTTGATAAATTCAAAAAAATCGAAATCATTCCAAGCATCTTTTCTGACCATAATGCATTAAGATTAGATCTCAATTACAGGAGAAAAAATATTAAAAATTCCAACATATGGAGGTTGAACAACGCACTTCTGAATAACCAACAAATCACAGAAGAAATCAAAAAAGAAATCAAAATATGCATAGAAACTAATGAAAATGAAAACACAACAACCCAAAACCTGTGGGACACTATAAAAGCAGTGCTAAGAGGAAAGTTCATAGCAATACAGGCATACCTCAAGAAACAAGAAAAAAGTCAAATAAATAACCTAACTCTACACCTAAAGCAACTAGAAAATGAAGAATTGGAGAACCCCAGAGTTAGTAGAAGGAAAGAAATCTTAAAAATTAGGGCAGAAATAAATGCAAAAGAAACAAAAGAGACCATAGCAAAAATCAACAAAGCCAAAAGCTGGTTCTTTGAAAGGATAAATAAAATTGACAAACCATTAGCCAGACTCATCAAGAAGCAAAGAGAGAAAAATCAAATCAATAAAATTAGAAATGAAAATGGAGAGATCACAACAGACAGCACAGAAATACAAAGGATCATAAGAGACTACTATCAGCAGTTGTATGCCAATAAAATGGACAATGTGGAAGAAATGGACAAATTCTTAGAAAAGTACAATTTTCCAAAACTGAACCAGCAAGAAATAGAAAATCTTAACAGACCCATCACAAGAACGGAAATTGAAACTGTAATCAGAAATCTTCCAGCAAACAAAAGCCCAGGTCCAGAAGGCTTCACAGCTGAATTCTACCAAAAATTTCGAGAAGAGCTAACACCTATCCTCCTCAAACTCTTCCAGAAAATTGCAGAGGAAGGTAAAACTTCCAAACTCATTCTGTGAGGCCACCATCACCCTAATACCAAAACCTGACAAAGATGCCACAAAAAAAGAAAACTACAGGCCAATATCACTGATGAACATAGATGCAAAAATCCTCAACAAAATTCTAGCAATCAGAATCCAACAACACATTAAAAAAATCATACACCATGACCAAGTGGGCTTTATCCCAGGGATGCAAGGATTCTTCAATATCCGCAAATCAATCAATGTAATTCACCACATTAACAAATTGAAAAATAAAAACCATATGATTATCTCAATAGATGCAGAGAAGGCCTTTGACAAAATTCAACATCCATTTATGATAAAAACTCTCCAGAAAGCAGGAATAGAAGGAACATACCTCAACATAATAAAAGCTATATATGACAAACCCACAGCAAACATTATCCTCAACGGTGAAAAATTGAAAGCATTTCCCCTAAAGTCAGGAACAAGACAAGGGTGTCCACTTTCACCGCTACTATTCAACATAGTTCTGGAAGTTTTGGCCACAGCAATCAGAGCAGAAAAAGAAATAAAAGGAATCCAAATTGGAAAAGAAGAAGTAAAACTCTCACTATTTGTAGATGACATGATCCTCTACATGGAAAACCCTAAAGACTCCACCAGAAAATTACTAGAGCTCATCAATGAATATAGTAAAGTTGCAGGATATAAAATCAACACACAGAAATCCCTTGCATTCCTATACACAAATAATGAGAAAGTAGAAAAAGAAATTAAGGAAACAATTCCATTCACCATTGCAACGAAAAGAATAAAATACTTAGGAATATATCTACCTAAAGAAACCAAAGACCTATATATAGAAAACTATAAAACACTGATGAAAGAAATCAAAGAGGACACTAATAGATGGAGAAATATACCATGTTCATGGATCGGAAGAATCAATATAGTGAAAATGAGTATACTACCCAAAGCAATTTACAAATTCAATGCAATCCCTATCAAGCTACCAGCCACATTTTTCACAGAACTAGAACAAATAATTTCAAGATTTGTATGGAAATACAAAAAACCTCGAATAGCCAAAGCAATCTTGAGAAAGAAGAATGGAACTGGAGGAATCAACTTGCCTGACTTCAGGCTCTACTACAAAGCCACAGTCATCAAGACAGTATGGTACTGGCACAAAGACAGACATATAGATCAATGGAACAAAATAGAAAGCCCAGAGATAAATCCACACACATATGGACACCTTATCTTTGACAAAGGAGGCAAGAATATACAATGGAGTAAAGACAATCTCTTTAACAAGTGGTGCTGGGAAAACTGGTCAACACTTGTAAAAGAATGAAACTAGATCACCTTCTAACACCGCACGCAAAAATAAACTCAAAATGCATTAAAGATCTAAATGTAAGACCAGAAACTATAAAACTCCTAGAGGAGAACATAGGCAAAACACTCTCAGACATAAATCACAGCAGGATCCTCTATGATCCACCTCCCAGAATTCTGGAAATAAAAGCAAAAATAAACAAATGGGATCTAATTAAAATTAAAAGCTTCTGCACAACAAAGGAAAATATAAGCAAGGTGAAATGACAGCCTTCTGAATGGGAGAAAATAATGGCAAATGAAGCAACTGACAAACAATTAATCTCAAAAATATACAAGCAACTTATGCAGCTCAATTCCAGAAAAATAAACGACCCAATCAAAAAATGGGCCAAAGAACTAAATAGACATTTCTCCAAAGAAGACATACGGATGGCTAACGAACACATGAAAAGATGCTCAACATCACTCATTATTAGAGAAATGCAAATCAAAACCACAATGAGGTACCACTTCACACCAGTCAGAATGGCTGCGATCCAAAAATCTGCAAGCAATAAATGCTGGAGAGGGTGTGGAGAAAAGGGAACCCTCCTACACTGTTGGTGGGAATGCAAACTAGTACAGCCACTATGGAGAACAGTGTGGAGATTCCTTAAAAATTTGCAAATAGAACTACCTTGTGACCCAGCAATCCCACTGCTGGGCATACACACTGAGGAAACCAGAATTGAAAGAGACACATGTACCCCAATGTTCATCGCAGCACTGTTTATAATAGCCAGGACATGGAAACAACCTAGATGTCCATCAGCAGATGAATGGATAAGAAAGCTGTGGTACATATGCACAATGGAGTATTACTCAGCCGTTAAAAAGAATTCATTTGAATCAGTTCTGATGAGATGGATGAAACTGGAGCCGATTATACAGAGTGAAGTAAACCAGAAAGAAAAACACCAATACAGTATACTAACACATATATTTGGAATTTAGGAAGATGGCAATGACGACCCTGTATGCAAGACAGGAAAAAAGACACAGCTGTGTATAACGGACTTTTGGACTCAGAGGGAGAGGGAGAGGGTGGGATGATTTGGGAGAATGGCATTCTAACATGTATACTATCATGTAAGAATTGAATCGCCAGTCTATGTCTGACACAGGATACAGCATGCTTGGGGCTGTTGCATGGGGATGACCCAGAGAGATGTTATGGGGAGGGAGGTGGGAGGGGGGTTCATGTTTGGGAATGCATGTACGAATTAAAGATTTTAAAATTAAAAAAAAATAAAAAACTTAAAAAAAAAGTTGAATCCTAAAGCACAAGTGTAGAATATCATTTTATGTTCTTGAAAACATTATTTAAGAAAAAAAAAAAAGATGGGTAGAAAGAACAGGAAAAAAAGAGAGCAAAGTAGTTTAGGGAAAAATATTTTATATATAAAAAAAAGAACGTTTATGGGAACTCCTACATACAAAACAGAAATGATCCCATGTAATATGGTCAAAATGTCAATGGGTGCAGAGAATCCTATCAGTTCATTGATCACTGTCCCTTCCTATTTCATTCCTCCTGGATCATATATTGCACCATCATGGAGATAATTTATAAGATATTGAGGTACTTCTCAAGAGAACAATAGAATTTTGGAGGTACTGAGCTTTTACTTTTATCCAAAAGATGTTCTTTTATATCTTACAGGACATATCCATTATTTCTACCATGTGTTTTCTTCTACTTTTTTTGAGTTCTGACTGTTTACCTACCTATATTTTGACTAATCCTATTGACTTGATATCCCCTGAGTTATTCCAATTTTGCTTTCTTTTTAAAGGCAATTGTGTCATTTTAATTTTGAGTCAGAAAATGTAGGATTTTCATATTCTTCATAGCAACATTTTCCTGGGACATGCCTCTCATCTATTGGTGCATTTAGGGGTATACTGAGTCTCTCTCAGATTCTTCTCTGTACTTCCTGTTATGTATTTTTGCCGAGATATCAGGTATTTTACAAGCCTTTCTACAAACTTTGGAGTGTATGTGTATATATGCATATACATACATACATACATACATGTACACTTAGATTTGTTGAAAATGTAACTTTCAGGTTTTCTTATATTTTCTAGTTGACTTTTTATGGATTTCAGGAGAATAAGAAAGTATTTTATGAAGCCATATTCTTGCTGCATGTCTCAAATTTTCATTTCTCTCTTATTATTCCTGAATTTTGATATGACAATGAAGCTGTCCAGTTGAGTTTATTAGAGTGGTAATTAGGTCATAAGTATAAATGCAATATCATGGAAAACTACTACTGTCATGAAAATGTACTGTCATCAATAATCTATTCATTATACTAGGCAATCTTAGCATAGAAGACTGCCTGTGTATAAGAGATTTTAATCTATATTTTAAATGCTATCTAATTTAAATCTGTTCATGGGGTTCTAATTTAAATCTGTTCATGGGAGGGTAGCAGAGGATGAGATGATTACGTAGCATCACTACCTCAATGGACATGAATCTGAGCAAACTCCAGGAGACAGTGAATGGCCAAGGAAGCCTGGTGTGCTGCATGGGGTCTCAAAGAGTCAGACATGACTTAGTGACTGAACAACAACAAAATTTAAATCTAATTTTAAAATGCTAGTGTTTGCATTATAAATATCTTTGCTGAGGACTAATGGAACAATGTATATAACTTAGTTCAAATTTTTGATATATTTTTCTTAATGAGAAGGGTAGAAATGATTAATTACTTATCCCAATTCACAAAGCAACCCAGAGGACCAAAATAGACAATTTCATTATTTGGATAATTGTTTACACTGATGAAACCTCTGTATGAGTTCCAGTTGTTGACCATATGTGCAGTGATCTTTATAAATGGTCTTTGCAACTACTTGTACAGCATATGCAACCAAGACCATTTTTGTCAGCATGAGGGGCTATCAAAACCAGTTATCGTTAGTGTTTTTCTTTAAAGAAAAAATCAGATTGTGGTATTAAGTAAAGGAGAGACAAAAGCTATGAAATTTGTTATATCATGGAACTCCTGACTTGTTTGTGCACAATAGTCATCTGCTACATGATTGAAATACCAGTCAACCACAGAGACATTATTTTTTAATTAGCAAGTGAGCCAACTACTGGAGTTGGAAAAATACTTGGTAGGTCCAAGTATAAGATTATTCAAAGTTCAATAAGAAAGAGAAAGGGATTCAGTAATTGCATAAATGACCACATTCCCTCTTGATTTTTCTTTGTTTTACACCTGCTTTAATATTGATATTCTCCTTACACATGGTTTTAGTTTAAATTTAAATGAATTAACCAAAGTAGCCAAGAAATTGCATTTGTTTCCTAGCCTCTCTTTACTTAGTAAGAAAATAGATGCTAAAAAGAGAATGGTTAAAGAGAACTTTTGACCAAAAGGGATAGCAGATGTCATACCTTTTCAAAAGTTGTAACATTTGTTTCAATTGACTTCAATTAATTAATTTAATTTGCCCAAGAGAAAAACTGCCAAATATTCTGAAATCAAGTGAAAACCACATGTGAGAAAGAGATAAATTATACTAAATAACACTGGAATGTGGTAGAGTGGAAAGTTCTCATTTAAATAGGCTGTAAGATAAATAATGGATGTGAGAGTTGGACTGTGAAGAAGGCTGAGCGCTGAAGAATTGATGCTTTTGAACTGTGGTGTTGGAGAAGACTCTTGAGAGTCCCTTGGACTGCAAGGAGATCCAACCAGTCCATTCTGAAGGAGATCAGCCCTGGGATTTCTTTGGAAGGAATGATACTAAAGCTGAAACTTCAGTACTTTGCCCATCTCATGTGAAGAGTTGACTCATTGGAAAAGACTCTGATGCTGGGAGGGATTGGGGGCAGGAGGAGAAGGGGACGACAGAGGATGAGATGGCTGGATGGCATCACTGACTCGATGGACGTGAGTCTGAGTGAACTCTGGGAGTTGGCGATGGACAGGGAGGCCTGGTGTGCTGTGATTCATGGGGTCGCAAAGAGTTGGACATGACTGAGTGACTGAACTGAACTAAACTGAAGATAAATAATTAAAAAAAAACATGAATAACTTATTGCAAAAGATTGCATATTTATGAAGGAGGTTTTCCTGGAAAAAGAGTAGTAACTAGTCTTAAACATGGGAGACATGACTATATTAGTTTGTGGTTTCTTCATGTACTTCATATTGTATGAAGTTACATATAGCATACCTGTATTCTTCAGCTAGAGTTATTTATTACTGTTACATTTTGAGGAATAAGCATAAAAATGACATTTTCCCCCTCAGTCAAATGAATACATCATAGATAAATAATTATTCTATGTTTCAAAAAGCTGGTGGTGGGCAGGGCAATGGAAGGATGAGGCATGAACCTAGGAAACTTGTATGTAATATCTTCTTATATTAACAATATATAAAGTTTAAAATTTTATCCACTTTGTAACCCCCAATATATTGCCCTTCAAATTTGCTTAAAATACTGATAAAATCACAAAAAGTTATACATTTGCTAAATGAAATAATTTAAACTTGAAAGAAAAATCTGTATGATCTTATTTATATGGAGAATCTAAAAAAGTTGAATCCATAGAAGTAGAGTAGAATGGTGCTTACCAAGAGTGAGGAGGTGGGGGAAATGGGGAGATATTAGTCAAAAGTACAAAGTTTCAGTTATATAGGATGCATAAATTCTTGAGACCTAATTTATAGCATGTTAGTTAACATTATATACCAAAAATTTGCTAGGAGAGTAGATCTCAAGTATTTATGCCACAAAAATAACAAGAACAATAATAATAATCAACATGAAAGTACCAGGGCCTGTTTAGCACATTCACTATCAGAGAGAGTGAACCAGGATAAGAACATGCACCCTGATCTCATGGCATATCTGGATATTTGCATGTGCAGTAGAGTTCCATGGATGTTGGGAAGATGGTATCTCCCCAACACAGCATGCTCCCAGCTGAATAAAATACCTAAAGGATCCTCCCCATTACCAACGAGGTGCTACTTTTTAAAGTTATTTATTTATTTAACTTGTTGAGGCCCAGATTCCAGTTTCTTCTTGTGTATAATCCCTATCTCCAGATACGTCTATTTGTTTTCACATTCATACAGAAATAGCAACTCCAAGCAAACAACTGGACATAAAGGAAAGAAAATGACTTGGTATTATGTAAACTTGATTGTCTCATGGTAAGGAGATAAGAAGAATGTTGTTTGCCAGATTACTGGGAATGTTATTTTCTCACTTTTTTTCAAAAATTCAGAGTACCACAGAACCAGGTGTGGGGAGAAGAATAAAATAATATGCCTATATGATTGACCTCCCTGACAAAAATTTAAAATTGAATATAGAACTATGATCATTAACCAGCTCTTTTGTTGGTCTGAAAAGATCACCCTTCATCTAAGGCAAAACTGCTACCACTTTCTACAGCACTTAGTATACATGAGATATTATTCTAAAAATGTTGTGTAAATCAACTTGTTTAATTTTACTAGACACCATATGAGGGAGATATTATCATTGTATTACCCAAGATTTACAGATGTGAAACTGAAGTATAGAAATGTAAAATTCACAAAACTAGTTAGCAGTGAAATTTGGATTTGAAACCAGGCAATATGGATGCAATGTCTGACTTTGAATCATTTTGCAATACAGAAAGAGATAGGGACCCAGGTTGGCTCTGCACCAGACCTAACTCAACGATCCATCACTTCAGAATTTGTAATGAAATAAAGCATTATTAGAATCAATGAGAAAAATGACCTGACACGAGAAAAGAAATATCCTAATGGACCAAAGGAATAACCCCCTCTGAGAATTATCTCTTATGAAATCCAGAAGAAAATGTTAAAAAATTGTATGGAATCTTTAAACATTGTCTTAGAAGAGAAAAGAAAACCTGAAAGCACTAAGAGATGAAAAAAGACAATAGGCTGGGTTGAAAATAATGGTAGGAGATTAAAAAGAACCTTGAGAATATCTAATTCAGTATCAGATTAAAAATCCACAAGATACTACTATATGCTGATACTCTATACAACTTAATGAGTAACAAATAGAAACAACTTACATGGATATGCCAAAGACTTAAGCTGAAAATTAATACTCCTTGAGAAAATATTAGGCCAAACAAAAAAGAAGCAGTAATCAATAATACATAGTAGAGACTGTTTTATGATATGGGGGGAAAAAACCTGATGAAATACTAAAAGAGCTCTCCATGTTCCACAGAGAATAAAATATATTTATCTTAGATTCTTAAGTGCAAAAGACTAGAGATCCCTTTCAGAAAATTAGGGATACCAAGGGAATATTTCATGCAGAGATGGGCGCGATACAGGACAGAAATGGTATGCCCTAACAGAAGCAGATGATATTAAGAAGTGGTAGCAAGAATACACAGAACTATGCAAAAAAGATCTTAATGACTCAGGTAAGCATAATGGTATGATCACTCACCTAGAGCGAGATGTCCTGGAGTGCAAAGTCAAGTGGGCCTTAGGAAGCATCACTATGAACAAAGCTAGTGGAGGTGATGAAACTCCTGATGAGCTATTTCAAATCCTAAATGATGGTGTTGCTAAAGTGCTGCACTTAATATGCCACCAAATTTGGAAAACTCAGCAGTGGCCACAGGGCTGGAAAAGGTCAGCTTTCATTACAGTCCCAAAGAAAGGCAATGCCAAAGAATATTCAGACTACCACACAATTGCACTCATCTCACATGCTAGCAAGGTAATGCTCAAAATTCTCCAACCCAGGCTTCAACTACAGGTGAACCAAGAAATTCCAGATGTTCAGGCTGGATTTAGAAAAGACAGAAGAACCAGAGATCAAATTGCCAACATCTGTTGGATCATAGAAAAAGTAAGAGAATTCCAGAAAATCATCTCCTTCTGCTTCATTGACTACATTAAAGCCTTTGACTGTGTGGATCACAACACACTGGAAAATTCTTCAAGAGATGGGAATACCAGATCACCTGACCTGCCTCCTGAGAAACACATATGCAGGTCCAGAAGCAAGAGTTAGAACCAGATGTGGAACAACAGACTGGTCAAAATTGGGAAAGGAGTACATCAAGGCTGTATACTGTCACCCTGCTTATTTAACTTATATGCAGAGTATATCATGCGAAATACCAGGCTGGATGAATCACAAGCTGGAGTCAAGATTGTGGGGAGAAATATCAATAACCTCAGATATGCAGATAAAACCACCCTTATGGAAGAAAGTGAAGAGGAACTAAACAGCCTCTTGAGGAAGGTGAAAGTGGAGAGTGAAAAAGCTGACTTAAAACTCAGCGTTCAAAAAATGAAGATCATGGCATCCAGTCCCATCACTTCATGGCAAATAGATGAAGAAACAATGGAAACAGTCACAGACTTCATTTCCTTGGGCTCCAAAATCACTTCAGAACAGGACTGCAGCCATGAAATTAAAAGATGTTTGCTCCTTAGAAGAAAAGTTATGGCAAACCTAGACAACTTGTTAAAAAGCAGAGATGTTACTTTCCCAATAAAGTCCATATAGTCAAAGCTGTGGTTTTTCCAGTAGTAATGTATGGATGATAGAGTTGGACCTTTAAAGAAGGCTGAACACCCAAGAATTGAAGCTTTTGAACTGTGGCATTGGAGAAGACGCCTGAAAGTCCCTTCAACTGCAGGGAGATCCAACGAGTCAATCCTAAAGGAAATCAGTCCTGAATATTCATTGGAAGAACTGATGCTGAAGCTGAAGCTCCAATAGTTTGGCCACCTGATGTGAAAAGACTCATTAGAGAAGACCCTGATGCTGGGAAAGATTGAAGGCAGGAGGAGAAGGGGATGACAGATATCATCCCCTCTATACAGAGTATCATGCGAAATACTGGGCTGGATGAATCACAAGCTGGATTGAAGGCAGGGAAGAAGGGATGTCAGATAGCCACACCGACTCAATGTATGTGAATTTGAGCAAGCAGCAGGGGATGGTGAAGGACAGGGAAGCCTGGTGTGCTGCAGTCCATGGGGTCACAGTCAGACATAACTGAGTGACTGAACAACAACAAAAACAAGAGGAATTATCATTTTTTTATTGGTTTGGAGAAACTCATTCCCAGAATTATATGGCCTCTAGACCCAAGACCAGATGATGGTAGTTCCTTGACATTATTTTCCATTGCTTTTATAGTTTGGGCAACCTGTTTCTTGTCCATTGTTGACTATTTTTATATTCTAAAGAAGCATAAAGGCAATCGAAATTTCAAAGTTTACAACTTGGTTATTTATTTTAATGTTTTAAAACAGTATGACTTCCTATTTGTGGTCATATACCTTTTCTCATTCCTGATGTTATTTATGCCTGTCTTTTGTCCTTTCATCTGCAAGTTAGTCCAGAGACTTATTTATGTCATGGATCTTTTCAAAGAACTAGGTTTTAAATACAATTAGGAATTTTGCTGCATTTCTGTTTTCTTGTGTTTTGCTTCTGCTGGAATTTTTTTTTTTTTAATTTCCTCATGGGTTTCTTTAAGCTTGGGTTTTGTAGGGTAGAGTGCTTTCACTAGTTTGAAGAGCTGAATATTGAATGTGTTTTCATTTAAAGCTAAAACCTGTTTATTTTTTCCTCTTGTATTCCACAACTGTATTCCACCACTGTATTCCACAACTTGTAGTGCAAATATAATATTTAACTAGAAAGCAGTTGCAATTTTTATTTTCTTAATGATACAGGACTTATTTGAGAAAGTGCTGTTAAGTTTCCAAATGGATAGATATTCTGGATGTTTCTTTTTCCTTTAACCCTTCCTACTACTTCCTAATTTATTTCACTGTGGGTGGAGAATGTAATTTGTATAAATTCTATGTCTGGAAATTTTAAATATATTCTTTCTGGCCTAATATATAATCAATTTTAAGGTTTCCATGGGAGTATAAGAAGTGTTCTTTATTGGAGTTAAATTATATGAAACAATTAAATCATTATTATTTATTACATCATTACTTTTATGTGCATCCTGTATAATGGATAGCCCAGGTTATAGCTGAGCAAAATTAGTTTCTAATTTTCTGCTCTTTGATTTCTAGTATCATTCCAAATCTTATTGATGCTGATCAAAAAAGTACTCTGGACATACATATTAAAAAATTGAACATTATTTTATTGGGAGATTTTATATATGTATAAAATATGTATAAAATGTATATGTATATATGTATGAAATATATATATATAAAATCTCCCAATAAAGTAATGTTCAATTTTTAAATATATATATATATATATATCAGGTTTTGAACAACTCTATTATGTACTTGTAATATTCTTTAATATGATTTGATACAATCAAGTGTATATTGTTCAGTTTAGTTTTGTCACTCAGTCGTGTCTGACTCTTTGCACCCCCATGGACTGCAGCTCACCAGGCTTCCCTGTCCATCACCAACTCCTGGAGCTTACTGAGATTCATGTCCATCAAGCTGATGATGCGATTCAACCATCTCATCATCTGTTGTCCCTTTCTCCTCCTGCTTTCAATATTTCCCAACATCAGGGTCTTTGCCAATAAGTCAGTTCTTTGCATCAAATGACCAAAGTATTGGAGCTTCAGCTTCACCATCAGTCCTTCCGATGAATATTCAGGGCTGATTTCCTTTAGAATCAGCTGGTTTGATCTCTTTCCCAGTCCCAGGGACTCTCAGGAGTCTTCAACACCACAGTTCAAAAGCACTAATTCTTTGGCACTCAGCTTTTCTTTATGGTCCAACTCTCACATCCATACATGACTACTGGAAAAACCATGGCTTTGACTATATCGACTTTTGTCAGCAAAGTAATGCTATCTTCTTTTTAATGTGCTGTCTAGGTTGGTCAATAAAATAAAGTCTGTCACTGTTACCATTGTTTCCCCATCTATTTGCCATGAAGTGATGGGACCGAATGCCATGATCTTCGTTTTCTGAATGTGTAGTTTTAAGCCAGCTTTTTCACTTTCACTGTGGTATATTGGTTACCATATAATATTAGTGTTTTCAATGCCAGATTAATTTGGTATTAAAACTGTACACTCTGCTTTACCTTTTATATCTGTTTACTTAATATATTTATTTCAGTGTTAACTATTTAGGTTACTTTATTTTAAATGTACCTGTTTGAAAACACCCTTAATTGTTCTTACCTATTTTTCTCTCTTCAGTTCAGTTCAGTCACTCAGTCGTGTCCGACTCTTTGCGACCCCATGAATCACAGCATGCCAGGCCTCCCTGTCCATCACCAACTCCTGGAGTTCACTCAGACTCGCATCCATCGAGTCAGTGATGCCATCCAGCCATCTCATCCTCTGTCATCCCCTTCTCATCCTGCCCCCAATTCCTCCCAGCATCAAAGTCTTTTCCAATGAATTAATTCTTTGCATGAGGTGGCCAAAGTACTGGAGTTTCAGCTTTTCTCTCTTAAGAAGGGATATTTTACCATTTAGATTTATTTCTAAAAATTCCATGTTTATAAATAGCATTTTAAAATAAATTATAATATTAATAGTAATGCTAATTTAAAATGTTTTCCTTGGACAAATATATATGTAAACACTGAATACTGCAATAACTTTTTAGAAATTCTAATTTCACATTAGAAAATTAAAGGCTCTAATAAGTTTTGAGTAAAAAAATCTGTTTAAATCTTACTAACTTAGCTGACAATCTAAGATTGTCTAAGAGAGATATTTTTGCATGAAGAGCTTCTTTAATTATGCTTTAAAATAATGTTTAATTTATACCAATTAAAATTCATAAACTTTATTTTTCTTGGATAATTAAGTTCAACTTGCTATGTTGTTTATAGATCCCATAAAATAAGAACAATCACCATTTAAGAAAGGACTTCCCCAGTGGCTCAGCTATAAAGAATCTGCCTGCAATGCAGGAGATGCGGGTTCAATCCCTGGGTCAGAAAGATCCCCTGGAGGAAAGCATGGCAACCCACTCCAGTATTTCTTTCCTGAGGAATCCCATAGGCAGAGGAGCCTGGTGGGTTACTGTCCATAGCATCACAAAGAGTTGGACGTGACTGAAGTGACTGAGCACACATATCATTTAAGGAAAATTTTGTGTTCTATTGTATCAGATTGAACACAGTAAACTCCTAAATTATCAGATCCAATTATAGACCTAATTAACACCCTTCGCCATATTAAGCTGCATTTCAGAAATGTAATATATTAAAAAGTTTTGTGTTCTATGTATATTTGACAAAATAAATTTACAATTCTAATTTGCCACAATTTAAAAACTGAAGCATTGCAAGTTATATATAAATGAGTAAAACCACTTTTAATTATTCCTTTACAGGATAACAAAGGCAAACAAAGTTCTGTGTATATTTCAGCTCAAAATCACAGAACAAATATGTCAGCTTTCTTAAATATAAAACATTAAGTATGAAAATATTTAAAAATACAAATACACCAAAGTATTTTTTAACATAGCACAAATAAGACTCCTATGATTTTTAATTAGATTCATCACCTCTATAGTCGGTTACTTTTATTTTGTTTAACTTTCAATTTTTATTTTATATTATGGTTCATTAACAATGATGTGTTTGTTCCAGATATACAGCAAAGTAATTCAATTATACCCATACAAGTATTCATTCTTTTTCAAATTCTTTTCCCATTTAGGTTATTGTAGAATATTGAGCCACGTTCCCTGTATTATACAGTAGGTCTTTGTTGGTTATCTATATTAAATATAGTGGTGTGTACAGGTCAATTCCAAACTCCCAATCTATCCCCCAATACCAACCCTTTCCCCTTGGTAATCATAAATCCTTTTT
This sequence comes from Ovis canadensis, assembly GCF_042477335.2. Classification (NCBI taxonomy): domain Eukaryota; kingdom Metazoa; phylum Chordata; class Mammalia; order Artiodactyla; family Bovidae; genus Ovis; species Ovis canadensis. Next base: position 34,371,270 of record NC_091250.1, on the reverse strand, counting down.
CTAAGTATGTGAGTGTTTCTGTTTTATAAACAAGTTCATTTGGATTCTTTTATTTTTTAGTTTTCATGCATAAGTGATATCATGTGATATTTGTCTGTGTCTGACTTACTTCACTTAGTATGATAATCTCCAGGTCCGTCTGTGTTGCTGCAAGTAGCATTATTTCATTCTTTGTAATATTTAAGTAATAGTCCATTATATATATGTACCACGTCTTCTTTATCCATTCCTCTGTCAATGGACATTTAGATTGCTTCCTCATCTCCAGTGTTGTAAACAGCACTGCAGTGAACATCAGGGTGTATGTATCCTTTTGAACCATGGTTTTCTCTAGACATATACCCAGGAATGGGGTTGCTGGGTAATATGGTACCTCTATTCTTAGTTTTTAAAGGAACCTCCATACTATTCCATACCTGTTATATGAATTTATATCCCCACCATCACTATAGTTGGTTACTCTTAAAAAATTATTAGATTTATGTTTTAGAACAGTTTCAAGTTTACAGAAAAATTAAGTAGAAAAAAGGCAAGCTTCCTTCATGTCACTTACACATAGTTTCCCCTGTTATGAATATCTTGAATTGATGTGGTATATTTACTATAATTAATGAATATTGATATATTACTATTAACTAAAGCTCATAGTTTTCAATAGGGTTTGCTTTTTTTTTTTTACACAGTTGTTTGTGTGTCTTTGTGTATGTATGTGCTCAGTCATGTCTGACTCTTTGCAACCCAATAGACTATAGCCCGCCAGGCTCCTCTGTCCATGAAAGTTTTCAGCTAAGAATACTGGAGTGGGTTGCCATTTCCTACTTCAGAGGATCTTTTCAACTCAGGGACTGAATCTGTGTCTCTTACATTTTCTGCATCGACAGGAAGGTTCTTTACTATAAGCGCCACGTGGGAAGCCCTTACAGTTATATGAGTTTTGATGCATGCCTAATCAACAATTACTGTATCATACAGAATAATTTCACTGCACTAAAAATCCTCTCTGCTGCCCCTATTCATTCCCTCAGCCCCCACCAATATCTGACAATCATTGATCCTTTCACTGTCTGAGAGGTTTTGCCCTTTCTTTTTTTTTTTTTCAGAAATAGTATCAGGCAAACTGTGATACATGCTTGCCCCACTCCCTATCATGCAAGGCTACTGCCATCCAAAGCCCAGCACCTATATACCCGCCGACAAACAAAGCTGTTTGTAAACAAAGTTGATTATATATCAGGTTTCTGAGTCCATATCTCTATTTATAGCTATATATCTATATCTATATATGTAGTCTTCCCTAGTTTTCTCTCAATGCTGGTGTTCCAGTGCCTTCAGTTTTTTATCTTATTTCAAGTATATGTCTATATTATAATGACGACACCTCTATAATATTTCTTAATTTATGCCCTGTCAGATTGTCACCTTCCTATTAAGCCTGATGACTTTCTGGTCTCATAGTGCTATTTGAAACTCATTTAAAACGCAGTTATGAAACTCATTCTATAATTACCAACTAGTTCAGGGATACTGTAAATGGAAGCAGAAAAAAAAAATCACCAAATAGTAACATTTATGCTATATTTCTATCTTCTGCTAGTCAGTGAGAATATAAAACATGAGTCACAAAGACAGCCATGTAATAACATAGCTCAAGTACTGCTGAGCAGAGAGAAAGTTGAATATTTGAAATAAACACCTAGGACCATGCTTAAAGTTTTCTAGACTTGGGATGTAAAAACCAAAAAGTGATATCGGTTCCGGATTGGCCACAGCCACTGAGGAAGAGAGCCCCACAATTTCAAACTAGAAACCACTGCCAAGGTTATTGAGATTTATTAAAGGAAATTTGCTTTCTAACTAGCTCATCCCTCAGATTTTATAAATAAATAACATCATGCATTTTACCAAGAGGTAACCGAGAAAGACTCTGAAAATGCAGGCAAAAAAGTATCATTTGTACTCTTATGGTATTTATTACCAAGCAATTATATTCTACATTTGTCAGCAAGTAGGTGCTGGGCCTTGGATGACAATGACCCCACATGGCAAGGAGTAGGGCAAACACACATCACAGCCTACCTGACACTATTCCTGTACACACCCTCTTTTTTTTTTTTTTTTTTTACTTTATTTTCCTTTACAACACTGTATTGGTTCTGCTATACATTGACATGAATCGGCCACGGGTGTGCAAGAGTTCCCAATCATGAACCCCGCTCCCACCTCGCACCCCATATCATCTCTCTGGATCATCCTCGTGCACCAGCCCCAAACATCCTGTGTCCTGTATCGAACGTAGACTGGCGTTTCATTTCTTACATGATCGTATACATGTTTCAATGCCATTCTTCCAAATCATCCCACCCTTTCCCTCTCCCTGGAGTCCAAATGTCCGTTCTACACATCTGTGTCTCTTTTGCTGTCTCACATACAGGGTCATAATTACCATCTTTCTAAATTCCATATATATGTGTTAGTATACTGTATTGGTGTTTTTCTTTCTGGCTTACTTCACTCTGTATAATTGGCTCCAGTTTCATCCATCTCATCAGAACTGATTCAAATGAATTCTTTTTAATGGCTGAGTAATACTCCATTGTGTATATGTACCATAGCTTTCTTATCCATTCATCTGCTGATGGACATCTAGGTTGTTTCCATGTCCTGGCTATTATAAACAGTGCTGCGATGAACACTGGGGTACATGTGTCTCTTTCAATTCTGGTTTCCTCGGTGTGTATGCCCAGCAGTGGGATTGCTGGGTCATAAGGCAGATCTATTTGCAATTTTTTAGGAATCTCCACACTGTTCTCCACAGTGGCTGTACTAGTTTACATTCCCATCAACAGTCTAAGACGGTTCCCTTTTCTCCACACGCTCTCCAGCATTTATTGCTTGCAGATTTTTGGATCGCAGCCATTCTGTCTGGTGTGAAATGGTACCTCATTGTGGTTTTGATTTGCATTTCTCTAATAATGAGTGATGTTGAGCATCTTTTCATGTGTTTGTTAGCCATCCGTATGTCTTCTTTGGAGAAATGTCTATTTAGTTCTGTGGCCCAGTTTTTGATTGGGTCATTTATTTTTCTGGAATTGAGCTGCAGGAGTTGCTTGTATATTTTTGAGATTAATTGTTTGTCAGTTGCTTATTTGCTATTGTTTTTTCCCATTCAGAAGGCTGTCTTTTCACCTTGCTTATATTTTCCTTTGTTGTGCAGAAGCTTTTAATTTTAATTAGATCCCATTTGCTTATTTTTGCTTTTATTTCCAGTATTCTGAAAAGTGGCTCATAGAGGATCCTGATGTGATTTATGTCGGAGAGTGTTTTGCCTATGTTCTCCTCTAGGAGTTTTATAGTTTCTGGTCTTACATTTAGATCTTTAATCCATTTTGAGTTTATTTTTGTATGTGGTGTTAGAAAGTAATCTAGTTTCATTCTTTTACAAGTGGTTGACCAGTTTTCCCAGCACCACTTGTTAAAGAGATTGTCTTTACTCCATTGTATATTTTTGCCTCCTTTGTCAAAGATAAGGTGTCCATATGTGTGTGGATTTATCTCTGGGCTTTCTATTTTGTTCCATTGATCTATATGTCTGTCTTTGTGCCAGTACCATACTCTCTTGATGACTGTGGCTTTGTAGTAGAGACTGAAGTCAGGCAAGTTGATTCCTTCAGTTCCATTCTTCTTTCTCAAGATTGGTTTGGCTATTCAAGGTTTTTTTGTATTTCCATACAAATCTTGAAATGATTTGTTCTAGCTCTGTGAAAAATGTGGCTGGTAGCTTGATAGGGATTGCATTGAATCTGTTGATTGCTTTGGGTAGTGTACTCATTTTCACTATATTGATTCTTCCAATCCATGAACATGGTATATTTCTCCATCTATTAATGTCCTCTTTGATTTCTTTCATCACTGTTTTATAGTTTTCTATATATAGGTCTTTAGTTTCTTTAGGTAGACATATTCCTACGTATTTTATTCTTTTCGTTGCAATGGTGAATGGGTATCTTTTCCTACCTTCTCCTTATTAGTATGTAGGAATGCAAGGGATTTCTGTGTGTTGATTTTATATCCTGCAACTTTACTATATTCATTGATTAGCTCTAGTAATTTTCTGGTGGAGTCTTTAGGGTTTTCTATGTAGAGGATCATGTCATCTGGAAACACTGAGAGTTTTACTTCTTCTTTTCCAATTTGGATTCCTTTAATTCCTTTTTCTGCTCTGATTGCTGTGGCCAAAACTTCCAGAACTATGTTGAATAGTAGCAGTGAAAGTGGGCACCCTTGCTTGTTTCTGACTTTAGGGGAAATGCTTTCCATTTTTCACCATTGAGGATAATGTTTGCTGTGGGTTTGTCATATATAGCTTTTATTATGTTGAGGCATGTTCCTTCTATTCCTGCTTTCTGGAGAGTTTTTATCATAATTGGATGTTGATTTTGTCAAAGGCCTTCTCTGCATCTATTGAGATAATCATATGGCTTTTATTTTTCAATTTGTTAATGTGGTGAATTACATTGATTTATTTGCGGATATTGAAGAATCCTTGCATCCCTGGGATAAAGCCCACTTGGTCATGATGTATGATCATTTTAATGTGTTGTTGGATTCTGTTTGCTAGAATTTTGTTGAGGATTTTTGCATCTATGTTCATCAGTGATATTGGCCTGTAGTTTTCTTTTTTTGTGACATCTTTTGTGACATCAGGTTTTGGTATTAGGGTTATGGTGGCCTCACAGAATGAGTTTGGAAGTTTACCTTCCTCTGCAATTTTCTGGAAGAGTTTGAGGAGGATAAGTGTTAGCTCCTCTCAAAATTTTTGGTAGAATTCAGCTGTGAAGCCTTCTGGACCTGGGCTTTTGTTTGCTGGAAGATTTCTGATTACAGTTTCAATTTCCATGCTTGTGATGGGACTGTTAAGATTTTCTATTTCTTCCTGGTTCAGTTTTGGAAAGTTGTATTTTTCTAAGAATTTGTCCATTTTTTTCCACGGTGTCCATTTTATTGGCATACAACTGCTGATAGTAGTCTCTTATGATCCTTTGTATTTCTGTGTTGTCTTTTGTGATCTCTCCATTTTCATTTCTAATTTTATTGATTTGATTTTTCTCTCTTTGTTTCTTGATGAGTCTGGCTAATGGTTTGTCAGTTTTATTTATCCTTTCAAAAAACCAGCTTTTGGCTTTGTTGATTTTTGCTATGGTCTCTTTTGTTTCTTTTGCATTTATTTCTGCCCTAATTTTTAAGATTTCTTTCCTTCCACTAACTCTGGGGTTCTCCAGTTCTTCCTTTTCTGGTTGCTTTAGGTGTAGACTTAGGTTATTTATTTGACTTTTTTCTTGTTTCTTGAGGTATGCCTGTATTGCTATGAACTTTCCTCTTAGCACTGCTTTTATAGTGTCCCACAGGTTTTAGGTTGTTGTGTTTTCATTTTCATTTGTTTTCTATGCATATTTTGATTTCTTCTGTTATTTATTATTCAGCAGAGTCTTTTTCAGCCTCCATATGTTGGAATTTTTGATAGTTTTTCTCCTGTAATTGAGATCTAATCTTAATGCATTATGGTCAGAAAAGATGCTTGGAATGATTTCGATTTTTTAAAATTTATCAAGGTTAGATTTATGGCCCAGGATGTGATCTATCCTGGAGAAGGTTCTATGAGCACTTGAGAAAAAGGTGAAATTCATGGTTTTGGGGTGAAATGTCCTATAGATATCAATTAGGTCTAACTGGTCTATTGTATCACGTAAAGTTTGTGTTTCCTTGTTAATTTTCTGTTTAGTTGATCTGTCCATAGGTGTGAGTGGGGTATTAAAGTCTCCCACTATTATTGTGTTATTGTTGATTTCCCCTTTCATACTTGTTAGCATTTGTCTTACATATTGTGGTGCTCCTATGTTGGGTGCATATATATTTATAATTGTTATATCTTCTTCTTGGATTGATCCTTTGATCATTATGTAGTGTCCTTCTTTGTCTCTTTTCACAGCCTTTGTTTTAAAGTCTATTTTATCGGATATGAGTATTGCCACTCCTGCTTTCTTTTGGTCTCTATTTGCGTGGAATATCTTTTTCCAGCCCTTCACTTTCAGTCTGTATGTGTCCCTGGTTTTGAGGTGGGTCTCTTGTAGGCAGCATATATACGGATCTTGTTTTTGTATCCATTCAGCCAGTCTTTGCCTTTTGGTTGGGGCATTCAACCCATTTACGTTTAAGGTAATTATTGATAAGTATGATCCCATTACCATTTACTTTATTGTTTTGGGTTCGGGTTTATACACCCGTTTCGTGTTTCCTGTCTAGAGAATATCCTTTAGCATTTGTTGGAGAGCTGGTTTGGTGGTGCTGAATTCTCTCAGCTTTTGCTTGTCTGTAAAGCTTTTGATTTCTCCTTCATATTTGAATGAGATCGTTGCTGGGTACAGTAATCTGGGCTGTAGGTTATTGTCTTTCATCACTTTATGTATGTCTTGCCATTCCCTCCTGGCCTGAAGAGTTTCTATTGACAGATCAGCTGTTATCCTTATGGGAATCCCCTTGTGTGTTATTTGTTGTTTTTCCCTTGCTGCTTTTAATATTTGTTCTTTGTGTTTGATCTTTGTTAATTTGATTAATATGTGTCTTGGAGTGTTTCGCCTTGGGTTTATCCTATTTGGAACTCTCTGTGTTTCTTAGACTTGGGTGATTATTTCCTTCCCCAATTTAGGGAATTTTTCAACTATTATCTCCTCAAGGATTTTCTCATGGTCTTTCTTTCTGTCTTCTTCTTCTGGGATTCATATAATTTGAATTTTGGAGCGTTTCATATTATCCTGGAGGTCTCTGAGATTGTCCTCATTTCTTTTAATTCGTTTTTCTCTTTTTCCTCTCTGATTTATTTATTTCTACCATTCTATCTTCTATTTCACTAATCCTATCTTCTGCCTCCGTTATTCTACTATTTGTTGCCTCCAGAGTGTTTCTGATCTCATTTATTGCATTATTCATTATATATTGACTCTTTTTTATTTCTTCTAGGTCCTTGTTAAACCTTTCTTGCATCATCTCAATCCTTGTCTCCAGGCTATTTATCTGTGATTCCATTTTGATTTCAAGATTTTGGATCATTTTCACTATCAATATTCGGAATTCTTTCTCAGGTAGGTTCCCTATCTCTTCCTCTTTTGTTTGGTTTGGTGGGCATTTCTCCTATTCCTTTACCTGCCGAGTATACCTCTGTCTCTTCATCTTGGTTATATTGCTGCATTTGGGGTGGCCTTTTATTATTCTGGGAATTTGTGGGAGTTCTCTTTATTATGAAGTTTCCTCACTGTGGGTGGGGTTGTATCAGTGGCTTGTCAAGGTTTCTTGTTTAGTGAGGCTTGCGTTGGAGTTCTGGTGGGTGGAGCTGGCTTTCTTCTCTCTGGAGTGCAATGAAATGACCAGTAATGGGTTATGAGACGTCAGTGGTTTTGGAGTAACTTTGAGCTGCCTGTATATTGTAGGTCAGGGCTGTGTTCCTGTGTTGCTGGAGAATTTGCGTGGTATGTCTTGCTCTGGAACTTGTTGGCCCTTGGGTGGTGCTTGGTTTCAGTGTAGGTATGTAGGCATTTGATGAGCTCCTATTGATTAATGTTCCCTGGAGTCAGGAGTTCTCTGATGTTCTCAGGATTTGGACTTAAGCCTCCTGCTTCTGGTTTTCAGTTTTATTTTTACAGTAGCCTCAAGACTTCTCCATCTATACAGCACTGATGATAAAACATCTAGGTTAAAGATGAAAAGTTTCTCCACATTGAGGGACACCCAGAGAGGTTCACTGAGTTACATGGAGAAGAGAAGAGGGAGGGGGTAGTTAGAGGTGACTGGAATGAGATGAGGGGGGATCAAAAGAGGAGAGAGCAAGCTAGCCAGTAATCACTTCCTTAAGTGCGCTCCACAGTCTGGACCACTCAGAGGTGTTCACGGAATTATACAGGGAAGAGGAGAGGGAGGAAGCAGACAGAAGTGGCCAGTAGGATAAAAGAGGGAAATGAAAAGGAGAGAGACAGATCCAGCCAGTAACCAGTTCCCTAAGTGTTTTCCACCGTCTGGAATACACAGATTCACAGAGTTGGGTAGAGAAGAGAAGGGGGAGAGAAGAGACAGAGGCCCCCTGGTGGAGAAAAAGGAGAGTCCAAAGGAGGAGAGAATGGTAAGCCAGTAATCTTGCTCTCAGGTAAAACTGAGTACTGAAGATTGGGTTTTTAAATGTACAAAATTGACAACAAATACCAAAAAGCAAAGATTAAAAATCTAGAGTAGATGTTGGATTTTCAAAAATACAATATTAAAGAAAAGAAGAAGAAGATGAAGAAGAAGAAGAAGACGAAGAAGAAGACGAAGAAGACAAAGACGAAGATGAAGACAAAGACGAAGAAGACGAAGAAGACGACGAAGAAGACGAAGAAGAAGACGAAGACAAAGAAGACGAAGAAGAAGACGAAGAAGAAGACGAAGAAGATGAAGAAGAAGAGGAAGAAGACGAAGACGAAGATGAAGACGACAAAGACGAAGACGACGAAGAAGACGACGAAGAAGACGACGAAGAAGAAGACGAAGACGTAGAAGACGAAGACGACGACGAAGACGACGAAGACGACGAAGACGGGGACGGGGACGGGGAAGGGGAAGGGGAAGAAGAAGAAGAAGAAGAAGAAGAGCCACAAGAATTATTAAAAAGCAAGAACAACCACAAAAAGACTATATACGGTGTTTGCTTTAAAAATAGGGTCTTTTTTTTTGAGAAGTAATAGTAGGTCATAAAAATGAAAATTAGAGGAGAAATAGAGGACTTAAAATTTCAAAAATGTTAAAAAGTAAAAGAAGAGAAAACAACCACACAACAACATCAACCAAAAAAAAAAGAATGATCGTAGAAATAATAAAGATATATCTGGCCCTTTCTCTGGTGTTGTGGGCAGTGTGGGGTCACTTCCAAGGCAGTTCCCTCTGTTTAACTTCTGTTTGCTGGTCTCTTCAGTGTCTGATTTCCGCCCTGATGCAGGGGCGGGTGGTGGACACTTTTTTTTTTTTTAGGCTCACTTGTTCAGTCGCGCTGTGGGAGGGAGGGATGCTGCAAACAAATAACACTGGCATGTGCTCGCAGTGTCTCAGCCCCACTGGGCCTGCCCCTGCTCGCGGTACACACTGCTCAGGCTCTATGTTGCTCCACTCGGAACCATCTGAGGCCAGCCCTAGGCTACATGCACCTCCCCAGTCTAAGCCGCTCAGGCTTGGTGCTCAGGTAGCCCTCAGAGGTGCAGATTCGGTTGGGCCTGCGTTTTGTGCCCTTCCCAGGTCCGAGTAGCTCAGGTGTTTGGCGAGTGTGGTCGCTGTGACTTATCGCCTTTCCCATCTCTGCTGCTCAGTTTTCTGGGAGTACCGCTGGCATCCCTTCTCAGGCGGATGATGACTGTCCAGAATCCCCAGAAGTCTTAGTTAGCAAAGAAGCCTGCTTGCATTTTGGTAGGTAATGTCTCTCTTGGGCTGCAATTGCCCCTTTCCAGCCCTACGGCTCTGGCTGCCTGTCACCGGAGGGGGATGGTCTGAGGCAGGCTATTTCTGTTCCATCCTTTGTTCTGTGTGCGGTCCCAGTGGTGTCCTATATTCGACCTTTTCACGTGGTAGCTATCCCACAGTCGGGTTTGCTAGCCCAAGTTAGTTTGTTCTGGTTACGCACGGGGCGTTCCTGCCCAGTTCTTAAAAAGCACTGCAGCCCATGCCTCCCTGCCCAGCCCCACTTGCTAGTGGCGGATGCTGGCATCTGCGCTGCTTCTCCACTGGGGGAGTTACTGTTGGGCTTGTAATCCGTTGGTTTAATTATTTATTTATTTTTCCTTCCTATTATGTTGCCCTCTGTGCTTCCAAGGCTCGCCACAGACTCAGCAGTGAGAGTGTTTCCTGGTGTTTGGAAACCTCTCTTCTTAAGATTCCCTTCCCGGGATGGGACTCCCTTCCCGGGACAGAGCTCCCTCCCTATCTCTTTTGTCTCTTTTTTCATCTTTTATATTTTTTCCTACCTATTTTTGAAGACAATGATCTGCTTTTCTGGGTGCCTGATGTCCTCTGCCAGCATTCAGAAGTTGTTTTGTGGAATTTACTCAGCATTGAAATGTTCTTTTGATGAATTTGTGAGGGATAAAATGGTCTCCCCATCCTATTCCTCTGCCATCTTAGGACTGCCCCCAGTTTTGCCCTTTCTAAAACATTGTGTAGTTTGAATCATGGATAGCCTTAGCCTATGGATGGGGCAACAATGGAAACAATGAGAGACTTTGTTTTCCTGGGTTCCAAAGTCACTGAATATGGTGATTGCAGCCATGAAATTAAAAGATGTTTGCTCCTTTGAAGAAAAGCTATGACCAACCTAGACAGCATACTAGAAAGCAGAGACATTACTTTCCTGACAATGGTCCATCTAGTCAAAGCTATGGTTTTTCCAGTAGTCATTATGGTTATGAGAGTTGGACTATAAAGAAAGCTGAACACCAAAGAATTGATGCTTTTGAACTGTGGTGTTGGAAAAGACTCTTGAGAATCCCTTGTACTGCAAGGAGATCCAACCAGTCCATCCTAATGGAAATCGGTCCTGAATATTCATTGGAAGAACTGACGCTGAAACTCTAATACTTTGGCCACCTGATGTGAGGAACTAACTCACTGGAAAAGACTCTGATGCTGGGAAGGATTGAAGACAGGAGAAGGGAACGACAGAGGATGAGATGGCTGGATGGTATCACTGACTCAATGGACATGAGTTTGAGCAAGCTCTGGGAGTTGGTGATGGACAGGGAAGCCTGGTGAGCTGCAATCCATGGGGTTGCAAAGAGTTGGACACGACTGAGTGACTGAACTGAGAGCCTTTCCAGGCTGGCTTTTTCACTCAACAATATGCATTTTAGGTCCTGTCACGTCTTTTTTTTTTTTTTTTTAAATTTACATTCTTTTCCAACTGTCTTTTTGTCGGGTGGGGCGTGGGGGGAGTCTGTGCCTGGTCTTAGTTGTAGCACATGGAATCTTTGATCTTCATTTCCATGTGCAAATTCTTTAGTTGCGGCACACAAACTCTTAGTTGCTGGCATGTGGTATGTAATTCCCTGATCACCTATTGAACCTGGCCCCCTGCATTGGGACCCTGGAGTCACTGGGCCACCAGGGAAGTTCCCATGTCGTTTTATAGCTTGATGGCTCATTTCTTTTGCAGTTCATTTCAGTTTCTCAGTCATGTCCAACTGCAACCCCATGGACTGCAGCACGCCAGGCCTCCCTATCCATCACCAACTCCCAGAGTTTGCTCAGACTCATGTCCAGCCCTGGTGGATCCAGGGTAATTCGAAGGGGAGACGGAATCAGCGTCCTAGGAAAAAGCTATTTAATTAAAAGTATAAAGAGAGATTAGAAAGGAATAGTGTAGTAGGAAAATTAGTGGAGAAAAAGAGGCTGAATAACTTGGTTTACGTGGGATACCAATAAAGCTTCAAGACAAGAAGCTTGCACCACCTACACAGGCCACAGGCATCTTTCCATTCTCCCAAAGGAGAGGAGGCACTGAGGCCTCCCCGGTCCAATCTTAGAAGCCCAGGCAAAATTAGCAGGCTTGGTGAGTACCCACCCTCCAGATGGGAATTCAGCCAGAAAAACGGAGAACAAGAAAGAAACTACACGGGGGAATCAGTCTTTCCAGAAACTGATCCATTTTCTTTATTTTCAAGTTTGCTTATATACTTTCTGTTATACATAGGGATGAATACAGAGTCATGCGGGGTCAGCAGACCTGACCCATGTCAAAATCAGGTGCTTCATATAAAATTATACAAAGGTCTTAGGAGTTTTACATCATCTTATGGCCATGAGGCCTGCTGACATTTTATGATCCTTTCTTTCTGATAACCAAAAAACTTACTTTCCAGGGGTTATTTTTCTTAAACCAGGCACACCCTCCAAAGGTACCAGATAAAGTTGCATTCCTATAGGGTGAGGGTGTAGTGGGTTACAACTAAGAAAGGAATTTACTTAGCCTAAGGTTAACATGATTAATCTAAAGGTTAATACTTATTTCTCCTATATGCTAGTTATATATTCATTAACATGTATGAGGGCAGTGGATTTAGCAGCAAACATTGGCCCAATAAATGAAAAAAAACCCTTCACCAATATAATTCCTAATCAACCCACTATACTAATAATTTCTAACTTCCTAAAAGAATCTGCCTTTAGTAAGTCTAAAACATCTCATGCCTCTCATGGGTGGAAGGCTGTAAACAATCACATGTGGCTGGACGAACCTGTACAAGCAGGCTAGATAACCTTCAGAGGAGTTCATAAGTTGAAACACTCTTGTCACGCCCAGGAATTTTTATTAACTGGAACTGTAGGTTAACTCCTTCTCCGAGAGAGGTGGTGGTAGGTCAGCCCCCTGTAAAGTCAGAGGTATAGGTGAGAGCATAAAACAGTAAAGTAGGACTCTGGTTTTGGGGGTAGATGCTTGGGAATAGGGGGTTTCCTGAGGCTCAATCCCACCTTTGTGTATGCCAAAGCCTCCTTCCTCATGACCTTTGCCATGGGTGGAGTTCCTCACGCTGGCTCCTGGCATCCTCCCACCTTCAATCTTTCCAGCATCGGGGTCTTTTCAAATAAGTCAGTTCTTCGCATCAGGTGGCCAAAGTATTGGAGTTTCAGCTTTAGCGTCAGTCCTTCCATGAACATTCAGGACTGATTTCCTTTAGGATGGACTCGTTTGATCTTCTTGCAGTCCAAATTTCTTTTTTAGCACTGGATAATATTCTGTTGTATGAATATGTTCATTCATCTGTCCCAGGTTTTGACAGTTATGAGTAGAGCTTCTATAAACATCCATGTATATGTTCTCATGTGGATTTAAGTTTCTCACTCCTTGGAGTATACACTAAGAATCCTGGCTACTGGGTCATATGAAAAGTGTATATTAAGTTTTGTGAGAAACCACCAAACTGTCTTCCAGAGTGGCTGTTTTATTTTGCATTCCCATCAGCAATAAATGAAAGTTCCCACTGTTTACATGCATTTGATGTTGTCACTGTTCCTGAGTTTGACCTTTCTAAAAGATGGTATCTTGTTGTTTTAATTTGTAACTCCCTGATCACATATGATATTGAGCATCTTTTCATATCCTACTTGCCATTTATGTAGTATATCTTCTTTGAGGTGTCTGTTCAGGTATTTTGCCCATTTTTAAATGGGCTATTCACTTTCTTTTTGTTGAGTTTTACTAATTCTTTGTATATTTTGGATTCAATCTCTTCATTGCATATGTGTTTTGCAAATATTTTCTCCCAATCTGTGGCTTTACTTTTCATTCTTTCACATTTAAAAATTAATCTTTTCCAAACTCACAGCTACTTACTCACCAAGAGATGCTGATTTTTCATCTCAAGTTAGTTGACATTACTGAATTGAAAAATCAAGACACTATTTTTATATGGAACCCCAATGGTTGTGGTATTCTGTCAATCATAGCAAAAAATAACAGTAACAGTAAAACAGTGGACATTTTTGTATTATGCCAGGCATAGTGGTAAGGACTTCCAATGTATCATCTCAGAGTCTTCTCATTGCAATATTCCTTAGTAGTTGCTGGCCATTATTCTTATTTAACAACTGGGAACATTACAGCATGGAAAGATTCTATAATCTTTCCATAACACAGGGCTTTTGGTCTTTATGGTATTATCTGGGAAAGAGCTGATTATCTCATATCCAAATTGTAACAGATCCAAAGATTCCAGATAGATAGGGCCTTGCCCAGTGGCTCAGCAGTAAACAATCTACCTTCAGTGCAGGAGACACAGGAGACCCGGGTTCCATCCTAGGATCAGGAAGATCCCCTGGAGGAAGGCGCAGCAACCCACTCCAGTGTTCTTGCCTGGAGAATCCTATGGATAGAGGAGCTTGGCAGGCTATAGTCCATAGGGTCACAGAGAGTCGGACACAACTGAAGTTACTGAGCACACACAGATAGATAAAGTAGGTAAAACTTTCTCTCTTTGTTTAAACTTTGAGAAACTGAGATGCTTGCTTCTTGACAGATGGATACTTAAATAAAGATAAATATGGTTTCTAATTGTCGTTTAAAATGGCTTTAGAATTTACATTCTCATTTAGCTTTTTGATATTAATAAAGAGCTTCTGAGTATATTGATGATGTTTGACTACATATAAATGAATTAAAGGAAATAGAAATTCCTAGCTCTAAAAGGACTAAAGTATTATCAAAGTGGCTCCAAGTGACTGACTGTCAGGCATTCAGCATCTAGCTCAAAAACCTTTGGCTGATTTCAAAGGGAAGCCATTTAGTCTTTTTGCTAAGGCCTGGCGTGCTGCGATTCATGGGGTCGCAAAGAGTCGGACACGACTGAGCGACTGAACTGAACTGAAAGGATAGCTACCACATGCCAAAGTGATTCCAAACTATGTTAGTAGGATCTCAATTTGCAGAAGGCTTAACTGATTGCATAGAAGAAAGTACTGTACATATTGGAAAATTGAAGTTACTGTCAGTAAGAAAATAACCTGTTTGTTTAGTATACATCCTACTTTACGTGAACAGCTATTAGTGTAGTGATTAAGAGTATGCACCCTGGAGGTACACAGGCTTTGGGTTTAAGCACTTGCCTTTCCATTTTAGATTTTGTATTATTTTAGACAAGTCACTTAATCATCCTAACCTGTTTTATGGTTACTAGGATGGGGACAAAACTAATATATATTAGTGTCGTTATAACCACTAAATGGTGTAAACTATGAGAAATACATTTAAAATAGTTCCATGGGTTTACCAGGTGGCTCAGAAGACAAAGAATCTGCCTGGACTATAGGAGATCCGGGTTTGATCCCTGGGTTGGAAAGATGACCTGGAGAAGAGAATGGCTACCCACTCCAATAGTCTTGCTGGTGAATCCCATGGAAAGAGGAGACTAGCAGGCTACAGTCCATAAGGTCACAAAGAGTTGGACATGGCTGAGTGACTAACACTAAGCATAGGGCAGGTACTTCAAAATAGCACCTATATTTAAAGGGTTAATTTTCTTCCTGCATTACAGCTTTGTGAACCTTATCTTACTAGGGGAGGTCATTTTTCCTAAGAAACCTGCTGCTGCTGCTGTTAAGTTGCTTCAGTCGTGTCCGACTCTGTGCGACCCCATAGGCGGCAGCCCACCAGGCTCCCCCGTCCCTGGGATTCTCCAGGCAAGAACACTGGAGTGGGTTGCCATTTCCTTCTCCAATGCATGAAAGTGAAAAGTGAAAGTAAAGTCGCTCAGTCATGTCCGACTCTTAGCGACCCCATGGACTGCAGCCTACCAGGCTCCTCCGTCCATGGGATTTTCCAGGCAAGAGTACTGGAGTGGGTTGCCATTGCCTTCCCCAGGAAACCCGCAGTTAGCTAAACTAAGAGAAATGTATTTCAGTTCTAAAGGTAAAGCAAGCATACTTGACCTTTTGATTGTTTTAAAAACCTGTCTTTTTCAAGTACTTAACAATTGATTCAGTTTTTTCCTATTGGTTGCCTATACTATAGCAGTCACCATGCTTTGTAGTAGAGTAGCAAACATAAATAAAAGAATACTACCCTTGCATACCTACAGATGTTCTCTGTAACACATATTCTATCAGAAATTAAGTTAAAATCCATTTCATTTGAAGACTTTTACCATTACTCTTGAGACAATCAGAAATTTTTTGGCAGAGGCAGAGGGGTAGTGTTGACAGGGACAGGGATTACAAAATGAAGAAAAATATTTAGCATTTTGGGAAATACTGTGGTTCTCACTTTAGTTTCCAAAAGTTTTTTCAGGACTTTCCTAATGTTGCTGATTAAGAAATGATGAATCTAAGTTATCATTATTATCATTTTAACAAATAGAAGATTTATTTACTGACTTTATACACTTCTGTGCCGTGTTGTTCCAAGAGAGAACTTTCATAGGGTCATTTCTGAGATGTTGTTAGGAAGTTCTTTGATACTCAGATTCTTAAGATTCCTTCCTGTCTTTTCCTCTCCTGCCTTTATCCAAGAGTACAGCAGTTGAGTGAAATGCTATACGCCCCTCTCTGGAAGAAATATGACATAACATTCCTTAATTTTCAGAACTATGGCATAGGATTTTTCAGCCCTTCTGTCCAGATCTGAATTTCTACTTCACTATGGTATTGTGATCTATTACCAGGAACAAGAGGCCAGCTTAAAAGACTTAAACGGTTTTCATTTTAACTCTGGAACTTGATATTTTAAAAGCTAAAAATGCTGTCGTGTTTAAAGTAATCATCTCAATGTTTCTAAGTCTTGGTATGAAGCTTAACTTACAGAGAATGCTGACTTGCCAAATGACTTTCAAGCTACCTCAGTATTTATTCAATTTTCAGGTCTTAAAATCTAGTCACAAAGCATATGTGAAGGGAATTCCTCCAAGCTATACTTCAGGTTAAAAAGAAAATTTAATTCAGAGAATGTACCTCAAAAGTAATTTACATCTAAGGAAATTCGATCAAAAAACTAGAGGAGAATGAAAACTAAAAAAAAAAAAAAAAGATGACTCCAATGGTGTTTCAGAAAGTGACACTAAACATATCCTGTCTCCCTTTTAATGAATCATGATAGAAAAAGATACAGGGGGAAATAAAACTCAAGAAGCAGCTAGGGAACAGAACAATGTGGATCCTACAATCATGGTCTGCTTGAGTTCCTTAGTGACCTAAAAGCAACAGGGGTCTACCTATGAGTGTTGGGAGCAAGAACAGCCCCTCAAGTAGCTACAGATTTGGACTTGCTCAACTTTTTCATTCCTGTAAGGTAGCCAGAGAGTCCTGAAGTCCCTTCCTTATCCTGAGGGATAAGGAGCATAATTTGGAAGCTCTCTACAAAAAGTACTACATATTTTCCTACAGCTATTCCCAAAAAGTTTCTTGAGTTAAAAAAAATTAGATACACACACACCACACATATGCAGATATATGCAGGTTTTTGTTTTGTTTTGTTTTGTTTTTTGGTGTTTACTCAGTCTCTGAGTCATGTCTGACTTTGTGACCCCATGGACTATATAGCCTGCCAGGTTCCTCTGTCCATGGGATTTTGTAGGCAAGAATACTGGATTGGGTTGCTGTTTCCTACTGCAAGGGATCTTCCTTATCTAGGAATTGAACCCACATCTCTAATATATATGTATATATATCACACACACATACACACACACATACCTGCATACATGCTGGCCTTCAGTCTCTCTGAGGTCGTTTTTTAATCTGTTGAGTAGGCATTATGCTTTACCTCATGGGTTTTTATGACAACTGTGTTTGAGGATAGGGCCTGGTGCCCTTGCAATTCTATCTCTAGAGCCTCATCAGTTGCCTGTCACAAAGTACCAATGGATGCTTAGTAAATATTTTCTGAATAAGTAAAATGAAAAAAAAAACCACAATAAATCCAGTATTTGAGCAAGACTTAAAAGGACTTAAAATCCTATCCAAATGCTAATTGTTACCATTATAAATTATTCTGCTGACACTAAAACACAAAATCATATCATTATTCTTTTGCCATGGTTAAATTGATCTGCTGTGATTTCATATATGAAAGAGTTCTTTTGAAAGTGATGAAATATTTCCATGTAAATTCCGGTCATTAGCCTTTAAGGAAAAATGCAATGACAGTTAATTCTCCTGATTTGAGTTTTGGTGTCAGTCAGCAGGGGACAGAGAGACATTTTCTCTCATGACTTAAATAACTAAATGTGCTACAATGACTATCTGGTTTCCTCAGAAGAATATGGCAATATGGCATTGGACTTACCCCAAATAATAACTGAATATCATACACCAAGTCTTGGAAGACTAAAAATCTTCTCTGATAATGACAGATTATTTGTTCTCAAAGATATATCACAATAGAAGCCAAAGAGATCATCTGATGGTCATAAAAATGTTTTTTTTTTAAGAAGTTACTTACAGGAGGTACCTGCTTCTTTATTATAAAATCAATGCTAAACAAACCTTAGAGTCTTTACTTAATCATGATCTTACAGACTGAGTAAAAAATGTTTTTAACATTTAGATATAATCTTGTTTTGTTTTCCAATTTTCAGTATCATTTAGAAGTCCTATATAGCCAAAAAATTTTTTCAGAGTGAAATTAAAACTTATGTATTGCTAGAAAATTTTGAAACATTTTAATATTGTTTTTCTATAATTTAATGTTTTTCATACCATCAGTTCAGTTTAGTCGCTCATTCATTTACAACTCTTTGCAACCCCATAGACTGTAGCACACCAGGCCACCATGTCCATCACCAACTCCCAAAGCTTGCTCAAACTCATGTCCATCGAGTTGGTGATGCCATCTCACCAGCTCGTCATCCGCCATCCCCTTCTCTTGCCTTCAGTCTTTCCCAGAGTTAGGGTCTTTGCCAGTGAGTCAGTTCTTCGCATCAGGTGGCCAAAGTATTAGAGCTTCAGCTTCATCATCAGTCCTTGCAATGAATATTCGGGATTGATTTCCTTTAGGATTGACTGATTTGATATCCCTGCAGTCCAAGGGACTCTCAAGAGGCCCCTCCAACACCACAGTTGAAAAGCACCAACTCTTCAGCACTCAGCTTTCTTTGTCATCCAACTCTCACATCCATACATGACTACTGGAAAAATCATAGCTTTGACTAGATAGACCTTGTAAGCAAAGTAATGTCTCAGCTTTTTAATATGCTGTCTAGGTTGGTCATAGCTTTTCCTCCAAGGAACAAGCATCTAATTTCATGGCTACAGTCACCATCTGCAGTGATTTTGGAGTCCGAGAAAATAAAACCTTTAACGGTTTCCACTGTTTCCCCATCTGTTTGCCATGAAGTGATGGGACTGGATGCTATGATCTTCATTTTTTGAATGTTGAGTTTTAAGCCAGCTTTTTCACTCTCCTCTTTCACTTTCATCAAGAGACAATTCAGTTCCTTTTTGCTTTCTGCCATAAGGGTGGTTTCATCTGGATTTTTGTGGTTATTGATATTTCTCCCAGCACTGGTGATTCCAGCTTGTGCTTCGTCCAGCCCGGCATTTCACATGATGTACTCTGCATAGAAGTTAAACAAGTAGGGTGACAATATACAGCCTTGATGTACTCCTTTCCCAATTTGGAACCAGTCCATTGTTTCATGCCCAGTTCTAACTGTTGCTTCTTGACCGGCATACAGATTTCTCAGGAGGCAGGTCAGGTGGTCTGGTATTCATATCTCTTTAAGAATTTTCCACAGTTTGTTGTGATCCATACAGTCAAAGGGTTTGGAAGAGTCAATAAAGCAGAAGTAGATATCTTTCTGGAACTCTTTTTCTATGATCCAACTGATGCTGGCAATTTGATCACTGATTCCTCTGCCTTTTCTAAATCCAGCTTAACATCAGGAATTCTCACGTGGAGAATTTTGAGCATTACTTTCCTAGTGTGTGAGATGAATGCAGTTGTGTGGTAGTTTGAATCTTCTCTGGCATTGCCTTTCTTTGGTATCAGAATGAAAACTGACCTTTTCCAGTCCTGTGGCCACTTTCGAGTTTTCCAAATTTGCTGGCATATTGTGTGCAGTACTTTCACAGTATTATTTCTTAGGATTTGAAATAGCTCAATTACAATTCCGTCACCTCCACTAGTTTGTTCGTAGTGATGCCTCCTAAGGCCCACCTGACTTCACATTCCAGGATGTCTGACTCTGGGAGAGTGATCCCACCATCGTGGTTATCTGGGTCGTTAACATCTGTTTTGTACAGTTCTTCTGTGTATTCTTGCTACTTTTTAGTATCTTCTGCTTCTGTTAGGTCCATACCATTTCTGTCCTTTATTGAGCCAATCTTTGCATGAAATGTCCCCTTGGTATCGCTAATCTTCTTGAAGAGATCTCTAGTCTTTCCCAGTCTGTTGTTTTCCTCTATTTCTTAGCATTGATTATTGAGGAAGGCTTTCTTACATCTCCTTGCTATTCTTTGTAACTCTGCATTCAGATGAGTGTATCTTTCCTTTTCTCCTTTGTCTTTTGCTTCTCTTCTTTTCTCAGCCATTTGTAAGGCCTCCTTAGACAACCATTTTGCCTTTTTGCATTTCTTTTTCTTGGGGATAGTCTTGATCACTGCCCTCCTATACAATGTCATGAACCTCCATCTATAGTTCTTCAGGCACTCTGTAGATCAGCTCTAATCTCTTGAATCTGTTTGTCACTTCCACTGTATAATCATAAGGGATTTGATTTAGGTCATTCCTCAATGGTCTAGTGGTTTTCCCTACTTTCTTCAACTTAAGTCTGAATTTGGCAACAAGGAGTTCATGATCTGAGCAGCAATCAGCTCTTGTTTTTTCTTTTTGCTTCCCTTTGCTTTTTATTGTTTTGCTTTTTTTTTTTTTTTGTACCTTCAGTTCAGCTCAGCTCAGTTCAGTCGCTCAGTCATGTCTGACTCTTTGCGACCCCATGAATTGCAGCACGCCAGGCCTCCGTGTCCATCACCGACTCCCAGAGTTCACTCAAACTCACGTCCACCGAGTTGGTGATGCCACTCAGCCATCTCATTCTCTGTCATCCTCTTCTCCTCCTGCCCCTAATCCTTCCCAGCATCAGCGTCTTTTCCAATAAGTCAACTCTTCACATGAGGTGGCCAAAGTACTGGAGTTTCAGCTTTAGCATCATTTCTTCCAAAGAACACCCATGTCTTATTTATTCACTCAACAGTGTGGGTTTCATCTGGTGGCCCTAATCTTTCTTTTCAGCTTCCTAAATTTTAATGTGATATTTCATCCTGTGTCTTTGCTTTATTTGGTGAGAGCTCAGAAGCCTAATTCTGTTTACTAGAATCTTCATATTATTTGTTTTTTATTTGTATCTGATAAGCTGCTGACTTACCTTCTTACCACCTTACCAAAATATTTTTCTAGAGGATTTCTATAGGGCCTATACCATAAAAAAGCATCTAAAGTGAGAATGACTATCATTCTTTTTCATCTTTAAAAACTCGTATTTGCTTTAAGGAAATAAATTCAACAAAGTATCTTGGTAAACTCAAATAATTCAAATAAGGAATTTAAAAAGTTAACACTTTTTCTACTATGTATATGCATGTGATTATATATTTGATGTGTTCTTTATTGTATATAGTGAGTTCTGTAACAGTCGAGGTTTTTTATTTTGATACTGTCAGAATAGTGCTTCATAACCTATAGGTATGTAAATAAAATTTATTCTAGTGTAATCTTTAATTCCCAGTGTTCATTCATTCTGTTTATTTAATGATACATGAGCTTTAAAAGCACCTCTTTTTTGGCAAAATACATATTAATAAAATGTAATGATAGCTTCTCTGGTGGCTCAGTGGTAAACAATCTGCAAGCAATGTGGGAGATGCAAGTTTGGTCCATGGGTGGAGAAGATCCCCTTGAGGAGGAAATGGCAACTCACTCCAGTATTCTTACTTGGAAAATCTCATGGACAGAAGAGCCTGGTGGTCTGTAATCCATGGTGTCCCAAAGAGTCGAACATGGCTTAGCAACTAAACAACAATAATAATAGAACACAATATTTACGATGTGTTTATTCTAAACATTTATTGTTGTTGTTGTTCAGCTACTCAGTCATGTCTGATTCTTTACAACCCATGAACTGCAGCATGCTGAGTTTCTCTGTCCTTCACCATCTCCCTAAGCTTGCTCAAACTCATGTCCATTGAGTCAGTGATGCCATCCAATCATCTCATCCTCTTTCGTCCCCTCTTCCTTCTGCCTGCAATCTTCCCCAGAATCAGGGTCTTTTCTACAGAGTCAGCTCTTCACATCAGATGGCCAAAGTATTGGAGCTTCAGCTTCATCATCAGTCCTTCCATGAATATGCAGGACTTATTTCCTTTAGGATTGACTGGTTTGATCTCCTTGCAGTCCAAGGGACTCACAAGAATCTTTTCCAACACCACAGTTCAAAATCATCAGTTCTTTGGCATTCAGCTTTCTTTATGGTCTGCCTCTCACCAGAAAAACCTTAGCTTTTACTAGATGGACCTTTGTTGGCAAAGTAATGTCTGTGCCTTTTAATGTGCTGTCTAGGTTTGTTATAGCTTTGCTTCCAAAAGAGTAAGCATCTTTTAATTTCATGGCTGCAGTCACCACATGCAGTGATTTTGGAGCCCAAGAAAATAAAGTCTGTCACTGTTTCCATTGTTTCCTCCTCTATTTGACATGAAATGATGGGACTGGATGCCATGATCTTCGTTTTTTGAATGTTGAGATTTAAGCCAGCTTTTTCACTATCTTCTTTCTCATTCATCAAGAGGCTTTTTAGTTCCTCTTCACCCTATGCATAAGGGTAGTTTTATCTGCATATCTGAGGTTATTGATATTTCTCCCAGCAATCTTGATTCCAGCTTGTGCTTCATCCAGCCTGGCATTTCACATAATGCACTTTGCATAGAATTTAAATAAGTAGGGTGACAGTATATAGCCTTGATGTACTCCTTTCCTAGTTTGGAACCACTTTGTTGTTCCATGTCTGGTTGTAACTGTTCTTTCTTGACCTTGCATACAAGTTTTCCAGTAAGCAGGTAAAGTGGTCTAGTATTCCCATCTCTTTAAGAATTTTCCACTGTTTGTTGTGATCCACACAGTCAAAGGCTTTGTGTGTTATATCACATCAGTCATGTCCAACTCTTTGCAATCCTATATAGACTGTAGCCCACCAGGCTCTTCTGTCCATGGGATTCTCTAGGCAAGAATACTGGAGTGGGTTGCCATGCCTTCCTCCAGGAGATCCTCCCAATCTGAGGATGGAACTAGTGCCTCTTGGGTCTCTTGCACTGGCAGGCAGGTTCATTACCACTAGCGCCACCTGGGAAGTCAGTGAAGTAGAAGTAGATGTTTTTCTGGAATTCTCGTGCTTTTTCTATGATCCAGTGGATGTTGGCAATTTGATCTCTGGTTCCTCTGCCTTTTCTAAATCCAACTTGAATATCTGGAAGTTCTCTGTTCATGAACTGTTGAAACCTTGCTTGGAGAATTTTTTTTTAATTTATTTGTTTTAATGGGGAGCTAATTACTTTATAATATTGTAGTGGTTTTTGCCATACATTGACAGGAATCAGCCATGGGTGTACATGTATTCTGCATCCTGAACCCCCTCCCACCTCCCTCCCCATCCCATCCCTCTGGGTCATCCCAGTGCAACAGTCCTGAGCACTCTGTCTCATACATCTAACCTGGACTGGTGATCTATTTTACGTATGATAATATACACATTTCAATGCTATTCTCTCAATCATTCCACCCTCGCCTTCTCCCACAGAGTCCAAAAGACTGTTCTATACATCTGTGTCTCTTTTGCTGTCTCACATATAGGATTATCAGTACCATCTTTCTAAATTCCATATATATATATGTTAGTATATTGTATTGGTGTTTTTCTTTCTAACTTACTTCATTCTGTATAATAGGCCCCAGTTTCATCCACCTCATTAGAACTGATTCAAATGTGTTCTTTTTAATGGCTTAGTAATATTCCATTGTGTATATATACCACAGCTTTCTTATCCACTCGTCTGCTGATAGACATCTAGGTTGCTTCCATGTCCTGGCTACTGTGATGAACTTTGGGGTACACGTGTCTCTTTCAATTCTGGTTTTCTCGGTGTGTATGCCCAGCAGTGGGATTGCTGGGTCGTATGGCAGTTCTATTTCCAATTTTTAAAGTAATCTCCACACTGTTCTCCATAGTGACTGTACTAGTTTGCATTCCCACCAACAGGGTAAGAGGATTCCCTTTTCTCCACACCCTCTCCAGCATTTATTGTTTGTAGATTTTTGGATAGCAGCCATTCAGACGGGCGTGAGATGGCACCTCATTGTGGTTTTGATTTGCATTTCTCTGATAATGAGTGATGTTGAGCATCTTTTCATGTGTTTGTTAGCCATCTATATGTCTTCTTTGGAGAAATGTCTGTTTAGTTCTTTGGCCATTTTTTGATTGGGTCGTTTATTTTTCTGGAATTGAGCTGCAGGAGTTGCTTGTATATTTTTGAGGTTAATTCTTTGTCAGTTGCTTTGCTTGCTATTATTTTCTCCCATTCAGAAGGCTGTCTTTTCACCTTGCTTATAGTTTCCTTTGTTGTGCAAAAGCTTTTAAGTTTAAACAGGTCCCATTTGTTTATTTTTGCTTTTATTTCCATTACTCTGGGAGATGGGTCATAGAGGATCCTGCTGTGATTTATGTCAGAGAGTGTTTTGCCTATGTTCTCCTCTAGGAGTTTTATAGTTTCTGGTCTTACATTTAGATCTTTAATCCATTTTGAGTTTATTTTTGTGTATAGTGTTAGAAAGTGATCTAGTTTCATTCTTTTACAAGTGGTTGACCAGTTTTCCCAGCACCACTTGTTAAAGAGATTGTCTTTTCTCCATTGTATATTCTTGCCTCCTTTGTCAAAGATAAGGTATCCATAGGTGCATGGATTTATCTCTGGGCTTTCTGTTTTGTTCCATTGATCTATATGTCTGTCTTTGTGCCAGTACCATACTGTCTTGATGACTGTAGCTTTGTAGTATAGCCTGAAAACAGGCAGGTTGATGCCTCCAGTTCCATTCTTCTTTCTCAAGATTGCTTTGGCTATTCGAGATTTTTGTATTTCCATACAAATTGTGAAGTTATTTTTCTAGTTCTGTGAAAAATACTGTTGGTAGCTTGATATAGATTACTTTGGGTAGTATACTCATTTTCACTATATTGATTCTTCTGATCCATGAACATGGTATATTTCTCCATCTATTTGTGTTCTCTTTGATTTCTTTCATCAGTGTTTTATAGTTTTCTATATATAGGTCTTTTGCTTCTTTAGGTAGATATATTCCTAAGTATTTTATTGTTTTTGTGGGAGAATTTTGAGCATTACTTTGCTAGTGTGCAATTGTGTGGTAGTTTGGACATTATTTTGCATTTCTTTTCTTTGGGATTGGAATGATAACTGATCTTTTCCAGTCCTGTGATCACTGCTGAGTTTTCCAATTTTGCTGGTATATTGAGTGTTGCATTTTCACAGCATCATCTTTTAGTATTCAAAATAGCTCAGCTGGAATTCCATCACCTCCCCTAGCTCCTCAGCCAACCATTTTGCCTTTTTGATTTCTTTTTCTTGGTGCTGGTTTTGATCACTGCCTCCCATACAATGTCACAAACATCTGTCCATAGTTCATCAGGCACTCTGTCTATCAGATCTATTCCCTTGAATCTATTTGTCACTTCCACTGTAAAATTGTAAGGGATTTGATGTAGGTCATACCTGAATGGTCTAGTGGTTTTCCCTATTTTCTTCAATTTAAGTCTGAATTTTTCAATGAGGTGTTCATGATCTGAGCCACACACAGCTCCTGGTCTTGTTTGTTCTGATTGTATAGAGGTTCTCCATCTTTGGCTGCAAGAATATAATCAATCTAATTTCAGTACTGACCATTTGGTGATGTCCATGTGCAGATTAGTCTCTCGTGTTGATGGAAGAGGGCGTTTGCTATGACCTATGTGTTCTCTTGTTAAAACTCTGTTGTCCTAAGGTCAAACTTTCCTATTACTCCAGGTATCTTTTGACTTCCTATTTTTGTATTCCAATCTCCTATATGAGAAGGACATTTTGGGGGAGCTTTAGTTTTATGAAGTCTTGTATGTCTTCATAGAACCATTCAACTGCAGCTTCTTTGGCTTTCGTGTTTGGGGTATAGACTTGGATTACTGTCATATTGGATGGTTTGCCTTGGAAATGAACAGATCATTCTGTTGTTTTTGAGATTGTACCCAAGTATTGCATTTCAGACTCTTTTGTTCACTATGAGGACTACTCCAATTCTTCTAAGGGATTCTTGCCCACTGTAGTAGAAATAATGGTCATCTGAATTAAATTTGCCCAGTCTGGTCCATTTTAGTTCACTGATTCCTAAAATGTCGACATTTACTCTTGCCATCTCTTGTTTGAATAATTCCAGTTTAACTTGATTCATGGACCTAACATTCCAGGTTCCTATGACGTATTATTCTTTACAAAAATGGACTTCACTTTCACCACCAGAGACATCCACAGCTGGCTGTTGTTTCCTCTTTGATTCAGCATCTTCATTCCTTCTGGAGCTATTTCTCTGCTCTTCTCTAGTAACGTATTAGGCACCTACTGACCTGGGGAGTTCATCTTCCAGTGTCATATCTTTTTTGTCTTTTCATACTGTTCATGGGGTTCTCAAGGCAAGAATGCTGAAATGGTTTGCCACTCCATTTCCATTGGACCACATTTTGTCAGACCTCTCCATCATTACATGTCCATCTTGGGTGGCCCTACTTAGTGTGGCTCATTGTCAACTCACTGAGTTAGACAAGACTGTGATCCATGTGATCAATCTGATTAGTTTTCTGTGATTGTGGCTTTCATTCTGTCTGGATGAGGATAAGAGGCTTGTGAAGCTTCCTAATGGAGGGACTGGCTGCAGGTTAAACTGGGTCTTGCTCTCATGGGCAAGGCCATGCTCAATGGCTCAGTCTGGCTGGCCAGATATTGGCCCCAAGTCTGGCTCAGTATCTTTTGGGGTCCCTGCTCCTTTCTCCTGGGCCATGGTGCACATAAGGTTTTGTTTGTGCCCTCTTAGAGTCTGTTTCCCTGGGGGGCTTCTGATTCCTTTTGCCGGATCCCCAGGTTGGGAAATCTGTTGTGGGCCCTCGAAGTTTTGCTGCAGTGCCAGAACTTATTTGGTGTAATTTTTCTCCAGTTTACCAGTTGCCTGCTCAGTGGCTCTATAGTGGTACTAATAGCAACCTCCTCCAAGAGGACTTACACCATATGCTGCACCTCTCAGGTCTGCTGCAACCAGAGCCCCTGTCCCTGCAGCAGGTCACTGCTGACTTGTACCTCTGCAAGAGACACTCAAACACTCAAAGGTAGGTCTAGCTCAGTCTTTTGTGAGGGTCACTGCTCCTTGCCTTCGGTCACCTCTGAGCATCTCTGGCAGGTCTGAGATTTTGTTTTAAATGCAATTGTGCCCCTCCTACCATCTTGCTGGGGCTTCTCCTCTGCCCTTGGACATGGGGTATCTTTTTTTGGTGGGATCCAACATTCTCCTGTCAATGGTTTGTTCAGCATCTAGTTGTAATTTTGGTGTTCTCACAGGAGAAGATGAGCCCATGTTCTTAAACTCTACCATCTTGTACTAGTACCATTTTTGATTAAATTTTTATGATGAATTGTATCTTATATATGCAGCGTAATTAACAATATGGACTTAAAAGACAATTTCAACTTGTCAGCCCACATTTCTTCTTCTAACTACAATAAACAGAATCAGCTTTTATTATTTGTTTATACAAGTCAATAATTTCATATCCAATTTTCATTTATACTTGAATAATAATTTATATGTAGTTTGTAAAAGATTCCATTTCTGTCATGACAGATTGTGAGAAGAAATATTTTATTTCACTTCAGCCAGGATTATACTTGGATTGGATATTTTCTGTACCTCATGCAAATATTCTGCTAGCCTAAATATAATATTTAAAGATCACTCTGTGTATTTATGGGCAATGACTGCTTTAATTTGTTACAAAAATTTTTACAAATTTTATTCAAATGTAATTTATTTGCAATGTGTTCATTTCTGCTATACAGCAAAGTGATTCACTGATTACATATATATATATATATGTATGTGTGTATTCTTTTTAATGTTCTTTTCCATTATGATTTATCACAGGATATTGAATATAGTATCCTGTGCTGTACAATAAAACCTTCTTGTTTATTCAGCCTATATGTAATAGTTTGCCCCTGCTAACCCAAAACTCCCAATTTCCTCCCACCCCTGGAAACTGCAAATCTGTTGTTTATCTCCATGAGTCTGTTTCTGTTTTGTAGATAAGTTCATTTGTGACATATTTTAGATTCCACATATAAGTAATATCGTATGGCATTTGTGTTTCTTTCTCACTTACTTTGCTTAGTATGATAATTTCCAGGTCCATCCATGTTGCTGCAAATGGCATTCTTTCATTCTCTTTTATGGCTGAGTAGTATTCCACTGTGAATATGTACCACACCTTCTTTATCTGTTCATCTGTCAATAAACATTTAGGCTATTGTTTTGTCTTGACTGATGTAAGTGGTGATGCATATCTTTTCAAGTTATAGTTTTGTCTGAGTGTATGCCTAGGAGTGGGATTCTTGGATCATATTGCAATTCTATTTTTAGTGTTTTGAGGAACCTCCATGATATTTTTCTGCACCAATTTATATTCCCGCCAGCTATGTAGTAGAGTTCCCTTTTCTCCACACCTCCCTAGCCTTTATTGCTTGTAGCCTGTTTAGTGATGGCCATTCCAATCCGTGTGAGGTGGTACCTCATTGTAGTTTTGATTTGCATTTCTATAATAATTTTATGATGATGCACATCTTTTTATGTGTCTGTCGGCCATCTGTATGTCTTTGTTGGAGAAATGTCTGTTTTAAGTCTTCTGCCTATTTTTTTTATTGAGGTGTGTGAATTTTTTGTTGTTGAGTTGTATGAGCCATTTGTATAGTTTGTAAATTAAGCCCTTGTTGCCTGCGTCATTTGCAAATATTTCCTCCCAGTCCATAGGTTGTCTTTTCATTTTGTTTATGGTTTCCTTTGCTGTTCAAGAGCCTATAAATTTGATTAGGTCCCATTTGTTTATTTTTGCTTTTATTTATATTGCCTTAAGAGACTACCTAAGAAGACATAAGTATAATTTATGTCAGAGAATATTTTGCCTATGTTCTCTTTGAGATTTTTGGTGTCTTGTTGTATATTTAGTATTTGAGCTATTTTGAATTTGTTTTTACCTATGTTGTGAGGGTCTGTTCTGACTTCATTGATTTACATGTGGCTGTCCAGCTTTTCCAATACCACTTTTGAAGAGGTTGTCTTTTCCCTATTGTATATTCTTGCCTTCTTTGTCAAAGATTAATTGTCCATAGGTGTAGGATTTATTTTTGTACTCTATTCCATTCCATTGATCCATATGTCTGTTTTTTGTGCCAGAACCATGTTGTTTTAATTACTATAGCCTTATAGTATTGTCTGAGGTCTGGGAGGGTTATGCCTCCTGGTTTTTTTTTCCCACCTTGGGATTGCTTTGGCATTTCTGGGTCTTGTATTTTTCCATATAAATTTTAGGATTATTTGTTCAAGTTCTGTGGAAAATGTCATGAGTAATTTGATAGGGATCACATTAAATCTGGAGATTGCTTTGGGTTATATGGCCATTTTATTTCTTCCAATCCAAGGACATGGATACATTTCCATTCTTTGAATCATTTTTGGTTTTCCTTGTTAAAAATGTTTTATAGTTCTCAGTATATATCTTTCACCTCCTTGGTGAGATTTATTACTAAAATTTTTGATGTGATTTTAAAAAGATTGTTTACATCCATTTCTGATATTTCATTATTAGTATAAAGAAATGCAACTGATTTCTATATGTTAATTTTTGTCCTGCTACCTTGATGAATTTGTTAACCAGTTTTAGTAGTTTTTGTGTGGAGTCTTTAGGCTTTTCTATATACAGTATCATGTCATCTGTGTATAATGACAATTTTACCTCTTCTCTACCAATTTTGCTTCTTTTTCTTGTCTGATTTCCATGGCTAGGACTTCCAATACTACTTGCATAGAAGTGGTGAGAGGGGCATCTTAGTCTCATTCCAAATTTTAGTGGGAAGTCTATCAGTTTTTCACCACTGAGTATTATATTGGCTGTGGGTTTGTCGTAGATAGTTTTCATTATGTTGAGGTATGTTCCCTCTATACAAACTTTCATAAAGTTGTTTTAGTTTTATCATAAATAGATGTTGAATTTTATCAAATACATGTCATGCATTTATTGAGCTAATCATGTGGTTTTGATCCTTTTTTGTTGATGTAGTGTATCATATTTGTTGATTTCTTTATGTTGAACCATCTTTGTGACCCAGGGATGAATCCAGCTTGGTTGTGTTGTATGCCCTTCTTTTGTCCACTGTTGGATTAATTTTGCTAATATCTTATTATGAATGTTTGCATCTATGTTCATTAAAAATATTGGCCTATGGTATTTTTTGGTAGTGTCTTTGTCTGGTTTTGGTATTAGGGTGATGGTTGCTTCACAGAATGTCTTTGGAAGTATTCCTTCCTCCAGTCTTTTAGATGAGTTTGAGAGGAATCCTTTTAAGTTTTTCTTTGTATGTTTGGGAGAATTCCCTAGTGAACCCATCTGGTCCACAGTTTCTCATTTCTTGCTTTGTTTAAATTTTTGATTCTTCTGGAAATATGGGGAATATATAGAGACGTACTTCATTGACTTGCATTGTGTACCTAAGATACAATAATCGTGTGACAAATTTTTCTGTAATGTGGAAAACATTTTGTTAAGATAAACATTTAGCCTTAATAAAATACAAATTAGCCTTTAATTTTTTGAGTTTATAGAATATTATTGAAGTGTAAGTCAAAAGGAGAGGAAAACCTTTCATGTATGAAACTGTGAAAATTTAGCCTCAATTAGTGTCAGGTGAGGAGAAGGCAATGGCACCCCACTCCAGTACTCTTGCCTGGCAAATCCCATGGACCGAGGAGCCTGGTGGGCTGCAGTCCATGGGGTCGCAAAAAGTTGGACATGACTGAGTGACTTCACTTTCACTTTTCACTTTCATGCATTGGAGAAGGAAATGGCAACCCACTCCAGTGTTCTTGCCTGGAGAATCCCAGGGACAGGGTAGCCTTGTGGGCTGCCGTCTATGGGGTCTCACAGAGTCGGACACGACTGAAGTGACTTAGCAGCAGCAGCAGCAGTGTCAGGTGAACAAAAGAGGGGACTCTCACACCCTGTGATGCCAGCGGAGCCCAACACAAAGGAAAACTCGACCTTGCAGCAAGGACATAGCCAATGAAATGCCCTGGGCTGTTCACTACAGCCCTCCCCACTTTTCCTCTCTAGAAGAGTTCTTTCCCCCATCTGGGGGGCCTTGCGTTTCACTTGTTTGCCATGGTTGTACACCCTGAATTGCAATTCTTTATTGATTGTGAATAAGCCTATTTTTTTCTTGAGAAATGATTGACAGTCTATTTTTTAGGTCAGCAAAGCCATATGCTTATACAAAATAGGAGTAGTCTTCTGGGCAAGTGTTGTAAAGAAAGGGAAAAAATGGATATCAAGAAGGAAAACAGTAAGAGTAGAATTTGATGATAATAAAAAAAGTTAAGACAGATGAGAGAAAGCGAGCAGTCAAGTGATCAAAGGAATGATCAAGAAATGGGGAAAAGACACATACTGTGGAGTGGTGGAGAATGCAGAAGCAGGATTAGAAGTCAGGAGCCTCACCATCCAAATTTGGCTGAAGAACTATCATTGGCTACCCGTATTCCATTTACAGATTCAGCTTGTTTTTTGATATCCCTAGAAATTAGGAGTTAGCAAGATCAGGATTATCTTTCCCCAGAGAGAAAAGACTTGAGACCAGAGAAGTTAAAGAGAAAAGGGCTGCCTAGAGACTGGTCTTCCATCAGCACTGCATGCCTGCAGATGAGTTTCACAGTTGGGCTCCTCTGAAAGAAGGACCTTGTATTTATCGTGGTACAGCTGGAGGCACAAAGGCTTGGGAACTGAGTGGGTTTCAGCCATGGATCACACTGACAACAAGTTGGCTTACAGTTAATTCAGACTGTCATGAACCCATCCTGTTGGAATGAAAATGGCAGAATCAACTGATACCAGGGAGGGCTCAGGGTGTGCTTTAAGTACTCCATGGCCCAAGTCTTCAATTCCACTAGTCTCTCGTTGTGTCCAAACCTACTTTGTGGTCGCAGAATGCCAGAAATGTCCACATCCTAAACTTAACAGCCAGGAGTAAGCTATTAGCTTAGGATCATAACTAAAATTAATATGGGGTATGGATAAGCAAGACTCTGGAGGAGTCATTATCTGTCTTCCAGATGCAAGGGGCCAGGAAAGTATGGGAGCAACTGTGCATCTAAAAATATTCATATTCTCCTGGCTCCAGTCCAGATCCTGACTAATAATTTTGAAATGCTGAAGACAGAAGTTAAACAGGCATCTAGATCCATTTCCACTAGGGAGCCCTTGATCAGCCAGCAGTGGGCCAGCAGTGAGAAAAACTCTGAATGTTGAAGGCAGGCCAAGAATATAAAACCCAGTGGGTCTCGGCCTATTGTAGGCGCTAATGGAGAGACTGAATCCTAATGAGGGTCAAGGCCAAAGTCTAAGAAGCAAGGATTGACAGAGAAGTGATGGAGTTGTGTGAGTTCAAGTTGCATAAACGTAAGGAGGGCCTCTCATGTTAATGTCTCAGAAACTATAAAGAACTAGGGGCATAATTAGAGCTATATGTATGTTCGTGATTATCTTGTCTAAATGCTGATGAGGGAATGATAGTGAGAAATAAGAGGGTATAACATCAGTGAGGTCAGGATAATAGCTTATTGGGGGTCAACTTTAAAAATACTCAGTTAATTGAAAAGGTAATCAATATGTTATCATCTAATTAGCATTCTGTTTGCAGTGTAAACTAAGGTCACCCTCTGGGGATTTTGTCTTGTTTTTTAACATTTCCTGAGTGGTCTCTATGATAATTATTTGTAGTTTATTTTCCCAAAGCACTTTTTTTTGTTGTTGTTGTTGTTTTTTTAACTTTAATATCTAAAAAGTCATCAAGGAAAATATCAGAATGTATTGCTTCCTCCTAATGCCTCACCATTTATGCTATTACATTACAAAGAGGTAATTTGGAAAGGTTAGGTCATAAAAATTAGAGCTAGCTCTAATATCTAAACTTAATATTAAGTAAAACTTATTGTGTTTTATACATTAATAGGTATACATTTAATATAAATATTAGATAAAATAACATTCATTGGAATGTTTATTGCTTGCCCCATATGTATTATTTACTTCACATATATTAATTCAGTTTTTGAAATAGATACTACCATTATTCATAGTTTATAGAGAGAAAACCAAAGCACAAAGAAATTAAGTAACTTGTCCAGAGTCATAGTTTGTAAACTTATAAACCAGAATTCAAATCCAAGTCGTATACTCATGGGCCTATTGAATATGTGATCTTGTTGCTTTTGGAGGGGAAACACACGCACACACACACACACACACACACACACACACAAACTTTAACTGAGGATCAAATTGAGATAGAATTAATGAAATAAAATGGTGCTTGGGGGCCTGTTTGAAATGATTTTTTTCTCAAAAAAAAAAAAGCTTTAATATCAACAGTATTGAAAGTCATTAAGTGTCTGCTCACCAGAATCCAGATAAGGAAATAAATCCAGGAACCACAGGATCCAGTAAAAACCAACAAAGTTAGCCATTTGTTGTAGTTGTTCAGTCGCTCAGTCATGTCCAAGTCTATCCAACTCCGTGAACAGGAGCATGCCAGCCTTCCCTGTCCTTCACCAGCTTGCAGATTTTTTTCAGACTCACATCCACTGAGTCAATAATGCCATCCAACCATCTCATCCTCTCTGTCCCCTCCTCCTCCCACCCTCAAGCTTTCCCAGCATCAGGGTCTTATCCATCGAGTTGGCTCTTTACATCAGGTAACCAAAGTATTGCGGCTTCAGCTTCAGCATCAGTCCTTCCAGTGAATATACAGGATTTGTTTCCTTTCGGATTGACTGAGTTGATCACCTTGCAGTCCAAGGGACTCTCAAGAGTCTTCTCCAGCACCACAGTTCGAGATCAGCAATAGGTCTGTCACTACTGGCGTATTTATTTATTTATTTTTTTAAAAATTTTAAAATCTTTAATTCTTACATGCGTTCCCAAACATGAACCCCCGTCCCACCTCCCTCCCCATAACATCTCTCTGGGTCATCCCCATGCACCAGCCTCAAGCATGCTGTATCCTGCATCAGACATAGACTGGCGATTCGATTCTTACATGGTAGTATACATGTTAGAATGCCATTCTCCCAAATCATCCCACCCTCTCCCTCTCCCTCTGAGTCCAAAAGTCCGTTATACACATCTGTGTCTTTTTTGCTGTCTTGCATACAGGGTCGTCATTGCCATGTTAAATTGGATTCTTCCTGTATCCTCAGAAATAAGTGATGCTCCAGTTTTCTTCTGGCTTTTTGTCCTGAATATCATTCCCCTGAAATAGCTCCTTGAATTCCTTGTTCATTCAAGCATGACTTGAAGAAAGGGCACTTTTATCTTTAGCTGTGTCACTCCTTGATCCTTTTTTTTTTTTGGTCCCTCTTCTGAGCTCTAAGTAAAACTACAATTAAATATTGTACTATCTGGGGCAAATGGAACCTTAAAGAGATAGCTTCAATAAAGCTGGTTTAAGAGTCCCTGGCTCTCAACCCAGAGCCAAGCTATGACATATTACATATTAACAATGACAATATAATTTGGGCAAACATGTTGCCCATTACCTGTGTGATTACAGTCATCCTCAGCTTCACATTGATATTGGTTCCTGATCCCCAAAAGGACTGCATTCAGGCTAAGTTTAAATCAGAGTCAACGGAGGATAATAGGCAGGCCTGACGCAAGCGCTCTAACAGGAAAAGTGAAGATTGCAGAGGAAGAGTGAGCAGAAATGGCTTGGGAAGAAGAGAATAAAGGCTAAAAATATACAGAAATAAAAAGGAAGAGGAGTCTCGGTTATATGGGAAAAGAAAAAAGAAAATTTGAAATAATTTAGAAGAGGCTTTCAGATATAGAAGTTTTAAAGGGAAAGTTATTTTACTTCATAAAGAAGTTTTAGGTTCTGGATTCCTTGCTCCATTAAGATAATTTAGGTAAACTGGAAAAAAAAAAAAAAAAGAGGTGTGTAATTAGGTGAGAGGAAAAAGAGCAATTGACCATGCCAGGTAGGGAAAATAAGAGATTTATGCTAAAATCCATAGGAAAATGTGATATGGAAATATTTCGTGAAAAAAAAATTTTTTTTTTTGGTGATAGAACGTCACTCCCATTAAAAACAAAACCATGCTGTCTCAAATTGGATAAATGTTTGGGGAATATCCCTTTTCCTGAACATTTACACTGAGATAAAGTACACTGTAATTGATTAGAAATTTTATTCATGTTGTTATGTTACCATTATTTTCTTGTTACTTACATATTATAATTTTCATCATCTATAATTTGTTGTCCTTCAGTGAATTTATCATTTTTATATTATAGAGGCTGAATTAATGAATCAGTTTGTATCTATAGTATTCTTAAAATTTTAAACACTCAAAATTAAACTATATATATATTTTTTTTAACACAAGAAACTATATATAAGAAAAAGAAACAGAACAAAAATTATTTTTAAAACTGAAATATTTATTTCTCAATTTGCTGTCTATGCATATGGATATAATATAGATTTTATAAAAATCAGATTATACTCTAAATATTATATGACAACCTACTTTTTTCACTTAATGTATTTTGCACATTTGGCTTTGAAAATATAAATGCCTCTTTTCAGAAGCTTTGTGGCATTCCATACAATGAGTAAACATTTCTTCCAACCTGTGTAAAAGTTTAGTATTACTATTTTTTGCTATTATCTAAAACAAAGTGCTGCATGCAATATGCCAGGAAATTTGGAAAACTCAGCAGTGGCCACAAGACTGGAAAAGGTCAGTTTTCATTCCAATTCCAAACAAAGGCAATGCCAAAAAATGCTCAAACTACCACACAATTGCACTCATCTCACATGCTAGTAAAGTAATGCTCAAAATTCTCCCAAGCCAGGCTTCAGCAATACATGAACTGTGAACTTCCTGATGTTCAAGCTGGTTTTAGAAAAGGCAGAGGAACCAGAGATCAAATTGCCATCATCTGCTGGATCCTGGAAAAAGCAAGAGAGTTCCAGAAAAACATCTATTTCTGCTTGATTGACTATGCCAAAGCTTTTGACTGTGTTGATCACAATAAACTGTGGAAAATTCTGAAAGAGAAGGGAATACCAGACTACCTGACCTGCCTCTTGAGAAACCTATATGCAGTTCAGGAAGCAACAGTTAGAACTGGACATGGAACAACAGACTGGTTCCAAATAGGAAAAGGAGTATGTCAAGGTTGTATATTGTCACCCTGCTTATTTAACTTCTATGCAGAGTCTATCATGAGAAATGCTGGACTGGAAGAAACACAAGCTGGAATCAAGATTGCTGGGAGAAATATCAATAACCTCAGATATGCAGATGACACCACCCTTATGTCAGAAATTGAAGAGGAACTAAAAAGCCTCTTGATGAAAGTGAAAGTGGAGAGCGAAAAAGTTGGCCTAAAGCTCAACATTCAGAAAACGAAGATCATGGCATCTGATCCCATCACTTCATGGGAAATAGATGGGGAAATAGTGGAAACAGTGTCAGACTTTATTTTTTTGGGCTCCAAAATCACTGCAGATGGTGATTGTAGCCATGAAATTAAAAGATGCTTACTGCTTGGAAGAAAAGTTATGACCAACCTAGATAGTATATTCAAAAGCAGGGACATTACCTTGCTGACTAAGGTCTGTCTAGTCAAGGCTATGGTTTTTCCTGTGGTCACGTATGGATGTGAGAGTTGGACTATTAAGAAGACTGAGCACCGAAGAATTGATGCTTTTGAACTGTGGTGTTGGAGAAGACTCTTGAGAGTCCCTTGGACTGCCAGGAGATCCAACCAGTCCATTCTGAAGGAGATCAGCCCTGGGATTTCTTTGGAAGGAATGATGCTGAAGCTGAAACTCCAGGACTTTGGCCACCTCATGCGAAGAGTTGACTCATTGGAAAAGATTCTGATGCTGGGAGGGATTGGGGGCAGGAGGAGAAGGGGACGACAGAGGATGAGATGGCTGGATGGCATCACTGCCTCAATGGATGTGAATCTGAGTGAACTCCGGGAGTTGGTGATGGACAGGGAGGCCTGGCGTGCTGCAATTCATGGGGTCGCAAAGAGTCAGACATGACTGAGTGACTGAACTGAACTGAACTGAAAACAAAGAACATTCCTTGTAGCTAAATTTTGCACTTATCTCTAATTGTTGCTCTAATATACGTTTCCCTGAAGAGAAATAATACAAAATGGGTCTCAGCCAAATTTCACTCCAGAAAATTTTTAATGAGTTATAATTCCCCTAATGATATATGAAAATATCCATTTGCATATGGAAGGGAGTGAAGCATAGGAAGGCAGAGGGCTAAGAAGTGGTGGTTAGAAAATCCCAGTGAGACTCCAATATCCGTTTATTCTTGAATTCATACCCTGTATAATCTCTCACCTGGACTAGGGCTGGGTCCTATGACTTGCTTCTTTCTCAATATGGCAAGGGTGATAGAATGTCACTCCCATAATTGTTACTTTACTTTGTGTAAGGCTCTGTCTTTCCAGTAGACTAGAGCTTCTGTTGCTGGTTTTCAAGAAGCCAGCTGCCATGAAATTAGGGGCAGTGTGAAAAAGATCACATTGTAAGGGACTGGAGGTAGCCTCTATGAGCCAAGGGTGATTTTCAACAAAAAAGTCAAAACCCTCATGCCTGCAGCTGCAAGGAACTTAATTCTGCAAACAATCTGAGGAGGTTTGGAAGCAGATCTTTCCCTAGCTGAGCCTCTGATGAGACCATTGGATTGCAGCCTGGCAAGGCCCTGAATGAGAACAGAGCAGTCTGGGCTAAGCAGTGCCCAGACTTGTGACCTGCTGAAACTGTGTAAGAACAAATGTGTATTGTTTAAAGCCACAAAGC
This sequence comes from Ovis canadensis, assembly GCF_042477335.2. Lineage (NCBI taxonomy): Eukaryota > Metazoa > Chordata > Mammalia > Artiodactyla > Bovidae > Ovis > Ovis canadensis. Next base: position 34,333,488 of record NC_091250.1, on the reverse strand, counting down.
CTGGAGTAATTTGTGATGTAGCAGCAGAAAACTCATATATTAATCAAACTGGCAATTTACTCACTTATTTTTATAAATATTGACCTATGGTTTCTAATTCTTTACCATCATTTATTTCAATGCTCTTATTGTCCCAGATTTTACCAGTGTGAACCCCTGCTGTAGGGTTTCTGTGTCCTTTGACATGAGGCCATCATTCTTTGATTATCTCCTGCTTTCTGTCACAATGCTTCTTCCTCTTTGCAGACACCCTCCCAGTCACCGTGAGGTTCTCATATACTGCCCCAAATTTTACTGCTCCTTCCCCATGCTTCCATCCCCTGCCACCATGGACGTTCTCTTTACTCTGCTTGAAATGTGATCCTCAAGCCAGGCTGCCTATGTCCTATCCTTGAGTTGATGTCTGCTTTGTCCTAGTTGAACTCAAGACAGTCCCTGTCAGCTCATCCTTCCATGTAAACGCTCTTTTCAAGTGCTGAATTGCTGGCGTGCTATGCCAGGCAGTTGTTATGCATGGACACCTCCTCATCTCCCTCAAGCTCTGATAATCCATGCCAGGCCTTCTTATTGAATCCTCTCTTCCCTATCTTCAGGTTCTTAAGTGAGACTGTCCCTTGAGTGGATGATTTCCCACACACTTCGGGCTTTGACACCCAGTTCTGGTCATTCCTCCCATCCACATTTAGTCTCTGAAACCTCATTTGGTCAACCCTCTGCAAGGATGCCCTACTCACCCTGCTTGAATTCTGACAGCCTACAGTAGATTTTCTAATGCACGGATATTCCTTTTAGCCTTCTTAAGTTTCAACACTGAGGCCTGGAAGTCCTTCTATGCAGAAGCCTTCCTTGCATAGAAGGCAGCTCTTCCTCCATCTAGACCACCATGACTCATTCCATCTCCCCAGTACAGGTACCTACCTGGTTTTCAGCCTCACCAAATGTCTTTGAACTTAATTATTCAGAGAGAGGAATGAAGAAAGGAAAGGCAAATTAAAGGTGGAGAAGGAGAATTGAAAGGGGAATGAGAAAAGAAAGAGGAAGAGACATACATACATACATACATACATACATATATGTTTATACATATATATATATAATCCTATCTAAATTAAATATACCAGTAGCTCAAGCCATAAAGAATCTGCCTGCAATGTGAGAGACCTGGGTTAAATCCCTAGGTCAGGAAGATCCCCTGGACAAGGGCATGGCAACCCACTCCAGAATTCTTGCCTGGAGAATCCCGTGGACAGAGGAGCCTGGTGGGCCCAGCCATGGACCCACAAAGAGTTGGACATGACTGAGCAACTAACACACACACAAATTAAATATCAGAATAAATTTCATAGGTCAAAATGTATAATGGTGCTTTATATTCCGGGTCTTATAAGGTTGCTCAAATATGTTTATTAACATAAAGTTTATAAAAGTTTAGTTTATTATGGAATTTAATCACAGTAGAAACTTTCCCTTTCACATCAACTGTGCTAGGCACCTATAAGGTACTCAAAAAGTTAATTTCTGTTTCTTTTTTAAAGAAACTTAATGAATTTGATATTGATTTTTCTCATAAAGTATTTACCACCATCTATTTATTTTATGTGACTTATATGTAAGCAGTATATGTCCTTTATCTATCAAAATACAACTAAATTGAAAGGTAAGCCAGAAAATAATTTTAATGATGTCTCAATTCAGTGTTATACCTTCCTCTGCAAACATATAAAATATATCCAAAATGACAAATTTTTATTTCCTCCACAACATGAGAAAGTGTTTAGTCTTCTTGAATTTTTCCACTCCATTTTCAAATATTGTTCTTGTTCAGTCACCAAATCATGTCCAACTCTTTGTGATCCCATGGACTACAGCACACTAGGCCTCCCTGTCTCTCACTGTCTCCTGGAGTTTGTCCAAGTTCATGTCCATTGAATGAGTGATGTCATCTCATCCTCTGTTGCCCTCTTCTCCTGCCTCAGTCTTTCCCAGCATCAGAGTCCTTTCCAGTGAATCAGCTCTTTGCATCAGGTGGCCAAGGATTGGAGCTTCAGCTTCAGCATCAGTCCTTCCAATGAGTATTCAGGGTTGATTTCCTTTAGGATTGACTGGTTTGATCTTCTTGCTGTCCAAGGGACTCTCAAGATTCTTCTCCAGCAACACAGCTCAAAAGCATAAATTCTTCAGTGTTCTGCCTTTTTTATGGTCCAGCTCACATCCATACATGAATACTGAAAACACCATAGTCTTGACTATATGGACCTTTGTCGGCAAAGTGATGTTTTTGCTTTTTAAAAAACTGTCTAGGTTTTTCATAGCTTTGCTTCCAAGAAGGAATTCTCCCCTAATTTTGTTGATGCAGTCACAATTTCACAGTGATTTTAGGGCCCAATAAGAGGAACTCCGTCACTGCTTCCACTTTTTCCCTTTCTCTTTGCCATGAAGTGATGGGACCAGGTACCATGATCTTAGATTGTTAAATATTGAATTTTGAGCTAGCTTTTTCAGTCTCCTCTTTCACCCTCATCAAGAGGCTCTTTAGTTCCTCTTTGATTTCTGCCATTAGGGTGGTATCATCTGCACATCTGCTGCTGCTACTGCTAAGTCACTTCACTCATGTCCAACTCTGTGTGACCCCATAGACAGCAGCCCACCAGGCTCCACCATCCCTGGGATTCTCCAAGCAAGAACACTGGAGTGGGTTGCCATTTCCTTCTCCAATGCATGAAAGTGAAAAGTGAAAGTGAAGTCACTCAGTCGTGTCCGACTCTTCGCAACCCCATGGGTGGCAGCCCACCAGCCTCCTCCATCCATGGGATTTGCCAGGCAAGAGTAGTGGAGTAGGGTGCCATTGCCTTCTCTGTCTGCATATCTGAGGTTCTTGATATTTCTTCCAGCAATCTTGATTCCAGCATGTAACTCATGCAGCCTGGTGTTTCACATGAGGTGTTCTGCATATAAGTTAAATTAACTAGATGACAATATATAGCCTTGTCATACTCCTTTCTGAATTTTGAACCAGTAAATTTTTCCATATAAGGTTCTAACTGTTGTTTCTTGACCCACATGCAGTTTTCTCAGGAGACAGGTAAGATGGTCTGGTATTCCTATCTCTTTAAGAGTTTTCCAGTTTGTTATGATCCACACAGTCAAAGGCTTTAGCATAGTCAGTGAAAAAGAGGTAGATGTTTATCTGGAATTCCCTTGCTTTCTGTATGAGGCAGAAAATGTTGTCAGTTTGATCTCTGGTTCCTCTGCCTTTTCTAAACCCAGTTTGTACATCTGGAAGTTCTTGATTCAAGTACTGCTGAAACCTAGCTTGATGAATTTTGAGCATAACCTTACTAGCATGGGCAGTGAGTGCAATTTTCCAGTAGTTTGAATATTCTTTAGTATTGCCTTTCTTGGGAATTGGGATGAAGATTGACCTTTTTCAGTCCTGTGGCCACTCCTGGGTTTTTCAAATTTGCTGACACAATGAGTGCAATACTTTAACAGCATCATCTCTTAGGATTTTAAATAGCTCAGGTGGAATTCCAGCACCTCCAGCATCTTTATTGGCAGTGCTTCCTAAGGCCCACTAGACTTACCACTCCAGGATGTCTGGCTCTAGATGAGTGACCACAGCATCAAGGTTATCCAAGTCAGTAAGATTTTTTTTTTTTTTTTGGTACAGTTCTCCTTTGTATTCTTGTCATCTCGATCTCTTTGCTTCTATTAGGTCTTTACCGTTTCTTTCGTTTATTGTGCTCATCTCTGAATGAAATGCTGCTTTGATAGTTCCAGTTTTCTTGAAAGCTCTCCAGTCTTTCCCTCTTCTGTGGTTTTCCTGTTTCTCTGCATTGTTGGTCGATGAAGGCATTCTTGACTCTCCTTGCTATCTTCCGGAACTCTGCATTCAGTTGGCTATACCTTTCCCTTTCTCTCTTGCTTTTTGTTTTTCTTTTCTCAGCCATTTTTAAAGCCTCCTCAGACAACCACTTTGCCTTCCTACATTTCTTTTTCTTTGGAATGGTTTTGGTCAGGGCCTCCTATACAGTATTATAAACCTCTGTCCATAGTTCTTCAGGCACTCTGTTTACCAGATCTAATCCCTTGAATCTATTCATCACTTCCACTATAGAGTCATAAGGAATTTGATTTAGGTGGTACTTGATTGGCATAATGGTTTTCCCCATTTTCTTTAGTTTAAACCTGAATTTTGCAGTAAGGGGCTAATGTACTGAGCCACAGTAGATCTAGGTCTTATTTTTGCTGACTGTGTAGAACTTCTGAGTCCTAAAATGTCAGTGTTTAACTCTTGTCATCTCCTGCTTGACCACTTCCAATTTGCCTTGATTCATGAACCTAACATTCCAAGTTCCTAATACAGTACTGTTCTTTACAGCACTGGATTTTACTCTCATCACCAGACACATCCACAACTGAATGTCATTCTTGCTTTGCCCCAGCCACTTCATTCTTTCTGAAGCTATTAGTAATTGTCCTCTGCTATTCCCCAGTAGCATATTGGACACCTTCTGACCTGGGGGGATCATCTTTTGTGTCATATCTTTTTGCTTTTTTATAGTGTTCATGGGGTTCTCTCGGCAAGAATACTGAAGTGATTTGCCATTCCCTCCTCTAGTGGACCACAGTTTGTCAGAACTCTCCACCATGACCCGTCCATCTTTGGTGGCCCTGCAGGGCATGGCTCATAGTTTCACTGAGTTACACAAACTCCTTCGCCCATATTCTAAAATCAGTGCAAATTTCTTGTAGTTGTTAAGTGGTCACTATCAGAAGACAAGTTCATGTGATAGTCAACTCATAGGAGAGAGAGAATAGACAACTGAATTTTCAGTCTTTTCAATAAAATATTTAATACCTAATTGACAAAACAAGTAATGTTTGCAGGGAAAAAACAGTGACATACAGACTGGTCATTTATTTAGCAGATGGGAAAAAAGTTGAAAACAGTTGAATTTTAAATAACAAAAATGAGGAGAGAGTGATTATCTTTGCTTTATACTGATAAAGTAGTGGTTGTATATATGAATATTTTATAATACCTATGTCATAGCATATGTTGTTAATTGTTAAAACAATGCATATTGAAATATATTTGATTTATTCTTTTTAATAGAGTTAGCAAATTCCCTTGAAGAGTTTGCTCAACTTAATGTCAAGGTCAATTAAAATATGCCATTTTTATCCACAAGTGTGACATGTTTGTTGAAATACGGAATATGGACTTTCTCTCTCTTCAGTAAGTGGTTTCAAATTAACTCAAATTTGTATGTTCAGAGAAGACTGTGTTCAATAATATCTGTTTCCTAGAAGTAAAAGTATGGTAAGAATAAAGTAATAAAAAAGAACAATAAGGAGGAAATAAACAAATTGTGCAAGGGCTGGGGCATAATGAAGTTTTTACTGGCATGAATGGTACTACCTGTAAATTGTATCTGGGTGGTCAAGCCACAAGAGATGAGGCAATCAATGATAAAACTATGTATCTTAGGACATGGTCAATTTATTACCACTTTTATTTTGTGCTCTTCTAAGATCTTTGTAACATATAGTATAATTGATGGATACCTTTAGTATGACATCCTTGCTGAAATGTAGCCTATGGAACTTTTCAGTAAGGATAACTGCTTCCTGAAAATACTTCATTTTGAAAATCAGTTTTTATTTGTAGACAATTTAAAACACCTCTAATTTTTTATGAAAATGTACATTTTATATTTTAAGCTTTGGGTTGATTTTAATATTTAAAAATTTTTGTGTGCATTAATTTAACTTTTATGAAAAGTAAGATAGTTATTTGGGGATAATACTAGAATTATCTCCTTGGTTATATTAAAAAATAATGTTTGTCATTTATTCAGTAAATGCCTTGGACTTGAATTATTTTCTTTATTCTTTCAACAGCCTTTGGCCATAAATGCCATTGTGTCCTCCACATTTTGCCAGAGGAAGATAAGCTTTAGAGAAGTAACAAATCCATGGTTACAGAGTTAGGAAGTGGTCAAGCCAATTAAAATCCAAGTTTATTCTAGGCCCATGATCAGCTACTATACTGGCATAGGAAAAAAAATAACTGATTTTGTTTTTAGTCTCCATAACTGTGGTTATGTGCAGAGAGAAGGAAATACGTGCAATTAAGGACTTCTGTAATAATAAGAAAATTGCTTGAAGGTTTTAGAAATAAGTGCCTTGGTCCATGGTCCCAGTTCCCCCTGCAGATCCCATGAAAGCAACTTCTCCATGTGCTCCTTGGTTCACTTACTGCAGAGTCCAACAGTGCTGGTGAGGCCGGATCACTGCCTGGGGTGGGGTTTTAGCTACAGCTAGCTTAGACCATGGTAGTTGTTGTTCACTTGCCAAGTCGTGTCCAACTTTTTGCGACCCCACGGGCTGCAGCAAGCCAGGCTTCCCTGTCCCTCACTATCTCCCAGAGTTTGCCCAAGTTCATGTCCATAGAATCAGTGATGCCATCCTGCCATCTCGTCCTCTGTCACCCTCTTCTCCTTCTGTCTTCAATATTTCTAAGCATCAGGGTCTTTTCCAGTGAGTCGGCTCTTCACACCAGGTGACCAAAGTATCGGAGCTTCAGCTTTAGTATCAGTCCTTCCAATGAGTATTCAGGGTTGATGTCCTTTAAGACCATGGTTATGTTGGGTGAAATTCTCAAGATACTGCAAGGCTGGAGAACATCCAGAAGCAAAGACTTTTTCACTGACTTACTTCCATTTCTCTTCCATAAAGTACCATTTTTAGTTTGAAGTTTCAGGAAACATTCTTTAAATGACTTCTGTCTTCTACATTACCTTTATAGCTTTTAGGTTGCTTTTCCCCTGTGTTAGTGAAATGATGGTATATGACACTGATGACTGATTTTCTGGCACATATTTTGAAGCAAAATTATTCTCAAAGTTGGGAATTAAAATATTACTGATCCTATACTCTATATCTACCCACCACCACTAGCTATATTCCATCCCTGTTACTTCTTAACATACTAAGTAAAGTCAGGTTAGAAATATGAATTTTAAAAAATATAGTTAGAAATCTGACCTATAATCATCTGTATCAGCAGTGTCAGTAAAACTATAGTGTATATTGTATATATAATTTAATTTTTAGTTTTTTAAATTAGAATATTTTATTGAAGTATTATTGATTTATAATGCATTAGTTTCAGATATACAATGTAGTGATATAAATTTTATATAGACTATTTATTATAGTATTATACCCCATTTAAATTTATTATAAAATATTGGCTGTGTTCAGTTGCTCAGTTGTGTCCAACTCTTTGCGATCCCATGAACAGCAGCATTCCAGGCCTCCCTGTCCATCACCAACTCCCGGATTTCAGCCAAACTCATGTCCATTGAGGTAGTGATGCCATCCAATCATCTTATCCTCTGTTGTCCCCTTCTCCTCCTGCCCTCAAACTTTCCAGGCAACAGGGTATTTTCAAATGAGTCAGCTCTTCACATCAGGTGGCCAAAGTACTGGAGTTTCAGCTTCAACATCAGTCCTTCCAATGAACACCCAGGACTGATCTCCTTTAGGATGGACTGGTTGGATCTCCTTGCAGTCCAAGGGACTCCCAAGAGTCTTTTCCAACACCACAGTTCAAAAGCATCAATTCTTCGGCACTCAGCTTTCTTCACAGTCCAACTCTCACATCCATACATGACTACTGGAAAACCATAGCTGTGACTAGATGGACCTTTGTTGGAAAAGTGATGTGTCTGCTTTTTAATATGCTATCTAGATTTGTGATAGCTTTTCTTCCAAGGAGCAAGTGTCTTTTAATTTCATGGCTGCAGTCACCATCTGCAGTGATTTTGGAGCCCAGGAAAATAGAGTCTGTTGCTGTTTTCATTTTTTCCCCATCTATTTGCCATGAAATGATGGGACTGGACGCTAACCCCTTATTAGTCATATCATTTCCAAATGTTTCCTCCTATTCGGTAGGTTGTTGTTTTATTTTTTCAGTGGTTTCCTTTGCTGTGCAAAAGCTTTTAAGTTTAATTAGATCTGATTTGTTTGCTTTCCTTAAGAAATCAAAAACATATTGCTATGATTTATGTCAAATCTGTCTTTCTTCTAGGAGTTTTGTGGGTTTTGGTTTTATATTTAAATGATTAATTCATGTGAGTTTATTTTTGTATATGTTGTTAGGTGTTTTAGTTGTTTTGCATGTAGCTGTCCTGTTTTCCTGACACTTTTTTAAAATTATTTTTTAATTAGAGGATAATTGCTTTACAATTTGTGTTAATTTCTGCTGTACAACAGCATGAATCAGCTGTAAGTATACATAAATCTACTTCCTTTTGAGCCTCTCTTCCACCACCAGCCTTAGTCCCACCCTTCTAGGGCATCACAGCGCACCAGAATGGGTTCCCTGCAACACTGCTTATTGAAGAGACTTCTTTTTTCTACATTGTATCTTCTTGTCTCTTTTGTCATAGTTTAACTGACCATAAGTGGGTAGGTTTATTTATGGACTATCTGTCCCGTTCCAATAATCTATGGGTCTTTCTGTTTTTAATGTGTCTGTTTTTGATCCAGTACCATACTGTTTTAACTACTGTAGTTTTAAACCATAGTCAAAAGTCAGGGAGTGTGATACTTCACTGTTCCAGCCCTATTCTTCGTTCTTAAGATTGTTTTGGTTATTTGAGGTCTTTTTGGTTCCAAAAAATGATGTTGAAGGAGACTCTTGAGAATCCCTTGGACTGCAAGGAGATCCAATCAGTCCATCCTAAAGGAAATCAGTCCTGAATATTCATTGGAAGGATTGATGCTGAAGCTGAAACTCCGATACTTTGGCCACCTGATGCGAAGAACTGACTCATTTGAAAATACCCTGATGCTGGGAAAAATTGAAAGTGGGAAGAGAAGGGAAAAACAGAGGATGAGATGGTTGGATGGCATCACTGCCTCAATGGACATGAATTTGAGTAAACTCCAGGAGTTGGTGATGGACAGGGAAGCCTGACTACTGCAGTCCATGAGGTCATAAAGAGTCGGAGATGACTCAGTGACTGAACTAAACTGAAACATTTTAAAATTGTTCTGTTTCTATGAAAAATATCACTGGTATTTTGGTAGGGACTACCTTGGGTAATATGATTGTTTAACAATATTAACTTTTCTAAGCCATGAACATGGTATATCTTTCCATCTATATGTGTCTTCTTTGATTTCTTTCCCAGTGTCTTATAGTTTTTCAATGCATGTCTTTTTCCTCCTTAGATGGATTTATTCCTAGTTTTTTTTTATTGCATTGTAAGGGGGGTTGTTTCCTTAATTTCTCTTTCTGATAGTTTATTGTTAGTGTGTAGAAATGCAACAGATGTCTGTATATTACTTTTACATCCTATAATTTTACCAAATTCATTAAAGAGCTCTAGTAGTATTTTAGTGGTGTCTTCAGAATTTTCTGTGTCATGTCATGTCATTAGCAAACATGATGATTCTGCTTCTTTTCCAGTTTGGAGTCTTTTTTTTTTTTTTTTGTCTGATTACTGTGGCTAGGACTTCTAAAACTATATTTCATAAAAGTGATGAGTGTGAGCATCCTTTTCTTTTTCGTGATTTTAGATAAAATGCTATCAACTTTTTATCATTAAGTATGATGTTACCTGTGGGCTTTTCATATATGGATTCTATTATATTATGTTCTCTATATACCCACTTTATGGAGGGGTGTTTTTTTAATCTTTAATTGGTATTGAATTTTGTCAAGCTTCTTCTGTATCTATTGAGTTGAACATATGACTTTTATTCTTAAATCTGTTAATATGATATATCACGTTGATTGGGCTTCCTTTGTAGCTCAGAGGGTAAAGAATCTCCAGTGCAGGAGATCTGGGTTTGATTCCTGGGTCAGGAAGATCCCCTGCAGAAGGAAATGGCAACTCACTCCAATATTCTTGCCTGGAGAATCCCTGTGGACAGAAGAACCTGGCAGGCTACAGTCCATGGGGTCACAAGTGTCGGACACATATTAATCACATTGATTAATATGCAGATATTGAATCATTCTTGCATCCCTACAATAAATCCCATTTGATAATGTTGTATGATCCTTTTAATGTATTTTTGGATTTGTTTTACTAACATTTTATTGAGGATTTTTGTATTTGTGTACATCAGTAATACTGGCCTGTGATTTTCTCTTTTGTCATATCATTGTCTAGTTTTGATATCAGGATGATCCTGATCTGAAAATGAGTTGTGGAGCATTCCTTTCTCTGCAATTTTTAGGAAAGTTTGAGAAGTTAAACCTAAATATTTGGTAGAATTCACCTGCAAATTTTTCTTGTCCTGGACTTCTGTTTGTCAGGAGTTTCTTTCATTACTGGTAATTGGTCTCTTCATATGTTATATTTCTTCCTGGTGAAATCATGGCAGATTATATTCTTCTAGAAATATGTCCATTGCTTCTAGGTTGTGCATTTTACTGACATATATTTGTTTGCAATAATGTCTTATCTCATATTTTTGTACCCACTCCAGTATTCTTGCCTGGAGAAACCCCACAGACAGAGGAGCCTGGCGGACTACAGTCTATCAGGTTGCAAAGAGTCAGACAGGACTGAGCAAATAAGCACAGCATAGCACAGTGTTATTTTTAGCTTCTCTTTTTTCATTTCTGATTTTATTGATTTTATTTGATTTGCCCTCTTGATGAGGCTAGGCAAAGATTTATTGTTGTTGTTTGCTGTTATTGTTATTGTATGTATTGTTGCTATTGTTTAGTCATTATGTTGTGACTGACTCTCCTGCAACCTCATGGACTGTAGCCCACCAAGCTACTCTGTCCGCAGGATTTCCCAGGCATGAATACTGGAGTGGGTTGCCATTTCCTCCTCCAGGGGATCTTCCTGACCCAGGGATCAAACTCATATCTCCTGCATTGGTGGGCAGATTGTTTACCACTGAGCCACTAGGGAAACCCACAAAAGTTTATTAGTTTTCTTTATCTTTTTAAAAGCGGATCTTAATTTCATTGACCTCTTTTTTGTTTTGTTTTATATTTTTCTATTTCATTTATTTCTTCCCTCTTCTTTATGATTTCTTTCCTCCTACTAACTTTGGACTTTGTTCATCTTTTTTCTAGTTGCTTTAGGTATAAATTTAAACTGTTAATTTGAAATTTTTCTTGTTTCCTGATGTAGGCTTGTATTGTTATAAACTTCGATCTTAGAACAGCTTTTGCTGCATCTCATAGGTTTGGGCTCATTGTGATTTCTTTTTCATTTTTTCTCTAAGTATTGCTTAATTTATTCTTTGATTTCTTCAGTTACCCATTGATGCTTTAGTAGCGAACAGCAGACTCATTTGACAAGACCCTGATGCTGGGAAAAATTGAGGGCAGGAGGAGAAAAGGACAACAGAGGATGAGATGGTTGGATGGCATCACCGACTCAATGGACATGAGTTTGGCTAAAGTCTGGGAGTTGGTGATGGACACAGAGGCCTGGTGTGCTGCAGTTCGTGGGGTCGCATAGAGTCAGACACGACTGAGCAACTAAACTGGACTGAAAAATATAATCCAGCCATATTTCAGTTTCCAATGCAACATCCATGATGTGATTCAGCATGGTGCATGCATGCTAAGTCACTCAGTCATGTCCAATTCTTTGTGACCCCATAGACTGTAGCCCATGAGTTTTTCTGTCCTTGGGGTTCTCCAAGCAATAATACTGGAATGAGTTGCCATTTCCTCCTCCAAGGGATCTGCTGTTGTCTCTTAATTCTTCTCTTTTCCATCCTTGACCCCATAGCCAATAAGTCACTCAATAGCCAGTGTTTAAAATGTGAGAATCATATTAATCCTTTGTTTTAAAACTTCTGAAAGCTTCTCTGTCTGAATAAAAAAGCGAGTTTTTTACAGTGCCCTGTGAGACCCTCCATCATTTGGCCTCCATAACCACACATTCCTTGAAGGATTTGGCTACCTCAGGACACTGAAGGGGCTGGTCCTTCTCCTTGGAATTATATTTTTCCAGATATATTATTAATTCAAGCTCTCATCTCCTTTCACTATCTGTTTTAATGCCACCTTTTCAAGAAAGCCAACCTTGATCATTTTGTTTTATAAAATTGAAATCCTGTCTCACTTGACATTGCCAATCTGCTTTACCCTTCTCTCCATTTTTCTTCCCATAATGTTTGTTTATTTCTAGCTTTCCATTTATCTACTAACTAGTATTAATTATCTTTTTTATTTCTGGTGGAATATAAGCTCCTCGAGGAAAGAGATTTTATCTTTTTTATTCACTAACTTCCCCAAGTGCTTAAAAGTGTATCAGAAACACAGAAACTGGATATTCATTAAATATTGTTACATGACTAAACAAGAAGCAGTCAAAAATTAAAATTTTCTCAAGGCATCGTTATATTTTTAACAAGCAAATATACTGAATGTGTTCTCTGATCCACAGAGCAATAATATTCAAAATTAATAATTAAAGAAACTTAAAAAAATCCTGAATGTCTGGAAAAAACCAAAATAATGTACTAGAAAAAAACCCTTGAATTAAACAGCAAATCTTTAGGGAAATTATAAAATGGTAAAAACGGAACAAAAATGAAAACATTACAGTTAAAATTTATTGTGTACACTAAAACAGAGTTTGGAAAGAAGTTATAGCCTTGTATAGAATTAGTCACAAAGCAGGAAATGTTGAAGTCATACTAATTTCCTTTTGAAAAAGAGCAACAGAATAATGCCAATGAGACAAGAAAACAACAAACATAAAGCAGAAATCATTTAAACAAATAATGAGAGAAGTCAAAATTTTGGCAAGATTTATGTATGGATTAAAAAGGAAGATGCTAGCAAAAATATTCTAGGAAAGGGGGAAGTAATCTCAGATGTAACAGATGTTTAAAAAGCAATATATGAATACTTTATAAAATATAAATATGATAATTTGTTTTCAATCAGAGACAATATCAGTTCCTAGCTGGCATTTGGAAACCTGTGGGTCTTTATAATTGTCACAGTGGCCGGGGATGTGATATAGTGTCTAGAGCCCAGGATAGAAAACTAAAATATTGAAAACAAAGTGAAACGATTAAAGAAAGATACACCATTTTCCTCTTTTTCTACCCTTGCTCTTCCACAAAAAGCCCTGGTCTGTATTGCTTTATTTCTGAATTTTGCTGAACTTTATATTGACAGAAATATCTACCATATGTATTTTGTTTCAGGACATAGGAAAAAAGGACAAGTTCACGAATAAATTTTATGAGGCTAGCACAACACTACTGTAAAATCATCTAAGAACAGTATAAGAAAAATATGTGATAGATAATTTTTATTTTAAATATAGAAATAAATATCTTAAGTAAATTTTATCTAAGTCCAAAATACACTAGGAAACTGAGAATGGTTCATCATTATAAACTACTATTTGTTTAAACTACCTTCATTTTACCACATAATTGAGTATTACAACAAGCAGATAAAGCATTTCATAAAACTAATTACTTATATTTGGTTTTTAAAATTCATAAAACAAGGACTAGATTGAACTTTCCTAACAATAAACATCTGTATACCTTAAACCCACAGAAAGAAAGCATTCTTACTGCAAGAAATTTAGATGAATTTACATGCATAATATCAGGGGTATGATACAGAGTTCATCACAGCTACTTTTTAGCATAATATTGAAGATCATTGCCAGTGGCTGTGAATTGAATGTTTGTGTGTGCACCCCCTACTCTTCCTGTTGAATTTATGTGTTGAAACCCAAATGCCCGAGGTGAAGGTATTAGTAGGTAGGGATCTTTGGGTGGTGATTAGATCATCCACATGAACGAAATTAGTGTCCTTATGAACAAGATCCCAGAGAGTATCCTTGTTTTCTGTCCTGTGGGAATATGATTAAGAAGTCTGTGTCCCAGATGAAGGCCTTTATCTGACTATGCTCTTCTCAGACTTCCAGCCTTCAAACTGTAAGCAATACATCTCTCCTGTTTATGAGGCACACAGCCTGTGGTGTTTTCTTAGAGCAGCCCAAGTGGACTAAGACAGCCAACATTTGACAAGCAGGCAGGAAGAGTGTTTAGGATTATAAGGGAAGGAAAAAAATCTGTTATAGATACTTCAGTAGTAAACAATTTTTAAACAATAGTGACAGTTCACCTGAATGAAAGTTCTACTTAGAAAACAGAGTGAAGTAAGCCAGAGAGAAAAACACCAATACAGTATGCTGACACATATGTATGGAATTTAGAAAGATGGTAATGATGACCCTGTATGCGAGACAGGAAAAGAGACACAGATGTATAGAACAGACTTTTGGACTCTGAGGGAGAGGGAGAGGGTGGGATGATTTGGGAGAATGGCATTGGAACATGTATCCTATCATGTAAGAAACGAATCGCCAGTCTATGTTCGATACAGGATACAGGATGCTTGGGGCTGGTGCATGGGGATGATCCAGAGAGTTGATATGGGGTGGGAGGTGGGAGGGGGATTCAGGATTGGGAGCTTGTATACACCCGTAGTGGATTCATGTCAATGTATGGCAAAACCAATACAGTATTGTAAAGTAAAATAAAGTAAAAATTAAAAAAAAAAAAGAAAATCAATGATACAATTCTTTACTAGCATCAAGCAAATAAAAATAATTTTAAATGGGATTGGATTTACAAGAGATGTGTAAAATATATAACTTATGTTGCAAATTAATACAAGTAAAAATAACAAACAGCACATAAAGCTCCTCGGAGAAAAACATGAGACAAATTATTAAAGGAGTAAAAATGAAAAGATGCTCATCATAATTAGTCATTCAATTCAGTTCAGTCGCTCAGTCATGCCTGAATCTTTGAGACCCCATGAATCGCAGCACGCCAGGCCTCTCTGTCCATCACCAATTCCCGGAGTTCACCCAAACTCATGTCCATCGAGTCGGTGATGCCATCCAGCCATCTCATCCTTGGTCGTCCCCTTCTTCTCCTGCCCCCAATCCCTCCCAGCATCAGAGTCTTTTCCAATGAGTCAACTCTTCTCATGAGGTGGCCAAAGTACTGGAGTATCAGTATTAGCATCATTTCTTCCAAAGAAACCCCAGGACTGATCTCCTTTAGAATGGACTGGTTGGATCTCCTTGCAGTCCAAGGGACTCTCAAGAGTCTTCTCCAGCACCACAGTTCAAAAGCATCATTTCTTCGGTGCTCAGCTTTCTTCACAATGCAACTTTCACATCCATAAATGACCAATGGAAAAACCATAGCCTTGACTAGACGGACCTTAGTTGGCAAAGTAATGTCTCTGCTTTTGAATATACTATCAAGGTTGGTCATAACTTTCCTTCCAAGGAGTAAGCGTCTTTTAACTTCATGGCTGCAATCACCATCTGCAGTGATTTTGGAGCTCAAAAATATAAAGTCTGACACTGTTTCCACTGTGTCCCCATCTATTTCCCATGAAGTGATGGGACCAGATGCCATGATCTTCATTTTCTGAATGTTGAGCTTTAAGCCAACTTTTTTACTCTCCTCTTTCACTTTCATCAAGAGGCTATTTAGTTCCTCTTCACTTTCTGCCATAAGGATGGTATCATCTCCATATCTGAGGTTATTGACATTTCTCCTGGCAATCTTGATTCTAGTTTGTCCTTCTTGTGCTTATTCCAGCTCAGCATTTCTCATGATGTACTCGGCATATAAGTTAAATAAGCAGGGAGACAATATACAACCTTGACATACTCCTTTTCCTATCTGGAACCAGTCTGTTGTTCCATGTCCAGTTCTAACTGTTGCTTCCTGACCTGCATATAGGTTTCTCAAGACACAGGTCAGGTGGTCTGGTATTCCCATCTCTTTCAGAATTTTCCATAGTTTATTGTGGTCCACACAGTCAAAGGCTTTGGTATAGTCAATAAGGCAGCAGTAGGTGTTTTTCTGGAACTCTCTTCCTTTTTCATTTGGTTCTTTTGCCTTTTCTAAATCCAGCTTGAACATCTCAAAGTTCACAGTTCATGTATTGCTGAAGCCTGGCTTGGAGAATTTTGAGCATTACTTTACTAGCGTGTGAGATGAGTGCAATTGTGCGGTAGTTTGAGCATTCTTTGGCATTGCCTTTCTTTGGGACTGGAATGAAAACTGACCTTTTCCAGTCCTGTGGCCACTGCTGACTTTTCCAAATTTGCTGGCATACCAAATGCAGCACTTTCACAGCATCATCTTTCAGGATTTGAAATAGCTCAACGGGAATTCCATCACCTCCACTAGCTTTGTTCGTAATGATGCATCCTTAGGCCCACTTGACTTCACATTCCAAGATGTCTGGCTCTAGGTGAGGGATCACACCATTGTGATTATCTTGGTCGTGAAGATGTTTTTTGTACAGTTCTTCTGTGTATTCTTGCCACCTCTTCTTAATATCTTCTGCTTCTGTTAGGTCCATACCATTTCTGTCCTTTATCAAG
The DNA here is from genome assembly GCF_042477335.2 of Ovis canadensis. Classification (NCBI taxonomy): domain Eukaryota; kingdom Metazoa; phylum Chordata; class Mammalia; order Artiodactyla; family Bovidae; genus Ovis; species Ovis canadensis. Next base: position 34,317,037 of record NC_091250.1, on the reverse strand, counting down.
CCCATCTTTGCATGAAATTTATCTCTAATTGTCTTGAAGAGATCTCTAGTCTTTCCTATTCTGTTATTTTTCTCTATTTCTTTGCATTGATTGCTGAGGAAGGCTTTCTTATCTCTTCTTGCTATTCTTTGGATCTATGCATTCAGATGCTTTTATCTTTCCTTTTCTCCTTTGCTTTTTGCTTCTCCTCTTTTCACAGCTATTTGTCAGGCCTCCTCAGACAGCCATTTTGCTTTTTCCATTTCTTTTCCATGGGGATGGCCTTATCCCTGTCTCCTGTACAATGTCATGAACCTCATTCCATAGTTCATCAGGCACTCTATCTATCAGATCTAGTCCCTTAAATCTATTTCTCACTTCCACTGTATAATCATAAGGGATTTGATTGAGGTCATACCTGAATGGTCTAGTGATTTTCCCTACTTTCTTCAATGTAAGTCTGAATTTGGCAATAAGGAGTTCATGATCTGAGCTACAGTCATCTCCTAGTCTTGTTTTTGTTGACTGTATAGAGCTTCTCCATCTTTGGCTGCAAAGAATATAGTCAATCTGATTTATAAAAGTTATGTTAAAATAGATTGTATTTCTCATTGTAAAACCCAAACTTAAAACACTTTGAGAAGAAAATTTATGCGAGAAAAAAGATCTTTATTATTTTGAAATAGACAGGTAATTCTTTTTTTAAAATCATGGGATATTGCTTTAGCAGGATTTATTTCTATACAAGTAAACTATGCATGCCCTTTCGCTATATGATATATTTTATTTTAATTTTTGTTGGAGTATAGTTGCTTTATAATGTTGTGTTAGTTCCTAGTGGTGACTCAGTAAACAATCTGCATGCAGTGCAAGAGACCTGGGTTTGATCCCTGGGTCGGGAAGACCCCCTGGAGGATGAAATGGCAACCCACTCAGTATCTTGCCTTGAGAATTCCATGGACAGAGGAGCCTGGGGGGCTGCAGTTCACAGGGTCGCAAAGAGTTGGACATGACTAGCACTTGCACTTTCATGCCATTTTTCTAGATTACACAAATATGTGTTACTGCACAATATTTCTTTTTCTCTTCCTAACTTACTTCATCCTGATGACAGTCTGTAGGTCCATCCACATCTCTACATATGACCCAGTTTTGTTCCTTTTTATGGCTAGGTAATATTCCATTGTACCTATGTATCACATCTTCCTTATCCATTCTGTTGATGGACGTTTAGATTGCTTCCATGCACAGGCTATTGTGAATAGAGTTACAATGAAAACTGTGGCATGTGTGTCTTTTGGAACTATGGTTTTCTCTGTATATGTCCAGTAGTGGAATTGCTGAATCATATGGTAGTTCTATTTTTAATTTTTTAATGAACCACTATGTTGTTCTCCATAGTGGCTGTATCAATTTACATTCCCACCAACAGTGTAAGAGGGTTCCCTTTTTTCTACACCTTAAGATTGGCCATAAAGGGAAGTTGGAGGCAATCTGTGTCTTTGCGGAACCTAATATATAAGATGTGTTAGAGAGAAAACGCTAAAATATGATTCACCAGTGAGGAGCAATAAGCTACACTGCAAAAGTTACTTAATCTTAGTTTATTAACCTTTAAGTAGAAATAATAAAAATACATATACAATGGAGTTACTGAAAAAATTAATGAGTTGATATAGCACCTTGGTCCCTTTGGGCTGATGTAGCACAGGACTGTAGACTGGGTGGCTTAAAAACAAATCTATTTCTCACAGTTCTAGTAGCATGAAGTCTGAGATCAGATTGCTAGCATGGACAGGTTCTGTTGAGGGCCTTCTGATGGATAGCTATCAAGAGTTCTCCTTGTGTCTTCACATGGTGGAGAGCAGAGAGAGGAAAGCAGTTCTCTCAAGGTACTTAGAAGGTCACTGGTCCCATCATGAGGGCACCGTCCCCCTGACCTCATCTAATCTTAATTACCTCCCAAAAGCTCCACTTCCTAAAATCATCAAATTAGAGAGTATGACTTCAACATATGAATTTTGGAGGAACATATATGTTCAGTTCATATCTTGAAGCATATGTAAAGACTTTGACAGAACAATATTATAAATTATAAATACCCAATAAATACTAGCTACCAGAATTTTTATTCTTGCATGTAAGAATATGACAAGATGAGTTTTAGTAGTATTAAGTGAAAAAAGTAAGAAACAGGCTTTAAAGGGCTGAGAGAGAGAGAACGAGAAAGCTGCATAATTCCTACCACTGTTAAATTGGCTGACTCTGTAATTTGAGATAAAGCATTTCAGAAGCGAAATTCCCCCATTTCTTGGCTCTTCCTACCAATATCTCAGTACACCTCGTAGATCTGAAATGCCTTATCTCCCATTGGTAACAAACTTTGGGGATATTTATAATGAGTTCTAACCGCATTGTACCTTGCCTGTTGGCTGCTCCACACTTCCCTTCCCGTGGATTCTCCCCCTTTCCCTGGTTAGAGCTGAGCTGTAAGTATGCACCATTGCCCTCTACTGGATGAAGTGTAGTGTCTATTAAAAGTAGGGTCGGATTTTTCTGGAGCTCTAAATTTAAACTTCATGTGTTGTGATTAACTCATGAAATAGTATCAGTATTGCTTAATAAAGCCCCTAAATAGAATTTGGTTGCTGAATTACATAGTGACATCTTTTATTCCTTTGTTTTAGTTCAGAAAAATGTTAAAATACTTCACTGGAATATATTTAGAACGTTAGTCTAGTTTCTTTCTGTTTCAGTTGCATATGTATAAATAGTTTCACTTTGATGACTTGGGTGGGATAGTGACTTTTTTTCCTTTTTTAGTAGAAAAATTTGAGATTGTTCTTTCCAAAAATAATTATATCTGTATTAATTCCAACTCTGAAATCTGAATTTGTCCCATCTCATATGCCTTAATATGTTAAAGCTTCATGCCCTTTATCCTCTACTTAAGTCAGTTTCTAACTTCAAGACTTGTCCAAATATGGCAGTCGGTTTCCTGGGAAAAGGTGAATACCAGGGAATGATGTCTTCATCACTCTTTACAGCTACTTCAGTCTTAAATTTTCTCTTGGTTAGTGTCAGCTATTCAGTGAAGACAGCCAAATTCTCTGTTAAAATAATCACGCTGATAACATAAAAGTTAATAGACTATTTTAAAGATAAATTTTTTAAAAATATAACAACATGAGACTCATAAGATTTAATTTTTTTTTCTTAGTTTTTTGACATTGAAGTTTCTAATTTGTTTTTTTGACTAACACTCAAGAATATGTTAAGTCTGGAAGTAACTTTTAATATTTAACTTCCTAAAAATGGTTAATTTGAAAGTATAGAATTAAAGTTGCTTGTTAGCTTGTTAATTTATTTAAACAAGCTGTTGTACTGTATCTTTAAACTTAATTTTAAGAACTGTGTGTCATGACCTTCTCTAGTGTCTGCTCTGTGTTAAAGGCAAGCACCCCTCCCCCACAGTCAACGAAAATGTCACAGTTCTCAACACAGTTGTTTCACTTCTATTAAAAATGAATTGTAACTAAAAGAGAGATTCGAAGCCTCCAGGCCTGTTGAGTCAGAAGATGAGCAATGAACTGTAGTAAGGAAGGTCTGTCCACAGAATCTTTTGTTCTGACTCTTGTGTGCCCAGAAAGAAGACAACTAAGACAACTTAACAAATAAGACAAAGGCAAAATTGTAGGAAGGGCCTTGAAAGGGAATTAAAAGGCAGAATTAAAGCACATTAATTTGAAACAGTACAGTATAAAAAAAGAAGGCACCTCTCCCGGGGTGAGATGCAGGGGAGATGGTTGTGGGAATGAACTGAATGAAACACTAAACTTCCTGCACTGGTTTTGAAAACAAGTGATGAAGATGCAGCTTGAATCTACTTGATAGATATCTCTTCAAGGTAGTTTAGACGAAGTTCCACCTAGTGAAAGGGAGGTGATTTTTGGAAAATCCATATTTAATTTCATTATGGGAATAACATTTAAAGTTTGTAATTTATCCATTAGAGTGTTCTGACACGGTACCTCAATATAACTGAAGCTTTATTGGCTGACCGCCAGGACAAAATGACAACGAAAAAAGTGTCAGAAATTGGTTTTGTGTAACTTTAAGGAAGAGGACAGTAGTTGTGTTTGTTATGATCTTTTTGTTGTTGGTTTGATGAGCTTCTTTGCCATTGAGTTGATATTGCATGTGTTTTGGAAGAGGACAGTCAGGAAACCATCCAAATGCGAATGCTTCAGGTTGGCATGTTGTTGTACTTAATGATTTTAAAAGGCTGTGTCATGGATGAAGGCATCCTCTTTGCAGAGAGAGTATTGTGAAGTTCGGTATTTTCCCAGTTTCCTCTGGCAAAAAGCTCTGAAGCTATGGGAAAGAGTTTGTCAGAGAAGAAACCAAGATCTTATTAGAAATTGGGCAAAGGGCTCAAAGAGATAGATAGCCTCAGAGGAATCAGTGTTAGAGAGTATATCCTGAACATCAGCAGCAGAGATACTTCATATTGAAAGTTACTAGCTCATGTGACACCTCCTATTGGACATTTAATTTTCATCCCAAGTCCATAAAATAAATATAACATTTCTAAGTCATTGTTTTACATTTTCTAACTATAATTGATTATATTCTTTGCAACCAATGATGGAGAAGGTCTGTACACTCAGCAAAAAACAAGACTGGGAGCTAACTGTGGCTCAGACATGAACTGTGTGTTGCCAAATTCAGACTTAAATGGAAGAAAGTAGGGAAAACCACTAGACCATTCAGGTGTGACCTAAATCAAATCTCTTACAATTATACAGTGGAAGTGGGAAATAGATATAAGGGACTAGATCTGATAGAGTGCCTGATGAACTGTGGACAGAGGTTCGTGACATTGTACAGGAGGCAGTGATCAAGACCATCCCCATGAAAAAGAAATGCAGAGAGACAAAAATTATTATCTGAGGAGGCCTTACAAGTATCTGATAAAAGGAAAGAACTGAAAGGCAAAGGAGAAAAGGAAAGATATACCCATTTGAATGCAGAGTTAAAAAAAAAAAGGGCAAGGAGAGATAAGAAAGCCTTCCTCAGTGATCAGTGCAGAGAAATAGAGGAAAACAATAGAATGGAAAAGACTAGAGATTTCTTCAAGAAAATCAGAGATACCAAGGGAACATTTCATGCAAAGATGGGCTCAATAAAGGACAGAAATGGTATGGACCAAACAGAAGCAGAAGATATTATGAAGAGGTGGCAAAAATACACAGAAAAACTGTACAAAAAAGATCTTCATGACCCAGATCATCACGATGGTGTGATCTCTCACCTAAGGCAAGACATCCTGGAATGTGAAGTCAAGTGGGCCTTAGGAAGCATCACTATGAACAAAACTAGTGGAGGTGATGGAATTCCAGTTGAGCTATTTCAAATATTGAAAGATGATGCTGTGAAAGTGCTGCACTCAGTATGCCAGCAAATTTGGAAAAGTCAGCAGTGGCCACAGGACTGGAAAAGGTCAGTTTTCATTCCAATCCCAAAGAAAGGCAATGCCAAAGAATGCTCAAACTACCGCACAATTGCACTCATCTCACACGCTAGTAAAGTAATGCTCAAAATTCTCCAAGCCATGCTTCAGTGATAGTTGAACCAGGAACTTCGAGATGTTCAAGCTGGATTTAGAAGCATGTATACTATCATGTAAGAATTGAATCGCCAGTCTATGTCTGACGCAGGATACAGCATGCTTGGGGCTGGTGCATGGGGATGACCCAGAGAGATGTTATGGGGAGGGAGGTGGGAGGGGGGTTCATGTTTGGGAACGCATGTAAGAATTAAAGATTTTAAAATTAAAAAAATAAAAAACTAAAAAAAAAAGATAACACAACAAAAATATTAACCATTCTAACTAGGATTTATAAATCTGAAAATGAAAATGTTTTGTATTAATAATTATAAAGCAAAACTGACTATCATCTTTTCAACAAAATTATGATATGTTAACAATTTCATAAGTGTTAAATTTGGATGATGTGTATTTAGGGACAACAATTTAAACTGAATGTAACCTAAAAGCTATTAGAAATACATTTGAAATCTGAAATAAATTTTATAAGATGGATATGTTCTAACTGATTAAAAAAATAATAATAATACAATTTTATTTTTTTAACATAAAAAAAATAAAATAAATTTGAGTTTGTAAAAAAAAAAACAAAAAGAAAAAAAAAAAAAGAAAAGGCAGAGGAACCAGAGATCAAATTGCCAACATCCAGTGGATTATTGAAGAAGCTTGAGAGTTCCAGAAAAACATTTATTTCTGCTTTATTGACTATGCCAAAGCCTTTGTGTGGATCACAACAAACCATGGAAAATTCTGAAAGAGATGGGAATACCAGACCACCTGACCTGCATCTTGAGAAACCTATACGCAGGTCAGGAAGCAACAGTTAGAACTGGATATGGAACAACAGACTGGTTCCAAATAGGAAAAGGAGTATGTCAAGGCTGTATATTGTCACCCTGCTTATTTAACTTATATGCAGAGTACATCATGAGAAACGCTGGGCTGGATGAAGCACAAGCTGGAATCAAGATTGCCAGGAGAAATATCTGTAACCTCAGATATGCAGATGACACCACCCTTATGGCAGAAAGTGACGAAGAACTAAAGAGCCTCTTGCTGAAAGTGAAAGAGGAGAGTGAAAAAGTAGGCTAAAAGCTCAGCATTCAGAAAACTAAGATCATGGCATCTGGTCCCATCACTTCATGGCAAATGGATGGGGAAACAGTGGAAACAGTGACAGACTTTATTTTTTGGACTCCAGAATCACTCCAGATGGTGAGTGCAGCCATGAAATTAAAAGACGCTTACTCCTTGGAAGGAAAGTTATGACCAACCTAGACAGCATATTCAAAAGCAGAGACATTACTTTGTCAACAAAGATCCATCTAGTCAAGGCTATGGTTTTTCCAGTGGTCATATATGGATGTGAAATTTGGATTACAAAGAAAGCTGAGCACCAAAGAATTGATGCTTTTGAACTGTGGTGCTGGAGAAGACTCTTGAGAGTCCCTTGGACTGCAAGGAGATCCAACCAGTCCATCCTAAAGGAAATCAGTCCTGGGTGTTCATTGGAAGGACTGATGTTGAAGCTGAAACTTCAATATTTTGGCCACCTGATGTGAAGAACTGACTCATTGGAAAATACCCTGATGATGGGAAAGATTGAAGGCAGGAGGAGAAGGGGATGAAAGAGGATGCGCTGGTTGGATGGCATCACTGACTCAGTGGACATGAGTTTGGGTAAACTCTGGGTGTTGGTGATGGACAGGGATGCCTGGCATGCTGCAGTCCATGGGGTTGCAAAGAGCTGGACATGACTGAGCAACTGAACTGAACTATAATTGAAGCTCACTCTAAACATTTTTGTTCTTTATTTCTTGGCAGAATGTTTTCTATTTTAAAAACCCATATAAATAAGACTAGATCTCATTCTTTCTTCCATATGCAATGAATTTATTTGATCTTCAGGATTATTTAGATTATTACGTAGACTTTTTGGCATTTCCATCCTTTTCTTTACACTACAGACACTCAGAATGAAGTCTGAGTTAAGGTCACCGTGCTGTGGAGGGCAAAAGAATATCTAATAAATGTCTGCTTTTCTTCCAGGTTCAGGTTGGATGGGTAAGTAAAGCCACATGTGTCTTTAGCACCTGAAGAAAGCCTTTAGTATCCATCAGCTGATGCTGGTTAAATTTGTGAAGCTGGGAAAAATGTTTCCTAGAAACTCCTTGCCTATGTGGATCCATGTTAGAAGTTTGAGTGAGATCTAGAAAAGAGACATGAGGCAGAGCTCTTTGCAGTCAGATGTCTTCAAGAACATTGTTTAGCAATTAGCATCAGGCCCAGCTTATCATTTCTGTCCTCTGTTCTATGTTCAGATCTTTCCCACTTCAGGTCCTATTGACCAAAGTGGCTTCAGGACAGTTAGCAGGTGCCCTTGACCATCACCCCACAGGGCTGGTAGCTGTAGCAGTTTTCTCTAGATGTAGCCACAGGTTCCCACTGAGGAGACTCACTTTAGCAACTGGACAGACTTGGTTTCTGGGCTTCCCAGGGGGCACTAGTAGTAAAGAACCCGCCTACCAATGAAAGTAGGCATGAAAGACACGGCTTCGATCCCTGGGTTGGTAAGACCCCCTGGAGAAGGAAATCGCAACCCACTCCAGTATCCTTCCCTGAAGAATTCTGTGGTCAGAGGAGCCTGGCTGGTTGGCATCTCTCCTTTAGCTTCCGTCTCTGTATTCCAGGTGTTCATTTCTCAACGCCTCCCACAATTGCCTAAAATATAATAACCATAATAAATTTTCCATAGCAATCATTGCATCTCTTCTGCCTCCACTGATGAACCCTAAGCAATAAAATAGGAATTTTCCCATTTTGATTTTTTGAAAAATTGACTCTCACCATCATAAATCTTTTCCTATACTCCTTTCTCTTTCTTTGATTTTTTAGATTAGTCTTTGTCCTGCCTCTGATACAAACTTTTCTGAGGATGAATTCCATAATACTAAAAGAACAACAGCAAAACTTTAAATGAAGTTCATGTCTGCTATGTGATGATTAATATTTTCCTTACAAAAAGTTTAAGGTCAGAGTTTATTCATTGATACATAGGATACTTTGACTGACTAGTATGAACCAATTACTGAGAGAGAAAAGACATAATCATTACTCTCATGAAATTTAAAATATAGTGATTGGTTACTGGCAATTAAATAGTCAATAAAACACCATGTAAAGTGTGTAACTATAGTGTAACTATAGTGAAGTTGAAGAAGAGTAGCAACCGAGAACAGTGGAAGGGCGAGTTGAAAATATTTCCTAAAAGAAATGAGGTCTATCTTGAAATACATATATTCCAGGGAAAAGAAACCAAATATTCAATAGCCCAAGATAAGAGGGAAGTCCTGAGTTCCTTCGAGGAACTGAATGTGTTTAGTATGCTGAGAACATTGCCTGAATGGTAAATAGTAACTGAGCAGGAAACTGGAGAGGTAAGCAGGGACCTTTGAAGCTGCATTATTCTAACAAGGACTGATTAGAGGACATTAGGCAAAGAAACCATAGAATTGTATTTTCTTGGACAAACATCACTGTCTGCAGTATGAAAAATTAATTAGAATAATGGTTGGTTTAAGAATAAAGCCATTAGTCAGGGAGCTGCAGGTATAATCCTGTGGATGGTGGCCCCAAAGGAAGAGATATTCAGAATAGAGAATGTACAGGACTTTATGATTCATTGAATGTAAGGGCAAGTAGAAATGAACGATAACTCCCAGCTCTCTTCCTTGGGCAAATGGAAAGATGGTTGTGCCATTTACTATGATAAGAAATATAAGATGTCACTACATCTGCAATGTCATCAAGTAGATGAAATCTAAAGTCAAACAATAAGACAGACTATCCCTAGGAGAGTCTGCAGTCTGTGAAGAGAGGATCCAGGTCCCTGAAAAAAGCATCACGTTTTCCAGGCAAAAAGATATCAGAACAGGAGACCGGATAGAAAATCAGTGTTACAGAATCAAGAGAACAGAATATTTGAAGCCAGAGGGCATGAAAAACAATGTTGTATTTTATTTGACCTTTTGATAAAATTTAAGTTGGAAGATCTGACTAAATTTTCATCTTGCACCTTCTTACTTAGTGTGTTATTGTTTTCCCCCTTTGTGAATATTCTTTCAGGGTTCCTTCTCTCTTTTATAAAATTAATTTTGTAATGTATCTTCTAATTGCCCACATCCTGTTCACACTGGGATTGAACCCTTCCAAGAAACTAATGGATTTTGCATCATTTTCTTTTCGATAATCCATTTGGTTTGGAACACCAGTGAAATAATGTAATTACAGACACTAGAATCACTTCACTGTAACCTAGCTTGAACTTTTTTTTCATGTATTTTTGGAGCCTGATCCACGAACGAGAATCACTCACCTCAGTCACTTAACAATGACTTTGGGAAGAGTTTCTTCCTTTAGTAATTTTATAAACCATAGGGACCATATAAGGACTCTATTGATGAATACCACAAATTAAAAGAAAGAGGAAAACAGTGCAAAAACCACTTTATAATGGAAAGTGTTAACTGTTAAAGATGAGCAGCTGGGATTTCTATATCAGGCAATCAGAGCAAACCCCTTGTGTATTAGTGCACTGTGCTTTCCAAAGATTTTTTAAAAGTGTCTTACAGTGGGTTGTGCATGTTCTCTCCCTCTGTCTGGGAGCCTTCAGGTGCATAATTTCTAATAAAGATGACCGTGGCTCACTCTTCCTCCCACCCAAGGGAATAGTTCTGCTGGATAAAATTTCTCAGCTTATTCATCATTTCTCCATAAGGACTCTGAGATGAAGGCTGCAGATGAAATTATTCTATCTTTCCAAGTGATAAATTTTCTGTTCCTTTATGTTCCCCAAAGATAGCATTAGGCTTTGAGAAGGACTCCTTCGAAACCCAAATCTACTGCAGTCACAGGTCAGATTGAGACTGAGGTCTCGGCCACTACTTCTCCAGAGGTGACCACCAGAGTTCCTTCCACTCATTCAGAGACGAAACCTGTCAGTAGGAAGGAAAAAATATGTCCCCATGGCCCATTTCCACCCTGAGTCTTTTTTTTGACAGAGTAAAGATGGCTAGTTGGACCAAAGTTGAGGTCCTTTAGTTATGTGCTGGGAACTCGATTTCTCTGGGAATAGTGCCAAGACCACCAGACTCATTGAGCTCACAACTTTTTACCATCACATCATCAGAATGAATTCCAGTCCCTCTGGTCAATATTGGATTCCAACCAATGTGAGTCAGGTTAAAAGGTTACTAACTTTAAAATTACTTTGTGTCTTTGGATTTTTTTTTTTTTTTGTAATGTCTCTTTCTGACCCCTCCCCATTGTCTCAGTAATTAACTTAACGTCTATCGCTTCTTTATACAAGTTGTGTGTCACCATATACTGGTTTCCAGGCTACTGGTTGACAAATGTCTGTCTTTATATGGTTATAATTATTTAAGTTGAAAACATTAAGCCTTACTTAAGAAGGGATAGTTCATAGGGAAATTTTACAAATAAGAATGAAAAGTAAAAATTAGCTCTCAGGCTGCATTTCTATAAGGAAAAGATTCTGACTCCTCCTTTGGGTCTTGCCTTTTTGAAAAAATAAAACTTAAATGAACACAGTGGCTTCATTACCTTGGCTAATCAGTCATGTCAATGGAGAGAGCTATGCAGGATGGAAAAGTAAATTGAAGGACACATTCAGTTCAATATATGGCCTCCATAATGCTGATCTAGGCCTTGCTGGTAGGTTGAAGGGCAGAGAGTGGACATAGTGAGGAAGGTACTGAAACTGTCAGATTCTAAGGTCTGAATAAGTTAAGAATATTCAAGCTTTAATAGTACCACCTAAAGCAGCTATTCCAAATACCTAATTCAGCTCATAGCAACAAAAATTAATTAATTCCTTCCCAAAAAAGGCATATATATTCCCCTGATGTTCATAAAGGTTCACAGTGGGGTTTTTTTTGTTGTTGTTCTGTTTTGATTTGTTCTGTAAGTCAAGGGATGTGATTGGAATTTTCCAGACTGGTGCTTCTCCAGTCTTTAATTCTGTTTTGAAATAAAACTGCCTTCATATTACTCTCAAAGATGGAATAGGATAGTCTTTGTGCTGATAGAAATAGTTGCTCTGTAAGGGTCACACCTGCTTAAAACCCCTGTGCAGGTTTCTGAAAGGGTGCACACGGGGGGATGAGGAAGTGACAACTGTCTTCCCTTTAGCCAGATCATCAGCCTGCTCCCAGAGTGGGCTTCCTTCCCTCCAAGAAGCAGGCCTAGAGTTTTCGAGTTGGAACCCTTCATAGAGCGCTGGAGCTTCTGGCGTCTATTCCCAGCTGCACCATCAGATCAGAGTGACCTTCTGCAAGTGAATGTCTGTGTGATGTGGAGTTGGTTGCCTTGTGCAGGGAAGAGTTAGCATGCGTGGTCAGTGTTCACTGTGAGCATCTTGCCTGAAAGGTGTTGCGTGCTCTGAGGAAGGAAGGTTCCTGCATGATGTCATTGCTTCCAACGTATGCTCAGATGTTTTAAAAAAAAGAAAACAGAAGGTAGGATAAGGAAAGCAAGCCTCTTTTCTTGGAGGGTGTTTCAGGGATTGTAGGAGGGATGCACAGATAAGTAGGTGGGAGATTGTTTTCCTACCATAAAGCACAACTTTTGCATCATGTCACTCTGACAAGTGGAATTTAAAAGATATTTCCAGCAAGGTGTGATGTACGCTGGAAATGTTTGATGAAAGAACATGGGGAAGTGATTGGGGACCTGGAAATATGGAGTTGATTTGAACCTTTCGATGAAAATCCTCTTTTCTGGGTTGTTTCCATGACTTGTAATATCACCGTGATGACATTTGCATTCTGCAGCTCAGGGTTAGCTAGAGAGGAAGGAAGGGCTCAGTTCTATTGCTTTAGTGAGCACATAAACCATGACCTCTCCTGGAAGATAATTCTAATTAAAGGATAGTAAACCCTAAGTCCATTTGCTTCTAACATGGGTAATAGAATTATACACAATTGTAACATTTGCCTGAATATGCAGAGGAAATTTTTCTTCATTGTTTGCATCCTGGTTTTGAGTTGAAAGCAGTCATAATTTTCACGTGGTGATGTCAGATCCATTCCCACAACAGAGATTAGACAATACCACAAACACAGATTTATGGTTTCATGGGAAAAATTTCCTGTTTTCAAACATTTATCTTTAACAGTAGGCTACTGGCAGGAAGGGAAGGCCACCAGTTGCACATGAAAAGTGTGGTATCCTGGTGTCGATGATGAGCAATGCTCTGGCACAGACCCTGGTTGCTTCTGGTGACCCTGCTCCCACTCGCAGTCCCCATTCCTTTGATAGATTTGACATCAGCCATTATAGATTGAGCACATAGTAGACTGGGGGCATCACAGCTCATTTATGTAAGAGAACCATCAAATGTTCATTACCATTAACAATAAAAAATACGATAAAGTACTTTCTATCGAGGGAATTTCTATTTTCAAATATTAAAGGAATCTTTATATTCCATAGTTGAGGAAGCTAAAAGAAAACTTTGTTTCAGTTTTCTCCTCTGTAAAAAGATTAACAAGTAAAACATCAAAACTTCTAGGTTTAAAATGTTTTTTTTTTAACTTGCTAAAAATTTCAGATATTCTAATAATATCATGACACTGCACTTAGTAATTTCAGAACAATTACTTTAAAAAAGAAACTGCTGCCTGCCTCTTAGTATTTTATGATCATTTAGTGCTGTCTTTGTTTATCTCTTTAAATACTATCTAGTCCCCAAAGAGACTTAAAGGGATCTGTAAATATGTTCACAGTATAGTAAGATGAAATAAATACGTGATCAAAGTGAGGCAAAAAAAAAAAAAAAAAAAACTAAGGGGTGTAATTATAGTGAGGATAGTATTAACTCTTTCATATAGTTCACTCCATTTCCCAGAGATGAGAACCCTAATGAAATGGTGAAATAGTGCCAATTAAAGCAGTAATTCTCAAAATGTCATCTGAGTACACCTTAGTTCCCCTTAGATGCTTTGGGGGAGAAGGCAATGGCAACCCACTCCAGTGTTCTTGCCTGGAGAATCCCAGGGATGGAGGAGCCTGGTGGGCTGCCGTCTGTGGGGTCGCAGAGAGTCAGACACGACTGAAGCGACTTTGCAGCAGCAGCAGACACTTTGGAGGTTACAAAGTGAAATTATTTTCATGATAAAACAAAAACATTATTGGCCTTCTCTCTCTTTACTGTCTCTTGATCACACAATGGAATTTTCCAAAGATCACATGACCGTCACTCTGATGGTGGAGTTACGCTGAAGGCTATGGAATCAGCCTTATGTGCCTGTATGTGTTTGTATTTGTTTCAGCTCCTCACATGGTACATTCCACATAAACAAAAGCGCTTTAAATTCAGTTGTTAAGAGTATGAAACAGTTCTGTTCTAAAATAGGAACAAGTTTTTCGGTTGCCAGTTTCCTTACATTAAGGCCTATAAATTGTCATTCATAGAAACTTAATAGATATTATTCTATCTGCTCATGAGCAGATGAGTAACTTTTAGGTTATTTATGATGTACTATAATCATCAGGAAAGCAGTGGCTCTTATTGAACTCTTATTTTGAGGGTATTGGTCAAAGCTCCTTTGAGGAACTGATGAAAACCATGAAGCCTCTTAACTAAACACAACAATGGACACACAGATATTACAGAGAATTTCATAATGTTTTTTAACACCCCAAAGTCTGTCCGTTGACACCATAGAGTTCTAAGAACTGCACAAGAAAACCAAGAAATCCTGGTTTCTTATAATTGATGTCTTTAAATTGCTTTATAATACAGTTTTAATGTAAATTTGGGTAATAAGATACAGAGAGGCTTAATGAATAGTGATTTCTTTTTATCTTCTCTCTTTTGTCATCTCTATTTCTCCCCAGAGTATAAAGTGTTTCTAGTTATGTCGTAACTCATTCTATTTCAGAAAGAAATATTATTTCTGATCATGTTGGTGAATGGAAGGTTTTGCAAGCTCAGCTTTCCTTCCTTAGATCCTAAAAATAGTAACCGCAGTTACATAGCATAAATCTATTTCTTTGGAATATTCTAATGATCTCAAAAATAAAAATGCTGAAGTCTCATAGATTTAAAATACTTGGCTACATGCAGCTGCTGCTGCTGCTCCTAAGTTGCTTCAGTCGTGTCCAACTCTGTGCGACCCCATAGACAGCAGCCCACGAGGCTCCCCTGTCCCTGGGATTCTCCAGGCAAGAACACTGGAGTGGGTTGCCATTGCCTTCTCCACGTGCAGCTAGGTGAGCTGATATAGGACTGTGGAGACTCTCATGAGGAATGTTTAGTTCTAACTACAGCTTCTGAATTTCTAAGATGTATTTATTGAATGACTCCCGTAATACAGACCTGGGCACTATAGGGACTATTTGAGTACAGTATGACATTTGGCTGAGACTCAATGAATATATAAGACATAATTCATGTATGAGTAGATTTTTTTATGTGGGAGATACTGTAACATAATCAAACAGAATGGTTGAAAAGAATGTTTCTAAATTCAGAAATATTGGTAGGTGATAACATTTACTGACTGTATGACTTGAGCAAATATTTTAATCTGGTCTATTGAGTTGGCATAAAGAGCCAATAGGGTTGATACATAGGGTTATTGTGAGAATTAAATTTTGTGATTCATGTAAAGTACAGAGGAGTGTGTGTCATACAAGTGCTCACTAAATGTTATTACAGAAAGTGCTGTGGGATGTGATGCAATGAAAAACGCAATATGAATTTGGAGAAGGAAAGGATCACCAGGGGTCAGAAAGGTCTAAGGGAGAGTTCATGAAAGAGGTAAGGCTTCAGCTGTGGGGCTACTAAGTGGAGTGGGGAGTTATAAACTTCATGGTGCACCATAAATTTAAAATCTAATGGAGGAGAGAGGATCAGCCCCCATACGTATAAGCACAAGTGTCAAAAACATGGAAAGAATGCTTAGGTCTCTAGAGATATGCATAGAAGTGCTAAAACACAGGCAAATGAAAAGGATAAAGAGTGGGTGTGAGTTATTATAAAATGATTGGAATAGAACTAAGTATATTGCACTACTTATGGGACCAGATTGTTCCATTCATTCTTCCCAAATTAAATTTCACTTTCCTCGTAGGAATCTTTTGTGGTTAATGGTTCCAAAGGGAGGACTTATCTTTTGTTTTATTTATTTTGGAGGAAACACACCTTTTGCACACAGAAAATACACACACATGCATACCCACACCCCAAAAATGAAGCACCAAAACTCTGTACCTTTGAAGACACTTATGCTTTTTGTCTCTTCACTTAGTGAATTTAAAAATATGGAAGGAATTTTAGAGAAGGCTCACAAGTACATGTTAATGGAAATATATGTCTGTAGAAAAATTTCAAGGATATCCTAAAGTAATGTCTTTCCTGATTTTTTTAATGATCATGATATATCCTGGCTTTATTAGCACACTTTTCCTGATTAAGAACCCCCTTAAATAAAGAACCCCCACTAATTAAAATAACACCATCTGGTTTTAATACTGCATAATAACTCTTCCTCCTCTTAATCCCAGGGCTGAAGCAACATTCAATCTGGACCATGCAGAGGTCATGTGGTGTTAGCTTGCTTGCTGCTACAATTTATGGATTTGTTGGTGGAGGATCCTGAGAGATAGGGGTGCTGGAGATTGTATAAAAAGTAGGTCGAGGATCCAGAAGAAAGATATTAGAGTTGTACGCATACATGCTAGCTTCTTTTTTAATTATTTACTTTTGGCTGTGCTGGGTCTTCGTTGCTGTGCAGGCTTTCTCTAGGTGCGGTCAGTTGGGGCTGCTCAGTTGTGGTAGAGGGCTGCTCGTTGCGGTGGCTTCTTGTTGCAGAGCACACTTTCCAGGCGGGCGGGCTTCAGTAGTTGCAGCACATGGGCCCAGTTGTTGTGGCACACCAGCTCAGGTGCTCCGCAGCATGCGGAATCCTCCCCCCGGGACAGAGATCAAACCTGTGTCCCCTGCATTGGCAGGTGGGCTCTTATCTATTGCGCCACCAGCGAAGTCCTACATGCTAGCTTCTGCTTTCAGAATGGATACTCCAGATTCTAGAGAGACTTTCTCAAGAAATAGCATTTCATGAATCTTTATGAATTAAGAAGGCAAGCCATGTGAACATCAGGTGGGAATGTGTGTATGGAAGCTACACTAGGCAAAAGGACTGAAGGCAGGGTGAGTTTGATGAGAACAACCTTGGTGAATTCAAAGAACAGGAAAAAAAAAAAAAAAGCTTGACTGGAGTGGGGTGAGAGAAAGGGAGAGAGATGGGAGAGGAGCTCTAAAAGATAGGCAGAGGCCAGACCACATTGAATTTAGAGGCTATTCTGAGGGTAATGAGTGACTGGAGTTTTTGTAGCAGAGAAATCTGTGATATTTCATTTTGTTACCAAATATACAACAAGAAAAGATCCCACATTCAATTGAAAAAAATAGCAATTGGTAATCAAATGCAAGAGTCATGGCAACTGAAGAAAGGAAGAGACTCCAGCTCCCCAAGGCCCTAATCAATTGCTGTTGGGCAGAAATACAGATCCAGCGTTTTCCTATAGTTCAGGGTAGTATGTTTTCTTTTTCAGGAGGATCTAGAAATTCAAATTTTTTATGGGGGGCTATATGTGAAGATAATATAGCTTTTATTTTATTGCTTTAATATTTTTATGCAAAAAATTACTTGTAAAGTCATAGCGCTATCCTTTTATGAGCATATGAGTAATGAATAACTGCCTTTACACAGCATTAGCAGTTAGGTTTTCAGATAGGCTAGCTGGCATATCAACAAGGGCACAGGTAACAGACTGTGGGATGCTAGGCAGATTAGGATAAGTGGTGACTCATCTTCCTAAAACATTAGAGATTCAGTGGGTTGTCTTGGAAACACAAGGAGGAACAGAATAAAAGAGAAAGGAAGCAACCCTAATCAACAAGGACCTACTGTATAGTACAGGAACTCTGCTCAATATTTTGTAATAACCCAAATGGGAAAATAACTTGAAAAAGGATAGATACATGTATATATGTAACTAAATCACTTTGCTGTACGCCTGAAACAAGCACAACATTGTTAGTCAACTATACTCTCATATAAAAAAAAATTGAAGCACGTTTAATCAAAAAGTCAAGCTATATCACATGTAGATGGAAAATATGTTTTTTAGAAATTAATCTTACATATAATATACTAAAAGTCAGATTTTTTTGTAAAAAACACTTCCTATTTTTGAAATGCTAGAATTAATCCACACTTTTCTAAAATCGGCATACAACTCAGTGCTTGTAAATTCAAGTGGTTAGTAGACAACACTGAACAAAGTGGGAAGCCAGATGAAGCCCTGGCCTTGATGATGCTGCATCTTGGCTTGCATAGACGGTGAGTGAGAACAGTGAAGAGGAAAAGCACATTAACCTCTGGACTTGGTCAGGTATCAGGCAGGCTCCTGGCAGGAAGCAGGTGGCAGACAGAGACAGGCCACTGAGGAGAGACTGATGAAGTACCATTTAAAATGGTGTGGGCAGGGTTAGGAAAAGGCAACGAGGAATATTCACGTCTTCAGGGCTAGGATTAGCATGAAGTAATGTTGGTATGACTGAAGGAATCATTCCTGAAACCTGGAGAGGACTTAGAAGAAATATGTTCATCCCTGCCTGTGGCCTTTGGTAGAAGAATACAGCCACTGCCAGACGCTGCCACAGCAGGGCAGGAGCCAAATGTAGATACACTCCGAGCCATCTGTTCTTATTCCCAGACCTTCCTCGGGTGTCTTCCAATGGCCAAACCCAGAAAGGAGCTAGAGGTTTAGAGAGCCCCCTGACCGCAGTTGGTATTGGTCAGTCTCGTGGGACACAGGAGGACCAAGGTAGGCCACCTGGCACACAGTCAGGCAACTCTTTTAAAAAGTGATTTAAAGTACTTTATAACCTTTAATATCCATCCAGGAAGCATTAAAAACCTTTCCAATTTAAGATATTTTTATGAAAACAAGTTGTAAACTGAAACTTGTAGCGTTTTTTTTTTTTTTAACTAGCAAGTTGTGGCGATTATGCAAAGCCTTTTCTTACCTGACTCTGATTCTTCAGGTTTTTGTTTTCCTTAAACGAAAGACATGCTTCTCAAGAGTACTTTTCGTATTCTGGTGAAAATTATTCATCCAACCCAGGGTTTTTGAGAAAACACAATCTGAACTCACAGTCGGCCTCACGTTCCTATTAAGGACTCGGATGTAGTGAATGAATGGAGGGAACAAAGGAGGGTATCTGCGAAGCACTGTTTATAAGAATCACCGTTCTTCCAGGAGCTGTTCAGTTCTCTAGGCCACACTAGGCAAAGAAGAAAAATATATGTATAGTAATATTTTAAAAAATATATAAAAGAACTGGCCTACAAGCAAAGCACAAGTGTCAAATCAAAGCATATTGGACATGGTTTGGGCAAATCCCTGCCTTCACTTCCTCTGGCCCCCACTCCAGTGACACTGGTGAGTCGTTTTGTTCAGTTAGTATTTCTGTTTCCCTGACAGATGACTGGACCCGCTTTGAATGTATGCAGTCAAAGAGTGATTAACACATTTGTATCATGTGTAGTAATATTGTGTATTATCTAAATAGGTATAATATTTTGGTATAAGTAGCATAGAACATAGTGTAAACTCAGTGGAACCTTAAACTGATTTTCTACAAGATAACAAGATGTTCGGGCTTCAGCAATACGTGAACTGTGAACATGCAGATGTTCAACCTAGTTTTAGAAAACGCAGAGGAACCAGAGATCAAATTGCCATCATCCGCTGGATCATGGAAAAAGCAAGAGAGTTCCAGAAAAACATCTATTTCTGCTTTATTGACTATGCCAAAGCCTTTGACTGGTTGGATCACAATAAACTGTGGAAAATTCTGAAAGAGATGGGAATACCAGACTACCTGACCTGCCTCTTGAGAAATCTATATGCAGGTCAGGAAGAAACAGTTAGAATTGGACATGGAACAACAGACTGCTTCCAAATAGGAAAAGGAATACGTCAAGGCTGTATATTGTCACCCTGCTTATTTCACTTCTATGCAGAGTACATCATGAGAAACTCTGGACTGGAAGAAGCACAAGCTGGAATCAAGATTGCCGGGAGGAATATCAATAACCTCAGATATGTACATTACACCACCCTTATGACAGAAAGTGAAAAGGAACTAAAAAGCCTCTTGATGAAAGTGAAAGTGGAGAGTGAAAAAGTTGTCTTAAAGCTCAACATTCAGAAAACGAAGATCATGGCATCTGGTCCCATCACTTCATGGCAAATAGATGGGGAAGTAGTGGAAACAGTGTCAGACTTTATTTTTCTGGGCTCCAAAATCACTCCAGATGGTGAGTGCAGCCATGAAATTAAAAGACGCTTACTCCTTGGAAGGAAAGTTATGACCAACCTAGACAGCATATTGAAAAGCAGAGACATTACTTTGCCGACTGAGGTCCGTCTAGTCAAGGCTATGGTTTTTCTTGTGGTCATGTATGGATGTGAGAGTTGGACTGTGAAGAAAGCTGTGCCAAGGAATTGATGCTTTTGAACTGTGTTGTTGAAGACTCTTGAGAGTCCCTTGGACTGCAAGGAGATCCAACCAGTCCATCCTGAAGGAGATCAGCCCTGGGATTTCTTTGGAGGGAATGATGCTAAAGCTGAAACTCCAGTACTTTGGCCACCTCATGCAAAGAGTTGACTCATTGCAGGAAGGAGAAGAAGGGGACGACAGAGGATGAGATGGCTGGATGGCATCACTGACTCTATGGACGTGAGTCTGAGTGAACTCTGGGGGTTGGTGATGGACAAGGAGGCCTGGTGTTCTGCAATTCACGGGGTTGCAAAGAGTCAGACATGACTTAACGACTGAACTAAACTAAACTGAACTGAAGATGTTCAAAGAACTAATGATTAATTTTCTGATATGAACTATGTTCACAGCAGGATGTGAGGTGTGGTGGGATGGAGTTTCAATCACTATTTTAGCATGTTAATCATACCAGAGCAAATTCCAATCATATATTCTCCAAATCCTGCTTTGAAACATCCCATTCCTGCTTTCCATTCTTGTTGTGAAATTTTGAATTTTTAAATTACCTTCCAGTTGTGCACCTGTCAAGTGATCATTTATTTGTAAACTTTATAAACTTATTCTTGGTAACATTGTCCAAAATGCTAATTAGACAGATTTGTCCCCTGGAAAGAAGTAGGTGGGGAGTAATATCTGCTGGGGAGAAAATGATGTTTTTCCAATTAGCCCACATGCTAGCACTAACTACTATGATTTCATGGGAAATAAGGAAAGTGCTTTAGGAAGTACTCAGTAAATCTTGGGAGTGAAGAAATGGTTATAAAAGATGTACTTTAGCCTCACGTCTGATACTAATGAGCTCTGTGGTAGTAGGCAGGCCACAGAATCCCCTACAGTGCTGAAAAGGGTCATCATTTCCAAATGGGGGCAGCATGGACTAATTGATGAGTGCAGAGTCTGGCTTCAGAGAGTCAATCTCAAATCTTGGCTTCACCACACTCTGCTACAGAGTAGTTGCTGTGAAAAGTGACCAGAGATGATGGGGAGACATCAGTAAGCCAGCACCTGGTCCACAGTCAACCTTCAAAAGAGACAGGAGTTGCAATCATATTATAAGGAATAACGCATAGTAAGACACTTGGCATTTCTGAAGCAAATAAGAAGTGCTGTGTAGATAGTAATGATTATCATCATCACTCTTGTGTATGTTTCCTATGGGAAAGTCCTTATGAACATTCCTCTTTGCCAATTGACGATGAGATAAGAGCTGGATTCTCAGTAAGATACTTGAAGCATCAGAAAGGAATGTTGGACTAGTGCAGGGTTCTTTTCGGATAGTCTCTAAATCACTGTGTTTTTTTTTTTTGTGAAGCCCCCACCCATAACAACCAGTTTTCACCCAGTCAGTCCTCCTTTTCCCATGCTGCATTTGACTTTTTTCAAAGCTACCAAAACAAAGATTTTTTCAAGGAGAGCTCACGTAACAGTCCTGATTCTTTAACATTTTCCCAAATTGCCCCTGCTTTTCTTCCTTCCACAGGGTCACTCTCTTCAGCCTGTCTCCCTCTTAACACTGAGTAGTTTCTCCTCCACCCAAGGTGGGTTTTCCCTGTTAAATAACAGATACCCACTCTCCTCTATAACCTTAAAATAGTGTTTTGAGTGACTTCACACTCATTTACAAAATAAATCCTGTTTTCAAGGGTTTTTCTTAAACCACTTTTATTTCAAGAGAAGTTAGCACAGCACCCCCAACTTTTCCTTAGGTAATATTCATTTTTAACAGTCCCAAACTGGAGTCCATGGTATATTGGGGAATTTACTCCCCATAGAGAACTCAAGGTCCCTTAAAATGTAAAAATGAATTTTGCTGTATCTTCCTTTGAGGCATTATTAAAAGGTGGCATCACTATATTTTGATCTTAGAAAGTTATAAGACCAGTATGTTAAATAGCTTGAATGATGCTGTGCAATTCCTGTAGACATTGCTTAGTCTTCCTGTTATCTAAATAAGCTTGAAGTAATGGCATACAATTGGGCACAGAATAAATAGCTATTGAAACAGGCAAAAAACACCGCTGCCAGGAGCAATAGCCAAGATAGAGAAATAAATGGTTGCTAAAATGATCTCAATTTCAAAGCCTGCCTGAGAAGCTTAAGACGGACTTAAAATATTTTACGTGCACTAGCTGATCTGATGTTCTCCATCTGTTACTGGGCCCTGGAGGCTGACTGGCCATTAAACAGAGAATGATGACTGGTGTAGCAGGTGCAGTGAAGTGGGAAGGTGTGGAACAAATCAAACAAGTCCACGGCATCTGTAAGAAATGCTGACCCCCAGGAAATTTTCAAAGGTCGTGCACTGTGGTATTCATGACGTATGTGTGAGAGGTATGATAGCCAGTGTATTTCTCATGAAAGTACTTCAGTTACTTGCATATTGTTATTTCTTTAGAATCCCCAGGTCCTACACTCTACAGTTACTTAAGACTCAAAAGATAACTATGACTTGCTTTGACAAATTGCCCTTTAATGCAGTGCACTGGCCCCGTGTCAATGGGAGTGTTGCCTGAGCTACAACCTTTGCTAAAATAGTTTTCTAAACCTACTGCTGAGAGTCAACTGTTCTCTTCCTGGAAGCTTTCCTCGACACTCTTTGACATCTGCCTCGGATTGAAGCTCCTGATTACCACCTTTTAGTATTTCTACCATGTCTTTCCATGCATCTCATGCTCTCCCTCCTCAGTCTCTAGGCTCTGGCACCTGTTTATTCCCTTTTCTGTATCTTCCCAATGCCCCTCATCCTTTCATTTGTCTGCAACTGCTTCCCTTACTGCATCCAACAAGTTCTCTCTTTTTATTGATGCAATCCCTCCTTCATATAACTTTTCATTATGTTCTCAAGATGTCTGGTGAGAAACTTACTAAGGGAAATTTTCTAAAGAATTGTCAGTATTCTACTGAGGGCAATTCTTTATCTATTAACTATGATAGCATGGTTCAGGGAAGAGGTATTATTTTAATCTTTCTTTTCTCATCAATACTTTCTCCAGGTTCTTGATCCTTATATGAGGCTAAAGAGGTTTTACTTTCTCTCGCAACCCTCATCCAGATCAACAGCACATCCGGTTGCCTCCATCTCCAGCATATCCTAAGTCCAGTGATCTGTCAGTACGTCCACCTTATCTCACCATTTAAGTCACTAACAGTCCTTGCCTGGATGCACTAGTCTCTTTGCTACATGCAGCTTAGGTGGTCCTTTCAAAGGGTCTCAGCTCATGCTACTCTCCTACTCAAAAGCTCTTGCCACCTTCGTATCTCTTTCAAAATATATGTATTTATGATGGGCAGAAAGGGTCTACACAATCTGACTCAACTCTTTGTCTGACCTCATCCTCTTTCTCTCTTCCCTTATCCATTCGACTCCAGTCTGCCTCTCAACTTCTTCCCATGGTCAAATGTTTACTTCTGCTCTTCCCGTGACACTTTCTCCAGACCACCCCTCATTTCATTCAGGTTTCTACTCAGGTCTGCTTCCTCTGAGAGATCGTCCCTGACTGCAAAAGCTAAAATAACACTCCTCAGCTCCCTCTGTTCCTTTACGCTGCTCTCGTTTTCTTCATAGGGCTCATATCTCCTCTCCTGTGGTATTTATACAATTGTTCCTTAGTTATTTTCTGCCTCCTAGCCATTTCCCTGAAAAATAGCTGGAGGGTAAACCCAATGGATGAATAAACTTTACTGGTTTGCTGTTCTGTTTCTGCCCACTGTGCCTGCAAAGTTGCCTAGCACAATAGACATCGCTCTTCGTAAGTACGTGTTGAGTGAAGGAATGTTAAATTGGGATTGTCGTCTATGCCCCGTGCGCTCTTTGCTAAAATAATTTTCAGAAATATCCGTAGCAGTTTAATTTCAGGAATGTGTGTTGGTGAGCTTCTACAATTAGAACATATGTGGGGTAGAGGGAGTAAGGAATTCCACAGAATGAAGCCGTAGAAGCAGCCACTGCGGTACAATCCTGAAAAGGTCAGCTTGCAGGGACTGTGAAGGCCACATCCCCTAACTAAACCTGTCCTCAGATAAGCACTGGTAATACCTGGAATATGCTGAGACCAAAAGAAGCCTCAAAGAGGCCTTCACCACGGCAGACTTCTAACTTGACCAGTTTTACACGAAGGCAGCAATACTGCAACTAACAGTCTCTAAAAGTGGGTGAAGAACATAGCTGGGATTCTCCCTTCTCTCCACCCCAATTTATGGTAAAATATAGTTCTGTAGCTATTATCTTGGTGGGACATTTTTCGCACATAAGTTTAGGTATATAGGCCGTGGGTTCCAGACAGCTAGTTGGGATTGGTTGACTTTAGCAAAGCAAATCAAAGATTTTCTCCATCCATCTTTCTTCATTCAGATTCCAAGCATCTCTACTGTGGTTTTTGACAACACCAAGTCCTAGATTTGTTAATAGCACGTTCTCTGAGATACCTGTTCTGTGAGGTAGAGAGGGGCTTCTTTTCTCAATGTGGTGACAGTTTTTACTTAATCTTGTGCATCCTAAAAATTTATTGGACTTTATTAAAAGTTAAAGTCTCTCATTCCAGTAAGACACAGCCCATTCCATAGCTGTTGGAATCCCACTTCATCCAGGCATCCAGAACTGTTCTGAGAACTCCCAGACGGAGAGAAGGAATTTACAGTCACCGGGGGGAGGTGCTAGGGGGAGGGATAGATCAAAGGTCTGGCACTGACAATGTACTGTGTGCTGTGATTATTTGCTCAGTTGTGTCTGACTCTGTGACCCCCATGGACCATAGCCCACCAGGCGCCTCTGTCCATGGGGATTCAACAGGCAGGAATACTGGAGTGGGTTGCCATGTCTTCCTCTAGGGGATCTTCAGGTCTCCCACATTACAGGTGGATTCTTTACTGTCTGAGCCACCAGGAAAGCCCACTGACATGTACACACTACTGTATTTAAAAAAGAAAACCAGTAAGGACCTACTACAACAAAATTAAAAAGTGAATTATTTTACAGTAAACAAACAAAAAATAACTCCTCTGGCTGAGTCAGAGCAGAAAATGGAATGAGGGAGAAATACTGTAGCTGTGAACTTGAGGATTTTGAATTTTGATTTCCTTTGACTCTATTCTGTAGAGGAAGATAGCAAACCTACAGTATTATGTCATCGGCAAACAGTCACAGTTTTACTTCTTTTCCAATTTGGACTCTGTTTATTTTTCTTTTCTAGGACTTCCAAAACCGTGTTGAATCAAAATGGTGATAATGGACCTCCTTGCCTTGTTCCTGATCTTAGACAGATGCTATCAGCTTTCCACCATTGGGAATGATGTCCGCTATGAATTTGTCATATATGGCCTTTATTATGTTGAGGTAAGTTCCCACTTACCGCAAGAGAGATAAGAGCTTTTATCTTAAATGGGTGTTAAATTTTATCGAAAGTTTTTCCTGCCTCTATTGAGATGATTATATGGTTTTTATTCTTCAATTTGTTGCTGTGGTGTTTCACAATGGCTGATTTGTGGATACTGAAGAATCCTTGTATCCCTGGGGTACATCCTACATGATCATGGTAAATGATCCTTTGTATTGGATTCGGTTTGCTATTTTGTTGAGCTGAGCACTTTCATGTCTATGTTCATCAGTGATATTGGCCTGTGATTTTGTTTTTTTGTGTGATACTTTTGTCTGGTTTTGGTATCAGGGTGATGGTGGCCTCATAGAATGAGCTTGGGAGTCTTCCTCTGAAATTTTTTGGAAGGGTTTCAAGGATAGGTGTTAGCTCTTCTCTGTTTGATAGCATTCGCCTGTGAAGCCATCACTATTTCATTTTCAGTACTTGTGAAAGGTCTGTTCATATTTTCTGTTTCTTCCTGATTTAGTCTTGCAAGGTCGTATTTTTCTAAGAATTTGTCCATTTCTTCTGTGTTGTCCATTGAAGATAGCAAATATAGACTGATTTCTCTGGACTTCAACTTATTTTGGTTTTAACATGCAACAAGATATAAATTTTGTACTTGAATTCATAACAGGAATTTTTTAATGGAAGAGGATTTATATTAAAAACTAGGGTATCAGTTTTCTCAGAATTTATGACTGAAGTGTTTTTATACATTTTATTACCAGATACATATGTTATTTAATCCCACTACAGAACCTCTAATCAACTATATTAGTAATGTGATGGACATAATTTGGATTATAAAAAGAAGGATGCAGCTATTGGATTTTTTTTTCGGTCCTGATGATAGTGTGATTTTAGAGTTGGTTGAATTAGTGAACTATTTTCATTCATTTTACAATTTTCTGCAGATAAAACCTAAATTGCCTAGACGATCCATGAAGAGGGAGTAATTGGAATTGGGGAAATGACCTCAACTATTAGATAGCTTCTCAGATTTTGGTTACAACCCTTATCTTCACCATAGTCAATGCTAATGTACACTCGATTAATATAAAGATCTGGGGAATAAAATGGAGAGAAGGTCTTCTTTTCTAATCCTTAATTTAGTTTTATGTGAAATGTATAATAATCTTTGTCTCACTTCATCCCTCCCTCACTCCTTTCATGTGGTATGAATTACCCACTTCATTTTTTGTTTGTTTTTAAATTTTTATGTTTACTTTATTTTACTTTACAATACTGTATTGGTTTTGCCATACATTGACATGAACCCAAAATGGCACCCCACTCCAGTGCTCTTGCCTGGAAAATCCCATGGGCAGAGGAGCCCGGTGGGCTGCAGTCCATGGGGTCACTAAGAGTCAGACACGACTGAGCGACTTCACTTTCACTTTTCACTTTCCTGCATTGGAGAAGGAAATGGCAACCCACTCCAGTGTTCTTGCCTGGAGAGTCCCAGGGACGGGGGAGCCTGGTGGGCTGCCGTCTATGGGGTCTCACAGAGTCGGACACGACTGAAGCGACTTAGCAGCAGCTGAGAATTTCAAATAACAGATGCTTGAATGATAAATTAAAAAGCAGAGATTACTTTGCCAACAAAGGCCCATCTAGTCAAGGCTATGGTTTTTCCAGTAGTCATGTATGGATGTGAGAGTTGGACTGTGAAGAAAGCTGAGCGCCAAAGAATTGATGCTTTTGAACTGTGGTGTTGGAGAAGACTCTTCAGAGTCCCTTGGACTGCAAGGAGATCCAACCAGTCCATTCTGAAGGAGATCAGTCCTGGGATTTCTTTGGAAGGAATGATGCTAAAGCTGAAACTCCAGTACTTTGGCTACCCCATGCGAAGAGTTGACTCATTGGAAAAGACTCTGATGCTGGGAGGGTTGGAGGCAGGAGGAGAAGGGGATGACCGAGGATGAGATGGCTGGATGGCATCACTGACTTGATGGATGTGAGTCTGAGTGAACTCCGGGAGTTGGTGATGGACAGGGAGGCCTGGAGTGCTGTGATTCATGGGGTCACAAAGAGTCGGACACGACTGAGCGACTGGACAGAACTGAACTGAACTGAATGATAAATTCATTGTTTCATCTTCTCTTCACCCTTCTTCTTTGGCAGTAACTTCCAGAAGAAAGTGTCTCATTCAATTCTGCCCATGTATATTGTAAATTTTACAGGGGCAGCTCCAACAGGTAGAATTGATATTGTCTGCTGTTGCCTGACAGTGGGCACGGATTCTATCTCCTTGCCCAAGGATACATGCCACACTCTTCATTATTAACTTTATCAGCCACAGGGTTATCTGTCATCTGCCTTTCTTAACCTTTTCCTGAAATGGTCTCAATTTGAGGGAGGAGAAGAGTGTAATTGATTGTTTCCCCTTAAATTCTAAGACTTCAATAGGGTATTGTTTTTTCTTGGCTAAAAAGAAAGTCAGGGCAATTCACTTCTCAGAGCATCTCACTCAGCTCAGTGGAAAAGAAAAATACCAACCGTATGATTGTTATAATCTAAAAATACACTGTAGCTTAGAAATCTGAATGTTCTCAATTTGAAGAAATAGATAACTATTTGTGAAAACACTGAGTGACTAATTAGAATAATGTGGGGAATTATTTCAGACATGCTTGAGATGTCTTCGATCCTGACCTCCATCAGACTGTTTTAGCTTCATTCAGCTGCCATGGCTGTACTTAATTCATTCCACTATGTCACAGAATGTTTATTTCCCACATTTCCATCCCATTAGCATCTAATACAACATGTGCTCTTGCAACCACCCCCAGTCTCATAATTGATGAGTAACGTTTGTCAAACACTCCTGACATCTTTGTGTTCGGGAAGAAGGGGAAAAACCTTCCAGAGAACTAGATTTTAGTTCATGGGGGCCCTCTGTAGTCACAGGGGTAAACATATTTTGTAATTTATTTGTGCCATACAGGAATGAACCAATACCTTAAGCATATTAGCATTTCTATTTGGAGAAATTTCAACCTAAAGTGAAGATTATAAGAAATACAGTAGGTGACTTCAAGTGTTTTAAAGAGGTTTGTGGAATATTTGTGTTCTAAGATGTTTCAGAAGGGGGGAAGAAAAGGATAATTGAGTAGAAAGAACAAGTTACAACACTATAGATTTAATAAAGAAAAAAATCAGTTCATTCCAGTCTCTCAGTCATGTCCAACATTTTATGACCCCATGGACTGCAGCTCTGCCAGACTTCCCTGTCTGACACCAACTCCCAGAGCTTGCTCAAACTCAAGTCCATCAAGTCAGTGATGCCAACCAAGCATCTCATCCACTGTTATCCCCTTCTCCTCCTGCCCTCAATCTTTCCTAGCATCAAGGTCTTTTCAAATGAGTCAGTTCTTCCCATCAGGTGGCCAAAGTATTGGAGCTTCAGCCTCAGCATCAGTCCTTCCAATGAATATTCAGGACTGATTTCCTTTAGGATTGACTGGTATGATCTCCTTTCAGTCCAAAGGACTCTCAAGAGCCTTTCCCAGCACCACAGCTGAAAAGCATTAATTCTTTGGTACTTAGCTTTTTTTTGGTTCAACTCTCATATCCATACATGACTACTGGAAAAATCATAGCTTTGACTAGATGGACCTTTGTGGGCAAAGTATCATCTCTGCTTTTTAATATGCAGTCTAGGTTGGTCATAGCTTTGCTTCCAAGGAGCAAGTGTCTTTTAATTTCATGACTGAAGTCACCATCTGCAGTGATTTTGGAGCCCAAGAAAGTAAAGTCTGTCATTGTTTCCATTGCTTCCCCTTCTATTTGCCATGAAGTGATGGGACCAGATGCCATGATCTTAGTTTTTTGCATATTGACTTTTAAGTCAGATTTTTCACTCTCTCCTTTCAGTTTCATCAAGAGGATCTTTAGTCTCTCTTCACTTTCTACCACAAGGGTGGTGTCATCTGCATATCTGAGGTTATTGATATTTCTCCCGGCAATCTTGATTCCAGCTTGTGCTTCATCCAGTCTGGCATTTCACATGATGTACTCTGCATAGAAGTTAAATAAGCAGGATGACAATATACAGCCTTGATGTACTCCTTTCCCAACTTGGAACCAGTCCATTGTTCCATGTCTGGTTCTAACTGTTGCTTCTTGACCTGCATACATATTTCTCAGGAGGCAGATAAGGTGGCTTGGTATTCCCATCTCTTTCAGAATTTTCCACAGATTATTGTGATCCATACAGTCAAAGGCTTTAGTGTAGTCAATGAAGCAGATGTTTTTCTGAAACTCTCTTGCTTTTTCTATGATCCAACAGATGCTGGCAATTTGATCTTTGGTTCCTCTGCCTTTTCTAAGTCCAGCTAGAACATCTACACATACACGGTTCATATATTGTTGAAACTTAGCTTGGAGAATTTTGAGCATTACTTAGCTAGTGTGTGAGCAAATGAGTGCAATGTGCAGTGGTTTGAACATGCTTTGGCATTGCCTTTTTTGGGGACTGGAATAAAAATTGACCTTTTCCAGGCCTGTGGCCACTGCTGAGTTTTCTAAATTTGCTTGTATATTGAGTGCAGCACTTTCACAGCATCATCTTATAGGATTTGAAATAGCTTAGCTAGAATTCCATCACCTCCGCTAGCTTTGTTCATAGTGAGGCTTCCTGAGGCCCACTTGACTTCACACTCCAGGATGCCTGGCTCTGGGTGGGTGATCACACCATCGTGGTTTTCTGAGCCATTTCTTAATGACTCTCTTTTGTGTACAGTTCTTCTGTGTATTCTTGCCACCTCTTCTTAATGTTTTCTGCTTCCGTTAGGTCCATACAGTTTCTGTCCTTTATTGAGCCCATCTTTGCATGAAATATTCCCTTGGTATCTCTAATCTCTTGAAGAGATCTCTAGACAATTACAGCTGTCCCACCATGAAATAAGCACCTAACCATAAACTGCCTGGGATCATCTCACAGTGATGTCATCCAAAGGATATCTGCTAAGACTGCAAAATCAGACCCATCTGTTCAGTTGAACTCTGAGAATCTGTGCTTCTTAAAAGTTTTTCCCATAAGCAAAAACACAAGGAAATTTGAATTCCATTTTTGAAGGCAAAAAATTTAATATATTTTATCTTATTATACATTTCCCCTAAATTACAATGTCAATAGCTGCAAATATATTCTGCTACAAAGCTTTCTGTAAGAAATATCTCTATAAGAAAATACATCTCATTAACATTTCCTGTAAATAAATTACTTCAAATAATAATTTTTGAAGGGATGTACATAAGGGAAATAATGCAGAAACCAGATTTTAAATGTAATTATTGTATAGGAAATGTTTCCCTGAAATGTTCCATTTTCACGTTGCTAAGCTTATAGAAACCTGTTTGTACAGACTTTGGTTCTTAATTTTTGTTTTAACAGACATGTGGGGAAAAAATGCAAATCTTAATCATATTAGTGAACCTATGTGGAAAGGTGAAATTCTTAATAGACATGCAGGCTCAGGTTCAGTTTCTACTGGGAGAACTTGAATTTGAGACTGCAAATGAGCTTTAAGTAAATGAAAACTATGGAGTGATTTATAGTCTATAAAAGAAAAGGTCCAAAGTAAAAAGTATAAGATGACTTTTTGGCTTTAATCTCTAGGCATAATATTTAGAACTGAATAGAACTGAATAAAATAAAAAGTAATAAAATGGATGTAAAAAATTTAGAACCTGTGGTTTCTATAGATTAGCACAATGTAGATTTTACAAGATATTCCATTTATAATTTTTAATCTCAGTGACTGTAGAAGACAGAAACTGAATCTTTGGCAAAAAAAAAAAAAAAAAAAAAAAAAAACCAACAACCAAAAAAACACAGCTGTTGCAGAAAGAGTTGATACTGAAAAAAGTCAGATGGTGCCATCAGCCAGTTAGAAAGCAGCTTACCAAGAGCAATGGAACCTTACTATCCTAACTGCCTTGGAGTCCATTTAATGAGACCTCCTCAAAATAAGATGATTTTATGACCTCAGAAATATAAAAGAAATATTTTGTGGTCAAGTAGTTACCTCACACTGAACTCATCTGCGTAGTAAATATTATGATAGCAAATCCCATGGACAACTTCCATGTAGGCTGTGCAGCCTTGGGCTTCACATATGAAAAGTCAGTTTGTGCTTCAAACATATGATCCATGTGTTGCCAAAACTGGACAGCTGACAAAATTTCCTTGCTGTGCTTCAGTGCAGAACAGATATATCTCATTTCTTTTATCATTTTTACTATACTGCAGAGTATGTGAAGAGTAAATGTCTAGTTCTATCTAACATAGGGAATGCCAAAGCTTTGAATAATATGATCTAGTAACTTTTAATTTGGGCATCTTAAAATTTTTACAACCTGAAAATTCTGCTCTGTTATTCACGATGGGTATAATTTGGAGAATAAAATGAGTAGGGATAACGCAAAATCAAGAGATGCAATTTATATCTAGAAACCTGAATGGATTACTTTGGTCTTATTCTACTGGTTCTTATTAATTGTAGCTGAAATTAAACTTTTCAAAAATATAAACAAGCAGCTTAAGGAAAAACAAAGTTGTTTTCTTTTTTTTTTCCTGAAGGACTTAAAGACCTGTGATTATTTTGAAATTATTTGGAATATATTGACTGCTTTTTTTCCTACCAAGGTCTTTAATTGAACAGTAAGATGTAGCGTTCCAAATTAAAAGGTGATTCTGTGTTGCAGATTCTCTGTGCTCCATGCTTGTATTTCCCATAAACAATTCCTCTTTTCATGTTTTAGAGCCTGTTGTATGCCAGGGTATATGGGGAGTACTTTGTTTAAATAGAAATAAGGCTTTATAGTTATTTTTTATAGGCAGTCACCACTGTGAAAGAAATTGATCCTCCAGCACAACCTAAACTCCTGGAAAGTCACATGGTATTCATCAGTAATCCCTCTGTGTGCCTTTTATTTATTTATTTATTTATTTATTTTGAGTCATGGCATCTTCACAAATGTGTACATTATTTACATAAACAAGTTGCATGATGGAAAACACACTGACCACACTTGTCACCCTTTTTGATCTTCCATTTCCTTTTTCTTTGATCTATGTTCTTATCATATTCCTCATTTTACCCCTTCTTCTGAAATCCAAATCCTACTCTCCACCATGCTATAATGCATTAAATACATGGATTCACAGTCTGCTCCTGATGCTTGTCCTCAGAGGTGGTCATATTTTCTGACAGACGTGGAGTCTGGCTTTGGAGGAGTAGGTGGCATCTTTCCATACTTTACAAGACAGGCCTTTTGCGCAGTCACACCGCTGGAAGATTTCCAGCCCATGTGAGCCCTTCTTGCGCTGCTTGGTACAGACTTCCCCCTGATGGAGCACTGGTTTGCAGATTTTGGTCCAGAAGTGACGAGCACAGCAAAACCCTTCAGTGCAGTCTAATGAACGTAGACAGGGATCTCCTTCATGCCCTAAAGAAATGATGACCGAAAGATTTTACCATGACAGTGTAGGAGAAAAATCTACTCTGCAATCAGAAGCACCTAAAATATTTGTACTTAAACTATCTTCCTATCTTCCGTGATGTCTTAGAGTCGTAACAATTGACTTTCCCTCTAATCATGTGAACCAAGTATCATCTCTTTCCATTGTTTGCTGTCTGAATATTAAGTTTAATGAATAGCTAGGAGGGGGTTGCATCTTCTCTTCACTTTGGTATGGTGTGATCTTAGATATTTCTGTTTTGTGTTGTTGTTTACTTAGGTGAATGACGGTAAAAAGAAATGCCTTCTATTTAATTTGATACCTTCTTGGAAAAAGTAAACAAACTGAGTTAAGAAGGCTGAAGTTGTCTGTACCTCCTAAGGCCAGGTACCAGTTAAAATCTAGCCAGGAAAACAGAAGCTGAGTATTGAAAAGAGAAGATATTTAATGCAGAGAACGGGTCACACAGGCAGCGAGTTGCGAGGCTAAAAAGCACCAGAGAATGTAGAGCAGCACCGCAGAAAGCCACCACCACATTTAGGCTGGAGGATCCAGAGAAGCTGGTGACGTCAGCATGGGGCAAGGGCAGGGGACTGGAATCCCGGCAGGAGCTGAGGCCCCGAGGAGGCGCAGCTCTGCCAGAAACACTCTCAGAGGCAGAGAGAATCCGTTGGCCTTTCCCCTCCTCTGCCTCTCAATCTCTCAGCACAGCCAAACCCATGCTGCTGGAAGCCACCTGACAGGGAGTCTAGGCAATGAAGTCTGTGAAAGGCTATGATGCAGAGTGGAGCAGAGCAAGAGCAAACAGCCCCAGGGTGAACCAAGAACCCATCCAAAAAAAAAAAAAAATCACAGGAGCACAGATCTGGAGATTCAGTTCAGTAAAAGGATGACATCAGCAGAGAGCACCCACATGTCGCAGTGGGGTTGATGTGTAGCCCGCAAGCTTCTTTGTCATCTCCCAGATTGTAAATAGTTCTGACTTTTTAGGCCATGTGATCTGTGTGACAGCTCTTCATTCTGCTCTTGTATCACAAAAGCAGCCACAGATGATGCCTAAGTGAATGGGCAGGCCTGTGTTACGATGATCCAGAGAGATGATATGGGGTGGGAGGGGCGTTCAGGATTGGGAACTCATGTACACCCATGGTAGATTCATGTCAATGTATGGCAAAACCAATACAGTATTGTAAAGTAAAGTAAAAATAAAAATTAAAACAAAACAAAATAAAAAAACTGGCAGCAGGACAGACTTGGCTCATGGGCCGTAGTGCGCCAAGCCTGATCTAAAAGGTTAGCTGCCATCCTGGATGTCGCCAGTCCCACTGTGTGAATGTGGGCACAACTCACTAGCCATCAACATTCCTTGCTAGCTGCCATCAGGAAATTACACATATAATTAACTAATAGTGATTAATAAATTAGAAACTGTACTGTAACATAGAGATCTGTCAGAATAAAGATGGACACTCACGTACTGACAACTTCTCAGACAGCTCAGCAGGTAAAGACTCTGCTGGCAACGCAGGAGACAGAGGAGATGCGCGTTTGATCCCTGGGTCAGAAAGAGCCCCTGGAGAAAGAAATGGCCACCCACTCCAGTATTCTCGCCTTGGAAATCCCATGGCAAGAGGAGCCTGGGGGGCTACAAGTCCATGGGGTCACAGAGTAGGACACGACTGAGTGACTAAGCATGCATGTACTAACAAATGCATGTGATTTCAGTGGGATAGAAATAGGAGATAGGAGATAAGGCCTTCAGGAAGCATAGACGAGGGCTGGTTGAAGAGGAACTGTCAGTCACTTTAACCCTATTGATAGAATCATTAGTGTTTTAGGTTGGACTAACAAGTCAGGTATTTTGTAGGATACTGGATCCACAGAAGGTAAAAGTATGGGGAAATGGTTTTATGGTTAAGTAAACTAGGGAAATACAGTATCTAAAAAAGTTAACCTGTTTTCCTCATTGCTGAACTTGTCAGAGCCTTCAATATATCAATGTTTATTTTAAAGTTCCAAAAATGGGCAGATACACTATTATAAAACTCGAACACACAGGCTCTTTTAGTCATATAATATCTTGAAAGAACAGTGCTCCACAGAATACACTTGCAAAAGCCTCCTTTAAAAATATAGGTATTTCTACTTTTCAAAAATGTACTATTAGTGATTAGGTTTACCAAATATTGTGACACAAGGAAGGGAATTTTTATGGGCATACATAATCCCTCTAGAAACCAATTAATTTTGGAAAATTGGTTTATGCATAGTATATTACCTGGTTGTTTAGTGAAATAAAATTTCTGAATCTGCAAAGGTGAGAAAAGGACTCTAAATCTTAGTAATTTAATCTTATGGCAGCAAACATTTTCCCATTTATGTTTTGCAATGCTTTATTCTTGATTATGGAAGAGAAATGCTTGTGTAAAAGATTTATTCTAAATATCTTGTAAAAAGGCTGAACTATTTAGAAAATGGCATGGTTAACTGGAGTACCACAATTCTTGTCATATGTATTTCTCACAATTTAAGATCTCCAAGAAACCTCTAGAATCCTCAAAATTGAGAAGAAATTCAGTTAAAATCTTACTATTTCAGTAACTTCCCATTATTTTTTTTCAAATTGCACTCAGAAGCAATGGAATTAATTATCTACATTTCTCTGGAGCTACAACTATCCCCACCTTTTATATGTGACAGCTTAGTGTGAGGTCTTCCCAGGTTCTGCCATCCCAGGTCGTGGTTTGAGTGATGGCCGTGGTTCCGATCTCTGTGCCGAGTGCTGTCCAGAGCTGGGATATGAGGGGTTAAGATGCTCTCGGTGACTGGGATGCAGATGCCTGGAGATGGTCAGATAATTAGTTAGACTTGTTTAAGTAGTCTCCCGATGTGAAGTATGAGGCCATGTATCTATCATCTACCTAGATTTGAGAACTCAATAGTTTGGACCTAAGCCAGGCTTTCTTGATTTCAGTCTTGCCAGTCTCATGACCAAGTGACCTTGGGCAAAAATAAGGATAAAAACAGAATTCCTTTCATAAAGTTACTGTGAATACATACGAAGAGTTTAGAAGAGTGACAGAGTGAAGTATTATCAAATCTTAGTAGCTTAAAATTGTCTGATCAGACATCTGTGTTCAGGATCAAGGTTCCTTTTTTAATCAAAAAGAAAATCCCCATCCACACTGTAAACATCTCTAATGGGATGAGGTCTCCTTCCCTTTGCTTCTTGTCCAGGATACTCTCAGTAGGACCAGGCCCACAGGTCAGGAACAAGTGTAGGAATATGAGCCTGATTATGATGTTTTGCAGGACTAATTGTGTTCCTGATCATGTTCTGCAAGTATTTAATGGTTTACCACGTGTTGGAGGTTCTTCATTTCATCATCAGTGCTGAACTGTCTGCCCATAAGGTCACTGAGATTGGGTGAAGGCCATGTAATAGACTATGTTTCTGTTTGGAGGAAACAATCACTCTATCAGCATTTGTGTGTGCCACAGTGTGGGGCTTTCAAAAAAGGGCACCTTGAGTGTGAGAATCAAGCTATACAATTGGTATGAGAATGAAAACAAACTCACAAGTGTATTGATGGATCACAGGTTTCTGTCTTTGGTTCCTTTGCACATATTCACTGAAGTGTTCAGTGGAATATAACGTCTAGCTATTTATATGCAACATTTCAACATGGCAAATCCTGGGTCAGCATAGATTCTAAATTACAGCAGGTGATCAGAGCCCAGGAAAACTAAGATCTGAGAGGGACAGTAAAGCACTCACCTGCGATGCAGGACACACAGGTTTGATCCCTGGGTCAGGAAGACGCCCTGGAGAAGGGAATGACTACCCACTCCAGTATTCTTGTCTGGGAAATACCATGGACAGATTAGCCTGGCAGGCTCTAGTCTATGGGGTCGCAAAAAGTCAGACACAGCTGAGCGACTAATACACACACACCAGGTAATCTTACACATTTCTAAACCCTGATCCCACTCCTGCCAGTTTGGAAGTCTCCTTATATTTTAGAAGTATGACTAAGGAGAAGTCTCCAGGTTTCCTACATGAAAGGAAAGAGGCCCATCAGCACTGAATGAGCCCTTTACCATTATTGCAGCGGGTACCAGGACAACACATGCCATCTCTATGGCAGCGCTTCTTTTTCCTTCGACACACCACGCAGGCCGACGGTCCCTGGTGAGGACTGTGGCAGTACCTCCCAGCTTCACATTCCTTATCGCTGCTACAAGGGTAGGCCTGTCATGAAGCAGAACAAGAACACCAAAAGCAAAGATTAGCTCTTGTAAGCAAAAAGCTATTGCCCCAAATCGTGATGGAAAGTCAGAATATTTCCCTCTCAAAGGAACTATTTAAAAATGTTCTGAGCAGAGGTACTATGTAGTAACAATTACTTAATTAAGGGCTTTATAAACATTGATTGCTGATGGTGATGACAAAGATAAAGTTGACAGTGTTCATGTATTTTCAATGACACGACGTTGGGGTTAGGATTTAGATTTTATTTTGATTAGTAGAGCCCTAACGTGTGACTCTGGAGGCTCAAAAAATAGCTGTAATTGTTATACTGCCACTGATTTAAGGTGTAAATGAAACAGCCTAGTCACTCTTTTTTTTTTAACCCACTGAACTAGCATAAGGAGAAGGTTACAAAAAGCAACAATGGGCTGTGCTAGCAGCTAAAATACATTTCCTGCCCATTTATGGAACAGATATTCTAAGAGTGATTTCTCAGTTCCTGCCTGTGAGGAACACACAGACAGAGATGCTTCCAGAGACTTTGAAGCAATGAAACTTTGGGAACAAAGAATTCAAGGAGCAGTATCTTCACTCCAAATTCAGTGATGAGCAGCAGTAGAATTCTGAGTGGTCGGAGCATGGTAAACTCCAGTTATATCATTATGGTGTCAGGAAACAAAAAAGCAGACTTGGGACATACAAAATAGCCCTACAGGCTACTTACACAGGGAGGACTTCTGTTCCTACGCTTCTCTACCAAGTTGTTGATTCAGAAGGCTACTTAAGCAATGTCATATATTATCTCAAAAAATGCATTTATATACACCCTCCAATTATATATTCCTTGTATCTAGGAAGTTACCGGAATGCTTAAAATGTCCCTGTTTTCAGAGACTGAGAATGGAGAAACAGAACTATCACACCACACATCAAATTAACTCACATTTTGAGGCATGTTGACAGGGAGACTTATTTGGAAGTCTTTTTTATTGCTGTGGTGTAGTTTGTTGTTTTTCCTACTTTTCACAATAATGAATTTTTTTAAATTGAGGCCACCATCACCCTAATACCAAAACCTGACAAAGATGTCACAAAAAAAGAAAACTACAGGCCAATATCTCTGATGAACATAGATGCAAAAATCCTCAACAAAATTCTAGCAATCAGAATCCAACAACACATTAAAAAGATCATACACCATGACCAAGTGGGCTTTATCCCAGGGATGCAAGGATTCTTCAATATCCGCAAATCAATCAATGTAATTCACCACATTAACAAATTGAAAAATAAAAACCATATGATTATCTCAATAGATGCAGAGAAGGCCTTTGACAAAATTCAACATCCATTTATGATAAAAACTCTCCAGAAAGCAGGAATAGAAGGAACATACCTCAACATAATAAAAGCTATCTATGACAAACCCACAGCAAACATTATCCTCAATGGTGAATTTCCCCTAAAGTCAGGAACAAGACAAGGGTGTCCACTTTCACCGCTACTATTCAACATAGTTCTGGAAGTTTTGGCCACAGCAATCAGAGCAGAAAAAGAAATAAAAGGAATCCAAATTGGAAAAGAAGAAGTAAAACTCTCACTGTTTGCAGATGACATGATCCTCTACATGGAAAACCCTAAAGACTCCACCAGAAAATTACTAGAGCTAATCAATGAATATAGTAAAGTTGCAGGATATAAAATCAACACACAGAAATCCCTTGCATTCCTATACACGAATAATGAGAAAGTAGAAAAAGAAATTAAGGAAACAATTCCATTCACCATTGCAACGAAAAGAATAAAATACTTAGGAATATATCTACCTAAAGAAACTAAAGACCTATATATAGAAAACTATAAAACACTGATGAAAGAAATCAAAGAGGACACTAATAGATGGAGAAATATACCATGTTCATGGATCGGAAGAATCAATATAGTGAAAATGAGTATACTACCCAAAGCAATTTACAAATTCAATGCAATCCCAATCAAGCTACCAGCCACATTTTTCACAGAACTAGAACAAATAATTTCAAGATTTGTATGGAAATACAAAAAACCTCGAATAGCCAAAGCAATCTTGAGAAAGAAGAATGGAACTGGAGGAATCAACTTGCCTGACTTCAGGCTCTACTACAAAGCCACAGTCATCAAGACAGTATGGTACTGGCACAAAGACAGACATATAGATCAATGGAACAAAATAGAAAGCCCAGAGATAAATCCACACACATATGGACACCTTATCTTTGACAAAGGAGGCAAGAATATACAATGGAAAAGACAATCTCTTTAACAAGTGGTGCTGGGAAAACTGGTCAACCACTTGTAAAAGAATGAAACTAGATCACTTTCTAACACCGCACACAAAAATAAACTCAAAATGGATTAAAGATCTAAATGTAAGATCAGAAACTATAAAACTCCTAGAGGAGAACATAGGAAAAACACTCTCCGACATAAATCACAGCAGGATCCTCTATGATCCACCTCCCAGAATTCTGGAAATAAAAGCAAAAATAAACAAATGGGATCTAATTAAAATTAAAAGCTTCTGCACAACAAAGGAAAATATAAGCAAGGTGAAAAGACAGCCTTCTGAATGGGAGAAAATAATAGCAAATGAAGCAACTGACAAACAACTAATCTCAAAAATATACAAGCAACTTATGCAGCTCAACTCCAGAAAAATAAACGACCCAATCAAAAAATGGGCCAAAGAACTAAATAGACATTTCTCCAAAAAAGACATACGGATGGCTAACAAACACATGAAAAGATGCTCAACATCACTCATTATTAGAGAAATGCAAATCAAAACCACAATGAGGTACCACTTCACACCAGTCAGAATGGCTGTGATCCAAAAATCTGCAAGCAATAAATGCTGGAGAGGGTGTGGAGAAAAGGGAACCCTCCTACACTGTTGGTGGGAATGCAAACTAGTACAGCCACTATGGAGAACAGTGTGGAGATTCCTTAAAAAATTGCAAATAGAACTCCCTTATGACCCAGCAATCCCACTTCTGGGCATACACACCGAGGAAACCAGAATTGAAAGAGACACATGTACCCCAATGTTCATCGCAGCACTGTTTATAATAGCCAGGACATGGAAACAACCTAGATGTCCATCAGCAGATGAATGGATAAGAAAGCTGTGGTACATATACACAATGGAGTATTACTCAGCCGTTAAAAAGAATTCATTTGAATCAGTTCTGATGAGATGGATGAAACTGGAGCCGATTATACAGAGTGAAGTAAACCAGAAAGAAAAACACCAATACAGTATACTAACACATATATATGGAATTTAGGAAGATGGCAATGACGACCCTGTATGCAAGACAGGGAAAGAGACACAGATGTGTATAACGGACTTTTGGACTCAGAGGGAGAGGGAGAGGGTGGGATGATTTGGGAGAATGACATTCTAACATGTATACTATCATGTGAATTGAATCGCCAGTCTATGTCTGACGCAGGATGCAGCATGCTTGGGGCTGGTGCATGGGGATGACCCAGAAAGATGTTATGGGGAGGGAGGTGGGAGGGGGGGTCATGTTTGGGAATGCATGTAAGAATTAAAGATTTTAAAATTTAGAAAATAAAAAACTAAAAAAAAATAAAAAAAGAAAACACACACACACACAAAAAATAAAATAAATTGCAAAATAAAAAAACTTAAAAAGCAATATAGCTTTTAAGCAAGCATAAATGATAGGACTAGAAAACTACAGGATAAAGTTTTTGTGACTCTCAAATGATTAGTGTGGTTTGAACGTTTTACTTTTGAAATGAGGTTGATGGCTTTACCCTGCATGCACTGCTTCTCCCTTACCCCCACCCCTCTCTTTCTTCCCTCGCCTTTTCTCCCTGGGCCCTCCTCCTGGGTATGTTTGCATGCGTTCAGACCCCGTGTTTTCCATTCAGATCTGATCATGTAAGAAAGAGGAAATAAGTGTGAAGTTGATGTGTGACTCTGGAAACTTTACATGTTATTTGGTGATAAAAGATAAACCTTTAACATCATTACAATTTACTTTTACCCTCAGAAGAGAACAGAAAATAGAAAAACCTCTAACTTCGGACTGAAAAGTGTTCTTGAAGCATTGCACATTGGCAATATCTGATGCCCACTTTATAAGTGAAGCCCGATAAAACTATAAAATTAATTTGGATATAACTGTCCCATTCTGTAACTTCATCATTAGGCTTAAGAAAGAATCTGAATGAGCTTGAATTCAGAGTATCAGGCCACTTTTCAAGAGTCCAGGACTGATGAAAACAAAACAAATGTCACTTCCGGACTTGCTACACTCTTTCCCCCCGAGCACTTTACTGCCTTCATATTTAAACCCATTAAGTTTAACTGAAATACACTTCACATGTTTCTGATTCATTTACATTTGTTTCACCAAATTGTTTTGCAAGAAACATTTGATGTATCACAAGGTTTGTTTTTTTTTTTTCTTTCCTCAAAAATAGGACATGTTCTTTCAATGGAAGTAAACACTTGCCACCTAAAACATCATGTGTAATTCAACTCAAACAATGACTCTTCAAGGGATTTTGAATATAGAGAAATACTTGATTCCATTCCTAAAAAAACAGCCTGTATGGTAGAAAGCAACTTGTTTTCTAAAAGTTGAAGTTTATTTATGCAGAAAATTAGAGAAAGCACATTATCATCTTCCTGTTCTCAGTTGTTGGGAAATGGAAAATACTTGGTGGAAAATATTTGACACTGTTACAGAAAGCAGTATGCACAGCAGTACTTTGTGAATGGGATCACAGTAAAATTCTCACCAATTTTTCAGAGGAGAGAGCAAAAATAGTAGGCAGTGTTATTATGTTCCAGTGTATCTTTTAATGAACTAGAAATGATATAGGCAGAAAAAGTATGCAGGATTTTTTTTTTTAATGGAAGGTTATTGTTAATGTGAACTTGGCCTTGGAATGGAATCCCAGAACATAATATTCAGGGAAGTTCTTTGACAAAAATAAAAGTGTTTAATAATTAAAATACAAG
Organism: Ovis canadensis; assembly: GCF_042477335.2. Lineage (NCBI taxonomy): Eukaryota > Metazoa > Chordata > Mammalia > Artiodactyla > Bovidae > Ovis > Ovis canadensis. The sequence goes on along the minus strand of NC_091250.1, from coordinate 34,274,670 downwards.
GTTCTATTACATAGCTTCTAGCATGCTTATGGAACTCCTGGCTCTGATAAACAGCATTTATGTATGAATAAAATCAAGAATAGATGAGAAAAATTGATTGAAACACGCTATAGGGAAAGGAACTGATATTTGGGGACACGCTTTGTCTTCTGAAAATCAGTGTCCCTCAGGATGGGTCTAGTCAGCAATAAAGTTTACTTGATGTAACCATTAGCAAAAAAATGCAGAACAGGAGAAAACACCACTCTGACTGGTTAAAAGGGATTCTCATGTTTTTGGCCTAATGCATTATTTTTCAGGAAAGAGTTTTAAACTCAGGTATGAGAGTTCTGCAGTTTGCTATGGAGTTTTTCCTGAACATTCAGTTCAGTTCAGCTGCTCAGTCGTGTCCGACTCTTTGCGACCCCATGGACTGCAGCACACCAGTCTTCCCCATCCTACATTAGTCCCTTTTAACATGTCTGGAAATGGTATCATATTAGGCAAGAGAGGGAGGAAGGGAGAGACAGAGAAGAAAAGCACATAGTTAACATAGTTATGGAGAATCCTGAAGAAGTGATGACTTGTGGCAATTAACAAGCCCACTAAAGGGACTTATATACTTTAATAAAAGTGTCATTAAGAAACTTTCCCGTGGGAAAGTACTTTCCTTTACTTTGGCCTCCAAAGGTCCCATTTAATGATGATTTTTACATTTGAGCACCTCAGTCTAAGTTTCCATTTAACAAAAATAATAATATGCATCTCTGGTTCTTATAAATGAGTAAGAAGACTGATTCTCTTTGCCTGATATGGAAATTATTAATAGTGAATTTCTTTGGCTCTTCATTCACTTAAGTGAACAGTATAAGGAACAGTGACAGTCTGTGTGGATGTCTAGAAATCAAATGAAAGAATTAGAGGCTTTATGCATGGCTATCCTATATTAATATTTCTAAAACTGAATCAGAAATCATTCCCTGAGCATCCGGGAATACGCACACGCCTTCATGCAAAATCATTCATGACTTATCCTCAGTCACACTTAGGGACTGAATTCATTTGCGAGACCTAATAATAGCAGAAGATAGGCCATAAATTAAGAAAGCATGAGAGCTGTCCCTGATGAAGCCAAAAAACAGAGAAGTTTTGCCCAACCCCCCCTTTCAGACTAAAAATACAGTGGCTCCCATAAATAGAAGTGCTAGTTATCATTAGCAGGATGCCATGGACTAAAATAAGAGTGAACACATTGGGCACAGCTTGAAAATAATGTCCATCAGAAGTGAGCATTTCTTGTTTAGTATAAAGGGTATTTTTTGACATCCATTTACTCTGTGCTAATCGGGAACCTTTCTTTACAGTTTTAACAACGAAGTGAAGAGAGGTTAAGTAACTTCTGCAAATAAGTCTTATGTGCTCAGCAGCAGAAAAGTTGGGGATCAGAGCCCTGCCCTGGGTTGTAGACCTCACTGTAAGGTGTCACGACTGATCTTTTAATGACTGTTAATGCACACATAGAAAAGGTATTTGAATGGTGACCAGTGTGCTGAATTTAGAGATTAGGAAAATAAACTTGGCCACTTCCCTTTCTAGAAGCCTCCAAATACCAACAGCATGTCCTGCTGCAGCTGTTGGAAAAACAGAATACTGGCAGAAAACACTGACAAGACTATAAACAACGTTTTCTCTTTCCATCTTTTTGACAACCGTTTTATGGCTGTTTAAATTCAGTGGAACCAGAGTTATAAGCAAAATCCCAACATGCAAATAATGACAAATAATATTCTAATGAATAAAATAAAATGTTACTGCCTCTTCTTAAACTAATTGAGCCTCTTTTTTTCCCTATTATTCTTAAAACTGCAGAGAGAAAAGGCTTATTAAATCAAGACTTAGATTTAGGGCTGACTGTATTTTTTTTTACTTTTCAATTACCGCCCATCCCTTAGAACCTTCTCCCTGCCCCAATGCAACAGAGAAGCGATTATGAAATGGGAAGTGCTTCAGGTATCTCAGCAGCACTGACTACTTTTTATAGACCTTTTGCCACAAGTAAAACCTTAGTTTAACTCCCAAGCTTTCGAAACAGTGACATTGTTCCTGTTTAATAGAGGAGGGAAAAAGAAGAGAGAAACATCACACAGTTTTCATGTGGGGAGCCACCCATCCGGATTCTTGCAAGAGCGTCCTAGTTTTGTTGTTGTTGTTTTACTCGGGACAATCCTTTGTCCCCGCAAGCACTGTTTGTAACAATCTTGGAAGTTTTCTGGAGCCAGAAAAACGTCGTCAGCTGGGCAGGCAGAAGAAAGCCTGCAGGGGGACAACCCAGCTGTGGGAATGGAAAACATTTGAAGCAAGTGGATAGAGGGAGGTGGCCAGAAGGGCTGGGGACTAGAACATGTCTGAGGTCTTAACACAGCAAAGGGTTGGCAATTGCATTTGGGAAACCAGATCAGACTGACTTCCTCTCAGTCCCTAGAGAAAAGATTAATTTCCCTTGCCATGACATTCTGCATGATAGAGCAGAATGAACATGCAAACTATGCTACCCTTTAACGTGGTCGTTTCAGACTCATACCCTAACATTGTAACTGCAGGAGGTGCGGGGCAATATAACTCAATCTGTGTAGTTGTACACTTCATGCCAAAGGCTAGGCAATTTGATCTTTCCCTTTGTCCACAATTACCTCTAGGGGACAGGGGTTTACTAGATGCATCTTTGAGGATTCCTGAACCTATTGCCAGGAGAATTGAGCTGTTTTAACTTTGAGGGGAAATTTTCAGATATTTCATGATATTCTGGATGTGCACCATAGTTTCTTAAGGCGGCTGCTTAGATATTCCTTTAGTATTCAATAATTACTTATTTGGCTTTTATTTATTGAACTCCCAACTATAATATAGAAACTAAAAACTATATTCTGTGATCTGAAAATCATCACCCCTAAAATAATTTTGAAAAACATGCACCATCACATGCATTTGATATGTAAAATGTTTCAGTGTAGTTTATTAATATATAATGTTAAACATTTTATAAGATGAAGTTCACAGTAATTTGTCATGATTCAATAAAATCCTGTGCAGTGCAGCCTGATCCTAAAGTAAATCACAATGTATTTATCAGTAGATATTCTTCCTTGAGAAAGATAATCTTAGAAAACATTCAATTAAATTTTAAAATGCACAAGTCATCACAACTGTTTTGAATGTTTTATATTCAGAACTTTCGGACTAGAGCCAAGACTCACTTAAAAAAAAATGATAAGGATGTTTAAAGTGATGAAGGATACATAAATTGATCAAAAAGAAAAACCTACAGCCAAGAGTATCATGTAAGGCTCTCATTCAGGGTCTCACTCAGATTCAAGAAGAAATCAATAGCTTTACAGATAAGAGAATTCAGCACCACCAAATCAGCTTCACAACAAAAGCTAAAGGAACTTCTCTAGGCAGGGAAAAAAAAGAGGCCACAACTAGAAAGATGAAAATCACAAATGGAAAAGCTCACCAGTTAAGGCAAATGTACAGTAAAAGTGGGAAATCATCCGTACACAAATATGATATCAAAATCAGCAAGCATTAGAATAGGAAAGCACAAATGCAAGAAATGAGAAACACATTTGAAATTAAGAGACCAGCAACTTAAAACAACCGTGTGTGTGTGTGTGTGTGTGTGTGTGTGTGTGTGTAGACTGCTATATCAAAACCTCATGGGAACGGTAAACCAAAAAACTACTATAGATAGATACACAAAAAAAGAAAAATCAGTGCAAACACAACTCAATAGAGTATCAGACTGTCATCAAACCCTAAGAACAAAAAGAAGGGAAGAACAAAAACCTACAATAACAAATCCAAAACAGTTTTTAAAATGGCAATAAGAACATATATGTCGATAATTACCTTAAATATAAATGGATTAAATGCTCTAACCAAAAGACATAGACTGGCTGATTGGTTACGAAAACTAGTTTCGTATATATGCTACCTACAAGAGATCTATCCCAGGCTCAGGGGCACATACAGACTGAAAGTGAGGGGATGGAAGAAGGTCCTCCATGCAAATGGGAATCCAAAGAAATGGAGTAGCAATCCTCATATCAGACAAAATGGACTGTAAAGACTGTTACAAAAGATAAGGATAATGTAATACATAATGATCAAGGGATTAATCCAAGAAGATAAGGAAAGAAAGTGCCTTTCTGTGTTTAGAATATCCTGATCAATCACTAAGGATATCTTTGTTAAACCAATATTCTGAATTCTATTTTAGTTTGCCACCAAAAGTGTTTTTGTTGTTGTTGTTTTTAACCTCTGACTAATGCAGTATATCAAGATTTGGAATGTGTGATAGTTTTGCCTTTTCATACTGTTCATGGGGTTATAAATGAAAGAATACTAAAGTGGTTTGCCATTCACCTCGCCAGTGGAACATGTTTTGTCAGAACTCTCCACCATGACCCATTCATCTTGGGTGGCCCTACATGGCATGGCTCATAGTTTCATTGAATTACACAAGGTTGTGATCCATGAGATTAATTTTCTGTAATTAGTTAACATTGGTTAGTTTTCTGTAGTTGTGGTTTTCATTCTGTCTGCCCTCTAACAGATAAGAGGCTTGTGGAAGCTTCCTGATGGGAGGGACTGGCTATGGGGGAATCTGGGTCTTGCTCTGATGGGCTAGACCATGCTCAGTAAATCTTTAATCCAATTTTCTGTTGATGGGTGGTATATTACATTGAAAGATAAACTCCCAGGTCCATAAGTGCCCCGTATGATACTGGAGAAGAGTGGAGAAATACTCCAGAAAGAATGAAAGGATGGAGCCAAAGCAAAAACAGAGCCCAGTTGCAGATGTGTCTGGTGATGGAAGTAAAGTCCGATGCTGTAAAGAGCAATATTGCATAGGAACCTGGAATGTTAGGGCCATTAAGGTAAATTGGAAGTGGTCAAACAGAAGATGGCAAGAGTGAACATTGACATTTTAGGAATCAGCGAACTAAAATGGACTGAAATGGGTGATTTTAGTTCAGGTGACCATTATATCTACTACTGTGGGCAAGAATCCCTTAGAAGAAATGAAGTAGTCCTCATAGTCAACCAAAGAGTCCGAAATGCAGTACTTGGGTACAGTCCTAAAAATTACAGAATTATCGCTCTTCGTTTCCAAGGCAAACCATTCAATATCACAGTAATCCAAGTCTATGCCCCGAACCACTAATGCCAAAGAAGCTGAATGGTTCTATGAAGACCTACAAGACTTTCTAGAACTAACACCAAAAAAGATGTCCTTTTCATTATAGGGGACTAGGATGCAAAAGTAGGAAGTCAAGAGATACATAGACTAACAGGCAAGTTTGGCCTTGGAGTACAAAATGAAGCAGGGCAAAGGCCAACAGAGTTTTGCCAAGAGAATGCACTGGTCATAAAAAACACTCTCTTGCAACAATGCAAGAGATGACTCTACACAAGGACATCACCAGATGGTCAATACATAAATCATTGATTGTATTTTTTGCAGCCAAAGATGGAGAAGTTCTGTACAGTCAGTAAATCCAAGACCAGGAGCTGACTGTGGCTCAGATCATGAACACCTTATCGCCAAATTCAGACTTAAATTGACGGAAGTAGGGAAAACCACTAGACCATTCAGGTATGACCTAAATCAATTCCCTTTTGATTATACAGTGGAAAGGACAAATAGATTCAAGGGATTAGGTCTGATAGACAGAGTGCCTGAAAAACTATGGACAGAGGAGGTTCATACCATTGTATAGGAGGTGGTGATAAAAACCATGCTCAAAAAAAAAAATTCAAAAAGGCAAATCGTTGTCTGAGGAGGCCTTACAAATAGCTGAGAAAAGAAGAAAAGCAAAAGGGAAAGAAGAAAAAGAAAGATACATTTGTCTGAATGAAGAGTTACAAAGAATAGAAAAAAGAGATAAGAAAGCCTTCCTCAGTGATCAGTGCTGAGGAACAGAGGAAAACAATAGGATGGGAAAGACTAGAGATCTCTTCAAGAAAATTAGAGATTCCAAGGGAACATTTCACACTAGTTCAGTTCAGTTCAGTTCAGTCGCTCAGTCATGTCCAACTCTTTGCGACCCCATGAATCACAGCACGCCAAGCCTCCCTGTCCATCACCAACTCCCGGAGTTCACTCAGATTCACGTTCATCGAGTCAGTGATGCCATCCACCCATCTCATCCTCTGTTGTCCTCTTCTCCTCCTGCCCCCAATCCCTCCCAGCATCAGAGTCTTTTCCAATGATTCAACTCTTCATATGAGGTGGCCAAAGTACTGGAGTTTCAGCTTTAGCATCATTCCTTCCAAAGAAAACCCAGGGCTGATCTCCTTGCAGTCCAAGGGACTCTCAAGAGTCTTCTCCAACACCACAGTTCAAAAGCATCAATTGTTCGGCGTTCAGCCTTCTTCACAGTCCAACTCTCACATCCATACATGACCACAGGAAAAACCATAGCCTTGCCTAGATGGACCTTCGTCGGCAAAGTAACGTCTCTGCTTTTGAATATGCTATCTAGGTTGGTCATAACTTTCCTTCCAAGGAGTAAGCGTCTTTTAATTTCATGGCTGCAGTCACCATCTGCAGTTATTTTGGAGCCCCCAAAAATAAAGTCTGACACTGTTTCCACCTTTTCCCCATCTATTTCCCATGAAGTGATGGGACCAGATGCCATGATCTTGGTTTTCTGAATGTTGAGCTTTAAGACAACTTTTTCACTCTCCTCTTTCACTTTCATCAAGACGCTTTTGAGTTCCTCTTCACTTTCTGCCATAACGGTGGTGTCATCTGCATATCTGAGGTTATTGATATTTCTCCCGGCAATCTTGATTCCAGCTTGTGTTTCTTCTAGTCCAGTGTTTCTCATGATGTACTCTGCATAGAAGTTAAATAAGCAGGGTGGCAGTATACAGCCTTGACGTACTCCTTTTCCTGTTGGAACCAGTCTTTTGTTCCATGTCTATTTCTAACTGTTGCTTCCTGACCTGCATACAGATTTCTCAAGAGGCAGGTCAGGTGGTCTGGTATTCCCATCACTTGAAGAATTTTCCACAGTTTATTGTGATCCACACAGTCAAAGGCTTTGTCATAGTCAATAAAACAGAAATAGATGTATTGCATAGGAACCTGGAATGTCAGGTCCATGAATCAAGGCAAATTGGAAGTGGTCAAACAAGAGATGGCAAGAGTGAATGTCGACATTTCATTCTAAGATGGGCACAATAAAGGATAGAAATAATATGGACCTTACAGAAGCAGAAGATATTAAGAACAGATGGCAAGAATACATAAAAGAACTATACAAAGCAGATCTTAATGACCCAGAGAACTATGATGGTGTGATCACTCACCCAGAGCCAGACATCCTGGTGAGTGAATTCAAGTGGGCCTTAGGAAGCATCACTATGAACAAAGCTAGTGGAGGTGATGGAATTGCAGCTGATCTATTTGAAATCCTAAAAGATGATGCTTTTAAAGTGTTGCATCCAATATGCCAACAAATTTAGAAAACTCAGCAGTGGCCACAAGACTGGAAAAGGTCAGTGTTCATTCCAATCCCAAAGAAGGGCAATGCCAAAGAATGTTCAAAATACCAAACAATTGCACTCATCTCACACACTAGCAATGTAATGCTCAAAATTCTCCAAGTGAGGCTTCAACAGTACATGAACCGTGTATGTGTAGATGTTCAAGCTGGATTTAGAAAAGGCAGAGGAACCAGAGATCAAATTGCCAACATCCATTGGATCACAGAAACAGCAAGAGAGTTCTAGAAAAACATCTGCTTCACTGACTACACTAAAGCCTTTGACTGTGTGGATCACAACAAACTGGAAAATTCTTCAAGAGATGGGAATAACAGACCACCTTACCTGCCTCCTGAGAAATCTGTATGCAGGTCAAGAAGCAACAGATCCAAACATGGAACGACAGATTGCTTCCAAATTGGGAAAGGAGTACATCAAGGCATTTATTGTCACTCTGCTTATTTAACTTCTATGCAGAGTACATCATGTGAAATGCTGGGCTGGATGAAGCACAAGCTGGAATCAAGATTGCCAGGAGAAATATCATATCCAGATGACACAACTCTTATGGCAGAAAGCGAAGAGAAACTAAAGAGCCTCTTGATGAAAGTGAAAGAAGAGAGTGAAAAAGCTGGCCTAAAACTCAACATACAAAAAACTAAGGTCATAGCATCCAGTCCCATCACTTCATGGTAAATGATGGGGAAACAATGGAAACAGTGACAGACTTTATTTTCTTGGGCTCCAAAATCACTGTGAATGTTTATTGCAGCCATGAAATGAAAAGACGCTTGCTCCTTCAAGAAAAGCTTTGACTAACCTAAACAGCATATTAAAAAGCAAAGATGTTACTTTACTGACAAATGTCTATCTATTCAAAGCTATGGTTTTTCCAGTAGTCATGTATGGTTGTGACAGTTGGACCCTAAAGAAAACTGAGCACTGAAGAATTGATGCTTTTGAACTGTAGTGTTGGAGAAGACTCTTGAGAGTCCCTTGGACTGCAAAGAGATCAAACCAGTCAATTCTAAAGGAAATCAATCTTGAATATTCATTGGAAGGACTGATGCTAAGGCTGAAGCTCCAATACTTTGGCTACCTGATGTGAATAACTGACTCCTTAGAAAAGACCCTGATGCTGGGAAAGATAGAAGGTGGGGGAGAAGGGCACAACAGAGGATGAGATGGTTGGCTGGCATCACCATCTTGATGGATATGAGTTCGAGCAAGCTCTGCGAGTTGGTCATGGACAGGGAACCCTGCTGTGCTGCATGAGATTGCAAAATGTCAGATAGGACTAAAGGACTGAACTGAATTCAACTGTTTTCCTTTTCTCTCCCCATAAAATAGCAAAAGACTTATTGTAAACACAGGCATTTTCCCAGACAATTTTAAGGAAAAGAACCATGGAAGGTGAAGATCTGGAAATTGATTCCCTAAAACAATTCATACTGTGCACACTGTGGAAAACCTTTGAATACCTTTTACACATGCTCATTTTAAGACTAAGTTTGTTAGACATTTGATTTTTTTATATAAAAGTTCAGAATTTAGAGAATTTCTACTAATACTTCCTGGATTATAAATTAGGAATGCTAGATTTCTGGCAGGGTTCATTAACCTCCTCAGTGGTCAGAAAGCCTCACCTAAATCCTAAGAAACAATAATTTTGTGAAATAAATTCAGGGTCCTCTCCCACTTCAGTTCTTCACCCTGTCCTCTGTATGTCATTAAGTAGAAAAGAGGTTCTAAGGAATTCCCCACTTCGAACACAGACCACATTCTCAACTGCATTGTTTGTTTCCCTGCTGTTGATCAGGGGGCGAATGGAAAGAGGAATGCTTCCTTTATGGTCTCAGGACCTGAGAAATCTAAACCATCTTGTTAACTTGGCTTTTATTTTGCTGGTTTTAGGCCATTTCCCCCTCATTTGGAATATATAGGGCAGAACATTTCTATCCCTGTTCAAAAAGCATTTCCAGAGTGCTTTTGTAGCAGTGGCTGGAGCCCTTTATATTCCATATGTAATCATAAAGCCCTTGGTAATTCTGCATTGATTCAGTATAACTGTCCTAACCAAAACAGCAAAAGAAATTCCACAGTTTTGCATTTTCTTTTAAATCCAGGATCAAAGGTCTGTAATATATAATTTTCATTGTAGCCTTTCAAACTTACCCGACCTCATGACCTGTAGCAAAGTAATATGGTAGGAAGAAATTTGGAGTTATACTAAAGTTTGAATTATGCATTCACAATTAATTTGTTGTTACAAGTTATTTAACTGAGTCTCAGTTTCCTCCATGATAAAATGGAAATAATCCTTACCTTCAGCAGCATTTCCCCCTCTTTGTTTGTTCAGTTGCCAAGTTATGTCTAAGTCTCTTGTGACCCCATGGACTATAGCCCACCAGGCTCCTCTGTTCATGGAATTTTTCAGGAAGACTAGAGTGGGTTACCATTTCTTCTCCTGGGGATCTTCCTGACCCAGGGATCAAACCCATATCTTCTGCATTGGCAGGTGGATTCTTTACCACTGAGCCACCAGGGAGCCCTTCCCCCTCCTTACCTAATCTTAAAAATTGCATTGGGTTTCTTTAAAAACAACTTATTCTTCACAGACTACTCATAGAGGCTAATTCTGTAGAACTAGATGTGGTCCAGGAATCTTTATTTTTAATGAATACTGTCCTGGTAAATATATGATAAGGTAAGATAGGGAAACACTGCTTTATAGAATTGCTGCAAAAATTACAGACGCTTTTGTGCATGTATTATACTGACAATGTCTGGTCTACATGAGATATGGACTCAGTAGTGTTCCAGACAGACATGTATATAAGGTAGAGATTGGTTCCCTAACGTCAGCATGAATCTAAGTAAGAGACTCACTAACAACAACTATTTCCAACTATTTCCTCAGTGCTAGTACGTAGCCACTGTGCTTTGGGGTGGCTTAAGAATTTCTAAAACTGTATAAAAAAGTAAAGTAACATATAACACACCAGTGCATTTGGGAGAAACACAGTGTAGACTCAGAGCTGTCAACACAGCCATTATGGCTGGCTTGTTCCATATCCTCATGTGGTGTCCACCTGGTTCTGGTTGACAATGCGTAGCTTTGCAGTTTTCTTTGCATCGTGTGTCCTGTTGGTCTTTACAAAAGAAGTACTCTTCCTCCCCATACCAAGTATGAAAAATAGATGAGGTATGATTTTATTATTATTTTATTTTTTTTGTATAGCATCAGATTTTCCTTTCTAATGAAAAGCACATTGAAAATTCAAATATTGGTGTCCAAGTAGATATGAAAACATTCTTTCAAACTGCTGTTTGAAACAGTCTTTCAGTTTAGTTCAGTTCATTTCAGTCGCTCAGTCGTGTCCGACTCTTTGCGACCCCATGAATCGCAGCATACCAGGCCTCCCTGTCCATCACCATCTCCCGGAGTTCACTCAAACTCATGTCCATCGAGTCGGTGATGCCATCCAGTAATCTCATCCTCTGTCATCCCCTTTTCCTCCTGCCCCCAATCCCTCCCAGCATCAGAGTCTTTTCCAATGAGTCAACTCTTCACATGAGGTGGCCAAAGTATTGGAGTTTCAGCTTTAGCATCAGTCCTTCCAAAGAACACCCAGGGCTGATCTCCTTTACAATGGACTGGTTGGATCTCCTTGCAGTCCAAGGAACTTTCAAGAGTCTTCTCCAACACCACAGTTCAAAAGCATCAATTCTTCGGTGCTCAGCTTTCTTCACGGTCCAACTCTAACATCCATACATAACCACTGGAAAAACCATAGCCTTGACTAGATGGACCTTTGTTGGCAAAGTAATGTCTTTGCTTTTCAATATGCTGTCTAGGTTGGTCATAACTTTTCTTCCAAGGAGTAAACGTCTTTTAATTTCATGGCTGCAGTCACCATCTGCAGTGATTTTGGAGCCCCCAAAAATAAAGTTTGACACTGTTTCCCCATCTATTTCCCATGAAGTGATGGGACTGGATGCCATGATCTTCATTTTCTGAATGTTGAGCTTTAAGCCAACTTTTTCACTCTCCTCTTGCACTTTCATCAAGAGGCTTTTGAGTTCCTCTTCACTTTCTGCCATAAGGGTGGTGTCATCTGCATATCTGAGGTTATTGATGTTTCTCCCAGCAATCTTGATTCCAGCTTGTGCTTCTTCCAGCCCAGTGTTTCTCATGATGTACTCTGCATATAAGTTAAATAAGCAGGGAGACAATATACAGCCTTGATGTACTCCTTTTTCTATTTGGAACCAGTCTTTTGTTCCATGTCTATTTCTAACTGTTGCTTCCTGACCTGCATATAGGTTTCTCAAGACGCAGGTCAGGTGGTCTGGTATTCCCATTTCTTTCAGAATTTTCCACAATTTATTGTGGTCCACACAGTCACAGGCTTTGGTATAGTCAATAAAGCAGAAATAGATGTTTTTTCTGGAACTCTCTTCCTTTTTCCATGATCCAGCTGATGTTGGCAATTAGATCTGTGGTTCCTCTGCCTTTTCTAAAATGAGCTTGAACATCTGGAATTTCACAGTTCATGTATTGCTAAAGATGATAGAATAAGTCAGTGTTGGTAAATATTTCTGTGCCCCAGTGTAAACAATTGTGAATTTTTAATGTTTCAAGAGTTGGAGTCATTTTTCACTTATAATATTATGGGTTTAGAAATGAAAATCCTATGGAGGTGTGTGTGTATGTGTATGTACATAAGATATCTTGCCTTCTTGCCTTCTCTTGGGAAGATATACTCAAGAAACACATATCAAAATTTACCAGTGGGAATGTGGACAGGGTTGCTGAGAACAGAAAACAGAAGAACATTTAGTTTCCATATAAATGCTTTTAAACATTTTATAATATGTGATGGGTACATGTATCATCTACTAAAATTAACATAATTTTTTAAAGGTCTACAGTTAATAGGCCCCATAGAACACACCGAAGCAGAAGCTTGACTATAACTAAGCCATTTCTTTTAAGGTTCTTGAGCATCCTCAAATTTTGGCAACTATGAGGGTCCCTGGAACCAATTCCTTATGAATACTGATGAAAAACTGTAATATTATGAGATTCAAAGTGAATTTTGTACTCCTTGCTAATTTATGCCTCATGTTTTTTCATATTAGGAAGGCTTGGAAGAACTTGGATTTCTTAAAGCCAGGGTTTATTCAAGAGTATCAAGAATACAGATTGAAGTTTCTTGATTAAAAATTTTCTCTTTTGTTTCATAAAGTGTTTATCTTATTAGCAGAATCACACCATCAATGCAACATTCAAATTATACACACACACACACACACACACACGTACTCACATATAAACAATCCATTGTCCCAACAATTATTTAATTGAGCTAATGTTTATTGTCTTGACTCATATAATTCAGTATATAATGTACGAACTTTATGCTTCTGTAATCTCATTTGATTCTCCTTTATTTCTTCTAAGAATCAAGCTAGACCAATAGTCAAATAGCCACTTGCCATATTCTATTCTGACTTTGATGCAACAGTTGATGGAAGCTGATAAAACTGAAAATATTGCTGTTTAATACTTGGGAAGATGGAAAAAGCATAGCAAAATATAACACTCAATATTCATTTGTCATGAAAATACTCAAATTCTGCTTGAAGCTCCTTATAAATATTTCTTGAAAATATAAAATGTTACTATTTAAATTTAGAGTCATAAATCAGAAAGCAGGCAACATTTTATCCTCTAGATATTCTATGGGGAGAAGCACTCACTTGAGATAAAGCGCGGCCCTAGATGATCCAGAATGTTGGAACAAGAGGTTTACTCAATAGCAATAACCACAGAGATTAGACTGAAACCTAAGAAACCTTTTAATTAAAAGAGTAAGATAAAGAGGTGATTCACAATGCTAATACAGAACTCTGCCTAAGTAACTCAGTGTATTTCTGCCTTTCCCATTTGGAAGAAAACAATAAGTGCATGAAGAGTCTATGGAGGGACTAAGATACAAGCTATAGGTGCAATGAGATGAAAGACTTCAACTCTTGCACTTTGGATGAGTTACTGAGAGATAAATTTGTATGTTACTAAGAGAAAGGAATAGGAGTTATATCATCAGTTATTTCACCATACTTATTCTTTTCCAGTTTCTAGTTTTTTTCTTTAGGTAGTTTACATGCCTGATATATACATAACCTGTAAACTATGTAAAGATCTATGCCACATATCTGTTTTATTTTTATTTATTTGGAATATTTAGTTGATAAGGCAGATCTCACATGGAAGTTCTTCATGCAAAGAGCACTCTAAGTACACCCATGTCATCATTTCTGGGTTCCAAAGATCCAAACAATGTTTCAATTAGAGTTTGAATTAGTCTAAGAGATTCTAACATAATCATAGGGTTAAATCATCCAGGAAAATTATTACCTGAGTTTCTGTAAGATGAAATTATAATATATAAGGCTACTCATTTATTTCAGACATTCACAAGATGATTGGATTGAAAAGCCACAACCTGGAGAGTTTTAGTGTCAGATAATAGCAATTATATGACTACATGATGTTTACTAAAATTCTTCAAAAAATAATCAGTATTTTAATACACATGTGGTTCTTCTCAGCCTTCTACCCTCATGATCAAATTTAAGCTCTTATTATGTAGAAGAAGAAAAGGGAGGTTAGCACATAAAGACAATCTACTTCTAGTGAACAATATGGCATAGAGCACAACATCACTCATTAGCTTATAATCTGCTGCCAAAAAATTCTATTTAAATGCTTTTCTTGAGATGGGAAAGGGAGGAAATTATGAGCCAGATGACAGATACTTTGGTTTGTGTGATGTTTGTGTTCAAATCTCAGCCTCAGAAATGTGGTTCTTCTAGTGATGACATATTCAGTGTGTCAGTAATCTCAAAGAAAACACGTAGAAGACATTAATCCCCCAAACCACATGCATCTCAATACATCTACTTGGTGTGGTGACCAGGACCTTCTCAGTAGTGCAGGAGAGGTCAGATGATTTGTTCCTAAATGACAGAAATGAAATCCCGTCTCAGGTTCAGGTCAGTTCCCCCTTCATCCTATTGGTTTTTCCAAACGGTACAAACTGTGGAAAGAGTATGCTCCTATGTATTTCTGCTGCTTCTTTTTTTGGCCCTTGTTCATTACTAAGGATCCCCAGATGTGCTGGCATTGGACTCTTTAACACTTCTGTGCCTGGCATCACATTCCAGCAGAATTTTCAGCAACTATGGGGCTTTAAAATGTGATCTGGTGGAGAGAGAGTGGGAAAGAGAAGTGGAGTGCAGGATCACCCCACAGACTGGGGTAGATAACGTACTGCCTCAGCACAACTCCTCAACTGCTGTTTTGGTCAGAAGGAAGTCTAGACAAACATTAAAACAAAATTATTAATTAGCCAAATGGTTAATAGAGTTTTTGATACAACTTTGCTAGGCAATCAGAAATCTTACACCTTTTTTTTTTTTTCAGATTACCCCCCCCCCACCCCCGCCTCATATCCAACAGTAAAGTGGTTCTGGGACTATGTTTGAGATGCTATCTGAAATCTATCCCATTTGCTTTGGTTTGCTTGGTTTAACCAAAGCAGGCAATTTTGTTGCAATAAAGATGAGCAGAAAATATTTATCTTCTTAGCATGGCATTCTGATCCCTATCTACCCTCTCTACTACATTATATATGCCAGAAATAAGGGGCTGCTTGCCCATCCCTTAGCCACACACCCTCATGTCTATGCATTTGCAGATGTTTTTCCTCTGCCATGTGAATACCTTTCCTCCATTCACTTCATCATCAGAATAATTCCAACTCATTCAAAGATGATATCCAGAAAGTGCTGCACTCAATATGCCAGCAAATTTGGAAAATGCAGCAGTGGCCACAGGACTGGAAAAGGTCAGTTTTCATTCCAATCCCAAAGAAAGGCAATCCAAAGAATGCTCAAACTACCGCACAATTGCACTCATCTCATACACTAGTAAAGTAATGCTCAAAATTCTCCAAGCCAGGCTTCAGCAATATGTGAACCATTTATTTCCAGATGTTCAAGCTGGTTTTAGAAAAGGCAGAGGAACCAGAGATCAAATTATCAACATCCACTGGATCATGGAAAAAGCAAGAGAGTTCCAGAAAAACATCTATTTCTGCTTTATTGACTATGCCAAAGCCTTTGACTGTGTGGATCACAATAAACTATGAAAAATTCTGAAAGAGATGGCAATACCAGACCACCTGACCTGCATCTTGAGAAACCTATATGCAGGTCAGGAAGCAACAGTTAGAACTGGACATGGAACAACAGACTGGTTCCAAATAGGAAAAGGAGTACGTCAAGGCTGTATACTGTCACCCTGCTTATTTAACTTCTATGCAGAGTGCATCATGAGAAACGCTGGGCTGGAAGAAGCACAGGCTGGAATCAAGATTGCCGGGAGAAATATCAATAACCTCAGATATGCAGATGACACCACCCTTATGTCAGAAAGTGAAGAAGAACTAAAGAGCCTCTTGATGAAAGTGAAAGAGGAGAGTGAAAAGGTTGGCTTAAAGCTCAACATTCGGAGAACTGAGATCATGGCATCTGGTCCCATCACTTCATGGCAGATAGATGGGGAAACAGTGGAAACAATGGCTGATTTTATTTTTCTGGGCTCCAAAATCACTCCAGATGGTGATTGCAGCCATGAAATCAAAAGACGCTTACTCCTTGGAAGGAAAGTTAAGACCAACCTAGACAGCATATTCAAAAGCAGAGGCATTACTTTGTCAACAAAGGTCCATCTAGTCAAGGCTATGGTTTTTCCAGTGGTCCTGTATGGATGTGAGAGTTGGACTGTGAAGAAGGCTGAGCACCGAAGAATTGATGCTTTTGAACTGTGGTGTTGGAGAAGACTCTTGAGAGTCCCTTGGACTGCAAGGAGATCCAACCAGTCCATTGTAAAGGAGATCAGGTCTGGGTGTTCATTAGAAGGACTGATGTTGAAGCTGAAACTCCAATACTTTGGCCACTTGATGCAAAGAGCTGACTCATTGGAAAATACCCTGATGCTGGGAAAGATTGAGGGTAGGAGGAGAAGGGGACGACAGAGGATGAGATGGTTGGATGGCATCACCGACTCAATGGATGTGGGTCTCGGTGGACTCCGGGAGTTGGTGATTGACAGTAAGGCCTGGCATGCTGTGGTTCATGGGGTTGCACAGAGTAGGACATGACTGAGCGACTGAACTTAAGTTCATTTTTGGGGAAATTTTTTGCCTGGCTCCTCACACCCCAGCTAATTTGGATATCCAGTTTAACCGGCCTTCTGCTAACACCTCATGCTTATTTGTCCTGTGTTGTATTATACATCATGTTCTGTTAAATTATTCTTCTGCCTTTTTTATGATCTTTGATCATGGAAATCATCTTTATATTTCCCCATGGACACATAATTAAGTAAGTTAGTTTTCTGCATTTTGTCTGGTAATGAATTAATGAATGAGATATTGTTGCAATAGTGGTTTGAAATTTGTACCACTGAGTGCTCACATAAGTACCCATAAGAAGATGTTAAGTATTTCAAAAATCAAGAGATGGTTTTATATATATTTTGAAAGATTTTTAAAAAATCAGCTAAGTCCTACATAAATCATTTGTAACCTATAACATTTAAATTAAGAACCTCATATGTGTTTATAAAAAGAAAATTGATTGAAAAGTAATTCTGCAGGTAGCAACTTGGCTGCAGATATTTCATGCTGAGCCTCAGATTCACATTTTCAAGTGCTGTCCTCAGCCCTTTACATTACATCCCTAAATGGCCAAGAAACACATGAAAGGATGCACAGTGTGACTAATTATTAAATGAATCAAATCAAAACTACAATGGCATATTACTTCACACTGGTCAGAATGGCCATCATCACAAAATCTGCAATTAATAAATGCTGGAGAGGGTCTTAAGAAAATGGACCCCTCTTGCACTGTTAGTGGGAATGTTCTCTACTGTGGAGAACAATATTGAGATTCCATAAAAAATACAAAAAATAGAACTACCATGTGACTCAGTAGTCCCAGTACTGGGCACATACTAAGATAAAACTATAATTTAAAAAGACACATGCACCCCAGCGTTCACTGAGGAGGCACTATTTACATTCGCTGCACACGTAAACTACCTCAGTTCAGTTCAGTCGCTCAGTCGTGTCCACCTCCTTGCAACCCCATGAATCGCAGCATGCCAGGCCTCCCTGTCCATCACCAACTCCCAGAGTTCACCCAGACTCATGTCCATCAAGTTGGTGATGCCATCCAGCCATCTCACCCTCTGTTGCCCCCTGCTCCTCCTGCCCTCAATCCCTCCCAGCATCAGGGTCTACCTAAATGTCCATAAACAGAGGAGTGGATAAAGAAATGCGGCACATATATACAATTGAATAATAGCCATAAAAAGGAATGAAATTGGGTCATTTGTAGAGATGTAGATGGACCTAGAGTCTGTCATACAGAGGGAGGTAAGTCAGAAAGAGAAAAATACCGTATGGTAATACATATATATGGAATTGAAAAAATTGGGATAGATGATCTTATTTGCAAAGCAGAAATAGAGACACAGATGTGGAGAACAACTGTATGGATACCAAGGGGCAAAGGGAGTCTGTGATGAACTGGGAGATTGACATACTATGCATAAAATAGGTAACTAATGAGAACCTGTGGCGTTACACCGGGAGCTCTACTCAGTGCTCTGTGGGACCTAAATGGAAATGAAATCCATAAAAGAAGGTATATATGTATATGTATAGCTGATCCACTTTATTGTATGTAGAAACTAACACAACATTGTATAGCAACTATACTCCAATTAAAAAAATTTTAAATTCACATGTTACATTCCCATAGCTGATATTTTTCACATATAAATTATCTAAAGGAAAAAATAAACTCTTTCATCTCTAAGTGGAATCGATCATCTCTGCCATGGCAATAATGCTGTCCTAGATGACATAATCATGTCCTACATGACAATGACTCCCTATTTCATTTCTTCCCTAACTGTTCTCAGGAAATTGGTTAAGCCTCTTGGTGGTGGGAGCTATGACACTGGGTACTTCTAAGGATCAAATGAAGCTGCTGACCTTCCATCCTAAATACTTCTTCCTAAATTTTCTTTGCCTTTGTCTATCAATATTTTTCTCATTGGTGGTCATATCTTATAGCATTCCTAGTTAACCTTCACCACTATATTTTTGTAAGGAAACAAAAAGGTGAGCAGCTAGTCATGGCTTCCTTTAAATATCCTAAAGATATGTAGATGGACTACTAATGGGATTCAGTTTCTTGATACACCTTCGTCACCACAATATAGAAACTAGTACGAAACAACTACTTTTTCAAAATGCTTGCCCCATGGAATACCACCACCAAATCATTTATGTTAAAATCTAACTTGTTTATGATTCTAAACAAATTGAGTTAGTAAGCAAGTTTCCCACCATGTTAATTTTGTTAAATCTCATGGGCATGCCAGTTTTTACCCCAAAATGGACAGTGTGTCTATGTTTTGAAATAAATTTACTTCAGATCATGTCTATAATTCTTATACACACCTATCAACTCCCCTCGTTATGCCCATGCATCAGAATTTTGAGGATACCCATACATTTTTCAGGTCCTGCTCCCAAGTTTATGAACTTGGAGAAATTTGCAAAGTACTTTACTCAGCCTAAACTAGAATCATATTTCATATTTGTAAAAAGATTTATAGGAAGAGCCTATTGCCTAGGCAAAAAGGCAAAAAATAACTCTACCTCAGGAAATTTTGACAGAAGTTACATATTTGTTACATGTTGTGAGTCCAGGCAAGGATGTCACTGTGTGTTTGAAAAGGTTAAGTCTCTTTTTAAGACTCCCGTATAATTTTGGGATATGGTCTAGTGAGGTGAGTGATTGGATTCCCTGTTGAAGGAAGAGGAAAGACAGCCACACCTGGGCCCAGCAGGTATCAGATAGGATGGATTATGGCCTAACTATAACATTTCCTGTGTTTAAATGAGATCACCAGAACTTTAGTCACACAAACAAATCAAGTTGTTTCCACATTAACATTGGATGAAGTGATTTTTTATTACAAAACCCAGTACTTGCCAGACTCTTTTCTGAGGGTGGATCAAAAGCATAAGGGTCTGGTCATGCACTGCTTTTCATCTCCCCTGCTTGAGCACGCACTGACTAATATGCACTGACCAAATTCCACCTGCAATTTTAAACAGGACTTTTTGGAAAAGTCCTGTTTCAAGAATATGCTCTTGAAATAATACTGCTCATCCCATGGTAACAAGAGCTGTACTTTTATAAATGGTACACTGAAAACTGTTTACAACTTGCGAACGATGATTCCAAGAAACATTACAATGCCTTTCTTATACATAGACATTAATAAATAAGAACAAATTTGCTGAAGAGTCTAGTCCTGCTTTTTGGGAACCTTCCAAAAAGAAGTTAATCATTCTTTAAAACACAGTTTCATAGAATGAATCAGTTCAAAGAGTAATCACCCAGTTACTGATTATAATAATAATAATCACTAGTTAACATCAGTTGTGCATACAGCTGTTTGTCTTCAAAAGCAGTGGCTTTCTGAAGCATTAACAAATTAACTGTCTCTGCCACAACTGCCAGCATGCGTCTGGAGAGCCCTAGGGAGAAGTTCATTTAACATTCGTAGGTCCTGTCCCTGTAACGTCTGGGGGGCGGGGCGGGGGGGGGATCTTTCCATTGCTAGATAAATGTGTTTGGATGTACAGAAATGGGATAAGAATACACACCCATGTCCTGCTGTCTGGCTGGCTCACTGCCAAGTCCTCAACCAATCCCTGATCATTGGCAAAAATTTGCTTCTAGCAATAGACCAGGATGGTTCTCATTGAGAACAGTCTTTGCCGAAAATAATACAAAAGTTGTCTGGGAATTTGGGTGCATAACCTGGGTGTGGTGAGGATGAGTTCAGTACTCTCCCCCATAACCTCAGCCCAGATGTAAATCCTTAAATTCACCATGTCACTAGCCAAAAAGACTCCTCCTGCTAATAGCTGCCACAGATGCTGGAGCTTCTCTACAAACTGCATGTATTTTCATGAGACCCTGAAAATAACAGGCTCCTGGAAACTGCAAATACTTTGCAGATGTGCTTTTTACAAAATGATTTCACAGTGTGACTAAGCACCTTTTCGATATGTTACTCACAGAGGAGTAAAGAACAACCACTTGTCTTTACGCATTTCAGCTGTAATCACTTTTCCTTGATGACTTCCAAAATTGTAAGCATTCAAGAATTCTACTTATTGGATACTTAATATTAAGGAACTCAAAGTCTTGATAATAGTATTGCAGTTACTTTTCTAAAGTCCTCTTCTTTTAAAAAACCAACTCCGCAACAAAATACTGGCAAACCAAATCTAACAATACATTAAAAGGATCATACACCATGATCAAGAGGGATTTATCTTAGAAATTCAAGGATTCTTCAATATCCACAAATCCATGTGATACAGCACACTAACAAGCTGAAGAATTAAAAACATATGATCATCTCAATAGATAAAGAAAAAGCTTTTAACAAAATTCAACACCCATTTATGACACAAATGCTCAAGAAAGTGGACAAAGAGGTAATATACCTCAACATAATAAAGGCCATATATGACAAACCCACAGCTAACATCATTCTCAATGGTGAAAAGCAGAAAGCATTTCCTTTAATGTCAGGACAAGAAAAAGATGTCCCCTCTTGCCACTTGTATCCAAAATAGTTTTGGAAGTCCTAGCCATGCTAATCAAAGAAGAAAAAGAAATAAAATCCAAATGGGAAAAGAAAAAAATAAAACTGTCACTGTTTGCAGAGGACATGATACTCTACATAGAAAAACCTAAAGATGTTATCAGAAAACCACTAGAGCTCATCAATGAATTCAGTAAAATTGCAGGATACAAAATTAATGCACAGAAATTCCGTGCATTTCTATACACTAATAAGGAAAAGAAAGAAATTAAGGAAATGATCCCATTTACTGTCACATCAAAAAGAATAAAATACCTAGGAATAAACCTACCTAAGGAGGCAAAAGACCTGTACTCCAAAAACTGTAAGATGCTGATGAACGAAATCGAAGATGACACAAGCAGATGGAAAGATAGTACCATATTCTTATATTGGAAGAATGAATATTGTCAAAATGACTGTATTACCCATGGCAATCTACAGATTCAGTGCAATCCCTATCAAATTACCAGTGGCATCTTTCACAAAACTAGAACAAAAATTTTTTTAATTTGTATGGAAACACAAAAGACCCACAAAAGACCCAAGCCAAAGCAGCCCTGAGAAAGAAGATGGAGAGATCAGGCTCCCTGATTTCAGACTGTACGACAAAGCTGCAGTCATCAAACCAGTGTTGTGCTGGCACAAAAACAGATAAATAGATCATTGGAACAGCATAGAAAGCCCAGAAATAAACCCACGCGCCTATGGTCAAATAACCTGTGACAAAGGAGGCAAGACTATACAGTAAAGACAGTCTCTTCAACAACTGTTGCTTTGAAAACTGGACAGCTACATGTAAAAGAATAAAATTAGAAGATTTTCTAATATCAGACACAAAAACTTAGAATGGACTGAAGACTTAAATGTAAGGCCAGATACTATAAAACTCTTAGAGGATGGCATAGGCAGAACACTCTTTGACATAAATTGCCATAATATCTTTTTGTATCTCCCTCCTAGAGTAACGAAATGAAAAACAAAAATAAAGAAATGGGACCTAATTGAACTTAAAGTCTTTTGCACAACAAAGGAAATTATAAACAAAATGAAAAGATAAGCCACCAAATGGAAGAAAATATTTGTTAATGATGCTGACAAGGGATTAATCTCTAAAATTTACAAAAAGCTCATGCAGCTCTATATAAAAGAAACAAACAACCCAAACAAACAAAAAAAAAATGGGCAGAAGATCTAAATAGACATTCATCCAAAGAAGAAATGCAGATAGTCAAAAAGTACATGTAAAAATGCTCAGTATCACTAATGATTAGGAGAATGCAAATCAAAAATACAGCGAGGTATCACCTTATACCAGGCAGAATGGCCATCATCATAAAGTCTACAAACAGTAAATGCTGTAGAGGATGTGGAGGAAAGGGAACCCTCCCCTAGACTGTTGGTCAAAATGTAAATTAGTACAATCCCTATGGAGAGCAGTAGGAAGGTTCCTTAAAAAACTAAAAATAGATTTACCATATGAGCCATCAATCCCATTCCTGGGGATATATCCAGAGAAAACCATAATTCAAAAAGATACATGCATCCCCAGTGTTCATTGCAGCACTGTTTATAATAAGACATGAACCATCATGCTAGACTGAGTTGCCTGTTAGCATATTTCCTAGTTACAGGTTTTGCTAATTCAATCAGGGACATTGTCTCTTTAAACAAATAAAAAATAGCTTTATAAACAACTGACTGGTTCAAAAATTGATAAAGGGATACAACAAGGTGTATATTGTCACCCTGCTGATTTAACTTATACGCACAGTACACCATGTGGATGTATGATGGATGACTGGATGGATGACTCACAAGCCTGAATGAAGATTGCTGGGAGAAATATCAACAGCCTCAGATATGCAGATAATACCTCTTTAATGGCAGAAAGTGAAGAGGAACTAAAGAGCCTCTTCACGAGTGTGAAAAGGTGAAAAAGCTGGCTTGAAATTCAACATTCAAAAACTAAGATTATGACGTCCGGTCCCATCATTTCATGGCAAACAGAAGGACAAGTGGAAGAAGCAATGACAGATATTTTTTCCCCTTGGGTTCCAAAACCACTGCCAATGGTGACTGCAGCTATCAAATTAGAGATGCGGGTTCCAAAACCACTGCCAATGGTGACTGCAGCTATCAAATTAAAAGATGCTTGCTCCTTGGAAAGAAAGCTAAGACAAACTTAGCATATTAAAAAACAGAGACATCACTTTGCTGACAAAGGTCCATATAGTCAAAGCTATGGGTTTTCCAGTAGTCATGTATGGATGTGAGACTTGGACCATAAAGAAGGCTGAATGCCAAAGAATTGATGCTTTTGAACTGTGGTGTTGGAGAAGACTCGTGAGAGTTTGTTGCAGTGTAAGGAGATCAAACCCCTTAATCCTAAAGGAAATCAACCCTAAATCTTCATTGGAAGGACTCATGCTGAACCTGAAGCTCCAATCTTTTGGCCACCTGATGTGAAGAGCCAACTCACTGGAAAAGACCCTGATGCTGGGAAGGATTGAAGGCAAAAGGAGAAGGGTGCTGCAGAGGACGAGATCATTAGATCAAGCATCACCAACTCAATGGACATGCATTTGAGCAAACTCTGGGAACCAGCGGAGGACCAAGGAGACTAGTGTGCTTCAGTCCACGGGGTCGCAAGGAGTCAGACGTGACTGAGCGACTAAACAACAAGAACAGGCTTACAGAAGGTGTCCACTTTTTCTACATCACAGGTGTACTGGCTGAGTCAACATCAAAACGAAAACACGTAGCTGAAAGCGCTATGTCAGCTTTAAAATGATCGTGTAAATTAGTGTCTTATTCCTGGCTGAAGATCAGTGCTTTTACTTAACTAGTTAAGCTTACTATCTCTTCTAGCATGTATGAGGAAATTACTAAACTGTGTAAGTTTGTACTTGCAAAATTCTAGAACTAATATCTACTATCTTGGGTCTGACACAGAGTGCCTGGCACAGAATAGTCATCAATGTTAAATGAATTATTTTCCTTAACAGTCAAAGGTAAGAGGGCTTATTTTAGTATTACTTGAGGTGCTTCTAGATACATATATATATATATATATATATATATATATATATATATATATAACTGTAAGCAACCTATCTGACATAAAGACACAGGTCAATCCTTACCCATAAAGTTTTCTGCCTGTGTCCTAGTCCATGTTTACTGAAAGGTCTTAGAAGTACCAATTAGGGCATCAACTCCTATCCTACATCTCTGCAAGAGTGATGCCAGCTTAGCATCCACCCCAAACCACTTTCTTTGCCCTATCCCATGTGTGTACATGTGTATAGATGACAAGTGGCGATATAGCCAACCTGTATTCCAACATCTGCCTACCAGATTGTGCATGCTCTCCCAGTCACTCTGCTTGGGTTGAGTATAGAGGAGCATTGCTGGGAAGAAAACGGTAGATTTGACAATGTCTTGTTTCTGAAGTGCTAGGATCCTTTAATCTTTTTTCTTCCTTTGATGTCTGAGATTTCCTTCTTTATGTACTGACACTGGGACTAAATGAAACACCAGGAAATCATTTACCAGTAAAGGGTATGTGTTACAAACACCTGCAGAGTCCATAGTACCCAGGTGACTTGAATTACTCACACATTTCTAGAGCTCTGCTCTGCGGGTGGGTGGCTGTTTGGACTCTTTTTTACTTTAAGTAAAAAGATGACAGCTTTGGTCACATTTTAATGACTTCTATTTATTTTCTACCTAATCATCACAGAAAGGCACAAACAATGGGGGTGTACCTTTTTGGCTCTGATGAACATAAACGCAGTTGCCTGAAAACACATAGAAATCTTTGTACAGATGAATTTTGGATTCAAACAAAAGAGGTGGTGTTATTGTGGTCCAAGTAGCTGAGGACTGGGAGATGGAATTCTGGATTCAGGTCCTGATTCTCCCTTATCAGCATGTAGACTTTGCACATATCACTAACATCTGTGGGCTTTTGGTTTTTGTCTACATAATGAGGGAAATCACCTCTTAAAAGCTCCATTTTGGTTTCTATTTATAAAAGCTTATTTGTTGCAACTAATATAAAAGTTGCCCATTTTTCAGGGACTATATGTCATTAACCTTCTTTTCTTTAGCATTACAGAAATAATATGATACAACCTGCTTTTATTGTTTGTTTCCATCCAGTAGAACAAAAAAGAGATCTAGACAAAACTTTTGGTAAATATAAAATAGCACCAGCATCTCAACAGCCTGACACTACAGAAATTCTAATAATAGGTAACATTTATTGGAATTATTTTTTGTGGTTACTATGGACTGTGTTATGTGTTAAGTGCTTTACATGCAGTAACATGTGTGTGAGGCTTCTGCACAATGTGAAATGTCATGAATTGCAAACCTTCAATTCAGTTCAGTTCCAAATTGGAATGTTAAAAAATCCCAGTGAATGTTTTGTGGAAATGCATATAGGTGGGGACGATCCTTTGGAGACCTTCAGGAAAGTATTACAAATGCTATTCTATTTCTTTTTCACAGAAGTCTTCCCTATCTCAGTGAATGGCAAGTCTGTACTGGCAGTTGTCAGGCCAAAACCTCACACCATGCTGTATTCCTTTCACTCCTAACTTCAAATCTATGACCAGATCCACTGAGCTCTATCCTTAATGTGTTTTTGGAATCCAACCTCTCCTCACTATCTGCACTGCTTCACTCCTTCCATCTTTGCTCCTCCATCCCAGAATTCTCCCACACCACTGTATTCTCAACACAGCAGCCTTAGTAGGTCTGCTGAAATGGAAGATCTCTCCTGTCAGTTACTCGCTAGAAACTGTCCACTGGCTATGCATCTCATTCAGCACAAAAGCCTGAACCCCTTCTGTTTGAAAGGACCTGACCCTGTGCTTGTTTTACACTGCTCACCCCACTGCAGCCATGCTGATCTCCTCACGATTCCCACACACCAGGCCTCTTCATACTTAAAGACCCAGCAGCCAGCCCTTCTCTGCTGTAAGGCTCATCCCCAGAGAGCCACCTGACCCAGTTGCCCCTCTCCTTCCTTCACTGTATTATTGAGGCCATCCTGACACCCCACTCCATTGCTCCCTCACCTCCTTTACAACTTTATTTTTCTCCACAGCATTTCTCACTATATGGCATGCTAATTATCTGAATCATTTACTTATTTATCGTCACTCCCCTGACTGAAGTATAAGCACCATGAGGGCAGGGGTTTTTATTTTCTTTTATATGACTGTATCTACAACATCTGGAACTGTGCCTGGCCTCTCATAAATGCTTAAAAACAGATGAATGAATTGCTATATGCACATTGTTTTGCACTTCTAGCATTAACAGGGTACGGTTCCTCCCTACTGCTCTCTCGTTTAGGCTCCATAGACTCTTACTTCTCTAATGATTTTTCCTTTCTCTTGTATAACTTTGGCCTGCTACCAGAACATATTGTTTTCTGGAATTTGACTAGTGAGAGTTTAGTTAGAAAGAGTGTGTATTTTTATTTCTTCCCCTCTGCTACCAAATTGTGCAAAATTCTATTAAAAACAAAATCTCTATGCTTATTCTCTTTTTGTTAGTAAATTTCTTGAGAGAGTAGTTTACACAGGCTCTTTGTGGCTGCTAATCTATTCCTTAATTCATCACGTAACCTGAGATCTGATGCTATCAATGTGCAGAAACTCATAATTTATCCCTGGTTGTACTTAACCTTCAAAGAGCTCAATACAGAGAGTTATCCCTACTCATTTCATTCTGTCTCTTTCTGAAGGACATGATTGTCCTTAATGGACACCAATTTTCTTAGTGCCTAGCACTCATCATTCCTGGTTCTTCACCTTATCTTAAATGGGTCATCCTCATTCTTTCATCTTCCTAACACAATAATTCTAAACAGCTCTGCTCTCAGATTTTCCAGTTTTTTGGTAGAATGTTTCACTCCAGAGTTCTGTCCATGTATGGCCCTGACTGCCTTCTATATACAGCATTCTCAAATTTAGTCCCCTGCAACTCTGGACATGATGGCCTCAAGGGGCTGTCTCTTCCCTTTTGGAAACAAATTCCTAAATTACTCTTCTCTGTGACAAGTAAAAGTTGGATTCCCTTTCCATTCTTGTCTAGATTTTCTGGTTCTGCCTATTAAATCTACTCAGAATAAGTCTCACACTCTTATGAGTCCAGTGGCTTTATTTAACTTTCTGTGATTATATCTTAAACCACAAGAAAGCCTCTGCTTATTTTCAGTCAGTTTCTTTATGGGAAAGAACCTATTTCTATATCATATATTTTATTACCTAGTATGAGAGTAGATATAGCAGGAATTTTTTTATACTATTGTATATAATTTAATGAACTTTCCAAGTTTAGAGGTGAAGGTGGAGAATTATCACTATGAATCTCTGTTAACAACTTTTTGTAAATAATATCCTGTGCCCTTCAAAATGAGTAATATTGGTACCAACATTATTTATTTGTATTGACATTGTGATTTAAAATGAGTACTACTTCAGTATGTATTCAGTGAGTCCATTAAAAAAAAAACACCTCCTCAAAATAAAAATAACCTCAACTATAAATAAAAATAACCTTCAACTATAATAACATGTAATTCTATGAGTAGAAATCAGTAGTTAAAAGCTATTGATCAACTACTTCTACAAGAAATCCTAAGTGTTTTCTCATCTTCAAACACTTTACCAAGAATTTTCAAAAGGTTTGACTACACTTGCAATCATGATTTCCACTTGTGTTGGGATTTACAGAGTACAAAATATAGTCTGTTGGTTCATATTCTCCAAAACTTAATTTTGATCGTTCATCTTTCCAACATGTTGGTCAATTTGCTTATAAAAATCATGCAAAACTTAAAACTCACAATATTCATTATTTTCCAAGTGACATGATCTTTTATCCATTTTTTAATCCCTGATATATTTCTCTCTGCATTTTGCAAGTTGCATCTCATTTCCTGCTTTAGCTTAGTTATTTCTTGGTATTCCTCCTAGGTAACTCCTTTTATTTTATGCTATTCCCATTTGTGTTTCAACTCCTTGTTCAATTTTTTTCTGTAGACAACCAGCTGTTAAGCTTAAGAACACCAGATGTGAGTGTAAGATTTGAGATGCTGTTACCAGGACAACCAACACTGCGTGCCGGCCATCCCATCACTGTATTCACTGCTCCAAAGTGGGGATTGCGCTTCACTCTCCTCTATGGAAATAAAACAGACAAAAACACACTTGTAACACAAATCTAAAGAGGTGGCTAGAACTCCCTTCTGGTGTAAATTTTGTTCATACCGTCCCACTGGTTTTGCTCTACAGAAGGAGGACAAAGTAACAAATGTTTAATACAGAAAAATATGAGATGAAGGCTTTAACCATTACCACTTGGAAGATCAATTACATTTTGATGATTTTGAAGGCTATAGATAATTTGCCTCATCCAGTAGATAAAAGGGAAAGCTGAGACTTCTCATCTTTCCTTCCCTTTCCTTAGAAGCTCAGAGGTTACTGAGACTTTTTCCCCACTGTGTTCATGGGAGGTAGTCCCTCACATAAAAACAGCAACCCTACATTTATGTCGCTACATAGCCCAGTGAAGAGTTGAGCAGCAGGAGACTGAGAGTGTTTCCAGCAGAAAGGAGACTATTTCATCCTCCTCCTCACATTCCAGAATCACACAACAATGGGACATAGGGTTGCACTACATTATAATAAATTCTATCACTTTCAAGTAATAAAATCAAATATTTTAGACTTCAAAAATATACTCACTTTATAATTCCAGTTAGTTTATCATAAGGCTCTAGACATCTAGTTTTCGTACAGTGTGAAAGTCCTACTATGCATTATGGTGAGGAAAATACAAGTTATAGATGGAGTTTGAGCACCATCTTTTGCAAATTATCAGCCAAGCCTCAGTTTAGTTCAGTCACTCAGTTGTGTTTGACTCTGCGACCCCATGGACTGCAGCACTCCAGGCGTCCCAGAGTTTACTCAAACTCCTGTCCATCAAGTCAGTGATGCCATCCAAACATCTCATCCTCTGTCATCCCCTTCTTCTCCCGCATTCAGTCTTTCCCAGCATCAGGGTCTCTTTTCCAGTGAGTTACTTCTTCGCATCAGGTGGCCGACGTATTGGAGGTTCAGCTTCAGCATTAGTCCTTCCAATGAATATTTAGGACTGATCTCCTTTAGGATGGACTGGTTGGATCTCCTTGCAGTCCAAAAGACTCTCAAGAGTCTTCTCCAACACCATAGTTGAAAAGCATCAATTCTTCAGTGCTCAGCTTTCTTTATGGCTCAACTCTCACATTCATACATGACTACTGGCAAACAATAGCTTTGACTAGACAGACCTTTGTTGGCAAAGTAATGTCTCAGTTTCCACAAATACACAATGAGTATAATAATCACTATTTACTAGACTGTTGAGTGGTCAAATGAGATAACCTGTTAAATAAAGTACATTATAAATGTTGTAAAAGTGTTATTATTCTCATTAATTTACATAAAATTCCCCAAATAGATGATAAACTGCATGATGAAAATCTGTCCCTTCTTCCATATATATCCAGGGTCACCACTGTACCAGCTAAAATTTCACAGACACAAGATTAGCGATGATCTAAAAGTCCTAGGATGTGCATGTGAATTTTGAAGCTTTGAGTTGTTTTGTTTGTTGCTTTGTTTTGCCTAATGTCATCATCGCTGCTTTATATTTTCTATTTGGACTACTTAATTTTTATATTTTCATCATAGCAAAATTAGAGAGGAGAGAGGTATGAGTTCCGTAATTGCATCCTAATTAAGGCACAATGCATTCCTTAATAAACCACTCCATTACTTCAAATGACAGCCTAATTCAGAGCTGAGAAATGCTCATTTTTATGAGACAGAGAAGAGCAGGTATCTGAAAGTTCATATGTACAGAAACCACCATCAGTGTTAGATGGCTGTGTCTGTAAGACTGGAATGGAAACACTTCCAGACAGTGTGGAGAGATTTCCCCATTGTGGAATATGATCCCACAAGTTCATAATTAATAGCACTGCTTTGTCTCAATTGGAGAGCTTTGGGAAACTGCACTGTGAGGCAACTTTGCTTCTCCATGGGACTTCCCAATGGAATTTTTTTTTTTAATCCACAAATCAAGTAATAATGAACAAGACAGTGTGCTAGATTGTAATGTTAATTATCTCTTAAATTAACAACTTACTGGAAATGTAGTAGGTTTTATTTTCTCTTTTAATCATATACTCATGCCCTTCTCCAAACTGAAGGCCAAGCAAGTTTTTATGCTTCTCTTTTTTACCCATATTTCCAACCCATCCTTCTAAAGTCAGAAAGGCATAGTTTCTCTACAGCTGAAACTCTTTGAAAGCAAGTGTAAGGTGAATACATTTTTAAAACAGGCTTCTTGTTGACTCCATTCACTATGCTTGAGCATACTGATTAAAAGAGAAATCCTAGGTTTAAACTATGACACGGCCTGGTAAAGAGTTAAGTGAATGTGACCCCTCTGGTGGAGCCCTTTCCTCCATTCCCTCCATCTGCACCCCAACCCCAGAAACAGAACTTCCACTCTTTCTTTTCTTCACCAGGGAACGTTTCAGAGGGTTGGCAAGAGCACCACCGCCCTAGAGTGTGTCTGTGGAATAGCTGCTTTGTCACCTATGCAGTCACACCCAGTAGGTTTCAATATACCACACATGAACTCACTATCACTCATCTTTTCACTCCTAAAAATACAAAGGAAAAGCAAGTTATTACATTTTTCCAAAAAGGTTAACAAATTTCTGATGTACCACAGAAACTTCGGTGAATTGTAGCCAACCCTAGATATGCTAAATGGTTTTGCCATAGTCAGAAATACAGAGGGAGCAAATGAAAACATTGCCTGGTAGTAGGCTATTGGTATCAACTACAGAATACTGATTGAAAGAGAAATCCTAGGTTTAATCTATGACATAGCCCAGGAAAGAGTTAAGTGAATGTGACCCCTCTGGTGGAGCCCTTTCCTTCATTCCCTCACCTGCAACCGAACCCTAGAAACATAAGTCCCACTTTTTCTCCCAGCAGAACTCATTTCCCTTTGTTACAGCAATTATCACAAACTATTCTAGTTGTTTAGACATTTCCTTAGTGCAGGTAAGGTGTTAGACTCATCTCTATATTCATGTTCATAGTAGTTTCTGATATATAGAAAAGGGTCAGTGAATAATTATTGAAAACAGAAATTCTGAACTCCAGAGATAATTTCATCTAAATTGTAGAATGCACTCCATATTAAGATGGTAATATACTAGCATTTAAAAAAAGAAAAAGAACTCTTCAAAACATTTAGCTGACCACTTCTACTGAAGTAAAAGAACTGAGAATTGATTCAGAATTGTCTGCATTGCAAAACTGTATTTTTGCAATTTCTCTGACCTAGAATAGAAATGACCAATAATATGATGTGTGCTAATTTATATCAGCCATGTCCAACTCTTTGTGACCCCATGGTCTGTTGCCCGCCAGGCTCCTCTGTCCCTGGGGATTCTCCAGGCAAGAATATTAGAGTGGGTTGCCATGCCCTCTTCCAGGCAGTCTTTCTGAGCCAGGGATAGCACCTGCATCACTTATGTCTCCTGCACTGGTGTGCATGCTAAGTCACTCAGTCATGTTTGACTCTTTATGACGCTATGGATGGACTGTAGCCCACCAAGCTCCTCTGTCTATGGGATTCTCCAAACAAGAATACTGGAGTGGGTTGTCATTGCCTTCTCCAGGGAATCATATAAATTACATATAGATTATATTATAGGATCCTTGGATGGACTGTTGATATTTTTGTCTTTGTCGAGAGCTTTATTAACAAAATTTTAATTATCCCAAGCTCAAGTGTCAATACTAATCTCAATCCTTTTTAAAAGAATCAATCAAAAATAGATGCAAAAAAAACAGATGAGATCTGTGAGAATATGCTTGGATTACACATTACTTAGCTTTACAAAATCTGTACTGTTAGTCAAGAAACAAGGTGATACTGTCACTCTTAATCATCATTTATACCATACATATTAAAAAAAGAGTCCTACTGCACTGAATATATGATAGGCCCTGTGAAGGAAATCTAAATTCATGGTCACATGGCTAGCATCATTTTTAAAGGATATAGTTTGGTAAACTTTTAATTAAGCAAGGAGTAAAAAAATTATGTACTTGAGCATAGCTGTTTCTAATTTTTGGTGTCTAGTTCAACCAGTTGCTCTCCTGCCTAATAGAGTCACTTTTCTTTATGTTCTCCCAATTCCGCAAATATAATGAATCAGCAAATTATCATTAAAAAGTTAAGAGATGAAAAACGACTTTAAATAGAGACACATGTTTACATTTGTTTTCTTTACAGTTGATCATGTCAAGCACACATTTTGGAACACCAAAAAAATGTGCCTAATTATTGTACTTGACTTTCACAAGATGTCTAAAAAAAGATTTTGTCTGTGTGGGAAACATATTCCAAACATATAAGGATTTTCCTAGTGGATAAAAATTAAATATTGCAAGTATCCACATCACAAAAATTCATTACATTAAACTTTTTTAAATAAGCTGGGTGACAATATATAGCCTTGACATACTCCTTTTCCTATTTGGAACCAGTTTGTTGTTCCATGTCCAGTTCTAACTGTTGCTTCCTGACCTGCATACAGGTTTCTCAAGAGGCAGGTCAGGTGGTCTGGTATGCCCATCTCTTTCAGAATTTTCCAGTTTATTGTGATCCACACAGTCAAAGGCTTTGGCATAGTCAATATAGCAGAAATAGATGTTTTTCTGGAACTCTTTTGCTTGTTCGATGATCCATATGCAGAGTACATCATGAGAAACGCTGGGTTGGAGGAAGCACAGGCTGGAATCAAGATTGCCAGGAGAAGTATCAATAACCTCAGATATGCAGATGATACCACCCTCATGGCAGAAAGTGAAGAAGAACTAAAGAGCCTCTTGATGAAAGTGAAAGAGGAGAGTGAAAAGGTTGGCTTAAAGCTCAACATTCAAAAAATGAAGATCATGGCATCTGGTCCCCTCACTTCATGGCAGATAGATGGGGAAACACTGGAAACAGTGGTGTTTTATTTTTCTGGGCTCCAAAATCACTGCAGATGGTGATTGCAGCCATGAAATTAAAAGATGCTTACTCCTTGGAAGGAAAGTTATGACCAACCTCGACAGCATATCACTTTGCCAGCAAAGGTCTGTCTAGTCAAGGCTCTGGTTTTTCCAGTGGTCATGTATGGATGTGAGGGTTGGGACTATAAAGAAAGCTGAGCACTGAAGAATTGATGCTTTTGAACTGTGGTGTTGGAGAAGACTTAAGAGTCCCTTGGACTACAAGGAAATCCAACCAGTCTATCCTAAAGGAAATCCATCCTGGGTGTTCACTGGAAGGACTGATGTTGAGGCTGAAACTCCAATACTTTGGCCACCTGATGTGAAGAGCTGACTCATTGGAAAAGACCCTGATGCTGGGAAAGATGGAGGGCAGGAGAAGGGGACGACAGAGGATGAGATGGCTGGATGGCATCACTCACTCGATGGACATGGGTTTGGGTGGACTCCAGGAGTTGGTGATGGACAGGGTGGCCTGGCGTACTGCGCTTCATGGGGTCACAAAGAGTCAGACATGACTGAGTGACTGAACTGAACTGAAGCTTTTTTAATGAGTGCCTGATTGCCTTTCATAAGTTTATGTTCTTGACTGGTCTCACTTTTTTTTTTTTTTCCTCAGTGACTCTAGAATGGTCTTCCATGTCATTAAGCAGTGGTTGATTGGCTTACTGTACTCAATGCAAGGAAATTACCTCTTTCCTTGTCATATAAATCTGTTCAAGTTATCTGGGAAGTCTAAGTGATTCTGCCTATTCTTTCAAAGGTTTCTTAAGAGGATACAGTTTTAAGTGGGAGCTAGACCCATAATTTGTAAAATTTCCATAAGTTACTTTGTTCCTAGAACATAATGGTCAGATTTTAATGGGAATTTCAGTTTTGTGTTTAACTGTTGAATATACTTAATAAAGAATAAACACAGAACATGAGCAAGTCCATGACAACAGTAAGTATATTGTCAAAAGTGAAGCATTTTGAAAAAATTATCATTGACTGAAGTGCTCTTTTACTCATTCATTCATTCAATAAATATTTTTTGACCCTTGTGAAGCCAATTTGCTCTTCTTACTGCAGATATTCAATTAAGTTCATATACAATGAAGCTCAAGTAATTTTTAAAATGTGATTTCTAAGTTTGCTCAAGATGTCCTCAATTTATGAAACAATTTCTCACTGGCATGGACACTGAAGTAAGGGGGTACAAACTTAGACAAAAAAATGATGAAACTAATTGTGCTTAGAAAGAACTTGCATGTTTAGATGAAAGTGAAAGTTGCTCAGTCGTGCCCAACTCTTTGCGACCCCATGGAATTCTCCAGGCCAGGATACTGGAGTGGGTAGCCATTCCCTTCTCCAGGGTATCTTCCCAACCCAGGGATCAAATGCAGGTCTCCCACATTTCAGATGGATTCTTTACCAAGTGAGCCAACAGGGAAGCCCAAGAGAACTGGAGTGGGTAGCCTGTCCCTTCTCCAGGGACAGAACCAGAGTTCCTGCATTGCAGGTAGATTCTTTAACAGCCGAATCACTGGGGAAGGTATCTATCATAAATTTATTTTGTTAACAGTGATTTATTTCTCAGTAAATAAATGGTTGACTAGGCTTAAGACACACCACTTGAAGTTTCAGGATGTTTCATATTAACATTTGTATTGTTATAAAATGTGCAAACTTTCCTTCACACTAGTTATACTTTATAGCTAGCACTAGTTAATTTCTATTAATTAACAACTAACTAACTTAATTCTTTTTCCATTGAGTCAGCAATAGTGATTAAACTATAAAGGAACATTGAAATGGATGGGGTTTTTTCCCCCTATATTCTTCTTCCCTCCTTTTATTAATTCTTTTTTTTTTTTCCCTAGGTTGTCATTAGGTTTTTGTTTTTTTTTTTTAATTTTTTTTTTTTACTTTATTTTACAATACTGTATTGGTTTTGCCATACATTGACATGAATCCACCACGGGTGTACTGTTGTCATATGCCTGCTCTACTGAGGAAAATAGTTTAATAATATAGTGTATGTGCTAAGTCACTTCAGTCATGTCTGGCTCTTTATGACCCCATGGAATGGAGTAGCCCACCAGGCTCCTCTGTCCATGGGATTCTCCAAACAGGAACACTGGAATGGTTTGCCATGCCCTCCTCCAGGGGATCTTCCTGTCCCAGGGAGAGAAACTGCATCTCTTATGTTTCTTGCACTGGCAGGTGGGTTCTTTATGACTAGCGCCACCTCAGAAGCCTTAATAATATGGTCACTGATGTTTACTATTCAGTATAATTATGCATATTTGGGCAATCCAAGCATGTGACTTTTTTCTCTTTTTACCCAAAGTTTTTTTTTTTTCTTTTGACAACTTTATACATAAAGAGGTTAGTGACAGATAGTGAAGTCGCTCAGTCGTGTC
Organism: Ovis canadensis; assembly: GCF_042477335.2. NCBI lineage: Eukaryota > Metazoa > Chordata > Mammalia > Artiodactyla > Bovidae > Ovis > Ovis canadensis. The sequence continues at coordinate 34,238,761 of NC_091250.1, read as the reverse complement.
TGACTCTTTGCAACCCCATGGACTGTAACCTACCAGGCTCCTCCGTCCTTGGGATTCTCCAGGCAAGAATACTGGAGTGGGTTGCCATTTCCTTTTCCAGAGGATCTTCCCGACCCAGGGATTGAACCTGGGTCTCTTGCCTTGCAGGCAGACACTTTAACCTCTGAGCCACCAGGGAAGCCCCAATAAAGAGGTTAGTTCCACTTAATTCATCTATTTGTTAGAAGCTTAACTAATATTTTGATGAAATAGAAGTTTTACGTTAAATACTATGTTTGGCTTGACACCACATATGAATTCTCATGCCATCTCATCTTCCCCTTCTCTGGAAAGTTAAGAGTTGGCTCAATTTTTGTGTGTTCTAAAATAGTAACCCTAAATTCATTAAATCTTTCAGGAAAAAAAAGATGGTGTTTTCACCCTGTTGAAAAGTTAGTACATATTGTGGGCTTTCTCTTTTGCAAAATTTGGAGTTGAAAAATATTTAATATTATATTATAGCAGCCATGTTTTAATGCCATGTTAATTTTCCTAAATTTTTAATCTTATTAAAACTTCTGAGACCTTGACATTTTCATAACAAAGTGGTTCTAGAATTTCAAAAGAGTCAAAAAAAAAACATATGACAATAAATTTTAAAATGTTTTAACCTTATAAAGAAATTTCAAACTCAATATTTTAACCACTAACAGCTTATACTAAAAAAAAAAAAAAAAAGAAGAAGAAGAAAAATAAAATCTGGTAATGACTAACAATCACAGACTCTTGGTGTGAATTTTCCCTTTCTTGTGCTTCTGACATTTAGTTTCAACAGTATATAAATTAGATAGACAATAGTAAATCCTTTATGCAAATTTACAGATATTTAAAATATGTTTCATAACCTTTTCTACTGGAAAAAATGTCTCATATATTTCTGGCCTTCCATCATTTACCACAAAACTCAAGCAAATACAAAGAAACCAGTTATATAGCACAATAGTTAAAAGACCATGATGGACCTGGCTCTATCACTTACAAAACTGTCTGGCTTTTAGACAAGTTACTTCAGCTCTTTGTATACCTGTAAAATCCTACCTCATAGAGTTTTTCCAAGAATGACGTGACGTGACATATTTAAAGCACTTAGAACAATATCTGGCAATTAATAATTGTTTTAAGTGTTTAGCTACCGCTATTACTGTTCTTGTCATCACAAACTTAAGAAATTAAATCCATGGATAATATCCAACTCTCAGTTGATTAAACCATCTTTTTTTTTTTCCTTATCAAACAGTGGACTGATTCTTAACCAGAGGCCTCTGAACTTGGTTGCAAAAGCGTAACATCTGTATTTTCACTAACCTCCAGCTCCATGTCTTTCAATTGTAAATACACACAATGGATCACAGTGGTACGAGCAGTATCTGTGACTTTGTCAATAACAGAAATCACAGATATCTTCATATCACATTACAGTCATTTCTGGAACTCAAAATACTGTTCCTACCCATCATTATTTTTAAATCATGGTATTTATTAAATCTATAGCTATATCTTATTATTTAACATATAAATACATATATTGACATATTACAAACTTGGTTAATCATATTTAAATATAAACAGCATTCCTTTTAGTTTTATTATTTTATTTAAATGTTATTCTGAGAAGGTCCCTAAGTTTCGCCAGACTGCCAAAGGGGACTTGTGTACTTGACCTACTGATTAAAGTACCTGGATGGATGGAGGGAGCTTTATTTACTCTCATTCTCAGATGACTATACCAATATTCAGCAAAATGACTAAGGGGTGAGAAACTAAAAGAAGGAATGATTATTTTTGGTGGGATGCTCCAAACAGTTTACAAGATTTAATATATATAACCCACTTGACTTGTTTTTGTTTATGTAATTATTTCCGTATTCTTCCAAAATATCTTAATACCACTGAGAAGTTCTTGGTTATATTTGAAGTCTAGTGAAAAATCCAGGGATACATATAGTAATTTAAGATCTAAAAATAATTTAGAAAAATGTAAAGGCTTTTACATACTTAATTTCAAATGAACTTGGTTCAGATGTTTGTAGTAAGTCATGGATAATTAATTTATATTCTAAGATGATTGAAATTATGATATAATGACCAAGTAATTTAAATAATAATTCACCAAAAAAACAGTAGCTAATAATGCTGTCTCTAGTAAAAAGTGGCTTTTGTGATGTAATATCAGACTCATGAAATTCATTCTTTTTTTTTTTTATATGCCTCTTACACTATGGAATTTATGTCAGTATATACATTACAGGACAAAATGTATGTAGCATTACTCTCAACTACAGTCACAAAAGCTGTAATTGAATACCAACTGATCAATTTCCTGGGGTTTTTCTCCTTAGTAGCCAACTCTCCATCTCTCCTAAATTTTCAGTCATTTTAATTTTCCCAAGTAAGTACTTTTTTTTTTTAAAACCTCATCTGTTAGGAAGTAAACTAAATGTCTTGATCATTGTTCTCAAATAGTCATGTTTGAAAGAGCATGCTGTAAGCCCCCGGGTTCCTTCTTTCTTTAAACAATATGCATCTTAATGAACAGCCTAGAAGTCTTAATTCTCTGGAGGCTATCTCAGAACTACCAAGCTCTTCAGCTGCAGGAATCTGGTTAATAATATTGATAGATTACGAGTAGAAGAAAGGTCCCAATAAGGCACTGTCTTCAAAAATTTATCTTCATTATTATAGTCCATTTGTATAATAAAGCAGTGTACTTTTTTTTAAAAAAGGAGGAATTGCTTTATAAAGTTACATAACAACTGATAGGACAAGAATTGAGGACAATGAATTTTCCTGGTGGATTCACTTACTCATCGATTCATTCAGATAACAAATATTGAGCACTTATCACTGATCAGGGCCTGTGGGAAGCTCTGGCTTCACAATGGTGGAAGTAAACAAATACAGAGTTTGGTCTTATGGAACTTGCTGCTTGGTGGAATAGAGAGTAATAAATACATATAAGCTCAGATAGGTAAATGAGACACAGCACGTAGAAGCACACAGCCAAAGAACCTCATCCAGATGAAGGGTCGGAGAAAGTTTTTTTGAGGAAGTGATATTTGAGCTGAGAGTTGAAGGGTACCTGCTGCTGCTGCTGCTGCTGCTGCGTCGCTTCAGTCGTGTCCGACTCTGTGCAACCCCATAGACGGCAGCCCACCAGGCTCCCCCGTCCCTGGGGTTCTCCAGGCAAGAACACTGGAGTGGGTTGCCATTTCCTTCTCCAATGCATGAAAGTTAAGAGTAAAGGGTACCTAGGAGTTAACTAATTGAAGGGAGAGCCATGCTGAGGAAAAGTTCCAGAAATTGGAAATGGTTTGTGAAAAATCCCTGTGGCAGGAGGCTGTGTGGTGAAAAAGAAGGTGGAAGTGTCCAGAAGTATGAGAACAAGGTGACAGTGAAGAGAGATGAGGCTTGCTCAGCCATGACCCAGATATTGGTCTTTATTGTAAAAGAAATAGGAAGTCACACAAGGATTTTAAGGAGAAGGATGCATTGACCTTGAGATACAGATCTTTCTTCTCTGCTGGGGGTTTTGTTAATTACATTAAACACAGTGCTTAGCACTTAATAGAGTTGATAAATACATGTAAAAAGAAAGGAAGAAAGGGATGGATGGAGGAAAAAGAAGAAAGGAAACCTCAGAGAGTGAAACAGTAGAATTGCAAGATTTAGAGATATCTAAGTTGAATAGAGGGCTTCCCTGGTGGCTCAGAAGGTAAAGAATCTGCCTGCAGTGATCCTTGGGTTGGGAAGATCCCTGGAGAAGGAAAATAGCTACTCTCTTCAGTATTCTTGCCTGGAATTCTATGGACAGAGGAGCATGGTGGGCTACAGTCTAGGGGGTTACAAAGAGTCGGACACAATTGAGTGACTAACACACACACAAGTCAAATAGAGCCCCCATCCACTATGGGGCTCCTCAACTTTTTCCAGAGTTTATCTCATTTTGGTTGTTATTGCCATTTTTATATAGATGGGATAATAAAGCCAGAATAGCTCAGCAACTTGCTGAAAGTGAGTCAGCCATACCAGCCCTCTCTCTGGCTTGTTAGAGTGAGTGTCTGCATGCACATATACATATAAATCTTTTTTTTTTCCCTCTCTCCACTGAGGGGGTCTTGGTAGTAACAAAGATTCAGAGAGTCTAAATAATGGGGCCATGCTTCATATTCTTCAAATTATTGCAAATATTACATTTACTTTGAATTAAAGTTGTTGTGAATCACAGTGTGCCCAACAGATAGCAGAAACACGTAATGCATAAAATGGTCTGCATATGAGTCATTGAGTCTCCCTTCTCCATATGGCTTTCTGGGCAGTTTGGCTTTAAATGTGTTGGCAAGATTCCTGAACGCTTGTCACACATGGGATTTACAGAAAACTGAAGAGCTGGCTCTGGGTGTAGTTCTTCAGGTTAAGAGAAAAGGAGTTAAAAATATTATTGACTACCCCACTGAAGAGAAGATAAAAAGACACTCCCTCAAGATATGCGATCATATTCTTCCTCTCTTTCCCATGTTGCCAATTTGGATTTCACAGAAGCATGACTGGTCAACTTAGAGACACTCCCAGAGCAAAACAAAAGTACTCAAGAAGAAATTTTAGCATTTGACCTCAAACAAATCCCAGTTCTTTTCTGGAATTAAGTTGAGTGCTAGGTTCCTGGAGGATAAGGCTGGTGCATGCTCTTTTTTTCCTTTCTTTTTATTTTTTAATTTAAGAGTCAAGCGCTGCAAAGAGGCAGTTTCATGATCTTTGCTGAGAACTCAAACCTGGCTTCCCTTACTCTGCCTTTGCTCAGACTTTTAAGCTCCAGTTTGAGACCCCTCTTCCCTCCTGTCTCACACAGCCTGGAGCCATCCCCGGTACTGCCCCTTCTCCTTCACCAGGACTGTTTCCCTAGGGACCTACTCTCTCGGTAGCTCTAGGGCCCCTTCTTCCCTTGTCTTCTGTTTCCACATGTCCCAGCCCTCCTCCCCTCAGAAATCCAGCACCAAGCTGACTCCATAACCGCACACCAAAAAAGCTTTACTCTGAAAATCAGTTGCGTAACTTGGACCAGTGGTAAGTGTTTAAATGGGGAACAGAGGATGGGGTGGGGAGGGAAAAAGGATAGTTTAAAAACAAAAAAAAGGAGGAATATGTTTTCGCTCCTGATGTACTTTCAACCTGTTTATTTCTGCCTGCACCACCCCCCAGCGATAGAAACCTTAAATGATTTTTATGTACCATAGCACTTGATTTTTACTCTACCACTTTCTGAACTAATGGGAAATAGAACAACTTGGAATTTACTGGTAGCAGCAAAGGAAAGGAGCTGTCAAAAAAGGGACACAAGGAGTCCTTATGAGCACAGACACATCCCCAGATGTCTAGTCAGACACCTCCTTCACTCTCCTGAGTCTAAGGTTCCTCTCAAATCTACTATGTAAGACCCGCCTCCCCCCAGGGGGATAAGAGCTGGAGAACTTCCTGTTTCTATTGAGGAACTGGATGTGGACTTCAGGAGGGAGATGTACACCACACAGTTTCAGAGAGATTAAGCTAGATAGGACTGTATGAAAACCCAGCCATTGCCATGATTTTCCTTAAAACATGTGTTTTTGAGTTTGAGTCAGACTTTAGTGCACTTGAACCAGGTGGCTTGGGTTTGCATCCCAGTTCTACCACTTTTGAGATGCATGACTTTCAACAATTTATTTAACCTCAATTTCACATTTATGAAACAGGGATAATGTTTCTATCTGCTTCACAGAGAACACTTTCTGGCACTATATGAGCCTGTTAAATTAAGGATATAAATAAACAAACATTTTGGAAGCGTTCTGAATACATGAGTAACTGCAGGCATGCAACTGCTATCCAGCTAAGAAAAGAGTAATGGCTATCTTTGTTAGGACTGTGGCCACACTGGCGGTGCTGATCATCGGGAAAGTCTTTAGACCACACAGTGCAGTTCCAAACTTTCAGGCCAACTATGGCTACCTTTTGCCTAAAGAAGGAGAAATTGGTGCCCAGAGTTTACATTTGACAATGTCTATCAGGAAATCTCGCTGTAAAATATGATTAACCACTTCTTTGAGAAGAGTCAGAAAGGTAAAGGCTCCACAATGTTAACACAGCTATTTGGAAACAGAAAAAAGGAATCAAATAAGTTTGTTGCTATGTTTCAAACTTTTAAAATACCCAATTAGGTTTTGTTTTGTTTTGCTTTGCTTTACAGAAGTAAACATTTGTTTGGGTGGCCATCTTAGAATCTATTCTAGCACTGACTTTTGTCATAGTGTGCAAACATTTTCTTGCTTTGTATTTTCTCCGGGTAAACATACAGGGAATGTGATTTTCCATATGTACTCTGTCATTTGCATTGCTTTGGGGGATTTGATTAGTCTGAGATATACAAGAACCCTGAGTCAGGATAAACTCAGCGACTAACTTTCTAAGTGATATTGAGTTGTTCCCTCTGGACTTGCAATTTCTTTGTATTACAGATTTACTTCTCCTTAAAAAAGCAAAAACAAAACCATGATATGTTCCTCCTGGTACCTTTTATGTTATTAAAGCAAAAGTGGTTGCAAATTCATTTTAACATGTTTCAAAAATAATTCTTCAACAACCTATATCTATACTCTGCTTAGTGCTAGAAGAAAGAAACGGAAGATTAATGGCACACTCATCAGACAAAGCAGAGGAAACTCTTGCCCTCAAGATCATCAAAACCTAAGACATGTACACAACTACCTATAATGTAGGCCAGACCACATAAATGCTAAGCAGTGCTTTAAAGTCCTCTGAAAAATAATGCCCTAACTAAACATAATCACCCTAAACTCAGAGTAGGAATGATGCTGTTATTACTTATTTCTACTGTCTTCCATCTATTTTATGGTATTCTTTGATCCATTCTTTGCATTCTTCTTGTCTGAAAGTAATATTCTTGATATGTTTAACAAGGAGACCCCCTCCTTTGTTCCTAGATGACTTGGCTACTAACCAACAAAAGCCATTGAAAGACTTAATCCTCTAAGCTTGGCACCACATCAGTCTGGAAGTCGTTTACATGCAGAGTCCTTTGGAGTAAATACTCATTAGAGGTTCCATTGGCTTATTTGGTCACCCACAGTTTGCAGTGGGTGGCCCAGTTGGTATCCTCGTTATTACATTTTCCACTCCTGAAAAGTATCCAGATGTAGCAACCTGACGCTGTTCCCTTTGGTACTCTAAATCTGTTGTAAGGAGCATCCATTATTTGTGATGCTAGTTAACAGATCCAAAGAAGTAAGGGTCTCAGACTGGAAATGCTATAATAAATTTTTAGCTAAAATACCTTTTTCAGTGCAACTCCTGAAATACAATCTGAGTATTTCCAAGAGTAATTTGCTAGTAATTCTCATACCTGAGGATGTAGGAAACTGTGTCTTCTCCTTTCCTCCCTCTCTCTTTCTCTGCCCACACCCCTCCACACTATCTTTATGTAAAGGAACAGATCAAATCACAAGGTTTGGATTTTATCAAGGTTCTTCACAAATTACACAGCATACCTTTTCTTGTACTACCTAGGTACCTAGAGCTTCTTGACTAGTACTTAGATCAGTGAAACAGTCTCTATGCTGTCATCTTTCTGGGTTTAGCAATGAAAGTTCTCAAGGGAAAGAAATCAGCTAATGTTTCCTGACTACGTATTAAGTGCAGAACAGAATAACATTAAAACAAAAGGCAGTTAAACTTGCTTTCCTTCTGCTGAGCTTGCATCGTAATGTACTTAGTCGTTCAGTCATGTCCAACTCTTTGCGACCGCATGGACTATAGTGCACCAGGCTTCTCTGTCCGTGGAATTCCCCAGGCAAGAATCCTGGAGTGGCTTGCAATGTCCTCCTCCAGGGTATCTTCCCAACCCAGGGATCAAACCCAGGTCTCCTGCATTGCAGTGGATTCTTTACCATCTGAACCACTAGGGAAGCCCAAGAATACTGGAGTAGGAAGCCTATTTATCCCTGGAACTTCCTGACCCAGGAATCGAACCACAGTGTCCTGCATTGTAGGTGGATTCTTTACCAGGTGAGCTACCCAGGAAGCCCTTATTCTTGTAATAAGGCCAGTGTAAGTAAGTTGGTACTTTTTTCTTCATAATTGTTATGATAAGCATGTGCAAAATACTTACAATAATACCTACCAGATGGGGTATTTATTGACGTATGGATTAAAACAATAACATATATAAGGCCTCCCCAGTGACTCTGTGATAAAGAATCCTCCTGCCAATGCCAGAGACACAGGTTCTGTCCCTATCCAGGAAGAACTTACATGCCATGGAACAACTAAGTCCATGTGCCACAATTACCAAGCCTGTGCTCTGGAGCCCACGAGCCACAATTATTGAAACCTGAACGTGTAGAGCCCATGCTCCCGCACACTTCAACTAGAGAGTAGCCCTCGCACACACAACTAGGGAAAATCTCACACAGCAATGAAGATCCAGCACAGCCAAAAATAAATAAAATTATTTAAAAAATAATAATGCATATAAAGTTTATAGGTAGGACAGTTGCTGCTTTTTTTTTCTTATAAGTACCAATAACTGAGAAGGTATTGCATTCTTTTCATATGAATTAGTGTTAGTTTTCAGTAGGAAAACATTCACAGTTTTATTTTTAGAATTTATAGAACTCTAAAATTTGTTGTTAATTTCCCCTTGAGCTATGGAAATGGAAAGGAGAGGTGGTGTTCAAGGGCAAGGGAGTGTGAGATCTAAAGCATACTGGGCATTACACTGAATATTTGCATCCATTATTTCATTTAATGGATGAAAAGAGTAAAGAGTCTGCCGGCAATGTAGGAGTCCTGGGTTCAATCCCTGGATTGGGAAGATTCCTGAAGAAGGAAGTGGCTACCCACTCCAGTATTCTTGCCTGGAAAATCCCATGGACAGCGGAGCTTGGTGGGCTATATGGGGTCACAAAGAGCCTGGACCTGACTGAGCAACTTTCACTCACTTTGATCTCATTTAATACTCAGAATAATCATACAAGGTGCATATTGTTCTGTCTGTTGTACAAAAAACCATAAAACTTGGGCCAACAAAAGCTAAATAAAGAGCCAGGATTTGAAGACAAGTTCATCTGGCTCGAAAACTCACGTTTTTCCCATTCCTTGAGTTCTGATTAGCTTATACTTAATATCATTTTCCCAAAGACAAGAGGCATGTAGGAAGCATCCTGTCATCTTGTGCAAAGTCATACAGTATCCTGGATTTTAACTGCCACTAAGATTTAATAACTGTGTGAAAAAGCAACCAGCGAGGTATCCCCCTGTGTACCATAAATAGGCCACTCCATGGTAAATTACACACTCGTGACTTATCCTAGAAGGAGCTCCACATCATTGTTAGACACTGTTGCTGACCCAAACCATGAGGCCTTGCACGTGTTCAGGATCTGCTCTGCTAAGTGTGTAGCACACTCGGCAGAAACCATGCTGTTCCCGTCCTTACTAGTGACTTACTCAGACTCCCTGCACTCGTGCACAGAGGCAGTTTCTGTCTTTCCTCATCCGTCACAGTGTCCAGGTGTTTGTTTGTTTGTTGAACCTGGATGTTTAACCCCATAAGACTTTTCCAAAGGGTCAAAAAGATTCATAAGGGGATAATACATAAAACTCGTCACTTTACCACCACAGGTCTTACATTTTTCATCGACAAACCTGAACGTAAAATTTCATTTTGGTGGATATGTTACAATTTCTGCTACATCAATCTTTATTACAGACAGCTTCTCCCATATAGGATGCTGTAAGAGTTCTAGAATAAAGTTTTAATTTTAACAACACAATTTCTGATTTTGTTTCCCTATGAATGTGACTTGAAACTCAGCACATTCTGAGACACTAGCAATATTAATTTCAATTTAGACCATATGGTTGTATATTTATAATAGCTATACATCTATATATTTACATATATAGGTATATACTTCTAGATATCTGTTTATATATATACACATATATTAATATGTATATATCTAATCATATATTATTAAAAATTATGTTTAAATATTTAGGCTCAAACCTTTTAAACTTTTTTGCATGCTATATTGTGACTATAAATCTGCTTACATAAAGTGAAGCCAGTGGAAGATATATAATTTGACTTTTATTCAGCATCACACTAGATATATCATCACAGAAGTGTAACAAGTAATAATTCTTTGGGTGTTCTTTTTTTTGACACAAGTAATAGGACTTTTCTCTTCTGAGGGATTCACTGTGATTAAACAGAGTAATTACATGCTAAATTCTTTGTAAACAAGTTCACAGAACATTCATTTATCAGACATATTAAACAGATTCTATGTGTATAGGCAAATAAATGTACTGTGGAATCATTGCTACTTTTAATAATGCTGCTGATTGTAGGTAGACTCTGTGTGCTGGGTACAGGTGCATGGAGAAGGCAAAGTTATATGGGAGTAGTCTAAGCCATCAGGAAGTTTCTTACCTAATAATATTAAATTGGCACTGTATACCACTTTTTAAATCCATATATATGATCTCATTTTATCATTACAGCAACAACAGGAAGTTCAGTTCAGTCCAGTTCAGTCGCTCAGTCGGGTCCGACTCTTTGCGACCCCATGAGCCACAGCACGCCAGGCCTCCCTGTCCATTACCAACTCTCGGAATCCACCCAAACCCATGTCCATCGAGTCTGCCTGTTATTGTTGGCTGCAAAGCCCAGCTTTATGATGTTACTTAGTGGTGCTTTTCCATGATTATTCCCAAGGGAAGAGACTTTTCCTCTTCACTGGACTATTTTAGTGTTTTTATGTTTATTTATCATTCTCTTTATATGACACTAATTGAAAATATTTGTGCTTATGTATATTCTTACCTCCTCAGCTAAATTATAAATTCTTGGAAATCAAACTTATACAGTTTTTTTCTTTCAGATTACTGCATCAACTAGCACATTACTGGTATATGCCATAAATATTGGGAAATCAGTAAAACATTGTCAATGAATCAAAACATATCACTCTAATGACACATTTTGTAACTCTAACATTATAATCAACACAACTACTATCAGAATGAGTGTAGTTCATTCTGTTTTCACTTTATTTGCTTATCTTCTTCCAGAATAAAATTTTATTCTTCACCAGAATAAAATCTCTATGAAAGAAAAAATGTCTACTTTGTGTAACATATTACTCCTAGTTATTTATCATTTGTAGAAGGAAGGAGAAAGGGAGGGAGGGAAGAAGTAATGTATAAGATCTGTTTGCATAAATCACCACATTTGCTACAGACACCTGTGCCTCATTCCCAAGTCCCTGGTGCTCCCAGTACACCAGGATAGAAATAAACCCAGATGAACTGAGGCTGCTGACACTGAGCACACTGTACAAGAAAGAGGGAACTAAAAGGTCTTACCTGTCTCCATCTCTCTTTCGCTCATTAATTAAATGAGGATTATGAAAGTGCAAAAATGGACCAGCATAATACTGATTTAGGTGTTTTACAAATATTTAGAAAATATAAAGGTGCGCCTTCCATATACACAATCATCAAACTTCATAGCATGAAGGTGCCAATCTCTGTTTATAGCCACAATGAAGACAGTGTAGATTATGTAAAGCAGTGGCCAAAAAGAGAAAGAGGGAAGGAAGAAAGGATAAAGCATTATCTTAGGGAAATTTTTAAAATTCAATGAAGAAAGGATTGTCTTTTCAGCAAATGGTGTACAAGAAATTGGTTATCCCTAAGGGATAATCTGTTCTTGCCTGGAGAATCCCAGGGACAGGGGAGCCTGGTGGGCTACCGTCTTATGGGGTCACACAGAGTCGAACACGACTGAAGCGACTTAGCAGCAGCAAGGGAAATAATAATCATCTTGACCTAAATTGTACATCTTATACAAAAATTTACTCAAAACTAAATCATGCATTTAAATGTAAATGTAAAATTATAAAACATTTAGGGAAAAAAAGTAGGAGGAAACTGTGGGATCTAGGACTAAGCAAAGAGTTCTTAGATCTGACACAGAAAATCATAATCCACAAAAAGAAAAAATGATAAATCAGACTTCATCAAACTTAAAAATTTTGTTGTATGAAAGATGATATTAGAAGGATTGAGAGACAGATAATAGTCGTTGAAATTGTCTGCAAACTATACCTCCGCCAAAGGTCTAGTATGTAGACTATGTAAAGAACTCTCCAAAGTCAATAGTGAAAAAGCAAACCGCACAGTTAGAAAGTAGGCAAAAGACATGAAGAGATACTTCAACTAGGAAGATATAAAATTGGCAAAACGCATCTGAGAAGACATTCAACGTCACTGGTTATCAGTTCAGTTCAGTCGCTCAGTCGTGTCCGACTCTTTGCAACCCCATGAATCGCAGCACGCCAGGCCTCCCTGTCCATCACCAACTCCTGGAGTTCACTTGGACTCATGTCCATCGAGTCAGTGATGCCATCCAGCCATCTCATCCTCTGTCGTCCCCTTCTCCTCCTGCCCCCAATCCCTCCCAGCATCAGAGTCTTTTCCAATGAGTCAACTCTTCGCATGAGGTGGCCAAAGTACTGGAGTTTCAGCTTTACAGGGAAATGCAAATTAAAACTACAGTGAGATAGATACCAGTACACATCTATCAGAATGGTTAACTTTTTTAATTAGTGAAAACACCAATTTTGGTGAGTATGCAGAGATACTGGACCACTCATGCATTGGTGATGGGAATTTAAAATGTACCGTACTCTGGCATTTTCTTGAAAAACACAGATGTAACTATCATACAAACTAGCAATTGCACCTCTGGATTTTTATCCCAGAGAAATTAAGACTTCTATTCATATGAAAACCTACACACAAATGCTTATATATTCTTTTTTTTTAATTATGGGAAAATATACAGAAAATTTAGAGTTTTGACATGTACAATTCATTGGCATTAAGTACATTCACAACATCATGCAATCATCAATAGTATTCATTATCCCAAACAGAAACTTCATCCTCATTAAATAATGACTCCCCATTTCTTTCTCTTCTTCAGCCCCTGCTAACCTCTATTCTACTTTCTATCTTCATGAATTTGCCTATTCTTGGAAATTCATATTAGTACGGGAAATTGTACAGTGTGTTCTTTTGTGTCTGACTTATTTCACTTAGCATAATCTTTGCAAGGTTCCTCTGTGTTGTAGCATATACAGAACTTCTTTCTTTTCTAAGGCTGAACAATATTCCATGCTAATATACATACATGCATACATATATATATATATACACACACACACATATATATATACACATTTTGTTTATCCATTTATCTGTTGATATACATTTGTGTTGTCTTTACCTTTTGGTTACTGTGACTAATACTGCTATGAATATTCATATACAGGCTTCTGTAGCAGCTTTATTCTAAATAAACAAAAACTGGAAACAAACCCAGTTGTCTTTCAACTGGTGAATAATAATTAAACAAACTGGTATATCTATACCATGGAATACTACTCAGCAATTAAAAAGATGAATTATTGATATGCATAACAGCTTGATGAAGTTCCAGAAAAGTATGCTAAGTGAGAAAAGCCAATCTCAAAAGATTATATACTGAAAGATTCCTTTATGGAACATTCCTGAAATGATAGAATTTGGGCAAGAGAGAAGCGAGCGTGACTATAAAGGCAACACAGTAGATCCCCATGGAATGAAAATGTTCTGTACCTTGACCTATATCAATGTGAATATCCTGGTTGTGATATTATGCCATAGTTTTATGATACCACTGAAGGAAGCTGGGTGAAGGACACAGTAAATCTCTCGTTTATTATTACTGCTTGTGAATCTAATTGTCACAAAATATTAGACTGAAGAAAGGAGAGAAGAAAGGGAGGAAGGTGGGAGGGAATGAAGGAAAGGAATTTCACTCAGATAGTCAAATATACAATACAAAATCAACCTGCATCTTTGATCACGACTCAGTTTAGATCCCAGCTGATGCTGGATCAGAGCAACCAAGGTAGCAGAGCAGAAAGAAACTGCTCACCTTCTGTCATGAGTGCAGCTAACCTACGACCATCTGCAGAATAACCACTGATGAAAGAGACTGGAACCTCCTAGAAAAGATCTTCTAGGAGCATTAAAGACGTAAGGAAGCACAGTCCAAGACAGACAGGCAAACCTGTGATATCCAATCTCATACCCTCAGGTTAGCAACCCACAAACTGGAGAATAAATGTATTACAGAGGTTCTCCAACAGGAGTAAGAATTCTGAGCCACATGTCAGCCCCCCACCCCCACCCCAGCCCAGGGGTCTGGCACCAGGAAGATGCCAGCCTGCAGGGCCTAATGGCAGGAGCCCCACAGGACTGGGGAAAATAGAGACTTCACTCTTAATGGGAGCACACAAAATCTCATGCACACAAGCACCCAGGGCAAAACAAGTAACTTGACAGGAACCTGTGCCACTCATACCTGCTGGTCTCGGTCTCCTGGAGACAGATGTGTCTGTACTGGGAGTGGGTGGGGACTGCAGCTCACCCACAGGATGTAGACACCAGTAGGAGACATACTGGGGACATCCAAATGCAAAAAATGAACCCTGGCAGCTACATATTGGCTCACTAGTACCCATACCTGGCCCTACCCGATAGCCTGTAGGCTTCAGTGCTGCAGGGGACACCACACCAAACAACGAACTGGCTAACCAACAGACTGGCTGCCTAAAGACTAAAGAGCCCACAGCTGCTCCCAGACATGCCGCTAGACGCGGTCCAGCCCACCAGAGGGCCAAGACCCAGCTCCACACATCAGTGGGCAGGCACCAGCCCCTCCACCAGGAAGCTGCACAAGCCTCAAGACCAGCTTCACCCACTAGGGGACAGACATCAGAAGCAAGAAAACAGTGATCCTCCAACACAGGCCAGACTGTCCCATGTGACTAGCTGGGCACTGGCCTTGCCCACTAACGGGCCAGCACAACCTTCAGGACATTCCAGACCTCACAGCCAGCTGTGTCAGGAATGCCTCACCCCAACAATCGGAAGAAAGCTCTGGGACTCATGGGTCCTATAACCAGACTTCAGGAATCAACTCTGCATGCCAGTAGACTGGCACTAACCCCAGGTTCTGTCTTCACCTGCCAGTGAGTGGGCAACAGCCCCCAAGTCTTTGGGGACCCTGACTCTGCCCACTGGTGATATGGCACTAGCCCCAGGGCCCCTAGGGTTCTTCAACCAGCCACCTCGTGACCAGACCCCACTAAACAGCAGTCAGCTGCATCCACACAAGACAGGACCTGGCAGCCAATCAGAGTAGGAGCCAACCAAGCCTAACAGACTGCCCACAAAGCCAGCCTACCACTAAAGGAAGGCCCACACAGCCTGTTCAGGGGAAACCCCTAGAGCCTATAGCTTGGTTGACCAGAGTGAGGTGCACTTCTGGGACCCATAGGACACCTCCTACAGAGCGCCACTTCTCCAAGGTTGAGAAATGTAACTAACCTACCACCTACATAAAAGTGCCAATAGCAACTTAGACAAAATGAGGTGGCAGAGGAATATGGTCAGATGAAGGAACAAAATAAAACCCCAGAAGAGGAACTAAGTGAAGTGGAGATGGGCAGTCTACCTGAGAAAGAGTTCAGAGTGATCATCATAAAGATGATCAGGGAATTTGGGGAGAGAATAGAGGTATAGAGCCAGAAGTTAGAATTTTTAAACAAAGAATTAGAAAATATAGAGAACAACCAGAGATGACAAATACCATAACTGAAATGAAAAAATACACTAAAAGCAATCAGTGGTTCCCAGCTAGTCAAGCTTCTTCCACATTGCCCACTAATGGTAGCTCAGATACTGTGTGAATACTAAGATATTTCCAGAATACAAAGAGTGATTAAATATCCAGAGTGTATACTACACAAAGTACAACTATAAAATGGCACAATTTTAAATTTCCTTCAACTCATGCTTATTTAGAGAATTCCTCAAAAAGTTTTGACAGGCATTATATCTTGACACTATGTAGCTACTACCTTCAGTTCAGTAGGAGTTTCTCTTACTAGAGATGTTTCATGGAAGCAGAGGGCATACTCGGGTTCCTCTTCATACTGAATGAATATTTTGCTTATCACTGAAAATTTCCAATGAGGGAAATAACTTTGAGTCTATGTTAATTGTTGCAGGCTTTGCCAGGAGGGTGCTAATCATGTAGTTTTTGTTTGTTTGTTTTTTATTGAAGGATAATTACTTTATAGAATTTTGTTGTTTTCTGTCAAACTTCAACATGAATCAGCCATAGGTATACATATATCCCCTCCCTTTGGAACCTCCCTCCCACCTCCCTCCCCATCCCACCCCTCTAGGTTGATACAGAGCTCCTGTTTGAGTTTCCTGAGTCATACAGCAAATTCCTGGTTGGTTATCTATTTTACATATGGTAATGTAAGTTTCCATGTTACTCTTCCCATACATCTCACCCTCTCCTCCCCTCTCCCCATGTCCATAAGTCTATTTTCTGTGTACGCTTCTCCATTGCTGCCCTGTAAATAAACTCCTCAGTACCATTTTTCTAGATTCTGTATATGTGCATTAGAATACAATATTTATCTTTCTTTTTCTGACTCACTTCAATCTGTGTAATAGGTTCTAGGTTCATCCACCTCATCAGAACGGACTCAAATGTGTTCCTTTTCATGGCTGAGTAATATCACATCGTGTATTTGTACACAGTTCTTTATCCATTCATCTGTTGATGGACATATAGGTTGCTTTCATGTTCTAGCTATTGGAAATAGTACTGCAGTGAACAATGGGATACATATGTCTGCTTCAATTTTGGTTTCCTCAAGGTATATGCCTAGGAGTGGGATTGCTGAGTCATACAGCAGTTTTATTCCTAGTTTTTCAAGGACTCTCCATACCATCTTCCATAGTGGCTGCATCAATTTATATTCCCACCAACAGTGCAAGAATGTTCCCCTTTCTCCACACCCTCTCCAGCATTTATTATTTGTAGACTTTTGATGATGGCCATTCTGACTGGATATCTCATTGTGGTTTTGATTTGCATTTCTCTAATAATGAGCGATGTTGAGCATCTTTTCATGTTGGTTAGCCATCTGCATGTCTTCTTTGGAGAAATGTCTGTTTAGGTCTTTTTCCCATTTTTTGATTGGGTGGTTTGTTTTTCTGGTATTGAGTTGTATGAGCTGCTTATATATTTTGTAAATTAATCCTTTGTCAGTTGTTTCATTTGCTATTATTTTCTCCCATTCTAACGGTTGTCTTTTCACCTTGCTTATAGTTTCCTTTGCAGTACAAAAGATTTTAAGTTTAATCAGGTCCCACTTGCTTACTTTTGTTTTTATTTTCATGACTCTAGGAAGTGGGTCATAGAGGATCTTGCTTTATGTCATGGAGTGTTCTGCCTATGTTTTCCTCTAAGAGTCTTATAGTTTCTGGCCTTGCATTTAGGTCTTTAATCCATTTTTAGTTTATCTTTGTGTATGGTATTAGGAAGTGTTCTAATTTAATTCTTTTACATGTAGCTGTCCAGTTTTCCCAGCACCATTTATTGAAGAGGCTGTCTCTTCCCCATTGTATATTATGCCTCCTTTGTCAAAAATAAGGGACCCATAGGTGCATGGGTTTATTTCTGGGCTTTCTATCTTGTTCCATTGGTCTATATTTCTGTTTTTGTGCCAGTGCCATACTGACTTGATGACTATAGCTTTGTAATATAATCTGAAGTTAGAAAGGTTGATTCCTCCAGCTCTGTTCTTTCTCGAGACTGCGTTGGCTATTCAGGGTCTTTTGTGTTTCTATATGAACTGTGAGAATTTTTTTTCCAGTTCTCTGAAAAATGCCATTGGTAATTTAATAGAGATCGCACTGCATCTGTAGATTGCATTTGGTAGTACAGACATTTTCACAATATTGATTCTTCCTATCCAGGAACATGGAAGAACTTTCCATCTGTTTATGTCATCTTTGATTTCTTTCATCAATGTCTTATAATTTTCTGTGTACAGTTCTTTTGTCTCCTTAGGTAAGTTTATTCCTAGACATTTAATTCTTTTTGTTGCAATGGTGAATGAGATTGACTCCTTAATTTCTCTTTCTGATTTTTCATTGGTAGTATATAGAAATGCAAGTGATTTCTGTGTATTGATTTTGTATCTTGCAACTTTGCTAAATTCACTGATTAGCTCTAGTAATTTTCTGATACTATCTTTAGCATTTTCTGGGTACAGTATCATGTCATCTACAAACAGTGAGAGCTTTACTTCTTCTTTTCCAGTCTGGATTCTGTTTATTTCTTTTTCTTCTCTGATTGCTGTAGCTAGGACTTTCAGAATTATGTTGAATAATAGTGGTGAAAGTGGACACCCTTGTCTTGTTCCTGATCTTATGGGGAATGCTTTCAGTTCTCCACCACCGAGAATAATGTTTGCTGTAGGCTTATCATATATGGCCTTTACTATGTTGAGGTAGATTCCTTCTATGCCCATTTTTAGGTGCTGTATTTTTTCTGCATCTATTGAGATTATCATATTGTTTTTATCTTTTAATTTGTTAATATACTGTATCACATTGATTGATCTGTGTATATTGAAGAATCCTTGCATTCCTGGAGTAGTCCCAACTTGATCATGGTGTATGAGCTTTCTGATGTGTTGCCAAATTCTGTTTGCTGAAATTTTGTTGAGGATTTTTGCATCTGTATTCATCAGTGATATTGGCCTGTAGTTTTCTTTTAGTGTGTTGTTTTGTCTAGTTTTGGTATCAGGGTGATGGTGGCCTCGCAGAATGAGTTTGGAAGTGTTCCTTCCCCTGCAATTTTTTGAAAGAGTTTTAGAAGCATAGGCATTAGCTCTTCTGTAAATGGCTGATATAATTCCCCTGTGAAGCTATCTGGTCCTGGGCTTTTGTTTTTTGGGAGATTTTTGCTCACAGCCTCAATTTCAGTGCCTGTAATTGGGTGGTTCATAATTTCTAGTTCTTCCTGGTTCAGTCTTGGAAGATTGAACCTTTCTAAGAACCTGTCCATTTCGTCCACGTTATTCACTTTATTGCCATATAGTTGTTCATGATAGTGTCTCATAATCCTTTGTATTCCTGCATTGTCTGTTCTAACTTCTGCTTTTTCATTTCTAAATTTGTTGATTTGATTCTTCTCTCTTCTTTCCTTGATGAGTCTGGCTAAAGGTTTGTCAATTTTATTTATCTTCTCAAAGAACCAGCTTTTAGTTTTATTAATCTTTACTATTGTTTCTTTCCATTTTTTTTTCATTTATTTATGCTCAGATCTTTATGAGTTTTTTTTCCTTCTACTAATTTTGGGGTTTTTTTGTTGTTGTTCTTTTTCCAGTTGTTTTAGGTATAAAGTTAGGTGGTCTATTCAGTGTTTTTCTTGTCTCTCGAGGTAGGACTGTATTGCTATAAACTTCCCTCTTACTGCTGCTTTCGCTGCATCCCATAGGTTTCATCCCATGAAAACATGTCGAGTTTTCATTGTCATTTGTTTCTAGAAATTTTTTTGTTTCCCTTTTGATTTCTTCAGTAACCTATTGGTTATTTAGAAATATGTTGTTTAATCTTCACATGTTTGTGTTTTTTAGTTGTTTTTTTTTTTTTTCCTGTAATTGATATTTAGTCTCATAACGTTGTGGTCAGAGAAGATGCTTGATACAATTTCAGTCTTCTTAAATTTACTGAGGTTTGATTTGTGACCCAAGGTGTGCCTTATCCTGGAGAATGTTCCATGTGCACTTGAGAAGAAGGTGTATTCTTCTGCATTTGGATGGAATGTCCTGAAGATATCAATGAGATACATCTCATCTAATGTATCATTTAAGACTTAATGCTTCCTTATTAACTTTCTGTTTTGATGATCTGTCCATTGGTATGTATGGGATGTTAAAGTCTCCTACTATTATTGGGTTACTGGCAATTTCTCCTTTTATGTCTGTTAGTGTTTGTCTTATGTATTGAAGTGTTCCTATATTGGGTGCATAGATATTTACAATTGTTATGTCTTCCTCTTGGATTGATCCCTTGATCATTATGTAGTGTCATTCCTTATATATTTTAATCTTCTTCATTTTAAGGTCTCTTTTGTCTGATGTGAGGATTACTATATCAGCTCTCTTTTGCTTCCCATTCACATGGAATATATTTTTCCATCCTCTCACTTTCAGTCTATATGTGTCTTGAGGTCTGAAGTGGGTTTCTTGTACACATATATATATGGGTCTTGTTTTTGTGTCCATTCAGCCAGTCTGTCTTTTTTTAATCCATTTACAATTAAAGTAATTATTGATATATATGTTCCTATTGCCATTTTCTTAATTGTTTGGGGTTGATTTTGTAGATCTTTTTTCTTCTCTTATATTTATTGACTATATGAGTCCCTTTAACATTTGTTGTAAAGCTGGTTTGGTGGTACTGAATTCTCTTAACTTTTGCTTTTTGTCTGAAAAGCTTTTTATTTATCCATCAATTTTGAATGAGATCCTTGCCAGGTAGAGTAATCTTGGTTGTAGATTTTTCCCTTTCAGTACTTTATCTCCTGCCATTCCCTTCTTGCCTGCAGAGCTTCTGCTGAAAGATTAGCTGTTAAGTCTATGGAGTTTCCCTTGTATACTACTTGTTGCTTCTCGCTTGCTGCTTTTAATATTCTTTATTTGTGTTTAGTCTTTGTTAATTTGATTAGTATGTGTCTTGGCATGTTTCTCATGGGTTTATCCTGTATGGGACTCTTTGTGCCTCTTGGACTTGACTGACTCTTTCTTTTTCCATGTTGGGGAAATTTTCAACTCTAATCTGTTCAAAAATTTTCTCATACCCTTTTTTTTCCTCTTCTTCTTCTGGGATCCCTATATTTTGAATGTTGGTGCATTTGATATCATCCCAGAGATCTCTGGGACTATCTTCAGTTCTTTTCATTATTTTTATTTTATTCTGCTCTTCAGAAGTTATTTCCACCATTTTATCTTCCAGCTCACTGATTCGTTCTTCTGCTTCAGAAATTCTGCTATTGGTTCCTTCTAGAGTATTTAAATATCATTAATTGTATCATTTGTCTCTGTATGTTTATTCCTTAATTCTTCTAGGTCTGTTAATTGATTCTTGCATTTTCTCCATTTTGTTTTCAAGGTTTTTGAACATCTTTACTATCATTATTCTGAATTCTTTTTCAGGTAGCTTGCCTATTTCCTCTTCATTTGTTTGGACTTCTATGTTTCTAGTTTGCTCCTTCATTTGTGTAGTACTTTTCTGCCTTTTCATTTTTTTTTTTCTTAATTTATTGTGTTTGAGGTCTCCTTTTCCCAGGCTTCCAGGTTGAATTATTTCTTCCTTTTGGTTTCTGCCCTCCTAAGGTTTGTCCAGAGGTTTGTGTAACCTTCTTATAGGGTGAGATTTGTGCTGTTTTTGTTTGTTTGCTTGTTTTTCCTCTGTTGGCCAAGGCTGAGTGAGGTGGTAATCCTGTCTGCTGGTGATTCCCTTTGTATTATTTTTAGTTTGTTGTTTAGATGAGGTGTCCTGTACAGGGTACTATTGGTGGTTCAGTGATGCTGGGTCTTGTATTCCAACGCTTGCCTGTCTGTGAGTTCTCACTATTTGATACCCCCTAGGGTTAGTTGTTGGAGAAGGAAATGGCAACCCACTCCAGTGTTCTTGCCTGGAGAATCCCAGGGATGAGGCAGCCTGGTGGGCTGCCGTCTCTGGGGTCACACAGAGTCGGACATGACTGAAGCAACTTAGCAGCAGCAGCAGCAGGGTTAGTTTTATAGTTTTTCCAGTAGTCATATATGGATGTGAGAGTTGGACTGTGAAGAAGGCTGAGTGCCGAAGAATTAATGCTTTTGAACTGTGGTGTTGGAGAAGACTCTTGAGAGTCCCTTGGACTGCCAGGAGATCCAACCAGTCCATTCTGAAGGAGATCAACCCTGGGATTTCTTTGGAAGGAATGATGCTAAAGCTGAAACTCCAGTACTTTGGCCACCTCATGCGAAGAGTTGACTCACTGGAAAAGACTTTGATGCTGGGAGGGATTGGGGGCAGGAGGAGAAGGGGATGACAGAGAATGAGATGGCTGGATGGCATCACTGACTCAATGGATGGGAGTCTGAGTGAACTCTGGGAGTTGGTGATGGACAGGGAGGCATGAAGATTTATTTAAGATTAACTGCAAGGGGAAAGAACAGTAGGAAAGGCAAACAAAGGAATACATGTAGAAAAAATATAATAGGTTTAAAAACTTAAAATTATAAAAAAGAGAAAAAAAAGGAAGAAGAAAGAAAAAGGATAAAAAGGAAAACTCCACAGAACTGCAAAGGCCCAACATGGAGGCAGAGGTTTATAGCAACAGTAAAAAGTGTGACTGAATGTACATATATACATATACACCCATAAGCGAAATCTAAACAGTCCAATAAAGTACAATAGATTGACCCAGCGAACAAAGGCAACCAAAAAGTATGTCTACCAGAACAAAACTCACTAAAGCACAAATTGGAAAATAAAACTAATGCAAGGTGCCAATTTGGGAATAAAGCAATGAAAATAAAACTAACTAATATGTTGAGACTAAAGGAAAGAAAGAAAAGAAAGAATAGATGTGCAAAGTTAAACAGAGGTAGACAAAGAAGATTTATATATATTAAAGATAAACTGCAAGGGGAAAAGTACAGTAGGAAAAGCAAACAAAGGAATAAATTTGGAAAAAATAATCATAAGTTTAAAAAATTAGAAATTAAAATTTAAAAAAGAGAGAGAAAAACAAACAAACAAAAAAAACACAACTCCCTAGAACTGCAAAAGCCCAACACAGAGGCAGAGGTTTTAACAATAAAAAATGTGACAGATAAAAAAAGAAAAAAAAAAAAGCTCAAAAGTGCCAATAAAATCGACAACTACAAGAGTGGGGAGAAAAAGGGGGAAAAAAAAAAAACAAATCCAAAAGAATCTACAGAACAAGTCAAAACATAAGAATAATAAATGTTTTTCTTGAGTCACTGCTGCCAAGACTTCTTTACCTCACTGGGAGTCACAGTCCACTTCACTTCCCTAGGACGCCCTCTAACACTGTGCTGATCTCTGGACCTGCTTTGGGGCCAGCTCAGATTCTGATCTGGTCCTACTCCTCTGTGTTCTTGCCTCCAACACACACAGGTATCAGAACTAGTACGTTTTCTTTTGTGGGAGCTCTCAAGGACCTTTCATATATTCCATAGACACAGAGTCTGCCTAGTTGATCTTGTGGATTTAATCTGCAGCTTGTACAGCTGGTGGGAGGGTTTGGGGTCTTCTTCCTTAGTTACACTACCCCTGGGTTTCAACTGTGGTTTTATCTCCACCTCTGCATGTGGGTCATCCACTGGGGGTTGCTCCTGAGGCTGCCCTGGAGGACTTGGGATTTCCCCTGTGAGGGCCAGGTGTGGAAGTGGTGCAGCTGCTTGGGTTGCAGGGGTTCTGGCAGGGGAGTTGGCAGCTAGGGCAGCAGGAAATACAGTGCTCTAGAAGGGTATGGCAGCCAGTGTTGGCCAGTACTCTCCAGTAATCTTGCCTGGAGAACCCCCTCCCTGACAGAAGCTTGGCAGGCCACAGTCCACAGGGTTGCTCCTGCACACATAGGCGCAAGACTTTTTTGCCTGTGGCAGCTCTGCCCCAGTGAGAGTTGAGCAGGAAGGTGGCACAGCTGCTTGGCTTGCGGGGACCCTGGCGGCACCAAGTGTGCAGGGACATGGACTGCCACTGCCACAGGCGTTATGGCCCTATCAGTCTTTTTCCAGCCTCTTATAGCTGGCGATCAGAAGGCCTCTTTGGCCAGTGTTTCTCCACAGGTCCACCCATACATCACTTAGAGGGCTTCCTTGCCTGGGGTTCTTCTCTGTTTGGTGCATCAGTCACTTAAAGGAGCACCCTGGGGAGGCGGGGGTCCTACTCTGTAGTTCAGTGCGTCAGGCGTTTGATGGGCCAGCCTCTCTATTGTTCAGCTGCCAATGCTGGCATGTGGGGAGAGGGAGGCTGTGGCGGTGGCTCCACCCCCTACATGTGACTCAGCAGTACTGCCTTGCTTCCATGGCTGCCTGGCTTTCCTCCACAGGCATTCCCACCACAATGGCCTCCCTCACATCCTTTCAATCCTCTCTGCAGTCAGCAGCAGCCCTCACCCGGGGATTGCTCCACAGTCCCTAAACTCCAGCTCCCAGCCACTGTGTCATCTGGGGTATGTATGGCTGCGGCAAAGACTGTCAGATTCTCATTCCATTTAGGCTGCCACAGATCAGCTGCTTCACTCCAAGCCTTGTCTGTGTCCAAGCCTTAAATGTTTCTCTGACTCAGACAGTTGCCCTGATGTGGGGATCAGGTCCTTGCTTCAGTTCCCCCACCTGCTGAGGGCAGGTCCCTTCCTACTAACACTCCTGTTTTCCCCCCTAGTTCCTTCATCCTACTGAGCTGTGCGTGGTTCTATATATTCTTTTCCGCTGGTCAGGCACTCCTGTCCGCTCTCAGCTGGTGGTCTGCATGCACTTCTGTGTCTGAAGGTGTATTCCTGATGTATCCGTGGAGAGAGGTGCACTCCACATCCACTTACTCCTCTGCCATCTTGTTCTCTGATCTAATCATTTAGTATTAGTGGAAGACATTGTCACGTGAAAGCAGAAGTTGACAAAAAATAGAGATGGTTCCTTTTAAGTTTCCGGTGTTGGCATTCAGTTCATAAGCAGTTTCAGGCCAAGTGTAAATAGCCTCTCTAATCTTAATGTTCTTTATACAGTTACAAAGTTCAATGTAGATTGGAGATCTTAGTGTGGGATAGCAGTTTACCACAGAACATTGGTGGTGGTTTAGTGACTAAGTCATGTTCAACTCTGCCACCCCGTGGACTGTAGCCTGCCAGGCTTCTCTGTCCATGGAATTTCCTAGACAAGAACACTGAAGTAGGTAGCTACTTCCTACTCCAGGGGACCTTCCTGACCCAGGGATCAAACCTGTGTCTCCTTCATTGGCAGGCAGATTCTTTACCACAGAGCCACCAGGGAAGCCCACCACAGAATGTATTTCTCTAAAAACTAACAGTTCAGGGAAGTGTTCTAGACTTTCTGTTTGAACTTAGCTGAAAAGACTTATTCATACACACACACACAACACACACACACCCCATCAGTGAACTCATGTCAGAAGAGTTTATAGCCTCTCTAATTTGAAGCAGTTGGTACATTCTAAATATGGAAAGCCCAGGCTTCTAGAATCATCAGTACCTTCATTAAGAATCAGAATCCTTGATTTAAAAATGTTCTTTAATATTCTCTTTGTAGGGGGATTTATATCACATAGCTGTTAGCACTTCCCCTATTGTTCCCAGAATGTCATGCATAAATGTCAGAAACAGTTTATTTCATTCATACTCTAAAATTAAATCCTTTATCCCACAATTAGCCATAATCATGACCACATACGACTATGATTTACCATAACTAAAATAGATGGCGTGGGATTTATTGTTGGCTTATGTTTGAAAAACCAAAGGCATACTTTTAAGTTAAATAATTGTATGCAAACTATTTGGGACATAATTCTTGCTTATTTTATTTTCCATATATCTCTATCTAGTTAGATAGCAAATTGTTACAATACCCCCATTAGTAAAATCTGAGGGACTGCTCTGTGTGTGTGTGTGTTTGAAATACGCTCTTTGAAAACATAATGGGAAGAATAAATTATAAATTCTATTTTACTGATAATTTTTTAAAATTATTGATAATTTATATGTACTGTTACTGTGTAGACCTATGTCAGTGATCTGATCTGAATAGCATAATCACTCTATAAGGTAAAGAGCATGTAAAATACATTTCTTTTGCTTGCTCAACGCCCATATCTCTTTCTTGGGTAACACCACCCTGATGTTTTATTTAGGAACTCAGCCTCCCTCATTTACTACAGTTTGTCAGTCGGGCCACATTGCCTTTTCCTGCCTTCCCTTCATCAAGGAAATGAAGTCAGTTCACTGACTCTCTTTCTGGGAGTTTGCATCTTGAGTAGAAGAGCCAAAGGATGAAATCAGATAAGAAATCTTACTTTGGCTGAGGTGCCCTTACAATGCCCAAATATCTTGTTTTCTAGAACCCTGGAGCTCTTCTGAGGCTCAGTTCATTCTTTCATTTGATTATTTCAGCTCTCTCATATCCTTACAGTAAATTCCTTTTTAAAAATAATTTTGTGTAGTCAAGAGCTGATTTCTGTTGCTTACACCTGAAGAACTCTACCTGCTATGCTGCTACCTTCTTGCAGACAAGGCAGCTGAGACGTAGAGAAGTGAAGGAGCCCCACCACACCCATACAACATTTAGACAACACAGCTAAACCTTGCCTGCAAATTGCTCTCTTTTAATCCCTGAATAACACTGCCTCTGTTTTCAGTTTCAGAAGAGTTTAGATGAGAGAGTATCTAGAAGGTCACACAGTAATATTAGGTCAGACCAAAAATATAAAATGAATAGAGGAGGACATATCCCTTTCTTTGTTACATTTAATCAGATCATATTTAACTATTAAATGTTTAAGTATTAAATAGTAATCACTGTGCACCTGAAGAATGCCTTGCACTAAATAAAGAGTACAAAACCATGACCAATTTTGCAATGAATCTGGAGGTTCCTGTAATTCCTTTTAGTGTTTATTGTGACACAGCTGTACACAATTCCAGAATTAACATGGGTTCAAGTACAGTTGCTACCTGCATTTAAAAACACATTTTTATTTCACACCCATTTAGCTATGGACGATATAGTGAAGTCCAAAGCAACATGTGCTAACATATGTAAACATCACTTTAAAACTCCCATGAAGAAATTACATCATCAGTCAGAATCAAATGCAGGAGGATCAGACTATGCATAGATTGAAAACAAGAATGGGAGGCAGCACTATGATGTCTTCAACCCCAGGCTCAAGGACCTTTGTCCTTTTGTGACTTGGATACTGTTTACATCCTTCCCCAGTGTCACTAAATGAAAGCAAGACTATCTAAGGGTGCACATGGCACTCTGACTGAGGATAGGGTGAGGCTGCGGCGGGGACTGGGGCTGGGCTCACAGAATGCAGCCTGCCCAGACTGGCCTGATTTATTCTACCAAACTTCTGTCTCTCCCTTCTGGCTAGTGACCTGACAAGCCCTCCCTAGAAGCGCCTTTTCATGGAAGTTTTGTGAGCTATGGTCTTTTCTAGGTCTGTTTGAAAGTGGTTACCCTTGGGGCTGCTGAAGAGGTGGAATGTGGTCTGAGAGATTGGGTAGGACAGAAATACAGCACCAAAGACCACCTACATTGCAAGGAAAGTTTTAAAATCAATACTTGGTAAAATCAACAAATTTCCCCCTTAAATTTTGTTTAAAATGTCTTTGAGTAAGGAATATTTTATTGTTTGGTGTGCTAGAATGATCCTGGACTATAAAGTCAAGCAAATCTGGACTTAATTTGGCCTCTATGCTTGCCTGCTGTGTGACCTTAAACAAGTAACCTCTCCATGCCTCACTTTCCTGGTCTTACAATGAGGGCAACTCAAAACATTCCCACCTCAAAGGACTGCTGGGAGACGACTGACTTGAGGTTTGTTTGAAAGTGGCTACCCATGAGGCTGCAGAAGACGTAGAAAGTGGTCTAGGAGCTGGATAGACTGGATAGTCTGTCAAAACAATCTCTGGCATATGATAGCTGCTTAATACTAGTACTTCCATTCAGAAAACGTTTTTGAAGATTATTTTACTAGTCCACAATGTAAACATTGTTTAGGAAACATCTTTAGAAGCCACATATTGCCTAGCTACTCATATAATACCCACTGAATATATATATATATATATTCACACACACACATATATGTGCATGTGTGTATATATATATATATATATATATATATATATATGTATCTTCCTCCAAAGAAGTCTATATATTTTTTTTCTCTTTAAAAACAGAGTGGTGATTTAGTTCACAAGAAATAAAATTAATTGGTCATAGTTTTTTTTTTTTGGTTGCAGTGGAGTCAGTTAGGGTTCTACCAGTCAGAAAGTGGTAGCCTATTTAAACTGTGTATATCTGAAGAGTATAAAGGGGCTATTTACAATGATATGGGCAAGATTTATAGCAGGAATGTTCATTAGTGGTAGCCACATAGTAATTCAGAATTTTCTAGTAACAACATTTAAAAAGTGTAAAGAAACAGGTAAAATTAATCTTAATAATATACTTAGTTTGACCCAACCTATCCCAGTTATTTTAATGTAATAAATATTTTAAATTTTTCTTTTTTCATACTAAATCATTGAAATCTGATGGGTATTTTACATTTACAGTCCATCTCAGTTTAAATAATAAATTCTCAAGTAAAATATAGCCCTACCAAAGTAATAAAGCTGTGTTTGAAGTGAAGTGAAGTGGCTCAGTCGTGTCCAACTCTTTGCGACCCATGGACTGTAGCCCACCAAGCTCCTCCGTCCATGAGATTCTCCAGGCAAGAATACTGGAGTGGATTGCCATTTCCTTCTCCAGGGGGTCTTCCCGACCCAGGGATCGAACCCAGGTCTCCCGCATTGCAGGCAGACGCTTTAACCTCTGCATCACCAGGGAAGCATTATTTCTGGCTTTTAAGTTTAAATGTAATTAATTTTAACTAAATAAAAAATTCAAGTCATCAGTTACACCATTATGTTAATCATACCATCAAATGGTCAATAGCCTCCTGTATCTGGTGGCTACCATATCGAATGGTACAGGTTTAGAGAAATAAAGGAAACCATTCTCTCTCTTAAGCCTGAAGAGGAAGTGGTGGTGGCAGAAACCTGAACAGCGTTGCTATGTGGAGAAAGTGTCCTCCACACACCTTTGGTTAAGGTACATAGACAACCTAGACGGCCAAGTACAGAGGGACCAAAAAGTATACTGTGCTTTTATTCTATTAAAATATGTAATACTCCTCAGGACTGGGTACTTTTTTATTTAAAAACCTGGCTTCATTTGTTATAGCTAATACTATTATTATCTGTAACAGTACTAATCCATTAACAGTACTAATCTTGTGTAAACTAAAACTGTTACCTAAAAGATTAATTTCCTATAATCCAACTTGTTTCCTTTTTTGTTTCCAGAATTTCATAAAATCGAATATTGAGATTCGTACAGTCCTAATGTCATTTTCTAAGATGATGTTTTTAAGAATAAATGAGTCAGCAATAAAAACGTGTAGTATTTTTGTTATCCCACCTGGCACTGCTGGGTTCGTCTTCTTAAGACACCACTTCTTCCGTCATCCCACTGTTCGAGAACCTTCAGGGCTCTCTCTTCTCTACCAAGACAAGGCCAACCCTTGGCCTGGCCTTCAAAGAACTCCATCACTTGAATTTAACCTACATTTCAAAAGTCTCCTATGAGCATTTCCATGCAGCCAGATCAAGTTATTGCAATCTTCAGAATACAGGCTCAATTTACAACAGTACTTTTTCCCACACTAACTCATTTTCTTCTGGCCTCCAATACACACATATGCAGATGCATGTACACATATGTGCACATCAGAATACTGCTTTTCTTCTAAATTTTTCCAAATCCCACCCATCAGTGAGGTTCCTCACTGGGGCTCAAACTTTTGAGGCCTGGTAATCCATTCATCCTACATCCTCATTTTCAAACCCTGAGCTCCAGCAAGAGTCCATTTCCTCTCTCATTTGCCACTTGGATCTTCTACCTCCAGTTGTTTCCATGGCCAACCTTGCACTGCTCCCTTCAGTCTCCATCCTAATGCTAAATTCTTAAGTGATCCCATGGAGCCAGAAATGTGACCAGATTTTGAATCTAGGTCACTTGCTAAAGCCTTCCCTCAGAGGCCTGAGTTAAGCAGCAGGTTGTGAAATACCAACCATTGTCACATGTAAATGTACCAAGAGTATCTCTGCTTGAACAGATTTATCATATTATCATCAGTTACATTCATGGTGCTCATCATCTGCCTTAAGCCATGGAATCACTGGATTATTAGATGAGAGATTTGCATTAGGGAATAAGCTGCTGCTGCTGCTGCTAAGTCACTTCAGTTGTGTCTGACTCTGTGCAACCCCATAGACGACAGCCCACCAGGCTCCCCTGCCCCTGGGACTCTCCAGGCAAGAATGCTGGAGTGGGTTGCCATTTCCTTCTCCAACGCATGAAAGTGAAAAATGAAAGTGAAGTCGCTCAGTCGTGTCTGACTCTTCGAGACCTCATGGACTGCAGCCCACCAGGTTCCTCCATGAATGGGATTTTCCAGGCAAGAGTACCAGAATGGGGTGCCATTGCCTTCTCTGAGGAAATAAGTAGAGATGGTAAAAGGTTTGGGTTAAGTGCTGACCTACAGTTAAGTGCCAAACTTTCCCTCTATGTAGTTCTGCACTGGCAAACAACTCTCTGATTGACACATGGAATGTAGCTTTGCTCACCAGAGCCCAGTGTCTCTGGTATGGTCTGTAGAATTGCTGGAGTAATACCCCTCTCCCCCTGCTGCTCTACTCCTCACCTCCTAGCCATTAAGATTTGTCCATGGGTTTGCTTCTGAATTCAGGCTGTTACTGAAATCAGGAACAGCAATCCTTGACCTGTACTCTGTAGCACATTAATAGGTGTTAGTGGCAACAGGAGTGAATAATAAAATAAATTTTGAATACCCTGGCTAGAAGAAAGATAAGCTTCTTTGCTGCAGAGATTCTCAAAGCTTTTACTAGGCTCACGTGAACTGTGAATCATTAAGAAGAGATATACTAGGCAGCGTTTACATGTATATTTGAGTAGAAAAAAATCACCTCCTGACCCCCACCTAAACTCTGGCCCCAGAAAATGAGAATTTCCCTCATGGGGTTGTTGTGAAGATAGAAATGAGTTACTGCATGGAAAGCACTTAAAACAGTGCCTGACAGAAGTGCTCTTTGGGCTTATTATTGCCATTGTTATCACATGACACAGTTTAAATTAGACCTTACTGGTGTTCCTGTGCTCTTGAGAAAGAACTGCATGTGGATTGAATGGAGTTCTTTTTAGGAGTTATGAAGATCTCATACAGATACTGCATAGAACAAGTATGCCTCTCTCTTTGGGTTCCTTTGAATCAGAAAATGGCTCAAGTGCAAAGAAGTTTATTCTTTTCCATTCTTCCCAAAGCCTGGGTGACCAGGGTTCAATTAAATTGCATGGCATAATGGTCTAGAGTATAGCCTTCAGTGTTGCGTTAGTTGTTCAGTCGTGTCCAACTCTGTGACCTCATAGACTGTAGCCTGCTAGGCTCCTCTGTCCATTGGGACTTTCCAGGAAAGAATACTGGATGGGGTTGCCATTGCCTACTTCAGGGGATCTTCCCGACCTGGGGTTTGAACCTGTCTCGTGCATTGCAGGTAGATTCTTTACCATTTGAGCCACCAGGGAAGCCCAGAGTGGTTTAAATCTTGACTCTTCCACCAATGACCATATACCCTTGGACAAATTGATTAAAGGTGCCAAAAAATCTGTAAAATTATTTAAAATCTTTTTATCTCTCTGGGTTGTTGTTAGTAATTTAAAAGATTATGCCTGTGAAGTACTTAGCCCATGACTGATGGCTTTATTTGTTGTTTAGTTGCTAAGTCTGCCCAAAGCTTTGCGACTCCATGCACTGTTCGCATCAGGCTCCTCTGTCCATGGCATTTCCCAGGCAAGAATAGCGGAGTGATACATGCTGAAATGCTCAGTAAGTGGAGGTTCCTAATTATCTCACTAACAGAATAATTTCTCTAGTTTATTTACACTGTGAGATAGTAGTTCAGTTGCCCATGTAATCATTGCCACAGTATCTATGGGGACCAATTTGCTTCACAAGTGAAGGTGAAAGTTGCTCAGTCGAGTCCAGCTCTTGTGCCCCCATGGACTATACAGTCCATGGGATTCTCCAGGCCAGAATACTGCAGTGGGTAGCCTTTCCTTTCTCCAGGGGATCTTCCCAACCCAGGTATCGAATCAGGGTCTCCTGCATTGCAGTTGGATTCTTTACCAACTCAGCTCTCAGGGGAGTCCTATTTGCTTCACATCTGCTAGGTATTTAGTAAATATTTTGGCCTCTTGAATTGCTGACTGATTGGATTGCTGGATTAGACTCCTGAAGCCTAGTGGGTAACTCCCTGCCATTAGGAATTGAAGGGGGATACCATACAGGCTCAGTGACCAGTGTCCTGGGCAACTAAAACAGCCAAACTGGTTTTTTCACAAGATCAAAAATAATCTCTGAAGGAACTCTGGTACCTCTTTATGTTTAAAAACCTATAAACAATTTCTAATATCATAAAGATTTAGTTCCTAGGCAAAATAAAAAGTATTTCCAAGTTCATTGGTTTGATTAGGAAGGTTGTGAATAGTATCAAAGCTATTCACAATCCAGTGGTCAGAAGCTGTGGGAAACATACTTTTAATTTTAGATATTTCATGCAACACTGCTAATGTTATCTATCCTGTTTGGGCAGGGAGAAAACTGGCAAGCATTGTGAGATAGGGATTTTATGTGAGTTAATGGAAATGTTGTGGCTGACCAACAAAGGAACTTCCCCAGCCAAAATCCAAACAAAGACATTAACTTGGAAGGGGGAAAAAAGCCTGCAGAATAATAATATCGTGCATTGAAACCTTATCTAGTGGTTGAAGTAATTTGGTTTGAAGAACTTAAAGAGCATTTTGTGGTTTGTGAAAACAGCCAGCAGACACTGTATTTAGCAGCCTCTCCACTATTAACTTCACATACCATCCTCTCCTCTCACCAAGTGGGGCCCTTTAACTATCTTTATCTCTGGATTTTTACCAGCCTAAGACCTCTTGAGGACAGAAGCCAAGCTTTCAGAATCTGCAATGCAATGCCCATATGCCACAGACTACTTCGGAAGATTAGTATGGCCACAACAGATCTGAAGATTTGCTTATACTCACTTAGGATAAATTTTCAGATTTTAGTCTGTGATTTAGGAGCATCTATCCCTCTTCCAAAACAATCACACACACACACACACCCTCCCACAGATGAATCCTCATAACCAGTTCTCAATTAGAGTTGGTAATAATTCTGAATTAAATAACTCAAAAACCAGGTTATACTAAGTGAACCAGACACTGCAAAAGAAAAATAATTTGAGGGTTAGAGACCAGTTCTTTTTATCTTATAATTCAGCACCATGGCTTTTGTGTGTGTGTAAATAACAGGAAAGTCACCAGGAAAGAAGAAGAAACTTTGCTAAGGAACTTACCAAACTAACCCTTTCACGGCTACCACTTGCCCCATTCGGGCCCAGCCACTCTCCTCTGAAGTCCCAATGCTCCTCTGAGCACTGCCTTACACACCCAACATAAGAGAAAGTTCAGTAATGGCTCTTGTTTGACCAACATGTGGACACATGCTGTTAACTGCTCAAACATCTCCAGGAAGATAGTAGGACTCATTTCCTCATTTGTAGTTCATTCATTCACTTTTCATTGAAGACATCTTTAAAAAATAAGTTCACCGATATGAATTTTCAAGATGCTACATAATGTAGAAGGGAAAGTGAATCATAAGGTCACTAAGGTACAGGACTTTATGTACTTTTAGGTACCCATTCACCAAGAGAAATCCAAAAGAAATTTTACTTCCATATTTTTACTTGGTTAGCCATCTGTCCCAAACTCAATTCTGTGATATTGAGAAATCCTTAAGGTGGAGAAAAGTGCTGGAGAATAAAAACCAAAAAAGCAGACTTTGGAAAACTTTCAACTGTAATGAAAATTCAAACAGAATGCATACAGACAAATTATAGTTGTCATTTTAGACCTTCCGAGTCACAGAGTATTTTAATTGATAAGTGCTCAGATACAAAACTGGCCCCAACTGCAATAATTTCTAGATCAGATTTTTTTTTAAGTGTGAATCAATTTATGGACAACATAGAATATGCAACTATTAAGGAAAAAAGTAGAAACTTAGAGATTTCTTATTTCAGGTATTCTGATCAGGATCCTATTTTGTTTCTAGGAAAGGTAACTGAACCCCTCCTATTTCAAAACTATATGATTATAAATTTAATATGATGTCAAGAAAGGGTTTTGAATGAAGTTCTGAGCCCAAAGTTCTATGGTAAACTATAAAGTCACATGGATGTTGAAGCTGACAGATCTCAGAGGCTACAACCACCCTCACCCTCCAAGACATCAAAAAAAGGATAGGATCTGATGATTAATCTCACACAAAATGGCTGGGCCAGGGGATGCAGACAGGTTTTCATAGTTCCTTTAGTGGCCTGTTTCACTAGTCTAAAAATCAGTGAGGTGACAAAAAAACAGCTGCCCAAGATTAGGTCTCTGCTTTCTAAGGCAGCTGTGACAGGAATACAGCTAGTAGACTTCCTTGCTTCTCTGAAAAGTGCCTGACACCTAGTTTATCCTTTTTCTGTAGGCCAAGGTTAACTTTGAGTTAACCCTGGCTAATAATAAATTACATGTAATTTTGAAAAGAAATCATTGAGTTGAGAGGAAGCATAGGAAGTTTCCCATATTAATGTATATAACAGTGAAAGTCACTCAGTTGTGTCTGACTCTCTGTGACCCCATGGACTGCAGCCTACCAGGCTCCTCTGTCCATGGGATTCTCCAGGCAAGAAAACTGGAGTGGGTTGCCATTCCCTTCTCCAGGGGATCTTCCTGACCCAAGGATTGAACCTGGGTCTCCCACATTGCAGGCAGATTCTTTACCCTCTGAGTCACCGGGGAAGTCCTATATTAATATATATAATGGTATATATTAAATATTCCCTATAAATTGGCACATTTATCTCTAGAACATTCCTAGAGAGTTCTATAACACAAAACAACCTACTTACTTTCATAAAATCTCTGGCTTTTAAAAAATTTGACTATGCCAAGCCTCCTTCCTCATGACCTTTGCCATGGGCGGAGTTCCTCACGCTGTGATCAAGCCTCAGGAAACCCCCTGTTCCCGAGCATCTAACCCCAAAATCAGAGTCTGTTTTATGCTCCCACCTTCGAATCACCCTGGATCCACTGGGGCTGGACCCTGGCATTTGACCTTAATCAAATTTCAAGTAATCTCTATAATACCTATAATGTCTATTAGTGCCAGTTCTTTCTTCCAGTTACAAAGAAAAACTGTTTCCACCATACTAGCTATATAGTGCATTAACTCTTTCTGTATTTAGCACAGGTCCTAACATGCAGTGGACTTTTGATGTCTGTTATATAAATAATTGAGTGAATGGATAGTTACTCCATATCAGCACTTAGAATACTGCTAGATATTCTTTCCAGGTTAAAACCTTCAATTATTTTATTTGTTCATCCTATGAAATGATTTTCAGATTTTTTATCAGCCAAGTGCCACATGTTTTGGTCAGAATATTTAGATTATACTTATGCTTATAATATAAATATGCAAATAGATTCAATTTCTCCTGAAATACAGGAAATTACTAAGATTATCAACAAGTTTATCTGGGGCCAATCAGCTATCCAGGCACTCAAGAGATTTATTTTTAATTCTCTTAGTGCTTAATTCTTCCTTTATCATGCCAGTGAAAAATACTCCATGTAATTTCATCTAAAAAAAGATATTGGAAGACTGGAACATATTAATAGTAAGTCCATAAACCAAAACATCCATGATAAACATGGTAACTTAAATACTGATATTCCTTTTCAATTTCCAAGACTCAGGTGTATTGAAACAAATATTCAGATCCGCAATTATGCATGTATGTGTAATCAGCTACTCAGCCACTTTTTAATGGGCATTATACTTGCCCTTCTCAATTTAAATATTTTCTTTTTTTCTCTCTTTTATAGTCTACCAAATTACATCTGAAAATGGAGTCCATTAGAGTGTAACCTTACCCAACTATTGCTTTCTTCAGGAGGAAATAAGGGAGAGCATGTGCAGATGCATCATATCAGGCTCCTGTTTCCAGAATTACAGTCTTAAAGCTGCCAGGACTGTTTAAGAGCAGGGATGATCAGGAAATTGTTCGGCATATGAAACACCATTTTCTGAACATTTAAGCAGGTGAGGCAGGAGAATGCGAAACAACTGGCAAAGAGAACTTGAAATATTCAAGCAAAGGACTTTTTTTTTTCCTTTTCAGCTTTCAAGATATCCTGTTTTTTCACAAAATAAATGAATCATATTTTCTATTCTATTTTCAATGCACTGAGTTTTTCTGTCCATTCTATTTCAGTCTCACAGTATTGTAGGCCTTCATCTGGCCACAAACAAGTTATTCTGCTTCAATTTCTTCTGGAAGAAGAGTAAAATAAGTGTATCCAGATTTTTCTAGATTCAAATTACTGTAACCTCTTTGGTGTTGCAGGAGCATAAAGGTATATTTGGACTTCCCAGGTGGCACTAGTAGTAAAGAACCCATCTGCCAATTCAGGAGATATAAGAGATGTGGGTTTGACCCCTGGGTTGGAAAGATCCCCTGAAGGAGGGCATGGCAACGCACTCCAGTATTCTTGCCTAGAGAATCCTATGGACAGGGGAGCCTGGTGGGCTACATTCTATAGGGTTGCAAAGAGTCAGACACAACTGAAGCAAGTTAGCATGCCCACAAAGGTATATTTACATCTGTTCCTTTACTCCAGTAAGGGCAACCAGTCAGTCTTCCCTACAGAAGCACTCTCTGAAATGAATGCCACCAAGGATTTATAATAAATCTCATTTAACACAGTAGTACTAGTCAAAGAGAATACTGATATAATTTTTTTAAAAAATCTTCAATATATTCTCATATAAAGGGAATAGTTCTACAAAATAATAATATTTTCATAAATGTATGTCCAAATAATTTATTGTCAAATTTCCTTAAAATGAGCCATATACAAATAGCTATAGCTAATCAGAAAAATAGTCCTAAGTCTTATTTTGAGAGAACAATCTTATTTATTTGTGCTGATTACAGAAAACATGAAATAGTACTTTAAATTGATGACCATATTAGAAAGCCTACATTTGAGACACTAAATCACAGGTAATCACATAGATTGATTATAAGTATGTGATTCTGCAGCTGATACAAACAGCTTCCTGAATAATATGTGAAAAGCAGAGCAACAACTGAAACATTAAAACTGAGTGTCTCTGACTTAACCGAGAGGTAGTATAGTAACTCCTTATGGCAAAAAGTAACTCATCATGGCAAAAAGAAGTGGAAAAGGGGAAAGTAGTGACGGATTTCCTTTGCTTGGGCTCTAAGATCACAGTGGATGGTGACTGCAGCCAAGAAATCAGAAGACGATTGTTTCTTGGCAGGAAAGCATTGACAAACCTAGACAGTGTATTAAAAGCAGAGATATTATTCTGCCAACAAAGATCTGTGTAGTCATGGCTATGGTCTTCCCGGTGGCCACTTACAGTTATGGAGAGCTGGACCATAAAGAAGGCAGAGCACCGAAGAGTCAATGCCTTTGAACTATGGTGCTGGAGAAGACCCTTGAAAAGTCCCTTGGGCAGCAAGGAGATCAAACCAATAAATCTTAAGGGAAATCAATCCTAAATACTCGTCGGAAGGACTGATGCTGAAGCTGGAGATCCAGTATTTTGGTCATCTGGTGCAAACAACTAGCTCATTGGAAAAGTCCCTGATGCTGGGAAAGATTGAGGGCAGAAGGAGAAGAGGGCATCAGAGGATGAGATGGCTGGTTGGCATCACCGATGCAATGGACATGAACTTAGGCAAACTCTGGGAGATGGTGAGGGACGAGGAGGCCTGGCGTGCTGCAGTCCATGGGGCTGCAAAGAGTCAGAGACAACTGGACAACTGAACAACAACAGAGACCTTAGGGGAAAAAACAGGTAGGAGCTGGCTTCAAGGAGAGTATACAGACTTTGGAGATAGAAAGACCTGGGTTAATATCCTGACCTCTTACTTTTGTGTCCTTAGGCAAAACTATTTTATTTTCCTGGTGACAATCCTAAACCTACCTTCCAGAGTTACTGTACTAATCACAACTAAAGTATGTAAATCACCTAGCACAAGGCCTGGGTCACTGCATATTTTAGGGTTTTAAGAATACATTAGAAGCGACCCTACTTTATAAAGAAAATCTGTGTGTGTGTGTGTGTGTGTCTATACATACATATATACGTATATATCTTTTTTTAAGGGGGCTTCTTTTTCTAGTTCAGCTTTTATTTCTTTAGTTAGAAAGGATACGGCTACATGAAAAACAAATAACTTGTTAAAAAATCTAAGTCAAATTTTGTATTTTTCTTTTTACTTTAATATTTTATAGACATATGCATAATGTCAATTTTAAGTATAAACTGGAGTATTTTAAAATGGTAAGAGATCAACTCCTCAGATATTTCTAGGAGAAAGAACTGTGCCTGTGAAAGGAAGGGAATGTTTTGAAACCTTATCACTATGAAAAAGAATAAATGTGATAATGAAACATGTAATATGAAGGAAATACACAAAGAGGTGATAAGAGTAGATATATTTGCATAAAAGGAAAGTGTGTAAAGGGTGATAAAATGAAAATATAAACGTCAACGGGCCAAAATATTTTAAAAACAATGCATAGTTTTAAAAATCATCAAAGATAAAAATCCACTAAAACTTACTTATTAGACTTAAAATTTGCTAGATATCTAAAATTCTTACTTCTAAGAAGAATGATCCTTGATTAATGGTGAATTTGCTTTTACTATGGATTTTTATTTTTTACTGTTAACAGTGTGAAAAACCAGTCTAACAGTTTTGAAGTGATGTTAATAGCTAGAGATTAAATTTCAGTGTTTCTGTTTAATTCATCAAAAATATAACACTCATTTCAATTAGAATTAACAATGTTGTTTATAAGATTTAGACAAAATGACTATGGATTTTTTAATCTAAGCAAAACTTGTGGATTTTTCAACACTGAACACTAAACTTTTAGTACCAGAGGCTTTTACTCAGAGTGCAAGCTTCTATTCAAGGAGCAAAAGGGCATTATACTGCATACCTCAATTTGTTACTTGGTAACTATTCAGTGACTTTCTCGATGCTAATCATTTTATCTTCCTATTCTTTTCTATTTCATATGCTAATAGAGGAGGCTTGTATCAGATTTCCTAAATTGTGACCCCTCTGAGATACAGTACACCCACATATATCAAAGGACAAAGAGAACAGATGGTCCATTACATGCAAGACATGATGCCAACTCTTCAAATGTAATGTCTCATAGAATCCTCTTGCAATGAATATTATCTCCACTTTACAGATGAAGAAATTGACATTTGAGTTCAGTCTCTTGTCCATGGACAACACAGCTAGGAAGTTTAGATCTCACCACCTTGAAAATCTGTGAGAGTTGGGGTAAATAGTTATTTTCTGTTTCACAACTACCTGAAATATACTAACTGCAGCTGGTTCTAAAATCATAGATTTGAAGCATCCTGAGAGGGAAAATCCAGGTATGACTGGTTGAAGGAGTAACCTCTTTTAACTTTTCTCCATATCATATGGACAGAATTCTCTCTGCTAAAAACAAAAAACAAAACAAAAAACCTACACTCTGTTCCATGCAAGATGGGCACAATAAAGGACAGAAATGGTAAGGATCTAACAGAAACAGAAGAGATTAAGAAGACATGGCAAGAATACATGGAAGAGCCATACAAAACAGGTCTTAATGACATCGATAACTACGATGGTGTGGTTGCAAACCTAGACACCCTGCAGTGTGAAGTCAGGTGAGCCTTAGGAAGCACTACTATGAACAAAGCTAGTGGAGGTGGTGGAATTCCAGCTGAACTACTGAAAGTCCTAAAAGATGATGCTGTTAACGTGCTGCACTCAATATGCCAGCAAATTTGGAAAACTCAGCTGTGGATACACAACTGGAAAAGGTCGGTTTTCATTCCAATCCCAAAGATGAGCAATGCCAAGGAATGTTCAAACTACTGCACAATTGCACTCAATTTACATGCTGGCAAGGTAATACCCAAAATCTTTCAAGCTAAGCTTCAAAAGTATATGAACCAAGAGCTTCCAGATGTACAAACTGGATTCAGAAAAGGCAGAGGAACCAGAGATCAAATTGCCAATACCCACTGGATCATAGGAAAAGCAAGAGAATTCCAAAAATAAATTCTGCCTCATTGACTACACTAAAACCTTTGACTGTGTGGATCACAACAAGCTGTGGAAAATTCTTAAAGAAAAGGAATACCAGGCTGCCTTACTTGCCTCCCTGAGAAAACTATATGTTAAGAAGCAACAGTTAAAACTGGACATGGAACAACAGACTGGTTCAAATCAGGAAAGGAGTACATCAAGGATGTATATTGTCACCCTGCTTATTTAACTTATATACAGAGTACATCGTGCAAAATATTGGGCTGGATTAGTCACAAGCTGGAGTCAAGATTGCCTGGAGAAATATGCAGATATGCAGATGATCCCACCCTAAAGGCAGAAAACAAAGAGGAACTAAAGAGCCTCCTGATGTAGGAGAAAAGGAGAGTGAAAAAGCTGGCTTAAAACTCAACATTAAAAAAACAAAGATTATGGAATCCAGTCCCATTACTTCGTGGCAAATAGATGGGAAAAAGTGAAAATGGTTTATTTTCTTGGGTTCCAAAATCACTGTGTCCAGTGACTGTAGCAGTGAAATTAAAAGTCACTTGCTCCTTGGAAGAAAAGCTATGACAAAACTAGACAGCATATTAAAAAGCAGAGACAGCACTTTGCGGCGAAGAACCATCTGGTCAAAGCTATGGTTTTTCCAATAGTCAGGTATGGATATGAGAGTTATACCATAAAGAAAAGTAAGCGCCGAAGAACTGATGCTTTTGGACTGTGGTGCTGAAGAAGACTCTTCAGAGTCCCTTAGACTGCAAGAAGATCAAACCAGTCAATCCTAAAGGAAATCAGTCCTGAATATTCACTGGAAGAACTGATACTGAAACTGAATCCCCAGTACTTTGGCCACCTGATGAGCACTAGAAAAGACTCTGCTGCTAGCAAAGATTGAGGGCAAGAGAAGGTGATGACAGAGGATGAGATGGTTGGATGGCATCACTGACTCAATAGACATGAGTTTGAGCAAGCTCTGGGAGACAGTGAAGGACAGGGAAGTCTGGTGGGCTACAGTCCACAGGGTCCCAAAGAGCTGGACATGACTTAGCAACTGAACAACAACAACCCTTTGTTTAGAAATATATAGCCTCAGTGAGGCCAAGCTTTACCACTTTTTAGCATCATCAATCTATACAACATACAAAGCTACTGAATGTCAAGGATTGCCAATAATATCAGAAGAGGCAAGAATGAATCCTTCCCTAGAACCTTCAGAGGGATAATGGTGCTGCCAACACCTTTATTTCAGGCTTCTCCCATCCTGACCTGAGAGTGAATAAACTTCTGTTGTTTAAAACCAATTCATTTGGCTTAAATATTTAAATTTCTATTGTTTCAAGCCACTCACTTTATTACAGCAGCCCTGGGAAATTAATAGAGATCTTGGTAATCCTAAGGCTTTGCATTTCTAAGAATTTTCTAAATAAACAACTTAACCCTTATATGATGAAATTCATGCCTTCAAGACTAGATTAACAAATAGCTTTTTGAGGTAGCATGACTGGAGTTTAAAAATAACTGGCACTGATTGCTGTAAGGATTAAATAAAATTTAAAGCTCTTAGCCCCAAGCCTGGGTGGTATCTCTTACTCAGTAAGAAATAGTACATTCTTTTTCTTCCTTTGTATCTCAGATTATCTGCAAGTTTTAAGGTCATGCAGGGCAGAGAATTATGGCTTGCCACCTCTCACACCATTTGGTGCATTGTCTTGCTCATAAAGTATGATATGTTGTGTTTACAAAAGAATAAACTGTTATTTTTTTTAACCTAAAGGAATGAGAAGGTATTTGTTTTCCATAAGGAAAGGCACATAACAATGTATTAAAGAAATCTTCTGTAACAATTAGGAACAAATAAACATTTTAATTCACAACAGAGAAAAATCACTGTCCTTTGGGATGTGAAAGCCTTATCATTACATCATTACCTTCAGTGGGCTACTGCAGACCTCAGCCCTGAAAAGCACTATGGTCTTTGCTGACAAGAAATAACTCACCCAATCAAAAATAAGCAGGAAGTGAAATGTTACATACCATGAAACTTACTCTATACGTAATTTTTTGCACTTGGTACATGATGACTTTTCTATCTTCCTTCAAAAAATCTCTGATTTTAAAACCATGTGTTGGAGGGGAAAAAAAAATCTGTCCTGAATTTTATCATTCTGGCTCAGGAGAGCCTAGGGGAGCTATCCCACGTTGAAGGTCAGGAACGGTGGCAGTAAGGAGATACCCCTCATCCAAGGTAAGGAGCAGCAGCTGTGCTTTGCTGGAGCATCTGTGAAGAGATACCCCCACGTCCAAGGTAAGAGAAACCCAAGTAAGATGGTAGGTGTTGCAAGAGGGTTCAGAGGGCAGACACACTGAAACCATACTCACAGAAAACTAGTCAATCTAATCACACTAGGACCACAGCCTTATCTAACTCAATGAAACCAAGCCATGCCTGCTGGGCAACCCAAGACGGGTGGGTCATGGTGGAGAGGTCTGACAGAACCTGGTCCACCGGAGAAGGGAATGGCAAGCCACCTCAGTATTCTTGCCTTGAGAACCCCATGAACAGTAGGAAAAGGCAAAATGATAGGATACCAAAAGAGGAACTCCCCAGGTCATTAGGTGCCCAATATGCT
Organism: Ovis canadensis; assembly: GCF_042477335.2. Classification (NCBI taxonomy): domain Eukaryota; kingdom Metazoa; phylum Chordata; class Mammalia; order Artiodactyla; family Bovidae; genus Ovis; species Ovis canadensis. The sequence continues at coordinate 34,195,936 of NC_091250.1, read as the reverse complement.
ACTGGAGATCAGAGGAGAAATAACTACAGAAAGAACGAAGGGATGGAGCCAAAGCAAAAACAATACCCAGTTGTGGATGTGACTGGTGACAGAAGCAAGGTCTGATGCTGTAAAGAGCAATATTGCATAGGAACCTGGAATGTCAGGTCCATGAATCAAGGCAAATTGGAAGTGGTCAAACAAGATATGGCAAGGGTGAACGTCGACCTTCTAGGAATCAGCAAACTAAAATGGACTGGAATGGGTGAATTTAACTCAGATGACCATTCTGTCTATTACTGCGGGCAGGAATCCCTCAGAAGAAATGGAGTAGCCAACAAAAGAGTCCGAAATGCAGTACTTGGATGCAATCTCAAAAATGACAGAATGATCTCTGTCTCCAAGGCAAACCATTCAATATCACAGTTATCCAAGTCTATGCCCTAACGAGTAACGCTGAAGAAGCTGAAGTTGAACGGTTCTATGAAGACCTACAAGACCTTTTAGAACTAACACCCAAAAAAGATGTCCTTTTCATTATAGGGAACTGGAATGCAAAAGTAGGAAGTCAAGAAACACCTGGAGTAACAGGCAAATTTGGCCTTGGAATGCAGAATGAAGCAGGGCAAAGACTAATAGAGTTTGCCAAGAAAATGCACTGGTCATAGCAAACACCCTCTTCCAACAACACAGGAGAAGACTGTACACATGGACATCACCAGATGGTCAACATCAAAATCAGATAGATTATATTCTATGCAGCCAAAGATGGAGAAGCTCTATACAGTCAACAAAAACAAGACCAGGAGCTGACTGTGGCTCAGATCATGAACTCCTTATTACCAAATTCAGAATTAAATTGAAGAAAGTAGGGAAAACCGCTAGACCATTCAGGTATGACCTAAATAAAATCCCTTATGATTATACAGTGGAAGTGAGAAATAGATTTAAGGGTCTAATTCTGATAGAAAGAGTGCCTGATGAACTATGGACAGAGGTTGGTGACATTGTGCAGGAGACAGGGATCAAGACCATCCCTATGGAAAAGAAATGCAAAAAAGCAAAATGGCTGTCTGGGGAGGCCTTACAAATAGCTGTGAAGAGAAGAGAGGTGAAAAGCAAAGGAGAAAAGGAAAGATATAAGCATCTGAATGCAGAGTTCCAAAGAATAGCAAAGAGAGATAAGAAAGCCTTCTTCAGCGATCAATGCAAAGAAATAGAGGAAAACAACAGATTGGGAAAGACTAGAGATCTCTTCAAGAAAATTAGAGATACCAAGGGAACATTTCATGCAAAGATGGGCTCGATAAAGGACAGAAATGGTATGGACCTAACAGAAGCAGAAGATATTAAGAAGAGGTGGCAAGAATACACGGAAGAACTGTACAAAAAGATCTTCACAACCCAGATAGTCATGATGATGTGATCACTAATCTAGAACCAGACATCTTGGAATGTGAAGTCAAGTGGGCCTTAGAAAGCATCACTACGAACAAAGCTAGTGGAGGTGATGGAATTCCAATTGAGCTGTTTCAAATCCTGAAAGATGATGCAGTGAAAGTGCTGACTCAATATGCCAGCAAATTTGGAAAACTCAGCAGTGGCCACAGGACTGGAAAAGGCAAGTTTTCATTCCAATACCAAAGAAAGGCAATGCCAAAGAATGCTCAAACTACCGCACAATTGCACTCATCTCACACGCTAGTAAAGTATGGCTCAAAATTCTTCAAGCCAGGCTTCTGCAATACGTGAACCATGAACTCCCTGACGTTCAAGCTGGTTTTAGAAAAGGCAGAGGAACCAGAGATCAAATTGCCAACATCTGCTGGATCATGGAAAAAGCAAGAGAGTTCCAGAAAAACATCTATTTCTGCTTTATTGACTATGCCAAAGCCTTTGACTGCATGGATCACAATAAACTGTGGAAAATTCTGAAAGAGATGGGAATACCAGACCACCTGACCTTCCTCTTGAGAAACCTGTATGCAGGTCAGGAAGCAACAGTTAGAACTGGGCATGGAACAACAGCCTGGTTCCAAATAGGAAAAGGAGTACGTCAAGGCTGTATATTGTCACCCTGCTTATTTAACTTATATGCAGAGTACATCATGAGAAATGCTGAGCTGGAATAAGCACAAGCTGAAATCAAGATTGCTGGGAGAAATCTCAATAACCTCAGATATACAGGTGACATCACCCTTTCGGCAGAAAGTGAAGAGGAACTAAAAAGTCTCTTGATGAAAGTGAAAGAGGACAGTGAAAAAGTTGGTTTAAAGCTCAACATTCAGAAAACGAAGATATGGCATCTGGTCCCATCAGTTCATTGGAAATAGATGGGGAAACAATGGAAATGGTGTGAAACTTCATTTTTTTGGGCTCCAAAATCACTGCAGATAGTGACTGCAGCCACGAAATTAAAAGACACTCCTTGGAAGAAAAGTTATGACCAACCTAGATAGCATATTCAAAAGCAGAGACATTACTTTGCCGACTAAGGTCCGTCTAGTCAAGGCTATGGTTTTTCCAGTGGTCACGTATGGATGTGAGAGTTGCACTGTGAAGAAGGCTGAGTGCCGAAGAATTGATGCTTTTGAACTGTGGTGTTGGCGAAGACTCTTGAGAGTCCCTTGGACTGCAAGGAGATCCAACCAGTCCATTCTGAAGGAGATCAGTCCTGGGATTTCTTTGGAAGGAATGATGCTAAAGCTGAAACGCCAGTACTTTGGCCACCTCATGCGAAGAGTTGACTCATTGGAAAAAACTCTGATGCTGGGAGAGATTGAGGGCAGGAGGAGAAGGGGCCGACCAAGGATGAGATGGCTGGATGGCATCACGGACTCGATGGACGTGAGTCTGAGTGAACTCCGGGAGATGGTGATGGACAGGGAGGCCTGGCGTGCTGCCATTCATGGGGTTGCAAAGTGTTGGACACGACTGAGTGACTGAACTGAACTGAATTGGCTACAGGATGCTGTTTCTTCATATTGCCTGATTTCACAGTGCAAAGATATGCAAACAAATTGTTCAGATCTTTTAAGTCTACATTTTTGTATTCTGGAACTCAGGGTATCACTGTGTGGCTCTATAGTTAGCAGACCAACTGGTCTTCTCCCTGCCTTTTACTTGCTTTTTCCATAATCAGAAGCTGGATCTCATTTCCAAATTAAAGACCTCTTCACCAAAAATTTATTTTTATGAAGGAGTGGCTTTACAGTGTTTGCCATTTGGGTTGTTTTATTTGGCTTTTTATTCTCTTCAAAATGTGAATGGAAAATGTTTATCTGCTGGAGGGCTTCACATGCATCTGCTTTGCTGGCTGAATGATTTCCACTGCCAAAAAGAAAAGGAAGGGAAAAAAGAAGGAAAAGGCATAGAAAAACCACTAGTCATCGAACAAATGTTGAGTCAAAAGCAAATTTGGCATGCCCTAAAAATGGTATGAAAAATTAAAAATCAGTTTCATTCTAATATTCTAACTTCTGGACCTGGGGTTCAGAGTATACTCTCTGTTGAATTACTTACCATAACACAGTGATTAAAATCCCAGGTTCTAGAATAACACAGATAACGTGTTTGAATTCAACTGTGCCACTTACAAACTATGTAATCTTGAACAAATCATTTGACTTTCCTCAGCTTTCACTTCCTTTTCTATAAAATGGGGATAATACCCATCCCTTGGTACCACTGTGAGGATTAAATTAAATAACATAAGTAAAATGCTTAGTGTAGTATCATATAGGGCTTCCCAGGTGGTGCAGTGCTAAACAACCCATCTACCAATGGAGGAAGTGTAGGTTTGATCCCTGGGTTGGGAAGATCCCCTTGAGGAAGAAATGGCAACCCGCTCCAGTGTTATTGCCTGGGACATCCAATGGACAGAGGAGCCTGATGGGCTGTAGTCCATGGGGTCACAAAGAGTCGGACACAACTGAGAGACTGAGCTGAGCACATGCACGTAGTATCAGATGTTATCACATTCCATAAATGGTTAATAGTACATAATTCAGGGCACCTCCTACAGGATTATGGAGAGGTTGAAAGTGAGCTCTTCCATAGCTCAGGTCCATAAAACGTTGTTATTTAACAGGTAGGGGAGGGTTGGTTCCTTCTGGGGGTGCTGAGTGGGGCTGTTGGCAGTCTTTAGCCATCCTTGACTTGTAGATCTCTGCCTTCCTCTTCACATGGCATTCTCCGTGTGTGCCTGCTACTCTGATGGAATCTTCAGAGGGAACTAGCTACTCGATGGCTCAGTTTTCCTCTCCTACAGCCAAAGTCAGAAGAGGGATCAGCACAGGATGCCTATGGATCTCCACCACAGTCTCCTCAGGCTTCATTCAGCCCTTGCAAGTTTACCATCACTCCAATCCTAACAAACGTGTTCCTGTTTCCAGAATTCCCTTAGCTGACTGGAGGGGCCTCAGGATCCCAGCCCAGTAACCTTCATTGTCATTGAGCCAAAGGCCATACAGGAGGCTCAGGCTTACTGGCATTGCCCTGAAGCTGGCCTTGGCAGAGTGCTGACTTAGAGGCATTCAGAAACTTCCATGATAGTAGCTTGGCCCTTTTGGCTTCTTGGCCAAGAATACGCACCAAATGCCTCAACTAGCAGCTTCCTTTCCTGCTGGCAGTGTTACCATGGCAACAACAAATCATCAGGGTACAACTAAATCATTAGGGTACAACTAATCTGTCCTGGTCAGGGTTCATCATCATGTGACCTGTGTGCACGCACATGCTCAGTTGTGGCCCACTCTTTGTGACCCCAGGGACTGTGGCCTGCCAAGCTCCTCTGTCCATCGGAATCTCCAGGCAAGAATACTGGAGTAAGATTGCCATTTCATCTTCCAAGGGATCTTCCTGACCCAGAGATCAAACCCAGGTCTCCTGCATCTCCTGCATTGGCTGGTGGATTCTCTACCATAAGCCCATCACCTGGGACATTCTTATAATGCAAAATGTTAGGCTCCACCCCAGATCCACTAAAGCAGAATCGGCATTCTAGTCAAATTCCCAGGGAATCTGTATGCTCATTATGATTTGCTAAGCCAGCTCTAAGAAGTTAAGTCTTGCATTCCAAACTGAACTACAGGATGGGGGGGAAACGCATAGGGATGGAATTCATATACTCTTGTTTGTTTTACTTATTTATTTTCTTATGAGTGATGGTCAAAATTAGAAGTGATAAAGCAACTAATGGTTCAGCATAACATATTAATAATTCTATGTAGATTGAAAGAGAGCAAGAATCTACAAAACAGAATTCAAGAGAGAGAATAATTTACATTAAGCCCACCATTCCAAATTGTGTGATCAGAGTGAATGAGGTTTGGGTGTATGAATATGCTACTGAATTATTCAAAATGCTTCTTATATTTTGTGACACGGTATTTCATTTCACTGTGACTCAGATGTTTGGAGAAATACATTTTCAACCTATTAACTACTGTGTCTGATGTTCATACAGATCATAATTCTAGTGGTCCTTTCCAATCATGAAGAAAAATGGATTGTATTAGTTATTATTGATAGGCCTATGCTGAGGTCCATAATGATGACTTCCTAAGAGATTTGTGAGAGTGGTCTGGACCAAAGCCCCAGTTAAAAATTTATTAACGTCTGTTCTACCATGAACCACAAGTCATCTGCAGTTGCCAAAATATTGTTTTACAGTTTTAAAATGTATCTCACTGTATTAAAATGATATAATAAACTTAAAGAAGATGCGGTATACACAATGTGTGACTAGAAATCACACATACAGCAGGCAGAATAATGTCCCCCCAATGATGTCCGTATTCTAGTCCCTAGAACTTGTGAACATGTGACTTCACATGACAAAAGAGACTCTGCAGATAGTAAATCCCTTGGGATGAGATTAGTCTGGAATATTGGGGTACACAGATTTTAAAACTGGAAAAGATTCCAGAGTGATGCAGTGTGAAATGATTCAACCTCTGTTTCTGGCTTTGAACATGGAAGAAAGGGGTCCATTGAGACAAGGAATGTGAGAAACCTCTAGAAAGTGGAAAAGTCCAGGTAATGGATTCTCCCCTAGGGCTGTAGAAAGGAACTCAGGCTTGCTGACACCATGACTTTAGTCCCAGTGAGACTAGTGTTGAATTTCTGACACATAAATCTATAAAATAATTGATTGATTTAAATGGTTGATTTAACCCACTAGTGAAGTGAAAGTCACTCAGTCGTGTCCAACTCTTTTGTGACCCCCATAGATCGTCCATGGAATTCTCCAGGTCAAAATACTGGAGTGGGTTGCTGTTACCTTCTCTAGTCAACCCAAACCAGTAGGCACTGATGTCTCTTTGCTTTTGGCGTGAGTGAAGTCTATCTGCCAGTCCCCTCCAGGATATCTTCCTGTAAGCTGTAAATTTGGGAGAGCTGACTGGTTGTTACGGGGATTATTCTTTTGACAGACTTCACATCCTTTAACAATCTGCTTATAGTTTCTATTAATCCTTTTCTCTTGAAAAGACTCTTAGCAAATTGATAAGTATTTTCAGTTACCAAACGGAAAGTTTGATGTAGAGTTTTAAGAATCTTCCATTGGTGCCAGTCTATATTCGATACAGGATACAGGATGCTTGGGGCTGGTGCACTGGGATGACCCAGAGAGATGATATGGGGAGGGAGGTGGGAGGGGGGGTTCAGGATTGGGAACTCATGTACAGCCGTGGTGGATTCATGTCAATGTATGGCAAAACCAATACAGTATTGTAAAGTAAAATAAAAAAAAAAGAATCTTCCATTGGGTGCTAGAGGGCAATACCAGTTCTTCACCTTCTGTTTGAGGCCATACAGAGGGGAGAAGTATCATCTCCACGAGAAAGAGGGTGTTGAAGTTCCTCGGAAACTTCCTTTCACCCACTAAGTTTATGGTAATTTGTTATGGCAGCAAGAGAAAACAAGAAATAGAAAAAATTTTTAATGTGAAACAAAACAGCAGAGAGACCTAGAACATCTGTTTCTTCCTTCTTGATGCCTCCCCAAAATACACAGAAATACTTGGATGATGTTCTAACACCACGGCATTTTTGGTGTTTTCTATGGCCTCTGATGAGCACGATTCTCTTAATTCACCTCCGCATCTCTTGTAGTCTACTTGCATTATTATTCCGAACTTGCACCTTAAGAGGTAGAAGCTATTTTCCAGTATTTTTTTTTAAGTGGGAGGATAAAATGCACAGATTTGAAGTTTCTATTCTTTGAATATCCTATGGGCTCATACATACTCTCTGTTAGACAAATTACATTATGATCTTACAATTATCAGTAGTTTCACTGACTACGCTACACTAGTCAACAGAAGTTTTTAAATCTCACTTAGTAAATACTTCGTTTTCTAGAGCAATGCGTTTCCAAATCTGGCGGCTTACCAGAATCACTGGACAAGCTCCTCAACGAAGATGATGGTCTCCTCTTGTTTTAAAACAGCACAACTATACAGAAACTAGAATTGTAATGGGGGTTTAAAGTAAATAACACCCTTCTATGTAAAACCCAGTCCTGGCTTCAAAGACAATTCATTTACGAAAATGTTGGAAATAAAAACTAAAGAGCTGAGAAGGTAATCAAAGAACTAGAATGTCACTAATGAGCTGGAAGGTAAATGTTGGAAATAAAAATTGAAGGGCTGGAGGGTAATGGTTTGAGGCTCACATTAAAATGACTCAAAAAATGAAAAAAAAAAGCAGCTTTTTCTGTTTTATTAATGATTATCATAAAGTTAAATATACAATTTTGATAAAGTGGATAGAGTGTTACAGCATGATTCAGAATTCCAACATCTCAACAACATTTCAAAGCAGTCCACTTTTCTGTATACCTAACTAAACCCCAGGAGGGAGTCCTCCCTGGTTTCTTAGCTCCTCTCTCCATGCTTAGATGCACCTGGTTGTTGGGGGAAAAGAATACCTTCAGCAAACAATCTTTGGGTAACCAAGAAGGTTTGTTTGTTTGAATAAAATTTCTAGAGTCCGGTTGAAACCTTTAGTGACTCTAAGATCATGTTAAGTGCACAGTTATTTGTCAAGTATTCAGTTCTATGTGATTCATTTGATGGCTGAATTGAGTGCAGATGTTTTCTTTTCTTTTTATGCTCTGCTCATCCCCTCCCCTCATATATACTTCCCACCTCCCAATCTGACTTAAGTGAAAGAAGTAAAAAGTCAGGTGACAATCTCTGGCTTAGGTCCTGTTACTAGACAAAGCAAATCACGTGAAAATTAAGGATGTTAAGTAAGAATCTTTTGGCAAAATATTGTTCTCAAATTTTGATTGGAAAGGACAGAATTTTGAGAGCAAATTAAAAGAAAATTTTAATCTTCCTTGGTTGTAAGTAAAATGCAGCTATTTTGGAGGAGAAAGTAAAGGGAAATAAGGAATGTTAATATGACAAATATGTCAAACATTGATAAACTGTAAACCTTTCAAAAGGATAGTATTTTAGATATTATAAAGAGAAACTTTCTTTAAAACAGAACTTCACTTTACATTTTCAGAGATAATGGATAAAATCAGTTAGCACATGCATTCTGAAGGAGCACCTATCATAGTAACTTTGCTTTTATAGGTTAATTAATGATAGAATGATCCTGAATTCATTAAAAAAAAAAACACACAGAAGATTTGTTCTTTCTTTAAGTTTGTGCTTAAATTTAAACTCCTGCATGAAACTTTAATATGACCTCTGTGTCAATGGACTCAAGAGTAATGGAGGCTCTGTTTTATCTATACGGTCATGAAAAATTTGTGGCACAGGTTTCAGAAAGGCAAGAAAATAGATTATTTTTTCATATGTATTTGTTTTTTCTTCACAAAGTAGACATTTATTTCAGCATTCCTGAAAATATAGTGACTCCATTAGTACAAGTAAATACAGTTTTAAATTATACCACTACAAAATAAGAAATGTTTTGAGAAGAAATCAAAGACTTGAAGTGGTGCTATGGCTCACAACTCGAAACGATTTTCTAACCCAAAGATGCCCTTCCTTGAGTATGCTCATGGAGTTTCATGTAATTCCAAGGCAGCAGCTCTGTTGTCATCTTCAAGTACATCACATCTCAAATTGGCTGCATATTGCACTCACTTAAGAGCTTTAAAAACTAACCATGCCTGGATTTTACACCAGGAGACTTCATTGTTCTGAGGGGCAACTGGGGAATCTGATGATTCTAGTACGTAGCTAAGTTTAGGAGCTGATATACTAGTGGATGAAGTCATGCTTTGGGCAAAGATAGATAATGACATACTTGATATTGGAAAGACTTGTCGTGAACAGTGGGAGGCGAGTACATGCCATTAAACGTGGTTGCTGATTCCTTGGGAAATACCTACTTTCAGAATGAGAAACTTCCAAACTAGACCCCCATCTCATCTCCTGACTTTTACTCCTTTCCAGGCTGTACCTTGCTTGATTCAACTCCAATATTCTCTACTAGTAATCTCCCTACTTAATGTTTCAGCCTTTGATAAAATAGGATAAAAGAAAATAGGTATTCTCTAATTACCACTAATAAAAACTAAGTAGACAACATAAAAAAGCAATATGGAATCACATTCCATATTTAAGAGGTACTTTAAAAGATTTACAATTCAACACTTATTCACTCATTTAAGTTATATTTACTACATGTCCACTCTGTGTCTGTGCTAAATGAAGGATGGATAAACAATAGTGAAAATAAGATTTTCAGTCTGAGTGGGAAGGCGGGCTCAGCAGTAATACTGACCAAAAATATTCACAGCAGCAACAATTATAGTGAAGGTAAATACAGGATGCTATAAGAAACACAAGCTGGAATCATGATTGCCGGGAGAAATATCAATAACCTCAGATATGCAGATGACACCACCCTTATGGCAGAAAGCGAAGAGGAACTAAAAAGCCTCTTGAAAAAAGTGAAAGATGAGAGTGAAAAACTTGGCTTAAAGCTGAACATTCAGAAAACGAAGATCATGGCATCTGGTCCCATCACTTCATGGGAAATAGATGGGGAAACAGTGGAAACAGTGTCAAACTTTATTTTGGGGGGCTCCAAAATCACTGCAGATGGTGACTGCAGCCATGAAATTAAAAGATGCTTACTCCTTGGAAGAAAAGTTATGACCAACCTAGATAGTATATTCAAAAGCAGAGACATTACTTTGCCGACTAAGGTCCGTCTAGTCAAGGCTATGGTTTTTCCAGTGGTCACGTATGGATGTGAGAGTTAGACTGTGAAGAAGGCTGGGTGCCGAAGAATTGATGCTTTTGAACTGTGATGTTGGAGAAGACTCTTGAGAGTCCCTTGGACTGCAAGGAGATCCAACCAGTCCATTCTGAAGGAGATCAGCCCTGGGATTTCTTTGGAAGGAATGATGCTAAAGCTGAAACTCCGGTACTTTGGCCACCTCATGTGAAGAGTTGACTCATTGGAAAAGACTCTGATGCTGGGAGGGATTGGGGGCAGGAGGAGAAGGGGATGGCCAAGGATGTGATGGCTGGATGGCATCACTGACTCGATGGATGTGAGTCTGAGTGAACTCCGGGAGATGGTGATGGACAGGGAGGCCTGGCATGCTGCAATTCATAGGGTCGCAAAGAGTTGGACACGACTGAGCGACTGAACTGATAGAACACCTAGGAATCGTACTTTCTCTTGAGAAGTTCAGGAAAGCCTGTAGGATGAGCAAGAGTTATCCAAGTAAAACGTGTAATGGGAAAAAGAAGCAGCCCACACGTTAGGCGAAAATAAACACTCTTGTAACACGGACCTGTAAGTCATGGTTAAGCAGTTAGACTTTATCTTAAAGGGGAGAGACACCATCAGATATGCAATTTAGAAAGTTCATTCCAGCCACAAAATTGAATAGCAAAGCAAGAGGCCAAACCTCTTTTAGTGTCTCATACACACACACACACAAACTGAACATTCTGTACAATTCAGGTTATTTTAGTGCCAAGTAAGACTTATACTTGTTTCCAAGTTTTAGGATTTAATATTCTAAGAAAATTAAAAGTCAAATAAAATTGTTACTAGTAGTAATAACATAGAATGGTTTCCTAGACTTGACATTTTACTAGACAGATGTTTTCAAGAGTATTTAGAAAGATGATGAACAAATATAATCAAAACTGGATTATATAACAGAAGTATCAGTTTGCCACTCTGCTATCAGGGATATTTCATTATTTGTAATGTCTTTTCATAAAATGCCAAATAACAGAATATGCTGTTTGCAACCTGATAAACGAAAATGAACATGAACATCAAAGATTATCAAAGTAGAACCAAATAAATGTTCTCAACAACTGAAATCTTTTCATACGCTTAACATTACTCATAAAAAGGAATTCTAGATTACCTACTAATGGACCAGTTCAAAAGGTCCATGTCTATCATCTTCAAGCACAGAAAGAAAATTCTCCTCACTTTTCACACTAGAAAATTATAACATGCCCTTCCTTAGCTAATGCTCATTCAGTAATGTTTTTAGGACTGAGGAATTCAAAAGTAAAATAAAAATAGTGGAATTCAAAAGTAATGTTGCAGCTGAGGAAGGGCCTGGGATAATCTCCACTGGCAACAATCAGAACCACTGAGAGTCCAGAGAACAGTGTGGGTTTGGAAAGAGGAACCAGAGAATCTGAACTTGTTCTGTATTTATGAAATATTACTACAAACAAGAAGCTGGAAAAAACCATGAAAGGGCTAGAAATCTCCAGCTGGAAGGGTGGTAGGGGGGGAGATGAGTTCTTATTTTCAACATATGTATTAATTATTGAACAAAGCATGGTAGGAGTTTGCAGCTGGAAGGGGTAGAGCAAAGGAAAAAAGAAATTTTATTTCAGAATAAATTTATGAAATCATGCTTCAACAAGGGAACTTGCAGCTGGGGGAGGGCAAAGGGACAGCAATATTTTTCAAGTAAGTCACTTTAATAAAATATGCAAACCCTCACTTTGACAGCATTGGAAGGGACGTTCTTGAATCAGTATCAAAGTGGACTAAGGCATTTTCTTATGCGAACAAAAAACAGTTTTAGGCTCCTTGGACAACAGAGATTTTTCTTTTAAAGAGTACTTGCTAACCAGTTTTCTAAATCTCTGTAATTCTGTGGGAATTATTCTCAATTACAAGGAATAAGATTTTGGCCCCAGGTGACTGACTGTTCCTCAATTGTTCAAGTTCGTACTTCAAAAGAATTTATTTTCCTCTAAGGATCCCAAAGCATTTTGCCATCTGTGAAGTGTACCATCACTTTATCGGTTTAAATGAGCTGGTTTTTACACTAAAAAAAAAAAAAGTATACTTTTTTATTTCTCCCATTTAAATCAAGTCGGCTGTCTTGTTTTTGTTTTTGTTTTTTTTTAACCTTAAACAGATCCTTTTATTGCAGTGCTTATCAGAGCTTTTATTTACTGATGGGAAGCCAACAATGATATAATAACATTTATACTCGTGTGTGTGCTTTGAGTTAGATGACAGCCACAAGTCTTGATTAAACCCTCATCAACTAAAGACTATACACTATTCCATGATTCCCTTTCAAAGTATAGGTTAACTTTTTTTTTTCATTTTTTAAAATTTATTTTACTTTACAATACTGTATTGGTTTTGCCATACATTAACATGAATCCACCACGGTTGTACATGAGTTCCCAATCCTGAACCCCCCTCCCACCTTTCTCCCCATATCATCTCTCAGGGCCATCCCAATGCACCAGCCCCAAGCATCCTGTATCCTGTATCGAACCTAGACCGGCAATTTGTTTCTTACATGATAGTATACATGTTTCAATGCCATTCTCCCAAATCATCCCACCTTCTCCCTCTCCCACAGAGTCCAAAAGACTGTTCTATACATCTGTGTCTCTTTTACTGTCTCGCATACAGGGTTATCATTACCATCTTTCTAAATTCCATATATATGCATTAGTATACTGTATTGGTGTTTTTCTTTCTGGCTTACTTCACTCTGTATAATCGGCTCCAGTTTCATCCACCTCATTAGAACGGATTCAAATGTATTAAAATACATAAACATGAGAGCTGTTAGGCAATAAAAATAGATAATACTTCTATTCCTTGTTTAAAATTGAAGTCATCTGTGAAGGAATGAATAAAATGGAGTCTACAATGCTAAAGCTTCTCAAGTGGCTCAGATGGTAAAGAATCTGCCTGCAATTCAGGAGACCCCAGATTTGATCACCGGGTCAGGAAGATCCCCTGGAGGAGGGCGTTGCGATCTGCTCCATTATTCTTGCCTGGAGAACCCCATGGCCATGGGAGCCTGGAGGGCTACAGTCCATTGAGCTGCAAAGTCGGACACAACTGAGCCACTAACACTAACTAACTAACTACAATGCCAAGAGAGCACTAAAATGGAGCCAGGAGACCTCTGGGTAAGCAGATCTATGAACACTGCACCTGGATGGAACATGAACTTTGAACTGGGCCACAGTGTCCTGAAAGAAGGCTTACACAGCAGACTCTCGAATAACAACAACCTTAGCAACTAATCAAGTACAGACAAAAATGGTTCCAGTCAGCCAGCCCCAATCATAATTTCTGCAATACGACTTATATTAGATTCTTCCTTTTTCCATTAAAAACCTTTTGGTTTTCACCTCTCCTCAGAGTACATTTGGGTTTCTGCCAGATTCTGTGTCTCCAGAATTATAATTCCTAAGGCCCCAAATAAATGCTTTTGTCACCTTACAGCAATGGTCTTATTTTTTGGTTGACAAAATACACATGAAGTACCTTCACACAATCTTTCACTCCTATCAATTTAAGCTAAATCCAGTATTTAATTTAAATAACATTTCTAAGAGATGACAGGGACATCTGTCTTTTTTTTTTTTTTCCTTTCTATGTTCCCAGTTCTAGGGCAATACTTGTCATATAAAAGGTTCTCAAAAATTTGTGGTTAAGAGAATAAATGTTGGGTTCAATTTTAGTAAGAGGTGACAAGTCTCAGAACCACCCGTGGTGGATTCATGTCAATGTATGGCAAAACCAATACAGTATTGTAAAGTAAAATAAAGTAAAAATAAAAATTAAAAAATAAATAAATAAATAAAGAGAATGGATTAAGTTGCCTTTCTAGTTCTCCTGTTAAGTACTAAAACTCCTGAAAGTTTTCTATTTACTTTGCTCCAAACCACTGAAATAGAAAGACCAAGAGTTTGCAAAAGAGAATTATCCTCAAACTTTTGAGTCTAAGAACCCTATTAGAATCCTTGAAACTATTGAGGGCCCCCAAAAGCTTTTCTTTATGTTTTTGACAGCTATCAATAATGACCACATCAGACAGAAAAGCTTTTTAAGGCACAATATTTAATAGTTCATTTCAAAAGAATAACTTAACCCCATTATTTCTTATGAAAAATAACTATATTCTCTAAAACAGGAGAAAACTGTAGTGAGAAGCATGAAATTGTTCTACATTTTTCAAAATCTCTTTAAAGTCTGAGTTAGCAGAAGACAGCTGGATTCTCTTATCTGCTTCTGCATTTAATCTCTTGTGATATGTTGTTTTGGTTGAAGCAGATAAATAAAATCTGGCTTCACTTAGATATGTAGTTCAAAAGGGGAGGAGTATCTTAATAGCCTTTTCATATAATTATGAATATTCTTCTTTGATTACTATACCAAAACTCAATAGACGGTAGTTTCTTAAAGGTTAGTTACAATATAGAACCCAAGGCCATATTAATGAGTCTTTCATACTGTATTACATTAAAATCCTTTGCTGTCCTTTGCAACATCATCCATTGATCTTTTAGGAAATGTTGGTTCACAGACTTATACAGACCTTGAAAAATCATATCTTATCATGGCAGCAAATATCATGAGCTGTTTTCCTTGAATTAACAGGTTCATTTTGTCCATTTCTGAGAAAACACTTGCTAAATACTTGCTAAGTCTGAATAACTACCGCTTGTTTTTCAATAATTCTTTCAGGTAAAAAAAAAAAAAAAAAACTGCTGTCACTAAAAAACAGCAGCAAGTTCCACGTGCAACTCAAGTACTGCAGTTGTATAATGAGGTGCAACAGAAGTGCTTTATGCGTATTTTCTATTTCATCACACAGAATGTTTGAACATATGCACAATTAAATTTTACCGCTTCTTCAAGGACATTCTTAAGATAAAATACATATGCTTGTATGCATGTATGTAAGTATAACTTTATTATGAGTATATTGGTGAAGAACACAATGGCTATTGGCACAATTTGGTGCCATTACATTGATTCATGCTAAGGCACCAGCAAGTTACTCACCATTTTTTTTGCAATGTGTTTTTTTATAACACATTAAATAACATCTTAAGTCCTGGATATACCCAAGAGTCTGTGCACCAAACATTAAGAACCACTTACGTAAGGCAATATTTTCATGCTAATAAATTAGAAAAAGTAATTTTTACTCTTAAAGAAAAGAATCAGTATCTACCTCTATTCTCTTTAGAACAGGAAGTAGCTAACCAGATATAACCTACCATTCATGTAATAAAAATCACTTTAATCACACTCAGCAAATGCAACAGGCAAAATGCATCCAAAGCTGAACTGCTGACATAGCTCATATCCCATACAAGCCATCTTGCTGAAGCAAAAGTTTAACACAGGTTTTAAAGATATTTCAATCTGCTTTACTACAGCTTAAGAATTATCACCTACTTTACAAGCAAGGAACCCACGAAGCAAATAGATTTAATAAAATTCCCAATAGAAGAGTTCAGCAAAAGGTTTTTCTACATGTAATTAAATCCATCCAGGATTCATATCAGCTTCAGCACTGAGGCCTTAGCATTAATATTCTCTTCATCTCTAATAAGTAATTTAATCTCTATTGAATCGCCTAAGAAGTTGCAGTAATAGGATAGAGACATGTTTTGTAGAAAGGCTTGCTTACTGAAGCCATGAATCCTTTTCTAAGGATTAGGAAAGAGGTTAGGGAGAAAATACCCCAAATCATAATACTTTCAGAGATGGTGAGTAAGCAGAGGGATATCTAGGCTCATAGATCAGGGGAATATGCCAAAAGGCGGGATAGGTGAGAGGGAAAGAGGCTCATCCCTGGTTGGGTAGGAAACTCATAAAGGCTTTAACTACATTCTCTAAGGTCTGAGTCCTACTTTTATTCAACTCTCCCTAATCTGTTTACCATAGTGTCAACATATGACCTCCAAACATCACTTTTAAAATGATAATATTTCTTAAAGGGTATGCTCAGAGATATTTGGAGAAGGCAATGGCACCCCACTCCAGTACTCTTGCCTGGAAAATCCCATGGACGGAGGAGCCTGGTGCGCTGCAGTCCATGAGGTCGCTAAGAGTCGGACACGACTGAGCGACTTGACTTTCACTTTTCACTTTCCTGTGTTGGAAAAGGAAATGGCAACCCACTCTAATGTTCTTGCCTGGAGAATCCCACGGACGGGGGAGCCTGGTTCATCTATGGGGTCGCACAGAGTCGGACACGACTGAAGCGACCTGGCAGCAGCAGCAGCAGCAGCAGAGATAATTACCTCTCTCTCAACTCTCATCTGCCAATATCTCACCTTAGTGGATCATCCCCAAGTTATACAAGGGTTCTCAGATCTCTCTTTTTTATTACCTTTTATTTTTTTATGTTTAAAATATATTAAAACATATTTGGTACATGCAAAATATATTTAAATACCTATACATTACAAAGCTTAACTATGAACACACCATCCAACCTAAGAACTAGAACAATATCAATAATTCATCTCAATGTAGTGTATCTCCTATATCCCAACCCTCCTGACTCTCCAAAATTAACACTGTCTTCCATATTATTTATATATTATTTCCTGTCACTAACCATTATATTTCAAAGCTTCATTTGTGCTTGGTTCTAGCTATAGTTCATTTATGTATCTTCACTGTTCCATAACACTCTATAGCATTAATATACCATAATTTATATGTACATTCTTTTGTCTATGAGCTTGCTGGTTTCCTGTTTTTTTATACTACACACCATGGTGCTATAGCCCTTTTTATACATATCTTTTGCTGCACATAAATAAACATTTATCTGGGTTATATCCTCAGGAGTCTTGGAAGTAGAACTACTAGATCAGAGATTATAGGAACATTCATAATTACAAGGCATTGTCAACTGATTATAGGTGGCACTAGTGTTAAAGAACCTGCCTGTCAAAGTTTGTGATTTGATCCCTGGGTCGGGAAGAGCCCCTGCAGAAGGAAATGTCAACCCACTCCAGTATTCTTGCCTGGGTAATTCCACGGACCGAGGAGACTGGTAGCAATCCACAGAGTCACAAAGAGTCGGACAAAATTGAAGTGACTTTGCACACAAGCACGTAGCCAGGGGCTTATGTGCATACAGTGATTACACACTCATGAACAATATACTGAAATTCCAGATATTCTCTTACACACTTGGTATTATCAAGTTTTTAATTTTTCATCATCCAGTGTATATTAAAAGGAAAGTCAGTATCTTAATTTGCATTCTCTTTATTACTAATTAATATCGATACTTTATTCAAATTTTCATTGGCCATTTTATTACTCTTCTGTTAAGTGCCTATTCATGTTTTTTTTTTTTTCATTTTTATGGAATGTTTAACCTAGTTTTAATTTCTTGTTAACTCACAGAAATCTGTTGAATATTCTAGATACTAATCCTTAGTCATACAAGATTTGGGTTGGCTACATGTGCTACTTCCAATTATCCAGTTCCATGTACTGCCCAGTTAGTGATATACTTTTCCTTTATGGTATCATTGGGTAGGTCAGCATTGTTACTTTTAACATAGCCAAATTTATCATCTATTTTCTGGTTGGTGCCTTGCTTTCTAAAATCCTCCTTTTTAAGATTCAAAAAATATTTATTATATTTTCTTCTAAATATTTTCATTTTATTGTTTTTGCATGAAAAATACTAATTCATTTAATCTTTGTATTTAGTATGATAATGTTACAATATCAGATTTTTCCATATAGATACTCAATTTTCCAGGATCAGTTTTTATTTTTATTTTATTTCTTTTTTTTTCAGGATCAGTTTTTAAATAGTTCCTCTTTCTCTTAATGATCCGTGTCTCAATCTTTTCCTTGACTCTCTAATCTGTTTCATTGGTTAATCTGTCAATATCACAAGATCAACTAACACAGTCTGATATTTTTCATATCTCAAGACACAAACACTAATTCCTGTAAATGGGATTACAGAATAACCTGAAAATTTGGCAAAATAAAATATTTTTTGGTGTTAAAATGAAATACAATTTTCCTCAGGTATCTATGACAGATAAATCATTTATTGGTAATGTGGTGCTGGTTTAGTCACTAAGTCGTATCCAACTCTTTGCAACCCCATGGACTGTAGCCCACCAGGCTCCTTTGTCCATGAGATTCTCCAGGCAAGAGTACTGGAGTGGGTTGCCATTTCCTTCTCCAATATAAGTGAACACTAAAAAAGAGAAATTGAATAATTATGATAAAAACTGAGACCAGGATAAATGGCATAATAACATCATAACATTTCTTGTGTGGTATCATTTCCCCTATTTCTAAACAATAAATTAGGCCTGCTCTTTCAAATAATCAAACAAGAGCAAAAGTTATTTAAAAGTCTGAGTTTGGAGAACTAAGTCACATCTCAATACCATCTGAGCCACAAGGGAAGTCCCTATAAGACTGTTAGAGAACCCAATGGCCAATCTAAGAAATCATTCTTCTTTGTCTGCTAGCTATAAAAACCCAAAAGAAGAAGACCCCCAAAAGCCAAAGAGAACTGTCAAGAAAACACAACTAAGACATGGGTTTTGATTCTGTCTGGTCACTAAAAAAATGACTGAGGAATACAGTATAACAAAGAACAGGATTTTCAAAATGTTTTTGTTTTTATAGGCTATGGTCAGTAAATGCTACTTGAGTAATTTTTCCTGCCCTGGCAATGCAGACTTGATGATAGCACTGGTTTTTAGGGTACCAGATTTTTTAATACTCTAAATGTATACAGATATAACACTTTCTAGACTATAATATAAACGTGTTTCTCATGTTTGTATTAAGGTATTTTCTCGGGAAGTTCTGCTCTGCCCTGTGTGGTGATGGTGTTTTTCAGTTGCTAAGTCCTGTCCAACTCCTTGCAACCCCCTGGGCTGCAGAACACCAGACTTCCCTGTCTGCTATCTCCCACAGTTTACTCAAATTCATGCCCATTGAGTCGGTGAGTCTATCTAACCATCTTATCCTTGCCACCCCTTCTTTTGCCTTCAATCTTTCCCAGCATCAGGGTCTTTACCAATGAGTCGGCTCTTCACATCAGTTGGCCAAAGTATTGGAGTTTCCGCTTCAGCACTGGTCCTTCCAATGAATATTCAGGGTTGATCTTGTCCTAAGTTAAATTCCTAAGTCAATTTTCTATGAACTACTATTAATTCACAAGCTGAAATGCCTGTTTTGATCTATGGATATGTTTTTAAGATAGAGCTAAGGGGCTTTCCTGAGGGACTGAACATGAATGTATGGGAAAAAAAGAAGTTACAGATGAATCCAAGCCTTTTTGGTTGAGCAATTAGAAAAACAGATTTACCATCAAATGGGTTGAGGAAATCCATGGGTGCTACAGCTTTGGAAAAGGGAAAAGATTATTTTGATATGGTCAGTGTAAAATATATATTAGTGGAAATGTTAGGTTGACATTTATTATTCTGAAGTTCAAGAGAGACGTATTGCTAAGAAATACAAATATGAGAGTCACTGGCATATAGTGGTATTTAAAGACAAATTTCCTCTCAAAGAAAATGGCTATAAATGGCATCATAGTGTCATCAGACTGATTCCCATGTTCAAGAAATTATAAAGTTAGCTTGTCATGATTTAATCTAAGTAAACCTGTGTCTTTCCTTTGGTAAATCTATTTCCATAAGTACTTAATTTTACAATCTGCTTTGCAATGTAGGCCACAATCAGTATCAAACTCATCGTTCTATGGAATAAACCATCACTTTTTGAAAATTAGGATATCTCTTCCATATTATATCATTCCTTTTAGGTCAAAGGTAATAGCTGAATTATCTTAAAGCAGTGGGATAAAATCACTTCTGAGTAATAAACTTTTCTTTCTTGAGCTGAGCGAGTAATTATGTCTACTTATCTAAAGGCAAAGCCGATCAGATTTGTAGGACATATTTGCGTAAAGATGAATAGCTTTTGGCAAAGAAGACATCATTTTCAGAATTATCTTTTGTGAGAGAGAATCAGAGTCAGGGCAGGAACACAATCTATGGCACTAAATATGTTACCATCTACTTCCCTCATTATTCCCACTTATGTTTTTCCTACTTAGACACATTCATTATAAGTGGTTGTTAGAAGCAGCTGTTACTAAGATGGAAAGGAATGAGAAAGTTCTTAAATATTGCTGTCTTTAAAAAAAAAAAACTTTAGAACATCTGGGCTCTGCACTGAGAAATATTTTTGGTGAAACCGAAATGACTATGTAAAAGATTATGCAGAAAAGAACAACTAAATTTCTTCCTTGTTGCCTGCATTTGAAAAATATCTTTTACTTTCACAGTTGTTTTTGTAAAATACTATGAAAAGTATTTAGGAAACTGTCTAGTTTTGCTTATTTTTAAACCCTTGAAGACTATTTAACATTGGAATGTGGTTGCTCAATATATACTAATGATTGGAAGACTATCATACTATGTATGTACAATTTTTAGCTTTGTTTATGTATTACAGCAGTATTTTCCTTCTCTAAGAAACTTTCCCATCCTTCTGAGATGCCTCCCAAATCCTAAGAGGTGAGAGGAGGGAACACGAACGACAAAACACAATATAAAAGAGGAAATCAAAACCAAAAAGTTGGCCCAGACTCCTAGAACAAACCCTGTACCCTGGGTCCCAGCTAAGCATGAGTTAGAGGGTTATGTTATCACCTTACTTGGGGCTGTTATTGTTAGCCCGCTATATCTGTTGTCACTGGAAAACAGCATAGCCAAGTCATACTTCCCAGTGGAGGAAAACGTGGTGTCAGAATTTCAAGAAGGTCCAAATCAGGACACCTGTGTGCCAGACAGGCGCAGCTGCACAGGCGGGCTGGCCGGGGCCGCGGGACGTCATCTGCTCAGCACATGAAATGCCAGTTTCTTTGCTAAAGATGGGTTTGAAGGATGGGATTCTTTAAAGGGAAAGCTCACCACTCGGCTGTGACATCCTTAGCCTTTCTCACATTTTAAAATAAACAATTTTAGGAAGAGGGGATTAAAGGCTTATGTCTGAAAGATGACAAGTAGAGTATATAGTGAGCTCCAGAAGAATTGCCTCAGAAGTTCTCCTTCAGATCAGCATTTGGCTTTTCATTCTGGTGACTGATGAAGTATGACTATAACTCTCAGAATATTCCAGGTGTTAAGCATGTGCAAATTCCAAAAATACTCTGTGTTCTTGTCACCGGGTTTGCAACAATCAGACCAGCAAGGAATTCTCTCTCTTCCCTAGTTCCCTTAAGCTGTAAAGAGCCATTTGGCCCCTACCTTGACTGACTAACCTTTAATGAAATTCTGGTCAGAGAAAACATGGCGGACCATCCAGAGCAACTGAACAATTAATTAGTATTAATTGTTTTTTCTTCCCCACTAAAACTGACATCTAGAATAGTATAAACTATTTGCAGCTTGGGATCTGAATGTCCTATAGTCTATCTTTAGGTGCTTACCTAGCAATCTGTTGTTATCTTTAAGTGACCATTAGTAATTATTATATATTTAAAAGGTTTGTATTTCTTTTAATGGATATATATACTCTACTCCACTTGAAGCTTGTGGCAACTATGATTTCTTCTTCAGAGATGAGAAAACAAAGTTCAGTATAGTTTCTAGAGCTTATATGCACAGTTCTATAAAGCTGTTAAATTCCTGAAAAAAATAAATAAAACCCAATATGGAAAAGTCTCATTCACTTTAAAAAAAAAAAAAAAGTGTGTTCTTTCCACTGCACTCATCAAGACAAAACTTTTCTGTATTAAAACTATACTCAAATAACTCTGAGTTTGAAGCTGATCCATCATGGGACCACAGATACCAAATACTGAGCTCACTTACAATGCATATGGTCACTTTTTTAGCATTTTCTTTCCTGCCTGACTGCCTCCCTCAAGTATTTACTGAGGGCTCTGCACATAACAGGTGCTATAGGGTATTGAGACAATGAACTAATGTTATTAATACAGTGAAATTAACAGAAATTTCTTGACATAAAGTAGGTTCTCAACAAATGCTGGTTGCACTATCTTCTAGAAACAAGGTCTTGTGTATTGCTTAGAATCCAACTACAGTACCAACCACACTGATGCTGTTTGTAAGATATTGGTAGAAATATGCTAGAGAGGTATAGTCACAACATGGTTAATATCAGGCTACATTATCCATGGGGCGACTAAAGTTTGGAGGTTGGCCTGTTTATCCTGCTTAATTTTGTGTTTAAGATACAAATAGCTATCATTTATGATCTTCCTCTCCTTTCCATGCATCTTAGCTTCAGAATATCACTCCTTCAATTTCTCATATTAAATCTTATTATGATGATTGATACTAGCTCTTCATTGAACATGCCATTCTTTAATCTGCCATCAGGGATTTGAAATCAATTATTTGTCCAAGGCTCTGGCCACTCTGCCTTGATTCCCTGAGATATTTTAAAGAGTTCTTAAAAATTAGGAATATCTTACTCCCACAATTAGAGCATTTTCTTCAGCTAGTCTCTGACTCTCCCAGAAATGGACTTTTTATAAAACAGAATTACTGGTGAGGTTGGGCTACATTTTTTTATTGCTGTCTACTAAGAACCAGAATTGTACTTTGGTCTTACTTTTTAAGTGACAGGCTATCAAATAGAGTTGTTCTTTTGTGTTGAAAGCTTGTATTTTTTTAACAATAAAATTCACAGCACACATTCAAATCCAATTTGTAATCAATCACTGGGGTAGCTATGGCACAAGACCTGAGTGTTGGTCACTTGTCCTTTTAACAATGAGAACCAAAATAGACAATGGTTTAGTCACAATGCGTTGCAGCTGGTGTGGCCAGGACCCTATTGGAAATGTGACTTCAAGAAGATTTTTTCTGTTAAAAAACAATTTCCTTCTAAAGAGTGTTGGGAAGATAGCAGGAGGGCACATAGGCAAGGAAATTTACAAGGATTTCCAAAGAGCATTTTGGAAGCATTGGATTAATTTTGAACAATTGAAAAACATTTTTACTGAGTTAGGCTGTTTAGTCTTTTCTGTGAAACTTTAATAGGATGTTTTTGCATTAAAAAAATAACTTTTGACAGACCATATTTTCCCCCCCCCCGACCTCAGTGCATATATTTTAACTAAAAAGCGGCACATGAAGTAATGAGTGTCATCAGACTGGACTCTAGGGAAATGCACTGGTGTGATTTGCTTTTGCTTCCTCTTTCACAGAAAGAGTTGGGTGGGGAACATACTCGTGGCTTGCACTCATTAATTGCTTCCTGAAGTTCCCGCTTCCCTGAGAAATGGTAACCATATTACATAAATTCCAGCCAGGTTCTTTCTCCTAGAGTGGACTTGATTACAAAGTGACATGACAGATTTGTTTAAGGCTATCAACCAAACTGGGGTATACCACCTTAAAGCAATCAACATTGAACTGTTTACAATTATAACTACAATACTGATTCTGTGACTCCGAATGCCTTTTGGAGCTTTTTGGAATTGGTTTCACCCAGTGTACCACATTTCTTCGATGTCCTCACCTTCCGTGGGATATTCTGTTTATGGAAACAACACAAAGGCAACTCAGTATCAAGGATTTTGAATATGGTATGTTAATCAGTATATATAACCACCAGTATATATGACCACTTGTTTATGGTCATAAAGTTATGGCCTTTAATAAACATGTCAATTATTTCTGAAGTTGATTTCAAAAGAAAGGTCTACATGACAATATCAAAGGAATAAGTTTTCTGCAGTGACTAATTTGGAAGAATAAATGCTTGAGTGTGCTCGTTTAAAAAAACATATGACATCATTTTAAACTTGCACTTTACCACATTCTTTCTTTGATACATTTCAGTCCACCTGTTCCTCCACCCAGTTTGTAAGAACTTGTCCACTTTAATTAATACAACCTTTCTACCATCCGTTCTGAAGTCTCCAGACTCTTACCTTCTACTAGTACTATTTTGTTGGTTCTTACCGTGCTTCTAATTCCTTGTGAGCCTGCCTTTTTCTGGGCCAGGAAGATCCCTGGAGGAGGAAACGGCAACTCACTCCAGAATTCTCACCTGGGAAATCCCATAGACAGAGGAGCCTGGCGGGCTACAGCCCATGGGGGTTGCAAAAGAATCAAAACATGACTGAGCTACTAAACAACAACTGCCTCTTCCCACTTATGTTTCCAAAGTGCTTTCGTAAATGATAAAATTAAGATCTGGCTTCCTCCAGGAGCAGTGAGGCACTGACTAACAGGAAAAAAATAATAAGAATTTAATTCTTTCCAAAATATTTGGAACCAAAGAGGCAGGCAGGCACTACCTCTTAACATGAGCACCATAATGTCCAGCATGTCAGACCTTTTCTTAACGGGTTGATGAATACAGTATAACTCTTCAAGGACAACCTGGCTCTCTGTCAAAGGAACCAGAGTATATTCTGTGACAAATGGCTAAAATAAGTAGATACTTTTTCTGTTAGCGAGGAAGTGTTTTTACACAGAGATCGATATCCAGCTTCATTTTATTCAAGTTTCACTTACAGCAGCACAGAGAAGGTTCCTGTTCTTACCAGAATTAAAGTCAGGGTAACCAGATAACTGAGATACAAGTGTTCCTCTTAAAAATCTTCATTAAAAAGGAAAGCTCGTCAAACTGTTCAGCTCTCATCCTGTACTGAAAATTGAGGCTTGAACTGGACAATATCTAGGGGTCTCATTCAACCTTAAAATTCCAACCGGCTTCCTCAGATACACTATATTTGTTTTTATGGCTACTTATACCAAGGACCCCGTAGAATATATGTGTCTAATAAATGTTTGTTGACTGTGACCGTAGCATCTAATACCTCTAAGAAGTAAGCAATTAGCAAGCTGACTGGCTTACCAGAAGCATTTCATCACATCTGAATTCTCAAACATACCAGTAAAAAGTCTTTAGCTGGATTCTCTGGCCTCCAATTTATATGAGGCTGCAGCATAGCACGACTAAGTAGACTCAAGTAAAACTGCTTGGCTTTAAACCCTAGCTCTGCCACTCATCAGCTGGGTGGTCTCAGGGCCAAAGTATGAGAAATAAGGTAACTGACGATGTTGTGTGCCAAGTGGAGAAGTGGAGACTTCATGCCCTAGAAGTGAGCATCTCTAGAACAGCTTTAACAGAGTTTCGACTTTAGAAAGCTCACTTCTGAAATAGTGTGGAGGATGGTTTGGAGAAGCAAAAAACTACCACAATAGTGTAATGTTACCCTGGGAAATGATAATGGTCTGAATCAAGGCCATGACACTTGGGATGACAATAAAATAACAAAAGCAATCATTATTGAACAAGAAGAAGAATCCTCTAAATCAGAGGATAATTACTTAGGAGCAGGAACGGCAAGCAGGACTCCTGCACTATTTACAGCCTGAACAAATGTTTGGGTGAGATTCGTGCACATGTAACATGAAAGATCAGAGCTACTACACTGTTCACTAGGAAATGCCAACTTAGCAACACAATAGTATGTTTTCACCAGCTTTGAAAAATACCCACTTTCCTGTTTGAAGGGTTTGTGGCAAAAATATATTTTGTCTGTCACAGTTCATGTGATCTCACAGCCATACAACTTGACTTTACAATTGGCTGTTTCCCTGAAATGTATGCTTTGTGAACCCTATAACATATAACGTGCCCAAAATATGATGCTCAAGTTTAGTTCCAGAACTTTAAAATACACTTACTTCTATTATTGAGACCCTTATTATGCCTTTCCAAGACATTTTAAAAATATATAAACAGTAACATATCTTATACATGATAGAATAAAAATGTATAGGGCTCTTCTTGAAGTCATAGGCAGGATATTCTAATAGCAGGCTGTCTGTAGCCTGCAGGAATAAAAATAATAATTGTCATTATAACATCACCAAGTTCTAGTCAGAAATGTGGAAGTATTACCACTGGCACTTATTTTTTCCCAAGAAACCCAAGAGAATCAAGACAAACAGGCAAAGAAAGAAAACAAAGGCAAAGAAAGAAAACAAAAGCAAAGAAACACCTTCCACACTCGGTCTTTCTTAAAGAAAAAAAAAAAAAGAGGCAGTCTATCAAAACAGAAACTGAATTTATAATTCCAGAATCATAAAATCCATCTAGAATAGCTTATTCTTGGTTTAACACTAATTCAGGTTTATCGTTCATAAATTCAGAGTGGAAAGGTCTTAGTTTTTTCATTAAAACAGCCTCTAAAGATATCATGTAAATAAGCAATGCTTTATATTTTGCAAACAGATAAGATAAAACACCATCATTACAGGCCCTACTTTTCTGATGAGAAAACTAAGGCTTGAAGGTGTCACGATTTCTTCATGTCCGGCATGTTAGACAATAGGCTAACCAGGTCTTCTCAATCTATATCCCAGGCCTTGTCACGTTCCCCTGCTATCCTGTGTAGAAGCTGTATGCTCAGCTGTATACTCTTAGAAATAAAGTATGATGATACACATTCTGGGCACACACCCAGAAAGAACAATACCAATGTGGGGTAACAGACTAACACTAAGATGTCTAAAACATCCAAGTACCAAACACAGCATTGTTTTAAGTCAATTACTCCTGAAATAGAGAGAGAGGCAGAGGTTCGGTCCATCCCAGGTGGAGAGCTCCCCTCCATCGAGACCAGAGGCTGACAGGCAGCTGAGAAGGGAAGGTGGGAGCAGTCTGAGATGATGGATGCTTCATTCCATGAAAACCTGCCTGCCTCTGCCGTCTACCTTCCGTCACTGGGGCTGACTCCTCAGGTACTACCGATCTTCAACCATCATGCCCTGAGTTTGCTGCAAGGCAAGGGCAATAGCAGACAGCTCAGTGGTTTTTCAAAAAACAGGTTTTGGTCAATCTATTCTATAGTGATGACCAGTATTCAAAGATAAAGAGCAAAGAGAACAGAGCAAGAGAGTACCACAGCATGGAATAGAAGGAAAGGACTAAAGAAATTTTCTTTTTGCCTGGCCTGCTGCAGTCCATGGGGTCACAAAGAGTCAGACACGACTGAGCGACTGAACACAACTGCATCTTAAGAGTATTAATTGTTGAAACTTCTATCAGGGTTGTGTGCATGCGTGCATGCATGTTCTTGATTACAAGGGGAAATATTTTTCTTTGGTAGAGACTCTTCAGCCAGGCTTCCTGCTAAATGCATTATTAAAGTATCATGACTAAAAGAGCAGGCAAGGAAAATTTAGCCAAAGCCCTGTCCTTTCATTAATTTTCTTTAAATCCTACTGACACAGTTGTCATCATGGTATTGTATTCTTTGCTATTACATTTTGACACACATAAATTGAGAGCTGAAAGGGGGTTCTACATATAATTTATCTCCCATTAGTTTTTTTAATCAACTGAAATTAATTCGTCTACAGAGCTTTGTTATTATTTGAAAGGCCCTTGTTAAATGTCAGAAGATACAAGTTTCAGCAGAAGTTTCTTTGTCACAGGCAAAGTATTATTTGTAGTATTAGAGCAGATCACAACAATCTCCTAAATTGCTTCCCTCATATGTAAAATAAGCTGTGTTAAACTAGGTGATTTCTAATATATATCTCAGCTCTAAGCATGCCCACTTTAGTCTGTTATACAAGTTCTTGAAACTTGCAGGTGATAAAAATTTTTCTTGGTTCTTTAACACTCTCCATCTTGATTAATAGTGATTAAGCACACTTTAAGAATCTTCTTATTCAGTTATTAAATATCAAGCACTTTTAAGAGTGCATCAGATAAATGTTGAGTAAATGTTGAGGTAAATGTTATGTAAACGTTGAGGTTTCTCACTCTAAAAATTAATAGTTATTTATAAGATTGGAAGTAGCAAAAAATGACTCTTTAGTGAGTAGTTCAAGCTATAAAAATGAACATTACATATTGCTTAAAATATTTGTGTGCATATTATAATATGTAACATTTCCTGAGCATAAATAATAGATACTTGCCTCTTCTCATCAGATATTAATGTAACAAGTTCATCATAGAGAAAAAATTGGAGGCCATTTAAATCCCAAGGATTCAAATACACAGAGGTAAAGAAACAAAAGCATTGATGGGAATGTACACAGCTTTCTTTCATCAGCAGCGAGTGATGAAACAGACCAGAGCATAAGAAGCTGGGGTAATCAGACTTGATTCTTGGGACCTGCATTAGTCTGACCCCGGGAACTTTCTAGCAGACTGTTTTTTAACAGTTAGAAATCAAAAAGACCTGGTTGCCTTATTCCTGACAATTTGATGTTACCCATAAAAGGTTAAATTTTGATATGGAGATTTGTTTGTTTCTGGAAGGACTTCCAGAACCAGTTGAGCAGGCAAGGAGGCTTCGTAATTTAAACAAGCATACCTCCATAAGTGACAAACGATTTCAAATAAGGAAATAATGGGTTTCCCTAATGGCTCAGATAGTATAGAATCTGCCTGCAATGCAGGAGACATAAGAGACCCGGGTTCAATCCCTGAGTGGAAGATTCCCTGGAGAAGGAAATGGCAATCCGCTCCAGTATTCTTGCCTGAAAAAATCCCATGGACAGAGGAGCTTGGCAGGCTGCAGTCCAAAGGGTCTCGAAGAGTCAGACACAACTGAGCGACTAAGCACAGCACACCAGCACACAAGGAAAGAAAAGAACATGGAACAGAAAGAAAAGAGGACTGGGGAGAGAAGGTGAAGGAATGCCCACATTTATAGGCACAACGTCGTGGAGGAATCAGCGAAAACTAGAAAGAGGAACGAACCAGAGAGGAAGAGAGAAATGTGTAATATTACAGAAGTAGGGAAATATATCAGGTGTAAGAGAGATATAACAGGCTACAGAGTATACAGGATGGTTACTAGAAAACAGACTTTGGATTTCAAGTGACAAATTAACACAGTGCTCGTTGAGCCAAATTTCAAAAGGCTGAGATGAAATGAGAATGAGAAGTGAGCACTGTTATTTGATTGTGAGCTGTCATCTCAGTTGATTTTGAATGACAGTTTCCCCATCGGAATGAAGTTTTTTAGTTCATTACCAGATAGAAACTCTTACTGGCAGTTTATATCTAGTACATTGAAAGAAGTATATTACATACTCCAAGGAGTTGTCTTTCACTCTCAATTTAACATTATCAAAATATTTCCAGGTTACCTGAATCTTGAAAAAAAGAACTCAAAACAAACAAGGGGATGAAATGGGAATAATGAGCTCTAAATCTCTGAGTCTGCTTTGTATATAACAGGCTGACACTCAAAGAGGGTTTTAAGTCTTCCAAATTCTTAGCAAGCTCTTCAGGGTCCAAGCACTCTGCATAAAGTGTCAAGAAGTTTGCCTCTACACAGCCTGTCTTACTTTGGAGAATATCAAATTAATGCTGTTGGCAGCTGACTCTAACATGTTATTCAACTGGGTTTGGTTCCTATGTTTAAATAACTAATATTGCCATCATTGTTAGGACCCCCTCCTAACATGGTTGTATTTTTAATGTCTGGTACACTCTTGCTTCTGTGTAATCTCACAAATTATTCAATTATGCACTATTTTGCTTTCTTTCACAACACTGACCTATTATCACTTTTAATGCTGACATGCAGTACAGGAAACATGACGGCATATGTATATGTGTACATGTATGTTTTTTGGCCTTGTTTTCTCCTGATTTACAATTCTTGGCATTGGTGTAATTGAGTTCATTTGTTTCCTTCATGTATATCATACGCATTCATTTAGTCACTCCTGCCCATCTTGGTGGGGAAAATTAAGTAGCCACTTTCTATTTTTCACAGGAGCACTTGACCTTCCATATTTCTGTAATGGTAACAGAAATAATAACATCAGTTAAATGACTGAGTGCACTTTCCTCTTCCTCCCTGTTGCCCAGTAAGTTGACTGTTATTATTATTATGGCTGCTATTGTTATTATTATCCTATTTTACAGATTTTTTAAAAAGGACCAGAGATTAAGTGGCTTTTCCAAAGCCATTAAGCTAGCCAGATGCAATTGAGAAAAACTCTCCTAGGAATTGTTATGAAACTCTAGTGCTGCTACAAATCAACCGATTATCTGAAAGGCAGTTAGGAGGAGGTCAAAAGTAAAGGAAAAACAAAGCCAATAGCAGGTTCGAAATGGCTTCTCCCTCTCTGATCAGAGTGTGATGGATGCCAGCCAGACCAACGGAAAGTCACTGCAGAGAGGCCGCTGGGAAGGCCCCCACTTTGCTGATGTCAGTGGGCACATGGTGTCACTCAGAGGCAGGGGGATGGGTGCTATGTGGTGGTTACCAAGAGCAAAATAGGATTTATGCAGTAGCGTTCCTTTCTACTTGTGGCAATGCAATAATTTAATGAAGCAGAGTAGGAGAAAGAAAGAGGGTGTGTGTGTGGGGGGGGGGGTCTGTGTGCGCGCACATGCGTGTGCCTTGTTGATAGTGAATTGTCTCTGGCAGGGAGGCAAGTAAAGGCAGAGATGACACTCATGTATTATTCTGTGCCTGCTTTTAAGTCCATAAACTATTCTCATACTCTGGCTACTCAGAGTAGCAGTTGGCATCAGCAGAGGATTTGGGTTTTGCTATGATTTTTAATGAACCTAGAGTCATACCTGTGTGAGTTGGAAATAGAATAGGGAAGAATAAAATAAAGGCCCATGTTTCCTCTTAACTCCATACTGTACAGATAGTGTACCCATGTTTCATTTGGCTGGATTCTGTGGCAGTGCAGCCTGGTAGGTAAATATTCAGGCTCTAACACTACATCACTTAGGTTCATGTTGTGGCTTTCTGCACCTACTGCTGTGTGACTTGTACAAATTGCAAAACCTCTCTGTGTCCCAGGAGAATTATTGCTTTATCAGTTATAAAAATAAGGGTGATATTAGGACTTAATCACTTCAAAGGGCTACTGAGAGAATGAAAAAATTAATTCAAATGAAGTATTTGAAGCAATGCCTGGCAGAGTAAATAAGTAACAAATGGAACCTCTTACTATAATTTTATGTGTCCTATACCTACTTGCAAGCCAATTTAAGAAAATGATATCTGAAAGCCACTCTTGTCTTCCAGTCCTGGGAAGAACATTATTATTCTACATGGTAAAGCATAACATAGAGAGTAAAATTTTTAGGAGATATTTGGATAAATCTAACACTTCAAAAAGTCTCTCTCCCTAATTGTAATGCTTTGTTTTTCTAATTAATGTTCATATTCATTCCCTGCTTTGATTTATTTTCTTGCTTTAGACAGGGTGGGATAGTTAAAATGTATGATAATGAAATATTTAAATTTAACCTATTGTATGTGCCAAAATTATACTTAAGTAGAATCAACCAATTAAATTAGACCCTGTAATATATTTCAAAAGATATCTGATGCACATCTGTCCCTTTCATCTGACTGTAGAAAAGATAAGTAACTTATTAAAATATTTACTACTTTTCTGTTTTGCTGATTTTATTCCTACATTGAAGCACATAGATAAATCTAAGCTACTATTAAAATCCCACAAATGTATTATCCTAATCAGGTTCACTGGTTGTGGATAAAAGTTAAAATACTAATTCTGTTTTTAGTGCGGCATAAACTGAGTTAAAATACGGCAGTTTACATCTGATATTGAAATCTCTTCTGCCTTAGTGGTTTCTGATTTAATTTACCATTACAAAGACAAGGATTTACAGGATGAACTGTCCCTAAGGACTCTGATTAGACGTTAGTGTTACTCATGGTTTTCCTTTCTTGTTTTGAACCCAAAGAAGTGAGCAGTGACCCAAAATTGTTAACATGAGAGACTCATTGGGAAGCCACTATTTAAAATATTTGGATGTTGACTTTCCTCCTGTGGACAGATGTTCCTATCAAAAAAAAAAAAATTACCCATATTTTAATATCAGTTGACCTCTGTGTGTGGGAGAATTTATTCTGAAAAATTAAAAAACAAACAAACAAACAAAAAAACAGCTATTAGAGAAAAATGTATCGTTCTCTAATTCCTGGAAAGTAAAGTGGGGACAGAGGAAGAAAAAAAATTAACTTCTGCTTTCCTTAAACAGTAATACTAAATTTTTGTTTTACGTTCCATATTAACATATTTCTATGTAATCTTAAAGCAATGCTACATGACACAAAAACCTATCTATTATTATTAATTTTGTTTTTTGGGGAGGTTGCTTCAGATTTTTAAACAATGACTGTAAGAGGAATATAAATATTGCATAAATCTTTTCAATAATTCAATAATTAACTAGGAGTAGCTTTATCACCTTTTTATAGATGAATACAAGTGACTAGAGGTATAATGAAGCAAAATGACTTAAAAGGGCCATCAGGAAATCACAGAAATAAGACTGTAACTCTTTTCAGTGCTACATCAATACCAAAGAATGAACAGCCAGAAGAGCCTGAGTCTAAAATCCTAAATATGCTGACCATGATAAAGGCCTCTGTAATTTAGCAGGTCATTGTACTGTACACTTCATGTAACTGTGCAGGGAAAAGAAGAGCGCATGATAGTCTCCTAGGTACCCTTCTATTACACTGCTCTCTCTACTTTAAAAATTATACGATTTGAAACATCCTGGGAAGGAGTTTGTATCGGAGAGGAGTACTCAAGAAGACTATGGTAAGGTCAGAGTCACAGCTGGAGTGAGTTTAAGTAACCTTGTCCTTTGCTTTCTCTTCTCTAACACAGAAATAAAATGATGGATGTCCCCACTTAGATTATCATTAAAATGCTTTTCTTGCTATTCACTAGGTAACCATCACTTGTATCAACCATCAACTTTCTACTATCGATAGAGAAAGAAAAAGAAGTAGTGTAGTGTAGATTATTTCAAATATTTTTTTTGTTTTGAAAGAATTTTAGAGATGACTTGTTTTCCTGATTATGTTTAGTGTCAACTGAAGTACAGAGGAGATAGCAAATATTTAACCTCTAAGAGGGGAAAGTTGGGCTGGGGTTTTCAAAAAACAGGTCATGGCTAATTTTAGAAAGTTAAGCGATCACCTACAGAAAATAGGATATATAGTTTTTTTCAATGAGCATTTTCATGAGTGATGCAAAAAGATATGGCATTTTTATTAAAGGAAATTTAAAAAAAAATTAGTGTTCTCTTACCAACTTCCTCAAACTTCCATTTCAGTGTATTTCAAGCGTTCTTTTCTTACAACATAATTTCATCAAACCACTGTCCCTCAAATGTCCAAATTATATTAGAAAATAATGGAATCTGAATTTACATGAAACCAATTTCACCTTCTTTTTAGGGACATATACCAAGAAGCTTTTCTACCTTTAAAATATAATTATTTTTCACAGTTCTCATCATAAGTTTTACAAATACTTCAAATTCATACAGCGTTGTGTTCAAATTAAATCTGCTGGTCTCAAAAAGACAAAACAAGGAATAAAGGCTAAAAGAAGCAATTACAAACACATTCAAAAGATTTTTCATTCACATATAAAAAATCACTGTTCATTTCAAGCATAAACTGATTTTATAAATTGCTTTTTGAAAAAAAAATCTGCCTTTAAAGTGGCCTTTAAAAATCGGTACCTCATACAACTGAGGTGATGTTGAGCAAAAGTGTACTTAATCAGAATATATTTGTTCACATGATATTGAAAATTTTGTCTAATAATGCTTTTGATTTAGAAAGTTTGCAAGTCTCTTCATAAATTGAGATGTATACATTATTCATATACATGCTAGTTACAGTCCTACGATCTAATTTATCCAATAAACATATACAAACGCATACTACCTTTTAAAACCCATCAGTAATAATAGATGCAAGTGGAAAGTCAAATTAAAACAATGTGAATAATTCACCAAAATAATTTTTGCTACTTCTGTTTCCACCACCTGAATGAAGACTAAGACATTTCAACTTTCTATGGCAGTTTGAATCAAAACTCATAACTATTGTCTTCGAAAACAAACCTAAGGATGAGAATTTTAACACCCTTGGAGAACAGTGCATTTTCTCTGGGTGCCCTCTAAATCTTTCCTGAAATTCAAAGACAACTTTTCCAGAAGTGATTTACAAATAATCCACCTTGCTGACAAGACAAGTAGAATTCCTATAAATAAGAATATTTTCTTCATATGAGATCAGACTACGGTGGATCAAGAAAACCTTGGAGCCCATTTAGTCTCATTTTCACATTGGTAGATTAATGAATTATTGAATTTTTTCAATAATTTCTTCTGCAATAGCAATAACATTTTTATTTTTATTCTCCATTATGAAAATAAATCAGGAAAAGTAGACAATCATTCAACTTTCACTTAAGGAAAAGAAGACTAAAGACTAAGTTTCTGACATTCATCCTTGAGGTTATATCTTACAGTCTCTGGTCCCTGTATCTGTATTACTGTTCAGGGCTTCCCTGGCGGCTCAGACAGTAAAGAATCCACCTGCAATGAAGGAGACCTGGATTCAATCCCTAGGTTGGGAAGACCCCTTGGAGGAGGGCATGGCAACCCACACCAGTATTCTTGCCTGGAAAATCCCACGGACGGAGGAACCTGGCGGGCTACAGTCCACAGGGTCGCAAAGAGTCAGAAATGACTGAGTGACTAAGACAGTGACTGATTGACAGGCCATCATCAATCAAAGATTGGGGATGGGAGACAGACTTATTAGGCCTCAAGATGACACGATATAATTAGTTTTAACAGTTGGCATTTTACTTACAAATTTCCTCAATCAATTATTTTGTGATGGATAAAAATTCAGCTCAACTGATTTTTATTTGTAGTTTTTCTCCATAAAAGGATGTGGCATCTTCCGTTTGGAACAGTCTTTCTAATTTCCATTCCATTGTTGAAAATAAGAGTGCTAAAATTTTTGGTAACCACATAAGAAGTGGAAGAAAGAAGATAAAGAGATCCATAAGTATACAAAGAATTCCTCTACCTCTACAAGTAAAAGATTTTTTTTCTATTTGTTCCTTCACAGCAGTACACATTTTAGACCACCCGATAAACAAGTGCAAAGCCAGAATATATAAAAGATAATAATTTTATTTTCCAGCTATCTTCCTATGATTCAACTCAATGTTTCATTCCATGTTCCCACTGTCTCTAATATGTTACAATTTTCTCACAAATATGATGTCAATTTTTAAGGATCCTGTATTACAATTAAGTGAATATAATGAAATATATTCCATTGAACCACTAAGATATGGAGAGCATAAAAGATATTCAACTAAAAAAAGAAGGAACTTCAACTGATGTATAAAAGAAATCTTCAATTTGAAGACATGCAACATAACTCACATACTTTTTAAGGAGCAGAAATTTGCAGAGAGAGAAAAATAAGCAAACATATTTGTATATGGATGTAATATCAACACATAAGTGATAAGCCAGGTTTTTAGATGGATCCCACAGTCTAGCCCATATAACTCTATGGCTAGTGGCAGTACTGACAACTGATAATTTGACTGAGCAACATTAGGTGTTAGGGCCCACGGTGTCAGAAACAGAGACTTTTAAACTTCTTTACAGAAATTCACAGAATGTACATAGGTTAGAATCAAAAGGAACCTCAAAGATTACTGGGTCCATCCCTCTGTTCTTGGCTGAACTCAACACGGCTCTTTTCAACAACTGATAAGGTGGCATTTGAAGTCAGTAACATTAGGGGGAAAAGTCAGATGATTTGGACTGAGCGCACCCTTTCTCTGTAAGCTTTGACCCATTGTGTGATGGGTTTCTAAGAGAATGTTGTCAGTTCCTATTGAAAATGGCAGAGCATTTCCTAACGAGGAGAAAAAGGCAACGAGAGTGGTCTTGCAAGTGTGGATGGAGGTGTGTGCACATGTGTGAGAATATGCACCGGACATGTATGCCTGTAGTGTGTATGCAGATGTATAGTTTATTTCCCCTGAGTCATTAAAAAGAATCCTGTGTTTGCAGACTTTGTTATCCTTTCAGAGGAGAGCTGAAATGTTTGACACTTCAGAACCCAGGAAGCATTCTGGAACTGCAGAACTAGCAAAACTCTCCCGTGAGAGGGCAGTAGGGGGCCAAGTGGAGCAGACTCTTCCCTGCGGTCCCTCCAGCACCGGGCTTGGCTGTCAATCTTCACCCTGATGCCTGCGCCGCGGGCATGGGCAGTGGAAGACGCTGCTGAGAGCGCGCACAGCAGCTGCAGCAGGCTCCTCTCGTAAAACAAGGAAACCCACGATCTGTGGGGCAATGAGCTGCCTTTATGAATTGACAGTTGGGCTGTGTGAGATGCCGGTGCTGCTGGGCAAACTGGCTCTCAGTCTTGGCTTCCCACAAAAGGAGCGGAAGGGGGAGCTGTAGTGGTTCCCAGTGCCCACAGGGCCCCCTTTCCTGGCCGCTGTATGCTGGCCACAGCGGGCGCCGCGTGGAGCATGCGAGCTCTTGTCTCTCTCTGTGTGTGCCTGTTTGTGTGACTACTGGCATGACTGTCAATCTCCCTGTCTGCCTGGGTGACAGACAAAGGTGCTCAGGCAAGTTTTCACTGGAAAACATACCTCGGGAGTTCTCCTGGCCATGTCCCAGGTACCCTGGTCCTCCGCACCTGATACTACCTCTGTCAGCTCATCATTTTGTTTCCTCTGGGATGATTTATATCCAGACGTGAGAAGTGCACATGTGCTGAGGTTTTCTGTATGTGACCTTACTTCCCGGAACTGAGAAGGAAGGAGAACCTGAAAAACGGTCAATTTTCCCTTCGGATTGTAAAGTGCATGGGATAAGAGCCCAGAAACGACTCAGACTGTCCGAATTGGAATCCGCTCTGCCACCTACACGAAGTGTATGCTTTGGGCAAATAGCTTCTACTCCTTGCCTAAGTTTCTTCATTTGCAGGGAAGGCATGGTAACAGCGCCAAGCTCATAGGGTGGTGAAGATTAAATATATGGAAACCTCATAGAACAATACCTGACACCCAATAGTTGCTCTGTGTTAGCTAGTAACAGCATCCTCGACATCCGCTGTGTTAAATGCGGAGAAGGACCGTTCTGGCCATTTTCCCCATCGGTACTCACTAGCGCTCCATACATGCCCATATCCCAAAACAGAGATGAGAAAGTACCCTATCCCCTATCCATCCCGCCCGCCCCACATCCTCCAGCACCCACACCCACACAGCCATCTCCGCCAGCGCAATCGTGCATCTGGGAACCCCTCCCCAGCTATCCTGCGCGCCACACCTGGGGGCGCACTCCTTGTGGGCTAAGTCAAATGAAGTGCCCAAGAGCCCGGGTCCCTACCTCTTCTGGTTGAAGAGTGTATTGGGGGTATTTTCCTACCTGCCCCAGGTTTTTGCCCTTCTTACTGCCGCCGAAAGCCAGTCCTTGGTAAGTGCCCGCAGATCGATTGGCGGCCTGGGCAGGCGTCTCCCCGCCCAGAGAGGACTTGATGGAGTTGAGTTTGGCCCGCGAGCTGCCGAACTGTGAGCTCTCCACCATCAGCACCGCGGCCAGTAGGAGCAGGCAGCGGGAGGAGTCCTTGCCCCGCATCAGTGCGGCCATCTCCCGGCGAGGGGTCCCCCGGGGAGGCGCAAAGCCCGCAAGGATACGGATACAAATGGGAAGGAGGACCCCAACACGGGGCCCTGCACTCGGGGCGCCGGGACTCGCAGACTCTGTTCCCCCAACCCCACTTGGCTTTGGGGGCCCAGCACCGTGTGAACTCAGTCTCAAGCCTCAGACCCGGAGGAAGCACGACCCAAGCAAGACCCGCTTCTCCGCCAGGGCAGGAAGTTCTGCAGTAACTGGAAGCAATCAAAGGCGAGGCGCCTTCTCGCCAAGGAGGCGTGACCCGAGGTGCAGGCAGACCCAGCCCCACGGACCGCACCGCTTCCGTTGCTCCTTGCCCACACCTCCTCCGAGGTCCTGCCTCGGCTCTCAGAGGTCCAGTCCTCCTCTTAACTGCTCAGGAGGTCCACATGAGTTCGTTCTCTTTCGGCCTCAGTTGCGTTTTCTCTCCTCTCGTCCTTCTCTACCTCTTACGTCTCAACCTCTGTGGGACTCAAGTCCTCCTTTTCAAAGTTAGCGGGCACTAATATGGGAGATCAGGAACCGCCCCCAGACCGGACCCTGGAGATCAGAAGCCAGCTAAGGTTTCCCACGCGCATGCAAAGTCGCCCGAAGCGGTGTTCAACCAGCCCGCAGCCAAACGCTGCCGGGGATGCTGCGTCGCCCCCGGAGCTGCCCTGCGCTCCCTGCGCTCCGCGCGGTCTCGCGTCTCCCTCGCTGCATCTGCTCTCTCATCGCCGCCCCCTTTGCTTTTTATAGCTTCTCACAGCGGGGTGGTTGGGGGGGGGGTTCCCTCCGCCCCCAATTCAAGAGTGACAAAGAGTAAAACCGTTTCTATCACCCCCACGTCCCCGCCCGCCCCCCTTTTCTTTTTCCTGCGGCTTTTCCTTCTGAGGCTTCCCCTTCTGCTTCTCCTCGCCCCCTCCCCCTCCCCTTCCACCGAACAGCAACTGAGAAGATGGGATTCACCCCTAGAGTAACAGGCGGACTCCTAATTCCTGACAACCAACCACTCCAGAGGGTGGAAGAGCCTTTGCCAACAAACGGAGGGCAAATGTGGAAGTGAGCAGGGGCGAACCGCCACCGCGGTTCAGGACTGCCAGCACCCTTCCATGGGTTCCCCAACCCACCTCCAGTCCCTGACTCCGAGAGGAGCCCTAGAAAAGCCCGATAGAAGGTTAAGGAAAATGAGCATCTGGGCGTTAATGGTCTGTGTACAGTTGGGTTTTAGCCTGTGCCTCCCAGAGGATGTGTGAGGCTGGCACTGTATTGGTGCGCTAGGGAGTGTATAACCGATCCAGATGGGGCTTTGGGAAGAAGAGCATCAGAGAAGGGGAAAGAAAGTCCCACCATGCTACCAAGAGGCGTTTGGCACTTTCTCGTCTCCTCCTTCTTCACCCTACAGACCCCCTCCCCACCACACCAGGAGCTGTTTGTCTGTCTCTGAGGAGCGGCAGGCATGGGGGCAGGGGACCTGAGCTCTGAACCTCACACTTCTACCGGGCATCTTTACCATCCTAGGCAACTCCTCCTTTGCAAAGAGGAAATCCAAGACAGGAATGAACTGCGGGCGAGGGAGTCTCTGAGGTTCTGCTTTCTGCCTCTTCGCCTCTGGCAATCATATTCAGTGCCTTTCCTGGGAGACCCGGAGGCTCGCCTGGTCTTTGCTTCGGCGGGAAAGAGGTTCAGAGAAGGGCTGGAGCGCGGCGCTTGGGGGCGCCAGTGGCAGCTGGCGAGGCGAGGAAGTAAGCTAGAGATGAGAACTGTCCCAGGCAATCTCCCGGTTTGGAGATGATCAGAGGCAATAGAGCGCCCAGGCTTCCAAAACAACCAGAGGGCTCAGGAAATTGTTGCATTTCTCCTTCTCTGGTGTGCTACCATCTGTGCACAGAGAAGCCGAGGCTGTGCGGCACCACCATTCAGGAAGCTGTTCTTTGGGAACACGTTGTCGAATTTTCAGACCTGAGTTCCTCAGCTTTCACACCGGATCCTGGCACACAAGGGCACGGACAGGGGCACACAGTCAAGGAGGTACTGAGAACGCTAGCCATTCCTTTCTTTTCCCGCAAAAGGGCTGAGGTCTAAAGTGTAAATTTACAGCTGGGTCCCCCAGGCTGCACCAGCCTTGCATGTTTCTCTGCCCTGTTGTGTGAATCTGTGTGTGGAATTCATTTTCAGAACGATTTTTTTTTTCTTTTTGAATACACAAGCAAAAGATTAAAATTTGAGGAGCCCTCAGGTATGTTTTCTTCAGATTGCCATGTGCTTCCTCAGAATATAAGAGATTTACCTTCAAAAAAAATTTTTTTTCATTTTTTAAAAATGTGCCAAGAAATGGGTTTGTAACGACAAGTGAAACATTCCAGGCACTACTGGAGGGCAAGAAAACTGACTTACACTCTATAGATCAGTACTTGGGATTCAACGCATAGACTTTACACAAGGGGGTATCTTTTGTCTTCATGGGGATTTGCCAATCAGAGAAATAGAGAAAATTAAGTTAGGAGCCTAAAGGTTTGTATATTTTTCAAGAGTATTTTAAAGCACGAGGAAAAGAGAGTTAAATATGTAAGCAATAAATTGCTTAACCTCCACTTGAAGAGTGTGGATACAATCTGCTGAAGAACCACCTCAAATGAGTCAAAAGAAAATCTGAAGATACTTTGCCTGTTTCTGTTGATTCCCTCTTTCTTTACCACCAATCAAAGTAAGATGCTACATAGTCAGAACCTAACTCCTGGCATGTTCTACAAAGAAATAAGTGTAAAGCTCAGCGTACGTACTCTTGAGAAACCCCTAGGCTCTGGATATCAGGATAAAGAGATTATCTCAGAGGTTTACACAGGATCCTACAAATTCCAAAAGCAAACTTTGCAAATACAGTTAAAAATCAAAGTTCACATGAAAGTCACTTTCACAAACACTGTCCCTTTTATATAAAACAAAATCAACTGCTAAAACATACACAACTACACCTGAGGCTAAAAAGGAGGTAAAAAACTAACTTCATTTATGATCCAGATGCTCTCTGTAACACTGTATAGAAGACAGAAACAGACACACAAAACCCACATGCAGACAAGTAGATACGCATACACACAATCAACTAACTGCAAATAAACATAATCCTTTGGATTACTGTCATGATCCCACACGTGTTTTCTTATGTGTTTTTGTAAGTATGAAGACACAAATTTCATATTCTACAAAAACAGACTTTTATACCTTTTGCAATAACATCATTAGGAAGCAAATGTATAAAAGCAACACTATACAGAAGTATAGGGTCCTCTTGACCAGAGGAAAGTGCCTCTGTGAAAATGCCTCTGTGAAAGTGCCTCTTTCTCCTTTGGCCATAATCTCCCTCTTTTTGCTCCTCACCGTAGGGTCACTTTGGTTCCACAGAAAAATCACAACTGACTCAGCAGTTCCTACCAGGTCTTGATTTCCTTCTGAATACTTAGGACCAATGTGAGCTCAGTGTGCATCTCATTGCCTGATTCTTGTTTTTCAGCCTATTACCTCTCCCTACATTAGCAACTACTTTCAACAATAATCTATTTATCAGCTGCTCATTTATTCACTGTAAATTTATTAAACATAGGGCCTGGAGTATATAAAAGTGAGCAAGTAAGGGCCTTGGCATTAGAGGGGCTCACATTCCACTGTGAAGGCCTTGACTTACTGAAATCTGCCTCCACCCATCTCAGGAGTTGCTGCCATGACCTTCCTCTGTTCTCATCTGCCACTGAATTCTGCCAGCCTCAGTCTCTAAGAGGGTATTTGGATCTTCCAAGCTAGACTGAATTTTCACATGACTATGTAAATAAAAGTATTAGGAGTGTCCCTCCAGAGTCATGTCTTTTCTCATGAATTGCATTTTAATAGCATACAGGGAGACAGTATCCCTATATTTGTGATTAAATGCAGATAAATGACACTAAATAAGAATAGAAGTAGGGTACTACAGTAAACTTGGAAAGGGACACTAATTTTCAGTAGGAACCATAGGTCCACAATCATTTTGTTCACATGAGATAGACATGAAACGTCTTCATCCTGCTGGTGTTAAAGGATTTGGAATTTATATTATTGTAGGTTTCCTCTCTCCATAATAAATCAATGAATCAGCCTAACTGGTCCTCTATTCTAGCAAGACTTTGGATCTTACCAATGACAATTTTATGTTTCTCACTTTGCCTAAGGAAAAACAGTACCATGTGTCAGCACCAATTACATTTTAAATAATGCATAATAAATAGCACTAGTACTGTACACATTACCAGATATGAAAAATTGCATCTCCTGTACACACTATCCTTGCAATAGTTCAGCTGTTCACTCTCTTCTGACTTGATCTCCTAAACAACAGAACCAGCTCATTAGAAAAGACCATGTCACTCACATTTCAGGCACTAGCTGTACTTGATGTAAACAACCACAGGTGAAATGGTTCAAGTTTATTTTGGAGTAAATCAATCAGAAACATGATTTCTTAGCCAATGTCTTGTTTTTTGATCCTAACACATCAGTCTTCTCAATACTTAATCTGCCACCAAAATGAAAGAAATTTATTAAAGTAGTCCCTCCCCAAGAGACTGAATCCAACTATAAAAAGCATGCAAATAATATAGTCAGAAACTCAGGTAGAGAAACTTCTATTGATTCTTGTGCATACGAGTGACCTTATAGAACTGAAATTAGATATCATCAAATGTTTAACACCAAACCTGTCACAATTTCTGCTGGTTCTACACCTCTACTGCTGAGCTCTGGCAGGCTGTTTCAAGATTCATCTTTGGAAAGAGTACTAGACTTGGTGGCAAAAGGGAATTCTACTTAATTCTTGACAGAGGCCAGTGGTTTCCAAACTCTGTTCCTTGGATCTCCAGAGTTCTGCAGAAGTCTGACAAGGAAGTTAGACCTGCTCTTATTTTTGACAGGATCTCATGGGAAATGGCTCCAACAACATGGATTTGTAAATGCCTGTCTTGTTACTGTTTTTATTTGGAGGAGGGCTGTGTTAGTTGCTTGGTTGTTTTTAATCAACTGCATAGATATGGATGCAACAATGAGTTGGGCAAAGTTCTGTATGAGCCCTTAACCTGCCAACTACATGGAGTGATTGCTATCCTGTTACTGTTGCAGATGTTTTCCAAAACAAACATTACTCAAAGGAAGAAACTATTGAAAATCTGGCAGTTTTTCCAGTCAGATATGATCATTTGAAGTAAAGAATACTAAACAATGGAAGGGCAGAGTAGCTAACCGAGTCATGGTAAAATGTGTTTGTTCTTGGTCAGTTATCTAAATCTATGAATATAAAAACAGAAAAGCTTCAACTATAAAATAAATTGTGGCACAGACTTGAAAATAATAGGAAAACTATTTGCAAAAAACTAGGGGAAAAAGTTTCTAAGTGGCAATTTAAAATCTGTGTTTGAAGCCTAACCAGGCTTAGTAACAGGAATTGCTGTGTTGTTCATCTTCAAAATGATCATTCTGTAGCAGATCTTACCCTCTGATATCCTGCAAATAGGCTCCAATACTCAAAATCAGCTTGAGGTATGAAAAAAATCAAGGTACTAAACTTTCAATCAGTTTAAGGGATTTTACAGGTAACTGGCTTGGAAGATACAGGAATAACAAAATATAATAATAACCAAAATATACAAAATGCTTCCTATGGGCCAGGCTTGTTAGGTACATTACATGTATTACATGTATTATCTCTTATTTGTATCCCACAGTTCATGTCTTTAAAGACATGTCCAACGTTAATAACTTGCAGCACCTCAGGCCCTCAGTTGTACTTACAGAGGTGCAATCGTGGCAACAACATGGAATGCACCTAAGAAAAGGAGAATTCATCTGAAGAAAATGGAGACACCTTTGCATCACTGAAGGAGGACTTAAACACTGATTCCTCCAAAAGAGCCAAGATTAATCCTTTGATAAAGGGCCAAAAATAACACCAACAATACAAGTGGATGAGTATGTATATCGCAGCTTCGACCAATAGAGTAAAAGCCTCTCGGAAACAATGATATTACAAAGACTCTCTGTTATAAAGATGGTGTCTTCATCTGCTCAGGCTGCAGTGAAACACTACAGACTGGACTGTTTAAACAACAGAAATGTCTTTACTTACAGTTCTGCAGTCTGGAAGCACAAGATCAAGGTGTTAGCAGGTTTGGTTTCCTCTGGGGGCATTTCCCCTAGCTTGCAGCAGCCCTCTTCTCACTGTGCCTTCCTTCCATCTTTGTCCAAATTTCCTCTTTTTAAAAGAATACATGCCATATTTGGATTAGGGTCTATCCTAAAGACTGCATTTCAACTTAATTACCTTTTGAAAAACTTTATCTCCAAAGGCAGTTATGCAATTAT
Organism: Ovis canadensis; assembly: GCF_042477335.2. Classification (NCBI taxonomy): domain Eukaryota; kingdom Metazoa; phylum Chordata; class Mammalia; order Artiodactyla; family Bovidae; genus Ovis; species Ovis canadensis. The sequence continues at coordinate 34,151,783 of NC_091250.1, read as the reverse complement.
GCCTTATCTCCAAAGGCATTAAAGGAGTTATGGAGGTACTGGGGGTTAGGGTGGCAGCATATAAATTTGGGGAGGGGGCATGCAGTTCAGCCCCAAACAGATGGATTTATAGACACCGGAAATATAAGACATTTGAGGAAAGGGTAACATTTCTGGAACTCTACCAGAGTTCCTAAACATAATGTGGGAGCAGTGGCATATAGGTTTAATTGAAAGTGTTATTTAAAATTTTCCTGCATTCATTTTACCTCTTACCTGTGTTAATGATATTAACTTCTTCACCTTTCTTCTGTGTGAATTATGGCCAAATATGAACGCAGCTGAGTCTAAATGTGAACGTCGAGATTCCACAGGGGCCCTGAGAAAGACAACAAAAAATACAAGCTATTTGCCAAGAAGATAAGATCATTTCTACATTTAAAAACAGCACTTTGTTAATGAAAGATGGAAACAATAAAATACAGGAGTGAATGATACAAAAATGAAGTTATTATAGGTCAAGGAAAAAGGAAGCCGCCATCAAAAATAGAGTGATCTAGCAATCAGCACATTGTTCTGTTAATAACTTAATTTGTCCATTTATTTAATTTAACTTGTTCAGTTTACTCAGTAAATTAATAGTCACTTGGAATCACAGTACCTTTAATTAATTCAAGGCAGCGTTAAATATGTTGAAGCAGAGGGACTGTCTAATTTCACTGAAACTGTTCATGAAATCATTTTGTAATATATGTGCACTTTGACCACTTGGTTTTTAAGTTATTAAGAAATCTGAGTTAGAATAAGCTCAAACTTCATTTGTTTTAGTTGTTACTGTTGTTGTTTCTCCTGAGATCCATAAACCTTATCTACATCAGTACCACCCTGAACACACCCAATCTAGTCTAAAACCCATAAAATGCCATTTGATTATTGCTGTCAAGGATGTATGTGCAGATTTGTATGTGACGAAGATAAAACAACATCTCATAGAACACAATAACTGTTTCCATATTCTAAAATTGGGTTACCTTTGCTCTTGAATACCAGTATTGTATATTTTAATTAACAAGAGAATGACATTCTTAAATCTTTGATCAGTTTGCCTTTTAGGTATCAAAATGTATTATATGCCCCTCAATGAAGAGTAACTTTTGGAAATAGAATTTGCAAGAGCAATCAAGACAAAAGAAAAAGTCTAGGTAAAAACGAACAAAGGGAGAAAGTAGATCTCAAAAATATGAGACCAGTTTTTAAATCACTTCGTAAACACGAGAGAAGAGAGAATGCTAGAGATATGTAGCTAGAAAAGTTATTTTGTCCCAAAACTCTAATATAAAGAAATGCTTATCTGAATTAACAATGGGCAACAAAAGAGGGTTATGGTCCAATCCTATATAAATTTAATATGCAAAAAAAAAATACAGACTAGAATAGCAACACTACCTGCAAGAAAAAAAAGAAAAAAGAAAAGAAACACAAAAAATACAATGCCCAGTAAACACATAAAAACAGTAATCTAATATTTCAAACAGTAACCTAATATTCCAAAACATGATAAAGAAAATTAAGAAAAATTTGTAACTATGAAACAACACATGTCAGGATTAGAAAACTTTAATAACATGTTTCAAGAAAAGTAAGATATAAAAAGAGATGTAATAAGCAAAATCATTTCACAAATTAAGACTGAATGAATCTCCTAAAGAAAATCTTTAGGAAAAATACCAGATAAAAAGGAAGAATGTTGATATATTAAGAAAGAAGGAAAGAAAAGAGTTCAAGAAAAATAAATGCAGAGATAGGAAAAGCTGATTCAACATACTTAAAATAGTTTTCCCCAAATAAGAAAACCAAGCAATGGAACAAAACAAACCCCAAATAAGAAAGTGTTCTAAAATAACATGAACAAAAGCAAAAAGATCTAAAATTACATATGATAATTTTACACAGGAGAAAGCCTAGAATGAACAACCCCATAACATATTCTAGTTAAACTACTGAACTTGAAAAATAAATAATACAATTTGGCAAGTAGGCAAAAAAGTTGTGTCGCTTGCATCAACCATGTTTTATACTAGGAGACAATTAAGTAACATATTTAAGATATTCAAAGAAAAAAAATATGAACCAAGGGTTTTAAATACAGCTAAAACTGATCTTTATGGACAAAAGTTTCAGAGAAATGGTTTGTGAATCCAAAGAGTCAGAGAACATTATCACATAACCCCTTCCTTAGAAATTTGCCAGAAAATAAGATTTGGCCACCACAAAGATTTGGGAGACACTGAAATGAAGCAAGGTACTGAAAACACAATTTACCTGTAGAGCTAAGACTACAGGATGGTCTCCAGAGAGGGATGTAGTATTATATAAAGTCTGTCTACGATAACAAATAACAGGAGAGTGAGCGCACGCACTTATGTATATGAACATGGAGAAGTCTTCTATAAAGTTGTAGTAGACAAAATTCTAGTAAAATCTTTCGAACAATACACCATGACTAAATGGGGTTTATTCAGAAATGTAATGTACTTAGAAAATCCATTAATATGCTTCATCAGTATAATAGAGCTAAGTGCAGGGGGGGAGTGGCACAGAGTCGGACACAACTGAAGTGATTTAGCAGCAGCAGTAGCATAGTTGCAGAAAAAGCATTTGGCAATACTAAGTCAAATCCATTCATGTTAAAAATCACCTCAATAAAATGGGGATTTATGGAACTATATTCAGTTGACCCTTGAACTACACAGGTTTGAACTGCCCAGGTCAACTTTTATGTAGATTTTTTTTTTTTTCAGTAATGACTCCCACAGTACCACAGAAGCTTGGTTGGTTATATCCTTGAATATAAAGGAACTGTGTATACAGGGTGCTGACTACATACTATACTCAGATGTTTTTACTTCACAGAGGGTTGGTGTCCCTAATCCTTTCACATTGTTCAAGGGCCAACTGTATAGGTATCGGTATACATATAGGTATAGGTAAAGAGATAGAGACATAGCGATGGACTTAGACAAGATCAAGTTAATAGGGACAGAGAAATCATTACAAAATTTGGAATCTACTTTATAGAATTGCTTGATGCTTAAATGAGAAAGTCAGAAATGAGATAAGGATGATCACAATCTCCACAACTTATGGGCACTGTGTTACTGGTAGCAGCCATCAGCTGAGCAACAGAAATCAAATATAGCTGTAAGAATTTGAAAGATTAAAATGAAACTAGTATTTGAAGATAATGTAAGTATATATTTGGAAAACTAAAAAAAATGGAATTCACCAAGGAATCTGCTTTTAAATTTAATATTTAAAAATCTCTAGTTTTCATATATAAGAAAAAAAGTGTTTAGATGTTATCATGGAAGTGAAGAATCTCATGTCAATTGCCAAAAACTAATAATACAATTTTTAGGTATAAACATAACCTAAAATGTACAAAGTATTTTTTAAAATATTTAATCTTTTAATCTTTCCAATACTCCTGAAACATAAAAAAAAAAAAAAAATAAGCAGACTTAAGCAAATGGAAAGTAATACACTATTCCTGGAGCAGAAAACCAAACATTATAAAGATGTCAGTTATTCCTGAATTGATTAACAAATTTAATGTAATCTCAATAAAAAATACATCATGTTTCTTTTCCCCCAAAACTGACAAAGTTGTTTCTAAAATTCATTGGATTAAAAATCTTTCAGGAGTGTAAACAAAAAAGGTCAGGAAAACTCTAAAAAAGAATAGTAATTGGAAAGATGGAGATAAACTCACCAGAAATTAAAACCTCTAAAAAAGGCATTAGTTTGTTACTGACACATAAAAATGGTTTGTTACTGGCACATAAAAAGACTTAGAGACCAACATAAAACAACAGAAAACTCAGGAATTTACCCAACTGCATATGGACATTGAGTATATGATAAAAGTACCATCCCAAATGAGTGGGCTAAAAGATGATTAGTTTAACTAGATAATCATATGGGGGGAATAAAGTGAAATGAATCTATTCTTCACACCCTAACAGATAAATTCTAAGTGTAAAAAACCCCAAATAATCCAAGAGGTAAAAAGAAAACATGGACTAGTTCCTCCATAAACTGAATTCCTCCTTAACCAGGGAAATGGAATTCACCAAAGAATCAGTTTTTAAATGTAATATTTAACAATAATAACAATTTGAAATTTAACAGTCACCTAATTTAAAATCCAGAAGTAACCAAGGGAAAGATTGTAAATTTTGATATCATAAAGATGATTTTTCATGGTAAAAAATCACTATAAACAAAGATAAAATATTAATGACAAACAAGAAAAGTAATTGGATCTTTTGTCAGAGATAAATGATGACTATCCTTTAATGTGTAAAGAGCTTCTAAAAAATAGAAAAATCCAATAGCTCTAATTAAATATAGCCTAGTGATATGAACCGCATTTAGAGAAAGAAAGCAATTGGCTTTGAAAATGTGGAAAAGCACTTGCATATAAGAGAAATATAAACTAAAACTACACAATATATGACTTCTTATCTATAAGACTGAAAAAATCTTAATGTTTGACAATATCTCTATACAAGCCTGTTAGAAAACAAGCAGCTTTGTTGATGGGAATACAAAGTGATGGTATCCCACATGGAGGGTTTTGTCAAACTAGTAAAACGACACATGCATTTACCTGTGACTTAGTGAGTAATCCCACTTTTAGGACTCTATTCCAAAGATACTAAAAGAAAGATCATATACTAACAGAACAGTGTTTACTATAGCCCTGTCTGTAACAACAGGCTTTGAAAAGAATGTAAATGTTTATAAGCAAAGCACTGGTTGAATAAACTCAGAAAAAAGTGAAAGTCACTCAGTTCTGTCCAATTCTGTGACTCCCATGGACTGTAGCCCACCAGGCTCCTCTGTCCATGGAATTCTCCAGGCAAGAATATTGGAGTGTGTTGCCATTTCCTTCTCCAGGGAATCTTTCTGACCCAGGGATTGAACCCAGGTCTCCTGAGCTCCAGGGAGATTCTTTACTGTCTGAGCCATCAGAACATATCCACAAATCCATAATGAATTTCTATGTGTCTTTAAAAATGAGTAAGTAAAATGTTTAATATACTTAACAGAGTGATCTCCAAGATGCATCATTAACTGAAAAAGGCAAGATGGGAAATTGTGCACTATCACTCAACTAGGAAAGGATAGTTACAAATATGTATCTACAACGGTAATTCTATCTACTTGTCTTTGCTTACAGTTTAAAAACTATTAAAGATAAGCCACCACAAAAATTAAAATGGAGGACAGAAACAGAGTGGAGGGCACCATGAATATAAATTAGTCTCATTTCCACTAATTGGCATTGTCACTGTAGAAGTACTTTACATAACTATAAAATAATTATTCATGTGCTTCGTTGCTCAGTTGCATCCAACTCTTTGTGACCCCATGGACTGAAGCCCACCAGGCACCTCTGTCCATGGGATTCTCCAGGCAAGAATACTGGAGTGGGTTGCCATGCCCTCCTCCAGGGGATCTGCCCAACACAGGGATCGAACTCAGGTCTCCCGCATTGCAGGTGGATCCTTTACTGACTGAGCAATCAGGGAAGCCCAATTATTCATTACTGAACTATTTCAATCATCAGATTCTTAGTGGTAGGGGTAGTATCATTATCTTGAGACTTTCCTGTGGTTTCTATGGGGTTTTAATTGTAATTTGTGTGGTGAGGGCCAGGACTTTTGATATTGGAGATACTAGAGACAGAAGAAACAGATGTAAGATCTATGAGGCTAAGTGTAAGCTTTCCTGGTGCTCAGCTGGTAAAGAATCTGCCTGCAATGTGGGAGACCTGGGTTCAATCCCTGGGTTTGGAAGATTCCTAGGAGGAGGGAACAGTTACCCACTCCAGATTCTGGCCTGGAGAATTCCATGGACTCTATAGTCCATGGGGTCGCAAAGAGTCAGACATGAATGAGTGACTTTCACTTCTTCAGTACAGTTCAGTTGCTCAGTTGTGTCTGACTCCTTGCGACCCCATGAACGGCAACATGCCAGGCCTCCCTGTCCATCACCAACTCCTGGAGTCCACCCAAACCCATATCCATTGAGTTGGTGATGCCATCCAACCATCTTATTCTCTGTTGTCCCCTTCTCCTCCTGCCCTCAATCTTTCCCAACATCAGGGTCTTTTCAAATGAGTCAACTTTTTGCATCAGGTAGCCAAAGTACTGGAGCTTCAGCATTAACATCAGTCCTCCCAATGAACACCCAGACCTGATCTCCTTTAGGATTGACTGGTTGAATCTCCATGCAGTCCAAGGGACTCTCAAGAGTCTTCTCCAACACCACAGTTCAAAAGCATCAATTCTTTGGTGCTCAGCTTTCTTCACTGTCCAGCTCTCACATCCATACATGACCACTGGAAAAACCATAGCCTGGACTAGACGGACCTTTGTTGGCAAAGTAATGTCTCTGCTTTTTAATATGCTGTCTAGGTTGGTCTGCAGTGATTTTGGAGCCCCCCAAAATAGATAAAGTCTGACATGGTTTCCACTGCTTCCCCATCTATTTCCCATGAAATGATGGGACCAGATGCTATGATCTTCATTTTCTTAATGTTGAGCTTTAAGCCAACTTTTTCACTCTCTTCTTTCACTTTCATCAAGAGGTTTTATAGTTCCTCTTCACTTTCTCCCATACGGGTGGCATCATCTGCATATCTGAGGTTATTGATATTTCTCCCAGCAGTCTTGATTCCAGCTTGTGCTTCTTCCAGCTCAGCATTTCTCATGATGTACTCTGCATATAACTTAAATAAGCAGGGTGACAATATACAGCCTTGACATACTCCTTTTCCTATTTGGAACCAGTCTGTTGTTCCATGTCCAGTTCTAACTGTTGCTTCCTGACCTGCATACAGGTTTCTCAAGAGGCAGGTCAGGTGGTCTGGTATTCCCATCTCTTTCAGAATTTTTCACAGTTTATTGTGACCCACACAGTCAAAGGCTTTGGCATAGTCAATAAAGCAGAAATAGATGTTTTTCTGGAACTCTCTTGCTTTTTCCATGATCCAGCAGATGTTGGCAATTTGATCTCTGGTTCCTCTGCCTTTTCTAAAACCAGCTTGAACATCTGGAAGTTCACAGTTCATGTATTGCTGAAGCCTGGCTTCGAGAATTTTGAGCATTACTTTACTAGCGTGTGAGATGGGTGCAATTGTGCGGTAGTTTGAGCATTGTTTGGCATTGCCTTTCTTTGGGATTGGAATGAAAACTGACCTTTTCCAGTCCTGTGGCCACTGCTGAGTTTTCCAAGTTTGCTGGCATATTGAGTACAGCACTTTAAATCACTGCAGATGGTGACTGCAGCCATGAAATTAAAAGATGCTTATTCCTTGGAAGAAAAGTTATGACCAACCTAGACAGCATATTCAAAAGCAGAGACATTACTTTGTCAACAAAGGTCCATCTAGTCAAGGCTATGGTTTTTCCAGTGGTCGTGTATGGATGTGAGAGTTGGACTGTGACGAAAGCTGAGTGCTGAAGAATTGATGCTTTTGAACTGTGGTGTTGGAGAAGACTCTTGAGAGTCCCTTGGACTGCAAGGAGATCCAACCAGTCCATTCTGAAGGAGACCAGCCCTGGGATTTCTTTGGAGGGAATGATGCTGAAGTTGAAACTCCAGTACTTTGGCCACCTCATGTGAAGAGTTGACTCACTGGAAAAGACTCTGATGCTGGGAGAGACTGGGGGCAGGAGGAGAAGGGGACGACAGAGGATGAGATGGTTGGATGGCATCACTGACTTGATGGATGTGAGTCTGAGTGAACTCCAGGAGTTGGTGATGGACAGGGAGGCCTGGCGTGCTGTGATTCATGGGCTCGCAAAGAGTCGGACATGACTGAGTGACTGAACTGAACTGAACTGAACTAGGTTGGTCATAACTTTCCTTCCAATGAGTAAGAGTCTTTTAATTTCATGGCTGCAGTCACCATCTGCAGTAATTTTGGAGCCCAAAAAAATAAAGTCAGCCACTGATTCTACTGTTTCCCTATCTATTTCCCATAAAGTGATGGGACCAGATCCCATGATCTTAGTTTTATGAATCTTGAGCTTTAAGCCAACTTTTTCACTCTCCTCTTTCACTTTCATCAAGAGGCTATTTAGTTCTTCTTCACTTTCTGCCATAAGGGTGGTATCATCTGCATATCTGAGGTTATTGATATTTCTCCCAAAAATCTTGATTCTAGCTTGTGCTTTCTCCAGCCCAGCATTTCTCATGATGTACTCTGCATATAAGTTAAATAAGCAGGGTAACAATATACAGCCTTGATGTACTCCTTCACTTCACTGGAATTTGAATTTTCAGTATCATTTTTAACTTTTTTACTAAAAGGACTAAGGGCTCTTTATAGAAAAGGCTAAAGTAGGAAATATACAAAATCAGCCTTATTATCTTGACAAATCAGACAGCAAGAAAATTATAAAAGACCAAGCTAATTATTTTGAAAATGATAAAAGAAAAAGAAAAAACAAGCATTTATTATGCTTTTTCTAGTCTCACAATACTTCAGGGTAACCAAATAAATTATCAAGATGTGCTTTTCATATAGGGTTTTCCAGGTATAGGGGTTAAAATATGAAGAATAGATGATAGAATTAAAACATTATCATTTTGTAATCCTTAAGGAACTATGGAATCTAGGCAATTATCATCAATGTTTGATTATATTACAAATATTGAGACTGCCAACTATTAAATACTACTTGATGGCAGTACACCCATGGGTTTGAACTGCACAGGTCACTTATACACAAAGTTTTTTCAATAAATACACACTATGATACTAAATAATCTAACGTTGGTTGAATCGGCAAATGTGGAACCGAGGATTTGGAGGGCTGACTGTGAAGTTATATGTTGATTTTTTACTGTGTGGAGGGTTGGTGTCCCTAACCTCTGAGTTGTTCAAGGGTACAACCTATGTACAACCTATCAAGGTGTCTTGCCAAAATATTGAATCTGACCAAGCCTCTATATTGAAGTATGAATTTCCAGAGATATAGGAAATGGAGGAACTAATTAAATAGCACCATGGGGATGAAATCAGTAAACCCTGACTACATGTGTAACTGTATAACAAATGACTCAATTTTTATGAACAGCAGAAAAAATGACAAAAAATTCAAGGAAACAATATGACAAAGGAAGAAACTCATAAATTAAAAGATAACTGAGTCACATTAAACGGTTGTAATGCGTGGATTATATATGGATCTAAGTTAAATGAATAATTATATGATGGATACTTGATAAATTTAGAAGCTATTATTAATTTTTAAGATGTGATCATAGTTTCTGTGAATGAATTTTCTTTTGCAGAAAATTTTTATCTTTTAAAGATATACACATACTAGAATATTTACAAGATGAGATGGCTTTATGTCAGGAGTTTGCTTGAAAACAATCTCAGGGAGGGATTTTGGGATTAAGTGAAACCTGTTTGATCATGAGTTGGTAATTGTTGAAGCTTAGTGATGTGTACATATCATATATATAAGAATTCATTGTAAGTATACTCTTCTATTTTTATAGTTATGAAAATTTCCATAAACAAAAGTAACAATAGCAATAACAATAAGATATTAAAGGCAAAAACTCCAATTATACAAACAGGTGGCCTTTGGAGCAAAGTATCTTCATGAATATTGATTATATCATTTCATATTCTTCTAAACTCTTCAAGAGAACTGGAAACACTGAAATATTAGGGCTGTAACTTAAAGTTTTCATGAGGAATTAATCTCTTGTAAATCCTTCTGCCATGACCAGTTGGCTTCACTGCCACTATCCATTTACATTTCTTACCAGGAGACATATCAAAAACAAGCACGTTTTGACTTTCTTTTTTTTACGTGACATCCAATTTCAGTGATAGTTTTTGTTTCAGTAATAACATCTCAGACTATGTTTTCTGATTTAGTTTGGGGGCAGGTGGAGGAAGAGTGTACTCAGATCCCAAAGCATTGCATTTTGTAGCATAGAATGCATAATTGTAATGCAGGTTTAGAAGCTAGAGAAGAATAGAAGACTACCCTAGAAATAGTTGTAGAAGATAATTCCTGTACAAATACGCAAAATAATCCTATTGATACTAGAGTTTACCTTTGAGAGGTAAGTTTTACAACTGAATTAAATTTTTTTTAAGAGGACATAACCTAAAAGTGGTGGGGGCTTCCTAGGTGGCACAGTGGTGAAGAATCCACCTGCCAATGCAAGAGGTGTAAGAGACAGGGGATCAATTCCTGGGTTGGCAACCCACTCCAGTGTTCTTTTTTGTTTAATTTGTTTACTTTTAATTGGAGGATAATTGCTTTACAATGTGGTGTTTGTTTCTGCCATACATCAACAGGAATCAGCCACAGGTATACACATGCCCCCTCCTTCGGGAAACTCCCTCCCACCCCCCACTCCGTTCCATCCCCCTAGATTGTGACAGAGCAGCAAGTTGAGCTCCTTGGGTCATAGGACAAACTCCTACTGGCTGTCTATTTTACCTAGGGTAATATATATGTTTCAAAGCTACTCTTGTAATTCATCCCTCTCTCTAGTTCCCTGACCATGTCCACAAGTCTGTTCTGTATGCCTGGATCTCTCCTGCTGCCCTACAAACAGGATCATCAGTACCATTTTTCTAGATTTCATATATATGTGTTAATATATGATATTTGTTTCTCTCTTTCTGACTAACTTCAATCTGTATAATAAGCTCTAGGTTCATCCACCTCACTAGAACTGACTCAAATGTGTTCCTTTTTATGGCTAAGTAATAGGCCATTGCTCCAGCATGCTTGCCTGAAAAAATTCCATGGTAGGCTCCATGGGATCACAAAGAGTCAGACACGACTAAGCACAACACAACAACCTATAAGTGGACCCTGAGTGAACTGTATGCCTAGACCCCCATCTCTTTCTCAGGGAACCATTTTCACTGAAAACAGACTCTCATCTGCAGTTCCTTTTTGGTATTACATGATATGTGAATTTTTATTATTAAATTATAGTTGATTTACAATATTGTGTTAGTTTCAGGTATACAGTAAAATGATTCATTAAATATTTTTTTTCAGATTCTTTTCCATTATAGGTTATTACAAGATATTGCAGCCATGAAATTAAAAGACGCTTACTCCTTGGAAGGAAAGTTATAACCAACCTAGACAGCATATTCAAAAGCAGAGACATTACTTTGCCAACAAAGGTCCATCTAGTCAAGGCTATGGTTTTTCCTGTGGTCATGTATGGATGTGAGAGTTGGACTGTGAAGAAGGCTGAACGCCGAACAATTGATGCTTTTTAACCGTGGTGTTGGAGAAGACTCTTGAGAGTCCCTTGGACTGCAAGGAGATCCAACCAGTCCGTTCTAAAGGAGATCAGTCCTGGGTGTTCTTTGGAAGGACCAATGCTAAAGCTCAAACTCCAATACTTTGGCCACCTCATGCGAAGAGTTGACTCATTGGAAAAGACTCTGATGCTGGGAGGGATTGAGGGCCGGAGGAGAAGGGGATGACAGAGGATGAGATGGCTAGATGGCATCACCAACTCGAAGCTCATGAGTTTGGGTGAACTCTGGGAGTTGGTGATGGACAGGGAGGCCTGGCATGCTGCAATTCATGGGGTCCCAAAGAGTCGGACACGACTGGGTGACTGAACTGAACTGAAATATAGTTCCCTGTGCTACAGAGTAAATCTTTATTCCTAATCTATGTTATGTGCAGTAGTTTGTATCTGTTAATCTCATGCTCCCAGTTGGTCCTTCCCCTGTCCTTCTCCCCGTTGGTAACCGAAAGTTTGTTTTCCATGCCTGTGAGTCTGTTTCTGTTTTGTATCTAGATTCACTTGTATTATTTTGTAGATCCCACTTAGAAGTAACGTTTGTCATTCAGCTGGAGAACAGGATTTCTGGCAGTCATGTTGCCACAACACCATCTGCCTCTGGCCACATGGTATCTCCATTTGGTGTCACATCTGAACTAATAAGGCCAGTGAGCCCCTTCCTTCCCTGTGAAACTGGGAATCAGCATTAAAAATAATAGTCTGATTCTATGTGTGTTCTTGATATAAGATGCAAACTCAGAATCAGCTGGTGATATTTTCTGTCTTGCGACCAAGAAGGAAAGTGAGTCAGTCTTTGGGGAGAGAGATTGATGCAGGTGAGCAGAAAGAAATGGAGATGATTGATGAAAGAGGTGGAGATGACTGATAAGCTTATGTGATGATGTTGAAAATGAGAGATCAAATAGTTAAATGGATGGATGGATAAGTAGGTAAATAGATATAGAGATAAAATGGTAGAGATAACTGAATAATTATTACACACAGATATGTCCAAGTTATGCAGATGAGAAATGCAAAATGAAGTAAAACATTTTATTTATGTGTATGTACACAAAAACTGAACATTTAAATAAAACTCATACTCCTAATAGGTTGGTTTCACCATGGAAAAGAATGTAGTACTGATGGGAAATAGGCTGCTGAAGGGTGCTTTTTATTATTATTTATATATATATTCCAATATTATTTAATTTTTCTAGATCAACTTGCATTTTTGTTTTGCTTATGCAAATGTTAAGATATACTTATATTCACAGAATATTTAAGTGGATAGAAAAACAAATTTTATAACTGTCAATATCCAGGAAATACTGAGCAAGAACCCAAGACCTAAAGGGGAAAATTTTTGACTTCAAAACAATTAGTAAAACATTTAAAATTTTACCAATTAAAAAAATTATCAATTCTTAACTCTTAAAAGAAACAAGTAAAAGCATAAGACCCATTTTGGGGATGTAATATTTTATTTCCTTTCACAGACCTGCTCTCTTGTGTTTACTTAGGCTAACACTAAATAAATTGCTATTCTCTAAGCATTCACATTCCCTGGAAGAAAGAAGCCATAAATTGTGTCATTTAGCAGCAAAGGCAGGGCTGGGAATACATACTCAGGACAGAAAATTCAAAATATATCATAGTTATCAAGAGTAGGGACTCTGATTTTCTGGTTTTGTATTTTTTCCCCAAATTCTTTAGCTTCATCCACTGGGTTTCATATTAACAAATATTTATGAAATGATCACATATGAATTATAATTGCCAATTGCCAAACTAATCTCAGATAAATTTAATCAGCTACTAAGTTACTTCACAATAGTCTCATCAGACCTTTTCATGTATTTAAGATTCTGGTCTTAAATACTTGGCCCATAGTTGACCAGCGCCTCAGTGGTCATGTCTAAACTAAACTTTATCTCGACTTCACTTAAGCTGCATTTCCAACAAATTCCAGTGGAACAAGGTCTGCACATTTTCTTTCTTGGACACTAGAGGGAGATTGTTTGCAGTCATCCACTTTTAGGTGGATTTTGCAGCAAGGCTATGTCCTTCTCATCACCATCCAGTCTGCTGCTGTGAATAGTCACATATGGCAGCTTCCAATCCTTTGGCCCTATCAAAACCACACATTTTTATGAGTGTTCTTCTAACATATGTGGTGATGGTGGTTTTTAGCTCATATTTATTCAAAAAATGAGATTACAAATTGAGGAAGCTTAAAACGGGTAAGGCTAACATCAAACCAAAGGAGTCCATACAGAACTCGTTGATTTAATCATAATTACAAAGAAAAATACATTAAAAATGTAATAGCTGAACGTTTGGAACCTCAGAGGATACAACTAATTTGTACTAAAGCAGGTTGGATGGCATCATAAATTCAGTGGACATCAGTCTGAGCAAACTCCAAGAGATGGTAAAGGATAGGGAAGCCTGGCATGTTGCAGTTCTTGGGGTGGCAAAGAGTGGGACATGACTGAGCAACTGAACAATAGTTACAATATAATAAAACCTTCTGTGTTCTCATTCCCTCCCACTCTCCTCGGTCACTCAATCCCAGCACTCCAGCCTCATTGCTAGTCCTGAGTCCTACAGACACATTCTCACCAGGAACTTCTCACTGGCTGATCCCTCTGCCCACAATTTCTTCCTGCCAACATCCTACAGCTCATTCCCTCAGAGGTTCAAGTCTTTGCCCAGATGTCATCTCCCCAGTCAAATCTACCCTCCCTAGGAAATCCCATGGACAGAGGAGCCTGGTGGGCTACAGTTCATGGGGTCGCAAAGACTCTGACACGACTAAGCAACTGAGCACACACATACCATGCCACATATCCTATCTTATTTCTTTAACTTATTCTATGTTTTATTTTTCCATGCATTTATGTATAAATTCTATTACACATAAATTCTATTATGTATAAATTCTATTATTCTATTCTACATAGTTTACTTATTTGTTTTGTTGATAATAATCAGTACATGATGTCTATGTCCTTTACTAACATATAAGCTCTATGAGAGTAAGGATGTCAATCTGTTTTCATATCACTGTAGCCCAAACACCTAGATTAATGCCTGGCAGGGAAAAGGTACTAAATGTTAAAAGACTTAATTAAATCCTCTGCAGTTTAATTCAATAAAACATTATTGCTTTGTACTTGAATTTAATAATATTTTTCATGATCTCAACATCTGTTATTCAATGAGTTTTTCTTACCAGAAAACCTTGCAAAGATAACAACATTATTTTGACATAGAGTTTTATTCCACAAGCACTGATGGATAGCCATCATGTCATGTCTTCCTTGTGGTTTGGCACTTGAAGTCCCCTTTCTTTTTAAAGCATCTATGAATAATAAATCTTTCTGTAACTTTCTTCTCTTTTATACAATATAATTTATCTGCATTTTTCCATTGGAGTTGAAGAAATACAAAAGATGACTTAGAGATGGAATAACCATAAGAAAACTGTGAAGTTAGACCAAGTAAATCTTTGATGCTGTGCCAACAAAAATCATCTACTATTCCATCTCTCTTAGACACTGTCCCTCAGAAAACTGTTTTATCACTAGCCATAAGCTATCCCAGCTAGAGCACCAACTCTGAGTGCCTTAAGATAACTGCAGCTCTAAGGAGATATCTGTGTTTAAATTAAACTGGAAAACTCTGAGACCCCAAGGATACAAAACAGTACATCTCCATGTTAGGTAGTAGGAGGGAATATTTGGGAAAAAGAGGCAATATCCAGGCTCTCTTTGAATCATATTGCATAAAAGGTCTCAGCTCCTAAGACTGTCACTGGATGAGTGATTTTTCAATTGGTAGAAGATCCTCTGGAAAAAGGAAAAGCTACCCACTCCCGGATTCTGCCCTGGAGAATTCCATGAACTGTATAGGCCATGGTGTTGCAGCTGGACACGACTGAGTAACTTTCACTTAATGTGGAAGATAATGCACTATCAGTGGTGGCTCAGACGGTAAAGAATCTGCCTGCAATGCAGGAGGCCTGGGTTTGAGCCCTGGGTCATGAAAATCCCTGGAGAAGGGAATGGAAACCCACTCCAGTATTCTTGCCTGGAGAATTCCATGGACAGAGGCGGCTGGCTGGCTACAGTCCATGGGTCGCAAAGAATCAGACATGACTGAGCTACTAACACACACAGTACATAAGAATGTGTAGGTTAACAGACCACAACTGATAAGAACAAAGCTGTAATAACTGTGGTGGGCACGCAGTCAGAATAACTACAAAAATGCAAAATATAGTGGGTAGATATAGAGGATATCTTTGCTTATGCCTCCCAGCACCACCTATCCTTCTCATAATAAAAGCATCTTTGTTTTTCTTGGTGAAATTACCCACTCCCCATTGTCCTACTCTTAGTTCATGTGACTTCAGAGTGGACACAGGACCCAGACCTTGAAACTCAGAGCATTCTATCCTTGGCCGCAGAAGCTGATTCTTAGTGGCAGGGTCAGGCATTTGCTGGAAACAGTGGAATGAGAAGTTCTCCTGCCAAGATTTCTGAATTTGCAAGAGGTAAGATAGGGGAGGGCTTCCCTGGTGGCTCAGTTAGTAAAGCGTCTGCCTGCGATACAGGAAACCTGGGTTTGATCCGATCCCCAGGAGAAGGAAATGGTAACCCACTCTAGTATTCTTGAGTGGGAAATCCCATGGACAGAGGAGACTGGCGGGCTACAGGCCATAGGGTTGCAGGAGTTGGACATGACTAAGCAACTAAACCTACTTACCTACCTAAGATAGGAAAGCACCTACTCAAGAAAGGCGGCTCTTCAAGGAGAAAACCGAGTCAAGAGAAAGAGAAAAGTTACTAGTTAGGGTTTGAGCCAAATCCGAAGTCTAATATAAGAGGACCTGTCATGAGAACCGATAAACTTTCCTTCTTGTCTAAGTTATTTCAAGGTAGAGGATTTTGCCACGCAGGTCAAAAGAGGTCATAAAAAATACACTGAATTTGGAATAAACAGTTAAAATTTTCCAGTCTAGAAACAAATAGACAACATTTGTTACTTCAGCAAATAAGTATACTTTCATTAAGTTTAAGCTTAGCAGAAACTAGAGTTCAGGTTTAACTAGGGCCAAGAAGATGTTTGAGAATTTACTAGAGAACTATCATCCTATGTGATAGATACCAAAATTGCTTATGATTTTCTAATATGGAAATATACCTTAAGATTAAAAAGTTCTTTTTCAGATTCAAATGTATTTTATTATTCACATACTTTGGATCTGGCAATTTGATATGAAATGGAATTGCAAGGAGAATCTCTTAAACTCTTTTGATTTTTAATGAGTATTATGTATTATTCAATTTATAAATACTTTTTGATTTTTAAATACCTCTCAGGATTATTAAGGGTTTCCCTGGTAGCTCAGATGGTAAAGAATCTGCCTGCAACACAGAAGACCCAGGTTTTGATCCCTGGGTTGGGAAGATACCCTGGAGAAGGGAATGGCTACCCACTCCAGTATTCTTGCCTGGAGAATTCCATGGACAGAGGAGCCTGGCAGGCTACAGTCCATGGGGTCGCATAGAGTCAGACATGACTGAGCAACTAACCTTTCACTTTCAGGATCATTAGGTTGCAATAAACAAAAATTTACCCAAGTCTGCACAGAAAGTTTGAAGCATGTGAGAGAAGAAATGTGTTGGCACCTGAGAATAAGACAGAGAAGCACAATTCAGCTTGATCACACTGGCCTAGGCCTGAGAACTGAGAACCCTCTGGTTTTCATCAGACTCTCTGCTTCTTGTTCTTGCCTACCTTTGTGCTACTGCTTAATTCTGCTTTTTTTTTTTTTTCTGAAAACCACACTTCTTTGCTGACTTGTTGTAGTCTTCTCTTTATAACTGGATTTGGCTTTTTTTTTTTTTTTGGAGAGCCAACTTCCAGTAATATTTCTTTGTTATCTTGCGACTCAGTTTTTCTTAGCAGGATGAATCACTCAGTTTGATTTTTCTAAATTCCAAATTCCTGGTTAAGAGAATCTGTTTGGTTCCCTTTGGGGGCAGGGTCATCTGGTACAAAGAATCTACCTGGGTTCACCATTTCCCATAGTGGAAGCGTCCGATGGGGACAGGTACTTTTCAGAAAGCATGTGAGGAGGGAGGCAGGGATTAATTTTTCTACTGCAGAGAGTAATATATAAATAATCTTGATTACCACAAAAATATTTACATTCATTCTCACTAGGGGAACATATTAAAATTATAGGAGATAGCCTTACAAAATAAATAATAATGATTTGAATCATTAAGTCATACTTTCAGGGTACTATTGCATGGTTTGTGTTCCATACAGAGCACTTTGGTTTCTATTAAGAGTAAATTAAAATATACATAAGTTAGAAGATTCTTTAGACATGTTCAAAATTATTCTGTCCATTATGTTTTACAAAGTTGAAAATCAACAGTATTACCTCTATAGCATTCATTAATGTGTGGTATATTTCTGAACAAAAGAAAGATTGTAGAAACAACCCAGACATTACATTACCTCTGATAATTGTTTAGAGATGTTGGTTTCACTGGAAAGTTGAGGAGGGACAAAGGAAATGAAAAAAAAAAAATCAACGACTAACCTACAAAATCAATTGAAAAATTCAAAATTGTTTCTGATGTTACAACCAACCTAATTTCTCAAGACATCATAAAATAATTTAAAACATATTCATATAGCTATAGATAATATTTATCTAAAGCAAAGAAATTATAACCATACAAAATCAAATGCATCTGATTTAGTTTTAGGGGATCTTTATGACCTAATATGCAAAGCAATTTTGGAGGAAACTAAAGTAAAAAATTTAAGCTCTCAGAGATCTGATATTTTTTCTGAAATATGACATATTGAAATAATCTCTACTAAAAGGAGTACTGATGAGGCAATTGAGCAAACGATATTAGTTCACAAGATGAAAGAAGCAAATGACATATTAACAATCAATAATATAAAATAGAAAATATACAATACTTGCTGTAACTGTTTAGGGTTTCTCTACTGCTTGATATTTCAAGCTTATAAAGGTGATTTGATGATTTTTCATTAATGAAGCAATCTGGACATGAAATTAGGCTTAGAGTCAGACACAACTGAGCAACTGAATTGAACTGAACTGAACTGCTTAGTATTTCAAGCTTATAAAGGTGATTTGATGATTTTTCACTAATGAAGCAATCTTTGGACATGAAATTATGCTTATGTTTAAATACAGAAAAAATTTAAGAAAGAGACTGATTAAAGGAACTGCTGGGAGAAATATCAATAACCTCAGATATGCAGATGACACCACCCTTATGGCAGAAAGTGAAGAAGAATTAAAGAGCCTCTTGATGAAAGAGGAGAGTGAACAAGTTGGCTTAAAGCTCAAAATTCAGAAAACTAAGATCATGGCATCTGGTTCCATCACTTCATGGCAAATAGATGGAGAAACAGTGGAAACAGTGGCAGACTTTATTTTGTGGGTCTCCAAAATCATGGCAGATGGTGACTGCAGCCATGAAATTAAAAGACGCTTACTCTTTGGAAGGAAAGTTATGACCAACATACACAGCATATCAAAAAGCAGAGACATTACTTTGTCAACAAAGGTCCATCTAGTCACGGCTATGGTTTTTCCAGTGGTCACGTATGGATGTGAGAGTTGGACTACAAAGAAAGCTGAGCGCAGAAGAATTGATGCTTTTGAACTGTGGTGTTGGAGAAGATTCTTGAGAGTCCCTTAGACTGCAAGGAGATACAACCCATCAATCCTAAAGGAAATAAGTCCTGGGTGTTCATTGGAAGGACTGATTATTTAAATAATCACTATTAGAAACAAAACAAGAATGGTTTAAATTATTACAATCTAATTTCTGAGGAAGAAGACAAATTTGTCCTAATGAGAGTCACATGTTATTTGTTGTATTAGAAAAGTGTTAGTATTTAATTAACAAAGTACAAAATCACAAGAAAACTAAGTAGATATATGAGTATTTTATAAGAGTGGCCTCTTCAACTAGATATGGCATTTCAGATAACTGAGTAATAAGCTCAGCTTTTGAAGGGGGGGTCCAAAAAAATGCTTCCAAGCAGAAATGATATCTGACCTGAGATTTAAGGAATGAACAGGAAATAGTGAACCAGAGGACGGTGACAGAGGCCAGAGGAACAAAAAAGACACTGAGCTGCAAGCCTGAGTGGGCAGAGCTCAGGCTGGACTGGAGACAAATGCGAGGAGCCTGTAAAGCAGCAGTTCCGGGAAACCAGTGTCTCAGGCAAGGACGAGAGTGCCACACCCTCGGTTTATTTCACAGTTTCAGGTTTGTCCAGTTATGTTCCCCTGAAAGTTTTATCTCCTTAAACCTGGACAACTCCAGGAATATCACCTGTCCTTGCTCAAACACACTCTTCATCAAATATTAAAAAGGATTTTTAACATTCAAAATATGTGCTCACAGGGGTGGCTCTTCTGCAGCCATACCTGCTTAGGGAGAGCTACTTTCTGCCACTCGGTATCCTCAGTGCCTAGCCCCATGCAGCACACCGCTGGTGCTTAATAAATGTTTAATGAAAGAAGAAACAAATGCTAAGCAGTAACTTTCTGCTTATTTCTAGAAGGCCTTGCAATGAAAATTAATAAAAACTGGGCACTAAAGCATAGCCTGTTATGTAACTGTCATGGTTAATAATGAAATACCTGAAATGGATTGACAATACATGGTCTCATATCTCTTTCTGATTTGCCTGCCTAAAAATAATAAGAGCTTGGTCTGCAAGTCAGGCAAACACTGCTATGAACTAGGTGTGTGACCCTGGACAGGTAACTTAATTTCATCATTAAGCTAACTAGCACAACTGTCCCTTTAAGTCCCATAATATAACAGGATGCAGAGGTCATTTTAAGTATAATTTTAAATACTCTAAAAATAACATTTATCTCACTTGTTTGCTATTATGCAGACAATAGTTTTGTGTAATGATTGAATTTCTTCCCTTTTTCCCAAACTATATGCAGAAAATTATTTTACTGTTGTCAATATACGGTCATACCATTAATCATATAAATTTATGTGTGTAAATATATATATTTACACACACACATATATATATATATTGATTTTCTCTCTCCTGAGTATAAGAAAAACAGTATTAATACTCTGATGCAGTTACTTTTGGAAGTTTATAAAGTAAAATTTTAAAGAGTAAATGTTGAAAATAAGGAAGAGAGAGAAACAGAATTCAGTTATTAATTTATATATTCTCACCTTTATCTTTTCAAAAAAATTGAAGTAGTTAAACAAAAACATTGTGAACAATATTCCAAAGAACAGTCTTCCTATATCTGATGAATTTATTTATCAGAGGAACAACAGAGACAAAATGAATCTTTTAAATTCAGGTAGTTCCTTAGGGACAATTAAATCTAAGATATTTATATAACAATGTAGGTAGAGAGGCACTATATAGTTGAACAAAATTTGTCATTACAGGAAAAGTAAATAACTTACACACACACAATAGGAAAACATTCATCACAAACAGCAGAACAGGCAGGAAAATTTTCACCAAGAGTTTAAAACCGCAATGTGAAGCAGCAGTAATTCACTGCCAAGAGTTTAGAAATAAAAAGCATAACAACAACCCTAACTTTGACAAGTAGAAAATATAAACGTGTTACAAAGAGAACTTTTTCAAAACCATGACTTATTCACATAGTCATCATTGTTTTGAAAATGAATGTTTTCACTATGTGTTCACTTAACGACTCAAGAACTCAATAATTCAGTTCAGTAAATACTTGCCACATGTATAGTCAAGCAGCAAGTCAGGATACAAAGATGTTTACAGTATAGTCTCTACTCTCAAACGGCCCCCAGTCTCAGAAGGGAGGCAGATATGCAAAGAAATAAGTTACAGTACAGTGAAGTGAAAGCTTAAGAGTCTGAGCAAACTGCAGAGGTAGCAGAGAAAAATTAATAATTATGACTAATTACTTCTATAGAGATTCGAGGGAAGGAAAGTATAGAAGAAAATTTCCCAGAGGAGGGGAATTCTGAGCTAAATAGTTCAACCAGAAGCTCACTTTCCTCTACTTCACTCTCTGTATTCCTGAAAAGACAATGCTTGTTTGGAAAAATGAAGAAGGATCATCACAGCAGGGTTTGATTTTATTTTTTGGCAAGAAATAAAGGAGTACAAGGGGCCAGAAATCATGGCAATTAGAGGAGAAGGGCCAGAACTTAAACAATCATAATAATCAAAGAGAAAGCCTTTTAAATCAATTTTAAATTGAATTTACAATAATTATGAAGCATTATTTTCCTCCATATCTTCCAAAAGGATCTTAATCTGCCAAATACCATCCATAAATTTATCCTGCACATTTGTTTCTAGTAGAGTGAAGGTTGTTTTTGTATAGCTGTCCTACTCCAGAGATGGTCAGGGCATGACCTATATGTCTTTAAATATTCAGAATTCGTTTTCAGAATCAAAGACCTAATGCATGCTCTCCTACTGTGCACTGAAAGTAGCCTCCGAGGATACAATAAAGGAAAAATCATTTGGGGATAATATTGTTATGTCACTGGTTCAAAGAATATAGATGCAAGTGCTAGTATTTTTTAGTAAAGCTATCATTGATGAGGTTACAAGGAGTCAGACATGACTTAGCAACTGAACAACAAAAATCATTGATGGAGTACCTATTGCATGCCAGGCTCTTCACTGAGGGCTGCATATACATTTTTCCATCTGGTCTTTATCGCTTCCTTGCAAGTAAATAATACCCAATTGACACGAGGGTTTGAACTCCAGAATTACCAGTCTTCAGAAGCTTCACAAAACTATAAGGCTAAATTTGAGGATGGGAGAAAAGAAAATACGGAGGACTTTTCAGGTAGATTAACCAGTCTGAAGCAAGGTGACCAAAGCATCTGAAGCATTGATTCTGCCTCTTTTATACCCAGGAGGACAGCAAGCACTTGCATCCACCAAGAGCGGGGCCACCCTGTGCTGTGTCCTCCTCGCTACTGTGTCTGACTTTCCTAAATTTCAGAGTCCATGTGTGGCTTAAGTCATGCCAAAGCCCTTTGAATGAGGAAGCCCAGACATCTTGGATGTGGGGGATGTAAGCTGTTGATGTGATTCATCCTTAAAGAGCTCAATATCCAACATGGTGTGGAACTTTCCAGCTCTACCTATACAAGTACAAATGCTTTTCGCCTGCTCAGTCTGCAAAACTGAAGCGTGCTGCTAATAATGGAAACATTTCTCTCCCTACTATTTTTAAGAATTCCAAGGAAATCCATAAAACAGCTTGCTTCCTCTCAAGAAAAAAGGGAGATATGTTTATTTTGACAGACTATCTCTTCTCCAAATACCTATCATAAATCAGTCACTGTTTCCCTAACACAGATCCAAATCCCCCAAACCAGAACAGACAGTTTTATTTGCTGTCCCCCATGTACTTTCATTGTCAGCATCAAGTCCCCAAAGTGGTGGTGTTAAAGCATGCCTTCCTTGGCCACATTGTATTTCAACAAACCTCTTTAAATTATCGCTTAAACTCCAGAATTTCATGGAAAAGAATTTGAAATTTGTTGGTCTGGAGTTACTATGTTCTTAATTTTACAGACAGATGGATATTTTTGCACAAGAGTAACAATCTCACAATGGACAGTGAATTCATTACCAAGAGGTTAACTATTTTTAATTGTATATGTTTATGTCCTCTTTACCAACGATCCTCCGGTTAAACATTTTACAAAGTGATAAATTATCTTATAAAATATGCTTGTTTCCACCAATGTCCATGATTTGCTCTTTGACCTTTGACTCAGATTGTCTTAAATCAACATAAAATTGTTAGTGGTAAAGAAGGTTGGCAGGTCTGATTCCAAATCCTCTGCTTTTTTGTAACAGTTTTATTTCCTGTCTGGTAAGCTCCAGCTGGTGACTGTGCTGTGTAGCTATGGCACTTAGAATTCCACTGTAGAGCTTGTGTAGGAGTAAGAAATCTGATTTGCACCACCTCTAACTCTGCACCTCAGTATACACTTAAGACCTCTGCAACGTTCTTTAGGTTTACATGCTTCCAATCTAACATTTTCATTATTTCAACCAAGGCATTTTTCAGAAAGGGTCTCAAGAAAGTTACTTGATCTGAAAGACAATTACCCCCAAAATGATCTTGACAGTTTGCATGAACTGGGCTATCAGTTCTAGAAACTTACTGTTTTAGTCAGTTTGGGCTGCTATTAAAAAATTATCGTAGGCTGTTAAAACAACAAACATTTATTTCTCAAGATTTGGCAGGCTAGAAGTCAGAGATCAGACTGATAGCTTGGTCAAGTTCAAGAGCATCCTTCTTGGTTTTATCCTCATCCAGCCTTACCTTGGTGTGCATGTGAAGACATAGAGATTTCATGTCACCTCCTCTTTTATAAGAACACTAATTAGTTTCCAAAGGCCCCCACTTTCAAATACCATCACACTGGGAATTATGCTCTCAACAAAAGAATTTTGGAGATACAAATATTCAGCTCATAGCACTTAAAAATAGACCATAAAGTTTTATTTTCTGGAGGTGGAGGGCATGCAGTGAATAGTGGCACCAGTAATACGTACTCCCAGTCTTCCCTTTCTATCTCAAGGCTCTATCCCAGGATCAGTTCCTGCTATACCTCTTAGGAATAATTGTCACTTTTGACTTGTGTGATGTTAATGCCTCTATTTAGCTATGTTTGGTTACATGAATCCTCTTTGCTTCCACACAAAGGTAAATGGGAAAGTCGGGTTGCCTCTTGCATTGTCCTTAACCGTACAGGTCTAGAATGTCACTTGTGGCTTCCCTTGTTTTTGACCAGAGCTCAGACACTCCACAGAGCT
The DNA here is from genome assembly GCF_042477335.2 of Ovis canadensis. NCBI lineage: Eukaryota > Metazoa > Chordata > Mammalia > Artiodactyla > Bovidae > Ovis > Ovis canadensis. The sequence continues at coordinate 34,127,525 of NC_091250.1, read as the reverse complement.
TCCATTCAACATGACCATCCAACTAATTCATCAGAAGAAAATATGTTCTTAGCAGTCCACTTCATGACTTGAATATAGTAGAAGCAGAGGCTTACCTTTCATCTGCTTCATACTTCTAAGATCAATTCAGGGACGCAGAAGCTGTATCATGAGTTCAACAACTTTATTAAGGAAGGCAATAGTAATCAATACTTAGTTGAATCTGCTCCAAGAGAAGTCAGAAACAGAGTTGCTTCTTCATGAGATACACCTAGAATGCCAACTAACTCAAGTAAACCTTAAATATTTATGTTTATTACTATTTCTGGGACATTTGACATAGATGATAGCTATACTCTTTTTTAAATCTCCAACATAAGACAATTAGAAACAAGGTCCATGGTCAGAAATAGTAACATAGGAATTAAAACCTTGTGAGAGGGATTCCATCACAACTAGGAAGCATTAAAGAGATTTTTAAAAATTAACTCCATATGAAAATAATTCATATTGCTTCATATCAAGACTTCTTTATCAATTTTAATTTAAATGTTTAATAATACAGATATTACACTTAAAATCCAAAATAATATAAAGAAATAAATTTATCAACCAATATGGAGTTGTACTGTTCCTGGGGTTCTCTGCCGGGCTGGATGACTCACAAGCTAGAATCAAGATTGCTGTGAGAAATATCAACAACCTCAGATATGCAGATGACACAACTCTAATGGCAGAAAGCAAAGAGGAACTGAAGAGCCTGTTAAGCATGAAAGAGAAGAGTGAAAAAGATGGCTTAAAACTCAACATTCAGAAACTAAGATCATGGCATCCATCATTTCATGGAAAATAGATGGGGAAGAATTGGAAACAGTGACAAATTTTATTTTCTTGGGTTCTAGAATCACTGCAGACAGTGACTGCAGCCAAGGAATTAAAAACCTCTTGATCCTAGGAAGAAAAGCTATGACATCATTTTGCTGACAAAGGTCTGTCTAGTCAAAGCTATGGTTTTTCCAGTAGTCAAGTGCAGATATGAGAGTTAAACCATGAAGGTTGAGTGCCAAAGAATCGATGCTTTTGAACTGTGGTGTTGGAGAAGACTCTTGAGAGTCCCTTGGACTGCAAGAGATCAAACCAGTCAATCCTAAAGGAAGTCAACCCTGGATATTCATTGGAAGGCCTGATGCTGAAGCTGAAACTCCAATGCTTTGGCCCCCTGATGCAAAGAGCCGACTCACTGGAAAAGACCCTGATGGTAGGAAAGATTGAAGGCAGGAGGAGAAGGGGACAACAGAGGATGAGATGGTTGGATGGCATCAATGATTCAATGGACACGAGTTTGAGCAGACTCAGGGAAATGGTGAAGGACATGCTGCAGTCTGTGGTGTCACAAAGAATCAGTCGTGACTCAATGACCAAACAATCAACAAAGGAGATGTAAGATTTTAAAATACCCTAACTTTGCTAAATTAACCCTTTAGTTTTGGAACTACTTCCATTTTTCCTATATATCCAAGAAATGGAAGATCTGTAGTATTATAATAATGATAGTAATACTATTATTAATAGTTAGAATAGTATTACTATTATTAATTATTTATTATCATGCTATTATTAATTCACTCAACAAACATGTATTTCATACCCGCTATATACCAAATTCTGTTCTGGGTCCCTTCATATGGCATAGTTTGCTCTTAGGTTAGCTATAGCGAGCATGCTGGCAATGGATGCTCTTATTTACAGACTTTTCAATATATATGTGCAGCTTTTACATGCAGCTGCTATATATATGCAGCTCTCAGGTATAGCTGCTATATCTGGCTTAAATATTAATAAAAAGATCTTAAAGAACGTCTGTAATTTATTGAGTTTGTACTATAGTCCAAGAATGTCTTTAAAGAGTTTAGGTAGATGATCAAGCATATAGTCAAACTTAAAAATGAGAAAATCAAGTCAAAGAGAGATTAACTAACATGCCCAGCCTTCCACTATTGAACACAAAATTATAGATGGCCATAAATAATGTACCCAAAGTAACTGATGGTACATTTCAATTATAAAATCATATAATCACATTATTTTACCATAAGAGAAATAGTGAATACTCTAACCCCTATGCCTAAACAGTGCTTAGTAGATAAAGGTCATAAAACACATATTTTTGATGATTAAATGAATGAATATTTTGTCATATTTTGGTTTGAAATAATTAAATTTCTCAGTCAGTTTCTCTGCTAGCTACAGAGTTTAAAGCTGAGGCTAATGTCCAAACTCATGTAGTAAATGGTGAATTGTGATAACCTGAAGAGGAGGGTAAGGGACTTTTTCTAACATCCAAATTCCTAGTGAAGGCAGCAGTACTCATTCATTTATTTATTCAGAAATAAGTTATCAGTCACCTTGTGCCAGAAAATGCAAAAATAAGCAAGAAGACACAGTCTTAGACTTAGCTAAAGTTTCAGCTGCATTATTAAAGACTTGAACAAGCAAACAATAAATCTGCAATTTAGATAACTATCATGGGAAGCTTCAGGATACCTTAAGGTGTGAAGAGAAACTTCAGGACACTTAGAGAGAAAGTAAGGATAAACAAACTTGGAATGTTGGAGAAGTTCTCCTTGAAAAGTAATACTGAAGTTAGGATAAGATGGATAGCATCAAATCAGGTTAAAGAAAAGTGCTGGAGTGGTGGAAAGGCATTCCGAGCAACGGGGACCGCATGAGAGGAGCAGGAATGAGCTTGTTCTGCTAGCTTGACCTAGAGAAGAGCAAGGTAGATGGAGGCGCAAGGTGAGAGGCGAAGCGTGATGGGAGGTGAGAAGAACATGCCGGCAGAAGCCACATCACGCAGGCTATGCTACGGAGTTAGCACTTTATTCTAAAAACAGAGACACCACTGAAAAGATTTACACAGAGGAACAACGTGAACCACCATATCTTGAAAAGTCCAGTCTGCCCATATTGTGCAGCAATGGCTTGGAAGAAATCAAGGAAACTAGTTTGGAAATTAGAATAGTGCAAGAGAGCCATAACAGATTGAAGTAGAGAAAATAGAGTAAAATGAACCAAAAAAAAATAAAAAACCAAAAAAGATAAGATGTACTTAAAGATAATAATGACTTGGTCCACAGAAGGAGGGATACCACGTCCCTAGAAGACTCCTTTTCATTCTCTTCAAAACAGCCCTATCACCCCTATCAGAACATGAATCCCAGGAAAATGACTGACAGAAATTAATCTGACTCTTGAACAACACAGCTTTGAACTTCGAGGGTTCACTTCTGTGCAGATTTTTTTCATCAAGTACCATAGTACTACATGAGCCTCGGTTGAATCCGAGGGTGTGGAACTACAGACACGGACGGTCAACTGTGAGGTTGCAAGTGGATTTTCCACTGTGTACCGGGTCAGCATTCAAGCGTCAATTGTATATGAACTAGTGAATACTCTAACCTTTATGCCCAAACAGTGCTTAGTAGATAAAGATCATAAAACACACATTTTTTGGATGATTATATGAATGAATAAATACAATCATTTTAAAGACAAGAGCTATTCAGATTCTTTGATAAAATATGTATTCATTGTCAAAAATACTTTTTGACATTTTTGACAGTGATTTGTACAGCCTATCATTATTTAAATCATTATAAAACACCACCTATCTCACCACAAATGATAATTGGATATAAGTAAAAACATAGAATTGTAAAACAATGAAAACCTGTAGGGAATTTAATAGTTTTCAGCAAAATTGTTCTTGATTGGTACCTAATTACTCTCTCTTTTTTTTTTCTTTTTTGCAACATGTACGTGTGGGCATATACAATACCCGCCTCTCCTACATAAGCAGCTTTAAACACATTTTTAAATAAAATTTATTCAGTATCTTTAGTTTTACATATTTTAAACAAATACAATCATTTTAAAAGCAGGCTTGCTTTACTTTTTTGAACATACATAGTTATAAAATCTTTCCACATTAAATATTGTTTCTGCTTGTTTTCACTCTTATAAGAAAGAGATGTGGTCCTATCAAAATATTTTGTTGGGGCTACCTCTGGTGGTCCAGTGATTCAGAATCTGCCTGTCAATGCAGGGGACATGGGTTTGATCCCTGGTCTGGGAAGATCCCACATGCCATGTAGCAACTAAGTCCGTGTGCCACAACTGCTGAAGCTCATGAACAGTCTGTGGTCCACAATAAGAGAAGCCACCCCAATGAGAAGCCCTTGTACTGCAAAAAAATGTAGCTCCTACTTGCTGCAACTAGAGATGGCCCATGTGCAGCAACAAAGAACTAGTACAGCCAAAAGTAAACAAAATTTTTAAAATATGTTTTGTGAAAGGTAATAAAGTTTTAAATAATCACACAATATGTAAAATAGCCTATCACATATTTTTTAATTATCTATACTTATAGGTGTATTCTTTCAGTGAAACTGCAGTAGACAGACATTGTAGTACATTATCTCCAATGTGCTCTGGCAACTCACACACAGACCTTTGACAAGATGCAAAACCACTATCACCCACTGGTAGAGCCTTCACCAAACTGTAGTTTCTCCATCCCTACAGCTATATATCTATGTAATGGGGTTGCAAAGAGTCGGACACAACTGAGCAACTGAACTGAACTGAACTGAACTGAATGTATATAGATACAGCTCTAGCTTACAGAAATTCATTTCTATTTTTTTCTACCAATACAAGTAAGGTCCTTTCTCACTCCATGTTTTTCTCTTCTTATATCCTTGTTAAAGAGAAATAACTTTCCTATTTTTCCTTTAGAAGCAATTCAACAAAAATTGACAAAGATTGCTTTATTTTACTGTTACATCCAAAATAATTTTCTGCTTATCTATAATACAGAGACACAGAAAATTTCAACCCTGTCCTATTTGTACATTTTATACAAAACAGAGATGTATAATCTTCAGGCTGTTAGGACATCAAAGCATGTGTCCTTGATTCTAAAATTTACATTTCATTTTTCCCTCTTACAGCAGCTAATCAAGTAGTAGAAGGTCACCAACTGACCATCTGATTTAATATTCTGAAGTAATCACATAAAGCTGGTAATGAAGCAAAAAGAGAAAACGTAAATATAGGAGGTGGTGAGATATTTGGACTGAAGTGTCTGTAAAATAGCACAAGCATTAGTCAAGTGCATCCAATTAAACATCGTGTTCGTTACCTCTGGATATTGCACAACCCTGTCTTTGGATCCAGCTGTGTATGTAAGTCTTTGACTTATGTGCAATGGAGAGGGAGCATGTTGATAGAACACGAGCTAGCTGCTTAGACTGCATAACCATTACATTTATGCGATTCACCCAGCTGGACATCCTTCCTGAACGACTCCTGAGTGATATTTTTAAATATACATTCTTCTAGCGGAAGGGATGAGATAAATCACTGTATGTTCCTTTCTCCAAAGCTGTTCCATAAAGATTCTGTCTCTTTGATGGATCTCAAAATTTCCTGACAGTTGAATATACCCTGTAACAGAGTATCTGTAAAGCAAAAATGTATATAACATGCTTTCTTCAAGCCCACATGTAACAAATAAAGATATCAAATGAACTGACATTTCTGCATTACAGCTTAAAATAACATCCTGTGTGACTTCTATATGCTGTGCTGTTAGCTCAATTTCAGATTTTCTAAACACTGGCTTTGCTTTCAAAGAATAATGTTCCAGTTCCTGTACTGAGTGTGTGGAAAGTGGTTCTAAAGCTGGAGGGAAAGTTAAGAATGTGTGGGTTTTGGCTTCAGAATTAGCCATGCTTTAGTGATCTCCTGCACTAAACTGTTTCTTATTAATAGATCATGCAACTACCCACCACCATACACCCTCCCCCTTCCCCACACACATATCTGACACATTCTTATAATCAACAGCAAATGTTCATTCTGAAAGTTTCACTTTTTTTTTTTTTCTTAAGCCCACCCTGACTTTCACTCTGATACAATGAAACCATCAACTATCAGAATTTAGTGTTTGGAGTGAAGCATATAAAATTAGTGAGTATATCCTGAAAGTATATTTGATACTTTTGAAGTAATATAACATTTATTAAATTCATGCTTTCCAAAGAGAATGGAGATTTATCCTGAATAAACAAAGGGAGAATATATGAAGTTATATAGATACTTAGTAATTATGACAAAAATGTATGAAAATTTTACATTTAAAGACCTTTTCACTTTGAATAAAGATTTTGAAAATGCTTTAGAAATAAATTCTTAAAAGTCTTCAAAAGCTTATGCTGCCTTTTAAATCATCTTAAGTCACTGTAACAGTTCTAATACATTTAACCATGTAGATCTACGATTTCACTCTGCCCAGTACAAATTGTAGCTCTTATTTAACATGTAGCCAAGCATTTGCTCTCCTCTCTATTCTCATCTTAACTGCTCTGCTTCAGTGACACTGCTGTCCCTCCTCTTGGTGAGATCCACTCCTTCCCTTGGCTTCTCTGTCAGTCCTCTGCCCCTCCTCTCAACACAGATTCTTACCCAAATCTTCCCTGAATTGATCTTCTTTCTCACACTTTCTAAATATAAATGTCCCACATCTCTCTGGTCCTCCCTTTCTGAACTTCTGTTAATATTACTTGCACTTAAATATCAAACTACAAATACATGGATTTTTCTCTCTTGCTCTCTCTCTTTCCCTCCCTCCCTCCCTGTCCCCTACCCCCAACTGTGTGTGTCTTTCCCTAAATTTCCTTAAATCTTTTTTGTGATTATGCTTGAAAGAAGTAAATTATTGGTGTGGTGATACAGATTTACAATTAATACAACATCACAGTAGATAACTTAAGAGATCATCCATTTTACTTTATGAATGAAGAAATAATTTAGAGGGATTTATGAGCTCCCTTTGCTGGATTCTAAACCTATTCATTCAGCACATCCTACAGGGCAGGCACTATGCTAATGCTGAATAAGGTATAGTATTTACTCTCAAAATGTTTAGGCCAACAGAAGAAAGAGAGAGATACAAATCACTACAGTACAACTGTCAATGTAAAATAGTGGATATACGTACAATATACAGACAGTTTATAGACAGGGAGTATGATGGGTGGAGAGAGAAGCCAAAGATCACAATCAGAGGAAGATCACTATGACAGGAGGTCAGAACATGTGGAAGTTTTCCAGGAGGATCAAGGGAGCAAGGTAGTTCAGACAGAGGGAGCAGTATGGTTAGAAAACTTAGCCTGGTGGCAGTGTGAATATTGATGGAAAGCTTGGAAATTGGCATGATCCTCATATATAAAAGGGTTCTTTTTATAACACACATCAATGGGCCCATGTTGTTGTGTGGTCGCTAAATTGTGTCTGACTCTTTTGCGATACCTTGGACTGTAGTCCACCAGGATTCTCTCTCTATATATATGGGATTTTCCAGGCAAGAATACTAGAGTGGGTTGCCATTTCCTTCTCCAGGGGATCTTCCCAACCCAGGGATCGAACATGTCTCCTGCATTGGCAGGCAGGTTCTTTATCATTGAGCCACCATCTGACCCTTGAATAACACAGGTTTGGAACTGTGCTTGCCCACTTATATACAGATTTTTCTCACTAAATATATACTCCAGTACTACACAATCTGGTTGGTTGAATTTACAGATACAGAGCTCAGGATATGGAGGACCCATGGTAAAGTTATTTATGCTCAGATTTTGACGATATGAGGGTCAGTGACCCTAACCCCTGTGATGTTCAAGGGTCACCTATGTATAAAATAAAGCATTACTACCTATATTAACATGGAAGTTCTCAGCACTAGTTCATGTCCTATACAGCATTCCCAGTAATAATTCTCATGGGGTCAACAAATGTGATGACAATAAAATTTGCATTTTACAATATTAGCTTATGATGTTACAAATTCTCAAATACTAATCTAATTGCAGCTCACAAATCTGTATAAATAAAATGTTATGATAACTCATGAATCTGTTCTCATTTTTATTAATTTTTGATCCACATATCATTTAGAAAATATGTGAGAATGTCTAAACAAATGGAGGAGAGCATAAATATTAATATGTTTTGTTGTTAATACCTAAAGTATACTGAATTGTGGTGAGAAATATAAGCTTGATGATATTGATCTTTTTATATTTGGTGATGCTGTTGCACGCTTTGAGTTCAATTTTTTCAAATACCATATGGGTGTACAAAATGTGTATTCACTAATTATTGAGCATAGGAATTTAATATATGTCTATTAAATGAAAATTTTAATGTATTATTGAAATTGATTATATTGTGACTTCTTTGTCTTTGATCTCTCCATTATTGCGGGAGGTTTGTTAAAATTTTCCTACTCTGATGGTGAGTTTGTCAATAATTCCTTGTAATTTGGTCAATTTCTTCATAAATTGAAAGGTTCTTATGAATATTTAACTTAAGATTCCTTATACCTTAATGAAGAAATAATTTTATCCTCTTTACCTCTAGTATATATTTTTGTCTTAATATCTGTTATTCCATTCACTCAGACCAAAAGCTACACCCAAAATCTAGTCTCCTTTCTCTCACATCTAAAACCCAAGTCGCTAACAGTTCAGTTGAGTCACTCAGTCATGTCTGACTCTTTGTGACCCCATGAATCGCAGCACACCAGGCCTCCCTGTCCAACACCATCTCCCAGAGATCACTCAAACTCACGTCCATCGAGTTGGTGATGCCATCCAGCCATCTCATCCTCTGTCGTCCCCTTCTCCTCCTGCCCCCAATCCCTCCCAGCATCAAAGTCTTTTCCAATGAGTCAACTCTTCGCATGAGGTGGCCAAAGTACTGGAGCTTCAGCTTCAGCGTCACTCCTTCCAAAGAACACCCAGGACTGATCTCCTTTAGAATGGACTGGTTGGATCTCCTTGCAGTCCAAGGGACTCTCAGAGTCTTCTCCAACACCACAGTTCAAAAGCATCAGTTCTTCGGTGCTCAGCCTTCTTCACAGTCCAACTCTCACATCCATACATGACCACAGGAAAAACCATAGCCTTGACTAGATGGACCTTTGTAGGCAATGTAATGTCTCTGCTTTTGAATATGCTATCTAGGTTGGTTATAACTTTTCTTCCAAGGAGTAAGCGTTTTTTTAATTTCAAGGCTGCAATCACCATCTGCAGTGATTTTGGAGCTCAGAAAAATAAAGTCAGCCACTGTTTCCACTGTTTCCCCATCTATTTCCCATGAAGTGATGGGACCAGATGCCATGATCTTCGTTTTCTGAATGTTGAGCTTTAAGCCAACTTTTTCACTCTCCACTTTCACTTTCATCAAGAGGCTTTTTAGTTCGTCTTCACTTTCTGCCATAAGGGTGGTGTCATCTGCATATCTGAGGTTATTGAGATTTCTCCCAGCAATCTTGATTCCAGCTTGTGCTTATTCCAGCTCAGCATTTCTCATGATGTACTCTGCATATAACTTAAATAAGCTGGGTGACAATATATAGCCTTGACGTACTCCTTTTCCTATTTGGAACCAGTCTGTTGTTCCATGTCCAGTTCTAACTGTTGCTTCCTGACCTGCATACAGGTTTCTCACGAGGCAGGTCAGGTGGTCTGGTATTCCCATCTCTTTCAGAATTTTTCACAGCTGATTGTGATCCAAACAGTCAAAGGCTTTGGCATAGTCAATAAAGCAGAAATAGATGTTTTTCTGGAACTCTCTTGCTTTTTCCATGATCCAGCGGATGTTGGCAATTTGATCTCTGGTTCCTCTGCCTTTTCTAAAACCAGCTTGAACATCAGGAATTTCACATCTCACATATTGCTGAAGCCTGGGTTGGAGAAATTTGAGCATTACTTTACTAGCGTGTGAGATGAGTGCAATTGTGTGGTAGTTTGAGCATTTTTTGGCATTGCCTTTCTTTGGGATTGGAATGAAAACGGACCTTTTCCAGTCCTGTGGCCACTGCTGAGTTTTCCAAATTTGCTGTCATATTGAGTGCAGCACTTGCACAGCATCATCTTTCAGGATTTGAAACAACTCCACTGGAATGCCATCACCTCCACTAGCTTTGTTCGTAGTGATGCTTTCTAAGGCCCACTTGACCTCACATTCTAGGATGTCTGGCTCTAGGCGAGTGATCATACCATCATGATTTTCTTGTTCGTGAAGATCTTTTTTGTACAGTTCTTCTGTGTATTCTTGCCACTTCTTCTTAATATCCTCTGCTTCTGTTAGGCCCAGACCATTTCTGTCCTTTATCGAGCCCATCTTTGTATGAAATGTTCCCTTGGTATCTCTAATTTTCTTGAAGAGATCTCTAGTCTTTCACATTCTGTTGTTTTCCTCTATTTCTTTGCACTGATCACTGAAGAAGGCTTTCTTATCTCTTCTTGCTATTCTTTGGAACTCTGCATTCAGATGCTTATATCTTTCCTTTTCTTCTTTGCTTTTCACTTCTCTTCTTTTCATAGCTACTTGTAAGGCCTCCCCAGACAGCCATTTTGCTTTTTTGCATTTCTTTTCCATGGGGATGGTCTTGATCCCTGTCTCCTGTACAATGTCATGAACCTCATTCCATAGTTCATCAGGCACTCTATCTATTAGATCTAGTTCCTTAAATCTATTTCTCACTTCCACTGTATTATTATAAGGGATCTGATTTAGGTCATACCTGAATGGTCTAGTGGTTTTCCCTACTTTCTTCAATTTAAGTCTGAATTTGACAATAAGGAGCTCAGGATGTGAGCCACAGTCAGCTCCTGGTGTTGTTTTTGTTGACTGTATAGAGCTTCTCCATCTTTGGCTGCAAAGAAATATAATCAATCTGATTGCGGTGTTGACCATCTGGTGATGTCCATGTGTAGAGTCTTCTCTTGTGTTGTTGGAAGAGGGTATTTGCTACGACCAGTGCATTCTCTTGGCAAAACTCTATTAGCCTTTGCCCTGCTTCATTCCGTATTCCAAGGCCAAATTTGCTGGTTACTCCAGGTGTTTCTTGACTTCCTACTTTTGCATTCCAGTCCCCTATAATGAAAAGGACATCTTCTTTGGGTGTTAGTTTTAAAAGGTCTTGTAGGTCTTCATAGAACCATTCAGCTTCAGCTTCTTCAGTGTTACTGGTTGGGGCATAGACTGGGATAACTGTGATATTGAATGGTTTGCCTTGGAAACGAACAGAAATCATTCTGTCATTTTTGAGACTGCATCCAAGTACTGCATTTCAGACTCTTTTGTTGACCATGGCTACTCCATTTCTTCTAGGGATTCCTGCCCGCATTAGTAGATATAATGGTCATCTGAGTTAAATTCACCCATTTCAGTCCATTTTAGTTCGCTGATTCCTAGAAGGTCGACGTTCACCCTTGCCATTTCTTGTTTGACCACTTCCAATTTGCCTTGATTCATGGACTTGACATTCCAGGTTCCTATGCAATATTGCTCTTTACAGCATCAGACCTTGCTTCTATCACTAGTCACGTCCACAACTGGGTATTGTTTTTGCTTTGGCTCCATCCCTTCATTCTTTCTGGAGTTATTTCTCCACTGATCTCCAGTAGCATATTGGGCACCTACTGACCTGGGGAGTTCCTCTTTCAGTATCCTATCATTTTGCCTTTTCATACTGTTCATGGGGTTCTCAAGGCAAAAATACTGATGTGGTTTGCCATTCCCTTCCCCAGTGGACCACATTCTGTCAGACCTCTTCACCATGACCCTGCCACCTTGGGTGGCCCCACGGGGCATGGCTTAGTTTCATTGAGTTAGACAAGGCTGTGGTCCGTGTGATTAGATTGGCTAGTTTTCTGTGATTATGGTTTCAGTGTGTCTGCCCCCTGATGCCCTATTGCAACACCCACCATCTTACTTGGGTCTCTTAACGTGGGGTATCTCTTCATGGCTGCTACAGCAAAGCGCAGCCACTGCTCCTTACCTTGGACGAGGGGTATCTCCTCACCGCCACCCCTCCTGACCTTGAACGTCGAGTAGCTCCTCTAAGCCCTCCTGAGCCCGTGCAGCCACCGCTCCTTGGACGTGGGGTAGCTCCTCCAGGCCACCGCCCCTGGCCTGGGGCAGGGGGTACCTCCTTCCAGCCCCCACCCCTGACCTCGGACGCGGGATAGCTCCTCTCGGCCGCCGCCCCTGACCTCGGGCCTGGGGTAACTCCTCTCGGCCGCCGCCTCTCGGGCATGGGGTCCTCCCGGCTTCTGCCCCTGACCTCGGACGTGAGGTAGCTCCTCTCAGTTGCGCTTGTACGCCGTCGCAGCAACCATAGTTTCTAACAAATCCTGTCACTAACAAATCCTGCCAATTCCATTTTCAAAATACAACCAGAAATCAACAATTTCTCACCTCTTTCATTGCTACCAGTAAATCCAAATCACAGATTTTCTTTTAATCTTTAATCATGTAAGTGTGTTATCTCATATCCTCTATCTTTTAATTCTAAGGATTTAATTTTAAATCCCGAGTGGTCTATTTCTTTACTTTGTGTTTTCTGCTCTCTTGTCCCGATTTGTGCTCTTGTGTTCACTGTAATTTATTTTATTTTTATTTTTTGAATAGCATGCCTTTTTTATTTTTTTAGTGTTATATTATTTTTTAATATAATATGATATATTTTGATTGGAGGCTAATTACTTTACAATATTGTATTCATTTTACTGTACATTGACATGAATCCGTCATGGGTATACATGTGTTCCCCATCTTGAAACCCCCTCCCACCTTCCTCCCCATCCCATCCCTCTAGGTCATCCCAGTGCACCAGGCCTGAGCATCCTGTATCATGCATCGAACCTGGACTGGTGATTCATTTCTTATATGATAATATACATGTTTCAATGCCATTCTCCCAAACCATCCCACCCTCGCCTTCTCCCACAGAGTCCAAAAGTCTGTTCTATACATCTGTGTCTCTTTTGCTGTCTCGCATACATTGTGACCTTATCGTCTGTGGGAGTTCATCTTTGGAGGAACTACCTGGCCTACTTGAAAGTGTATCCACCCAAGGAAGTGTTGGTTGTGCTTAGCCAGGTGCTTTAAAGGTATAAACAACATAGGTTTTTCTACGTTAATGTTAAGATTGTACAGGAAATTAAAAACCTAACCCATTTGTGGAAGAGTCATAGATGAGAAAGATTATTTTCTTGGGCTCCAAAATCACTGTGGACAGTGACTGCAGCCATGAAACTAAAAGATACTTGCTCTTGGAAGAAAGGCTATGAGAAACTTAGGCAGTGTATTAAAAAGCAGAGAAATGAGAAACCTAGAGTGTGTATTAAAAAGCAGAAACATCAAAGCTATGGTTTTTCGAGTAGTCCTGTATGGATGTGAGAGTTGGACTATAAAGAAGGCTGAGCGCTGAAAAACTGGTGCTTTCGAACTGTAGTGCTGAAGACTCTTGAGAGTCCCTTTGACTGCAAGGAGATCAAACTAGTCAATCCTAAAGGAAATCAACTCTGAATATTCATTGGAAGGCCTGATGCTGAATCTGAAACTCTAATACTTTGGTCACCTGATGCAAAGAGCTGACTCATTGGAAAAGACCCTGATGCTGGGAAAGATTGAAGGCAGGAGGAGAAGGGGGCAAGAGAGGATGAGATGTTTGGATGGCATCACCAAGTCAAAGGACAGGAGTTTGAGCAAACTCCAGGATAGTGAAGGACAGGAAAGCCTGGCATGCTGCAATCCATGGGGTCTCAAAGGGTTGGACAAGACTGAGCAACTGAACAACAAAAAACAACATAGATGAGAACTATGAGAGAGACGCTTTTTCTTTACAGAGCCTAAGCTATGATGATTAAGTTTCCTTGTTATTTACCCTTGCAGGTTTGAAGTTTTTCTGTGTCACCCTTACCCAACTTAACACTGGCATCTCAGTTTGAATCCCCAGGTATGTAGGTAGGCCTTATCCACATTCCCTGAATAGCTGTTAAAACCTCAGCCCCTGGCTGGCAAGCTAGCAGCTTGTCTCCAACCCTCATTCCTGAAAGCTACAGCCTCCACTCCCACTTACCTCTCTAGCTACAGTTCTCATTTTGCTTTTATAACCAACATTTTTAAAAGGCATTTTGTACCTTATTGAGCAAGTCCAAGTCTATTGAAGATAAACGCTTTTTCAGAGAAATTACTAGAGAATCTGATTGTAAACAGACTTGCATTTCTATTTTGTGTGCTCCATCATATACAGCTCTTTGCAATCCCATGGACTGTAGCCAGCCAGGCTCCTCCATCCATGGAATTTTCCAGGCAAGAATAGGAGAGTGAGTTGCCATTTCCTACTCCAGAAGATCTTCCTAACCCAGGGATCGAACTTGTGTCTCTTGTGTCTCCTGCATTGGTAGGCAGATTCTTTACCACTGTGCCACCTTTAAAAACTTTTTAAAATTAAAAATTATGCAGGTATTTATATTTCATTGTAGCAAATTAAAAAACAAAAAGCAAATTAGTTTATTTCTTCTAACTAGTGCAGCTACTTGAATTTATCAAGTACCCCAGATTCCTTCTGCGCATCTTGCCATTCTTAGTGTGCTGGCTTTCCATTCTTAGGTGTATCACCTCTTGGCTGCAAAGTGGTTGCTGCACCTCGATGTATTTCATAAATATTCTAGACAGCAAGAAGGGAGAAGAGCAAAGGGCCACCCGAGCTACAAAAAAATTTCTCAGATTCCTCTGTAGCTGAGTTTACTAATTCTCTTTATTCTGAACTTATTTACATGGCCACTTTAAGCATCAAGGGAGGCTGGGGTGAGGTGGTTTATTAATGTTAATTTTAAGATTGTAGAGGAAATTTAAATACCTAGCCCATTTGTAGAAGAATCATAGGTGAGCCCTATTAAGAGAAAGTAGTTTTTTTTCTTTATGGAGCCTGAGCTATAATGGTCAAATTCCCCTTATTATCTACCTTTGCAGATGTGAAGCCCTTTACACGGGGCAGGGGACGGAGGATGGCACCAGTATCCCACTTTGCACAGTATTTAAGGTTCTGGAACCATAATTTGCATCAGTCAGTTCAGTTGCTCAGTTGTGTCTGACTCTTTGCAACCCCATGGACTGCAGCACACCAAGCTTCCCTGTCCATCACCAACCCCTGATGCTTGCTCAAACTCATGTCCATTGAGTTGGTGATGCCATCCAACCATCTCATCCTCTGTCATCCCCTTCTCCTTCCTTCAATCTTTCTTTGCATCAGAATCTCAATTAAAAAAAAAAAAGTTTTCTTTGTATCAGAATCTCAATTTAAAAAAAAATCACTGGGAGCACTTAATTAAGTATTACTCACTGCCCCACCCCCGACCCTCAGAGCTGATTAGGGACATTTCCAGAGGGGTCTAAGAATTTCCATTTCTAACAAATCTTTAGGAAAGGCTTCTTCACTTTAATAATGCCTCTTCGAAAGGAAGGCAAATGTGGAGGTGTTTGGAGATGGTTTTGGAGACAGCCAACTTATAGTACTTGCCACAAACATCTACCCTTTATTGTCAGATCAGAAAGCACGTTTACTTGAAGATCTAAAGAATCTTAAGCGGAAAAGTCAAGGAAAGAAATTGTATAATGAAAAAAAGCCTCAAGGCCAGTGAAAACCTAGCATAGAGTAGGGAATCAGAGCACAGAGTGAGGAGGAAAGAGGTGAGAGGTGAGTGCTGGATCCACTAGTGGGGACCTCTGGGGTTACAGAAACCCCCTTAGGGCATGAAGTACCTATGAAACAATGCCAAAATTTGGATTCCAAATATCTGGCACTAGCCTGCCACTCCTGCCTCTTTAGTGAAGAACAAATGAAAAACCTTTAAAAACCTTTACAGAAATTTTTTACTACCAGGAAAATATTTATCAACTTATTTATTATTATAATTTCTAAACATTAAAACAAGACAAACTAGAGAGATAAAATACAATAAGATAAAATGATGGATAACCCTCATTCAAAACCATACTCTTATAAATAAACAACCCAAAGAGAATAGGGGGAAACAATCAATACTGCAGGGGAAAAAAAAAAAAAAAACGGTTACAAAATAATAAAATATGTCTGATCAAAACAACAGATATTTAAGTGGTAATGAGATCCCTGGTTAATTCAGTTCAGTCGCTCAGTCGTGTCTGATGCTTTGTGACCCCATGGACTGCAGCACACCAGGCTTTCCCGTCCCAAATTCCCAGAGCTTACTCAGATTCATGTCCATTGAGTCAATGATGCCATCAGACCATCTCATCCTCTGTCGTCCCCTTATCCACCTACTTTCAGTCTTTCCCAGCATCAGGGTCTTTTCTAGAGAGTCAGTGCTTCGTATCAGGTGGCCAAAATATTGGAGTTTCAGCCTCAACATTGGGCCTTCCAATGAATATTCAGGACTGATTTTCTTTAGAATGAGCTAGTTGGATCTTCTTGCAGTCCAAGGGACTCCCAAGAGTCTTCTCCAACACCACAGTTCAAAAACATTAATTCTTTGGTGTTCAGCTTTCTTTATAGTCCAACTCTCACATCCATACATGACTACTGGAAAAACCATAGCTTTGACTAGACAGACCTCTGTAGGCAAAGTAATGTCTCTCCTTAGTAATATGCTGTCTAGGTTGGTCACAGCTTTTCTTCCAAGGAGCTAGTGTCTTCTAATTTCACGGCTGCAGTTTCCATCTGCAGTGATTTGGGAACCCCCAAAAATAAAGTCACTCACTGTTTCCATTGTTTCCCCATCTATTTGCCATGAAGTAATGAGAATAGATGCCATGATCTTAGTTTTTTGAATGTTGACTTTAAGCCAGCTTTTTCACTCTCCTCTTTCACTTTCATCAAGAGGCTCTTTTGTTCTTTGCTTTCTGCCATAAGGGCAGTGTCATCTGCATATCTGAAGTTATTGATATTTCTCCCAGCAATCTTGATTCTAGCTTGTGTTTCATCCAGCAAAGGATTCTGCATGATGTATTCTGCATATAACTTAAATAAGCAAAGTGACAATATACAACCTTGACATACACCTTTTCCAATTTGGAACTAGTCTGTTCCATGTCCAGTTCTAACTGTTGCTTCTTGACCTGCATACAGATTTCTCAGGAAGCAAGTCAGGTGGTCTAGTATTCCCATCTCTTTAAGAATTTTCCACAGTTCGTTTTGATCCACACAGTCAAAGGCTTTGGGATAGTCAATAAAGCAGAAGTAGATGTTTTTCTGGAACTCTCTTGCTTTTGGATGATCGAGTGGATGTTGGCAATCAGGCAGATGGTCCTCTGCCTTTTCTAAATCCAGCTTGAACATCTGGAAGTTCGTAGTTCATGTACTGTTGAGCCTGGCTTGGAGAATTTTGATCATTACTTTGCTAGTGTGTGAGATGAGTGCAACTAAGTGGTAGTTTGAACATTCTTTGGGACTGAAATAAAAACTGACCTTTTCCACTCCTGTGGCCACTGCTGAGGTTTCCATATTTGCTGTCGTATTGAGTGCAGCACTTGTACAGCATCATCTTTGAAATAGCTCATTTTGTACTTGAAGGCCAAATTTGCTGTTACTCCAAGTATCTCTTCACTTCCTACTTTTGCCTTCCAGTCCCTTATAATGAAAAGGACATCATTTTTGGGTGTTAGTTCTTCAAGGTCTTGAAGGTCCTCATAGAACTGTTCAACTTCAGCTTCTTCAGCATTACTGGTTGGGGCATAGGCTTGGACTACTGTGATACTGAATGGTTTGCCTTGGAAATGAACAAAGATCATTCTGTCGTTTTTGAGATTGCATTCAAGTACTGCATTTTGGACTCTTTTGTTGACTATGAGGGCTACTCCATTTCTTCGGTGGGATTCTTGCCCACAGTAGTAGATATAACGGTCATCTGAGTTAAATTCACCCATTCCAGTCCATTTTAGTTCACTAATTCCTAAAATGTCAATGTTCATCTCCTGTTTGACCACTTCCAATTTGTCTTGATTCATGGACCTAACATTCCAGGTTCCTATGCAATATTGCTCTTTACAGCATCGGACTTTACTTCCATCACCAGTCCCATCCACAACTGAGTGTTGTGTTTGCTTCGGTTCTGTCTCTTCATCTTTCAGGAGTTATTTCTCCACTGATATCCAGTAGCATACTGGGCACCTACCAACCTGGGGAGTTTATCTTTCAGTGTCATATCTTCTTGCCTTTTCATACAAGATGGGAGAGTAGAAGGACATGGGCTCATCTTCTCCTGCAAGAACTCCAAAATTACAACTCGCTGCTGAACAACTGTCGATAGGGGAATGTTAGATCCCACCAAAGAAAGATAACAACATCCAAGGGCAAAGGAGAAGCCCCAGCAAGATGGTTGAAGGGGCGAAATCACGTTTAGAATCAAACCCAGAGATGCTTGGAGGGGTCAACAAACCTTGTGTGCACCAGGACCCAGAGACCCCCCCCCCCAGAGACTGAACCAGAACTGTGTGTGAGTGCCTCCTGTGAAGGCATGGTACAGCAGTGGCCTGATGCAGGGGCCCTGAATGCAGCAGACCTGGGAATGGCTTAAGCCCTGTTGGAGGAGTCAGCCATCAATCCTACCAGAGAGCCACCAGTACTTACACAGGACTGGGGAAACAGACTCCTGCAGGCCACAAACAAACCCAGAAGAAAGGAGCAGTGATCCTACAAGAGACTAACCCAGACTTGCCTGTGAGAGTCCAGGAGTCTCTGGCAGAGGCGTGGGTCTGCCTTGGCTTTCTTCAGGGTCCCGGAAAAGGAGTGCAGCAGTATGTGTACTGAACCTTTTGAAAGAGTTTGCCATTATCTTCATTATCTCCACTATAGTTTGGCCTCAGGTCAAAAGACAGGGAGAAAACACAGCTCCACCCAACAGAAAATTGGATGAAAGGTTTACTGAGCATGGCGCCACCCAACAGAACAAGACCCAGTTTCCCCCTCATCAGTCTCTCCCATCAGGAAACTTCCATAAGCCTCTTATCTTTATCCATCAGAGGGCAGATAGAATGAAAATCACAATCACAGGAAACTAACCAAACTGAGCACATGGACCACAGCCTTGTCTAACTCAATGAAACTATGAGTCAAGCACGTAGGGCCACCCAAGACAGACGGGTCATGGTGGAGAGTTCCGACAAAACATGGTTCACTGGAGAAGGGAACGGCAAACCACTTCAGTATGCTTTCTTTGAAAACCCCATGAGCAGTATAAAAAGGCAAAGAGATATGACACCAAGATACCTGTGGGTCAGTGGTATAGACTCTGCCTGCCCATGCATGAGACATGAATTCAATCCCTGTGTCGGGAAGATCCCCTAGAGAAGGAAATGGCAACCTACTTTCCAGTATTCTTCCCTGGGAAATCCCATGGACAGAGGCTACTGTCTATGAGGTCTCAAGAGCCGGACATGACTTAGTGATTAAACAACAATAAGATATCATATGCTGCCCATCAGAGACACAGAATTTAAAAGGTTGATGATATCCATGTAAGCTGGGAAGTGAATAAATAGGAATTCTCAAACACTGTTGATAAAAATATGTAAATGGATAAAGTATATCTAGAAGCCAACATTGCAATATATGTAATAATAAAATTAAATATATGTTTGGCTTTAGTACTTTGAGTTCTAAAAACTCATCCTATGAAAATAATTAGACTTGTGCACAAAGATTAATGTACAAAATTGTTCTAGTGTTCTCTTCACATAAAAGATGAAGCAAAAATTCCTCTCTGTGAAACCCTAGCCCTAATACTGAGTATTTCAGGAATGAGAAAAATAGGCATTCCAGGGAATAGATTACATTATTTCCCAAAATAAAAGGTCATATCATAACATAATTAACATAACATCACCTTCTGATCTCAGTGCTATAGTTAGAAGAAAATCGTGAATATAGAGCCTTTGTAGTTCTTGGGCAGTTCAGGCTCTGGGCTGTCCTCTTCCAAACTGGGAGAGGATGTGCTCACCGCAGAGGGTTCTTCAGAAAAGTCTACTGTGTCCAGCCTGGAGACAAGCAGGGAAGCACCATGGATACTAATAAACGGACAGATCATTTACAGAAAGATAATCCATTATTGGTCCCAGGTCACAAATATTCAACACAGGGTTTTTATAGTAGGAAAAACAAATGAGACTGCTTATAGCTCAAAAGTAGGAGACTAGTGGGCAGTTTAACTGTAGGCGATGATATAGAATGTGATCTAGAGAAGTTTAGGCAAGTAGAGTAGACTCTACTCAAGTGGTTTGTGGTTTGGTGTGATTTTGCTTCACGGCCCACTGCACACATTGCAACTGAGTCAAGTCATTCCCATGGGGATGTAAGCACAGCCTGGAAGCTTATCGCCTGCCGCAGAGTGATACAGGGCCAAAGGAATATTATACATTCGTTGCAAATGGTGTTTACAAAGAGCTCCTAAAATGTGGAAAACTGCCTAGCTCATAAAGAATATAAAACTTGGATTCAAATGTTAATGTATTAAGAATACGTAAGTCCATAAAAAAAAATAACTACTAAACAGAAATTAGAAATGGAAAGCATGAAAGTTTCTAACAGCGTATTTCTTTAAAACAGAAATGATGTTATATTTGTTACAATGCTATTTCTAATCTATGCCAGCTAAGAGATTAGTTAATATAAGAATACCAAATAAGTCAATGTAAATAAAGTGAGAAAGAGATCAAAATGATCACTTGCAGTTGACAACATTTTATACTTGACAGTCCTAAAAGGTAAAACATTTTTGAAACAATAACATAGTATAGAAATGTGACAACTTACAATAGTATATGAATAATATTTTTTCTAAAAAATACAGCAAGAAAAACATTTTCAGTAGTATAGCAAATAAAAGTTAAAATAACTAGAAAATTAGGAAAAATGTTTATGATAGTTGAACCTGGGTGATGATTACATGAGGCTGTTACACTTTACTTCTTCATGTTTGAAAAATTCCATAAGAAAACATTGCATTAAATGACAAGATATAAACATTAAAATTGTATAAAAATACTGTACAAAATATTGTAAAATATTTTGTATTGTAAATGTTATACTATAAAATCCTATAAAAGTATATAAATATTGTGTAAAAACCAAGTCATAAAATATACACAAAGATATTGAGGACTTCACTATTTTAAAATGTAAATCTTTTTGTGGTTAGGGGAAGATAAATATTGCCAAAAATTAGTATTTACTTTACTATTAATTTAAAATATTTTAAAAATACAGTTTTATTCCCCTTAAAATATCAACTTGAATTTTTACTGAAACGTTATAGAAAACAAAGTGAGGTCGCTCAGTCGTATCCGACTCTTCGCGACCCCATGGACTGTAGCCTACCAGGCTTTTCCGTCCATGGGATTTTCCAGGCAAGAGTACTGGAGTGGGATGCCATCGCCTTCTCCGAAAGAAAACAAAACCATAATTCCAAAAGCTAAATATGAAAGAACACCTGGGAAACTGAGGAAGAATACTGAGTTTTATAGAGTGACCATGTAGTTTATCATCCAAACCAGGCCGCTTGATAGGAAAAGTCATATTAAAAGTAGTTAACAGGTATTAACTGATTTACCACAGGTATAAACTGGGACTGTTTTGATTAACTGGCCAGAATGATCTATCTCATTATAGCCCTACCCGGTAACAAGATAGAGCTTAACATTAACAATGGACAACAAGTTAGAGGAGACTTGAAAGAGCTAAATGCATCTGAGAATACAGTACATGATCAAGGTAACACTACCACTCAACACAATTAACACTATATATTCAGTTATATGTCGAGACACACGGATGCTGCTCTGTTTTCCTTTTGCTTCCCTGTATGATCTTCTCCATGAAGCTACTAAAAGAATCCCTTATAAATTAACATCAGTTATGTCCATCTGTATGTTATCCTCCATGGCTTCCCATCTCACTCAGATGAATTAGCAATGGATTTAAAATTTCCTGCCAACTTCTAACTAATCTAGAGACTCTCCCCAGTTGACCACAAATGCTCCCACACCTCTACTCTCTTTACCTTCCTGCCACAGGGGCCTCCTTCTAATATTGCCAGCATGCTGAGCAACAACCACCATTAGGCCTTTGTTCATGATGTTTTGAATCTTCTTTCTCCAGACATCCATATAACTTACTTTGTTCATTCAAGTTTTCACTTAAATATACCTATCAAAGAATCTTTTTCTAAAGATTTTATAGAAAACAGAAATTCCTCAATCCAAAAATATATTTCCATTGTACTGAATTTCCCATACCATGCTTTATTCTTCTCCACACTTGATATATTGAATGTGTTTATGCTGTATTCATTCTCTCTATCCTCATTACTCACTAGAATATAAACTTCATCAAAGCAGAATTAAGCATATTCCCAGCACTTAGAGCAGGGCCTGGAATGTGGCTGGTATACAATAAACATTGCTGAATGATTGAATGAATGAATAAATGAATGAAGACAGAAAGGATACTAAGAAATAAATTAAAAAGGAAAAGCATAAATGGGAAAATGACTAAGGCCCATAAATAGGCAAAGAAAAAGAAATACACAAGGCTGATAACGTGTAAAAGTGACTAAACCTAACGTATTCAAAGAATTATAAATAAAAATACCTCTCAAATGGACAAATAGTAAAACAGTGAATGAAACTCACTTTTGATAATGGATAGAAAAATAAGTACCCTATCATACAGAGCTGGTAGAAACAATAACTGGTACAATCTCTTTGAAGGGAGATTTGGCAACATTTAGCAAAATAAAATGTTTCTGTCATTCTACTTCTAGCAAAGACGGAGTAACTGATACCAGACTGGCCCTTCTTGTAAAACAAATAGAAACTGTACAAAGTACACGAAACAAGTATTTTCACACAATGGACAGGACTGTGATCCTCGAGGAAAAGGAAACAGAGGAAGTGATCAGTATGAACACTGGACTTTGAGCCTGGAGGTACTTTCCTGCATCTTAGTGCAGGAAGAACATGATGGTATTTTGAGTGAAAGGGAGAGATCAGAATCTGGGGAGGCTGAGGTAGTTGGAATTTGTGATGCAGAGCATTGGAAAGGAGAAAGTTATCTAGTTAAAGAGATTCCGAAATATGGCTAATGGTCTCAAGTGTTTGGCTGAGTATAAAGCTGCTTGTGAAAAGAGTGAAACTCCAGAGAATCTGAGCACAGACTCCGGATGCACAAGGCTGAGAGATGTTCAAACTGATTAGCCAGACCGAGCACCATGCCCAAAGTGACATAATCAAAACAGTATGGTATTGGCACTAAAACACAAACATAGATAACTGGAACTTAACAGAGAGCTCAGAAATAAACCCATGCACCTATGATCAATTAATCAACAACAAAGGAGGCAAGAATATACAATGGAGAAAAGAAAGACTCCCCAGTAAATGGTACTGGGGAAACTGGATAGCTACATGTCAAAGAATGAGATTAGAACATTTTCTCATACCATTTATAAAAATAAACTCACAATGGGTTAAAGACCTAAATGTAAGACCAGAAACCATGAAACTCCTGAAAGAAAACACAGGCAAAACAATCTTTGACATAATTAGTAGAAATATTTTTTGGACTGTCTTGTAAAGCAAAGGAAACAAAAGCAAATATTTTGAGATGAACCTAATTAAACTTAAAAGCTTTTGCACAGCAAAGGAAACCATTGACAAAATGAAAAGAAAACTTACTGAGAGGGAGAAAATATTTGCAATTCGCATTACCAACAAAGGATTGATATCCAAAATATCTAAACAGCTCATACAGCTCAACATGAAAAAACCCTAATTAAAAGATGGGCAGAAGACTTCAACAGATATTTTTCCAAAGAAGACATATTGATGGCCAACAGACACATGAAAAGGTGCTCAACATTTCTAATCATCAGAGACAAGCAAATCAGAACCAAAGTGATATAGCACCTCACTCATGTCAGAATGGCTATCATCAAAAAGAACACAAATAACAAATATTGGTGAGGATGTGGAGAAAAGGGAACCCTAGTACTCTTTTAGTGGGAAAGTAAATTTGTGCAGCCACTGTGCAAAACAGTATGATGGTTCCTCAAAAAACTAAAAATAGAACTACCATATGACCCTATAATTCCACTCTTGGGTATTTATCTGGAGACAACGAAGACACTACTTTGAAAAGACACATGCACCCCAAAGTTCACAGCAGCATTATTTACAATAGCCAAGATATAGAAGCAACAAAAGTGTCCATCAACAGAGCTACGGTAAATATATACAAAGGATACCGCTCGCCATAAAAAAGAATGAAAGTTTGCATTTTCAACAACAAGGATGAACCTCGAGGGTATTATGCTTAGTGAAATAATCAGAGAAAGACAAATACTATATGCTATCACTTATATGTGGAGTCTAAAAAATAAAACAAGCTAGTCAATATAACAATAAAGAAGCAGACTCACAGATTTAGAGGACAAACTAGTGGTTACCCTCAAGGGAGGTAAGGGTGGAAGGGAAGATGGGATTAGAGGATTAAGAGGTACAAATTATTATGTATAAAACAAATAAGATAAAAGAATATATTGTTATAGCACAGGAAATATAGCTACTATTTTATAATAGCTATACATAGAGTATAGTCTGTAAAAGTTCTGAAGCACTACTTTGTACACTTGAACCTAATGTAACACTGTAAATCAACTATACCTCAATTATAAAAAGTTAAAAATGAAAATGTGGTACATATCAAAAAGGATTAAATATTAGATATTTTCATGGAAAAAGTGAAACGCTATACTTATCTGTCAACAGATACTGAAATTAACTTAAAATGATCTTAAATCTAAAAGTTAAAGCTAAAACTATAGAACTTATAGAAGAAACCATAAGAGAAAATCTTCACCATTTATGTTAGATAAAGATTCCTTTGCAAAAAAAAAAAAAAAAAAAATTTCACAGACCTTCAGAAAAAATGCTGATAAACCGACCTGTACCAAAATTAACACCTTCAGCTTTTGAAGAACAATAAGAATATGAAATGCTGGAGGAAATATAAAATGGTACAACCATGTTGGGCAGTTGTTTGTCAGTTCTGTATAAAATGAAACATACATTTCCTATATACACCAGCACATTTACCAAAACAAATTAATATCATATGTGCCCCCCTCAAAATACATGCATACAAATGTACAGAGAAGCTTTGTTCATAATAGTCACAAACTAGAAGCACTGTAATGTCCAGTGGTGGTAAATGTATAAACATAAACTATATAAGTATACTCAGTAACAAAGAACTATCGGCACATGTAATAACATTAATAACTCTCAAAAAGTGATGAATGCCTGGTATCAAAAAAGATACCAAACACAGGAGACCACTTTCTGTATGATTCCATTTACATGAATTTCTAAATCTGGCAAAACTAATCTAGAATGATTAATCTAGAAATCAGATCAGTGGTTGCACAGGGCCAGGACTGGGGAAGGGGTTAACTACATACGAATACAAGGGAACTTTACAGTTTGATGGAAGTGTTTCATATCTTAATTATGGTGGTGTTTACATAAGTGTAAGTATTTGTTAAAATTCATCAAATTGTACATTTTAAATGGATGCATTTTATTGCATGTAAATTACATCTCAGTAAAGTTGATTTAAAAAGGAAAACAAAAAAGATTTGATGTGATGATCTAATATATTTACAGTATGTTTCACATACTCTACACTATTTTTATAAAAAGGAAAAAAAATCTGTATCTGTGTGTATGGATGCAAGCCCCTCCTTTACCAAAGGGTTTGGCAGAGATTAAAAAGGAAATGAAATTGAAATTTTTTTCTCTAGATAATTTTTCATCAGATATAAATTCATGCATCATTTGTATAATTTAAACAATGCAAATAGCATTTTAACTACCTCAAATGTGAAAGATTTCAGGAAAATCTGAGAATTTAGAAATCAACCACTAACTGAGAGCCTATTCCAGTTTCTCTACCATGCCCCTTTTCCAAAAATTCTATTTATAGGAACCTTTATATATATATATATATATTTGAAGAAAGTTTGCAAAGACATATGTAAGACAATGTTAACTTCTTGCAGCAAAAACTAGGGTAAATTTAAATTCTACTGTTGGGGAATGTGTTCAATAAATTATGGTCACCTATACACACTTAAAAAAAAAAGGAAGCAAGGTTGGAGGGAGAAAGGAAGGTAAAAAGAAGATTAAAAGTGCTGACAGGAAAGATACAGAAGATAAAATTGGCAAATGTGTATCAAATTACTAAGATTCAGAGAAAAGCACTGAAAATCATAAAATCAGCATTGAATTTTTTTTTAGAACTCTTTAATAAGTTGTTTCCTACAGAGAAGTACAAATGATTACAAAATGTGATGGGCCTCATAAGACTAAAGTAAAATTAGTATCAGCATGTGAGAGTTGCAAGTAGAAAATGAAAAAAAAAAAAAAGTGATTTCTTTGTTCCAAAAGCCATGATTCTTTATGAAGAAAAATCAACATTGAGAAAGATGTATAAAATTAGCTAAGTCAAACAAATTTTGATTACAATAGATGAAACCGTCCTGTCTGATAATGAAGTTTTATTGCTTATAATGTATAGTTCATAAAGAATGCAAAAGTACTAGTGGATATGTTATATTCAAAATCACATTCAATGTATACAAAGGGGTCCCTTATGTTTGAAAGCTTTAAAAACTAATTCGTGGAAAAAGTCCATTTCCCAGTGGCAAACACTGTGCAATAGATGGAGCCCAGGCTATGGTTGACAGGCAATTTAGGTATATGAGCAACTTTTTAAAAAGTAGCAACAGATGTTTTAGTGATTCATTGTATTATGCGTAGCAACAAATGGTCTCCAAGAATCATTATGAAAAAGCCCACAAAGGAATGTTATTATCAGTTCTATAAATGAAATTAAGAATAATATATATTTTATAAACTATGTAGATATTGAAGAACAATTTAAATATTATACTTTACATACGTAATTAAGGGGCTCTCCAAAAGAGACTTTTTAAAATAATGTTTGCAATAAATTTTAAATTATTGTCATTTTTTATTCAATTAATTACATTTTAACTATCAAATTTATAGCATGAAATAATATGACATATCTTAAAGTCATGTTAAATGACATTTTTAAACCACAGGGAAAATGAGGTCAATTTTATTAATATGGAGATAATTACCATTGGCTTTCTCACACATTTACACTGTGTATAAATAGTAGCACTCTCTGAGAATTGACAGTTTCTATGCATTGAGCAGAATGCAAAACTGCTCAATGAAGCACGAATCATCTGATCTAACATTATCTCTGCCACATCAATCCATCAGCCCATCCAAGACTGATGGCCAGCCCAAGAATTCTGTGAAATCCTTTAAGGAATATACTCTGTCTCTCTCTCCAAAGCTTTGTGGGTTTTTAGTCATATGACTGAAAACACATGTTCTGGGGGTTCTTTTTTCACCCTGATGGCCAGTTCATTTCATATAGGAAAATATTTTACTGTGCATGTACCCTGAGCTTCCTTTCTCCTAACTTCTTGTTTCTCCATCCCACATGGCATAATATGTTCACATCGCTCCCTTTCCCCATGAGAAAATAAATACAGGCACAAAATTTATAATCAGCATGGTTAATTTTGTGTGTGGGGTGACTACTTTAGTGGAAGTTTCCTTTCAACACATAGCCTCTCATTCCTAGTGCTTCTAGGATACGGTTAAATGCTGCCTCATAGAGCACCTGAGTTCTGCCATTCCACAAGGAGCAATAAAAGGTAACATTTCAGCACACAGAGGAGGGAGTATTCACTTTCAGCTCTGAGATCTGAGTTCTGCTGCTGTCGGTGTTTTGTTTGAATCCTGAACGTTTGAACTTGGAATCCTTTGTTAGGAGGCAACTTTCAGCTCAGTTTGAGGCAACCCAAATTTACAGGCAGGCTCCTTCCAGGCATATTTTAAAGGATAACATTCAGTGAGAAATATAGAATAAGCAGAAGAAAGAATTATTAACACAGAATTCTAATTTTGACCATGTCCATCACTTACTATAAAAAGAAGTCTCTTAAATGCTTCTAGTTTTATGGGAGGTAGGTGGTTTGGGTTTTTGTTGTTTGTTTCTCTGTTTTTGTTT
This sequence comes from Ovis canadensis, assembly GCF_042477335.2. Classification (NCBI taxonomy): domain Eukaryota; kingdom Metazoa; phylum Chordata; class Mammalia; order Artiodactyla; family Bovidae; genus Ovis; species Ovis canadensis. The sequence continues at coordinate 34,099,477 of NC_091250.1, read as the reverse complement.
TTTTTTTTGGTTTTTTTTTTTTTTTTTTTTGGTTGGAGAATCTTAGTCCTCCAACCAGGAATCAGGCCCATGCCCCCTGCAGTGCTAATATGGAATCCTAACCACTAGACCACTAAGGAATTGCCTGTTTGACCTTTTTAACGTCTGCAATAAATAGCTACTACTTTTAAGGTTTCAAATAAGCTCAGTACTTGTTATTGTAATTGTTTTTGTTAATATCCATTATCTTAGATTTATGATCTAGACAGCTGCTCACTGAGATACTAAGCAATCTTGTCTATCTTCAAAGCTTCAATTACCATCATTATAGTTGAGGATTCTCAAGACAATGGTTCAAGCTAGTGAATTACTCTCCTGACATCCGGACTTCTGTATCCAACAATCTCTTGGACATCTCTACTTTTATGTCCTGTAGACAATAAAAACTCAACATGCACAAAACTGAATTCATCAACATGAGCCAGGTTAACAAAGAATCCCATGTTAAAATGTTCTGAATTCAAATAATTCCTCACTGCAGCAAAATTCACATCTAATATCTGAAAGCATATACTGAAATTTGGTCCAATATGGGGCATTTTGTGCATCAATAAAAAAAGATGGTAGCAAATTAAAAACTAAAAAAAAATAGGAATCCATGCATGGGGGAGAAAAGAAGGTTCTAGAGCACAATGCCAACTGGTAATTGTGGAGAGAGTGGTGGAGTTGGAAAATTATTTTGTAACGAGCATAGTAAAGATTGGCTCATGAAAGAATCATCAATGGATGATAAATCAGAGAGGTGAGGGGGAGAGAGATTTTAATGAAGAGCATATGTTTATTTGTATGTCCTGGAATGTCTCTTCATAAAGTGTTTATAAGATGCAAGGGGGAAACAGTAATTATCCTGTAGAAAAATAGGCAATACCTTGATAAGATGATCTAAATCAAATCATCTGTTAAGAGATGGATAGAAAACATATGCCTCTGAATGTAATACCTTGAGAGGGGTACAACATCTCTTATGTAATGTCGTGACCTGAGGAGCACAACTTGAATCTAATCAGGATAAAGTATCAAACAATTCCAAATGGAAAATGTTTCATTATATTATAACTTATTCTGTTCTATCATAAAAAAAAGGAAGACAGTGAAACTACTGAGGAACTATTTCAGATGAAAGGATATTAAAGAGACACAGAATGAAATGCAATACATGATCCTGGAATGGATCCAGTTCTGGAGAGGAAAAAAAAATTTATAAAGGATATAATTTGATCAGTTAACAAAATCAGAATATGGATGGCACATTAAAATGTTGTATCAATGTAAAGTTCCTAAAATGGAAAATTGCAGTATTCTTACGTAAAGGAATGTCCTTGTTCTTTAAAACACATGCAATGAAGATAGAGACAAAAATTTATGAGATGAACAATTTATTCTTAAATAGTTCAGGTATGCTAAATCTAACTATATACCTACGCGTGTGTGTGTGTGTGTGTGTGTGTGTGTGTACGTACAGAGGGAGAGAGAAGTGTCTAAGAGGATCTTTTATCATTTTTTCAACTTTTCATTAAGCATGAAACTATTTCCAAGTAAAAAGGTTTTTTCTTAATAACCAAAAACCTTTAATTCATTCTCTTCTCTCCAAAACTTTCTTTCCTCCATATTTAAAAGCATTACATCACCAGATACTGATGGCCCACACAGAAACAGTGGTGTAATCTTTAAATCCTCCTTCTCTTTCATGTCTCTGTTTAATCAACCGCAAATCATGATGATTCTACTTCGTAACTATTTCTTAAATTTGTGCACCACTTTTCCTCTCACTGCCTTTACCAAGATGAAAAGCAAACTATTCCCATCTCAAGTAAGATAACTCTTGAGGATGATCATTTCATTTGGACTACTGCAAGTTAGTAACGGTCCTAATCTCTGACTTCAGTTTTGACTCCCACAATTCCTTCTCCAAACTGCAAGCAGCAGTTTAAAGCAAAGTTCTAAAGCACAACTCTGATTGCCTTGAAGTATTTTAACTCATTCCCACTGCCCTTAGGATAAAGGCCCCTTTACTCAGCATGGTTTATGTGACTCAGCACTTACTTCCCCTACAAGTTGTAGCCCTTCCCTCTCATGTCCATATCACACAATGAATATTAACTTCTTCTTTATTTTTTTTTTTTGAATATTAACTTCTAGAAAAAGTTACCGTTTTTGTGTCTGGGCCTTTGTCTATGCTGTTTGCTCTTGAACACTCTGGTCCCCTCTTTTTCTTGCTGTATCTGCCTCATCCTATAAGTCTCAGTGTAAACATCACTTCCTTTAATGTGCCTTTCCATCCCATCCCAAACCTGTGTGGTGTCTCTGCCTTGTCTTCCAGTTTCTTCCTTTACTTTCCCTCTCCTTACACTTAACACACGTCGTTACGAATCCTTGCTCCGTTGTATGTTGTTTCATTGCCTTCACCGCCATTGCAGTCTCAAGTTGTTTAGAGTCTGACACTAAAGAGACTATTTTCTATAACAAATGAATGACAGCAAAAATGCATTTAAAATTTATATATTTAAAATAAAAGAGCAAATCAATGTCTTTGTCCTAATAAAATCAATATACTACTTAATTGGACAATATATATAATGCATCCTGCAACACAAGAAGAAAAATTAATGATTAACTTACAATATGGAGTGAATGTTTGGTTTGCTACCTTAATCATACTGGTCATTTTATGTTAAAAGGTATTATTTGCATGCAATAAAACACTTGTCTAATATTTTCCTCAAGAGTTATTATTCTGGGGTTGTTACTTAGATGGTGGTGCGCAGGGCAGCAGTGCTGAGACTGCTTCTGATGTAGTAGTGCTGATAGCGGCGATAGTTAGTGGTTCTGGTGTAAAAGTAACAGTGATTGTAAATGGGGGTGCCAGTGTACAAGGACAGTGAATCATGATGACCCTGATGAAACCAATGGTGGTAACGACGATGCCAGGAAAGACTAAGGCTGGCTTGCAAGTCAGATTAAGACGCAATCCTAGTTTAGCCACAAATTATCATCTTGGGGACGTTTCTGAATATTTAAACTTTCTGAATATTTATAAAACGGGAGTAATACACATCACTATAAAGTTGAAGTTAAAATTAAATTAAATTATTCAAATAGTTAATTCTTAAGCACAGAGTAGGTATTTAAGAAATGTCTTTTTTTGTTTCAGAAGTCACACAATTTTATTGAACATTCATAAAATGAAAGACTCAGAAAATGCCATGGAAACTCTGATCATATAAGAAATGCTTTTATTATTAATTCCTGTACTGTTTATCTTCAGCCTTCATCAAACCCTGACCATCTCTGAGAGTTTAAATTCTTTGCTCATCTTAAATCTTTCTTGACCCAAATACTCCTCAGGACTTTTCCATATATAATGACCATGGTTTTCAGGAAACATTTATGCATATAATATGCCATAAAAGAAGCAGTGGGCGCTCTCTCCTTTGCGTTCATTCTTAGACTAGAATTAGTTTTCCCTTACCCGTTGCAGCATAGTATTAGTCAAGACTATTTGGACCATAAGCTGTAACAGCTTGACTTAAATTTATTCAGCAAATCACACACACACACAAATTTGTCTACTTAATTAGAAAGTCAGGAAGGAGCACAACCATATTCAAACATTTTAAAATCTTTAACTTTTATCGACTACAGGAAGACTTTGTAGAGTAGAAAAGGAAGCTTCCAGGAAACCCAGATGCCTACATTTGATAAAAACAGACATGCTTCCTTAAATTTCCATTCTCCACTTTTCCTATGACAATAGAGTTTTTGACTAGTCATGTGGTTACTCATATAATGGTGACTGTTTCCAGCTTGCCTTAAAGACAGGTGTGGCCGTGAAAGTTACAGCTGATAGGATCTGAGCAGTAGTGATTTGCACGTCTTCTAGTTACGCCTTTGAAGGCATGAGGTTTGCCATCTCTTGGTGGTTCCCTTCCCACTAGCTGTGATGGAGACATAGGGTAGAAGCTGCAGCAGTCCTCTTTGACTGTGAGACAAAACTTGTACGTTTAGCACTGCAGGGTAACTATATCTAAAGAGTGTGGGCCCCTAATGACTTGGCAGAGGACAGCTACCATACAGATCAGACTTTTACATGGTAAATTGGTCAATTTCTATCGTGTTCAAGCTAATGCTAACTTGAGGTCTTTGTATTTAACATTACCTGGATTATAACCTAATGAATACCATACCCTGATTACCATCCAGAAAAGAACCTTTGTGGAGCTAAGAGCTCCACAAAATGAAGACTCCTAGAAAAATGAATTGATTGACCTATCTTGGCTCACATGCCTATATTTGAATCAATCAACATTACAGTAGATTCTACAAAAGAGCAGAAAAGTATGTTCCAGATCACACACTCAGTCCTGTGACCAGGAGTGTGATACTATGTGTGTGATCACAAGGAGTGTTATATGATTGGTAGTCCCAATCGAATCACAGCGGATGAGACAGCAAAAGTTTTCTAACAGAACAGAACTGAACAGTTGAAACAACAGATGTTCTCCAGACACTGGAGGGGAGAAGGAAATGGCAACCCACTCCAGCATTCTTGCCTAGAGAATCCCAAGGACAGAGGAGCCTGGTGGGCTGCCGTCTATGGGGTTGCACAGAGTCAGACACAAGTGAAGCGACTTAGCAGCAGCAGCAGACATTGGAGATCATAAGTAAGAAACTTTAACAGTGAAGTATATTTTCTTACATATGAAAACACATGAGGAGAAACAACAAACAAATACACTTTTTGACTGGGAAAAGGATCCACCTTATAACTGAGACCCAAATAAAAAATATAACAAGTCTCAAAGCATAGACTATCTTAAGACATCATTAAAGAATGCCTTCTCCTCAGGAATTGTCCTCACTCTCTTAGAGGCTTGGTAAGAACAAGGCAAGGCTTCTAATCTTTCATTTATCAATCTCTCTTTGACATCTTTCCAAACAGCTGGTCATGTTTTAGTAGGAGATATTCAAGATAATGTACCTTGAACAGGAGATGATGATTCTAAATCTCTCTCTGCTCCACAAGTAAGTTTTATCCACTTGATGGTTACAAGTGTGAGTTCCTTGTACACAGAAGAAGGGATGTATGCCCAGAATATGAAGATCTTCATAACTCCCTGTGTTCTTTCACAAACTGCCCCGATTGGTATTAAAATAATGTCATGAAATGTCTACATCTTCCCCAGGATCACATGCTGGACTGGGTATAAAAGGACTATTTGCATACTACTTATTTGTGGGTAGGGCTTCCCTGGTGGCTCAGCTGGTAAAGAATCCACCTGCAATGTGGGGGACCTGGGTTCGATCCCTGGGTTGGGAAGATCCCCTGGAAAAGGGAATGGCTACCCACTCCAGTATTCTGGCCTGGAGAATTCCACAGACTGTATAGTCCATGGGGTTCCAAAGAGTTGGACACAACTGAGAGACTTTCACTTTTCACTATTTGTGGACTTAGTTCCAATTCTGCATATTAATTCTATTTTTTCCTAAGGACTGGCCTTTGCTGGACTTACCATTCTCTCTATTTGCTCCTTGCTATCTAAACTCATAAAGCCTTCTCTCCTGAATACTCTTCTTACAGATGGTTTTATCTTTCCTTTTCAGTAGCAAGTTCATGTTCTACATAGAGAAACACGTTTGGGGATTCAAATTAGTCTCCAGACCTCTCTGCAAATAAACAGCTCCTCTAAGAGCCTCCTCACATCAAGTCAGCCATCACTGTGTCTTGGTCTTATGGTCATGGGCCATTTTCCATGAGCATGTTGAAGAGTCAAAAGGTAGATAAATGTGGAATCAGATCTGTCATTTGAGATTCATTTGGTTTCCAATTCACTCATCTAATTGTGTTCCTCTGAAATGTTATAACTGTAAATTGTCAGAGGCATTTAATGACTAAGAAGCTTTTCAATACTCCAGTTAAATATCTCAAAGAAGCATTCTGAAGAACGGGAAATAACTGTTTGACAAGAGCTGGTGGTGGTGGTTTAGCTACCGTGTGTGTCCGACTCGTTGCAACCCATGGACTGTAGTCTACCAGGCTCTTCTGTCCGGGGGATTCTCCAGGTAATAATACTGGAGTGGGCCGCCATTTCCTCCTCCAGGAGATCTTCCCGACCCAGGGATCGAACCTGAATCTCCTGTATTGGCAGGCAAGTTCTTATTGCTGAGCCTCCAGGGAAGCCCCTTGACAAGCGCAAATGAAGCTAAATAGGAAAAAGCTCGAAATTGGTTCCAGATCTTGAATCCAAAATATCACAAAGTATTCTCCAATTTCATTTATTACATATTGTTTGTCTAGACAGTTGCCAGATAACTGATACATGATAACATATTCATTTCCATCTTTTCTTCACCTTAAGGTCTTTATTCACAAAAAGGCTAAATTCTTTTCTGCAAGTAAGCACAGGCATATTTTCCTCCAGAGGTTTCTAGCTTTTCCTTGAGTGCAGGAGCTGGAAGTCATTTGATATTTTTCACGATGCCCTTTAAAAACAACTAAGACAAGAAAACTAATTCTGTTTGTAAGGAAGACCCATGATGGTTCCTTTGGATTACGGCATACTAAGAATGGTTATTCAAAAGAATATGGTGGAGTACCTATGCCCAATCTGGCAACAAGAAAAATGATTCTCTGCTCTATCCTGAAGACAGAGGACCTTTGTCAGATACTTAAAACAGCTCAAATACATTGTTACAGAAGGAAGAGGTTGAGCAAAGATCAAGTGACATATATCTAAATTCAGATTGATTTTTTCTAAACAGAGGGCTAATTTTATTTCCAATCACGTAAAAACTCGTAAGGGTGCCTTGGATACAAAATACCATGTTGATTTTAACTCTAATGTTAGAGGTCAGACAAAACACCAGTTGGTTCATCTCATTCTTTGATTTTTTTGATTTTTTATTCACCCGACAGAAAAAAATTTTAGTTGCCTGTATGTGCAAAGATAAATTCAATACTGAGCATCGTGTTGAAATTTGGGACTCACAGGATGGTCAGTGTAGTCTCAGAACTTTAGTAGTAAAAGGAGTAGTAAGCGTTATGTTCTAATCACCTAATCTTCATTATGGTGATAACATGCAAATGAAATACACAGAATTATAGTGAGATTTATTGTGCATACTAAGGCAAAGTAAAAATTTAGCTTTGTTTGTTAATTTCACTGAACAAGGTGTTAGTGATCAGAAAGTCAAAAGTCCTGAATTTTATTTCTCAAAATTTTATCTCTCTCCCATCACACTGGCTCACCGTTTCATCCCAAGAAAATGAAAATATCTAATATGACATAAGGAAAAAATTCTGAATTCCATAGTAACAAAGGAGGTAAACAAGGTTGTATTGTCATGAGTGGAAATTATAGAATTTTTTCCCTTGGGTAGAATAGGAATTAAAAAAGTGTCTTAAAAGATAGGAAGTGAAAGGTTTATAATTTGGCCATTAGTGTGAGAAATAAGTGTTTGTAGAAAATACTCGATTAGCTAAAGTTCTGGAAACAAAGCTGAATGCAGGACAAGCACGTCAGAAGAGTAATATAAAAGTAACAGCCTCATTTAAGGTAGAACTTTTCATGTACTGTTTTTTTTTTTTAATTAAATTTACCAGCTTATTAAAGGCTATGATAAAGGATAAAAATGAATAGCCAGATGAAGCACACACTGTGTCTTGAGATCTACAAGAGAAGACTCTACACATGGACATCACCAGACGGTCAACACCAAAATCAGATTTATTATATTCTTTGCAGCCAAAGATGGAGAAGCTCTATACAGTCAACAAAAACAAGACCGGGAGCTGACTGTGGCTCACATCATGAACTCCTTATTGGCAAATTCAGACTTAAATTGAAGAAGGTAGGGAAAACCACTAGACCATTCAGATATGACCTAAATCAAATCCCTTATGATTATACAGTGGAAGTGAGAAATAGATTTAAGGGTCTAGATCTGATAGATAGAGTGCCTGGTGAACTATGGAATGAGATTCGTGACATTGTACAGGAGACAGGGATCAAGACCATCCCCATGGAAAAGAAATGCAAAAAAGGAAAATGGCTGTCTGGGGAGGCCTTACAAATAGCTGTGAAAAGAAGGAATGCAGAGTTCCAAAGAATAGCAAGAAGAGATAAGAAAGCCTTCTTCAGTGATCAATGCAAAGAAATAGAGGAAAACAACAGAATGGGAAAGACTAGAGATCTCTTCAAGAAAATTAGAGATACCAAGGGAACATTTCATACAAAGATGGGCTCGATAAAGGACAGAAATGGTATGGACCTAACAGAAGCAGAGAATATTAAGAAGAGGTGGCAAGAATACACGGAAGAACTGTACAAAAAAGATCTTCATGACCCAGATAATCATGAATATATGATCACTAATCTAGAGCCAGACATCTTGGAATGTGAAGTCAAGTGGGCCTTAGAAAGCATCACTACGAACAAAGCTAGTGGAAGTGACGGAATTCCAGTTGAGCTATTTCAAATCCTGAAAGATGATGCTTTGAAAGTGCTGCACTCAATATGCCAGCAAGTTTGGAAAACTCAGCAGTGGCCACAGGACTGGAAAAGGTCAGTTTTCATTCCAATTCCAAAGAAAGGCAATGCCAAAAAATGCTCAAACTACCGCACAATTGCACACATCTCACATGCTAGTAAAGTAATGCTCAAAATTCTCCAAGCCAGACTTCAGCAATACGTGAACCGTGAACTCCCTGATGTTCAAGCTGGTTTTAGAAAAGGCAAAGGAACCAGAGATCAAATTGCCAACATCCGCTGGATCATGGAAAAAGCAAGAGAGTTCCAGAAAAACATCTATTTCTGCTTTATTGACTATGCCAAAGCCTTTGACTGTGTGGATTACAATAAATTGTGGAAATTTCTGAAAGACATGGGAATACCAGACCACCTGACCTGCCTCTTGAGAAATCTGTATGCAGGTCAGGAAGCAACAGTTAGAACTGGACATGGAACAACAGACTGGTTCCAAATAGGAAAAGGAGTACGTCAAGGCTATATATTGTCACCCTGCTTATTTAAGTTATATGCAGAGTACATCATGAGAAATGCTGGACTGGAAGAAACACAAGCTGGAATCAAGATTGCCGGGAGAAATATCAATAACCTCAGATATGCAGATGACACCACCCTTATGGCAGAAAGTGAAGAGGAGCTAAAAAGCCCCTTGATGAAAGTGAAAGAAGAGAGTGAAAAAGTTGGCTTAAAGCTCAACATTCAGAAAACGAAGACCATGGCATCTGGTCCCATCACTTCATGGGAAATAGATGGGGAAACAGTAGAAACAGTGTCAGACTATTTTTGGGGGCTCCAAAATCACTGCAGATGGTGATTGCAGCCATGAAATTAAAAGACGCTTACTCCTTGGAAGAAAAGTTATGACCAACCTAGACAGTATATTCAAAAGCAGAGGCATTACTTTGCCGACTAAGGTCCGTCTAGACAAGGCTATGGTTTTTCCAGTGGTCATGTATGGATGTGAGTGTTAGACTGTGAAGATGGCTGAGTGCTGAAGAATTGATGCCTTTGAACTGTGGTGTTGGAGAAGACTCTTGAGAGTCCCTTGGACTGCAAGGAGATCCAACCAGTCCATTCTGAAGGAGATCAACCCTGGGATTTCTTTGGAAGGAATGATGCTAACGCTGACACTCCAGTACTTTGGCCAGCTCATGTGAAGAGTTGACTCATTGGAAAAGACTCTGATGCTGGGAGGGATTGCGGGCAGAAGGAGAAGGGGATGACCCAGGGTGAGATGGCTGGATGGCATCACGGACTCGATGGACGTGAATCTGAATGAACTCCGGGAGATGGTGATGGACAGGGAGGCCTGGCGTGCTGCGATTCATGGGGTCACAAAGAGTCAGACACGACTGAGCGACTGAACTGAACTGAACTGAGAGATGGTATGTAAAATCTATAGTTATCTTTGCATGGAATAAAAGACTGCTTATTCACTGTGGCTTATCAAAATAGGATTAAGAAATGTTATACTTAACAACACAAATGATCCAAAACAGACCTTTTTTCACATAATACAGTATCTTTTGGAAAGAGTCAGACTTCCCTTCTACCCAAGGCTTATGATTAGCACTAGGTTTTAAGGAAAGTTTTAAAATATAACAGATATAAGAATATTCATCAAACTGAAATCTGTCTCAATATACTCCATGCTTAATACTCATAGCTATCAGATATTTCATCACTATGACACTCTTGATAAAAAGTGTTGCTGCCTGATACTATACATGTTTCCAAGGACTGATAAAATTTCTAAACCTATTTATCAGGTTGACAAAAGGACCCCTGTATCTCTCTAAATAGCAACACAACTCAAGAAATTTTAAAAGCTCACTCTACTGAGAGAGATAAACCATTTCAAATTTTTTTTCATCTTAACTGGCTCTAGCAGCTCTGTTACTTTCATACAACTAACAGGTATTAAATAAAGTCATAACTTTGGGAGTACCCTGGTGCTCAGTGGATAGGATTTTGTGCTTCTATTGCAGGGAGCACAGGTTCAAACCCTGATTGGGGAACTAAGCTCCAACAGGCTACACGCCATGCACTGCCCCCTCCCAAAAGTTATAACTTCACTCCAGAAACCCAAGATTTAATAGGCTTCATAAAACCTAGTTGTATACAATTAATATTTTGAATTTGTGGACAGAGCATTTGCTTGACTTTATAGATTTGTGAATGCTGTACTTTATTCACCATCAGATGGGAAGGGGAAAATAAAACTATCTTTGTACACAGATGATGTGATTATTTATGTTAAAAACCCTCAAGAATGGACATCACAAAAACAAAAACTCCTTCTGTAACTGAGTAAGTATAGCAATGTTTTAGGATTTAAAAGTCAGTTGATTTCTTATCTTCCAGCACCTAAGAATTTGAGTTTTTTTAATTTATACCATTTATAATAGCACTAAGAAAAATGAAACACATATGCCTATGTGTTGACAATTATATGTACGTAAATGATCTATATATAGGATCTATATATGTAAAGGATCTATGTATAGAAAACTGCAAAAATCTAATCAAAAATTCTAAGTAAATAGATATTCTGTGATCATGGGTTAGAAAAACCAATATTATTAAGATGTCAGTTCCTTCCAATCTTATCTATAGATTAAACATGATCCCAAACAAAATCCCAGCAAGCTGTTTTACATACATTGACAATTGATTGGAGGGTCTGTATGGAAAGATATAACATCCAAAACATTCAGCACAATACTGAAGAACAAGATAATTGGAGAGCTGACAGTACCTGACTTCAAGACTTACTATAAAAACTACAGAAGTCAAGGAAGTGTAGTACTGGCAAGAGAATAGACATGCAGATTAATAGAACAAAACAGTGAGCACAGAAATAGATCCCCCCCCACCCACACACACACACAAATACAGTCAACTGATCTTTGATAAAACAGCAAAGGCAAGTCAATGGACAAAGGATTATCTCTCTAAACTTATTATAGTATTTCATTGTCGATATATATGTAAATTATTATGCTATGTATCTTAAATTTATATAGTGCTGAATGTCAATTATATCTCAAATGATGCTGGAAAACTTGGATGTCCATATGCAAAAAATTTAACCCACTTTTCATGAAAATTAATTCAGAATGGATCATACACCTATACATAAAATGCAAAACGATGAACCTTCTAGAAGAAAACACAGGAAAATACCTAGGTGAGCTTGAGTTTGGTGAAGAATTTATACATACAACACCAAAAGTATAATATGTGAAAGAAAAAACTGATAAGTGGCTTTATTAAAATTAAAAACTTCTCTCTGTGAAGATACTATTTAAAAAGTGAAAAAACAAGCCACAGATTGAGGGGAAAACCTTTGCAAAACACATAAGGACTTTTATCCAAACCATACAAAGAATACTTCAAACTCAACAAAGAAACAAATAACCCAGTTAAAAAATGAGTAAACTATCTGGACACCTCACCGAAGAACATGGACAAATAGCAAATAAAACCTCAATATCATTTGCCATTATGCAATTAAAACAATGGTATAATCTGCTAGAATGGAAAAAAAATTGTGTAATTGGTCACAGCAATTTCTGGTGAAGATGCAGGCTCTCATTCATTTCTGGTGGGAATGTCAAAATGGTACAGCCACTATGGAAGACAGTTTGGCAGTTTCTTACAAAGCTAAATATAGTCTTCCCACTTAATCTAGCAATCATTTCCTTAGGTATTTGCCCAACTGATGTGAAAAGTTATGTCAACACAAAAATTTGCATGGAGATGTTTATAGCAGCTTTATAATTGTCAAAACTTGGAAGCAGCCAGATGTCTTTCATTGGTAAATGCATAAACAAACTGTGATACACTCATGCAATGGTGTGTTACTCGGTGATAAAAAGAAATGAACCCTCAAGACATGAAATGCTTAAATGAATCTTAAATGCACATGCTAAGTCCTTTCATTGCTTTAAATCAACTTTAAAATACTATATTCTGTAAGATTTCAACTAGATGACAGTCTAGGAAAAGAACAACCATAGGAACAGTAACTAGATCAGTGTTCACAAGGGAGCTGAGTGAAGAAGGAAGACTGACTAGGTGGGTTACAGGTAGACCTTAGGACAGTGAAACTATTCTGTATGACAATATAATTCTGAACACATGATGCACTGCATTTATTTGCGAAAACACAGGGGCTTCCCTGGTGGCTCAGCAGTAAAGAACCCTCTGCAATCTAGGAGACTTGCAGGAGACATGGCTTTGATCCCTGGACCAGAAGATTCCCCTAGAGGAGGAAGTGGCAACACACTCCAGCATTCTTGCCTGAAAAACCTCATGAACAGAGGAGACTGGTAGGCTACAGTCATGGGGTCACAAAGAGTTGGACACAACTGAGCATGCATGCAGGCAGGCCACTGAATGTTAAAAAGGCAAAGAGTGAATTTTAATGTATATAAAGTAAAAAAAAAAATATATATATATATATATTTAGGAGGTCAGGAGATCCCAGAAGGGAATGTAGACTATGTCATAACAATCTAACAGTATTACAAATAGTTGAAGCAATCTCACTGAAGGGTGATAGGGATCAAGGTACAGATAGATCCAAGTAACTATAGAAATGAGTGGAGTCTATGATTTAAGGCAAAAGAAATCATGCATAATCACTGGATTTTAGTTGATCTAGATGTTTCCCACGGAAGTATGGGTAAAGCATTCAGATACTATGATCCATGTATGCTGGAACTGAATAATTAATTAGGTGAGTGGATGGTAGTTGGTGGAAGCCAGGTATCTCGCTGTTGTAGTGAGAGTTCAGAGGTGAATATGGGGAGAAAGCTAAAATGATCCATGTGGTAATGGATTAGAGTTGGAGACATCAGTATGAACTTAAGTTTAACTTAATATAGGTACAGATAGTTACATAAAGAAATATTTATAGATTTGTGTGTATATATATATATATTAAAATATACACGTATTTCTTTGTTAAGCCGATTGAAAGGGCCTAGAAGCAATAACATCTAGGTAGCAAATACATATAGCACCCAGACTGTCTATTCTAACACCAATAAAATGAACCAGGACTCCTTGGAGAAATGGTTGATTTCAGCACTAGGACATAAAATATACAACATAAGCATGGAACATCTCAGAACACCAAAAAGAAAGAAGGAGCTAAAGATGATTTCTTTTTTTAAAAAATGAATCCTGCAAGGATGGAAGTATGTCAGAGGGCAGTGAAGTTAGTTAAAAGAGACTGCAAAGGTCAAAGCTGGAAAAATGTAAACAATAAAATAGAGTTGTGCTAGGTTAAAATATGAAGTATAAAATAAATATCAGTGAGTACATGATATAAATGAGTGATCAAATAATGAAATAAATGAGGTTGGAAGAAAATTCCCCATGCAAAAGAATTCCAAATAATTTACGTAGGAGCCCAGCTCCTTAAGTGTGGGCCATTCATATGACATCATTACAGAGCGGAAAGTAGGGAAGAGGTTTGAAAGAAGTCTAACTTTATGGTGCATAAATCTGGCAAACACTGCCTTAACCAAATGACAAAGGTCAGAATCAGTAGTAATAAGCTAAATTGATAATAGACTCTTCCCATGATGTAGTTAAAATAGCATCTTTCCTCTGTGGCCACCCGCCTCAAAACCCACAATCCCACTCTAATCCTCAGAAAAGCATCAGACAAATTCCAGTTGAAGGACAGCTTACAAAATAACTGACCAGTATTCCTCAAAACGGCTAAGGTTATCAAAACAAGCAAAACTTAAGAAACTGTCCCAAGCAAGAGGAGCCTAAGGAGACATGATTAAATGTAAAATCATATCCTGGATGGAATTCTGGAACTGAAATAGGATCTGAGGTAAAAACTAAGGGAATCTGAATAAAGAATGGACTTTAATTATATCTATATTGGGTTCATTGATTATAACAAATATACCATAAGACATCATAAGAAGAGATACTGGCTGGAGGGTTTTAGGAAAACTGTATATTATTTTTGTGATTTATTTATGAATCTAAAACTGTTCTGCAAAATAAATTTTATTTTAAAAAGAGTAATTAGAGATCCTGTGATTGGCAAAAGGGTAAATGAACCAAGACTTTCCACTAAATAAGCACATCACAATTGTAGGAACTGTCATTAGCAAGAATATGTAATACCAAAACTATATTGCCCAAATATTTTTGACAATAAACTACCTACACTTATATTTTAAGATAATTGTTTTATTCAAAATACCTTATTTGCTTATAACCCAGAAATGAGTTTTTAAATGTTAATATCAAATATACTTTTAAATATGAATAATCCTTAAACTCTGTGGAGTTTATAGGAACAGTGAGTTTTTCTTTCTGTTATGCTCAGATCTGGTAATGTTAATAAGTACTAGAGATATGAGATCTCCTTCAACAATTTTAAGCAACAAAGTGCACTTGAGGACTTGTTTAGAAGAGATCTAGGTTTGAAAAAGCAAGATCAAGGAAAAAGTTAAAGTCAAGGATACAGTCAGCTGTAAGCCTGAAAAGTGGTTTAAAAATAATTTTAAGTGATGTTAACTAATTTTATGCCACAGATAGTAAGCCCTTACTTTGATCTCTAAACAAAGAAAAAAAATAGATTTTAAAAAATGAATTGAAATGGAACCCTGAGTGAAATTTTAGAGACTTCTTAGGTTAGATTACCAGGAAGACAGGTTTACACACCTCTAAGATCCTTGAGATAACTGAATGCATGTAGTTGTTTATTCATTCAAAAACATTTATCATCAACTGTATAAAATACATGGATTTCCAATAGCCCTAAATTTCTAGCTGAATTTAACAACAGAAACATGGTTACTTGGTGATGCTAAAGCAGATTAGAAGTCATCATTTTGTTCAGTACCATTATCTAATTATGATGAAGTCAGTTGACATTTTCAAAAGACAAAGCAAAGTAAATGAAGGGACACTGATAAAGGTGGAGGCAGGTGCTTTTAGTATTTCATTAGCTATATTTGTGACAGCCTTTGAAGACAGATATGAAAGGCATGATTATGACTTTCCTTTGAGGCCTATGTTCAATGGCAGATTAGTAACCTGATAAGTTTTCTATATTTATCTCCACAACAGAGATCCATTTTCAAATCAGCCAACACAAAGCATTTTTTTTTAAATGTTATTGCAACACACAGTACTGGGACGGGGCCATCTGGACAGATTGCCTGGGGTCTGCCAATTACCCAGGAGATGCCTGTAATGAATAGGTTACCTCTATGGAACTGCTAGGAGGCAAAGGAACATTTTCTCGAATCACCAGTTTGTGATTTAGAGTGATTTTTCTCAGATTAAAAACTGCTTCTCTTTTAAGGGAGAAGACTGCATTGTTCTGTTTGCTTTCATGAATCTGTGGAAAGTAAAGAAAAACAGATCTCAGTTCCCATGTTGTGCTGTGTGGTGGGAGGGTTTCCGGTTGGGTGGGCTGCCTCCAAGCTGGATAGATGCTCAAAGTCCCACTCCAAGGAAGCACACTTCCTATCCCCTGGACTGGAGAACATCCAGTCTTTGCAAATAGGAAATGGGATGAAGTCTGACAACCACAGGAAGACACGAGCCACTTTTAGAACACACTGAATTCTGCCTTCATCCAAAGTTTCCTTTTTTTCAGGGGGAAAAAAAAATGATACTTTTACATCT
The DNA here is from genome assembly GCF_042477335.2 of Ovis canadensis. NCBI lineage: Eukaryota > Metazoa > Chordata > Mammalia > Artiodactyla > Bovidae > Ovis > Ovis canadensis. The sequence continues at coordinate 34,083,239 of NC_091250.1, read as the reverse complement.
TCTACTTTGGAGTTGTCAGTTGGGAAATTTGTACTGAACACCCCCTATATGTCACACTATTCTGGCACCAGGACACACAGGTTATCATTTTTGTTCCGTAGAAAGAAAAGCAGAGTTAGAAAAAGCAAACTCAGGCATAGATTTCTCCACAGTGCCTACCTGCAATCCCATTCATGTTTTCAGGTAGATTTCCTGAGCCAAACGGGGAAACAAAAGTCCATCCTTCTTGTTTGTAACTTGGGGGCAGTGGAAGGTCAAAATACTGACTCAATACCTACAACCACTTGACCAGTGCTTGACGTACAGGCAGGAAATTTTACTAAAATATTTGTGTTTCTCCTCCTTACATTTTTTATGTCTCATTTCCCTGGAGTAGTTTCTTGCATTAGGTAGGTTTACAGGCCACAACACATCAATAGGCTGTTTAAAGTCAATGTTTTCCTATCATTTGGAAAAATTTTAACTTAATTAAGAGAATGTACTGGATATTCCACAGGTCAGGGGACTCTATGGACAAAGAAAGAGTGGAAAGAGGACAGGTTATCTGGCTCTTAACAAGGACCTGATCCAGGTGATAAGGCCTCAAAGAGATACAGTGATGCTGTCTAACCACCAACATCAAACTTTTGGGACCACGGTCCTCAGTCTTGCCATTCACCCCCTCCCCATTCCCAAATCAGCTAAGAACCTAGGAAGCTCACAGCTTTTCTCACTTAATTCTCAAAACAGCTCATGCCATAAGTATTGCTATGCCCTTTTCTCTCCTGACTGACTACAAGAGTTATTTATGATTTCCCTTTTAGATCTAAGGTACACAGATTTAATCATAACTCTTAGATCATGATACACGGTTGTCATTGGTCCATAATGACCCTCTTCTATGTAATTGGTTTTACAATTTGGGGTTACGTTTCATTATATAGTCAGCACACATGAAACCACCACTCAAAATAAAAGCCAGAAACTTGACATAAACCTAATTACCTTCCCCATTCCATTCCTTTGCTTCCTCCCATGTAAGGTAACCACCTATCTCAAATTCTGTTCTATCAGTCCCATTTTTTCCTTTATGATATGATATTATCTATAGTTATAGTCTTTAAATGTTTACTTTTGTTGTATTGTTTTTAAAATTATAAAAATGGTATTATGCTAGATGTATGTGTGGATAACTGAGTTTTTAATACCTCTTACTATATTGTTATGTTTATCTATACTACTGGGTGGGACTGTAACTTATTCACGTGACAGCTATATAATATTCTATTGTGTGACTATGCCATCATTATTCATGTCCCCCACCTTCTGCAAAATAAAAGCATCTGGGTTGTTTCCAGGTTTTGCTATCATAAGCAGTAACTCTTCTGTGTGTATATCCCATATCGAACACTAGACTCTGCAGCTCTATTTCCCACCACTGTACACTCCAGCCCATGTTCTGCACTACTTTCCAAAGTGTATTTCTAAAGCCTGCAGCTTGGCTGGAATTCAGGGGAGTTCCGCAGAACACACGGAGGGCCTGCTTCACAGAGAGGCCATATGGAAAAGCAATATAACCCTAGGACAGGAAAAGCAACAAAGTATCAAAATGGAGAGAAAACAATGGTGACTGTAGCTCAAATAAGTAAGTCGATCTCCACCCTGAAGAAGTCTACAGTTGTTCAATGGTGTGAGCCACTGGTTTGAGGAAAAGCAAAGTAAATTAGCAAGTTAGGAGTCTTAACAGCCATGTGACTTATAGAGCTCAAAGAATGGGATGTGGAAGAACCTCAGAGATTAGAGAGTAAGTGTAGGGTGAGCATAGGCTTAGAGAAGTCTGGAGGAAAATGCCCACAACCAACTTCTCTGCAAGTTTATGTCCCTGTGCTCAAACTATGTATTTGCTGGCACGTGGAATAAGGCAATGGGCTCCTTTTTGACACCAACCTTAGAATTCTCCATGGTGTATTTTAATCAACTATATTAGTGTGAAAAACTACCCAGTCCACATTTCAGATATTCCCAGAAGAACTAGAGGTAGGAGAAAAAATATAAACCAACATGGCAACATGGTGAGGAATGTATGTAAGTAATCACTGTCATTAGTATAGCAAAGACCTGAGACTGTCACACTGTAGCAATTTTTTTTCAACTCTCCTATTGAGTCAGTAATAAATTCTACTCTCAGGTATAAACCAAAAGACCGTTACTCATCTTTCCAATCTCTTCTCCCACCATGCCCTTACAAGGTTTAATCATCCTAGATATAGAGAGCTAATGCTGCCCCCCAAAGTTGCCAAGGTTAGCCAAGTTCCCTTTATTTATGCCATTTCTGCTGTCGGATATGTCCTTTGCAATCTTACCCGCTAACTTCTAAGAGTCTCCGAGAGGCAGCCCAAGTGTAAGTTCCTTCTGGTAGCATTTAGTTTTTCTTAGCCCTTCATCTGGAGAAGGAAACAGCAACCCACTCCAGTACTCTTGCCTGGAGAATCCCAGGGGCGGGGAAGCCTGGTGGGCTGCTGTCTGTGGGGTCACACAGAGTCAAACACGACTGAAGTGACTTAGCAGCAGCAGCAGCAGCCCTTCATCAGTCCTTTCCTCCTCTCCCTTCTCCTTCTCTATGCTCCCATCCCCACCCCAGGAGTACAAAACAGATGGTGATACTACAAAAATACTTCTAATTTGAACCCTATCAACATATTTTTCCTCCCATTAGATTTTGAGTTCTTTTAAGGTAAAAAGAGATACCATCAATGGCATCTGGCAGACATGTAACAGAAATCGATATAGTAGATGTCGTAAACGCCCTGCCCTGCTTAGCCTAACTTGCTATGACACTCAGCTCTAGCCGCTGAGAATAATATGGCCTAATAACTGACACCCTGACACCTTCAACCTTCTCAGGAGAACTGGCATCATCAGATAGGAGCCAACTTTCCAGAAGCTGAGTGGGATGAAGGTCATGTCAAACTGTTGCTGGGGTCAGCCAATGACAGACTGGTAAGAGGGGATAAAACTCTGTCCCTTCCCTAAGTCAGGCATGCTAAGTCGCTTCAGTCGTGTCCGACTCTGTGCAACCCCATAGACGGCAGCCCACCGGGCTCCCCCATCCCTGGGATTCTCCAGGCAAGAACACTGGACGCTTCCATAAAACAGATATTTCAATATCTGGTGGATCAGGCCAAGACTAAACTTGCCCTGACACCACATCCCATGTCCACTCTTTCTGCTTCCCAGGTCCAGTCCCTTCCTGGTTTTTTTCCCCCCCAAACAGTGCATCCCTTGTAAAGCACATGTACAGAAATCTCTGGTTTAGGTTCTGCCTCTGGGGAACATAACTTTGAGACAACTGACTTTTTAAATTGAGTCCCGTTAGACTGAGTAACTTGTTCAAGGAAGGCTAACATTTGAGTTTAAGTCTCTATTACTGTAGTACTAGCAATACAGCCACTAAGTCGTGTCTGACACTTGCTGCCCCACGGCAGCCCGCTAGGCTCCTCTGTCCATGGGATTTGCAAGGCAAGAATACTGGAGTGGGTCTATTTCCTTCTCCAGGGGACCTTCCCAACCCAGGGATCGAAGCTGCACCTCCTACAGGCAGGTGGATTGTTTACTAACTGAAAGGGAAGCCCCTCTCTTTCTGTAAAGTTCCTGTTTTATACTTATGAGGAGTAACTTTAGTTAAAAAGTTATTAGTAGTAATTATATGACATATACATTATATACAACATAACTTAAGATATATAATAATATATATATATATCTGTACTCTAATTTACTCTGTGAGTCAGTTTGTTCCACTGGTAAGTAGGGATAACTAACCCATAGGATATTTAGGTGGTTTAAAAGTGAGAATGGATAAACTACCCTCGCTATAACAAATGATCAAATTCTAGTACCCAATAATATTGACTGTTTTGATGATCTACTGTACAGACAGCAATGGTAAGCAAGATATAAAATAAAGTCAGTTATCTTCTATTTAGCGGGGTATCCACTCAAGGTAAATTTCAATAGGGCCAACTTTCTATCAGAACCCTTGGGGGATGATTTGTGTTTGTGTCAGCTTATAGATATATATGAGTTTTGAATTTGCACACTCATAAACTATAGAGAATTGGGTTTATTGTAATTAATGATGTACTTCCTTTTGGGTTCATATACTCATACTCACAATAAACTGTGGAAAATTCTGAAAGAGATGGGAATACCAGACCACCTGACCTGCCTCTTGAGAAACCTGTATGCAGGTCAGGAAGCAACAGTCAGAACTGGACATGGAACAACAGACTGGTTCCAAATAGGGAAAGGAGTACGTCAAGGCTGTATATTGTCACCCTGCTAATTTAACTTGTATGCAGAGTACATCATGAGAAATGCTGAGCTGGAAGAAGCACAAGCTGGAATCAAGATTGCTGGGAGAAATATCAATAACCTCAGACATGCAGATGACACCACCCTTATGGCAGAAAGTGAAGACGAACTAAAAAGCCTCTTGATGAAAGTGAAAGAGGAGAGTGAAAAAGTTGGCTTAAAGCTCAACATACAGAAAACGAAGATCATGGCATCCGGTCCCATCACTTCATGGCAAATAGATGGCAAAACAGTGTCAGACTTTATTTTGGGGGGCTCCAAAATCACTGCAAATGGTGATTGCAGCCATGAAATTAAAAGATGCTTGCTCCTTGGGAGAAAAGTTATGACCAACCTAGACAGCATATTAAAAAGCAGAGACATAACTTTGCCAAATAAGGTCCATCTAGGCAAGGCTATGCTTTTTCCAGTAGTCATGTATGGATGTGAGAGTTGGACTATAAAGAAAGTTGAGGGCCGAAGAACTGATTCTTTTTAACTATGGTGTTGGAGAAGACTCTTGGGAGTCCCTTGGACTGCAAGGAGATCCAACCAGTCTATCCTAAAGGAAATCAGTCCTGAATATTCATTGGAAGGATTGATGCTGAAGCTGAAACTCAAGTACTTTGGCCGCCTGATGCGAATAGCTGACTCATTTGAAAAGACCCTGATGCTGGGAAAGATTGAAGGCAGGAGGAGAAGGGGACGACAGAGGATGAGATGGTTGGATGGCATCACCAACTCAATGAACATGAGTTTGAGTAAACTCCAGGAGTTGGTGATGGACAGGGAGGCCTGGTGTGCTGCAGTCCATGAGGTCGCAAAGAGTCGGACACGACTGAGCAACTGAACTGAACTGACTCATACTCAAGATGATGTGTTAATCTGACTTTTTCAAATCTGGGGGGAAAAAGGAAGCTGGAATGACTTTCCTCATTAGAGCCGTTTGCATTACAGACATTGCTCCCAGTCCATTTTTGGATGAGGTCTGCAAAAGGTGTTTGTCTCCCTTGCTTTTAATCAGGAAGTTTTCCTCTCTTTCAAGCAGCCCACCATTCCCAAATATCATAGACTAAAGAAAACTGGGGATTATTTTGACTGCACTGTAAAACTAGTTCTTTCTGTCAAAAAGGGGAAACAAGTTGCAAAGGGAAAAAGCAGAGAGGTTTGCAACTGTTTCATCATCAGCCAAAACGAAAATCTCTAAAACTTAGTTCCAGGGTGCTATCTATTCTAAAGTGAGGTCTTTTTTCCCAAAATATAAACAGCAAAAATAGAAGCTCACTGCTTGATTAAATTTACTGAAAATAAACTCTCCTTCCGTACTTGGGCTTTTTCCCCACACCACCCTGAGCAGGGAATGTGCTGACAACCTGGCTGGGGGGCCAGGGAAAGCCAAGTGGCGAAGCACAGCATAAAGAAAACGGTTCCAGGAGAAAGTTATTCTCACCTCCCCATGTTGGGGTTGTCTGAGCTCAGAAGCAATAAAGCTCAAGTGTCAAAAAGCAAGAACAATTTCTTTGCCTTGAGTGACATGTAGGTTATTTCCAGTGACTGGGAATTAATACTTTTTAAGCTACTGTAGTCTGAAAATGCTGTCATTTCAGAGAATGGAATAGCCATAGGAAGTGGGCCACACAGAGTGAGCCTGGAAAAGAGAAGGATATAGATTCAGTCCCTGCCAAGATGCAGAAAAAAATTGCCTAGAGAAGGTCAATTTGATTTGAAGGGGGTTTATTCAAAAAAATTTTTTTTATTTTTTTTAAGCTCTTTTTAACTTTTGCATGGCTCAGTGGAGAACAAAGAAAAACAACATATTTGGTTTTATTTTTCCCAGGATGTGAAATGCTTTAGCAAACAAAACTTCCAACGAATTTAATCAGGCATTTGAAAGACTGCCCATATTGAGACCAAACAATTCAATACAAATTGGTAAAAACATTTTGATACACCCTTGATAGTTATCTTCTAAACTGAATTATTATGACATACCAGCCCAAGCTTTTGATGAAATCCTAAGAAAATTGCAAGGAAAAAAAGGCTTCGACTTCTCTATTTTGGAAGTCTGTTTTTCTGTTGTTTTTTAATATTGTTTAGTCTTTGTATCAGGCATTTTACTAACTTGTATAAATCCCAGATGAAGAAATGAGTATGTACATGTGAGAGACACATGAAATGGGCCAGGTTGTAAATAAAATTGGATACATGGAATGTATTTGATGAAATGGGGGACTTACTGAGTGTGAACAGATCAGGAAGATATAAAAATCAAGTATGTATAGTAAGCTATGAATGCTTTATCAGCTGAAACTTTTTTGCTTCAAAATATTTCTTAGTCTTGCAAGATTTTCTGAAGAAATATTGATTTGGGATCAACTAAATCTTATCTATTCTCATTTCTCCTGCAAAATCTAAGCCTCTAGAACTAATAATTACTTAGGGATTTGGTCAGTCATATTATTTCCTCCACTTGTATATTAAATAAAAATATTTCTTAATGTATCCATCATAAAAACTTCAAATCAAACTTCAAAACTCCTTCAAGTGGAAGGAATTTTATACATAATCTCTTTCTACTCTGTAATGCCCCATTGACTTCAGTGAGTAATTAATAATATTCAAGAAGAATCTGCAGTTTCACAAAGTATATATGTTGTTGAGAAGATCCAATTAGATGTTAGTTATTTTCCTATCTGACGAGTCTGAGATAAGGTGATTTTAGAGCCTTCTTTCCAGAGCATGAATTATTTTCGCAGTGTCTTGGCCAGAGGTTATCTCAGCCATGGCTTGTCCATTTCTAGTGACAAGGAATCCACTTCCTGGGGAGAAAGATTACTCCAATTCTAAATAACTCAAATTCTTTAACAAACAAAATGCTTTTTCTGCCTTGAGCCTTGACCCCACTTCCTGCCTGCTCCTTCGCTCTCTTCTTCTCAAGGCTCTCTAAAGGATGATCTGTTCTCACTGCCTCCCCTCCCCTCTTAACCGTCAGTCTACAGCTGGCTCCATTTCTGCCATGCTGCAAAGAGTGACTATTTCAAGTATGTGGGGGGTGGGGGAATGGGGAGGAATTTGTATTTTTTTAATAAAAATTTAATGGAAAATTTAAAATAAAAACATATTTTTAGTACTTAGATTATACTTTGTAAGAACTAAAAAGTTTTTATAATACTCACTATTCGCTATGGTATGAGGAACCAGATGCTCATTTCCTGTTTGTAAGAATACATATCAATACAACATTTTGGAAGGCAATAGGGAGTGAAGCAAACAATAACTGCATCTAATTTTTGACTCAGCAATCCCATTTCTGGGAATTTATCTTAGAGGTATACTTCCCAAGATGTGAAGAAATGTGCATTCAAGAATGTCCTTGTGGTAGTAACAGTAATAACAAAAATACCAACAATAGCAATTTTAATAATAACAAAAACAGGAAACAACTTAAATGTCTATCATCAGGGGACTAAGTAAATTAGATATAGAAAATCCACATAATAGCACATAAGCAGTCATTAAAAAGGATGCAATGGTTTCTGGTAATAGAAAACACATTTCCAATATGTATTCTTTTTTTTTTAATTTTTAATTTTTACTTTATTTTACTTTACAATACTGTATTGGTTTTGCCATACATTGACATGAATTCACCACAGGTGTACATGCGTTCCCAAACATGAATCAATATGTATTCTTAAATAAAAATAACCAAAGTTTAGAATAGTGTATGTATAGTAAGCTCTCATTTATGTGTAAATATATTCTATAAAGGCATAGGTATATAAGTGTATATATGCACATATTTCAGGAAGGACAGTCAAAAAACCAAATAAGGTGGCACTCTCTATGGAATAGAACCAGCAATAGAACCAAGGTGAGGGAGTTAAAGGGTAGTCAGCGTTGAAAGCTCCACTCTATTTTTTATCCCTTTGTGCTGTTTGTATTATTTACCATGTTATGTGATCTCTTTTATAATAACAAGAAATTTAAAAAGCCCTTTAAGTTTTTGCCCACACAGTCTGCAGCCTGTTGATCTGACATTTCACATTTCCTTACCTAAAAGAGTTATATAATTTTAAGATATGAAAAGTCCAGAGGCCTTTTTCCTTTTATAGATTATGAAAATGTTGAACAAAAGTTGTATCACCACTGGTCTCTGAGAACCTCACTGTTTACCTTTTCCAAGAAGAAAATGTCCATTTATCACTATCCTTTATTTCCTATTTATGAGCCAATTTCCTGTTTCTGACAATACATTTCACCCAGTTTTACAGTGAGAGAATTTTTTTCCCAATATCTTTTGGTGAAGAACTTGGTTAAAGGTGTTTGAAAGTGAAAATACATTAAATTTTCAGTTTATCCTTTATTGACAGTGATATATATATATATATTCTTTCAAGGGAATGTATGGTGTGATCAACTACACTTTCCTCTCACAGAAAAGATATTGCCTTCCCTACTATAGTTTAAATATCCAGTGATTCCAATGTTACTGTTAATTTTCACTAATTTGACCACCTTCATAACTTCATCATTTTCATGAAAGTTAAATAGATTAATGTATATTTTCACAGTTCCTTCTGGACCTCTTTTCAAAGATGGATGCTAAATCGATTATCATTGAGGCCTTAAATTTTTGGTACTTGCCACTTTAAATTTTTCATTCTGCTTCCAACATCTGAACAGAGAGTCTTCAAAATTATCAATATATACTATTTATTTCCGATTATTTGCAACTAGTTTGCAATTAGACATAGAAGTTTAAACAATAATTGGAGGAATAAGAGTGTTAAGACATTAATCGTCTCTATAGATATTGACTGGGAATAAAGTACGTGCCAGGCACTCTGATTGTTGCTGGGAACACTTATTGTGGGCAAAGCAGCCCTGGTCCCTTGAATTACTGCATTACTAAGCTTAGAACTCAATGGATAAGACAGATATTTATCACATAATCCCAAAAGGTATACTGACTAACTATGAGAAACACTATAAAGGAAAAATCAATGTGAGGAACTACGAGAGAACGTAATTCATTTGGGAGTGAAGGTGGTACTATGTTGGAAAGTTTGCGAACCGGGTTCAGACAAAGGCTGAACCACCATCAGTGGGCACACTCAGCTATTTAAGACCCCACGTATACATGTAAGCTTTCAGTGTTAATTACTCTGTCGTGTCCGACTCTTTGTGACCCCATGGGCTGTAGCCTGCCGGGCTCCTCTGTCTATGGAATTTCTCAGGCAAGAATTTTGAAGTGGGTTGCCATTTCCTACTCCAGGGGATCTTCCTGACTTCAGAGACTGAGCCCAGGTCTCCTAAACTGCAGGCAGACTCTTTACTGTCTGAGCCACCAGTGAAACTGGGCTTGTTTTTATGCCTACTCTTCCCTACTCCTAACCTGGCTATGCCCCGAATCATAGGGTATAGCTCCTGAATGCCCCTACCAATTTCCTCTCTCTCTTCCCATTTGCTTTTTCCAAGACCAGGAGCTCCGAGTTTGTCAAATGAGAATAGTGACATATCCTTTATGGTCATTATTGTTTGAGAAACCAAGCCTTGGTGTTCATACTTTTAATCCTAAACAATGCTTAAATTTAGGTATGCCATTTATAATGATAGCTCAGCAGAAACGCATGAACTTCTTGATCTAACAGGAAAATCTTTTCCCATATATCTAGCTTACTGCCATTAACTTTGTCCTTATTTAAACAAATTGGCATAGAAATCTTTCTTAAATATTTTGTGCAGTCAAGTCTCAAGCATAGAATATATTCATGCATCATCTAGCAGTTTTAAAAAAATAATTTCTAACCCAATATTTGAGGCTTCCCAGGTGAACATTGGAGGACATGTGTATTTTTCAGTTTTGGTTTCCTTAGGGTATATGCCAGAGAAGGCAATGGCAACTCACTCCAGTACTCTCGACTGGAAAATCCCATGGGCAGAGGAGCCTGGTGGGCTGCAGTCCATGGGGTTGCGAAGAGCTGGACATGACTGAGTGACTTCACTTTCACTTTCACGCATTGGAGAAGGAAATGGCAACCCACTCCAGTGTTCTTGCCTAGAGAATCCCAGGGACGGGGGAGCCTGGTGGGCTGCCGTCTATGGGGTCGCACAGAGTCGGACACGACTGAAGTGACTTAGCAGCAGCAGCAGCAGCAGGTGGCTCAATGGTAAAGAATCAGCCTGCCAATGCAGGAGAAACAGGATTGATCCCTGTGTCGAAAGATCCCCTGGAGGAGCGAATGGCTACCCACCCCAGGATTCTTGCCTGGAGAATTCCATGGACAGAGGAGCCTGGCAGGCTATGGTCCACAGAGTTGCAAAGAGTCAGAGAGGACTGAGCGACCAACACTTTCAATTTCAGATACTAAAATAAATAGCATTTATGCAAAAATGCCTCCTCTAAAGTGCCTTTCTCCCCGCTCCATTATAGCGTTTCGAGTTAACGACCTCCTCTGCTCTTTCTTGGCCTAGTATCTCTCAATCTTCTGTTCTTTTCCATCCCTCAGTCATCCACCTACTGGGGCCATTGTTCCCTCATGCTTAGACTATGTCAAGAGCCCCCACCCCTATCCTGGACCTGTTCTCCTGCCTTTGTTCTCTTCCCTTTCCTGATCAACTGACCATGCTCCAGGATTAATATTTCAAACATGATTTTCTTCTAATTCATTATTGCCTCCAAGAGAAATGATAAATGCCTGTGCTAGCTACGTGAGGCCCTTCACATTCTACTTCTCACTTACTGTTCTTAGTTTATCTTTCATGGCTCTTCAAGATCGGCTAAGAATCCAGTTCCATTCATCACATGTGACCACTTAATAAACATCTATAAATGAACGAAACTGTGCTTTTTCTTATATACCCTGTTTATCCCACCAACAGTGTCTTTACATTTCTTCCTCATGTCTAAATTCTAAACTTCCTTTAGGTGTGGTTTTATAAAATTCACAGTGATGTCTCAACAGTCATTTAGAGACATTCTTATGAACTAAGGGGCTTCACCCCTACTTTGGGAAATAATGTTCCAATGGATAGAACTTAAAAGCTGGGAGTGATTTCCACTAAATTTCTTTAGCCTTGTATAATGTAATAGTAGTTTGGATGTTAAAAAATAAGCAGCTAAAATCCAAACACTGTTACAGGCTCAGCATTGTAGTAACATCACTGGTGATCCAAATGTCTCTTTTTTTTTAATGAGTCTATGACTCACTTTGACCAAAAATTTTGCTCAAAAATAGAGAGGAAAAATTGTTTGAAATTGCTTACATCAAAATGTAAATTATCTGCTGGATTTGTGGGCACTGCAGCCTTCAAATAAAAGTGTGTAGGGATATAAGAAGAGTGAGTTCAAAGGAATCTTTAGATGTGTGAAGAAATGTATACTCTATTCTTTTCCCCACCCCCAAGGAAATAGTACACAGCCAAATCTTTTTTTGTGGATAGACTGGGGGGCATGCAGTTTAGGGTCATATATTTTTAAGTTTGCTTAGATTTTAAGTGAGCCATTCAACTCCTGGTGTGTCTCCTTTTATAAAGATAATTATATCCTGCTCTTCCCACCAGGCCTAGAAGGAGATATTTTACCTTCTGACCTTCTCCTCCCCCAGGTATTCTGATGTTTGAGTAGGGATGAGAATGCTAATGCAGTCATTCCAGATTTTATGCTATCTCAAACAAAACAACCCCTCTCTATAATGATTTAGAAAGATCTGTCTTTCAGTTCAGTTCAGTCGCTCAGTCGTGTCCGACTTTTGGGACCCCATGAATCGCAGCACACCAGGCCTCCCTCTCCATCACCAACTCCTGGAGTTCACTCAGACTCACGTCCATCGAGTCGATGATGCCATCCAGCCATCTCATCCTCTGTCGTCCCCTTCTCCTCCTGCCCCCAATTCCTCCCAGCATCAGAGTCTTTTCCAATGAGTCAACTCTTCACATGAGGTGCCCAAACTACTGGAGTTTCAGCTTTAGCATCATTCCTTCCAAAGAAATCCCAGGGCTGATCTCCTTCAGAATGGACTGGTTGGATCTCCTTGCAGTCCAAGGGACTCTCAAGAGTCTTCTCCAACACCACAGTTCAAAAGCATCAATTCTTTGGCACTCAGCCTTCACAGTCCAACTCTCACATCCATACATGACTACTGGAAAAACCATAGCCTTGACTAGACGGACCTTAGTTGGCAAAGTAATGTCTCTGCTTTTGAATATGTATCGAGGGTTGGTCATAACTTTTCTTCCAAGGAGTAAGCATCTTTTAATTTCATGGCTGCAATCACCATCTGCAGTGATTTTGGAGCCCCCCAAAATAAAGTCTGACACTGTTTCTACTGTTTCCCCATCTATTTCCCATGAAGTGATGGGACCAGATGCCATGATCTTCGTTTTCTGAATGTTGAGCTTTAAGCCAACTTTTTCACTCTCCACTTTCACTTTCATCAAGAGGCTTTTTAGCTCCTCTTCACTTTCTGCCATAAGGGTGGTGTCATCTGCATATCTGAGGTTATTGATCTGTCTTTACCCATGGTTAACTCCTTTTCCAGACTATGCACCACAGGAAAGACCAGGGTGCCATATAACCATATAGTAGTGGAGCATTCTTCCCTACCAACTGCCTTCTGAAGGCTCCTCTTCCAGTCGGGGTCATATCACCACTTGGATCAAAGCCTTACGTGTCTTCCCACTCGGGACATTGCATGTAGACTTCCCATAAACCTCACTACCCAGCTTACCATTTAAGGCTGTCACAGCGTGGTTGCGACCCACCCAAGGAGCCTCGTCTCTCACTACATTCTCACTTCACCTACCAGTTTCTTTGTATTCCCCTGGACTCTGCGTGTGTTTCTTATGCTATTCTCTCTTTTTTACCTGTTAAAGTCTTAAGCGTCCTTTAAGTTTCAATCCAATAACCACTTCCTCAATACCACTCTCAAAGTGACTGCTCCTTTGTGCTCAGTCATGTCTAACTCTTTGGGCCCCCCTCCAGATTGCAACCCACCAGGCTCCTCTGTCCATGGGATTTCCCAGCGAGAATACTGAAGTGGGTTTCCATTTCCTCCTCCAGGGGATCTTCTTGACCCAGGGATCAAACCTGCATTTCTTGTGTCTCCTACAGTGGCAGAAAGACTCTTTACCACTGCACCACCTGGGAACTCCAATTCCTTCTCTATCTCCTGATATTTTACAAACACTTTTATCACGAAATTATCAGTACACTACTTTTATCATGAAGTCATGAGTACATCAATACACTACTGTTTTAATTTATTCAGTCATTCAGTCGTGTCTGACTCTTTGTGACCCCATGGACTACAGCACGCCAGGCTTCCCTGTCCTTCACCCTCTTCCAGAGCTTGCTCAAATTCATGTCCATTGACTTGGTGATGCCATCCAACCATCTCGTCCTCTATCATCCTCTTCTCCTCCTGTCTTCTGTTTTATTTAATCCACTGTAGTCTGGAGTCTATTTCTTCTTACAACAGGTTGGACCATACTCTAATTGACACAATGACTCTAAAAGTTTAAGTGTCAAGTTACCAGCATTTTAAAACAAATACATCATTTGCCACTACATTTTCTTTCACTATTTGAAGCCCATTCTTTCTATACTACTGGTATAATTTTCATTGTATAAAATTTCTGGGCCAAAATTATCATAAATAACATAAAGCTTGTCCTTTTATTTTGCTTCCTATGTGGCAAATGTGATGGTCTCATCACAACCCTCTCTCCTGTGCTGCACATCCATGTAATCCTGTCTCCTCAATTCAGTTGTTCAAGCAGCCTTGAGTATTATTAGTATCTTAAAGAGTAACAGACAGATCATAAAGATGAAAAGCTAGGTTACCTGTTCATAGTCCAGGGGCTGGAAACACTGCGTCTAATCCAATATGGTGAGTGCAATCCTAGAGTCTATATAAGATTCAGGGAGTATAGAGAAGGGGAGGATTGGTTCTCCCTGGCTTTGAAGGTCAGGGAGTGTTTCAGAGAAGGGAATATCTGAATTGGGAAATTTCCCTGTGGGAAGCAGGAGATCCAGGTAGAGGGAATAGTACGTATTGATTTGGCCAGAAAGTTCATCAGGTTTTTCCATAATACCGTACAGAAAAATCTGAATGAATTTTTTGGCCAATCCAGTACAAAGGTGTAGAGTTTAGCAGCAGCTGGGAACCTCAAGTTGTACTATGTGGATGGAGCTTAGGAAGCAAGGAGACACAATGTAGGATACAGGGCCAAATACACAGGCTGGAACTACATCCTAAAGGGCCTGACTCACTCTGCCAAGAAATTCAGACTTTAATCTTTTAATTAAACAATAAACACTTAATGATTACAATAAACATTTAATGGTTCTTACATAATGAGCTTTGTATTTGGAAGAGATTAAGACTAGAAGAAAAGATACCAATTAAAACCAAAGAAAGCTGAAGAGTACCAACATTTAGATGGAGTTAAAGGAGAAAGGGCAGAAAGGAACTGAGCTGATGCACATTAAAAAGCAACAGAAAGTCTTGGAGGTGGGTTGCATGTAGAGAGTATCAGAGATGATGGTAAGAGAAAGCCTGGCTTTTTAGATTGGGTGATGGCAGAAAAAGATCCTAAGGTCAGCACTGGACAAGCTTTGTTTGAGGAATCTGTGTTCACCTTTGATGGGCTCATGCTGATCCCCAAATAGCTCACTTTTAAAGCTATGGTGGGGGTGAGGGTTAGGAATAATGAGAATGAGCAGGGAGAAATGAGTCCACATAATCCCCTCGTTCATCTGTTCTGATTCCAGCATTCAAGCTTTTGAGATGATAGGTTTTGAAACTACAAAAATAAACATTAGTATAAAGAGAAAGCACAATTTTCCCTCTTATAATCTTTCTGACTCCTAAAGGGAAGCCTTTGCAACAAGTCCCCCTCCTGTTGAAGGCAGACTAGAAGATATAAGATATTAGGATGTTAGATGCTAAAACTTTACAAAAATTACACTTGAATTCCTACAATAAACCTGCAAAAATTGGTATCATTATCCCACCTTCGCAGATAAGAAAGCCAAAGCACAGAGAAATTAAGACCTTCTCAAGGTTCCTCAGCTGAGACGGGTAGAGGCTACATATACATCCACAGCCACCTGGTTCTAAAGTCCATGCTTCTTTCATGCTGTTGACTATTCAAAGGGAAATTATAGCTCCAGAATTCAAGCTCAGGAAAATAGTTATGAGAAAACTGAAGGGTCTCTCTGTCTCTGAAGTTATAACATGCTCTAAAAAGCATTCCTGTACAAAAGCCTTTCAAATTCAGTTTCAGAAATGATCACACCTGTCTTTTTCCATCCAAGAAATGCTTTTAATATTTTGCTAAAGCTAAATAAAAACTATCCAATCAAATAACAAATGGTCAAGCAGAAAAAATGTTAAAGTTATGAAAAATTCCTTCCAAATCTATGCGAAGCTTCACATCTACCAGTTGGGAGGTACTCCAAACTCTTTTAACTGGACAGTCAACCTGCCAAGGCTAACTTCCAAGTCTCCTCAATCCTAAGAGAGGTCTCAGTTCTAATAGAGCTGGAGTAACTGCAAAAGACAGGAAATTTCTCTTGGAATCCTTGTATTAAAAATCAAAATGCCTTTAAATCAAAAGCAAATACTACTTAATTGAAGATTACTGTATTACATTACATAGCATTCTCTGTTCATACATATCCTATCCAACAAAACACAGCAGTACCTTGCCCTTATTCCTGGGAAACTTCAAAGTGCCCTTCAAGTGACCATGGAACGATGTGAGTGGTAAAAGTGCTTGGAAAGAACTTTGCATTCCCATAATAGCTCTAACCACACTATACAACATATGTCAAAATGTTAAAGAGAACAGAAACTCCTAATGCTTTGTGCAATGTATACAGTTCCTGAGCTTTGATGTTTCTGTTTTTGCCCCTTTAGTTGCACAAAATTGTCAGTTTCTTAAAAAAATCTTTTATGTCTCATTACTAACCTGTCAAACATTATTTTAACTTAAAGGGTAGCTGATGCCTTGCAGTAAACCTTGAAAAGCCCCCTGTTTAAAAACAATCTGCTTTTATGCTATACATATCTAGTGTGGTTATGTTTTTATTTCAAGGAACATGTCACTGAGAGAAATCGTGTACAAAGGATTTTAGATCAGAATGAATGTAGCCACATTAAGAGTCCAAACTCAGTCTCCTGAATCAGTGCTAAGTGCCTAGTGTCTCAGTGGGTTAAAATGAAAATTCAGAGGCTGTGAAAAAGCTTGGGGAAGTCAAAGCATCTCCACATCCTTTCAGGCCTCCCTTTCATACCCCAAATTAGTTTCTTAATCCCACTTTCCTATTATTCATTTTCACAGATGGAAAGTGATTACCTAACTCCTAACTTTTCTCTTTTGAATGAATTAAACCTTTCTCTCAGGTGTCATTTCATTTGGCTCAGTAAAGATCATCCCCCTCCACAACCACCACCACCACCACCACCACTAGCTTCCACATTTTTCTTTTCATTGCTTTGGCAAGCACTGACTTGATTTCCCTTCCCTCCCCTCCCTCTTAGAAAGTTTTTGTCCCCCTCCGGGACAGACTGTTTGAAGTGTTTCCCAACAGCCTCATTGAGGAGGAGGTAACAATGCACAGAAACGCTGTGCGACTTAGGAGCTTGAAAGATCTGGACATCAGAGGGAAGGAAGTGGGGGATCTGCATAACAGAGGTTTTCTTCATGACTGAACTGAATGGAATTGTTTGGGAGGAAGTGATACATGTTCCCATTCATAGGTGGCGGGGTTATACTGAAAGGCAGAAGGTAGCTGGAGATACTATACTTGGACTCCCTCCCAAGTGTTTAAAACCGACTACATTATCATCAATGGCAATTTTTCCATTTATATCCTGCAATTGTTAGTCATTGTTTATGAGGAGACTATAATATTTGCCTTGTACTTTCTTTTGCCATTAGGAGAATTACTTAATTGAACAAGCTGGAGTCCCAGTTTTCAGAATCAGTCTTGTGTGATACCAATACCTAAAGTTTCCAAATAATATTCACTGAGATGATGAGAAATGAGGGTACTTTTTAAACATTTCTGAATAAAGCATATACTTTGAATGAAAGTGCATTGACTCATATTACAGTGTAAATGGCTCAGTCGTGTCCGACTCTTTGTGACTGTAGCCTACCAGGCTCCACTGTCCATGGGATTCTCAAGGCAGGAATACCAGAGTGGGTTGCCGTTTCCTTCTCCAGGGCATCTTCCCAACCCAGGGATCAAACCCAGGTCTCCTGCATTACAGGTAGCATCTTTACCATCTGAGCCACCAGGGAAGCCCTCATATTATAAACTATGGGTTAATCCAGTTTCACTTAAAACTTTCCATATTTTTAGGATTCTGAAGAGATGATTCAAAAGAGAATGTTTAATAACATTGCTTGTATTTGAGTAATTTTCTTTAGAACTAGGTGCCTAAATTTCCCTCATTCCTAACTGTAAGAATTCTTCAGACCTCGGGATAACACACTTGACCTTCCTGACTTTGACAACACACTGTTACCCAAAAAGAGAAACTTTGAGATCAGGATCACTCCCTGCACTTGAATCAGATTTAAATACATTCTCTTTAATTCCCAACATCATGGAAGACGTTTCTAAACCATTTCTCAATAGTCCTTGCTATTTAAATTTGAAAACTTCATTTTGAATCTACAACTTTAATGTACAGAATTTGTCAGATGAATGCTCCGTTGAGAACATGGGTCAAAAAAAATTAGAAAACCTGGGTCCTAGGCCTGATTCTGTTTTGTTACCTTAACCTCTCTTAACCTCAGGTCTCTCCCATACAAAAACAAGTGTTAGACTAAATTTGAGATCCTTCTAATCTACGTTAAACAGTCCATTAACCAATTAATCAATCATCTCATGAAGAAACAACCTTGGAGGAAAGAGTGAAATCATATTTATAAGCATGTTTTTGAAAAGTTCTGAGGTTAGGCATTGGGTTTCTCATTCATCCACCATTTTGTTTTTGAGTGCCAGTCTATTTATACTCAGAGTTATAGCTTTCCCAAAGAACTCACAAATCTAATGAACAAACACTTGCATATTTTTCTTTTTATAGTCTCTCTCTTTCCCATAATTATTTAAGGATATATTTTTAAATCAATGCTGCTTTACTTCCTACCTGCTAATGGAGGTTTTGATAAATAAATCCTGACTGCTTAAATAATATATGATTTTGTAACTTTTGAGAAATTAATATATCGTTGAAAAACTTCCTTGTGGATTGAAGAAGTGAATATACTAGCAAATCTTAGAACATCAGTAAAATTTTAAATTTTTTATTCTCACATTCTCACTCTCAAACACACAAATATTCAAGTACATGTGCTGAGATAATGTTTCGTGGATTCCCAAAGGTCCTTTCTTCCAGAGTCCCTTTCCTCTCATCCTCTTTTTAATGTCAATCTTTATATTTTTAAATCTATATAATGTACCCAGGCAATTATAAATTGATTTACTTTTGTTCTCTTTCCTACCAATATGTCCAATTAGTTAATTTTATGACTATTAAGTATCAGTTGCTTCTGACATAGGTGACAACCTACATTATTCTTACATTTTTCTATTGGAGTTTTTCCCTATAGGAAATTGCTTAGGATGCACTTCACATGTTGTCTATCTATAACATGCTAATAAATTTGGTTCTCTCTTGCTTCTTCATAATTACTGTGGTTCAGCTGTAACCTTATCAATTTGAACACTTTCCATTTTCACTTTTTTGTCTTTCTCAAACTCTAAATTCCTAGGGAAAAAAAATCAAAACGTTTGTTTCCTTTCATTTTTGAAAAAAAAAAAAATGAGACACTACAGCAGGTCATAAAATCCCCAGTCAGGAAATCACTGACCATGGGAAGAAGGCATTGAAAGCTTTCCAGAGTCTGTAAGTGACTAAGTAAAGATGTTCTACTTTATACCTACTCTGGAGGTACCTCTGTGCAACAAGGCGACATGGCTGAGAATGCAAAAACTAAGGTAAATTTTGATGAAAATAACAGGTTGATAGAATTTAAGATTTTAAGGAAGACTACAGGGAAGTAAGAAACAGCTGAAGAAAACTGATGTTAGCATAGCTTGAATGGGATTAGAAAATAATAGAAAAGATGCACTAGGTAATATACTGGTGACCTGACTATCATCACATTTCTAGAGCTGTGTATGAAACCCACAAGGTCTAAGAGCCTGAAGACAATATGCCAGCCTCCCCACAGAACCTGACTGCTTACATTGCTGTGCTAGTATTTTATATCCAGCACAGTGAACAGGCACAATTTCTGATGTAAGGAAAGCACAATTTTGTTTTTGTGTCCCATTGATCCTTTAAAATGTATTCAGTGGTGGCAATCTCCTGACCCTGAAGAAACCTCAAGGAATCACAGGCCTTTAATGATGATTTTCACGTTCAGGTAATAACCGTCTAAGTGAAACTGAAAGAGTTAGTCGCTCAGTTCTGTCCGACTTTGCGACTCCATGGATTGTAGCCCACCAGGCTCCTCTGTCCATGGAATTCTCTAGGCAAGAATCAGTTCAGTTCAGTTGCTCAGTCATGTCCGACTCTTTGCGACCCCATAAATCGCAGCACGGCAGGCCTCCCTATCCATCACCATCTCCCGGAGTTCACTCAGACTCACGTCCATCGAGTCAGTGATGCCATCCAGCCATCTCATCCTCTGTTGTCCCCTTCTTCTCCTGCCCTCAATCCCTCCTAGCATCAGAGTCTTTTCCAATGAGTCAACTCTTTGCATGAGGTGTCCAAAGTACTGGAGTTTCAGCTTTAGCATCATTCCTTCCAAAGAAATCCCAGGGCTGATCTCCTTCAGAATGGACTGGTTGGATCTCCTTGCAGTCCAAGGGACTCTCAAGAGTCTTCTCCAACACCACAGTTCAAAAGCATCAATTCTTCGGCGCTCAGCCTTCTTCACAGTCCAACTCTCACATCCATACATGACTACTGGAAAAACCATAGCCTTGACTAGACAGACCTTAGTTGGCAAAGTAATGTCTCTGCTTTTGAATATACTATCTAGATTGGTCATAACTTTCCTTCCAAGCAGTAAGCGTCTTTTAATGTCATGGCTGCAGTCACCATCTGCAGTGATTTTGGAGCCCCCCCAAATAAAGTCTGACACTATTTCTACTGTTTCCCCATCTATTTCCCATGAAGTGATGGGACCAGATGCCATGATCTTTGTTTTCTGAATGTTGAGCTTTAAGACAACTTTTTCACTCTCCTCTTTCACTTTCATCAAGAGGCTTTTTAGCTCCTCTTCACTTTCCGCCATAAGGGTGGTGTCATCTGTATATCTGAGGTTATTGATATTTCTCTCTGCAATCTTGATTCCAGCTTGTGTTTCTTCCAACCCAGCGTTTCTCATGATGTACTCTGCATAGAAGTTAAATAAGCAGGGTGACAATATACAGCCTTGATGTACTCCTTTTCCTATTTGGAACCAGTCTGTTGTTCCATGTCCAGTTCGAACTGTTGCTTCCTGACCTGCATACATATTTTTCAAGAGGCAGGTCAGGTGGTCTGGTACTCCCATCTCTTTCAGAATTTTCCACAGTTTATTGTGATCTGCACAGTCAAAGGCTTTGGCATAGTCAATAAAGCAGAAATAGATGTTTTTCTGGAACTCTCTTGCTTTGGAGTGGTATTCCATTACCATTCCATTCCCTAGGGGCTTTTTCCAACCCAGGGATCGAACCTGGGTCTCCTACATTGCAGGCAGATTCTTTACCATCTGAGTCACCAGGGAAGCCCCAATAACAGTTGCAAACATGGGTTAAACTTGGTAAGTAAAATGCCAAACCTTATGCAATATAGTTCTAAACTCCATGTAGTAGTAAATAACTCTCTTTTCCTGCTCTGTTTTCCGTGGTGTCAACAAAGGCTGAGTGGTCAGATGTTTGTTTGCTTCCCTCTTCTCCCTTATCATCTGCACCCACTCCATGTCTCCTCAGACTGTCCATTCCTCACAGCTCTTACTGTTCGTGTCTCTCCTCTTCTTAAGAAGATTCCAAATAGGTCCTCTCTTCCATGGGTAGTCCACATCACTGAAAACATATTTTTTGCTCCACACTCAATAAAAGTGGGCTGCAATCCAAAGAGAGTATGTTCCCCTCTCTCTGAATGAATTGCTGTTGTTCAGTCACCAAGTTGTGTCTGACTCTTTGCAGCTCTATGGACTGCAGCATGCCAGGCTTCCCTGTCCTTCACTATCTCCTGGAGTTTGCTCAAGTAAATGTCGATTGGGTCTAGATGAATTAGGCATCTTCTAATAATATCTTCTAACCCTAGGGAACATATTTCAAGCTTTTGAATGATTCCAGGGAAACCATCTATCACTAGGCTTGTGGTGAAGGAGGTCACACATTGACTGCTCTCTCTCTCTGGGGTAAATGGGGACTGACAATCAGCGACACACTCTGTAAAGATTAATCTTCCCGTCTCATCCTTTTTTTAAATCCCTCAAGTGTTTTTATATTATCTAAATATATTCTAGTGAATTATTCTAGTGAAAGTGCAAGTCACTCGGTCATGGCTGACTCTTTGTGACCCCATGGACTATACAGTCCATGGAATTTTCCAGGCCAGAATACTAGCGTGGGTAGCTGTTCCCTTCTCCAGGGAATCTTCCCAACCCAGGGATTGAACCCAGGTCTCCTGCATTGCAGGCAGATTCTTTACCAGCTGAGCCAAAAGGGAAGCCCAAGAATACTGGAGTGGGTAGCCTATCTCTTCTCCAGTGGATCTTCCCGACCCAGGAATCAAACTTGGGTCTCCTGCATTGCAGGCAGATTCTTTACCAACTGAGCTATCTGTGAGAAATTCACATCTATTCTACCTTGATACTTTGGTCAAAATATAAATTCTTACATCCAATTTCAAAGTCACAAACAGGGCTTCTGTCCTTGGAAGCCAGCTCGTTTGGTTCAGTCCATTTACATGGAGGGAGCAGCATTTGCTAATGGCTTTACAGGAGGGTTAGCAAACTCAAGTTCTTTTCCCATAGCGTGTAACATAGATGAATTAACCCTGGCTGGGTGGGAACTGCAGTATATTAGGAGAAGGTGCCAGTTCAAAGAGATAGATGCCTTTTGGCCATTGTTGGTGCAGTGATACCAGACATTCTAGCTTTTTAAGAAAAGTGGAAAATCCAGATTTATATGCTGTATCCTTTTTTTTTTTAATGTAAGCTTAAAGTGTTCTAGGACTTTGTTCTTTGTTCAGACCTCACACTAAAAGATTAGCAGACCGGGTTCTGATAGGAGATCAGCAAGTTGTGATTTTTACAATGGGGCTGTATCCTCCACTATGCCCAGCTGTCATTCACATTCTTGTTCTTGGTGACTAGATGCTCAGGTGAGAGCTGGGCAGCTAAGCAACTCCAACTCCCACTCTGTCCTGTGGGAAATGGCAACCCACTCCAGTGTTCTTGCCTGGAGAATCCCAGGGATGGGGGAGCCTGGTGGGCTGCCATCTATGGGGTCGCACAGAGTCGGACACGACTGAAGCAACTTAGCAGCAGCAGCAGCAGTAAAGCTCAGCACAGAACTGGGGCATTCTCTTCATCTACAAATAACACACAGTTAAGACAGTCTCAGTGAAAATCTGGGAGAGGGTGGAATGGTGGATAAATGTACTTTTGTTGTTCTTGACCGGAGCTATTTTCACCTCCCTTGTGCATTTACAAACAGCCAGATGAACAAAACAAGCAGAACAGGTTTCCTTTCATCACACTAATCCTGGACTAATCATACTCCTCCTCCTGCTTAGCTTTGACTGTTCAAACGTTGGTGGTGATATAAGTGTTGAAGGTCATTATCTACCAGGGGGATTAATCCCCACTGGACAGTTGCATTTGTAACCTAAATTTAAAAACATTTTTTCAGATGTTTTGAACCAATGATCTCATGCTGCTGAATCTCTGAACCTCCCAAGAACCTCAAATGAAATATTATATTATGTACAGAGACAGATTTCCCAACTGTTACCACTATCACCCCCTCAATGCCCATACGCAGACATGTGCATTTGGGAGAAAAAAATGATGTTGAAACAATGCTGCAACAGCTATGGGTATAATGGGTTCATTTTATTGTCCTGCATCCTTTTGTCTATGTTTTTAGATTTTTATAAAAAATAATGCAAATATAGTAGAAACTTGGTTATAATAAATAACTATCAATATAATAGGACTTCCCTGGTAGCTCAGATAGTAAAGTATCTGCCCACAATGCGGGAAACCTTGGTTCAATCCCTGGGTTGGGAAGATCCCCTGGAGAAGGAAATGGCAACCCACTCTAGTACTCTTGCCTGGAAAATCCCACAGATGGAGGAGCCTGGTAGGCTACAGTCCATGGGGTCACAAAGAGTCCATGGGGTCACAAACAGTTGGACACAATAAGAGTTGGACAATATAATCAGAATATTAGATTCCTGGGCATAAATAATTTTTAAATTTATAAACTCAAAATATTATAATCACCTTGCCATGAAAATCGCATTGAATATCTACTGTTGAATCATTACCCCCAAAACAAATGCTTACATAGCTACCCAGTTTCTACTGGTTTACAATTCAAAGCACAAAGTAACTTGAATATTGTGTGTTTTGATTTACCACTAACTATGTAGACAAGTCGCAAAGAGTAAGACACGACTGAGCGACTGAACTGAACTGAACTGAACTGATGTAGACAAGAAGAACAGTTTAATGAATTTTTTCAAGGGTTAATTCTCACTATCAACTTAACATTTCACTGTTTTAAAATGCAGTATAGTGGCTGGGAGGAAGTAGGGACTCAAAAGTGTTTACGAAATAAAGACGTGAATAAATAGTAGCTAAAACGGAGTACTAATACTATATATGTTGACTCCTTACTTCAGATTATTTTGAGCTTAGAGTGTGGGAAAGTGTATATCATGGTTATTGATTACATACTTAGAAAGTTACCATAAATATCACACACACATACACACACATATATATACACAAACATATCCAAGGAAGATATTGAATATATGTAAAAAGATTCCTTTGCCAACTTAGTTCTAAAGAGCTAATATTTGTTTAGCTATATTTAATTATAATATAAAAGCAAATTGTTTGAAGTCAAATTCTTAATCTTTACCTGTACATGCTAATTTATAGAACTGAATTTGTTATGTTTGGGGAAACACTGCACATGTGAATGACATATACCAAGACAAACTAAAATTTTATATCTTCATTTCTCTAACTTTTAAATAGTCTGGAACATAGCAAAACCCAAACAGTTTGGGGGCTGCTGCAGAGCAAAAATGGCTAGTAAGATTTCTTCAAATTTTGGGTATTGAAGAGAAAGATATGCTTTATTAGAGTCAGAAAAATAGAAAGGAGGAACTCTAGCCAAAGTGTTATCACATTAAAACAGACCCAAGTCTTAGATTTTCTCTAGTCTTTTCTTCATGCAAATCAAAGATGTGTTACTTACTTTAAGAGATCTAATCTCCTTGAAATCTGTTTCATTTAAGAAGCAGAATATTTAGGAAGAACCACAAATGCATCTTCATCATTAGCAGTTCCCATGGACAGAGAAGCCTGGTGGGCTGCAGTCCATGGGGTCACAACTGAGCGATTTCACTTTCACTTTTCACTTTCCTGCATTGGAGAAGGAAATGGCAACCCACTCCAGTGTTCTTGCCTGGAGAATCCCAGGGATTGGGGAGCCTGGTGGGCTGCCGTCTATGGGGTCGCACAGAGTCGGACACGATTGAGGCAACTTAGCAGGAGCAGCAGCAGGATAGTATATTATTTGAAAGCTATGAATTATGGAGGTATTTAAGAAAGTTTACTAACAAGCATTATAGAAAGGAATATAAATATTTGCTAAAGCCAAAATACTTTTTCCAGGTAGGTATTTTCCACTTTAAGAGAATAACTTGCATGTTCATAGCAAAACCATCAGGAGCCAGGAATTTTCCAATAGATGTGTCATTATAGGAAATGGTATTCTTATTGCCATCCAAGAAATTTTGCTGATGGGCAATATTTTCTGCTGGACTGTGTCACAGGAAATGGTAATCTAATTCATTCAGGAAGAAAAACTTATGCATAAAATATGGGCCAACAGCTGGTATCTTATTGGTCCTTATTCAAAGATAGCATAATTAAGGCAAATATGGTGAGTCTCTGTTCAAAAGACAGTAACACTCTATGGTTTTAATGGCATTCTCTTTCAAAGACTTCAAAGCCTCTGATAAATAACATAGCATAAGCCATTCCATAGACAGGAGAGAGATAAGGGGAAAATACCATTCTCCTTACCTCATGGGCATAAAATCTGAAAAAGAGAAGTCACTCCAAACCAGGCTTCTGTTTTTTTTTTTTTTTTTTTTTAAGGCACCATATAAATCTAACAGAATGAATGCAGCCACCGTGTTCCTAATTTATATAAAACTACTTATTTTCTTATGTACTTTGATAATGTTGGCAGAAACAAACTGTTTCCTTGAATTTCCATTTCCCCTATAGCTTCCTTCTCTAATCCAGCCTCCAGACTATCAGGGTTTCCAAAACACAATCTGCTTCATTATCTTAATTAAAATCTTTAGTGGATCCACATGGTCTGCACTGAATTAACTAATGGATCCTCTCAGTAGCATTCTTCAATTTATGCCACTCTCCATTCATCATTTATTCAATAAATAACTCTCGCTACCACGTTCCCAACACTCTAATCATACTAAGATACTTAATATCACTTGCACAATATGATATACTTCTTTCTTTTCTTTGTTTCTCCTACTGGAAATGTTTTTACTCTTGTTCATCTGACAAAAGAAAATTCCAATTCATATCAAGATAAAATTCATACATTTTGAACTTTGAGAATCAACTTTTGAATATTTTATCTCAGAAAACATATTTCTTCCTCTGTGTTCCCATAACAATTTGTTTCTTTCACTGAAAGTCAGGTATCATGGCTTATTCATATGTATAACTTAATGTGCCCAGAGTTCTGCCTGGAAACTCAATGGGGTATTTATTAAATTGAAATAAATTAGATATAGATACTTACAGAGCCACTGTTTCTTTGACATTGAGATTTTTAAAATCAGTAGTAGGTCTACATCTCTGTACTACAAAGTGTGAGTATTGATGGTTTACAAAGAAAATAAGTCTTAACTTGGATTTGTTTATAAATAGAAGGGAAGGGAAGACAAGTAAATAATAATGCATTTCTTCATCCAATGCAGTAACTATGTTGAAACCTGATTCATATAGAGGCCTTGTTCTTAGTAGTAATTATACTATAATTATTATTATATATTAATATATCATGTATAAAATATACTATACATACTATAATAGTATATAATTAATCTTATTAATGGGTAATATTCCATATTACCTATTAAGAAATTATATATTCTTCTGAGGCTAACATCATTCTTTCTAAATTAATTCTCCATTTGTAGTAAGTGAAATATTTCCCCAGTTTTAGCACTTATACTGAGGTTATCTGTTTCAAATAATGTTGGTTATTAATAGAGATGCTGTGATTTAAATATGTGCCTCTTACTGATGAATTCAGAAAGGCAGCACTAGCCATTTTTATTATAATTGCTCTGAGGCACTGAGATGCTTCTAAGAGCACAAAACTACAAATCAAACAACTTTAAATCTCTAAATGACTCTCCATAGCCAGACGACTAAATTTTACTCATTCCAGCAAAGAGGAATAGGTGATTTCATGTCTTGAGAGTGGTTGTAACTATATCCTGACTCCCTCTTTAAAACGAATTTTCAATGATGAATCAGTTCAGTTCAGTCGCTCAGTCATGTCCGACTCTTTGTGACCCCATGAATCGCAGCATGCCAGGCATCCCTGTCCATCACCAACTCCTGGGCTTTACCCAAACTCATGTCCATCGAGTCAGTGATGCCATCCAGCAATCTCATCCTCTGTCATCCCCTTCTCCTCCTGCCCTCAATCCCTCCCAGCATCAGAGTCTTTTCCAATGAGTGAACTATTTGCATGAGGTGGCCAAAGTATTGGAGTTTCAGCTTCAGCATCAGTTCTTCCAATGAACACCCAGGACTGATCTCCTTTAGGATAGACTGGTTGGATCTCCTTGCAGTCCAAGGGACACTCAAGAGTCTTCTCCAACACCACAGTTCAAAAGCATCAATTCTTCAGTGCTCAGCTTTCTTCACAGTCCAACTTTTGCAAAACTAGTTGATACCTAAATTACTTTCTTATGTAAATTTGTTCTAAAGTAATTCTGATCTGCATGCAAGTATTGTATGTGGTATGTAGTTAAAAAAATAAATAAATGGGCTAATGTAACCTTTAAGACATACATGAGATAATTGATAGAATTAATTGATCTTTCTTCCCTGGTGGTTCAGTGGTAAAGAATCTACCTTTCAATGCAGGAGATGCAGGTTCGATCCCTGGGTCAGGAAGATCTCCCAGAGAAGGAAATGGTAATCCACTCCAGTATTCTTGCCTGGGAAATCCCAAGGACACAGGATCCTGGTAGACTACAGTCCATGGGGATTGCCAAAGAGTCAGACACAACCTAGCAACTAAATAACAACAAAATTCTACAGTGATTTATGTTACTAAGAATTTCTGGCTTTTATGCTGAGCTTTATTTGTCATCAGATCAATGAAATAACCATATTGAACCCAAAGCATTCCAATTTATTTCTGTAAAAAGCATAGAATGTGCTGCTGTAGTATATATGGATGATTGGCCCATTTACCTTTGAATTTCCTCAGATAAATGTGATACAATGTGAATGATATGCTCTGATATGTAAAGAATGGTTAATCATAGAAGCCAACAAGTTATAGAAGAAATATCATTTGGAACACCAATATATGGGCTACATGCAAATGAAATTTTTGTTTTGTTAGAACATGCTAAAGTTTCAATTCAAGGAAGGAAGAATGATATGGTATGTAAGATTGTGTGGGAACTTTACATTTCAGAGACAATAGAAAAAGAAATACATCTCAAGAAACAACTTCTGAGAAAGGGGTGATTTCTGAGTCTTTCCAAATTTCCAGAAGACCATGACACAAATTTTTTTCTACAAATACAAGATTTACCGAGAAGCTCAGGAAGAGACAATGAAGTAACTTGGAAGAGAAATTCTCAGTGTGTAAGTCTACTAACTTTCCAAATCTACTGAGGTCTCCAGAACATGTGTAGCTCACTCTAGATCTAGTAAAAACAGAATCTAGAAAACACAGATGCATTTTTTATCATTTTTAGAGTCCAATTTATGTACATACCGTTAATATTGTCTTTTGGCTCTAACGAGGCAGATTTCTAATAGAAAAAAAAAAAAAAAGCTCATTTTTACCAAGTAAGTATCACTTAGTCTTAATAGAACCTAACTACTCAAACAATCTCATGGGGAAACAGGGATATTTATAATTATTCATAAGAAAAAGCATGTTTTGCATAAATTATTACACTAAGGAATAAATGTATGTATATAGCATATAAGGAATACAAGAGGATACTTTTGGAGTCAAATAACATAATAGATTTTGTATCTTTCATTGTTTTTCTATAGAGCGTACAAGCATGAAACTGTCAGTCAGCTTTTCCTTACTTATGGATTTGAAAATAAGTTAGCTTGCTTCAGTCCTAGTCACAGTTATTTGCAGGGTTTTTCTTGTGTCATATCCCAAAAAGGTGCTAAAATTGATTTCCTTCTATAAAAAACTATTTTGGTACAAAAATTATTTTGGTACATTTCACATGTATCCCAAGCTTCAGTGACATTTGTGTGTGCTGCCTGCTAAGTCGCTTCAGTCGTGTCTGACTCTGTGTAACCCTATGGACTATAGACTGCCAGGCTCCTCCTGACTATAGTGAATGGAACATAAGAAAGGAGAAACATTCTAGCTCTTATGCAGTCACTCAGAAGTCTTTAACTTCTTTAAAACCAAGAATTATTTTCTCCATTAATAGAACAACAGGGTTCCTAGGCTTGAAATATATATCTATATATATATATATATATCTTTAGCAAAAGAGTTGCAAAGCCACAGCATTTCTGAAATA
This sequence comes from Ovis canadensis, assembly GCF_042477335.2. NCBI lineage: Eukaryota > Metazoa > Chordata > Mammalia > Artiodactyla > Bovidae > Ovis > Ovis canadensis. The sequence goes on along the minus strand of NC_091250.1, from coordinate 34,053,786 downwards.
AGATATCATTAATTATGCATTTCTATCTCAAATTCCATGCCAATTTTTTCCTTTACAAACTACACACAGGTATTTCTTGACTCAATATTTTATATAAGAAATAATAGATTTGGGTTAAGATTATTTTTACAAAGTCCCAATGTTACAAATGGTTCAATCTTGTCCTTTTGATTAAGTCTATCCTGAATGACAGGCTTTCCAGGTGGCTCAACGGTAAGGAATCCACCTGCCAATATAGGAGATGCGGGTTCAATCCCTGGGATGGAAGATCCCTGGAGAAGGAAATGGCAACCCACTCAAGTACTCTTGTGTGGGAAATCTCATGGACAGAGGGGCCTGGCAGACTATTGTCGATGGGGTTACAAAGAGTTGGACATGACTTAGTGACAGCAGCATCCAGAATGGCATACTTTCATTGAGTTTTACTCAATCTTTTATTCTGGGCAAAACCTAACGGTCAATATGGGCTAAATGACTTCCTGGTACTGGTGCTCTATACAGATCTGCTGGGAAGATCTCCCATAGCTCTTTTGGGAGAATAAAGATTGGGAGGAATGGCCTAGTGACTAATCAAGTAATTTTAAAGAACATAAAATCTTTCTACGTTCTGATTCCACCTATTTTCTTTTTACACATTTTATTTGTTTGATCAGTACAAATATGTCTGATATTGAAAGCAGAATGATCCTTCTATATGTTTATGCTATGACTATGATTATCAGAATTCTTAAGCAGAAATTGGTTCAGCTTATCAACTATTATCAAAAAAGATTGCTTAAAAACATTTACTTTAAAACCAAAATTATTTGGGTCAGTTATTTTTCAAAATGTAACTGATCCTATCAACACCATATAACAAGATAATTAATTTAGTTACATGTACATTCATAACTAATTCACCCTGCCACATTCACCAAGGAAATTAGTTTCTTATAACCAGATGTTCCATCAGTGCATTTGCCGAGATTTTTTTTTTTCTATAGCCTTAGCGGGTGGCTGGTAACTTTTGCTTTGAAAATGTTTCAATCTAAATCATCTCAGTCACATTATATAGTGAAGAACTTGGAGACTTAATAATTAATTTGTTCATATGCTGAAAAAGACTCAGAAACTGTTTCTTAAAGTTAAACTCTTAGACCTGTTTATTCCGTTGGCCCACTTCAAAGTGGAAATTGGATGGTCATCTATTCAAGAAGTAGTGTTAAGTTTTGATCTGGTTTCCACAAAAAGTTGTCAACCCTCCTGTTCAGTTGGTTAATTTTTAAAATACTGAGTCTGTCCTTAAGAAGTAACAAAGAATTATTTATTACCAGAGAACATACTTCCAAATTGTTTGCTAGCTGACTTCTATCAGAAGTCATTTGAAAGGAATTTCATTTCTAGAGATTGTTTTGAAAAAAAATGAAGTGTATGCCTCTCTCTAGACATCCTAATTTTTAACCCCTGAATCATGCTGTGATATTTACTTAACCTCTGACAAGATACTTTCTTTGTTGTACTTTGACATTATCCCCCTGGCTTACATTAATGGGTGCCCTGAAAATGCTTTATGAAATGGGCTACTACAGTTACTCAATAACGCTATTAAAATGTCATCCACTATATAAACCAGAATCCTCCATACAAAGACCCACTCAAGACGTGGGCCTTTGAGCCTGACCTTACAAACAACTAACATGTCTTCTCCTTAAGTGATAGTATGATTCCTCTAAACTAATCACATCTCTTTTTGCTTCAGCTGCCAAGAAGCTCAGAGTTAAATGTATTAATTAGAGTTATGTTATTACTAAGGTCTTTATAGTATACATTTCTTAATTAAAAATTTTCTGAGTTTGCTTTTTTCTTCTATATTTTTCATGGCCTCGGCTTTTTATTGTATGCATGTATTTCTGGGTTTTGTGTATATCACTGAAAGATATTCCAAAATGTTTTGTAAAACAAAATGGTTCTAGCCAAAGAGAAATAATCACATATCCCACTATATTTTAAAAGATACTGAAAAAGGTGTGAGTGGAAGCAAAAAATAGTTGAAGTGGTAACAGAAAAAACTACTAGAGCACTAAAAATGAGCAAAGTAAAGGTAGTAATATGTGAAATTAGAAGTAAAGGATATGAGGAGATTGAAGGAGACTCTGGCTAAAAGAAAAAAATAAATACCGATTAAATGTGGTAAGTATACAAAAAGAAATATTAACTAAAAGGCAAAGTCTGCAGGCAGGAGAAGAAAAAAACTGAATAGTTTGACACACAGCAGAATTCAAGTAACATGCCAACGAAACAATGCCCTCTGCCCTTGTGCTTTAACCATGCAATATTGTGAATAAATGAAAATGAGACCAGGTCACCATCTTTCATGCCATCATGCACCTAGGTTCATTATATATATTTAATGAACGCTGTATTTACATTTCTCAAAATGTCACCAAACATTTAAAATTCAGGTGTTAAAAAGTTATTCTTTATTAATATTCTCAAAGCCATGAATACACTTAATCAATGAATTCAAATTCAGTAAACACAGCTTCTCTCTTGGAATGCTTTGGAGAGTAACCTCTAGCACCAGATTCGGAAGAATGAAGCTGGGGTAGTGGAGGAGACTACAGAGACAAGAATGGTGATGAACCTTTCACAGCTCAGACCAAGGGAGCCAGTGTTTCCCTTGCCCATGTTTTTCCCAAACAGTGAATGTGCATTACCCTTTCCCCTCTAGGTGGTGGGATTTTGCCAAGCCTTTCAGCAAGGCCTTAAATGACAGCAGTGCTTGTCAAGCGTGGTCCTTTGACCAGCAGCAAGAGTGTCATCCAGGAATACCTCACAAATGTAAATTCTGGAGCTCTACCCTAGACTTACTCAATCAGAAATTCTAGGAGGGGGCCTCTAGCCATCTGTGTTACATTAGACCTTCTTGGTGTTCACAATGCATGAGCAAGTTTGGGCAGATCTCTTGATACGAGACAAAACTTTTAGTGGACTACAGGAATACATGGATATAAGGAGCAGATGTCTCCTCACTTAGCTATTAACTGTGAGGCAAAAATAATAATAGAGGCTGAACTAGAAGAGGAGGACAGAAAACTACAGAAAAAGAAAATAAGCAAATGACATCTTGCCATTTGATTGTTCCAGATGCCCAGATATATATTTGAATGTTCATATTTTAAATGTTTCAAATGTACCATTTGCACATTTTTGTCTCTGCTGTTCATTCTTGGTCTGAAAAGAGAAAGCCCTATACTTAGGTTTACTAAGCAAAACTGGTACTAAGACTTCACATTCTTTCAGCTTTCGTAACTCATTATCCTCATACAGAGAGCATAACTCACCTTCAATTCCTAAATCATTCTGCAAATGATCAAGTTTCCTCTTAGCTTTAGCTCCATACAGGGATCAACATCACCAGTGCAATTCCGTCACCCCTGAGGTAAGACTCTGCAGCTGTTAAAACAGTGCATGCCCTGTAACAACACGCCGGCGTAGGGCAGGAAGCAAAGAAGGATTCTATTTCTAACTGAAGCTCTGGTGGGAATTGAAATACGTGGTATTTGATTTCTAGTACTGGAATTCATCTGCTTATCATAAACTTTTCAGTGGCACACCTTCTGTTACCCTCCTCTTTTCTATCACTCTTAAATATACTTTCACTCCCTTGATTACTCCTTAATTTTGGTCTTTCAGTAACTGGGTCTGGTGCTATCTTTTCTGAAAGTAGGTACCTTAAGTATTGCAATGTCTCCATGCTGTTAAGAGGAGGAAATTACCACCTGCTTCCTTATAAGGAGAGATGATTTACAGGAAAACAATGAAGATAATCTTAAAAAGAGGGGCTTAAATATTGGATTACTTGGTCTAAATGAGGGAAGATGAATGAGCAGATTGACCACACAGTTCCCATATTTTAAATCTGGGAAAATTTTCAGAGCAAAAGGAGGGAGTAGTTATTATAGACTTTGCCAAGACAACTGACCCATGCGGGGACCATTTCGGGCAAACCAGGAATAAGCTCATTCTATTCACTGAAAACTTCTTGGCTGACTTCAACTATATGAGGGATTCTAATGAGAAAAATATTTATCATTTACTCTCCGTATCCATGGAAGACCAATTAAGAATAAAAGCAGGGCAGATTTTGTGTGTGTATTTACATGTTTACTGAGGACTTTACTACCACTGGACTCATTATCTAATTAAACATGTCATCATACAAATTTAAATTTTCATGGTCCAGTTATTAGTTACAGATTAGATCATCTTGAATTTCAAAATATTAATTGCAAAAATAGATACTGTGGGAGGTGTCGAGTTGCCATTCTTGAGGACTCATTGCCTCTGCTCCTAACTAACTGTACTGAAACACACTAGAAGATTGAATTGTTTGTGGGTACCGTACCAAAATTATGCAGTTATAAAGTACTCGAAAGCAAAAAGACTAAGATGCTCTTCCCAGATTCCTTCCTAATATATATAGTTCAAGATAATTTTTTTAGTTATTTGGAGGTCTTCCACTGGAGAAGGAAATGGCAACCCACTCCAGTGTTCCTGCCTGGAGAATCCCAGGGATGGGGGAGCCTGGTGGGCTGCTGTCTATGGGGTCGCACACAGTCGGACACGACTGAAGTGACTTAGCATCAGTAGCAGCAGCAGCAAAGACAACTACTCTCTCAACTTGTCAGCACACTGCCAAGGGATGGACTATATAGAAAGCCATTTAAGAAAGTATAGACAAAGCAGTTACACATTGTTTTGTTGTTATCCTTTGTATAAATACTTTGTTCTCTGTAGATATTTTTCCTTTGAAGCATTCAGAATTTCTACACATTACAAAAGTTGGCATTTATCTGAGGGGTCAAATTTAATAATGAGATTTGTCATCAGATTTAATCATGAAATCTGACACTGTTAGAATCCTGGCTTTCAGGAGTAAGAGTTACTACAACCTACTTTGGGGGATGAAAGGAAGGAAAGAAGGGTAGGAGGGAGGAAAGAATGTAGGAAAGAAGGGAATATGGCAGGAAATTTTTTCTCAAAACGTCCCCAAGATATGTTGTGTCTTTAAGAAGTACTGAAACATAATGATATACTATATTTTATATATATTGACATATGTTACATTTTCTTATTTCTTCCAGATATCTTGATACAAGATGAAAATTTTAGAACTATGAATGACAGAGCACCTACTCTCATAAAATGAGGAATATTGAGATTAATAAATTCTACCTCTACAAAAAATTAAAGCAATATATCTGATTAATTTAGTGACTTCTAATTAAAAAAAAACATCTAAGACATTTAAAAATTATTGGATAAAAGCTCTGAATAGATACATCCTGAGTTCGCTTACACAGGACCAACCATGCACTACACTTATTATGTGTTAAACATACACTTCCTTCATCTCTTGCTATAACATTGCACGCAACTCATGACTACTGCCTGATAGTTAATACATAGAAGTAGTTTCCAGGCAAAATCCCTCACAAGGAGAGGTTAGTTCTGTCTGAGATGTTCATAGAAGGAGATGCAAAGAAGAGCTTTGCTGAACAGGGTACATTCTACAGAGCGATAAGGTTAGAGAAGTGGGAAGTCATTGAGAAAATCAATTTTCCTATAGAAGAGATTTAACTGGGGGTAATGGTACGAGAACTCTGGGAGTTGGTGATGGACAGGGAGGCCTGGCGTGTCAGACTTTATTTTTTTGGGCTCCAAAATCACTGCAGATGGTGACTGCAGCCATGAAATTAAAAGACGCTTACTCCTTGGAAAGAAGGTTATGACCAACTAGATAGCATATTCAAAAGCAGAGACATTACTTTGCCGACTAAGGTCTGTCTGGTCAAGGCTATGGTTTTTACTGTGGTCATGTATGGATGTGAGAGTTGGACTGTGAAAAGGCTGAGCGCCGAAGAATTGATGCTTTGGAACTGTGGTGTTGGAGAACACTCTTGAGAGTCCCTTCGACTGCAAGGAGATCCAACCAGTCCATTCTGAAGGAAATCAACCCTGGGATTTCTTTGGAAGGAATGATGCTAAAGCTGAAACTCCAGTACTTTGGCCACCTCATGTGAAGAGTTGACTCATTGGAAAAGACTTTGATGCTGGGAGGGATTGGGGGCAGGAGGAGAAGGGGACGACCGAGGATGAGATGGCTGGATGGCATCACTGACTCGATGGACGTGAGTCTGAGTGAACTCTGGGAGATGTTGATGGACAGGGAGGCTTGGCGTACTGTGATTCATGGGGTCGCAAAGAGTTGGACACGACTGAGCGACTGAACTGAACTGAACTGGGTAAGAAAAGGGTAAATGCAAAACATAGTATAAGAAAATAATCCAGGTGATATTATTAGTGAAAACATGAGAGTCTAACAAGAGGAAAGAATTTTAAAGTTCTAAAGTATGAGTATTCCTGACTGAGACGGTTGAGGTACCCTTTTTTGAAACAAGTTTGAAGCAGTGAAATATGGAAATGGTATGTAAAAGAAGAGTTTGATCTGAGTCACAGCAAACTGAGATAATAGGAAATTCTAATAAAAATACTGAGTGAAGTGTGAACAGTTGATGATGTGAACTGGTAGAGATGTGATATTTGAAGCTAAGGAAATGGATCAACTCTTTGATATACAAATTTTTATATATAGAGTGTTTATGAAGGCCTAAATGGGCCTAGGCAAAAGGGATATAGTAAAGGAAGCAGGGTAAAAAAGAGAGAACTGTGACTCTTGGGGGCTTCCCTGGTGGCTCAGACAGTAAAGAAACTTCCTACAAGGTAGAAGACCCAGGTTCGATCCCTGGGTCAGGAAGATCCCATGGAGAAGAGAATGGGTCCACTCCAGTATTCTGGCCTGGAATCCCATGGATAGAGGTGCCTGGCAGGCTACAGTCCATGGGGTCACAAAGAGTCGGACATGACTGAGAGGCTAATTGTTTTGTATGTGAATCCTGTCAGGAAAATAGGAAGCACACTAGGTTTCTCTAAAATGGAATTTATATAGTAAATCAGTTAATAGATATTCAGTTCACTCACTCAGATGTGTCTGACTCTTTGCAACCCCTTGAAACGCAGCATGCCAGGCCTCCCTGTCCATCACCAACTCCCAGAGATCAGTCAGAGTCGTGTCCATCAAGTCAGTGATGCCATCCAGCCATCTCATCCTCGGTCGTCCCCTTCTCCTCCTGCCCCCAATCCCTCCCAGCATCAAAGTCTTTTCCAATGAGTCAACTCTTCGCATAAGGTGGCCAAAGTACTGGAGTTTCAGCTTTTATCATTCCTTCCAAAGAAATCCCTGGGTTGATCTCCTTTCTTTTTTTTTTTTTAATTTTTATTTTTACTTTATTTTACTTTACAATACTGTATTGGTTTTGCCATACATTGACATGAATCCACCACGGGTGTACATGAGTTCCCAATCCTGAACCCCACTCCCACCTCCCACCCCATATCATCTCTCTGGATCATCCTCGTGCAACAGCCCCAAGCATCCCGTATCCTGTATGGAACATAGACTGGTGATTCGTTTCTTACATGATAGTATACATGTTTCAATGCCATTCTCCCAAATCATCCCACCCTCTCCATCCCCCTCAGAGTCCAAAAGTTCATTCTATACATCTCTGTCTCTTTTGCTATCTCGCATACAGGGTTATCCTTACCATCTTTCTAAATTCCATATATATGCGTTAGTATACTATATTGGTGGTGTTCTTTCTGGCTTACTTCACTCTGTATAATTGGCTCCAGTTTCATCATCTCATTAGAACTGATTCAAGTATTCTTTTTAATGGCTGAGTAATACTCCATTGTGTATATGTACCACAGTTTTCTTATCCATTCATCTGCTGATGGACATCTAGGTTGTTTCCATGTCCTGGCTATTATAAACAGTGCTGCAATGAACATTGGGGTACATGTGTCTCTTTCAATTCTGGTTACCTCAGTGTGTATGCCCAACAGTGGGATTGCTGGGTCATAAGGCAGTTCTATTTGCAATTTTTTAAGGAATCTCCGCACTGTTGATCTCCTTTAGAATGGACTGGTTGGATCTCCTTGCAGTCCAAGGGACTCTCAAGAGTCTTCTCCAACACCACAGTTCAAAAGCATCAATTCTTCAGCGCTCAGCCTTCTTCACAGTCCAACTCTCACATCCATAATGACTACTGGAAAAACCATAGCCTTGTCTAGACAGACCTTAGTCAGCAAAGTAATATCTCTGCTTTTGAATATGCTATCTAGGTTGCTCATAAATTTTCTTCCAAGGAGTAAGTGTCTTTTAATTTCATGGCTGCAGTCACCATCTGCAGTGATTTTGGAGCCCCCAAAAATAAAGTCTGACACTGTTTCCACTGTTTCCCCATCGATTTTCCATGGAGTGATGGGACCGGATGCCATGATCTTCATTTTCTGAATGTTGAGCTTTAAGCCAACTTGTTCACTCTCTTCTTTCACTTTCATCAAGAGGCTTTTTAGTTCTTCTTCACTTTCTGCCATAAGGGTGGTGTCATCTGCATATCTGAGGTGATTGATATTTCTCCCCACAGTCTTGATTCCAGCTTGTGTTTCTTCCAGTCCAGCATTTCTCATGATGTTCTCTGCATAGAAGTTAAATAAGCAGGGTGACAATATACAGCCTTGACGTACTCCTTTTCCTATTTGGAACCAATCTGTTGTTCCATGTCCAGTTTGAACTGTTGCTTCCTGACCTGCGTACAGGTTTCTCAAGAGGCAGGTTAGGTGGTCTGGTATTCCCATTTCTTTCACAATTTTCCATAGTTTATTGTGATCCACACAGTCAAAGGCTTTGGCATAGTCAAGAAAGCAGAAATAGATGTTTTTCTGGAACTATTGCTTTTTCCATGATCCAGCAGATGTTGGCAATTTGATCTCTGGTTCCTCTGGCTTTTCTAAAACCAGCTTGAACATCAGGAAGTTCACAGTTCACGTATTGCTGAAGCCTGGCTTCGAGAATTTTGAGCATTACTTTACTAGCGTGTGAGATGAGTGCAATTGTGTGGTAGTTTGAGCATTCTTTGGCATTGCCTTTCTTTGGGATTGGAATGAAAATGGACCTTTTCCAGTCCTGTGGCCACTGCTGAGTTTTCCAAATTTGCTGGCATATGGAGTGCAGCACTTTCACAGCATCATCTTTAAGGATTTGAAATAGCTCAACTGGAATTCCATCACCTCCACTAGCTTTGTTCATATTGATGCTTTCTAAGGCCCACTTGACTTCACATTCCAGGATGTCAGGCTCTAGATGAGTGATCACATCATTGTGATTATCCAGGTCATGAAGATCCTTTTTGTACAGTTCTTCTGTATATTCTTGCCATCTCTTCTTAATATCTTCTGGTTCTGTTAGGTCCATACCATTTCTGTCCTTTATCGAGCCCATCTTTGCATGAAATGTTCCCTTGGTATCTCTAATTTTCTTGAAGAGATCTCTAGTCTTTCCCATTCTGTTGTTTTCCTCTATTTCTTTCCACTGTTCATTGAAGAAGGCTTTCTTATCTCTTCTTGCTATTCTTTGAAACTCTGCATTCAGATGCTTATATCTTTCCTATTCTCCTTGGCTTTTCGCTTCTCTTCTTTTCAGAGCTATTTGTAAGGCTTCCCCAGATAGCCATTTGGCTTTTTTGAATTTCTTTTCCAGGGGGATGGTCTTGATCCCTGTCTCCTGTACAATGTCATGAACCTCATTCCATAGTTCATCAGGCACTCTATCTATCAGATCTAGGCCCTTAAATCTATTTCTCACTTCCACTGTATAATCATAAGGGATTTGATTGAGGTCATACCTGAATGGTCTAGCGGTTTTCCCTGTTTTCTTCAATTTCAGTTTGAATTTGGTAATATGGAGTTCACGGTCTGAGCCACAGTCAGCTCCTGGTCTTGTTTTTGTTGACTGTATAGAGCTTCTCCATCTTTTGCTGCAGAGAATATAATCAATCTGATTTCAGTGTTGACCATCTAGTGATGTCCATGTGTAGAGTCTTCTCCTGTGTTGTTGGAAGAGGGTGTTTGCTATGACCAGTGCATTTTCTTGGCAAAACTCTATTAGTCTTTGCCCTGCTTCATTCCGCATTCCAAGGCCAAATTTGCCTGTTACTCCAGGTGTTTCTAGACTTCCTACTTTTGCATTCCAGTTCCCTATAATGAAAAGGACATCTTTTTTGGGTGTTAGTTCTAAAAGGTCTTGTAGGTCTTCATAGAACTGTTCAACTTCAGCTTCTTCAGCGTTACTGGTTGGGGCACAGACTTGGATTACTGTGATTTTGAGTGGTTAGGTGGTTGGAAAAACAGAAAAGGGACTGCTGAGTTTGCACAGAGATTAATAACTGTAGGAAGCAGCTACTGTCCCTTGGACTGGGAAAACAGAGAAGAGGTGGTAATTTCAGAACCTTGAATTTGGATGAGGGACTCAGTAAAGCTGGTGTTTGGTCCTTTGGAAAAAGCGCCTTGAAGCTCGTTCTCAGAAGTCCAGTCTGGCAGGTCCATAAACTCTGCATAGGGGACACAGTTCAACAGGTGCCCAGAAGAGTGTGCCCCAGTGTGTGAGGGAGTACAAGAGCAGCTCACACTCCAGCCTTTAAAGGAAATATGTTCTTGGTGCGAACAAGTATTGATAGTGGCACAAGAAACTGGAGGCTACAGCCAGCTGTCTACTGTACTGGAACAATGCTGCTACTCACTGGGAAACAGAAAGGAGGCCCTCACTTTCCCATCCGCCTCTCTAGGGCCCCCTACTGGCAGGGCATAACAGAAGCCAGCTGATAAAGCAAACTGGGAAAAGTTATTTATAGAGTTCCACACCCGGCCCTATCAGTTCAGTCGCTCAGTTGTGTCTGACTCTGCGACCCCATGGACTGCAGCATGCCAGGCCTCCCTTTCCATCACCAACTCCCGGAGTTTACTCAAACCCATGTCTGTTGAGTCAGTGATGCCATCCACCCATCGCATAGCCCTATGCTGCTGCTGCTAAGTCGCATCAGTTGTGTCCGACTCTGTGCGACCCCACAGACGGCGGCCCACCAGGCTCCCGTCCCTGGGATTCTCCAGGCAAAAGTACTGGAGTGGGTTGCCATTTCCTTCTCCAGTGCATGAAAGTGAAAAGTGAAAGTGAAGTCGTTCAGTCTGTCCGACTCTTCGCGACCCCATGGACTGTAGCCTACCAGGCTCCAGCGTCCATGAGATTTCCCAGGCAAGAGTACTGGAGTGGGGTGCCATTGCCTTCTCCCGCATAGCCCTGTAGAACAGAGTAGAAAAGGGTATCTTGAATTGAGAGACAATAGATAATCAACACATCTAGAGAGGAACATGTTACAGATGCCTAAGGAACAATAAGGGTTTAATAAGAAAGAGGAGGAAAATGCTAAAAAAAGTTGAAAATATGTCAAAGAAAATGGACTAGGCAAAGAACTTTGCATTTAGTGATTACGCTAAATGAAATGTTTTTTAAGAGCTTAGTGTTGGAGAAAATTCTCATAAAAAACAGTGACCAGTCTCAATGTTTTTGATTAACCTGTCAGTTTTTCCATTACTTTAAGAAATTTAAAAATATTAAGTAAAACTTGTATTATATCTGTAGTGCAAAATACATATTCCAAAATATCTGCAACAGGAACAAAAATGATGGTATATTTTAAGTGAAAGTATTAACAATGAAGTGTGAAACATTTTTATTTTACCAAAATAGTACTGGCTTGTCTAAGACATATACTTATAAAATATACCAGTCTCTACTTTTCTCACCGTCACCAATGCATTTTTAGAATTCTTATTAAATTCCGTCTGAGTCGCCAGAAAGACATGAGTAGCCCATGTAGGAACCAATGATTTAATATTATTTTAGGATGCCGCTGGCACAGTGCTGGAGACTCAGCATGAAAGAGTAGCACAAAGCAAGTTCTCTTCCTCCCTCCTGCAGAGGAGAGAATTCTATCCCACCATCATCTCTGCTCTTTCCCTCCCCGCCCCCCCACCCCCACAGAGCCGAAAAGAAATTTGCCTAGAATGTACATTCCACAGCCCTCTGAAGTATTATAGTAACGTTAATAAATTCCTTACATGACATTTGGATAAAAGCCAGTAAGAGATACAAAAACTGAGGTGTCTTTCAGGTCTGAAGTGGGTTTCTTAAATTCTCCATGTTAGGAAAAAGGAAAGCTAAAGCTTGATAGCTGTAAGTATAATGATTTGCATATCAAGTACTAGGAAAACAGTTTATGCTAAATACTGTGGGTATTCTGTATTTATTTGCATGGCAGAGCACGGAACTAGCACCATATTTTGTTAGTGGAGCAGATCAGAGACTAACAGGAGTAAAATAATCCCAACTTCATGTAAAAGGAAAAAAGGTTGAATGAAAGTCAAACACAATGATAAAGCTCCCTCTTTTGTTAAATTGCCACCCCCTTTTCACTTTCAGGTAGTAAATTACATATTCAGGGAAGTTCCTTTAAGACTCTGAAGGTCTGTCTTCTGAAGTTGTGCTTCTGAACACCCTGGGTTACTTTATTTTTCCTAGTTTACATTTAAAAAGCTATATACAAATGTATTTTATACACACACACAAACACACCACAGTTTAGAAAGATTGCTGGACAAATTGTTATTTGGTAGAGAAACAAGAGCAGATCCGTGGCAAATAAGTTACGTCAGTCGTGTCTGACTCTCTGCGACTCCGTGGCCTGTACCCTGTCAGGCTTCTTTGTCTATGAGATTCTTCAGGCAAGAATACTGGGATAGGTTGCCGGGCCCTCCTTCAAGGGATCTTCCCGACCTGGGGATCAAACCCACATTTCTCCTTCTGCACTGGCAGGCAGGTTCTTTACCACTAGGGCCACCCGGGAAGGCTAATAGCAAACAGAGTTGTGCCCAATACTATGTTCATCAGTACTGATTCCATAGGTCACCTTATAAGATAAAATGTACATATTTATTTATGAGTTACCATCCACTATTGCTGCACTGTGTCATTTCTGAATAAATACTCAACCACATAAGCCAGGCAATATTATTCTCATTTGACAAATGAAGAAACAAAAAACAAAAGAGGACCCTGTCCAAATTTACATAGCTCTAGGAAAGATTTAGAAAACAGTCTAGTGTCCAAGTTCTTGCCACTAAACTGTACTGAAAAATGCCTATCTACCACTTTAACCAAACAGACCAACCAGAGTGTGTACGTAATGCTGTGTGTGCTTAGAGGAATCATTAACTAGTCTGTTCAGAAAAATGATGCTCCAGGATTCATGTTTTAGAAGTATTATGCATGTGTGCTAAGTTGTTTCAGTTGTGTCTGACTCTTTGAAATCCTATGTACTGTAGCTCACGAGGTTCCTCTGTCCATGGGATTCTCCAGGCAAGAATACTTTAGTAGGTTGCCTTTTCCTTCTCCAGGGGATCTTACAGACCCACAGATCGAACCTGCGGCTCCGGCACTGCAGGTGAATTCTTTACCGCTGAGCCGCTGCAGATATTGGGAACTATTCTGCCACCAGCTGTATATATCAAGTACAGCAATAGAAAGTCCTTCAGAAAGATCAGGCAGAGCTAGGATTGGGGGTTGGGGGTGACTACTATTCTGGCTCAAAAAATAAAAGGGGAGAGACCTCTGATATTTTTTAAAAAGAAGTAAATTTTCCCATTGAAGCCAAGAATCTGGTATCAAGGGCACCGAGGACTTAATGTTTCTCTGATGGTCATCAGGGAATCCCCACCAACCATCACAGTGCCAGATATAGAGATCAACTGAAATTGTTGAATTAATGTGCTGAAAAGAGCCGACATGCCTTGGACTTCTAAAAACTATTTCCAAAAACTACGTGGAGATTCAAAGATAAGAAACCAAGACATAAAAGAATAGCATATGTTTCTGAAACTTGTTCTTCAGAAAACTGCATTCCCAACAGATGAGAAAAAGCTGATGGTTGGGCAATGATTTGTAATCACACAGGTTTTTTTCTGAGCTTGTAGATGACTAAGGAAATCTCACTATTTTCTTTAATCCCAGAGCGAACAAAGGTGTGGTTAAAAGTATAACACATCTACCACTTGTGCCCTCTCAACACATGAAACATATGCATATTTCATGGATATATCCTAATTGAATGACCCGGTGATAAACTGCTGTTTCTCCTATGATTGAGAGAAAACATTTTGTTTTGAAAATATATTTTATTTTTAAGGTTCCTTTGGGATTTATTAGATTGAAAAAGTGGTTGTCGGGGGGTCTGAATGTTTTTAAGAAATAAAAACTATTTTGGCAATATCCTCCAACATCTAAGATACCTGAACTTAGAATTGCTCTCAGGGGACACAGATCTATCCATGCAGCCAAAACTCTGATCCTTAGCCAACTGCGTGTAGGCTGCCCTGAGATCCAAAGTCAGTCCTACATTCCAGAGCTGCACCAGGTCTTAAAACAGCCTGAGTCTCCATCAGAGCAAATCGCAGCAACTGGGGACCAGGGATATGTGTTAGAATGTGCAAAGGCTGGAAAATAATATAATTTGCAATTATGTTGACCAATATGGCTGAAACTCAGTAGAACACTTCTAGGACTGTAAAAAACAAACTTCAAAATAGAGCCATGAGAGGCTATCAAATTACAGGTTTTAAAAATATTGTGGATGAATGAATAATTGTGGCAAATTGTCCGTGATTACGTTCAAGCACTCAACTTCGGCCACGAACAGACTATGAAATGTACTTTAGTATGTTTAACATATTACATGTTATACATTACACATATATTTTTATCGATCATATTATTATACATCATCACCTTTCAAATGTATTTAGGTACAGCTATGTTTAATATGATACCAATTCAGTCATGTTACTGTATGTATAGTCACTTTTAAATTATTACACATCTTCCTAACCATTAGATGTTAAAAGGGTAAAAAAATGGTGAAAGATATGAAGTTTTCTTTGTGTGTGTGTGATTTTTCTACATGTGCAATCTTTTAAAACTGATTTAAATCTTTTTATATTTACATATATTTTGCATTAGTTTTAGATATACAACATACTGATTTGATATATGCATATATTGCAAATTATTGCCAAAATAAGTTAACAAGTATCAGCATGCAGTTACAATTTTCTTTTTATTATGATGAAAACTTTTAAGATTTACTCTCTTCGCAACTTTCAAATATACGATAGAGTACTGTTAACTAGTCACCATGCTGTAAATTACATCCTCAGAAATTATTTACAACTGGAAGTTTGTACCTTTTGACTGCCTTCACTCACTTTGCCAATCTCCCATCTCCTACCTCTGGCAACCACCAGTTTGTTCTTGGTATCTATGAGTTTGGACATTTTAGATTTCACATATGAAATCATATACAGTATTTGCCTTTGTCTGACTTTGTTCACTTAGCATAATGCTCTTAAGTTCCCTTCCTGATGTCAGAAATTACAGGATTATTTTCTTTTACATGGCTGAATAATATTCCTGTGTGTGTACTGTGCTGTGCTAAGTCACTTCAGTCGTGTCTAACTCTTTGTGATCCCATGAACTATAGCCTGCCAAGCTCCTCATTCCAGGGACTCTCCAGGCAAGAATACTGGAGTGGGTTGTCCTGCCCTCCTCCAGGGAATCTTCCTGACCCAGTATGGGTCTTATGTCTTCTGCAAATATACACAATTTTCTTTACCCACTTCCCTGGTGGCTTAGATGATAAAGAATCCACCTGCAAGGCGGGAGACCTGGGTTCAATCCCTGGGTTCGGAAGATCCCCTGGAGGAAGTCATGGCAACCCACTCCAGTATTCTTGCCTGGAGAATTCCCATGGATGGAGGAGCCTAGCAGGCTACAGTCCATGGGGTCGAAAAGAGTTGGACACAACTGAGAAATTAAGCGTGTGTGTGCACGCACACACACACTCACATACATCCACTGATGAACACTTAGGCTGTCTCCATGTGTTGGCTATTGTAAATATGCTGCAAAGAGCTTCCTTTGGATAAATCGCCAGAAATGGAACTGCTGGGTCATATGGTAGTTTTATTTTTATTTTTTTGAGGAAATTCCATACTGTTTTCCATAGTGGCTGCACCAGTTTACATTCCCACTAACAGTGAACGAGGGCTGTTTATACAATCAAAGAACTCATAATATTTTTGCAATTCTTAAAAACTTGGAACCATCACATCAGGACTTTTTTGTCTCTTCTATTTGTTCCAGTCTCTCTTTCTAGGACTCCCTTTAGACACATAGTAGAGTTTCTCATTTTATCTTTCTTGAAGATAATTCATCTATTTTTTTCTTCTTTTAATTTTAATTATTTTTTAAATTTATTTATTTTAATTGGAGGCTAATTATTTACAAATTTTTTAAGACAAATCATGATTTGTGTTTTTAGAAGAACTTAAGAACAGAAATGAACAATACTGAAATGAAAAATAAATTAGAAGAAATCAGTAACAGAAAAACTGAGGCAGAAGGAGAGATAAGAGTCCTGGAAAACAGAATGGTGGAAAGCACTGCCCCAAAACAGAAGAAAGAATGAAAAGAAATGAAAACACTGTAAGAGACCTCTTGGACAACATTGAACACACCAACATACACTTCATAGCAGTCGCAGAAGGAGGAGAAAGAAAGGACTTAAGAAAATATTTGAAGAGATAATAACTTAAAACTTCCTTAACATGGGAAAGGAAATAGTCACCCAAGTCTAGGAAGTGAAGAGAATTTCAGACAGGATAAACCCAAGGAGGAAAACACTGAGACACATAGCAATCAAATTGACAAAAATAATCAAAGACAAAAAAATGAAGGGAAAAAAAAAACCCACACTAAAAGCAACAAAGGAAAAGTGACATACAAGGGAATTCCCTTAAGTTTATCACCTGATTTTACAGCAGAAACTGTGTAGGCCAGAAGGGAGTGTCACAAAAATACTCTATCCACCAAGATTCTCATTCGGGTTCAACAAACAGATCAAAAACTTTACAAACAAGAGCAAAAGCTAACAGAGTTCAGTATCACCAAACCAGCTTTACAACAAATGCTAAAGGAACTTCTCAAGGTGGGAAACACAAGAGAAGAAAAAGACCCACTAAAAACAAACCCAAAACAATTAAGAAAACTGTAATAGGAACATGTGCATGCGTGGTCAGTTGCTCAGTCACAAAACGTCCTACTCTTTGCCACCCCATGGACTGTAGCCACCAGCCTCCTCTCTTCATGGGATTTTCCAGGCAAGGATATTGGAGTGGGTAGCCATTTCCTCCTCAAGGTGATCTTTCTAACCCAGGGATCAAACCCACATCTCCTGTATTGCAGGAGGATTCTTTTACTGCTGAGCCACATGGGAAGCCCAATAGGAACGTAAATATCCATAAACACTTAAATATAAATAGATTAAGGGCACCCCTGGTGATTAAGGGCACCACCTGCCAATGCAGGAGACATGAGTTTGATCCCTGGGTCAGGAAGATTCCCTTCTTGCTTGGGAAATCCCATGGACAGAGGAGGCTGGTGGGCTACAGTCCATTGGGTCACAAAAGAGTTAGACATGACTTAGCAACAAAAAGACAAAAATAGATTAGATGCTCCAACCAAAAGACATAGACTAGCTGAATGGATACAAAAACAAACCCCTATATATGCTGTCTACAAGAGACCCATCTCAGATCTAGGGACATACATAGACTGAAAATAAGATGGAAAAATATTCCGTGCAAATAGAAATTTGAACAGCAATAATCATGCAAAAAGAAAACCTGAATTGCAATAATCATATCACATAAAATAGATTTTTAAGCAGTTATAAGAGACTAAGAAAGACACTCTGTAATGATCTGGGGATCAATCCAAGAAGAAAATATAACACTTATAAACATAAATGCACCCAATAGAGAAGCACCTCAACATTTAAGGCAAATACTAATAGCCTTAAGGGATAAATTGATAGTAACACAATAATAGTGGGGGCTTTCACACCCCACTTTTATCAATGTAGAGATCATACAGACAGAAAATCAATAAGGAAATACAACCCTTAAATGATACATTAAGCCAGATGGTTTTAATTGATATTTATAGAGCATTTCATCCAAAAGCAGCAGAATACACAGTCTTATGAAGTGCACATGGAACATTTTCCAGAACTGATCACATGCTGTGCCACAGAGCAAGCCTTGGCAAATTCAAGAAAATCTAAATCATATCAAGCACCTTTTCTAACCACAACACTGAGATTAGAAATCAACAACAAGAAAAAAACTGTACAGATCACAAACACATGGAGACGAAATACTATGCTACTAAACAACCAATGGCTCACTGAAGAAATCAAAGAGGAAATAAAAAAATCCCTAGAGACAATGAAAATGAAAGCACAATACAGCAAAAGTAGTTCTAAAAGGGAAGTTTATAGCAATGCAAGGAAACAAGAAAAGTCTCCAATAAACAACCTAACCTTATATCTAAGCATCTAAAGAAAGAAGAACAAACAAAATCCAAAGTTAGTAGAAGACAAGAAATCATGCAGAGCAGAGATAAATGGAGACAGAGAAAACAATATAAAAGATCAATGAAACTAAAAGCTGGCCCTTCTAAAAGACAAACACAATGGATAAACTTTCAGCCAGACTCACCAAGAAAAAGAGTGAAAGGGCTCAAATCAGGAAAATGCGAAAAGGAAAAGACTTTATTGGACCATTCCCTCTCGTAAGTTTGACAACTACGCAGTTCCGCCTCCCCCTAGTTCTAGTACAGATTGTGGATGATGTCACAGAACTTCAATGTGTCATTATTTTTATTTTTTGGACAGTGAAAGAAGAGGGTCTCAGAAAATAAGGACTCTCTTCCCTTGTAAGATATCTTTCTTACATTTCAGAATTATCGTAATATTATTTATCAGGAAAAAATGAACAGCCTTGCTCATAGATTTCTTTCAGTTTCCCATGATACTTGTTCATAGAGGCCAGCTAAGTGAAGTTTGCTGTTACTCCTTTGTCTCTTGCTGAATCAGCATGGGAGACACAATGTCAGGAGGAGGACCATACTAGTCTCACAGCGGGCACACCGAGATTTTCATGCTTACTCCTTCTTATCTTTCCACTGTTAATATCACTACAGGGAGATCAATATCTCTATACTTCTTACAGCCTAGTACATGAAATGGAAGGTAGACCAAAAATTTTTTATTGTTGTCTAACTGCATGAATATACATTAACGTACAATAATAATCATGAAGCCTTAATAAAAATCTCTAAACATCCGGACATATGAACTACATATTTAAAATCAATCAGGCAGCAAAATAAATCAGATTGACTTGAGACTGCACTCTGTAACACTGTGAACAAGGAACATCAACATATATGATTTGAAGTTGAAAGAGACGATGTTCCACACAATCACACAAGTATTTGTTAGGAGGAATCTGAAAGCACAACTAAGAAAGGTATGACTTGGATTTCCTAATCTCTGCAAGACCAAAAATCTTAGAATTAACAAATGGAAAATCAATTTCCCAGTTTGATTTTGCTTGTATCCATCCTCCCAGTTTCAGGCACATTCCCCATCCCTGCCCTGCACGAGCCTCAAGCATCTGCCTGTCATGTGTCATTCCTTCCACTGCCCATGCTGTGCCATCACTGTTCATGGGATGTTTTCCTTTAGTGGAAGATAAAAGCACTTCCTGGTAGATGAAACACGTTCCTAGAACTAAAATGAATGGTTCCAAAGCCAAAAGCTGCAGTGCACTGATGCTCTCGTTCACAAAGGAAGCAATAATTCAGAAGATTCATAGCTGATGGGTTTTTGCTATCTCAGCATAAAATACAGCGGCGTTTACCTAAACAACTGATTCCCCATCCCCTCAGGGGCAACATATCAAAACTCTTATTTTGTGCCTTCCTTATAAACTGCTAGTTTTATACTCGAGTATTTATTAGAGCAAGCATTTACTCACTCAAAAGAAATGCTTAATAACAGGATGTGTGGATATAACATAATAATATATGCTAATATTATGCAACCTGTCATTTTCCGACAAATCAGTTTTTGTCCACAGAACTGA
Source organism: Ovis canadensis (assembly GCF_042477335.2). Lineage (NCBI taxonomy): Eukaryota > Metazoa > Chordata > Mammalia > Artiodactyla > Bovidae > Ovis > Ovis canadensis. The sequence goes on along the minus strand of NC_091250.1, from coordinate 34,033,743 downwards.
CTATAGGACATACGATCAAGTACAGGTTTGAATGACATGGTTTAACAAATGAAGTTTTCCATTATGTACCTCATGTTGCCATTGTGATTATTCTGCCCTGTTATGAATACTGAGCCTGAGGAAGTTCTATGATAACAAATAAATGGGTGAAATACCTTTAGTTACTTTTTAATGTGGTTAAGAAATCTTTTTACCACATTTAGAACAGTTTCACTAATATCATGTTTCCTTGAGATCATCAAAATTTTACAAGTCTTACATACAATATTTGTATATAAAATCTACATATAGCAACAACACAGCCAAGGCAAATTTAAAGCAATATAAGGCCAATTTTAGAATCATAACATGCACACATACAGAGATCTTTATGTAGGATGGAGAAAGATGCATGTTTCAAAAAGCATGAACATTTATTATGCATGTCGAGTTGTAGGTCACACAACTTATTTTTAGAAAAGAAAGATTGTAAAGATTATATCAACTCTATGGCTGAATTAATACCTTAAGCATCTCCACCCATCAACAGTCATGCATACAGAGAGAAAGAGTGAAATAGAGAGAAAAAACTGAAATTTTCACTCAAGTTTGTTATACAAGGGCCTATACAGCTTGGAGAATCCTGTTGACAGAGGAGCCTGGTGGGCTGCTGTCCATGGAGTCGCACAGAGTCAGACACGACTGAAGCGACTTGACATGCATGAATGCATTGGAGAAGGAAATGGCAACCCACTCCAGTGTTCTTGCCTGGAGAATCCCAGGGACGGGGGAGCCTGATGGGCTGCCATCTATGGGGTCGCACAGAGTCGGACACGACTGAAGCGACTTAGCAGCAGCAGCAGCAGAAGCAAAAATAAACTGGCTATAGAATCGCAGAGTAGTATTCATTCTGATTTACCAACAACAGTCTTAATATCATGATTTATGACCAGCACTGCCATGTCCTATGAAGCAACAAACATCAACTTTAGTGACTCACCCAGGTTACATGTTTCAGTCCTGCTCAGTTTCACTATTGTGACTTCAGTCCCCATAACTAAGGCAAAATATTAATACTTCCAAATTTCTAAGTGTCCAGGGTAGTGTAATAATTGTATTATAGACAACTTCTAAGGAATATAATTCACTCCTGTTCTATGACCCCATTACAGTCTGCTTTCATGCAGGAAAAAAAGAATTTAATCTCAGAAATTTCCCATTTATGTCAATATAAAGCGGTTTTAACTATAGAGTTTATAAAATTCTACCTGCACACTTAAATAATTGTAGAAAATATCACAGAGAAAACGAATTATACAAGAAAGTTACACACAATGACAACTGTGAAACCGTGAGCAAGGGGGAAGCACTGAATTGGAGACATTTTTTAAATTCCTTTTCCACATTTACTAATGCAGGATTTTGAGACTATCTGCTACATGTCTCTAAATCTGAGCAATGATCCCTCTAGAAAATGGAGATATCTATTATGCAGAATTGTTGTGAATATGAGATAGTGTTATATATGAAAGTGCTTTATCAACTTTTATGATAGTCAACATATAACATTGTTATTAAAATAGCAGCTCATGGTCCCTTATTCGTTCCAGTTAGCAAATAACAATTAAAAGAATAGCTTTAGCTGTTGGTACAATACCTGGTCTAACAAATCCCAATTAATTTAGAAATATATGTGTATCAAAATTACCCACAGGAAATATGTCACGTCCATTGTGCGTGCAACCAAAAGTCCTACTGACATGCCATGCGTGCTGTCAGAATTTGCTACACTATGTTCTGATTACCGACCTCCAAACCTCAGTGGTTTACAGCAGAGGTTTCTCACACATGCAGCATGTTGGGCATGAGGAATCTGTGGCCCCAAGTATTTATTCCCATATCCAGGCAGAAAGAGTGGCTCTGATTTGTAAAATACACTTCAACAGGAAAAGAACAATGTCAGTGCCACGCAGTGGCTCTGAAACCTCTGCTCAAATATGGGCCGTGTCCATTCTGCTCAGATTTTATGCTTTAAAACTAGTCACATGGCCATCACTGATACGTGAATCACAAGAATATTTTTCTCAGAGAAAGGAACACCAAGGAGGGGTCCCTATAAGCATCATATTTTAAACAAGCAATTCAGTTATCACACAATAGATACACTATGTTCAGTTCAGTTCAGTAGCTGAGTTGTATCCGACTCTTTGCAACCCCATGAATATAAATAGACAAAATTATGCCCAAAGTCTTATCATTTTCCTACATACTCATTTTTATGAATAGGCTGCAAAAAGAAGTGGGAAGCCTGTAAAGAAATATTTGAGTCACATTATGTAAAATGATATGGACAGAGAAGAAAGAAAGACTAACTTTGTATTAGTCTTGCAGATTTGAAAGTTGGTGGCCATCAAAATGGACATTCAAGGCTAAAGGAAAGGTAAATGGGCTTCTAGCAATTTCAACAGGAAAGAATTCTCCTTGACCAGAGGTCTAAGTACAAGTGTGCCACTTACTAGCTATAAAACCTAGGAAATCACTGAATTAACATTAGTCTTGGGCTTCCCTTGTGGCTCAGCTGGTAAAGAATCTGCCTGCAATGCGGGAGACCTGGGTTCAATCCCTGGGTTGGGAAGATCCCCTGGAGAAGGGAAAGGCTACCCACTCTAGTATTTTGGCCTGGAGAACTGGGAGTCACAAAGAGTTGGACATGACTGAGCTGAGTTGTCTCAGCTGCCAAAGAACTGTGAAGGTCTTCACATGTATCTCAAAGAATTTATTTGCAAGAGTGAGGAAAGGCCAAATAGAGAACTGAAGGAAAGAGATGTACTGATCTCGAATCTAATTTACTGCATAGGAAAATCCCCCAGAGTGGGAAGGAAACTTCAGTGGGCTCCAGATGGCTTGGGTGGGCTCTCTCTCTGAGAGGCTCTTTGGGTCTGTATTAACAAAGTGATTGCTTAAGCACCTAGGGGCTTCCCTCGTGGCTCAGATGGTAAAGAATCTGCCTGCAATGCAGGAGACACTGATTTCTTCGCCTCAGTAAACCTAATGAGATAAGACTGTTAAAAGTCTCCAAAGCATGTATTAGAATAAGTGCCGTCAGATTAGTGATGTGCAGAAGGAACAAACCATCATCGTTACCTCATTTCTGTAAGTTAGTAAAAGTATTCCCTTAACTACAAAACAATTTTATGCAGCTTTGCAGAGTATAGAGGCATCTACTAGGACATAGTCTCCTCTGGATATTTACATATAATAAAGTTTTCAAATCAAGAAAAAGGCCTGGAAGAAAAACTATAAAGGAAAGTACCTGCCTTGAGGAGACTAACCCATAATTTCCCAAAATCTGTATCTCATACTAAGTTAAGGATATGCCATTTATAAGATTTTAAATTCACATACAAGGAAGCACTGGTGACATTATGACACAAACCTCAGTTTTAAAAGAAATTGGGAACCTGAAACATATTAACATTTTTAAAACCTTAAAACATAAAATAGTGGGTTCACAAATCAAAATAAGTGCAAAGAAATTCTTAAAATATATTGGCAAGATGCCATCGTGTGGCTCAGCTATTTGTGTTTTAATGTGTAGACACAGGTGGAGAAATGTTTACCAAATGACAAAAGAGACCAAGGAAGAGTTTAAAGGGCAATTCTTTCATTGAGAATATCAAATTCTGCCGGATAGAACATTTTGGCGGCTTCCTTCTACCAACAAGTCACCTCTGGTTTGAAATCTCCCTTTTCTGGATCCTTCAACCAGGGTTAGAGAAACTCTGCTTTGGAACTTAGGACCTTCGCTGGAGAGCAGCCTCACCTCCTCTCTTTACTTACTCTCTAGCCCCTCCTATTTTTGCCTGCTTTCTCTGTTATTTCATCCCTTTCTTCCACAAAGATAGTCTTTTTATAAGATTTTTTAAAAACTGTTTACCTAAAAATGAGTTAAATTTTAGACAAATTTGAACTTTGCTATAGTTTAAAATTAGGAAGCCACTAGCTAAGTTTCAGAACTCTTTTACTGTTTAGAAATTTTTGTTTTACCCATGGTTAATGCATTTGGCCTTTGGTGTTCCAAAAGAGGCCAAATTCGGAAAACCTTGACGCGCGTGTGTGTGTGTGTGTGTGTCTACCAATGTCTCTACAGCTCCTCCAGGAAGCAATTACAAAAGTATTTCCATGATGACTGGAACCATGTGATTTTGATACAGCCCCACTTAAAGACTGGTTTTATGTTTAAAAAAAAAAAAAAAAAAGATCCACAGAGGCCTGCTTTTCCCTGGTATGCCTGTGTGCTTTTAATAGATCAGAAAAAGTATGTAGCAAAGCAAACATTTTCTATTTGGAGTCTTTTATAGTCTCCTACAATTCTTCGGGAAAATGCTAAGCTGAAATCTCCATCTTCAAAACCAGTCGAAAATATCACAAAATAGATAGGAAGAAAAATTTAAGGGAAATGGGGTTCTCATTTGGTGAAAGAATCTTTATTCTATATCTCTTAACATTAAATTTTGTGGTTCTTTAGCAGAATTTGTTTGTAATTGCTATGGTGATGACCCATCTACCATATTTTAAATACATTCTGTGTTAAGGACTATATGTATTATTCAGGAAACAAACTCAACAATAAAAAAGCATATGGTAAACATATGCTGGTGTTGCACATAATGGTGGTTTCACAAGATAAGAAGTAATATATACGTGAGCCAAGCAGATAGTGACTAATGTTATGTACTGTCCAGGCATTCCATGATTTTGCACTTTTCTTCTTCTATTGGTTGTCAAAATGTTTGTGAAAGCTCCCATTGCATTTAGAAATACATTTACATTTAGACATTGCTTGAAACACATTTTTAATTAGAAGAGAAATATTAATTCATAACTATTAGGACATTTCTAACACACATGAAAATTAATTAGAATATAGATAGTATTTACTATTATTGGAAACCAAAACATTGTTTTGATATAAAACCCCCAAAATTAACTATTCCAGTATTTACTGAAATTTTTATAAGAATTTTTTGCAGTAGTTTAGGAGAATATTGTTCCTTTATAAATTTCCTACATAAACTATTATGACTTATCTTCTGCTTAAATGGGTCCCCATTTGTTTCAGGATGAAATTCAAATTGCTGAAGCACACCACTCATGGGTGTTCATCATCTGACTTCTGTCTGCTTCATATTCCATTACATCAAACCCTTTCCCTACCTATTTGCTGTTGCCCAAATGGTCACTCTCACTCACCTTTCTACACATTTTATGTGTTTATTCATTTACAAGCCATTTCCTCAACCTAAAATATTCTTCCTTTCCATATTAACCAAATCTAACCCTCACAATATTTCAAGATTTAACTCAAGAATCATTTCCTCCTGTAAGTCTTTATGGACCACTTCTTTCCTCCCCTGCTTGGAAGATCCATTTCCAGTTACCAACTCCCTCACTGACATACACATAGCAAAAAGTGAAAGTGTGAGTCTCTCAGTCATGTCTGACTGTTTGCAACCCCACGGGCTGTGGCCCACAAGGCTCCTCTGTCCATAGCAAACTTTAACACAAAAAGCCAACAGTGGGTCTTCATGGCCCAGGAATCAAACCCATGTCTCCTGCATTAGCATGCAGACCCTTTACCACGAAGCCACTCAGTTCAGTTCACTCAGTCGAGTCCAACTCTTTGTGACCCCATGGACTGCAGCATGCTAGGCCTCCCTGTCTATCACCAACTCCCGGAGTTTACTCAAACTCATGTCCATTGAGTTGGTGATGCCATCCAACCAACTCATCCTCTGTCGTCCCCTTCTCCTCCCACCTTCAATCTTTCCCAGCCTCAGGGTCTTTTCTAATGAGTCTGTTCTTTCTTCACATCAGGTGGCCAAAGTATTGGAGTTTCAGCTTCAGGATCAGTCCTTCCAATGAATATTCAGGACTGATTTACCTAATGCCAAATCTATCCTTGCTTTGGTTTTCTTCTTGGGACTACCCAAAAGAAGTGCATGTACCTACACACACACAGAGAAATGTGAGCCAGTACTGGTATCAGAGGCCCATAAGGACCAAAGATCAGCAGGTGAGCATTCAGAAACTATCCTGTTTGCACCACTGGTTAGTGAACTTCACCTTTATTTTAGCCATCGAGATAAGTTTATTTCACTCTGACTTCCTTGGGTTACTACCCATTCTGCTAAATTATGGCCCCTTTTTTGGAGATGATATAATCTGCTTAATACCCAAGTATCATTTTATACTATTGGATCTTAAACTCTATTTCAAATATCACCCTAGTTATTTTGTGGTGGGCTTCCCTGGTAGCTCAGATGGTAAAGAATTTGCCTGTAATGTGGGAGACCTGGGTTTGACCCCTGTGTCAGGAAGATCCCCTGGAGAAGGATATGGCAACCCATTCCAGTATTCTTGCCTGGAAAATCCCATGGACAGAAGAATCTGGTGGGCTACAGTCCATGGGGTCGCAAAGAGTTGGACACAACTGAGCCACTAACACTTTAACTTCACTTATTTTGTGATGGTTAGAATCACTCCAACTCCTACTTTCCTTGTGAGAAACACGCAAATAGATACTTCATGATCAACAAGGCTGCTCAAATCACTTCTAAACATTATCATTCACTAACTCAGTTAGTATCAAAGTGAAGTCTGATGCCACATGTTCTGCGGCTAATTCATACCTATTTTAACTTCTGGAACTTCAACTAAGTTCTGGAGTTAAACTAGACTATAAGGAGCAAAACCAGTGGCATTTCCATGTTGAGCTTACACCTTTTCAAAGAGAACCCCCATTTTATAAAGCCATAGTCTTATTCTTTTAGAATTGGATGCAAAAATTTAGTTGCAACACTGAAAAAAAGAAAGTCTGCAACCAGTAGCCAAAAACAATTTTCAACCTAAAAAGAACCTACATAGTTTCAAGATAAATAATACATTTTTACAGGCAGGCAGAATAAGCCCAAGGCCCCAGCTGGACTTTACATTGGGTGGGAAGAGTTAAGATGCAGCTCCAGTGGTGGAGAAAGAGGCCATCTGGGGCCCACCTGTGTCAGCATCAGGCCACACACGCCCTTCCTGACAATGCATGCTAAGCTACTTCCCCGGGCAGTACCTGGCCCAACTTCTCTTGTGGCCTGGAGTCAAACTGGCATCCCAGCTCAAGGTTTTGACAAGTGCAGGGAAGAGGATCTAAGCCTTTGAAAGTACTTACTTGCTTTTTATTTCTGTAGCAAAGCATTCTGGTACTCTGGGAAAGGGAGGACTGTGCCTTGCTTTTAGAGAGCAGAGGGTTGAGACGCCAAAGACTAACATGTGGAATGGAAAAAATGATTAAGGCCTAGAAGAGGGTCAATTTTAAGTGTCTGCCAGATAGAAATGAATATTTGATCATCCTCTCATACTTTCCATTTTGGTTTTGAATATGACAGAAACTTTTCTGGTTAAGGAGGGATCTACTCAAGTGAGCGAAGAATTGGGTGTTTTGATTATGGAGGAGCCTACCTCAAAGAGCTGAAAATTATTTTGCTATTTCTAAGCAATTATCCACGTATCACTATGTCATATCAAAAGCCAAGAGACATTTTATGTTAGTATGGATTTTTTTTCTATTTTGGACTGAGTTTTAATTAAATCATTAAATATAAAGATGGAGAGACAGGAAATAACTAACTGAAGAACCTCACTTTCCTTCCCTGTATTAACCTTGCCAAACTTTAACCAACAGCGTTCCCTACCCACAATATCCATAAAGATATTCTTGAATTGGGTTTATTCATAGTTCAAAGATGCTTAGAAAATGCACTGTATCGGCTATATGCTGATTAAAATAATCTTCCTAAGTTTTAATCTTTTAAAGATTTCAGGCTGAAGAATAAAGAATCTGATGTATAAAGGATAATTCAAATACTCTTAAAATCACACAAAAGGGAAATAACTTTAATGGCCATTAGGAAGGATGATTAAATTGCATTTGGAAAGGATGACTTTCACCCGTGGTAACATTTATGTTACATATATCCATTTGACATATATTCTCTAATTATTTTTTACATTAGAAGTTTGGAAATGTTTTAAAGACTAAAAAAGTATTGAATCGTGCCTAGAATTTCAGTGTCACCATCATTACAATTCTCCACATGACTTTAAAATTTCATTTTTGCCATTCACTTTTCTTATTCCCTGGGAGAAGGAAACATTCTAAGCCAGAACACAATCAGTATAGCTCTCACCATGGCAATGTTCTTTAAAAATATCTTTCATCTAAACTTACATTAAAGCAGAAAGAGATCAGTTACCTGAAGAGGCACTTTATGCAGAAATGTGTCATACCAGTTGCTGTAAAAGAAAAAAAAAAAGAAATAATCAAAGATCAGTAAGTATCCAAATAATAAACAGACTCTCCTAGGTAACTATGTATTAATAATATCTCCACAGAAGGCTTTTTTTATTTCCTTGCCAAAATCCATTTATGTCTCAAAAATCCACCCCAGCTGTGAAATGCAGATATTCACACAGGCAAGCATAGGAAGTGTTTTGTATTATTGGAGGATGGAAGAACTTTATGGGGGACTTCCCAAGGGGCGCTAGTGGTAAAGAATCTGTCTGCCAGTGCAGGAGACACAGGGGGACCTGGGTTCTATCCCTGGGTCAGGAAGATCCCCTGGATAAGGAAACGGCAACCCACTCCAGTATTCTTGGCCAGAGAATCCCACAGACAGAGGAGCCTGGTGGGCTACAGTCCACGGGTCTCAAAGAGTCAGACACCACTGAGCACACGGCACAGAACTTTACGGAGGTCTGTACTAATGTCAACAAAACAGTTAGAATCACATTGCCCAGAATCCCTTGACTGTGTGTTTCTGGTTTAGATATGGCCAAGAGAGAACTGTGTGTGAGATCTGGAGGGCTGAGGTAAAGCTGCAGATGGGAAGCTCTGAAGGTTGAGTGGGCACCAGGTGTCCCTGGAGGTTGTGAACACCGACACTAATCTGCTGTCTCGTCTTGCTGGGGAGGGGCAGAGACAGGACGCTCAGCTCCACCACCTCCTATGGTCTCTCCTTCTCCTTAGTCTGACTCACTGCTTCTTCTGGAAAGGACCTGCATTGTCAAGGTTGGAGGAAATGAGAGGCAGAAATGGTCCTCATGGGTCTGGTATGTCCATCCTCTCATGTTCTAACCTTTCATTCTCCTCTGCTTTGGGTCCAGCTTTTCTTTATAACAGCTGACCACAACTTCAGACCACCACCAGAGAGAGAGGTGGCAGCCTCGTCAAAATTTATTCACCAGCTGCCAGAACTACATAATGTCTGTTCCCTACAATAAATCCCCTAGTCCTATAACCCCTCATTGTGGTTCCATTTCCCTTATTGATCACTGACTGGTACAGAATCAGGCCTAGGGAAGATATACGGACTGGACCCTATTCAAGGAACGGGTGATGAGTCTCCGGCTGAATTTCAGTGCCCATGCTCCAGTGCAGAAGCCCCCTTTAAACCTTGGCCAGCCCTGTGACTCACTTTCAACTAAAGGAATATGACACAAGTGATGCTCCACGATTTTTGAGGCTCAGTCAGTCAGTCCAGTTGCTCAGTCGTGTTCGACTCTTTGCGACCCCATGAATCGCAGCACGCCAGGCCTCCCTGTCCATCACCAACTCCCGGAGTTCACACAGATTCATATCCATCGAGTTGGTGATGCCATCCAGCCATCTCATCCTCTGTTGTCCCCTTCTCCTCCTGCCCCCAATCCCTCCCAGCATCAAAGTCTTTTCCAATGAGTCAACTCTTTGCATGAGGTGACCAAAGTACTGGAGTTTCAGCTTCAGCATCAGTCCTTCCAATGAACACCCAGGACTGATATCCTTTAGAATGGATTGGTTGGATCTCCTTGCAGTCCAAGGGACTCTCAAGAGTCTTCTCCAACACCACAGTTCAAAAGCATCAATTCTTTGGCGCTCAGTTTTCTTCACAGTCCAACTCTCACATCCATACATGACCATGGGAAAAACCATGTCTGTGCTTTTGAATATGCTATCTAGGTTGGTCATAACTTTCCTTCCAAGGAGTAAGCGTCTTTTAATTTCATGGCTGCAATCACCATCTGCAGTGATTTTGAAGCCCCCCAAAATAAAGTCAGCCACTGTTTCCCCATCTATTTCCCATGAAATGATGGAACCAGATGCCATGGTCTTGGTTTTTTGAATGTTGAGCTTTAAGCCAACTTTTTCACTCTTCTCTGACTTTTGAGGCTACATCATAAGAAATTTGCAGATTCTGCCTGGTTCCCCTGGAAAACTCATATGGGAAAAGGCAGACACCACGTAAGAAGTTTGGCTACTCTGAGACTACAATACTGTGAGAATTCCCAGTGATTTTACTGGTGTTTGAAAAAGCTTAGATAAGGCAAACAATGCCCCTAATAGAATGGTTCCTGGGTGGACCTAGTCTGGGGAAATACAAGCTGTAACACTGCATTCATCTGCGTGGGTAATGACCTTGTCTCCCTAGTTCCTCATCTCTCTGTATCATTTCTAGTATTGTGTTCAGACTCTCTCATTCCAATCCATTACACATCATAATTAGATGGATGTCTATTATGTCTATTCGTACATCTAATATGGCATACAAATGACATATTTATTATCTCAACTTACTATTAAATATCTCGTCAAGGAGCCCCATTATACATGGGGATAAAGTCAAAAATCTTTCATCCATCTTGCATCTCCGTTTTTCAATATCTTCCAGAATGAATGTCCCCACTCCAGCCAAAGTAACCTTTTTAATACTCCTAGTATGTCATAGCATTATTGACATCATGGGTTTGGTTACCCTGCCCTCCCAATAGAAGACTTACAATCCTTCTATTTACCTGCATGGATCATCCTTCAACATGCAACAGAAATCCAACTTCCTCCACGAAGCTTTCTAATTTCTCTCTCTTCTCTGACTTTCTATTATAAAAACCTTATTTTTTTTGTATTTTTTGATTCCCTAATTTATTTTAATTAAACTGAAGAAAGGTACTGTGTGTCATTTATCTTCGTACTTCTTCAAAGAAAAGCATTTGTTGGACTGTTAATTTCTTTTTCTTTTCCCACTTTTACCTTCTTCAAATAATGCCTGTTAAGAGAAAAACTCCCAAACCACATGGAAGCGATCATACTGACAGCTTTCAATGAAATTTTCAGTGAAGTATCACTAGCTCTGGTATTCACAGTCAAAAGAAGACTAAGGAGCAATTTTACCTAATCTTTAAAAGCATGAAAATCTCCTTTTAATTAAAAGTATTATGAACTCCTCTCATGTTATTGATTGTATTTTTGACACAAGACAAAAGGAAAGCTACTCAGCATTCCATGTTTCTTTAAAATGAGTTTCTATTAATCCTGTAGCATGTGAATAAAATTAAAAATCATATCACAAATCTCTTAGGTATATGCTATTTATTTAGTTAATATTGACATAATGTAGATTTTTAAGGCAACTTGCAATAACCTAATGTTTTTTCCACTCTCCTATTCATCCCTTTAAGGGATTATTTTTGAATAATCATCACTGTTTAAATATCACTAGAAAAGTTCAGTTTGGTTTGACAAGACTCCCACATGCTGAGAGATAGAAATAGCGGATTGATCATATGAGGTAGAGTATGTCCATACAATTAATATTATGAGCACAAAAATATATTAAAAAGTATGATAATAACATAGGAAATTATTTTTATAATATTCCATAAAAATATACTTTAAGTATGAACACAATACACAAAAATATGCATGGGAGAAATAGATTAAAGTGTTACACTTTCTTTGTATTTCTCAGTGAGAGTATGGGTACTTATTTTTAATCCATATTTTTTTTAAGTTCTACTGTGTAATGAATACACATTATGGTTTTACTGGGGAAAAATAATACATTTAATTTTTTAAAGGCTAGAAATATTACTTATACATTTTTTGCTTTGTGGTTCTACCAACATCAATAATCATAGTCCCCCAAACTACTCATTCATTCAGACCTAATTCACCATTAAAGAAAATGTACTCACTAACTGCACTGCTTTACCTATAAAGCAATAGTTTAAAAAGCTCTGTTACATACAGGATGTCAACCAGCAGAGGCTTTTAGTTCTCTATTCTGTGACTTTATGAGTAAGCCTGGGTTCCACCTAGCTGGAAGACTTGACAACTTTAAGGCTTTGATCACATTTCCTCTTTGCTTTCATGTTTCTAGCCGAAACCATCCTAATTTTCTCGAATCAATATTCATACAGAAACCCCTTGATCATTTTACTTATTGTTCTGTGGGACACTTCCAGCTCTCTTTTGCCCGTGGAGTGGTGACCTGGAGAATGTGTAGGATTCCAGCTCTTAGACAACTGTAAGACGATGTTGTCTGATTTGCTTCCAGTTTTTTTCACATGGTAGGCCACTGGGTTGGTGCCTTGAGGAGCAGACTACAATTTTTCCTAGGTTGCTTTTCTAAGTTATAACCAATACCTTGACGCCATCAGTTCTACACTTTTTCCCTTTCAATCTCTCTTACCTCTCTATATACATTAAATCTCATTCGTCAGTATTTTTACATTCACGTAATTGAGAATTTATTCATAAGTTTATTTCCAGGCACCTGACATCTCTTAGTCATAATCGAGATATTAATTTCAGTGGAGATTCTATTATTCAGACAATTTACTAACATGCTAGTAATAATAAAACCAAAACAAGCAATTGCTAGAGGATCTCCCCAGTATCATCCTTCACTTAGAAAAACACTTATTTATTCCTGCCCTTTGTCTCCTGTAAGTTCTTAACTCACAATTAGAAAGAATCTTTCCCAGTGCCACAGTAGCTATTGAAAAAGTTTGCTGTCTTTTTGTCTTTTATCTAAGTTTATTTTATGTGTATTAAAGCAATCTGGCCATGTATTACAGATTCTAATAATTTATCAGGAATTCAGTGTGGGAGACCTAGGTTCAGTCCCTGGGTTGGGAAGATCCCCTGGAGAAGGAAATGGCTATCCACTCCAGTATTCTGGCCTGGAGAATTCTATGGACTGTATAGTCCATGGGGTCACGATGAGCTGGACACAACTGAGTGATTTTCACTGAAAGTCATTTTTAATTTTTTTCTTTACTTTACAATATTGTATTGGTTTTGCCATACATCAACATGAATCCACCACAGGTGTACAAAAGTTCCCACTCCTGAACCCCTCTCCTACCCCCCTCCCCATACCATCCCTCTGGGTTATCCCAGTGCATCAGCGCCAAGCATCTGCTGTCCTACTAAAACTACTCAAATCCAAGGGACTCCAACTGAGACACATTCCCTGGCACTTTGCATCAGACTATTAGAAAGTCTTTTCACCCATAACAGTGTTCTGAATCTCAGTGATTCTGGAATGAACTGGAACATTGGAAGTACAAGTACATTGGAACAAAATTCCTTCTCAACCTTTTACTTACAAGCTGCCTTTGCCCTTTTTGAGGTTTATTTTTTTCTAAATGATGAAGTGTGAAGAGTGTTCAGGGTTTAGAAAAGACATAGATGTAAATATAGATACAGCTATAAAAAAATCAGAGGAACTATTTTTCCAAGTCAATATTCAATTTAATTCCATCAGGTCTATGATCAAAATAATCTCAATTCACCAAGTGGCAAGAAAGGACAATCCTAGTTCTACATTTCACTCTTTAAAAATGAAGAGATATTCATAATTTAAAAATTGAGTATTGACCGTACACAAAAATTAGCCTTAGATTTATCATAGACTTAATGTAAAATCGGAAACTGTAGAATTTCTAAGTCAATCACAAGCAAAAAAAAATCTTTGTGAACTTGGATTAGGTGAAGATTTCTTAGGACACTAGAAGAAGTAAATATAAAAGAAGGAATTATTTTGAAATTTATTCAAACTTCTGTGCTTCAAAATCTACTATCAAGAAAAAAAGGGAAGACTCAGCTGGGATAAAATATTTGCAAAACAGATATTTGATAACATATCTAGAATACACTGAACTATTATGGCTCAATAGTAAAACAACTCAACTTTTTAAAATGAGCTGAATATTTCAACAGATGTCTCACCAAATAAAGATGGGAAACTAGCCCTAAAATGATCCTCAACATCAGTATTTATTATAACCATAATAGGCTATCACTACTCTCTAGGATGACTGAGATTTCAAAAGACTAACTACACCAAATATTGGCTTCTATGTAGATCAAGTGAAATTCTCACACACTATTGATGGAAATGCAAAATGGTACCGCCACTTTGGGAAATTGGTTGGAAGTTTCTTATTAACTTAAATAGACTTAAATTACCATGTGACCTCCAAAATCTCACTCCTAGGTATTTACTGAAAAGACATAAAAACATACATCTACACAAAGACTTGGGGCTTCCCGGGTGGCTCAGTGGTAAAGTATCTGCCTGCCAATTCAGGAGATGCAGGTTTGATCCCTGGGTCTTGAAGATCCCCTGGAGTAGAAAATGGCAACCCATTCCAGTATTCTTGCCTGGGAAACCCCACAAATAAAGGAGCCTAGCATGCTACGGTCCATGGGATCACAGAAGAGTTGGACACGACTTAGCGACTAAATAACAACGAAACACAGAGACTTGTGCACAGATATTGTATTAGTCTGCCTAGGATGTCATAACAAAACACCATAGACTGGAAGGCCCAGAAAACAGAAATAAGATCCCTGGTCGTCTAGGGGCTAAGACTCCACACACCCAGTGCAGGTGGCATAGGGTATATCTCTGGTCAGAGAACTAGACCCCACAGCCGCAACACACTAGATACACACAAGTAAATAAATATTTAAAAAAAAAAAACACACACAAAAACAAAACAAAACAAAAAAAAACACATAAATTTGTTTCTCACAGTTCATGAAGCTGAGAAGTCTAAGATCAAGTTTCTGGTAAAGCGGATTCCATCCTGAGGCCTCTTCTGACTCGGCAGGCATCATTTTGTCGTGTACTCACCTGACCTCTCCATCTGGTGTGTTCAGTGTGGGTAGGGGGTGGGGAGAAGGTTGGGAACTCCATTTTTCATATAAGGACACCACCTGTATGAACTCATTTAACCTTTATTTCCCCCTCACAAGCCTTCCCTCCAAATACAGTCACTGCGGGGAGTTAGAATTTTGACATATGTATCTAGGGGTGGGACAAAAACATTAACGGAATAGAACTACTTTATTTAAAAGAGTCAAGTGTTAGTCGCCCCATCATGTCTGACTCTTTGCAACCCCATGGACTGTATGCAGTCTACCTAGCTTCTCTGTCCATGGAATTCTCCAGGCAAGAGTACTGGAGAGGGTAGTCATTCTCTTCTAAAGGGGATCTTCCTGATTCAGGGATTGAACCCAGGTCTCCTGCATTGCAGGCAGATTCTTTACCATCTGAGCCACCAGGAAAGGCCAAAAGAGTCCAATATGAAAACAAATATCATTAACTGAATGAAAAAAAAACTATGAAATATGGAATATTACTTGGTGATAAAAAGAAGCAAATTACTGACACATGAAAAAATATGGAGGAATTCAAAAGGCAAAACACTATGGGACTCTGTTCAGATGATATTCCAGAAACAGCAAAACTATATATAGTAATTAGATTAGTGGCAGTTAGGGGCTTTGTAGGGCTTCCCTGGTGGCTCAAGTGGTAAAGGATATGCCTGCCAACGCAGGAGACCCAGGTTCAATGCCTGGGTCAGGAAGAGCCAGGGAAAGGCAACCCACTCCAGTATTCTTGCCTGGAGAATTCCATGGACAGAGGAGCCTGGCAGGCTCCAGTCAATAGCAACTAACACCAACTAACTAGGGGCTACGTATGGAAGAAAGGGACTGGCTAGAAAAGGGCATGAGGAACCTCTGGGGATGGCAAAAATATTCTATATTTTCCCCTATGGTAGTGATACAATATATATTAATGTGTATATTCACCAAAACCTAAACTATACATTTAAGGACATGACTTTTACTGTGCATAAATCAGACCTCAATAAACCTGGCTTCCACTTTTTAAAACATGGAAAATGGAGAACTCCAGGAAGCCTGTGCATCATCCTCACAGCCCTAAACCACCCCCAGAAAGGCAGGTTTAGAGGTATTGCTCCCTAGAGCATCACTGCCTCACTCAGCACACACGTGCCAGTTAACATGGAGTTGTCAGTCATACAGGGATGAACAGCACTGTTCCCCAGAATCTCAGTCACTACTGGAGCAGAATTAATACAACCCTTCCATGTCTACCAAGTAAGAGTGGGCTATCATTTTCACCAAATCACAGAGTATAAATACAAAGTAAAATGCTTGCCCAACATTCCCCCTTCCAGTTTTCCTCCTTATATTTTGAATAAGGTAATATCAGTTCAGTTCAGTTGCTCAGTCATGTCCAACTATTTGCCATCCCGTGTACTGCAGAACACCAGGCTTCCCTGTGCATCACCAACTCCCAGAGCTTGCTCAAACTTATGTCCATCGAGTCAGTGATGCCATCCAATCATCTCATCCTCTGTCGTCCCCTTCTCCTCCTGCCCTCAATCTTGCCTGGCATCAGGGTCTTTCCTAAGGAGTCAGTTATTCACATCAGGTGACCAAAGTATTGGAGTTTCAGCTTTAGCATCAGTCCTTCCAATGAATATTCAGGACTGATTTCCTTTAGAACTTACTGGTTTGATCTTGCAGTCCAAGAGACTTTCAATAGTCTTCTCCAACACCACAGTTCAAAAACATCAATTCTTTGACACTCAGCTTTCCTTATGATCCAACTCTTATATCCATACATGACTACTGGAAAAATCATAGCTGTGACTAGATAGACCTTTGTCAGCAAAGTGATGTATCTGCTTTTTAATATGCTATCTAGGTTGGTCATAACTTTTCTTCCAAGGAGAAAGCATCTTTTAATTTCATGGCTGCTGTCACCATCTGCAGTTATACTGGAGCCCAAGAAAATAAATTCTGTCACAGTTTCCACCATTTCCCCATCTATTTGCCATGAAGTGATGGGACCAGATGCCATGATCTTACTTTTTGAATGTCGACTTTTAAGCCAGTTTTTTCAATCTCCTTTCACTTTCATCAAGAGGCCCTTCAGTTCCTCTTAGCTTCCTGCTATAAGAGTGGTATCATCTGCATATCTGAGGTTACTGATATTTCTCCCGGCAGGTAACTTAGCTGGCATTTAATATTCAGGGTTGCTATGGACTCAACTGTATCCTCTCCCCCAATTCATATGGTGAAGTCCTAACCCCACATGTGATGATGTGCAGAGATGGGAGCTGTGGAAAGTAATTAGGTTTAGATGAGGTTGTAAGAATGAGGTCCTCATTGGTACTGGTATTGGTATTGGTGCCCTTATAAGAGGACACGTCAGAGAGGGTGCTTCCTCTCACGCTCCACCACATAAGCTCACAGTTAGAAGGTGGCCACCTGAAAGTCAGGATGAGAGCCTTCACCAGGAATCCAAATTGGTTCCCAGTCTCCAAGACGATGAGAAATAAATTCCTATTGTTTACTGTTCAGTGTATTGTATTTCATTACAGTGGCCTGAGCTGCCTGCTGGGGCCCTTTGTCTTTTAGAGTTTCAGTCACTGTAAGAAGACTTGGAGGGGCTCTACAGTGCTCAAACACCAGAGCTTCTGTAGTGAGCATCAGATTGCATGAGTAAATGTAGCAGGGTCAGGACATGTTCTCATTAGCAGAGCAGGCTAGAATTGTAAATATTAGAAATCATCAACCCCTGCCCAGCATGGAGTAGAGAAATGGGAGGGATAGGGAGCAGGGGACAGAAATCTTATCGTGGATTCCACATTAGGCAATGCAGTACTCAGGAAAACACACGAGCTTTGCTGCTGTTGTTTAGTCACTAGGTCATGTCGATTCTTTTGTGACCCTATGGCCTGTATGTAGCCTGCCCGGCTCCTCTGTCCATGGGATTTCCCAGGCAAGAATACTGGAGTGGGTTGCCATTTCCTCCTCCAGGGGATCTCCCCAGGGAGACAACACACGTCTCCTTCATTGCTGGTAGATTCTTTATCACTGTACCACTAGGGAAGCCCTTTTTCAGTCTGGAAAATGTAGTTAATAAAGAAGCAAAAGATAAGCTTTCCTTTTAATAAGGAAAAATGGGATGAGAGATTAAAAGTTTTTCTATAAAGACATAAATAAATATTGAACAAAAGATCTAGAAAAAAATTCAAACTTGGTGTTGCAGAAAAATCAACTCATTTATTTTTCTGTAATACCAGTTCTTGCTGTTTTATATCCTCTTCCATAGGTTTTGATATGGGCTTTGGAGAAGAGCAAACTTGGATTCCAATCCTGGCCCCTTCTCTTATAAGCTGTGTGATCCTGAGCAAGTCATTTCAACTCTAAACCTCGATTTGTTCATCTAAGGTCCATCTAGTCAAGGCTATGGTTTTTCCTGTGGTCATGTGTGGATGTGAGAGTTGGACTGTGAAGAAAGCTGAGCGCCAAAGAATTGATGCTTTTGAACTGTGGTGTTGGAGAAGACTCTTGAGAGTCCCTTGGACTGTGAGGAGATCCAACCAGTCCATTCTGAAGGAGATCAGCCCTGGGATTTCTTTGGAAGGAATGATGCTAAAGCTGAAACTCCAGTACTTTGGCCACCTTATGCAAAGAGCTGACTCATTGGAAAAGACTCTGATGCTGGGAGGGATTGGGGGCAGGAGGAGAAGGGGACGACAGAGGATGAGATGGCTGGATGGCATCACCGACTCAATGGACGTGAGTTTGGGTGAACTCCGGGAGTTGGTGATAGACAGGGAGGCCTGGCGTGCTGCGATTCATGGGATTGCAAAGAGTCGGACACAACTGAGCCTCTGAACTAAACTGAACTGAAAATAGATGTAACAAGCAATCCCTACTTTTGCTTGTTACAAGCATTATGTTACGAGCTGTTATGAGTATTAAATGCAGCAACATACACAAGAAATACTTATTTATAGTAGGTTAGTTAGTTCTTCATTCTCTTATAATGAAAGCTGATCGAGGTAAATACTCATAGAGATACAATCAAAAAGCCAAGTGACCTTTGTCAAGTAAATATAAGCTAAAAACCATGCCCTAGCATCCCCTCTTTCAGGTAATAGTTAAGACAAGTGAATTCTAGAAGCCTAAGATCAAGGCACAGTTCCCATCATATGACATGCAAATAACAGACATTTGTAGTAGGAGAAATTGTAGGGAAGTGCTTTGTTTCAAAATGACTAATGCCTGAGGGTAGAATGACAAGTCTTCATATGAGAAAAGTGAAGGAGTTTTAGGCTGCATGGGAGTACAATAACCTTATCAAAGTACCTCAAATACCATCACTATGCCCTGTACATTTACCCTACATTTACTTCTGGATTGATGCTTATTATAACATTTTTAAAAAGGAAAAAGTAGGGGAGTCTAGAGCCTATTGAGAAATCCTCCAAAACAAGAAGCTATTCAAGTTTCTAAAACAGTTGATTTGTATCCAGGAATGAGAAGTAATCCTTAATAATATTATGGAATATAATCATCATCGAAGTTCAAATTATATCTCATAGGGCCTGCACATAATACAAAATTCAGCATCCATATAATCTCAACCAATGGCACAAAGAAACTTCAGACATTCTTCTAAATCTGAACTTTTAATTAAGAGACCAAAGGCCATCAGGAGGGCTTCACTATCTCTGTGAATGGTCAGCACTGCCCTCTAGTGGCAAGTGTGGTTAATCACAGTTCTGTCCTGCAGTGACCCCAAGGAATAACACACACATCACAGAAAGGCTTAAGGAAAACAGTTCTTGATATTGTCAGCACTAAC
The DNA here is from genome assembly GCF_042477335.2 of Ovis canadensis. NCBI lineage: Eukaryota > Metazoa > Chordata > Mammalia > Artiodactyla > Bovidae > Ovis > Ovis canadensis. The sequence continues at coordinate 34,013,911 of NC_091250.1, read as the reverse complement.
TGCCCCAGTGAGATCATGTTTATAACTTTTTTTTTCTTTTACCATGATCTGGGCTTCCCTGGTGGCTCAGACGGTAAAGAATCTACCTGCAATGTGGAAGGCCCGGGTTCGATCCCCTGGGTCAGGAACATCCCCTGGAGGAGGGCATGGCAACCCACTCCGGTATTCTTGCCTAGAGAATCCCATGGACAGAGGAGCCTGGTGGGCTACAGTTCGTGGGGTTGCAAAGAGACAGGAGTGAGTGACTAACACTTTCACTTTTACCGTGATTAGTTCTCCCAGCTGACAATGGCACTCAGAAAGGGGTGGTTTGTTGAGCTTGATAGAATAAGAAGCAGAGGATAATGATTCTGACCTCTCAAAGATTTAGAACCTGGATACACAACCTCAGGCCTCACACATACAGACTAAACAATGGAGATTCAGTGATCCAACATATGCATCTGTTTATCTTATTTACAATGTTCCATGGGGAGTGTGTAAAGACATTGGCCAGTCAGTTAAAAACAGAGCTAGGAATTCCTCTGTGCACAGAAAAACAATTAGCCATTATGTGAAAACACAAAAGAAACAAAAGACCATCTTCATTCTCTAGTAAGTTGGAAATTAAGGACCAAATGATTCATAAGATTAATTTATTTTTATACTTCTAATAGAGCAATCAAACACACCTACAATTGTAAATTTCAAAAACAGAGAGATGGAGGGGAAAATCAGAATAATGATAGAGAAAAAGATATATCAGGTACCTATAAAATTTAGGGTTTTCATTTTTTAAGGGGTAGGTAGTAGAAGTGACCTAAGAGATAAATTAGCATTCCGATACTATCATTTTAATGAGAGGGAGACAATGGGTCCAGAAATGTGATCTGACTTTTCTAAAGTCCCAGATCAGTAAGTGGAAAAGCTCAAAATCCCACTTCAGTAGTTATTCCACCACATGGTGTATCCTACCTTAATAAGAACTGAGCTTCTGTTCAACTTGAGCTTTAAGAGATATTTTGACTATGAAATGAACTGTTTTAAAGGAAATCATTTCTCCTATAGCTATACTTAGAGATAAGCCCACTGAATGAAATAGAATACATTTACCAATGCCTAAAACAAATGGATAAAAATGAAGGTGATACTGGGTAATTTATGCTTGCATTTATTTCATTGTTTATATAAACTTCACTTTCATTTACTTAAATTTTCTTACAATCACACATTATTCCAAATATACCTCATTTAAAGTACATTATTCTTCCCTTTCTTGGATTTAAGTTTCAGCCAAATTCAAGTTCTTTCTTACTGAGTTTCTCTGTCTCTTTCTTTCCCTTTCCTTTCCACCCCAGGCAACAAAGCCAGATGGTCTATTTAATTCTATGTTCCTTGAATATCTAAAAGTGAGAAAGAGGAAAGTTAGAATCTGTGGAAAATCCCTTTTCTTCAAGATTTCCACCTAGGGGTTTTAGATTGTTTGGATAAGTTTCAAATAAACATCTCTCTTCTTGGTGTAGTCGATGCAGATTTCTTAGTCTCCAGAGGGGAACTCTGATCTGCTAAAATTGTCATTTTTCAGCTAAATTATAATTTGCTAATCCCTTAAGGCCATCTCATGGGCTTCATGGCTATTCTGACAGATTTCAATATAAATAATGGTTTAAATAAAATTGAGAAAAGTTAATTTGAGGAAAGTAAAACAGCACAGAACGAGTGTATGATTCACCTAACACTATTTACTTAATTAATTAGGAACAAACTATGTTATATTATGTAATAAACTCTGTTGCTAAATCTGACTTTAGGGACTGGGCTATTATGATTAATGAAAGAGTAACATACAAGCATAAAAAAACTGTTATTTTTTTAAGGTTTATAAAATTGTAAATACAATCCTATATAAGTAATATATAATTTTTAAAAATACATAATACAAAGCTCTTCTGAACATAAGTTTTTCATTTTTGATGATTAAGGTTTTTCAGCATCTCAGCATTATTCTGTGAGTATCAATTACCACTGGACATGGACTCAAATTTTGGTGAAAATAAGTTTTGATTAACAGAATATTGGACAAATAACTATCTAACTTGATAAGTTTAGACCATGGGCTCCCACTGGGACTTTCATTTGGAAGTCAGAACTTTCACTTGTAAGCCAGTTACTCAAAGTGGTGAAACAGGACATCAAACGTGGCTTTGCAAGAGAGCCTGAAACTACCTAGCAACATTTTCCCAGAAATTTTCTGAATGAAATTTCCTATTTTTGACAGTGTTTTCACTCTAGAAAGCTATCCAAAGGACATTATGAGGCAAACAAACACAGAAATATGTGTAAGGATCATTTCAGTATTATTTAGGATGCAAAAAAAAAAAATTGGATGAAATTATATGTTCAACACAGGGGAATGGTTAAAAACGTTAGTGCGTAGCCATATGATGAACTATTCTGGGGCCATTACAAATTATGTTTCATGAAGTTTAAATAACATAAGACTAATAATGTCATGTTAGTAAAAAATAAAGAAAGTCTATATTCAAATCTAAAGTTAGTTTATTTAGAAATGCATATAAAACAATCTTAGAAAAAAATATGCCAAATATTAACCATCATTTTCATGGCAGTGAATATTTGATGATTTTGATGTTCATCTTCAGAAAGTTATTTCCTCAAGACATTGGGGGCAGAAAAAGAATAAATAAGATCATGTTTTATTTATTGCTACATCACTATATTCCTCATTTCTTCAACCAAAATATAGCCTATATGTTTCATTCCTCTTTTTTACTTTCTCGGCATGCATCCCATGCCAGCCTGCAAGGACACATAAGAAGAAGAAAGCTGTAGCGTACATACAGAGAAGGCAATGGCAACCCACTCCAATACTCTTGCCAGGAAGGTCCCATGGATGAAGGAGCCTGGTAGGCTGCAGTCTACGGGATCGCTAGGAGTCGGACACGACTTCACTTTCACTTTCATGCATTGGAGAAGGAAATGGCGACCCACTCCAGTATTCTTTCCTGGAGAATCCCAGGGATGGGAGAGCCGGGTGGGCTGCAGTCTATGGGGTCGCACAGAGTCGGACGTGACTGAAGCGACTTAGCAGCAGCAGCAGCAGTTGTGTACATAACTCTTTACAGATTTTACATTCCATTCATTCTTAATTTGACCCTAACAATCTCAAGAGGAGAAAAGATATAGGTACTTAGAGTTTTAAAATTTTTCTGTTATTAATATAGACCTTTTAGTATTTAAACCAAGAGATAAAGAAAGGTTATTATTAGAGTATCTAGCACTAGGAGAGTCCTAAGTTAAAATCTTAGTTACTCCACTGAGACAAACTGGATCCCAACTCAAATGTTACCTTTTCAGAGAGGTGCTCCCTGGTGCCCCCTTCTCCCATTTATGTTCACCTCCCAGCCAGTCTACCATTATCTTGTACGGTCTTCATAAACTTAACAGTATAGAAAATGATTTATTTGTGCACTTGTTACTTGTTTAGTGCTAGTTATCACCTGACCACAATTACTCCCAAGAATGTAACTCTATGGATGCAAAAATCCTGTTCCCACATCACCCCCCAGTGCTTGTTCTCCAAACCTAGAACAATGTATGAAGAGGCATTTGACAAATATGTGTTGAAAAATGAATGAGTGAGCAATAACCTCTCTCAATTTTTCCTCTCCTGTAAAATGGGGTAATCACACCTACTTTATTTATCTGGGTTAAGTCACTTGAGTCATGTCTGACTCTTTGCGACCCCATGGGGGTTTCTGCCAGGCTCCGCTGTCCATGGGATTCTCCAGGCAAGAATACTGGAGTGGGTTGCCATGCCCTCCTCCAGGGGATCTTCCTGACCCTGGGATCGAACCTGTATCTCCTACAACTCCCGCACTGCAGGCTGATTCTTCACCTCTGAGCTAATGGGGAAGCCCTTTATCACAAAGACTAAATTAAACACATGAGAAATATTCATATTTTAGATGTCACCTTTAAAAATCCTCTGTTTATTTATGATCTCCTGGCAAGGGGAAGGTGGTGGTGGTGTTCAGTTTTTGCCATATCATGATAATCATACCAGCATTATATTCCAACAGCTTTCAAGGAATTTCTCCAAAAAGACAAGCTCACATCATATTCATTACTTAGTATATCTATTAAATAACACTAATTAAAACCTTAGGAACCATGTGCACAAGCAACATCAGTGCTGGCTCTAACCACGCAATACCTAGACCACGTGACCCCTGTAGAGAAGCAGAAGCCAGATAAGCCGCTCTAGGTTGTTGAGATCTAGAGAAATGAACCACAAGACACCCAATAATCCATTGTTTCTTGAGGACTTATCTGTCCTCAGGTCATGCTTGGAGAAGGACTAATGGAACAAGTGTACAGTCCAGCAAATGTGTAGGTTATTTCCTTTATCGCCTTAAAATGATACTTGTTCCTGAAGAAAATAAAGACCATGTTCTGACTTTGATGATTTGTGGGTCCCAAGATTTAGAATTTTATAACTCATAATGTAATCATCTCTTACAGCCCTAGGGAGGCAAAAGGAACTACCCTAAGACACAGAGCTACTAAGTGGCTAAGTCACAGTTTCTATTTCATTCAGCTAAACTTCAATACTATTAATTGAGTGCAAGATAGTAAAGTACACAGAATGTTAGACATCTTTGCAACAGAGTTCATCGAGCTACTGATTGGTTAGCTGGTTGGTTGAATGAAATTTCCAGCTGTCTCTGATTTACCCAAGCTTAAAAAGAGAAATAATGACAATTGTAACAAAACAAAGCAAAACTTGGTGCCTCCTGGAACCTTACTCTATCAACTGGTTTTAATATAGTGCCCACATTTTTCATCCTAAATATTTTGTACAAAATAACAATAAATACTCCTTGATACCCTGGCTTCATCTACCTCACAAAATATCTTTATTGCAAACCCATGCTGTAATGGTGTAAATCTCTTTGCTTTGGCCTGAATTTCAAGCTGAATATGTATAATTTTACTTGACTTTCTGCTAAATTATATTTAAACTCTTCCTCTGTTGCTGCTGCTGCTGCTAAGTCACTTCAGTCGTGTCCAACTCTGTGCGACCCCATAGACGGCAGCCCACTGGGCTCTCCCATCCCTGGGATTCTCCAGGCAAGAATACTGGAGTGGGTTGCCATTTCCTTCTCCAGTGCATGAAAGGGAAAAGTGAAAGTGAAGTCGCTCAGTCGTGTCCCACTCTTAGCGACCCCATGGACTGCAGCCTACCAGGCTCTGTCCATGGGATTTCCCAGGCAAGAGTACTGGGGTGGGGTGCCATTGCCTTCCCCCCTTTCTCTGTTAGACTATTTTAATTCCAAATGAATTTTGAAAAAATATCTGATATTTGTGGTATGTATGGCTACTGACAAAACAGAAAAGCATATAGAAGGTTTGTTACACATCTAGAGAAGATAAATTATTTGCAATACAGGAAGAAGCATTCTGCATTATATGTTAACTTCCCTTTTTGACAATTAAACACCATGTGCTACCATGTAAAACAATAAAATAAAAGCGAAAAATTCAGGACTGTTTATAGTTTGACTTCTGGTTGTATGGGCATAATACTATAAGTGACAGCGTGTTTTTTTGTAGGAAACTCATGACTGTACAGAACACATTCAGAAATCCCCAAAATATGTTGCTTATAGTATTAGACGATGAAGTTTGAAGACTATAACAGAAAGTCAAACTTGACTCTCATTTAGGTGTTAGTATTTCTACTGAACTCTTCTATCAGATAAACTATAAATATATAAAATAAAAATTAATCTTTTGCTAGACCATTTAATTAAGCCAGAATATTCCATCCTCTAATCATCTGGATACATTAAGAAATTACTGAAACAGAAAACCATCGAATGTTCACTCTTTCTTTTTAAACTGAAGTACACTTGATTTAAAACATTGTGTTAGTTTCAGATGTACAGCAAAGTAATTTAATTATAAATTTTCTTTCCATAGTATTTTCAATTACAAATTATTAAAAGATATTGAATATAGTACCCTGTGCTAGATAGTAAATCCTTGTTGCTTATCTACTTTATAGACAGTAGTTTGTATCTATTAATTTCATAGCCCTAATTTATGCTTCCTTTCCTTTTCTCTCCCCTTTAGTTAGCTGTCTGTGAATCTGTTCCTGTTCTGTATATAATAATAGGTTCATTTGTATTGGTTTTTAGATCCACATGTAAGCGATGTCATATAATATTTGTCCTTCTCAGTCTGAATGCTTCACTTAGTATGATATTCTTTAAGCCTATTCATATTGTTGCAAATGGAAGTATTTCATTTTCTTCAGTCCTCATCTTCGTAAAGTCATCTGTCGATGGGCACTCGGCTTGTTTCCATGTCTTGGCTATTGTAAATAGTGCTGCAATGGACACTGGGGTGCATGTCTTTCCAAATTAGAGTTTTCCTCAGCGGCTCTACCAATTTACATTCTCACCAACAGTGTAGGAGGCTTCTCTTTTCTCCGTACCCGTCTCCAGCATTTATTATTTGTAGACTTTCTGATGACGGACATTCTGACTGCTGTGAGGAGATACTTCATTGTCGTTTTGATTTGCATAATTAGTGATGCTGAGCATCATTTCATGAAGAGATGTCATTCTTTTATTTCTAACAAACAGGAAAGTTTTTAAGTTACTTCAACTAAAGAATTATTTTTGAGTCCCGACTACATGCTCAATTTGCTCTAGGGGAAAAATGTTGATTACTGAAGACCGTTCTTAGAACATCCCAGTATGGGGGATATCCTGAGCTATTTGGTAGTTGTTGGAAATTTAGTCATTTTCCATATCAGTCAGCATCTCCTCAAGCAAAATGTCAGAATTCACACATGAGTCAATTTGAAGTGAAATTCACAGTGGTGGAGGATTTACAAAAACTTGATTGCATTAAAATTTTATTATACATTCTAATTTGATTATTCTGTGAAATATTTTTCCAATTATGTAACATGATAAAAGACAGCTTTTATTGGTAGGTTCCACTCCTAGCCTCAGTGTTAGATGGCACTGAGCAGCTGAGGTGGTCTATGGCTTTCAGTAAAGACCATCAGACCATTCCACTGGGAACTGACTTCAAAAAGTTTTCCTCTGCTCACAGGTCACTCCATACTGTTTCCTCATGTTGGAAGATACTTAAATATCAGCCAGTTAGGAAATGAGATCTTAAGGCTGCAATAACTGTCACACCTATTTGGAATTTTGCACTAAATGTAGCATCTTTGCCTGTGTATACATTTGTTTTCACTTTCCTCCTAGGAATTTTTATCACACGCCTTTATAGACAAGGACTATATCTTATTTACCCATGCATTCCATTAAAACCTAAAACACTGATCTGCAGAATGCACTCAATAAATACTTCGTGAATAAAATGAATCATGAAATAAGACAAACAGATTACTACTGAAATATTTTTATAACACTATTCTGAAATTTAGTGGCATAAAAGAACCATTTATTTAGCTTATGATTCTGCTGGTTACAGTTTATGATGGACTCAGCTGAGTGGTCTTTGCTTGCACAGCCATATGCAGCCTACTGGCAAGTCTATTGAGAACTGTGTGCTCTAGGGAAACCTCAGCTGCTGCTACTACTAAGTCACGTCGGTCATGTCCGACTCTGTGTGACCCCATAGACCGCAGCCCACCAGGCTCCCCCATCCCTGGGATTCTCCAGGCAAGAACACTGGAGTGGGTTGCCATTTCCTTCTCCAATGCATGAAAGGGAAAAGTGAAAGTGAAGTCGCTCAGTCATGTCCAACTTAGTGACCCCATGGACTGCAGCCTACCAGGCTCCTCCGTCCATGGGATTTTCCAGGCAAGAGTACTGGAGTGGGGTGCCATTGCCTTCTCCAGCCTCACCTGGGACAATCCATTTCTGTACCACCTAGCCTCACATCCTCCATCAGAAAAGACTTTGTTCTCATGCAGCACAGGGTTCCAAGAGACAGAGCAGAATCATGCAAGGCCACTGGAAGTCTAGGCTCAGGACTGGGTTACAATCATTGCCACAGCTTTCTATTGGCTGAAAAAAGTCGTGAGACCCACCCAGATTCAAAGGATAGGAAAACAGACTCCACCTCTCAATGGAAGGGGCTGAAAAGTTTTATTGCAAAGGTTGTGCATACAGGGAAGGGTGAAGATCTAGGTATATTTTTGCAATCAATTTATTGATCGCTTCACTTACAAACATCTATCACAGAAGTGGTATAGTGTTCCGAGAGTGAATTATTACCTTTATATAACTTCTAAAAGAAGTTAACTTTCCCATTGTTTTTGTGTCTTTAGGAAAGTTGTTTCCCGCACCACCCCCAACCCTGTCTTCTGGTTAGCACCATTAGTATCTTAAATCAATGCATTATTTTTTTCAATAAGTATTTATTGAGCAAAAACCATGTTCAAGGCACCATGTTAAGTGGTAGGGATACTAACAAGATGCCTCCTTTCAGAATCCTGCGGACGAAAATCCACAGAAAAGTAATTATAACAAACTGCTTTCTTAGTGCTCTCAAAGCATACAAATAAAGAAAATCGACTCTGAGCCACAAATGGTTTCTGTAAAGCAGCAGTGGTTAACAATCTTTGCCAGCAGGTCAGAGTTTACCTGGGAATAGCCTGCCAATGCAGGAGACACAGGTTCAATCCCGAGGTCGGGAAGATCTCCTGGAAGAGGAAATGGCAACCCACCCCAGTATTCTTGCCTGGAGAATCCCATGGACAGATTCCCATGTAGGACTGGCAGGCTACAGTCCATGGGGCTGCAACAGAGTCAGGCACGGTTGAGCGATTGAGCGTCACACATGCAGAGTTCACCTAGAGAAAACAACTGAAAACTCACTTGTGGCATCAGCAAAGGCTCAAGCTGGGAATGGCATGACAGTTCTGGGACCAGGAAGTGGCTCAGATTGGAGGTAAAACACACAGTCAGTGAACTAGAGTGTAAGAAGATAAAGATAAATCATAGAGCAGAGCCAGATGATAGACACTTGGAAACATTCTCCTAAGCCTTTTGATTATCTTCTAGCTAATGAAGGAAAGTCTCTGAATGGCTTTCTGCAAGGAAGCCATATGGTCAGTTTGCATGTTGCAGAAGAAATTTCAATAGCAATGACAGCTTAAGAAAGAGGGTCAAGAATGAAGATAAGCTTAGAACACTAGATTCCGGAGGGCACATATAGCTCAGATGAAGATGCAGCTCTATTCAGAAAGCAGAGTTTAGCTCCATTTAACAGTGTAGCATGCAGGAGACTCAATAACTACCCGAAGAAATAAAAAATGACTGGCCTTAACAGTTGGTCTCTCTTTCTACAGATAATATCACAAAAGAAACTTCAGTTAGTTGCTCGCAAAGCAGGGTCATAAGTTAGTTGGAGCAAAGGTGGAAGCTACAGCTTTTCTTGCTGGAAAGAATACGAAGTCCCCTTTCTAGAGTTATGCTTCCCAGGATCAGCTCAATGGTAGGAAGACAGATGATGAAGCCCAGGGGCTAAATTTTCTTTCTGCCTAGCATTCCTCACTTCCATGAAAGGCATAATTATTCCTTCTGGAGCTTTCTATGTTCAGGGACTGTTCCTTGCACTGTGCTTGAAAGAAGCAAAGGCTCTGTATGACTGCATGCTCATCCAGTCACTGGAGAGGAGGTGAAGACCACAGCCAGGTTGTATAAGGAGGACAGAGAGAGAGAGAATATTCATGGTCTGCATCTGCCTATACCTCAAGATGCAGCTGAACCATGCCTACACATTTCCCTGAATATTCCATTCTGCTTCTTGAGCAAACCCCCATTGGCCATGCTGCTCTGCGTGCCTGAAAAGCTCTCCTCCCACCCCTTTACCCAGTGACTTCCATTCTGCTTCAAAGGCTAGAACTAAAACTGTATCCTCTCCTGTCCCCAAACTACATGAAATTTGTTCTTATGTACTTTCTTAGGACAACATTCTCTCCCTTCAGAGAACTGACCTCCGTTTCTACAACTGTGCGACTCCTTCACTGAGCCTCGTCTTTCTGCTTCCCTGGTGGTTCTTGTGGCAAAGAATCTTCCTGCAATGCAGGAGACCTGGGCTCGATCCCTGGGTCAGGAAGATCCTCTAGAGAAGGGAATGGCAACCCATTCCAGTATTCTTGCCTGGAGAATTCCATGGACAGAGGAGCCTGCTGGGGTATATAGTCCATGGGGTAGCAAAGAGTCAGACATGACTTGAGACCAACACAAACACACATCTCTCTGACAGACTAAGGGCTTCACAAGGGCAGGCTGACTCTGGTTTTGCTCTCCATGGTATTCCTGTTGTCTCACAAGGACTTCCCTGTTGCCCTCCTGCAACGCAGGAGATGCAGTTTCCATCCATGGGTCAGGAAGATCCCTTGGAGAGGGGAATGGCTACCCACTCCAGTATTCTTGCTTGGAGAATCCCATGACAGAGGAGCCTGGCAGGCTACAGTCCATAGGGTTGCAAAGACTAGGACACAATTGAGCGACTAAGACTTTCACTTCCACTTTCTTTCACCAGCACTTACCTCATGGCAGGTACTCACCACATCTGGGTTGATTCATGAGCAAATGCGTGAACTGAGTAATTACTTGTGGGGTTTTATTAAGAAGAAGGAAAGTTATTGCAATATTTCTAAATAAAGCACATTCAGTATTTTAAGGCTGGGAAATTGGATGCTCTCATTCTAGAGGACAGATATGGTTTTAAACAAGTTTTCTCCTGTGCTTCTTCCCAATCTTTGTTTCGAAAGGGGCCAACAGATCACCCAGAAGGAGACAGCATAGCTCTGTCTCAGTGATCACCTAGGCTCAGGCTCCAGCTTCTCCTGAATCAGTGCCAGCTGTGGTGGCTTTTGAGATGCACAAGGCTTTCCTATGAGGTCATTACTGATGGAAACTATCAACACCTCTGCCTCTTGGGGAGGGGAAGGAGTCAGCTCCATTCAAACAAGCATTCCTCGGGCTCCTGCCTTGGAAACTCTCTCCTGCTCCTACTGCAGATGTTTTAGTTTGAGGAACAGGATAAAGGATGACACTGAGGGTGAGAACCAGAAGAGATCCTATACAGCTGCACCGGGGAAGGAAGCACGGAAGAGTTTCCATGTGTCTTAATACTATCCTTTCCTATCATCCCCTCCATTTAATTTGGTCAGTCAATGAGATGCTATTCCAACTAGGTGCCCGTGTATACCAAACAGGTGTTGGGAAATGGTCACTTATTCCATCCTTCATAAAATGGAAATTGCTGCTGCTGTGGCTGCTGCTGCTAAGTCGCTTCAGTCGTGTCCGACTTTTGTGCGACCCCATAGACGACAGCCCACCCAGCTCTCCCGTCCCTGGGATTCTCCAGGCAAGAACACTGAAGCGGATTGCCATTTCCTTCTCCAATGCATTAAAGTGAAAAGTGAAGTCGCTCAGTCATGTCCGACTCTTCGTGACCCCATGGACTGCAGCCTACCAGGCTCCTCCATCCATGGGATTTGCCAGGCAAGAGTATTGGAGAGGGGTGCCATTGCCTTCTCCGAAAATGGAAATTACTAGATTGTAAATTTTTTTAGCCTGCTAATGCCACAATACCAGTTTTTAAGACTAGTTTATTTAACAAAACAGCCACTGTGTAGTTCTAGATACTCTTATACTTGTGTGTCAGTACAGACTAAGTGTAAGCAAATGGAGCTACACACCAAGATTATCAGAGAATACAAAATGCACAGGTGAGAAGGGGAGAACTCATTATGTGAAATATGAGCAAGGAACAGATTACTTTGGTTATTTGGCTATCTTGCTTTCCTCAGTGGGAAATTTATAATGGCCTGCCAACACATGCCTTCCAATAAATAATTATAAAGGAGATACCTGGCTTCATTCAACAAACAGTTCCTGCACTCCCACTGTGTAGCAGAAGCCAGATCTAAAACGGTATAAAGCATTCCCTGATCATAAGGATTTTCCAGCCCAGCAGTGTTGTCTGTCAAATGCTAGATGCGATGATGGCTGCATGGGCAAGAAAAGGGCAAAGAAGATGATGTATTACTTGAAATCGTAATAACAAATTGTGTTTGGCAATGAAATTCCAAGATTATTAATATAATTGGAGTGTTTATGAGAAAAAAAGGCTCATATTACGGCAGGCAATTTTCAAGAAACTGAAAAAGAAAAGCTGGCATTTGGGGGAATATAGAATCTTAGAACTATTTGGAGGAACCCTTTGAAGTTTTGATGAGAGGAGTTCTGGTTAATGTTTCCATAGCACAGGTTACAAGACAGCATCAGGGAAACTAACACCTCAACCACTCTTCAAACCTAACTGCTCAGAGAGCAGCACATAACCCAGGTAAGATCTGAAAACACTATGGGGCCTGAAAATGCAAAAGTCAAATAGATACTTATGGGTAGAAACTTAAATTCTTGACAGTTAATATTTTCAGACAACACAACCATATACAAATGCAATGCTATTGCCTACTCTAAGGGGTAAAAAACATAAGTGAATGGACAGTGGAAGACAGCCCATGAATGCATAAAGAAGAGAGAACTCAGGAGAAAAATCTCACCACAGGGACAGGCCTGCTGTGCAAAAGCTCATTCAGCCAACAGCCCAGACCTTCATTTCAAACTTTATCAGAAGCCACTGGTCCCAGAGTATCACTGGCGCCTACTGAATTTTCACCAGGGACTTAACAGAAAACATCTGTTCTTTTACTTAAAAGTGAATCCATTGATTAAATCAATGTTTGCCTTCTTTCTTCTATTAAAAGCACAGCTATTTCTCTTTTTCTTCTCTCCCAATTCCTTTAATAACTTACTTCTGCTTGCGAGTTAAAATCTGGGATAGAGGTGTGTCTCCTTCTGAGCTTACATGGAGGAATTTACTGCAGGTCAAACTGAAATGATGTTGGAAATCCGTGGAGGTAAACAATTTGGTCAAGTAATGTTTCAAATGTAAATTAAAGCTTATATAACTACCAAAAATGACCTTGAGCAGCACATACACTGTGTGTGTGTGTGTGTGTGTGTGTGTGTGTGTGTGGAAGTACACAAAACCCTGACTGCCTTGAGAAGACCTTGACCATGATATTGAAATTTTATTTTGAAATCTGACCTCTGTGTTTAAACTCATTCATAGTTTTTGCAAAGGAGATTCCATAAGTGGATTAGGTCTGTTTTAACTCAGGGTTTTTAACTTGCAAATAGAATCTTTGTTATGAAATTTCTGTGGTTGAACCCCACATTGCCTCATAGATTTTTCTGCGTCAATAGGACGGCTCTTCTATATCAGCACCCACTAAACAACAGGATCCATCTGAAGCAGTACCTCAAGGAATGAGAATAAAAATGGCAGCCAACTGTACAGCATGGATACAGTCATTCCCCAAATGGATTCTTGTCTGACATCGACAACATGCCAAGTGCTATTCTAGGCCCGGGGGATGCATGGATAAATGGAACAGTGTTTGCTACAAAGGGTTTCATGATTGAACAGGGAAGAGAAACAAACCTCCAGTCACAATATCCTGAGATATATGCTGTGCTGAGGGATATATAAAGTGACATGAGATAACAGGGCCAGGAGGGAGTAACTCTGCCTTCAGAAAAAGTGGAGGGGGACTCGGGGAACAGTCCACAGATTTGAGCAAGGCCTCAAGAAGGATAAGCTCTACTGCTCATGTAGTTCTCTGACATATTTCTATAAACTTGGCAAGTCATTTCACTGCTCTGTTCTTCAGATTCTTTAGAACTAGCCAAGACTATTCATAGCAAGTCATGTGTTTAAAAGACATGCAGAGAAATGTGTAGCTCTCAAGTCTGATACATGTGAACTTGAGGGTCAGAGCTAGAATGAAAGGAGTGGGAAGAGTAATAAAATACAGGAAGATAACATGCTCAGGAGAGAAACAGAGAAGAAACTGCTCACATGCCATTTTACGTCTGCTTCCCTGTGCCATCTTGCGGATTTATAGGTAGCAGCAAAACCACTGAATAGGAAAATTAAATAATATGAATCATTGTTATAATCCTCCTTTTGATCTTCATCCATCAATCGGGCACATGATAAACACACTGTTTGAAAAGGAGAAAATTATTTTGACATTAAGGCTCAGAAAAGTGCACATTATATAATAATATGTTAATATATTACACATTGCTATATTGCTTTACATATTATACCAGCATGCGGCAGAACAGAGATAGGCAGGAAATACTCAGTTAGCAAGCAGACAAGAAGATCAACCAGAGGCCTCTGCTGAAACTTAGTGAATGATACTTAACTCATACTGTTGCTGTGGGGATAAACTGAAAGATGTGTATAAAACACATTAAACATTGCCTGGCACAGGATTAGCATGCAGCAAATAATTGTCTTCACTGTGGTCATCTACCACTACTTAAAAAGACAGCTCTTAAGAAGGGAAAAATCCTGTCCAACATTATCATAATCTGTAGAGTCAAACGGAGATGGCTGTGCTTGGCAGGTGGCACTCGTGGTAAAGAACTCACCTGCCAATGCAGGCGACGAAAGAGATGCAGACTGGATCCCAAGACAGAAAAGTGCCCTGGAGAAGGGCGTAGCAACCCACTCTAGCCTTCTCGCCTGGAGAATCCCAGGGATAAAGGAGCCTGGCAGGCTACGGTCCAGAGGGTCGCAAAGGAGGAGACATTACTGAAGGGACTTAGCCTATGAAGCACACAGAGGCAAACTGAGACGATTTTCTTCTTTTCAAGATGCTAGGGAGAAAACAAATATAAGAACTTTGCTGGGGCTGCCTCACTATTCCTACTGCCCCAGAGCAGATAATAACATTATGTTACTCTCAGGAGGCCCCAAACCTGGCAACATCTATCAGTAGGTGTCATAACAAAAAAATAAAATAAAATAAAGAACAACTTAGAAATTCTCCAAGAGAAACTCCATAAAGGGGAAACAGAAAGAAGAAAAACACGGAAAGACATATGAAAGTTATCAACCGCTGTACCTATGGCTACACATTGGCCAACTGTTAGGAGCACTGGTACTGAGGGGAATAATGCATCAGTAATGATTCCTGCCCAGAAATAATAGAAAACATAATGCAGAGACATACTGGCTTAATTTGCTAAAAGATCTTGGAACTCAAAACAGGAAGAAAAAAAACTAGCTGTTTCCCTCACTGGAATGCCCCCAAACTAGTCTGTGGTAAATATACCACCGCCCTGGCCTCTATCACAGAACCTCTGGTCATCTCCGCAGGGTGCGGGCTGACACTTGAGATGAGCACAGCGGACGGAACACGACAGAGAAACGTAAGCGAAAGGAATTTTGTTTTTCACATCAGCGTCTGAGATGGAAGATCCAGACCAAGAATGAGATGAAGTATTATAATCCGACAAAGCAATCTCAAAGCTTGGGATGCCATCAAAGCCAAGCACAGTAGAAAAGGAATTTCAGATACATAATTCATACACGGAACTGGAAATAACAAGCAAACAAACAAACAAACAAAAAAACTGATCACAGCCTTTGAAAAGAAGCCAAATCACAAAATCTTGAGCCATTCAGAAAATTCTTAATGAAGTCTCATCCAAAAGCAACTCCTAAAACATGTGTTCCAGTAATTTTGTGATTTATTCAGCCAGCATATATCACATACCCTACAAGCTGCTTAACTCTGGGAGATGAGCTTCTGCCTTGAAGAAACTTCCAGTCAGATGTGGGAGACAAGAGACCCCCTTTCTCAGCCTGGGTGGTTTGAGTAACGGATGCATTTAGATGAAGTCATGTAGTAGAGTATACCTCTTATGAAAGAAAAGACGGAGCTCAGAAACAAAAAAATTAAAGGCAACACACGCAAACTGAAGGGCTCATGAGAACCTCTGACAAGGAAAGGACATACAGCCAGTTCTCCTGGGTTCTACATCTGAGGGTTTCACATCCCCTGATTCAACTAACCACAAACCAAAAATATTTGGATAAAAAATTCCAGTAAGATCCAAAAGGCGAAATATGTATTTGCTTTGTACCTGGCAGCTATTTACATAGTGTTTATATTGTATTAGGTATTATAAATAATCTAGAGATAGTTTAAAGTGCATAGGAGGATCTGTACAGGTTAGAGGCAAATACTACACCATTTTATATAAGGAATTAGGGTATCATGGATTCTGGTATCTGCAGGGGTCCTATAACCAAGTCTCCATGGATATCAAGAAACAACTATAACCTTTAAAATGTTGCATTGATGTAATACTGTCCTGTAATTTAAAGCTTTGAAATATTATAGAAAATTGTTGGGTAAATAACTTATAAAAGGAGCTCACAACTATCCCCTCCTCTGGAAAGGTAGAACTTCATGGCTGGATTAAGATGAGTATGTAAATTATTCTCTTTCTTACCAATTTTCAGCTGCAATAAGAAACACCTTACTAATATCACTCAGCATCATAGTTGGGAGAAATAATTCTTCCTAATGGAACTTGCATACATGCTATTTATCTGGATACAAATATTTGCCAGAAAATTGGGTAGAAGTTACTCTCTTTTCTCCAAATTTAGTAAATTGGAGCTGTTCAATTAATCTTCAAAAAAATGTGATCACATAGGCAGAGATTTGATGAACAACGGAAATAAGACAGCAGCTATCCCTCTCGGGGGAAAAAAAATGCAAGAAAGAATTTTTTTCCCCTGCGTATCTCTACAAATCAAGCAAAAGTGCAGGGTTTAAGAGATGAGGAGAAAGTGTCCCTAGAAAGACTGGCGAGGTGAAAGATGTGCTGGAGCCAGTCCCAGGGAAAACAAGTGGTTGCAGGTTTAGTAGTTTACCTGGAAGGACAAAGCAATGTTCGGAAACATTCTCCGGAAAATAATAGGAGGAGACAGGCTGATGAAAGTCCGGGTCCCAGCTTAGGCAGAAAGTGTGGGAAAGGAGGAAATGTGGATACTTTCAGGAAAAAAACAAAAACTCTTATTTTGAAAGTGTAGTCAAAATACCTTGCTGCAGAAAGGAAAACAATTTTTGAGAATTATATAAATGGCCAAGAGTTAGGACTTGAGACCAAAAAAAAAATTTTTTTTACAACACACAGGCTCGCAACAATATATACACTTTTATCTGTGTTAAAGCTGAAAAGTATTACTAAATATGTTCTTTTAATGAAATAACAGGTTACAAACCTGAAAATCCTTACAATTAAGTAAAAAATTAAAATGATAAGTAATATTTTCTTGACCCTATATTCATCTAGCATATCATCAGAATTCATAGTCTTTGCACTAAAATTTCTGGGAAACTATAGCATCCCACAAGCTTTGTTGCTGTTTGTTATCATTTTAGTCGCTAACTCATGTCCAACTCTTTTGTGACCCCATGGACTGTAGCCCACCGGGGTCCTCTGTCCATGGGATTTTCCAAGCAAGAATACTGGAGTGGGTTGCCATTTGCTTCTTCAGAGGAACTTCACAACCCAGGAATCAAACATGCGTCTCCTGCATTTGCAGGCAAATTCTCTACTGCTGAGCCACCAGGGAAGCCCACAAGTTAGGAAACTATATTTCTGGCTGATTCTTCAGAATATGTGAAAACACATACATATGTACACTATAGCCATTTGGTGATGTGAAGATAAGTGTATGAGGAAGAAAGAGTCTAACCTGGTTCTGAATGGGTTTGGACTTTGGAAAACAATGAGATTAGAATGGCAGTAAAGAGCTCCTCACAAACCTTTATTCATCATTAGGATCCCAGGATTTTAAACTTGGCACGAGCCTTAAAGATCATCTAGTCCAGTTATTTCAAAATTGTGCTACAAAGAATTGCAAGAACTCAAGAATATACCTCAGTGATCTACCAACAAGGAAATGTTTGCCAAACAGTCATGCACTTTAAAGACCTCTAATGGCATCCCACTCTAGTACTCTTGCCTGGGAAATCCCATGGACAGAGGAGCCTGGTGGGCTGCAGTCCATGGGGTCGCTGAGAGTTGGGCACGACTGAGCAACTTCACTTTCATTTTCATGCATTGGAGAAGGAAATGGCAACCCACTCCAGTGTTCTTGCCTGGAGAATCCCAGGGATGGGAGAGCCCGGTGGGCTGCTGACTATGGGGTCGCACAGAGTCAGACACAACTGAAGTGACTTAGCAGCAGCAGCAGCAGCAAAGCATTTTTAGAAAGCTTTTAAATTACCTAAGAAATGTCTTCATTGCTTTTATTTTTATAAGATTTTAAGATTTAATTAAAGATAAAAAGAGTTCTTGCAGCTCAATAAATAAGGAAATTCTCAATTTTGCCCAACTGTCATTTGACAGATCATAAAACTTAGATATCCACCCCCTACACACACACACACACACACACACACACACACAGCTTCCTCTGAGTCTTGGTACCACTTAAGAGCATGTGAGTGTGCATGCTCAGTCGCTTCAGTTGTGTTTGACTCTTTGTGACCCCATGGACTGTAGCCCCCAGGCTCCTCTGGCCATGGGATTCTCCAGGCAAGAATACTGGAGTGGGTTGCCATGCCCTCCTCCATAGGCTCTTCCCACCCCAGGGATCGAACTCACATCTCCTGCATTGCAGGCAGATTCTTTACCACTGAGCTACCAGGGAAGCCCCTAGTTAAGAGCATAGTTAGGACCATATCTTAGTTTGAGTTCTTAAATCAGATCCCAAGACACAGACTTGGTACAGGTAATTTCTTTGGGAAGGGATCCTCAAAAACAAAAGTGAGAGCATTGGGGAAATAAGACAAGGAAGGGGAAAATCCAATACAGATTGTGTGAGTGAATGGGTTACCTCTGTGGGCAACTGGGGCTCAGTCTTGGTGGGGACACTCTTAGAAACCATATAGAGCATGTCTCTAAATGTTTCCACTATCAAATTAGAAGCCTGGACATCGCTGCACCATCTCCCCACCCCATGGACTGAGGGTTGTTCATGGGAACCTTAACTCTCCTGCACCCCTGAGCAGCAGAGAAAGCTCCCAGGGCTCCAGTGAAGACTCTCAGGTGAGTCATGGAGAACAGGAGGTGCGAAGTACTTAGTGTGCTGGGAACTGTCCAGCACAGCAGCAGGAACTCACGTGTGAGAAGAACCCAGGTCTCCTCATTTCCTAAGCCTTGCATCACTAATGTCACATGAAAGAAATTTGTTTAAACTACAAATCATTCTTACTGTCTTCATCAAGCACCCATTTTCTGATGAACAATTTTCAGACACACAGGGACCAAAGCCATCCATGCTTTCCATGATGACGCCATACAATAGGTGTGACTTCACATGTACCTTAGTGTCAGATAAATTCTGTTCTGTTTCAACTTCAGTCTGTTGAATGTTTCTCTGAAAGAGGGATCCAGGATTTCATCAAATGAAAGAGAATTAGATGACAACGGGAATCCAGCCAGCATTTTCCTTCCAGTGGAATATTGTTCTGTGATGGAGCTAAGTCAGAGGAGTTCTCAGAGACTCCTCCCGGGTAAATGGAGCTGAAAAGCTCCAGTGTGAGCTGCGCGTGAGTTCAGCCCATGGGTCTAGCCAAAGCCTGTAACAAAGAACCCTTCAGGAAACCACAGCCATTAGGGATGATAAAGTAAAGGAAAAGGCAGGGTGATTAGATGAGAAGACTCTAATAGTGGGAATGACTCAGACAGCTGTCATTTACCTTTCTCACTTTATCTAAGATGCTGATTCTTTCACCATTATCAGTGCTGATGTCCTGAAATATAAGCACATGCATATTTTTTATCTTTCTCTCACCACAGTTTTACACCTTTTTCAGGATTTTAGAATTATGTGCACAATTAATAAACATTTTTGGAAATACTTATATTTTCAAATTTTTAGAGTTTGAAATAATACTTTTGGTTTCATTAAGTGGTCATGAATTGTTATTGGTAGTACTCTGATGCCACTTAAGCATTTTAGAGGAATGAGGTTTTATAGGATCCTTTTTCAATAACACAAATCACCTTTTAGAATATTCTTGTATTCTAATTAAACATGTATTTATGATACAAACTCTCATTCCCTTGTATAAATTTATATTAGAATATCTGGATTAACCTGTTCACAGGTTATATAGAAAAGCCCATTATAGAGGCTACTATGAAGACAAATGGGCTCCCCTGATAGCTCAGTTGGTAAAGAATCCTCCTGCAATGCAGGAGAACCCAGTTTGATTCCTGGATTGGGAAGATCTGCTGGAGAATGGATAGGCTATCCATTCCAGTATTCTTGGGGCTTCCCTTGTGGTTCAGCTGGTTAAAAAAAAAAAAAAAAAAAAAACCCTGCATGCAATGCAGGAGAATGCGGGAGACCCGGGTTTGATCCCTGGGTTGGGAAGATCCCCTAGAGAAGGAAAGGGCTACCCACTCCAGTATTCTGGCCTGGAGAATTCCATGGACTGTATAGTCCATGAGGTTGCAAAGAATCAGACAAGACTGAGCAACATTCGCTTCACTTCATGAAGACAAACGTTTATATCAGATATTGTACCGTGAGCACTGGACATTTGCTGAATTTGAAGAACTCAGTGACATTATTTCAAACTCATATCAGTGTATGTAACATATTTATCAACAGCTTCAAAGTATTGGAAAATATAATGTTAGACTTTATAATAGAGACAAAAATGGATCAGAAATAACTCCTGTGCTCAAAGAATTTACAGCCTAGTAAAAGCAAAAGGACTTCATGTAAAACGTATTGCTTTGTCACTGAGGCATTAATAATATTTTAAGAGTTCAAATATAAAACTGTGAAGTAGAATGAGAATAATCCCACGGTGGAAAAAGTAATAAAGCAAACAAACAAGTAGAGAGCCCTGGGAAACTTGCTGCCACATTCAAAATTCTGTGCAGTTGTGAATTGCTAAACTGCTGAATTTGATTTGTTCTCTAGAAGACTGGTTGAGTCCCAGCACTACTTGGCTTTGTACACTTGACTTTCCATTTGCCCCCACAGGTTCATTTCTTTCTGTCCCCAGGCTTTTATGATATATTAAGGCCTGAAGAATAGACCTGAGATTGGCCCAATTCATTTCAGGTTCACAATCCATACTAACTTGCAAACACTCTCTTAAGGCAAGTCATAGAAAGTGCTTATCTAAGTCCAATATGTTTTAAAGATAAAGAGGCACAGACTGCGCTCCAGGGGACTTTGGTGAGGTGCACGGAGAAAACAAAATTTTCTGTTTTGTTGTAAGTACTACATGCCCACAGGAATATTTATTTTTGCATTATTCTCCTGTGATTGATTTCTAAACCTGCAGGCAAGTCACAAGTATAAGCCCAAGAGTTTGCCAAAATATGGTCATGACATCTTGCTGTTACTACCTTGAATGGACAATTTATAACTACCTGCCACTTCAACACTTTGAGTTGCTTTATGAAGAAATGTCTAACTTAAGGAAGAACATCAATATTAAAAAGGTACTTAAATTAGGATAGGAGTTACTGATTATAAAAAATATAGAGTAAATTCCCTCAAAGAAAAGCTCTTGAAGCCCAGGAACCTGATCTTTAACACATACACTTGTCTAATTAATTCAAGTGTTATACATTGCTTTCTTCCTTCATTTAAGTGTGATGTACAAATTATTTAACAACTTATATGACACTGACACTAACCAGGCAAAAGTAAGCCCCATGAGTAAGTGGGTCCCGGGAGGGCCTTGTTTTGTTGGGTGTTACTTAATGGCTTAATCAAGGAGAGGCAGTGGTACCAGGGTGGGACTACATGAGCTAGATGGGTTGTGTTGGCAAGAAGTTCCTTGGGTGATTAGAGCAGCAGCTATTTGTAATTCTTTAAAAATTTTTACTACCAACATTTACACACTGGTAAAGCTGAAACTCCAGTACTTTGACCACCTCATGCGAAGAGTTGACTCATTGGAAAAGACTCTGATGCTGGGAGGGATTGGGGGCAGGAGGAAAAGGGGACGACAGAGGATGAGATGGGTGAATGGCATCACCGACTCAATGGACGTGAGTCTGAGTGAACTCCGGGAGTTGGTGATGGACGGGGAGGCCTGGCGTGCTGCGATTCACGGGGTCGCAAAGAGTCAGACACGACTGAGTGACTGAACTGAACTGATATACTAACTAGACATAAGCCCAAGCTGTTTAAAATAAAGCAATACATGGACAAATATAGTCATATTTTATGTTTAGAAACTTGATCCAGTGGATACCCAGAGATTAAAATGCATTACTTATAACAATACAATTCTGACT
This sequence comes from Ovis canadensis, assembly GCF_042477335.2. NCBI lineage: Eukaryota > Metazoa > Chordata > Mammalia > Artiodactyla > Bovidae > Ovis > Ovis canadensis. Next base: position 33,991,679 of record NC_091250.1, on the reverse strand, counting down.
TGTCCATATCTGCCAATTTTTCTACTTGCCACCAGTCTAGAGTCCCAGTACACTACACCAAAGCACAAAGTGCCAGGATCATAACAGGACGCAAGAAACAACCTAGCAGGCCCCTCAGATAGTTCTCACTACATAACTACTGAATAAAGGGAGTATAAACACAGCCTTTCAGAGAGTTGTCTAAGGATATTCGAGAGTGAAGAGTGGAAATTTAGAATCATTGCTGTCCAGCATATGACTTAAGGAACAAAAATGTGTTGATACGTTTTTCTCTACTTATACATTTCTACTATTTCTTCAGGATTCTGTTCATCCCATCTCCATCCTTTCATAGTTTACAAGGACACTAAATCCATTCTCTTCCCCTTCTGTTGGGTTGGCCTAAAAGTTTGTTTCCTGTAACCTCTTATGGAAAAACCAGCAACAAACTTTTTGGTCAACCCAATACTTCACGTGCTGACCAGTCATATCTCACAAAAACATGGGATTTCTTGTGGTTTTCCCCACTCCTGTACTCTTGGGAGAAAAGCAATATATCCAAGGGATGGGAGGGGCTCTCCTCCCACCTTCCATTCACCAATTATGGCCATGTATGTCCCTGTGTGCATAGAGAAGATACTTAGCTGCTCAATATGCACTTGAAAAAAATGTAAACCATGAACATATTCATAACCCAGATGATGTTTATGAAAAACATTGACCCTTTCTCTTTTGGCTTATTCTTTTATTACTCAGGGGATGGAATAAACAGCACATTTTCTTTCTTATCTTCCCATTCATTCATGTCATAGGGATTTGAATTGTTTTCTTAACATTAGAGGCACCTGTGGATAAATTTAACAATTTTTTATTCTATTTTAATGGCAGAAAAAGAAGAAGAACTTAAGAGCCTCTTGATGAAGGTGAAAAAGCTGGCTTAAAACTCAGCATTCAAAAAACTAAGATCATGGCATCGAGTCCCATTACTTCATGGCAAATAGATGGAAAATAAGTGGAAACAGTGGAAGATTTTATTTTCCTGAGCTCCAAAATCACTGCAGATAGTGACTGCAGCCATGAAATTAAATGATGCATGCTCTTTAGAAGAAAAGCTATAACAAACCTAGACAGCATATTAAAAAGCAGAGACATCACTTTGCCCATAGAGGTCCATATAGTCAAAGCTATGGTTTTTCCAGTAGTCATGTACGGATGTGAAAGTTGGACCTTAAAGAAGGGGAAGTGCTGAAGAATTGACACTTTCAAATTGTAGTGTTGGAGAAGACTCTTGAGAGTCTCTTGGACAGCAAGGAGATCAAACCAGTCAATGCTAAAGGAAATCAATCCTAAATATCCACTGGAAGGACTGATACTAAAGCTGAAGCTCCAACACTTAGGCCATCTGATGCAAAGAGCTGACTCATTAGAAAAGACCCCCACCCCATGCTGGGAAAGACTGAAGACAGGAAGAGAAGGGGGCAACAGAAGATGAGATGGTTGTACAGTGTCACTGACTGAATGGACATGAGTTTGAGCGAACTCCAGGAGATGGTGAAGGATGGGGAGACCTGGCGTGCTGCAGTCCATGGGGTCACAAAGAGTCGGACACAACTTAGCAAATGAACAACAATTCTATGATGGATATATAGCAAAACAATAAATGGGGAAGATCCAAATGTGTTGCAAATAGTCACCTCAGACGCCTATCAGTCATGGTGTATATCGTTAGAATCAATGACAGTTCTCAGGTTTCTTTTTTATTTTTTAAAGCAATTCAGAAACATTGATGCTTAACAGCTGTGTTTATCACAACTGATGGCATATACTAGCGATTCCACAGAGCTCCATAAAATGACCATGCTACAGAGGTGGTGGTCTAGTCTCTAAGTCGTGTCTGACTCTTGTGACCTCATGGACTATAGCCCTCCAGCTTCCTACGTCCATGGGATTCTCCAGGCTAGAATACTAGAGTGAGTTGCCATCTTCTTCCCCAGGGGATCTTCCCAACCCAGGAATCGAACCCCAGTCTCCTGTATTACAGGCAGATTCTTTACCATCTGAGCTTCAAGGGAAGCCACCAGACCATGCTACAGAGCTATTATAAATCACAAGAACAAAACCTTCACCCACACATGTTCACAGGCATACACATGCACGCACACACACCACTTACATGCAGAGACGCACAGTTGTAAATTTAGCTTATCTTTGGCTACAGATCAAAAGAAGACTGGGAAAGGCAAGCCAAACAAACATATTCAGATGGACCATATCTTCCTCCAAACTGCTAAAATAGGATTCTCTTTTCTCATTCCTGTGTGTGGTTCTCTGGTACCTTATCATGACCCGGTTATAATACCAGAGGGAAGAAGTAGTCAGGGAAGGCAAGGAGGTGATGAAAACTATAAAAAGGCTTTGTAGAATTACAAATATCTAGTGTCATCATAGTAGGGAACAGGGTCAGGACACCCTCCCAGATTTAAGAACTCTGTCTACTACAGAAGTAGCTCTCTTCTGTTGCTTATAAAATGAGGACAACGATGCCTGCCACGTTACAACCTAACGGCCTAAGCTTGCAGTCAGCATAACATGCAAATACTGCCCTCGGTGTTCCCGAAGTGTCTGGAGACTGGACGATTTGCACTGACAGTGCCTGAACTGTTTTCAGTTTTGTTTTTTCAAACTCTCCACTGTCTATGGACTTAACAAGTTACTGACATATTGTCAAAGTTACAACAACAGAACATTAATCATTTCAAGGAGTTTTGAAGCCAGGACAGATCTTGTCTGCTTGGAGAGACAGAGCAGCGGCCACAAGTTGTAGCCCTGGACAGTTAACCTAGTCTGCGTGCTTGGCAAGGGAACATGCAGCTTTGCTACCCGCAGGGGACACAGAGGGACAGCGTCACTCCCGCATTCACTCTTTCGTGGTCTCATCACAAAGATTTTCATTTCTCACCTTTCCTCCTCTTCTGCCTGGTTATTCTGCACTGGGGTTGCCTGCTGTGTCTAACTCATTGCCCGCTATTATGAACTGATGTACGTATTACCATCTCTCCGGCTATTGACTAACTAATTACTATGCATGGGGAGTAGAGTCTTTGCTGAGTATGGGACCCTCTAGAAGAGAAATTCTATCTACAAGAGCTCATCAGGGGCTTAATCTGGCTGACACCATGATGCAGTTGTGTGAAATGTGTTCTTCCTCTGTCACAGTTTCACCAGGCAATGAGAGTTCCTTACTGAGTCTTCAGTACCTCTGGGCAGAGGCTGGATGGTCCAGACTGTGAAAGGGATGCCTCTTGCTAAAAGAGAAACTGTTTTCTAATAGTCATCTCTTCTCCCAAGCTACCTGTTACCTCTCCTACATTATCCACTTACTAGGCCAAATGAGCAAACTGAAATAAAACTAATCTCAGCTAACCTCAAAAACAGGTCGAAGGCGAGGCACTGACGGCTTCTTCTGTGTTAGAGACCTTGTATCTGATCAGCCCAGAGTGCGGCCGGGAGAGATGGGTAGGGAAGTAACGGTGCAATGTACTGTGTTAAACAGACTCCTCTCCAAACTCTGAAATGGCCAATTTGGTCTAAACTACCGTGTGAAGTGTGGATAATAGAAACAGGAAACCTGGGACTTCCAGTGGAACGAATCTCTGTGAAATAGTCATAGCCTTAGGAAACCATAAAAAGCAAAGCCACTTCACCATGTTATTTATTCTAACATCTTCCAGATAAAAGGAAAGAGTGAAGGGGGAAAGAGAGAAACAAGGATGCGAAAGCCATTTGGGCAAAATTTTTAAAGGCTCTTTGTGTTTAAATACCTGAATTCCCTGCAAACCCTCTCTCAGAATCCTTGCTATCTTTGGGCTCTTCTTGCCACGGAGCTAAAAAGTCATAACTATTGCTTTGCTATATGCCATTTCTTACACACATTATGTGAAAATTATCTGTTTTGATAACTAAAGAGTTTGTTTGGTATTTTTTATCCTGAATAAAATCTTAACAGATTGCTTGCAGTAACCATTATTCTCAATGAGAGTGGAAAACCATTTGGGTTGGAAAAATGATCATTTGTAGAAATGTATATAGTGAATAGAGCATGCTAAATCTAATACACTTTTGTTTTCCTATTAATATCCATATCATCCCTGAAGAGTTTTCTTTTCTGAATGATTTCTTATTTCAGTCTGAACAATAAAGTGATCTTATTATAGTGTGTAAGGTCCACAAGGACAGGGGTGTTTTCTCCCTGGCAAAGTCCATGGTACAAAACTACTGCGTAAAAACCCAAAGAAATGAGAGAAAAGTAGCCCCAAATAAAACTTTACACAGGATAGTGTTTCGCTTCTTCACAAGCTTCGAACTAACCCTTTCATTGCTAAATTAAACCAGGACATTTTATTCCCAGTCACTTATTAAAACCAAGCGGCAAAAACAGTACAGTGGTTTTACCCATTCATTATGAATCCACTTAAAATTCAATTAAATGTAAACAGGAAAACACCGTGGTAGAGAGACCACAGGCTCTCAGTGTGACCTTTTCAACTCACCTGGCTTTCATCCTGATATTACTGGAACGACTTAATACAAGGATGCATTAATTGCATATGACCTACCCCAAACTTCGTCAGCTGAGAGACTGAAAACAAATTCTACAGTACCATGTTTTTTGTTTTCTGGATCTATAGCATGAGACGTGGATTAAGAAATACCTGTACGCAAACTTTCGTGATTTACCTCCCTGAGGGTGTAAAACAATTCAAACTGCAAATTTTGGCCACTGGTTGCAACCTGGAGATGGCAGAGGGAGCAACACTTGAAGTCGACAAGTAGTCTTTCATCTTTAGGATTTGCTTTTTGTACTCTTCAGTTTCCCTTTGCTTTCTAAATAATTGTCCAGGACAAGACTTTCCAACACCAGGTTGGCAGAGAATACAGACTGAATTTTTCAGAACTTTGGTTGCAGTTCATTCCCAAGAGCTACCAAGCAACTATTTTAGGGAGACTGAAAATGTAACTTGGACATTACCTGAATGACATCATAGTACATTTTCTTATTTCTTAAAAGCGCACTGCCAGAAATTTAGGCAGCACCGTCTGAGGCTGCTGATCCCTGTGCCCCTCCACAGGCAGCCATGCCAAGTGGCTTCCATGAAGCGACACAGGGAGTCACCTGAAAATTGGCATTATCCAGCCTTGTGCTTGCATGGGTAGCAAAGTGCAGGAGTGGGTAATGCAACAATGGAATGGGCTGATAGTTTCTTCAGCCATCTGTTCTGCATGTGTTCAGCAGATCATCACTATATTGGACCTTACAGTTTGTGCAGATATCCTCCAGAGAGAGAGGGTCTAAAATAACTCAGTGCAAAGATTAGTCTTAGTATAAGAGACAGTAGATAATTGTCTGTCTCGCCATGTTGTAAAAATCAATTCTGCAACTGACCGCTTTGAGCGTGCAGCCAGCTCTGTGACTCTTATCTCAAGCCACATCAGGTTTAAGAAGATAAAGAGACTGATGTTTAATTCTTTAATTTTGTTAATGTTTACTAGGATTCTTCATTCTTTTTGTAAGAACTGGACGTTTATTTCGTCTGCTTCTATAATAAGTGAGCATTTGAGTAGCTCGACAAAAACATATCTTTACCTTCTTGGCCATGCTTCAAAAAAAGGTATACACTCATCATTCAAAAATGCACTGCAAATGAGACCCAGAACTGGCTACTTCTTCACAGTGCCAGGATATCCAACCTCCTGACTTTCATCATGGACTTAGCTCTCCCAGATTAAAGGAAGATCAAAAGCATTAATCAAAGAGCAAGGATACAGGGAAGACTCCACTAAAGAAGGAGTAAAAAGTGATGACTGAATGGTAACTCAGAGAGACACCTCAGACTTCAAAAGGTCTCTGGGAGAAGAGAAAAATGAGTGTGTTTTTGAAGAAATCACTTTCTAATTCCAGAAGGATTTTTAGAAAAGGACCCAAGGAAGTACAGCAGAAGTAAACACAGTGTGCCAGAACTCTGCTCCTGTATCTCCCTGAGTGAAAGCTGTACAGACTCGGAATATGAAACCTTAGAATGCCAGTGCATTTTTACAGAATGATAGGATTAAGGACAAGAGAAAATGAAATTAATGATACTATCCATGACTTCCAGGGGAAGATATGCGTGGAGCTGGCTTCGGAAAGCTCCCAAGTGCATCAGTTGGCAGCATGGAGCAGGCAGGAAGAGAAAGCAGATTGGGAGATGCTTCCCACAGTCCATTGCGCTTGTCCACCCTTGCAACTCATCATACTTAACTGAAGCTGTTTAAAATCTGGCCACCCACAAAACCATAAACCCTGTAAGGTCAAATACCATGACTATGCTATTTAATTATATAGCCCTACTTAGCAAAACACCTCCATTAATATTGCTTGAATACATGGGGATATAAACATTTCTTATGATATAAAACCCCTCGGTAGGGCAAATCTATAAAGCATTTTCCTGGCGGCTTATGCCCTCTAGACCCTACTTAACAGCAGTGTCCTCCCCCACCATCACCTGACAGAAATGTGGCCCAGAGTCTCTCTCTTTGAATGGTCTGGCCCCCCAGACCTGAAATGAAAGCTGCCTCACCCAGTGAGTGCTGATATCCTCTACCTACGAAAATACCCAGCTTAGCACTTAATATTTCATTTGTTATCTGTACCTTACCTAAAGTAAACTACTCATCTGTGTCCTCTTTCCATAACGGTTTCCCTTTGCTTCCATTTTACTTCCCTAGATATTTCATAATGATCATAATGATGATGATAACGATATGCAGGTACTTTTCTAAGAATTTTGTATATATCACCTTATTGAAACCTTGTGACAGTGCTATGGAGCACATAGTGTTATTATCCCCAGGTTAAGATGAAGAAACTGAGACACAGAAGGTTTAAGTAATCTGCCCATGTGCACTGCTAGGAGGAAGTGAGCACCACTTGGATTTGAATCCAGGTATCCTGGCTCCAATGTTAACTCTCTTCAACACTATGATCTGTCTCTCTCCTATACTTCTTAATGTGTCTCTACTACCAACACAGGACTCTGCCAATACACAAGGGAGTCTAAGATCAGGTAGGAACAGACCTTATCATTAAGATGTGTAGTATGAGGAGAAAAGAAGCTTGAATAAGCAAAACACACTGTATAAATTCATGAACAACTTTTATGGTAATAATAAGGATCAGAACCAAAACTATCACCTATAACTCTTGCAGAAATTTTCTCAGTCTCATAGTAAATAGGAACTGGAATTTGATCAAAGTTTGTGACATACCCACCAGATAACACATCCAAACCCTAAACTTCCTTAAAGACCACTTCAAGACTTTCTATTCTGAAAGCCTACTGGTGACTAACCCCACTCCCACCATACTGCTACTGCTGCTAAGTCGCTTCAGTCGTGTCCGACTCTGTGCGACCCCTTAGATGGCAGCCCACCAGGCTCCCCCGTCCCTGGGATTCTCCAGGCAAGAACACTGGAATGGGTTGCCACTTCCTTCTCCAATGCATGAAAGTGAAAAGTGAAAGGGAAGTCACTCAGTCATGTCTGACTCTTGGCGACCCCATGGACTGCAGCCTACCAGGCTCCTCCGTCCATGGGATTTTCCCAGGCAAGAGTACTGGAGTAGGGTGCCATTGCCTTCTCCGCACTCCCACCATAGTCTTTCTTTTATCCTGAAATTTCTGTGCATTCACAGAATTACATTTCAGATGGTTAATACATGGACGTTCAGTTCAGTCATTCAGTCATTTCCATTCTGCGATCCTATCAACTGCAACACACCAAGCTTCTCTGACCATCACCAATTCCAAGAGCTTACTCAAACTCATGTCCATCAAGTCAGTGGCGCCATTGTCCCTTCTCCTCCTGCCTTCAATCTTTCCCAACATCAGGATCTTTTCCAGTGAGTCAGTTCTTTGCCTCAGGGGGCCAAATTATTGGAGTTTCAGCTTTAGCATCAGTCTTTCCAATGAATATTCAGGACTGATTTCCTTTAGGATAGACTGGTTGGATCTCCTTGCAGTCCAAGGGACTCTCCAGAGTCTTCTCCAATACCACAGTTCAAAGGAATCAATTCTTCAGGGCTCAGCTTTCTTTATAGTCCAACTCTCACATCCATAGACAGACCTTTGTTGGTAAAGTCATGTCTTTGCTTTTTAACATGCTGCCTAGTTTGGTCATAGCTTTTCTTCCAAGGAGCAAGCCTCTTTTAATTTCATGGCTGCACTCACCATCTGCAGTAATTTTGGAGACCCCCAAGATAAAGTCTGACACTGTTTCCACTGTTTCCCCATCTGTTTCCCATGAAGTGATGGAACCAGATGCCATGATCTTCATTTTCTGAATGTTGAGTTTTAAGCCAACATTTTCCTCTCCTCTTTCATTTTTATCAAGAGGCTCTTTAGTTCTACACTTTCTGCCATAAGGGTGGTGTCATCTACATATCTGAGGTTATTGAGATTTCTCCCAGCAATCTTGATTCCAGCTTGTGCTTCATCCAGCCCAGCATTTCGCATGATGTACACTGCATATAAGTTAAATAAGCAGGGTGACAATATACAGCCTTGACATATTCCTTTTCCTATTTGGAACCAGTCTGTTGTTCCATGTCAAGTTCTAACTATTGCTTCTTGACCTGCGTACAGATTTCTCATGAGGCAGTTCATGCGGTCTGCTATTCTCATCTCTTTCAGAATTTTCCACACTTTGTTTTGATCCACACAGTCAAAGGCTTTTGGATAGTCAATAAAGCAGAAGTAGATGTTTTTCTGGAACTCCCTTGCTTTTTCAATGATCCAACAGATGTTGGCAATTTGATCTCTGGTTCCTCTGCCTTCTCTAAATCCAGCTTGAACATCTGGAATTTCACAGTTCATGTACTGTTGAAACCTGGCTTGGAGAATTTTGAGCATTACTTTGCTAGTGTGTGAGATAAGTGCAATTGTGTAGTAATTTGAACATTGTTTTGGCATTATCTTTTTGGGGACTGGAATGAAAACTGACCTTTTCCAGTCCTGTGGCCACTGCTGAGTTTTCCAAATTTGCTGGCATATTGAGTGCAGCACTTTCACAGCAACATCTTCTAGGATTTGAAATAGCTCAACTGGAATTCCATCACCTCCACTAGCTTTGTTCATAGTTATGTTTTCTGAGGCCTACTTGACTTCACATTCCAGGAAGTCTGGCTCTAGGTGAGTGATCATACCATCATGTTTATCTAGGTCATTAAGATCTTTTTTATTTGGTTCTTCCGTGTATTCTTACCACCTCTTCTTAATATCCTCTGCTCTGTTAGGTCCATACCATTTCTGTCCTTTATTGTGCCCATCTTTGCATGAAATGTTCCCTTGGTATCTCTAATTTTCTTGAAGAGATCTCTAGTTTTTCCCACTCTATTGTTTTCCTCTATTTCTTTGTATTGATCACTGAGGAAGGCTTTCATATCTCTCCTTGCTATTCTTTGGAACTCTGCATTCAAGTGGGTATATTGTTCCTTTTCTCCTTTGCTTTAGCTTCTCTTCTTTTCTCAGCTATTTGTCAGGTCTCCTCAGACAATATTGCCTTTTTGCATTTCTTTTTCTTGGGGATGGTCTTGATCACTGCCTCCTGTACAATGTCATGAACCTCTGTCCATAGTTCTTCAGGCACTCTATCAGATCTAATCCCTTGAATCTATTTCTCACTTCCACTGTATAATCATAAGGGATTTGATTTAGGTCATACCTGAACGGTCTGGTGGTTTTCCCTACTTTGTTCAATTTAAGTCTGAATTTGACAAAAAGGAGTTCATGATCTGAGCCACAGTCAGCTCCCAGTCTTGTTTTTGCTGACTATATAGAGCTTTTCCATCTTTGGCTGCAAAGAATATAATCAATCTAATTTTGGTATTGACCATCTGGTGATGTCCGTGTGTAGAGTCTTCTCTTTTTTTGTTGGAAGAGGCTGCTTGTTATGACCAGTACGTTCTCTTGGCAAAACTCTGTTAGCCTTTCACCTGCTTTGTTTTGTACTCCAAGGCCAAATTTGCCTGTTATTCCTATTATTCCAGGTATCTCTTGACTTCCTACTTTTGCATTCCAGTCCCTTATAATGAAAAGGACATCTTTTTTGGGTGTTCTTAAAGGTCTTGTAGGTCTTCAGAGAACTGTTCAACTTCAGCTTCTTCAACATTACTAATCAGAACATAGACTTGGATTACTGTGATACTGAATGGTTTGCCTTGGAAATGAACAGAGATCATTCTGTAGTTTTGAGATTGCATCCAAGTACTGCATTTTGGACTCTTTTGTTGACTATGAGGGCTACTCCATTTCTTCGAAGGGATTCTTGCCCACAGTAATAGATATAATGGTCATCTGAGTTAAATTCACCCATTCCAGTCCATTTTAGTTCACTGATTCCTAAAATGTTCACTTTTGCCATTTCCTCTTTGACCAGTTCCAATTTGCCTTGATTCATGGACCTAACATTCCAGGTTCCTATTCAATATAGCTCTTTACAGCATTGGACTTTACTTCCATCACCAGTCACATCCACAACTGGGTGTTTTTGCTTTGGCAGATGGGGAAACAGTGGCTGACTTTATTTTTCTGGGCTCCAAGATCACTGCAGATGGTGATTGCAGCCATGAAATTAAAAGACACTTATTCCTTGGAAGGAAAGTTATTACTAACCTAGACAGTATATTAAAAAGCAGAGACATTACTTTGCCAACAAAGGTTCATCTAGTCAAGGCAAAGGTTTTTCCAGTGGTCATGTATGGATATGAGAGTTGGACTGTGAAGAAAGCTGAGTGCCGAAGAATTAATGCTTTTGAACTGTGGTATTGGAGAAGACTCTTGAGAGTCCCTTGGACTGCAAGGAGTTCCAACCAGTCCATCCTAAAGGAGATCACCTTGGGTGTTCATTGGAAGGACTGATGCTGACACTGAGACTCCAATACTTTGGCCACCTCATGCGATGAGCTGACTCATTTGAAAAGACCCTGATGCTGGGAAAGATTGAGGGCAGGAGGAGAAGGGGATGACAGAGGATGAGGTGGTTTGATGGCATCACTGACTCGATGGACATGGGTTTGGGTAGACTCTGGGAGTTGGTAATGGACGGGAGGCCTTGTGTGCTGTGGTTCATGGGGTCACAAAGAGTCAGACATGACTGAGTGACTGAACTGAACTGAACTGAGCATCTCTTCGTTCTTTCTGGAGTTATTTCTCCACTGATCTCCAGTAGCATATTGGGCACCTACTGACTGGGGAGTTCGTCTTTCAGTGTCCTATCTTTTTTGCCTTTTCATACTGCTCATGGGGTTCTCAAGGAAAGAATAATGAAGTGGTTTGCCATTCCCTTCTCCAGTGGAGCATGTTTTGTCAGAACTCTTCATCATGACCTGTCCATTTTTGGTGGCCCTACACAGCATGGCTCATAGTTTCATTGAGTTAGAGAAGGCTGTGGTCCATGTGATCAGTTTGGTTAGTTTTCTGTGATTGTGGTTTTCATTCTGTCTGTCCTCTAATGGATAAGGATAAGGGGCTTATGGAAGTTTCCTGTTGGAAGAGACTGACTGAGGGGGAAGCTGGGTCTTGTTCTTATGGGCAGGGCCATGCTCAGTAAATCTCTAATCCAATTTTTTTGTTGACAAGCTGTGTCCCCTGCCTTTGTTTGACCCGAGGCCAAACTACAGTGGAGGTAATGAAGGTAATGGTGACCTCCTTCAAAAGGTCCCATGCATGTACCGCTGCACTCTGTGCCCCTGATCCTGCAGCAGGCCATCACCAACCCATGCTTCTGCCAGAGACTCTTGGACATTCATAGGCAAGCTGGGCCAGTCTCTTGTGAGGTCACTGCTCCTTTCTCCTGGGTCCTGGTGCACACAAGGTTTTGTTTGTGCCCTCCAAGAGTCTGTTTCCCCAGTCCTGTGTAAGTTCTGGCAGCTCTATGGTGGGGTTAACAGCGACTGCCTCCAGTAGAGGATTTATGCCATACCCAGGTCTGCTGCACCCAAAAGCCCCTGCCCCTGTGGCAGGCCACTGATGACCCTTACCTCTGCAGGAGACACTCAAACACAGCTCTGGCTCAGTCTCTGTGGGGTCTCTGGGTCCTGATGTGCAAGGTTCATTTGAGCCCTCTCAGCATCTCTGGCGGGTATGGGGTTTGATTCCAAATGCAATTTCGCCCCTTCTTCCATCTTGCTGGGGCTTCGCCTTTGCCCGTGGCTGTGAGGTATCTTTTTTTGGTGGGATCCAACATTCTCCTGTCGATGGTGGTTCAGCAATGAGTTGTAATTTTGGAGTTCTTTCAACAGAAGATGAGCGCACTCTGCCATCTTAGGCAGATGGAAGTTATATCACCCTAAAAAATCATAAACTTTACAGAAGTAATGACTAGAAAGCCATCTCTTAAAGTTCTTATAATTCTCAGTTGACTGAAGAGCAGATATACATATCCACTGAATAAATGTTGAATTACTAACAACAAATGAACAGAGTGATGATGGATATACTTCTCTATTTAATATTTTGATTTCTAAGTAAATGACATGGAACTTAAGGAGCAAGTGAGAGAGAAAGAATCTGTGATGAAAGCACATTGGTCCCTGGAATTATTAAAATGTTTAATCAGGTAGAAGATTTGGGGCCCCTAAATAAAGGCCAGGAGCATAGGTGATTTGCACAATCTTAGCAGCAGGAGAAAACCAAATCAAACCAAATCCCACTTCATTCTCCCCTCCCCATGCCCATACACACTTGCATAGTTGGAAGCAAGAGGCAATTTACTGGCACCCAGTACAAGTCCTTTCTGGAAGTGATTACTGTCACAAATCCACTTTTAGTCAAAGGTGTTAAAAAATGAGATGGAGACCATCCAATTCTTACTTACTCTTTGTGATGAACTGTTAAAGAGTGATACAAGTGGATAGGAAAGAAGGTGGGAAGGGAAAGAGACAGAAGAATAGACTACAGGAGACCACACTAAAAAAGTTCAAAGTGGAAAGCGAAAGTAACACTTCATCATTCCCAATTTCCTCCTGGGCTCTGTTCACTAACTGGAGTTTCGTCATTGCCTGATGAGAGGCCAGTTTTGAAGAGCTCAGAGGACTCCTTCAAAGTCTTTGGATCTCATCTCAAGTTGAAGGATGCACAAGTGAAGTTCCCAACCATCATGATATGTTTACAAGGTTCTACTAAATCTATCCTAATGAAAGCATCAGCTGACCTTGAATGTTTACCAGATCTCAGTAAGCATATATTGGAAATTCAGAAGAAATACACTAGAGCCAAAAGAGACTACACAAAAGACAGAAGCCAGAGTCTTATGAACTGTTCCTTCTTTGAAGCCCTTTCTAATAGGAAGGAAGTCAAGAGCATCTCTGTCTACTCTTACCAATATTCACTTAACTACGTAGAGTCAAGTAAAAAAATCTGAGTGTTTTGTGGAGAATAAGCCCCTCTCCACTGTGAATGCTACTAAGTGTAGGGTCTTTAGTTAAGCAGATAAACTAAGTACACTCATTCTCAGATTCTTCATCATTCTTATCTCTGCAGAAAAGACCCCCTGGAACTTCCTACTGTTCTCCTAGGTTAATTTGCCTCATCTCATCCTTCAAATTTCCCAGAGCATCTTTGTAGCAGAAACTTCCAATGAGTTTATAAATTATTTTTCCCTTGACCTGACACCTAAACCTCATGCATTTTTATTTAACTACCTAGTAGACATTCATTTTGTTTTTCATTTGAATCTCAAGCCTAACATAATGAAAAAGAAATCCTCATTCTCATTGGCCCCTGGCAACTCATTTCTTCAGAAACTTCTGTAGCTCAGTAAGTGGCAGCATGCATGTGTGTCCAGGTGCTCAGTCGTGTCCGACTCTTTGTGACCCCATGGACTGTAGCCCACTAGGCTCCTCTGTCCATGGGATTTCCCAGCAAGAATACTGGAGTGGGTTGCCATTTCCATCTCCAGGGGATCTTCCTGACCCAGGGATCAAACCTGAGTCCCTGAGGATCCTGCATTGGCAGGTAAATTCTTTACCACTGAGCTACCTGGGAAGCCCTGTTTTTGTCGTTCAGTTGTGTCCGACTCCAATGGCAGCAGTGTTCACCAATTTGATCTTCCCATTCTCTCCGTCTTTTTTAAAGTAACTGTCCCCATCATCAAAATTTTAGGGAGTACAAGGTTGCTCAGCAGGAGAACTGATCTATCCACTTCCTTGGCACAAAGGAAGTAAGTCCATGTGACTATGTCTAGACTCATGGAAATGAGCAGAACTGATACAGGCACAACCTCCAAGTGACCTTTAAAATGCAGAGTCACTTATCCTGCATTCCTTTTTTCCTACATCCTGTGGTCTGGAATATAGATATGCTGGTAAGAATCTGTCTGTAGTATTCTTTGCTGAAAAATACTTCATAACACATAATGGTCACTCAAAGCTTTTTTAAAATGAAAGAGGAACACAGAGTAAGACAGCTATACATTCTCTTGCACAGATAGTTATTAGATATCTGTTATAAATAATTTAACATTACTGCTAAGAAGAGTTCTACAAAAATTTTGAGAAAGCAAAAAGACAGTGTATTCATATATAATGCCAAAAAGTCATCACTGAGATTATAATAATTATGAAAGAGCTGAGAAAGAATAAGCAGGCACTTGATGTAAGTGAGCTATGTCTAGAAGCCACACAAAGATGTGATCTGTGCTCAAGCTCAAGAATAAAGCACTGTAGAGCCAGGAAGGTGCTATCAATGAGAATCCCTGTTTAAAACTCAACAAAATCTACAAAAAAGTAGAGATGAAACCAGCAACTTTTTTCAGGACACTGTATATTATTAGCTCAAGTAAGTTGTCCAGGAGGCTTCCCTGTTAGCTCAGCTGGTAAAGAAACCACCTACAATAAAGGAGACCCGGGTTCGATTCCTGGGTCAGGAAGATCCCCTGGAGAAGGGATAGGCTACCTACTCCAGGATCCTTGCCTGGAGACTTCCACAAAAAAGGTGCCTGACAGGCTACAGTCCATGGTGTTGGAAAGAGTAGGACACAACTGAGTGACTTTCACTTTCAAGTTGTCCAGAGTAACAAAGTTAAGCTAGAGAATTTTACTTTGGTTAAATCTTCTTAAGGAAAAGGGCAATGTATTATATCACCTAACTACAATGTTAGGAGAAAATGATCAGACTTCAGGCAGAGCTGGAACCAAATGTTAAGATGATGTCATTGGGGATCTATTGTTTCTCTTTTTCTTTTTTTACTTTTTATTTTGATCTAAAATTATACTTACAAAAGACTTAGTAATTTAGATTAACAGAGAGTTCCTGTACACCCTTTTCTTACTCAGTTGCCCTCTGGTTAACATCTTGCATAACAATAGTACAATTATCAAAGCCAGAAATAGACCTTGGTACAAGAGTTCTACTGACTAAATTACAGACCTTATTCAAATTTCACTGATTTTTTCACTAACGTTTTTTTTCTTCCCTGTTCCATTGTCCTACTGGGATCCCACGGTGCGTTTATCTGTTATGCCTTTAGTCTCCTCTGATCAATAACAGTTCCTCAGTTTTCCATGTCTTTCTCATGATGTTGATATTTTTGAAGATTTTTGGCTAGTTATTTGGTAAAATGTTTCTGAGTTTGGGTTCCTCTGATTTTTTTTCTCTTAATTGGAGTAAGGTTCTGTATTTTTTAAAAGAATATCACAGAAATTATGTTATTGCCTTCTCCAGGAATCATATCAAAGGATGAACAGTATAATAGTGTCTCATTACTGGTGATTTTAATCTTGATCAATTGGGTAAATGGTGTCTCCTGGATTTCTCTATCTTGGAGTTACTATATTTCTCTTTGGAGGTAACAAATACCTTGAAGGAAATCATTTAGACTATGTAGGTTCTGTGTCTTCCACAAATTTTGTGCATTAATTTTAGTGAGATGCAAAAATTTCAAGTACAAAAAGAATCCTCTTTTACTATTATACATGAAAAATCACAATCTAAAATTTACTGAAAAAAAATGTGTATTAAGAAAAGTATATTATACCAAAATAACATTCAAAAATTATGGTAGTGTCTAACTATTGCTTTTGCTTCAAAGGCTTAATACTAGTAGTTCTTATACTTTTCTAGGCCATGGAACCTCTGGAGTAATTGATGAAAGACAGAGATCACTCTAATCCTCAAAAAATGCAAATACAAGTATGTCGACAATGTTAGGAATTCATAAACCACCAAACTTCATCCTTAAATACCTGAGGGACCTTTAGGCTAAGCACCTATTTCTTTTTTAAAAAACTTTATTTATTTTTAATTGGAAGATGTTTGTTTTACAATATTGTGTTAGCTTCTGCCATACATCAACAGGAGTCAATCAGAGGTATAGATATGTCTCCTCTGTCTTAAACCTCCCTCCCCCCTCCCACCCTATCCCATCCCTCTAAGTTGGTAATAGCCCCAGGTGACTTCCTACATCATACAGCAAATTCCCACTGGCTGTCTGTTTTACACGTGGTAATTTATATGTTTCAAAGCTACTCTCTCCATTCATCCCATGCTGTCCATCCCCCATTGTGTCCACAACTCTGTTCTCTGTGTCTACATTTCTACTGCTGCCTAGCAAATAGGTTCATCAGTAACATTTTCTAGATTCATATATATATATATATTTATATGTGATGTTTATTTTTCTCTTCCTGACTTACTTCACTTTGTATAACAGGCTTTAGGTTCATGCACTAACATATGCTGGATCATAGAAAAAGCAAGAGAATTCCAGAAGAGCATCTACTTCTGCTTCATGGACTACACTAAAGCCTTTGACAGTGTGGATCACAACAGTGGACAATTCTTAAAGAGATGGGAATACCAGATGACCTTACCTGCCTCCTAAGAAGCCTGTATGCAGGTCAAGAAGCAACAGTTAGAACCGGACATGGAACAATGGACTGGTTCCAAATTGGGAAAGGAGTACATCAAGGTTGCATATTGCCACCCTGCTTATTTAACTTACATGCAGAGTACATCATGCAAAATGCAGGGCTGGATGAAGCACAAGCTGGAATTAAGATTGCCGGGAAAAATATCAATAACCCCCAATATGCAGATGACACTACCCTTATGGCAGAAAGTGAAGAGGAATTAAAGAGCCCTTGATCAAGGTGAAAGAGGAGAATGAAAAACTGGCCTAAAACTCAGCATTCGAAAAATGAAGATCATGGCATCCAGTCTCATCACTTCATGGGAAATAGATGGGAAAACACTGGAAATAGTGACAGACTTTATTTTCTTGGGCTCCAAAATTACTGTAGATGGTGACTGCAACCACAAAATTAAAAGACACTTGCTCCTTGGAAGAAAAGCTATGACCAATCTAGACAGCATATTAAAAAGCAGAGACATTACTTTGCCGACAAAGATCCATATAGTCAAAGCTACGGTTTTTCCAGTAGTCATGTATGGATGTGACAGCTGGACCATAAAGAAGGCTGAATGCCAAAGAAGTGATGCTTTTGAGCTGTGGTGCTGGAGAAGACTCTTGAGAGTCCCTTGGATCTCAAGGAGATCAAAACAGTCAATCTTAAAGGAAATCAATCCTGAATATTCATTAGAAGAACTGATGCTGAAGCTGAAGCCCCAATACTTTGGCCACCTGATGCAAAGAACTGATTCATTAAAAAAGACCCTGATGGTGAGAAAGATTGAAGGCAGGAGAAGAGGGCAACAGAGGGCAAGATGGTTGGATGGCATCACTGACTCAATAGACATGAATTTGAGCAAGCTCTGGGAGATGATGAACAGGGAAGCCTAGAGTGCTGTCGCCCATGGGGTCACAAAGAGTCAGCCATGACTGAGCAGCTGAACAACAACAACAACAAGCTCACTAAGACTGACTCAATCCATTCCTTTTTATGGCTGAGCAATATTTTATTGTATATATTATGTACCACAACTTATTTAAGCACCTCTTTCCTAATGCAATAGAACAACTTTAAGTCAATTTGCTTTTCATGATGTCCTTTCCTCAGTTTTATGGTATTAAAAGGGAAAAGATGGAGAAAGGGAGGGGTGGTGGGAAGGAAGATAGGAAGGAAAGGCAGATGAGGGGTTAGGATGGAGAGATGAAGAGAGGGAGAAAGAAAGAATTATAATATTCCATATGCCCAATACTTCCTTTTCCCAGAGTAGAAAGAAGTCTACAAAATATGACCAATTCTTATTATTTTTTCCCTAAACTGCTTTCTAAATTGAATCTTAAGGTGTATTAGAAACTATTCATTTTACCCCATTCATCTTTTCTTTTCTCTATCATCCCATCTATCCAACATCGCCCCACGCTTTTTCCTTTCTGAGTACATTGCTCCCTCAAATAGTTCATGTTTCTTTCAACTACATGTTCACAGAAATTGGATATATTCTTCCAATTAAAAAATAGAAGAAAACTAAGAAGTTTTGACATCTACTTTTAAAAACAAAATTTCACAAGGATCCTAGGGTTGCTTTGTCCACTTTTCCACATAGTTTTTAGATACCTGAAAATATCTGAGGGTCTGCTTTCTTCTTTAAAACTGCTTCTCCTCTGAAGCAACTGACCCCACGTCATGAAATTTTTGCAGCAAATGTGCACTATGTATACTCACTGTCATGAAACTCCTGTTTTTCAGTATGTTGGGATGTTGACTCAAATGCATTTCATTTAAAAATTAAAAGCAAATTTCACAAACTATTTGCTTTGCACTGAGGAATCTGGGTCAATCAGAGAAAAAGACAATGGGCTTTTTTCATGGACCTGTTTGGAGGTAAGAATCAGGCCTTTCCTAGAAGGACTCTGCCCTTCCCACCTGAGGGAGCTCTGCGTGTTCTTCAGGAACACTCCAGAAGGAAAGGCAGATGAGGCACAACTATTTCCTCATCCTAAGAGTTTTCATGCCTAATCATTGTTCCAGAAAATCTTGAGGCAAGTCTACGGTGTTAGCTTCTTACATAATATAATTTGGAAAGACTTTTTCAGCAAATCCATCTGCTAAACCCAAAATTTGAGGTTTTCATAAAATGCAGATGTAATAACAGACTCAAAGCACAAAAGATAACATTTATACAACCTATTAAACAATAAAAATAGTCAAAACCTTCCTTTTGTAAAGAGGAAATCTAATTGTATCATCTTCTAGCCAATACAATAAGTCTTACTAGTTTAAGCTTTGATGTTGCCACATAAGAATTTCTTCTCTAGATGTTCAAAATCATAGAGAACATTTTGATAATAAGAGCGGTCTTTATGAACTTCAATTTCTTTCATTAATACTAAAGAAATAAAGAGGAGACCCTTGGAGGCCTGCTGCTGCTACTAAGTCGCTTCAGTCGTGTGACTCTGTGTGACCCTGTAGACCACAGCCCACCAGGCTCCTCTGTCCCTGGGATTCTCTAGGTAAGAATACTGGAATCGGTGGTTGGAGGCCTAAGCTCTCTATTCATCCATGGAATATTCTAAGTCACTGAATTTCTTTATAAGAAACACAAAAACAAATTTCCACCAAGCAATTTAGCATAAAAATCTCTGCAAAAAAGAAAACCAAATATCTAATTTAATAATAACAGAAGGTTGGACTAGATAATGCAGAGCCAGTTTCTCAGAAATGGTGCTATTAATTATATGATCAGTTCAGTTCAGTCACTCAGTCGTGTCCAACTCTTTGCGACCCCATGAATCGCAGCACACCAGGCCTCCCTGTCCATCACCAACTCCCGGAGTTCACTCAGACTCACATCCATCGAGTCGGTGATGCCATCCAGCCATCTCATCCTCTGTCGCCCCCTTCTCCTCCTGCCCCCAATCCCTCCCAGCATCAGAGTCTTTTCCAGTGAGTCAACTCTTCTCATGAGGTGGCTAAAGTACTGGAGTTTCAGCTTTGGCATCATTTCCTCCAAAGAAATACCAGGGCTGATCTCCTTCAGAAAGGACTGGTTGAATCTCCTGAAGCCCAAGGGACTCACAAGAGTCTTCTCCAACACCACAGTTCAAAAGCATCAATTCTTCGGCACTTAGCTTTCTTCACAGTCCAACTCTCACATCCATACAGGACCACTGGAAAAACCATAGCTTGACTAGATAGACCTTTGTTGGCAAAGGAATGTCTCTGCTCTTGAATATGCTATCTAGGTTGGTCATAACTTTCCTTCCAAGGAGTAAGCATCTTTTAATGTCATGGCTGCAATCACCATCTGCAGTGATTTTGGAGCCCAAAAAATAAAGTCTGACACTGTTTCCACTGTTTCCCCATCGATTTCCCATGAAATGATGGGACCAAATGCCATGATCTTTGTTTTCTGAATGTTAAGCTTTAAGCCAACTTGTTCACTCTCCTCTTTCACTTTCATCAAGAGGCTTTTTAGTTCTTCTTCACTTTCTGCCATAAGGGTGGTGTCATCTGCATATCTGAAGTTATTGATATTTCTCCTGGCAATCTTGATTCCAGTTTGTGCTTCTTCCAGTCCAGCGTTTCTCATGATGTACTCTGCATAGAAGTTAAATAAGCAGGTTGACAATATACAGCCTTGACGTACTCCTTTTCCTATTTGGAACCAGTCTGTTGTTCCATGCCCAGTTCTAACTGCTGCTTCCTGACCTGCATACAGATTTCTTAAGAGGCAGGTCAGGTGGACTGGTATTCCCATCTCTTTCAGAATTTTCCACAGTTTATTGTGATCCACACAGTCAAAGGCTTTGGTATAATCAATATAGCAGAAATAGATGTTTTTCTGGAACTCTCTTGCTTTTTCGATGATCCAGCGGATATTGGCAATTTGATCTCTGGTTCCTCTGCCTTTTCTAAAACCAGCTTGAACATCGAGAAGTTCACGGTTCACATATTGCTGAAGGCCGGCTTGGCGAATTTTGAGCATTACTTTACTAGCATGTGAGATGAGTCCAATTGTGCGGTAGTTTGAGCATTCTTTGGCATTGCCTTTCTTTGGGATTGGAATGAAAACTGACCTTTTCCAGTCCTGTGGCCACTGCTGAGTTTTCCAAATTTGCTGGCATATTGTGTCAGCACTTTCACAGCATCATCTTTCAGGATTTGAAATAGCTCAACTGGAATTCCATCACCTCCACTAGCTTTGTTCATAGTGATGCTTTCCAAGGCCCACTTGACTTCACATTCCAGGATGTCTGGCTCTAGATTAGTGATCACACCTTCATGATTATCTAGGTCGTGAAGATCTTTTTTGTACAGTTCTTCTGTGTATTCTTGCCACCTCTTAATATCTTCTGGTTCTGTTAGGTCCAGACCATTTCTGTCCTTTATTGAGCCCATCTTTGCATGAAATGTTCCATTGGAATCTCTAATTTTCATGAAGAGATCTCTAGTCTTTCCCATTCTGTTCTTTTCTTCTATTTCTTTGCATTGATCACTGAAGAAGGCTTTCTTATTTATTCTTGCTATTCTCTGGAACTCTGCATTCAGATGCTTATATCTTTCCTTTTCTCCTTTGCTTTTCACCTCTCTTCTCTTCACAGCTATTTGTAAGGCCTCCCCAGACAACAATTTTGCTTTTTTGCATTTCTTTTCCAGGGGGATGGTCTTTATCCCTGTCTCCTACACAATGTCATGAACCTCATTCCATAGTTCATCAGGCACTCTATCTATCAGATCTAGGCCCTTAAATCTATTTCTCACTTCCACTGTATAATCATAAGGGATTTGATTTAGGTCATACCTGAATGGTCTAGCAGTTTTTCCCTACTTCTTCAATTTGAGTCTGAATTTGGTAATAAGGAGTTCACGATCTGAGCCACAGTCAGCTCCCAGTCTTGTTTTTGTTGACTGTATAGAGCTTCTCCATCTTTGGCTGCAAAGAACGTAATCAATCTGATTTCGGTGTTGACCATCTGGTGATGTCCATGTGTAGAGTCTTCTCTTGTGTTGTTGGAAGAGGGTGTTTCCTATGACCAGTGCATTTTTCTTGGCAAAACTCTATTAGTCTTTGCCCTGCTTCATTCCGCATTCCAAGGACAAATTTGCCTGTTACCCCAGGTGTTTCTTGACTTCCTACTTTTGCATTCCAGTCCCCTATAATGAAAAGGACATCTTTCTTGGGTGTTAGTTCTAAAAGGTCTTGTAGATCTTCATAAAACCATTCAACTTCAGCTTCTTCAGCATTACTCGTTGGGGCACAGACTTGGATAACTGTGATACTGAATGGTTTGCCTTGGAGACGAACAGAGATCATTCTGTGGTTTTTGAGACTGCATCCAAGTACTGCATTTCAGACTCTTTTGTTGACCATGATGGCTACTCCATTTCTTCTGAGGGATTCCTGCCCACAGTAGTAGATATAATGGTCATCTGAGTTAAATTCACCCATTCCAGTCCATTTTAGTTCCCTGATTCCTAGAATATCAATGTTCACTCTTGTCATCTCTTTGGCCACTTCCAATTTGCCTTGATTCATGGACCTAACATTCCAGGTTCCTATGCAATATCGCTCTTTATAGCATCGGACCTTGCTTCTATCACCAGTCACATCCACAGCTGGGTATTGTTTTTGCTTTGGCTCCATCCCTTCATTCTTTCTGGAGTTATTTCTCCACTGATCTCCAGTAGCATATTGGGCACCTACTCACCTGGGGAGTTCCTCTTTCAGTATCCTATCATTTTGCCTTTTCCTACTGTTCATGGGGTTCTCAAGGCAAGAATATTGAAGTGGTTTGCCATTCCCTTCTCCAGTGGACCACATTCTGTCAGACCTCTCCACCATGACCCACCCGTCTTGGGTTGCCCCGTGGGAATGGCTTGGTTTCATTGAGTTAGACCAGCCTGTGGTCCTAGTGTGATTAGATTGACTAATTTTCTGTGAGTATGATTTCAGCGTGTCTGCCCTCTGACGCCCTCTTGCAACACTATGATAGTGGCATATAACTAATTAGACATATTTTAGCTATTTGCTTTCTGAGGTTGTTTTTTGGTACCCTGAAAAAGTGATCACTCTTGATAATAAACAAGAAAATAATCGATTCCAATACTCCCCTCCGCATTTTGAAATCACATAGATCCGTATTGACTCATATTTGCATTTTACTTTTCCATTTAAGCAACTGTTTCCTCTAATCATAAAGGGTGGAAATTTTTAAAATTAATGAATTTTCACACAGTGGATGAAAGTGCATGTGATTCACCATGTTGGGAGTAAGACACTGTATTATAACACTGTATTACAACTCTGTATTGAAACCAGTAATTTTGAGTTGCTTCAGCAACTTTCGGCTTTTGAGTTAAAAGTGACATCCAAAAGCACATCACATGTCTGAATTTAGATATGAGCTTTAAGAGATTCTGCTGTCAAAGCATATAAGAAAAAAGAAAACTATTAAATTCCAATGAATTGATGTTTCTGTGGCCTAGTTTTGGGGACTGTGGAAAGAGAAAAAAAATGAGGAAATTCTTAAGAGGTCCATTGCAATTCACCAGGAATTTTCCAAACACAAGTTCTACACCTATGTGTCATATAAAAAGATGAGTATTAGAGGTTCTGGGGTTGCTCAAATTGTCACTGTCACTTTAATAATGAAGTCAGGGTATGATAAGAGAACTAAAATGATAAATGATAAGGAGTTATTTAGATAATTCCTAACTAACTAGAAGTTATCTGTACTAATTTATTAACTGTGACCATGAAAACAGATCTTAGCTTCTTTGGATCTCTCTCTCTTTCCTTAATCCATAAAATAAAAGAGTCAGACTAGATGATTTCTCAGGCTTTTCTCATTAATACTTGTTTGATAGCCATCACAATTTCTAATGTATGAGAAGTTTACAGAGGGCTCGACTTCTGGTTTCACAGATAAGACTTTAAATGCATCAAATAGCTCATCAATCCAATTATGCTTCTCTGATATCTCTTGCCATATTTTATCTGTAGCTTATGTGGAGATAATTATAATCCATCCTACCTTCAAACAAAGTAAAATGAAAATCTCATCATATTCTTTACTTAATAGTCTAGCACAGAAGAACAGCAGTTGCCTCTCCCAGGAACCTTAGAAAAAGTATGACCAGCTGGACAAAAAAGCCAAAAGACATCAGTCCATGTGTCCACTCTTCAGTGCCTTGGCAAGCTTTGAAAGCAGAACTTCAATAGTGTCTCTGGAAAACGGTGCTGAAATCAATTCTCCTGCTGGCCTCTGACCAGGCAGGCAATAGAAAATGTCATCTGAGCTTGCACAGTATAGAGAGCATTTTGCTTGCCCCTATGGACAGAGTCCAAACACATAAAATCTAGTGGCTTCCTTCAAAGAGTTCATTGTGCATTCAGAGCAACTGGGTCACGAGCACCTTTTCTTCTATTTCTAGACCCCTCTTAGATATACAACCATTGACATAGTTCCACCAACTAATAGTGTAATTGGGTGGTATATACATATTTTAACACTCAGTTCAGTTCAGTCTCTCAGTCTTGTCCGACTCTTTGCAACCCCATGAATTGCAGCGCGCCAGGCCTCCCTGTCCATCACCAATTCCTGGAGTTCACTCAAACTCACGTCCATCGAGTCCGTGATGCCATCCAGCCATCTCATCCTCGGTCGTCCCCTTCTCCTCCTGCCCTCAATCCCTCCCAGCATCAGAGTCTTTTCCAATGAGTCAACTCTTCACATGAGGTGGCCAAAGTACTGGAGTTTCAGCTTTAGCATCATTCCTTCCAAAGAAATCCCAGGGCTGATCTTTAGGATGGATCTCCTTGCAGTCCAAGGGACTCTCAAGAGTCTTCTCCAACACCACAGTTCAAAAGCATCAATTCTTCGGGGCCCAGCTTTCTTCACAGTCCAACTCTCACATCCACACATGACCACTGGAAAAACCATAGCCTTGACTAGACAGACCTTTGTTGGTAAAGGAATGTCTCTGCTTTTCAATATGCTATCTAGGTTGGTCATAACTTTTCTTCCAAGGAGGAAGTGTCTTTTAATTTCATGGCTGCAATCACCATCTGCAGTGATTTTGGAGCCCAGAAAAATAAAGTCTGACACTGTTTCCACTGTTTCCTCATCTATTTCCCATGAAGTGATGGGACCAGATGCCATGATCTTAGTTTTTGAATGTTGAGCTTTAAGCCAACTTGTTCACTCTCCTCTTTCACTTCATCAAGAGGCTTTTTAGTTCCTCTTCACTTTCTGACATAAGGGTGGTGTCATCTGCATATCTGAGGTTATTGAGATTTCTCCCAACAATCTTGATTCCAGCTTGTGCTTCTTCCAGCCCAGCCCAGTACATCTCATGATGTACTCTGCATAGAAATTAAATAAGCAGGGTGACAATATACAGCCTTGACATACTCCTTTTCCTATTTGGAACCAGTCTGTTGTTCCATGTCCAGTTCTAACTGTTGCTTCCTTACCTGCAAATAGGTTTCTCAAGAGGCAGGTCAGGTGGTTTAACACTACTACAATTTAAACTCTTACAATGGTCCAAAAATAAATAGGTTAATGTAACAAAATAGCCTGATTCAATGTTTTATAACTGATAAAAGACTTCACAAACCAAGGGGGCAAAGATGACTTGCTTGACCAACAGAGAAAAGAGAACTGGAGAGCTATTGGGATGGAATCAATGTGTGGTCAGTTTGGGTTTTTCTCATACACTGAAATAATCTCTTTGTGGACCAAGGAGTTAACTGCAAACGTTGTATGCAACAAAAATAAATACTGCTGAATGTAATTTGATTTCTGCACAGGGAAGGATCATTAAGCTTAAAAGCAATGGAAAAATTACAGTATAAAAGATAAACATATTACACAAATATTTTAAATTTTGTGTGTAAATTAAACTGGCCAAAATAAGAATGCAAAACACAAATTAGGTGATAATACATATCACAGTTGAAATACCGTTCCCGCATAAATTGCCCAGAGATATTGTCACAGACGTTAACATCTCCATAAATAAAGAATTATGAAAAGATGGTACACATATACACACACAAATGAAGCCACTCTGTCAGATTAGCAGTTTTTCACTGATAGCACTCAATTTTAGGGAAATTGTGAGGAAATCATCACAGCACCTTCATAACCTTTGTTTAGAACATTAAAGAGTATATAAAATTTCTAAAGCTAAGCATGGCAGTATATTTCAAACACTTAAAAAATTTCATACAATTTGACTGCTAGAAATTTAACCTAAGGAAATAAACTGACTTGTGGACAACATTTAAGCACATAGATAGCTGCTTAATGCAGTGATCATTATAATGGCAAATAATTACTGAGGTAAGCAAGGAAATACTTTGAAAACCAAATAATAGATTAAATTATAGTTTACTTTGTGACCATTGTACTGAATTGTACAGGAAAACTTTATTTATAATGTTAACTGAAAATTAAAATAGGGATTATATAGGATATAAACTCAACAATACAGTAGCACTGGTTTATAAAGCATAAGGCAATCCTAGATAAGATTATCCTAAAAAGTTGAGTGTCTTTCTTTGGTTGATGTCTGTATACATATTTCATGTTTTTGTTTAATTTTTAAAACTGCTTCTATTTTCAATAAGCATTATTTTAGAATAAAAATTAAACCAAAGTTAACTGGTGTTTTCAGGCAGGGATTCTAGGCTCCCATGTGTAGAGAATAATCTGGAAGGGAGTGGGAGCAAGGCTCTGAGTTGGCACCAACTCCTTGCCTCAGAGTCATTCTCCCCTCAGGGGAGGAATGACAGGAAGAAGGCAAGGGCAGAGCTTCCCTTGCCTGGACATTAGAACACTACTGCCACTCCAGTACTCTTGCCGGGAAAATCCCATGGGTGGAGGAGCCTGGTAGGCTGCAGTCCAAGGGGTTGCTAAGAGTCGGACACAACTGAGCGACTTCACTTTCACTTTTCACTTTCATGCATTGGAGAAGGACATGGCAACCCACTCCAGTGTTCTTGCCTGGAGAATCCCAGGGACGGGAGAGTCTGGTGGGTTGCCATCTATGGGGTCGCACAGAGTCGGACACGACTGAAGCGACTTAGCAGCAGCAGCAGCAGCAGCCTTTAAATAGTAGGAATATTTACCAGATATTTATCTCATGAGTTTAAATTGTGGGAAATGCACAAGAAAATGGAGGAAATCCAGATGTCAACAACATGAATGTGAGTATTTGAGGAGTTTAAAGCAGCTGTTTCGGTAGAGTATATTATAAATAAAACATGCTGCTGGAGATTGCATCAGGTTGCACCCAAGTTGACGCATAACACTCTCTCAGAAGCACAGTGGGTAAAGAGCCATGAAGGATTGATCTCTGCTCTCTTTCTCCAACCACTCTGCCTTTGGCTGGCTGCTTCTCACCTTTTCTGGCCTCCTTTTCTTTCCACTGGTCACTCCTCCCACCTCAGGACCTTTATACACACTCTGTCCTTTATTTGGATATTCCGCCCTCACATGTTCCCATTAATTCCCCTGAAACCTTCTAATCTCCTTTCAGATTGCACTTCCACAGAGAAGCCACTCCTCAACCTCTATACTGGACAGGTCAGGTATGCTCAGTTATGTAACAACACAAAATCTTGGTCCTTATTCGGAAGATCCCCCAGAGGAGGAAATGGTAACCCATTTAGTATTCCTGCCTGGAAAATCCCAGACAGAGGAGCTGGATCAGCTACAGTCCATCGGGTCATGAAGAGTTGGACATGACTGAGCAACTGGGTGCGCACACACACACCTATTTAACACTGTTTTGTAATGATACATTCAAGGGTGAGTTTAATGACTGGGTCTTTGCTTCAGTGATACTACAAATGCAGGCAAAAATCTAAGCTTCCTTTGCTCATTATAAAATGTCAGCACCTGGCATAGTACTGGCATAGAGCAGAAAACAGTAATTCAGAAAGATACATACACCCCAGAATTCATGGCAGTACAACAGCCAAGGTAGGGAAGCAACCGAAGTCTCCATCAATAGATAAAAGGACAAAGATGTGAATATTACTCAGCCATAAAACAGAATGAAATTCTGCCATCTGTAGCAATATGTATGGACCCAGAGAATATTGTGATTAGTGAAATAAGTCAGACAAATACTGTATCATACCACTTATATCTGTAATCTAAAAAATAACGCAAATGAATATAAATAGCAAAAAAGAAACTGTTATAGAAAAAACTAGGGGTTATCAGAGGGAATAGAGAAGGAGGGAGGGGCAAGTTGGTATGGGAGTAAGAGATACAAACTCTGTATAAAGTTGATAGGCAACGTGGATATACTGCATAGCACAGGGAAATGTAGCCATTAGTTTGCAATAACTTTTATATTACAATCTGCAAAATATTGAATCATTGGAAAACACCCTGATGCTGGGAAAGATTGAAGGCCAAAGAAGAGGGCAGCAGAGGATGAGATGGTTAGATAGCATCCCTGACTCAATGGAAATGAATTTGAGCAAATTCTGGCAGATGGTGGAAGACAGGGGAGCCTGGTGTGTGGCAGTCGCGGGGCGGGGGGGGGGGGGGTCCCAAAGAACTGGATAAGACTTAGCAACCAAACAACAACAAAAACATCTGAAACCAATAAAATATTTTAACCAACCATATTACAATAGAAAAAATAAATTCTGTAAGTATTTGATGGATGATCACATAACATACTAGGAGAAAAGTCATGGTAGAAAAAACTGAATTGCTCACCAGGCAGCTAGGTGACATACACTACTTATGGAGCCAGAGGTTTGATCAATGGCTGAAAAATGCAGGACTCTGTCTTAGACCAACTGTTTATTTGGAGGTGATGGAAACAATACCACATGCTACAACAGCTGTCTGAAGATTTCCTAGGCCTTTTAACACAGACCATGAAACAGTAAACTGGACCAGCTTATAATGGCTTGCCCTGAGAACCAGTTCCAATTCTATATCCAGTGATGTCAAGTTGGTTTCTTGAAATCTGCCTTGGTGGGACTATTTATACCTGGGAAATTAGCAAATGCAAAAACCACTATGGTTTTTCCAGTAGTCATGTATGCATGTGAGAGCTGGACCATAAACAAGGCTGAGCACCAAAGAATTGATGACTTTCGACTGCGGTGTTGGAGAAGAATTTTTTAGAGTCCCTTGGACAGCAAGGAGATCAAACCAGTCAATCCTAAAAGAAATCAACCCTGAATATTCATTGGAAGGACTGATACTGAAGTTGAAGCACCAATACTTTGGCCACCTGATGAGAAGAGCCGACTCATTGGAAAAGACCCTGATGCTGGGAAAGATTGAAGGCAGGGGGAGAAGGGGACGACAGAGAATGAGATGGTTGGATGGCATCGATGACTCAATGGACTTGAGTTTGAGCAAACTCCAGGATATGGTGAGGGACAGGGAGACCTGGCATGCTGCAGTCCATGGGGTCAAAGAGTTGAACATGACTGAGTGACTGAACAACAACAAATCACAAATCACTATTCCCCCCGCCCCCACTTTTGGAGAGCTGATTATTAAATATTTATCATCACACCTCTGACACCATGCCATTAAGTTCCAATCTGCCTCATAAGCCAGTGGATAGTTTATATTTTAACTCATTTCTCTATAGTTCCACATCCCTGTATTTTCAGATATTGTTTTTATATTAGGAACACTTGCCTCTACTATAAGTTGAAAATATTTTGTTCCCAGTTTTATCACTTGTATGTTTATTTACAGCATATTTTGCTATGCAAAAATTTAACACAATCAAAACCTTCAGCCTCTTTCTGTGGATTACTTATGGATTTTGATTCAGTAAAGTTCTCCCATTCCTGCATCTGTAGGAAGTCACCCATGCTTTCTTTCAGAACTGACACAACTGTATTTTTTTTTTACACAACCTCTGATCCTTTTGGATTTTAGCTTCATGTAAAATATAAGGAATGAATCTCATGTTGTCTTTTTCTGCATTGCCATTCTCCAACACTACTGAAATCTATTTTTTCCTATTTGTTGAGATATGTGGTTGACATTTATAAGTATTCTAAATTTTCTTACATGATTCTGTTAGTTGCTGAATTTTCTTTTATTCCACTGGTCAGTCTGTCTATCTACATACCAGTAATAAATGACCTTGATTTTATATCCTTTTTCGGTATATATTTAATTTTGAAGATAGCTAGTTGTGTCCCCAGAGAAGGTAATGGCAACCCACTCCAGTACTCCTGCCTGGAAAATCCCATGGATGGAGGAGCCTGGTAGGCTGCAGTCCATGGGGTCGCTAGGAGTCGGACATGACTGAGCGACTTCACTTTCACTTTTCACTTTCATGCATTGGAGAAGGAAATGGCAACCCACTCCAGTGTTCTTGCCTGGAGAATCCCGGGGACGGGGGAGCCTGGTGGGCTGCCGTCAATGGCGTCGCACAGAGTCGGACACGACTGAAGCGACTTAGCAGCAGCAGCTGTGTCTCCACTGTATATACAAACTTCCTCTTTTCAGTATTTTTCTGTCTATTCTCTTTTGCTTTCCTTCCAAATGAACTTTCAGTTCAGTTCAGTTCATTCGCTCAGTTGTGTCTGACTCTTTGTGACCCCATGAATCGCAGCACACCAGGCCTCCCTGTCCATCACCAACTCCCGGAGTTCACTCAGACTCATGTCCATCGAGTCAGTAATGCCATCCAGCCATCTCATCCTCTGTCGTCCCCTCCTCCTCCTGCCCCCAATCCCTCCCAGTATCAGGGTCTTTTCCAATGAGTCAACTCTTCGCATGAGGTGGCCAAAGTATTGGAGTTTCAGCTTCAGCATCAGTCCTTCCAGTGAACATCCAGGACTGATCTCCTTTAGAATGGACTGGTTGGATCTCCTTGCAGTCCAAGGGACTCTCAAGAGTTTTCTCCAACACCACAGTTCAAAAGCATCAATTCTTCAGCGCCCAGCTTTCTTCACAGTCCAACTCTCACATCCATACATGACCACTGGAAAAACCATAGCCTTGACTAGACAGACCTTAGTTGGCAAAGTAATGTCTCTGCTTTTCAATATACTATCTAGGTTGGTCATAACTTTCCTTCTAAGGAGTACACGTCTTTTAATTTCATGGCTGCAATCACCATCTGCAGTGATTCTGGAGCCCCCCAAAATGAAGTCTGACACTGTTTCCACTGTCCCCATCTAAGCCAGCTATTGGGAAAAAAATGTATGGCAAAACCAATACAGTATTGTAAAGTAAAAGAAAATAAAAAATAAAGAGCGCACACACACACACACACAAAAATTGGAATTACCTGAAACTAACAAGCAGTTTAAATCTATATATAGTTTTTAAGATATTGAACTTTCCTATCCAAGAAAAGAGTATGACTTTCTTTTCAACTTTCAAACATGTTTAATGTTTTCCTCACCTAAGTTTTGAACATTTCTTGTAGAGTTCATAAAAATGAATTTAATTTCTGTTTTGATAGAAAATGAGATATCCATTTTATATACTGACATTTTTGCTTGTGTATATGATGCCTGTTGATTTTTGTCTGTTAATTTAACAACTTATTATACTAAATTCTCTACTGTTTTGATAGCTCTCCAACATTTCTTTTAGGATTTACAGATATAAAATCACTTATTTTCCATCTAGACATAGTTTTACTTTTTCCTAATTCTTATACCTCCACTTGTTTTCTCTTGGGTTGTTTTCATTGGCTAATATTTCCAACTAGAGGGTGGGAAAAAGAGGGAAAAGGGGATAGAGAAAGTTCATGATAGGTAAATACGATCAATAGCTATTATACTGAACGTCTACAATATAAATGGATATTGAAAGCTGTAAAATATCCTCTCTGTTACATTTGGAGATGATCATGACTTTTCTTCCTAGTCTTAATATGTTATATCAATGCAACAGAATTTCTAATAGTGAACCCCCTGAAATTAATGAACCACATTGCATTCCTAAATTTAACCCCAGCACTTGGTCATAATGCAATTATTTTTTAAATGTTCTGTTGATTTCATTTTCTAATATTTCCCTTAAGATTTTTACACTGATATTCATAAGTGAGATTTTTCATTACTTTTCTTTTTTGGTACAATCATTCAGCTCTGGGGATTAATGTTATACTAGATTCAGAACATGGAATTGAAAGGTTTCTTTCTTTTCTATATTCCCTGGCATACTTTAAGTGCATTGGGAGTGATAATATCAATGATAGTTCCTTTTAATGACAGGATTATCAAATCATATAAGGTTTAGTAGAATTTTTCTATGAAACCAAATGAACTTGGTGCTTTTCTGTGGGGAAGCTTCATTTCTATTTATTTATTGTTCTATTTATACTTTACTAAGGACAGTTATAATAATTTTTATTTATTCACTTGTATCAAGATTTCAAATCTATTTGCACATTAGTTCACTTCAGTTGCTCAGTTGTGTCTGACTCTTTGCAACCCCGTGAATCACAGCATGCCAGGCCTCCCTGTCCATCACCAACTCCCAGAGTTCACTCAGACTCATGTCCATCAAGTTGGTGATGCCATCCAGCCATCTCATCCTCTGTTGTCCCCTTCTCCTCCTGCCTTCAATCTTTCCCAGCATCAGGGTGTTTTCCGATGAGTCAGTTCTTTGTATCACAAGACCAAAGTATTGGAGTTTCAGCTTCAGCATCAGTTCTTCCAATGAATATTCAGGATTGATTTCCTGAATAAGGCACTTCCTTATGATTAAACTCAAGTTCATGAAGAAAAATAACAAAATACAACACAATCAACCTTAGTGAAAAAAGCCAGAAACCAAGTGAATGGTAAGCTTCTCCTCACTTTTAAGACTTCCATTTCCAGGTTCGATCATTGGCAGTTCTTCATCTCTGATTCCCTCAGGTGGCCTGCTTCCTTTGCAGAGCCACAGTATGGAGGCTTTTAGTTGACCAGATGTTTTAGTACTGTCAAAATACCATATGGCCTATGTCATCCTTTGCAAAGGACTGTGGAGTATATTCAGTCTCTGACAAATGAGTTTGCACGGCAATAAGATCTCCTACTGAGGTGGGGGAAAAAAGAGACTTTTTTTCGTAGGGGACTGGGAAAAGGATTTTCATACATGGTGCTTTACTAATATTTTTTCTGTTATAAGTATATTCTCAGCAATAGGATTTAGCTTCCCATTGTTTAGGGGGGCTTTCAGCAACTTTTTTGTAAGTAATTCCCAGCAATTCCTTATAATGTAAAGATGGAAGCTCATACTAACTCTATACACATACACTAAAACAAATCTCCTCACCACTCTAAACTATAATTTAGAATCCAAACCTCAAACAGTGCGTCATTTTCTTCCTGCTACTATGGCTCAGGGATGAGTAAATGTTGACTTCAGCTTTTTATCTGAGCACTGATTCCTTCTTTCTCATCTCAGTTTAGTTGGTACCTCATATGGGGACAGCAAATGAAATGTGATTACATCTCAGCCTTCCTGAGGCATTTGGGAGTTCACTATGAGTCAGGGGAAAAACTCAGCAGCATTGCCGAGAACAAAAGCCAGAGGAACAGGGCCAGCACCAGCAGAGATAAATCAGCACGCCAGAACGGGGGCCAATGCCAGGGTAAGCAGCTGTGAAGAGCTAGAACCCTGTGGCATTAGAAGAAGAGGCCACAGTAGAAGGCCAGCAGCCAAACTGGAAGTTCAGAGGATTGGAGAGAGCAGGCTCACTTTACCAGCTGACCAAATTGGATCAGATCAAAGAGTCCGACAGAACTGTTTTGTTCGACCTGAAGCACCCTTCAGAAACAGAGCCAGGGCTACACAGTGGGGGCCAGTGGCACACCAAAGAGTGATCCCTAGGGAATCCATCCTCAAGAGTGAATGAGGAGGCAGTTTTAGAGACTCTCCTGGAAGACCATATTGAAATAACCATAGCTGAACACTGTAAACTGCCCATGCTACTGCCTGTCTAAATATTAAAAGAGCACACAGTCCCAGCACCTGCCATCAAGAAGCAGAAGTGCAGTCCCCTGTTCCCAGCCCTCAGAACAAGACACAGTAGGCCAGAAATGAAGATAGGATGAGGTAACAGGACATCAAGTTTTTATATCATTTTATGCGAGAAATGGCCCAAGTGTAGGTCCAATCAAGATTTTTTTTTTCCCCTAAAAAGGTGAGCTCCTTATAACTGAAATAACCTCTAGCTGCGGAAAGATATTTCTCTTTACCTTCCTTTGTCCTGATTATCTAAGGAAATATATTTAAAAATATAAAAGAGATTACAATTTTTATTTAAGGTGTGAACTATCATGGTTGGGATGTGTCTTGCACTCTCCAAGAGCAATGATTGCAGTGAATGTAATATAATTGGAGAAGAAAACCCTGTTAATGCATTCCAAAGTAAAAGTAGCTAACAATATGATGGCAACATGTAAGTTAACTCATTTTGATGCTGTCCTACCATCTAGATGCCCTTTCTATTAAAGTAGGCTTAAGGAAATGATGTAAAAATATATTTGTTAATTGTGTTATTTTGCCTCAAGATTTCTTTGTTAAGTACTAGTAAGAACTAAAAAATACAAAAAAATGTACCACATTAAGTAAAGGTATCACATTATTTGCTTCAAACTTAACTTTATTATTCTCATATTATCATCTAAGTAAAAAGAGACACAGAAAAAGATGCCATTCTATGATATCTGAGAATAATCACAAAACATCTAATTTGCCTCTTGCGTTGAAACTGAGAAAGATATTTTGGCATTTTTCTAGTTCCCTTCAAATATCATTATCATATAACAATCTTACTCAAGACCCAACAAAAACCTTTAAGTCCATGATAACTAATCGAGAAAAACTCTATTTGTGAATTTATTATTTTAGGATATATTTCATATACACATATGTATATGTGTATATATATAGTGTGTTAATATATGTCTATACATTATTTTTAAATTAAAATATTTCTACATAATTAAAATATGTAATTATATATTATATATATGTTAATATATGTATATACACATAGTGATACTCTCATAGTGCCAGGTATTCTTTTAAATGCTTCTAAGCCTCAAACTCATTATAATAACATTACGAAATAGGTACTGTTACTATCAACTATATTTTGCATATAAATAAACTGAGAAATAGAGTATCTACATAAGTCATCCAAGGTCACACAGTGGGGAATCCAGGCAGTTTGACTCCAGAGATTCTGCAGGGATTCGTGCAGTTTGAATTTTGCTGATTGAATCTCCAAAGAACTTTTCCTTTCTAGTTAATAAAAGCACCTTGAAGAAATTTTACTTCGGCTTCACACATTTTATTGTTATCCAGTATTTAAATGTGATATTGATTTTGAACTACCAGTTATTATTATCATCTTCCTAATATCATCACTATCATGTATAGCCAATGCTCATTTAGATTTACCCATATGTATGCCAGTATCTCTACTAGCTATTGCTACTTCCTTCTCTAGCCTTCCTCCTAGGAGTGGATTTCTTTTTTTGGAAAATGCAAAGTTTACATGTTCTTTCACCAGGATTCTGAGGGTACATTCTTTCAGTGTTTGTCTTCTACTTTTTTTCTCTCTTTTGTCTCTGAATAATAGTTGTGCAGGGTATAAAACTCTGAGTTAGAAATATCGTCTCTCACCTCTTTAAAAATATATCATACCACTAGGTTTATTTCTACTGCTATTTTTGGGATGTCTATGTCCTGCCATTAATTTGTAGATACTGAATTTACTCTTTCATTGCTCTTAAGATTTTTTTAATCTATTCTTTAATTTACTGACACAAGAAATATCAAATGCTACCTTTTTCTATTTACTTTCTCCTTTGGGTCCCAAGAGGTGTTGTTCTTGTTAACAGTTACATAAAGGATTTAGGAATTAATAAGCATTAACCTTGGACTGCAAGAAGATCCAATCAGTCCATCCTAAAAGAGATCAGCCCTGGGTGTTCTCTGGAAGGACTGATGCTAAGGCCAAAACTCCAATACTTTGGCTACCTCATGCGAAGAGTTGACTCATTGGAAAAGACTCTGATGCTGGGAGAGATTGAGGGCAGGAGGAGAAGGGGACGACAGAGGATGAGATGGCTGGAGGGCATCACCAACTCGATGGACATGAGTTTGAGTGAACTCCGGAAGTTGGTGATGGACAGGGAGGCCTGGTGTGCTGCGATTCGTGGAGTCGCAAAGAGTCGGACACGACTGAGCGACTGAACTGAACAAACATTTGACATTTTTCTCCATGAATTTTTGTCATTTCAACCACCATGTAAATATAATATTAAAATTCTTAAAGAGAAGGGACTTATTTTTACATCTTTTACATCATCTTTTATAAAACAGAGCTCTGCACCCAGTGAAAGTGTTCCATTAACGATTTGGATTTACCCTTACTTCTTGTTTGACCTAACTTTTTCAGATTCAATTGTTAGGTTAACATCTCCAACATTTTCTTCATTTCCTTTCTATCAGCCCTAAGACAAAGCACTGAAACCAATGATTAAATAAAGGCAAACTCCCAGGGCTTATAGTTGAGATTCAAGTAGAAACTGCTACTGCTCTCTGGTTTTCAGTTATATTGTGTATAATCAATTAGATCAAATTATCTAGTTGAAAACTACCTCAAGTTCATCTAAAAGGCCAGGTTAATAATATGCAGTTTTATAGAAATATCTTTTCATTCTAAATAATCCTAAAGTCCATCTAGATCTCTTCTATAAAAGTAAATTCTCAAAAAGATATAAATACTTTAAGTGGCAACATGTCTGTACCCAATAAAGCTCAAGATAATACCAAAACTTTTCTGCTGCATAAGATTTAAAACTTAGTGAGCACTACTGAATTATGATCTTATTGGGATAGGGATTTGAAAATGGAGCATCAATCTGAGGCACTATGGAAATAATCCATCTAGACAGATTTAAAGAGAGTGTAATAATTTATCAGATATTATATGCAAGCAAGGTGATTCATTCTATGTTATCTCATTCAAAATTTTTTAAGAAATTTTCTGCTTGTCTATATGGTTTTCTTCAAGAATCTGCTATATACAAGAAAAATGATAAGGTCAGATTTTTTCCCCTATTTTAAAGTAGTTTTTAACAAAAACTAGAAAAATTATACTGAATGTAGTAATGCATTTTTTATTAGGCATAGGAAGGTCTAACTCTTCTTGGTTACAAAGGCAAAAGAGCTTCAATTTGCATTCCTCCTAAATAAGAAAAGAGAATTAAAGAAATTATTTATGAGACAACTTTGGAAA
This sequence comes from Ovis canadensis, assembly GCF_042477335.2. Classification (NCBI taxonomy): domain Eukaryota; kingdom Metazoa; phylum Chordata; class Mammalia; order Artiodactyla; family Bovidae; genus Ovis; species Ovis canadensis. The sequence continues at coordinate 33,954,490 of NC_091250.1, read as the reverse complement.
GAATTATCTAATTATAGAACAAAGACAAAATAAATTTCAGGAGCCCCTTAATAGTCTAATAACTTTAAGATTCAGGGATATGTGCTAAATTATCTAAAAATATTCTAATATAGAAAAGATGAGTCAAATAAGAGATGTCCTATTTTTTTTAGAAACTTCTTTTAACAGGGAATATCTAGCAGTTTTCCCAAGATAGCATTCCACCTTCAGACCTGGAATGATTCTCCAGAGATTGTCTAATTTGGTCAACCCAATATGATCCTAGATCTATGGGAGAAATTTGCACAGGACAAAAACGAAGCTATGTACAAACCAAAATTTTCTTTAAAAAAATCAGAATATATCACATGTCCTTGTGTGACTATTTCTGGTGCATGGACAAGTAATTATGAATGAGAAAATATAAATAAAACATTTCTGAATCCACTAGAATGACTGTCACAATCAACTGACACCAAAAGTATAACTTCATAATGCAGGGGTATATATAGTCAAAGCTGTGGATTTTCCAGTAGTCATGTATGTCGTAACAGTTGGACCATAAAGAAAGCTGAGCATTGAAGAACTGATGCTTTTGAACTGTGGTGTTGGAGAAGACTCTTGAGAGTCCCTTGGACTGCAAAGAGATCAAACCAGTCAATCCTAAAGGAAATCAGCCCTGAATATTCATTGAAGGACTGATGCTGAAGCTGAAGTGCCAATACTTTGGCCATCTGATGAGAGAAATAGATTCATTAGAAAAGACCCTGATGCTGGGAAAGACTGAAGGCAGGAGGAGAAGAGGACAACAGAAGATGAGATGGTTGGATGGCATCACCAACTTGATGGACATGAGTTTGAGCAAGCTCAGGGTGTTGGTGATGGACAGGGAAGCCTGGCATGCTGCAGTGCATGGGGTTGCAAAGAGTTGTATATGAGTGAGTGACTGAACTGAACTGAATGCAGGGGAATTTTTGGAACCTTAAAAAAGGTAAATGATGGATATCTTTTTTTCCCACCTTCTCTGCTTCTTTCAAGCATGTTTACATCCACAATGATTACTTAAATGTGAATTTATGCCTATCTTTGTTTTTGGCTATATTCCTAGAATATGGCCTGACATATGGTAAATGTTCAAAAATGTCTAATAAATGAATGAATACTAATTGAATATCTAAATCCCCTGGTACTAGATATTAATGTATTTTGAATAATTGGCATTTTAAAAAGTTACAAGGAGATTGTTAAAAAGACAGCCCTGTTGTCCTCATTTTTGGCAATCAGCTATGTTTCAGCACACAAAAAATTTTGTATGTGTATTTGAAGAAAGGCTGCTCAGACAGCCTTCACAATTTATTGCTTTTTTCATGCTGAGATAGACTTATTATGAAACATGTTCACTTTTTGGTGCTTTGGATCCTGTCTGCTCCTGGGTGCCAATTACACCCTGGCAGGAGCCCGGAGATCTCCTTGGAGCAGCCAGTGTCAGCATCCCATAAAATATGCTCCTGAAATGGATCGTTCTTCTACTCAGGGAACACGCAGTTGAGGCTTAACTAAAATAAAGAAAGGACAAAGCTATGACATCCAAAAATAAAATCAAAGGGGATCAAGTTAGGGTTATTTATATATACCGATGCTGGGCTAAGTCTAAACACCTCACAGCTGTTCAAAACTTGTGAAGAAGAAATCAACTATATCACTAACATCTACTTGGCTGGATGGTGCTAAGGCCAGGTATCTCTTCCATCCCCACTAGCAGCCTCTGCTACAACAATTCTGCCTCAAGTCAGTTTAAAGTTGTGGTTAACAAAGTTAAATCTGATGTCAGAAAATGTGGGTCCAAGCTGTGCAATGCCTTGGCTCTGTGACCTTGGCAAGCTATTTCATCTCTTCCATCCCTGGCTTTCCATTCACACAATGGGAAAAATAACAGTTCTTTCATTCTAGAGTATGGTGAGGATTTGATGAAATAATCCATGTGAGGCACTCAGCCTCGCTTCTTGTTTATACATTCTCAATAAGCATTTACAATTACTCTCCTTACTGTAAGAATGTAAAATGGTCCCATGTTTATTACATCTGAAGTCTCTTTCTAACTCCAGGTGAACCTTAAAGGATAGAATGTAGGGAGTAAAATTCTTAGATAGGCACCTCATTTTCCTCTCCCAAAACCCACGTCAGTATGATTCAAGGTTGAGTCATCCTCCCAGACTTGATGCTGTCTCCATATTCCTAGTTCTTCTTCATGACAGTCAGACTTAAGATCCAATGATCCCAGAATGAAAATTGATTCCTTATGACTTCTGTAAGGAATCATTCTCTCTGGGTTCGTATTGCCCAGAGGGTAGAGGATACCATTACCTTGCTCTGTACTGTGATCCGCTTCTCAGTCTAAAGCTCAGTTCAGACCTCAGCCTAAATCCTGAACCTCTCTGATCCCAGAAAATCAATGTTTCATGCCCACTTTGCGACGCCTTCTAGTCCTTTTATCTATTACCACCTATTCCCCTTGATCCTATTTTCACCCTTTTAATGTCTTTCTCCCTCTTTATAGTGTTCTCATTCTTTTCTAATATCATTATTTAACAGTCCCACAAAATAATACTGCAAATATTATCTCTAAAAACCACTGGGCAGTAATCATTAACTTGGCATTCATTGATGAACCCCAGGAGCACTTTAAAAGTGTATGCAAAAATAAATTTATTTTAAAAAGTGTATGCAAAGATAGTATGTATATTTGTGTGCATGTGTGTACGAGTGTGTGTGTGAGAGAAAGAGACAGAGAAGGTGGGAAGAGAAGTGGTGGCTTGTGTATGTGCGTGTGTCTACACACTTGTTTTCCTAAGGAAAAAATACATTGTTTTCTTCAGATTCTGAAAAACTTTCTGATATTAAAAATGTTAAGAACATCTGCTAAATTGATCAAAGACTACAGAATTGTTTTAATGTGTATTAACCATTATACATCAAGAGATTAAAAATATAAAGATGATGAATTCTCAACAATTATTTATTTTGCTAAATGCTAAGGAAATAAGTGGATCGAAGCCTTTGCCTTCAAGAAGATCACATTCCACCTAGAAGAACAATGAATTTTTAAAATGAGAGTATTTTATTTTGCCTGTCATTTTTGTTGTGTCTTATGTTAATAAAGAGTCTGCTGCTGCTGCTGCTGCTGCTGAGTCGCTTCAGTCATGTCCTACTCTGTGTGACCCCATATATGGCAGCCCACCAGGCTCCCCCGTCCCTGGGATTCTCCAGGCAAGAACACTGGAGTGGGTTGCCACTTCCTTCTCCAATGCATGAAAGTGAAAAGTGAAAAGTATCCGACTCTTAGCGACCCCATGGACTGAAGCCCACCAGGCTCCTCTGCCCATGGGATTTTCCAGGCAAGAGTACTGGAGTGGGGTGCCATTGCCTTCTCTGAATAAAGAGTCTATGTGTAGTTAAAAAAAAAAAAGCTGAGAAAGATTGGAGGATGGGGTAGAACAATGTTGAACAAGTCATATCCAACATAGAGGAACAGGGGCTGGTGCATGGGGATGACCCAGAAAGATGTTATGGGGAGGGTGGTGGGAGGGGGGTTCATGTTTGGGAATGCATGTAAGAATTAAAGATTTTAAAATTTAAAAAATAAAAAACTAAAATTAAAAATAAAATAAAATAAAATAACTGTGAAAAAAAAAAGAATAAGGCAATTTTAGAGAAAATATGGAAAAGGAAATGGCAACCCACTCCAATGTTCTTGCCTGGAGAATCCCAGGGACGGGGGAGCCTGGTGTGCTGCCATCTATGGGGTCACACAGAGTCGGACACGACTGAAGCGACTCAGCAGTGCAGCAGCAGAAAAAATATGAGTCTGGGGTTAGAAAAATTGTTGAATCATCACTAAATAAACAGTGAAGAAGCAGACAACTAGAGATGCGTGACTGAGGTGAACTTAGTGGACATAGGTAAGTGTCAACCTGCTATGAACAGGGTAAAAACCATAGTCTCAGAGGTTTAAACCCAGTCAAAATGAATGGGTGGTCAAGATGTAGAGCCTGGGTGGTCAAAGAGTGGACAGAATAAGTCAAAGGAGAGTCTCCTTGAACTACAGAAGACCTGGCTGAGTGCATTTGTTCAAAGAGGATGAGTTACCAACCATCACAAGTTTCTTCTTTTTGTTGGAACATTTGTCTTAAGAGTAGTACTCTGGTCATTGTTCTTTTGATTGTACAAGGAAGTGCATATACTCTGCTAGTACAACTGTTCTAGCAAGTTGTGGAGACTATTAAAAAACTGTACCTACCACTTGTTTCAAGGCTTGGTAACCAACTATAATGCATTACAAAGCAAAACAAAAATCACTAACAATAGCAATCACCAGTGAGCCCACAGAAACAGTCTAATAAGTCATTCAGCAGCATGGTTTCCTAAATATAAGGGTACAGAAGTGTGGAAAATTGTACAAAGACAAAGAGAATAACTGGGTTCTAATCACTCAGTCTACTATCGATACATTTTTTGGAGATCAAGAATTAAGGAATAGTCAAAAGTTTAGTGAGATAAAATTTGGGGAACAGTGAGAAAAATAACTGTTGACTGCTGGCTTAGTTTTATTAGAACCAGACCACCATACTGGATACTGCAGCATTTCTGCTTGTGGCTAGAGGTCTGGGTATAATTGTTGGAATCTGCCACTGTTTTTGTGTGCCTTGAAGTTTCTTCCAATTTCTAAATATATTAAGAGAGCACATGGCCTTCAAAGGAGACCTACTCTGACCCCAACGACTACAGCTTCTATTTGTTAAAGCAGTTTAGAAAAACATTATTCTGATATTTTCACATTGGTAAATATCCTCTGCCCATACTCAAGAAAAACAAACTAACTAACTAAAATGTGAAAAAAATTTTCCCAGATCTCTATGGAAAACAAATCATTGTTTTGATGTATTCAGGTAAAATACATGATGTCAGAGGTCAAAGTATGGTATAAGTAGTAGCTGAAGAAGTTATTCTGGCTATAATCATGACAGAAAAATTCTAAGTGATTTATTTAAGCCAATTATAAAATTTCATATAACTCTATGAAAACATATATAGGTGGAAAATAAAAAGGAATAGCATGGGAACTCATTCCTTTTTATTTTCCACCTACATATGTTTTCATAGAGTTATATGAAATTTTATAATACAGTATTGTAAAGTAAAATAAAGTAAAAATAAAAATTAAAAAAAAAGGAATAGCAAACTGGATAGATAGATAGATGTGAGGTAGTCCATAGTTCCCTTTAATGTTGCTAAATAGGTTTGATAATTGAAAAATACACTTAAAAAAAAAGAATGCAACTTAAGGATAAATCTTAGATACCTTCCACTGGACTAAATGAGCAAAATCTCCATTTTATTTATGCAGTTGAAACTTGAAATCAAGGTTTGTTTTTCAATATTCTCATGGATGTAAATGACTGACCACTCACTGTTCTTTGAATAATTAAAGGGAGATTCTTGAGTAATAACATCATATAAATAACTCCGAAATATAACCCAAATCCTATAGGCTTATAAAGTAAATAAACAAACTAATAATAATTATGTTTCACCTCTCACCATTGCCTCATGGTAACATACCTCATGTCACCTAAGGCTCATAGAAGGGCATTATGAAAATAGAGTATGCTCAGAATAGCTCCAGAACACTTTATGACAACCAGTGAGGGAAAATTAGAAATCAAGCCAAATAATGCTAAGATCAGTACCTCTGAGCTATGGATACAAGTTAGCTGTTCTTGGCAAGCCTTCATGGCCATGACTTTATGGTACCCACTGGAGAGGAATGTGAAATGTCCAAAAATGTTCCCATAGTAGTCTATGCCCAGAATGCATCTATTTTTAAAGAAAGGAACACCTCTCACTTAGCTCTGTATTCCATGAGACACACAGATTCCAAAGGTTGGAAAGATGAAAGGGTGAATTCAATACCTAAGTCCAGATGGAATTGTGCCTTCCCTGAGTCAGAACAAACCAATCAATAAATAAAAGAATATAACAAGTTAAGTGACCTTACCACAGAAAAAGTCCTAAAGCACACATCACCTTTATCTAAACTGGAATGCCACAAAATAAGTCATTTATCTTAACTTGGCAAGGGCACGGCTTCACAGGAATGGATGCTTGGTGTCAGAAATCACATCAAGTAATGGAATAACTCAGAGGCAAGTAAACAGAGGGAGCAGAGGACCAGAGGGGTTTATTTGTGGACTTTCAGTCTGTCCAGTCACACTCTGTGGGGTTCAAGGTTCCCTGATCTCAAAGCCCAAGGGCAATGTTCTGTCATTGAGTGACATCCTGTTGCTCAGTGAACAGACAACCTGCATTCCTCTCTGACAATCAGCTGGAAGATTCAGACAAGCTGTTCAGGCTAAAGCCAGGAATGGCTGATACTTCTTTGATTTGCTTTGCCAAAGTGACTGAAGAGAATAATGGCATGTAGTGAGTAGAAATAGTACTTGGAAAGATTCTAATTTAAAAAATTAAAGAATGGAAATCAGGAGGAAATTCTGTTGAGACTTCCATAACCAACATCTAAGGATATCATGAATTTGGCTTTTTTTTTTCCCCAACTTCATTAACAAGGACTGAGTTATAATACATAGAGCTTTTGATTATCTATGTTATTGGAGTATACTGATAGGTAAACAGATGGACTGATAGGTAGCTAATGTTATTTAAATATATACATACATACAGTGTCTAGAAAGATATTTTGAAGCCTTACCTTCTTCTATTACCTAGCACATGTAACTCAATATGTGGCACAGAGTAGATGCTTAGAAAGTGTTTGATAAATCAGTGAAAGAACAAATTCTTGGAATCTACTTCCTCTAAAAAAAAAAAAAAAAAAAAAAACAAAACCTTACAGGAGTTCAAAAGTCTTGTTTTCATCTCCATTCCCTTCTTATCTTTCTTCCTCCCAAATTCCCTAGGAAAGATGCGAGTAAATAAAATTATAAAAAGTAAAAGTTTCAAGATAGAAACACAAGAGAAGCAAAGTAAAAATATAATCTTGCAATAAAAAAGAATTTGAGTTTTAAACATCAATGGTGTCATCATTTCATTAAAATTGGGAAAATAGTACCTACTATATGTCAGACACAACTGAGCGACTTCACTGTCACTTTTCACTTTCATGCATTGGAGAAGAAAATGGCAACCCACTCCAGTGTTCTTGCCTGGAGAATCCCAGGGACGGAGGAGCCTGGTGGGCTGCCATCTATGGGGTTGCACAGAGTCGGACATGACTGAAGCGACTTAGCAGCAGCAGCAGCAGCATATGAGAAAAAAATATGTTCTGAAAGATTTATGCCTGCTATAAAAATAAAATACATGCATAGAATAAAATATTAGCTTAAGATTGCACATGATTACAAACTTGGCTATTCTATTAATATTAACCTAGCAAGACGGGGGATGTACAGGCACGCATGTGAGTATGTGTTAGAGAGCATGTGTGCAGAGTGTGAGAGGAAGACTCCATGTATGTGTGTTTTCTTGTTTTTTTGCTGGTAATGATTTCAACTACGCACTGGTTTCTGTACCCCTGGTTTCCACTAACTGAATATAAATGATCATTTTTAGAAGTTTAGATTATTCTGAGCAGCTCTCAGTGCAATTTACAGTTGGAAATTAGTCTCTTTTGGTACCTTTTTTTTTTCCTTTCTCAAGAGAAAAAAATAGTGAATTTTCTAAGAGTCATTTCATTCAATAGCCACCGAGGGTCACGGTTAATTGTTTTCAATAAAGAAATCTTGGTATCATATGGTCTCGAATGGTTTTATTTTCAACTATGTAGTTTCATACCGTCATCCTAACAGCACCCTGGTTTTACTTTGGAAAGCTATCTTTCCCAGTCTATGAGCAAATAGGGTGAGAAGATAGATCTTGATCCTGCCCCACTTTCCCTCCATACTTGTTTTCCCAGTCTTATCCTCTTAAAACTTGGCACAGTCAAGAATTATGTGGGTGATCAGAACTTGATTCATGGAATTCTATCAAGATGTTGAATTTTGAGCAGAGGAACTCAAAGACAGAATGAACAGTTTTCTTTCTCTTTTGGGTTGGGCATTTTTATTCTTCTGCTCCTCTATTCATCACTTGAAAACTCTTCAACACCTCTTTTGTTTATTCAACACTTCCTTCTGGTGTGCTTTAGCTGCAAACGGTTGAGATAGTAGTATTTCTCAGCTTAAAGCACATTATCACCATTGGCCCAGGCACAATTTCTCCTTTACCCATTCATTCATTCCTTTATCTCTTCATTTTTACCATAGAGCTTTCTCCTTTCCCCTTCTTCCCTTAAACGACCACTCCAATGTGTATAATGTATCCCTGTTAGAGCAATACTAAAAAAATGTATTGTTTGTGCACATGTTTTCAATTTACATAAATAAAATTGTTATATACATATATAATGTTTGCATTTATGATTTTATATTCTTTACTCAGAATTATTTTAAATATCTATCCATATAGCTATGTGTATATCTAAGCTGATGCTTTTGATATAAATAATGATCATCTACTACAGTTTACCCATTCATTCCCTAAGAGTGACTTCACCTTTCTGCTTCCATAATAATATTGAAATAAACATTCTTATGGGCCTGGGTTCTTTAGAATACATACTAGTTAATAGGATAGGCATACGTTTTATTTGACAAAGCAGTAATTATTTTGAGAGCATTGAACAAAACAAGGTCTCTGTCCTCATGAAGTTTATGTCCTTCAAGAGAAGATAACAAACAAATATGTAACAGGAAATGCAAGGGGAAATAACTGGCTGAGAGTAGCATATGCATGTATACACAAAGCCTAGCATTCATACTAGGAGTTAGGTTAAAAATATAAATTTGAGATCCAGTTGTGAAGCTCTATAAAGTCACCTAGAAAGTTCATATAGATGAAGCATTGGTCTGGGGACAGAACTCTGAAGCACTTAAACATTTAGAGATTAAAAACATTAGAAGATGCCAACAAAGGAAACCAAAAATGAACTGCAGGTAAGACAGAAGGAGAACCAAAAACAAGCGGTGTCCCAAACCCGTATTTTCTCCCAAAAAAAATCACAGAGTGTCATGTTGCTGTTTGGTCAAATGATATTAGAACTGAAGTTAACTTTAAGTCTAAAAATAAGGAGGTCATGATGATGCTTATAATATGGATATAGCTGTACTCAAACAGTATAATAGGTTTATGAGAATATTAAAGATAATGTGGAGACAGTCTTCTTTTCAATATCATTTTGAGGAAATTTGCTATAAAGTACAAAAGAGAAATTAGGTCATGGCTGGAGAAAGATAAGTAGTGAAAAGAATTTTTATAAGATGGACAAAATTATAGCATGATTTTAGGCTGCTGTGAATGTCAAGTCAGGCTGAAGGAAAGATTACAAATTTTGATGTAGGAATGATGAATTCTTAAATGTTATCATTAAATTGGTGAGAAGGAATGACGTTTGTAATACAAGTAGCAAAGCGGCCCATGACATGAAGGTAGGCCATTCATCCTTAGCAACAGGATGGAGCAAAGAATTTGGGGACATAGATGAAAGTAATGGGGCAGGGAGAGGAGGAATTACTGGGGTAAATATGGTGGTGGAAGAGAGTGGAACATCTTTTTCTCCTATTTTTTTTCATCAATTGGCCTCATTTCAACTATCCAGCTTTCTCCACTTTCACTCTTTGCTTCTCTTAATCTATCAACAAACTCTTGATGCTTCAGAATATGATATGTCTGCACAGTATATTTTTCATGCCTCTATGTCTCCCATTTTTCTGCTTATATCATCCTCCTCAGTCAGTTAGCAAACAGGCACTTATTTTTCAGTACAAGTCTTAGCTAAATTTTCCTGACCTAGCTTTGTTGCTGTGTTTGTGTGTGTTTTAAGATATTGTATGACTTTCCACTAGACTGTGCCTACAGAAATACCTGGGATAATGCACAGTCATTGTTTTACTCCAATCAGTTGCCAATACATACTAAAAGCCAGGCTTTATCCTAGTTCTTAGTATACAACCATGCACCAAAGATCCTGCTTTTAAAGCACACACATTCTAGTGGCTTTCATAGAAAACAAGTCTTCAATGAAGCATCATTCCACTTTAGTGATGTGGCAGCTTTAGAATTTAGGGCTTCCCTGAATGCTCAGTTGGTAAAAAATCCACCTGCAATGCAGGAGACCCCAGGTTGATCCCTAGGTGGGGAAGATCCGCTGGAGAGGGGATAGGCTACCCACTCCAGTATTCTTGGGCTTCCCTTGTGGCTCAGCTGGTAAAGAATCCACCTGCAACGCAGGAGACCTGAGTTCAATCCCTGGGTTAGGAAGATCCCCCGGAGAAGGGAAAGGCTGCCCACTCCAGTATTCCGGCCTAGAAGAATTCCATGGACTGTATACTCCATGCGGTCACAAAGGGTTGGACACGGCTGAGCGACTTTCATTTTCAGCTTTAGAATTAACATTTGCTCATAATCAGCTTCATTTCACCCTCTACAGACAAGATATAACACAACATTAAAAATGAGGTGCACTTTTAAAATTTGTTTTCTTATTTTCTTTTGCTTGTTTTTGCTACATAACCTAATCATAAATAATAACTTTTATAATTTAACACCTCAAAAAATTATGACTTTCGAAAACGTGGATTTGAAGACTGAAACATTAAAGTGAAGTTAAAGTGAAGTCGCTCAGTCGTGTCCAACTCTTTGCGACCCCGTGGACTGTAGCCTACCAGGCTCCACCCTCTATGGGATTCTCCAGGCAAGAGTACTGGAGTGGGTTGCCATTTCCTTCTCCAGGGGATCTTCCCGACCCAGGGATCGAACCCGGGTCTCCTGCATTCCAGGCAGACGCTTTAACCTCTGAGCCACCAGGGAACCCCAATTTTTTTAAATGAAACAAAGATTAATATTTTTAATGGTAAAAGGTAAAATTCACACAAAAAAATAGACATCATAAACCATTAGACACCTAACAACAAAGAAACAAAGATATATAAAGCAAAAATCAGAAGAAATAGAAGGGAAAACAAAAATATATATAATCATAATGAGACATATTAACATTTCTCTGAGAATATTTTATCAAGTGCAAAAAAAATAAGAACAGGAACTTCTTGAATGATGTTATTAATAATCTAAATATAATAGATTTCTATTTATATTAATTTATATTAATCTTATATCCTACACAAATATATTTAAAATTTTGTATTTCATATGCTATTATTAGATGTCCATAAACTGGCAACCAGATAAACATTACTAAATTTCAAAAAGTAGAATTTTTTTGTGATTCAGGTATACATATACACACAGATTTTTAAAATTATTTTCCATTAATATTTATTACAAGATATTGACTATAGTTCTCTGTGCTATACAATAAACCTCTGTGACTTGTTGCATATCTGTTTTTTAAATTAGAAGTCTAGCATTCTAATTTTTAAAAAGCACTTTGTTTTGAGTTTTCTCTCCTTCAGGTTGCTATGCATTTTTAAGTCTGCCATTAAAATGACAATGGAAATTATAGGAGCGCTCATATTTCTTAGGACTAGCTGAAAATGAAAATGGACACATCTGGGCGCTGGCTGCTTTATCCTACTTTTTGTCTACAGGGGCCTAAACTTTTGGATAAGTTTGTTCATTTTAATTAGATTCATTATCCTTTCCAACACTGATTTATCATACACTGGTAGCCATTAATATTTGTAAGGTAATTGTCAAATCCAAAACTAGCATATGGATTCCCCTACCCTAAAAACAATCTACTTTCTACTATCAACAGGATTATTTAAAACAGACACAAGTTCACCACAACAGTAATCCATAATAACCAAGAAGGAAAATCTTACACCATCCCATTCTAAATTACTGGAATCACTAACTCCATATTTCATTTTTGGAAGGCTATCCAAGATGCAAGTTTGTTTTCCATTACCTGATATGGGTTTAAGAAATTAATGGAACCATCTTCAATATAGTTTATGTAATTTAAAATATTGGCTGCACATTGGTGCCAATTTATTCCCCGAGTCCAGGAAAAATTTGAGTGAAAACTTTGGAACTGTCTGTTAGTAAAGAAATGGTGCGATTTTAAGTAAGCATTGAGAACTGGTAAAATGAAAAACAAGTTTTAGATTTATAATAGTACTTTTTTCATTATCAACATGACATTAGAAATACTTACCCTAAAAAGTATCTTGCCCTCCTTACTCTCAGGATTTTTAATTAAACATGCTGGGTTTTGACTCCTTTTTCTCAGAGGACAGCATTAGGTGTTGTCCCCTCTGAGATCAATAAGGGAGACAGGTTACCATGCAGACCCATGCCATTCTCCCTTCCATTCAGGATTATTTTAAGGAGGGGAAGAGTCCATACCAATGTGTTTCAGCTAGGAGAATGGGGATCAGGGCTCTGGTTGATGCACAGTTCCCGTTCACTTAAATCTGCTAGTAAAAGAGAGAACTGTCATTCCTGTTCTCCCATCAGTCTTGCTCAGCAGCAAATCCCTACAGGTCTGAAGTCTCCCTGAACAAACTCAAAGCATGGAGTCACCAAAAGCCCATTGCATGGAGAAGAAACAGAATGCCAGCCTTCCTTCCAATCCTGAATTCCTATCCTGCCTCCCAATAACACATACTTGTGTGTGTGTGTGAGGGTTTGTGTGCATGTGTGTATGTTACTCACTCAGTCATATCCAACTCTTTTTTGACTCCAAAGACTGTAGCCCACCAGGCTCCTCTGTCCATGGGATTCTCCAGGCAAGAATACTGGAGTAGGTTGCCATGCCCTCCTCGAGGGGATCTTCCCAACACAGGGACTGAACCCAGGTCTCCTGCATTGCAGGGGGATTCTTTACTGTCTGAGCCACCAGGAAAGCCCATGAATACAGGAATGGGTCATCTATCCCTTCTCCATGGGATCTTCCTGACCTAGGAATCAAACCAGGGTCTTCTACATTGCAAGTAGATTCTTTACCAGCTGAGCCACCAGGGAAGCCCATATGAATATCTACTGATCAGCAATTAGCTTGAACTCCCTATTGGCTGAGCATTTTGAAACTTTGAATTAGTGAAGAGCAACTAGTTGATCAAAGTGATAAACCAGTTCCATAGTTAGGCTGAGCTGTTTATAGAACTAAGATGATTTTTAAAGACCTATCGAAAAATAGCTTTATCAAAACCATACAGGATCTATTAAGCCAATTTGGGGTTAACTTGAGAACTATATTTCTTAAAAAAAAAAAAATGGGTTTGCATGAGGTTGTTTCCTGCAACCGAAATCTAGGAATAAACAAAATCATCTTTGTCAAGATATTTTTGATTTTAATAACATCTGGGTCCCCTGTTATCATTACATATATTTTATTAAGCATTTTGAAATCATTTTTCCAAGTCATGAATCCCAAAGCATCCATTTCCTAGAGCTGTTTGCTTCAAATATTTCATTGAATTATAAAATGTGAACAGAACAATGCACAGGCCATGTGCACCACTGGATGAATTGCTACAAGTGGAACCTAGCCACGTAACCAAGCACCCAGATGACAAGCAGAAATTCTCACCATCCTAGAGCCCCTCACTCGCTTCCTCATGTATAAGGACATCCTGACGGCTAACAGCAGAGACTAGTTCTGGTTTTGTATCATAGAGATTTTTTCATATGCAGATACAATAAAGCTCGTCATCTATTATATTCAAGCAAAATGGTATGTAGTATTATAATTCAATTTCCTTTTAATAATGGGTACAAGTAGGAAACGAGTAAAGGGCTTCCCACGTGGCACTAATGGTAAAGAACCGGCCAGCTAATGAGATGCAAGAGAGGCAGGTTCAAATCCCTGGGTCGGGAAGATCCCCTTGAGGAGGAAATGGCAACCCATTTCAGTGTTCCTGCCTGGAGAATCCCATGGACAGAGAGGTCTGGCAGGTACCAGGCCACGAGATCGCAAAGAGTCGGACACGATTGAAACAACTTAGCATACATGCAGGAAATAAGGAAATCAGTATATCTACTCCAGGAAATTCTGAAATTCCTCCAAAATATTTTATTTCTAGAGCTGCCTTGTGTGATTTTCTTCACTTACCAAGACATACGTAACTGATGTTTATTTGTTTCCACATCATAGACTTGGACTTCTTTCTGAGAATCAAATACTCTTAGGCTTCTCTTTTGAAAGACTGAATTCTGAACTGCCTGTAAGCTGATGGTAATGATAATCAATGTTTCAGGAACTGGAGCCAAAATGAAATACACCTGCAATGTCCTACTGGAGATGGTGGGAAGGGCTCTGTTTCTTTTTCTCTTTCCAGCTGCTCTGCTTTCGACCCTTCTTCTCAGCATCAGTTTTCTCCTTTTCTGATTTCCTGTTGGGATCCAGCCAGGCTTCATCATTTCCTGCCTGCACGACAATCTACCCTAGACCTTGTAATCAGCTGCTCCACTGTGACCCCTCCTCTGATCTTTACCTCAGGCTCAGGAGACCTTTGGGTTAGAAAACTGTGCTTCATTTCCATACTTTTTCTCTCATTTCCCTCCACCTTTCACATAGCCCTGAATGAATATTAACAATGACATTTTCTTGCTCAGAGATGTTTAGATATGGAAAGAGAACTTCTCTTATTTGGTTTAATCAGAAACAAGAATAAGACTTGGGAAAACAAAGTTGTGCATTTTCATAAAGTGGTTCTAACAGCTGGCTTTGACGCACTGGTAAGTTATCATTTTCTCAAAAAGTGCATTACCTTTCATAATAAATATTATGTTCAGTAAATATACAGATAGGACTGTCACAAATGTATCATAAGTTCATAAGTGCTAATGGCATGGATTCATACAAATGTAATTAAAATTAAGTTTATGATAAATTAATTTAATTAATAATAATTTAAATGTGTTACAATATTTAAATGTTTGCCCTTTGTACAGCCCCAGGTTACCTTTCTCATTGTATTCTATGTTGTAATAAGAATATATTTTGTACTGTGCCCATCTAAATCTAGAATACTGATCATAAGTTAAATCTGAAAAGATACTTAATTAAATCATTTTATGGACCTCCACCCAGTACTGTTAGCAAAATAATTAAACATTCCCTACTGACATTGGCAGTATAGGCTAAAATGGAAGAGCTTATAAACTGGGTCAATTATTATTAAATATCAACACAATATCATTAAAAATAAATAACACTATAATTCTATTCTTCTAATGAGTACCACTTAACTAGTAGGAAACCCTTGTAGGGCTATATGCAGCCGTTTTACTTAAAGCTAATATGTGGTCTACAAAATAACATGTAAGAAATCCAAATTGAGCCTGGTTTAGGATTCACATCAAAATCCACTGGGGCTGAAAACATGCATTTTCTTCCTTCAATTCACTAAATTAGAGAAGTTTATATTCTGGGCAATTTCAGAATCGTAGAAACCTAACACTAACATTTCTGGATGCTGTCATCAACAGTTCTTAAGAAAAATAAAACCAGGAACTCCACTGATTGAACAATAGCTATGTATATTCCTACAGAACCTATCTAAATAATCTCCTATGATTGGAAGATGTCCTATATAAATAAAATGCTTTCTAGAGAAAAAATTAAATAAATTTCCATTGCAATAGCTGGCAGTACAATCCATCATGTGCTGGTTTTAAATTAAATTCAAACTTACTCCTAGCTGTCCTAGGGTCTTCCTTACCTAAAATTAGTAATCATTTCAAGAGAAATCAAATCCACACTAGGAAGTTCATTCCAACTCTCATCCTTTAGGTGTTGGTGAATATCTTTCAATTTTAATGTTTAGATTGCTAAAGACAAATCTAGTTTTCTGGTTTATAGAACTATTTCTCCATTTTCTTAGTCTGGCATCTAGGATATCAACTCTAAGTAAGTGACAGTTTTACTTCACCCCAGAGTACTATGAACCATGTGAAATTTTCAGAAATTTTGTCTTGACTGTAACATATGCTATGTTGAGGGTATGCAACTCATCTGGTCAAAAGAAGTATAGTAAAGTCACGCTAGTTTATTATTTATTTAGCAGAGATAGTTTGGCAGATCATAATGCCCCAGACTAGAATAAATAAACTAACCTGGTTAGCCAGTTTCTAAGTTAACTACACTGTGTGAGGCTCTGCATCAGGCACTCGAGGGAAACACAAGGATGAATAAAACACGGTCACTGTCCACTAATAGCTCACCATCTCTCTTTGGCAGAAGATGGAACTGCTATCACCTAGATGTACAGATCACCAAAGTGATTTTCTCTCAAAAAAACTTTTTAGCTTAACAATGATCCAACTAGGTGCATAGATACAGATTTTCTTCCCACGTTTAGACAGAGCATGTGTACCAAGAAAATAATAATGCATTTCATTTCCTGATCTATTCAATACTGCTTTACTGAAACAAATATGGAAGGAAAGCAAACGGAAGGTAATGATCATAAAGTTAGTCAATGTTTATCATATACCCGCTACAGATAAATCACAGAAGTACTTCTAGTAGAAAATAAAGCTGTGAAGGAAAAGGAAGAAAAATGGAAATGGGAAAGGTAATGTGATCAAAGGACAACAGAGGCTTCAAGATTAAGAAACACAGAAAAAAAAATCACTGCAATCTATGGAATTAAACTGAAATGTACTTGCTGAAATTGATATTATCATTATTATTACTATATTATTTTTATTGTGGAAGAAAATGAGAAAATAAAAATCCTAACTCAGGTAAGATTAAGTGGACAGAATACAATTAAGAACTATTTGGGCTGGGAGAGAGTGAAGGAAAAAGACAAAGAGTTGAGTCTTGGGGAACAGAATCAAATGTGATGAGTGTAGAACAGAAACATATGGTTTTACTGGACACTATGCTGTAATATTTAATGAAAATACCAACTCATAAAAAGTACAATCACAGCAAGAAATTTACCATCTATAGAGTAATACACAGTGTTTCAGTTGGGCATTCTGTTGAATATATCTTCCTTATTAACAAAAAGACATAAGATATAAAAATAAGCGAAACCATTTAAGCAGTGGTATGAAAGCAATGGTTTCACATTCAAATATCTGTCAAACATATTATATGTCAGAGAAACTTTCTCACCAGAACACTGAGCACTCACAAGATGTCTGAAAACACAGAACAGCACCAAAATGCAGTTGGCCCACTGCTAATGTTTTTCATAGTTTATCGGAATTGAAGTTTGAAGCAAATGTACATTTCAAGGTGCATCAATTCCAATACATCCTTTCCAATGTATTCCAATGCAAGATGTAGAACATTTCTGAGGGATTACACAACTGGTCTGTAGCCAAATAGCATAGGGCTTCCACCACCCCAGGCAGTAATCTTGAAATGAACATCCTGGAATAACTAATTACTATTATACATTTTGTGGTTTCAAAAGTTAAAAAAAAGAATCAAGGCAAAAGTTCACATATGAGTGCTCAGTTGGATTAATGGAACAGTTCTGACCTCACTGGCCACCAATCAGGAAGAATGAAATGTATCGAGCATCTTAGTACAACCACACAATTCATATAACAATGGCATACATATCATAAACTGCTGTTAAATGGGAAACACGTTGACCCGTGTCATAAAATCCTTGAACCACAATGAATACCTTCAAAAATGATTTGTATTCCCTTGCGTATCCAAACTCTGATTTTCATTTATTTGATACTTTGAGACACAAAATTCAAATACAATATAGTCCCTAAACATGTTATTTCTGTGGTAGAACAATATAAAAGTTACAAAATGCCCAGGTTTTTCTTCCCCTCTTTAAAGCTAATGAATAATCTCTTAATATGTACTAGATCTGCAAAGATTTAAAATAAGAAACTTTTACCCATATACATGATTCCACTTAAGCTGGTAGTAAATGATAAAATAGGCCAAACACAGAACTTCATTTTACATTTATGTTCAGAGTCAAGGTCTGAATGAAAATCATAAATAGTAAACTTTCTCTTATACACACACATACATATACATCATTACACACATACATATGCAAATATATGCATATATACACATATACAAATATTCCTGCATGAAAGGATTGTTTAAAGAATGGGAAGCTAGTTTTTATGAATAATTTAAAATGTTTGAGCTAGGAAACCCTTCAGAAGGAAAGTAAAGTATGCTGAATTAAAAATGTTATATTTTACATAAATATTCAAAAATTTTTGAAGACTCAGTGGAAAGACTTTACTTAAAAGAGATCTAAAGTCAATGCTTCTATGAGGTACTTTAAAGCAATACTTTATTTCTGTGATATACAGTCTCCTAGAATTACAAAATAGTAACAAACATTTTGACAGTCTGCATTGTTCTACCTGCTTCACAACTATATATTTATTTAATCCTCACAATAAACTTGTGAGGTAGGTACTATTATTATCACCTTCATTTCACAGACAAAAAAACTGGGTGCAAAAATGTTAAGAAATATGCCCAAGATCAATGAACCAGTAAATGTCAGATATGAGTTTTGAACTAAGAAGTCTCAAAGCAGAGTCAGTAATCTAAACTACCATCTCATAATGCCTTCCACAAAATGCTACTACAGTGGACCATTGAACAACAGTTTGAACTGCATGGGTCCACTTATACACAGATTTTTTTAAATTTTTGAAGAGTTGCAACAGGTTGAAAAAAAGACAAACCATGTAGCCTAGAAATATCAAAAAAATTAAAAGATTATGTCATGAATGCATAAAATATATGTACATACTAGTCTATTTTATCATCCACACCATAAAACACACACAAATCTATTATACAAAGTTATCAAAAAAGTATACACATAAACACTGTCACTAACAGACAAGACATGGTGCCCCTTGCAGTTGAGAGAAATGTAAACAGAGGTAAAGATGCAGTGCTAAACCATAACTGCATAAAAGTAACTGTAACACACACATACTGCAGCGCTGTAATAATTTTGTGGCCACCTCCTGTTGGCTATTGTGGGGAACTCCTGCTGTTTTAGCTGAAAATACCATGTGACACTAGTCATCTCCTTATGAGCACTTTGTCTCTCCAGTAAACAATCCATCTCAATTAAAAGTGATCTCTTAACGATTCTTGCATACTTTTCATTGTGCTTAGCTTCAGTTCAGTTCAGTTCAGTCGCTCAGTCGTGTCCGACTCTTTGCGACCCCATGAATCACAGCACGCCAGGCCTCCCTGTCCATCACCAACTCCTGGAGTTCACTCAGATTCACGTCCCTCGAGTCAGTGATGCCATCCAGCATCTCATCCTCTGTCGTCCCCTTCTCCTCCTGCCCCCAATCGCTCCCAGCATCAGAGTATTCCAATGAGTCAACTCTTTTCACATGAGGTGGCCAAAGTACTGGAGTTTCAGCTTTAGCATCATTCCTTCCAAAGAAATCCCAGGGCTGATCTCCTTCACAATGGACTGGTTGGATCTCCTTGCAGTCCAAGAGATTCTCAAGAGTCTTCTCCAACACCACAGTTCAAAAACATCAATTCTTCGGCTCTCAGCCTTCTTCACAGTCCAACTCTCACATCTATACATGACCACTGGAAAAACCATAGCCTTGACTAGACGGACCTTAGTCGGCAAAGTAATGTCTCTGCTTTTGAATATGCTATCTAGGTTGATCCTAACTTTTTCATAACTTCCAAGGAGTAAGCGTCTTTTAATTTCATGGCTGCAGTCACCATCTATAATACCATATAAATCTTGAATAACACCATGAGGCCCATACAAAGTGCTACTAGTGATGCTGGAAGTGTTCCCAACAAGCACAGGAAAGTCATGACATTGCAAGAAAAGGTTAAATTGCTTGATATACACTATAGATCAAGGTCTGCAGTTATGGCCACACATCCTATCGAGATAAATTAATCCAGGATATGGACCACTGTAAAAAAATAAAAAAACAAGAGGAAAATAAATTCATCAAGCTGTCACTGCAATTATACCAGCAGGTGAGGAAACCTTGTACTTTTGGCAAAATAGCTTTTTATCTCGTACTGAAAATGTAGCTTTTATGTAGGGGCAGGATTGATATAATAAAGATATATTTATGTAGATTTTAATATGACTTCAAAAACAAAATCGAAGTCATTTTATGACAACTTAAAAAGGAGAAGAATCTAAAGCTAGAGAGTTTAATGTAAGCAAAGGATGGTTTGGTAATTTTAGGAAGTTTGGCTTTAAAAATATCAAGATAGACAAGAGAAGCAACTTCTAGTGCCCAAGAGACAGCAAACCAGCTCCCAAATGCCATTAAGGGAATCACTGGGGAGAAAGACATCTGCTTGAACAGTTTACCAATACAGACAGAAGTGTCCTATTGTGGTAAAAAAAAAAGAAAGAAGGAAATTTCACAAATGACATTTATTAGTAAGGAAGAGAAGTGACCACCAGAATTTAAGGCAGGAAGGCATAGGATAACTCTCTTCTTTGATGCAAGTGCAGTCAGGTTTATGATCAGGACTTTCCTTTCCTATAAAGCTGCTAACCCTTGAACCTCAAAGGGAAAAGATAAATATCAGTTACTCATCTCCTTGTTGTACCACAAAAGAAGACCTCAGTGAGAACTCTTTTGATTTATGAAAGTGAAAGGGAAAGTCACTCAGTCGTGTCCAACTCTTTGCTACCCCAAGGACTATACAGTCCATGGAATTCTCTAGGACAGAATACTGGAGTGGGTAGCCTTTCCTTTCTCCAAGGGATGTTCCAAACTCAGGTCTCCTGCATTCAGGCAGATTCTTTACCAGCTGAGCCACAAGGAAAGCCCTTTGCTATACTGATTGGCTCCATCCACACTTTGTCCCTGAAGTCAGGAAGTAGGTTCCCAGTGAGGGACAGCATTACAAAGTTCTTTTGATATTCGACAATGCCACTAGTCAAAGTCATCAGAGCGGTAGCCCCAAGCACACTGTCTCTAATTCAGGTTCAAGATCAGGGAGTCATAAAGACCTTTAAGGCTTTCTCAACGGAAAGGATTATCAATGTTACGGAAGAGAACTCCACCAGAGGGATTACCACGAAAGTCTGTAAGTATTACACCATTTAAGATGCCATTGTTGTTCTAGTAAAATTTGTGAAAGCTATCAAATCTGAAACAATAAGTTTCTGTGGGAGGAAACTTTGTCCAGATGTTGTACATGACTTCACAGAGTTTACAACAGAGCCAATCAAGGAAATCAAGAAAGATTGTGGATATGGCAAAAAAGGTAAGGGGAAGGATTTCAGATATGGATCTTAGAGAAATTCAAAAGTTAATAGACTCTTTACCAAAGGAATTAACAGAAGATGACTAAAAATGATTCATGCTTCCAAACCAGTGCCAGATAATGAGAAAGCTGTGCTAGAAAACAAATTCACATTAGACAGGGTGGCAGAAGGGTTCTGATTATTCAAGACTGCTTCTGAGTTCTTTTACACATGAACTGAAAAAGGAAATGGCAACCCACTCCAGTATTCTTGCTTGGAGAATCCCATGGAGAGAGGAGCCTGGAAGGCTACAGTCCATGGGGTCGCAAAGAGTCAGACTCTACTGAGCGACTAGGCACAATATGAACAGACTTCAAATTCACTGCAGATGGTGAGTGCAGCCATGAAGTTAAAAGACACTTGCTCCTTGGAAGAAAAGCTATGACCAACCTAGACAATATTGTAAAGTAATTAGCCTCCAATTACAATAAATAAATTTAAACTAAAAAAAAAAAATAGACAGCATATTAAAAGGCAGAAACATTACTTTGCCGACAAATGTCCATCTAGTCAAAGCTATGATTTTTCCAGTAGTCATACATAGATGTGAGAGCTGGACCATAAAGAAACCTGAGCGTTGAAGAATTGATGTTTCTGAACTGTGGTGCTGGAGAAGACTCTTGAGAGTCCCTTGGACTACAAGGAGATCCAATCAGTCAAACCTAAAGGAAATCAGTCCTGAGTATTCATTGGAAGGACTGATGTTGAAGCTGAAGGTCTAAGACTTTGGCCACCTAATGTGAAGAACTGACTCATTAGAAAAGACCCTGATGCTGGGAAGATTGAAAGCAGGAGAATAGGATGAGATGGTGGGATGGCATCACCAACTCAATGGACATGAGTTTGAGCAAGCTCTGGGAGTTGGTGATGGACAGGGAAGCCTGGTGTGCTGCAGTCCACGGGGTCACAAAGAGTCAGACACAATTGAGCAACTGAACGGACTGACAATATGAACCCTTCTATGATACAGGCACTGAAACTAAAGCAAATGGTGGAAGGATTGGGACCACATAGAAATATTTTTAGAGAAATGAAAAACCAAAAAAGTTAGGCAGAAATTACTATGTATGTCCGTAATGTTACACAAAGTGTGCCTGCCTTCCCTATCCCCACTTCCACCTTCTCCACCCCGAGATAGCAAAACCAACCTCTTCTCTTCTTTGTCCTAAGAGGCTTACTCAACATGAAGATAAAGAGCTCATCTCGTGATGATCCACTTCCACCCAGTGAAAAGTAAATAATCACCATGCCATATGAAGCCATCTGTTGTGTATGTATGTGAGTGTCGCCATGAGAAAAGGTGACAGTATGGCAAGAACCGTATGAGACCTTTTGATATCATCCTCTGCATCATTAACGCTAAGTATTCATGGTACAGAACACCGTGTGTAAGACTCATGTTAAATAGTCCATGCCTATGTACACATAGGTAAGTGATATTTAATATAAAATTAATAATGATGAGTTGGTTCCATTACTGTTTCATAACTTTCAAAGAATTACATTATTGTCCATTATGCCTCTCTCTCAGCCTCTGTTCACAGGGAAATTTTTTAAATATAATAAAGTTTCCTGGAACTTTCCTGGTGATCTAGCAGTACAGAATCTCCCTTCCAGTCCGGGGAACATAGTCCCTGGTTCAGGAACATCCCACATATCATAGGGCAACTAAGCCTGAGTGCCACAACGACTGAGTCTGGGTGCCTCAACGACTGAGTCTGGGTGCCTCAACTAGAGAGTCCATGTGCTCAACAAAAGATCGCTTGCGACGCAATGAAGATCCGACCGCGCCACAACTAAGACCCAATGCGGTCAAATACATAAATTAAGTAAATAATTTTAAAAAATGGTTTCAGTAATGAATATGACTACAATACTGTGTGACATAAAAGTTTTATCCCAATTTATTCATTAGCATATAGGCTAGGCTAGCCTGAAGCTATTCTGTCATAAATATTGACAGCGTTGATTAAACTTTTACTTCCACTGATTTCCTTAAGTGACTGTGATTTTCTTAGAGCTCTGGTCACACTATTTTCTTGTCATGTTCACAGTTATTTATAGGTATACAAGTTTATGCATCAGTAACAAATGAACAGCAATATAACTGCTTTATGGTAGCCTAATGAGCTGGATAAATACTTCAGGTTGTGTAGGTCCAACTCTTGGGAGCCCATGGACTGTAGCCCGCCAGGCTCCTCTGTCCATGGAATTCTCCAGGCAAGAATACTGGAGTGGGTTGCCATTCCCTTCTCCAGGGGATCTTCCAGACCCAGGGGATAGAACCCAGGTCTCCTGCATTGCAGGCAGATTCTTTATCGTCTTTTCCATCAGGGAAGGGCCACCAGGAAAGTACCTTGCTAATCTTCATTCTATGTTTTCTAAACAAATGCTCATTGTTTTTATAATAAGAGATAAGTATCTTATGTATTATGCATGTCAAGTAGACAGTATATTCGTGCATCATTTAACAGTTTTAAAAAAATAAACTCTAAGCCAATATTTGGGGATTCCTATGTGGCTCAGTGGTTACAAAAAAAAAAATCTGCCTGTCAATGTAGGAAATGTGGGCTTGATCCCTGGGTCAGGAAGATCCCCTGGAGAAGGGAATGGCAACCCATTCCCAGGAGAATTCCATGGACAGAGGAGCCTGGCAGGCTACAGTCCACGGGCTCAAAAGAGTTGGACCTACATAACCTGAAACTATTGCATCCAGCTCATTAGGCTACCATAAAGCAGTCATATTGCTGCTTATTTGTCATTAATGCATAAATCAGCATACCTATAAATAAATAATTGTGAACCTATAAATAATTGTGAACACGACAAGAAAACAATGTGACCAGATATTTAAGAAAACCATAAAGAGACTCAATTAAGGAAATCAATGGAAGTAAAAGTTTAATCAACAATGTCAAATATGAAAGAATAATAGAAACAAAATTATAGGGTAATTTCTAGACCTATAACCAGAGTCAAGTCCCAGCAAGACCATAAGTGTGATTTACAAAATGTTGCCACCCATGGAGCTGAAGTACACCCCAAAAGAATTGCATGAATTTTTCTATTTAGACCAATAGAAATCCAGGTAAAAATGTGTGGGAATTGACCTTAAAGATACAAAATTAAGGAGTTGAGATAAAAGTTATTGATATGGGCCTGTTGAGTAGAAATCCCAGATTTGATGTCTTAGCTTGAAAAGGGCCAGGAATGGCTCTGAAATTTGCTCAGTTGATTGACTGAAGTATAAACCCAAAGGTGTTCTACATTAAATGAAGCTGAAATGCCAAAACTTCCTTTATAAAGCAGGGGCCAGCAAACCTTTTCCTAAAAAGTCAGATTTTTTTTTTTTTTTTTTACTTTGTAGGCCATATTCTCTGTCACAACTATTCAGCTCTGCCATTGTGGCATGAAAGTAGGTATAGAAAATATGTAAATATATGGAAAACACTGCGTTCTAATAAAACCATTTACAAAACAGACAGTAGGCTGTATTTGACCCGTGGGCTATAGTTTTCTGAAACCTGCTATAGAGGAAGATAGCCAACTGCTTAGGGATATTGGGATATTAGAATGGATTTATCATGAAGGAAACATTCACCTACCTGTTGCAGGTCCAGATAACGTGCCCTGTGCCATAGCTGTGAGGAAATAAGTGAGCACAAGCATCCTTAAAGAGCCTTGTAATGGCCCTTCTATGTAGGCTAGAGATTACACTGGAAACCACTATCATCAAACTGAGATTTCTAAATACAAAGAGAATAGAGAGTTCCCAGGCCAGCAGGTGCCACTGCCCACAAGTTGAGACTACCACCTGGCCTCTGGCTCCTCCTATCACTGAGCTAGCCAGCAAAGAAATGGGTTGCTCTACTACCTGGGTGACTGATCCTGATTATCAAGATAAATGTGCAAATGACAATGAGGGTAAGGAGGAATATTTCCGAAATTCAGTAGATCATCAAGGGCGCCTCCAGCACTTCCATGTCCTATTGTCAAAGTCAACAGAGAACTACAAAGACCCAGTTTAGCCAGGGTTGTCAGTAGCCCATATGACTCAGGAGTGAAAATTTTGGTAACCATACCATGCAAAGAATCACAACCAGCTCAGGTGCTTGCTGAGAGCAAAGGAATATGGAATGAGTAGTGTAATAAGGCAGTAAAAAATACCAGTGATGACCATACAAGTAGCTGCAGAAATGAGGACTATAGTAGATATGGTTTTTCCTTATTTTGATATGAATACGTGTATATAAGCTATATACAAATTAATCATATATGTATGATATTTATCTTAGCATACATAACATTTATATATGTATATAATAACTAACGGACATCCCTGGTGACTCAGAGGGTAAAGCGTCTGCCTACAATGTGGGAGACCCAAGTTCAATCCCTGGGTCGGGAAGATCTCCTGGAAAAAGAAATGGAAACCCACTCCAGTATTCTTGCCTGAAAAATCCCATGGATGGAGGAGCCTGGTACACTACACTCCATGGGGTCACAAAGAGTCAGACATGACTGAGTGACTTCACTTTCACTTTAATAACCAAATGCATATATATATATATATATATATATATATATATATATATATATATATATATGAAAGTGAAAGTTGCTCAGTCACATCCAACTCTTTGCAACCCCATAGACTGACTATACAGTCAGTGGAATTTTCCAGGCCAGAATACTAGAGTGGGTAGCCTATCCCCTCCAGTGGACCTTCCTGACCCAGGAATTGACCCAGGGTCTCCTGCATTGCAGCGGGATTCTTTACCAACTGAGCTATCAGAGAAGCGTGCGTGCATGCATGCGTGCATGCGTGCGTGCGTGTGTGTGTGTGTGTGTGTGAGCTATCAGAAGGGAAAATATATATATATTTGTTTTCTTCCCCTCTCTCATCCTCTTATTATCTAACATACAGTACATTGATACTGCTGCTGCTGCTGCTAAGTCACTTTAGTCGTCTCCGACCCTGTGCGACCCCATAGACGGGAGCCCACCAGGCTCCCCCGTCCCTGGGATTCTCCAGGCAAGAACACTGGAGTGGGTTGCCATTTCCCTCTCCAATGCATGAAAGTGAAAAGTGAAAGTGAAGTCGCTCAGTCATGTCTGACCCTTAGTATTGATACTAGCTATCTCGTTATCTTGGAACCTGAAGGACTATCCATAGAAAGGTAGAGAAATTGAAGACCTGCCCTCTGCCTCATGTTATGTGATATATATAATTTATATATATATATATAATACATATATATGTAACTTATATAAGATTATATATAACTATATATACACCATTAACATATATAAAACTATATAGATATCCATAGTTGTATAATCCAATTTTTCTTTTCTCTTTATATATCTAAACATATAAGTTATGACTCTATATAACTATAAATATATGCTATATAACTGAACTTATATATATATATATACATATATATATATGTATATATATATGGAGAAGGCAATGGCACTCCACTCCAGTACTCTCGCCTGGAAAATTCCATGGATGGAGGAAGGGGTTGCTAGGAGTCGGACATGACTGAGTGACTTCACTTTCGCTTTTCACTTTCATGCATTGGAGAAGGAAATGGCAACCCACTCCAGTGTTCTTGCCTGGAGAATCCCAGGGACGGGGGAGCCTGCTGAGCTGCTGTCTATGGAGTCGCACAGAGTCGGACACGACTGGAGCGACTTAGCAGCAGCATATATATAAAGAGAGAAAAGAAATATTTGAAGCACAGAAAGAGGTACAATAATGAAATTGGAGAACTCCTGGAGTGGAGATATGATCTTTAGAACACAGGTAGTAAGATTTAGAGACATAGACAAACAATTTTTTCTCTAAACTGAAGGGAAAAGAGCTATTTAAGGGAACAAAAGTCAACACAGAGCCAATATCAGATTTGAGAATTTTACCTGATGGGAAAAAAGATAAGTTCTTCTGCAGAGGGAAAGAGAGAATGTTATAAACTGGAGCTTAATGGTAGTTAAGGTTCAGGAAAAATGGTGTGAAATTCTACAACTAGCAAATAATTACATACTTTTCAGTTCAGTTCAGTCCCTCAGTCATGTCCGACTCTTTGTGACCCCATGGACCACAGCACACCAGGCCTCCCTGGCCATCACCAACTCCCAGAGTTTACTCAAACTAATGTCCATTGAATCAATGATGCCATCCAACCATCTCATCCTCTGTCATCCCCTGCTCTTTCCACCTTCAATCTTTCCCAGCATTGGCATCTTTTCAAATGAGCCAATTCTTCGCATCAGGTGGCCAAAGTATTGGAGTTTCAGCTTCAACATCAGTCCTTCCAATAAATACTCAGGACTGATTTCCTTTAGGATAGACAGGGGACTCTCAAGAGTCTTCTCCAACACCACAGTTCAAAAGCATCAGTTCTTTGGCGCTCAGCTTCATTTATAGGCCAACTCTCACATCCATACATGACTACTGGAAAAACCATAGCTTTGACTAGACACACGTTTGTTGGCAAAGTAATGTCTCTGCTTTTTAATATGCTGTCTAGGCTGGTCATAACTTTCCTCCAAGGAGTAAGCGTCTTTTAATTTAATGGCTGCAGTCATCATCTGCGGCATTTTTGGAGCCCAGAAAAATAAAGTCTGACACTGTTTTCACTGTTTCCCCATCTATTTGCCATGAAGTGATGAGACCAGATGCCTTGATCTTAGTTTTCTGAATGTTGAGCCTGAAGTCAACTTTTTCACTCTCCTCTTTCAATTTCCCCAAGAACCTCTTTAGTTCTTCTTCACTTTCTGCCATAAAGGTGGTGTCATCTGCATATCTGAGGTTATTGATATTTCTTCCAGCAATCTTGATTCCACCTTGTGCTTAATCAAGCCCAGCGTTTCTCATGATGTACCCTGCATATAAGTTAAATACACAGGATGACAATATACATCCTTGACATACTCCTTTTCATATTTGGAACCAGTCTGTTCCATGTCCAGTTCTAACAGTTGCTTCCTGATATGAATAGAGTTTTCAAGAGGCAGATCAGGTGGTCTTTTATTCCCATCTCTTAAAGAACTTTCCACAGTTTATTGTGATCCATACAGTCAAAGGCTTTGGCATAGTCAATAAAGCAGAAATAGATGTTTTTCTGGAACTCTCTTGCTTTTTCCATGATCCAACGGATGTTGGCAATTTGATCTCTGATTCCCCTACCTTTTCCAGAACCAGTTGAACATCTGGAAGTTCACAGTTCACATATTGTTGAAGCCTGACTTGGAGAATTTTGAGCATTACTTCACTAGCGTGTGAGATGAGTGCAATTGTGCAGTAGTTTGAGCATTCTTTGGCATTGCCTTTCTTTGGGATTGAAATGAAAATGGACCTTTTCCAGTCCTGTGGCCACTGTTGAGTTTTCCAAATTTGCTGACATATTGAATGCAGCACTTTCACAGCATCACCTCTTAGGATTTGAAACAGCTCAACTGAAATTCCATCACCTCCACTAGCTCTGTTCATAGTGATGCTTCCTAAGGTCCACTTGACTTTGCATTCCAGGATGTCTGGCTCTAGGTGAGTGATCACACCATCATGATTATCTGGTTCGTGAAGATCTTTTTTGAATAGTTCTTCTGTGCATTCTTTCTACTTCTTAATATCTTCAGCTTCAGTTAGGTCCATACCATTTCTGTCCTTTATTGAGCCTATCTTTGCATGAAAGTTTCCCTTGGTATCTCTAATTCTCTTGAAGAGATCTCTAGTCTTTCCCATTCTATTGTTTTCCTCTGTTTCTTTGCACTGATCACTGAGGAAGGCTTTCTTATCGCTCCTTGCTGTTCTTTGTAACTCTGCATTCAAATGGGTATATCTTTCCTTTTCTCCTTTGCCTTTCACTTCTCTTCTTTTCACAGCTATTTATAAGGCCTCCTCAGAAAGCCACTTTGCTTTTTTAGCATTTCTTTTTCTTGAGGATGGTTGTGATCCCTGTCTCCTGTACAGTGTCATGAACATTCAGAGTTCATCAGGCACTCTGTCTATCAGATCTAGTCCCTTAAATCTATTTCTCACTTCCACTGTATAGTCGTTAGGGATTTGATTGAGATCATACCTGAATGGTCTAGTTGTTTTCCCTACTTTCTTCAATTTAAGTCTGAATTTGGCAATAAGGAGTTCATGATCTGAGCCACAGTCAGCTCCTGGTCTTGTTTTTGCTGACTGTATAGAGCTTCTCCATCTTTGGCTGCAAATATAATCAATCTGATTTAAGTGTTGACCATCTGGTGATGTCCATGTGTAGAGTCTTCTCTTGTGTTGTTGGAAAAGGGTGTTTGCTATATCCAGTGCATTCTCTTGACAGAACTCTATTAGCCTTTGCCCTGCTTCATTCTGTACTCCAAGGCCAAATTTGCCTGTTTCTCCAGGTGTTTCTTGACTCCCTACTTTTACATACTTTTAAAGTTTAGCAAAAATTATCTAGATGATGATGATTCTTCTGAATTCATCCTACTTAAGGCCTCTTCTCGTATCTTCCCCCTTCTATCAGAAAAGTAAGTGGTGGCAAGCATCATGGGGAATTCAGAGCTAAGATTCAGCAGAAGATAAAGCAGAAGCTAAGGGTCTAGGAGCCTAGGGTGATCTTAGGCAGTATCATTAAAGGAGAAAATCATGGGCTTCCTGGGGGATCAGACGGTAAAGGATCTGTCTGCTATATAGTGACCATTTCGGGTGAGGATTTTACTGAGCTGCAGTGGCCCATTGGATAGATGTGCTCCAAGTTGTGTGTTTATTTTGTTGTGGGTGAGCAACAGTCTCCCTAAATATTACAAATGAGGAGGGAGAAAAGTAATCACAGAGATAAATATCAAGCTCAAAGCTTGGCGGTATGGTGGTATTCTGTGACAGTGAGCACCTGAGTATATAAAGTAAAGATGACAGTGTTGAGGCAATTGAGTTGAGACAACAGTTCTAAGAACATGTATTGCAATTTTAAAGTAATATTTTAGATAATCTGACTGTAGCCTCTGCTTCCCATAAAAGCTGATGAGGAAAATGCCTGACTCAACCCCAAGTCTGTTCTCTCAGCTATGTGATTTAGAAAAAATTTCAGTTGCAAATTTCCCTTTCTAAACTTTTCTAAAGCATGACACTTTAACAAACACTCTCCAATGCCCTGTTGTTTTAAAGAAACAGCATTATCTTTTTGTATATCTCATCCAAATCTTATGCTATTTGTCTGGAATCTCTTACACATTCTATAATTGTATTTGAGCTACTTAAATGTGTATTAAAGCTCAGAGAAATCTAAGAAGGAAATTATTTTCTATATGTTTACTATTTTATCACAATTCTCTCCATAAATACTATAACTTATTATTGATTCCATTATTAGAATGAAGATTCACATTGAAGGAACGCATGTAAGAATTAAAGATTTTAAAATTTAAAAAAAATAAAGATATCATAAAATAAAAATAAAAATAAAGAAAAACAATGAAATGCTAGCTGCATGAGTCCATGGATATTATTTACTTTAATTTGCCCAAATCATTTCTTGACTCACCAGTAACCTCCTCACATAGATAAGCACTCGAGCTCACTCTAGGATAAGGTCAATCTAACTCATTTGAGTATCATTTGACTACTACTTCCCTCTTTAAGTATTATCCCTAACAATTTTTCATTTGGTAAGTTTTTTTGGACAAAATGTCTTTGTAAGTCCTCTCTAATCATAAAAACATAATAAAATCTCCAGGAGCCTATCACTTTCAAGATACAGTCATTTTTACTGCTACCATCATATAAGAATTGCATGCTATGCTCGGTATAGATTGTTAAGCCCTGAGGCATGGACATGTCATTCTCCATTTTCTAGTAGTTTGGGAATTTTTTTTATAGCACTGAGTACACAGTTTGTGCTCAACAAATGATAAATAACAATAATGGATTTCATTTGCAGATGGGATCATTTGAGAAATGAAGGTTTTTTTCATATAAGCTGATCAACAAATTCTCCCTCTACTCAGGGGAAAATGTCCCAACCCTTCCCCAGATTAGGCCAGATACACAGTTTATTCTCAGGCACATATCCTGTAGTACTTCAGGGTACTAAAAAAAAGTCAGCAATAATGTAAAATTTCTGGGTATGATGGTATATTGTGTGGTAACAGCAAATACACAAATGCATTTAAGCATATCACCACAGTTCCAGGCCAGGAGGCAATTACATGCCCAAAGCAATAAGCTACCAACACTGACTATTAAAAGATACAGAAAGTACAGTGCCTGATATTAACTAGTTCACTCAGACTACTGAAAACTACATTGTTTATTTTTTAACTCACTGAATTTATTCAATGTGAATTTATTAAGTGCCTAAGAAGGCTGAGCGCCAAAGAATTGATGCTTTGAACTGTGGTGTTGGAGAAGACTCTTGAGAGTCCCTTGGACTGCAAGGAGATCCAACCAGTCCATTCTGAAGGAGATCAACCCTGGGATTTCTTTGGAAGGAATGATGCTAAAGCTGAAGCTCCAGTACTTTGGCCACCTCATGCAAAGAGTTGACTCATTGGAAAAGATTCTGATGCTGGGAGCGATTGGGGGCAGGAGGAGAAGGGGACGACCGAGGATGAGATGGCTGGATGGCATCACGGACTCGATGGATGTGAGTCTGAGTGAACTCCGGGAGATGGTGATGGACAGGGAGGCTTGGCGTACTGCGATTCATGGGGTCACAAAGAGTCAAACACGACTGAGCAACTGAACTGAACTGAACCATACGCCCAGAGCCATTTCAGCAACAATGACAAGCAGATTAACAACACCCATGTCCCTCTCCAAAGGAGTCCACAGTTTAATGCGGATAGACGTATTTTTTGTTGTTCAGTCTCCAAGTCATGTTTGACTCTTTCTACACTATGAACTGCAGCATGCCAGACTTCCCTATCCTTCACTGTCTCCTGGAGTTTGCTCAAACTCATACCCACTGAGTCAGTGATGCTATCTAACCATCTCATCCTCTGCCGCCCCGATCTACTCTCGCTCTCAATCTTTTCCAGCATCAGGGTCTTTTCCAATGAGTTGGCTCTTTGCATCAATGGCCAAAGTATTGGAGCTTCAGTGTCAGTCCTTCCAATGAATATTCAGGATTGATTTCCTTTAGGATTGACTGGTTGGATCTCCTTGCAGTCCAAGGGACTCTCATGAGTCTTCTCCAGCACCACAGTTTGAAGGCATTAATTCTTTGGCACTCAGCCTTCTTTATAGTCCAATTCTCACATCCATACATGACTACTGGAAAAAGCATAGCTCTGACTATATGGACTATTGTCAGAAAAATGATGTCTTTGTTTTTTTTTTTTTTAACTTATTTTTTATTGAAGGATAATTGCTTTATAGAACTTTGCTGTTTTCTTTCAAACCTCAACATGAATCAGCCATAGGTATACATATATCCCCTCCCTCTTGAACCTCCCTGCCATCTCTCTCCCCATCCCACCCCTCTGGGTTGATACAGAGCCCCTGTTTGAGTTTCCTGAGACATACAGAAAATTCACATTGGCTATCTATTTTACATATGGTAATGTAAGTTTCCATGTTACTCTCTCCATACAGCTCACCCTCTCCTCCCCTCTCCCCATGTCCATAAGTCTATTCTCTATGTCTGTTTCTCCATTATTGCCCTGTAAATAAATTCAATACCATTTTTCTAGATTCCATATATATGTGTTAGAATACAGTATTTAACTTTCTCTTTCTGACTCACTTCACTCTGTATGATAGGTTCTAGTTTCATCCACCTCATTATAACTGACCAAATGTGCTCCTTTTTATAGCTGAGTAATATTCCATTGTATATATATACCACAACATCTTTATCCATTCATCTGTTGATGGACATCTAGGTTGCTTCCATGTTCTAGCTATTGTAAATAGTGCTGCAATAAACAATGAAATACATGTGTCTCTTTCAATTTTGGTCTCCTCAGGGTATATGCCTAGGAGTGGGACTGCTGGGTCATATGGTGGTTTTATTCCTAGTTTTTTAAAGAAATCTCCATACCATTTTCCATAATGGCTGTATCAATTTACATGCCCACCAACAGTGCAAAAATGTTCCCTTTTCTCCACACACTTTCCAGCATTTATTGTTTATAGACTTTTTGATGAAGACCATTCTGACCGGTGTGAGGTGATATCTCACTGTAGTTTTGATTTGCATTTCTCCAAAAATGAGGGATGTTGAGCATCTTTTCATGTGTTTGTTAGCCATCTGTATGTCTTCTTTGGAGAAATGTCTGTTTAGGTCTTTTCCCCACTTTTTGATTGAGTGGTTTGTTTTTCTGGTATTGAGTTGTATGAGCTGCTTGTATATTTTGGAAATTAATCCTTTGTCAGTTGTTTCATTTGCTATTATTTTCTCCCATTCTGAGGGTTGTCTTTTCACCTTGCTTATAGTTTCCTTTGCTGTGCAAAAGCTTTTAAGTTTAATCAGGTCCCACTTGCTTACTTTTGTTTTTATTTCTGTTACTCTAGGAGGTGGGTCATAGAGGATCTTGCTTTGGTTTATGTTATCGAGTGTTCTATGTTCTCCTCTAAGAGTTTTACAGTTTCTGGTCTTAAATTTAGCTCTTTAATCCACTTTGAGTTTATCTTTGCGTATGGTATTAGGGAGTGTTCTAATTTAATTCTTTTACATGTAGCTGTCCAATTTTCCCAGCACCATTTATTGAAGAGGCTGTTTTTGCCCCATTGTATATTCTTGCCTCCTTTGTCAAAAATAAGGGACCCATAGGTGCATGGGGTTATTTCTGGGCTTTCTATCTTGTTCCATTGGTCTATATTTCTGTTTTTGTGCCAGTAACATACTGTCTTGATGATTGTAGCTTTGTGGTATAATCTGAAGTCAGGAAGCTTGATTCCTCCAGCTCCATTCTTCTTTCTCAAGACTGCTTTGGCTATTCAGGGTCTTTTGTGTTTCCATAAGAACTGCGAAAATTTTTTGTTCTAGTTCTGTGAAAAATGCCATTGGTAATTTGATAGGGATCACATTAAATCTGTAGGTTGCATTTGGTAGTATAGGCATTTTCAAAATATTGATTCTTCCTACCCGGGAACATGGAATATCTCTCCATCTGCTTACATCATCTTTGATTTCTTTAATTAGTGTCTTATAATTTTCTGTGTACGGTTCTTTTGTCTCCTTAGGTGAGTTTATTCCTAGATATTTAATTCTTTTTGTTGAAATGGTGAATGGGATTGATTCCTTAACTGCTCTTTCTGATTTTTTCAGTTATTATATAGAAATGCAAGTGATTTCTGTGTATTGATTTCGTATCCTGCAACTTTTCTAAATTCACTGATTAGCTCTAGTAATTTTCTGATACTATCTTTAGGGTTTTCTATGTACAGTATCATGTCATCTGCAAACAGTGAGAGCTCTACCTCTTCTTTTCCGATCTGGATTCCTTTTATCTCTTTTTCTTCTCTGATTGCTGTAGCTAGGACTTCCAGAACTATGTTGAATAATAGTGGCAAAAGTGGAAACCTTGTCTTGGATGTCTGTGCTTTTTAATAAGTAATTACAATAAAGGATAGTGAGATAGATGTTCACATAGTAATTTGTATAATGTACTATTAAAACACAGAGAAAGAAGCACTAAATTTTGTTGATTCCTAAAATTTTCAATGTAGTTTTCTCATTACAAAGAATCTACTTTACAAAAAATTACATTCCCATCTTCTTTCATACAACACAAATTTATGTCCAAAGTATATCTTCTCTTGCATACCCATACCACTATAACTTTGTTTATTGCTTTCTTTTCTCTTTATAAACTTTTCATAAAAGAAAAGAACAGTCTCACTTCTAAGATTCATGCTACCATGATTATTGTACAAGCTAAATTTGTACAGAATTATTGTACAAACTGGCCTCCGTGGATCCGCTCTTATGCCTAGCTCATTCTATTTTCAATGTAGCCTGTAGGGTGATCCTATTTAAACAGAAGTAGGATCACAGAAGATCTTGCTAAAGATCTTGCCATCTTCCTGCTAAACCCTCCAATTGTTTTATATCTCATTCCAAGCAAAAGCCAAACAACTGACAATAGCAAATCAATCAATCGATGTATCCCACATCACCACGCCCTCTCCCTCTCTGATTTCAACCCACTGCTCTTCCCATAATGTGCTCTACTCCAGCCTATTGCTATCCTTCAGAAATGATGCTGCCTGCCCTTAAGTCCTTGTACTTTTATTCCCTCTGCTTCAAATGCTCCTCATATGTAACCACACCCACACTCTCTGTTCAGCCTCTCACCTGTCCTCACTTCACGTATTTATTCAACTGTCATCTTCTCACAAGTAAGGACTTCTATGGACAGTATATTCAAAGCTGCAACCCTCCCTTATCGCCTAGTCCTGATCCATCCTTTATTTTACCGCATAGCATATGTCACCTTTAAACATACTTTGTATTTTTCTTACTTACCCTGCCTACTCTTAGCTCATCTTATTTACTATTTGTCTGCCTCAATCTCCTAAAACCACCCAATCAGAATATGAGTCCTGCAAGAACAAAGGTTTTCATTGGTTTTATTGCTTTAATTTATATAAGGCAATCAATAGATTCCTGTTTAATGTACTATATATTCACTTCTGGGACTATTTGTGAAATTGAAGCTTTGTCTTTGAATTAGGCTGTAAAGTCCACAAGACAGGGACCAAGTTGTTTTGCTCACTGGTGAATTTTTAATACCTAACACTGTCCTCTTGATGAAAGTAAAAGAGGAGAGTGAAAAAGTTGGCTTAAAGCTCAACATTCAGAAAACGAAGATCATGACATCTGGTCCCATCACTCCATTGGAAATAGATGGAGAAAACAGTAGAAACAGTGTCAGACTTTATTTTCGGGGGCTCCAAAATCACTACAGATGGTGACTGCAGCCATGAAATTAAAAGACGCTTACTCCTTGGAAGAAAAGTTATGACCAACCTTGATAGCATATTCAAAAGCAGAGACATTTCTTTGCCGACTAAGGTCCATCTAGTCAAGGCTATGGTTTTTCCTGTGGTCATGTATGGATGTGAGAGTTGGACTGTGAAGAAAGCTGAGTGCCAAAGAATTGATGCTTTTGAACTGTGGTGTTGGAGAAGACTCTTGAGAGTCCCTTGGACTGCAAGGAGATCCAACCAGTCCATTCTGAAGGAGATCAACCCTGGGATTTCTTTGGAGGGAATGATGCTAAAGCTGAAACTCCAGTACTTTGGCCACCTCATACAAAGAGTTGACTCATTGGAAAAGACTCTGATGCTTGGAGGGATTGAGGGCAGGAGGAGGAGGGGACGACAGAGGATGAGATGGCTGGATGGCATCACTGACTCGATGGATGTGAGTCTGAATGAACTCCGGGAGTTGGTGATGGACAGGGATCCCTGGCATGCTGCGATTCATGGGGTCGCAAAGAGTCGGACACGACTGAGCGACTGAACTGAACTGAACACTGCCCTTGACCAGGAAATCATTTAAATATCATTTTACCAGTAACAAATGAACAAGTGGATCATGTATTATAGATTATATGCTTATTATAAATAATTTGAAAAGATATTTATACTTCTGTGTACGTGTCTTACAAATATGCAACCATGAATCAAACCAATTATTTGATAAGATTAATAGCATAATGTAATGTAAAAGAGTGTATATGCATGCTAAGTTGCTTCAGTTATGTCTGACTCTTTAGGAACCTATGGACAGTAGCCCTCCAGGCTCCTCTGTCCATGGGATTCTCCAGGCAAGAATACTGGAGTGGGTTTCCTTGCCCTCCTCCAGGGGATCTTCCCGACCCAGGGGTCAAACCTGCATCTCTTATGTTTTCTGTATTGGCAGGTGGTTTCTTTACCACTAGTACCAACTGGGAAGGCATAAACGTGTACATTATATAAAACCACTTAATCATTTAGAGTACTCGAAACTAAGTTGAATCTTGTAACAGTGGGTGTAAAATGCATACGCTGTGGTATCTGACTCGTAAAATGTAATGCACGCCAAACAACTCTACTTACAGTCAAGAGATATATGCATTTTTTTTTAAAAAAAGAAAGGACATCCCTGGTAGTGCAGTGGATAGGAATCCGCCTGCCAATGCAGGAGACGTGGGTTTGATCCCTGGTCCAGAAGATTCCACATGCTGCAGAGCAATTAAGCCGATGCTCCACAGCTACTGAGCCAGCGCTCTAAAGTCCATGAGTCATAACTACTGAGCCCCTTACACTCTGACTACTGAAGCCTGCACATCTAGAGCCTGTGCTCCACCACAGGAGAAGCCACCACAATGAGAAGTCCACACACTGCAAGCAAGAGTAGCCCCCACTCACCTCAACTGGAAAAAGCCCATGCAAAGCAATGAAGATCCAGCATAGCCAAAAATAAATAAATTTTAAAAAGAAAGGAGGAAGGAAGGAAAGACAGAGATGCATGGGAATGATAAATATCAAATTCAGGAGAGGATATGTCACTATAAGGAAGGGAAGGGTCTGCAATTAGGAAAAGACCCAAGAGGAATTTTGGTTGGGTTTGTATATTTCCCTTGGGTAAGCCAGTTGTGGATACACAGAGCTGTTCATTAGAGTATTCTTTACACATTTTTGTTTGTCTGAATAATTCTAAATAAATAAAAACACACACACACAAAAATGTAAAATATACTACCTACAATCCAAGAGAGCTTTCAACTATCCCCATGTCCTCCCTTTGCTTTACTACCTAAGCAAGCTCTTCAGTGATTCCCGAGAAGCATAATCACTTTTAATGCTCAGGTTGCTTATTCTCCAAGTTTTAGCTCTTTCTGCTGTGCATGGAATCCTGACTGGTGTTAACATTGTAGACAGAAAAATTATTTACTGTTAATTGATTTTTATTCTTTAAATTCAGCTGTAATTATCTAATGTTATCTATCTTCCCACTCTATAATAGCTATAATTAAAGTGAAGTTAGAAATATGGTTAAGTTTCTTTCATCTATGTCTCCTGAAAAGTGATCCCTAGAAAATTGCTTGGGAAGACACTTTTAGTACAAATAAAGACTTTTGGGGACTAACCGGCACCATGGTGATATGCAGTTCTTTGACTCTTAATACTCAGGTCCCAAAGAACGTGTGGAGGAGGAAACAAGGGCAACGTTTTTAGCACTGAGATTAAAAGCACCAGTGAAAATTTTAAATGTGATTATTTTATATCGCTGGGAGGGCCTACTGTGATATTACCAAATCACACTGAAAAGCTAAAATAAACTTAGAAATGAGCACTCTCATTTTACAGAGGAAAAACACATTTAGGTAGCTTGAAGTTTGTATCAGAACCCCCAAGTTTCCCAAATTCTAGTTTGATGTTCTAAATCATTCCCAGAAAATGTACAGTCTAGTGATAATTCTTTACAGAATATAAGAAACTTGCCGGGTACTCCACTGTGCTAACTTAAAAACATGATAATGAAGGTTTTAATCTTTAAAATGCTCATATTTAATATTTCACCTTTCCTTCCATGATAGGTGATAATTTAAGATAATCAAGTACCTCAAATCAGATTTCCTATGATTTAACTCAAATAATTAGCCCATATTATTAACAAATAAAGCTTCACCAATAAATTTCATATTTCAAAGAACTTTTAGGTAAGCTAATATAAACACTTGTACTTATTTTTGTAGACTAATATAATCCCTTTAGTTTCTTTAAAAGGAATATGTCAAGTAGAAAGATTATACAAACAATGCACTGTGAAAAGTCCACATATACTTATAGAATGCATTTTAAAATTATTTTTAATATAAATTTATTTATTATAATTGGAGGCTAATTACTTTACAATATTGTATTGGTTTTGCCATACATGAACATGAATCCACCACGGATGTACACATGTTCCCCATCCTGAACCCCCCTCCCACCTCCCTCCCCATACCACCCCTCTGGGTCATCCCAGTGCACAGCCCGGAGCATCCTGTATCATGCATCGAACCAGGACTGGCGATTCATTTCATATATGATATTATGCATGTTTCAATGCCATAGAATGCATATTTTAATGAAGAATTAACATGTGTACATTTGTGTGTATGTCTATCTAAATCCTATGTGTGTTTGAAAATCTTGCTATGTATAATCGCATAGACACTACAAATGGGCAGATGTTATTTCTCTAGCAAGAAAGTATCACTTTAATCTTGTCTTTTATCACCACTCTACAGTAGTAGCAATTTAGAAATACATTGATAAAATTATGAGACTGTGTATCAAGAACTGAGATACTGAGAGAAAAGATGAAGTAAAGGAGATAACAAAATTTGAAGTTGTGTTTCTATTTGTCAGTAATAAATCATCAGTCTAGCCAATATGAAGCCATCGGTTGTAATGATTTAATAACAAATAAACTTGTCCATGGGGTTTTAATTATCCTGGTCTTTAGTTTTCTTAATCTTATCTTAAAAGAAAAGAAATAAAATTTTTCATCAGAGACATGGCTATGACTACTCTCGGAGCCGCAATGCAACATAGCACTCATTTTAAGTCACCAGATCAGATCCAGCTCCAAAAGCCCTAGGTCACTGTCCACTAGATATTGGAGGAATAAACCTTATAGTCCCAATGTAATAGAATAAAAAGCAGGGTTTCAAAATAATTCGCTACTTTTTAACCAATTTAAAAATATTACCAGAAGTTGATCATCATGTTAAACTTAAAAATATCAAAAGTTTCTTATGCTCTGTCTCACTTTACTTCCAAAATGTAGTCGTTCGGTCATGTCCGACTTTGTGACCCTATGGACTGTAGCCCATCAGCCCCTCTGTCCATGGAATTCTCCAGGCAAAAGTATTGGAGTGGGTTGCCATTCCCTTCTCCGAAAGGGTGTGCTGCCTCTCCATTGGGGTATCGAACCTGGGTTTCCCATGTGACAGGCAGGGATACTCAGTACTATACTAACAGGGACGGCAAAACACCCTTATTTCCAAAGCACTTAACTCCAAAAAACACCTTTCTGTATGTTTTCCATGATCCTTCCTGGGTTTTCCATTATGTCTGGTCTTCTGACTAAGTATGGTGTTGAGTGCCTTGGA
This sequence comes from Ovis canadensis, assembly GCF_042477335.2. NCBI lineage: Eukaryota > Metazoa > Chordata > Mammalia > Artiodactyla > Bovidae > Ovis > Ovis canadensis. The sequence goes on along the minus strand of NC_091250.1, from coordinate 33,914,108 downwards.
GAGGCTATTTTGCTTCATTGTGTTACAATGATGTTGCAGAATCAATTACACTAGTCAATGCAATCTTCCACTTAAACTGTGTTGACAGCAACTGATACCATGGCTCAGAGGCTGCAGAAATGGACAGCGTCCCTGTTGGGAGATTAGATTCTCTTTCTCTTTTGCTTCAATGAATCAGCTTATTTCCTTTCCTTTTAGCTGTCTATTTTCGACCTTCTGTTTAGAACTCAGTGAAATTGAACCATCATCTTAACAACCAGGACTAGATAGAAAAATGATCTATCCAAATGAAATGACAATTTAGCTAAAGAACATGCAACAAATCCAACAGTGGACTGTCCTCATTTTCTCATATCTCACAACATACATAAACTTTCATTGAAAAGTCTTGAGTTTTCAGTTTTGTTTTTTGGTATGAAATACATTATCAACTCATCTATACACAAGAAGCAAAACACAACACACAGCTTTACACAGACCACAGTCATGAGAAAACCGAGCATTTCAAGACTTTCTAAAGGTCAATTTATTTTGAAAAAAAAAAAAGTGTATAACAATGATTATGTGCCCATTTCAAATGCTAGTAAGGTTATGCTCAAAATTCTTCAAGCTAGTCTTCAGCAGTACATGAACTGAGAACTTCCAGATGTACAAGCTGGATTTAGAAAAGGCAGAGGAACCAGAGATCAAATTGCCAACATTCATTGGATCATAGAGAAAGCAAGAGAATTCCAGAAAAACAGCCACTTCTGCTTTTAGTGTAGCCACTGACTACATTAAAGCCTTTGACTATGTAGATCACAACAAACTGTGGAAAATTCTTTAAAAGATGGGAATACCAGACACCTTACCTTTATCCTGAGAGATCTGTATGCAGGTCAAGAAGCAACAGTTAGAATTGGACATGGAACAACTGACTGGTTTAAATTTGGGAAAGGAGTAAGTCAAGGGTCTATATTTTCACCCTGCTTATTTAACTTGTATGCAGAATACATCATGTGAAATGCCAGGCTGGATGACTCACAAACTGGAATCAAGATTGCCAGGAGAAATGTCAACAACCTCAGATATGCAGATGAAACCACTTTGATGGCAGAAAGTGAAGATGAACTAAAGAGCTTCTTGATGAGGGTGAAAGAGGAGAATGAAAAGGCTGGCTTAAAACTCAACATTCAAAAACTAAGATCATGGCATCTGGTTCCATCACTTCTTGGCAAATAGAGAAAAAGTGGAAGCAGTGACAGATTTTATTTTCTTGGGCTCCAAAATCACTGCAGTAGTAACTCCAGCCATGAAATTAAGACTCTTGTTCCTTGAAAGAAAAGCTATGACAAACCTAGACAGCATACTAAAATACAGAAACATCACTTTGCTGGAAAAGGTCCATATAGTCAAAGCTATGATTTTTCCAGTAGTTGTGTATGGATGTGAGAGCTGGACCATAAAGAAGGCTGAGTGCCAAAGAACTGATGCTTTTGAACTGTGGTGCTGGAGAAGACTCTTGAGTCCCTTGGACTGCAAGGAGATCAAACCAATCAATCCTAAAGGAAATCAACCCTAAATATTTATTGGAAGGACTGATGCTGAAGCTGAAGCTCCAATACTTTGGCCACCTGATGGGAACAGCTGACCCATTGGAAACAATCCAGATGCTGGGAAAGGCTGAAGGCAAAAGGAGAAGGCAGCAGCCGGCAGAGGATGAGATAATAAGATAGTATCACCGACTCAGTGGTCATGAATCTGAACAAGTTCCAGGAGATAGTGAAGGACAGGGAAGCCTGGCATGCTGCAGTTCATGGGGTCACAAAGAGTCGGACATGACTTAGCAATTGAACAATAAAATGCTGTCTTTTCAAAGAAGCATTTCTGTAAATTTTGAAGTTTGAAATTTTATACTCAATTTCCATTTATAAATAAAAATATAGCAGTCAAAATATAATTAACATTGCATGGCATCATACAAGTACTTTGGGGGGAAAAAATGAGCCATTTATAAACCAAAACAGTAATGCTAGTGTTTATGGGAAACAAACCTGCACTCCTATTACAGAAAGAGCTTTGATCTCAGAAATTCTTCCAGAATTTACATAACGAGCTTAGGCACAATCAATAACCTAAACAGGGTTTAAAATCTAGAGTTGCAAAATATATAGTTAAAATGAATGTCTATATATACTTTTCATAAACTTTCATATATTTTAGATGGATCATCAGGATCAAAACCTCAAAGGCCTCCGTTCAATAACTAAGTTCCAGCCACTGACTTAAAGCTTAGCATGAAAGGTGCTGCCTATTTACTCCCTATCTGAGGAACAGAGAATATACGAGGCTAACTCGCAATACAAGGGAACAGATGCAGCTTGCTTGATTCATGTCTTTGCTATTGTCTACATCATTTGGCCTGCAATTTTAAGAAATACTTTCTTTCTGTTTCATTTTAGCACTTACTTGAAAAAAAAGTCAATTTTTACTTTCCAGATATTCTAGCAAATGCCATCAGATTCATATATTACCACTTGTCCTTTTTTATACTACACAGAAAAAAGTATACACTCATTCTGAACCATGGAGAAATATTCTTCAGTAACAAATGAATAAAAAAAAATAGAGGTAAATTAGAATAACAGGTTAATCTGGTTTAGAAGGTGCCTATAGAAAAGAAGTATGAACTGAGCTGTAACTTGATTTCTGGAAACTCTAGAATTGTAAGATGTAAAAGATTTAATGACTGAAAAACATCCGGGGGTCCAATCCTCTATCAAATATCCATCTTCGATCCTACTTACTAAGAACCCCATACCCATGAGAGAGATATATAGGAAACAGGAAATGAGACCATTATGGTCCCTTTGGGTTGATTTACTCTGATTGCATATTCCATCTAAATTGCCTGTGCTTCTTTAGAATATGCCATGAAAAATAGGCCAAAAATATAGAAACTGAAAATGCAATCTACAGACAGAACCATTTTAAAAGGAAATGATTGCTTAATTCTTCTCTAAGGAATCAACAGACCTTGAGCATCATGTAATAAAATTCAAAAGGAAAAACTGCGTGCCCCATAGGTATATGACCATGTGTCATCAACCTATTATGTCACTGTCTTCCATATCACAAAAGGACCCATTTTCCCATTAGCTCCCTTTCAACAAATATTTGTTCCATGCCTGCTGTGTTAACAGGAACTGTTTTACTCAGTTAAAAGCAGAGCAGCAACTAGGAGGTAACCATGCAAAGATCACAGACCAAAGCATTCCATACTAAAGTGACAGTACAAAGCCCTAAAGTGAGAACACATTTGGTCTGCTCAGCGTGGTGGTAGACTAAGGAACAGGACAAAATAGCATAAAATTAAGTAGGAGGAACATGCAAGGATCAGCACATGTGGTACTTTATAAGTCAGAGCAAGATATTTGGATTTAACTATGATATTTTTGTGATTTTAGGTGATCAGTCTGGGTGCTATATTCATGAAACAAGAATAGAAATCTCTATTCTTGTGAAACAAGAATAGAAATCAGTGAAACCTGTTATTTTAGGTAAGTTAAAAAATGATGGTTAATAATAGAAATAGCAATAAATAGATTAATTTAAAATATATTTGGACCAGAATTGAAAGAGACACATGTACCCCAATGTTCATCGCAGCACTGTTTATAATAGCCAGGACATGGAAACAACCTAGATGTCCATCAGCAGATGAATGGATAAGAAAGCTGTGGTACATATACACAATGGAGTATTACTCAGCTGTTAAAAAGAATTCATTTGAATCAGTTCTGATGAGATGGATGAAACTGGAGCCAATTATACAGAGTGAAGTAAGCCAGAAAGAAAAACACCAATACAGTATACTAACACATATATATGGAATTTAGGAAGATGGCAATGACGACCCTGTATGCAAGTCAGGAAAAAAGACACAGATGGGTATAACGGACTTTTGGTCTCAGAGGGAGAGGGAGAGGGTGGGATGATTTGGGAGAATGGGAATTCTAACATGTATACTATCAAGTAAGAAGTGAATCGCCAGTCCATGCCTGACGTAGGGTGCAGCATGCTTGGGGCTAGTACATGGGGATGACCCAGAGAGATGTTGTGGGGAGGGAGGTGGGAGGGGGGGTCATGTTTGGGAACGCATGTAAGAATTAAAGATTTTAAAATTAAAAAAAAATAAAATAAATAAAATAAAAAAATAAAAAATAAAATAAAATATATTTGGGAGACAGGCTTTATAGGACCAAAATGAAGACTTGGGGAAAAGGAACAATGAATGGAAAGTAAACAAGGATAATGCCTAGATTTTGTCTTGAGTAATTAGATAGAAAATGGTGTTCTTTTCTGAGAGAAGGAAGTCCAGGAATGAAAGATTCTTTGTTCAAAAATGAAATATACTGGTCTTCTTAAAAGAAGCACTTCTTCCATTATTCCAAGTTTGTCATGAGACTAAGCTACTGAGAATAACACTGCAAAATGCTGTAAGATGGGAGTACCAAAGAGTTCATGCTGAGGTGAATGGAATTTGAAGGGTGAATTATATTGTTACTTTCTAGCTTGTTTCAGTTTTACTTAATGTATGTATATCCAACATAACATTGAAAACATTACAGAACATCTATATGACTTTTGCTAAATAAATGCACGAAAGAGTATTTGTTGTCTCCAAAAGTCAGCTTCCATTTTACATAAAACAGCCATGTTACTGGGTTGACAACCCAAAACTGAACACAAATTAGTTTTCTGAATAAATGGGATATTAACATATCAAAGAGTTATGTTTCTCTTTGAGATCTCCACCTAATTCAAATATAGATATTTACAGAAAAAGTATAGCTCAGAGATAAGTAAAACTCTTATCCAAACAAGGGTTAATAAAGTCTGAACAACATAACACTACCAGGATGCTTAACGCATCTCAAGAGTTTACACCGTTGGTCATTTTGTCAGAGAAACTTGCAAAGCAGATTCTCTTTTCATCTATATCAGATGAAGCTGGAGAGACCCTCATTAACCTATGTCCAGTGATTTCAGGTATGGTCTTTGCCCAAGTCAGTTTCAACTGAATTTTCAATCTGAACATGTACCTACTATGTGATGGATGTATATGCCAATTGAAGGGCCAGTTAAAAAAAAAATGGGGGCAGAAAGGAGCCAATTGTTCTTCTGGAAAGGAAGAAGTGCTTCCGATTGTCATGGAGATGTGTCTTTATAAACTAGGGAGACTTAGGGGCCATACTTTCATTTTGTCTTAATGCCATTTCTACCTGTATGCTCCCACCTTACCCACCAGCATGGGCCCTCTAGATTGTAGGGGCTCTAGTACTGGCTACTTGTCAAAGGTGGCTCCCTAACACTGGTTGTTCTTCCCATTAGAAACAGTCATTTAGGTGCACATGCCATCTCTGGGGTCACACAGAGTTGGACACGACTCAAGCAGCTTAGCACCAGCAAGGCTACTTTATTTTCTTTTGCCAGAGTTCAGCTCAAATATTCTCCCCTTACAGAAATCTTTTTAGATCACCTGTTTCATTTGATAACCATAATTGGTGAACAAATCAACCCATACTGCAATGACTTAAACACAGTAGGGTCTTATTTCAGATTTTATTTCACTTCCATTGAAAAGTTGAGACAATCTTGTAGATTTGTAGCCTGGAAAGCAGTCTTTGTTCCACACTCTCATTCAGGAACCCAGGTTGATAGGAGCTCTGCCACTTTTAACATGTGATTTTGAAGATTGTTCTAGTCACTCTGGTAATTGTTGTGACCTTCCAGCTCATGATAAGAAACAAAAGTCATTAAAAAACCCTTTGAGGAAGTTTTTACGGGTTAGGGCTGGAAGTGGCAGACTTCACTTCTGTTCTTGGACTAATACGAAGCACTTACTCAAATGGCTACTATTTAGAGTAGAGTTTTAAAGTTAGAATCTTAGTATAGTTGGGAAGCTGTGGACCAGCTTTGGTAAAACAAGGGGAGAATAAACTTTGATGATCAGTTAGTAGTGTCTGTTACACCCCTACTTAGTTGAAGTCATATCTATCAATTTTGTCTTTCCATTAATATGTAAGATCATGAAAAATTTTGTGTTTTGCTCATGTCTCAACATTCAACATTAGAATAGAGCTTGGCACCTAATGGATGCTCAAATAGTATTTATTGACTGATAGATTCAACAGACCAATGCCTCTAAAGACTCAGCCTGTATAGTGAGACCCAGATATTTGGCTCCCAAAATTCTCTGATGCCAAAGCATCTACTTTCAAAAACAACTATGTTTATCTCCTCTATTCTTATGCCTTTTTATAACTATTAAATGATAGGAAGAACAAGTTCTGGTATATACTGAGTAACTTCCATGTGTCATACACCACACTATATCTTTCATGTGTGTCTCATTTAATCTTCCCAATTATCCCAGAAGGTGGGTAATTTTTACTAGTCTCACTTTACAAATGAAGAAAGTGATGCTTAGAAAAGCTAAGGGATTTACTCAAAGCCCACAGTGAGAAAAGTAAAAGACTCAAATCTTCTTCTATAACTCTGTCTTCAGAGCCCAAATTTTTAACCAGTAGAATATAGGACCTCTGGAAAATTATGTTTCTTTAAAACATTGGTTCTCAAGTGGTAGCAATTGTGGCAATGTTTGAAAACGTTTTTAAGTGTCAAAACTTGGGTAGGGGGGTTATCAGTTTCTAATGGGTAAAGATCAAGGATGCTGTTAAATATCCAACAGTCATATGATCCATACACACAACAAAGGATTATTCAGCTCAAAATATCAGAGCTGATTTGAACAAACAGTAAGCAATTACTCTCTTATCTGATCTTCTCAAAGATTATTTTTACTCCACTTAAAAATGCTTTTCAAGATTGCCCCAGTCTATGTTGTTACTACTACCTCTTTTCACACTTCACCTTCTAATTTCAATTTGTCCAGGAAATTTTCATTCATTATCTTCTTCAAGCTTGAATTCTTTTACAACAAATCAGAAAAATCTCTACTGTTTTCCATTCTAATACCTTCCAACATTCTACCTCCTGACACCTCCATCTACAGGTTAACAGCCTTTGTAATAATCTCCCCAACCCAGACCTAAACCAAATGTCCACTTAGCTCCCCTGCCCTCATTAACTTACTAAATGTCCTTAACCACATTTGAGGCCACTGTGTTCCCTTGAATTCAGCCAGAATTTCAATTTCATTTACCTAATGTAAATTCCCCCATCTTATTTTTAAAAAGTTAAAAAAGCAAGCTAATAGCAAAACCAAGATGAAACACAGGCCTCCTGACTCCTGGTTGATCATTATTTTTAAGATAAAACACTGCCTCACACCTGACAGAATGTCCATATGAATTTATATTTGCTCATATTATTGCTTTTAGTTTATCTAGAGCTACCAGTAAAATTAGAGGAACATGCTAATTTCTAAATAAGCTGTTTGGTATAATTTCACTCTATATGTTTATAACTTTACCCAAAATTCAATATATTTTAAGGTTTTACTTAAAGAAATTAATGCTACTGATTTTTACATGTCAGATTGCCTCTTCATTTGCTTTGCAGCCAAGCAGTATGAATCTAGCCTCTATAAATTATAGCTAGAAGCATTATTTTAAAGATAGTAGCAATGAATAAGTTACAGAGAACATGAAGAAACTCAAGTATCCAAGGGAAAGGACCATGAAAATTTTCATCCCTTTTCTGACCTGCTACCCAGTTTTGATTTTAACTTAAATTGATTCTAGCGAAGAATGGAAACAAGAGATGTGTATTGAAGAAGTTTGAGAATGATGGAAGGAGAAAAAATTGCAGATGGAAAGATCTATTGAAAGGAAAACAGAGGGTAACCAATCTAGGCAAATAGCCCCAAAATGTGAACTTATCACCACCGAACCCGGGGTTTCCAGGTGTTTTCTTTTCCTACAGAGACAAGACTGTCAGGATGTCAAGCACCTGATTGAACTCTGCCGCACTGCGCTCTGAATTCCAAGGCTGTGTGTGTCATTCTGTCCATGTGTTTCCAATTTAACATGCTCTTTCTCTCAAGATAGCTTTACAAATAGCTAAGCACACTCAAATGTAGTGACCCAACCAGGAAGGATGTGTCAGACTGCTAACGCTGGTGCTCCTTTCAAATGATTGTCTGGACAGGCAAAACATGACCAGCAGCTATTTCTTGCCAGGGATTTCATGGCAGTGAGCCGTCTAATCTGGATATGATCTTTCTTATGACCTTGGCTGCTGTTTCACTGTAATTATCTTAGACCTACAGGTAACATCGAAGCATTCTCATGAATATGGAATGTTTATGGAAATGAACATCAAATATGGAATGTAAGCTTTTGTAGAACAATGAAGAAGCAACAGATGTGAAGGAGCAAGAAGCGGAAAACAAGAGGAACCAGATGGTTAACACCCTTACGAAAAATGGATATGGGATGCAACACAGTCACCCTCTTGGTAGACGTAGAAACACAGCAGCCTGAAGGAGAACTCGTGCCCATCTTCATCTTTTCATACTGCCCATTATTCTAGCTCCTTGCCCCTCTCTGGGAACTCTACAATGCCAGAGTGTCCTATTTGTCATGGAACACCGAACTACACAATGAAAGAACAGAACTAACCAGGAAGTCAATGTTAGATCTGAATGACTGTTTGAGTCTGATGAACAAAGAAAAAGAGAAAGAAAACCTCTTAAGGCGTTCTCAGTAAAAAAGTGTCAAAAGTAAGAAAGATTAATACGTACAGTGGAAATTAGATACAAAAAACATCCCATAGAGGTGAAAACAATTCAGTTTCATCGATAAGCTAACATTAAATAAAAGGTCCACTTATAATTAAATCCATGTTTTCTCCCAGAAAATTTTATAAGGGATACCTCCACCAATATATGCAGACACAAATGCATTATGATATTAAACCATGCTATACAAATTCCATGTGTACAGTACATAATTTAACATATGATATTTTTGTACTATAAAACCACTCAATGTAGTTTATCATAATCCAAGCTAAGAGACATTACATGTTGTGCCTATAGGGTCAGAGTTCTCAGAAACATCCCACATATGCAACAGTCCCATAGAGAGCTAAAGAAAGAGTAACTGAAAGAAAGACCAGAAAGAAGAAACAAAGGCAAAATAACACTTAACTTGTGTTTTTCCCCCCAAGACAGTTTCTTTAATGTCAAGAGAGAACTTGTATTCTTAAAAAGGAATAGAAACAAATGAAGAAGGGAGAAGCGGATTTTACTCCAGCTCTAATTGATCCTAAAGGACATGATTAGGTATTAATTTGTATCAACAGTTCTAGGGAAGAGACTATTTGATGTATTGGTATTTCTAGGTTATTAAACATGTTTTTTGTAAACTTAAATCTATATGCAACTAGTTTATTGTCTGTAAAATGAACATAACCTTCATCACTTGTTTTAATGAATTTTATACTGAAGTTATTAAAACACTTAAAATCTCTTTGCATACAACTATCCCACAGAAATACAAAGGATCATAAGATTACTATGAGCAATTATATGGCAACAAATTGGACAATGTAGAAGAAATAAATTTCTAGAAACATACAATCTTCCCAGACTAAACCATGAAGAAATAGACTGATTACTGATAAAGAGATGGATACAGTAATCAAAAAGCTGCCAACAAAGAAAAGCTCAGAACCAGATAGCTTCATTGGCAAGTTTCACAAAACAATTAACATCTATATTTTCAAACTCTTCCCAAAAAAATGAAGAGGAGGGAAAACTTCACAATACATTTTATGAAACCAGCATTACTCTGACACCAAAATCAGCAAGGACACCACAAAAGAAAATTACAGGTCAATGTTCTTGATAAATAGAGACGAAAATTTTATTAACAAAATATAGTTGACCCTTGAACAACACAAGTTTGAATTGCTCAGGTCCATTTTATGCAGGTTTTTTCAACAGTAAATACTATAGTACTATACGATTTCCAACTGGTTTAGTCCAGGAATGCAGAACCATGAATACAGAGGAACTGTAAAGGGCCAACTATAAGTCATACACAGAAATTCAACTGCATGAATGGGCAGTACCCCTAACCCCTGCCTTGTTCAATGGTCAATTGTATTAGCAAACTAAATCCAACAATAAATTAGAAGGCTCATACACGATAATCAAGTGAAATCTATTCCAGAGATGCAAGGATGGCTCAACATCCACAAAATCAACATGGTATATCAGATTAACAATATGAAGAAAAAAATCATACAGTCATCTCAATAGATGCAGAAAGACATAAACAATTCAGTATCCATTTATGATAAAAACTCACAACAAAGTGGTGACAGAGGAAAATACTTCAAACATAATAAAGGCCATTTGTGGCAAATCCACAGCTAACATCATATTCAGTGAAGAAAAACTAAAAGCTTTTCCTTTTAGACTAGGAATAAGACAAGGATGCCCATTCTCATTACTTTCATTCAACACAATATTGGAAGTCTTAGCCACAAGGGTGAGGCAAGGAAAAGAAAAAGAAAAGGAATCCCAGTTGAAAAGAAGAGGTAAACCATTCCTATTTGCAAATACTGTTTACAGGAAACCTTAAAGAATCCACCAAAAAACTTTTAGAACTAATACATGAATTCAGTAAAGTCACAGGATAGAAAACCAATATAAAGAAATCTGTGGTGGATCTATACACTAACAACAAACTGTCAGAAATTGAGAAAAACACTCATCTATAATTGCATCAAAAAAATTAAATATCTAGGAGTAATTTAACCAAGGAGGTGAAAGACCTATGCAATAAAAACCATACGGTTTTACTCATACATGAAATCTAAACAACAACAAAACCAACAAACAAAAATATAAAGCAAACTTAGATACAGAGAAGGAATTAGTGAAGGGATACACAAAATGGGTGAAACTGGTCAACTGGACAATGAATAGTAATTAGATTTGAGGTGATGATCACTCTGTAATGTTTACAGATGTCAGAACTATAATACTGTATACTTGAAACATAATTTAAAAATCTCTTTGAAAGTAAATATAAGAAATTATATAGGTTTTGTGATATTACTATACCTGCATAAAGCGAGCAATCACAAAAGACAGGAGAAATGCTGATGACTCGAGGGTGACAGCCACACACCAAGGTGATTAATCCCTAGCAAACAGATTACAGACTAAACTCGAGCACACAGAGGAAGATAAACATAGCTTATCTTCATCAATAAGCACTTTCATGTTGGAAATGCATGTCAAGTTCAAAATGTTCCAAGATAAAATGTGTTTCTTTTATATACCTGAATTATTACTATATCTGTATATATATATGTGTGTGTGTGTGTGTGTGTGTGTGTGTGTGTGTGTGTGTGTGTGTGTGTGTGTAATAGATGTAAACCACTGGAGTAGGAAATGACAACTCATTCCACTATTCTTGACTGGAAAATTCCATGGACAGAGGAGCCTGGTGGGCTATAGTCCATGGAGCCACAAAGAGTCGAACATGACTGAGCACACATGCACATGAATAGATATAAAATTTTATTTAAAACAAATTTTAAAATCTATGTAAATTGCCACTTTTACATCCCTTGAATTCTACATACACACACGTGCAGATGGTGACTGCAGCCATGAAATTAAAAGACACTTGCTCCTTATAAGAAAAGGTAAGACAAACCTAGACACCATATTAAAAAGCAGAGATGTTAGTTTGCCAACAAAGGTCCATGTAGTCAAAGCTATGATTTTTCTGGTAGTCATATATGGATGTGAGAGCTGGACCATAAAGAAGGCTGAGCACTGAAGAATTGATATTTTTGAACTGTGGTGTTGGAGAAGACTCTTGAGAGTCCCTTGGACTGCAAGGAGATCAGACCAGTCAATCCTAAAGGAAATCAGTCCTGAATATTCATTGGAAGAACTGATGCTGAAGCTGCATCTCTAATACTTTGAGCACCTGATGCAAAGAACTGACTCATGGAAAAGACCCTGATGCTGGGAAAGATTGAAGGAAGGAGAAGGGGATGACAGAGGACGAGATGGTTGGATGGCATCACTGACTCAATGGACATGAGTTTGGGCAAACTCTGGGAGATTGTGAAGGACAGGGAATCCTGGCGTGCTGCAGTCCATGGGGACACAAAGAATCAGACACAACTGAGCAACTGAACAACAATATATGTGCATGTGGGGATATATGTGTATAATTTGTGTTTAATATTTTAAAAACCAATTTTATAATTTATACTATAGATTCACCTTAGTGGCTAAAAATGATCAAACAGAATATGTGAGAATATAGAAGGAAAGAGTTAGAAGTTATACTATTTTAGCCATGAGAGTCTAGGGAAAAATTCTCTGTACATTTCACCTGGATGTGACTTGAAGAACAAAACCCTGAGATTCTATCCTAGGGCAATCATTAAGTCAAGCAAATGACTTAACATCCATATCTCAAGTTTCCTGTCTATAAAACGGAAAAATTTATTTTCACATGTCAATGAAGTCATCAGTATTACTCTACATAAAGATGGTTCTCAAAGAAGTGAAATGTATGTGTGGCATATTTGCCAAGTGCTATGCCTTCTACACGGAGAAGGCAATGGCACCCCACTCCAGTACTCTTGCCTGGAGAATCCCATGGATGGAGGAGCCTGGCAGGCTGCAGTCCATGGGATCGCTAAGAGTCAGACACGACTGAGCGACTTCACTTTCACTTTTCACTTTCGTGCATTGGAGAAGGAAATGGCAACCCACTCCAGTGTTCTTGCCTGGAGAATCCTGGGAATGGGGGAGCCTGGGGGGCTGCCATCTATGGGGTCGCACAGAGTCAGAGACGACTGAAGTGGTTTCACGAAAGTGAAAGTGAAAATGAAGTTGCTCAGTCATGTCCAACTCTTTGCGACCCCATAGACTATAGCCTACCAGGCTCCTCCATCCATGAGATTTTCCAGGCAGTAATACTGGAGTGGATTGCCATTTCCTTCTTCAGGGGATCTTCCCAACCCAGGGCTCGAACCCAGGTCTCCCACATTGTAGACAGATACTTTACCATCTGAGCCACCAGGGAAGTCCAGACAGATATAAAATACAACATAAACTTCATAGCCACAATCCAGCAATCACTTATCAACAAATATTTATCAAGATTATACTGTGTACCAGCAATAAATAAAATAACTATGACCCTGTCTTCATGGGTCTTACATTCTAGAGGGAGACAAACAACAAACAAGGAGATAAATAAGAAAATTATCACATGCTATTAAAAGAATTTTACAGTACTCTCACACATTACAACTAACCACACTTAGAACACTTAGAGTGCTTACCACATATTTATATGTGTGCATATGTGTGTGTGTACATTTCTATTAATTGAAGTGTTCTCAAAGAAATGGACCACATCTTATACCATCCAAAACTTAGCACAATAACTTAGAGAGCAACATTTTACAGACCAACTCTTCCACCAAGAACAACTATAAAAGTTCAGGATAACCCAGTTCTCCAAAAGCTTAGAAAGCAACAATATTAATCAGGATTTAAAAAGACACATGTTCCCCCAAAAGAGAAATACTTTGACATGAACCCACAATTATGTTTCTGGGTTCCAAAAGGCATTTTCAGATTCCTAAGATGAAGATGGCAAAAAGACAAAGGTCAGAATGAAGCAGCTAAGAGGTAGTAAAGACAAGCAGAGGTTACCAATAGTTGCATGATACTAAAGAAGCAAAAATTCCTACCAAAAAGGATGGACCCTAACTGAAAACAAACAAACAAAAAAACAGAAAATATAAAACAGGCTTTCTACTGAAATACTTCAAGGACTACAATCTAGAAATAAGGTAAACTAGAAATAATTCAACCTTCAGAAACAGTGAAACTCAGACTCAAATTCTGTAATCTCTGAGTCAATCACAATGACAGGTCCACATTCTATGCCTGACAGCTTTAAAAAGTAAACACTAGAAAAAGATAACATTATCCAGAGGCACTATAACTTTTTTATTGAATACATGAAGTATTCATTCAAGACTTAACAGGTATGCTAGGATATAGAATTAAAACTGAAACCCCCAAAATAAAATAAAAAACAGTAAATTCATAGATACCTCAAATAATGATATCAGTCTAAAATAACCATCTTTAATATGCTTATGAAATTAAATGATTACATGGAGAATTTTACCAGAGAACTGGAGTAAGAAAATTATGGAACTTAAATTATGGAAATTAAAATTTTGGAACTAGTATATACAATTAACACTTAGAAACTCAACAAAGCATATAAGACACCACAGAAAAGAGTATTAGTAAAATGGAATACAAGTAAAAAATATAAACAACTGCATGAAAGCAGAGATTTTAAGAAAAAGTAAGAGAATGTAAGAAATATATGGAACATGGAAAAAAGATCTATTGTATATGTAATTGAAACCCCAAAAGAAAATATAGAAACAGGAGAAACCATATTTGAAAGATATCAGCCAAGAAGTTCCAAAACAATGAAAGACACCAAGCAACAGAACTAGGAAGTGCTATAAACCCAAAACAAAATAAATACAAAGAAAACATCTAGATACACTTCTGAAAACCAAAGATAAAGAGTTTTAAGAGCAGCAGGAGGAGAAGGGGACGACGGAGGATGAGACGGCTGGATGGCATCACCGACTCGATGGACCTGAGTTTGAGTGAACTCCGGGAGTTGGTGATGGACAGGGAGGCCTGGCATGCTGCGATTCATGGGGTCGCAAAGAGTCGGACACGACTGAGTGACTGAACTGAACTGAACTGAGAGACAGAAACACTTTTAAATAAGCAACAATAAGATTGGCATCTGATTCCTCAACAGGAATGAAGTCAAAGGAGAATGAAGTCATATCTTCTAAACCCAGACCATTCTTAAAAATAAAGGACAAATGAAGATTATGTCAGACAAACAAAAGTGGAGAACATTTATTGGCAGTAAATCCATTCCCCACTCCTCACCCAAACACTAGAGGTTCTTCAGGCAAAAGAAAGCAATTCTAAATATGCAGAAAAGAATGGAGTATTATAGAATGAGCAAATATGCGGAAAACATAAATGAATGAGTCTGTAAAACAATATATGTGTCTTATGGAAGTTAAAATATGTATATAACTAAAATACATGACTAGAATACTGACAAGACATACTTAAAATTGTTTCACTGTCTAGGAAGTGATAAGATTAGTAGTCATTATATAATAAAAGCACTAATTTCTAGCAAACTTTAAAGAATAAAAGATTTATGTGGGAATATCTGAAATAGGTAGCAGCAAACTATGGCTAAGGAGCAAATCCAACCTACCGCCCATTTTTGTACAGCCTGAGAGTTAAGAATGGTTTTATATTCTCAACAGAAAAAAAAAATCTATTAGAAAAACAATAAAATTTAACAGTAGAAAAATATTAAAAGAATAGAATCTTCATAGAGTGCTTTACAATATGTCATACATTGCTCTAGATTTTGCATATTTGCAACACCCTTCTGAAGTAAGTCCTATTACTCACTGTATAGATAAGGAAACTGTAGCTTCTAGATAGGTTAACTAAATAGTTAATGATCACATAGCTGATGTCAGTTCCTGTGACATCCAAACCCTGGAAGCCTTCCCCAGAGCCTGTGCTCTTAATGTGCTTCCCTCACACACAGGTATATCTAGGACTTCTGTTAGGAGACCATCAGCTATGCAAAGCCGCGACTTCACCGTGTCAACCATGACACTCTACTTGGCAATCTCTGTTCTCTTCATATTCAGAATCTTTCTCTACATAGTTTCTCCTTGCTTAGAATATCTAACTTTTTATTTTTCTATCAAAATCCTTTGTGAAGACTTAGAACTAAGTTCTTAGAACGTTTAAGTCCTGAAAGCTGCTTTGACAGTTCCAATCTATGAATGTTTTCCTTGTTCTGTTTCTATGGCATCTAAAATCATAATCTGTTCCCACATCATTACATTCTTTCCTATGTATTACATTAGAATTTCTCTCCACTTCATTATTTGTATGTCTCCCCAACAAGAATGCAAGTTCATTTGGATCCAATAAGTTTCATACAATGCCTGCACGCATCAGAGTCTCAATGCTTAGGTCAATAAAGGAATGAATTATTGGTGGCTATTGGCAGAGATGAAAGGAAAAAATGCTTTAAGAGCAGTGCCTTTCCATTAATTACAGAACTTTTCTTTCTTCATCTGTAAAATGAGGAAAATTTGATTAAATCAGAATCACAATCCATCTAATGTTTGCTTTTTATCCATATAATGTAGCATCTCTCTCTCTCTTTCAAGGCAGATGATAAATGATAGGTAGGTAGGTAGGTAGATAGATGACAGATAGAGTAACAGAAAGAACAGAAAACTCTAGAAGCAAGTTAGCTTATTACAACTGAACAGTGAAGTTACTCAGTCATGTCCAACTCTTTGCAACCCCATGGACTGGGGCCTTCCAGGCCCCTCCGTCTATGGGATTTTCCAGGCAAGAGTACTGGAGTGGGTTGCCATTTCCTTCTGCAGAGGATCTTCCCAACTCAGGAATTGAATCTGGGTCTCCTGCATTGCAAGCAGAAGCCCAATAGGGGCTTCCCTGGTGGCTTAGAGGGTAAAGCAGCTGCCTGCAATGTGCAAAGCTCCTAGAAGCTTCATCTATTTTAACTTATTTGCCCCATCAATTGGTTTGCTTGCTTGCTTGCTTCGTTTGCTTCAGTAGTGTTTGACTCTTTGTGACCTCATGAACTGTAATCCACCAGGCTTCTCTGTCCATGTGATTCTCTAGGCAAGAATACTGGAGTGGGTTGCCATGCCCTTCTCCAGGGGGATCTTCCCAGCCCAGGGATCAAACTCACGCCTCTCATGTCTCTTGTATTTGCAGGTGGGTTCTTTACCATTGGCGCCAGCTGGGAAGTCCCAATCAATTGGTTACTCTTTAAATAAATGTATTGCTGCCATAAAATGAAAAACAATACAACCTTTAAAAATAACAGTACTATAGGTACTGATAAGAAATTATTCCAAAATATGGTAGAGAGAGAGAGACATGAAGGGATGAAACAAAATGGGTTATCTTTGGGTTTTAAAAAGAGTGTGTGTATATATAGAGAGATGGTTGGATGGCATCACCAACTCAATGGACATGAGTTTGAGCACAAAATCCAGAAGATGGTGAGGGACAGGGAAGCCTGGCGTGCTGCAATCCATGGGGTTGCTCAGTTGCAAATGACTGAGTGACTGAACAACATATATGTAGAGAAGATTTCACATGAATAACAAGAGAATTGCTTACAGTGGTTGCCTCTGGAGAAAAAAAAAAACTGGCTTAAGCATCGGCATAGGAGGAAAAAGCATTTTTCACTAGATTGTCTTCTGTGTATTTAAAATTTAGTTATCAATGCATGTATTACCATAGAAATATAAATCAAAATATCTTAAATAAAGTAAAAAATTAATAATTCCTATGCCAGCTCTTGGAAAGCATGCAGTTGAGGAATGTGGCTTCTAAATGAGTGTAATAACCATGAATTGTAACAACCACAAATTCTCAACCTTGAGAAATGAGAAAATCAAACACAGTAGTAAATGATAGAAAGCAAACGTTTACTTGTACTAAATAGGATTACCCTTAATTAAACAACATAAATAAATGGTGTCTGGTGCAAAACTAGGCCTGGTATGTTTCTTCTGAGACTGAATGCAATAGATTTGGCTCAACATTTTCTCAGGCTCCCTCTCGCCTCACCTCTCCCCATTCCTTCCCTGCCTTCCTCACTTGCCATGTAAACTTTGAGTCGTGTTTTATTGATTTAAAGAATGGCAACAATGCACCAAAGCTAAATGATGAAAACAAATTTGTTTTGTATTTCCCTTACTGCAGACAGACAAACATATATCAATTTCTTCAAAACTAATCTATTTCTAAGAAACAGTCTACAAAGAACAAATGTTTGCTGATGGTGATGACTATAATAAGAAAACTGTCACTATTCCTTAGCATCTGTAACTAGGAAACCCATTTTGACTGTATGTCTTGCAACAGGCTTAATTATTTAGCTACAGGAAGTGGGGGAGAGAACCCTTCTGTTTCCAATATTCATGAAAAAAGTCTTAATTTCAGAGAAAAGATAAATTTGAATATACTGAAATGAGATCCTCTCCCTGCTAAAATGTTCTGGAGACACTCTGCAGACCAGGACTGCTTCTCTTCTGCTTCCTCTTCCAACTCTCCCTTTGACACAAGGCACTGCTTATTTAGAAGATAAATCTAAACTGCATAATTTAGAAGAAAACATACATAGCAATATCCCCCACCCTGAGGGCTTACAAAAGAAGAAACCTCTCTCCACTGGAGATCTGCTTATTTTTAAAATTAACACAGCATAGGAAAATCTTTTTATATATGTTTGCTTGAGGGCTCAGAATTTAATCAAATGCCTCTGATAGAGAAATATGTCAGGTTTTTGTTTTGTTTTGTTTTTCCGTAAGCAAAGAAAGCTAAGAATTTTTTAGAAATACACTGCTTTAAGAAGTCTAGATTTTTACAAAACTCACTTGGTAGTAACCGCACAGTAGCAAACCCAAAGACAGAAAGAATCCAAACTTTCAAAACAGAACTTTACAACTTTTAATACTGGTCAGCTACTTGCATAGGTCAAATCAAGAGAGAGCAAAATCTTGTTGTAGCCAGGGGCAAGATCTGAAAGCAGTTCCCAAGGATTCATCCCCCTCACTCCTATTTTCCTTACGTTCAAATGCAAAGCCACATGCATCCCAGGCCCCTTTCTTCCTGTAACCCAGCCAGGGACTTCCTGTCTAGCTGTAACATCCACTTCCAATTCATTGGGGTTTACTTTTCTTAAGTCTTAAGTCTGTAGCTATTCTTTACTTTCTAAATATCTAGATTCTCTGGAATCCTCTTACTAACCCTTGAAGCTTTGGTTGAAATTTCCCTCTACTCTTTGCCTCATTTAATTTGCTATTCATGGATGTAATTCATTTGTTCATTCAGTAAGTATTCTTTGACCACGATGTGCCATGCACTGTTTCAAATACTAAGACCCTATGAACTGTGGTGTTGGAGAAGACTCTTGAGAGTCCCTTGGACTGCAAGGAGATCCAACCAGTCCATTCTGAAGGAGATCAGCCCTGGGATTTCTTTGGAAGGAATGACCCTAAAGCTGAAACTCCTGTACTTTGGCCACCTCATGCAAAGAGTTGACTCATTGGAAAAGACTCTGATGCTGGGAGGGATTGGGGGCAGGAGGAGAAGGGGACGACAGAGGATGAGATGGCTGGATGGCATCACCAACTCGATGGATGTGAGTCTGAGTGAACTCCGAGAGTTGGTGATGGACAGGGAGGCCTGGCGTGCTGCGATTCATGGGGTCACAAAGAGTCGGACAAGACTGAGCGGCTGAACTGAGCTGAAGAGTAACAAAACAGACCAAAAAATGAGCAATGAAAGTATAGATGGTAACAGCCATCTTAACAATAATTGTCCTCCACAAGGATCCAATGTTAAGGGTAGAAAAGCTGTTTTTAAAAGACATCCTAATAAATAAACTCTAGATATTTCAAAAAGAGTGAAATCAAGTATTTCATATATGTGTGTATGTTTGTATGCTGTGTTTAGTTGTTCAATTGTATCCCACTCCTTGAGACACTTTGCATTGCAGCCCACCAGGCCACACTGTCCATGGGATTTTTCAGGCAAGAATACTGGAGTGGGTTGCCATTTCCTTCTCCAGGGGATCTTCCCAAAAGATCAAAACAGTGTCTTTTGTTTCTCCTGCATTGCAGGTGGATTCTTTACTTGCTGAGCTATCCCGTATATAATGTGTATGTGTGTGTGTGTGTGTGTGTGTGTGTGTGTATTTATATACACATATTTGGAATTAGTATTAAAATGCTTTCAGAAAAGGTCTTGCAATGACTACCATCATTTTGAACCTTAGGCTTGCTAGATGAATGTTCTTGCAATAAAACGTAATACTGCCCTCACCTTTTAGTATATTGATTCATATTCATCTCCAGATGAAAATTATATCTAAAAGATACTTCACATCAGTAGTGAAATATGAGATAATTTACAATCCTTATAAATCTTTGAGTATCAAAGTTAAAATAATAAGGTGTGATACTTTTATTAATTGAATCATGACAGTCAAAATAGCCATCCCCTTCTACCATGTCCTTAACTCAAGATTTTATGCATTATGTTTATTTTGAAAACTTGGTCAGAGATTGTATTTACTAAATGTTTATATAGCAAATCTTCTCAAATGATATTGAAGTGAACTATGTTTGAAAATACTACATACTGTGATTATTCCTGCTTATCATTAAAGAGAGCAAACAAGGCACAATGGATCTGTCATTTATCCATTCACGGAACACAAGGTGACAGGCTGCATTGCTGAAGGAGGACCCTCTGTCCAGACCAAGCTCATGCCCAGGTCAGCTGCGGCAGGAGGGTTTAATGAAGAATGCTTATGACGTTGTTGATCAGTATCTTAGTTCATTTGGGATATATAACAAAATACTAGAGACTGGATGACTTATAAAGGATAGAAATTTATTTCTCACATTTCTGGAAGCTAGAAGTCTGAGACCATGGTGCCAACACAGTTAGCTAAAGGTCCTCTTTCAGACCGCAGACTTCTCATTTTGTCCTCATATGGTGGAAGGGGTGAGAGATCTCTGTGGAGCACTAACCCTACTCAAGAGGGGTCTGCCCTTAAGAACCTCTCAAAAGGCTCACCTTCCAATGCCATCGCACTGGGCATTAGGAGTTTAACATATGAATTCTGGGGAGACACAAAATTCAGACCATAGTGGTCATCACATTGAAAATCCAACCCCTTCTGCCCTGCCCTCTTCCCCCATAAATGACTGAAAAGCTAAATACTAATATATCTCTACTTTCCTTTCCTTACAGTCATGTAACAAAGTCTTACTGATATATTAATATAAGGGGAAAAAACCTGTTGAGGGTAGAAAAGAAGGGCTTCTAGGAAACACTGATTTCAAATTAAAGAGGTGTTTGTGACTATTCTCCTCCTTCCCGCTTTTAAAGTATAAATGAGTCCCTGACCTGTGGAAGTCACGAATGCTATGGAGTTGAGAAGCCAACACGCTAAAGAGAGACTCCAGGTGCCTGAGTGTTCAACAATGTCCCTGAGTCACTGCACCAAGCACAGGACCACTTCCCTCCAGATTTCTTCTTCTATGAGGATAAAACCCTATTTGCTTCAACTCTGATTAGCTGTATTTTTTGACTGCTAAGTCACTTCAGTCGAGTCCGACTCTGTGCAACCCCATAGACGGCAGCCCACCAGGCTCCCCCATCCCTGGGATTCTCCAGGCAAGAACACTGGAGTGGAAAAGTGAAAGTGAAATAGCTCAGTCATGTCTGACCCTTTGCGACCCCATGGACTGCAGCATTCCAGGCTCCTCAGTCCATGGGATTTTCTAGGCAAGAGTACTGGAGTGGGGTGCCATCGCCTTCTCCGTTTTTTTTTTTTTTTGACACTTGTAGCTTAAATCTACCAATACAGTGCATGAGCTTGTATATTGAGCAAATCCAAGTTAAAATCCATCCTCAAACATTTGAGATCTGAATGATCTCAGACAAAGTTCATCTCCTCTCCTGGTCTCTCTGTCCCCATTGACATCTTTCACATATCTATAGTCAGATTTACAATCTCCCCTCTATGGTTATCATTAGGTTGTGGAAGTAACTTTTCATGAGAAATCAATCTATCCTGCCCCCAAAGCATACAGAGTTTTAAATGACAAACTATTTGAAAACACATGACAGGGGAAAGCAGCAGAAGGGAGAAAAATGCAAAAAAATATTTATTTTTCTGTAGACTTTAAAAGATGTAGATGAGAATGTACAAGGAAAATAAATGCTTACAAAGGAGATTTTAAAAAAAAAAACACTAAAAACTGTTTTCCATGATGATGTGGTACCCAATCTGAAACCTGTAATATTTTTCAGGTGGCAGCAGAAGAGCATTAAAATACCAATACCCAGAGACGGAGAGGAGTTTAGGCCAGTAAGGGAAAAGCTGGGTGAAGCCAAACTTCAATATCTGACAGGAATAAAGCAGCAAAAATGGCTGGAAATGTATTTCAAGATTAAGAGACTTGGAAATCTGGAAGATGGATTATAATAACTGAGAAAGAAAAGGATCCCATATTGCAAATAAATCTATTATTTAAATCCTCATGATCTCTGCACAGATTTTGAAAATGTCCTATACATATACATCAGCGTTGTATAAGCAGAGAAAATAAGATGAAACAAAGCAAAATAATGAAAGAGAGACTGCAGTGTTGACCAGAGAATAAGAGTTTTACTAAACCAAAGCCAAGAAATTGAATAATTAAAGAGATTAAATATACATGTCTCTGGTACAAAAGGGCTAAAATCAATACAGAAGTCATTGTGTGCTCTGTTGTGTCCCACTCTGTGCGATGATATGGAGTGTAGCCTGCCAGGCTCCTCCGTCCATGGGATTCTCCAGACAAGAATACTGGAGTGGGTTGCCATTTCCTTCTCCAGAGGATCTTCCCAACCCAGCGATCGAACCTGGATCTGTCTCTTGTGTCTCTCTGCATTGGCAGGTGGACTCTTCACCACTGGCACCACCTGGGAAGCCTAGAAAGCGCATGATCAGATTTCAAGTGAACAGAGACTATCTTCCAACTAAACTGTGAAAGCAAGAGAGAAAATATTGTTATCTGGAAAACTCCAATTCCATGAGTGAGAGAAGACCACCAGGAAATAGGTTTAAACCAGCTGGCTTCCTGGTTTAGGAAGGGAATATTTAATTCAGCTCCCTCATTTTATTAATGAGAGCTTGTGGTTCAAAGAAGTTATAGAACAAAATAAAGCGTAGGCTGTGTTTCCTCTCTGTGACCTGTTTCCCTTGAGATGGACAACATCCTCCCTCTCTGAGGGAAACTAGAAAATCTTCTTCTGGAATATAAAGAAAACATGGACATGAACATGCATCAGAGATAAAATTCTTACACGATCAACTTCTCATCAATTTATTTATTCTTAGCCTAGCTCATTGGGATGTAGAAAACAAGGCAAGAATACACATAATATTATAAGGATCTTTGTTTAAAAAAATAACAATAGCTAAAGGAAGGAAATATAGGAAGGAGGAAGGAAGGAGCAAAATTTGTCCATGGTTCATACTTGCATCCACCTTGCAGTTGGTGATAGACAGGGAGGCCTGGCGTGCTGCGATTCATGGGGTTGCAAAGAGTCGGACACGACTGAGTGACTGAACTGAACTGCCTAGTTTTAGATAGTTTTAACTCCCTGCACAGCCCACCACACATATCAATACTCAGCCCAAATATCTCATTGTTGTTATTCAGTTGTTAAGTCGTGTCTGACTCCTTGCAACCCCATGAACTATAATATAGCACACCAGGCTCCTCTGTTTATGGGATTCTCCAGGCAAGAACACTGGAGTGGGTTGCCATTTTCTTCTCCAGAGGATCTTTCCGGATCAGGGATTGAATCCACATCTTCGACACTAGCAGGCAGATTCTTTACCACTGAGCCACTGGAGAAGCAAATATCTAATTAGTAAATGTTAAATGCCTCCTCCCACTGTACTGGCGCACAGTGAATGGAGATGGCAGTGCACACGGACCTGCAGTGAAGAGGGTCTTGAGCAGGAAGATGCTTCTCTTAGAAACCTGAAGGGACTGCAGAGAAGAATTTGGAGTGAGACCCAAATCCTGCAGAACAAAGGCGGCTCCAGGGGCCTAGGGGATGGTTTTACAGAGTCCTGAGGCCGGTCTGGGCCTCCTTAGGTTGGGAGTGGGGCCAAGTAGCTCCGGCCTTGCCCGGTTGGGCTGGGTTGTCTGTGACCTATCCCGGCCTGCCCCCTCGTTTTGAGCGCCTGACTATTTTGCTGCCCTTGAAGCCTTCAGGGATTCATTTCCATGATAAGACCTGAAGCGAGTATTTCAAATGGGAGCCCCTTGGGGGAGCTTGCCTGAGCTAATTCCTCTAGAATTCTGCCTCCTCATTTGCTCTGTAAAACTCCAATCCAGCCTGTATTTTTAGGCTGTTTATTTGATTCCATACCTTGAAAGGTTGAAGGATCTACAGTTGAGAAAGTCAGATACTCTCACAGCAATGTTTGTTTCAGGACTTTGGCCCTCAACTCACCCCCTGTTTGAAAACCATGTCAGAAAAAGAACTAAGTCCAGTAAAGTTGTTTTCAAGTCAAATTAGTATCAAAAGAATTGGCTTCTCCCTTTGTTTAAACAATTGCTTTAAAATGTATTATTACCCAGAAACATTTTGCCACCTGAGTGTTCAGGATTCTCACATCATTACCAACCCCAAATCATGTGTTTTTTTTTTTGGGGGGGGCGAGTAATGGGGGAGAGAGGATAGGATTGGAAAGGACCCTAGACCTCATCTAATTTAAATCTGTACTTTTATAGAAAAGGCAACTGAGTTCTAGAAATGTCTCAGTCAACGGTTAAGATCCAGTATATTCTCTGTCTTACCCCACACTTTTTGACTGGGAGTTTACCTACTCCAGTATTCTTGCCTGGAGAATCCATCGACAGAGGAGCCTGTTGGGCTACAGTCCACAGGGTTGCAAGGAGTCAGACACAACTGAGCAATTAACACTTGTTTTTAGAAGAGCAACATGTTCCTTCTTAACACTGACTTCTGGTCAGCCTTTGCATAAGAAATTTGATAGCTAAAATCTCTGTTGCTCCTAATAAATGAAGCTGTTTGTTATTGCCCTGAGTGGGGGAAAAAATAATACTAATGAGTCTAGATTTCACTGTCTGAAAGCCGTCACTCCTTGGAATATCAAAGCTTCTTCTCCGGCACTGGCCATTTCCCTCAGTCATTAGGGGCAATGACTGGGCCTGCAGCAGAGGACTCTGAAGACAGGAAGGCCACAAAGGTGCTTGTTGCCACTGGGAATGTAGAATGGAGGTGTGAACTAACAAGCAGTTAGAGATACAGGTGGAGACCCGGAGCACAAGAGAGCAGGAGGAGAGTGCTGGCATTAGGGCCAAGCAAGGATGGCCCCTGGGCCCTCCCCTTGCTCTAGTCCAGCCACCTCATCCCTCCTGGGAGCTACGTCCTCGCATCTAGAATGGAGCCATGGCCTGAAGTACGGGTGACTCTGGACAGATCAGCTTCCTGGTCTTGTCAGAGAACTGCGTGTCCATCCAGTCGCCTATTCATCTATTTATGAATTTATTTTTATCCCTCCTTGTTCCCGATTTGAGAGAGCTCAAATGAAACATAACAAAACAGCATAAATTGAAGCAGGAAGGAAAGATGGAAGAACAAAAGTGAAGAACTAAAAAGGGATCCCGACATGAGACTGAAAGCAAACACTTCAAAATGCATTTTGTGAAAGTTCATCTTGCTGTACCCATGTGACTTATGTGCTTTCTGCAAGGCTATATAGATGGCAATTTAGTGGGAAGAGAGGAGGACAGGGTGAGATGTATGGAGAGAGTAACATGGAAACTTATATTACCATATGTAAAACAAATAGCCAATGGGAATTTGCTGTATGTCTCAGGAAACTCAAACAGGGGCTCTGTATCAATCTAGAGGGGTGGAATGGGGAGGGAGATGGGAGGGAGGTTCAAAAGGGAGGGGATATATGTATACCCATGGTTGATTCATGTTGAGGTTTGACAGAAAACAGCGAAATTCTGTAAAGCAATTATCCTTCAATAAAAAATAAACATAAAAATAAAATACTCTTCTTAAAAAGAATAATAATAATTACTGAGAAAAAGACAGTATTGTATGATCTCACTTATATGTGAGATCCCTCCATAAAAGAACTCATAGATGCAGAGAACAAGTTGACAGTTGCCAGAGGCAGGGGCTAGAGGTGAGCAAAATGAGTGAAGGGGGTCAAAAGGCACAGACTTCCAGTTATAAACTCAGTTAAGTCCTGGGGATATAATGCACAGCGTGGTGACTATAGTTGATAATACTGTATTGCATATTTGAAAGTTGCTAAGGGAGTAAATCTTAAAACTTCTTATCGCAAGGAAAAAAGTTGTTAACTATGCGTGGTGATATATGAACTAGACCTCCTGTGGTGATCATTTGGGCAACATATACCAATGTCAAATCATCATGTTATATACTTGAAACTAATGTTATATCAGTTGTATCTGAAAAAAAAAAAAAAAACTTTTAACATGGGTCACTCTTCTAAGTTCACCCACCTTACTGCAGTATTTAATACAACCCTAGAAAGTGATTCCTATTATTACCTTAGAACTGAGAAACAGAGGATTAGGAACTTTAAGAATTTGCTGAAGATAAAACCTGGAGTCAACTAAGGCATCCATTTAGCCAGGCTGTCATCCATAGGGTCCACACTCTTAAACTACTCTACTAAGGGTCCATCTTTGTGAACACTCCAGGTATTTTTTTTCACTCTTCACTGAAGACAAAACAAATTACATGTATTCAATAATAATGCATCACAGATGGATAATTTTGTAATGAGTTAATATTTTGAAAACTTTATAATTTTAATAAGAAACAACCTTTGTATACATTTATGGAATATTGTGCTGGCTTGCTCTGAAATTGTCCTATTTTATTAATGACCTGGGGTCATAGATGAAACCCATGTTTCTGTAGGTTGCCATTAAGGTCAGCATTTTTACAATGGCCCTCTTCTGCTAACCTGTCAAAGAAAAGTTGAGCATTTGTAGCAATCAAATTCCCACCTAACAAGTAAAGATTAGCATTATGTTTGAGGAGGAGATAATAAAAATCAAACATACTTTCTATGGAGTGTCATTTTCTTTTAATCCAAAAAAACTAAAACTGAAAGTCCAGCTGAAAGAACTTTGCATTCCATTATATCTCATAACTTCATTCATTCTCATTATCGTAATGATAATCTCACTCATTGTCTCTCCCTTGAACTAGAAAATGAAATTGATTACCAAGAGTTCAAGTCTGTGATATAATTCTAAATATTCTGCAAGGCAGTCACTTGCAATGACACCATAGATGGCCAAAAAAACACAAACTTTATAATTTACGATAATAAAGGCCTAATATAGGATCAGGGCAAATAATAAAAGAAGAAATCAGTACTCAGAGGAAGAAACCTCCCACATGACAATAAATCACATTTTATTTAGACTACTGTTTGGAAGAACAATTAGGATAAATGTAGCTATAATTTAAAATAGGCAGAGAGTGAGGCAAGGGTAAAGAATAGAGAGAGAGGACACAAGAAGGTCCTTTTATAAACAGAAGGGTACAATACAAGACATGCTATTTTTGTGTAAGGCATGTGTTGACTTAGAAGAATTAGTCGTCATGAGCCACTACAGCTCACTTAAACATGTCTTTGAAAGGGATTTTCCAGAGATAGTACATAATTTATAAAATGCCACCAAAAATACTTTGTGAGGAGGTTCATGAGTTGCAAACTATCCTAAAAATTCAGAAACTGAAAATAATATACCTACATAATTTGACAGCAGATACAGATACAAAATATGTCTTCAAGCTAACAAAAGAAGCAAAAGATTTAAATAGGGCACTCAATAACGAATTTACCCTATGAAGAATAAAAAGAGAGTGGAAAAAAGCAATGCAATTTAAATATGTATAATTTGACTGTTTGCCATTTTCCTTTTTTGATAATGTTAGTGTACTAAGAGCTTAGCCAAAATATACTGGAGAACTGCTTCACATAAAGATCAGAAATCCCTGCCATCTGATGTACAGAAATGAAAACCAGAGTGATTAATGTCAAGCTAGAAATTCACTAACGCTACTACAGAAAAACAGCTACTTGGTGGTCCATAAAACATTAATGGTATGTTAAATCAGATGATGACTTTAAAATTCTTAAATCAGGGAATCTCCATTTTAAATTAAAACTTCATGTGAAATGTTGCAGATTCTCACATAAAATGGTTATTCAGAGAAAGAAAGAACTGGTCCCGAGAATGTGCGTATATATGAGTGTGAATGTATGTGTCTCTATAGATTTCTTGTTAGTCTCACAATCCAACTTAACGAGAATTTGTGTTATGAAACCTAAAGGTCAACCCAAACTTGACTTTGTTTTTTGCACTCCAGTTGATCTTATCCTCTACTACATCACAAGGGATAATAAAGGGCAGGGTCTATTTTCTTCATTATTGATGTATAATTGACATGCAATAAACATATATAAAGTATGTAGTTTGATAAGTTACGACATGCATTTACCTGAGTAGCCATCACCACAATCAGTATGGTGAACATATCCATCACCCCTGAAAGTTTATTATTGCCCCTATTAAATATCTCCCTCCCCTCTTCTCCAGTGTTTGCCTTTTTCCTTCTCCTCAATCCCCAGACAACCACTGATTTGCTGTCTGTCACTGTAGATTAATTTGCATTTTCTAAAGACTTTTGTAAACTGGATCAAACAAAATGAACTCTTTTTCTTACTCAGCATAATTATTTGGAGATTCATCCACACTGTGTGTGTACCAGTAGTTCAGTCTTCTTTCTTGCTGAGTAGTATTCCATTTTATGAATGTTCCACAATGTATCTATGCAGCCCCTTATCACTGGACATTTGAGTTTTTCCCCGATTGTTGACTATCATATGTAAAACTGCTATCTGCATTTATGTCCAAGATTTTGTACTGACCTGTAATTTCCATCATCTTAGGTAAGTAACTAGGACTATAGTGAATAGACCATACAGTAACAGTAGGTTTAAATTTTTAGGAAACTACCAAATCACTTTGTACAGTGGTTTTACTATTTAAATTTCCACCACCAGTGGGTGGGAGTTCTTCCTCATTGTTGTTAACACTTGGCATGGCCAATCATCTAACTTGAGCTGTTCATACAGGCAAAGAGTACTATCGGGTTGTGTTTTTAATTTTAATTTCTCTATTGAGCATATTTCATGTGCTTACTTATAGTCAATCTATTTTCTCTAGAGGCATGTCTATTCAAAGATTTTACACACATCATTATTGGGCTATTTCATAATTATTAAATTTTGAGGGTTCTTTATATATTCTGGAAACAAGACCTTCATCAGATATAACATTTGCAAATATTTTTTCACAAAATATGAATTGTCTTCTCATACTCCTAACAAATTCCTTAAAAGACCATAAGTTTTAAATGTTGATGAAGTTTAATTTATTTTTTTATATAGATTGTGCTTTTGTATTGTAGTTAATAAATCTTTGTCTAACTCAAGGTCACAAACATTTTCTCCGATGTGTTCAGTTTTAGGTTCTACATTTAGATCTTTGATTCATTTTAAGTTAATTAAAGATTGAAGTTGTTTTTATTTTTGCATGTGGATATTCAATTTTTTCAGCACCATTTGTTGGAAAGGTCTCAGTGAGCTATAATCAAGGGGTCAGCAGGGCTGTGTTTTTTCTGGAGCATCCAGGGGAGAATTCTTTCTTTCTGCTTTATCTAGTTCCATCTACATCCTTAATTTCTTTTGCCATGTAACCTAATATATTCAATGTTCCAGAGATTAATATATGGACATCTTTGGGGGTGCTGGGCATTATTTTGGCCACAACACATAGTTACAGAAATTCATGTTTTCCTATTCTAGAAACCTTCCTCCATCCTTTATGGTAAGTCTGGTACCATAACTAATTATTTTACCACAATACAGAGGCTAATTCCCATTTCCTATCAGTTAGCCTTGTCCTAAAGCAGTTCAATGAACAGCGTTCTCCTTTAATGCATGAAAATCAATGTCAGTATCATAACACACAATAAATCACTTATGTAATCCAGAAAACTGGGTGTCTATTTCTATTTTTGAGAAGCAGCTATGAAATATGCAACCACCATGTAAGTTCTAAGCAAATATCTATTATAGTAATTCCATAGATGAATTTTTTCATTGAGTGGGTTATCATATGCAATACCTTTAATGAAATTCTCAATTCTAAGCATATTTGATTCAGGGAAACCAAAATAGTAATCATAGTTACTATTTACTCAGTACTTACCATATATCATGTATCTGTGAAACACTCATCACCTTGCTTAATCTTTACAACAGACTACAACAACTTAACCATACAACAAACTACTTACAAACACACATAGGTTTTCTTTTCCCTATTACAGAGAAAACTGAGGTGCAGAGTAACAGAAACATTAAATAATCTGCCAAAGGTCATATCTTTAGTGTGTCAGGGAGCCGCTGTCTGACACCACACTGCAGTGATACAACACTGAAGGAACCACACCCAGGATGGCAGGGATAACACGAGGAAAGGCCCAGAGACCTGAAGCTTTCTTCTTAGGTTTGATATCAAATCAGCCCTTGACCTGCCCATAATCTCATAGTTTGCTCAAGTTTTACCTTGTATTGATAAGCATTGGCTAGATTATGCTGTGCTAACAAATGACCCAGAATCTTTGTGATTTTCAACAACAAAAATTAACTTTTCAACTTACATTGCGTGGGCATGACTGACAGCTCCCATCTGGAACAGGAAGTTCACCTGAAAGAGAGAGAACTAAGATGGAACGCTTTGAAAGGGGCATATGAGGGTACTGCTTACTTTCCCTTGGTCAAAGTAGTCACAAGACCAAGCTTGATGTCTGTTAAAAAGAAAAGCATAATCTTTATATAGAAAGAGGCAATAAATTGGGGGAACAAAAGCAAAATGTATCACAAACCTCGTGATTCATCTTTCCATTTCTCTGGCTTACTCTAAGCCCTCCCATTCTGCATCTTTGCCCACTGGTTTCTCTAGCTCTCAAACTATCCCTATATCTGTCCTTTGTCACAATGAACTTTTCTCTATTTCCCTGTTTCAGTGCTTGCCAGGTGCACATCTGTTAAATGAACCCCTTCACTTGGGTCTGGGGATTTTCCCCTACAAATGGCTCTAACAGAGCCCCAGTGTCCAGGGATCCACTTCTCTGGCATTAGTTTACATAGATATTTCCTGAATTTACTGAATGACTTGAGTTTGAATCTTAAAAAAAAAAAAAATCACATTCCATTCTTAACAGATAGCCTGAAGGAAGAATGAGGGATCGCTACTATATGATAGAAATGTTTTCTAGTTATAGACAAAATTAAACAAGGGGGAAATACTTCTTGGTCGTAGCTCCCACCCCTAAGTTCTTGCACCTACACACACTACAGTCATTATTACATGCGTGAGGAGTTGCTAGATTATAACCTGTGCTTTTTAAGTTCATGTAAAATGGACTAAATTTCTTTTGTGTTACTCAGACTCCCATTGTTTTAAAAATAAATTTTAAGATAAGCTGCTTTAAATTGTATATAAACATTACCTATCAGTCAAGAACTGATTATTCTGAAAGGATGTGCATTGTGTCCTCAAAATCTGCAACATTAATCAACACTAACTAGATCCTTAATCATACTGTGGAAAATGAGAAGTCAGTGCCTGAGTATTAGACCCATATCTCTATCAAACATTCACCCTGGAGTGTCTCTTTGTAACCCCAAACTGATATACTGAATTGTATAATTAAACCCAGATTGATATCTCTAATTATATAAATAATTTTGAATCCATTTTCTCCTGTTCATCTTTCACCCCCAATTCCCATGCCCACCAAAACACTCACCTAAAAATGTGCCATCATTTACTCAGGTGCCCAAGACAGACTCTAGGGGTCCTAACAGACTCTTAAGTACCTCACCTCCCTCACCAGCTCAGCTACCAAGCCCTCACACCTTCCGTATGCTTTTCAGAGTTGTCAGTGTTCCCCATGTCTACCACCTGCGCCCTGGTTTATACCTGAATCACATCATACTAAAAGCTTTCAGCAAACTCCTTATTGGACTCACTCCTCACCCTTTAGCTGACACTGCAGTAGCTCTGCAACACAAATTTCATTGTGTTACTACCTAAATTTTTTAAATTGTAAGGTCTGCCACTTATCAAGCCTACTGTGGTAATCAATTTAAGAATTTTCCCTGTAACCGTTCATAACAGTCTCACAACAACCCTGTAATTGAGATACGAATATTATCTATGATTAACGTGAGAAAACTCATGCACAAAGGAGACATAATAACATAAAGCTCCAGATTCAAACGCAGGCCGTATGTTTCCAGAGTTCCTCTTCTTCAGCACCACACTATCATATTGCATTTTTCTACTTATATTTATTCACTACACAGAAACAACGCCTCCCATCCAGCTTCAGGATAAGCTGAGAAGGCCTGTAAGGCCGTTTGTGATACATCTCTTATCCGTCTCTCCTGCCTCATCTCTCTGCACTTTGCTGGCCTCAGTCCTGTGCAAACATTTGTATCTGCTATATGCATCACGCTCTGTCAAGCTCACTCATATCCCAGTGCCTTTTTTATACCATTCCCTCCCCTTAGAGTATATGTCCTGTTTTCTTCCTGCTCACTTCTTGAGACTAAGTTCAAATATCACCTCCTCTGCTGCTGCTGCTAAGTTGCTTCAGTCGTGTCCGACTCTGTGCGACCCCATAGACGGCAGCCCACCAGGCTCCCCCGTCCCTGGGATTCTCCAGGCAAGAACGCTGGAGTGGGTTGCCATTTCCTTCTCCAATACATGAAAGTGAAAAGTGAAAGTGAAGTCGCTCAGTTGTGTCCGACCCTTAGCGACCCCATGGACTGCAGCCCACCAGGCTCCTCCGTCCCTGGCATTTTCCAGGCAAGAGTACTGGAGTGGGTTGCCATTGCCTTCTCTGTATCACCTCCTCTAGCAACTATTTTTGTCCCAAGCGTTTCTCTTCTGGGTACACTTGGCACCATGTGTATACCACATCATTACTATCATGTCTCTGACATAGCTAAAGTACTAGTCAGCTTTTCCATGTAACTTTGGAGCTACTTGAGAACAAGGACTATTGCACAATATGAGAATTTTTAGCGGTGCTGAGCAGAACATATGTGTTTATGACATGTTTTGATAAATGGATGGATGGATGAATTGACAGATAACCCTTACACTTGCACTGCTCTATATGGTGGCCATTAGCTACATGGGACTACTAAGCACTTAATGTGGTTAGTCTGAATCTAGGTATACTGAAATGTAAAATACACACTGGATTTCTAAAACTATGTATGACAAATGCATGTATGTGTATACACATATTTCATGGATAGTTTTTTTTTTTACATTGACCGTATGTTGAAGTGGACTTCCCTTCTACTTCAGTTCGTAAAGAATCTGCCCGCAATGCAGGAAACCCCGGTTCGATTCCCGCAGCGGGAAAAGCCACTGGAGAAGGGATAGGCTACCCACTCCAGAATTCTTGGGCTTCCCTGGTGGCTCAGCTGGTATAGAATCCATCTCCAATGAGGGAGACCTGGTTGGGTTCGATCCCTGGGTTGGAAAGATCTCCTAGAGAAAGGAAAGGCTACCCACTCCAGTATTATGGCCTAGAGAATTCCATGGACTTGTATAGTCCATGGGGTCGCAAACAGCTGGACAAGACTGAGTGACTTTCACTTTCATATGTGGAAGTAATAATAGATTATGTATTTGATTAAGTAAAATTTATAATTAAAATTAATTTTAATGTTTATTTAATAGCACTTGTTTATTATGCTATTAGAAAAATTTTTATTTTATTTTACTTTACAATACTATATTCGTTTTGCCATACATCAACATGAATCCGCCACGAGTGTACATGAGTTCCCAATCCTGAACCCCCCTCCCACCTTCCTCCCTATACATCTCTCTGGGTCATCCCAGTACACCAGCCCCAAGCATCCTGTATCCTGCATTGAACCTGGACTAGCAATTCATTTCTTACATGATATTATACATGTTTCAATGCCATTCTCCCAAATCATCCCACTCTCTCCCTCTCCCACAGAGTCCAAAAGTCTGTTCTACACATCTGTGTCTCTTTTGCTGTCTTACATATAGGGTTATTGTTACCATCTTTCTAAATTCCATATATATGCGTTAGTATACTGTATTGGTGTTCTTCTTTCTGGCTTACTTCACTCTGTATAATAGGCTCCAGTTTCATCCACCTCATTAGAACTGATTCAAATGTATTATTTTTGATGGCTGAGTAATACTCCATTGTGTATATGTACCACAGCTTTCTTATCCATTCATCTGCTGATGGACATCTAGGTTGTTTCCATGTCCTGGCTATTATAAACAGTGCTGCGATGAACATTGGGGTACACGTGTCTCTTTCAATTCCAGTTTCCTCGGTGCGTATGCCCAGCAGTGGGATTGCTGGGTCATAAGGCAGTTCTATTTCCAGTGTTTTAAGGAATCTCCACACTGTTCTCTATAGTGGCTGTACTAGTTTGCATTCCCACCAAGAGTGTAAGAGGGTTCCCTTTTCTCCACACCCTCTCCAGCATTTATTGCTTGTAGACTTGGATCGCAGCCATTCTGACTGGTGTGAAATGGCACCTCACTGTGGTCTTGATTTGCATTTCTCTGATAATGAGTGATGTTTAGAGCTTCCCAGGTGGCACTAGTGGGTTCTTTACTGTCTGAGCTGCCAGGAAAGCCCAGTAGTAAAGAATTTACCTACAGTGCGGGAGACACAGGAGATGTGGGTTTGATCCCTAGGTCAGGAATATCCCCTAGAGTAGGAAATGGCAACCCACTCCAGTATTCTTGCCTGGAAAATCACATGGACAGAGAAGCCTGGCAGGCTGCACATCATGGGGTGGCAAAGAGTCAGACACGGCTGAGCAATAGCACTCACATGTGGCTTGTATTATATTTCTATTTTGCAATGCTGCCTTGCAGAAATGGATTGAGATGGCTAGTGGATGTTGGTTAGCAATGCTGGTTTAGGCCACCAGATGGTGATTTGGGGACAACATTGATTTCTGAGCAGAGGTACAGCTGGAAAGAATATTCAAAGGTAAGAGAGTAGAGAGCTGTGTCTGTGGCAACAACCTAGTCAGGGCCTCTGGATGGTCCCATTACTAAAAGTTGGCAATTTATGGGAAAACTATTCATTTAGGAGGCAGAGGAAGATACAGCTATGTTTACTGTAGATTGAATAGTAAGCAAAATAAATCATGAATCAAAGCAAAGCAGGCACTCTGACACAGAACTAAACACTGTCTAGGTATTCCTCATTCCCTGAATCATACCAGTGGGAACTTGAACTCTAAGGGAGGCATAAGAGCAAGAGGAGCCTAGGCACAGTGAAGAGTAAGTCAGAAGACAGCCAAACATTCGCACAGTGGTATGTTTCCACCACAGAGCCTGGAACATAGTAGGTGTTCAATTAGCAATTGCGGGATGAGTAAGTGAATGAATCAGCACCGAAGCAGGTCAACAAGGAGCCAGAAGAGCAACTGGGTTTTAGGGTGAACTCCAGTACCCCTGCCTGGAAAATCCCATGGATGGAGAAGCCTGGTGGGCTGCAGTCCTTGGGGTCGCTAAGACTTCCCTTTCACTTTTCACTTTCATGCATTGGAGAAGGAAATGACAACCCACTCCAGTGTTCTTGCCTGGAGAATCCCAGGGACAGGGGAGCCCGGTGGGCTGCTGTCGATGGGGTCACACAGAGTCGGACACGACTGAAACAACTTAGCAGCGGCAGCAGCAGCAAGGGTTAAATGGAAATACGTTTAGCCTTGTGATTCCTTTATTCCCGGTTCTTTCAGGGGCTGCTGTGTTGTGAACCCAGGTAGAAGAACTTATGTAGGCATTGAATTTACTTAGGAAAATGTGATCCAGGCTCTAACAGGTCTCTAAACTCCTGTTTTATTGTTTCAAATTTGGGTTTGGTATTGTTTTGTTTTACTTAGTGTTTTCTTTAGTGTTAGGATCCAAAACCAGAAATAAAACGTTTGGTGGTCACTGCATCAGGACAGGAATTCTTTAATCTAATAAAATATATCTTATTCACAGTACAATTTTTCTGTCAGTCTTACTTTAAGGAACCTGGAAGTAATCAATTAGTATGTTGAAGCATCAATATGGATGTCTCAAAATCCACACCTTAGAAACCATGCATTTGACTCACAGACATAAGTTTGATATTCAGGTTTATCTACTGATAAAAACTAAAACCAGAAATAATGACCGTTCTTGAGCCGTTACGGGACATAGTGTTTTATTCTAGGAAAGAGATATTGTTTTCATTCCTGTCCTCTGACTCACAGCAAATAGTTCCTTGAGGGAAGTAGTGTTCTATCATTCTCATATTACAGATTGAAAAACTGCATGAGACTTGCCAAAGGTTGCCCAACTAATAGGTTGCGAAACCAAGTCTAAATCATAATTTTTAGACTCTGAGTTGGGATCTATTTTTCCTAAGTAAAATTGCTATCATTAGCGTTTGGTGCAAATTCTAAGTCAGAGTATGAATTTTGCCTTGAGTTGATGGGGCTGAAACCTGGAAATGGATTGAAAAGATTAGACTCTGAATTATATGTGTGTGTGTGCATGCTTAGTCCCTTCAGTCATGTCCAGCTCTTTGCGACCCAGTGGATTGTAGCTCACCAGGCTCCTCTGTCCGTGGGATTCTCCAGACAACAATACTGGTGTGGGTTTCTATGCCCTCCTCCAGGGGATCCTTCCTGATCCAGGGATCAAACCTGTGTCTCTTAGGTCTCCTGCATTGGCAGGCAGGTTCTTTACCACCAGCCCAGTCGGGAAGCCCAATTTATACGTGTCTGGCTCCAAATATAGTAATATTAACTGTAATGTTGGACTACTTTAGTAGCAGATTGGCAGAACCCCTGCTAAAGATGGACACACCAGCAGTCAATAGGACGTGATAACTGGGGCCTGATGAGTAATGCAAGGCCTCTACCTTTTAGGCTGGTCAGGTAAACTAATCATTGCAGTACACGGTGATTTATTGCCGTGAATGGCTTCTTAGAGAAGGTGACACCTGGATCTGAGGCTTGAGAGACAAATGATTCTGGCAAGAAGAGTAGCAGATGGTTTTTCCAGGCAGAATAAAACATTGACAAAAATGTCCATGGCATGTACAACAACTACCATGGAGAAGAAAAACCATGCAAGGAGACAGAGAAAAGACTAGAGACGTGGGCATGGTCAAGGCATGGTGGCCCTCACACAGTAAACTCCGTGTGATGGGCTAGAGGAGCCACAGAAGGCTTTGAAGACAGTTACACCATTAGATTGAATTTTTTAAAAATTATGTATAGACTGAAGTTTCTAGATTGCTCCAGTGTGAGAAACAAGAGAGAGAAATTAAGATAAGAGGAAAAGAGATGACTAAAGATGCTGTGGTGGTAATCCAGATGAGAAATTGAAGGGCAAGAGGGACGGAGAGATGTGGACGGATCTGAATGCTACCAAGGAGGCAGAATTCAAGACTTGGTGTTTATTTGGATACAGATAATGAGGGAGAAAAAAGGGTGTCCTGGATGCTGCTACTGCTGCTGCTAAGTCGCTTCAGTCGTGTCCAACTCTGTGCGACCCCAGAGACGGCAGCCCACCAGGCTCCCCTGTCCCTGGGATTCTCCAGGCAAGAACACTGGAGTGGGTTGCCCTCTCCTTCTCCAATGCATGAAAGTGAAAAGTGAAAGTGAAGTCGCTCAGTCGTGTCCGACTCTTCACAACCCCATGGACTGCAGCCCACCAGGCTCCTCTGTCCATGGGATTTTCCAGGCAAGGGTACTGGAGTGGGGTGCCATTGCCTTCTCCCTGGATGATGCTAGACTTCTGTTCTGGGCAGCTGGATATACGGCAATGTCCTTAACCAATGTAAAGAACACAGGAGAAGCATTCCCAGAGAGAGTGAGTGAGGGGCTCCACTTGTGACTTGCTGATTTTGAGGTGCCTCAGTGCTATTCAAGAAAAGGTGACCCATGATCACTTAGAGAAACAGTTCTGGAATACAGAAGATAGCTCTTAGCTAGAGATGCACAGATTTGGAGCTATCACAAAAGGAACACATGCCTGAAGGATTATTCAAAGAGGAAAATTAAGAGGGAGGGATGTCTTGTAAACTTAAGGATCCTTTTTTCCTAGAGATCCTAGATGTGCAGTAATGCTTTTATTATACCCTGCATTATAACTGACAAAGTGATAAACACTGACTCGACTCACAACAGTTCCTTGTGGGAAGCAGTATACTATCACTCTCACATTACAGATTTAAAAACTGAGGCTAAAGTTAATTACGAGACCTGCCAAAGTTCACCCAGCTAATGAGTCGTGCAGCCACATTCATATCATAATTTTCAGACTGTAAATGGGGGTCTGTTTTCACTAAACCAAATTGCTATTATTAATATTTGGTGCACATTCCAAGTCAGAGAGTATGAATTTTGACTTGAGTTGATGGGGTTGAAACATGCAAATGTGCCTGGAATGTATCCTCATCTAGCAAAATGTCAAGGTTCCAAGCCATCCAGATCAGTGTTGGAGACACCTGCCTGGACTAGTAACCTGGTCTGCCAGCACCGAAAACTGAAACTGTATCTGCAGTCAGGCTGTCTTTCAAAATAATAGGTCAACCTGGAAAAGAGCCAAAATGATCAACCTTCCAGGCTTTGTGACATGAAAGCCTTCAGATCTTTCCCAACAAAGCCCATTAAAAGGATCTTAAGCCCTTGAGGCTGAAAACAAACGTGACATTCTGCTGCATTCAATAATAAGTTGCTTCTGAGCATTTGTTTGCCATTATTTTCTGTGGCCCCTTTGTAGGATTTGCATTGAGATGTCCCATATTGACAGACCAAAATGAATTCATTGTAAATTCCTCTGGTGTATGATTAATACCTTTCTGAATAAAACTCAAAACAAGGAAAGGGTAAAGATAAGCATAGAAAAAAATAGAGAAGGTGAATTCAATTAATCATTTTTTTGGTCCCTAGGAAACTGGAAGCATAAGCTTACTAAAACAGAGCTGTCCCAGTTAGAAGCCAATCAGAAGGACCGTTGTGATTGCCTAGACTGTCAGAAGAATATAGACACATCTAGCAAAATGTTTTAAATGTATGAAGTCTCTGAATTTATCTTATGGGAAGGTGGGTTACAAAGTGGTCTTCCCTGATAGCTCAGTTGGTAAAGACTCCGCTTGCAATGTAGGAGATGCGGGTTCAATTCCTGGGTTGGGAAGATACTCTGGAGAAGGGATAGGCTACCTACTCCAGTATTCTTGGGTTACAAAGTATTACATAACTAACAATTAATTTTGGCTGAGTTTATATTGCAATTATGTGGCACCAGTGGTAAAGAACCCACCTGCCAATAGGTTCCATCTCTGGGTTGGACAGATCCCCTGGAGGAGGGCATGGCAATGCACTCCAGTATTTTTGCCTGGAGAATCCCATGGACAGAGTCCCCATAGTCCATGGGGTCACAAAGAGTCTGACACAACTGAAGAATCTTAGCACAGCACACAACACACAGCACAATGTTCAGAAGTGCCCTAATTAACAACCTTAACCAACGAAGTATTGCAAATTTGACAGAGCAATTTATCTATGTTTTGGAAGGTTCCTGTTCCTGTAACTAGTAACAAAATGGTACTGGATCAATTCACTTTTGCTACATAATAAATCAATACGTAGTGTCTTAAGAAAGCCATCATTTAGCTCTGGTTTCTATGGGTCATCTATGTCACTCTTCTGTTCTGATCTTTGGCGGATCTCTCTTGGATTCTTTCATGAGTTTAGTGGGTTGGTCTACTCGGCTGTGTGATCAAGGATCTTTCACTCACGTCTGGCAACAGGCATGCTGTCATCCAAGATACTAGGATAACTGAGCCACATGTTGCTCATCCTCTGGCAGTCTAGCCTAGACTTTTACATATAGTGGCCAAAGAGTTTCAGGAACAGCAAGAAATAACAAACCTCACTGCTCAAGTGCTTTTCATGTCATGTTTACAA
Organism: Ovis canadensis; assembly: GCF_042477335.2. Lineage (NCBI taxonomy): Eukaryota > Metazoa > Chordata > Mammalia > Artiodactyla > Bovidae > Ovis > Ovis canadensis. The sequence goes on along the minus strand of NC_091250.1, from coordinate 33,874,194 downwards.
ACATCCCATTGGCCAAAGCAAGCACACAGCAAAGCCTAGATTGAAAGGGTAGGGAAATAAATGCTACCTTCTTGATAGGAGGAAGCCACACTGCAGAGAAGTGTACCTACAGAGAGGAAAAGCATCTGTGACAATCTGCAACGAAACCAAAGCCTAACACAGTATCTGCAAAAACCCAGCTCCCAATAAAAGAAACAGAAAATGCTTCAACAGTGCTCAGAAACTTAACACAACCGCACCTACGACAATGCACACTGTTGAAAGATGAAATCATAAGAATTTTCATTAATGGCCTGAATCTAGGTAAAAGGACATTAGATGTAAGTCTTTCTCTTGTTCCTTTTCCTAAGATACAGTGGGATGTACAGAAGGTTAGAAAATAGCTTTGGCTTTCCCTTACAGAAGTAAAAGTTCTATTACTACTCCCAGGTAAGAAATAGTTAGAAAGCTCAAAATATTTCAACAGAGAGAACAGAGCCCCGGTGTTCTAACAAAAACTAAATACTCCCTCCCCTCTCTCCCTCTTCTCTTCCGCTTTCCTTCTCTGCACCACCCACTCCCACCCCGCACCCCCGCCAATAGCACGTAGTTTGGAAAATTCAAATAATGTTGAAAGGGTCAAAAACTCATCCACTCTATATAATAGCAAACTGAATATCTAGATAAAACCACTGAAGCATGAACAAAACCCTATGACATAGCAGAGAAAATACAAGGGAAGAAGGGAGGGAAAGAGAGCATGTAAAAAGACTAGGGATGTGGACTAGAAGAAAATAACTCAAGAAAAGAACATTATCTTATAATTTAATAAGACATAAATCCAGTATAATAAAAGCTTAAAGGCCAAGGATAAATCATTAGAATGATATACGACTTAGAAAGGCAAATTTAATTATAAAATAGTAAGAGCAAACAAAATAATTTTAGCATTAGAAATAGATTTCAAAATGGATGTAAAATATGTATCTATTTATAATATGAAGTTTTTATTCCTTTTTATTTCAGCTCAGCTTGTCTTACATTTAACTCAATTCAAAGTATATATTAATTTTATCAGAAATAGTATCAGTATCTAAGTTTTATTAAAGGATTTATATCTTCTCCATCTTTTTCCTCTATATTATGTGAATAAACATATGTCCAAAATGATCTTTACTAAATGATAATAATGTTTGTTTTCAGATGATGGAAGTGACTGAAATTTTTCAATCTTTTTAATTTTACTTTTTCTGCACTGTCTGGAGTCATGGTATCAGCATATATCAATTTTATAAATATGGTAAAGTGATTTTTCATTAAAACAGAAAATAACGAAAATAGGAAGCAAACACATCAGAATATAAATGGTGGTTCTTTCTTGCTGGTGGGAAAATAAATAATTATTACATTATACTTAATACTTCCCTATAGTTCTATTTCTAGAATAATTTTTAATTTAGAGTGAAAATGAATATGAATCACAAATATTGGTGTCTACTGATTCTTTTTTTGTCCTCTGCTTGTGTTGTAGCTCATATCTCCAGTAAAGTTCAGTTTTCAGATGCTCCTCCTCTTTGTTACAAAAAAACTAGAAAAGCATAAGTGGATGCCTAGACTAAGCTTCACCATGAATCAAACCACTTCCTGGGGGGAGGGGGGAAATGTGTTAAACATTTGAAATATTGCCATACAACAGTCTGGTTAATATGAAAAGGCAGGATCTTAGCTTCAAATCCTGCTAAAGAGATACCTGTGAGTGATGAATGCAGTGCGGCATATTATAGAGATGGAGAAAGAACAGCAGAAATAGGAAGGAAGACACCAGACCACTGAGCGAGACTTTTGTGAAGTAACCAAATGTCTGTTATTGTAGTGAAAGCATAAGCATCTTTGGCAAGATGCTAGAAGGACAAGATTACGTAAAAGAACAATAACCATAAACCCAGCACTAGTTGTTTTGCTATTGAAATGCAAGCCATGGGCAATAAGTAAGACTTGGAATGAAAATAAAAACTTGCAGCAATAATGACTAACATCAGGAGAGAGAAAGTAATCTGGTAAGAAGCTGCCATTAAGGCTCTTTATTTCCTCCCTCCTGCCTCTGCCTCCAGTGGTAAGAAGTCTTTCTAGAGAATCTGTCTCTAGGAGGCAGAAAAGCAAATCCAACCAAGCTCAGAGACTGAGGCTGTGATTTGAGAAGCGATCCGTGAGAACTTTGGGGAAGTCAGAGACCCCTGAGCAAGTCCCACACTAGGAGCTGATAAAAATACCATCACAGGGAGAACCTAAAGAAGCTAATACGCAACCAAAAACATCTCTACATCATCCAAAGAAGCCAAAATAATGCTAACTCTATGCTTGGCTTTATGTGATAATAAACAGGAAAATGTGTCCTGATCAATCCTCTCTACCATAAGCTTGCCTTATGTTGGTGGGCTCACATAATCCTTATAGAGCAGTTACAACTAATACAATTTATAGTGAAATTACAGAATACACATAGAAACTAAGCAATTTCCTCAAGGCAGTGTAGAGCCAGGATTCAAACCCAAGCAGCTCGGCACCCCAGAGCTTTTTCTACCACCTAACATTAGAAGTCAGTGTTACTTAATAATAAGCACAGAAATTGAGTTTATTTTATACTGTGATAAACTGGAAAACCCTAGGGTAGAACCCTAAAGAAATGCCAAGATTTTTTTTTCCTATTATAATTAATTAGGACTTAATTTCATTTTTAAGGTGGGGGTTTTTAATGGATGATTCAAAAATAATTAAATTTTGGTTTTGAAAAATATTTAATTTAGCCAAAGCAGGGATGGATCTTGATGATAAACGAATGATGTTGTTGAAATGAATTTCCGTACTTGAAAAGAACCTCAGTGAGATCTAGACCAATTTTGAGAAAAGAACTTTAAGCACATCTAGTGTGTTATAATAAGAGTTAAGCATCAACACATTCCCTTTAAACTTCTTCCAGAGAGTCTATTTAAAAAGACATATTTTCAAAAGAAAAAAGATCCATTGTACAGCCAAGCTGTAAACGACCACATATTGATCAAATCTACCATGGAAATACTAGAAATACTTCTGAAAATCACTCTTTTCTGTAGTTGTGAATGCAATTCATCTACCAAAAAAAGTGTTTTTAAGGCACCATCATATTCTAAAGCAAATATTTTTAATTTTCAATATTTCATATTTACAAACAGTATTTTTTTTAGGTATCTACACAATTTCCCCCTTGAATAGGTATAGAATCTCAGACTGCAATGTCCTTTTGTGTGTTTATAATCGGTAATGCTTTGCTGACCACTTAACTCTAACCTTGTCTTATATCCTTTATATTCTGTTCTGCCACTGAGGCTTAGACACAGGTAACTTGTGAAATGTAGCTGAAAGACTATCAGGTACAGAGTTAAGGGAACCGAGCTTGAATTTTAAATCAAACTGCTTAGCAGTCAAATCAACATAGCCATGTAATTCCCCAGGGCAAGGACATTTGCCACCTTGATCCCAGTGCCTAGAAGAGTAAGTAGACATTTGATCAGCATTTGTTGAAAATGAAAATAACATGTTTTAAGCATACTATAGAATTATTGTTAAGATTAATACAGGAAGTATGTTTTTAAATTAGGAAACATAATTTTTAAAAAGTTTTAGGTTCACAGAAAAATTAAGCCAAAAGTACATAGGTGCCATAGATTTTCTGTTCCTATACATACAACCTTCACCACTACTGACATTCTGCACTACAGTGGTAAATCTACTATAACTGATGAACCAACATCACCACATCGTTATCACCTAAAGTCCAGAGGTTAGGCTAGGGTTCACTTTTATGTCACATGTCCTATGGGTTTTGACAAATGTATACTGACATGTGGCCACCACCGTAGTATCTTACAGAATAGTTTTACTGTCCTGAAAATCCTCAGTGTTCCATCTCTTCATCCCCTCCCTTCTCTAATCCCAGCAACCATTAATCTTTCTATTGTCTCCACAGCTTTGTCTTTGCCAGGATGTCATATAGTGGAAATTAAACAGTATATAGCCTCTTCAGATTGGCTTCTTTCATCTAGTAATATGCGTTTAAGCTTCCTCCATGTCTTTTCATGGCTTGATAGCTCATTTCCTGTTAGCACTGAGTAATAATCCAGTGTCTGGATGTACCACAGCTTATTTAGAAGTACTTTTAGACTGCAAAATGTAACACTAGTTATCATTACGGTCACTGTGTTTGTTGAAGTGACATTTCAGCCCTTGTTGAGGCACAGAGAACTACTGATTCTTCATTTTTCAGCAACCAAAAAAAAAAGGATGTAAAAATATGCTCAGGACGTTGCCCAAAACTCACACCTATAATGCAAGCAGCTTGGAACTGTTTCTCTATAGAATGCTAATGTGGCATGAACTTGATGCTGAAGAGTCGCACATCCTTTCACAGAGATTAAGACAATTTCTAGATAAATAAATGCTTCTTTCTCCCCTCCAAAAACCAACTCACCATCAAACCCATCAAACCTAGTACTGAAAATTTTAACAGAGGAAGATGAAGTGCCAATGTCAGTCTTCTCTGATAGGGACCTAAGACTGAGTATATATGAAATCAGCATCAAAGCAAGGCTTTGAGATAGAGGAACACCAGCTTCCCATGCCAAGCCAAGACTGACTGAACGTGAGACATGGCTTCCTCCTTGCTGGATGGTAGAACAGAATCATAGTGTCCCTAGAGAGTGCAGTTAAAGGTATAATTCATTTTGCTAGTTTACCCTTTGACATTTTTCTCTAACAGAATTCTACTGGGTGCAATTTTTATGAAGTTCTGGGCTCCTATTTCATTATATTTTTCAACATGCTAAAACAATTTGATAAATCAGATTTAACCTCTAATAAAAGTTAAATTTATTAAATAGTAAAGAGGGAAGCAGAGTGCCTTTACTGGGATCATGATCTGTGCCTCTCAAAATTTGATTAGTGCCCAATTCAAGAAAATAGATTGAAATAGAAGAGGTCCAGAAAGAAGACATTCCATAGAAACATGCTACTTTTGTGTTCTCTGGGTCATCTTTTAAGCCAGGTACCAGGACGACCCTGAATATTCATTGGAGAGAATAATGCCAAAGCTCCAATACTTTGGCCACCTGATACAAACAGCTGACTCACTGGAAAAGACTCTGGTGCTGAGAAAGATTGAAAGGAAAAAGAGAAGAGGGCGGCAGAGGATGAGATGGCTGGATAGCATCAATGAACATGAACTTGGGCAAACTCTGGGAGACGGTGAGTGACAGGGAGGCCTGGTGTGCTGCAGTCCGTGAGGTCACAAACAGCCGGACATGACATAGTGACTGAACAACAACCAGGACAGCTTACTTAACCCAAACTATATCACTCTCTTTTTGGTATTCAGGGCTGCAGATTCCAAGGGACATAACACAGCTGTTTGTTGCTCTTGTTATATTTTGTGGGGAAAATAATTAGAAGAGCCATTTCAAAGTATAACAGGGTTTTACACCTTTTAACCCAATGTTAAGCTGACAAGTGTTAAGTTCATAGGGATGCATGTGGTCTGTCTCAAGAAAGAAGCAGGCAGAAGATCCATGTGTTCTTCCAGATTCTTTGTTTTACGGTCACAGTCCTATTCACTCATTTCTCTATCCAGTTTTCTAAATATCTAGCAGAACTTTATCAGGTGAAGCAAGAGAGTGCAGTAATACCTTTCAACTTTGGTTCAAAATAATTAACCTGGGCTTCTGGAAGAGAATGGCAGAGGTGGATTGTAATTCTTAATTGACCATTCTTCTTTAGTGATGATGATTATGTCAAAGCATCTTAGATATAATCTCTTTTATCTGGACTTCCTACATCAAGAAGCTTATAGCTTTATATGAAGACTGCCTCAAATAGCCCTAGCTAATTCTGACACAAAATCATTATCTAAAAGAAATTAAATTTGATTAACCTTGTTCTTATCATTATTACTTTGAATACCTATTATTAACTAACTTTGAATCTACTTGCAACCCAATGTTCTGGGATTAATGTATCAAACACCAATTTTCTTATTCTAGAGTTAAATTTAATTCCATTAATGTTTCATTTTTATGCATTACCATATTGTAAAGTCAAAAACAAAGTTAGAGCTTCCCTGGTGGATTAGTGGTAAAGAGTCTACTAGCCAATGAAGGCGACATGGGTTCAATCCCTGATCCAGAAAGATCCCACATGCCACGGAGCAGCTAAGACTGTGTCCATAGCAACTGTCCTGTGCTCTAGAGCCCATGACACATAACTTCAGAGTCCAGGAAGCCTGTCCCTGGAGCCTCTGGTCTGCAACGAGAGACGCCACTGCCATGAGAAGCCTTGCAGCCACAACTAGAGAAGAGCCCACAGCAATGAAGACCCAACACAACCAAAATATATAAATATTATTCCTTAAACTATAAAGCAATACCTAAAATTAAAAGGATTTTTCTTTGATCCCTAAATGAAATTAAAGCAATTTCAATTTTCAGTTCAGGAGTTGAACCATGAAGTTGGAGGGGAAAGTAATATAAATTATAGGACAGAGGGTTAACTTTATAAAAATAACCAAGGAACTCCTCCCATTCCCTTTTGCCTTAGAAGCAATTTCCCATATACCAACATCTAATTTCTCTACTAACCTCCTAGAGATTGTCCTAAAACTATTAGGATAATATAGAATCCTAGAGCAGGAAAAATTTCCTCCATAGTTGGTTATTTCTTGGAAACAAAGCTTACTCTTTATTCTTGCTACTTTCAATTCTGTTACAGAAACATAAACCCGTTCTACTCCTTCACATTGCTCTTGGATACTGCAAACACATTCACATGGCTCTAATTCAGCTAGATACTGAAAGAAAATACTTGCGATACATTCTATTTGGAAATGACTTGTTAACATTAATACTGTTAAGCCATTAAAGCATAGTTCCAATGAAAGCAATTTGATTGGATTTCATTATACAGAAGGAAAAGAATTTCTCATGATGAAATTTTTTGTTTGTTTGTTTAGGCATTTTTGTTCATTTAGGCTTCTTGGAGACTTGTTTCTCACAATCATTTTCACTCTTTAATAACTTCAGTCAATGCAGATTTTGCTTAGTCTGAAATGCACCGTTACCAATTTATCTTCATTACAAAGTAAATGCTGAAAGTTATCATTAATAATTCAAAAAAATAAGGGAGAGAAAAAGATTTGGGGGGAACAGTGTGAATAAATAGAAAGGTGAGTGCAAGATCACTGACATTTTTTGTTTATTTAGAAGGGTTTTTCTTAAAAATCAGCATGTATTTACTGACCTCATTTCCATGTAATAATTTACTGTATGTCCATCTGAGAACCTATAAAATGTTCAGAAATCTAGTAAATTATCCCTTCTGTGGAATTGCTAAGCAAACGCTAAAAGGGATGATAGACACCGTTTTCATGAATAATGTTATTAGGTCCTATCTACTTCTCCTATGTAGTTAGGTTCTCTTTTCCAATTTTCTGGTTCAAAGTAATAAAGCAAATTAGTAAAAGCTAGTGAAGTAAAGAATTTAAAGAGAAGGGGTGGAAACAAAATATTTATGAGCCAAAGGAGTTGATTTTTGCCAGAAGGATCCGAGAGGCCAAGAATCACATCCTTCTGCTCTAAGGTGTAGAGTTTAGTACGTTTGTTTTCATTTCTAAAGAAGGACAAGAAAATAAAAAACATCAATTGTCACCTAAAGAATTTGGAAGCATTCAAAACCTTTTCCTTCTTCCCCAAACGCCTGGAGAACTTGGCTCGGAAACCGCTCTATCACTGTAAAAATAAATGAGAAGATTGTGCATAATACCATAGAAATCCAAGTTAGTGGTGTATTGAGAGGGATCTGCTTTCCTGTTCCCAGATGATTGAATTAAGGCATGAACTGCAGGGAATGCTTTCGAAATAACTCTGTTCATTATAGATGCTTTTGGAGGAAAAATCCAAAGTGTTCCAAATCCCATGGGCTGCTCTGCTACACTGAGTGGCCTTTGGTTTGACATCCATACTAGTCAACTTACAACAAGCTCAAATCCCACAACAGCTCTGCTGGCCAGAATATTTTTATCACAGAAAGAAGCGAGAAAATGACTTGAAACAGGCTGGTCTTGAGTTAGAGCTACAGTAAATATGAGTATTTAAATCCACAAGTTAAGCTTGCCTTCTATCAGAAGTGCAATCATGTCTGTTTATTGAGATGAGTATGGAAAACACGGTTATAAAATGAACATAGACTCTAGTTCCAAGTTCAGGCCCAGAACATAATAGGTGCATAAGAAATATACGACTATTGAGCCCAAACCAAAAACTCTCAGCCAAAACTTTGTGTTCATAAAAGAAATCAATCACAACTTAAATTGCTTGTGAATCATCTGATTTATTATAGAAGATACATGGTTGGTTTGCAGAAGAAATTATATCTCTTAAGTTCTGCATCAAGAGATAATAAAAAATGTTTTGCCATAAAGAGATTTGGAAGTGATAAAACATGACCTGCTGGTCATAAGTAATTTTTTTTATCTGAGAAACTCAAAACTCGTACTTCGTGTTTTTAGCTGTAACCTCTTATCCCACCATATCTGCCAGTAAACAATTTTTTTCCACTTTGACTTCTATTTCCTGTACCATAATTCTATCTTCCTTCTTCCTCACTCAGTATAATAAACAAATACATGTTCAGTCCTCATGGATTCAGAATTACATGTAGGCGCAATTAGTTCTCGTCTGTGATTCACTGATACTTATTCCAAGAAATAGTACGATCAAAAATCAAATCATTTTATTAAATTCATCAATCACTTAGCACAGACTTGAATGAAGGTAACACATTCTTAATCTCTCCTGCCCCTAGAGAAACCAGCAAGCTAAAGTTGTGTCAAGTTCTTCAAGATTTGTTCACATTTTTATTCTTATACAGACTACATCTGGGTCATAGGAGATTGGAAGAACTTGTGGAGAATTCCCTATATAACTGTCTAAGAAAGCAAAGGAACTTGTTAACAGGAGAGGTAAGCCAATTAGAATAATTGGCATTTGCAAGGCATGGTTATATTCTGAAGACTCAGTTTGGCCTTCACCCAATTTCACCTCCTGTCACATAGACAAGGAGTCTGCATTTATATTCAAGAACCACAAATCTCCAGGGAACTAAAATGAATTTGGGTTCATTTCTGAGGGTTATTTTCTTCTACACAGAGAGCAAGCAAAATTCACTCGAGCTAACACTTTGAGGGTAAGAAAACAGGATTTGGATAACAAAAGGAAAGATTTCTTTTTTCATCAGGCAACTGCTTTTCATCTCTCCATTTTTTTTTCTGAATGTCATATTTTTTAATGTTATTAAATCATAATTTCCCTAATGCCTGAGAAGAAATTACACTATGAAGGTAAAGCAGTTAGTACTTGAGATATAACCATTGGAGTATTTCAGCCTACCCTATAGTGTCTGACTGACTCAGACCTTGAATGCAAAAAGTTGAGTCTGCTTTTTCTCCCTCGCTTAACAGAGAAGCAAATACACTGTCAGCGCTCAATTAATTAACTATGATATGAGATCCGGGGAGGCAATTTGTGGTCCACTCCTGGACATCCTTCCCTTTGGCCTGGCTCACTCTGCAGTGGTTTGGCTGCTGTTTCCACTGAAATGATGGAAAATATCTGACACTTTACCCAGATGAGGGGTAAAATCCTTTATATGAGGAACCACCAACTTACTAAGGAGGAAAGCAGTGAGAAAAACAACTTCTTTTCACTGTCAGAGACAGTAAGATTATATAGAGTTTTTGATGGAACATTGAGAGATACACTGAGAAGGACTTATGCCCTCTGCATCCAAGTAGGTTTTTCTTTAAGTGGTTAGCTGTTTCTTTGAAACCTTAGAGACCTCTTAAAAGTCAGTATGGCATGGCATGGTATCCAGTCACTTACTAACACCAGAAGCATAGATTACACTATGTAATTAAACCTTTAAAAATAATCTCAGCCACAAAGTACAAAATCAGCTCAAACATATGGGCAACATGGACAACTTTTTCTCTGAAAACAAAGACATCATAATGCTTCTGCTGTTGTCCTGCTCAGTGAGATTAAAGAAATAGGGCTCTAGAAGTAAACTATTCAAACCCATTGCCTTTTTCTGTCCACAGTTTGACTGAAGAAGCATCCAGACAGATTACAATATTATTACCAGAATAACACATGGAAAACATAGCAAATAAAACATTATCTTATTAAGATAGGAACATTAATTTATCTAAGATACTATTTAAAGGTTTCTGCCTCTTGTTCTAAGTCCTCCCTCTCTGAGAACTGTCTCCGCAGCTGTAAGGTTATTTGGGCAGTACCTCTTGTTCTCCGGCTGTGGGTACATGAACCAAGGATGAGGACCTGCAAGAAGTCTGAAGAAATTCAGATTTCTTCTTTCATGAACAGAAATTAAGTAAATGATAAGTGCACGTCATTCAGTCATGTCCAACTGTTTGTGACCCCATGGACTATACAGTCCATGGAATTGTCCAGGCCAGAATACTGGAGTGGGTAGCCTTTCCCTTTTCCAAGGGATCTTCCCAACCCAGGGATCAAACTCAGGTCTCCCTCATTGCAGGTGAATTATGAACCAGCTGAGCCACATAGAAATTGGGAACACGGGATTCCAGTCAGTCCATCGTTGACAGTGGGTCATAGGGAAAATATCACTAAATGGAGTCACCATTTCCATATGTCAGAAATGATGCCTGGCATAGGCAGAAAGAATGTGGGAAACATTTTTTTAATTTATTAAACATTGTGATGAAAGGCCTTCTGTAAGGCATTGTGGGTCACTTGATGAATGAGTAAAATGTCTACGCCCAAGGTAAATATTTGTTTTAATAACTGTATGTAGTTATTTATTTCTTTTTGGCTCTGCTGGGTCTTCACTGCTACACGGGCTCGTCTCTAGTTGCAGCGAGTGGGGGCTGCTCTCTAGTTTGCTGTGCGGACTTCTCACCGTGGTGGCTTCTCTTGCAGAGCGCAGGCACTGGGGTGCACACTCATCGCACCTCCCATAGTTGTGGCTCCCAGGTTCTAGAGCACCAGCACAAGAGCTGTGGCACAGGGACTGAGTGGCTCCCCAGCATGTGGATCAGAGATTGGGTCCGTGTCTCCTGCATTGGCAGGCAGATTCTTTACCACTGAGCCACCAGGGAAGCCCCAAGGTAAATATTTTTGAAGTAAAATGCAACATAGTCGGTTATCAGTATCATGATAAAAGGCATACAGGATGTCAGACTGTCAGAGATGATAAAAGTATCAGTGCTGGAGTGAGAAACACTGCAGTTGAATCCTGCCACTAACCAGCTATGGGTCTGTTAATGACCTACCGCTTAGTATGTGAATAGCAAATGCTAGCTGTGTTAACTCCAGAATAGCTAGAAGAGATAGTAATTATGATGTGGAAAACGCTCAGGGTTAGAGTTCACAGAGGGTGACGCTAGAGTCCAGTAATGAAAGTTGCTATAATTTCAGGAGTAAGAAAAGGTATTCTAGGCAAGCCAAACAGAAGAACAAAAATTCAGAGATAGGAAAATACATAGGCTAGCCACATTGCCTACAGCAGAGATTTGTAGAAGATGTAGTAGGTAAAAGGAAATAAGCAGTAAAAGCCCATTAATGCCAAGTGACAGGAACTGAAAATTATTCTCAGAAAATCAGAAGACTGGCAAAGACTATTTTTTTAATTAGAAAGAAACAATCAAATCTGCACTTCAGAAAAATAGGAATATTAAAATATGATAATATGCAGACAGAATGAAAACAATGAGATCAGTTAGAAGGCTGTTGTCGTGGCCTTGGATTTCCCCCCATCTACATGACAGTTCTTACATCAAGAGGAATATAAAGCTAATTTCTGCATTTGAGGACCAGATGTTTAAAATACCTAGGCTTACCCAAAGGCCATTTTATTCATGAATTTCTACATCTAAAACATATGTTCTACTCTTTAACACCCAGTTCAAGATACCCAGGGGGAGGAAACCATCTAAAAATGGGCTTCCTATATTCAGGCCCTAATAATAGATAACAGATCTGCCTTAATGCTCCATATCCAGGATTTACCAGAAGTTCCTTAAACCACACCTGGCATATCAAAGACTGGTAACTGGAAGGATATTTTATTTATTTATTATTTATACTGTGCTTTCTGTCATAATGGTTTTTGAGGCAATGCACCCTGAAGTTTAAATGAGTACATCATACAGTTCTGAGAATCCAAAAACAAACATAAGGAAAAGCACCTCTAATTTATAAGCCCATCCTAAATTCCTATACTCAGAATGTCAACCTTTGGGAAATTCATAATGACTTACATTTTTGTTCTTCATAATGAGTAATGGAAAAAGAATAAAATATTAGACTGGAGGAGATGGAAGCTCAGACAAGGAAAAGATGAAACAGACTAAGATGGAGCCCAGTGCCCGAGAAAATTAGGGAAGGAGAGAAAGAAAACTGAGTCTGTGATTACAAAGGAAGAGTTTTTCAAAGGGGAATGAACTAAAGCCACTCAGAGAGAGAACATTTGTGGTATATCTATTCAATGGAATACTAGTCAGCAATAAAAAGAATGCTGATACATGTAACAGTATAAACGAATCTCAAAACAGTTATGCTGGGTGAAGGAAATCAGAAAAAAATAGAGTACAAACTAGGATTCCATTTATACAAAAGGCTAGAATATCAAATTAATTCACAGTAGTGGAAAACAGATTCGTGGTTTCCTAAGAATGGACATTAAGCTATTATGAAAGAAATTAGAATAATACTTACCTTTAGCAAAAGGAAGGGAATAGACTGGAAAAGATCACAAGGAAAATTTCTGAAATAATGAAAATATTCAGTATCTTCCCAGGGTTTGGGTGATATGCATTTGTTTAAAAGCCATAGAACTGTACACTGAAAACATGAGCACTTCATACATGTAGTTTATACTTATATAAACTACAAGTGTAAATATGTAAAATGAAATGTAATTTTAAAGGATCTGGAATGAACTGTTTGCCATTAAATTAGATAACAATTAACAGATTTCTAAAAAGACATAAAACTATCAAACCTGACTCAAAAAGAAACAGAAAATTTGAGCAGATCTGTAACAGATAAAAGATTGAATCCATTTTAGAACATCAAACAATAAGAGGCTAGACCTACATGGTCTTACTTTTTAATTTTACCAAGCATTTAAAGAAGAATTAACCCAAGTCCTTTATATATTCAAAAATATACAAGAAGGAATACTTCCTAGCACATTCTATGAGGCAGTATTAATTTGATAACAAATCAAAGCAAAGACATCACAAGAAAAAGTTACAGGCAAATATCTCTTGTAAAAATAGAAATGGAAATTCTCAACAATATAATAGCAAACTAAATCTAGCAATATATGAAAAGGATTATACAGCATGATCCAGTGGGACTTATCCTAGAAATGCAAGGGTTGCCATGCCCTCCTTCAGGGGATCTTCCCAACCCAAGGATTGAACCCAGGTCTCCCGCACTGTAGACAGACGCTTTACCATCTGAGCCACCAGGGAAGTCATAAAGGAATACATATAGTGTCTAGAAACTAGCAAAAGTAAAGCTCTCCCAGAGCCTCTAGAGAGAAACAGCCCTGCAAAAGAGCTGGGTTTAGCCCAGTGAGACCATTTCAAAATACTATAAGATTTTTAATTTGTATTAAGTCATTATGTTTGTAATAATTTGTGATGCAATAATAGGAAACTACCATAATAAACTGATAAAAAGATAAGTTGGCAGTCCAGAAATAAACCTTATATTATCCATCTATTTTCAACAAGGTGTCAAGACAATTCACAGGGGAAAGCATAGAATTTTCAACAAATGGTTTTTGGATGACTGAATATTCACAAACAAAATAATGAAGTTGGACCCCTACCTCACTCATACCACAAATTAACTCAGAATATATTACAGACCTAAATGTAAGAGCTAAAACTTTAAAGCTTTTGGAGGAAAACAGAAGTAAATGTTTGTGACCTCAAGTTAATCAATATTTACTTAGATATCACATCAAAAGCACACAAAAAAAACCAAATTTTGTAAAAATCAGATTTTAGAAAATTAAATATTTTGTACTTGAGACAACACCAACAAGAAAGTAAAATGACCACCCATCAATGAAATAAAATACTTGTGAATCATATATTGGATGAAATATCTACAACTCCAAAATAAAAGATACATGACTCCATTTTAAAACGGGCAAGGACCTGAACAGACACTTTTTCAAGACTTACTAATGGCTTGAGAACAACATGAACAGTATGAAAAGGCAAAAATGATAGGAAACTGAAAGAGGAACTCCCCAGGTCAGTAGGTGCCCAATATGTTACTGGAGATCAGTGGAGAAATAATTCCACAAAGAATGAAGGGATGGAGCCAAAGCCAAAACAATACCCGGTTGTGGATGTGACTGGTGATAGAAGAAAGGTCCGATGCTGTAAACAGCAATATTGCCTAGGAACCTGGAATGCTAGGTCTATGAATCAAGGCAAATTGGAAGTGGTCAAACAGGAGATGGCAAGAGTGAACATCGATATTCTGGGAATCAGCAAACTAAAATGGACTGGAATGGGTGAATTTAAATTAGATGACCATTATATCTACTACTGTAGGCAGGAATCCCTTAGAAGAAATGGAGTAGCCATCATGGTCAACAAAATAGTCTGAAATGCAGTACTTGGATGCAATCTCAAAAACCACAGAATGATCTCTGTTCATTTCCAAGGCAAACCATTCAATATCATGGTAATCCAAGCCTATGCCCCAACCAGTAACAATGAAGAAGCTGAAATTGAGCGGTTCTATGAAGACCTACAAGACCTTTTAGAACTAACACCCCCCAAAAATGTCCTTTACATTATAGGGGACTGGAATGCAAAAGTAGGAAGTCAAGAAACACCTCGAGTAACAGGCAAATTTGGCCTTGGAACAGAGAATGAAGCAGGGCAAAGGCTAATAGAGTTTTGCCAAGAGAACACACTGGTCATAGCAAAGACACTCTTCCAACAACACAAGAGAAGACTACACATGGACATCACCAGATGGTCAACACTGAAATCAGACTGATTATATCTTTGCAGCCCAAGAGGGAAAAGCTCTATTCAGTCAGCAAAAACAAGCCCAGGAGCTGACTGTGGCTCAGATCATGAGCTCCTTATTGCCAAATTCAGACTTAAATTGAAGAAAGTAGGGGAAACCACTAGACCATTCAGGCATGACCTAAATCAAATCTCATATGATTATACAGAGGAAGTGAGAAATAGATTTAAGGGACTAGGTCTGATAGACAGAGTGCCTGATGAACTATGGACAGAGGTTTGTGAGATTGTACAGGAGACAGGGATCAAGACCATCCCCATGGAAAAGAAATGCAAAAAAGCAAAATGGCTGTCTGGGGAGGCCTTACAAATAGCTGTGAAAAGAAGAGAAGCGAAAAGCAAAGGAGAAAAGGAAAGATATAAGCATCTGGATGCAAGAGTTCCAAGAATAGCAAGGAGAGATAAGAAAGCCATCTTCAGCGATCAATGAAAAGAAATAGAGGAAAACAACAGAATGGGAAAGACTAGAGATCTCTTCATGAAAATTAGAGAGTCCAACGGAATATTTCATGCAAAGATGGGCTTCATAAAGGACAGAAATGGTATGGACCTAACATAAGCAGACGATATTGAGAAGAGATGGCAAGAATACACAGAAGAACTGTACAAAAAAGATCTTCACAAACAAGATAATCACGATGGTGTGATCACTCACCTAGAGCCAGACATTCTGGAATGTGAAGTCAAGTGGCCTTAGGAAGTATCACTATTAACAAAGCTAGTGGAGGTGATGGAATTCCAGTGGAGCTATTTCAAATCCTGAAAGATGATGCTGTGAAAGCGCTGACTCAATATGCCAGCAAATTTGGAAAACTCAGCAGTGGCCACAGGACTGGAAAAGGTCCATTTTCATTCCAATCCCAAAGAAAGATAATGCCAAAGAATGTTTAAACTACTGCACAATTGCACTCATCTCACATGCTAGTAAAGTAATGCTCAAAATTCTCCAAGCCAGGCTTCAGCAATACGTGAACCATGAACTTCCAGATGTTCAAGCTGGTTTTAGAAAAGGCAGAGGAACCACAGATCTAATTGCCAACATCTGCTGGATCATGGAAAAAGCAAGAGAGTTCCAGAAAAACATCTATTTCTGCTTTATTGACTATGCCAAAGCCTTTCACTGTGTGGATCACAATAAACTGTGGAAAATTCTGAAAGAGATGGGAATACCAGACCACCTGACCTGCCTCTTGAGAAACTGGTATGCAGGTCAGGAAGCAACAGTTAGAACTGGACATGGAGCAACAGACTGGTTCTAAATAGGAAAAAAGAGAACGTCAAGGCTGTATATTGTCACCCTGTTTATTTAACTTCTATGCAGAGTATATCATGAGAAATGCTGGGCTGGAAGAAGCACAAACTGGAATCAAGATTGCAGAGAGAAATCTCAATAACCTCAGATATGCAGATGACACCACCCTTATGACAGAAAGTGAAGAGGAAATAAAAAGCCTCTTGATGAAAGTGAAAGAGGAGAGTGAACAAGTTGGCTTAAAACTCAACATTCAGAAAACTAAGATCTTGGCATCTGGTCCCAGCACTTCATGGCAAATAGATGGGGAAACAGTGGAAACAGTGGCAGACTTCATTTTGGGGGGCTCCAAAGTCACGGCAGATGGTGATTGCAGCCATGAAATTAAAAGATGCTTACTCCTTGGAAGGAAAGTTATGACCAACCTAGATAGCATATTGAAAAGCAGAGACAGTACTTTGCCAACTAAGGTCCATCTAGTCAAGGCTATAGTTTTTCCAGTGGTCATGTATGGATGTGAGATTTGGACTGTGAAGAAAGCTGAGCACCAAAGAATTGATGCTTTTGAACTGTGGTGTTGGGGAAGACTCTTGAGAGTCCCTTGAACTGCAAGGAGATCCAATCAGTCCATCCTAAAAGAGATCAGTCCCGGGTGTTCATTGGAAGGAATGATGTTAAAGCTGAAATTCCAATACTTTGGCCACCTCATGCAAAGAATTGACTCATTGTAAAAGACCCTGATGCTGGGAGGGATTGGGGGCAGGAGGAGAAGGGGACGACAGAGGATGAGATGGCTGGATGGCATCACCAACTCAATGGACATGAGTTTGAGTAACCTCCAGGAGTTGGTGCTGGACAGAGAGGCCTGATGTGCTGTAATTCATGGGGTCGCAAAGAGTCGGACACAACTAAGCAACTGAACTGAACTGAGCAACTAAACTGAAGTTTCATTTTATCCTTAGGTCAATATATTCATCAAAGAACTTTAATAGGGAGGTAATATATTGAAACTAGTGTTTAGACTTGATTTGAATTGGAAAGGAGGAGATATGAACAAACTACTTTAACAATTATCAAATTGGTTAAGCCAGAACAAACCTAAAACATCAAAATAGTCACTAAAATAAATTAACATTGTTTTTGACCTATTCATTCATCTGATTACCAACTATTGGGCACCTACTGTGTGCAAAGCTATCTGCTTCATTCATTTTTCCTTTAGCAAGCAAACTACTGGTGACCTATAATTTCAATGGTTCTTTAACTGCTGGTTATCAAATCCTAAGCCCAAAACCCCAGCTGAGGACTGTGGAAGAAATTTTCTATATTTATGATAGTCTTAACTAAAAATTGAATAATAAGGGGCAACTGTTAATGGGCATCAATTGCCTTTGTTCATAGAAAAAAACTGAAGGTGACAGCAGCATCTCATTGGAGATAATGTTTTTCGGTCTATCTGTTTTTCTCATTCAATTTTCATCCCTTGATCAATTATAGAATTTTCTCTAAGAAATGATGACCTCTAAAACTAAATAAAAATGCAAGTTCGAGAATGTTCGTCAAAGATCTTCTTGCTCAAAAGCTTGCAGTTTTATTTTATCGAATAATTCTTTCTCTCTGGGGAAAGGCACCATTGCTGTGTTCTTTTTCATTATTCTTCACTAAATAAATGTAGAATCAAATGGTTCTTGTAATCAAACAAGCAAAAGACATAATCAATATGATGAAGAATTTATATTTTAGGATGAAAACTAATGAATGATTTAGAATTCTTAGGTATTCTAATCATTAAATACGAAAGATTCATAGGTTTACAGAATCAAATGGATTCAGTTAAAAATCAAAGCTCCAGCCTCCAACCTGACCATTGGAATATAAAAAGAATTCTGATGATACAACAAAGTGTAAAGTGAAGTGAAGTCGCTCAGTCGTGTCCAACTCTTTGCGACCCCATGGACTGTAGCCTATCAGGCTCCTCTGTCCATGGGATTTTCCAGGCAAGAATGCTGGAGTGGATTGCCATAACTATATCTATCTTCCATAATTCTCATTTCCACTCTCATAAGGGTTTAAATAAATGTTTTAATGTACTAAAACACAGTAGAAAAAAATAAGCTAAAATTAAGTTAGCAAGATGAGATTTTGCTCCAAAGTGCATTTTCCATCCAGAAACAGAGAATTTTCCTTTCAGAGGTTCTCTTCCACCAGAACTGGAGTTGGTACTCTGTGAAAAAAGTGCTATTTCATTCTCCTTTATCTCATCCTCAATCAGGAAAATCTACTTTGAATTCAAAGGCTAAGAAACAGAGAACTACATTGGGTTCGGTCAGCTTTAACTTCACAACTGCATCTGTTATTTTAATAGCCAGTGATGACATCATCATCATCCACTGTAACTCCTGACCCAGAAAGACTCTCTAGATACTCACAATTTTGTTTCTAGTATAATGTATGTTTTAAAATACAAATGAAAATGACAATGAACACTCTATTGTATGATACAGTTCAGCAGGATGTTCTACTTAAATGATTTAGCTAACGCAGCACTTTAAGATGTACTGACGTAAAATCTATGCTAAAAATTCATATTTTGATAAAGAGTTAAAAGGTATTTCAAAACCTTTTGGTATATAATATTACTTTATAAATCATTAAAGAGACTGCAAGATCAAAACAAAATCTTTCACTTTGGTATTTGCCTACTAGGACAAGCAAATTTCTCAGCAACAATTAGAATCTGTGAAAATGGAGGACAAACAAGTATATTATCGTGATTGGAGCAAAGACCAGAAGGCTGGGTATAATTGTAAATAAATGATCAAAGTATAGCCAAAATTTATTTTCTGGCCTTGCTTCTACTTACTTGAAGAAAGAGCCTAACTCCTTCCTTCCAGGGGGCTCCTGAGCCAGGTTGTGCACCCACACAACACAAGCATGCATGCACACACGCTAAGTCGTTTCAGTCGTGCCCAACTCTGTGCGACCCCATGGGCAGCAGCCCAGCAGGCTCCTCTGTCCACAGGATTCTCCAGGCAAGAACACTGAAGCGGGTTGCCATTTCCTTCACGCAACACAGGTTTATATTCAATGTCACAACTTCTCTGGTTGTGACTCATGTCCTTTCCTTTAAACCTAAGTGTTTTCCTTCGCTGTATTTTTCTAGTCTAAGGTGAAGCATAGAGTAACAACTGCTCGATTCCTTTGCCAGCTTTCTCTAAGCCTCTAAGAGACGCCTTCATTTCATGGTGTCAGTTGCTTGCAAATGATCTCCAAGTCAAACATTCACCATAGCTGTATAGTGATTGGGGTATGGCCCTCTCCTATGTTGCTGAGATGGATTTAGAGATTGGCATGTCTTCTCTAAGACATATGTAGTGAGTTACACTGACCAGCTAGGTTTCTCTTCACAAGACAACAATTGCTTTATGTACTTAGAAACCATAATTGAGTTCTGCAATAGGGTCACACTTAAGAAAATTTAGTCCTAGCTCTAAGAAATTTAGAAAAAATTTCAAAGAAAATTTAAATTAGACTATATCCAAACATATAGCATACTTAACAAAATTCTTTTCGTCCTCAATTTTCTGCCCTAAATTTTCCAGGAGCTAAAATGCCCCAAATATGGAAAGTTTACCTACCCTATTTCTTCCCCACTATCAGATCCTCATCATTCATGTCCATGTATGGTTTCTATCAAAGATGTACCTACTAAATGTGGCATTTTCCTCCCACAAAGCCCCTGAAAGGCACATCTGAGCCTCCATTTAGTACTGTTCTCTTGAGAATCAGTCACAATTTCAACTCCAGTCCACTCTCCTCTATATTCTAGAATATGAACAGAGATTAACAATATTTTTCAATAATTGGATGAGTTAGCAATGCACTCAATGCCACACTAATGAAGATAGTGAAAGTCACTCAGTTGTGTCTGACTCTTTGCAACCCCATGGACTATACAGTCCATGGAATTCTCTAAGCCAAAATACTGGAGTGAGTAGCCTTTCCCTTCTCCAGGGATCTTCCCAATCCGAGGATGGAACCCAGGTCTCCCACATTGCAGGCAGATTCTTAACCAGCTGAGCCACAAGGGAAGCCAATATGATAACAACTTTTTATACCTATTGCTAGGACTCTTAGTTTTCTCCAAATGATTAAATCAATAGTTGGTGGTCACCATATTCAGGAACACCAATGTTGTGTGTCTATATCCACTTTACCACAACTGCTCTTTCTAATGCTAACTCAGAGGTTACAGAAAAAAATATTTATTGGAAACCTGCTTCATTTAAAACATCCTTTTAAAAGTCTGTAAACTGTTCCTTTTAAAGACGTTGAGGGAAGGGCTTGCATTTAATCTGTGGCATAAGGAATCTGCCCTGCTGAGAAGATGAAAACAATCTCTGCTTTTCTCAGTATCATCCATGCATGCTGTTGACTGGCCATCTCCCTGAAAGGAGTTGATTTGCATGATGAAGTACTTACTTGGCTTTGGTGGGGTTTTCTGAAACTCAAAGGACTTCTTATGTTGAAAAGCTATTTTGTTTGCTTTTGAATGGAATGCATTTATTTGAGGGATGTAAACGTCTGGGATTTGTGGTAAGTTTGAAATCTTAATTCCGCTACATGCTCTTCAATGGGTTGTTTGGTTGGAATATTATATTTAGCTTGTGATTTGATCATCTCAATTATAACATTTGAGTACTAATTTAAAATCTCAATTGTTGATACATAGTCCAGGTATTTGGACACCTGGAGGACTCACTTCAGTTCAGTCACTTAGCTGTGTCCGACTCTTTGTGACCCCATGGACTGCAGCACACCAGGCCTTCCTGTCCATCACCAACTCCCGGAGCTTACTCAGATTCATGTCCATTGAGTCAGTGATGCCATCCAACTATATCATCCTCTGTTGTCCCCTTCTCCTCCTGCCCTCAATCTTTCCCAGCACCAGGGTCTTTACTAGTGAGTCAGTTCTTCACATCAGGTGGCCAAAGTACTGGAGTTTCAGCTTCAACATCAGTCATTCCAATGAATATTCAGGACTGATTCCCTTTAAGATGGACTGGTTGGATCTCCTTGCAGTCCAAGGGACTCCCAAGAGTCTTCTCCAACACCACAGTTCAAAAGCATCAATTCTTTGGCGCTCAGCTTTCTTTATAGTCCAACTCTCACATCCGTACAAGACTACTGGAAAAACCATAGCTTTAACTAGACGGACCTTTGTTGGCAAAGTAATGTCTCTGCTTGTTAATATGCTATCTAGGTTGGTCATAACTTTTCTTCCAAGGACCAAGCGTCTTTTAATTTCATGGCTGAAATAACCATCTGCAGGGATTTTGGAGCCCAAAAAAATAAAGTCTAACACTGCTTCCACTGTTTCCCCATCTATTTTCCATGAAGTGATGGGACCAGATGCCATGATCTTAGTTTTCTGAATGTTGAGCTTTAAGCCAACTCTTTCACTGTCCTTTCACTTTCATCTTTAGTTTCACTTCACTTTCACTTTAGTTCTTCACTTTCTGCCATAAGGGTGGTGTCATCTGCATATCTGAGGTTACTGATATTTCTCTCTGCAATCTTGATTCCAGCTTGTGCTTCTTCCAGCCTGGAATTTTGCATGATGTACTCTGCATATAAGTTAAATAAACAGGGTGACAATATACAGCCGTGATGTATTCCTTTCCCTATTTGGAACCAATCTGTTGTTCCATGCCCAGTTCTAACTGTTGCTTCTTGAGCTGCATACAGATTTCTCAAGAGGCAGGTCAGGTGGTCTGGTATTCCCATCTCTTAAAGAATTTTCCACAGTTTGTTGTGATCCACACAGTCAAAGGCTTTAGGATAGTCAATAAAGCAGAAATAGATGTTTTTCTGGAACTCTCTTGCTTTTTCAGTGATCTAACACATGTTGGCAATTTGATCTTTGGTCCCTCTGCCTTTTCTAAAACCAGATTGAACATCTGGAATTTCATGGTTCACGTACTGTTGAAGCTTGGCTTGGAGAATTTTGAGCATTACTTTGCTAGTGTGTGAGATGAGTGCAATTGTGCAGTAGTTTAAACATTCTTTGGCATGTTACCAAAGTCCATGGTAGTCTACCTCAAGGATTAAAGGATATTTGGTACAGATTCCTTTTTAGGGATTGGAAAGTTCCATTTCAGCTTGAAATGAAAGCTATTTGTTGGCAGTCATTAAGTCCATGATAATGATATCTGTGTGTATTTTAATTTGTCAAATGATTTTAAATCATTTTTTTAAGATAATTACATTGCTAACAATGTAATACTTCAATTTAATTGTACAACCTTTCATGACACCCAAATAGATTGTAGATTATTAACTACATTTAATACTATTATACTATTATAGTACTATTAGTACTATTATAAACTCAGCAAGAGCAGTTTTAGTAATGAGCTGGTCTAAGATTTCAGAAAACATCATTTTGATGAGCTCAACTGTATCACTAAATATTTAGTTCAAAAGAGCATATAAAAACATAATATTTTATTTGCATTTGGAATTATTTACTATGATATTTATTTCACCGGATTCACTATTTAAATTCACATCATCCGATGTTCACTAATAAAAGTGAAACTCCATTTAATCATGTGGTGAAGGGCAGGAGGGATGTGTGGGTTTGTGATGGGCACAAAATATTCTGAACTGAATCCCAAACTAAGCTTGTTTAAATAGAGGCTATTGATTCTTTGAGAGTCTATAAGAACTTTTTCACACATCTTGCCTCCTGTATCCATAACTTCCAAGGGCCTGCAGCCCATAAACAAGTAGACTAGAAAAGAGGCTTCAGAAATAAGAATAAAGAATTTACCTGGACCTGGACCAGACACGGATACTACAGAACGGCTTCTGTGTCATGGAACAGGTAGATCCTGAACACTGAAACTCATTTGCATCCCTTGCACCAATGGCCATGAAGGCTCTTCCTATAATTTCCTTATATCAGTGTTTCTTCTTGCTTTAGAGGAGCTTAGTATTGTCTGCAGATTTGTGATCTTATTGCTACACATTTGGGGGTTTCTGCAGCACCATTTATTGAACAGTCTACCATAGTTCAGGGATCTGTGATGACACCTGTTCTATATAGGCATAGGATTCTTTGGGAGCTCTCTATTCTGTCCTATTGGTTAACTGTCTCTTCCTGGACCAATGCTAAATTATCTTAATTACTGTCACTAGATAATTATTTATACCTGATAGAGTAAGTACGTTTGCTTTTTACACTTCTTCAGCACTGCCTTAAGTATCCTTAGGCTTTTGATCTTCCATATAAATTACAGAAAAACTTATCAAATTCCTATAAAAATCATAGTTGTATCTGAATTATAACTGCACTTATATATTAGTATAAACCTTTGACTTTGAAATTAAACTGTTTTTGACCTACAAAGCTCACCATTTCATATGCTTCTACATAACAAATGGAAAGGAAAAGATATAACATCCTTCTGATATTGAGTCTATACTCATGAACAAAGATACCTGCTATAGTCTGAAAGTTTGTACCACTCACTCAATTCAAATGTTACAATCCTAACCCCTAAAGGTGATGGTATTAGAAAGTGAGACTTTCGGTTGGACAAGGTTGCTATTCAGTTGCTCAGTCGTGTCCAACTCTTTGCAATCCATGGACTGCAGCACACCAGGCTTCCCTGTCCTTCACCATCTCCCAGAGTTTGCTCAAATTCATGTCCATTGAGTCGGTGATGACATCCAGCCACCTCATCCTCTGTTGTCCCCTTCTCCTCCCACCTTCAGTCTTTCCCAGCATTAGGATCTCTTCCAGTGAGTTGGCTCTTTGCATCAGGTGGCCAAAGTATTGGGCAAGGTTAGAATCCTCATAAATGGGATTAGTACCTTATAATAGAGGCCCTACAAAGATCCTTAGCCCCTTCCACCATGTAAGGATACAATAAGGAGGAGACCAGGAAGAGTATCCTCACCAGAACACAACCACTCTAATGCCTTGGTCTTAGACTCAGAGCCTTCAGAACTGTGAGAAATAAGCTGCTATTGTTTATAAGTTAACCAGTCTGCAGATACATTACACAGCCTACTCTGTTATAGAAGCTGAAACAGACTAAGTCAATGGATTGCTCCATTTAAGAAACCCTAACAATTTTTTCATGTAGGTCTTAAATACATAAAATCTACTCCTAGGTAACTCACTTTTTTTCCTTTTCTTTTTGCTATTATAAATGGTACCTTTTTTTCTTATTAAACTTTCAGTTTATGCATATGTATAAAAACATAAATCAAGACTTAAATACCGACCTTCAATCACTCAAAATAACTATACTATCCAAGGTAATGATATCAGATTCAGTATAATCCCTATGAAATTACCAATGGCATTTTTTCACAGAACTAGAATGAATAATCTAAAAATCTATATGAAAACACAAAATGCCTGCAATAGCCAAACCATTCTTGAGAAAGAAGAATGGAGGTAGAGGAATAGCTCTCCCTGACTTCAGGCAATATTATAAAGCTACAGTAATCAAAACAGCATGGTACTGGTGCAAAAACAAACATATGGATCAATGGAACAGCATAGAAAGTACAGAAATAAACCCATGCACCTATGGTCAATTAATCTATGACACAAAGGCAAAAATATACAGCCTCTTCAATAAGTGATGCTGGGAAAACTGGACAGCTATATGTAAAAGAATGAAATTACATTATCTAACACCATACACAAAGTAAACTCAAAATGGATTAAAGACATAAATGTAAAACTAGATATTACAAAACTGCTAGAAAAAAACCTAGGCAGAACACTCTTTGACAGAAATCTGAGCAATATCTTTCTGGGTCTACCTGCTAGAGTTAAGAAAATAAAAATCAAAAATAAATGGAACCTAATTAAATTGAAAAGCTTTCGTGCAACAAAGGAAACCATCAACAAAAAGACAACATACAGAATGGGAGAAAATGTTTACAAACGATGGGACCACCAAGGGATTAATTTCCAAAATATCTAAACAGGTCACACAGCTCAATATAAAAAAAAAATCCAGTCAAAAAATGGATAGAAGATCTAAATAGACATTTCTCCAAAGAAGACATACAGATAGCCAAAAGGCACATAAAATGATGTTCAACAATGCTAATTATTAGAGAAATGAAAATCAAAACTATAGTAAGGTATAGTAAGGTATCACATCACACCAGTCAGAATGGCCACCATCAAAAAGTCTACAAATAGTAAATGCTGGAGAGAATGGGGAGAAAAGGTAACTGTTCTACCCCGACGGTAGCAACACACCAATAAATTGGTAGACACACTATGGAGATCAATCTGGAAGCTCCTTTAAAAACTAAAAATAGAGTTACTATATAATCCTGCAAGCCCACTCCTGGGTATATGTCTGGAGTAAACTATAATTGGAAAAGATACATGCACCCCAGTGTTCACAGCAGCACTGCTTACAATGGCCAAGACACGGAAGGACCTAAATGTCCATCCACAGATGAATGGATAAAGATATGTGTTCTATACACACCCACTCACACACAATGGAATATACTCAACCATAAAAAAGAATGAAATGATGCCATCTGCAGCAATGTGGATGGACCTGGAGATTACTAAGTGAAGTAAGCCAGACAGAAAAAGACAAATAGCCTATCATATCGGTTATATGTGGAATCTAAAAAAATGATACTAATGAACTTATACGCAAAACAGAAATAGACCTACAGACACAGACAACTTCTGGTTACCAAAGGGAAAGGGGGTAGTGAGTCTGAAAAAGAGTAGATACATATATATGTGTATATAACTGAATCACTGTTCTATACATCTAAAACTAATACAACACTGCAAATCAGCTGTACAATTAAAATAAATGCATTAAAATATTTTTTAAGTGTTTGATGTTTGAATGAGGGGTTTTCTGCCTAATGATGATGCTCATGATGTTATCATAATCCTGATATTGACACTGGAAAAAGTCTCCCATTACCAATCCTCTGTAGGATCCTGTTTCTTGTTTTGGTTTTGGGTGTTCCACTGTTTTGTTTTGTTTTTTTCTTTTTTTAACATATAAGTACTACTTTGGGGGAGGGGGAGAGGTGAAATAGGGAAAAATAGGGGGTTAAAAAGTCACTCCAGTCAGAAAGGCCATAAATGTAAAAAGGTCTAATACTGTGAGAGCAAAGCTAAATAGAGCTAGTTGAGGGCTGGTGGCTCAGCTGGTAAACAATCCACCTGCAGTGTGGGAGACCTGGGTTCAATCCCTGGGTCAGGAAGGAGGAGGGCATGGCAACCTACTCGAGTATTCTTGCCTGGAGAATCCCCGTGGATGGAGAAGCCTGGCGGGCTACAGTCCATGGGGTTGTAAACAGTTAGACACAACTGAGCAACTAAGCACCACACAGACACAGTACAAGAAGAAAGGTCCTGATGGCATTGTGAGCCACACAAGGAAGTCTGACTTTATGCAACAGACTGTGTAGACTGACTGAAAGGTTTTTATCCAAAGGGTAATAGCAATAGTGCAGATATCGGATGGAGACAGAAAAGCAGAACATGAGTGAATTCAATTAGAAATTGTCAGAGTAATCCAGAGAGGAAACTACATATACATAGACCGTGATAGTGGTAACAGGTTAAGAGAGAAGTGGATTGTTTCAGAAGATATTGAGGAAATACATTCAGTGGGGCTTGGCATTTCAAGTTACTTTTAGTCTTATATCTTCTTTCTTCTTACCGATTAATAATGTTGTTCAGTGTACTTTTATACCTTCCAATTCTCTTTTGGTTTCTTAGGAATCTGTTTTTGAGAAATACTGACTGTACTTAATATGAGAGCTTTCTTGGTTCTTTACCCATGTGACAGAGAGAATTAGACAGAAATGCACATGAGAAGACAAACGTAGTGGTGTCAATGCAAATTATTTAAGCAGGCTGAATTATCTATAGGCATCTGACCTCTGGAAACTATATTAGGCATTCTATCTGTTCTCCTACCTCCAGGAAAAACTGTACCCAGAGGATTCTTCCAGAGTTTCAGTGAGAGAAACCTCCACTCTCATAATTTACCCTCCCCCAGGAAGTGACACACTAGAAATGTTACAGTCACATGCCAGATACCTCACCTTATTAATACCACCTTCCAGAATGATCCTGAGGGATTCTGTGTCCCTTTTATTCCCTAGACATTACTCCAGGTTCTTCAATTTAGGGATGAAGGAGCCAACACAACTTATTTCTAAAATTCAGCATTAGAGATTATTTCATTTCACCACTAAAACTTGTACCTCGTCATAAAATATGCTCACACTGCCTCACGCCTGTCTTTTACTATTTTGATTAAAAACTGAAAACTTTGAAAACCTGTTTTTTACAAGGTTCTTGTTCTCTTGCTTTCTCGTTAAGACAACTCAGAAGACCATTCTGGTTTCTTTTAACTCCCCCTTCCAACACTTCCTCCTCTCTCTCATCTCCATTAGGATCCCAGGGAAATGGGAGTATCTGTCTGAATTTTTAAATTTTACACTGATACCAATATTTCCTGCATATAAAACAAGTGGCCAAAAGTTGTGACCTAATTAAGGCACTGCAATGATGGTACAGAATTCTGTAAAGTGAAATAATTTGTTGAATCTTTTAGGAATAAAAGAAAAAGAGAAAAATTCTTTCTCCAGTGATGATGATCCATACTTTCCCAAGAAAACCTTTGAGACAGTTGTCATATCACCATCCCCCACTCTGGTCACAGAGGGAAACCTCACAAAAGCTCTGCTCGCATGCTTTTCTGGCTCAGTTATTGAAAACAAGAGTTACAAAGCCAACTGGCCACAAAGAGAAGAAAATAAGACTAGCCATTTATGCCTCAAGTGCCAACTTCTACCATATGTAGTCCCACAAAAAAACAAGAGCCAAAAATAATCAAAGTAAAACACAACAGAGCTCGAATCACAGAATCAAGGAGATGGGATTTGCTAAAGAGGTTCACCCAAACCTATGAAAACGAAAAGCATTTTTTACACAGCTGTCTCCCAGACCCTTTAAAGGGATGGATTATGATTTGCATTGATTTGATTAGTGTATTTACACATTACCTCCTCCCTTCTGCCTCACTCCCAGTCATCAGGGCATCCAGCACAGTAACAGGGATACAGTTCTGGAGTTAGAATAAACACTCCCGAAGTCTTTTGTCTTCTCCTATGTGATTAAAACAACTTACAAAATTGAGTACAGCATCAAAATGGGCTGGATTTGTTTACAAAATTATAGATTTTGTTTGCTTTTTGTCCCCCAAATTTTGACAGTGTGTATAAAAGATTAGTCATGAAGTACACATAACACACCATACACACATACACACACATGTATGGGGGAACTGAACAGCGATTTGGATACTCGTTAGAAACAGTGCAAAACTGCCTCACAATCATCAATTAAATCTAACCAGATTTCCAAAGGATTTATAGTAGCAAGAAGGAAGGAACAGTACGGCAGACATGTAAATCTGAACATGCTCGTGTGCACAAGAGCTAATGAAAATCAGCCCAAGTCTAAAGAAAACGCAGCAGAAGACCTACAAGGAATCAGTTAAGTGTGGCCTTCCAACTGTCGTTTTGCTTGTCAAGTAGCTTGCTCTTCTGGGAAACCCTAAGTGTCTAGACATGGCTGGCTTGGGTGTGAGGTGAGCTGGAACTTCAATGTGTGTGCTGGCCGGAAGAAGTAAGACGTCTTCCACAACCAGCAAGGATGGGGAACCAGCAGAGCTGCAGAAGCAGTGTCGTATGGTAGAAATTAACAACAGCTATAACTTGGTGACTTAGTACCTGTTTCACAAATTAGAAAATGGAACCTTAGAAGAAAGTTGACCCCAAATTACAAGCTAGTAAATGGCAGTCTAGAATATAAATCAGGTTGGTAAGACTCCAAAGTCCATGTTTCGTCTGCTCTATAACACTGTTACACATCCCAAAGAGTTTGTCCGTGTGTTTTACAAACTCTTCTGTTCCCCTGCTAACTGTCTGGGCCTGGAAATAGAATTTATTCTTAAAGACAAAGAATCACCAGGGGCTAGGTAGGAAATCAGTACTCCAACCATCCACTAAGGTTTAGTAGGAGGACTGTCCAGTTCAAGACAGTGAAAGGGGAAAGAGCAGACAGTGGGAGACCAAGGCAGGAGCCTGGTTCCATGGAACAGCTGCAATTTGAGAACGACAGGGGTGCCTGAAACTAGCTGAAATGTCTAGGTTCCAGGCTGACTGCCTGCAGTCACTGGCAGTAATGGGAAGAGAGGAGGAGAGGCATACAGTGGCTTAGAATTTATGACAGAGGATTGCGGTCATGTGAAGGATTCTCATGTATTTCTATCTTAGTGCAGAAACTGGGAAAGTAACTGGGTCAGTCTATGAACTAAAGATGTTCCAAGGCAGGAAAGAGTAGATGCATGGGCCAACATATAGATTGTGTAAACTGTTTCAGTTATTTTTTGTTGTATAACATACCATCCTAAACCTTCACAGTCTAAAACAACAACGGTGTGTTACTTCTCATGACTCTGTGAGCTAAGTTCACAGAATAATGGGGCAGTTATTCTGCACAACATGGTGTAGCTGACTTACTCGGCTGTATTCAGTAGGGAGCTCAGTCAAGGCTGGGGCAGCCAAGATGACATCTCCTCCTCCAAGGCCTCACTCATTACTCAGTAGTGAAGTCCAGTCTTAAGGCTATCTGGAGTTAATAGAGCTATACAACTGGCTGCATTTCCTGTCCATCAAGCTAAACTTCTCCAATTTTCCCTCTCACCAAGTAATTTCATCAACACATCTGCTGTAGGATCTACTTGTCTTCACTCCTGGCATTTATTATAACCAAGGGGAGGGGCTTGGGAAGGGAATGGAGCAACTCTCCAGTCTTGTCATAGCTCCCAGTTAATGCCTCCCCAAAGAAAATGCCTTTTATAGGCCTCACAGCAGGGATCATGATGACTTTCAGAGGAAATTTTACACTCTGTACTTCTCCATCTATGCAAAAAAATTAGAATGCTGACATGCACCTTCTTTCATCATCTGAGGATGGGATGAAGATTAGATAATCATTGCCTTAGAGTGTTTCCATTGTGAGTTTAATGGGGAAATCCAAAGTATAATAAATCACTTAAAAGATGAGACTCTTAGGTCTACTTTAGCCATTAACTTTCTCCGTGATCTTACACATCATTTGACTTCTCTAATCTCAGAATCCTTGCTTTGGACTGAATGTTTGTGCCTCTACCACCACCACCAACCAAAATTCATATGTTAAAGCCCTAACCCCCACTGTGATGGTATTTGGAGATCAGACTTTTTGGAGGGAATTAGGGTTAGATGAGGCTGTGAGAGTGAGGCTCTTATGAAGAGATTAGTGGCTTTATAAGAAGAGGAAGAGAGGGAGGGATCTCGCTCTCTCCATCATGTGGGGACATGGTAAGAAGGCAGCAGTCTTAAAACCAGGAAGAGGGTTCTCACCAGAAACTGAGTTGGCTAGCACCTTCATCTTGGACTTCTCAGCCACAGGAACTGTGAGCAATGAGTGTTGATTATTTAAGCCACTCAGTCTATGACATTTTCTTATAGCAGCCTATGCTAAGATAAGCCTCATCCACACAATGAGTCTTTGGAGCAGAAGATCTCTCAAGTTCTTTCCAGCTAAAACTACATTCAGTTGTGCTATTTCCTATGTAAAGTGATATTGTCAAGTAAATACTGCCCGACCACTGTTAAAGGGGGCACTCAAAAAAAATTAATGTAGGTCACCTAAAGCAGAGGATGAGATGGTTAGACAGTATCACTGACTCAACAGACATGAATTTGAGCAAACTCCAGGAGATAGTGGAGGACAGAGGAGCGTGGCTTGCCTGCAGTCCATGGCGTTGCAAAGAGTTAGATGTGACTTCATGACCAAACAACAACAACAACGTCTAAAGAGTAAATATAACCTCTATTCTGAAGAAAGAATGTGGAAGTCATTTTAGAAAATGCAGATATACTTCTGCTTATTAATATTTCATAGTAAATCTGGGGCTTCCCATTTGGCCCTAGTGGTAAAGAACCTGCCTGCCAATCCAGGTTAGATGTAAGAGACTCTTGTTCAATCCCTGGGTCAGAAAGATCCCCTGGAGAAGGGAATGGCAATCCAACCCACTATTCTTGCCTGGACAGAGGAGCCCAAGGACAGAGGACCCTGGCAGGCTACTGTCTATAGGGTCACACAGTCAGACACAACTGAAGCAACTTAGCACGGCACAGTATATCTGGGTCCATCACTAGCCAGTGCTGTGACTTAGAAAGGAAGTCAAACCTAGAGAAAGGTTCAGAGCAATCAGAAATTATTCACCCAGTAAACAAGACAGAGCCTGAAGAACAGTCTCTGCACTGATAACCTTGCCTTAGCAATGTTGGGTAAAAATTATTTGTTTAAATTAAAAAGAAAAGGTGTATCTTAGATGAAGGTGTTTTACTAATTAACCCATGATTGTCATAACTGATAATCCTTTGATACAGCACTCTTTTCCTCCTCTCTCTTACAAACACACACACAAAAGTGTTTCCAGGCAAAAAGTTGGCAAGAATAAAATACATCTTTTTAATTGTTTCATTTGTAAAATGAAAGTCTGTTTTTTGGTTCCAGAAACTATAAAAAAAAATAACAGTACTTTTAAACCACTTTTATCATCCAGCTTCCTCTTTAGATAATAATAACCCTGCTGCCGCTAAGTCACTTCAGTCATGTCTGACTCTGTGCGACCCCATAGACGGCAGCCCACCAGGCTCCTCCATCCCTGGGATTGTCCAGGCAAGAACACAGGAGTGGGCTGCCATTTCCTTCTCCAAAGCAGGAAAGTGAAAAGTGAAAGTGAAGTCGCTCAGTTGTGTCTGACTCTTCAAGACCCCATAGACTGCAGCCCACCAGGCTCCCTCGTCCATGGGATTTTCCAGGCAAGAGTACTGGAGTGGGTTGCCATTGCCTTTTCTGAATAATACCCCTAAGACTACACTAAGACACTAAGAATCAAAATACATGGATTTTTAAAAAGTATTTATTTCCATATTTGGCTGAGCCAGGTCTCAGTTGTGGCATGCAAACTCTCAGTCGTGGCATGTGGAATCTAGTTCCCTCACCAGGGATCAAACCCATGTCCCCAGCACTGTTGGGAGCATGAAGTCTTAGCCACTGGACTACCAGGGAAGTCCAAACTATATGTTTAAGTTCAAGTTGGTGACTTAAGAGTTAATTCAGAAGTTACATTTGGCCCTGAAACCCTCTGTGACTCCAAAATTGTGGGATGAAATCAGAAAGGAGCCGGTGATGACTGAACTTTTTGCTATTTCAATGTAAAGACAGTGTTTCTGGTGAAAAAAAAAAAAAGAAAAGAAAATCAGTTTTTCAAATTACCACATTAGCAGTAAATCCCACAAAGATCATTAAAAAACAGACTCTATTCTAAGTCTGTCCAAATTTATCCCTGTTGTGTCAATGTTATATGGTGTCCCAAGGGGATATTACGCTATAAAACACACAAAATTTACTTGATTTATCAACATAGAAGGACCATGTGTTTACATATCAAGGGAGATTGGCAGTTAAAGACTCATAAATCATAAGTAAAAGAGGAACCCTGAAAGTCAGCTTGCAACCCCTATCCCCCTACTTTGCAGAGACATGCCTTTTAATGATTTTCCACTTGGGTATAAAGTAATTAGCAAGCCTAGCCTGCACCAAATAAAATGACTGTAGAAACACAGCACTGGGGTAATTGGAACAATTATCATCCTCCTCATCTTTGATTGAGCATACACAGCCCATAACACAGTGGTTTACTTAAACCACTCCAGACTGATTTATGTGGGGTTTCTCATATAAGCAATCAACAAAGAAAACAATTCAAATAAGGGTCCACTATTTATTCACTAAATATTTATGCTAGACAGTTAACAAGAACTAGAAGCACAGAAATGAACAAATAAAATACAGTCTCTGCCCTTCATGAAGATTTGAGAGGGAGAGAAAATTAAAAGTAATTTTAATATTAACTTAGAGAATATGTGAAAACTTATTACAATTTATTGATCTGCTCTATACTCTGAGCTCCTCAAAGGCATAAATAAAAGTCTTTTTGTCTTTCTCATGGGCTATGGGAAAGTAGAATAGATGCTCAGTATATTTATATACCTATTTATATAGAGAGATATACAAAATTACAAGATTATCTTTTTGCAATGAAACATCTTGGGAAATAGAGATTTAGATGAAAGAAGAAGCAAACAGACCAAAGTTTAAAAGGATATCTTTGCATTTTTCATTTCTAATATGATTGTTGTTGTTCAGTAGCTAAGTCATGTCCAACTCTTTGCAATCCCATGGACTGCAGGACACCAGGCTTCCCTGTCCTTCACTGTCTCCTGGAGTTTGCTCAAACTCATGTCTGTTGAGTTGGTGACCATCTAACCATCTTTCCTCTGCCACTGCCTTCTCCTTTTGCCTTCAGTCTTTCCCAGCATCAGGGTCTTTTCCAGTGAGTCAGCTCTTCACATCAGGTGGCCAAAGTACTGGAGCTTTAGCATCAGTCCTTTCAATGTCTATTCAGGGTTGATTTCCTTTAGGATGGATACACAGTCTTTATAGGTAAAGGAGGCAAAAGACTTGAATGCATTAGCGCTCAGTTGCTTCCGTCATGTCCAGCTCTTTGCGACCCCATGGACTGGAGCCCTCCAGGCTCCTCTGTCAGTGGGATTCTCCAGGAAGAATACTAGAGGTTGCCATGCCCTCCTCCAAGGGATCTTCCAGACTCATGGATCCAACCTACATCTCCTGTATTGCAGGCAGATTCTCTATCCACTGAACCACCTAGGAAGCCCCAGAAGACTTGAATATTGTTTTGTAATCTGCCTTAAAATATATCCAGATACAGCTGGTCCACTAGTTTGCCGCAGACAGTGCATATAGGAACACTCAGTGCAGTGCTATGAACTCACCAACACTCAAACATAAGTTGAATAAACTAAGTATGAATAAACAAAGCAAAAAGCAAGCATAAATTCTTTGGCATAGAATTGCAAAGCATCCATTTCACAAGGTTGGCAGCATTAAGATGAACTCCAGGAAACATGTGTCTTCAGACTTTTGGCTTCCTCTAGTCACTGATGTACTGGCAAACTCACTGTCCTTATAGTACGTATATGTGCGCTATGTTGAACAAATGGTATATATTGTCTTGTGAAATTCCTGATTCATAATCCTTCTTTGTGCTCCACTTGCAACAACTGTTTCATCACATTTTGACTTACAAGACTTCTATACTCTTCTCAACCAGTCTCAGTTCAGTGGCTCAGTCGTGTCTGACTCTTTGCAACCCCATGGACTACAGCACACCAGGCTTCCCTGTCCTTCACCAACTCCCAGAGCCTACTCAAACTCATGTCCATTGAGTCGGTGAGGTCATCCAACCATCTCATCCTCTGTTGTCCCCTTCTCCTCCTGCCTTCAGGGTCTCCTCCTGCCTGATGCTTTCTCAGCATCAGGGTCTTTTCCAAGGAGTCAGTTCTTTGCATCAGGTGGCCAAAGGATCGGAGTTTCAGTTTCAGCACTAGTCCCTCCAATGAACATTCAGGACTGATTTCCTTTAAGATTGACTGGTTGGATCTGTTGCAGTCCAAGGGACTCTCAAGAGTCTTCTCCAACACCACAGTTGAAAAGCATCAATAGTTTGGCACTCAGCTTTCTTTATAGTCTAACTCTCATATCCATATATGACTATTAGAAAAACCACAGCTTTGACAAATGGACCTTTGTTGGTAATGTCTGTGCTTTTTAATATGCTGTCTAGGTTGGTTATAGCTTTTTTTCCAAGGAGCAAGTGTCTTCCACAAAGGACTTCCTTCAGGTCTTTGCTTCTCAATAAGGTTTACCTGAATGACTTCATTCAAAATTATGTCTTCTCAACATATCATTCTCTCCTCTTTCCCTTTCCTTGCTTTATTTTTCTTCAAAGCACTTATTATCTTCTCTAGATCTCTAACTTCTCACTTGTTATGTAAGTTCCATGTAAGACAGGAATTTCTTCTTTATTAATCATTGCTGCATTCCCAGCACTTACAATAGAGCTTGGTTCACAGTACGTTTTCAAAAACAGTTTGCAAACTGAATGACTGCCTGACCAAGGAAAGTCTGCAAGTCACTAAAAGGTGATTATAAGACTGACTGTCCTATTAATTGTGATAGTATAATCATTACTCAGTAAACCTAAGTGATTTTACCCTTAAT
The DNA here is from genome assembly GCF_042477335.2 of Ovis canadensis. NCBI lineage: Eukaryota > Metazoa > Chordata > Mammalia > Artiodactyla > Bovidae > Ovis > Ovis canadensis. The sequence continues at coordinate 33,838,479 of NC_091250.1, read as the reverse complement.
TTTTCTTTCATGCACCAGAAATACTGAACTATTTGGTTTTCCATAGGTACCAGGCTATTTTTATCCTTTCTACATTTCCTCATGTTCCATCTTCCAGAAATGTTCTTCTATCCCTCAAACTCCTCCTAGATAATTTCTGCTAATTCTTTAAGACACATGCCCAGGCTCACATTATCCCAACACCTATGACATGGCCTTTAGATTTCACAACCCTAAATCCTAAGATATTGTGGTTCTTAGTATATTACATGGATGCCCAGTCCTGTCCAACTCTGTAACCCCATGGACTGTAGCCCACCAGGCTCCTTTGTCCATATAACTTTCCAGGCAAGAATACTAGAATGGGTTGCCATTTCTTTCTTCAGGGGATCTTCCCATCCCAGGAATTGAATCTGTGTCTCTTACATCTCCTGCTTTGGCCACTGCACCACACATTGTATTCAACCAAACTGCAGTCTCTTATGGGACATGGATTGTTTTATTCACTATTGAATGAATTCACCACAGTAGGAACTGAATAAATAATTGAAATGAATGGAATTCAATGCTCTGAGGAGGCACCATCAAGTGATTCCAGCTGAGGCATGTGGTGCAAGGGAAATGCAGGAAACCTAGATTCTTGCACTAACTCTTATCACAGCTTTTAACCTGTAGGATGAGAGGATTAAACCAGTGCTAAGGCCCCTCTCAAAGCTATAAGACAGTATTACAAGTAACCTGATAAAAGTAGTTATTAAAATGTCAGGTTTTCATGCTCCATCTGCTGGTTAAATTGTGGAAAAACCCGAGGCCTTTTTGAAATGTCAGAGTGAAAGAATTAGAAATTCTTGTAACCAATGAATAATAATAATTAAAAAAATAAAACCCTTTACTGTCTGTAAAAGATTAATGACCTAGAAAAAATAGTTGAGAAAGGAAAATAAACATCGATAATTAAATAGGTAGAGTGAAAAAGCCCAAGAATACCCTGCTACTTTGGTTCTCAAATGTACTGTGGAACCCAGTCCCCAAAGAGTCCCACCTGCTGACACCTACATTCTGTGTAGAGCTTCCCACATTATACTAAGATTAGTCTCTAGAAACAGTAATTTCCAGCAGACATGATGGCATGTCACCCCCCAAATTACAGAATAGAAGACTGAGACTTTCGTCTTGGGCTGATAAGCTCACGCGCCCTCTCAATATCTCTCTTCCCTCCTTCCCTCCTGCCCTTCCTTCCTCTCTCTCTCCCTTTCTCTTTCAGATCACTTCCTCAGGGGTGGCCAGGTGTCATGCCAGGAGGACATTCAGGAAACCAATGAAGAGGCCAACAGAGTAAAGCATTCAAATCAAAAAGGAAGAAGTAAAATTGTCTTTGCAGGAGATATGATCTTATATATAGAAAATCCTAAAGACTCAAACAAAAACTGCAAGAACTAATCAGTGAATTTAGCAAAGTTGCAAGATACAAAATCAACATACAGAAGTCAGGTGCCTTTCTATATGAAATATCTGAAAAAGAAAGAAAATAGTCACATTCAGAACAGCACTGAAAGCAATAAAATACTTATGGGTTAAGTTTAACCAAGGAAGTAAAAGATCTGTACACTGAAAAATACAAGACATTGATGAAAGGAGTTCAAGACAAATAAATAAAAAGATATTCCATTTTCATGGATCATAATAATTAATACTGTTAAAATGTCCATATTACTCAAAGCCATCTATAGATTCAATTGCAATCCCTATCAAAATTTCAATGGCAATTTTTCACAGAAATAGAAAAAGCAATGCTAAAATTCACATGAAACCACAAGACTTTGGATAAACAAAAACAATACTGAGAAAAAAGAACAAAGCTGGAACCACCACAATTCCTGATTTCAAACTGTATTACAAAACTATAGTAATTCAAACAGTATGTTACTGTGATTTAAAAAAAAAAATAGACATATAGACCACTGGAACATAATTGAAAGCCCAGAAACAAACCTGTGTATATATTATCAGTTAATCTATGATAAGCTAGTCAAGAATATACAATAGGGAAAGGGTGGAGAAAGTGAACAATCACATGCAGAAGAATGAAATTGGATCCTTATCTTATATCACAAAAATCCATTGGAAATGGATTAAGCACCTGAAACCATGAAAATCCCAGAAGAAAACATAAGAAAAAAATCTCCTTCCTTGGCAACTAATAATTTTTTGGACATGATACCAAAAGCCAAAGCAGAAAAAGCAAAAACAAACAAGTGGGACTGTATCAAACAAAAAACCTAGACAGTTAAAAAAAATAACAATAATAGGAAAAAGCAATATACAGAATGGGAGGAAAATATTTCCAAGTCATATATATCTGATAAGGAGTTAATATCAAAAATATTTTTTAAAACTCATACAACTCAATAGCAAAATACAATTCAATCAAAAGCTGGACAGCAGATTTGAACAGACATTTTTTTTTAAGAAGACACCCATATGGTTAACAGATACATAAAAAGATACTCATTCAGCATCACTAATCATCAAGGAAATGCAAATCAAAACCACCATGAGATATCACCTCACATCTTTGGAATGACTATTATCAAGACATAGGAGATAGGAAGTGCTGGCAAGGATGCAGAGAAAAGGGAATCCTTGTATACTCTTGGTAGAAATACAAATCAATACAGCTAATATGGAGAACAGTATAGAGATTCCTCAAAAACTTAAAAATAGAATTACCTTATAATCTAGCTATCCAAAACAGTGTCATGGAATGAAGTTCTTGTGAGACAGAAAAAGGGAAAGCAAATGATTTTAAAGACTCTATCTTTCCATGAAAGTGATTGGCAGTAACTTTCATATACTGCAAAATTTTAGTACACTGTTAAGCAAAGAGATATTTGCTCAGTGGCAATCATCTGTTGAAAGGAGCAAAAAGCAAAAACTGAGATAAACATACAGATAGTAGGACTGCCACGTCCTTTGAGAAACTCCCTTTGACATTCTCCCAGGACACTGATATCCTCTTGCTCTGAAAATCTTGGCTGCTTGCCCACCAAGTGCAAGTAGCACCCTAGTGTGCTTCCCAAAAGACTAAGTAGAGCAAAGGTCAGTTTTCAGGTTTCATGCCCCAGTTCACTCAGGCTTTAAACCTGACTGAACTTTTTTTCTACAGACCTGATAAATGTGGATACTTGTAAGATCCCTTCCCCAAAGCTCAAAAAATGAATCTTTGCACTTCCAGGTTTGGTCTATGTCTCCAGACTCCATATTTTACAATAATGGAGGGCAGAAAAGTCAACTCAACTGTTTATGCCATGATAAATCTCCCTTACCTTGATTTGAAAATATCTTGCCTATTATGAGCTACTTAAATTCTCTTATTTCCTTCATCTGCTATTACTTGTCACTTTTTAAAACAAATAATTCCAATGAACCTTGGCAATAGAGAACTTGCTTCCCTGGTGGCTCAGCAGTAACGAATCTACCTGCCAATGCATGGGTTCGATCCTTGGGTTGGGAAGATCCCCTGGGGAAGGAAATGGCAACCCACTCCAGTATTCCCGTGGAAATCCCATGGACAGAGAGGAGCCTAGTGGGCTCCAGTCCATGAGGTCACAAAAGAGTCAGACACAACTTAGAAACTAAACAACAACAATAGGGAACTTGGGGTAGGGGTTGCTGAGTTTTAAAAGGCAAACTCCAGGGAGATGTTAGGGCAAGGCCATGTCTTGTCCACTGTGATATCACCCTGAAATGGCTTTGTGTCTACAGACGTACATTTAGAACACCATTCAACTATGTAGAATCAGACCATGTATTTATGAATTAATCACGTTAGTTTCTTCCACTATAGAATCAGTATCAAAGAGACATATGTGCCAGATAAACACCATATAAATGCAGATTTGATGAATAAGTAGAGAACAAATAATAGGTTTTCCATAATCACCTGAAAATGCCCAAAAGAGAATGAAACCTCACAATATTCAACCTGGCATTTATCTACTGCATGTTTATACTAAGTTGTCACCACTCAGCAATACCTCAAGATCAAATCTTCAACTTTTGGCAGTGTTTAGAACATTACCTTGTACATAATAGGTGCTCAATAAATATCTGTGGTAGAGAGAAGGAGTGAGTTTGCACCAAGGCACAGTACAGCCAACAACTGCACAATACGACTGCAAGGCAAGTTAATTCTTTAAAGTTACTCAGTCAGTTTGACTCAGAAAGGGTTTCTTCCTGCTCCCTCTCTGGCTTCTGCCAAGTTTAGTACTATTATGTGAATTCGCTCAACTCTGAAACACACTGTTCCAAAATTGTTATCACTCTTTTAAGTGAGAAGTTGTTCACCTTTCTGTGTAGTGGGAGATATGGTAAAGAAGATGGAGGGAGAGAGAGATAAGGCAAGATTAATTTCCTGACAAGGAAATACAAAACCTCCTCCTTTCACCTTGAAAGCCCTCTAACTTCAGGCTGATGCTAGAGGCAAAGGAGAGAGAAAGCAGATGAGTGAGCTCAGGCATTTTTGGCACTTGTCAAAAAAAAAACTAAATATTTTCCCCAAATGTTTTACGTTCAGTAATACCCAACCACAATGTGCCAAGCCTGTTTTCTCTTAATTTTTCAAACCCATGTGTATTCCAAGGGAAATGTAATCCATGTGTCTGATTTGCTTACATTTAAATCATTATAAAATGTTAAAATTTTTTAAAAGATGTCCAAGATATCTTTTGTTTCTTCTTCACGATCCTCCCTCAGATTCTCCTTAAGAATGGGGCATTTTAGAGAGTCAATGGAGACAATGCTGCAGATTGTCTCCATTGACTCTCTAAAATAGGTCTCAGGACTTACGATCTCTGCGTAGGTTTCGTCTCTTGTATACAGAAAAGCAACAATTCAACCAATCATTAGGAATAAAAGAACAAGTAGCGTTCTTATGGTAAATTTGCTAATTTGACCTGTTTCTTTAGAATACCCTTTGGATCTTTACAATTAGGCCTGGTCAACTTGGACTTTTTGGGTACCTTCTTTAAACTACTCAATAAGATACCAAAATAGCATTTGTAAGATAAAGCTCTCTTAAGGATATGTAGGAGAATCTGCCTGCCAATGCAGGGGATGTGGGTTCCATCCCTGGTCGGGAAAGATTTCACATGCTATGGAGCAACTGGGCCTCTGTGCCACAATTACTGAGCCCACACTCCAGAACCCATGAGCCGCTCTACTGGAGCCTGAATGCTCTAGGGCCAGAGAGCCACAACTAATGAGGCCCAGTACTGTAGCTACTGAACCCTGTGGGACCAGAGCCTGTGCTCTTCAGCAAGAGAAGCCACAACAATAGGAAGCCCATGCTCCTCAAGGAGAGAAAGGCTGCACGCAGCAACGAAGACCCAGCAAAGCCAAAAATAAATACAGCAAAGGGTACGTGTCAAAAAAAAAAGCTCTATGACTTTTGACAGCTGCTAATGAAGCTCCAATACTTCGGCCACCTGATGCGAAGAACTGACGCATTGGAAAAGACACTAATGCTGGGAAAGATTGAAGGCAGAAGGAGAAGGGGACGACAGAGGATGAGATGGCTGGATTGCATCACCAATCAATGGACATGAGTTCGAGCAAGCTCCGGGAATTGGTGATGGACAGGGAGGATTGGCGTGCTGCACTCCATGGGGTTGCAAAGAGTCGGACACGACTGAGAGACTGAACTGAACTGAACTGAGGAGACTATAAAAGATGGGTGAGCAGTCATCCACTAGAAGAATTAAGTTATTACCTCAGCTAATATCTTCTAATAATTGTAAAAGCCAAGCACTTATTGCATCTAATAATCTATCCATCACAACCTTTATGCTAAAGATTCTAAGGCATAAAGAATTGGAGAATCAGACTGTGGAAGCTAAATCAACTAAGTTTCCATGGTATGAATGGAATCCCTCTAAACCAGGAAGTCCTAAGTGAATGAGAAGTATCTCTAGTCCCCTTTATTTTTACTGCAGGCTCTCGCAGTGGCTGAAGGCAATAGGAGAAAGGGTGGCAGAGGATGAGATGATGAGTAAACTCTGGGAGACAGTGGAGGACAAAGGGGCCTGGCATGCATGCTCGAGTACACGGGGTCGCAAACAGTCAGACACAACTTAGCAACAAGGACAGCTCTCTCAGTGGTGGCTCTACAGTCCAGAAAAAGTTACGTTCACAGTGAGTCTGCAGCTTTAAAACTAAATATTAATAAAAGACTTAAAAAGAAAATTTTTGCATTTATTACAAATGGAAAATGACAAAGCAATAAAGCAAATCTTGTTGACTAAATCTGTAATTTAAGAAATAAAAGAGCTTAATAGCTATTACCTTAAAGGCACTCAGAAAGGAGGCAAGCTCCTGCAAAGTGTTAATAGACAAAGTGAACCTGATGTTTAAGGAGTAAGCACAGAAAGAAAAGAGGAATAGGGGCAATATGCTAGATTAGTGCTTATCTGCTCTAATTTGTCATTTCATACTCCAAACAAATTATAAATATATTTCATCAGTTTAATCTACAGTTGTGGCAGTCTCATCTGTATAGAGTAAAGCCTCCATTTTTCTTTCCTATCAATGGTCTACAAGGAGGCAGTACGTGGTTTGCAAACACTACTGAACCTCATAATGGTTCAGCAGAACTCAATTGGTGGCCATCCACGGGGAGAAGCAATGGAAAGAGCAGCTGCCCAGACTGGCAATAATCTGAACCAAGTTGACTAGATTCTGGCCTCTGATGCAAAGAGGAAACTGCAGAGACATCCGGAACCCCTTTCATAAAGCTAGTTTCTGACCCAGATTTGACACTAAATTTACTTTACCGAGAAAAAGAACATCATTGGTTTCCAATTGTGTTTAGCCTTATCATGAAAAGCCTAAGATACCCTGTTCTTTGGAGTAGCCCACAATTACAAATCATAAAAATTAGACAAATCATTTGTGATAAAGCTACAAAATAACCACATCCTTCAGGATTACTTAACATTGCTGGATGTGGTCCAGCTAAGGTCTAGCCACATGTTCAGCACAGTCTAGGTAGAATCTGGAAAAAGAAGGCTATTTCATTTGATCTTGACTCTCATAGGCAGGAAATTGATTTTAACAAGGCAAAATTTTCTTCCTTTAAAAAATAAAAAAGAACTAACAAAAGCCCTATTCATGATTTTTTGCATTAGCATCCTTTTTGCTTTGTATAACACTGATGACTATTCTCCTTGGAAGTCCTGTCTCCAGGGACACTGTTCGCTCCTCTTGTTTCTCTTCTCAAGCTCTTCATTCTCACAACATCCCCATTGCCTCTCCCTGTTCTACAGAGATACACAATGATTGACAGGAAGTATTTCAACAGACTCTTAATTGGACACCTTGTATCCACTCCTTAAATTCATTTGTTCTCCTAGTTTTGATAGGTTAGGGTGATTATATCAGGTCTACAGTTCTAGAATCAGAAATTTCTCTCCAGTTTTCTAGTTATCACTAATTCTTAAACACTGACACTGCATTCTTACGCATGTCTAATTGTTTCATTAAATAGGTTAGAATCAATGAGGTACTGTTGTATAGCAATTTAATTTTCCCCCACTACTATCTTTGATTGCTCTCTGCAGAGGCAGTTCATCTGAAGGAGGCAATACGTAGTAGTAGGAAGCTCAGATCCGAGAGAACCAAACCATCAGAGTCCAATCCCAGCTCCTAGCTCCCACAATTAATTATAATTAATGTATATGTTAGTGAATATATGTTAAACTAATGTGAATACTTGAACTAATAATTAGAACAGCATTTGGCATGTATTAAAAGTATTATAATGTATAAAGAAAAATGTATTAAATCACTACATAAACATTAGCTATTATTACTGCTATCATTTCAAGTAGATCCTATAATTTTTGCAGATACTTGAAGAAAAAAAAAAGACTCTCATTTTCTGATTTTTAAAAGTCCAATTACTCATCCAATTCAAAGTACGTAGCTGATCTGGGCTTTTGCAAATCAGCAGTGGAGAAATCAGATGTCATTAATGCTTTTTGGTGCTTTTATAACTTTCTCTTCAATATTCTTTTCCTATTCAATATTTTTCTTCTGGAATCTCCAGGGTCATGGTGGGGAGGGAGAATTAGAGATAAAGGGGAAAAGGCTTTTTGCTTAGCTGGTCCTGTCGGAAGTTTCTCCTAGTAGTGAAATGCCCTTTGTCAGGACAGACGTTTAACTGCCGCCTCTTTCACTGTCTGGTTCTTTCCAGGAACTCTTCATACTAAACTAGACTTCATCTGATGCTGGGAAAGACTGAGGACTGGACGAGAAGTGGGCAACAGAGGATGAGATGGTTGGATGGAATCACTGATTCAACGGACATGAGTTTGAGCAAACTCTGGGAGATGGTGAAGGACAGGGAAAGTTGGCGTGCTGCTGTTCATGGGTCACAAAGAGCTGAGCACGCTTAGTGACTGAACAAAAATAAGCCCACACCTGAGACACCTACATTACATAAAACAATGGTATATTAAATTAGTCCTGGACTGTCCTGGGATACACTGTTGTCTCTGCACAATTACTAATAGTACATCCCCCCACTTTACTCTTAAAACTGCCCTGGTTTGGAAACTAAAGTATATGATCACCTTAACACTGTACAGGGCTTCCCTGGTGGCTCAGATGGTAAAGCATTTGAGTATCTGCCTGCATTGCAGGTGACCCGGGTTCGATCCCTGGGTCAGGAAGATCCCCTGGAGAAGGAAATGGCAAGCCACTCCAGTACTCTTGCCTGGAAAATTCCATGGATGGAGGAGCCTGGTGGACTACAGTCCATGGGGCCACAAAGAGTCAGACATGACTAAGCGACTTCACTTCCTTTCGCTTAACACTGTACGACTGCTCGACTTGCATGCCATACCCTTGAGCTGACATTTTCCACCATGTGGATCCACTATCCTCCAGAGTCTTGTTGGAATCTACCACCTCACCCATCCACCCACCCACCCACCCACCCAATCAGCAAGTTGAAAAGACAAGACAGTGTGATTGCACAAGAGATTTTTAGAAGCCAAGCCTGGAATTGGCATAAACCATTTCCACTCACATTCCATTACCTGTATGGTATGTAGTCACATGACACATGCCTCTAACTTCTAAATCCACGGGAAACTGAAAAATCTACCTTTCCTGTCTGTCCAAGAAGATGGAAGCAAGTTGCTATCTGGCCAGCCTCTTTCATAGTCCGTCTGGTCACCAAATATCCATTTTGATCTTCCTCCCACACACAGATCACACCTATCCACTCCCCAGAAGTTCAACACCAAACCCTCACCAGTTACAGATTTCAGATCCAAAATTTCAGGTGATGTTCAATACACCATCAAGTCTGCAAAAGATTCCTTATTCACTGATGCCCAATTGACTAAAACAACCTGTTTTCTGCTCCTTCTTTTCCCACATTTACTCATTACTCAGTATATTCAGTGGTGGAATGGGAACAGGATTAACTTCAATAAACACCCCATCCAGAAAGAGAAGAAATGGGTCTACTGGCCACCTGTTCTGTGTTCTGGGGTGGGGAAGAGTTTATTGATTTAATCTGGATTCTGTTCTCTATGAGGAACCCCCTCATCCACAGTTCTCCTTGGTCCTTGCCTCTGCCCTCCGGGAGGATATCCATCTAAAGTGGATATGTTGAGGAGCATGCCCTCTGTGAAGGCTCTTAAATAACTGAAGCTATATTCCACTCATGAAAATTCTGGGTTCCAGTGTTTCTAAACTAGGATTGAGTTTTGGGTGGGAATTAATTCCCTCAAATATTCAGTTGACTTCTAATCACATTGCTTCCTGTAAGCTCCATGTTCTGCACACCAGTAACCACACCCCAAGTTATTTTCTAGACACAGTACAATGTGGCATTTTAAAAAGACTATGAAGGAAAAAAAAAAAACGCCCAGTAAAATTTCTTTGTTGAATGAAATGACTCAGGGGGAAAATCAAATTAAGGGTGTGGTCCTCCCATTCAAGCCAGTCAACTTCAAGATAGCCAACACTAAATTGAGAGAAGAAGTAAGGCGTACTGACAAGAAACCAAATAAATAAGGCCAGCAAGAGATTTAATTAACTCAAGCTGCTTTAACAAATCCTCTTTCACCTAAATTGCCTCCGTTCCTTTTTTCAGATTTGTTTTGTGGGGACACACATCTCTCCAATACCCTTACAAACATACCAGTTAGATCTTTTTTTTATTCACATGGCAGAAGTTATTAAATACACAGCTGCTATTCTTGGTTTGAGAAATTCAGGTGTGTCAAGGGTAGCATGTCTGTGAATCTTTTGCTTTGTCCTGTCAAGAACATCATTATTCATGGACGGAATGAGGAGGAGGTGTGATATCAGTAATACGTCCCCTTTAGCAGGAAATTATTTAACATTGCCAGCTGGTATTTATCATTCTGCCTGTGTTCTACACAGTTTAAGGGGGGCAGTACTTTTAAATGTCTAAGCTTAAATTAAGTAAAATGGACCTATTAATTAAAACATCAGAATCAGAACAAGAAATACATAGCATTTAATATTTAATAAAATCTTATAGCTTGGAAAATGTTAAACAAATTGAATGTTAAACAAATTGCCTTATGTTACAATATGGAAAAGTGGAAATAATTTGTAAATTAGAAAACTTTTACAAATTAATTTTTATCTTAAAATAGACTGAAAAAAATTTAAATACCAAAAATAAAGTCACTTATAATGACTTTGATAAACAATGCTAATTCAATTCTTTTAGCTATGGGTAAGATAAACATGGGTAACAACTAAATCTTGATATATAAGGAAAGGGCTTCCCCAGGGGGTTAACAGTAAAGAACCCACCTACAATGAAGGAGACATGGCAGGGGCCACGGGTTCAATTCCTGGGTTGGGAAGATCACCTGGACAAGGAAATGGCAACCCACTCCAGTGAAAAACCCCAAGGCTAGCTCATGGGGTTGCAAAAGAAACAGACACAACTTAGCAACTAAGCATAAGGGAAGGAAGAGAGGCGGGGTCTAGTTTCTTTGATAACTGCATCCGGCTAACCAGATTTGCATGGGTAACCACATTCAGGGCTTCCCTGTGGCTCAGCTGGTAATGAATCCTTCTGCAGTGAGGAAGACCTGGGTTTGATCTCTGGGATCCTCTGGAGAAGGGAATGGCTACCCACTCTAGTATTCTGGCCTAGAGAATTCCACAGACTAGAGTCCATGGGGTCACAAAGACTCAGACAGGATTAAGTGACTTTCACTTTCACTTTCTGGTTGAAAAACCAGATTCAAATGAGATTAAAACAGGATTTATGAAATCAGCATTTACGGAGAGCAATTATATGTGACTCTGTCAGTTGTTCAGGAGCAGCTTGACTGTGATCCCTGTGGATCTGAATTTATAGTTGTTTTGTGGAGTAGAAAATGCTAACCATAGTGAGGAGAAGGCATGGTGAATATCAGACACTATTCTGGGTACCATTATTTTAATTAGTAGGAACACTGTACTTTATTTCAATTTAGACAATTAACAATACTGCCACTGGATACTGGCAGAGAGGAATGATGGGGATTCAGATATTAAGCCAATAGATTACAAATATATTATCAGTGGTGAAAGTGAAAGTGAAGTCGCTCAGTGATGTCCAACTCTTTGCAACCCGGTGGACGGTAGCTCACCAGGCTCCTCCATCATGGGATTCTCCAGGCAAGAATACTGGAGTGGGTTGCCATTTCCTTCTCCAGGGGATCTTCCCGACCCAGGGATTGAACCCAGGTCTCCCACGTTGCAGGCAGACGCTTTAACCTCTGAGCCACCAGGGAAGCCCATTATCAGTCAGTGGTGGGAATTCTCAAATGGTTTCTCAAGAGGTCATTATAAAGCTACTGAGATAAGTTTTACAGGATGAATCAGGTCTACCAGGCAGACATGATAAAGACGGGGACCCCAATGCAGTTGTAATGACATATATTGAGACATGGACCCATGAAAGCCTTATGTTTTCTGGAATTACAAGGATAAATGAGACAGTGAATACCACTGGCAAGAGTTGAAGCCTGAAAAGTAAATGACTGGTAAGATTACAAATTACCATGGGTGATTTGTAAACTATCAAGAAACATTTGTTCTCCAACCAGTGGGCAACGGAGATTCATGAGGGATTTTAAGCAGATGAATAGCTTTTCTAAAAGTAATTCTGACAAAACTGTACAAGATAATCTAGAAGAAAGTGAGATTGAAGGTAATGAGACCATTTTATAGCTATTTTGTGAGCAAGAGAAGATGAATGCTTGCTCACTAAATGAACTAAATCAGTGGTGGTGGGAACAGAGAAGATAGATACTCAGGACATATTCAGGAGGCTGGAAAAGTCCAAATTTAAATAAAAATGGAATATGAGTAGAATCAAGGAAGACATGATGTGGATGACTGACAACTGGTGGACGATGGTGGCATTAATTGAGATATAAAATACTGAGAGGAAACAGGCTTGAAGATTGCAAATAAAAACATTCATTTGAAGCAAAACAAGATGACTATCTGGCAGACCCGTAGAGGTATCTCTTGCTGCTGCTAAGTTGCTTCAGTCGTGTCCGACTCTGTGCGGCCCCATAGACGGCAGCCCACCAGGCTCCACCGTCCCTCTTAGATATCTGGAAATGAGCACCCAGAGCTCAAGAAACAGATGCGGCAGGAACAAAACATTTGGGATCCAGTGGTGTGGGGGAATTCGAAGAAGAATTTGAGAGCCTTCTGGGATAAAAGCAGGTATCAAAGAAGTAGATGAAACTTTTCTGAGACATTAGGTAAGAGCTGGAAGTTTGATACTTTGGGTTGCAAGTAATTGCTGAGCTGACATGAAGAGACGACTCATTGGGAAAGACTCTGATGAGGAAAGATTGAAGGCAAAAGGATAAGAGGGGTTAACGACTCAATGGACATGAACTTGAGCAAACTCCAGGAGATGGTGAAGAACAGAAGAGCCCAGCTCTCTGCCTACCGGTCCTTACATTGTGCCTCTGCACCCTCAACACATAATAGGCAGGAAAGGGATAAACCTGAATCAGTCCTCTTGGGACTACTTAGCAGCTCTTATCTGTGATTTGACAAGAGAGAAAAACTGAAGCTATTGATTAAAATCATGTCAATCAGTGAACTGTAGGATTCGATTATATTTACATGGATAATTTAAACTCACATAAACATTTTTTTAGGATTCATCAAAATCCCACAAAGATATCTAAATTCCTAATTTCCCAGGATAGAAGAATGGATTATTTTTATTTTTATAATATACTACATGATCACTATAGATTGAGGTAACCCAGATACCAGTTTCTTTCCGCCAAGAAATGCAAATCTGGAAATTAACTTATCAGTAGCTGTCAAGCCTCAGAGAACACACTGGCCATCAATGAAAGACCATATCTCTTCAAAGACTTCAAACCCTGGTGGTTTGGTTGCTAAGTCGTGTCCAGTCTTGTGAGTTCATGGACTGTAGCCCCCAAGGCTCTTCTGTGCATAGGATTTTCCAGGGAGGAATATTAGAATGGGTTGCCATTTATTTCTCCAGGGGATCTTCGCAACTCAGGGATCAAACCCAGGTCTCCTGCACTGCAGATGGTCTCCTGCATTGCAGGCAGATTCTTTACTAACTGAGCCACTAACTGGAAATCTCTTCTATTCACAATGCCTAGCATACTGCAGAGAATATGCAAGAAAAAATGTTTTTATTTACTCTCTGTTAGGAAAATACCACTCTTGTGGTGAAGTACAGATTTTTCTACTGTCCCTGCCACTCTTCCCATTTACCTATTTCTCTCCCTCCTGAATCAAGGTTGATTCTGACCAATAGGATGCAGCAGAAGTGATGGTGTGCTTTAATCAATCATGGTTCACGCTCTAGTTCACTCTGATTACTCTTAGAATAGAGCCACTATGTGAGCAGTCCACCGTCCCAGACAGAGCAAGGAGGCCACGTGAGGCAATGCCTGGAGCTAGACTGGATGCTACAGCTCCACTCCTTCCAAGGTCCCAGCAGAAGAATCACCAAATTATAGGGTGTTCTGTACTGAAATAAAAGATAACTACAGATAACCTGAAAACTGAAATAAAGATAACCTACAGATCTCATCAAGAAAATTGGAGATACCTGGGGAACACTTCATGCAAAGATGGGCTCAATAAAGGACAGAAATGGTATGGACCCAACAGAAGCAAAAGATATTAAAAAGAGGTGGCAAGAATACGCAGAAGAACTGGACAAAAAAGATCTTCACGACCCAGACAATCATGATGGTGTGATCAGTCACCTAGAGCCAGACATCCTGGAGTGTGAAGTCAAGTGGGCCTTAGGAAGCATCACTACGAACAGAGCTAGTGGAGGTGATGGCATTCCAGTTGAGCTATTTCAAATCCTGAAAGATGATGCTGTGAAAGTGCTGCACTCAATATGCCAACAAATTTGGAAAATGCAGCAGTGGCCACAGGACTGGAAAAGGTCAATTTTCATTCCAATCCCAAAGAAAGATAATGCCAAAGAATGCTCAAACTACCACACAATTGCACTCATCTTACACGCTAGTAAAGTAATGCTCAAAATTCTCCAAGCCAGGCTTCAACAATATGTGAACTGTGAGCTTCCAGATGTTCAAGCTGGTTTTAGAAAAGGCAGAGGAACCAGAGATCAAATTGCCAACATCCGTTGGACCGTAAAAAAGCAAGAGAGTTCCAGAAAAAAATCTATTTCTGCTTTATTGACTATGTGAAAGCCTTTGACTGTGTGGATTACAATAAACTGTAGAAAATTTTGAAAGAAATGGGACTACCAGACCATCTGACCTGCCTCTTGAGAAATCTGTATGCAGGTCAAGAAGCAACAGTTACAACTGGACATGGAACAACAGAATGATTCCAAATAGGAAAAGAAGTACGTCAAGGCTGTATATTGTCACCCTGCTTATTTAACTTATATGCAGAGTACATCATGAGAAACACTGGGCTGGAAAAAAAAAAAAGCACAAGCTGGAATCAAGATTGCTGGGAGAAATATCAATAACCTCAGATATGAAGATGACACCACCCTTATGGCAGAGAGTGAAGAACTAAAGAGCCTCTTGATGAAAGTGAAAGAGGAGAGTGAAAAGTTGGCTTAAAGCTCAACATTCAGAAAACAAAGATCATGGCATCTGGTCCCATCACTTCCTGGCAAATAGATGGAGAAACAGTAGAAACAGTGGCCGACTTTATTTTGGGGGGCTCCAAAATCACTGCAGATGGTGATTCCAGCCATGAAATTAAAAGATGCTTACTCCTTAGAAGAAAAGTTATGACCAACCTAGACAGCATATTAAAAAGCAGAGACATTACTTTGCTGACAAAGGTATATCTAGTCAAGATTATCATTTTTCCAGTGGTCATGTATGGATGTGAGAGTTGGACTGTGAAGAAGGCTGAATTTAGAAAGATAGTAACAATAACCCTGTATGCGAGAGAGCAAAAGAGACACAGATGTATCGAACAGTCTTTTGGACTCTGTGGGAGAGGGAGAGGGTGGGATGATTTGGGAGAATGGCATTGAAACATGTATAATATCATATAAGAAATGAATCGCCAGTCCAGGTTCAATGCAGGATACAGGATGCTTGGGGCTGGTGCACTGGGATGGCCCAGAGGGACGGTACAGGGAGGTGGGGCGGGGGGAGGGGGTGGTTCAGGATTGGGAACACGTGTACACCCGTGGCAGATTCATGTTGATGTATGGCAAAACCAATACAATATTGTGAAGTAAAAAAAATAAAATAAAATAAAATCTAAAAAAAATAATAATTAGGTTCTTGCCCATTTACATGTTTTAACATTTAGATTAAGTTAATTCTTTTTTTTTCTCTTACATGGAGAAAGAACACAGCAGGGAGCTCTGTTTAAACAAATTCTGACCATCATTTTATAGAATCATATATAATTTTGTTGTACAAATAGTGCTATAAATTAAAAATAAACCTCAGTTATTTTTAAGCACATCTAGAAATACCTATTTTTAGAAATCATCTAGTCCCAATGGTGTACAAAGATCTCTTTTAGATGTCAGGATTTGAGTACGGGGAGGGAGGAGGGAGGGGGGTTCAGGATGGGGAACATGAGTATACCTGTGGTGGATTCATGTTGATGTATGGCAAAACCAATACAATACTGTAAAGTAATTAACTTCCAATTAAAATAAATAAATTTATATTAAAATAAATAAATAAATAAAAAGCAGAGACATTACTTTGCTGACAAAGGTATATCTACTCAAGACTATCGTTTTTCCAGTGGTCATGTATGGATGTGAGAGTTAGACTACAAAGAAAGCTGAATTTAGAAAGACGGTAACGATAACCCTGTATTTGAGAGAGCAAAGGAGTCACAGATGTATAGAAGAGTCTTTTGGACTCTGTGGGAGAGGGAGAGGGTGGGATGATTTGGGAGAATGGCATTGAAACATGTATAATATCATATAAGAAATGAATCGCCAGTCCAGGTTCAATGCAGGATACAGGATGCTTGGGGCTGGTGCACTGGGACGACCTAGAGGGATCATACGCGGAGGGAGGAGGGAGGGGGGTTCAGGATGGGGAACACGTGTACACCCATGGTGGATTCATGTTGATGTATAGCAAAACCAATACAATATTGTAAAGTAAAAAATAATAATAATAATAATAAATGATAAATGGTTAAAAAATAAAAGTAAAAAAAATAAAGAAAGCTGAGCACTGAAGAACTGATGCTTTTGAACTGTGGTTTTGGATAAGACTCTTGAAAGTCCCTTGGACTGCAAGGAAATCCAACCAGTCCATCCTAAAAGAGATCAATCCTGGGTGTTCATTGTAAGGACTGATGCTGAAGCTGAAACTCCAATACTTTGGCCACCTGAGGCAAAAAGTTGACTCATTTGAAAAGACCCTGATGCTGGGAAAGATTGAAGGCAGGAAGAGAAGGGGACAACAGAGAATGAGATGGTTGGATGGCATTACCGACTCGATGGGCATGAGTCTGAGTAAACTCCAGGAGTTGATGATGGACAGGGAGGCCTGGCATACTGCGATTAATGGAGTCGCAAATAGTCAGACACCACTGAGCAACTGAACTGAAGACAACCTTTGATCTAAATGCTGAGTTAAAAATAAAATGATTTCATAAATGAGGAATAAGCATAATTGCATTGAGTCATTCATTTGCATGCTGGTTTAAACTTTAACATTATTATTTTTTTAATGGAGATACTGCTATTCATTAATTCACCCATTCTACAAATATTATGAAGTGCTACATCACAGTAGAAACTCTTCTAAGATGCCTGGATATCCAGCTTTGAATGATACAAGAAAGGTCCCTGCCCTCATGATGAAGCTTACGTTCTAGTGAATGGTGGGAAAACCACATAAGTGAACAGATAAATGAACAGAAGAATTTTAAGTACAGACAAAGCAAATCATGTGAGAGTCAGGGAAGGGACCTTTTTAGCCCTCTTTGTAGGTTAGAAAATCACTGAGAACAGGGTTATTTGAGCTGAGACCAGAATAACAAGAAGTTTTTGAGAAGATCTGTGAGACGCTATGAGAAGATCTGAAGGGGAGGAAGAAGAGAAGACAGATGTCTCAACAGAAGAAACTATTCACGCCAGTGCATTACACAGAAACCCATGAGGCTTACTGGAGGAACAGAAAAGCCAGTATGTCCATAGCAAAAAGAGCAAGAGGGAAAGTGGTAGAAGATGACCTGAACAGCAGGCAGAGGCCCTGAGGCCAGGGAAATCATGCAGGAATCTTGTAGGCCACAGAAGGTAGACTGGGCTCCATTCTATGTGACATGGAAGATCATAGAGGACATCACTAGAGCTGTTTAACTGACTTAAAGAGTGGACCCTTGGAAAACCTTTTCAGCTCAGAGGCTAAGGACCTATTTCAAGGATATGTTCAATTCAAATGAAGGAAAAGTTACAAAGAACTAAGACAAAGAAGACACCATAAAGGAACTCAGCTCTTCCAACTAAAGCAGCCACTATAGCAACAACAGAGCAGAGAGAATGCTAAGGTAAACAAAAACAACACAAAAAACTTAAGGAAGAAGCCAAGTCTGCTGATTCTATACTACCAATGATAATAGAGGCTTACATCTCTGTAGAGCTGAAGAATTGATGTTTTTAAATTGTGGTGTTGCAGAAGACTCTTGAGAGTCCCTTGGACTGCAAGGAGATCAAACCAGTCCATCCTAAAGAAAATCAGCCCTGAATATTTATTAGAAGGACTGAAGCTGAAGCTCCAATAATCTGGCCCCCTGATGTGAAGAGTTGACTCACTGGAAAAGACTCTGATGCTGGGAAAGACTGAGGGCAGGAGAAGGAGGGGGTGACAGAGGATGAGATGGCTGGATGGCATCATTGACTCAATGGACATGAGTTTGATCAAACTGCAGGAGATAGTGAAGGGCAGGGAAGCCAGGCATGCTGCAGTCCATGGGTTCACAAAGAGTCG
Source organism: Ovis canadensis (assembly GCF_042477335.2). NCBI lineage: Eukaryota > Metazoa > Chordata > Mammalia > Artiodactyla > Bovidae > Ovis > Ovis canadensis. Next base: position 33,819,970 of record NC_091250.1, on the reverse strand, counting down.
GACACAACTTTATGACTGAACAACATCATCTTAGTATGGCAGAGCCTATATAGCACTCATGATTTCACCTGATCTGTTCAGCCACTCTGTAAGGAAGGCGATGGTATTATCCCCATCTTAGAGACGAGAATCAGGATTCAAATAGGTTAGGCCACTCCACCAAACCACACAGCCCAGGATAAAATGTAGATCTTATGTCCTAGCCCTTGTTCCTCTTGTTAAATCACACCACCTGATCACATCCTAAGCAAAGTACACTCTGAACATATTATGTCTTTCTCTCTGGCCCGCAAGGTTTCTGCAGAGAACTCAGCCAGTGGCTTTATGGGGATTCCCTTGTACAAGACTCTTTGCTCTTCTCTTGCTGCCTTTAGCAGTCTCTTTATCTTAGCTCTCACCATTTTAATTATGATATGCTATGGTGTGGGTCTCCTTGGGTTCCTCTCTGTTTCCTGTACCTGGATATTTATTTCCTTCTTTAGGTTTGGGAAGTTTTCAGCCATCATTTCTTCAAATACATTTTTAATACCTTTCTCTCTCTTCTCCTTCTGGAACCTTTATAATGCAAACATTGGCAATTTTCTGTTATCTCAGAGAGCTTATATGTTGCTATTGTTTTGTTTTTGTCTGTCTATCCCAACTGTGTGATATCTATTATTCTATCTCCCAGATTACTTATGAATTCTTCTGTAGAACTTGGTCTGATATTCATTCCTTCTACTGTGTTATTTCAGCTATTGAATTCTTTCTTATTGGGTCTTTTTTATATTTTCTAATTCCTTATTAAAGTGTTTACTGTGTACATCGACTCTTTTGCCTAATTCAGTTAACATTTTATTACTGATGCTTTGAATTCTTTATCTGGTAAATTGTTTATTCATTTCATGGTTTGTTTTTTTTTTCCTATTTTTTCTTGCTCTTTCAATTGAAAGTAGTTCCTTTGCCTTTTCATTTTGCTTAACTATCTCTGCCTTTACGAATTTCAGATGAAACCTACTGCAGTCTTGAACAGGCAACTTTACAAGGGAGCATCCCAGTAGAGACTGTGTGTGCCCGTGCCTTTGGTGGGAGAGCTGGATTTGATGTTGATTAAATTAAATCTTTCTTTAGATGTACTGGCAGCTACCATCTGGGTAGAGTGAAGCTGAAGATGAGGGGCTAAACCTGGCACCTGGAGTGGTGGGACATCCTCTCTGTTCAGTGGCCACCACAATCCTGTTGGGGGTGGGGTCTGATCCTAAGTTGCTGGAGCAAAAAGCCCCAAGCGTCAGCCCAAGCTGGCTCCCTTCTCTTTGTTGTTGTTGAGTTAGCTGCTTGGTAGTATCTAACTCTTTGAGACCCCATGGACGGTAGCCCACCAGGCTTCTCTGCCCATGGAATTCTCCAGGCAAGAATATTGGAGTGGGTTGCCATTCCCTTCTCCAGGAGGTGGTGGCAGTTTAGTCGCTAAGTTATGTCCCACTCTTGCAACCTGTGAACTGGGAACCTACCAGGCTCCTCGGTCCATGGGATTCTTCAAGCAAGAATACTGGAATGGGTTGCCATTTCCTTCAGGGGATCTTCCCGACCCAGGTCTCCTGCATTGCAGGCAGATTCTTTATCATCTGAGCCGCCAGGGAAGGTGTGTTGACCCTCTCTTCACGCTCGACTCTTGCCCCAGAGGTGAGGTGTGATGAAACAATGGGGGCCTTAGCAGGCTTTCAGTTCAGGACCAGGTGGCCCCTGCGTCCCACGGTCACCTTTCCCCCGGTTATGGTTTTCTCAGATCCAGTGCCATGCTGTGACACAGAGGGAGCCGGGCCGGAGCCTTGGCTCCACTGGGGCTAGGGAGAGAGTCATGGGAAACCCACCAGCCACCAGGGCAGACCTCTCTCCGTCCTACTTTCTGTGCAAGCCATCACACACGTGCTCCTCACAAGTGCAGTCCAAGCTTCCCACAGCCCTTCTGTCGGTCTCAGCAGTCCTCCCAAGGGTCTGTCTCCTAGGACCTCAGGACTGGGGCATCCGACGTGCAGCTTAAACCAGTCCCTCTGCAGGGCTGGTGTCTGCCCATGCATTCTCCCTTTCTTCTGAGTCCCCTCAGGGGCAGAGGTCCTAACCTGATTGACTTTCTCTCCTTCTGAGCCGATCATGGATGTATCTTTCTTACAGCCTTGGTTGTACAAGTGTCCCTCCACCAGTAGGTTTTCAATAAGAATTGATCCTCATGTTGATATATTTTTGATGGGTTTGTGGGCCCCACATCTTCTCACTTCTCCATCTTGATCCAAAATTCTCATGAGATTTCTGAGGCAATTTCTAGACAACTCTTTGTCCCTCAAGAAATGCTTAATGAGCAGCCACATCTGGGCAATGAGGTATTTTGTAATACTGAGGTTACAAACATCCTACACACCAAAATATGTTTAATTATATAGCAATAATATATGTTGTGAGGGGATCCGTATCATATATTTGTATAAAGCTTATTATGTATTTTAAAAGCAATAAATCTTAAAATACTTATGTCTTATATAAATATAACACGGTATTTATTCATAACCTGACAATGTAGTATAAAAATCCCAGTCTACGGATCACTGGGTCACTTTCATAATAAACTCTTCAAAGCTTAGTGATTCAAAAACTTTTTTTAATGTATTTGCTTTTCTATGTAACAAACTTTTCCTCCCTAGTGGTATTTAAACTAGTCTCTATAGAATTCACAAAATGATATGGCCTCAAAATTTTAAATTATATCCAGAAAGACCATGATACTGACTTCATCCCTGTGGACTACTTGTTTTTGACATGATTCAACTTGTTTTGTTTTCTACTGTTGAAAGGGGTGGAAAAATTGATCCATTTAATGAACACTTCTGAAACATATTAACACAAAACAAGTGAAAAGGAACATGCTTTCAAAAGTCTAGGACTGGAAGAAACAAAGCAGCTGTTAAGGGCAGGAGAGTTGGGGAATGAGTCTACTGGAAGCATGAGCAGAGTTTTGTTTCAAGCATTAATATTTTCACTCTAAGTATGCAATAAAAGGTCACTTTGGAAAACATCTGTCAAATGGTTTGACATAGATTTGAAAAATTAAGAAAATAAGTTCTGGGAAAAGGAAATATAAAGAGAGTAACCAACCAGAAATATATTATCAATGTCACCCAGAAGCCTGATGCGTAAGGCACCAGGTAGACTGCAGAAAAGTGTTTGTATGCACACAAACGACCAGGAGGTCACCCGCAGAAAGCACAGTTAGGAGGCCAGGTGGGATAGTGAAAAGATCTGTGATCTCAACACACATGCATTTTCCTAGGCCTATTACTAATGAACAGAAAGACTGGGGCCTCCCATTCCCAATTCCAAAATGGAGGAGGCAGCATGAGATGACCCTTATAGCACCTTCTAGCTCATTGTGTAATATCCTGAGACAATACACAGAGGAAGTAATGATAAGGAGGATAAAATAGTGATATATCAATCACCACAGGTTTGAGCACTTTTTAGTTGAAAGCTGGCAAGTTCCCTAGCAATAATATGGCCCCACACTATAGCGCAACCCATAATTATTGGCATTTGAGTCCCTACTTATTTCTAATCATTACTAATTGTCACCAGAAATTTATTCCTCATCACTAGACTATCCAAAAGTGTTATTATATTACCACTCAGTTGAGATGTAGCAGAGAAGATTTCTACATCTGCAAGCAAGTGTTGGCACTTTACACACAGTTTCTTTCTCCACAATCCTGTATAGAAAGCATTATCACCCCAGTAATGCAAATGAAGGTGAAACTCAAAAATTCACTCTACTCATGAGCAGAGTTTTAAGCCCGGTTTTACAGCTGGTACACCTCCCCAAACTATCATTTAGTGCCATCACAAAAATTAGGAAAACACTTAATTGAGGGAAAATACAGTTTACACTACATGTATATAAATCATTGCATCTTCAAAACATTCAAGAAAATCTAATTTCAAAATTGTTCAATTCGTAGTTATCTGTTTCTGGTTCATCTGCTACTGCTCCCCAACAAAATGAAATTATCTGTGCCTGTCTATTCCACTGGACTGGAAGATGATTAACAACAGGATATGTGTATGACTGGTGCACATATTTCCAACCTAGTGCTCTGCCTACCAAACAGTAGAGTTTAACAAATATAGACCTAATTAGAAACAATTAGAACTAAATTTATGGAGTGAAACAGTAGTATTAAGTACCAGGCATAATATCAGTTTGTTTCATGTATTTTCCTTTTGTCCCTTTTTTTTTTTTTAATGAATTAGAGAAAAGCACCTTTGACTGTGTGGATCACAATAAACTGTGGAAAATTCTGAAAGAGATGGGAATACCAGACCACCTGACCCGCCTCTTGAGAAACCTATATGCAGGTCAGGAAGCAACAGTTAGAACTGGACATGGAACAACAGACTGGTTCAGTACATCAAGGGTGTATATTGTCATCCTGCTTATTTAACTTATATGCAGAGTACATCATGCGAAATGCTGGGCTGGAAGAAGCACAAGCTGAAATCAAGATTGCAGGGAGAAATATCAATAACCTCAGATATGCAGATGACACCACCCTTATGGCAGAAAGTGAAGAAGAACTAAAAGCCTCTTGGTGAAAGTGAAAGAGGAGAGTGAAAAAGTTGGCTTAAAGCTCAACATTCAGAAAACAAAGATCATGGCATCTGGTCCCATCACTTCATGGCAAATAGATCGGGAAACAGTGTAAACAGTGTCAGAGTTTATTTTTCTGGGCTTCAAAATCACTGCAGATGGTGACTGCAGCCATGAAATTAAAAGATGCTTACTCCTTGGAAGGAAAGTTATGACCAACCTAGATAGCATATTGAAAAGCAGAGACATTACTTTGCCAACAAAGGTCCATCTAGTCAAGGCTATGGTTTTTCCAGTGGTCATGTATGGATGTTAGAGTTGGACTGTGAAGAAAGCTGAGCGCTGAAGAATTGATGCTTTTGAACTGTGGTATTGGAGAAGACTCTTGAGAGTCTCCTGGACTGCAAGGAGATCCAACCAGTCCATTCTAAAGGAGATCAGCCCTGGGTGTTCTTTGAGAGGAATGATGCTAAAGCTGAAACTCCAATACTTTGGCCACTTCATGCAAAGAGTTGACTCATTGGAAAAGACTCTGATGCTGGGATGGATTGGAAGCAGGAGGAGAAGGGGTCGACAGAGGATGAGATGGCTGGATGGCATCACCGACTCGATGGATGTGAGTTTGAGTGAACTCCAGGAGTTGGTGATGGACAGGGAGGCCTGGCGTGCTGTGATTCATGGGGTCGCAAAGAGTTGGACATGACTGAGCGACTGAACTGAACTGAACCCCTTTCAGTGATAAACCATGCTGAGTGGGCCCACTATGTTGAGTGGGCCACCAGGATTCTCTGTGAGCCTAGTTTGAGAAATAATGTTCAAAGATAGAAATAGAATCTACATCCTCCTTCAAGATGTAGTGAGTCTTGTCTCTGGAGGACAAACCAGAGTGAAGTCTTGCTGATCTCTACTTGTTTTGTTTTCTTTTACACATCATGGTGTGAGTTACTCAATATATCTCCAGAAATGGCTTTTCACATTCCCTTTTCTTCCACATTCTCATCCCCACCCCTACCCCAAGACAGGAGGATATTAGCTCTTTGGATGACTAGCTAATCTCATGTCCCCTGGGACACGTTAGGGATTCTCAACAGGGCAACAGTAGTGAATCTGGCTGATGATAGCTGGGTTGAGTAGTTAGTTGACCTACCTGCTAATGAGCTCATCCCCGAAGCCATTCACGACTCTAACAGATGTTCAGACTTCACAGAGTTCTGTCTTCTTTCCTCAGTCTCCAAAGCCAACCGTGATCCCATGGAAATCTGTTAAGGAATGTGGCACACACAGCTATAACATGGAGAACAAGGAGAAAGACATTCAGAGGACCTGCTGCTGCACAACTTCCTCACACCCAAATCACACTCCTGTAGCTGCACGTGCCTTTGCTGAGGACACAGAGTGCACAGCTGTATGAGCTGTCTGTGCGAAGAATGAAGAAAGAGGAAGATTTACACTGAGGCCAAAATTTGCCCGCCTATATGGAGGGAAATTTTCATTATAGCAAATGATTGGGGCAATTCTGAGAGAGCTAAACTGACAGTTGCACAGACCAGTACCTCTTCTTTATCTACAGGAAAAGTATTATCTATGAAGCTAGTTGTCAAAGCAATTGTTAAAAACTTCACTGGAGCAATTCTTCCTTCTTCCAAAGATAAGCAGATAGCTCACACATTCTGGTGCACAGACACCAACTGTTGCATAGAAATTAAGATACAGTTTCAGGCCTTGGTGGCACTGGATAGGTGCTTGTAAACATTCCGCCAAGATGAACTACTGATGTACTTTAATCCCTTAGTGATAATTTAATATTATTGCTGAATTTGAATGTATTATTGCATATACAAATATATATACATGCTTAACACAAATACCTATTCATTTTGAGTTAAATCTGGAGATCAAAAGCTAAAAAACTCTGTTCAAATCCTCATATCCCCCTCATCCTGGTTAATGATTTTCTAGGCGTTTTGCCCTGGTCCAACTAAAAAGAAAGTCATATATTCCTAGATTTTATTTTTATCTTCTAAAAACATTTTCCAAACACACTTATCAGTATTGGCAAACCAAGAAGTAATCATTACACTACTGTAACTAACATGTGATTTAGAAACTGTACAACTATGAATATTCTATAATTCTAGCTGAATATTTCAGTTTTGATGGATACCATAAGTTAGATACAGACCAACTGCATACATACATCGAGCCAGACATGTGTTTAATAAGACAAGAAACTTTTCTCCAACAAAAATGTTTAGGTAGTCTCTTGCTTTGAGGTTAAAGCTCCAACGATTTCCAGTCTTGTTTTTGTCACGTCCCAGTGAGTTTTCAGATTTTCAAATTGCATTACAATTTTTTTCAAATAAAATGTGAAATTTGCAAAAGCACTCATGCTTTTTAATATTAAAAGGGAATATGCAGACTACAGATTTTAGTGGGTGAAGGTTTATAAAATCAGACAATTCCTAAAGGTTTAGAAAAAACTGGACAAAAGTCTGAGGGCATGCACCCTTTAAGTCTTCACAACTAAAACAATGAGACAAAAACAAAACAAAAACCCCAAATCCATCAATAGGATTGCTGCTTAGGTCAAACAAAAGCTTATTCTTTTAGGTATAAAATACTTTCGATTCTGATTATTGCTCCTAATCCATTCTCCGTGTTTCTTTAAGTAGAGCAATTTCCTTTTAAGTGGAAGTAGTTGCATCTTCACATCTATTTGAAAATGCAATTAGATGGAAATATAATACACTACAGCTGGAAAATGAACCATCCATTTTTCCTCTTCCCAGACAAGGTCACATTGCTGAGCACACTCAAGTTAAGCGTGATACAGAAGTTAAGCCATAAATCCAATGAGATGGGAAACTTTGGCACCCAAGCCACAGCAAGGCCCAGTGTCAAAGAGGCTCACACTTGATTCTGTCAGCCTCATTTAAAAACTCTCATTTCTTATTAATAACCCCTCTCTTAGAGAAGAAAAAAAAAAGATATAGCATTTTACAGATAAACAAAAGACACTGTCATTTTTAAACCAAAACATATTTAGGGGGAAAAAATGTAAGTGAAACTAATTTGCTACATATGTTTTATACATACAGTACATAAGGGGGTTTCTCCAACGCCATATGGAAAGCATCTGAACTTGTAAGACAATGACCTTCATAAATCACTCTAGGCTCCAACTCCAAATTATGTCTTGTTCCCTCACTCATGGGATAGTCACTATATCTCATATAAATTCATTATGTTATATGTGCACAATAATCTATCTCTACCTTTATAAGGAATGATGTCATAACACACAGGCAAGGTTTTTTACAAAAGGGAACAAGTTCTCCCACCAGATGGGCCTACATACAGTACTGCTTCTACAAACACAATATGCTTCATAATTCACAGTTATCCACTTTGCTCAAAGGAAATACAAATTAATAGAGAAAGAAATGAGCAATCTAAGAACAAAAATTTTCTGAGCCTTCCTAGTTTCCTCTTATTCTGAGATTTGTAAATGTAAAATAAAACACTGTATATCATTTCACATTCTTTGCCTTTACCTATTGCCAGTGTATATTCATTAAAAGGGAACCGATGTTCTCCATAGTAATTTCTGCACATATTGAATCACTAGCTATGGTACTAACAGATTTTTCTCTAGGTAAATGTCTTGCCACGACAAAGGCAAAAACTTAAATTTAAACTTAATTTAAAGTTTAAGGAAACAGCAAGTTTTTGCCTCCAACTGGTGGAAGAGAAAAAAGAAAATAGGTCTTCTCTACTCTCCAGCCTCTTTTCCCATAGAAAGTTGCCTTTTACCAACTTCCTTTTTGGTTAAATCTTTCTTCCATTAGTTGAAGAATGCAGGTTTATCTGTTCCCTTTTTCAGTTCCAACCTCTTGGAGAAATAAGTACCAAGTTAAGACAACAACTGCTTCATTCTTCTTCTTTAAGAATTAAGAATATTAAATCCATAATCTGAGATGAAAACTATAGGAACCATGTGTAAACCTATAAAAGGACTACTCTTCAGTCCTTTTAATCGTCTCATTCTCCATTATTCCAGCTCTCTCTCTTACTCTAGACCAGGGATCAAGCACATATCACAGGCATGAGGAGGACAGGCTTGAGGCCACAAATACACCTCCTGAATGAAAACAGTGAACATTAATGGCTAGAATGGGGAGCTAGTATGAGAATGACAATGTGGAGAAATGATGCCCCACATAAAGTGGGCAGCTCTATAACACTGTTGCAAGGCAGAATTGCTTTGGGGGTGGAAAAAACACTGTACGTGCCAACCATGCACAAGTTGAAATATTATGTCTATGGGCTTGTTCAGGCCCATAAAACAAAAGTGTATGCCCCAAGTTAGAAAGCCATATTTGCTGAAGTAAAAAAGTATACCTGGAAACACAAGATCCCAATTAACTGATCATTAAATAATGCTAGATGTTGTCATAAACACCTGAAAAGATCAATAATGACAAAGCAGTGGACTATAATAGCATAAAAATATGAGTAATTTTTACCTTTAATATTGAAATTTTCCATGAGACTATAAGGAGTAAAATATTTAATACTAAATTCATGGTTGGGTTTATCATCTACTGTTTTTAAATATCAGATGAAGACATTTAAAACCCCTAATTACAGAAAGCATCCTGAAAAGCCTGCAAACTCATATGATTACACACACAGAGTACTAAATGTAACGAAATGCCATACAATCTGATTTTTTTTTTGCTGTTATAATTTTGTTGATTCTCTTAAAAAATAAAATTTCTAAAAAATAAATGTTCTTAATGCCCTTGTTTTGTTCAATCACTTGCCAGAAATTCAGTAACTATTAGGAAGAAACAAGTCTGCACACAATTGCTATATTAAAAACTATCTTATAAAGATTCCAGCCCTATTAGGAGGAATTTAATAGTATAATTACATTATATCATAGAATATCTCATTTCTTTTTGAATAATTTTATTTTAATCACTGGGTATAAATTTATAAGATCAGGTCATTCAATGTATATAGCTACACATATTTTCATAAATAATCCCATATTTTACTTTACTTTCACAAATTGCTACCACTTTAAAACATTTGATAAAATCACTGCACTTCCTCCATTATAGTCATTAGGGAGTAATAGGGTTAAGAATTACTATACCTTCATCATAAATAACTAGAAAGTTAGACAAAATAGTGAAACAACTGTTTTCAAATGAGGATGACAATGTAGGATTCTGATTCCTTAGAAAAGGGAAACAAAGGAGGTGATCTTACAATTTTCCATATTTTGACTGGGGACAATTTTGAGACCATAGACTAGGATGGCAGAATGCAAACAGGACCTTAGAGTCTTGCTGAATTAAGGAGACAAGTCAGAGTTCAGAGAAGCTAAAATATCTAAAATGCAGAGGATAGAATAGAGAAATTTTAAAGTTCTAGAAATCTAATTAAGAGTTCCCTAAGACTTTGGCTGAGTAACACATTTTGGTGCCTACCAGACTGATAGTCATCATGAAGAATTCCACAATTTCGAGTGAAGAGACCTCATTATATACAATGGGAATTGAGCAGACGTCCCAAAGGTTACACCTACCAGACTGATGGTCATCATGAAGAATTCCACAATTTCGAGTGAAGAAACCTCATTATATACAATGGGAATTGAGTAGACGTCCCAAAGGTTACACCTCAGTAGTCCATTCTTAACTAGCCACAGAATAAAGTCTACTTCCTACTTGCCCTAAAGACTTTAAAAGCAATCCTTGAAAGAATCAACATAATCCACAGGTATCCTAACTGTCAGCCAGAACAAAGTCTAACAGTATTTAAAGACCATAGAATGATCATCCTTAAAATGTCTAAAAATAACAAATGCTGGGGAGGGTGAGGAGAAAAGGGAATCATCTTAAGTTCTTGGTAGGAATGTAAACTGGTGCAACCACTGTGGAGACTAGTGTGGAGCTTCCTCAAAAAACTAAAAATAGAGTTGCCATATGAGCCAGCAATCCCACTCCTAGGCATATGTCCAGACAAAACTATAATTTGAAAACATAAATGCACCCCAATATGCATAGCAGTATTCTTTACAATAGCCAAAACATGGAAACAACCTGAATGTCCATCAACAGATGAATGGATAAAGATGTGGTACATATTTACAATAGAATGCTACTTAACCATCAAAAATGAACTAATGCCATATGCAGCAGCACAGATGGACCTAGGGATCATCATAAGCAAAGTCAGAAAGATAAAGACAAATACCATATGATATCACACATGTAGAATCTAAAATATGACACAAATCAACATATCTACATAATAAAAATAGACTCACAGAGAACAGACCTGTGGTTGCCAAGGGAGAAGGAGGATGGGGGAGGGAAGGATTGAAGCTTGGGATTAGCAGAGGCAAATTTATATACAGTATGGATAAACAACAGGGTTATATTGTATAACACCGGGAACTATATTCAATATCCCATGATAAACCATAATGTAAAAGAATGTGAATATATATACAGGCATATATATATATATATATATATATATATATATATATAACTGAATCACTGCTACATAAAAGAAATTAATACTGTTAATCTATAGTTCAATAAAAAATATTTAAAGGTCACAGCAAAATTAAGCAGTCAACATCAAGACTTCACAATGTCTGGCATCCAAGAAAAACATTTTTAGACGTGGAAAAAGAATTTCTAGACATATGAAAAAAATCAACAGAAATATAAGCAGATATGACAGAGATGGCAGAATTACCAAGCACAGTTAAAATGGCTAGTTTCCATACATTCAAAGATTTAAAAGAAATTATGGCTACAGTTAGAAAACAAATGAAACATGAATAGAACTTCTAGATGTAAAAAATACAGTATCTAAAACAAAAATAGACACAGTTGAACAAAAGATGAGTGAACTTGAAGATTAAACAATAGAAACGATCAAAGTGAAATCCACAGAGGAAACAAAAGACTAGAAGAGAAAGGTAGTGGGAAAAGCCATAGTTACCTGAAGGACAATATCAACTGTTCTAACCTATGTATATCCAGGAACATAATTATACAACAAAGTAGAAGCAGGATGCAATAGATGACAAACTAATAGCTATACACTTTTTTCTACTTTAATGAAATCTAGAAATGCAAAATTTCTAGAACTCAAGAACTCCTAAACAGGATAAGCACAAAGAAAACCACCAAGGCACACAATCAAATTATTGAAAAGCAAACATAAAAGCAGCAGGGAGGAAAGGGGCTATTACATATAGAGAATCAAAAATTAAAATAATTACAGAATTCTTGTTGCAAACTATGCAAGCTAGAAGACAACAGAAGGGCATCTTCAAAGTGCAGAGCCAGGGCAGGTGGTAAATTCAACCTAGAATCCTATACTCAGCAAAGTCATTTGAGAGAACTTCTTGCTAGTGAACTCTCACTCCAAGTAATTGTTAAAGGAAGTTTTCAGGCAAAAGGAAGATGATATCAGATAGAAATCATGTCTGTGTAAGTGAATGAAGGATACCAGAAATGATAAATATGTAAGGATAAAAAGACATTTCTCTCATTTTAAAAAAAATTTCCTTAAAAGTTAAAATGATTATTTAATGAAAGAATAATGTATTGTGTTGTTTACAAGATATATGGAGATAAAATTATTAGAATAGTAGCACAAAGGATGGGAAGGGAAATAAAATACTTGGAGATACTGCAGGCTCAGTTCCAGACTCTTGCAATAATGCAGATACTGCAATAAAGTGAGTCACATGAATTTTTTAATTTCACGACTGAGCGACTTCACGTTCACTTTTCACTTTCCTGCGTTGGAGAAGGAAATGGCAACCCACTCCAGTGTTCTTGCATGGAGAATCCCAGGGACGGGGGAGCCTGGTGGGCTGCCGTCTATGGGGTCGCACAGAGTCAGTTACGACTGAAGCGACTTAGCAGCAACAGCAATGCATACAAAAGTTGTGTTTTCACTATATTGTAGTATGTTATGTGTGCAAAACCATTATGTCTGCAAAAGAGAATGCACATACTTTAAAACACTTTAGTGTCCAAAAAAAAAATGCTAACCATCCTCTGAGCCTTCAGTGAATGTAATCATCTTGCAATAATAACATCAAAGATCATTAGTCACATCATAACAAATATGGTACAGAGACACAAAATAAGCAAATGCTACTGGAAAATTGCACCAATATACTTGCTTGAAGCAGGGCTATCGCAACCCATCAATTTGCTTTAACAAATACAGGCATTATCTACAAAGTACAATAAAGCAAGGTGAAATAAAATGAGATATGCCTATATACAGTTTTAAGCTTCCTGCATAATATATAAATTGATTTAGTATTTTTGAAGGAAAACTGTAATAAGTTAAAGTTGTCTATTATAAATCTGAGAGAAATTGCTTTAAAAAATCAAGATACAGTTAATGTGAAAATGGGAATTAAAACAGAGTATTAAAAATATGGAATAATCAAAAATCAAAAGAGGGAAGTAATAAAGAACATATGGAGATGAGAGAAACAGAAGACAAATAGCAAGGTGGATAACTTAAACCAAATTATATTAATAATTACATTAAATTTAAATTTAAATAATCTTAAACAACCAGTCCATTCTGAAGGAGATCAGCCTGGGATTTCTTTGGAAGGAATGATGCTAAAGCTGGAACTCCAGTACTTTGGCCACCTCATGCGAAGAGTTGACTCATTGGAAAAGACTGTGATGCTGGGAGGGATTGGGGGCAGGAGGAGAAAGGGACGACAGAGGATGAGATGGCTGGATGGCATCACTGACTCGATGGACATGAGTTTGAGTGAACTCCGGGAGATGGTGATGGACAGGGAGGCCTGGCGTGCTGCGATTCATGGGGTCACAAAGAGTCGGACATGACTGAGCGACTGAACTGAACTGAAATCTTCTAATTAGAAGACAAAGATGGTCAGACTGGATAAAATAGAAAGACTTTGGCTGTATGCTACCTCCTAGAAATCCACTATAAACAAAAATACAACCATTCTAGAAAAAATTAAAGGATGGAAAAGGATATAAAATGCTGATGCTACTCATAATGAAACTACAGTAGCTCTATTAATATCAGACAAAATTGACTTCACAACAAGGAATGTTACTAGGGATAAGGGGGAGCATTTTATTATGATAAAGGAGCCAAATCCTCTAGAACATTTAACACTTCATAAAAGAAAGTCAGTAGAGATACAAATGACAGCTACTTTCATTTACAATTTTCTGATGTCATTTATTCTATCCTCTTCAGCCATCTTCTTGGCTTTACTAGTTATCTCCCCCACTGTCTTGTTTCTTCCATTGCTAACTTACCTCTTTTTATTCCCGTTAGTCAAAAACAAGTTCAGGACTTTTCCATTCTAAAATAAGCTTTTTTTTTTTCTCCTTGACCGTACTTGTTTTTTATTTTAATTTTTTTATACATATATATTTGTATTTGTATTTATATACATATATTCTTTTCATATTCTTTTCCATTATGGTTTATCACAGGATTTTTTTTAATTTTTATTTTTACTTTATTTTGCTTTACAATACTGTATTGGTTTTGCCATACGTTGACATGAATCAGCCACAGGTGTACATGAGTTCCCAATCCTGAACCCCCCTCCCACTTCCCACCCCATATCATCTCTCTGGATCATCCCCGTGCACCAGCCCCAAGCCTCTTGTATCCTGTATTGAACATAGACTGGCGATTTGTTTCTTACATGATAGTATGCATGTAGCAATCCCACTGCTGGGCATACACACCAAGGAAACCAGAATGGAAAGAGACACGTGTACCCCAATGTTCATCGCAGCACTGTTTATAATAGCCAGGACATGGAAGCTACCTAGATGTCCATCAGCAGATGAATGGATAAGAAAGCTGTGGTACATATACACAATGGAGTATTAGCCATTAAAAAGAATACATTTGAATCAGTTCTAATGAGGTGGATGAAACTGGAGCTGATTATACAGAGTGAAGTAAGCCAGAAAGAAAAACACCAATACAGTATACTAACACATATATATGGAATTTAGAAAGATGGTAATGATAACCCTGTATGCGAGACAGCAAAAGAGACACAGATGTATATAACGGACTTTTGGACCCTACTTGTTTTTTAATCTGAGGGCCTTTATCCTCCCTTTCCCTTCGTAATCAAGTTTTCTTAGAGTACAGAGCAGCCTAGGACTTCTGGAGGTCCCCTGGTACCTATACAGACAAAAGCAGACCCTTCCATCACACACCCAGCAGCGGCAGCAGCAGTGACTGTTACTGAAGCATTAGCTGCTGGAATCAAGATTGCCAGGAAAATTAGCAATAACCTTAGATATGAAGAAGACACCACCCTTATGGCAGAAAGCGAAGAGGAACTAAAGAGCCTCCTGATGAAAGTGAAGCAGAAAAGTGAAAAAGCTGGCTTAAAACTTCACATTCAAAAAATGAAGATCATGGCATCCGGTCCCATCACTTCATGGCAAATAGATGGGGAAACAATGGAAACAGTGACAGACTTTATTTTCTTGGGCTCCAAAATCACTGCGGATGGTGACAGTAGCCATGAAATCAAAAGACACTTGATCCTTGGAAAAGAAGCAATGACAAACCTAGACAACGTATTAGAAAGCAGAGATGTTACTTTGCTTACAAAGGTCCGTATAGTCAAAGCTATGGTTTTCCTAGTAGTCATGTACGGATGGGAGAGTTGGACAATAAAAAAGGCTGAGTGCCGAAGAATTGATGGCTTTGAACCATGGTGCTGGAAAAGACTCTTCAGAGTCCCTTGGACTGCAAGGAGATCAAACCAATCAATCCTACAGGAAATCAGTCCTGAATATCCATTGGAAGGACTGATGCTGAAGCTCCAATACTTTGGCCACCTGATGCGAAGAGCTGACTCATTCAAAAAGACCCTGATGCTGGGAAAGACTGAAGGCAGGAGAAGGGGATGACAGAATTTGGATGGCATCACTGACTCGATGGACATGAGTCTGAGTGAACTCGAGGAGATGGTGAAGCACAGGAAAGCATGGTGAGCTGCAGTCCATAGGGTCGCAAAGAGTGGGACACGACTGAGCAACTGAATAACAACAGCTGCTGAGGACAAAGTGCTTGCCTTCTGATGAGGCTAACTCTGGTTCCTATTAACTGCAGATGTGCTCTGCTGGTTCACTCTCCTTTGTTCAAAATTTAAATGAATACTTACACAATCATAGCAACTGAAAATTTGGTTACAATTTTAAGTCTAGAAGCTTTACTAACTTATTGCTACTTAGGGGACCATCTAAGGAGAATTTCTTATCTGGGACTTCAACCAGGAAGAAAATTAAACCCCAGGTCCAGAAGGATATTCCCAGGATTTCATCCAACAAAACTCTTCACTTTTAGATCTTCACCAAAATGATTTCCTTGCTCACACCCCAACTACTTTTCATGGAAACTACTTTCACATTTCAGTAGTGGACTCTTAATTGCTAAATCGATGATCTATTTTCGTCTTCATTCTACCAGACCCCCTTCATAAGTCTCCCACCATCTAATTCTGAAAACACACACCTCCATTAGCAGAAGTAGACTGATCACAAAGATAGCAAAGAATAAGCTTCAAGGCCTTCCACACCACAGGGGAGTAGCGTGCTGGGAGGAGCCCTAGTAAGCTTTTCACATGATCATATGTTTTCTCACTCGAAAAAATGAGCTATTTAACCTCAATTAAGATTACTGTCTCTAGCCACACTGACACCCCCTCCAAAACTTCCCCCTCATATTAGGTGGCATTTGAATAACCAAAGACATCTTAAGGATCCAGCTAATGAGAAGTTCAGTTGGAAACATATTTTGTTTAGGTTTAGAAGGATGTATTTTGTGGTTGTCAATCAGTTTAAGGTATAATTAGTTACTAACACCGATTTCATAGACTAGTAAATGGTAGGGATAGGATTCAAACCAAAGATTATCTGACTCTAATACTAGTCTTAACCAAACAGAATATCACTTTTCAATTTTTGTGTGATCCATCTTCAGGTCCCTCATTCTTTAACTTAGTTTTCCCTCTGCTTCTCATCAGAATCTGATAGTCTATTCTCAGATACATGCTAACATGTGATACCTTTTCCCTCGTCTTTTCCAGGCCTCAACACAGTTTTCCTGTTTATCACCCCCTGCCACCCTGTGCGTTCACTTCACTCTATCCAAATCCATCCCCTATCTTTGCTAGGCCACATCTTTGCTCATGTTCTTACCCCAGCCTGAAATGTCCTTGTTCAATCACATCTGTACTCATTTTTTTTTAATTTCCTGCTAATTTAACAGGAAAAATTAATTTTAAGGAAAATAACATAGAATAATATGCCACTGCAATGAGGAAAACTTTGACAACCAACTGGTAAATGTATGTTAATTCAAGCAGTTTAAGATTGGTATTTCTTCATGTTATTTCTTCATGCTATGTAACAAATTATCTTAAAACTTACTACTGCAAAACAGTTTTTTTAATGTGGATTAAGACCATGAACTGGCACAACAAGGACGTCTGCTCTCTGTTCTACCATATGCGGGAGGTCAGATAGAAAGATTCAAACAGCAGGGGCTAGAATTATCTGTAGGCTCCTTTATTCTATGTCTACCACCTAAGATGGGGTGATTTCAAAACAGGACTCATCTGATATTGTCAAAGATCCCACACACTGCCTCACCACATGTCTTGAGTTTCCCCAGAGGACAGTGCCTTCTGTGTAATCAGATTCCCAACACTGGGAATAAGACTCCAACATCAAGTATTCCTATAACCAAGCAGGGAAAATGCATGACCTTTTTTAACCCAGTGGCAGAAGTGACATAGCTTCATTTTAACTGTACAATATTGAATAAAACAGATACAAAAGCCTGCCCTGATTCAAAAGGAAGGGACATAACTCCACCTCTAATTGGGAGATAAGATAAAGAACTTGTGCCCATGTTTTGAAATTGCCACAGGAGCTACATAGGAATACTTTAAATGCCCTGATATCTTTGTCTTCACATGTTAAATAAACTTTACACGTGAAAGAATTCCTCCCCAATTTAATAATTCTAAAAATGTATTTGCTGTTACCAATTATAATAAGCTGAAATTCATAATAAAAATCTCTAAAAGTAAATCAATGATAAATCATTGAAAATAAAAACTGAGCTTTTGTTAACCATCTTAAAAACTGAATTATTTTCTCCTCATTCTAGAGAGAGGGGGTAATCAAATATTGCACAGCAAAGAAAGCATAAGGAAAATAGAGGTGTTAATAATTTACTAATAAAAATGTCACATTCTTTGCTAGATATTATGATAATCTTGGTACTTATTTTCTCTTTATAAATAAATATCTACTTTGTACCTAATTTGTATTAGTAATTAAATAAGCTTCAATTATTTATAACTGAATAAACTTCAGGCTCCTCAGAACCTGTATCTTCCCGATTTCCTATTTCCATGATATTAATATCACTCTCTTTTTAGCTTTTCCCACCTCTGTGGCAATGTCTGCTTATGCTCTACATTCCTCTCCTGCTACCCTCCTTATTAATACTGGTAACCCTTGGGATTCTGAGGGAGATCCTTATCACCTTATCCAACAACCCACTGCTAGCAATCTCATGCTATTATTTAAACTACCCTCTGTAAGCTAAAAGGCTCCTAAATGTACATTAACCAAGCAGCACTCCTGGGGTATAATCCTGTGACAGCTTTATGTTGGCATCCCTTGTCCCCTTAAACCTTCTTTGTGGGTGCTAATAGCCCTTACCCTGCCTCTGATGGGAGCTTCAAGTCCTCAAGATTTTTTAGATCACATGATCAAGACTTCAGAAATTAAGAATCTCAGAGCAATCGAACTCAGGACTCCAAACTTGATCTCACTTTGAAACTATTCCTCTTCCCCGACCTGGGGATGGCTATACATCTATTCGCCCTAGAAAAACAGGGCCTTTTTTGTCCTTTCCCAGTGGAGTATGTCTCAGTAGGGGTTAGAGGGATAGGAAATACAATGACATCTGTCACTATAAGGGGTTTCTCATTACCCCTTGGACCTGGCAGATACTCACAGGGTGTACTTTGGTGACTTCTTCCAACATTTCTGTTAGGTCTTGCAAACTGCACTCTTGTATAGGCAATGCCTGTCCTTCACGTGGCTGCCCCAGACATCCTTGGCTTCTGTCTCCACAGCCTCTTACCAGGAAGCCATTGGCCCAAGAGCCCTCTCTCTTGGTCAGGATTTCTTTCCAAAACACCCAAGGCTGCCTTTTCCTACCAAAGGCTACACATGTAACCATCCCTGGAATACCTCTGACCCTCCATCAGAGGGAAACGCAGTGGCAAATGGTTAGCTGGCAGATATGAGCTATACCAACTTTTTCATGAAATTCATGTCAATCACTGCATCCCTAAGTTCCCCATTTTCTGGGCGCTTACAGAAGCTCTCCATGTGGTCCCAGTGAAGCTCCTCTCACTGTGTATTTAGTTTAGAAGTAGCTCCCATCCCCAACTACAATGCTAAATAGAGAGAGGAGCAAGGAGGGGAACTTTATGTTACAGCTCTTCTCCCCAAAAATCCTTCCCCCATAAAAATCCCGCTTTCACTTTCTAAATCTTTTACATATCTTTGAAGTTTGGACATATGGTCTAGCACCCTTTTGGAATGCAGCATGTTCACTATGATTCAGCTTCAGCTGAAAATTAAGAATATGCTGCAGAGTCCAAAATTCAACTCAACTCCTGACTTGTTTGCCCTACCATGTTCCCTCCGTTAGTAGCCCAACCTAGAAACTTTGATCATGCTAAAAGCCCCTCCATCACCAAAACTCAATGCTTACATGTCAGAAATGTAAAAATTTGCATACTTTTTCCTTGCTTTGAAATTAGCAACCAATATCCTCTCATCTGGACTATTGCAAACAACTTGGGCTCCCTCTTAATTATTTGTTCATTTGATAAACATCTGTTGAGGATCTTCTTTAGTCCATGAACTTTGAACAAAACAATTAAAAACGCAAACCTGCACTCAAGGATTTCACATGCTAGTGAAGACAATGATAATCTAACACTCACAATATATTATCATCTTATAAAACCTGAGGGCAGGACTTTTGTCTATTTTGCTCACTACTCTATATCCAAGACTTAATAAGACCTGGTACATAATAAAAATGAAATAAAGAAGTAAAAGGCTTGTACAGGAGATCTCACAATGAGTCAGAAACCAAGGAATGAAATGCTTCAGCTGGGTCTAGTATAACCTTCCATTCCTGGTCAACAAATAGAATATACAAAGACAAAGAAATTGGGAAACTGCAAACAGTTCATTCAGTATGATGTGTGTGTCATGAAGGAAGGAAATTAGGCTTAAAGATTTTTGACAAGAGTCAGATCATAAAGAACATCCTGTGTCATGCTAAGGAGTTTGAATTGTAACTTGCAGGTGGTAGAGAGTCACTGAAGGGTCTTAAGCAAGAACATGCCCTATCAGATATCTCATTGAGAAAGCATGCTCTGAAAGCCAGTTTGTAGTTGAACGGGAAAAGGACAAGTCTGCAGATTCAGAAGCCCGTCTAATAGCAACGGTATTTGGGAGTTTTACATAATGAAATATTAATAAAGATGCTAGTCATTTCTCCTTTCAAAAATTGCTCCTGAACCACAAAAAGAAATAGAAACACAAACACCATTTCAACAAAACTGTATATAACTTTGAGCACAGTATAAGCCAAAGGCTCCCAGATGCAGTGAATGTGACGATGAGGGGCACTCCAGGGGAAAGACATGTCTGCAGCTGCACCTCTAACAAGGCCACATAGCGCTATCCTCTAAAAACAGGTGATACTCCCTAAGAGGGAGCACTAATCAGACGTATTTATAACGATGGCAGGTGTGTGCATGGACTGGTAGAAGGACTTTCTCTGGACCCAGAAACAAAACAAAACGAAAAAAAAAAACAGGGAAGAAGGAGAAATCACACAGACACTACTCTCCCAGGAATGATCTACTGGTGAAGCAGAGTCAAAGAGATGGATTCTGCATGGTAAGCAGTCTTGCAGAGGCTGAGCTTTTGGCTGGAGAGAAGAAAAAGACAGAAAGAAATCACAGAAACAACTTGAATCACAAGAAAACTGAGTAAGTATTGACATGCATGCGCGCTCACTCAGTCCGGTCTGACTCTTTGTGACCCCATGGACTGTTGTAGCCGGCCAGGCTCCTCTGTCCATGGGATTCCCCAGGCAAGAACACTGGAGTGGGCTGCCATGCCCTCTTCCAGAGGATCTTCCTGATCCCAGGACAGAACCTGCGTCTCTTGCATCTCCTGCATTGGCAGGAGGATTCTTTGTCACTGAGCCTTCTGGGATGCCCAATAAGCATTGACACCTATGTACAAAATACAATCCATACAAGCACAACAGAATAATTATTAATAGTCAAAACTGTATTTTGTCACTCTCTGTCCATAGAGGATTAAGTGGACAAAAAAGGTAAGTATAAATAGGAATGACCGAAATAACATAAGTTACTAAGGTAACATACTTGTCATACGTTATTGACAAGTATCCAGCTTTATAAAAACCAAAGAATGTATTTTTCAATGCTAGTAGGACATTGTCAAAAATTAACTATACATTACACCACAAAGAAATCTTTAATAAATTTTAAGAAGTAGGGAGAGTAAAGTTGAGTCTCTGGTCAAAAGCAATAAAACTAAAACACGTAAGTAAATTAAAAACTCGACCACTTGCCTGTATCATTTAACATAAAATGTAAATGCAGTAATACCGGCAAAAGGTTACGGTGGCCTGAAATAAGACAATGAAAAAGAGGAAACAACCAACTGATAGAACTATGCAGTCATCAGAGATAGAAGCTGAAGATGGGGGTTCTTTAAAAATTTCTAGGCTTTTCACTTGGGAAATGGGTGGAGCACATTACCAATCATTAACATCAGTTACAACATGTTAGGAGAAACAGATTTTGAAGGGAAAAAAATGAGTTCATTTTCAGCCAAGTTGAGTCTGAAATGCCAACCAGACCTTAATGGGTAAAGTTAGAACAGGTAGCTGTCAGTCTAAATCTTGGTGGGGAGAGAGACAGAGCGAAAGATGTATATTTGGGAAACAGTCTATACTGGCTGAGTGACTTTGGATTTAGGTGAGATTCCTAAGAGAGGTTTTGAGTGAAAACGTAAAAGGACACAGGAGAAAACCCTAGGGCTCACAGATGCTTAAAGTAGAGGAAAAGGATTGAGGCCAGGAGCTCCAGAAACATGTTTCTCCTTTCATAACATTTATCACACTTGTAATGACTGGTTTCATGTCCATATTTCTTGCTGTACTCTAAGCTTCATGAGGATTGGGATTCATTCTATAATAGTCACTGTTTTGTTCTGAGTCTGACAAGGGCCCAGTAAATAGTAGGTGATCAGTAAATATTTGTTGAATATGAATTTTGAAGTCAAATAACACATTAATCTGAAGTAATGCCTCCATTTGAACCCCCTTGTCCCTCACTTCCTATAGTGAATCTGATCTTTTATTCTTCTCTCTCATACATCCCTCCTTTTGTTAGCTCTTCTCTTGTTCTGTGCAAGGCCTTTAAGAAGAATAAAATTTATGAAATATTAATATTTACAAATACAGTGACCAAAAAATAAACTTGAAAAATAATATTGGGTACAATGGGCTTTGATGGTATACTCAGAGTTGATAAAAGCAGAGAAAACCAGCCTTGACTATTCATTGGAAAGTGAAGCAGAAACTGAAGCTTTTGGCCACCTGATGCAAGAGCCAACTCATTGGAAAAGACCTTGATGCTGGGAAAGATTGAAGGCAGGAGAAGAAGGGGACAACAGACGATGAGATGGTTGGATGGCATCACCGACTCAATGGACATGAGTTTGAGCAAAATCTGGGAGACGGTGAAGGACAGGGAAGCCTGGCATGCTGTAGTCTGTGGAGTTTTAAAAAGTCAGACATGACTAAGGACTGAACAACAACAGAGAAAACCAGAAATTCTATTCTCATATCATGAGAACTACCATTACCAGAACTAAAATTACCAGAACTATATTCATGTCATATTACATAGAAAATAATGCAGCATTTATGGATAAATAGAGGTGTCTGCTCATGTGCCAAGAGGAATCTGCCAATAGACTGATAAAATCAATGTACAAAAAGACCAGTTAAGCTTGTAATGCACAGGTTGCGAAATTCTACACAGCCTTCCTTTAAGGCTTGCCCTGCATTTTGAATATTGCTGTTTCCAGAGTTTTATAAGATTTGCCAGCAGATGGTCAGGCCGTTTGTTCTTGTTAGAGAGTAAGGGGAGTGTGAATCTGGCTTTGCAACTTGCTAAGTATGTGACCTTGGACAAGTTACTTATCTATGCATCTCAGTCTCCTCTTTTATAAAATGGGATACTGATAGTGCCTACTGCATATGGTTGCTGCGAAAATTAAATGATTAAATGAGTTAATATATTTGAAATGCTTAGAACAGTGCTTGACAAAAAGAAACCATGATATTTTTAACCAGTTAATTAATCACTTAACAAGAAACCTTCATCTTGCAATAACTCACAATAAGAACCTAGACCATACCGATATTCTAAATGGATGGGCATTCTCATTTAGGGATGTTTGTGCATAGAAATTTACTTGATATGATTCATAAATGAAGAAAACAGTAGAGCAGCTCTGTACTCAGAGATAATTGGAAGAAAATACATAATATATAAGCCAAAATATTCACTGAAACAGTCATTCTAATTGGTGTTCATAAATCTAAAATTAAAAATGTTTTGTAAACATGGAGGAAAGAAGATAGCACTTCACTATTCAATAAAATTAAAAGTCAAAGTTTTTAAAATATTACCTCTGACAATGCAAATGCTGTTTAAATTATTATTAAACTTTTTAATATAGAGAATTCCCTGGAAGCCCAGTGGGTAGGACTTAGTACTTTCATTGCCATGGACCTGGGTTCAATCCCTGGTCAGGGAACTAACATTCCACAATCCACATGGTGTGACCAAAAAAATTATAATAAATTAAAAAATTAATATAGCTATTTTTCACTTTTCCCTTTATTCTTATCTCTATAATTTATTTGTTAAATGGCCTAAAAATGACCCTTTTTAATAAAAGGGTCCATTGGACCCAGTAGATAAATAATAATGACTCAGGATTAAACTCAGGATTTAAAAGAAAACAGAAGCATTTTCTCCTTAGAGTTCACTATATTGCTGTATTCACTGTATTAAACAATTTGAAGGGCTAAAGAAAGCACTAAAAATAAATCTAAGCTAAGACAAAAAGGAATAAATCAGCAGTTCAGAGACAAAGTTGAAGAATATGAAATGACTGAACACAATATGCCAATGGTGACTGAATTATGATTCCATAATTCACATCTGTCTTTGTAGAGACAACTAAGGTCATGAACCCAATTGAGCTTAAATAGTCTGAGCAAAGAGAACTCAGCCTAGGGATCTGACCAGAGGCCATCACATCGAACTCTGATAATATTTATTGACAATGTCATAGGATTAAAACTCATGAGGTTTGTTGCATGTAAAACTGCATAAGATATACAAATTACCTCTCTGAAATGAGCATTCAACAGGCTTTGTAACATGGAATTCTAATGTTACAAACTAAATTTTATCCCTTCCCTCATTTAAATAAAGATAATATCTACCTGCCAGTGTTCATCATAATGATGAAAACCAACTTTGTCTTAAGGAAAGGGAATTTATTGGAAGGGTACTATAGGATAAGAGTGTGAACAGAGCCTAAAGAAGCAGGTTCTAACTTTCACTAAGGTGATAATCAACAATGTAGGAAAGAAGAGGACAGGATTCTTGAAATAAAATTAATATGCTCTCCAGAAAAATATGAAAGGCAGCTAGTATTAACTAAAAAGAGAATCTATCATGTTAAAGGAGGAAAGGAATGAAGATTAGTCAAAGATATTCTAAATATGGAATCAGTAATTTCAAGAGACCATACTGCAGGTCTTCAGGATTTCATAGTCAGACTCATAAGAAGTAAACTACAGAAAGCTTGGCTGTTTGCCATTCCCACAGCAGGTGAGCCAAGAACACCTTGGAGTCCAACGAGAATGAACTCCACGTGAGTGAGTGAGTGAAGTCGTTCAGTCATGTCCAACTCTTTGTGACCCCATGAACTGCAGCCTACCAGGCTCCTCCATCCATGGGATTTTCCAGGCAAGAATACTGGAGTGAGTTGCCATTTCCTTCTCCAGGAGACCTTCCCAACCCAGGGATTGAACCCAGGTCTCCCACATTGTAGGCAGACGCTTTACCGTCTGAGCCACCAGGGAAGTCCACGTGCATCACTCTTAATTTCCCTGCTGAAGAGGCCACTAGCTCAGGCTAATTATATTATAATGAGAAAATTCACTTGGAAAATAATAATAACCCCTACCCCTCTACCTACAGTCTTTTCTATGTCATTGAAAACATCTCCATCCTTCTAGATGTTTAAGCCAATTTATGGAATTAACCTTGATTCCTCTCACTCTTTCAAACTCTGCACCTCATCTATCAAAATTTATACAGACTACCCCTTCAAATTATACACACCGGACCACTTATCACCTCCACTGATCACCTAGGTCTAAGGCAACATTATGTCTCAACTGCAACATCCTCTTAATTGTTCTCTCTGCTTCCGTCCTTGCTCTCACCCCTGCCACCTCCATGCCCTCTTCTCAACACTGTAGTCAAAATAACTTTTAAAATTTGTCAGAATACTTTCTCCCTGCTCAAAACCCTCTAAAGTGGCCCCCTGCCTTTCACACAAAGAAAACACCAAGCTCTTACAATGGCCTTATGAATCCTACATGCCGCCCGCCATTACTACTTCTCCTATAGCTTTGCCCTTGCTCACTCAGCTCTCACCACACTCGCCTCTGCCTCACACATGCCAGGGATGCTCCCGTCTCTAGGTCTTTTCTCTAGTTGTTCTCACTGCCTGGAATGCTCTTCCCAAAAATATCTGCTTGGCTATCTCCTCACCCCCTTCAAAGCACTTCACTCTTTGCTCCAATGTCATCTTCTCAACAAGCCCCACCCTGATCACCTTAATCAATACTGAAACCAGTCTCCCACTGGCAGTACCTCTGAGCCCACTTGCCCTGCACCTCTTCTGTGCTCCACGACACTCCTTAATCTATAATTTGTTCTATCACCTAATGTTGTCATATATAGTCACCGAGTCCACTGGAAATTAAATCCAGGACAGAAGAGATTTTTGTTTTGTTCACAATGTGTCCAAGAAAAATATTTCAATTTATTATTGTACAGATATGATTCTCAAAATATTTGTTGAATAAAGGAACTAAATAGTAATGGCATGTCCAGCAATATAAGAAGGAGTTATTTAGATCTTGGGCTTCCCAGGTGGTGCTAGTTGTAAAGAACCTGCCTGCCAATGCAGGAGACATAAGAGACATGGGTTTGTTCCCTGCTTCAGGAAGATACCCCGGAGAAGGGCATGGCAACCCACACCAGTATTCTTGCCTGAAGAATCCTGTGAACAGAGGAGCCTGGCGGGCAACAGTTTGGATCTTGGGGTAGGGTTTAAGGAGTGGATAGTGTTTGTCACAAACTAAGGGTACCAACCAGTCCATTCTAAAGGAGATCAGCCCTGGGTGTACTTTGGAAGGAATGATGCTAAAGCTGAAACTCCAGTACTTTGGCCACCTGATGTGAAGAGTTGACTCATTGGAAAAGACTCTGATGCTGGGAGGGATTGGGGGCAGGAGGAAAAGGGGACGACAGAGGATGAGATGGCTGGATGGCATCACCGACTTGATGGACGTGAGTCTGAGTGAACTCCGGGAGTTGGTGATGGACAGTTGTTGCTGCAATTCATGGGGCTGCAAAGAGTCGGACACGACTGAGCGACTGAACTGAACTGAACTGAAGGATAAGAACATGGGTGAAATAACATGAGAAAAGGGCGAAAGTGAAGTATAGGGTAAAGTACAAACAGACCATCCTTCTATAGGAAGGAGTATCTTTGTTTCTTTATTTTTTTTTTCTTTGTCTCTTTACAAAGAAGCTAATTTTTTCAATCTTTCTCAAGGTAACAGGAGTGATTTACTTAATCCATGAGTTTGAGGGGAGGTGGGAAGCCGACATGTTAGTTTCCTAGGACTGCCACAACAAATCACCTCCAGGCTCCTCTGCCCTTGGGATTTCCCTGGCAAGAATACTGGAGTGGGTCACCATTTCCTTCTCCAGGGGATCTTGCCAACCCAGGGATCAAAGCCTGTTCTCCTGCATTGCAGGCAGATTCTTCACCGTCTGAGCCACTAGGGCCGTGGTGGATTTGAAAAACAGAAATGTGCTCCCTGATGAGGTCGCAAATCCAAAATCAAAGTGTCAGCAGGGCCACTGCAGTCTCTCCTTTGAAACGAGCCCTAAGGGGAGGTCCTCTCTTGCTTCTTCCAGCTTCTGGTGGCTCCGCAGTGTCATTGGCTTGTGACTCTGACTCCTGCTTCTGCTTCCTCCTTCACGTGGCCTTTTCTTCTGTATTTCTGTCTTTGTCTCTTAGAAGCACACTTGCCCTTGAACTTGGGGCCCACTCAGACTGTGCAGGATGACCTCATCTGGAGATCTTTAACCTAACTATGTCTGCAAAGATCCTCATTCAAAAAAAGTTCTTATTCACAGCTTCTAGGGATTTAGACATGGACCTATCTGATAGGCCACCATTCAACCCGCTGCAGTGGACACACTCAGGTCAACATCTTTTCTCTTAGGATCACTCCATCTAGATAAAGTAGAATCCGCCAGGAGGCTACCCTGGGGTTTCATCCAAGCTAACAACAGAATAGCTCCAACAGACACTCAGAGCTTCAATATCCATGCTAGGTAAAACAGTATTTGCTAATTTTACTATTTCTCAGCAAGGTTTATATAAATTACATGTTAAGTCATAACATAAAACATTAATATTTTATCTTTTTATGTGCTTTATCTATAAAATCCAGTGTATGCACTTAGAGCACATCTCAGTTCAGACTGTACATATTTCCAGGACTCTGTCGGCACACGTGAGTGACTTCCCTATTAGAAAGTACAGGCCTACAGCAAAGTCCATCATATAGTCAATACTGAACAGATAGTATTGAATAAATAAATTATTGAATAAAGTATCCTATCTGTGCCACTGCTACACAGAATGAAACCTTTAAGGGAGCAGAAAAAGAGAGTCAAAAAGGGGATTTGTGCTGACATCCAAAGACCAGTGATAAGGGACTTTCCTGATGGTCCAGGTGGCCAAGACTCTGTGTTCCGAATGCAGGGAGCCCAGGATCAATCCCTGATCAGGGAACTAGATCCTATACGCCACAACTAAACTTCCCACATGCCACAACTGAGACCCAGTGCAGCCAAATAAATTTATTTATTAAAAACAAAACTAAAGGCCAACAATAAAAACCCACTAGAACACCTATCTCATAAGACAGAAAGGATTTAGAGAAACAGGACTGTGCCAAATTCTCTGAATGTTATTTCCTTGGATGGGAAAGCCAAATATAGTGTCATAGTGGTTTGAAATTAAATAATAGCCTTACTAGATTTTTGTTCCTAAAGAATGACCAGATTTTCATCCTATAATGTCTTCTAGAGACTGAAGTCACAAAATATGAGAATTTGACTCGTGCAAATCCACAGTCACGAATGTGGAATTAAGAAGCAGCTTAACCCAGCAAAGACTGTAGTCCAGCTGTTAGGCGAATCTTGATGCTTTACAACTTTTTTATGTTCTTAAAAAAAAAAGCCAAATGAAATGCATCAGATTGTATGACAGATGCTGGAAAACAGCTTCTGCTCTTAGAACTGAAAGGCACTGGTGCAAATTAAAACATGAAAGGTAGTCCATGTCTTTATGGCCTTGATTACCACCATGTTCATCCCCCTTGTTTCTTGTATGGCCATTTCCTAGTTTCCCAAGCCTGGTGTGTTTGCTTAGTGCTGGGAACATGATTGAATAAATTAAGTTCTCTGACACAAACACACCATTAGCTCATTCTAAATTGGATAATCACTAATCACTCATAATTTATTGTACATGAATGTTATAGTGTTTCTTGAAGTGCCAAAACAAACTGTCAACAGTTTTAAAATATAGCAGCCCATTAATCTATTTAAACCAAGTTCTAGGATTTTCCTTTCATTGGCTTTATGGACGAGGAAGCAGCTTCACTTCCTAAATGCTCATACTGAGTGGAGCCTCTGCCTTGAGCAGTTTGTCCAACCTGCCTCTTCTTTCAATATGGCATCTGAACCATGATTTATAACTGAACTTAGGTTTGCTGGCCAAAAGCCCCTCACTTACTGTAATAAATGAATACTGAGCCACGTCAAACCACTTCTGCTTTGATACAGCCTTCAGAGAAAGTCTTTTGCAGAAAATTCTGAAGTCTGAGATAGCCTTCTCCTACAAATAATTTCTGTTATGATATTATAAGTTAAGAACTCGGTATAGACTAATGAACTGTTCAAAAGATTAACTATCAGCGCTTGCCCTGCCTTCACATTTGACGTGGGGAGAAAAACAATGTTTTTGCACAGTTTAATTTTTCTTCTAAGATCAATGAAAGCATTTACCTCTTATAGCTAGTATAATAAAAACCTTACTTTGAACTCTTCTAAATCTCTCCTTTGATGAAAGATTTGGGAATACAAAGAGAATATAAATATTAAACTATCACCAGCAAGTCTAAATCTCATTGGAACACAATTATGCCCTCCTCAAAGCTTTTAGACTTCCATAATAAGCCAGCTGCAAGGCAGATCTTTTCAAATAAAACAGTCTAAAAGATGATGAATTGATCAATGGTCTAGTGGTAACAGGGGTTTCCCAGGGGTCTCAGTGGTAAAGAACCCGTCTGCCAATATAGGAGACGCAGAAGACACAGGTTCGATCTCTGGGTTAGGAAGATCTCCTGGAGAAGGAAATGGAAACCCACTCCAGTATTCTTGCCTGGGAAATCCTATGGAAGGAGGAGCCTGGTGGGCTACAGTCCATGGGGTTGCAAAGAGTTGGACTTGACTGAGCACACCAGTAGTGGCATTATGTTTAACGTGATCTTCATTTTCTTTGACTTTCTATTTTTGCTTGGAGTCTGAGTCAGTGCTCATATAGAGTAAATACTAACATTTTTTGATTACTGGGAAGGCAGAGTTCAGGAGGCATTCTGACTTTAGGAAAACTTCCTTCAAAATAAATATGTATCTCAAGCAGTTTTACTTAATTCAACTTCCATATTAACGTAAATTCCTTAAGTATTTTCTGAGGGGACCTGAGACACTCAAACTTTTATTCTTCTCAAATACAGTAATTTTATTGTTAATTTTTTTATATTTTATTTCTATATGTTTAAATAGCTATCTCTTCAAAATGTTTTCCTCCAAGCTCATTAACTCTGTTTCTCTGTGGACAGTTTAGGATTATATAAGCCATTTCCTGTACTTTTTAATTTTTATATTATTTATAGCTAGAATGGTTTCATTTTGCCAGCAAATTATTATCTGAAGAGAATAAAGTGTCTTGCCAAAAACTTGACAAAAATACAAAGTCCTTTTATGGGCTTTTACTTATAGCCAGATATACTACAGAAGCAAAATACCTGTAAGAAAGAAGAAATTTTGTAAATTTGAGATAGACTTAAATCTAATGGGTATCTAGTCTATAAGGATATTTTATGGTATGAGATTTGAACTGTAATATTGTTTGAGATTTTACCATCTTTTCTTCTAGAAATAAAATTTACTTTCAAAGCATTGGTCACTCTAATAAATAACAGTGATATATAAATATGTATTACAGTAATATATAAGCATATATAGGCATGCATGTGCTAAGTCACTTTAGCCATGTCTAACTCTTTTCAATTCCATATACTGCAGCCCTCCAGGCTACTCTGTCCAAGGGATTCTCCAAGCAAGGATGCTGGAATGGATTGTCATGTGCTCCTCCAGGGGATCTTCCAGACCTGGGGATCAAACCCAAGTTTCCTGTGGCTCCTGCATTGCAGGTGGATTCTTTACCACTGGGCCACGGGAAAAGCCCCATATATATATATATATATATATATATATATATATATATATATATATATATATATATATATATACGTTTAGTGGCAAATATCAATAGACTGACTTAATAGCAACTGTTCTGCACCCTCATTTCTTTTGTCCTTTACACTCTATTCCCATTCCTTTCACTCTCTCTCACTTCCTTGCTGTGTAGATTGTTTTCCCTCCAGGAAATTTCATCATATTTCACATCAAATATGTCTAAGAGTCAACCTAGAATTGAGGAGCTTGCAAAATTATGGATTCCTTTTGATAGTTTGAGGGAGAAAGGAGAAGTTAGTAAAGGTTAATACACCTGATGCTAGGAAAAATTGAGGGTAGGAGGAGAAGGCGACAGAGAATGAGATGGTTGGATGGGAACACTGACTCAATGGACATGAGTTTGAGCAAACTCTGAGAGATAGTGAATGACAAGGATGCCTGCTGTGCTGCAGGCTATGGGGTCACAAAAAGTCGGGCATGACTGAGCAACCGAACAACAAAAACAACACTTAAAATTATATTCTATAGAATTCAGAAACTGTGACAAGCGTTATTTTGAGACAAAATAGAGACAGAGGTGGAGAGTCTGAGAATCCTTTTCTGTAGAAGTTAAATTTTAGCTGAGACCCCAAAAAAGTAATTCAATTTCTTGTCTATATTCAAGATCCTCACTACTGGAATAACAGACCAGTAAACACAGTGATTACATGTTCTGGCAATTGACTAAGAAAATGACTCTCATAAAGTTTACTTTTAGCATGTTACATGTTCATTCAGAGATCCTCCTGGAATAAGGCAAAACCTAACACACTGTTGGTTCACAAACTGTTAGTCATATGGAGTTGCTGATAGCTCAATATTTTTTACCTCTAACAACCAAAAGTAGAGAAATAAAAACAAAACCTCTCCTTACAGTCCATTTACATGTCTTTCATCCCCACATTAGCAGTAACTGTAATACCAGAGCAGTTTGTAGAAATTCTTTGCCTTGAACAGTCTCCGAAAAACACCAACTTGTCCCACCGCCAAAGTATATAGTGTTCAACAGTGACCTATATCCCAGAAACAATTCAGAGTTCAGAAAGGAACTTCATTCACCACCTAGGAGAAAACACATTTTGCTGCCCACTTAAGCTCAGGATAATAAGTGACATTCAGAAAGTCTAAAAAAGGAAAAGTGTTCTGTCCAATAAATTTTTGTAGCTTGCTCCATTCCACTCCCAACATTTTCTTTTTTAGTGTTCAGTATGGACAGGTTTTAAATGTATACTTTAGACCATAGGCTCCCCTTGTAGCTCAGTCGGTAAAGAATCTGCCTGCAGTATAAGTGACCCGGGTTCGATCCCTGGGTTGGGAAGATCTCCTGGAGAAGGAAATGGCAACCCACTTCAGTACCCTTGCCTGGAAAATCTCATGAACACAGGAGCTTGGTGGGCTACAGTCCATGGGATCGCAGAGTTGGTCACAACTGAGCGACTAACACTTATTTACTTACTTACTTAGACCATACAGAGTAACAACTCTCAGATTAAGAATATTACCTATTAATTGATCGTCTTACTTCTCCATTTGGTTAACATTTGGAGAGCTCTAGCAACAAAAATTAAAATATGCACAGATTAGAATTCTCCTTAGAGGTATACTAGCATGAATCAGCCTATTTTGCAGATGCAAATAAGTATAACAGTGTAAAGACTTGAATGAGAAAGAGTGTTTCTCTTAATGCAGAATTTACCTTGAAGACTCAAGTAGCCACAGGTAATTTTGACAGTATTTGCTTGTATGCACAGAAGTGTATGGTTCCTCCCTGTAGTTCAGATGGTAAAGAATCTACCTGCAATGTGGGAGACCTGGGTTTGATCCCTGAGTTGGGACGATCTCCTGGAGAAGGGAATGGTAACCCACTCCAGTATTCTTGCCTGGAGAATCCCATGGACAGAGGAGCCTGGTGGTCTACAGCCCATGGGATCGCAGAGAGTTGGACACGACAGAGCGACTGACATTTACTTACTTACAGAAGTGTTTGGGACTAGTTAGGTAATATGTTAATGCTTCTTATATTCTCTAGTAGGTCTTATTTTATGGAAAACTGGCTGCTAAACATTGGGATGGTAATTAGCTACCAACTACCACTGGGGTCATGATAGACATAGCACACACCTCATCTAGTTTGTGTATAAACTAAATGAAGACTAAAGCCATTTCCTGAAAACAGTGAATATGTGACAGAAAACAGAAATGACTGAAATAGCAAGACTTTCATTGAAACACACACACACACACTTACGTCTTTAGGACTTGCAGTCTGGCATCTCTTCCTCAAAGCGCATTAAAAACAATAAGCAGTATAAAACACTTATTTGAAGACAATAATGATTATCCCCACTTAGCATCCTTTCTATAAAACACAAAGGCCAAATTCCCACCGTGCAATCTCCAATGTCCAAAGTCTTTGCTCCTCTTTTACTGCATAGTGACAATGCCTAGAGTTTTCTTTATATTAACAGTGCCACCACCAGACACAGAATTAGGGAAATCGAATTCTAAGAGACTGAAAAACCTCAGGCATATCAAGACTGAGTTATACCACTCTTCATTGTTATGGTTTTTACATTAAAAATTATATTCAAAGCTGTCATTATTTAGAGCTAACCACATGC
Source organism: Ovis canadensis (assembly GCF_042477335.2). Taxonomy (NCBI): domain Eukaryota; kingdom Metazoa; phylum Chordata; class Mammalia; order Artiodactyla; family Bovidae; genus Ovis; species Ovis canadensis. The sequence goes on along the minus strand of NC_091250.1, from coordinate 33,786,513 downwards.
CAGCTACTATGCTAAGAATGTTACATATGTTAACTCATCTTATTCCTCAAACATGTCTGCAATTTGGGTGTTATTTTTCCTATTTTACAGATGACAGGAAAAATCTTAAGAAATTCATTATCTTACCACAAAACTAGTAAGTAGTAGTAAAGGATATAGAATCACTCCACTATACTACCTCTGAAATAATGTAAATCATTTATTGAGCACCTACTAATTGGGTATTAGTCATGTACTACACTGCATCTCTTAATACTCACCCTACCAAATACACTCTAGTAACCCTATTCGAAAGAAATGGAAACAGATTAAAGATCAGTTAAGCTACCCTGCTACCACGACTCTGAAAGGGGCAAAGGAACCACTGCTGCAAATGTAAGGAGCTCAGCCCCACCCTCATCAGCGCCTTATTCATCCATCAGTCATGAGGACATTTATTTATTCCCACACTTAATCTTATTCCCAATACTTTAGAGGTAATTATTTGTCCCCTGTGATCATTATAAACAGCCTGATATATAATTACCAGTGCTTTGGACTGTTTGCTATTGAAATATTCCCAAATACCCAGGGACTTGAGCTCTCACTTTTAACTATGCTATCACTAGCAATTATTAAAGTGAGAGTCAGAGTGGGTGTTTCAAAATAAACAGCCTCACTGACTGTAAAATTACCAAAGCGAAAGCTCAGATTCCAACGACGAGACATGGGCTGTGCTAAGAATAGCTCTGATCACAGCCAGAGAGAGTCCCTTGAGAGTTTTTGATTTAATATATGATATGGCAGTTTAAGACACTATATTTTTGAGAGTTAACTTATTTATTTCTTCCATGTTCCAAACTTAACTTCTGGTTTTAATTTAAAATCATCATATATTATTTATAACTTATCTGAAAGCAGTCAGTCCTAGGTCACAGAACAATACTTTGGTTTTGTTATAGGAGAGGAAAAATGAGTCCAGAACAACAATGTAAAAGACCACGTATATGTACACATATCTTTCTCCCCATTCTTGACTCACAAAATGGATAAATTTCTTTGTCACATTAGCTTGTATACACATTATATCCAATTCTTATACAGACCTATTGGCTTTAACATAGACTCTCTCCCTAGTGGTCAAGTTATAGCCTAACTTCATGTGAACACTTCCCATCCATGACCCACAGTCAATCTCTTAAACTTATGTGAAATAGTGAAATGTTAAATGTGAACTCAATATATGACCAGTTTTGAAATAAACTTTTTTATTTTAATCATTTTTGTTTACCTGACAGTTATGCATTATTCATCCAGAGGCTTAAAATGAAGTCAGAAGAAAGATACCATACCATATACATTTCACCAATATTGTAAACTGAATTCTTATAGCATCTCCATTTCTAAAAATCAATACTACACCCCAGATCAAAACTTTGTATTTTAAAGTTAAAAAATTGCATTACTGCTGATGCTAAGTCACTTCAGTTGAGTCCGACTCTGTGCGACCCCATAGACGGCAGCCCACCAGGCTCCCCCATCCCTGGGATTCTCCAGGCAAGAACACTGGAGTGGGTTGCCATTTCCTTCTCCAATGCATGAAAGTGAAAAGCGAAAGTGAATTGCATTAGGATGGGAAAAAAATTACAAGGAGCAGAGTATAACATAGCTCAGGATCTAAAAAAAAAAAAAAAAAAAAAAAATTTCTTTCAGCCAGAGACAAAGGATACACAAATTTTGGTAAAATACTTGTTTGGAGGGTTTCAAATGTGATGGGGTAAGGAGTGTGTTATTTATTAATAGAGGCAAACATTGGAAATATTTCAGGTTTAGTTCCAGACCCCACAATAGAGTTCAGTTCAGTTCATTCGCTCAGTCGTGTCCACTCTTTGTGACCCCAGGAATCAGCACACCAGGCCTTCCTGTCCATCACCAACTCCCGGAGTTCACTCAACCTCACGTCCATCGAGTAAGTGATGCCATCCAGCCATCTCATCCTCTGTCGACCCCTTCTCCTCCTGCCCCCAATCCCTCCCAGCATCACAGTCTTTTCCAATGAGTCAACTCTTCACATGAGGTGGCCAAAGTACTGGAGTTTCAGCTTTAGCATCAGTCCTTCCAAATGAACACCCAAGACTGATCTCCTTTAGGATGGACTGATTGGATCTCCTTGCAGTCCAAGGGACTCTCAAGAGTCTTCTCCAACACCACAGTTCCAAAGCATCACCTCTTTGGTGCTGAGCTTTCTTTATAGTTCAACTCTCACATCCATACATGACCACTGGAAAAACCATAGTCTTGACTAGACGGACCTTTGTTGACAAAGTAATGTCTCTGCTTTTTAATATGTTGCCTAGATTAGTCATAACTTTTCTTCCAAGGAGTAAGCATCTTTTAATTTCATGGCTGCAGTCACTACCTGCAGTGATTTTGGAGCCCCCAAAAATAAAGTCTGACACTGTTTCCACTGTTTCCCCATCTGTTTCCCATGAAGTGATGGGACCAGATGCCATGATCTTTGTTTTCTGAATGTTGAGCTTTAAGCCAACTTTTTCACTCTCCTCCTTCACTTTCATCAAGGAGCTCTTTAATTCTTCTTCACTTTCTGCCATAAGGGTGGTGTCATCTGCATATCTGAGGTTATTGATATTTCTCCCGGCAATCTTGATTCCAGCTTGTGCTTCCTCCAGCCCAGGATTTCTCATGATGTACTCTGCATAGAAGTTAAATAAGCAGGGTGACAATATACAGCCTTGATGTACTCCTTTTCCTATTTGGAACCAGTCTGTTGTTTCATGTCCAGTTCTAACTGTTGCTTCCTGACTGCATATAGGTTTCTCAAGAGGCAGGTCAGGTGGTCTGGTATTCCCATCTTTTTCAGAATTTTCCACAGTTTATTGTGATCCACACAGTCAAAAGCTTCGGCATAGTCAATAAAGCAGAAATAGATGTTTTTCTGGAACTCTCTTGCTTTTTCGATGATCCAACAGATGTTGGCAATTTTATCTCTGGTTCCTCTGCCTTTTCTAAAATCAGCTTGAACATCTGGAAGTTCACGGTTCACGTATTGCTGAAGCCTGGCTTGGAGAATTTTTAAGCATCACTTTACTAGCATGTGAGATGAGCGCAATTGTGTGGTAGTTGGAGCATTTTTTAAAACGGACCTTTTCCAGTCCTGTGGCCACTGCTGAGTTTTCCAAATTTGCTGGCATATGGAGTGCAGCACTTTCACAAAATAATCTTTCAGGATTTGAAATAGCTCAACTGGAATTCCATCACCTCCACTAGCTTTGTTGATAGAGTAAGTCACATGAATTTTTCATTTTCCAGTGCATGTAAAAATCATACTTAATCTATACTACTCTGTTAAGTGTGAAATAATAGTGTTATATCTTTTAAAAAAATGTAAAAATACCTTGTTAATAAAAAATGCTCATCATCATATGAGCCTTCAGCAATTTATGGTTTATTTGCTGTGGAGAATCTTGCCCCAATGTTGAAGGCTGCTGACCAATCAGGATGGTGGTGTGAAAGGCTGGGGTGGCTTGGCAATTTCTTCAAATGAGACAACAACAAAATTTGTTACATCAATTGACTCTTCCTTTCATGAATGATTTCTCTGGACCACGCAATGCTATTTGATAGCATTTTATCCACAATAGAACATCTTTCAAAATTAGAGTCAATCCTCTCAAATCCTCTTGCTGCTTTATCAACTAAGTTTATGTAATATTCTAAATTCATTGTTGTCATTTCAACAATCTTCACCGTACCTCACCAGTAGATTCCATCTCAAGAAACCACTTTCTTTCCTCATCTGTTAGAAGCAACTCTTTATCAGTTTAAGTTCTATCATGAGATTGAAACAATTTAGTCATATCTTCAGACTCCACTACTATTTTAGTTCTCTTGCTATCTCTACCGCATCGGCAGTTATCTCCTCCACAGAAGTCTTGAGCCCTTCAAGTCATCCATGAGAGCTGGTATCAACTTCTTCAAAATGCCTATGAATTTTGGTATTTTGGTTTCTTCCCAGAAATCATAAACATTCTCAATGGCATCTAGAAAGGTGAATCCTTTATATAAGGTTTTCAACTGACTTTACCCAGATCCATCATATGAATCGCTATCGATGGCAGCTATAGCCTTATGAAATGTATTTCTTAAATAAGGAGACTTGAAATTCAAAATTACACTTTAATGCCTGGGCTGCAGAATGGATGTTGTGTTAGCAGGCATGAAAACAACATTAATCTCATTGTACATCTCCATCAGAGACGGACATGTATGCTTGGGTGGTCAAGTACATTGTCAATGAGCAGTCATATTTTGAAAGGAATTTTTTTTCTGACCAGAAGTTCTAAACAGTGGGCTTAAAATATCAGCAGATGTGCTCTCATCCAGGCTTTGTTCTATTTATAGAGTACCGGCAGGGTAGATTTAGTATCACTCTTGAGGGCCCTAGGAGTTTCAGAATGGTAAATGAGCACTGGCTTCAACTTCAAGTCACCAGCAGCACTAGCCTCTAATAAGACAGTCAGCCTACCCTTTGAAGGCACTGACTTCTCCTCTCTAGCTATGAAAATCCTAGATGGCTATTTCATTTCATCCTAGAAGGTTATTCCATTTACCTTGAGAAGCTGTTGTTTCATTGGTGGCGGTTTAGTCACTAAGTTGTGTCCAACTCTTGTGACACCATGGACTGTAGCCCCCGAGGCTCCTCTGTCCAGGGGATTTTCCAGGCAAGAATACTGGAGTAGGTTGACATTTCCTTCTCCAGGGGATATTCCCAACCCAGGAATCGAACCCGAGTCTCGTGCCTTGCAGGCAGATTCTTTACCAACTGAGCTATGAGAGAAGCCCACTGTTTCATTAGCCACCTTCATTAATGATCTTAGCTAGATCTTCTGAATAACTCGCTGCAGTTTCTACATCAGCACTGGGTGCTTCACCTTGCAGTTTTATGTTATAGAGAAGGCTTCTTCCCTTCAACCTCATGAACCAACTTTCAAACTTTTCTGCTTGAACTTCCTCATCTCTCTCTGCCTTCACAGAATCAGAGAGAATTAGGGCCTTGCTCTGGATATGGCTTTGGCCTAGGGAAATATTGTGGCTGATTTGATCTTCTATCTAGACAACTAAAAATTTCTCCATATCAGGAATAATGTGGTTTTGATTTCTTATCATTTGTGTCATTATAGTAGCATTTCTAATTTCCTTCTGGAACTTTTTCTTTGCATTCACAGCTTGGATCAGTGTTTGGGGCAAGAGGTCTAGCTTTCAGCCTATCTCAGCTTTCAACACACCTTCCTCTCACAGCTTAATCATTTCTGGCTTTCAATTTAAAGTGAGAGATGTGAGACTCTTCCTTACACTTGAACACTTAGAAGTCACTGTTCAGTTCAGTTGCTCAGTTGTATCCGACTCTACAACCCCATGGACTGCAGCACGCCAAGCTTCCCTGTCCATCACCAGCTCCCAGTGTTTACCCAAACTCATGTCCATTGAATCGGTGATGCCATCCAACCATCATCCTCTGTCATCCCCTTCTCCTCCTGCCTTCAATCTTTCCTAGCATCAGGGTTTTTTCAAATGAGTCAGTTCTTCGCATCAGGTGGCCAAAGTATTGGAGTTTCAGCTTCAACATCAGTCCTTCTAATGAACACCCAGGACTGGTCTCCTTTAGGATTGACTGGTTGGATCTCCTTGCAGTCCAAGGGACTCTCAAGAGTCTTCTTCAACACCACAGTTCAAAAGTATCAATTCTTTGGTGCTCAGCTTTCTTTATAGTCCAACTCTTACATCCATATATGACTACTGGAAAAATCATAGCTTTGATTAAACGGACCTTTGTTGACAAAGTAATGTCTTTGCTTTTTAATATGCTGTCTAGGTTGGTCATAACTTTCCTTCCAAGGAGTAAGCATCTTTTATTTGATGGCTGCAGTCACCATCTGCAGTGATTTTGGAGCCCCCCAAAATAAAGTCTGACACTGTTTCCACTGTTTCCCCATCTATTTGCCATAAAGTGATGGGACCAGATGCCATGATCTTCATTTTCTGAATGTTGAGTTGTAAGGTAAGTTTTTCACTCTCCTCTTTCACTTTCATCAAGAGGCTCTTTAGTTCTTCTTCACTTTCTGCATAAGGGTGGTGTCATCTGCATATCTGAGATTATTGATATTTCTCCCAGCAATCTTGATTCCAGCTTGTGCTTCTTCCAGCCCAGCGTTTCTCATGATATACTCTGCATAAAAGTTAAATAACCAGGGTGATAATATACAGCCTTGACATACTCCTTTTCCTATTTGGAACCAGTCTGTTGTTCCATGTCCAGTTCTAACTGTTGCTTCCTGACCTACATACAGATTTCTCAAGATGCAGGTCAGGTGGTCTGGTATTCCCATCTCTCTCAGAATTTTCCACAGTTTGTTGTGATCCACATAGTCAAAGGCTTTGGCATAGTCAATAAAGCAAAAATAGATGCTTTTCTGGAACTCTCTTGCTTTTTTGATGTTCCAATGGATGTTGGCAATTTGATCTCTGGTTCCTCTGCCAGCTTGAACATCTGAAAGTTCACAGTTCACATATTGTTGAAGTCTGGCTTGGAGAATTTTGAGCATTACTTTAGTAGCATGTGAGATGAGTGCAATTGTGTGATAGTTTGAGCATTCTTTAGCATTGCCTTTCTTAGAGATTGGAATGAAAACGGGCCTTTTCCAGTCCTTTGGCCACTGCTGAGTTTTCCAAATTTGCTGGCATATTGAGTGCAGTACTTTCACAGCATCATCTTTCAGGATTTGAAATAGCTCAACTGGAATTTCATCACCTCCACTAGCTTTGTTTGTAGTGATACTTCTAAGGCCCACTTGACTTCACATTCCAGGATGTCTGGCTCTAGGTGAGTGATCACATCATCATGATTATCCGGGTCGTGAAGATCTTTTTTGTCCAGTTCTTCTGCGTATTCTTGCCACCTCTTCTTAATATCTTTGGCTTCAGTTAGGTCCATACCATTTGTGTCCTTTACTGAGCCCATCTTTGCATGAAATGTTCCCTTGGTATCTCTAATTTTCTTGAAGAGATCTCTAGTCTTTCCCATTCTATTGTTTTTTCTTTGCACTGATCACTGAGGAAGGCTTTCTTATCTCTCCTTGCTATTCTTTGGAATTCTGCATTCACATGGGTATATCTTGCCTTTTCTCCTTTGCTTTTCACTTCTCTTCTTTTCAGAGCTATTTGTAAGGCCTCCTCAGGCAGCCATTTTGATTTTGCCTTTTGCATTTCTTTTTCTTGGGGATGGTCTTGATCCCTGCCTCCTGTTCCAGAAAAGCATCTATTTTTGCTTTATTGACTATGCCAAACCTCCATTCATAGTTCATCAGGCACTCTGCCTATCAGATCTAGTCCCTTAAATCTATTTCTCACTTCCACTGTATAAATATTAGGGATTTGATTTAGGTCATCTCTGAATGGTCTAGTGGTTTTCCCTACTTCCTGCAATTTAGGTCTGAATTTGACAATAAGGTGTTCATGATCTGAGCCATAGTCAGCTCCCAGTCTTGTTTTTGCTGACTGTATAGAGCTTCTCCATGTTTGGCTGCAAAGAGTATAATATCTGATGATGTCCATGTGTAGTCTTCTCTTGTGTTGTTAGAAGAGGGTGTTTTCTATGACCAGTGCATTCTCTTGTCACCATAGGATTTTTAATCACCCTAATTTTAATATTGTTGTGTCTCAAGGAATAGAAAGGCCCAGGGGAGAGAGAGAGATGAGGAAATGGCTAGTGGCTGGGGCAGTCAGAACACATACATTTATCCTTTAAGTTCACGATCTCATATGAGTATGGTTACTGGTGTCCAAAGCAATTGTGAGGTAGCATCAAATATCTCTGATCACAGATCACCATGGCAGATACAATGATAATGAAGAAGTCTGAAATATTGCAAGAATTACAAAGTGTAACAGAGACACAAAGTGAACAAATGCTGTTGGAAAAATTGTGCAATTGTGCTGATAGACTCTCTCAATGCAGAGTTCCCACAGATTCTCCATTTGTTGAAAAAAAAAATGTAGTTTCTGTAAAGCACAATAAAACAAGCTATGCTTGTATATGAAAAATTTAGGTCCATATGTAACCAAGAAATGCACAAATCTGTGGCAAAAATGAGACACTCTAATGCTCATAGATCATGTAGTCCATTAGGATAGACAGAATTTTTATTAAAAAACACAAAGTATTTAAATATAGTGTAACGTTCAGGGACTTGTGAGAAGATACAAAGAGAGAATCTGACCTAGTTGGGTTGGTGAAGGGGTGGTTCCTCTCTAAGGGTGCGCTTGCCTGAGGAAGTCTTCAGTGGGGAGTAGTAGTAGATGTGCTCATTCATGGTCGATATTCGCATCCCCACAGACTGTAGCCCACTAGGCTTCTCTGTCCATGGGGATTCTCCAGTCAAGAGTATTGGAGTGGGTTGCAATTTCCTTCTCCAGGGAATCCTCCTGACCCAGAGATCAGACTCAAGAAGCAGCTAATTGGACAAAAGGAGGTGGAAAGCAAGGTGTACATTCTCCTGCAACTTTGTGACACACTGACAAAGGAGCAGTGTAAACAAAATTCCCAAATCCAGACTTATTTTGGATGTTCAGTGAAAATAACTGTTCAAAAATCATGACCACAGAAAAACAACTGGTCTATTAATTCCATCAGCTTGTTTTATCACTGGTCCTATATTTTAACCAAAAATATAACCTGTTCAATCTTTATCAACTGTGCCATGATGATTAATTCATCTTAAAAGACTCCAGCTAATTTGCTCGACTTTCATCTCTGCAAGTGGGTACAACTCGTTTCCCCATTTACATTGTTCCTGCCCCCCTCACTTTCTCACATGGGATCACCAGCCCCTGAGACAATTTGGCCCCTACTTCCGGACAAAATCACCACATCCACATGCAAAGGCTTTTATTTGCCCTGGAAATGAGTGCTCACCTGTGAGCTTTTCCTGACTACTCACAGTAAAGAGCATAAAATCCAAAGAAAGAACAAATGGCCTTCGTGTAAATAGGTCACATCTGTCACGTCATTTTATGTTCCAAGGCTATTAATTTGGTTGGAATTTGCCTATATAAATACATATTTTATTAAATTGGAAACAGAAACTTGAAAATGATGCTTGGGCCCTAGCATGAATGAAGTTCCTGTCAGTGAAAGAAATAAAAATGACTGCAAACGACAAAAAAAATTATAAGTGCTGCAAAACATTCTTTTGGATGTTAGAATAGGAACTCAAATAATGATGTCTAATATGAGGGTGCTTCAGTCTGACACATGCAATATTTATTTGTTTGTATATTCATTTAATAAGCATGTAATAAAGAGGTAGAAAGTTCAAATGACCTATACTAAATGCCTCTACTTATTTCCCGAAATAAGAGTATTAATAGCAACACGTTTTTCTTTCTAGTACTACAGGGATTCATAGTCCTTGAATCAGGGATATTTTATTGTCTTATTTAAAACTGGGATAAAGTAGATATATAGGAAATTATCTCTATAATTTTTAAATGATAAAAAAGGTGGAGGAGAATTATTTTAATAGCTACTCAGTCCACTAAGCATTATTAAATAATTGAAAAAGACTTGTCATTCTCCTCCAGGCTGCCCTCCAATCACTGATAAAGAGCAATACTCTTTCTCAGTGTTGCCTGGAAATCCCATTTGAGTTTTCAATCTTCATCTTCAGGAGTTTGATCACATTTAATGTTTTTACTTCCTTTCCCACATTTGTTTGCCCTTCAAATCCCTAAGAAACAACTTTCAAAAAAATTTTTTTTCAAAAAAGCACTTTAGGCAAGTTTCATAGAATTCACCAAGTACTCGTATCACATGAACAAGGAGGAGACCCTTGATACGGTAATCTTTTGGCAACCACCTAAAGCCAACTGCAAATGCAGATTTAACAGAGAATTGGAAGACACTGGCTTTTATCTAAATCTTGAAATGAATTAAACATTCCTGAAGATTGATCATTTTTCAAATGAAGTCGTTTATAGTTACATATTTCACATATACTGTTTTTCCTGGAACTAGAATAAGGTATGTGAAAATACCACAAGAAACACTTTTATTTGTGACATTTCCAATCCAGTTGGCAGGAAAAAGTAAAGACACATCATAGGAAAATTTACTCTTATGAGATTTCCAGCACAACTTTGCATCCTCCAGAAAAGCCCAGAAAAACATTTAAACTGGATCCTCCAAAACTTTTGCCATTCACCCCTCACCATGGGACCGTATCCTCTGTCACTTTTTTACACTTTTGTGTTTAATGGGTAGATGGATATTATACAATAAGAAACCTCAAGAATCATCCTAACCAAAAATTGATTTAAAAAAATCAACACAGATCCAAGTCAATTTTGTCAACTCAGGTTAAAAGGTTTTGGTTCTGAGACACAGCATGGTTTAGAATGCAAAATGCAAAAAAATGATGGCTTTTATCCATCGCTGCAAATCATCACTGCTTCCCCTGACAATAGTTCAAGTACCTTATATTGATTTTTTTTTTTTTTTTGGTAATCAAGTTTAGGATGAGACCACAAACTTGAGTCTTTTCTAGGCTTACGACTTCCCTGATGAATCAGTCTGTATCAGCTCATTATACTGACCATGAACTTTATATCCTGAGACAACCATAATTCATTCGTTTCATTTACTCTCAACATTATTACCGAGCATATACTCTTGTGCCAGGTCTTGTGCTGTTGCTTTATAACTTGCAAATTTTTACAGCTTTCATTCTCATCTTGTTAAGAAGAAACACTAGCTGCTAACATAGATATCTCCATTGACATCACACAACTGCACACACTATCATGTCCTTCCTCGGACCAGTCTCCGTATTTCCTCTTGTTATTCTCTACACTCTGTTCTCTACGAATTGATCAATATTCTATTTCTCAAATGCAAACCAGATCATATTTTTCCTGTTGAAGGTACTCTAAATCAGTAGGTCTCAATCATGGACAGTTTTGTTCCAGGGACATTTGATGACACATGTAGACAGTTTTGATTTTCACAACTGAGAGTAAATGCTACTGGCATTTAGTGAATGGATGCCTAATGCTCCTTAACATCCTAAAAATCACAACACAGTCTGCATGGCAAAAAAACATCTGGTCCAAATGTTAATAGCACTGCAGTTGAGAAACCCTGCTCTGAATCCAAAATTTTCCCCCTGATTTGCAAAATCACAAGGTCTTGCTTCTCTCTCTCTGTCTCCTGCCTTCCCTCTGGTCAGTCTTCGTTGTTCATTATGCTCCAGCCATGCAGGCTGGATTTGTTTTTCTCAGGCAGACCAAGCCAGTCTGTACCTCAGAACTCTCTGACTTGCTCATCCCTGGATGCTCTCTCTGTAAAGTTCTACAAAATTCGGCCTGCCTGCCTCCTTCTCAACATTTAGATCTCTATTCACATGTCGTCTAAAGTAACCACAAGCATCTCACCCTCATGAATCTCAGTGCCATCCTGGTGTTTCGCCATCTACTCTGAATTGACCTTGCTCATTTACGTGATGCGCTCCCCTTAGAATATAGGCTCCAAAGTAGCCAGGCTTAGTCACTGTTCTCTTCCCTAGAATTAGAACTCTGTCACTTCTGTCACTTCCACTTATAACCTGAAAGGCCCAGTTATAAAAATCAAAACACAGGAAAAGCAATAGGGGAAAAGGGGGGGAATCACAAAACTGTCAAAAAGTGGAAAAAAAAGAACACTGGTGCAAATACAGTTCTAAACTCAGTGGAAGCAGTAGTAGGTCACTGTAGCGCTCGCTCCATTTTCATTTAGGGTAATGTTTTAAGTGTTTTCAGTGGATTAACTTATTTAATCCTCATCTGTCTCCAGCCCTAAAAAACGATGTTAGCACTATTGTTATCCTGATTTTACACATAAAGAAAGGTAGCACAGAGAGGTTAGTAACTTGCTCAGGCTCACACAGCTATTCAGCAGTAGTGCTGGAATTTCAGCACAGGCACTGTGCCTCTTAACCACCATGCCCTGTGTCAGGCAGAAGAACTACCAGCTCAGAAAAATAAACAAATGGGACCTAACTAAATTCAAAACTTTTGCACAGCAAAAGGAAATTAAACAAAACGAAAACCTACCGAATGAGAAAAAACATTTGCAAATGAGGTGACTGACACAGTGTTCATATCTAAACTCTACAAACCCAGCTCATACACCTCAGCATCAGAAAACAAACTTCTCAAAGAAAAAATGAGACTTGTATAAATATGTTTCCAAAGAAGACGTACAGATGTCTAATAGGCACATCCAAAGACATTCAATATCACTAATTTTTAGAGAAATATAAATCAAAACCACAATGAGGTATAACATCAAACCTGTCAGGTTTACTACCATCAAAAAGCCTACAAATAATAAATGCACATAGCATTCATGAATATATAAACGTTCATAGCAGCACCATCTACAATATTCAATATATGGAAGCAACCCAATTGTCTGTCAAAGGAAGAGTGGATTCAAAGACTTAGTGTAGGGAAAGTTACACTCGTTCATATGGGAACTAGTACCAATACAAGCTTAAAATGTATGTGAAAGAAAACTTCTAGAAAATATGAGAAATACTATGTCATGGTTATGCAGTGGTAAAGAATCTGCCTCCCAGTGCAGGAGACACAAGAGATGGGGGTTCCACCTCCGAGTTGGGAAGATCCCCTGCAGTAGGAAATGGCAACCCACTCCAATATTCCTGCCTGGGAAATGCCATGGACAGAGGAGTCTGGCAGGCTACAGTCCATGGGGCTACAAAGAGTCGGACAGGACAGCAACTGAGCACACACACAGGGAATGTCAACCTCGATGCCCATGCTTTGGTACCAGTTTTTATGGAAAGTGCTTTAAGATGAGATTCTAATGAGCTTCATTACATAATTCTTTTTGAAAAGATCCTGGTTTTCTGTGACGCAGAGAGTCTAATAAAGAGTCTCCACCATGTTTTGAAATGGAAACACACATTACACACCTCCCACCAGAACAGAGCACAGTGGCGAATGAATAAATGTAAGCATTCTCCTTTTTAAGATTCTTGCCCTTCATTCTTAAAACAATGAAGTAGTGTTTATTAGGATGTCCCTATTCCAAGGTTCCAAACATACTATATTTAAAACACGTGGGTTTATTTGTCAGGGCTCATCATATCCTCCCTTCATATTAACAGGAAGCAGGGCTCAAAATCTCTGATCCCTGTAATATTATTATGGCTGGAAGAGAAAACCTGGGGAAATAGTTCTTCCCCCTGTGGTTGCAGGGCCACATATTTTATTGTGCAAATGTTGGCAGCGAGTTCAGCTTACCATTCACAGATAATGTGTACTGAAGCCATCGCATTAATGATGAGTAGACACTGCTTCCTCCTTACACACAGTCCACGGTTACTGAGGGATTTGTTCCTGAAAGGTCTATTACTTGAACTTTACTATTTCAGCATAGCAGCTCCCTCAGCTCCTTTCCGTCTCCATCTCTAAAATTTAAATCAACGTTTCATCCCTATGATAAGCTACGCAGCTACCAACACTGCCAAAAAGTGGCCAAGAGGGTCACTTTTAGTTTACTGACGTGCGTGTGTGATGACCAACACTGATTTTTGAAATACTGAACGAGCATAAGGTACCTCAGCTAACACCTGCACTTCAAAAATACCTTAACTCTAGAATGCAGTAAACAGATGAAAGAAGATTCCAGGCTGAGGAGGTAGAGAACACTATCTTACTGCTAAATAAAATCACTGCAGTTTACTACTCTTGCAGCTAGAGTCCTCCTAAAACTGGGATGCCAATAGAAGTTTTTAAGTGATTAATAAGTAAAATGGCTCTTATGCTAAGAGCCGGTATTAATAATATAAAGCTCTGCTCTGCCATGAACTTTACTTTGGGCATGTGGGGTGTGCTCTGCTGGGTCTTGGCTGCTGAATGGGCTTTTCCCTAGTCATGAGGCACAGACTTCTCACTGCTGTGCCTTCTCCTGTTGCAGAGCATGGGCTCTAGGGCACGCGGGCTTCAGAAGTTGTGGCACAGGGCTCAGGAGTTGCGGCTCCCATGCTCCTGATCACAAGATCCCTGTGGCTTGCAGGATGCTCCCGAATCAGGGATCAAACCCATGTCTCCTGCGCTGGCACGCAGATTCTTTACCACTGAGTCACCAGGGAATCCCGTCGTGAACTTTTATGTAATCTACAAACATTCCATGCCAAAATATAAATGTTCGTATATGCATATACACAACAAAATACACATATGTGCATATATAAAACACATATATGTAGTCATGATTCACTTTTTAAACACTTATTATATTGATGAAATGGGTTTAATATTTTTCCTGTTAAACTGAAAGATTTTCATTCCTGATAATCTCTAGTTCTTGGGGAAAGTAGAACTCAGCCTCAAAGAAAGCTCTTATAGACTGAATGTTTGTCCCTCTGCCCCCACTCATATGGGGAAACCAAACACCAAGGTGAGGGTATTTGGAGTGTGGGGGTGGCTTTGGGAAATGATTAGGTTGTGAAATCTGAGCCCTCATGAATGGAATTAGTGCTCTTAAAAGAGGGACCCTACTTATCAGGGCTCCCTAGCCCCGGAGAAGACGGCCATCTGTCAGGAAGCAGATCCTCAAAAGACACCAAGTCTACCAGCACCTTCATCTTGGACATTCAGCCTCCAGAACTCTGAGAAAGCAACACTGGTTTTTTATAACCCATCCAGCCTGTGACTTTTTGCTATAGCAGCCAAACAGACTAAGACAGAAGTCAAATTTTATGTCTTTGTTTTATTCAGACAGCTGTCTCCTATATAGCATATATGAACTCAGATCTTAAGCCACAGGATAGCACACAAAGGCAGTATGACATAGATAAGTCTTCGCTGGGCTTGGAGGAGAAAGAAGCCAAGAGGAAGAGAGAGAAAGGGACAAAAAAGTTAGGTCGGTGTCCTTGTTTCCCCTTATTCGGACTGGCATGCACCTCTGGTGGAAAGGTGTGGTCGAATTCAAATGCGCTTGGGGGAAAGCCCAAGGTTAGCAGCTCATCCCCGGCTTCCTAGAGGCAGCCTCAGAAACCTGCTCCCTCTCTGAGAGGCCAGCCTTTGCGCTGCACCATGGACAATGGACTCAATGCTCTCCACTGGGAGAAGGAAGTGACTCCAAGAGGAGTCTGGGCAACCAATTCCAAAAATCTCTGAAAACGAAAGTGCTTTACAGAACTCATTTGAAAGCAAAGTATGACTGAGCTAACAAAAGCTATAAATTTGTATCAAGTATCCTCTTACTGAAATGTGTCTGATTACACTATGCTGTCTATAAGTAATATGCAAATGATATACAGCCTTTCTAAAATTTGAAAATATGTAAAAATTTCAAACCATATCTGGCCCCAGTGTCTTCAGATAAGAAAGATGAGACTGTATTGAAAATTGAGTGATTTTACAGGCTCTTCTTCCATAGCACCTGTATACATTCCTGACAAACTCTGCATCCAGGAAAAGTGCTCTCTAGCAATAATAGGCGCATGGGGAAAATAAAGCTGCAACCCATCAATCAAACTCTATGCAAGTCTGTGAACAGGAGTAACAGATGTAATCATTGTTATCTTATGACATAATTGCAAAAATAATAAATTACAATAAACCTAAGTAACTTATGATCTCAGTAGGGTACAGGCTGCCTCAGTGAATGCTGAAAGTACATAAAAACATCCAGGGGATACAGAACATGGTGAGCTCTGAGAACAAAGGGAACTGTGATTTGCTGGGAGCTCAGAGTCCTGCAAAACTAACATAGCCCTCTCTGAGGCGGGAGCCTACGATACAAGAGTTCATTTTGAATTTTCATGAACCAGAGCTGAAAGGGCTCCTGTCTGCAAAAACTGAGTTGATGGATTTCTTTTCTTGCTTAAAGTTCTAATTTTACTTCTATTGTTCTAGCTCCTTTTGCCATAGGAAAATTGTAACACAACTTTAATAATGTCAACATAACCTGACATTACTCTGTTATTCACCAATCACAGACTCTACTGTACTTAAGATTACTGCCACTGGAGTCAGACCAACTGGGACTGAACCCTACCTAGCTGAGCACAGTAAAGGACAAAAGAGGTATAAAAACTGCTCACAACACTGACCTCAAAGGGCTCATAACCCAGCCAGAAAGAGTCCAGTTAGATGTTACTCTGGAACTGATGGTAAGTGACAGCTATGAAAAATGAATGAAAACTCTCTAGACTAAGACTATGTGAAGCTTTGACTAGATCAAGAAGCACCGCAAGCCATAATTTGTAGTCCTTTTTATTATGGAATAGCCAAGGTCTAAGGGGAAGAACATTGAATTTGTACTTTATCAGTGGCTTCTCCTTGGACAAACCATTTAACCTTTCTAGGCTTTTATTAGCAAAAGCCACTTAACATTTTGTAGTGAAATTAGATCAAATGAGATGCTGTATGTGGAAGCACATTGAGGAAAGGGCTCCACAAAGAAGAACAACAAAGCTGACATGTACTGAGTATTTTCTAAAGCCAAGTTCTTGTACAAGTGCTTTATCTAATTGGCTGCTTTAATCCTGTTAGATGTGTTTTTATTACAAACCTGAACTTTCACAGATGAAAAACTGAGGGAGAAAAAGCTTAAAAGGTTAAACACATTGGCCTAGCTCAAACCATGAGTGTAACCCCAGACAATAGCCCAGGAGGGGTATGGGTTAGGAGCCCAGATTCCTCAACAGCCACTACATCCACTTGAAAATAACAAAATTGCATTTAAAATTAATTCTCTTTCCCTGTCTTGCATACAGGGTCGTCATTGCCATCTTCCTAAATTCCATATATATGTGTTAGTATACTGTATTGGTGTTTTTCTTTCTGGCTTACTTCACTCTGTATAATCGGCTCCAGTTTCACAGATGTGTATAACGGACTTTTGGACTCAGAGGGAGAGGGAGAGGGTGGGATGATTTGGGAGAATGACATTCTAACATGTATACTATCATGTGAATTGAATCGCCAGTCTATGTCTGACGCAGGATGCAGCATGCTTGGGGCTGGTGCATGGGGATGACCCAGAAAGTTGTTATGGGGAGGGAGGTGGGAGGGGGGTCCATGTTTGGGAATGCATGTAAGAATTAAAGATTTTAAAATTTAAAAAATAAAAAACTAAAATTAAAAAATAAAAAAAATAAAATAAAATAAAAAATAAAATTAATTCTCATACTCAAATCACTTTTATGATTCAAAGAACCTTTCTCCTTTCTTTCAAAATATTAAGATTTTCCTATTCCTACAGCATTAATTCCCAGCAGCAATCACTCTCTCCTGAACTGCTCCACTTGCCTTCATTAATTCAAAAGCTAAATACTGTAACTGTATCAGCATCCTCAAAACCAAATGACCGATGGCAAGGATGGGTCATGTTTGCTCTATGATTTTTACATACTGTGAACTTTCCTACAGAAGATTTGAAACCCTATCCCATCTTTCACATCCAGAAGGGCATCTTTCCTAACTACATGATAAAGGTTGGCCCCCAGGTGTTAACATGATTAGGTCCATCCTCATCATGGGGGTAAAGGTGGGGCTTTAGCTGCAACAGCAGAAGGCTGAGTCTACGATGAGCAGCCCCCAGACCTCCGTGTCTTCCTCGCATCCCTTTGGTGAACCGAAAGCATCCTGGGGAAGATGCCTTGGCAAAGCAGCTTGAGTGCAGACATCACCTCTATCGTCACCCTCATCAGAGGGATCATTACTCTGATTATTATCTGTCACCACTAGAAGGTGAACTTTAGGGGTAAGAGCTATGAATGAGTCACCTGTGCATTCTCAACACAAGCACAGTGCCTGAGATGAAGTATCTACAAGTGCTGAGAATGTGGACACTTACATGGTCTGCAACAAAAATATTTACTTTAATACTTAGTGTTTTCATCTGTTACATGATCATGAGTCACAATGACTGTAGTATCCAGATGGTAGCATGATGAAACAATCATTTCCATAGATCCATAGTGCTTGAAAGGACATTGGGAGATCATAACTTTTTTTCCCCACAGAAGTAGCCCAGAGGGGTTAGGTGATTTACCCAATAGCAAGAAGTCCAGCTAGATTTTGAAATTTCCTATCTAACATTTTATTTTCCTACTACATCCTAAAATAAGAATGTAAGTCATTTGGCTAAAGAAGAGTTTTTGAAATAAAGCCAAATTGGAGCCATTATCATTGGAAATGTCCAGAATTCAAAAGCGGTCGTGTATATATTTTTATGTCTAGACAGATGCAAGGGAAATCTTCAGCGGAAGAGAGCAGATTGTGGGAAACAGTCAATGAAGGAAGGCATAACATATACAACCCTTGATCTCTCTTTGTTACAGAGCATCTAAAATGTTCATACACAGGAAAGAGCAGTGTTTCCCAAATTTGCATGTGGTGCAGCATGCTTACATGAAAATGGTTGTATGATATCAAGGTAAATGGACAAGTCATCTCCAGCCCAAGGTGACTGCCCCTGGGACTCCAGCCATCCTGAACCACCTTGAGGGCTAGGACTGGCAGTAGCTTGTACCCCAATAACCCATTCTTTCCAGCTAGTCTACTATGGATGAGAGGAAAATAGAGCTTTAAGGAATTAAGGCTTGAGTTCAAACTAAAAAAAAAAAAATTTTTTTGCATAATAATAAACTGGCTGCATAAGGTCTCATGAAAGGAATCCCACCTCCCATCTATCATTCATGTACACCACTGACCAAAACTTTCATCCAGACTCATGAGCTGATTCTCCCATCACTTAAGCACTAAATCTATCACTTCTTACAAAAAAAAAAAAGGCTGTATTCTCTAAGAGAGTTTTTTGATCACATGGAAGAATTTCTGAACAAGGACATTCCTGGATCAGTCTGAACCCACAGGTAACAATGAGTGATGAATATCCTTGGCATGAACACCACATATCCCATTGCAAGCTTTTTATTCTGTAAGCTGTCTATACTGTAGCGTGAAAACTTCTATTAGAGTCCCCAGAGCCATGAAGCAGGTAGAAGATTTTAGCAGCCCTGACCACGAGGCAGCCCACAGAAATATGGATTCAACTACAGGAAATAATAGACAGTCACCATTGTAAAGTATTTTATGCCTAGAGCCAACCCACAAAACTAATGCAATAATAGAGATTCCAAGTTAAAGCTGGAAATTGCTACCCAGGTCAGGCTACTCCCTGGAGCCCAGATAAGATTACTTTGGGTGCCTGCTGGAACCCCACAGCTGGTCTAGGTTTTCATTGTCTCATATAATGAACTTTCACTATTTCCTTTAATAATCCTCAACCCCCTGCCTTGGATTGGATAGTCAGTCTTTCCAACTTATCCAAGGATAAATTGGAAATTTATCTTTTCCCAATTTTAGTTTTTCATTACTTCTTTATTTCAGACAAAGCTAAAAAAAAAAAATATTCCCATGTCCCCATGGAGTTATACCTAAATTCTCTTACTTGGCTCTTATCCTTTTGCAGCTCTTGTCTTTGCTCCTTTGATACTCTGCTCACTTTTATCTGAAACCTGGCCAACTTGTCAAGTTCCCTCAGGTAATTCTAAAATCCAAAATAGATGTATAATAATAGTAAGAACAGTTGATTGGTCAGGGTGCTGGAGCATAAGTGAGTGAGTGAAACTGCTCAGTCCTGTCCAACTCTTTGCAACCCCATCGACTATAGCCTACCAGGCTTCTCCATACATGGGATTTTCCAGGCAAGAGTACTGGAGTGGGTTGCCATTTCCTTCTCCAGGGTATCTTCCCAACCCAGGGATCAAATCCAGGTCTCCCACATTGCAGGCAGATGCTTCACCATCTGAATCACCAGTTCAGTTCAGTTGCTCAGTCATGTCCAACTCTTTGTGACCCCATGAATCGCAGCACGCCAGGCCTCCCTGTCCATCACCAAATCCCGGAGTTCACCCAAACTCAACGTCCATTGAGTCCGTGATGCCATCCAGCCATCTCATCCTCTGTCGTCCCTTTCTCCTCCTGCCCCCAATCCCTCCCAGCATCAGAGTCTTTTCCAATGAGTCAGCTCTTAGCGTGAGGTGGCCAAAGTACTGGAGTTTCAGCTTTAGCATCATTCCTTCCAAAGAACACCCAGGGCTGAATCACCAGGGAAGCCCATAAACTTGCTCTCTCTTAAACTATTCACGTGTTAATTAAGGGAAAAGAAATGACTTGGTGCTATATGTCTTGGTTTTCCTATTCATAACATCTAAAATAATACTTCTGTGGTTTCTACCTGCCTCCTCTAACACTGGATTTCCTCCCAAACAAAAATGATTTCCTATTAATCTGATATTATGAGGATTCAGACTAATTTCTTGCTAGCCGTATAATACTGTATTTTGTCATCACAAATGGAGTAATAATATATTTCACCTTTATACTGTCTTTTAATCCTACCAACTCACATTCCTGTGCACTGATCTTGAAGAATTTGCTATCAATAACAGGAATTGCTCTGATGCAAATGTTTGAATAACTGAGGTGAAACAAATCATCTTAATCACAGAAAGAAAGAAGGACAATACCTATAAATCAACTATACTCCAAAACAAATTGTAAAAGTATTTTTAAAAATCCCAAAGGAAAGAAAATAATGGTCAAGGAATACAAAAAAGAAAAAAGGAGAAAAGAGAAGGACAATGCTTATAGGCTGACCCAAACCAAGGGAACAGTATTGCTGACTATGGTGGCTTCCGTTTGAGTTCCACTTCATTTGTAGTCAATTATGAAATGAAACCTATCAATATTTAATATGTATGTAATCCTTCCTTATCAGTGCTAGAAATGAAATGTCTACTAAAAGTTGCAGTAACAGAAGGCCGTATCTTATACAAAGCAATCTTAAACCCCATTATCCAGACCCACTGAAACAGTAATTTCAAAATCCATTTTTGAGGAGAGATCATCCCCCAGTTAGAATTAAATATCCTAGTAAGTAAAGCCGATTGTTAAAATTTTGTTTTTAGAGCTGTGTTAGTTTGGGTCCCCAGAGGAGCACGGGTCCTCTGGAAAGCATGTATAGAGATGGTATGAGATGTGTCAAACAGGCAGCCTCCAAGATGGCCCACAGGGATTGCTATCTCTTGGTGTTCATGCTGTGTAATCCTTAAGTGTGAGCTGGCCTGGGTGACTTGTTTTTAACCAATAGAATTAGAAAGATAATGAGCTGTCATTTCTGTGACTAAACTATAAAATATTTGACTTCCATCTTGCTAGAAGTCTCTTTTTCTCTTCCTGGATGTAAGGAAGAAATCATCATGATGGGAATATCCATGTAGCAAAGGACTAAGGGAGGCTTCCAGGCACAGGCAGCTAGAAACTGAGGCCCTCAGCAGAAAATCCCACAGAAATTAAATTCCACAGAACTTTCGGTAATCTAGCTTCAGACAGGACCCCAGGACTGGCTGGCACTTTGATTGCAGCCATGGGAGAGATCCTAAAGCAGAGGACCTGACTAAGCCACACTCATTCTTGACCCACAGTAAGTGTGAGATAATAAGCGTGTGTTTTTGTAAGACAGTAAGTTTGGGGATAATCTGTTATGCAGCAATAGATGACTAATACAACATGCACATAATGTATTGGGGAAGGAAGCAAAAGAAGGCAATGAGAGCCTTCTGTTATGAAATGGGTCTGACATCTAAAAAAGGATAGAGAGAAGGGAGAAGAATTGGGCTTTAAGAGGCCAGGACTGTGGTTTAGTCCTAGGCAAAGCTGCCCATTGAAAGAGTTGCCCAGAATGATCCTGCCTTGGTACCCTTACCATGCTTAGTCACTAGCTGAGAGCAGTCTGAAAGAGTCGCAGCCCTAACATAAATGTGGTGGTGAATCCAGAAGGGTAACATTGGGAGCCCCAGAGCAGGTAATCTGACTGGTGCATTCCCATGCTACAGAACAGAAGCAAACTAACATCACAATATTGGAGAGAAGAGAGAAGGTGTAGCTGCTTTTTAAGTCATACAACTTAAGATGCTCTTATAGACTGTTTCACCATCTCAGCCATGTTACCCAAGGTGGTCAGAAGTTTGGAAAACTTCAGGAAGAGCATCAGTGCTATAACCCCTTCCTTGCATTCAATTCAGTTGCTCAGTCATCTCCGACTCTTTGCAACACTATGGACTGCAGCATGCCAGAGTTCTTCCCTGTCCATCACCAACTCCCGGAACTTGCTCAAACTCATGTCCATTGAGTCAGTGATGGCATCCAACCGTCTCATCCCTTCTCCTCCTGCCTTCAATCTTTCCCAGCATCAGGGTCTTTTCCAAGGAGTCAGTTCTTTGCATCAGGTGGCCAAAGTATTGGAGCTTCAGCTTCAGCATCATTCCTTCCAAAGAAATCCCAGGGCTGATCTCCTTCAGAATGGACTGGTTAGATCTCCTTGCAGTCCAAGGGACTCTCGAGAGTCTTCTCCAACACCACAGTTCAAAAGTATCAATTCTTTGGCACTCAGCTTTCTTTGCAGTCCAACTCTCACATCCCTATATGACCACTGGAAAAATTCACAACTTTGACTAGACAGACCTTTGCTTTCACAGTAATGCCTCTGCTTTTTAATATGCTGTCTAGGTTGGTCATAACTTTTCTTCTAAGGAGCAAGCGTCTTTTAATTTCATAGCTCCAGTGATTTTGGAGCCCCCAAAATTAAGTCTCTCAGTGTTTCCATTGTTTCCCATCCCCTATCTATTTGCCATGAAGTGATGGGACCAGATGCCATAATCTTAGTTTTCTGAATGTTGAGTTTTAAAGCCAACTTTTTCACTCTCCTCTTTCACTTTCATCAAGAGGCTCTTTAGTTCTTCTTCGCTTTTTCCCCAAAAGGTGGTGTCATCTGTGTATCTGAGGTTATTGATATTCTCCCAGCAATCTTTCATTACCTGCACTGATATCTCATTGGCTGAGTCAACAACCTCTAACATTTTCATTTAGAAATCTCTTGCTTTATGGAGTAGGGAATATAGGCTGAATGCATTCTCATTTAAATGTGCCTTTTTAAAATTTATTTATTTTAACTGGAGGCTAATTACTTTCAATATTGTATTAAATGTGTCTTTTAAAAAAAATGTTTCTTTTTTTTTAATTTTTTATTTTTCTACTTTACAATACTGAATTGGTTTTGCCATACATTGACATGAATCAACCACAAGTGTACATGAGTTCCCAATCCTGAACCCTCCTCCCACTACCCTCCCCATATCATCTCTCTGGGTCATCCCGGTGCACCAGCCCCAAGCATCCTGTATCCTGTATCAAACCTAGACTGGCAATTCGTTTCTTACATGATAGTATACATGTTTCAATGCTATTCTCCCAAATCATCCCACCCTCTCCCTCTCTCTCTCCCACAGAGTCCAAAAGACTATTCTATACATCTGTGTCTCTTATGCTATCTCTCATATAGGGTTATCATTACCATCTTTCTAAATTCCATATATATGTGTTAGTATACTGTATTGGTGTTTTTCTTTCTGGCTTACTTCACTCTGTATAATCAGCTCCAGTTTCATCTACCTCATTAGAATGGATTCAAATGTATTCTTTTTAATGGCTGAGTAATACTCCATTGTGTATATGTACCACAGCTTTCTTATCCATTCACCTGCTGATGGACATCTAGGTTGCTTCCATGACCTCGCTTTTATAAACAGTGCTGTAATGAACATTGGGGGTACATGTGTCTCTTTCAATTCTGGTTTCCTCAGTGTGTTTGCCCAGCAGTGGGATAGCTGGGTCATAAGGCAGTTCTATTTCCAGTTTCTTAAGGAATCTCCACACTGTTTTCCATAGTGGCTGTACTAGTTTGCATTCCCACCAACAGTGTAAGAGGGTTCCCTTTTCTCCACACCCTCTCCAGCATTTATTGCTTGTAGACTTTTGGGTCACAGCCATTCTGACTGGTGTGAAATGGTACCTCATTGTGGTCTTGATTTGCATTTCTCTGATAATGAGTGATGTTGAGCATCTTTTCATGTGTTTGTTAGCCATCCGTATGTCTTCTTTGGAGAAATGTCTATTTAGTTCTTCGGCCCATTTTTTGATTGGGTCATTTATTTTTCTGGAATTGAGCTGCATAAGTTGCTTGTATATTTTTGAGATTAGTTGTTTGTCAGTTTCTTCATTAAAAAAGATGTTTCTTTAAGGGCAAAAGGAGGGATAGATAGGACTTTATTAAGGAATCATGAGGCAAAAGTCCAGACAGGGAGAAATAGCAACTGGTCTTTTATGCCTTTAAATTCAGCACATTTCAGTGATCATGTGACTGTCTTTTACTTCAAAATAAGACAGAAATTTATCATGTATATGAGGAAGCTAAACATGAGTGTCAACAACTTTTCAATTAATTTTGAAGCACATATATTAACTGGCAAGTTTTAAACTGATCTAGCTCATAATCAAAATTTTAGACCCACTGTGCCAGACTGCCACAGAAGAAGACTACAGAAAGGAACTTCTACCATTGAAGACAAAGAACTTCAAAGAAATAGAAAGATTATACTTGATTAATTACATGAAACCAAAGAATCTACTGGTTGACTGTATTCCCAGGAGGGACTAAAGGACCTTCCTTTCACTGAGGCTACACTGAGAAACTCAGAGGTATTGTTTTCTGAGGGCCAAGAGTGACAGCAGGGTATGTTTCCATGGGACTCTCTAGTGTCCATATGTATGACATGATTTCACAATACCAAAGGCCAGATTTCAGCAGTCGATAATTAGAGGCAACATGGATATAACTACTGTAGTAGGTAGGAAGACCAGAGTAACAGGCAGGATCCTTTGACCATTGGAACCTACATCAATGACTAAAAAACAATACTGTTTCCAGAAGCAAGATAGATAGGCATCCAAAAAGAGTGTTCTCAACATATGCAAATATAAGAGATCAAGAGTTTGTGAGCAAAGGTCAATGTCAATCAACTTTTGGTCCCTTAGTTCCTCACTCATCTCTGAATCTAAACCAATTCAGAACCAATCAAATGAAAGGAGGTCAAATTCCCCTGAGAAAAAACTTCACTTAAAGTTCACTCAGCTACAAGCCAAGAGAAATTTTAATATATCTAATGTGCATAACATTATGCCTAAAGGGACCTATAATCAAGTTTCAGGATTGAAACATGCTAGCATAATGGGTTCATAAAATGAGTGCTCATAGGGAAATAGGGAAAAGAGTACATCAAGGCTGTATATTGTCACCCTACTTATTTAACTTATATGAAGAGTACATCATGAGAAACGCTGGGCTGGATGAAGCACAAGCTGGAATCAAGATTGCCGGGAGAAATATCAATAACCTCAGATATGCAGATGACACCACTCTTATGGCAGAAAGTGAAGAAGAACTAAAGAGCCTCTTCATGAAAGTGAAAGAGGAGAGGGAAAAAGTTGGCTTAAAGCTCAACATTCAGAAAACGAATATCATGGCATCTGATCCCATTACTTCATGGCAAACAGATGGGGAAACAGTGGAAACAGTGTCAGACTTTATTTTGGGGGCTCCAAAATCACTGCAGATGGTGATTGCAGCCATGAAATTAAAAGATGCTTGCTCCTTGGAAGAAAAGCTATGACCAAAGTAGACAGCATATTAAAAAGCAGAGACATTACTTTGCCAACAAAGGTCCATCTAGTCAAACTATGGTTTTTCCAGTAGTCATGTATAGATGTGAGAGTTGGACTATAAAGAAAGCTGAGCACCAAAGAATTGATGCTTTTGAACTGTGGTGTTGGAGAAGACTTTTGAGAGTCCCTTGGACTGCAAGGAGATCCAACCAGTCCATCCTAAAGGAAATCAGTCCTGAATATTCATTAGATGGAGTGATGTTGAAGCTGAAACCCCAATCCTTTGGCCATCTGATGCAAAGAACTGACTCATTTGAGAAGACCCTGATGCTGGGAAAGATTGAAGGCAGGAGGAGAAGGGGATGACAGAGGATGAGATGGTTAGATGGCATCACTGACTCAATGTACATGAATCTGAGTAAACTCCAGGAGTTGGTGATGGACAAGGGGCCTGGCATGCTGCAGTCCATGGGGTCGCAAAGAGTCGGACATGGCTGAGCAACTGAACTGAACTGAAGAAGAGTGCCCATGGTGTCAGTGCTATGTTGCTCATGGAAGCAACATAGAAGGAAAAGAAATACCCAGATCTTTCAAAACCATTGTATATAGACTCATAGCTGACACTGATGCTGAAAGTGAAAGTGAAGTCGCTCAGTCGTGTCCAACTCTTGGCAGCCCTATGGACGGTAGTCTACCAGGCTTCTCCATCCATGGGATTTTCCAGGCAAGAGTACCAGAGTGGGTTGCCTTTTCCTTCTCCAGGGGATCTTCCTGACCCAGGGATCGAACCCAGGTCTCCCGCATTGCAGGCAGACGCTTTCCCCTCTGAGCCACCAGGAAGACCGACACTGACACTAGCAGGCACAAAATGCCGTAAGAACTCCTCTGTTAAACTGAGTGGAATTGGTTCAGAGACTCTATGTATGAGTCGACTCCTGGCAATTTCCCCTGTCTCTGAGTGCATTATCAGAATAGATATGTTTAGCAACTTTTAGAACTCTCATACTATTTTCTGGCCTGTAGAGTAACAGCCAGAGTGGAAAGGGTCAAGTGAAGCCCCTAATACTCTCCCCAACATCCAATATAGTAAACCAAAAGCAATACCACCTCTTTCTTAGAGTCAAAAGATTTAAAGTTGCTTCCTGTCGTGCCCCATTCAGATAACCAGTGTATCCTTTCCAAAAGAAAGCAAATAAAAAGATACCTCACTGTAGACCTACAGGGGATGAGAAAAAAGGGTGTCTGAGGCATATAGACAGACCGACAGAAGTGGGGACAAGTATACAGATCTTTGTGCCCCATTCATGCCTACCAGAGAATATCTACAGCAGAGGAGATGCTGAAGATCCTGAGGAACAAGATAACTCATCCAGTGAAAGTGAACCAGCTTCTGTCCTTAGCCATCCCTACTAACGAAACAGGTTCATAAAGAGAGTGCCCATGGTGTTAGGGATGGAAGCAACATACAGGTTCATCACCTTGGGACCAGCTTCAACAATGAGTACTGTGGCTTATTCCGCTAACACTCTCACTGAAACTGTTTTGGGTGGGGGGGAAGGGGAGCGTTGCTTGGGGTTTTGTTTGCTTTAAGAAATTATGGCCAGCCACCACCCTAAAGTGTCAATAACAGAGTGGAAAATAACGTGGGGCATGAATGTATCTAGACACAACAGATGCTTTGTTGTAGACACTGTTGACTCTCTAAACCATTTCCCGCATAGCAAATGCAATGGAAGAGAATTTATAACACACTGATAGCTTCCCTTCCCAGGTGCTTATTCTCTTTCCTTCTCTACCTAAATATTTTCTCTAGCACCTGAGAAGCCTACTCCACTATAAGCAAGTACAGCGTGCAAGTAAGGACATGTCAACACTCGTGGGGCAACTCTCAATCAGTAAAGATCTAGGGTTGTTTAACCACCAGCAGCCGTTCCCCATCCATCATTCACAGAACGATTCTGACAAATGTTCTACACAGTTTCTTTATTGACTAGTACTGAGCCACAATTGCCTTATCATAGTAGTCCACTCTTTGACACACGCTTTATTCTCTCCCTTCCTTTTCTTATTTCCTATCATCCTTTCTGAGATCACCTCCCTTATAGACAATCTACTCTGAAATGCTTATCCTAGACAATCTACTCCCAAATTCTTATCCTACCCTACTTTTGAAAGAATACCACCTAACACAATATTGATGGTTTAGGACAATAATAATAGTATTGCCTTGTGTAGGTTAAGATATATAGAAATAAAGTACACAACGACAATAACAAACTTCAGTGGATTGACAAATAAAATGTTCTCTGACTTTTACTAAGAAAAGCATAAAATTACAAACCAACTTTAGACTTTGATAAGGATGCATGTTATAATCTTTAAAATGAGCACTAAAATTTAATAAAAGGATGTAGCATAGACGAAAGAAATCAAGATGGTGAAATAGAAGGACATGGAACTCACCTGCCTCTAAAAATACATCAAAAATATGTCTACATGTGGGATAATTCTCACAGAATACCTACAGAATGCTGGCAGATCTCATGTGACCAAAATTGCAAGGAAGATCACCACATAACTGGGTAAGATAAAAGGAAAAAAAAAAAAAGGAATTGAGATGGAACCTGCTCTCCTGGGAGAAAGCTGTGAAAGAGAAACAGTTCCCTCACCCTGGGAACTCCCTTCAACAGGTGGGAGATGAGCCCGGACAGATACGGAGCTTCGGAGGCTCAGAGGGGAGTGCAGCAGCCAGCTGTGGCAGGCAGAACAGAGACCAGTCAAGATGGTCCAGGTCACCTCTTGCTGTATCCACCCTGACAAGTGTCTGCTGGGACGCGCAGGGGCAGCATGCTGAAGCTTGGGCTTCAGTGGGAAGACGTGAGGAGAGGACTAAGATTGGCCACCCAGAGACAGCCCAGAGGAGTGAGAGTGTGGCCTGGGCCACAACTGTGGGGCAAGCAGGAAAGAGTCTGGGTGTGCCACAGAAAGCCCATTACTGATACGCGCTCTGCCCCTCCCTTCACCGCCTCATTCTTAGGGTGCTCAAGGCCAGCACAGCTCCATCTCTATGAACCCTGAGAATGCACAAGAGCCATAGGCTGCCCACATGTGGAGGCAGGGCTGAAATCCGAGTCAGTCCCCAGTGGGGCTCCACTGGGGATTGGCTCAGACAACAGCTGAGCTCACACAATGACTGTGGAGGTGGGGCTAAAATTTGAGCCGCGTCTCAGTGGCTTTGGAGGATTTCTGCAACTGGCACCTTTGTGAGCTCAGCCCTGCAGGACAACCAAGCAGATCGCCAGGCTGGGTGGGTCTGGTGTGGGCAGCTCTGTGGTGTGGACCTGAGCATGCAGAGGTAGGGCTGGGGTCTGGGTTGACCTCGTGGCTCCCTGGGCAGTTCCAGGTGCTCAACTCCCTGCAGCTATGCTGGGTCCTGAGGCTTGGCTTTAGCAAATTTGTGCCGGTGAATCCGTAGTGCTGAATTTGTGAACACAGTGCCTGAGTGACATCTGAGATGACTGCCAGTATTCACAAGGCTGAGACAGTGCAGCGCCCACAACAGCATGCTTCATAAGACCACACAACGGGTGACAGGTGACTGCAGAGTGCACTTCCTGGGGGACAGCTCCTGAGGAAGAATACACAGTGTCTCGTCTCCTCTCCCAGCAGAAGCACTGACCACCTCACACCACAGCTCAGAAATTTACCTGTAGACTTCTATTCCAACAACTGGGGAGCAGATCCTACACCTTAGAGGACTGTGACAGCCACAGAGCAAAGAGGAGGCTCTGATCAATATGCAAAGCAGGCTCTGGTCACAACACAAATCACACCACAATCAAGAGGATAACAGCCACTACACCAAAAACATGAGACTCACACAGGCTACACAGAGATGCTCCCACATAAAAACAGCCCTCTGAGACCACAGTAGATAACTGTTTCTCCTAAATTCATAGAGCCAGAGAAACATAAGTAAAATGAAGAGGCAGGGGAACCACTCCAAATTAAAAGAATGAGAGGAGTCCCCTGAAAGAACAAACAGTTCTCTCCAATCTCTGAGATCCCAGGTTCAAAAGGGAGGTAATAAAAATGTTGAATAAAAAGGCTATCAATAGAAACACAGATCACTGTAACAAGGAAACAGAAACTACAGAGAGGAGCCAGCTAATATTAGAAAACTCATTTGTTGGGACAGAAGCCAAGCTAAAAGCAATAAACAGCAGGCTAAATAATGCAGAAGAATGAATACATGATCTGGAAGGTAGAATAAGGGAAATTACCCAATCAGAAGAACAGATGGAAAGACAAATTTTAAAAAATGAAAGCAATATATAAGGCAAATGGGATAATAAAGGGCAAGCCATAGAAACCCTAGGAAGAGGAGAAAAAGAAAAGGGGGACTGAAAATGTATTTGAAAAAATTTTAGCTGAAAACTTCCAAACCTAAAGAAGAAAATAGATATCCAGGTACAGTAAGCATATATGTATGTGTTTGTGTTAGTCGCTAAGTCATGTCTGATTCTTTGCAACCCCATGGACTGTAGCCTGCCAGGCTCCTCTATCCATGGACTTCTCCAGGCAAGAATACTGGAATGGGTAGCCATTCCCTTCTTCACAGGATCTTCCTGACCTAGGGATCAAACTTGAGTCTCCTGCATTGCAGGTGGATTCTTTACCATCTGAGCCACCAGGAAAGCCCACAGGAAGCAGAGGGTCCCAAACAAGATGAACCCAAGCAGACCTACACCAAGACATAATAAAAATGGTGAACGTTAAAGATGACAGCCTTCTACAGGCAGCAAGAGAAAAACAAAAGTTTAGTTACAAGGGAATGCCCATAAGGCTATCAGCTATGCAGCCGATTTCTCCACAGAAATGTTGTAGGTCAGAAGAGAATGGCCAGATATATCCAAATTTCTGAAAGGTAAAAACCTTCAATCTAGGATACCCTACCCAGTTAGATTATCATTTAGAATAGAAAAGGAAGAATTTCTCAGCCAAGCAAAAACTAAAGGAACACAGAAATACTAAACCAATTCCTAAAATAAATATTGAAAGGTCTTATCTACATAGAAAAGAAGAAAGAATCTATAGGGAAGTGAAAATTACGATTGGAAAGTAAATCACTTAAATAAGGCAGTGCAGTACATAGATCCTTTTTTTTTAATTGTGAAAGTGATAAAAACTACAATGAACAGAAAAAAGATATACATGAAGATATAAAAGAGGACATCAAAATTTTTTAAAAATGTGAGGGAGGGGAGTAAGAAAATGTAGATTTTTTTTTTTTAAGAATACCCAGAGCCTAAAGCAACCAGTCTAAAGCAAAAGATAGAGTAAGAGGTTA
Organism: Ovis canadensis; assembly: GCF_042477335.2. Classification (NCBI taxonomy): domain Eukaryota; kingdom Metazoa; phylum Chordata; class Mammalia; order Artiodactyla; family Bovidae; genus Ovis; species Ovis canadensis. The sequence continues at coordinate 33,755,525 of NC_091250.1, read as the reverse complement.
ACATACTTGAAAAATATGGTAACCATAAATCAAAAACATTCAATTGATTCTTCTCTGTCCATGGGGATTCTCCAGGCAAGAATACTGGAGTGGGCTGCCATCCCCTCCCCTCCAGGAGATCTTCCCAACCCAGGGATTAAACCCAGGTCTTCTGCAGGGATCAAACCCAGGTCTTCTGCATTGCGGGCAGATTCTTTACCATCTGAGCCACCAGGGAAGCCCAACCATAAATAAAAAACATTCAACTGATTCACAAATATCAAAAAGAACGCAAGTGTAATAAAAAGAAAACCAAACTTACTAAAGGAAATACAAAAAGAGAAGAATAAGAAATATAAAATCAACTAGATAACAAGATTTATAATGCCAATAAATACCTATCTATCAATAATTACCTTAAATGTCAATGGACTAAATGCTCCAATGGAAAGACACAGAGTGGCATATTGGATAATAGAAAAAAGTCTTTGCGACCCTATGGACTATAGCCTACCAGGCTCCTCTGTCCATGGGATTCTCTACTCACATATACTGGAGTGGACTGCCAGGCCCTCCTCCAGGGGATCTTCCTGGCCAGGGATCAAACATGTGTCTCTTATATCTCCTGCACTGGCAGGCAGGTTCTTTATACTAGTACCACCTGGGAAGCCCCAAAGTGAAAGTGTTAGTTGCTCAGTTGTGTCCGACTCTTTGTGACCCCATGGATCCCATGGAAGCCCACCAGGTTCCTCTGTCCATGGAATTCTCCAAACAAGAATACTGGAGTGGGTAGGCATTCCTTTCTCCAGAGGATTTTCCCAACACTGGGATTGAACTTGGGTCTCCTGCATTGCAGGCAGATTCTTTACCATCTGAGCCACCAGGGAAGTCTATAATAAAACAAGAATCTACAATACACTACCCACAAGAGACCCACTTTAGAGCAAAAGACACATATAGATTGAAAATGAAGGAATGGAAAAAGATATTTCATGCAAATGAAAATGACAAGAAAGTAGGTGTAGCAATACTCATATCAGACAAAATAGTCTTTAAAACAAAGGCCATAAAGTGAAATAAAGAATACTATATTACAGGATCAATACAAGAAGAGCATATTACACTGGTTAACATATATGTATCCAATATAGGAGAAATTTTACAGTCAATACTGAAGAAATAAAAAAATAATATGAACAACTATATGCCAGCAAACTGGACAATCTAGAAGAACTGGACAAGTAAAGATTGGTAATGAATAAAAGCACTAATTTAAAAAGTTCTGGGGGTCTAATGTACAGCATGGGATTATAGCTAATAACACTGGATTAGAGAGTTGAATTTGCTTCCCTGGTGGCTCAGATGGTAAAGAATCCACCTGAAATGCAGAAGGCTTGGGTTAGATCCCTGGTTTGGGAAGATTCCCTGAAGGAGAGCATGGCAACCCACTCCAGTACTCTTGCCTGGAGAATGAATCCCCAAGGACAGAGGAGCCTGGCGGGCTACAGTTCATGGGGTCACTGAGTTGGACATGACTGAGCAACTAAGCACACACAGGTAAATGTGACTTGAAACAGATCTTAAATGTTCTCATCACAAAACAAAATAATTATGAAATGAGATGGAGGTTTAGCTAATGTTTTGTGGTAATCATTTCACAAACCATAAATGCATCCAATCAATACATTGCACACCTTAAAGTTATATGTGAAATAAATCACAATAAAGCTAGAAAAGTAAAAATACATAAAAAATGCAAAATGAAAACAAAAAAGAAAAAAGCATTAATCATAAAGGTAAAGATTCATAAATTGGTTCATATTAACAATAAAACCAAGAATATTAATTAAAATTCAACACTAAGCCCTGAAAAGCCTAACTACAGAGTGAAAAAATATATTTAACATATACAACACAGAGCTAGTAAGTTAAAATAAAAGAAATTCCTTAAACTAATGAAAAAAAAGGCAAAGACAGAAAACCCAACAGAAAAACAGACAAGAAAATTGAATATGTATTTTTGGAAAGAGGACATCTAAAGAGTCAATAACCATGTAAACAGATGCATAATTTCATCAGAATCAAGAAAATGAAAACGAAAATGACATGAAGTATCTTTGCACAACCTCCACTTGGCTAAAATCTAGACAATTCCAGCTTTTGACAAGCATGCAGACCAATAGAAACTATTGTGGTGTCCTTGGGAAGATGGTTCAACCATCATGGAAAACCATTCATTAACTAACACAGTTGAAAATAAGCATTTTCAACAGGTTGGTTTTACTCTTACCTAACCAAAATGCATGCATACACAATCCAAGAGACGCCCAAGAATCACAGCAGTACTATGTCCATCAGCCATAGAATGAACAACAAATTTTGCTATGTTCATAAATAGAATACCATGGTAAACAATCTACAACTATATTCAACAATGTAATCTTAAAAATAGCATTTAGTGAGAGGAGCCAAACACAAAATAATATATAATGTATGTGCTGTGCGGTACTCAGTTGCTCAGTTGTGTCCAACTCTTTGCAATCCCACGGACCAGAGCCGACCAGGCTCCTCTGCCCATAGGGATTCTCCAGGCAAGAATTCTGTAGTGGGTTGCCATGCCCTCCTCCAGGGGATCTTCCCAACCCAGGGATCGGACCCATATTTACATTTAAATAAACTTCAAAGGAAAAATTAACTACATTTTTAGAAGAGCATTATCAGATATATTACAACTAAAATCAGATTTCCCATGAAAGGAAGGATAGTGGTCCCATTTGGGGCAGAGACAGCATAGTAATTGGTGGAGAGAGAACTTCTAAGGTGAGGACAACATTCTATTGTTCAACTGTTCAAAATGATGGTTACAAAAGTTTACAGTATGTGGTGATTGAGATATGCATTTGTGCTTTGTACACTTCATCTGTGTTATATATTATGAAAAAAGGCTTTCATACAGCTGTGCAGGACAGTCAGTCAATCAAACCATCCCAAGGGAACTTAAGCAGTACTTCTTTTCCCCTTTGCATTCTGAAATTTTTAAAAATTGAAGTATAGCTGATTTACAATGTTGTCTTAGTTTCAGGTGTACAGCAATCAATTCAGTTATACATAAACATATTTTTTCAAATTCTTTTCCTTTATAGGTTATTACTAAGCATTGAGTATAGTTCCCGGTACTGTACAGTGGATCCGTGGGCTGTATGTCTCTTTAATCGATGAGGTTGGCCTCACTCTAGTGATAAGTCACAAGTGCATCAATCATTCATAAAGACTGAAAAAAATCTACTTTCTATGTGATAACATTTGAGGGACAAATTATACTTCTAATCTTCCCCAGCACTTTGCTGCACACCATCACTGTATCAGTAAGTACAATTCCACCTAATAAGCACCTCCATTCTTAATTTTTATCCATGTCTGCCTAGGAAAGCAACACTTCTTGAACAGTGTGGATATGGTTTTTACAATGCTATGGGACATTCTATGAAGCTTCCTTTCAAAATTTCCTAATGACCTAATAGCTGTCTTATTCATTTTCACGCTCATGACCCTCTTCTTATGCTGTTCTCTTAAAGGTCATGATATCCAGTGGCTCTAAATCTAATTGTTCGTTTTTGTATTTTTCATATTCAATCTCTATGCTTGAGGCAACACTTTTGTCATCTCATTTTCAAAGCAGAAATCAAATTATGCCTCTATTATACATAAACCCTAATAACTTCCTCACAGAACAAAGAATAAATTTCTTTAAAATCTGTTCAAAGCCCTCCAGAATACAAGTTCCAACCTTTATCCCCAACCTCTTTAAATCCACTCCCCCTAAAGAGAGATGTACACACATACAATTTCCCAGCACACAATTCACTTATCTTCCCAGACCTCTGTTCCCAAACTTAGTTTGTCTGTAATACATGACAAAACCAGCACCAAACAGGAAAATTAAGTACAATTTCATTTACAAACCTACACACAAAATTAGTATTGACCAGTTTAAAAACAGTAATACACTATGAAAAAATTAGTTTTCATCTAAGAAAGCATGGAACATTCACTGGAAAATTAATGTAATCCACAGTTGCAACAAAAGGAAACCCTTAACTTTGTAAAGGTTATTTACAAACATCCTGTAACAAACATCTCAATAAAGACAAAAATAAGGCAAGATGCCATGATTTCACTAATATTTAAGCCCATATTGACTTATCATCAATGGAATAAACCAAAAAAAAATTAAGTTATAAACACTCATAAAGGCAAAACCATAATTATTTCTAAGAATGAAACAAGCTTATTGGAAAGTCTATAGAACTTCCTACAGCGTGCAAAGAAGACAGTGTGTATTTGTCCTTGTAGTCAGTTTCCTGAATAAGCCCTTTGAGGGCTCTCATCTGCTTTGTTCCAGTACCTTCAGATACCCCAAAGCAGTCTCCACAATGCCATGAAACCAGTGGAAGTATAACAAATGTTTGTTGAACTAAACGAAACAGAAATCAGTTGAAAATAAGACCCAAATCTGAGTGAGCTACAGCAGCATGGAAAGGGCAACGACAAGGCCAAAGAGAAGAGGTGGGAGCAGGCGTGTTTGCTGATGGAAGTGATCCACTAAAAGGGGAAAGGTGGATAATATGTGAAAAACGGAGGATAACCAAAGGAGTAAGCAAACAGTGCCAGGAAATACATAACTGTCCACTATCTCAATTTACCAGTCTTACCCAACCACATCTATTTTAACCTTATCCATGGTCCCAGAATGTACTCTCCCTATCCAGGTGACTATGTCTCCCAAGAGACACAGAAAAATTTGAACGAAACCGTGTCCGTCCATTTCCCTACAGTTTTGGAACTGAGATGCCGATAAATCCAAACCAGCCAGCTGTCGGGAGATGAACTAAAAGATCATGGAGAGTCAGAGCCAAAGTTTGCAACATCATAGGCAAAACCTCCATTCAAACTGCAACAATGGGGAAACAGAATCAATGAACAAGCTTGTTCATACAGCAGAGGATAGAGCAGATATGCAGATAGAAGCAGAGATCAAAAACATAAAACGAAAGGGACAGAGGGAGGGAGGGAAGAAAAAGACAGAGGGAGAAAAAGAGGGGGCAGGGGAGAAAGGGAGACAGAAGGTCACTGCCTGGATCCTTAACAATCTCCCACTTTGCTTCTGTTCTCATAAGGCCTGACTGAGATTCCTTCTTCAATCTCCATGTTTCCACAAAAATCCCTTATATGGCATGATTAAATGTCAGTGGCTTCTATTTCTTACAACCCCAGGATCCTGACTCCTGACCAAAAAACAATTCAGTGGTAAATGATTTTAGGCTCCAAGTGCTCTAGGACAATACCATCTAATAGCCTACAATGTAAGCCACATACATAATTTTAAGTTTTCTAGTCAACACATTTTTTAAAAAATAGATGTGATTAATTTAAAATATAAGCCAACAGATTCAAAATAGAATTGTTTCAACTTGAAACCAGCAACAAATTTAGACATTAAACATTCTTCACTTTTTTTGGAATAAGTCAAAGTCCAGTAGGTATTTACACTTCTCTTAACGTGTGTTACTCAGTCATGTCCAACTCCTTGAGACCCCATGGACTGTAGCCCACCAGGCTCCTCTGTCCATGGGATTCTCTAGGCAAGAATACTGGAATGGGTTGCTATTTCCTTCTCCAATTTCTTAACATTAATGTGCCATATTTTAAATATTCAATAACCACATGTGAGCAGTGTCTGCTGTACTGGGCAGCACAGTTCCAGAGCTCAGAGAGGGGAGAAACCAAAGGACATACAGTAAAAGGGCCTTGGGGAGCTGGTCTAGGGAAGCAGGACTGCGAGATGCAGGAGGACACATTAGGACATCCCAGGTGAGAGCGGCTGAGAAAGCAGAGAGATGGGGGCTAGGAGGAGCTAACGGGACGAGCGAGGTAGTCCACCAACACATGGCAAGCCATTACCCATTATCCCAGAAAATGTTGCTCGATCATCGTAAGCATGGGTATGCACGCTTTCCTGAAACAGATTTCAGTTCTAGAGGTTAACTGAACATTCCATTTATCACCTCCAGTGAATTTGGAGCCTCTCAAAAATCTGTCCTTTTGCTATTTTGGGGGGACTTTTGTAGTCTTTCTACTTCAGAGGCCAGGAATATCTATTTTATAGATAAAGCACTCCCAGGACATGGCAATAAAGTTATTCCCAATGTCACCATCTTTCTGAAAAGAAGTGTCCACATCGAGGCCTCAACATCAGAAGTCTAATTAATACTCTTTTCCTCACCAGATTCAGTTCAGTTGAGTTCAGTCGCTCAGTCGTGTCCGACTCTGCAACCCCATGAATCGCAGCACACCAGGCCTCCGTCCATCACCAACTCCTGGAGTTCACTCAGACTCACGTCCATCCAGCCAGCGATGCCATCCAGCCATCTCATCCTCGGTCGTCCCCTTCTCCTCCTGACCCCAATCCCTCCCAGCATCAGAGTCTCCTCCAATGAGTCAACTCTTCGCATGAGGTGGCCAAAGTACTGGAGTTTCAGCTTTAGCATCATTCCTTCCAAAGAAATCCCAGGGCTGATCTCCTTGCAGTCCAAGGGACTCTCAAGAGTCTTCTCCAACACCACAGTTCAAAAGCATCAGTTCTTCAGTGCTCAGCCTTCTTCACAGTCCAACTCTCACATCCATACATGACCACAGGAAAAACCATAGCCTTGACTAGATGGACCTTAGTCAGCAAAGTAATGTCTCTGCTTTTGAATATGCTATCTAGGTTGGTCATAACTTTTCTTCCAAGGAGTAAGCGTCTTTTAATTTCATGGCTGCAGTCACCATCCGCAGTGATTTTGGAGCCCAATTGCTGCATGTGAATCCTTAGAAAGTTTCTGAGGATCTGAACTTGTGTTTGGGAAATTGGTGGTTTTACTGAACTAGCCTTATTTTCTCATCTTTCACTTTTCAGAAGGTAAAGAGTCTACGTGAGGCAGTGGAGGTGCTTGAAAACTGGAGAAGAACTGCTCCCAGAACCTGGTGGAAAGAACTGTGAGAGCATCTCAACTTGCCAGTGACCAGGTGGCGTGAGACCCGGGACACTGTCTAGAAGGCAGGGACAGGAAGGGGTCTTAACTGTCTTTATCCTCCCAAGCCAGTCTCTGTGCCTGCACTTATCAAGCGATCAATAAAAGGGGAAGGAATTAATAAATACATCAGTGGATGCAGCTCTGCTCCTAAAAGACCACTGGCTGCAATTCAGTACCAGTTAGTTATGAGCCCTTCCTTGTGATGTAAAGTTCTTATGGACAGCTGTGGGGTAGAAGCAAACATCTGTAACAAGTCACTCTTCCTAAAACACCCATTATCTCCAAGGGCCCTTGAGAATTTTCCCAAAACCATATAGCTCCCTGACTTCCTTCCAGATCAAAGTGGGTGGGCACAGAGCTTTGGCACTCATCACCTTTTCCGCCCATCAAATTGACTCCAGGTCCACACGCAACACGAACGTCTGCCCCTCCTGCCCTCTCTTTTCTCCGTAACCCTCAAATCAGTCTTTTAACTGTTTTTAACATTGTTCCTTTGAGATTGGGCAGCTGAGGACTCTTTGAATCAGAATAATTGAATGCAGCTTTGCGTTCTGCCCGAATCATACTCTTCTGTTTCACCTTGCCACTCCTAGTTCTCGGCCGTATCAGTTATTACGTCATTGTGGTGCTCCTTGGCCATCATTCACCCTCAACTGTGGTCTCAGAAATCACACTAAGAGAGACCAAGAAAACCATGGCTTTGTAGAGCCTGTGTCATCACTCCCTAGATTCTTGGGCTTCCCTGGTGGCTCAGACAGTAAAGAATCTGCCTACAATGCAGGAGACCTGGGTTTGATCCCTAGGTTGGGAAGATCCCCTGGAGAAGGGAATGGCTACCCACTCCAGTATTCTGGCCTGGAGAATTCCATGGACTATTCCATGGTGTCCCAGAGTCAGGCCCCACTGAGCGACTTTCACTTTCACCATCCCCTAAAGGCCTGATTCTGACAGTGACAGAGCAAAAAGGAGAAGCTAAGCACCTATTTATAGGTGGTAGACTTCAGGCAGATGTTGAGAGTGGGACTCAGAAAATAGTTTGTCAACACTTTCTGTTCCTATGAAACAAGTTGGACCAAAGTCCTGTGGCACTCTACATCTTCAAGCTCCAATGATTTGTTCTATTTGCTTGAGTTCAAAATAAACAATCTGTGAAAGCTCTTTAAACTTCATGTAAAACCTAAAAAATAGAGATTGCTAAACAATGATTTCATTTAGGGTGGATTTTTTTTGTCTTTTTGCTGTTCGTGTTTTGAAACAGACTTTTGCATGTTTTACAGCCCCTGTTTCCAGCGTCACTTGCAGTTTGTGGTGTGGTAGTGATTTGGGGCGCTTTCTACCACAGTTGCTGAACTGAAGGCTGCTGCCCTGTTTTGTTTCTTCTTTTGTACTGACTAGAGACATGCTGACCACTACTTATTCGCTCTTTGATCTTTTTCATTTTTGAACATATGGTCAGGACCTCGCCAGTGCCCAGAATGGCAGGCTGAAATTCTAGTAGACTCCAGCCTGTGTGATAAACCATTTGCTCTGGGATGAAGTGAGTGCTGTGCACAACAGACTGATATCTATTAAAAACCCATCATCAAAAGAATGAGCTTTTCTGAAGATCTATTAATCTAAGTGCTATCTCTCCGTATATTTAAAGGGTTCTCCATTTAGAGTCACATTCTATAATATAAGAGAATTTTAAGTTCCAAATGTTGCCAGATATAGTCAAATTTTAAAGCTGTATCGATTTAAGGCAATCTATTTCACAAGCAAAAATGCGTGAAGCCATTCTTGTTTCTTTTCTGCATTTTACTTGCCTTTTTCTTTTTCTAAAATAATACCCATATCAAGCTATTCCCTAAGATATTGTCTACCACATGCCCCCCTCCAACTTACATTTCAATAAGCCTAGTTTCTCTTAGTGTACTCTTGAAATAAATTCATCACGTACTTTTATGGAACAAGAATATTGTTTGTTGACTTTTCCATATGACTTTATTCAAAACTCGGCAGTGATAAATGAACAAACCTCAGTCATTTTGTCATCTAAGCGCAGAATATGCTGAGGGTACCAAAGTTCAAGAGGCTCTGAAAACAGTTCCAACCTTTGGGCAACAACAGAGGATGACACGATGGTCGATGAAAGATAATATTAATAGAATAGTTGCCAGGATTCTGGCATACAGCAGGGTGGCCTGAGGAACTCAGTCTGAGTCTGATTCTAAAACTTGCTGACCTTAGGTAATTAATTTCCAATTCTCTGAATTCATTTCTTCATCCATAAAAGAAAAGTAGTGGTAAACCTATATCACAGAATTTTATGTGAATTAAATAAGAATATGTGGAAATGCATGGTTAATTACACAATGAAATTCAAATAACACATTGAATCTAATAGGAAAAAAAGGGGATGGAGTTTGTAAATTCTTGTTCTTGACTTGGTACAGAGTAACTATCAATTGTCCCTCTTGGCTTTATCAAGAGATGTTCAAGATTTTAAGATTTTTCTCAAAAGCTAGGGACATTTTATTCCATTTACACAAGCTTGAAAGTAGAGAACTTTGAGCCTGTGACTTGTTTCTACAACATAAACCTCAAGATGATAACTTTTGTTTGCCTTCATGACACAAACCATCCATCAAGTTCTCTGCCCAGCACCATGTTGGGCATCTAACACACATTGCCTCACTTCTGTGGTCCTCCTCCTCCTTCACAGCCATCCCTGCCACCACCAGGCACTGCCAGCACCAGCCAATACCACTGCCACATCTAAAATCCTTCCCAGTCCTAACATCTTCACTGCTCCACCCTGCTATAAGAACCTGTTTCCCGTTCCCCTACCCTTCATCTCCTCTTGTCTAGAAAGATCTGAGAGAGCAACAAAAAAACCCATCTTCCACCCATGGCTTTCCCCTTTTCAGATTTTGTTTTTAGCCACCACAGTCCAGATCACTGCTCCCTAACTGGGGTGATATTTATATTCGCTCCAGCAATTTCTGTTTGCATATTCATCCTTCTCAAGGATTAAGGGATAGCCAGAGTTCTTCTCTTGATCCTTTATTCCACCTCTGATAGAGATGTCCATATTCAAAGTCTATTTCCCAAACAATATCTGGAATTACAGTTGTAAACAGATTGGTAGGTAGACTTTTTTGGGGGGTTGCAGGGGTTCAGTTCAGTTACACAGTCGTGTCCAACTCTTTGCAACCCCATGAACTGCAGCACACCAGGCCTCCCTGTTCATCACTAACTCCCGGAGATCACTCAAATTCATCTCCATCGAGTCTGTGATGCCATCCAGCCATCTCATCCTCGGTCGTCCCCTTCTCTTCCTGCCCCCAATCCCTCCCAGCATCAGAGTCTTTTCCAATGAGTCACCTCTTTGCATGAGGTGGCCAAAGTACTGGAGTTTCAGCTTTAGCATCATTCCTTCCAAAGAATACCCAGGACTGATCTCCTTCAGAATGGACTGGTTGGATCGCCTTGCAGTCCAAGGGACTCTCCAACACCACAGTTCAAAATCATCAATTCTTCAGCACTCAGCTTTCTTCACAGTCCAACTCTCACATCCATACATGATCATTGGCAAAACCATAGCCTTGACTAGATGGACTTTTGTTGGCAAAGTAATGTCTCTGCTTTTCAATATGCTATCTAGGTTGGTCATAACTTTCCTTCCAAGCAGTAAGCGTCTTTTAATTTCATGGCTGCAATCAATATCTGCAGTGATTTTGGAGCCCAAAAAAATAAAGTCTGACACTGTTTCCACTGTTTCCCCATCTATTTCCCATGAAGTGATGGGACCAGATGCCATGATCTTCGTTTTCTGAATGTTGAGCTTTAAGCCAACTTTTTCACTCTCCTCTTTCACTTTCATCAAGAGCCTTTTTAGTTCTTCTTCACTTTCTGCCATAAGGGTGGTGTCATCTGCATATCTGAGGTTATTGATATTTCTCCCGGCAGTCTTGATTCCAGCTTGTGTTTCTTCCAGTCCAGCGTTTCTCATGATGTACTCTGCATATAAGTTAAATAAGCAGGGTGACAATATACGGTCTTGACGTACTCCTTTTCCTATTTGGAACCAGTCTGTTGTTCCATGTCCAGTTCTAACTGTTGCTTCCTGACCTGCATATAGGTTTCTCAAGACGCAGGTCAGGTGGTCTGGTATTCCCATCTCTTTCAGAATTTTCCAGTTTATTGTGATCCACACAGTCAAAGGCTTTGGCATAGTCAATAAAGCACAAATAATGTTTTTCTGGAACTCTCTTGCTTTTTCCATGATCCAGCGGATGTTGGCAATTTGATCTCTGGTTCCTCTGCCTTTTCTAAAACCAGCTTGAACATCTGGAACTTCATGGTTCACGTATTGCTGAAGCCTGGCTTGGAGAATTTTGAGCATTGCTTTACTAGCGTGTGAGGTGAGTGCAATTGTGCAGTAGTTTGAGCATTCTTTGGCATTGCCTTTCTTTGGGATTGGAATGAAAACTGACCTTTTCCAGTGGGGGGATAGGTGGGGTTAAATAGAATAGGGTGCTGTTAAGAATTTAAAGAAAACTTATTTTAAATTTTTACTGGGGCCCAAATGCCAAGCTAAAACATTTTTTTGCAGTACCATGCAAAGTACATAAGCTCTGTATTTCGGCCACTATGCTATTCATGTATGCAAAACTGATATAGAGTCACCATTTAAGGGTGGTGTGAAGATTAATGTGTTGATATTCAGTATATACTAGAATCTCTGAACTAAAGGTGGATTGCTTTAGCAGCTTCCACAAGAGGGTAAATACGGGCTAGGTGGGTCCCCTCCTCCATTCTTCCCAATGCTCAGGTTTCTACAGAAGGGACCTGAGCATGTATGGAAGATTATCCTCACTTTTCAACCCTGTTGAAATATCAGCTTGGCCTCTAGAAAAATCCCCTGAGACTGGTTTCCTGTGAGATTACCAAAACAAAAACCAAAGAAGGAGCGAATGGAATTTACCTGAAGGAACTTAGAATGTTTGGAAAAGTACTCATGGAGAGTCATGTCACAGCCTCTTCAGCTCACTAAACCATGTGTGTGTCATATTGCTGCATTGTATAGAATGAAAGCTAATTGCCATTGGTTCTTTCTCCTGCCAGAGACAGCTTTCCACACGACAAGCTCCCACCAACATTAAGTCCAGTCACCTCTACCTTTCAATGAACAACTTTGAATAAAAAAGAATGAAGGGAGGCAGACAAGGGGCACTGTTAGCTTTCCACAAAAACCCTGGATGAGCATCTCCCCATGTATCCCCTCTGCTGAGGCTCAAGTGATTTAAGCCTCTAGGATGGAACTGCATTTCAAGTCTCTCTCTCAGCTTGGATTCATGAGTTTTTGTAGACACATTACACTGGAAGACAGTAATACACTTTGGTTGCTAAGAGGATTTGAAAGGAAAATACTTCCAAAGCAGAATTTAAAGACATTCTTGTTTTCTTAAATCTCCATGATGAAATAGCATATTTAGCAGATGGTTGAGAATGTTTTCACTGATGCTCACTGGTGCTTCCCTGGTGGCTCAGTGGTAAAGAATCTGCCTGCCAATACAGGAGATGCAAGTTCAGTCCCTGGGTTGGGAAGATCCCCTGGAGAAGGAAATAGCAATCCACTCCAGGATTCTTGCCTGGAGAATCCCATGGACAGAGGAACCTGAAAAGATATATGGGGTCACAAAGTCAGACACGACTGGGCACACATGCAAACCTCTCACTGTTCTTCAGTTTTGTTCCTTCAGTGCAGCAGCTTAATCTATGTCCAAAGGTTCTCTTTCTTAGAGCAATTCTTCCAGACAAAGAATTCTACGGTTCTGATTTGAATGTGTATAGGTCAAGCAACTACTTTCCACTTTTGTGGTCTAGATAGAGTGAAGCAGAAGGAAGTGAACCCAACAGCTCTGAGTGGGGTACCCTTGTTCATGTTCACCTTACTTGGATGATTTCAAGGCACTTCTCAAGATTCTAGGCTATAGTATGGTTTTCCTAAGATGAATAAAGTGGTGACTTACAGACAAAAGTAACATTAGATAAATCATCCAAATGTGACTAGAAGTTACAAAAAGTTCCTAAAATAAGATGCATATTTAATCACTTAGAGTGGTTTTGTATGCAGCTTTGCATTTAAGTACACAGGTCAGGACACAATGCAAGGAAGAGACTTCGAATGTCTTTGACTCACTGCTAAGATGTTCTTATGACATGCAGCAAGCTCATGTCTGAAAGGAAAAGGGCATCACTTAGAGATCAGCATTTGTTAGTTTCCCAAGTACTGCTCCCAGTTTCCATTTGCAATCTGATCTCCCAGGAGAAGAGGTCACTGTGTGTAATATAAACAAAGTGAGCCTGATTCATGGGCCTGGTCAACACCTGTGTCTCTGCTTTCATGCACTGTTTTAGATCTCCAATGTGAAGACAGATCTGTGTATTATTTGAAAGAGTCAAAGCAATCCTTCCATGGACTCCGGCCTCTTCTGAGTCTCCTTCAAATGTCCATTCTTGTTCGCCTGGATAAATCACGTGCTGTATTATATCAGAAGCCAAATGGCTTTTTGCATGCCTGCACATTCATGTTTTATGATTAGTATTTTTAAAACCATAAGTCCCCGTTAAATACTTTGATGTGATTCATAAATAAAACACAGCTTACAGGTATGAAATGTTAAATCTCTACAACGGAATCATTGTTAAAGTCTGTGTAAGTGGATTCCTTGCATGTGAGCATGCAAACACACGTGCCCATTTGCCTTGGAGAATAGTGTAAAAATTATGGCTCTTTTCTGTTTAAGTTTTCTAAATCTTTTGCAAGGTGGGTGGCTGTAAGATCTTTCCCACATATGTTGCTAAATTAAAAAAAAACACTAAATAAGCAAGCTTTGAAACTTTCTTTTTTCTGATCTTGTAATCTCTGACCCTCTTACAGAGGACTAACAGATGTGAACTGGGGTTGGGCTGGAGTCTCAAACACTGAATATTCAGAGAGTTCAACCACTGAAATCATCATTCAAGAATCAAGAATCAAGAATTAGTGAGGCTAAATCTGAAGCCTAGAATTCTAATTTTGGTCAGGGAGCAGGGCTCACCAAAAGCTACTGTGATGTGAGGGACAGCTCCCTGTTCAGTACATGTGGCCTTTCATGCCCCTCCTGCCATTACCGTCACTGCTCCTCCACCACCACATAGCCACTAAGTCCTTCAGACATAGCCACTTGATATTAAAATACAAGGAAACTGTATCTTGAGGCCACGATGGATGTACAGAGCCTTTTTATGGGGATTTCCATGCTTCAAAAAAAATCTGGCGATCTTTTAGCTTTAAATGCTGTCTTAGTCTACTCAGATTGCCATACACTGAGCGGTTTAAAACAACAGGTATTTATTTTCTCATTTCTGAAGCTGGAAAGTCCAAGGTCAAATTCTGGCAAGGTTTAGTGATAGCTTTCTTCCCAGCTTTATGGAAGGTTACTTTCTTGTGTAGTCCTCAAATGACTTTTCCTCTGAGCACTGACATAGGGATGTTGGGAGTAGGGGAAGCATTCTAGTGCCTATTCTTATAAAGACGCTAATCCTATAGGATAAGGGCCCACCATTATGACCCCATTTAACCTCAAGTACTTCTTTATTCCAAATACGGTCACACTGGGGATTAGGGTTTCAACATACAAATTTTGCAGTGATACTTTTAGACCATAACAAACGCACTCCAAAAAAATCTTTTTAGTTGGAAATCTCTTTTCTTAACATATTGGTTAGAATCTTCACTCAAAGGCATGTCACCTTCCTACCCTCATACTCTGAGGCAGCTCTCAGGTGTACAAATTGTTGTGTCAAATGGAAAGGCATACAATGAGAGTCACTATCCTAGATATGTAATTTCCAAACTGTAATCCATCAAATATGAATACATGTCCCTCAAAAGATTGACCACTGGGTAAAATAAGTAAGAAAAACACAACAAACTATGTTTCTGCTTTAGTTATGTGTGTGCATGCGTGCTCAGTCATGTCCAACTCTTTGTGACTCCATGGACTGTAACCCACCAGTCTCCTGGGTCCATGAGATTTTTCTAGGCAAGAATACTGGAATGGGTTGCTATTTCCTCCTCCAGGGGATCTTCCTGACCCAAGGATTGAACGTGTGTCTCCTGTGTCTCCTTTGGCAGGTGGATTCCTTACCACTGACCCACCTGGGACAGTTATAAAGCACACTAAAACTTTCGAGTCTGAGAAGTCCTACAGTAAAGAAACGTACTTCAAGTCATGTAATACAATGTTTCCCAAAATTTTTTAACAAAGAACTCACAAAACATAATTAAGCAAATAAAGTCTTAAATCAATCTAATTAAGTCTATAAAGTTTTCTTACTGGAAATTTCTTAAAGGACTACTTTCCTAATCTTTGTAACCAAACTATTACAGCATTCCACTAGTTCTTCCGTGGTTGAGAAAAGCAATATGGCCCTGGCAATTAAGCACAAATTGAAGAATATGAAGTTCTGTGAATTCTACTCCTGGTTCTGCTACCAACTTGTTCCACTTTTCCTGACTGTTTTTCAATCTCTTCTGCAGCTATCTATAACCAGTAGGATTGTTTTATACTATGGTTGCTAAACATGTTGAAGATTTCAAAGCTTCATATGTAGAATAAATCAAAACACAAAACTTCATGATCATGATAACCTAATTCATCCTTTTTCAGTTACAAGGATGTAAGAGAAAAAAAAACTTTCTAGTAAGATGATCTATGCATTCAGAAAGCAAGTATTTCTGATTTGTAGTGTTAATTGCTCAGTCGTGTCCAACTCTTTGCAATCCCACCTGGTCCTCTGTCCATGGAATTCTCCAAATGTTGGAGTGAGTAGCATCCCTTCTCCAGGGGATCTTACTGACCCAGGGATCAAACCTCAGTTTCCTACATGGCAGGTGGATTCTTTACCATCTGAGCTTTAAACACAACTCTTTAAACACAACTGCAAACATTATGTAGTTCCAGATGCTATCAAATTTTAACTTTTTATTGGCTTGCTAAAAGACAAGATGATATCTAGGAGTTCCACATCCAAATCATATTCCATTCATCACTGTACTTGGCTTAAGACAATGGGCAAAAGGAAACTGGATCAATGAAACTTTTGTGGTAAGTCTCCATATTGCCATTGAAGAAAACCAACTACACCCACAAAAGGGGCTTTAAAATAATCTAAAATTGATCCCACTTTTATATCTGGTTATAAGTCAGATTAAAAGAACTGCAGGACAGTGAGCAGTGCTTTCATCCTCCTCCTTATCTAGGTCTTGCTTGTATGAACATGGAAAGTAGGTGAATATAGGCTAAAAAAGAACAGGAAAAATGGGACCTAGAGACTTCTGTGGCCTCATTCCACTGCAAATCTGATTAAAGAATGCCTTAAAAAAAAAGTGGCCACATTGTGTGGCATGTGGGATCTTAGTTCCCCAGTTCAGTCGCTCAGTCGTGTGCAACTCTTTGCAACCCCATGGACTGCAGCAGGCCAGGCTTCCCTGTCCATCACTAGCTCCTGCAGCTCGCTCAAACTCATATCCATTGAGTCGGTAATGCCATCCAACCATCTCATCCTCTGTCATCCCCTTCTCCTCCTGCCTTCAATCTTTCCCAGCATCAGGGTCTTTTCAAATGAGTCAATTCTTCACACCAGGTGGTCAAACTATTGGAGTTTCAGCTTCAATATCACTCCTTCCAATGAATATTCAGGACTGATTCCCTTTAGGATGGACTGTTTAGAATTCTTTGCAGTCTAAAGGACTCTCAAGAGTCTTCTCCAACACCACAGTTCAAAAGCATCAATTCTTTGGCGCTCAGCTTTCTTTATAGTCCAACTCTCACATCCATACATGACTACTGGAAAAACCATAGCTTTGACTAGACAGACCTTTGTTGGCAAAGTAATGTCTCTGCTTTGTAATATGCTGTCTAGGTTTGTCATAGTTCTTCTTCCAAGAAGCAATTGTCTTTTAATTTCATGGCTGCAGTCACCATTTGCAGTAATTTTGGAGCCCAAGAAAATAAAGTCTGACACTGTTTCCCAACCAGGGATCAAACCTGAGTCCCCTGCATTTGATGCATGGAATCTTAACCACTGAGCACTCTCATAACACTCTTTTTGTTCTTCTTTTACAACATTTATTACATATTCAATGACTTCTTTATCGTCTGAATTGCTTGAGAGACTATAAATTCCTTGAGAGGTAAAGATAAGGTCTGTTTTAATGACTGTTACATATTCTATATGCCTTAGCACAATGCCTGGAATATAGTATATGCTCAATATTTATACTTAATTGAAGTGAGGACAAATTGAGGCATCAAACATCTTAGAAAAGGGGATTTCTAAGAAAGACTAAGAAGAAAGTCATAAATGCAGAAAAGACAGTAAGAAGAAAAATTCTAATCCTATGACCACATCACCACACTTACTTATATGTCTTATTTTCAGTGGGATAAAATCTAACATTTATGTTATAAGAAGAGACTAACAAACTGTTACACAAGGACAAACTCCAGAGCAGAACGACCAGTGTTATTTAGAAGGGAAGAGAATTCACCTACGTTCTGAAGCTAACTTAGTTAGCCACCTTATGTTGCCACCTGCAGCACCGGGAACCCCAGGAGAACTTCACAGCACTGGAACCTCCTGCTAAAACTAAGATTTGTCAAGTTTACTGGATTGGAGCTAGGTTGACCCACAGCTCAAAGAGGAAATTTCAAATGATTCTGTGATTTAATGTAGTAATTAGCGGGGGGGGGGGGGGGGACAAAAAAGAAAGAGAAAGGAATAGACCAAATCTTCGAAACAGATGTAAAAGTGACAAACCATCATTGTTTCAGTCTGTTGGGGCCAGTGGTGTTGCCAGGGTCTCCTTGTAAGACTCTCAGGCACTCCTGCTCACTGCCCAGGTACTGCAGCAGAAAGAAATTCTGAGAGCTTTGGAGACCCAGAAATATGCTTGCTTGTACGTCAGAAAGCAAAGACTTTTCAGAAGAATAATACATGTCACAGGAACCTGAGTTCAAGTTCTCAGGTATTATTGAGTAAGTCTCTAATTTTTAAATGTTATTTTGAAGGCTAAAGTTTAATGCTGAAACATATAAGTAAGAAATGTTTTTAAAATACCAGTGGGGTTTTCTGAAATGTATACACATTGCATGTCTATTTACCGATAAAGTATATAATGTGCTACCTATCCATAGACTTCCCTGGTGGTTCAGTGGTAAGGAACCTGCCTGCCAGTGCAGAAGAATCAGGTTCAATCCCTGGGTCAGTAAGAACACCTGGAGAAGGAAGTGACAATCCACTCCAGTATTCTTGTCTGGAAAATCCCATGGACAGAGGAGCCTGGAGGGCTTCAATCCATAGGTTAGTATGCACTCACACACCTATCTGTACAGATAGAATATTAGTAAAACAATTTTTTCTAGATTTTTTTAAACATAAAAACACAAGTGTCAATTACATTCCTTTGTTCCCATTTCTCAATTATCATACATTATCCCAAAGCTCCAGGATGATTTTATAGTCCACCATTGCTCTGGGAATTTGAAAAACTCAAAAATAAATCTTCAAGATTTATTTATATGTCAGAAAATAAGTGCAGGATATTTAAGAGAGAAAAGAACATTAGACAGATGGGTTGATTTAACTTCCATGGGGACATAATGAGCAGCTCATTTGCATACTGTTATTTAAAACTGAAAAAAAGTCACTGAATTATATTTTTACCATGTTTTATATTTTCAGCAATCAAGGATGGGTTACTTGAATTGTATGCACTGTATACAAAATTTCTTTTTAATATTAAATTTCAAACAAACTTAGAAAAAATACATGTTGAGACAATTTGACCTACAATGTAGTTGCTGTCGGAATAGAGAAAAGAGTGGATACCCCTGTGTCTACAGAGCCAGAGGTAAGAAAATGGGAGAGGGAATACTGGTTACATAAGACCAAAAGAAAAGGAAATCTGAATGGCATAAGCAGAAACTGAAGCTATAGGAATATCATTATCTCAGCCATTTTGAAAGGACATAATTTAAATGGGAGGAATTAATTTTACTTGCATATAGAAAAGGACATTCACATGACAAGTATATACCTTCCTTTTTGCATCAATCCCAAATATCTTCACTAATATCCTTACTATTTGACTTTAGCTGCCTGAGTTTGATAATGAATTCACCAAAAGAAATTTCCAGTGACAGGAAAAGATAGATTTACAATTTCCCTTGAGATCTCAAATATAAATTCATTATTTCTTAACCCTCAAAGTTGCAGGTGCTTTCCATTTTGACAAATACACTTTTTTCTGACTTGTCTACCACTGGATATTACAAACAAATTTTAGCTATTTTTCATAAAAGGCCATGCATTAAAATCTCACTCCAGTGATTAAGCCTTACAACAGAAGGAACTCTGTTCCAGTTACTACTGAGTTCTTCACCAAGTGTTTTATTCATCAAACTCTCCCTGCGGTGCTAAAGTTCTAACCTGTTCAGTGTACTCTTTCCCTTTTAGGATATTTTTCACTCTCTGATAGCTCCCTTTTCTCAAGAATTCTTTCACGTAAGCAATCCTGGCTTATTTAGCAAAAATTTTATCCTCACTAGGTAAAAAAAAAATTACTGAAGCCACCACCTGTTGAACATTTTCAATTTCCACTATTTCCTCTCAATAAAAAGCTTACCAGAAATACAATAATTCTGACAGTGTTCTCTCTGGCTCTTTGTTTAATGTTTGAAAAATTTTCCACTGATGTATTATTTCTTTTGATATTATACATTCTATTACTGCATTTTACTACTGCCAAATCGAATGCAGATGGTTTCACTGTAGAAGCCACATCTACCCCAGGTCTCTTTCCTAATCAGAATTCTTCTTGGGACTTTCATTTTCAAACTGTTGATCCCAAGAGTCTTTGGCCTTGTCTCTATGACTTATCAGTTCTCTATAAAACCACTTTCCCCTCTCCAAAGGTAAAACACTGAGATTACTACAGAATGCCCTTTCTACATCATCACAACCACTATTCTTTCACATCTGTCATCACTCAAATCACTGTTTCAAATACACACCCCTAAATTGGAAGAGGTCAGACAAGAGATGGCAAGGGTGAATGTCGACATTCTGGGAATCAGCAATCTAAAATGGACTGGACTGGGTGAATTTAACTCAGATGACCATCATATCTACTACTGCAGGCAGGAATCCCTTAGAAGAAATGGAGTAGCCATCATGGTCAACAAGAGAGTCCAAAATGCAGTACTTGGATGCAATCTCAAAAACCACAGAATGATCTCTGTTCATCTCCAAGGCAAACCATTCAATATCACAGTTGTCCAAGTCTATGCCCCAACCAGTAACGCTGAAGCAGCTGAAGTTGAACGGTTCTATGAAGACCTACAAGATCTTTTAGAACTAACACCTAAAAAAGATGTCCTTTTCATTATAGGGGACTGGAATGCAAAACTAGGAAGTCAAGAAACACCTGGACTAACAGGCAAATTGGCCTTGGAATATAGAATGAAGCAGGGCAAAGGCTAATAGAGTTTTGCCAAGAAAATGCACTGGTCATAGCAAACACCCTCTTCCAACAACACAAGACAAGACTCTACACATGGACATCACCAGATGGTCAACACCAAAATCAGATTGATTATATTCTTTGCAGCCAAAGATGGAGACGCTCTATACAGTCAACAAAAACAAGACCAGGAGCTGACTATGGCTCAGATCATGAACTCCTTATTACCAAATTCAGACTCAAATTGAAGAAAACAGGGAAAACCACTAGACCATTCAGGTATGACCTAAATCAAATCCCTTATGATTATACAGTGGAAGTGAGAAATAGATTTAAGGGCCTAGATCTGATAGATAGAGTGCCTGATGAACTATGGAATGAGGTTGATGACATTGTACAGGAGACAAGGATCAAGACCATCCCCATGAAAAAAGAAATGCAAAAAAGCAAAATGGCTGTCTGGGGAGGCCTTACAAATAGCTGTGAAAAGAAGAGAAGCAAAAGCAAAGGAGAAAAGGAAAGATATAAGCATCTGAATGCAGAGTTCCAAAGAATAGCAAGAACAGATAAGAAAGCCTTCTTCAGCGATCAATGCAAAGAAATAGAGGAAAACAACAGAATGGGAAAGACTAGAGATCTCTTCAAGAAAATTAGAGATACCAAGGGAATATTTCATGCAAAGATGGGCTTCATAAAGGACAGAAATGGTATGGACCTAACAGAAGCAGAAGATATTAAGAAGAGGTGGCAAGAATACACAGAAGAACTGTACAAAAAAGATCTTCTTGACCTGGATAACCACGATGGTGTGATCACTCATCTAGAGCCAGACATCCTGGAATGTGAAGTCAAGTGGGCCTTAGAAAGCATCACTATGAGCAAAGCTAGTGGAGGTAATGGAATTCCAGTTGAGCGGTTTCAAATCCTGAAAGATGATGCTGTGAAAGTGCTGTACTCAATATGCCAGCAAATTTGGAAAACACAGCAGTGGCCACAGGACTGGAAAAGGTCAGTTTTCATTCCAATTCCAAAGAAAGGCAATGCCAAAGAATGCTCAAACTACCACACAATTGGATTCATCTCACATGCTAATAAAGTAATGCTCAAAATTCTCCAAACCAGGCTTCAGCAATATGTGAACCACGAACTTCCTGATGTTCAAGCTGGTTTTAGAAAAGGCAGAGGAACCAGATATCTAATTGCCAACATCTGCTGGATCACGAAAAAAGCAGGAGAGTTCCAGAAAAACATCTATTTCTGCTTTATTGACTATGCCAAAGCCTTTGACTGTGTGGATCACAATAAACTGTGGAAAATTCTGAAAGAGATGGGAGTACCAGACCACCTGACCTGCTTCTTAAGAAATCTGTATGCAGGTCAGGAAGCAACAGTTAGAATTGGACATGGAACAACAGACTGGTTCCAAATAGGAAAAGGGGTACGTCAAGGCTGTATATTGTCACCCTGCTTATTTAACTTATATGCACAGTATATCATGAGAAACACTGGGCTGGAAGAAACGCAAGCTGGAATCAAGATTGCCGGGAGAAATATTAATAATCTCAGATATGGAGATGACACCACCCTTATGCAGAAAGTGAAGAGGAACTAAAAAGCCTCTTGATGAAAGTGAAAGAAGAGAGTGAAAAATCTGGCTTAAAGCTCAACATTCAGAAAACGAAGATCATGGCATCTGGTCCCATCACTTCATAAGAAATAGATGGGGAAACAGTGGAAACAGTGTCAGACTTTATTTTTGGGGGCTCCAAAATCACTGCAGATGGTGACTGCTGCCATGAAATTAAAAGACACTTACTCCTTGGAAGAAAAGTTATGACCAATCTAGATAGCATATTCAAAAGCAGAGACATTACTTTGCCGACTAAGGTCCGTCTAGTCAAGGCTATGGTTTTTCCAGTGGTCATGTATGGATGTGAGAGTTGGACAGTGAAGAAGGCTGAGCACCAAAGAATTGATGCTTGTGAACTGTGGTGTTGGAGAAGACTCTTGAGAGTCCCTTGGACTGCAAGGAGATTCAACCAGTCCATTCTGAAGATTAGCCCTGAGATTTCTTTGGAAGGAATGATGCTAAAGCTGAAACTTTAGTACTTTGGCCACCTCATGCGAAGAGTTGACTCACTGGAAAAGACTCTGATGCTGGGAGGGATTGAGGGCAGGAGGAGAAGGGGATGACCGAGGATAAGATGGCTGGATGGCATCACTGACTCGATGGACATGAATCTGAGTGAACTCCGGGAGTCGGTGGACAGGGAAGCCTGGCGTGCTGCAATTCATGGGGTTGCAAAGAGTCGGACACGACTCAGCGACTGAATTGAACTGAAGTGAATACATCAGACACACATCATCAGGTCGGGTGTAACATCACTTCCTGAGTATTTGTTTAACTTCCTGTCTCCACCCATCCGTTGTCAATATTCACCGTATTTTCCCCATCTGTAGGTTCAATGCTGATTTGTTTTTACCTATTTTCTATCCTTAATTAGGCCAAAACAAAATCCATGTTCTCAATCTTCTCAGCTACAAAAACTTTAAAAATCTGTATACAGTGATATAGTGAAAAAAATAACAAGGGAAAACAACCCCACTCTAAATGTTGAAAATTCCCATTAGCTCATTGTAGTAGGTTGAATGCTGTGCTGTTCTTAGTTGCTCAGTCGTGTCCGACTCTTTGTGACCCCAAGGACTATAGCTTTCCAGGCTCCTCTGTCCATGGGGATTCTCCAGGCAAGAATACTAGAGTGCACTGCCGTGCCCTCCTCCAGGGGATCTTCCCAACCCAGGGATCAAGCCCAGGTATCCCACATTGCAGGCAGATTCTTTATCATCTGAGCCACCAGGGAAGCCCAGGGAAGGTTGAATGGTGACTCTCTGAAAGATATGCCCATGTCCCAGAATCTGCAAATTTTAGTTCACCCAGAAAAAGCAACTTTGCAGATTATTCACGTTAAGGAGTCTCAGATAAAATCATCTGAGATGATCCAGGCGGGAGGTTTCCTTGGAAAAGATGGAAGTGAAGACACAAAGGACAAGGCCACGTGAAGAGGGAGGCAGAGCCCACAGCTCTGCAGTCACAGTCAAGCAATGCCTGGAGTCACTAAAAGCTGGAGGAGTGAGAAAAGGTTGTCTGCTAGAGACTTCAGAATGAACACAGCCCTGCCAACACCTTGACTTCGGACTTCTGGCCTCCAGACCCATGAGAGAATAAATTTCTGCTTTTTTAAGCCACCTAGTTTATGACAGTGTGTCACAGCGATCTTAGAAAACTGATAAACCTATTATGAGTTTAGAGTTTATTAGAATGAGGACGCTCAAGTTGAGACCATTGAATGCAAATACTTACAGGAGTCACCAAATTTGAGTCCCCTGATGGTTCATTCATTCAGTAGATATTGAACACCTATTATTTGCCAGGCCCTGTGCCAATTATGGGCTTCCTTGGTGGCTCAAACTGAAGAATCTCCCTGCATACAATCACCAAGGACAGAGAAGAAGTAAAGAATAAGCAAACAAACATGAATAACACAGTTACTGAAATTAAAAATACTCTAGAAGGAACAAATATCAGAATAGCTGAGGCAGAAGAATAGATAAGTGAGTTGGATAGAATGGTGGAAATAACTGCTGAAGAGCAGCATAAAGGGAAAGGAATGAAAAGAATTGAGGATACCCTCAGAGACCTTTGGGACAATATTAAACATATCAATATTCCAGTTATAGGGGTACCAGAGGAAGAAGAAAGAAAGAAAAGCACTGAGAAATTTTTTGAAGAAATTATAGTTGAAAACTTCCCCAACATGGGAAAGGGAATAGTCAATCAAGTCCAAGAAGCACAGAGAGTCCCTTACAGATTAAACCGAAGGAGAAACACATCCAGACACATATTAATCAAGCTAACAGAGATTAAGCACAAAGAATATTAAAAGCAGCAAGGGAAAAGCAAAAAGTAACATACAAGGGAAAACCCATATGATTAACAGTGGATCTTTCAGCAGAAACTCTACAGGCCAGAAGGGAATGGCAGGATATATTTAAAATACTTAAAGAGAAAAATCTACAACCAAGATTACTATACCCTGCAAAGATGTCATTCAAAATTAATGGAGAAATCAAAAGCTTTAGGGACAAGCAGAAGTTAAGAGAATTCAGCACCATCAAACCAGCACTGCAACAAACACTAAAGGGACTTACATATCCAGTAAACACAAGAGAAAGGAAAGACCTACAAAAACAAACCCAAATCAATCAAGAAAATGCCAATAGGAACAGATGTATCAATAATTACCTTAAATGTAAATGGATTAAATGCACCAACCAAAAGATACAGACTGACTGAATGGAGAGAAAAACAAGACCCATATATATGCTGCCTACAGGAGATCCTCTTCAGACCTAGAGACATATACAGATTGAAAGTAAAAGGATGGAAAAAACATATTCCATGCATATGAAAACCAAAAGAAAGCTGGAGTGGCAATTCTTATTTCAGACAAAAAAAGACTTTAAAACAAAGAATATTATAAGAGACAAAGAAGGAAACTACATAATGATCAAGGGTTCAATCCAAGAGGAAGACATCACAAGTGCCTATGCACCCAACATAGGAGCACCTCAATACATAAAGCAAACACTAACAGGTGTAAGAGGAGAAATCAACAGCAACACAATAATAGTAGGGGACTTTAACACCCCCACTTTCACCAATGGACAGATCATCAAAACAGAGAATCAATAATGAAACACAAACTCTAAATGAAACATTAAACCAAATGGACCTAATTGATATCTTCAGGACTTTCCATCCAAATGCAGAAAGCTACACTTTTTTCTCAAGTGCACATGGAACATTCTCCAGGATAGACCACATCTTGGGCCACAAACCAAGCCTCAGTAAATTTAAGAAAATAGAGATCATATCAAATATCTTCTCTGACCACAATGCTAAGAGACTAGATATCAACTACAGGGGGAAAAAAAGCAAAAAACACAAACTCATGGAGATTTAAAAATACATTAATAACAAAGAGGTTACTGAAGAAATAAGAAAGGAAATCACAAGATTCCTAGAAACAAATGACAATGAAAACACAATGACCCAAAACCTATAGGACTGGGCAAAAGCAGTTCCAAGAGGGAGGTTTATAGCAATACAATCATACCTCAACAAACAAGAAAAGCATCAAATAGACAGCCTAACTCTACATCGTTTTTTAATATAAATTTATTTTAATTGGAGGCTAATTATTTTACAATACTGTATTGGTTTTGCCATACATTGACATGAATCCGCCACGGGTGTACACGTGTTCCCCATCCTGAACCCCCCTCCCCCTCCTTCCTCATACCATCCTTCTGGGTCATCCCAGTGCACCAGCCCCGAGCACCCTGTAACATGCATTGAACCTAGACTGGTGATTCATTTCTTATATGATATTATACGTTTCAATGCTATTCTCCCAAATCATCCCACCCTCTCTCTCTCCTGCAGAGTCCAAAAGACTGTTCTATACATCTGTGTCTCTTTTGCTGTCTCACATACAGGGTTATCGTTACCATCTTTCTAAATTCCATATATATGGGTTAGTAGACTGTATTGGTGTTTTTCTTTCTGGCTTACTTCACTCTGTATAACTGGCTCCAGTTTCATCCACCTCATTAGAACTGATTCAAATGTATTCTTTTTAGTGGCTGAGTAATACTCCATTGTGTATATGTACCACAGCTTTCTTATCCATTCGTCTGCTGATGGACATCTAGGTTGCTTCCATGTCCTGGCTATTATAAACAGTGCTGCAATGAACATTGGGGTACACATGTCTCTTTCAATTCTGGTTTCCTCTGTGTGTATGCCCAGCAGTGGGATTGCTGGGTCATATGACAATTCTATTTCTTCTTCTATTCAGAGAAGTGCAAATCAAAACCACAATGAGGTACCATTTCACGCCAGTCAGAATGGCTGCTATCCAAAAGTCTACAAGCAATAAATGCTGGAGAGGGTGTGAAGAAAATGGAACCCTCTTGCATTGCTGGTGGGAATATAAACTGATACAGCCACTATGGAAGACAGTATGGAGACTCCTTAAAAAGCCAGGAATAAAACCACCATATGACCCAGGAATCCCACTCCTCGGCACATACCCTGTTGCTGCTGCTGCTAAGTCACTTCAGTTGTGTCCGACTCTGTGCGACCCCATAGACGGCAGCCCACCAGGCTCCCCCATCCCTGGGATTCTCCAGGCAAGAACACTGGAGTGGGTTGCCATTTCCTTCTCCAAAGCATGAAAGTGAAAGTGAAGTCACTCAGTCATGTCTGACTCTTCGTGACCCCATGGACTGCAGCCTACCAGGCTCCTCCGTCCATGGGATTTTCCAGGCAAGAGTACTGGAGTGGGTTGCCTTTGCCTTCCCTGGCATATACCCTAAGGAAACCAAAATTGAAAAATGCATATGTCCTCCAATGTTCACTGCAGCACTATTTACAATAGCTAGAAAATGGAAGCAACATATATGTCCATCAACAGATGAATGGAAAAAGAAACTGTGGTATGGATACACAGCAGACTACTACTCAGCCATAAAAAGGAATGCATTTGAATCTGTTCTCATGAGGTGGACAAAATTAGAGCCTACTTTACACAGTGAAGTAAGTCAGAAAGAAAAATATAAATATCATATACTGACACATACATATGGAATCTGAAGAGAGCACTGATGAAGTAATTTTCAGGGCAGCAATGGAGAAACAGACAGAGAACAGACCTATGGACACAGTGAAGGAGAAGAGGGAGAAGGGGAGATGTATAAGGAGAGTAACATAGAAATTTACCATACCACATGTAAAATAGATAGCCAATGGGAATTTGCTGTATGACTCAAGGAACTCCAACAGGGGCTCTGTGACAGGCTGAAGGGTGGGATGGGGAGGGAGATGGGAGGAAGGGGACATGGGTGTACCTATGGCTGACTCTTATTGATGTATGACAGAAAACCACAAAATTCAGTAAAGTAATTACTTTTCAATTAAAATTTTTTTTAAAATCTGCCTGCAATGCAGGAGACCTGAGTTCAATCCCTGGGTCCGGAAGATCCCCTATTACTATGAATAGATGGGTAGGCAAAGAGTTGTTTCTGCCTAAATAGAGCAAAGACATGGTTAGTGTTTTAGTCCCAAACAAAACCAAAGACAACTTCAATTTCTCAAGGAAAAGAAAGCTTGAAAGGGCTTTTTAACTGTTTTCAAGTTCTTAATTATGTGTCAAATAATCAATAGCATGTGAATAAGTTTTCTTTCAAACACGCAGCTTCAAAAATTAAGGAAAAAATATTTTGCCAAATATATTTTGGACTTTATTGAGTTTATGTCCTTAGGAATATGTTTGAAGTACACAGTGAACTTAAGTATCACAATGGTGATAAAAACAAGTATACCATCATGTAAGTAAGTACTGTTTGATTGCTTTTGAAAAGTTTGACACACTTCATGCATGTTAAGCATTTTTTTTTCACTGTAGGATAGACAAATTTGTGGATTTCATAAGGTAGAATGAAACATGGAGATTTTCTGTTTACCCGTACCACATGTGTTAATAATAATTACTAT
This sequence comes from Ovis canadensis, assembly GCF_042477335.2. Lineage (NCBI taxonomy): Eukaryota > Metazoa > Chordata > Mammalia > Artiodactyla > Bovidae > Ovis > Ovis canadensis. The sequence goes on along the minus strand of NC_091250.1, from coordinate 33,727,294 downwards.
TGTTTACTGTGATGGTTATTTTCCAGGCTCTTTATGAAGTGTTGTGCACAAAGGATCCCCTAATCCCTAAAACAACCATAAAGAGGTTGACTTTCTTTGAAGTCAGCCATTTACCTGCATTCCCGAGACGCTCATGCCCTTCCCAGATAAATAACCAAGGGTTTGTAAGATTCTGCAACCTCTCTCTTATGCCCATCTATGCCTTCTGGGCATCCCAGGTGGCACTAGCAGTAAAGAATTCACCTTCTGGTTCAGGAGCCTTAAGAGATGTATGTTCCACCCCTGGGTTGGGAAGATCCCCTGGAGAAGGAAATGGCAGTCCACTCCAGTATTCTTGTCTGGAGAATCCCATAGATGGAGGAGCCTGGCAGACTTCAGTTCATGGGGTTGCACAGAGTGGGACACGACAGAGTGACTAAACCACCAGCACCACCAAGCAACTTAGCAGGCACACACCTTCTCCTATTCCTCCTCTCTTGCAGTTAACCATTGAAATGACCATCTCAATCCTAGAAATATGACCCAAAGTAACGATGGATCTATGAAAAACTCTCCATTCTTCATTAGGTAGAGCTGAAGATAAAAACAATGCCAGGCTTGAGGGGACTTTGCTCTGACCTCCATGCTGCCCTCAGGACATATCAACACACACTTACCAATATACTGTTAATTTAGATTTCATCCTTTCCTCCCCTCATCACTCTTGTTCTATTTATCCTGCCTATGGATGGCCCAGACCAGTAGCACTACTAACTGGATTCTATGTTAGAATTAGTGTAGAATTTGCCAATTGTCTGTAGTCTGATTGACCCATGGTAAAAAAAAAAAAAAAAAAAAACAACTAAAAGAAGGGTCTTTAATAGAGCCTGAAGGAATCTACTGTCACAAAGGCATATCATAAAAGAAGGTCACACAACCACTAGTTTTCAAATATCCTGCTGCTGCTAAGTCACTTCAGTCATGTCCGACTCTGTGAGACCCCATAGACAGCAGCCCACCAGGCTCCCAACCCTGGGATTCTCCAGGAAAGAGTACTGGAGTGGTCAAATCTCTTAAGTGTTATTAAAATTAAAAATGCTGCTGCTTCTCAGGTTCCACTTCAAGTCTACTGAATCAAGAGCACAGGCTAGAGGCCTGGAAACGTGCACTATTAAGATGCCCAGTTTTTTCTCATGTGCCTGAACAATGGAAGCTACTCACCAAGGGAATTTCCCTAAGAAATGATTATTAAGTGCATTTATGCCTGTTTAATGGAGAAGGCAATGGCACCCAACTCCAGCACTCTTGCCTGGAAAAATCTCATGGGCAGAGGAGCCTGATAGGCTGCAGTCCATGGGGTCGTGAAGAGTTGGACAAAACTGAGTGACTTCACTTTCACTTTTCACTTTCATGCATTGGATAAGGAAATGGCAACCCACTCCAATGTTCTTGCCTGGAGAATCCCAGGGACTGGGGAGCCTGGTGGGCTGCTGCCTATGGGGTCGCACAGAGTCGGACACGACTGAAGTGACTTAGCAGCACAAGCATGCCTGTTTAAAAGATTTATATGGAGGGCAAGGAATGAGAACAGAATAATCTCAATAGAGGAGTACTAGTTTCTAGCCTTACATTTACGTCTTTACCTACAGCCTGTTATACGGAGTGAAGTAAGTCAGAAAAACAAAAACAAATATCATGTTAACATGTATACACACACACACGCAATGCAGAAGACACACACACGTGCATGCACACGTATGCACATGCACGCGCACACACACACACACACACGCAATGCAGAAGACCTGGGTTGGGAAGATCCCCTAGAGAAGGGAAAGGCCACCCACTCCAGTATTCTGGCCTGGAGAATTCCATGGATTGTACAGACCATGGGGGTCACAAAGAGTCAGACACAATTGAGTGACTTTCACTTTCTTTTGCTTTTCTTAGAAAAGAGATGGCAGAGCTGGTCACATGATATTTATTTCCTTTTTTTCTGTCTGGTAGGCAGACCTCAGAATGCTTCCTCAGCAAGCTCTGTAACAAGATATTTAGGAATTTCTGTTGTATTTTAACAAAGTTTGTATGTTTGTTTAAAAGTCATGTTTTGATTTGTATTTGCATTCCAATTAAAAACTTTGATAAGCTTTGGACTTGATTATCAGCTCTGGAAAGCGGGGTGTATGGAGAAGTTATTGTCAAGAACCACTTAGTAAAGCCCTGATCCTTTGAACATTCCTGCAGGGCAGGAACAGAGACACAGATGTAGAGAACAGACCTGCGGACCCAAGTGGACAGAGCAGGGGAGGGAGAGGGTGGGATGAATTGGTAGAAGAACACTAAAATATACACACTATCGTATGTAAAACAGACAGCTAGTGGGAAGCTGTGGTATAAGACGGGGAGCTCTACCTGGTGCTCAGTGACAACCTCAAGGAGTGAGATCTGGGCAGGGGAGGGAGGAAGGCTCAAGAAGAAGAGGATATATGTAAAGTTATAGCAGATTCATGCTACTGTATGGCAGAAACCAACATAAGACTGTAAAGCAATTATCTGTTAATTAAATTTTCTTTTAAAAAAAGAAAAACGCTCTAAACCAATGGAAAGAAAACTGTATTAGAATTCCAAAGACCTGGTTCTGTGCTCAACTCCACTATTCATTCATTGACTTTTTAAAAATATATTAACTAACTGTGCATGCTCAGTCGCTTCAGTCGTGTCTGACTTTTTTGCTCCATGGACTGTAGCCCATTAGGCTCCTCTATCCAAGCGATTCTCCAGGCAAGAACACTGGAGTGGCTTGCCATTTCCTCTCCAGGGTATCTGCCTGACCCAGGGATCAAACTGGTGTTTCCCGTGTCTCCTGCATGGCAGGCAGAGTTTTTAACTGAGCCATCTGGGAAGCATTTAACTACCTCAGTTCTGTTCTGTGGCTCAGTTGTGTCTGACTCTTTGCAACCCCATGGACTGAGGCATAGGCTTTCCTGTCCATCACCAACTCTTCGAGCTTGCTCAAACTCATGTCCATCAAGTTGGTGATGCCATCCAACCATCTCATTCTCTGTCGGCCCCTTCTCATCCTGCCTTCAATCTTTCTCAGCATCAGGGTCTTTTCCAATGAGTCAATTCTTCGCATCAGGTGGCCAAAGTATTGGAGCTTCAGCTTCAGTCCCTCCATTGAATATTCAGAACGGATCTCCTTTAGGATGGACTGGTTGGATCTCCTTGCAGTCCAAGGGACTCTCAAGAGTCTTCTCCAACACCACAGTTCAAGGGAATCAATTCTTTGGTGCTCAGCTTTCTTTATAGTCCAACTCTCACATCCATAGATGACTACTGGAAAAGCTATAGCTTTGATTAGACAGACCTTGTCAGCAAAGTAATCTCCCTGTATTTTAATATGCTATCTAGGTTGGTCATGGCTTTTCTTCCAAAGAGCAAGCATCTTTTAATTTCATGGCTTCAGTCACCATCTGCACTGATTTTGAACCCCCCCAAAAATAAAGTCTGATGCTGTTTCCATTGTTTCCCCATCTATTTGCCATGAAGTGATGGGACCGGACGCCATGATGTTCGTTTTTTGAATGTTGAGTTTTAAACTAGCTTTTTCACTCCCCTCTTTCACTTTCATCAAGAGGCTCTTTAGTTCATCTTCACTTTCTGCCATAAGGGTGGTGTCATCTGCATATCTGAGGTTATTGATATTTCTACCGGCAATCTTGATTCCAGCTTGTGCTTCATCCAGCCTGGCATTTCACATGATGTATCCTCAGTTCAGTTCAGTTGCTCAGTCGTGTCCGACTCTTTGTGACCCCATGAAGCGCAGCATGCCAGGCTTCTCTGTCCATCACCAACTCCCGGAGTTCACTCAGATTCACGTCCCTCAAGTCAGTGATGCCATCCAGCCATCTCATCCTCGGTTGTCCCCTTCTCCTCCTGCCCCCAATCCCTCCCAGCATCAAAGTCTTCTCCAATGAGTTAACTCTTTGCATGAGGTGGCCGAAGTTCTGGAGTTTCAGTTTTAGCATCATTCCTTCCAAAGAACACCCAGGGCTGATCTCCTTCAGAATGGACTGGTTGGATCTCCTTGCAGTCCAAGGGACTCTCAAGAGTCTTCTCCAACACCACAGTTCAAAAGCATCAATTCTTTGGTGCTCAGCCTTCTTCACAGTCCAACTCTCACATCCATACATGACTACTGGAAAAACCATAGCCTTGACTAGACGGACCTTAGTCGGCAAAATAATGTCTCTGCTTTTCAATACGCTATCTAGGTTGGTCATAACTTTCCTTCCAAGCAGTAAGCATCTTTTAATTTCATGGCAGCAGTCACCATCTGCAGTGATTTTGGAGCCCCAAAAAATAAAGTCTGACACTGTTTCCACTGTTTCCCCATCTATTTCCCATGAAGTGATGGGACCAGATGCCATGATCTTCGTTTTCTGAATGTTGAGCTTTAAGCCAACTTTTTCACTCTCCTCTTTCACTTTCATCAAGAGGCTTTTTAGTTCCTCTTCACTTTCTGCATAAGGGTGGTGTCATCTGCATGTCTGAGGTTATTGAGATTTCTTCCAGCAATCTTGATTCCAGCTTGTGTTTCTTCCAGTCCAGCATTTCTCATGATGTACTCTGCATATAATTTAAATAAGCACAGTGACAATAGACAGCCTTTACGTACTCCTTTCCCTATTTTGAACCAGTCTTTTGTTCTATATTCAGTTCTAACTGTTGCTTCTTGACCTGCATATAGGTTTCTGAGGAGGCAGGTCAGGTGGTCTGGTAGTCCCATCTCTTGAAGAATTTTCCAGTGTGTTGTGATAGACACAGTCGAAGGCTTTAATGTAATTAATAAAGCAGAAGTAGATATTTTTCTGGAACTCTCTTGCTTTTTTAATGATCCAGCAGATGTTGACAATTTGATCTCTGGTTCCTCTGCCTTTTCTAAATCCAGCTTGAAATCTGTAAGTTCATGGTTCATGTTCCATTGAAGTCTAGCTTGGGGAATTTTGAGCATTACATTGCTAGCATGTGAGATGAGTGCAATTGTGCAGTAATTTGAGCATTCTTTGGCATTGCCTTTCTTTGGGATTGGAATGAAAACTGACCTTTTCCAGTCCTGTGGCCCCTGCTGAGTTTTCCAAATTTGCTAGCATATTGAGTACAGCACTTTCACAGCATCATCTTTTAGGATTTGAAATAGCTCAACTGGAATTCCATCACCTCCATTAACTTTGTTGGTCATGATGGTTCCTAAGGCCCACTTGACTTCACATTCTAAGATGTCTGGCTCTAGGTGAGTGATCACACCATCTTGATTATCTTGTTTGTGAAGATCTTTTTTGTACAGTTCTTCTGTGTATTCTTGCCATCTCAATATCTTCTGCTTCTGTTAGGTCCATACCATTTCTGTCCTTTATTGAGCCCAAATTTGTATGACATGTTCCCTTGGTATCTCTTGAAGAGATCTCTAGTCTTTCCCATTCTATTGTTTTCCTCTATTTCTTTGCATTAATCACTAAGGAAGGCTTTCTTATCTCTCCTTGCTATTCTTTGGAACTCTGCATTCAAATGGGTATATATTTCCTCTTCTCCTTTGCCTTTACCATCTTTTCTTTTCACAGCTATTTGTAAGGCCTCCTCAGACAACCATTTTGCCTTTTTTGCATTTCTTTTTCTTGGGTATGGTCTTGATCACTGCCTCCTGTACAATGTCACGAACCTCCGTCCATAGTTCATCAGGCACTTTATCAATCAGATCTAATCCCTTGAATCTGTTTGTCACTTTCACTGTATAATCATAAGGGATTTGATTTAGGTCATACCTGAATGGTCTAGTCGTTTTCCCTACTCTCTTCAATTTAAGTCTGAATTTGGCAATAAGGAGTTCATAATCTGAGTGACAGTCAGCTCCTGGTCTTGTTTTTGCTGACTGAATAAAGCTTCTCTCTCTTTGGCTGCAAAGAATATAATCAATCTGATTTCAGTGTTGACCATCTGGTGATGTCCATGTGTAGAGTCTTCTTTTGTGTTGTTGGAAGAGGGTGTTTACTATGAGAAATGTGTTCTCTTGGCAAAACTGTTAGCCTTTGCCCTGCTTCATTTTGTACTTGAAGGCTAAATTTGCCTGTTACTTCAGGTATCTTTTGACTTCCTACTTTTGCATTCCAGTCCTCTATCATGAAAAGGATATATTTTTTGCATGTTAGTTTTAGAAGGTCTTGTAGGTCTTCATAGAACCATTCAACTTCTGCTTCTTCAGTATTACTGGTTGGGGCATAGACTTGGATTACTGTGATACTGCATGGCTTGCCTTGGAAATGAAGAGATCATTCAGTCATTTTTGAGATTGCACTCAAGAATTGCATTTCAGACTCTTTTGTTGACTGAGTCAACAAATCCCTCCATTTCTTCTAAGGGATTCTTGCCTACAGTCATAGATATAATGGTCATCTGAATTAAATTTGCCCATTTCAGTCCATTTTAGTTTGCTGATTCCTAAAATGTTGATGTTCATTCTTGCCATCTACTGTTTGACCATTTCTAATTTACCTTGATTCATGGACCTAACATTCCAGGTTCCTATGCAATACTGTTCTTTATAACATCAGACTTTACTTCCATTACCAGTCACATCCACAACTGGGCATGTTTTCACTTTGGCTCCATTTCTACATTCTTTCTGGAGTTATTTCTCCACTCTTCTCCAGTAGCATTTTGAGAAATGCAGAAAAGGCAAAATGCGCACCTACCTACCTATGGAGTTCATCTTTCAGTGTTGTATCTTTTTGCCTTTTCATACTGTTCATGTAGCAAACATTGAACTAGGCTCTGGGGATATAGCAGTAGGCAAATCCCTAGATTCAATGGCCTGTAAGATAGATAATAACAAATAAATATATGCTGTTGGGTAAAATATAAGTGCTCTGAAGAAAGTCGAGTTGGGGATAACAAGTGATGAGAGTGACACTATTTAACATAGGTTGGTCAGATCTGAAAAGTGAGGGAAATGAGGGACCAAACCATATAGGTATCTAAAGAGAGCATCCAGGCTGGTGGAATAGCAAGTGGAAAGCTGTGAGGAAACATGTCTGTTGCAGACGAGGAAGAGAAGGAAACTGATGTGGCTGGAGCAACACCCACTGCTACAGCGAATGAGCTGATTAGAGTGGGTTTTATTCTCTTCACTCCTAAGCTTTATTTCCTCAACATGTATTTATAGGTTACGTTGAATTTCCTGTTTTGACCCATGGCAGGCTTGGTCTGTGAAGTTCTGATTTAATCTTCTAAATATTAATAGAAGGGTGACTTGAGAAAGAGCCATGCTTATGCTGAAATAAATCAATCAGCTAGTTATCTACATAATCCTACAGCCAAGGTTTTAAAACCTTTCTCTGACATCTTTACTTATAAAGTCATCCTGTTGAGTAAGAAAGACAGAAGAACCCATTGTATTTCAGTGACTGCTATATTTAGTAACTTGTTCTCTTGAGATGCAGAGAGAACCCTGGAGTTTTCGTTACTAGCCAGGAACATATTTAGCAAAAGTTTTGTTTTTCAGATTAGCTAAGAGTCAACAACCTGGATGTTTACTCAGACACAGAATGACTTGGGGGTGGAGATGGAGGTGTGGAGAATGAGCTACAATAAAATTGTGTTTCCACAAGGGAAAAAAGGAGAGGAAGAAGAAAGCTGGAGGTGTCTTCATGTAACCAGGACTCATCATGGAATCACACTAATCAGATCCTGGGCAGATCAGAAGCAACATGAAGACAGCATGCGAACCCAAGTGTGCACATGGAAGGTTCTGAATGACAGAATCCCTTGACTGGAGCTCAAGGATCAAAACAGAAAGGCAGAAAACCTGCTTGTATTTTCCAAGACTGATAATCACCATTTTGCTTTATACATATATAATTATATATAATGGTTTTTCCAGTGGTCATGTATGGATGTGAGAGTAGGACTATAAAGAAAGCTGAGCACCAAAGAATCGATGCTTTTGAACCGTGGTGTTGGAGAAGACTCTTGAGAGTCCCTTGGACTGCAAGGAGATCCAACCAGTCCATCCTAAAGGAGACCAGTCCTAGGTGTTCATTGGAAGGACTGATGCTGAGGCTGAAATTCCAATACTTTGGCCACCTGATGCGAAGAGTTGACTCATTGGAAAAGACCCTGATTCTGGGACGGATTGGGGGCAGGAGGAGAAAGGGACGACAGAGGATGACATGTCTGGATGGCATCACCGACTTGATGCACATGAGTTTGGGTGAACTCCGGGAGCTAGTGATGGACAGGGAGGCCTGGCGTGCTGTGATTCATGGGGTCGCAAAGAGTCGGACACGACTGAGCGACTGAACTGAACTGATATTCTATATATATTGCTTTATATACACAAAATTTAACTTGCATTAGTGGACATTTTGGCTTCCCAGGTGGCACTAAGGGTAAAGAACCTGCCTGCCACATAAGAGGTTTGATTCCTGGTTCAGGAAGATTCCCCTGGAGGAGGGCATGGCAACCCACTCCAGTATTCTTGCCTGGAGAATCCCATGGACAGGCAAACCTGGCAGGTTTAGGTCCATATGGTTTCAAAGAGCCGGACACAACTGAAGTGACTAAGCACGCGCACACAGTAGACATTTTATTCACTGCCCAGCTGCTTCTTCTAGGCCTCTTCTGCCTCCCATCCCTCTTTTCTAAGGGCCCAGCCTAATTTATAGCCACACAGAGTCCCATTGCCCACCATCAAAACACATTTTTAAAAACCCAGCCATATGTAGTTCCTTCTACTTGTGTACTTGTTTATATTTAGACCATAGATTTTATTTATTTGGGGAAAATAAAAGAAAGCCTTTCAGAAATAAAAAAAATTGGCTGGAGATTACCTTCTTGGTATGAAAATGAAGAAAACCATGATTGGGGGAGAGGGGGTCTTAAAACTAGTTTTTTTCTGTGTAGAGTACTAAATTGAACAAGGAATAAAAACAAAAGAACAACACAAACATGATCTAATCTCCCTGGATACGGGAGAGAATCCAGTCAGGTATTCACCATTTATCAAGTAATTATATTCTTGGCTATAAAGCTCATAACTACATTCTGTGAGTTGCATCAATTCAGAATTTGGGTTTATCAGTAAGTACACTTTTAGAACCAAAAATAATCAGTAGTTTAGTTGCCCTTTGCTTTGTATTGCTACAAAAATAAAAAATTCTCAAAATTATGTCACTACTGGACTCCACAGAGTAAAACTGCTTGTTTTCACTGATTTTCACAAAATTCTTGCGATGTTTCTCAAATAAAATTCAAAACACCCATTCTTCCAGCCATGTGAAATATGTAGTTAGAAACGTTGCATGGAAAACAACATATTTTAATCCTTTTGATATTGATTTGGTCCAGAGTTCAGACCTTTGCCCCTCTTCTTCACTCTACATACATGTCTCTGGGCAATTTCATCTATTTCCATAGCTGATTAAATGCAGACTTATTTCCAGCCCAGAGTCATGTATCTAATGCCTACTTGGCATCTACAAATATTCCATGGAGGAAAGAAACAGGACAAAAGAATCAACAGGACCATTGTTGATGGTCCACATAGCTCCAGCAGCTCAAACTCATCTCACTCTTTACCACCAAACTCTGCCTCCTCTTACATATACATCATGTCTTGAATGGCTCCACCTTCCTTCCACCCACCCAGCAAAACCGGAAGCTGAAGAAGAAACAACCTAGATTCTTTGCTCCCACTTCACCACACATCCAACTAGTTGGAAGGCATTTTAAATCATATATCAGAAATATTTTAGATTATGATCTTTTTTTCTATACCTTCACCTCCAATGCCACTGTTCAGGCCCTTTTTGTTTTCCACGTGGTTGATGTAGCAACTTCAGCTCTGCTCCCTCCCTGTCATCACAGCTTCAGCCAAGTTATCCAAAACATAAATATAATAATGTCCTTCTCTTGCTAGAATCTTGTAATGACTATCAATTATGCTCACAAAATGTTCAAATGTTCCCAAACAGTCCCTCTTATACACCTCTCACAGCACCGACACTAACCTGTACACATTTCCCTGAGAATGCAATACTGAAACCACAGTGCTTTTGCAAGTGCTTTTTCCACGCCTCCAGGAAAACTCTTCCAGTCTTTTCCTCCTCCTCCCCTTTTCAAGTACTCCTCCTATGCCAGCATAGTTCTATAGTAACCTTAATTACACAGCATTCTCTTCCTCAGTTGTCTTTCTGATCCTTGAGACTGCAGATTCCTTGAAATCAGAAACTATGTCTTTCCCCTGCATATCCCCAGAATCCAGCACGGTGTCAGGAGCCTAGGAGGCTCTCTGAGGGATGTTGTCCAAAGTTCCTTACCCACCTGTAACAATCTTGCGATGTAGGGAGCTATGGCCATTTGAGAGGCAGTAAGGTACATGTTCCAAATTGAACTTCTGTCAGTCACTCATTTACATGTGGATCACCAAAGCATATTTCTAGCTACATGATAAATCTAGTTCATCAGAATAGTTGAGCTATACATAAAAGAAAAAGAAAAGGGTGCCTCTGTGACTAGAATGTCAAAAAGTGAGTATAAAAATAACTAAAGCTTTGGAGGTTAATACAGAAGTCAGTGGCCAAGCTTGAAGGAAGGTAAGATGGGCATTTTATTCTCTAGACCATACTGCCTCCGTGTGGGAGGTTTTCTGGGCAAGGACATGTCTAAAGAAAAGCAAAGCCTTATACAGTGGTTGTAGCTAGATTTTCTGTTTATCCCACAAGTCTATTCCCAAATAGTAAGTTAAGAGTGAAGCAAGTGGGCCAATTTGTTTTCTGAAAGACTGCTGCCCACTTCCATGTATTTGAAAGAGAAACATTTTTGTTCATTAAAATAAGTAGTCTTGTGAATGATTTTTGGAAATGTTGAGACCAAGAAATGAAATAACCATAATCTAATTGTTTTGCTTTTACTAGTTTGAACAATTATAGTTTAAAGGTCTCAATTGCTCTGTTTACTTAGGAGGAAAATATGATCATAAGATTATGTCCTAAAATAAAAAACTGCTAAAGGCAGTCCTTATGTTTACTATGTAGTAGGCATAACTATTTTTTAGTTTTAAAATATTTAATTATAATGTTCAAAAAATTAGTACAGTCAAAACTAGTAATTGTTCCCTTCCTACATATTTCTCCTGAAGTAGAGCTTGACACTTCACTGGCACTTCAGCAACTTGAAATGATACAACCAGTTTGAGAAACACCTAGAAGAAGATCAATTTTCATTTACCTGGTAGAGAAAGTATTTCACAGAGTACTACTTATTGAAAGAAAAATCTTATGTTTTAGATACAAAAGACACTTTTCAGGATTCCAGGATTTCTTTAAACATTCCTCAAATGTCTAATAGTATATAAGCATCATTCAAAGGAAGAAGATCGTCTTAGTCTTCTGTTTCCACAAAAGATTTTGAGAAATTTCCAGAAATAAAATAATTGCTTATAATCTACCTTGATGCAAATATCTGAAGGCTCTGCTTTTGGATTTCCAGAATCTCAGAAGTATTCAAATTCATGACTTGACTGTTTCCTGGCCAGTGGCCTCTGAAGTGGTTCTGGGATCCTTGATATTATTTGAAACGTCTGGCTGTCGGTAAACAGTTGCTATTTCCTTGATGTCAGTGAAGCTGCTCTCTTTCCTGTGACCTTTACTTATGGGACCTCTCGCTGAGGTCACATACGCATGTACATGTCTGTGGACCCCAGTCCATACATACGGTCCTTGTTAGAGGCTTCTCTGCTTAATCTTAATGAGAAAGGAAGCATATCCATGATATCGACTCTTTACTGCATCTAGATTTCTATTTTCTCTAAGGGTCAAGCTGTTTTATTTACTACATACACACAAAAGCTTGAGTAACATTCTCTTCTTAACGATGGGCAATGAAAGTACACATGCCATCCATATGAAAAGCACATGATTTCTGCATCTCCGTACTAGTATTATTAAATACTTCAGAGATTAACAAAGATGATCATGTGCATAGCGTTTTCTTATGAGCAATCAGAGCCATGAACTTGAGATATGGCAAGAGAAAAGGCTAGCCTGAGGGGAAGATTAGGAGAAAAGAAAGAAGAGAGCTAGGAGAATCTGCCTGGCACCTTCTCAAAAAAGAGCAGCAGTCATTTTCACATAACAAACTTAGGCCAAAGGGGAAAAACTGATTGCTGGCAGAATGAAAAAGATGTGGAACAGGAAGTAAAGCAAGAGTATTTTACGTTTTCTCTCCCTTTTCCAACTAGGCTTAAAAGGTAGAGGGGAAATACTCTTCTGAATCAGAAAACCTGAACTTCATCTGGAATTAACTGTGTGATCCCAGCCAAGTCAACCTCCCTGGGATTGAGCCTCCTTATACATAAAATGAAATAATAATCAGAAAGTTATTAGATAATTCCAGGGATGGTTTGGAATTCTGAAAATCAAAAGCATATTCAAGGATAGTTGGTGAAGGCTAATCAAGGATTGGACTTTCCTAGTGGCGCTAGTGGTAAAGAACTCACCTGCCATAATCCATTAAGATTAGATCTCAATTACAGGAGAAAAACTATTAAAAATTCCAACATATGGAGGCTGAACAACAAGCTTCTGAATAACCAACAAATCACAGAAGAAATCAAAAAAGAAATCAAAATATGCATAGAAACTAATGAAAATGAAAACACAACAACCCAAAACCTGTGGGACACTATAAAAGCAGTGCTATGAGGAAAGTTCATAGCAATACAGGCATACCTCAAGAAACAAGAAAAAAGTCAAATAAATAACCTTACTCTACACCTAAAGCAACTAGAAAAGGAAGAAATGGAGAACCCCAGAGTTGGTAGAAGGAAAGAAATCTTAAAAATTAGGGCAGAAATAAATGCAAAAGAAACAAAAGAGACCATAGCAAAAATCAACAAAGCCAAAAGCTGGTTCTTTGAAAGGATAAATAAAATTGACAAACCATTAGCCAGACTCATCAAGAAACAAAGAGAGAAAAATCAAATCAATAAAATTAGAAATGAAAATGGAGAGATCACAACAGACAATACAGAAATACAAAGGATCATAAGAGACTACTATCAGCAATTATATGCCAATAAAATGGACAATGTGGAAGAAATGGACAAATTCTTAGAAAAGTACAACTTTACAAAACTGAACCAGGAGGAAATAGAAAATCTTAACAGACCCATCACAAGCACGGAAATTGGAACTGTAATCAGAAATCTTCTAGCAAACAAAAGCCCAGGTCCAGACGGCTTCACAGCTGAATTCTACCAAAAATTTAGAGAAAAGCTAACACCTATCCTCCTCAAACTCTTTCAGAAAATTGCAGAGGAAGGTAAACTTCCAAACTCATTCTATGAGGCCACCATCACCCTAATACCAAAACCTAACAAAGATGCTACAAAAAAAGAAAACTACAGGCCAATATCACTGATGAATAGATGCAAAAATCCTCAACAAAATTCTAGCAATCAGAATCCAACAACACATTAAAAAGATTATACACCATGACCAAGTGGGCTTTATCCCAGGGATGCAAGGCTTCAATATCCACAAATCAATCAATGTAATTTACCACATTAACAAATTAAAAATTAAAAGTCATATGATTATCTCAATAGATGCAGAGAAGGCCTTTGACAAAATTCAACATCCATTTATGACAAAAACTCTCCAGAAAGCAGGAACAGAAGGAAAATACCTCAACATAATAAAAGCCATATATGACAAACCCACAGCAAACATTATCCTCAATGGTGAAAAATTGAAAGCATTTCCCCTAAAGTCAGGAACAAGACAAGGGTGCCCACTTTCACCACTACTATTCAACATAGTTCTGGAAGTTTGGGCCACAGCAATCAGAGCAGAAAAAGAAATAAAAGGAATCCAAATTGGAAAAGAAGAAGTAAAACTCTCACTGTTTGCAGATGACATGATCCTCTACATAGAAAACCCTAAAGACTCCACCAGAAAATTACTAGAGCTAATCAATGAATATAGTAAAGCTTCAGGATATAAAATCAACACACAGAAATCCCTTGCATTCCTATACACTAATAATGAGAAAGTAGAAAAAGAAATTAAGGAAATAATTCCATTCACCATTGCAATGAAAAGAATAAAAAACTTAGGAATATACCTACCTAAAGAAACTAAGACCTATATATAGAAAATTATAAAACACTAATGAAAGAAATCAAAGAGGACACTAATAGATGGAGAAATACACCATGTTCATGGATTGGAAGAATCAATATAGTGAAAATGAGTATACTACCCAAAGCAATCTACAGATTCAATGCAATCTCTATCAAGCTACCAGCGGTATTTTTCACAGAGCTAGAAAAAATAATTTCACAATTTGTATGGAAATACAAAAGAACTCAAATAGCCAATGCAATCTTGAGAAAGAAGAATGGAACTGGAGGAATCAACCTGCCTGACTTCAGGCTCTACTACAAAGCTACAGTCATCAAAACAGTATGGTACTGGCACAAAGACAGAAATATAGATCAATGGAACAAAACAGAAAGCCCAGAGATAAATCCACACACCTATGGACATGTTATCTTCAACAAAGGAGGCAAGAATACACAATGGATTAAAGATAATCTCTTTAACAAGTGGTGCTGGGAAAACTGGTCAACCACTTGTAAAAGAATGAAACTAGAACACTTTCTAACACCATACACAAAAATAAACTCAAAATGGATTAAAGATCTAAACCTAAGACCAGAAACTATAAAACTCCTAGAGGAGAACATAGACAAAACACTCTCCGACATAAATCACAGCAGGATCCTCTATGATCCACCTCCCAGAATTCTGGAAATAAAAGCAAAAATAAACAAATGGGATCTAATCAAAATTAAAAGCTTCTGCACAACAAAGGAAAATATAAGCAAGGTGAAAAGACAGCCTTCAGAATGGGAGAAAATAATAGCAAATGAAGCAACTGACAAACAACTAATCTCAAAAATATACAAGCAACTTATGCAGCTCAATTCCAGAAAAATAAATGACCCAATCAAAAAATGGGCCAAAGAACTAAATGGACATTTCTCCAAAGAAGACATACGGATGGCTAACAAACACATGAAAAGATGCTCAACATCACTCATTATCAGAGAAATGCAAATCAAAATCACAGTGAGGTACCATTTCACACCAGTCAGAATGGCAGCAATCCAAAAGTCTACAAGCAATAAATGCTGGAGAGGGTGTGGAGAAAAGGGAACCCTCTTACACTGTTAGTGGGGATGCAAACTAGTACAGCCACTATAGAGAACAGTGTGGAGATTCCTTTAAAAAATGGAAATAGAACTGCCTTATGACCCAGCAATACCACTGCTTGGCATACATGCGAGGAAACCAAAATTGAAAGAGACACATGTACCCCAATGTTCACTGCAGCACTGTTTATAATAGCCAGGACATGGAAACAACCTAGATGTCCATCAGCAGATGAATGGATAAGAAAGCTGTGGTACATATACATAATGGAGTATTACTCAGCCATTAAAAAGAATACATTTGAATCAGTTCTAATGAGGTGGATGAAACTGGAGCGAGTTATACAGAGTGAAGTAAGCCAGAAAGAAAAACACCAATACAGTCTACTAACCCATATATATGGAATTTAGAAAGATGGTAATGATAACTCTATATGAGAGATAGCAAAAGAGACACAGATGTATAGAACGGACTTTTGGACTCTGCAGGAGAGAGAGAGGGTGGGATTTGGGAGAATAGCATTGAAACATGTATACTATCAGGT
The DNA here is from genome assembly GCF_042477335.2 of Ovis canadensis. NCBI lineage: Eukaryota > Metazoa > Chordata > Mammalia > Artiodactyla > Bovidae > Ovis > Ovis canadensis. The sequence goes on along the minus strand of NC_091250.1, from coordinate 33,711,496 downwards.
AAGAAACAAATCGCCAGTCTATGTTCGATACAGGATATAGCATGCTTGGGGCTGGTGCATGGGGATGATCCAGAGAGATGATATGGGGTGGGAGGTGGGAGGGGGGTTCAGTATTGGGAACTCATGTACACCCGTGGCTAATTTATGTCCATGTATGGCAAAACCAATACAGTATTGTAAAGCAAAATAAAAATAATAATAATAAAATTAATTAAATTAAAATTAAAAAAAAAAAAGAACTCACCTGCCAATGCAAAAGACATAAGAAATGTGGGTTTGATCCCTGGGTCAGGAAGATCCCCTAGAGGAGGGCATGGCAACCCACTCCAGGATTCTTCCTGGAGAATTCTGCAGACAGAGGAGCCTGGCAGGCTATAGTCCATAGGGTCACAAAGAGTCAGACACTACCAAAGCGACTTCATACACACACACATTCAAGGATTATTCAAGGTGACCCAGTTAAGTAACAAGTATAAGTCACTAGTCACACACTTTCATCAGATATGAACACTTTTTAAGGAAACACTGTACAATCCTAACATAATACAGTTGGCTGTCTGCACTCACAGACATGAAACCCACCAGCATGGAGGGCTGACTATACTATGCTATTTTATGTAAGCAATTTGAGCATCCATGCATTTTGGTATATGTATGGGGTCTTGGAATAATTCTCTGCAACACTAGGGAATGACAGTAGTTGATTTACTTCACTTCTGTTAGGAATGGAGAAATGGGATGGGAAGGAAAGAGAAATAAAAGGAAGCAAGAGAACTAGCTCAGGATAGAAATAATTTGTTGAGAGAGTGAGAGGCAGAAAAACAGAGAGAAGGACAGAGAGATGTCAGCTAGACAATAGACAGAAAAGGAAGGAGAGCCAGTAAGAAGGAAGGCTTAGAGCATGTAAGTGTGGATTATCATGGTATATGCAGGTAGCAATAAGTTGTTTGGTTCTGATAAATCTAACACTTAAGGAGCTAGAGAGGAATATGTTCTCTGCTAAGGAAGACAGACTTGATTGGATTGCCAATAGGACTTGTTTAGCCGAGTGGGTAAGAGCATGGCTTCTGAAGCCAGACTACTCCAGTGCTTTTCACTTTCATGCACTGGAGAAGGAAATGGCAACCCACTCCAGTATTCTTGCTGGAGAATCCCAGGGACAGAGGAGCTTAGCGGACTCTGTGCGACATGACTGAAGTGACTTAGCAGTAGCAGCAGAATGGTAAGAGTGTGGCTTCTGAAGCCAGACTACTCAGACCTAATCCTGGCTCTGTTACTTGCTGAACCGGTCATTTGGAGGAGTTACTTTTAACCATTATGTGTCTTAGTTTCCTCTTCTGTATAGTGGGGATAATGATAGCATCCATCTCATAGGGTTGTGATGAAAATTTGTGAGTTACTGCACATGAAGTGTTCAGAACAGTGCTGGCACAAAGAAATCATTCAATAAATATTGGCTGTAACTATTATAGGGGCTTCCCAGATGGCACTAGTAGTAAAGAACCTGCCTGCCAAAGCAGGAGACCTAAGAGATGCGAGTTCGGTCCTGGGAAGATCCCCTGGAGGAGGGCATGGCAACTTACTCCAGTATTCTTGCCTGGAGAATCTCATGGACAGAGGAGCCTGGCAGGCTATGGTCCATGGGGTCACAAAGAGTCAGACACAGCTGAAGTGACAGCAGGCACACACATACTACTGCAGTCAGACTTTCAATTTAGCAAGGTAGTTTTATGGGACATTTCTTAAAGTCCTGTGGATAACTAATTGGGGGGGGGGGGGGCGGGGGGATTGAAACAAAAATAGGTAATTTTGAGACTACTGACTAGGTTTGTGAATTTTCTATAAAAAATATTATATTTTTTTCTCACCCTCAATGAATAAAACAAAGTCACCATGACCTGGTGAGAAAGAATAAATATGTTTGGGGTTGAAAATATACAATAGATTGGGCTCCAAAATCACTGCAGATGGTGACCATAGCCATGAAATTAAAAGACACTTGCTCCTTGGAAGAAAAACTATGATAAACCCAGACTGCATACTAAAATACAGAGACACTACTTTACCAGCAAAGGTCCATGTAGTTAAGCTATGGTTTTCCCAATAGTCATGTATGGATGTGAGAGTTGGACCATAAAGAAAGCTGCTGCTGATGCTGCTAAGTCGCTTCAGCCGTGTCTGACTCTGTGCGACCCCACAGACGGCAGCCCACCAAGCTCCCTCATCCCTGGGATTCTCCAGGCAAGAACACTGGAGTGGGTTGCCATTTCCTTCTCCAATGCATGAAAGTGAAAAGTGAAAGTGAAGTTGTTCAGTTGTGTCTGACTCTTAGCGACTCCATGGACTGCAGCCTACCAGGCTCCTCTGTCCATGGGATCTTCCAGGCAAGAGTACTGGAGTGGGGTGCACTGCCTTCTCCTAGGGTTAGCTGAGGCGCCAAAGAATTGATGTTTTTGAACTGTGGTGTTGGAGAAGACTCTTGAGAGTCCCTTGGGCTGCAAAGAGATCCAACCAGTCCATCCTAAAGGAAATCAGTCCTGAATATTCATTGGAAGGACTGATGCTGAAGCTGAAGCTCCAATAGTTTGGCCACCTAATGCAAATAACTGACTCATTGGAAAAGACCCTGATGCTGGGAAAGATGAGGAGAAGGGGCTGACAGAGAATGAGATGGCTGGATGGCATCATCGACTCAGTGGACATGAGTTTGAGCAAGCTGCAGGAGATGGTGATGGACAGGGAAGCCTAGTATGCTGCAGTCCATGGGGTCACAAGAAGTTGGATATTACTGAGTGACTGAAGTGAAAAAGTATTTTACATCAACATGACCTAGCCAGAGAAATGCTTTTTTTTTTAAATCATCCATCATTAAAGTTATCTCCCTATATGACTATCTTATGATTCCTGTGGGTTCTGGAGTAAATAGGCCAATGAAAAATGCCCAGCTTCAGAGCAAATAACCCAATAAGAGACTGACTAGTCCTGGACTCTTAGAATGGATCTACACTGAGGGAGTCACCTATAAGAACTGGGCCCTAGGAAGAGAAAGGGAACTATGAAGATACACTAGTAACCCACTGGGGTGATGGTCCAGTGTGTTAGTCGCTCAGCCGTGTCTGACTTTTTGTGACCCCATGGACTATAGCCCACTGGGCTCCTCTGTCCATGGAATTCCACAGGCAAGAATACTGGAATGGACTGCCATTCCCTTCTCCATCAGATCTTCCCAACCCAGGGATCAAACCCCAGTCTCCTGCATTGCAGGCAGATTCTCAAAACCATTCCTCTTGTTTCCCCTGGTCAGGAAATATGGGAACCTACACAGGGAAGCCTTAGACCGGAAGGAAACTTTGAGCCCATCCTATCTATAAACAAGTCTGTGGGCAAGAATGCATATACCCAAAAAGACTCCTAGCCTGAAATTACAAATGAAAGAATGGGGATGATTGAAGAAAGTGATGATTAATATTCAAAAAGTTTTCCCACATCTGTGTTTCTGAACCCAACAGATACGTCTCTTTTTCATCTTTAAATGCCTGGAGTAAAGAGCACTAAACGGTCAAATCAGGCATGTGGGCCAAGGAAGACTGAATTCAGCTCTCAGTTATTCACGTTCTGTTCAGTTCAGTTGCTCAGTCATGTCCCACTCTTTGCGACCCCATGAATCGCAACACGCCAGGCCTCCCTGTCCATCACCATCTCCTGGAGTTCACGCAGATTCACGTCTGTGTTACTCCCAAATGACTCTGACAGTACTAAGGCTAACCAGTCTGGCAGAAGTTCTACTGAAGTGTGAAAGCCTAGCTAACAAATTACAACAGTCAAGCAAAAAGACATTGAGGGGCTGAACCATGCGAATGGAAAAGGCAAATTTAAGAGTAAACTGGGAGAAGAGGAGCAGGTAATGTGTAGGGAGCATGTGGTGTAACAGGTAAGCTTCTGGACTCTGAAGTCAGACTGAACCAATCCCAAAATCTCAACTCAGTCACATACCAACTGTATAAACTTCATTATTTCACTTTTCTGTTTCTTAGTTTACTCATCTAGAAAATGGGTATAAGAAAGATTGGGACTGGATCTAGGGCAAGCATACATTTGCAGAGCCTGAAAGTGAGTGCTTCCTTCAACTCTGCTCTCTGGATGCCTCACGTGACTCACCCTGATCCCAGCCCTGATAAAGACCTATTTCATAAGATAATCATAGAGATTAAGTTAACATACACAAAGTGCTTAAGAGCACTGTTTTTATGTTTAAGAGCATATAATAAATGCTTGGTAACTAGTTGACATTATAGATTTGATTTGAGGGGTTAAGGTAGAGAAGGCAATGGCACCCTACTCCAGTACTCTTGCCTGGGAAATCCCATGGACAGAGGAGCCTGGTAGGCTACAGTCCATCGGGTCGTGAAGAGTCAGACACGACTGAGTGACTTCACTTTCAATTTTCACTTTCATGCACTGGAGAAGGAAATGGCAACCCACTCCAGTGTTCTTGCCTGGAGAATCCCAGGGACGGGGGAACCTGGGGGGCTGCCGTCTATGGGGTCTCACAGAGTCGGACACGACTGACGCGACTTAGCAGCAGCAGCAGCAGCAGAGGGGTAAAGGAGAGGAAATAAAATTCTAGGTGGAGTCTCATGCTTCTGGCTTAAGTAATGGGATAAAAGTTGTTGTCACACAAGAAATACAGGGCAGAGAAGAGGCTGAGTAAAGGCTGTGCGACTGGCAGTTGGACTTGACATGGGACATTTTGGTGCATATACCCAGGAGCTGTTAATAATTACCCCTAGGTAACTTAGATGGGAAACAGTGTAAACAGTGGCTGACTTTTATTTTTCTGGGCTCCAAAATCACTGCAGATGGTGACTCCAGCCAATGAAATTAAAAGACTCTTTCTCCTTGGAAGGAAAGTTATGACCAACCTAGACAGCACATTAAAAAGCAGAGACAGAACCCTGTATGCAAGACAGAAAAAGAGACACAGATGTATAGAACAGTCTTTTGGACTCTGTGGGAGAGGGAGAGGGTGGGATGATTTGGGAGAATGGCATTGAAACATGTATAATATCATATAAGAAATGAATCTCCAATCCAGGTTCAATGCAGGATACAGGACGCTTGGGGCTGCTGCACTGGGATGACCCAGAGGGATGGTACGGGGAGGGAGGTGGGAGGAGGGTTCAGGATGGGGAACACGTGTGCACCCGTGGCAGATTCATGTTGATGTATGGCAAAACCAATACAATATTGTAAAGTAATTAGTCTCCAATTTAAATACACAAATTTAAATTTTAAAAAACCAACACACACAAATAAATAAATAAATAAAAAGCAGAGACATTACTTTGTCAACAAAGGTCCGTCTACTCCAGGCTATGGTTTTTCCAGTGGTCATGTATGGATGTGAGAGTTGGACTATAAGGAAAGCTGAGTGATGAACAATTGATGCTTTTGAACTGTGGTGTTGGAGAAGACACTTGAGAGTCCCCTGGACTGCAAGGAGATCCAACCAGTTCATCCTAAAGGAAATCAGTCCTGGGTGTTCATTGGAAGGACTGATGTTGAAGCTGAAACTCCAATACTTTAGCCACCTGATTCGAAGAGCTGTCTTATTTGAGAAGATCCTGATGCTGCAAAAGACTGAGGGCAGGAGGAAGAGGGGATGACAGAGGATGAAATGTTTGGATGGCATCACCGACTCAAAGGACATGGGTTTGGGTGGACTCCAGAATTGGTGATGGACAGGGAGGCCTGGCGTGCTGCAGTTCATGGGGTCTCAAAGAGTCAGACACGACTGAGCGACTGAACTGAACTGAACTGAAGTAACTTACTGTTGTTGTTTAGTCACTAAGTCATATCCAACATTTTGTGAACTTCTGGACTGTAACCCACCAGGCTCCTCTGTTGATGGGATTTCCCAGGCAAGAATACTGGAGTGGGTTGCCATTTCCTTCTCCAGGGGATATTTCAGACCCAGGGACCAAATCCATATCTCCTCATTGGCAAGTGGATTCTTTACCACTGAGCCAGGAAGGAAGCCCTCTGGGTAACTTAATGTTGCCTTAAAATGAGGATCAGCTATATAGTTTCAAAGAGAGTAAAAGATACATCACATCACTGGAGGCAACAATGCAAGTGATTATGTCACCCAGGAAGTGAAAGTGGTAGCTAGTTCTGATTCTGGGAAAGCGACTCCTTCTTACCAAAATATCCATGTAGACACAGAAAGAGACTAAACCTCTCAGTACCTTAAAATAGATCAAATAATCAATGCCAGAATGTGGGAAATACATCTACTTAAAGCCAAGCTGAATACACAAAAGAGACCACCAGTACCAGATCTGCCTTTGCCTCCTTGCCCAAGTCAGTAAGGAGACCCTTCATCTTTTCCCCCTACTGTACAGAAAATTAGAAATCACAAAATTGGAAAACCAAGGCTCTCATTTTTAAAGACAAACTAATGGTCTCTTAACACCATCTATCAATTCCACACTCTTCTCCAAACTAATGAAGAAATTCCCAAGAATGCAGTGAGAGAAACAGACAGACAGACAGTTGCAATTAGAAGGTGTGGTTGCATGTTGCCTTACTGGAGTCAACAGAAGTCTTAGTTGTGGTGCACGGACTTATAGGTTCGTTTCCTGGCTGCCCACACCATGTGCTACTTACAAGTACTTGAGCTCAGGAGATAAATGAAGAATCTGTTTCAATAAAACCAAATGCAGTCAACCAAAGGTTTCAGAGACCTCAGAAATGGGCTGGCCACACACATTAACTTGCCTTCAGCATGCTGAAGGAGATTCCTCTGGAACCACAGGCGGAGACTAGGGCAACCCGTACACCCTGTTTTATGAAATATTAAGTATGGGTACATCTGTCTTTTGAGAAAGCTGGGAAAATATAGAGCCTTATAAGGGAAAAATCTTCAGTTTGTAGAAAATGAAATTTTCCAATGAAAACTCAAATCATACTGCAAGAGGCTAGAAACAGCTCAGTCTGTTATCCTCAGTAGAATATAGGGAGGCATTGTATCTAAGAAACAGGAGGAAAAAATAAACAAGAAATTGTGATTGAAAGGCAATAAAATAAATGTGAAATAAGGATGGATGAAAGAAATTAAAATTCAATTGTGTAATTTATATCCTTATAGAAGGCAGTATTATTGAACTTGTGAAAAATTAATTAAAGGACAAATTTGAAATGCTCTACCAGAATAGAGATTTTTAAAAAGACAAATAAATAATGATAGAAGAGAGAAAAGAATATTCAAAGAAAGGAAAATGAAGACTTAAAGATTTTAGCATCCAAAGCAAGAGATAACTGAATACAACAAAATAATTAAAGGCATCTTTGAAGAAAACTTTGATTTGAAAATAAAACACATGAGTTCTCATTAAGAAATACCATACCTTGGTAAGCTTAATAAAAGATCATAGCTAACACTTGCCAAAATATTTTAACGGCAAAGAAAATTTAAAATGTGTAAAGGACAGAGTGTGCTTTTTTCAAAAGAATAAAACTCAGGTGGTCATTAAATTTATCAAATAAAACACTAAATACCAAAATAAATAAATAAGTTGTGTGCCAAAACTTATACTCAGTGAATAAGAGCAACCAAATGTATTCAACAGCTTAGAAAGCACACTATTCAAAGACCCTCTTAGAAAACATTACTAAGAGACTTCTTTCAGAAAATATAAATTAGTCATATTAAGAGAGAATCACGTCTGAGGAGGAGTTCTGTGTTCTCCCGACTCATATCTAGTTGGATGATGCATGATCAGATGGACTCTGCAGCCTGGCAAGGAAGGCCCAAGTGTGCCTCCTACAGCTTCTACCTGCTGCCCCGCCTCCTTCCCCACATCAGGAACTCTACCTTGTCCCAGAGTTCACATGGAACCAACTGGCATCTTTGAGAGTTCATAAAACAATAATTGATCCATTCTCTTCAGTTCAGTTCAGTTACTCAGTCCTGGCTGACTCTTTGCGACCCCATGAATCCCAGCACACCAGGCCTCCCTGTCCATCACCAACTCCCAGAGTTCACTCAAACTCACATCCATCAAGTCAGTAATGCCATCCAGCCATGTCATCCTCGGTCGTCCCATTCTCCTCCTGCCCCCAATCCCTCCCAGCTCAGAGTCTTTTCCAATGAGTCAACTCTTTGCATGAGGTGGCCAAAGTATTGGAGTTTCAGCTTCCGCATCATTCCTTCCAAAGAACACCTGTCAGGGTCCTGGCCCAGTGGATCCAGGGTAATTCGAACAGGAGACAGAGTAGGCGAGGAAAAACTTACTTATTCATAAATATAAAAAGAGATTAAGAAGAAATAGTATAGTAGGAAAATTAGTGGAGAAAAGAGGCTGAATAACTTGGTTTACATGGAAAACCAAAAAAATTCCAGACAAGGAACTTGCACCATCTATGTTAGGCCACCGGCGCCCACTTGAATAGTGGAGGGTGCCCTGCCTTGGGCTCCCTCTTGTGTGAGTCTTAAAAGCCAGGGCAAGTAAGTAGACTCGGAGAGCCTCCACGCCCCAGATGGGAATTCAGCCTGAAAAGGAGAGGGAGGGAGAGGGAGAAAGAGGGAGAGAGAGAGATTCAACACAGGGGAAACCAGTCTTTCCAGTGACTGGCGCATCCTCTATTGTCCAGAAAGGCCTTTTATACTTTTGATCGTACAGAGAGATAGGTGCATAATACAAAATTATGCAGCGTCAGCAGCCCTGACTCATCGAGACCAGGCTTTCTCTCCGCATACCTAGCTGTATACACAAGTCTTAGGTGATTTACATCATCTTTTGGCCAGAAGGCCAATTAGCATTTTACGGCCCTTTTCTGATAAGGGTCTGTCAACCAGAGAACTTACTTGTCCTAATAGTGTTGTTCTTTCCAAAGTCTGGTATCACTCTCAGAAAGCACTAAATAAAGTTACATTCTTCCATAGCAAGGATACAACAATTTATAACAATGAAAGAGGAGTAGAGTGATTTATAACAAAGAGAAAATTAATTAACTCAAAACTCTAGTGATGCTAACATCAAAGCTACTATATTCCTTTTCCTATATCCCAATTACATTAATTAATATCCTCCCAGGTGCCTAAAAGATAAAGGATATGGAGGCCTGGCGGTAAACATTAACTCGACAAACTCTTCACCAAATTCTTAACTCTAAAAGGCTCTATATTTTTAAGATATTTTAAGCTTCATGCCTCTCGCGGTTGGGGGGCTGTAAACAATTCACAAGTTGTAAAAGTCCGGGCAGACCAGCCAGGTAAGTTAGAAAGCCATCAAAGGGGTTTAAACCGAGACATTCTTCTCATATGCAGGAGACTGTTAACTGGAGCTCTGAGTTAACTTTTTCCAGAGAAAGGTGGTCGGGGATAGCCCCCTGTAATGTCAGAAGAGTATAGTACAGCAGACAGTAAACAGACAGATTTTGGTTTCAGGATAGATGCTCAGAAAGAGGACCCCTTGAGATCTGACTCGCCTTGCCCATCAGGTCTCTCCGCATGACCTTGTCATGGGTGGGATCTCCAGTACTCGCTCCTGGCAAACACCCAGGACTGATCTCCTTTAGAATGGACTGGATGGATCTCCTTACAGTCCAAGGAACTCTCAGGAGTCTTCTCCAACACCACAGTTCAAAAGCATCAATTATTTGGTGCTCAGCTTTCTTCATAGTCCAACTCTCACATCCACACATTAATACTGGAAAAACCATAGCCTTGACTGAGCAGCTTGCAAATGATGAAAATACTTAAAGGATTTGACAGTGCAGAGAGAATAAGTGAAAGCTTTGACTTACCCTCCCACAAGAACTACATAGGGCGACATAATGACTATTTCCATTGCAAAGGAACTTGAGTGAAAACTTTCTCTAACGTTAAAGCCCATGTTGGTCAAAATTACTAGGACTTTTTTCCATTGTAGAAAATGAACAGAAATCCTGCTGCAGATGTGAACTTTCCAAGTACATCTTCATGCCACCTCATAACAGTAAGGAAATGGTCAAATACTAATTGTGTCTATCTCTGGGCTTCCCTTGTGGCTCAGCTGGTAAAGAATCCACCTGCAATTCGGGAGACCTGGGTTTGATACCTGGGTTGAGAGGATCCCTTGGAAGAGGGAAAGGCTACCCATTCCAATATTCTGGGCTGGAGAATTCCATGGACTGAGAATTCTATAGTCCATAGAGTCGAAAAGAGTCAGACATTGTCAAGTGAGCAACTTTAACTTTCACTGGTCCATAAGATTTCTATATTTCTCAGTTTTTCTAGTGATGCTCATATACAGAAAAACAAATTTAAATAGTATAAAGAATTTTGTTCAAAATTTATTCACACATATTTTAGAGTCCACACTTAAGTCCACACTTACGGACTTCCCTGGGATACAGTTCAGTTCAGTCAGTTCAGTCACTCAGTTGTGTCCGCCTCTTTGCAACACCATGAATCGCAGCACACCAGGCTTCCCTGTCCATCACCAACTCCCAGAATTAACTCAGACTCATGCACATCGAGTCAGTGATGCCATCCAGCCATCTCATCCTCGGTCATCCCCTTCTCCTCCTGCCCCCAATCCCTCCCAGCATCAGAGTCTTGTCCAATGAGTCAACTCTTCGCATGAGGAATCCCAGGGCTGATCTCCTTTAGAATGGACTGGTTGCATTTCCTTGCAGTCCAAGGGACTCGCAAGAGTCTTCTCCAACACCACAGTTCAAAAGCATCAATTCTTTGGCACTCAGCTTTCTTCACAGTCCAACTCTCACATCCATATATGACTATTGGAAAAACCATAGCCTTGACTAGACGGACCTTAGTCGGCAAAGTAATGTCTCTGCTTTTGTATATAATATCTATGTTGGTCATAACTTTCCTTCCAAGGAGTAAGCATCTTTTAATTTCTAGGCTGCAATCACCATCTGCAGTGATTTTGGAGCCCCAAAAAATAAAGTCTGACACTGTTTCCACTGTTTCCCCATCTATTTCCCATGAAGTGATGGGACCAAATGCCATGATCTTTGTTTTCTGAATGTTAAGCTTTAAGCCAACTTGTTCACTCTCCTCTTTCACTTTCATCAAGAGGCTTTTTAGCTCCTCTTCACTTTCTGCCATAGGGGTGGTGTCATCTGCATATCTGAGGTTATTGAGATTTCTCCTGGCAATCTTGATTCCAGCTTGTGCTTCTTCCAGCCCAGTGTTTCTCATGATGTAATCTGCATATAAGTTAAATAAGCAGGGTGACAATATACAGCCTTGACATACTCCTTTCCCTATTTGGAACCAGTCTGTTGTTCCATGTCCAGTCCTAAATGTTGCTTCCTAACCTGCATATAGGTTTCTCAAGAGGCAGGTCAGGTGGTCTGGTACTCCCATCTCTCTCAGAATTTTCCATAGTTTATTGTGAGCCACACAGTCAAAACTTTGGCATAGTCAACAAAGCAGAAATAGATGTTTTTCTGGAACTCTTGCTTTTTCCGTGATCCAGCAGATGTTGGCAATTTGATCTCTAGTTCCTCTGCCTTTTCTAAAACCAGCTTGAACATCTGGAAGTTCATGGTTCACGTATTGCTGAAGCCTGGCTTGGAGAATTTTGAGCATTACTTTAATAGCATGTGAGATGAGCGCAATTGTGCAATAATTTGAGCATTCTTTGGCATTGCCTTTTTTGGGGATTGGAAGGAAAACTGACCTTTTCTAGTCCTGTGGCCACTGCTGAGTTTTCCAAATTTGCTGGCATATTGAGTGCAGCACTTTCACAGCATCATCTTTCAAGATTTGAAATAGCTCAACTGGAATTCCATCACCTCCACTAGCTTTGTTCATAGTAATGCTTTCTAAGGCCCACTTGACTTCACATTCCAGGATGTCTGGCTCTAATTGAGTGATCACACCAACGTGATTATCTTGGTCATGAAGATCTTTTTGTACAGTTATTCTGTGTATTCCTGCCACTTCTTCTTAATATCTTCTGCTTCTGTTAGGTCCATACCATTTCTGTCCTTTATGGAGCCCATCTTTACATGAAATGTTCCCTTGGTATCTCTAATTTTCTTGAAGGGATCTCTAGTCTTTCCCATTCTGTTCTTTTCCTCTATTTCTTTGCATTGATTGCTGAAGAAGGCTTTCTTATCTCTTCTTGCTATTCTTCAGAACTCTGCATTCAGATGCTTATATCTTTCCTTTTCTCCTGTGCTTTTCACTTCTCTTCTTTTCACAGCTATTTGTAAGGCCTCCTCAGACAGCCATTTTGCTTTCTTGCATTTCTTTTCTATGGAGATGGTCTTGATCCCTGTCTCCTGTACAATGTCATGAACCTCATTCCATAGTTCATCAGGCACTCTATCTATCAGATCTAGTCCCTTAAATCTATTTCTCACTTCCACTGTATAATCATAAGGGATTTGATTTAGGTCATACCTGAATGGTCTAGTGGTTTTCCCTACTTTCTTCAATGTAAGTCTGAATTTGGCAATAAGGAGTTCATGATCTGAGCCACAGTCAGCTCCTGGTCTCGTTTTTGTTGACTGTATAGAGCTTCCCCATCTTTGGCTGCAAAGAATATAATCAATCCGATTTCGGTGTTGACCATCTGGTGATGTCCATGTGTAGAGTCTTCTCTTGTGTTGTTGGAAAAGGGTGTTTGCTATGACCAGTGCATTTTCTTGGCAAAACTCTATTAGCCTTTGCCCTGCTTCATTCTATATTCCAAGGCCAATTTGCCTGTTACTCCAGGTGTTTCTTGACTTCCTACTTTTGCATTCCAGTTCCCTATAATGAAAAGGACATCTTTTTTGGGTGTTAATTCTAAAAGGTCTTGTAGGTGTTCATAGAACCGTTCAACTTCAGCTTCTTCAGCATTTCTGGTTGGGGCATACACTTGGATTACTGTGATATTGAATGGTTTGCCTTCGAAACTAACAGAGATCATTCTTTCATTTTTGAGATTGCATCCAAGTACTGCATTTCAGACTCTTAGTGACCATGATGGCTACTCCATTTCTTCTGAGGTATTCCTGCCTGCAGTAGTAGATATAATGGTCATCTGAGTTAAATTCACCCATTCCAGTCCATTTTAGTTTGCTGATTCCTAGAATGTCAATGTGGAATATCCCTGGTGGTACAGTGGATAATAATCCACCTGCCAATGCAAGAGACACAGGTTCAATCCCTGGTCCAAAAAGGACCCACATCCTGTGGAGCAACAGCCCATGCACCACAACTACTGAGCCGATGCTCTAGAGCCTGCCAGCTGCAACTATGGAGGCCCATGTGCCTAGAGCCTGCTCTCTGCAACAAAGGAAGCCACCAAAATGATAAGCCCATGCACTGCAATGAAGAGTAGCCCCCACTCACCACAACTAAAGAAAGCCCATGTGCAGCAATGAGGAAGAGTGAAAAAAAAAATTAAAACACCCCTTCCTCCACTCCAGTACTCTTGCCTGGAAAATCCCATGGACGGAGGAGCCTGGTAGGCTGCAGTCCATGGGGTCGCTAAGAGTCAGACATGACTGAGCGACTTCACTTTTACTTTTCACTTTCACACACTGGAGAAGGAAATGGCAACCCCCTCCAGTGTTCTTGCCTGGAGAATCCCAGGGACAGGAGAGCCTGGTGGGCTGCCGTCTATGGGGTCGCACAGAGTCGGGCACAACTGAAGCGACTTAGCAGCAGCAGCTGCTGCATCAAAAAAAAAATGTTTAGTATTTATTTTAAACAGACTGCTAGAGAAATAATGTTTATAGCTGGGTGATAGGAATACGAATGTATATGGTCTTCCTTTTCATTTTCTGAAATTCCCAAAGTATCCATGTAAAGCATTATTTAATCTTATGATTCATAACTGTATTCTCTAGTAATCATTTTTATTGAAATGAAAAACATTTCATTTTAAAACTGAAGAGAATGATCCATAATGTTGCAGATTCACTGGAGTCCACTTTAGGCATTTAAATAATCAAAAGGGACTTCAGTGGGAGTCCTCAGCATGAACGATGACTAGTAATGATGTCAAAGAAATCAAGAAAGAAAATTCAAGAAAGGGGAAGCAGTAATCAAATTATCAAATACTACAGAAGTCAAGTATTAATACATCAAGACTTAGAGATCTCCGTGGGATTTGGCAAGGCAAGAGCTGTTTAAGTGGAATGGTGGAGGCAAGATTCAGATGAAATAGTTTAAAGAGTGGTAGAAGAGGGAGGCTGGAACCATGAAAAGTCCCAGAGGTTGAGTGTTCCTATAACTGTCATAGGCATCAAGGTGATTCTTATCTAGCACACCTAGATCAGTATACTGGTCGCGTCCTCTGCAACTACTGTTCTTCACTTACCCCTTATAAATCATACCCTATTTATTTTGGAAATCCATATAGTGCCCATGAATCTTACTCTGTGTTGTACTACAAAAATGGCTCCCATAGCCCTGGAATGACCCAATCAAGGCATTTCTAGTCCCCTGACAGTACATGGGTAAGAGATGCAACCTACACTGGTCCAAACACAAGAAAAATAAGAATTTTGCTAGGAATTCTAAGACATGGATGCCAGTCCTGCCACTTGTCACCACTCTGCATCCTCTATCCTGATGGAGTGGTGTGATACAGTGCCCTGACAGGTGTCCTCTCCTGCTCTGGAAAAATGCACAGTGAGGATAGGTCTAGAAGCTGAAGTCACCTTGCTGTGACCATGAAGAAAAAGGATGAGGACAAAGCCAGTATGTGCACAAAGCTAAGTGACATGAGAACTAGGAAATCACAGAGAAACACAGCAAGGGCCTGGACCAAGCTTCCCTGCACCCTGTCCTACCTCTGGACTTTTTCAGTAGCTCAATTCAGTTGCTCAGTCGTGTCCAATTCTTTCCGACCCCATGGACTGCAACACGCCAGGCTTCCCTGTCCATCACCAACTCCCCAAGCCTACTCAAACTCATGTCCATTGCATCAGTGATGCCAATAAATCCATTTTATTTATTAACCCAGTCAGAGTTTTTTTCTTGTGCGCAGATCATCCTTATGATCCTTGTTTTTGCTTACTACAAATACTTCTCTACGAAGGCTCAGTGTTTTCGTTTTTTAAATAAGTAAATAAGGAAGCAAAACCATCTACATCTCCCAGAAGAAAGTCAAAATTTAATAAGTAGCAACTCTCAGGAATTTACTGATGCCTGGGCCAAGAAGGAAAATAAGGCAAGGCTCTGAAGCCTGAATCTGACTTTACAACAAGACGGCTCAGCAGGCACACAGGGACCACTTCCTCCCTTCGCATACACAGTCCCCAGGGAGATGCCCCACTGTGAGCACCCACGAGCTCCTGTTCTCCATGTTGCCACCAGAGTAAGCTCTATTACGTGCCTCACTTAATGTATTTCTTAGCTTATGAGTAACAAACTTTCTGTTTTCTCCTATATTTCTGTTATTTCTGTGTACTCTTTTACCCAGTCTAAGAAAGTGGAATATCTAGGTTAATTCTGAAAACAGGCTTTTCGTCCGGTTTCTTTCCCTTACGCTACCATACACAGATCAGTGTCTTTTCCACTGGACAAAGTCTGCTGAATGTCTCAATTTGAAGAATTAAAAAGGAAGGAAAATACACGTTAAGCCAAAAGAATTTCAGAAAAAAGGCAAGACTCAAACCCAACAAGTAAAACTCTATGCCATGTTCTGGAGGGCATTAGTGTAATCCTCTCTGCTCAACTCCTGCCTTTAATCATACTTTGTCTAATGTGAGTGTCTCCCCTCATGTGAAAGTTGTTAAGCACACACAAGGTAAAACCAACCCATATTTTCTTCATCCTAATGCTTCCCAATAGTCCACTTTGCAGACATACAAGGGAATGTTCAACCTGAAGTACATATAATGGTTCCCTCCCCTCTGAGAGGACAAAATTACTTCAGAGAAGTGTTACTCTGAGGAGGAGGAAAAAATCAGAGAAGAGGGAAAACTTCAGCTTGATTTCTGACTCTATGGTCCTTTATATATACCACAGTCCACTCCAAAACACACACACACACACACACACACACACACACACACACACACACACCAACTAAATACTGAACATTAAGAAATCTTAATCTAGACCAGGAAAAATAACACTTTAAGGATACCGGTGATAGAAGAAAATAGGGGAAATAATGTGTCATACATGTATTAATATCCAGAAGAAATTCTACTACTGAATCTATTCTGTCATTATGAGCTGCAGAAATTATATTCTATGGTCTTCAGAAATGCTGTTACCAGCTGCACTGCTAAGTAGTCTACTGGCAGGAGGGTAGGTCTCGGGAGAATGACCGAAAAAGAGAGAGAGAGAAAAAAATGTTCAAGCTGCCGTTGTTGAAAAGACAAAGAAACGATTAACTTGCTTGCACTTACTTCAGCATCACTTTCTAGATTTCAGATAACCCTTAGAGTATTAGAACTTCTGTTTTTGTCATACTACACAGATTGTTTTCATCATATATTTGGCTATTTGACCACCAAAGTCCATTTTACAAAAGGTGTTCTCCTAAAGAAATCTCAAGTACCATACAAATCAAGTCTGTTTCATTTAGCATGTGATGCTAGACCTCTTAATTACTTCGAATTCTATAAAATAAATTGATTCAATATTAGCAATGAAATGTAGAAAATATATTTTATGTTTCAAAAATCATTGTCAAGGAGCATACATACAGTCTTGCCCAGTGGGATATCAACTTTCAACTCCAACTCAAAATGAAAGGCCTTTTCCTCTCTGGAAAGATTGGAATGTAAAATACATTTTCAATTACTGAATGTGGAGAACACTGGAAACAATTTGGAAATCAGAGAGCTCAGGTAAATGATTCCTTCAGTTTAAAAAAAAATTATATATATACACACATATACACATAGACTGAGAACTTAAACAATGTGTGCACCAGAGCTTCAGCACAAAAAGACAAATAGCCATGAGTTTGGATAATGTTCTCTTGTTATCCAGGACAATATATTTGATTTGTCTGATTTACAAATACATCCCTGAGTTAAGACCAAACTCTTTAAACGCTTTTAAAATATTATCTATTCTCTATTTGTGATAACATGGGGACTCGCCAACCTTTATAATACTAAGAGCCACAAAAAAATTATACATACTTTAGAAAAATAAACCAACAGAGAGCTGATTAAGTTGTTCAAAGAACTCTTCATTATCCATTAAATTTAACATGAGCTGCTGGTTGATGACTTTTTCTCAGAACAATTACATATAACCTATTCATCTAAGAAAATTATGATGTGATATGACTCAAACATGAAATTCTGCTGATTTGTACCAAAGATGTTTTCTATTCCTTGACATCCAGGAAAACCCATTTGAAAATCTTTTTTAATAACTAATAGTCTCTAAAATATTAATAACTTGCTATTCGTGGTATTCATGAAAAGAAACCAGTTTTATTATATCCGTGAGGTATGGCTGGGCATCTCCACACTCATGAAGAGGCAGTTCAATCATTTGACATTCAGTTTAACAGCCAGTCACTGAACACATTTCATTCTACTTGGAAACCTAGGAATTTCACAATTTTCTAAGTTACATTTTTTACGTACAATCTTTGGTTATTAGCTGACAATCCTAAAAATCAATATTTGCTTCTTTCAGCTTGCAATGAGTAACTGAGTCTCTGCAGGAGAACTTGAGTGCATCCTTAAAAAGATAAAAGCTAAAGTTGGTACTTTGTGAAAACTATCAGCCAACAAATTATGCTGGTATATGTTGTCTTAGTTGGCCTTGCTTGTTTTAGACTAGCTGAAAGAGTTCCAGTTCTGCAGAAAAATAATTAACTGTTCTTTGTATAACAGCCTGAAATCTGGGAGCATGATACATCCAGGCTTTTTCCCTCCAGATTGTTTTGGCTTTTTTTTTTTCCTTTTTTTGCCACACCATGCAACTTGAAGGAACCTAGTTTCCAGACCAGGGGTTGAACCTGGACTCCCAGCAGTGAAAGCACGGAGTCCTAACCACTGGACTGCCAGAGAATTCCCATCAGTGTTTTATAGCTTTCAGAGTATATGTCTTTTTCCTCCTTGTAGCCAAAACATCATCATGTTGCTGACACAAAAACACATACATAGATCAATGGAACAGAACAGGCTGCCCAGAAAGAAACCCACACACTTATGGCCAACCAACCTACAACAAAGGAGGCATGAATACCAAATGAAACACATATAATCTCTTCAATAAGTGATGCTTGGAAAACTGGACAGCTACATGTAAAAGAATGAAATCAGAACATTTTCTCACACCATATACAAAAATAAATTCAAAGTGGACTAAAGAAACTCAATGTAAGACTGGAAAGCATAAAACTCCTAGAATAAAACATTCGCAGAACATTCTTTGACATAAATCATAGCAGTATTTTTCTGGATCTGTCTCCTAAGACAAAGGAAACAGAAACAAAAATAAGCAAATGGGACATAATTACATTTAAAAGTTTTTGCACAAAGGAAATAATCAACAAAATAAAAAGATAATCTGCTAAATGAAAATAATATGACTGATAAGAGGCTAATACCCAAAATACTCATAACAAATACTCAAAACAAACAACTCATACAACTCAATATAAAATAAATAATCCAATTTTAAAAATGAGCAGAAGACATAAATAGGCATTTTTTCAAAAAAGATACACAGATGGCAAACAGGCCCAAGAAAAGATGCTCAACATTATTTAACCAGAGAAATGAATGCAAATCAAACCACAATGAAATGTCGTTCAAAATGGCTATCATCAAAAAGATCACAAATAACAAATGTTGGTTGAGGATGTAGAGAAAAGAGAACCCCTAGTACCTAGTAGGAACTGAGGGAAATGTAAATTGGTGATGCCACTATGGAAAACAGTACGCCGAGTCCTTAAAAAAAATAAAAACAGATCTACCATATGATCCAGCAATCCCACTCCATCTGAAGAAAACAAAAGCACTAAATTCAAAAAGGTACATGTTCCTCAATGTTCACTGAAGCATTATTTACAATAGTGAACATAGAGAAACAACTCAACAAATGAATGGATAAAGAAGGTATAATACACACACACACACACACACACACACACACACAGGGGTATTATTCAGCCATAGAAAAATAAAATCTTGCCATTTGCAACAACATGAGTAGATCTGGAGGGTATTATGCTTAGTGAAGTAAGTCAGACAGAGAAAGACAAATACCATATGTTTTCACTTAGATAGGGAATCTAAAAAAAAAATCAAGTGAATGAATATAATAAAACAGAAACAAACTTACTGATACAGAAAACTGTTGGTTAGCAGTGGGCAGAGGGAAGGAAGGAACTGTAAGATGTAGGAAATTAAGAGGCACAAACTACTACATGTAAAATAAGCTGCAAGAATATATTGTACAACATAGGAAATACAGCTAGTATTTTATAATAACTTTAAGTGGAGCATAATGTATAAAGATATTAAATCACTATATTGTAAGTCTAAAACTAATACTATAAATCAATTGTATTTCAATTAAGTAAATAAGAAAATGCAGTATATATATAAATGGAATATTAGCTGACCCTTAAAAAGAAAGGAAGCCCTGTCATAAGGGACAACATGAATGGAGTTTGAGGGACTTTTAATAAATGAAATAAGCCAAACACAAAAGGACAGGTAATGCATGACTGCACTCATACATGACACTTGAATCAAACTCATAGAAACAAAGGAAAATTGTGGTTGCCAGGAACTGGGGAAAAGTGGGAAGTGGGGAGCTGTTGTTTAATGGGTATAGAGTGTCAGCCATGCAAGTTGAAAACACTCTAGCAATCTGTTACACAACAATGTGCATATAGTTAATACTACTATACTACAGGCATGAGAACCGTTGATGGTAAATTTTTTTCTTTTCTGTGGTTTTTTGCCACATTTTTTAAAAATGCCATCTTCTGACCCATTGAGGAAAGTTCCCAAGTGCTCTCTCTCCCTCTCTCTTTCACTTGTTAAAGATAGTTTGGTTGTCTTTTTTTTTTTTTCAGCTGCTCAGTTGTGTCCAACTCTTTCTTACCCCATGAACTGTAGCCCACCAGGCTCCTCTGTCCATGGAATTCTCCAGGCAAGAATACTGGAGTGGGTAGCCCTTCCCTTCTCCAGGGATCTTCTCCACCCAGGAATAAAATCTGGTCTCCTACACTGCAGGGCACATTATCATCTGAGCCACCAGGGAAGCCCCATACTATACACTTAAAAATTGTTAAAATGGTAAATTTATGTTGTGTGGGTTATGCCACATTTTTTAAAATGCTATCTACTGACCCACTAAGGAAAATTCCCAAGTTTTTTCATTTCTCTCTCCCACTCTCTTTTCAGTTGTTAAAGGTAGCTTTGCACTCACATTCCTGAATTTTGTTACCAACCAAGAATGCCCTGTAGAAAAATAGATTTGGATTAAATTGGTTAAAGCCACACTTCACACAATAAAATTATAAGATTCTGTTTTCTTTCAATGATATCTATTCCCAAAATGGCAAACTTAGGGTTAAAAGAAAAGGGCCTTAAAGAAAGAGGCTCCTCAATAAGTCTTTAATGAACTAAGTGGAAGAGAGAGTTTTACCAGGTTATATAAATTACAGGCTTAGCCCAAGCACCCTAATCCTTAATCTAGACCAGCAGTTCTAAAACATCACCTAAATATTAGAATCACCTGGGAGCTTTAAAACTTGCTCCTGAAGCCATGACTTGGACAAATTAAATTAGAATCTCTAACATTTAGATCCAGGTATCCAGTGTTTTTGGTTTTGTTTTTTTTTAAAGCTCCCCAGTGGGCAGTCAAAGCTGAGAACATTGACATAGGCTCATGTGATGTACAAACCATCAAAAATGAGAAAATTTATTCAACTGAAATAATTCATCAATTTTATATATCAAACAGAGTAACTATTCATCTTCAAGTTGATCTTTCGCTGAGTTAGGTGCCAGTCAAAAATTCCAGGAAGTTTAATATGGAATAAATGTGCTGTAAAGATCTCCAAGTGTAAAGAGCAAGCAAGCAAATGTTTCATTTTTCTGTGCACAAAATTAAATAACTCCCTTCACAGGCTATGCCTTAGTTGAAAATAAATACAGTTGATCATGATAAAGATACAGAATTTGTTAAGGACATCCAGTCTTTCTTGCCTTTCTCTAAACGAATTCAAATACTACCTGCCTACCCTACTCTGCCCCAGCCCCCTTCCCTAAATTGACCATCTGGAAGGAAACAGACAGAATTCGGAATTTTGTTTTCAATCTGTATTTCATTCACAATAACATGTTGCCTACCTAAACTGCATTTTAAGCTCTTGTTTGTAATTGTGTAACTCAGGGCTCTCTACCCACAGACTTGCAAATGGAACCTAGGTTTGGTGTCAAGATTAATAGAGCATTGTGATAGTGGGACTCGGTTTCGGCCTCCAGCAAAGCTTCAAGTTAGATCTTTTTAGAGGGGTTGGGGAAATGCCTGGAAGAGGGCAAGCTGAAGTGATGGTCTGAGTTCCCCAGAGTTAAGGGAGGGTGTGTATTCGCAGTTCGATGCTCCTCAATGGTCCTGTATCAGCTGAGGACAAGGAACATGGAAGATCCTGAGCCTCTCTTTTAATCTACCCAAGATACTTCCCTTTGGCAATCAGACCACTCCAAGACAAACCAGGGACAAATACTGAGAGCTACTGAACATGGGAAAGGTACAGAAGAAGTCTCAACTCAGGCCATGAATAAGAGAGGCAGGGCCTCAGGGACCTTCCAGTGAAGGTGAATTAGGTGGCTTCCTGGTTTGATTATTTACCATGGACTAAGTGCTTTATGCTGCAGGAAACATGGTTTCTATCCGTGGGTCAGGAAGATCCCCTGGAGAAGGGAATGGCAACCCATTCCAGTATTCTTGCCTGGAGAATCCCATGGACAGAGGAGCCTGGCAGGATCCTGTGACCCACGGGGTCACAACAGGTCAGATACGACTGAAGCAACTTAGCACACACGCATGCACGCGCTTTACATGCATACCAAGTTTAGTCCTGCCCACAGTGCTGGGCTGCAAATATTATTTTCACTTTGAAGGTGAGGAGCTTGACCCTAAGAAAGGTTACGTGACTCCTCCAGTGTTACTCAATCAGTAAGTGCTCATGGGGTTTTGTGGACATTCAAAAATTTAGGAATAATATTAAACCTAACTTCCAAATTTTATCACAAGTATCTAAATAATGGCCAAGACTAATCTTCAGAAAATTCAGTATGTAACAATTGTTTCACCTGATTTCTTTCACTTGCTTCAGTTTTAAAATAAAAGATTTATTGGCCATCTGTATGTCTTCTTTAGAGAAATGTCTATTTAGTTCTTTGGCCCATTTTTTGATTGGGTCGTTTATTTTTCTGGAATTGAGCTGCAGAAGTTGCTTGTATATTTTTGAGATTAGTTGTTTGTCAGTTGCTTCATTTGCTATTATTTTCTCCTATTCAGAAGGCTGTCTTTTCACCTTGCTTATATTTTCCTTTGTTGTGCAGAAGCTTTTAATTTTAATTAGATCCCATTTGTTTATTTTTTAGCTTTTACTTCCAGTATTCTGGGAGGTGGATCATAGAGGATCCTGCTGTGATTTATCTTGGAGAGTGTTTTGCCTATGTTCTCCTCTAGGAGTTTTATAGTTTCTGGTCTTACATTTAGATCTTTAAACCATTTTGAGTTTATTTTTGTGTATGGTGTTAGAAAGTGTTCTAGTTTCATTCTTTTACAAGTGGTTGACCAGTTTTCCCAGCACCACTTGTTAAAGAGATTGTCTTTAATCCATTGTATATTCTTGCCTCCTTTGTCAAAGATATGGTGTCCATAGGTATGTGGATTTATCTCTGGGCTATTTTGTTCCACTGATCTATATGTCTGTCTTTGTGCCAGTACCATACTGTCTTGATGACTGTAGCTTTGTAGTAGAGCCTGAAGTCAGGCAGGTTGATTCCTCCAGTTCCATTCTTCTTTCTCAAGATTTCTTTGGCTATTTGAGGTTTTTTGTATTTCCATACAAATTGTAAAATTATTTGTTCTAGCTCTGTGAAAAATACCGCTGGTAGATTAATAGGGATTGCATTGAATCTATAGATTGCTTTGGATAGTACACTCATTTTCGCTATATTGATTCTTCCGATCCATGAACATGGTATATTTCTCCATCTATTAGTGTCCTCACTCATTATCAGAGAAATGCAAATCAAAACCACAATGAGGTACCATTTCACACCATTCAGAATGGCTGCAATCCAAAAGTCTACAAGCAATAAATGCTGGAGAAGGTGTGGAGAAAAAGAGAACCCTCTTACACTGTTGGTGGGAATGCAAACTACTACAGCCACTATGGAGAACAGTGTGGAGATTCCTTAAAAAACTGGAAATAGAACTGCCTTATGACCCAGCAATCCCACTGCTGGGCATACACACAGAGGAAACCAGCATTGAAAGAGACACGTGCACCCCAATGTTCATCGCAGCACTGTTTATGATAGTCAGGACATGGAAGCAACCTAGATGTCCATCAGCAGATGAATGGATAAGCAAGCTGTGGTACATATACACAATGGAGTATTACTCAGCCATTAAAAAGAATACATGTGAATCAGTTCTAATGAGGTGGATGAAACTGGAGCCTATTATACAGAGTGAAGTAAGCCAGAAAGAAAAACACCAATACAGTATACTAATGCATTTATATGGAATTTAGAAAGATGGTAACGATAACCCTCTATGCAAGACAGCAAAAGAGACAGAGATGTATAGAACAGTCTTTTGGACTCTGTGGGAGAGGGCGAGGGTGGGATGATTTGGGAGAGTGGCATTGAAACATGTATAATATCATATAAGACATGAATGGCCAGTCTAGGTTCGATGCAGGATACAGGATGCTTGGGGCTGGTGCACTGGGATGACCCAGAGGGATGGTATGGGGAGGTTCAGGATTGGGAACACGTGTATACCCATGGCAGATTCATGTTGATGTATGGTAAAACCAATAAAATATTTTAAAGTAATTACCCTCCAATTAAAATAAATAAATTTAAATTTAAAAAATAAAAGCTCAAAAAATAAGATTTAAAATGCAGTGCACTTGTTTCCATTTTATAATGTAAAATATTAAAAGAAAAGCAATAGAAATTCATCCTTCTGCAAATGGTACGGGAAAGGTGGTTATTTATTCTTGAATTTGTGGTTATGTTCAAAATAAAACTATTTTTTGCTCTGGCATATTCAATTGTTCTCTGATCTCCTAAACTCAATGGGATTCTCTTTTAAGGCAAAGCTCATTCTTTTAAGATTCGCATGCTAAGTCACTTCAGTCATGTTTTGACTCTTTGTGACCCCATGGACTGTAGACTACCAGGCTCCTCTGTCCATGGGATTCTCCAAGCAAGAATACTGGAGTGGGTTGCCCTGCCCTCCTTCAGGGGATCTTCTTGACCCAGGGATCGAATTGACATCTCTTACATCTCCTGCAGTGGCAGGTGGGTTCTTTACCACTAGCATCACCTGGGAAGCCCCAATAGTCACATACTACATTCTAAATATTAAAGTTAGAAAACATTCTAAATATTAAAGCTAGAAAACCCAGAAACACACTTGGATATCCAAAGTGGATGGAGTCCCAGAAAGTGATAATATGATTTAATTTGAACAGTAATATATCAAGTGTGCATCAGATTTTTATATTTTACAAACTTGTTTACCAGGTATATGCTATAAAATATACATTGCTATATGCCTTTGGAGAAGAGAAATACATTTAGAAGTATGATCTGTCTGAAATAGTTTAGGAAAAATATGTGTATCCATGACATTTCTGACAAGGAGGTTTTTCACAGCTGTATACTAATACAGCTGTTTTCATGCAGAGGGTTTTTAAATATAGCCCCCAAAACAGATCGTTAGACTCTCAGCTGTTTCTGTGAACAAGTAATGTGTGAAACAGACATATTCATTCCATTCTATTATAAAATCTCTCCACAGCCTTGATCCTCATCCTATTGTAGATACCCACCCCTGGGGTAACAAACAGGGATCACATGGGGTCTGGATTATGTGGGGTCAGAAACGGGTTGAAGATGAGGGATGGAGTGACGTTAGGCATGGTCTGGTAGACAACCTCTAGGTGACCAGAAGTTACACGTTTACTACACCTACTCATCTCAGAGTGGGCCAGACATCATTCTTAGCAAAGTGCTTGCTTATTCTCTGAGAATTCATTTATATCTTAAATGTCTACTAAATTGACAGTAGGCATACTCTTCTTGCTTGGAGAATCCCAGGGACAGGGGAGCCTGGTGGGCTGCTGTCTATGGGGTTGCTCAGAGTTGGACACGATTGAAGTGACTTAGCAGCAGTAGCAGCATACTCTTTTACGGGCTTCCTAGGTGGCGCTAGTGGTAAAGAAAGTGAAATTGAAGTCGCTCAGTCTTGTCTGACTCTTTGTTACCTGGTGGACTGTCGCCTACCAGGCTCCTCTCTCCATGGATTCCCCAGGCAAGAATACTGGAGTGGGTTGCCATTTCCTTCTCCCCGCCTATAAATGCAGGAGACATAAAAGTAGGTTCGATCCCTGGGTGAGGAAGATCCCCTGCAGGAAGGCATGGCAACCCACTCCAGTATTCTTGCCTGGAGAATTCCCGTGGACAGAGGAGCCTGGTGGGCTGCAGTCTATAGGGTCGCAAAGAGCCAGACACAACTGCAGCAACTGAGCATACTCTTACCTTCATGAATACACAGAACTGTCTGTGTAAAAATGCTACTTCATCTATGTTACATTTAAACATCTGCTGCTGCTATGTTGCTTCAGTTGTGTCCGACTCTGTGCGACCCCATAGATGGCAGCCCACCAGGCTCCCCGGTCCCTGGGATTGTCCAGGCAAGAACACTGGAGTGGGTTGCCATTTCCTTCTCCAATGCATGAAAGTGAAAAATGAAAGTGAAGTCACTCAGTCGTGTCTGACTCTTAGCAATCCCATGTCTGACTCTTAGCAAACCCTACCAGGCTCCTCCATCCACGGGAGTTTCCAGGCAAGAGTACTGGAGTGGGTCGCCAGTGCCTTCTCCGATACCAGGGCTAAAGAAGGCACTATAGAACTAACAAAATGAAAATTAGAAAATTGAGAAAATCATGAATCTGCACAAAATACAAAGCATAGTCACTTCACATGGAGCTTCTTAACACATGAATGTATTACTTTATATTTTTGAGCTCTTCTTAAATGCCAGTCACTGTTCTGGTCATTAGGGATGACCAGATGCACAAGATGAACCAAGTCCCTGCTCTAAAGAGGTTAACAGTCAAGCAGCACAGACAAATGAAATGGGTAAACAAATAACTATGTAATTTCAGATAATTATAATTTCTTTAAAGAAAAATAAAGCAGAGTAAAAGAATTCAGACTGATTCTGGGGTAGGAGAGAGAGTAATGCTATTTGAGCAGAGATCTCAATGAAATTACTTAACCATGCAGATGTATGAGTGGGGAGCATACCAGGAGGGCAGAAAAGCAAATGCAGATGCTTTAAGGCAGGAAAAGCATGATGCGTTCAAGAAACATCAATGCCAGTGTGGCTGGAAGAGAGTGAGAGGAAGAGAGAAAAGTAAACAGATCAGAGAATTAGGCAGGAACTGGATGGTATCCTCTTAGAACAGGAGAAGGAAGGGTCAGGAAAGTAGGAAAGTGTGACCACATGGAAGCCAAGAGAAAAACCAGTTTCCAGCAGGAGGAACAAACACACTGCATCCAATGATGGTGTGAGACAGTGAAATGAAGCATGGGATTTAGCAGATGGATTTGCTACATTGAAAAACAAAACCTTTCCAAGAGTTTTTCCAGTAGAGAAATGGAGTACTGGCTGCAGAAGAACAAGTCCCTCATTCGTGAGGTAGAGATAATAATATTCAGCTCACAGGGATGCTGTAAGAAATAAACCAATTAAAAAAATGTATAGAAAGTACCTGGCATATAGACAATGTGCTCAGTAAATGGTAGCAATGATTTTTTATTGCCGTATAGTTGATTTACTAATGCTGTGTTAATTTCTGCTCTACAGCAAAGTGATTCAGTTTTTTATTTATAAATTCTTATATACACACATTCTTTTATATATTCTTTGCCATTATGGCTTATCACAGAATATAGAATACAATTCCATGTGTTCTACAGTAGGGCCTTATGGTTTATTCATTCTACATATAATAGTTTACATCTGCTAACCCCAAATTCACATCCCATCCTCTCCCATCCCCCTCCCTCTTAACAATCACAGCTCTATTCTCTATATCTGAGAGTCTGTTTCTATTTCATAAAAGTTCCTTTGTGTCATATTTTAGATTCCTTATAAGTATTATTATATGATATTTGTCTTTCCCAGACTTGCTTCACTTAGTATGAATAATCTTTAAGTCCCTCCATGTTGCTACAAATGGCATTATTTTATTTGTGTTTATGGCTCAGTAGTTTTCCACAGTATATATGCACTACCTCTTTTCGGTTCACTCATCTGTCAATGGACATTTAGGTTGCTTCCATGTCTTACCTATTGTGAACAGTGCTACTACAGGATGCATGCATCTTTTTGAAGTAGAGATTTCTCCAGATACGTGCCCAGGAGTGGGACTGCTGAATCATATGGTAGCTCTATTTTTAGTTTAAGGAACCTCTGTACTGTTCTCTATAGTGACTGTACCAATATACATTCCCACAAATAGCATAGGAGGGTTTCCCTTTCTCCAACACCCTCCCCAGCATCTATTATTTGTGGCACTTATTACTTATTATTTTTAATTATGGACATTCTGACCAGTATGAAATGGTACCTCATTGTAGTTTTGATTTGCATTTCTGTAATAATTAACAACAAAAGTCCGTCTAGTCAAGGCTATGGTTTTTCCAGTCATGTATGGATGCGAGAGTTAGACTATGAAGAAAGCTGAGTGCCAAAGAATTGATGCTTTTGAACTGTGGTGTTGGAGAAGACTCTTGAGAGTCCCTTGGACTGCAAGGAGATCCAACCAGTCCATTCTGAAGGAGATCAGCCCTGGGATTTCTTTGGAGGGAATGATCCTGAAGCTGAAACTCCAGTACTTTGGCCACCTCATGTGAAGAGTTGACTCATTGGAAAAAACTCTGATGCTGGGAGGGATTGGGGGCAGGAGGAGAAGGGGATGACAGAGGATGAGATGGCTGGATGGCATCACTGACTAGATGGGCATGAGTTTGGGTGAACTCCAGGAGTTGGTGATGGACAGGGAGGCCTGGCGTGCTGCAATTCATGGGCTCACGCAGAGTCGGACACAACTGAGCAACTGAACTGAACTGAATAATTAACAATGTTGAACCTCTTTTCATGACCCTGTTAACCATCTGTGTGTCTTCTTTAGAGAAGTGTCTGTTTAGGTCTTCTTCCTATTTTCCAGTTGCATTCTTTGCTTTTTGTTGTTGTTGAACTGTATGAGCTGTTGACATACTTTTGAAATTAAGCCCTTGTCATTCACATCATTTGCAAATATTTTCTCCCAGTCTGTAGGTTTTTTCATTTTGTTTATAGTTTCCTTTGCTGTGCAAAAGCTTATAAGTTTGATTAGGTCCCATCTGTTTATTTTCTATTGCCATGGGAGACTGATTTAAGAAAACATTGGAATGACTTATGTCAGAAAATGTTTTGCCTATGTTCTCTTCTAGGAAGTGGCTTAAAGACCAACTTGAGACATGACACCATAAAATTTCTAGAAGAGAACATAAGCATCAGGTTTTAATAATAATTAGTTATGTGTTTTGATTTATATTACCACAAATTTTCTACTCTCTGTCAATATTCTCTCATTGCACAGAAGCACAATGATGTAAGGTTTTCAATCCTTAGGAACTGGTTTCCCACAACCAGTTGAAGCTGACAGATCATAAGAAAGCTATTATCTCTTGGATAATAACTAATTATTCCTTCAAAGAGGCAGAAAAAATATGCATATTAACCCTTCTACTAGAATGAAAATCTGGGAAATGACTATATCAGCTATTTTTCCTTTTAAAGACTTGAAAGGCTCACAAATGGTAGTTTTCACACTAGTTCTCAGACAGAGGAGATCCTCAATGGTGTCTTAACACCCACACAGAGGGCAGGACGGGAGAGAGAATGACTGGCGATGGTGAGGGTCACTCTGCTTGGATCAGAGCAGTTCCACTTTTGACTGTGCTTTACACTGGACTCAACATTAGATTTCATTAGAAGAAACACTCTTAAGCGAAAAGGAAATTTTAAATTCTTGCCCTAAATGAACAGTAAGAGTCTACAGTGAGGCTCTCACTACTCACTCAGGTCTTTTCACTATAACTCTACAAGCCACCAAATTTGATTTAAATAATCACTAAAATCAGACAGAAAATTCAAGTATAAGCAATGCATAACTCAAGTTAGAAATAAGGCTTAAAATTAAATGAGCCGCATTGAAAGTTGATATCTCAAGTTGTTTATTCACGACATACCATATCACTGAAGACGCAAGCACACACTTGCTTCGTTTGATTTCATGTACATTATCCCATACTGCAAAAGGATTCTCTCCTCTCCAATAGCCCCCAATGTAATGGTGAGTTGGAAAATTAAATTTCCTCTTTTCAAATGCTCATAACTCATCTGACTCTTGAGCCAGAAATTCTCACACATGTTCCCAGGGTGAGGGCCATGTGATTCCCATTGTCTTAATGGAAATCACACTTAGACCCTACAGAAGGCTTTAGCCATTTAGGTATTCCCATTTCCACAGCCAAGGCTGTTGCTTTTCATTTCCTCTGGGTTTTATTTTCTTCCATTAAAACTGTTATAAGATATTTATGATGCATATCCATGAACAAGACACTGCATAAGTGTCCCTTTCCTCCTTCCACTGTCTCTGTCCATAGCACTACAGTTTCTTCAAATAATCTTCTCCTTGGTACAAGAAAAGTATACTAGTAAATTCATGTGTAATAGGCATAATCATACTAATCGTTGAGGCTCATGAATTCATATGATTTGTTATGTCCAGAATATTTTAAGTGTGAAAGCCCTTTTAACTTCAAAAATTCTCATGAGCTTTTACTTAGGAGTAATTGTACTTTTGGTTTCTGAATAGTGAGAAGACATAATGACAAGAAGACACTATGGACTGTAGAGTCCTATTAATTAAACTATGTTTTCTTAATTATAAGAGTAGTTTCATGTATGTTAATCACAGTGTACTCTAAAAACAGCACATTCATGTGTGAAATACATGATACATTTAATTTACAGACAGGTTTTAACACAGTCATGGATTTTTTAGAACCTTTGTATTAATACTAACTCTGGGCCTTGCAGAAATCTTTTCCCTACATGTTGCAAACTCCTAGTAGAAGAGAAAGGACATAGTCTCCAGAATCAAAAAAACCTTCATAAACTTATCCTATTTGATTCCTAGCTTCCTTATCAAGTTTAGTGTTAAGGCTATGGATATTAAAATATATGTGGTACTTGATATGCAACAGCAATAATGGCTTGGAGAAGGCAATGGCACCCCACTCCAGTACTCCTGCCTGTAAAATCCCATGGACGGGGGAGCCTGGTAGGCTGTGGTCCATGGGGTCACTAAGAGTCGGACACGACTGAGCAACTTCACTTTCACTTTTCACTTTCATGCATTGGAGAAGGAAATGGCAACCCACTCCAGCGTTCTTGCCTGGACAATCCCAGGGACCGGGGAGCCTGGTGGGCTGCCGTCTATGGGGTCGCACAGAGTCAGACACGACTGACACAACCTAGCAGCAGCAGCAGCAATAATGGCTAATATTTATTACATGTTTACTATGGACTGTAAGTTGGGTTTACACAGCTTATATATCAGTACATCTTAAGACATAAGCTTGTAATAAACAACCACCCCATGAAGTATATTGTGGTGGTCAACAAAGAATTCATATCAGAGTCCAAGCACTTGGGTTCAAACCTAGTCTCTGAGCTCTAAGATCTACTAGCAACATGATCAAGGACAAGTTATTTAATTTCTGAAGTATTTTTCTTCCTCACCTGTAAAAAGGAATAACAATAATCCTTATTTTATAGTATTTGGCAAGTGCTTCACATAACGTCTGGAACAGAGTATGTATTAGATTCTATTATCATTTTACAGGTGAGACAACTGAGTTTGATAAATTAACTTGGCCAAGGTCACATAGATGCTAAAAAAGCACAACTGGAGCTCTAATCGGGTTTCTCTCTCTAAGGCACATTGTATAGGCGTTTCAAACAGGTACTTGCTCCTCTTCCCACTGCTCCTGTTTAGGTTCATCCTTCCTGGGTAATGTGAGGAAAAGGCAACTCAACTAAAGCAGTAGACAGCTGTAATGACTTCAGTCACAGACCAATTCACACAGGCTACCAGAAGAATGAACTGTTTTCCCACACGAAGCCCCTTTCAGGGAACAATGAAGAGCAAGTGAGACAACTTAGACTTGCAAACCCTTGATTTATCGTATTGGGTGCAACTCAGCAGCAGCTGAGAGAAGCAGCAAGCAGAGTATCCAGAAGCACCTGGGCACACAGGGCCCATCAGTCCTTGAACACACAAGCCAGGTCTACCCTCTATGATTCCTCATCTTCCTCTGCTACAGTAAACATGTGACTTGCTTCTGCTAAGTTTTTCTCAAGATGGAGCTAACCTGATCAGGTATTCACATCTTTTCTAAATGTTGTTGATTTACATCAGACTTTTCTCTTCATAACATGATTAACATAAGGAAAATGCTCGCTTACCAAGTCCAGGCAGAGTAAGTAATACAGGCACACTTAAGTCCTTGCAGAAGTCTGTACCCAACTTGATTGAGCCCTGAGTATCCATACACCCCATTCCCAGGGTACAAATATCCAGAAACAGAGCAGAATCCTTCCTGTATCTCATTCTCCAGATTTATCTTATTGCTAAAGATATTTCCACTCAATCCTCAGCCCAATATTGCTTATTTTTATTAATTCAACATGAACTAAATTAAGAACTCAACTTAATTTCATACGTTAATTTCATAAGATCTTCTACCATATGCCAGTGACTTATAATCCTTAAACTAGACTTCTATTTTAAGGCATCCCAGTCCTATCAACTAGTCTTGATAATCTCTCCTCTCCAACACAATGGTATTCACTTTTCATCAGTACTTAGTGGGACTTTCTATTTGAGCTTGACATTAGAAGTGTCACGAAAAATTATAAGGCATCAATTATAGCAGGCTCAAAGGACTGGGAGCTCAAAGAAGTGCTCATTGTCAGTGAACTTTTATACATCTATATCATGCAAGGAATAAACTTTAATCCTGTGACCTCAAATCTCCCTGCAAACCCGTGTGTGTGAAAGTCACTAAGTTGTGTCTGACTCTTTGCAACTCCATGGACTATAGAGTCCATGGAATTCTCCAGGCCAGAATACTGGAGTGGGTAGCCTTTCCCTTTTCTAGGGGATCTTCTCAACCCAGGGATCAAACCCAAGTCTCCCACATTGCAGGCAGATGTTTTACCAGTTGAGCCACAAGAGAAGACCCTCTGCAAACTCCTAGGTGTTATTTTAAATTTTGAGAGACATTTTAAGAGACATTACCTCTCAAAGTCACTCAAAGATTCAAATTTGGCCTCAAGCTTACACATATTCCCAGAGAGCCCACATTCTTAGCAATAGTTTAATAGACCATGCTTTCTGATCAGTACCACAAGGCTTCCACAGTTTGTATTAGAAAAAATTGTCACTTAAATACTAGCAAAGTGGATTGGCGTAGCCTCAGCAAATAACAGATGAACAATGAACTGAAAGCGAGGTGTCCATTACCACCGGGGTTGTCAATATAGTCTTTTTAAAAATTATAATTAAGGGTTTCCCTGGTAGCTCAGTGGTAAAGAAATTGCCTGCCAATGCAGGAGACATGGGTTTGATCCCTGATCTGAGAAGATCCCACATGCAGTGAAGCAACTAGGCTCATGTGTTACACGAGCCTGTGCTCCAGAGCCTAGGGATGGCAACTAACTGAGCCCATGAGCCACAGCTACCAAAGCCCGCATGCCTAGAGCCTGTGCCCTGAAACATAAGCCACTGCGATGAGAAACCCACGCACCGTAACCAAAGAGTAGCCCCAGCTCTCTGAAACTAGAGAAAAGCCTGCACAGCAATGCAGAGCCAACAATTTTTTTAACATTTTTCTTAATTATAACTAAAATTTCCATTAGAAACACCCAAAGTCTTTTTTGCCAAATTGAAAAGGACAAAACCGGTACAAAGAGAATTTCCAAATTTTTGAAAGGTCATTATGAAACAATAGGATGTAAAAAAAAATTTTTTTTAATGTGACATTACCCCCTTGAAACAAGTTGAAAGACAGAAAAAGCAAAAATGTGACGCCTATAACCAGGGTGCTCAGTCAGCCAGTTCCTTGCCAAAATAGTCCCAGAATCACAACTCTGTTGCGTTCCTCTCGCCTTTCATGTCTGAAGAGTTCTCCTTTGATTAACTCCCTTGCAATGTGGGACTCCACAGTATTCTGAAGGCAAGCTTGGAACTCAAGACTACTAATGATAGGGCAGTTTCCCACAGGCAGACCTTCAGGAAGAGGTGGACACATTAGCCCAATTTGGGCTTTATTCTCCAGGAGCTTCAGGATCTAACAATCCCAAAAGATGAGCTAAAAGGCAACAGAAGAATCAATCTGGAAGACACTCAGTCAAAGCTATTTTCTTCTCCCAACATAAAATCAAAACAGGTGTATCACTTATTTTTTAACTCTGATAAACCTTGAACTTTCTGCTTCTATACACAATGACTAGATTTAACCACTAATTCAACCAAATGTTTGACAAGGCCATCACTGTTGATTGAGTGTGTAATAATCATAGAGGAGTTTAAAACCTGGAGCCCAAAAGAAGCCTTATCAGTGTCTGTAGGGAGGCTGAGGGAAAGAATTGTTTGTAATCTTGTAAGGAATCAGGTTTCCAGGCAGCTCCTTTTATAAACACACACTGATGGACGTGAGTTTGAGTGAACTCCGGGAGTTGGTGATGGACAGGGAGGCCTGGCGTGCTGTGATACATGGGGTCACAAAGAGTCAGACACGACTGAGCAACTGAACTGCGCTGAACTGAAGCTGAACAACTGACCTGCCAGTCTCATGGGTGTCCTTTCTCAGAGGATAAGGAAACAAGAGTATGAAGGGTGAGAATGTATTTCAGGATTTATACCAGGTACCGCTCAGTTAAAATAGAATCATGTACCGGGGCCCAAAAGAGGGATGAACAAAAGAGCTTCCTGGCAAGTTCCTTTGTAACAAAAGCTTGTTTCTCTTTTTTAAAGTACTCAGCAATCTGCACCATTACCCAACCCACACACATTTTCTCAAGTCATCAACTAGCCTATTTTACCAAATAATAATCAGTATCATATTTTGAGCACCAGGCTAAATTCCAAATTGTATCTCATGCATATCACTCCCCAGAAGGTAAATATTTTCCCCTTATTTTCATAAATGAGGGGCACGGAAACCAAGTTTTAGAGAGTGTCTGTAAATTGCCCCAGTTTGCACAAATTGCAAAGGTGAGATCTGCACCAGGTGTACCCTGGCTCCAAAGTCACCTCTAATCACAGTTAGGTCTAACATAAAGAACAAATATCTAGCCAAACCTTACAACACTGTGCCTCACTTTTTAAATTTCTCATCATCTTAACATTTCATCATGGGGGACGGGGTGGTGTTAGCCAGAAAATAGCATTGTTTAAAATGCTCAAAATAGACACCACCACAAATTAGTATCCAGAAACCATGACTTACGGGTCCTAATTTGACACAAAAGCTTATAGCTCATGACTTCTTGATCAAAGAAGCTGCAAGGATGTTTCTGATTTTTAGGAAGAGATATTTCAAGTGGCTGAGTTTCAGAGGCAGCAGAAACATTATCTATATTTTGGGGCTGCGTACCAAGCCTGCACTGCAAGCCCTGTACTCACCCAGCTTCAATACGGAAGAAAGAGCCTGGAGTCCGTGACAGAGACATCAACGGCTTAACGGATAAGAGGACCGTAAGGCCTGAAGCAAGGTCCGCAGGGCAGCACCGCACCATCCGCTGCACCGACCACCGCAGGGAGATGGCGGAAGGCGCGCAGGACAAGGCGGCAAGCTTCACTTCTGGGGGAAAAGGGGCGGTTCCTAATTAAAAGGAAATTGACAGCAGGTTGGCTCATCAGTTACCAGGGCAACCAGCAGAGGGGCATACCCCTCACCACCCTGTTGATAAGCTATCATAGGGGAGATGTGTGTGTGTGTGCTCGGTCATGGCCTACTCTTTGCGACCCCATGGACTGTAACCTGCCACACTCTTCTGTCCATGGAATTTTGCAGGCAAGAGTACAGGAGTGGGTTACCATTTCCCAACCCAGGGATCGAACCCACGTCTCTTGCACTGGCAAGCAGATTCTTTACCACTGTATCACCTGGGAAGCCCAAAATGGAGATGTTCTGATTTATAGCTAGAACAATGATCAGCTGGGGCCTGGAATAAGTATGCAGGACGTGTAGGTCACAGGTCAAGCAGGCGTTGGTTGAGTAAGGGATGTACAGAGCCATCTTGATGGCCTAATCATACATATATCCGGGAAGGAAGGAAAGGAGGAAGAAAGGGAAGGAGGTATCTGCATCACCTGGAGAACTTATAAAACAGACTTCTCTGCTTTGCCCCTATTACCAATTCAGCACCTCAGCTATAGGACCAAAGAATACATTTCTAGAAAGTTTCGAGACGTTGGTGGTCTCAGGACTGCCCGTTCAGAACCGCTGCTGTAGAACAACTGAGGCAGAAGTTCTTAACAGAAGCTGCTCAAAGAGTAGCTAAGTAGGTTTTAAAATAGTAATTTGAAAAATACTATCTCATCTCAAAACACTTCACGCTTCACCAGGAGTTAAAGGGAGATAGGAGACGACTCATTTAGTCAAGAATGGAAAAGAATTAAAATTCAGAAGCTTGGATTTCTCTGGGCAACGAGTGTGTTTTTGGTTGTGCTGTGTTTACTCTTGGAAAAATGTGGCATCCCATTTTTATTCTCAAACGGCTTTAAATGCTTATTAAAAAATGTTCTTTGAAATCAAATAGCTCTTTAAAGGCTGTATTTTGATGATTTGATTGTAAATGAATGAAAAGCATATGGATTAAGTCACACATGGTTTTAAAGAACTACAGGCAAAAGTGTCTAATGAGACACATTGAAAGTTTACCAAATTGAAATGTTTGAAAGAAAAAGGCACTGGATAGAGGAAAACAAGCTAATTTTACTCGAATTAGAATGCTAATATAACAAAATGTATGTTTTATATATATATGTTTATATATATATATATATGTAATTTATGTTAAGAATGTGAACATCCCATTTAGGTATCTGTATTAATCACTTCTGCAAAGGGTCTAATGTATTCCCTTTTTGTATTGAAGCTAACCACTCAAATGCATAATTATAAAAAATAAATTTTATTCTGAAATAGGAGTTTCAGACAAATAATTAATAAGATAGATAATATTTGCCTTCTGACTAAGGCTGAGTGATAGCACCTAAGATGGTTTTTGTATTATCATTAGTGAATGATCTACATGTATAAAACACATGTGGTAAAGAATATATTTAGACTTAACTAAGGTTTGTTTTCTTGAATTTTTTTACTTCCCAAAGCACATTTCAGAACAATGCTTTCCGGTGTTTATTGCAGAGAGAAGGGAAAAGGCACAGTAGAAGAGATTCAAAGGCGGATCTACTTTGGCTTTATGTCTCAAAAACAATAAATTTAGAATGAAGAGAAGAAAAAATAAATGGTTTGAGGGTTGGAGTTTGAAGATGTGGGTTTCTACAGCTGTGGTTAAGGAAATGGGAGATAATACGAATAGTGAGGAGAGTGGCCAGGCTAAGAGGCTGAAACCAGAAGGTTCTGAGACAGAGATGCAGGACCTATTTTGAAAGCGGAGTCAGCATGTGGGCTGCACTAGAGAATACTAAACGTGACCTCTGCTCCATAACCACAGCCATCTTTCCTTCCTGTATGGCAGTTAGAGCCCTCTTATTGGTGTTCTCATATGATTGATTTATTCCTTCTGTTTATTTGTCATGGTTGGTCCTTTCAGAAATTTGTCTTTGTAATTAAAGTTATGATGTTATTAAAGTTTTCACACGAAGTTTTCAGAGAACCAGATTTCAGGTTTAATGGTCATCTCTGTTGGTTTTTCTTTGTTTGCTTGCTTACTTTTTATGTCTTTGTTATTGCTTTTCTTCTATCATTTTTGTGCTTCTTCTGTATTCTTTTCCTAGCTTCCTGAGTTAAATGCTAAATATGTTTGTGTTAATTTTTAAAAGATACACATCTTAGGCTATAAATCTTTTTCTGATGCTGCTATAGCTGCATCTCACAATTTTCACTGTCATGTGTTTCAAAATTCCAGTTTGTCTCCTGTTTGACCCTTAGTTTACTTAGAATTATGTTTCTAGGTTCCAAAGGTACAACAATACATTTTTTTAAATTTCATTGTTGATTTATAGTCTATGGTGTTTTGAACAGGGACCATGAAATCAATTAGCTGGAGAATTGTTAATGTTCCATGTTGTTCTTGGGTGGGGGGGGGTGGAATTTTGTGTTCTCTAATTTCTGAGCTTCAGTTCAGTTCAGTTCAGTCGCTCAGTCTTGTCCAACTCTTTGCGATTCCATGAATCGCAGCACGCCAGGCCTCCCTGTCCATCACCAACTCCCGCAGTTCACTCAGACTCGCGTCCATCGAGTCAGTGATGCCATCCAGCCATCTCGTCTTTGGTCGTCCCCTTCTTCTCCTGCCCCCAATCCCTCCCAGCATCAGAGTCTTTTCCAATGAGTCAACTCTTTGCATGAGGTGGCCAAAGTACTGGAGTTTCAGCTTTAGCATCATTCCTTCCAAAGAAATCCCAGGACTAATCTCCTTTAGAATGGACTGGTTGGATCTCCTTGCAGTCCAAGGGACTCCCAAGAGTCTTCTCCAACACTACAGTTCAAAAGCATCAATTCTTCGGTGCTCAGCCTTCTTCACAGTCCAACTCTCACATCCATACATCTAAATCAACTTGTTGAACACATCATTAAAATTTTCTATATAGTTATTAAGTTTTACCTTGCTGGTCTATTATTTATGACACTCCTCATACACTTTTTGTTGTTGTTGCTGTTCAGTCACCAAGTCATGTCCAACTCTTCACAACCCCATGAACTGCAGCACACCAGGCTTCCCTGTCCATCACCATATGTAAGCAATTTATTAGTTTCTGCCTTATCTCTTTATCTTTCTTTTTGAATACACAAGAAGATACATATATTTTTTTATTTCCCCTTTCTCTTATACAATCGATTATGTATAATTTTTGTACTTTGATTTTTTAATTTAGCAATATATCCTAAAAAGCACACTCTATGAGTTCAAAGATTTGCTCTTTACCTTTTCTTACTACCATATGTACTCTATTGTATAAATATACCATAATTTAGTCATGCAGTTTCTAATATATGGACAAGTTACAATTACTGTTTTAAACCATAATTCTGTATGTATATATTTTCAATTTGGGGAGGTATATCTTTAGGATGAATTCTTAGAAGTGGGTTGCTAAATCAAAAAGGAAATGCATATGTAGTTTTGTTATATATTGCCAAATTCTTCTGCATAGAGGATGCCCCATTTTTTCATTCCCATCTGCAGTAAATCAGAGTGATTGTTTCCTCACAGCCTGGCTAACAGAAAGTGATGTTAAGCTTTTAAATTTTTGTCAACCTGGTAGGTGAGAAATGTTATCTCAGCATACTTTTGATTTGAATTTCTCTTATTATGAATAAAAGTGAACATGTTTTCATATGTTTAAGAGCCATTTACATCATTTTTGTGAATTTTCACTTCATGTCTCTTATTTTTCAATTGAATATTTTGCCCTTTTTCCCCAAATATTATTTTTAAATATATTAGAGGTTTCAACACTTTAATCTGTGATACACATTGCAGACTTTTTTTCATGATTTGTCATTTGTCTTGATTTTGTTAATGTTTTTTCCCATGGAAAGGGTCTTTTATAATTTTATAAAATTTATCAGTCTTTTCTCTTATTCCATCATGATTTTAAGTCATATTTAGAAAACCCTATCCTATACATGAAGCCCCAAGATGGCATTAGTGATGAAGAATCTGCCTACCAATGCAGGAAACATAAGAAACACAGGCTCTATCCCTAGGTTGGGAAGATCCCCTGGAGGAGGGCATGGTAACCCACTCTCGTATTCTTGCCTGGAGAATCCCATGGACAGAGGAGCTTGGCAGGCTACAGTCTGTGAAGTCACAAAGAGTCAGACATGACTGAGCGTGTGTGTGCACACGCACACACACATGCACACACACATATACATAGGTTATAGACAAATTCACTGATGTTTTCTTCTAGCTTCATCTTTTGTTTTGATGTTTATTCTTTTGTATGGTGTGAAGAATAGATCTACCATTTTTTCCCAATGACTATCCAGTTGTCTCAATACCATTTCTTTATCAGTTCCATCCCTGCTGCAGCAATTTTTAATACCCTTTATTCTATGATAAGTTTCTGTATGTACTTGGGTCTATTTTGAACTTTCTATTCTATTTCATTGACCTGAATTTGTATGCACCAGTACTTCATTATTTTATTGTTGATTACCTTAATTATTGTTGATTACCTTAACTTTTTTATAGAGAGCCCTTATAGTCCCTCCCCTGTCAACCCATAGCAGTTTCTTTTCATTGTTTATTGGCTATGATTATGTTTCTTTTTTCATATATATTTTAGTATCAACTTGATTACCTCCAGGTAAAAGGCTTGGTGGTATATTTGTTGGGAATTACCAATGTATTAATTAAGGAGAATGATACTGAGATATCTTATCCTAGACTAAGAATGTGCCATTTATATTATTTAGGGGTACTCTCTGATACATAAGTTTTGTACATTTCTTAAGTCAATCTTAAGCATTTTTGTCTTTGGCAGGGAGAGGATATATTATAAATGGGTCTTCTCTTCCATTATAATTCCTAAATAATGTTATCTGCGTATATGAAAGCTATTTCTTTTTAGCTTGTTAATTTTATATCTTGCTACCTTGTTAAATTCTTTCAATGCTCAAGTTAGTTTTATCCTTGATTCTGTAAAGTTTCTTAAGTGGCATTTATTGTTTGTGGCTGCTACTATGAACTAAGCCCCAGATCTTAGTTTCACATTTTAACCCTCAATATCAGACATTTTTTGATGGAATTTTTTTTTTTAATCTATGCCACAACTCTGTACTCCATGCTCCTCTGTCTCACCTTGCATACCTACAGACTAGCAATAGCAGTGGGAACTCCTTTAGGAGCTCTTCATGAGCTAGTATGTCTCTGCTGCTGCTGCTGCTGCTGCTGCTAAGTCACTTCAGTCGTGTCTGACTCTGTGTGACCCCATAGACGGCAGCCCACCAGGCTCCTCCGTCCCTGGGATTCTCCAGGCAAGAACACTGGAGTGGGTTGCCATTTCCTTCTCCAATGCATGCTGCAATTTGAAGTTTGTGATATTCTCTGTCTCCTAGAAATACCATAGGCATAGGTCGTTTATGGTTACTTTATGTTCCATTTTTATTATGAAGATTTGCAAAGAGCTCTGGATTTGGGTGGTTATCACTGTCCTAGAGCCAACCAAAACTCTCCGTTATCTCTTTAAATATTTATTTCTCTTCTCTCCTTTCAGAACCCATATTATACATGTATTGAACTCTCTCATTCTACCATCCATGTCTCTTTATTTTCCATTTGTGTTTGCATAATTTTTACATAATTTTTAAATTTTATTTTCTGTCTCTTTGTTTCTGCTGTATACTATTCTCATATATATCTTCTAATTAGTTAATTCTAACTTCAACTATATTTAACTCTCCCATGTAGATTTCTTTCCCAAATTATTCTTTCATGACTCCTGGATCTCTAAGATAATAATAGTATGTATGTAATATTTCATAGGTATATACTTAAGAGTATTATGAGTTTTAAGACATATAGATCAGTGGAATACAAGAGAGAGCCCAGAAATAAACCCACACATCTACAGTCAATTAATCTTCAACAAAAGAGGCAAAAATATATAATGGAGAAGAAACGGTTACTTCAACAAATGGTATTGGGAAAGCAGGGCAGTTGCGTATAAATCAATGAAGTTAGAACACTCTCTCACACCATACACAAAAATAAATGCCAAATAGCTTAAAACTGAAATATAAGATGTGACACCACAAAAATCCTAGAAGAGATTATAGGCGAAATATTCTCAGACATAAATGTCAACAATATTTTCTGGGCCCCTTTGGTGGTCTAGTGATAAATAATCTGCCTGCCAATGAAGGGGACATAGATTTGATCCCTGGTCCAGGAAGATCCCACAGGCCTCAGAGCAACTAAGACCATGTGTCAAAAATACTGAGCCTGTGGTCTAGAACCTTGGAGCCACACCACTGAGCCCATGTGCTTCAACTACTGAAGCCCATGTGCCTATAGCCCATGCTCTGCAACAAGAGAAGCCACAGGAATGAGAAGCCTGCCTATCCCAACTAGAATGTAGCCTCCACTAGCTGCAACTGGAGAAAAAGCCTACACAACAATGAAGTCAAAAATAAATAAATAGTTTTTTAAATAATAATAATATTTTCTTAGTTAATTCTCCCAAGGCAAAAGAAATAAAAGCAAAAATAAAATGGGACATCATCAAACAAAATGTTTTGCACAGCAAAGAAAATAATAAATAAAACAAAAAAACAGCCTATACAGTGGGAGAAATTATTGTAAATGATGTGAACATGAGATTGATTTCCAAAATATACAGGTAGCTCGTGTAACTCAAGGAATTTCCTCGGGGCTCAGATGGTAAAGGATCCACCTGCAACGTGGGAGACCTGGTTCATCCCCTGGGTTGGGAAGATCCCCTGGAGGAGGGCATGGCAACCCCCTCCAGTATTCTTGCCTGAAGAATCCCCATGGACAGGGGAGCCTGGTGGGCTACAGTCCATGGGGTTGCAAAGAATTGGACATGACTGAGCGACTAAGCACAGCATGCAACTCAAACAAACAAATAATCAAAAAATGAGCAGAAGAGCTAAATACACATTTCTCTAAAGAACACAGTTCAGTTCAGTCGCTCAGTTGTGTCCCACTCTTTGCAACCCCATGAATTGCAGCACACCAGGCCTCCCTGTCCATCACCAACTCCTGCAGTTCACTCAGACTCACGTCCATCGAGTCAGTGATGCCATCCAGCCATCTCATCCTCTGTCGTCCCCTTCTCCTCCTGCCCCCAATCGCTCCCAGCATCAAAGTATTTTCCAATGAGTCAACTCTTCACATAAGGTGGACAAAGTACTGGAGTTTCAGCTTTAGCATCATTCCCTCCAAAGAAATCCCAGGGCTGATCTCCTTCAGAATGTACTGGTTGTATCTCCTTGCAGTCCAAGGGACTCTCAAGAGTCTTGTCCAACACCACAGTTCAAGAGCATCAATTCTTCAGCACTCAGCTTTCTTCACAGTCCAACTCTTACATCCATACATGACCACTGGAAAAACCATAGCTTTGACTAGACGGACCTTTGTTGGCAAAGTAATGTTTCTGTTTTTCAATATGCTCTCTAGGTTGGCCATAACTTTCTTTCCAAGCAGTAAGCATCTTTTAATTTCATGGCTGCAGTCACCATCTGCAGTGATTTTGGAGCCCCCAGAAATAAAGTCTGACACTGTTTCCTCTGTTTCCCCATCTATTTCCCATGAAGTGATGGGACCAGATGCCATGATCTTCGTTTTCTGAATGTTGAGCTTTAAGCCAACTTTTAAAGAACAAAAGCAGATGGCAAATAGGCACATGAAAAATGTTCAACAGCACAGATTATTAGAGAAATGCAATCCAAAACTACAATGAGTCAGAAAACTATAAGACATTGATGAAATAAAGATGACACAACACATGGAGAGATATACCATGTTCTTGGATTGGAAACATCAATATTAGAAGAATCAGTCAAAGCTATCTACAGATTCAGTGCAATCTCTATCAAATTACCAAGGCATTTTTCACAGAATCAGAACAAAAAATTTACAATTTGTATGGAAATACTAAAGAAGAGCCAAAGCAATCTTGAGAAAGAAGAAAAAAACTGGAGGAATCAGGCTCCCTGACTTTATATTACACTACAAAGCTACAGTAATCAAGAGAGTATGCTACTGGCACAAAACCAGAAATATAGCTCAATGGACAGGATAAAAAGCCTAGAGATAAAACTATGCACCTATGGTGACTCAATCTATAACAAAGGAATTGATGTGAAGTGAAGTCACTCAGTCGTGTCTGACTCTTTGGACCCCATGGACTGTAGCATACAAGGCTCCTCTGTTTGTGGCATTTTCTAGGCAAGAGTACTGGAGTGGGTTGCCATTCCCATCTCCAGGGGATTTTCTCGGCCCAGGGATCTAACCTGGGCCTCCTGCATTGCAGGCAGACGCTTTACCGTCTGAGCCACCGGGGAAGCTCATGACAAAGGAGGCAAGAATATAACGTGGAGAAAAGACAGTCTCTTCAATACGTCATGCTGGGAAAGCTAGACAGCTACATGTAAAAGAATTAAATTAAAATATTACCTAACACCATGGCTTCCCTAGTGGCAGAGACTGTAAAGAATCTGCCTCTGATGAGGGAGACCTGGGTGTGATCCCTGGGTTGGGAAAATCCCCTGGAGAAGGTCACAGCACCCACTCCAGTACTCTTGCCTGGAGAATCCCCATGGATAGAGGAGCCTGGAGGGCTACAGTCCATGGGATTGCAAAGAGTTCGTCACAACTGAGCGACTAACACAGCACACACACACCTGATACCATACACAAAAATAAACTCAAAATGGATTAAGCACCTAAATGTAAGACTGGACACCATTAACCTCTTAGAGGAAACATAGGCAGAAGACTCTCTGACATAAATCGCAGCAAGTATTTTCCAATCTACCTTCTAGAGTAACAAAAATAAAAATAAATGACACCTAATTAAACTGTAAAGTTTTTGCACAGAAAAGGAAACCATAAATAAGACAAAAAGACAACCCTCAGAATGGGAGAAAATATTTGCAAAAGAGGCAACTAATAAGGGACTAATCTCCAAAATGTACCAATAGCTCATTCAGCTCATTATTAAAAGAAAAAAAAATTAAAAATGGGCAGAAGACCTAAATAGACATTTTTCCAAAGGAGATATACAGATGGCCAACAAACCCATAAAAAGATGCCTAACACTACTAACTATCAAAGAAATGCAAATCAACCAGAACTACAATGAGGTATCACCTCACAATGGTCAGAATGGCCATCATCAAAAAATCCACAAACAATAAATGATGGAGAGGGTGTGGAGAAAAGGGAACCCCATTACACTGTTGGTGGAATGTAAATTGATATAGCCACTATAGA
Source organism: Ovis canadensis (assembly GCF_042477335.2). Taxonomy (NCBI): domain Eukaryota; kingdom Metazoa; phylum Chordata; class Mammalia; order Artiodactyla; family Bovidae; genus Ovis; species Ovis canadensis. The sequence goes on along the minus strand of NC_091250.1, from coordinate 33,666,939 downwards.
TAACAGTATAAAGGTTCCTATAAAAACTAAAACTAGAGCTACCATATGACCCTGCAACTCCTCCTCAAATATCCAGAGAAAAACATGATCTAAAAGGATACGTCCACTGCAATCTTAACTGCAGCACGGTTTACCATAGCCAGACATGGAAGCAACCTAAATGTTCACCAACAGAAGAATGGAAAAAGAAGCTGTGATACATATATACAATAATGTTATTCAGCCATAAAAAGGAAGGAAGTTGTGCAATTTGCAGAGACATGGATAGACCTAAAGACTGTCAGATGGAGTGAAGTTAAGTCAGAAAGAAAAAAATAAATATGGTATAATATTACTTATATGTGGAATATAAAAATTGATACATATGAACTTATCTGCAAAGCAGAAATAGAGACACAAATGTAGAGAACATCTGTATGGATACCAGGGAATGAAGACAGGGTGGGATGAATTGGGAGAACAGGATTGGTGAGGGGTTAATAGGGTAGCAGAGATGTGCCTGTAAACGGGTCTCTCTGCTCGGGCTGAATGTGCTTGCAAATGAGGCGTTCTGCCAAGGAATCTGGACACAGCCTTGAGTTTAATGGTCCCTTGCAAACGAGGGAGCATTCACTTCTTGTGATAAGAAGGAAAAGAGGGCTTTGGACAGACTCTGCAGTAGACAGGGATTTTACTCCCCTTGCTGTACGATAACATGTATGCACCTGCACTGTACTGAAAAGGCTTATTCATGCAGTCTGGAATTCTGCCTAGGGGGCTTTATAATAATAAACCACAAATTGTTTGCGCAGTTCTGTTCCTCCGGCCGGAGTGTGTATTGTCTGTCTCTTGTGTGTCTCGTGTGTTTTGTCTTTGTGTCATTTTGCTCGCAACAATTGGCATATATACACTACTTTGTGTAAAAATAGATAAATAATGAGAAGCTATTGTATAGCACAGGAAACTCTACTCAAGCTCTGCGGTGATCTAAATGGGAAGGAAAGCACCCCCCCGAAAAAGGAATATATGTATACATATAGCTGATTCAAATTTCTGTACAGCAGAAACTAACACAATATTGTAAAACAACTATATGCCAATAAAAATTAATCTTAAAAAATACAATGAAGTATCACTTTATACCGGTCAGAATGGCCATCATCAAAAAGTCTACAAATAGTGTTGGAGAGGGTGTAGAGAAAAGGGAATCGTCCTACACTATGAGTGAAAATGTAAACTGGTACAGCCACTATGGAAAACATTCAGGAGGTTCCTTAAAAAACTAAAACTAGAGTAATGACATGCTCCAGTAATCCCATTCCTGGGCATATATTCTGAAAAGAAAAAGCCTAATTTGAAAACATAGAAGCACTCCAACATTTATAACAGCACTAATTACAATAGCCAATCTCAAAAGTGACAGAATGATCTCTGTTCATTTCCAAAACAAACCATTCAATATCACAGTAATCCAAGTCTATGCCCTGACTATTAGGGCTGAAAAAGTTGAACGGTTCTATGAAGACCTACAAGACCTTCTAGAGCTAACACCCAAAAAAGATGTCCTTTTCGTAATAGGGGGCTGAAATGTAAAAGTAGGAAGTCAAGAAACACCTGGAGTAATAGGCAAATTTGGCCTTGAGCACAGAATGAAGAAGGACAGAATTCATAGGGTTTTGCCAAGAGAATGCACTGGTCATAGCAAACACTTTCAACTACACAAGAGAAGACTCTACACATGAACATCACTAGATGGTGAATATCAAAATCAGACTGATCATATTCTTTGCAGCCAAAGATAGAGAAGCTCTATACAGTCAGCAAAAACAAGACCAGGAGCTGACTGTGGCTCAGATCATGAACTCCTTATTGCCAAATTCAGACTTAAATTGAAGAAAGAAGGGAAAACCACTAGACCATTCAGACCAACCAAATAGACCATTCAGGTATGACCTAAACCAAATCCCTAACACTTATACAGTAGAACTGACAAATAGATTTAAGGGACTAGATCTGATAGACAGAGTGCCTGTCTGGTTTTAGGAAAGGCAAGGGCAGAGGAACCAGAGATCAAATTGCCAACATCCACTGAATCATGGAAAAAGCAAAAGAGTTCCAGAAAAACATCTATTTCTGCTTTATTGACTATGCCAAAGCCTTTGACTGTGTGGATCACAATAAACTGTGGAAAATTCTGAATAAGATGGGAATACCAGACCACTTGACCTGCCTCTTGACAAATCTGTATGCAGGTCAGGAAGCAACAGTTAGAACTGGACACGAAACAACAGACTAGTTCCAAATAGGAAAAGGATTATGTCAGGGCTGTATATTGTCACCCTGCTTATTTAACTTATATGCAGAGCACATCATGAGAAGTGCTGGGCTGGATGAAGCACAAGCCAGAATCAAGATTTCCAGGAGAAATACCAATAACCTCAGATATGCAGATACCACCCTTATGGCAGAAAGTGAAGAAAACTAAAGACCTTCTTGATGAAAGTGAAAGAGGAGAGTGGAAAAGTTGGCTTAAAGCTCAACATTCAGAAAATGAAGATCATGGCATCTGGCCCCATCACTTCATGGGAAATAGATGGGGAAACAGTGGAAACAGTGTCAGACTTTATTTTGGGGGGCTCCAAAATCACTGCAAATGGTGACTGCACCCATGAAATTAAAAGACGTTTACTCCTTGGAAAGAAAGTTATGACCAACCTAGATAGCATATTGAAAAGCAGAGACATTACTTTGCCAACAAAGGTCCATCTAGTCAAGGCTATGGTTTTTCCAGTAGTCATGTATGGATGTGAGAGTTGGACTGTGAAGAGAGCTGAGCACCGAAGAATTGATGTTTTTGAACTGTGGTGTTGGAGAAGACTCTTGAGAGTCCCTTGGGCTTCAGGAGGTCCAACCAGTCCATTCTGAAGGAGATCAGGCCTGGGTGGTCATTGGAAGGACTAATACTAAAGCTGAAACTCCAATACCTGGCCACCTCATGCGAAGAGTTGACTCATTGGAAAAGACCCTGATGCTGGGAGGGATTGGGGGCAGGAAGACAAGGGGAGGACAGAGGATGAGATGGCTGGATGGCATCACTGACTCAATGGACATGAGTTTGAATAAACTCCTGGAGTTGGTGATGGACAGGGAGGCCTGGCGTGCTGCGATTCATGGGGTTGCAAAGAGTGGGACATGACTGAGCGACTGAACTGAACTGAATCCTTGGAAGAAAATTTATGACCAACCTAGACAGCATATTAAAAAGCAGAGACATTACTTTGCCAGCAAAGGTCCATCTAGTCAAGGCTATGGTTTATCCAGTAGTCATGCATGGATGTGAGAGCTGGATTATAAGGGGCCAAAGAATTGATGCTTTTGAACTGTGGTGTTGGAGAAGACTCTTTAGAGTCCCTTAGACTGCAAGGAGATCAAACCAGTCCATCCTAAAGGAAATCAGTCCTGAATATTCATTGGAAGGACTGATGATGAAGCTGAAACTCTCATACTTTGGCCACCTGATGCAAAGAGCTGACTCATTTGAAAAGACCCTGATGCTGGAAAAGATTGAAGGCAGTAGGAGAAGGGAACAACAGAGGATGAGGTGGTTGGATGGCATCACCGACTCAATGGACATGAGTTTGGGTAAACTCTGGGAGTTGTTGATGGACAGGGAGGCCTGGCATGCTGCATCCATGAGGTCGCAAAGAGTTAGACACAACTGAGCGACTGAACTGAACTGAACTGATTTACAATATCCAAGACATCTGAAAGTCCATCAACAGACAAATGAATAAAGAAGATGCATAAAGTAATATAATGAAGTATTACTCAGCCACAAAATGAAATAACGCCATTTGCAGCAACATACATGGACCAAGCAATTTTTATTCTGAGTCTGACAGAGAAAAACAAATATATGATACCACATATCACTTATATGTGGAATCTAAAAAACTAATACAATGAACTTATTTACAAAACAGAAACAACCCACAGACATAGAAAATAAAGTTATGGTTACCAAAGGGAAAAGGGCAGGGGAATGATAAATTAGAAGTATGAGATTAACACATACATACCACTATATGTAAAACAGACAAGAATTCACTGCATAGTATATAGAACTGTATTCAATATTCTTATAACCTATAATGAAAAAGAATCTGAAGCAATACACCTAAAATTAACACAATATGGTAAGTCAACTGTAGTTTAGTAAATTAAATAATTTTGAGGTATTAAGAGTTTTAAAAGGTTATAGGGTTTCAAATATTTCCCACTACCTAGTAAGTACTCATAAATGTTGGCTATTGTTATTATATATTGAAGATACTCAACTCTAGCTCTCATTCCCATAGAGCCTTCAATATAGCCTTCTCTTCCTCTACAAATATCAAAATCCTAGGCAACAGCCATTTAGACCTGTATCTACTTTCCATAAATCTATCATCCAATTTGATTTCACCTTCCACATACCCCTCTTTCTGGAACCTCTTTTGGGTTCTGGCTTGGTATGTATCCAAAAATTCCTTTGTTGAATTTTATAATAACAGTAATAATAAAATCTGAAACATTTATAGCACTTTTTATAGCCTCACTTCAAAAGCCAAGATAAGTGTTCTTTCCATCCACATCTGATAAGAAATTCCCTCCAGCAACATCCCAAACTTAGGTTGAAAACTGCCTAGTGGAATTTATATCTGTGCAAATTCTGAGAATTTTGGAAACAGTTTTAGCAATATCCTAGAACAATGTAAGTTCCAAAGAAAAAGGTGAAACTGTTGACAGCTAGCTGTATGGAGGAACTAGGGGAACACTCGCACACCCATATGTGTATAGAATTAGCTTAAGTACTTTGACTTTAATTGTTTTAGACTATAACTGTACAAAAAGAACTATATTAAGAAGGAAAGGCTTGACACTCAAATTCCCTTTAGGGAATTTATTATTTCTGAAGCCTGAGTCAAATCCTCCAGGCCAAATTTAAAAGAAAAATTGTCAGCAAATAGAAGATAAGGAAAAAAGAAAGAGAAGGAAAAGAAGAGACACCAACTTGAACATACTCGAGCGTACAGATGAGTGAAAATCGTATCGTATTATTGTTGGTCAACAATATTTGCTGTAAAAACCCTTTTTTAAGCTTAGTGGGTCAAAGTCAGCCAGGTTTCCTGCTAAAAAAGAACCCTGCTGTGAATAATACAGAGGAGGAAAAGAGGAGTTGGAGAGACTGAGCAGAGCCTAGGCAAAGGGTGAAGGAGAAGATGGAGCTGGAGGCCAGGGCTCTGAAGGAAACACTTTAGTCTACTAATCCAGTGGTTACAAAGGGAAATACACAGTAATATGAAAACTACCAAAAACTACACTTGGATTTTTTTGCGGAACCTGGTGAAAGGACGGGGTTTTGCATCAAAGTGTGTTTGAAGCAGGAAAGGATCCCATGCAGACAGGGGAAAATTCCTACATCTGGGTTATGGTAGGAATTGGATCTCTTAAGAGGTTATAGTAGGAATTGTGTCTCAACATCATAAAAATTTTAATGTATATAGTGGGAGGAAATATGTTTATTGTAAGAAAAGATGGAAAATCTAGAGAAACGATCTTACAGAATGTTTTTGTTGTTGAACCAGGGTCTCTCTTCATAACTACCCTGGTGGCTTCAGTTAGAGACACTGCCTCTGAAATACTTCTGATAAGTATTAAAGGTGTTAGTCCCCAGGACCACCATCAGTAGGAATAGAATTAATACTTGCTAATCAGCCCAGCACTGTATTGCCTTAAGCAGTTCAGGTGGCCAAATGTAGATGAGATGCAGAAATCACACATCCCTTCTCTTCCTGTGTGTTCTTGCCTAGAGTCTGTAGCTCTCCTGGCTATAAACTGTTCCTTCCTAGCAGCAACATACAATGAATGATTTCACTGGCTCTTCTTATTCATTAATACCAGCTGCTTAGCAATGCCTGAAGGTATCTGAAGAAATATGTGTAGATGTTTTTACCATATGGTTTTTTTAAAAGCTGATGACGCCCTTTCATGTAAATCTGGGGCTGGCCAGGCACAGTGAGCACATAGCAAAGTCCAGCAAAGTGAAATGAGGATCAAATCTTCCTAAAAAAGAAGAATTCATTTCTTTGTCACTTTTGACTAATGACCTTCTTTGTACCTGAGTTAACTAAGATGATCTAAAAATATCTCAGGCAGTGTCACCACTGTGAATTTATTAAACTATATTTCAAAGATTACTCTTTATTACAAGCATTGAACTGGACCATGATAATGCTTTTGATAAATATGAAATCTCTTCTATAGAGTTGTTTCAGGTTGACAGTTACTTGCATTATAATTTCTTATTTAAGGGTCCTGCTCAACAATAGGTTTTTATCTGAGATGTTTCTTTTAAGTGGAATTTAGTCAACTTTTCAGTAATTATTATTCTGGTTCAGGTACTGTATTATGTTGTGAGGATAGGATGGTGAATAAATTAGACGTGATCCCTACCTGCAAAAACTTCTAGGAGAAAACAAAAGCAGAAGCAATGGTGTGAGTGTACTAAGTGTGACGAAGAAAAAGGTGTGTGTAACAGGTGGGTCTAATCTAGTCCATGGAGTCAGAGAAGATGATATCCTGGAGAAAGTGATATTTCAACTAAGACTTTCCAGGGACAGAAGTTAGAAGGGTAGAGAGAAGAGTGTTACTAGAAAAAGGATGGTGTACATGGGAAAAAAGCCCTGAGTAGCAAAGAGGATTTGAGTTTAAGTCACTTGCAAGTCGTTGGTGTGGCTGGAGCTGAGTGAGTGTGTATAATTGCTGACTGCCTAGACTGCTGATAACTCAGACACGTAGACCCAGGTCATCACGTGGTATCTTGTGAACATTATTGATTAATGCTGAATGGCAAGATGAAATTATGAACAGCGGTCCTGGAATGCAGTCAGCTTTTAAGGAGAGAAGCAATGTTCACCTGAACATAATATTCTTGGACAAGACAGTTGGAGGCTGGCTGACAACAGGACATCCATGCACATGTTTTAAAGTTGATAAAAAACTGAAGACACATTTTGAATGCATAATGAATCACAAATCAAATGAGCAAGCATATTTGTAGAGCAGCCTGAGAAATCCAAAGATAGACCGTTTATCCAGAGAAGCAAAGTGTTTGTTACTTTGAGATTATTAATCCTTTTTAAGAAAAGATCAATCAACCTGCTGCTGAAAGTAGCAAAAAAAAAAAGATTTAATAAATAGACAATCTCAGCCACTGAAGCTGCAATAAAAAAGCAAAAAATTAAAACAATCATTACATATTTGTAGATTAAAAACAGGACTTACATAAATGCAGTGTGGAAAGGACTTTTAGCCAGAATTTGGTGTTCATGGTCATTTTAGAACCATAAAAATTACCTAAGCTGATGGTGTTCACTCCTCTCATGAAGTTGACTCCTGAGTTAAAGCAAAATCACTAAGTTTCGAGACCTCCCAGGTGGTCCAGTGGCTAAGACTCCACGCTCTCAATGCAAGAGATCCAGTGTTGATCCCTGGTCAGAACTAGATCCAGAGAAGGCAATGGCACCCCACTCCAGTACTCTTGCCTGGAAAATTTTATGGACTGAAGAGCCTGGTAGGCTGCAGTCCATGGGGTCTCAAAGAGTCAGATACAACTGAGCAACTTCACTTTTACTTTTCACTTTCATGCATTGGAGAAGGAAATGGCAACCCTCTCCAGTGTTCTTGCCTGGAGAGTCCCAGGGACGGGGGAGCCTGGTGGGCTGCCGTCTATGGAGTCGCACAGAGTTGGACATGACTGAAGCGACTTAGCAACAGCAGAACTAGATCCCACATGCAACAACCAAGAAAATCCCCCATGCTACAAGTAAAGACGTTGCATGCTGCAACTAAGACCCAGCACAGATAGATTAGTTAATTTATATGCAGAGTATATCATGAGAAATGCTGGGTTGGAGGAAGCACAAGCTGGAATCAAGATTTCCAGGAGAAATATTAATAACCTCAGATATGCAAATGACACCACCCTTATGGCACAAAGTGAAGAACTAAAGAGCCTCTTGATGAAAGTGAAAGAAGAGTGAAAAAGTTGGCTTAAAGGTCAACATTCAGAAAATGAAGATCATGGCATCCGGTCCCATCACTTCATGGCAAATAGATGCGGAAATAGTAGAAACAGTGGCTGACTTTATTTTGGGGGGTTCCAAAATCACTGCAGATGGTGATTGCAGCCATGAAATTAAAAGACGCTTACTCCTTGGAAGGAAAGTTATGACCCACCTGCTGCTGCTGCTGCTGCTGCGTCACTTCAGTTGTGTCTGACTCTGTGCGACCCCATAGACGGCAGCCCACCAGGCTCCCCCGTCCCTGGGATTCTCCAGGCAAGAGCACTTGAGTGGCTTGCCATTTCCCTCTTCAATGTATGAAAGTGAAAAGTGGAAGTCGCTCAGTCGTGTCCCACTCTTAGCAGCCCCATGGACTGCAGCCTACCAGGCTCCTCCGTCCATGGGATTTTCCAGGAAAGAGTACTGGAGTGGGTTTCCATTGCCTTCTCTGATGACCCACCTAGACAGCATTAAAAAGCAGAGACATCACTTTGTCAACAAAAGTCCATCTAGTCAAGGCTATGGTTTTTCCAAAGGTCATGTATGGATGTGAGAGTTGGCCTATAAGGAAAGCTGAGCACCAAAGAATTGATGCTTTTGAACTATGGTGTTGGAGAAGACTCTTGAGAGTCCCTTGGACTGCCAGGAGATCCAACCAGTCCATCCTAAAGGACATCAGTCCTGGGTGTTCATTGGAAGGACTGATGCTAAAGCTGAAACTCCAATACTTTGGCCACCTTATGCGAACAGCTGACTCATTTGAAAAGACCCTGATGCTGGGAAAGATTGAGGACAGTAGGAGAAGGGGAGGACAGTAGGAGAAGGGGACGACAAAGGATGAGATGGCTGGATGGCATCACCGACTCGATGGACATGGGTTTGGATGGACTCTGGGAGTTGGTGATGGACAGGGAGGCCCGGCGTGCTGCAATTCATGGGGTCGCAAAGAGTCAGGCAGAACTGAGCGACTGAACTGAACTGAGACAAAATCACGAAGTTTCTCCTCTTATCTGAGGTCCCCAGTTCAGTTTAGACATCATCAAAAGCACACATTCTTTGTTCTTGTCATTTCTTGGCCTCAAAATAGACAATTGAAATTATATTATTGGTCAGGTAGAGAAGGAAAATACATACATTCGTCTTCACATTTACTGCTGTTTGAGCTTCGGAGAATTTGCCACTTTACAAAATAGCTGTGAAGAACTAAAAACAGCCACAATTTTTTACCTCCTTCCCATCCAGAGGTGGGATCTAGGATAATATCTCTGAAACCTTGGCAGGCTCTGGGATTGCTCTGACCAATAGATCATAGAAAAGGTAATTCTGGGCCATTCTCCATGCTGGAAGAACATGGCAGCATCTACTTCCTGTCTCTTCAAACACTACTCTGGGGGACACCTGACCCTCTGTAATGAGTTCAACGTCCTGAGACTACCTTGCTCAGGAAGACCCAAGCTTGTCATTTGGAGCAGTTCCATGGAGAGAAAGATGCCTGAGCAGTCTCCAGCCATTCCAAACCATTCCAGGCACCCAGGCATAGAGTGGGGAGCTATATTGGAGGTCCAGTTGAACCTTTAAAGGACTCCAGCCTCATCTGACATCTGACTGAAACCACATGAGGAACCCCAATGAGAACTGTCCCACTGAGTAGTCAACCCACTGAATCATGAATAGGTTATAACTAATGGCTACTTTAAAGCTTCAAGTTTAGGGTGGTTTGTTATAGGAACAGCATTTTGAGAAAATCTCAGTGTAATTTTCAAGAGCTAAGTTATATGAACATGTGCTATGAGAGTAGGCCCTAGCCATAGGAATAATTTATACTTGAATAAATTAAACTTTATTAATATTTAAAATTCAGTTTCTCAATCATACTAGGCACATTTCCAATGCTCAACAGCCCCAAGTGATCAATGGTTACCATACTGAAGCATAGAGCAGATTATAGAACTTAAATCTATTTTCACAGAAATTTAATCAGATAGCACTACATGCTAAGTCACTTCAGTTGTGTCCAACTCTTTGTGACCTAATGGACAAAACCCACCAGGCTTCTCTGTCCATGAGGTTCTCCAGGCAAGAATATTGGAGTGAGTTTCCATGCCCTCCTCCAGGGATCTTCTCAACCAGGTATCAAACCCACATCTCTTACGTCTCTTGCATTGGCAGGTGGGTTCTTTACCACTAGCGCCACCTGGGAAGCCCCAGACAGCACTATTACAGAACAACACAGAGCTCTATCCATGCTTCCGCACAGAAGAAAAAAAGCTAAGAGGAAATATTTTGACAATGCATTCTATTTACACTTAAAATAATTCAAAGCATAGTTCTGAAACCTGTATCTAACTGAACTGAGGAAAGAAATGAAAAGATAACTTCAAATATAAAACAAAATTGGCAAAACTTGTCCAGGTTTCATTTTCGTAAATATGAGTCTTTAAAAAAATAATATCATATATGAAATGAATCGCCAGTCCAGATTCGATGCATGATACTGGATGCTTGGGGCTGGTGCATTGGGACGACCCAGAGGGATGATACGCGGAGGGAGGAGGGAGGGGGGTTCAGGATGGGGAACACGTGTATACCTGTGGCGGATTCATGTTGATGTATGGCAAAATCAATACAATATTGTAAAGTAATTAGCCTCCAATTAAAATAAATAAATTTATATTTAAAAAAAAGAAAAAGGTTTTGTTAATCACGTTTCTCCAGCAGTAACTGGTCTCATTTTGTCCCTGAATATGGGTAGATTCTTAGAGGAAAAAAGATCATCTCAAGCTTAGCCTTGCAAAGCTGAGGCAAACATGCAGCCATAATTGAATAGGACATTATGCAGAATTCATAAAGGCTTTTGCCTGACAGAGAATCATTAAGATAAATCAACTGGAAAAGAACAAGGATCCGGTACCTTGGCATGGATCCATAAAAAAATGTTGTTTTTCATTATAAGATTCCCTTTGTTCCTTGTGGAAAATTCTGAATCCACACGGATGTATACGTCTACATGGGAGAGCTACAGAGAGAGAATAGACAGTTTAGGCACGTAAAGCAGTTATGCAAATATGCACACAGGGGTATGTCTTCAGAAAGAGGATATGTAAGATGTCATCTTTTTAAATGCCTTTGGGACAATTGGATGTTATTTTAGGTAAAGATCAAGTTACACAGTTTCAAAAGTGATGACTTTCTAACAACATTTAAGATAAGAATAAAGTTTAAATCAAGTATAAGGTGAAGATTCAAGACATATGAGAATGTAGAGTCAGGGTATTTCATTTTCTCTCATGTGGACCCAAATGGAATTCCTACCTGTGCTCCCCTTCATTTTTTTTTCCTCAAGAATACTGTTAATCCTCATATACCAATAAACTTCACCCACCAAAGACCTCTGTAAGGGTCACATACTTATTTTTGGATGAGGGGGGAGGGTGAACTTATAGCTACATTTATAGATATCCTAAGACAAAAATAATGTCTGCAGAACATTTCCAAGTTTGGCAATGCAACTACCAGAACTGAAACCAAACAGATATCTTTTTCACTATAAACACCTAAAAAGGCTATAATCCTTCATAGTTTCTGATGAGAAATCATTTTAATTTACTAAATAATATATTTGTTACATGGAACTGAGGGAAAAGACACAATGGAGGTCTGAATTCCCATTCCAAGGGCCTCAGAAGCAAAAAATTGTATTCCCTGATGGTTCAGCAGGGAAAGAATCCACCTGCAATACAGGATACACTTGTTTGATCCCTGGGTCAGGAAGATCCCTGGAGGAGGAAATGGCAACACGTTCCAGTATTCTTGTCTGGATAATCCCATGGACAGAGGAGCCTGGCAGGCTATATAGTCCATGAGGCCGCAAAGAGTCAAAAATGACTGAGCGTGCACGTATCAGTGATAATGCATCACAATTATCAGCTAAGCTTGCATATTTAAATGCCATGGGAATCTAATCTCTAAGAATCTTTTTAGCCACTTTTACCATGTGGAAGAAAGTCCTGTAGTGACAAAGGCATGCCAGATATCAGCAAGTCTCCTTTAATTTTTTTAGGAAATGAGTGAAATGATCTTAGGTCTAGGCTATAAAGGCCTTTTTATAGTTCTAGCTGAACATATAAATGCCATACCCATTACACTCAAATCTTTCCTTTTTACTTTTTTTTTCTTGCCTACATTGAAATTAGAAGAGGTATATATGATAGCCAAAGGAATTGCCCTGCAACTTTAAATACATTTTTTTAATACCTTTGAGAATAAACCAGACATGGAAAATTTCAACCCAAAAGATTAAATTTGGAGAAAGTTACTAGCAGATGAAGACTAAAGTTATAATGGAAACCACATTGCAATTGCAGACACTATTATATACGAGTCATTACTAAAAATGTTGCTTTATACATATAGTAAGTTATGTGTATATATATATATATGTGTATATATATATGTGTGTATATATATATATACTGTATGCTACAAATTTATTGAGATCAGATCTAAGCATTATCTTGAAAGTGTCCACTAACATTTGCAAAGCATTTTAACCTCCATAAAAGAAAGATATAAAAGAAAGGTCCTTTCCCACAGAGGGTATTCAATGCAAATTTGTGGCACTGAATTAAATTGGACTTCATTATTTTAGATTTTGTGATAACCTCAGCAGTGCTAGAATTAAGGTTAACTTTTCTAACTACAATACAAAGAAAAGATCTGATTTCCTTAAGTAATGCCAGCAAGATGACAGAGATGAAAGTGAGCACATTTAATTTGAAACTAGTTTTATAAACTGAATAATTTGTTTGTGTACAAATACATGTTGCTGATAACAAATAACTCTAAATTACCAAAACAGAGTAACAGTCAGAGAATTAACCCTCAACAGTGTGTGCTTTGAAACTTAAATCTTCTTCCCTCATCTTAAATAAGGGGATAGGGTACAGAAGTTAAGACTGGTCATCAAAAGGTTTCTCATTTAGTTTGTGTTCAGTTCAGTTCAGTCTCTCAGTCATGTCCAACTTTTTGCGACTCTATGAATCGCAGCACGCCAGGCCTCCCTGTCCATCACCAACTCCCGCAGTTCACTCAGACTCACGTCCATCAAGTCGGTGATGCCATGCAGCCATCTCATCCTCTGTCGTCCCCTTCTCCTCCTGCCCCCAATCCCTCCCAGCATCAGAGTCTTTTCCAATGAGTCAACTCCTCGCATGAGGTGGCCAAAGTACTGGAGTTTCAGCTTTAGCATCATTCCTTCCAAAGAAATCCCAGGACTGATCTCCTTCAGAATGGACTGGTTGGATCTCTTTGCAGTCCAAGGGACTCTCAAGAGTCTTCTCCAACACCACAGTTTAAAAGCATCAATTCTTTGGCGCTCAGCTTTCTTCACAGTCCAACTCTCACATCCATACATGACTACTGGAAAAACCATAGCCTTGACTAGACGGACCTTGGTTGGCAAAGTAATGTCTCTGCTTTTCAATAAGCTATCTAGGTTGGTCATAACTTTCCTTCCAAGGAGTAAGTGTCTTTCAATTTCATGGCTGCAGTCACCATCTGCAGCGATTTTGGAGATCAAAAAATAAAATCTGACACTGTTTCTACTGTTTCCCCATCTATTTCCCATGAAGTGATGGGACCAGATGCCATGATCTTCCTTTTCTGAATGTTGAACTTTAAGCCAACTTTTTCACTCTCCTCTTTCACTTTCATCAAGAGGCTTTTTAGTTCCTCTTCACTTTCTGCCATAAGGGTGGTGTCATCTGCATATCTGAGGTCATTAATATTTCTCCCAGCAATCTTGATTCCAGCTTGTGCTTCTTCCAGCCCAGTGTTTCTCATGATGTACTCTGCATAGAAGTTAAATAAGCAGGGTGACAATATACAGCCTTGACATATTCCTTTTCCTATTTGGAACCAGTCTGTTGTTCCATGTCCAGTTCTAACTGTTGCTTCCTGACCTGCATATAGGTTTCTCAAGAGGTAGGTCAGGTGGTCTGGTATTCCCATCTCTTTCAGAATTTTCCACAGTTTATTGGGATCCACACAAAGGCTTTGGCATAGTCAATAAAGCAGAAATAGATGTTTTTCTGGAACTCTCTTGCTTTTTTAATGATCCAGCAGATGTTGGCAATTTGATCTCTGGTTCCTCTGCCTTTTCTAAAACCAGCTTGAACATCTGGAAGTTCACGGTTCATGTATTGCTGAAGCCTGGCTTGGAGAATTTTGAGCATTACTTAGTTTGTGTTATCCACCTTAAATAAGGAAGAGCCATTTACGTCTAATATAGACACTCTGTTAAAATAAGCCAAACAAGGAAGAAGTCATAATGCTCCATAGCATATAAATGACATGAACACAGGGATTTTTATCCATTTATTCACTGCTAGGTCCTCAGTAACTATAGTTTCTAGCACATAACTGGTGCTTAGTAAATATTCAATAAATAAATTCTTCCAAGGATAAATAACTAACACCAGCTTTATCATTGCACAAGGGACAGGGTTGAAATTACTCTGAGGAATTTTGTTTCCAATGCTGTGTGTGGAGGCGTTAGTCATGATCTTAGAGATATGTTTGTCCCTTGGTAACTAATGAGGGAGCAGCAATAACTCCAGTTGCTGGGGAAGCTGTACTGGAATCAAAACCCACATTCTAGGTAGGACCTTCCTTAATATTGGTAGGACCTAGAATGACAGTGCTCCTTGGAAGGAAAGCTATAACAAGCCTAGAAAGCATACTAAAAAGCAGAGACATTACTATGCTGACAAAGGTCCATCTAGTCAAAGGTATGGTTTTTTTCATTAGTTATGTATGGATGTGAGAGTTTGGTCATAAAAATGGCTGAGCACCAAAGAACTGATGCTTTCAAACAGTGATACTGGAGAAGACTCTTAAGAGTTCCTTGGACTGGAAGGAGATCAAACCAGTCAACCCTAAAGGAAATCAACCTTGAATATTCATTGGAAGGACTGATGCTGAAGCTGAAGCTCCAATACTTTGGCCACCTGATGCAAAGAGCCAACTCATTGAAAAAGACCTTGAGCCTGGGAAAGACTGAAGGCAGGAGGAGAAGGGGGAGGCAGAAGATTAGATGGTTGGATAGCATTACTGACTTAATGGACATGAGTTTAAGAAACTCAGAGATGGTGAAGGACAGGGAATCCTGGCAAGTTGCAGTCCATGGGTCACACGACTTAGCAACAGAACAACCAGAAAAACAGTACCAGCAAAGCCCTCCAATCAAAGACCACTAGGAAGGCCCCTATAGTGTGTTGGGATTATTGATTATAACATTCATTATAGGAAATATGGGCTTTCTTATTAAGAATGTTTGGGAACGCATGTAAGAATTAGAGATTTTAAAATTAAAAAATTAAAAAACTTAAAAAAAATTAAAAAAAAAAAGAATGTATGAGAAGGGAGTTACAGGATTTGGGCTGGTAAAGTAATGTTGAGTACTGTTTAGAGAAGTGGGATATTGCCTAGGATTTGGTGCTGTCAGGAAACACATGTAATTTTGTGTTTGGGAATTTTGTAATTCTTATCTGGAAAATAAGAAGAGAGTTAAGATTAAGTTGTATCCATACATAATGAAGTAGTAGTCTCTCATAAAAACTAGGAGAGAGGGAGGCTTGGTCATGTTTTGGTTTGGAGATGCTCTTGTATTCAGAACATGATTCTCAACTGGTCCTGTTTTCATCTTGCTCCATCATGATTACAGACTGACCTTGTCGGATGATGGTGTTCTATGAAATTGCCCATATATTACATCTACACTTACATACATAAAATGTGATTTTTAGCAATTATACTGTTGGAAAGTGATCTTAAGCAACCATGTGCAAACTGTCGGAAATATCTTGCTAATTTATAAGTGTCTCTAGATCCCCAAACTGAAGCATAAGGAGGGAAAATGGATTCTCAGCACTATTGGGAAACCCACACTTCATCATGCAAGAAGTTTTGCGTTTATGCTGTCTGAATGGCTGATTTTGAGGAGGAAGAGTTAGATGAGTTTATTACTCTTTTCTTTTACCTAGGTGTTTTGGCCATTCAAATCCTTCCTGCAAGCTGAAGTACTTTGTATCTCTGAACACGATAGTAGTACCACCCACCTGGCATGCAATCCTGTCTCTCTTGACAGAGAGCAAGAGATGCAGAGAAGCTTTTCACTGGCCCTAGGTCATGCTGTAATTATAGTGAGCTCCAAATTCAAGGGACAGAGATGCATTCATTCTTTACTAATCTACTTTGTGTGTGTGTATATTTGCAGTAAACAGAGTCTTCCACAGTAGGGGGCTTAGTCCAGGGCCCCCTTTACTCGTGTTTCCTGGTTCTTCCTCTTCTCTTTCAAATCAGCCAATGTGAACCAAAAGAAACTATCTGTGAGCACCTACCCAAAACCAAAGACACAGGAGTTTGCAAAACTTTGTGAAGACTGGAAGAAGTTTGCCAGAGGAAAGAAAATGTATCATATGTAAGGGCTGAAGTTAGATGTGATTTCAGGTGGCTGCGGTCCGTGGTGGCTTGAAGCAGAATCTTGGGGATTGAGCCTAGACCGTGGTGATAAGCACAAAGAATCCTAGCCATTAGACCACTAGGCCCACTGCCAACTGACAAGGCCCTGGCTCATCTGCTTTGGAGAAAGGAATTTCAGCAAAGAGATGGAAGGCAGTGAAACAAGTAAAGTGTGTATTAGAAGGAAAAGAGTATGAGCAGATAGACACACAGGTGATCCCAGAGAAAGAGTTGTACACCTTTAGAATAGTTTAAATCACTTACATTGGGAGCAGTTCTCCCATGTTTCCTCTGAGCAATCATCTTGCTTTGCCTCACTCTGAATATTTGGTCTGACTCAGGGTCCTCCTCCAATACTTTGTCCACCTGCCACAAACAGCCGACTCATTGGAAAAGACCCTGATGCTTGGAAAGATTGAAGGCAGAAGGATGTAATGGTTGGATAGCATCACCGATTCAACAGACATGAACTTGGGTGAACCCTGGGTGATGGTGAGGGACAGGGAGACCTGGAGTGCTGCAGTCCATTGGGTCGCAAAGAGTCAGACACAACTTAGCAACTGAAAATCAACAACAAAACAAGGGCCCTCCTCTGTGTGCACAAACACATCTTTTAGCCAAGAAAGACTGCCAAGCAAGTGTCTCTGGCAAGTTGACAGAACATATTATGGTCTGGTGCCCCCTCCCTCCTTTGACCCCTGAGGAAACTTTCAACTCATGTGTAGTTTGGGAGGTTTCCTTGACCTCAAGAATGAGAAATATGTGGTCTCTGTATTTTTTATCTGAGCATGACTCAGCTTCTCCTTGCTCCTGCCATTATCTTAATTTTGGAGTATCTGTCCACAAGGAGAAGGTTCCAGCCCAGGGCTCATCTATCTCCTGCCTCACAAGTTTGTAGAAAGAGGAACAGGGATGAGAAAGTGAGAGAGCAAGAGAGAGAGAGAAGGAAAGAAAGAAAGAGGTCACAAAGTTAGTCTTCTTTTGAATGCCTAAATCTATACAGCCTTGTATAGCACAGGGGCCGTCATTAAGACGTAGGCTTGGTTCTCTCTCCACTGAACTTCTATTTTTGAGGCACAGCTGATCCCTTAGTAAAAAAAATAATTTCTTAATATCTTCCTTATTGTCCATAGGATGTTTGATATGGGGAAAACTAGCAGGTCAGAAAGTATAGGGGGATAGAAAAGGTTAATGGCCCCATTCAAGGGAGGCTCTGATGAGGATTAAGGACAACTGTTGTAGATGAAGGGACATTGTACAACCAGGCAGACTGTTTACTAGTCTAGCAGCAGCAAACGGATCACAGACACAGACTGAGTTTCCTGAGTTCCATTCCCATCACCATCTCCTGGGAGGGAGCTTCACATGTGACAGAAACAAAAGCTGGGAATTCTTCCTAACTAATCTCAAAGGTGGGCTTCCCTTGTGGCTCAGTTGGTAAAGAATCTGCCTGCAACACAGGAGACCTGGGTTCGATCCCTGGGTTGGGGAGATCCCCTGGAGAAGGGAAAGGCTACCCACTCCAGTATTCTGGCCTAGAGAACTCCATGGACTGTATAGTCCATGGGGTTGCAAAGAGTTGGACACAACTGAGTGATTTTCACTTTCATTTTCAATCTTGAAGGCAAAAAAGAAAATCATTTCTTGTATAATTCTATAATGCCAGCTTTTCATAATTCAGAACTCCCCCACCATTCCATTCTTTGCAAATATACATTTTACTATAGCAGTCCCATTCCTAGGGAACATAATTTTGACTCAGAGAGCCAGGCTTTCACTTGGTAGGCAGCTCCATCTACTGCAGATAAAATAAGATTCAAGGTCTATCACACATCATTGGTCTCCTCCACTCCCCTTGTGTGTGTTAGTCACTCAGTCATGTCCAACTCTCCTCAACTCTCAGTCATGTCCAACTCTCCCGTGGACTGCACCCTGCCAGGTTCCTCTGTCCATTAAATTCTCCAGGCAAGAATACTGGAGTGGGTTGCCATTTCCTTCTCCAGGGGATCTTCCAGACCTAGGCATCAGATCCGGGTCTCCTGCATTGCAGGCAGATGCTTTACCATCTGAGCTAGGGAAGCCCTCCACTGGATCTTCTACATCTCCTAGATCTTCTTTTATTAATTTTTGAAAAATATAGGGGATGGAATCTATGCAATAGGCCTTTCCATCAGCTGCTAAAGTTACAAAGATGCTATGACACTCTTCAGCCCGAATGAGTTCAGCAGAGTCAGACTCCACCAGAAAATTACTAGAGCTAATCAATGAATATAGTAAAGTTGCAGGGTATAAAATCAACACACAGAAATCCCTTGCATTCCTATACACTAATAATGAGAAAATAGAGAAATTAAGGAAACAATTCCATTCACCATTGCAATGAAAATAATAAAATATTTAGGAATATATCTACCTAAAGAAACTAAAGACCTATGTATAGAAAATTATAAAACACTGATGAAAGAAATCAAAGAGGACACTAATGGATGGAGAAATATACTATGTTCATGGATCAGAAGAATCAATATAGTGAAAATGAGTATACTACCCAAAGCAATCTATAGATTCAATGCAATCCCGATCAAGCTACCAGCGGTATTTTTCACAGAGCTAGAACAAATAATTTCACAATTTGTATGGAAATACAAAAAAACCTCAAATAACCAAAGTAATCTTGAGAAAGAAGAATGGAACTGGAGGAATCAACCTGCTTGACTTCAAGCTCTATTACAAAGCCACAGTCATCAACCCAGTATGGTACTGGCACAAAGACAGAAATATAGATCAATGGAACAAAACAGAAAGCCCAGAGATAAATCCACGTACGTATGGACACCTTATCTTTGACAAAGGAGGCAAGAATATACAATGGATTAAAGACAATCTCTTTAACAAGTGGTGCTGGGAAAACTGATCAACCACTTGTAAAAGAATGAAACTAGAACACTTTCTAACACCATACACAAAAATAAAGTCAAAATGGATTAAAGATCTAAGTGTAAGACGAGAAACTATAAAACTCCTAGAGGAGAACATAGGCAAAACACTCTCCAAGATAAATCACAGCAGGATCCTCTATGATCCACCTCCCAGAATACTGGAAATAAAAGCAAAAATAAATAAATGAGACCTAAGTAAAATTAAAAGCTTCTGCACAACAAAGGAAAATATAAGCAAGGTGAAAAGACAGCCTTCTGAATGGAAGAAAATAATAGCAAATGAAGCAACTGACAAACAACTAATCTCAAAAATATACAAGCAACTCCTGAAGCTCAATTCCAGAAAAATAAATGACTCAATAAAAAAATGGGCCAAAGAACTAAACAGGCATTTCTCCAAAGAAGACATACAGATGGCTAACAAACACATGAAAAGATGCTCAACATCACTCATTATCAGAGAAATGCAAATCAAAACCACAATGAGGTACCATTTCACGCCAATCAGAATGGCTGTGATCCAAAAGTCTACAAGCAATAAATGCTGGAGAGGATGTGGAGAAAAGGGAACCCTCTTACACTGTTGGTGGGAATGCAAACTAGTACAGCCACTATGGAGAACAGTGTGGAGATTCCTTAAAACACTGGAAATAGAACTGCCTTATGACTCAGCAATCCCACTGCTGGGCAAACACACTGAGGAAACCATAATTGAAAGAGACACATGTACCCCAATGTTCATCGCAGCACTGTTTATAATAGCCAGGACATGGAAGCAACCTAGATGTCCATCAGCAGATGAATGGATAAGAAAGCTGTGGTACATATACACAATGGAGTATTACTCAGCCACTAAAAAGAATACATTTGAATCAGCTCTAATGAGGTGGATGAAACTGGAGCCTATTATACAGAGTGAAGTAAGCCAGAAAGAAAAACACCAATTCAGTATACTAATGCATATATATGGAATTTAGAAAGACGGAAACCATAACCCTGTATGTGAGAGAACAAAAGAGACACAGATATATAGAACAGTCTTTTGGATTCTGTGGGAGAGGGCGAGGGTGGGATGATTTGGGAGAATGGCATTGAAACATGTATAATATCATATAAGACATGAATCGCCAGTCCAGGTTCAATGCAGGATACAGGATGCTTGGAGCTGGTGCACTGGGATGAACCAGAGGGATGGTATGGGGAGGGAGGAGGGAGGGGGGTTCAGGATGGGAAACACGTGTACACCCGTGGTGGATTCATGTTGATGTATGGCAAAACCAACACAATATTGTAAAGTAATTAGCCTCCAATTAAAATAAGTAAATTTAAATTTTAAAAAAGAAATGCGAATTTCTTCTGTTTTAAAAGTATCCACTCTTAAAAACGACAGAGTCATTCACATCTCTGACCTTATGGAAAATATTATTGTCTGTTGTAATCTGAAGAAAATTTCTCATTAAGTGGAAGGAGATCTATTGTAACTCATCTTAGTGTTAAGTTAATGGTTTATGAACTTGTGGAATTTATTCTTGCTTAATGTTATTTTGTACTCAAACTGATGAGTACTTGTTGATATTAGCTGGCAGGTTTATGTCACAGACATGTAGATGCTAACCTCAAATAACTTCCATATTTGAGCCCTTAGTTTTGTATGGGCCTATGTATTAATTGAGGAAGGCATGGCAACCCACCAGTGTTCTTGCCTAGAGAATCCCATGGACCAAGGAGCCTGGTGGGCTACAGCCCATGGGGGTCACAAAGAGTCGAACACAACTGAAGCGACTTAACACACACACACACGTATTAGTCAGAAAAACAGAACCAATAGGATGTATATATAAAGAGATTTATTATAAGTAATTGGCTCATGCAACTATGGAAATGGACAAGTTTAAATCTGTAGTGTGGGCTGGCACACTAGAGACCTACTAGAGCCAATGATGCAGGTGAGGTCCAAAAGCAGTCTATGGAGAATTTGCTCTTGCTTGGGGAGACTTGTCTCTTTGTTCAGTTCGGGGCTTTGACTGATTGGATGAGGCCCATCCACATTATGGAGGACAATCTGCTTCTCCAAATTCACTGATTTCAGTGTTAAGCTCATCAGAAGCACACTCCAAGCTGACACACAGAATAAATTATCATAGTCCATTATTACCATAGTCCATTATGGGATAAGTTTTATAGATTTTAAAATTTTTACTGTGTCCAATCTCCCAAAGCATAAGAAATAAAAGCAAAACTAAACAAATAGGACCTAATCAAACTTATAAGTTTTTGCATAGCAAAGGAAATCATCAGCAAAACAAAGAGACAGCCTATGGACTGGGAGAAAATATTTGCAAATGAAGTGACTGATAAGGGCTTAATTTCCAAAATATACAAACAGCTCATACAGCTCAACAACAAAAAAATAAGCAACTCATTAAAAAATGGGCAGAACACCTAAATAGACATTTTTCCAAAGAAGACATACTGATGCCCAACAGGCAAGTGAAAACACACTCAGCATTGCTCATTATTAGAGAATGTAAATCAAAACTACAATAAGATATCACCTCACTCTGATCAGAATAGCCATCATCAAAATGTCTACAAATAATAACTACTGGAAAGGATGTGGCAAGAAAAGAACTCTCTTACACTGCTTGTAGGAATGTCATTGGTGCAGCCACTATGAAAAACAGTCTGGATATTCCTGGTACTGTGTTGTTCTTAGTCTCTCTGTTGTGTCCAACTCTTTGTGACCCCATGGTCTGTAGCCTGCCAGGCCCCTCTGTCCATGAGGATTCTCCAGGCAAGAATACTGGAGTGGGTTGCCATGCCCTCTTTCAGGGGATCTTCCCAACCCAGGGATCACATCCAGGTCTCCCACATTGCAGGTGGATTCTTTACCAGCTGAGCTACCAGGGAAACCCAAAGATTCCCTAAAAAACTAAGAGTTACCATATGATCCAACATGTATCCAGAACAGATGAAAACTCTTATTCAAAAAATACATGCACCCTGCTGTTCATAATACCGCTATCTACAATAGCCAAGACATGGAAACAACCTGAATGTCCATCAACAGATGAATGAATAAAGAAGAAGTGAAATAGATATAGATGTGTACAATGCAGTGGAATATTACTCAGCCATAAAAAGAACGAAATGATGACACTTGCAGTAATGTGGACCTAGAGATTATCATACTAATTAAGTCAGCCAGAAAAAGACAAACATCACTTATATGCAGAATCTAAAAAAGTACAAAAATAATACAAATCATCTTTTACAAAGCATAAACAGACTCAAAGACATAGAAAACAAACTATGCTTACCAAAGAGGAAGGGGTAGGGAGAATAATAAATTAGAACTATGGGACTAACAATATACACTATTATAAATAAAATAAACAACAAGGATTTCCTATATAACACTGGGAACTATATTCAGTATCTTATAATAATATAATGGGAAAGAATTATTCTAAAAAATGAGTGTGTATATATATATGAATTACTTTATAAATCAACTATACTTTAATTTTAAAAAGCCATAAAATGTCACTATGTCATTTAATCCCTATCACAACCCTCTAAAGTAAGCATACTAACCAATTAATAGATTAAGAAAATAAATCTTAAAGCTTCAGTAACTTGCTGAAGTTCACACAGGTAAGTGGGGGGGATTTGAAACCAGATCTATTTGGCTTAAAAAACTGTGTTTTTCTAATCTACCCACATTGGGAAATGTTGGTGTTTGCTCCACTAGCATCAGCTGAATAGAGCTTTGCTCCTGAAAACTTGTGAGAATTGTCAGTGGCAGTAGCTGGTCCCGTCCTTCCTCCTTATAATTATGTGCTCAACTCTTCCCACATACCCATATATCAGTAAAAGTAGCAAAATCTCAAGATCCACTACTTCTATCCTGTGGATAGGATAGAGGACTCAGGAGATTAGGGAGAAGAGAAATAGAAAATGAACTAACTCTTATTATGAAACTGAACCTATTTGTCTGCTATAGAAAATGTCTGTCCCTGCAGAATACTCAATGATTGTAAACATTTGGATATCAGAACTGCATCTATTAATGACTGTGCCATTACAATAGCCTTGTACAGTCACACCCCAAAGAACATCTCCCTGGCTAATGTTTTATGGTAGAACGTCTTATGATTTTCAATACCCAACCTTTATGGAACATGTCTATCGTTCAGCACAACTTATTTTGGCTGATGTTTACATTGAAAGGATCTATACTTATACTCCTAAAACTTGTTGTATTAATAGAATTCTCCCAAGAAACAGAATTAATAAGATATGTAAAAGGGAAGAACAAATCTGACTCCATGTTGGATCTATTCCTTTTACTTTAAACTTTGTGCTTTGTTGCCTATTTTCTGCACCTTTTATAAAAGAATGTTGCCTATAGCCTGAAATACACAGGATAGCCCATTCTTAAGGCTCTGAACTTTAACGGTATAACACTCTTCCATTCAGATAGAAATAAATTTTCAAAAGTTGCAGAACAAAAAACATTTATTACGGGAATATCATGACCTAACCTACTCAAGAACAAAGGATTCTAACACCAAGAAGTTTGCAACAACCAACCACACACATCCCCGACCCCTTTAATTATAAAATATATGGCTCAGTGGTAAAGAAACTGACTGCAGTGCAGGAGACAAAGGTTAGATCCCCGGGTCAGGAAGATCCCCTGCAGGAGGAAACGGCAACCTACTCCAGTATTGTTGCCTAGAAAATCCCTTGGACAGAGGAGCCTAGCAGGCTACCATCCATGGGACCACAAAGAGTCAAACACAGCTAAGCAACCGAGCACACACATAGTCTAAATTCTACCTGGGGTAGGATCATTCTCTAAGACACTAGTCCGCCATCTTCTCGGTCGGCTGACATTCCTTACCCCAATAACTCATCTCCCAATTTATTGGCCTGTTGTTTGGCAAGCTGAACAAGTCTGGACTCAATAGCAGATATTAGAGCTATATATAAGAGGAGATTTATTAGCGGAATTAGCTCATGTGATTATAAAAACCAGGAAGTCCCATGATCTGCTGTCTGCAAACTAGAGACCCAGGAAGTCTGGTGGTGTTCAGTCTGAGCATGAAGGCCTGATAACCAGGGAAGACAGTGGTATAAGTCCAAGTCCAAAGACTTGAGAATCAAGGAACTGATGGTATAAGCCCTGGTTCAAGTTCAAAGTCCAGAGTATTCTTGTCTGGGAAATCCCATGAACAGATGTACCTGGCAGGCTACAGTCCATGAGGTCTCAAAGAGTCAAAAATGACTGAGCAAAGAACAACAATCTCAAGTCCAAAGGCCAGAGAATCAGCAATGCTGATGTCGAGGGCAGGAGAAGATGAATGTTTCAGCACAAACAGAGCAAATTCACCTTTCCTCTGCCTTTCTGTTCTGCTGAGGTCCTCAGATTAGATGATGCCTACTCGCACTGGTGCAGTGATCATCTTTATTCAGTCTACCAATTCAAATGTTAATCTTTTCCAGAAACATATTCACAGACACGCCCAGAAATCATATTTAGTCCAGTGAAGCTGACAGATAAAATTAACCATCGTACTCATTACAACATATTAAACAAAATGCCATGACGTATAGGAAAATTCTACAATTTCAAATGCAGTTGCTAAAATGTCACTCTATGCAGACTTTTTTTAAAAGCTGAGGAGTGCTAACAGAGAGGAAATGCAATGTGTTAAGGCAGGCAAAACACTATTTATAGCCACTATTTTTACTATGTGGGGATCAGGAAGCAATATTGTAAGCATTTTATAATTATTACTAATGTATTTAAATTACATGCTAATAACTGTTTTGGTTGCATGTAAGGAAACTGGTGGTGAGGGAGTTGGTGTATCATACTTATATTTAAAGTACTGGAGAATGAGCTGAAAGCCAACATTTGTTGCACAGAACATCTGAGTTTCAGAAGCAAATTTCTGATATTAAGAAAGCCATGTGTGGGGACTTCCCTGGTGGCCCAGTGACTAAGACTCCATACTCCCATTGCAGGGGGCCTGGATTCAATCCCCCATCAGGGAGCTAGATCCCACTTGCCTCAGCTAAGAGTTCACATGCCACAACTAAATATTCCACATTTTGCAACTAAAGATTCCCACATGCCATACCAAAGATTAAAGATCCTGAGTGCTACAACTAAGACCTGGCACAGCCAAATATAATAAATATTATTTATAAAAGAAGGTTACATGTAATTTTATTTCAGTAACTTAGGTGCAGTAAGGATGCACTGATCACTCTATCTTAAAAGAAAAAGTATCCATTTCCTTTCTTACACCCTGGACATCAGGAAGCTTTCATTGCTCCCTCATCTTGGGACTTAATTCCATTGACATCATGAGCATCAATGGAGTAATAAAGTGAGAAGATTGCTTAGTTCCCCCTCCATATCAGCAATCACTGCAGTGGCAAGAAAGCCTTTTGGTGTCAGGAAGGTCTTTGTGATGTTGCCAAACTTCTGGGGAAGTTTGTGGAGGCTGTAACAAATACTGTTTGTAGAGATACTAGCTGCTGGGATTCAGTAGCCTACAATAACAATTTCCAAATATTACTGAGTGATCACTATGTACTAGGATTGTGTTGATTGCTTCAGTTCAGTTCAGTCACTCAGTCATGTCCAACTCTGTGCGACCCCATGAGTCACAGCATACCAGTCCTCCCTGTCCATCACCAACTCCCGCAGTTCACTCAGACTCACGTCCATCAAGTCGGTGATGCCATCCAGCCATCTCATCCTCTCATTCCCTTCTCCTCCTGCCCCCAATCCCTCCCAGCATCAGAGTCTTTTCCAATGAGTCAACTCCTCGCATGAGGTGGCCAAAGTACTGGAGTTTCAGCTTTAGCATCATTCCTTCCAAAGAAATCCCAGGGCTGATCTCCTTCAGAATGGACTGGTTGGATCTCCTTGCAGTCCAAGGGACTCTCAAGAGTCTTCTCCAACACCACAGTTCAAAAGCATCAATTCTTTGGCGCTCAGCTTTCTTCACAGTCCAACTCTCACATCCATACATGACCACTGGAAAAACCATAGCCTTGACTAGATGGACTTTTGTTGGCAAAGTAATGTCTCTGCTTTTGAATATGCTATCTAGGTTGGTCATAACTTTCCTTCCAAAGAGTAAGCGTCTTTTAATTTCATGGCTGCAGTCACCATCTGCAGTGATTTTGGACCCCCCAAAAAATAAAGTCTGACACTGTTTCCACTGTTTCCCCATCTGTTTCCCATGAAGTGATGGGACCAGATGTCATGATCTTCGTTTTCTGAATGTTGAGCTTTAAGCCAACTTTTTCACTCTCTTCTTTCACTTTCATCAAGACGCTTTTTAGTTCCTCTTCACTTTCTGCCATAAGGGTGGTGTCATCTGCATATCTGAGGTTATTAATATTTCTCCCGGCAATCTTGATTCCACCTTTTGCTTCTTCCAGCCCAGCGTTTCTCATGATGTACTCTGCATATAAGTTAAATAAGCAGGGTGACAATATACAGCCTTGACATACTCCTTTTCCTATTTGGAACCAGTCTATTGTTCCATGTCCAGTTCTAACTGTTGCTTCCTGACCTGCATATAGGTTTCTCAAGAGGCAGGGTAGGTGGTCTGGTATTCCCATCTCTTTCAGGATTTTCCACAGTTTATTGTGATCCACACAGTCAAAGGCTGTTGATTGTTTACCTACAGGTAATAAATAGCCTTGATTCATCTTCCTGTGGAGTCAAGACTGGACACACAAAGTAGGACATTCATTAAGGCAACTTTACAGAAGTGGATGAAGTGCCCAGTGCAGAGTCCATGAGACCTTTGCATATTCACCTCTTTTTGAATAAATAAATTCACTTTTGTGAACTCTGAGCATGGAAAAGTGCTCAAAGTTGCTGGGACTTTGTTAAGGACACTTCTAATTTAGACCTTGATGCTATCAAAGGTTCAAAAACATCCTTTCTCATAGATAAAAGAGAATGATGGGGGAGGTGCTGCAATTTCCTAAAATCCATCACGTCTCTATTTGCAAGCGTTTGAGCCATGGACAGGGGAGCCTGGAAGGCTGCTGTCCATGGAGTCGCTGAGGATCGGACACAACTGAGCGACTTCACTTTCACTTTCATGCATTGGAGAAGGAAATGGCAACCCACTCCAGTGTTTTGCCTGGAGAATCCCAGGGACGGGGGAGCCTAGTGGGCTGCCATCTCTGGGGTCGCACAGAGTCAGACACGACTGAAGCACCTCAGCAGCAGCAGCCGCAGAGCTAAAGATAGAGTCTATTTTTAAATGGATCAGTACATAAAGATGAATCTATTTAGAGGATAAGGAAGGCTTCTGCTTCAAAATCTCTGCACTTTAGAAAAGTGAAAGCTCTGTGTTTCTTTTTAAATCAAGTATATACAATTTAGTGGATTTTATGAAAAATCCTATCTTCTATTATCTCTGTTCTTGGAGAGGAAAGATTACAGCTATTAGTCAAAGTTTGTAACAATGCAAAGTAAACCTCTACTTGTTCTATCAACACATTATTATGTACATCTAAAAACATTCACCACACTTTAAAAGGAGGCTGACAATTGAAACATATACATTACCATATATAAAATATATCGCCAGAGAGAGTTTGCTGTATGAAGCAGGGAACCCAAAGCCAGCGCTCTGTGACAACCTAGAGGGTGGTGGGAAGGAGGTTCTAGATGCAGGGGACATATGTATACCTGCAGCCGATTCATGTTGTTATATGGTAGAAACCATCACAATGTTGTAATTATCCTCTAATAAAAAATAAAAGTAAATATATATATATTAATTTTTTTAAAGAGAAAAGGGGGGAGCTAACAATCTATTCTCTGAAAGAAGTTTCTTTTTTCATCCATGGGAACAGAGAAGTTTTCATATGTAAGCAAACATGCACACACACTTGCATTTTCAAGCTAAGGAGCAATGATTTAGAACGCAAATTATCTTCCATATGTTATATATCAGTTATTTCTCTTATCGAACATTCCACATATGAATACTGAAACACACACAAACATACTTGCTTTCTCCTTCCAAAAACATTCAGATTTGTGATGTCTAAACGAAGGTAGATGTTCCAATGTTTGTCTCTTTCCTTTCCTTATAAAGAAATATAAGAATATAAAATCCTTTCAGATGCTGTGATGTGATGAGGGCAGATCGCAGCTCATAATTATTACCTGGATTGGGAGACATTGTGGCAAAGAAAATGAACAATTTATCAGTTGTTTCTAACAATAAGACTGACACTCACAAACGTAAAACCAAGCATTAAAATCCAGACAAAAATGCAAACTGTATGACAGCATATATATCAAGTTTTAAAAGCAGGCAAAACCAAGCTTTGATATTTAGAGATGCATGCTTCAATGATAAACTATAAATAAAAGCAAAGAAACAACTTCCCCAAAAGACTGTGTTTTCCTTGGTGGAGAAAGTAAGAAATAATGACTGAGAAGGGTGCGAAGGGTATTTCTGGACAACATAAGTAAACCAGTATTTGCTCTGCAATAAGTAGATGAGAAATAAACTGTTTATGGAAATATGCACTTTTCCATAAATACATTTTATTGCATAACATAAAGTTAGAAAAATATGTAATTTATGAGTCAATTATATTTCAAGAGCCTTTTAAGAAAAGACAAGTATTTTCTGGCCCTCAAATTCCACCTTTGGAAATCTACTTTATAGACCTAATCTCTTTAAAATGTCTTTTTCATGATATGAACTGAAAAAAATTATTACTATTTTGGAAAGTAATATAACTTAAAACCCAACAAAAAGGAAAATGGCTTAAATTGTGTTTATAAATGACCTGATCTAATTATAAATGTAGTATACTGTATTTTTTTTAAAAAATTCTATCCATGGAAATAGACTTGAAAGACATGGCAAAATGATAAAAGCAAGGTTGAATAGTAGGTTATAGCTGATTTCTTCTTTGTGTTTGGAGAGACCTTTTACACAACCATGACTTAATAAGACATATTTATATTTAAATATGGATGTGAGAGTTAGACTGTGAAGAAAGCTGAGCGCCGAAGAACTGATGCTTTTGAAATGTGGTGTTGGAGAAGACTCTTGAGAGTCCCTTGGACTGTAAGGAGATCCAACCAGTCCATCCTAAAGGAGATCAGTCCTGGCTGTTCATTGGAAGGAATGATACTGAAGATGAAACTCCAATACTTTGGCCACTTCATGCGAAGAGTTGACTCATTGGAAAAGACCCTGATGCTGGGAGAGATTGGGGGCAGGAGGAGAAGGGGATGACAGAGGATGAAATGGCTGGATGGCATCACCGACTCGATGGACATGAGTTTGAGTGAACTCCAGGAGTTGGTGATGGACAGAGAGGCCTGGCGTGCTGCAATTCATGGGGCTGCAAAGAGTTGGACATGACTGAGCGACTGAACTTAACTGAACTGATACAACATGTTGGAGGTTCAAATGTCATACTTCTTCAAAGCCTCTTAGGAATCTTCTAAAGAAGGATTAGCATTCATTGGTCAGCTAAAGAAATAGAGACACACAGAGCTTAATTTACTTGGCCTAAGTCACACAATCAGGAAGCAGGAATGCCAGAATTTGAACCCATTCTTCTTAATTCAAAATTCTGAAATTTATTAAATTATACTATACATATGTAGGGTTACACAAACATGATTAGTTACAAATAAGAATAACATCAACTTCTTCTCTAAAAAATACAGCATCAATGTCCAATAGTGAGATTCAGATTTACCAGGCAGATATTCTAACCAGTGATTCTCAGCATTTTGGGGGAAGATGTTGATGCCTTTGAGAATCTGCTGAAAACCAGAAAAAAAGCATATACACACATATGTGAGGGTTTTTTTTTTTAATTTAAGTAATAAAATCCATGAAGCCTGTCTTTATAACCCTGGTTTTGTATTGCCTACATGAACTGCCTGCATGAACATGAACTCTAGAGAGCAGCAGGCTAGTATTATAAAGTATCTAAACAGCTGGAAAAGGGACATTCCTAGAAGCCCAGTATCTAAGATTCCATGCTCCCAATGCAGGGTCAGTCCCTGGAAACTAGATCCCATGTGCCACAACTAAGACCCAGCACATCTAAATAAATTTATTTTTAAAAAATAAATGTAATAATTTTTCAGTGAATATTATTTGTAAAAATAAATAAATATATTTTAAGAAAAAATAAATTTTTAAAAAATTATTTAAAAAATAAATAAACACAGCTTAACTATGCAGAAAGGAGTGTTTAGGACAAACATTTTTCTTCCTCAAGCATCACTAAAATCCCACAGCAAAGGACAACGACAGTAGAATCAGCACCAGTGGTTGTCCACTGTGAAGTTTTCAAAACAGATCTTATCCTTCCCTTCCCACACCCAGAAAGGTGAAATGATTGGCCAGTGATAAATCCCTACCACCCCTGTATGCTGCATACAAGAGAAACTGAAGGTTTTCTTTGCAGTTTCTTCTTCCCAGTACGTAGTCCTGGACCCAGACGGATGAAAATGGAAACAGGGTAATACAAAGCTGATAAGACATCTCCAGGCTTGAGACCAAACTCTCTTGCTCAGATCTTCCCTGGCAAGTGGGTCTGAGATACTTAGAGAACAAAAAAGATCCTCAGGGCCCTGACAAGCCTCATACCACACTTGCCAGGAAGCTCCCAGCACATCACACTGGGCCAGGTCATCATTCATTCATACGTGTTTGGCCATATTCTCTCATCCTACCTCCATATTGCCAAGCATACTCACTAGATTATGACTATAAGTCTATTTATGTTGCCCCTCACGCCATCATTCTTTCCTCTTTCAACTCCACAAGACTGAAAAACTGAATTCAAAGTTGGTGATGTTTCAGGTTATAAATCTCACATGTTACTGAACAAGCTGATGACCATCTGCTACAGCACAGAGTCAGGGGGCCAAGTTGTAGCGCTTAACCTGATGTTTGTTTGTTCCCTCTGCACCATGGTCTATGACCCTCTTGCCTACTCAAGTGCCACATCAGATGGAGATGCAGCTCTGACTGAAAAACACAGGACGACGACAGTAAGATTCAGAATGAAATTTATGAAACCCTTACTAGGTGCCAGGAAATTTGAATTAGTTGCTTTCAAATATTTTAACCTTGCTGCTGCTGCTGCTGCTGCTTCAGTCATGTCCGACTCTTCGCGACCCCATGGACTGCAGCCTACCAGGCTCCTCTGTCCATGGGATTTTCCAGGCAAGAGTACTGGAGTGGAGTGCCATCGCCTTCTCCAATTTTAACCTTACCAAACCCCAAATCTCTGTGAGATCCTTGTTTTACAGGCAAGAAAACGCTGAGAGTCAGAGACACAAAATAACTTTTCCCGTATCACACTTGCCCTTGACCCTTAGAGAAATAGAGCATTTGGCTCAGTGTGTGTTAGTCACCCAGTCGTGTCAGACTCTTTGTGACCCCATGGATTGTAGCCTGCCAGGCTCCTCTGTCCATGGAATTTTCCAGGCAAGAATACTGCCATCGGTTATTATATCCTCTTCCAGGGGATCTTCCCAACCCAGGGATTGAATGCAAGTCTCCTGCCTTACACGCAGATTCTTTACTATCTGAGCCACCAGGGAAGCCATGTCTCTTATAAAGTCATATTGCAATAGGGCTTCCCAAGTGGCTCAGAGGCTTCCCAGGTCCCATTAGAACCTGCCTGCCAATGCAGGAGACATAAGAGAGACAGGTTTGATCCCTGGGTTCAATCCCCTGGAGAAGGGCATAGCAACCCATACCAGTATTCTTGCCTACAGAATCCACGGACAGAGGAGTCTGGCAGGCTAACAGTCCATGGGGTCAAAAAGAGTCGGACATGACTGAAGCAACTTAGCGCACGCACACACACACAAACAGGTAGCTCAGTGGTGGCGAATCTGCCTGCCAAGCAGGAGATGCGGGTTTGATCCCTGCATCAGAAGATCACCTGGACAAGGAAATGGAAACCCACTCCAGTACTCTTGCCTGGAAAATCCTATGGACAGAGGAGCCTGGCGGGCAACAGTCCACAGGGTCACAAAAGAGTCGGACACGACTTAGCGACTAAACAACAACAATGCCATATTGAAATAAGCTTTCTAACCATAACCAAGCATGACACACAATCAGGGACATAGTTTATGAGCTCAAATTCAGGATCCATGAACACAGCTTTGCTAAGGGAGCCCTCCCAGACCCATTCTCCATCTGTCTTGGGAACGTAAGCATTATGACAATTGTTCGCATGACAATCTTAGCTAAGTTTTCTATGCTTCTGTTTTTTATATAGAGTGGGGAGGGTGATATCAGACTGTTTCCTACTTCTTACGTTTATATCAAGAGCAAAAATAAGTCATGCGGATGAGGCTAATTAAGCAAACAATTTCCATTTGGATTTCTTGCTTGACTCAGGCACAGCTGAAATTGTTTTAGTGTATGAATTCTGAGCTGTCACAGTGAGGAAAGGAACAGCAATCATGGTTGCATGATATGTAAGGAAAGGGTGTCGAGCTCATAAAACATAAATGCTTAATACAAAATATTTCACTTTCATTTTCTAATTGTCCCATTTAAGTGTTATATTATCATGTTTTCTCATTTGAATCCTCATAGTATAGCTCAAATTTTTTGGGAAAAAACATTCAAGAAAATATTTTAATTGTGACAAAGACTAGCCAAATGCTATAATTCCTTTAATGCTTCCTGAGAATTCAGAACTCATTTCTCAGAGTTCCACAAAGTTGGTTTGCAGTCACGTGACCAATCCTGATCAATGGAATGAAGAGAGCAGGAAATAAAGGCCACTTTCAAGGCTTGGTCCTAAAGCCCTTGCATGATGGTGTCTGCTCTCTGTGTTCTTCCACAGTGATCAAGGAAGCCATAGATTGAAAGTAACCATGTCAGAAAGTGGAATGATCTATATCTACCTGAAGACTGTTACAAGCACTAGAAAAAAAAAAAACTGTATTACACCATTGAGATCTAGACATTACTTTTATAGCACTTAGCATTGCTTATCCTGATTATATAGTAAGAAAATTTATATTATTCTATCTTTTAAGATTGGGAAACAAAAGTTAAAAAAAAAGTTTTGAAATCCTAGCAAATTATACCAATTTATAAGTCATTAAGTCCAAGGGTATGTTTCCCTTTCTGGGCAGAATTCCCAACACTGGTGCCCAAATATCTGAGTCTCTGTTCTTAATTCTTTTGGGTGTATAACTAAAAGCTGAGTGCTGGATCTTATGGCAGTATACGTTTAACTTTTTTGAGAAACCAGCATACTACTTTCCATAGCTGTTGCACCACTTTGCACTCCCGAAGCAGTGCACTAAGCTTGCGATTTTTCTGCATCTTCACCAATACTTACTATTTTTTATTTTTATAATAATAGCCAACTTAATGTATGTGATTTTTTATACACATGTCCACTGTAATTAGTCCTAGTTATAAAAGATAAAAACAGAAGATTAAAATAGAAAAGATAATATAATCTATATTTTTAAATAAATTTACATTTTTATTAATGCTCCTTAGAACATAGTTTTGGTTGGGGCATAGACTTGGATTACCGTGATAATGAATGGTTTGCCTTGGAGACGAACAGAGATCATTCTGTCGTTTATGAGATTGCATCCAAGTACTGCATTTTGGACTCTTTTGTTGACCATGATGGCTACTCCATTTCTTCTGAGGGATTCCTGCCCACAGTAATAGATATAATGGTCATCTGAGTTAAATTCACCCATTCCAGTCCATTTTAGTTCGCTGATTCCTAGAATGTTGGCGTTCACTCTTGCCATCTCTTGTTTGACCACTTCCAATTTGCCTTGATTCATGGACCTGACATTCCAGGTTCCTATGCAATTTTGCTCTTTACAGCTTTGGACCTTGCTTCTATCACCAGTCACATCCACAGCTGGGTATTGTTTTGCTTTGGCTCCATCCCTTCATTCTTTCTGGAGTTATTTCTCCACTGATCTCCAGTAGCATATTGGGCACCTAATGACCTGGGGAGTTCCTCTTTCAGTATCCTATCATTTTGCCTTTTCATACTGTTCATGGGGTTCTCAAGGCAAGAATACTGAAATGGTTTGCCCCTTCTCCAAGGACCACATTCTGTCAGATATCTCCACCATGACCTGCCTGTCTTGGGTAAACCCACGGGCATGGCTTAATTTCATTGAGTTAGACAAGGCTGTGGTCCTAGTGTGATTAGATTGACTAGTTTTCTGTGAGTATGGTTTCAGTGTGTCTGCCCTCTGATGCCCTCTTGCAACACCTACCATCTTACTTGGGTTTCTCTTACCGTGGGCATCAGGTATCTCTTCACGGCTGCTCCAGCAAACCGCAGCTGCTGCTCCTTACCTTGGACGAGGGGTGTCTCCTCACCACCGCCCTTCCTGACCTTCAACGTGGGATGGCTCCTTTAGGCCCTCCTGCACCCAGGCAGCCACTGCTCCTTGGACCTGGGGTTGATCCTCCCGGCCGCTGCCCCTGGCCTTGGACACAGGGTAGCTCCTCTCGGCCGTTCCTGCGCCGTCGCAGCCTGGCACTCTCGGCTTCTGCCCCTGACCTCGGACACGGGGTAGCTCCTCTCAGCCGTGCTTAGTGCACCCGCCGGTCACAGCCGCCTGCGCTTAGTGCGCCGGCCGGTCGCAGCCACCTGCACTGAAGAAGCTGAAGTTGAAAGGTTCTATGAAGACCTACAAGACGTTTTAGAACTAACACCCAAAAAAGATATCCTTTTTATTATAGGGGACTGGAATGCAAAAGTAGGAAGTCAAGAAACACCTGGAGTAACAGGCAAATTTGGCCTTGGAATACAGAATGAAGCAGGGAAAAGACTAATAGAGTTTTGCCAAGAAAATGCACTGGTCATAGCAAACACCCTCTTCCAACAACACAAGAGAAGACTCTACACATGGACATCACCAGATGGTCAAAACCAAAATCAGTTTGATTATATTCTTTGCAGCCAAAGGTGGAGAAGCTCTATACAGTCAGCAAAAACAAGACTGGGAGCTGACTGTGGCTCAGATCATGAACTCCTAATTACCAAATTCAGACTCAAATTGAAGAAAATAGGGAAAACCGCTAGACCATTCAGGTATGACCTAGATCAAATCCCTTATGATTATACAGTGGAAGTGAGAAATAGATTTAAGGGCCTAGATCTGATAGGTAGAGTGCCTGATGAACTATGGAATCAGGTTCATGACATTGTACAGGAGACAGGGATCAAGACCATCCCCATGGAAAAGAAATGCAAAAAAGCAAAATGGCTGTCTGGGGAGGCCTTACAAATAGCTGTGAAAAGAAGAGAAGTGAAAAGCAAAGGAGAAAAGGAAAGATATAAACATCTGAATGCAGAGTTCCAAAGAATAGCAAGAAGAGATAAGAAAGCCTTCTTCAGTGATCAATGCAAAGAAATAGAGAAAAACAACAGAATGGTAGACTAGAGATCTCTTCAAGAAAATTAGAGATACCAAGGGAACATTTCATGCAAAGATGGGCTCCATAAAGGACAGAAATGGTATGGACCTAACAGAAGCAAAAGATATTAAGAAAAGATGGCAAGAATACACAGAAGAACTGTACAAAACAGATCTTCATGACCAGGATAATCACGATGGTGTGGTCGCTCATCTAGAGCCAGACATCCTGGAATGTGAAGTCAAGTGGGCCTTAGAAAGCATCACTTTGAACAAAGCTAGTGGAGGTGATAGCATTCCAGTTGATCTGTTTCAAATCCTGAAAGATGATGCTGTGAAAGTGCTGTACTCAATATGCCAACAAATTTGGAAAACTCAGCAGTGGCCACAGGACTGGAAAAGGTCAGTTTTCATTCCAATCCCAAAGAAAGGCACTGCCAAAGAATACTCAAACTACCGCACACTTGGACTCATCTCACACACTAGTAAAGTAATGCTCAAAATTCTCCAAGCCAGGCTTCGGCAATACGTGAACCGTGAACTTCCAGATGTTCAAGCTGGTTTCAGAAAAGACAGAGGAACCAGAGATCAAATTGGCAACATCTGCTGGATCATGGAAAAAGCAAGAGAGTTCCAGAAAAACATCTACTTCTGCTTTATTGACTATGCCAAAGCCTTTGACTGTGTGGATCATAATAAACTGTGGAAAATTCTGAAAGAGATGGGAATACCAGACCACCTGACCTGTCTCTTGAGAAACCTGTATGCAGGTCAGTAAGAAACAGCTAGAACTGGACATGGAACAACAGACTGGTTCCAAATAGGAAAAGGGGTACGTCAAGGCTGTATATTGTCACCCTGCTTATTTAACTTATATGCAGAGTACATCATGAGAAACGCTGGACTGGAAGAAACACAAGCTGGAATCAAGACTGCCGGGAGAAATATCAATAACCTCAGATATGCAGATGACACCACCCTTATGGCAGAAAGTGAAGAGGAACTAAAAAGCCTCTTGATGAAAGTGAAAGTGGAGAGTGAAAAAGTTGGCTTAAACCTTAACATTCAGAAAACAAAGACCATGGCATCTCGTCCTATCACTTCATGGGAAATAGATGGGGAAACAGTGGAAACCGTGTCAGACTTTATTTGGGGGGGGGCTCCAAAATCACTGCAGATGGTGACTGCTGCCATGAAATTAAAAGACGCTTACTCCTTGGAAGAAAAGTTATGACCAACCTAGATAGCATATTCAAAAGCAGAGACATTACTTTGCTGACTAAGGTCTGTCTAGTCAAGGCTATGGTTTTTCCTGTGGTCATGTATGGATGTGAGAGTTGGACTGTGAAGAAGGCTGAGCACCGAAGAACTGATGCTTTTGAACTGTGGTGTTGGAGAAGACTCTTGAGAGTCCCTTGGACTGCAAGGAGATCCAACCAGTCCATTCTGAAGGAGATCAACCCTGGGATTTCTTTGGAAGGAATGATGCTAAAGCTGAAACTCCAGTACTTTGGCCACCTCATGCAAAGAGTTGACTCATTGGAAAAGACTCTGATGCTGGGAGGGATTGAGGGCAGGAGGAGAAGGGGACAACCGAGGATGAGATGACTGGATGGCATCACTGACTCGATGGACATGAATCTGAGTGAACTCCAGGAGTTGGTGTTGGACAGGGAGGCCTGGTGTGCTGCAATTCATGGGGTCGCAAAGAGTCGGACACGACTGAGCAACTCAGCTGAAGTGAACTGAGAACATAGTTTTATATGAAAAATTTAACACCATCTTTAATTATTTTCATGAACAGAAAGTGATTAAATATACCTGTCACAGGCAAAGCCCATTAAGAACTCCCAGGCGGAAAAAAAAAAAATCTGTATAATAAAGTCTAAACTTTTTTTTTCCTTCGGCTTGGTCTAGTTTCACTTGCTCACCGGGTGCCGTTCACTGGGAACTTCAGACCAGAGTCCTTCTGATAAACAGGGGAGCCCCACACTCCAGCTCTGGGGTCGTCCTATAGAAATGCCACAATCTACACTGACTTAAGATGGTAGCACCAGGCGTGCACAGAGCTGCTGCAGCTGGTAGTTAGGAGCCTGAGCACAGGCTGGTAAGCATGAACCTGCAGGAACTCGGCCCTTGCCTCTTGCTGAGATGTCTGTGAAGCAGCCCCTCCCATGGCCTGTAGAGTTGTGAAGATTAGAGGAGTTAATGTACGTAAAACCCTTCACCCAATGCCTAGCACATTGGAACCCACAGTAAATCTTACCTACTAGCATTATTTCCTCAGGACTCTTTCTCCTATATCCTGAAATTCTTATTAGGAAAAGACATCTGCAGGTTTCCAAGAAACAGTCTAGAAATTCAGTGGTAAATTGGTATCATCACAGGTGTTCTTAGTATACAGAGGGCGTGTCCTGTAACCTACGGTACTGCTGGAGTGGTTAGAGAGAGGCCACCAGGGAAGAGGGAGAAGAAAGACCACCAGGAGCTTTCCTGAGACACAGACCCTAAAAGTAGACACATCTGGTATTTGGAGCTATCACAACAGAAATAAATTTGAACTCCTTTTGTCACAAGCTCACCCACTAGTGAACCAACGACATTAAAGCCTTTGTGGTCACCAGAGAACAGGTCAGACAGAGTTGTGAGAGCCAGATTTATTTGGGAAGATGGCAAAGGTACCTTCCCTTCCCCATCGCTTCTCTTAACACCTATGCTGGGCCCCTCTTCACCATCCTCCCTGAAAAAATATGACCTCTTTCAGTGAATCCTCTGCAGTTCCTCTCTCCACTCAGCACACCATGGCCAATTATTCACCTGAAACCCTGCTTGCTTCAAGTCACACTCCTGGCTGATCCTGTTGGGCCAGTGTAAATGCTTCATTCTTACTGCAGTCAACTTCATCCCTCCTCACGCATGAACTTCTCATTAGGAACATCAGTGGGCTTCCCTGGTGGTTCAGTGGTTAAAAAAAAAAAAAAAAAATCTGCCTGCCAGTGCAGGAGACACAGGTTCCATCCCCACTCTGGGAGGATCCTGCATGCTGCGCCCGTGGGCCATTACACCTGAGCCTCTGCGCTAGAGCCCAGGAGCCGCAACTGCTGAAGCTCGCGCCTTAGGGCCTGAGCTCCACAACAAGAGAAGCCCCTGCAATGAAAAGCCCGCTCACGCAGCTAGACAGCAGCCCCCACTTTCCGCAGCTAGAGGAAAGCCCATGCAGCAACGAAGACCCGGCACAGACAAAATTAAATAAATAGAAGGACATCAGTAATCCTCTAACTGCTGGCAGTAGGGCAGAACAATGCTCTCCTGAACACTCAGGGCCCAGTGACAGGTCTTGGAGGCATCAAAACTCCCCCAGGCTCTTACACCTCATAACGCATTTCAGTGCATCCTAGCCAGAATAAAACAAGACATTTTAATTTGCATTAATAAGAAATCTAATAATGGGTATGAAATGTACAGGGTGGAATATAGTCAGTAATTACCTTTGTATGGTGGCAGATGGAAACTAGACTTGTGTTGATCATCTTGAAATGTATAGAAATATCAAATCAGTTTGTTGTGTAACAGAAACGAATACAGTGTTGTAGGGCATTTACACTTTAAAAAAAAATCATAGAAAAAGAGATTTGACTTGTGGTTACCAGAGGCAGGGAGTAGGGAAGAGTGGGAACGGATAAATGTGGTCAAAAAGTGCAAACTTCCAGTTATAAAATAAGTACTAAGGATATAATGTACAACCTGATAAATATAATTAACACCACTGAAAGTTATAGATGAAAGCTGTTAAGAGTAAATTCTGAGTTCTCAGCACAAGACAAAACCACCTTTATCTACTTCTTTAATTTTATATCTATATGAGATGATGCTGTTCACTAAACATACTATGGTAATTATTTCATGATGAAAGTCAAATCATTATGCTGTATGCCTTAAATTTATACAGTTCTGATTGTCAATTATATTTCAATAAAACTTAAAAGAAAAAAATTGTAAAGAAAAAGAGAATACCTAAACCCTTAGGAAGCATTAGTGTAGCTGGAAATTTTCCCATTTTTGGATTTTTCCACTGGCTATGCTTTATTCTTATTTTTTTGTGAAGATTTTCTCTAACACTTTTTTCAGTTGATTTCATTTTTAAGTAAGTTCCAGGAACTGGACCCTGGTTATCATAAAAAGTTACTTGCTTGGACGGATTCTGAGACTCTCCTATAATCGCGTCCCATAATCAAGTCCTTTCATAACCCTGCCCTGTGGTGACTTCAGCACTGGAGGAGGATGGGGACCTTTCACAAGGGATTGTTGGCAGTCAAAGCAGCAGTGAGAGGTCTCTCAAGGGAAGGGGGTGCTCAGACCGTAGCATGTGTGGGAGAACTGCCTTGTGTTCCTCAGAGCATTAAGAAAACTTAAAAGAAAAAATGTAAACGTTAAAGAGCTTGCCTAGAGGACTCTGATGCTAAGCATCTTTCTGAGACTGAAGTGTTCTTTTTCCTCATATTAAAAACCTCTCTAGTGTAGCAGGATTGCCATGAAGAAAGAAAGGTGGAAATACAGAGAGAATGTGAGAATGGCTTGACCCTAAACAGAAAAATGTCTGTATTGAGTTTTCAGAAGTGTTAGTCATTCAGTCATGTCTGACTCTTTGTGACTTCATGGACTATAGCCCACCAGGCTTCTCTGTCCATGGAATTTTCCAGGCAAGAATACTGGAGTGGGCTTTCTCTTCTCCAGGGGATCTTTCTGACCCAGGGAATGAACCCAGGTCTCCTGCATTGCAGGCAGATTCTTGAAAATATTTCTCAAAATGTTCAAAGGATCAGGGCTTTACTAAGTGGTTCTTGACAATAACTTCTTCATAAACCCCGCTTTCCAGAGCTGATAAAGTCCAAAGCTTATCAAAGTCTTTAATTGGAATGCAGGTACAAATCAAAGCATGACTTTTAAACAAACATACAAACTTTGTTCAAATACAACAGAAATGGCTAAATATCTTGTTACAGAGCTTGCTGAGGAAGCATTCTGAGGTCTGCCTACCAGACAGAAAAAAAAGAAATAAATATCATGTGTGCCATCTCTTTTCTAAGAAAAGCAAAAGAAAGT
Source organism: Ovis canadensis (assembly GCF_042477335.2). Taxonomy (NCBI): domain Eukaryota; kingdom Metazoa; phylum Chordata; class Mammalia; order Artiodactyla; family Bovidae; genus Ovis; species Ovis canadensis. Next base: position 33,625,810 of record NC_091250.1, on the reverse strand, counting down.
GAAAGTCACTCAATCGTGTCTGACTCTTTGCGACCCCCTTGGACTCTACAGTCCATGGAATTCTCCAGGCCAGAATACTGGAGTGGGTGGCCTTTCCATTCTCTAGGGGATCTTCCCAACCCAGGGATCAACCTGAACAAAATCCCTCTTATGTCTCCTTGGCCCAAATTGGTCCATGGCCAATGATTGCTACAAGAGAGTATGGGAAACACATAGTGTCTCCTTCGAAAGGGGAGGAAGCAAACACACGTTTAATACCTATTACATGGAAAGGTCTGGAACAAGTACTTTCATATTTTTAAAAATCTCACTTACCATAGTACCCCAAAGTCCCTTGCTTTTACCCTATCACCTGTGCTCTCTTTCAGAATTATCATGGTAGACGATGTCATCACCCCAGTTCCTTTTCTAAAAAGATGACCTTTTAAATTCACATATTTTAATCACTTAAAACTGAGTTTCCAAGTTTGTCTCTAAGCTGTGTCATATTTTCATTTCTTGATTGAGATCCTATATTCTCTTTCATTTATTTCTGGCAGTAAAAGAAAAATTTTTATGCAAACTTTGAGCACAATACTTTTAGTCCATTAGAGATATGAATAAAAGGAACCAAATACCTTCCCTATGTTCCAAAGATTATAAAAAACTTAAGTCCCTCAAAACAGCTATTATGTGGTATATGGTGACTGTCCTTAGGGATTGGGATATTAAATTTTTTCTTTTGTTCTCATTTTTTAAAAGGAAACGAAGCAAAGAAAAATGTTAACACGATGCACAGGATACAAGTTTAAACATGGAAGTCAGGAAATGCAGAGGTGAACGTTCTCAGAGGAATCTTAGCTTATTTGCCCTGAACGCATACATGGTGATCTGTCAGCGTTACGTTTCTGGTGTTTCTGCTGATAAACCTGATAGTCCTGTCACCAATCATTTTGAATCTGTAATTGCTTAGACAATCACTGAATACATAAACGAGAAAGAACTACTACTGAAACCACTGCTTAATAAAATTCATATTTGCTTTTATTTTTTCCCTTGTATCTACTTTTAAAACATAGTTATTTGATTCATACATTATTTTTTTTATTTAAATAGTGCTGATTTTAAAAAAATCTTTTTTATTTTATGTGTCATTGGTAAAGAGCCCTCCTGTCAAAAATGCAAGAGACATAAGAGATGTGGGTTTGATCCCTGGGTTTGGAAGATCCCCTGGAGGAGGGCATGGCAACCCACTTCAGTCTTCTTGCCTGAAGAATCCCATGGACAGAGGAGCCTACAGTCCATAGGGTTGCAAAGAGTCAGACATGACCAGCGAATTAGCATGCACATAGCCAAGTAAAACTGTGACAGTTTCAGGTGGATAGCAAATGGACTCAGCCATACATACACATGTATCCATTCTCCCCCAAACTCCCCTCCCACCCAGACTGCCACGTAACATTGAGCCGAGTTCCCTGTGCTATACAGTAGGACACTGTTGGTTAAGGATTCACACATTCTTAGTTCCCATCTCTAGAAGCAATGCTTCTTCTGCATCAACATAATGCTAAAAACTGTCCTATTCAGTAAACAATTCAATCGATATAGCTCCAAATCTAGTCAGACAGCATGCCTGACACTTAATCGAGTTATTTGGACATGTCACTGTCATTAAGCTTCCAATCTCACTTCCATAATAAGAGGCAATTGAGCATGTACAGCTCTGACCTCTCTGACTTGACAAGGTTAAACCTGCTGAGGGTCTGAGTCTCTTCCTCGTTGCCATCTCACTCCCATCCAACTTGAGGAAGGGAATAGAAGGGTGAGATATATAGACTAAATATCGAGTATATTGCTCCATTCCCTAAGTCTGTCCTCTCCTGTTAGTAGGAACTCTGCCATGGGAACGCCATGCTGTAGGAGTAATTATCAGCTAGGAGCAGGGGTCAGCAATTTCTTCCAGGGCTAGATGATAAGCATTTTCAGCTTTTCAGATTGTAGGGTCTCTGTCTCAACTACTCAGCTCTGCTACTAGAGCACAAAAGCAATCACAGAGAATACTTAAATGTGTGCAGCTATGCTCCAATATAACTTTATTTACAAAAAAGGCAGCAAAACAGATCATAGTTTGCCAACTCCTGTGCTTATCTATTTATTTTATCAAGGATATATTCTATTTTATAGCTCTGTAACTGAACAGTCTTTTTTATGTATACATTGTTGTCTAATTCTGTTTTCTATCTTGCCACTGCTATTTTAATTGAGTCTATCATTTACTTTTCTAATTATAAAGCTTCTAGGTTCTACTCCAGTTTGCTTTTTTTTTTTTTTTTTTTACCTTTACCATAACTCAAATTTCCCCAGCCCTGTCCTCCGGAAAGTAGAGCTGAGTTAGGATTCATGAGCTGTAAGGCCTGTCTTAAGCAGTTATTGCTGTCTAACAAGCACCCCAAAACTCAGTGGCTTAAAACAACTCCTAATACTTTTTCTGAGTCTGAGTCAGTAGGTAAGTTGTCTCCTTTCACCTCTTACAATTATCTTGCCTTTTTGGTATTTGTTAATTCCAAATGACCTGATAAAATTTTATCTAATTCCCCTCCCTAAAAAAATTCATTGAGGTTTTAATTGCCTTAAAATCATGAATTCTGGAAGACTGACATTTTAGTATTTTGTTCACCTGGGACCATGGTAAACCGTTCCACTTTTTTTAGATCTTGCTTTTATGACTTTTCATAAAATTACACAGTTTTACTCAAGTAGTCCCTGTTTCTTGTCTTCTTAATTTTGTTCCTAAGTATTTTACAAGTTATTTGACTGTCGTTATTGGGACATCATTGGTTCACACTCCAGTGTTCTTGCCTGGAGAATCCCAGGGATGGGGGAGCCTGGTGGGCTACTGTCTGTGGGGTCGCACAGAGTCGGACACAACTGAAGCGACGCAGCAGCAGCAGCAGCAGCAGCAGCAGCACTGGTTCACAAACTCAGGCATTTCCCAGGTGAAATCTGAAAACAGCTCCTGAACACAGAGGGTGGGGGAAGAGGAATGAGGCAGCCACTGCGATTACCAGGCACCAGTCCTGCCCAGCAACGGGACTTAACTGGGGAGGCTTGTCTCCAAAGGCTGTGCAATGAGTACAGCTCCACACCCACCCATCAGAATCCTGAGTTTGTCAGCATCCGTAACAGGGTTCAGCCCCGCATACTGTCCAGATGGTCGCAACAACACGTTCCCTGTCAAGGCTGCATCCTTGAAATGGCTCTGGCTGTAGGAATGGTGAGGAGAATGCACATTCCAAGGATGAATAGAGACAAGGCATCCCTGATTTTCCGCATCCAGCTCGCAGGTCACCTGGCAGTCACGTCCTCTTGATGACCTCTCCATCAGACATTTTCATTTGTAGTCAATTATTGTTAATACAGAGATTTTGATTTTTGCATTTATGTGGTTTTGGTTTTTGCACATTTATCTTATACTCGACCTCTTTACCAAAGTTAACTTTTAATGTTAATTTCTCTAATGAAACTTTACTATATTGTCAAGCTTTATTTTAATTCTTTGAAAAAATTTTCTTCTTTCTTAACATGTACTTAGCACAGTGTCTGGCAAATAAAAGAGTAAGCACTTAGCAAATGTTAGCGACTATTATGATTCTTATTGTTTACTCAGATATACTTAAATTTTATGCTATTCATTATTTATTCATCATCCAACTCTTAGCTATGAGATCTTTTGACTATACAAATAGGAAAAAAAAATTCCTGGGAATTCCTCTGGGAAATGGTATACAATCTTGTACTTCATATTCCTAATACCTTTATTCCTGTTATATCTACAGAAGATATAAAAAATTTTCTAGTACATGAAACACCACTTATAGTTCAATTCTAAAAGTTAAATATATTTAAGATTTTATGCTTTATAGACATATCAATAAGCTGAACTTTTAAGTGAAACACTTTTAAGTTAACACTTGTAAAATGCAGCTTTAACATTAAGTAATGACCAAGTTTAGCAACCAGTTTTCCATAAAATAAGACCTACTAGAGAATATAAGGGGAGAAGGCAATGGCACCCCACGCCAGTACTCTTGCCTGGGAAATCCCATGGGTGGAGTAGCATGGTAGGCTGCAGTCCATGGGGTTGCTAAGAGTCGGACGACTGAGCGACTTCCCCTTCTCTTTTCCCTTTCATGCATTGGAGAAGGCAATGGCAGCCCACCCCAGTGTTCTTGCGTGGAGAATCCCAGGGACGGGGGAGCCTGGTGGGCTGCCGTCTATGGGGTCACACGGAGTCGGACACGACTGAAGTGACTTAGCAGCAATGACCAAGTAAATTATAGCCGATCTTCTTTATTAATGTTGATAATAAACTGACCTTAATTAACTGACCTTTCTAATCTTGATCTTTCTCTCGATGATGCTTTTCCAAGGTACTATCAGTTTTTCATAGGATTGGTCTATGCTTATTTTAAGCAAATGTATGTATTTTTCTGATTTTTCTCTTTGCAAAAATGTACTTGTTTTCTTAATTTAGGAAACATAGGAGAAGCTGAACACAGGGGAAAAGTGAGGGGAAAGTGTGTCTAAAACAGGGATACTGTATTTTGACTGTCTTTAGATTTGTATCTAACATAGTATATTTAGTCACTATGCTCACTGGGCTAAAGAATGGTATTACAAAGCAAAGATTACAAGGTCTAGTCTCATAAATATTGGTATCACTGTGTTGCTTGGCCAACAAACTAGATCTTTAAATAATAATAAAGAGCAGTGCTTGTACAGTCTTTTTTAATATTTCCTCCCCATTTAGGTCACCACAGAGCACCCTGTGTGATACAGTAGGTTCTCATTTGCTATCCATTTTATATATAGTAGCATATATATGTCAGCACCAGTCTCCTAATTCATCCCACTCTCCTGTTTCCTCCTTGGTAACTGTTAACTTTGTTCTCTACATCTGTGACTGCATTTCTGCTTTGAAAATAAGTTCACCTCTACCATTTTTCTGGATTTTACATATAAGCAGTATTACATGATATTTTCCTCTGACTTACTTCACTCTGACATTCTCTATCCATCCATGTCTCTGCAAATGGCACTATTTCACTCCTTATGGCTGAGCAATATTCCATTTTATATGTGTATCCCATCTTCTTTATCCATTCCTCTATCAATGGACATTTATGTGTCTTCCAAATCTTGGCTATTGTAAATTACTGTAGTGGATATCAGGGTGTTCTTTCAAATTATGGATTTCTCCAGATATATGCCCAGGAGTGGGATTGCTGGGTCATATGTCCTGTGTGCCTAGTCACTCAGTCATGTCCAACTCTTTGTACCCCATGGACTGTAGCCCACCAGGCTCCTCTGTCCATGGGATTCTCCAGGCAAGAATACTGGAGTGGGTTGTAATGCCCTCCCCTCCAGGGAATCTTCCCAACCCAAGGATCAAACCCAGGTCTTCCACATTGCACGGGGATTCTTTACCATCTGAGCTACCAGCCCGCTGGTAGCTCTATTTTTAGTTTTTTTTTTTAAGGAACTTCCCCACTGTTCTCCATAGAGCTTGAATTCTTAACCACAAAACTACACTTTCTTTTTTTTTTTTTTTTTGCTATTTGTAATATTTTTTTTTAATTTAAATTTAATTGGAGGCTAACTACTTTACAATATTGTATTGGTTTTGCCATACATCAACATGAATCCACCACAGGTGTACACGCGTTCCCAATCCTGAACCCCACTCCCTCCTCCCTCCCCGTACCATCCCTCTGGGTCATCCCAGTGCACCAGCCCCAAGCATCCTGTATCCTGCATCAAACCTAGACTGGCGATTTGTTTCACATATATTATACGTTTCAATGCCATTCTCCCAAATCATCCCACCCTCGCCCTCTCCCTCAGAGTCCAAAAGACTGTTCTATACATCTGTGTCTCTTTTGCTGTCTCGCATACAGGGTTATCGTTACCATCTTTCTAAATTCCATATATATGTGTTAGTATACTGTATTGGCGTTTTTCTTTCTGGCTTACTTCACTCTGTATAATAGGCTCCAGTTTCATCCACCTCATTAGAACTGATTCAAATGTGTTCTTTTTAATGGCTGAGTAATACTCCATTGTGTATATGTACCACAGCTTTCTTATCCATTCATCTGCTGATGGACATCTAGGTTGCTTCCATGTCCTGGCTATTATAAACAGTGCTGCGATGAACATTGGGGTACACGTCTCTTTCAATTCTGGTTTTCTCAGTGTGTATGCTCAGCAGTGGGATTGCTGGGTCATAAGGCAGTTCTATCTCATTTTTTAAGAATCTCCACACTGTTCTCCATAGCGGCTGTACTAGTTTGCATTCCCACCAACAGTGTAAGAGGGTTCCCTTTTCTCCACATCCTCTCCAGCATTTATTGCTTGTAGACTTTTGGATCACAGCCATTTTGACTGGCATGAAATGGTACCTCATTGTGGTTTTGATTTGCATTTCTCTGATGAGTGATGTTGAGCATTTTTGCATGTGTTTGTTAGCCATCTGTATGTTATTTTTTTTTTGTATGTTCTTTTAAACTTATGTCTCTGCTTAAGTCTACATACCTCCTAAACAACTTAACTTTTAACTTTTCACTGAAAACTCTCTTAATGGCTGCATAGCCCAAGTGCGTAGCCCACTGGAATTGCCCACAACTTATCAAAAGTCAAATTTGCTGTAACTGCAAACCTAAGCAGAATATACAGATGTGCCCCTACATCACGCAAAAGAGCACTAGCCATACACTGAGGTTCAAAGTCATTCGCAGCAGACTCTGGGCAGTCAAGCAGTGAACCAGTCACAGGTCAGACAGAACTGTCTCTCCTTCATTTGGCCTTTTTCTTGAGGATCCAACTGTGCAGCAAGGCTCCAGTTTACTTTTTAACAGATACTTTCTCTTGGGCAATAGAAGTGGTTATACTCTCAGACAGAATACTTCTCAAAGAGGACAAGTTAGAGCTGTTAGAAACAAAGCAGAGAGCAAGTCAGTGTTCTGATTCATTTCAGTGGACATGTTCTCTTTTATAAATTGAAGTAGAGTAGATTTACAATGTTTCAGTTCAGTCACTCAGTTGTGTCCGACTCTTTGCGACCCCATGGACTGCAGTATGCCAGGCCTCCCTGTCAATCACCAACTTCCAGAATTGGCTCAAACTCATGTCCATTGAGTCGGTGATGCCATCCAACTATCTCATCCTCTGTCGTCCCCTTCTCTTCCTGCCCCCAATCCCTCCTAGCATCAGGGTCTTTTCCAAGGAGTCAGCTCTTCGCATGAGGTGGCCAAAGTATTGGAGTTTCAGCTTTAGCATCAGTCCTTCCAATGAACACCCAGGACTGATCTCCTTTAGGATGGACTGGTTGGATCTCCTTGCAGTCCAAGGGACTCTAGAGTCTTCTCCAACACCACAGTTTAAAAGCATCAATTCTTCGCCACTCAGCTTTCTTTATAGCCCAACTCTCACAATGTTTCAGGTGTACAGCAAAGTGATACAGTTATATAGACATGTATATGTATCTATGGGCTTTTTTCCAATTCTTTTCTGTCATAGGTTATAAGACATTGAATACAGTTCCCTGTAGTAATGTGTACCTGTTAATCCCCAGTTCCCAACTTACTCTCTCCCCGCCACCCCTCTCCCACCACCTTTCTTTTTCTGGTAACCATAATTTTTTAACAAAGCTGGGTCATTATGGATGCTAAGTGCCGGTGCAGATCTGGGAGATAAAGGTCCGTGATGAGATTTTCTGTTTCTAATTTCAGCTCCTTGAATCCAGGCCTTAAACTCTGATGCCATTTTTCCTATGAATCAGGTAAAATGGGAAATTAGGAAAAAAATGTTCCAGTCTCAACACACCCCTACTCAGTTATGGTCCTCAAGTACTTACCTTTAGGAAGCCCAGCTTTTACCTCAGTCCAGAAAGACGGACTGAGTTAGGTGGGCAGATTGTGTTTGGCACTACTTACATATAATTATATCCAGGGCAAGACTGTGTGGAGGAGGAAATGGAATCCACAGAAATACAAAGAGGATTACAGACCCTCTAAGTAATATACCCCACATATAAAAGCCCAGTGGGCAAATACTTCCTTACTTCATGAGCCAACTCAGCCCTGGATACATATGTGCTAATAAAAATATACCATATGTGGGAAGCATGACTTCTGAATTTTTCCTGATAAAGTACTCAAATGCTAACTTCCAAGAGATGCACATAATTGTTTTCCTCTTGGATGGAAATGAAATGCAAATCCATGGTCTTGATTATCAGAGTGGAATAAGAGAATTGACAGATTTAAAACATTATACTTCTGCCAAGATGACTGCACTTTCTTTTACTTCCTTCAAGAAAAAAAATAATTATTTTTCCATTCACTTTTCCAGCTGATGGATAGATAAAAATGGCATTGAGATTTCCAAGACCACTTGGCAGGAGAGGCTTGGGATAAGGGTTGAAGGTTTTAAAGATTGGTTTGGGCTCACTTTTATGAACTGGAAAGGAAAAAATAAAACTTCTACATATATCATAACTGTAGCTTAAAGACACACATACCAACCTGTGGACTTGTAGAAATCACTGGGTACTTTTATTTTCTTTTCCATCTTTCCAGAACACACAGGTGGCTGGCCAATTCCAAGAACACAGGGTCCTAGAATCACGTTTTCATCATGTGCCTCTCTGGTGGGATGAGGTCAAATACCACAATGGGACTAATTCAGGAACATCAATTATATGATAGAACACAACTCACTCAGGAACAACAATTATATGATAGAACACAAAGCTACTTTTTCAATCACATTTTACCTTAATGCCACTTTCTGTTCTTCATGTTCTCACCTTGATTTTATGAGTATATTTTTGTAATTTTTAAAGGGTACGTTTTCTGAGTGCCAAGAACTAAAATTCTTTCCTCTATATTTATACGTTTAAAACATGTTAACAGTAGGGCTTCCCCGGCAGTCCAGTGGTTAGGTTCCCTCCTGCCAATGCAAGGAACAGGGGTTTGATCCCACATGCTGCAGAGCAACAAAGCCCGAGTGCCTAGAGAAGCGTGAGCCTCAACCACTGAGCCCACGCACCGCAACTATTGAAGCTCATCCACTCCAGAGCCCGTGCTCCACAAGGGGGGCCACCACAGTGAGAAGCTTGAGCACTGCAAGTGAAAGGAGCCCCCGCTCACCGCAACTAGAGAAAGCCCATGCACAGCAATGAAGACCCAGCACAGTCAGAAGCAAAATAAAATAATAAACCTTTAAAAAAAAATTTTAACAGTAAAAATCAACTTCAATTTAGCAGTATCAAGATTTTAGTGTGAGATACACATTTTTTTTTTGCACATGCCACCTGTTATGACCAGGGATCTTAGTAAACAGAAACTCCAGATAATTTAAGCAGCAAAGGAATATATAGGAAAACTGTTGGGTATCTTACAGAACCGATGGAAAAGGCAAGAGAATAAGGCTTAGAAAACGGTCAGGAACGAAAAGTTAGAGGCAGAGGACTCAGCCAAGGCCATTCCACTGGAATATTTGAGAGCTGAATACCATGAGTGCCATCACCACTGGATACTCACTGCCCCCAGAATCTTGACTCCATCGCTGCCACCATAAAACTATGACTCAGTATTCAGGATATTCTACAAAAGCAAACTGGATATGTTGTCCCCCACTCCAGATGAACTGACTGGCAAACTCTAACATCTCTCCATCATGTCTCTACTACTAGGACCAGCATCTGAGGTATTTAAGAATATTAGAGAGATACTTGGGAAAAACAAGTTGAGGTTTTGGATGGATTGAGAATGCATCATTATTTTCCCACTTAAAAACTCACTATGAAACAGTACTTGACACCAATTATTAGATGATTCCTTTCTCCATCAGAAACTTTTTCACATGAAGGATAAGTATGTGTAAACATAACAATATTTTTTAAAAATCACATAAATAAGAAGCCAAAAAGTTTAATTTTATTGAATCAAGAAAGTTCATTCAGAGTTTACACAGATATTAATATACTTTAGATTATAACAGTTAAGAGATCACTAGCTGAGGGGAAGGAAGAAAGCAGTTTATATTTTCACTGTAGGGAAAAAAAAATTCTAATTGCTACAGATGTCTTATAAAATTCCCAAAACAAGATCTAGCCAAGTTTATCGTTTAATGGATCTTTTTTTCTTTTTTCAAGAGATGAAAAGTGAGATTCAATGTGTATACTATTGGTTACAACTGGTATAAGAGCTTGAAAAAATGATAATCCAGAAGCATAAATACAAAAAGACAAGGTTTTAAAACTGTACTGTAGGAATATAACTAGAATAAGTTGGAAAAGATACATTAAAACCAGGAGTGTGTTACACTAGTTCAGAACAGAATTCATAAGGCAGACCAAACTGATGCTGTTAATACTTAAGGAAAAGGGTCTGTTTTGGGGATGCATGTCTGGACAGATACCACCACAAAGAAATGCCAACAGTAACTACGTGGTCCCCTCTTGTTACTCAGTGTGGTGCCAAAGGTGAACTGACTGGGTGAACAGCTTAAGCCTTCTCCAAGGATTTGTAGTACTCCATCAGCACATCCCAGGCCTTGGGAGCCATGAAACCTTCAGGAGGTTTCTGGCCTTCGCGGGCAAGTTTTCGCATTCGTGTTCCTGAAATAAATTCAAAGTCTTCATGGCTGAAAGGAAGAGAAAAAAGAAAATTATTTCACATTTTAAAAAACTTTGTAAATAGTGAAATTTTTAAAAAGTCTGTTCCTTCTGTTCATGGTAGAGAAGCTTAATGAAAAAGATCTAGATGAAACATAATACTTATAAACATCAACCTGATTTCAGGTTTGTCACAGAACAAAAAACATCACAGTATCAAAAATCACAAAATAAAACGATGATCGCTTGGACTGCCCTTTTATTGTTGGTTTAGTTGCTAAGTCATGTCCGACGCATGTGACCCCATGGACTATACTCTGCCAGGTTCCGCTGTCCATGGCATTTCCCAGGCAAGAATACTGGAGTGGCTTGCCATTTCCAGGAGATCTTTCCAACCCAGGAATTGAACCTGGGTCTCTTGCATTGCAGGCAGATTCTTTACTGACTAAGCTATGAAGGAAGCCCTTTTATAACCATACATATTTTCTTCCCTCTCCCCCAATCCTTGGCAACTAAAAACTTAGAAATAGGATTTTTTTTTTTTTTTTTTTTTTAGAAAAACATCTAATTCTAGACAGTCTGAATCTGAAAGACGAAATGCATTTTGGAACAGTAAGATAAAAATTGGAACTTGAAAAATAATAAACAAGTAAGTAGCAATGATTAATATTATTTCATTGATAAGGTATTACACAAAGGCAGTGTTAGCTCTTTTCACCTTCATAACCTTCAAAACACACAACAGCCCTTAGACCATTAAGTACAGCGCACTATGGCTAAGACACACAGTGTCTACTGGTAATTTCAACCTTCTCCCTCAAACAAGGGACTGCCCAGGCAGCAGACAAGAACCCAGAGAGAGTTCTAGGTCATTCAACTCACCAGGTCACAAGCCCTGTTTACTCCTCATCAGTGACAGTATGCTCCTTCCTTCCCCACTTTGCTATCTGTGGAGTTAACTTGGGAATCAAGTGAAATCATAAACTCCCAAGTGGTCCTTGCTTCTACAGGTATGCCAGGTATGTTTTAACTAATCATTCGGTTTCTAGGGATCTGTGTAAAGGAAATAACTGGAGAGGCCTGCAAACATTATGCATAAAGATAGTTATTTAAAGTTGTTTTAAACGTTGTAAATGATGACATCCATGGGATTCTCCAGGCAAGAATACTGGAGTGGGTTGCCATTTCCTTCTCCAGGAGATCTTCCCGACCCAGGAATTGAACCCAGGTCTCCCGCATTGTAGGCAGACGCTCTACCGTCTGAGCCACCAGGGAAGTCTGTAAATGAGACAGTTGAAGGTTTAAGTACACTATGTACATCCCTGAGTACAGTTACACAGTCATTAGAGTATACTTAAGAACAGAAAAAAATGTAAGTGACGATTCATGAAAAAAGTAAAATTTTTGTTAAGGCCACAGAGGGGCTAAGGAAGATGACCACAACAGAGGTAAATCCATTGGATAAATAAATCAAAATTTAAATTGTCTTTAATCAACGGTTTCAGTGGCATCACCGACTCAATGGACATGAGTTTGAGCAAACTCCAGAAGATGGTGAAGGACAGGAAGCCTGGCGTGCTGCAACCCATGGGACCACAAAGAGTCGGACACAACTAAGCAACTGAACAACAACAAAAGTGGATGAGGAGGAAAGAGATGAAGTGGTAAAGCGGCAGAGATACAGAGTGGAGAAAAGATTTTTCTTTTTTAAAGGAAAAGGGAGGTCTTACCATGTATATAGGCAGAAGAAAATAAGTGGCAAGAATGAGGAAAGGGAGGAGAATGAAAGCCAGGAGAGAGAAACAGCAAAGAAATGAAAGCTGGAGAAGAAAGTCTGGGATGAAGAACACAGAGAAAGAAGCTCTGACAAGGAGAGTGAAGAATGAAGAAAATAGTGATGATCTGTAGTTAGCAAGAGATGAGGTGGTTAATGCAAGATGGTCTCAACCTTCTCAATAAAGCTGTAAGATCACCTCCTGAGAGGAACCCAGAACCTGTGTGGCAGGAACTGATAATAAGATCCATCAGTGCAGTTAAGTGACTTTATCTCCAAGCCAGAGAGGTTACCCCTCCAGGCAGAGCTTAGCAAAGCAGCACCTGGAGAGGAAGTCAAGGGCCGGCAGGGGTCCAGATCTCTCCAACTGTGTCCAGAAACACTCATTCCAACCCAATGTACAACTGATTAGTTTGGCTCACAATCATTTTACAAAAGTTGCTTGAACATTTCTGTTCCTTAGAAGGTCCACTTAACAATTCCTTCCATAAGCCTCATTAAGGGAAATTATGACTCCAGATCTTTCTGGCCATGTCCGTTTAAAATTTTGATTTCAAAAGAGGAAACCCCATGTCTGTGTAGAAAGTGCCTGTTCCTGATGGCAATGAGAAAGGAAATGAGGAAGCAGCTTGCAGAATAACTCTGTCCTGACTTTGTGATTAAAGGAAAAGAGCCAGACCAATTAAAGCCCTTTCTTTCCTCATAATGCCAAACAGTGAAATGCAGAAGTCGGCTTGCATTCCTTCTGAAATTGCACTTTAAAACCACAGTCCCTGGGCACCTCTTTTCCGACCCTATTTCACACTCCATCTGCCCCGCATGCCACAAGCATTTCTTCATCACATGAAATGGGAGTTTCTGCTTCCACAAGCTGGTGGTTCCACTCCACCCTGGCTACAGAAAACACATTTATCTCCTTCTGCTTCATACTTGTAGCAGAGAAGGCAACAGCAACCCACTCCAGTACTCTTGCCTGGAAAATCCCATGGATGGAGGAGTCTGGTAGGCTGCAGTTCATGGGGTTGCGAAGAGTCGGACACGACTGAGCGACTTCACTTTCACTTTTCACTTTCATGAATTGGAGAAGGAAATGGCAACCCACTCCAGTGTTCTTGCCTGGAGAATCCCAGGGGCGGGGGAGCCTGGTGGGCTGCTGTCTATGGGGTCGCACAGAGTTGGTCACAACTGAAGCAACTTAGCGGCAGCAGCAGCATACTTGTACTTCGATCCATCACACGAGGATTTTATTTTTTTATCAGAAATCAGGTGCAAGGATTTGACACAACAGTCACTATCTGTAATCTAATCCCAGTTTTCACAATCACAGCTTTGAATGGATAGCTTTCTACAGAAAAAAATAAAGTAAAAACTGAGCTCTTCCGGGAATGACCTAAAAACTAGCTCTGAACCCTACCTGTGAGTAATCGGGAATCTTCCAGAAGCAGGTCAGGCTACTAAACAAAGGACCTAAGGCTTTCACTGGGCTCCCCTAATAGCTCAACTGGTAAAGAATCTGCCCACAATGCAGGAGGCCAGGGTTTGATCCCTGGGTTGGGAAGATCCCCTGGAGGAGGGCGAAGCAATCCACTCCAGTATTCCTATCTGAAGAATCCTCTATGGACAGAGGAGCCTGGCGGGCTGCAGTCCCTGGGGTGGCAAAGAGTCAGACATGATGGAGCAACTAAGTACAGCACAGGCTTTCACTGCAAAGCAATTCCAGATAGCCCATCTGATTATACTCGGTAACAGATATCCGTGGCACCTGAAAAAAAGAAACGCAGGTGTTTCTTTTTTTTCCTTTTCAAAACCACTCGGTCACAGAGTCTTACAATCCACAGCTGACAGAACGCCTCCTCTAACACACACACACACTCTCTCCACCCCCCCAAAAAACAATAAAACACAAAACAAAAAACAACCGAAGGGGAAGGGGTTTTAGGACTCAAGGATGGAAAAGGCACACCAGCCATCAGACTAGGTGGGACCCTGGGGCGCAGCATCTTGTCCCATGTACAACGCACTAACTACACAAGGCCAGCATCTTGACCGACTCCAAAGTGCAACGACTCGTGGCCATGTGCGGAAGATTTTAAATCTCTACAACCATCTGCTGTCTCTCACACATGCGACCATCAGAGCCACCAGCACAAGCTGTTCAGATAGACAAGAAGCTGGGGTCAGAGGGGGGCCCTTTGCATTTATCTTTCAAAAGTTCATATTCAATTCAACTGACTTTTTTAAAAAATGCTAATTAGATGATAAGCAATCAGGGATGCAAAGAGAAGCTTCTCTGACAGAATTGAAGATGATGGTAGTAACTTATAAGGGAATCTCGTTAACTATTTGGGGGTAATTAACTTTCATCTAACTTGAAAGAAACTCATATATAAACAGTGTACATCAAAATACTAAGAATTCTCTTCAAATACAAATCATTTATTCAAAACCAGATAATTAGCTGTTTATGGATTTCTTTCCAGGAACCAAAAAGCACTGACATCATATGTGACAAATTTAATAATCTTTTATTTCCAAATCAAAGATCAACCGAAACACGTGAAAAATTTAATTATCTCAAACTAATTTACCCAAATCCTTAATTCATCATGTTTTCCTCACCTCAAAACTCTTTAAATAAAAGCTAGAGCACAACTCCTATCAGATATTCAGTCAAATAAGAAGTTTCCAGGGAATGCCTACTTGTCTTTCTTCCAGTCTCCATGTTGCAAGCTGCCTAAACCATCATCTCATCAACTGTTGCCTGCACCAGGGCACACCTCCACACTGACTTCCCTCCCACCGTTCTCTCTTCTATACTGCTAGGTCATTTCTAGACTTTTAAGTGCCAAGGAGTAGTTTCAAACGTGTCTGTGGTTTAATAAACACTGCAAGTATAGTTACTCTGTAATCCACGTCTGAGAATTCTGGTATGTGAAGTCTTTGAAAACCTACTTGTGCTGAAGGTACTTTCCTTTTTTTTTTTTCTTTTGTTGGCGCTGTTTCCTTGTGTATTTTATCATTTTTTTTGGAAACTGTCTATTAAGCCTGTATAATTATTTGTGGGAATAAGTTGAGGTGGAGGACAAGGCAGTAATAATCCAGTGAGAGTATATATTTGCTTCTGCTGAATGTTTAAGAGGCATGCCCAGTTAAGAACCACCAAAAACTGATTTCACAGCTTGAGGGTTTTGGGGTTGTTGATTTTTTCTGATATAATCCAAGTAATATGAGGGCTTCCCTAGAGGCTCAGTGGTAAAGAACCCACCTGCCAATGTAGGAGATAGGGCTTTGGTACCTGACCCCCTGGAGGAGGAAATGGCAACCCATGCCAGTATTCTTGCCTGGGAAATCCCAAGGACAGAGCAGCCTGGCGGGCCACAGTCCATGTTACAAGAGAGTCAGACATGACTTAGTGCCTAAACAACAGCAACAACAAGGTAATCTGCGTTTGGCCCATGTGAGCAGGCCTGAGCTTTGGAGCCTAAAGCTCAGTGCTCTGCTCAGACTCTCAGGGTACAGGAATGGGTGGGGTTCACTTCACGTTCTCTCTAAACACCTAAGGTGGGAGGGAGCACCAGCCTAAAGGGAGTGCCTCCTGCTTGACTCCCTGCCCTGGTCAGGACCACAGAAATCAACACTAAAGTTCCCTAGGTTCACCAGGGCAAAAGCAACTTCAACACTCAAGTTAACAGAAGTCCTAACTTTCACTTAATAGTTTACCCTTACAGTCCTTATCATCTTATCAGTGCCATAATACTTTTCTGAAAACATTTTCCTTTAACCAGAATTTTTAGTTAATTTCTTAGGAGAATCAGTCAGTATAATCCAATTTGCCTAATTACCCAAAACTTGAACTTCCCAGTATCTAATGTTCACCCTAACAATACTATCTTTTAAAAATCTATTCCAGTTTGCACCTTTCAAAGAACTGCTTTATCTTGTCCCTATCTCATCCTGCTCCTTTCACTCCCTTTTCCTATCCACCCTGGACTTCTTCCCAAGCCCTCTGGGTCTTCTCACCTCAGCACCTTTGCAAGTGCTTATCTCTTTGTCCAGAATGCTATTCAGTTCACTTCAGTTCAGTCACTCAGTCCTGTCCAACTCTTTGCAACCCAACTGCAGCATGCCAGGCCTCCCTGTCCATCACCAACTCCTGGAGTTTACCCAAACTCATGTCCACTGAATCTATGATGCCATCCAACCATCTCACCCATTGTCCCCTTCTTCTCCTTCTCTCAATCGTTCCCAGGATCAGGGTATTTTCAAATGAGTCAGCTCTTTGCATCAGGTGGCCAAAGTATTGGAGTTTCAGTTTTAGCATCTGTCCTTCCAATGAACACCCAGGACTGGTCTCCTTTAGGATGGACTCGCTGGATCTCCTTGCAGTCCAAGGGACTCTCAAGAGTCTTCTCCAACACCACAGTTCAAAAGCATCAATTCTTCGGTGCTCAGCTTTCTTCACAGTCCAACTCTCACATCCATACATGACTTCTGGAAAAACCATAGCCTTGACTAGATGGACCTTTGCTGACAAAGTAATGTCTCTGCTTTTCAATATGTTGGTCATAACTTTCCTTTCAAGGAGTAAGCATCTTTTAATTTCATGGCTGCAGTCACCATGCAGTGATTTTAGAGCCCCCCAAAATAAAGTCTGACACTGTTTCCACTGTTTCCCCATCTATTTCCCATGAAGTGATGGGACCAGATGCCATGATCTTCGTTTTCTGAATGTTGAGCTTTAAGCCAACTTTTTCACTATCCTCTTTCACTTTCATCAAGAGGCTCTTTAGTTCTTTACTTTCTGCCATAAGGGTGGTGTCATCTGCATATCTGAGGTGATTGATATTTCTCCCAGCAATCTTGATTCCAGCTTGTGCTTCTTCCAGCCCAGCACAAGCAGGGTGACAATATACAGCCTTGACGTATTTCTTTTCTTATTTGGAACCAGTCTGTTGTTCCATGTCCAGTTCTAACTGTTGCTTCCTGACCTGCATACAAGTTTCTCAAGAGGCAGGTCAGGTGATCTGATATTCCCATCTCTTTCAGAATTTTCCACAGTTTATTGTGATCCACACAGTCAAAAGCTTTGGCACAGTCTATTATGTCCTTCTTTATCAAGATGCCTATTCATCTTTTGGAACTCAGCCCAAATGTCACCTACTCCAGCAACCCATTCTTGATAACCCAGACTTGGTCAGATAAGCGTTAGCTGAGCTTGCCACAAGTCTTCTGCAAAGCACATGGGACCCTTAGTTAACTGTGTTGTTAGTGGTTTATGGTCTGTCATCTCTGGAATATAAGTTCCTATATCTCTTAAGCCAACAAATCAAGCTTGTTTCCAAACACAGTGCTCACACTTAGCAAGGGCATGTATGCAGTAAAGATCAATATGTAGCTAATAAATGAATAAAAGAACAGCAAAGTTGTTAAGTTTTATCCTAATTTCAATGTAAATGTTGACTTTAAAACAAGATACAGCATATATAAAATATATAATTTGACTTTCAAAAGTATACATAGTACTGTCATTAATTTTAATTCAAAGGTATACTAAGATTTTAAATGAGACCTTAGTGTTCTTGCCTGGAGAATCCCAGGGACGGTGGAGCCTGGTGGACTGCCATCTATGGGGTTGCATAGAGTCGGACACAACTGAAGTGACTTAGCAGTAACAGTATCTGTTAATGGTTATGCAATAATTCCCTATGCAATAAATATAATCTTTATTATTACTGTCTAATAATTATTATCTATGCAACAAAAAAATAAAACTTTTGCCATAAAGTATGTGAAAAATCTACAAGCACAGGACAAGACTCATTGGAAAATTCATGCAATTGTTATCAGACTTCCACAAGTTTTCAAAAGAAACATCAAAATCAGTAAAAACATTTTATGAAATAATGGCAGACAGTTCCCCAGTACTTTAACAGAAATATTTATGTGTGGCGAAGACTTCAGTTCAGTTCAGTCGCTCAGTCGTGTCCAACTCTTTGCGACCCCATGAATCGCAACACGCCAGGCCTCCCTGTCCATCACCATCTCCCGGAGTTCACTCAAACTCACGTCCATCGAGTCGGTGATGCCATCCAGCCATCTCATCCTCTGTCGTCCCCTTTTCCTCCTGCCCCCAATCCCTCCCAGCATCAGAGTCTTTCCCAATGAGTCAAATCTTTGCATGAGGTGGCCAAAGTACTGGAGTTTCAGCTTTAGCATCATTCCTTCCAAAGAATACCCAGGGGTGATCTCCTTTAGAATGGACTGATCTCCTTGCAGTCCAAGGGACTCTCAAGAGTCTTCTCCAACACCACACAGCAAGAAAGAAAAAAGAATTCACACAAGAAATATTTCAGAGGTCAACATGACAAGACTTGGGTATAAAGAGTGAGGTGAAAGAATAAAGGATTCCAAACATTCTATATAAGAAGAACAAGTAACTAAGGAAATTTAGGACTTAGAGATACATGAAGGGAAAGGTAAAGCTGCTTCTGGACATTTTAAATAATACCATGAAATCTAAGCAGAAACACCCATTAGTGTGTAGACAGGATTCTAAGATGGCCTTTATGACCTTCACCCCATGAAGGTGTCACTAGCATGATATGTCCTTATATGGCAAAAGGAATTTTGCAGAAGCAATGAAAGTTACTAATCAATTGACCTAAAACAGTGAAATTATGTGAGTGGGCCTAACTAATGAATCAGAGGCCTAATCATTCAAGCCCTCTAAAAGCAAAGAATGTTCTCAGATGACAGCAGTAGTCAGAGATTCGAACCCTCGGGGATTTAACCTGAGGGTCTAACACTGAGATAAAGGGGCCCACAAGGAAAAACCACAATGTGGCTTTGAGTTGCAGAGAATGATCCCCCTATTAACCAGTCAGAAGCTGGGGACCCTCAGTCCTATAACCATAAGGAACTGAATTTTTCCAACAAGGGCATCTGGCTTGTCTAAAGGATATCTAAGGCCTATTCCATCTCAAAATTCTAGGAAATATTTAATGTTTATTATTTTTCTTAAAGTCCTGTATTTTGCAATTGGTTCTTCCTTTCTGGATTACCTAGTTCTTAAAATCGGAGAAGGAAATGGCAACCCACTCCAGTATTCTTGCCTGGAGAATCCCATGGACATAGGAACTTGGGGGGCTACAGTCCATGGGTTAGCAAAGAGTCGGACACGACTGAGTGACTAACACACACAGATTTTCATTATTATTATATTTGGTGATCTGTGATCTTTTACTACTGTAATTGTCACCCCAGGCTTCTGACCTAAGGGACTGTGAGGTTATGAATGGGTAATGTTTTAAGCCACTAAATTTGTGTTAATTTGTTACAGAGCAATAGAAAGTTAACGTAATTAGCAACCTGGAAACACTGAGGAATAGCTTTAAGTGTCACCACACAGAAACCACTAGAGCAGGTGAGCTCTTCTGTGGCAAGTATATGAAAGAGTGAAGAAAGTATGAGAAAAGCCTTGAAGGATGTCTATAAGTAGAGTGCTTTAAAAAAAGAAGACATTAGTAGTAGTACATGATTTAAGGAATACTTCACAATTTAAAATATGAAGGAAATACTGATAACATGGAAATAACCAAAAGCAAACATTTGTGTCTACCTGTTCCCTCACTGACCCATTTCCACCAGGCACTCTGACTCACAGGCACTCTTTCTTTGGTGAGCTGCTATTTTAAAAATATGAACCAAAATTTTGCATTAACCAGGGCAGGAGGAGAAGGGGATGACAGAGGATGAGATGGCTGGATGGCATCACTGATACCATCATGTCATCATCGATGGACGTGAGTCTGAGTGAACTCCGGGAGTTGGTGATGGACAGGGAGGCCTGGCGTGCTGCGATTCATGGAGTCGCAAAGAGTCGGACACGACTGAGCGACTGAACTGAACTGATCCAAATACAAAGAAGAATTATTGCTAAAGGAGAAAAAAATTACAAATAGCTGAATTATCTCTAAAAGTGTGTAATAGCTGAAAGAATGGGTTTTAATCTTGTAGTCCTAAAACTAAATTTCCTTGAGTCATTATTACAGCTAACATGAACCTACTTAACTTCCTAAGTATAAACAGATGATTGTTATCATAATTCTTATCAATAATATCTCGCCTGTAATCTTCATGAAGTTTGTTTTTTTATCCCTAAGCCTTGTTTTACACTGGTATTTAGTCAAATCAAAGCTATAAAATCATTAATTACATAAAAGCTGGCATTGAATAACATCCATTAATCAAACATAAGACAACCTCATATGTGCATAATTAATAACTGTGTTTTCTCACTACATCAAAGACTATCGCCTTTCCACAAAATTTTAATCACTTTCCAACATATTCCCATCAACTTAATTACACTTGAACAGGAATATAAAAAATGAGAAAACTAAGGCAGTTTTAAAGCTTCCCAAGTTACAATTTATTAGATTTAGTAACTCAAAAAAAATTCCAAGAAAATGAGCCAGTCATGCAACTAATATAGAATTCATCACTGGAAATTCTTATGAGAACTGATGTAATTATTTAGCTTTTGAATGATTAAAAGAGAGATTTAAAGCAATATTACACAGACTTAACAAAACATGAAAGTTATCCAGGGCTTCCCAGCACATCATTCAACTACATACAGATGGACTCTTTGGTCCTGTGTGTGATTAAATCAACTGATCATGCAAGGAAACCATAGTAACAAAACACATCCGCACAAGAAGTGTAAAAGCTCTACTCTAGCTTTGCTTCCTTAACTCATCAAAAGGCAAACTCATCTAAGTTTTAAGCAGTCGGCCACCTGCAGAAGAATTCTACTTCTCGCCTCTTACTCTGTGACTAATTGTTACTTTCAGAACGAGGTTTCACTCATAACATTTGTACATAAACCACACAAATAAATTGCATGTGGGGTGAGAAGTGAAGGGTTGCCCTGCCCAGCATTCCACCCCTGGCACTATACATTCTATAGATCTGTAGGAAACCAAGCCTACCCTCAGTGGGGGTTCTCAACGGCAGGAGGAGCTTTCAAAAGAATTGGCAATAGGTAATTTTCTCCAGACTAAGAAAATTAAAATCTCTGATGGTGACCCTACATGTTTTGAACCACAAAAGAACATATTTGAAGCTTTTCGGTTTTTCTTAATATTTTATATTTTCACTTCAATCACCTATTCAGTAACATAGTTCAAAGTTTACTCTAATTGCTTTTTTTTAATTAGAAATAAATTTCTTTTTTTTCTTTTTTTTTAAATTTAAATTTATTTATTTCAATTGGAGGCTAATTACTTTACAATATTGTATTGGTTTTGCTATACATCAGCATGAATCTGCCATGGGTGTACACGTGTTCCCCATCCTGAACCCCCCTTCCCACCTCCCTCCCTGTACCATCCCTCTGGGTCATCCCAGTGGACCAGCCCCAAGCATCCTGTATCCTGCATCGAACCTGGACTGGCGATTTGTTTCTTATATGATATCATACATGATTCAATGCCATTCTCCCAAATCATCCCACCCCGTCTCTCTCCCCAAATTTTCTTTAACCTTCTAAAGCATCTCTTTGGTAGAAAAAGACCCTTTAAAACTCATCACATTGCTTTTCTAGCTGCACTTTTTTTCAGACAGTGAAACTGTAGTATGTGTGTATCCATATATATATATAAGTATATATACATATGCATACATATACATATATAAATACACACAGAGACACATACATCTATTTCTAATATAAATTTATTTAATTGTGTTTAAGCCAAAAAAAAACCATGCCATGATTTAGGATGATTTCCAGATATTGGCAAACCCTAATTTTGTACAGGGGTAAAAATGGTACATTTCTGGTTTATTGCAAATTCTTCTCATGGTGAGGTTCTGCAGTATACTATAACCTGGGCCACAACTCAGATCTTCAGAAAATAACGGTCTAGCAGAGCACCCAAAGCCCATGCTCTGGAACAATCCAGAGGGGTACGGTGGGGAAGGATGTGGGAGGGGAGGTTAAGGATGAGGGAGACACATGTATACCTGTGGCCGATTCATGTTGATGTATGGCAAAAAAAAAAAAAAAATCAACATATTGTAATTATCCTTCAATTAAAATACATAAAAAGAAAATAATGGTCTAGAGTGGGTCTTGCCTTGAATTCCACACCAAGGCTGTTGAGCACAGTCAAGAGTACTTTCACATTTCCCCAAATCAGTTATACAATAAGCCTTTTCTGTTCATTGACTCATGGGGTTTTCCTGTGTTTTTCTAGAGTCCATTGCTCAGAAAAGTCTGCTATCATCTAAGATTGTGCATTTTCTCCAGAATTATTTGTCATTAAACGAGAAGCCAACAAATCCCTCAAGTTCCACTGTTATAAATAGTATTTATTTTTGCAGGTAACTTATTTTATTAAATGACATCAGAATTTATGTCCCTTTCAGAAACAAAAGAATTTTTTTTTAAATTTCTTTTCCATTCTTGTCCGAACTATTACAAAACAGGCCACATTAAATGAGGACACACGATTAGGATCAGCATTATTCCTGAGTGCAGAGTCAACTGTACAGTATCATGGAAAAAAGGATGAGTTCTCTAAGATGAGAAGTTATAAGACGTAAGCTTCAATCAGCACCCATTAGTAGAGATGAACTGAGAAAACAAAAATTTAAACAGAGAGCTGGCCCTCCAAATCCATGGTTTCTACATCCAAGGATTCAAACAGCCTCTGACTAAAAACATTCAGGGGGCAAGAAGAGAATTCTAGAAAGTCCCAAAATGTAAACCTGTAAAACCAAGAGTGGGTTTTCTGAAAGGGTAAACAAAATCAATAAACCTCTGGCCAAGCTCATCAAGAGGAAAGGAGAAAGGATCCAAATAAACAAAATAAAAAATGAAAGAAGATAAATAACAACTGACACTGAAAAAACACAAAAAGTCAAAAATAAAACTCGAATTTATCATGGGCAGGCAAAAATATATATAATTTAAATAGCATTTATATTGTATTTACATAGCATTTATATTGTATTAGGTGTTAAAAATACTCTGCTGCTAAGTCACTTCAGTCATGTCAGACTCTGTGTGACCCTATAGACAGCAGCCACCAGGCTCCCCCGTCTCTGGGATTCTCCAGGCAAGAACACTGGAGTGGGTTGCCATTTCCTTCTCCAATGCATGAAAGTGAAGAGTGAAAGTGAAGTCACTCAGTCACGTCCAACTCTTAGCGACCCAATGGACTGCAGCCTACCAGGCTCCCCCGTCCATGGGATTTTCCAGGCAAGAGCACTGGAGTGGGGTGCCATCGCTCTAGAGGTAATTTAAAGTCCGGAACCAATTCTCACAGAAACTAAGAGGCAACTACTTGCTCAGCCTGAAGTGTAATTTATACTAAAAAAGCAAGAGTACTAAATAAGCAGGTGCAATTTGCATAAAAAAAGTATTAATCAACAAAACATGAAGCTCCTACTAACGAAAAATAGCTAGGAGCTATAGATTCTGGAAAGAACTACAGATTTTGAGCTAGAAGGAAATCAGTTCATCCACTGCCACCCTTCTGGAGATAAAGAAACAAGGCCAGAGATGACACAGGAATCTCAAGTCCCTCGGCAAGCATGGGGGTAGCATGCATAACTTCTGCTTCCAGAGCCTCTCACGGCCACTCTAAACTCACAGGGTGTACCGCCTACAGGCTTCCCTCATTTACCGCACTTCACTTCACTGTATCTTTCACAAACTGAAGGTCTGTGGCAGCCCTGCCTTGAGAAAGTCTATTGGCAACATTTTTCCAACAGTGTTTGCTCATTTCGTGTCCGTGTGGCACATTTTGATAATCCTCACAACTGTTCATACTTTTTCATTATATATATTATATATATGACAACAATAGGCACATTTCTAGTACTTACTAGGTTCCAGTTAACACTGTTTGCAAATGACATATCTGAGCTGATCTGGTCCTCAACCACTCTACGAAGATACGCACAGCACGATCACTACACCCCATCCTGAAGCTGAGGGAAGCTGGGCAGGAAGAGGACGGTGACTCCCCCGCGGCCACACAGCTGCAGGGGTGCTGGGGCAAGAATGCGACTCCATCCCCTTGGGCTTCAAAGTCTGTGCTCTTGCTATTCTGACTCTAGCACAACAAAACAGAGACGTTTCTAGGGGAAACTGTTCTAGATCTAATTCTGAACAGAAAGAAACTGGTCAGTAAAGTGAAAGTAGCAAAAATCTTGGAAGGAAAAAAAC
Organism: Ovis canadensis; assembly: GCF_042477335.2. Lineage (NCBI taxonomy): Eukaryota > Metazoa > Chordata > Mammalia > Artiodactyla > Bovidae > Ovis > Ovis canadensis. The sequence continues at coordinate 33,601,135 of NC_091250.1, read as the reverse complement.
ATCATTTTGGCAGAATGAAGAGAGGGAGGACAGAAAAAAGCCTTGATCTGCGTGTGTAGGATCCACATTAGGAAGAGAATTAAAATCAAGGAAGAGATCGTAAGAGAGTAATCCCTAGACACGTTCAGCAATTTTGTTTTCCGAGCTTAAAGAATCCAATCCTACAATAACAATAATTAAAAAAATATTTAATCTATCACTGTTATCACTCCCCCCAAATCACAGACTCAACCTAGCACACTACATCATCTTTGTAGACATGATAAAAATGGGAGCTGGAAATTAATATAATTTTGAGGATTTGTATTTAATTGAATAATACTATGTCTACCGGAAGCTGAATTGCACATCATAAGGTTTCTAGCGAGTTCTGTCCTCTACGAAGTCTAGCTTAATAATTCTATTATAATGACTCGAATAATGACCTTGAAAGTCATGTTATCTAAAAATTTAATTAGCGTACAGCAAGGATAACAGAATCAGCAATTAAAAGACTTGAAAAGTTTTTACATCAAATTAAACAAGATGTTAAAACAAAAATAAATTCAAAATTTTCTAATTGGGATCTAAATGAAAGATAGAGGGCTAGAGAAACGGTGTTTAGTTGAGAGGAAGACTTAATTAATGCAATCTTTGCTAAAGTCATTCAGTTTACCTACTGATAAAACTAATGGCTTGTCTAAAGGATATCTAAGGTCTATTCCATCTCAAAATTCTAGGAAATATTTAATGTTTATTATTTTTCTTAAAGTCCTGTATTTTGTAACTGGTTCTTCCTTTTTGGATTACCTATTTCTTAAAATCGGAGAAGGAAATGGCAACCCACTCCAGTATTCTTGCCTGGAGAATCCCATGGACAGAGGAGCCTGGACAGCTACAGTCCATGGGGCTGCAAAGAGTTGGACACGACTTAGCGACTCACACACACACACATTTTCATTATTATTATATCTGGTGACCTGTGATCTCGGAGGTTACTGTAATTGTTTTAGAGCCCCATGAACCATGCCCATATAATGATGGTGAACTTACTAAATGTATGTGTTCTGACTGCTCCACTAACTAGCAGCTCCCCCACCTCTCTCCCTCCCCTCAGGCCTCCCTATTCCCTGAGACACAACAATATTGAAACCAGGTCAACTAATCTACAATGGCCTCTAAGTTTTTGAGTCAAAAGTGCACATGTCTCACTTTAAATTAAAAGCTAGAAATTATTAAGCTTATTAGTGAGGAAGGCATGTTGAAAACTGAGATGGGCTAGGCCTCTCGGGCCAAGCAGCCAAGTTGTAAATGCAAAGAAAAAGTTATTGAAGTAAATTAAAAGTGTTACTCCATCAAACACATGAAGGACAAGCAAGCCAAACAAGCCTTCTTGCTCATATGGAGAAACTATTAGTGGTCTGGATAGATGATCAAACCAGCTACAATAATCCTTTCAGCCAAAGCCTAATTCAGAGCAAGACCCCAGCTCTCTTCAATTCTATGAAGACTAAGAGAGGTGAGGAAGTTTAAAAAGAAAAGCCTGAAGCCTACAGAGGTTGGTTCATAAAATTTAAGGAAAGAAGCCATCTCCATAACATAAAAGTACAAGGTGAAGCAGCAAGTGCTGATATTGTTGTTATCCAGAAGATCTAGCTAAGATCATTAATGAAGGTGGCTACACTAAACAATGGACTTCCCTGGTGGCTTAGATGGCAAAGAATCTGTCTGCAGTGCAGGAGACCTGGGTTCAATCCCTGGACAGCCCCTGAAGAAGGGAATGGCAAACACACTGCAGTATTCTTGCCTGTACAATTCTACGGACAGAGGAGCCCAGTGTGCTACAGTCCGCGGAGTCACAAAGAGTCAGACACAATTGAACAACTAACACTTTCACACTAAAGAACAGAGTTTCCATGTAGATGAAATAGCCTTCTATTGGAAGATGACGCCATCTAGATGATATCATTCATAGCTAGAGAGGAGAAGTCAATGCCGAGCTTCAAAGCTTGAAAGGACAGGCTGACTCTTGATAGAGGTTACTGCAGCTGATGACTTTAAATACTGGCTTTCATTTCAGTAAAGAGGTAAAAGACAAATGTTATTTTCTACATACATTGAATTAAGATTTTTAGATAAAGTAATATCTTGAAACCCACATCAACTGTAATTCTACCAGTTCAGTTCAGTTGGCTCACTCAGTCGTGTTTAACTATTTGCGACCCCGTGGGTCACAGCACGCCGGGCCTCCCTGTCCATCATCGGCACCCGGAGTTCACTCAGACTCATGTCCATCGAGTCAGTGATGCCATCCAACAAAAAAAAAATAATAATAAATTGAAGCCAATGTTCACTGACCATTCCAAAATTCCTAGGGTCTTTAAGAACAATGCTAAATTTACTCTGCCTCTGCTGTATAAATGGAACAACAAAGTCTGAACGACAGCACATCTGTTTAAACATGGTTTTACAGAGTATCTTAAGCCCAATGTTAAGAACTTCTGCTCAGAAAAAAAGATTCTTTTCAAAATACTGACATTGCTCATTGACAATGCACCTGGTCACCCAAGAGCTCTGATGGAGGTGTGCAACGAGATTAATGTTCCTTTCACGCCTGCTAATGTTGTGGATAAAGGACTAATTTCCACCTTCAAGTCTTCTTATTTAAGAAATACATTTTATAAAGCTATAGTTGCCACAGATAGTGATTCCTCTGATGGATCTGGGCAAAGTCAATTGAAAACCTTCTAAAAAAGGATTCACCATTCTAGATGCCATTAAGAATATCTGGGATTCCTGGGGAGAGGTCAAAATACCAGCATTCACAGGAGTTTGGAAGAAGCTAATTCCAAACCTCATGGGTGACCTGAGGGGTTTGAAGCTTCAGTGGAGGAAAGAACGGCAGATGTGGTAGAAACAGCAAGAGAACGAGAATTAGAAGTGGAGTCTGAAGATGTGACTGAATTGCTGCAATCGCACAATAAAACTTAAAATGGTTAAAGACCTGCTTCTAATAAGCAAAGAAAGTGGTTACTTGAGATGGAATCCACTCCTGGTAAGATGCTATACAGATTTTTAAATGGCAACAAAGAATTTAGACTATTACATAAACTTTAGCTGATAAAACAGCAGCAGGGTTTGAGACTGAGTCCAGTTTTGAAAGAAGCTCGATTAAACAGCATTGTGTGTTACAGACAGCTCATTAGTAAAAGAGTTGATGGATGTGGCAAACTTCACTGTTGTCTTAAAATATATACTTAGTATCTTAAAATACACTACCACAGCCCAACCTTCAGCAACCACCACCCTAATCGGTCAGCAGCCATCAACATGTAGGCAAGACCCTCCACCAGCAAAAACATCACAACTCACTGAAGGCTCAGAGGATGGTTAACATTTTTAAGCAATAAAGTTTTTTAAATTAAGGTGTGTAAATTGCTTTTTTAGAAATAATGTGTGCTTAATACACTATAGTATATGTAGACATAACTTTTACCTGTACTAGGAAACAAAAAAATTTTATGTGACTTGCTTTATTGGGATTACTCACTTTAATTTCAGTGGTTTGGAACTGAACCCACAATATCTCGAGGTATGTCTGTATGGATATTATCTACAGATAGCAACTAATAAAATTTTGCCAGTCAAAAGAAGATAGATACATGCTTAATATTACCAATAATTTGCACGAAAAGGTTGTTCATTTTTTGCTCCTTCTAAGATCTTTCAAGAATGAAGTTGCACTCTTAGTGGTCAGCATACCCCATGAGCTGCTATTCACTTGATCTGTGACATTACAAGAGTATTTGAACTTTGTAAGCCTCAGCCTACTACCAATCTACAAAATGGGGATAACTGCACCTGTTTCACAGGATTCGTATAGGGCATTAATTACAAGTAGTAACTTAATACCTATAATGCAATTAGGAGAGTGCCTGTCATATAATGACTGCACAAATATTAGTCAAACTCTCTTATTACATAGATCCTTTACGCTTACTAGCCAAATGATTGCTGAGTCCTTGGACTACTTCTATAAGGCAGATAGAAATGTCATCACTTCCTTAACACTTCCTAATAAAATTCCTAAGATCATGAACCATGAAACCAGATTCAATTTTTATTTCTACTTCTAACTTCTCAAGTATTGAGAAATTAGTTTCTTTGGTTTGCCCGTCTCTGAAATTGGTACAACAAAGCCTGCCATTGGTCAGCTGTTGTGAAGATGAGGCAATATATTAAAAGCCTAGGAGCAGCTTAGAACACAAGGCGTTTCACAGATTTATGCAGAGAATGCAACACTTACTGCTCAGAGTCATAGTAGTCCATCCGCTTCTTTTTCTTGTTATAAGCGGCAACTCGAAAGGGAACGATCTCCAAGGTGATCAGGCCCGGGGCCATGGTCAGCACTTTGGCGCCATGAGTCGGCTCATAAAGATCCTTCCCTGTTTCTGGATGGGGCATGCCAGCAGGGTCTCGTCCCACAATGTAGAAGTTGGCTCCTGCAACCATCCGTGCTCTGCAATGCCACTGGACCTAGGATAGAAATGGTCACATTAGATAACCACAATTTCATGACCAGCACTTAGAAGTAGGAAGCGGATAATAAATGTATATACTTCTTATATAATCAATATCTATCAGTAGGAAATCTCAAATTAAAATCATCATCTTGGGAAGCCAGAAAAAAACAAAACCTGGCAACCCCTCCCCTTCCAAAAAAATCTACAAGTATATATGTATATGGATCTGGGAAGCATAAGACAAGGTGTAGGATGTGACTTAACAGCCAGCTGCTTTCAAACATAGCTTTGTAGCCTATACCGTCACACTGACTTACTGTTTAAAAACAAAAATTACTTGGTCTAACACCTAGAACTAAAGGAATCTAGAAGTTAAAGTACCTAGAAGAGAGTTCATCATTCTCATTAAAACAAGAAGGAAGTGAATCCTCAAAGGTTAAGTGACTTGGTCAACAGAGTGTAGGACAAACCCAGGTCCACACACTTGGTCCTAGTTCCCTGTCAGTGTACGGCTCCATTATCTGGTGATTTACAAAACCATCTCAGTTCTATGTGAACAGATGGCCACTTCATATCATTTCATTTCGTCTCTCTCGATAGCATCTCTTCTACCAAGTACTTTATTTTTATATCAACATAGTTCAGAAAGTCCAAGAGTATGAAGGCAACCCCATACCCTATATTTGAATAGGTCACCGTGAGGATTTTCAACTTTTCTAGTTGTTTCTACTGATATTTGCCTCTATATTTCTAAACAGTATGTGTATACAGTTGTAACTTGACTGTTAATTTTAGATGTTTTATGCTGTCATCCCTCAGTATCTGGATGCTCAAGTCCCACAGTCAGCCCACTGTATTCAACGTTTTGCATCCATGGATTCAATCAAGCACAAGTCATGTAGTACTGTACATATTTACTGGATTAAAAACCTGCACATGAGTGGACCTGCACAGTTCAAATTGGTCATGTTCAAAATTATAATATAGGCATAATTTCCACATTATTATTTCCTACTTATAGTATTTGGCTCTCTTACTCCACTATCTTCATTCCCTATCCCATTTATTCAATAAACACTGTGGTATCAATACTTTGGTGAAATAACCATGTATCCGGTAAAATGGGAATTACAATTGTATTTACTGGACATAATTTTTAATAAAATTAACATACGAAAAACCTGAGGACTTAGAATAGTACCTGGCACAGAGTAAGTACACAATAAATGCTGGCTGTTATCATCTTTATTTTACTCCTCTCCTTGTACAACTGGTTTTCCTAGAGTTAATAACTGCCTTAATCTGTTTTCTGCTTGCTTAGTGTTCCATAGACCTGTGTTTCTATATTCCCTGTACCATCTTTCTTCCTAAACACACAGCTTAATACAATTCTCAGTCTCCCTACAACCGAGTTCTCACCGAAGAAATGAAAGCCGAAGTGATGTGCGCCACTTCCAGACGCGGATCGTTAAAAAGCCTCCTGAGCACTAGCCTAGTTTGCTTTCCTCACGAGCCAGCTAAAGAGAAGGGACCCCAAGGCCTTGTAACCACCTCTTTTTCCACTACAGCATCACTTCTGCTTGCAGCGAGCTGCAGCAGTTCTGTATGCACCAGATGCCAAAGCATGAAGCTAGACGACCTTTGTTCTCCACACAGACCACCTCTTCCCCCATCCACCCCAGATTCAGCTCTTCGTGAAACAACTGCTCATTTCCCTCTGCCCCTTCGCAGCAGACACACAGAAGAATTCCACTTGTTCAGACTCAATTTATATCAAGGGATCAGTCAGAATCAAATCATCAATTAAGTACTCTGAAACTCTACTTAAATGTACAATCTTTTCTGCCTCATGAAAAATAGCTACTGCTTACAGAGTTAAATTAAAAGGGCAGTCTAAGTTTTCTGAACTTAGGTGAACTTACTTTGCTCATTATATATTTATGTTTGGATGCTTAAATCATTCAAGCGCCAACTGGTCAATAAACCAGGAATATATTTCAAAAGCATTTTGGTGACATGGGCCAGTTATATAACTCTGCCTTGTAAAACTGTCAGAAAATTTAATTGCTTCTCTGACTTCTTTTAGAAGTTATATGAGTAAATTAAATGTAAACACAACAAATACGGAGGCAGCTTTCTCCTGCAGGTGACCTAAATGGTTTCAATGTATATTTTAATGAATGGTTCCCTTATGAGAAAACTTTATGATTTTTAACAGCCATGAGTAAGCAAATCAAATGTTATTCTTCCAAGAAAGCCTAGTGTGAGTCAACTTATAACCTACTGAGCAGGTAATATGTTTTAATGAAGTGAGTGCCAGTCAGCCATGGACACTGGTATCTGTTTAAGAACATAGGCTTTCAAGTCAGGCTGTCCTAGATTTCACTCCTAGCTTTGCCCCTCACTGGCGGAAGGATCTTAAGCAATTTCCTTATACAAGCCTGTTTCCTAATTTACGAAAATAAGAATGATAACACTTAATGCATAAGATTGTTGGAAGTTTTGAAAGTACTCAGGATACTACCTGGCCTTCAATAAAGGAAAGTCGTTATTACTGCCGCTATTACTATTGCTCTGTGAAGTATTTCCTGACCATCACAGTTGAATTAATTGCTTCCTGACCAGAATTTCTAAAGAAAACTCCTTTCCTCTCTGAAGAAGATGACACACTGCCCAGAGGATGGTTGTTGAAACCCAGAAAGAACTGTCTGTCTATCCGGCAGACTGAGGTCAAGATGCGCTCCTTATCTTTTTATGCCACTGGCATGATTATCAGGAAACTGAATGCATACTGAAGAAGGACTAATGCATACTGAAGATGATGCCTAAAAGTCTTCTATGAACCCCTATAAGAATCTGTAAATGGCCAACCTAACAACAAATGACTTATTTTCTGCTTTACTCTCATCTGTGTAGTAAAGAACAAATAGCTTTGTCATTTTTTTCTGATTATAAGAGTAATTCAATTCACATGTGGCAAACACTGCTTGTTTGCCTCCACAACAACTGATTTCTCTTTGCCCTGATCTCCCTATTCCTTGGTGATAGAAACCTCCCCCTAAGGGATGAAAATGCTACATCTTTGCTTTCTCAGCAATACAGCAAGGGCGCCCGGGCAAATAACAATCTCTTGGGAAGTTGTCTAGAGGATTCCTAAAAAACTTTTCTTCCTCATTAATAAAACTCTCAACTTTCACTTACCTGAAATGCCTTCACTTCACCTTTATTTTTGCTTGACTATAGAATTCTAGATTAATAGACATGTTTCTACTTTTTTTCTCTCTTGAAAATGCAACCCCATGGCTTCTAGCTCATAATGCCCTTGAGAAGCCAGCCATCCCTGCTATTACTCCCCTACTGTTCCCTCTTCCTCTCCCCATCTCTCTGCTTTTAAGGTTCCTCTCTATCATAAATTTCCAGCAGGTTGGCTACTATGTGCCTAACTGTGGTTTTCTTTGGGTTTATCCTTCCTTATATTTACTGGGCTTCTTGAATTTGTAGGCTGATGTTTTCTACCAATTGCAGAAAACTTGCAACCACTTTTTTTTTCCCAAAAAGTTTTTGTGCCACATTCTCTCTCTCTCTTTCAGAACTTCATTTATACATATGTTAGACGGCTTGAGATTGTCCACAAGTTCCTGAGGCTCTGCTTGTTTTCTCCCACTGATTTTCCTTTTTCAAAAAATTCCTACTGAGTTTTAAAAAACTCACTGACCTTTTTCTTCTGCCAACTCCAGTCAGCTTTTAAGTTTATCCAATAAACATTTCTGTTTCAGATACTATACTTTTTTAGCCCTTGGTTTTCCACTTGATTTTTTTCAGCTTTCGCTTTTCTGAGACTCCCCATCCATAAGACAATATTTTTGTTTAAGAAGCTTCAATGTTCTTATTTGCTAATTCCAACATCAGCATCATCTAAAGGTATGCTTCTAGTGAAAGTTTTTATTTAGGATTATAAATCACAGTTCCTTGCTTATTTCCAATAATTTGTTGCTGTATGCTGGACTTGTGAATGATTTAAGGAGCCTAAATAATGCCGTTTTCCTTTAGAATGTTAAGAGCCTGATTCCAGCAGGCAGGTACTTTACTGGCACGTCTTCTTAACTTTTTGAGGTGCAATTTTAAGCTCTACTGGGCAGGTTCAGTCCAGTTTTTTGGACCAATTACCAACCTACTGCCTTTCAACTCCAAATTCACCTTTAGTATTTGCTGAGAAAATGGATTGAAAATTAAGCATTTCTCCTTCACAGTGAGCACAATGTTAAATCAGCAGAGGATCAGAGGGACACTGCAGGAGGAAAGATGTGTAGTGGTACCTGAATATGGGGCTGTTTGGTGGCACAGGGGTCCAGCAGCAAACCCAAAGTGCACACTCCTTCAGCAACCTCAAAGCCCTAGCCTGAGTCCACTGATCACCTTACTACAGTCCTCCTAATGCAAACACCAGTGCACTCCAAGCCTCCCACCAGCAGCTCCCTGACTCCCTCTGCTTACTCATGCATCCCGCTGTGCTCAACTGTGCCTTAGAGAGTTGTTTCCTACATTCACTGCAACATGGGTATCTCTCAGTGTGCACCAATCTGGCAGCAAGCCAGCTCCCAATGAATGCCCTGACCCCCACTGAGCTCACCAGTCTTTAGCCTCAGCTAGCCTGTGAACCAGAAAGAGGGTTGTTTCCTGTTATCTGGCATCTGTGAACCAGTGTGGTCCAGAGAGTCCACTCAACTTCACCATCCAGTGGGAAGAAACCATACCTTCTCCAATGAGATCTGAAGCCCAGCCTTGGGGAGAGGATCCCTTTTCCAATTCTACCCTTCCTTTGGTAATCTCCCTCAGCCCTAGGGCACCCTTTAGAGTTCACTCTGCATTTTTTAGTTACTTCTCTATTAAAGTTCGGAGAAGGCAATGGCACCCACTCCAGTGTTCTTGCCTGGAGAATCCCAGGGACGGTGGAACCTGGTGGGTTGCTGTCTATGGGGTCACACAGAGTCAGACACGACTGAAGTGACTTAGCAGCAGCAGCTATTAAAGTTTAACAATTCTTTAAACTTCTCCTGTCCAATTCTGTGTGATTCCCCACTTCCTGACTGTAAACAAATTGATAACACACTTTCTGTACAGTGTGCCCTATTTTCCAAAAGCATGTGTTTCTGGTGTCTTAGTTGCATACCTAAGATGTTAACGAGATTTCTCCACCTTAGCTAGGCTGCAATGTCGTCTTTCAACAATGAATAACCTCTAGTACCTTCAATCCACTCTCAAACTTGTTGTAGCTACCCTCTACCAGGCCTCAGAGTCTTGCCCTGCACAAATGCAGTCCAAGGAACCCTGGGGAACACGCTCACATCTTCTCTTGCCCTGAAAGTGAAAGCGTTAGTCACTCAGTTATGTCCGACCCTTTGTGACCCCATGGACTGTATGTAGCCCACCAGGCTCTGTCCACGGAATTCTCCAGGCAAAAATACTGGAGTGGGTATCCATTTCCTTCCCCGGAGACCTTCCTGACCCAGAGACTGAGCCCAGGTCCCCAGCATGCAGGCAGATTCTTTGCTAACTGAGCCCCCGGGGGGTTCAATTCTGTGCTGCAAGTCTGGTTGCTTCAGCAGCCCCGAAACCCAGCCTCTGCCTTCTCAGCTCAACAGGGATATGCATGCAATGCACTACTGCTCAGCCACAAGACAGACTGAAACCCTGACGTTTACAACAACATGAATGTATCCAGAGATTATCATACTAACCGAAGTAAATCAGAGAAAGACATTTAAAAGGTATCACTTATATGTGGAATCTCAAAATACTGGTACAAATGAACTCACTTACAAAACAGAAACAGACTCACAGACATAGAAAACAAAGTGATGGTTACCAAAGGGGAAAAAATTAGGACTATGGGATTGACAGACAGACATGACTACATATAAAATAAATAAGAATTTACCATATAGCAGTACAGTATATTCTGTATTGTTACTATATTCACTATCTGGTAATAAACCTATAATGGAAGAGAATCTGAAACTAACACAATATTGTAAATCAAATCAAATCAAAAGGATGGGAGAATAATAACAACTCACAATCAGCAACTGTCATTGAAAAAAATCGGTATTTGTTTCAGAATTTCCTCCCCAAGTACATTTTTGCAGCTAATGTTTTTTTGACTCTACATAACTTATTTCAACAATGTAAGCGATACAAGTAAGAATTGAGTTTTGCTACCCAATAGGGCTAAAAGGGGACTATTCACAATTCAAATTATAATCAGTTTTCAAATAATATTGATCCATGCAAATCCTGTTATGGTTCTCCCTGCCATCCATCACAGATTAAGATATTATGCAACTACCAAACCAAAAATCAGTGACATATAGGAACCTAAATTACTTATCTCCATACACAGAATATTTACAGTGTAAACACTTTAGTATTAGAACTGTTCTTGCATCATCGCAATATGATGTTTAATCCATGCCCCTTTTTATAAACATAAAAGTCTTATTTGCTCCCTGACTCCATTAGAAAATAGTTATCTATCATCCACCAAAATTAGATTGATTATATTCTTTGCAGCCAAAGATGGAGAAGCTCTATACAGTCAGCAAAAATAAGACTGGGACCTGACTGTGGCTCAGATCATGAACTCCTTAATGCCAAATTAAGACTGAAATTGAAGAAAGTAGGGAAAACCACTCGACCATTCAGGTATGACCTAAATCAAATCCCTTATGATTATACAGTGGAAGAGAGAAATAGATTCAAGGGATTAGATCTGATAGAGTGCCTGAAGAACTATGGATGGAGGTTCATGACACTGTACAGGAGACAGGGATCAAGGCCATGCCCAAGAAAAAGAAATGCAAAAAAAGCAAAATGGCTGTCTGGGGAGGCCTTATAAATAGCTGTGAAAAGAAGAGAGGTGAAAAACAAAGGAGAAAAGGAAAGATATACTCATTTGAAAGCAGAGTTCCAAAGAATAACAAGGAGAGATAAGAAAGCCTTCCTCAGTGATCAGTACAAAGAAATAGAGGAGAAAATAAAATGGGAAAGACTAGAGATCTCTTCAAAAAAAAATCAGAAATATCAAGGGAACATTTCATGCAAAGATGGGCTCAATAAAGGACAGAAATGGTATGGACCTAACAGAAGCAGAAGATATTAAGAAGAGGTGGCACAAATACAAAGAAGAACTGTACAAAAAAGAGCTTCACAACCCAGATAATCATGATGGTGTGATTACTCACCTAGAGCCAGACATCCTGGAATGTGAAGTCAAGTGGGCCTTAGGAAGCATCACTATGAACAGAGCTAGTGGAGGTGATGGAATTCCAATAGAACTATTTCAAATCCTCAAAGATGACGCTGTGAAAGTGCTGTACTCAATACGCCAGCAAATTTGGAAAACTCAGCAGTGGCCACAGGACTGGAAAAGGTCAGTTTTCATTCCAGTCCCAAAGAAAGGCAATGTCAAAGAATGCTCAAACTACTATAAATGCTCTCATCTCACACGCTAGTAAAGTAATGTTCAAATTCTCCAAGCCAGGCTTCAACAGTATGTGAACCATGAACCTCCAGATGTTCAAGCTGGTTTTAGAAAAGGCAGAGGAACCAGAAATTGAATTGCCAACATCCGTTGGATCACCATAAAAGTAAGAGAGTTCCAGAAAAACATCTATTTCTACTTTATTGACTATGCCAAAGCCTTTGACTGTGTGGATTACAGCAACCCGTGGAAAATTCTTCAAGAGACGGGAATACCAGGCCACCTGACCTGTCTCTTGAGAAATCTGTATGCAGGTCAGGAAGCAACAGTTAGAACTGGACATGGAACAACAAACTGGTTCCAAATAGGGAAACAAGTACGTCAAGGCTGTAAATTGTCCCCCTACTTATTTAAGTTATATGCAGAATACATCATGAGAAACCCTGAGCTGGAAGAAGCCCAAGCTGGAATCAAGATTGTTGGGGAAAATATCAATAACCTCAGATATGTAGGTGACACCACCCTTATGGCAGAAAACGAAGAACTAAAGAACCTCTTGATGAAAGTGAAAGAGAAGAGTGAAAAAGTTGGCTTAAAGCTCATCATTCAGAAAACTAAGATCATGGCATCTGGTCCCATCACTTCATGGAAATTAGATGGGGAAACAGTGGAAACAGTGACAGACTTTATTTTAGGGGGCTTCAAAATCACTGCAGATGGTGACTGTAGCCGTGAAATTAAAAGACACTTGCTCCTTGGAAGAAAAGTTATGACCAACCAAGTCAGCACATTAAAAAGCAGAGACAGTACTTTGCCAACAAAGGTCCGTCTAGTCAAGGCTATGGTTTTTCCAGTGGTCATGTACGGATGTGAGAGTTGGAATATAAAGAAAGCTGAGCGCTGAAGAATTGATGTTTTCAAACTGAGGTGTTGGAGAAGACTCTTGAGAGTCCTTTGGACTGCAAGGAGATCCAACCAGTCCATCCTAAAGGAGATCAACCCTGAATATTCACTGGAGGGACTGATGATGAAGCTGAAACTACAATACTTTGGCCACCTGATGTGAAGAACCAACTCATTGGAAAAGACCTTGATGCTGGGAAAGATTGAAGGAGGGAGGAGAAGGGGACAACAGAGGATGAGATGGCTGGATGGCAGCACCGACTCAATGGACATGAGTTTGAGTAAACTCTGCGAGTTGGTGATGGACAGGGAGCCCTGGCGTGCTGTGGTCCATGGGGCTGCAAAGAATTGGACCCGACTGAGTGACTGAACTGTACTATACTGTATCCTCTGCTCTTAAACCTACCAAAGATTTTGGTAAATTTAATTTTCAGTGGCTTATGAGAGAAAAAAAAATTTATTTTTCAAATTTAAAATTACATTACATCATAAAATTATAAATCTGGACTACACCACATAACATATAACACCAGTAATACTATACCATCTTCTTCCTACCCCACAGTGGAGAAATTCCACTGTCTTAGAAACCTGGCAGATTAAGCATACAATATTTTCAAGTTTGTTTAATTAAAAATACTGAAGATAACAAACAGAACATTTATTTAAGTCCCTACCTAAATCACCTATTTCTTTATACATTTCGCATCAAAATTTTCTTTAACTGTGATGAAGTCTATTAAAATAACTACATCATAAAGCCAAATTCATATATTCAACTGGTTTGTGAAAGAACTTCAGACACAGAAGCTGTTTTTGTAATGCAAATTTTCTTTTTCAAATTGTCAAAAATGTACTCGTCTTAATACTATAAAAATTCTTTAAAGTCAAACCAATTAACTATTTTTGTGGGGTAAAAACATCTGTATTTTCATTCATCTCTTGAATTTCATGTTCAAATACCTCCACATCTTGGTTATACAGTATCACAACACTTTAGTATTAACCTATTTTCTTGAAATTCCCAAATGCTAGTGGTCTGCCTCTTGATCTCTCAATGGCAAGAATGATTTTAATCTCTTCAAGCTGACTGGGTAAATCTAGAGAGGCAAATGAAAGATAAGGTTTATCCTTGCCATCATGTAGATCCTAGGTACTTATCATCTCCAATCTCTGCACAACTAAGCATTCTAAGCACTTCTACCAATTCCCAGAGCTCTGCACAGACATGGAACAACAGTCAGTCATCATGAGAGTCGTATTTCTGATTTGCAAGGTGAAAATTATGAGATCTACTTACACATTTCATTTTCCAGCTTGTAGAAGAGAATTAGACACACCTTATAATTACTCCCATGACACAATTTTAAGAGTTGAAAAGGAGTGTTTAGATTATGGAATCCAAACCCTTCATTCTGAACATCAAGAATCGAGGCCTGATACACAAAATACAGACTTTCCCAAAGATTTCCTTTATCTTCAAGGATAAACCTCAGCTGTCTTAGGGTTCAAAATAACATAACTCAAATGTAAGAGAAGGATTTGTTCAGAACCATCAGCAACCAAACTGTTTTATTCTTGTAAATTACTTTGCCCTGGTTGAGCCCAGGCCACTGGCAGGTGTGAAGAGGGTCATGGGGGGAGAGAGCAAATTCACAGTCCTCCTCCCTCTTCGGCCTCCCAAGCCCAGGGACCCCAAAATTTGTTTTTCGTAAATGCCAAAAGTCTTTGACTCTTTTCTGTTTCTCCACCCCCTCGCTGATTATTATTTTAAGGAACCACAGGAACGCAACCATGATGGTACGTCACTGGAAAACATTTCATGAGATCCTTCACAAGGACGAGTGAAGAAAAAAACAGGCGCTAGTTATTAAGCTCTTCCTAACATGAAAACAAAATGTTTTAAGAATATTTCATTTAATGTTTAGAGTAAATCAATAAGATAGCCAATATTTCTGTTTTACAAATAAGAACACTTTCAATAACACATTCAAAGTTGCAAAATGAATAACTAAGAGAAGGAGTATTTGAAATTGGGTCTCTCCAATGCCAAAGTCCGTGCATACCTATTCACATGGAGCTATTTAAACTGTGTCATGCCCTACAAGATAGGACCCAGAGCAGGAGAGAAAATACAAGCTACATTTAGAGAAGAAACAGCATAGATTACAACTGCAGGGAAAAGTGAAAGGCCAAACTAAAAGACAATATTTAATCTTGATGCTGCCTGAGTAAGAAACAGACAAAAACAGATTCTGAGCTGGAAATCTATGGAAAAGTCAGGAGAAAAACAGGGTATATTCCTCCTTCCCTGTGAAAAGCATCTGAAACACCTATAAAATCTAATGTCTCTGAATTAAATGAGTGATTTCACTTTTCAAGATACATATAAGCTAGAAGTGTATAAAACAGACGATGCCGCTGCTCAGTCGCTCAGTCGTGCCTGACTCTTAGCGATCTCAGGGACTGTAGCCCGCCAGGCTGCCCTGTCCATGGGACTTCCCAGGCAAGAATACTGGAGTGGGTTGCCATTTCCTTCTCCAGGGATGGAACCCATGACTCCTGTATAGACAGGTGGATTCTTTACCACTGTGCCACCAGGAAAGCCCAAAATTATTTTTAAAATAAATTAGCAGACTCTACATGTTTGATACCAAGGGAACATTTCATGCAAAGATGGGCTCAATAAAGGTCAGAAATGGTATGGACCTAACAGAAGCAGAAGATATTAAGAAGAGGTGGCAAGAATACACAGAAGTGTACAAAAAAGATCTCCACAACCCGGATAATCACAATGGTGTGATCACTCATCTAGAGCCAGACATCCTGGAATGTGAAGTCTAGAGCCAGACATCCTGGAATGTGAAGTCAAGTGAGCCTTAGAAAACATCACTATGAACAAAGCTAGTGGAGGTGATGAAATTCCAGTTGAGCTATTTCAAATCCTCAAAGATGATGCTGTGAAAGTGCTGCAGTCAATATGCTAGCAAATTTGGAAAACTCAGCAGTGGCCACAGGACTGGAAAAGGCCAGTTTTCATTCCAATCCCAAAGAAGGGCAATGCCAAAGAATGCTCAAACTACCGCACAATTGCACTCATCTCACACACTAGCAAAGTAATGCTCAAAATTCTCCAAGCCAGGCTTCGGCAATACGTGAACCGTGAACTTCCAGATGTTCAAGCTGGTTTCAGAAAAGGCAGAGGAACCAGAGATCAAATTGCCAACATCTACTGGATCATGGAAAAAGCAAGAGAGTTCCAGAAAAACATCTCTTTCTGCTTTATTGACTATGCCAAAGCCTTTGACTGTGTGGATCACAAGAAACTGTGGAAGATTCTGAGAGAGATGGGAATGCCAGACCACCTGACCTGCCTCTTGAGAAATCTGTATGCAGGTCAGGAAGCAACAGTTAGAACTGGACATGGAACAACAGACTGGTTCCAAATACGAAAAGGACTACGTCAAGGCTGTATATCGTACCCTGCTTATTTAACTTATATGCAGAGTACATCATGAGAAACACTGGGCTGGAAGAAGCACAAGAGGAGGAACTCAAAAGCCTCTTGATGAAAGTAAAAGAGGAGAATGAAAAAGTTGGCTTAAAGCTCAACACTCAGAAAACGAAGATCATGGCATCCGGTCCCATCACTTCATGGGAAATAGATGGGGAAACAGTGGAAACAGTGTCAGACTTTATTTTGGGGGGCTCCAAAATCACTGCAGATGGTGATTGCAGCCATGAAATTAAAAGACGCTTACTCCTTGGAAGAAGAGTTATGAGCAACCTAGATAGCATATTCAAAAGCAGAGACATTATTTTGCCAACTAAGGTCTGTCTAGTCAAGGCTATGGTTTTTCCAGTAGTCATGTATGGATGTGAAAGGTGGACTGTGAAGAAGGCTGAGTGCTGAAGAATTGATACTTTTGAACTGTGGTGTTGGAGAAGACTCTTGAGAGTCCCTTGGACTGCAAGGAGATCCAACCAGTCCATTCTGAAGATCAACCCTGGGATTTCTTTGGAAGGAATGATGCTAAAGCTGAAACTCCAGTACTTTGGCCACCTCATGCGAGGAGTTGACTCATTGGAAAAGACTCTGATGCTGGGAGGGATTGGGGGCAGAAGAAGGAGACGACCGAGGATGAGACGGCTGGATGGCATCACGGACTCGATGGACGTAAGTCTGAGTGAACTCCAGGAGTTGGTGATGGACAGTGAGGCCCGGCGTGCTGTGATTCATGGGGTTGCAAAGAGTTGGACACAACTGAGCGACTGAACTGAACTGAAATGTTCAAGATTCACAATTGTCTATCCAAAAATCTGAAGTTCATTTTTTCCCAGCTTTAACAAGATGTAACTGACATACAACATTATGTAAATTTAAAGTTTTCAACATGATGATGTGATATGCATACATACTACCAAATGGATGTGTTCAGTAATCTTATGGTAACCATCTGAAATCCAAAACCAATTTTAAAACTAACATTAGCAAAGCCTGATCAAAACTGACAAAGTTTATCTGTGGCCTTTGCTGATCCCAATTAATGTGAAAAAGCATTGACTTTGTTAAGAAATACTACTATGTTTTATGTCCCAGCCCCATAAGCAGGATTAAGTAATACATGACCCCAAGTTCTTCAGATAAGAGATTGTGAATTTGTGTTGCACAATTCCAGAAACATTAATAAAATAAATGACCAGAAGACAAAATTATCAAAGAGCTCAAAGAGAGTCAAAGGTTATAATTAAAACTTGGGGTTTATGGCTCCTATAATTAGGCTCAGATCCTAAGAGCTGTCCCTTTAGTTGTTAAAGGCTTGGAAGTGTTTATGGGGAGGAATAGGGTTTAAACCCTAATAGATATCCTATTTACTGCTCCAGATAGGGGTGTAAAGCATGGACTAATTAAACAAACATACTGCATCACGAGGCAGTATGTTCCTACTGTCCCTGATTTAAGGGCATTTGCTCAATTAAATACAATCAGTCGCTACTAAGGAGTCATTTACTAACTGCACCGGTAACTTTCATGGCAGTTTATGAAACATTTTCTCCAGAATTCAACTGGTAATTTTCATTCAAATGCCTTAAAGACCAAGAGAAAACTTACTACACATATCTACATTCCAAGATATATCTTACTTTCAGCACATTCATGTAACACATCTTAAAAAGCATTATTTGTCCTTTATATAAATGGATTACAGCATTTAGTGAGATGGGACAATTTTTTAACATTAGAGAAGTAGCTCTCCCACCACATGCTGCCCTGCCCCCACCTACCCAACTCCTAAAATGGAATTTAGGAATCAAGCCATCAAATCTTTTACAGACTGGAAAATCAGGGACACATCCTGTTGATAACCAAATAGGCTAACAGCTGCTCATCATTCTGAGAAGCATTTGTGCTGGAGAAACAAATCTGGTACCAATGCCTTCTAAATGACCTACAGAAAATGATTAAAGGAAGAGTCATTGTTTTTATTTTATTATTATTAGTTGGCAAATAAGCATTACTGGCAGACTCTGTCCTGATGTCACTGGAAAAGCTACAAAAATGAGTGCTGTGTGTGTTTTTAACTATAAAAAAATTCTTCATTTGAGGCTGTGAATAAGCCAAATAAGTCAAGCACACAAGTGAGGCACTTGAGAAAAAGAAATGGATAGTTTCCAAAAGCCACTCAATATAACAGTTTAAATCCTGCCAGGTCATAAACATTAAAATATTTAATAGTTTAAAATCTGAAGGTGTTTGTCAGAATTTCTTAAGTTTGTTCTGTAAAAGTTCAGAAGTTAAAAATTGCCTTTGCTTGGGTACCAGATGCGGTGCTTTCGGACAAGAGCCACAGCTCTTAGCATGTAACTGACACTCCAGAGATTTACAGGCAGAAACTGCTCTAATATGCCTTTATTTCCTTCTAGGAAACGGAGCTCTGTGTAGGCACAGGGCATCTTTAACCTCTTTGCCCTCCTACCAACTGCTTTGGCCCCCGACAGGCTTCCTGGCAGCAAGGAGACTGATGAAAAGAAGACACAGGCTTTGGAGTCAGGAAAGCTCGAGTTTCAGGTCCAGTTGTGCATCTTGCTCGTTGTAAGATATGACCAAGATTCCCTCCTTGACCTAACTTTGATCAGGTTCCTCCAAGTTCTCTATGCCCCGACCTTCAGAATCCGCCTTGTAGGGCTTATACTACCAACTGTGGCAAATATCTTGCTAAGCCAGTCTACAGCCCCTCCATCCTCAATATATGATCAAATTCTTCATCCATACCACCTCCAAGTGATATGTGAACAGGCTGTCCTGCCTTCAGCAAGGATCCTGCTAGGTCCATTTAACCAGAATCACCCCATGCCCGTTGTTTCTGATATTTGCTCCTAGTAATTTTCCAGCCACTGACCACCATTCTGCTCCTTGGCTATAAATCCCCACTTGACCGTGACGTATTCAACTGAGCCCAGGCCTCCATTCAGGTCTCTTTTCTCCATGTTGCAACAGTTCCTGAATAAAAATCTGTTCTTTCTGCTTTAATTACTGTCCAGCTTCAGTTTTCCTGTACAGACCATAGTTACATTACTCCGTCTCTCTGAGCTTCAGTAACCTCAGCTGTAAAATGGAAATAACAGCTATCTCACTGAGCTGTTGTGGGGATGAGGTTATATAACATGCACAAAGAATCTGCTCGGTATATGATAGCCACATATACAGGCATTCAAGAAATGGTTATTTTCATTTGTCTTCATATTCTTTATTTGAGCTTTATATGATACTGTCAAACACCAAAGGATATTCCAAACCAGAGGATCTGTGCTCTGATGTGGAGTCTGTTAGGAAGCTGGTCATCCAGGCTCTCTGCCATAATCAAAACTCTACAACTTCACACAGATGGATGAGCAGCCTTGAGATGTACATAGCTCCCCTGAGACAGGGACAGAATCCCAGGGATGTTAAAAACTTGCAGCAACACAGTTTGTTACTGTTTTTTAAGGCAGTTGATATTAATTACCATGTATTGTCACAAGCTAGGCAATGTGTTACTGATTTATATTTATTCTATTTACTTCTCACAACAACAGTTAAAAAAAATATGCAGATGTGACTACTACCATGAGGTGGGACGAGATGGTTGGATGGCATTACAGACTCAATGGACATGAGTTTGATCAAACTCCAGGAGATAGTGAAGGACAGGGAAGCCTGGACTGCTGCAATGCATGGAATTGCAAAGAGTTGGACATGACTTAGCAACTGAACAACAATGAGGCAGATATCAGAAGAATACAGAGTAAGGGATCTTGGCAGCCCAGTGGTTAGGAGGGACTCCACACTTCCAATGCAAGGGGCACAGGTTTGATCGACGGTTGGGAACTAAGATCCAGCATGTTATGCAGTGTGTCCAAAAAAAAAAAAAAAAAATGTTAAGAATACAGATTAAAGAAGGGCTTCGCAAGTAGCACTAGTGGTAAAGAGCCCACGTCAATGCAGGAGATGAGAGAGGTGGGTTTGAGCCCTGAGTCAGGAAGATCCCCTGGAGGAGGGCATGGTAACCCACTCCAGTATTCTTGCCTGGAGAATCCCATGGACAGAGGAGCCTGGTAGGTTACAGTCTATGGGTCAAAGAGTCGGACACAAGTGAAGCGACTAAGCATGCACGCAGAGATTAAACAAAGATCATCACAACACACAACTCTGGTTTGTGACAAATGAAAAATAAGTTTGAAAGGCCCTGTACTAAAGAGTCTACCTCTAATAAATGTCAGCCAAGACCATCCTAATTCACTGTTTTCGAACTCCTACAGGATATTTTAAGAACTTATTTCCAGTCTGTTTTCCAAAAATCTGTGGCCACATATTTTAATTTTATATGATAAGATAAGAGAAAAACATTCTGTGGCAGTTAGAGCCCATGGCTCTGGAACCAGACTATCTCGACACTACTGCGATCTTTAACAGGTATGGTAACCCCTCTACTTCAGTTTCCTCATCTCTGAACTGAGAATAATAATCATCTACCTGCTCTCTCAGTGTCGTTCTAAGGATGAAGTTAGCTGATACATGTAAAGCACGTGGAACTTGTGTCTGCCGGAAGCACTCAATAAAAACAGGCTACTCATATTCTCAATCATGGTATATACATACAACTCATTTATTTTTCCATTTCCTCTTCAGTGAAACTGGTTTGATGAAAACATTTTAGAGGTTGGTTAACACAGACTGATTCCAAATAGGAAAGGAGTACGTCAAGGCTGTATATTGTCACCCCGCTTATTTAACTTATATGCAGAGTACATCATGAGAAATGCTGGGCTGGAAGAAGCACAAGTTGGAATCAAGAATGCCGGGAGAAAGATCAATAACCTCAGATATGCAGATGACACCACCCTTATGGCAGAAAGTGAAGAGGAACCAAAGCCTCTTGATGAAAGTGAAAGAGAGTGAAAAAGTTGGCATAAAGCTCAACATTCAGAAAACTAAGATTATGGCATCTGGTCCCATCACTTCATGGGAAAAAGATAGGGAAACAGTGGAAACAGTGTCAGACTTTATTTTTTGGGCTCCAGAATCACTGCAGATGGTAACTGTAGCCATGAAATTAAAAGACGCTTACTCCTTGGAAGGAAAGTTATGACCAACCTAGACAGCCTATTAAAAAGCAGAGACATTATTTTGCCAACAAAGGTCTGTCTAGTCAAGGCTATGGTTTTTCCAGTGGTCATGTATGGATGTGAGAGTTGGACTGTGAAGAAAGCTGAGTGCCAAAGAATTGATGCTTTTGAACTGTGGTGTTGAAGACTCTTAAGAGTCCCTTGACTGCAAGGAGATCCAACCAGTCCATCCTAAAGGAGATCAGCCCTGGGTGTTCATTGGAAGGACTGATGCTAAAGCTGAAACTCCAATACTTTGGCCACCTCATGCGAAGGCTTGACTCACTGGAGAAGACTATGATGCTAGGAGGGATTGGGGGCAGGAGGAGAAGAGGACGACAGAGGATGAGATGGCTGGATGGCATCACCAACTCGATGGACATGAGTTTGAGTGAACTCTGGGAGTTGGTGATGGACAGGGAGGCCCGGCATGCTGTAATTCATGGGGTTGCAAAGAGTCGTACACAACTGAGCAACTGAACGGAAGAAACAGAAACGTATATACAGGACACTTGGTTACATAGAGCCAGAGGACCAAAATGGCTCAAATGTAAAAAGGAACCAAGTTTAGCTGAAGAAATACATTGCTGATGAGAATGTATCAGTAAAATGGTACAATCACATTTAAAAATTGGTTGGCAACATCTAGAAAAGCTGAACAAAGGCTCACCCCTAGAATATCTAGAATTCTAGGTATTAAACCAACAGAAATGCCCATGAAAAGTTATGCACTGAAATCTTCACACCAGTACTATTCTTAATAGCAAACAACTGGAAACTGAGATGCCCATCCACAGTGCTAGGTGCAGTCACACGATAGGATACTCCACGGTACAGAGAGAGACCAACCACAACTAGCTACACAGAACAGTAAGGTGAGTCTCTCCAACATATGCAAAGGGAAAGAAGCCAAATGCCCAAGTATGCACGGTGTGATTTCAGTTATAAAAGCACGAGAAAAGGCTGGACTAGGTGCCGTGATGCAATGCCCAGGTCCCCCAAGGGAAGAAGGATTGCTTCCCCACTTTGAAGAGGGCTGCCAGCACACACCCAGCAGGCTGTCAGCCCTCTTCAGAAATTGCCCCTGCAGAAAGAAGCAGCAGCAGTCAAAGGCAGGGGACCCCTCCCTGGACAGCCAACCACTGGTCAACACAGAGGTTTAAGTGACTACTTTTTTGTGCAACTGAAAGCATCTTTGAAGGGCCTTTCCAGAAGCCCACCCAGGATCAACTCTGGCTTCCACTAAGACCAAACTGCAGCTCAGCTTCTCCTCTAGCCCAACTCTGCTCCCTGCCTTTCTCTTTCTTCTGTGCTGCTCCCAAGAGCGATCCTTCTGAAGGCTCATCTCGCTCTTAGAGTCTGCTTCCCAGAATTTCCAACGAGCTCATGGGATCTAAGCTGTGAGAAGTGAGGACGGTGATGACTACTGTGGGGAGGATGGCGCGAGGGGTGTGGGGGGCCGGAGAGGAGAGGGCAGGATGCAGATCGTCAAGGGTGCTGGTAACAGTCTTTTCACCTGTCTGGGTGCTGGTCACACGACTGTTCAAACGGGAAAAATTCATTTAATTGTATACCTGGGAAATGTGCACTTTCTCCTAGGTATACTATAGTTCAATATGAAGTTAAAAGCAAATAAGACAAGTAAGAAAATAAGGAGAATGAGACAGAACCTTAAAGAATATTTAGTCCCACCTCCTTGTGCATGCCTTAAATTACCCTTTTCTGTGCACTTAAAACGTAGCTCAGAGAAGTCGAACCTAAGATTAGGTGGCAGACCAGGCCAAGAATGGTCCAAGAGCCTATGCTGTTTTAACCAGACCACGCTCTCGGGCGGAGCAACAGGAGTCCAATCTGAGGCTGCGGGAGGGCTTGCTGCAGCCAGCTCACCTCATCAGCTTTGCCTTGCAAGAAGGAAGACTCTGAAGAAAGCCAAAATGCAGGCACCCCAAGGGTACCTTGATCTCTGAATTTTCCTCAAGAGACACACCTGGCTCTGAAATGACAGGACGTAAAAGCCTTTTGAATGCAGACAAACAGCATGTTTGACCCTGTGTGGTGCTCTCTCTTCTGTTTTTATTATTTGTCTATCCCCTCGTTGCCACCTTCTCAAAAGCGGTATTTAGTTTATTTAGGTAATAAAATGTCATACCTTCTCTTTTAGACAGGAATCAGAATCACAAATGGGACAAAATATGTCCTCAATAGGCCAAATAAATTCTTTCATTTTCCTCACTGGCTCTTAATGAAGCTATTGATAAACTCAGCCCTGACCCCTAAACTCATCTGTATCACTCCTACATTGAAAACCGCTCACCTGGTAATTCTGGAGAACTTCATTCCAAATGATTCCCTTAAAATGATGGTGATGAAGACAGCACCAAAAAAGAAGTGGAAACTACTGGAACAAAATTGTTACTTTATTTCCAAAGTAACTCAGGAGAGAGGGGAGGTGCATGTACCTGTGACTGATACATGTTGATGGATGGCAGAAACCAACACAGTATTATAAAGCAATTATCCTCCAATGGAAAATAAACTCTAAAAATAAATAACATCTTAAAAAATACGGATGCAAAAACCATAAATAAAATATTAACAAATAGTGAAAAAAAAAAGACGTAAGAACTAAAGACACGGTGATCTCTGGGAAACTAAAACGGCTTTCAGCACCCAATTCTTATGAATATTTTATACCAGCAAAGAGGGAAGATTATGAGGAATTCTACCCCATGTCTTCTAATATATTATTCAGGCTGATCCAAGGGAAGAATTAAATACCCTGTAAACTTTTAGCTTGCTGTTACTGTAATTTTCTGTCAGTATTTCTTAGATCAAGAGCATACAACCCCATAACTGAGCTCCAATAAAAATTTTTAGGCTTGATCCCAAGGAACAGCCAAACATGTTATCACAGAGTATCTACAACTAAACTGTTTTTATCCTTCTAAAACGGTTTTCCTCCCAAATATATCTAATAAGTAAATTCATCTCCCTTCAAGGTGGGAATGGAAAAGAATGCAATAATCATGTGCATCCCATTCTTTATCTTAAACTTTCAATAGGAAGCTGGCTAGGAATTTTTTACACACTGTTTTTCAGGACATTCCTTAATTTATCCATTTATTCAAACAAATATTTTTTGAAAACCAACTCCACCTTGAAGCAAAAACCTAAGTCTTCTTCATTATATACGGTTATAAAAAGATCTCAAAACTTTTCTTTTGACTGCTAAGTAGAACTCTAGAACTCTACTCCACCCAAAATCAAGAAGCAATTTTATTTCCTGACTCTATTAGTCCTTCAATAGAGAACAGATGAAGAATGTTTTCTTTAAAGATACCATCCTTTTCTTCCCACTCAAATACCAGAAGCAAAAATCAGGCCGATTCTGTCCCCTGGGAAGAGTGACTTAGAACCTTGTTAAAGGGATAAGATGCATGCTGTCAGATCTGCGTAATAAGGGCCAGACAAGAGCCTGTGTCATACATGCTCAAGGCTGCCCAGCCCTGTGTCTGCAAGGAACTTTCCCTCCTTCACAGCTGGGACCACAAACCATAATAAGAGCAAGAGCACCCCTCCCTGCCTTCCCAATTCCTAACAAGACTGCCTCCTGAGGGCCACCTCTAGAGCGCATCCCCAACAGAGCAGGTGAGCTCTCCAGCCTCATGTTCAGAACAGATCTATGATCGGAGGAAGTATCCAAAGATAAGTTTGTTGTGGCTACCTACTGTGAGAGTCACAGTGGTTTCAACACTGCTGCAGAGCAAATCTTAAAAGCCATCTACCTCAGTTGGTCCAGCATACATCATGGGAGACGGGAAGATGGCCACCACTGTGGTTTCAGGATTCAGGACTCCTTCCTCCAGCACTGCAGCGTGCTGTTTCATCCGCCACATCAGAGGGACGTCATCATCCTTTGTCCAGCCCCCAAGCGGGTGAAGGAGAAGGACAGGGCGCCGGTAGCCCCTCTCCAGAAGCTGCCTGTGGGTGTCCTGCATTAACAGAGCGTGGCCATTGTGTACTGGGTTGCGCAGTTGAAAGGCAAAAACAGCATCTGAAAGAGAATTTCAGAGTTAAGAACAGCACGTTTCTAATGTTACCTTCCAAAAGATAAGCAATTCTTCTTGAAGCTTGATGCTCAGGATTAAGCAAACGTATGCTCAGAATCAGAAACTGGGGGAAAAGCATGTACTGTGCTGACCACTTACTTCAAGGCAGCCTGATACAGTAACTATTACTTTACACATCTTACAAGCCTGAGGATGTGTCACATAATAGTATTGGACTTTCAACAATTATTTTCTGCATTCATGGGCAACCTGAGGATGAAAATCAGACTGTCTGGCCCGAACACACCTCAGGTCAATGGCCTGCAAAGCATATAAATTCTCAGTCTATGCCTTAATAACCCATCAGGTCAACCCTGTCATCAGATCTAAGACAGTCCTTTATTAAAGAAAGACAGAGAAATGGAGGGGTTAGAAAATTTACTTACTATCTAAATAAGTTCATTTATACTGATTACTCTAATTGACTGCAATGCTATCCAGTTGTTTTGTGATGACAGGTCTAGATTTTAGATTACAATTTGTGTGCCAAGTCGCTCAGTCATGTCTGACTCTTTGTGACCCTGTGAACTGTAGCCTGCCAGGCTCCTCTGTCCAGGATTCTCCAGGCCTGAATACTGGAGTGGGTTGCTATGCCCTGCTCCAGGGGAATCTTCCCAACCCAGGGACCGAACCCAGGTCTCCCACAATGCAGCTGGATTCTTTATCATCTGAGCCATGCAACAACAATATCCCTTACAAGGACCATTGCTATTACTCAAATGTTGAAAAATGCTGAATAAATTAAAGTGGTTGACTATGTATCTTCTGCTTACAACCCTGGCTTCACTCCTACATGGGGCTCTTGCTGTCAGGAGACCTTTCTCAGAAGGCATGGCTCTTTGGGGTCATAGAGTAATTTTATAGAACAGAGTAACAACCCAGTAAGAGGAGCTCTGTGTTTGGTGCCCTCATAATATCTGGTAAGTCATCATGCAATGTCAATCTAATCTAGACTCAGAGAAGAACATCTTCCCTTTCCCTAGTAATTTTAAGCTGAATTGTAATAATATCCCCAGTCTATTCTCAGTTCTAACCCTCTTCTATCACAGGAACAAAAGGCACAGAAAGAAAACTATGGCACCTAGTTGACCAGGAGGTTTTTGGGGACACATCCTGTGACGTTACAAGATTGACAGCATCATCACTATGCTATGAAGTTCTCAAGTTACCTTTTATAAATGAACAACGCTGGTTTACACCAAAGAAATAGCTAGCAAGACATAAGGTACAAAAAAGAAATCTTGATACAAATATGTGAGTATCCAAAATTAACAGGCTTCCCTGATGGTTCAGATGGTAAAGCATCTGCCTTCAATGCTGGAGACCCAAGTTCGATCCCTGGGTCAGGAAGATCCCCTGGAGAAGGAAATGGCAACCCACTCTAGTACCCTTGCCTGGAGAATCCCATGGACAGAGGGGCCTGGTAGGCTACTGTCCATGGGATTGCAAAGAGTCGGACAAGACTGAAAGACTTTACTTACTTATCTAAAATTATCCTGCTTTAAGGAAACAGGAGGAGGGGTGATATCACAGTTTTTCTGTCCTTCTGAAAACACTTCAAATTATAGATATCAAAAGATTTCAAAACATCCCTTTTAGCCATTATACAGAACTCCCCTTGCCCAAGACCAAGAGTGAATCTTACTTCCTAATTATCTATCATACTCCAGCCTTTCCAAAAAACAACAAAGAATGTCTCCTGAACACACGCACTACCATGGTTCCATTTAACCTGCATTCTGATTCTGGACTCGATCTCATCAGTAAGTTTAGTTCTCTCCCCTCTCTTCCCTTCCCTTTACCCATTCTTTGTAAACAGCCTTGAAGAACAACAGAGACACTTACTAGCCATTAAGGAATCCTACTGATGTGTTACTGCACTGATGGGGAGGTTGGGGGCAAGTAGCTCAGGCTTGGACCACGGGGAGGAAAGAGACTAAGAGCACTCTGGGCCAGCACAAGCCTGCGGCACCTGGGCCAAGGAGATGCCTGCCTGAGTGGGGTCAGTGGGGGCAGCGCTGAGGAGACAGCTCGTCTGACTGGGAGACTGCACCGCACATGGAGGAACGGCAAGGAAGTAAATCCATGGAAGATGATTGGGAGCCAGGATTCTGACTGTAGGAGAGAAAAGGCAAAAGAACCAAAAAGAAGAAAGGCTAGAAAAGACCACGTGGTATTGGATTAGGGTTGAAAATAACAGGACGACCGGCCTCATGGTTTTCAGCTGTATGGACAGATGTATTCAGGAACAGATATAAACTTCTGTGAGTATACATAATTATTTTTTGGTTCTGTCCACTGAAAGGTCCTACAAGCAGTGACTACACAGTGGCAAAGAGCAAAACTAAAGCCCAAATTTTGCAACCTAAATACTACCCTCTATTTCAATAAACCAGGGTTCGTTGGCAGAAATGGCCAGTTCTGGGGCAGGCATGGATAGCACAACGTGAGATGGAATGTCTTTTGTACCATAAAGAAAGGAAGTGCTCAGAGGATGAAGACATGTCAAAGGATAGAGCAACCAGGACATGTCAAGGGACACAGCCCCAGAAGCCAACCTAGGACAAGCTAAACATCAAAGTAAATACTTCATGGTTTCAAAACCACTGAGTGAAAGAGTCTATGAACCCAGAAAGAATAAAATAAATGAAAAAAAAAACAATGAAGAAGAAGTGGAAACTCTAACTTACAGTATAGAAGGTCAACTAACAAATGTAACCAGAATGATAGCATTAGAAAAATCACTGTTTGCAGCGTGCTAAAAACTAACAGATAAAAATTTGATAACAACGGGATATTTATCGAGTCTCAAAATCTGCCCCCCAAAATACTTGTTAGTATGTACAAAAGAACTTGTTAACTTTACAGCAGGAAAAACCTGGTAAACATGACCTTTAACGCTAAAAGTTAAGTTTTTAAAAAGTTAAGCTCATCTGTAAGAGGACAAATCAAAACTGTGAGCCACAAAATATGATGTGCCAATGATTCAGCCTTGCGCCCCATGGGATTCCTGACAAAACGTGTAACTAGAACCTAATCATGAGGAAATAGCAGATGAACCAAAACTGAGAGACAGTGAAGAAAGTAAATAACAGGTACTCTTCAGAAGCGCCACGTCTGTGAAAGACACAGACCAAGCTTGGTCTTTGCTTTGTGAAAGCAAAGACCAAGTGGCTGCTCTGATGAGGCAGACTAAAGGCACGACTGACGTCCGGAAGCTCACTGAAAGGTGGCAAAGAGAAGACTTCAGCTGTCATTGTTGGCTCTGTGATAAAGAACCAGCTGGAACAATGGCGTGATACGAGTGCAGGACCCAGGCTGGACTGTCTCATACCAGTGTACTTTTCTGTGTTTGATGTGCACACTGAGGTTAGGCAGGAGACTGTATTTATTTTCAGTAAATACATGCGGAAATAACTAAGGAGCAATGAGACATTGTGTCTGCAACTTTCAAAGAAAGTGAGAATGAAAAGGCAAATAAACATAATGTCAATTATGGGATCTGGGTAAAATATATAGGAGCTCTTGGTACTATTATAATTTTTCTGTAGATTTTAAAAATTATTTCAAAACAAAACGTTAAAAAACAAAGTAAAAAATTATGATGGGAAACATATGAACTGACTACTATGTGTGAATTTTACTTAGATCCTAAATCAAACTATAAAAACAAGAAACGTAACTACTATGAAATGATCAGAAATACAAACACTGACTAGATATTTAATAGTATTGTGTGGGTTCTCAGTCACTCCGTCGTGTCCGACTCTGTGTGACCCCACAGGCTGTAGCCCACCTGGCTCCTCTGTCCACGGGATTTTCCAGGCAAGAATACTGGAGCGGGTTGCCATGCCCTCCTCCAGGGGATCTAACTGACCCAGTGATTGAACCCGGGTCTCCTGCACCTCCTGCCTTGCAGGCAGATTCTTTACTGCTGAGCCATTGGGGAAACCTATTTGATAGTATTAATAAACTATTATTATTTAGGTGCAACAGTGATATCATAGCTCTGTTTTTAAAGTCCTAACTTTTAAGAAATACTTTCTGAAATATTTAGACGGAAATGACTTGAGGTCTGAGATGTGCTTCAGAATAACATGCAGGAATGCAGTGGGGTAAGCAGCAGCGTAAGTGAAACAAGATTAGCCAAGAGTTGGTACAACTGAATTTGGGTTGGAGGTATATGGGGCCTTATTCATACTATTACAAAAGTAAAGAGTTACTTTAAAGTGTTACTTCAGATTCTTACCGTCTGAGCCACCAAGGAAGCCTAATACATCTACTTACAAATATAAGCAGCATATATTTGAAAGTTTCTCTAAAAATTTTTAGAAGGGAAGATGATACACACGGAAGAAGCATTGTTTTGGAACAGGACATTTACAGTTTCAAATCACAAGTCTACCAGTTTTTAAGCACAGACTGTGGTCTTTAAGGTATTCATTTCACTTCTGACATCTTCCTAGTGGGGTGATACTAAAGTTACTGTTATGAAGAGAATATAAAGTACCCAGCACGGTGAGATGCACACTGCAGTCACTTAATAAATCTAAGTTTCTTAAGACAATTCATTCTTAAAAAAAAAAAAAAAAAACAGAAAAGCACCCTATCCAAAAGTTCCTGGCAGGGAAATTGAACCCACTGTTCTACTGGCGGCTCCAGGTCTATTCCAGACGAACACCCCAGTGAGTGTTTAAAGACGAGGGTGCGTTAGCTCTGCGCTGGGACATGCAGCCTGCGCTGTCCTTAATGAGGAGCAGGTGCGCAGGACCCCTGGGTAATACATCTCAGGTGTGTGATGACTACATTCCTAGACTTCAGTCAGGGCAAATCTCATTCTATAAGATGGCCATTTTGCAAGATTATTTATATGACAGGATGTACAAAAGGAAACATAAAAAATAAATTGTCTCAAATACATATATTTCACAGGTTCTAATAATTCACCTACCTAGGCTTCCTTTCCAAAAAGAATTAATCTAGCTCCACATGGACATTTAACAGATAAAGGTAAGATGAATGACTTCTTAAAAGTTTACATTAGCAGCATATAAAGGATTTTACTGACAAAATTTCTTCCGGGTAGAATTATTTCCTTATTATCAGGTCCATTCAGAAATGCAGTAATCATTTGGTCTGCCCATTTTTTTCTCCCCAGTATTACCAGGCTTTTCCTAAACTTCCAGTCTTTTCAATCCCTTATAACTATTTATCAATGAATTACCCAAATGGTTTTAACTGTCTGTAGCTGCAGACTGCATTTTCATCCCTACCATCTGGTTTCTCCACTAGAGAACTTACATGGATGAACAATGTAACAGGAGTAACTGATCCATTGGAAGCTTACATTCCCAAGGTATTGTCCCAACTAACATAACCCAACATGCATCACTATTAAATTTTCCTCCGTCAATTTTCCATCAAGGATGGAAAAAGAATAATGGGCTACTATGGACCTTGGCCCACTGATACTTACAGCAACTCTCAATAATTTTTCACATTCTCATCCCCATTTCCTAGAGGACAGTGAATTCCCTGTTGTCACACCATAACTGGTATAAAATATTTACCTTTTCACTTATAACTCCTTATGGCTTAGTTTAAGACTGAATGCTTTACCAAAGATCAGAGTTTCAACTGTGTTTGAAAATGGGACATTACCTACAAAATGACTGAAGCTTAATATTAACATTTATCATTTCCATTTCTTTCTAGCCCTTTGTCCTCATTCCTGGGATGTGTGTGTGTGTGTGTGTGTGTGTGCATGTGTTAATTGCTGAGTCATGTCCAATTCTCTGTGACCGCATGGACTGTAGCCTGCCAGGCTCTTCTGTTAGTGGTATTCTCTAGGCAAGAATATTATGATTTCCATCTCTTTCTAAGCCTCTGCCTTCATTTCTGGGAAAGGACCAGGAATTCTATTATTTTGGCTTATAGAAAGTACACTGTGAAGTTGTTGATGATGTGCACAAAAGCAAACTTTTTCCTTCAAGAGCTGGAGTGAATATTTTATGTTTTAAAGGCTATGGGGTTTCTGCTGCAACACTCAACTCTGCATGAGTAGTGCAAGAACAGTCACAGACGATGCATAAACGAGTGAGTGTGCACATTTCCCAATAAAACTTTATTTATAAGAACCAGCAGTAGGCCAGATCTGGCCTGCAGGCTGTAATTTACTGACCTCTCAAAGACAAATGAAATTTGGGTGATGGAAGTGAAAACACTGCAGCCAAGCCACCTGGTGAGATCAAAAGTGAGGAAGCAGGAAGGCAGATGTGTCTGAGGACACAGAATTATCGATTTTGTCAAAGATGGATACGAAGCCTAGACGTGGTATCATGTAGAATTCTGAAACACAGGTTAGGAAGGATACTGCATTCCAAACAGAGTTTGTGCATTTATCAGCCATATTCCAGAGAGAACTGGCCTAGCAGACTGTGCAGGGTTGATGTGGGTGAGAGTTGGGGGGTGGAGTGGAGAGACAGCAAAACCAGCAGGCTGCTGCAAAGAAACATGTGCCCCACATTTTCCATATAAAATAAACCAGCCTCCAGGCTTCCATTGTCTCTGCTCACTCAATGTGTTCCTCCCCCAGCATACAGGCAGGCTCCTGTGACTGACCACAACCAACACCCGTACACTATAACCACGTGGCAACAGTGAAGACAGGTGCTACCCTCGCAACATGGGAGACCCAGGTTCAATCCCTGGGTCAGAAAGATCCCCTGGAAAAGGGAATGGGTAGCCACTCCAGTATTCTTGCCTGGAGAATTTCATGAACAGAGGAGCCTGGCAAGCTACAGTCCAAGGGGTCGCAAACAGTCAGACACAAATGACTAACACATACATACAAATGAAATACTGAAGAAAATTTGGAGAGAAAAAACCAACCCAAATGCATGATCTTAATATAATTGGTTTTGGTTTTTTGCAGAGTCTCCTAGTTTTTCTCCTTACGCATACATTTTTACACAGATGTGATCAAATGCGTATGACATTTTATACTCTGCTTGGCCCATTTTAGTCTAATCACCTGTTTCTGACATCTTGTAGTCCTCTCAGAACCATAAGGTTCACTGCTGGGTCCTATGACATTCTTTCTTTACAGACTCATTCAGGAAACTTACCCCTCTGCCTGGATTCAATTACCATGTGCATACAGATGGCTTCTGTTAGCTGCATCTCTAAGTCCTGACCTTCCAACTCATCAGTTACAGAGACTTATTACTAAAAACATTTCAATAGATATTGCTCATTACCGCTCCCACCCCCTCAATTTCTCCACCTTCACTATTACCCGCATATCTCAAGCCAAAAGCAGGCCCAGCTCCCTAGACATCTATATTTCATGCCTAAGTAAGGAAGAGCCCCACAGTACAGCTTCTCTCCTTCTCCTCTGCATTCAATACCATCCAGG
Organism: Ovis canadensis; assembly: GCF_042477335.2. Taxonomy (NCBI): domain Eukaryota; kingdom Metazoa; phylum Chordata; class Mammalia; order Artiodactyla; family Bovidae; genus Ovis; species Ovis canadensis. The sequence goes on along the minus strand of NC_091250.1, from coordinate 33,568,078 downwards.
AGCCAACACATCATGTTAAATACAGTCTGATCCCTTCCCTGCAGCAGGTGGAAGGGGAAGAAGACAGTAGGGAAGCTTCTTCTGAGGATGCACTGACATGTGATGGGGAAGGAATGGCACCAGGAGTGTTTCCTGGTGGTGGAAGGAGGGTGGACCCCGACCCCCTGGATACAGGAAGGACACAGGCTGCCTGACCGAGCATCACGGCCCTGGAACACAATGCGGCATACTGAAAACTGGGCCGGGCCCCTGCGCTGCAGTTCCTCAGCAAAGGGCCCAGGGACGGCAGCAGGTTCCCAGCAGGGCTGCTGTGAGCCACTAATGGACTGGTCAGCAGGGGAGTGCTCCAAACTCTTTCCCCCACATTTCTCAGAAGTGCGCTTTGCTGCCCAGCCCACAGGCAGAGTCCTGGACTGCATCCCAACCACTAAACCCAGAATTACAACATCTTCCTGCTTGCTTCCTTTCAACTTCTCTGAAAACTGTCCTACATACAGCACTAATTAATAAGTCTTCTCTTCCAGTCCTAAGCAAGCTCTACTCTCTGCCATTTTACCCCCAAACTGTAAGTACAGGCAATTCTGATTTCCCTCAGATCAATGCAGTAGCTGAACAAGAGTCCTGAGAACAGTGCCACGGCTGGCGGGGGAGAGGGGAAAGGTGAGGGCGCTCTATGTTTACCTCTGTGGGGGATTTTTTAAGAGAGTTGGAAACAAACAAACAAGAAATGAGTTTGATGCCCCACCTCCCTCAGGCCTGTCATAAATCACCAGTCTTTCTTTTACTTGAACTGCTCATGAGAGAATAAAAAAAAAATCCACAAGACAGAGATAGGCCACTTGAGTAAATATGAATAGACTAGAATTTTTCACAAACATGGACTCTCACACCCAAAACATGGCAGCACGTTTTCTTTCTTAAAAGTGCTTTCAAATTAACGTGAAACGTAAAGCTTTTTGCCAAATAGACCCTGTACTGTCTGCTCTGCGTTCACCTTCCCCTCTAGTCCTTGTCTCCTCCTGAGCATGTCTGTGTGCGTGTACCTGTGTGTGTGCACGTGTGTCCAGGGGCAAGGGGAGGGCTGCACTCCTACCCCCCCAAAGCAGACCCCAACAGTCAAGCAGAGGATGGAGGAGAAAACATCTGCCCCCAGCACGGTGACCGCAGCCGTGCCCACACCCCGACAACCATCTCCTGCCCGCTGCCCCTCCCCACAGCGCCAGCCTTCTCTTATCCCACTTAAGAAACAATGTCAGGAATGGTAATACTACCCCCAAATTGCTAGTCCCCAGATGCCTCGTCATTCCTTGGCAGCTCCCTTAACCTTGACCACCCATCTTTAAATACTCACTTTGTCAGATAACGCTCACAGCCTCATCTGAGTGTGCCCTGACCCAGCTGATAGAGGCTCCGTCACCCAACCTCAGATCGTAGCATCTCCTGCTCACTGCCTTGTGGCAGTGCCTTCAGAGGCAGGCGATCTGCTTGCGCCTCAGCTTCCTCATGTATCTATCATTCCCAACTTTGCCTAAGATATCTACCTACTGTTTCTACCAATTCATTTAAAATACGGTCTGGTTCAATACAAGGCTTTTTCAGATTTATTAAGCACTGTGCTAGCACACACTAGCTTGAAAGGAATTATGTCAATGTTTCCCTTCATAACCCAGCAGGACTCCACTGTGTATAATAAACATTAACTTGGCTCTTAATAGGCTTAAGTGAAATTTATTCTTTCCAAGATAGTGGTCAATCGTCAATGGTTCAAAGAATCTGCCACCTGGAACCATGACACCTTGCAATCACATGGGTATTAGTGATTTTCCAATCCTTCCAGCTACAGAATGGGTTAGAAACACCAAAACTGATCATATCAATGTGCACAGGACAGCCCACACAGGGTAATCAGAGTTCTTCTACTATGATGAGGGAAGGAGGAGGAAGAGGTTAAAAAAGGAATCCTAAGTAAAAGGAAAAAGAGAATTTCCTCTTTTCTCTCCCCTGAATTATGATTTGCACACACAAGTAGATGACTTGTTACTCGCTTCCGGAAAAGAGTGAGTAAGAACTATAAAGGAAGGTCCTCAATCTGTTGTTTATTTGCTTTAGTCTAAAATGGAAAAGTAAACAAAATAACACCCCACCATCTTTTTTGCTTGATTTAAGGCAAATAACTGGCTCCCAGCTACTTTAAACAAAAGTTACAATCACTCATTATGCAAGAAATTCTCTAAATGATTTAAATTGTTTGGTCCCACAAGGAAGAATGCAAAACAGATGTAATATAAAGTCTCTGATTATGAATGATAATTTCATGATAAGACCCTTCAACAGTGCCAAAAAATTATTTATTAACATGAGCTTCTGATATAAATTATTTTGGAAAAAAAAAATAAATGAGCAGGTCTCAGCAAGTTTTCAGTTAAACATGTTCCTGCTTACCAGAAAAAGAGGTCTATACATGTTAAATTATCAGATGCTTCTAGCCACACACAAGATAAGACTCAACTAGAAGTGTCTTCTATAACTCAAACACGCATTACGTCTTTGAGTAAGAAATGTGGATACAAAGGACCCAAGGGTTGATCAGAAACTCAAACAGTATAAGATTCTCATGGATTTTCATGGTTACAAAATGGCTACCAGAGCTCCAAACACTGAACCTGTATGTGATCACATTCCAAGCAAGAGGAAAAGGCAGGATGGAAAAAGGTACTTTTTGTCCTAAGCCTGATTCTCTTTAGAAAGGAAAACCTCTCCCAGAAGCCCATCTGCCTTACACTTCAAAAGCCAAACCAGACTTACACATGGACCTTTAAGTCACGTACTGACAAAAAAAGAATGAGGCACCATCCTGACTTACAGCAGGCATGATACAGTCCCCTACGACTGTGCCCAAAACATGTTAGCCAAATGGAAGAAAACAAGCTGCTGTATCAGCAAGCAGCGAGTGTCATAGAGAAATTCCTGCACAAGTGGCTTAGGCCAAATATGTGCTTCAAATTCAGAGGTGAGGAATAAAATTCAGAAGCAGAAATGTAGTCCTACACTATCAAATACCCTGAGGTATCTAAGCAGAAAATGTGAATGAATGAGGCAGGCTGCTGAGGCCTGTGGAGCTCTCAAGGGGTGTGCCCAGATCACATCTCCAGTTCCTGATCCATTTCACATCTTATCGAATATCAGCAAACTACAATAGAGCTATCTCCTCAATTTCTACACAGAAGTTATTTGGAAAAGCAGCATCCATGTTTAGGGTTTAACCATTTCTGGAGTGAGAATTCGTAAGCAATATGATTTTAAGAGGCTTGAAATTCTTCAGACGTTAAAAAAAGCCTCCGAAGATCTACAGCAAACGCTGTGCCATCTGCGGATGTACCAGTATAAACACACTATTTACCTACCTTTGTGTAAAAGACCTGCTAATCACAGATGTCTAATATAAAAATCCCTGTCCTGGGATACTTTCTAAGGCAATATTATAAAGAAGAGTTTCTACAGACTTTCCAATTCCACGGCTCCACGTCATCCTAATTGAGAAATCTGAAATCATTACTAACCTACTCTTCAGTAACTTTTTCTGTTATTTTTTGACTGTCTCTCTCTAATACACCATAAGCTCCTGTTTATTTATGAATACTCAGCACTCGGCACTCCGGCACACACAACAGGTGAACAACGAACACTTGGTGAATGAACAGTGAACGTGTTATTGCTGTTCTATTGTTTTACGCAGAATGTCATTATTTCTATTGTTTTACGCAGAATAGGAGCGAACTACACAGGTGGATTCAGACTGATTATAATAGCTTTCCTTACATATTCCATTGCTAACTCCACTTATCTTTACTCCTCAATCTGTCTTACTTTTTAGTAAGTATTGGAAAAAATCCTTAAGAACTTCCCCATCAAGCAGAGACTCCAAGCAGTCCCATGTGAGATAATCAGATCCAAGTCTCACCTGCATTCATATCTTTAAACTTCTGCTTTAGCTCAGTAGGAGTAAAACGATACTGATCAAGACCATCATTCCAATAAATTCGGTCCAAGACTTGAAGATCTCCTCCAATCAGCCAATCTCCTTGTTCCATAACCATCTAATGGCAAGAGAAAGAAAATAATTTTTTTTAAACAGGAATCAAGATCGAAATAAGTAAGAACATTTCTCTCACACAAGTTATATAAACCTATAAATTATGCTCATCTTAAGGTTAATGGTAAATCTGTTTGGCTTATCAACTGAACTGGGAATGAGAAATGCTGTAGAATTAGAATACATTTATAATTTCACAAAGGATTTGTGATACAGGTATTGTATTTGCATATGAAATGCAAACAAAATTGAAATGAATAATTATAACTTTTTAAGTAACAAAAACATTCTTTTAATTGTTGCTGCATGTTGATTAACAGAAAAATGGGTCATTCTGCCTTCTTTGTGTTTTCCAATCCTAAACTTTTGAGCAATTAAAGTAATGATGATGAGAAAAGACAGGAGAAACCAGAGGAATACCAGCTAGTGATAAACGTTACAGAGAAAACAAACAGGGCACTGGGGCACAGCGTCCAGGGAGTAGAGTGAATGGCCTTTAAGGACAGAGGAGTCAGTATATCTCAGCTCCCCTACCGACGATCAGATGGAACCTGAGCCCCCTGGAGTGCAACTGTGGCATCTTAGACGCTGGACTGCCAGCAAAGTCCCATATCTGCCTATTTTTAAACTTTAATTGCTCTTTTTTGTCCTACAGAAGATAATGAAATAAAATCTAGCACACTTCCATGATTTAAACAGACACTATATACATTTTCTAGATATACAGAGCTACTAGAATTTCACTTAGGGCTTTTATTTTCCGCTGCACCGTAAAGCTTAGCTTGTAGGATCTCTGTTCCCTATCAGGGATGGAACCTGGCCCCAGCAGTGAAAGCGAGAGTCCAAACCACAGACTGCCGGGGAACTCCCTCAGTTTCTTTTACAGTTCAAAGTCTACTTTAAAACAAAGGACAGAAATGTGACTTCAGTGATAATATTTCACATACAATACATAAAATAACATGAGGCCCTTTGCAGAGACTAAAACTGCACTATTCGCATACCAGAAACACAATGTTCAATTAAAAGTCCAGCTTAGATAAAATCACCCTGCTGTGGGCTCCCGCAGCATTCTGCCCTCACATCCTACCTCTAAATGCAAGATCAGTATCTGCTCCACCACCAGACAGCACACACCAAGCACAAAGGACTGTGCCTGCCGTGCACATCACCCAATGTTCCCAGCACTGGCACCTAGCTCACGGCCTGGTGTACAGGAGGTGTTTAAACAATATTTGCTGAACATTTGTCTGCACCAAAATGACAAGCCTGTATGCTCATCACACAAATGTAAGTTCCAGCCTTGATTCTGCAAAATATTCATGGTTCCGATGGCAGAGTTGATATACAGGTAATGCCTCACAGTTCAGCACATGCAGTATTGGCAAATCAAGACAAAATGCAGCCAAGTTTACTCAGGACCTTGATATAGGGGTGATTCTTGCATGTTGTTCCCCACTGCCTGGCACAGCGCTCCTCCTTCCTGTGCTCAAAAAACTCTGGATTGCGAAGGATAGCCACCCGGCGGCCCTCATACATCAGCGCAAATGCCGTGCAGCCATCCAGCCTCTCTTTGTCTTCCTGAGTAGCCGTCAGGACTATAGGTACTGACAGGTTAATGACACCCCCTGCAGGGCACAAAAGAAGGTAAAGCACACAGCTTATGTTACTCAACAGGTCTCATATCCACCTTTCACACTTCAGCAGACACTCTTCAAACAATAAAAGGTTTTACTCCAGTGATATGTTCTACTGGCCCCTGGCACAGAAAATCAGGGAGAGAACAAGCAACAAATTCAGAGTTTAAAACACAACAGGAAAAATTGAGAACATCAATTGTAGCAATACTCTTCACAACCACTCATGAAACTGTCTTTAGGGGGAAGAATCACAGATATAACAAGGAAGAGCAGCTGGTTAAACCTAACATCACCAAAAATGTGCGAGTAAGACTAGGAATTGTGCTTCAGGGCCCTTTCAGGACAAATATGAACCCTTGCTGATAACTACATTTTGAGTGGCAAGTTACTTGAAGATACTTGCTAGACCTGGGTCTAGATCCTTGAGAAAGGAAGACAAAAACACTCAAAACGTTTCTATCGGTTTTTGATCAGAATGGAACTAATGTCAGCTATCATGGGTGACGAAACAAGTAAATAATCAGTGTCTCCATTTACGCCAAAATATGCTGCTGGTGAGACTGAAGGCACATTCTCGGTTCCCAACCTTTCAAGAGCTAAAAGTGTTTTCTTCTTTTCCCACTCATCATGTACAGGTTAGGAATATAAAATGCATTCTCAAATTCATATGTGGATAATATTTACATATCAAAGAGAAACCATATTTTTTTGGAAATCATGGCATGCCTTCTTGGGGCAAAAGATGTCAACAAAATCAGTGATAACTGCTTGACTATTTTAAAATTACCACCACAAGGTAGAGTTCAAAATGGAAAATTAATGGACAGATTTGTACCACATCCAAGACTGAATCATTACTAAGGAGGCAGTCCACAGTAACTTTCACCATTATTTCCAAAGAAGAAAATCAAAAAGTAAAATTCAATCCTTATGTTCTTGTGATAAAGTTTCTTGAGAACAAGGATTAGGAATTACATTTTCTAGTATCTATTTACTCCCCTGGTCAAAAAAAGTTCTTCATAACACAGAAGAACATGGTTGTAATTTTGTAGGGGTCTATGACTTCTTTTTAAATGGAAGTATTGTAGCTGACGTACAATATTATGTTAGCTTCAGATGTACAACACTGTGATTCAACATTTAAATACAATATTTAAATTCAATATTTAAATCATTATGAAATGATCACCATAAGTCCAGTAATCCTTTGTCACCATATAAAATTATTATAGTATTATATTTATGCTAATAAGTATATGTCTGTGACTTATTTATTTTATAGCTGGAAGTTTACACCTCTTAATCCCCTTCACCTTAGCCTATTCCAACCCCTCCCCTTCTAGCAACCATGAGTTTGTTCTCTGTATCTACGAGTCTATTTCTGTTTTGTTTGTTCTTTTGTATTTTAAATTCCACATATGAGTGAACTGACTTATTTCACTTAACAAGTGGCAACCCACTCCAGTACTCTTGCCTGGAAAATCCCATGGGCAGACGAGCCTGGTAGGCTGCAGTCCATGGGGTCGCTAAGAGTCGGACATGACTGAGTGACTTCACTTTTACTTTTTCACTTTCATGCATTGGAGAAAGAAATGGCAACCCACTCCAGTGTTCTTGCTTGGAGAATCCCAGGGACGGGGGAGCCTGGTGGGCTGCCACCTCTGGGGTCGCACAGAGTCGGACACGACTGAAGCGACTTAGCAGCAGCAGCAGCAATAACCTCCAGGTCCATCCATGTTGCAACAAATGGCAAAAGTTCTTTCTTTTTTATAGCTGAGTAATATTCCTCTGTGTGTGTCTGTGTGTGTGTGTGTATCTTCTTTATCCAGTGTGTGTGTGTGTGTGTGTGTGTATGTGTATCTTCTTTATCCATTCACCAACTGACAGGTACTTAGGTTGATTCCACGTCTTAGTGATCATAAATAACGCTGCAATGAACATAAGGGTGCATATATCTTTTGTAGTTAATGCTTTTGTTTTCTTCAGATAAATACCCAGAAGTGGAATTGCCAGATCATATGGCACTAGAGTTCTTTACAATTTAGTAACATCTCCTTTACTGTAGTAAATTGTTACCAACAGTATACAAAGTTTAAGGTAGCTAGAATGTAATGATGATATTCTAAATATAGATTTCTTTGGCAATTGCTTCAGTGTTTTAAAATAAGAACCAACCTTTCAGCCACCTATTTCAGGATTCCTAAACTTGGACTCCCTGATTCCTCCTTAGAACACCTGGCTTAATAAGCAAGCATGGGCCACAGTGCAGCACAAGTTAGTGACTACGTACACTTTCGGAAAAGGTTTTCTACCATGATCAGGCAGATACGGAATAGGGAAACTGCGTTCGTGTTTTAAATCCATTTTTAGCCCTAATCCCCCACAATAAATCACAATCAGGAAAACTAAAACTGGAAAGATGATCTCAGGATATACGTAAAATATTCCGTACTATCTCCAATTAAGATGTTACCAGTACTCTCTCTAAACAGTGACCAACCCCTGCAAATATGTGCCTTCTTTTCCACACTCAATGCATCTGAATGTCCAAAGTCTTACCATCCAGAAGACAATCGAAATGGAGACACTGCAAGTACTCCCTCTCTCTCATAAAGCCATTCAGCGGGGTTGCCCAGCCTTCTGCCAAAACCTGTACCCACTGCATATCCACCTAGTAAATGAGACAGTAAAGAACAATGTTCTATTTCGTGTACTCATGAACAAAAGCAGTAACGGTTTTCTGGAGTTTCATTTTGGTTTTTTTTGTTTGTTTTTTTTTTTAGTTTTTTATTTTTTAAATTTTAAAATCTTTAATTCTTACATGCGTTCCCAAACATGAACCCCCCTCCCACCTCCCTCCCCATAACATTGAAAGTAATGGTAACAAACTTCTCAAGAATGATTACAGGTTATACAAATCTAATAAACAACAAGGGCACTAAGAAAATATGCGTTTTTCTTAATAAATTTAAATAACATTTCTAATAAGAACAGCATCTCCTAAACCAGCATTCCTCAAACTTCAATATGTATAAGAAACCTCTGGAAGACTTGTTAAATGAAGACTGCTCCACACCAGTTTCTGATTTAGCTGGTTTGCTATGGGGGACAAAGATTTGTATTTTTAACAGGTACCCAGAAAATGTTAACAATAATGTTCTAGAAACCACTCTCTGACAACCACTGTTCTAAACTAAAACAAACTTTAGATAAAAATACTTACCCAAAGTGTCCCTCACCAATGACATTCATTTTATAAACACTGTATTATTTCTTGAACTTTAAGATTTCTAGTGTATCTGATCAGAATATTAAAGAATTGACAAATTAATGATGAATTAATGTAAACTAGGCGGGGGCTTCCCTAGTGGCTCAGTGGTAAAGAATCCACCTGCATTTCAGGAGATGCTAGCTCAATCCTTGGGTTAGGAAGATTCCCCTGGAGAAAGAAATGGCAACTCACTCCAGTATTCTTGCCTGGGAAATCCCATGGACAGAGGAGATTGGAGGGCTACAGTCTATGGGGTTGCAAAACAGTTAGACACAACTTAGCGACAAAACAAGAACAATGTAAGCTGGATATGCTCATTTTTAACTTGGTATACATATGTGTATATATAGCCATGATTCTCAAAAGAGAAAAGATAAAGCGCCTGGCCAAGAGGTGTACAGTAAGATGTGGCTTACCATGTATTCCCAAAGTATGCTGGCCAGCATGTTCCACTGAAAAATCAAATAATGGCAAAGTACACCCCTCCTTCAATCACAGGAAAAAATTATATTCATGCACCAAATTGTTTCATTTTCAAGTTCTCCTCTTATTAATTTTTCCTAAACCTCTGACACGGCCTGTTTGTCTCTACTGGAATCTAATTGTAGATGGTATCTACTATAAACTGAATGTTTATGTCCCCCCAAATATGTTGAAGCCCCCAATGTGAACTGGAGATAGGGCCCTAAGGAGGTGATGGAGCTTAAATGAGGTCATAAGGCTGGGTCCTCATCCAATAGTCTGGTGCTTGCATAAGAGAAGGAAGAGACACCAGAGCTCGACTCTCACCCTGAGCGGATGGTGAGAAGGTGTCTGACAGCCCGAGAGGAAGGGAGCCTTGTCAGGGACCAAGTTAGCCAGCACCTAGGTCTTGGACTTCTTACAGAACAGTGAGAAAAGAAATGTCTGTTGTTTACGCCATCCAGCCTACGGTTTTTGTTATGGCAGCCCGAGCTAAAACATTACATGATGTAGCCCACGTTTCTTTAATTAATTATTTTTCATACTGCTTAGCAAAGAACAAACCACTGTTTCGAAAAAAGGTCCACATTTGAAAAAGCTACCATCTTTTGGGGTTACAGAGTCTGACTGACCTGGATTCGGATCCATTCATTCTCAGTTTCTTTCCTCTCTCTCTCTCCCTACCCCAATGTGTGTGTGTGTTTATTCAACTGACACGAAGTCTGTTAGTGACAAAATCTGTTGTTCCTTAGTAAAGTCAGCTTTGAGTGACTCTGCTCCCCAGCTCCCCCTTCTCCTTACTCCCTGCAACATGTCTTAGCTTCTGGTTAGAAACCCAATCACACAAACCACCTAGACAATGCACTCCTATCAGGAATTTGAGTAAGTCTTTGAAGAGTCTTTCTGAAGCCTCAGAAGGTTTGGGGGTTTTATTTTTCTCTTTCTCCTTACTTTCAGGTTTGGCACCTCCCTGGGTGTCTGGGATTTTCACTACACTAGAAAAAAGCTGGGAAATTCTATTCCTAGTGTAAGTTCTTATTTCTAAACCTATTTTTAAAGTATATCTGAGTGATACAATTTAAAATTCTCTAAGATTTGAAAGTGATAAATGATAGCCTCCATTGTCATCATATTTAGTTTAAGCAGTTTCTTATTGGGAAAAACACCTAATGATATTATTAGAGCTACAATACAACAGAATTATTCTTCACAATATAAGAAAGGGAAAATCAGGGTCTAGGCAAGGGATTAGGAAACATGTTTAAGGGAAAAAAATGTTCATTTTAATTATTAAATTATTAAAGGCTTTTTACTTTTTAGAATCCATTCCTTCTGACAGACCTAAAATCTTATATAACCTCTATTCTTTGGTATTTCAAAATAAATATTATGAGTAAAATAAAATCAACGCCATGGTAATTTGGGAATATGGTTTTATAAATTAAACATATTTTGTACCCCGGAAATGGTATATACAACTGTGACCACCACCACCACTCATGCCCTCAAACACATCAATAAAATTACAAATTCTACAGACCAACATCTATCTATAGGATTAAAGCACTTGATACGAGAAAAGGACAAAGCACTTACTTTATTAATTTTCAATGCTGGTAGTGTTTCTGCATCTGTTTTTGCCAAATGAAGTTTATTTTCTGGCACATACAGTTCTTTCACTTCATAAGAGGCATCCACAGGTACAATATCCTATACATTAACAAAAGCAAAATTAAATGTTTGATCCAACAATTTAGAGTTCTCCAAAGGGTATGTTAATGAAGGAAGTTAATGTTTCAAAAGGAGGCTTTAAAAAAAGTATGAGAGGGATTTAATCAATTTTCCTAATGACGGTTGGTCTACTCCCAAGCAGATAACATCCCATACACAAGAAATCATCACACGTAACTTCCCACTATTGAGTATGAAACAAATTCCCACAGTGTACCATGTATGTCAAAATCAGGCAACTGCAAAGAGGTGACCTCAAGTAAGGAATAATGATTAAAAGGACTTAGGAACAAATAAACAAAAAAGGCACTCTAAACATAATCACTATTATCTGCAACATATTATGGAACCATTTTATTCCAGCTTCCATACACATCTTTATCCCCAGCGTCACTAACCCCACCTGATTAGTCGCGTAATACAGTACTCCAGAGCACGTCAGCTCTATTTCTGCCACCGCAGTTTGAAAAAGAGCACTCTCTGACTTCCTATGAAGTGCGTTCTGGAAATTTTATCCCAACTCCAAGTACTCATTTATATCACACTGGGACAAAGCTTTTTCTCATTTATCCCACCAGTATCTATTTGTGATGACCACAAACTTACACTGCTCTCAGATACTGCTCATCAAGTGACCTTCACAAGGCTTGTTCACATCTGTCATTCTCCTAGGAATAATTGTCAAATGTGTTTAATTACTCTAAATTTTTAAAGTCAAACCAAGTAATCGCCATAAGCATATAAAACTGGCACTGCTAAGTTTTTCATAAATGTCTAAGCAATGTCTCATTTAAAAATACATTAATTCTCAAGAGAATGATAAGACAAGCCACAGACTGAGAAAAAAATACCTGCAAAAGGCGTATCTGAAAAAGAACTATTATCCAAAACATAGAAAGAACTCTCAAAACTCAACAGTAAGAAAAGAACCCTATTAGAAAATGGGTCAGAGACCTGAACAGACACCTCACCAAAGAAGCTATACAGATGACAAATAAGTATATGGAACAATACTCTACATCATATATCATCAGAAAAATGCAATTCAAAACCACAGTGAGATAACCCTGCTAGAATATACTTATTAGAATGGTCAAAATCCAAGACACTGAGCGCATGCTGACAAGGAGGCAGAGCAACAGGGACTCTCACTCACTGCTGGTGGGAATGCAAAATGGTATAGCTGCTTCAGAAGACAATCTGTTTTGAGCAAGCTTGGAGAGCTGGTGATGGACAAGGAAGCCTGGCGTGCTGCAGTCCACGGGGTCACAAAGAGTCAGGCACGACTGAACAGCTGAACTGAACTGAACCATACTCTCGCCATGCAACCCAGTCGCCATGCTCCTTGGTATTTACCCAGATGAGCTGAAAACTTATGTCCACACAAAAATCTGCATACAGATGTTTACAGCAGCCTTGCTCATGACTGCCCAAACTTGAAAACAAGCAAGAAGTCCTTCAGTAGATGAATGAATAAACGGCAGTATATCCAGACACTGGAATATTAGTCATTCAGCCCTAAGAAGAAATGAGCTATCAAACCATGAAGAGACATGAAGGAAACTTAAAGGCAGATGATTAAATCAAAGAAACCCACTGGAAAAGGTTACATACTGTACGGTTCCAACTATAGGACATTCTGAAAAGGCAAAACTGTGGGCACAGTAAAAACATCAGCGGCTGCCCAAGGTTACAGGGGAGGGGAGAAGGGAAGAATAGGAAGAACACGGGATTTTCTAGGACAGTAAAGCTATTCTGTAGAATACTACAGTGGTGTGTAAATGTCATTACACAGTTGTTACAACCCACAGAATGTTCAACCCTAAAGTAAACTATGAACTGTGGATGCTAACAACGTATAGATGTTGTTCAGTAGCTCAGTCACGTCCCACTCCTCGTGATCCCATGGACTGTAGCACACCAGGCTTCCCTGTCCTTCACCATCTCCCAGAGCTTGCTCAAACTCATGTCTACTGAGTCAGTGATCGCATCCAACCATTTCTCATCCCCTGTCATCCCCTTCTCTTGCCTTCAATCCTTCCCAGGACCGGGATCTTCTCTAATGAGTCCAACGAACCTATTAATGTAGGTCACCAATTATAACAAAGGTACCACTCTGGTGAGGGATGCTGACAGCTGGATAACCCACGTGTGGCAGGGAGGGGAGTTCCTAGGAGTTCATTCTCTATACTTCCCACTCAAGTTTTGCTGTCAACTTGAAACTTCTCTAAAAAGTAAAGTCTATTTTTAAAAATGCATAACAAAAAAAAAAGGTAGTTTGAAACAAATATTAATGGAAAAACCAAGTGTTTAAAGACACTACCTACTACTTTTCCTGAGGAAAAAGTTTGGGAAGAAATTTCAACTAATATTCAGACTTATATTAATACCTTCAGCAGACGGAAAAAGCAGAGTCAGACATGTGTCTCAAAACTAGATGACCTCATGAAAGCCTGAATGCTACCACTCAAGCAGCCCTTATGGGCCCTGTGAATCTAGAAAGAATTATTCTCCTACATTTCTGTGATATTCTGTTCCTTCAAAGATAGAACATGTGTGCTAAGTTACTTCAGTCGTGTCCGACTCTTTGTGACTCTGTGGACTGCAGCCCACCAGGCTCCTCTGTCCCGGGGATTCTCTGGGCAAGAATACTGGAGTGGGTTGCCGTGCCCTCCTCCAGGGGATCTTCCCGACCCAGGGATCATACCCACGTCTCCTGCGTTGCAGGCAGATTTTTTACCACTAGTGCCACCTCGGAAGCTCATAAAGACGGAGCAGCACTGGCTAAGTCATGTACCAAAACCAAGTTCCTCCCACCGGTAAATTCAAGGCCTCCGATCTTTCTCAGGAGGAACTCAAGAATGAATGAGAAGAGTAAAGATGAAGAAAGGAAAAACAAGAAATAATGAAATTAAAAGACATAAATAAAGGAGCACTGCTTGCTACCATACCATGTTCAGCCAGCTCTCTGGGGGCCCTTTGTCCTTCGAGAATCCCACTGCTCAGGGGAAAGCAGAAAGTGTGTGTTAAACACAAACTGTGCACAGCACAGAGAGCTTCACAAACCTTCCACACCTCCTTTTGCAATTAAGCCTGCAGCAGGTACCCACAGCTGAAGACTACTTATTGTGTTTACTAACAGTAAACACTACATGAGGGCCTCAAAGAATAATGGTGAAGGAAGAGAGACAGCTTCTATTACTGCTTCCATTTTCTCTTTATAGATATTAATACAACAAGGTAAAGTCTCTTTTTAAAATCTAGCAAGAGAAACAGCTTAAGGTAGTCCATTCTATACTTCTAACTCAAGGAATTATTTTTAATACATTTGTTTGAAATAATAAATTAATTATTTTTATAAAGAATAATTTATAATAATTTTATAAATAAATTCAATAAATAGTAGTAAAGAAAATGTGGAAATGAGAAAAACCCATCACCCTTATATATGGTTATCAACATCATTTTTGTGTGTTTCCCTCCAAGTGTTCTTCACCCATAGGTGTATCATAGAGCAACTGGTAGTTTGAGCAGTTTGTACAAAGTCTGTTACTCCATCAACCAGAAAATAAAAATTCAGAATCCATGTTTCCCAGAACAATATAACGTGCATTAAGTGAACTGCACATGCACCCTATATGTTCAGTTAGCTTCTTGGGTAAGTGTAAAGCTCTCAAAGGTGCCTTAAGAAACATGCATTTTTGCAAAATAAAGAATTCAAGTTTTCTACAACAAATGCTAAAATTAAAAGTTACACAGACAGATTCACTAAGGCTTTTGAGAGAAACAGTATGATAAAATTTCACAAAACACACTTGAAATTAAATATTTACATGAATCACAAAAACATCAGAGGAACATCATCTTCAAAACCAAAAAAATACAATAAAGCAACAGAGGTCTATAGGTCACTTATTTCTGATTTGGCTACTTAAGGCCAGAGATCAAATTCTAACCGTACAACCTTGAACGGGTTATCTACATTTCTCAACTTGTTTCTTTCTCAGCTGTTTAACAACAACAAGGGTATGAGTGTGTGTATGTATATATGTGTGTGTGAGTATATGCATATACATATATATAGTTACATGGCTGTGTGAAAAATGACTTAAAGTATGTAATCTGTGGGGGCTCACATTTACTGGATGCTAACAACAAACCCAGCAATGCCTTAAGGGTGTCACATGAATTAATTCATTTAATTTTCATGCAATCCTACCTATGAAAGTAAAAGAAACTATTGCTATTCTTCTTTTACAAATGAGGAAATTGAGGCTCAGAAGAGGTTAATAACTTACCCCAAATCCCTGCTACACTGTCTTCCAATGTGCTTAACACACGATAAATACTCAATAAATAATAATTACAGTGTGCTTGCTACATGCCAGGAACTGTTCTAAGCATGCTACATTTATTAATAGAATTCTCAGAACAATTTTGAGATAGGTACTATTTTTATTTCCCATTTTACAGATGAGAGGCTCAAAGCCAAAGAAATTAGGTTATTTTTTCCAAGGTCATATAGTTAATTGATAAGTGCTGGAGCTGGGATTCCAACTCAGGTCCCAATATTATTTTCTTCCAAATAAAAAACTAACAAAAATTTTTAATTAAAATAAAACCTTTACTGTTTCTCCCATAAAACTAAGTTATGAAACATTTTGTCACACAAAGTGCTCTTAGTTTATTTTCATGATTTTATTAAACATTTACAATTCCCAGGGTTTCAGCATGTGATCTTTCTGTGTTAATGAGGATCTAGACAAAAAGTAAAGATATTCAACATTTCAGTTACACCTAAACATTTTTATTAATAACAAGTGAATGATTTTCAACAAACTTTCTCAAGCCCCATCACTGTAAATAAATCAAACATCTCCGTTCTCACCACTTTGGATCCCTTAAAACTTTAAAAAACAAAATCCACAGTCTGGGAACAAATGACACAGCAACTCCAGGAAAGAGAAGGATTTCACTGATACAAACAACTCTACCTAAAGCTTTCTTTGGCATCTATGAAGCCCATACTACTTTGTAAGGATGGGATGCCTCTTTCATGATGGGTATTGATGACTCTCCTCCACCCTCACCCCCGCTTTACCACTAACAGTTGTCAACCTTCCTGGAGGGTCAGAGGAGCGCACCCAACAAACTAAATCTTTTGATCTCTGTTGGATACAACAGGGCATTTTTAGCTGGATTTCCTAAGCCAGCATCACTAGCGTCAGCCCACACACACTAATGAGGAGCAGCAGTTGCCCACTTGGACGCTCCCAGCACAAGGCAGGCTCTGTCCTCGCCTCGCCTCGGACGTGGAATCCCCCTTCTGTATCACATACCACAGTGGAGTATGCACCCCAGTATATGAATCTGCCTCCTCCAAACAGAATTTGTTCAAAATAAGAGCCAAGAATCAACAAATGTTTCTATATATCATGTCAATTTCCTGGCAACCACACCCTAAGTGAAAAACCAAAAGGTACAAACAGTTGGTGAGCAAATCCAAAAAAACTTATTTGAACATGAAAGAGCAGTAACTCTCTCATAAACCTGGCCAAATTATTTTTTTAATGTTTTGTACACTAATAATGCCATACCTTTAGGATGAACGCATTTTTAGTAACAAGCCATTTTATCTGCATGAATATAGAGGCTATGATCTTTTTTTTTTTTTTAATCAGCCATGCCACATGACTTACAGGATCTTAGTTCCCCAACCAGGGATGGAACCTGGGACCCCTGCAATGGAAGCTCTGAGTCCTAACTGCTAGATCGCCAGGGAATTCCCCTATAATCACTTTCTTTTCAAGAAAGAGGGAATTCAGAACTTCTCTGGCAGTCCATGGTTAAGACTCCAAGAAAGAAGGCATTTTTTTTCTTTTATCAAGAAAATAATTTTAAATTACATAAAATGTTAATGTTTGTTTATCATTAAAACTTTAAAATTTAAGTATTAATTTTTTTCATTACACGGCATATCACAAAATTCTTTCCTTTTCAAAATTCACACTCAGCAATTATTTTAAGATGAATTTTAGCCTCATAACTTAAAGATAAAATTCTTCTGATGCCTAACCAATGGCAAAATAAAGGTTCGAGAAGTTGCCACTGTTTTTCTCTTCAAAAAGGTACACAAAGCAAGTATTTTTGTAATTAACACACACAGCAGGAATCAACAGGAGCATGGAACACATGTTTGGAGGAAGCAGGTTCTCTGTAGACTGAACATGTAGAGAGGAGAGAACTATCAGGAAGACAAACTGTTTTCAAACTGTGGACACAGCCAGTTTCTATCACATTCTACTGAAATATTTTTAGTTTCCAAAACCACGATTAAACATCAAAAAAGATCAAAACCACCTCAAAGTGAGACAAGATATCTGGATAACAGAACATGAAGTCTCTGCCACATGAGCTATCCATTTTATTTGGGATTCATTAGGATTCCCAGAAATACAGCTATCAGAAAATAATGTTTCTTCTGCAACCTGTACATATAAAACCCTTTACATCAGGAAGCTTCCTTTAAAACAAAAATAGATCACAAACCAGGTCAGGAACAGGTGTTTATGCACCTAAACCCTTCAGTTCAGTTCAGTTCAGTTCAGTAGCTCAGTCGTGTCTGACTCTTTGCAACCCCATGAGTTGCAGCACGCCAGGCCTCCCTATCTATCACCAACTCTAGGAGCTCACTCAAACTCATGTCCATCGAGTCGGTGATGCCATCCAGCCATCTCATCCTCTGTCGTCCCCTTCTCTTCCTGCCCCCGATCCCCCCCAGCATCAGAGTCTTTTCCAATGAGCCAACTGTTCGCATGAGGTGGCCAAAGCATTGGAGTTTCAGCTTTAGCATCAGTCCTTCCAATGAACGCCTAGGACTGATTTCCTTTAGAATGGACTGATTGGATCTCCTTGCAGTCCAAGTTACCTCTGATGTTAACAGCTCCACAGTCACCATTTAAGGGTAAAGAGGAAACAGGGGTACTCCTAGGATTTCTCATGAATAGGAGGTTAATTAACAATTTACTAGGGGCCTCCCTAGTGGCTCAGATGGTAAATAACCTGCCTGCAACACAGGAGACCTGGGTTCAATCCCTGGGTGGGGAAGATCCCCTGGAGAATCAAATGGCAATCCACTCCAGTATTCTTGCCTGGAAAATTCCACTGACAGAGGAACCTGGCAGGTTACAGTCCACGGGGTCGCAAACAGTCAGACACGACTGACAAGACTACTTGGCCGACTAATGATTTACATGCTACCATTAATGAGGTAGGTCTAGAAATATTCAAATATTAATTTAAATTTAATATGTAACATAGATACACAAAACTTTTTTATTTGATTGACTAAACACAATCTAAGACCTAACGTGTTGTATTCATATCTTTGTTCAGAAACAATTGCTCGTTTTTTCCCTGGAAACTAGCTGGTAGAACATTCACTACCTGAAAATAGTAGTCCTTCCCTTCTCGTTTTACATCTTCCTAACTGTGAACACATTAATAAACAGAGTGACTTCACATTTTAAATTTTTCCTTTAAGTATATTCTGAACTTTTTCTTAAGCCAAATCTGCTCAACAGATTTGAACACTAGAGCTCAATCATTTTTTTATGTAACTATTAAATTTCTATTATCTAAACTACATGCATCCCAAGCATGAACACCAAATGACATTCTGGCATCACTTGAAAACGGAGCTGCAAAGTCTGGTTTTATGTACAGTATAAAATCCATTTAGAGCACTAAACCACCATTTCATAAAAAGACAAACCTTTCAATAATTTATAGCACTACTAAATCTAGAGTTCCTAGTAGATTTAAAAACAGTATTTAAAATATCACATTAGATTAAAACCATCAGCAAGAAGCCTACTTCCTTATGTCATAACCCGCCAAGTGAAAATGCAATACCAGCAGGCCATCTAGTGACCATTCAAGGGTTAGGAAAAAACGTCAACGAATTTAAAAACCTTCAATATTTTCCAGTGTCTTCTATCTTCTTAAATAAAAATGTGCGAACCACAGCACATTGAGAAAATAAAGATGCTCTGACAAAATACTGAAAAATTAAATATACAAATGACTCCACTGTCTATTCCAATTTTACTACTAAGCCAGATCAAAAGAGAAATAAGACAATCCAGATGCCAGAACCAAAATACTCTTCATCCTAAAATACCCATTGTAGAGCACCCTAAAAATATTTTTTCTCAGACAGTCAAAATCTGTTCTATATATTAGCAATGATAAAATAAAAATTTATATTATAAAGCATCCACCTGCAACACGGGAGACCTGGGTTTGATCCCTGGGTTGGGAAGATCCTCTGGAGAAGGGCATGGCAACTCACTCCAGTATCCCTGCCTGGAAAATCCCATGGACAGAAAAGCCTGGCAGGCTATGGTCCCTGAGGTCACAAAAAACTGACACAACTGAAGTGACTTAGCACATCTGACTCCAATAAAAATTTTCCATTTCTTTCTTAGATGGACTGATTACTTTTTTGTTGGTAGTAGAGAATGCTAAAGAAACAATACCTGGTAGAATTCATTTGTTAAGTCTCTCCAATACTAAGCAACAGATAGAAAAAATTCCACCCATCACCAGGGGAGGCAGCACTTCTCAATCTTGGGACAAATAACTTCACCCTCCTGAATTTGTTTTCTCATCAGTAAAACGAGGAAAATTACAACTTCTGAGAGTCTTACAAATTCAATGCAATAATGCCGCTTTTGCACATAGTAAGAGTCCAGCTCTCAGGAGTTCTTGTTGCGGGTTTCCACCTCTGTCCACGCCATCCCCTTCCACTCACAATTACATTCTTACACGTAATGCTGGTCAATACAGACCCACTAATAAATCTTCACATCCCCACTCACACACACTATAAACCTATGGAGATTTGGTTACTATTCTCTGCTGTAAAATACCACTGTATTCAACATATTCATTCTTCCCACTCCCAATCTATATATGTGACATTTGGCCACCTGATGCAAAGAGTTAATTCATTGGAAAAGGCCCTGATGCTGAGAAAGATTGAGGGCAGGAGGAGAAGGGGATGACAGAGGATGAGATGGTTGGATGACATCACAGACTCAATGAACATGAGTTTGAGCAAACTCCAGGAGATAGTAAAGGGACAGGGAAGCCTGGAGTACCACAGTCCATGGGGGTCACAAAGAGGCAAACACAATAACAACCCACCTTTGGAAACCCTAACAAATGTCTTTGTGATGACAATGAAGTTCAAGTGCATTGAACTTGATCCACTCCTGGATCACCATGTAGACAGTTTGTTAGAAAAAGTGCACACTATAGTAAGTCCTTGTGATCAGGGTGCTGCAGGCAAGCCAACTCCTTGTATCACCATAAACTTTGAGCTGAATGTCAGGTATTCACTGGTTTCCCCATGTGCCCTAATGCTCATTTGAGATTCAACTTTGTGAGAAAGTCAATCAAAAGAAAACAAACATCAGAAGAGAAGCAGTTATGTATGTGTGTGAATTTCTTTCTTGAATTTTTTAAAAATTCTCTCTCATGTTTTAAAAGAATTTATACAGTCATTCTAACTTACAATTATGAAGAACGGTTGTGAGAACCAAATATCCAAAATCAAAGGTTGTAAGGAACAAAGCTAGTGGAGGTGATGGAATTCTAGAGAGCTACCTCAAATCCTATAAGATAATGCTGTTAAAGTGCTATACTCTATACGCCAGCAAATATGGAAAACTCAGCAGTGGCCACAAGACTGGAAAAGGTCAGTTTTCATTCCAATCCCAAAGAAGGGCAATGCCAAAGAATGTTCAAACTACCATACAACTGCACTCATTTCACATACTAGCAAGGTAATGCTCAAAATTCTCCAAGTTAGGCTTCAATAGTACCTAAACCGAGAAATTCTAGATGTTCAAGCTGGATTTAGAAAAGGCAGAGGAACCAGAGATCAAATCGCCAACATTCCTTGGATCATAGAAAAAGCTAAAGAATTTCAGAAATACATCTACTTCTGCTTCACTGACTCTGCTAAAGCCTTTGACTTCGTGGTGGTGGTTTAGAAGCTAAGTCGTGTACAACTCTTGCGACCCCAGAGACTGTAGCCTGCCAGGCTCCTCTGTCCTGGATTCTCCAGGCAAGAATACTAGAGGGGGTTGCCATTTCCTTGCACTGTGTGGATCACAACAAACTGTGGAAAATTCTTCAAGAGATGGGAATACCACACCACCTTACCTGCCTCCTGAGAAACTTGTATGCAGTTCAAGAAGCAACAGGTAGAACTGGACATGAAACAATGGACTGGTTCCAAATCGGGAAAGGAGTACGTTAAGGCTCTATATTGTCACCCTGCTTATTTAACTTATATGCAGAGTACATCATGTGAAATGCCAGGCTGGATGAAGCACAAGCTGGAATCAAGAGAAATATCAATAACCTCAGATAAGCAGATGACACCACACATATGGCAGAAAGTGAAGAGGAATTAAAGAGCCTGTAGATGAAAGTGAAAGAGGAGAGTGAAAAAGCTGACTTAAAACTCAACATTCAAAAAATGAAGATCATGGCATCCTGTCCCATCACTTCATGGCAAATAGATGGGGAAAAAATGGAAACAGTGACAGACTTTATTTTCTTGGGCTCCAAAATCACTATAGACAGTGATTGCAGTCATGAAATTAAAAGACACTTGCTCCCTGGAAGAAGGACAAACATAGATTGTGTATTAAAAACCAGAGACATTACTTTGCCAATAACAGTCAAAGCTATGGTTTTTCCAGTAGTTGGATGCAAGACTTGGACCATAAAAAAGGCTGAACATCAAAGAATTGGTGCTTTTGAGCTGTGGTGTCGGAGAAGACTCTTGAGAGTCCCTTAGAGTGCAAGGAGATCAAACCAGTCAACCCTAAAGGAAATCAATCTTGAATACTGGAAGAACTGATGCTGAAGCTGAAGCTCCAATACTTTGGCCACCTGATGTGAAGAGCCAACTAACTAGAAACAACCTTGATGATGGGAAAGATTGAAGGCAGGAGGAGAAGACAGAGGATGAGATGGTTGGATGGCATCACCGACTCAATGGACATGAGTTTGAGCAAGCTCCAGGAGACGGTAAAGGACAGGGGAGCCTGGCGTGCTGCAGTCCATGTGGGTCTCAAAGAGGAGGACATAACTGAGCAACTGAACAACAAAGGACCAAAAATTAATGTTCATGAGGCAGGAATCTGTACTGTTTAATTCACTGCCACATCCACAGTGGTTTGCAACAGTGCCTAGTATGTACGGCACCAAGTATTTGCTAAATTAATTTACAGAATCAATCAGTACAAGCAGAAATACATACTTTCAATGTGAAGTGAAATAATTTCCTTAAGAAAGCACATAATTGCAATCTTTCCCCAAAAGAGGGTGGTACGTGAAAAAGCAACTGCATTAAGGAAGCGTTTACATTTCTTTTGTCACCACCCAAATGAATAATTTTTCAAAAGAAAATTTCTATCTTAAACTAGAATATTGCCAGAATATCCTTCCGCTGTAAAATCATTTATATTGTACTTGAGGTGTAATGAGGACACTTGAAAGTAAAAGCCAGAGGCGTGTGAAAATGAGTTCTAGGAATTCATGCACCTGGAGTCCTAGACACAGAATCCAATATGTTCATGAGCCGATTAGCACAGATCTCCGAAATACTCATAGGTTAACTGTGTGAATACAATTAGATGACATATACACTCAGTGCAAAGACCAAGTGGGAAACCACCATAGTAATTCAAGGGAGAACTAGTTAGAAGCTAAAGTAGAAGAAAGACCACTTTCCCCCAGTTCTAACCATCAAAGCAAATATTTTAAAAAACAAAGCCCCACATACGTGTCCTTTACAACAAGCATTTATTAGACATTAGTTCCTTATCTATTCCTTTTTCAAAACCTTGAATAAAACTGTCCAATTATGAGACTGTCTAGCAAGCATAATATAGATTAATAAAAGGAAGAATAGACCATAACAGACCATATAAAAGGAACAATAACAGGTACAATCATTAATTAAGAACAAACAAATTAGGAGCAAGGCAATAATTAAGGCCACAGAGACTAAGGCAAGTAACAGCATCAAAAAAAGGAAAGAAAAAAAAAAGGTAAACACTGTAGTGAAACATAAAAAATCCAGCTTCAAACCAAACTATGGAGAACCTCGAACACAAGTCACCTTAATCCTATAAACACTGGGAAAAATCAATACATATTTTAGAGTAAATGACAGAAAGGATTAGACTACATTTTAGAAAGATGATTCTGCCAACAACATAAAATGGAATAAAAAGCATACAGAACTGGAGGTGGGGTGGCCACTTGAGGGAATATCGAGTACAGCGAGCCTAAAATTACAATGACTGTCAATCCTGCATTTTTTACCACTGGGTTGGGGGGAAGCAAAATCCTGTGCACAACAGACATCATGTGAGCCCATAGTTTCACCTTACAGAATCATGGTTAAAAATAAGTCAATACAGTGAAGACTCTTGGATTGAATCAGAGAACTGGAAAGGACATTAGTGGGGAAACTGGTGAAATCCAAATAAGCTTATGCTTTAGTACCAAGGTTAATTTCTCAGTTCTGAGACAAGATCTATGATTATACAAGTTATTAACCTAACAGGAAGCTAATGAAAGATATATAAGAACTCTGTCCTATTTTACACTCACAGAAGAGTCACAAAATTTTATCAAGATAAATTTTAAAAAAATCATTTGACCACTACTACCAAAAAAAAATAGCCTCTATGTACTAAAGGGTCAAATTCAAATGATATTATTCTAAGCAGGGCCCCAAAGAAGTGTTTAGGAATTGAAGGAAAGAAAGGAAGGAAGGATGGCCATCACCTATTAAGTAACTAATCCCTTTTAAGTGTCTGAACTATCTGGAATTATCTAAAGCCCATAAAATGGATTCAGAGATTCATGAACCAAAATTTTACAATATCTATGTGCATTTTCCTGAAGTTTCATAAAACACATAGAATCACTAGTTAGATGCAAAAAATAGATAATTCAAACTAACAGAAAATAGAACTATGTATATCCTTCCCACATTGATACAAGTCTTAAGTTAAAAAAGAAAATATGGACGGGTTCAATACACAAAACATACAAACAAAATTATATCAAAATATAAAGGAAGGAACTTCCCTCGTGGTCCAGTGGTTAAGAGTCCACCTGTCAATGCAGGAGACGTGGGTTCGATCCCTGGTTCAGGAAGATCCCACATGCCACGGAGCAACCAAGGCCCTGTGCCACAACTACTCAGCCCACGCACCTTGCCTACTGAGCTCATGACCCGAACTACTGAAGCCTGCACACCGGCCCGAGAGAAGTCAAGGCAATGAGAAGACCGTGCACTGAGATGAAGACTAGCCCCGGCTTGCTGCAACTAGAGAGAGCCTGCATGCAGCAATAAAGACACAGCACAGCCAAAAATAAATTTAAGAAGAAAGAAAGAAAAAATATTGAAAACACAGCTCAGTGAAAATGACAGAGGATACTCACTGTGCATGCGTGCTAAGTTGCTTCAGTCATGTCCGACCCTTTGCGACCCCACGGTCTGTAGCCCTCTAGGTTCCTCTGTCCATGGGATTCTCCAGTCAAGGATATTGGAGTGGGTTGCCATTTCCGTCTCCAGGGGATCTTCCCCAACCCAGGGACTGAACCTGCGTCTCTCACATGTCCTGCGTTGGCAGGCAAGTTTTTTACCACTAGTTTCACCTCACTAATTTCATACAAATTTAGAAGAAAACTATAAACAACCTCACAAAGTAGAGTAAGGATAGACAGTACACTGAAAATGAAACAGATCTCACAAGTGACCACCACCTAACAAGGAGAAAGACCAGCTAATCTATAAAATCAAACTTTCCTGAGCCCATCACAGAGCTGAGGTCCTAACGCAGTAACATGAACTGCTTCCAAAGAGTGACAAGTCCCACCAAAAAAAGTCAAGACACACGAATTATCTCCCTACAGTAGAGACTAAGAAGAAGAGGTGGCTGTAGTAAAGACAGAAAGAAGAAAACAGCTTTAAAGATTTTAAAGCTCAAATGGCTGAGTGTGGACTTTTATGGTGGGTTGTTATCACTGGGAACCCAGACACTAGGAGTTCTGCACTCACCCTAAGTGGGCCCATAACAGGTTTGCAGAAGGAAGATGAGGAGCAGGTCTGGAGGCTGGAGAGTGAGCTCCCTCAGTGGTGAAAGCACATGGCTCTGCCTGCCCCCTGCAACACTGTCTCATCCAACACAAAAGCATTAAGCTGATGGGGGACGGCAAGGACCCCTCACTCCGCCCAGGGTCCACTGTTTTGCACGAGGTCTATAGAAGCAAGTAGTCATGTACAGATGTGAGAGTTGGATCATAAAGAAAGCTGAGCACCGAAGAATTGATGCTTTTGAATTGTGGTGCTGGAGAAGACTCTTGAGAGTCCCTTGGACTGCGAGGAGATCAAACCAGTCAATCCTGAAGGAAATCAACACTGAATATTCACTGGAAGGACTAAAGCTGAATGAAGCTGAAGCTCCAATACTTTGGTCAGCTGATGCAAAGAGTCAACTCACTTGAAAAGACCCTTATGCTGGGGAAAAAAATAAAGGCAAAAGGAGAAGGGACCAGAAGAGGATGAGATGGTTAGATAGCATCACTGATTCAATGGACATGAATTTGAGCAGCCTTTGGGAGACAGCACAGGACAGAGGAGCCTGGCATGCTTTAGTCCATGAAGTCACAAAGATTTGAACACAACTTAGCAACTGAACAACAGCAACAGCAGAACCAAGTATGGTCCTCCGAAAGGAGGTAGAAGAAACTGTCTTGGCCCAAGACCCTGAACCGATACAAGCCAGGGATCTACACATGAGGGGCATGAGACTCATCCTCCAAGACCTCCCAGATTCAAGGAGAGGCTAGCTACCATGCAGGGAGGGGAAGAGACATTAAGAAAGAACTCCCTCAAGCCCTGGGGACATTTGTCCTGCTTAAGACTGAAGCTGGGACTTCCCTGGTGGGACAGTGGATAAGAATCTGCCTGCCAAGGCAGCGGATACATGTTTCATCCCTGCTCTAGGAAGATCCCACATGCCACAGAGCAACTAAGCCTGTGGGCCACGACTGCCTAGCCCATATGCCTAGAGCCTGTTCAGTTCAGTTCAGTTCAGTCACTCAGTCGTGTCCGACTCTTTGTGACCCCATGAATCGCAGCATGCCAGGCCTCCCTGTCCATCACCAACTCCCGCAGTTCACTCAGACTCAGGTCCATCGAGTCAGTGATGCCATCCAGCCATCTCATCCTCTGTCGTCCCCTTCTCCTCCTGCCCTCAATCCCTCCCAGCATCAGAGTCTTTTACAATGAGTCAACTCCTCGCATGAGGTGGCCAAAGTACTGGAGTTTCAGCTTTAGCATCATTCCTTCCAAAGAAATTCCAGGGTTGATCTCCTTCAGAATGGACTGGTTGGATCTCCTTGCAGTCCAAGGGACTCTCAAGAGTCTTCTCCAACATCACAGTTCAAAAGCATCAGTTCTTCGGCACTCAGCTTTCTTCACAGTCCAACTCTCACGTCCATACATGACCACTGGAAAAACCATAGCCTTGACTAGACGGACCTTTGCTGGCAAAGTAATGTCTCTGCTTTTGCCTGTGCTCCGCAGCTAAAGAAGCAACTGCAGTGAGAAGCCCGTGCACCAGAATGAAGAGTAGCCCCTGCTCGCCACAACTAGAGAAAGCCCATGCAAAGCAATGAAGACCAGTGCAGTCAAAAAAACAAAAAGAAAGAATTAATTTTAAAAATATTGCATGTTTGGGAACGCATGTAAGAATTAAAGATTTTAAAATTTAAAAAAAAAATTCATCTGTAAAAAAATAAATAAATAAATAAAATTTAAAAAAATAAAATAAAATAAAATAAAATTGGCCATGGAAAAAATAAATAAAAAAAATAAATAAAAATATTGCCCCTCCTTTATTAAAAAAGAAAAAAGACTGAAGCTGGAACTTCAGTATAACTGGGAACCACCATCACTTCCCCATCATGAGCTCAGCTAGCAGGAGGTAGTAAGTGGTAATAAGTGTGGTAATAAGCCACAGTAGTTTACTGCTGAGAGAGGAGCAAGAACACTAGTACAGGCATCAAGTGAATGCTAAAAGCTGCAGGTAAAGTAGAAACACTGGGGAAAGCTCTCTGCAGGCCAGATCCCACACTAAGGACGAGGTGGAACAGCTCACCACCGGAGAAATCTGGTAGTACATTAAGAGTAACCAAAGAATAAGGAAACTCAACACAGAAAATCATAGAAAATCTGCAAGAGACTATCAAAAACTACTAGAGTTAATCAACGAATTCAGTAAAGTTGCAGGTTACAAAATTAATGTACAGAAATCTATTGCATTGCTATACACTAACAATGAGCTATCAGAAAGAGATCTTAAGAAGACAATTCCATTTACAATCACATCAAAAAGAATAAAACAGGAATAAATCTAGCTAAGCACGTAAAAGACTTGTTACCAGAAAACTATAAGACACTAATGAAAGAAACTGAAGATGACAGGCGGAAAGATATACCTTGGCCATGGATTGGAAGAATTAATTCAGTTAAAACGAGCACACTACTCAAGGCAATCTACAAATTCAATACAATCCCTAACAAACTACTAATGGCATTTTTTACAGTAGTGGAATAAATAATCTTAAATTTTGTATGGAAACACAAAATACTCCAAACAGCTAAAACAATCTTGAGAAAGAAGAACAAAGCTGGAGGTATCATGCTTCCCTAAAAATTTCAAACTGTACTATAAAGCTACAGTCATCAAAACATTATGGTACAAAAACAGACACATAGATCAAACAAACAGAATAGAGAGCCTAGAAATGAACCCACACTTATATGGGCAATTAATCTACAACAAGGGGGCCAAGAATATACAATAGGAAAAAGACAGCCTCTTCAATAAACACTTTTAGGAAAACTGGATAGCTACATGCAAAAGAATCAAACTGACCAACTTTCTCATACCATATAAAAAAATAAATTAAAAGTGGATTAAAGTCTTATTAAATGTAAGACCTGAAACCATAAAACTTCTACAAGAAAACACAGTATGCTCTCTGGCCTTAATAACTTTTTTTTTTTTTTTGGTTATGTCTCTTCAGGAATGGAAACACCATCAAAAATAAACATACGGGACTACATCAAACTAAAAGAATTTGCACAGCAAAGGAAATTAACTACAAAACAAAAAGGTCTCCTACTGAATGCGAGAAGATATTTTTCAAATGATACATCTGATAAGGTTAATATCCAAAATATACAAAGAACTCATACAACTAACATTAAAAAAAAAGATTAAAAAATGGGCAGAGGTTCTTAGGAGCTGAACAGACATTTTCACAAAGATACGCAACTGATAAACAGGTACATGAAAAGATGTTCAACATCACTGATCATCAGGGAAATACAAATCAAAACCATAGTGAGATATTACCTCACACCTGTCAGAATGGTTATTATCAAAATCACAACAAGTTATAACAAGTATTGTCAAGAATGTGTAGAAAAGGGAATCCTCATACTCTATTGGTGGAATACATATTAGTGTAGCCACTATGGAAAAGAGTACAGATAGTCCTCAAAAAATTAAAAATAGAACTATCATATGGTCCAGCAATAACTCTTCTAGGTATCTGTCCAAAGAAAATAAAAACACTAATTAGAAAAAATATACACACCCCTATGTTGCATTATTTACACATCCAAGATATGGATGCAACCCAAGTACCCATCAGCAGATGAATGGATAAAGTTGTGGTAGATGTATACAAGGAAATATTAGCCACAAAAGAAAATGGAATCTTGCCACTTATGACAATATGGATGATATGAGGATATGATTAAGGAGGATATGATTAAGTCAGACAGAGAAAAATAAACAGTTTGATTTCACTTATATATGGAATCTAAAAAAAGAAATGAACAAGCTTAACAAAACAGAAACAGAGTTACTGACACAGAGAACAAATCGGCGTTTACCAGAAGAGAGGGCACTGGGGAGAAGGAAAGAAATAGGTGAGGCTGACTCAGGGACAAACTTACAGCTCCTAGAGAAATATACAATGTGGGGAATATAGTTAATAACTAAGTAATATTTTTGTGGTGACATGTAATAACTAGATTTATTGGGGTGATCATTTTGAAATGTATAAAAACACCATTCTGTTATGTGACAGAAACTAACCCAGGGTTCTAGGTCAATTATGCTTTAAAAACACACAAACACAAACAAACTCACAAAAAAAAAGAGATCAGATTTGTAGTTACCAGAGGAAGGGGTGGGGAGGAGAGGGAACTGGAGGAAAGCAGTCAAGAAGCACAATCTCCAGGGATAAGGTGAGTACTGGGCATGAGATGGCCGGATGGCATCACCAACTCGATGGACGTGAGTCTGAGTGAACTCCGGGAGTTGGTGATGGACAGGGAGGCCTGGCGTGCTGCGATTCATGGGGTCACAAAGAGTCGGCCGCGACTGAACTGAACTGAACTGGGGATGTCATGTACAACATTACAAGTGCCATTAGCCCTGCTGTATGTTATATACTAAAGTTCCTGAGAGAGCAAACCCTAAGTCATTAGCCCCACTGTATGCTATATACTAAAGTTCCTGAGAGCAAATCCTAAGTCATTAGCCCTGCAGTATGTTATATACTAAAGTTCCTGAGAGAGCAAATCCTAAGAGTTATCACACACACACTCACACACACAAATATTTCTATTTCTTTAATTTTGTGTCTACATGAGATGATGGATGTTCACTAAACTTACTGTGATAGTCACTTCAAGATGTAAGTCAAATCATTATGCTGTACACTATAAACTAACAATGCTGTATATCAATTATGTCTCAATAAATTTGGAAGAAAAAAAAGAACTTAAAATATACATGTTACTCCATATTACCACCATCCTTTATTTGGAGAGGGAATGTTATAAAACGGACA
The DNA here is from genome assembly GCF_042477335.2 of Ovis canadensis. Classification (NCBI taxonomy): domain Eukaryota; kingdom Metazoa; phylum Chordata; class Mammalia; order Artiodactyla; family Bovidae; genus Ovis; species Ovis canadensis. Next base: position 33,537,843 of record NC_091250.1, on the reverse strand, counting down.
CAATCATCCTCTGGGAATTCGCTCTTTTGACATCCTCTTACCCGTTCCTGTAGAAGCTCCACCACCTGCTGGACACAGTCATTTACATCACAGGAGTCTGTTTTCAGCACTAATTCAGGGGCCTCTGGCTTTTCATATTCAGAATCAATCCCAGTGAAACCTATAAAAGGTAACAGATGATAGAGAGGGTGGAAATTAAAAGAAGTCTGTTTCTTCAGCGCAAGTCTCTGCTATGCTGAAGTTCATTTTTACACTCCCCCTTTTAGGTTACAGGGTTATATTATTGAAACTTCTTTCTGGGGAGAAGATTTCTAATTAAACTTTTGTTCCTTCTCTGAACATAAACAGTCGATCCTCCTTATTTGCAGCGATCGTGTTCAATAAAATTGCCACAAACATGGAAGTAGTGAATACTAAACCTCAGCTCCAAGGAGAAACATGGAGGTGGGTTCCTGTGAGCTTCCGGTCACCAAATTTTTATCAACCAATTAATATATAACTTTTTATGAGTATTTCTTTATATATCTATATATATATATATATATAGTTGATTCGTTAACACCAAAATAATGGCTACAAGCACCAGAATTCACATCTGAACAAAGCTTATCTAACACGCGTATTTTCTCCCCAAGGCAGGTCAGTCTTCCTGCAGTTCACACAACTAGACAACACTTCAGCACCATGCCAAGGTAGAGGAGTGCATTTTTAAAAAGCAAAATCACCAACAAAAAGCCAAAAAGTGAAAGACATGGCACTAAATAGGCTGTGTAAAGGACACTCCTTTACAGCATGGGAGCTGAAACACAAAGGCATTGTTCATACTTGAGCTGGGAGCATGTACTCTGGGTGACTAAAATGTTGCTGCTCTGTGTGTGTTTACAAGCCAAAGCACTGTGGCTACACTGATGTGGGGGTTAGAAATAAACCTGAGTGAGTAGGCACATGTGCAGATCTGGAATCTTTAAATAATGAGGATAGACAATACTTCTATCACCTGTCTTCCTCTCTGTTAAGTAAGTGCCTTGTATGAAGAAACAGGAATGAATACCAAGTGACCCAGAGCATCCAATTTCTCCACAGGGACACAGGATATAGCGCCTAAGCTCTGGGCATACAACCAACCTCATCAAGGTTTTTTTCCCTCTCAGTGCAAAAACTGATGCCAAGTCAATCTGTCTATTATATTCACCAGGATTATCTGCAGCCAAATTAAAGCTCTGCAGGCTTCTTCTGCCATCACAGTAAGTGTTCAAGATCACATTAAGTTAATCAAGATCGATTAACTACTATCAGCTCAAGCAAAACGTAGGTGAGGAATCCTGTTATACCATCAAATACATTCCACAATCAAATGCAATCAATTTAGGTATTAACCACTATTTAGATTTTCCCTATCACATATGTGCTACTGTGTAACTGCTAGAAGAGAAAGAATATATCTTACTACCACAGAATGGGCTGGCTGAGCTAAAAGTATGCTATTCCTGTCTTTCACATTACTCCATACCTAAGTCATTCAGGGCCTGTTTGCCTTAGAACACCAATTCCTGGGTTAGAATGGTAAATGTGAATTTAAAATTATTACTATTAAGAGGCATAGGCATCAAATGAACCGACTTCGAGAACAAGCTTAACGATTGCAGAAGGATAAGGGGAAGGGACAGTTAGGGACTTTGGGATGGACATGTACACTCCGTTATATTTAAAATGGAAAACCAAAAGGACCTGCTGTATAGCACAGGGAACTCTGCTCAAAGTTTTGTGGCAGCCTCGATGGGAGGGGAGTTTGGGGAAAAATGGATACATGTATTATGTAAGGCTGAGTCCCTTTGCTATTCACCTGAAACTATGACAACACTGTTCACTGACTATATTCCAATATAAAATTCGAAGGTTTTTTTTTTTATTCTTAAAAAGAGGCATAGGTATTAAAGAAGCTTTAAGATGAACACTATAAGTCTACAACCCACCTATTTCATTCTTTTTCTATCTCATATTCCTAAGTATCACATGAAGTCCTAAGCCCAAGAAGAAATTTTTGCATTACTGATACTTCCAACAGTGAGTCATAGTTACTTACTTACTGGTGAGTCATAGTAACATAGGTAGGAAACAAACAAATCTGGTTATTTAAAACTGTAGTTCATAAGTTCTAATTCTCAAATGTAGCTACAACTTGGAATCACCAGGTCCAACCCTCCAGAGATTCTGATTTCATTGGTCTGGGATTCAGCCTTGGCACTCGATTTTTTAAGTTCTCCTAGGTGATCCTTGTGTGCAGCAAAGCCTGAAGATCACTGTGTTAGGAGGTTTGGTTTAACATTTTAAAAGTCCAGGAAGTTTCTTCCTAAATAATTTATCCCATAAGTGATTATACTAAATGTACATTGTGAGGAAAACATTTATATAAGTAGATTATAACTACTTAAGCATTAATCATGAAAATAATCTAGGTATTAAGGTATCTGACAGAGGCATACACTTACAGTTTAGTAATGCCATATAAAAGCCTGAGGTCCGCTGAATGGATGTAATACCACCTGTCCTTGAATTTTTACCATCAAGGGTCATTGCTAGGAAACTCTCTAAGCACCATTCTAACAAGTAAACGATTTCTAAAAACTACCCAGTCAGGAACTCTAGTATCATGGCTAACCTAAAATAAATAAATGTGGGTACACTTATGCACATAGGTATACATTAACCTAAGGAATGTTTTATCAGTGCCTAATCAGAGGAATCAATAAATACTTGGCGTACAAGCAACATGGAGAAAACTGAACCAATACAAATATACTCCCAGATACAGAATGTAAACTGCAAGTGACTTTAGGTATTTTGGCTTTGGTCTTCTTATTCAACTTTACACCCCTAGCGCCAAACACAAACTTTGCAAATAGCGGAGATCAACATGCTGAACACGTGACTTCTACTCCACCTTCCATACCACCCCACAAGCATTTACTGAGTATGCACTAAGTATTATGCTTTGGGCCATTTGTTGTTGTTCAGTCGCTCAGTCGTGTCCAACTTTTTGCGACCCCGTGGACTACAGCACATCAGGCTTCCCTATCATTCACCATCTCCCAGTATTTGCTCAAACTCATGTCCATTGAGTTGGTGATGCCATCAAACCATCTCATCCCCTGTTGTCCCCTTCTCCTGCCTTCAATCTTTCCCAGCAGCAGGACCTTTTCCAATCAGTAGGCTTTTCATATTAGGCGGCCAAAGGATTGGAGCTTCAGCATCAGTCCTTCCAATGTATATTCAGGGTTGACTTCCTTTAGGATTGACTGGTTTGATCTTCTTGCTGTCCAAGAGACTCTCAAGAGTATTCACCAGCCCCACGGTTCAAAGGAATCAATTCTTTGGCACTCAGCCTTTTTTACTGTCCAGCTCTCACATCCATACATGACTAGTAGAAAAACCATAGCTTTGACTATACAGACTTTCGATGGCAAAGTAACATCTCTGCTTTTTAATATGCTGTCTAGGTTTGTCATTGCTTTTCTTCCAACGAGCAAGTGTCTTTTAATTTCATGGCTGCGGTCACTGTCAGCAGTGATTCTGGAGCCCAAGAAAATTAAGTCTGTCACTGTTTCCCCATCTATTTGCCATGAAGTAATGGGACCGGATGCTATATCTTTGTTTTCTGAATGTTGAATTTTAAGCCAGCTTTTTCACTCTCCTCTTTCACCTTCATCAAGAGGCTCTTTAATTCCTCTTGCCTTCTTCCATAAGAATAGTGTCAGCTGCATATCTGAGATTATTTATATTTCTCCCTGCAATCTTAATTCCAGCTTGTGCTTCATCCAGCCCAGCATTTTGCATGATGTACTCTGTATATAAGTTAAAAGGGCAGGGTGACAATATACCATCTGACATACTCCTTTCCCAATTAGAAACCAGTCCATTGTTTCATGTCCAGTTCTACCTGTTGCTTCTTGACCTGAATAGAGATTTCTCAGGAGGCAGGTAAGGTGGTCTGGTATTCCCATCTCTTGAAGAACTTTCCACAGGCTGTTGTGATCCACACAATCAAAAGCTTTAGCACAGTCAATGAAGCAGATTTTTTTCTGGAATTCTCTAGCTTTTTCTATGATCCAACGGATGTTGGCAATTTGATCTCTGGTTCCTCTGCCTTTTCTAAATCCAATTTGTACATCTGGAAGTTCCCGGTTCACATACTATTGAAGCCACGTTTGGAGGATTTTTTTTTTAATTAATTACTTAATTTTAATTGGAGGCTAATTACTTTACAATATTATAGTAGTTTTTGCCATACATTGACATGAATTAGCCATGGGTGTACATGTCTTCCCCATCCTGAACCCCCTCCCACCTTTGCTTGAAGGATTTTGAGCATTACTTTACCAGCACATGAAATGAGGACAATTGTGTGGTAGTTTTGAGCTTTCTTTGGCATCGCCTTTCTTTGGGATTAGAATGAAAACTGCTTTTTCCAAATTTGCTGGCATATTGAGTGCAGCACTTTCACAGCATCATCTTTCAGGATTAGAAATAGCTCAACTGGAATTTCATCACCTCCACTAGCTTTGTTCATAGTGATGCTTCCTAAGGCCCACTTGACTACACACGCCAGGATGTCTGGCTCTAAGTGAGTGATCACACCATTGTGGTCATCCAGATCATTATCATCTTTTTTGTATAGTTCTTCTGTGTATTCTTGCCATCTCTTCTTAATATCTTCTGTTTCTGTTAAGTCCCTACCATTTCTGTACTTTACTGAATCCACCTTTCCATGAAATGTTCCCTTGGTATCTCTAATTTTCTTGAAGAGATCTCTAGTCTTTCCCATTTTATTGCTTTCCTCTGTTTCTTTGCATTGATCACTTATAAAGGCTTTTTTATCTCTCCTTGCTATTCTCTGAACTTTACATTCAGATGGGTATATCTTTCCTTTCCTCCTCTGCCTTTCATTTCCTTTCTTTTCTCAGCTATTTGTAAGGCCTCCTCAGACAACCATTTTGCCTTTCTGCATTTCTTTTTCTTCAGGATGGTTTTGATCACCATCTCTTGTATAATGTCATGAACCTCCATCCATAGTTCTTCAGGAACTCTATTGGATCTAATCCCTTGAATCTATTTGTCACTTTCACTGAATGGTCCAGTGGTTTTCCCTATTTTCTTCAATTTAAGTCTGAATTTTGCAGTAAGAAGTTCATGATCTGAGATACAGTCTTCTTTTTACTGTCTGTATAGAGCTTTTCCATCTTCAGCTACAAAGAATTTAATCAATATAATCAATCTGATTTTTATATTGACCATCTGGTGTATTAATGTGTATAGTCATCTCTTGTGTTGCTGGAAGAGGGTGTTTGCTATGAATAGTGCGTTCTCTTAGCAAAACCCTGTTAGCCTTTGCCCTGCTTCATTTTGTACTCCAAACCCAAGCCTGCTGTTACTCCAGGTATCTCTTGACTTCCTACTTTTAGGCCATGCTTTGTGCTAAATTCTAATAACACCAAAAATGGTAAAGAGGGTGCTTACTCCAGGTGGGCAGACAAATCTACCTCCCTCAGCAATCCATCCTTGCAAAAACAACAAAAACAACTACAGTTAAAATAAGTAAAAGATTCAGACACCGGGATCCTGGACACATCCTTCAGCTTCTCTTTGCAAATCTCTACGAAGAACAAACAGAAGTGAACACTGATTGTCAACAGACAGAGCTGTGTGCTGAGTCACTCAGTCGTGTCCGACTCTTTGCAACCCCATGGGCTGTAGCCCACCAGGCTCCTCTGTCAATGGAATTCTCCAGGCAAGAATACTGGAGTGGGTTGCTATGCCCTCCTCCAGGGATCTTCCCAACCCAGGGATCAAACCCAGGTCTCCCACATTGCAGGCAGATTCTTTACTGTCTGAGCCACCTGGGAAGCCCATGAATATTGGAGTGGGTAGCCTATCCCTTCTCCAAGGGATCTTCCTGACCCAGGAATTGAATCGGGGTCTCCTGCATTGTAGACAGATTCTTTACCAGCTGAGCTACCAGGTAAGCCAGAGGGTGACCCAGAAATTAAATGGATAAATTGGTTCCCTTCCTGTTGTCATCGTATTCAGCATTATTCTCCCTGAGTCAAGAAAGTACAGGCTTCGTGGGTGAAACTGAACTTCCAAGGCGGCAAAACTGGACACGAGCCTGCCAAGGGAACCAAATTCACCACCAGATTCAGTGGAACTTGCCCCAACTGCTAATGCGCTCCTAGGCCCAGACAAAAGAGCCCAGCATAACAAGCATTTTCCTTTCTGTTCCACCTTTTCCTTTTCAGGGTCAGAAGCTGGTGCCAAAATCTATACTTCACAGAACTCCTGGGAGCTTCTGATAGTCTCAGGCTATCATATTCCCTGCTGGGAAGGCAAATAAAAGTTACCAGCATGGAGGATTAGGAAAGATGGCGGAGGAATAGGACGGGAAGATCACTTTCTCCCTCACAAATTCCTCAAAAGAACATTTCAACGCCGAGCAAACTCCACAAAACAACTTCTGTAGGCTGGCAGAGGACATCAGGCAACCAGAAAAGCAGACCATTGTCTTCAAAAACAGGTAGGAAAAAATATAAAAGACGAAAAAGGAGACAAAGGAGGTGGGGAGGGAGCTCCGTCCCGGGAAGGGAATTTTAAGAAGAGAGGTTTCCAAACACCAGGAAACACTCTCCCTGCCGAGTCTGTGGCGAGCCTTGGAAACACAGAGGGCAACATAACAGGAAGGAAAAATAGATAAATAATTAAAACCAACAGATTACAAGCCCACCAGTAACTCCCCCAGCGGAAAAGCAGCACAGACGCCTGCATCCGCCATTGGGAAGTGGGGGCAGGGCAGGGACGCGCGGGAGGCGCGGGCTGCAGTGCTTTGTAAGAATCGGGCAGGAACGCCCCACGCGCAACCAGAACGACCTAACTTGGGCTAGCAAACCAGACTGTGGGATAGCTACCACGCGAAAAGCTCGAACATAAGACACCGCCAGGACCGAGCACAGAACAAAGGACGGAACGGAAAAAGCCGGCTGCAGACCATTCCCCGCTGGGGACAGGCAGCCAGAGCCGTAAGGACTGGAAAGGGGCAATTGCAGACCCGGAGAGACTTTACGTACCTAACTGCAAGCAGGCTCCTTTGCTAAGACTTCTGGGGGTGCTGGACAGTCACAGTCTGCCTCACGGGGTGCGCCAGCGGTCCACCCAGAGAGCTGAGCGGCAGCGGCGGAAAAGGTGACAAGCCGCAGCGATCTCGCTCGCCAAACTCCTGAGCTACTCGGACCTGGGAAGGGCACAAAGCGCAGTCCCAGCCGCATTTGTGCCTCTGAGGGCTGCCTGAGCGCCGAACCTGAGCGGCTTGGACCGGGGAAGTGCACGCAGCCTAGGGCCGGCCCCAGACGGTTCCCGGCTGAGCATCGTAGAGCCGGAGCGGTTTGTGCGCCGCGAGAAAGGACAGGTCAAGCGGGGCAGAGATACTGTGTACACATGACAGTGCTATTTGTTTGCAGCATCCCCCCTCCCCACAGCGTGACTGAACTAGTGAGCCTAAAAAACCAGCAAACAGAAGAAGTTAAACAGAGGGAACCACCTTGGAAGTGAGCCCACACGGCCCATAACATCAGAGAAGAGCCAGATTTATTTTTAATATTTTTAAAATCATTCCTTTTTTTTTTCTGCATTTTGCTTTTTTTTCTTTTTTTTCCTAGCTTTTTTTTAATTGTTAAGTCTTCTATTTCTCCTCTAATTTTTATTTTTATAACCTAGTATTACTATTTTTTAAAAAAGACTTTTTTTTTTTTTAAGGCAAACACCATATGTACTCTTTGGATGGTTGTTGGTGTTTTGTTTTGTTTTGTTTTGCTTTTTTTATTTGTTTTTTAATAATTCTTTTTTTTCTTTCTTCCTTTTTCCTTCTGCTTTTCTTTAATATTGTATCTTTGAAAATCCAACCTCTACTCCAGATTTTTAATCGTTGCTCTTAGGTTTTTGTTGTCAATTTTGTACATTTAAAAACCCAAACTTCACTACCCAAGTTTACCTGAGAGCAAGGTTACTGGCTTGACGACTCTCTCCTCCTCTGGCCTCTCCTTTTTCTCCACCAGGTGGCCTCTGTCTCTTTTCTCCCCCATCTCTTCTCTATCCAACTCTGTGAATCTCTGTGTGTTCCAGACGGTAGAGAACACCTAAGGAACTGGTTACTGGCAGGATTTGTCTCTCTCCTTCTCATTCCTCTCTCTTATCCTCCTGGTCACCTCTGTCTACTTCCTCCCTCTCCTCTTCCCCGTATAACTCTGTAAATACCTCTGAGCAGTTCAGACTATAGAGCGCACATAAGGAAGTGACTACTGGCTAGCTTGCTCTCTCCTCTCTTGATCTCACCACATCTCATTCCAGTTACCTCTAACTACCCCCTCCATCTTCTCTTCTCCTTGTAACTCAGTGAACCTCTCTGAGTGTCCCTCAATGTGGAGAAACTTTTCATCTTTAACCTAGATGTTTTATCATTGGTGCTGTATAGATGGAGAAGTCTAGAGGCTACTGTAAAAATAAAACTGAAAACCAGAAGCAGGAAGCTTAAATCCAAAGCCTGAAAACATTAGAGAACTCTTGAATTCAGGGAACATTAAGCAATAGGAGCTCATCAAATGCCTTCATACCTACACCGAAACCAAGCTCCACCCAAGGGCCAACAAGTTCCAAAACAAGACATACCACGCAAATTCTCCAGCAACACAGGAACACTCCCCTGAGCCTCAATATACAGGCAGCTCAAAATTATCCCAATACCTTTGATGTCTCATAACCCATTACGGGTCACTCCACTGCACTCCAGAGAGAAGAAACCCAGCTCCACCCACCAAAACTCCAACACAAGCCTCCCTAACCAGGAAACCGTGACAAGCCACTGATAGAACCCCACCCAAAGTGAGGAAGCTCCATAATAAAGAGAACTCCACAAATTACCAGAACATAAAAAGGCCACCCCAAACGCAGCAATATAACCAAGATGAAGAGACAGAGGAATACTCAGCAGGTAAAGGAACAGGAGAGTTGCCCACCAAACCAAACAAAAGAGGAAGAAGTAGGGAATCTACCGGAGAAGGAATTCCGAATATTGATAGTGAAAATGATCCAAAATCTTGAAATCAAAATGGAAACACAGATAAATAGGCTAGAGACAAGGATTGAGAAGATGCAAGAAAGGTTTAACAAGGACCTAGAAGAAATAAAAAAGAGTCAAAATATAATGAATAACGCAATAAATGAGATCAGAAACACTCTGGAGGCAACAAATAGTAGAATAACGGAGGCAGAGGATAGGATTAGTGAAATAGAAGATAGAATGGTAGAAATAAATTAATCAGGAAACAAGAAAAACGAATTAAAAGAAACGAGGACAATCTCAGAGACCTCCAGGACAATATGAAACGCTCCAACATTCGAATTATAGGAGTCCCAGAAGAAGAAGACAGAAAGAAAGATCATGAGAAAATCCTTGAGGAGATAACAGTTGAAAACTTCCCTAAAATGGGGAAGGAAATAATCACCCAAGTCCAAGAAACACAGAGAGTTCCAAATAGGATAAACCCAAGGCAAAACACCCCAAGACACATATTAATCAAATTAACAAAGATCAAACACAAAGAACAAATATTAAAAGCAGCAAGGGAAAAACAACATATAACACACAAGGGGATTCCCATAAGGATAACAGCTGATCTTTCAATAGAAACTCTTCAGGCCAGGAGGGAATGGCGAGACATACTTAAAGCGATGAAAGACAATAACCTACAGCCCAGATTACTGTACCCAGCAAGGATCTCATTCAAATACGAAGGAGAAATCAAAAGCTTTACAGACAAGCAAAAGCTGAGAGAATTCAGCACCACCAAACCAGCTCTCCAACAAATTCTAAAGGATATCCTCTAGACAGGAAATACGAAAAGGGTGTATAAACCCGAACCCAAAACAATAAAGTAAATGGTAACGGGATCATACTTATCAATAATTACCTTAAACGTAAGTGGGTTGAACGCCCCAACCAAAAGACAAAGACTGGCCGAATGGATACAAAAACAAGACCCCTCTATATGCTGCTTACAAGAGACCCACCTCAAAACAAGGGACACATACAGACTGAAAGTGAAGGGCTGGAAAAAGATATTCCACGCAAATAGAGACCAAAAGAAAGCAGGAGTGGCAATACTCATATCCGATAAAATAGACTTTAAAACAAAGGCTGTGAAAAGAGGCAAAGAAGGCCACTACATAATGATCAAAGGAACAATCCAAGAAGAAGATATAACAATTATAAATATATATGCACCCAATATAGGAGCACCACAATATGTAAGACAAATGCTAACAAGTATGAAAGGGGAAATCAACAATAACACAATAATAGTGGGAGACTTTAATACCCCACTCACACCTATGGACAGATCAACTAAACAGAAAATTAACAAAGAAACACAAACTTTAAATGATACATTAGATCAGTTAGACCTAATTGATATCTATAGGACATTTCACCCCAAAACAATGAATTTCACCTTTTTTTCAAGTGCTCATGGAACCTTCTCCAGGATAGATCACATCCTGGGCCATAAATCTAAACTTGATAAATTCAATAAAACCGAAATCATTCCAAGCATCTTTTCTGACCATAATGCATTAAGATTAGATCTCAATTACAGGAGAAAAACTATTAAAAATTCCAACATATGGAGGATGAACAACACACTTCTGAATAACCAACAAATCACAGAAGAAATCAAAATATGCATAGAAACTAATGAAAATGAAAACACAACAACCCAAAACCTGTGGGACACTATAAAAGCAGTGCTAAGAGGAAAGTTCATAGCAATACAGGCATACCTCAAGAAACAAGAAAAAAGTCAAATAAATAACCTAACTCTACAACTAAAGCAACTAGAAAAGGAAGAGTTGGAGAACCCCAGAGTTAGTAGAAGGAAAGAAATCTTAAAAATTAGGGCAGAAATAAATGCAAAAGAAACAAAAGAGACCATAGCAAAAATCAACAAAGCCAAAAGCTGGTTCTTTGAAAGGATAAATAAAATTGACAAACCATTAGCCAGACTCATCAAGAAGCAAAGAGAGAAAAATCAAATCAATAAAATTAGAAATGAGAATGGAGAGATCACAACAGACAACACAGAAATACAAAGGATCATAAGAGACTACTATCAGCAGTTGTATGCCAATAAAATGGACAACGTGGAAGAAATGGACAAATTCTTAGAAAAGTACAATTTTCCAAAACTGAACCAGGAAGAAATAGAAAATCTTAACAGACCCATCACAAGCATGGAAATTGAAACGGTAATCAGAAATCTTCCAGCAAACAAAAGCCCAGGTCCAGACGGCTTCACAGCTGAATTCTACCAAAAATTTCGAGAAGAGCTAACACCTATCCTTCTCAAACTCTTCCAGAAAATTGCAGAGGAAGGTAAACTTCCAAACTCATTCTATGAGGCCACCATCACCCTAATACCAAAACCTGACAAAGATGTCACAAAAAAAGAAAACTACAGGCCAATATCACTGATGAACATAGATGCAAAAATCCTCAACAAAATTCTAGCAATCAGAATCCAACAACACATTAAAAAGATCATACACCATGACCAAGTGGGCTTTATCCCAGGGATGCAAGGATTCTTCAATATCCGCAAATCAATCAATGTAATTCACCACATTAACAAATTGAAAAATAAAAACCATATGATTATCTCAATAGATGCAGAGAAGGCCTTTGACAAAATTCAACATCCATTTATGATAAAAACTCTCCAGAAAGCAGGAATAGAAGGAACATACCTCAACATAATAAAAGCTATATATGACAAACCCACAGCAAACATTATCCTCAATGGTGAAAAATTGAAAGCATTTCCCCTAAAGTCAGGAACAAGACAAGGGTGTCCACTTTCACCACTACTACTCAACATAGTTCTGGAAGTTTTGGCCACAGCAATCAGAGCAGAAAAAGAAATAAAAGGAATCCAAATTGGAAAAGAAGAAGTAAAACTCTCACTGTTTGCAGATGACATGATCCTCTACATGGAAAACCCTAAAGACTCCAACAGAAAATTACTAGAGCTAATCAATGAATATAGTAAAGTTGCAGGATATAAAATCAACACACAGAAATCCCTTGCATTCCTATACACGAATAATGAGAAAGTAGAAAAAGAAATTAAGGAAACAATTCCATTCACCATTGCAACGAAAAGAATAAAATACTTAGGAATATATCTACCTAAAGAAACTAAAGACTTATATATAGAAAACTATAAAACACTGATGAAAGAAATCAAAGAGGACACTAATAGATGGAGAAATATACCATGTTCATGGATTGGAAGAATCAATATAGTGAAAATGAGTATACTACCCAAAGCAATTTACAAATTCAATGCAATCCCTATCAAGCTATCAGCCACATTTTTCACAGAACTAGAACAAATAATTTCAAGATTTGTATGGAAATACAAAAAACCTCCAACAGCCAAAGCAATCTTGAGAAAGAAGAATGGAACTGGAGGGATCAACCTGCCTGACTTCAGGCTCTACTACAAAGCCACAGTCATCAAGACAGTATGGTACTGGCACAAAGACAGACATATAGATCAATGGAACAAAACAGAAAGCCCAGAGATAAATCCACACACATATGGACACCTTATCTTTGACAAAGGAGGCAAGAATATACAATGGAGTAAAGACAATCTCTTTAACAAGTGGTGCTGGGAAAACTGGTCAACCACTTGTAAAAGAAAGAAACTAGATCACTTTCTAACACCACACACAAAAATAAACTCAAAATGGATTAAAGATCTAAATGTAAGATCAGAAACTATAAAACTCCTAGAGGAGAACATAGGCAAAACACTCTCAGACATAAATCACAGCAGGATCCTCTATGATCCACCTCCCAGAATTCTGGAAATAAAAGCAAAAATAAACAAATGGGATCTAATTAAAATTAAAAGCTTCTGCACAACAAAGGAAAATATAAGCAAGGTGAAAAGACAGCCTTCTGAATGGGAGAAAATAATAGCAAATGAAGCAACTGACAAACAACTAATCTCAAAAATATACAAGCAACTTATGCAGCTCAATTCCAGAAAAATAAACGACCCAATCAAAAAATGGGCCAAAGAACTAAATAGACATTTCTCCAAAGAAGACATACGGATGGCTAACAAACACATGAAAAGATGCTCAACATCACTCATTATTAGAGAAATGCAAATCAAAACCACAATGAGGTACCACTTCACACCAGTCAGAATGGCTGCGATCCAAAAATCTGCAAGCAATAAATGCTGGAGAGGGTGTGGAGAAAAGGGAACCCTCTTACACTGTTGGTGGGAATGCAAACTAGTACAGCCACTATGGAGAACAGTGTGGAGATTCCTTAAAAAATTGCAAATAGAACTACCTTATGACCCAGCAATCCCACTGCTGGGCATACACACCGAGGAAACCAGAATTGAAAGAGACACATGTACCCCAATGTTCATCGCAGCACTGTTTATAATAGCCAGGACATGGAAACAACCTAGATGTCCATCAGCAGATGAATGGATAAGAAAGCTGTGGTACATATACACAATGGAGTATTACTCAGCCGTTAAAAAGAATTCATTTGAATCAGTTCTGATGAGATGGATGAAACTGGAGCCGATTATACAGAGTGAAGTAAGCCAGAAAGAAAAACACCAATACAGTATACTAACACATATATATGGAATTTAGGAAGATGGCAATGACGACCCTATATGCAAGACAGGGAAAGAGACACAGATGTGTATAACGGACTTTTGGACTCAGAGGGAGAGGGAGAGGGTGGGATGATTTGGGAGAATGGCATTCTAACATGTATACTATCATGTAAGAATTGAATCGCCAGTCTATGTCTGACGCAGGATGCAGCATGCTTGGGGCTGGTGCATGGGGATGACCCAGAGAGATGTTATGGGGAGGGAGGTGGGAGGGGGGTTCGTGTTTGGGAACGCATGTAAGAATTAAAGATTTTAAAATTTAAAAAATAAAAAACTAAAAAAAAAATTTAAAAAAAAAAAATAAAAGTTACCAGCATGAATTGATCCTGAACAATGTAAACTAAATATCTATCTTTGATGCTTTTTTCCTGTTGGCCTGCTATCTCTTACTGTTAATAACAGACCAGGATTAATGTCAAAGGATGTCTAAAAGATAAATAGAATGATTGGTATCAAAGGCCACAGAGGAACAAGTTCTAAATGTCACTATGCCAAATATTCATCAAAAGAGAGATGTTATGGGGAGGGAGGTGGGAGGGGGGTTCATGTTTGGGAACACATGTAAGAATTAAAGATATTAAAATTTAAAAAATTAAAAAAAAAATCCTCAAAAAAAAAAAAAACAAATATTCATCAGAGTTGAAACTCTGGGAACAGACTATAAAACTGAAAATACAAGCTACATGTACTTTGAAATGTTAATTCAATCTAATGCAACAATCATACATAGAATGAATTTCAGATCATTCCAAGCAACATGTTATACATAAGAATGAGACATTTTCCTTGCTCTCAAGATGCTTATAATTTCGGCATTTTCCCCATTCACTATGGAATTTCTTACATTTTCACTAGAACAAAGACCACAAAAGTGCTAGGCACCAAATTACACCAATAGGTTTCCACCAGCCCCTAAAGTCCAAGTCCTCTAAAACTTGTCTTATGAGTAGGATTTTAACCTGATGGATGATACTGAGTGTACACAGTACCACTACTGGTTAGGCCTGAGAGATACACCTGTGTAGTAAGACCCACTTACTCTTCTCAAGGAGCTTCAAGTTGTTTGAATCCTTTCATCTCTTAGAAAAGATTATCAGTCTCAGAAATGGTAAGATGAAATACTTAAGGGAAGACAAACTGGGGAAAAAACATATTACTTACCTTTAATTTCTCCAGCCCGTGCTTTTTTGTAGAGTCCCTTGACATCCCTCTGTTCACAAACATGCAGGGGAGCATCAACAAACACTTCAAAGAAAGGCAAACTTGCACCCTCATGAATCCGCCTTGCATTGTTGCGATCCTTAGAAAAAAGACATGCACAGAAACTTAACAAAGAATGCTCACAGGAACCAAGCGTACTATATAAATAACAAGGACAAGTCAAAGAGCTTTTTGGTTTAGTTAGTGCAAAATGTATTAGCCAGAGTTTAATTTATATTTTAAAAATATAAACTGAAAATAAAAACCCAAGAAATTAGGTTAACAAGCCCATTCTGCATTAAGAATTTTAAAAGCATTGCTAAAAATAAAAATAAAAATAAAAAATAAAAGCATTGCTATTCTGAAAATCAGATATACTGGGAAGTTCCAAGAGGGAGAACAATAAATGCCCCACAAAAATGTTCACAGAAAGTGAAGAGGACCTAAAAAGCCTCTTGATGAAAGTGAAAGACAGTGAAAAAGTTGGCTTAAAGTTCAACATTCAGAAAACGAAGATCATGGTATCCGGTCCCATCACTTCATGGGAAATAGATGGGGAAACAGTGGAAACAGTGTCAGACTTTATTTCTGGGGGCTCCAAAATCACTGCAGATGGTGACTGCAGTCATGAAATTAAAAGACGCTTACTCCTTGGAAGAAAAGTTTTGACCAATCTAGACAGCATATTCAAAAGCAGAGACATCATTCTGCTGACTAAGGTCCAGCTAGTCAGGGCTATGGTTTTTCCTGTGGTCATGTATGGATGTGAGAGTTGGACTGTGAGGAAGGCTGAGCACCGAAGAATTGATGCTTTTGAACTGTGGTGTGGAGAAGGCTCTTGAGAGTCCCTTGGACTGCAAGGAGATCCAACCAGTCCATTCTGAAGGAGATCAACCCTGGGATTTCTTTGGAAGGAATGATGCTAAAGCTGAAACTCCAGTACTTTGGCCACCTCATGCAAAGAGTTGACTCATTGGAAAAGACTCTGATGCTCGGAGGGATTTTGGGCAGGAGAAGAAGGGGACGACAGAGGATGAGATGGCTGGATGGCATCATGGACTCGATGGACGTGAGTCTGAGTGAACTCCAGGAGATGGTGATGAACAGGGAGGCCTGGCGTGCTGCGATTCATGGGGTCACAAAGAGTCGGACACGACTGAGCGACTGAACTGAACTGAACTGAAACTTTATGAGGAACGTGAGCCAAAGCTCAGCTTGAATGCAATGCCATCAGGCCGCTCTTTTAACAACGCACTCAGCCTCAGCCTGTGCTGGCCTGAAAGTAACTTCACCAGAAATCCATTCAGAACCCTGAGGCTAGTTTATTGTCTTGCCAAATACAAACCCCTGCAGCCACTGCACATCTCTAACATGCCCCAAACTTTATTTTTCTGCCTGGCTCCGAACCCCCAACTCTGGTAATTACTTCATCGCCCAGTCTAAAATCTCTCCACCCTGGTCTTCTGGAATACTCCGCCCTTTTAAGTGAACTACTTCTTCTTTCTGATCTTAACTAAAACCGAGTTCTCCCTTCAGGCGTCACTCCCCTGCCTGTTCTCAAAGTCGGGCTCCACATTCACCCAATCCATCCAAGGCAGTGCCACCATTTTTGTGGTCATTTACCATCATTCTTATGGTCCCTCCACTCGAACCTGCTTCTACTCTTACCAATGGCCACCCAAGTTAAATTTTCTTAACTTTAAAAAGAAAATCCCCAGACACGAACGTTCTCCGTCTCCCCTCTGCCATATAAATATACCTACATTCCCTCCTGCACTCCTGCCGTCAGACTGGAAATGCCCTACCCGACAATGGAACACTACTCAGCCATAGAGAAGAAGGAGATTTTGCCATCTGTCACAACATGGATGGGCCTGGAGGGCATTATGCTGATGAAACAAGTTTCACAGAGAAAGACTAATACTATATGGTATCACTTACACGTGGAATCTTAAAAAAATACAACAAGCTAGTGAATATAACAAAGAAGAAGCAAACTCACAGAGAGAAAAAAATCAGTGATTACCAATGGGGAGAGGAGGGAAGGGGCAACACAGGGGTGGGGGAGTGAGAGATACAAACTACTCAGTACAAGACAGGTTCAAGGATGTATTGTACGACACAGGGGATGGAGCCAATGTTTTGTAGTAACTGTAAATGGAAAGTAACTTTTAAAATCATACGTTTAAAAAAATCTCCTTCTGAATAGTTGGGGGTTGGGGATGGACATGTATACATTGCTATGATTAAAACGGATAGCAGAGAAGGATCCGCTGTATAGCACACAGAATTCTGCTCAATGTTGTGTGGTGGCCTGGATGGGAGGGGAGTTGAGGGGAGAATGGATACATGTGTATGCTTGGCTGAGTCCCTTTGCTGTTCACCTGAAACTGTCACAACATTGTTAATTGGCTATATCCCAATACAAAATAACAGGTTAAAAAATAAAAATCCCTTCCCTCTAATGAAATTTGCTCAGTCCACAATTCCTGCTTCATCTGCAATCTTCAACCTTCTCTTTCTTCACTGGCAACAAACAAGTAAAAGTCACTGTTTTCCCTTAAAAACAGGTGAACAAACAAATGATACAAAAATCCCCATCATCATGGGCACTTGCCAGGCCATCCTGCCCACATTTCACACGACTAGCTGTCCATACCCCAACAAGGCTACTCCCTGGTGGGTCCCACACAGGCTGCCCAGGGCTCCTTCCACTTCATCCCTCGCTGCAGCGCTGGTGTTGCCCACCGCTGATCAGGAGCCCACTGCTCACCCCACACAGTCCCGGAGCACTCTTCTCAACTGCTTTCACAGTGGAAACTACAACATACACACCAGCTCTCCAGCCTGAACTCGGTCCATTGCTGAAATTAAACACCCTTTTGAAACTTCCTCCTACATACACCCTCCTGGACACCCCCCATGTACCTTGAACATGTCCAAAAACTGAACGCATTCTCTTTTCTCCCAGGCTGTCCTTCCCACCCATGCTGCCCAAATCAAGGGATAAGAACACTATTCACCTGGAATCCCCAGAATTTTCCTGGTTCCTTCCCTTTGCCATCCCATCTTGTGCATTTTGCCACAAGGTCCTTCAGATTTTATCTCCAGACATTACACTAATCCACTCCTTGCCTAACTTCTGGTTCCACCTTATTTCTCTTGCCTGGACATGTATGACACTTCCAGCGTTGATCTTCTCAAAGGCACACTCTACACTGTACCCAGGATGACAAGATGATGCAAATTCAACCACGTCACTAAACTCTTCAGAGACCCCCCCCCCATTGCCATCAGGGTAAAACCCAAGCTTCTCAGAGTGACAGGACAGGCCCCCTTCACCTGGACCAACATTCTCAAGTCTTGTACTCGACGTTCTATTGATAATTAATGCCAGTCTTTCTACCAGCTTGCTTGGATCTGATGCCTTTGCCATACCCCCTGCAAACACGCTCAACCCTCTCCTGTGGCTACAGCAGTGTGCTCCCTCAGAGTAAGCTCCATGCTAAGTCCTCAGGAACCCTGCCCCACGCGTCCAAGCTGGCTGAGGGCCTTGCTTCCTCTGAGTTCTCAGTGCTCACTCAGTCCTGTCTGACTCTTTGTGACCCCATGGACTGCAGCCCACCAGGCTCCTCTGTCCATGGGATCTTCCGGGCAAGAAAACTGGAGCAGGTTGCCATTTCCAACTTCAGGGGATCTTCCGGACCCAGGGATCAAACCCGCGTCTCTTGCATCTCCTGTACTGGCAGGTCGATTCTTTACCACTGTGCCGTCTGGGAAAGTACCCACCGTGTACCTCTGTCACAGATCCTAATGTACTGAAATAATTTCACGAGCTTTATGACGTTCGTTTCCGGCACAGCAGTTCAGTGGTGATCCTACTATTCCAACTGTCCTTCCAAATGAAGGTGTTCCCAAGTTTCCATCTGTCACTCTCTTCTCATTCTCTACACGCTTTTGTTTTCCAGCTTCATCAAGGCTTCAACTAATTGAGTTAATGACTTCCAAAACTGTATCTCAATTCTATACAACGTTCCTGAGCTCCAGAACACATTTCCAAACAACTCAGTGGTCATCTTCACCTAGGTACGCCACCGACACTTCATATCTAATCCACCTAAAATGACAGTTTTCTCCTCCCTTCCTACTCTACATCTTCTAACTCAATCAGACCATCTTCTCTTCAGAAAGCACCCTCCTTCATGTTCACCCCCAATTCTGCAATCAATCCAGGCACGACATCCCACTGATGCTACATGCTCAAGAGCTCTCAAATATGCCCCATCTTTTCTATTCCCACGGCCGGTGCCTGGATTCACCCCAAAAGCCTCCTAACTATTCTCCTACCTCTAGACCATTCTCATTCCAGGCTTTACAGTGACCTCACGAAAATATACACCCTGAGACACCATTCCCCAGCACAATCTCAGCTCTCCACCACCCCTGGGGCAAAGCCCTGAGCAGTCTGGAGTCTGCCGTGAGATTGCTGCAAGTGGCTCGAGCTGCATCTTTCCTCATGTTTATCCTGCAGAGCAGCCAAAACAAACTACCTACAGTCCCCCAGGTGCAATTCCCTCACATGTCCATGCTTTTGTAACTACTGCAGTACCTCCTCTGTCTGAAATAGCCTTCTCCCTCCGGTCTAACTGGTACACTGAGTCACCCTTCATGACTCACCTCAAGCAGCATCACCTCTTTGGATCTTCCACAGCAGTTTTCATACACGTACCAAATTGCTTGCCTTAAGATCACATCTCTATGCTCCCACCAGATCACTTACCAGCTCCTTAAGGATAAGAATTATCAAGTTTATTTTTACAACCAAGATGCCCAAGTTCAGGGGTGACATAGAAGAATACACATATCCTATATAATATGACTTGGTACAAATATTATCGTGGATTTTTGACATGCTAGAAACATAATCTAAACCTCATTTCCATTCTCAGTGGTTTTAGGCATGAAATCAACAGAAGTTTTGTTCCATGCTATGGAAACAACAGGGCCAAAAAAAGCATATTAGCATATACTTTTAGATACCCAGGTCTCAGTTGCTAGCTCTCCAAAGGTATTACTGACTTTTTCTTTTTCCAAGAACTGCAAAGATTCCCAGAAGGTGCAAGAATATCATCATTATTATATATCACTGTGAAAACTGTTTCATCCAAGGATTGAGGAATTCTAACAACTCTCATTCTCTTACACACTTCATTAGCAAGGATACTTTAAGCTGATGTACTGACACTGATCCCAATGCTTCAGGAAAATGAAAAGCAGCTAGTCCTCAAAGGGAGAAGGCAATGGCACCCCACTCCAGTACTCTTGCCTGGAAAATCCCACGGACGGACGAGCCTGGTAGGCTGTAGTCCATGGGGTCACTAAGAGTCGGACACGACTGAGCGACTTCACTTTCACTTTTCACTGTCATGCACTGGAGAAGGAAATGGCAACCCACTCCATTGTTCTTGCCTGGAGAATCCCAGGGACGGGGGAGCCTGGTGGGCTGCCGTCTATGGGGTCGCACAGAGTCAGACGTGACTGAAGCGACTTAGCAGCAGCAGCTGCAGTCCTCAAAGAACCTTTTACAACTCCTGCCACACTTCAATTAAGTGAATCTCTGTGATTAACACTCATCACACTTAATCTATAATCTTTACAGCTCAAATTTTTTTTGAAGTCTAAGTAACCCGTCCAGATTTACATTACAATAATAGAATTGTGCTATTACTTATTACACTTACTGAATACTTACTACACATCATCCCTGTGCTGAGAGCAGTGAATGCATGATTTACCTAATCCTCAGAGCAACCTCTAGCCTGGAAAATTCCATGGGCAGAGGAGCCTGGTGGGGCCACAAAGAGACACAACTGAGTGGCTGAGCGCACGCACGCACTCACACATGCACATGCGTACACACATACACACGCACACACACACACTACACACACACACATACACACACATACACACACACATACACACACACATACACACACACATACACACACACACATACACAGCAATCCAACAAGGCAGGCATTACCTGAGCTTGGAAGGTTAAGTAAATTGGCCAAGGTCCTAACAGTAACTGGGAGAGCCGAGATTTCAGTCTCTTGTTTCTGGCTTCTAAGCTGCTATCTTTAACCACTAAGCTATCTCATCTGTTTTTACATATCTGGGCTCCCTAAGAGACTATGCTATCATTTAACAAATGTCTACTGTGTTCTAAATATCTACTGTGTTCCCGGATCTGGGCTTAGCGTCAAGATTATAAAGACCAATCAGACGGAACCCCAGCATCAAGGAGCCAGTGGGGTTTAGAGGCAGCAAAGCACAGTGGGCAAGAGCATGGATCCCAGTGATGCTGTCTGGGAGCAAATCCTTGCTCCTCCATGCAGTGTGTGAGCCTGGGTGATTCACATCTCTGTTTCCTCACCTCCACCCTCCTTACTGAGTGATGAGAGCTAAGGGAGCTAGTTCACACGAAAGCACTTTAAAACTGTTATCAGTACACAGTAAGTGTCCAGTAAATGCTGGCTGCTACTATTATCATCATCCCTGTTATCATTACTGCTGCCACTGCTAGTAACATTATCAACCAAAAAACTGGCATTTATAATAAAACAATGTGACCTCCCTGGTGGTACAGTGGATAAGAATCCATCCGCCAATGTAGGAGACACAGGTTTGATCCCTGGTCCGCAAAGAATCCACATGGCATGAGGCAACTAAGCCTGTATGCCGCAACTACTAAGACCACGCTCCAGGGCCCACGAGCCGACTAGTGAAACCCATGTACCCTCAAACCCGTACGCCACCACTACTGAGCCCACGTGCTGCCAACTACTGAAGGCCATCATCCACCTAGAGCCTGTGCTCCAAAACAGAAGCCACCACAATGAGAAACCTGTAATGACGAGGACTCCACGATGGACCTGTGGTATCCCCAAAAGGACACCACAATGAAGAGGACTCCACAATGGACTTGTGATATCCACAAGAGGATACCACAATGAAGAGGAGTCCCCGCTCACCCCAACTAGAGAAAGCCCGCACAAAGCAACAAAGAGACAGCACAGCCAAAAATCAATTAAATTTTTTTTTAATGTGTTAGGTACAATACCAAGGGCAACCAAGACAGATACCCAGCAAAGTCTGAGAGGAGAAGATACCCAACCTGAGACTCAGAGCATGAGCAGGGGTCAACTGATGCTGAGGTGAGGCTAGGAGGAAGGCAATGAACACCTTCTAGGCAGAGGGAAATGAAATTCTCGTGAAGAAAAACGACATGATTTTTCTCAAAGAAATACAAAGAAGTGAATTAGTGCTGCTATGGTCTCTATGAAAAAATGTGATGAAAGATGAGCCTCAGGAATTGTGAGTAAAAACAGTCCCAACAGGACACATGTTAAGAAATCTAACATTTTCCCTGGTGTTTAATGCACATTGAGTCTTTATTATAGGTTTTGTGAACTGAAAAGTCAAACTTGAAATAATCTGGCCATTGGCTTGGTCAACAACTTTGGTTATACTTGGTAGGGGCCAGGGGATGAGTGGGTCACAGCAAGCTTTTCAAAAATGAATTTACTTAGAAAGTTGCAGCACAGAAATGCTGTAGGTTAATTGTTTTAATTTGGATTTAGCCTCAGAGTACATGTCAATGTTTACATTACTTGCTTTTTCTGACACCATATTCTCAATATATTTAATTAGAACCACAATGGTGCAAAAGCCACATACCTGAGTATAAGGTGATATAAAACTTGTGATGCATACTAAGCCAGCATCTGCAAACAGCTTAGCTACTTCCGCGATGCGTCGAACGTTCTCTTCCCTGTCTTCAGGACTGAAGCCAAGATTTTTATTGAGACCTTGACGAATGTTGTCACCATCCAAAGTGTAGCATGGAATACCATGGCAAACCAAGTATTCCTCCAAAGCCATGCTTACTGTGGTCTTTCCTGCTCCAGATAAGCCTAAAAGTGAACAGTCCACATATTTCAGATAGAAAATTGAGGATAATTACTTAGTAATAAAGAATTTTAATCACAGGCTTAATTATATTCATTATTCAAAGCAATCTCTTAGTAACATTCTTATCCAATATTTCTCTGTAAGATTATACTATGTCTTAGCTAGGAAAACATCTATAATTTAACTATAATAAGCATTTATGTTTTAGTAATTCCTATCTAAATCCAAAGGTATCCCAGAAATCACTGAGCTACAAAGGCTTAACCAATCTGAATATCATATTTGGTTGAGTACAGATAATCACCAAGTCCTCTCGTTACCACTATTCTAAAGCTGCATGCCAATTCTAAAACAAAGTTATATGCCCAAGTTACTTCTGGTGAGGGTAGAGAAAGAAAAGACCAAAGTCAGTGAAATAAATATTAGAAAGTGACCTCTAGATCCCAGGATCAACACTTCCCAAAGACTATCATGATAAAAATAACTGAGAATCTAATTTATAACATAATTAATCTAGAAAGAAAAGAATATTCTCATTTCACCTTCCTCTACTAATGATGTTTAGTCACTAAATGATGAGAAGTGAAGGAAAAGAAAGAGTGTATTTATGCACTAAGATGTGCCATCTTAGGGAGTATGTTATTACAGAATTCACAACTAAGACAGGAGACAAGAGAGAAAACACTGAACCTCGTGTACTGAAACTCTTGACATTTCAGTATAGAAGGCAAACTTAAAAATAAATTTTAAAAACGATGATATGTTAAAAGGATCAATATAGCATTAGATGCTTTCTACATTAAAAATGTATATTAACAAGCATAGCAGGTAGTATATTTTCCAACATTGGCCTAAAGTTTTTTTACAACAGGACATTGCCACTGTCCCATTCACAGGCAAAGTCTATTGTATTTCCCAGCCCTTGAATCTGGGCTGGACTTAGGACTCACCTATAACCAAAAGAATACAGTGAAAATGATGACGTGTGACTTCCAAGACTGGGTCAGAAAAAGCTATTCAGCTTCTCTTTGGATATTTAATTTGAGAGAACCCAGCTGTTAAACAGAGCTTCCCTGGTGGCTCAGCTATAAAGAATCCACCTGCCAATGCAGGAGGCTCCAGTTTGACCCCTCAGTCAAGAAGATCCCCTGGAGAAAGAAATGGCAACCTCCTCCAGTATTCGTGCCTGGAGAATCCCCTGGACAGAGGACCCTGGCAGGCTACAGTCCACAGGGTCAGAAAGAGTCAGACTTGACTTAGCAACTACACAACAGCTGTTAAATACTGAGACCACACACTGGAGAAATGAGAAGTAGGTGTTCTAGCTGATAATCCCAGCCAGCTAAGATCCCGGCCGACAAGCAGCACCTACTGTGAAGCTCCTGCAGACACCTGACCAGCTATGGCTTTACCTGACTGGAGCCCAAGCCAGCATGACTGCAAGTATGCAAGACCCAGAGGGAACCTGCCCAGCAGAGCCCTCCTGACCTCCTTACCCACAGAACGGTGAGCAAGTTAAAACGGCTGTTCCGCACCACTAGATCTTGGGTAACTTGTTACGTATCAAGAATGATGAACAGAGGCTGAGGACATTGGGTTTTTCTGTCCTTTGCTTATTGTTGTTTTAAACAGGGTCTCTGTGCATGCAATTACTTAAACTAAAATGAGGTCACACGGGACTAGGATGGGCACTAAATCCAGGGACTGGTGTTTTTATAACAAGGCCATGGGAAGGCAAAAGCAGACGCTGGAGTGGTGTGCCTGCAAGCCAGGGAATGCTAAGGACTGCCAGAAGCATCGCGCGCCAGGAGAGGGGCACGGAACAGCCTGTCCCTCAGAGCCCACAGGAAGAAGCCACCCTGATTTCAGGCCTCCAGCTGCCTCCTAAACTGTGAGGGAATAAACTGTTGCTGTCTGAAGCCACTCAGTTTGCAGCAATTTGTTACAGGGGCCCTGGTGAAATAATATACAAATCAACATAAAAATACAAAGAAAGCTGATCTGAAACAAAATCTGAGAAAAGGCAGTGTTTCAAGAAAATGGCGTACAAACCTGGACAGATCTGGTTAAGCTACTGAATTAAAAGAAAAAGAAAGAAGTCATGAATTCTGTATCCAACAATATTGTCAAAAAAAAAAAAAACCACACACAATTAACAAGCCTGGTCTGGTGAATGTATATAGAATACTGCCCACATCAGGGGAATACATTTTCTTTTCAAGTAGACAATTATGAAATTGATTACATCCTAGACCTGAAGGTAAGTACCAAAACAAACAAAAAAAAATCTGATTAACAGCATTTATAAACATCATTATTGGTAAAATAAAGGGAATATACTAGGTTCAAGAAAAGGAGTACTCAATTTTTTAAAGATCAATCCACCCAAGTTGATCTTTAGATACAACGTAACCCCAAACCAAATTCCAACAAGATTTTGGGGGAATTGGTCAAACAGATTACAAAATTCATACAATACAAAGAGCCAAAAAAAAAGAGTCAAGATATTTCCAATGAAGAAGGTAAGAAGACTAACTCCACTGAATTTCAGGACTTTACAAACATACAGTAATTAAAACAGTGCGGTAATAAGAGAGGAATAGACAAGTAAAGTATACCAGTGGAATCGATGAGAGTTCCCAGAAACAAACCCACACGTAAGTGGAAACCTAATCTATGATAGCTGGCACAGCAGATCAGAGAGAAAAAGGATACCCTCATCTGTATATTCTCTTGGGACAACTGAATTTATCTACATGGAAAAAAAAGAAAATGGATCCCTTCCTCACACTACATACAAAAACCAACTGCAGAAAGATAAAGAGCCTAAAAAAAGCAGATACATGAATTTGCTGGCAAAGGTCCTCTAGTCAAAGTTATGGTTTTTCCAGTAGTCATGTAGGGATGTGAGAGTTGGGCCATAAAGAAGGCTGAGCCCCAAAGAACTGATGCTTTCGAGCTGTGGTGCTGGAGAAGACTCTTTAGGTCCATTGAAGTGCAAGGAGATCCAACCAATCCATCTTAAAGGAAACCAGTACTGAAAATTCATTGGAAGGCCTGATGCTGAAGCTGAAGCTCCAATACTTTGGCCACCTGATGCGAAGAGCTGACTCACTGGAAAAGACCCTGATGCTGGGAAAGATTGAGGGCAGGAGGAGAAGGGGACGACAGAGGATGAGATGGTTGGATGGCATCACCGACTCAATGCAGATGAGTTTGATCAAACCCCAGGAGATAGTGAAGGACAGGGAAGCCTGGTGTGTTGCAGTCCATGGGGTCACAGTCAGACATGACCGAATGACTGAACAGCAAAGAGCCTAAATGAGAAAAGCAGAACTTCTGAAAGAGTATAGGAAAAGTAATCATTCTTCACGAATGCAGGTTAAAAAAAAAAGCTTGTAAAGAGCAGAAAAAAGTCAGATTTGTCATAACATTTAACAGAAGAAAATGGAGTAATGTTTTAAGAATTCTAAGACAAAGAAAGTAGGAACCAAATACATATTTTACCCAACCAAGCTGTCATAAAAGATGGGTAAGACATTCTCAAACATAAGAATTCAGGAAATTTAGAATCTAACAGAAAGCCAGCTTACAAAAACCACTTCAAAAACACAGACCATAGAAACGTGACTCAAAGAAAGAGCTCATGAGCAGACGTGCCGTAATACAAGAACCGACCATTAGGTGGTAAGGGTGACCCAATTTACTCACAGAACTCAAATACAAACAATTATGTATATTTAAGATTCGGAACAGAATATGTTACAAGCATGCTCTGGCGAGTCTGACTCTTTGAGACCCCATGGACTGTAGCCCTCCAGGCGCCTCTGTCCATGGGATTCTCCAGACAAGAATACAGCAGTAGGTAGCCATTTCCTTCTCCAGGCGATCTTCCCAACCCAGGGTCAAACCCACATCTCTTTCATCTCCTGCACTGATAGCCAGATTCTTGACCACTGCACCACCTAGAAAGCCCATTACAAGTCTAGACAACGTAAACATAACAATTTACCATCAATCTCAACTTAGGAATGAGCAGATGGGAAGAACGCAAAAGTGCCACATACAGAAACATATCACCTATCTAACAACTGAAACTTTTAATTTATAAAAACAAAAAATGGGAATGCTGCTTTTTGGCAATCAGCAAAAATTTTAAGGATGAGTAATATCCAGGTTGACAAGACACTGGAAAATGGACCCTTGTCTACATTAGGAAAATAAATAAGTCTAAATTTTAGTGGGTTGTGTGGCTGTTAGCATAAGTGATGCCATCTTAGGCCAGTACAGTTCCCCCTGTCCTTCCACTGACCCTACTTAGGACTATATTTCACTTCTCTGTCATCAAGAATTTGCAGTTAATAGATACTATTTAAAGATCATTAGGTCCAGGATGGCTCTATGTTCTGTTAATCCCCTGTTAAGGTCTTCAATGATGAAAGACCTTAGCTAACGTACTCCTGGTACCCAGAAGACTAGTTATCCATTCATAAATATTGACTTAAGAATAAATTTCCTATGTCCAAGCACGTACTCCCATGCCCTAAGTTAACTATCAAATTGTCCCAGGAGGTCCCTTGGCAGTGCAGAGTGCAGCTGAGAATGCTTCCAGATCACTGTCAGATGCCACCCAGTAAGTAGGTTACCCTATAATAAACTGACCCATTGATTATATGGAACTGCCTGCCTTGTTATTCAGTCTCAAGATACCTTCTCAATTCAGTAAGCACTCTTCATTCCCTCTGTCCTCCAACATGGGTAAACTGGCAAGATGCAGCAAAATTTTAAATCAAACTCCTAGAAGTGAAAAGATCCATCATTTTTAAAACTACCTCCAAAACCTGGATCAATTTACCCTCTCCAAGACAGACTCTGGAAAAATCAACACAAGAAATCAGAGGCCAAAGCAAAAGAAGAATGACAGAAAATGTGAAATTCTTCATCGCTCATTCTTTCTCCTCATATGGTCTACATTAGAGCATCTTGAAGGCAGAATCCAGTTCTTATTTGCATGCAGAAGTTAACAGAATGTAAAGCAATTTTAAGATGCATTCTGATTTTCCCCGTTTAACAGCAATTTTATAAAGAACAAGAGGAATTACCAAAAGAAAATTATGTTATTGCTGAGTACCTCTATTATGATGCTCCAGATATAACAGAACTCAAAACTGAAATATGCTTATTCCTAGGTCAAGGCTGTCTATAATAAGCACTGCTTTTGAAAACCTGGTTTAACTCTCTGGACCGTACCTGTCAGCCAGACCGTACAACCACGAAAGCCGCCTCTGGTCCCCACCACTTGTCCTCTCTTGTTCCTGCTGACATGGTGGGCCTGATAGGTGACATTCGTTGCTCTCTGCATCCCCTGGAAAAAAAGGGGGAAAAAAAGAAAGAATTTTGGTCTACTTGAGTCCCTTAAAAGGTAAACATATATTCCTTGCAAACATACAGTAACTGCTCTATGTAACATGACAAAAGCAAGGGAAAAAGATGAATACTAACAGCTTTTCCTTTCTTTAGAGTACCTGGCACAGTGTCCAGTCCTTCACATACACCAACTGATTCAGTCTGCTGCTGCTGCTAAGTCGCTTCAGTCGTGTCCGACTATGTACGACCCCGTAGACGGCAGCCCACCAGGCTCCCCTGTCCCTGGGATTCTCCAGGCAAGAACACTGGAGTGGGTTGCCAGTTCCTTCTCCAAAGCATGAAAGTGAAAAGTGAAAGTGAAGTTGCTCAGTCGTGTCCGACTCTTGGCGACCCCATGGACTGCAGCCTACCAGGCTCCTCCATCCATGGGATTTTCCAGGTAAGAGTACTGGAGTGGGGTGACATGGCCTTCTCCGATTTAGTCTGCACAGCTCCCCAAAGATGCACAAAGTCCTACTACTGTGGTTTTCCAGATTAAGGTGTTAAACTTGAGAAAAGTTAAATAACCTGCCCCAGTTCCCATAAACTGTGAATGGTGGACTCCAGAGCCCTGTCTTCTCACTCATTCATTCATTTATTCATCCATTCAACCAGTGATTCCTGAGGCCATACTGTACACCAAGTGAACAAAACAGGCTCCCTACCCTCATTGAGCTAACAGTCCACTGGGAGACAGACCAATAAAACTTAATTATTAAATCAGAAAGTGGCAAGTGCTCTGAAAATAAAATAGGATCAAACTGGAAAGAGAGATAGGGGGTGGCTGCTTCTTTAAACAGGATGATCAGGAAAAGCCTCTTGAGTAGAGGCATCTGAGCAGATTTCTGAATGAGGTGTAGAAGGGATGTCTGCAGGTATCGCGAAATGGGTAATGGAAAAAAAAAAATGGAATGCAACTGTTGTTCTCCCAAATTTTTTTCTTCTTAAACAAAAAAGGTATAAAATTACATAGGCTTCAAAGGATCTTTATAGACATTTCTCCAAAGAACAAACACAAATGGCAAATAAGCATGTTAAAAGACACTCAACCACATTAGCCATCCAAGAAGCAAAAATCAAAACCACGATGAGATACCACTGCACACCCACTAGGATGGCTATCATCAAAAAGACAGGCAAGGGGGCTTCCCTGATGGCTCAGCGGTAAAGAATCCACCTGTCAATGCGGGAGTCACAGGTTCGATCCCTGGTCCAGGAAGATCCCACATGCTGCAGAGCAACTAAGCCCGTGTGCCACAAATACTGAAGCCTGTGTGCCTTAGAGCCTGTGCTCGGCAACAAGAGAAGTCACTGCAATGAGAAGCCCGTGCACTGCAATGAAGAACAGCCCCAGCTCACCACAAATAGAAAAAAGCCCGAACAGCAACGAAGATGCAGCACAGTCAAAAACAAATACGTAAAATAAAAATTATTTTTTAAAAGACAGGCAATAACAAGTGCTAGTGAAGATACGGGGAAACCGGAATCCACATACATTCGCTGACGGAAATGTACAGCCACTTTGGAAAAGAGCAGTTCTACAAAATATTGCACATAATCACCAAATGATTCCCACTCCCAGATTTATACTCACGAGACGTGAACACACGTCCACATGAAACTTGTACACATATGCTCTAACAGCATGAGTCACAAAAGCCAATGGGTCAAACAACCCAACTGTGCATCACAGTAATTAAACAAAATGCTTTTTTTATTGTATGGTATATCCATATAAGGAAATATTATTTGCTAATAAAAAGGAATGAAGTACCAATACATCCTACAATATGGACAAACCTCAAAAACATTATACCAAGTGAAAGATGCTGGTAATAAAAGCCACATATTGCGTAATTCCATTTGTTAATATGTGAACCATCCAGAACAGCAAAATTTAGAGGGATACAAAGTAGATTAGTGACAGCCTCAGACTGGGATGTTAAGTGCCTTCTAATGGGAACGGGGTTCTTTTCTAGGGTGATTAAAATGCTCTAAAATTGACTGTGCCAATGGTTGCACAACTCTGTAAATACACTAAACAATGTGTATTTACAAATCGTACATTTTAAGTGGGTAAACTATGGTAGGCAAATTTATCTCAATAAAGTTGTTTTCTAAAATTGAAAAAAATGAATCATATAGGTTCTATTTTGCCCTCCCATGGAGCAAAAACATTATCATAGGGTCTTTCCAACAAGTTATGCCTTTGTAAAATAAGTGTCAGCATTCTTTTAATTGGGTGTTTGTATCTGATACTTTGTGTAGCTCTTCTTTTTCAACACAGTTTTATTCATCATTCATTCATTCATTTACTGAATGCACACTACATGCCTGATATTCTTCTAGGTTCTGATGAAAATACCTATAAAATCACTGTCCTCCTGAGGCCTTTCTAATCCTCCCTGTCAAGGCAGGAGTTCTCAAAGCCTGGTCCTTAGCCAGCAGCTTTGGCATCTCCTGGAATATGCTGGTAAAGAATCCACCTGCCAATGCAAGAGACATAGGTTCGATCTCTAGGTCTGGACTATCCCCTAGAGGAGGAAATGGCAACTCATTCCAGAATTTTTGCCTGGAAAATTCCATGGACAGTGGAGTCTGACAGGCTACAGTCCATGGGATCGCAAAGAGTCGGACCACACTGAGTGACTGAGCAAGCACGCATGGGAAGTGCCAGAAATGCAAATTATCAGAACCGATCCCAGGCAAACTAAGTCAGAAACTTTGGGATGAAGCCCAGCGATCTGTGTTCTAAAGCCTTCAAGGGACTCCAATGCCAATTCAAGTTTGAGAACCCACCGGAAAAACAGAGGAGGGAAAATACACCAAGATAAATATGGAAATTATGTAAGTCAGAAATAGCATCAAACAGGAGGGGAACGTAAATAAAGCCAAAAATGAGAAGTATCAGAGGAAGGGTGACGGGTAGACACGGTGGCCAGGGAAGGCTTCGGCCAGAATAAGGCACTGAAGGTCTCTGAGGACCTCTGAAGAAGTCCCTCCCAGACAGGGAACAGCAAACGCAGAGAAAGGCGGGAAGCAACGGGCAGCTCCAGAATGACTGCTGGGCAGCCGGAACAAGGCATCTGCAGACAGCAGTCAGTCATTCATTTAAAGCCAGAGCAGTGGCCATAACTGTGCTTCCACAGCCACACAAGTGGCTCAGGTTGACGCATGAAACAGTCAGAGATGGATTCAACCTTGACCCAGAGGTCACCAACACAGGGAACAAACACCCTCCCAGGTATACACACATGGACTTCGAAAAGGGACTATTTTTCCATCGAGATCTTCAACTTCCAGATGTATTCTTATCTAAAACTGGCTAGCCTAAAGAGGTGCCGGAGGTTCGGAATCTTTCACCTCCCTGCGCAACTGCCGGGGCCTGCAGGAGAAAGCATCTCTGTCTATCTGCCTCTTACTATCACCCATTGCCCTCGGGAGCAGGCAAAGGGACCTCAGGAGCCAAAAGGACCCCTCCCCCACTAACCATCCCACTAACAGATGTACTTCCAATAATCAGGAAGAATGCTAATAGGCGGTCTCCCATTTCATTTCCATTAAACTGAGGAGGCAGGCCTAACTTTCCGGCTCTGCATTTCCAGGATTTTAAAGAAAACACGGGGTATCAGACACAGACATCTGCATCTCTTGGCAAGCAATGGCACCTCTTTGCGGAAGTGTCCAGTTTCAGCTCCCAGCCAGGCAGCCTGGGAGGAGACAGAAGCTGAGTCTGCTGAAAGGGGACACGACAGGAATGGGGGGCACCAGGAGGGTGCTACACACGTTAGCTGTCTACACTTGCAGAACCTGTTCCACTTGGTCATTTGGTGTGGGGATGTTTTTCCAAATTACTTTGCTTTAGGGCAAGAAGAAACATGTATCTAATGAATTTTAATTCATTTTGGCACCATAAAACACCTTCTGCTTTTCTTTTTAAACTGAGTAGAATGTAAAAAAAATAACTGAGAAGCTATAAACTGCAGAGGATATGGTTGACAGAAGATATACCATAAAAGATTGTTTTAATCACTAGGAAAGTATGCTCCCTCCAGGCCTCTCGCCTCCTACGTTTCAAAAAATTCTGGCAGCCAATATGGCAGTCTGGGTACAAGGAGGCTTACTGTTTATGGACGTTGGATATTTTTCATATTAAAAAACAAAACTTTCAAAAAGATTTGGCATAATCTTCTAATTCCCAGTTTTTCGGAATAAACCAAAGAACATTTTTAAAATCTATTCAAATTGCAAGATGGTAGGTATATGCCTGAATTTTACTAAAAATCTAAAGGCCACTTCTGTATGTAATCTAGGGCCTCTTCTTTTCCTTTTCTGTTCCACTCTAGCCAAATCCTGCCTGTAATTCTGCTGGGGAAACTTGACATTAGTGACTAAGGGCCAGGAGTGAGTTATTTCCTTCCAACTCTCCACTTCTGTTCTCAGATCTTCAACGGCCTAGTTTCTAGCCACAGAACAGCAAAGTCAGGCTTATTTCCTAACAGTCTGGGTGGTTTGAAGTAATATTTGGCTTGGTGCACATACCGCCAGGCAGTCACTATAACATTTACTGCCCATAGGATTCATTTGTTGTTTTATACTTTTAGGGGTCTCTTTGCATATAGTTTTTACTTTCTCAAGAGAGTTGGTTGGTCAAGCAGTATGAGTTACAGGTTCTTTGTGTTTTTCACAACCCCCAACCTCTTTTCTTGAGCCTAGTCTGCACTCAGTAAAAGTCAGATATAAGGCATTTAAAGTGTGATTTGTGTTCTCTGTATAACTTGCAAATGAACTGATAACTGACATTCACAAGTTTCAAGAACAGCAGGACTGGGACAATTCATTTCAAGAGAATTCCTTCTCTTTCTTTGACTGGGACTAAATGACTCGATTGGGACTAAATGACTACCAGTCTTATTAACAGGCTAATGTCAGGTGGCCTTTCATATTTGTGGCATACATCTTCTACACCTTCTGCTGCTGTCCTCAACAGCCACACAACTGACCCTGTGCCCCTTTTTTGACCCACCTTAATTTGCCATGAACAGAGGAGCCTGGCAGAGCTACAGTCCATGAAACAGGAGAAGAATTTTACCAACTAAAACAACAACAAAGCAACAACTTCCACGTGGGATGTTTTGTTATTCTATCCACCTCCCTAAGGAACAAACTAACTTCTCCTGTGATGATATTTAGAGAATTTCAAGGTTTGTGAGTTTATTCTGATTTTATGAGGATCTCTGCATTTTTAAGTCGCATTTGCAAAGGCACAAAGCAGATACCAAATAACAGGAGTTAATTCTAGACTTCAAAAATCTATCACACATCCCACCATCCATCTTAAACTGACTGCCAAACTGTGTATTCCTCAAAAGGGAATACCTGAAATGGCCCCAGGCACGTTTGTTTTACATCCCAATTTACAATGAATAAACCGGAGAGATGGTAGAGTACCATGTAGACAAACTGATGAGTACAATAGGAAAAAGCTTTAGTTCAGAGAGTTACTGATGACTGAAACTAATCTTTTGAACATTAACAAGCCAAACACAAACAGCAAAAGCTCATACGTTCCTGGAGGTTAAGAAAACAACTGGTAAAGGCTACACTTAAAACCTTGCTACCTCAAAGCATGGTGCACAGCAAAACTGGCAGAGAGCTGGCTGCTCAACAGAAAGTGAATCTCTGGCCATATCCCGGATCTCCTGAATCAGAGCTAAGAAACTGGCATGTTTATCTGATCACTGATTGTCATGCATACACTCTGCATGTACATTATGGCTTGCCAACTATTCTGTTTTACAGATTAAAGAACATTTAAATATTGACTTAATGGATATTTTTTAATGGAATGGTGCTTGCTAAGGCCGCTGCTGCTAAGTCACTTCAGTTGTGTCCAACTCTGTGTGACCCCATAGACGGCAGCCCACCAGGCTCCTCTGTCCCTGGGATTCTCCAAGCAAGAACACTGGAGTGGGTGGCCATTTCCTTCTCTAATGCACGAAAGTGAAAAGTGAAAGTGAAGTCACTCAGCCGTGTCCAACTCTTAGCAACCCCATGGACTGCAGCCTACCAGGCTCCTCCGTCCATGGGATTTTCCAGACAAGAGTACTGGAGTGGGGTGCCATTGCCTTCTCCAGGAATAGCCCTTGGGTGACCTCTAATTGGGAAGCCTAGGCATAAAAGATTCCTGAAAAACAGAAATTACCTATCTGAGATTACCTATCTGTTCACTTATTCATTATTTGTTGATTGATCCCTCCTAGACATGGGAGAAAAATGATCAAGAACATTTCAGGGAAGGAGACAAACAATAAACAGATAAAGAAACCTTTATACTGTGACAGGCCCCTGCCTCCCATCACAGTGACAGTGGGGCATTCCCTACATACACGAAGAGGATTTAGAGGCTGGGCAGCCAAAAATATACTAATGCCTACCTCAAACCAGCTAAGAGAAAATTTGTGCATGAATGTTCACAGGAGCATTATTCATAGCAACTACAGTAGAAGAAACTCAAATGTTTATCTGCTAATGAAGGGTTAAGCAAAATGTGATACATCTGCAAAACATACCACTATATAATCACATAAAGGAACAAAGTATCCACACAGGCTACACTAGATGAACCTTGAAAACCTTATTCTAAGTTAAACAGAAGGCAATGGCAACCCACTCCAGTACTCTTGCCTGGAAAACCCCATGGACGGAGGAGCTGGTGAGCTGCAGTCCATCGGGTCACGAAGAGTCAGACACGACTGAAGCGACTTAGCAGCAGTAGCAGCAGCAAGTTAAAGAAGTCAGACACTAAGGCGATATATTGTTATGATTTCATTCAGAGGAAAGTCTAGAACAGGGAAATCCAGGGACAAAAAAGTAGATTATTGGTTGTCAGGGGATAGAGAGGGGGAAAGGAAAAAGGAGGATGAGTGCTAACGGCTACAGGGTTTCCTGCGGGGGTGATGAAAATATTCTAAAACTAGATATTGGTTAGTGATGGCTGTAAAACTGTGAATATACTACAAAGCAATGAGCTGAACTCTTAAAACATATGAGAGAGAAAGGGAGGGCAAGGATGCAAGCATCAAAGAAACTAG
Source organism: Ovis canadensis (assembly GCF_042477335.2). Lineage (NCBI taxonomy): Eukaryota > Metazoa > Chordata > Mammalia > Artiodactyla > Bovidae > Ovis > Ovis canadensis. Next base: position 33,502,355 of record NC_091250.1, on the reverse strand, counting down.
AGAGAAGAACAACAATGGCTGCAGTCATCTCACTGTATTTCTATACAGTATCCGATCTTTCCACTATTTTCATCCAGTTAAAACATACTTAGTAGAGAACTGTGTCCTTGGGAAAGGAAATTTCATAGAGAAAATGACCACTTAGGCGAATGCCAAAAACAGAAACAAACAAAAGATACAGCCTCTTCATGTGAACTAATTATTTAGTAAAATGTTTCAAAACAATTCAGTGGTGGATTGTACAGTTTTGCTGTCAGTGTGCTACAGGTAATTGACTCATCTCAGAGCAAAAGACAGGAACATCCAGGCAGGTGGATGAAAAAGTGCTAGTATCAACTGGACTTTATTTTAAATGACTAGTTTTGCATTTCGGAGTTACATAATTTACTTCCCCTTTTCCTTACTCAAAGCATAGAAAAGGCTTTCTCAACTTCAGCATTAATGACTTTTGGACCCTGGCACTGGTGATAATTCTTTGTTGAGGGGGCTGTTCTGTGCACTGAGAATTTTTTTAGCAGCATCTCTGGCCTCTGCCCAACACATGTCAGAAGCAACCCTGTCCACATAGACACATAAATGTAACAATAAAAAATGTCTCCAGATATTACCAAACACCCCCTAGCAGGTGGCGAATCTTTACCTGATTGAGAATCACTGAAGAAGAAAACTACTTCTTAAAGGTCAATATAACAGAACCAAGCTGGGGAAGCTTATTTCACATTCCAACTTTAGAGAAGTCACTGTGTTAAGGGGAGGCTAACTGACAGCTGGGTACCCTGCGAGAGCCAGACCAGCAGAACTGCCCAAAACCATGATTCCAAAGTTGCCACCATCTCTCGAAATTTCCTTCTCCAAGGAAGAAAGTAACAACAAATACACAAATAAGTAGGGAAAAAATGTCAGTAGCCATCCCAGAGTTATTATCTAGACCTGCCCTAACCATAGAACTTTCTGAGATGCTAAAAATGTTCTATACTGCATGGTCCAAAACAGTGGCCACGAGCTTCCTATGAAAATGTAGTGCTTGAAACACAGAATTTTTTCATTTTAACTAAATTTAAGTTGCCACAGGTGACTAGTGGCTACCATGCTGGACACTGCAGATCCAGATCCTGCCATTCTTCCTGTTCTTGTGGTCAGCCAACAATGGAGCACACTCTTGGCAGACGTCCAGCTTTCTTTCTCCTTTAGGCAACCTTTCCAGCAGCGGCTCCCTAACTTCCGGCTCAATACCCGCCCCTGCCTTCAGCCAGGTCCATGCTCTGGAGGAGGACTATATAGCTTTTCAGATGTCAGACTGTTCCACTTTTCTATCACCTCAGTCTTCCTTCAAATCCAGAATGAGCTGTTGGCCTTCTACGAAAGGCTTTGCACAGTATGAGGGACACACTGTTTGTTCAGAGAAGGAGAACTGATAAAAGGGAAAAGTATCTCATTCACTTATTTGCTTTTTTATTATTAACTCTCTCCCAGGTAGAATGCAATATCCATGCGAGCCGGGCCCTGTCTGTCTTTTTATGACTGCATCTCCAGCACCTAGGACAAAGGCATACACCAACCAGGTGTTAAATATAAGATGACTTAATAAATAAAAACACCCTGCATTTAATGCCTTAAATAAATAAGAATGCCCATTTAAAGCACCAGCTATAGAGCTTTAAATATATTAACTGATTTAAACCTTGCTATAACCCTACGAGGTATGCACTGTTAGCTCCATTACAAGGTATGTTTTATTATCCACACTGTTACATTTGAAGACATTGAGACACACAGGAGTTAGGTAACATGCCCAAGATTACACAGGTAGTAAATGACAAAACTGTAATTTTAATCCTACCCTATATGGAGCTTACTCTCTTATTCAAGCTGTGCTAGGTTACTAGTAAATTATCTAAGCCTTTTAATATCAGAAGTACCCTAGCTAACTCTGTACCCTAACCTTTATCCCCATCTTGTTATATGAGCAGAAGCTCAGTGTACACACGAAACCTCTATAACGAAATATGATTACATGGTAACAGCAGAGTGCAACGTAATGGGGAGGTGCAGAAACAATTCATCCTACACCCTAGAGTGTGTGGGCACAGGAGGGCCACACTGTTTTGGTAAAGGCGTCTGAGGCTCTGAAGATTTCCACAGATGATAAAGGTCAACAGGCATCCGGGCAGAAGGAAAAGCTTGTGTAAAACCCTGAGAACGTAAGGCATAGAAAGAAAACTGACGCTGGACATATGGAGTTACAGGACTCTGGGGAGAGGAGGAGAGAGGGGGCTGGAACGGCAAACCAGAATGAGGCTGCATGCGCTTCCAGTGTGCTAGATGGATCTCACACTCACCTGCGGGTAGCAAGGGTCCAACTCCACCATAAAGCAGGTTCAGACAAAGGATCTGGGCCAACATGAGTCTACAAAATGGGTGAGTGACACCTGGGTCTCAACCGAGAGCCAACTAACACACACTTTGAAGTGTTTTCCAAAGGCAGATGAAAACCAGTCCCAACGGAGAAAGGTTAAGGCAGATGGAGAATGATATCCATTACATCTGATGTTTTGTCAGACTGAGGTAAGAGGAGGCTAACAGGGCTCTCTGTATTTTTTATTTTCTTTACTATTTTTGTAGGTACATGAAGATACCGCCCTTCTCTCTAAATTCTCTAACTCAAATTTAACCAGCGAATCTTTATTTCCAACCTTCACCTAACTCGATTCCTACTGGCTATCTACATGTTCCTATGGAGGTTTTAAAATGTGGTTAGTCTAAACTGAGGTGTGTGCTGAGTGTAAAAAATACACTTATGCATATTTCTTAATAATTTTATATTGATTATGACAGTACTGAACTCATTTTTATACTGAGATGACAGTACTTTAGCTATGGGGTTCCCTGATGGCTCAGTGGTAAAGAACCTGTCTGCCAATGAAGGAGAAGCACGTTCAATCCCTGGGTCAGGAAGATTCCCTGGAGAAAGAAATGTCAACCCACTCCAGTATTCTTGCCAGGAAAATCCCATGGACAAAGGAACCTGGCAGGTTACAGTCCATGGGGTTGCAAAGAATTGGACAAAATGGAGCAACCGAGCACACACATAGCCTTGTTCTACAGACTATCTCTACTAAGAATGCCTGTTCCTTACAGAAAGTGAAGTTGCTCAGTCATGTCCGACTCTTAACGACCCCATGGACTGCAGCCCAACAGGCTCCTCCGTCTATGGCATTTTCCAGGCAAGAGTACTGGAGTGGCTTGCCATTTCCTTCTCCAGGAGATCTTCCTGATCCAGGGATCGAACCCGGGTCTCCCACATTGTAGGCAGATGGTTTACGTCTGAGCCACCAGGGAAGACCTGCAGCATGCTTAATACTGGTTCCACCTCCTACAACCTCTATGATATCTGTGCCTCAGCTTCTTCATCAATAAAATGGAGACACTAACTGGTGTTTTCTGGGGCTCCAAAATCACTGCAGATGGTGACTGCAGCCATGAAATTAAAAGACACCTGCTTCTTGGAAGAAAAGCTGTGACAAAGCTAGACAGCATATTAAAAAAGCCGAGATAAGACTTTGCCAACAAAGGTCCATAGAGTCAAAGCTATGGTTTTTCCAGAAGTCATGTACAGATGTGAGAGTTGGACCATAAAGAAGGCTGAACACTGAAGAATTGATGTTTTTGAACTATGGTGTTGGAGAAGACTCTTGAGAGTCCCTAGGACAGCAAGGAGATTAAACCAGTCAATCCTAAAGGAAATCAACCCTGAATATACATTGGAAGGACTGATGCTGAAGCTCTAATACTTTGGCCACCTGATGCGAAGAGCCTACTCATTGGAAAAGACCCTGATGCTGGGGAAGACTGAAGGCAGAAGGAGAAGGTGGTGGCAGAGGATGAGACGGTTGAATAGCATCACCGATTCAATAGACATCAATGAGTCTGAGCAAACTCTGGGAGATGGTGAAGGACAGGGAAGCTTGGAGTGCTGCAGTTCATGGAGTCGCAAAGAGTCAGACACGACTGAGTGACCGAACAATTGGAATAAAGAGGATAACTGCAACAATAAGAGCTAACACACGTAACACTGAGGCAGTAAGGGCTACCAGACACATAATGCTATATGCCAGACATTGTCCTAAGCATTTTTCACACATTAACTCCTTTAATTTTCACAATATCCCTGTGAGACTATCACTCCCACTTTATAGAGGAGCAAAGTAGAGGCACAGAAATTAAGTAACTAGTCACAGGTTACACAATGAGTAAACTGTGAAACCCAGGATCAAATCCAGGCAGTCAGTTCCAGGATCCTTGCTTTAAACCACTGTCTCTCATGATACTCACCTCAAAAATGTTACAAAAAATCAGTAAGTTAATTTACCAAATAATGTGAAACTGTCTCCAGCAAACAGTAAAATTTCCTCAGTGTTTATCATCACCATCCAGCCCTGAATCTATTTCCCAAATCCCCTGCATGCCACATCTATTCTCCCCAGCTCCCAGGGCTAAATCATCTTTCAACACCTCCCCATCTTTCATCCCCTAAATCTGGGCAGTCCCTCATAACTCTTCCTAGAATGCTGTTAAGGCAGCTACTCTGTTTGCCACCACCGCGTTAGCCCAGCTCCAGATGCACCCCCTCACGACTGGATGAGTTAACAGCAATAACAAGAAAAACACATGAACCAATGCACAGGCATGCTTCAAACCTATTAATTCATTTAAACCTCACTATAACCCTGTTTCGGAGAAGGCAATGGCACCCCACTCCAGTACTCTTGCCTGGAAAATCCCATGGATGGAGGAGCCTGGTAGGCTGCTGTCCATGGGGTCGCTAAGAGTCGGACACGCCCGGGCGACCTCACTTTCACTTTTCACTTTCACACATCGCAGAAGGAAATGGCAACCCACTCCAGTGTTCTTGCCTGGAGAATCCCAGGGACGGGGGAGCCTGGTGGGCTGCCGTCTAAGGGATCGCACAGAGTCGGACACGACTGAAGCGACTCAGCAGCAGCAGCAGCAGCAGCAGCAGCATAACCCTGTCTGTTCGCCAGGACTTCTACATGTGGGCTCTAACAGCATCTAATTTCTTCAGCAGACCAGTCCCTCTGGAATACCAATTTCATCATGTGTTGGGAACTTGAAAGATATGTGCATTCTCTACACACGAGGCGATCAGTTGATGTATATGAGAGGGAAAGATGATGGGTGTTCCCTATTGGGGCAAAGAAAGATTTACAAGGCCCTGAAAATTAAAAATTCTAGCTTCATCAAAAATCTCTCACAGAATCCAGTCTCAACTCAGCAGCCAAACATTAACAACTATATAGCCTAGCCCCAGACTGCTTATTCAATCTTCTCTCCACAGGTCTCTTCATTGTTCCTGGAGTAAATAACAAGTATTATTATTATTTATAGTAATTATAATAATATTACAATAAACAATATAAATTATTTTTGTTCCCAGACCTTATTCATACAGCTTCCCTCTACCTCAAAAACCTAAGCACACTTCTCCACCAAAGTTAAAGTTGCTCAGTTCTGTCCAACTCTTTGCAACCCCATGGACTGTCTGCCAGGCTCCTGTATCCATGAAATGGGTGTGTAGTCATTCCCTTCTCCGGGGGATCTTCCTAACCCAGGTCTCCATCACTGCAGGGGCATTACCGTCTGAGCCACCAGGGAAGGCCTCTCTTCCATAAATCCTCTCCAAAACATCCAGACTAAACTAATCTCTCCTCTAAATTGTGATAAAAATAACTGGGCCTGTAATGATATATTCATCACCCAGCAAATGCCAACTACAACCCCAACCAGGCCATGACCAGCCAGAAGGCAAGCTGCGAGTCCCTCATTTCTCATCTTCTCTGAGGGCTTCTACAAAGTACATGCACTTTTTGGCAAGTGGAACAGTAAATGAGTTACAGACGGTGTAGCTGAAATGACCTGTGAATACTCTAATTTAACCAACCCTTTGTCCCTAACCAGGAAATACCTCAGAGTAACAGGAGCAATATCAATAATTGCATAGCAGTGGTATCACTGACCTTTCCAAATCATTACCTTCTTTACTCCTCAAAACTGTCTAGAGAAGTCCAGGCTATTATATCTTTAAGTCAGCTGAGGTTTAAAGAAGTCGAGTGTTTTCACTCAGGATCAAACAACTACTAAATGGCAAAGTTGGAACCAGAGACCAGACTGGTAGTCAGGGCTCCTTCTCAATGTTCTAATTCACCTTTTATCTCCTTCTCCCTCCTATCACCTAAAGGAAGAGTGAAGTAACTTAAAAGGAGAAAGGAATCGGGTGAGAATCCTTGGTAACCTCAGAAATGGTAAATTAATGACTTGAAATGAACACTTGTCTGAAATGGCTTTTTTTCCCTTCGATTCACCAAGGGTAATGATGACTTACAAGGCTGCATTTAAACCTCATGATCTTGCTGTACTGTGGAAAAAAATTTCCATCCAGACTTAAAACCAAGGCCTTTCCGGCCTCCAGAGTAGGACACCACCTCCCCCACCCTACTCCCACCTCACTTACAAAAGCTTAGCTAAAGGCAGTTTCTTAGCAAGAATAATTAAGGAAGGAAGCAATCTTCTGAGGACACAACACTTCCCCATCAAAGCCAACTGGCAGTCCTTGCTAAACGTTATAAACCACTAGTTTCCCCCTACATTTTAGTTTCCACGTTATTTGTTAAATATTCCAGTGTAACACCGAGTCACAAAGAACCTCAGTTCAGGGCAGTCTCAACTCATGAATGGCCACATTGTTGGGTACTCTCCCTTCATGTTGTAAGTCAGAAATGGAAAGACATGGAGATGGACCCAAACCTGAGCTAACTGCACTGGCAGAGCCAAGAAAAATCAGGAATGCACCAAAGGCGCCGGCCTCCGCTTCCTCTGCAGACCTTCAGGCCATTGGAAGGGATGCGGGCAGCTTCTCCTCGCCGGAGGTTTCAGCAGCCGCCAGCTCACTCCCGAAAGATGGTCCTCGAGGTCTCATCCGAGCCGTGGAGCTGAAGAAGCGGGCGTTCTTCCCACGGGCCGTGGTTCCGACTGCCTGCAGAACCCAGCCCGAGACCCCCGCCCCAGCCACGCCACGCCACGACACCGGGCACCACCCACCGCCCCTGCTGGAAGACGCCGCGGCCTCGGGTACCCTCCCGGCTTCTCCAAGCAGGATGCAGAAGGAGCGGACAGTGGCTCCAAATGGATCTGCAGCTGGAGCCTCTCAGAGCCTCCGCACATCTGCTTCGACTCACCCAGTTCTGCGCGTTATTGCTCAATTTGACTTTCTTGCACAGGCTACCGGGGACCTCCATGGCTACACAGCGCGCGCGGGTGCCGGGATTCTCAGCGCCGGGATTCTCAGCGCCGGGAGCGAAGCCACAGGACCTGAGGCCGGCGGGGGCGGGGCGGGAAGGCGGGGCCTCCTCGCGACGAGGCTGGCGCGAGCTGTCGTACGCACGCGCTCGTGCTCGTGGCTCTGACTGCGCGCCGCGTCGGCCGCGCCTCCGAAATGGGTCCGGGGCAGAGGTGTGTGGGGTGGAGCGACCAGAGGCAGGAGTTGGGGGCGGGCTTCAGGGCGCGCACCGACGCGAGCGCGCACGACGCTCCTCCCCTTCTCAGAAGGGGCGGAGCCTGAGAAGGTAGTCGTGGAACTTCGCCGGTCCCTCCTCGGCTTGCACCTTGCGCTGCGCATGCGTGGAGGCTGGACCGCCCCCCACCTCCACCCCCGGTCCCAAGCCTCCACCTAGAGACAAGATAGCAGCCTCCTTGCTCTTGGCGGGTGTGGCTCCCTGCTGCTGTTTACTAGAAAGAAGACGTTGACGTGATCTCCCGCTCCTGTCTTTTCCTCCACAAGCCCGGTCACCAGTTTCCTATCTTCCAAATCTGTGCTCATCTCGGTTTGGGCACATATAAAAAGGAATTTTCCAGCATCTCAAAGAGAAGATTGAACAGCTTATTGTCCACACATTCCTCTTCGTTTTGAAATTCTGCCCAACAATTAAAAAAAAAAAGTCAATACACCATCAGTAGTTAACATCTCTTCTGGTTTTAGCGGTTATCTGCCAGGTGCCTCCGTCCCCACTAGAAGACATCTCTTGAGAAGATTTCTGTCAGGTACTTCTCACCGGCTAAGTCAAAAAGGGGCATGTATTTTATTAGTTTCTCATGAAATCCTTAGAGGAATGAAATCCAGGCTGAGGGAGAGCCCTTGGTTACCACTCAGTAGAATGCCCTTCTGTAGAGGACATTTTCAAACTCACCCGAGAATTCAGTGGCTACTTCACCTGAGGATGGGCTGGGGGTGGAGGGAGCTTCCTCTGGGAGTTATCTTCCTTTCCACGTCCGAGGACAGAGGAGCCTGGCGGGCTACAGTCCCTGGGGTCGCAAGAGTCGAACTCGACTTAAAGAGTAAAGCACCACTCTCAGAGCATTTCCGTAGCTGTTTGCAGCGCTTCCCCGATAACCCAGTGCCTTCCGCCGCTACACGCGCATACCAACCACTAAGACGTTACTCCCTCTTTGTTGGAGGACAAAAGGAAATGAAAAATGCCCACCAAACTGAGAAGGTATCTTGCAACTGAAAAAAATGAGACAGGCAGCTCCATGTAGTCAGTGAAAGTGAAAGTCGCTCAGTCCTGTCCGACTGTTTGCAACCCCATGAACTGTAGCCCACCAGGCTCTTCTATCCATGGAATTCTCCAGGCCAAAAATACTGGAGTGGGTTGCCATTCCCTTCCCCAGGGGATCTTCCTGACCCAGGGATGGAACTCGGGTTTCGAGCTCTGCAGGCAGATTCTTTACAGTCTGAGTCACCAGGGAAGTTCATGTAATCAACGGATTTGTTTATTATTCAGTAACTTACAGGATGGGATCAGAAGGACTATGATTCAGAGGCATTTGCAGTTTCACTGCATATGCTGCTGAGGGGCCATTGGGGCAGTTTTATAGCTAGCCAAGGGAATGGGAGTAGTGCTTAGAAACAGGAAGTGCATTCCTAAGTCAAGATTTATAGACGGCTAACTAGTCTCCTGGGTTCTGGGAAAATGTCAGCAAAGGTCTTCATCATTTTTCAGGGACTAAAGTTTCCCTGGTGGCTCAGACGGTACCATTACCTAGAAAATCCCATGGACAGAGGAGCCTGGTAGGCTACAGTCCATGGGGTTGAAAAGAGTCGGACACGACTGAGTGACTTCATTCATTCATTCAAGATAGCATAGAGGCCACTGGGTGCTGAAGTGAAAGTGTTAGTCGCTCGGTTGTGTCCAACTCTTTGGAACCCCATGGACTGCAGTCCACCAGGTTCCTCTGTCCATGGGATTCTCCAAGCAAGAATACTGGAGTTGGTTGCCATTCCCTTCTCTAGGGGATCTTCCTGACCCAGGATCGAACCCAAGTCTTCTGCATTGCAGGCTGTCTCTTTACTGTCGGAGCCACCAGGGAAGTCACTGGATCCTAATGATTATTAAATAGTATCTATTAACTACAAAGCTCTTGATGACGGTAAAATGATTTACTGTAGACTACAGTCCTGGGTGGGGTCAGTGGAAGGATAGGAACTTGTACATGCCCGAGCTGGCATCAGTGAAGCTGACAGTCATACATTCTTAGTAGCTAGCAAACCAGTCCCCTGTTTATTTGCCCTACTGCTACTGTCTTAGTGTTAGGCCTTCCCCATATTCAGGAAGAATCACAACTAATCTCTGTATATAGGCATCTTGTGCTTCTACTGCCCACACGCTCCATTCTTGTCATTGCTGTCAGAGTAGTGTCTCTAAAAATTTGACCCTCAAATTGCCGATGGTTCCTTATAGCTTTTTCTTTGGGGATTCTTCATTTACAGCCTGTATACGTAGAACTTAATTTCAGTGAATTTCTGAACTCATCCAATAACAGAATGAGTTTGGAAGAGGATCCCAAGCTTCAGATGAAAACACAACATCACATCTGGAATCAGCCATTTCTCTAAGAAGACCCAGGATTCTTGGTTTTCAGAAGCAAATGTTTTTTAAATATCACAATCTAGGCTTCTGAGTTACTCAATATTTGTGGACTTTGTCAGGTAAAATGTATCATAAGTTTACATTGATACTATCAATTCAAATTTATTATTTCAGACACCATGCAAATGAGCCTGAAACAACTTGTCAAATCCAAAACAGTCGTGTCCGACTCTGTGCGACCCCATAGACGGCAGTCCACCAGGCTCCCCCATCCCTGGGATTCTCTAGGCAAGAATACTGGAGTGGGTTGCCATTTCCTTCTCCAATGCATGAAAGTGAAAAGTGAAAGTGAAAAGTGAAAGTGAAGTCGCTCAGTCATGTCTGACTCTCAGCGACCCCATGGACTACAGCTTACCAGGCTCCTCCATCCATGGGATTCTCCAGGCAAGAGTATTGGAGTGGGGTGCCATTGCCTTCTGCAATTGTGGACATACAGCTAATAAATTCAGAAAGAAATATAAGTTTATAATATCATTTTATACCATTAAATGAAATAAAAAAGACAATGATCATCAATGGCTGCTAAATCATGAAAATAAAGAACATTAGAACTTTTTTGCTTCCTGAAAGTATTAATGCCCCCCAAAAAGTCAAATCTGATTCTAATAAAGTCTTCAGGTTACATCAATTTATAGTTAATGCAGAGGGAAGAAGAGGATGTAAAATCAGCATAAATACAATCAGTTGAGTCCAAACTGTGGAAAACTCTACATCGTAAATGACCTGACTCTTCAGTAACTCAATGGTTGGGGAAAATAAATAAAGAAGAACTAAACATTAAAACATAGCATGGAAAATAAGCAATTGAAATACATAAACCTTACCTGAACACTGCTTTAAACAAAAGAAATCTTTTTTAACACAGGAAATTTAAAGAGGCCCTAGACTCTTGGTATTAAAGACTTAACTTTTTCTGTTGTGATGAAAGTGTTGTTGTTATTAAAGGAGTAATTTTAGAGATACATATTGAAAGATTTACCAATGAAATGGCAATGCCAAAAGTATTCAGGAAACAAAATTGGGCTCCTGGAAATTAAAAGCAAGATAGCAGGAGTGGAAGAAAGGTGTCGATATCTTTCAGATGCAGAGCAAAAAAAAAAAAAACAAAAGATGAGACATATTGAAAGGACAGTCTAGAAAATTTAAGATTCAAATATTAGGAGTTGCAGAAAGAGAAAGCTCACCAGAGGAAATAACCAAGAAAATTATTCAACAAAATTTCCTGTCACTGAAGGACTTCAGACCTTCCCTGGATGTCCAACTAACAGATAAATATCAAGCACACAAAGCACAGCACTGTGAAATTTCCAAACACTGTTCCCCAGTGCTCGGAAGTTGTTTGGAAATCCTACAAGCTTCCAAGGAGAAAGAGAGTTCTCAACCAAAAATGAGGAGTGAAAATGGCCTGAAGCTGGCTCTCACCACAATGAATGGCTGCGAGAAATACGGCTGGGGTGCTCCTCAGCCCTACAGAGCTGGCAGGGCTGCCTCCCACCCTCCCTCTGCTGTCTCCCTCATACACTTAGCAGTTGATAAAAAGCAGACTCCACAGTCTTTTAATGCAGAATTTTTTCTCTTAAGAGGAACTGAAGCTATCAAGAAAAACACCAAGAGCTAGAAAACAAATGCTCTAAAACAAAAAGTATTTCCATGAAAAAAAAAGAAAAGAAAAAATATTTCCAACCTAGAATTTGGAATTATCGTACACCCTCTCTTAAAGAAACCTGGGGGTATGCTTCACTTAAATAGAACGAGGGGAAACAGCATTCAGAGAATAGGAGCTCCCACATATGAAACAGCTGGAGGGAATTCTAATGAAGAGAGATCCTGGGATGACTGCTGTGGATCAGGTCTAGAGGATAATCATCCAGAAGCTTCTCCATGAAGAGCTCAGTTTAGGAAGATGAAATTGATAGAGCATCTGATGGGAGTGACACACTGAAAATAACTTAGACAGCTGACATAGTTTGCGATTAAATTAGTGATAACTCCTTAGAAAACCAAGTCATCAGAAAAGATACATTTATTGCATCCTTTCTGTACAAACTATATTTCAGGGTAATAAAATAATTGATAAGGAAGGCAAAGTTCGTATGGATAGAATTTCAGCTAATAAATGCAGAAGGAATACTGGCATTTTTTAAAAATCACCATTTTAAACATCTGACCAGGTAAATGATATGACCAGGCAGTAACCATTAGTAATTGATAAAAGTGTTAGGTGAAAGATGATGTGATGGCTAATTTTGTGTCAGCTTGGCTGGGCCAAGGGGTGCCCATATACTTGGTTAAACATTATTCTGGGTGTGTCTGTGTTTCTGGGTGATATTAACATTTGAATCAGTGACAGTAAACTAGGTTACCCTCCCTAATGTGGGTGATCGTCATCCAGTCACGTGAAGGCCTGAACAGAACAAAATTGACGTTTCTTCTACTACTAAAAGGGAACTCCTCCTGACTTACTTCCTGGAGTTGAGACATTGGTCTTTTTCCTGTCTTCAGAATTGAACTGAAACATTGGCTCTTGGGTCTCGAGCTTGCTATTTTTCATGCTGGAATACACCATCAGCTCTCTTCCTTCTCAGACATTTGGACTTGGTCTAGAACTTCACCACCTGCTGTCCTGGGTCTCCAGCTTACTGACCTCAGACCTTAGGACTTCTAACTATCCATGATCAGGTGAGCCAATTCCCTATGATAAATATCTATCTGTCTATCCTACCGGTTCTGTTTCTCTGGAGAACCCTGACTAATACAAGTAGGCAAGGGAACTTTATAATGGGAGAAATGAGGCTACACCACCTGTAGCCTATCAGTCTTGCTGCTAAGTTGCTGCTAAGTTGCTTCAGTCGTGTCCGACTCTATGAGAACCCACAGACAGCAGCCCACCAGGCTCCACCATCCCTGGGATTCTCCAGGCAAGAACACTGGAGTGGGTTGCTCTTTCCTTCTCCAATGCATGAAAGTGAAAAGTGAAAGTGAAGTCGCTCAGTTGTGCCTGACTCTTCATGACCCCCTGGACTGCAGCCCACCAGGCTCCTCTGTCCATGGGATTTTCCAGGCAAGAGTACTGGAGTGGGGTGCCATTGCCTTCTTCCCTATCAGTCTTAGCATCTCTAAAATTGAGACAGCAGATATCACTAAAAAGTGATGGAACAGGAAATTCCCAGCACTATTGTTTTAGTTTGGATTTTTCAAGAAGCAGGCATGGAAAGACAGATTCAAGTACAAGTCATTTATTTGGGAAGTTAACCCAGGAAACACCATTAGTAGAGTGATACAGAAACAAGAAGGTAGTCGATAAAGAGCGTGGTATCAAGCGGTCATTGTGGGAGACTGGAGCTTATTTTCAGCAGGGAACTTGGAACTTGAACTTCAGAGTTCTGAACTTTGAACCTGTCCTTCAGAGTACATCACCTGAGGGAGAGAGCTAGGGCATTTATACAACTCCCTTCAGTCATTACTTAAGGACTACTCCCAGGGAGTAGTCATTCTCTGGTACTTTTGGATTGCAGTGCACCTCAACAGAGAGGACATTAGTCCCAAAGAAAACTCCTATGAAAAGAGATGGCAGTGTGTTCACAGGTGGAAGTCGAAATAGCCTGCTCCACAGTAGTAAGGTCTGAATGGATGTAGATGGGCACCAGGAGTGTCTGCTAGAGTCACTTATGAAGTCTTCTTTTTAAAAAAGCATATTTCTACACTATCTCTTTTTTTATGTGAGAATTTTTCTTTTTAAGAAGACAAAAAAAAACAATTTTTCAAAGAAAACCATATATGTCCACTTAAAAAAAAGAATAGAAAATGAAAAAAAGAAAAAGAAACAGTCTTTAGAAGAAAAATATCATGCTGGAAAGGAAAACTAATAATAGTTTTACTACATGGGTCAGCTCTAAATCCCACATAGACATAATAATGTAAACTATGAACATAAATATTAACAAAATTGCACCATGACTAGCTGAAGAGTTTGAGGGGATAAAATTTGTGTGTGTGTGTGTGTGAGTGATGATGATAGAAGAGGAGAGATAAATCCTCATTTTCCATAGTGAGAGAATAAGAGATATTGTGTAAAACATAAAGACCAAGAATAGCAATATACCTATTGTTTCAAGGGAATTCCAAGGAAGTTCACTAAAAGACTTGAGTAGTTGCCTCCAGGGAAGGAAACTGGAGGAGAAGGGGAAGATGACTAAGGATTTGCTCTCTGTTTTAAAATTCCGTAAAAGATTATTTGACTCTATTAGGATATATCATTTTGACACGTGCATGCAAGAAACATTTTTTGGAAAGACTGAATTAGAAGTCAAATGAAGCGAGCATGTAAGAACAACCTTTAAGATGTTTGACTTGAAAAAAAAAGGAGCAGAGACATGGGGTATACTTGAAGGATAATACAGAATCAAAATAAGATAATTTTAAAAGAAAGGAGGAAACTAGAGTAAATTGTATGCTGATGAGAATGAGCCAACAGAGAGAGGGGGTAACTGATGGATGGAGGTCCTTGTGACTGAGAATCCAGAGGACAAATCAAGATGGACCTTTAATGGACAGTAAGTAATTTCTGCAAAATAAGCTGAAAAGAGAAGAGGGGCAGAGATGCCAGTCCATTTGTACAGGTGGTGGAAAGATGGGATTTCCACTGAAGGTTTTTATTTTCTCATTTAGTATGAAGCAAGACTATTAGTGAGAGAGGACCATACTTTAAGAACTATTGCTCTGAGTAATGGGTGGGCATTCCTGAATATCTATAACTAAGTAATTACAGAAGGCATTAGATCTCTCTTGTAATTTAACTATATATTTCAAAAAAATTAAATATTTTAAGCTAAACTGAGGAGGTATAAAAGTTAAGAACCCTAGAGCAAAGTATATTTTAACCCTTTGGGTACACAGGTTTTCTCAGTGAGAGAGTAATAGGTAAGTAAGCTTGGTAATATTGTTAAGTCATTTACCCTGGTGATATCAGAGCATCAGTCTTAGGGGTTCTGGGAGAACTGATGCCACACAAGCCAGAGGTAAATGATCATTAGAATCTCAGTCACCCTCCACATTCCATTGTTAAATCCTTACCAGCTGAGAAACTGGTGTGGTCGTTTGGAAGCAGCCAGGAATGTTTGGTTTCCATCTGGAGGGAATCACCAGATTCAGGAAAGTTCCTTTAGAGTCTCTGGGACTTGTGAAAAGATTTCTAATTCATTTGTAGAGTGAACAAAATACTGCTTTGTTTGCCTCTAGTCAAAGCAGTTCAATTTTCTCCATATTTTATTTGTGGAGAAAATATATGAAGATAAGTAAATGTCTTTACCACCAGAGGGATTTTATTGAATAAAGAAACAAGACTTAAAGAAACCTTGAGTCATCACTTATCAATTTCATCTGAAGTATTTCCTTGTGGTTAACTTTTCTTTTTCCTTAAGGAAAAAGTCCCCAGATAGTGGGTTTCATAAGACCAGTTGCTAAAAATTATGTTTTAAAATTGTGGCTTATTCATAATTCACAGGAGATCTTCAGAGTGAGTGGAAATAACTTGCTAGACATCTAGGTTTCTACTAAATATATGACTTTGGGTAAATCGTGTGAATTCTGGTGGGATGGGGGAGCAGCTGGATATATTTATCTCAAAGGATTCTTCTTCTAAAGTTATTCTAGGTTAATTTGTCTGTTATCTATACCTGTCAATAATAATTTAATCAAAACCACAAATTGTCTTTAAGTACCTTATGTTCTGTAAAGCATTGTGTTAATCATTTCTGTATGTTAAAGTAGCTAAGTAGTGAGTGATAGAATACAGCACCAAACACAGCACAGATTCTTTCCCCACATTCTTTCAACATAAATATTGAGATTCATTCCTATTATTGTGTGTATCAGTAGTTCGCTCCATTTTATTGATGGTTAGTACTTCATTGTATGTTTTATGATTGGGTCAAATTGACATTTGTTAAGTGGAACATATGGTGCTGGATAAGTTGTGGCTCAAGTACAGACAAGAGAGGTTGAAATAGAGAAGTTTATTACTCACAGGTCCTGAACAAAGTACATGGCACACCTTCAGGGGCCACACTGGCAGGTCAAGGCAGGGTGCGGCACGTGCCTTTACTAGGGTTTGTGGGTGAGTGTTTCAGGGTCAAGGCTGTATTGGTTAATTCAGTGAAATGAATGAGGTTTTGGTAAGCTCTGTGGGTATTTTGCGCAAAGTCAAGTTTTCTACTCTGGCTAGAGAGGACATTATTTCTTCCGGTGGAATTCCAGGCCTTTTCCCTCTGCTCCTTTTGGGGGTTATTTTTCTCTGTCCTACATTAGCTTCCTACTCACCTGTGGTTAGGTGGACTTCCTGCCACCCACGGAGCTTTCTCTATGGTAACTCTCTCCTCTCGTGCTCCACTCCTTGGAGGTTGGATTCCCAGCGCCATTTCCTTAACTCAGGGGAATTCCTGGCCTCTGGGGCTCCCCCTTCCTGCATTGTAGCCTCAAAGCTCTCTCCTAATTAAGCCAAGGCAATTACAGAGCTTACCTTATTTATTTCCTCATCTCTCAGGAATCACTGCCCTGCATTTCCTGGCATCTACTGTCTGAAAATCATTGTTTCATATATTATCTTGTTGGGTTTTTTAAAACCTGTTTCAGGTGGAATAATACCTCCAGTCTCTGACAATTTATCTGCCTGGAAGGAAGAGTTGCTTGTTTGCGGTAACTTCTATAGTCACAACTTCTTTGCTTTTTTCCTTTCAACATTTAAATGCACATCTCTGGATGATGTAATTTAATATTACCAATTTCAAAAGTATTTACACCTTTAAGACTATTTTAGTCTGTAAATTTACCTCTCCATCCTCTTTAATTCCTTACAGTGTCACTACAGGGAAGTGTGGTGCTGAACTAAGTAAATTTGGAAAAGAGTAGAATCTGTAAAGCCAAAGGAACTACACATAAGTACTGTAGGCGAGTTGATAAAGCCATTCCGCACGAGCGTGTGGATGAATAATTCTGATGTTACTGTACATGTACAGTGGAATTAAACAAGTAAATGGGTGGCACAAAGTGGGAGCCAACTTTCATTACATATAGATCATCATTCATAGATACGTGTATATGCATGAGTGATGTGTGCATAGATAGTTCTTTGCTTTGCCAACTGAAAAAGCTCTAAAGAAACAACACTCCACTCATCGTAACAAGTATACCTAATGCCCAGATCTTGGTTTCTTACACCCCTTGCAATAACAGTAACCAGAGTGCCTTGGAATAATAGCTGACCTAAAGACTACCAAAGAAATATACAAGATGAGCCTGGAACATATAGCGACAGAAAGTGAGGGAGTACACAAAACCAAGCCAAACAAACACAGCAAAATTCCACCTTCATGTCATTCTGTCAAAGGAGCACAAGAGCCAAGTGAAAGAGTTCCCATGCCAAAGATGGAACAATTTGAGCAACGGAGCAAAGTAGTATTGGATTATCACAAGTACAAAATAAATATCTGGGAGTCCATATTGATAAATAAATGAATAAATAAATGGGAGAAGAGATATCTCCCATGAAGAAGAATTCCAAATAATTTATGTAGATACTCAAGTCTCAAGGTCAGGGACCATAAATCTTCACTCCTTAAATGTGGGCTATGCATACCTCCTTCCAGATATACATTATGGAAATAGAGAGAGAGAAAAAAAAAAACTTTATAGCTAGTAAGCTTGACAAACGCTACCTCAGTCAGGTAATCAAGATGGACATCAGCTGTGATAAGTCCTGTTGATGGTTGGTAGTCTTAATGTGGTGTGATGTGATGAAAATGACACTTACCTCTGTGATCTTCCTCCAAAACCCTTGGCTCCCATTGAATCATGAGAAATACATCAAATTCCAATAGCGGGATAACCTAAAAAATACCTGATCAGTACTCAAAACTGTCAAGATAATAAAAAACAAGGAAAGTCTGATGGCCAACACATAAAAAGATGCTTAGCATCAATCACTGTTAGAGAAGTGAAAATCAAAGCTACAATGAGGTATCAACTCACACCAGTCAGAATGGCCATCATAAGAATTAAAGATTTTAAAATTAAAAAAAATTAAAAACTAAAAAATAAAATAAAATGTCCTATTCAAAAAATAATAATAATAAAATAAAATAAATAAATAAAAAATCTACAAACAATAAACGTTGGAGAGGGTGTGGAGCAGAGAGAACCCTTTTGTACTGTTGATAGGAATGTAAATTGATGCAGCCAGTATGGAAAAAAGTATGGAGGTAAAAAAACTAAAAACTACCGTATGACCCAGAAATCCCACTGTGTACCTCAATGTTCATTGCAGCACTATTTACAATAACCAGGACATGGAAACAGCCTAGATGTCCGTCAACAGATGAATGGGTAAAAAAGATACAGTTCATATAGACAATAGAATATTACTCAGCCACAAAAAAAAGAGTGAAATTGGATCATTTGTCATTATGTGAATGAATGTAGAGTCTGTTATACAGAGCAAAGTAAGTCAGAAAGAGAAAAAGAAATATATATTAATGCATGTATATGGAACCTAGAAAAATGATACAGAGGAACCTATTTGCAGGGTGGGAATAGAGATGCAGATATAGAGAAAAAACACGTGGACAAAGGGGAGGGAGGGGGATGGGGAGGGAAGGATGAACTGAGGGCATAGCACGGACGTATACACTACCATATGTAAAATAGATTGCTAGTGGGAAGCTGCTGTAGACCCCAGGGAGCTCAGCTCGAAGCTCTGTGATGACCTGGACAGGGGAGATGGGGGCAGGGGAGGCTCAGCAGGGAGGAGACATGTGTATAATTACAACTGGTCCCTGTTGTTGTACAGCAGAAACTAACACAACATTGTAAAGCAATTATACGCCAGTTTAAAAAGAAGGAAAGTCTGAGACACTGTCACAGCCAAGAAGAGCCGAAGGAGGACATCTAGGACAGCTAAATGCAGTGTGATATCCTGGATGGGGCCCTGCAGCATAGAAGGAAATTAGGCAAAAACTAAGGAGATCTGAATAAACTGTGCACTAGAGTTAATAATAAAATATCAGTATTTGTTCATTAGCTGTAACACTGTACCCTGTAAGGTAAGTGTTAACAATAGGGAAAACTGAGTGTGCAGGTATTTGTGAACTCTCTGTACCATCTACTTAATTTTTCTGGAAATATAAAACTGTTCTAATAAAATGAAAGAATCCTGACACCATAGAGCAAACATGCTTCTTTCTTGTGCTAAACTCCAAATGTGGGGTTTCCTTGACGGTCCAGTGGTTAAGGATCCACCTGCCAGTACAGAGAACATGGGTTCGATCCCTACTCTGGGAAGACCCCACATGCCCCAGAGCATCTAAACCCGTGTACTGAGCCCTCGTTCAGAGAAGAGCCTTCTCAACAAGAGAAACCACTGCAATGAGAAGCTAGCACACCACAAATAGAGAATAGCCCCCTCTCACTGCAATCTAGAGAAAGCCTGTGCACAGCAACAAAGACCCAGCCCAGCCAAATACATAAACAAATAAACCTCTTTTTAAAAGTCCCGAATGCTCACCACCCACTGAGTCTGTTCAGACAGGAACAGGCAAATTTTGTTTATGCCTGGGTTCTGGCTTACTTTCTTCTCCCTCATGTGGATCGCAGCCCTGCCCACTGATTGATTATGTGTTCAAATGTCAATATTCTCTCTCTTCTCACTGACATTGTTGGCTTGGCACTTTTGTGGGCTTATGCTGAATTTTTTCTGGGTGCTGTTCCCCACTCCCCCCGCCTCCTAAGAAATACTGGAGCAGGTGGTTACATGCTGACTCTACCTTAGACTAGTGGCCATCAGAACCTTTCTCTGGGCTTTCTACTGTCCCCTAGAACAGCTCTGCTTTAGTAGCCAACTAAATTTGTCACCACAGCCCCAGCTTCGCTGGTGTTCATGTGCTTTCTGCTTCCACCTGTCACCTCCGTTCCGTAATTAATTTCCTCATTCCTCTCTGGTAGTCAGTGGGGGAAAATAACATGTCCTGAACGGACTTTTCAGCATGTATTTCTGAGACTCTTCATAGAAAAATTCTCAGTCATGTCTGGTTTCTTTTGTAGCTATTAACCAAAGAGTTTCCTACAACAGTTGAAATTTCCTGAGCAATTCATTTGCCAGCCCCCCGCCCCCCACCATTCTACTTATTGTTGGCACCGCAAGTAGCAGTCATGCTTCTGGAGGCACATGTTACAGCGGCATTTCTCTCCTGAGATGACTGAATAGAGTGTTTTCTGATTCTGAATAAGATAGCATGAGGCCTCGCTTCCTGACATCATGTACTAGGCTGACATCATGTACTTTCAGATAGTAAGACATACAGACACGGTTGGGCTACCTCAGTTAATGGGGTTTCATTTTAAATATGGGTGGAGAAAGGGAAATAGGAAGTGTTTTCAGCAGCCACACAACCAGGATAATGAAGAAACAGCATCCTAGGGCTCCATGTAATGGAAACTCATTTGTTCTCTGCTTCTGCTTCTACTGCTCCTACCCCTAACAACTAACTGGCTGATTTTCCCTCATTCAAACTATCCAAGGGACAGGGTCTAACTTAGCCTGCCTATCACAACCCAATTTAGACTACTTTTGGTAAAAGGTCTTGTGTTAGACTGTAGCACAGTGCTCTTGCTGGCCAGCCTGTAGATAACTGGTTTGGGTTAGATGCCCATGTGAGTCTACTCACCTGCAACCAGGAGATGGGGGCATACAGACTAAAGTACAACAATTAATTAGATCCAACCAGTCCATCCTAAAGGAGATTAGGCCTGGGTGTTCATTGGTAGGACTGATGTTGAAGTTGAACCCTGATGCTGGGAGGGATTGGGGGCAGGAGGAGAAGGGGATGACAGAGGATGAGATGGCTGGATGGCATCACCGAGTTGACGGACATGGGTTTGGGTGGACTCCGGGAGTTGGTGACAGACAGGGAGGTCTGGTGTGCTGAGGTTCACGGGGTCGCAAAGAGTCGGATACGACTGAGTGACTGAACTGGACTGAACTGAGATGGGGAGTTATAGGTCAGGAAGAAACTTAGAATCACATGCTCCTTTCTCACATAATAGCCTGTTTTTCACAAAGTTTCTTCCTTTGGAAACACCAGTTCTTAGTAATGTTCATGAACGTTTAGAAAAAAAAAAAGAGGGGGGATGTTCCAGGGTAAATCTCATTCAACAGATATTTATAAGTGATTACTACGTACCAGGCATGGTTCTGTGCACTTAAATGCTTGGAAATGCCAGGTTAAACAGAATCAATATTTTGTATATTGCAAAATCCTTACTGGTATATTGCAAAATCCTTACTGCTTTTATCTTTTATCTTAAGCTACAGATAACACAAAGGATGTATCAGGAGAAATATTCAGTTTTGCCCTTGAAGATCCAGGAAATGATATTGTCTAAGGACTGATTTAGCTAAACTCCACAGGGTACCTCCACTCCCCTCTGAATCTTTCATCCTAGTATTCACTCCCTGTGTAGTCTCCCACACTGAATCCAGGCTGACCCTGGGGTTTACTTTGGCTAACAGAATGTGGCTGAAGTGACTGTGTATCAGTTCCGGCTTACACCTGGCAACTTAAGGAGTCTGGCCACCTTGCCCAAAGAATTACACAGAGACACGTATGGAGAAGACCAAGGAACCCAGCCTGCAGGGGGAACCAAAGCACCAAATATCTGACCCTATGAGAGCCATTCCAGCCAATCATTCCAATCTATCCAAGTCCAAGTGACTAATGTGAGTGAAGCAGGCATCCTGCATATTCCAGTCCAGTACTAGTAGTGAAATCAATAAGCCATAGACAAACCCCAACCCACAAAATGTGCGAGCTCAGTCATGTCTGACTCTTTGTGACCCCATGGACTTTTGTCCACAAGGCTTCTCTGTCCATAGGATTCTTCAGGCAAGAATACCAGAGTGGGTTGCCATTTCCTCCTCAGGAATGTGAGGCATAACAAAATGGTGGTTGTTTTAAGCCAATAAGTTTTGAAGTAATATTTAAAAAACAATAGATAAAGAAATACATTAAATGTTTTGGAAAAAGTATTGCATAATCTTAACATATTGTGCCTAAACTATATTTGTAAACACGTGTGTCTGCTTCAGAAATGACCTATTTTAGAGGAAATACATTATTATTTATTTATAAATATTTAAATAATTTCACTGTTTACTGAAGGAAAGTTATGTGGCTCAAACTAGCCTGGAGTTAAAACTCCCCTCTCGGTCCTCCCCACCATTCTAGGCAAAACAAAGAACTCTCTCACCCGAAGAAAAAAATGGACATTAAGGTTGATGACGCCCAGCTCCCTGCGGGTCCAGCCTCTGGCCTATCTCCAGAATTCCTTGCCCCTGCAGTTTAAGAGACAACTACTCTGAACAACCTTGGAGAAGAACAGGCCACCTTAAGACAGTAGCTTTCCACATATATGTCTATACATGCTTACTCTTTTCTTGGGTTAGCGCAGCAGCTCACTAATCTGACTGCTGCCCCTTCCCGCCTCATTAAAGGCGATCTGTTCCTGTAAGGTGCCGGTCTCTTTTTCCAAACCTCGCCTTCTCTAACTCCTTTACCCTACATTTGCTACAATCATTTGCCTTCACTTCCTTCTGAAGGGGCTTCCCAGGTGGCGCTGGTGGTAAAAGATGCTGCTGCTGCTGCTAAGTCGCTTCAGTCGTGTCCGACTCCGTGCGACCCCATAGACGGCAGCCCACCAGGCTCACCCGTCCCTGGGATTCTCCGGGCAAGAACTCTGGAGTGGGTTGCCACTTCCTTCTCCAGTGCGTGAAAGAGAAAAGTGAAAGTGAAGTCGCTCAGTTGTGTCCGACTCTTTGCGACCCCATGGACTGCAGTCCACCAGGCTCCTCCGTCCATGGGATTTTCCAGGCAAGAGTACTGGTGGTAAAAGAACCCACCAGCTAATGCAGGAGGCATAAGAGATGCAGGTTCCATCCCTGAGTCAGGAAGATCCCCCAGGAGGAGGGCATGGCAACCCCCTCCAGTATTCTTGCCTGGAAAATCCCATGGACAGAGGAGCCTGGTGGGCTACATTAATGGAGTCGCAAAGAATCCGACATGACCTAAGTGACTTAGCACGCAGGCACTTTTGAAAATAACCACTTTATCAGTAAAAATCACAAGTCAAATACATAAAGGAAGTTATAAAATATTTAATCACAGAGAAGCCAACTTAATTGTGCATATTTCTTACAGAAAACACAATTAAAATACTTTCATACTATAAGGAACCAAGAAAATTGGATTGAACCTGAGACATTCATTTGTTTTTAATAGGCAAATCTAATTTAAAAGCGTGTGTGCTTATTTTAGGCTGCAACGAATATCAATAGCAATTAGGAAATTATAAATTCATAACATAAATCAAGGTCCTAATTTCAGAGATAGAACATTATCCTGTTATTTACAGGCTTGGGGATACTCAGGATTCGCCCTAAGAATATAAAGTGCTAACCACAGTTAAATAAATTATCTTTCCTTCTTCCTCCTCCTCTCGCCTTTCCTTCTGCCCAGCCTTCCCTCGTCCCTAATCCTTTTCTCCCCTGATGTCCAGAATACTAGGTAGGTTGCACTAATCTGAGTCTTTGCAGGGTGGTGTTCTGAGAAACATAGATTCGTTTCAGAGACCAGATGCTGTGTTGTGTGTGTATGTGTGTGTGTGTGTTAGTCACTCAGTATATCCAACTCTTGTGACCCCATGGACAGTCAGGCTCCTCTGTCCACGGAATTTTCCATGCAAGAATACTGGAGTGGGTTGCCATTTCCTTCTCCAGTGCATGAAAGTGAAAAGTGAAAGTGAAGTCATTCAGTTGTGTCCGACTCTTTGCGACCCCATGGACTGCAGCCTACCAGGCTCCTCCGTCCATGGGATTCTCCAGGCAAGAACACTGGAGTGGGGTGCTGTTGCCTTCTCCGGCTCACAGGATATTAGGACTCTGTTTATCTCTTGCTTTGCTTTGCACTGTGTCGGTTTTACTCACAGGGAAGTTCTTATCAAGGAGTATCAGTTTAGTCAGCATCAGCTCCAGGCTTGTGTCCTAGCCCAACAACCACAGCAGAAAGAGAAGAGCCAGAAAAGGCAAGTGTATTATTCTAGGAAATATCCTCAGATGGAGTCTCACTGGTCTGTCCTGGACAATGCTACTGCTTATTCTAGAGCTAATCACAGAGCTGGGGAGGAGGGATGGTATGTGCATGTTCTGATCAGCCAAATTGAGCCTCAGTCTTCTAGAACCTGGGCAGGAGTGGCAGACCAGGAAATGATATTCCCATAGAAATCATAGAGAAAGACAGGGAGAAGGGATGATTCACTGAGGAAAATTGGGGATTCTTTTACCAGCATAAAGAGGAATGGACACTTGCAAAGCAGCATCTTCGTATTAACTGCCTTCATTTCTGTCTTACAAAAGTAGGCAACAAGCTGGGGTGAGGCATCCAGCTGTTTGTGCTTGATAGTCATGTGACTTCTATTCAAGGGAGAGTTTTATCTAATGAAAATAAAAATAAATTCAAGAGAAGTAAGGACTATGGAAATGGCAACTAGGTTTCAGAGAAATGTACCGGCAGAGCAACTGGTCCAAGAATCATATTACTGCGATTTTACAGTTGACTCCCTTTATGTGCTTTTTCTGGCTTTCCACTAACACTCTTTCCATGTCTAGACAGCTTCCTGCCTTTTGATCCACCTCCACGTGGCAGACGTCAGAAAAGTCACTCCCTTGGCTCACTCACAACGAGGCTACAGGCATGGAACCTAGGCTCCCCAAGCACACGCAACCACATGAGTCATCAAACCATACATGAGCTATGTGGCAAGGCAGAGCTGCAGGAATTCCATTCTGGGGGGAAAGGTAGCTGCTGAGATGTCATCTCCTGTGGTCAGAAGATGGAAGTCCTGGCATCTCAAGTCCACAGTGAGTGGGGTTTCTAGTTTCACTGAAGCCTCTACTGCACAATGTGGTGATATGGTTTGGGCATTGTTTCTGACTGTGTGGCCTCTCAACCTGGCTCTCTAGTCCTCCCAAGATTCTCTGAGCTATCTAATATTCCTTAGGAACTGTCCTTTTTGCTTCTTCTTAAGATAGCGAGAGTGGCTTCTTTGCTTTATAAACCAAGAGCCTGGATAATGCATGCATTCCATTCCATTTGCGATGGCTGCCATAACTAAGGACCCTAGACGGGGGGGCTTAAACAGCAGAAATGTATCTTCTCATATTTCTGGAAGCGAGAAGTTTGAGATCAACCTGTTACCAGGGATGGTTTCTTCTGAGGCTTCTCCCTTTTAGCTGGCTGTGTTTTCCCTGTGTCTTCACAGGGTCTCGCCAGTACGTGTTCATACCCAAATTTCCTTTTCTTGTTGGACTAGGGCCCAATCCGATGACCTTGTATTAACTTAATCACCTCGTTGAAGACCTTATCTCTAAATACAGCCACATCCTGGGGTCCTGGGAGCAAGGACTTCAACATATGAATGGGAAACAGGATGAGGTGATGCAACTCAACCCATACTAGTGACCACAGTTGTGCTGGTGAGAGGAAAGGGGACCAACAGTTGAGAGAAGAAATTCACCACTGCTGAAGCTGATATACACACTCTACAAAAGAAACCGGAGCACTGTAATATTTTTATACCTAAGACATGTATGTATGAAACTTTAGCAAGAAAATAGCACAGGGGACTTGCCTGGTGGTCCAGTGGTCAAGAATCTGCCTTGTGATACAGGGGACTCAGGTTCAGTCCCTGGAGGGGGAACTAAGATCCCGCATGCCAGGGGGCAAATAAGCCCACTCACAGCAGCTAGAGAGCCAGCACACTTCCGTGACAGATGGCAAGTTCTGCAACTCAGATCTGATGCGGTCAGATGAATAAATGAATGTTGCTTAAAAAGAACGTGACACAGAGGTAAAAGGGAAAACTGAGCAATCGTGAGATGAGTTGACCAGTTCAAACACCAGATCCAGATAATACAAATAATAAAATGTGGTCAGAATTCTTTGGATAGTTGACTGAACCTTCTAACTAACATTACATGGTGACCCCAGCTCAAGTTCTATACTTCTTTTAGAAGGAAGTGCATAGTATGTGGGTTAAGAGCATGGACACTGGAAACAGCTTCTTGGTTTAGACAAATCAATAACGAGGTTTTGCAACTTACCAAACTCTGTAAACTTTCTGTACCTCAATTTTCCCATGTTTAAAATAGAGGTAACAGTAATTTTAGAAGTTAAATATATATTACATGCAAAGCATTTATAAAAGCTGATACTCACTAAGCCCTCAACAGATGGTAACTTTTCATTATCTAAAACAAAAATCCCTCAAAAGTTGTGAACGTACAATACATTTTATTCTTTAAAAAATAAAGAATAATGCATTCCCATCCAATGCATTTCAAAGAGTGCTACTTTTCTACTGCTTCAAAGATTTGACTCCCCACCTTCTCATATTCTTTATTCTCTCTAAAGGGTCTTATGCTGCTGCTGCTGCTGCTGCTGCTAAGTCGCTTCAGTCGTGTCCGACTCTGTGCGACCCCATAGATGGCAGCCCACCAGGCTCCACTGTCCCTGGGATTCTCCAGGCAAGAACACTGGAGTGGGTTGCCATTGCCTTCTCCAATGCGTGAAAGTGAAGTCGCTCAGCTGTGTCCGACTCTTAGCGACCCCATGGACTGCAGCCCACCAGGCTCCTCCATCTGTGGGATTTTCCAGGCAAGAGTACTGGAGCGGGGTGTCATCGCCTTCTAAAGGGTCTTATGCATTCGCCATTTTCTCTCTCCATTGTCTATCCTGATTCATTGCAGTCATGTATGTATACACATCTTTAGTAACCTCCTCCTTTCTCTCCTTAATTTTAAACATTTCTCAGTTACCTCAGAAAACTGTCTTGATCTCTGGCTCCAATTTCAAAGAGTCACTACATTTTGAAATAATATGTTTAGGTTACACTAATTTTGTGGAGCCAATTCTAAAAGTGAACACTAGATGGCAATATTCCTATATTGTGCAGTTCTCCCAGGACAGTTTCTGACCATGGCAAATATTGAGAGCCTCAAAATGGGACTGCATGATTCTTTAATTTGTTTGCCTGTTTGTTTCAAAAATCAAATAAGACTCTGGATCTCTCCATAAAGGATCTCTGTATTGGCTCATTCTTGAAAACAGAGTATTCCTTTTTCTATCTTTCATGATCACTAATCTTCACCTTTTTGAAAATTTTGTTTTTTTAAAAAAATAACGCAAATATAAATTGTCTATTTATTCATTGTACTGTATTATGTTTATGGCATATTAAACAGATTTAGTTCTTTGATATATCTAATGTATTTTTATTTAATTTTATAGAGATTCAGAAATTATATTTTACATAATACACATAAAAGAAGAATTTTTTTTTACTTTCTTCATGTTTTCCTTTGGAAATTTGAGCTCAGGGACTGTAAAATAATAGCTGAGAATTTTCTGATAGTGAGGATGAAGGAGAGCAGAGATATGTTTTCTTTGAAAAGGGAATTATATAACTCTTCTAAATTTCCTTAGGAAATTAAAATGTTAACTGAGAAATTATCTCTGGTAAAATGAAAAATGTATTAAATAAAAATACATTTTATTGTAGTTAAGACAAGAAGTTTTTAATACAAAAGATTATTTATGACTCCAAGATAAAAATAGACAAAGACTATGAAAAATGAACTAAAGAAGATGTACAGAGAGCCAGTTATTGTATGAGAAAGTTGAAAATCACTAGCATTAAAAAAAAAAAAAAGCAAAAATAACATTTTATTTTGCCAAAAAAAAGTCTGGGTTTTTTTCCCCTCGATCCCTGGGTTGGGAAGATCCCATGGAGGAGGGCATGGTAATGCACTCCAGTATTCTTCCCTGGAGAATCCTCATGGACGGAGGAGCCTGGGAGGCTTCAGTCCATGGGCTGGCAGAGTCGGACACGACTCAGCTATTAAGCACAGCACAGCACATAGTGAGTATAGTTAACAACCTACATTAAAATCCCAGCTAAAAATCTACTTACCTATGTGACCTTGGCCAGATTTTTTTTACCTCTCTCTGCTGCAGTTTTCTATTCCATAAAATGGGGTTAATCAGTAAAACGAGACTTACATGAGCTAATGAAAGTAAAGTTCTTAAAAGAGTACCTGGTTGAAAAAATATTTTGGGTATTCTAGGTTAAAGTAAGTAAGTGTTAGTCGCTCAGTCGTGCCCAACTCTTTGCGACCCCATGGACTACAGCCCACCAGGCTCCTCTGTCCGTGAGATTTTCCAGGCAAGGATACTGGAGTGGGTTGCCGTTTCCTTCTCCAGGGGATCTTCACAACCCAGGGATTGAACCCGGGTCTCCTGCACCGCAGGGAGATTCTTTACTGACTGAGCTACAAGGGAAGCCCATACTAGGTTAAAATACTTTATTAAAATTTTTAAAGAGAGTATCTGGCACATATGCTGCTGCTGCTAAGTTGCTTCAGTCGTGTCCGACTCTGTGTGACCCCATAGACGGCAGCCCACCAGGCTCCCCCGTCCCTGGGGTTCTCCAAGCAAGAACACTGGAGTGGGTTGCCATTTCCTTCTCCAATGCATGAAAGTGAAACGTGAAAGGGAAGTCGCTCAGTCGTGTCTGACTCTTCGAGATCCCATGGACTGCAGCCTACCAGGCTCCTCCGTCCATGGGGTTTTCCAGGCAAGAGTACTGTGGGCTTACCTAATTATTTAACAGCTATGTTAGCACTATTTAAATGTGACTAGTATAACTGTTACAACTTGACTTGAGAATGGAGATTGGGTATAGAATATTTACAGAAGTAAAAAATGAAATTTCAAAAAGTATAACAGAATTAAAGATGAGTGGGTGAGATAAGACAAATAAGAATAACCTGATCTGAAAAAGGAGCAAAAGGATTTTTTAGAAAAGCAATCATCAAACAATATATATATAAAGGCAGTAAACAGGTTAAACATATATAGAAATAAATTTAGATACATCAATAATTATCATAAACATAAACGAATTAAACTTACCAGTTAAATGACTGTACAACTGTGTTTTTAAAAATCCAGCTAAATACTGTTTGGAAGAGAGGGACATAAAGCATAAGGTTGAAAGTAAAAGTAAGTGAAAAGACATATGTGGTAGATTGTAACCAGAAGAAAGCCTGATGGCATGTTAGCATTGAAATGGGAGGGGTTTTTTTGGTTTTGGGGGGTGGGTGTGGCAGGGAGGGTTGCTTTGTCTTGTTGCTGCAAAAAGCTTTACTGTTTTCATTTGGTCCAAGGCTTGGAAGAGGGCTCCAGGGTGGTGCAAAAGTGGCCTAGTGCTTGCAGAGAGAGGTTTCAGGCGGAAGCCCTGACACCAGAAGGGTTCCTCAAAGGCTGCTGGGCTTCAAAGGCTCTTTCCAACTAGTCATGCTGGATGGTGAGCCTTTGGAAGAGACACTCAGCCAGCTCAGCCTGGGGACCAGTCTGCCATTGGAAGTTAGTCAGGAGATTGCCCATCTTCTCCGTGAGTTTCACCTCCTCATCTAGGAAGCGGCTCTCCAGGAAGTCACAGAGGCGGGGGGTCTGCATGGGCAGATCCTAAGAGGGCCTGCTTCAGTTTCTTCTCCATGAGAATGCAGCTTCCACAGTGTCCTGGGTTTTACCCCCATTCAACTTGAGATGGTTTCTCCACATCCTGGAAGAAAGTGCAGCCACTGCCCTGGTTTTTCCTTTCTAAGAGAGGCTCAGCACCCTAATTCTTTCTGGCCAATTCCCTGAAACAGT
This sequence comes from Ovis canadensis, assembly GCF_042477335.2. Classification (NCBI taxonomy): domain Eukaryota; kingdom Metazoa; phylum Chordata; class Mammalia; order Artiodactyla; family Bovidae; genus Ovis; species Ovis canadensis. The sequence goes on along the minus strand of NC_091250.1, from coordinate 33,472,540 downwards.
GGCCCATGCCCTCCAAAGTTATGCTGTTGTGGTGGAAATAGAAGCCCAGTGGGGTAGGTGTAGGAGGCTGGCTGATGCAAGGCAGTTGAAGGCAGCCTTGACTTTGGTGGACTAATTCTGAGCAATCTTGGAGTTCATGGTTAATCGGTAATAAGGAGCTAAGCTCAAAAATTGGTGTTGGCTGGTCCCAGAGGTCGAGGATGGCCGAGTGGCTGGTTCTAAAGTTGCGCTTGGAAGAGAAGCTGGAGGGTGGTCAGAGGCTGGAGCGAGGGACATCCCGGGGCCTGTTGCATCGAACACTGTTGAAGCAAGAGACGGATTGCCAGGACCACTGAGTGTACTGCCTTGAAATAGGTTTCATGACCAAAAATATAAAACCAAAACCAAAAAAATTAAAAACATCATTAAGGAAGACAGTTCATCAAGAAGCTGCAGTGATTTTAATTTTGTGTGCATCTGATCAAAAACCCTCAAATTTTCTAAGTAACTGTTGTTGTTCAGTCACTCAGTTGTATCTGACTCTTTGTGACCCCATGGACTGCAGCACACCAGGCTTCCCTGTCTGTCACGATTTTCTAGTTTGTTCAAACTCATGTCCATTGAATCAGTGATGCCATCCAACTATCTCACCCTCTGTCATCTCCTTTTCCTCCTGCCTTCAATCTGTCCTACCATCAGGGTCTTTTCCAATGAGTCGGCTCTTCACATCAGGTGGCCAAAGTACTGGAACTTCAGCATCAGTCCTTCCAATGAATATTCAGGACTGATTTCCTTTAGGATGGACTGGTTGGATCTCCTTGCAGTCCAAGGGACTCTCAAGAGTCTTCTCCAGCACCATAGTTTGAAGGCATCAATTCTTCAGCCCTCAGCCTTTTTTATTGTCCAGCTCTCACATCCGTACATGCCTACTGGAAAAACCATAGTTTTGACTATACAGACCTTTCTCGGCCAAGTAATGGCTCTGCTTTTTAATCCACTGTCTAGGTTTGTTAAAATTTTTCTTCCAAGGAGCAAGCATCTTTTAATTTCATGGCTGCAGTCACCATCTGCAGTGATTTTGGAGCCCAAAAAAATAAAGTGTGTCACTGTTTCCACCTTTTCCCCATCTATTTGCCATGAAGTGATGGAACCAGATGCCATGATCTTAGTTTTCTGAATGTCGAGTTTTAAGCCAGCTTTTTCACTCTCCTCTTTTACCTTCATCAAGAGGATTTTTAGTTCCTCTTCACTTTCTGCCATAAGGGTGGTATCACTTGCGTATCTGAGCTTATTGATATTTCTCCCAGCAATCTTTATTCCAGCTTGTGCTTCTTCCAAAAATTACAGGAAGAAACTAACAAATGTATTATGTAATGGAAGATTTCTGTGTCATTTGCTCATTTCATTTAATAAATGTTCTTGGGTATCTGCATGCTAGGAACTTTTCATGAAAATATGACTGTGAATGAGACATAAGAATCCTTTTGAAGTTTACTATAATGGAAGGAGAGAGCGAAATATACAAATAAATACAGTAAAATCCTGTGAAAATACACACAGGATATGAAGAATTCTGAGATGATAGAATGGATGATTTGTTCCTCTCCACCACCAAATCCTGCAGATGGTACAAAAGGAGGAGAGTAAAGTTTTTATTCTGGAGTTGGGGAATGGAAAATGACAGGGGTCTTTGGAAGGAATGATGCTAAAGCTGAAACTCCAGTACTTTGGCCACCTCATGCGAACAGTTGACTCATTGGAAAAGACTCTGATGCTGGGAGGGATTGGGGGCAAGAGGAGAAGGGGACGACAGAGGATGAAATGGCTGGATGGCATCACTGACTCGATGGACGTGAGTCTGAGTGAACTCCAGGAGTTGGTGATGGACAGGGAGGCCTGGCGTGCTGTGATTCATGGGGTCGCAAAGAGTCGGACATGACTGAGCGACTGAACTGAACTAAACTGAGAGGGAGGAGCCTGGCAGGAAAATAGCACAAAATCCAGAAGGGAGGTGGAGTTTGACTCCTGCTAGCTCAGTGATGTCCCAACTCAATATTCCCAAACTGGGCCAACAAAACTTTTGCCATCTAGCCAGCAATTTCCTGGAATCACTGGTGCCGCCCTCAAGTCAGCTGCAGACCCTGAATCCTTCCCATCACTACAAACTGGAGTGAACCAGCACCACTAGATGGTGCCAAACTACAGTGGGGACCAGGATGGGTTTTGGAGAGCAGGACTGGGCAGGGTCTCCCACCCATGTTATTAATCTCACACTGAAAGACACAAAGGAAATCAAAGACAAAAAGACCGGAAAGGAAGACCTAGGACTACATTATTTCACAAAGGATATGATAATCTATGTAAAAACTCGAGAAGATTGCTTATTAAAAGTAATAAGAATTTACCATAAGATTAATATGTAAGATTCAATTGCATTTCTATAAAATTTAACAAGTATTCACAAAACGCTTCTGTAACAATATACACACCAGTTCAGTTCAGTTTGGTCGCTCAATCGTGTCTGACTCTTTGCGACCCCATGAATCGCAGCACGCCAGGCCTCCCTGTTCATCACCAGCTCCCGGAGTCCACCCAAACCCATGTCCATCGAGTCGGTGATGCCATCCAGCCATCTTATCCTCTGTCGTCCCCTTCTCCTCTTGCCCCCAATCCCTCCCAGCATCAGAGTCTTTTCCAATGAGTCAACTCTTCGCATGAGGTAGCCAAAATATTTGAGTTTCAGCTTCAGCATCAGTCCTTCCAATGAACACCCAGGACTGATCTCCACATAGAAAACATAATTTAGAAAGAGATTGTATTTAAATAGCTCAAAAATATACATCTAAATTAAACTTAATAAAAGATGTACAAGGTCTGTACAGAAAAAAATATATATATATAAAGCATTATTAAAAGTAACTCAGAAGATCTAAGTAAACGGAGAAATATATTCATGGAAACAAAGGCTGAATTTTTTAAAGTGATTCTCCCCCAATTGATGTGCAGAATCAATATAATCTTAATCAAAATATCAACAGAGGTTTTGTCAAACATGACAGCTGATTCTGATACTTATATGGAAAAGGAAGAAAACCCAAGGCACTTTTCAATTTTTATTGAAGGAGAAACTTGGTCAGACACTGAAACGACTGAAACTAATGATGAAACCATAGTAATTGAGATAAAGTTGTTTTGATACAGAAAAGAAAAAAAGGTCATTGAACAAAGAGGAGAGCCCAAAAAGACCCAAGAATATATGGAAACCTGATACATGACAGAGGTGACAATGCTGATCGGTGATGAACTGAGAACTGAGAGTAAGTAAATAGGTGAGTTTCTTTTGATAATAAGTAAATAGGGAAGAAGGAAAAATTCTCCCTTTTGGAGGAATCTCTTGTAGAAGCAATGAAGAGACAGCAAATGACCATTTAGCAACCATTACAGAAAAGGCAAAGGAACCAGAGATCAAATTGCCAACATCCGCTGGATCATCGAAAAAGCAAGAGAGTTCCAGAAAAACATCTACTTCTGCTTTATTGACTATGCCAAAGTCTTTGACTGTGTGGACCACAATAAACTCTGGAAAATTCTTAAAGGGATGGGAATACCTAACAATCTGTCCTGCCTCTTGAGAAATCTGTACGCAGGTCAGGAAGCAACAGTTAGAACTGGACATGGAACAGACTGGTTTCAAATAGGAAAAGGAGTACGTCAAGGCTGTATATTGTCACCCTGCTTATTTAACTTATATGCAGAGTACATCATGAGAAACGCTGGGCTAGATGAAGCACAAGCTGGAATCAGGATTGCTGGGAGAAATCTCAATAACCTCAGATATGCAGATGACACCACCCTTATGGCAGAAAGTGAAGAAGAACTAAAAAGCCTCTTGATGAAAGTGAAAGAGGAGAGTGAAAAAGTTGGCTTAAAGCTCAACAGTCAGAAAACGAAGATCATGGCATCTGGTCCCATCACTTCATGGCAGATAGATGGGGAAACAGTAGAAACAGTGTCAGACTTTATTTTTTGGGCTCCAAAATCACTACAGATGGTGATGCAGCCATGAAATTAAAAGACGCTTACTCCTTGGAAGAAAAGTTATGACCAACCTAGATAGCATATTCAAAAGCAGAGACACTACTAGACCAACAAAGGTCAGTCTAGTCAAAGCTATAGTTTTTCCAGTAGTCACGTATGGATGTGAGAGCTGGACTATAAAGAAAGCTGAGCACCAAAGAACTGATGCTTTTGAGCTGTGGTGTTGGAGAAGACTCTTGAGAGTCCCTTGGACTGCAAGGAGATTCAACCAGTCCATCCTAAAGGAAATCAGTCCTGAATATTCATTGGAAGGACTGATGTTGAAGTTGGAACTCCAATGCTTTGGCCACCTGATGTGAAGAACTGACTCATTTGAAAAGACCCTGATGCTGGGAAAGATTGAAGGCAGCAGAAGGGGACGACAGAGGATGAGATGGCATCACCGACTCAACCGACATGAGTTTGAGTAAACTCCGGGAATTGGCGATGGACAGGGAGGCCTGGCATGCTGCAGTCCATGGGGTCGCAAAGAGTCGGATACGACTGAGCGACTGAACCGAACTGACAGTAAAAATTGATTCAGACAGAAGTGTCAATGGATGCCAAAGCTATTAGGTTGAAATTTGATGAATAAGATAGCTACATAGTCTCAAAGTATCTCTCTACAAATTACTTATTAATTACAAAGGGGGAAATCGTGCTTTTAGAGATGGTAAACCTGGAAGGTATCAGCATAACCAAGTAATCCAAGTTGACATTACCAAAAATAGAGGATAATGACACAGTATGCTTCCTGAGTGTTATGTGGAAAAGGACACAACCTCACTCATAATATTCTTGCCCAAAAAAGTCATCACCTAAGTCAAATTGTGAAGAAACATTCCGTGGAGAAAATCATGAAGAAACGCCACATTGATGCACAGTCTACAAAATAATTGACCTGAACTGTTTGAGTATGTCAGGGTCAAAAAACACAAAGACTGACTGGGGAATTGTTCTAGACTAAGTGAGACTGAAGAGAAAATTCCACTAAGTACAATGTGTGATCCTGGACTGGGGGGATCCTGGACTAGATCCTATGGTGGCGGGGGGTGGGCTTGGGGGTGGAGCAGTGAAGCAGAGCAGAACCCTATGGTCCTTGCCCCCTACCCCATGTCAAAAACTAGTCAAAGAATAAGTTTAATCAGAGAAATGAGAAACACAGGAAAAAAGGGAGCCAGTCAAAGGAGACCAAATAATAGTCATGTAGTCATTAAGCATATCAGGGACCTTTAGTTCTTTCCCAAGGACTGTAGATAATATTCTGAGCCAAATCCTGTGAGCTGTCATAGGCACCAAAACACCAGGTGGAAGAAGTTAACTATCTGATGACCAGACTGTACCCACGACAGAAGCTGCCACAATTCTGAGAATCGGCCTCAAAGATATGGTAACAAATGGACCCTGGAACTGAAGATTAACTGTACCTAAAACAGTCTAGATGACGCTGGTCAGACCACTGATGACCAATTTGAAGATGACTGTCAGAGCTGATGTAGCCCTCCCCCCTCTTCTGTCTAAGAATCTCTTGCCCCACTGGCAACCAGTGGGGCAGGGCAGGGGAGAGTCAGTCTGATGGGGTGGCAGTCAGATGTCTGCCACCATCCTCCCCAGTTGCTGGCATCTGAAATAAAGCAAATTTTCTTTTCCACCAACTTGGCCTGTTTATTGGCTTTTGAGCGATGAGCAGTCAGACCCCACAGACTCCTCTTCTGGTAACAGTAGTGTGGCTTGTTGTTGTTTAGTCACTAAGTCCTGTCCAACTTTTTTGTGACCACAAGGATTGTAGCCTACCAGTGGATTTGATCATAGCTCAGTCGGTAAAGTATCTGCCTGCAATGCAGGAAACCTGGGTTTGATTCCTGGATCGGGAAGATCCCCTGGAGAAGGAAATGGCCATCCACTCCAGTATTCTTGCCTGGAGAATCCCATGGACAGAGGAGCCTGGCAGACTACAGTCCATGGGGTCGCAAAAGTCAGACACAACTTAACAACTAAACCACCACCACCAGGCTCCTCTGTCCATGGGATTCCCCAGGCAAGAATACTGGAGAGGGTGGCCATTTCCTTCTCCAGGGGATCTCCCCAACATCTCCTGCATTGGCAGGCAGATTCTTTATCACCGAAGCGCCAGGGCAGCCCAGGGTGGCTGCAAAGGATATTTATTAGGATAACTAGTGAAAGTTGAAAATGGGCTATAGGTTAAACAGAGCAATTCGTCAGTGTTGAATCTTCCAGTTTCGATAGCTGGATGTGCTTGTTTTAGAAAATATATACCCAAGTATTTAGAGGCAAAAAGTTATAATATCTACAACTTATTCTCAAATGGTTCAGAAATGACAACAATAACCATGTGCACAGAGACACAAAATGAGAAAACCAATGTGGCAAATGATGACTGTTGAGTTTAGTGAAGGGTATACAGAAATGTTTGGCAATATGCTTCAATCTTCTCTGTGTCTTAAATTACTTTGCAATAAAATGTTTAAAAATAACAAGTAAAAAATTAGTAGAAAACTGGAAACAGTGGTAACGTTTGTGAGTAGTGGGCGAGGCCTGAGGGTGGGAACGGAGGAACACATGGAACTGTACTAATGATGTGCTAGTCCCCAGACTAGATGATGAGACCGTGGACGCCCATCTGACTACGTAGCTTTAACCATTATGTATGTATACATGTATATGTATGTATATATACATACATGTATATATGTATACATATGTATACTTTGGCCACCTGATGCAAAGAGCTGACTCATCTGAAAAGACTCTGATGCTGGGAAAGATTGAGGGCAGGAGGAGAAGGGGACGACACAGGATGAGATGGTTGGATGGCATCACCAACTCAATGGACATGAGTTTGAGTAAACTCTGGGAGTTGGCAATGGACAAGGAGGCCTGGTTTGCTGCAGTCCATGGGGTCGCCAAGACTGAGCGACTGAACTGAACTGACATATTTTGTACTTTTGTACATGTAAAATATTATACTTTAAGAGATAATAAAAGGAAGAACAAAGAAAAAGATAGTAAGACATGAATCAGATGCAATCTGATGAGCTGTGTGCCCTCAAGTAGGTTTCTTTTCCTCTCTGAGGTTGTCCTCACCTACAGAAAGGGAATAAAAGATCTACTGTGTAGCTATGTTGTAAAGCACTTGGCAGTGAGCGCTCATTAAGTGGCAGCTGCTGTTGTTATTTTCTCTGATAGAGATAAGGGGCATACACCTACAGAGATAAAGCCTGATAAAAGTAATAGAAGTTTGAAATAATCTTTGGGATCAGTTGGTAAGGAAGTTATCTAGGGAGTAAAACTGAGCTAATGTTGGAAATCATTAAGTAGTTTTAGACCCAATGAGCTTTGTCAATTTTTTCCAAGCTGTACTCCATGGTCAGAAAGTAAGACTTGGAGAAAAACAGGTATTTATGCTGGAAGGTGTAGAGGAAGGTCAACAAAGCAGAAAGGCTGCTGAGAGTGAGGCAGATAGCATCCTGCCTAGGCTATAAGCCTTCTATTACCTAAAGTTTCGGAAAATGAGACACAATTTGGAAGAACTAGAAGATATAAAGGGAGCTGATAATTTACTAGATTAACTGGAGACTGTGTGAAGAATTCCTAGCAGAATAATGATTTTACAGTCCAGAATAAGGACATCCATTCCTACCTTTCATGTATCAAATAAAAAATCATTCTAACAGGATATATGCACACTAAGTTAGACAGATGCCCTCATAGTTTGCCTACATTTTGTGTATGAGAGCCCTTAACAAATTGCAACAAAAGAGAAAAGGGAGCAAATATGTACTGAGCTCCCACTTCATTCAAAGATAGCTCTGCTGTAAGGGTTATAATTGAGGATTTGGTATTAGCTAGTGCATGATTGATTGAAATTTTCATTTTTCCATATTATTTGCTTTCTGAATATATGCACACAGGTGATTTTGGCCTATCATGCATGAAACTAAACTCAAAAGTATGAACACTAGAGCAAATTAAATGAGGCTTATACACTGAAAGTGTCAAAGTGGAAGCTGCTCAGTCACGTCCGACTCTTTATGACCCCATGGGCTACACAGTCCATGCAGTTCTCCAGGCCAGAATACTGGAGTGGGTGGCCGTTCCCTTCTCCAGGGCATCTTCCCAGCCCAGGGATTGAACCCAGGTCTCTTGCATTGCAGGCGGATTCTTTACCAGTTGACCCACCAGGGCATTACTAACAGTCAATTCAGTGAAGAAAAGAAATAATATCAGTAGTCTGGCATCTCAAATGTCAAATGTTTTTCAATATAGATAGTATGCAAAAACAATCTGTCACCCTAAGTACTAGAAATGCTGCTGAAGAACCACTATACTAGCTGTTGGTGTATGGGAAATGCTTTTGTTTTCTTCCTTCAGAGTTTATTTCTTAAATATGAATTATTTATATTATATATCAACTATTATCACCTTATTTTATATCAACATAATATATATTAATTAATGCATTATTATCTATTATTTATTCTTTCCTTTATTGCTTCCTATACTAAATACACAGACAATTTCAGAGATGAAGGCAGGTATATGTGGTATTAAGTTAGAGATTTTAAAAGAAATTTATTATAAAATTTTGGAGTTATGTGTATAAAAATAGGTAACCCCAACCATTGTCTTGTTCTGACTTTGATAGTTGCACATCATGCAGTCACTATATTCTCCAAAAATAGAATTACATAGAGAAGTTATAACAATTAATGTGAGCTTCCTGAGAAATGCAGTTTTAGAGGAACTGAAGAATATGGGGAGGAACGATACTTGCAAACCTGAGTCAATATAACAAACTAGTTATGAGGAGGCACCAGTGAAATGAAAAGATCTTACAGAGAATGATCTTCCTGGTCCAGGAAGATCCCACATGCCTCGGGAGCAACTAAGTTCATCTGGCACGACTATTACAAGAGGAGACACCGCAATGAGAAGCCTGCACACCTAAGCAAAGAGGAGCCTCTGCTCGCCACAACTGGAGAAAGCACTCGCACAGCAATAAAGACCCAGTGCAGCCAAAAAGAAATAAACAGTTAAAGAAAAGAGTGGGATGACTCAATTCATGACATATTTCTGCCAAAACTATCTTCGAAAAAATACGTTTCATAAAGAATAAGAGAAAATAATATACTGCTATCACAGGATTTAAAATATAAATGGGGATTTATGATTCCATATGATAAATTGAATGGATGTATCACTTCCATTCTCTCCTGAATTCCTATTAAAATGATAGTAATAATATTTAAAATACATAGGTCTAAAGGACTAGGAAAAACAGGAGAGAAGACAGCAGGGGATAGGAGATAGCAACAGGTTTTGTAGGATGGAAAGCTGATGAATTAGGAGAGTAGGGAAAATTGAACCTAATTTCTTCCAAAAAGGAGGAAAAACCAAACTGAGAAACTTGGTTGTACAGAAAGACAGTGAGGCACAGATCTGGAATTCAGAGAATCGTTTGAAAGTCTGCACATGAATCAGTTAGACCCAAAAAATCCTCTTCAAAAACCTCAGACATGAGATTGATTCCTTCAGAACATGAATCAAAGAGGTTCTGAGCTTGAGGAGAGAAAGGTTCAGAAAAGCTCAAGGGGAGCCAAGGGGCTGAAAATAGGTGGATTAAGCGGAAGTTTGTATATTTATGGGTAAAATACACAATCACCCTTTCACCAGCCCTGTTTCCCCTTCCAGATCCTCAAATACCTGTAGCCAGGCACAAGACTGGAGGGTCTCTGCGTAAAAACTGAGTGACCCCTGAGGATATTCTGCAAATTCAAAGCTGTCATCAGGCATGCAGAGTCTCAAACAAACATACAAATCATAAACTATGGCTAGAAAGCAACCATTCAAGATTGGAGCAGGAGAACAAAAGTTTTTGGAAATAAATTTAAAATGGAACTCAGATTATTTGACAAGTATTGGGCCATATTTAGAAAAATTATTTGGAAGACTACCAAATGAACAATTGATGCAACTGTTGACTCCAGGGGAAATGAAAAGAAGCATAATCAATCACGGTACACAGCTAGTTTCAGCAGTGAAATATGCATAGACAGTCAAAATAATGTAAACACATAATAAAATTTAGCCAAATCTGTGATCTGATTATATTGGGAGGTTGGAGGGAAAAAAAGTAAGTTGATCATACACTTACTTACCAATGTGAAAAGTCCAATGTGAAATAGACCATGTATAAATAGACGTAATAAATTATATCAGCATAAACATGTAATTCTCATGTACAAAAATAAATACCACAAGACACAGGGAAGATTAGAAATAGGGAGTGAGACTGGCCACAGGAAGAGTTTTTAAAAATTATAAAAATTAGCAACCCACTCCAGTACTCTTGCCTAGAAAATGCCATGGATGGAGGAACCTGGTAGGCTACAGTCCACAGGGTCGCAAAGACTCAGACATGACTGAGCGTCTTCACTTTCACTTTTCACTTTCATGCATTGGAGAAGGAACTGGCAACCCACTCCAGTGTTTTTGCCTGGAGAATCTCAGGGATGGAGGAGCCTAGTGGACTGCTGCCGTCTATGGGGTCGCACAGGGTCGGACATGACAGAAGTGACTTAGCAGCAGCAGCAGCATAACTATCTATTGTAGCCCATTATTTTAATTATACTATCAAATAGTAGCTTATACATGAGCTTATATTCTGTGTTTTTCAACAATGTTTAATCCATGATTGCATTTGGTAAGCAAACAAAAACCATGTATTGTTTTTAATATTATTTGGAGATTGAAATGAAGCAAACTTTGTGGCTAAAAATAGTTTAAAACAATGAGACAAAAATAAAGTTCATAGGTTAATATAAAAAAATAAAGCAATGAGACAAAATACTGTTTTGCTTTCAAACTGCACATACTCCTTCTTGCCTCTTCCACAGAATGGGATGAGAACATGCCTCCCGATCCTGGTGGAAAATAATAGTTGGTCGCTCTTTCTCGTTTCCTGGCTAAGGATCTTAAAGTTTCTCCTGACTTCAATCAATCCAATTTAATGTATTCAATCCAAACTCATTGTTTCCTGGCTTTCAAAGCCTGTCCTCCTCTCCCCTAGAGGCTGGATTTCTACCTATCTAGCCTTATTTTCCGTTTCATCACAATAAGCACCTCTGTTCGAGTTATATGGATGTCTCAGAACCCTGTCCCCTCTGGGCCATGCCTGCTGGCATCTTTCGGGTCAAGCTATGACTTCAGTACCTGGGCCCATTTCCTCTGTACCTGGCCAAGGCCTTCTTATCCTTCAAAATCTGCTTCAGGATTGGCAAAGATATTTTTCATCATAATTCTACCATTTTATCATCCTTGAACATTGGTTTTTTATCATTACAACTTGAAAATACTACTTACTGAAGAAAAAATTTGAAAATTTTGTTTGTGACCTTCTCGGACAAAGGAAAATTTAAACAAATGAACATTTGTCTAAATTCAAGACGAATGTGCTGAATCTATTGGGTTGGCACCATACCAATAATTTCCACAATGTGATGTACCAGTGATTTTTTTTTTTTTTAGCATTGTGGCATTTGCTATTAAAGGACCATCTCTTTAAGGCATCCAGTCCCAACAACAAGAACACACACAAAATTTTTCACTGCCTATCTGAAGGGACAAACAGTAAATCAAGATTAGATTAGGATACCAATAAATCTGATAAGAATTAATTTTTATATTGATGGTTCCTGTTAATTATTTTAAAGGCTATAGTTTTTATTATATTTATTGTAGGAGCAACATAATAGTAACAGAAAACAAATAAAAAGCAGTGGGGGAGGGGATTGTCTATACTTTTACCACCCAAAGAAACAGTTTTTCCTTTTTTTTATATAACTGTTTTATTTCTCATCCCCATAAATACATAATTTTACATACAAAGTGTTATACTTTTTACCTTGGTATCATATTATAAACATTTTCATAAGACCTCCTTCATACTTATTTTAATACCTAAACAATAATCCATCTATAAATATCTGTATAATAATTCATCTATAGTAGTACCATAATTGTTTCTCTGTCATTAGTCATTTACAGTTCCTTCCAATTTTTTTAGTAGACTGTGGACAAATAGGGACTCTTATGCACGGACAATACTTGTCAAATTTAAAACGTACATCCTCTGACCTAGCAAATCTGTCTCTTAGATTCTATCCTTGAGAGGTAATTACAGAACTGTGTAAGCATATATATGCTCTTTGCTGCATTATCTAATAGTAAAAATTCAAAGTGATCTAAATGTTTGCCCATAGGGTGATAGCTAAATAAACTTTAGTAGACCTATATATAATATATGGTCATTGAAAAAATGAGTTAGGTCTGTCTGGGTTGACTTGGAGGATATTCATAAACCCGATGAATGGTAGTGGAGTTAGGGAGGGTATGAGTTTTAGATAAATAGAGCTCATGACTGTGAGAAAAAATACTATACATGTATGTTTATAACACATTTTACAGATGTGCTTTCTATAATATTTAAAAATTTCCAAAAAGTTTAAAGCATTTAGTTCACTTAGTTTATATAAATACATTGAAAGATGTGAGGGAAAACAGAAAGAAGCATAATTCATGTACACAGGCTAATTCAAAGTTTAGCTTTTGATGGGCTTCACTGGTGGCTAAGATGATAAAGAATCTGCCTGCAATGCAGGAGACCCAGGTTCGATCCATGGGTTAGGAAGCTTCCCTGGAGAAGGGCATGGCAACCCACTCCAGTATTCTTGCCTGGCAGGCTATAGTCCATGAATTGCAAAGAGTCACACATGATTGAGCAACTAACACTCACACTCACCTCAAAACCCATGGGTAGATTTTCTTTTAATTTAAATGTATTTTTAATTGGAGGATAATTGCTTTATAATATTGTCATGGGTAGATATTGACCAAACCATTAGTTCAATTCAATTTAAGTGTTATAATCTTAACAAGAAATACTAAGGTTGTTATTCTATTTAAGATTTAAAAAATTACTCAGCCGTTAAAAAGAATATGTTTGAATCAGTTCTGATGAGATGGATGAAACTGGAGCCGATTATACAGAGTGAAGTAAGCAAGAAAGAAAAACACCAATACAGTATACTAACACATATATATGGAATTTAGAAAGATGGCAATGACGACCCTGTATGCAAGACAGCAAAAAAGACACAGATGTGTATAATGGACTTTTGGACTCAGAGGGAGAGGGAGAGGGTGGGATGATTTGGGAGAATGGCATTAAAACATGTATACTATCATGTAAGAATCGAATCGTCAGTCTATGTCCGATGCAGGTTACAGCATGCTTGGGGCTGGTGCACGGGGATGACCCAGAGGGATGTTGTGGGGAGGGAGGTGGGAGGGGGGTTCATGTTTGGGAACACATGTACACCCGTGGTGGATTCATGTCAATGTATGGCAAAACCAATACAGTATTGTAAAGTAAAATAAAGTAAAAATAAAAATTAAAAAAAAAAAGTTAAAGAAAAAAAATAAATTTTGGAATTGATTATTTACTAGATAGAGAAATTATGATCATGCATGATAATAAAAAAAGAATGACAATAATGTAATAAAGTGTAAATATAAATTCAAAACTGGTAATTATCCTGCTAATTTAACTAAGTCGAATCTAGATAGTCTGAGTGACCTAGTTTGGCTGACTAGATTTTTTCTTAAAAAAATAGTCAATTTTTCTCTTACTTTGTACCTAATAAATTTAGTACAAAGGTACTTGTTTATAATTTGAAGAAATCTATTTTTCATGATTTTCCAGTAATGCTACTTTCTATAGAACAAATATTTTCTCAAAATTTTGTGGTCTACTGATAGCATGTTTTTATCCACTAAATAAGCATTTTCTTGTTTATATTCTTGTGTGGCATCCTTCTTTCTAAAACTACTATAATTATCCATCTACTTATCTTACAAGTGGAAACATAATCTTTGTGGCTGTTTCATTTACTATGGAAAGAATACAATGTTTTACTACAAAAGGGCATCAAAAAGCCCTATAATTCTGGTGCTTCTTATCCTTGAGTCATAAAAACAGGCTAGGCTTATGGAAGAAAAGAGATTAGAAAGCAGTGTTTATAATCATAGGCAAAACTATACCCTAAAGAAGCTACAAAAATAAGTCTTTTTAAAAACATCACACTCAGAACTATGATTTTAAACCCTTTAATTTAACTTTGCCTTGCCTTTGAAGGGAAAATCTCCTTGAACTTTAAATAACTTTTAAATTTTCACTCCACTCTCTCACTGAATTTTTCAAGTCCCAAAGTCACTATTTGTTGAATCACAAATAGCATTTGTAAAAGAGGCCTTCAATAACTCTGCACATGTACTCGTCAGCTACGGTTTCTAGAGCTCATTTCCATACCAGTTACCAAATAAGCCCAGGGGCTAAAACAACAGCTTAGAAAGCAAAACTCTGTAACCTACAAGATCTCTTATTTTCTCACGTTGAATTTTTAAATGTACTGAATAAAAGCGGGAAGGAAGAGAAGGTAGAGAAACTTTTTTTCTTGGCTTAAAAAAGAAAAGATTGGGCAAATGCCTACAGTAAATCTCATAAGCAGCCTAAGTTATTAAATATAAATGATTGTAAAATGAAAACCTGCAATCAGGTAAAGGTTAAAATAAATTCCCCAAATCTCTAAGCTGTGTAAGTGGTTCTCGACCCCAGCACACATTAGAATCACCTGGAAACTTTTTAAATAATACAAAATTAGGTACTGAACTGGCCTGCTGTGGGGCCTGAGCACTGACTTTTTTAAAATCACCAAGATAGTTTAATATGTTGGAAGGCTGATGTGATACAGATCCACATATTATCAAATAAAATACACAGGCAGATTTTTAACCAAAGGAAATGGTTATTTTAGCACACATAAGAGTCCCATGGACAGCAAGGAAATCAAATTAGTCAAACGTGAATCTGAGTGAACTGCGGGAGTTGGTGATGGACAGGAAGGCCTGGCGTGCTGCGGTTCATGGGGTCGCAAAGAGTCGGACACGACTGAGCGACTGAACTGAACTGAAAGGAAATCAACCCTGAATATTCATTGAAAGGGCTGATGCAGAAGCTCCAATACTTTGGCCACCTGATACGAAGAACTGACTCACTGGAAAAGACCATGATGCTAGCAAAGACTGAGGGCAAGAGGAGAGGGGACATCAGAGGATGAGATAGTTGGATGGCATCAGTGATTCAATGGACTTGAGTCTGAGAAAACTTCAGGAGATAGTGAAGGACAGGGAAGCTTGACTTGCTGCAGTCCTCGCGTCACAGGGAGTTGGACACGACCAAGTGACTGAACAACAAACCATCGCCAAGGGCCTGCAAGGACCACGCTCTGTGTTAGGCTTTGAGGATACAAAGTATTTGAAAATTAAGGACTTCATGACATACCTGCAGTTCAAATTCTTTTAAAAGTATTCTTTTTAAAAATCCTCCATCATTTTTTTCCTGTAAAAGGAATATGCACCAACACATATTTCATGAAGCAGACTCTAAATACATCAGGCTTGGTTTGCAAGTAAACTATAATTTAAAAAATAAGAACATAAATGGCAATAACAAAATATTTACTAATAAGAAATGAGGATTGATGGTTCTAGAATATAGATGAACACTAGAATCGGGATTTCCAAATAGATGATCCAAAGACTCTTTTTCAGATTTATACACAGTTTTAATGAAAATCCTGAGAGTAACAATATCCATCACTTAATAATGAATAAGCCAAAGACTTTTCAAAACATGGAGATGGAAGTCACAAAATCTGGAAAGCAAGGGGAAAAAAACAAAACGAAACAAAACATTTCAGGCTAGTGCTTTGTGATAGTCAGAGGGAGGAAGCTGCTTACAGCCAGCAGAAAAGCTAAAGTTAGATGAATGACGAAAAGTAAGGAAGTTGAGAAATCTTAGCCAGAAATTTAATATGGCTTTATTTCTCTTAATACGTAAATTCTAAGGAATCAGAACAGTCCATATTCAACTGTGAAAGCAAAAACATATTCCAAAGTGAAGTGAAATTATCTGTAGGTTTTTAACAAACAAATTTAAAATCTTAAGAATTAGAGTTCCCCATTGGATGGGTTTGGGGATTTGATCCAAAAAGAGGCATTTTCACAAGAACTGAGAGCTTGACCTGGGGACTCTCTTTGAATAACCAAATAATAACTATTGGTGCCGGCATTATGACCACTAGTAACATATATGATTTTTAAAGTAGATCTAATTATTATGATTCATGAGAAAAATCTGGAGAGTACATAATCACCTGTGGTAAGAAGATACTGCTTAAAATACATAGTTTTTCTCAGATTTAAAACAAATCTGTATCTGAAGTTCCCCTGTAAAAAAGGGTGTAGGATTTATTTTCAGTTTCCTTGTACTTGGTTTCCTGAGAACTGCAATGTTCTTCAATTACGCACTATCTGATAAAGTTCTCATCATTTAATGTCTTTGGAATAGTCAACTACTCCTATATATAAGTCGTTACTGCCAGCATATCCCCTACTAATAAAAATGAATATGATGATGAGACAATTCATTGGACCCTATTATATGCCAGGTCCTTAATGTATACTAAGCATTTTTCTATATTATCTCATTTAATCCACTCAATTAACTGATTCAATTCACATTTTAAGAAGAGGACTGAGGCTAAGCGATATTTTAAAATTTGCCCAAGGTCACAGAATTAGGAAGTGGTAGAACTAAACCCAAAGTTCTTTAGTTGTTGTTGTTGTTGTTTGTTTTCTTTTTTTGTCTCCCGTTTGGGAATCCAACACATTCTAATAATAAATGTTCACTGTACAAAAATTATAGAATATAGAAAAATCAAAAAGATAAAAGGGCTTAGACCTGAAGCATAGCTGTTGCAGAATTTTCAGTGTATTTCCTTTCCATTTTTTTGCAATGCCTTGTAAATCAATGCCCGTAATCTGAAGTACCAAGCTCAGGTAACCCCTCTATGCTTCCTTCTGTGTGTATTCAAAATTTGCCCTTTTACAGACTCCCTGGACATTCTGTCCCCCATACATACACTCCGGTCAGAAATACACATAAATGCACAGGAAGTTAGACTTCCTACCTCCCCCTCGAGTATTATTCCCTCTGCCCTGTCTACCCCTTATGAAAAAAAAAAAATTGGCAAAAGGGAAGAAGCAAAACCCAGATGGCCAGACAAACCAAGGATTTCTTCAAAACACACTGAAGTAACATAATGAATCACTAGAAATGATGCCTCAGGTCAGAGTGTAGAGACTGATGTGATTAACCCAGGTCTCTGGAGAAAAAGAATAGCATGCAAGATGGAATCTAAGGAAGTATGCCTTAATCTCTAACACACACACACACACACACACACACACACACACACAGCTTATAACTGGCTCCCAAGGGACTGTGTTCTTCTTTAAAACAAATTTTTTAATTCATTTACAATATTATATTAGTTTCAGGTGTTCAACTTCGTGATTCATTATTCTCATACATTATACTCTACTCAGTCATTATAAAATATTGGCTGCATTCTCTGTGCTATATAATATACCCATCTAGCTTATTTATTTTATACACAGTAGTTTGTACTCTTAACTGCCTGCTCCTGTCTTGTCCCTCCTCTCCTCCCTCTCCCACTGATGACCACTAGTTTGCTCTCCATGTCAATGAATCTGTTTCTATTTTGCTACATTCGTGCTTGCTTTGGATTTTAGATTCTAATCTAAGGGAAAGCATACAGTATTTGTCATTCTCTGTCTGACTTACCTCACCCTCCAGGATGGCACAATTTCATTCTTTTTTATGACTGAGCAGCATTCCGTTGTCCCTTATCTACCTACCTATATGCATGCCTGCATGCTAAGTCACTTTAGTCATGTTCAGCTCTGTGCAATGCTATGGACTGGAGCCCACCAGGCTCCTCTGTCCACGGGATTCTCCAGGCAACAATACTGGAGTGGGTTGCCATGCCCTTCTCCAGGGGATTTTCCCGATCCAGGGATTGGACCCACATCTCTTACCTCTCCTGCATTGGCAGGCGGGTTGTTTACCACAGTGCCACCTGGGAAAGCCCCAGGCAAACCTTGAATATGTTTAAATGACACTGTATACCTCCGATCGTTTTTTGAGGCTCCTTCTCGGTTTTTGGAGGTGGGGCTAGTTGTCCCTCATCAGCCATCCCTCTGAAGGTACAGAGTTCAGTCCTTGGGCTATTTCTATTTTCTGTATCACTCACTCCCTAGGTCATCTCATCCAGTCTTGTGACATCAAATAGTAAAATAAAAAATATTTACATTCATAAAAAAGAAATAGGGCTTCCCTGGTGGCTCAGTGGTAAAGAATTCGCCTGCCAATGCAGGAGACACAGGTTTGTCACTGGTCTGGGGAGATCCCACCCGCTGTGGAGCAACTAAGCCCCTGCAACCACAACTATTGAGCCTGCGCTCCAGAGCCTGGGAGGGCAACTCCTGAGCCGGTGCGCCCTAGAGCCAGTGCTTCCTAGCGAGAGAAGCCCCGCAACGAGAAGCCCGCCCACCGCAACTGAAGAGTACCCCTGGCTCGCCGCAAGTAGAGAGAGAAGCCAGTGTGGCAACGAACACCCAGCACAGCCAAAAATAAAGTCAATGGCAGCTATACTGATGACTTCCAAACAAATATTGGTAGTCTGGATCTCTCTTGTGAACTTCAGACCCACATTTTACTCATCACTTAACACCTCTATTGGCATCTAAGAGGCATCACAACCTCAATATTCAAAACTGAGTTTTTAATATTTCCCTCCAAGCCCTCCTACTGTCGTTCCAGTCTTAACAACAACACTAGTTTGCCAAACTCCTCAGGGGAAAAAAAATCTTTGTGTTAAGCTCGACTCCTCTTTTTTGATCTCTCCCACACCTCGTTTCCAGTTGCCTGGCAAATCTCCTTGGCTCTGCCTTCGAAACATTCAGAATGCAACAGCTGCTTCTCCCATTGCCTTGTCTATACCACTATTTTATCTCATTTAGTTGCCTATGATCACCTAAATAGCCAGTCAGGATTTCAAGTCTCTCTTCCTTGCTTTATATTTTATTTTTCTCCTTAACATTTATTCCTAACAAACTATGCCTTCTATTTACTTATTCTTTATTGCCCACTTAAGCTCAAGGGGAGCGAAGACTTTGGTCTCTAGTTCACTGATGTATCCCCAGAATTTAGAATGTGGCCTGCATTTAGAGCCCACCTTTCAGTAAATATTAGTTGCAAGAATGAATGACTCTTGTTTCTTCTCTGTGGTTTAGGTGTTTTACTTACCTACATGGTTGAGACCTGGTCCAAGCATGGTCCATGTTTGACTCCCAGAGATGGGAAAGAGCATAGAGGAATTTATACATCATGTTTCACAGTCTAAACCAGGAAATCGCACACATCACTTGTATTTACATTCTGTTAGGCAGACCGGAATTTCATGGCTGTAACTAGCCATAAGGAAGTTTGGAAATGGCACTCCTAGCCTGTTAGCCATGGCCTCACCTGAAAGTCTACAGTTTAAAATGTGGAACAGGATCTAGGAGACAGTTGGCAGTCTCTACCTTACCTGTTATTTACACAGCTCATTTTTTCCAGAATGACAACACACTCAAAATACTTCAGAGTTCCAGAAGTAAATTACAGACTGAAGGTAGACGAAGCTGTTCAATGGTGTGAAAATTGAGAGTACTTTACATGCCATTGATCACACCTTTGTTCTTTAAAGCAGAACTGAGGCAAATCGCACTTGAAAGGCTCTGCCAAGTCTCAGAGAGTCTTGCTAATTCTTTAGATGAAAACCGCCTAGGACACATGGACCATATCTTGAGACTTTTATTATTTTATTGCGTAGTACAACTTACAGAAGTTGTGCAGAAATAATATTAAGAACTAAGGGCAAAAAAAGTGTGGATGAAAACACAATGAAAGAAGCTTATTACTTCTATTGCTATCACTTCAGTTACTAGAACTACTGAAATAACAAAACAATTGACTAATTTTCCTTCTTCTAAGAGACTCTAGCAATCTATGGCATGAACCACAGAGAACTGGACCACGTAGAATCACAGGGTGTGGAAATTCTACGATCCGAAGTCCAACCATAGATCTTTGTGCAAAACATAACCTTAGGTGTTAGAATTAATCAGTAGGGGAAAAATAGCATTTTTGTGCTTTATCTAAAATTTTTAAAAATGCAATAGACCCTTTCAAATCTTTCAAGGTGATTGAAGTTAACTCCCACAGTCAACAGATAGAGCTTATATCCTTATGCATCAGTATATCAACATAATATCAAAAAGCATTTGTTAATAAGGCCCTTCTTTCAGCAAATAAAATGTACTAAGTATGGTAGCTCAGACGGTAAAGCATCTGCCCACAGTACGGGAAAGCCGGGTTCAATTCCTGGGTCAGAAAGATCTCCTGGAGAAGGGAATGGCAACCCACTCTAGTATTCTTGCCCACCCCCCCCCAAAAAAGGGACTTCTCTTCACCTTAAAATAACCATTTTGTTGTTCAGTCACTCAGTCATGTTCAGCTCTTTGCAACCTCATGAGCTGCTGCAGGCCAGGCTTCCCTGTCCTTCGCTATCTCCCGGAATTTGTTCAAAACTCACGTCCACTGAGTCGATGATGCCATCCAACCATCTCATCTTCTGTTGCCCCCTTCTCCTCCTGCCTTCAGTCTTTCCCAGCATCAGGGTCTTTCCCAATGAGTCGGCTTTTCACATCAGATGGCCAAAATATTGGAACTTCAGCTTCAGCAACAGTCCTTTCAATAAACATGCAGGGTTGATTTCCTTTAGGATTGACTTGTTTGATCTCCTTGCAGTTCAAGGGACTCTCAAGAGTCTTCTGCAACATCATAGTTCAAAAGCATCAATTCTTCAGTGTTCAGCCTTCTTTATGGTCCAACTCTCACATCCATATTTTTATTTTTCTTTATTTTTCTGGGCTCCAAAATCACTGCAGATGGTGACTGCAGCCATGAAATTAAAAGACACTCCTTGGAAGGAAAGTTATGACCAACCTAGAGAGCATATTAAAAAGCAAAGACATTACTTTGCCAGCAAAGGTCTGTCTAGTCAAGGCTATGGTTTTTCCAGTGGTCATGTATGGATGTGAGAGGTGGACTATAAAGAAAGCTGAGCACCGAAGAATTGATGCTTTTGAAGTGTGGTGTTGGAGAAGACTCTTGAGAGTCAGACTGCAAGGAGATCCAACCAGTCCATCCTAAAGGAGATCAGTCCTGGCTGTTCATTGGAAGGGCTGATGTTGAAGCTGAAACGCCAATACTTTGGCCACCTGATGAGAAGTGCTGACTCATTTGAAAAGACCCTGATGCTGGGAAAGATTGAGGACAGGAGGAGAAGGGGATGACAGAGGATGAGATGGTTGAATGGCATTACCGACTCTATGGACATGGGTTTGGGTGGACTCCAGGAGTTGGTGATGGACAGGGAGGCCTGGCGTGCTGTGGTTCATGGGGTTGCAAAGAGTCAGACATGACTGAGCGACTGAACTGAACTGAACTCACATCCATACATGACCACTGGAAAACCATAGCTTTGAATATATGTATCTTTGTCAGCAAAGTGATGTCTCTGCTTTTTGATACATTGCCTAGGTTTGTCATAGCTTTTCTTCCAAGGAGCAAGTATCTTTTAATTTCACGGCTGTGGTCATAGTCTGCAGTGATTTTGGAGTCCAAGAAAATAGTCTGTCACTGTTTCCATGAAAATAAGCACGGTTGATATAAGTTTTATTATTGCTTCATTGCAAGAATTTGTGATATTTTCGGCAATGAGTTTGTTCCTCTGCCAAGGAATCCAAAGAAACAATTTCAAATGACCACCTTTTTCTCCATTTTTTACACTGTCACATGAAGAGTATTCAGATAAAGGCAGCTGGTGGAAGCAAGGCAGGAAGACGGGGCCTCTCAACTGTACATGTAAATTGCTATAACTCCCAAATAGCTCAGGATCTAGATGTTTGCTCCTTTTAAAATAATTTAACAGAACTTCTCTGGTGGTCCAATGGCTAAGACTTCATGCATCCACTGTAGAGAGCACAGGCTTGATCCCTGGTCAGGGAAGGTCCTGCATACTTGCAGTGCTGCCAAAAAACAAAATAAAATTTAAAATAAATAACAGAATTTTGGACTTCATCTGACTTATTTATTAACATAAGTAAACTATGTAGGATATGCAAAGTTAATTTTAGTTACAATTTCAGAAGCTTCTTTTCTTTTTTTTCATTTAAAATTTTTTACATTTATTTTTTAATTGAAGGATGATTGCTTTACAATGTTGTGTTGGTTTCTGCCGCACAACAGTGTGAATCGGCCATAATTACATGTGTAGCCCCTCCATGTTGAGCCTCCCTCTCGTCCCCCCACCCCACCCCTCTAGGTCAGCACAGAGTGCCAGGCTGGACTTCCTATCTTATATAGCAACTGCCTACCAGCCATCTATCTTACACATGATAGTGTATATACGTCAATGCTACTTTTTCTATTCATCCCACCCTCTCCTTTCCCCACCAGGTCCACAAGTCTTTTCTCTACATCTGCGGCTCCATTCCTTCCCTGCAAATAGGTTCATCTGAAGTTTCTTTTTTTGTTAATAGCTGTATTAGAAACTCTCAGTTTACTGAAGAAGTTATGCGCCTTGTACTCTCAGCATTTACTTGTTTTTACTTTCTTTTATTGAAGTACAGTATTATATGCTATCGGTATACAATAATAGTGATTCACAATTTTAATGGCTATAGCCCATTTATAGCTATTATAAAATATCGGCTACATTCCCTGTATTGTACAGTATGCCCTTACAGCTTATGGATTGATTGCAGATTTGATCAACTTTATTTTACTCAGTAAGTAATAGCATACATATAGCAAAGTGCATAAAATGTACTAATTGTAAGCTTTATAGTTCGAATTTTTACATATGTATATATCTTAATAACCACCACTGAGATAAAATAATAGAATATTTCCTATAAGAGTCTCCTGCACTTTTCCCTCTTTTCCCTGATGGGTTGATCACTATTCTGACTTCTAAAAACATTTCTTAGTTTTGCTTGTTCTTAAACTGTATGTAAATACAATCACATACTAGACCTCTTTTGTATCCGACTTCTTTCACACAATAGAGTGTCTGTGAGATTTCTCTTTGTGTTAAAACTATTTTGGTTTTAATTGATGGGTAGTATTCCATTACATAAATTATCACAATTTATTTATCTGTTTGTGTGATAAGCACTTGCATTCTTTTATCTTTTGGATATTATGAATAAAGCTGCCATGAATATAATTTACAAATGAGAGAGTATATGAATTCATTCCTTTGGAGGATAAAAGGTAGAATTGCTGTATCATGAAACATAACCCTAGTTGAAACTAACAAATGGTTTTTCAAAGAGATTATATCATTTTGCAAACCCCACCACCTTGTAGCTTATTTTGTACCTAATAGTTTTTAACCTCTTACTCCCCTACTCCTATTTTGCCCCCTTTTCCCTCTCCACACTGGCAACCACTAGTTTGTCTCTATTCCTACAAGTCTGCTTCTTTTTTGCTCTATTCATTAAGTGAAGTGAAGTGAAGTCGCTCAGTCGTGTCCGACTCTTTGCGACCCCATGGACTATAGCCTACCAGGCTCCTTTGTCCATGGGATTTTCCAAGCAATAGTACTGGAGTGGATTGCCATTTCATTCATTAGTTTATTGTATTTTTTGTATAATTCATATTAGTGATATATAGTTTTTGTCTTTCTCTGGCTGACTCATTACACTTAGCATAATACCCTCTAAGTTTATCCATGCTGCTAACAATGGAAAAAAGCCATTTTTTAAATGACTGACTAGTATTACATTTTATGTGTGTATGTATTAATATATGGTGTACATATATATATATATGTATATATATATATATATATATATATAGTGGAGAAGGCAGTGGCAACCCATTCCAGTACTCTTACCTGGAAAATCCCATGGACGGAGGAGCCTGGTAGGCTGCAGTCCATGGGGTCGCTAAGAGTCGGACACGACTGAGCGACTTCACTTTCACTTTTCACTTTCATGCATTGGAGAAGGAAATGGCAACCCACTCCAGTGTTCTTGCCTGGAGAATCCCAGGGACAGAGGAGCCTTACAGGATACAGTCCGTAGGGTCACACAGAGTCGGACACGACTGAAGTGACTTAGCAGCAGCAGCAGCAGCATATATATAGATCACATCTTCTTTATCTATTTCAAGCTTCCATATCTTGGCTATTTGTAAATGATGCTGCCATGAAACTGGGGATGCATGTATCTTTTTGAATTGGTGTTTCTGAGGGTAATTTTTTCTTGGCCGTATACCCAGAAGTGGAATTGTGGGTCATACGGTGCTATGCTTAGTCATTCAGTCATGTCCAACTCATTGAGACTCATTGGTCTTTAGCACGCCAGAATCCTCAGTCCATGGGATTTTTCAGGCAAGAATACTGGAGTGGGTTGTCATTTTCTTCTCCAGGGGATCTTCCCAACCCCGGGATCACACCCACATCTCCTGTGTCTCCTGCTGGGAAGCCTGGGTCATATGGTAGTTCTATTTTTTAGTTTGTTGTAGTTTTTTTTTTTTTTGGTCATGCCACATGGCTTGCAGGATCTCAGTTCCCTGACCGGGGTGGAACCTGGGCCACGGCAGTGAAAGCTAGAATCCTAAACACAAGGTCCCCAGGAAACTCCTTATCTTTCGTTTTTTGAGGAACCTCTATACTGTTTTCCACAGTGGCTGCACCAATTCACATCCCCACCAACAGTGACCTAGGGTTCCCTTTTCTCCACATCCTAACCAACATTTGTTAGCTGTAGCCTTTTTGATGATAGTGACTCTGACAGTTATGAGGCAACATCTCATTGTGGTTTTGATTTACATTCCCCTAGCGATTAGCAATAGAATTATCCATTTGTATATCTTCCTTGGAAAAATATCCATCAGGTCTTCTTGCTCACTTTTTAATCACACTGTTTCTTTTTTTGGCATTAAGTTATATGACTTGTTTACATATTTTGTATATTAACCCCTTATGGGTCATATCACTTGCAAATACTATCTCCTATTCAGTAGATTGTCTTTTCATTTTGTTGATGATTTCCTTTGCTGTACAAAAGTTTCTAAGTTTCATTAGGTCTCAGTTGTTTATTTTTGCTTCTATTTCCTTTATTTGAGGAGATAGATTATGCCAAACGATTTATGTCAGTGTTCTGCCCGTGTTTTCTTCTAGGAGTTTTATGGTTTCTGGTCTTGCATTTAGGAATTTAATCCATTTTATTTTTTGCCTGGTGTTAGAGAATATTCTAATTTCATTCTTTTACATGTAGCTGTCAATTTTCTCAGCTCCGCTTATTGAAGAGACTGTCTGTTTCCCATTGTATATTTCTCACCTCCTTTGTTGTAGATTAACTAGCCATAAGTGCGTGGGTTTATTTCTGGGCTCTCCAATCTGTTCCATTGATCTATGTGTCTGTTTTTGTGCCAGTACCATATCGTTTTGATTACTGTCATTTTGTGGTATAGTCTGAGTATCCAGGGTGCCTGATTCTTTTAGCTCTCTTCCTTTTTCTCAAGATTGTTTGGGCTATTCAGGATCTTTTGTGTTTCCATACAAATTTTAAAATTATTTTTCTAGTTCTGTGAAAAATATTATTGGTATTTTTTAAAGGAATTGCACTGAATCTATAGATTGCCTTGGGTGGTACGGTCATTTTGACAACACTGATTTCTCCAATTCAGAAATACAATATATCTGTCCATCTGTTTATTCTTCAGTTTCTTTCATAAGCATCTTACAGTTTTGGAATAAACCTCTTTTGCCTCTTTACGTAGGCTTATTTCTAGGTATTCTATTCTTTTCAATGCAATGGTAAATGGAATTGTTTCCTTGAATTCCCTTTCTGATAGTTTGTTATTAGTATATAGAAATCCAACTGATTTCTGTATATTAATTTTGTATCCTGCAACTTCACTGAATTCACTGATGAGCTCTAGTAGCTTTCTGGGGCATCTTTGGGATTTTCTGTGTATCATATCATGTCATCTGCAAACAGGACAATTCTTTTCTTGATTATAGCTATATCAGGAATGCCCAGTTTATTGAAGAAGTTATGTAGCTTGTGTTCCTAGCATTTATTTGTTTTTATTTTTAGGAACATCACAACTTGTTGTTGGGAGGTTATAAAGTGTAAGATATTAAAATAGAAAAATTGCATAACATTTACTTTCTTTATTTCTTTTTTGGCCATACCATGAGTGGCTTGTAGAATCTTAGTTCCTTGACCAAGGATTGAACTTGGGCCCCTGTAGTGAAACTGCTGAGTCCTAACCATTGGACTGCCAGGGAATTCCCAACATTTTCTATTTTAATAATGCTCTAGTGTACTTTGGGCTTCCCAGGTGGTGCTAGGGGTAAAGAACTCGCTTGCGAACGAAGGAGACATAAGAGATGTGGGGTCAATCCTTGGGTTGGGAAGATACCCTGGAGTAGGGCATGGCAGCCCACTCCAGTATCCTTGCCTGGAGAATCCCATAGACAGAGGAGCCTTGCAGGATACAGTCCATAGGGTCACACAGAGTCATACACGACTGAAGTGACTTAGTGCGTAACACCAGAAAAAGCACTAACACATTGTAAAATTAGAACTCTCTATACAATTCTAAATAAAACAGTGATTAGCATGGTCAAATCATTTCCTTCTTTTTGACCACTTCTCAAATATTATTTAATAAATCTTTGGAACAACTCTTTTTAGGGATCATTCCTTAAATATTAGCATGCTACCTAAATGGGTCCTTAAGTTTCTTGAAAACTAAGTAACTGGAAAGAAAAGTTATTTTGAAACAATTATTGACCCTAGGTCTCCTGCATTGCAGACAAATTCTTGACCTACTGACCCAGCAGGGAAGCCCAAAATACAGTAAAGCATTTGAAATCATTTGTGCTCTGAACAGCAGTCAGACTTTTACCCTTTCACCTTCATGCCATTTTCACAGCTGAGTGGTGCTCATTTCCCTTGTGCTCTAAGATGGAATCATCTGGATTTTTACAGTGGGAATCAGTGGGCCATAGAGAACCAGCATTAGTAACGATGAAGCTTTTATGCAACACTGAGTCTCTTTTCATCTCATTTCTATCACATTTTATGGTTAGACAGTCTAGTTCAGCTGGCTATATCCAGTCTCACTGTCCAAGACAGACTAGCTAGGGGATAAAGATGACCAGGCTGTGCTCTCTAGAAGGCCAGCTTCATAGTTCTATGGCAAACAGGACTTGAGAAATATTTGTTCAAACCTCAGACTATTCAGTTTTGTCGATCCATTGGATCTGCCAATGGTTTTAGAATCATTTTTTTTCCATGGTCATATTTCTAGCAGTCAAGATTATTATTATCTTCTATTTTTCTGAAGAATAAGCAAGTGAAACAGAGGAAAGGAAAGCTATTTTTCTATGAACTAACTAACATAATGGGATAAGTATTAATTCAGATTTACTGGTTTAGGAATGGAGACTTGGCCATCTATTGGGCAGAATTCATATATACTATGAATTCCCACCATATTTTTGTTTTCATTCTGTCTTTTGAAACAATTAGTCCATTGCCTCTCCAACTCATTCAGATTCATTCTGAAGCAATCATGGTTGAGATCTGTATTTACTTAAAGCCAAAAATTCATTACTCTTCTAACCCGATACATTTGTAGACAATAGATTATACATTATCCATCTGGTAGCCTATGAATAATGCTTTTAAATGACAACTTTTGTTAATATTTTCTGGTTGAACTCATAGAAACATAACTTGAAATGATAATGCTTTCCTCTACTCATTCATAATGTTTTCCCTGGTTCATTGGGGTTGTAGGTTTCAACATATAACTGCATATGCTTCCCATTCACCAGTTTTAAAAGAAAAGTCACTTCCCCAAGTGAAATGCAAAACATGCTAAATTAGGGACTTAAAATAAACATCTCATAAGGCACATGCTCCTTGTTAAAATCTTAATCAAAAGCAAAATCCCAATGGATAAATAACAAGGTCCTACTGTAGGGCACAGAGAATTTTATTCAATATCCTCTGATAAACTGTACTGGAAAAGAACATTAAAAAGAATGCAGATATAATGTATTACTGAATCACTTTGCTGTACAGCAGAAATGAACATGACATTGTAAATCAATTATACTTCAATAAGAAAAATATTGATTAAAAAAAAAGAATCCCAGCCCAAGCTTTGCAAATGTGGGCAGCACCACAGGCATTTCTTCGCACTGTCAAAGATTTTGCAGCTTGCTATATGCTATTACCCTTTCCTAAGAAACATACAAGAAAAAAATTTCTTTTCAAGCTTAAGAGAAGAGTCCTGAGAGTGAGTTATTTAAACTCCCCTCCCGTTTCCTGAACTGACGGGCTGGAGAGAGTGCTTACAAGGAGAGGTTCTAGTAGGGCAGGATGTGGAGTGAAGCACAGCTTGCAGACCCAGATTCAGAAGGGACCCTTGTGTTCACTGATTCTGCTTCCTGGATGTCTGCACATGTGCTCATGGTATTTGAGGTTTGGGGGACATCAAGCCAACATGGAGTATTTTCCTGCGTGATTGCATTCCTTTTCCACAACCTCGATAAAGCTCTATCACCGTCACTGATAATCTATACAATGTGTTATGAAATGCGACCCTGTCTCACTGACATTTCACCCAAGGTCACACTTCAATCCTGGTTCACTTTCAAGAACCACTGCTGAGAAGCATCATTCTTCAGATTAACAGCTGGGGTACACTCCATCCCATCTTCCTACAGCAGGTCACCGACAAACACACTCCATCCTTAGGATGTTCCACAAAAGCCCTGAATGGTGTGGATCCTGCCTACCTCCCACTTCAACTCATATCCATCTCTGACTCACACATCCCATGACAACCACCCCGGCTTGCTTTCAGTTCCACAAAGAGTCAAGCTTCTCCCATGAGACCTTTGCTGCTCCTTCAGCCCACGACACTTCCCAATGTCCCCAGCTCTCACACTCTTCACACACACAGGCACATGTACACGTGCACACACACTCTGCCAACTCCAACCCCAGCCTTCAGCTATCAGCTGAATGTCATTTACTCAAAGCAGGGCCTTCCTTAGCCCCAAATCTAAATTAGGTTCTCCTATAACAATGCCTCACAAAGTATCCTATACTTCTTTTGTTGGACATATCACTGTTTGAAAATATATATTTACTCTGGTGGCTTGGTTTGAAAATTTTCCCCTTGCTGGATAATAGTAGGTTCCATCAAGGTAGGATGGATCTCTCATTTACCAGTGTAGTTCTGGTAACTAGCATGTAGCAAAGACTAAATATTAGTTGAAAAAATAAACTATCCTTCTACATCACATGCCAAGAGGAAAGGTCTCAGAACATTCGGCCAACCATTTTCCAGATTCTCTGTCCCTGACCTTTGATGAGTTTTTTTAAAGGGCCAGAATGTGCCTTCTAATTGTCACTGAGCCAGGTCATGCCCAGAGATTGTTATCCAGCCCTGGTCACTCAGCCATTCTTCAGAAAAACAACTAGCTTATTCTCTGCCTGGTTCTAGCAAGAGAAGGTTAAGTACAGGTGACCACAAAGTCCCTGTGCGTGACGGGCAAAAGCTATCTGTATGCTTCCCTCTGTTCTCCGTACATATTGTACAACTTACTCCACCTTCTTCTGAACATCTTCCTCTGCTTGCACAATGAGAAGGCATTAAAGCACTCCTGTACCTGTTTTTATGTGTTACGATAACTCCACTGTCATTAGGCGGTGTTAAGGAATATTATCTTTTAAAATGCCTCAAATCAAATTGTCACACATTGTGAAGCCTGAACTGCAAGGGGACCACATCGTGTACGTGCCTATTCCAATCCTTTGTCTACAGACTTCTCTAACTAGGAGAACTTAATGTGTGTGCTACTACTTTGTTGCAGGGTAGCTGTCGACTCAGGTCCTCTTTACGCAGCTAAGGGGCAAGCTATGGCTGCAGCGTGCTCCAAGTAGCAGGGCCACTGGCCCTGATGTTGACCACACGCAGTCCTATCTCGTGCTTTTCTGAAATTTCTGCCCACGACATGAGACCACTGCACAGGTATCGGTGGCCTTCTGTGGGCAGTCATCTGTGGAGGTGAGCGTGGCCCTGGAGCCACTCGCAAAAACAAACCCTAGCCCTAGGCAGGCTTTAGGTTGTGTGTGCCCCATCCACAGCTGGCATCTGACCCATGGCTGTAGCCACACCAGAGATCCCTCTTAGCATCCTCCAAGACCATGAGCATGACTAGTAACAGCTAGAAATGAATTATTGTTAGAAATTCTTACTCTAAGCCAGCTGACTTTACAGTTCTTGGGCCATTTATTTTAAGTGTAGTTCCCTTGAAGTTCTTAATAGTTCTTGGCTATACATAATTTATGGCTTCTATTTTTTAAGTGCTATCAGAAATCGATAAGAATACAAACACACGCGCTGTTTCAAACGTCCTCACAGCGACTGTCAACCCATGCCATGCTCTTTTCACCAAAGCAACTAGAACAATTGATGCCTTTTTAATGTCAGCTGTCTCACTCAGGTTGAGCCACAACTGAAAAAAAACATTAACTAGTATTAAGGAAGAACACTCTACCCTGGGACTTCTAACTCAGGATGAATCATTTAAAACATAAGTAGCACTCAGCAGCACTAGAGCGCCATGGAGGTTTCAGTGTATTAACAGATATGTATTGTATAAATTGGACTTCCCTGGTGGCTCAGATGGTAAAACATCTGCCTACAATACAGGAGACCCAGGTTTGATCCCTGGGTTAGGAAGATCCTCTGGAGAAGGCAATGGTAACCCACTCCAGTACTCTTGCCTGGAAAATCCCAGGGGCGGAGGAGTGTGGTAGGCTACAGTCCATGGGGTCACAAAGAGTTGGACACAACTGAGCGACTTCACTTTCACTTTCATTGTATAAATTATATTGGATATTTTTCCAAGTAGAAAATTTCAAGTTACTACCATGCAAGAAGCTTTCTAGTATATTTTGAAGTCTTCAACTATATTTAGTAGTTTAACACTACAATGTGAAAATTGTTTTATTAATGTATGACCAGTACCTTCATTAAATCATTCAACAAACATTTATTAAATGCCTCCTATATGGCAGTCACCATACCACGGATTGGTGCTCCCATGATGAATACGTCTCCATCTCTGCCTTCAAAGTGTCTTCAGTCTACTCCATGTCCCTGTTTAAACTTCTCCTAAACTCTGGAGGATGGGCAATAGGCTCACTCATCCCTACATCCTCTTCGTCCTATCTAGTGCCTAGCACGAAGAGCCTAACGCAACAAATGCTTCCTGAACAAATTGATTAATGCATAGATGAATGAATGAAGAAATAGAAACTACTGAACAAATATTTAAAGAGCCAAGCTGCCCAGAGACCACCAAACCAAGAAGTAACATTCACTTTTCTCTCTTTGAGTTTAGAAAACAGAGGAGATATAGTCTTTGCCACCCTTCCTCCCATTTGGCTTCCATTTGGCTTCCACTCAGCTTCCAGTACCTGCCATTTTCTCATGAATGTATTATTTCCTCTTGCTCTCCTATTTGTTCTATATAAGAAAACCGTCTAGAGTAGCACAAGGTCCAGGATGCTTAGTTGAATAAGCAGGTAACAGCTGGGGCTGTCTCCCTTTCCATTTCCCAAAGCAGCTTACATGGTCAGTTGCCATGAGATTTTGATTTGAGATTCTTCTAATATGTGCATGTCCCTCTGTGCATTTATTAGAAAAAGACTGTGCTCCATGGGTTCCAAAAATTAGGCATCTCATGGGAAGCAGAATGTAACATAAAGGCCAGCTAATTTCTTGTGTTCCGAAATTCTCTCTGTAAATGAGCGCCGGGTTTGAATGGGGCAACGGATTTGTCATTACTTCTCTGGTGTCAGTGGCCCAGAGTCACCCTTGTCCTACCTAGTCTAGGGAGAGCATGAGTCAGTGACCACTCAGCAGGTTCCCTGAAGACACCAAGGCACTATGCATTGAGCACCACACCCTAGATACTTCCACAAAAAGACCTAGGAAGAAATAGAGCTTTCTCAATTTAAACTGTGGGGAAAGTTCTAAATAACGAAAGAGACTGGTTAGCATATTGTCACTGCTCTAATACAGATCATTAGCCTGAGTGTTTTTGTTTTTGTGTGTGAAGCAGTCACAGTTCATGAATATTATAACAACTGTGTAGATCAGAAAAATCTCCAAGGGTTCTTTAATAGAAAGTTATTCATTGATTTAACTAAAAACTTACCCAGAAGGTGACAGGCAGCAGATTAGACAATGAAGATGAGTGTTCCTCCCTCCAGTTCCTTCTGGAGGGGCTCACAATCAAGAAAGGGAACAACTCCAAATGGGTTCAGTGCTGTGGAAGAAATGACACAAACCATTCTCAGGACGCAGAGGAAGAGCAGCCTCCTGAGTTTCAGACAAAGGAGGCTGTGTAGCTCAGCACTTCATAGGACAAGCCCTGGCGACAGACTGCCCTGCCCCAGAGCTCACCAGCGAGACTCAGGGGGTATGAGGATTACACAAGATAGTACAGGTCAGGCAAACGGTAAGCACTTAACAGCTGTAGATCTTCTCCCCAAATGAAGATGTCTAGCTCATTCTGCGGGCTTCCCAGGTGGCGCTAGTGGTAAAGAACCCACCTGCCGACACATGAGACATAAGAGACACGGGTTCGATCCCTGGGTGGAGACACAGGTAATCAGTTAAAATGAGGTCATGAGTGTGGTCCCTAATCTAACATGATCCCCTGGAGGAGGAAATGGCAACCCACTCCAGTATTCTTGCCTGGAGAATTCCATGGACAGAGGAGCCTGGCAGGCTACAGTCCTTAGTTTGGCAAAGAGTAGAGCACGACTGAAATGACCTAGCACGCACACAGCTTGTTCTACCCATTGCTAATTTTGAAATTAATTTTTTAAAACAGTTAATTGGAGGATAATTGCTTTACAATGTTGTATTGGTTTCTGCCGTATAACAACATGGATCAGCCATACGTGGACATATATCCCCTCTCTCTTGAGCCTCCCTCCCACACTACCCATTGCTATTTGAAATGTTATCTTTGCCTCATGTATATCTCCATTTCTCCCCTCATTATTGAATATTCATTCCCCTTCTTCAAATCTTTATTTAAAATCTAAATATATATTGTGTACTAACTGCTAATAGCTGTTTCTAAGACTACTGAGAATATTTCCTCCTCAACCTCCCAAAAAGATTAGGCTTGAAAGAGCTTTGTTCCCGAGGGCAGAGCAAACTGAAACTGGCCCCAGATGCAACACCAGGGAGTCCTTAAGTCCCCCGGCATCGAGGCAACCAGTATTCTCAGTACACACAGGTAGGCCCTTTGAGCCCCAAGAGAGATGAGGGACTCCAGCTGACAAGTTTTAGGGCAGGATCACAAGCAATTCCAAAGACCTATTTACTTCCAAAGTCCTCTTTGGACGACAGTTTGGAGATGCAGGTGGAAATGGGAAGGTTTCCTTCCTTCTTAATTTTCCATAGAGAGGGAGGGAGGTTTCTCAGTTCCAGACGTAGGAACACGCTGGACTTCCTTGATCCCCTCTCGCTCTTCCCCAAGCATGGAGGAACTATGTCTCTGATTGGCGACATAGGGAAGAAGGATCAGAATTTATCTTCGGTCCCTTTTCCTCTATTTCAGAGGCTCTGGTCTCAGGATGTTACAGGTGGCATTCTGTCCTCCTAAAAAAGTTGTGTTGAAGTCCTGACCTCCCATTACCCCAGAATGGGACCTTATTTGGAAACAGGGTTTTTACACAGGTAATCAAGATAAAATGAGGTCATGAGTGTGGTCCCTAGTCCAAGATGACTGAAGTCTTTATAAAAAGGGAAAATGCAGACATAGACAGGGATGCGCACAGAGGGAAGGCCGTGTGAATAGACGGGGAGAATACTGTCTGATGAGGAAGGCAGAGGTGGGGGTATGCCGCCACAAGCCCAGGAACACTCGGCGCTAGAGAAACAGGAACACGCAGGGGAGGAGCATGTCCCTGCCCGTCTCAGCGGGAGCATGGTCCTTGATACCTTGCTTTCAGACTTCTGGCCTCCAGAATTGTTAGACCATAAATTTCTGTCATTCTGAGCCACCTAGTTTGTGGCACTTTGTTATAGCAGCCCTAACAAACTGATACACAAGACAAGCACTTAGTCCACTCTGCTGTAGATGACCTAATCCTACGAAAAACAAGCCTGTATCCATCTCCACCTGCGATGGAGAGGCCGGAATCAAATGGGGGTGAAGCGGGTGAGGCAGGGAGGTGGTGAAACCTAGTAACAAACCTAATAGCAAGCTTCCTCTAAACAGCCTTTGTTGGTAGCAAAGCCAACACGCAATGTCCTCTTGTTGCTTTTTTTTTTTTTCTGAATTTGAAGCAGGGAAGAAAGTCTGGTTTTCTGACCAAAACTCCAAATTTAGGCTGAGATGCAGGTGCCACTAGTGGTAAAGAACCAGTCTGCCAACACAGGAGATGTAAGAGATGGGGGTTTGATCCCTGGGTCTGGAAGATCCCCTGGAGGAGGGCATGTCACCTACTCCAGTATTTTTGCCTAGAGAATCCCATGGACAGAGGAGCCTGGCAGGCTGCAGTCTATGGAATCAGAGTCAGACACGATTGAAGCAATTTAGCACGCACACACACATAGTTTATATGTATATTAACTCATTTAACTTTCACAATAGCCCTATAAGAGAGGATGTCCTACTATTATGCCCAATTTACAAATGAGACAGCTTAAGTCAAGTAAGCTGTCCAGGTCAAGTAACTTACCCAAGGACAATGAATGCTAAGGGTTGCTTGTAGGCAGCTTGGGGCCAGAATCTGTCCTGGCTGCCTCTGCAAAGGTTGCATTCCAAGGAGCAAGTCCTTAAATGGTCCCATTAAAAGAATCTCATGGCTAAATACATGAGGAGAACCCTCTGTGAACAAAAGTAAACTTTTCTTTAATTTTTCCTGATCTTCTCAGAGCCTTTACAGTACCAGTATGCCTTGTGACTCGGTCAGGACAGAGAGTAGCATTTGACCACAGAGCAGTTTACAGGGAGCAGCTCCTGGGACCAATGTTCTGAGGAACACCAGTTTGGGAAACACTGAGAGAATATGTAAGGTGGGAGGTACTCTTTTGTTTAGATACAGCTCTAGGATTTTAAAATAATTTCTATATGCAATTCAAATACTCAGAAATTCCTTCCTTAAAATTTTACAGAGAGAGATAGGTTTACATAGGAAGGCTGGGCCATGAGTCCTGGGAGCCGAAGCTGACGCAAACCCAGGTCATTGCAACACCCAACACTGGAGCTGCTGTAACAGAGCTGCAGAGCAGAGCTGGCAGAAGGTGAGGCTCCATCTCAGAGGGAAAAAGGGGGCGATTTCATGGAGGAGTCAGGCCTTGAGCATGGCTTGAAGGCGAGGTGGGACTTCGGGCAATCATTTTGGATTATCTCCTTTAGGCCTAACTCCTTTGATTCTGCTTCAGGAGGGTGTTAGAAACCCCCATGGCTCTAGAGGGCATTCTGGTCTCAGTTTGTCAGGGGCATTATTTCCACAGCTAAGCAGAGACCACAAATTGGTAGCCCCTAGGAAAGCTCAACATTCAGAAAACTAAGATCATGGTATCTGGTCCCATCACTTCATGGGAAATAGATGGGGAAACAGTGGAAACAGTGTCAGACATTATTTTTTTGGGCTCCAAAATCACTGCAGATGCTGATTGTAGCCATGAAATTAAAAGACGCTTACTCCTTGGAAGGAAAGTTATGACCAACCTAGGAGAAGGCAATGGCACCCCACTCCAGTACTCTTGCCTGGAAAATCCCATGGACGGAGGAGCCTGGTAGGCTGCAGTCTATGGGTCCCTAGGAGTCGGACACGACTGAGCGACTTCACTTTGGCTTTTCACTTTCATGCATTGGAGAAGGAAATGGCAACCCACTCCAGTGTTCTTGCCTGGAGAATCCCAGGAATGGTGGAACCTGGTGGGCTGCCGTCTATGGGGTCGCACAGAGTCGGACACGACTGAAGTGACTTAGTAGTAGTAGTAGATAGCATATTGAAAAGCAGAGACATTACTTTGCCGACTAAGGTCCGTATAGTCAAGGCTATGGTTTTTCCAGTGGTCATGTATGGATGTGAGATTTGGACTGTGAAGAAAGCTGAGTGCTGAAGAATTGATGCTTTTGAACTGTGATGTTGGAGAAGACTCTTGAGAGTCCCTTGGACTGCAAGGAGATCCAACCAGTCCATCCTAAAGGAGATCAGTCCTGGGTGTTCATTGGAAGGACTGATGTTGAAGCTGAAACCCCAATACTTTCACCACCTGATTCGAAGAGCTGACTCTTTTGAAAAGACCCTGATGCTGGGAAAGATTGAAGGCAGGAGAAGAAGGGGACGACAGAGGATGAGATGGTTGGATGGCATCACCGACTCAATGGAGATGAGTTTGGATAAACTCTGGGAGTTGTCGGTGAACAGGGAGGCCTGGCGTGATGCAAGTCATGGGGTCGAAAAGAGTCAGACACGACTGAGCGACTGAACTGAACTGAACTGAACTGAGGAAAAAGTGAGCAGCAGACACCTGTTTGGCTAGCACAGTATGGCTGGCGGGTGTGTGTGTGTGTGTGTGTGTGTGTGTGTGTGTGCTCAGTCACTTCAGTCGTGTCCAACTCTTTGTGACCCTGTGGACTATAGCCTACCAGGCTCTTCTGCCTATGAGATTCTCCAGGCAAGACTATTGGCATAGGCTGCTGTGCCCTCCTCCAGGGGATCTTTCTGACCCAGGGATCGAACCCGTGTCTCTTCTGTCTCCCACATTAGCAGTAGGTTCTTTATCACTAGTGCCACCGGGAAAGCCCATGTATGCGTGGTGTGGCTTTTAATTTAACCCATGTTCTCTTGGGCCTCACTTTCACATGCACTTTTCTCACCTGTCTGGCCCCTGAAGACATCTGAGTTTCTTCTAGGTCGACAAAGCCACAACACACCTGAAAGGTATGGCACCTTTTCTCTTCTGTCGACATTTCAATAGACAGACAGTGTCACGGAAAACATCAGGGAGTTAGGTCGCTGACGGGGAAAACATGAAATACTAGTTTGGAAATTGTGGTCTGATACTTCCCAAGTTAGTTACGGCAACCTCCCTCCAAAACGGATTCCCACTCCAAGGCAGTGGCATACGTCTGTATGAGAGCCCTGCCTCTAATATTTGAGTTCAGTAACTTGTATAATGGATTATCTTAAATATTACATTAAACGTGGCAAATCTGTCATCTTCTTAAATATGCTGAAAAAAAAAGAAACATAGGCTACCAAATAATTTAAAATATCTTCTTTAAACATCCTTAGATGGTGATCTACAGGCCATTTCCTGAGGGCCTTTTTGTGTTTGTTTTAAAATCCCTCATAGTTCTGGTGGTTCTTCTGTACTCGTGTGGTTGTTTCATTAATGTTCAGAAAGTAAACACTGAATGTTTGCTTTATATCATTATGGTTATAGCAAATTGAGTGCAATAAAATGTATCCCTACAGCACCCTCAGTAGAGGGTGACCATGAGAACTAGCCTGTGCCTCTTTATAATTATGGTACACAGAGTCTCCCTGGAGTAGGAAATGGCAGCCCACTCCAGTATTCTTGCCTGGAGAATCCCATGGACAAAGGAGCCTGGCGGGCTACATCCATGGGGTCACTGAGAGTCACTGAGACTCACTGAGACTCACTGAGAGTCACTGAGACGCAACTGAGTGACTAACGCTTTCACTTTCATGCAGGGTCTGGGTAAAGATACCAACGGAAAGCGTTTCACCTTTTCTTCTCAAGAGGGCAGAGGTAGGAAATCACTCTCTTGATCTCCCCAAATCAAATTTAGACCTCAAGCTTTTAAGATATGCTGCAAACAGAACTGGGTGTTTCCTTCCTCTTTGCACAGGTCCTAATGAGGGCACTGTGAGTCTGAGACATCACCGAATTCTGCAAAGCAGCGCTGCGAAAATGCCCAACAGCATGCTTCCCGGCTTCTCTTCTGGGCTTTCCTGTCCTCCTACAGGCTGGTGGTGATAAGATGCCAGCAGAGCATGTGCCATTCGGCTTGCACATGGGCTGGTGAAACACTGCTCTCCACTGGCAAAAATCCTGCCTATGCCCTCCTCTCCCAGGGCAGGAAACTTCGTTCACGCTCTTGGGTTGAGAGAAACCATGGTTTAAATGTTTATAAGTGAATGGAAAGCAATGTGTTGGAAAGGGGGTGGGGGGCAAGAGACTCCACTTTTCATTATAAAGCCTGCACTGTTTGATTTGGTAACTAAGTATTCTCACTTGAAACATATTTAGATTCAGGGACTTTCCTGGTGGTGCAGTGGTCAGGACTCCATGCTTCCA
This sequence comes from Ovis canadensis, assembly GCF_042477335.2. Classification (NCBI taxonomy): domain Eukaryota; kingdom Metazoa; phylum Chordata; class Mammalia; order Artiodactyla; family Bovidae; genus Ovis; species Ovis canadensis. The sequence goes on along the minus strand of NC_091250.1, from coordinate 33,433,953 downwards.
CTGCAGGGGATACTGGTTTGATCCCTGGCTGGGGAACTGAGATCTTATGTGGTGCAGCCAAAAAAAAATTTTTAGATTCGCCCTTGAATGAGTTGCTACCCCATTGCTTTGCTCCCTTCTGCCAGCAAACCTTCCTGAAAGAGGTGTCCATAAATTCCTATCTCTTCTTTTAAACCTCCTGTACAATGTATTTTATGTATTTTTTAATTGAGGTATAGTTGATTCATGATATTATATGTTTCAGACATATGACATAGAAATTCACGATTTTTAAAGGTTATATTGAATTTATAGTTACTATAAAATATTGGCTATATTATGCTGTATAACACAATCTTGTGACTTGTTCGTTTTATACACAGTAGTTTGTATCTTGTAACCCCCTACCCCCATCTTGTCCCACTCCCCCCTCTCCTCTGTCCACTGATAACTACCAGTTTATTCTATACATCTGTAAATCTTTTTTTGTTATACTAACTAGTTTGTTTTATTCTTTTAGATTCCACATATAAAAGTGATATCTGAGTGACAAAGAATTGACACTTTTGAACTGTGGTGTTGGAGAAGACTCTTGAGAGTCTCTTGGACTGCAAGGAGATCCAATCAGTCCATCCTAAAGGAAATCAATCCTGAATATTCACTGGAAGGACTGATGCTGAAGCTGAAACTCCAATACTTTGGCCACCTGATGTGAAGAACTGACTCACTTGAAAAGACCCTGATGCTGGGAAAGATTGAAGGTGGAAGGAGAAGAGGATGACAGAGGATGAGATGGTTGGATGGCATCACGGATTTGATGGACATTAGTTTGAGCAAGCTCCAGGAGTTAGTGATGGACAGGGAAGCCTGGTGTGCTGCAGTTCATGGGGTCGCAGAGTCAGATACAACTGAGCAACTGAACTGACAACATTTATCACATACATATACACGTGTGTGTGTGTGTGTGTGTGTGTGTGTGTGTGTATTAGTCACTCAGTCGTGTCCAACTTTTTGTGACCCCATGGATTGGGGCCCACCAGGCTCCTCCGTTCATGGGATTTTCCAAGCAAGAATACTGGAGTGGGTTGTCATTCCCTTCTCCAAGGGATCTTCCTGACCCAGGGATCAAACCCAGGTCTCCCATATTGCAAGCAGGCTCTTTACCTCCTGACCCACTGGGGAAGACTATATATATTTTTTTTAATTGAAGTATATATACCATATATTTTGAAAAGTTACACGTATCAGTTTTATCTAATATATGTAAATAAGTCTTAAATATTCAACTGGCACTCCCGCTTCACTCCCAGTGGAACCCACTTTCAACTTCTTTGCTGTTTTTACTAGTAATTATTGACATATTTTTATAGGATAGTAATGCTATTTCTTAATATACTTTAAATATCTTCTGAACGCCTCCCGCTACAGAAGGTAAAGTATGTCATGCCACTCTCTCACACACACACAACTCCCCTTTCCTGCTTCATCCCCTCCATGTAAACTTATTATAATTTTTGGCTAAATCAGCTGTTGTTTACATTACTATGTCCAGTAAAGATTCCCTGTTTAACCCAAGATGCATGAATATTTCCTTTTCATACAGCATTTTGCTTTTCCTGCAGTTGAAATTGCCTTTGCTTAGCTTCCCGTGTGTTTATCATTTATTGTTTCTCTAAATGTTTCAATAGACTTGCTGAACCTTTACCAATAATTTTCCCCACATGTTTGAACAAATCAGTTTCATTTTTCATTTGGCGCCCTCCCTCTGAAAGCCTCTCTCTTCTAAGCAGGAGAGGTTGGTTGTCCTCTAGAAAAGTCCTGCGCATGGCTCTCTTTTAACTCCTCTCCTCTGTTGAAATCCCTTACATTAATCGAAGTGGGATGACTGCCATTAAAACCAGATCCCAAAGGTATAAAAAGGCACACTATCAATGGTTATTTCCTGTTCAGGGATATGAACGGAATTGTGACCCCCTCTCTCATTAAATTCATGTGTTGGAGCTTTAACTCCAATACGACTGTATTTGTACATAGGGTTTTCAGGAGGTAATTATGATTAAATGAGATGATTGGAAGCTTTATAAGAAGAGGAAGAGAGAATTCTCTCTCTCTCTCCACTATGTGAGAACACAGCTGTCTGCAAGACAGAAAGAGGGCGCTCCCGAACACCGTAACTTCCAGTGATCTTGGGCTTCCCAGCCTACAGAACTGTGAGAAACGCCGATGGTGATTCGTTATAGCAGCCCGAGCAGACCAAGACAGTGCCTTTTTATTGGATGATTCTGGAGATACCAGAATCTGTCAGTCTTTTCTCACATGCAATTTAGATTCTTCAAAGAAAGTCCCCCAATATACTTTCCAATCTGTGGACAGAATTCCAGGAGCACAGCAGGAGAAGGGAGTCTAATCATTGTAATTCAGTATGAAAATTTTCACTTAATTCCCACCTTTATAACTCCATGTCTTGTTCTCTCGTTATCTCTCTGTCCCAAAGTCTAGTCTCTCTCTCTAATCCAGTTTCTCCAGAGGATAAAACTCTTCGGGCAGGCTGGAGGTGCATGGAGTTGTAGTCCTCTGGGCAGGTCATATAAGGAAAGGAATCAGTGAGATCAATTACTCTATAAAAGTTTTCCACCACTATCCCTGTTTCTATCCAGGCAGATTAACTTTACCTTCTGTAGTACCTTCTGGACCCAAGTGCAAAACGTCTGAAGAGTTCTACATAGCAAATGGACTTGTTCGTCATCGAAGCACCCCAGTTCCACCACTGCCCCTGGTCACATAGGCATGTATCCCCTGATCTACTAAGTCAAGTCAACTTCTACTTTTTCAGGTGCTTCTCATCTTCCCAAAATTGTTGACATTGCTGATCTGTTGCTGTCTCTTTTCCTATAGTTCTGACCCTGTGAGTTATTATTTCTTGTTATCCTTTGCTCTTATTTGGTGGAGCTATATTTAAGTACAACCCACTCCCTGGAGAAGAAAATGGCAACCCACCCCAGTATTCTTGCCTGGAAAATTCCATGGACTTCTATAGGAGCTTGGTGGGCTACAGTCCAAAGAGTTGGACACGACTGAGTGACTAAGTACACACACACACACACACACACATTGAAGTATGTGCTAACTCGCTTTATTCATGTCCGACACTGTGTGACCCTATGGACTGCAGCCTGCCAGGCTCCTCGGTTCATGGGATTCTCCAGGCAAGAACACTGGAGGGAGTTGCCATGCCCTCCTCCAGGGGATCTTCCCAAGCCAGGGATGGAACCCTTGTCATATACCTGCATTGGCAGGTGGGTTCTTTACCACTAGTGCTACCTGGGAAGTCGTATTAAGTACAGTCCTCGAGTAGTATCCTCAAGCCATTTTGGCAATCCATCTCAGCTCTGATCTTCCCAGAAACTGTTCTTACCAAGGTTGGCAAAGATCTCCATTGTTGCCAATTTAATGGAGGCTTTTCTAGCCTTATCTTATCCAACTACACAGCAGGAGATGAGATTATTGACCCCTCTCTCCTTCACACAGTACCACCCCTACCCCAAGTATCTCCTAGTTTTTCTCCTACATTACTGGTTCTAAATATCTTTTCTTATTATTATTATTGGTTTCTCCGTCTCTGCCTGATGTCAAAATGTGGACATTTTCCAGGTCTTAATATTGGAACCTCTCTTTCCTGGTCATGTCTTTACTTTGGGTAGCTTCATCCATTCTCATAGTTTTAACTAATTCATCACGATGAATATTCCCAGACCTCACCTCTCCTTAGGTCTATACTCATCTATCCAACCATCTTTTTGACACTTCTTTGACAACAGATAATTATTTCTACTCATTCAACCAATAAGTATTGGGTACTTAGTATGTGCCATAGAATATTCTAGGTTCTTGGGCTATACTAGTATCAAATTACTGTCCTTCATCCTGCTTACATTCCAGTGAGAGGAAAAGAAAATTAACAGTTAACCTTGTAAAAGTGTCATAGTATAGGAAATAACCCAGTGGGACTGTGGTTAGGACTCGGCACTCTCATTGCTGAGGGTCTGGGTTCAGTTCCTGGTTAGGAAACTAAGATCCCACAAGCTGTGCAGGGTGCCCACCCCCCCCAAATGGGGGGTGGTGGTGGTTATGAAATAAAAGTGCTATGCAAGAAGAGAAAGTAGAGAGCTGGGTATGGAAGAACAGTCGTGGTTTTAAATAGGGTGATCAGTATAGACCTTAACCAAGATGCCAAAATTCAGACTAAGGTTTGGAGGAGGTGAGGTCAGGAAGATAGCTAACTTACTTGTAGGAAGAGCATTCCCCTCAAAAAGGAAGACACACTGCAAAGATCCTGAAGTGGGAATGTACCTGGTATGTCCAAGGGATAGCAGGAGAGCAGCACAGCCGGAAGGGAAGGAGTAAGGATGCGTGCAGGAGTCAAGGGCATGACTTCGGCTTTCACTCGTAGCTAGAGGTGGAGTCGTTGGATGGCTTACATCCAACGTTGAGTTACAGTTTAAGAGGCTGCTCTTGCTGCTGCCCAGTGAGCAGATACTGTAATGGAGTATAAGGGAGACCAGGTAGGACCCTCATTCAGAAATTTCAAACTTAACATGTGCAAAATTGAATTTAAAAATTTTCTTCCCCAAATCTCTTCCTCCCCACAGTCTTCCTTATGTCAATAACTGACCCCACCCAGAAGCTAAAGCGACACATCTAGGTGTCATGCTTGTTTCTTCCTTTGCTATCAACTCTTCCTTAAATCCATTAACAAATCCTATCCCTAACTTGAGCTCCTCCCCATCAGCAAGCCATTATTTCTGGTCAACAACTGTTTTCTCCTGTCTCTAACAAAAGACAACAGCCAAGTCAAATAAAGTTCTTGCCTTTGTGACAATTACGGGGGTCTCCAGCTCTGGAACTGCCAGCTGCTGCTGGGACACATCTTCTGATGATGAGGGGCATCCCCCGAAGTCATCATTCTCCCCTCATTCTCCAAAAAGTAAAACGTTTTCCATTTTATTCAATTTTTCAGTTGAATAAAATAAATAAAAATTTATTCAATTTTTTGTTCTGTTTTATTAAAAAGGAAAAAATACAGAGATGATCTTCTAAAACAAGTCATTGTGGTAGAAACCATCAAAACAATTCAGAAAAGTCAGAAGAAACAGTAATACAATTTTCCGTTTGGGGAAGGGAAATAAACACAGCTACTAAATCATTCCTTTGCTTCTTTTTCTCCGCCACCCAAGTTCTATTTGTACTTAACAAGGCCAAACTAAGGTTTTTGTTTTATTTTTTGGCCTTAGGAAATGCAAGGATTTTTCCATTCTTTTTTTCCCAGGTCACTGTAGTCCTCTACCAATATAGCTGTCTGACTTTAATTTTTCACCATAATCCCACTGGATTTCCCTCCCTATTTTCTCCAGAGAGTGTCATTTGAGTACATACTGCAGTGCTAAAAAGGAAATTTTAGTTGAATTTGTTTTAAATCACTGATAACTACTCAATGAAGCTGAGACACTGGAAGACAGAAAATGTTTTTTTTTTGCTTCCAGACATGTTTTCATTTGTGGCAACTATGCATCTACCCTATTGTGGGCAATGTGAAGACTTCATGAGAGGCTGTCAGAAGGCAACTAACAAATTGCCTTACGAAAAGTGGTCTCAATTTGCTTTGCTTTATTGACTGCTTCATCTGTTTCCTTAACATTTCTGCAACTTGAAGCATTTCTGCTTAAGCAAAGGAAGAACTGCCTAGCAGTTAAGAGTGCTGCAGCTCTGAAGCCAGATGCTTAGGTTTAAATCCCAACCTGACTACTTCTTTACTGTGTGATCATATGCAGGTCACTTTTATCTCAGTTTCCCCATCGTAGTGACAGAAGGGTGAGATATGCCCAGCACATTCTAAGTGCAATGTAAGTGTTAGCTATGTTAAAGGGCTAGGTATGCATTTATTTGCTGCTGCTGCTGCTGCTCAGTCGTGTCCGACTCTGTGCGATCCCATAGACGGCAGCCTACCAGGCTCTGCCGTCCCTGGGATTCTCCAGGCAGGAACGCTGGAGTGGGTTGCCGTTTATTGCTAGGGATCAAATGATAGACAAGACCTACAGCATCTTGCCCTATGAAGATTTCTAGCCGTAGGACTTAAGCAAATGACTTAACATGAGCCTCAGGTTAATTATTTGTAGTCAAGTGTTTTTCTCACAGGATTATTACGGGAATCACATGAGATATGCCACGGAAAATGTTTCATAGGGTGTGGTGAGTATTAAACACTGGATGTGAGCTAATACTGTACAGCAAGACGGGCAGATAATTAAACATCCTAAAAGATGCGATAGCTTGTGATAAGAGAAGTTTAGGTGCTGTAGGAGTGCCCGCTAGGATATCTAAATTGAGTCCTGAAAAATAAGGAATTAGTGAGAAAAAGAAGAGGAAAAGGGTTCCCAGAAGAGGAAGCCAGAGAGCTTACCGGTTTAAACAAACTAGATGTTTAATGTAGTGGAGAACGGAAACTGGGAGTTGCAGGCAGAAGTAACCATTAATTGAGATTTTCAGCTGCACTCAGAGCTGACATTGTTCTGAGAAATGAGAGAAACTAGAAGTCATACAATGGGCTCTAGTTGGGGCTGATAAACCCAGAATGTTGTTTGTTTATTCATTTATTATTAATATTTATTGTATTATTTATGTATATATAAATATATATTTATATAATATTTTATTATGTATTTACATATTTACATATATTTATATGGTTATATTGGAGAAGGCGATGGCACCCCGCTCCAGTACTCTTGCCTGGAAAATCCCATGGATGGAGGAGCCTGGTGGGCTGCAGTCCATAGGATCGCTAAGAGTCGGACAGGACTGAGCGACTTCACTTTCACTTTTCACTTTCATGCATTGGAGAAGGAAATGGCAACCCACTCCAGTGTTCTTGCCTGGAGAATCCCAGGGACCGGGGAGCCTGGTGGGCTGCCATCTATGGGGTCACACAGAGTTGGATATGACTGAAGTGACTTAGCAGCACATATGGTTATATATAAATATGTATTTATATAGTTTTTATAATTATAAGTATATTGTATATTTATTATATTATTCATATATTTATTATATATATTATTATATATAATAACACCATTATTATAAATGGTGTTATTCATTTACTTTTTAATTTTATTTATTTATTTGGCTACACCAGGCATTGGTTGTGGCACGTGGTCCTCGTTGCAGCATGTGGGACATTTAGTTGAGTCGTGTGAACTCAGTTGCAGCATGTGGGATCTAGTTCCCCAACCAGGGATTGAACCTGGATACCTGTGTGGGAAGCACAGAGTCTTAGCCACTGACCCACCTGGGAAGTCCTCAGAATGGCATTTTAGGAAGAGTCTGATGGCTGCAGGCTATGGAATGGAATGGAGGACCAGGTCTGGAGGCAGGATGCCTGTTGGGGAGCTGCCTTAGGGTTTAGGTGGGGGGAGGCACCTGGGACAGGGTAGTAACAACAGGGTAGAGAGACCTGGTCCATCCTCAGTCCTGCCGCTCTGGGGAGAACTCCATGTCTTCAGCCTAAAGTCTTCTTTCCTATGTCAATTCCACTGTGACTGTTTTTTTGGCTCAGCTGTTGCAGTGAGGGGTATTACTTGTCCTCCAGAAACTCCCTCCAGCATCCTGCCACAGCAACAGGCACTGGAAGAGAGTTTACCAGCTTAGCTGGTTTGGCTGTTGATTGTTTCCCACAAAGAAAACAATTCTTAATCAAATATAACTTGAGGCTCCGTGACATTTTTTTTACACACTGCCACCTGGAGCTGCCCCCAGATATGTCTTATGACCACAGGGCTGCCAAGATGATTAGGACTGCAGTTTTCCATCTAGAAAGTTAATATTTACCTCGCCAGGAGGAGAAATGCAACTGCTTCTTCATATAATAAAATAATGATTTACAAACTTCTTCACCACCTGACCGTACTCTATCCAACTATTTATGAACAATTCCTCAGAGTTGACTTAGATATTGGGGGAGGATAAATTAGCTCTGTCATGGAAGCCCGACCCACCCTAATCACCTAATCCACCATCAGAGTTCAATGTGATCTCATACAGAGGTTGTGAGTTGTGATAAGATAACCCTTCATGTGTGCATGCTCAGCTGTGTCCAGCTCTTTGCAAGTCCCTGGACATAACCTGAAAGGGTCTTCTGTCCATGAGATTCTGCAGGCAAGAGTACTGGAGTGGGTTGCCATTTCCTCCTCCAGGGGATCTTCCCGACCCAGGAATCGAACTCTGGTCTTCTGTGTTGACTGGTGGATTCTTTTTTTTTTTTTTTTCCCAAATTGTTGTGTTTATTTATTTTAAAAAATTTTATTTTTACTTTATTTTGCTTTACAATACTGTATTGGTTTTGCCATACATTGACATGAATCAGCCACGGGTGTACATGAGTTCCCAATCCTGAACCCCCCTCCCACCTCCCTCCCCATATCATCTCTCTGGATTCTTTACCATTGAGTCACCGGAGAAGCCTAAGATGAGTGAGCAGTAAATAGCTAATCAAATGAAGAAGTGCCATTGTAGAGGTCATCGGCATCACTGTGTTCCTCCTAAAGTATTATGGTACTTGGGTAACAGGTTAGTTTTATGGCTTGTTTTTGTTTCTGTTGTCATCTTTGCTAACTAGAAGCCCTGACTGGCATAGCCTCAAGCAAAATTGGGATTTCAGTGGTAAAGAATCCAACTGTCAGTGCAGGAGACAAAACAGGCATGGTTTTAATTCCTGGGTCAGGAAGACCCCCTGGAGTAGAAAACGGCAACCCACTCCAGTGTTCTTGCTTGGGAAATCCCATGGGCAGAGAAGCCTTGTAGGCTGGACTCCATGGGGGTCACACAAAAAAATCAGACATGACCTAGCAACTAAACAGTAAGCACAATTGTAAGAGTGGTGAATTTTCCACTTTTTCCCACTCTTTGCTTTCCTAACCTTCAATGCCTTCACCTGACACTCTCTCGAAAGCAAGAAAATGGGTTAACTAATTTACAATAAGACTTTAGTATGTATGTCTCAGTATAAGGTGAAACCCAATCCCAGGGAAGCAAAGGTGATCTCAGACTAAGGGAGCCTGAGAAATTTGCTAAAAAACATGGATTTAGGGTCATGAGGATATAGAAGGAAGTGTAAGCCTGAATCAGTTCAACTGAATTGTTTTTATTCCATTGCTAAACCATGTCTGGCTCTTTGCAACCCCATGAACAGTGGCACACAAGCCAGGCTCCTCCGTCGTTCACCATCTCCTGGAGTTTGCTCAAATGCATATCCAAGTTCAATTGAGATCAATGTCCAGTCTGAGAGCCATGAACCTCTAATCTTCCTCCCCTCCTCCCTTCTGGTCATGCCCTGTGTAACTTTAACTTCTAACTTCACAAACTATCCAACTTCCTAACTTCAAATCTTTAACCACTATAATGAAACAGGAGGAAGGCAGGCAGGGCACAACCTTTGAAAGAATGACATAGCCCAAGGACACAACACAAACTGATGGGAACCAAATGGGTCCAGGATGGTGGACAAGTCAACTTCGTTAGATGTTGAGGCTCAGTTCAGCTCAGTTCAGTTGCTCAATTATGTCCGACTCTTTGCGACCCCAAGAACTGCAGCACTCCAGGCCTCCCTGTCCATTACCAACTCCTAGAGTTTACTCAAACTCATGTCCATTGAGTCGGTGGTGCCATCCAACCATCTCATGCTCATTATAACACATCAGCAAGCTAAGCAACACACCCATAGGCTGGCACCATGACCATTCCAAGGCTGACCATCAAAGATCAAAAGGTGGGTACTGGCCCAACTCCTGGAAATCTTCGCCACTTCCCCAAAATAGTTGGAATAATCCTCCCGCTTATTAGCTAGTGAAATTACCCAGCCTGTAAAAGCTAACCACACTGCATCTCAAGGGCACTCTTGCCTTTTGAGATAGCCCATGCTCTGTTTGTAGAGTGTGCTGTTGTTGTGTAGTCACTAAGTTGTATCCCACTCTTTAGTGATCTCATGGACTGTAGCCCACCAGGCTCCTCGGTTCATGGAATTTTGTAGGCAAGAATACTGGAGTGGGTTGCCATGCCCTCCTCAAGGGGATCTTCCTGACCCAGGGACTGAACCTGTGTCGCCTGCCTTGAAGGCAAATTCTTTACCACTGCGTGCCACCTGGAAAGTCTGTAGAGTGTGTTTCTCTCTAAATAAATCCACTTCTTATCCATTACTTTGTCTCTCACAGGATTCTTCCTGTGATGAGACATCAAAACCTGAGCTTCATTAGGTCTTGAAACCAGGTGTGTTTTCTCAGTGGGAAGACCATGGGTTTTGGTCAGAGTCAAGTCCCAATCTGAGGTCAATGGTTTCAATACTGTAGGATGCTTCACACCATGGTACTTATGCAGAAAGTTCCTTGGCCAGAAATACTTTAATCATATCACTTGGACTGTGCCCACTCCAAAATAATAAGCATATATATAAATGCCTCTCTGAGAACAGTGGTCTTCCAGTGTACATGCATACTTAGTCACTTCATCGTGTCTAACTCTTTGTGACCCCATGAACTGTAGCCTGCCAGGCTCTTTTGTCTATGGGGATTCTCCAGGCAAGAATACTGGAATGGGTTGCCATTTCCTTCTCCAGGGATTCTTCCTGACCCAGGGATCAAACCCACATCTCCTGCACTGGCAGGCAGATTCCTTATAACTGAGCCACCTGGGAAGCCTAGCTTTAGAACCTCTCTAGTATAACCTGAATTCCATTCACTGAATCGAATTTACTAGGTTTCTCCTTTATGCTAGACAGTATTCTAGACCAGATGTTGTCATTTTTGACTGTAGACTGGAATCATTCATAGACCTTTAAAAATACCATGTTTGGAAGCCACCGAAAGATTCCAATTTAACTAGTTCAAGGTCCATCCGGAATTTCTAAAGCTCTCCAGGTGACTCCAATCCACAGATGAGCGCCTTTAATCCAAGTACAGGAGATACAGAGATGAACAAGACAAAAAGACAGAACTCTAACAAGTTCAAATTCTATCCCTCCTTCAATTATCAGCTGCTGAAACTCTCTTGCTAGCTTATCTTTTCTACTATTCTTGCTCTTTCAGATCCTGGTCCTAGATAAAACCATCTAACACTGCCTCTTCTCAAGCACCCAGGTGTCCTGGTGCAGCTGTGTGGAACATAACTCTGATTAGCTTCATCACAGATTTATGTCTCCACTCTCAGTCTGGCCCTCAACATTGGCAAATTTTTCACTTATCTTTTGGCAGTCTCATTTCTGATAGTGGATATTTCAAATCTTTATTTTCCTCGTAAAACCCCATATCAAGAGCCTACCTCTTTCACTCTCAGCAGGTGATTCAACCTCTTTTTTAACAAAGAAAATAGTAGCCAGAGTCGTGAACTCCCTCAGCATCCCTCCTTCCCACCTTGATAGTGCAATCCTTTTCTCCCTCTTGTATCTATAACTTCTCTCTACAGCCAGATCCTTCTCTGTTATCTGTGACTGTCCTCAAGCATCTGCCTATTAATCCTCCTTGGAATCAGTCTATTTGCTCTCTCTCCCTTCGCTCACTCACCTGTATGTCAGTGAAAGCAATTCTCTACGCACACAGCCTCCACCTCCGCTTCTCCACTTCCTCCTCCTGAACTGCTGCTTGGCTTGCTCTTCTATCAGTCTTCTATCACTTGGGGCTCCCCTTGTAGCTCAGTCGGTAAAGAATCTGCCTGCAGGGCAGGAAACCCGGGTTCTGATCCCTGGGTTGGAAAGATCCCCCTGGAGAAGGAAATGGCAACCCACTCCAGCATCCTTGCCTGGAAAATCTCATGGACTGAGGACGGAGGAGCCTGGTGGGCAGCAGTCCATTGGGTTACAAAGAGTTGGGCACGACTGAGGGACTAACACTTAACACTTAATCTATCGCTCTATGGCAGTTCTTTCCAAATTTTCCATGTCATGGCAAACAGAGAAAATCCCCATATTTGTTTGGTATCCTGAGCACAGCATCAAGATCACTCTAGCTCCTCCTGGCGCTCACGGGGCTTGGTTCTCAGCTCACCTGCGTTGTTCATGCCTCACTAACCTGCCTTGGCATACCAGACGGGAGACTTTGCAACACTGAAGCTGCTTTGGCAAAGGACACCAGTGACCTCACTGACAAATGTCCACAGTGTCCGCTTCTCTGTCCTCGTCTGCTCTACAGCACTTTATTGATCATGGAGATTCTATTTAAAATGACCAAGATAGTGCGGAGCTGGAGGTCAGGAAGTAGGCTGGAGATGAGAAGAGCAGCCTGCTTTCCTTTCGCTGCTTTGTTGACCAAAGCCCAGTTGTTTAGGAGAATCAACAGGCAATGCTTGGGACCACAACTAGAGAGTAGCCCCTACTCGCTGCAACTAGAGAAAGCCTGCGTGCTGCAACAAAGACCCAGCACAGCCAACATTTTAAAAATAAATAAAATCATTAAAAAATAAATAAAAGCAGGCAGTGCTTTGGAATCCAAAGTCAGATTATGTGCTGTGTGGCATGTAGATCTCAGTTCCCCATCCAGGGATTAATCCTGTGCCCCCTGCAATGAAAATGTGGGGTCTTAACGCTGGACCACCAGGGAAGCCCTTGGGGCCCCAGAGTCTTAACTGAGTAAGCAATTGGTAAACTGAGGCACTCAAGAATCATTTTGTGTACTACTGTACCCCTAGGATGCTTTCACAAATCAATTCTAATTAATCAAGGTCCTGAGCATGGACTATCTGCATCTTTCTGAGGAGAGGTCATTTAGGGAGTCCTTGCATTCCTAAACCTCAGGGCGGTTTCTGTTGTGTGTGTGGCTTAAGTTGGGATTGTCCATGGCATCCATGCCTAACTGCTTATCGTACTTTCACGTTGGCTCATCTTATACCAGTTGGCCCTTACTATTAAGGTAAAGTTTGGCCTGACAAAAGAGCATGTTCCCACCAAAAAAGCGGGGGTAAAATGTGAACAACCTGGCTACATTTAAGCTGTATGGTAGTTGGCGTGGTGGGAGGACTTTGGGAGACTGACTGGTTAAGTTAGATTCTCAGGTCATTTGTTTCTTCAGTTTGCCCAGTTATGCCTCTTTCCAACCAGGTCGAGGATGCTGGAGTTCATTGCCTTAGAAATAACTTATCATAAACCTGCCTGTGCAGACTCTCAAAGCTTTGTAGGGATCTGAGCTTGCGATTCTCTGTTTGCCTTCCCAGATACAATCTCACTCATCTCAGCTCTGTTGGCTGCCCCTGGACACTAAACCGTTCCCAGCAGCATCATCTGGGCTTCATCATCCTTCAGCTTCGGGTTGGGGTCAGTCACGGGCAGGTCATCTGAGGAAGGGAGCAGAGAGAGGTCAGGATCTTTGCTTTCCCCTCTCTGAGTGGTTACCTTCCTCCCCTGAAGGCCTTGGCTCCCTCCAGGCAGCCCCTTTCACAGAGCTGTCTTTTCTCTGGTGCTGGAAACATCTTTCCTTTTCTTCCCCCTTCAGCCCCGGAGTTGGTAATGATTTCCCAGAGCCCTTTGGGGCTTCATCATGTCTTGTTCTATCTTTGTACTGGCCTGACTATAGGAAGATCCCCTGGTGGCTCAGACGGTAAACAAAAAAATCCACCCGCAATGCGGGAGACCTGGGTTCAATCCCTGGATTGAGAAGATCCCCTGGAAAGGAGAACGGCCACCCACTCTAGTATTCTTGCCTGGAGAATTCCATGGATTGTATAGTTCATGGGGTCACCAAAAGTCGGACACGACAACAAATTTCACATTTTTCTTTTCTTTCTCTGACTATAACATTTCTAACTAGTCCCTTCATTAAACTCTTTGTAGTTAAACATTTTGGGGTACATCATCTTTTTTCCTGCCAAGATCCTGCCAACTACAAATTGGTGCTTGCCAAGGATATTTGCCATGTGCCTCTGCAGCAATTGAATCCTGTGCCGCTGCAGCTGCTCACCTTCGACACGCCCTGAAAAGGAGTTCAGGGCGGAGAGTGAGGCACTCTGTGCCAGGGAAACTGGTGGAACAGGTCCTTAGATGGTTAGATATTTTCAGGAACTGATTTCATAATCCAACCCTTCCATCTCTTCATATCTAGAAAAGCACTAAAGCATGGTGACATCAGCTCTTTGTGACTAGCAGGAAACCTGTAAAATGAGTGCTTGATTGCATTGAACAGCCCCCATCACTGAAGTCTTATATGTTGACCTTCCCCCACTACCTTTTTGGAGCAGTCGCTCAGAGCTCTCTGAGGTGCTGTCTCCTGGGCTGCAGTCCTCTTTTTGCCCCAGATAAAACATAACTCACAACTCTCATGCTAAGTCTCTTCAGTCGTGTCCGACTCTGTGAGCCTATGGACTGTAGCCCGCCAGGCTCCTCTGTCTGGGGGATTCTCTAGGCGAGAATACTGGCGTGGGTGGCTGTGCCCGCCTCCAGGGGATCTTCCTGACCCAGGGATGGAACCCACATCTGCGTCTCCCGCATTGGCAGGCAGTTCTTTACCGATGACACCACCTGGGAAGTCCCACAACTCTCACGTTGTGTATCTGGTTTTTAGCTGACAACCCTAACTGTATGATGACATGTATGACATGAACCGTATGCCTACGGGTCAGCATTTCAGTGAATATAATTACTGCTGTTATTTTACATTTTTCCTCTTGATTTTTCCTATTAATTTAGTTATCTATGACTTTAATTCCCTAGCATGTTTCAAAGGGTATTTGAAATCTCCTAGAGATGGAGGGGCATTGGAAAGCCAGAAGCTGTTGGCACTGGTAGATACAGTCCAATTAAAGTGGGTCCTAAATAGCACGGCAGCTTCCCACGTAGCTTAACAGTAAAGAATCCGTCTGCCAATGCAGGAGACAAGAGTCCAATCCCTGGCTTGGGAAGATCCCATGGAGAAGAAAATGGCAACCGACTCCAGTATTCTCGCCTGGGAAATCCCACGGACAGAGGAGCCTTACAGACTACAGTCCACTGGGTCATAAAGAGTCAGACACGACTGAGTGACTGAGCACACAGGCAAACATCATGGCATGTCACCCATGAGTTGAAAACCTTCGAAAACAAATGTGAAATAAGCATATTAAGATTTAAGTTGCTTCCAGGTGAAATAGCACATTTTGATAAATTTAACTCTAATGTGTTTACCCTCTTTTCCCAACGGTATTGAGAACATTTTGAAACAAGCACAATAGAGGCTATACTTTTGTCCCTCTTATAAAACTCAGTCTTTTTTCTGTAGTAAATACCGCAGTACTACATGGTCTACAGTTGGTTGAGCCTGCAGATACAAGGAACCTAGGAAATAGAGGGCCGACTACCAACTGTAGTTGGATTTTCTAAATACATATTTATTGATTTTCTCGGCTGCACCTGTCTTAGCTGCATCACATGGGACCTTCGATTTTCACTGCCACGTGTGGGATCTTTGGCTGTGGCATTCAGACTCTTGGTTGTGGCATGGGGGATCTAGTTCCCTGACCTGGGATCAAGCCCAGGCCCCCTGCATGGGTAGCACTGAGTCTTAGGCCCACCAGAGAAGTCACTGTACTTGGATTTTCAACTGTGGGGAGGGTTGACCTCCCTAACCCTCTAATTGTCTCAACTGTATAATGAAGGAAACCAGACTAGATGAAGAGAGAGTGAAAAGAAGGACACAATTAATTTATGAGACCTAGCTTAGCAAGTGCAAGGGCAGCAGAGAATGAAGAATACTAGCTTATGTGGGTAGGGGTGATATAAGGACAAGAAATTAAATGGCAAACAATGTTTTAACGTCACAAAAGGAAACAGAAAATGGTTTTTAGAAACTATTATAAGCATTTACTTTCTTCTGAATCTTAAAGCATTTGATATTAAATACTGAGCACAGACTAAGGAGCCATCATGATTTAAGAGAAGGTTTTAAAGAGATAATAAATGAGTTAATGATATGAAAGTACTCTGGATTCTTTTCAACAGCAACATTAGTATAAAAGCAAGATGTTAAGTCATGTTAAATTTATAGATTGCACATATGATATATACTCTGATGGCCACTATCTGAGAACACACCTAAGATTAGAAGGGTTCAAGAAACTGGGAGGCCAAAGATTTTTGCCTATGATTGCTCATCTTCTTCCTCTCTTTCTCCCTGATAATATTAACTACTAGAAAGTTGTAAAGATGATGACTGATATAGTATACATTACATGTCTGAATACCTTCATACAGAAAGCACAAGGTAGAGTTATTACTGCCCCCCCCCACTTCCTTAAAGAAAAGGCTTGCATAAACAGGCAGACTTTGTACCTTTCTTGCTTCCCTGATAGCTTGATTTGTTTTTTTTTTAATTTTTATTTATTTATTTTTTTTAGTTTTTTATTTTTTAAATTTTATTATCTTTAATTCTTACATGCGTTCCAAAACATGAACCCCCCTCCCACCTCCCACCCCATAACATCTCTCTGGGTCATCCCCATGCACCAGCCCCAAGCATGCTGCATCCTGCGTCAGACATAGACTGGCGATTCAATTCTTACATGATAGTATACATGTTAGAATGTCATTCTCCCAAATCATCCCACCCTCTCCCTCTCCCTCTGAGTCCAAAGGTCCGTTATACACATCTGTGTCTCTTTCCCTGTCTTGCATACAGGGTCGTCATTGCCATCTTCCTAAATTCCATATATATGTGTTAGTATACTGTATTGGTGTTTTTCTTTCTGGCTTACTTCACTCTGTATAATCGGCTCCAGTTTCATCCATCTCATCAGAACTGATTCAAATGAATTCTTTTTTACGGCTGAGTAATACTCCATTGTGTATATGTACCACAGCTTTCTTATCCATTCATCTGCTGATGGACATCTAGGTTGTTTCCATGTCCTGGCTATTATAAACGGTGCTGCGATGAACATTGGGGTACATGTGTCTCTTTCAATTCTGGTTTCCTCGGTGTGTATGCCCAGCAGTGGGATTGCTGGGTCATAAGGTAGTTCTATTTGCAATTTTTTAAGGAATCTCCACACTGTTCTCCATAGTGGCTGTACTAGTTTGCATTCCCACCAACAGTGTAGGGGGGTTCCCTTTTCTCCACACCCTCTCCAGCATTTATTGCTTGCAGATTTTTGGATCGCAGCCATTCTGACTGGTGTGAAGTGGTACCTCATTGTGGTTTTGATTTGCATTTCTCTGATAATGAGTGATGTTGAGCATCTTGGTTTTTAAAGGATCTGCCTGCAATTCAGGAGACCCTAGTTCAGTCCCTGGTTCTCCGCTGGAGAAGGAATAGGCTACCCACTCTAGTATTCTTGGGCTTCCTTTGGGGCCCAGCTGGTGAAGAATCTGCCTGCAATGCGGGAGACCTGGGTGTGATCCCTCGGTTGAGAAGATCCCCTGGAGAAGGGAAAGGCTACTCACTCCAGTATTCTGGCCTGGAGAATTCCATGGACTGTATAGGGGTATGGGGTCATGTATAGGGGTATGGCACCCCACTCCAGTACTATTGCTTGGAAAATCCCATGGACGGAGGAGCCTGGTAGGCTGCAGTCCATGGGGTCGCGAAGTCAGACACGACTGAGCAACTTCACTTTCACTTTTCACTCTCATGCATTGGAGAAGGAAATGGCAACCCACTCTGGTGTTCTTGCTTGGAGAATCCCAGGAACAGAAGAGCCTGGTAGGCTGCCATCTCTGGGGTCGCACAGAGTCGGACACGACTGAAGTGACTTAGCAGCATAGGGGTATAGGTCTGTATGGGGTCACAGAGAGTCAGACGTGACTGAGCGACTTTCACTCTCACTTTCATTAAACATTTTAGTTTGAGCTACCAGCTGAAAAGTCAGGGCTGGGTAGAGTTACCATGTCCTTCAGCAATATCATCCTCCTTCACATTTTAAATTGGGGGAAATGTGTGTTTTAATTTGCAATGCAAGTCCCATTCATTTTCATCATTTTCAGTGCCCTAATAAACTCTATGGAGGAAGATGTGTGTGTGTGTGTGTGTGTGTGTGCACATACTAACTGGGATATAACCAGGGAAACAATTGGAGATCCAGCTAATGAAGAAGTGAGTGTGGCCCGGTAGGCTAGCCAGCCTACAGAGAGTCATTTTCCTGGTATGGGCACCAGTCTGTGAAGTCCAGTCTTTAATTTGGTAGGCTTGAAATTCAACTTTGCTAGAATAGCAAGGTGACTAGGTTTCTAGAGACAGACTGATAAGAATTACGTAGAGAATGCTCTAACCAGAATATCACTACTAAACTCATTAGTGAATTCCCTTTCTCTTGGTTTAAGTCTAGACCCATGACTGTCAAACAGGGAAGGAGGCTGGGAGTGGAGAGGTGGGGGATAACCCCTCCTATTGAGAATGAGCCTCAATGTCTCCAAGGAATCTGTTTAAGACCACTTAAACTTTCCCTGGGCTTCCGAGGTGGCACTAGCAGCAAAGAACCCACCGCCCAGTGCAGGAAATTCTCAGAACTGTATCTGCCATTTCTCATGTGGTCCCAACACTTACCCCTTTATCATGGAACTGAGAGTCAAACAGCAAAAGCAAGGCAGCCTCAAGATTAGCCAGTCAGGACTATATGCAGACCCCAGAGGTTAGACCAGCCCTTCTGGTTAAAGTACTGTGTTTCAACCAACCAGATTCCCCCGATTGATGGCTGTTTGGTGCTATTCTCTTTAGCCCAGTCAATTTACTGCTCCATGCACAGCCGTATACTCTCTTGATTGACTCGTGGCTTTTTATCTTGGTCAGCAGAGGCTGCCCGCTCCCGTCCCTGCACCCTTCACCCCTACCGGAACACTTTCTGTCTTTCCCCAAAAGAGTTGGTTAGCACTTTAAACCAATTTTCTCCTGCCTATTCCCCAAATATGGCCATGATTTGTCATTCATTAGCAGACGCATGTGAGAGCAGGTGGTGAGGGGAAAGTTAGTGGTCTGGGGATCCTTAGAGAGGACAAGTGGAGAAGCAGGGATCCTCACGGTAGTCTGGCCTCTGGATGAAACAGCTGTCATAAAATGAAACCATTTGCACTAAGATTAATCTCTTCTCAATGCACCTCCTGAGCTTTATTATGCTAAATAAGTATGTCTCCATTGGAGCCTTGAGTTACATTACTATTTACCCACTTTCTATTTACTCTGACTTTGGCAAAGAATCAGGCTATCAGCTCCCAAAAAAGGGAGGGTTAGGTTTAGGGAGAAAATTTCCCCCTTCCTACTGACATACCTATTCCATCTTCATACATTTATTTCCATAATGCTCTGTGATTTTGTTCCCCTGCTCTCCCGGACTCTTCCCATCACTCCCTAAGCTTCTCTTATATCCTCTGAAATCCCTACTTTATGATCACAAACTCTCCTATATGTTCCATCGCATCTCTGAATATTTCCTATATTTTTTGCCTTAACTGAAATCAGAGGACACACTTTGTCTGCAGCCGGTCAAGGATGTCTGATGACCTTCTCTGTGTCCTTGAAATTGAAAGGTAAAGTCTTCATCCCTTTGATTTCTAGAGCTACTTCTGGACCAAGATTATTCCAGGCTTTTGTGAAACTCCCCACTCCTTTGAGGCATTCAGGTCCTCTGTACCACCCTCTTCCTCTCCTCATTCCAACCCGCCATTGTTGGTTTGGCACCTGATTTACCATCTTCTTCCCTACGTCTAGTCTGGTCAGCATTCCGGGTAACTTTAGCATCCATGACAATTACTCCTCCGATGCCCTGAACTCTGAAGTGACTTCATTCTCTTCTCCTCCTTCCCTACATCCTCACTCATCCACTCACAGCCACAGCCTACAGCCATGCCCTGCCATCACCGCCAGCAGCTCAGATAAATGGCTCATCACCTGATCTCTGCACTTCCAAAGTCTTCCATCTATCAGCCCTAGTTCACCCGTTCTGCAGTGTGTCCAAGATCTCTAGGCCATTGACCCATCAGCTCTTCTCTTTGTCTCCCTGACCGTCTTTTATTCCCTAGGCCATCGTTTCATTGACACTACCCTAGGCATTGCTCTCTCTCTCCTTTGCCTGCCTGTTCCATCACTAGCCCTATTCTCTGTGCCCTGCCCAGAAAAAAGTCACTCTTGGTATCACTATGGCCCCAACTTCAACTCAATCTTCAGTGCTGTCTGTCAGATTTACAGTTTTTCTAGTAAGCTCATGTTCTTGCTCTCCAGCCTGGCCATTTCAAACTGTTCCTATCCTTTCTAAAACTTCCCACCTCTTCCACTTCTTATTCTCAGTTAATGATGTCACTTTGTGCTCAGCAGACTGGGTCCCCCGAAGATATCCATGCCCTAATCCCCAGAACTTGTGGATATGTTACATCGCATGGCAAAACTGTCCCCATTTCCTTTTATCCTTTTTCCTTTTCTTTTATTTATTCTCTTTCTTTTTTCTGTTGGGCTTCAGTGATTTCCACAATTCTGTTTTCCAGCTCACTGATACATTCCTCTGCATCATTTAATCTTCTCTTGATTCCTTCTAGTTTATGTTTCATTTCAGTTATTATTGTCTTTATTTGTTGTTCTTCTTTATATTTTAATTAAGATTATGGGCCTACAATAGAAAAAGTATCCTGAATTATCCAGATGGGCCCAATTTAGTCATGTGAGTCCTTCAAAACGGAACTTTCTCCACCTGAGGCAGAGAGATGTGGCAGATAGAGACGCAAGCAAGAGTCCAATTGTGGGAAGGATTGAACAAGTTGTGACTGGCTCTGGGACAGATGCCTCTGCTGCCATAGGCATCAGACCACCCCCTACCCCAACCCCTGCCCCATCGCTCCCAGCTGACAGCCTGCAGGGAAATAGAAACCTTGTTCGGCAACCGGAAAAGAACTCGATTCTGCTAGGGACCTGAAGGAGTTTGGAAGCCTGCCACTGCTGATAAGAGCCCAGAGAGCCACACCTTGATTTCAGCCTCATGAAACTTGGAGCAGAGAAACCAGCAGATCTGTGGAACTGTGAGTTAATACAGTTGTGTTATTTCAGACTAGTGAGTTTGTGCTAATTTGTCACAGCAACAACAGAAGACTAATATACCGCATAACTCACAGAAAAATGGAAGAATTGAAGGGGTGATTTCAACTTTCTACAAATGGCCTATAAGCATAACTGTGTTACTCCCACACGCCTCTTTTTTTCTTTCCCGCTTGTATTGGTCTAGCCGTTCTTTCTCATCCCTCAGGCCGTTCCTCCCCTCTGTGTTCTGGACGCCTCTTGACTCCTCCTGAATGTTGACTGTTTATCCTCCCCGTTGTATCCTTCTTCCCCCCCTTTACAGACTCTTTCCTATCAGCCTTCAGTCATATTTTCCTTACCTCAGAAAGAAATTCTATAACTTATAGTCAGTCTTCACTTTTTCACCAACCCAAGTTGTATTTTATAAATTTATTCTGGTAATGCTTTAGCATCCCTTATAGATCAGCCCTCCAGGAAGCCAACTCCCAGACCCGCTGCTGAACTCAGCTCTTTCTCATTTCCATTCAACCAGGATTCCCCTGCACCATAGCATAACCAACCCCTGTGGTTACAGCTAACAAAGACCTCTATGTTACCAAATCCAGTGGACTTTTACAGCTTTATTTTACCTGCTCTCTCAGGAGAATTTGATATAGATGGCCATTCTACTTTCCTCAAAATATCTTTCCATTGTTTACTTGGATACAGACCTGCATGTCTGTTTCCTTTTCCAGGTTAGGAAAGTATTCAGCTATTATGTCTTCAAATATGTTCTCAGTCCTTTTCTCTCTCTCTCCTCTCTCTGGGACTCTTATAATGCAAATGTTACCAAGTTTGATGTTATCCCATGCGTGCTCAGCTGATTCAGTCATGTCTGACTCTTTGCAACCTCATGGTCCATAGCCTGTCAGGCTCCTCTGTCCACGGGATTTTCCCAGCAAGAATCCTGGAGTGGGTTGTCATGCCCTCCTCCAGGGGATCTTCCCAACCCGGGGATGAACCTGCCTCTCCTGTGTCTCCTGCATTGGCAGGTGGATTCTTTCACCTCTGAGTCACCGGGGAAAGCCTGAGAAGTCTCTTAAAGTGTCTTCATTTCTTCTTATTCGATTTCCTTTTTCTCTTCAGCTTCAGTGATTTCCACAACTCTGTCTTCCAGCTGGCTGATACTTCCTCTGTGTCATTTAATCTACTCTTGATTCCTTCTAATTTTTCATTTCAGTTATTACATTCTTTATCTCTTGTTTTTCATTATATTTTCTCTTTGTTAAAATCTCCTAATTTCTCATTCTGCTCAATCCATTACTTTGTACTCTTTGTCAGGTAGATTGACTATCTCCATGTCACTTAATTCTTCTTTGGGGACTTTATCTTGTTCTTTCATTTGGAGCAATTGTCCTCTGTCAGCTCATTTTCCACGTTGCTGGTATGTGGAGCTGGGTCCTAGGGCCTCTAGCTATAAGGCCCCGGATGCTCCAAAGCTGATTTCAGTCTGTTGATTCCGTCTGACTGGCTAGGTCGGATCCTGGGGCCGCTGACTGAAAGGTCCAAGGTGTCCCAGAGCTGCGGGGCATGGCCAGGGCCTGGGAGTTTCTGGGCCTGGTGTCTGGATGCTGGTGTGTTGAGTGGGTCCTGACAAGGCCGACTGAAGGCATTGGTCCCAGGGCCAGTGACTGCCTGCTTCTGTGTGGGGTTGGGACCAAGAGGCCCGGGGACAGGTCACTCAGCAGTGTGTGGCTCTTGACTATACCATGACTCTCCTCGTCCTGCTCACCTCATTGTGCCTTCTTTTTTTACATCTTTAGTTGTACAAGACTTTTTCTGATCTATCTCATCAATAGTTGAGCTCTGAATATTTGTAATTTGATTATGCCCATGAGAGGAGGTGAACTCAGGGTCTTCCTACTCCATCATCTTCACCAAGGGTTCCTATGACTTTCTCACCTACACGCTGACTATTCTCAAATTCATATCTGCTGTTCTTGGCTCTTTTCCAAGTTCCAGAGTACTGTCATCAGCTGCCCACCTGACATCTCCAATCATACATCTCATATCTCAAGGTCATCATGTTTAAATAAAATTCATCCTCCTCCTTTACAAACCTGTTCCCGTCTTGGCATTCTTTGTCTTGGTAAAAGGCATTACCACCCATCCACCAAGTGCTCAAGGAAACAAAAAAAGCAGGCGTCGTCTTTGGCTCTACCCTTATATACAGTTGACTTGCAAGTTTTGTCCACTGTACTTCACAGCTGCTCTTCTTTTTGCATTCCCATCACTCCTCTCCTAAAGCAGACGACTGCCGTTTCTCACCTGGACTGCTGCAAAGCTACTCATTACTGTCCTTACTCCCGCTCCATTTTCCTCCAGTCCACAAACAGCATGAATAGTAACGTTAATAAGATGTGGCAAATAGGACATTTCATTTACTTTTCTGAATACCCAAACCATTTCCACTAATATAAAACATCTGTATAAATACATATAGTATAGTATTACTAAGTCTAAAAAAATAGCCTAAGGTGTACAAAAATATTAGAATAAATTGCTCCCTAATCAAGAACTAGATTACCAGATTTCAGAGAGTCCAAGTTCAGTGCACATGCATAATCCACAAGTGCATATATATATATGTATACTACCCAGACACTAAAACATTAATTTTGAGGAAAGAACATATGCTATAGTGCTACATTTACAAAAATATCAGAATTAGAATCATTTCTATGATGTTGTTGAAATTATCTGAAGCAATGGAAATCCAAGGGAAGCAGGCTGGACTTGAAAACATTAATAGTGTTTTATTTTTTCTTCATTTTCCAATTGCTCCAAAATATGATACTAAGTAAAGTAAGTAAAGTTGCTCAGTCGTGTCCAACTCTTTGTGACTCCATGGGCTGTAGCCTACCAGGCTCCTCTGTCCATGGGATTTACCAGGCAATAGTACTGGAGTGGATTGCCATTTCCTTCTCCAGGGAAATATGATACTATTACCTCATATTTTTAAAAATAAAGTTTAAAATACATGTTTTAAAAACCAAAGTAAGAGCATTGTTATATCAAGACAGGTATATCAATGTGGATGCAATTTATGGAATAGTGGCCACAAGCATGAACTTTGGGACCAGAAGACCCTGGTTTTACACCCCAGTGATGCCACTTAACTTGAGTACGATTTCTGGAAAATGACAATCTCTCTTTTCTTTGGCTACCTCATATGTAGAGGAGGGCACTATGAGTACCTATCTCAGATTGTTGCTTAAATTAGTAAATGAGATATTATAGATAAAACAATTAGCATAGTCCCTGGCATATAACAAGTATTCAATAAATGGTATGTAATTGCTCTTTGGATGGGCTTGGCACAGAGTAAGTATCTGAAACCCCAAATTCAGAGAGTGATTAGCCTTAATCTCTAGTTGTTCTGGGTGTTATTGTCTCTCCAACTAGACAGTAAGCTTCCTTATGTCTTGGATTTGTATTACTGCCTTCTTGGTTATAATACTGCTTGTGCTATGGTCTTTAATTTCAAAAGTAGTATGGGTGATTGAAAAATAGCCCAGAAATGCTAGTTTCCTCCTCACACCCTTCCCTTCTTTACAGTTGCCCTCGGTATCTGCAGAGCATTTGTTTCAGGACTGTGATGGGTATCAAAATCCATGGACGCTCAAATCCTTTATCCTAAATGGCAAAGATGTAGCATGCAACCTATGCGTACTCTCCCATATACTTTAAATCAGCTCTGCTGCTGCTGCTAAGTCACTTCAGTCGTGTCCGACTCTGTGTGACCCCATAGACGGCAGCCCACCAGGCTCCCCCGTCCCTGGGATTCTCCAGGCAAGAACACTGGAGGGGATTGCCATTTCCTTCTCCAATGCATGAAAGTGAAGAGTGAAAGTGAAGTCGCTCAGTCGCGCCCAACTCTTAGCGACCCCATGGACTGTAGCCCACCAGGCTCCTTCATCCGTGGGATTTTCCAGGCAAGAGTACTGGAGTGGGGTGCCATTGCCTTCTCCTTAAATCAGCTCTAGATTACTTATATTAATAGGATCTAATTCAGTGTAAATGTCCTCTAAATAATTGCTAGCACTGCAAATTAAAATTTTGCGTTTTGGAATTTCCTAGAAATTCTTTCTGAATATTTTCAATCCACAGTTGGTTGAGTTGGAGGCTACAGATACAAAGAGCTGACTGTATCTCATTGCAAGAGGTAATATGTTCTTTGGTTCTGGATATTTGAGGGTAAGGTATATTTGTTTGATTCATTAGAAATAGTGCATGTGTGTGTGTGTGAGAGAGAGAGGGTGTATTTCTTATCATTGTATTGTTCTTGTATTTTTCACTTAACAAGGACAGTTTTCTAAGTCAGAGCCTACAAAACTATTTTTTTTTTCTGTTGCCTATACAGTATCTCATAACATGGGATTACTTCACTATTAGTTTGTTCACTAAAGCTTGTTCATTCACTTATTTCACTCATTGAATAATTATATGCCAAGCACTGGATCCTGGGAAAATTATAAACAGTACTGCTATAAACATCCTTATGTAATTAAAAAAAATATTTACTTAATTATTTGGCTGGGCTGGGTCTTAGTTGTGGCATGTGGGATCTAGTTTCCAGACCAGGAAAACTCCTGCATTGGGAGCATGGAGTCAGCCCCTAGACCACCAGGGAAGGCCCCACCCTTATATAATTTTTTTAAAGAAGAAGACTTTCCCATTGCTGAGCCATATATTTAGAAGCTGCACGTGGTGATTTTTAGATAAACAATGCGGGCACAAAGTGAGAACTCAATAAATTAATTAGTTACTTGAGTCAATGATTTAGGCACATTCAGAGTAGGAGTTATTATAAGAGCAAATAAGTACTACAGATATGTATGTTTTCCTAACTTAATCAGTATGTCTTATCATACCAAAGAAATATCTGTAAAACTTGATTTATAGTATGTACTGGTTTAGAAAAAAAATTGACAGGAACACAAATGAGAACATTCAGCATTATTGTTTTTGTAAGGTGATTAAATCAAGGACTTAGTAAACTTTGACTTATTATATGAACAAGAAGTTCCAGTTGAAAAAGTCGCTATTCTTGTGAGATGGTCAAGTCAACGTTTTTCAAAACACAGAAATTAAGATGAATAAATTACTTTCTCATATGCTTTTTAAATTATTTATTTATTTATTATTGTCTTTATTTATTTATTGGGACTTCCTTGCTTTGCATGGGCTTTCTCTAGTTGCAACAAGCCAGGCCTCCTCTTTCTTGCTGTGCGTCAGCTTCTCTCTGCAGTTACTTCTCTTATTGCAGAACACCTGCTCTAGGCTCCCAGGCTTCAGTCGTTGCGTCACTCAGCCTCAGTAGTTGCGGTGTGAGGGCTCTAGGGCATGGGGTCTTAGCTGCTCTGAGGCATGTGGAATCTTCCCAGACCAGGGATCAAACCCATATCCCCTGCAGGTGGATTCTTATTCACTGTGTCACCCTGGAAGCCCTCTCATATGTTGATAATGTTGTTGTTGTCCGGTTGCTGAATCGTATCCAACTCTTTGTAACCCCATGGACTGTAGCGCACCAGGCCTCCCTGGCCCTCACCATCTCCCAGAGTTCACCCAAGTTCATGTCTATTGATCAGTGATGCCATCCAACCATCTCATCCTCTGCCGCCCTCTTCTCCTTTTCCATTCAATCTTTCCCAACAGCAGGTCTTTTCTAACGAGTTAACTCTTCACATCAGGTGGCCAAAGTATTGGAGCTTCAGCTTCAGCATTGGTCCTTCCAGTGAGTATTCAGGGCTGATTTCTCTGAGGATTGACTGGTTTTATCTCCTCGCAGTCCAAAGGACTCTCAAGAGTCTTCTCCATCACCACAATTTGAAAGCATCAATTCTTCAGTGTTCAGCCTTCTTTATGGTACAACTCTCACATCAGTATGTGACTACTGGAAGAACCATAGCTTTGACTATATGGACCTTTATTGGCAAAGCGATGTCTGTTTCTTAATACTCTGTCTAGGTCTGTCATAGCCTTCCTTCCAAGAAGAAAGTGGCTTCTAATTTCACGGCTGTAGTCACCATCTGCAGTGATTTTGGAGCCCAAGAAGAGAAAATCTGTCACTGCTTCCACGTTTTCCCTTTCTATTTGCCATGAAGTGATGGGACCAAATGCAATGATATTAGTTTTTTGAATGTTGAGTTTGAAGTCAGCTTTTTCACTCCCCTCCTTCACTGTTCATCAGGAGGCTCTTTAGTTCTTCACTTTCTGCCACTAGAGTGGTATCTGCATATTGGAGGTTGTTGATATTTCTCCCAGCAATCCTGATTATAGCTTGTGATTCATCCAGCCTGGCAGTTTGCATGATGTACTCTGCATATAAGTTAAATACACAGAGTGACAATATATATCATACAGCCTTGCATGAAATGTTCCTTTGATTTCTCTAATTTTTCTTGAAGAGATCTCTAGTCTTTCCTATTCTATTGTTTTCCTTATTTCTTTGCATTGTTCACTGAAGAAGGCCTTCTTATCTCTTCTTGCTATTCTCTGGAACTCTGCACTCAGTTTGGTATATCTTTCCTTTTCTTCCTTGCTTTTTGTTTCTCTTTTCTCAGCTATTTGTAAAGCTTCCTCAGAGAAGCACTTAGCCTTCTTGCATTTCTTTTCCTTTGGGATGGCTTTGTTCACTAGCTCATGTACAATGTTACAGACCTCTGTACATAGTTCTTCAGGCACTGTGTCTACCGAATCTCGTCCTCTGAATATATTGGTCACCTCCACTGTATACTTATAAGGGATTTGATTTAGGTCATACCTGGATGGCCTGGTCGTTTTCCCCAATTTCTTTAGTTTAAGCCTAAATTTTATGATAAGGAGCTGATGATCTGAGCCACAGTTGGCTCCAGGTCTTGTGTTTGTTGACTGTATAGAGCTTCTTCATCTTCGCCTGCAAAGAATGTAATTAATCTGATTTTGGTAATGACCATTTAGTGATGTCCATGTGTAGAGTCCTCTCTTGTGTTATCAGAAAAGGGTGTTTGCTATGATCAGTATGTTCTCAGCAAAACTCTGTTAGCCTTTGCCCTGCTTCATTTTGTACTCCAAGGACAAACTTGACTGTTACTCCAGGTATCTCTCAACACCCTGCTTCTGCATTCCAATCTCCTATGATGAAAAAGACATCTTTTTTGGCGGGGGGGGGGGGGTGGGTATTAGTTCTAGAAGGTCTTGTAGGTCTTCATAGAACTGCTCAACTTCTGCTTCTCCAGCATCAGTGATTGGGGCATAGACTTGGATTACTGTGACGTTGAATGGTTTGCCTTGGAAACGAATTGAGATCATTCTGTCATCTTTGAGATTGCACCCAAGTACTACATTTCAGACTCTTTTGTTGACTATGAGGGCTATCCCATTTCTTCTATGGGATTCTTGCCCACAGTAGTAGATATAATGGGTCATCTGAAATAAATTAGCCCATTTTGGTCCATTTTAGTTCACTGATTCCTAGAATGTTAATGTTCACTCTTGCCATTTCCTGTGTGACCATGTCCAATTTACCTTGACTTAACATTACAGATTCTTATGCAGTATTGTTCTTTATAGCATCGGATTTTACCTTCATCACCAGACACATCCACAGCTGAGCATCATTTCCACTTTGGCCCAGCCACTACATGCTTTCTGGAGCTACTAGTATTTGCCCTCCACTCTTCCCCAGTAGCACATTGGACACCTTCTGACCTGTGGGGCTCCTCTTCTGTGTCATATCTTTTTGCCTTTTTATGCTGTCCATGGGGTTCTTGTGGCAAGAATACTGGAGGGGTTTGCCATTCCCTCCTCCAGTGGACCATGTTTTGTCAGAACTTTCCACTCTGAGCCGTCCATCCTGGGTGGCCCTGCATGGCATGGCTCCTAGCTTCACCGAGTTGTGCAAACACCTTCGCCACAGCAAGGCAGTGGCCCGTGAAGCCTCCCAGGTTTGACAGTTGCGTCACTTGGTGGTTGTGGTGTGAGGGCTCTAGGGCATGCGGGCTTCAGTAGTTGGGGCATGCGGGCTTCGTTGCTCTGAGGCATGTGTAATCTTCCTGGACCAGGGCACAAACCCATATCCCTTGCATTGGCAGGTGCATTTTTATCATCTGTATCATCAGGGAAGTCCTCTCATATGTTGATAAAGAGTATAATGGAAAAACTTCATGGAACTCTGTCACAATTATATTATTACTTTTACTAGAGGATATTGACTGAGAAGGCAATGGCACCCCTCTATTACAGAGTCACAGGATTTCCATCTGCAACAAGACACATCGGATGGTAGGCCTTCTTTTGAGCTTCTTTACTTTACCCATGTACACGGACCCCAAAGCCCACAACATTAGTTTTTGAGATCTGTAGAAAATCTTATTTAAACATATTTCTATAATGACTGAACATTTGGGTCATAAAGTAGGGAATAGGTGGACTGCTACTCAAACTTTGCCTGTGGCTACATATTTCAATGGAGAAGGCAATGGCACCCCACTCCAGTCCTCTTGCCTGGAAAATCCCATGGATGGAGGAGCCTGGTAGGCTGCAGTCCATGGGGTCCCTAGGAGTTGGACACGACTGAGTGACTTCACTTTCACTTTTCACTTTCATGCATTGGAGAAGGAAATGGCAACCCACTCCAATGTTCTTGCCTGGAGAACCCCATAGACGGAGTAGCCTGGTGGGCGGCTGTCTATGGGGTCGCACAGAGTCGG
The DNA here is from genome assembly GCF_042477335.2 of Ovis canadensis. Classification (NCBI taxonomy): domain Eukaryota; kingdom Metazoa; phylum Chordata; class Mammalia; order Artiodactyla; family Bovidae; genus Ovis; species Ovis canadensis. The sequence goes on along the minus strand of NC_091250.1, from coordinate 33,404,246 downwards.
ACACGACTGAAGCGACTTGGCAGCAGCAGCAGCACACATTTCAATCTAGTCCTTCTGTGTTATCTGTGGACAGGACACCCAAGCCTCTGGTTACATCTGTGATTGTCTGTAAAAACTGTTGGTTTGAATTTCTATTTACTTTGCATCCTAGCAAACCAATCCATTTGCTAGTGCCTTCTGGGCAAAATGCCTGGGTTTTATAAAAAAAAACAAACTCCTATTGAAAAGGAAACATAAGCCCAAGGAAAATAAATTTCGATTGTTGGTGTTCTCTTCTGGAGTTCTTACCTTTCTGTACCTTGAAACGTACATTTTCCACAACAGTGATGTTGAACTTCTGGTTAATTTCAGGATCATTTTCATTTCAGGGACACTCCACTAGTGACAACATCATACAGTTGTCTGTTTGGGGACTGTTATGCATGGTTTGTTGGTTTGGTTTTCTGTTACCATCCTGTTTAATGATCATAAACAGATGATTGTTTACCTACACGATTTCTGCACTGGGCACTAGGACATGCCTCTGGATTATTTCTGTTGATTATATGGAATCACCCATAAGCCACTGCAAATCCTAAACATAATTACCCTGTCCTAAAGTAGAAATTAACATAAAACATAGCTGTCAATTAAATTCAATAAAGATTTGGCCAAATTCCCTCTGATTTCATCCTACTTGGAATCTGAGGCAGTGATCATTTACTCTGAAAACTGCCCAGCAGGTGTATGAATAGCAACTCCAAAAAATGCAGAGCCTTGACCATTTTAAAGAAGGCAACACCCCTTCTAAAAACATTACTGCTGAATTCATCAAAGAAACCTCACCCAATGTCTTGTGCTCCAAAAACCTGCGGAAAAGCGCAGTGTTCAGCTGAGCAAAGAAATATTCTTCCACTGTTTATTTTGGTTATCGTTTTTCATCCTTAACGAGAAGCAAATCAATTAACAGGACTTATGACACTGTAGTTAGTCACCTAAGGGAAAGTATTATTAGCCTCATTAACTTGGAGAATCCTTCCAGCTCACATCTAGAGTTAATCATCGTACGGACCCACGACTAACCCTGCCGGGCAGTCCTGTGACGTTAGGAAACCCCACCTCTTTGACCTAGGCCCGGGCAATACCCCGTGAGTAACCGCTGGTGCCCCAAGTCCACTCGCGCGGACAGGAAGCAGTTCCCGAAAAAGGCGAAATGCGGGGGTGGGGGACGTCTTCCCGGCCCCACCCTTGAAAGTTGCAGGGAGTGGCACCCCAAGAACTTTGGCAGATCGGTCTGTGTCGCCGCTCGGGGAGGTCGGCTCCAGCTTTCCCTGCCTGAGCCAATCTGCCCTGCCTGCCAAGCCCCTCCTTCCCTGCACCTTTAAGGGCTGGAAGAAGAGAGTGTCGGCTGAGGTTCCCTTCTTAAGAAGTCGCACCGGTTTTTCGAGCTCCGCTCTGAGCCCGGGGAGCCACGGCAGCGGGGAGCGGGCGCCTCCGAGTGAGTCACTGTTTGGAAATGGAGTGGGCGGGCAAGGGTGTGAGAGAATGAATGATGTCAGGAGCGCGCAGGGCGGCGGGCGGGGAGAGCGGGCCGCGGGGCCGCGGTAAACACCGAGCGCCGCGCAGCGGGCCGAGCGGGGAGACCCCGCCCTCGGCGCGCACGGAGCCTTCCTCGGCCGCCCGAGCCGGGCCGGTGCTGCAGCGCCGCCGAGAGCGGCCCGGAGAGCGGCTTGCCTGGTGGGGCCGAGGCAGGAGAGGGCTAGACCCCCGAGCAAACTTTCCAGGGGCTTCAGCCGGGGGCGGCTGCGGCAGCCAGCTCCGGCCCCTAGCGGATCCCGGCCCGGGAGCCAGTGCCTCGGGCTGGGAAGGTCTGGAGCCCCAGCTGAGAGCGGGTAAGGAGCACCCGAGGGGCCGGGGAGGAGGATGGGCTGGAAAAGCGGCGCGGCGCGGGGAAGGGAGGGTGGACTGCGAACGCGGACGTGGCTCTAATTCGGCCCCTAGTCGCGCCGCCCCAGGGCATCCTTCTTTGATTTTGCCTGGTGGAGGATGGACGTGTCTTCGTCTCTTTGCTCCGAGCGTTCAACTCATTCATTTGCAGTCATTGCGGGTAACTCGGTCCTGCCCGTGAAAGGACCCAGATTGAACCGTAGGTTGTCCAGAGCCACTCTGGAGGTCAGGGCTAAAGTTCCGGAGCCGGAGGAGGGACTGTCTTGAAGCTTTTTTGAGAGGCACTTACCGATGATTTGTGAACAGTAAGAGCCCAGGTCTGGGCTGCCCGCACTGAAACCTTTCAACATTTGGCTTTCCAGAGTTACTCCTTAGGAAAGGGAGGTCTGGTGTTTCAGCGCACATAGGTAGGAGCGCACCTGCCTACTTTGAGGTACGGATAGTTAATAGCCCGCGGCAACGCCTTAAAACAACTCTATTGTCAGGTTCTGTTTTTTTTTTTTTTTTTTAATCAATCTTTACCATTCTGTTTCGTCTTGCTTGCTCTAATAAGACCATAACATCGTTTTGACACGTATGTTAAATTTTTGAGGAGATTCGGTTGTTTAGTGTCTCTGGGTAGGCGTGGATTTTGAACTTTTCAAATCCTTGGTTTCACTCCTAGTCTCATCTATTATCGGTGGGTTCTCAGTTACATTAAACACTTGGAACCAGCAAAACGGGACTGTAACTACTTCAGAGGCTAGTAATGAGGATTAAAGCTCAGAAGACCTGTCATGATGTCTGGCGTGAAGCCGGCCTCAACAAATTTTAACTGTTTGTGTATAAATAGTGTGTTAGTGACCTAGCAGCAGCAGCAGTGTGTTCCAGCTGGCATAGGTAATCATCAATTAATTTCCACAACATTTCCTACTTACAGACCTGGTGGGTTGAGGTTTAGCGTGTGAAATCCTTTGGCAGGTTCGTCAGAGTGTGGTGATGTCTTCAGGAAGTTAAATGCTTCCTTGTGGATACCCGTAAGATTTGGTATGTGTGTGTGTTGGTCGCCCAGTTGTGGCCCACTCTTTGCGACCCCATGGACTATAACCCGCCAGGCTCCTCTGTCCATGGAATTCTCCAGGCAAGAATGCTGGAGTGGGTAGCCATTCCTTCCCTGCTCCAGGGGATCTTCCTGACCCAGGAATCGAACCCAGGTCTCCTGCATTCCAGGCGGTTTTCAGGAAGTTAAATGCTTCCTTGTGGATACCAGAAAGATTTGGGATTCCCACGCCATATTAGGGAAACTGCCATTCACTCTTTAAACAGAGTCAGAGCAGTGGCTGAAAGTGGCAAATGGAATTCAGAGTTAGATATGGAGAACTCTCTACCCTTAACTGTTTTTTTTTTTTTTGTCTTAAAAAATATATATATAATCAGTGCAAAAATGTAGTCCTTTCCTTCCTTGCTTTGCTGCTTGTCTCACTTCACCATAGTCTTCTAGTTGAAGTTTTTTTTTTTTTTAACGAGTTAATGTTTAATTTGATTTCTCTAGTTTCATTTTTAAGCAGAGCTGGTTGACTTATGAACATGGAGGGAAACAGACACCTTTGAGTTACCGCCTCTTGTCCTCGGTTTCTCTTTTCACAGAGTTTTATAAAAGCCTCTAGGAAATATTTGCAGGGAGAGAAGCATTTTGCTCAGGTGTTATATTAAAAACAATTGTTTTTACCATATCTACAACAACTTTTAGGGTCAAAGGACTCAGGGAATCCTCCACCCCCCCACCCCAACCCCCCCCACCCCCACCCCAGTGTGATGTAGAGATCTGGTCATCAGAACCCAGAAGACCTAAGGCTATCCTGGGTGGTAATTTACTGGCTGTGTTGTTACTTTGAGCAATTTATGTAAACTCTCTGGAATTCTTGTGGGACATTTAAACGAAATACAGGGAAAAAAATAGAAATAATCTTACATCTATGCAAATTGACATTGGAATACAAATGAGAACTTTTTTTTCATGCTTAATCTTTATTCATTTCAAGAAGCTTTAAAAAGTTTGCAATTTATAACAATAGAAAACTATTACAATCGGTATTTGAACATCAGATATAGGAAGCTATGCACTTACTGTTTGTTTTGTTGCTAAGCCATGTCCGGCTTTCTGTGACCCCATGGACTGTAACCTGCCAGGCTGCTCTGTCCATGAGATTTCCCAGGCAAGAATACTGGAGTGGATCGCCATTTCCTTCTCCACAAATGAGAACTTTTTAAAGAAGTGATACTTTGAAGTGAGATGTTGTTTTCTTTTTAAAAAAGGAAGAATTACTGAGAATTCTAGACAGTTTCAGACTAGAGTAGCCTACTCACTTTTATCCAGTACCCCTATGGGGGATTTGAAGCCTCCATCCTGAACTATAGTTATCAGGTATTCGTTCAGTTGGTGAATGTTTAGTGAGCAGCTACTATATTCCAGCCACTGTGCTATGTACTAGCAATGCTAAGATGATGGAGGCACTCTAACTGGCTTTCAGTCTGGTAGAAATAGCCCCTAAGTTTTGATTATGGAGAGGAAGAAAGAGAGAGGAGTAGGGAATTGGAAGGAAACCAGAAGTGACTAGGCCATGATAGGCTGCCTTCCACTGATAATTTGAGGTCTATTGCTATCTAATGTATGCTGAATTGGGGCTCATAAGCTATGAGGCTGAACAATGTAAGTATGCTTTGCTTTACCCAGTAAAAATATTATAGACGAATTTGGCCCATAAATAATTTTAAACGCATCAGAGCAGACTTGTTTAAATGAAATCTGAGGGGTAAAATCGGTTCAACCAAGATTTACTTACTGTGAGGAAAGAAAGCACTGTTTTAAATTTTAAGAGAATAATCATTGTGTGTGAGTAGTATTTCAATTTATTTTTCCTCATAAGTAGCATTTAACTAAAAAAAATAAGTAGTATGTCACTTGTAGAGGTTTAAAAGTACAAGGTAATCAAATCAGCCACCACCCAGAAAATTCTTAGTGTTATATTCTTAAATCCTTTATCACCTGTAATACGCTTACTCTGAGCCAGGCAATGTGACAGTTACTCTATATATTTAGGATCCCCTGTTATGCTCACCCCAACCCTATGAGTTAAGTGTGATTATGGAGGGAAAGGCTGATTTAGAGAAATTAACTTTCCTAAAGTTACACAGGTAGAAAATTATTCTGTATGAAATTGGTTTGTTCTTTACATACTAACTTTTTTTTAAATCCCCATCCAAATATGGATGGCTCTATATCACTGAAATATATGCTTAAACGACATGTTTTATAGTTTTCGGTTGAATGACTGCATCTCTAGCAGTCTCCTATTGTTAGACAGTTAGTTTCCAGTTTTCACTATTTTAAACAGCGCTGCCGTAAATATTCTTATGGCTGTATCTGTGTGCAATTCATGATTATTTTAGTCATTTTGCATTTTAAAAAGTGAATTTTGATCTTTAATTTATGTGCCTTTTTCCCCCCACCATATTCAGGATTAGAAAACTTTCTCCTTTCTCTTTAAACTTTGTTTTAATTTCTATGTTCCTTTAGTGTTTCTTATAAGATTTCAGCAATAGGATCAACATTCTCTGTGGAGCTGCACAATCGGTCCATAGCTCATTACCCGAGGGATTTATCTGCTGAAAATGGAACACTGAGGCTTTCTTAAAGCACTATTTGTGTTTGTATTATTGCTATTAGACAGAAAGCTGAACTTCTTTTATGGGGAAATATAGCCGAATGGAGCAGTACTGACTTTGCCAGACAGGAAAGAATTTTTAAAAAGACTTACTGAAGTAGAGTTGGTTAACAGTGTTGTGTTAATTTCTGCTATACAGCAGAGTGACTAAGTTATACATATATATTCTTTTCCATTATGGTTTATCACAGGATATTGAATACAGGTTTCTGTGCTATATAGCAGGACCTGTCTGTCTGTCCTATATGTAATAAATTGCGCTGTTAATCCCAAACTCCCAATCCTTCCTTTCCCTACCTAGCTCCTTCTGTGGCAACCACAAATCTGTAATTTATGTCTTTGAGTCTGTTTTGTAGATATGTTTATTTGCATCTTATTTTAGATTCTACATATAAGTGGTATTATATGGTGTTTGTCTTTCTCTTTCTGACTTTTTTTTGCTTAGTATGATCATCTCTAGGTTCATCTCTGTTGCTGCAAATAGTATTATTTCATTCTTTTTATCAGTTCAGTCAGTCAGTTCAGTCGCTCAGTCGTGTCCGACTCTTTGCGACCCCATGAATCGCAGCACCCCAGGCCTCCCTGTCCATCACCGTCTCCCAGAGTTCACTCAAACTCACGTCCATCAAGTCAGTGATGCCATCCAGCCATCTCATCCTCTGTCGACCCCTTCTCCTCCTGCCCCCAAACCCTCCCAGCATCAGAGTCTTTTCCAATGAGTCAACTCTTCACATGAGGTGGCCAAAGTACTGGAGTTTCAGCTTTAGCATCATTCCTTCCAGAGAAATCCCAGGACTGATCTCCTTCAGAATGGACTGGTTGGATCTCCTTGCAGTCCAAGGGACTCTCAAGAGTCTTCTCCAACACCACAGTTCAAAAGCATCAATTCTTCGGTGCTCGGCTTTCTTTATAGTCCAACTCTCACATCCATACATGAGCACAGGAAAAACCATAGCCTTGACTAGACGGACCTTTGTTGGCAAAGTAATGTCTCTGCTTTTCAACATGCTGTCTAGGCTGGCCATAACTGAGTAATATTCCATTGTAAATACGTGTCACACCTCCTTTAGCCATTCTTCCGTCAGTGGACATTTAGGTTGCTTCCATGTCTTGGCTATTGTAAATAGTGCTGCTGTGAGTGTGTATCTCAGAAAAGAAATTCTGTTTCTACAATTTACGTCACTGGTACTTAGCAGGATAGGCAGATTACGTTTTGCAGATATTACATTTAGCAGATTTATCACCAGGTTTAGAATAAGCTCTTTCATTTTTAAATAAGCCATCTTTAAAGAAAATCTTAGAGACTTCCCTGGTGGTCGAGTGGTTAAGACTCCCTGCTTCCAATGCAGAGGGTGCAAGTTTGGTCCCTGTTTGGGGAGTTAAGATGCTACATGCTGTGCGACCAAAAAAAGAAAATCTTAGACATTTGTTCTTTGATCTCTTAAAAAGTGTATCATTGCTAAGACATTTTCCAGTTGATTTAATGAAAGTGCCAAAAAAAAAAAAAAATCCATTAGCTAGCTTTCATTATAGGTATAAAGCATATGTTCATTTAAACATTTCTCACGTTTTATTATAATATCATACTGTCTTTGCTACTCTGAGTCATACTTTTTTCTTTTGGGTTTATATTTCCATATCCAACACACATTACCTTATCCTCATGATTTTGATAAATGATATTGGAAAATGAGTCGTATTCAATTCAACCTTTTTATATAGAAACTCAGATCAGTTCAATTTATTAATTCCTAACAATAATTATTAATTCAAAGCAGAATTTAAAGAAACAGCTAATAAAATTACAGTATAAATAGGATAATCAGTTATTTGATGATTGGTTTTCCCTGCTGTAAAACCCTCTATGATCATTTGCTTGCAGTTTAAAATTCAGCCTCAGAATTTTGTGCCTTTAGCTTGACAGTGTTGCTTGAAACTTCCAAACAAACTTGTACATGTTCTTGTTTCTTTTTTAAAGCAACATTAGCTGGATTGAGTGTTTGTCTTATGTTTATACGTTTTCTTTCAGTGGATCCCTTGTACTCTTTAAAAAGAATAAAACCACATAATAAAAGTGTTAAAGAGGAGGGCATAAAAGGAAATGAAAGATAATTTTGAAGCCAAAGTGTCAGGAAACTGCTAGTTACTCAAAGTCAAATGAAGTAAACAACTGGAAAGGCCCTCCAGGTCGGTGCCATTTCTCCACCTGGTAGTGCCTGTGCTGAGCTTCGTTTTGTTGTTGTTCAGCCACTAAGTAGTGTCGAATTCTTTGCGAATGAAGAATGAAGCACGCCAAGTTCCTCTGTCCTCCTCTGCCTCCCAGAGTTTGTTCAGATTCATGTCCACTGAGCTGGTGATGCTCTCTGACCATCTCATCCTCTGCCACCCCCTTCTTTTTTTGCCTTTAATCTTTCTCAGCATCAGAGTCTTTTCCAATGAGCCAGCTTTTTGCATCAGGTGGCCGAAGTATTGAAGCTTCAGCTTCAGCAACAGTCCTTCCAGAGCTTCATTTAGGGCAGAAAGAGAGATACCCAAATGTTAGGGCTTGGCCTCAGGCAAAATTGTGAAATTGAGCTGAAATACTCACCGTAGGGTATCCTTAACTCTAAGTTTACCTGACAGGACTTGCTCACACAAGAAAGTGCTTGATAAATACCTGTATAAGGGGAAATGCAAATTGAAACTGTGGAGCTGGAGGCGTCATATTTATGAAAAACTAGGACTAATTCAAAATTGGGAGGAGAGTATACGTCAAGGCTATATATTGTCACCCTGCTGATTTACTTTAAATGCAGAGTACATCATGTGAAATCCCAGGCTGGATGAAGCACATGCTGGAATCAAGATTTCTGGGAGAAATAATCAACAACCTCAGATATGCAGATGATAACATTCTAATGGGAGAAAGGGAAGAGGAACTAAAGAGACTCTTGATGAGGGTGAAGGAGGAGACTGAAAGCTGGCTTCAAACTCAACAATCAAAAAACTAACATCATGGCGTCCGGTCCCATCAATTCATGGCAAATAGATGGAAAAACAAGTGGAAACTGACAGACTTTATTTTCTTGGGCTCTAAAATCACTGTGGATGGTGACTGAAGCCATGAAATTAAAAGACGTCTGCTCCTTGGAAGAAAAGCTATGACAAACCTAGACGGTGTATTAAAAAGCAGAGACATTACTTTGCCAACAAAAGTTTGCATAGTCAGAGCTATGGTTTTTCCAGTAGTCATGTACGAATATGAAAGTTGAACCATGAAGAAAGCTGAGCACTGACTAATTGATGCTTTTGAATTGTGGTGCTGGAGAAACTCTTTGAGAATCCCTTGGACACAAAGGAGATCAAACCAATCAATCCCAATGGAAATCAACCCTGAATATTCGTTGGAAGGACTGATGCTGAAGCTCCAATACTTTGGCCACCTGATATGAAGAGCCAACTCATTGGAAAAGACTCTGATGCTGGGAAAGAATGAGGGTAGGAGGAGAAGGGGGTGACAGAGGATGAGATGGTTGGATGGCATCACTGACTCAATGGATGTGAGTTTGAGCAAACTCCAGGAGATAGTGAAGGACGGGGAAGCCTGGCATACTGCAGTCCAAGGGGTTGCAAAGAGTCGGACGTGGCTTAGTGACTGAGCAACCACAGGAGCTGAGTATCAACTCTAGAATTTAATCACCTCGTTTTTGGTTTTGTTTGTTTATTTATGACTGCACTGGGTCTTTGTTGCTACGTGTGGGCTTTCTCTGGTTGCTATAAGCGGGGACTACTCTCTAGTTGCGGTGCCTGGGCCTTTCTATGTGGTGGTTTCTCTTGTTGTGGAGTACAGGCTCTAGGCAAGTGCGCTTCAGTAGTTGCAGCTCACATGCTCTTCGAGCTCAGGCTCAGCAGTCATGGCTCACGGGCTTAGCTGCTGGGTGGGACCTTCCTGGACCAGGGATCGAGCCCTTGTCCCCTGCATTGGGAGGTGGATTCTTAACCACTGGACCACTGGGGAAGTCCCTTTAAATAATCTCTTTTCAATTAAGATGATTAGAAATGCAAAATACTCGATGAGTCAAACTTTGTGAAAAAAGCTTTTCCATAAATGGGAGGGACTCGAGGGAGGAGTTGCCCTGGAGATGGGAAAACAGATATGCAAAGAAGGATGCAGATGTGCCAAAGGCAGATTCTGTGTCTCTTGGGAAGACATACCTAATCCCGAGGCTTGCTGGGATTCAGCTCCTGCTGTTGAAACTGGGATCACATGTGATCCTGGAGGATCTGGCCTCCCAGGAGTGAAAATGCACGTTAGGGGCCTCTCTGACCTGCTCGGCTGATGAGAACCATCCTGGGAAATACCTCTTAACATGAACCCCTCCCAGATGGGCTAAGGATGCTTTTCCTTACCTGGGAGTACTTTAAGTAGGGAGTCTGATCTGACTAGAGAAAGTGTGAAGGAATGAGTTTTCCTTTAGGGGTAGGAAAAAGTGTTAATAAGTGGTTCTAGATCAGGCATGACTTAGCTAAGTGGGTTGCACACCTCCAGTGAGAAGCGAAGACCTTTCAGGAAAAGACTGGCAGCAGTAGCTGAAAATGAAGCTGAACCTTTAAGACAGAGAGATGGCCAATGCTGACCTAGACAGCATATTAAAAAGCAGAGATATTACTTTGCCAACAAAGGTCACCTAGTCAAGGCTGTGGTTTTTCCAGTAGTCATGTATGGATGTGAGAGCTGGACTATAAAGAAAGCTGAGTGCCAAAGAATTGATGCTTTTGAAGTGTGGTGTTGGAGAAGACTCTTGAGAGTCTCTTGGACTGCAAGGAGATCCAACCAGTCCATCCTAAAGGAGACCAGTCCTGGGTGTTCATTGGAAGGAGTGATGCTGAAGCTGAAACTCCAATACTTTGGCCACCTGATGCGAAGAGCTGACTCATTTGAAAGACCCTGATGCTGGGAAAGATTGAGGGCGGGAGAAGAAGGGGATGACAGAGAATGAGATGGTTGGATGGCATCACCGACTCAATGGACATGAATTTAGGTAAACTCCAGGAGTTGGTGATGGACAGGGACGCCTGGCTTGCCACGGTCCATGGGGTCACAAAGAGTCAGACATGACTGAGCGACTGAACTGAACTGAACAAGTTGGTTCTCCAAGTTTCACCAGACCTCGAAGCCAGAGATAGTGCAGTGAAATAGTGATGGTTAAACAATGTTGAGTACTCTTGAGTTAGGTTCTAGAGAAGATTAAATCACATTCTCTATCTTCAGGCAGCCCTGCACAATAGAAATTATATTCTCTCCACTGTGGAAGTAGGGAAACAATTTAGAAAGGTCAATGTGCTCAAGGCTGTGAAGCTGGAAGTACGAGGAGCAGGGCCCGCTGATTCTCATGCCCACGCTCTGCCCAGTAATCCCCCGAGGTGTTTTGTAATCTCTCTGCTAGCTTTGGAGATACAGCAGGTTTGAGGTTTGAGGGCATGTATTTTGATACGTGGTTGTCTACCACCCCATCTCCTGGAATGTTTCTCTGGTCTGTGCTGCCTTCAGGCCATGAAGTAATACCAGAGAGGCGAAGGCCCCATAGGCTTACTCAGGCCAGCTTGGATTTATGACCCAGGAACAACCCTTTACCATTAGGTGACTATGAGCAACTTCCTGCGATGAGTCTCCATTTCCTGGCTGTGAGATGGGACTAAGATAGTATTTACTTCCTGGGGTAACTATGAATCATGCTACTTTATATAAAACACTGAGGCTGATGCTCGGTTCATTGTTAATATTTGGTGGCTCCGCCATCACTTTTTGCATATAGACTCTATTTATCACTTTTAAAACAAAGGATTCATTCCTGCTGTCTCAAGGATCAAATTGTTTCTCATTATTTCTCATGAAGTTAACATGTTTTTAGGTAATGGAATGACCGTTTGTCATATCTCGCCTCCATTGTAGGCTCTGGGTCCTATCTCTTACCCTCTCCTCTTCCTTTCTTTCGGGGTTAAAATAAGAATTTTTTAAATTGATCATCCATTGCCATTCAATTCAAGAACTTTCATAAGAAGTGTATAACATCAGCTGTGAACGCTGACAAGCCTTCCAGGCTCCCATCACGATATGCCAGGCCTCTCCGCAGATGCTGGTAGCAGTGGCGAGCACAACACCACGGTCCCTCAGAGCCCAGCCTTCTGAGGAGGATTGTACCATGAGCTCCCTGTCCCAGAAAGTGCCAAGGCCATTAAGGGTCACAGACCCTACTGTCTTCCCTGGACAGTGTGCTGGGCATCTTTCTTTAGGAGGCCCTGAGACGGTTTATCTAACACAGCTGCTACTGTTTTCTGAGATTTGCATTGGATCTGTAAGTTCTTTAACCATCCAGTTATTACTGCCCCATAGTTGCTTCCAAACTTTAGTATCAGCAAAGGGCATTTTTTTTCTGTTAAATTAACAGCTGTGTGTGTGTGTGTGTGTGTGTGTGTGTGTGTGTGTGTGTGTAAGTTTATAAGCAGCAAGCAGGAACATTTACAATTTTATTTTCCAAACACTTAAAGTGCCCACTATGTGCCAGGGTTTGCTCTGAACAGTTAGAACTCTTCTTCATCTGTTCCTCCTTCAACACTCTGAGACAGATGTTATTACTCCCATTTTAAGAATCCTCTTTTGAGACACAGTGGGCAAATTTTTTGTAGGCAAGTTGTTACTTGCCTACAGTCACACAGGTGATATGAGGCAAATCTGGGTCTTGAAAGAGGACAGTTTGGCTGTGGTGTCTGAGCACTGCACTGTTTGTAGAAAGCTAGTGTGTATTTCTCCAATACTCTTGCCTGGAAAATCCCATGGATGGAGGAGCCTGGTGGGCTGCAGTCCGTGAGGTCACGAAGAGTCAGACACGACTGAGTGACTTCACTTTCACTTTTCACTTTCCTGCGTTGGGGAAGGAAATGGCAACCCACTCCAGTGTTCTTGCCTGGAGAATCCCAGGGACGGGGGAGCCTGGTGGGCTGCTGTCTATGGGGTCGCACAGAGTCAGACACGACTGAAGCGACTTAGCTGCAGCAGCAGCAGCAGCAGCGTGTATCTTGCACTTCAGGCCTAATTTTGTCCTTGCACGTGAAGTTTTAGCAAAGGAACATCACACCTGTCCATACATGCTATCAACTCCTTATGATTTACCATGTAGAGGACTACAGCTAGGTCATACATTTGTGTCACTATTGAAATATGTTGATGATTGGTATCATTTTTCTGTATAAGCTTGTGAGAGCTCAGTCAGGCTGGGTGTTTTGTCTGAAAAAGGAGCAGTGAGTTCTTTCTCCCAGCCCCCTGATCAGTACACTCAACTGAACCTATTCCTGCTACTTTAATATTACTTATTTTTTAAGTTTTAGGCTTTCACTTATTATAAATTAAAATATTAAAAAATCCTCATTGTAAGAGAATAGCTTGAACATGTGAGAGGTTTCTTTAAATGTTTGCTAATTACTCTTGGACAAGGTGGCAGGCAGAATAATGGTACCGCAAAGATGTTCACATCCAAACCCCCAGAAATGATGAATCTGTTATTTTACTTGACTAGGAGGGATTAAGGTTGCTAATCAGCAGACTAAGGATACAGAGACTATCCTGGGTTATCTGGGTAGACCCAATGTAATCACAAGGGTCCTTATAAGCGGAAAAGGGAAGGAGAAGAGTCAAAGAGTTGACACCATTAGAAAAACCCAAACAGCCATTGCCAACTTCGAAGATGGAAGGAGGCCCTGGACCAAGGGATGCACGTGATCTCGAAGAAGCTGCGAAAGGCTGGGAAATGGATTCGGGGCCTCCAGAAAGGGGCACAGTCCTGCTGACATTTCAGTGTTAACCCACCGAATCTCCTTTTGGATTTCTGATTTCTCAAACTGTAACAGAAGAAATTTGAGTTAATTTAAGCCAGTGAATTTATAGTAACTTATACAGCAGCAATAGGAAATGGATAATACAGACAGTTACTGGCACAATCAGTGCTTTGATTTTTTTTTTTCCTTTATCCCAGCCCCGTGAGAGAGCTGCTTAATCTCATGACTTATTATATGGACTGGTCAGGTATAGCAGTGTTTACACTTTGGAGGTTGTTTTAGTTTGCATGTAAACTGAACCACCTTAGGGCAGAGGGACTTAGCTTTTGATAATTTTATACATTTGTATATAAGTAAATGGGCTTCTCAGGTGCCTCAGTGGGTAAAGAACCTGCCTGAAATGCAGGAGATGCCCGAGCTAGGGGTTTGATTCCTGGATTGGGAAGATCCCCAGGAGGAGGGCAGGGCAACCCACTCCAGTATTCTTGCATAGAGAATCCCATGGACAGCGGAGCCTGGCAGGCTACAGTCCATAGGTCTCAAAGAGTCAGACACGACTGAAGCCAGTAACTGAGCACAGCACAGCACACAAATATATACTGTGCATTTTAAATGACTGTATCAAGGTTTTAGCAAAAAAAGAAAAGTCTTATTGATTCCAGAGCAGGTCGAGCCTCTTAGCCTTTCATCAGATTTGCCCAACAGAAATGTGGCTCTGCACCCCACGTGGCAGCCCTTACAGCCTTGCATTTGTTTGGGGTAGGATGATGGTCCGCATATGATGCTGGTGATGGCTGTGGGCATTATTGCTTGAGTTTTGACTCCAGATTCCTTTTATTTTATTTTAGTTTTTTTATTGAGGTATGGTATATTACTTTCAGGTATACAATGTAGTGATTCAGATTTTTTATGGATTATACTCCACTTATAGTAATTATAAGGTATTGACTGTATCCCCTGTGCTATACAACGTACCCTTGCATGTGTGAATGCTCAGTCGCTTCAGTCGTGTCTGACTCTTGGTGACCCCTGGACCTTAGCCTGCAAGGCTCCTCTGTCCATGGGATCCTCCAGGCGAGAATACTGGAGTGGGTTGCCATGCCCTCCTCCAGGGGATCTTGCTGAAACACGGATCAAACCCGCGTCTCCTGCAATGCAGGTAGATTCTTTACTGCTGAGCCACTGGGGAAGCCACAACATATCCTTACAGCTTATTTATTTTATATGCGGTAGTTTGTGTTTCTTAGTCCCCTATCCCTATCTTGCTCCTTCTCTCTCCCCACTGGAAACCTTTAGTTTATTCTCTATATCTGTGAGTCCGTTTCTTTTTGTTTTATTTGCTAGTTCGTTTTTTTAGATTGCACATATAAGTAATAACATAAAAGATTGGTCTTTTTCTGTCCAACCTGTTTCACTAAAGCATGATATATCCTCCAGGTCCATCTGTGTTGTTGTATGTAGAAAATTTCCTTCTTTTTTATGGCTGAGTAATATTCCGTTATATGTACATTATCTCACATCTTTATCCATTTGTCTGTTCTCCTTGGAAGGACAGTTATGCCCAACCTATACGGCATATTAAAAAGCAGAGATATTACTTTGCCAACAAATGTGCATTTAGTCAAGACTATGATTTTTCCAGGGGTCATACATGAATGTGAGAGGTGGGCTATAAAGAAAGCTGAGCACAGAAGAATTGATGCTTTTGAAGTGTGGTGTTGGAGAAGACTCTTGCGAGTCCTTTGGACTGCAAGGAGATCCAACCAGTCCATTCCAAAGGAGATCAGTCCTGGGTGTTCATTGGAAGGACTGATGTTGAAGCTGAAACTCCAATACTTTGGCCACATAATGCGAAGAGCTGACTCATTTGAAAAGACCCTGATGCTGGGAAAGATCGAAGGCGGGAGAAGAACGGGACGACAGAGGATGAGATGGTTGGACAGCATCACTGACTCTATGGACATGGGTTTGGGTGGGCTCCGGGAGTTGGTGATGGACAGGGAGGCCTGGCTTGCTGTGGTTCATGGGGTTGCAAAGAGTCGGACACAACAGAGCGACTGAACTGAACTGAACTGAACTGAGGCACTTAAGTTGCCTCCATATCTTGCCCATTGTAAATAATGCTGCTATGAACATTGGGCTGCCTGTATCCTTTCACATTAGTGTTTTCATTTTCAAATATATACCCAGGAGCGGGATGGCTGGATTGTATTGTAGCTTCATTTTTTTTTTTTTTTTGAGGAACTTCCGTATTGTTTTCCACAGTGGCTGCACCAATTTACCTTCCCACCAGCAGTGTGCAAGTGATCCTTTTTCTTCATATCCTCACCAACAGTTGTGGTCTTTTTGATAACAGTCATTCTGACAGATGTGAGGTCAGAGTCCTTTTACTTCTTTTCTTTTTAAAAAAATTTTGGCCATGCCGCTCGGCTTGCTGGATCTTAGTTCCCCAACCAGGCATCAAGTTCACACCACCTGCCATGAAAGCATAGAGTCTTGACCACTGGACCACCAGGGAAGTCCCTCGCTTTATATTTTTAAAATCTGTTTCTTGCTCTGCTTGCCTAGCAATGTTATTATGAATTCTTTGAGAGCAGGAGCATTTCTATACAAGGGCTTTTCAAACTTATTGTAATGAATTAAAACAAATAAAAAGTAGCATCATACATTGGGTCATCTGTAGTAAGTACCTAGAGGGTTGTAGACCCTCGAGTAGACAGTATCTTGGAATCAGCATGTCAATTATGGAAATTTAAAGTAGCAAGAATTATCATAATGAATGGGGTTAGTTTGGGGGCTTTTTTTTTTTTTAAGGAATCCTCCAATAACAATCTTACATTGTGATTTGGAGACAGCTTCATCAGTTAAGGACTGCCCTTTTGTGCAAAGTAGAAATAGCACCAGCGTAAGAACTAAAATCTTGGGAATTTTCCTGCTTAAGAAATGAAATAAGGGATAATAAAGGATTTTTGGTAATTTTGAAGAAATATGGGTGACCATTAGCTAGATGATGTTATCTATATCTATAGCATTTTCTTTGTGACCCCATGGACTGTAGCCTGCCAGGCTTCTCTGTCCATGGAATTCTTCAGGCAAGATACTGGAGTCGATAACCATTCCCTTCTCCAGAGGATCTTCCTCACCCAGGAATCGAACCCAGATCTCCTCCACTGCAGGCAGATTCTTTACCATCTGAGCCACCAGGGAAGCCCCTTTCACAGAGGGAATAGACTGTCTCATGCAGAAGTAGAAAAAAAATTGGAAACTCTTAAAACCATGGTGATGGGATATTTGGAGTCACTTTGCTAAAAACACATTTTATTTAACCAATATATTAAACTGTTATCATATTTAATATTAATATTAATGTAAACATTCTTGACATTTTAACTTTTTTTCTAAATCTTCCAAAAATCCAGTGTGTATTCTCCACTGCCTGCACATCTAAGCTTAAGATTGGCCATACTTCAAGTGCTCAGGAGTCACGTGGGCTTAGTGGCTGCTTTGCCAGGCATTGCAGCTCTGACCAGCCTTATCCTTAAGGAACAATACCCTGCATGAATCTGAGGTTATCCTTAGAATATCCCTTAATAGTTATCATCCATGACTTCGGTGTGTTGTATTTTATAAACTGAATTATCTCCTGGCATTACTAGAGAAAACTGGTTCTGATTCCTTTTGCTAGAATGAATGAACAGGCTGAACAGTACAGTGAAATCTCTCTCTAAGGTTATCTGTAATATAAATTTGTGAATATCAGTGCCAGGCGGTGTGCCTGGGCCTATAAATGAAATATTTAGATTATTAGATTCATGTGTATAGAAAGGATGGCTGCTCATATACCTTTGTGAGCTGTGGTACGTGGGATGTGGTAGTACCTGCCCTGGTCTTCACGCTTTTCTTGCCCTGTTTATATGCATGATGTTGCTTACTAATTTGTGTTCTTGTTCAGTTGCTTATTGTGACAATTTAGGAAGCAAGGCCATTGTAAAGCCTAGATCAGAGAAATCATTACTTGGTATCAAATATCAGTGTGCCAGGAATAGATAAGATTAGACTGTAAGGAGACTCAGGTTCAGTATGAGAAGGAGAGAAGAAGAGAGAGAGGGATAAGCGAGAGGGTGATGCGGGGAGAGAAGAAGGGAGAGACCAAGGAAGGAAGGAAGGAGAGAGGGCAGTTCTGTGCAGGAAAATCACCTAAATGCAGAGGAAGGAAATCACGATGGAAGCCACTGGGCAAGCTGATGTTCTCACTGAGGCCTCAAGACAGGTTGCTTTGGGTTTCATAAATATATTGACTTTATCACATACCTATACTAAACAGGTAACTGAGATTAGACCCAAGCCCTCCTCGGTTTTTTCTGAAATTGATTAATGCATCCAACACTATTTTTGAATACTTGCCGTGTGCTAGACTTTATTCTTGATTCTAGATTTCAGTGAACAATAGACAATCAAAGTTTCTACTCTTAATGGAGATTGTATGAGTTTAATGTGTTGAGACAGGAAAAAGTGCTGAAAAGGGAGGTTGAACAGATGATAAGCAAGTAAGATTAATAAACAAGATCAGTTCAGATTTGGACCAGTTCTTTAAAGGAAATATGCTGAGAGTGACTGGGGAATCCTACCCAAGCATGGTCAGGAAAGTTTTGTCAAAGAGGTTGAACTTGCACTGAGATGTGAAGGGTGAGAAGGATCCAGCAGAGGGGACAGGCTAAGTGCTTAGTTACGCAAGGGAAGGCAGGGAGGCCAGTCTGGCCACAGTGTCTGAGCAGGGAGGCGTGAGAAAGATGGTGCCCAGGCACGCAGGACCCGGTGAGGAGGGGCGTGTGTGCTGAGTCGCTCCAGTCTGTGTCCAACTCTTTGTGACCCCAGGGACCATAGCCCGCCAGATTCCTCTGTCCATGGGATTCTCCAGGCATGAATACTGGAACAGGTTGCATCCCCTCCTCCAGGGGATCTTCCCAACCCAGGGATCGAACCTGTGTCTCTTATGTCCTGCTTTGAGAGGCGAGTTCTTTGCCACTGATGCCACCTGGGAAGCTCAATTTTGTTAGTTCTGTAAATTTTACTCCAAATGCAATGAGAAAGCATTGTGCAGTGATCTGAGAAGGAGAAGCAGGGAGTTCTCTGGTGGTCAAGTGGCTAGTACCCCGAGCTCCCAAAGCAGGGGGGCCCAGGTTCAATCCCTTGTTAGGGAGCTCAATCCTGTATGCTGCCACTAAGAGTCCACATGCCTCAACTGAAGACCCGCGTGGTATGCTGCGATGAGGATCGAAGCTCCTGTGTGCTGCAGCTAAGACTTGGCACAGCCAAATCCATAATTTTTTTTTTTTTAAGAAGGAGAAACACATGACCCGATGTGGGCTGGAGCTGTGTGGTAGTATCAGAGATGGAGAGCAGTGGATGGATTTGAGAGGTTTGGAGACAGGATTGACAAGACTTAACTGATAGGCCTGGATGGGTGAAATGACAGAGTAGGAGAAATCAAGCATAAATCCTGTTGTTTTTTTTTTCTGCTGGATGGGGGGATTGTAGCGAATAGGGTTCTGTTTTGGCCAGCTCATTGCCTAGTTGACATCCTAATGGAGAGAGTTCTCAAACGACCAGCAATGATTCTGAAAACTGAGTTCAGGGACAAGATCATGGCCAGTGGTATCAGCACAGAAGTGCTATATAAAGTGACGGGAAGTCTAGAGTCACCCGGGGAGATTTTGGAGGCCCAGAAGAGAGGCAGAGATTAGGCCCTGCAGACTAACAGAATTGATAAATAGGCCAAGTGCGGGGAGAGCCAGGAGTAACCAGCAAGGTAGGAGGAGGACCAAAAAGGCAGCCTTCCAGATGCCAACAAAATTGAGTGTGTAAAGCAGGATGCAGTAATCAGTTCTGTTCTGAGTTCTGGAGTTGAGTAGGATGAGAACACAGTGTTCACTGGGTTTTACAATGTAGAGGGGTCCTTTACGTGGTGATCTTGTTGAGCATTTTAGAGGAATGATTTCAAGCACAAATGCCTTGACCGCCAGCCTCCCCCTCATTCTTTCCTCACTCTTTCCCTTCTCCCCATCACCCCCATGGGCCAGGTGTCCCCTCTTTGTTCCAGAATAGTTGAGCCTTTCTCTGTCACTGGACAACCATACTGTAATATGATTTTCTGCTGAAACTATGTTTCTTCCAGACTGAGCTCCTTGGGAGCAAAGTTTTTTTTTTCTTTTTTTAAAAAATTTCCTAGCATGATGTAGGCACTCAACACATGGTTTCTAAATTAATGAGCATTCTCGAATACTGCTTTTTGGCCTGCATTATTTACCCCTGTGTGGTGTCAGGCAGAAGCCAGCGAAGAGCCCAGGTTTCCTGATTCTCAACCTGCTGCCCTCCGCCTTCCGCAGCCACTGTCTGGCCTGGGCTCAGGGCGTATTTTGCTCAGGATGGCCCCACTTCCCCTCCCCGTTCTCCCCAGTGGCCAGTGATTGGTCTGGGAGGCTAGCTTAGCCTCTAATGCCCTCCTGGGCATTTTCCCTGTACTTGGTCCCCTGTACCTTCTTGGGAGCCACATGTGAAAACCTGAGGAAATCACTTCTTGTCTATTTCAGGAACCTCACCTCTTCCCTACCTCAGAGTTCTTTTGTGTGATCTGCACTTGCTCCGTACAATTCATCATTCTGAAAGCTTTTATTTGCCTCCTTGCATACTTTAGTATCTTAAAGGCATAGTCGCGACCGACTGAAGCAGCCCCCAAGTGGTTCTTTCTAGCAAGTTTCCTTTCTTTCTTCTTGGTAGTTACTTTCCCGCCAAGGCTGTGTGGAAGTGTTTTTTCCTTCCGTACTACTTCTATCATTTGTTTTCCACTTCATTATCCTCCTGCCATAAACCCCAGTTATACCAGTTGCTGTGGAGATATTAAGTGCTTTGCTAATCATGGAGGATTATTCCTTTAGGTGGAAGAATAGAAACAAGAGAAGGATATAAATCTTCTTTTTGTGCAAATGTCTCCCGGTAACGGCAGTGACTAAGTGGTACTGGAGACTGTGGTGTGGAAATGTCTATATGGGGTTGGTTTATGTTTTTAGAAAGGATTAGGTTTCTTAAATAAAGAAAATATTACTTTAAGCTTCTGGTCTTGTTAGAGGTTAATTCCTTATGTTAATACTTTACTCTTCATTCTTTAGTTTGTATCTGTTGGCACAGGCTCACTAGTTTGTTTAATAGGATGTTGCTTCATGTGGACAAAATCTTCTGTGGACTTTAGTTTGTTACAATTCATTTCTTCTTCTTTTTTTTTTTTTTTACAATTCAATTCTAAAACCTTTTTTTTCTTATAAAAACTTTACTAAAGGAGACACATTTTAATATTGTTCATCTGATCTGTGTTTCATGACATCTTGTCGTGTTCCATGGACTCTGTTATAATTAAGGTAATTATGTATCCTGATGGGGCTTCCCAGGTGGTGTTAGTGGTAAAGAACCTGCCTGCCAATGCAGGAAATGTAAGTAGATGTGGGATCCATCCCTGGGTCAGGAAGACCTCCTGGGGAAGGGAATGGCAGCCCACTCCCGTATTCTTGCCTGGAGAAACCCATGGACAGAGGAGCCTGGCGGGCTGCAGCCCATGGGGTTGCAAAGAGTCAGACACGACTGAAGTGACTTAGCATGCGTACGTACAGTGTGTCCTGATTGCCTGGGACAGTTCCTGTGTATACATATTGTCCTGGTGTGGTTACTGTTTTTTTTAAATTATTTGCTTATTTGTTTGTTTTTAGCTGTGCTGGGTCTTCGTTGCCACACAGGCTTTGCTCCAGCTGCAACAAGTGGGGGTTCCTCTCTAGTTGCGGTGCAGACGTCTCGTTGCAGTGGCCTCTCTTGTTGCGGAGCACGGGCTTTAGAGCACCCAGGCTTCAGGAGCTGCAGCTTGCGGGCTCGGTAGTTTTGGCTCCCAGGCTCTAGAGCACAGGCTCACTAGCTGTGGCACGTGGGCTTAGTTATTCAGCTGCATGTGGGGTCTTCCCGGACCAGGGATTGAACCCATGTCTCCTGCCTTGGCAGGCAGATTCTTTCCCACTGAGCCACCAGGGAAGCCCCCTGGTGTAATTATTAGTAAATCTCTCTTTTACTCAGAACTGGCCTGGTTAGGATGTTAAGTTAAATGGCCACCCTAATTAAAGGCCATACTTAATAGGAAACTGAGGTAACAAAGTGTTTTATATTTTTTGTTTTAATCCATGTAATTTATGGATAGATATATATGAATATATATGTAGATTATATACATACATATAAAGGTATGTGTATTTTTTTCTTTTAGTTTTTCCATTTAACCCAAGTCGCACCTTGCTGTACCTCCAAATCATGGGCTTTTTACTTGAATTAACAACGTCAAAGTGCCAGCGTCTTTTCATCCTGCACTTCTCAACTTTAATGCTCCTTCCTCAAGGGGGTCCTTCCTTGTCCTCTGTCTAAAGTTAGTTTTTCCTCTTATTTTCTCTCAGCACTGCTGATCCACTTTCAGAGTTTGTAATTAGGTACTTGTTGCCTTCTTTTGACAGGATGTCTCCCACCCTGGGTGGTGGGCTCCACGGGGAGATGGACCATGTCTGTTTGTTGCCAGTTTACCCAGCCTGGCACAAACCAAACACTTGCTGCTGCTGCTGCTGCTAAGTCACTTCAGTCGTGTCTGACCCTGTGCGACCCCATAGACGGCAGCCCACCAGGCTCCCCCGTCCCTGGGATTCTCCAGGCAAGAACACTGCAGGGGGTTGCCATTTCCTTCTCCAATGCATAAAAGTGAACAGTGAAGTCGCTCAGTCGTGTTTGACTCTTAGCGACCCCATGGACTACAGCCCACCAGGCTCCTCCGTCCATGGGATTTTCCAGGCAAGAGTACTGGAGTGGGGTGCCACTGCTAGTTCTTGTTAAACCCTTCCCTGTGACCAACTTTTATTCCTCTGACCGACAGCAGGGTGTGTCAGGACCCTTTTCCAGAGATTGGCTGCAAGAGATGGTCTCCAATACTCCTAATTCACTTTTTGTTGCTGTTGTTCAGTTGCTAAAGTGTGTCTGACTCTTTGTGATCCCGTGGACTGCAGCACACCAGGCTTCCCTGTCCTCCATTGCTTCCCGGAGTTTGCTCAAATTCATGTCCGTTGAATTGGTAATACTATCTAACCATCTCATCCTCTGCTGCCTCCTCCTTCTTCTGCCCTCAATCTTTCTCAGCATCAGGGTTTTTTCCAGTAAGTTGGCTGTTCACATGAGGTGGCCAAAGTATTGGAGCCTCAGCATCAGTCCTTCCAGTGAATATTCAGGGTTGAATTCCTTTAGGATTGACTGGTTGGATCTCCTTGCAGTCCAAGGGCCTCTCACTAGAGTCTTCTCCGGCACCACAGTTCAAAAGCATCATTTCTTTGGCTCTTCGCCTTCTTTATGGTCCAACTCTCACTTCCGTACTTTTCTTTTAAAATCACTTTGGGGTCTTCTTGACCCCAGAGATAACCTGCCAGAAATTTTTCCAAGGATCTTAGATCAATTATAAAAGCTTTAGTATGATTCTCAGAGTTGTTATAATAATAACTTGATATTAAGGGAAATGGACGGGGGAAGGAATGTGATTATTTTTTAAATGCAAGATTGAATATCTAGATAGCACTTTTTATTCTTTAAGGTGTCCGAGATTTTAAAGGACCTTTCCTTTCTTTTTCTAGCAACTATTGTTCTACTTTACGGTGTGTCAGTAATGAAGCTGCTAAAAGAGAGATGAGGCAATGGAACAGTTTGGGACATACACCCATTCCACAGGCGGGGTGGGGGGGCGAGGATAGTCTAATGTGAACTAGAGGTGACGTGTATTTGGCAGAGGGAAACAAAACTTGACATACAGGAAGTCGTTTCAAATCAGGACAGCTGAGATGATATCACCCCCTGAAAATAGATCCTGCCCACCTAGGAGGAGTCGGGTTATGTGTTATCACAGTCGAGTTTATCTTAGTGAAAATATGACATGAGGAAATCAGGAAGATGAACAGGTCTTTTGGTTTGCTTATAACAACAACAAATATATATCTTTCTATAGTATCAAGATATTTGGCAAGTTCTAAACTCTAAGTTTAATTGGAAAAAGTAAAAGAAAAAACATATATTGCTTATGTGTGTGTATATATGCATATACGTATATAACCCATCTATATATCCATCTATATCTATTACTAAAGGTAATATATGATGTTAGACCCTAAGTTTCATTTCTGTTCTTTTTGTCCCCTTTGCCGAACACTTGAGCCTCTTCCCTATTCTGCCATCATCATAAAAGAAAATGAGGCTGGATTCTTATTTTAAATGATGTGCTTGAACCTAGATTCCAAAATACTATTTGGAAAAATAATCTTAAGGTTGGGTACATACTCCCTTTTTCATGTAAGTGATTAGCTATTTTCGAATTCTAAGGATCCTTTGATCCTTTACAACATGAAACTTGAAAAGAAGAAAATATTAACAGAAGGCATTTATTTATGTGTTTCAGCTGTACTGGGCTTTTGTTGTAACACTCAGGCTTTCTCTGGTTGCGGCCGGTGGGGATGCCTCTTGGTCCTGGTGCACACGCTTCTCATGGAGCTGGCTTCTCTTGTTGCAGAGCAGGGGCCCGAAAGCACATGGCCTTCAGTAGTTGTGGCTCACTGGCTTAGTTGCTCCGTGGCATGTGGGATCTTCCCAGACCAGGGATCGAACCCACCCCCCCTGCATTGGTGGGTGGATTCTTTACCACTGGACCACCAAGGAAGGTCCTGACAGAGTGATTTTTTAAAAAATAACTTGTCTTCAAATACATTTTTATTCATTTATATGAGATTTGATCATATCCTAATGAGAATTTAGATTGTTTCTTTTAGTGTAACTGATTTCACAAATATAGTGGTCTGGTGCACCAGCTTTATTATTATTATTATTTTTTTATCAACCACAAGTGTTACTGGTAGTTTCTGAGTACTGTGTCGGGAAAGGGAAGTAGTGGAAGTGGTGTGTGTCAGTTGTGAGCTGCTGCAGTCAGGGCTGTCCAGGAGCAGCAGAGTGGGCAAAGGGTGTGACTCCAGGAGGAAACTGGAGGTGGAGCTCTGAGGTCCAGAGTCCTGAGGTTTGCCTCCATCCCAAGGATGGCTTCGCAGGAAAAGGTGCAAAGATCCCGGACCCTCTGAGGCAGGACTGAGAAGAGGATCACCATACAGGCTATGCCACTCCGCCGCAGGGGCTCAGGGTGCCCGCC
Source organism: Ovis canadensis (assembly GCF_042477335.2). NCBI lineage: Eukaryota > Metazoa > Chordata > Mammalia > Artiodactyla > Bovidae > Ovis > Ovis canadensis. The sequence goes on along the minus strand of NC_091250.1, from coordinate 33,379,556 downwards.
TAAGTCTACCTGCCCGGGGCCCCACGTGTAGTTTTCAGCTGTAGCTCACAGAAGCCTTGAGAAGGCTGTTTGAAGTGCAAATGTTTTACTTTAAAATCACAGTATAAAAACTTACCTGGAATTTTGCAAATGGCTGAAGAGATATCTTTTGGGACCTGGCTGTTATTTCTGGGGTCAAATTTCTGTCTTATTGGCAGATGTGCTTGTGTTAGCTGTGTCTTCTTAGCTGATAGCAAAGCTCTTGACAGCAAGGCTCCTTGAGGCAAGCAGTTTGGGAACTCTTCACTAGAGAGCTCTATTAACGTGCACCTTTGGCTGTGAGAGCATTCTTAAGGGTTGTCCCCAAAATGTCATTTCGGAAGGAAAACAAGTCTTAGTTGTAATTTCAGCAGGGTACATGTGTGCATATGACACGTTAGAGGTTTGTGCTAAGCCCCCTTCTTATTTGTGCTTCTGCGCCACCCTGAATGGAACCTTTCATCTCAGCAGGATAACGCGTGCCCTGCCCTTTGGTACACAAAACGACATCTTCATGTCTGTTGGAATGAATATGTACCTAGAGTATGAAAACCTGCAGGGGCGGAGTGACAAAACGGAATGCTGCCCTAACCACAAATGTTGTTTCATCAACATTAAGCAGCGTTCAGAAAGTTCTCTATATTTAAAAGACTTAAGTGCTTTTGAATTATAGGGCAGTTTTAGATCCGTGGTTGTGCTTGAGCAAATTGTCATTGTCCTTAAAGGACATAACTGGAGGCTATTTTGACATTAATTTTTGAGTGTTGTTTTACAGGTTAAATCACAGTATTTGGAGGGGTTCTTTTGTTTTGTTTTTATTTTTGAAAAAAACTTTTGCTCTCTTAAAATATCTTTAAAATGAGTGAGTTTATAGATAATTATGAGAAGTACTTTTTTTGTAAATTAGTAGGCTTTATTTTTTGGAGTGGTGTTCAGTTCAGTTCAGTCGCTCAGTCCTATTGGACTCTGCAACCCCATGGACAGAAAAATTAATCGGAAAGTAACAGCGTTCTCATAGGCTATGCCCCCACGTCCCCCAGTTTCCCCTATCATTAACATCGTGCACTAATGGGGTATATTTGTTACAGTTGATGAGCCAGTGTTGACACATTATTGTTAAAGTCCATAGTTTTCATTAGGGCTCACTCTTGTACATTCTGTAGGTTTTGACAAATGTATGACATAGCCATCATTTACAGTATCATATAGAAAAGTTTCTTCAACCCCAAAACCCGCTGTGCGTCATCTATTCACTCCCCTCTCCACCACCCCTGACCACCACTGATCTTTCTCCTAGCTCCACGGTTTTGCCTTTTCCAGAATGTCATATAGTTGAAATCATATACAGTATGTACCCGTTTCAGATTGGCTTTTTTTTTACTTAGCACTTTGCCCTTAAAGCTCTTCCATGTTTTCTTTTCTTTTGTAGCTTGAATTAGGTCGTTACTTTTTATCACTGAATAATATACCACTATTATTAATAAATGATCATCTGATATACCACAGTTTATCCACTCACCCATTGAAGGACATCTTGTTTGCTTCCAATTTTTGGCAGTTCTGAATAACCTTGCTATAAAGTTTTATGTACATGTTTCAGTATGGACATAGATTTCAGCTTCTCTGGGTATATACCAAGGAGCATGATTGCTACATCATATGATAAAAGTGTATTTAGCTTGGTTGAAGCCGCTAGCCTGTCTTCCACAGTGGTTGTGCCATTTTGCATTCTGACCGTTCGTTAGTGAGTCTTCTTGTCGCTCTGCACACTCACCGTCGTTTCGTTTTGTCAGTGCTCCGGATTTTGGGCCTTCTGATAGTTGTAGTAGTAGCTCATTGTTGTTTTAATTTGTATTTCCCTGTGATATATGATGTGAAGCATCTTTTCATACACTTATTTTCTATCTCTGTATCTTCTCTGATGAGGTCTGTTCAAGTCTTTGACCCACTTATTAATTGGGTTTTGTTTTTCTTATTGTTGAATTTTAAGAGCTTTTGGTATATTTTGGAGAATAGTCCTTTATCAGATATTCTTTTGCAAATTTTTGTCCCAGTCCATTGCTTGTCTTCTCATTCTCTTGACATTGCCTTTCAGAGTCCAAGGTTTTAATTTTAGTGAAGTCCAACTTATCAATTATTTCTTTCAAGGATGGTGCTTTTGCTGTTGTATTGAAAAAATAATCTCCATACCCAAGGTCAATTGGTTTTCTCCTATGTTATCTTTTAGGAGTTAGTTTAGTTTTTAACATTTAGGCCCGTGATCCATTTTGAGTTAACTTTTGTGAAGGGTATAAGATCTGTGTCTAGGTTAATTTTTTGCATGTGAATGACCTCTTGATCTAGTACCATTTATTGGAAAGACTGTCTTTGCTGCAAGATATTATCATTACTCCTTTGTCAGAGATCAGTTGACTTTATTATGTGGCCTCTTAGAATGAATTAGGAAATATTCCCTCTGCTCCTATCTTCTGAAAGACACTGGTATAATTTCTTTTTTAAATACTTGGTAGAATTCACCAGTGAAACCATCTGGGCCTGGTGCTTTCTATTTTTTAAGGTTATTAATTTTTGTTTTGTTTTGTTTTGTTTTGACTGTGCCATGTAGCTTGCAGGGTGATCTCAGTTCCCCAACCAGGGATCTAACCCAGGGACCTGGCAACGAGAGCACCGAGTCCTAACCACCAGGAAATTATCAAAGTTATTAATTACTGATTCAATTTATTTAATACATATAGGCTTATGCAGATGGTTTCTTTCTTTGAGTTTTGGCAGCTTGTGTTTGAATATTTCTGAGATGTGCAATGATGTCGTCCTTTTTATTCCTTTTAAAATTAGCCAACTTATCAATTTAGTTTTGGTTGCTCTGGGTCTTTGTTGCTGCGCATGGGCATTCTCTAGCGGCGAGTGGAGGCCGCGCTTCACTGTGGCGGCTTCTCATTGCAGAGCAGAGGCTGCAGGTGCATGCGCTTTAGCGGTTGCAAGCGGGCTCTATAGCTGTGGCGCATGGGCTTACTGGCTCCACGGCACATGGGATCTTCCGAAACCAGGGATGAATCCATGTCCCCTGCATTGATAGGTGGATTCTTATCCACTGATACCATCAGGGAAGTCTGTTTTAATTTCTGATATTAGTAGTTTGTGTTGTCTCTCTTTTTTCTTGATTAACCTGCCTGGAGACCTGTTGATTTTATTGATCTTTTCAAATAATGAGCTTTTGGTTTCATTAAATTCTCTTGATGTCCTGTGTTTAATTTCATTGATTTATGCTCTAATTTTGTGTTATTCCTCTTTTTCTATTTACTTTGGGTTTAATTTGTTCGCTTTCTAGTCTCGTAAGTTATAAATTTAGATTATTGATACTAGATCTTCTTTTCTGAATTGCACGTTCACTGCTATAAATTTCCCTCTGTTTTTGATGCATCCATAAATTTTGATAAGTTGTATTTTCATTTTTATTCAAAACATTTAAAAAATTTCCCTTGGGATTTCTTCGTTGGCTCATTGTGTTAATTAGAAGTGTGTTATTTAATCTCCAACTATTTGGGGATTTTCCAGCTATCTTTCATTATTGATTCCTAGTTTAATTCCATTTTGATATAAAAGGAGACAGTAAAAGAATAGAATAGACTTTCTGTTCTTTTAAATTTATTAAGGTGTGTTTTATGGTGCAGGATATGGTCTCTCCTGGCGCATGTTCAGGTGAGCTTGAGACGAATGTGTATTCTGCTGTTACTAGATGAAGCTGTCTAGAGATGTCAATTAGATCCAATGGATTGGTTGTGTTGTTGAGTTCAACTATAAGTTTGCTGGTTTTCTGCATGAAAGTGACTGTTAAAGTCACTTAGGACTATACTGATATTCTGATGTACTTAGAATATTCTGATACACTTAGGAACAGCAGAATCCAGATTCAAATCAGGTCTTCTGCTTGTAATAAAGTATTCTTTGCACATGCTCTGCCCCTCAGGAAGCCTCTTTACTTTCTTGTTTTCATCATATTTCCCACTGCTCTCAATTAGAGAGTGACTCACCACCTAATACATTATTACAGTTTGAAGTACCATGAAACAGTGAAAAATGAATGTGTGTATTCTCACTGGAGAGAATACACATGCTTACATTTCCTAGACATATTTTAGTAAGTTTGTTTAGAAATGTGATGTAGCATTGGGATGTAACAATGTGATGTAACATTTCCATCTGTAAACCTTCCTGTAAGAGTGAATAGGAGTTTTTCACTTTTCTTTATGGCAAGCTTTAGACACTGTAGGGAGGTTGGGGTGGGGGAGCCTCAAAGTTTCTTTCTCGATGAGCTAAACCCCATCCTTCTCTTGAAGGTGCTATATTCCGAAATCAAGGTGATGTCTGAAGTATTCAAAGCTCATGGATTGTATCTCAATAGCAAGAGAGAGTCTAGAATGGTCATTAATAATGACATTCATAAAGCTTACTCAGACTTTTCCTTTGTGTACTCTGAGGTGTAGCCTCTGACCATGCATGATTTAGAAGCTCAACGTAAAAGCTCATGGCTGATTTATGCATTTGGTCAGCATCACCATGCATTTTTGTGCCAGCCCATTAGAGCCTGGGTACTACCAGCAGGCTGGTATCTGATTCACGGCTTGATTCTCACTTCTGACCCTTACCCTTAAAATGTGTTCATCATCCTTGGGCTCTGGGTGCTTTGGTTCATTTCCCCCTGCCCTTTTTTTTTTTTTTTTTTTTTTTGCTCAAGATTCAATTGCAAAAACTTCTACTAGCATGCCCCTTGTTTCACTTTTTTCTTCTTTCCCCTTTCCAGTTATTCCTGGTATTTTATTTGTTCTTTTATTTGGACACCAGATAAATTTTTTTGGTCCCAAGAGTTTACTTTCTTTCTATTTCTTTATTTATTTGGCTGTACAGGGTCTTAGCTGCAGCAAGTAAGGAGCTCTGATCTTTGTTGAGGCATGCAGGATCTTTAGTTACAGCATGAAAATTCTTAGTTGCAGCTTGTGGGATTTAGTTCCCTGTTGAAGTTGTGGTTCTTCAGTCACTAAGTGGTGTCTGACTGTCTGCAACCCCATGGACTGCAGCATGCCAGGCTCCTCTGTCCTCCACTATCTCCCAGAGTGTGCTCAAATTCATGTCCATTGAGTTGGTGATGCTATCTAACCATCTTGTACTCTGTCGCCCCCTTCTCCTCCTGCCTTCAGTCTTTCCCAGCATCCAGGTCTTTCCCAATAAGTTGGCTGTTTGCATCAGGTGGCCAGAGTGTAAGAGCTTCAGATTCTGCACCAGTCCTTCCCATGAATATTCAGAATTGATTTCCTTTAGGATTGACTGGTTGGATCTCCTTGCAGTCCAAGGGACTCTCAAGAGTCTTCTCCAGCACCACAGTTTGAAAGCATCAGTTCTTTGGTGCTCAGCCTTCTTTCACTTTGGGCTTCCCTGATGGCTCAGACGGTAAAGAATATGCCTGCAATGTGGGAGACCAGGTTCGATCCCTGGGTCAGGAAGATCACCTGGAGAAGGGCATGGCAACCCACTCCAGTATTCTTGCCTGGAAAATCCCATGGACATATGAGCCTGGCGGACTAAAGTCCATGGGGTTGCAAAGAGTTGAACATAGCTGAGCGATTAATACTTTCACTTTCAGCCTTCTTTATGGTCCAACTCTCACATTCATACATGACTGCTGGAAAAACTGTGGCTTTGATTATACAGACCATTGTTCAAATCTGGGTTCTCTGTATTGGGAGCCAGTCCTAGCCACTGGACCACCAGAGAAGTCACTGAGAGTTTACTTTCTTGACTCATATTTTGTCCTCTGAACATCATCCGAGACTTAAAAGAAGACTTTGATACACATCACTTTGTGAAACAGCAGATTATGTAAATATGCTAATGTGTAATTTGCTTTGACGTTGTTTAGAAGGAAACCTAAGAGCGATGATGCCTGAGATGGGTCATGAGACACAGGTAGACCAGGTAACTCTCTGCTTCCCAACCCAGGGATCAAACCCACGCCTCTTGCATTTCCTGCATTGGCAGGTGGATTCTTTACCACTAGTGCCACATGGGAATTAGTTAGTTCAGTCGCTCAGTTGTGTCCGACTCTTTGCAACCCCATGAACTGTAGCATGCCAGGCCTCCCTGTCCATCACCAACTCCCAGAGTTTATCCAAACTCATCTCCACTGGGTCAGTGATGCCATCCAACCATCTCATCCTCTGTCGTCCCCTTCTCCTCCCGCCTTCAATCTTTCCCAGCATCAGGGTCTTTTCAAATGAGTCAGCTCTTTGCATCAGGTAGCCGAAGTACTGGAGTTTCAGCTTCAGCATCAGTCCTTCCAATGAACACCCAGGACTGATCTCCTTTAGGATTGACTGGCTGGATCTCCTTGCAGTCCAAGGGACTCTCAAGAGTCTTCTCCAACATCACAGTTCAAAAGGATCAATTCTTTGGTGCTCAGCTTTCTTCACAGTCCAACTCTCACATCCATACATGACTACTGGAAAAGCCATAGCCTTGACTATATGGACCTTTGTTGGCAAAATAATGTCTCTGCTTTTTAATATGCTATCTAGGTTGGTCATAACTTTCCTTCCAAGGAGTAAGCGTCTTTTAATTTCATGGCTGCAATCACCATCTGCAGTGATTTTGGAGCCCCCAAAATAAAGTCATCCACTGTTTCCGCTGTTTCTCCATCTATCTGCCATGAAGTGATGGGACCAGATGCCATGATCTTCGTTTTCTGAATGTTGAGCTTTAAGCCAACTTTTTCACTCTCCTCTTTCACTTTCATCAAGAGGCTTTTTAGTTCCTCTTCACTTTCTGCCATAAGGGTGGTGTCATCTGCATATCTGAGGTTATTGATATTTCTCCTGGCAGTCTTGATTCCAGCTTGTGTTTCTTCCAGCCCAGTGTTTCTCATGATGTACTCTGCATAGAAGTTAAATAAGCAGGGTGACAATATACAGCCTTGACGTGCTCCTTTCCTATTTGGAACCAGTCTGTTGTTCCATGTCCAGTTCTAATTGTTGCTTCCTGACCTGTATACAGATTTCTCAAGAGGCAGGTCAGGTGGTCAGGTACTGTATTCCCATCTCTTTCAGAATTTTCCGCAGTTTATTGTGATCCACCACAATAAATTTCCCACCTGGGAAGCCCCTTATAAGAGTTAAAGTAAGTACAAATTATTCATTTTCTAAACAGAAGAAGCAAACTGCTGATAACTAGTGAGGAGGCTGCAGTGGACAACCTCTTGGAAATCTTAATAGTAAGGACAAGTTTACAAGAGAGCAAAATAAGAACTAAAGGAAACAGATTACAGGAAGGAGAGATTTAGGATTCTAAAGAAACCTTTCCAAACAAGGGCTGATGAACTTGCACAAGTTTACTCATCCCTTCATTACTCAGGTGTAGCTAGTCTGCTCATTCTGTTAACCTACTCAGGTACCTGTACTACAGAATCCTTACACTTTTGATTATAGTATTTCCAGATCCTCAGGAGTCAACTCTGTCTCCCCCACAAACGTCCTTTCTCCCTGACCAGAGGTGACCTCTCTCTGTCTGGCAGCCTCTTTCTAATAGTATCTCCCCCCACCCCAGCTTGTTTCTGTCTTCATTCATATTTATCCACTTCATTTTTCTGGTTTGTCAGGTTTCATTTTTACTCCTAGTTTCATTTTTATTTTCAAAGACAGGATTATACTTGAGCAAGAGTAATCATCACAATAAATATGTACATTTTACTTTAATTTTATGAACTATATAATTATGCTATATTTAACTGGAGAGGCTACCTGGTGGTACATCCCCACAGATGGCATCTTGGTAAAAAGAAAACATCTTAAGTTTCCAGGACAGAGTATTTTTATGTGCCTACTCCACACAGTAACCAAAATGAAAAAGAGGTTTGTTATTTTTATCCTTAGTACATGGTATTTAAAAAGACTATGTGCTTATCATAATAAACTCTTTAAAGAGACTGTTAATATGATAGCTAATATTTGGAAATTTATGTTGGGAGTTTAGGACTCACCTTTTCTCTTTAACTTTTAAATTATAAAATTAATAACAGCTCATGTTTATTTTAGAAAATTTCAAACCTGGATAATCAAAGGGAAAACTTAAGCCATCTATAAATTTATTGCTTGTTAAAATTTTGCGTGATCTTTCCAGTGATGATGTCTATGCTTGCAACTTTTAAAAAGCAACTTTTAAATAGGGTCATCCACATGTCACTGTTTTGCACTGATGGATGCATCATGATGGATGTATCCTCTTGTCACTCCCCACATGAAGGGTCGGGAAGTATTTCAGTGTCCTGTTGCATTCATCCAGCACAGTTTATTTAAGCAGCCCCCCCCCCCCCCCGCCCGGGTTGGCCAGCTAGTATTGTCCAGTGTTTTACTCTTAATGATGATGTCAGAGGCTATGTGATGTCACATTGATAGGTTGTTTGTAAAATACAAGAAATGTATTTTATGGTAGTCCTGGAGGGTGGCTTGATATTTTTGTGGGTATTTTAAAAATCCAATTTAATATATGAAACACGGTATCTCACTTTTTTGGTTCGGGTTTCTTTGCTCACCAATGAATGTAAAACACTGTCTCACTTCCAGTGTTAAAGTATGACGGTTGTTTTCTTTGGTTGTAAAAGGTCCAAAAGCATTCCTTAAAATCAGGTAATTATTGAAGTTTCACTGTTATGATACTATGTGATACTATTTCTTGTGACTTTTACTGTAAGGAGTTGAGAAATTGAGATGTAACAGTAACTTTGTGTCCTGAAGGAGAGAACTAGATTGTTGATTGTTTCTTCATGGAAGACCTAACAGAGGAACTGTAGAGTTGGGGGAGACACAGGGCTTTTTAATCTGTTAGTTCAACCTTTCTCTTTGGGCTTTTTTTTAAAAAGGACTTCTATTTCTGGGATGCTTGAATGCTGCCTACTGTATTAGGCAGAAAGAAGTACAGAGTGACCTTTCAAGATATTTCAAATTTAAGAGTCTATAATTAGAAAACACTGTTTGCGTTCTCATCATAAAATTGTACTCGTATAGCACCCATCTGAATTAGTGGGCCATCCTGCCCCCGTCTCTCTCCCTCCCTCACTCATACCTGCCTTGTATACTCCAAGGACTTCGCTTCTGACACTCTTCAAGGCATCAGACTTGTGGGTTGTGTGATATGCTTTCCTCCCTTCCTGCCCACTATGTAAGATTACTTCAATGACTTCCCGGTTTTACTTGCAAGGGGCTCACATGAGACTCTTTAGGAACACAGCTGCTGCTGCCGCTAAGTCGCTTCAGTCATGTCCGACTCTGTGTGACCCCGTAGACGGCAGCCCACCAGGCTCCCCCGTCCCTGGGATTCTCCAGGCAAGAACACTGGAGTGGGTTGCCATTTCCTTCTCCAATGCATGAACGTGAAAAGTGAAAGTGAAATCGCTCAGTCGCGTCCGACTCTTTGCGACCCCATGGACTGCAGCCTACCAGGCCCCTCCGTCCATGGGATTTTCCAGGCAAGAGTACTGGAGTGAGGTGCCATCGCCTTCTCTGGTAGGAACACAGCTGACTGTCTTATAAAGTGGGGGTTAGTCAGTGAACAAATAACATCAACTGTGTGCCGGAAAAACAGCAGACAACCTGACGCATGAGGTCCCTTCCCTCATGGGGTGTACAGTCTGACAGGAAAGAGCCAGTAACTCTGTACCAGTAACAGTGAAAAAGTCAAAGTGTTAGTCACTCAGTTGTGTCCAGCTCTTCAGGAGTCCATGAACTGTATCCCTCCAGGCTCCGCTATCCATGGGGAGTCTCCAGGTGAGAATGCTGGAGTGGGTTGCCGTGTCCTTCTCCAGGGGATTTTCCCAAACCTGGGAGATCGATCCCAGGTCTCCTGCATTGCAGTCGGATTCTTTACTGCTGAGCCACAAGGGAAGCCCTCAGCTTTGGTAGTACCCACCTAAGAATTAAAATGAAAATACATTGCTAGAGTTGATTAACAGCTTTAGGATGAACACTATTTTAATGTGAAGAAACAGTCTTAGATTATCAGTCTCAAGAACAGCAACACACTGCCTGTTGGAATAAAGCTGACAAATCACTGGAATATCGGTGTACTCACAGGACTTTTGGAGTAACCATGGAAGGTATCATGTCTTCCATGTACAGCACGGGGATATCTGAAGGAACAAAGGTCCTTTTCTTGCTAAGGTTTGCTCTCTTATAACTAGTCTTTGGGGTTTCCCAGGTGGCGCTAGTGGTAAAGAATCCATCTGCCAATGTAGGAGGCCCAGGTTCAATCCCTGAGTCAGGAAGATCCCCTGGAGAAGGAAATGGCAACCGACTCCAGTATTCTTGCCTAGAGAATCCCACGGACAGAGGAACCTGGTGGGCTATAGTTCATAAGGTCACAAAGAGTTGGACATGACTGGAGTGACTTAACACTCATGGAACTAGTCTTTAAAATAAAATTTCATCTCTTTTCCAGCTTACAATAAAATGCTCCTTAAGCACAAGGGCCTCTGTGCTTGTATTTGGAAATACTCCACATTTAACTGTTGGGTAGAGCCTGAGATGCCTGTGACAGAGAGGAATATTCTTTTGAATTGTTTAATCCCCTGAGATGGTCATAGCTCTTCTTAGGCCAGATGACGACTCTCCAGTCCATTAGGCCTAAAAACAAATGCATCCATGGAAAGTCACTTTCTGTGCATCAGGTTACTCAGTGTTTTTATATGGCTGCATCTTGGCTGTCTCCTGATAGAATTTGTTCCACAAATCTGGAACTGCCTTCTCTTCCGCTCTAGTCAGATGCATGGCTGGCGGATGTTGAAGTAAAGGATGGATTTCTGGTGCAGCTGTGTCCCTGAAATGATCCAGACCATTAGAGCCGCTTATTTGTATTGTGTTGCCTGGGTTTCCTGCCAAAAACAACAACAACAACAACAAAACAAAACTCTGGAGAGTTATGCTTCAGAATTTATTGAGGGGCGTCTCTGGTGGCTCAGACGGTAAAGAGTCCTTGTGCAATGCAGAAGACCCGGGTTCGATCCCTGGGTTGGGAAGATACCCTGGAGAAGGACGTGGCAACCCACTCCAGTATTCCTGCCTGGAGAATTCCAGTGGACAGAGGAGCCAGGTGGGCTACAGTCCATGGGATCGCAAAGAGTCGGACGCGACTGAGCAACTAACATACGCATGATGAAAATCTGTCCTGTGACGTCATCTGGTGGTCTGCCTGGTCGGTGCTGTTGCTCACCGCCCCTGTGTACAGACCTGCAGTGAGCACGTTAGGGCTAAGTGTCAAGAAAAGCTTTTCTTCCACCGGGAAACCGATCCCATATTCCCCTCCCTCCCCTCCCAGTACATGCAGATACGGAGACACCACAGTCTGCCTCTGAGCCTCGAAAATTTCATTTCTTCTCTCTTTTACTCTAGCTGCCAAGGGACTGAGAACTGAATACGTAGCCCAGTTTTTGTCATGCTTGAAGACTTACCTAGTACGCTGTCACCCCTTTTCTTCTCATTTCTATTTTAGTCAGCTAACAAATACGGCTCATGCGTGCTCTGTGCCAGGTGCCGTTTCTAAGCTCTTTATAAATATTAATGCCCTCACCCCTCCTAAGGACCCCATAAAGTTAGTGCTGTGATCCCTATTTATAGGCAAGGAAACTGAGGCACCGGAGGGTTATGCATCCTGTCAGGAGCTCCAGAGGTGCTGAGTGTGGCACCCCGCTCCTGGGAGCCGGTGAGATGTATTCAGTCATGGGAAACACATCCCCGCCCCTCCCACTGCTTCCTGTGATCAAGAACCCTGTCTCTACTTGGCTTTGGGTTCTGCATTTCTCCTCTTGTAGGAGTATTTTACTTTGTAGGTTGTATCATTTATCTTATTCCTTTATGAAGTGATGCATGGTACATATACTTCAGATTAAGATAAATGAGCTTTTCCATAACACTCTTTTAAATGGGTCTTTTCAGCTACTTTGGGATGTGTACAGAGTGTTGGGAGTGGTCAGCATGAATTTACAGTCTAGCACCCTCTCCGCTTACCTCTCCTTTTCAATAAGAGCACACATTTTAAGTTAGACTAGATGAAAAAAACTATAAACTGATGATTTTATCAGCATCATTAATAGGGGTGCTGTGCTAACTCCCTTCAGGCATGTCTGACTCCCTGTGACTCTTTGGACTGTAACCTGCCAGGCTCCTTTGTCCATGGGATTCCCAGGCCAGAATACTGGAGTGGTTTGCCATGCCCTCCTTCAAGGGATCTTTCTGACCCAGGGATCAAACCCTCATCTCCTGCATCCCTGAATTGGCAGGCGGGTTCTTTGCTACCAGCACCACCTGGGAAGACCATCATGTTATAAACAATTATAATTGTCCACAGATGTTACAGGCAAGGAGGCACTCTCTCCTCTTCTTTTATTTGATTTACCTTTTTCTACCTAAGAAATAAAATGTTGGCCCTGTTTTATGAGCCACTTTAAGTTTCAGCTTCTCCCATCTTGACGCTCTGGGCTTGTTTTTATATATAGCTGTGTGTAGGTACCTGAAAAATATTGGACCTTCCAATGTGTCTTCTTGAAAAATCTCTTCATTAGCCCAGTTCTTGCTTAATCAGGTATTTATCTAAGCTAACTTAACTCTTGACCTTATAAACAGGTAATTAAATTGATCCTTTTGATAGAGTAGCTTAAGTTGGCAGATGCAGAGATTACTGGCGGGTGTTAGCACTGCAGCCAGTATCCCTGAAGGCAGAGACAGGCATAGTTTGGGGATACTCTGAGGTTGCATTTGTAGGCACCTTTGATGTTAAGGGGCTTCCCTAGTGGCTCAGATGGTAAACAATCTGTCTGCAATGCAGGAGACCTGTGTTCAGTCCCTGGGTCGGGAAGATCCCCTGGAGAAGAGAAACCCACTCCAGTATTCTTGCCTAGGAAATCCCATGGACAGAGGAGGCTGGTGGGCTACAGTCCGTAGGGTTGCAAAGAGACAGACACAACTGATCAACTATCCCTTAACTCTTAATTTTGGTATTAAGAGGCACATGACCCTTTTGATCCATGTACTACCTAATTGCATATGAATATAATTAATTTCTTCTAATAAGTACCTCAGTGTTCCAGAAATGGCTTCAATAGGGGGAACCTCTGAAGGGTTTAAAATGAGAGAGTAAATTTTTAGAAAGGTCAGTGTGGAAAATTGGGACAGGAAGGGATTAATGCAGTCCAGGGGAAACACGATGGTGACTACAAGTATGGCTATTAGCGGAGCTGTTGGACAGACAGAGTCAGGTTAGTGGAGTTGGTGGGGAGGGTAGAGAGAGGCAGTAGCTAGAGTGAGGTCCCAAATGAGAAAAACATCCTCTGATGATGGAGTGATCTTTTCAAAGAATTAAACATGTCCCACTGAGAGTATTGTATGGTATCTGAAATGAGCACAGAGTTGCTTACCTCCTATTATGGGCCTTACTGGAACGTAGCAGTTTTGACCAGTTGAAGTTTATTAATGCTTAACATCTGAAATGTTCTCAGCATTTCAGATATACCTTTGTTCTTTCATTTTTATAACAACTTTATTGGGATGCAATTCATAACCACGAAATTCACCCTTTTAAAGAGTACAATTCTTTTAGTGTATTCACAGAGGTGTGCAACCATCACCTCTACCTAATTTTAGAACATTTACATCATCCCCCAAAGAAAGCCCCTACCCACTGGTATTCACTGCCCAATCTCCTCTGCCTCCAGCCACTGGCAACACTTGTCTATGTTCTGTCTCTGTGGATTTTCCTCTTCTGCACATTTCATAGAAATGGAATCATGAAGTACGTGATCTTTTGTAACTGGCTTCTTTTACTTAGTGTGTATAATGTTAAGGCCCATCTGTGTTTTAGCATGTATCACCACTTCATTATTCTTTATTGCCAAGTAATATTATATGGGTACAGAGCATTGTGTTCATCCATTCATCAGCTGGACGTTTGGGTTGTTTCTGCTTTTTGGATGTTATGAGGAATGCAGAATGAATATTTGCCTACAAGGTTTTGTGTGAACTAGGGTTTTCATTTTTCTTGGATATATAACTAGGAGTGACACATTCATTCTTGAGTCTTTTCCAACAGTTGAGTATTTTGGGTGAAAGTGGGATCTCAGTTGAAAATCAGTTTCTGGTTGTGGATGCATATATGTGCTGTAATTGTTAAACATAGATTTTAATGATATTGGTTGGGCATTTGAAAGATATACATACTTCAAATACCAAATCTGGTGTGTGTGTGTGTATTGTACTATACTCTTAGGATATAAGGTAGTTCCAGAAAAGACTCTGATGCTGGGAGGAATTGGGGGCAGGAGAAGAAGGGGACGACAGAGGATGAAATGGCTGGATGGCATCACTGACTCGATGGATGTGAGTCTGAGTGAACTCTGGGAGTTGGTGATGGACAGGGAGGCCTGGCGTGCTGCGATTCATGGGGTCGCAAAGAGTCGGACACGACAGTGAGACTGAACTGAACTGAACTGATGAATTGGAAACCTCTGGAAAATGAAGTAAGTAGTTAGAGCACAGAGGAGTTTTAGGGCAGCAAAACTACTCTGATAGTTTAGTGGTAGATACGTGTCATTATGCACGTTTCCAGGCACACAGAATGTACACTAGCAAGTGTGAAACTGAACTGTGAGCTGTGGACTCTGGGTGAATCTAAAACTACTCTAAAAAATAAAGTCTGTGAAAAATCCATTAAAATATCATAGCAGTTGTATGTATTGCAAGGGAATCCTTCACCGTTCTGCTGGAATGTGATGCAAAAAATCCCATGGAGGGAGGAGCCTGGTAGGCTGCAGTCCATGGGGTCGCTAAGAGTCGGGCACGACTGAGCGACTTCACTTTCTCTTTTCACTTTCGTGCATTGGAGAAGGAAATGGCAACCCACTCCAGTGTTCTTGCCTGGAGAATCCCAGGGACAGAGGAGCCCGTTGGGCTGCCGTCTATGGGGTTGCACAGAGTCAGACACGACTGACATGACTTAGCAGCAGCAGCAACACAAATATTGAGTTGGCCAGAAAGTTCATTTGGGTTTTTCCATTACATCACCAGCCCAGTACTATCAGCTTATTTCCTAACCACTAATCCCTAAATCGGCTTCCCTGGTGGCTCAGAGGATAAAATGTCTGCCTGCAATGCAGGAGACCCGGGTTTGATCCCTGGGTTGGGAACATCCCCTGGAGAAGGAAATGGCAACCCACTCCAGTGTTCTTGCCTGGAGAATCCCACGGACAGAGGAGCCTGGTGGGCCACAGTCCACAGGGTCGCAAAGAGTCGGACATGACTGCGTGACTTCACACTCAATCCCTAAATCAGCCACTCCGGCCTCACTCTGATTCTGACTTCTCTCAGTGGCGTTTCTCACAGTCTTCTTGTTTATCTGCCGTTGAGCATCATGAGGGCTGGGACTCTGCCTACCTCCCTTGCTCCACCTCTGAACAGTTCTGTCAGGTATTGTTAATGGTGGTGGAAAGCACAAGTTGCTTTTCTCCTCCTGAAATGCTGATACCTGTTAGACCCAGTGTCCTCCCGGGGACTCTTCCAGGGGGTGGGACGGCAGTATCATAGAACTCATCATTTCACTCTCACTCCAAGAAAACCAGCAAAACTTAACAAAGCATGATTCTGACTTAAGCTCTCACTTTCTCTTTTAGAGCTACCATCCTCTGCCCTTCCCATTCTTCACAGAAAGGATCTCTGACAAGTCTTAACAGTGTTGACTGCTGCGAGGATCACGGACCATGGTGGGATTTATTGTTGTTGTTGTTGTTCAGTTGCTAAGTTGTGTCTGCCTCTTGTGCAACCCCATGGACTGTAGCCCACTAGGCTCCTCTGTCCATGGGGCTCTCCAGGCAAAAATACTGGAGTGGATTGCCATTTCCTTTTCCAGGGGATCCTCGTGATCCAGGGTTCAAACCCACGTCTCCTTCATTGGCAGGCAGATTCTTTACCACTGACCCACCAGGGAAACCTGCACACAGTAGGTTGGGTGCTTCCTGGTGCCAGATCATAAGTATGATTTGCTCAGTGTTGGATGCCTACCAGTTGTCCTGCAACTTCTCTGCTATCTTCTCTTTCCTAAAGACATTTCAAAAAATGCCTTAAGCAAAAAATGCCTTAACTTTGAGAATTTCTGTTTTATCTTCAGGAGAGTCTTAAATTTCAAGCTGTTTCACGTGTGTGGATGTTTCCTCATGTGTTGGATTGTTGTCTAAAATGACAGCAAGAGAAATAGAGGTGACACCCAAACTTCCTAACCTCTTTGCATGACTGCCCGCGGACAGGGCACTCAGTCTCTGCCTCAACTGTGCTTTGAGAAGAATTAGTGGTACTAAAAGCCTTCAAAGAAACATCAGTCAGCTGTGCAACTTTTTAACAACGTTACTGAAATGATTACTAGCAAAGTTACTTTGTTTCTGTAGTATTTAAACTAAGGTCAAACAGATGTGGTAATTATACACATTCTTCCCTGGTGGCTCAGATGGTTAAGAATCCTCCCGCATTTGCAATGTGGGTGACCTTGGTTTGATCCTTGGGTTGGGAAGATCCCCTGGAGGCAGGCATGGCAACCCGCTCCAGTATTCTTGGGCTTCCCTGGTGGCTCAGAGGTTAAAGTGTCTGCCTTCAATGCTGGAGATGTGGGTTCAATCCCTGGGAGATCCCTGGAGAAGGAAATGGCAACCCACTCCAGTTTTCTTGCCTGGAGAATCCCATGGACAGAGATGCCTGGTAGGCTACCGGCCATGGGGTCGCAAAGAGTTGGACACAACTTAGTGACTTCACTTTCACTTTTTGCCCACTGAGAAGGAAGCTTTCACGCTCATGGTTGACATTGTGCAACTCAATCCACTGTCTGGAGTATTGGTAATTTGAATTTAATTCCTAGGATAGTTTAATTCTTGCAAATAAAAATAGCAGTTGCATCTTTAATACAGAAGGGTTTCTCTTTCTTCTCTACAGCAATGGGCACCTTACGACTGGGGCTCAGTTTTTTCTGACGTAGCCATTCTTTTTCATCATTACTTGTTAGCGTCATGTTTGCCTAAAAAGTCTTCAGCGAAAGGTGGACTTCAGGGCCCTATAATCCCAGTTTAATTAAAAGTACATTTTTATGAGCATTTAAGTTGTTCAGCACTGCACTCTATAGGCTTACTTGTTTGTCTTAGGTAAAATTCAAAATAGTTCTAAGAATGTTGCTAGGATTAGAATGCCTATAATGGGCCAATGCTAGGAATGACAACTGTTTCTGAATATTTGATCACAGTAATATCTCTCCCTTTGTCTGATAGTGTCTGTCCTGTTGAAGCTGGGTAAAGAAAAGAATTCATTTGTTCAATAAATACTTACTGAACGGTTTCTGTGTGCCAGGCGCTCATTTCAGTGTCGCGAATGCAGTGAACAAAGTAAAACCCCTGTTTTCATGGAGCTTTTAAAAGCCCCGAACATCCTCAGCAAACAAGTGGCATTAAAGGAGGCGCAGGGAACTGACTCCCTCTCAAATGTCCCTGGGGAAAGCTCCTTTAAAATGGCAGAGAGACACAGTATGCAAAGGATAGAGCTGGAACCTGGTTTGGAAAATAGGATAAAGCCATCGTGTAATGCTTTAGTTTTGACCACTGCAAAATAGAGAAGCTTATTAAAACAAGAAACCAAAAAACCAGGTGCCAGGGTGATCTGACCTAGGCTAGGGAAAGAAGGATTACTTTTCAAATATACCATTTTAAGTCATTTTGGTTTACAGATTCTGCACACAATTCTGCCTTCACTGCCCCCTCCCAGCCTTGGCCTAATGCAGCTTTCCAGAGTATCTCTATGCACAGTGAGTTCATATTTGCCCCATTCGTAAAGTAGAAGATAGCAAACTATACTTCTGAGCAATGTATTTTTTTCTCCTTAGATATGTAGGAGGGTTTAGCAAATCAGTACAAAGAGAGCATCCTCCTCCCTTTTTTTTCTCCCCCTCGTCACAGAGTAGTCCATTGTATGGATGTACCACAATTTAAATAGTGACCTATTGATGGAGGTTTGGGTTGTAGCCAGTCCTTGCTCTTAAACAATGCTGCAATAAATAACTTTGTGTGTAGGTTATTCTGCATGTACACAATTATATGTGTATAAATTTGCCAAGTAGAATTGCAGGTCATAAAGGATGTGTGTAATTTTGATAGCTGTCTTGTCAAATTGCCTCCCAGAGAAGGTTTATCTTATTCGTACCCCCTGCTAGAAATTTGTGAGGCTAGCTGTTATTTGGGTCTGGGTTTTTTTTTTTTTTTTTTTTTTTTGCCGGTCTGATAACTTAAATGGTTTCTCAGAGTTTCCGTTTAGGAATACTATTCATTCAGAAATTTCAGTGGTATATTTTTTAAAAGAAAGTGCTCAGAAATATAAACAAGGCTAGAATTTAGCTCTTTTTATTGTACAAAAAAGAAGCTAAAGGCCATCTTACATCTTCTATTATGTAAGGTAAGTTTGTCCATGTTGAAAATGAAGGAGGAAACAGAACAGGCTCCATCTTGAAAGCAGGACAGCATCTTGGGCCTGACTGGACTTTGAGCTATATGCCCAGTATCTATGGAAACGACATACCAACTGGAAAACCAGGCCCCCCAGATGGAAGAGCCCCAGGGCCCATACCTAGATTCTCCATTGCCTAAAAGGATACCCTAATTATCTGTGTAACCAAAGAGAATCATAAATTCTGTTATGCTTAGTGGGGCATGACCACAGGCCTATTGATAATTGTCCACTGTTAACTACCTAGGCTTAAGGCATATGAATCACGGGTTAACTTTGATTGTATCTTTCTCTTCCTTTGTTCAGACTAGTTTCAAGGAATTTGGGGAGGTGGATTTGAGCACGTACACTTAGGGTATATAAGGTTTTCACAAAAGCTGGTTGGGGTCCTTGGCTAAGAGGAGACTGCCTTGGGCCCGCCGGTGTAATAAATAAACTGCACTCCACTATCTGCATTGTCCTTCTGAGTGAGTTTGTTTCCTGGAACTCGTGGCTACAACAAAAATGCTACGTTTTAAATACTGAAAATAATACAAGGTGAGAGTGCTCCTAGGCTCATGATATACCTAGGTGATCTGCTAAGAGTAAGACCTTTCTTATATAGTTTAGCCCTGTGTGATAGTTAATTGAACTAGGACAGTGTACAAAGATGAGTTAACACAGCAGGCTGAGACTGCTCTTCTAGGAAACAGTGCTTGCAAGTTAGCCCTTGACTGGTGGCACATGGTAACTTAGATTAGAGGAGGGTTCCCACCATTTCCTGGTAAGGATGGCTCACCTGTGCCTGACCTGTTTGTGCAAACAGTATTGGTTTCTATTGAATACCTGCTTGCATTCCAGGAGTATAGAATTTAGGTACGTGCCTAGCAGAAGTTTCCTATGTAGCCAGTCCCAATAAAAACCCCAGACGCTGTGTCACTAATGAGCTTCTCTGGTAGACGGTATTTCACAGGTGTTGTCACAACTCCTTGGGGGAAATTAAACACCACCTGTGTGATTCTACTGGGAAAAAGCCCTTGGAAGCTCGCTCCTGGTCTCCTCTAGACTTTACCCCACATACCTTTATCCTTAGCTGATTTTGCTTTGTATCCCTTTGCTATAACAAATAGCCATGAGTACGACTGTATACTGGGTCCTGTGAGTCCTCCTAGTGAATCATCACACTGGAAGTCTTGGGGACCCTGCCCCAAACAGCTTGGAAAGACTAACATTCTCTGTCTGTATTGGTGTTAGTGGTGAGTGACACAGATATTTTTAGCATGCAATTAATTGACTTTGGTATTGTGTCTTGACTTATAGTCTGTGTTCTATTGTAAAGTGTGTAATGCTTTAGATTTCTGTGATTTAACCTTTATATCTACCAAATGGAGGCAACAAGAAGGGTGCTGGGGAATGGAGAGTTTTATGTTTAGTGATGAGTGCACAATTGGTTATTTGGTCTTCCCAGTGCCTATCAGTTCAGTTCAGTTCAGTTGCTCAGTCATGTCTGACTCTTTGCGACCCCATGAATTGCAGCACACCAGGCCTCCCTGTCCATCACCAACTCCCAGAGTTTACTCATACTCACGTCCATCGAGTGAGTGATGCCATCCAGCCATCTCATCCTCTGTCATCCCCTTCTCCTCCTGCCCCCAATCCCTCCCAGCATCAGAGTCTTTTCCAATGAGTCAACTCTTTCGCATGAGGTGGCCAAAGTACTGGAGTTTCAGCTTTAGCATCATTCCTTCCAAAGAACTTTGGCTTAAAAACTTACTGCTTTAACTTTCTATACTTTGGTTATTAGGTAAATGGATTTACTCAAATTTCTTTGGCTTCATAGCCACAGAATTTTAGCCAGACAGTCTCATTCCTAAATATACTCTGATTCTGAATCTTAACTGCAAACCAGTAGTCCTGGAAGCATCACTTAGGACAGCAGATCTTTGCCCAAATAGGACATAAGGCCCAAAGATGGAAATAAAGCTTATTTTTACTTTATTCTATTATATTAGCCTGCTGTTTTTGTATTAACATCCTGTTTAAAATTTTTCAAATGGAAAACTGATAAAAAGTGTTCAACATAAAGATTTATGTCTTTAAGTTGCTTTAAAAAAAAATTAGATGGCTTCTGAAGGCTGAAAAGGACAAAACAAAAGGCAACACAGTATCTGGTATGTGTGGATGTGTGTGGCTTTTTCAGAACCACTTTCCCCCTTTGACTATTTCATGCATAACAATGACTAGGAAGAAAGGTGGTTCCATAAAGTATTAGCTCAGTTCAGTTCACTCGCTCAGTCGTGTCCGACTCTTTGCGACCCCATGAATCACAGCATGCCAGGCCTCCCTGTCCATCACCAACTCCCGGAGTTCACTCAGATTCACGTCCATCAAGTCAGTGATGCCATCCAGCCATCTCATCCTCGGTCGTCTCCTTGTTCTCCTGCCTCCAATCCCTGCCGGCATCAAAGTCTTTTCCAGTGAGTCAACTCTTCGCATGAGGTGGCCAAAGTACGAGAGCTTCAGCTTTAGCATCATTCCTTCCAAAGAAATCCCAGGGCTGATCTCCTTCAGAATGGACTGGTTGGATCTCCTTGCAGTCCAAGGGACTCTCAAGAGTCTTCTCCAACACCACAGTTCAAAAGCACCAATTCTTTGGCGCTCTGCCTTCTTCACAGTCCAACTCTCACATCCATACATGACCACTGGAAAAACCATAGCCTTGACTAGACGGGCCTTAGTCAGCAAAGTAATGTCTCTGCTTTTGAATATGCTATCTAGGTTGGTCATAACTTTTCTTCCAAGGAGTAAGCGTCTTTTAATTTCATGGCTGCAGTCACCATCTGCAGTGATTTTGGAGCCCCCCAAAAATAAAGTCTGACACTGTTTCCACTGTTTCCCCATCTATTTCCCATGAAGTGATGGGACTGGATGCCATGATCTTCGTTTTCTGAATGTTGAGCTTTACAAGGAGCTAGTAATATCTAGTGAGAAATGTCATGAAATGCAAACCTAGAGTGTTTTATTCTAGAGTTTTGGTTTCTACAGTGATCTAGGCATGGGTGCTAATTTACGTTTAAAGACAAAGATCAGAGAGGTGACCTTAGGCGGCCAGTGACATTTATTTATATTCCTGGTGGTGCTTGAGGATGAACCTCTTCAATTCTAAAGCTACTTGTGTTGTGGTATCAATTCTTTCAGGTTAAAAAGACAGGTATATGTAAAAGTGTAATCGTTTTTTCTGACCTGGAATGGGGCCTACCAAAGGAGTCAACCCTCTGGTTGCCTGAAAAAAATTCCTTCTTGACTCCGAGGTCAGAATTAGTGACTCAGGGCTGTTTAGGAATGTGTTATATCAACTATGAATTCAGGAGAGAATTTTTATGGGGATGGCAGGTAAGTTCCATGACAGCCTGTAATTCCAGTTCACTTGTATGTGTTAGAATCCTGTAATTGCTTTCTCTGTTAAAGCTTTTCTTCAGAACTCAGTAGAAGAAATAAAGCAGACTGTATTTTAGCTGTGAGGGATCTGTTAAATCTGTGCACAGACTTGAAAAGAATTGAAAGTGCCTCTCCCCGCTCCCCGTGACATGAGAAAGAGCAGTGTCAAGGTTAAACATGAAATCAACAGTCTAGTGCTGGGAGCAGTTTGCCCTGAATAAATATCTGTCCTGCGTCTGACTGTACCTGTGCCTGAGTCGCCTTCCTCCTGCCAAATACAAACAGGTTACCAGGCAACAGGAGTGATTCAGACCCTCTAAACACTTCACCCCTGTGAAATGTCCATCAGCCAGATTTCCAGGAAGTGTCCCTCTTGTAAGTCACTGGGGAGCTGGACAGACATTCACGCAGGCGCTGAAGGTACCAGATGACCCGGGGCTGGGAGCTGTGTTAGACGGTGGGGCCAGCTAATATCTGGAACGACGTACCTCCTAGGGCAAACACCAACTGTTATCTGTTAATACACAGTAACTGTGGGAAGAAAATGTGGAGGAAGAAAAGGTGAAATCTCCCTAAAAGGACTCATGGGGAAGCAAATCCACTGCTCTTAGGGGGAAAAAAAAAAAAAGCCAGCACATTCCAGATTGTAAAAACAGATCAAGATCTCAGAAAATCTAGCAGCGTGGCTAAGATCTAGCAGCGTGGCTAAGATCTCACCACTTGCTGGATTTCTGGGTTTCACTTCCTCTTGCCTCACATGGAGGTGATGATGATACCTACTCTGTAAGTGGTTGTGCATATTAACCAGCTAATATTGGGGAAGCTCCAATCACATCCTCCAGCCCCCAGGCAACTCCCTAAGTAAGCGGTGGGGGGTGGGGAGGTCAGTGGGGGCAGGTGAGGGTGGGGAAAGGTAGAACTGTGTAGGAATGAAGGAACACCCATCGATGGGTGAGAACTTCTTAGGGATTTATCTATTCTTTTATCTTGTTGAGAACTGCACTTGTAGACACTGTAGCCTGTTTAAGAAACCTCTCCAAGGGTTTTCAGAATTTCTTACTTAGAAAAGTATTTATATATCAAAAAACTACTGCTGGATTAGGCAGGTGCAGGAGGATATAATCATGGAGATTGGTTGGGGGTTTCCAGGGTATCTGAAGCTATATGCATTTTTTGCTTTACTATTTTTCTATAACCTTATGTTTTATCCTCCTCTTTATGTAAGACACATTATAATTAAAAATGCAGGGAACTTCCCTGACATTCCAGTGGTTAAGACTCTGCCCTTCCAATGCAGGGGGCGTGAGTTCGATCCCTGGTCGGGAAGCTAAGATCTCACATGGCCTCGCAGAGCAGCCAAAAAAATTAAATAAAAATAAAAATGTAGTCACACAGGGACTTCCCTGGTGGTTCAGTGGCTCCACGCTCCACACTCCCAAGGCAGGGGCCCGGGTTCAATCTCTGTTCAGAGGATTAGAGCCCACAGGCCACAACTAAGATTTTGCATGCAACAGCTAAAGATCCCGCAAGCCGTAACTAAACTACCGCACATGCTGCAGCAAAAATTCAAGAGCCTGTATGCCGCAACTAAGACCAGGAACAGCCAAATAAACAGATTTTTTTTTTAAAGATGCAGTCACACAAAGCATTCTAAGTTGGGTGAAATTTTGGAGTCTTGTATCCCATATGGAAATTATAATTATACAGACACATTCTTGAGTCCATTAGAAAAAGAAAGGTGCCTATGGTACTGTGGAGAAGGGTGCAACAGGGCTGGAGTCTCTCAGTGTGTGAGATGACACATTCACTCACAGCCATTCTAGTGCCTCTGAACGCCAGGCACCTGGCTGGTGGCCAGCGACGTTGACACACAGCAGACGTGAACTGACCTTGCACCTTCTAAGCCAGCAGAGGGGATCCCCTGTGTAGGCTGCAAACTACAAACCCATAGGCTGGATGAAAGAAATGGGAGGAGCATTGGTAAAGCGAGAAAGTCCTGACATTAAATCCCAGTCTGATCTTTTAAGCGTTCTTGAATTTATTTTTTGAAAGGAAAGCAGGATGTTAGCAGATTGGATTGTGTTGCTGTACATTGGGCTACTGGCCCAGCAGTGGTTGGGTGATGGGAGAGTTGTGAAATTAGGAGTCATTCTTCTTCCTGAGTTTGCAGTCTGGTTCTGTCAGGTGGAGGAGTTTCCCAGGGAAGGATCCGCTGTAAAGTCAAGAGGAAGAACGAGATTACAGGAGTGGCTCTCAGGGCTGGCTCAAGAGCTCATCCTCATAGTCCATGGTAGGACATTAGTGTGTGTAAAGTCAAAGTGTTAGTCACTCAGTCGTGTCTGACTCCATGTGACCCCACGGACCGTAGCCTGCCAGGCTCCTCTGTCTATGGGATTCTCCAGACAAGAATACTGGAGTGGGTTGCCATGCCCTTCTCCAGGGGATCTTCCCAACCCAGGGATTGAACCCTTGTCCCCTGCATTGCAAGCAGATTCTTTACCATCTGAACCACCAGGGAAGCAACCGAGGTTAACTTTGGAATCTCTGTAAAAAGTAAGAGAAAAACCCATTTAACTCTATAAAGTTTCTCACTTTCCCTTAAGCCGCACTATACAGTGCTTCATTCGCTGACTTGTTCGCTGGAGGTAGCTTTCTTTCATATGCAGTCTTATACTTTGAATAATTTTCTGAGTGTAGAATGTTGACTTGGGGCAAATGCTTTTAAGTTTGACTTGTTTTAAAAAGAACCGAAGTAATTAATGATTGAAGGATAGTTGATATACAATAATATTACATAAGTTACAAGTATACAGTATAGTGATTCACAGGTTTTAAAGGTTATACTCCATTTATAGTTATTATAAAATATTGACTTTATTTTCTCTGTTATACAGTATATCCTGGTAGCTTATTTTATAACTGATATTTTGTGGTTGTTGTTCAGTTGCTAAGTCATGTCCAACTGTTTGCAACCCCATGGACTGCAGCATACCAGGTTCCTCTGTCCTCCACTATCTCCCAGAGTGTACTCAAATTCACGTCCATTGAGTCGGTGATCCTATCTAACCATCTCATTCTCTGCTGCCCCCTTCTCCTTTTGCCTTCAATCTTTATCAACATCAGGGTCTTTTCCAATGAGTTGGTTCAAGTGGCCAAACTTCTGGCACTTCAGCTTCCGCGACAGTCATTCCAATGAATATTCAGTGTTGATTTCCTTTAGGATTAATTCCCATTAATTTAGATTCTCAGTCTTTCATCAGGAATCTTTATGTTATTTGATGGAAAACTGTATTAACCGTTATTCATAAAAGCTTACTAAACATATATAACTTCTTTTCAAAAACAGAGGAAGCCATAAATGTCTCAAATAAGTCAAATACATTTTGGAGTTCACTTATTTTATTTGTTGCAAAAAATGTTTGCTCTAGGAATTTGTGATCTTGATTACTAAAGTTCTAACCAAATAAATTACCTCAGTTTATTGAGGGTGCAGATTTGAGCTTAGTAATTTTCACCTTAGCTAACACATCTCCTTGCCTTTCCTTATGCTCCAGTGATTTATTTAATCAAAAGTTAAGGAAACACTGTTTACCTCTTTATTTCAAAGAAGCACACTAGCCTTTAGAGGCCTCTGTTTGCATTCTTGCAGTGCACTGATCAACTGGTGCAGCTCGGATGAAGTCACACCTGAAAGGCTGGAACTCTCCGTATGCTGAGGACATGCTTCCTTTTTCCTAAAAAGTCCTTCCCCCTAGCCCAGTAAATTCAAGGACCAGCTCAAATACTGGTCCAGCTTCCTTTAACACCACGTCCCCTGTAGAAAAGTTAATCATTCCTTCCTCTGTGCTTCTCTGTACTCCAACACTTGGTGTTTCCAGGGTAATTAGATAAAGGAAATCTTTTTTTTTTCTTCCTCTTTACTTTTTTTAAATTTTATTTTTTTGCTTTAAAGTTTTTATTTTGAATTGGTATATAGCTGATTAGCAATGTTGTGGTATTTACAGGTGAACGAGGAAGGGACCCAGCCATACATATACATGTATGCATTCTCCCCCAAGCCTCCATCCCAGCAAGACTGGCACATACCATTGAGTAGAGTTCCATGTGCCATACAATAGGTCCTTGTAGATGAAGGAAATATTTCTTCAAAGCTTACTATATGCTGTCCATCAGAGGCTTTCTTTTTTTTTTTCGCCTCAGTGAGTTAATATCACGGGGGTCAGAACAGGCTGCCCTAAAATATGGCATGTATGTTCAGTCATGTCCGACTTTGTGACCCCATGGACTGTAGCCCTCCAGGCTCCTCTGTCCATGGGATTCCCCAGGCAGGAATACTGGAGTGGGCTGCCGTTCCCTTCTCCAGGAGACCTTCGCTCCTCAGGTGGGTTCTTTACTGCTGAGCCACCAGTTAAGCCCTGGGGTCTTCTTTTGCCACTAGCTGTTTTGTCCCTGTCACTTCCACAGCTAGATATTTGCCAAATATCTAATTCTCATTTGAAAGCTTCATGACTATGAAATATAATGTTTAAGTAATTCTGTGGATTTTCTTGCTACTGAAATCTTTGCACTAAAGTCTTCTTTGACCTCCAGAACACCATGTATAAGAGTTTGGTCAAAAGGCAAAGTAAAAAATGGTGAAATTATCACACACAAAGCACCCCAGAGGTAAAGATTGGTTTCTGTCTTAACAGGCTGTAGTTATAAATTGGCATCTGTGTTTCAGTGGGAACTTGACAAAAGGGTAAGGGAGGTTACACTAGTTACACTAGGTTTTGTAACCTCCCGGGATGGTGAGTGCAGTGTTTGACTATGCATTTCTGGGTCCAGGAATTGTAGCAGGAAAAATTTCTTGGCGTGTATGTAAGCATGAAGTGGGAGTGAAAGGAGGTTTGGGCTGCTGAAAAATTATATGGAAAGCAGGTATTGCATGTGAAGGGAACATTAAGCATTAAACATTAACAGAAATTCAGCAACTCTGTCTGGAAACAGGGTTTCAGTTCAGTTCAGTCGCCCAGTCGTGTCCAACTCTTTGCGACCCCATGAATCACAGCACGCCAGGGCTCCCTGTCCATCACCAACTCCCGAAGTTCACTCAGACTCACGTCCATCGAGTCCGTGATGCCATCCAGCCATCTCATCCTGGGTCATCCCCTTCTCCTCCTGCCCCCAATCCCTCCCAGCATCAGAGTCTTTTCCAATGAGTCAACTCTTCACATGAGGTGGCCAAAGTACTGGAGTTTCAGCTTCAGCATCATTCCCTCCAAACAGTGTTTAGGGAAAGGTTAAAAAAAGTGAGTCTCAAAGTGGGCCTGAAAAGGAAGGCAGAACCCAGATTATGAAGTTCTTTTAAGCAGTGTTACCTGATAGAAGGACACAACAGCATCTAAGAAGCAGTCCAGAGAAAGAAGATAATTAGGGAAAGGTGATCTGACCAGATATTTGTTATTAAGGAAATAAAATTTATTTTGTTTACCTATAATGGCATTGGATTTTTTTTTTTTTTAAGACAGCCTCAAAGAGGCATACTGAAATATTTACAAGTGAAATGATGTTTGGGCTTGTTTCAAAAAAAAAAAAAAAAACTCAGGGTAGAGGATAGTTGAAATAGATTTCCCATGATGATCATGGTAACTGATGAGGTTTGCTATACTGTTCTCTCTGCTTTTAATACAAAATTTGAAAAATTTCTATTATAAGGTGTTTTTGTTTTTAAGCGAAAATAAGCAATGGGCTTTTGGCCAATAGAAGCCATTCAAGGGCTTTATAGGAGCCAGTAAAGCAGGAAATGGACTGGGAACAAACCCAGAGAGGGAGGGCGTGCTGCCTTAAGTACCTGTTCACTCCTTTCCCAGTGACTGCCTGCGGGGCTCCTCCTTTCCCTTGTGCAGGACTATTCATGTCGTCTTAGTAGCCTGTTCCTGATTGTCCACTTCCTCTCAATAGCAATATTTTCACTTTGTATCCAGCAGTCCAAAGTACTAGCAGTGCTCCATATACCTAGTACCCAACTCGGCTTTCTCTTTATTCTTTATTTTTATTTTATTTTTTGACTGTGCCACACAGCATATGGAATTTCATTTCCCCAACTCCGATAGCACCTGTGCCCTTGCAGTGGAAGTGTGGGGTCTTAACCACTGAACCACCAGAGAAGTCCCAGCTTTTGTTTTGTTTTGTTTTGTTATCAAAAACAGTTTTTTAAATGTATCTTTCTGGTAGATAAATTGAATCCATTGGAAATTTGTTGTGGCTGCTGATATGTTTGGACTCATTCATGCTTTTATAAGGAAAGGTGTTTGTGAGCTGAACTGAGCTAAAGAGATAAGAGTTAGGTAAGATAGATTCAGGATTAAAGTGGGTGGGATGTGGGCTGACTGGGGAGCAGAAGAAGGAATTTGAAGCTGAGAGCATCTCGAAGGTTTTATTTACCCTGTAAAACTGCATGCGTGCTCAGTCGTGTCTGACTCTTTGTGACCCCATGGACTGTAGCTCACCAGGCTCCTCCATCCATGAGAATTCCCAGGCAGGAATACTGGAGTGGATTGCCATTTCCTTTTCCAGGGCAATCTTCCTAACCCAGAGATCAAACCCAAGGATTAGACCCACGGCCCCTGCATTGCAGGCGGATTATTTACCTCTAAGCCACAGGGAAGGCCCTCCTACCCACAAATGAAATTCAGTCATGTCCTTTAAAGATACTCCTCATCAGCCCATCAGCCCTTTTGACATTCTTAAGACGTGCCTTACTTTAGAGTATAGAAACATATTAACTGGAATGTCATTTTTACTCTTGTTCAGTATAAGCCTTGGAAATGGGCTCCCAGTCTTCTAATGTCTTTATTACTGCATATTATGCTACAGGAGATGTTAGAAGAAAAAAAGACAAAATCAAAAAACCTTCAAAATCAGAATATGAAAAACTTCTAGACTGTTACTTTGTTTCAATCAAAAAAAATATTTTAGGGCTTCCCTGATAGCTCAATTGGTAAAGAATCTGCCTACAATGTGGGAGATCCTGGTTTGATTCCTGGGTTGGGAAGATCTGTTGGAGAAGGGATAGGCTACCCACTCCAGTATTCTTGGGCTTCCGTGGTAAAGAATCAGCTGGTTCAGCTGGTTCAAAATCCGCCTGCAATGGGGGAGACCTGGGTTCAATCCCTGGGTTGAGAAGATCCCCTGGAGAAGAGAAAGGCTACCTACTCCAGTATTCTGGCCTGGAGAATTCCATGGACTGTATAGTCCATGGGGTCACAAAAACTTGGACATGACTGAGCGACTTTCACTTTGATAGCATGTTTTTAAAAGACAGTTTCAAATGAGTAATCTTTATGTAGAATCATCAATGAAAATTGCATTTAATGGAAATAAGATTAAATATGGAATTATATCTTTTAGTTTCTGGATGCTAATTGAACATTGAGTTTATAGCGTTTCCTGACTACTTTTTAGCATGAGGTTCGGGTTCAGAGAATGCTTTTAATCATCCCGTGTTTTTTTTAAACCTGCTTCACTCTGTAGAAAACAGTCTGACCGTAGGATAGACCAGTGCTAAACTGAATAGAATGATTTTTTATTCGTTACTGATCTGTGGAGCTTGGCATTTAAATAAGAAGACTTCTACATTAAAAAATTGTTTTCAGTTTTCATCTGTGTACCCTAGACATTTAAAGTTTCTAAGATATATATATGTCTTCCCTCTTCTCCCATTTTATGTCCATTATTTGAATTTTCTTTTCACTTTTACTTCTATCTGATACACTTTACTAAAGTTTTACTAAACTTCAAATGTATTTCAGGCTCTTCTCTAATTTATAAAATTTGTTTTTATTGCTCATTCATCTTTTTAAGTGGCTTAGAATGGGGGGAAGGTAGGAGTTACTTAATCAAAAATCTCTTGAGGACAGGAGCCAGCCTTCTGCTACCTTCCTGAGCACTTACAGCCAAATTCCACACAGAACAGAAAGCCAGAAATAATTCTCTGTTCTGATTGGCCAACCATTCATCTGCCTCATCTAAGCTTTCAGCAGTGCAGACAACATTTACTATATATCTAACCCTCAAGTATTGCTTATCTTGAGACTGGTCACCGTTTCATTAAATAGCTTTATAAGTTTATTGATATCTGTAGTTTCTCTCCTCCTTATTTAAGATAAAATATAATTTCTGCATCAAAACTCAAACTGAGTTCTGAATCCTTATTAGGTATGTGACAGCTTCAACTTTTCTGTTCCCACATAATATTTTTGTTTTTAATCTTCCTGTGTTTACAATATTGCATCTTTAACTTTTTCTTCTTAAAAGCCTCATGTGGGTTAAACCTTTCTTTAAAGAGTGTACTGGGGTGATCAGTTTTTTAAAAGTCCATTATGACCAAGAGAACTAGAATACTTTATACATATATACATTATTTTAATCTATTAGAAATGGAAAAGAACTCAAAGACAAAAATCTACAATTGAGCGTGTAGGGGGGCATCTTCAGTGAGATTCCTTTTAGTTTCAGAAAGTTTTATTTGTACAGGTTTCTAGAAGCTGTTTACTGTGACCGAGTTTCAGCAAGTTGAAACATAGGTGTTCTTGATATTCATTTGACTTGATGGGGTACTGATTTTTTTTCCACATAATGAGTGTTCATTTAAAAATTTTAAAGTGAATATTGCTTCATAAGCTTGGTGATCTTACTTTAAACATCCCTCTTATTTTATTTTTTTCATAGCACTTGAAATTTGTTTATTGTTGTTGTAGTACAACATGAGCAGAATTTAAACTCCGTGAAGGAAGTGACTTTTGAAAAACTGTTGTGTCCCTACAACAGCCCCTAATACAGAGTATATACTCACTAAATATTGTTGAATCAACGATTATCTTTGCTCTTAGGCAGTAAAATAAAAATATGCTGCTTACTTATTTTTTCAACACAAAAAGGTAAAAAGTGAGGTAAATATTCCGTATAATATCACCTTTCTAGTAACTAGTTTATTTATGCATAGCACAATTTTCCCCCACAGTAAAAAATTGTGCTATATATACCATTTTGTAACTTTCTTCACCTAACATTGTATTAGTATGATGGTATTTTATTGTGTAGGCTTCCCTGGTGGGTCAGTGGTAAAGAACCCAACTACCAATGCAGGAGATGTGGTTCAATCCCTGGTTTGGGAAGATCCCCTGGAGGAGGAAGTGACCCATACTCCGGTATTCTTGCCTGGAAGATCCCAAGGACAGAGGAGCCTCGTGGGCTACAGTCCATTGGGTTGCAAAGAATCAGATGTCACTTAGTGACTGAACAGCAACAATTTCATTGTACAAGTAATATTTATAATATAACTAGTCCCATCTTGATAGATAATGTGATTTGAGTTGTACAGGTTCAGAATCACTGATCTGCAATTTCAAAATCTAAACTTCTTCCTTCCTTCCCGCCTCCTCTTGATAACCCAAGTCAGTGTCAATATATCCCTATGTCTCATTCAGATATATTACTGTTTGAATATCTGGTGTTTTCCAGATCCAGCAAGGTGATCGCGGTGAGCCATGAGACCTAATATGTGCTGTATATATGTGCTAAGTCTCTCAGTCGTGTCCGACTCTCTGCAGCCCCATGGACTCTAGCCCACCAGGCTCCTCTGTCCATGGGATTCTCCAGGCAAGAATACTGAAGTGGGTTGCCATTCCCTTCTTCAGTGGATCTTCCTGATCCAGGGGACGAACCCGGGTCTCTTGCATTGCAGGTAGATTCTTTATGTCTGAGTCACCGGAGCAGCTCCATAACAAAGCCAAACTCCGCCAAGTAACAGGAAAAAGATTTTCAAAAGTGCTTAAATACACAGGCTTCCTAAAACATTTGTGGTGCACAAAAATTACCAATATTCACCCAGAGGGCTTGGAGATTTGCTAAATGACTGGCTGGTTTTCTTTTGTGAGAGAATGAATGACATCCATTATATGGAAATTTATAAAGCAATCTTCACCCTTCTTGGGAATAAACCCTGCAGAAGATATCACACTTTAGTACAGTGAAGTCTGTTTTTGAAAGTTGAACACTAAGTAAAGACTAATTTAATTGTGTGTTTACTTCAAGTTAGGATTGTAACATCCAAAAATAGTTACTGGTTTACCAGGCTTTCTCTACAGCAGCAATAGTGCAGACTTGTCCAAAGTGCAAAATTCTAAACATATACTGAAAAAACAATTTTATTTGGCTGTACCAGGTTTTAGTTGTGGCATTTAAACTTTTAGTTGCAACATGTGGGATCTAGTTCCCTGACCAGGAATTGAACCTGGATGCCCTGCATTGGGAGCACCGAGTCTTAGCCACTCGACCGCCAGGGAAGTCCCTAAACATATGCTTTTTATTGCAGTTAATTGAGGCTGAGTGAAGACATGAAATAAAGCTTTCAGTGGATAAATATTTCTGTGAAAATAACAGCAACAGTTAGACATAGTTTCCAGTACTTTTAGCTATTGGTATAAAATGACACACTGGTAATGAAAATATTTCTAAATGTGGACTATACACAGATGTAGGAAGGAGAAAAATCTCATACTCCTACCACTTGAACAACCATTCTTAATATTTTAGTGTACTTGTGCTCTGACTTTTCTGTAGATGCATTTTTTACATACTTGAAATTATACAAAACAAAATACCTTTTTAAAGAACAGAAGCACATTTTCCCTGTTAACTCTGTCAATACTCTTATAGTTAAAATAACCATTAGCATTTTCCTGATTATTTGTTGTTGTTGTTCAGTTGCTAAGTTGTGTCCAGCTCTTTGCGACCCCATGGACTGAAGCACTCCAGGCTTCCTTTCTTCACTGTCTCCTGGAGTTTTCTCAAGTTCATGTCCATTGAGTCAGTGATGCTATCTAACCAACAATGATTAATATGGAAAATTAGAAAATACAATCCAAAATAAAAAAGTTAAAATCACCCATCAATTCATTAAGCAGTATCAATATATGGTGTATTTTCTTCAGAGTTTTAAAAATATATATGTAACATGCATCTTTAGATTGCCGAAATCATATTGTATTTTCCTCATCATTAAAATCTTAAACATAATATTTATAAACTGAGAATACAGTTGTATCTATTAATAGATATATAGGTAAATACTTTTGTCGCAGAAAATTTGGAGAAAGTAGGTAAATACCAGAGGAAGAGAAAATAATTAGTAAATCCCACAACCAACATTAACACCTTACCTTCTTTAGGGTGTATTTATTAACTTGTTTTTTTAAAATGTCATGCATTTAAATTTTTATGAAAATAAAAATATGTTGCTGTGTTTTAAACAGAAAGTATAATGTATTTCAGTCATGTCTGACTTTGCAATCCCATGGACTGAGGAGCGGTTTTTCCAGGCAAGAATACTGGAGTGGGTTAGCATTACCTTCTCCAGGGGATCTTCCCGACCCAGGGATTGAACCCAGTCTCCCACACTGCAGACAGACTCAACTGTCTGAGCCACCAGGGAAGCCTTAATGTATTTCTTGGGTCCTTCAAAATGTCTGCTGCAGACATTTAGATTGCTTTAATGTTAACCAAATATATTTTTGGATAATGTTTTTTTCTGTATTTAAAACTGTTCCAAAATAAATTTTCAGTAGTAGTTAATATGT
Organism: Ovis canadensis; assembly: GCF_042477335.2. Lineage (NCBI taxonomy): Eukaryota > Metazoa > Chordata > Mammalia > Artiodactyla > Bovidae > Ovis > Ovis canadensis. The sequence continues at coordinate 33,345,943 of NC_091250.1, read as the reverse complement.
CAAGAAGTATAATCATTTTTAAAATTCATGTGCTTAAAAAGAGAGAAGTTTTCATAAAAATTGTACAATTTATGATCCTTACTGTATTTTTTAATGCTTCTTTCTGATTACAGCTTAAATTACATTTTAATAGGCTTTGTTTCAAGGTAACTTTCTAGTGTTCTTATCCATGGGTTACAATAAACTAGAAGCTTGTGTGTTTAATCTGTCAGTGAGACATTCTGTAGGAAGTTTCTGTTATTAGTAATTGGGAGACATTTAGTCACAGGAATTCTTTTCTTAGGATTTGTCAGAGGAGGTGTAGAAAATAAGGAAATGAACTCTGGCTATGAGATGGAGCTGCAGAATCTTATCTTCTACTTCTGTTTCCTTTCCTGACCACTCTTCACTCACTGCATGGATAAACCAGCAGAAATCATTCTGTTTCTCTTGTCTCTTTCCAAGTTCTTCTAGTGGGTTTTGAGGGTGTACTTCAGGGCTTGGGTTCATCAAATCACCTGCCCTTCCTGCAAAGATTGTGGAAATGAAAAGCCGATTTAATATGCAAAGAAAGGAAAATGAAAGCCAAGGCCCTTTGTGAAAGCCTTGATTAAATAGATCATTGTAATTAAAGGATTTTACATGTTACTTGTGAATCTATCTATAATGAATAATACAGCCAGATATAGATATAATATAGATCATATAAATACATGCTAAATGAAATATTTTTGTTTATTTACATATGATAACTAACCATTTCTGCTAAATACAATATCTGATTGTTTCATATGCTGACTCAGTTGTGGTTGTGTTTACTATTGCTCGGGGCTTCCCAGGTGGCTTGGGCTTCCCTTGTGGCTCAGTTGGTAAAGAATCCACCTGCAATGTGGGAGACCTGCGTTTGATCCCTGGGTTGGGAAGATCCCCTGGAGAAGGGAAAGGCTACCACTCCAGTATTCTGGCCTGGAGAATCCCCTGGACTGTGTAGGCCATGGGGTCGCAAAGAGTCGGACATGACTGAGCGACTTTCACTCACTCGCCCATTTGGCTCAGATGGTAAAGAATCTGCCTGCAATGCAGGAGACCCAGGTTCAATCCCTGGGTTGGGAAGATCCCCTGGAGAAGAGCATGGCGACACTCTCCAGTATTCTTGCCTGGAGCATTCCGTGGACAGAGGAGCCTGGGAGGCTACAGTCAGTGGGGTTGCAAAGAGTCAAGCACGACTGAGCAACTAACACTTTCACTTACCTTCTTTGCTATTGCTCAGATAGAAATGTTTCAGTAAAGGTAGTCCCCATACTTTCAAAGTTATGTTACTGTTTAACAGTGTCAACTCCCCCTTCACCCCCCCATCCCTACCACACTTTTTTGGTTTTCTGTCCAACTCCTTGGAGCTCTCCTGGTTTTGCTGAAAAGGACTGATGCTCACTCACCTCCAGTGCCCCTCTGCACTCCCCAAGCTGTAAGTGCCATTTTATGGGACATACTCTGGGCCCCTAGAAGCCATTTGAGTCAGCTCTGATATCTATACTTGTCTGTATTGTCTTTCTCTTCTCAGGGTTCCTTGTAAAAACTCTGACTCATTTTCTTGTATCTTTCTTTCCAAACTCTTCTCTCTCTTTTTCTAACTACCTCCTGGAGGGATAGCTTGGGTATATTAGAACAAAATTTCTTGTGTTATGGTATTTCTAAGAGAAATACAAAATAGAACTGTGTATTCTGTTCCGGATTTTTGTTTAAGGGAAACGGGCAGTTGGCTAAGGGTTAAGGGTCACTGCAAAACCAATGGTATGTAGATAATCACTCAGATATGGTCTTGATCATACCAACAGCCACCTACGTTTTGTGGTAGAGGATTCAAGCTCCATACAGGGGACATTTAGTAGAACAGGCAACAGAAGACACATTTGTTGATGAGACTTTGCAACTTTCCAACTTTAACCTCTGAACAGCCTTGTTTTCCTTAGCAGACCATGTCTGTTGGCAGTTATTCTGAATATCCAAGTATTTACTAATATTTCCTAAAATAATATTTAAATGCTGTGATGTATAAACCAAATTTCTTTTATTTTCTTCAAGTGAGTTTTTTTAATATGCAAACTTTCTGGTGAAAATGAAAGAAATAAACATTTTGTGACAGTCTTTTCTTTTCCTTAATTTATTAGGATAAGTAAAAATTCAGTAGATAAATATTTTAGAGATCTATTTCAAATCCCAATTCTAACATTCACTGGCATTCCTCAGACTTGTTAAACGTGGCATTGTTAGACTCAGGATTTCCATCTTTTAAGTTACTCTTGCTGCCTTTTTCTCCATGGGCGCCATTCTTTGTGTTGGAGTTATTGGCAGAAACCAAAGCCAAGGTTGGAAACATTGGTCAAATAAGTGCTTTTGAGCAAGAAATAATTTATTGAAATACAACATAGTAGTTTAAGTTCTGGAAGCCAAGTGTAGTGACCTTAATGGCTTTGGAGAAAGTATTCCTTTTTATAGCCTCATACCATTTGAAAGCAGTGGCTTATTCGGCCGGTCATGCAAAAGAACCTTTTTGTGGTTGGCATAAGAGAATGAGAAACGGAGGCTTTATACAGGCTTCTCTTGGCTCTTCCATGCCTGCTTTCCTCTCCTACTTTTTCCTTCCCTTATATGAAACTGTGCTCTGCCTTGAGGACGCCAGATGGGCTGCAGCACAGGACTTGAGGAGCTGTCTGGCCTTCCTGCTCTCCTTGCCCTCTGCTAAAGCCTGGCGAACACCACACCCCAAATGCAGCAAGCAAATGGGACTAACCTGCTGAGGGTGCAGACTCTAGAACCTCCCTTTTCCTTCACTTTTTAGTGTTTTAATTCTTGCTAACAGAAAGTGTTCCCCTTCGTCTCTGAGGCTGTTTTAAGCTATTTCTTGTTTTGTTGACACAGTGCACTAAGCAGAAATATAGTAACAAGGAACCCATTGTATTTTAATGCATATTAAAATGTCTGATTCTAGACTTTAGACCTCTACAAGGAGATTGTGTTCAAGTGTACCTAGGTGCCGTTCCTTCAGCAGCCCTGGGGATTGAGTAAGCTTCCTGTTCTTAGGTATTTGCCTCTGTTTACAACTATAAAATGTGCTAACCACAGCCCCAGGTTAAACGTTTGTCCTGAAGTCTCCCCTTTGCCTCCACCCTAGAGCAGGATTATTTAACTCCTTCCTATAGATTCTTGCTTAAAGATAACTTCACTTAAATCTCTGAGTGCTAAGACTTTCTTCTAATGTATTCATAAACATCAAGCAAAGTTCCAAGATGTCAGTTTTTTTAATACTCATTTAAATAGCCTGTTAATTATTTTATGCAAACTTTTTGAAATTGTATAAAACAGACACCAAGTTTGGTCACGACATGGTAAAGGAAGAAATCAAAAGGTATATTTTAAAATAATCTGAAAGGCATGTGGTAAAGGAGCTTTATTAAAGGAAAAAGTTATGAAATTATTTTGAAGAAACTGTTCTTTTTTTCTTCTCACAATTTTCCTAGTGTACGAGACTACGCTTCCAAATCTAGAAAGTTTGTTGTTGTTGATGTTGACAAATTGCTGTTGACTTTGTGATCTATTTATTCATTTAGAATGAGATCTCTAGTATGGCTTAGAAAATATATGTTTTAGACTGTATAAGGTTAAGCTGTTAGACCCAGCTTCTGCTTTGCTCCTAGACCAGCCAGGGTTAGAAGAAAATGTAAGTTCCACTCTCTTTTGAAAATATTAAATGGAATTTTTTTTTTATGAGTTTTAGAAACCTCACACTTGAGTAGGTAATCTGTGCAGACTCCTACTACAGAGTAATAATTATTAAAACCTACGGGAATCAGTTTCTAGGTGTGTAAATCTTTGGGGTATATATGGAAGCTAGAGATGAAGCAGCAGATAATTACCACTGTTGTTCAGTTAGGCTGTTAGTGTTAACCTTTCTGATACAGCCCCCAGGGCGTTTCTGCTAAGCCCGAGCCTTCGACTTTTGTTTGACCATTAAACAGGGAACAGGTGGTACTAGTTAGCGCGGAATAATTCTCTGGCCAAACACCTCTTGGACAGGGTTGCTCAGAAATTAATAGAATCACGGTTCAGGTTGTTAAAGGTACAAATGTCTGTTTAAATTATCAGGAAGGTGTTTTGCTTGCCTGCTGCAGTAGATGTAAGCATTTTACCACAAATACCAGCTTTCGGCCCTCTTTACTTATTCTCCAGGGTCCTGGGTTTATCATGCGGGCTGTAAATACATAAAGGGGTGGGAAGCAGAAGTTTCCTGCCTGGTTCTTTCTTCTAAACCCTGCAGACACACAGGCAAAGGAGGGAGAACCCACCTGGAAAGCCCACTGACCCTCACCCTCCAGAAATTCTCTGAACTCCCAGATGTATCAGGAATGGAGGTGGGGAAAGGGGCTTGGGGCAGACATCATCCAGTATTTGGGAAAAACATGTGTTCCCCCACTCCACCCCTTAACTCTGAGAACCTCTGGTTTAGAGTATATCCCCAAGAAACGTAAAGGATTATTTGAAACATTCCCTAGCTTTGGACCTTGTTTTATAGCCGTCTTCTATCTTCAGGGTCTTATCTGTCTGTCTGATTACTTATCCAGTCTGTCCATCTACTTGCTCATTCCTTTATTTACGCTTTTGTTCATTCATTTTCCTTGTTATCACATGTTCTACAATGTACCGGGGATTGTTAAAACTGTCTTTCCCTGGGACTCCACCTCTATGATTCCTCTCCTGGAATTGGATCTAATCTTTGGAATTCTCCAGCCATAAATAAAAAGATGGACAAGAAATAGAAGACGAGATTGAAAACATCCTATGGAACACTTTGCACAGCAGATTTTAGTGAAGGTACTTTATTCTATCAAACTGAATGACATCAGAAACAGTTACTGCTGGCCGAGTGCTGCTCTGCCCTGTGGACAGACCCCAGATGATCACTTCTTGTGAAATACTCCGAGTCCAAATTTATTGTTTTCAAATTTGCACAGCTAATATTTGCTCTGTGTCAATAAATATTCATTTCAACAAGTATTAAACTACCTCGCTAGTTAAAGGGACCAATTTTTTTTAAATAGTGAGAGAGAAAACAGACCCTCACTTTTCCCCCTGGAGATCCAACTCGTAGTAAAGTTTGATGAATTCTGTTAGAAAACCCATCTGTTTTTTGTCACTTCATCTTATTTACTTACTAGTTTATTTTTGGAGCACAGTTTGTACAAATTTTGTTAAACAGTTTGCATTTTATTGGCTGGTTCTTGATCCTGTCTATAGAAAACTTAAAATTGTATGTTATTTCAGTCACTGCTGAGGAAGTGCTCAGCTGGTAAATAACAACACTTTAAAGGGTTAAGTGAGCCTGGAATATATAATAACAGAACAGAACATAGTCTTTGGTTTCTAATTCTTTAGAAATTATGTGTCTTGATGGGCTATGGGTTTTTTTTTTTTTTAAAAAGAGTAAAGCTTAATTGAGTTATGACTTTCATTCTATAAAATGTATGTGTTTTAAGCATATAATTGAATGATTTTTAGTAAATTTACAGAATTGAGCAGCCACCATCATGATCTAATTTTAGAACATTTCCATTGCCCCAAAAGGAAAATGGCAGCCTATTTACAGTCTCTCTCCATTCCCACCAGCAACCACCACTGCTAGGCTGAGTCTTCCTCTTATAACAACTAGTTACAGAACTAAAGTTGTCTAGTCTATCTTAGTTCAGTTCAGTCCCTCAGTCGTGTCCGACTCTTTGCGACCCCATGAATCGCAGCACACCATGCCTCCCTGTCCATCACCATCTCCCGGAGTTCACTCAGACTCACGTCCATCGAGTCAGTGATGCCATCCAGCCATCTCATCCTCTCTCGTCCCCTTCTCCTCCTGCCCCCAATCCCTCCCAGCATCAGAGTCTTTTCCAATGAGTCAACTCTTCCGCATGAGGTGGCCAAAGTACTGGAGTTTCAGCTTCAGCATCATTCCTTCCAAAGAAATCCCAGGGTTGATCTCCTTCAGAATGGACTAGTTGGATCTCATTGCAGTCCAAGGGACTCTCAAGAGTCTTCTCCAACACCACAGTTCAAAAGCATCAATTCTTCGGTGCTCAGCCTTCTTCACAGTCCCACTCTCACATCCATACATGACCACTGGAAAAACCATAGCCTTGACTAGATGGACCTTAGTTGACAAAGTAATGTCTCTGCTTTTGAATATACTGTCTAGGTTGGTCAAACTTTTCTTCCAAGGAGTAAGCATCTTTTAATTTCATGGCTGCAATCACTATATGTAGTGATTTTGGAGCCCCCAAAATAAAGTCTGACACTGTTTCCACTGTTTCCCCATCTATTTCCCATGAAGTGATGGGACCAGATGCCATGATCTTCGTTTTCTGAATGTTGAGCTTTAAGCCAACTTTTTCACTCTCCTCTTTCACTTTCATCAAGAGGCTTTTTAGTTCCTCTTCACTTTCTGCCATAAGGGTGGTGTCATCTGCATTTTAGTGTGGGATAGCAAATTAGTACCAGAAATCAAAATGTTTGTTCTCTACCCAAGCATCACTCTCCCCAAGTTCAGAATTACAATCATCATAGTAGCTTCTTTTTTAATTCTTGTCTTTTAAATTAAGTCTTTTTTCCCAGTTCATTCTCAGAATAGTGTCACAAAGCTACCTTCTAGGCCTGCCCGTTTCCCTGATTTAAATCTGTACTCTTATACAGATGTGGGACCTATAAGGGTCTGGATGCCTTTCCATGTAACTTTTGTTGGGAAAGTATTTCACAAATATACATGATCATTTTTTTTAAAATTAAATAGTGGGTCTTCTTTTCAGTTTTCAAGAACTTGTTAGTAAAAATATTTAGCAAATTTTATGGGCAATTTTGAAATAGGATGCCATGACTCACAAGGCACCCTTGTTCTGTAATCATACTAACTAATCCCTATCCATTTTAGGCAGGAGGATTTTTACAAGTAAATTAAGCTCTAAGAATGTTAGTAAGGAAAAGCTAAGATGTCTTGGTCTCTGAAAAAACTTTTATAGGTGTAAAATTTCTTAGCTCAGCTGGGATCCTGTTAACATAGCAATATATCTGTAATATAAATTTAATATAGTGGTGTGTTTGCTACGGTAATTATGATTAAAAGGGAAATATGGATAACAGGGAAATACTTCACATGCTCCTCCCCTCTCCCCTCAAGAGGGGTGATTTATATATTAAATTTTTTTTCTAAGTTTATATTAATTTTTTCAAAATTATAGAGATTTAAAAATGCCTATATTATCTGGAGACTTTCCTATGTGTTTATGCCTCTCTCCTTTTTTAAAAAAAAAACCTTGTAATTGATTGTCTCGATCTTTTTCACTGACTATATTGTTGACCTCTGTGACAGAACAGGGACTCCTGAGATCGAATTCTTGGTTCAGATCTGAGCTCTGCCACTTCCTCCCTGTCTGACCTTGAGCATTTCACATGATCTCAATTTCTTTTTTTAAAAATATTTCCTGGGATTTCCCTGGTGGTCCCACGGTTGAGAAAACCGCCTTGCAATGCAGGGTAGGTTTGGTAGGTTCGATCTCTGGTCGGGGAACTAAGATCCCACGTGCCCCAGAGCAACTAAGCCTGCATGCTCCCTGTGCGTGCTGGAGCCCACGTGCCACAACCTCTGAGGCTGCTTGCCATCACTAGAGAGTCCGTGTGCCACGCTGAAAGATCCCGAGTCACGCAAGGGAGAGCCGTGTGCCGCAACTAAGACCCAACACAGCCAAATAAATAAATGTTTAAAAATATTTCCTAATGTTGTTCTAAGGATTAATTATATAATGCCCAAAGCACAGTGCCTGACACATATTTGGAAACTATTATATTGTGTTTGTTTTATTCTACAGCTTGACTTTTTCATGGCTTTATGGTGACAATTGGGGTTTTTTTTTTTTTCTTTTTAAAATTTTATCTATTGATTGATTGATTTCCATGCCAGGTCTTGGTTGCTGCACAGGCTACTCTCTAATTGTTGTGTTCAGGCTTCTCACTGTGGTGGCTTCTCTGGTGGAGTACAGGCTCTAGGGTGCACAGGCTTCAGTAGTTGCCCATGTGAGCTCAGTAGTTGCAGCTCCCAGGCTCCAGAGTACAAGCTCAGTAACTGTGGGGCAGGGTGTTAGTTGCTCTGCAGCATGTGGGATCTTCCAGGATCAGGGATTGAATCTGTGTCTCCTATATTGGAAGGCAGCCTCTTTACACTGAACCACCAGGGAAGCCCCCTGGGTTTTCTTTTTTAAGGGCTGGTAAAGCTTTAGTAGTCTGTTAAGAAACTCATCAGCTCTTTTGTTTCCATTGATCATTCAACTCTGTTTCAAAACCTTGTTATTCTTAAGCCTTTAAGCAACATCTAAGTCTCTTTCATTCATAATTGTAATTTGAGGATGTTAGCAACACATTCTCTTTGGTCAGTGTTTAACCTCTATCTTCAACAGATTACATCTTTTTAAACATTGAAACCCACATATAGACTTCAATAAGTTTCCTTAACTTTTAAACTGTATTTACACACTTAATACATCTTATCTTTTTAACCACTCCAAATGTACAACCAGGTCAACATACAACTTTAACAAGCAACGTGCTTCTTAGCCTGTTGACTGGAGCACATGTCTGTGCTTAGTCTCCTCTGTGGAATGCTGGCCGGGAGCCTCAGATCAGAGCTGGGAGTGAGTCATGAGCCTCACACTTGCACCTTTTCTTCAAGCCTTGAACCTCTGTCACATTGCTCCTTTTCCATCTTTGGTAGACCATGAAATTAAAAGATGCTCACTCCTTGGAAGAAAAGTTATGACCAACCTAGATAGCATATTGAAAAGCAGAGAGATTACTTTGCCAACAAAGGTCCGTCTAGTCAAGGCTTTGGTTTTTCCAGTGGTCATGTATGGATGTGAGAGTGGGACTGTGAAGAAGGCTGAGCGCTGAAGAATTGATGCTTTTGAAGTGTGGTGTTGGAGAAGACTCTTGAGAGTCCCTTGGACTGCAAGGAGATCCAACCAGTCCATCCTAAAGGAGATCAGTCCTGGATGTTCATTGGAACGACTGATGCTGAAGCTGAAATTCCAGTACTTTGGCCACCTCATGAGAAGAGTTGACTCATTGGAAAAGACTCTGATGCTGGGAGGGATTGGGGGCAGGAGGAGAAGGGGACGAGAGAGGATGAGATGGCTGGATGGCATCACTGACTCGATGGACGTGAGTCTGGGTGGTCTCCAGGAGTTGGTGATGGACAGGGTGGCCTGGCGTGCTGCGATTCATGGGGTCGCAAAGAGTCAGACATGACTGAGCGACTGAACTGAACTGAACCTCTGATAGGAATTACTGAGGCAAGAATACTGAAGTGGGTTGCCATGCTCTCCTCCAGGGGATCTTCCCATCCCAGGGATTGAACCCAGATCTTCCACATTGTGGGCAGATTCTTTACCATCTGAGCCACCAGGGAAGCTCAATAATTCTGGAGTAGGTAGCCTATCCCTTCTCCAGGGGATCTTCCTAACCTAGGAATCGAACTGGGGTCTCCTGTGTTATAGGCAGATTCATTACCATCTGAACTGCCAGGGAAGCCCTCTACACTTATCCAGATCTAAATCTGTACCTAATTCAATACTGCATCCTTCTTCTATAGAATTTATAGACTTGTCTCACAGTTTGGTAGTTACTGTATCCAAATACAGTATGTTAAGTATATTATGATGGCTGTAATTTATTTAACTCCCTATTGTTGGATATTAGAGTGTTTCCAATTTCTGCTTGTAGATGTATTGAAAGCATACTTGTGGAAATATTTTATGTACATCCTTATTTCCTTGGGATAAATTCCCGAAATAGAATAACTGGGTGCCATTGCCCCAATATTAGTTGTGTAATGCAATATCTACTGATACAAAGCTTCTGCTGCTCCCATTTTTACTCCTTCATGAAGCATAGAATCATTTTGTCAAATTACTATTGAAAAATACTACTGGGATTATTAAGAGAAAGTGATTAATGTATTTTAATATGGTAAGATCAAACCCTTTATGGTATAATAGAGGTAAAATAAAACATATAAGCAAAAGTATGTATTTTCTTATAATTTGACAGATCCTGAAGTTCCCTTAGGGATGAAAAGTATAGGATGTTTTTTCCCGCTAGATATTAGAACACATATTACACAGCTAAAATTGTGATTTTGGCATTGAAAGAGCATAGCTGTATATATATACTTTTGTTCCTACTGTTAAGTGCTTTCTACCCCCCCAAATCAAGTGGATACTGAATTTTATCAGTGCCTTTTAAACATCACTCAAGATGATCATATCTTTTTGGTTTACATTTATTTTTTTTTTTGGTTTACATTTCTTTGTATTTAGTAAAATACAAATTATAATCATTTCCTAATTCGCAAGCTTGTATTTCTGGAGTAAATCATACTTTGTTCTTAAAGAAAAAAAAAAAAAGCCCTAGCAAAGCGAGGTTACTGTACTAACAGTTTCTGAATTTTGCACTTGCCTTCAAAAGCAAGATTAGTCTATAGGGATCTTAAACTTTTAAAATATTATCTAGACTAACTTGCAGTATTTTGCAATGGAAGAAGACTTGGAAAGCTTCTCATCTGCTTGTGCTCTGGCGGAGTATACCCTAAACAAATGACCTAATGGGGTTGCCAGCCTCAGAAGGAACCGCTGTGGTTCTTGTCACTTTCCAGATACTTGCTGGTAGGAAAGTCTCACCGTGGGAATGAGTATGTTGTAATGATCATCGTGATGATGAACACTGCGTCCCAAGATTGGCTGACACATGATGATGTGCTTTGTATGTTTAATCTTCTTAATGAAACCCCAAGGAAAACATCAATCCTGCCACTAATGACAATAAACAGGCTTTGTATTCACAGAGTGCTCTTCCTCCCAGGAGCACAAAGCTCTTTATGATTAATTATTTCAGTCATTCTCACACTTGTCCCAGTAGGTAGATAGCTGGATGCTTCCTCTTTAAAATTAAAAAAAAAAAAAAAGGCAACTATTCTGTTCTACATTCTATGTTCCAGAATTAGGTAGCTACCTTTTAAGGACCATCTGTATGTCTACTAGAGTGGACCTGGGTTTCAAAATTACAAGCTTCTTTCCCCTACAAACATCAAACTCAGAGCAGTTGTGGAGTAGTGAAGTTGGATGGAATTTGGATGATAGTTTGGCCAGATGCTATGAGTGGTGTAGCCTGAAGTTGGCAAAAAGAAGCAAGTGATGGCTGACCTAGTGCTTCCGTACCTCCATTAGAAGTAGTTGTCCATGGTGTTGATGGTTTGTTTTGGAAAATACCTTACTGAGGCACCTCTTCGTTATACCTAGTCTTCCCACAACACTGAGCCAGGGCACTGCAGAGAGTCTCTCTGCAGAGAGAGGGGCCCTGGTCCTTTCTCACGCTGCTCTGATGCCTTAGTATCTGGAGGCTTTTCCCAGGGCCAGGAGAAAGGTGAGGGGTACTTGCTCTCAGCGGATCTCCATCTCTTAGTGATCCTCCTAGCCCTGCCAGGCTAACTTTCCTCTTGCTTTCACTTCCTCGGAAATGGACAGCGCCTTTCTGTGGACACGTCTTTGGGGACACAACTAGAGCTACATTCTGATCTAGCCATCCACCTCCTCCTCCTTCTTGCAATATGCCAGTCAGTCTTCAAAGCTTCATCACTTCAGTTCTGCCTCTTCAGTTAGACTTTGAGCTCTTTGGGTGGCATTCTGGTTGGCGTGTATTTTTTTTTTTTAACTTCTTTTTATTTGCCCGTACGTATCCCTCAGTGTTGGGACATTTAGGTGCACAGTAAACATTTCTGGTTGATCTGTTTGCCATTCACAGCTGTCAACAAATACTGCCTGTCCATACCATCTGTGCCATTTTAACTTTCTTTCCTTGCAGTTTCGTTAAATAAAGGCTTGGCTGTCATCACTTTTTTTTCCTCCTCCCAATTTCCACCCCCTGAGGTCACTCTGAAAGGGAGGTCTTTAAAATGCAAAAGCTTGTGCTTAAGTTGTGCAGTGTCCTCTGCGAGGGGACTAATTACGAGGTTTGGAAGCCTCTTCAGGTGGCTGGGATCTACAGCAGGACGAAAATACTGCTTTCCTAAATTGAGAACAGCTGGAGCTGTATTGCTGGCCCATATAAAAGAGGTGGTGCTGTGGTGCTCTGTGCTGTGGAGAGGCGTCTCTGCTCTTTGGGGCCTGTGGAGCTTCAAGCAGAGAGCACCTCTCGTCCCTGGTGTCCTGGTGGGTAAGTCCTCTGAGCTGGTCCTCTGGGTGCCCGCTTCTATTGTCGCACAGAAATTATGATGGCTGCATGGAAATGTTCTCAGTTACTAATTCACCGTGTTGGTTGTAGTAAATTATTTTCTTCTTGCAGAAACCAGTATAACTTGCTCCCTAAATGAGACATAGCTAGTAAGGCTTTGGTATCTTTTCACTGTGTTATTTTGTAGGCTGTCAGCGTTTCTTCTGTATGGTGTGAATCTCTGACTGTAAAAGGATAAACAGAGTTAGTACCGTTTAAAATATCTTGAATGTGTTCGGAAAAGTAGTCACTTAAAGATTACTATGAACATAGAAAGTCGACAAATTCACAGAGTAACAATTACTCCATACATGTAAGCAACTCATCACAGTTTTTTATTCTTTAAGCTTCATAGAGAAGATGCCATGTTAGGAAGGAATGATATGATCTCTGGGGAGGTTCTGGCTTATTATGACTTCATGGTTAGCAACAAGTGATACTGTCTGATGAAGTGTTTGCAATGCTGGGTCCTGACTTTTATTTAAAGAAATTGAAAAGGAATTGTTTATTAGAATGTTCCTATTTATACTGAAATCAGCTCAAAAAGAGAAGAATTCCGAGATGAAACAACTCAGTGTTTTATAAATAAACTCCATCTCAGCAGCTTTTAACTATGTTCTGACGATATATTTATAAAGCAAATGGCTTTGGTATTTATTTCCTTATTTTGATAATGTTTTTGTTTTGGATGGTTGGCAAGTGGACAAGCACGGTTTCTGAACAGAGTTCTGTTTTGTTTTTCCAGGTGGGATAGTAACATCTTTGGGGGAAAGAAAATTGGCGTCCTTTCCTGAAAGTGGTAAACGTATAGCAGATGGTGGCCCAGGAGGAACACTAGAGAGATGGAGACCATCTATGTTTTATACTAGGAAACAAGATCAGTCTTAAGAGTCCATGTTGATCTTGGAAATAGAAGGATTAGAAAAAGTCGAGTTTCCGCAAAGAACAAGAACTTTACCATCTCCTTTTTGACCTGAAGACCAGGGGACAATGGATATCATAGAGACAGCAAAACTTGAGGAGCATATGGAAAATCGAACCAACGACCCTGCAGACACTTACACGAGACCTCCTGAGCCTGTCGAAGAAGAGAACAGAAATGGCAACAACAAACCTAAGAGCTTGTCCAATGGGCTGCGGAAAGGCACCAAAAAGTACCCAGACTATATCCAAATTGCTATGCCCACAGAAGCGAGGAACAAGTTTCCCCTCGAGTGGTGGAAAACGGGCATTGCTTTCGTGTACGCTCTTTTCAACCTCGTCCTGACAACCGTCATGATCACGGTTGTGCACGAGAGGGTCCCTCCCAAGGAACTCAGCCCTCCACTCCCAGACAAGTTTTTTGATTACATAGATCGGGTGAAATGGGCATTTTCTGTATCAGAAATAAATGGGATTATATTAGTTGGATTATGGATCACCCAGTGGCTGTTTTTGAGATACAAGTAAGTAAGGTCTAACATGTTTTGGGGGTTTGCCACGGGAGTTTATATTTAAGTGAGTAGATGTGTGATCGAAATGCTCTTTCTTGGTTTTATCTGATAACTTCAGTCTTATCCAGGCACTTGAAGAGATAGAAAGATCTACAACCTTGAGTAAATCCAGTCATTATTCCATCAGCATTTATTGAGCAACTGTATGGAAGTGGCAGGTGTGTATGAAGGTACAGAAATGCTGTGGTGGATGACTCAAAGCTTGTAAATTTAAGGTGCAGTTCTGATTTCAAGCAACTTGGCACTATGGTATGTGCATGGTACATTAAGAGGCTTGGAAAGGAATACAGTCACTTCATCATGCTCGTGTTATTCCAGGCTCTTGACAGGTGGGGAAAGTAGTCGGCTGTTACTCAGAATGTGATGACTGTATTGGTCTACAGTCAATCACAGCAGGCTTTGAGGTTTGCCTCTCTTCAAGAGTTCTCAGATTTTACATTTCTTTTCCATTTGCCCGTTAGCAATTCAACCACAAGAGTTTGCTTAATAAACTGCATTTAGACCTGGGTCCATGCAGTTCAGGTTTTACATACCTGTAGTAAACAGGCCTTCTAGTTTCCTCACGCCATCACAAAGGAGCAGCCAGTTCACTGGCTTCAGTCTTCCCTGTTTAGAATAGCAGAAATCAGGAAGTGTAGTAAGCCAGGTACTTTTGCTTTGAAGACACTTAAAAATAGGACAAAGCTCTGAAGTGGTTATTTCTGTTTCCCTGTGAATTCAGACTGCTAGCCCATTTAAAAAAAAGGGGGGGGGGGCTCAGTTCCTCTTTTCTTCTCAGCCATTATTCAGATGTTTTCTCTGCTAAGATTCTAGTAATTAAGTCACAAATTTAAATTTGGTCAAAACATTGCCCACAAACAAGGCTTTTAAAAGTATAATATATGCTAATGTATTCAATACACTTCAGAGTCAAATAGGATTTCAGGGTTAATGCCACAAGATCATTTTTTGAAGAGAGAATTTATGCTGTATTATTTTTTCAATTGGTTGTTGCTTTGAGATTTGAAGAGTTCAATCTATCTTTGCTGAAGAGTTCTACATCAAGTTTGCAATTTTTGAAAACTTGTTCCACAAACTGAAGTCATTCCTGAGCATTTTCTTGTAAATAAAATATTTCTCTCAATATGTATAAGTGAATCATGTAGCTGTCAATTGTCTTAGAACTTTTTACAGAAGGTGTTGGTTATGACATGCTTCATGCTAAAAGCTAAAAAACTTTTAGCGTTTTTCTTTTCAGTGTCTGGAATGGACACACTATAAGAGAGACTGCTCAGGCCAAAGGTATTTGCTCTCTTTTATTTTAGAGCAAAGTTTTATTCGTATATGTCCGTGAAAATAGAAATGTCCCAGGGTCTGGTTAGCAGCTGGCTTCCAGCCCGAAGTACTGTTTTGCTGTGTTTGAATGTTCATCCAGAGGATTGTTGTTAACCTGCCTTTCCATGGCCATCTTTGGTTCTACCACATCAAAACTTGAAGTCACACAAGCCAGCCATGCATTTTAATAGCATCCACTGATTTGGTCACAGTCCACCAGCAAAAACTTGTTGGGGAAAATCGCACTAATTTTCCTTTTTCAGGTAGATTTGGATCTAACATTTTAGTAACTGGTAGAGTACTTTTTATAACTTGTTTTGCACATTCCAGCTGAATAAAAAATTCTACTTGTACTCTCACTCTCTCACTTAAGAGCACCTTCAAAGCGATGGGGGAAAAAATAATTGGCAGTAGTTCTTAAACTAAATAAGACTGCAGAGTGCATATTTCACCTCTAAGTTAATTTTCTGTTCTAAGTACTGCTGAACTGTGAATACTGGAGTGAATATAATCGACTCATAATAATTCCTGCTTATTACTTCACCGTGTCTAACAGCATGGAGCACAAATCAGCGCTCCTTTTGAGCCTGGGGTTGAATCAAAGGGAGGATAGTTTTTCACTTAACCAAATGGAGACAGTCAGCAGTGTTTATCACCTGTTCCTTTTTAGTACTAGTAAAGGCAATGCTAGAATAGTAAGCCTTTGAAAGAAATGCCTTGCAATAAATAAATGCTTTCATCAACTAGTCAAGGTGGTTTTTCTCTATATATTTTGATCCCAGAAACCCTGGAATCTTCTTAAAATAGCTCTTGGAGACAGACAGCTAAAATTATATCTGTACATAATTCTTTAAATTAGAAGTCCCAACAGTTACCTGAATTAGACCTTGATCCACAGCAGATTGCAGTCTCAGAGAAAACTTAAAATATGCCACATGCCTGGAACTGTCTGTTTTTCCAGAGATCTTTGGGAAGATCTGGTTTGGGAAGTTTGAGAGCTCTGAAAATGGGGGACCTGGAGTAATATATTGTATGTGCTAGGAAAGTTACAACTAGTAATTCTAAGGGCTTTGTGGGTCTCACCCATGTCTTAATCCCCAGAGCCCAGAGTTTATAGACCCATCTCTGACTGCACAGCAGGGCCATCTTCAGAACTCTTTTTTTTTTTTTTAATTTTCTAAAAAATATTTATTTGGCTGTCCTGGGTCTTAGTTGTGGCATGCAGGAGCTTTAGTTGCAGCATGTGGTATCTAGTTCCCTGATCAGGGATCGAACCCAGAACCCCTGCATTGGGAGCAAGGAGTCTTAGCCCCTGGGCCACTAGGGAAGTCCCATCTTCAGAACTTCCCATGCCCATTCAGGAACCCATGAAGCAGTGGTGCAGACAGGGGAAGCCTTTCCCTTTGGAGACAGGGTGCTCAGAGCCAGCTTCTAGGAACCACTGCCTCAGACTAAGGACTCAGAGGGCAAAGGACAGGACTAATGTTAGTCAAGACAGCTGTCTCCACCAAAACATACAAAGGGAAAAAGGACTTGTGGCTTTTTTTTTTTTTTTTTGCCTCTTTTCATCAAGAATGCATAAAATAAGGGTGAAATTTACAGCTTCACTCTTAAATATCCTTAAATGCACGAGGACCCTTTGACCGTCTTCAAAATATAATTCTCTGAAAATCTCTATAGTCATAGACAAAATAGTTCATGCCGAAGTTGTCAGAATATTTTTGGATGGTCCCCAAATAACCCTTGCTTATATAACTTAGGTTAAATGAGTTGTCCCATTTCCCTATGTGCCCAATTATGTAGTATCACCTTAGCTCATTACTAAATTCCTCTGTGGCTGTGGCTCGCTTATACCTGTGCTGTGTTCCTGAGAGAGGGCTTATTAATGCAGTGGGTTGACTGACAACATAGAGAGGTTCATTGAATTCTCTGGCAAAGAGTGCTTTTTTAAGGAGTGGTGGTTATTTAACCTTTAAACTGCTTTAACTCACCAGAGACTCATCACACCTTTGGGGCCCAACCCACCTAGATTGATCACGGTATGTGAATCTTTAGTTCAGAAAACTGCAGATATTTTTTATTCTGTTAAACCTTATTTTATATTGCCTTTAGGATCAGAAAGCCCCAGTAAACCTATTTTTTCCCATCCCTATTTTTCCCTTAGGTCAATAGTGGGGCGCAGATTCTTTTTTATCATTGGAACTTTATACCTATATCGCTGTATCACAATGTATGTCACTACCCTCCCGGTGCCTGGAATGCATTTCCAGTGTGCTCCAAAGGTAAGCCCCTCCGAATTACCCTTTAGAGGACGTTAAGCAGTGATTGGGCACCTGCTCTCTGTTATTTGTTCTCCTAGACACACTCATACGTGTTAACTGAAATCTAGCACATTTTCTGCTTTGCTTTAGATTTTGTGGGGGAGAAATGAAAATGTGGTAATAAAATGTATGTCTTTGTGCATAAAACTTTTATTTTCTGCTACCCGGAAGTTACTGCCGGATTTTGGACTCTGCTTTTTTCGCCTTTTCATTTTCTCATTCATCCAGTCATTTTGGAAGTATTAAGTTCCTATTGCATCCCAGGCACTGTATGATAGCAATGACCAAAATGAAGTTCTCCTCCTCTGAGAATGTATATTCTTATGGAAGAACAGCAATGAATAAATAAAGTCATAACTTGTTACATGGTGGTGGGTCAAATAGCTATCAGTTGGAGTAAGGGTGAGTAAAATAAATAAAGCTGAGTAAAGGGTGAAAGGGACTGTGAGGGTAGGTACTATATTTTATATAGGCTTCCTCCACGGCCCAGTGGTATAGAATCTGTCTGCTGATGCAGGAGACGTAGGTGCCATCCCTGGGTTGGGAAGATCCCGGGGAGAAGGAAGTGGGCCCTCACTCCAGCATTCTTGCCTGGGAAATCCCATGGTCAGAGGAGCCTGGTGGGCTACAGTCCATAGGATCGCAAAGAGTCAGACATGACTGATCAGCTGAAACACGACAACACTACTTTACAGAGTGGTCAGGAAAACGTCTTCAATAAGAAAGCTTTTAGCCAACCAGGCTTAGGGAGTGAGCCATGTGGATGGGGTGAGAACTCCAGGACAAGGAAATAACCGTCATGGTGTATTCCAGAAAAGCAGGGAGACCTGTGTGGCTGAGCAGAGTTGTGAAAAGTTGAGATGATGCAGCCACATATTTCACAGGACCTTTAGCCCACTGCAGGAACTTGAACCTTGGTGGTGACTGTGATACTGAGGAGAAGTCATTCCACTTGGGATATATTTTGAAGGTAGAGCAGACAGGATATACTAATAAGTTGGACGTGGGTTTAAGAGAAAGAAATCAAGGATGAACTCAGAGGTTTTAGTAACTGGAAAGACAGAGTGGCCTTTTGCTCAGATTGTTGTCGTTTTTCATTTGCTAAGGCGTATCTACCTCTTTGCGGCCCCATGGACTGCAGCACGCCAGGCTTCCCTGTCCTTCACCATCTCCCAGAGCTTGCTCAAACTCATGTCCATCGAGTCGGTGATGCCATCCAACCATCTCATCCTCTGTCACCTGCTTCTCCTCCTGCCTTCAATCTTTCCCAGCATCAGGGTCTTTTCCAGTGAGTCAGCTTTTCACATCAAGTGGCCAAAGTATTGGAGCTTCAGCATCAGTCCTTCCAATGAATATCCAGAGTTGATTTCCTTTAGGATTGACTGGTTTGATTTGTTTACAGTCCAAAAGAATCTCAAGAGTCTTCTCCAACACCACAGTTCAAAAGCAGCCATTCTTTCCCACTCAGCCTTCTTTTTGGTCCAACTCTCACATCTGTACCTGACTACTAAAACAACCATAGTTTTGACTATATAGACTTTTGTCGACAAAGTGATGTCTCTGATTTTTAATACACTCTCTCAGTTCAGTTCAGTCACTCAGTCGTGTCCGACTCTTTGCGACCCCATGAATCGCAGCACACCAGGCCTCCCTGTCCATCACCAACTCCCGGAGTTCACTCAGACTCATGTCCATCGAGTCAGTGATGCCATCCAACCATTTCATCCTCTGTCGTCCCCTTTTCCTCCTGCCCCCAATCCCTCCCAGCATCAGAGTCTCTTCCAATGAGTCGACTTTTTGCATGAGGTGGCCAAAGTACTGGAGTTTCAGCTTTAGCATCATTCCTTCCAAAGAAATCCCAGGGCTGATCTCCTTGTTTGTAATAACTTTCCTTCCAAGGAGCAGGTGTGTTTTAATTTCATTGCCATAGTCACTGTCTGCGGTGATTTTGGAGCCCAAGAAAGTAAAATCTGTCACTGCTTCCACTTTTTCTGCTTCTATTTGCCATGAAGTGATGGGACCAGATGCCATGGTCTTAGTTTTTCGAATGTTGAGTTTTAAGGCAGCTTTTTCATTCTCTTCTTTCACCCTCAGCAAGAGGCTCTTTAATCCCTCTTCACTTTCTGCCATTAGACTGTTATCATCTGCGTATCTGAGGTTGTTGATATTTCTCCCAGCAATCTTGATTCTAGCTTGTGATTCATCCAGCCTGGCATTTCACATAATGTGCTTTGCATGTAAGTTAAATAAGTAGGGTGACAATATACAGCCTGACATACTCCTTTCCCAATTTTGAAGCTGTCCATTGTTTCATGTCCAGTTCTAACTGTTGCTTCTTGATCATCATACAGGTTTCTCAGGAAACAGATAAGATAGGTAAGGTGGTCTGGTATTTCCATATCTTTAAGAATTTCCCACAGTTTGTTTTGATCCACACAGTCAAAAGCTTTATCGTAGTCAATGAAGCAGAAGTGGATTTTTTCTGGAATTCCCTTGCTTTCTCCGTGATCAAACAAATGTTGGCAATTTGATCTCTGGTTCCTCTGCCTTTTCTTTCTAAACCCAGCTTGCATTTCTGAAGTTCTTGGTTCACGTACTGCTGAAGCCTAGCTTGGAGGATTTTTACCATTACATTGCTGGTGTGTGGAATGAGTGCGATTATATGGTAGTTTAAACACTTTGCCATTGCCTTTCTTTGAGACTGGCATGAGAACTGACCTTTGCCAGTCCTGTGCCACCGCTCAGTTTTCCAGATTTGCTGACATATTGAGTGCAGCACTTTAACAGCATCATCTTTTAGTATTTTAAATAGCTCAGATGGAATTCCATCATGTCCACTAGCTTTGTTCATCGTAATGCTTCCTAAGGCCCACTTGACTTCACGCTCCAGGATGTTTGGCTCTAGGTGAGTGAATCACACCACTGTGGTTATCTGGGTCATTAAGATGTTTTTTTGTATAGTTCCTCTGTGTATTCTTGCCACCTTTTCTTAATCTCTTCTGCTTATGTTAGGTCCTTACCATTATCTGTCCTTTATTGCGCCTACCCTTGCATTAAATGTTCCTTGTTATCTCCAGTTTTCGTAAAGAGATCTCTAGTCTTTCCCATTCTATTGTTTTCCTCTATTTCTTTGCATTTTTTATTGAAGAAAGCCTTCTTATCTCTCCTTGCTATTCTCTGGAACTTTGCATTCAGCTGGGTATGTCTTTCCCTTTCTCCATTTACCTTTTGCTTCTCTTCTTTCCTCAGCTATTTTAAAATTCTCCTCAGACAACCACTTCACCTTCTTATATTTCTTTTTTTCTGGGATAGTTTTGGTCACCGCCTCCTATACAGTGTTACAAACGTCTGTCCATAGTTCTTCAGGCATTCTCTACCAGATCTAATCCCTCAAATTTATTTCTCACTTCCACTGTATAATCACAAGGGATTTGATTTAAGTCCTACCTGAATGGCCTAGTGGTTTTCCCTACTTTCTTCCATCTAACTCTGAATTTTGCAATAAGGAACCGATGATCTGAGCCATAGTCAGCTCTAGGTCTTGTTTTTGCTGACTGTGTAGAGCTTCTCCATCTTTGGCTACAAAGAATATAATCAGTGTGATATCTGTATTTACCATCTGGTGATGTCCATGTGGAGAGTCGTCTCTTGTGTTGTTGGACAAAGGTGTTGGTATGACTAGTGTGTTATTCTCTTGAAGAACTCTGTTAGCCTTTGCCCTGCTTCATTTCGTACTCCAAGGCCAAACTTGCTTGTTACTCCAAGTATCTCTTTACTTTCTACTTTTGCATTCCAGTCCCCTATGATGAAAAGGACATATGTTTTTTTGGTGTTAGTGCTAGGAGTTCTTGTAGGTCTTCATAGAACCATTCAACTTTAGCTTCTTTGGCCTCAGTGGTTGGGGCACAGACTTGGATTACTGTTACGTTGAATGATTTGCCTTGGAAATGATTGGAGATCATTCTGTTATTTTTGAGACTGTACCCAAGTACTTCATTGTGGACTCTTCTGTTCACTAAGAGGGCAGCTCCATTTCTTCTGCAGGATTCTTGCCCACAGTAGTAGATATAATGGTCATCTGAATTAAATTCACCCATTTCCTGAGACAGAGTGTGAGAATGGATACTGAGACTATTGTAAGCAGGATTTATAGTTTCTCCAGGTAGAATCATTTCTCAAGAGAGCTGTTAATCATCTTAGACTCCAGTGTGCCCTGGTTTATAAAAAAGGAAACATGCAAATCATGTGCTTTCTGGGCAAGGGAGTAAAGCCTAACATTTTTTACTGAACACTAAGCAGATGTCCAAGGTGGAGGGAAAAAATAGAGTTGTTCTAAAGAAATCAACAGTCTCCTTCACCAAATATAGGTGTGGTTTGAGAAGCTCTAATTTTCTAAAGCCATCAAGGCAGAAAGTGTGTGTAATTAAAACAGTGTACATATTGAATTTAAACATTGGCTGATTTTTAGTGAAACTAATTTAAGGCATGGGAGAAGTTCAGAGGCATAATAAATACTTCTAAGGGGTTATTGTGGTGGGTTAAATGAGGAAATGGCCACAGGAGAGAAGGCAAGCCCATCCTAGTAAAAGGTGTGATTTACAGGGATGAATTGCTATGATTACAGAAAGAAGTAAATTAGAGATTATCTTCTATGGAAAACATACAATTTTCAGAAGCCACAAGAGCAAATGTTACTGCTGAATAACTGAGATGCAAAGACTCACAAGGAAGCTCTAGGGACCTCCTTGCTAATCAGCCCCTGTGTTCAGTTGTCAAGACCCAGAGCCTCTTTCTGAAGCATCAGCAGGCTTTAGGTGCCTAGATTGTGGCTCAGTAAAGCAAACACACATCAGTTTGTTTGACTAGAGAGGACGTGGTTTGACAGAACAGGGAGCAGAATTGCATTTTAAATGTGGTCCAG
Organism: Ovis canadensis; assembly: GCF_042477335.2. Classification (NCBI taxonomy): domain Eukaryota; kingdom Metazoa; phylum Chordata; class Mammalia; order Artiodactyla; family Bovidae; genus Ovis; species Ovis canadensis. The sequence continues at coordinate 33,323,564 of NC_091250.1, read as the reverse complement.
CCTCCGGCTTCAGCGCTCCTTAGATTTGTGGTTGCAAAACTGTTAGAGAATATACCTGTCTCCTCTGCTGCTGACTCTGTAGAATGCCCTTAGTGACTGAGAGCAATGACAGAACTCTGTGTGCTGAAACCACTTGCTCTGGAAGGCTGTCTGACCGGCCACTGATGCCTGACGTCACTCGTTACGCGCTGGGTGTGGTCACAGAAGCCGTTGCAGAGAAAGGCCCTCGGTAGAATCGTTGACTTGCAGTTTCCTGGTTGCCCTCCTTCCATCTCCATCCTAGGGTTGAAGTGCTTAGGTTATGATTTGCTCCATCCCACCAACCCAAGCTTTGGTTTGCAGGCACATCTGAGTTCCAACAGTTGTGTTTAGATGGATGTTGGCCTAGTTATTAGGACTCGCATGAAATACTTTAGGTTTTCAAATCCCTTTTTCCACAGGAAATATTGGGCTGGCACAGCTACTTTGCTTTTCCTGAGAAAGCTGCCCTCTTATTCTTGCTGTAGAGGTGCAGAGGACCTCTTTTCTAAATTGAAGGGAATGTATGGATGGTAAGGTTTCTGGTTTGGCAGCAGCCAAGTTGATCTCTTTTGTACCTAAGTTATTTTGGGGGGAAATGGTGTGTCAAGGTCACAGTTGGAGGAACCCTTGAGAACACTGAGCTCTGTTTTGGCTATTATGATCAATGCTTCTCTTTCTGCTTTTTTACATCTTCAACTCTATATTCAGAAATAGCATGGAATGGTATAAAAAATGAGGAAATTAAGAGGAACTAGAATTTTAAGTGGTGTCTGATGGAGGTCCCAGTGAAATAGAACAGATCTAGGGCTTCTCCGCAGGAGACCTAGGTTCGATCCCTGGGTTGGGAAGATCCCCTGGAGGAGGGAATGGCTGCTGACTCCAGTATTCTTGCCTGGAGAATCCCATGGACAGAGGAGCCTGGCGGGCTACAGGCCATGGGGTCGCAGAGGGTCGAACATGACTGAACGGACTGAGGATGCGCACACACAGGAAATAATCCATTAATCTCAACTCTGTTACCCGTCCCTTCCGCAGTTTTCTTTCCAAGAAAACTCCTCTCTCCCTCGTTTTAAACTTCCTTTCTTGAAGTTCTATTTGGCATTTATGCTGAGCGTGTTCTGACGTCTAAGATAGCAGTGACAGGATTGAGAGATTGAGGAGCAGAAGAGAGCCCTTCCTCTGTCCTGTGAAATGTTATTGCAAATTTCCATACCTGAATACCGCTGGAAGGGAGGAGGGCGGAGAGAATGGGTGGCGGTAGTATTTTCACTCCTGGTTTGGTTATACCTTTGGATTAAGTGTTTTTGCACTTAGAAAATCCAAGCATTGAGTTGGGGTGGGTGAGTGGATTTAAAAAAAAGTTATTATGGTTTTGAAGTGAAGAATAATGTGTTCTTAAAACTGAGAACACAATGGTCGGCTGGAGTGTACATACCTTTTTATTTGATCTCAGTGTTGACAGTTTGTACCAACCACACAACCAGAAATTCCTGAAGGTCCACCTCAGATCTGATAAAGCGCATGCTAGATTCTATCCTGCACATCAAGGGCTTTCAAGCATTTCATGTGGTCTGCGGGGAGTCCTGCAATTCTGTCAACAGTCCTTCTCTTCCCCGGGTATGCATCCTTTGAAAAGCGAGAAAGTAGTGAAAGCGTTAGTAATTCAGTCATGTCCGACTCTTTGTGACCCCATGGACTGGAGCCTACCAGGCTCCTCTGTCCATGGGATGCCCCAGGCAAGAATAGTGGAGTGGGTTGTCATGCCCTTCACCAGTGGATCTTCCCCACCCAGGGATTGAACCTGTGTCTCTCATGTCTCCTGCACTGGCAGGCAGGTTCTTTACCACTAGCACGCCCTGGGAATCCCCTGCGGATCCTTTCCCGCCTTCTAGATCTATCTTTTCAAGGCAGGGTCACCTATTGCTTAACATATTTGTTTTAAAGACTGTCAACTCAACGAAACCTGTATATTCTCTCGGGTTAGCCTCCTGGGCTTGTCCTGAGCCAACTTTGGAAGGAGGTTAAGTTTCCTTGAAACCTCCAGTTTCTTCCCTTGACCTCTAATCCTGTTTCCCATCATCTTGTGCTACAGAGCCCTACATTTAACTATCACCCCAGCATAGTGTGTTTGCCTTTTTACAGGGGTCATCTGAATACCAGACATGTTTCCAGATCCATAAGATACTTTTCACTGGAAAATTTTTAGACAAAGATCCCTGCCCCAGTTCCTATGGTACTGAACAGGATGGGTTTCCACCTGCTTTGGAGACTGGACTGTCTTCTTACCCATCTGTACACATCTCACCCTCTTTCACAACTGCACGTCTGCTTGGACCAGACACTACCTGTCTACACTGCCAAAGACTTGAACCACCACCGTGATCGGCCTGGCCACGTCTCAGGGGCCAGTGCCTAGAAGGATCGTCACTGAGTGTGAAAGGCGGCGTGTCACATAGCTGTGCGCCCAGGCCCCAAGCGAATAGTCATTGACGGTCTTTCTGTATTTCTCTTCTCATGTCTCCTCTTACTTCTTGTTATTTCTGAGTATCATTCTTTGATTTTCTAAACCTACTCACTTGACATTAGGCTGATCCGAAGTCTTCCACCCGGTGGCCCAGCATTTCAGTATTCCAGTTTCTCATGTATTCCCGCTCAGTCCACTATTCCTTCCCGTATACCTAAGGTTTGGGTTTTGTTGTTGTTTTTTAGTACAATTTTTAAAGGTTACTCTCCACTTACAGTTATTATGAAATATTGGTTGTATTCCCTGTGTTGTACAATATATCCTTGAGACTTTTTTTCTAATTGGAGGATAATTGCTTTACAATGTTACATTGATTTCTGCCATACAACAATGGGAACCCGTCAGAATTATACATGAACCCCCTCTGTCTTGAACCTCCCTCCCCTCTCTCGTCCCACCCCTCTAGATCATCACAGAGCACCAGGCTGCTTTCCCTGTGTTACGTAGCAGCTTCTCACTACTTTCTCAATTCACCCTGTCCTCTCCATGCCCCGCTGTGTCCACAAGTCCGTCCATAAAACCTGTAACCCTGGGCAATCTGGGGGCAAGAGCCCATCACTTGTGCTCCACTGGAAGATAAACCGTGATGGGTCTAAGCCTCTGGATTGACGATGGCTGTGTCCACACGTGCATCTCCATTTCTTACACCCAGCAGTTTGGACTCCCGCCTTCCCACCCCTGTGTCGCCTCTCTCCGCGGCTCTGTCTGCTCATTGGTTACCACTAGTTTGTTCTGTATGGCTGTCGGTCTGCTTCCTTTTTTGTTACAGTCACTAGTCTGTTGCATTTTGTAGTCGATTCTACACGTAAGAGAGATCTGTGTGCCTCAGCTTGAATGGGTTATAAACCTCTGACTGTTGTATCACACTCCTGCTGTAGCCCTTCATTGTCCCTGTGTCATCATGGATGCTTCTCGGGGCTTCTCCACCTCGCCCAGGGGAGCCCTTCGCTCACTCCCTGCCACGGCACACAGATTTTTGCTCTGAGGATGTTTTTCCTGATCAAGCCACTCCTTTTAAAGCAACCAGTACATCCCTAATCCATCATTTTCAAACCTATTTAAATTATTTAACAAATTGCAGCTCTTTTAAACTGCAGATATTTGGATCAGACATTAATACAACTATATGCACCCTCTAGGCTGCCCACTTAACACAAGGTAAGACTACCCTGTAGAGTATTAGTAATGTGGAGGGCAGCCGAATCAAATATTAACTATCTGAAACCCCGACTTCCCCTACAAAGAGGAAAGAGAGGAGCTTTGATCTTTTCAGTGCATAACTGTGGTGAAGTCATTGGTTATTAATATTTTTAAAAGCTTTGCCCAAGGACACACCACCACCAAGACATATTATTAGTAACATACTGAATAATTTAGAACATGTCACTAAAAGTGGCCAATGCAATGAATAAAACCCAGTTTGAGGAGCTTCCCCCTTGGATTCTTTTTGATTTAAAAGGGAAAAAAATCACAACTGATGACCTTTGTAAATGTCACATAAATTAGGCTAACACTTGATTTATCAGCTTGTGAATTTTCTTCCTGATCTTCTTGTGTCATTCAGCTCAACGGAGACTCTCAGGCCAAAGTACAACGGATTCTACGGCTGATCTCTGGCGGTGGATTGTCCATCACGGGATCGCACATCTTGTGTGGGGACTTCCTCTTCAGTGGCCACACAGTTGTGCTGACACTTACTTACTTGTTCATCAAAGAATGTAAGTGATAACTCATTCCTGCTTTGTTGGTTGTTGCAGTGACTGGAATCCCTAGGCCCTGAAACTGATGAGCCCTTATTCTGTTGAAATTAAGAGCCATGGAAGGAGGGGTGTGTGTAGGGTTAAATCCTAGCCCTGGCTTCTTGCTAACATTCAGCATGCCTCCAAAATGTCTCCCTCCTCGGATAGTACTTCTTAAGGTGTGTGCATGCTAAGTCACTTGAGTTGTGTCTGACTTTGCAACCCTGTGGACTGTAGCTCACCAGACTCCTCTGTCTCTGGGATTTTCCAGGCAAGAATACTGGAGGGGCTTTGCCATTTCCTACTCCAGGGGCTCTTCCTAACCTAGGGATCAAACCACAGTCTCTTACATTCTCCTGTTTTGGCGGGTGGATTCTTTACCACTAGTGCTACCAAGGTATGAAAGGCTATTTTAATGTTGGAATTAAGAGGAATCGTTAAGTTTATTGCAAAAAGAATCAACCTGCTCCAGAGCCCAGTGGAAAGGACTTTTGAGTGAAATTTCCATTTTACGGATTCATTACATCATCCCCAATGCTTTGCTTAACGTTTTCCTCTTTTGTAACTTTTCCTTGTCTGACTTTATTCTAATTGCGTCACTTCCAGTACTATGCTTTAATAGGCATCTTCACGAAACATTTTGCCAATTCTGACCATTTTCCTCTTAAAAAGCAACATGGAGATGAGAATGTGAGATATCTTTCCATATTTATATACTTAATTCTCATTATACAAAGTTCTTGTGTATTCCAATAACTTCGTGGGGAGGGGGCCTAGAATATCTTGTTCATTGGAAAGAGGAGTGGGGACTGTATTTGATTTTAGCTGCCAGCACATCCCCTTGTAGATTTCTGAGGCTTTGTGTAGTGGGGCCCATTATCTCAAAACTTTTGAAGTAGTGATGCTTCGTCCTCCATTTTTACCAGCTGGTCAGTATTAACCCTTCATCTTCAATTGCAAGATACCCCATCTCCATGCCAGTGTTCTTTTGGAGTCTTATCTCAATTCTGTTCACTTGCAAAGCATATCATAAGGGTCTTTGGGCAGAAAGCAGGGGAAGGAGACCTCCCTTCTGTCCCCTTGGCTCAGTTCTCTTCCTTCCTCTTTTAACCGTCATCAATCCAAACAGGCGTAGACCCATCTTGGTTTCTCTTCCAGTGGAGCAGAGGTGAATTCTTGCCCTTAGATTGCCTGATATATAGGTTTTAATTCTGCTTTGAGGGCATTATGACAAAGAGATGCGAGTCTCTGTAGTAGATGAAGTCTTTTTGTTTTTTGATGGCAATTGTATATCTTCTGAATTGTTTTCTTTCTAAATGCTACATACAAGCTTTGAGCAGGGTGAACAGTCTATTAAGTGTTCGGCCTTTGCCACACTGTCTGCCTTGAAGGCAGAGGCCTTGGGCACCTTTCCCCTCGTATTTAGGTTCTTACACTGTTGGGGAAGTGGTGGAAGATAGGAACCTAGCTCTGTGTGGGCACCAGTATCTCCTTCAACTTCAGTCTTCTGAAATTTCTAATACCTAGTTGTTGGTTCTGGGTGGCGGGCAGAGCGATTTATGTTGTGTGTGGTTCTCACTCCAGCTTCTGCTCTGGAAAGGTCCCATCTCTGTGTAAGGTCACTCTCCAGTTGAGAGGTTCATTTGGGTGGTAGAATCTTCCCTCTAATCTGTTACATCATAAAAGCTTATAGAAGACAAGGATGATGGCAGGGAGATGTTACAAGTTGAGAGTGAAGCCACTGTGGGTGGAAAACCAGGTAATGAAGAGAAAATACCCCAGGAAACGGAGGGCCAGTTTGATAACTGAAGACGAGGGGACGTTACCAATAACAATGAGTAGACAGAATGCTTCCTCTGTGCTGGGCACTATTCTGAGCCCTTAGTGCAGATTAGCTTATTTAATCCCTGCAGCCACCCCAGGAGGGAAGCACTGGTTTCCCCTATTTTTTCAGAGGAAGCTTAAGCATAAGGAAAGTGAGTGAATTAGCCACAGTCCACAGTTAGTAATTGGAGGCTGACTTCAGCAGTGCCACTCTCAGTTTCTTGGCTCTGCTTAGAATTTTTGGAAACCCAAGTGTCTGGTCTGGTAGAATTGCTCAGAAATAGCCTGGATGTTGGCTTATTGTTGTTCCTTTGCCTCCGCGCAATAGGGCAACTGCATAATTATTTCTCTACTTTAATAAAGGCAAGTGCAGTGCGTAGACATGTTTCCTTCCCCAGGTATGGTTTGGGCTTGAGCTCTTTAAACTTGTGTAAGTTTACATATAGCAAGGAAAGAATTACATTCTGCTTTCTCTAAGCTTTGTTGAGAAACAAAAGGGCAAATCTGTAATACTGTATACGAACCCAGCTTTAGGATCCGTTCCGTACGTAAGCCAAGTATCCCGTGTTTAGGTCCGCTTCCTATGCAATTAGGGGAAACAGCTTCTAAATTATACCATGTGTTGTTGTTATGAGTAAGCAATGGTTCCAGTGGTTTCTTTGGAGATTCCGCTGCTAGAGTTAGACGCATTATTTGTATATTTTTGCTTTCCTGACTTTTGATCGTTTTGGACACTCCTTGTTTGACATTCTGTTGTCATCGGTGGATTATCATCGGGACCTAGGTTCCTTCCCTATAAAGTTGGCCTGGAGAAACCCACCTAGCTCTTAGTACCAAATGTCTTACTAATTGAGAAAACTTTTTCTTCCTCTTTCTTTTTCACCTTGCTACTACACTGAGTCCATTATCTCTGGTAGTCATTGACAGGCAGGGATCGGATCCCACACAGACAGTGGAGTTTATTAAGAATTTTGTCATCATCTCTCAGCTCAAGGTTATCCCTGGCGATAGAATGAGAGAGCAGAGAGGATTGCCATTTTGCCATTTCTGTTTCAAAATAGTTTATATTAAATCTTCTATTTGGGTCCACCAGTGTTCTCAATTAATGAGCAGTGGTCCCAATGTAGTAGCTAGTAGGGAATATATTTTTATGGGAGAGCAGTGCTAGGGTGTCTAGATATTCCTAAAGCCTGATTTTCAAATCTGTGAGTAGTAAATTGATCATTCGGGCCACCTCTTTACTCCCCACCTGCTTCAGCTTTGCTTCTTGTGCATAACTGTTAATCGCTCAGTCATGTCCAACTCTTTGCAACCCCATGGACTGTAGCCCACCAGGCTCCTCTGTCCATGGGATTTTGCGGGCAAGAATACTGGAGTGGGTTGCCATTTCCTCCTCCATGCGATCTTCCTGACCCAGGGACAGAACCAGGCTCTCCTGCATCGGCAGGCAGATTCTTTACCGTCTAAGCCACCAGGGAAGCCCCTCTTGTGGATAAACCAATACACAAGTTTTGCTGAAGCATTTTGAACTTTTAAGGTAAATAGCAGGTGACCCGTGAGGATGGGAAGGAAGCAAGACTGGTGTGGAATTTCAGGCAAGGGTAAGGGCTGTGGTGCTGGAGAATCATATTTAGTGAAAGCTCCAGATTGCTGAATGTTACTTCAGTTTTTAACATTCAGAGCCTAACAGAACAGTTATGGGGACTGGATCTGGCCTCCCACATTACGGAAGTAAGGCTTCTCCCAGCTATAAAATTCTTGGATTCCATGAGCTATTGGCTGGAACCTAGTGGCAGGATGAAGCAAGTAAGAATTAATGAGTTGTACATTCAGAAGTAGGAAATCAGACTTTCAAATACAAATACAGGTTTATCATCTTACTGTTCCACGTTGGACCTAAAGAGCACTAGCTATATTATTTTTTACTTGAACCATGCCTGATTTGATGTGTCATGTAACGTTCTGAAAAGTAAATATCACTATACAAATAATCACAGTTAAATATGAAATAAATTTCAGTATTACATTATTATCTTTGTGAGCTAATAAAGCTTTAAAAGAGGGGAAAAAAACAGTTATTCAAGAGAAGAAGACTTATTAGAAATGAGTGCTGTTTCCATTTATACCTGTGTCATTACTGCCTGTGTAGGAAGGTTGGTGCAGGATCATGTTTACCCTGTGAAGGGCCTTACTGCTGCTGCTGCTAAGTCGCTTCAGTTGTGTCCGACTCTGTGCGACCCCATAGACGGCAGCCCACCAGGCTCCACCGTCCCTGGGATTCTCCAGGCAAGAACGCTGGAGTGGGTTGCCATTTCCTTCTCCAGTGCGTGACAGTGAAGTCGCTCAGTCATGTCCGACTCTTCACAACCCCATGGACTGCAGCCTATAGGCTCCTCCATCCATGGGATTTTCCAGGCAAGAGCACTGGAGTGGGGTGCCATTGCCTTCTCCGGTGAAGGGCTTTAGTTCTCTCTTAAAGCTGATCAGTGTCATGAACATAGTGGCCTCACTAGGTAAGGCTCAAACCCATAAGTGCATTGGCAAGAACCCTAAGCTTTTACTTTGCTGTTGTTTTTTAGTTCCTAAGTCGTGTCTGACACTTGCAACCCCATGGACTGTAACCCACCAGGCGCCTCTGTCCATGAGATTTCCCAGGCAAGAATGCTGGAGTGGGTTGCCATTTTCTTCTCCAGGGTATTTTCCCAACCCTGGGATGGAACCCACATCTTCTTCATTGCAGGTGGATTCTTTACCACTGAGCCACCTGGGAAGCCCAGGCTTTACATAGGGACTGTCCTGTAGTTGCTATTGGCAATAACAGCATAAAATTGCTGAGAATCAAAATATTGCTAGGCACAAATGCCATTTTTCTCTCCCTGCAGGAATGAAAATAAGTTTATGTATAAGAACTAAAATCACTCTTGCTTTCTCATCCCTCGTTTCCATAGACGGTACCTTTTTCTTTTGACCTCTGCCCTTTTTCTTTCCAGCGGAGTCCCTGTGGGAGCCAGTATGAGCCAATCTCAACCTAACGTGAAATATTTCTGTTCTCTTCCTTATTATTTGCGTGAGCAAAACCTAGAGCAGTGTTACCAACCTGCGCAGGGAAATGACTATTAGACCTGCTACCAGCAGCCTCCCCTGCCCCCATCCCCTCAACCCGAGCAAATCCTGGGCGGTTCACAGTGACTCATAACTTTGGGTTATCCATTTTCTCTGCCGGTGACGTCTCGGCCTTAGAAAGACTTTTCTCAGGTCTTTAGGGTAGACTGTCATTGTTCAGTTCATCTCGGGGAATGCTTCTTAACTCTTGTCGCTTTTCTGCTGTCCAGATTCGCCTCGCCACTTCTGGTGGTATCACTTAATCTGCTGGCTGTTGAGCGCTGCCGGGATCATCTGCATTCTGGTAGCGCACGAACACTATACCGTCGACGTGATCGTGGCCTATTACATCACAACTCGGCTCTTCTGGTGGTACCATTCCATGGCCAATGAAAAGGTGAGAGCAGTGAAATTATCCTTGGATAATTTCTTTAAAGGCAAGGGGCCTCTTTTCACACATCGGGGGGGTTCATGTAGCTTAATGGGAATAACTGCTGTTGCCACCTAAATGTGTGGTTGAGGTCAATTGACTTATAGGGATGACTGCCTCTTAAAGAATGTCACAAATATAAATGACATTTAAGGGTGAAATGCTGTGTAATTGTAGAGCACAGTGTTTTACTCATCAGGTAACGTATAGGAGAATTAAAACTGAATAAAAATTTAGAAGCCTTCTCTGTAGAAGCTTTGTTGTGCAGCTAGGTGAGACACTCAGAGAACTTATTTTGAGGAAGACACCAACTCTTTTAAAGTCAGGCAAAAATGAGTGACTAATGAATAACTGGACTTTGTACATCTTTTAGTGATACTATGCTCTCTGACTTCCCTTCTTATCCTTCCTTCCTTATTTCTGCTGCCTCTTGTTTCCATATGATTCTTTTTTTTCTTCTCCCATTCATTCTGAAAGAGGTGGCTCAGATGTCATCTCTTCTGAGAAGCCTTGCCTATCTCCTGCTCTCTGCCTCTAGTCTCAAGACAGAATGATTCCTTCACCGTGTCTTCCTAGCCTCAGTGTATGTCCTTAGTGTCAATAGAGTTAGTCTTCGTGCCATGACTTACTTATCTGGGGATGTGAGAAAAAAAGTGAAAGTGTTAGTCACTCAGTCGTGTCTGACTCTGCGATTCTATGGACTGTAGCCTGCCAGGCTCCTCTGTCCATGGGATTCTCCAGGCAAGAATACTGGAGTGGGTTGCCATTCCCTTCTCCAGGGAATCTTCCCAACCCAGGGATTGAACCTGGGTCTCCTGCTTTGCAGGCAGATTCTTTACTGTTTGAGCCTCCAGCGAAGCCCACTTATCTTGGGATAGTCTGATTATTGTCCAATACCATATTTTCCATATTGTCTGATGCTTACAGTGTTGCGAGAATTTGTGAGCAATGAAATATGCTATTCCCTGCGGATCTAACTCCAGTTCTCAGTGTTGTGCCCAGTAATAAATGCCCTTTCTATGGATTACTTCATTTGTCCTTGTGGCTCTGTTTCCTACTTAACATCTTCCTTCTTCCGGTCCCATCTAGGTAACTACTAACGCCACTGAACTGAAATCTCCATCTTTCCCCTTAAAGACTGTCAACCTTATGAGCTCTCCTTTCACTCTTCCACCTTCCTTGAGCCATAGATCTGACCGCTCACATATCCTGAAGATTTTTCCTCCTGGAGATCTCTCACATCCATTCCTGAGTCTCCATTCTTCCTGGAATCACAGGCAGATTTGCCTGAGCCACAAAGAGGGGAGGGGTTCAAGGGTGGAGCCAGAGTCTTGTCAGAGTTGATGCATGCATGCTGAGTCACTTCAGTTTTGTCCACCTCTTTGCGACCACATGGACTGTAGCCTGCCAGGCTCCTCTGTCCATGGGGATTCTCCAGGCAAGAATACTGGAGTGGCTTGCCATGCCCTTCTCCAGGGGATCTTCCCAACCCAGGGATTGAACCTGTGTTTCTTACGTCTCCTTCATTGGCAGGTGGGTTCTTTATCACTAGCGCCACCTGGAAAGCCCTATCAGAGTTGGAGAAAGGAGCAACGTCGACTGTTGTCTTGTGATTCAGATTCTGCTGGTTTCCCTGTTCAGTTATAGCAAATGACAGTTTAATTCAGAAGCAATGTAGGGCGCAAATCGTGAAAAATATGTCTCGTTTTCCTGTTCTTTACCTTTTACAGAACTTGAAGGTGTCTTCACAGACTAATTTCTTGTCTCGAGCATGGTGGTTCCCCATCTTTTATTTTTTTGAGAAAAACGTACAAGGCTCGATCCCTTGCTGCTTCTCCTGGCCTCTGTCCTGGCCTCCTGGCTGCTTCAAATCATCTTGCAAGAAATACTCACGGGTTCAGAAGATTGGTGAAGATAATGAGAAATCTACCTGAGGAGCAGAGCAGAGGCATTGGCTCTTACACCAAAAGAGTTATCGCTGTAACCAAAGGTATAGTTTTGATTTTTATTTTAGGAAAACTGATCACTAAAGGAAGAAGCGGACCAAGTTTTGTGCAAGTGATTAGAAAGATGAACGAAGTATTACCCTTGGACTGTTTTTTTTTTTTTTTTTTAATTCATCCTGAGAAAGTTAAATTCTCCTTCGGCTCTTCATTCATTGGTGACAAGCCCTCCAACTGGGATTTTACTAATGAGCTTGTTAAAGAGGTGCCAAAGAACAGGCTACTCCTTCCTTATTCTTTCTCCAGGAAAGCTCTCTACTTCAGAATTTTTTCAGGATTTTTTTTTTTTTCCTCCAAGGTCAAAAGAATTTGTTAAAATTTTAAATAAATAAAGATATCTGGATACAGACAGCTACTGTGTAAATAAAATCTCCGAATGCTGAGAGTGGTTTTTAGCATTAGGCTTCTTAGCCGTGGGTTGTGAGTGAACTTTGGGTGAACCTTGTTTCTGTCCTGCCTTAGGGGAGGTCAGGGTCAGGTCTGGGAATACGTGCTGCTGCTACCAGCCAATGTACTCCGTGTCACTTTCACTTTATTCTTTTTTTAACTGATAATTTTATAACTTAAAAAGTGAACTAAGTCAATAGAGAAGTATTTGAGACACCCCGCAGATTTCACATGTGTGTAAATATTTCGTTCTGAGATCCCTATGACAGGTATACAGGAGACATGGGGCTGTGTATGTGAATGAGGGGGGCTTCTGTTCTCCACATATAAGTTCGCATCTGTACCCCCCAGGGCAGTCAACAGTGTAGCACAGGCTGAACATACATAGGTGTGTGAACTGACACTCCTGCCCTGTGGGGAACAAGCCTGTGTTTTTCTCCCAGGTCACACACACCCTGGCTGAGATCTGTCATGGAGCTGTGAATTGGAACTCAGAAATCCGACTGGGCACATGTCATTGAAAACCATTTCTTCCTAGTTCCATTGTGCTTTATGGAAAAACCAAGATAGAGTCCAAAAGTTTATCTCATCCTTGCCTTTTAGCAAGAGACTCGTTTCTTATGTACTGGTCCTAAGGACACATACCACAGTTGAGTAATTTTACTTTGACCCTGAAATTATACCATGGTGCTCCACTGTAATCTGCGGTTCGAATAGGTGCGTTAGATGGTGACGGCTCCTCAGTAAAGGGGGGTAGCTGCTTCTGAGGTTCTTTCAGGTGATGTTAAAAAAAATAAAAAAAGATGGATTAAAAAAAAAAAATCCGGCCAGATTTAGTGCATTGTTTAATGCTGTTGAATCTTTTGGAAAATTCTTGGCTTGATTTCTTTAAACTTCTAGTAATCATAGAAAAAAAATTTAAGGTTACAAAATCATCAACAGTAGTCAGGGGAAAAGTCAGTCTGGGTAGCAGGAGGCAGTTACCTTTATATTGATGGTGAAGATTTCTCCCCACTCAGAATGAAAAACATCCCTAAGTTTGTCATTGTCAATGAGTCAGCCTTGACTCGGTACACAGAATTGAACTTGAACTTGTCTAAGAGAAGCACAAAACAATTCTGTTCAGAAGGGTCATCCTCCTCTGGTGCTAAAATTCTGTGTATGTTTTCAGTATGATTCTTTCGGTAAAAGAGAAACACTAAAGGTTGAATCAGGAAGTAGAAAGACTAACTTACTTATTTAAAACACGAATTGAAACCCTATACATCCTTGGCAGATTTTGAAATGCAAGAAGTCTTTCCAGTATTTATTATTAAGTCAATAAGAACCATATGTACAGCTTACGTGGTGTATTTAGCTATACTTCTACGTAATTTTCACTTATTTTCATTTGTTAAATATTGACGCTGGCGATAAGACAATGTATTCCACTTGAAAATACTGATTTTAAATTTTTCTTATCTAATTGTGAGGAAAAGTATCTGACACAGAAGCTTGAGTTTTGTTCTCCTAACACTGATATATTCCTTGAGCCTTGAATTGAAATAAAACAACCTGATATACCTTAAAGCCTCATTCAGCTAGATCTGGTATAACCCTTCTTTTTCAAATTAAGTAAGGAAAGGTGTTTAAGCTTTAAAAATCATGGTGTGTTGATTATTGGACAACCTTGAAAACAGTATAAGCTTTGCATTTTAATCAAGTAATCCAGTTTTCGTTTTTTTTTTAAATACCATCACCTTTTGAAGAACTTTAAAAACATCTATGACCCCATGTATGGACACCACTGTTCCCATGTATATGCCACTGCTCTGTAATAAATGCTGTGGAAGCATGTGGTATGAAAATAAGGGGAGAGGGGACTATTAGAGTTTCTAGATGGGAAAATAAGAGAAATAGCAAAACCCATTTACATTTAGGAAACCAAACTTGAGGTTCAACCCCATATGCCACTTGGGGATATAAATCTTAAACAATTATTAGTCTTACTGTGGTGATAATTTCACAATATGTACAAATAAATCATTACATTGTAAACCTAAAATTAATATAATGTTTTATGTCAATTATACCTCGACCGAAAAAAAGAACATAATTATGAGCTTGCCTTTTGAAACAACATACGATCTTATCTATTATCCTTGTTTTTGTACGCCAGTGCTCCAGTTTGAAGCTTTTTCTGTGATTAAGTCCTTGGTGCAATATTTCTATAATATATAATTTCTATGAATGATGCCACATTTAAAAAAAATCTTTCAAGTGAAAATGAGTTCCTTTCAGATTCTTTTTTTTTTTCCTAAGTTCCTACATTAGCTCTGAAAACAGTCTTCTTACCCACTCAGTTCCACCCAAGGTAATTTGGAATTTGGTATTTAATTTCCTGGCATCTTGGGAAACAAGTTTTGCTATGGAAGGAAGGTGGGGAGGTGGTTGTGACTGAGCTGGTTGATGAATGACAGTGCATAAGGTTCTCTGCTGTACAGCAGTGCCCTCTTGTGGAAATATGTTATAGGTCTTGGAACACCAACTAGGCACAAGTGTATTTCCAAGGTTTTAAAGGCATTTTAAAATTATTATTTTTACCAGTAATCTGAAAGCATCATGAAAAGTAATTATTTTTTTCAAAAGGAATTATTTTAAAGGCATTTAAAACCTTTTCCAAAGGGAAAATGTGCTTAGATCGCAGGGGTTATAATTCTAATCTTTTATCCATCTGATCGAAGAAAATTTGCAGACCATTTTTACCTCTCACTATCACAATCATTAATGTCTCCCTTTATAACTTCCTATACTTTATCTTGAAACACCAAATTGGCCATCTTTCTCGTGTGTGTGTGTGTTTGTTTTTTTTACATGCTAGAATTCATGCAGTTACTTTTTTGAGAGTTAACATCTTGTTCCTTGAATATTTTGAATATTTCTATTAAAATCCTTTTATATTGTTGACTTTATTTTGCGCTGTAAAGCTGATTTCAAATGTAAGCCAGTCTTAACACACTCACTCCTGTAGTGTAAGGAAGTGTGAGAAGGAATTCTTAATAAATGAGTTTACATGTTTAAATCGGACATATTATAATTAATATGCCATATGTTGAAGGCTTTTCTATTTGTATGTATAAAGAGTCCTTTTTCAATGTCATTGTGTTGCAATAATTTAACTCCTCTGACTTACTTGCTAAAAATATTTCTTCTATTAAGAAGTGCTCTTGACTTCAATACCTAAACCCTGAAAATCATGTCAAAAGGTACCCAAAGATAAGTTTTTATACAGATACACACCTTGTAAGTTCTGATTTATTTTATTACTCATTAATCTAACTATGTTGTGTTCTGAATGAATCATGAATAAGAATAGCTGTTTATTGTGGATTTATTTAAAACTGTCCTTTAAAAGAAAAAGAAGCAGCTATTAGCTAATCTAATTGCCAAGTTGGAATTCATTATTTAGTTTACCTCCTATGCAATGATTAATGCTGCAAAATGTATGGTTATGTTATACTATATTCACAAAAGAGAGATTATTACAAGGTTTGAGAGGTAGCCAATTGCATCGTTCGGAAATTTACTGTACTGTTTCAATGTGTTAAGTGCCTTGTTGTAAAGTAAAATTCTAAGTCTAGAATTCATTATTTTCCTGACATATATTTTTCATTATGATATATACTGTATATTGCTGTAATAGTTTTATTAAATGCTTATGTTTTAATTAAATATGTAAATTTCAGAAACTCTTTTCTCTTACCCACTGGTACCTTAATCATTGGTCTGTCATACAGATTTGAATTCAGGTTCCTTTTTTCAAGAGGGGAAATTCTCTTAGTTTAGAAATATGTTTTCCATGCTTGTGCTTTTGTGTTTGTAAAAACATTTCAGGAGGAATTTGGGCGCGTTAACTATAGTTTGTACTTCAAAATGCCATTTTACATTTACATTTTAAGTGCCTAATTGTTAGTTAAAACTAATTTATGTTTCTATTCTAAAAAAAGAATGTGTCTACTTGGTTTCTAATCTCTTTGGCTTTGCTTGAAAAAAAAAAAAGCAAGAGCCTATACTTTGTATTTACCCAATAAACCACCATGACATCAACAGTCTTTTCAAAATTAGTATTATGGTTTTCTTCAATTAAAACAGATTATTGCTTTCTTTAAATGTTTGTAAAAAATTATTTAGTTTTAAGTAGCTATTAAAACCACAGGAGGGTTATTTTCTTCAAGCACTATTTTTTAAATAAGCTGATAACAGCATACTAATTAAACTGGGGTATGTTATTTTCCTCCCCTTGGATTTAAGGTGAGAAATAATTCACAACAGTATAAGGTCATTCATGGAAAGGTATAAAATCAGATCCCTGCTCCATTATTCAGATTCTCATTGTTCACAGAGTAAAAAATAACAAAATGATAAATCACTAATTCTTCAAGGAAAGCAGAGTCCTTTCTGTTGCTCAGTTCTGAAAGAAATTATCATCCTCTTCTTTCACAAAGTGAGCCCCAAGGTGATGTCCTTAGCCAGCCTTCAGTAGTCACTGAAACAGTGGTTTGCTATCAGTTGTTTTTGGGCCCCCTGATAAAAGATGAAGTCATGACCCCCAGAGGACCTCAGTGGGATGAGGGCACAAAGGTAAGATAATATGGTTCAAAGAGGAAATTGTTGGATAATTCAGGTTTCTTTGAATTATCTGGAAATGATAGAGTGAGTCTAAATCACAGTAATCTCTCTGTCACCTCCACCCCAGTTGTGAATGAAAACCTTGTTCCATCCTTCTGTTTGAGATATTGGCTTGCTGGTTTTGCTGGCCAGAGCCGCAAAGATTGCCTTTTTTATCGAGAATGCATGATACAAGGAACTAGTGTGATGTTTGACAAACCTTGACACCTAACTTTTCCCTTTCCTTAAAAAAAAAATGTTTTTTGTTCAGTTTTTGGCTGCACTGGATCTTCGTCGCTGCACGTGGCTTTCTGTGGCTGCAGAGAGCAGAGGCTACTCTCTAGTTGTGGCACCCAAGCCTCTGATTGCGGTGTGGCTTCTCCTCTTGCTGAGCACGAGCTCTAGGGTGAGGGCTCAGTTGTGGCCCATGGGCCCAGTTGCCCCATGGCATGTGGGATCTTCCTGGACCAGGGATCGAACCCATGTCCCCTGCATGGGCAGGAGGATTCTCAACCACTGGACCACCAGAGAAGTCCTTACATTTCATTTTCTTCTAATAAAATATATAAGACTGTCAGAAGCATACTAGATTACTCACCAAATAATGAGTAACAATGCATGTTAGAATAGTGGATTATGCACTACTGTGTGCCTAAAGCATATTTAATTTATATGTGGCAGATGTAGAATGAGGTGTCTGTCTTTACAGTTTTTATGCTTGGCATACATTCTTGAATCTTTACAAAACCCCACAAGGTAGACAAGGAAAGAGTTGGTGACCTCGTTTTGCGAGATGAAAGAGCTAAGAAGTATTACAGCTGGAACCTGAATCTTGTTTTCTCTGGTTTTCTGCCTCCCTGTGATAATTACTATGGCTACCATCACTGTTCAGAGGTTTCGTTTTTGTAGTTGTTGTTGCTTGTTTTTAGAGAAGTTTATTCTCTTGTCAGCCAATTCGTTTGTTGAGAGGGAAACTGATCCTTGGAACAAGGTCTTTGTCCAATGCTGCTGATTTTTCTTGTAGTTGGGATTTACTACATTTCAGAGGGGGAGAAGAGTCAACTCTTCTAGTGCAAAATGGCCTTGAAAACAAATGAATCTCTGGGTTTGAGCTTACAATAAAACAAAGTTATTACAAGTATCCCTTGTAGGATGCTAAAGCTAAATCACTTCAGTTGTGTCCACCTCTGCAATCCCATGGACTATAGCCTTCCAGGCTCCTCTGTCCATGGGATTCTCCAGGCCAGAATATTGGAGTGTGTTGCCATTTCCTCCAGTAGTACATAATTACTGTCATGCACCTTAGCCTTACACAGGTTGGGGGCGTGGTGGTTGGGGAGTGCATAAGGTTTTATCTCTAAATGTGACTCTCGGGGATTAGTCTCGAGGGGAAATCAAAAGGAGGAAGAGATACATTGACCTGCTTTCAAAGGACAGCAAAGGAAATGGAACAGAGTCTTGGGACACATAGTAGTCTGGGTTGATTCTGGGCTCCCCAAGGAACCAAAGTGAAGCCATAGGATTGTCTGGCCCTAGTGTGAACTGGTTCTCTGTACTAAAAATCTGTCCAACACATGTGCTTGCATCCGACCAAGTGTCTGGGCACACTTTGCCTCAGTTCTTGTTTCCAAGAAGTTATCTCTTTCTCTACCTAAATTCCTTTAAGCTAGCATGGATCAGGCACTGCAAGTTGGTGTCTTCTTGTTTAACACCAGGCGAATCTCATTATGCTCCTTTTACACTTGAAGGAACTCTGACTCAGAGAGATAAACGGGGCACACAACTGCTGATGGGCACACAGCTGCTGATGGGCACACAGCTGTCCAAAGCCCGTAATTTTCCCATTGCACCAATGGGATGGAAGAATCACCCCACATGGGAGGAATGAAGGAGAAGAATGGCCTCTTGCAGAAATCTTTTGACAACCAAGTTTTGTGTTGTTGAGAGCAAAGTTAAGGAGTGCGTGACCTTGAGCTCTGTAAGATGCCGTGACCCACATTCTGCAGATGTCCTGTGTCCACGTTACCTCTAGTCCTTTCATCTGTGTGTTCTCTTCCTCTTTATAACCCCATGCCCTGTAACCGATGTGCAGTGATAGCATCTTCCCTCTCCTTTCATCATACACCTGCCTCTGGCAGATGGCAGGAGCCCTGGGTCTGCAAGGAGACTTGCCCCCAGAGCACACACCCCAGGGTCCCCAGGCACACAGGGCTTTGCAGGGAGGAAGGGATACTTTTTGAACATACTTTGTATTACATCTGGTCAATTTCCTAGTCCATGGTTTGAAGGGAATGTTTACATTTGACACCAGGGGAAAGACATTTCCCTGATGTCCTAGTGTTTAAGCTGTTTTAACAAAATACCGTAAACTGGGTAGCTTAAACAACAAACACGTCTCCTGGTTCTGGAGGTTGGGAAGTCGGAGTCCAGGGTGCCAGCACGGTCAGTTTCTGGTGAGGCCTGTCTTTCCTGTTTCCTCTCATGTGGGTCATGGCACGTAGAGAGAGCTCTGATCTCTTTCTCTTCTTTTAAGGACCCTCCTTTCATTACCCAGTCTGACCTTCTCTAAACCCAATAACCTTCCAAAGACCACACCTTTGAATGTAGTCCTCTAGAGGTTTTATTTCAACATGATGGATTTTTTTATTGTTTTGATGGGGAGGGGGACACAAACATGTAGTCCATAACACCTGGGTTTCAAATTTGTATAAAATCAAAGACATTTGATTTTACACAAAAACATTTTTTAAAAGCAAAGTGCACTTTTTATAAGCTCTGAAGCTCTTTGGGCCCCGTCTCTTCCGATCTGTGAGCCTGTTGATGAATGAATGCAAGGCACTTTGCCGCTGCTTCAGTGAGCAGCCCCTCTGTCCTAGTCAGGCTCCTCTTATCCTGGTCTGCTGGGCTGCGGCGCCCAGTCCAACCCCGTGAGGTGCTTCCCCAGACAGACTGCCTCCTGTCTGCTGAAGAAGGCAGGGGACACGGTGGCCCTGTGCTCTCTGGGTTTGAACCTCGCTTCTTCCAGGACTGGCTTAGGTGAAGGCCTGAAACAAGTTGCCTGGCCTCTGTGCCTCGGTCTCTTTATCTGTGGGTTGGAACAGTCCCTGTCTCACAGAACTGTTGAAAGAAATGAAAGAGGTCGTTATAAGGCACACATTCAGTGTTAGCCAAATGCAGTTAAATCTTTTAGGTACAGGAGTTCTAGCTCTGAAATTATTCCTGTATATCCAGATCTTGCTTGTCCTAAAAGTTCAGCAGAAATCTCATCTCCTGAAAGCTTTGCCTTACTTCTCTGAATCTGAATTCCTCCCTAAGAGATACATACAAAAAAAATTGTCGAAATGTGAGATCCACTCACTGGTTTAAGATCTTAAAAGACAAGCCCTGTTAATATACCGAATTAAAGTTCCTTCAGAGAAAGAATTGTCTTAGTATTCATCCCAGTGTCTAATTAAGTTCTTACCACAGCAAGTATTTGTTGAATGATATTTTTCTACCTAGCATCATGTGGCAGATTGGAGGTAAGGTATAGTAAAGCAGTTGATACTGCCTGATTATATACATCTATTATATATTAGATGTATATAATAATGTCGAATTAGCAAATAAACTTCATGGAATTTTAAAAATTTTTTGGAAGTAGTTTTAGAATTTTTAAATTGCAAGAATTTAATAATTTTCTACTTAATACAAGATACATATGTTTGTCATGCTGTACAAGCTTTTTGGATTTCAGTTGAGAACAATGTCCAGTGTTGGAGCTTATGTTTCTAAAGTCCCCACACCACCTACCTTCCCCACATTTACCACACTAGATAAAAACAAGCCCCCCCCCCGTATTTATTCCAGTATAATTTTAATAGAAATCGGAAATAAGCTAGGTATTTCTTAACAGAGAATTGGACTAACATTGTGACGTACCTGTAGTGTTGGTTTCGTCTCTGCCCCTTTACAGAACAGTCAAAATGATTCTATTAAAACATCAGGGTTAAATAAGAAGAGCAGATTAGTAAACCAGAAACATAGTGTGATGCCACTTATGGGGCAGCAGGGGGAATCTATGTAAGCATATACGTAATCTGAGAGGAAAACATCGCACTTTTAAGAGAGATTCTCTCTCGGGGGTAGGACAAAGTGCCCGATTGTATGTGTGTGTATGTACTTTGTTCTGTTGGTTCTTTGGTCTTAGTACCAGTTCTATTTCTTGGTATTTATCTAACTGAAATAATCATAGGTATACATATCACATTATTGTTCATAATAGCAAAAAAATCGAAAATAGCTTGTGTTGACAATAGGCTGTGGGTCAGATCAATTTTGAAATATTCCTAAACAATGAACAAGATTTTTTGAAGTCCAGAAGTCAGCAGATAATGGCCTTCAGAATAAGTCCATCTGGTTGCCTGTTTTCTCAATCAGGTTTTACTGAAATATGGCCATGACCATCTATTTATTGCCTATGGCTACTTTCCGGCTTCCACAGCACAACTGCACAGTTGTGACAGAGACCAAATTGCCAACAAAACCAAAAATATTTTCTGTTTGGTCCTTAACAGGAAAATCCTTGGGCTAGAAGAGAGTAATTAAAAAATAATTTGTGGGAGAACAACATGAAAAATGTTAATGACACATATACATATGTATAAAGATTAAAAATATCATAGATACATGAATTAAAAGACTGAAAGGATACATATAGAAATATAATAAATTAACCCTAGGTGGAAAAAGTAAAAAGATTATTATTTTTTCCTTTGCAGTTTCTTGCATTTTCAAATTTTCTACAAAACTATGTATTGCCATTTTAAAAATCAGAGTAAAGCTATCAACTTTCAAATATCTGATTTGCTGTATGTTCTTGCCTAAAGGAAAGAGTAGGTAACCTTTCAAGTCAAAGTTGCTCAGTCGTGTCCGACTCTCTGTGACCCCATGGGCTGTATAGTCCGTGGAATTCTCCAGGCCGGAATACTGGAGTGGGTAGCCATTCCCTTCTCCAGGGCATTTTCCCAACCCAGGGATAGAACCTAGGTTTCCCACATTGCAGGTGGATTCTTTACCCACTGGTGTCCCTCCTAAAACATGATTCTACATGAGACTTAGAGATGAGGCTTCATTATTAGCCAAAGCATGCTGACTGCCATCAGGAAGCAAAAGCCCTAGGCTTTGTTGAGGCAAAGGGCTTATACTTGACTTTGGGAATGTACTTTATTTTTTTCAGATTTTATTAACTAAACATATTATTAATCAAGGGCCAAGTTCAAGGTCCTGACAATCTACTTAAGAGGGCAAATCTTAGGGACCGGAGGCATTTTAGAGCCTTGGATTAAGCTCCCTCATTTTACAGTGAAGAATTCAAAAGGTTAACAACTTGTCCACGCAGCCCATTTAGATCTAGGCAGACTCCATGCTGAGTTCTGCAAAATAAATGGAAGAAAATGAGGGAGAAGAAAGGAACAGGGATTCCAGCTTGCTTTGGCTTACATAAAAATCAAAGTCCTCAGTATGTAACCATATGGCCAGGCTAATTAAAGCAAGGTTATGTTTATTTTGGTGATTGCAGCCATGAAATTAAAAGACTCTTGCTAGTCCCTTGGACTGCAAGGAGATCCAACCAGTCCATTCTGAAGGAGATCAGCCCTGGGATTTCTTTGGAAGGAATGATGCTGAAGCTGAAACTCCAGTACTTTGGCCACCTCATGCGAAGAGTTGACTCATTGGAAAAGACTGATGCTGGGAGGGATTGGGGGCAGGAGGAGAAGGGGACGACCGAGGATGAGATGGCTGGATGGCATCACTGACTCGATGCACATGAGTTTGGGTGAATTCTGGGAGTTGGTGATGGACAGAGAGGCCTGGCGTGTTGCCATTCATGGGGGTCACAAAGATTTGACAAATGTGTATGCCCATGGTAACCAACACTTCAATCAAGACATAAAACGTTTCCACGTCACCCCCTGGAAAAATGTTTCGTGTCCCTTTCTCAGTCAGTCCTGCCCTCTGCCCTGATTTATACCACCACGAGTTATGCGTGCCTTTCTAGAACTTGTTATAAATGAGTTCTTTCAGTATGTAGACTTTTATGCCTGGCTCTTTCACTCAGAACAGTGGTTTTTTAGAATCATCATGCTGTGGGGTGTGTCATAACTTATACCTTTTTACTGATGAGTGCTGCTGCTGCTGCTGCTGCTAAGTCGCTTCAGTCGTGTCTGACTCTGTGCGGCCCCATAGACGGCAGCCCACCAGGCTCCCCCATCCCTGAGATTCTCCAGGCAAGAACACTGGAATGGGTTGCCATTTCCTTCTCCAGTGTATAAAAGTGAAAAGTGAAAGCGAAGTCGCTCAGTCGTGTCCAACTGCTAGCCACCCCATGGACTGCAGCCCACCAGGCTCCTCTGTCCATGGGATTTACCAGGCAAGAGTACTGGAGTGGGGTGCCATTTATGAGTAGTCTATTTTGGGCTTCCCTGGTGGCTCAGACGGTAACATATCCACCTGCAAGGCAGGAGACCCAGGTTTGATCTCTGGGTCAGGAAGATCCCTTGGAGAAGCAAATGGGTACCCACTCCAGTATTCTTGCCTGGAGAATCCCACGGACAGAGGAGCCTGGAGGGCTACAGTCTATGGGTTTGCAAAGAGTCAGACAACTGAGCAACTAAGTTCAGCAGTCTGTTTCACAAAGAGATGGAATCCCCATCCTCTTCTGTTGAAGGACATCTGGACCAGTTTGGGCATTAAAACAAAAATATATGTTCTGATACTACTTTAAAAAGTTTTGAGAATTGGATTTTGTTACTATTGAGATTCTGCCTTCTACCAATACTTTTCAGGGTCCTCCCTCCCCTCATCTCCTCTCCAGGAAAATCATAATACATTCAACTAGAGAAGAATGATATGGGTAATACTGAAGATGGGCCAGTTTATTTATTTATTCATCATACAAGTCTGAAAGGCTGAATATAGAAAACAAGTTAATATACTGGCCAGTCTCACAATCTAATTTTGGAAAAGGCAGGTAAAGTTGCAAGAAGTGAAAAAGGAAGGCAATACCACCAACCCGTAGAGTCAGGACCCAGAGATAATTATTACCATTACAGCTTGTACTCATTGAGCCTAAACTAAATGCTAGACATTGTGCTCATTACTTCATGTAATCCTTACACTTGATGTAGGCACATTGGTTAACCCAGTTTCCTGTAGGGCAAATGGACGCTCAGAGAACATGCACAGAAATACCCATATACTATATGTGGAAGTATGTATGAAGGAGTATATATGAAGCAAATCATAGGAACTTAAATGAAGGAATTAATTTTTAAATGGCTAGTAGAGTTGTGCAACTAAATAATACAATTAGTATTTCAACTTGTCCTTTCGTTAGCATTTTGCAAACTCTTCTTAAGCCATAAGCTCTCTCTGTTCATGCTCACTGACTCTGGATGAGTATCCTGTGTAGCATTTACCTCCCAGGGAATTACAAGCCAGCTGGACAATTGTAGTTTTACAAATAGAGTAATTTAACACCTCTCTTTTAAAGATTTAACACTGCTCTTGATAACAAAATAATAGTACTTATATATTTTGGATATACTGTTACCAACAATTCTGGCTGAAATCCAGCAAGAAGGAGTCCAGTGGGAAGGTGAGTGGTTTAAATGATCTTTGGGGATTCCATTTAAAAATGTTTCCCTTAATACTCCTCTCCTCTTCCTTCCCCTCTCTCCCCACCCCAAAGATCTTTTGGTATTCCTTTCTTTTACTGCTGCTGATTATTATATTATTCCTCTATTTAAAGTAGGATGGATGAAGCAGAAAGTATTCCTTTTTCTGACAAGAAAGGCCTGAATATCATTTGGGAAAATTCATCCTTTAGAAGCACTGGATGAGCTATATGTTTCATGTTTAAATAATTTATCCATAGTATGTATTATGAACAAGGTCTCCCTTTCTGAATTTGTTTGCAAGGGCTGCCATAACACAGTACTACAGACTTACTTCCTCAGTTTCTGGAGGCTAGAAATCTAAGAATCAAGGTGTTGGTAGGGTTGATCTCTTCTGAGTCCTTCCTCCCTGTCTTGTAGACGGCCATCTTCCTCCTGTGTTTTCACATGGTCTCCCCTCTGTGTCTGTTGCTGTCCTAATCTCTTCTTCTTAAACAGACAGCAGTCATACTGGGTTAGGGTCCACTTATATGACCTCATTTTACTCTACCTCTTTAAAGGCCCTGTCTCCAAATACAGTCACATTCTGAGGTACTCGGGCTTAGGACTTCAATACATGAATTTCAGGTGAACACAATTCAGCCCATAATACTTCCTATCTGCATCACAGAAGTAAGAGACTTACTTGGGAAAACAAGGCAATTATATCTTGTGTAATGTCAGAGAAAAAGGAGGAGCCATAATTATGGAAAATTAAAGACAGACTTGGAAAGCATTACTCAATTCTTAATATGCCAACCTCAGCATCTCTGGTTTGTTATCATACTTAGAACGATACTGTCACCCCTCCTCGCCCAATTTGCTTTTTATATTGTTAGCTAATTAAACCCGCCAAGCAAATTTCTGGATTAGGTCTCGCGCTGAAACGCACGCTGAGCTTTCACTTTCCGCACAAAAGAGATATTCCCACCGTCTAGTGAACTCCGGGAGTTGGTGATGGGCAGCGAGGCCTGGTGTGCTGCGATTCATGGGGTCGCAAAGAGTCGGACACGACTGAGCGACTGAACTGAACTGAACTGAACCGCAAGCTCTACGCGCTTTACTCCATCATCCGCCCCCCCCCCCCCCCCCGTCCCCCAGCCTCTCACGACTATTACCCACCCCTCCTTTCCAAAGCGTTGGTCACCTACATCTACAAATTCTACACATTGCATTTCCATCACCCTGCTGTTTCTAGGTGGAGCAAAGGGTCATTTCTTCCTCCGAATCCCGTCTTAGATAAAGCAGCAATCCTGTCCTTTTGCTCCAGGAGACGGGACGAGGACCTCTCTCCCAGCTCAGGGTTAAAGTGCTAATGTTTAGGCTGAGTCATATGAACGGCCTATTGACCTGGCACGGTTTAAGCACGCAACTGACAATGGACACAGGAAGTCTGATAACCAATCAGAGCGTAAATATGCGCGAGCATCTTTTTCTCAGGGGTAGGTCACTGCCAAGTCCGACCCAGCGGAGGGGCGCGACCCGGCTTAAGCAACCAACTTTCGGGACGCGAGCCCAGCCGGGTCCGCAGACCTCAACAAGCGCGGTTGCGAGCGCGTCCCCGTTTCCGCTCGGGCGACGCTGATTGGAGGGACAGGCGGAGACGGTGGGCGCAGCCAATCCGGAGTGGCATCCGCGTCTTCTCCCCGCCCCTAGGCGGCAAGGGGAGTTGGCCCTGGGGCCCGGCACCAGTGTCTGGGAGACTCTCGTGGGGTCTGCGGCAAGAGCCCGGGACTGCGGGCACCGGCACACAGGCCATGGCCTCCCCCGGGCTTCCCCCGCCCCCCACCGAGGACGCGCCCTGGCCTCTGCGCCTCCTGCACGCGCCCCCGGGGCTGCTGCGGCTAGACCCCACGGGCGGCGCGCTGCTGCTGCTCGTCCTCGCCGCGCTGCTGGGCTGGAGCTGGCTGTCGCGGCTCCCGGAGAGGGGCATCCCCCCGGGGCCCGCGCCCTGGCCCGTGGTGGGCAACTTCGGCTTCGTGCTGCTGCCGCCTTTTCTCCGAAGGAAGAGCTGGCCGTATCGCCGGGCGAGAAACGGAGGAATGAATGCCTCGGGCCAGGGCGTGCAGTTGCTCCTGAGCGACCTGGGCCGTGTGTACGGCAACATCTTTAGCTTCTTCATCGGCCACTACCTGGTGGTGGTTCTCAACGACTTCCACAGCGTGCGGGAGGCGCTGGTGCAGCAGGCCGAGGTCTTCAGCGACCGCCCGCGGGTGCCGCTCACCTCCATCATGACCAAGGGAAAGGGTGAGCTGGGCCGCGCCTCGGGGGTCACGGGCCATGTGAACGTGCGGCTGGGGCTGCAGGTGCGCAGAGGCTGTGGGTTCTGTGCCCCTGCGGCCGCGCACCCGGCCCGCCTCACACCTGCAGCCGGAGGTGGAGGGAGGCGCGCCTCCCACTCCTGGATCCCGTCGGTCCAGCTGGGATAGGCTCCATCTGCCCCAGGAGTATTCACTCCTTCCCAGAACAGGGCCTCACTCTTCAGGCTGTGTTCCTGACGAGAAACTTTGGCCTGGTTAAAAAGAGAGAGGGACCGTTGGCCTTCTGAGTGCAAGACTTTAATGTGATTATTTTCCGATAAGATAGGAGCCAATTGACAAGCCTAATACATCAGGTTCAGAGCCTCTGTGATTCCTGCTTATGGAAGTCTAAGTTGGGCAGTTGTAAGGGTTAGTAAACATCTTATCTGCTGCAGTCGGATATCACAGTTGCCCTTTGTTTATCAGTGTTCCCTCTGTTGTGTTGGCCAGCACGGGTCCCAGACTATTTTTCCATCTGTGCCAATCCTGTCCTTAACTCAGGTGTTAATTTCAATGTCTTTCCTGCAGGGAGTTTTGTTTTTTCCCTCACTTCTGCTCCGGGTAAGTTAGGCTCCCTTGTTGGAACCTGTTTAATTGCAAAAGTACTTTTCCTTCGCTGCAGTAATCAGTACCGAGGCTTCAGAATTTTATAACCTTGGGCTCAAAAGTTGTGTCTTCACCACTAGACTGACATCTAGGAGGACAGAGTAATTCCTTGTCCTTCCTGGCACGCAGTGGTGTGGCAGTGTAGTGTGTCTGTGCTCAGTCGCGTCTGACTCTGCGACCCCATGGACTGTATAGTCCACCAGGCTCCTCTGTCCATGGGATTTTTCAGATAAGAATACTGGAGTGGGTTGCCATTCCCTTCTCCAGAGAATCTCCTGACCCAGGGGTTGAACACCTTGTCTCTTGCATCTCCTGCATTGGCAGGCAGATACTTCACCATTGTGCCCCCTGGAAGTAGGAGTCAGTAACCATTAAGTAAATGAACTACTGCTTTCCCTTCTTGGAATGTGGCATAAAGAGATTCAGGCTTTTTACACCCGGATTAAGCCAGATTTTTTGCATCAGGATTTTAAATGAATGGTAAAGATGATCTTAATATTTTAATGTTTAAAATATTAATTTTGGTATTACTGAAAATTACGCACATCGTGGTCCATACCTTACCTTCTCCACGCCTTCACACAGGCTGCTGCTTCTCCCTGGAATTCTCTTCTGATCTCATGGCCACCTGGAGAACTTCTGCCTGCTTTTCTTCTCTCTCTCCTTTTTTTTTTTTTAGTGTGGTGAAGTGCAGATAGCATAAAATTTACCATCTTAATCATTTTTAAGCATACAGTTCAGCGGCATTAAGTCAATAACATTGTGAAACCATCACCGCTATCTCCAGAACTCTCTTCATCTTTCAAAACTGGAACTTTATACCCATTAAACAAACACTAAACACCCACTGAACATTAAAGTCTCTAACCTCTGGCAACCACCATTCTAGTTTCCATCCTAGGTAATTTATTTCAGTGGAATCATGCAGTATTTATCCTTTTGTGACTGATATATTTCACCTCATACAATGTTTTAAGGTTCATCCATCTAGTGGCATGTGTGAGAATTTTCTTTTTAAGAGTGACTGCTGTTCAATTTAACGTTTGCAGTGCACTTTGTTTATCCATTCCCCCTTGGTGGACTGTTGGGTACTTCTGTCTTTAGACTGTTGCGAAAAATGCTGCTGTGTATCTACAAATAACCGCTCAGAGTGCTGCTATCAGTTCTTTTGGGTGTAAATCCAGAAGTGCTTGATCATAGGTAACTCTATGTTTAATTTTTGAGTAACTGCCATACCATTTTCCATAGCAGCTGCACCATTTTCCGTTCCTACCGGCGATGACCCACATTCCTGCCAGCAGTGACCCACACTCCAGGTTCTCCACATCCTCGCCAATACTTGTGTGCTGTTTTCTCATACCTGCTTCAATGTCTCCTCTCTGAGGACATGTTCTATGACATATTTCTCTACCCTCCCAGGCAGAGGTGCGCTACTCTTTTCTCTGTGATACCACTGTTTTCATTTAAACTCTCATCCCATTCCCTTCCAGTCAGTCAGTAAGTCTTGTCAGTTCCTACTGCAGATACATCCACGTGCTGTATGCATCCACTTTTCCCCATCTCCAGCTTATCCAAGCTACAATCAGTTCTCATCTCTTACTGCAGAAACCTCTTAACCAGCCTGCTTGCTTCTGCTCCGATCATTCATATATACAGCAATCAAAGGGATCTCTTACAAAAAAAACACAAATCAGAACCAATCATGTCACTCTGCCACTGAAACCAATTGCTTCTGACCCTGTTCTTGACCTGTATGCCCTAAAGGATCTGGCGTCTGTCTGCCTTTTGGAGTTTATCTTTTTCTATTCTCTTTGCTTGTACATTACAAGTAGTGTCTGCTCTGGACACACTAAGCTGATTCCTGGCAAGTTGGTGACTGCCTCTGGCTACTGGGTTTTGTTATCCTTGGGCCTGGAATAACTTTCTACTTGGCTAACTCTTTATCATCTCTTAGGTCAAATGTCACCTTTCACTTCTAGTTTAGACACTGTCCAGTATCATAACTTAATCTCATTCATATTTCACTAAACTCATTCATTAAACATTTTGAAAGCATTTAGCCTATTACCAACCCCACCTTCCTCCAGAATGTGACCTCTGTGAGGGTAAAGACTTAGGTCATCTCAACCACTGTACCCCCACTAATTGGCACAGAATAGGTAGTCAAGAAATGAATGAATGCATGCACCCAAGCACCTATTGTTGTACTTACCACATTGTATTGTCACTTTTGTTGCGAGCCTGTCTTTTCCTCCTGATTTTTTAAAGGTAAGAATTGGATTTTCTTCTTTGAGGTCCTTCTTGGTGGCTGTATAGTTTGGTCAATAATCCATAATAAGGCAGTTCTTTTTTAACTGGAAGACAATTGCTTTAGAATACTGTGCTGGTTTCTGCCATACATCAGCCTGAATCAGTTGCAGGTATACATGTGTCCTCTCCCCCTTAGAGCTCCCTCCCATCTGCCCCTTCGTCCCACCCCTCTAGACTGTCACAGAGCCCTGCGCTGAGCTCCGTGTGTCAGCAGCAAATCCCCACCAGCTCTGTTTGGCAGATGGTGGCGTGTGTGTTTCCGCGTGCTCTCGCCTTGCGTTCCCCCTCCCCCACTGTGCCCACAAGCCGGTCCTCTGTGTCTATGACTCTGCTGCTGTTCTGCAGGTAGGCTCGTCAGCACTATCTTTCCAGATGCCATACACATGCATTAATATACAATGTTTGTCTTTCTCCTTCTGACTTCCTCCATACAATAGGCTCTGCCTCCTGGAGGAATTAATACTTTAAGTGAAGCACCAAAGTATCCCGGGCTCTTAAGACTTTCCTAAATAAGGAGGGATCTAATAACAAGCTGTGATCCAACTAATACTTAAAAACTGCTTTATTAGATATAATAAGGCAGTTATTATTATATGTAATATAATAAGGCAGTTATTATACATAAATATATTATAAAGCATTTATTTACATAAGGTAGTTATATATAATAAGGTGGTTATTATTACATATATAAGGTAGTTGTTATATATAACAAGGCAGTTTTTAAGTATTAGTTGGATCACAGCTTGTTATTAGATCCCTCCTTATGGGGAAAGTCTTGGGTGCCCAGGATAATTTGCTGCTTCAGTGTCTGACCTAAAAGTATTAGTTCCCCCAAGACACAGCTAGGACTTCTGAGGCGATGCTGCTCTGGTGTTCTGGTGGATGTATGTTGGGCAAATGTGCTGGAAGAAATTTCTGTTGCTCGTGACGGTGATTGACAGGAGAAGGTAAAGCAAGAACCATATGTAACAAGGGAAATGCTTATGGATTTTACTTGGAATAAACAATAGGCCATCTGCACAGGAAAATGTAGATAGTCAAGGAATCTTTTAATGGAATTGTTGCAAAGGTGAAGAATAAAACGGGAGAAGGTAAATTTATCTCAAGATGCCCATCAAGGGACAAAGGAGCAGATGAGTTCTGGGTTGACTTCATAGATCTGGAAGTGGATGGCGTGGTCAGCTTGGAGGAGATTGGCCACAGGAGTGAAAGGCTGGGAGACTCAGCAAGATTTGAGGAGTGCCCAGACATTCCTCACTCCCTCCTCACTCCCTTCAGTGTCGTTTCCAATGGCAACATTATAAAATGTGACATTGTCCAGAAGGAGGATGTGTAGGCTATAAGAGAAGGTGCTATTAGGAACTGGAGACCAATACGGTTATTAAATGTTTCTTACAAGAAATTGCTTTTAAAGAATTTTGCTACTAAAGTTGGTGAGACTAGCAGAGAAGGAATGTTTCATGAACAGTCATGTGCTGGAAATTGTTCACTTAACACATTGTCAACGAGTTCTAGCATGTAGGAAAGTTATTTATTTGAGTTTTTCAAATGATTGTGCTTAGACAAGTTGATGTTGTTTTTAAGCATAAAAACTATAGTCAGCTAGGTAGGCCATAAAGATGTTCTACATTAGCTATGCCCATCAAACCTGTTGATCCATCTAATTCTGTTCCTGAGCAGGAATAGTTAATAAAGCTACAAAGTCAGGTTAAGAGGTACAAACTACTAGGTATGAAATAAATAAGCTACAAGGGTATATTGTACATCACAGGAATATAGCCAATATTTATAATAATGTTAAATGGAGTATAATTTAAAAATACAGAATCATCTTGTATGCCTGAAACTAATTTTGTATACCTGAAATTAATATAATATTGTAAATCAACTCTACTTCAAATAAAAAAACTTTTTTAAGTCAGAGCCAAGTCTACCCAAGAAGTACTGTACTTACCAGAATGGCATAGTTTGAAAACCTCCAGGCAGAACTAATGAACACGTGAGACCTTCTCCAGCATTTTTCAGGTTATAACTAGAGAATAGAGGGTTTTGGAAGGGCTTTTCTCTCTAGTGGTGAAAATGGGAGAATGGGCATCTCAGGGTAGCTCCTGATTCTTGGAGAAGCTGGTTCACAGTAAGAAAGAAGAAAGGCAGGCAGAAAGAAGTGAAAGTGGGTGCGGAGAGGAGTTCTGTGGCATTGAGTCCTCTCTGATGCGGTGACACCCAGCTCTTTCTGCTTTTTGATTCCATCCACAGCCTACTTGGCCTTTTTGCCAAACTAGATTGAGGGCATGTTTTGTCATTTCCAAACCGGAGTCCTGATTTTGCTGTGCGGTCGTTTTTATTTTTCAGTGTTTTTCTATCCCTCTTGAGATGAAGTCTTTGTAGACAACCATTGTATACATAAGAATAGTGTGAAGTTGCTCAGTCGTGTCTGACTCTTTGCGATCCTGTGGACTGTAGGCCACCAGGCTCCTCTGTCCATGGGATTTCCCAGGCAAGAATGCTGGAGTGGGTTGCCATTTCCTTCTCCAGGGGATATTCCTGACCCAGGGATCAAACCCGGATCTCCCTCATTGCAGGCAGATGCTTTAACCTCTGAGCCACCGATGTCAAAAAAAAAAAAAAGAATGGAGGTGTCAACAATTGGAAGATGTGCCTGAACCTCTTCCAAAGACTCTAAGACTTCCCGACCAGGGTATTTACAAGGTTTGAAACCCTGATGCCATTAATTCTGTCCATGCCTCTCATCCCTGGCATTCTCAGACACTGTCTCCTTGGACACCTCTTAGATCTTGCACTTCATATCTGTCAAAGTGAAAGTGTTAGTCACTCAGTTGTGTCCGACTTTTGCAACCCCACGGACGGTAGCCTGCCAGGCTCCTCTATCCCTGGAATTCTCCAGGTAAGAATACTGGAGTGGATTGCCATTTCCTGCTCCAGGGGATCTTCCTGACCCAGGGATCAAACCCAGGTCTCCTGCATTTGAGGCAGATTCTTTACCATTTGAGCTACTGGGCAAGTCCTCATACCTGTCAAGTTGTTGTCAATACCCAACGCCCAAGTACCAGCCTCTCTTGAGAGAGTTCCCTCCTGTTCCCCGCCTTATCTAAACCTGAATTTTTCCCTAAAGATAATCCAGCCCCTTTTTAACTTCCCCCAAGTTCTTCATTTTTCTAAAATGTGCCTTCATATACATCCTTATTTACAAATGAAGTATCACTCAGATGTCACTGCTTTTACTCAGCTGACAGGATGCTCTTTCCTCTGTCTACATTGAAACCTCAATAACCTCCAACATACAACATTTAATACAATGTATCCCAACAATGGAACATAAGTCCAACATACAGCATTCAATCCTGTACAGTCCAACAATGCAACATTCAATACCATACATACCAATTATGCAACTTTAGTGCAACCCACCATACAACATTCAATATGCTATGCAACCTCAGTAGAGTCCAGCATAAAACAGTGTATTAGAGTTGTTGATTTATCCAGTTCCTCAAAAAACAAAGCATCTTGAGAGCAGTGACTATGTCTTTTAAATCCATATGCCCTTAGTAGCTGACACATAGGGGACTTTAAATAAATATTGGAAAAACTAATAGAGGGCATTTTGCTAGATAAAATGTTTCTAAAATCCAAATGTATGGGTTTAAAGATGAGTTGAAAGGTGAGAGTTTGAAAGATGATAAGTAGGTGATACAGACTGAGGACCTAACAAAAGAATAAAATCTCTTGAGAAATAGGACAGACCAGAGATGTCATATGTGACATCTTAAACTAGATGGTAGTTAACATTAGGATAAAATCGTGAAGTTAGAATGAGAGGCCATAGCTTTCCAAGGAAAGAGAAGGGAGCCCAGTATCGCAGCCTCTGAATGCTGACGGCAGCGAAAGGTTTAGGCATGGTTAAAGACAGGAAGTGTGACTAAGCTGTGGTTCCCTAGAAAATAGTTTATGGGGCTTTAGTAAACAAGAGAGTCTAGTTTCAGAAGTAGTTCATAAATTTTTATTCCTTCTTTGTCTTGAAAATCACACACTACACCAGAGGGACTTTGCACAGAAGCACCTACCCCATCCATGATGAAATGTACCTATAACCCTGTACCACAACACCTGAAGACAAAGAATGGAGACAGGATTGGCAGATGACTTCAAAGTGTGGTGGGTGACCGCCCTTAAGTTTCTACAGGGGGAGGTACTAATGGAGTGTGGTACAGTTCTTCCTAAGGAATCCGAAGTACCAGTGATCACAGGAGATAGGGACACGCCAGAGAGCTGGAAACAGCACTTGCTAGAAGTGCGCATAAACTACAGTTAGACCAGTTCCTTATCACCACCACCCTCCCGGCAGAAAATAGAAAATAGATGCTCTTGAAGAACTTTGGATTTTAGTGACCTCTTGGTCAGCCAGTGATTTGAAGTAGGGAGGGGAGTGAGGGCAGAGGGATATGACCTTGTGCCATGCAAGATGAAAATCTGCCACAATGAGGAGCCTGTGCACTGCAACTGCAGAGTAGCCCCCACTTGCCGCAACTAGAGACAGCCGGAGCGCAGCAACGAAGACCCAGCACAGCCCCCAAACCAAAGAAACCAAGAATAAGGAAGGCATTACATGGTGATAAAAGGAACCCTTTTTTTTAACCAGGAAGATAAAATATTTCTAAATTTGAATGTAGCTGACAATGTTGTCTGGCATATACAACATAGGTACAGAGATATATAAAATTTTTGTGTATTTTAATTATATATTTTAATTCTTAAAATATTATATATATACATATATACACATAACAAAAACATAATTGCAAAAAGAAATTGACAAGTACCATTAGAGCAACATATTTTAACGTAAGTATTTGAATAGTTGAGAGATCAGGCGGATAAAAATTTGGTAAGGATAAAGAAGATTTGAGTCTAACAGTTATCTGGCTTTCTTTGCTGGAAAGGACTTTACAGTGGCAGGCTTAGTGTATTTATCACCCGTAGTGGGTCAGTTTTTAGTGCTCTGGTCCTTCATGTGAAAAAAAGACTTAATAAGGTCATGTAACAATATGCAAAAATCACTGTCTTTTCCGTTTCTTCTTTAGTTTCAAAATGACAATTTTACAATGCTAAATTTCAATTGTATTGGATACATGTATATGTATGGCTGAGTCCCTTTGGCTGTTCACCTAAAATTATCACAACATTGTTAATTGGCTATACTCCAATATAAAATTAAAAGTTTTTTTTTAAATTTCAAAAAAAGAGGACCTTATATCCAATAATTGCGTATATAAAAATTCTTCCCTACTTTATTTGGAGGTTAA
Source organism: Ovis canadensis (assembly GCF_042477335.2). Taxonomy (NCBI): domain Eukaryota; kingdom Metazoa; phylum Chordata; class Mammalia; order Artiodactyla; family Bovidae; genus Ovis; species Ovis canadensis. The sequence goes on along the minus strand of NC_091250.1, from coordinate 33,288,647 downwards.
TTAAAATTGATCACATTCTAGACTAAAAAGCTAGCCTCATCGATGTAAAAAATCAGCATAAGCCAGTTAACCTAGGTGGCAAAAGAGAATCATAACAGAAGAAGAACTTTATACTTCAAATGCATTGAAGAGACACGCAAACAATACTTGTGGACTGCAGCTAAGGTGGATCTCAAAGGCAACTGTAGAGCCTTGAAAAGCGAAAGTGTTAGTCTCTCAATAGTGTCGGGCTCCTTGCAACACCGTGGACTGTAGCCCAAGGCTCCTCTGTCCATGGGATTCTCCAGGCAAGAATACTGGAGTGGGTAGCCATTCCCCTCTCCAGGGGATCTTCCCAACCCAGGGGTGTCTCCTGCATTGGCATGCAGATTCTTTACACTGAGCCACCTGGGAAACCCTTTTAGAGCCTTCACTATCCTTTATTAGGATAAAGGTCTGAAAATTAGTGGGCTTCCCTGGTGGCTCAGTGTTAAAAGAATCCTGCATGCAGGAAACGAGGGTTTGATCACTGGGTTGGGAAGATCCCCTAGAGAAGGAAATGGCAATACACTCCAGTATTCTTGCCTCGGGAATCCCATGGACAGAGAAGCCTCGCGGGCCACAGTCCATGGGGTCCCAAAGAGTTGGACACAACTTAGCAACTAAACAACAGCAACAATATACAGTAAAACAGACTAGAAAACCTGTAAATGGAGCTGCCTGTATAGAGCAAATGTGTGACAGAGGAAGTGGTGTAGATCAGCAGGGGAAAGGAGAAGCTGTTCCATTAATGCTGCTTGAATAACAGATTATCAAAATAGGGGGTAAAGTGGATTCCTTCTTCACAACAAGTAGGAATACCTAACATAAGTATAAACTCCAGGTAGGTTATAGAGACCTAAATGTCAAAAAGCAAAATGTTTTAATTTTACACGAAAATAGTTGTATTTATGAACCTGTGGTAGGAAAAGATTTTTAAAATAAGATACACAGAATAAACCACCAAGAAAAGATTGGTAAATGGAACTACCTTCATATTTAAAACTTGTTTATCAAGTAGTAGCATGAAAACATGAAAAAAGCAGTTCACGTGATGGAAGACAATATCTGCTTTGCATGTAGAATATATAAGAAGAAAATTGCACAGTTTATAAGTACAAATCCCAGAACAGGAAACTTGGGCAATAGCCATATGAGAAGCTGTTCCAATTCACTGTAACAATCAGGGGCATGCAAATAAAAATCAGATGAGACACATTTCAGCCCTATGATTGGCAAAAATAAAATGTTGATAACTGCCAAGTGATGGCAGCTATTTGATGAGATCATTAATATACTTCTGGTAGGCACACTTTTGGGGTCTTCTCCACTTTGGAGAGGAGTTTGGCCATACCTAGTCACATTGAAGGTGTGCAATTTTATGACACATCAATGTACTGTTAGCAATCTTTTCAAAATTCTGATGGAGGGGGAAAGGTACAGTTAATACATTTGCTGAAAATCTTTAGAAATTTGTCTCTGATGGATCCTTTCCCAGGAAACTACTAGAGGATAGGCTTCAACAAAATACAGTAGTGAAAGAAGAAAAAGACATAGATTCCAGGGAAATGGGTTCAACACAGGAGGGTCCAAAAAATTTCTACTCTGCGCTACAACACTTCATTTGTGTTCAGTTCTTTCTGACCCCATGGACTGTAGCCCAGCAGGCCCCTCTGTCCATGAGATTCTCCAGCCAAGAATATTGGAGTGGGTTGCCATGCCCTCCTGCAGGGGATCTTCCCGACCCAGGGATCAAACCCATGTCTCATTGGTTCTTTACCACTAGCACCACCTGGGAAGCACCCCCCACCCAAAAATTTTGTAGATGATGACAAATGGAAGTCATAAAACACCTAAACAAAAGGCCTAGAAAGAATATCATATTTGAGCAGATGTGTGGAAGATTCCAGGCAGGAAAATGAACCTGATAAATCGTTCAGAACATTTGACCATGTGGCTGCATTTTTATTGAGAATCGTTTTACATAGACAGGCTTAACCACTGCGAGAGGTCTTTATTTCATTCTCAGCTGTATTCACAGCATCCCAGTGTCTGGTACATAGTAGGCATTCAGAAATATTTGTTAAGTGAATGAAGCATGTCCTTGAAGGCAGCAGGAATGAAGTAGATGAAAAATGGGAAGGAAGGAGGAGAACTGGCTGAAACAATAAAGCACACCATGGAAAAGAGGAGGATGAAATAAGTGAGAGGAAGCAAGGAATATTTGAGAAGAGTTTGATACAACATCTGAGAGGATGGTGAAAGATGTATGACGGAAGTGAGAATCAAATAAGATGTGGTTGTGAATGTCCTAGAGTTCAGATGCTTGTAAATTCGGGCTGTTTGCAACAACAGGCATTTTAGATTACTTGCCAGTTCTTTGATCCAAGCTTTGATGAGCACTGTTCTAATTCAGTTGGGTCACTGATTTATTCAGCTAATATTTAACAGGCTCCTCCTCTGTATGTAGCACTGTGTCAGAAGTTTGGATTTTAATGATGAGCAAACTCGGAGAAGACAATGGCAGCCCACTCCAGTACTCTTGCCTGGAAAATCCCATGGACGGAGGAGCCTGGTGGGCTGCCGTCCATGGGGTCGCTGAGGGTCGGACACGACTGAGCGACTTCACTTTCACTTTTCACTTTGATGCATTGGAGAAGGAAATGGCAACCCACTCCAGTGTTCTTGCTTGGAGAATCCCGGGGACGGGGTAGCCTGGTAGGCTGCCGTCTATGGGGTCACGCAGAGTCGGACACAACTGAAGTGACTTAGCAGCAGCAGCAAACTCAGATATTGTCCCTGCCCTCCTGTGCACTGTGTTACTGTGCTTCTTCTTCTGTTCATAATGTTTAGAATATGGGTGTACCTAGCTTGAGACATTTTCTAAGTCTGGGTTCACTTTAAGAAAATAAGATTTTGAAATTTATGTAACTCTAGAAATCGAGTCTTGTTTTCTCTTATTTCACCCGGAGTTGTTATAATAAGCTTTTTAGCAAAGGTTTCTAGTGAAATTAGGTATGATTTTTGTTATTAGAGACATACACTATCTGGACAGCTAAAGTTTGCCAGGCGTTCTTCTTGGCTGGTGGTCCTTATCTATACATATACAAGCTTTGCACAAGTGGCTTGAGAAATACAAGTCCACTTCATGGTTGGTCCTCGTCAGTATTAAATCAAGCTTTGCTGTCTCACCTTCTTTCCTTGGTTTCCTTTTGCAGGGATTGTATTTGCACGTTATGGTCCAGTCTGGAAACAACAGAGGAAGTTCTCTCATTCAACTCTTCGTCATTTTGGCTTGGGAAAGCTTAGCTTGGAGCCCAAGATTATCGAGGAGTTCAAATATGTGAAAGAGGAAATGCAGAAGCACGGAGAAGCCCCTTTTGACCCTTTCCCCGTCGTCAACAACGCCGTCTCTAACATCATTTGCTCTTTGTGCTTTGGTCGGCGCTTTGATTACACCAATAGTGAATTTAAGAAAATGCTTAATTTTATGTCACGAGCATTAGAAATTTGTCTGAACACCCAGCTCCTCCTGGTCAACATATGCTCCTGGCTCTATTACCTTCCTTTTGGACCATTTAAGGAATTAAGACAGATTGAAAAGGATTTAACCATTTTCCTTAAAAAAATCATCAAAGACCATCGAGAGTCTTTGGATGTAGAGAACCCTCAGGACTTCATCGACATGTATCTTCTCCATGTGGAGGAGGAGAAGAAAAATAATAGCAGTAGTGGTTTTGATGAAGATTACTTATTTTATATCATTGGCGATCTCTTCATTGCTGGCACAGATACCACAACGAACTCTTTGCTTTGGTGCCTCCTGTATATGTCACTGCACCCCAACATTCAAGGTAATAAACAGATGTTTCCTTTATTCATGGCAAAACCAGGATATTTAAATCAGGATCAACAACCTTGGTGATCCTGTGGCTCCTATCAATAAGCAACGTCTTCAGGCTGGAAAACAAAATGGAAATGCTTGCATCTCATAGGGAATTGGTAAGGTGTTAACAGTGAAACTCCAAGATTCTAGACAGTGGCACTAAGGTCACAGCTTGCATGCATCTGTGTTAAATCTCTACAGGTCTGATTCTGTGTGAAATCTAGGGTGAAGAAAGAACTTTAGAGAAGACTCTTTTAGAGTTGAAGAGTATCATAATCATCTGAACCCATCCATCTTTCTTGAAAATGAGACCAGAGGCCCTGAGTTCTGTGATTTTCACAAGGTCACAGAGCTAGTTCCACCACATCAATACCAGTAGGTAGTGAATGTCAGTGGAAGGACGGGGGAAGAAGTGTATTCATTTTCCATTCCTCCTACAACAAATAACCACACACTTAGTGACTTAACACAAATTTGTTGTCTTAGAGTTCTGTACATTAGAAGTCTGACACTGTCTCAGTGAGCTAAAATCAAGACATTGGCAGGGCTGCGTGCCTTGCTGGATACTCTGGAGGAGAATCCATCTCCTTGCCATTTCCAGCTTCCTTGGCTGGTGGCCCCCTTGCTCCCATTTTGAAGTCAGCAATCTTGTATCTCTCCGGCCGTTTTTTCGTAGTCACATCTCCCTCTGACTCTAAACTCAACTGGGAAAAGTTCTCCAATTTTAAAACCCATGTAATTAGTCTGGGCACGCCGAGAAAATCCAGCATAATCTCCCCAGCTCAAGGTCCTTCATTTAATCAAAGTCCCTTTACCATATAAGATAGCATATTCACAGGTTCTAAGGGATTATGGACATCTTGGGGGACCATTGTCTGACTACTGTAGATGGGATTTTGCCTACCTGCGTTCATTAACTATTGATGAGTAGCAAATTATCCCAAAATTTAGCATCTTAAAAGAACAACCATTCATTATGTCATATAATTTCTGAGGATCAGGAATTTGGAGCAGCTTAATCTGGATGTTCTGCATAGGATTTCTTATGAAATTATAATCAAGATGTTGGCCAGGGCAACAAATACCTGTAGACTTGACTAGGACCCTCTAGCAAGATGGTTCACCCACATGACTGCTGGCGGGCCTTGTCCTTCAGACCTTGACTTGGCTGCCAGGTTCTCCCAGAGTGAATGACCCGAGAGTGGGTGGTCCAGACAGAAGCCATGGTGGTCAACTAGCCAAGCTCAGAAGGGTCATACCGTCACTTCTGCCTATTCTGTCGGTCCCAGAGACCAGTTTGGTATAAAGTGGGAGGGGACGGCACAAAGATGTGACCACCAAGAGGTGAGGTCACTGGGGGTCGTGTTGAGCTGTCACACGTCATCACAGGTAAAAGCTTAGAGAGCCAGTTCAAAGTTGATACGAGAGAGTGATTCAGACTGGTCCTGAATCCAGTGCACCTTCCCCTTGGCCCCTCTGTCTGCTCTGCCATGCTCCGTTAAGAGTCCCAGGCTGGTACAGAGTCCCTGGGACCAGCTGCCTCTACTGGGATATCTGACCGGTGCTCCACTTCACGGAGGCTGTCAGCTTCTACTGCTGACTTCCCAGCTGTGCGGGTGTGGTGATGGGAAGTGAGCATGGGAGGGCAGTCTCTCCTGGCTTATCCTTTGGATTCTGCTTTCCTTTTTTTTTTTTTTTTGGTATAGAAAAGGTTCATGAAGAAATTGCAAGGGTCGTTGGTGCTGACCGCGCCCCCTCCCTCACTGACAAGGTGCGGATGCCCTACACAGAAGCCACCATCATGGAGGTGCAGAGGCTGAGCACCGTGGTGCCGCTCTCCATCCCTCACATGACCTCAGAGAGAACAGGCAAGTCCAGAGCCTTCCTCCTTGGAATGCTCTTGAGGGGAACCCAGCCCCTTCACCCGGAGGACCTGAGGTGAGGGTGCAGCGGGGGGTCGGCATGGTCATGGATAGTCAAATGTCCAGGGGATGCTTCAGCCTCACTGTCCCTGTTTGCTGTGCTGGCTGGTGTTCCAGCACTGCCTGTCTGGTAAATGGCTCTCTAGCCTTCAAAGCATGCTCATGTACACTGGTCAGGCAAATTCTGCTAGCCCTTTAAGGTGGCTGTATTGGCAGATACAATAATTAACAAAGGTCCCGCTCAGTCCTCCTGTTCTTGGAGGTCTGAAGAGCTAGCCTAAATTTGGAATTAAGGAGTTCAACTGGGAATTACCCTGCATCGTTTTTAACAATTCTGCAACTGAAGCACAAATGGCGAAGAATTAGAAGAGCCCACCTGCTTCTGAGGGCACATGTTTCAGCCTCTCACCTACAGTGACGTACAGGCACTCAGACTGTAAATGTCCTTCATAGCCAGGAGTTGTCCTCTGGAGACAGCCTGTGATGAAATGGGCTTACATCTACTTACAAGACAATTGTAGGAGGCAATCACTTATAAACGACATTGGATCACTCAACAGTTTGGTGGAAATTAGATACGAAGTATGTGCGGCATCTTTGGGGCATTGTTTAAAGTACATATGGTCTTGTCAGCTGGTAAGAGCCGGTGCTGACATCCTGTTATATCCCTTCGGTTTACCTTCTTCATTGCATTGTTGTGTGGACGTAAAAGACTCTGTGAGCTGTAAATTATATATAAGAATTACTGTAGTCTGAAGTGAACTGAAAGTTGCTCAGTCATGTCCAACTCCTTCGACCCTGTGGACTGTAGCCTGCCAGGCTCCTCTGTCCATGGAATTCTTCAGACAAGAATGGAGTGGGTAACTGTTCCCTTCTCCAGGGGATATTCCCAACCCAGGGATCAAACACAGGTGTCCTGCATTGCAGGGCAGATTCTTTACCATCTGAGTTTAGTTGTTATGTCCGACTCTTTGTGAACCCATGGAGCGTGGCTGCCAGGCTCCTCTGTCCATGGGATTCTCCACTCAAGAATACAGGAGTGGGTTGCCATGCCCTCTTTCAGGGGATTTTCCCGACCCAGGGATCGAACCTGTGTCTCGTGCATTGGCAGGTGGCTTCTTTACCACTGAGCCACCGGGGAGGAATTTATAATTTTGGGGGACAGTTTACTTGACATGCCACATGATTTCTATTTTAATGTTTCTGTTAATTATAATTTTTAATGGTTTGATTGAATTTATTAACTCAATATGCATCAGAGCAGCTCCTGTGCTCTGTCTTAGGCTGGGTCCAGGGATCATGTGGCGGAGAAGGCAATGGCATCCCACTCCAGTACTCTTGCTTGGAAAATCCCATGGGCGGAGGAGCCTGGTAGGCTGCAGTCCATGGGGTCCGCAAAGAGTCAGACACGACTGAGCGACTTCACTTTCACTTTTCACTTTCATGCATTGGGGAAGGAAATGGCACCCCACTCCAGTGTTCTTGCCTGGAGAATCCCAGGGATGGCGGAGCCTGGTGGGCTGCCGTCTATGGGGTGGCACAGAGTCGGACACGACTGAAGCAACTTAGTAGCAGCAGCAGCAGCAGGGATCATGTGGAGACGGTAACAGTTAATAAGGTCTTTTCCCTGCCCTCAAAGGACCTGAAAGTTTACTCTCAGCAGGTTAAGAACCTAGATACATAACTAGCTCTTTTTTTTTTTTTCAAACAGTGATGTTTACTGAGAGCTATTAGTAAAAGCATGTTGAATGATTCTGTGGTTTTGTTCTGTTTTAGTGCTCCAAGGGTATACCATTCCTAAAGGCACAATAATATTACCCAACCTATGGTCAGTACACAGAGACCCAGCCATCTGGGAGAAACCAAATGATTTCTACCCTGATCGATTTCTGGATGATCAAGGACAACTTATTAAAAAGGAAACGTTTATTCCTTTCGGGATAGGTCAGTTAAACTTTTATTTTCTTAATGGTATAATTAAGAAAGAAGTAGAACCAGAAGAATCTTTTATTATTTCATGATATTGTTTTAAAAATGTGTCTTTCTTGACAAGCCAATATATGAGAGAAATAATTTAGATAATGCATTTCCACTGTGTTCATTTCATATTTAAAAAAATGAAAGCAGTTGATTTTAAATCATTAAATGTGACTAGAAATCTTCCTTTTTGAGTTGTCCAGGTGATTGCTTAAGTCCCAGAGACCAATTAGAGTTAAGAGCAGCTTTCAACCTGCCTGAACGATGGGTGAGAGGGTGGGATCTCTGATCTCAGCAGTTACTCTTTTAGGTTCCTAGATGAGGGCAGGGAGGCTTCTTTCTATAGAAAAGGAATGCTCCAGAGATTCTCAAGTGATGTCTCTGCTCTTCAATCTTCCAGGTAAGAGCAGGGAAAGAGAAAAGTAGGTATGGAGGAGACGAGGTAGCCCTCCTTGTTGGGTCCGTCTCCAGTTTCTATCTAGGATGAGCATAGATTTTTGGGAGTAGGAGTTAGCTAAAATGTGAACTTGGTAAAAATTCTGATAGACTGTGGGAAACCCTGGGGTATATGTGGCAATTTTATTTCAAACCTCTCTGTGTCTGCCTTTAAAACACTCAATTTAGAGTTTTTGTATAAATGCATCCCTTTTGAGGTAGGAAAAGGGGTGGTCTTGTAATCCCTTTTTTCTGGTCTTATTTTTAGGGAAGCGAGTGTGTATGGGAGAGCAGCTGGCAAAGATGGAGCTGTTCCTGATGTTCGTGAGCCTAATGCAGAGTTTCACGTTTGTTTTGCCTAAGGACTCCAAACCAATCCTGACTGGGAAATATGGCCTAACTTTAGCCCCACATCCATTTAATATAATCATTTCAAAGAGATAAAGAACATCTCCATGAAAAGATGGTGCAGAAAATGTAAATACACATCCTTGTAAACAGATGCTTCCTTCTGTAATTGACAGTGGATCTGGAAACTCTGAAAATCTAGGCTGGGCTCAGATCAGAGAGAGATTGGAAAGAGGGTTGAACATGTGGGACTTTTCCTTTTGAGGGAGCTGGTTCCTCTGCAGGAAACTTCAGCCATTTCTATAATGCATGTGACTTGGGGGATTGCGACCAAAGTAGTGGATGGGGAAGAAGGCGATACGGATTTTTATGCCCAGTGGGCTCCACCAGTGGGCATTTCATTTCATCTCTCAGTGCCTCAGTCTTTCCACATGGAAGGTAGTGGTCACAAAACCTGCCTTATATCTTGGCATGCGTGTGTGCGTGCTAAGCCACTTCGGTTGTCTCCGACTCTGTGATCCTATGGACTGCCCCCCCAGGCTCCTGTGTCCATGTGATTCCCCAGACGAGAATACTGGAATGGGTCGCCATTCCCTTCTCCAGGGGATCTTCCAGACCCACAGATCAAACCTGGGTCTCCTGCGGCTCCTGCATTGCAGGCAGACTCTTTACCACTGAGCTACTGCAGACACTCATCTCGGCGTGAACGGTGGTCAAATGCCTCATATCCTTTCTGACATCACTAAGATGCTGTTAAGTTCTGGAGAACGAATCCGGGAGAAGGAAGACCTACCTGTTTAAGACCCATGGCAACCTGAAAGTGGCATTCAGACGTTAATAGTTCATCAGAGAAGGATGTGGGCTTGAGAGATAATGAACTAGAACTTACCTTGGAACAGAGCTTATGTCCGTTTTAGGGGACTTGGTATCATTACCCTTTTACGATTCTAGTTTTTGCTCTTTGTAGACATAGGATGAAGAGAACCCTTGTTCAGTATGTTGAGGAATGGATATGGTCTGAGTGTATATGTCTGCCTTCTATTTCAACTACATGAAGAGTAAGCCTGGATGAAGAAGTGGCTTCATGGCAGGATTCCTTTCTGCTGTCTTTACCCACAAGGATGTAGCTCTAGCTTGTAACTTGAGCCCTGAAGAGTGAGCTCAGGAATTTTGATACTGGGATTTATAAGGGAAGGATTCGAGCTGTACTGAACGTTCCTTTCCTGTTCTTCCTTCCTGCCAGTAGGCCTAACATATCTCATCCTTGAAGACTCGCAAAGACAGGAAGGCATTCTTTTGCTTATTAAGATAACTAAATTGTTTCTTAATAAATAAGCTCCTTCTGAAAGAACAGTTCTCGAAAAAGGCAACACCCTCTTTCAGGAGGTGTTTGGAAATATGGGGGTGTGTTTTCAGTTATCACAATCATGGGGGTTTGCTGCCACAAAGCCAGGATGATCAGTGTCTGAGCAGTCCTAGACAATGGAGAGCAGACCTGTCCACAGAGAACGTGCTCCAGAAGTGGCCAGGCCTTTGCTTTATTCTCCCAGCATTCTCCGTATATAGAAGGAATCGTGATACAACGTGAGCAGCTGTCCTTTTTGAGCCTTCCTCATCCTGGCACCATACTTTATGCTTCGGTTGGATACTTATGTAATTCTTACAGACTGTCCAGTCACAGGATGATATTTTGTAGCTGATGAAGCTCAAGCTTAGAAAAGCTAAGGACTTCCTGTAGTTATTAATAAGAAGTACCACTGTTTGTTTCACACCTACCAGTTTATAACAGGAGAGTTCTTCCTGTGCCACTTCTTGGTACTTCCTCCACTAGGTCCCATAGCAGCCTATCTCTCTGCATTTTCAACATGGATAAACGAAATACAGGCCAATCTTTAGGTGCCTTGAGCATTTTTTGTTAATTAAAATAGAAAACCTAATGAATGAAACGCCTAGGCACTGTGAGTGAGTGGAGAGTTTGTCGTGTAGATCTTGGATGGATGGTGTGGATTACCCTGCGTAGTGAGCAGGGCAGTTTGCTCCTCGTTTGGAATTGCATATGCTTTGGAATTGCACTATTAACTTTGCATTAGCAAATTTATTACTCCTCGATTTATAAATACATTTTCAGTATTCCCTAAACAGTTTGCAGCTAATTTGAGAAAAAAAAAATTATTCTGTGAGAGTATGTTGAAATGTTTATTAAACTTTAAAACATAATGCCTTAAACTGTAGCACTTTAAAAACATCTGTTAATGGCAAATCACTGCAAAGACTGTTAGTGCTTTCCTCCCATGTGTTGATGTTTTACGATTTTGTACTTTATGATTTACTTGAAGTGTAAAAAAAAAAAAACTTTGTTTTATAAGTCTGCCTGATACCTACTTTTAGTCCTCATCATGAACATAATTTTTGATGTTTTTATTAAACTTTTAATTTTAACTAAGTGTCACTTCTGGGTTTTGGGGGTTTTTGAGTTGCTAAGCAAAATTCTCTTTACCAGATGTCAAGTTAGGAAGTGGAAGAGGGAACAGACCTCCAGAAAGAGAGAGATGGCCACATATAAGCATGATCTCCAGGCAGGAGGATAATTCTTTTAAAATATGCTTTTACACAGTTACTCTCAGGGCTGTCTTAAAGCCCACGTTTATTATTTCCCACATCAAAATCCAGCATGAGTTGAAGGATGGATGAATCTGTACAAGCCCATGGTGGCAAAGTATCAAGGGCTTGTCTCAGTTCCACTTAGCTCAGGAAGACGAGTTTTTAAAATACCCCACCCTATGGATTTTTCCTCTAGATGAGCCCACTGCCAGCCTTTTTCCATGGCCCAGTCTTTCTCCTACAGGTTACAGCTCAGAGGTCACCTCCTCAGGCACAGCTTCCACTAAAGTCTAATCTAAAGTGGCCTTTCCCGAGAAATCTTTGCTATAGACTGAATGTTTGTGTCCCTTGCCAAGAATTCATTAGTTGAAATCTGATCCCCCGTGTGATGGTATTTGGAAGTAGAATCTTTGGGAGGTGATTATGTCACGAGAGTGGAGCTCTCATGAATGATTAGGGTCCTTATAAGAGCCCGAGAACTGCCTGGTCCCTTCTGTCACATGAGAACGCAATGCAGAGACAGCCGTCCATGAACCAGGAAGCAGGCTCTTACCAGACAGCAAATCTGCAGAGGCCTTGAGTCTGGACTTCTTGCCTCCAGAAGGGCTTCCCTCGTGGCTCAGTGGTAAGGAATCTGCCTGTCAATGTAGGAGATGCAGGCTTGATCCCTGGGTCAGAAGATCCTCTAGAGACGGAAACGGCAACCCACTCCAGCATTCTTGCCTGGGAAATCCCATGGACCAAGGACCCTGGTGGGCCACAGTGTCACCAGAGTCAGACACGACTTAGCGACTAAACAACAGCCTCCAGAACCATACGAAATAAAATTTGTAAGAATCTCAAGTCTATGGTGTTTTTGTTATAAAACCATAAATGGATAAAATACTTCCTAACTTATCACCCAGTTTATTTCCTCCAGAGACCTCCTCGTTATTTACAGTTACCCTGTTTATTAAAATCCTCAGTTTCCATCATCTCTTCCACCTCTGGCCAGAGGACCATTGATGCAAAAGTTTTCAATTTTGATGAAGTCCAGTCAGTCTATTTTTTCTTTTGTTGCCTGGGTCTTCAGTGTCATATCCAAGAAATCACTGCCAAATCCAATGTCATGAAGCTTTTCCCCTGTTTTCTTCTAAGAGTTTTATAGTTTTAGCTTTTATGTGTAGGTCTTTGATCCATTTTGAATTGATTTTTGTATTTGGTATAAGGTAAGTGTCTAACTTTCATGCATGTGGATAACAATTTTCCCAACGCTATTTGTTGAAAAGGCTGTCTTCCCCAATTAATGATCTTGATACATTTGTCCAAAATTGTTTGACCTTATACACAAGGATTTATTTCTTGGTGGATACTACCTTTTTTTCTTTTTCTTTTTTTCATTGTCTTTTTATTTTGGCTGCATAGTGCAGCATGCGGGATCCTAATTTCCTGACTAGGGATGAAATCTGCAACTACTGCATTGGAAGTGTGGGGGCTTAGCCACTGGACCACCGGGAAGTCCCTGGATACTACTTTTAAAGTAATGAATCACTAGACAGTTTTGTACTAAAGCCAGAATATTCAGAAGAATCAATGAAACAAAATAGCATATCCTCTTGTGTATAAAAGTAGCAGCATGCGGTTGTTCAGTCACTCAGTCGTGTCCAACTCTTTGCAACTCCATGGACTGCAGCATACCAGCCTTACCTGTCCTTCACCATCTCCTGGAGTTTGCTCAGATTCATGCCCATTGCATCGATGATGCCATCCAACCATCTCATCCTTTGTTGCCCCCTTCTCTTCCTGCCCTCAATTCTTCCTAGTATCAGGGTCTTTTCCAATGAGCCAGCTCTTTGCATCAGGTGGCCAAAGTATTGGAGGTTCAGCGTCAGTCCTTTCAATGAATATCAGGGTTAATTTTCTTTAGGATTCACTGGTTTGATCTCTTTGCTATCCAAGGGACTCTTCAAGAGTCTCCTCTGGTGTCACAGTATGAAAGAACAAAATATTTTAAAAACCAGTGCTGGGCAATTGGTTGTTGCTGTGTGCCTGCTCAGTCATGTCCACTCTTTGTGACCCCGTGGACTGTAGCTTGCCAGGCTCCTCTGTCCATGGAATTTTCCAGGCAAGAGTGCCGGGCTGGGTTGCTGTTTCCTTCTCCAGCGGGTCAAACATGCATCTCTGCGTTTCCTGCATTGTCAGGTGGATTCATTACCACTGGCGCAACCTGGGAAGGGCAATTGGTTAATTGCTTAGAAAATTAAACAACTCTTCCCTCTTTTCCAAACACCCAGATTCATCCCAAGAGGCCTAATAAGTAAAAATAATATATTTGTATGTGTTCCTGAAATATCTGATACGGGAATGGGAAGCGACTTTTCCAAGCATAAAAAAGTTACGGACATTTTGAAACTCATACAGAAGTTAAGGTCAAATCTTGCTTCATCTATACTATCCCACTTCCGACCAGCCTCATTCTGTACTGATTTATTATGAAGCAAGTCTCAGATGCATCACACGAGCATATGCATCATGTAAAACATGTCTTGCAAGGATGGCTCATCCCGAGTTGTAGTTTTATTTCAAAGAAATATTGACAAGGGGTATAGGTGCCACAGCAGTAAAGAATCCACTTGCCAATGCAGGAGACACAGGTCCAATCCCTGGGTCAGGAAGATCCCCTGGAGAAGGAAATAGCAACTTATTCCAGTATTCTTGCCTGGAAAATTCCACAGATAGAGGAGCCTAGCAGGCTACAGTCCCTGGGGTTACAAAGAGTCAGACATGACTGAGCACAGCACAGCACAAATATACTGACAAATAGCCCAAGAAAATATTTTAGAATGTCAGACCAGAAGACTATGGTGAAGTTATTTTTCTCAAACATGTTTAAAGTTAAATTACTAATGCAACAATGAAAAGAATACTACTAAATGACCTATATCTTATAGTTCCTTCTTATTCAGATTTACTACTCAGTTTTCTTTAGGTTGTGCCTCATTTAAAAGAAAATTTTCCATGACAAATATACCAATTTGGCATTTCTAATACATGACACTAAAGATGGAAGTTCTACCACTGAAAACTCTCTTCTCCCATTATACCCCACTTGGCAGCATTTGTTCTCATTGTGCTTTTTTCCAATCTGAGTTTGTTTAGCAATCCTCTTCCTACCTGAAATGCAAAGACTTGTAGAGGGTTGTTGATTATTATAGTTTTTGAAAGATATCTTCCAAGGATATTTGGTCCTTTCCTTGTATACAAACTCATGTTTATGGGAAAGCTGGTGCTTCAACATAAAAATAAAAACAAATTAACCGAAACTTCAATAAAGCTGTTATTGTAAAGGGAGAGAGAGAGAAACAGTCTAGAGTCATGCCATACGTGACTCTAGACTGGATTAAGTACTAGAAGAAAAAAAAACTATAAAGGACATTACTGGATCAATTAACTAAATTGGATTACACGTGCCCAAATAGATAGAAATGTTGTATCAATATTAAATTTACTAAAGTTGATTACTATCATTATGTAAGAGAATCCCCCTATCCCTAGGAAACATGCATTGAAATATCATAAAGGACCGTGATGTATGTAACTTACATTTAAACAGTTCAGAAATTATTCATCCTATATATATAAAATATCTATTATAGATAAATATATAGACAATTGATAAAGCAGTTTGGTAAAATACTAGCAATAGGTAAATATGAGTAAGAGGTATATGGGTTTCTTTGCACTGTTCTTGCAACTTTTCTGTAAGTTCAATTATTTCTAAACAAAAAAACAAAAGAACATGAGTGTGATTATGATTCTCATAAAAACATCCACTCTAATCTGGCCGCTGCCTACCTTTCCAATCTCATCTTCATTCACCCGAAAGTTCCCTGGGCTTTTGTTAACCCTCCTGCGTTAATTGTATTTCCAGACCACTCTCTATTCTTCGCTCCTTTACAGGCTATGTATCCATTTTTCTGTCTGAAACATCTTTATAACACATTCTCTGCTTGAAAACCTTCTAATCATCCTCAGTACTCTGCTGTAACATATCCATCATGAAGAAGTAGGTTAGGACACTGGTTATGAGCAACAACTTTGCACTCGGGTAGCCTGGGGTTCAACACCTGGCTCTATGCTCTCTCCCTATCACACATCAGGCAAGTTATTTTCTGCTCTAGGCTTCAGTCATCCCATATGTGAAACATATACATTATGAAATATACATTATGAGTATAATTATATATAATTATGTATTATTATATTAATGTATTATTATATATAATTATATGAATATAATGAATGAATATAAATATACATTATGAAACAGTAACATTAGACTGATGGGAGTGGATGAGAAGATACACATCACATGCTTGACACAGAGCCTGGCAAATTAAGCACTCGTTAAATGCTTGTTTTACCCTTGCTTCCTCCCCTTCAATAAAATAATAAATAAATAAATACCTGGCTCTGAAACTCTCAGAAGTATAGTTAGTCAAAATATATTTTACCCTTCAACTCATTTATAAATATTAGTATATTTATATCAGATAGTTTCCAATTTATAAGCTAAAAAATCAACTTGGTTCTTTGTGGCTAGGATTTAAAAACTCAAAAAAGATGTCCTCTTCATTATAGGGGACTGGAATGCAAAAGTAGGAAGTCAAGAAACACCTGGAGTAACAGGCAAATTTGGACTTGGAATACGGAATGAAGCAGGCAAAGACTAATAGAATTTTGCCAAGAAAATGCACTGGTCATAGCAAACACCCTCTTCCAACAACACAAGAGAAGACTCTACACATGGACATCACCAGATGGTCAACACCAAAATCAGATTGATTATATTCTTTGCAGCAAAAATGGAGAAGCTCTATACAGTCAACAAAAACAAGACCAGGAGCTGACTGTGGCTCAGATCATGAACACCTTATTACCAAATTCAGACTCAAATTGAAGAAAGTAGGGAAAACCGCTAGACCATTCAGGTATGACCTAAATCAAATCCCTTATGATTATACAGTGGAAGTGAGAAATAGATTTAAGGGCCTAGATCTGATAGATAGAGTGCCTGATGAACTATGGAATGAGGTTCATGACATTGTACAGGAGACAGGGATCAAGACCATCCCCATGGAAAAGAAATGCAAAAAAGCAAAATGGCTGTCTGGAGAAGCCTTACAAATAGCTGTGAAAAGAAGAGAAGCGAAAAGCCAAGGAGAAAAGGAAAGATATATAGCAAGAAGAGATAAGAAAGCCTTCTTCAGCGATCAATGCAAAGAAATCGAGGAAAACAATAGAATGGGAAAGACCAGAGATCTCTTCAAGAAAATTAAAGATACCAAGGGAACATTTCATGCAAAGATGAGCTCGATAAAGGACAGAAATGGTATGGACCTAACAGAAGCAGAAGATATTAAGAAGAGGTGGCAAGAATACACAGAACTGTACAAAAAGGATCTTCACGACCCAGATAATCACGATGGTGTGATCACTCATCTAGAGCCAGACATCCTGGAATGTGAAGTCAAGTGGGCCTTAGAAAGCATCACTATGAACAAAGCTAGTGGAGGTGATGGAATTCCAGTAGAGCTATTTCAAATCCTGAAAGATGATGCTGTGAAAGTGCTGCACTCAATATGCCAGCAAATTTGGAAAACTCAGCAGTGGCCACAGGACTGGAAAAGGTCAGTTTTCATTCCAATCCCAAAGAAAGGCAATGCCAAAGAATGCTCAAACTACCGCACAATTGCACTCATCTCACACGCTAGTAAAGTAATGCTCAAAATTCTCCAAGCCAGGCTTCAGCAATACGTGAACCGTGAACTTCTGGTTGTTCAAGCTGGTTTTAGAAAAGGCAGAGGAACCAGAGATCAAATTGCCAACATCCGCTGGATCATGGAAAAAGCAAGAGAGTTCCAGAAAAACATCTATTTCTGCTTTATTGACTATGCCAAAGCCTTTGACTGTGTGGATCACAAGAAACTGTGGAAAATCCTGAAAGAGATCGGAATACCAGACCACCTAACCTGCCTCTTGAGAAATCTGTATGCAGGCCAGGAAGCAATAGTTAGAACTGGACATGGAACAACAGACTGGTTCCAAATAGGAAAAGGAGTACATCAAGGCTGAATATTGTCACCCTGCTTACTTATTTAACTTATATGCAGAGTACATCATGAGAAATGCTGGACTGGAAGAAACAAGCTGGAATCAAGATTGCTGGGAGAAATATCAATAACCTCAGATATGTAGATGATACCACCCTTATGGCAGAAAGTGAAGAGGAACTAAAAAGCCTCTTGATGAAAGTAAAAGAGGATAGTGAAAAAGTTGGCTTAAAGCTCAACATTCAGAAAACGAAGATCATGGCATCTGGTCCCATCACTTCATGGGAAATAGATGGGCAAACAGTGGAAACAGTGTCAGACTTTACTTTGGGGGGCTCCAAAACCACTGCAGATGGTGACTGCAGCCATGAAATTAAAAGACGCTTACTCCTTGGAAGGAAAGTTATGACCAACCTAGATAGCATATTCAAAAGCAGAGACATTACTTTGCCGACTAAGGTCTGTCTAGTCAAGGCTATGGTTTTTCCAGTAGTCATGTATGGATGTGAGAGTTGGACTGTGAAGAAGGCTGAGCGCCGAAGAATTGATGCTTTTGAACTGTGGTGTTGGAGAAGACTCTTGAGAGTCCCTTGGACTGCAATGAGATCCAACCAGTCCATTCTGAAGGAGATCAGCCCTGGGATTTCTTTGGAAGGAATGATGCTAAAGCTGAAACTCCAGTACTTTGCCCACCTCATGCGAAGAGTTGACTCATTGGAGAAGACTCTGATGCTGGGAGGGATTGGGGGCAGGAGGAGAAGGGGACGACCAAGGATGAGATGGCTGGATGGCATCACTGACTCAATGGATGCGACTCTGAGTGAACTCCGGGAGTTGGTGATGGACAGGGAGGCCTGGCGTGCTGTGATTCATGGGGTCGCAAAGAGTCGGACACGACTGAGCGACTGAACGGAACTGAACTGAAGAAGGAAATGAGTGAGTTTAGAGTACTGGGGCCAGTACTTGAGAAGTTAGGTCATTATCCTGTGGGTAAAGTCTTTAAAAGGATGGGAGTGCAGTGATCCAGTTTATAACTTGAGAAATCAGTCTGAGAAGAATGTGAAACATTAACTGGGAGGAAGAGACACTAGTTTCATCAAGGCATGTTATGAATGGGCTCAGCCTATACTTGGGAGACAGTTTGAATAAATGCAGAGGGGGACAAAAGGGAGGAATCCTGGATGGAATCAATAAGGTAGAATTGATGACATGTGACCAACCAACATGGTGGTGAGGGGGAAGGAAAATGCTCTTCGTCGATGACTAAGGCCATCATGAACTGAGATGATGAATGCAAGAGGAGGCAAAAAGCATCATGGGAGGAGAAAAATAATAGGTTCAAATTTGGTAAGTTACAGTGAAGTAGCTGAGGGGTTTCCAAGCAGAGGTGATCAGTAGACAATTATTAATGGATGTTTCCATTTAGAAGCACGAGTCCACATGCTAGAAATCAGGATGGCATAAAACACATGGCTGTATAGAGTGTTCAGGTGTAAATACTGGAATCACTGTGCAAAACTTACAGTACTGGAGCTAATTAGCAGGAAGGTCTAAAAATATTAATCTGCTTAACCTTAATGATTACATTAATACCACAGTTAAAGCTCCAAATCTAGACATACATATGTGTTACTGGAGCCCACTTCCCCATTTTTTTCCCCTCTAGCAGCAGCAGCACTTTCTAAGGAGTATGAAATTATGAAAGGAGAGATGTTAGAATGGATTCAAATCCGAGCCTAGCCAGTGATTAAGCTGAGTGACATTTAACAAATGCCTTAATCACTCAGAACCTCAGTTTCTTCACCTTTGGAGTTGGATAGCAGTGGTAACCTTAGAGTTGCTATGAAGGAAGGCAAAAAACACAGCGGCCAAGAACATGAGTCCTTAAAACAGACTGTCTTAGGGTTGAATTCTACTGTGCCATTCATTAAGCTGTGTGACTTCAGTTAACTTTCTGAACCTCTCTGGGCCTCAGTTTCCTTACCTGTAAAAAGGGATACCCTTTCCTTTGCTGTTTCTGAATTAATCGGTGACCAGGGCCATGCTTCCCAGTATTCCACTCTTCCTGCAGAGAGAAATGAAGCACCACCCCAAGAACAGGGTGAACGTACAAGTCAAGGACCAGAGAAATTGTTACCAGGTGCCCAGAAGCCCAAGGCTGCACTTAGGAAAAGAATTGCAGTTCTGGCAAAAAGAATGATTCTATTGTAACTGTCATCTGATCAGGACTGGGCAGGAATAGAGGTCAGTGTGGCCTTCCTGGTTCAGAAGAGCATAAATGAGAGTCAGACTCTGAGTGTGATACAGCTGGAAAGATGCCTGAAGCCCAGGTTGTCTGCAGATGGTCATACTCCACACCAGGGACTGAGCAGGACTCCTGATGCTCACTCCAGTGCTCCTTTCTTCACATAATACAGACGGCCTCAGATTTGCTAAAAAATACTGTAGTGGTTGTTCTTTCTTTTCTGAGGAAAGGAAATCAGAAATCTGCTGCTAAGTCGCTTCAGTCGTGTCCAACTCTGTGTGACCCCATAGAAGGCAGCCCACCCGGCTCCTCTGTCTCTAGGATTCTCCAGGCAACAACACTGGAGTGGGTTGCCATTTCAGAGATCTGAAAACGTATCAATTACTCAGGCATTATGTTTTACATTACACACAATAAAGCACTTCCCAGGTGGCACTAGTGGTAAACACACTGCCTACTAATGAGATCTATGAATTCCATCCATATTGGGAAGACCCCTGGAGGAGGGCATGGCAACCCACTCCAGTATTCTTGCCTGGAGAATTCCACAGACAGAGGAGACTGGTGGGCTACAGTCCATAGGATCATAAAGAGTTGGACACAACTGAAGTGACTTGGCATTCAAACTCATTAGAAAAATATATGTGGTGATGACAATATGTTTGGCTTAGCATTAGACACAACTTTGAAATAAGAACGAAAATCCACTGAAAGAATCATCTGTGCCTCCTCCTATTCTACCATCCTAGCTTCACCCCTAAACATATCTAATTCTTCATCCTTTTCTCGTGGGCAATATTTTTTACATTCCTACCCGTACATGTGCTGCTTGCTGTGCCTGGAATGCTTTCTTTCTTCATAAATTAATTCATCTGTTCAAGTTACTAGGTTTTCTGTGTAATCTACTCATTTCAATTCTAGTCTTGTTGGTTTTTGCAAGAGGAGTCTGGCAGGCTAGTCAGTAGTGTCCCAAAGATTACGACACGACTGAGCAACTAACATATGCACACACACACACACACACACACACACACACACTATGGCATTTAATAGACTTTATTTGGATGTGACAGTGTCTTCAGCCAATAATGATCTCCTTAGAAATGTCCCAAGCCTAACCGAATGCTCAACACAAGCACTTCTCCCATATTTTTACAGAATTAGAAATGAGAGGAAAGCAAAGGAATGGTGAAGAAGGGATTCACTATGTAAGTTACTTCCAATAGGAAGAGGCCGACTTTGGATGGTGGTTGGCGAATCGTTATAAAATATTTAAAAATAAATTAAAAAAATTCTGTGTTACTAAGGCACAGTAACTAAAAATTACTCACACGAGAAAATAGGCCTATTGTTATCAGTTACACTACAAAGGTTGCTCTTTGACTAAACTGTCCTCACGTTCGTTCCCTGCATTGATAAAGATGTAAAGTTGAAACGGGCAATTAAAGGTTAAATCTCTCTTTTGCTTAGTAGGCCTGATTTTTACATTAAAACTCATTTGTCAGTAGACACTGCTTTGGGTGTGAGCACTTTATTTCCTTCCGTTTTTAGCAGGAACAATACGCACCGGGTTAGAATATTCCCTAGACTTGGTTATTTGCTGACGTGAAAGGAAGGTGCTCATTTTTGGTTCCCCCATCACCACTGCCAAATAGCACGTATTTACTCGGCGCCGAGTTATACACGAGGACTAACAGCGAGGAGTCAACAAGGCACCACCACCGACCTCCCCTTACAAGGGGCCCGTAGCTTCTCTGAGTAAACACTTGCCTGGGCCGGTACCCGAGCGCTAACCGCCCCTCCGCGCCTGGCCTGGCGGCGGTGACTGAGTTCACGTCCTCGGCTTCTCCAGAGACCGGCGGCTGCCCGAACCAGCCCAATGGGGCCTGGACGCCGCGCTTGGACGTTCGAACGCCGTCCCTGGGGCCTCGGCCAATGGGGAAAGCGGGCCACGAGGCTACGCCCCGCCGTCGATGACGTCACGGCGACGCCCAGGGCGCGCGGGCTCCTGGGCGCCTGGGCCACCGCCCCCTGACGTTCGGTCGCTGCTGTTTCTTGGGCTCCGTGCAGGTTGCTTCTCCGCCAGGTCTTGTGCCTGTCGCTGCGTTCGCCGTCTGCACCATGGCTTTCGTAACCAGGCAGTTCGTGCGCTCCATGTCCTCCTCCTCCACCGCCGCGGCCTCGGCGAAGAAAATCCTCGTCAAGCACGTGACGGTCATCGGCGGTGGGCTGATGGGCGCCGGCATTGCCCAGGTGGGCCGTCCGCGGGCACCTCTGCCCGCTTGTTTCTCGGCCGGTCCTGACAGGAAGGCGCTTGCGGGCCGTGACACGGAGTGGAGGGTCCGGCCCGAGGCCAGCGCCCACGGGAGACTTGGGGAGTCTTCATCCCGATCCTCCCCCGTGTAGTTTGAAATTTCTGGGCCTGTGGGTCTTCACTCCTCCAAAGGTCTAGTGTGTTTGGGCCGAGCCTCAGTTTCGGGGTTTGCTTCCCGAGACCCGGACTGCGATCAGTTTTAGTTTTATCAGTTATTCTGCAGTCGTTAGTCAGGGCAGTTTTCTGCTCCTAAATGGTCTTCTTTCTCCCCTCCGAGTGTTTCCTTTGCTTGCTGAAAAGAATAGTAGTCAGCACTTTTGTAGTAGTTTGTAAAGTTACCTAATCGGAGCTTGTGAGGCCCTGAGACTTCACTAACAGCTGCACGAGATGTCTTTGACCCAGTGCCCTCTGGCTCTGGGGAGACTGGGGGAGGGGGCGAGTGAGGGCTCTGAAGAAGCCTCTAATCTCACTGCATCTGCAGGACTCTGCCCGGTTCCAGCTAAGCTGTGATTCACGGTCAGGTGTGCAGTTATTACCTAGGTCCTGGGTTGGGAAGCTCCCCTGGAGGAGGAAATTGCAGCCCACTCCAGGATTCTTGCCTGGAGAATCCCATGGACAGAGGACCCTGGCGGGCTGCAGTCCATGGGGGTCACAAAGAGTCGGACACGACTGAGCAGGCGCGCGCCTATTTTTACTTATTGATATTTAACGGTTATTTTCCAGATCGGATCAGGTAGCCGTGATTTTCATAGCTTAGCTGATAATATTCTCAGCATTTCAGCCCTTTCCTACTTGTATTGTGGGCGGGGAGGCATTTAGCTAATTTTTCTTGAAGGAGTACTCAAGTGGCTATGATCATAATAGAGTTTAATTTTTTCTTTAGTGTCTCTTTCTAGCCACAGCATCTGTTTTCTGTGCTTCCTTTTCAGAAAAATCTTTTATTATTATTACTATATACCTTAAACTTTCCTACACTGCAGGTTTTTTGCAACATATTAATTTGATAGCAGTTTCTCCTGAAATCTATATTTCATTATTGTTTTACCCTGAGACGCTCCTATTTCTTCTCAGATCACCCTCAGGCATTTATTGTGTACATGCCTGGTGCTGGGTTCTGGAATCTTTATTATATGTGAGGTGGGAGGAGTAAGTCTCTTTAACCTTGAAAGTTCCACACTTTGTATGCTACATGATACTCAAAAGAAAGTTTAGGTTGAGTGCATTTGTATATCCCTGCTCCACCCAAATCTCCCTGTTCCGTGAAAGAGAGATTTATCGTGGGCGGGTATAAAATACTGTTTGCTTAAAAACCTGTAAACAGCATCTTAGTGGCAAAATATTAGAGCCTTGCTGCTGCTGCTGCTGCTGCTGCTAAGTCGTGTCAGTCGTGTCCGACTCTGTGTGACCCCATAGACGGCAGCCCACCACTCTCCGCCATCCCTGGGATTCTCCAGGCAAGAACACTGGAGTAGGTTGTCATTTCCTTCTCCAATGCATGAAAGTGAAAAGTGAAAGGGAAGTCACTCAGTCGTGTCTGACTCAAGACCCCATGGACTGCAGCCTACCAGGCTCTTCCATCCATGGGATTTTCTAGGCAAGAGTACTGGAGTGGGGTGCTATCACTTTCTCGGATTAGAGTCTTAAGCTCCCAGTAACAATACAGGAAATGGGTTAGAAACTATAGTTGATGGTCCCTTCAAGACATCAGTGGAAGAGGATTAGAAGCTAAGTTGAAAGTTTTTGTGCACATTTCAGCTTTTGTACACATTCAAGTTGCTCAGTTCTTGGAATATTGTATCCATTATTGGCCAAAAAAGAGTGTTATGTTGTACAAAAATGCACACAGGTAGAACCTAAGATTATAAGTATGATGTTGGAGCTTTCATCTGAGAAAGGAGGAGCTTGACACTGATGCAGTTCAGACTTGTGGATCACATCCTTGCATAGTTGGACCAAGGTGTGCCTTTTGAAACCTAAGGTGTTAAAAAAAAAGGCTGTTTACCCCTCAGAATGGAAATATAATGGAACTGTCATTCAAGAAGTTGATAAAGGCCAAAGATTTAAGTAATTCTGTCCTTACATAACAAGGTTTAAAAGAGCCTCAGCCACTGTGGGTGGCAGTTTTAGTCCTGTAGAGGGGAATCATCCTTTCCTGAAGAATATCTCTGTGCCACTTTCTGCCAGTTGGTTGGCTTTGATCTGTTTTTGCACTTGACCCTAGATCATGCTGTTTGAGGCAGTGTTGCCTCATTCTTTATGCTCCTTGACCTACAGCTCTTGGTACTGGGTAAATCTCTTTTGCTTATTTAGTGCCGTAGACTTATTAGTTGCTACATCTCGACTGTAGATTGTATTCAGTTCACTATGGGGAGCTGGGATGGCCTGTGCTGGCCTGCCTCACGCTGGCTGTACTGATATGGGAAACGTGCTTCTGTGCCTTATTTTACTAACCTCTGAGGTAGGACCAGCCTCCTAGGAGAGTGGAGGGATCAAGTGGATTAGCACACATCAAGCACTTAGCATGGTGGCATTTAGTAGGAACTCGAATGTTAGCTGTCTTGGGGGTTATTACCTTTATGGTGTTGCCCTTGTTCTTTTGTCATTGTCCTCTCACACCATTCCCATCTCTGATCTTGCTGCTGTGGTAGGACTGTGACGTTAAGATGGAGAGTGTTGGTTGTGATTCTGTCCCTTCTTGCTTGATCTTCAAGGTGAATGCCAGTTGGCAATGCAGTTTGTTCAGGGACCTCTGAAAAAAGGGAAGGCATTTTTTATCCTCTTCAGGAAAGCTTTAAAAGCATAAGCACAAAGTAACACCTAAATTACGCCGTTAATTTGCATTTAGCTTCATTCTCCAGAACTCTTTCTGAAGTAGTTTAAATTGTAATCAAGGTGTAGTTCTATTTACATTTTTAATACTTTAAAATTTTGTCATTTTTGGCATGTGTTCCAGTTCATGTTGAGTAGGATGAAAAAAAAAAACCCTAGATTTTTGTGGGAGCCTGACATGTTTCTCAAGCAATTAAGCAATTTAAGACAAGTGAGTTCTGTGTTTAATAATATGTAGTTGATCAGAGCACAGACCATATGTATACTTGTTTTGTCCAAGAGTTCTTTGCCTGTCACTTTTTTTTTGCTTGTTTTAAATTTTAAAAAAGCACACACAACTGACTCATGGTTAATATTTAAGTAAGGTTAACTGGTTTTATGTGTTCACACATTATTCTTACTTGGGTCTGATTG
The DNA here is from genome assembly GCF_042477335.2 of Ovis canadensis. Lineage (NCBI taxonomy): Eukaryota > Metazoa > Chordata > Mammalia > Artiodactyla > Bovidae > Ovis > Ovis canadensis. The sequence goes on along the minus strand of NC_091250.1, from coordinate 33,263,566 downwards.
CCAATTATCTTCAGCTGGATATTTAGGCCAGCAGAGAAACTTCCACCAGTAATTGACCCTTGAGTAGGGGATGGGTTGTTTTTTGCTTTGTAAAGAAGGGAAAAAAGGAAGAAAGTTATGAGCTGTGCATTTCTTTAATTTGTAGAATGAGTTTAAGCTTTGCTTCCTGAATTGCCTTTTTTTCTTATAAGGAGCTCAGAGAGTTTATGGCTTTCATTTAGTTACTGGTGGGCAGCCAGTGGGATTTCTGGGAATGACATGTCAGGAGTGGACTTCTTGGCTTTCTGATTTACCTTCCTTTTAGTATGCCATACTTTGAGGAAGTGAGAATTGGCATCTTGAAGCGGGTTGGAGCTGAGTTTGCACCCGAAGACTTTTTTTTTTGCTCCCTCTTAAAGAACAAAAAGTGCATATTTTTTCTGGGGAGAACTCCTTAGGATGGGGTTGGGGGAGCCGTATTCTAAACTACAGATAGATGTTTCCCCGACGTTGTATTACTGAGGACTCAAGTGGGTTGGAAGTCTCCTCTCTCGGCTCTGCATTGGTTCACCCATCTCTTTTTCCTGCACCCCCAACTCTGAATTTTCTGATGCTGAAGAGAAGAAGGATCAGAATTGCTTTGTGTTATTTAGCTTTACTTTTCCCCTGTTGCCTCAGTGAGTTTGCCTCTGTTGAAATTTGCTTGAAAGCAGTGCAGGGGCCTAGAAGAAGTTTTAAGATCTCAGGAGCCTGGCACCATCATTAAGTGGTAAGCTCTCCTTTGGGACTCAGACTTCTTAATGGAGGGAGTAGTTTTATTCCCAGGTGTTGACTTTGTCCTCGGGTGCATGGGCTGTGTTTGTCATGAAGTTCTTCCCTCACTTCCTGTGTTGTCGCAGGGTTCTTAATTGGGCTATTCTCTTATCTCCATGATGTACCGGGGACAGTAAAATCAGCTTCTGTCGGCATGTTAGTCTTTGGACTTGGGGTGTGGCTGGGGATACTCTAGCAGAGGTAGGGCTGACAGGCAGAAAAATGAATGCCGTGGACTATATTTGGACATGTGGAGCAGAAATGGTACCTCAGTCAGGTTTTGGGTTTTCTCTGCCGTGTCCTGGATGCACCTCACAATTATCTGCCCCTTTCTTGAGTTTCTAACTTCATTTCCTCTCCCGAGTTCTGCCTTAGGCACAGACCTCACTGCCTAGCTCTCCTGGAACCACAGGCAGGTAATGCTGCTGGTCGCTGTGCTGAATCTTCCTCCAGGTTATGCTGAATGTGGGATGGCTTCTGCTGAGTGTGATTGAAAGTGAGCAGGCTGAAAGGTGCCTGCTGGAGTTGGGTTCCGGCCCTTCTCCTCCTGGCCGTGGGAATCTCGAGCGAGTCTCTTAATCTTTCTCCGCTTCTTCCCTTATCAACAAATAGTGTTACTTGTCTTAGTGTTCTGAGGGAGGAAATGAGCTAAGTGCTTAGAACTGTACTAGTGTGTTCAGTGGAAGCTGTTTAATAATTGTTAGCTGCTTTTATTTGGTGTAGATCCATCAGCTCTAATTCTCTTATTTTAGGATTCTCTTATTTTAGATTCTTTTAGCAATGCTTAAAGATCTGATAGTCAGTTTGGGAAAGTTCAAACAATTCTAAAGATTTTAAGCTAATTGTGTGGGTTGTTGAGAGATAACCTTAGTGCTTTCTCTACTCGTATTTGGTTATTACAGTAAGTTCATACTCGCAGAGCATTTAAATCTGAGCTTGGCACTTAACACACACATGCACATCTGTAGTGTTTTTTTTGTGCACTTTTTTTCTGTTCTAAGTACTTTAATGTCTCTATCATTTCTTGTGACCATTGTAGTAATCATCCCAGCAGAGCTGTCACCTGGGCTCAAGGGTCAGCGGCAGAGCTGAGGCTGGAACTCAGGTCTTTCACTGACGGTTCTGCTGGCTGGAGATTCCTGTGGCTGAGATGACCACAGTTCTACATGTACCTTTTGGCCTCTGCTGTCTTTGGGGAGAAGTGTGGCCTCCATGGGCAAGGGGATCTGTGGGTGTCTGGAGTCAACAGTTAGCATCTTGTCCTTTCTTCAGCTCCAGATTAGCTGATCACCTCCATCCTCTGCTACCATCTTTCTGCCCATAATAAACTCAGACTCCCCTGGCATGACTTCTTTGTTCTCTCCAGCTTTCCCAGAGAGCTTCCTCCCTCTGTGATTGCCACTATTGACCTTATGGCCGCCTCTGAAGACGGGGTTGCTGTCAGAATGTCCACCGTTCTGCAGAAGGCTCTGAGGAGTGCTCCTGCCCCTGTTCTTTCCTTTCTAATTCCTAGAACAAGGATTGATACCTGAATTGTTGAGGAAGGATCTTAATTGGTTAATTTCCGCAGAATCTAATAGAGGAAAAAACCCTCCTAATAACCATTGCCATATTAATCTTCCTAGAGAATAGTTAGGATTTGCACTCTCTTCTCTACTCAGAAAGTATGCATTCTGGCAATGTCCTTCAGAGATTCTTAATATAATTGAGAGCTAGTTGATGCCGTGGATGTGTCCATCTATCCCATCTCCTTTCCAGAATTTGTGGGAGATGGGAGTGGAGAGTCCAGGAAGAGAAGTTATTCTTTCTCTCCATCACCAAACCCAGATGCTTATTGAATTTTTAAAAACTTGTGTATTTAACAGACTCACTTAAAAACAGAGGCACATTCCTTTGGCTTTTTAGAAATAGTTTTTTAAGTATAAAAATATAAGTTAAAGAGGCCGACCAATGAACTTAACAGTTTTAAATATAAACCAGCTGTGGTGGTGGTGGAACGCTTCAACAGAATGCCTTTTTCTGATTGTTGAAGTAAGTGAAAACAACTGGTATTGATGGCAGAGTTTAAGGCATTGCATAACCAGAGATAATCATGAACCCAGACTTGCCAGCTCTGGGAGAGGCAACTGATTTATGACTTTTCTCCCTGGATCATGTCCTGAGAACCCAAGGGCAGGTCTTTATGCAGAGGTGCAGCAGCCTCAGGGGAGCAGTGACTCAGTGTACTTATTCTGGGTGGACACTTCCTCTGGATATCAAGAAGTCAGAATTTGGTTGTGGCAAAGGGTACATGAAACTCGGCGGTTTTCAGAGAGAATGTAATGTTGAAATGTAGCCCTCCTGTAGTGTAAAGGCACATGGAACCCCTCACTGGACCAGTTGCTGCAGTTCTCACAAATTGATAACTCAAGTAATAATTCAGAGAAGGGGCTTCAAATCTCGTGGTATGTTTGCAAAAATATAGAAATCCAGCACACTTCTGCTTGGCATGTTTCCTTGGCCCTGTGACTGGAGTACTTCGGCATTTTGACAAGTGTGCTATTTACTGGGCCTATTTTTATAGCTCTGAAGCATCCTTGTCCAAAAATATTTCTCTCTGGCTAAGCCTGCTTTCCACCAAAGCTAGAGAAGTCATGGAGTTGAGGACATAGCCTTCAAATACATTTTTTTTTTCCCCTTGCAGACTTCTTGTCCTCAAGCTCTTGTAGTCATTATCGTATAAAACTAGAGTCCTCAGTGGGTCTTCAGTGGGTTGATTCAGATTATTGGCACTCAAGTTAAAGTGCCAGGGAAAGTCCTCCTTATCTATTGAAAATATATCTATGGGAGATGAAAAAAGATTGCTTATTTTTGTGATCTACTCTTCCACTGCCATCTCCTTGGAAAGTTGGGAATAATTCATTGATTAATTTGAGAAAAATGAGTGTGATTGGTTTCCTTGCATCCAAGACATGTGAAATTCTTTTCTAAGTAAGAACCTTCAGTAATGTAATTTTAAAAACCAGGTGTGAATCATCAATATCACTCTTATCAACAGTATTGATAAGCTGATACAAACCACCTCCAGACTTCTTAATGTTCCAAAGCAACACTGTAAAGCAGTAGGTTTCATGCCTTGACCAGGATCATTGTGATGCTAGAACTTTAGCAGAACTACTCAGGCTAATTCTAGACCTGCTGGAATCAACCCTCACAGCACTGTTGCTATCCACAGTCATGGTCCTGACTTTTGACACACATATGTGCTTGTTTCTCTTGGGTGAAATTGCTGGATTACAAAATATGAATATATTCAACTTCCACAGATAATGCTGAACAGTTTTCCAAAGTGGTTATATCAGTTTAGAGTTCTGCCGTCAGGGTCTGAAGGTCCTCCTTGCTCTATAGGATTATGTTCTTGTTCCTTTAGTCATTCTAGTGGGTTTAGTGATATTTCATTGTGTTTTTATTAGAATTTCCTGTTTACTAATGAGGTGAACCCCTTTTCATATATTTATTGGCCTTATGTATTCTTATATAATGTCTTATTAGATTTCATTCCTATTTTACTATTGTGTTGTACATTTTCCCCCAATTGATTTGTAGGAAATGTTTATGAATTCTTATATGTATTTCAGAGATCTTCAATTTCCTGCATTGATTTTAATTTTCTTTGTGGTTACCATAAGGCTAACATATAGTAACTTGTATGTGTAACAGTCTGTATTTGATTTAATAACAACTTAAGTTTGATCCTATTCTGATGCTCAGCATTAATAACTCTCCTTGGTTTATGTGTTTGATGTCACATTTCACACTTTTTTAATCTTGTGTATCCCTTAACTATTCTATTCCAGTAGAACTGTTCAAAACCCTAGAGAATGATGCCATCAAGGTGTTGCATTCAATATGTCAGCAAATCTGTGAGACCTAGCAGTGGCCACAAGACTGGACCTTTTCTTATCCCAATTCCCAAGAAGGGTAGTACTGAAGAATGTGCTAACCATTGGACAGTTGCACTCATTTCTCATGCTAGTAAGGTCATGCTTAAAATCTTGCATGCTAGGCTTCAGCATTATGTGAACCAAGAACTTCCACATGTCCATGCTGGGTTTAGAAAAGGAAGAGGAACCAGAGGTCAAATTGCCAACATTTGCTAGATCATAGAGAAAGCTAGGGAATTCCAGAAAAACATCTACCTCTGTTTCGTCAACTGTGCTAAAGCCTTTCACTGTGTGGATCATAATAAACTGTAGAACGCTCTTAAAGAGATGCAAATACCAGCCCATCTTATCTGTCTCCTGAGAAATCTGTACACAGGTCAAGAAGCAACAGTTAGAAGGCTGTATTGATTCAAGATTGAGAAAGGAGTATGACAGGGCTGTCTGCTGTCAACCTGTTTGTTTAACCTATATGCTGAGCACATCATGAGACATGCTGAACTGGATGAGTTACAAACTGGAATCATGATAGACTTGAGAAACATCAACAACCTCAGATATGCAGATGATCCCACGCTAATGGCTGAAAGCGAAGAGGAACTCAAGAGCCTGTTGATGAGGGTGAAGGAGGAGAGTGAAAGAGCCAGCTTAAAGCTAAATATTAAAAAAGCTAAGATCATGACATCCAACCTCATTGCCTCATGGCAAATAGAAGGGGAAAAGGTGGAGGTAGTGACAAATTTCCTCTTCTTGTGCTCTAAAATCACTGTGGATGGTGACCGCAGCCATGAAATCAGAAAACGACCGCTTCTTGGCAGGAAAGTGATGACAAACCTAGACAGTGTGTTGAAAAGCAGACACATTACTCTGCCGACAAAGGTCCGTAGAGTCAAGGCTATGGTCTTCCCAGTGGTCACATAGGGTTGTGAGAACTGGACCGTAAAGAAGGCAGAATACTAAAGAACTGATGCCTTTGAACTGTGGTGCTGGAGAAAACTCCTAAGAGTCCCTTGGACTGCAAGGAGATCAAGGCAGTCAACCTTAAGGGAAGTCAACCCTGAATACTTGTTGGAAGGACTAATGCTGAAGCTGAAGCTCCAGTATTTTGGTCATCTGATGTGAACAGCTGGCTCATTGGAAAAGTCCCTGGTGCTGGGAAAAATTGAGGGCAGAAGGAGCAGAGGGCATCAGAGGATGAGATGACTGGATGGCATCACCGATGCAATGGACATGAACTCGGGCAAACTCTGGGAGATGGCAAGGGACAGAGAGGCCTGGCGTGCTGCAGTCCATGGGGTCGCACAAAGTTGGATACGATTGGGCGACTGAACAACAACAACAACCCCTTAACTAATTATAGTAATCATGTGTTTTTTTTTTTTAATTGCTCTTTTGTCTTTTAACATTCATACTAGCTTTATAAATGATTAATCTACTACCTTTGTTTTATATATGTTTACCTTCATAGTGAGATTTATTCTTTCATATGTGTTCTTGTTACTAATTAGTGCCCTTTCTTTTCAGCTTAAAGTCCCATTAATGTTTCTTGTAATACAGATTTAGTAGTGATGAACTCGGAGAAGGCAATGGCACCCCACTCCAGTACTCTTGCCTGGAAAATCCCATGGACGGGGGAGCCTGGTAGGCTGCAGTCCATGGGGTCGCTAAGAGTCAGACATGACTGAGCGACTTCACTTTCACTTTTCACTTTTATGCATTGGAGAAGGAAATGGCAACCCACTCCAGTGTTCTTGCCTGGAGAATCCCAGGGATGGGGGAGCCTGGTGGGCTGCCATCTCTGGGGTCACACAGAGTCGGACATGACTGAAGTGACTTAGTAGCAGCAGCAGTGATGAACTCCTTCACTCTGAGCTTTGCCAGGGAGAATGTTCTTGGTTGGAAGTTTCTATTTTTGTTTTTGTTTCCAGTACTTTGAATACATTGTGCCCCTCCCTTCTTGCCTACAGTGTTTCTGCTGTTGGTCTTATTGGGGATTCCCTTATGTGTAGCAAGTTGGTTTTCTCCTGATGCTTTTACTATTTTACAATGTTAATCTTTGTCTTTAACTTTTGACATTTTAGTTCTAGAGTGTCTTGGTGTGGGTCTCATTTAGTCAGAATCCAGGAGGAGGAGCTTCCCTGGTAGCTCAGCTGGAAAGGAATCCACTTGCAATGTAGGAGACCTTGGTTTGATTCCTGTGTCGGGAAGATTCCCTGGAGAAGGGATAGGCTATCCACTCCAGGATTCTTGGGCTTCCCTGGTGGCTCAGACAGTAAAGAATCTGCCCTCAATGTGGGAGACCTGGGTTCGATTCCTGGGTTGGGAAGATCTCCTGGAGGAGGAAATGACAGCCGACTCCAGTATTCCTGCCTAGAGAATCCCCATGGACACAGGTGCCTGGCAGGCTGCAGTCCATGGGGTCACAAAGGTCAGACTCAGCTGAGGGACTAAGCACTAAGCGCAGGAGTAGGGGAGACGGCAGTTAAATGGCCGATCGTGACACTGTGGTGGGTGCAGTGGTAGGGGAATGTAGGGCTATTACCGGAATGTGGGGGACTCCTTGCTTGGGACTCAGAGGATCTTGGGGGTGGCAGTGCTTAGTATCTGGAAGTGATACTTGGGCTTAGTTAATGAGGGAAGTTGGGGAGAAGGCTTGGGCAGTACAGAGGCCTGGAGGTGAGCGGTGCAGCTGTAGGTACCTACACACCTTGCGGCAGTCTCTGGCAACAGTGAGCAGTGTGTCTGGAGAGGAGATGGGTCCCTTTCCTGGAGGGCCTTGTGTGCTGCGTGTAGGAGCTTTTATTTTGTGACCACCAGGAGCCATTGAAAAGCTTAGTTAGTATTCTAGACAAAAGTACCTTTTATAGAATTATGTTTTGGATACATATGTGATCTTAGGTGAATAATATTTTTGTTTTAGTTGCTGCTGCTTTTCTCAGTAAAATGAAGGTGTGTTGGATTAAAGGTTTTTGTGTGTTGTATGTGGTAAAAACAAAAAAATACATAAAGTAAAACTTACTTTAAAAATGTACACTTCACTAAACAGACCTTTCTCCAAAGAAGACATACAGATGGCTAACAAACATGTGAAAAGATGCTCAACATCACTCATTATCAGAGAAATGCAAATCAAAACCGCAATGAGGTACCATCTCATGCCAGTCAGAATGGCTGCTATCCAAAGAATCTACAAGCAATCAATGCTGGAAAGGGTGTGGATACACTGTTGGTGGGAATGCAAACTAGTACAGCCACTATGGAGAACAGTGTGGAGATTCCTTAAAAAACTGGAAATTGAACTGCCATATAACCCACAATCCCACTGCTGGGCATACACACTGAGGAAACCAGAATTGAAAGAGACACGTGTACCCCAATGTTCATCACAGCACTGTTTATAATAGCCAGGACATGGAAACAACCTAGATGTCCATCAGCAGATGAATGGATAAGAAAGCTGTGGTACATATACACAATGGAGTATTACTCAGCCATTAAAAAGAATACATTTGAATCCGTTGTAATGAGGTGGATGAAACTGGAGCCGATTATACAGAGTGAAGTAAGCCAGAAAGAAAAACACCAATACAGTATACTAACACACACACACACACATATATATATATGGCATTTAGAAAGATGGTAACGATAACCCTGTATGCGAGACAGCAAAAGAGACACAGATGTATAGAACAGTCTATTGGACTCTGTGGGAGAAGGCGAGGATGGGATGATCTGAGAGCATACCATTTAAGCATGTATAGTATCATATGTGAAATGGATCGCCAGTCCAGGTTCAAGGCATGAGACAGGGTGCTCAGGGCTGGTGCACTGGGATGACCCAGAGGGATGGGTTGGGGAGGGAGGTGGGAGAGGGTTTCAGGATGGGGGACACATGTACACCCATGCCTGAGTTATGTCAGTGTATGGCAAAAAACACTACAATATTGTAAAGTAATTAACCTACAATTAAAATAAAATAAAACTACAAATAAATACTATACACGCACATCAGCTTGGAAAAATTTGAAAAATCTGATAAAGTGTTGGGAAGGATATGGAGCAACAGGAAGTTCATATTTCCTGTTGTTGGTGGGAATGTGTCAATAGATTAGTGTAACTATTTGGGAAATGCTTTGGCATTTATCTAATAAAACTGAAAATATGCACATAAAAAATGTACAGTTCAGTGGCATTTAAGTACATGCCCGTTACATGATAATTTCCCATCTCTCCCTCCCCCAGCCCCTGGCAGCCATGCTTCTACTTTCAGTCTCTATGAATCAGACTGTTCTAGATTCTTCGTATGAGAGAAATCACTCAGTGTTTGTCCCTTTGTGACTGCTTTATTTCATCTAAAAACCTTAAAGGTTCACTGTGTTGTAGCTTGTGTCAGAACTTCTTTCCTCTCTGAGGAATAATGTTACATCGGGATATTTTTCGTGGAGTCGTATTCCATGGCATGTCTGTGGCACATTTTGTCTGCCCGTTCATCCATCAGTGGACACTTGGGCTGCTCCCACCTTTTGGCTGTTGGGGATGCTACCATGAACATGGTCTGCAGCTGTGTTAGAGTGTTGCTTCTAGGTCTGTGTTAGAGTTCTTTTGGATATATACCCAGAAGTGGAATTCCTGGATAATATGGTAATTATTTTTAGTGTTTTGAGGAACTCTAATAGCATATTCCACAGGGACTGCATCAGCAGTGTGCAGGAGTTCCAGTTTCTCCATATCTTCGCTAACACTTATTTTATGTTTCTTGTTTTTGTTTCTTTTTTTAAAATAATAGCCATCTCTGAATAGATCAGAGGTGTGTTGTTTTTTTTTTTTTAATTTTAGTTGGAGGCTAATTACTTTACAGATCAGAGGTTTTTAACACTACACTCTAATGGACTTTAGGGTTAGGAGCTCAGAGCGGTTCCTTGGTGGTTCCCAAACCCCTCTCCCCTGACCTGTGCTGTATGTATTACTCTTCTGTATACTTTCTTAGGAGGCATAATTTCAGGGCTGAAAAGCCTGAAAGCAGTTGCACTGATTTTCCTGCTCTAGTAATCGATGGTCTCGACTATCTGTAGCTAATAAAGCTGAACAGTAAGTAATTTTCCCTCTCTCTGACCTTGCAGTAGTTGAGAAACTAAGGTGCCTCTCACCCTCTCCCTGCTGTGACAGAGAAGGAAGCTACATTGGAGGGAAACCTGTGTTGTGTGTCTGCCACCATCCCTGCCCTGGCTCACACATGTCCCTCACAGATGGACACACACAGGGTCTGCGTGTCTCTTTGCGCACAGCCCATTTGATAAATGGTACAGGACACATTGACATGCTGGAGGAAATTAAGCATAAATCCAGTTTTGAAAGTACAGAGGTGGTCATATTACACGGCAGTTGCCCTCTAGTTACCCTTTTGCCTGGCATCTCCACCACCAATGCCAGAAAATGGTTGATCTGCCCACCAAAATAATAGAGATATTATAACGAGTTTCTAATAGCAAAACCAGTCATGATTTCTTGAGAACTTATTCCTAAGATAGTTCACAAATTGAAGCTTTTAAAAACTAGATCTATTGTTCACGCATTCTTTTCATGAAGATTAAGTGTACCTTTGTGCTAGACATTGAGGTGGGTGAGAGGTAAGGTGTGGTTGTTGCTCTAGGATTGCTCACCGTCCACAGGAGGCGCAAGTGTGAGCAGCTAACTGTCATGAAGGCACAGATGGCCTGCTTGCCGTATCTGGGATGTCACCTGAGACAGATAAAAGTTTCAGTGGGTTAAATACTTTACCTTAAGATACGGCCTTTAGACACTTAAAATATGATGTTACAGATACATAGGATATCTTCTTAGGTAAGGAAAAAGGGACATTAAAAAGTATGAGTTTAAAAAAAGGCATATGTATGTAACTGCACTACATATATGTATATGAAATTTGCGTTTACTGGAAATTTTGGTTGGACTGAAGTTCGGAGTATGACAGAAATACCCTGTGTTGGGCTTTGTGGTAACAGCTACTTCGGATTCTGAAGAAGTGGACGATGTGGCAGGTCTTTTGCAAAGGTCTCTAGCTGTCCTTCAGTATTTTGAGTTCATCATCCAAAGCTGGTGTTAGTTAACTTTTCCATGTCTGATTTATCTTTCACATCTGGAATTTCTCCTACATCGTCCTTGGTTTATGACCTTTGTTCTAAAATTCGTGAGATTTTTACAACTTGAAATCGCTTACAACCACTTGTTTCTTATTTCTCTCTTATATTCATGTCCTGGGGTTTGGGCTGCTGTTAACATAACTGAGTGATCATTGGTAGCTGTGACTCTCACCAGCTCCACACTGGTTTTTTTCCTATATTTAGGGTCCTGCAGGAAGGACCTGCTATATCTGTACATCAGTAGAGCACAAAGAAGCGACTGCCTGTGCTAGAGGTTGAGAGAGCATTCACGGAGGGAGAGAGGGCCTCTCTGTTCGATTACGGGCTGGCCTCAGTGAGGCGGAGGTGCTTTTTGAGGGAGGGAACCTCAGGGCGGGGTTGTGGAGCCGGGAAGCAGCTCAAGGAGTAGTGTGACGGGGCTGGGGGAAGGCCCAGGCTTTGGCCACCCTGCTCTTGGCACCTGGTATTGAGCAGTGAGTTACCGGACAAGACCACGTACAGGTGATGAGTGGCAGGGGACTTAAGGGCCAGATCATTGTCGCCACTAAGGGAGTCAGATCCAAGAGCAGAGACCGCATGGCACCGTTGACTGGTGTCAAGCAGCCTAGTAACAGCAGTGAAAGTCTACCTCTAAGGTTTAAAACAAGAAAAAGGACATTGGTTTGGGGAGGGTAGCTTTTGAAATGGGCCTTAAATGATGGATAGAACTTCTTTGGATGTAATTAGGGCAGAGGTTAAGAAAAAAGTGTTGTCCAGCAACTCTTGTGACCCTCAGGATAGTGGTAACATTAATGGAGGTCAGGAGAACTGGTTTTAGGGTCACAAGGTATTGACTGCAGGCTTCCCAGGTGGCTCAGTGGTGACGAACCCTCCTGCCAATGTAGGAGACATAAGAGACACAGGTTCTATCCCTGGGTTGGGAAGATCCCCTGGAGGAGGGCCTGGTAGCCCACTTCAGTATGCTTGCCTGGAGAATCCCATGGATAGTGGAGCCTTGCGGGCTGCGGTCCATGGGGTCACAGAGTTGGACACGACTGAAGCGACCTAGCATAACGCACGTGGCATAGACTAGCTTAGGACAGAATGTGCTGGTGTCACGCCTAGCTGGAGTTATGAGAATGGTTAAGGTTCCAGAAAGAAAAGATGTAAAGACACAGGAGAAGAATACTGAAGGCAGAACCTTGAAAGATAACTTTGAGAAGATTGAGAGAATTAATATGGCTAAAAGGAACAGAGAGAGATAAGAAATCGGAGAACTTCAAAAAGGAAGGCTTAGCTGGCAGTGTGTAGGGCTGTGGAAAAGTAGATGAGGCCAAAGAACAGGCATTGGCTTTAACGCTTGCAAGACATTTGAGGTGTTCCTGCATTCAGCAGAGCTGGTGCTCCGCAGACAGCTGTGTCCCCCCGCGATTAAAGGGCTTCTGTAGTGAAACAAAGGTCAGCTTCAGGTGGCTAAGGAAGTTTGTGGGTGTTCCCCTGCCTTCTTAACGTTCTTTTTAAATGAAGAGGGTTCCTAACCTGTTAGGGACACGGAAAAGAAAACCTGAAAATGAAAACCAGAAAGTCGTGAGATCCAAAGATATAATTTCAAAGGCAAAGTAAAATATATTCCTTTAGAGGCAGTACCTGGATCTATTATTAAGCCTTGGACCCTTACAGAAGGAAGAAGGGGCTTGCCTAGAATAAAATCATTAAGCTGTTGTGATATCCTGGGCACTGTTCTGGGTGCCTAGCATATCACATGTTCTTTAACTCTTAATCCTCTCAACAATTCTACTGTGTTAACTGTTTTAATCCTCTCAACATGTATTAACTCTTTTGATCCTCTCAACAACTCTTCTGCTCCAATTTTACATGAGGAGACAGCCTTTGAGAGTTAAGGAATTTTTCTGTCTCATAGTTGATAGGCTCCAGAGTCTGACTCTAGCCCAGTTCAGAGCTGTTTCAGACTGCTTCCCTTGGACCCAGCCATGCCGTGCAGGGTCAACAGCCAGCATGTGAGCTCGGGATACAGGCAGGCCTAGCTTCAAAGCCCCTCACGTCCAGGCTTTGTTCGCTTACTGTTAACAGTGCCTCCCCCAAAGGCTATTATAAAGACCAAGTAGGATAATTTATGAGGAGTGAAAGCTCTCTGAGAGCAGGGGATTTGTTTTGTTCATCACCTTATCCTGGGGCCTGGAACAGGCCCTCCGTGGTGGTTGAGTCGGGAGGAGGCAGCAGTAGTGATGGGAATGAATGCAGAGCTGTGCCCAGCATGCTGCAGTAAGGCGGTTCCTCTCTACCCCAGGGGAGCTCAGGTGTTGGGGTGGTGGGGCAAGAGTGCTCACCTCAGAGAAGCCAAAGTTTTTGTGTGGCCCTTGGTCATTTGGTGTAAAGCCTTCTGTAATCATCTGCATTTTTTTCACCCAAACTATTTGAAGACTTTCCCCTTCCAGATTGTTTGTGTATCCCAGTACAATTACTTGGCTTCCAAGAAAAACACAGCACTTCTTGTTATGTTTTTTCTGGCTTTAGCCTTCATACCAGCATGTAGCTGAAGCTATGAGTGAAGATCTAACTACTGGCCGTGCTTAAGGTTGCATCTGCTTGTTGAGCCAGTCTGGGAGGCAGTCACGCACCTTTCAGGTCTGACATGGATTGCATAGGGACAAGCGACAGGCTGCCTGCATCCTCACTCTGTCTTGATGATAGCCCATAACAGTAGGGAGGAATACCAACCCCACTTGGAGGAGATGAATAAAATCAGAGCATTGGACTCATCCCATGGAAATGTTGTCAGGTATCTGATACATACCAGGCAGTGGCTACCTGTGGTTTGTTTGTTCATTTACTTTTCAGCAAATATGCATTGAGTGCCCACTGAAAGGTTGTTGTTGAGCCATGAAAGACGCTGGGATTCTTGGCCTCTGGAGAAGAAGAATTCTATCTGGGGCCAGTGACGAGGCTTGATTGCTCAGAGCTTCTGTGTAATAAAGTTTTATTAAAGTATAAAAGAGATAGAGAAAGCTTCTGACATAGACACCAGAAGGGGGCAGAAAAAGTGCCCCCCTGCCAGTCTTTAGCCGGATGTTATATAGCTACTAGCAGTCTGCTGGAGAAGGCAATGGCAACCCACTCCAGTACTCTTGCCTGGAAAATCCCATGGACGGGGGAGCCTGGTAGGCTGCAGTCCATGGGGTCGCTAAGAGTCGGACACGACTAAGACTAAAGCGACTTAGCAGCAGCAGTAGCAGTCTGCTAATTGGAGAAAGGAAACGTCTCAAAACTCAGAGACTGGCACCAAGCCCCTCACCCACAACATGCATTTTGGCATAACACTGGCACAAGGTGAGTTGTCTGGGGCCATTAGGCAATGTAGATACACAGTTCATTAATGTAGCTTAAGACAAATATTTCCATAGGAAAAACGCTTTGGTTAGCTCAAGGCTTGAGAAAAGTTAAGTGCAGGTGGAACCATGTGTTGTCATGACAACACAGAATTTTAAAAGCAACCTCTTTTTAAATTTGTGTAGAGAAGGGGAAAAAAGCTAACACTTGTTTGTTTCCTCCTACCGCTTAAGAGAGGCAAAAAAATGTCTGACACTTGCAGCCTGTTTCCTCTGTTGGAGACCCCTGGTCTTCCTGCCTGTTACCCTCTCACCACCATGGACCAGGCACTGGGTTTGTGAAGATGAATAGGACAGGAAGTTACCCTCAAGATGCTGCCAACCTTGTGCCTCTCGGGTATGTCTGCAAACAAATGATTCTAAGGGAAGTTCTTTAGGTTGGATTGGGTTGCTGTCTACAGGTGGGTAGAATGAAAATACTGCTTTCATTGAAATTACTTGAAGTTGTGCTGAAATGGTAGGTTATTGCTATGCAACCAAGAACTTCATCATAAAATGGATAATATTTCAAGAATTTAAATGTATCTTTTCACCTATATTTTCTCCATTCAGTCTTCATTGTGTCCCCTTTGGGTGGGGTGTTGTTATTATTGTAGTTTGTTTGGCCAGGCCATGCAGCTTGTGAGATCTCTGTTCCCTGACCAGGGTTTGAACAAAGGCCATGGCCGTGAAATCTGCCCCAAATCCTAACTGCTGGACTGCCAGGAAATTCCCCACTAGCCATGTCTACTTTGAGTTTAAACTAGAATATCTTTTTCTGCTGTGGAATAGCAATACCATAAGATTTCCTTTGTATTTTATTGAAACTTTATGAGTAAACCAAGATAAGGAAAGCTGAAGTAGAAAGTATTTAAAGGGATAACCATTTAGAGTATACAATTATTGCTTTCTCACTGGACCAGAAGTACTAGTCTAGGCATTTTGAAGATCCCAAAATTGTAGAAAATGTTTGAGGCAGTTGAGTTAGGGAAAACAGTTAAGCTAAGTTCCTACAAGAGCAACCTCTGTAAAGACCAATGAGGCGCTGTGGGGCTGAGGGACGTTTTGCAGAGTAAGGATGTGCTCAGTGACACGCTGGGAAGGTCTGTCTGCTACCTTTGTGAGACTGGGCCCCTCCTTGCACTCCTGTATATTCTGGTTGATTTGGGAAAGTAAACAGACATTTTGCACACACAGTAGCTTTGACATGGGTCATTTGACATGTGCAGTTTGGTCTTCTAGAAGGTTGCCTAGAGGGCTTTGATTTAATAGCTGATTTTGGTTGGTGTCTGCATACTGTACCATCTCCAGGGTGCCCATGCAGACGCGGGATGAAGAAAAGCAATGACTGAATTGCCCAGTGTCTCCTTATGGGCGGGAGTGAGGGTGGGGGAGCTGGGCTTGTTTATCAGAGGACGCTGGATAAGTCCTCATTTAGGCTGAAAATACTTCTTGGCCACGTATTTTCCCAGTTGAATTTTAGTGTTCTTGTAAGTCTCTCTTGGTTCACTTGAATTTTTGAGGGTTGCTTCATGTCTTGGATTGGTTCTGTTTGCAGTTTTTTAAAAAGGTAATCTTAAGGGGATGGCGTTATAGCTTATCTGCAACATAACCAAAGATGCCGGGACTGTCACAGTCACACACGATTACAGTAACTCTGCACGGGGCTTTCTAGGGAGATGGCGCGATGCCCCCTCCCTCACTGGCTCCCCTCCACCTCTTTAAGGCTAATGCCTTACTCTTTGGGAGAATGGCATCTTCCAGGTGTACTCCTCCTTCTGGGTACAGAAGGTGTACCCAGCCTTCTGAGACCTGATTCCTGACGGAGTTCTTCACCGTGCGGCTTTTATTTTCTTTGACATCTGACATACAGAGCTTTGTATTGTTGAGTGTTTTTTTTCCTCCTGTGTTTTCTCAGTGGGATTTTAAAGTTTCAAAACAAAAGGACACTGCTTTAACTTTCTCCTTTTATTTCTTTGGCCACTCGCTATAGCTTCTGAGATCTTAGTTCCTGAACCTGGGTTTGAACATGTGCCTCCTGCAGTGGAAGCAGAGTCCTAGCCACTGAACCACCGGCAAAGTACCTCTGCTGTCTTTCTTTGTTTCTGTTGCCTTCAGCTTTTTCTCTTGTTCCCAAAGTGCTTGAATTTTCCTCCCCAAGCCCCTGAGGGCAAAAAAAGGCTGAGTGATGTTGGAAGTGGAAGTGAGGGAGAGCGTACTGGGACTGGGCAGGGAGGAATCTGAGGAATCCCATTTGGCCTGTTCAAAGGATGAGCTAGGTCAGAGGTTAAGAGGAAGGTGAAAATCAGTTGTGTTATTCCAGAGGGACTGCCACACAGAGGAGCTGAGACAAAAATGGAAGGTCCCCGAGCCAGCACCTCTGCTTGCCCCCTTTTGGACAAAGTACCCCACCAGTAGTCATCATACCTCCCTTCAGCTGTTGCTCCTCAGGGCTGCCTCTCTCTGAGCAGTTCAGTTTCATCATTAGATGCATCTGAAATCTGAGATCTGTTTTCTTATTTTCTATGTTAGGGTTCCCCACCAAATTCGCCCCCCTGCTCCAGATTTCGTGACTTTCTCATCTCACCTCTCTCAGTGTTAGTTGCTCAGTCCTGTCTGCCTGTTTGTGACCCCATGGACTGTAGCCTCCCAGGCTCCTCTGTCCATGGAATTCTCCAGAATACTAGAGTGGGTTGCCATTTTCTTCTCCAGGGAATCTTCCTAACACAGGGTCTCCCGCATTGCAGACAGATTCCTTAACATCTGAGCCACCAGGGAAGCCCAGGACCAGCATATAGTCATCATCATGGCTATAATTTTTTATAGCAAAAGGGCACGGAACAGAATCAGCAAAGGGGAAAGTCACATGGGGCATGGTCTGGAGGAAACCAGGAGCCAGCTTCTTGAGTCCTCTCCTGCTGATGCCGCACAGGACACGCTTAATTCCTCCAGCAGCGAGTTACGACAGGTCCTGTGAAATGTCTACCAGGGGTGCTCATTAGAGATGCAGAGCCAAGAATTTTTACTGGGGCTGGTCACACAGGTACCCTCTGCCTGGCCAGTGCCAGACTTTCAGACACTGGGAAGGAAAGCAGGTGTGAGTGTGCGCCACATTGTGCAAACAGTTTAGGTGCGTGGAGCACGAGCCCTCTCCACATACCCGTTTCCAGACACCTGTTGTGTGACTGTGGGCCCATCTCTTGATCTTCTTGTAAGGCTGTTTTGAGAATTGTCATCCATGTTAAGCACTTAAAGCAGTGCCTGAGAAGAAGTGTGTGTTTAATTACTGTTGGCTTATTATCATGTTTGTGTGGTATTTTGAGTAGAATAGTGCTAGTGTTCATGTAGAATATGAAACTCTCTTGGGTTTTATTTGTTTGTTTTGGCTGCGCTGAGCAGCTTGCAGGATCTTAGTTCCCCAACTAGGAACTGAACCCAGGCCCTAGTTGTGAGAGTGCCAAGTCCTAACCACTGGACCACAGAGAATTCCTATCTACTAATTTTTTTAAAATTTTATGTTTTCTTGCCTTTTTTTTTTAATTTTTTTTTTCTAGGTTGCTGCAGCAACTGGCCACACAGTAGTGTTGGTGGATCAAACGGAGGACATCCTGGCAAAATCTAGAAAGGGAATTGAGGAAAGTCTTCGGAAAGTGGCCAAGAAGAAGTTTGCAGAAAACCCCAAGGTGATTTCTTGTCGTCATTATCTTCAAGACCGGTTCTCTGACCACTTCACATTTGTGAGGGGGTTCTGGCCTGTGCTTGCTTTTTAAATGTTTGAATTGAAACTTGAGGCCAATAAAACAGGCCTAACTTTAGGCCAGTATAATAACATAATCACTGAATATTCCACGGGGACTGATAACAGAGCAGGAGAAGTAAATAGCCGTACTGTTGGTTCTTTTCGCCTTTTCGCTATTGTGAATGGTGCCGTAGTGACCGTGAGTGTGCTGTCTGTTCACGTCCCTCTTTTCACTTCTTTCACTATACCTAGCAGTGCAATCACTGGGTCATATAGCAATCCTAGGTTTAGTTTTGCCGGGGAGCCACCCAACTGTCTTCCTCAATGGCTGGACCATTTTACATGCCTACAAGTAATGTACAGAGGTTCCAGTTTCTCCACATCCTCGCCTACAATTATTAGTGTTATTTTTGTAACAGCCATCATAGGAGGTATGAAGTGGTATCTCATTGTGATTTGGGTTTGCATCTTCTTAAAATCTAGTCACCTTTTTAAAAATCAGAGGAGCAGGAGAGGAGATCATTTTATGTTCTCCCTAAAGAAATCTGAGCAGTATGTGTCACAGCAGGTTAAACTCTCCTCACTGGTCGCGATAGAGAGGAGCATGTTATGACAAGGGTCTGGTCAGGTGGGATTGAAGAAGGCCGAGGGGAAGCAAGGACAGAGTGATTGGACCCAAATAACCTGCATTCTCACTTGTTTACTGTGCACACTTCTGCCAGTTGTCCCCTTTGGGCCGAGGCTCTGGGCCCCACCTTGAGGGTAAAAAGGTGGCATCTGTTCTCAAGATGCTTCGCTCCTGACCGGTCACTCCTCAGGAGTCTGGTCTCCTGGAGTTTCCCACCTCTGCCAGGGACATGCTTGAAGGGTCAGCTTCCGCTTGCTGAGTTGACATAAACTGTATTCATCTAGCTCTGTATTCATAAACTGTATTCATCGCCACGGGCTACAAGTGGCTGCTGAGCACTTTAACTGTGGCTAGTCCAAACCGAGGTGCATTGTAAAACAGACATCAGATTTCAAAGACTGAGTAGAGAAAGAACACAAGGCATCTCTATATTGACTACGTGTTGGAATGATAGTAGCTTAGATATCTTAGGCTTAAATAAAACTAAGTTTTACCTGTTTTCACGTGTTAAAATGCAGCCAAAAGAAATTTAAAATCAGCTATCATCTTGCATGACGTTTCTATTGATCAGCTCTGATAGTTTTTTTAAACTTTTTATCTTATATTGGAATATAGCCGATTAACAATGTTGTGATAATTTGTGGTGGCCAGCAAAGGGACTCCACCACACATATACATGTAGCTACTTTCCCCTAAACTCCCCTGCCACCCAGACTGCCACATACCATTTGAACAGCTCTGAGAATTGTTTATTCCTTGATGATTTTGGATGCCTTTGCTGGACTGCTTTGAATCCTCATGGGCAAATTATATCTTGAAGTAAAATGGCAGCTAATAAGGGGACCACCTGTCTTTGCCCTGATTGAGATCTGTTTGTGGAAACCTGCAGGTACAAATGAGGAAAAGACAGGACTGTACGCTCTCCTAGGGCAGAGGCTGTGTCTGGCATGTGCTCTTGAACCACCAGTTGCCTGCACATGATGGGTGATTTTTAGTTGATAAACAACTGCTGAGTCTGGCAGCTCTTCCCTGCCTCCTGCTGGAGGGGAATAGTCAGCACCACCTCTCAGACTCGTGGGTGGGGCTGAGCACCACTTTTACCCTTTTCTGGAAGACAGATCACAGGCTTCAAGCCTGTGCTGTCGTGGAACAGTACGCAGCTGTTTGTTGACATGGAGCAGATAGAACAGGCCAATACCAATGCTGTGAACAAGCAGTAACCTGAGCAGAGCTGGCTAAGGGTTATGCCTGACACACGACAGTATGCTGACCAGCACTTGGGATTGTTTACAGATTGATTCTTGCCCTAGGGTCCAGAAGCACATTGAGATGCCATCTACCCTAAGAAGAGACGTAGAGAGTTTATTTCTCAGGATTCCAGAGCACGTTCAGGTTGCCTGGGGTGTCCTGTCCTGTCCTCGCCCTCCTGCTCCCCGCTCTGCAGCGCATCAAGCATTTTCCAGCGAGCCCAGTGACCATTCTCTTCTCCTTCCCCCGCGGCATTAGGGTGCTGATGAGTTTGTGGCGAAGACCCTGAGCAGCATATCGACCAGCACAGATGCAGCATCCGTGGTGCACAGCACAGACTTGGTGGTGGAGGCCATCGTAGAGAATCTGCAGGTGAAGAACGAGCTGTTCAAGAGGCTGGACAAGTTTGCCGCCGAGTATGTGATCTCTGGGAGACCTCGTTGGTGCTGGGGGCTCCCTTCCTGGCGCTTGGGCTTTCCTCCTGGGAAGGAGTCTCCTGACACTAAGACTTCTTTTTATTACTCTATAGTTGTTTCCGGAAGAGCCAACACTGTTTCCTTTATTCTCCATCCTCCACCCCCAGTTTGCTTCCTGAGGTGTGGGCTGCCCTGAATCTGGTCCTTGTCCCCAGAGGAGGGTAGAGTTTTTCCTACGTGAATTGGAGGGCCCATCCAGGGACAGGTCTTGGTCTCTTGCAGCGTCTGCGTCACGGCCCCTCCCAGGCCAGAGGGTGGAGGCACTCGGTCACGTCCCTAGACGTCTGCTAAGCAACCTCAGAGCAATTTGGTGTGTCCCCTCTTTTGGATGAAACCAACAGATAATGTAATTGAAGGGAATGCCTTCTGTTCCCATGGTTTTCCAGGGTCGTCCTGCTTTGAGTCTTCTGTGAGTTAAGTCAAAACAGTTGGGGTCCTTTAAGGAGCACGGAGTTGTTACCCAGCTTCCTGGCAAAGGGTGGGCGAGGAGAGCTAGCCTCGTGCAGGTCGGACGCAGGGCCCCTGGCTCAGGACTGTCTGTGTGGCATCAGCGAGCCACGCACGTGTGCAGCGCTAGTTCTGCCTGCGGCTCCTGGCGATGTTGACCCCTGACGTGTTCATTCATGCTCATCTTGTGGTTTGCTTGGAAAGGCATCACCCGTCTTGATTGGGACTCAAAGATTAAGATTATGTGACAACAGGAATTCTTAGGCAGCCACCAGCGAGCAGTGGCTAAAGAGAGACACTTGCATACTGGCCTGCTGGCCTGACAGCCCTTAGGGCAGTGTGGTCTGGTGACCCTGACAAAGAGGAGAGGCCTGTCTTTCTGTCCCCTATGCATCATTCAGCTGATCAGCATGCTCACGTACTTTACAGGCTTCCCTGATGGCTCAGAGGGTAAAGCGTCCACCTGTAATGCAGGAGACCTGGGTTCAATCCCTGGGTTGGGAAGATCCCCTGGAGAAGGAAACGGCAACCCACTCCAGTCCCTTGCCTGGAAAATTCCTCAGATGGAGGAGCCTGGTAGGACTACAGTCCATGGGATCACAAAGAGTCACACATGACTGAGCAACTTCACTTCTCTTAGGGGCTGTCGCACCATGTGACAGAAACCAGACTGTCTTGGTTAGGAATGTTGGCTAAAAAGGTTTTTTTTTTTTTTTTAAGAAGCCCCTTTGCCTGGCCTTTAAATTGGCCAACTTGGAAGTTGTTGAGAAAGGCCACTGTTCTGTGCTTTAAAAGTGAAGTGCTGTTTATGTAGGAGAGTGTTATGCCCCTGTTTTCCTCTAAGAGTTTTATTGTATCTGGCCTTACATTTAGGTCTTTAATCCATTTTTAGTTTATTTTTGCATACAGTGTTCTAATTTTATTCTTTTACATGTAGCTATCCAGTTTCCCCAGCACCACTTATTGAAGAGACTGTCTTTTCTCCACTGTATACTTTTGCCTCCTCTGTCATGAATTAAGTGACCGTTGGTGCATAGGTTTTTCTCTGGGCTTTCTGTCCTATTCTGTTGATCTATAAATCACAGCAAGATCTTTTTTGATCCACCTCCTAGAGTAATGAAAATAAAAACAAAAATAAACAAAAGGGACCTAATTAAATGTAAAACGTTTTGCATTGCAAAGGAAAGCATAAACAAAATGAAAAGACAACCCTCAGAATGAGGAAAAAGTACTTCCATAAGATGTTATCGTGTCCAACCCTTTGTGACCCCATGGACTGCAGCCCACCAGGCTCCTGTTCTGTCCAGGAGATTTTCCAGGCAAGGATACTAGAGTGGGTTGCCATTTCCTTCTCCAGGGGATCTTCCCGACCCAGGGATCGAACCCGGGTCTCCTATACTGCAGGAAGATTCTTTACCGACTGAGCTACGAGGGACGACAACTCATGAAGCCCAATATCAAAAAACCATTCAACCCAATGAGAAAATAGGCAAAAGATCTAAACAGACGTTTCTCAGAAAAAGATACACATGGCCAAAAGGCACATGAAAAGCTGCTCAGCATCACTAATTATTAGAGAAATGCAAATTAAAACTACAGTGAGGTATCACTAGTCAGAATGGCCATCGTCAAAAAATCTGCACAGTCAGTGCTGGAGAGAATGTGGAGAAGAGGGAACCCTCTTGCACTGTTCTAGGAATGTAAACAGGTACAACCACTATGGAGAACAGTACGCATGCTCCGTCCCTTCAGTCGTGTCTGACTTTTTGCAGCCCCATGGGCTGTAGCCCACCAGGCTCCTCTGTCCATGGGATTCTCCCAGCAAGCATGCTGGAGTGTGTTGCCATTTCCTCCTCCAGGGGATCATCCCAACCCAGGAATCAGACCCCCATCTCCTGTTTCTCCTACATTGGCAGGAGGATTCTAGAACAGTTTGGAGGTTCCTTAAATAACTAAAAATAGAGCTACCATATGATCCAGCAATTCCACTCCTGGGTATATATCCGGAGCAAACCATAATTCAAAAGATACATGCACCTCAGTGTTCATTGCAGCACTATTTACAATAGCCAAGACATGGAAGCAACCTGAATATCCATTGACAGAGGAAAGGATAAGGAAGATGTGATACATACATACAGTGGAATCCTACTCATGAAATTGGCCAGTGTTTTTAAATTGAAGTGTACCAGCTCACTGGTAAAGAATCTGCCTGCATTGCAGAAGACCCGGGTTTGATCCCTGGTTTGGGAAGATCCCCTGGAAGAGGGCATGGCAACACACTCTAGTATTCTTGCCAGGAGCATCCCCATGGGCATAGGAGCCTGGCAGTCCATAGGGTTGCACAGTTGGACAGGACTGAAGCAACTAAGAAGCAGCAGCATAGTTCATTTACAGTGTTTGATTTCTGCTGTATAGCTCAGTGACTCAGTTACACATGCATTCTCTTCCAGTATGGTTTATCATAGGGTACTGAGTATAGTGCTCTGTGCTGTACCGTGGCACCGTGCTGTTTATCCATCCTCTGTATAGAATCTCACATCTCTAACCCCAAGCTCCCATTCTGTCCCTCTCCCAAACCCCTGCCCCTTGACAACCACTGGTCTGCACTCTCTGCCCATGATTCTGTTAGTTTCATAGATTGGTTCATTTGTGTCTAGCTTAGGTTCCACATGGAAGTGATGCCACGTGATGTTTGTCTTTCTCTGACTGACTTCACTCAGTGTGATAATCTCTAGGTCCATCCACGTAGCAGTGGATGGCATGATTTTCTCCTTTTTTGGTGGCTGAGTAGTATTCCATCGCATGGCTGTACCAGTGTACACCACCAGCACACCAGCTGCTTTCACCTCACTCTTCTCTGCTCTTCCCAGATTACTGGTTTCTTCTCCCTTCCCTTCTTCTCCCCTCCCACTCGCTCCTGATTTCAGACAGATTACAGTACTGCCTTTTGGGCAAGCAGGAACACCCTAATCTTCGTAAGGGACCACTGCCCTTCCTGTGCTGTGGCCAAGCCCTTGTGGTGGTGGTTGTTAGTAGAGTTGGGCTGTTTCGTGTATGTTTACCCACAAGGTGGTGCTGTAGGAAAGCTGATAAGTCGTGCCCATCTCTAAAGATTTGCCTGTCATGCCTTTGGCACCCCACTTTACTGAGGTCTTTAAAAATTAAGTTTTGTTGAAATCAGTATAGAGTTTTTAAAATTAATAATATTTTATATACACAAAAGAAGATGGTACTGCTTTTTAAGGAGATTTTATAATAAGAATAGGGCTTCCCTGGTGGCTCAGATGGTAAAAACTCTTCCTGTAATTCAGGAGACCTGGGTTTGATCCCTGGGTCGGGAAGATCCCCTGGAGAAGGAAATGGTTGGAGTGGAAACCCACTCCACTATTCTTGCCTGGAGAATCCCATGGACAGAGGAACCTGGTGGGCTGCATTCTACGGGGTTGCAAAGAGTTGGACACGACCAAGTGACTGACACTTTCACTACAATAAGAATGCGTTGAACTGTGTTTATCACGTGTCCACATGTATCCTTCCTTCCCCAAACCTACCAGTGTGACCTTAAAACTTCTTTTGGACCATGTTGGTTTCCTTCTGTTTTCATTTTAATTCCCAATGAGTGGGAAAGCAAAGCTTTTCATTTGAGGGGAGATGATTTTCGTTCATGTCAGATGTTTCTCACGGAGGAGTCAGGTGTTTCTTCACAGTTTTTTGTTTATTTTGAGTGTCTGCGATGCATCCTGTCTTTCCTCAGTGTTTGCTCACGTGCAGTTTCATCTCGTGACTGACGTTATTGGCTCCTTATGTTCTTCCTGTACCATGTAAACTAAATAGTGCAAGCAGCCAGGAGAAATTTTGTTGCCTAAAATTGAGGAAGAATTAACAAAGGCTAAGCAGACTTTTGGAGCAAGTAACTTTTAAATTTAAAATTTCAGAATTTAAATGAAGTAGATCACTTGATTTCACCCTAATGTTAATGAAGTTGTGTCTTTTCCCTGACTGTTTCCAAAGATGGGACTCATTCCAACACTCCAATGTCTTTCTCTCCACAGACACACAATCTTTGCCAGCAACACTTCCTCTTTGCAGATCACAAGCCTAGCCAATTCCACCACCAGACAAGACCGATTCGCCGGGCTCCATTTCTTCAACCCAGTGCCTTTGATGAAGCTTGTGGAGGTCGGTGGGGTCTGCTTGTGCATGCGGGCTTGCTCTGCCTGCTCTCGGCCCTGCTTCTGAGTGGCACCTGCCCTGCCCCCGGGGTTGCACTCCACGGATTTTAGTGGGAGGTTGGCAGGTTGCTTGTGCTTGTGCTTGGGTTTCTCTAGCCAGAGTCTCCTTTCAGAGCCAAAGGAAGAAACAGCACCTAATATCTAGGAAGGCCCCTGGGCTTTATTTCTCTGCAGACCTCTCTTTTGACCAGTGGTATACAGGAGGGCTGTTACCTGTGTGGAATATCATCATTTGTAAGCTGATGAGCAGTGCAGAGAGAAGCATCAGATTGGGAAGGTGGTACTGAAGACCACTGGCCTGATGAGCCCACGGAGGGGAGAACCACACGCGTTCATGCTGTCTTGTCCAGGCTGAATGGGGGATTTTATTAGAAGCCTGGTGTCCTCCCGGAGCGGCTGTATTGCACTGTCCACTGTTGGGCCACACTGGTGTCAGCTCCGGTGACAGGGCCTTTGTACTGTCCCCACAGGAGGCACAGCTCCTCTGTGTTGTGACCAGAGCTATAAAGCGGCTCCTCATAGCCTCGAACCTCCTGACCTCAGCCCCGGGAGGTGGAGGGAGGTGGCCAGGGAGGGCTATTGGGCTGCTACCGCCGCTTGCTTACTCAATACTCAGGTATAAGAGAGGTGGAGTCACAGTAGATAATTTGCAGTGAAATGCGGCAACTTGCCTTTTATAGGGGGGCTAATTACAGGGTCTGAGGAGCAGCTTCTATTAAATAGCATTTGTACTGAGGTTGAGGAGTTATTGCCGTGCGAAGTGTGGGGGCTGAGGATCCAGGCAGACCTCCAGAGACTAGCCAGGGCTCCCTGGGAGAGAGAGGAGATGTGGTCTTCCACTGCTGCCTTCTCCAGGCCCCCTTCCCTCCGGCGTCCCCTTGTTTCTGCCACCTCCTGATGCTCAGCCCCTCCCCTCTGTAAGCATTGGCATCTAGTTTAAGGATGACTAAGTTTCCTGACAGTTTTCTTTCAGGGGCTACTCTGAACCATCCTAGGATAGGAGTTCTCTCTTCCGCTGTCATTGCTTCTTGGCTTCTTCTAATTTATTGCCAGTCTCTAAGGCTGTGTTTGAAGAAGCTGAGGGACTAAAGGGGCACCGGGAATAGAAGAAAGTGTTTTTCCTAGTGCAGGAGAGAGCGAGGGAGTGAAATGCAATCTTCCACGCTTTCGGTCACTATATCATGTACGTACGTGTTTTGAAGATAAGGACATATTCCAACTCTACTACTGTTTTCCACTGCATTTACCTGATAATGTCCATATGTGTCTTTGGAAATAGGGTACATTGATTATTAACAGTTAATGTTTGACAAATGTTAACATTTTCTAGAAAATGTTTTCTAAAAGTGCTCTTCTTTATGCACCTTTTATTCTTTAACTCGAGTGTATGTCCCTGGTGGTAAACACCAAAATGAACTGTAAGTTGAGTGGCTCCTTTCCTTTACTTGGGACTGGGCACATTCGTATGTGTATATGTGTAATTTTTCAGACCCTGTGTCGGAACAGAATATCTGCAGCACATTGTTTGTTGGATGAGTGAATAAATATGCATTCGTCCTGTTAAAAACAAAACAAAACTCTTCACTGTTGACTCCTTTAAGTCATCAAATTATTTTTAAAATTCCCTGACTCGCAGCCCTTGTCACAGCCCAGTCTGTTTGGTCCTGATGGAGGTGATGTTTCCGCTTCCTCTTGAATAATCCTCGGGTAGCTGTTTGATTTGTGGTGCCTGCAGAGCAGTATCATGCCGTCCTCAACCCCCTCCTAATGGCGCCTTTTGTCTGCTTTCCCTCGTCAGCTTCCCTTCGTGCCATAGCATACCAGCACACCCCAAGCTGTGGCCACATTAAAGCATGAATGGCAATGCTGATGAGCCCCTTCACTCATATAGCGCTTTCCATCCCGCACAGACACTATCTCATTACCCCGCACAGCCCTCTTAGGAGAGAGAGGATGTGTCAGATATCGTCGTCCCTATTTCCTATGCGAAAGGTGAGGCACCAGGGGTTGGTTTGACTCGCCTGAGCTTACATAAAGGGTCTGCTGTAGAAGCCAAGCCTGTTGGCTTTGACTCTCATTGAAATCCTTTAACTGGCATTTAAATTATATATTTAACTTATATAAATTCATCTGGTCTCCTCATTTGCTGAAATCGAATTCCTGACAGGCGAGCTCTTTCCTGCGAGCTGACTGCCAGGTGTGCCCGGTGCCGACCCCTGTCGAGCCCTGCAGCCCACTGTGAGCAGGGCAGCAGGCATGCTCTTGCCGTGTACCTCACAGAGAGGGTCGGGGGGTGGCCTAGGCCTTCCCGGGGTTCGGGCAGGTGGCACACCCCAGCCATAGGCGTGCGTTTGCTGGGTATGAAGGCCTCCCTCTGGGATGAGCCTATTCTGAGGCAGAGAGAGCTGTTGGCCTTTGGGGCATCTGTGTGGGAGAGGGTGGAGTAATAGGGGGTTACAGGGCCCCCTCAGAGTCCACAGGACCTTGGTGGCCTGGGCGCATCACTCAGTTTTCCTGGGGCTCCTTCTGTTCATCTTTGGACTAAGAGAAGGTGAGTCGTCATGCAGAGTGTGTTAAAGGCAAGCATTGTCCTCTAGTAGACTTCCAGTTACTTCCCTGAACTCATTAACAGTGGCGAGTAAAACCCTAAAAAGAGCCAGCATTTACTGAGCATTTCCTTGGAGCTGCCCTTAATGCTTTACTTCCTAATCTAATTCCATTCTCACCTCAGCTCCTTGAGGATAGGTAGAGTGATTTCAATGTTATTTCAGTTTCTAGAAACATTCCCAGAGTCACAGAGCTGGTAAGTGGTGTGATTGGGGTTTGAACCCAAGTCTCAGTGACAAAGTCTGTAAAACTTCCTACACACATGTGCACACATTTATATCAGTTTTTTTAGCCTTGATTTTGTGTGTTCTGTGACAGTCCAGTGTCTTGAAGTGGATATTCTGTTTCTGGCTTGAGATCCTTCTTTTATGAAACTAAAATTTTTGTCACCTGTGTGGCCGTTTTTTCTCAATGTTTCCTTGAACTGTTCTATTGAAATTGTTTGCCGACTTTATGGTTATAATTCTTCTCTGCTTTGTCTTTCCAGGTCATTAAAACACCAATGACCAGCCAGAAGACGTTTGAATCTCTGCTAGACTTCAGCAGAGCCCTGGGGAAGCATCCTGTTGCTTGCAAGGTAGCGTATGGGTGGCCTGGGGAGGGGGTGATTTTCCTGGGACTCTGACTTACGCCAGGAGGGATTCTCTTGCTGTAGGCTGATGTGGGAGAGGAGAGCTCTTCCGGCAGGTCGGCCTGCAGGATGTAAAGGGCGAGCTGCATCTAGCAAGGAGTCCTGGTGATTGTAAGATTATCCCTGGTGCTCTCACCTGCTTTGCTCCGATTACCTTCAGTCTCTGCTGTGGTTCTTGTTTAGTTTCCCCCAAGTTTAGGAGCGGCCCTTCTGCATGACTTGGTAGTGTTTCTGTAAGGACGACTGTGTCCCAGGGTGCCCTTACAAATCTCTATGCTGGTTGGTGGTTTAGTCACTGTCGTGTCCGACCCTTGTGACTCCATGGGCTGTGGTCTGCCAGGCTCCTCCGTCCATGGGACTTCCCAGGCGAGAATACTGGAGGGGGTTGTGTCTCCTACGTTTCAGGCGGTCTCCTGCATTGCAGGCAGATTCTTTACTGACTGAGCCACCGGAAAGCCCAGTTATTTGTAAATACGTCATTTATCTTTTTGACCATAATTTAATTTTTTACACTTTTAAAGTTTTTATTTTTTTATGTAATTTTTAAAGGTTACTTTGCATTTACAGTTATTACAAACTATTGGCTGTATTCCCCATGTTGTGAAATAATGCCTCCTTGACCTGTCTTACCTCTATTAGTTTGTATCTCCCACTCTCACCCCTATATTGTCCATACCCCACCCCCGCCCCATCAGTTCAGTTCAGACTCCTTGCGACCCCATGAATCGCAGCACGCCAGGCCTCCCTGTCTATCACCAACTCCCAGAGTTCACTCAAACTCATGTCCATTGAGTCAGTGATGCCATCCAGCCATCTCATCCTCTGTCGTCCCCTTCTCCTCCTGCCCCCAATCCCTCCCAGCATCGGAGTCTTTTCCAATGAGTCAGCTCTTCGCATGAGGTGGCCAAAGTACTGGAGTTTCAGTTTCAGCATCATTCCTTCCAGTGAACACCCAGGGCTGATCTTCTTTAGGATGGGCTGGTTGGATCTCCTTGCAGTCCGGCTAATTTGGTCTCTATGTCTGTGAGTCTGCTCTTTTGTTCTGTTTGTTACTTTGTTGTATTTTTTAGATTCCACATGTAAGTGATGTACAGGAGTTGTCTTTCTCTGTCTGACTTATTTTACTTAGCACAGTAGTCTCCAGGTCCATCCCTGTTGCTGCAGATGGCAGGATTTCATTCTTTTTTATATGGCTGAGTAGTATTCCATTGTATATATGCCATGTCTCCTTAAGCCAGTTGTCTGTTGATGGGCACTTGGGTTGTTTTCATTTCTTGGCAGTGAACAGTGGGGCGCACATATCTTTTTGAATTAGTGTTTTTGGTTTTTTCAGATATATACCCAGGTGTGGAATAGCTAGTTGACTGTAATCTTTTAAATATCATTGTGGTTCTTCTCATAGCATACTTTTACTTTCCAAAATACTCTCAAGTTTGAACTCACAGTATTGAATTAATCCATGAAAACTTCAGTTGTTTATGAATCATCTGAATAAGTCATCTGTCAACATGGACCCCAATAGCCAAAGAGAGCAGACTTAAATAGGCCAGTCCCCTGAATTCCAGGACTGTAGTGTTATATTAGGAGAAGGCAATGGCAACCCACTCCAGTACTCTTGCCTGGAAAATCCCATGGGTGGAGGAGCCTGGTGGGCTGCAGTCCGTAGGGTCATGAAGAGTCAGACACGACTGAGCGACTTCACTTTCACTTTTCACTTTCATGCATTGGAGAAAGAAATGGCAACCCACTCCAGTGTTCTCGCCTGGAGAATCCCAGGGACGGGAGCCTGGTGGGCTGCCGTCTATGGGGTCACACAGAGTCGGACACGACTGATGTGACTTAGCAGTGTTATATTAGGGAATCTCATTTTTTAACACTCATTTTTTGTTGGCTTAGTTTTATGGTTTTAAATCTTCTGGATTAAAAAAATATATATCACATTAATAACGAGAGGGTATGGTTGTACTTTGTTACCAGTTTTTGCTCTGTTCGTGGCAAAAAGTCGCCATTGTGTGGGAAAAGACGTGAGTGTGCAGCAGATGAGAAGCTAGATGTGAAGTGAGAGCGCAGGGATGAGCCAGGGGTGGTCTTTAGCAGCAAAGTCACTAATTCATGAGAGCGATGATCCATGTTTCCGTTGGGATAGCCATGGCAGGGGCAGGCCTGGGAACCGTGGTCTCATGAAATTGGTCTTGCTACGGCATTGCAGGACTCTCCTTTTAGGTGCTACCTTAGGCATTCAGGGAGACTTTTAGACCCTGACTCGCTCTCAGGGTCAGTTATTCAGGCCCTTGGTGTGGCATCCAGATACTAGAGGAAATCACACAGAACAAACGTCAGCAGACTTTCCTGTCAAGGGCCAGATAGTAGTGTTCTAGGGTGTGCAAACTGCGCTGCGACGGCTGGGCTCTGTAACAGGAAAGCAGCACGGGCCATACCTGCAAGGAGCGATGTGCGTCTGCTCCGCTGAAACTTGATTCACACATAGACGTGGATTTGGCCTCCAGGATTGTAGCTTAGTAACGCTCAACAGAGAAGAATGACCTCAGTGCGCCTAAACTGGATCTTTCTTCATAGGAAGACTTCACAGGCAAAGCAGCCCGCCTGGGCTCACATCCTGGCTTTGGCCCTTACTAGATGTGTAACCTTGGGCGTGTCTCGTCACCTCCCTGTGCCTCGGTATTCTCTCCCTCACACAGAGGCAACAGTAGAACTTACCTCACAGGGTTACTGTGAGAGATAAGTGAATGACTATTTGTAAAGTTCTTAGGACAAACAATTCCTGCTCTACAATAAGTACAGTAAATAAAGTGTGTTTAATCAATAAGTGAAGGTATATGAAAAATGGAAGGTGTATGAGTACGTGAAGTTAAATTGCTTTATCAAAGGGCCGCGTCTCTTTACATTCCAGTGTTATGAGAGTATCTCTGTGTATCTTCAACAGCATTGAATATCATAATGGGGAAAAAGCCCCTTGCCAGTAACCTTACTGGTAACGTGCTATTTTGTTTTACTGAATGTTTCTTCGATTTTTTGTTGTTTAGGCACTAAGCTGTGTCTGACTCTTTTGCAACCCCGAGGACTGTAGGCTACAAGGTTTCTCTGTCCATGGGGTTTCCTAGGCAGGAATACTGGAGTGGGCTGCTGTTTCCTTCTCCAGGGGATCTTCCAACCCAGGGACTGAACCCATGTCTCCTGCATTGGCAGGCAGATTCTCTATCACTGAGCCACCAGAGCAGCCTTGTAACAGTATATGAACACTCCATATATTGGAGAAAATATTTTTCCCAGGCTACTTTCTGATTTCTAACCTTGTGTATGGTGTGGCCTCCTGTAGTCAGGTACCCTACCTTGTCCTGAATTTCTGCAGTAAACTTTTTGAAGTTAAAAAACAGGTTTGCCCTGGTTATTATTAATAAATCAGCATAATCTATGAATATAGTCTTGGTTAGGCAGATAAAGCTCTTTTGTGCATCTCTGTGTCCTGGGAGGTAGGTTAGGGGTGGTCTCAGGTGGTCCAGCGTGAAAGGAGGAATGGCTCTGGGCTGCAGTATGCAGGCAGGTGAGTAGAGTGACACAGGAGCCTGGGCACCTCTGTTCAGATGTTTATGGAGTGCCCAGTGTGTGCTTGAAACGGGACTCACAGCCTGGGCCAGGGTGAGGGTTTTTTCCTGAGGGAGGGTCACAGCCTTCTGTTAAAAGAGGGGGACTCTGTTTACCTAGTGGTAATCAACTTCCCATTAAAAACCACGGAAAAGTTGCCAAGCGAGCCTGCCCCACAGGCTCCCAGGAGAGCTCAGCAGACAGAATCCGCATTCCCGCCATCCCTCCAGGAGAGACGGCTAAGTGTTGGAGTGAGGAGGGAAACGAAGAAAGGGGTCTTCCGGGGAGGAGTCTTGGTCGGTGAGCAGGGAGAGGCCCTCGGTCTGTTGGGACCTGCTAGTTTGTCCCAGGCCCTGTCCCCAGCTCCAGAGTCCTGTGCCCAGCGCCGGAGTGCACATAGGAAAGAGCCTGAGGAAATCCTCAACAGCTGGGAAGTTGTGTTCCTGAGGTGCGTTCAGGAGGGAGTGTGATTTTTCTAGACTCGTTAAGAAATGCAGGAGAGGAGAGGAGTAAAGGGCCTGCTGTTTGAGGGGAGCATAATAATGCTCTATGCGCAGCATTTTATGTGCTTTCATTTATCTTCACAACTAGTGAGGTAGAAATTACTGCTCCCATTTCACAGATGATGAAACTGAGTTTCAGAATGATGCAAGGTCAAAGAGTGTTCGAACCTGAGCCCAGATCCGCCCACTCCCACAGCTGTGCTCTTTGTAGTGAACCCCTGGCTCTGCCTTTACTCCTCTTAGGACCTGTGCAGTAGGGGCTTCTGGTTACTGTAATAGTTGGTTAAATCGGCATGTGGCATAGACGCGAGGCTGTCTCGGCGCTTTGAAACACTGAAAGTGTATAGCTGGATAAATGTGCGTGATAATCCAGGGTGAGGAGTGGGCTGGCGACTCTACGTAAAGATGAAGTTCACAGAACTCACTTGTCTGTTTTTCTCTCTGCTCTGACAGGACACGCCTGGGTTCATCGTGAACCGTCTTCTGGTGCCGTACCTCATGGAAGCAGTCAGGCTGTGTGAGCGAGGTAGCTGTCCCCGCCCGGCCGGGAGCAGCAGGCCTGTAGGGCTCCTGTGGGAAGGGCTGGGCCCTGTGGAGCAGGGGAGGAGCTTCTGTTCGCGGACTCCTGTGAATCAGCCTCACCTGAGCCCAGTGCCTTTGTCACTGTGTTCCCAGGACCCACTTGACTCCCTTGGAGACTTCTGGGGTGACTCTGGGGACTTCCCACTTGGCCACCTCCAGCTACAGTCTCAGCCAGAGCAGTCATAGGCCAACGCGGGTTTATATCCTGGGTCTCTGGCTAAGAGGTTTATTGCTTAAAACAATGACAGCGATATAAAAATCACTGGGCTAGGGAACCTTTAAAATTCCCTAAGGTTGTAAAATTGTGACAGGAGATGGGAAATTAGTAACAAGATTGTAATGTGACAAGGAATGTTTCTGACAGTGGTGTCCGTCCTTACTGAATGATATTATGATGCATTTTTTTTTTTTAACCTTAAGAATGGTCTAAAATGGTTTTTCGTCAATACTGGTAGATTGACAAAGAATGATTTTCCCTGTTGTAGAAATAGACTTGGGACATGATCCAAGGTTAGAAAATGTCATGTATCTTCCTGCCTACCTTCCCTAAGGCATTTATGGAAAGGTAATTGTTTCATCTCTGCTTCAAAGGCAAATAGGCCTTAATAGGACTGAATGAAAAGCAACCGTAATTGTTTTCAGTTACTTCATTCACAAATGCTTGCTCCTGAGAATGTCATTTTTGAAACAAAACATTTATACCAGCTCTTCCAGAGAGATGAAAGCATATTTGCTTCCTCAAAATCTGCTTTAAATATTAAAACTTTTCTCTGTGTTCTATGGAGGCATTTGCCTCACTCTTGCTTCTAGATCAAACCAACACTTCTGTGTTTCTCTATCAACAAATACATCTAATTACACCTCAAAGACAGCATGAAGCGTTTTGCCCTACTTTGAAAGACAGGGGTTTTCTTGGTAATGTAATGTTTTAGAATATAGCATATGGGTGATCCACCTCTTAATGGTGTTCTTCTCACTGACACATACTGTCAGTTTTGATATATTTTCACCTGAACTGCGTGTCAGGCTGTAAGTTGAAAGTCACTTTCCTGTCTTCCGCTTTCCTCCCATCAGCAGTGGTCCTTTTCTGTTCAGATGGAGTCCCTTTGACCTTCGGCATCACTAGCCACCTGGGAGATGAAACTGGGCAGGGGATCTGACCCCACAGGGGAAGTGCTCTTACTTTGCCCTTGGTGCTGCTTCAGTGTCCTGAAGGTGCTGAGTATTATGAGTGGGTGGGTGCCGTTCCCTGGAAAGCCACACTGGGGTCTGGACTCCTCGGCCTCAGGCTTCTTACTGTGTCCCTTCTGCCACCTCAGGGTTCTGCCAGCGGCAGGTGTGCTCACATGCCCGCCTGCCGTCCCATCTGCACTCCCCTGCTTGGAGCGACTGACTGAGCTACCTCCGTTCTACTTTGAAATCTGAAAGTGTTTTGGATTATCCTCCTTCACCTGCCATGTCTGTTCATTTGTCTCTTGACTCCCCACCTGTCATCTCGTCTCCCTCTGCCAGTCAGCCTGCCTTTAGTGTGGCTCGTCAGGCAACAAGGGATTCGCACTTACCTTGTGTCTTTTCTAAACTGCTCTCCTCAATATTGTGTTGTCCAGAAGGGTGAGGGGACAGTGCATTCCGTTTCTGCACGGCAGCAGAGTTGGACCATGAAGGCAGCTTAGCCCACCCCTTTCCAAACTCATGGTGGAGAACTTCTCTGTATGACATTATTTTGGTCAGCTTATGTGCTCTTAAAAAAAATAGCGATATAGACTGGCTGGCATATAAATGACCACAGTTTATTTCTCACGTTTCTGGAGACAGTAGTCCAAGTCTAGGGTGCCAGCACGATCGAGTGTCTGGTGAGAGCCCTCCTCTGGCTGCAGACCGCTGACTTCTCGTGTCCTCACATGGCAGAGAGTGGAGCAAGGAAGCCAGCTCTCCTGTGACTCTGGGAAGAGCTCTGCGAGCTCCAGCCCCGTGACTCTTCCAATCCCTACAAGGTCCCACCTCCTTACACCACTGTATTTAGGCAGTAGGGTTTCATTGTGAATTTAGGGCACATAACAAATACTTGATATACCTGAGGTGAGCATGCCTCTGAGACAAGGGGGCGGAGTGCTGCTTTGAGCAGTAGGGGGTCATCGGAAGGATGTGTGGGGTGTTAGAGCAGAGAATCTGCTCCATCACTGTCCACTCGGGCCTCCTGGGCAGCTGAACAGCTTTCAGAGTCCATAGGCCCTTAGCAGTGCCTCTGCCAACCGTCCATGGGGTCTCGGGCACGCCACTGCCCCTCCCCATGCTCACCGGCTGTGAGCCTCCTTGCTTCCGGGTCAGGCCTTCCTCCCCAGTGCCTTGCAGCCTCTGTCTTCACGCCTGGTGCTGTCGGCATTCCCACGATAATCTCGTCCCTGGGGCCAGGGCCCTCTCTGTAGACCTGAGCAGGCTGGTGGCTGCAGCAGACAGCACCTGCTATCGGATGCCACTGACAGGTCAGAGTCAGCTCTGGCAGGGTGCTGCGCTGCATGGTTAGCTTTTCTTGGGTGACGCCTGGGAGTGTCACGAGCCTGTCGCCCAGTCACCGTGTGACATCCTGCTCACAGTGTCCCTGCCGTGCTTGGGACATGTTCAGTGGTTCCGTCGGAGCCTACCGGATAAGTGTCCTCGCCAGGGAGCCGCCTTTCTCCTCACCCTCTGCCTTCTTGTCTCGCCTCACACCTTACTCCCACCTTCTCTCAAGGCCCCACTGGACCGTCCCCAGTGCTTGCTCCAAGCTGGATGTAATCTTTGTCGTTGTCCTAACTCTATGCTTTGCTTCTGCTTCAGGGCACGTGCCTGCCGTATGGCACACATCTTCCTTCTGCTGTGCTCCGTTTTCAGTGTTTGGGTCCTCATCTTCATACTTCCAAAGTGTGTGTGTAAGCCAGGCTTTAGGTAGCTGTTGATGGATAAAGGAATGGTGGCTGCGCTGATTCTGATCCTGTTGCCCGTGACCATGGTTTGTTGTTTAGCCAAGAATGGTTGGTAGGTGGTGCTGATGAGTCAGCAGAAGAAGCTTATTCGGGCAGGTCCGCAGTTCCCAGGCCTGTAGAAGAGCTGGAGTTCACTGAGGATGCTCTTTGTTGTCGAGATTTAGGGGATGGGGGGCGGGGGGAGGGGCGGGCGGCTTTCAACCTTCTAAGGTTGATGCAGAATTTCGTGTGTATGCACATTTTCTTTGGAGAAGGTATCAGATTTTAAGTGCTTGACTAAAGATTAGGAATTAATGATCTAAAGCATGATACCATGTTTAACTCCCACTTGGCATTCTAGTCTCTATTATATATTTCTCTCTCTTCCCCCGCCCCCCGCCTTTTACTCTCTTACTCAGAACAGAGTTTTTAGAATTGTGCTGACTTTGTGAAACTGTTCAGACTTTTTTCCCATGATGTGCTATGTCTTCATATTATTTTTTAGAAATAGTCAAGTGAGTCTCTGAATCTAGGATAACAGTCTTGACTCTAGGGTTTATTGTCTCTCCTGAATATTGATTTGATTAAATGGCTTTAAGGTAAGTTGGAACCATTATGCTATGAGATTTCTATCCACAGGAAGCTGATATTCTAATAAGGGGAGACAGCCTATAGCGAGTGAACCAATAGATAACATGTTAGGTTATGACCAGTAATCCTTGAGAAAGGTAAATATACAGTCTAGGGGGTGGCAGGAGTCTTGCCCTGGAGTCTTGATAGTTCTTAGGTTATGTGCAGAGAGGAGGGGAGTCTGATGCTCTGACACCTGAGCAGAGGTCTGCAGATGTTGACAGGATCCCAGTGCAAGGAGCAGCAGGAGCGAGCCTCAGGAGCATGCTAGGCTTGCTTCAGCACTTGGCCTCTGCACCGCAGAAGCCTGGGAGCCTAATGAAATCCTCTCAGCAGACTCTTATCAGCTGCCATGTGCTTTCTCATTCCTGCTTTGCACATGCTGTTCTTGCTGCCTGGAATGCCCTTCCCTGCCCGCTCTTCCCTGGGGATTCTCTTCAGGACCATCAGGACCCTGCCTGGGTGGTGGTTTTGGTGAAGTCATAGCATTGTGAGTAAACCTCTCCATCTTTGCCCACATAGCCATGTGAATCTTCCTGAATCTTCAGCACTTGTTAGATGAAAGTTTTGGTTTGTACATCTGAATCCTCCCATTAGATTATGAACACTGCAGTGCTTGTCTTGTTTCACTCCAAGTCTCTGGTGCCTGATACATAACAGATATTAAACAGAAGTTGAATGAAAGAGTGAGGCTGCCTGATAAGGCTAATGTCTGTGTGATCATTTTTGCTCTCTTCTGACCTGAAACTCAAATCATTCTCAGGAACCTCTGGTTGACTAATCAGAGGAGTACCTATAAAGTCACCCAGGAGAAATAATTGGTTGGTATTTTAATCATCTTGAACCACCTTGAAAGCCTTTGGCATTATTTTAGTACTTCATATGCTTTTAAAAATAGAACCTTTATGCATGTTTAAGTAGTTCTTGTTCCTCATGCCTAAAATATCTGAAATATTTAGGTTGTGACGTCCTTTCTTAAGTTTTTTAATCACTTTTTAAATTTAGCTTTGTTTTAACTGACCATTTCTTTATGCTTTGGAACAAAATTCTACATAGACACTTGTTACAGGCTAGTTGTGTTCCTGATTTTGGAGAAAGGGGACAGGTTGCTCTCTATAAAGACCTCTGGTCCACAGACATTATGTGAAGGATAATATTCCACGGAAAAAGCACTTTGGTTCTTGTCTTAGTTTCCTCAACACACTTTCAAACTTGAGTGGAAGTTCTAAATCAGGTTTGGGCTTTTTTTTAAACATAATCTTGACTGAAGAGTTTATATGCATGGGATTTCAAAGGAATGACTCAATATTTACAAAACCAAGAAAGGTAAAAAAGAAAATCATATATACAATACATAGAAAAACATATAGCTTCATTGTTTCCTTTTTTAAAAATAAGTCCCTTTATCAAGGCCTTCTCTCTCCACGAACAGAATGGTAGTGCTTGAGAATTTACCTCACAGAGTAGCTTCATGTAGTAGCTTTGAAAATCTTGTGACCTCTTAGAAAAATCTTACCCAAGCCGGAAATCCTGACTCCAGAACTGTCTTGAATGTGCATGATACGTAGAACACTAGTAATTCAGGGACTAAGCACTGGCAGGGTGGCCATGGGAAGGGTGGTGGTGGCTCA
This sequence comes from Ovis canadensis, assembly GCF_042477335.2. Taxonomy (NCBI): domain Eukaryota; kingdom Metazoa; phylum Chordata; class Mammalia; order Artiodactyla; family Bovidae; genus Ovis; species Ovis canadensis. The sequence continues at coordinate 33,225,444 of NC_091250.1, read as the reverse complement.
GTGCTGCCCTCTGCTGCTTAGGTGAAGCATCCAAGGAGGACATCGACACGGCTATGAAGCTGGGCGCCGGGTACCCCATGGGTCCATTTGAGCTTCTCGATTATGTTGGGCTGGATACTACGAAGTTCATCCTAGATGGTAAGAATTGGAATTCTCTGTTGTCTGTCTTGAGTTGAGTTGAGGTAGTCTCTTTCAGCAGTGAATTAAATTAAATGCCTATTTAAATAGATAAGGAGCCTTAGTAGACCTTCCAAAGTCCTGTCCCACCAGCTGAAAGATTCAAGTAACATGACTGAAGGGAAAATATGGCTGCTTAGTCACATAAGGCAACTTTTTAAAACATCTTTTGTTTTGAAAGAATTATAAATTCATAGGAAGTCCCACATTCAGTGAAATACAGCACAGACAGGGCCTGTGTACCCCTTTACCTAGTTTCCCCTCAGGGTTGCATGTCATATAGCAGCCACAGTACCTTAGCAGAGCCAGGAAATTGGCGTTGCTACACAGTCATTCTGTCAGGTATGCTGATCTGTGTAACCACTGCATTCAAGATGCAGAACCATTTTAAAATGTGTATTCATTTTACTGTAGTGGCTACTAAAGTTGAATGTAGCTCATAGTACCAAGTTGTACGAAGAATACCTATAGGAAGGAGCAAGGGGAGGTTCTAGTGGAAGCAAGAACTTTATGAGGATATGAAATACCAGTAGCAGCAAATTCAGATTTTTAACATGCCTGAAGTCGTTTCACTGTGTCACTGGTGTCCAGGCACCAGATTAACAGATTAACCAGATCACCTTTGGCATCAGCTATTTCCATGAAGGGACTGGATGAACAGAAGGGCCATGGGAGAGCTGGGCCTCAAGCAAGACATGGCCCAGTGGTGCAGCCCTGCTTTGAGGCTCACGTTCAGCCTTCCCTCTGCCTCTGCGAGTCTGGAGGCAGAGCGTTGGGAGAAGGGTTCCTACTCTGACGTGGGAGAGGCCCATGGGCCTCACTCATGCAACTCCGGCCAGCATGCTCACCCTGGGAATGCTGAGATGTAAGATAAACCCAGCACTTCATCCTAAGCTCTTTTTCCTTCTCTCAATAGGTTGGCATGAAATGGACTCAAAGAACCCCCTGTTTCAGCCCTGCCCATCCCTGGATAAGCTGGTAGCAGAGAAAAAGTTTGGCAAGAAGTCTGGAGAAGGATTTTACAAATACAAGTGAGCAGCTGTCTGGCTCGAGGATGAGGCCCCGTAAGCACATACCAGCAGCTCCCCAAGTGCCCACGGGAATGGTCTTTGGTCAGATGTTCCTCCCACAGCACGATCTATTCGATGTACGTTTTGATTGTAATCTATCTGAAGTAATCATTTACAAGAGTTAGAGTAATAGCAGATTTCTCCATTGAGAAACTAATTCCCTTTCCCTTTTTCAGTCTGTTCATTTCTGTGTATCTTCTAAAAAGCTTTACACCCTGGTGCCTTGGAGCAGACATTTCTTTTGAACCTGTTGTTTTCATGAACAGTTACCAGAACCTGAATTCGTTTACTTGTAACGAGAGCATCCTGTGTCCATTGTTACCACACGGGAAAGTCTCCAGCCACTGACACACTGTGTTGTGTCTGTGGAGGGCTGCGAGGCAGCAGCTGCCTCTTGTGTTTACCGGGTTATCTACTGCCTGCAGCCTCAAGCCTTACCCTCCTTTGGGCATGATGTCAGGTATCATGTCTTGATTCAACTCTTCATTGAGATGTTGCTGCTGGATTAGTGGGAATATCTCCAAGTGCAGGAAGATGTTTTGTTCACATCTGAAATCTGAATGATTATTGTCTGTCTCTCTTTTTTTTTCCCCATGAGAAATCATTGCTGCAAATTGACTCTAATAAAATGCAGTTTTTTTAATCTGTGAAAATTTAAATTGAAATAAACATGTATAATTTAAAATCATAATTTGTTTAAATGGTTATAAAAGTAAAGGCTGGTAATTTAGGTGGAAGCTGTGCTGTCTTTGGCCTGTAGTCACTTTTTTGAGTGGTAATGGTGAGGGAGGAGTGGCCGGAGAAGGTGTTTATGTACAGCCTGCCTGTAGCTGTCACTCCAGATTTCTTACCAGGAAAGCAGTAATAAAGGCACAAAAACCAGTTTTTAAGGAACATCTGTTTCTTCTTTGCCAACAAAAAGAAACAGTGTAACATAAGCTTCTTTTAATCATTGGCTTGAGAAAGTGTCTTCCAAGATAGAATTTTGAGGCTGGAAAGACATCAGAAACCCTGAGGTCCAGTGGCCTCTTTAACAGAGAGCTGATGAGATGTGCTCAAGGTGACCAGAAGTTTTGTGACAGTCAGGATTAGAACTAGGTTTCGATAAAATATAACATAGCAAATTTGAAAATTTCAAATCCAGACTTCCTTACAGTACTGTCGCTAAAATGGGCATCCTTGTTTGGAATTCTTGGTCATGGTGCTCATGGTTAAGATTGTCCTCCACCCATTTCATGATGGATAAAGGGGAGCTTATTAAATTTTTTTACTTGAATCTAACTAGAGCATAATGGAAAAATAACCATATGCATACATTTCTACCACACACAGAACCTGGTTTAGGAAACTTGTAGGTTATTCTTATATTTCCTAACGAAAAAAAGGAAGCACCTGTGACACCATCACCATTTCCATTACTTAAGGTTACCCTGTGGTCTGACAGCCCCCTGCACACTCAGGCTGGCTCCTGACCTTTGACAGGAGCCCCAGGCTTAGGAGGGGCTTCCTTTCCTTCTCATTCTCTGACTGGACTGCCCACAGGATGTGGGCCCTCATCCTGGAAATGGCAGGGCTCACTCTTGACCACTGGATTCCAGGAAAGAGCAAACTCAGTGATGTGGCCGTCAGCTTGCCCGGGGTGAGGGTGAAGGGTTGCAGCCACCTTTCCCTGGCTGAGGTTTCTCCATGTGCTCTTAGCCTCTGAATATTTTGTTATTACAAAAATACTCTTGCATGTGTCATGTCTGTGTCTGGGAAAGAATTGTGAACGTCTTCTTACACACCCGAGTGGAGAGTGGCTTTCTCAGCCCCGTGCTCCAGTGTCTGCTTTCTTAGGTGAGCACAGCTACTGCCTGCCAAGGGCTGTGAGGGGAGAAGGGTCTTTGTGGTCAGTTAGGTCCTCTGCTTTCAAATCAGGACCAGAAACTGTATAGTCACCACCTAAACAACATACACTAGTTACACTTCCATAGTTTGCAAATTACACTTTTCACACTTTGAAACAAGCTTTTGTCTTGACCCACTTTGATTTTAATCCCTTTAACATTTCAATCTAAGTAACCAATTAAGTCTTACCAAAATACAAGGTGTGGCTGTAATTTTGTGGAACCAATTTTCCTGTAAACAGGCATTGATGGTACATAAATATTAATCAAAAATGCTTTGGACAATGGAAGCACTGCTGCATTTTCAACCCATTTGGTTGTGTAAATTGTTCTTTAACTCAATATTTCATAATCACAGTTTTTATTTCTATGGCAGAACAAATTTTAACTCCTGAAAGACAGAAAAATCTAATTCTATTTAATGTTTTGTTTAAAATGACCAACTATGGCTGTTGCAGAATTAATTGGTATAAATGATTAACACCAAGGACTTTGGAATTAAACAGACTTGGGATCTAGTGCTAAGCTCCACTCTTTTACCTATGCAGCCTAACCTTGGGGGGGGGGGGGGGGTTACTTGTCTTCTGGAGAGAGCTGGCAGAATGGGCAGAATGATGGGTCCTGTCCCACGAGGTGGCTGAGATGAAATTAGATGATGGATGTTAGATGTTGAGCTCTCTGCCAGGCTCAAAAGACGGATTGCTACCACCTCCCTCCTCTGCGCCCTATTTGAAAGAAAGCCACAGTTCACCTCAAACCTACAGGCTTACAGAGAGCCTGAACTTTTACCGTTGGGGGAGTGGGCTGACGATTGGGAACAGTCCCACGGGTCTAGTAAGAGAGAGTCGTAAAAGTGAAGCCGTGGTGGCACTTCCGCAGCTGCTCCGGAAGTGCTTCCCAAAGCGGTGGGTGGCGTTGCGGACCTTTTCCAACTGACCTGGAAAGAAACTCGCAGGAAGCATCTAGCGAGCAGGTGAGGCGGCTGTCTCCTAGGTATTAGATGTTTTGTGTTTGATAGACTGCGGATGATTTAAGACCCTGGAAAAAAGGCTCCTAACAGAGATGGAAATCAGGGCAATGATTTCCAGGGCAATGATCCCCTGGAGTGGGGCATGCAAACAGGAGCAACGCGAAGGCCACTGGTCAGCAAGGCAGAGCAAAGAGCAGGCCTTACACGGACAGGGCTGCGGTGGGGCTGGTTGGCCAGGTCTCGTGCCTGCCTGAAACACATAGCCTGTTCTCAGGCGAGCGAGCACGTGCCGGAAGGGAAAACCTGATGAGGTTTAGAAGACAGGAAACAGAAGCGTCCCCAACAGACCTGGGGAGTAAGGCGTGTTTGAGTCAAGCTGTCTGGTCACGGTGTTTGAAGGGCTGAACTCTGGAGCCCTGTGGAGGTTTCACCACCTGCTCGTGGGAGGTGGATTTCCAGGGCTTTTCCGCTTGTGTTGAAGTTCCAGGGAAGTGTGCGGGCACAGCGGCAGCCTGCCTTACCGCATGGATTCGGGGCAGGTCAGGGGGGCAGAGCGAGCGCGCCCCGTTCGGTCCTGTGGCCTTTCATCCTCCAGCCACGTCCAGGGGAGAGGCTGTCCGCCCTGAGTGCACCCAGGTGACACTCCTGCTTAACTGGCGTCAGGGAAAATGTGATGCGTGAAGGAAGGAAGCCATCATCCTGAGAGGGAGCCTGCACACCTGGCAGAGCTTCAGCGGATGCCCGCACATCCTAGGCTGAGAACCAACGTGTGTGGGGATGTTTAGAGAGAACCTGCTGCCCTTTGGGTGGGTGGGGGTGGGCTCCCAGGTGGCCCAGTGATGAAGGACCTCCCTGCCAATGCAAGAGCCGTAGGAAGACTCAGATTGGATCCCTGTGTTGGGGAGATCCTCTGGAGTGGGGCATGGCAAACCACTCCAGTATTCTTGCCTAGAGAATCCCATGGACAGAGGAGCCTGGCAGGCCAGGGTCTATGGGGTTGCAAGGAGTTGAGCACGACTTGGCGACTGAACAATTTCTGTACAGCAAAGTGATTCAGTTATATATATGCATTCTTTTTTTATATTCTTTTTCATTATGGTTTATTATAGAATATTGAATATAGTTCTCTGTGCTATACAGTGGGACCTTGTTGTTTATCCATCCTCTGTATAAAATCTTACATCCCCTAACCCTAACCTCCTACTCCATCCCTCTCCCACATCCCTTCCCCTTGACAACCACTTGTCTATTCTGTTTGCCCCTGAGCGGGTTTGTTTCTTAGATAGGTTCCTTTGTGTTATATTTTAGATTCCACATGCAAGTGATACCATATAGTATTTTTCTCTTTCTGAATTCCATTATGTATAATCTCTAAGTCCATGCATGTTGCTGCAAATGGCATTTTGTTCTGTTTCTGGCCGAGTAGTATTCCACCGTATATGTGTATCGCATCTTCTTTCTCCATTCATCTGTCATTGGACATTTGTGTCCATGGCTTGGCTATTGTGAATAATGTTCCTGTGAACATAGGCATGCATGTACATTTTTTAATTATCCAGTTTTTTTCTGGATCTATGCCCAGGAGTGGGATTGCTGGATCATATGGTAATTCTGTTTTTTGTTTTCTAAAGGAACCTCCACACGATCTTTCACAGTGACTGCACCAACTTGCATTCCTATCAACTGTGTAGGAGGGTTTCCTTTTCTCCACACCCTCTCTGGCAGTTATTTGTAGACTTTCTGGTGATGGCCATTCTGAGTGATGTGAGGTGGTATGTCACTGTAGCTTTGATTTGTATTTCTTTGTTAATTAGCAGTGTTGAGCATCTTTCCATGTGCCTGCCTATTGGCCATCTGTATTTCTTTGAAGAAGTGTCTGTTTAGGTCTTCTGGAAGATGGGCCATTTTTGTAAGCGGTGCCTGGATGGGTTAGAACTCTCTGAGATCAGGCACTGAGGAAGGAAGAATGCCAGCTAACTGAACCATTGGAATTGGAGCAGGCACAGTCTGTGCTAGATGTTGGCATGTGGGGAACAGATGAAGTTGTTCAGCAGGTACCTCTGGGCTTTTTAAAGTCCTCGTGAGCACTGCACAGGCTTTGCTTTATGTACAGCGTGATGGCTAGAACCGGGCATTAGAGTGAGCTAGATTTTAAAACCGTGGGTTGCCTTTCTCCAATTGAGCAAGGTTGATAGGACCTGTCAGAACTACAGGCATTTTGTGTAAGGCTCTGTTTTACTTTGCTTTATACCTTTTTCCTGATGGGAGAAAATATGATTGCAGTATAGAACATAAGTCAGTGATTCTACTCAGTTCAAATTCTGAGACAATTAAGTTACAAACAGAAGAGACTAATCTACTAATCCCTCTGTGACTACAAAGAGAAACTTCTGTGTGATTGTCTGTTTGTAGGCAGTTTTCTCATTCCATTCAGCAAATAATACATTTCCTGCCAGATTTTCCATGTATTTAATGGAGATCAAAAATTAACTTGCTGCTGCTGCTAAGTTGCTTCAGTCATGTCCGACTCTGTGTGACCCCATAGACGGCAGCCCACCAGGCTTCCCCGTCCCTGGGATTCTCCAGGCAAGAACACTGGAGTGGGTTGCCATTTCCTTCTCTAATGCATGAAAGTGAAAGTGAAGTCTCTCAGTTGTGTCCGACTCTTTGCAACCCCATGGACTGCAGCCCACCAGGCTCCTCCATCCATGGGATTTTCCAGGCAAGAGTACTGGACTGGGTTGCCATTGCCTTCTCTGAAAAATTAATTTAGGTGGTTAATAATAATCTCAAGATATTATAGGTAAAGAAAAATAATAAACATACCAATGTAAATGACCCAATAAAATCCAGACTCTGTCCCCTTTGTGTAGGGATTTCCTGTGTCTTTGGTCCAAAACAGAATAGTTAGGTCTGGTTATTAACTGCTTCCATGGATAGAAGAAATATGTTCCCATGTTCTGTGGCTATAGGCATGATGAAAACAAAGTATTTTTTTACATTGGGGGGAAAAAAACCTGTTTAATAATAGATTATGAAGCAATTCAAAGAAAATTAATTTGCTAGTTATTTTATGTGTGGAACATCTCTCATTTTCCACTCACTGTCTTTAGAGGTCAGTGAGGTCTTCTCCAGCCCAAGAGGAGGTGTAAACTGAAGGTTGGAGGACACTGTCCAGCTCTCCAAACCTGGGCTTTCCCCACTGTGAACCTCTTTCCATTATAAGAACTTGATATTTAAAGTTTACTATTGGAAGAGAAGGATGCCTGTGTTATAACAAATGCAGGTGGTGAACAAGCTTACTAACAGCAAAAAACATTCTCCTAGGGAGCAAGTGCCCAGTAAATAGGTACTGAATGAGTGTATCAACCATTTGTGTTTAACTCCGGTTTACTATGCCTATGACACCGCTGAGGACCACATTCTTCTATTAGAATTAAGATGCTTAACTTAGTTCAGTCGCTCTCGTGTCTGACTCTTTGTGACCCTATGGACTGCAGCATGCCAGGCCTCCCTGTCCATCACCAACTCCCGGAGTTCACTCAAACTCATATTCATTGCGTCAGTCATGCCATCCCACCATCTCATCCTCCTCTGTTGTCCCCTTCTCCTCCTGCCTTCAGTCTTTCCCAGTATCAGGGTCTTTTCCAATGAGTTGGTTCTTTGCATCAGGTGGCTAAACTACTGGAGGTTCAGCTTCAGCATCAGTCCTTCCAGTGAATATTCAGGACTGCTCTCCTTTAGGATGGACTGATTGGATCTCCTTGCTATCCAAGGAACTCTCAAGAGTCTTTCCAACACCACAGTTCAAAAGCATCAATTTGGCGCTCAAGCTTTCTTTATAGTCCAACTCTCACATCCATACATGACTACTGGAAAACCATAGCTTTGACTAGATGGACCTTTGTTAGTCTATTCAATTTCTATTAAAAAGTAGTTCAAGTCTTGTATGCATGTATCTGTATGTATCCCTAGGTTTCACAGGGCAGCTCTTAAAATTTCTATGTATGAACAATAACATCCTGTGGCAGATATAGTAATTTGTACAACTACTATGTCACGTGGAATTTGTTTTCTGTTCTCTCCCTCGTGACTTCTCTCCTTTAAAAGGAAACCTATGCACACATCTTGTTATTGCTCATGGGCCTCTATTCAGAGGTTTCCGTATTATTGGAACCTTAGCCCAAAGTACAGAGGAAAAAAGTGACATTTAGGACAGTGAAACTGTCCAAGATTTCTTCCAGCTAAACAGGCAGTTGCTAGAAACCCTACAAGCAAACAAACTAAAGCCAGGAGGAAAGCACCCTCCATGAGGACCAGCCGCAACCCCAAGAGAAAGGCTGAGCCCCACAGGAAGGCTGGCCTGTCCTTCTTGGCCCAGGCCAGCTCTGAGCTCACTGCGGGAAGGAGGGAGAATCACTGCAAGACTGAAGAGAAGCAGGGCCCAGCAGGGAGTTCCTCTGCCCAGATGCCCCAGGAGAGCAGCCCTGGTCTGTGTGTGCCTCTCAGGGCACTCTGGACCACTCTCCTGCCTGCAGAAGCAGGATTTGGGTAGAATGGGCCAAGGTGGGCACTGCCAGAACACCCAAGTTACCTGGGAAAAGTTATTCTGAAGGAAATCCAGGAACTAGGAGGGACCAAGTTGTGGAAGAAACAACTGGCTCAGGAGATTCAAACAAGCCATTTCTTTCAATATCATTTATTCATTTTTTGTGTCATAAAAATGCAGAGGAAGAACCCAGGAGAGGCGACTTGAGTGGGCTTTGGCTGAGGCTTGAGTCTCACTTGTATCCTCGCTCTATTTGCTTGGTGGACAGACTCTTACTACTGATCAGCTTCTTTCTAAAACTTAGAAGGGACAATATGTTGCTCCTTTTTTTCCCTCCAAAGTAGTGTCACTTCCTACAGCATTTTCTAGTTAACTGGAGAGAACACAGTGGCAGCTTTAAACAGTTACAACCACTTGGTTCATGTATGTTAAGAAAATGGAGAGAATTTCAAATGAATATGAAACCTTTAACAAGTAGGTCCCCTGAACATAATAGATATTTTCCCCTGGTTCAAGTTTAGGACTAAATGAGGAGGAATTGGAGAGGTTCCAGAGGATAGTAATGAAAATGATTAAAGGACCAATGATGAAAGGTTTAAGGAATTGGGATTACTTAGCCTGGAGAAGAGAAATTTGAGGGGTGATTTAATGGCAATCTTCAAGTACAGTATGTGGAGGGTTATTACAAGTATGGTAGCCAGCTGTTATCCAGCTGTACTGAAGGTTGAAAAAAGGAAACAGAGCTAGAATTTCAGCAGGAGATTGAAGTTAGATCAGTGGTGTCAGTGGTTCTCAAACTAGCTCAATGGATTGTGGAGCCTTTGTGGAAGATCATGAAATACTGATGTTTTAAACTTAAAATATGTAGGATTTGCTAAACCTGATACCAGGCTATATAACAGTATAACAGAAGCTTAAGGGAGGGAGAATTATGGACTCCAAGTTGGGAAACTGTCGATTTGGGGAGATGAGTGGGAGTTAGACACAGGGATCCTTGACTGGGGGAGACCAGTTTGAGAAGCAGGGGGTCTGACTGTGGTGGCATCAGCAGAGGTGCTGAGCGCTGCCCGTCAGGGTGCCTGCGGGCTCAGGGAGGAAGGAATCGCTCCCACCTGAATCCCGCGGCCCTGACTCTCACACCGAGCCCTGTGAGAGGCGGCGGCAGCGGTCCAGGCCGCGCACACAGGGCCTCTGAGGACTCAGGGCCTGCGGACGGGGCGGCCGTGGGCCTGTCCTCACGGAGGCTGCGCTGGCAGGCCTTCTGTCACGAGTTCTGGCCAGCTCCGGCCTGGCCTGTGCATTCAGGTCACCATTACCAACTGTAGAGCATCAGGAATTTCACTCTTTAAAAAAAACTTTTAAAATGTTTTATTACAAAGCTCCTTTTAAAAAATGCTCAGCACGTTAACTCAAACTGGAATGACAAACGTTAGATTGACAGCTTGGGGCAAAGGCTGTGCCTTGTTATTTAAAAAAAATGGGTACATATCAATGCTCATTTTAACAACTGGCATAAAATCCCACTAACTGGCTAATAAAAACAGATACAAATACAGAACATTTAAAGTAATAACAATTCAAGTGCTGGGCTTTTTACAACAAGGGGGTAAGAAGGAAAGAAATGAAAATTCACTGCAAACTGGTCTGCTGAAAGTATCTGTTAAGGTTTACCATTAAAAAAAAAAAAAAGAGCATAAGAAAAATAAAGAGGACTGCCAACTGCTACCCACAGAGTGGACTGGCTGTTATGTTTATTTAGCTCTATCAGACACCTTACAAAGACAGAGAGGCCACTATTGTTACAGGTCATTCACGGAGAAGCCACTTAGCAGACGAGATCTCTCTCAAAAGGAGGCTTCTTTTCATTTCGTTTTTATTTCAAACAGTTCCAGATCTTTGAATTTTACTTAAAAAGCTCATAGCTAGCAAAATATACAAGAAAAATAAAAGAAGTGTAAATTTAAAAAAAAGTTCAAGTTTAAAAAAAGCAAACAAGACAGATCTTTTTGCACTGTTAAATAAAAGCTTGAGGAGAAGAAGAAGAAGAAACACGAAGCCAGAAACAGGGAACTCTTCCCCACATTCCTGCGGGGACGCTGGCGGCTCTGCTGCAGCCGCTCCCGGTGCTCAGGTGGCTTGGGGCAGGCGAAAGCAGCCAGGTTACTGTCCTTGCCAGAAGGTTACAGATACGGATGCAGGATGCTCTGGGAAGTGCACAGCGGAGACGGGGGAGGAAAGCTGCTCAGCTGACCCAGGGCCTGCTAGCATTCTCAGGTGCTTTTTAATTTTTCTTTTAAAAAAAACCTTATATGCTTTACTGTGGAACTTGGCTCTTGCAGTAGATGAAAGGGGGTTGGCAGTGATTGTCTTTATGGATCAGCGTCTTTAGCAGTGACCTCAGGGTGAAGTTGGTGTCATTTCTCCTTTGGGGTCGACTGGGCAAGCCGTGGAGACAGTCTGGGTTTTCAACAAGCTTCCATCTCCAGGAGAGGTCCCGGGGTCGCTGCCTTGGCTTTGCATGTTGGGAATGAGCTTCGTTTTCCACCTCGAGAAGGAACAAATAAAATGCTATTAATGCGCATTTGCCACAGACCTTTACAGATTTTGAACCTCAGCTGCATACAGCACGTCTTAAGAGCTCTGCATTTAATTAATCCTCTTTGTTGATCTGGTGATAGCTGAAACAGATTGCCCTAAGGTAGCCCTAAATCCTGAGATTACGTTAGAGAATAAGTGTACTTTACTGAAGTGTTTACCTTGGTTCCATGCATATGTGTATATATATATATGTACAGAGTTATGTGAAATACACATAATACTTTGGATCATGGTTTTTAAAAATAAATCTGAAAAACATCAGAAGAGAATGGCCAAACATGAACTGTAATGGCGGGCAATGGCCAGCTGAGGGAAGGAGCTGTCGTTCTAGAGTGTTTGGTCTTTCTAGTCCACTGTGGGGAGCCACTGTAGGGCTTTGCATGCGTGCATGCATGCTGAGTCGCCTCGGTTGTGTCACACTCTTTGTGACCCTGTCAGGAGACTAAAAGCACACTCAAGTGAGTTAGTGCCCCACATTCCCACAAGCAGCCATGCGGCCAGGATGTCTTCTCTCCGCTCATATTCAGTCTGAGGAGCATAAGCTTCTCCAATAGTCAGGCTTCAATTCTCAGTACTTTTTTTTTTTCCCTTTATAACAACTGGGATCTCTAATATTATCTTGGGTTGTACACTCAACAAGTATTTAAAGATGTTGCTAATGACAAGAGCAACAGAAAGGATAATCCCTAAATCCCAAAAGTTTTAATAATCTTAGACCCAAAGAGTGATTACAAATAAAACACTGCAACAGAATCAGAGAGAAAAGGAAAGCAAAAGCACCCCCACGTTCAGCTCCTCTGTGGAGAGCATCCGATGCCCCTCCTTTGCAGCTGGGGAGACGGCCTCGTCCAGTTGCAGGGAAGTCATCTCCCCCATCTGGTCCCCTGGCAGCTCAGACGAATCTCAACAGTCTGTGCTGCAATGCCCTTTTATTAGCAAACATTTCCTTGAGAAAAAATTAATTCTCAATAGTGGAGTACATTCCTTTATGCTTTTTATTTGAGTAGAAAGAAACCTTGGAGGAGAAGTAAAAGGGAACTTTGAAATAGTTTAATAATGAGAAACTAAACGCAGGATGGTGAGTTCCAATCCACACGGTGCTGTTCAGAGAAGAGCAGCCGTAGCCCAGGAGCCAGGAGGAGCGGTGCCGTGGGCTGAGGTGAGGATGGGCGCAGCCAGTACCCTGGAGGGACTTGCAGAGCGCAGAGTGCACAGTGAGTCCCTACGCTTAGGGCTTTTACCAGCTACGTGTTAGCACTATTATTACGGCCACCACCACCAGTGCTGTCCCTCAAGATGATGCATCATCACAGCTGTGAAGAAACTGTTTATCTGGGTGGCTAGTGAACAGACAAGTGAAAGCACAATGGGAGGAATGCTGCCTTCAACACAGCGAGGTCTCCAGTGACGATTTCCACTCCTCTTGTGCAAGATTACCCTTCGCCCAGTTAACAGGAAAACCACGCTACAGCTCTGTGGTTTTTAAAAGTTTGAGCAGAGTACAGATGCTTCACACAGGAGGATGGAAGCGCAGCAAAGGGCCTGGCTTTCCAAGGAGACAGGGGCAGAGCCTGGGCAAGGGGTGGAGGCACTGCCCACAGATTCCTAGTATAAGGTGCTTGGGCACCCCTGACTCCCAGGGCCAGGTCCAGGTTGCTCTTGCTGGTGAGGAGTGGCTGAGCAGCCCTGGGCCAGGAGTGCACAGCAGCGGGAGGCCAGCTCTGTTCAGAAAGGACTGGCCTCAGCAGCCACAAGCACCAGCCCGCTGCTGGAACCTGTCCCCAGCCCAGCCCCAGGCTGACCCTCAAGTCGCGGGGTGGCAGCCTGCATGGCCCTGTGGCGCCCTGGCCCTCCTGCACCGCCCACTCACGGAGTTGGCCTCTTCCCACCTCACAGCACCCTAGGTGCCTTCCGCCCCCTCCACTACCAGTCCTGGCTGGCCAGAATGACCACTTATCACAAGGTCGCTGCCCTGGAAAGAATTTCGACATCTCCTAATAAAGCCAGTTCTTTCTGTAGTGTCACACGTCCCCACCATTGTTTTATCACCACAGTTTCCTCTTCCAGGATCCTCCTGGGAAGCTGGTTTTAGTGGTGCTCTGTACAACTGCCAATCAAAAAGTGACTCTTTCCCACCTTGGATGCTCTGATAGTTTTATTAGTGTTTAAATAAAGTGATAAAGAAACTGTCTATCAAATGGGCACCTTATTTGAACCTGGTTGGTCCTTTAAAATATAAGGTTGTCAGGGGAGACCAATTTTACCCCAAATGGGAAAAATGGGGGCCTTAAAGTGTTGCTTTACAGATATAAAACAGGTCAAATCAAGATTCTTTTCAAGAAACCACAGGCATGAGGCTTGGGAGACTGGAGACGTCCACATCTAAGGCTTCACTGGGGGGCTGTGGCTGAGGCTGGGCTGGCCAGGCAAGCCCCTGTGCAGCCCAACCCAGCAGCGGAGTCAGTGCAATCAAAGCTGCAATTACTGTGCCCGCTTCAAAGGGAGCTTGGAGTCCCATCTTACATGTCAGGCTTGGGCTCCCTCCGCGAGGAGTCACCATGTGGGCCATTTGTTGAGTGACTCTGAAGGAGGCACAAGAAAACACCCTGCCCTCCCCCCACATCCAGCTGAAATCCAGCACTCTCTCCTGGACTGAACTCCAATCTTGACAGAATATCCTGCTGACCAAATGGAACCAGGAGCCCAGACAGACAGATTTGCTTATTAAGAGCCCAAGTGCTAAAGGGAAATCTCAATTTCAAGACGGACCTGTGTCTGGGAGATGACCTTGGCTCATAACATGTGAAGAAAGGGAAAGGGGAGATGTCTTAAGTGCAAACATCAGCCTTTATTGGAAGCCAAGTGCTTTGCCAGCCCTTATCCTTGGGGTTCTGTGGCCCCACCACCCCCAGTCTGTCCTCTAGCAGAAGGGGCAAGGAACCAAGCCCATCAGCAAGGCCAAGGTGGAGAAGAGGAGGGCTGACACGTGACGAGGACCCACCCGGTCACGTGCAGCCACGCGGGCACAGCACGCCGAGAGATGCCTTGCCTTCATGTAACAGCACCTCCTTGTACAGAAAAGGCGAGGAACACACAAAGGCGGCTGGAGTAAGAGATCCTTCCCCTCCCGAATGTTCCTAGCAAGGAGCAGGAACTTTAAAACGTTTTTAGTTATGATGTGCAGTTTGAGGAGAGAGCATCAGAGATGAGTCTGTGAAAGGTGAACAGAAGCAGAGACTTTGTAAAGAGCGCCCGCCTCTCTGCAGCACACCACACGCCTCCTGCGCACGGCCAAGTTTTCCTGCCTCACCTCCGGGCAAACCAACACAAGCCTGCTCTTTCAGGGCGGGCGCCTCTCTGCATGTGTGTATGCGGAGAGCGGACTTCTAGAGCAGAGAGTGAGCATGACAGAGCTGGTTTGCCCTGTCCTTCTAGAGGGGACGGAGGCGTTTGCTTGTCAGTGACTGGTCTGAGGGACCCCTAGAGATTCGCTGGGGCTCCTGGTTCCCTGTAGGTCACGGGAGCTGGCGAGGAGGAAGGGACAGCGTGGGCTGAGCCCTGCGGCACCAGGCACTGGGGCAGACACAGTGTCATGCAACCGAAGGACCGGGCTGTGTGAGGCGAAAGGCCTTGGCTAAGGTCACCACAGGGGGCAGAAATAGCTTCTGAGCCTTAAACCCAATTTCTTTCCACCGCACTGCAGAGCTGAGTTACCACTCCTTTGCTTCTCGCCTGCCCGCCTGCCACACCCGTGAGCACTGTTATGACAGTGGGGGTGGTGGTGGTCTACATCTAGACCACTGCCCACCCCAAGATGACCTGCTCTCAGAGCAGGATGAGAGGACAAAGAGCATGAGAAGTTAACTGGGAAATTTAAATCTATAGATTTAAAGTATAACCTACAAAAGGCAGATTCAGGTCTTTGAAAGGATTACCCAGCATTTCAGAAAAAGAACGAACCATAATGTGTGGCTGGGAAGGTTGGTGCTGTCTATTCTTTCTACAGTGGAGTTAGTCCTTAAGTCCCAGCATCAAGCTAGCTGGCCCCCAGTCCCCAGCTATAAGCTCTGATGCAAGATGATTCCCAAACTGTGGAGGAAGGAGGGAGAGGTCAGGGCCATGAGGGGTCACTGGCCTTGGGCTTGGACCCAGGTCATTTAAACCAAGGCAAGGTCACTGCATCTGTGTGGTTTCTTCCCTTGTGGTTATTCAGAGTAAATCACTATCCAGGCAACCAGACTTTGGCAAAGTTCAGATGACTCTGAGGCAGGCCTGTAACTATGAATAAACTGCTCTAGGGGCTTTCTTATTCCCATCTGCAGCTACTGGCTTCTCTTCTCATCAGCCCTTTTCCTCTCCCTTGTGAGGAAGGACATCACACTGGTTGGTTGGGCCTCACAGATCCCACCCTAGACCCTTACCTCCATGGGAAACACTGCAGAAATATTCTCGAGGAAAGTTTCAAATAAGAGAGCCTCAAAATCCATTTTACTTCTGTATATCAAAGTGCTTCAGGAGGACAATATCTATGGAGACTCATATACGCATCTTTAAATTCTTTATCCAATTCACCTTTTCTCTCTACAAGTTCTCCTCACTAAAGATGCTAACTTCACCTTCACAAAGTGAGGCAGTAGAACTAGCGCACGCTCCTTTTTCTTTCCACGGTCATTTCTGCATGTGTAGGAGTCTGGGAGTCTTAAGTGTACGGGGCCTAGGGAGGTGACGATGCGTTGTGGGTTCTGAGCATGAGCTCTGAGAATATCAGTCCTGGGCTGGGGGAGCCCCAGCCTTATCACCTGAGTTATCCTCAGCAAGCTACCTGAATGTAAAAACCCCAGTCTCATCTATAAAATAGAAATATCAATAGTACATCATTACACCTCATAATGTCACTGAGGGGGATGAAAGGAGATAATCACCCATGACAGACTGCATGCCTAGCATCTGAACGGCGCAGGGAGTGTTGGTTACTGCAGCGGGTGGAGACGTGTGCTAAAGAGAAACAGAGCTTGGTCTGAGCCTGACACTGCTGCACACTGACCGCACGGGCCTAGACAAGTTCCTGACATCTCACCCCTCAAACAGCGCAAAGATCCCTCCCCATACAGGGCTGCCACAAAGTGGGGCGTAGAGGCTCCTGTTAGCGCATCCACACAGGATACGTGGCCCAGCAGTGTTGGTTCTGGTTTTGTTTTTCCGACCTCATGTGGCACGTTTGGGGGTAAAAGCAATTGTTGTATTATTTACAGGATTTCTGGTGGAAAATTAAGAATAGAGAATTCTGCAAAGTCTCTCTTATCAAATGTATTATAAAATATCTTCTACAGTGTCTACACAAATACAGTGATACCTGGGAAAAGTAATACCAAAGGGCAGCAAAAATTTTGTTATATTTACAGAGACTATATCTAAAAATTTAGAAAACTTCAAGTCATTTGACTTAGGACGTAAACAAAAAAGTGGGCACTACTGTTTGACTGAAATGCTTTCATTTCTTCCCCCTCATTCTGTAAAAAAAAAAAAAAAAAGAGTGACTTTGCTAAGGCAGGATCACCTCAGATTATTAGACTCACTCCTTGGATCTAAGACCTGGCAGCTTCAGACCCACAGAACACAGCTGAGGAAGTGGAAGGGCCTTAAGCTCTCACTGCAGTAACAAAAGATTCATGCAAAAGAAAAAAAAAGGCACATTTACCCTTCCTAATAAGAGCACCCTCCATATGCCAACTCAGACTCTATTTACTTTTAATGTCTATATTATTCAAATAAGCTTTGTTTTCTGGTTCCCAAATCCACAAAATGGATCTGAAGGAACATATTCACTGCTGTCAGGGAAAGATACAGTCCCTGGTCAAAGTGAGAAGACAGTAAATTAGAAAGAGCGGTCTTTAGAAATCCCCTGTTATTTGGGGTCATTTACAAGTGTCAGACACCATCAATTCCTTGTTGCCATATACCATACAGTACAGTACACTACAGAATAACGGCATGAGGTATTTAAAAAATATTTAAATTACATGTACTCTGCTGAACAAAGAGCGGTACTCACGAGAGTTAAAAAGTACATGTTTTGATACTTAAACAGGTAAACCTAAAGTTCTCTGGCAAACTCCATTATCCAGTAGGAAAATTCTCTCAGTTTCAGACAACTCAGTGAGAAAACATTCTATTATACCAAATTTGTCCAAAACATTTTATTCTATCAACTATTCTTAAGTGCTTGGATCTTAATTTCACAGGTTTCCATGGACAATACTGAAGACCATGTGTCTCGAGGGTTGTCAGAGCCTTATTCTCCTCTCCGTCTACTATCATTTTTTAATGGCACGTGATCACTCCTGCTAGCCAAGGGGTCAGTTTCCTATTTGTTTCCCTTTGTTTCCCAGGCAACCTAAACCTGGTTTTAGCTCTTCTGACCATTCAAGAGCAGCACAGAACTGATGGGAAGGACACTGCAGCACTGCAGAGGTTTTCAAAGCTCTCACCAGAAGCACAGTCCTCTCCCCGTTCCTTCACCAGTGCACAGCTGCCGAGATAAAACCACCACGCGCGCTAGACTGACAGCCCAGCCACCAGCGTGTAGCGCACCGAAGCAGGCATCTGCCTGCCTCCCTCTTGATGATTCCAATGCCAACACACCCCTGGTTTTTTCACTTTCTCCTTGTAAGCCTTCATTTCTACTTTGAGACTTTGGACAAGCCTTCCTGTTTCCTAGGTATTTCCAGTTTTACTAGTCTGTAAACAGTTGGCTTTGCTTTCTAACTTGACCAGCCAACCTGGGAACCAGAGGCTCACTGATAGTTAATGTGGGTGACTACATCTGTCCTCGGGGAACAGAGTTCAGGGCAAAGATTAGGCAAAAATGTCAAACTCACTAGGGTGAGCTTTAAAACCTGTATGAAGTAAATGTTTTTCTCAAGGAGACTCCTGAAAATCTTTAGACCTCTCCTTGACTCTTAGGAGCACACAGCCAAGTCTCAGGCTTCCGGCAAGTCTCCTGGAAGACCTTCAGTCAGTTCTGAGGAGGATTCCAGTCCAATCAAATGGAAAGCTAGAAAAATTTTTTAAAAGATGTAAATCCAAGCACTGCACAATCAACTATTGTGCTATCTACTATACTAGAAATTACTTCTCCCACACACCTGCTGGCCCAGGAAAATAAAGGCTAAGGTTTCATTTAGGAAAAAATATTTTAAATTCTCAGTTTAGCAAGTGTACAAGGTAAAGATTATTCCAAGGCCAAAATCATAGTGTAGTGTGTCTGTATATGGGTGCCTGTCTGTATCTCTTGGTGTGCTTAACTCGAGGTTTTTTTTTTTTTTAAGGTAGCTTGTTTTTATTTTTTAAATTTAAATTTATTTATTTTAATTGGAGGCTAATTACTTTACAGTATTGTATTGGTTTTGCCATACATCAACATGAATCCACCACAGGTGTACACGTGTTCCCCATCCTGAACCCCTCTCCCACCTCCCTCCCCGTACCATCCCTCTGGGTCATCCCAGGGCACCAGCCCCAAGCATCCTGTATCCTGCATCAAACCTAGACTGGAGGTTTGTTTCTTATATGATAATATACGTGTTTCAATGCCATTTTCCCAAATCATCCCACCCTCCCTTTGGGACAGAGTCCAAAAGACTGTTCTATGCATCTGTGTCTCTTTTGTTCTCTCGCATACAGCATTATCATTACTGTCTTTCTAAATTCCATATATATGCATTAGTATACTGTATTGGTGTTTTTCTTTCTGGCTTACTTCACTCTGTATAATCGGCTCCAGTTTCATCCACCTCATTAGAACTGATTCAAATGTATTCTTTTTAATGGCTGAGTAACACTCAATGCACAATGCTGAGTAATACTCAACATACAATGGAGTATCACTCAGCCATTAAAAAGGTAGCTTGTTTTTAAACTAGACTTTTGGTGTTATATGATCAAAGGAAATACACTGAAATATCATAATTTATATAATTTTAAGATAGTGGACTTTTTATATGTTTTGCTAAAATAAATATTAGTAAACTAATCAGTAATGTTTTTTAAGTTAGTAAACACAGAATCATCATCTCCACCTTTTCAAAAATTCTTAATTCTTTGCTGCTTCAATTCCTCATGAATCTTAAGTCAGGAAGGGAAGTATTTGATGATAATCTTTGACTTCTGACAACCTTGAGATGTTACATAATTCAAATCTAACATGTACCAGAGTACTGGAAACTCACAACTTGATCCTTGTTCTTTCAAACCCAAGAATTCTTCCATGACTGCACAGCTCCAGTGTGACTCACTACTCCAGGAAGCCTTCCTTGAGCTCGTTTTGTGTATTAATACTTCTTGTTCTCTTTAACACAGTGGCTGTATGTGCTCCCTCTCTACCATAAAACATATTATTTTATAATTGTTCATTTGTATGTCTGTACCCTCTTAAACTGAGAGTTCCTCTGGGAATGGGCAGGGTTCATTTAGCAAGTCACCCCACTGCCTAAAGCAGTTCTTGATTTGTACAAGTAGACCTCACTGGATGTTCACAAAGTGAACAAACAATTGGTGTTTATGACATTGGCCTTCACGGGAGAATGTGTGCAGTCTCACTGCCTGGGGCCCTGGGCTCCCAGCATTCCCACAAATGAAGAGTTAGTTAAAACAAAGCTAAGGGTGAATTTGGATTTCTTGAAAGATCCCACAGCTTGGAAATCACCTCCGATTTGGAGGAATGCCTTTTATAGATCCTAATTCTAATTATTCCTAAAGTTGGCTACAAGATGTTGAGACTGGGTTAATGCTAATTTCTTTGTTTCAACTTGATTTCACCAGAATGACTATCCTTATATAAAGCACAAAAGTTGAAACACACAGGCAGATGGGGACACGGCTGGGTGTATGAAGCAACTCCAATGGCATTTCCCATCAACAAAGTGAAAGCATTAAATGAAACTTGTGTCTTTTAAGGAGACGAGTTCTCAGAAGGCTTTTTGTTCACAGAGGAGTCTTTTCCCTATAATCCACCATATCCCATGCTAGTTCAGAGTAATGAGAGCTCCCTACCATTTGAGCTACATCACAGACGTCTAAGCTCAGTGATCTAATTTAATGGGAATTTCTTTTAAGGAGAGCAGGATAACGGTAAGTTTCATTGTACAGAGGGAAACCCTCTCAAAAATCTCTTCACGTTGGAATCACAGCATCTTCCCCGTCTGGGCACTGCGTTCCATCAGCTCTGCCTTCCTGCAGGGAGAGCCTGACTTCAGGATTTCCCTTCTGAGCTGAGAGCAAGCCCTAAGAGTCCTCACGCACACTGTGGGCAGGATCGAGCCTAAGCAAACCCTCCATCTGTCTCGAGCTCCTCTCTAAGGTGGAGCCAGCACAAGTGGGACTGAAGTCTGACAGACAAGAGGCCACGTGGCGGCATCAGTAGCGAAGCGAAGCCTCAAGCTAGAGGCAGTGCTTCTGTCTCTCCTTCAGGGGGCGAGGGGAGGCAACCTACACAGGATTAAGGGCAGGCACGTCGTGTTCAAGATCACACAGGCGCCTTATTCTACAGAGCCACTCCACTCGGACCTAGAATGAGGACAGATTAGTAAACAGAAAAGAGACTTCGAGTCCCTTTTCTAACACTCGGGAGGCAGGGCAGCCCGCGGAAGCACAAAGCAAACCAGGAAAAGTTGGGACTGGAGGCAGCTGGGAGCTTAGAGGCCAGCAAACAGTCCTCTTTCACTTCTGCCTTCTGCTGCGGGACCAGAGGCTCCTGACTTAAACCTACTGCCCCAGGTCATCACATGGCACAGAGAGGGCTACTGTGAGAGCCTGGGTGGCCTCAGTCCTAGTCTAAGCGCTTTCTAACAGCAGGATGCTCTGTTGCCCTGGTCTTCCATTTAGAACAATACACAGAATACCCTCCATGGGAGATAATCGGTTATTACTGAGTGCCACCCCCTCAGAAGGCCTTTTATCATCGTCAGCCCGAAGCCAACCCTCCGGTCACTCTGCTTTATTTGTATTACAGCACTTACACGTTTCTGTTTGTTTTTAATCAGTTGCCCTGCCAGCAATGTAAGCAGAACAGAGCAGGGACCTCTGGAGCCTCATTCAATGCTGTATTTCCAGAGCTAACTGGCATTTATAAAGTGCCCAATAAATGCTGCATAGTAACTAAACAAGTCAACTACTGCCCATAGAGGTTTCTGAATTCTTAAAACAAAGAAAGGGGTGGGGAAACAGCAGGGGTAGTATCATTCCTAATTTGCTGAAATCTTTATGAATGCAAATCTGACCTCTCTGCTTACTAACTCTTATCAAATGACTGGCAGTGCCGTTCTCTAAAATAGGATAGTGTGGAGGACAGGACTTCAAAGGCTGCATGACTGATCCAGCACCGAGAAGGGAGAGGAACACTGAAGACTCTGATTAAGTGCAGCCCAGCTGACAAGAGCCAAGAATTTTTTCTTGGGGCGGGAGGAAGGTAAGCTTTGTTGTGTTTTTCTGGAGCAGGGCAGAGGGGACACCCTGACCTTTAAAAAAAAGCAAAGATGAAAGTGACAAGGAAGCATAATGATCACTGTAACGTTATTTTTTAAAAAGGAGATATTTGGGGTACATTCTAGAGCAAAAAGGCATTTAGCTAATCTTCGAATCTGAAATACTATTTAATCATAAAGGACACAAAACCAAATATCAACGTCTGAAGTATAGAAACGCATTTCTGCATGATTTTTGAATAGAAACAGCATTAAAGATGGTGGTGCAAACAGAGGACCGAGTAGATCAGAGCATTATCAGTCCTTAGCATGTTGTGCTTATGAGGGTTTTCCATTTAGAGCCAAGCATTAAAGGTGTTCAGTAGTTAAAAGGACAACAGTCTTCAAAAGATAAAATGCGACAAAAAAGGTACAAAAGCATATGTGTTTACTACTAGAACTATTTCTAAACTATGATGCTGTAAGTACCCGGGGGCTGGGCCTGTGCTCCTGGTAACCCAGCTACAAGGCCTGCTCAGAAGAGGTCCTCAATAATAGCTATTAAGTTGAATTAAATATGAACATCAACTGTGACAGTATTTTTCTGATACCCGTTTGGTCACTTGTACGAAGAGCTGATCTTTATACTCGGAGAAAAGCCTGCCACTAACTACTAGTTTGTAAGACTTTTGAAATCATAAAACAACAATGATGAAATTATGAAGAGCTCTGGGACTCTGAATAAAGATGAAGAAAGTCTCACAGAGGACAGGACAGCTGAATTGGGTCTTGGTGTGGGGTGGAGGGATGAAGGGAAGCCACTGATGATAAACAAAGAACCCTAAGGGGTGGCACTTACTGTTCCACTTACTGTTTTAGAGTGGGGGGAAATGAAGATTAAGAACCTCAAGCTGGGCAAACAGTGGATGTAAAATTCATATCTATTTGGTACCAAAATCCCTGCAGGCTTTCCTAGGAAAGTCCATTGAAATTTTAGCACCAAGATTAAGTTTTAAAAGTTTAAGTGGTCATCTGGTTCTAGTCAAGAACGAAATGACCCACAAGCTAATGCTCTTCTGCTGAGAAACACCATGCTCAGGCAGAGGAAATGGGCTTTCCAAGCACAGGGACAGCACGTGCAGCAGCCTCCATCTGTCTGGGGGACGCAAATGATTTTGTTTGGACAGAGCACAGGACACATGGTTGGCGGTGAGGAGAGGCAGAACACGGAACCTTGAGCAGGGGGTAGACGCAGGTCCGCGCTGACATGGTCTGCACTGTGTCCTTCAGACGGGGGGGAAGTCCTGGCCCTTTTTAAGCAGGGAAGTGGCACCATCCATTTGTGTTTCAGCAAATCCCTCTGAGAGCAACAAAAAGAACTGGCAGAAATGAAGTCTGGCAGCAGGACAGTTATCCAAAGGCTAGTACACTGACCCAGAGGGAAAGTTAGAGCACCTGAGCTGAGGCTGTGGACTGCTGAGTGTGGGAGGAAAGACTCGAGACAGACCCCAAAGACGGGAGTTGACGGGACTGGATGCAGGTTCCTAGAGAGAAGAGAATCAAAGGCAGTGCCTCTGAGAAGAACCGAGAATTCACAGACACACTATGAATTTGAAGCCTAGCAAAGAATGAGGTAGTTTACAAAGCCAGATTTCCACCAGGGCTGCTGGTCATATGGTCAAAAATCAAATAACTACCATAAGCAGGAATGAAATAAATTTAGCTATAAAGATGACAGCGAGATCTAGCAATGGTTACCAATAAAGAACTTGATAGTACAACACAGTTAATAAGTCCATGAGCCATATATTTAAACAATAGAAAAAAATGAAGCCTCTTTCTCCCTAGAAATAAATACGTTACTTGTAAGCCTCTAAATATCATCCCAACTGAGAAAAAGTCTCTACAGAGCAAAACCTTCCAAGTCCTGAGCCAGTGTGGGCCTGAGTTCCTCCAGCACAGCCCCAGGTTTGCAGAGTAAGATGGCATTTTGCTGGTTTCTGTTACTTGTCTTTTAAGCAGGCAGATTGCCACTGGTTAGTAAGGAATGGTTGACAAGAGTTAGGGGAAAGGGAATGGGGAAAGATTAAAGGGGCAAAAAGGGGAAGAAGAGAGACACATACTATATTGCAAGTCTATAGCCGGTATAAAAACCATCAGATGTTTTAAAGCACTGCTTTGATTTTGGTGGTCTTTCCTCTTTAAAGGAGCAATGCTGAACGGCATCAGTATAAGCAAGAAGATTCACAAGCAAGTGCCTCTGTTTATAAATAATGTCAGCAGTAGGACCAGAGAGTCGTTCTTACCATGTCTCAGATGTAGGCAGCTGTCATTCTTGGACCTGTACCTGCAGAAAATTGTGTCTTTAACAAATTTTTATTGAAGAGGTTTTTGTACATTCCAAATACGTAGTAGCTACAATATAATGTGGACCTCTTTGCTTTATTTTTTTATGGTTCTTATACCAGCCATTTTTATTTGTGCAGTACAAGTAGAGGCCTTATCTTTAATGAAAGAAAAGGGGAAATAAATAGGACCTCACTGATTGATGCCTTGAATTACTGTACAGGAAAGATAAACCCTAGCATCATGTTTTATATTTTTAAATAACCCCAAACCATAGAAAAGATTCTCCAGGGGATACAAGGTGGCATATCACAGGGTCATCATAAAAAACTGTAATGTGAGCAATTATGCAACTAGAAGAACAGAAGTGTCAAAGCAAAGAGAAGACATACAACAAAAGCAAAAACAAAACCAAGGAAAAAGGAAAACAATCACAGTTAACAACGAGGATTCCCAGTAACAGGGCTTGGGGGAGCTTTTTAGATGTACCTTCACATAGTCACATTTAAAAGAAAGGTCTTTGAGACATTTTAAAGGAATTTCAGGAAGAAAAGCCGAGTTTAGGAATCACAGTAGAGTTGAAGAATAAAGCAGTGTATGGAAAGATGCAGACTGCTTTAAAGGTGCTCCTCAGAAGCAGAATGGGCTGGGAAGGCACATGGGGCCTACCTGATGTGGACTCCTGTAGCTTCTCTCTCTTCCTCTTCTTTTTCTTACCCTGGAAGAAGACAGGCACACTGTCATACACTGTACTGTGAGCACATGGATGAATGTGATACAAAAGGACAGGCAGGCAGGCAGCCGAGAGAGAGAGGCCTCATTATCTCTTTCTTTACCATCTGTACCTAGAAACCGAGAGCAAGAGAACAGTTCTCATCTGTGACCTTTGTCTTTTTAGCTTCACATTTAATGTCGTAAGTACTGAGTTGGCAGTGGCCACGCGCACACAGGATAATGATGTCCTAGGGCTGTGGTGGGCTTCCCTGGCGGTTCAGGGGTAAAGAATCCACCTGCCAGTGCAGAAGACAGGTTCAGTCCCTGGGTCGGGAAGACCCCCGGAGAAGGAAATGACAACCCACTCCAGTATTCTTGCCTGGGAAATCCCATGGACAGAGGAACCTGGCAGCTACAGTCCACGGGGCAGCAGAGAGTTGGACAGGACTTAGCAGCTAAACAGCAACAACAAGGGCTGTGGCCACAGACACCACCTCCCATTCAAGGAAAGCCCACATAAGGAGGTACTCCGGTACTCCTTTTATTGCTAACCATCACACTTAGAATCCACTTCTGGTAGAGGTGATGATAAATCTTCCTTACTATGAATTCGACCATCTAATTAAAAATCCACAGTGTTAACAGGATCTTCAGCCCCTGTGGCACAGACATGACATAACTGAGACAGCAGTAGCGGGGTAAGACAGAACCTGAGAAAACTCAAAAGGTAATTGTAAAGACTCATTTACGGCAGCTAAAGACCTTGCTTCCTAAAAGACATAACACATGAATATGCCTGCAATTTAAAATGCAGTTCAAAACCACCTTAATCACATATTTCCATTTTAGGTCTATTTATACTGCTTTAATTTTCTGTTTCCCTTCATAATTACTTTCCCCTCAAAAATAATTGTAACAAGGCATAGACACAGTATGTAGTCCACTTATATGAATAGTAAATGACCAACCTAGATTAGGATGGTCTTTTCAAATAAGTATAACAGAACACACATCACATCCAGCTTCTCTGTCTGCTGTAATAATCACATTCACAAAAAATAAAACCATAAGACTATATTGAGTATATTGTACAAATATATAAAAGTATGTATTTTTATGCACCTCAAGATAGTTTTTTTTTCATGTCACATGACCTGATCTTGGGAAAGTTGACTGAAACTGTCCTCATAAACACTAAGGCAAACAACAGATATTAGTAACCTTGGGAAATGGCGTACCAAAAATAGTGGAGTCATCTTAAGATGATTAAGGTACTCCAGGAAGAGGGGAGCAGACAGAGGAAGAACATGCTTCTCATAGGCATTTACTGTCCCCCTTTCAAATAAGTCATTCCCTCCCATGCAATGACTTATGGTTTTCAGAAGGTGCAATCAGGTAGTTTCATGTACATGGCGCTTTCTTCCTCACCTCCTCCTCCTCCAAGCTCCCATTCACCCTTTTAAGATTCATCTCAAGTGTCATGTAGGACTCTTCTCTGAGAGCTTCCCACCATAATCTGACTCCTCCCAGGGGCCATGATGAGTTGTGTCCCTGGGCCCCATGCCACAGGGCTGTCAGCACTGCCTGAATCTCAGCTCATCTCTGCCACCCAGCACATGCCTAGCACGTGCTCAGAACATGCAACTGTGGCCTGACATGTCAGACTAATGCTGCTTTTGTGAAATCACCTGCACTATATTCTAGGAATACACCTCTGCTTCAAGAGAGCTTACATTTATGGTAGGCAAAAAGACTTACGGAGTTTGGATATATTTGTGTTAGTTTACACAAAAACAAACAGAATTTCATGTGTAGTAAATAAACTTTTCATGAAAACCATAAATAGGACTGGGGTTTTAAGCACTACATTTAGAAGCTTCAATAATACAAATATAACAATACACCTAAGAATATATGTTCACTGTTGATTTATGAAAGCCAGTTACAAAATGAAACATAAAAACGAAGCTATATAATCTGTGATGCCTTAGGGCATTTTAATATTAAATATTGAGATATATATTTAATATGATCTCAGTGAGCATTAGGATAGTATTCTGACAAAGAAAAGCTAAGATACAGAGCATATATCTTAGACTGTATTCTTGTACTCCTAAGAATACTCTGTAATATCTTTAGCTAAAATTGATTACCACTTGATTGACTTCTGTTTGCTTTAGTAATTACCAGGCTTATTTTGATTATTATAAAAATTTTAAGTTACAAAGCTGGGATTCCCCTTCATTCAAAGAGATCCTAAAAATCAAACTGTGCAAACAATTTCCTGAAAAAGTTGTGCCAAGGAAAATCTTTAAAGGTAAATTCACATTACACTAGTCTTCCTTAAAAACTACTTCCTATCTCTCCACATGGAGAGAAGGGTAGAGAGAGAAAAAGAACATATGTTTCTTTTATCTCTTTTTACAAGTGGCAACTCACTCTTCAACGATCAGAAACAGAAACTTCGTTCAAAGACATGATATCACTTGTATGTAGAATCTAAAATACAACACAAATGAACATATCTATGAAACAGAAGTAAACTCACAGGCATACGGAACTTTGGTTGCTAAGGTGGGTGGGGTGGGGAAGGAAAGGATTGGGTATTTGGGACAGATGCAAACTATTATATAGAGGATGGATAAACAACCAGTTCCTATTGTACAGAACAGGGAACTATATTCAGTATCCTGTGATAAACCATAATGGAAAAGAATATGCACACACACACACATACATACAACTGAATCACTTTGCTGTACAACAGAAATTAACACTGTAAGTCAACTATACTTCAATAACATAAAAAGAAAAGAAAAAAAAGACATTCAACATGCAACACTTAATCTATGTAAATTCTCAGCACAGCAAAGCTCTCCCAGGGGGTCAAAGAAGGAAGACCATTCTTCCCTACAGGCCAACCACATCCAGATGAGACCCAGGACAGGGTTAAAGGAGTATACTTTAGGACTGAAACCCTTTAGCTGGGGGATTGATCTTCCCACTTAAAGGGCATCACAAAGGCTCTATCCAGAAAATACTAATTACAGTCCAGAGAACAGAAGCCCAGTTCTGAGAGGAAACTCTTCAACTAAAGCTGTCTTCCTAAGGAGGCCCTGGCAGACTGAGCTGGTCTGTCTGGAGGAAGGAAATGGCACAGACTGTGCAGTCTGGGGGACTTGGGTGTTCCTTGCAGCTTAGCCACTACACAGCCCCAGACAAGTTACCTAACCTCTTGACTCTTCAATTTCCCTCATCTGTAAAATGCAACAATACTGTTTATGTCACAGGATTATCCTAAGGACTAGAAAACAACACACAAAGCATTTAAGACAGTTCTTGATGACTGGCATGCGGCAGTTACTAAAGCAAACAAGACACAGTCCAGGAGAGTCGAAGAAGCTGCTGCTCCCAAGTCACAAACAGCAGGACTGTTACCTCCGATGTCATACTTGTATCCAATGAGGAAGCTCCAAATCCTGACCAGTAGGGACTTTTTCTTCCATGTTACAGGAGACAGTGTGTCCCCAGTATCTCTGTGCCTCATGATATGGGATGTATGACCTCACAGTTGTGGCCCCACAGGATCATCCACAGCAGTGGCCACACGTTCATTTACATGCTGATTCACGGCTTCGCCATTCTTAAAAAGGACGACTGTCTAATAGGAAGACTGTCCTAGCTGGCACTTGAATGCTAGCCTCACAAGAAACATGAAAATGATCTTCAAATTTTTAAATTAAGAACTTAAGTGATCAAAAACATTCCCTCTATAAAATATGATACAACTGATATCACTTACAATATTCTTTCTCAGAAGTAGTTTTTGCTGTATCAAGACAAGAACAAGATGTTCAAACTAAAAGTAATAAAAGAACTGGAAATAAAAATGAGGTGCTTACTGCAAGGAGATCCAACCAGTCCATCCTAAAGGAGACCAGTCTTGGGTGTTCTTTGGAAGGACTGATGCTAAAGCTGAAACTCCAATACTTTGGCCACCTCATGCGAAGACTTGACTCATTGGAAAAGACTCTGATGCTGGGAGGGATTGGGGGCAGGAGGAGAAGGGGACGACAGAGGATGAGATGACTGGATGGCATCACCGACTTGGTGGACATGAGTTTGGGTGAACTCCGGGAGTTGGTAATGGACAGGGAGGCCTGGCGTGCTGTGATTCATGGGGTCGCAAAGAGTCAGACATGACTGAGCGACTAAACTGAACTGAAAATTATGATAATACCTACTCCATCTAAATAAAACATATAATGGACATCAGGGTATGTTAATATGAAACAAAAAAGTGGATTTTTACTTAGTTCTAATTAGTCTGTGGCAAAACAGTCACATGAATACATTGTAATAAGTGTAAAATAACGTAGTCCTTTTTGAAAAGAAATCTGACAATATATATCAAAAGCCTTTATAATCTGTACTCAACAATTTTACTACTTTGAATCTATCCTATAAAAATAAGTCCTAAATACAGGGAAAAAAAAAAAAACCCTGTTATTATGCACAGTTCATTGCAGGATTATTTCCACTTATTTAAAAAAATAGCAAATGACTAAAAAGCAGGGAAAAAATGGTTAACTGTGACATTCACTCAATGAATATTGCGTACCTATTAAAACTGATACATAGAAACACTATGCCGTAACAGAAAAACACGTATTGTACATAAGAGCAAGGAGCATGGTACAAAAGTGTATGTATATACACACCCAACCACCCACCCTCAAACACACATCCAAGTAAAAATGGAAAAATATGCACAGAAAATATACTGGAAGAGAGTTAACTAGTTATTAATAATAATCATCTCATCATTATTTACATGATGAGACTGCAGGCTTTAAAAACAATCTTTTCACCAACATTTTAATGATAAGGATTTTTTTGATTAAAAAATCTTACTTAAAAATGTCATTAGCATATAGCCAAAAAATTATGACAGTGCAATTTTCAAAATGAAATATAACCATGAAGTCTTTATTATAAAGTTCATTAACTTTCAAAAGTAGAAAACAATGCCAGCATTAGTTACACTCTACAGCACATTTCCCTTACGAGAGTAACACAGGGAGAAAACAGAAGAGAGAGCCGTCGGTGTGCAGAAGGCGCTTACATAATTGTCTCTTGCAGACCAGCCTGGATAGAGCTGCATATGTAGCTGTCTTTCCTTCCGCGCTAATTCATAATATTTAGCCTGCTCTTCACGAGAGAGGGCATGCCACTGAAAAACAAAGGAGAAGGAGGGGGGGAAAATCAAGTAAAAGCAAAATAGCGATAGTATTATATATTTCATATTTCAGACAGTGGAGAATGAAAATGTTAAGAATGTAATCTTTGACTTTTAAATGGCAGACTTGACCACGTGTTGCAGAAATCCATCTGGAGTTTGGTGGCTGCAATGAGATTCCAACTTTTGTTTTCCTGTCCTGCTCTCACATTACATGAGACCTGTCCAAGTATCCAAAATGAAATGGCCTCTTGCCCAGCCTTTCTCTCCTCCAGGGCCAGTTAAAGAGAGTGTTCACCAGTAAGCTTCAACACCCAACTTACCCCTTTTTCACAGTTTGTGGCATATTCTGCCATTGAGTCCAAGTGCTATTTATTAATGCAAACTTTCCACAGGTCTTTTCCACACAGATATCTCCTCACCTCACATGCACACTCTCCCACTCTGTCATATAAGGAATCTGAAACCTTCATCATATGATCCTGTCTATAAAGCAAGACATCAAAAGTCAGTCTGTCTCCATCTCTTCACCCTCCCCTCACACTTATAGAAATACCGACTGTCCACAGGGAGAGCACAGATAGCATGGTATAATCGCCACGCACACTTTGTGTTTGGTCTTCTGATGGAAAACAAGGAGCATGGCCTAAATTTATTTTGACATCTACACTTTCAGACTGAAGGATCTAATTTGGAGAATGTAGCACTTGACACCTTGCAAATTTTTCATTCCCCTTTAGGTAACAGATATTTATAGATCATACAGAGCAAAACAGCAAGGCACTGTTTGGGATTTTAAGCAGCCTGAACCCTGTACGGAATAACTGACTGGTTCAAGATCAAAAAAGGAGTACAGCAGGGCTGTCTGCTGTCACCCTGTTTGCTTAAACCATACACCGAGCACATCATGAGAAACGCTGGGCTGGATGAGTTACAAGCTGGAATCAAGATAGGCAGGAGAAGCATCAACAACCTCAGATATCTGGATGATATCATTCTAATGGCAGAAAGCGAAGAGGAACTAAGAGCCTCTTGATGAGGGTGAAGGAGTCAAAGAGCTAGCTTAAAACTAAATATCAAAAAACAAACCAACTAAGATCATAGCATCCAGCCCCATTACTGTGTGGCAAATAGAAGGGGAAAAGGTGGAAATAGTGACAGATTTCCTGATCTAGGTCTCCAAAAATCACTGCGGACAGTGACTACAGTCATGAAGTCAGAAGATGATGGCTTCTTGGCAGGAAAGCGATGACAAACCTAGACAGGGTGTTGAAAAGCAGAGACGTTACTCTGCCAACCAAGTCCGTATAGTCAAGGCTATAGCCTTTCCAATGGTCAAAAATGGTTGTGAAAGCTGGACCATAAAGAAGGCAGTTCAGTTGCTCAGTTGTGTCCGACTCTTTGTGACCCCATGGATTGCAGCATGCCAGGCTTCCCTGTGCATCACCAATTCTTGGAGCTTGCTCAAATTCATGTCTATCAAGTCGGTGATGCCATCCAACCATCTCATCCTCTGTCATCCCCTTCTCCTGCCTTCAGTCTTTCCCAGCATCAGGGTCTTTTCCAATGAGTCAGTTTTTCTCATCAGGTGGCCAAAGTATTGGAGTTTCAGCTTCAACATCAGTCCTTCCAATGAATATTCAGGGCTGATTTCCTTTAGGATGGACTGGTTGGATCTCCTTGCAGTCCAAGGGATTCTCAAGAGTCTTCTCCAGCACCACAGTTCAAAAGCATCAATTCTTCAATGCTCAGCTTTCTGTATAGTTCAACTCTCACAACCATATATGACTACTGGATAAACCATAGCTTTGATTAGACAGATCTTTGTTGGCAAAGTAATGTCTCTGCTTTTTAATATGCTGTCTAGTCTAGGTTTTGAAGAAGGAAATGGCAACCCACTCCAGTGTTCTTGCCTGGAGAATCCCAGGGATGGGGGAGCTTGGTGGGCTGCCATCTATGGGGTTGCACAGAGTCGGACACAACTGAAGCGACTTAGCAGCAGCAGCAGCAGCAGTCTAGGTTGGTCATAGCTTTTCTTCCAAGGAGCAAGCGTCTTTTAATTTCATGGCTGCAGTCACCATCTGCAGTGATTTTGGAGCCCCAAAAATCAAAGTCTCTCACTGTTTCCACTGTTTTCCCCATCCATTTGCCATGAATTGATAGGACCAGATGCCATGATCTTAGTTTTCTGAATGTTGAGCTTTAAGTCAACTTTTTCACTCTCCTCTTTCAAAGTTTCATCAAGAGGCTCTTTAGTTTTCTTCACTTTCTGCCATTAGGGTGGTGTCATCTGCCTATCTGAGGTTATTGATATTTCTCTTGGCAATCTTGATTCCAGCTTGTGCATCATCCAGCCTGGGATTTCACATGAGGTACTCTGCATATAAGTTAAATAAGCCAGGTGATGATACACAGCCTTGACGGACTGCTTTCCCTATTTGGAACCAGTATGTTGTTCCATGTCCAGTTCTAACTGTTGCTTCTTGACATGCATACAGATTTCTCGGGAGGCAGGTCAGGTGGTCTGGTATTCCTATCTCTTGAAGAATTTTCCACAGTTTGTTGTGATCTGCACAGTCAAAGGCTTTGGCATAGTCATAAAGCAGATGTTTTTCTGGAACTCCTTGCTTTTTCGATGATCCAATGGATGTTGGCAATTTGATCTCTGGTTCCTCTGCCTTTTCTAAAACCAGCTTCAACATCATGGAAGTTCATGGCTCATGCACTGTTGAAGCCTGGCTTGCAGAATTTTGAGCATTACTTTACTAGCATGTGAGATGAGTGCAATTGTGCGATAGTTTGAGCATTCTTTGGCATTGCCTTTCTTTGGGATTGGAATGAAAACTGGCCTGTTCCAGTCCTGTGGCCACTGCTGAGTTTTGCATATTTGCTGGCATATTGAGTGCAGCACTTTCACAGCATCATCTTTCAGGATTTGATATAGCTCAATTGGAATTTCATCACTTCCACTAGCTTTGTTCGTAATGATGCTTCCTAAAGGCCCACTTGACTTTGCATTCCAGGATGACTGGCTCTAGGTGAGTGATCACACCATTGTGGTTATTTGGGTCATGAAGATCTTTTTTGTATAGTTCTTTTGTGTATTCTTGCCACCTCTTAATATCTTCTGCTTCTGTTAGGTCCATACCATTTCTGTCCTTTATTGTGCCCATCTTTGCATGAAGTGTTTCCTTGTTATCTCTAATTTTCTTGAAGAGATCTTTAGTCTTTTCATTCTGTTGTTTTCCTCTATCGCTTTGTACTGATCGCTGAGGAAGGCTTTCTTATATCTCTCTTAGCTATTCTTTGGAACTCTGCATTCAAATGGGTCTATCTTTCCTTTTCTCCTTTGCCTTTAGCTTCTCTTCTTTTCTCAGCTATTTGTAAGGCCTCCTCAGACAACTATTTTGCCTTTTGGCATTTCTTTCTCTTGGGGATGGTCTTGATCACTGCCTCCTATACAATGTCGTGAATCTCTGTCCATAGTTCTTCAGGCACTCTATCAGATCTAATCCCTTTAATCTATTTGTCACTTGCACTGTATAATCATAAGGGATTTGATTCAGGTCATACCTGAATGGTCCAGTGGTTTTCCCTACTTTCTTCAATTTAAGTCTGAATTTGGCAATAAGTTCATGATCTAAGCCACAGTCAGCTCCTCGTCTTGTTTTTGCTGATTTTATAGAGCTTCTCCCTCTTCGGCTGCAAAGAACATAATCAGTCTGATTCTGGTGTTGACCATCTGCTGATGTCCTTGTGTAGAGTCTTCTCTTGTGTTGTTGGAAGAGGGTGTTTGCTGTGACCAGTGTGTTCTCCTGGCAGAACTCTGTCAGCCTTCGCTCTGCTTCATTCCGTCCTCCAAGGGCAATTTTGCCTGTTACTCCAGGTGTCTCTTGATCGCCTACTTTTGCATTCCAGTCCCCTATAATGAAAAGGACATCTTTTTTGGGTGTTATTTCTAGAAGGTCTTATAGGTCTTCATAGAACCATTCAAATTCAACTTCTTCAGCATTACTGGTCGGGGCATAGACTTGGATTACTGTGATATTGAATGGTTTGCCTTGGAAACGAACAGAGATCATTCTGTCGTTTTCGAGACTGCACCCAAGAATTGCATTTCAGACTCTTTTGTTGATTATGAGGGCTACTCCATTTCTTCTAAGAAGAAAAAAGGTGGCAGAATGTCAAAGAATTGATGCCTTTGAACTGTGCTGCTGGAGAAGACTCCTGAGAGTCCCTTGGACAGAAAGGAGATCAAAGCAGTCAATCTTAAGGGAAATCAACCCAGAATATTCACTGGAAGGACAGATGCTGAAGCTCCACTATTTTGGTTATCTGATATGAAGAGCTGAGTCACTGAGAAAGTCCCTGATGCTGAGAAAGATTGAGGGCAGAAGGAGAAGAGGATGTCAGAGGATGAGATGGCTGGATGGCATCACAAATTTTTGGAGATGGTGAGGGACAGGGAGGCCTGGTGCGCTGTAGTCCATGGGGTCACAAACTGCATGACTGAACAACAACACTGGCACTTTGTGTGTTTACATTAAACTTACCCCAGGCCCCCAGTAGCAGTTTCCCAGTGCGTTCTCCTACTTTCCAAATGCCAGGGTCTGTTGTCAGCAACTCCCAGAGAACTGGCTGCACTCTGGGGGACCCACTGGCTGGAGGTGACGGCACAGGGGCAGTGGCTGTAGGAGGCATGGGCCAGAGCCCACACCACTCGCACCTGCACACACGTGTGCCTGCACACAGTCTGGATGAGTCCCGCTTCCACTCCAGCGCTCCCAATTCTAGGGTGTACTGCTTCCATTTCACTTCCTGTTAAAGGCTGGGTGGTTCTTTCTCATTCATGTCTACTGTGCATATTGATTTTAATTACTTTCTTCTTGCTTTTTATTAAATGATGGAAAGAATGGTATGACTGGACTGGAGAAAGGAAGGAGAGGTGAGAGAGAGAGCAAGAAGTGAGCGGTGAGCAAGAGGAGGCTGTGCTCGATGACCGTGGTCCAGTGGTCAGGACACAGTCCCTATAGCACAAAGGGGATGTGCCTCCTCAAGGACACAAACACCTGCTGCCCTTGCCCCTGGAAAGGAGGGGACCTCACCTCAAAGAGAGCACTAAAGTGCCTGTGGCCTCATCCCAGCCTCCGGTCCAGAGGTGGTGGGACCCACAGGCAGGGCAATGGATTCCACTCCCTTCCAACCGCCCCCTGAAGGCCAGAGCCTCTAAGTTGACAGCTCAATGATTTAATTGCTTGAGAAGTGCAAAGTGTAAAGTCAGGAACCATGACACTCAGTGGAACTTAGCCTGAGCCTAGAGGCAAATCAAATAATATACTTTTCTTTTTAAAAAAAAACAATGGGGGAGGGAGGGCAGATAGGGAGGTGACAGAAAAAATACAAAACCTGAAAGAAGTTACCTGAGACACAATTCTTTGTACCAGCAGAGTAATCACAATTAGTCAAGTTGAGCCTAAGAAGGCATGTCTGGGGAGCAGTGGAAGCTGAGGCAGGAAAAGTCACACTGCCTCTGTCCACTGAAAGTGAAAGTGAAAGTCACTCAGTTGTGCCCAACTCTCTGTGACCCCATGGACTATACAGTCCATGAATTCTCCAGGCCAGGATACTGGAGTGGGTAGCCAGCCATTCCCTTCTCCAGGGGATCTTCCCAACCCAGGTCTCCTGCATTGCAGGCAGAGTCTTTACCAGCTGAGCCACCAGGGAAGCCACTTTTCTAACCATGAGGTTCTGACCTAGAGCCCTTCACGGGGAGAAAAAGCCACACCAGGCACAGTGGAAGAGATCAGCCTACCTTGGGGGAAAAAAAAAAAAAGACTCATCATTAGTATTTAGATAGTTCTGGTGCTAACATGATTGGCAAGAGGCAAAGCATTATCAAAAAGGAACAAAAAGAAGACTAAGAAGAAAAAAGATAAGAAGTCTTACTTTGTAAATCTGTTCATTCATTTGATCAATAATCTCTCATACTACTGCAATATGTCAGTGTTACTGCTACTGCTAAGTCACTTCAGTCGTGTCCAACTCTATGTGACCCCGCAGACAGCAGCCCACCAGGCTCCCCCGTCCCTGGGATTCTCCAGGCAAGAACACTGGAGTGGGTTGCCATTTCCTTCTCCAATGCATGAAAGTGAAAAGTGAAAGTGAAGTCACTCAGTCATGTCTGACCCTTAGCGACCCCATGGACTGCAGCCTACCAGGCTCCTCCATCCATGGGATTTTCCAGGCAAGAGTACTGGAGTGGGGTGCCATTGCCTTCTCCAAATATGTCAGTATAGAGATATATTTTATCTGGACTAGTAAATAAAACTTATCTCCCAAAATACGTATGGATGTTGGGTCTTCCACCCAAACAACCGGTTAAACAAGCAGGAATTTTTCAGTTACAGCAGGAAATTTAGGTTGACAAGACCCCAGCTAATAAAACTGAGCAAAATTCAAAGTTAAAAAACAAACCACAAACTAAACTGTTTACCCACCTTTTCAACTGCTTTTAGCTCCTAGAGATTTATAATTCACGAACTCAACTCACAAATGAAGCATCATTTACTAGAGTAAAACAGTTAAGTAAAATTATGATATATTAAAGTTTTATGTTAAAAACAAAAGCAAAGTCTGATTCAAAGCTAGAAAGATGATCTTAACAGGCATTTCTGAAACACATATTGACTAAAAGCGTTTTTCCATCTCTTTTGCTTACTGAAAGATTCATCAAGTTGTTGGGAAAATACCCATTTGAAGTTCCAAGATTTAGAAATTCTGACAATAAATATGCAATAAATGGACTTCCTTTAATAGTCTAGAAGGTCTGAAAAAGAAAAACCTTAAAATAATATTTATGTTATTATTATTTATAGTATGAAGAAGAAAACTTGAGTCATTCATATGAATGAACATTTCTATGTTAGAGATAAAGGTGAGTAAAAATCAAAAGATAAAATGTTCCAGGATGAATTTCAAATCCATTATTAAGAATTCTAATTATCCTAGTGTAAAACTTCATGATTTTAAAGCTAGGAACTTTAAAGAACTAGCAAGAACTATCCTGCCAGAGGGGAGTTATGAAAGGATAGAAAACCTGATCTTAATCAAAGATCTCAGAGTCCTATAAATAGAAACAGGTGTCCAAATCAAAGACAGAGAGAGACCCTAAATGAGAACCATCCTTTAGGACACATGCTCTGATCTGGGGATTGTTAAGGGAGCTGAGAAAGTAGCAACTGTTGGAAATGTGCATTAAAAATAGGAAGCATACGTCCATATCATATCCTTAACTCTCTTGAGCAGGAAAATAATTCCCACTGGAGGACCATGGACCTTTAACTTGGGGGAAAGAAAAAAAAAAAAAAGAGTTTTACACAAGCTGAAAAAAGAACCCTTCTTTTCCTCTAATTTCTTCTTTTGAAGGGTCAGGGGGAAAAAAAATGATGGGAATCACTCATCTGCTATGATCTGGCTTTGAAAATCATTGTAATTATTGTTATTAAGTGTTTAAGAATCCACAGGGAGATAGAGTATTGTACACAGGGCACCAAAAGAGCTATAATCTACCACCACATCCTACCCCCGAAACCTGGGGTCTTGAAGATTGGAAATAGCTGTGTTTTTATGCCATCCAACAGGAATCTATAATTCAACAATGCCTGCTCTCCGCCATCTGCTTTCCTCACATGGACTGGAAATCTCCTAATGTTCTCTGTCATGGATGCTGAAATGTATGAGGTTTTTAACAAACACGATGAAAATGATCATCAGCAGCAGCTAAAACATGACCTTTAAGTTCCACAAAGCTTGTCAAGACCTTCCTTCTCCTGAATGTTCATTTGCAAACCATGAATTTCTTGAGAGTTTGCAAAAACAAATACACAAGATCATATTTTAAGAAGTCACTACACATATATGAGGAGCATCATACAAGTTAAACTGAAGCATTTCTAAAACTTCAATGGAATTATAGTAAAATGCAATTTCAATGAGAAAAATTCCAATTTTCTTCACCACCCTTCAGATACCCAACTAAACCCATTTCAACCCTGAGAAAAGTACTGGGACGGACTGACTCGTTTCTGGGCTGGTGGCTGGACAAAGAAATCTAAGAGTGTCTGTTCTAGTTACAAGTCTAGTGCCTGGAACATGACAGGTACTCAGAAAAAATATCTCCGCATGGGTGAAAGAAGCAACAACATCAACAGAA
Organism: Ovis canadensis; assembly: GCF_042477335.2. Taxonomy (NCBI): domain Eukaryota; kingdom Metazoa; phylum Chordata; class Mammalia; order Artiodactyla; family Bovidae; genus Ovis; species Ovis canadensis. Next base: position 33,187,223 of record NC_091250.1, on the reverse strand, counting down.
AGGGAGGGCAATCGAGAAACCTGGCCCATGTACACCTGGAGAATCAGAGAACAATGCTTCCAGAATTAAGACTTCTCCGGCCCACACCAATTCTTCTATGTAAAGCTTTAAGGCAGAATGATCTGCTTACGTCTTGGAAGGAGCAGCCACTGCTGACTGCCAGGGTTTATCCAGAAACATGGCTGGCCCCAGAGGGCTTGCTGTAGCTCCCTGCTTTCTTGCTTCAGAGTCTGCACACACACAGACACACACACACACACACACACTGCTTCGTGTGGGGAGAGTCCACCTCACCCCCTTCATCAGGGGTTAACCCCCACTCATCTCTCAACTACTTTCTCAGGAGGCCATTCCCTAGCCCCGCCCCACCTCCATTATCCTCTGATTCTTGCTCTTCATATTGACAGTATTTATCACAATTTTAATTATATATATAATAAGGAATTATTTCATATCAGTATCCTGTCACAAAACTTCAAGATCTGTGAAGACGAAGGCTATATCTATTTCACTCCGCAATAATTACGTAATGCCTACTACACTGCCTGGCACATAAAAGACACTCAAGATATACTCATTTAAAGTATAATAATAGGAAAATAGTTATCATTTACAGGAAATGTTCCAAGTGCCAGATACAATCTCAGTTGTTGATACAATGCATTATATCATTCCTGCTAAAGGTTGTCATGCGCTCTCTGTTACTACCCGAGTGACTGGTGACTATACAGATGACTCTATGACTACCTGATGTGTTTAAGTGCATTTGGGCAGCTGTTAACGAACCAGTTCCACGGTTACCATAAACATTTACATACCATCCCACTACTTACCCTTCTGCCTAGAATCTGGTTGATAGCTGCACTTTCCTTTAGAGTACACTCAGCTACGACATTCGCTCTCATTTCTTTCATGTATAACATAAAAGCATTCAGAGGCTTTTTAATGTGAGGTCTTTTTGGCTCCTGCTCCTTTCTCTGTTCATGCTGAGGCTTCCTAAAAGTTGGGAGTGGGGAAGGGGTTAGACAAATCAGCAAGAGACGGGAGGAGGAGCAGAGCATCCGCTTCTATCATGAGTCCACCTCAGGCTGGGACCACCCTCTGGGCTCTCTAACAGCCCCCAGGACACTGTCTACTTAAAAAGAGTGACCCATCTACTGTTGATAAATAAGGATCCTTTGGTTTGCGAAAGCTTACCTATAGCTATAGAAGGGTTTAACCCAACACAGAAATGGGCTTGTGAAGACGCTCCATCTAGATTTTAGATGCTCCCTGGTCACCTTAGGAAAAGCTGAACATACAGTGCAGGTAGTCAGTCCTCCACTAGAACTGACGTTCTTAACTTCTGTGGGTCAGGGCTCCTCTGAGAAGCTAATGAAACCTTAGGCTCTCTCCCCCAGACAAATGCACATTGGATTTGCCTGTACTTGCAGGGGTCTTATGGACAGTGTTCACATGCTCCCTGCCACCGCATGCCTTCTGTTCCAGTACAAACTCTAGATTAAGAAACTCAATTAATTACTAATCTTTTGGGAGAATTCAGCTGTGCTGTAACAGCCTGCAACAACCCTGGTCCGACAGGAAATCCTGGGTTTTGCTTTGCCCCCTTCCTTTCAATTCTGTGCTTCCAAAGCCTTGATGCAGATGCAGGGTGACTATTTCTAGGAGGAAATGCACTGAACCCCCCAATCTACTTCACTCTCATGGTCCCCAAGAATGGGAACCCAATTCAAGCCTTGCACTAAATGGCTGAACAGCTCCGTTTCTTCAGTCTCTCCGCTCTGAAGATCTCTTCTCTTTAGTGGGTTTCCCTTCATCTTTTGAGATTCGTGCTCCTTTTCCATCTCAGAACCAAATCAGAGCACTGAGAATCAACCTGCTCGGTGTCCTCAGGGGCAGAGCTTTCAAGGCGGAGCTACACTGACTTTCAGGATAACAGATAGGGGTAAGATTCGACAACAGCAAAGGAGAAACGGTGGGGTGTAAGTCCTTGGTACCATAAGGCGTTCACAGGTGGAGAGAGGGGCGCACTTACACGTGCATTAGGTCACTGTCAGTGTGGGGGTGTTCCTGTTTGACCTGAGGCGTTACGATGGCTGGATGAGGGATGCCAGTTGTGTGGGGACCAGGAGGACCAGGAATCATATGATGAGAAAACCTGAAAGAAGGAAAGTCGAGAAAACAAAATGTACTGCTGTAGCAAGAGCTGGATGGAATTTTGAAACCACTCACTAACTGCTATTGGCTGAGAGTAAAAACACGTCTTCACACACAGACATATTAACTATAAGAGCAGGCTGATGATTAATTTCTTTCCTCTCTGTATTCAGGTGGAAAATATTTATAATTACACACCACCTAACAGATTTTTTTTTTTCAAGTTAATGGTGGAATCTGGCATTTTTCCTGGGAGGGCTCTAGGCAATAGGATTTTTTTAAAAAGGTGAGTCACTTTTCTTGCAAAGCAGTTTTCAGAGAAGAATTTCAGTAAGAATAATTACTGGAAATAGAATATTTTTATGAAGATTTAGCTTTTTAAAATGACTTTAAAATCTATAGACATCATATTTTTAAATCTCTGTCTACATCTCTAAGTGGACCTTCATATTAAGTCTTCTCCTGTTGGCTTTTCCCCTAATATTGGGAGAGAGCAACTGAGCAGACAAGGGGCAGGAAGATTTGTTCAGTCTCTGATTTAATAAGGCTGCCATCAGCATCATTCCAAATAATTTTCTACACATAAAGAAGGTAGTGTCTGAGAGATCTAGCCTCATGGAAAATTGATAACAAAATTAAGGGGAATAATTTAATTAAAGGGAAGGATACAGCTCTGCTTCAAGGTAAAAACTACACAAGCTCAAATAAAGGCTTTTTCCCAGAGTATGCTTATAGAGCATTAAAAAAAAATCTCAAAATATCCACCACCATCCAACACAAAGGAGGGAAACTGCCATGCAAGAAAAATAAAACAAAGACAGTACTTTCAACAAGCTCTTTGATAAATCTGGATATGCTTTAGAAATTTCTTTCAAACTGTTTTAAAGTAAACATGTAGTTCAGCAAAAAACATTCTCAGGTCTTTCATCACCGTCTGTACAGTTAATTCCTTCTTCTGAGAAGGAAAGAAGGGACTCTGCTTGGATATGTAATATTTCAGAAACAAATCTTTAAAAATTAAGGAGGCATGGGAAAAATACAAACACTTGATCAAATTATGATGCTTTGCTAAATGGACCATTTGCAAAAATACGTGATGCTGGTTATTTGCCTATGAGAAAATCCTGTCATCACACAATTCTTATACACTGTTAAAATATATGTATAAAATATATTTAGGAGGAAGGATATTAATTTTATTCCCTCTCAACCAGTGAGGTGTACAATTTATTGAATAAAATGATTTTTGAAAAAGCTGAAATTCACCACAGAAAACTGCAAATTTCATACATCTATTAAAAAGTTAAGATTCACAACCAGTTACTAACCCAACAGTTTGACTTCCAGCATGTTAATGCTAGCTCCCTTGAAAAAGCCACATTGAACACACAGATGATACACCACAAATGTGTGTGTACATCAAGCACAGGGCACAAAAGCCGTCCTTTCCAGAGGCAAAAGCGTTACACAGAGCGGTGTGGCACAGCAGGCCTCGCAGAGCTTCACACCACTACGTCCACACAGGGCCTGATTCACACACTAGGACACACAGCCCGTTCGGCCTGACAGCCCGGAAGCCCCGCCCCTTCTCTTCCCACAGCCTCGGTCCAGGAGGGCTCTAGACTACCTGGGCCTTTTCAGACACCGCCACAGGAAACTGAGACAACCTTCCTCACAGAAGAAAAAAAAAAGCCAGTCTGTATTCTCCCGCTGACCCACCCTCAGCATGTTTTGAATTGAACAAGCTCTTCCGACGATGTCCCCTCAGGGGGCGTTTCTCCTCCCGCCGGCCGGGGCGGCAAAGTCTTTCGGAGGTATGGTCTCCAGGGTGGCTGAGTCCGTCTGCCTGACGGGTGTGGCTGGTGCTGTGGGGCGTGGAGTCTGGCTCCTTCCCGGGACTCCCCAGGACGCCTAGTGTGGGAGCCAGGCACCCTGCGCAGACAGACGCGGGCTGAGCTGTGCGCCCGCCGGGCCGAGAGGCAAGCAGAGGCGCACGAGACGCAAGCGCGCAAGAGCAGCCTGTCCTGGCGCGCCCGGTTCCACCTCCACCTACCTGGACATGGAAGTGTCGACTGACAGTGAGGATGGGTAGGGCTGCCTGAAGCCTCCCGTGATGGGATATACAGGCTGACCTTGCCTGAGGTCACAGAAGAGAGGAACCCATCAATGACAAAACATGAATTACCAACCAGCAACAAGAGTTTGATGAGGGGAGGCCCTCAACCAGAATCTGGGGCGTGTTACGAGGGGGGTACTGCTCACTCACCCAGCTGCTTCCCTTCCTCACCCTCCGCCCACCCCAAGCATCACTAGTGCCTTGAAGGAACCCTCCTGCTGCAGTCCATGGGTGGCTCGTTTTCTACCCCTGCCCCTCTCCAGCCCCACTGATGCTTTGCACAAAGTAGGCATGTGAACAGCTCTTAGTGAATATAACAGAACCTGAGAATGGTGAACTATTCTTTTTAGGATAACGGATTCTTTATCAGAATCTTTGAGAACTTCAGGGAAGGGAAGAAAGGAGGAAATAAAAGTTTATATAAAAATGAACACGTTTTTGCAAACCCTGCACCCCACCTCCCACCCTTACACCCATGCTGCAGGCAAGAAATAAAAGATCAATTCAAGAAGTTATTTTCTCTCTGCTCTGAGAATTCCATCTCTCCCTCTGTTTTTCCTACATGTCACATTTTTCATTTACACAGTCTTTATTTCCAGATGTCACTGATGGAACTCAGCCCAGGATTATTGCCCTTAAGTAGGTAAGTTCAGACAGAATAATTGATGTAGGTTTGGAAGTGTTCGCATAATCAATTAAATCCAAACAGAGTTATTGACTGTGAAAGTTAATGCTAAAGAGAAGAGAGAAAGCTGGAATATCCATGGCAGGATAAGCCCTCCTTATGAAGAAGAGATAATGTAAGGATGTGAAGGAGGGAAACTGGGGCTTTTGCCAGGGGTCTGCAAGGACACACAGTCAGGGAAGAAAGGAGAGAAAACATTTGCTGAAGGTGCAGCCCTTTGTCTGTGGAGTGAGCAGTGGGGCGAGAGTGGGGGGGGGAGTGAGGGCAGGGAAAGCTATGTGCTAACTAACAATAAAATGATAGAAACAGGCTCCACTGTATGAAGTGATTCTTTCTTCTCTAAATACATTTCTTTTCCTTTACCTTTCTTATTAAAAAAATAAACCTGAAAACAGTGGTATGGATCTTTCAGAAACAACAAAATAGAGAACATTTGGATTCTGAAAGGATAAAGCCCATTCATCAGTTTTTCACTCCTCTGAACTCAAATTGGTGCTTACTTTATTAAAATTCAAAAGATGCTTTTGCATTTGTTACAGTTATTTGTCATTTACATCACTTGCCCATTTATAAGCAAAGATCGATATTCAATATATCTAAGGTTATGCTTCAAAAATATAAGTTGTTCATAAAGAACTAGAAAAGAAAAACCACAGTGAACACTTTGTACAGGCATAGTAAATGCCCAGAGCCACAAATTGAATCCATAAAACTATAAGCTTCAAAGCAAATGCTACACAGTCATTTTCTACACATATTAGCAAACGGACTCAGTCCATTTCAAAGTCTGTATGTTTTTTAATCTTTTAAATTGAAATGAAATAAAGTTAGCACCTTGTGTGTTGAAGTTTCTTCAACTCCACAAGTGTTATTATTCATAAAGCTAATTTCCATAAATGGGGAGTAGGAGATATCAGACGTCTGGCTGCAGGTTGCAAGAAGGATCTTACCAGCCAAGAGGTGGGGTTATCTGTCCAACACCACCTGGAGACAGGGGATAAAACGTAGGGATCTCGGGAGCTGGAGGATGTCTGGACATGCCTATTAAAAAAGAACAATGGAGAGGCAGATTCACAGGACATTCAATTTCTGAGAGAAATAGAAAGGCAAGAAAATGCATTTTATCATTAGCACTTAAGGTGTAGAATGAGACAGTATTTAATTTTCTGATTTAACAGAAGTCCATTTGTTATCTTTACTCAAGATTTCAGCATCTGAGAAAACACGTCCGAAGGTGGTACATCTTGAGGGGCTCCTAAAACGGTAAATATACTGCGAGTAAAACAAGCATCAAAATGAGACTGTAAAGGTACTTAAGTTTGCCTCATTATTTCACTTGTTAGGAAAAGCGTAGACAACTGTTTCTGTGTAGAATGACAGCGCTTCATAAGCAGAAGGCCTGCCACGGTGTTAAGGATTAGGTCAATCGCTCATTTCAGACCTTCACCGACTCCCTTATGGGCACGTAGATTTGGGAAATGTGATACCTCAGAGGATCAAAGATTAATTGGGAATAATCTTCAGCCCCCATAATGGCTGCACGTGACAGGATTCATCTGGTCTCTGGCACTGCAGCTCCAACCGAGCTCTTCACCGGGTCGAGTCCCCTGGGCTCCGAGGTCAAGCCGGTCTGGATCAGCTGTACTCCACAGAGAACGAGCGTGCCACGCTGTTTCACGAGCTCACGCTCCCTGGAGCACACTACCCTAGAGCTGTGAAACCACCCAGAGATGACGCCTAATCCTAGTCCCACTTGACATGCCTGTTTACATCTTACCTTGGGTACTGAAAAGAAGGGGCGCGACGTGTACGTAAACGCAAAACAAAACGTTAACATTCACATCTGGGGGAAAGGGATTCTGAACAGAAGAAAGCCACAGGAGTTTCTTTACAGTTAATCTGGCTTTAAAAGAGCATTATCCTGTATAAACATATATCCCCAGGTTTAACAACCCGAATATACATTCAGTGGCTATAATTATATTGCCTCGTATGCAAAACCAGGTGAGTACACAGAAGATGTTCTTTACGTATTCTGCTTTTTTACTATTCAAAATGTCTATGAATTTCATTTGGATATTAAAAGATATTGAAGGCCTTGAGCATATGGGAATGGCTTAAGAAGTGTTGTCTTCAAAGTTGATGTTAATTTGACTTTGAAGTTAGGACAAACTATTCTTTAACTCTTAGAAGAAGTAGCTAGGAAGGAGAAAGGTCTTTAATCTCTTTTGATGGAGTTTACATGAGATCATCTCAGGTTTTGCTGTTTTTAAAAGGAGTCTAAAATCTTCTTTTTTGATCTCTTATCACTTTCAAATTTAATGAGTATTTTTTCAAATTCCTTTATATCATCAATTCACCAAAAGCACTGGATACAATAGGACCTAAGGGAGTTCTGTGGATCCAACTCTCTCTCTGAAGCAGAGCCCCTGGCAACTGTTTTTATGGAAGCTGGAAGTTCACTTTAGCAGAGTTACCATAAAAATCTCCCTTTATAAAAAAGCTGTCAATACTGCTTCTTTTGATCACAGAGGAGCCCTTGGGATTTGTTTTAACTTGGGCCTGGGGAGGCAGCAGCAGCAGGGGGCCTGTAGTAGTGATTCTTGACATGGCGAATCATAGGGCAGTTTCTCCAACTTGCTGCCTCCCTCATCCCCAGATTCTCCAAAGCTCTTGTTCTGCAGAGGGGTTGCTCAGTCTTGAAAAACCTGACCAACACAGAAGAATATTGGAAACTTGAACTTGAAAATCATAATTAGAGGCTGAATTATATGAATGGTCAGCCTTAACCCCTTTGTTAGGGAGATGAAGTGACTGTTTAGGTACCTAAAAAATACGATTTGTCCTGGGATCTTATCTCTGGGCTGCAGAGAAGTGAACTGCTTTCAGTCACATGCCTCTAAGCAGAGGAGTTGGAAACCTTGCTCTCCACACGAGTCTGTGTTTTTAAGTACACTGAGAACAGTGCATTTGTGATCTGGTGTAGGAATAACTTGACAGAACAAAAAAATACAATTGTTTTTCGTATTTGGATTTGATTTTACTGCTTAAAAACAAACAAGGGAACTACCGTTTCCTTAGCACCTGCTACATGCTGGTTCCTGTGCTGGGTATTTGACTGTTTCTAGTAAAATTCTACTCCTATTTCAGATAACTTTCTCTCATGAAATATTCTCTAACTTTCTACTGCTGCGAGAAATCTTTCTTCTTAGAATCTATAACATTTTATTTGTACTTTTAACATGGTACTTAAGATGTTCTTCATTATGTTTTATAGTGAGTTTGTGCAAACGATTTCCTGTGTGAGCTTATCACTGCTAGGAAAAAAAAAAGACCACTTTTTCCCTTATCTGTGTATCAAACCATGGCTGTCTCGCAGAGAAGGCTCTGAATAGAATTCTGAGTGATGAAACAAATGAACACATCACCCATGCTGGGTCAATACGATAAGCCATTTGCACGTACACACATGGTATGGCTTGGGTCATTACACGAGCAGAAGAAAGTGGGTCTGTGTTTTCTAAATAGCTCATTGTTGTCTTAAGATCCTGTTTCCAAAGATTCCTAAAAGTGTGTGTCTCTCTACCAACTCCTGTGCTACATATCATTTATTTAACGAGTATTTACTGAGCACTTGTTATACAAGATCCCCTGGTGCCTCAGATGGTAAAGAATCTGCCTGCAATGGGGGAGACCTGGGTTGGGAAAATCCCCTGGAGGAGGGCATGGCAACCCACTTCAGTATTCTTACCTGGAGAATCCCCATGGACAGAGGAGTCTGGAGAGCTACAGTCCATGGGGTCACAAAGAGTTGGAAACCACTGAGTGACTAAGCAGAGTGCATATGCTGGAGGCTATATGCAATATAGCCTTAAATTTTTTTAAGTTTTATAAATACAGCTAAAATGATTCTGGGGTCAGACTGCATGGATATAGTAGTTCTGCCACTCACTAACTATATGTTCTTGAGGAAGTTATTTAATTATTATTCTGCAGAATCAGAATAAAAATGTAATAGAGGTTGTTCTGAAAAGTAAATGCATTCATATATAATAAAGAAAAGTGCCTGGTAAGTGCTGTGTTGAGTGTTTGCTGTTATTTACAAGGACACAAATAGATAAACAGGTACATAAACCCAGTATTTCCTAAAAGCTCTTCCTCTTAACATTTTTATCAGACACAATGAGTGGAACTTTGTTAGATATTAGCTTATTATATCATTTAATATTTAACAAATATTAAATGATGGATATTACCTTCCTTTCTTCTTCTTACAACTGTACTTGCACCTACCACCTTACCCCAATACACATGCGTAAAAACTAGTGTGATTCCTAACAGGAAATTAACCTAAAGTTATTTTCTTAAAAATAAGAATGGGTTCTGCTGACAAACTGTTTATATTTACTGAATAAGCCCAACTAGAGTTAGCATATGAAGATGAGTTTCTTTTTATTATTATTATTATTTGGGGGGATAAAGCTAACCAGCCACCCGGGAACTTTGAAATCAGCAGCTTAGTACCACCATGCTGTAACCAGCTGTACATGATAGAACCAAAAGGCAGGCAGGGGAGAGAAGAGTAAAGGCAAGAGATCCAAGAAGCATTAGACTTTTCTCCAACATACTTATTTTTTGGTGATGATTGCACCCAAGTGGAATGATATAAACTCAAGATCATGTAAATTAATTCTTTAACCAAGGTTTTATATCCCCCTACCTACATGGTGATGGGATACAGTAAGTCTATGACAAAAAAGTAATTAAAAACAGGATTTTTATATTACAACAAAAGCAAACAGTATTATAGAGTAGAATGCAGAAATCACAAATTTTTAGCTCAAAATATTTCAAAGAAATTGCAAGCAGACAATTTCTGGTCATGCCCACTAGTCCCTTCTCTAGTCCTGAAAAGTTTGTTTAACAGAAAAGCTTTGAGGAGTAATGATAAATTACAATTATTAAGGTAAAACAAGGTAGGGTAGCAGTAAGATATGGAAACAGAAGAGAAAATGCAAGTGCAATTGGTAGACAGTCAGAAAAATTTCTGTTTTAAAATCTAAACTCTCCTAGAATTTGTGAGAGAAAAACTATTGAACCATCGTGTGTTACTCTTTTAAATTTTTTTATAATGTTATTCTTTTAAATAAGTTCATTTCAAAGTGATCTGAACGGGGACTGGGATTAGGTAAATACTATGTAATTGTTATGTAAATAAATAGTTTAAAACTAAATAAAACATGCTCTTGGATTCTTTTTGATGATAGCGTGTCTGGGGCTTTTACATCTATCTTTAACTGTCACCTGCATCTTTATGGTCCCCAGACGCACATCTCTAGCTTAGGCCCTGCTCTGGGATGGTGACCTGCACCCTTCCCTTCAGATATCCCAAAGGGACCTCAAACTTGCCACAGCCAAGGTCATATTCTCGAGCTTCCCTCTCAAACTCAGCTTTCTTCCGAAGACGCTTGTCTTAGGTTTTCTTTCTCACTACATATTCACAGCTGCCTCTGTTGTTTCTGATTATTTGGAGATCCTTTACAAAAGGAAGTAGAGGAGAGAAAGGGATGGAAATGAGAATAAAATAGACACAAACCCAGAAACATCCACCACAGTGATTCTTGCCCTCTCTAAGAAGACGTACTGAGGCTCCAAGCAAGCAAAGTCCTACTGAATTGTCAAAGAGTCGTCTTTTTAATAAAGGTGGGAAATGAAGATGATATATATTTAACTTAAAAGTGTTCACAGAGGTAGGAAAAACACCCAGCCTCTGAACTTCACTGTTGTTTTACACACTTACTAAATACTGTTGTTCACGATCCATCAAAGATAGGGCTGGACAAAAGGGAGAAGTGCTAGAGAAGGCATGTTTGGCCCCTTTACCCTTTACATTCTCTGCCTTCACAAGGTTTTACAGGATCTTTCATTGTGGACATCTCAAGACCCTGCTGAGTCCCGAGTGTACATGCCCATGAAGACAGCAAGGGCTCCCCTGTGAGTAAACTGCCCCTCTCTCAAGGCCTGCTCTAGGGTGCTGGGACCAGAAGGCTTTGAGGGTCTGTGCTCTGTGTCTGTCCGACAACCACACCAACCCTCACGCCTCACGTTAGAAACAGGCATTTTGGTTTTTGAGACTTCTTATGATGTATGTTTCTCTGTAAATGACACAAAAGCAGAACTTGGTAACAGTGTAGAGAAGCAAAAGAAGATTCATGTTGCTTTGAATGCAGACCCACTCTAGTATTCTCGCCTGGAAAATCCTATGGACAGAGGAGTCTGGTGGGCTATAGTCCATGGTGTAATGAAGAGTTGGACACAACTGAGCCACCAACACTTAGTCTGTTTTGACTTTAGACAGAAATGGTTTTGTACTTTATATGTGTGTGTGTGAAGTCATTTTAGCCATGTCTGAGTCTTTGTGACCCTAGGGACTGTAGCTGCCAGGCTCCTCTGTCCATGGGATTCTCCAGGCAAGAATACTGGAGTGAGTTGCCATGCCCTCCTCCAGGGGATCTTCCTGACCCAGGGATCAAACCTGTGTCTCTTAGGTCTCCTGCACTGGCGTGCAGATTCTTTACTGCCTGCGCCACCTGGGAAACCCTCTGTACTTTAAATATAATTTTTGTTGAGAAACAACCAAAAGAAAAGAAAACACAACAGGGATATTACTGAAACCAAAGGAAATCACAAGTCTCAAAAACATAACATTTGAAGAAAAACTTTGTCCCTTTTCTAACTTCTTTTTCAGTACTATCATCAACACGTAGTACATGCTGAAATAAATGAATATGGCAGGGGGCGCCAAGGACTGAACTTGTAATATATTTTCACAACATATTGGTTTATATTGTGATCATAGATCTTCAGAGCTGTCACGATGAAAATGACCCTTCACTATTTTTTTTTGCTTTTCTTTATCCCGAAAAAGAAAAGGCCAACAACAAATTCTTATATGCTTATTAAAAAATTGCTATCAAATAAATTACTCTTCTTTCCTACAAATGTGTTATGATATGAGCAGAGGCACCGGCGAGGTCACTCAGACTGGTGAGACGAGGCTCTTCCTTATCCAAAGAGGCCTGGGCGGTAAGGCTCTCACCTTGTTTGGAGTTGACATCTGATGGGATATGTGACGGGTGTGATCCTGGAGAAAAGTGCTCGTCGCTGTACGTGATGAGAGGGGTGAGAGGATGGACCGCATGGGATGGCTGCACCACGGGCACTTTATTTGACTGCAAAGTAACCACAAGGACAACAGTTAATATGGACTCCCAGCTCCTGTCTCCTCTCTCCTCAAAAGTCAACCAAGAATTATCTTCAGACCTAAACAACTGAAGTATCTGCTCTACCCACTTAAGATTTTCAGGATTTTCTCATGTTAAATATGCCTTAAGTACACGAATATCCCACCAAGAGAACGATCAGTTATTTAACCTAGGCCCCTTTGGAGATTTAGGTTGGTCACTATTATTCCATGACATCAATTTTCTATACATACATACTTACACCCCTTTTGGATTACCTCCTTAGCTTTAAGTCAATAAACAGTTTCGGAGCAAAAGTTATGAATGTTTTAGTAACTCTATTCATTACATATGTTTGGCATAAAATGGGCATTCAATAAACATTATGAATAGATAAATGAATAAATGTTCCAACTTAAAAGGCAACTTTTTAAACAATCTCGTATATATAAATTTGCTGTAATGACATCATCTTAGTTTATAAAATTCATAGTCCTAGAGTTGTAGAGCAGTAAATCTGGCCCAGCTAGCGAAGAACCCGCCTACCAATGCAGGAGATACAAGAGATGTGGGTTCGATCCCTGGGTCAGGAAGATCCCCTAGAGGAGGAAATGGTAACCAGCCCCAGTGTTCTTGCCTGAAGAATCCCACAGACAGAGGAGCCTGGTGGGTCCACAGGGTTGCAAAGTGTTGGACACAACTGAGCATACGCACATACATGCGTGTGCTCAGGCGCACACAAACAGAACTGTACATCCTTAAGAGCCAAATTATTCCATTTTTTCATGTTCTATAGTTCGCCAATCAAACATGACCATCATTTATTATGCGTTAGAGCTGCTTAGCTCATCTTCAGTTCCTCTAGTTTCCGAAAGTATTAACAGATAAAATGGAATTTCTAATCTTGGGTTTAACTGCATAATGAAAAATATAGCTTATAAGAACACTTCAAATTGTTGACATTTATATTTAACATATTTTATGTCTCTTTATTTGTTTAAAAATAAATTTTACTATTTAATTTGGAATTCTAAGACTATATAATAGTAACACTTATTAAAGGCTCAGGTTATTTATTTGGACTTCAATTTGAAATCTGGAATTCTGTTGTTTGGTGTTAAAGTTGAATCTCCTGTACATACTGCCCCCTCAATAAAGTGCTTACTAAGCACATCAGTAATACAAACAAGACTCAGGCAGTTTAACCTGATTAGAGGATTGTTTTAAAAGAAACTACCCCCCACACACAATTCAACACAATTATATGCACAATATGTTTCTGATTTTAAACTCATCTCCTAATTTAGGCTGTCTCAGAAAAATATCTACTTAAATATAATAATAAGTAACTCATGAATTTAAAAGGAATAAACTCTAATGAATTCTAAATATTCTCTAATTCACTAGTTCAAACATGCCTTCATCATGCTAGCTTAAATAGACTGTTACTATTCTACAGACTAAAATACATGTGAAATCACTTTCTCCAGAAAAGAACATATTATTAAAATTTTTTTGTGTAAGTCCCTGAAAAATGCACAGTGTAAACTGCTTAAAGTGTAGAGACAAATCTGAATGGCTGAGAACCATGACACAACTGTGTATGATGGCTGTACCTACTACATACACTGATTATGTCCCTTTTTGTTGTTGTTGTTGTTTTACAAACTAGGTGTAAAAAGTATGTGGTTCCAACAGAAAGAACCATCCTCAGGAAAATTAGGAGTAATTTTTCTAGTAACTCTTAATTCTCTTTATAGTTAGTAATTCTTTACACCCTATCATTACAATCTCCACCCAAAGAAACTTATGAACCAAAAAAAAGCAGGGGGGGGGGGAATCACACTTTTTTAGACAATGATATGCTCTCCTCGCTAGATTTCCCCTTATTTTATAATTACCAGCTCCCCTCTAACAGTAGAACTCGCATGCTCCTATAGCCCTTGGCGTTTATTAAGTAGAGCACCATTATCAAAGCCACACGCCTTTTCTCTACGCACCTCTGCACAGACATCTATGCATATAAATGTGTAAAAGGTTAAAAAAATTTTTTTCCATGGTTTTCAAGTGTTAATGATACAGTATGCCAAGTACACAGAATGAGCTTCTCAAATATAAGGAATTCAGAGTGCTAGAGGAAGTGGGGGGTAGGTGGGTGTGAGGATGTTATTATTATAAACCCCTTTAAATATGGAAGCGAAAATCTCAACACTCAAATGCTAAAACAAATGAAATTCAACTATACTTGAGAATAACTGTTTCGAGTTCCCTTTCAGAAGTCTCATAAGAAGCATAATTGCCAAACGATCTACAAAGATACTTTCTTAGGGTAGTTAAAAAGAGTAAAGCATTGCAGAAATCTGCAAATATATATATATATATATTTATACACACACACACATTTTACGTGCCTTTCTTATTTTCAGAGCACCACCTTAAGGAACTTGCATTAGCAGGCAGCATCTTCTTAATGTCTGACCTATCCCTCCAGTCATATAGCTCAGAATCTGGTGCCATGAATTTTTGCTAAATTATGCTATCCTTGCTCTCCTCTTAATTTTACGGTTTTCAACACAGATTTGCTTTCCTGTGGGAAGGAGATAAGAAGCTGAGGATTTTAATTTAAGCTCTGGCCTTGTCTTATATTTTGCAAGATGGGTAGCGAAAGCAGTACTAGTAGGTGTGTTAAAGCCAACAAGGATTATGTCCATTTTTGTGGCCAAATAATAAAAGCAATATGAAATCTCAATAATATGAGCGAGCACAATTCTAAGGTTTAGAGTTTGCCTCCTGCTGACCACCTCCACTGTGTATATAAAAGGATCCAACCGACACCACAGACGCTTGGCATAGCACCTCCCCAATCAAGTGTCCTCAGCCCTGAACTGTGGGCTTCCTCTGACGTCAGGAGTTACTGTCCCTTGATACTACCTGCGTACACAAGGTGAGAACCTGGGCACCGCTACTTTGTGCAAGTTTTAAAAAGACAGAAAATATGACCATTGTTTCCCCATCTGCCCTTGGGGTTTTTTTTTTTTTTAATTTTTAAATTTTATATTGGAGCACAGTTGATGAATAACGTCTCAGTTTCAGGTGTACAGCAAAGTGATTCAGTTACACATGTACATGTATCTATTCCAAATCCTTTTCCCATTTAGGTCATTACATATTACTGAGCAGAGTTCCCTGTGCTATACAGTAGGTCCTTGTTGATTACACACTTTAAATACAGCAGTGTACACATGCCAATCCCAAACTCCCTATATAACCATTCTTAATTCTAGTCTTCTAATCTCCAAATAACAATGTGCTGCATATTGGGGAGGGGAGTATGTGAGGAAAGAAAGAATAATTGATCACTTAGTTTCTACAGACAAATTTATGAAACTATATTATAATGCCTGGTTACAGGTGTCTATGTGGGCACATGCATATATTCATTAACACCTAAAATGTGCCAAACACGATCTGGTGCTGCTGTCCTGTACATGGCAGCTTCCTTTCTAGGTGCCTGAAAATGGGGATGCAGGTGTTGGAGACACAAAAGAAGTATGTAAAAAACAGAACAGAAAAAACCAAAGCAAAATCTAAGAAGACTGCATCAAGTACTACGAAGAGGAAGAACCAGGTGATAGAATAGACAGTGAATATCTGTATCCCTTTGTATCATATTAAACCTGAAAGAAATCAAAAGTTCATTTGGTCCAAGATTTTTATTTGCCAAGACAGGAAGCTGAGAATCAGAGGTCAACAGGGATGGGTACTCACGTTGTGACTACTGTCAGCGCTTAAAATAAGACAGCTCCGCTCGCTGCACAACTCCAGGAACACAGGGTCACTGTGAAGACAATGGGAACAGAAGCCCCTGCTGCACTCAGGACCACGAGACCGAGCAGGAGGGAAACTCCATCTTTTTTGGCTGGTACTCCGCTGGGTCCTGCGCAGCCAGTATGGCCCCCAGTCTTCTGGATCCTCCCCTACCCTGCCCTGTGCTTTTCCCAGCACACATCTCCCTGTATGGGGGGAGTGGGATTCTTTTTCATTCACAGGGACAATCAGGTAAGTCTTAGAACCACCAGATAGTCCCAACAAGTGTTCCTTCCTCGATCATCTTGGGAAAATAGAATGCGCAATTACTCCACCTTTCCAAGATACCTGGCAGCCTCAAGTCGTCCCAAATCCTCCATGCCTGCTCAGAGAGGGGTTCAGTACCTTGTCTAAGCTCACATAGCAGCATGTGGCCAAGTCAGGCCACAGACCTTCATCTACTGATTCCAGCTATACATCCCCGGCAGGGAGCAAAGGTGAAAGATGGAAAAAGCAGGTACTGGAAGTGGGGCGTGGGTACAAAATATCAAGGATGGATTCGAGAAGACAGCTCTCCTGTCTACACTCAGCACCCACACAGGAGGAAGCCCACAGTACTTTCCCAAACTGGAAGGGCTACCATCAGACCACCCTACCCATGTAGCACACAATAATTATAGCAACTCACACTTAGCCAAGTATTTCTTATGTAGTCAACACTTTATAGATGCCATTATCTGCCTTTTCCGGAGGAGGAAAATGAAGTACAGAGAAGGTAAGTAACTTTCCCAGAGGCCCAGAGCTGGTCAGTGGCAAAGCCAGGTTCAGATGCAAGACGCCTGGCTCTAGAGACCACGTTCATTACCAATACACCATGTGGCCTCCCTGAAGAGCCCAGTTCATAAAATCTTGGATGCTGAGTGAGTGGACCACAGCTGACAGTACATGACATCTGTGAAATGAGCGTGTGGTCTCCGTCCCTGGCACAGGAATCACGTCAGACAAAGAGGCACCTCAGCCGAAGCGGTCAGAGCTGCACCCGCTCAACGGCCACTTTTCTGTCCGGGGTTGGAAAACACTCCAAGAAAGCCAGCTTGGTTGCCACCCAGGCTGGTCCCTGCAGGTAAAGACTGCTCTGACATCATAGCCAATAAAACCCACACCTCCTGTGGACACCAAGTGGGTGCCACTTAGGGACCCTGAGAGCCACCCCCAAAGCAGCATTCCCAGAAATGACCTACTTGCCGCTGGCAGTAACTCAGGCTGTTGCACATGCTGTCAGCCTCTGAGGATGCGGTTCTGGGAAGGACTAAAAAGTGGCTCAGCTTCCTCCTGGCTCAGGCCGTGGGCCTGCTGGTAAGTGGAGTGATTCGGGGAGAAACCTGCTGTCCAGGGAGCCCGTCCCCATTTTTCATGTAACCAGATTTCCACTAAACTCACCATGCAGGAACAGGCTGTGTGTGAGGGTCTTGAGTTCCATTTCAATTGGCTGTACATTTGATCAACTGAAGCCAGGGGAATTTTAACACTCCACCAACTTACTGTGATGAGGAATTTCACCTGGCCTGAATTGTTATGGTGGTACTTTTACTTCATATTAAACTCTAAAGAAGTCTGGTGTTGGTGAAATAGAAGCCAAATTATTTCGTATCGTGCTTTCCCTTCCTCTTCTGAGAATCTGAGCTTCTCAAGCCTTCCCACAATGAAGAACAGATTTAATATACCCCAAAAGGATACAATAATTCTTGCGTTAACGAGAACTCTAAAGTAACCTGGAAAACTGTCCTAAGCTCCACCACAATAAACACCTGACTCAGATCTGATGTGACTGTCACATCCAAGACCATGACTGGTTGTGACGCAGCAGCTTTTTCCCAGATAATGCTGAGCTCCAGGACTTTGCAGACTTCCTGAGCAGGAACTGGAAAAACTCTTAAGGTTAACAAAGGACAAATATTCCATGAGCCCACCTCCAGAGGCAAAGGAACGGTCTCTACTGGACATCTGTTAAATTCTCCTGAAGAAATGAAGGAACATGTTGTAGGGAAAGGAATTAATGTGTCCTGGACACCCAGGAAGTACCTTCCTTACAGCCATGCCTTTTCATCTGTGGCACTCATCCACAGAGGTGGGTGGCGTCATCTCTACATTTATAGATGAGAAGGCAGAGGCCTTCTGGACACAGCTACGTCATAATCAGAGGGGAGAGAACTTGTGCTGGCACGGTCAGGCACCCACGTCCTGCTCGTCCCGTCCCAACTACTCACCACTCAGCCCCTCTCTCCACTGCTGCTCCAAACCACCCTGCCAGCTGAGTGTGGCCTGCCCTGGGCCCTATGGTGATGAAGTGTCTGGAAAGAACCATGGGCCACTTGGAGAAGGCTGATGTCACCAGCAGGACTCCAAGCAGAGTGCCGGAACCACTGCTAAAATGAAACGGTGTGGAGGGCCCTTCATGTTCCCACTTCCCCATACAGTGATGATTTCCATATGTTTCCTCACTTAATCCAGAAGTTACCCCTAAGTCAGGTGTTGTGATTTATGTTTTACAGAGAAGAAAACCAAGGTTCTGAGAGGGTAAGTAGTTCATCCAAGATCACAGGATGTTAAGCAGCAGAGACAGGATTTAAATCCAAGTTGGTGACCCTGAAGTCTACAGCATGTCCCAAGGAACTAACAGCAGACAGTGCTGGCATCTTCTTGTTGCCAAGTGGGTTCAATGAGTAATGACACAGTTTAATATTCAAGTACATGAGTAATGATACAGTTTAATATTCAAGTACACGGGAACCGGAGGCAGAGTTCAAATCCCAAACATTCAAACACCACTCAGTTGCTATGCTTACCTAGGTACGTCATGTAGTTTTTCAGAATCTCAGTATTCCCACATGTAAAATGGGTGGAATCATACCTCACAAGATGAAGGTGAGGATTACTGAACAATGCAAATAAAACGCCTATCAAGTCCTGGAATATATGTTCAATAAATATTTGCGGAATGGATAAAGGAAAGAGGAAGGGGAAAAGAGGGCCAATAAATGAATACTCTGCTCCTCAAAATTCAAACCACTCATCTCTAAGACACAGTACATTTTAGAATTTAGAACTGTGCTTTCTTTCAGGTGAATTACCCCTCAAACTCTCCCTTCTGCAACTGGTTTAATAGAAGACAACTGGATTCTTTTTTTTTTCCTTGACAACTGGATTCTTATATCTGCTTTTACCTTCAGATCTCCATTTTGATATGTTATCTTGACTGAAATAGAAGAAGAAAATCTGACCTCACAGATACATTGTTGAAAGGGAAGGATTATTTTAATAATTTATTCAGATAACTGTGGATATTCTTCTTTGATACTAAACCAAAACTCAACAAGTGGTAGTTTCTCAAAAGCCAGTTGCAATGTAGAATCAAAAACCTTATCAATACACTTTTCCTACTCTTATATTAAAATTGGTTGTTCTGTCGAGCACTTTGAATATATCCATGTATCATTTTGCATTGGGTATATGGAAAATAGTGTTCACTCAGTTGACATATTTTGTTATACAATATAAAAATCACATTCATTAATATCATCACTCATCAGAAAAGCTTGAAGGATTTGAGAAGTTATCAAGCCTATGGGCTGCCCTCATAGCTCAGTTGGCAAAGAATCTGCCTGCAATGCAGAAGACTGGCGTTCAATCCCTGGGTGGGGAAGATCCCCTGGAAAAGGAAACAGCAACCCACTCCAATATTCTTGCCTGGAGAATCCCATGGACAAGGAGCCTGGCAGGCTACAGTCCATGGGGTTGCAAGAGTCGGACACGACTTAGTGACTAAATCACCACCACCACACAGAGTAGTTACACGTTTTCTCATATTTTAATTTTTGCTTGAAAGCTCAAATTTTATCACTGGCAACAAATGCTATCAACTGTTTCACGGAGGAGAGAGACTTACCTTGCTCATTTGTGAGAAAGTATCTGCCAGGTGCCAAAGTCCAAAGAACCCCAGTTTGCCTGTCAGTTATGCAGTCAAAGGGTCAAGATGGTTTTTTTTACTGCTTCATCAAGGATATTACTAAATGACTCTGGCATTTTTCCCTCTAGGAGCGTGTTGTGACGTAGAATTTAATGACTGTTAGTATCATTTGATGCCAAAGCACCGATCGTTTTACCCACTGTTGCTCCTGGGCCACTGATGCAAGTGCCAACACAGGAGAAAAGACGCAAGTGTCGCTGTTACCATGAGAGCAGTTCTGCCCTTGGGACCTCCTATCTCCAGGAGTCCTGGGGGCCACAGGCCACGCGTTGAGAACTGCGGCCTGCAGTCAAGTAACAGTACAGAGATAGCTGTTGATTGAGGATGATCTGAGCTAACAAGGTGGAAAGTACCATAACTGGTAAGTTAACCTCAGAAAGAAATTGATTAATGAGGTACAAAGGTAAAGTGCTTTCATGATATACTAAGCTATCATTTTTCCCTTTCTATTTGCTGGTGTCACAAATCCACAAGAGAAATTTGAAAAGCAAACAGTCAAACATAATATACACCACATCTTTTAAAATGACATTAAAACTTTTCCCACTCCTTCAACTCTTTAAACTCTATAAAACCCTAAACTTATGTTCGTTCATTCAACTTGAATTATTTTCTTCAAAGGAATCCTTGATACATACTGGCTGGGAATAGACTTGTGCCCTTTGGTGTAAGAAGCCCTGGTCACCTTCCTGGGGTACACCCAGTTATCACCGGCTCTGTGCTTACAGCCCCAGGACAGGATGCCAGGCACTCGCCACACTGTGTTGCTACCTCTTGTCTCCTCTCACTAGATAGAGGGTGGGTCTTGGTAACTCATCCCTAGCATCCAGCACAGGTCCTGCTGAAGTGGAGACATTCAATACCTACTTCTTGCGACTTAAACTCCGAATGAGGCTTTCAACACTAAGAAGTCTGTTTAAGAAAGAATTCACACCCTTAAATTAAAAACAGGGATTGATCCTCATGTTTTCTATTGCTGCCTAAAGTTACTGCAAATTTCTCAGCAGCTTAACACATCACAATGTACTGCGGGGGTTTAAATCACAGATTCCACGGGGACCAATCCCGGTGGTGTCACCAGGCACTCGGCTCAGGGTGTCACAGGTGTCGACCGAGTTTCTGTCTGGAGGCTCTGCAAGCTCCCTCCTGCTGCTAGGAGAATTCTGTGCCTTGTGGTGGTCCTCGGTCCCTTCTGCTTGTCAGATGGGATGACTCATATTCCCTGTCAAGCAGCGCATACACTGACTTCCTCTTCTACAACCACTAGAAAAACCCACTTTCCAAGGGCTCCTGTGACTGTGTCAGGGCTACCCCACAGCCACTCTCTCCTGAAGCCAACAGTGGGAGTGAGAGAGCGGACGGAGGATGGCTCTGATCAGCTCAGGATGCTGCAAGACCTGATGTCATCAGATAACCCACTTCACTTTCTCATTTCTTTCTCCGTTTGCAAAATGTTATCACCGACTGATTTTCAGCAGATAAAAATGAAGTACCATTACAAATGTTATTATCTGGTGTTACAGTTATTCTGGTTACACTGGAAAGTTCTGAGATTTAATTTTGTGTCTTCCTCCTCTCCTTTTTCTTTTTTTAACTGGGGGACTATGTCGTCAACAGTGTGTTACTCACACACGAGAGCGGACAGCAGTGGTGGTTCAGAGGCGAAGGGCTGAGAGAGGATTCACGCATCTCCCCCTCACCTTCTCTCAGCGTCTGGGGAATCAGGGAGAGAGAGCTATGCGCAAGGGAAGTTCCACATTAACAACAGGGTCATGGCTTACGGATCAGAAACGAGCAAGAACTAAACAGAGCTGGGGCTCTGAACAGATTTATTTTGAAGAAAATGATAACAGCCAACATATCAGATTCTGGCCAAATTACTTGCCTTTTAAGAAAATTTTTTAGAGAAATCATTATTTTATATTTAAGTGCAACTCTTTTATTACAAGGTTCTGTCTAACCTGAAGTTTTTGGCTTAATTATCTGACCCTTTAGGGTGAATAAAGAGTCAGATAACTCCCATACCATTTATTAATCACTAGTAACGTGAAGAGTCAGACATGACTGAGTGACTTCACTTTCACTTTTCACTTTCATGCATTGGAGAAGGAAATGGCAACCCACTCCAGCGTTCTTGCCTGAAGAATCCCAGGGACGGGGGAGCCTGGTGAGCTGCCGTCTATGGGGTCACACACAGTCGGACACGACTGAAGTGACTTAGCAGCAGCAGCAGTAATGCACTAAATTTTATAGAAAATAAACATGGTAGAAGGGAAATACATCACAGCCATAGGTTAAAACTTGGATGCTTGGGTGAGAAAGACAAGAGAAGGGACGTTCACTGAGTGTCCACTGTATTCTGCGGCCTATGAGTGATACTTTTACACTTGGGATCTCCATATTCAAATAAGGAAACAAACTGAGACTCACTAAGTTTGAGTTTTGCCCAAGGTCACACAGGTTAGCCTGTAAATGGTTGAACCTGGATTAAATACAGATCTGTTCTACCCCAAATAGATGAACTGATCACTGTGAAGTGCTGAAAAGAATGGCAACAAAGGGCAATAACTCATTCTGGAAGCCTAAAGGGGACCTACTTTCCAGTAACTAGAGTCTATAAATAGAGGGACTGGGGTGAAGCTGAGAAAAGATCAGAGTAAAAGGGAAAATGACTTATAATTATGTAAAGTTGCAACATCCTATTATTTGATTTCACAACACCTTCACCACACCCCTAATCCTCTGAACACTACTTTGCTTTTCATGTTAAAGACTGCTCTTTGAAAAGTAAGAGGAAGAACTAGAGTCGTTCAAGATAAACCAAAAACCAAAACAAACAGGTTTGAGACTTACTGTTTTAGTGGTAAAATACTATGAGCAAGGCCTGAAGATGAATAAAGCAATGAGGCACAGGTGAAAGGAAGGGTCACTGACTCTGAGGAGGCAGAATGAGGAGGAGGAGCCTGCCTGGAGGAGCACAGATGCTATGGGTTGCATATGTGTACGTAACATTTTACAAAGGAAGGTCATGGGTAGAGCGAGATTCCAATGGTATGTAACATTTTCTGGATCACAGACGTCATGATCTGAGAGAAGCTTTTATACAGAAACAGCAATGGACTGGGGCGGGAGGTTTCAGTGTGTGCAGGGGAGGAGAGGGAACGGAGCAGTCCGTGGACCCGAGATTAAACACTGCTACCCTGTTCTAAGAGAGAAGCGTTTCAGCAATCATTGCATAAAAATCTATTCTTATTACTAAGCTGGAGTTTACTCAGCTTGTTGAAAGTGGTGTTTGTGTAGGTCACTGGGAAGTAATGGAATGCAACCACGTCAGTGAGGACAGGTGAGAAGCAGGGCAAGGGCCTTGTGTCTACCACGGAGCGTGCGGAGCAGGAGTGGCAGGCAGTGTCTCCTCCGTAGCCGTGATAAGGCTACGTGAGGACGACGGGCAACGGGGGAGGATGCAGAGGCAACTCCAGGAACTCCGAAACCAGAGAGGGTGGACACTGCTTTGGGGCAAGTGGACCCCCGGAGGTTCTCCTCTAACCTCGCCAGCCATCCATTCTCAACAGATACCAGCAGGTTTTCTGGGGCTGGTCTGAGCACAGGCTGGTTAAAAAGACTCTCTACCCACGACCCTAGCATACGTAAAGCATATGTAAAGGGAAGTTAAGTCCCCACTGTCACCACAGAAGAATCTATTATCCAGTTTCAGGGGGCTGGAAGACTTCCCCACAGCACTCAGAAGGTCCAGTCCATGACCCTGGGTGACTCGAGATCTCCTCGGGGGAGGAGGAAGCGGGGACTCTGCGTGGGGTTGAGGGCAGGGAAGTCCCACAGCTACCCAGGAGGGTGGATGAGCTGATCTGTGCCCAGGTTGCAAATGGATGGTACAAAATTCCATAGGAGCAAGGGCCAACAGGCTTAAACCTAGTATTTAAACTTACTTTTACTTAAACCTAGTACTGAAAAGGGATCCTTGACATGTAAAGTAACTATGAAAAGCATTTGCTTCATTTTAGTTTAAATAAAGTTGACTTCTGTTTTAAGGTCAGGTTTGAAGCATTTATACACAGTAATAAGACGACTTTTGAGCCAAGTTTGTCCCATCAAGTGGTCTGTTTTCAGTAAGTACCATACGTGTAAAATAGTCTCAGCTTAAAAAAAGACGAACATTTAAGTCTGTGGGAATCCTCATTTTTCTATAGAATTTGCTGAAGAGTCTTTCAGAAATCAAAGGAAAGACTACAAATCATTTTGGGTTTGGCTACTAACTATATAACTTGAAAGCTAAAGCTTATTAGGAAAAGCAACTCATTTTCTATGAATGTATGAATATCACATTTATGCTGTAAGATAAGCATTAAAGTTATTCTGTGGAGCCATGCTGTCCAATATGGTAGCCAGTGGTCACCAGCTTCTGAGGGCTTGAAATGTAGCTAGTCCAAACGTAGATGCACTATCATTATAAAACACCAGATTTCACACATTTACTGTGGAGAAAAGAGTGTAGAATATCTCAGTAATTTTTCACATTGATTATATACTGAAATACCATTTTGGTTATACTATGTTAAAGTTATTACTAAAATTAGTTATACAGGTTCTCTACTTTTTCGATGGGGCTACTAGAAAATTTAGAATCACATGTATGACTTACAGTTGTGAATGCGCATTATATTTGTAACAGGCAGCTCTGCTTCACAGTTTCAAAATCTGTAGGTAAGAATGTACCTTCCCCTACTGCACTCAATGTGACTTAAGACACATAAACAAAAAAGGGCATGTTTGTTAACAAAAGTTCCTTTCATGGAAAAGGAAACTTATGGAAACTGAAAATCAGAAAAGTTTCATGGCAGAGCTGGCAATCAAACCTTAGGTTCCAATATCTCATACTGAAGGCCAAGTCAATAAGTTTAAAACCAAATATTTAGATGACATAATATGAAACGATAGCATTTCATATTATATAGCACAAAAGGAATTACTAGAGAATATCTATGTTTTATAGGTCAGTGAGCCTTCTGAATTAAAGGTGATTTGCATAGCAGTTATATATAACTTCTTCAACTTGTCAGCACAGATTGTTTTAAAAAACACCTAATACACATTTTCAGATTCATTGCAAGTTAATGATTAACTCAGCCTTTGATAGGTAATCATCTTTCTCATCTCACATCAGAGTACATTGTCTGAAAAAAAAACACTAGAATTTATCTTGAGTGAAAATGATGCTATAGATATCACTATTTATAGGATATACTTATATGAGTCAAGGGAAAAGAACCTTGACTTGGATTTGAAGACAAAATCTTGAAATGAGTTGAAACTGAGGCACAAAACCTGAGTGACAAATGAAGCAGATTACATTAAGAGGATTTTATTACATAATTCACCACATTTTGATTCATCTAAAAGCCCCCAAATAAGTCAAACTAGAATAGCAAACTTTCCTTGAAAATATTTGTCTCAATGGTATAAAAAAGAGGAAGCAAAATGTACAGACTCTTTAGAAACTCAGTTCTACTTGTGCATTTTGAAGAAAAATATCCTATAGCCAGTGGGAAAGTCGAGTAGCAGAGATGACAATAACTATTCTCCGTTGGTGAAAAAGGATACTCCTGTGAATATAAAATCAAAGACAAACTACATTTTGTAGCATCTACTTGAATAGTAAATGTCCTTTATGAAATTAGTTTGCATCTTTTTTTGGAAAACTTGCTGATGAACTGAAGGCAGATACTGAATGCCTGACCTACAACCTCTCCGAAGAGCAACCTAGGTTACTGTTAATTTATAGCAGTGTGTAGCTGACTGCTACATTTTCAGGAATTTTGAGAACCTGTTAATACTATGTTGGTAGTTTGAAATTGGCCATGGTGGGATTATTTATACCATGAAAATTGGCAAATGTGAAAAGTCAGTGCCACTTCCCCTCAAGCTGGTTGTTAAACACGAAACAGCACACCACTGGCAAACACTGAATCCCTTCCTAAATTGCCAGGTGAAACAAACTTTTCTTTCCTATTTCTCTTTGCAAGTAACAGGAACATATCCTTATCTTTGTCTGAAACCATTTCAGAATAAGAAAGTCCAAAGATTATCATTTTATTTGATCGAAGGTGACCTGATCCATGTCCCTAGGCCCTGTGAATACTTGGAAGACATGTGGTTACTGGTCATCAGTTACTTTGCCTGGTTCCCCACCCCTGGGCCTCAACAGCACTGGGCGAGTCAGGAGACAGGCGTGAGAAGAGATTTGTAGAAGATTTGTGGGCATCTTCTTCCCTCTTCTCATGGAATAGTTCACGTAGCCCAAAAATTAAGTATAAAATGCTTAATGTAATTATTTTTTAAAGTTATCCATAACAAATGAATTTTACACAGAAAAGCAAATAATTGAAACTATGTCATACGTGCATTAACAAATGCAGCTTCCAGCATGAGGGCAGTATCTCAAAGTGCAACTATCCAGGTCAACTGCACAGAAGCTGGTATTGGGCTAAATACTAATGAAGACGGAGATGAGAGGCTGCTGTCCTTATAGCACATTCATTCAAGAAGTAGGACATAAATTCTCTATAGAGAATTGAGAATCAACTTAGGGATACTGGAAAGCAATTATGAGTTTTAGGGAGAAGTATAAAGGAGCAAAAACAATATAAGGGTTAATTAAGGAATATTCTTAAGACACTCTACTCTTTGCTTTAACAAAGCTTTGGCCTGGGTTTCATTCTCACGCAGATCATAATAGCATACAGGATTTGAAATCAAAAGACCTGGATACTATTCCGGGTCCTACCTGATAACTGCTGTGTGAACTTAGGCAAATGACATACTTTTTTGTATTTCAGATTGCTCATTAAATGAGGCTAATATTTTCCCCAGCTAAGTTTGTGTAAGGATCATATGAGATCATGCATGGAAAAACACTTTGCAAATGGTACAACACTATGTAAATACAGTATTAATTCCACTTTGCAAAAAAAAGAAGTCATTAATCTCATTTCCTACACGGAGAAAGTTATTACCCGAGTCCACACGCATGAGTTTGGTGAATACCAGATGAAGCTAACTTAGAAATTTGCTGAAACAATTAATAACGGCCTCAAAAAATCCTCTCAATCACTGTGTTTCATTACTGATTTGCAGCCTCAAAGAAATCTCTACTCTCCATTAAGATAACTTCTTTGGGGCTTCCCTTGTGGCTCTATGGTAAAGAATTCACCTGCCAGTGCAGGAGACGTGGGTTCAATCCCTGATCCGGAAAGATCCCGCATGCTGCATAGCAACTAAGGCTGCGCGCCACAACTTTAGTACTTGCGCTCCAGAGCCCACTAGCCACAACTACTGAGCCCGTGTACTGCAACTACTGAAGCCCATTCACCCCAGGGCCCACGCTCTGCAACAACAGAAGCCACCTAAATGAAAGGACTGTGCACAGCAACAGAGCGGCCCCCACTCGCCACAACCAGAGGAAAGCCCACACAGCAGCAAAGACCTGGCACAGTCAAGAATAAACACATAAAGCGATTCATGAAAAAAGATAACTTCTGTGTTTAAGAATGTTTTTTCTCTGATGCAAGTATGTTACAATACGGTCCATTTAAACGCATGAAGAATATTTCAATTTATAAATATTTCAATTTAGCACGCGTCACCTACTCCATCTGAATACCAATATTTTAATGATGTTTGAAGTTAGTGATTTACCTGATAACACAGAAAGTGCAAATATATATACTGGGGGGCCAAGACAGACCAAAGATGAAAGATGATTCTCAACACAGGAGGTAGCAAGAAAGGTGAACACATGTGAGGGGTTGGCAGACAGGAATCAGGGGCAACAGCTTCATGTTTTTGAGTCTGAGGGTTGGATTCTTGGCATCAACAAATGATAAAAGTGTGGGCCTGAGTATCTTCAATGCTCTCTTTAGCACCACTGATTCTGTGATCCCAAGGGTTCTAAAGCTTTGAATTTCAATACTTTTATATCTTGAAGTTCTGTTTCTTCTAGGGGTAAACAGGAGAAAGGAAGAAGAATGTCAAGAAGCAAAGAAAGAACTGTATATGATCAGAGATGACTTATTTACCTGAACATTTAAAAAATCAGTTTGAAGATGGCTCAGTGTCACACTTCTGATTGGGCATGGGCTTGCTGGCAGTGTGTACTGGTAATCTGAAGGAACATTCATAAAGCTTATAAAACACATGCACATTAGAGGGAAGGAGCATTTTAATTGTCTTTAAACCAATTTTTCCCAGGCCAAGGGCGTGTAAGATTGTGCTAATTATGATTAAGAAACAGAACTTCCAGATGAGATGAGTCATCCTGCCAAAATTCCACTGAGGGCTCTCCCTTTCTGCAGCAAACACAGGTACCACTGTGTGCTCCTGCACCCCAAGTCTACCTGGACTCTCCACCACTACATTAACCTTCAAAGACAAACCCAGTTGACTTCAGGAGCGGCAATCCCCTGTCACCGGGCAGGGAGATGGTGGCCTCCTGACTTAGAAACACATGCAACAGAAGGCCAGCCCAGAGTCTGCACTGGCAGTCTGAGCCGATATTCCGCACCGGTAAGTGCTGTGAGTCATACGGCTACAGAGTGATGGTCTATAAAACAACAAACGCTGAAGAACCCTGGAATCTAGAGTCCAGGTATCCTTTAAGTGCTTTACTGCAAAGAGGACACAGCATTGGCAGTTTGGTCTAGCTATGAATGAGCACTCTAAGGAAACGCTGATATCCTGCGGGGGAAAGCCTGGACTGAACTATGACAAAACGAACTGACGTTAGTTTACAAGATGTCTTCATGTTCCTTGTCTCATTTGGATCTTGGTATCACCCTGCAAGAAAAGTATTATTAGTATCCCCATTTTCTAGACAAGGATAAGAAAGCTCAGGGAAGTCCAACACCACAAAGGAAATAAGAAAGGCAGGACTAAACCCTATTTTCTTTCATCTAACCACGATGCAGCCCATTTTCTGATTATCCAGTGGTTAATAACTTCTCTCATTAGGTTGGAAAAGTTGGCCTGGAACAGGCCACAGGGCCTCAGACGCAGGCGTGAGAAATGCCAAGCAAATAGCCAAACAAGAAAGCACCATAGAACCTGCCACCCTCCCACCTTACCCTCCCCACCATCATCTGTGTTTATGTTTTAGGAATGGTTATGCAACACATTAATGAACAGCATAATCAATCAATACATTATCCATGAACCTTGCAATTTCCCAAGCCAAGCTGATGAATAGAATGTCAAGGAAGAATATAAGCTATCATTCTATTTAGAAAATCCCTGCCTAAAAAACAAAAAGCAACATTTTAGGGAACCTACGTGCCTCTGTTTTTCACCTTCCCTTTAACTTTCAGTTTATGTTAACAAGGGTCATTTCCTCAGGCTCTCAAGTGTTCTAGTTAATTAGCAATGCTCAAGATACCTTCTCAACCTTGATTATTACTGCTAATTCTTGAAAATAATTAAGCTTTATTTCACCAGAGTTTGAATATGTCTATTAAAAAATCCATGAAAATTCATTTTATCCATCAACCCTATTTAAGCCAGTTTAATGTAGAGATAACATAAACCATTGTAAATAATATGCTTTCTTGTATTTAACACAACCTAAAATTTTCCTACTCAGCTTATTCCTAGTTCAGTTACATTTCCTCTAACAATATATATTAACTTGTTTAACTCCTACTTCCCTTAAAAATGTTTTAACTGGGTGATATTTAGGCCTTTAAAAATATTTCAAAGAAATAGGTAAGAAAATAGTTTTTCAACTTCTCAAAAAGTTAAACATAGAATTACCATGTGACCTAGCAATTCCATTGTACCTAAGAGAACGGAATGCATATGTTCATATAAATATTGTACACAAATATTCATAGCAGCATTATTCATAGTGGCCAAAATGCAGAACAATCCAAATGTCCATCAACTGATGAATGGATCAACAAATTGTGGAACATCCATACAATGGAATGTTATGCAGTTAGAAAAAAGAATGAAGTTCTGATATATGCTGCTGCTGCTGCTGCTCCTAAGTCACCTCAGTCGTGTCCGACTCTGTGCAACCCCATAGACGGCAGCCCACCAGGCTCCCCGGTCCCTGGGATTCTCCAGGCAAGAACACTGGAGTGGGTTGCCATTTCCTTCTCCAAAGCATGAAAGTGAAAAGTGAAAGTGAAGGCACTCAGTTGTGTCCGACCCTCAGCGATCCCATGGACTGAAGCCTACCAGGCTCCCCCACCCATGGGATTTTCCAGGCAAGAGTACTGGAGTCGGGTGCCACTGATATATGCTGCTGCTGCTAAATCGCTTCAGTCGTGTCCGACTCTGTGCCACCCCATAGACGGCAGCCCACCAGGCTCCCCTGTCCCTGAGATTCTCCAGGCAAGAACACTGGAGTGGGTTGCCATTTCCTTCTCCAAAGCATGAAGGTGAAAAGTGAAAGTGAAGTCGCTCTGTCGTGTCCGACTCTTTGCGACCCCATGGACTGCAGCCCACCAGGCTCCTCCGTCCATGGGATTTTCCAGGCAAGAGTACTGGAGTGGGGTGCCATTGCCTTCTCCTCTGATATATGCTAGAATATAGCTAAACCTTAAGAACTACATATGAAGTGAAATAAACCAGCACATTTCTATGAAAGGTCGAGAACAGGTAAATCCACAGAGACAGAAAGAAAAGTGGTTGTCAGGGCTGCGGGGAGTTCAAAATTAGGAATGACTGCTGGTAGGTAAGGATCCTTTTAAGTGATAGGAATGTTCTGGAATTAAACAGTGGTAAGAGTTCCACAACTTAAGAGAATATATTAAAACCCACTAAACTGTACAATTTAAATAGTCAATTTTATGGTATGTGAATTATACCTCAATTCAAAAAATAAAATAAAGGTGCAATAACTGATATGGACTGAATGAAGGCTAATTTGACTACATATGTAAGGCAAATACAAGTGATATTTACTGTGTGTGTGTATTATATCTCTGAACCTTGTAATTTTACATGCAATGATGAAAGGGCAATCTCAAAAGGCTAAACTTGGAATTATGCAGAACCAAAGCCCAGCCTACAGCATGACACACTGTGTGTTTAGGGACACAGATGCCACCTAGATAATCATATTGAGGACACAGCAAGGAGTGAGCCCCCCTCTCTCTCACAGACACACTCCTGGGCCTTTCTCACAAGCCATCAGGAGGGCTATTACAGGTCCTGCTGTGCCCCTGCCCTTCCAGGGCCTCTCTCTGGGGTCGGTCCATAGAAGGCATCCGTCTGACTTTTTGTGGGCACCACTGCAAATGGACACTAGGGAACTGGAGAATTTTCCAGGCATTCTCCAACCTGCCAGGGGATGATTAGGGTGTGTGCAAGCCTCCAGGGAACTGGCACGGACTTCTCAGGTTGCATTCAGCTGCCAGGCAGACAGGCAGGCATGTTTTATGGGCGCTGAAGGGAGCCTACCTTTTAGACTCAGATCAGGGCAGACATGGAAGGAAAGCCTCCAGGGACTATCTGCAGGCCCAACCAACAGGCCAGGTGTACAGGCAGCAGGAACCTGGGAAGCCTGTGTGTGCAACCTGGAGTTCTAAGTACTATAGCAGATATTTTATATTATACTTAAAAAGGCAGTGAGTTTTAAAGTTACAAGTGTGTAAATAATCCACTGCCATGTATTATCCACTCCTTAAGAGGACTACTGGGGTTATAATAAAAAGTTTCAAGGCAACACTCTAAGTTTAAAAAATTGTTTTCACTTCAAATATGTCCATCTTCCCAATCCCAAGTGGTTTCAAAATTAACTTCAATAATGTTCAAATCATGGTTTTTAACCATTATGTATGAAAATTTTAAGTCTTCTCATTTCTCTATGGAGGATCTGGCCAAATGTTTACGAGAAAACAATGGAAACGATCCCACTCTTCGAATGTGGAGTCTCTGTCAGGGCTCTCATTAGCCTCCCATCACCGGATATGTGCAGAGTGACTCCTGGGCTTGAGATGAAATATTCATTTTATCTCATATGAGAGGAGAAAATTGCCACTTCAAAGTGATAAAGAGGAAAGCAGTTTATTAAAGTAGGATTTGAGAGCTGGAAGAAGCCTAAGGGCTCCAAGTTTGACTACCCTCAGTCGGTCTGTTTGAAGAGCGAGTCAAGGAAAGCTGGGGACGTGGTTGTCTACAGCCGGGATCCAGATCCTTCGCTCCTCCTACGAGAGCACGAAGCCACCAAATCCACCAGAAAGGCTCGAAAGTGAGCCAAATCTGGCTCAGGGAATAAACAGTTCAATCAGTTCACTTCTGCTCAACTTGATAAACTTAAAACTGAGCACCTACCACATTAAGGTGCAGGGCCAGACAAGGGAGGATGGCAAAGGGGCCAAACACAAGAAAACCTCATCTCCACCCTCACGGACCTCGGAGGCCAGACCCATACGTGAGTAACTATCACATGCAGCGTTCAAAGCAAGGCTAGGTCAGTGCGGAGACGAGCGAGTCTGGCAGGAGGTGACGGGATGGAGGAGTGGCAGGGACAGGAGGAGGATCGCCAACGAGGGTGCCTCAGAGGACGCAGAGGACGGTGAGCTGCGCCTGACGGCAGGCTGCGCAGCGTGAGGGGAGCGGCCAGGAGAACCGCCTTCCGGGTTTCTACACAGAAGCCTCAGAGAATGGAGAGGATGCCTTTGTTGGCAAGGATGAGGGAGGCAGGTGGACGAAGAATGACACTGGGCTCTGTCAGCACACACACTTTCTGAGAACATTTTAGGTCCACTGAGGGAAACAAAATGGGGTGTCATGGCCTTTGACTGCCATGAAGTTCAACTGACCAGCTTCACCCCTCCCCTCCCCTCCCCTCCCCCCTGCAGCCTCTTGGCTCCATTTCCCCTGTTACACAAGACCACAGGCTCATGTACCAGTTAGGGTATGCACTTTGTTGTCCTTTAATGAAACAAAATTAATGAAGCGATTTTCATGAGGTCACTGGGTGAGAAAGTGGCAGAGCTGACCCCAGACCCCAGGCGTGGCCCAAGATCTGGGTTCTGGCCCCTCAAGCATGGCCCAGGATCTGGGCTCTGGCCCCCCAAGCGTGGCCCAGGATCTGGGTTCTGGCCCCGGCCATCCTCTACCTCCATAATGCTACCTCTACAGTGGATGAGCTTGAAAGATCGGTTGCAGAAATAGTAATCATTTTCCCAAGCCCACTTGGAAAATGGTAGAAAAATAGATAAGAAAAAGCGACATCACACGGTCATCAAAAAACACTTGATAATGAATGGCAGTTTACATATTTATATTTGCTTTCAACTTTTGTTGAGTGATCAGAGAGGAAACCCACCTGACTGAGAAGGCTGAAAAATGAGGAATAACAGAGGGACGAGTAGAAATCAGACAGCAGGCCAGACCCTGATAGTGTGTCAGCCAGAGGCCAACTTGAGCCTGATTAGAAACTATTAAAAAAACCCCACACTTCACATGCCTCTTGTGGTAAAAAGGCCACTGGTCTTGGTGAAAAGGCGGACTGGCCTTCAACCTGTCCACTCTGTCTGCTTTATGCCCCGTGTCACTTTTATTTCCACATGAATGTGTTTACACGCCTGGAAGAGGGGCTGAGGTCAGCGACCTCTGTAGGCAGACCTGACGGAGCTTATGGGCACTGACAGGGAAAGGGGTTTTAGGAAATGTCCCACAGATTTAGCAGTCTTTGTTCTGGGAAAAGTGAAACTTCCCACAGTATCTATGGAGAGGAAAAAGACTGGAAACACACACACTGACACGGTAACCTCAAGGCTAACTTGTGACACAAGAGGCGATCTTGTCTCTGGTGTTTTTCTGTTTGCTCTAAAATTTCCACTAAGAATGTTATGTATTAGCATTATAGTCAAAGAAAAACAGTTTTATAACAAAGTGAAATTTTAGTGTTACTTGAGCTTTCCTGTATAAAAGAAATTTCAGGGACTTCCCGTGTGGTCCAGTAGCTAAACTCTGCACTCCCAAATCAGGGGCCTGGGTTCAACCTCTGATCAGTTAACTAGATCCCACCTGCTGCAACTTAGAGTTAGCATGCCAACTGAAGATCCCACAAATGGCAATGAATATCTCACAGGCTGCAACTAGAGCCCGGTGCAGTCAAATAAATGCCAAAAAATAAAAAAAAGAAATAGTATATTATGAATTTTATTTTGGAGAGCCACTGAAGTCAGCTTCAGGTATAAATGTTTAGATTTTTCACAAAACTTTCCCCTATATTTCTGTCAAGAAAATGATTATCTTCACACAAACACACTGAGAACATGAAAAAACTGGGATGTTATATCCTTTGACTATCATGGAATTCTTCATGGTAAATAGATGGGGAAACAAAGGAAACAGTGACAGACTTTATTTTTGGGGGCTCCAAAATCACTGCAGATTGTGACTTCAGCCATGAAATTAAAATACACATGCTCCTTGGAAGAAAAGTTATGACCAACCTACACAGCATAATAAAAAGCAGAGACATTATTTTGTCAACAAAGGTCCGTCTAGTCAAAGCTATGGTTTTCCAGTAGTCATGTATGGATGTGAGAGTTGGATCATAAAGAAAGCTGAGCACCAAAAAATTGATGCTTTTGAACTGTGGTGTTAGAGAAGACTCGAGAGTCCCTTGGACTGCAAGGAGATCAAACCAGTCAATTCCAAAGGAAATCAGTCCTGAATATTCACTAGAAGGACTGATGATAAAGCTGAAACTCCCAATACATTGGCCACCGATGCAAAGAAATGACTCACTGGAAAAGACCCTGATGCTGAGAAAGATTGGAGGCAGGAGGAGAAGGGAACAACAGAGGATGAGATGGTTAATGGCATCACCGACTTGACAGACATGAGTTTGAGCAAGCTCTGGGAGTTGGTGATGGACAGGGAAGCCTGGTGTGCTGCACTCCATGGGGTTGCAAAGAGTCAGACACAACTGAGCAACTGAACTGAACTGATTGTAGAATTCAATAGTCCACTTTCATTCCTTCCCCCCATCCTCGCTGCCTCCCACTGCCACCTCCACTGTTCTATTGATAAGAAAGAGAAGAAGATTCAGAAAACCTAACAGAGGCACAAAACCCATGAGGACAGCTACCACATGAAGGTCTTATACTTGGAACCAGGATATCCTCAGAAAGCACAACTCTGACGTCTCAGAGCCAGACATCCACAGCTAAGCTGGCTACAAAGGGCCAGCTCCCTGGGAAGGGGTAGAGGAGACAGAGAGAGCCATAAAGTGAAACTCAATGGCACTGAATTCTAGAGAGAGATGAAGTACTGACTGAGACCCAATCACCTATTCAATCACTCTGGAAAGTGTACAGCTGCAAGGGACCTCAACCTTGCTCTGTGGCTTTGTAACAGTGTGCTTCAACTTTGAGGTTTCCTCTCGGAATAGCTCAGATTTTCCACATCAACCTTCAGGTGCTTTGCAAGAGATGAGTTGTATAACAAGCCATAACATCATGCTGGTAATGAAAAGGTCTCAGCTAATCATCTTATCTGCGATCGGTTTGTCACAGCACCTCTCTCTTACTTTCGACTTCTTCCAGATTGACTCACTCAGAGTACACCCTTTTCTCCTTGTAACCTGATCTGGTTAAGAGGTGCTGCAGTAATGTTCTACTGGGCTCCGTTTTTCCTACCCAAGTTAAAGCAACAGCATGTGTAACAATTGGTAGCTGCCTTCTCAATGTGTACAGTAATTGAATGTGTATTACAACACAGGAGATGTCTCATGGCCTTGGCACTGGGAACAGTTCCATCAGAATACGAACAGTTACATGGTCAGCAGAAACAAGTGACTGGAAAGACCTCCCACCTCATCCCACCAGTTCTTTCTTTCCCATGAAGTAAGCAGGATCACCCGCAATACTTGTACAAATCACTACCTTCTTAATTTATTTATGAGGTATACTTGCACGAGGTTAGGATTAACTGGTAAAGATTAGGTTTGAAAATAAACAGAAAACAAGCAAACAAGTCCTTCCTGTTGAGCTGCAAGTTTCTCTCTCTCTTCCCTCACACTCCTGTCTCTATTAAACCTCTTAATTACATTAAAAGGATCCGGAGTAAAGATCTTGCTAATAATTAAGGGTGCCTTCTGTGTGTTTTTCACTCTTTGTGAACCAGGAATACAGGATCAGATCCAGACCAAGTATGAAATGCAATAGGTCCCTCCTGTCCCCAACTTAGCATACAAACTTTGATGTGTAAAAACTTCCATTTCTACCTACGGATGTGGATCACAATAAACTGTGGAAAATTCTGAGAGAGAGGGGAATACCAGACCACCTGACCTGCCTCTTGAGAAACCTGTATGCAGGTCAGGAAGCAACAGAACTGGACATAGAACAACAGACTGGTTCTAAATAGGAAAAGGAGTATGTCAAGGCTGTATATTGTCACCCTGCTTATTTACCTTATATGCAGAGTACATCATGAGAAACGCTGAGCTGGAAGAAACACAAGCTGGAATCAAGTTTGCCGGGAGAAATATCAATAACCTCACATATGCAGATGACACGACCTTTATGGCAGAAAGTGAAGAGGAACTAAAAAGCCTCTTGATGAAAGTGAAAGAGGAGAGTGAAAAAGTTGGCTTAAAGCTCAACATTCAGAAAATGAAGATCATGGCATCCGGTCCCATCACTTCATGGGAAATAGATGGGGAAACAGTGGAAACACTGTCAAGATTTTATTTTGGGGGGATCCAAAATCACTGCAGATGGTGACTGCAGTCATGAAATTAAAAGACGCTTACTCCTTGGAAGAAAAGTTATGACCAACCTAGACAGCATAATAAAAAGCAGAGACATTACTTTGCTGACTAAGGTCCGTCTAGTCAAGGGTATGGTTTTTCCAGTGGTCATGTATGGATGTGAGAGTTGGGACTGTAAAGAAGGCTGAGCGCCGAAGAATTGATGCTTTTGAACTGTGGTACTGGAGAAGACTCTTGAGAGTCCCTTGGACTGCAAGGAGATCCAACCAGTCCATTCTGAAGGAGATCAACTCTGGGATTTCTTT
Organism: Ovis canadensis; assembly: GCF_042477335.2. Lineage (NCBI taxonomy): Eukaryota > Metazoa > Chordata > Mammalia > Artiodactyla > Bovidae > Ovis > Ovis canadensis. Next base: position 33,150,132 of record NC_091250.1, on the reverse strand, counting down.
GGAAGGAATGATGCTAAAGCTGAAGCTCCAGTACTTTGGCCACCTCATGCGAAGAGTTGACTCACTGGAAAAGACTCTGATGCTGGGAGCGATTGGGGGCAGGAGGAGAAGGGGACGACCGAGGATGAGATGGCTGGATGGCATCACTGACTCGATGGACCTGAATCTGAGTGAACTCTGGGAGTTGGTGATGGACAGGGAGGCCTGGCATGCTGCGATTCATGGGGTCGCAAAGAGTCGGACACGACTGAGCGACTGAACTGAAGGATGTAGTTTGGATAATAAAGGAGGTTGGCATACAAAAGATAATTTGTTACATCTGCTAGAAGCTACTTATCCGCTGTGGGCATGCGATCTTTGGGCATATCTGAGTGAGTACCTGTGTGGAAAAACTAATTAAATTGGAAGAAAGAAGAGAAATGCACTCCTTGCATGGCCGTCAATTATTCCCCTTTAGTGTTTTATAGCCTGAGCACGTCCTCATTGCTCAATTTGTTTCAATATTTAGCAGATGAAAGCTAAATGCTGGTCCCCTGCTGGAAGCTTCATCTAGAAAGGCCTCTAAGAAGAGAAACAAGTTGTCTTCTAGTATACAAAGGGGCTGAAGTGTGGACTTTGGACCAGACTGCCTGGGTTTGAATGTCACATCTGTCGCTTAACAGCTGGATGATCTTTGGCAAGTCACTCCATCTTCATGAGCTCAGTTTCTTCATGTGCAAAGTGGGAACCAGAACAGGAGCACCCCTAAAAGGCAGCATGAAGAGTGTGTGTGCGCTAAGTCACTCAGTCATATCCAACTCTGCGATGCTATGTACTGTAGCCCACCGGACCTCTCTGTCCATGGGGTTTCCCAGGCAACAACACTGCAGTGGATTGCCATGTTCTCCTCCAGGGGATCTTCCTGACCCAGGGACTGAACTACTGTTTCTTATGTCTCCTGCACTGGCAGGTGGGTTCTTTACCACTAGCACCACCTAAGCCCAGGTGCACGACTGCATGAAGAGTACATGTGTTAATATCTGCAAGCCCCTTAGAACAGTTCCTGGCTCATGGTAAGTAACTTTGTCAATGTGGAGCAGAATAGATGTGTGTGAAGCGCTTGGAATAGTGGCCAATGAGCATTAGATGCAACAGAAGCCAAAACATTCAGCCTCCTGAACACTAAGACATTCACAGAGGTTCTAAACTATGGTCTCCCACTGTATATACATTGATTCTTAAAAATCCAGACAAGTCATTTTCCATCAAGTCCCAAGCTCTCAGGATGAGGGTGTGGGGCAGGTGCAGCAGGTCCATGGAAATACCCAGACCCGTAATTAAAAACAAGTCACCGTTACAGAACACAGATTTGTTTGAAGTTCACTGGAGCTTTACCAATACAAATTACTTTTTCCCAGTATTTCAAGCAATTATCACTTTTAAAGTCTACTGGGGGGAAGGGTGTGAAAGAGAGAATAATGAGGATTTGTATCAGAGCTGCTTTTCCCTTCAATTGTTTATATTCAGCAAGGGTGAGCAGCCTCCAGTAGGGACGGGAGATGGGGAAGAAAGGCAGGTGGCAATGTTGGCTGAATAGTTTTCTGGGTAGAAAATTAACATCCTCCAAACAGCACATAATTGTTAAATTTTTCTGTCTGCTATTTTGAGTACAGCAATAGGGGTCACTAAGTATTATAATCATTTCCTTATGGGGGCATGTTTTCACTTTCTAAAATTAACACGTTTCAGTACTTTATACTTGTTTCTCTGAGGTCAGAATTTCTCACAAGCATCATACAGTAAGGGTATTTACTATTGGTGCAATGTAATAGTTTCAATCTGCCATTGGTGACGCAGCCATGTGTCTACTGCCTAGACGGTTGCTAATAGGATGATTATAGCTGTCTTTGAGACTGACGCTTGTGCTACTGGTATTTAAATAAAAAGAGAAAAAACCAAAGGATGTTATTTTTCAAGGAGACACACATCAGTGTTCTTGATTTCTTCACCCTCCTGCGAATGCTCCCCTCTCTACTTCTCTCATGAAATCATCTGAGCTAATCTAGGCCCCTCACTTTGCATGGGCACTCCGCACAGGCCTCGTGGTGTAGTGCAAGGCTCGCAGATCTGGGTTCAAATGTTGACTCTGCCCGGTTCCTAATCCCTGTCTAAATACTTAAACCTCTCTGTTTCCTCCACTGAAAAATGGAAATGTTAACATCCAACATTAGTGTTAATGTTAACATTAAATGTTAGTGTTATGAAAAGAATTAAGAAAAATGTATAGAAAATTAAAAGCCCTTAGTAGCTGTTCAACAGGACAAGGCAATTTTTAATATTATTTGAAAACTTGGATGGGTCCTACAACCATAAGGCCTCTGAAACCTGTCCATACTGAGCATTTATTAATTGGAAGAAAGATGAATCTTCTTTCTACACTGAATTTCGTGAAATCTGGGAAAATTTCCTCTAAGTTTAAGGGAAAAAAAAAGTTTTATGTATTTACTTGGCTGCACCGGGTCTTAGTTGTGGCATGTGGGATCTAGTTCCCTGAACAGGGATCTAACCGAGGTCCCCTGCATTGGGAGTGTGGAGTCTTAGCCACTGGATCACCAGGGAAGTCCTTTCTAAACACAATATGGGGCTAATCAGCACATTACCATTCCCTCACCCAGTAGTTCCATAGGGTACACCGAAGAACACGAGTCACCAGAGGAAGAAGAGAAGATCATCACGCCGATGATGATCTGAGCAGACGCCCACGACGGTAAATGACGGATGCCCGTCCCTGTGGACTCAGCTCTCGACTTTCTTCCCATTTCCATTGTTTTTTTCCTGCATGTAGCTAACGCTTTGATGACTTCACAAGAGCTGTGTTTTCATCTTGATTCCCAGCATACTGGCCTGTAGCTATTTTTTGAAAGCACCACCTGCTGAGTGTACCTGCGGATCCAGTTAATGAACTGCATAGTTGGCTAAGTCACCTTTCAGCAACCAGGCCACTCTAGAGAGTCCCTACCAACTCCTGCTTGAGGGGAAGACAGGAGGGCAAAACAAGAGATGGCTACAAAAAGATTCCCTTCTAGAGCTACCATGTGGATTCCCAGTCCTGATTCTGACACTTACGTCCGCCACTTCACAAGAGGGAGAGCTGGGAAAGGATGAGCGAGAGGAGGACTGAACAGGAACGGTGCGGCATATGAAAGAGAGGCAGATGGATCTAGGGTCTATGCTTAAGCCGGACTATTGGCACTACATCTTCTTACCCATGACATCAATACCTAGTTCACAGGCTGTTAAGGATTAAGTAAGCTACTATCAGTTACATTTCTGGATCACTTCCTGGCTCGTAATACTGACATACATTCATATGTTAGTTAAATAGGTAAAACATAAAAATAAGTCAACATTTGCTGCACAGTAACCAAACGTAACTAGTACAAATGGTTTAACAGGAATGTGATTAAGTATGTACACGTCCTTTTACACCTGAGCCCTTTTATAGAAACAGCCCTCTCAGAAACGGTAGACTCAAGCCAGGGTCTAACTCCACACAATAAAGGGTTATCTATCCCTAAGACATCCTCCAGAGATCCCCAAAGTACAGGGTTAGGCAAAGTCAAAAACACCACTGTCAGAAACTGCGCTGGTGCAGTAGAAGCAACACTGGAAAAGGGAGGAGCCCAGGAATGGAAGCCTGGTATCGCCACGAGCCACGCACTGCGGCAAGATGTTACTGAACTGAAAAACACGCGATGTGTTTAATTAACGATACTGGTGGAAACCATTCTCTTTGTTTAATGTCACACCTGACCAAAGAGGAAGAAGTGCATTAAGCCAGTAAGTCCACCAACCCGGAACTTTCAATTTGGAAATCGGGGAGAGAGCACACGGGACAGAAGTTTTCTGATGAAGGCAGAAAGGAGGCAGGTGGGAGGGGTCCATCCAGCCCCCAAGTGTAAAAGGGGCCCTGGGGAGCACCTCCTGAGTGACTTGTCCCCTGACAAGTCCTATGACTAACCTGCATACAAAGAGAACTGTTGTGGGCGTGGAGGGGGAAATGGAGACTGAAGTCAGGGAGCACCCACCCTACCACAAGCCTACCACTTGTACAGTCAGGCTCACCTAAAACATCCTGTTTTTGCCGCAGATCACAAGCACCTTAACCCAAGTCTGCACCTTGCGCTGTCAAAATATCAAAACATAAGACATGTACAAATCTGCTCTTCGAAGAATTCAACAAGATTTCCCTGGCACTCTTTATAAAGGAAGGAAGGGCAGATGCAAAACAGCAATCACCGTGTGGGGAGGTTGGGGTCATGAACACAAGGCAGGGTTGTGTGTTGACAGAGGAAAGGGAGGACGAAGCCATATGTGGCTATTTCTACCCTTTGGCCACTGCTGTCACCACTGCTTAGGATAAAAGAAAAGGCAGATTTGACTTGAAAGTTGGCTTGTTCTACTTGTAGCTGTAAAAGATTTAGCTCTGGACGCTGTGTGCTAAATCGCTTCAGTCATGTCTGACTCTTTACGACCCTATGGACTATAGCCCATGTATAAGTACAAGCTTGCCTATATGAAAGACTTTGCAAAAAAAAAAAAAAAACAGCCATACAAACAGTGGTATCACTATCATCATCACTGTTGTCGATATAAGAAGAAAATAAGAAATATAAACTGAGCTGTTCCAGAAAACAGCTTTTCAGAAAGCAAGTTTTCATCACCCCTACCATTCTAAGAATTAACTGAAGCCAAAGAATTGATGCTTTCAAACTGTGAGGCTGGAGAAGACTCTTGAGAATCCTTTGGACATCAAGGATATTAAACCTAAAGGATCCTAAAGGAATCCTAAAGGAAATCAACTCTGAATATTCATTGGAAGGACTGATGCTGAAGCTGAGGCTCCAATACTTTGGCCACCTGATATGAAGAGCCAACTCATTGGAAAAGACCCTGATGCTGGGAAAGACAGAGGGCAGGAGGAGAAGGGGGTGACAGAGGATGAGATGGCTGGATGGCATCACTGACTCAACGGACATGAGTTTGAGCGACTTTCAGGAGATAGTGAAGGACAGGGAAGCCTGGCATGCTGCAGTCGATGCAGTGGCAAAGAATCGGACACGACTGAGTGACTGGACACCAACCACTCTGAGGGTCCTGTGTTAAAGGGGAAAGGTGAAAATGAGGAAAGCAGCAAAAGCACAGAGGTGAAAAGGTACACAATTGGGGGAAACAGCCCAAAGTAATATGGAAACAAGTGTTCTCTAGGAAGCTGAAGACTGCTCTGGCGCACACGAGCAGACGGGCTCCATAAGCTGATGACACGGGGTTTAAAGTTTCGGGAAAGACACTGAATAGCAATGAGCAGCAGCCAAAAGGGCAAGGAAGAAACCTTGTGCCCTGGAAAAGGGTTTACAGGGGGCAGTTAGGACCACGGTCAGTGGCACACGTCCTGCGTGACGCATCAATTGTCCTCATCAATGGAACTATCCGGCCCCTCAGTGAACATGGCCCCTGAACCCCCCAGGACTGCACCACCTCAAGCAGCAGGCCTGGGCACGCTGAGGGCGGGGCTGCCTGCCTGGGGAGAAAGCCACTGGAACTGTGCTCCCTCTGGCCTGCTACGCATAACCTAAGTCCAAGAGGCTGCATTTGAAGCAGTGTATTTATTACCCATTTTAGATTATAAGCTTTCAAGTAAAGGTCCCCTTCCCATACACACACACACACACAAACACACAGAGACATTGGTATAACTGATACACTCCTCTATTGAAGACAGAAAATCTCTGTTGGCTATGCAAATACACAACTTTATATATTGGAAAATGAGCTGTCCAAATAGATCAGACCAACATGCCCAGCTTAACACAGGTGTCAACCTCATTATGAGAACAGGAGTAAGTGAAAACAGTACAAAGACCTGAGGAAGGGAAGTTGGATATGATTTAAGACTGGGAAGCCACCTCCTTTCTCGTTGGTTATGGGGAGACCAAGTTATTCCTCTGCTTTATAACCTTGAGAAAATTTCTATGTTCTTTAAATTTCTTAAAATTTCTATATTCTTTAAATGTTATTTTAAAGTGTTTCACTTTGAGGAGATAAAGATCTTTGCAGAAAGTTTTGCTATTAATCCCAATATTGATAACTCTGAGTGCTCCATCAAAAATAAATTAGTAACTAATACTACTGGAAGAAAACTGGCATTAAAACTACAGCACACAGCTGAGGTACTTAACAGACCCGAAGAGGTTAAAGAAAGGAAGACTTTCGTGGCTGTTGTAGAAATATACAGTAAGATGTCAACCTCTTTCTGCTTCTGGAATATACTAGAAAATAAACAAACAAACATGTAACAGAAAATGTTGAAAGACTGCACTGAAACTTCTTCAAAGAATCAGAGCAATGAGAGACCTTGAAATTCATTCAATTCTGTCCTTGAATTTTTCCAATGAGGAAACTGAGGCCCAGAGAGTTAAGAGGTCTGCCTGTAACACACCGAGATGGCTTAGATATGTCTGTGGGTTGAAGCCTTCAGGCCAAGGGTACCCCTTCCTTGTTACCTTGCTTTCTGTCCTTCCATGAGAAGCAGTTATGGAAGAGTTATTTTTGTAGACAGAATTGAAGCCATTACAACAAAAAGGAAAGAAATGGTGATTTTAATTCTGAGTGAAGCCACAGACTCATTGATGTGCTCACACCCAGGTAAGATTTTGAGCTTCAAGTAAAATGAACAGTAGACCCTGAAAACCAAGGCTGGGATCCAGTCAAGAGAGTGGGAGGACATGGGCTGGACTCAGCTAACAAGATAGAGAATCAACAGGTCAGAGAAAAGGATCCAGAGAGCCCTTTAGATCTTATTAACTGTGTTTGGCTACCGCACCCCAGTTCACCTCGCCATGGCACTCTCCCTTATACACACACACACATACACACACAAACACACACACAGAACTTCCATGAAGGTAACAGACCCAGAGCACTGAGAACAGTGCTGGGCACGCAGTGTGCACACGTGAAGGAGCCTGCTCCTTTCAGGGCTTCAAGCCCACAAGCCTCCCAGAGTGGCAACAGGTCGCTTCCAGGCGTTGCTGCACACAATTCACACGCACACATCCTCTTTTCTTTGAAAGGTTAAAACTTTTCTCTGAAAGACAATTTGGTTTCTTTCTTTAAAAAACAAAACAAAAACAGCTTTTGTTTCTCCTTATTAGAATTCTCTGAGTGTATAAAACATTTAGAAAATCCAAGTAAAAGCCAAAAACTACCTGACTGCCACCCAGAAAAGCACTTTGACAAAGTTCCTTCCCTCCTTTTTCTCTACTGGTTTCACACACATGCATGTAAAAACCATGACTGTGATGATGTTTTGCAATCTAGTCTTTTACTCAATATATTGTAAACAGATCCCTTAGTATGTTTTAGGACACCATTTTTAATGGTGGTACCTCTTGTGCCACCATTTACCACTCATTAACATCTTTGACAAGACTTGACCTCCACCATCCTATTCTCACCTTGTATATATCTCAGAAGAAAGCAAAAGCATAAGCTAAGGCTTTTTGATGGTAACCTCCACACAAGAATTCTCCCTTAAGTTTCCCCTCAGCTCAGGTGGGCTCCAGTGCCCCAAAAGCAGCTTCCAGAAAAGCCTCTGTTTGTAGGAGTTGGTGCCCAGGCAGGACTAGACCAGGGAAGGGCAGCTATTAGCCAGCTGAGTGTCTGGTGCCAGGAATGCCTGACCTTTCCCAGGGCTTTGATCTAGCAGCCTCCTGCTGGGAGCTGACTGGCCAGGGCTGCTGCGGGGAGGGGGAGGAAGAGGAGGCAGGGAAGCTGGGAATGTCATGGCCCCTCCACTGGGCAGCTTGCCAACCTCCTAAACCAGGCTCAGAATGTCCAGCGGGAAGAGTTACTTGGAGCTCACCCACCAACCCCACATTGTAGAGGTAAGAGAACCAAGGCTCTAGAAGATAACAGGACTTAATTAGTACTTGGGAAATACAACTTAAAATTAGCGAAGATAACAGTGACAATTACTATTACTACCACTTGGAGCATTAACTCTGCACCAAGTACTGTGCTAAACAAATGTTTAATCCCAATGACAGCCCTTTGAGATTGCTATAATTATCCCCATTTTAGGAGAGGGGAATGGTGAGTCTTGGAAAGACGAAATGAGTTCCCTAAGATCCCAGAGCTGGTGCACGATAGAGGTAGGAGTCAGATTCATATCTGACACTACTGGACAGGTTCCCTCCAAGCATATCGGAGGAGCGATGATTATTTCTGCTGCATTGTTTTTTCCAAAGATGAGCTTATTCATCTCTCTCATCATCTTTTTACAAATCCAGATTCCTTCACTGGTTAAACATTGACATAAATACTCAACAGATCTGTTGGCAGTCAACCTCCATATTTTTCATATACTGGCTCTGAGTTTAGGCTAAATGCGATACCAGCTGCAGTGCTATAGAGGAACTAGCAGGGAAGGTGACAGGCTCGATAAAGCACCGTGTCTCCCATGAGCGACAAATACCAAGACGTTTCTTCTAATTTCCTCCGAGGCCACTTCAGGGTTGGAAAGGCCTCAGGCCAGGGACTCTCCCAAGTACAAAATTACCCTGTTCTTTTAGATGACTATCAGGTACAAGACAGAGATTTCAAGTAGTCTTGTTTACTTATTTTATTTTTTTAAAGGCAGAGTCTCTTCTCAGAATGACTCATGTGAGTAATTTAAACAAACAGCTGTGGCAGGAGATGGCCACTGCCGCCTGCTTTAGTGGGTAAATATGCTGAATCTGTGTCAGGTAATTAGATCAATCTTGACTCATTTACTTTAATGAGACAGTGTAACACAACATTCACCCAACCTGTTCTCTGGGTTTTGTTTCACATACATTGGTTGTTATGGTCAAATCTGTTCTTGAGCTCCTTGTTGGTTGAAGCAAAAACTTGACTATTTTTTTCCAAACATGTATTTTGGTGTGTGTGGATGACAGCTCTGCACCCTTCTGAGGGAGCTGTCCTTCGCCGCACATGCTTTGTGACCAAATACATTCAAGAAACTTACACCAAGGAAAGAAACATAAAAATAAAATTTAAAAAAGAGGACTTTACTCAATTTCTTCTGCCTTCTCACCAGATCAACTATGTAGATTATAGATGCAAATTCTGCAGGAAGCTGGGCTTCCTAGTCTTAATTTTTTCACTTTCTAGAATATATGAGTAACACGGTAAAATGGCTGTTTCCTCTTTCTCACTCCCATCTCCTGATTGTGCTTGTGGAATTCCAAGGTCTAAAAGCCAAGAAAAAAGGTAATGATCGGAGCCCCATCTGTAGTCACATACTGAGGAAAAGAGCAAGTCTTTGGGTGCTGAATCCTTTGTTTTTATGAAATGAGAAAATTTTCTTTTCTACTTTCATTTAGAAAAGATCATTCTATTTTTGATCTTTGAATCAACACATTGAAATTTTATTTTAATTTGAAAAGGACATGATGGATTCTCATCATAAATTTTCACTTAAGAAATTTTCAATTCTACTTCAAATATATGATAGGGTTCAGATTTACAGGGTTCAAAATGTTATTTAATAATACTACAGTCATGTACAAAATGATAGGAAAAATTACCAACACTTAAACACACACACAAAAAAAAAGAAAAAAGAAAAGCTCAAAGCATTCAATAAAATGTCTTACGTCTTGCCAGTATGGCCTATTTGGGATTATTCTGAATGGTGTGGTGCATAACTTAATATCATTAAGTAAGGTATCTTAATAGCATAAAAAAAAAAAAACCTAGGTATGTATCTATGCTTTTGGCAGCATACAGTCTTTCCCATGAAAGGGCTTAAAAGTCTGACTTACTAAACTAGTAGTTCTCAAATTTTCTTATTTCAAGAGACTTTTACTCTTAAAAATTATTGAGGACCTCAAAGGGCTTTTGTTTATATAGATTATATCTATTAATAATTACCCTATAGAAATTAAAACAGCACATTTCAAAGTATTTACTTGTTTATAAAAACAATAGCAATAAATTCATTACATGTGACTTTAAATAATATTAGTATGGAAAATAAGTGCTAGTGTTTTACCTTTTCGAAAATCCCTTTAACATCTGGCTTAATAGAAAACAGCTGCATTTTCATATCTGCTTCAGCATAAAATGCATGATGGTATCTTGTTTTGATTAAAATAGATGTAGAAAACCTGGCCTCACACAGATATGTACTGAAAACAGAATTATTTTAATAGCTTTTTTAGATAATTTTGAATATTCTTCTTATACTTGTAAGATAATGTAGGTATTATACTACATTGGACAAACAATGGTTTCACTTAAGGGCTAGCTGCAAAATGAAATTCGAAACCATACAAGTGAGCTTTCCCTACTCTGTCAAATGAAAATCCATTAGTCTATTTTGCACACTGAATCGATTTTTCATCTATGTATGATTTTATAACAGGCACTGATCACTTTGAGAACGTTGGTTTACTTTGTTATTGCAGACCTTCCACATAGTGGCATATTTCATTATACAATATCAAAATCACATTTTTCAATATCACTAATGATCTTATTAGAAAAGTCTCTAAGGATTCAGGCTTTAAGCTCATGGAGAGGAATACAAGACGTCCAAAATTCTAATTTTTTCTTGAAAGTCTGAATTTTATTATTGGTAATAAATGTATATTTTCCTTAGAAAGTGACAGGTTCACTTCACTTAGTTCTGATAAAAAGTCTACCAAAAGTCAAGTCTAAATAGCCATATTTGATCATTAATCATTCTGTAAAGAAAAAAATCACACAGGCATTCTCTTGAGAAAAGAAAACAAATATTAATTTATTAATAATAAAATTAGTAACTTTTACTAATTTATCAGGGGACACCAACATTTCATTAAGAATTCATTACAGTAAAGAATACAATCACTATCAATAGAGCTGGTGTGCTACCGCCTTGACCTGTGTGGTTACTTTCATAACACTGGTGTGCAAATGTTAACAGTTAAGTGAAGCAGCAAAAAAAAAAAAAAAGAAAGGACAATATTATCATGAAAACTATTCTGATCTCATTCTCATAGACTCCCTCCAATGTGTCTCAGGGACCCAGGGGTTCAGAGACTGCACTCTGAGAACCTATCTACCAAACGAAACCTGCTAATACTAATCCACTCAACTAAGTTGGTTTCATTTTTGCTCTGAGTAAACAAATAGAGATACCAAAGCACAAAGGAAGCATGTCCTAGTATTTTGAGTATTACAGAGAAAACACTTTCCTTTTCTCACCCTCTGGACCAGCTGTTCCCAGTAACCTGGACAACATCTTCTGGTCAAGATTTTGAAAGACTAATTTCTCACAGAGTCATGAGTGACTGCTAGTGGCAAATGGCGGTTATCCCCTCACCTGCACCGTGCTGCAATCACTTCTCATGTCTCAGTCACTCTCTCTGATTCATCACATATTTATCGCACCTTTATTTACTTTCTTGTATTGCTATTAGGAGCATTCACGGCTATAAACCTCTCTCTAAGAATCTCTTTGGCTGCATGTTACCGGTTTTCATATGTCAACTTTTAATTACCATTCAGTCCTAAATATCCTCTTTGACCTTTGAGGCATTTGGAAGAGTTCTCCTTATCGATAAAAGACTAGAAAGTTTTTGTAGTTTCTTCTAAACTAATATTGGATTGGCCAAAAAGTTCATTCAGGTTTTCCTGTCACACTGTTATGGAGAAACGCAAATGAGCATTTTGGCCAACCCAATAACTTTTTGATGAAAGAATACAGCTGTATGATAACTCAGAGAAGGAAATGGCAACCCACTCCAGTGTTCTGGCCTGGAGAATCCCAGGGATGGTGGAGCCTGGTGGGCTGCCGTCTATAGGGTTGCACAGAGTCGGACGCAACCGAAGCAACTCAGCAGTATGATAACTAACCATTTTAAGTTTGGTAACAGTTGATTCCTAGCCTATTATTCTATATCACAAAGCAGCTGGATACAAGAATCCACATAATTCAATCAAGTTTGTTAATTGTGTTGTTCAAATATTTTATAGTTTAATTATTTTGAGCAGGAGGAACATCTGGTGATTTTATCAATTATTGAGATATGTTGAAATCCTTTATTGAAAGGTAGATTTGTCCATATTTCCTTGTGTTTCTATCAATTTTTTCTTTATAGATTTTGAAGTTATATTATTAAAAGCATGATAGTTTAAAATTTATCATCCTTTGTCTGATATTATCATATTCTATCAGCTTATTCGGGGTGGTCTTTACATGTAATAACTTCTACATTAACTTTCATAATTTTCCTTTTTTTTTCGGTCTCTATGTATTTTGGAAAATCTCTTTAGATTTCTCTCCCATTTCATTAATTCTCCCTTCAGCTAAGTCCAATCTGCTCTTAAACTCATCCATTTTAATTTTCAGCTTTAAACACTCAACTTTTTCCTTTCTAAAAACTGTTTATTTTTCAGAGCTGTCATATTTCTCTAGTCTCTTGATCTTTGCTCATGTTTTTCCATTCCTTTTTACTTCTTAAACACATTAAACTAAGTGTATAATAATTCTATTTTCTAAAGCTGTACTGTTCCATATATTAAAGAAGTCACTAGCTATATGGCCACCTAAATTAAATTAAAAATTCAGTTTCTTAGTTAAGTGCTCAAGAGTCACATACATATAAGGACTACCACCATACTGGATAATACATACAATAATGCTGATTTAAAGACCGTGGTGTCCGACTCAACTGAATCTACCAACTATGGGGCCATGTTTCCTTCTGCGTTGTGCTTTTCCTTCTTTACTATTAGTGCCTCTCTCTCTTGTTTATTTACGGAAATTCTCTGAGACCTATTTTAGAGGTAGCGCTTCCAGACAGAATTTGTCTTTGCTTTTGTCATGTGCGGAAGTTAGGATAAATGACATCAGAAGTGATCAAAACTGTAATTTAACAGTTTCTTAACATATTCATCTCCTTAATTTTTATACTTAGGGGAAAAAATGAGATGGACAGGGCCATCCATTTACTTCATCATTTGCTGACTTGTGTATATGTGGCTCTATTTTAGAGGCTAATCATATAAAGGTGACCCCTGTCCTGAAGAATCTGTGCACAGTCTACCTAATAAGAGGAAGGAAGGAGATGTAAACGAACAACTTTCAATACAATGTGTAAAATGCTGTGAGGCATGAATTTAAAACAACAACAACAACAACATAATTCTACAGGAGTGATTAAGGCCACCAAGGGCCCAAGAAGGGCCCCTCCGGAGAGATGATGTGTGAGCTTGTAGGAGTTTTCCCTGTGTGGGAGGGGGAACTTTAGCAGAAAGAATAACAAATGGAAACCTGGAAGAGACCCGCCACTGCACTTTGGACACTTCCCACTTGACAGGTAGATTCTCTGGATTACATTTCAGCAGGGCTCCTGAGGTTATTTCAGAGTCCTCTAAACTTGGGAGACTAGCAAGGGAATGAAAGACATCTGAAAACTACTTACTTCATTTATAAAGTTGTATACCCAAGGAAACGCTGACCACAGCAAGATAGCTGAGGTCAAATCTTGGGAACCTCCAGAGAGAGGGGCCGAAGAGGGGTGGAGAAGTCAGGGCAGAGAGAAGCCAGCACAGAGGCTCACTATTTACAACTGCCACTGTACTGGCATACATTTTATGGTCTCTTCTCCATGCAGCTGAAAACCACCCACCAATCTACTTCAGGAACAGCGGGCAGTCTCCTGAACTGGTCTTACGGTATATGTCACGTACGAGAACAGAGCATGTATTGTAGCCACACCTCACTTATTTAAGCAGAAAATGTACTGTAGTATTTCTGCCACTGTGAGGAATCAGAGATTTTAGGAATATAAGTACACAGAGGGAAAAAGGAAGTCACAGAGAGCTTATGGATGTATGGAGTATAACTTGTCAAGATAGTAAAGGATGAACAGTGGGAAATAGAAATTTAAAGTCTCAAATGTTTGAGGCCAGGCAAAGAGAATGAGGCCAAGGACTGCGTGCCTGTCCTTGCATCCCCTTCTCCAGCACTTTAGACCACAGCCCCGAATCTTCTCTGCAGGGTCCAGTGCTAGACATTTCAATCCCACAAGTCCCATTTCTTTCTCTCTCCAGATACTGAAGGTCTGCCAATGTAACACATGCAGAGGATGTTTTCATAAAATACGACTGTTGGGGGAAAAACAGCAAGTGAATTACATACAGTTCTCAAGAGGGGTAGTAGTCTCAAAAAGAAATATACATGCAAACCCCAATATAAAAGTGACAATATTCAACGGTTGTGGAGTTCCCAAAAAAGGACCTCTTACTAATGGAGGGTCCAGCAGTCAGGACTTTCACAAAGATCTTTAGTTCTGCCCTTCAAAGACAAGTTAGAGGTTCAATAAAAACGACAAAGAAGATAAAACTGGAACAAGAGCTCCTAAATGTCAATATTAACAATATAAGCAAAATTATTTTATTGACATTGAAAAAAAAACTGTAACCATAAAAGCTTGACAAGAAATCTGTTACTCGTAGAAAAGCAAGGTGGGATTCAAATATCAAGGGGATAAAAAAGAGGATGTATTTTTCTTTAAGGATAAATTGATGTGACTGAAAGTAAGGAGTTGGAACTTTTGTTGCCCTTTGGAAAGACATTACTTATCTTTTTTTTTTAATTTTAATTTTTACTTTATTTTGCTTTACAATACTGTATTGGTTTTGCCATACATTGACATGAATCAGCCACGGGTGTATGTGAGTTCCCAATCCTGAACCCCCTCCCACCGCCCACCCCATATCATCTCTCTGGATCATCCCCATGCACCAGCCCCAAGCATCCTGTATCCTGTATCGAACATAGACTGGCGATTCATTTCTTACATGATAGGATACATGTTTCAATGCCATTCTCCCAAATCACCCCACCCTCTCCCTCTCCCACAGAGTCCAAAAGTCCGTTCTAAACATCTGTGTCTCTTTTGCTGTCTCGCATACAGGGTTATCATTACCATCCTTCTAAATTCCATATATATATGTGTTAGTATACTGTATTGGTGTTTTTCTTTCTGGCTTACTTCAGAAGTATAGATGATTTACAATTTAGTGTCAGCTTTAGGTGCATAAAGATTCTGTTTTTTTGCAGATTTTTTTTTCCATCATGGGTTATTAAAAGATATTGGGCATAATTCTGTTATACAACAGATCCTTATAGCTTACCTATTTTATGTATAGTAGTTTAATTCTGTATTCCTAATTCATCCTCTTTAGTAACCATAAATTTTCTAAAATAACTTATTTTAAAGTTGACTTTAAACTGTCCTTTTTTAAATTGCGAAATATATTTAACTAGAAAATAAATATATAGTTTTAAATATACAACACCCGTTCTTATTGAAAGGCTGTGTGTGTGCATTAGTCACTCAGGAGTGTCCGACTCTTTGCAACCCTATGACTGCAGCCAGCCAGGCTCCTCTGTCCATGGGATTCTCCAGGCAAGAATACTCAAGCGGGTAGTCTTCCCCTCTCCAGGGAATCTTCCTAACCGAGGGACTGAACCCAGGCCTTCGCATTGCAGGCAGATTCTTTACTGTCTGAGCCGTAAGGGATAAATATCTAAGCAGATACAATCACAAAAATGTCAAAAAAATACTTTTGTGTATGTGGGCAAGGACTAGAAAATAGAAAAGATCATAAATAATGACAATTTCCTTTGCTGTTGCTTTAAGATATATTAAAAATAAAAGAGGAAAAGAACTCATAAAAACATCTATCATAAATGGTTGTTTGTAGCAATCAAATAAATATCACAGATAAAATAAATGAAACCTTCCCACACTACGAAATCATAGGCATCACTTTTACTTCAGAAAAGAAGGCCAGGGAAAACCCCAAAGTGCATCCACCGGGCACCATCTTCACCACTCTCTCTGTCCACCTTCTGTTTCTGTCCTTTCTCCAGTTCCTGACATCATCAAACCTGCTGCTCTCAAGGGCAGAAGAAAGAAATACAGAAAATCCAGTTTCCCTGAACACCCTGCAGGATCTGGGCCACTGACCAGTCTCTCTGACCTATATAGAACTCTGGTCAGTTCCAACCAGCTCACCAGAATGAGACAGAAGAACACTAAATCTTTCCATTCCCAAGAACCAGTGGTCAGTCAGAACGTTCCCTTTGCCTCCAGCATTATAACAGCACTAGAATTCCAAAGAAAATTATAATTTTGGAGGAAAGAGTATCTCTGAATCATAGTTTCTCTAAGCGTCAGAGTCATAATTTTTTTTCTTTTTGGTAAGGAGTAGGTTAGAAGCTCAACCCATGTATAGACTGCATGAATGTTGAATGCTTTGTTCTCAAAAACATGGTCATTCAAGAATAAAGGAGAGGCAGGAGAAGAGAGAACAACTCAAGTGAAATAACTCTTCTCAAATTCCGAGAAAATTTCAGATATAGAACAAAAACCCTGCCCTGGGTATTTCATTTAAAAAAACAAATGACAACGCTATCTTTGGTGGTTCTTCTCACTCTTCATAAGGCTATCTGACAACAAAATGTTTCCAGTTAATTCAGGATCATATCTTGGTATCTGAATTTTTTAAATGAAGTTAGAAATACACTATTTTATCTTATATTATTAAAAGCTAGTTGCAAATATCCTAGATAAAAAATGTTATATCAGTATTGTTGTTATTCATTCGTGTCTGACTCTTTGCGACCCCAGGGACTCTAGCCCACCAGGCTCCACTGTCCATGGGATTCTCCAGACAACAATACTGGAGTGGGTTGCCAGTTCCTTCTCCAGGGGATCTTCCTGACCCAGGGATTGAACCCAGGGATCTGCATTGCAGGAAGACTCTTTATCATCTGAGCCGCCTGGGAAGCCCCAATATCAATATTATTAGGGTGTAATCCTAGGAATCACATTGTGTATTCTTTGAACAATTTTCTTAGCCTGACTGAAGTACCAATAATAAATGGTAACAACTTAGGAAAGAAACACTGTCCTCTTAAACCAGGTAATGGGTAGCAGTGCTGTTCAAAGTGAATAGTCACTGAGGTAGTCAATAGTGATTCTATTTTTCATTTCTTTTTTCCATAACATCATCACTACCAAGATCACTTTAAAATACTTCCTTCACTTCCCTTTGCATTCCAGGATGAGTTGAAATAGCCCTTTAAATCCCTCCCTTCATACAAGAACTTTTAGATCGGCAGCTGGAATTTAGTTTAAAAAAAGAGGACTGACAGCCTGTAACACAGGTGACCAGAACCAATGATTAAGAATGCTTATATGATTCTCTTTAAAAGAAGCCATTAAGAGCTTGACAGATAACTATCTACCTGGATAACGTTGATGAGATCCTTAAAGGCACAAGAAGGCTCTCTATGTTGACGGTCCTATGATGCAGTGTTATTAGCCTATGATTACACTATTAACTGTTTACAGTTCATCAAAAGGCTTTCTAGTTAATTTGCTATGAAGTGAAAATAACATGTTCTCTTCCCTGACTTCCCAAGTAGCTTCCTGGAGCTTAGGCTCGTCCTTAACCAACAAAGAAAAAAAATGAATAAGGTACACATATTTTTTTGTGCTAAACAGGATGAAACTATTACATGGTGGTGGGAGGTGCTGTATAGAAACAGTTTCTTCTAACTTAAACCACTCAAAAGTACATAGGCAATGCCTACATGATTATGCAAGAGGCATCACAAAAACACACTTCCGTATATCACTAGACATAATTTCGGCCAAAAGAAAGGCATCTGCAAGCACTGTCAACTCTTGAGCAACAATATCAAAGTCAGTCTCCACAAACTGCCTGAATGATCTAAGAGGAGGTTACGGAAAACCTACTCGTGAGCCCCTATTCTCGGTAGCTTTCTGGGACAAGGCAATTCATGCTATTCGTCACCAGTATGGCTTTTGTGAGGCATGGGCTCTTTGAGAACATAAAATAAAAATTCAGAGTTTCTGACAGGCTGAAAATCAGACAAAATGCTGCCCTTGGGCAGCTGACCATATAGTGTAAAGCATATTTTATAATAAAAACCTTAAAATGTAAAAAGTTCTCAGTAAAATGGGTATGATGATTAAACAAAAGGACTTCTTTTTTTTTTTTTTTTTTTTGCAAACCACACAAGAAATCAAGACTATTTCTTTGTAGTTCAGCAAGTGCACCTGACATGATGTTAGGATTTAGGTCAACTTGGAGGGAGACTGCAATTACAAGTTCAAAGTTTCTATTGATTACCTGGATGAGGATCTAATTAGGCAATGGGGTTGAGAAAGTCAGGAATCCAAAATATTGCAGGACTCAACTAACATGTCTATTTGAGCAAGATGAAATTTAACAAGGATAAATAAGTTAAGGCACTTGGGTCCAACATTGATTTTACATCCAAAAGTAGTGAAACATGTAATCTAGTATTCTGGCTCGTATCTTGCCTTGGTCCTCTCTTGTCAGTGCTATATCCCCACTGACAATCCAGAGACAACTGCTTTCCCAGTGGAGAGAGAACTGTTCCTTCCTCTGAGCCAGGAATACTAGCCCATCTGTACCCCAAAGTCCTACCTGTCCTAAAAGCACACTCTTTCCAATGAGACTTTTCTCGGTGTCCCAGTTACAGTTCCTTTACTCCCCCCACACTCTCCCTTCTGTATGTGAGTTTCATTTACAGCCCCTTTGAAATAGCCACTCCACACAGAGTAACCTGGGCCTAGACTGCAGGCACCATGGCCCCCCAGGGGTTTCTGTCATGACAATTCAGTACTGCTTACTGAATCAGCGTGCACCAGAACCACCTGGAGGGCTTAATAAAACACGGGGTTTGGGACCTCATCTTACAGAATGCACCAGAACCACCTGGAGGGCTTAATAAAACACGGGGTTCGGGACCTCATCCCTCAGAGTTCTCAGCAGACCTGAGATGGGAACAGAGATTGGCTTTTTTCTAAGAAACTCCCAGGGGATGGTGATGCTGCTGATCCCCAGACCCCACTTTGAGAACGTCTGGGTCAGATCAACCTCATGAAACAGGAGTTTATCATATAACTTTTATTTCAAATTTAAACTTTACAACGACTATTGCATTTTAAGTAATCATGAGACATAAGTAATAAATGTAAAGCAATTATGAGCTTCTCTGTCATTAGGTGCTGGCACTCTGGCAGGCAGGACTGGAAGACTTCATAGGTCCAGTTTCCTACTCATAAAACTCCCTTGACAACATTTTTAAGACATGGTTGCACAGCCCCTCCCCACCGCTGCCACGAATGACCTCAGTGCTAGAGATGTCATCATATTGGAAAATAATCCCAGTTTACTGCCAAGTATATGAGAAAGTCTTCCCTAAGCTAGACTGGTATTCTAAAATTTCTATGTACCCTTTGGTACAGGTCCACAATCTATCTAAAACCCTTGGGATCATATGTTTTATAACTCAATTTTTCAGATGTTAGAAAGGTAAAATGGGACACACACAACATATCATGTCATCCTCAGTGGGGCCCAGGGCAATGCTCTATAATCAAACATGTTTTTATCTGTGCAGTGAGGCACATGAGTATTCACACTCAGTAGAATAAAGATTATAAATAACTTCATATCAATTAACAGTCAGATTTACCGAATTTACCAAAACACTCAATTTGTAGGTATTTTTCAATTCCAAAGTTATGAATAAAGGACTGTGGACTTGTATAAGTTTGTCCTTTATGATCATACAAAGTGAGTCTGCTTCCTTTTCCATGCTCCTCAACTATCTGAACACTGCTATCACACCGCTCCTTCCTACCTACTGCATCTCCTCCTAGGCCACCTTTCTTCCAAAGTATCAACTGATAAATTAATCCAGTGTAATGAAAGAGGCCTAGGCAGCAGGTCAACCACTTATCCAAAGTTCTTTATTTAAGGTTCAAATGTGCAGTAATACAGAGCACCAGAGGAACAGTCAAAAGCAGCCCTCAATCCTAGAAAAGAGAAGACTTGTGAAACTGATGGGGGAGACAATGAATCAGTTAATCCAAGACATAAGGATGGAGGATTAAACTTTATGATTCCATAGCCAAAGCAATCTTGAGAAAGAAGAAAGGAACTGGAGGAATCAACCTGCCTGACTTCAGACTATACTACAAAGCTACAGTCATCAAGACAGTATGGTACTGGCACAAAGACAGAAATACAGATCAGAGGAAGAAAATAGAAAGCCCAGAGATAAATCCACACACCTATGGACATCTTACCTTTGACAAAGGAGGCGAAAATATACGAGAGAAAAGACATAAGAATATACAGAGAAAAGACAATCTCTTTAACAAGTGATGCTGGGAAAACTGATCAACCACCTATAAAAGAAAGAAACTAGAACACTTTCTAACACCATACACAAAAAAGAAACTCAAAATGGATTAAAGATCTAAATGTAAGACCAGAAACTATAAAACTCCTAGAGGAAAATATAGGCAGAACACTCTGACACAAATCACAGCAAGACCCTCTATGACCCACCTCCCAGAGGAATGGAAATAAAAGCAAAAATAAACAAATGGGACCTAATTAAACTTAAAAGCTTTTGCACAATGAAGGAAACTATAAGCAAGGTGAAAAGACAGCCTTCAGAATGGGAGAAAACAATAGTAAATGAAACAACTGACAGAATTATCTCCAAAATATAAACAAGCAGTTCATGCAGCTCAATACCAGAAAAAAAAAAAAAAGACCCAATCAAAATATGAGCCGAAGAACTAAACAGACATTTCTCCAAAGAAGATATACAGATGGCTAACAAACACATGAAAAGATGCTCAACATCACTCATTCTCAGAGAAATGCAAATGAAAACCACAATGAGGTACCATCTCATGCCAGTCAGAATGGCTGCCATCAAAAAGTCTACAAATAAATGCTGGAGAGGGTGTGGAGAAAAGGGAACCCTCTAACAGTGTTGGTGGGAATGCAAACTAGTACAGCCACTATGGAGAACAGTGTGGAGACTCCTTTAAAAACTGGAAATAGAATTGCCATACAACCCAGCAATCCCACTGCAGGGCATACACACCAAGGAAATCAGAATTGAGAGACACATGTACCCCAATGTTCATCACAGCACTGTTTATAATAGCCAGGACATGGAAGCAACCTAGATGTCCATGAGCAGACAAATGGATAAGAAAGTTGTGATACATATATACAATGAAACATTACTCAGCTATAAAAAAAAGAACACATTTGAGGCAGATGAACCTGGAGCCTATTATACAGAGTGAAGTAAGTCAGAAAGAAAAATATCAATACATTAATGCATATATATGGAATTTAGAAAGATAGTAACAACAACCCTATATGCAAGACAGCAAAAGAGACACAGATGTAAAGAACAGACTTTTGGACTCTGTGGGATAAGGTGACGGTGGGATGATCCGAGAGAACAGCACTGAAACATGCATGTTACCATATGTGAAATAGATGACCAGCCCAAGTTTGATGCATGAAGCAGGGCACTCAAAGCTGGTGCACTGGGACAACCCAGAGGGATGGGGTGGGGAGGGAGGTTGGGGGGGCGGTTCAGGGCAGGGGGACACATGTACACCTGTGGCTGATTCATGTCAATGTATGGCAAAAACCACCACAATATTTTAAACTAATTAGCCTCCAATTAAATTAAATTAATTAAAAAGAAAAACTTTATGATTCCAAAGCACAGGAAAAAAGGAGAACTAATCTTTGCTGACCACTACTATGTGCCAAGTACTGTGTTTGATAATTGACATACATGATCTCCAATCTTCACAACTGTTCTAATCAAGTGGTATCATCACTTTACATATAAGGACATTAACATCTTGAGAAGTTAACTGCTCAAGGTCACACTGCAAGCCAAAACTAAAACTAGGATTCCTACCTGCTTCCAAAGTCCAAGCAAGATCCTTCCAAAATACCCAAAGGGTACTGATGAATTGCTCGGTACATTTGTTCTTAGCCCTGTCTCCACACACAATTTAAATCAGTGACTTAAAGAAAATGAAGATGCTTTCCTTTCAAATTCCAATAGGACAAGAAAATAGCAAATGTAAAAAACACTATCACTGAATCCAAAATGATCCCAAACGGCTAGAAATGACTAGGTAACACCGAGAAGAGAGGCTTTAATATGGATTAATATGATGGGTCCATATACTAACATGTTGGAAGAAGAGAGGAATTTTAGTTGCCTCAAATTAACTTTGAGTCCAGATGTCAAGAAATGACTAAATCCTATGGTTGCATTGCTGTTCATTGTTCAGTTGCTAAGTCATGTCCAGGGACTGCAGCACACCAGGCTTCCCTGTCCTTCACTATCTCCTGGAGTTTGTTCAAACTCATTTCTATTGAATGGGTGATGTCATCCAACCATCTCATCCTCTGTCGCCCTCTTCTCCTCCTGCCTTCAATCTTTTCCAGCATCAGGGTTTTTCCAATGAGCTGGCTCTTCGCAACAGGTGGCCAAACTATTGGAGCTTCAGTATTAGTCCTTCCAGCAAATATTTCAGGGTTGATTTCCTTTAGGATTGACCGGTTTGATATCCCTGCTGCCCAAGGGACTCTTCAAGAGTCTTCCCCAGCATCACAGTTCAAAATCATCAATTCTTCTATGCTCAGCCTTCTTTACGGTCCAACTCTCATATACGTACATGGCTACTGGAAAAACCATAGCTTTCACGATACGGAACCTTGTTGGTAAAGTGATGTCTCTGCTTTTTAATATGCTGTAAAGGTTTGTCACAGCTTTTCTTCCAAGGAGCAAGTGTCTTTTAATTCCAAGGGTAGAGTCACCATCTGCAGTGATTTTGGAGCCCCTCAAAATAAAATCTGTCATTGTTTCCACTTTTCCCCCGTCTATTTGCCATGAAGTGATGGGACTAGATGCCATGAACTTAGTTTTTTGAATGCTGAGTTTCAAGCCAACTTTTTCACTCTCCTCTTTCACCCTCATCAAGAAGCTCTTTAGTTCCTCTTCGCTTTTGCTCATTAGAGTGGTATCATTTGCATATTTGAGGTTGCTGATATTTCTACCAACTTGATTCCAGCTTTTGATTCATCTGGCCCAGAATTTTGCATAATGTACTATAAGTTAAATAAGCAGGGTGACAACATACAGCCTTGCTGTATTCCTTTCCCAGTTCTGAACCAGTCCGTTGTTTCATGCCAGTTCTGTTGCTTTTTGATCAGCATTCAGGTTTCTCAGGAGGCAGTTGAGGTGGTCTAGTATTTCTACCTCTTTAAGAATTTTTTACAGTTTGCTGTGATCCACACAGTTAAAGGCTTTAGCATAGTCAATGAAGCAGAAGTAGATATTTTCCTGGAATTCTCTTGCTTTTTCTATGATCCAACAGATGTTGGCAATTTGATCTCTGGTCCTTCTGCCTTTTCTAAATTCAGTTTGTACATCTGGAAGTTCTTGGTTCATGTACTGCTGAAGCCTAGCTTGAAGGATTTTGAGCATTACTTTGCTAGCATGTGAAATGAGTGCCATTGTACAGTAGTTTGAACAGTCTTTGGCATTGCCTTTCTTTGGGATTGTAATGAAAACTTTTCTAATCCTGTGGCTACTGCTGAGTTTTCCAAATTAATGGCTGCATTAATAGAACTCTAACGCCTAGAATGAAGAACCCCACATACCAGCTATATACTGCAGTGGTCAGACCCAATCTGAAGCACTGAGGCATTAAAACCGCAAGCCTTTATTGAACCAGAACACAGCATGTATCGAGGAGGGGGGCCAGAACAGCAATAGTTCTAAAAGCAGAGGCTTAGAGGAACTAAGAATGTTCAGCCTGAAAATGGGGACAAGAGTGAGAGGAAGGCAAATGACTGTGGTCTCAAATACACATGCAAGAGTGACTCCATTTATCCTCAGGGATGGCCCTGAAAGGTAGGTGCCTCTCCCTGCGGGGGTGAGAGACGGCGGGACCGCGAGAGATGACGGAGTTACTCTTGCAGAGGGCTGGGCCCCCCCAGGGGGGAGGCGTAAAGCTTGTCTACCAGCCAGAATGTTGGACCATCCTACCTCTCAGGTGCGCCCCATCACTGGCGTCTGGGTTAAGGGCAGAGATTAGGGGCCGGAGGCAGCAGCATCCCTACTCTGTCTATAAAGAACCTCTAATAGTGGAATTGGGAGCAAGTAGGTCGGCTGAGTGACACTTCAATGGGCTGCCAGCAGGGGAGAGATTTTTAGGCAAGCAGAGACTTGTAGGCCTCCTCAAGCCCTATAGTGTAGATAATTATCCACTCTGAATCCTTCAGGGGCTAACCCCACTGGGAGCCTCCCACTCACACCACAGGCTGGCTCCAAAATATCTTTTCTTTTTGGCTTCATCACTGCCCTCCACTCCTCTACCCAAATGTACATCAAATGGTATGTGTGATTAAGTACATCCTTTTAAAATTCCTTAGGTTGACTTCTTCCTTACCATTCATCAAGAAAATCAATTACTAAGTTATTAGACAAATAGGCCAACTGAACAAAAACCAGTCTCATTTTACCTGAAAGCAGTAGCCACTCACAGGAAGATGATGATGTAGAGTGAAAAGCAAATCTTTCAAAGGTTAAAATTCAGGTAGGAAAACAAAACAAAACACAGCAGACAAGAAAAAAAGAAACACCTCTAATTTAAATGCAAAATGATTTCCTGAAGACAACATCAAAAACTCTAAAATTATAAGGCATAGTTTATCTTTTCTAAGACACACAGGAAAACACTATGTGCTCAAGTTCTTTGAAGAACCCTTACTTTTTAAATTTCAACGTCATGTTGACTGAGCATTTTCTACAATTTATAAATTATCTTTCTGTCTGCTTTGTCCTTCCACTATATATATATCCCCCCAAACTTTCAATACTTCAGTTGTACTGGTTATTCAACCAAATATTCCAAAATCAAAGCATTAATCTCAATAGAGATACGTATGCTAAATTGCCAGTTCAATACTTCTAATGAAATAACGCACATCTCCTTAACTTCCTTTTTAATTTTTTTTTTAAACTCTAGATGCCTATGTTGCATAGCAACATTCCAACTCTGGAAAACCCACTCAAATCTGGAAAGCAACACATAGGGTCAAATGCCAAAAGTTTGCCTTTTAGGAGTCTTATAACAGCAAAGCTAGAGGCAAGATTTACATGTTTCACAAAACTCACTTTTTAACTCTTAGCAGGCCTGAAGAGTCACATAAAATCATTTAGGGTCATGTGCCCTCCAGTAAGATTTGTAGTTTTCTTTCAAAAGCATAAATGTTTGTGATTGTTTACCCTGCTATGCTTATAAGATTTTGAAAGAATGTTCTAACTCCGAATAGCCAAGAATAAAACGGGAGATACTGGCCAATAACTTTTGTGAAGTCGCTACATAAGTACATAATCATTGAAAATTAAATGACTGCAATTAAGAGCTCTAAGTGTTCCTTTAAAATTCTGAGTTGACTAAAACATTTTTTGTACACCTTTAGTATATACAATTTTAATTTGTCAATTATACCTCAAACAAATTGGAAAAAAATTGAGACACTGTCTATTCCTTTCTGCTAAGGATAAAGCTGTTTACTCACACTGTTTGACTTGTCAAAAATTCAGAGGTTTTATTTCAAATATTTTTATTATCATGTTATTTAACATTAATTAAAATACACTCTGGTGCTCTTCTCCTAAATCATTATTCTTCTAACAATACAGAATTTTGAAGCTAAAAGGAGTCAAATTGTTACATAAGTTAACTTCAATGGTTTTTATGAAAACAACACAAATCACCGAAATTGGAGATTTCCTATAAAAACAGTGTCCAAGTAATATTTTAAATATCATATGGGTATCATCACACTGCAACTGAGATTTAAAATTCTGGAGTTTGTGTGTGATGAAGCTGCCCTCAAAGACCTGAAAGGAGGAAGGTGGAGCCGCGTGACGATGGCTGGCTTGATGGTGGGAGGCCGTGTGCGCTGGCAGGCAAGGGGCAGGCTGAACGGAGGGAGGACAGATAGTCGTTACTGGGCTGCCCAGACTCTGCTTGTAGCCGGGAGGATTTACAGTCATCCAGTCACCGGAATCCTATTTGTTTCGTCCACCAAATCCCTAGATATTATAAATTTTACATCTTTAACCCATTTTCACTTGTATCTCAAAATATTTGAATATGGCTCTCCTTTTCACTACTCTAAATGCAAGTGAATGCTATATGCATAGACTCTGTAGAAGAACTTAACACCATCCTATGGAATATATCCAACTAACAAATATAGGATGGAAAATATAACATTCATGTGGTTAAATTGTTTTTCCTTTGAAAGAGATAAGCTATTTCAAAAAGGCTAGGAAAATGTGAATTATGATTGTTTTCCTCAACTCCAAATTATGAAACCTAAGAGTTAAACAAAATATTAACCATATATTTTCTCCCATGATTATGCAGTTCCTAGGATCATTACAACAAAACCCCTCATTATTGCATCTTCAACAGACATTCAAGCGTAGATGAAACATGCTGGACTCCACACTTCCCTCCACAGCCTGGGGTCTACTCTGGGAGTGGGTCATAAAGAAATTCAAATATCAAAAATGCGTAAATAGATAAAACATCTCAACAATGAGCAGCAAACTGCAAGTAATGTCTTGACTGAGTGAGGAAGTCAAGAGCCACCAACACAGTACCTAAATGCCACCAATGCTTTGTATCTGCATTACCTTTAGAGTCCCTACAGTAGTTACTACTATTACTCCCATTATACAGTAAGGAAAGGAAGGGCTAAAACATTTAAAGTAGCTTGCTTAAGGTCTCAACCATGATGCAGTGGAGCTGGGATTCAAGTGCAGGCAATCGAACTCATCAGCTTGGAACACTGCATTACATGTACGTGTATTTGTATGTGTGTGTATACACACACACAGGGGAAGATGCCTGACAATTTACCTAGCGTGTACTTTTCTACATAAAAGGAGCTTAGGGACAGCAATCTAGTTGGAAGAAGGGATTAGAGGTTCTAGTTTGAAGAATGCTTTTACTTAGCATAGGTGTTTATCTGGGGAGGCTGAGGATATTGCTGGAGATTAGCAGGTATAGTCTACCACTACACCCTTGCCCCCACCTAATCCCTTGGAGCCGCTACTGCCGGTGTGAGAGTAAAAGCTCTGAGCTCAGTATTCAGGGCTGGGATGTCAGGAATTCAGAGATTCTCCCGGCTGGGACAGACCAGACTTTGCTAGAGCATGGAACCCACGCGCTGCATGTGCGTACACCCTGACCCGTTTCCCCCAGTCTTCTTTCTTTCCTCGCATGTAAACGTGAAGACACTTACAACAACATCTGCTAAGTAGCCTGGAAGGATGACAAGATGGGATTAAGGGTAGGAAATGGAAGAGAGAGACTAGAGTAGAAATGGAAGCCAAATCTAGCCTGAAGGAGAGTCAGAGGACAAAGGCCTAAAAATATAGACTGCAATTCTCAAGGATAGCTTAATTATAAGAAACTAAAAAGAAACTCACTTTTTCTCTCAGGGCCTACAGCACATACTTGCTAGCTTCAACGTTTATAATAGAGTACATTCATTAAATAGTTCAAGAAAATTGGAAGCCTTAGATGTGTGGAAATGGCTCTGCCATTTTTCTGCTCATTAACTCTATACTGGGAAATAAAAGTTGCAACCTGCAGTGTGTGGTTGTTTTCCATTTGAGTTTACTTAATTTTCAAAACAGTGAGTCATCTGAACTATGCAAATGAAAGCTATGATGACTGTACTCAAGTGAATAACTACAGTTTATATATAGAACATGTTACTTTAAATAGCAGGGCATCCAGTTCTATAAAGCCAAACGATCTTTTTCTCCCTTGAGATACAGAGACAGGTCAGGCTCTCCGGTGGTTAAGGCGACGAGTGTGGTGGCTCTGGGGGCAGAAGCTCAGGGCCACTATCACTGAGGAAATAAAGGGAAGCCAAGGGGAAGGTAAAAAGAGAATCTGCAGTGTCATCTATTAAAGGCCTTTAGGGAAGTTAATGAAGGAACCGATTTCAGAAATGTTTACAGCTATAAATTAGTGTACAAACAGGTTCAGTTTTCTATAATACCTAAAAATATAAGCCTTTTAAACTCTAACTTGGGTTCATAAAAATACGTGTTGGCTCATATATCAAAATGCTGGCCAAACGGCTTCAGAAAGATGGTTAAAGTTAATCTCCAAAAATATCTGACATTACCCACCAAAAAACAGAGGAAAAACACAGATTTCTTACCTCAAAAAGAATTCATGGGGGCTTTCCAGCTCTCCTTAGTAATTTGGCTTGAAGAAAGAATACACACTGTAGAGATCTGCCTTACTTTTCATGTAAATCTACAGCTTTCAATAAACATTAAAAAAAAAAAAACTTCTCAATTTATATTCAAAATATCAAGGGATTATTGAAACCCCTAATTTGCTGTTGAAGTCTGTGGCAAGTTTTATACCTTGAGTGAAAAGCAGTCTAATTCCTATGTGGTTATATTTAAAGGGGGAGAGGGTGGGAAGCAACCTTATAAAAGCCAATGCTCCAGGCAGCCCTGGAGCAAGCAGACTGGATCCAGTTTGAAAAGAACTGGCAGCCCTAAAACTTTCTGATAAGATAAAAATTCATTGATGTTGGCTCACACGAGGCCCACTTCAACTCTGCACTTGTCCTCCGAGTTTCCTTGGCATATCTACTCCTTTCCTCTATCTGCTTTAGCATAACTTTATTTTTCTCTTTTATCTTTTGATAACTGCACCCAGGGACCGGAGGGGATTGATTTTTTTGTTTTGACTTATTGTTTGAAGATCTGTAACTCAAAGCAGCTCTCACGCCTCTGATGTCTAAGCTGGAGCGGCATGAAAGGTAAACCCAGGCCTGGGTAGCAAGCTGAGCAGCAGCAATACCATTTTATAATCAGCCATCTAGGTTTTCGTCTTATTTTTGCCTTTTCCCGCCCTTTAGCTGGGCTAGCTGGCAAAGTGTGAAGTTACTCCTAAGCCTTTGTTAGGTGACAAGAGCAAGTTTAAAATAAAAATAAATGCCTCGACAGCTTTGCATGTCAGGGCTCTGAGATTAAATATACTGCTACTTAAAGCAGAAAGCTATTTCCTACCTAGAAAAAAGGCCCTGTTTTTATTCACAATGAAAGGAAACTTTCAACACATTTCAGAAGCCTGCTTTAGAAAAATAACATGTGAAAACAAGGGAAG
Source organism: Ovis canadensis (assembly GCF_042477335.2). Classification (NCBI taxonomy): domain Eukaryota; kingdom Metazoa; phylum Chordata; class Mammalia; order Artiodactyla; family Bovidae; genus Ovis; species Ovis canadensis. Next base: position 33,120,919 of record NC_091250.1, on the reverse strand, counting down.
ACAGAACAACTGACAAAATCATTTTCCCAAAGGGTTTAAACTAAGATGAAAAAAACAAAAGGCTTTTTTTTGAGGCAGATTACCAAATTCAAAACAAAAATGTTCCTCAAACTACAACATGTTTAAAGTCAGGCTCACATATATTAGGTCAGGAACTTAGTTGTGTTTTCAGAGTTTGGTGTCAGCAGTATAAATTCCAAATTAGCAAATGTAATAACCCAAAGTTTACTTTCTCTTTTCCAGCCTAATTCTCAAATTATTAGGATGACTTCTGTCTTAATTCAGCTAATATCACATTCACATGCCAGTATACGTACATATAAATACCCACAGGAGTTTCGGAGGGGCTGTTCCCTGAAGTTGTTCGGCTTGCTGAAATATGGTTACATATGCAAACATTATCTCCCAATTGTAACCTCATTTTCTGCTCTGCTGGACAGCGTGACCAGCATTTGTCGCCGTGCCTCCCCCGCCTGCCACACCATTCACATGTCTAGAATTGTCACAGAGATGTGGCATGTCAGCAGGACTCCAGCGTTCTCTGCTCCCTGTCTCCACACAGTCACTCAGGTAACAAACCCGTAATCTCGTCCTGTTTTCATGATGGTTGAATTACACATAATTGTTTCTGCACAGTGATTGATTTCTGCCTGAATAGAGACCTCTGCCTTTTTTCAATGCAAGCGAGTGGCAGCCAAGTCTCTCCATCTAGGAGGAGGCAGCAGCCTTTGAAGAGATCAAAGCCAAGGCCGCAAGCAGTTGTGCGCCCTGGGAATATGGAAAGCCTTTATGCTCTCAACCCCATTTCCAGCACCATGTTGGATTGCAGCTGCACTGCAGTCTGCCAGCATTCTTAATGCTTTTAGTATTGACTCTGACATCACCGAGAGCTGTTTTAAAGTAACAAAAGCCGAAAGATGACTTATTTTCACAACTCTGTAATTGGAACATGCAAAGATGGGGGTGGGGAATCAAGAATGAAGGGGAGGGAAGTACATTTGCTTTTAATTTAAAGCAGCACAAAAGAAAGCCCAGCCCCCCCCCCAAAAAAATTTATATAAGTTTCCACAAATGAGAAACATGTTTTTCATATGGAAAAACCAGCAGGGGCATTTTTATAACTCGGACCACACAAAATGAACTGATGGCTAAATACACACTTCTTCAAGCCTAAAGAGTAAAATGAAAACGATGGGGTAAGTGATTCCAATTGGGAAAGGGACCCTAACGTGCATTGCATCTAAAGACTTTGCAGACACCTGATGCAAGGCGAACCTTGCAGCTTAAGAACTGCCTCCTCTCCACTCCAGTTTACATTTAAGAGAGCTTAAATTTGCGTCAGTGATAAATTACACGTTCATCTGGGAAACTGTAAATGCGTAATTCTTTACTACTAAGAGAAGAAAAACAGAAAAGTCAGCGGAAGTTTTTCAGTTCTGGCTCCAGATACACAGACACACATCAGTCTGCCATGATTACACCTTGACATTTCAATCAAAACCCGAAGCCACCAAACGGCAGGAAAATTCTCAGGGACACAGCAACCAAGACGTATCAACACTAATATTCTAAGCTCTCTTATGCTGGCAAATAAGAGTGAAGGTGCTCCTGACTTTTTTAGAAAATTAAGGCATCCTGGAAACTTTTATCAAGCACGCTGTGGGAATATCCATTACCATATTTAAAATCAACACAGAAAACAAGCAACTCAACCATAAATCATTATACTGTATCTCCAGAGTTACACACAGTGTTATGCATGTCCAGTAATCTCTTCTCATTGGCTACCAAAAAACCCCCTTGTCTTCCAATACTTAAATTTCTGCTTTTGAAAATATCTGCCCCAATTTATACCTATAAAGAAGCTCCAAACGTAATACAGGATGAGACTTCAGGACAGAGAAAGTGGAAACGCAGAACTTTCACAAAACTTACAAAAATGAATGCATCTCCTTTATTAAAACCCCCTTTCCAAAAAGATTTAATACAGTTTATGTAGCTATTACTCATGAACCATGAGTCTTTTGCTTTTTCAAGTCTGTGAAGTTCTAAAACATACTGACATTGAAGAAATGATCATCAAATAGCTACGTCCTTTCATTCTGTACAAAATCTCTTAGTTCTGAAACACCAAGTAATTGATGAACAAATAAAAGCTGCCTCTGTGTGTTTGACAGGATTTTGAATCAACAGGAATGGCTGTAAGGTCCCCACCTGTAAATCTTCTCTGAAAAATTTGTATCAAACTTTGTTGAACTGCAAAATTCTACCTCAGTTTACTGGGTTACAGTTTTGATGCTTGTTTTATTTGGAGTTTATTTTTTTGTTTGGTTTTGTGCTTGGGAAAGGGGTACAAACTAAATGAACTTAGAACTGCAACAACAAAGTTCAGCAAGAAAACACGAATAATGACATTTCAAAATACAGACCTTTTTCTCTTGGAAAAATGCTATCTTTCCTGAATTTTACCATTTTCAGAAAATTCCAGTTATTTTTTCTACGTTGCATTCCTAATAAGCTTATCACATTTTCTAGACCTCAAGGCCTCAGTCTAATTTCCGATTACCAGAAAAAAGCATTTCTTTTATGATTCTATCACTGGCCTTCTCCAGCAAACGATCAAGCCAAATAGTCACTGGAAGCGTCCCCCGCTTCTCATTCATACCTGAGGGACAGTCACTGCAGGCTAACTGAACCCAGACCCTTGCTCACGACCAAGCAGCCTACGTTTCCTAGGCTCTTTCTAGTGAGTCCAATATTCTTCAAGGCTCTCTTCAGAGAAATCTTGAATTTCAGAATTTCAGTCACCTGCACAGGATGTGAGATGATCTAGCGCGATTTGCTCAGCCAGCAGCCTTCAGAGCGACACCTCCGTGGCTAAGCAGAGACACACTGAGAGCAAGGAAATCTCAGGAGCCGGGGGCTCACACGCTCCTAAGACTGCCCCTCAGCAAAAATTGCCATAATTGAGAGTTGGGGTGGCAACACTATAATAATACACAGGAGACTCGTTATATAGCATAATCTATATGCTGGCCTATTTATTTTTCCCTTCAGGAAGGACTATAATCTCTTGGAGGACCTGGAGGGTTTGCATGCTGCTGACAGAAAAGAAAATACCACTGCCTCAGAGGTGAAGAGTGGGGGAGGCAAGGTGCGTGAGGCCCAGGAAGAGGCCCAGCCTACAGTCTGGATCCCTCCAGGTGAGGCATTTAAATCGCTTCATACAAACATTTATTCTTAAAACCTTTCAATAATCAGATTCCATGCTTCTCCTTTGATAAACCATTCCAGTGTTTATTAATCCCTCCCTCTGAAGTAATTCTTCCAACCTAAATTCTTTCAACAGTTTAAGCCCATTTTCTTTGGATATTTCTTCAGTGAAGAACAAAGCTGGTCACAAACTTGTTTTGAAGAAACAGTCTTATACCAAGAGATGATTTCAAGTGGCCTCCCTGCCTTGTCCCAGTCAAACGACCAGCTTCTTATCGGGCATGTCCTCTGGGGACTAGCATAGAGATCTACCATTGAGAGCCACATCAATATGTCAAGGTTTGGACGGTTCCCAATTTCCAGTGTGCTCAGGAATGACTGAGGGCTGTCTCAGATAGCAGAGGGCTTTCTTTTCAAGCAGTTTCATCACTTGCACACACTGTACATTTTTGGTTTAAAATAGCAAACAGCCCAGCACAGACATCTAATCTCTGGGAAGGCAGCAGGATTCCCACAGGGCTGCTAGAGGGCAGGGCCACAGGGACAAGCAGGAGATTCTGCACCGCTGGCACGAGGTAACTCAGTGGGGCTACGGCAGAGTTACACACAGCCTCAGCCCCCAACCCAGGGTGCAGCAAGCCCAGGGGATTCTGAACCATCTGCAAGTGACCTGCACAGAAAAGAACCTCCCTAACAGGCCAAAAAGAGGAAGACTTTTTTTTTCTCACATGTGTGCAGAATGTGCCTGTCTCATAAAAAAACCTTCACAGGAAACACAGCAGCCAGCTTGTCAGAAATATCTCATTGGCTCAAACAGGAATACAGCTTCCCTTTACTTTTCCCACCAGTCTAGAACAGTGGGCTACAATGTAGCACGAGAGCACACAGCATCGGTGCAGGAAGAAAACGTCACAATGTCAACACTCACATTTATATCAAAACATTTAAGCTTTACAAAATACCTTTAATGTACAGAGTGTCTCAGAAAAGGCCTGCCTTCACTCTGTATGTCAGATGGGTAAGAGTACCGAGGGCACTGAAGATGCTAATAATGAAAGCACAAGGAAACTCAAGAAAATGGCAAAGCTGACAGTTACCTTACTTCTAATAACAACTCTTTAAGAGCCTGCCTTAGTGCTAAAATCTATGATGAGATCTAACAAGAAGCTAACCAAAATAACGAGAGATTATTTTATTTGAAAGAAGAATCTGCAGCTTCCATCAATGACTATAAACAGTACCCTAAGTGTATACTCTGAGTTATTAGATAAATGTGTAATTTATGTATGTAATTCAGAAATAATTACAGTGGTCAAATGTTTTAACTGATTGGGAACTGCAATCAAAAATATTCTCTCATCACTGATTTATATATAAGTATCTGATTTATATTTATATATATTACATTTATATATATCTGTCATATCAACTGATTTTACCTTTCCCCCTTCCCCAGACAGACTAACCTAACCCATCTTCTCTCTGTACCGACGCTCATACCTGTGTCAGGGAGAGTATCCAACCTCTGTAAGGGGAGATTCAGCCATGAAAAGCCAGAGGGTAAAAGGAATGTGATAACAGGCTACAACATGAATGAACCTTAAAAATACTCTGCTAAGTCAAAGGAGCAAGTGACAAAGGGCTGCCTATTACGATTCCATTCTTATAAAATGTCCCAAACAGAGAAATCTATTGAGACAAAAAAATAAGATTAACTAGTTGCTCAGACCTGGGGTGGTGGGGTAAGGGAAGAGAGAGATGGGTTGTGACAGCTGAAGGGTGTGGGGTTACTTTCCGTGGTGATGAGAATGCTCTAAAACTGGCTGTGGTGGTGATCACACACATCTGTGAATATGTTAAAACCATTAACTGTACCCTTCAAATGGCTGAATTGTACTGCACAGGAATTACATCTCAGTAAAGCTATTTGGGATAAATAATCATTGAATAAATACTAAACACATGAGTAAATTCCTCCTCTCCAATTAAAAAAAAAAAAAAAAAAAGGTAGAGGCTAAAACCCTCCCAGACATGTTTTCCCTGCGTCAAAGTGCTGTGTGGCTTAATCCTTGTCCACAGGGCTACCCTGTGACTTTAAAATGACAAAATGCTTGCTTATGAAGTGCAGTGTCTGGGTGATAACTGTGGGCAAGGAATTCTAGGAATATATTGGGCTGTGAGAAAAGGAAAAGCAGAAGAGGTATGAGTTGGTTCCCTGAAGGCAGACCTTTAACAATCAGCAACTCAACTGCATGGAACTATCCAAATTAGATGCCCAGATCTCATTTGTATGGTTAGTCTGCACTGGGGGTGCTCCCAGAACTTACTAATGGACAACAGGATGCCTTCCCAGAGCCAGGCAAAAGCAGTACTGGGTCAATTTTCTCCAGTTCTCATACCATCAGACCTTCCTGTACTCCTAGAACAGGAAAACTCCTTTGCCAAAGCACTGGTGTTGGTTCTGATGCTATCAATATTGATAAAGCAGTGCAAGAGAGAGATGCGAATATGATACAGCTCAGGGGTCTGGCACCCAGAAGCACAGGGGCTTTCAGACAAAGTAAGCACATGGATGTGACTGTGCCTCGCTCGGTCCATGCCATCCCCACTTGTTACCACTTCTAGACAAGAAAACCAAGACTCGAAAATGTTAGGAGCTCCTTCAGAGACCAATAGCCAGTAAATGCCTCGCCTAACTTCTTGTCAATACTACCCCCACCCAGTTCCCATGAAATTAGCAACAGAACTTAAAGAAAAAATTAAAAGCCTTTTAAAATTTATTTTTCCACAAGTAGCCAACTATTTTCAAATTTCTCATTGCATATACGTTACTGAATTTATTCAGAAACTATTCAGACAACCAATAAACATTACATATACACCTCACATGTCCCTGAATTATGAACCAGTTTCTCAGCTGTAGGCTAAATCTCACATTTTTCTTGTTCTTTCCATCTTGGGAGGAAACATTTCCTTTTGAAAAATTTACTAATTTCCCCAATTAGATACATGAGACTGCCTCAAAAATCTAGTTAATAAGATTTTACATTATTTAAATGTGGTTTTAGTTTAGAATTATTTTAGTTTAGAATTATTTAATAAATAGTATGGAAGACATGAAAACAAACATCCCCAGGCCTTTAATTCACAGGTCTATCCTGATACCTATTCCTAGCAGGTAGATTCCCTGCCATGGACCTTGACCAAATATTTAATATATGTGATAACTAAGTAACACCATTTCCAAAGCAATAGTTTCCTGCTGTGTTTCCAACTATTAGGAAAATCTTCAAACTGTGAGTAAAGAGACAGAGACAGAGAGGTAACTGGACAGCCGGCAAGGAGCTGATCCTGGGTTTGGGTTCAGGCATTCGAGACCCAGGGCATGTGTTCTGAGCCCTACGTGATATAACCAAAGGTAAACTTGTCTACCTTCCTGAGAGCCTGTTTCCCTAGTTCTAATCGTGGTCAAGTCTGAAAATAACTCTTTAAAATGTGGTTAGAGAGTACACAGAGTAAATGTAAAGGTTCCTGGTGATGGTGCTAATGAAACAGAGACACACTACCAACAACTGCACAGAGGAGGTCTGACTCCTAGCCTTGGTTCTTGCCAACCATCAGTTAACTTGGCAGCCATGTTGATAAACTTGCCAATTTAAAATGCTTTATGATGGCTGTACGAACTTATTTTACATTAAAAATAAATAAAACAAAATGCTCTATAAATTATTGCTTTCTTAAGTAAGTCTTAGATTACTTACTATGCATAACCTTTTAATTTAAAAAAGTATTTATTAAAGCAACTTTCCTGGCCCAACCCAAATAGAACTATCTCCATAGCCATTTTAAAACAAGTAAATCAAATACTCTCTATCATATTTCTGATGGTCCATACTGAACTGAAAGCAGGTCGAGAAAGGCTGGCACATACGAATACTGTCTTCAGGAACTGCTGTCATATACTAACAATGGGCTCAGCACAGCGACTTTCAAAGTAAGCACCTTCAGTGAATATTTACAAGATGAATGAGAAATCATTCCTCAAATAAACATTCTTTGGTGTTTGTCTTCATTCTACCAGGAAACTCGCTTAACCCTAGACTTGAAGGCTAATTCAGAGACTGCTACGACAGGTCACTTCTGATAGTGAAAGGAAATAAAATGTTTTCTCTGGTTACTGTACCATCCTACAAGAGTCCAAAGAGGGTCTTTCTTCTGAAATAAATTACACGAAATGAGCCAAGCTAATGCTGGAAAGCATTTTCTTGTTATCAAAATGGTTAATATGCTTTATATATAAACATGTGTTATTTGCTGAGTTACGTCTGACTTTCTGTGACCCCCTGGCCTATAGCCCACCAAACTTCTCTGTCCATGGGATTTTTCAGACAAGAATAATGGAGCGGTCACCATTTCCTTCTCCAGGGGATCTTCTTGACCCAGGGAGCTGAATCCATGTCTCCTCTGTCTCCTGCACTGCAGGCAGATTCTTTATCTGCTGAGCCATATATATATTTATACATAAAAAGCTCACATAAATCAAGAAAGTTATGATCCAGTGATTCAGATAAACATAAATACGCAAAAACACATTTACCTCAAGTCTATTTAAAAAGGCTTATTTCTATAATCTATTTAATTCTGTATAACTTATAAAAATAGATTATAAATATGTATTTTTAACAAGGTTTTATTTTAGCATTGTTCAAAATAAGAAAAACAAAGAGCACCCATAATTGAGGATAAAATCGATAAACTTATAACTCGGTAGTATCCAGTCGCGGCAACAGATGATGATATAGATCTTACTCATTCATATGGGAAGATGAGCAACAACATATTTTTGATGAAAAATTTTAACAGTGACCTTATGAGCCCTCTTATAAAAAAAACTTGTATTATACATAGAGTTGGAGAAAGAAAATTTTAAGAAAAACATAAATGAAACCATTATATGAGTGACAGAAGGCACTTGCATTTTTTTTTCTGTTCTTTAATGAATTTTCCCCTAACTTTAAAAATATATATATTACCTTAAAACAACAACAAAGACATTTCCTTTTGAGAGAAAGAAGATTGTTTCTAATAATTATCTTCTTGCCAAAAAAAAAGATTTTTTTTTTAAAGGAAACCCACTGTTGTAACTTCTCAGGAATGATCACAATTCCAGTTAATTCTAAGCTAATTTCTCTTACTTAACCTAATATCGTGATACCACAAAAATCACTACAAACAGCTCCTAGAAACAAAGCACCTACCACATTTTAATTGCTTATTGTGCAAAGAACACTCTGGCAGCAGATTTTTGCCAATACTACTCAGTTCTTATGGAATAAGGTGGCAACATCATTCGCCAAGGAGATTCCAAAAATGACAAAAACCTCTGGCCACACACTGCTATTTGATTACTCTATTGAGTCCTTACGATTTGCAGACACTGGGGCCCTAGAATTAAGTTATAGGAATTCCCATAAAAATTAAGCATTTATCAAAATGTGGCTGATACACCCAACAAACAAATATTTCCTGGGAATTTTCAAGAACACATTGAACAATTACATGATTATGTGTTGAGTAAACCTGAAGACAATTTTCAAGTATTCTGAGAACTTACTTAAGCCGAACCACTTACAGTGTTTAATAAAACACAAATATAACAGATGTTTCTAATCTTCAATGTAATTTATTGACACTAAGGGTTATTCTTTAGAGGGAGGAATGAGTTTATAAAATGGGTCTGTGGCTTTGAATCCAAGTTCTACCACTTACTAAACTCTGAGACTGCAGTAAACAATGTAACCTGTGTGTGTCACTATCTTGAATGAAAAGATGGGAAAACTGGTAGTGTTCCTTTCATAGTGATATAGTGAGTATTTAATAAGAAAAATGCAGTTAAAGTGAATTCATTAGATATTATACAGTAGTATATTAATACTATTCCTCCCTCACCTGTGGTCAGTATGCACTTCTATTTTTTATAATCACACAGAGGCTTCTAAACAAGGTTCAGGCAGCATTAGAGGAAGTGAAGTGATACTTGTGAGGCATGGCTGACTTAGATAAATTATAGACCAAAATGATGTCCATAATGTAAAATGCTGGGTTGCAGATATGGGTTAATTTTTTGTTTTCTTAACATAGAAAAAAAAACATAGAATAGTCCTTAAGTCAAACTCATGAATGTCTGTCCTAAAACTTGCTCCTCTTTCTAAATTTATTGTTTCCACTAACACTGCCCCTCTATTATCAGGCCAGAACTTTCTCCATCTGTTTTGTATCTCCTCCAGTTTCCCCTCTCTTCACTGCATCTAACTTGTTGCCTTAAACACGAGCACTTTTTACTAGCACCATAGTTATTACTACCAAAAATAATGTTAAAGACATTTATAATTTCATACATTTTTTCTGTTCACAAACCCTCTATAGGTTAAAGTGCTGCATTCAATATGCAGCAAATCTGGAAAACTCATCAGTGACCACAGGACTGGGAAAGGTCAGTTTTCATTCCAATCCCAAAGAAGGGCAATGCCAAAGAATGCTCAAACTACTGCACAATTAACTCATTTCACATGCTAGCAAGGTAATGCTCAAAATTTTCCAAGCTAGACTTCAACAGTACATGAATCAAGAACTTCCAGATGTTCAAGTTGGATTTAGAATATGCAGAGGAACCAGAGATCAAATTGCCAACATCCACTTGATAACAGAAAAAGCTAGAGAATTCCAGAAAAACATCTACTTCTGCTTCACTGACTACTGTAAAGCCTTTGACTGTGTAGATCACAATGAACTGTGGAAAATTCTTAAAGATATGGGAATACCAGACTATCATACCTGCCTTCTGAGAAACCTGTATGCAAACCAAGAAACAACAGTTAGAATCTGACATGGAACAATGGACATCAAAATTGGGAAAGGAGTAGTCAAGGCTGAATATTGCCACCCCGCTTATGTAACTTTTATGCAGAGTACATCATGCAAAATGCCAGGCTGGATGAAGCACAAGCAGGAATCAAGATTACCAGGAGAAATATCAATAACCTCATATATGCAGATGACACCAGCCTTATGGTAGAAAGCGAAGAGGAATTAAAGAGTCTCTTGATGAAGGTGAAAGAGGAGATGAAAAAGCTGGCTTAAAACTCAACATTCAGAAAACTAAGATCATGGCATCCAGCCCCATCACTTCATGGCAAATAGATAGGGAAACAATGGAAACAATGAGAGACTTTGTTTTCCTGGGCTCCAAAATCACTGCAGATGGTGACTGCCGCCATGGAATTAAAAGATCCTTGAAAAAAAAGCAATGACAAACTTAGACAGCATATTAAAAAGAAGAGACATTATTCTGCCTACAAAGGTCGGTATAGTGAAAGCTAGAGTTTTTCCAGTAGTCATGTAGAATGTGAGAGCTGAACAATAAAAAGGGCTGAGTGCCAAAGAATTGATGCCTTCGAACTGTGGTGCTGGAGAAGACTGTTGAAGAGTCCCTTGGACAGCAAGGAGACCAAACCACTCAATCCTAAAGGAAATCAACCCTGAATATTCATTGGAAGGACTGATGTTGAAGCTCCCATACTTTGGCCACATGATAGAAGAGTCAACTCATGGGAAAAGTCCTGATGCTGGGAAAGCTAGAAGGCAGGAGGAGAAGGGGGCAACAGAGGATGAGATGGTTGAATGGCATCACTGAGCAAATGGACATGAGTTTGAACAAGCTCTGGGAGATGGTGAAGGATAGGAAAGCCTGGCATGCTGCAGTCCACAGGGTCACATAGAGTCGGACACAACTGAGCTACTGAACAACAAATAAGTTAAAAATCTTTTACACCTTCCTGATGAAGTTGCAGAAAGCATCCTGCTGCTGCTGCTAAGTTGCTTCAGTCGTGTCCAACTCTGTGCGACCCCACAGACGAAGTCCACCAGGCTCCTCCGTCCTTGGGATTCTCCAGCCAAGAACACTGGAGTGGGTTGCCATTTCCTTCTCCAACGCACTCTGCAGTGAGGGTCAAAGTCTGGTCCAAGCATGGTACCACTACTTACTAGCTGTGTGATCCTGCCAAATTACCTTCTTTATCTGACCGAGCATTTCTTGGTCTAGTTTTACAGTGGTCCTTTAACCACTTGTTCGATCCCTATGCCTCAGTCTCCTCATCTGTAAAATAGGGCTATTTGGGATATCATAGGGTTACTGTGAAGATTAAATCATCTAATATACATTAAGTGCTCAGAACACTTAGTCCTGACATTTACTAAATACTCAAAACTAACAGCTAATGTCTAGTCCATGGACTATATACTTCATGTTCAGATCGTTTCTGAGCTCAATTTCAGGTATGTGATTCTGTATTAGTCTGTATTTTGTTAAAGCCTCTCCATTTAAATACAGGTTGATATCTGCTGTTACTGCTCTACATTAATACATTTTAAAAAGCTTTGCTCTATATATTTCACAAATATCTGTGGAGTAATTTGCTCTTTACCAAGTAGTATAACTGGTTGTGAACACAGAGATGAGTAAGAGAAGCTCCCTGTCTAAAGGAACTGACAGTGAGTGAGACAGACAGACACAGACAACGACGACTGTAAGCAGTGATAACAGTTATGAAGAAGGTTCTGTGGGAGCCCGCCAGGAGAGAGCAGAGTCTTACCTGGTGGTAAAATCAGGAGGAGCGTCCTGGAGGAGATACCATGTAGCCCAGATCTTCAGGGATGAACAAGACTAAGCCAGCAGGAAGAAAAAACAGGGCATTCCAGGGAGAGCAAGCTATAACAACCCGAAGACTGGAATTTGGGAAAGTGATAGGAGGCAGGTGTGGAAATGTAGCTTAACTGCAAGCTGCAGGGTAAGGAGGCAAGGCTTGAAAGGTAGATGAGCCCAGATTGCAGAAAGCTTTGAAAAGAGTGTGGCTTTCATTCTGCAGTCGGTGGAGGAAGGATACAAACCCCTGGAGGTCTCCAGGAACAGAGTGCCAGGGGTCTCCGTGAGGGATAGGGCTGAGTGGCGGAGAGTGAGCTTTGGGGCCATAGCACCTGACTGCTGCCACGAGTCACTCAGGATATCGGAACCTCAGTTAAATTCCTGAAAGTCTACCTGGTCATTATTTTTCTAACCCTTACTTTAGGTAAGAATCGCTGAAGTGCCTGGGTTAAAGTGCCCACGCGTGGCCCACCTGCAGCCTGCGGTTCAGGACATTTGCAGGGGGGCCTACATATGTGCCTTTTTAATAAGAACACCAGTAAACTCGGATGCAGTTGGCCTGTCTTCCATAAACACTATTACTAATGCAGAGTACCCTATATTGTACCTTTGTCAGTATCAGTCGAAGAAGTGGCAGTCTATGCTACAGGTTAAGAAACCAAGGTTCAGAGAGTAAGCAGCAGACACCTCGATCTAGACCTTCTGGTAACAGGTCAGCAGCAGACACCGAGCTCTAGACCTTTCTGACTCCAAAAGCAGTGCTCTGCTGCAGCTCCCATCACGTGGACGCACGCATCTCACCACTACTGGCCGTGGGCATTGGTCTGTCAGTGATCGTGACTCAGGGGATAACCACGCTCTCATTGTCCCCTCCACAAGCTTGGCGCATAGAGCAGTAACTTCTCCTCGGCAGCAGCTGTAGCCTTTGTCTCTCCCACACCCTCATTCACTTTCCACAAGGGAGGGCGACTCATATCTGGTGATTTGGAGGAAGAACCGAGCAAGGACAGACTGACCCTTTGTTCTCTTTTGGGGCCAGCTTGCCCCCAACATGAGTTTGTTCTTGTCTCCAGTTCCACTGGAGGTAAATTCCCTGCTCCTGTTGGGGAGGGCTGTGACTTAGTGGTGTTCAACATGCGGAAGTCAAAGCAAGTCCAAACTTGTGTTGTGGTTCAGGCCACTTTCTCCATCCAGCCTGATTAATAATGAAGCTCATATTCTGCTCCCCATCTGTCCAGCTCCTTGTCTCCTGCTGGACTGATTCTTGACTGGAAGAAGGCCTCAAAACATCAACCATAACCAAATGTGAATGTAATCTAATTATACTTCTAAATACTGACTTCAAAACTTTTGAGGGTTAAATCGCATTGTTGGGTTACCCCCGCCCCTCACTTAAAAAGGTGCACTGCCTTTGACTCTACAATTCCACTTCTAGTAATTCATTTCAAAGAAACAGAATGTGTGCAAAGACATACTTAGAAAATATGCACTCCATCAGATGTTGCTTAAGATAGAGGCAAAAAAAAGTGACACTATCCAAATGTCTTACCAACAAAAGACTGATTATAAATAAATTAGGCAATACATTGCTGCTGCTGCTGCTAAGTCGCTTCAGTCGTGTCCAACTCTGTGCGACCCCATAAATGGAAGCCCACCAGGCTCCCCCGCCCCTGGGATTCTCCAGGCAAGAACACTGGAGTGGGTTGCCATTTCCTGCTCCAATGCATGAAAGTAAAAAGTGAAAGTGTAGTTGCTCGGTCGTGTCCAACTCTTTGCAACCCCATGGACTGCAGCCTACCAGGCTCCTCCGTCCATGGGATTTTCCAGGCAAGAGTACTGGAGTAGGGTGCCATTGCCTTCTCTGAGGCAATACATCAGGCATCATTAAAAATGTTATTACAGAAGAGTAAAAAAGACATCCACTGTATACTGGTGGGAAAACAAGCAGGAAAAAAATGGCATATTATGCTTCCATGGCCATGAGTATATAACATATATATTTATGTATGTTTACATGTATTTCTAAATGTGCACAGGAAGTGGTCTAAAAGGCTGCATGGTGAGCTTTAACAACCATCTCTGACAGCAGGATCCTAGGAATTTAATAATTTTTATTCCTTTTGGTCATCTGAGTTTTCTAGTGTACTGCTTTTTTAAATGAAAGTATTTTCTTTTTATTTTCATAAAAAATAGCTAAGTATTACTGAAAAGAAACTGCCAACAAAATCTTCAAAGTAATAATTTTGGGTTTTATATTTTAATCAACATATGATTCATTTAATCAGTGTTTTATGTTCCAAAAGGCAGTAATGGTTGGTTATTTTACATGACAATTAACAAGTCTTCAGATCTTAAAAAGGGAAGAGCCATGACTCGGTTGCGTACTAAACTGAAGCAGGTTACTACTGCCCCTGAGGATGGGCTGTTATCTTTAGCATGGAGATTACTATACCCAGCCACAGTTTTCATTTGTGCAAACTGCCTAGCTCAGTACCTGGCACATGGGAATACTTAAAAAAAAAAGTTAGTTGTTCTCCCTTTCAAAAGAATTTGAGTTTTAATTTTAAACTTTTTACTTATACAAAAAAAAACTGAGTAAAAACCAATTTAAGCAACGTCTTGGAGACTAGATTCTTTTCCTAACTCTGTCAGCTATTTAGCTGGTTAGCCCAGTTATAGTAAACAGTAAACATTTTTCACTCTGGTAAAAATTTTTACTTTGGTACTGCTGGGTTTGTTTCAGACTTAAAAAAAAAAAAAAATTCTAAGTTTTGGAGTCTAAGACAAAGTTTGACACACTTGAGGTAAGATCACAATACGTTTTTTCCTTGGTCCAAGTCATATGAACTACAGTGCCAGAAGCTATGTGTTCATAATTATTACAAGGTACAATATATAATGTTTAAAACTGGAGAAAGCTAACTCTACATTGATATATATATTTAACATTCATTGAATTTTACTGAGAGAAAAAGAAAAGTCTTGAAAGGATGGAAGCTGGAATTTTCCAATGAGACTAGAAAAGCACTGATTTCTCCTTGCTGCCCGGCCAGCCTATCCCCTTGGACCTGATTTTTTTAGGTGCCAGGAAAGCAAGAAAGACTTAAGTCAGAAGAAATTTCCAAGGGGAAAGAAAAATAACTCGCCTGTCGTCCTCTACATTCACAAGATGTTCTTAAATCTGTTCTCTATAGATTGTTCGCAGTGGGGAGAAGAAACCCAGCTCTCAAAGGATTAAGGGAAAAAAGTCTCCTAAATAAAAATCAATTATTACCCCAATCCAAGGACTTAAGAGTCATCTGGCAATTTCATACCAAATAACAGAAGGATGTAAGAATTTTAACAAATCTTTAATTTAGAAATCTGTTCACTCATGCATCTCATTCCCTTAGTAGAAGAAATGGTGCTCTCCTAACAACTAGGAGAGAAAAAAGAGCCCAGGAGAAGAAAGCTGTCTCCCCAAAACTTTTATTTACACAGATATTTTCTTAAGGTTATCGTAAGGCCTCTACCCAGTCATCCAGATTCTAAGTCAGCATGGTGACCTGTAAGAAACAAAAAGTTCTCCCCTTTCTCAGGAGCTTCCTAAATACAGTCAAGTACCTTTTATGGCAGGATTCCTACCAGACTGGGATGAGACTTGTGCTAGAAAACGGAGTGCTTTCGCAGGGTCTGTGCCATCTGAATTGCACACCAACCATATAAGGTAAGCAAGCCAGACATTAATATGCCTCATGATAAACAAGGAAACAGAGGCTGACAGAGATCCAAGGCTCTCAGAGAGTGATCGAGAGTGATGGACATGGGACTAGACCCCGAATCTATTGCCATCTTGCCCAGGACTTCCCTCCTCCACAAGCTCAGCCTTCACAAGGGACTGCCTACCTCCACCTAATAAAGACTCAAAAATTTTGGTCTCCGTATTCCCAAAGGATATAATCAATTTACAACACATACTGGTCTAGAAAAGTCAGTACTGATGCTACTACACATATTTAGAAAACACATGCAGAATTTTTTAGTGTCTCAAAATACGTCACCTGTTACTGAGAAAAGAAATATCCTTTCTATCTGGGAAAGAATAAAATGAATTGAGAAGCATTAACCATATGATACTGCAACATAATTGAAGATAGTTTTCTTTTTATTATGACTTCATTTCCGTCTCAAGTACCCTTCTGAAAAAAAGCATTTACATCATCTCTTCTTGTTCAATTAGGTTTCCAGGACCTAAGTAAAGATAAGTACTTCTCAGGGATCAGTCCCCAAATGAGGACCCAGTCCCATTCTTTTTCACTCTAGCAGGGAGCTCTCCAGCTGACTGTTTTCAGCTATTACTCGGAAACCTGACATTCTGCAAGCAATGACTCTGACTTCTTCATTAAAGACATGGTTTAAATGGGTTTTTTTTTTTCACTGATGCAACAAATCAAAAAAAGTACAATAATAAAACACTAAGGATTATTTAGTAGACACCTTCAGATTTTCATATAGGATTTGGTTGAATAAAGACAGATCCTTTGGACATATGCAAAAACCATACATGAAAATTTTCTAGTATGTTATTTATTCAGCCAATCTACTGAAGTGTCTATTCTGTGCTTTCCTAACACATAACTAACTCAAAGTTCATCAGTAATCTCTGATTAACTGATCAATTATCATTTGCAGTTGGATAGGCTTTATCGCAAAAATGTTCAGGATTTTTTTTTTTTTTAAGACATAAAAATACCTTTGTTCTGTCAGCTTTTAACAGTTTTGGTAACTATTTCATACAGAAGCTGACAATAATAACAGAAAATTAAAACTGTGCTAGAGCCACTCCTCTTTTTAAATTATAGCACCTTCCCTTTATCCACCCCTCATATAGCAGAGTCGACAGTTCCCACAGGAACTTCATAAGGCCACAATTAATGTTTAAAAAGTGATCATCAATCTAAAATATGTTTTTTAAATTATTTAAATAAAGTCCAATGGCTGGTACAATACATATAGCTAAAATCTCATAAGAATTAAGGCCTAAACGAAGTGTCTGAGGGTGTGTCTGGTTATAAAGCTGAGAGTTAAAAAAAATAATTGAGTAAGAACCTGCTGGGACAGTACAAAGCATTACCAAGTCTCTCAATTGCTACAATATTAGCTTTCTACAGACTGGATCGGTCTGGCATGATCACTTAAGGATAAATTTAAGATACAAGTTTGAAATGAGTATCTTCTTTAAAAAAAACATTCAGTTCCACAACAGCAGCACCTACATAATGCTGAGTTCTACTTTTGCCTTGGAATCAAATATATGCGCTTTTCTGCTTGCACAAGGACAGTGCTGGCATATTTTCTCTTTAAATTTCAAGTTTATCTTGAAATCAAAGGGAAATCAGTTTTATAAAATTCTATCTATAATATGCAAATAAGGAGCAAGGGGAGTCAGAGAGGAATGGAATGATCCCATTGCTTAAAAAAATGTCAGTCACATACATCAAAAACAGTTCTGCCTAAAGAACTAACAGGATTAGTTAAAAACAAGACTCAAAGAGTTGTAAAAAATTTCTCAGCTGATATTATGAAGAATACATGTGAGGTAACAAGTTGACGTCCAGATAGAGCCATTTATGAGGTCCTGACTAGGTCCTTACTCTTTCCTGTTAGAATTACACAAGTCTGTCTGCAAGAGAGAAATGGATCAAAATAATGGGATTGATGAGACCAAGTTGAGGACCTGCATGTGGGCAGGGGGAGGGGAACTTCAAAGAGCAAGATTTTCTGCAAGTTGGCTTAACAGTCTTGTTTTAGTGAAACTGGGTTGTTCTCATGCCTTTATGAATGAACAAGAAATTTCAAGGGTCATTTCGAAAAAACCTATCTGACTAAGGATCACACTTCTGCCGTACCAGTCATGCAAGGCAATATCAACTCCTGAAAGGTCATGTCAGCATGGCACCTGGGACACTTGAATTAGCATGCCAGTCAGTCATAAGATACCTAAATTATCTGAAGGGGGAATGGCAATCACTTCCAATTATTCTGACTGTGGTCCTTTCCCTACTTTGTAGCCGTACAATTAAGATGAATCAAACAGAAGAGTCTGGGCCTCTGAGGAGCTTTCCCACATATTCTCTTGAGATTGCATTCAAATCTGAGATAGAATACACTTTCTAAAATTTAACTTCTCCTGAACTTAAGGTAAAGAGGAAAATTTCATGTACTTAGCTTCAAAAAGTAGACAACTTACAGTAGGAAATTTTAAATCATTAATCAGTAAGTCACATGAGATAGCTCCTCAAGGAAAGTGTCAATTCTGCTGAAAATATGAGCCAGAGTCTCTCTGAACGGAGTTAGTAAGTCATTATCTTCCCATCGATGACTGTTTCGGTGGCTGCTTTCAAAGCTATGCCGTAGTGTGAGAGACAGATGGGTAAGCACTGCCTTACTGATCAGATATGTTCACTTAGTTCCTTAATTCCAGATGTGAACGATGACAAAAATCTAATTTTAACTGTAAGCAAACACAAACGTGGGTGGAAGCTGGTGGGGGCAGGTTAAGACAAAGTTCTAAGAGGGATAATTCTGCTCATTAGACGTCAAAATGTTGACCCCCTCCAGGTAAAAACCATACCACAGAAGTGAGTTGCTCAAAACAATTATAAAAGAACCCTGAAGCATTTTGAGAGCAAAAACAAGAAAAATAAATCTACTAAAAATAAGAAAAGATGATGAAATTCAAACACAGACATCTTCCTTTCCCACCTGAAAATCCATCCTGAGAAAGATCACAAAGAAGCCAACGACGCAGTCAGCAACACTCCTGCCCAGGTGTTGCTGCGGTTGGTGTGAGCCGAGCAGCAACGTCTGCTGTCGCTTCCTGCACTGAGTCTGCTGCTGTTCCTTCCCTGAGCAGCCGAAGAGAACAGAGACGTTTCTCTTCAGAGGTGTTAAACATTTGGGTTGCTTGAGGGACAAATGGAAGTTTGACACCTAAGACGAATAACCACAGTGCCTGAGGCCAATGGGAACTTTCACTATGTAAAGGCAGCCAAGCTCACTGTCTCACAGCTTTCAGGCACACAAGGGCCAGGACCCAGCACAGGAGGCAACCAACTATGTAGTCCTTTTTAAGACATCGCCATTGGCCTCCAAGGATTTTCATAAATGAGACTCAGAAAGAAGGTCTTGGGAGTATGCTTTTAATAAACTCTCCAGGGCCCTTGCTCTGAAATATTTAAGAGGCTACCGCATCTTCTCACACTCAGTGAAAATGACCATCCCAAGCCAAGGTTTACTGTGCTCTAAGAATTCACACTGACACCAAACATGTTATTATTATAGGTGCTTTCTTGCTAGGCCCGCCTCATTTATCTGAACAAGAATTCTTATTTCAAATTCTATGAGACACCCATTCACAAGATTTCTAGTATAGACACACCTCTAAGAATTCCAGTTCTGGAAGGATGTAATTAGCCAATTAAAATTTTCCTTCAGATGGGGAGAAAAAAAGCTTGAATGGCAAAAGTGGTTCTCCTGTGCAGGTAACTCTATATTTAGGTAATGAGTAAGGGCTGTGTGAGCAAATGTATGTCAGTGTTTGTCTTAAAAAGAGCAAATGCATACGGGATTGTTAAAATAAGCTACCAGCAGAAACACTCCTGTGCGTGCCAGTTGGCCATGGCTGGTATTCTCTGCATTATCTAAGGTTACAAGCAAACAGAAGATTCTGTGTGGGCAAGGGGCAGTTGGGTTTTCCCTCACCACCATCCCCCAGATGTTTTTCTAATCCTAACACCTGAGGGCAGCAGATACAGTAAACAAGGGGTTGTTTGTGATGCAAATCCAAGCCACAGGGCTGACAGGGACCGCTCCCACCCTAAGTCCAAACACAAATGGTCACCCTGCTCCTGACACCCTGGATGCAAACCTATTACTGTGGATGTCCGCTGCACAAACACTCAGTCCTGCTAAGAACAGAGTTAAAGAGCAAGAGGCAGAAGTGTGGTTGGGGTGAAGAGGAGGGGTTGCCTTCCGGTTAAAGTGCTTTGGGACTTAGCATTAAAAACAGCTGTTACATATTAAAAACAAAAGACTGCGACCCACTTCGGCTGGACCCTAAAAGAGAAAAATTGAACATAGTCTCGTGGTTAAAACTGCAAAGCTTCTGGAATTGGGCAAACTGCAGAATACTGGCAAGAAAAGATGCCTAAAATAAAAGTGTTCTAAAGTGGAACAGAATAAAAGCAAAGCAGCAGATAGGAGGGGAAGGTAACTGTTTCCTAACCACACCCCTTTCCTCCACTCTACCCCCACCAACATTTATTCTGGCCACAAATCTTTCCTAAACAATGAATGACTGTTCAATTCACTGACCTCAAAATTTTAATATATACACTAACAATAAATACTTTCCATTCTATCAATTTAAAATGATTAGTATACTGAGGGGCTAGGGGAAAAGGCTGGTTTAAAGAGGAAGAGCAGCTTAATTTTCAATATTCTTGGCAATAACAATATAAATAACAATAGATTTTTATTCTATTGACTTTAAAAAAATTATTGCCTTGAAAGAAGAACTGGCTGAACTGAAGAACAAATTCCACAAATACTTATGAAGCATTAACTGTGTTCACAGCCTAAAAGTGTAAGATTATTTTAGTGGCTATTTTCTATTGTTACCAAGTCAGAGACTATAGCTTGATTTGTTGGAAAGATTATATGTTATATTCTAAGAAGCCTTCAGCAAAAATCTTCAGTTATTCCTTATCTAAAATATAGTCTCCTTCCCCCACCCCTTCAAAACATCAACAAGAAAAAAATAGCCCAACTTTAAATTATCTGATATGCATGCATATCTAATTCAACAGAAACAAAGTCTCCTACAAATTTTAAAACTCAGACGCATTTATCTGGGTGGTCTCTAAATGTTAAAAACTGTATTCACTTTTTTTAGGTAAGAGATTCATATGTACCACACACACATTTCTATCATTAAATATTTGAAAAGCCTTTTAAAATAAAATGTGAAATCACTATTTCCTATAACAACCATCATAAGATTTCCTAGATCTCCATTTTAGCTTCTATGTGAAAATTGGAAAACTCTTATTCCCTACTTAAAGAGGTCAAATATCTTTTTGAAATTCATGGGAAAAAATAACTTTTAAATCACAGTGCCCCCCAAAAAGTGGTCATATTTCCTAGATCGATCTCTTCAACAGCTGAGGGCCACAGATAATCAAGATAACCACAAATACTCTTTATTTGTTCATGACTGATTAGGAAATATTTCTCTTTTCTACTTTGGAGTATCTCATGGTTCCCAGATTCTGTCCACTGAGATATCAGTGACAGTACTTGCCCTAGATGCCTTCCACTGATTTTTTTTCTTTTCACTTGGTGAAAGCACTGGGCTAATAGGGCAAAGATACAGGTTCCATTTTATGATCCTAGATTTGACTCGCAGGAGGGCCAGTTAGACTGAAACATCATCCCCAAAACCCAAACAAATACGTTTTGCACTGGGGTTTGGGTGGCACAGGGGGAGTGAGGCCCAGAAAGAAGGTAAATATATTGATGGATCAGCAAAAATCTACCACTACCTCCAAACAGATGAACCTCAGGGAAAACTCCATTTCACATTCACGTACTAAACAAGTTATCCTTTGGATATCTTCTGACTATATACATTGAGGTTTCCATGTTAACCATAATGTATAAGGCCGTTATAATGCCTCTACATTTTTAGAACTTAAAAGTTAACTGAGCCACCACTTAAAAAAATTTTTTTCATTAAGAGTTATTTTCAAGCTATACTTCTTAGCAACTGACAATAAAGTAAAAATAGTTCATTGCTCCCCTACACCTAAACTGATTTACACAATAAAATGAGACACTGTTTTAAAAGCTGAAGTAACATTCCCAATGTTCAGTTCCAAGTGAGCCAAAGGAATTCTGATTCTACATAGCTTACCGGCAGTGAAAGCCATAGACTACTTAGTTAATTGTAAGATTAAATCAATTTCTCTCTCTCATCAGAGTAGAAAGCATAATACTCATAAAATCATGAGTTTGTTGATTTAAATTCACTTGACATCATGATAGTTCATGATCTGTTTTTTTTATTCATCTTAACCAATAAACCAAAAGCTAATATCCAAAAGTCAAAATATCAAAAAGTAGCACCATTTTAAGGCAGTCATTCCTTATAGCATGTCTTATTTAGCAACAACTGGTCATATATAATGAGAGCATTTGTTTTGTTAAAAAACAAACATTTTGTCAAAAATACAAATTAATTAGCACTTCTGAAAATAATTTGCAACATCAGCATGTTACTCACTGTTCTTGGGATGGGTGGCGAAAGAGATCCATTTGACATGTATGGGTCATTATTCATATTTGGCATCATTATGTATCCAGAATAACTCGAATAAGAGGGTCCCTTACTGTAGAGACCTCCATCTGGATGCTTTCCTAAGAGAAGGCAAAGAACAATCAATAATGCTTTGACTTCCTTTTATAGCACTGTATTTTTTCATTGAAAAGTTAATCGTTCTACTACAGACTTTACATAAAAGATTTGTTTACAAAATATTATAACTGGGTTATTATGCTCTATTTTATATTGACAGTATTTACTCTCTTAAATGGCTTAGCAGTGAACCAGATGTTTTAAAAACATGTGGTTCAATTTACTTCCACTACTGACTGGTGTTTTTACAAAATAAGTGTTATCCATCTAACTTAATTTGCTCTAATACTAACAAACTGGACTAAGAAATACAGACACATGAAAAAAGGCATACAAACCTATAATATAAATACACTAGACTATTCAGCTATACACACACATATATATTTATACACTTAAAGTTACACTCCACTTTATAGGCAAACTCAAAAATTCTACCTGTACTTCTGGATTTCTGGAAAATTTCTAGATTTTACTGATGGAGCAAGTTGTGTCTAGCATATGGGCAACTACCCAAATTTATGAAGGGTTAACCCCAGGAGACTTCATTTTATGTGCTACATTTATATTACACTGCCAAAGAAAAGTGTGTTTGCGTGTGTGTGTTCAGTGTATACATTTCTCCCCTTTTATCTGTGTATCTACTTTGTAGCTCAGAAGGAAGCTTGATATTATAGTTCTCTTCCTTTCTTCCCCTGGCTGACATGTATGTGCGAACCCTTCATTCTGGTCAGGCCAATTGTAAGTAATTAAAGGAGAACAGAAATGCAGGCTGTTCGACAAGGGAACCCTATAGATCACAGATTCTTTTAAAAGTCACAAGGAGTTCTCCTTAAGTCTCAAAAAAAAAATACAGGATTTTTACAGTTTTGAGCAAGCATCAGAAATAGGGAGAAAATCCATCATGTTTCATATGCCTTGTTCTTAACTTTAAGATTGAAGTGTTATATTTTCACATATTAGATTATTCTTTATTGAGTTATATTTAGTCTGCGCATATAGTGCCTGCCTTCTCACTAAAACAAGAAACAGCAAACAAATGAAGGCCCACTTGAAACTATTCCTGTTGGAAAATAAATCGGTATAGACTGTCACTCTTTGTAAAAATGCATGAAAAAAAAATACTAAAGATCTATGACAATTCGAATATTAGGGAAAATGAGGAAAAGAAAAATACTCATTACAGACATTTCTCTTCCATAAAGAATCTGGAAGCCAAAGGAAATTCAAAGGCCCTTAACTCATTCAGTTTTATAATTATGGAAATATGTATTAGAGGTAAGCAATAAGTTTTCTGGGTTTTCTTTACCATTTTGCTCAAAAAATGGGCACAATCTTATTAAATCTGCTTTGAGTTTCTTGGATGCAAATAAAAATAGCAAAATGTACCAATATTCACAAATTGTACATGTTAAATAATAAAGTTGGGAGAAGTAGAATTAATATCTTACCATCATCAGGATGTTCTCTGGCCTTGTCATGGTACGACTCCTGAGAGGTTTGTGCTTGTCTGGCCACCTACCAGCACAAATCCCCACCCCCAAAAGAAAGAAAATTGCTTTAGAGTTTGTGACAATGATGATACAAGCGCATATCCACTGGTAACTCAAAAGAGGGGGATTAGATGCAACTCAGTCTACCTGCTTTACTGATCTAAGAGGGCAGGCTCGGACTGAGTCCTGGGAAACCTTTTCAGTGTGTTCCTGAAAACTACCTCTACAGTACTAGAAACTACAAATGACAATAATAACTGAAACGAACTTGTCAACAATCCACACGCTGTTCTGACCACCGTTTACTAAAACACATCAAGACTGCTTGGACACCTAACATGATAGGAATTTGAGTGGCGGGGCTTGTTCACTTCGATAGCTTCTTCAACCACTATTTACTTCAGTCAGAGCTGATTAAAAGCAGGCTGAAATATCATCTTGCAACTGAAAATGACATTTTAAATAAAAACAAGCCCATGACTCACAAGCCGGGGGTCTTAGGCAACTGTCCCAAACCAATCACAGCAGGAGCTCCACTGCTCCTAAGCTACCCCATGGCTGTCAGTGTGAGCTCACAAGAGAAAAGTGAACTATTCTGTGGTTAAAGGAGGAAAACTTGAGAGTCGAGCTACAGACATCTAAAAGGTAGCCCAGCTAATACCAGCTCTGGTAACCACCATCCACCCAGACTCAACCACGTGCAAATCGGTGGTATTACCCCTTCACCATCTTCCTTGGGTTTGCCCCATGCCCACTTATCACCAGCAAAAATGAACAGATACCTGAGTTCTGGGGCTTCAAACGCAGCGCCCTTCTCCCCAACGCAAAAACACGTAGAAAATGTGAAGTGGGTGGCAGATTTATTTATAGAAAAAGGAAGGGCAAGGAAAACGGGCAGAAATTTGAAAAGGCTGTTCTACAAATATGAGTTTGGCCTCAAGTGTTTCAGAGGCTATTTGGTTCCTTGGACATGTGTCCTCCCAGTGACCTCCTCTCCCCGCCCAATACACAGTCACAAATCTTTTAAATGTAGTTAGGTATGCTCTGGGCAACCCCAGTTTCCCCCTTAAGTTGGTATGTTGAGATGAAAGATTCAGGGTAGAGAGAACATCCCAATGTTTTCCTCAGGAACCAGGCCCTGGGCCTTCCAAAACGCGTTACTCACCCCTGCCATTGGATAAAGAAGGTAATTCTGAGGTGCTCTTAAACTTGCTGTTTAAAACACAAAATGTCTCCGCCCCCAAAACCACAGGCTTTCTTTTTGGGGGCGGAAGGATGCCATTTAAGGAAAAAGAATATACCCTCCAAATTTCTTTGGAGGGAAAAAGCGTTGGTGAAACCATTTTAGTGTCAGGACTTTTCTACCGGATTTCCTCCAAAGCGTCTCCCAGTTGTTGAACAACGGTGGCCAGTGGAGTGTCCGGTATCAGGGTCCATCCGCCTCCCCCACCTCTGAAGCTCTCCGCGAGGCCTGAAATAGCCCTTCCGCGAGGTCCCGCTCGAGGCTTGCTCTCGCCAGCACCCACGTGTCTCTATTTACTCTACTCGGGTTACCAACGCTATCGCCCGCAGCGGGCCAAGAGATCTGATAAGCGCTTTCCACCCTCCCCTGAGTGGGTGCCCTGGCTTCCGCTGCCTCTCTGACTCGCCCTTCTTCTGCATAGATTTAAGGCCTGATTCGGGCCCAAACTTAAGCTTGCTTTTTTTCCCCTTTAAGTGGCGATGGATGGGGAAAACCAGCCGGTAGTGAGAGAGCCCTCCTGGGGCGGCTCAGCTCGGCGCGCCCGCGGCTCCGGCAGCTGGCCCGGCGGCCGCGAGGACCCGGCTCCGCACCGCCCCCGCCGCCCGGGCGCGCGCCCCCTCCGCGGGCGGGCCCCGCGCTAGCCCCGCTCGGCGGCAGTTGGGCCCGCCACCCCTTCCTCTCTCCCTGCGGCTCTGCTCGTCTGTACCTAACTAAGCCTTTGGTGGTGTACCCACTTTTGCAGACATCTACCGAGAGATAGCGGGTGCACTTTGTTTTCCGTCCTACGGAAGAACTTCTCAGGAGCGCTGTTCAGACATCCTCGCCTTAATGCACCGCACCCCCTGAACCCCACCATAAAGGCCGAAGGCGAAACGTCAATGGGTTAAGCGCAGGTTCTCCTGGCCGCAAACCAACGGTTTAGTCACCGAACGCCAAAACTGATACACTTGGACGCTTCCCTGCACACCCCTCCACCCCACACACAGGAAGAACGCTGACCAGAAGCCCAGCCACCCCCCACCCCGCTCCCAGCAGACCTACCCGGGACTCGGGCTGCCCGGCGCCTTCCCTCCCTTCCTCCCTCGGCTCTTTCCCGGGATCCGGCACGCCTCTCAGGGACAGGGCAGCGGCCAGCTCACCTCGTGTCCGTTGCTCGCCGGGATGATTTCGGATTCGTTAACCAAGGAAGACTTGATGTCGGCTAAGTCACCTTCCTCTTCAGGGTGACTGATCTCGGCGAAGATCTTCTCCTTCTGAGGATCGCCCTCGTCCTTGAAGGGGATCATCTCGTCCGTGGCGCAGAGTTCCGGGTCCCCCCCACCGCCGCCGCCTGCCCCGGAGAGTTGGGGCATCCCGACCACTGTATAATCTCCGCTCCGCGGGGGGAGCACCCCAGGCAACAGCAGAAAAGAGAAGGGATCAACGAAAAGGGGGAGAGGAAAAGGAGAATTGGAAGGATGCGTCAGGGAGTAGAGCGGGCGGAAGCCGGGCTGGAGAGCGCCGGGCTGGCAGCCCGCAGCCGGAGCTGCTGCAGCGGCACCCGAGCCCCGGTGGCCGCCCGCGCCTTCCCACTCGGCGGAGACCGATGCCGGCGCCCGTCCCCGAGGCCGAGCAGCACAGGGCGGCGAGGACCGCGGCGGCCGGCGCCTCTGGGGGCGTCTGTGCCGCGCGCTAGGCTAGGCTGCCAGGGCGGCCGCCCCACGCCCCCGGTGTCTCCGGGGTCTGCGCGCGGAGGACGCCGGTTCTGGAGGAGATTCGACTCTCCAAAGTGCACGGGAGGGTCTGTCGGTGCTACTCTTCGCAGATCTCTCCACCTTAGCTTCCCTGGATGACGATCCAGGAGTTTTGTTTCCCGAGAAAAGGAGCGAGCTGGGCAAAACGGCCCCGTTTACCCCAGTAGAGACGGTGTAAGCAGAATCAGAAGATAATGAAATGTCCACTTCCTGGAAGATTAAAAAAAAAAAAAAAGCCACCCGGGTTGGAGATGTCCGTTTCAAAGCTTCTTATTTCCTTCCCTTTCGCTTCGGTTTTCCTTCTCCAGGCGCATTCAATCTGCCAGAGGAGAAGGTGGGGGGCGGAGGAGGAGGGGAAGAGAAAGAGAAGAAGTTTGCCAAGAATAAAGTTTGTGCCGGCGAGCGCAGGGAGTCGGCAGTGGAGGGCACTACTGGGTCTCCGGGCGTCACAGCAGGGACCTCGGACCCAAAAGATTCTGCCGGGAGCTGGAGCCGGCACACACACACTCACACACACACAACCCGACTCCTCTTTGTTCCCGGCTCGAGTTTCTTCAGTCTGGCTCGCTCGCTCTTTTGCTCGCTGCTCTCCACGCCTCCGCCGGGCCGCTTGTCAAAGAGCTGTACCCCTCCGGTTCGCCCGGCCGGGGGGTGGGAGACGCCCGGAGCTTAGCCGCGTGCGGGGCTGCGGATGCGTCCCAGCTTCTTCGCCGCAGAGCGCGCAGCCTGGTCCCTCCTCCGCGCCCTGCCCCGCAGGTGAGCGGCTGCGCCTCCCCGCCGCCTCTCCTCCTCCCGCGCCTCGCCGGCGCTGAAAAGCTGCCCACTTGCGTCGCTTCTCCTCCCCTTCCCCTCCCCCGCCTCCAGCTCTCCTTGGCTGCCCGCTGAGGTGGGGGGGAGGGGGCCGGCGAGAAGGAGGTGGTGATTGAGGACTTTTTTTTTTCTTTTCCCAGAGCCTGTAGGACGAGTCCTAGGTTTGGGGGGGGTGTGTTTGTGTGTGTGTGTGTGTGTGTGTGTGTGCGTCCGTGCGTGCGTGCGTGCGCGCGCGCCTAGGGAGAAGATTCAGGCAACTTGGCTAGGGATGGAAGGACCCGGCGTTTCTTGTAACCCACGAGAGGCACGCTTTGCCCGCATGAAATTGACAAGAAACTCTGCCCCAGCGGTTTAACTTCATCATCTAAGTGTCTCTTCTCTTGTTCCCTTCCCACCCACCCCCCTCCTTCCTCCGCCAGTCTCTTCCCCCACCTCTTTTCCGCCTCTCCCTCTCCCTCCCTTGCTCTGGCAGTGGGAAGAAGATGAAAGAGAAGCCGCCGCAGCTGTGATCGACACCACATTGATAGATGCTCTGACAGAGGGGATGAGGCGGGAATCGGGGACACAGAGAAGGAAAAGGGGAAACAACACATTGCTCAACTAATAAGAGAGAACGGAAGCAAGAAGAACAAGAAAGAGAGTTGTGGCTTTCCTAAATACATGTAAAAGGACAAGGGAACACATGCTAACAAAAATAAAACCTCCAGACTTAACGAGAAAAAGAGGAGGGAGAAAAAACCGAAGACTGAATCTTAATTATCGCTTTTTAAGCAAGATCTTTTTCATTACATCCTCACCATAGGATGCTCACACACAGTTACACTAGGTCGCTCGTGTATTTTCCAAGATACATGCCACAATGTGTGGGAACCTCATAAAGAACCAAAAAAACCACCCAAGTGTGGGGCGGGGGGAGGCAAAAGGACCCAGGAGAGTGAAGCTGGTAGGAGGGAGGACAGGGCAGTCTCTGGCACCTCAGACTTCGGGCTCAAAGAGACCCTTGAAGATGCAAATCCAAATTCAACCTCAAAAATTTCCCAGCCTCCACCGTCTCTTTGATGCATTTTGTACACGGACAGGACTTTTAAGGAGATGCTTTGTGAAAGTTACAGTATAAACGAAGCTGAAGTTTGAAAACACATCACATTTTGTTCCTTGGCTCTCAAACTCCCTCAGTTAAAAATCCAGGCAAAATTATTATACCCAATACAGTAGCCATCTGTAAAACCTCAGAACAGTAAACAAGAGACAGGAAGAAATGTGTCTCCATCTCCCTTAAATTGAAAATGGGGAAAACATTACAGAATCAGACTTTAGCTCTGTTATATAGGAATAGCCATGTAAAGATCCCTCTTCTTTTGTGTAAGGAAGAAATTGCATGCTGCTAGACATCCTATGAGTAAAGACATTAACAATGCTCTAAGTGAGCACTCAAAATATCGCTTATTGGTAATTACTTGAGACGGGAACTCACTAGGAAGCAATTTTTAAAACTATCATTTAAAGCATTCAGTTTGTCTCATAGAGCATGGCCACTAGTCACACGGAAAATTTGTCTCAGGCTCAGTTCAATTCAGTTCAGTCGCTCAGTAGTGTCCCAGTCCTTGTGTCTCAGGTTAGGGTTACATTAAAGGGCTGGTGCTGGGAGCCAGAGAGAGTAAAGCATTAAATCCTCTGCAAATAGGTGAGAATGCTATGCCTTAGAGAAATGATTTTCTACAATGTGTAAGGCAACACTAAAAAGATGGGGGGAAACCCAATTTTACTTTTTGGTTGGTAGCATTATGCAACTTCATTAGGCACCAGTGAGTGTAATGTCAGACATTTATTTCCTCTGTTTTGGAGAAGGAAATGGCAACCCACTCCAGTATTCTTGCCTGGGAAATCCCATGGACAGAGGAGCCTGGAGGGCTACAGTCAATGGGGTCTCAGAGTCAGACACGACTTAGCGACTGAGCACACATACCCTCTGTTCTAAAACAAATATGGGAAAACAAGGTAAAAGTCGTCCCATAAATGCGCCAATTCGACGGACAGGAAAAGAACTGGAAAATGCAGTTTGACCAAAACAGCCAGAGTAGAGACTCCTTTTCATCAGACTGTCAAGGGGTGGGGGAGGGGGGATTTTCTGAAAGCCAAAGAGATTAAATGACGATTCCTACATCTGCCCCCCTCCCCGTTAAAGTGTCGCAACTAATTCGAATCCCATTTACTCCTTTATGTTAATTTTCTGGACTCCCTGAGTCATTTGGAGCTCAGCTCCAGGTGTCCTGGAGATTAAGAGCTCGAGAAGATGGGAATTTTTGGAACAATAACTAGTGGAACTGTTTACTATAAGGGCCGAGGGTAGGTGGCTGCGTTTTGCATTTTGCGGCAAACCTCACCTTTGGAAACACTGTTTCTAACGAAATTACCCAACGTCTTACTCTATTTGCGTGACTGTTTTCCCTCCCCGTGGCGTGCGGGGTGTTTCGTTCGCTGATGTCCTTAGCATTGTTGCAAGTCTTCTGATGAGGTGCATTTAAAAGGGGCTTTTCTAGAAAGCATTCATTCAAGGTTTTTTTTTTTTTTAAGCTTTGTCTGGGAGGGAGATTGACATTTCCACGCGAAGCCTGTCTCTTCAGGGAGAAAAGCTGGGAGACACTGGACGGGCGAGGCAACCCCGGGGAAGAGGTTCCTTCCCTCCTTTACAGGTTCAGTGAAGTTCCTGGCAAAGGTATTTGTGTCGCGGAGAGGTCTCTTCTAAGAACATACACAGCTGCCTTTTGGGGCGCAAGGTCCGGGAGCTGGTGGGTGTTGCGAGCGAGAGACGCCGCCGCCCCCTTCTCTCGGATGTAGAGGCAGGTTATTCGTGTGAACTCGAGCGAACGACTGGAGGTTAGCTGTTGCAGGTTCACTCCTTCAGGATGTGGGTTTCAGGGGGCGTTTTGATGTGATTTAATTCCGACCGTGAAACAATTGCTAAGGACTGGATTGCCGTTGGTTTTTCCCCTTTTGGTGGCTTTGGTTGCTTGGGGTTTACATTGGGAGCGAACTGTGACTTGTTTTATAGCAACACTTCCTTCTGCGC
Organism: Ovis canadensis; assembly: GCF_042477335.2. Classification (NCBI taxonomy): domain Eukaryota; kingdom Metazoa; phylum Chordata; class Mammalia; order Artiodactyla; family Bovidae; genus Ovis; species Ovis canadensis. The sequence goes on along the minus strand of NC_091250.1, from coordinate 33,090,200 downwards.
CGGGCGCCGACGCCCGCGCTGCGCGTGGGGGGCGAGGCGCCCACCCTGCGCCGGAACAGGGAGAGAGGGGGGCTGCAAAGACGGTTCTCGAAGTCGGCAGGGTGCATACAGCCCAGCCCCCCGCGGGTGCGGACAAGGGGACTAGACTGACCCCCACCCACACCAGAGACCCCTCCTACCTGTGGGGGGAAGGGGTCGCTGCCAAGTCAAGTCAGCTGCAGACACGCAATGAGTACTTAATTACAGGGAAGAGAGAAAAGCGCGGTGCCCTTCAGAGCCCTCTCCGCCTCCTCAGCCCTAAGCCCCCGCCTGGGCTCCGGGTCTCCCCCTTTGTGTGGCCTGGACTCTCTCCCAGCGACAACTTTGGTGGGATCCCAGAGGAAGGAGGTGGCCGGAGGAGGGGGTACGGAAGAGGATGCTGGAAGAGAGAGACGCGAGGGTGAAGGGCTAGAAAAACGAATAATGTGATTCCAGGGACCGAACACCAACTCCCCTCCAGTTCCCACCCCGGCGTCACCAGGGGACTAAAGCTGTGGGCATCTTCAGTTTAACGGACTTTTCGGAAAGCGGGGGGCGGGAAATGGCAGTTTGTGTCCCAGGGGTTCTTCCGCCTCTTCTCGCCTCCTCCGAATACAAACAAAACTCAGCCCCCCAGCCTCCCCCCGCCCTGCGGGGTAACCGAGGACTCGGGGGACCGTGGAAACGTCCTTCCCCAATCCGGCCGCCTGCGGACGCCCGGCTCCCGCGGGGCCGACGCTCGTTGGCGCCCGCAGCCTAACGCGGCCCCGCGGGGTCGGCTGCAGGAGCCCGCCGCGCCCGCGCGCCCCCGGAGTCCGCCGGCGGCGTCTCCTGCCACGGTGCGGGCCGGGCCCTCCCACTGCCCGCGAGGGAGGGCCGCATCCCACCCCACGACCTGTGGGCTCGGCCGGCCAACCCTCTGCCCACGCGCAGCGAGAAGAGGCAAGTCGGGGTGTTCGCGGACTAGGACTAGGGGAGCCCGCGATAGGCTCAGAGAAGCGGCGGAGGTCGGGGAGAGGCCTGCCACGCGCCCTCGCGGCTCGGCTTCGCGTCCCGACCCCCCGACAACCCCCCGCGGGGACCCGGCCTCCGGCGCAAAGGAGTCGGCGGGAGACTCTGGAAGGAGATCCCCAGGAAGGGATGGCACGGGTGTGGGAGCTGGAACACAACTGGGCCGCCGGGACGGCTCGCCTCCTGGGCTGGACGTGAAAGTCTTTTCCCTCCTTTCTGAAAACTTTTCTCAGGCGTCTTTCACTTGGTGTGAGGACCTGTCTCGGCCCGCCCTCCGGCCCCTCCCTCAGCCGCCGGGGCCCCCGTCCACGCGCCCTCGAGCCGGGGACGCGCGCGGAGCCGCCGCGCAGAAAGGCCGCCCGCGCGCGCGAGCCGCGCCTTATATCCGCGGAGGGCGGCGCCTGCGCGGGGCCCGGCGCGGCGGCGCGGCCTTTGAAGTCCCGGCGGCTGCCGCTTTCATCCTTTCTTTTTTCCCTTGCAGGCCCCTTTGTGTGACTAAATTTGGAAAGAATATGGATCCGAGCCAGTCTTTCCACGTGTGCTCCCAGCTCCCAGCTGAGAAGGCCAAGGGTTCTCTTCCGGGTAAGGAGACAGGGAGAAAGATCAAAGAGTTTGGGGAGCTGGATCTGAAATGTGAATTGAAAATAAAAATCAAGCCTGGACACATTCCAGTTTCTAAAGCAAAAGCAACCCTCAGCAGAGGCCGTCTGGCTAGGACTCTTCTGCCTCTGCTTGCTATACTCTTTCTTTGTCGCAACCATTTTTGAGCACATGGAGTAAAATGAAGAAGACATAGGGAAACGCTTAGTTTCTCCAGATTTTGTTTTGCAGTAATTTTATTAGGGAAAATATCTTGTTCATAATTGCCGTTATGTGAAGTCGAATTTCTTCAGCCATAAATATTATCTTATTTCAGTCTGCTTAGCACTTTCTTCTGTGGCCACATTTGGGGAGAGAATGCTGACACACACGTGTGTACATGTTCCTTGTGCACAGTGCTGCTTTTTCTACACACCGTACAGTGTGCCACGTAGTCTGGAAAACCAGCGTTAAGACTTATTTTACCAAAGCACTCACTATCAAAACTAGTATCTATGATTTGATGTCCTCTCATTCATTGACTTTGGAAGTCTTTTCTGACACGTTGACTAGCCAGAAAGTTTCTGTCTTTATAGCAAAAAAAAAAAAAAAAAAAGAAAAACCCTCTAAGGTCTCTTATTGAATGGACTTCTTGAGCAATATTCTGTTTTTCAGAACAAACCAACATGAAGAGACAGCTTTGCAATAGTGTACTGCAAAGCATCGGAAATCCTGGGTTGGAGGTGGGTACAGTCACTTCCCCTCATGCTGTGGTGACCTCAGGCAAGCCATTTAACCTCGTCCAGGTTCAGTTTCCTTTCTGCAAAATACGTATAATAATATCCTATGTGACAAGACTGTTGTAATGATTCAGTGAAGTAATGCATGTGAAAGTATATGCAAATGTCAGGTATGAAGCAAAGATGACTTTTACGCAGCCCTCTAAGTGTCAAACAAAAAACTTTTAAAGCACTAGCAATCTTTACCACAGGACCAAATGGGGGTGGTTTCACACTTAGGCATCTCTTGCTGTGACCCTCGCCACGTCTTCAACAGTTGTGTTGTAAAGGCATCAGAATCACCTTTAGAATCACTCATCCCAGGAGTGAGTATGGCGGGAGAATGAACACTCCGGGAAGAGAGGGAATGTGCTTTAACTCTTCCTCATGTTTATGATGGACTGTTAATGAACTGATAAATGGATGAAGAAAAATGGCACTGGTATAGACTTTTTGGCTGCGCCTACGGCATGCAAGTTTCCCTAGCCAGTGATCTGTGCCCTCTCCAATGGAAGTGAGGGGTCCTAACTTCTGGACCACCAGGGAATTCCCTAGATGATTTTTTTGTGAGGCATTTGACACAGCGGACAATGACTTTGTAAAAAGCTTTGGTAATGTGATGGCCTATGAAAGGCTCTTCCCTGGTGGCTCAGACAGTAAAGAGTCTGCCTGCAGTGCAGGAGACCCGGGTTCAACCCCTGGATCGGGAAGATCTCCTGGAGAAGGACATGGCAACCCACTCCAGTACTCTTGCCTGGAGAATCCCATGGACAGAGGAGCCTGGCAGGCTTCAGAGTCGGACACGACCGAGCGACTTCACTCACTTGTGAAAGGAGCAACACGTATATGGATAATATACTCAAAACAACAGAAGTAAGGATACAAGAGTGACTAGAAGGGTTATATAAGAGGTGTTCTTGGGACACCAGAAACTGTTTCAGAATTGAATGTGATTACGTGTCTTAGATTGAGGCATCTCAAGTTTACAAGGCAATAAAACTTATGGCTGGGGCTGGGTGTGAAGTGACAGGAGTGCCGCATGCGTAGCACTTCGGGCATTTAGCTGAGTGTGGTTCATGCGTGATCCCAACCCAGGGTAACCCCACCGATGGAGTCATTTCATGAGCTCCACCTCCCAGTATGAATTTTTCACTGTGACCTGTGCACCAAGTGCTGGAAGCAGGAGTAAGGGGTGGTTCCCAGTGTTCTGCTCTCCTTTTGCTTTGGTCCAAGGCTGCTCAGGTATAGCACCCTTTTGAGATGTTCCAAGTCTTTTGACTGTCTCTTCTAGCAGCAACATGCAAATTTCACAAACAGTATTGAAAGGACTCTACCGCAGTGTGGGGTTGGGGGAGCACTTAGGAGGGGAAGCCTTCAAATTTTAATGTATCCTTTCCCCAAAGTCCCAGATGAGACAGAAATACTGAGCAAGTGCACTTCAGTCCTTCCTTTCACTCTTCTTTATGGATGCAGCCATTTTTAAAATTTATTCTTGGCTGAAAAAGGAACATGGGGCCAAGGCACTGAGGGTTCTGTCTTATTTTGGGGGGATCAGTAGAGAGGCCCTGAAAATACTCAGGGAAATCCTGGGGCCCTCTGGAAGAAAGTAATTTCTCTGAAGGTGGCAGTGGGGGCATGACTAAAGGATTTTTCCTATTTTTATAAATCTGTTTCCTCAGCGAATATGGTAATAAGGGTGTTTCTTGAATCGTGGTAAACATACCTCTTAAGATGGACAGCCTCTGTAGTCTGCTCAGGCTCCCTGGGCTGTAGGGGCAGGGCTCTGGGCTCTGTCAGCATTGGGCCAGCGCCTAATCCCTGGTTTGAGGCTAGAAGCCAAAGCCACAACCTTCTTGCCTAAAGGCAAGAGCAGTACCAACAGAGCCATATGGAGATTAATGCAGAACAAGGTCATTAGTCTCATTGTTTATCCAGTTACTCCTAGCACAGATTTGTGTAAATTTCAACTACAGTGGTTGCAGCCTGCCTTTGATGTGTGTAATCTGTACATTTTAGTGCTCCAGGAAAGTGCCTGACTGACAGGAACTACATCCAGTACCCAGAAAACACATCTACACAGGCATAGTGAAGCGTGGAGCTGAACAATTTTCCAATGAGTTCCATCCAAGTAAATAAACCAACCTGGAGGGTCAGGATTGAGCCTCCTTTTTATCATGACATGACTTTTGGGGTTCCTTGTGATTGATTTTTTAATTGTTTTCATTTGAAACTGGGTACCTATTTTAAACCTTCATCTGTCTCCCAGAAGAGGAAGAACTTGGCCTACTTAACATTTAACCATGAGGATGCTTTCTTTTATTTGAACTACTTCTGTCCATAAAAACAAACTTAGTGAGTGGAGTTATTCAGACTCATTTATACATTTATCCAAGATACAGCTTCTAGTTCTTTCCTTAACTCTGCCTTGTGTGTGCTGTTATTCTTAAACTCAGAATTAGCAATTATGAGAGTAGTTCAGAAGGTAGCCAGAGCCAGTGCAAATAGTTTAGGCTTCAAAATTGTCATCTGGCTCAACAAAACACTTTTCTTTGGCAAAAATGAACCTAATTTGCTTGATCTGAATCTGACTTAAAGGTCCTGCAATCTCACTCTGCCAATTACAGATCTCAAGTCCACTTCCCTTAGGTTAAATTGGCAGAAAGCAAAGGACAGAGATAAATTACTATTCTATGAAGCTTGATAGTGATTTTTGACTGCCAAAAGATAACTTTACAGACTCTTAAATATGCTTTGAGGCTTAAATTGTCCAGATATTTGACCTTTGCTGTTTAAATTCTCTGGATAATTTTTAGATTATTTTACTTTGTAATGCAGGAACAGCAAATCTCTAGTGGCTGAGTCAGACAAACTTCATAAGACCTCTCTTGCCCTCCTGCAGTACCCTCCTAACATGCCCCACAACAACCACAACAGCATCACAGTACAGGCCGAGCCATTTCCTAGTTGTGGCTTCCAACCCACTCCAGTGTGTCAAGTGCACTCTCTCACGCGTGCGCACACACACACACGCACACACACGCACGCACGCACGCCCACCCACCCCTTGGTCATTTACCTGTTGTTGCCTCAGCCCAGAAGCTCCTGGCCAGGCTGATATTCGCAGGACTCCCTTTTCCACTTCATGTTTCTGCTCAGATGACAACTTCTTAGACCTTGTCATCTGAAAAATAATCCAATCCCATCTCACCCCAAGTCTGGGCACTCCATCTTTTACAGGTTTCATCTTTTCCTCAGTCTCACTGCCTGATATAATTTTTATTCTTATTTATTACCTTTCTCTCCCACTAGAATGTAAATTCTATGAGAGTAGGGACTTTGTTTTGCCATATCTCCACTGCCTCCAACAGCCCTTGGTGCATAGAAAATATACGAGGTATGTATTGAATAATGAAATAATATAGGAACTTCCCTGGCAGTCCAGTGGCTGGGACTTCGCCTTCCAATGCAGGGGTATGAGTTTGATCCGTGGCCAGGGAGCTAAGATGCCACATAAAACAGAGACAATATTGTAACAAATTCAATAAAGACTAATAATGGTTCATATAAAAAATCTTTTTAAAAATGAATAAAATGAATTATTATAGCCTTTGAACCTTCAGTGTCCTCATCTGTAATACCTCCTTTGTGGAAGGTCACATATATTTGGTATAAAGTTAAGTGACCTATGATATAAGCACTGAGTAGGTAGTAACTATAATTGTGTAGATCAGCACTGCCGATACAAGTATCACACAATTTAATTTTAAATTAAAAAACTAGAAGAAACACTATTAATTTTAATAGTACATTTTATTTAAGCAACATATCCAAAATATTAACCATTTCAATGTATAATGAGAGATCTTATATTCTTTATTTTATATTAAGTTTTTCAAATTTGCTGTGTTGTCCACCACACTTGAGAGTGTGCCTCTCAGGTCATTTGGAGGGCTCAGAAGAACATCTGTAGTAACACAACTGTAGGCTGTCAACCTTTAATGACAAGTTTTGTCTGGATCATCTTTATAAAACATCCCCTCCCCAATACCTTGTACAATTCCCTCAAAACAGTAGATGACAAAAAGATGTATCAAAGAATATTATAATAATATATTGTTATATACTTTTTTCTTCACAAATATAGGCTTTCAACTTTATTGGAGAGTGAAATAAGTCTGTGAACCAGCTTGAGATTGTTATCTTAAGTGTACTATAACAATGCTTTGCACGTAATAGGAGCTCAGTGAATAGCTGTTGTTCAAGTGTGTTGCTGAATTGTTTCTCTGAGTGTTTTTTTTTACATTGTATATAATAGATTTACTATTAAACCTTGGGAAATATGTAAGTTGAAGATTTCCTGTATTATATTTTTGAGAGTGACTTTCTCCTCCCCTGCAAAATTGCTAAGCTCAAAGTTCTGTAGGATCAAAGGTCTGTCCGGAAATGTAGAGAGCTCCCACTCCCACCCAGACTGCATTTGCAGCTTTACTTCCTCAGTGGCTTCTTGACCACACGTGGGCCAGATAGTAAATCTCCCTCGGTCCTGTGCCTGGAGTTTTCACCCAAAACCCCTTCATAAGGCACTAGCCCCAGGCTTAGGCAGATGCTTTATAGTTGCAAAAATAATTTCACCCATTTCAGATATTTAAACCCTGATGCAATAAAGAGAGCAGGGTAACTTCCTGGAAGAAACGGGTAAAGAACCTTCTGGTACAGCATCTGCCTCCAAGGCCTTGGTGTACCTTTATAGTAGAAAGTATTCTTGGGTGTGTAAGTACGTGAACAGGCCATCCTTTACTGTGACTGAAAATAACCTATAGAGTTTTTCCTCAAAAGTACAGAAAATTAAGGCTTAAGCTTGTGCCACCACTGAAGTGAAGGGTATTTAAAGGAAAACAGTTATGTTAGCCATGATTCCTAAAATTATTTTACCAGCAAGATCATGAGATGTATATTTTTTTTAAAATTGGAATGAGATGTTTAGAGAAATGTAAGTTATAGCTTTGAAACGTCTAGTTGTTTGAATTAGGGGGTTTATTAAATGAATTTTAATATAGCCATACCATAGAGCACTGTGCAACTATGAAAATGACGTCATACAATTTTTGTTCACTCGAAAAAATATGAGTGGTGTATTGCTAAGTGGAAAAATCAGATTATAAACGAATAAGCACAATCCTGCCTCATTTTTTAAAAATTCCTCTGTATGTATCATTTATTAGCATGTTAAGTTCTATGATGGCAGGGTACTGTTTGCTTAGCACAGTACTTGGTGCCTAGGGCAAGTCCTGCCACAAAGTGGGCACTCAGTCAGTATCTATTGAATATACTCAGAGGTGTAGAAACTAAAATACTGAGAGTAGTTTTCTCTGGATAGTAGAGACATGGATGGTTTTTCTCTTCTTTGTACTTTTAGAAACATTTATATACAGTGAATCAGTATTTATATACAGTAAAAGAAGAAGATAAAAAATGTTAAATGTAATATGATATAAATATTTTAAAAATGAACTGATCCTAGGGAATTTTGATGATAATAATAAAAAAGAAAGAACATAAAGTAATTAATCAGCAAGGAAAAGAAGAGGATGAGGCGCTAATTTCAAGGCCAGCTAGTAGGTATGTGGAAACTAGTGCAAAGGGGCTCTGATCATTTACAGCAGTGAGAAAGGTGGGCTTGTTCATCTCTAAGCTAGAAGTTAAACAGTGAAATGCACAGGTCTTAAGTGTACAAAGTCCTGAAAGATGATGCTGTGAAAGTGCTGCGCTCAATATGCCAGCAAGTTTAGAAAACTCAGCAGTGGCCACAGGACTGGAAAAGGTCAGTTTTCATTCCAATTCCAAAGAATGGCAATGCAAAAGAATGCTCAAACTACCGCACAATTTCACTCATCTCACACGCTAGTAAAGTAATGCTCAAAATTCTCCAAGCCAGGTTTCAACAATACGTGAACCGTGAACTTCCTGACGTTCAAGCTGGTTTTAGAAAAGGCAGAGGAACCAGAGATCAAATTGCCAACATCCGTTGGATCATGGAAAAAGCAAGAGAGTTCCAGAAAAACACTGAGTCGGTGGACATGAGTCTGAGTGAACTCCGGGAGTTGGTGATGGACAGGGAGGCCTGACGTGCTGCGATTCATGGCATCACAAAGAGTCGGACACAACTGAGCAACTGAACTGAACTAAGTGTGCAATTCAATGAGTTTATAAATATATATGTGTGTATATATATATACACACACACACTTGTGACATCATCATTCCAATCAAGATACAGAACATTTCAGTCATCAGAAATTCCCAGAGCTATGGGATGAACTTTTTTTTTCATATATTTTTCCTTGGAGGGTAATTGCTTTCCTGTGTTGTGTTGGTTTCTACTGTACAGCAAGGTTAATCGGTCCTAAGTGTATGTGTATCCCCTCCTTCTTGAGCCTCTCTCCCACCTGCACTCCCATCCCGCCCCTCAGGGTCCAGGCTAGGCTCCTGTGTGTACAGCAACTTCTCACGGGCATCTGGTTTACATACATGTATATGTATACGTACATATATGTATGTGTATGTGTATATGTGTATGCCATATACAGCATGTATATGGCGGTACTGCTCTCTCCATTCCCCCCACCCTCTCCTTCCCCTGATTTGTTCCCAAGTCCATTCTCTACATCTGTGTCTCCATTCCTGCACTGAAAATAGGTTCATCAGCACTATTTTGCTAGATTCCACATATATGCATCAATAGAGTATTTGTTTTTCTCTTTCTGACTTACTTCAGTCTGTATGACGGACTCTAGGTTGGGATGAACTTATTTTGAAGCAACTTTTTAAGCTACATTTTTGATGACATGTCATGTGTAGTTAGACTTCTTAACTGACTGCTTTGCACATTTCCCTTAAACGCTATGATTTAATTTCTCCATTTGAAAAACTTGTCAGATTGAAATATGCCTTTCCAGAAAATGTGTTGATAATGCACATTATAGGAAGGGAAGAAATGAAACTCATAGTATTTGGTTGAAATACAGTTGAAATGCTGAATTGAAACACGGACCAAGTGAATTTGTTGAAATATTTGTGTTGCAAAATGTTTTTCAGTGTAATGGATGAAATGATATTTGTGGTCCCAACAGACACAGCAGTCAGAACAGGTCTGGGGTGCTTTAGATATGGACGTTTGGCGGAGGAGGCTGTGGGGTAAGTTGAGAAGGAAGTGATGGGGTGTTTCCAGAGGCAGCTGGATCCCAGAGACTTGGGAACATGGGGATCCTTGGTGGGTGTAGAAACACGGCAGAGCAAGAGAGCAGATTTGTGCATCCCCCTAGCGCATGCCTACTGAGTTTAACATTCCTCCAGCCTCTGTCTGATCTAGTCTACTGGATACATGCAGTTGAGCTCAGCAAACAGGAGGGTCTCTTGACTGTGGCACAAAATTGTACTCACTGGGGGAAAAAAAAAGCGTATTTCCTGGATTTCTCTTATAGGAAGTGTTAAAATATACAGACAGGATGTAGTCTGATGTTTTTTCCCCTTATTGTGAAATAGTTGACGTTTGTGTCGTCTTCTCTGTTTCTGTCTCTTTCTTCCTCTAATATGAAGATAAACCTGGACTTCCAGGAAAGGGAACATTTTATCAACTAAAATATGGGTTCAGATGCCCATGCCAGAACAATCCAACCAGTAAACAGGTCAAAACTGTCCAAAGGAGGGCTGTGCCATGAACTGCAGTAAGTTTCAGGTCAAATGATTTCCTAACTGTCAAAACGTCTTGGATTACTATCCTGGCAGTCCAGAGAGACGTGGCATGCTGTGAGAGAAATAAAAACAAAAATGCAAATACAACATTCAGGATTTAGCCCAGGTATGTACTGCAGAACACCCCCAGTTGCCATCGAGCTTCTCACTGCCGTCATCTGTCCCCCTTTTGCCGTAAGCCCTGCAGCATGTGGGTGTGAAATCGCTTGATAAACTGTTTGCACCGGTGAGCTATGAGAATTTCATAGTTTGATCCCTGAAAATGAAGGGAATTAAAAGCTGACAAGAAGGATGATTTGATGCCTAAGGTGGTCAGTTGGTCACCACAAAGAGTCACTTAGGTAAGAAAACACCTTTGTATAGTGGCTGTGTCGGGAATAAATTATAAATGAGCTGAAAATTAAGATAATGAAAAGATCCATGTCTATGAGAAGGCCAGTTGGGTAGAGAGACAGTAAAAATTGTCATAATCTGTGAAAAGGAAGTTTACTTATTAAATACTTTTTGTCTCTCCTGTTCACTTATAAACCAAAGTGGGTATTTTTGGTTTGTTTTCTATGTAAGAGTTAATGTTCTATAATTAATTATATTCATTATTTCAACAATAGCAACAGCAAAAATGATCTTTAAATGAAAATCACCATCATCATGTCTATTTATTTTTTGATTACTTACTAAACATGAAAAAGAGTTGAAAATCAAGTGGACATTATACTACATTAGTTACTGTGAGTATCTCACTTACTATGGTTTATTTTTTAAAGAGCCTATTCTGTTTCACATAATGCTTGAAGTAAATTACATTTTCTACCTCTCACATTTGAATACAGGACTCTTATCTTAGGATTCCCAGCACTGTGGGAGAAACATTTTATGGAAATAACTCTATTTCAGCTATACTGTCTCTTTCTGTTCTTTTTTTTTTTTTTTAATTGACGGGGGGAAAAAAAGAAGGAAAAGGAAATGAAACAATAATTTATAGCCTAGGACTATGATCCTTTGAGTAAAACTGTTTTCACTTCTAGTTAACCAGGGAGTGAGTGAAATCCTATTTCCTCGTGGTTTCTTCTAAGATGAAAGAAGAATTCAAAATCAAATAAAAATGATACTGCAGCCATTACAACTAATTTAAATAGTTTAAAGAAACTCAGCACTGTATTCAGATCAACAGGGCACAGATTTAATTGAAAAGGAAAGAGAAATTTCTCTTTTTATTTTGGTAGCTTAATTCACAATGTACATGAGTCGGGTAACTATACTCCCAGCCTCTGATACTGTGGACACTGATGACTGTGACTTTGTGTGTTCATCCCATGCGTCTATGCTGAATTTAAATGGAGCTGACTCCATCATCAGGCTGGAGAAAGTTCAGAATGTTGCCTGCTTCTCTTTCTTCCTCTCATCTCCTTTTTCCTGTCTTCTGGATTATTTATCTGTTTATATTTCTGGCTGTGCTGGGTCTTGGCCGCTGCACGGGCCTTTCTCCGGGGCTTTTCTCTACTTGCAGTGCCAGGGCTTCTCGTTGTGGTGGCTTCTCTTGTTGTGGAGCGCCGGCTCTAAGGCACACAGGCTTTAGTAGTCGGGCTCCCGGGCTCTGCAGCACAGGCTTAATCAGTTGTGGATCAAGGGCTTAGTTGCTCCTCAGCATGTGGGATCTTCGCCGATCAGGGACAGAGCCTGTGTCTCCTGCATTGGCGGGTGGATTCTTTACCACTGAGCCATCAGGGAAACCCCTCTTCTAGGTTATGGATGCCGCACCAGATGGGAAGAGAAAGAGACACATATTTACTGACTTATATAAATGACATACTTCAGGTCGCTTACAACAGAGACAACACATGAAGAATATTTACCAGTGGGGTGGGAGGTGCGAGGGGGGTTCAGGATTGGGAACTCATGTACACCCGTGGCTGATTCATGTCAATGTATGGCAAAACCAATACAGTATTGTAAAGCAAAATAAAGTAAAAATTAAAATTAAAAAAAACCACTTACTGGATATACCACACATATTATAGTGTGTAGCCAATATTTTTGTTCATGTAAAAAGTAAAGCAGAAAATTAAGCCAATTATAAAAATCTTAGGCAAACTCCCTACTGTGGAAGAAAAAGCTAGTTGTTTTTTTTAACCTGAGTTGATAAATTAAGCAGAGATAATAATTATACTTAATTGTGTTGGGGGGAAAATCAGACATTTCTTTTGGTTCCAAAATCACCAACACAAAGAGGGTGGTAAATAGGATACATTCCTCTTCCCCGCTTCTCTCCCGGACACACTGTGGACACGTATTTGGTCCCAGCTCTTCACTGAAGCTGCTAAATCTGATGGTCAGCTCTCAGTCTCCTTATTTGACCACCACCAACATTCGACGCTGTTGACTATTCTTTCTTCAGAGCTGTCTTGTTTCCAGGATACCCTCAGCTTCTGGTTCTTCCCTGGTCTTCTGGGCGCTCCCCCCGCCAGTCTCCTCTGCCCATCCCCCATGTTCTCCCTGACCTCCGGTTGGTGGACTGCCCCTGTGGCTCAGCCTCTCAGCCCCTTCTATCAGATTGCTTCCCTTGCTGACCTCACCCAGTCTCATGCCTTTAAATAGACTGTAGATGCTAGCAACTCCCAGTCTTTTCTTTGACCTAGACCTAATCCCTGATGCATAGACTTGCTCCAACTGCCTACAGACCCTCCACTGGGATGTCTGATAGGTCTCTGAAACTTCACATGTTCGAAATGCAACTTCTGATCTTTCCCCAAACCTGCTCCTCTTTAGTCTTCTCTATCTCAGGAAAGAATAGGTCTGTTTCTCTACTGCTCATGCCAAAAGCCTTAGCACTGTCCTTCACCCTAATGTTTCTCGTTTCCCATATCTAATCTCTCTCCAAATCCTATACTTTGTGACCTGTAAAATGTGACCAGAACCAATTACTTCTCACCAACCTGGTTCAAGTTGCCATCACCTCTCTGGATTTTGACAACAGCCTCCCAACTAGCCTCCCTGTCTCTGTCTATCATCTGCAGAGCTGCCAGGGGGATCTTCTTAAACCTGAGTCAGGCCAGGTCTTTCCCTTGCCCAGAACTCTCCCTTAGTTTACGATTTCACAATGGTCTGCACGCCTCTACGTGACCCCCCACTCACCCCTTTTTCCTCTCTTCTCTGTCTCCTCCTGCTCTTCCCTTTTCTGACTCTGAACCAGCATTACCAGTTTCCTTGCTGTTTCTCAAATCTCAGGCGAGTTCTTGCCCCATGATCCCCACATAGACTATTTGCTCTCTTTGTAGTTAACTTTCCCAGATCTTCACATGGCTTACTCCCTCACCTCCTTTGGGTCTTCCTGAATATTTCTTGTCAGTAAGGTCTTCTCCGATCACCCTATTTAAAATTAGAATGTGTCCCCAGCCAAGGGTCCTCCCTATACTCTTTATCTCCTTTGTTTGTAACACTTATTACCAGCTGACATCCTGTACCTATTTTTCATTTATTTATTGACTGTCTTCCTCACTAGGGTGTAGTTTCCTGGAGGAAAGGGATTTTTGTGTTTCCTTCATTGCTGTATCTCCAGACACCTAGAACAGTTCCTGGTATACAGAAACAGTCCCACAAACATTTGTTGAATGAAAGACTATCTATAAAAATTACAAACACTGGTAGCACCTGGAGCTTGTATACTTTATCCTTTGTTATAGTTGTGAGCTATGGCTGTTGTGGAGTTTGATATTTATAAGTAAATCATATTTTAAATGAATCCAGGGAGCTATCACTCGAAGCAATTTACTGTCTTTTCTTTTAAGGGTTAAAAAGTCCTTTTAGGAATGAGCGAGCATACTCTCATTTGTCTATGTTGTCAGCACAGATTTTCATCCTAATGACTTGTTCCCATAGAGAAGATACTTTTTGACCACTCTGTTGGGCAGGCAGATATGATGAGGCTATTTCTAACGGATAGGGAGGAAAATAAACCTAAATTTTAAAATATTGGGAAAGGTCTGTTTTTTCAGTAAGCTGGTATGGATGAGGTTTGACCAGGCTCCTCAGGACAGTTGTTGGGTTAGGCTCAGCACCTTCTGAATTACTTCAGGCTTACCAGGTTATCTGATTTCTTGGGCTAGGGGAATGTTAGCTTGGTGGTGTGGGAGATGATTTTGAGTAATTAACAGGTTCTCCATAAATTCCTTTGACTCAATGAGAGAACTTCTTTCATTTATTAAAAAAAAATTTTTTTTTAATTGGAGTATAGTTGCTTTCTGAAGGAGATCAGCCCTAGGATTTCTTTGGAAGGAATGATGCTAAAGCTGAAACTCCAGTACTTTGGCCACCTCATGCAAAGAGTTGACTCATTGGAAAAGACTTTGATGCTGGGAGGGATTGGGGGCAGGAGGAGAAAGGGACGACAGAGGATGAGATGGCTGGATGGCATCACTAACTCGATGGACGAGAATCTGAGTGAACTCCGGGAGTTGGTGATAGACAGGGAGGCCTGACGTGCTGCGATTCATGGGGTCGCAAAGAGTCGGACACGACTGAGCGACTGAACTGAACTGAACTGAGTTGCTTTACGGAGAAGGCAATGGCAACCTGCTCTAGTACTCTTGCCTGGAAAATCCCATGGATGGAGGAGTCTGGTAAGCTGCAGTCCATGGGGCCGCTGGGTTGGACACAACTGAGCTACTTCACTTTCACTTTTCACTTTCATCCATTGGAGAAGGAAATGGCAGCCCACTCCAGTGTTCTTGCCTGGAGAATCCCAGGGATGGGGGAGCCTGGTGAGCTGCCATCTATGGGGTCGTGAAGAGTTGGACACGACTGAAGTGACTTAGCAGCAGCAGCAGCAGTTGCTTTACAGTGCTGTTTTTTCTGCTATACAGCAAAGTCAATCAGTCTAAGTATACGTATATCGCTTCTTTTTTAGACCTCCTTCCCATGTAGGTCATCATGTTGAGTCGAGCTCCCTGTGCCATACAGTGGGTTCTCATTAGTTGTCTATTTTGTGTATGGTAGTTGTAAATCATCTCAATGTCAGTCTCGAGGGGGAGGGTGGGTGTGGGATGAGCTGGGAGACGGGTTGACAACTGTACACGCTTTCCTTTTGTGTTCTCTTGCAGCTTCAGTTTGGTATGTAGCAGCCTCTGTTGGAGCCCTGTCCATGTTGCCACCTTTATCAAGTGCCTTCCAGCTACAGCACTTGTGTTCTTTGCCTGAGTTCGTCTCTTGCCTCTGGGGCCTGCTTTGCTGCCCTCAAGACAGCCCGGTAATGCTAGGAAATTAATATCCTCACGATCAACCTTTAACAGTGGTTAGTGTTCAGATACCCCAGCTCTCTCACCCACTGTGTGGGCTGATTCTGAGGTGTATTCTGCACTGGTTCCCAGAGTTTGCCCAGGGGGATTAAGCCCCAGTTGCCCAGAGTGATCACTGGCTTGATAATACATCATTTATTGGCTTCCTTCCTTTTTCTCTCTTGCTTCCCAACTCTTTTATTTGTGTTTCGATGTTTCCTTCTCCTTTCAAGTAAATGATTTGCAGTGGAATTCTTAAACCCAAACTACACTACCAGGAAGGCTTTAACCACTTCTAGGACTGTTGATTGTTATTAGTCACTTAGCCACTAAGTCATGTCCGACTCTGCAACCCCATGGACTGTAGCACCCAGGTTCCTCTGTCCCTGGGTTTTCCCAGGCAAAAATACTGGAGTGGGTTGCCATTTCCTTCTCTAGGAGATCTTACCCACCCAAGGATGGAATCTGTGTCTCCTGCATTGGCTGGCGGATTCTTTACCAGTGACCCACCAGGAAAACTGAAGCTCTAATACTTTGGTCACCTGATGCAAAGAGCCCACTCATTCTTACCCTGACACTGGGAAAGACTGAAGGCAAAAGGAGAAGGGGGTGGCAGAGAATGAGATGGCTAGATAGCATCACCGACTCAATGCACACAAATTTGAGCAAACTCCAAGAAATAGTAGAGGACAGAGGAGCCTGGCGTGCTGCAGTCTCTGGGTTTGCAAAGAGTTGGACATGACTTAGCGACTGAACAACAGCAATACGTGTTGATCTTCCTTATTACCAGAGAGCTAGCTCAGGACTCAAGCTGGACATCTTGGGTTATTGAGAGGATCTTGCTAGCATTACCAACAATTGTTTTGTTTTCAGTATACTAATTTTTCAGTTACCTTCTATGTATTATGCTAATTATTTTATATTTACTATTGTGATAGAAATGAATCCATTTAAGTTTAAAAAATGAGTTGGTTTAAATGCAGTGTTTATTAAATAGCAGGAGTAGTGGTAAAGGAAATCGACAAAATTCATAGACTAAATGCCTGAAATTTGGGGAACACCCTGCTGTAGGTTCCTGAGTCGACTTTGTGGGATCTTTTAGAGGAAGCAGAGAGTTTCCCACCATACTTCATGTAGGGAGTTTCCTGCCATGCTTCATGCTTCATGCTTTGCAAAACAGCAAGCAGTAACATAGTGGCAGTATTATTTTATGCTGTTTTCCCCATAAAGTTATTGTCTTCCCTTACAATTTTAAATGCTTGGACATGTTGAATAAATTTGCTTTAATGATATAATTTTTTAATGTTTCCTTTTGGAATATTGCACCTTCTTCTTCCTCCGTTATCCCTCATCTTTTTTCTAGGAACAGAAGGAAATAGCTATCACCCATGACCTCAACGTCCAGAAATAAGTACTGTTGACATTATGTTATATTTCTTTCCTGCTCTTTTCTAATAATATATGCAAATGATGTGCTGAACCCATTCCAGTAAAACTCCCTGACTACTATGAGCAAAGCTTATTTTCACTTGGGTCAAATTACTCACTGCATTAGATACTGCAGATCCTTCTGGAAGGAGCCTCACTGACTGTGACATGCTCTCCTGTCTCCCCTCCTGGGTCAGCTCCTTCTCATCCTTCTAAAGACTCCCATCTCTGCTCAGTTCTTAAATGTGGGCCTTCCTCTGCTTCTACCTGAGCAGTCTCACCATCACACGAAATCTCCTGCACGCCTACTTCTTTAAGTCAGATTCCTGTCCTTAACCCCAGACATATGACTTCTTTTCCTGGATGTCCCAGGCCACACCACACTTCTCATGTCCAGAGTTATGCTCATAATTTCACCCCACACACCTGTGTTTCTTCTGTAATCCAGTCTCATTAATTTAAGCAGAAATCAAAATGTCCTGCTTGACTTCCCGCTCTCTGTCACTCCTGCAGCTGATGAGGACCCAAGCTCCCTCCTCTCACCCCAGAGCACTGTCTCCACACAGGGCCTGTGGTGTTTGAGCCCCTGGCACTGGGGGAGTTTCCCCACCTTCAGTCACCCTGCTGCTGCTACGTCGCTTCAGTCGTGTCCGACTCTGTGCGACCCCATAGACGGCAGCCCACCAGCCTCCCCCGTTCTGGGATTCTCCAGGCAAGAACACTGGAGTGGGTTGCCATTTCCTTCTCCAACGCGTGAAAGTGAAGTCACTCAGTCGTGTCCGACTCATAGCGACCCCATGGACTGCAGCCCACCAGGCTCCTCCGCCCATGGGATTCTCCCACCGCCTTATACCAAGAATGATTTTTATTTTAAATAAAAAATCGGATGTTTTTTTTATATATATTAATTAAAAAAAAATACTGAAAAGTGTCCCTAAAACACTCTTCAGTGAATAGTCCAGGATAAATACTGAACTGTTAACCTCTAGGGAATGGGGCAGGATGGTTTATTTTATTGCTTTTATATGACTGGATTTTTTTCTTAAACAATGAGCATGTTATTTTTCCAATTAAAATTAATAAAGAGAAATGTTTTTAAGAGAAAATGCAATTCAGTGAAGACCCCCTGTTGCATGTAAGTAAGGGCTTAAAAATTCACTCCACTCTGCCTCTGCTTCTCTTCAGGCTTCCTGTCTCCCACCCTACAGGCTTATGCCACATGACTCAGGCTTATCCTATAGGCTCCAAGTGTTCTGAACCTCCAGGCCTTTGCTCATGCCATTCCCTCCATCTGCAATGCCATTCCAGTCTTTGTCCTTCCTTAAACATCCTTCATGGCTCAGGTTGTGTGACCTCTCTTTTTTTCCAATCTGGCCAAGGTGTGCAGCATATGGCACCCTAATTTCCTGAGCAGGGTTCGAACCCACATCCCCTGTGGTGGGAGTGTGGAATCTGAATCACTGGACTCCCGGGAAGTCCCTTTGTCACCTGTTCTGTGAAGGACTTCCCCACCCCAAAAGGCAGGACCGTGCTTCCTTTGCTCCCCATCCTGGGGCTTCACCCTATGGAGAGGTCCATTCTGGGGCCTATGTAATATTTACGTTTGCCCCCTCCATTTGTGTCCATAAGTCTCCTAAGAGCATGGACCATGCGTCTTAGCAAGCCCTTAAAAAACAGCGTAAGTAGGCCTGTTATTTACTGAATCTCTCCCTCCCTGTCACCTGCCCTGTGTGTCACACGTCATGTCCAATCCTGGAAGTAATCTGCAAAGCAGAGTAACGGCATCTCACGGAATGAAAACTGAAGCTCAAAGCTAGGCTACAGGTCATCCAGATGGGTTTATGGCAGATCTGGGACCTGGGGCCTGTGCCCTCTACTGCTTCTAATGAGGGACATTGAAGGCGGGGGCCGTGTCTTACATTTGACTCACTGGAAGCAAGTAACATATGATGGCTCAGTAGTCCAGCAATATATATGTATCCCTGAATAATTTGGTGGGATGGTAATCCATCTCACTAAAAGCAGCTTACCAAGTCTCTGTGTGTGAGTGTGTGCTACGTTGCTTCAGTCGTGTCCAACTCTTTGTGACTCTATAGACTGTGGCCCCCCAGGCTCCTCTGTCCATGGGGATTCTCCAGGCAAGAATACTGGAGTGGGTTGCCATGCCCTCCTCCAGAGGATTTTCCCGACCCAGAGATCAAACCCATGTCTCTTAGGTCTCCTGCGTTGGCAGGCAGGTTCTTTACCACTTGCACCACCTGGGAGGCCGCCAGGTCTGTGACTTAATCTCCATCCTCTCTTCTGTACTCCCTGAAAGAGATGCCCCAGGGCGCTTGAAAGACAAAGCAGTTTGCAGGGGTGGGCACATGTATCTACCCTTGACTAATCTGCCCTGGCTGGATCCTCCACAGTCATTTTAAAGTTGTTTGCCAAGTTCATCACACAAGGCCATGTCCCCAGAGACAACAGCTTTGTCCCTGAACAAGGCAAAGAGACAGACAAAATCTCTGGGAACAGGTACTTCTCAGGGAAACACAGGGCTCTTAGGAGACCAGCAGAAAGGTGTACACACCATGGGAATCCTGGAGATCTGGATGGAAAGCCAGGGGCTGTCTGGTCATCTGAGTGTGGCAATTGTGTGCATATGGGTGTGTGTGCACAGGTTGGAGGGGGGCACTCTCCAGTGGCATCACAAGGCAGGGAGGACAGTGAGGCTCTGGCAAGTCAGAGCTGGCAAGGGTGGGGATGGTTTGTGCCCCTCAGGACCGGGAGTAGGGGAACCTCTTCTCGGAGGTTCTCAACAGCTCTCCACAAATGTTCAGCCTAAATGGAGCTGGCAGAGAAGTAGGAATGTGGCAGGGAAGATGGAGACCCTAGTTCCCTTTTGCTAGGGAGCGTGAGTGGGGGCCCATAGCAGTTTTATAAGCCCAAGAAAAGAATAAAACGCCAGCACTCTTGTCAGTTTAAAAAATGCATGTGGTTCCTGCTCTGAATTTGCTCGGGTAGAGTAGACCTAGTCCCTCCCTGGAGTTTACATTCTAGTAATGGGAGGCAAACACGGACAGATACCACGGCGGAGGGTGCCGTGGGCTTTGCTGCACACTGGCACACCGTACATTGAGAGCTAAGTGAAACGACATTTAGCTTCCCTGGTGGCTCAATGGTAAAGAATCTGCCTGCCTAATCAGGAGACCCAGGTTCGATCCCTGGATCGGGAAGATGCCCTGGAGAAGGAAATGGCAACCCACTCCAGTATTTTTGCCTGAGAAGTCTCACGGACAGAGGAGCCTGGCGGGCTACAGTCCATGGGGTCAAAAAAGAGTCGGACAGGACTTAGCAACTAAACAAGAAACTATATTCACAGTGTTCTATGCAAATGTGAAGTGCTAATCATGTTCTTACGTTTATACCTAGCACACCAGTACTTAAAAGATAAGTGGAAACCAAACTCGGTCAGGTTGCTATTGGGAAGTTGAAGGCTTCCTGCTGAACAAATAGCATTACTTTTTGCTATTCAGGATTTGGGCCACACAGGACTTTGATCTAAAAATTTTGGTAGATAAAGAATGAATATTTATTGTTTTTATGAGCATTGTTTTGTATGAAACAAATTTGGGGGAGTGGGAAAGAATAAATATTTGGGACAGCAAACATTTAAATGCCAGTAGTTAATTTACTTTCTTACCTTGATTTACAATGATAACTTTGGGTGGAGAGCTGAAAAGAAGGAACACTCTTTGTTCTTGTTTTAGTTAGAATTTCTAACGTCTAAAGGAATGTTTTTATTGCAAGTACATAAAGTAATGAAAAAAAGCCCAAGGATTTAAATGCCGTTAGAGAAGCTTAACCTCCGGGTGTTAAATGAGCAAAAGATATTCTAGCAAATTTCTTTTGAATTGTTTTCTTTTTTTTTTCCCTTCTTAAATCCCTTCCAACTTCAGACTTTTTGCTATAAGGAATTGAGGTGAAAGGGAGTGTTAAAAAGGGAGAAACAACAACAAAAGCACCTGAGGCTCCAGGAGAGTAACTGAGGACCCCACAAAGTGAGAACTGACTGATCCCTGGGAGGTTTGGAGTGGAGGAGCCCATAGCTGTCCCATATCTGGGTGAGTCCAGTAGTTCATCTAATAGGCCAGAGATGGCTCTATCTTTCCCCTGCATAGATCCAGTCAGCATGACTGCACAGCCACCAGCTTTGGAGTCTTAGGAACCTGAAATCCTGAAATCATATTTAGAGCTGAGGTGATGTTTAACAAGGGTCACCTAGAGGGAAAGCACCTGATAGGCTCAGGTGGCACAGATACTGGCTGTTCCTGTTTCAACATACCATTTGCCTTGATCAGATGTTATTTTCAGGAAAGAGAATGGTCTTGTATCTGGGACTTGGTCATGCTGAAAAATTGTTCTGAAATTTTAAAACACTCCACAGTTTCATAATCTCTGCAAGTGTTCAAAGGGCAGAAAAATCCCCATAGCTTATGTTTTTCAAGGCTCAGGTTTTTTTCGGATTCATTTTTCCTTATGTTTTGTTTGTTTTGCATCACGATCACAAGCAGTATGGTGTAGCTATGGCAATGCTTACAGAATTTGTGCATCAGGCTTTGTGTGCTTATAGAATTTGTGTATCAGGCTCTGGGCCATGATGCCTTGGGCTGCAGAGTCCCACACTGGGAGCAAGGAGGAAGATGACATCAAAGAACATGAGGACTGAACACGTTTACTTTTCTGATTCTAATGACTTTGTTTGGAAAAGAGTAAACACAATTACCGTAACGACTGAGCTGAGAGGCTTTGAGGGTTTAACACGGCATTGTTTTCCTAGGGAGAGGGTGGGGACTGCTTAGGATCAGGGACAGGGGCCTGAAGACCCAGGTGGCTTTGTTTGTTTTCACTTTCTTCTCAGAAATGCATTTATGTAGTTACGGAACATTTGATGGAGTTTCACATAAAATTAACTTTGTTTATCTTCCTTATTTAAAATGGACTTATTGTTCATTATAAAATAATTCAAGGGGCCAAAAGAGTAACCTTACAGAGTACTGTCACCAAATCTCTTTCTACATTTGTCTCCCTAGCCAGTTGTTCTCCTACACAGATTTTATATCCATTTATAAATATATAACCTCTCCCCCTAACCCCAAACAACAGCATGTTGTTCAGTTGTTTGCTTTTTTCACTTAATGTATTTTGGAGGTTTTTTCTCTCTCAGTTCTCATAGAATTGCTTCATTCTTTTTATCTGCAGCATAGCATTCCATTATATGTACCCTAGTTTATTTAATCTGTCCTCTATCATAGATATTTAGGTAGCTTCTAGTCTTTTGCTATCACCAACAATGTGGCAGTTAATATTCTCGTAGCTGTGGAATTTTGCGATTGTGAGAATGTGCCTAGAGGATAAATAACTAGAATGCTGCTAAGCTGCTAAGTCACTTCAGTCGTGTCCGACTCTGTGCAACCCCATATACGGCAGCCCACCAGGCTCCTCCGTCTGTGGGATTCTCCAGGCAAGAACACTGGAGTAGGTTGCCATTTCCTTCTCCAGTGCATGGAAGTGAAAAGTGGAAGTGAAGTCGCTCAGTCGTGTCCGACCCTCAGCGACCGCATGGACTGCAGCCTTCCAGGCTCCTCCGTCCATGGGATTTTCCAGGCAAGAGTACTGGAGTGGGGTGCCATTGCCTTCTCTGAAATAACTGGAATTGGACTTAACAAGTCAGAATGTGCTTTTGTTTGAAATTGTATTGCCTTGCTTTACATGAATATCATGTATACCCCCTCCAGTTTCTTCACATCCTTTGTAACATTGTATGATATCAAACTTCTGGATCTCTGCCAGTCTAGAAGGTGGAAATGGAGCCTTGACGCAGTTTAATGTTTACTCCCCTTAAAGATGAACATATTTGCCTCAGTTTAAAGGGTTCTTTCTATTTCCGGTTCTGTGAACTGTTCATTTATATCCTTTTGCCCATTTTTCTATTGAATTTTGTTCTTTTCCTTATTGATTTGTTACAGCTCTTTATTTATTAATGTTCATCTTCTTTCCTGGAATATGAATCACAAACATATTTACCAGTGTGCTGTGTTATTTTACGTTGTTTATCCCTCTCCCTTCACTATGCAGAAAATTTTTGTTTTCATGTAGTCAGATATCCAGCTCTTCATTTTTTATGACATAAAGGTTTTATATTATACTTAAGGAGACTTTTCCCAAAATACTGTAGTTTATTTAAAAAAAACCTTCCATGTTTTTATTTATTTGTTTATGAATTAATATTTGGTGTATCTGGAATTTATTTTGGTGGAAGGTATAAGGCAGAAAACCAGCCTAACTAGTATTATACATATTGCCATCTGTTTGCCTCAGCATCACTTATTAAATAATATATCTTTCCATTAATGTTTTGACAAGTTACTATTATATGTATTAAATTACTTCAGGAATTTAGTTCTGTTTCTGGATATTCTGTTTTATGTCATTGATCAGTTTTCTAGTCAAAGTCAGTACCACTTTGCTTTTAAAACTGTAGTTTCTTTATGTACTTTTAAATCTTGTAGAGTTGGCTCTCTCCTGTTACTATTTTTTTCTCCAGATTTTCATGGCTATTACTGCTTGCTTATGGCTGTTGAAATCAGCTTGTCTAGTTCCCCCACAAAAATAGTTAGCCTTTTGTTGGAAGCACATTACGTTTACAGGTTGATATAGGGAGAATTGAATTTTAGCATATTAAGTCTTTATCTCAGGACATGGTATTTTTTTGCTGTTTTTTTCCAAGTCTTCTTTTATGTCTAGTGGCAGATTCTTTTAATACTCACTCCTGTAAAGAGAATTCCTGCTAATGATTTACTAGCAAGAGGATAAGCTCCCCAGAGAGTTATTCAGACAAAGCACGATTTTGACTTACTTAACATATGTGAATATTTCTGATCTTTGAGAATCATCTTCTTCTTTATTTAAATATACACAGCCAGGGATTTTGCATCCGTATGATACTATTAGTAACATAAAAAATGAAAAACATTTGCAAAATCACCCTGCATAGTGGTCCCCTTTGGATATAGTAAGAGGACAGCAAGATAATTTTCTAGTCTCTAGAATTATATTCTCTCTTTCTCTCTCATTTTTATATTTAAATTTTACTTAACTTTTAAAAAAGAAATCTTACATTTTGCAACACTTGTTTATTTTACAGAAAAGCTTCAAAAGTAGTACAGTGTTCTTGTATTCCCTTTACCCAGTTTGCCCTAATATCAATCATTGTAAACAACTATGGCGCATTTGTCAAAATAGAAACTAACATTGGTACGTTACTTGTAACTCTAGACTTTGCTCTTGGGAGAAGGAAATGGCAACCCACTCCTGTGGAGAATCCTATGGACAGAGGAGCCTGGAGGACTGCTGTCCACAGGGTCGCAGAGTCGGACTCGACTGAAGCGACTTAGCATGCATGCATTGGAGAAGGAGATAGCAACCCACTCCAGTATTCTTGCCTGGAGAATCCTGTGGACAGAGGAGCCTGGTGGGCTGCTGTCCATAGGGTTGCACAGAGTCGGACACGACTGAAGCGACTTAGCAGCAGCTGCAGCAGCAGCAGCAGACTTTACTCAACTCTCACTAGTGTTTCCATTCATGTCATTTTTCTGTTCTGGGATCCCATCAGGAAACCACGTCATGCTTAGTAGTATTGCTCTTTGGTTAACCCGCAGAGGGAGGCAGCAACCTTGCTCTTCACAGTCTCGGGTTAACCATGCAGGCTCTTGTATGGCTGGAGGGAAACCCTTATGACCACAGAATCAGATCATGTGATCACATGACTCATGCTCTTTCTGTCCTACCTGTGCCTTGCTGTATTTGCACCGTTCCATTAGTCTCACCTAACTGTGTGTGTATGTATCTGTGTGTTTTTAATATGAAGGCAAACCAACATTTCTTTGGGCCTTTGTTAATGTCTCGCCTTCACATGCTGTTGATAACACTGTTGTACATATTTTGATGAAACTATTGCTTGTTAAATCAATAAATGGGTTCTTTTTCTTACTGTCCGCATTTGCGTAACCTACAAAGATAAGCAGGATGGGCTTTTTTTTTCCCCGCCGGTGGTTAAAGGTACGGGGTCTTACAAATCCGGGTTCAAACCTAGCTCAGAGACTTAGCAACTGTGTGATCTTCAGCAAGTTAATGTCTCTGAGCTTCAATTATATAGAATAGAGTGATCACAGAAACTTCCAGAGATAATGTATGCATAGCTCTCAATACAATAAAATTTCTAATAAAAGGTAGCTTGTATCCCTGGCCAGCTCCCGTTCTCCCTGATCTCACATAAGCTTTATACCCAGCACATCGCTTGAGGCCACAGCTTGGTATTAGCACTTACGTGGTGCGCCGTGAAGGGAAAGGTCTGGGGAGAAGCCTCAGTGATCGGGGTTCTGTGAGGTACCGGCGCCACATACTGTTCCACCTCCTCGCCTTTCCGTGCATTGCTATTCGATTCTGTGCGCAGCTCGGTTTTCCCGGGTGTGGCAGTGGGAAGGGCGGACTTGGCTCAGGTGCGCCAGGCGGGTGGAGGAGTGTGGGGCAGGGAGGGTCTCCTCCCTTCTCTCAGGCGGCTCCGTGTGCGGCTGCAGCGTGGGAGTGTCTGCCCGGATGGGCACTGCCAAGAGGCCGGGGCCGAGCTCACTGGCCTGGCTCTGGGCGAGCCTCTGGCTCGCTGCTCTGTGTCTGGGGAGCCCTTAAGGAGCTCCCACAAAGGCAACCGTGGGCCCTTCTGGGTGCCACTTCCAGGCTCTGCTGCCAAAGGGGAATTTTCTAGTTCACCTGGGAACATTCAGAAAGAGCCAGAGAACAGGAGAAGAGGGCAGGGGCAGGCTCCTTGATCTGCTCCACAGATCCTCCTGAGCTACAGGGGGAAATTCTAGCTCAGGGTGTTTCTGGAGATTTATTGTAATTAACCTTTTTCAGTCAATGGTGTTACCTCAGCAAAACTTGATCCATTTTTCAGTATGGAAAAAAGTATTGATTTTACATAGTAAGGCCTTCCATCTCAGCTCACTTTTTTTTTTTTTGAACCTGGAGGTGATGCTAATGATTCTTTCTTCTTTTTTAAATTTCATTTTTTTCTACTGTAGTTATAAAATCCTGCTATATATATAAACTGTTATTATTAATGTTATTTCAGGTTTTCAATGGAAGAATATTAATGAGGAAAATAGAAACTTAAGTTATTTAGTTGCTCTTTTTTCTAATGATATATCCTTAATAATGTATGGAAATAGCTCATAGATAAACACAGTCTTCCTCAAACCTGTTTGTTGTTGTTTAGTCACTAAGTCATGTCCAATTCTTTGTGACCCCATGGACTATAGCCTACCTGGGTCTTCTGTCCATGGGATTCTCCAGGCAAGAATACTGGAGTGGGTTGCCATGCCCTCCTCCAGGGGATCTTCCTGACCCAGGGATTGAACCCAGGTCTCCTGCACTGGCAGGCAGATTCTTTACCACTGAGCCACCAGGGAAGCCCTTCAAGCCTATTTAGCAACAAAATAATCCCCAATCTCAGTAATAAATAATCCATGCAAATAAATATCTGCAGGATTCTCGTCCATATGCTTACTGTTCTGTTTTGGAGTCAGGGGACCCAGGAAGGCAAAAGGATAATTTTTAGTATAATATGTCTTTGGGTAATATATTCATACATTTTTTTTTGTCTTTGCTATGGTATATTTAGTATAGCACTAAATATATATGGTATATTTAGTTGAGGACTGCTTTATGTTTTGACTGCTTCTCTACAAAGCTAGTGTATGGATCTTTATATCTTTGAATATGAATGTAAATTATCATTACAGTATTATGGGAAAGAAAGAAGTCTGATACATACATTTCTCTCACTACTTTCTTTTTCTTTTTCCAGGAGAACTAGTTTGGCTATTAAGGGAACCTCTCAACCCAGAGCAGAGCAAGAGAAAGTAAGGTTTCCGAGAAAAGAGCTGTTTACCATCAAAGCAAACTGGGTCCCACACAGACATGGTATATTATACACGAAGACAGAGGTAAATGCCCATGGTTTTTACAAGTAATTTGCTGCGCTTATATAAATGCAGAAGAGCCTTCAGAATCCTTACTGATCATACTGTTTGCTTTTTTATTGTTAAAAAGGGCATCAAATAATCAAATGTAATTTTAAAAATCAATTGTCTGGATTCTGTACCCTCCTCATCCCCAGAGACTGATGCTTCTGTGTATCTACATTTATCTATCAGGGAGGAATGATTCGTTCCATGGGATAATGCGAATTTGGTGACGCCACATGACGAACATTTACTAACCTTTTATTTATCAAAGTGTCTTTCTCTGCTCAGTTTTAACAAGCTGGAATTTCACTCGGAGTTATACATTTCTTGGGTTAATCTATATTTTATAAATACGTGAAATTATTAATTCATTCTGTCTGTAGCGTGCGTGGCCCCTGAAGCTTATGGCAGTGCTGTTATCTGTTGTAGGGATGCAAACATGCTCTTTGATGTGTTATTCTTGGGGACTGGGAAGGATAAAGACGGAATACTCACTGGGCCCAGCTCTCCAGATGGGCTGAAAATGCAGCAGTGAGTTATGTGCATTTCCTGAGAGCAGGGTCGTAACTTCCCCATCAGGACCATGTTGGAGATAATAGGACACTTCCGGGAGGAGCAGCCCCAGCCATTCCGGCTCAGTGCCCCTCTAGGATGGGGCATGGCACCCCGCCCGCCAGTCCTCAGACTCCCCTTCCTGCACATGCATGCTTCAGTAAGCTGCTCCCGCATTTGCTGTGTGGAATGAGTTACACCATCCAGGAAAAATGCCCCGTGGGAATAATGAAAATAATAATCATGTACAGTGCCAGCATATGTCACATCCTGTTCTAAGTGCTTTATTCCTGTTGATTCGTTTAATCCTCACAAGAGCCTTGTAAGATAAGCTTTTCAGCGTCCTCAGTTACAGATGGGGAAACTGAGGCCCGGGGGGCTACCTGTGTATCCCTCTTATTCTCTGCTCCCCCTCTGTTTTAGTGAATCGATTTATGCTTAGAATGGAGACTCATTTTTGTGTGTGTGTGTGTGTTTTTTTTCCCCTTTGAGACTTTATTGTTTAATTTATTAACTCATTCTTTCAGTCAATGTGTTGAGAAACACTATGAGCCAGGCACTACGGGAGGCTTTAGGATTCCGCCAAGACCAAGACAGGCATACTGGTGACCCCACCAAGCTTATGCTCTGTTGGGAAAGACAGACTTTAAACAGATAATTATGACAGACAGCAGAGATGGTGGGGAAGAGCTAGATGCTGTAGGAGAGCGGAGTGGGAGAATGTAATCTGGTCTGGGCATCAGAGTGTTCCCCAGGTGGAGTGAGAGCTAGCCAAGAGAAGAGAAAAGAGGAAACAGTCCAGGCAGAGGGAACTCCAAGGTCGAGGCAGGCAGGAGGTCTATGGATAAAGAGAAAGTGCTGCTTGGAGAACTCACAAACAAAGGTCAAGTCTGGAGTATGGCCTGGGGTGGGGTGTGGGGAGGGAGACAGTGGAGAGCAGGCTGGGGTAGAAGGCTGAGAGCTTGGTCAGCAATTGACGATTTGTCATTTAAACTCAGGGAGAGGGCTTTCAAAAGATAATCATGGAAGTGATGTGACCTAACTCACACCTTCACAAAGATCTGCCCACGGCTGTGTGGAGAGTGCCCTGAAGTGGGGGCACCACTGGGGCACGGGAGGCCAGTTAGATGGCTGTTGCAGTTATCTCCCACCCTTGGGATGCTGACAAGTCCTCTCTTCAGCCAGCAGACACTCGGCAGGGTGAGAAACCTTCAAAGCCCCTGCATTCCACCAAAGGCCAGGGAATACCAGTGTGCTTGGTTGATGTGGCTGGGTCAGACTGATGCAGGGTTCCCACAGCTGGTGTGCTTAGTGGAGGAGCGCTGCAGAGACAGAGAGCCCAGAGACATGAACTCTGGATGTCTGTTCATTGTTGGTTCATTCAATCAATAAACATGTTGGCACTCAGTTTTTTGTCCAATTAATTGACAGCTACCATTTCAAGCGTGTTTCACCAGGCACCATTCGAGGCCTTGAAGTGGATCGTCTCATTTATTTTTCATCACAGCCCTCTGAAGTGAGTGCTTTATTTATTCCCCAGTTTCCAGTTCAGGAATCTAGGCGAAGAGCTTAAATTACTTACCTAGGCCATACAAGTAGTGACAGGAGAGGAGCCAGGATTCCCCTAAATGAATGAATGAGCACAATCACCACCTCCCCTCACTTGCCTCTAATGATGTGTGAGCATGCTACCTGACTGTGAACTTCCCACCAACAGTGGGAGATCGCCACTGTCTTTATGTGGATTAAGCTACTGTGTGGGGCTCACACAGTCTATCACCTGTGGCTTTGATGCTAGAATAGAGGAAAGAAAATGCAGCCATGACCTTTCTGTGTCATGGGCAACATGTTGCACGTGCTCAGCTATTAAAACAAGTATCTGATAAGAAAGTTTCTGTAGGGAAAATGAATATGCAAAAAAAGTCCAGACTCATAGGAGAAGACCCTGATGCTGGGAAAGATTGAGGGTAAGAGGAGAAAGGGGTGGCAGAGGATAAGATGGTTAGATGGCATCACTGATTCAGTGGACATGAGTTTGAGCAAGCACCAGAAGACAGTGAAGGACAGGGAAGTCTGCTGCTGCTGCTGCTAAGTCGCTTCAGTCGTGTCCGACTCTGTGCAGCCCCATAGACGGCAGCCCACCAGGTTCCCCGTCCCCGGGATTCTCCAGGCAAGAATACTGGGGTGAGTTGCCATGTCCTTCTCCAATGCATGAAAGTGAAAAGTGAAAGTGAAGTCACTCAGTTGTGTCCGACTCCTAGCAACCCCATGGACTGCAGCCCACCAGGCTCCTCCATCCATGGGATTTTCCAGGCAAGAGTACTGGAGTGGGGTGCCATCGCCTTCTCCAACAGGGAAGTCTGGCATGCTGCAATTCATCGGGTCACAAAGAGTCAGACATGACTTAGCGACTGAACAACAACGATATTTTTTTTTTAGCTTTTTTTTTTCCTTTTTGGCCATGCCATGAGGCATGTGAGATCTTATTTCCCCAACCAGGAGTTGAACCTGTGCCCTCTGCAGTGGAAGTACAGAGTCTTAACCATTGGGACAGCCAGGGAAGTCTAGGCAATACTCATTTTTAAGGCATTTATAGTTAAGTTGAAACACTTTCATGCCCACAGAAGATGATAATATACTAAAAACCACCAGAATAGTATTATAACTTTTGGTTGTCTTAGAAATTTTTCCCTTTGTGGGCCTCTTTCTCCATTAAAGAAATATTAAAATATATATATCCTGCAAACATACGAACAAAGAGGAATATAATCTAGGCTGGATTCATTATTATATCTTTATTATTATTTTATTTCTTTTTTTTTTGGTTGCACTGCTTGGCATGTGAAATCTTATTTCCCCAACCAGGCATCAAACCTATGCCACTTGCATGGGATACATGGAGTCTTAACTACTGGACCACCAGGGAAGTCCCTTTTCACATAAACGTGTGTGGGCCTCTCGGAGAAGGCAATGGCACCCCACTCCAGTACTCTTGCCTGGAAAATCCCATGGACCTAGGAGCCTGGTGGGCTACAGTCCATGGGGTCGCTACAAGTCGGACACGATCGAGCTACTTCACTTTCACTTTTCACTTTCATGCATTGGAGAAGGAAATGGCAACCCACTCCAGAGTTCTTGCCTGGAGAATCCCAGGGACGGGGGAGCCTGGTGGGCTGCTGTCTATGGGGTCGCACAGAGTCGGACACGACTAAAGTGACTTAGCAGCAGCAGCAGCATAGCTGTAAGGGACTCAAAGTGAGCCCCAAAGATGATGCTGAGTGGTCAGTTTCCAGGACAAGGCAGAGATGGAAAGGGCAGCTGAATAAAGTCTAGAGTGAAGTGGGGAGGGAGGCAGGTACATAGTGAGAGAGCCTGAGGATTCTCTTTTATCTGATGCCGATGTGGAGTTGGGGAGGAGATTGCTTAAAGGCACCTAGCAGAGTGGGCGAGACCGATGTGGGCCAATGTGGGTAGGGAAGGGCCCAGGGGAAAGGTGGGACCCTGGCCCGGACCCTGAGAGCCGGAGAGTAGGGCCAGGGAGGCAGAGACCACGGCAGGTATAGTGCAGGACTGTGCAAGGCAATCTGGAAAGGCACATTAGATCAGGAGGACACGGCGATAGCACGAATTGGAGTGTTCTCCATTCAGGGACCATTTTGCAAAAACAAAAACTGCTAAATGCTGAAAGCCATTTCCAGTCTCCTTTTGATCATATCTAGTCTGCAAAACACACAGCTGAGCCCAGAATCAGAGGAGTGAGCAGTTCACTGCAAAGTTACATAGCAAAAGACACCAGCACAGAGAGGAGTAAAGGGCTAGGGTCATGGAGATGAACTACTGTAGCGAGTGACAGGATGCAGTCCTCATGTGAAAAGGACTATGCCAGTGGTTGCGGCGAGCATAGATCTGGGGAGCAAGAGTGGGATGAGAGCGGATGGGCAGGAGCCTGTGCCAGAGTCCAGACTGGAAGTGACAGTGGCTTGGAGTCGGCTGGTCCCAGTAGAGATGGTGAGAAAGGCTGAGTTCTGAGTATATTTTGATGGTAGCGCTGACAGGTACTTGCTGATGGCTGAGATGCATGATATGAAGGGTAGGAAGGAGTGAAAGATGGCTCCTAGGTTTTTGGCCTGAGCAAGTGGATATCACGCCCTCCGAGGCCCCAGTAGTCCAAGAAGTGGTTGGTGGCATGCGGATCCCACGGGCGTGTTCCCTTTTTGATCACTCAAGGAGCTGCACGGCGTGCATTTGTCTGTGTGGCTTTCTGTGTGCATGTTGGCTCTTATTTCTAAAACTCGGAAAAAACTGATAGCAAAGTGCTCAATAAACTCTGAGAGCCAGCCTCACTACTCCCTCTGATTCAGTCCCCTGTGACTCTTCTTTCAGTATCTGTTGAATTTTTCCTTTCTACCTCCCTTGCTTGCTCTTCAGCTCAGACCTCTTGCCTGGACAATTACAATAGCACGAGCTTATCCCCATGCCTCTGGGTCCCCTGTCTGTTCTTACACTGTGGCAGAAAAACTTTTACAAAGTACAAACACGATCATGGCTCTTTCCTACCAAAAAGTACTTCCCCACAGACTCGAGGTCAAACCCTGCTGTCCGTGTCGTAAACCCCTCTCAGGTGTGGCTTCTTGTGCCGGATCTTGTGCTGCTCGCTCCTCAGGCAGCGCAGCTGTTTCTTATGCAACACCCTGGGCTCACACGGCCCTTGCTCTGTCTAGAGCACCCTTGTCCCTGGGTGGTCCTGGATAAGATTCCCCTCAGTTACCTGCTCCTCTGTGATGCTCTTCCAGTGTTCTCCATTCTTTTCCGCCAGCCCTTGGCTTTACACTTCCTTTCACGTATTATTACAAATAGCATACTGCATTGTAATTAATTTTTAAGCAAAGTTTATTTGCTTTTTCCTAGCAAGGAGACCTGAATAAAGTGAAACAACTAGCCATTTGAATATGATTATACAAAAAAGTAATAGAAAGAAGGAAAAAACATCCTAGATCTCACCACTGAAAAATCTTTCCTTTTAATTTTTTTTCAAGGCTTATTTTAAAAATATAGTTGGAAACATACTGATAACATTTAAATTCTGTGTCTTGCTTCTTCATGTAATGTTATAACATAATGACTCTCGATATTTAAAAGTGTTTCATGTATTTTTATGGAAAACCCTATTTCCATGCTATTTCTTAGCATCTTAACTTCCTGACCTGTTCAGTTCAGTTCAGTTGCTCAGTCATGTCCGACTCTTTGCGACCCCATGAATTGCAGCACGCCAGGCTTCCCTGTCCATCACCAACTCCCGGAGTTCAGTCAAACTCAGGTCCATTGAGTCGGTGATGCCATCCAGCCATCTCATCCTCTGTCATCCCCTTCTCCTCCTGCCCCCAATCCCTCCCAGCATCAGAGTCTTTTCCAATGAGTCAGCTCTTTGCATGAGGTGGCCAAAGTACTGGAGTTTCAGCTTTAGCATCATTCCTCCCAAAGAAATCCCAGGGTTGATCTCCTTCAGAATGGACTGGTTAGATCTCCTTGCAGTCCAAGGGACTCTCAAGAGTCTTCTCCAACACCACAATTCAAAAGCATCAAATCTTTGGCGCTCAGCTTTCTTCACAGTCCAACTCTCACATCCATACATGACCACTGGAAAAACCATAACCTTGACTAGACGGACCTTAGCTGGCAAAGTAATGTCTCTGCTTTTGAATATGCTATCTAGGTAGCTTTTATCTAACATGTGTTGTCTTTCCATAGATGTATTATTGGATTTACTGTTTTTCATTGATTTATATAAGATTTTTCTATATAAAAAATATAAACCATTTTCAGTTTTAAAGTATCATTTAAGACTGAATTAGGCTGAAAGGAACAGAAAAGCAGGTGTATTTTTTTTGGCTCCTCAGCCTTATTAAGGTATAATTGACAAATAGAATGGCATACATTTAGAGTGTGCCATATGATGATTTGATATATGATACACTGTGAAATCATTACCACAGCTAAGTTAAATAACACTTCTATCGTCTCACATCGTGACTCTTTTTGATGGGAACACTGAAGACCTACTCTCAGAAAATTTCAAGTATATATAAATGTTTTAGTTTTCCATTATTGCTGCAATAGATTATTACAAACTTAGTTGCTTGAGCAATGCAAGTGTTTTCTCTTATAGTTATGGAGGTCACAGGTCCAAAATGGGCCTCACTGGGCTACAGTCAAGGTGCTAGCAGGACTTGTTCCCTTCTCGAGGCCCTAGCATAGCGTGCATGTTCAGTCATGCCTAACTCGTTGCAACCCCAATGACAGCAGCACACCAGCCTCCTCTGCCAATGGGATTGTCCAAGCAAGAATACTGGAGTGGGTTGCCACCCCTCTTCCAGGGGATCGTCCTGACCCAGGGCGTGAACCCACATCCCCAGCGTCTCCTACACTGCGTGCTGATTGTTTACTGCTGAACCACCAGGAGGCCCTAGGGGAGAGGATTTTTTCCTGTCTGGTCTAGCTTCTAGAGCCTGCCCGTTTTCCTTGGCTGAGACCTTTTCCTCTATCTTCAAAGCCAGTGATGGCAGGTTCAGCCATTCTCAGGTAGTATAACTCCCATTTCTGCCTCCATCATCACGTCTCCTGCTCTGGCTCTGATATCTTGTCTGCTTTTAAAGACTCTCGTGTTCACATTGGGCCCACCTGTGTAATCCAGACTACTCTCCCTGTTTTAAGGTTAGCAGAATTGCAGCCTTCATTCCATCTGTACCCTCAATTCCTCTTTGTCATGTAACATAACATAACCACCGTTGCAAAGGATTAGAATATGAACATCTTTCGGGGGCTAGTGTTACATGCCACTCAGGCATATAAACGAGTTAGATGTTGCCTGTCTTATGAAAAAATAAATCTAAGGGTATCAGTCCAGGACTGGTATGACAACTAATCATGCCATTGGTATTCAGTTTCTTCTCATCTTTCTGCTTCGTCGTCCTTAGTGTATGGACTTTCGACAATGGACTTACTGCCTCACGGTTGCCAGATGGCTGCTGAACCTCTGGGCATTTCTTCTCTGTTCCAGGAAGGAAAAAGGTGCCATTATAAAGGGTAAAAGAGCAAAAGGTAGAAGCGAATGTGTTAGGTCAGATTCCCCAGAAGCAGACCCTGGTCTATGCACGTGTTAGTGATTTACTGAGTGAGTGGTTCTAGGAGAAATCTGTAAGTGGACGGAATGAGAGAAGCAGCCCAGAGAAGACTATACAGCCAAGCAAGGGAGTGCTTCAACCTGAGTTTAAGGGGGACACAGCATGAGCTACACAAGTCTGTTTCATTTCCATCTCCAAGCAAGTAGCAGACCCCTGCTCCAGCCACTGGGGGAGGCATGGGGATGTGAACACCATGCTGTTGCCGCAGCGGCTCTAGTCGCCCAAAGAGAGCTGTTTGAAGAAAGTAACAGGTGCCAGCTGTTAGAACTGGGATGCACAGACACGAGGCCAGGGTGCCCGGAACAGATAAAGAGTTTCTGAGAGCTCTGGGCCGAGCACCAAGCACTAGCTGGGATTTGTCTCTTCTGTGATGCCTCTCTGGACGCCCTCGGTTGGCAATCTCCAATACATTCCTTCTGTCCAGACTTATCACCTCCCCACCCCTCACTGCAAAGATGTCTAGAGCAGGATTTTTAGCTGGATGCATTGTTACTTCAACAAAATTAGAGTTCTGTTAGTAAGTAAAAAGGAGAGAATGGATATGGGATAGGCAACCATCAGAGTCTGCTAAAATGTATATCTCATTTGTTTACTTTAACTTTTAGTCATTTTTCTTAAATGGATGATTAAAAATTTACACTGTAGATATTTTCTTTTGTAGTCTTTATCACTATTGAAAAATTAAAATACCCTCCTTAAACAGATCTGATAAATATCAATTTATATTTTATCTGTATTTTCTAGTCTGTAAAAATATTTAGCTCTTTATATCCTATTTTGAAGAATAATTTCAAGTATTACCACAGACGATTATCTATACAAAAACACAATTATTTGGTGGGCCATGTATTTCATTTCACTGGTCTGTTTATTCCCTCTTCGGTGCCATGTTTTAAAAAATTGTGTGCTTTTATACCATATTTTAATTTTAATAGGCAAATGCCCATCTTTATTTCTCTTCTTTTAAATTAGTAGTGGGTTTCATGAAATTACTTTCAACATCTATTATTGTGACATTGATGCTTTTGAACTGTGGTGTTGGAGAAGACTTTTGAGAGTCCCTTGGACTGCAAGGAGATCCAATTGGTCCATTCTAAAGGAGATCAGCCCTGGGTGTTCATTGGAAGGACTGATGCTAAAGCTGAAACTCCAGTACTTTAGCCACCTCATGCGAAGAGTTGACTCATTGGAAAAGACTCTGATGCTGGGAGGGATTGGGGGCAGGAGGAGAAGGGGACGGCAGAGGATGAGATGGCTGGATGGGGTCACCGACTCGATGGACGTGAGTCTGAGTGAACTCCGGGAGTTGGTGATGGACAGGGAGGCCTGGCATGCTGCGATTCATGGGGTCGCAAAGAGTCGGACACAACTGAGCAACTGAACTGAGCTGATTATGACATTATAATTTTTCTAACTGATCAATTCACATGTATATTATTAATTAACTCTGCACTTAACATCAATGAGCTTCACTTTGCTCTGAAAAAGATGGTGTTCAATTAGGTGACTATTAGGCTCCCACTCAGGTCTAACATTTTAACATTACGTTTTACTGTGTTCCAAACACTGCGCTAAGCATTTTATGTGCATTGTTTTCTTATATCTTCACAACAGTCCTGCAGAGTAGGATTATTATCATTATCTTCAGTCCACAAAAGAGCATTTGCAGATCAGGGAGCTGCATTAGAATCCAAGCCTGGTTGACCTAAAGTCCAGGTCTCTCAACTAAAGCATTCACAGTAGCACTAGTCATTTGTATTAACTGCCTCCCTTATGGGTAATTCATTAGGCATCTTAGGAGAATATGAATGAGGTTTACTCAACTGAATGCATTAACACCTTTTTGGGACTTCCCTGGTGGCCCCATGGTTAAGAATTCGCCTACTAATGCCAGGTTCCTGGTCTGGGAAATAAGATCCCACCTGCCTCGGGGCAACTACACCCCCATGCCACAGCTCTGGAAGCCAGTGCTCCAGAGCCTGAGAGCCAGGACTAGAGGAGCCACCACCATGAGAAGCCTGCGCTCCACAACGGGAGAGTGGCCCCGGTCCCCACACCCAGAGAAGCCCTGTGCGCAGCAGGAAAGACTCAGCACAGCTGAAAAATAAAAATAAAACAGCAGCAGCAACAAAGCACCTTCTTAACTCAAGGGAAGAAAACAAATGTAAAGAACTTGCTGCATGTTCATGCATCCCCAAATTCAACCCATGCTTTATTATGTGAACCAAGAAAGAGAAATCTGCAAGGATGGAAAAAGGAAGGTACCCACCAGACCACCTATTTTTGTAATATATTAATTAAAAGTAATAAATGCTAACAGATATTAGCGTAATATCTACATTTCATTAGCTAGGAAAAAAGCACACAATTCCAGAAATGGCACCTTTAGCTCTAGAATGCACTGACAATGAAACAGCGATCACTACGTCCAACAAGTAAAGCAGATCTTTCTGCTGATGCTTTCAGGGTAATGGTAATTAAATAAATTTTTGGTTACTCCTGTCCTGTGTCCTGCACTAAGTTGATTAACCTGTTTAATGAGTATATGAGAATGACCAAAGCTGACCTCACATCAAAGAGCCCCATTGTTGCTGTGTGCTGACCTGAATTCTAACTGTGCCCTTGGTTCTTTAATTGCTCCACAGATGTGCTGGAGACTAGAGTAGGTATTTTAAGTGGCAGTGAATCTGTTTTCCCAGATGTGTTCAGTTACTCAACATACGATTTTAGATGCTGGTCTGCATACCCAGGCTCTGAACATTCCCCCTCTTTGGGAAGATTCAAAGGTTACCCACCTTTGATACATCTCATTGGTAATCAGTCTTATTTCTATGGTAAAACTTAACTACGTATTATTAAACATCACCAAAGAGTTTAGAAAAGAAAGTCTGTAAATTAAGTCAATAGTGAGTAAAACAAAATTCAGGCTTTAGGAATCCCTTGGGGCTTCCAAGGGGGTCGTTAGAAGCAGATAAGGCTTTCTTAGAGCATTGTCATCAAGGGCCAACTGTTACTTCAAGCTACAAGTGCTCAAAAGGAAGCTGGTTCTTAAGTGACAACATTGATTAAAAAACAAAAAACAAACCCCTAAAACTCAATAACATTTGTTGTAGTCTTCTTTCCAATTCCTCTGGAACGTGTTTTTGTAAGCAAGGTGGAGAGGGTGTTATTGCTGTTTACCGTGGAATGATGACATCCTGATCTCATTCTTCATTCTGGCACTTTTTTTTTTTTTTAAACACTTCAAGTTCATATACTTTTGTTGCTTAAGCCTTAAAAAAATAAGCTGGCTTAAGATCTTTTTGTGACAGGTTTATTTTTTTGGTGGGCAGGGGGACATGTATAAATAAGGATAAATAAAGCAACTAGGCCCCCTTTACTGTAGTCACGCCTGCGCCCATTCCTGGAGTGGAAAGGACCCACTGTGTAGAACGGGGCTCAAATGACTTGTGTCCTCCAATCTGCATCTTATCACCTGTGACAGCATCCCCTGACGTAAATGTGAAGTGGCACCCACCCCAGGCTGGGTGGGTTGGGAGGGGTGGGAGCAGTAGGAAAGGCCACCGGGATGGAGGGAATGTATGGGACCAGCAGGGGACAACAGGGCAAACAGCCTTTCTGCAGGAGCCTGGTGATCCCAGCAGTCCTAGCTTCTCAAACTGCTGTCTGTCGCTGCTTTTCCATCCCTGCCACCTGTCTTGGTCACTTAGATTCTGGTCCTAACGCGATATACTGTGACCTTGAGATAGTCATGTACCTTCTTTGGGCCTCTGCTTCTTCATCTGTAAAATGAAGGTGTCCGACATTATCTCCAAAGTTTGTTCCAGTAAATGAGTCGTCTGCTATCTTGCGGTCATCTTATCAGAGTATTTCAGTAAGAAGGTGAGTAAACTATTTCCCAAAGTCTCTCTCTCTCTCTTTTTGTTTTTTGAGATGTCTTTGGATTTTATTTCTTGTTCCCTCACAAGCATTTTTTAAAAATGCACAGTTTATTGGTTGTAGGTAGTTTTATAAAGAGACAAAGTGGCTGGACTCCAGATAGCCTGAAGATGATGTCGGGGCTCCCCCCTCAACCTCCCAGTTTTCTGAAGAGAAGGATCTAGAGTGCGCATGTTGGTCCATTATCACAGCCAGGAAAGGGCCACGTAAGGAGAGTCAGGGAAGTGGGGAGAGCCAGACTGTTTGTGCCGTTGG
The DNA here is from genome assembly GCF_042477335.2 of Ovis canadensis. NCBI lineage: Eukaryota > Metazoa > Chordata > Mammalia > Artiodactyla > Bovidae > Ovis > Ovis canadensis. Next base: position 33,051,369 of record NC_091250.1, on the reverse strand, counting down.
CCAGAGTGTTGCTAGTGACCCTGCCCCTGAATAGAAAGCGTTCGGTCGTCTTATTGTTCGAGGAAGATAGCTAGCACGTCAGCTGGACCGCTCCACGCAGTAGTCTGCAGGAGGCCGAGGGATTTTTATTTCTCCAGGTGTCTGGCTGCCACTAATCCCACGTCTAAGTGGGTCGTATTATGCTTCTTCACTCTGTCTACTTGTGTACCCCGCAGTGAAACCTGTAGATGCTGGCGGCAGCAGCTAATGCTCAGAAACACTTCCGGAAAGGCAGCCTCTGAAGCACCTTCCTTAGGGTTGCTCTGGTGGGGAGCTGTCCTGGGAAAGGAGGTTAGCATGTGGGGGAGCGGGAGTGATGGAGCGAGAGCCAGGGCTGAAGGGGCAGAAGGGAGGAGAGTCCACCGAGGCTCGTAAGATGCAGGTCTGTCTCCGGAAGCAGCCTTCCCAGAAATTACCTGCCTGTGAGTCGTTCTTTTTCTCTGTTATCAGCATCTCTTCTACATTTTTTTCCCCCAGATCCCTATGTCAGAGACCCTCTGATTCACATTTTGGTTCCTATCTAACTAGAGGGAAGAGGGGTATCAGGATTCTGACAAGACACCAGGAGTCTGGTCCATGGGTTTCCCTGTGCCCGGCGCGGAGTGAAGACCTGCCGGTCCAGGGACCACTGCCCTCCCCCAGCAGTCCTCCTCAAAAGATTTCTCTAACCATGGAACTTAGAGTAAAGAGGTGGAGGTGAGGTTTCTGGTCTTAACCCAGAAAGAAAGTTCAGGAAAACTGGTGCCTAGACCTGAGCTGTGACAGGGAGGGCTTGCAACTCGGGTCAGTAGGAGTAGGTGAGCATCAGACTCACAAAACACTGGTTTTAGAACCAGACTCAGATGTCGCATAGCCTCAGTTATTGTTACTATGCTGTACTGCTGCTGCTGCTGCTGCTAAGTCGCTTCAGTCGTGTCCGAATCTGTGCGACCCCAGAGACGGCAGCCCACCAGGCTCCCCCGTCCCTGGGATTCTCCAGGCAAGAACACTGGAGTGGGTTGCCATTTCCTTCTCCAATGCATGAAAGTGAAAAGTGAAAGTGAGGTTGCTCAGTTGTCTCTGACCCTTCGCGACCCCATGGACTGCAGTGCACCAGGCTCCTCCATCCATGGGATTTTCCAGGCAAGAGTACTGGAGTGGGGTGCCATTGCCTTCTCCGACTATGCTGTACTAACTGTAGGTAAAGGGGACAAATAACTATGGTACTTCAACTATAGTTAATTATTTCCCTTCATGTGGGGAAGATGGTTCAGGGGTGGCTGATTGTGAGACCTTCAGAACAGACTTCGAAATCAGTTCGTGACCTCACGGCTAGCCTTGGTCCCACTCACGCTCACTGTGTGAACTCAGTTAAGCTCCTCCTCTCTCAGCTCCCAGTTCCTCACCTGGAACCTGCTCATAATAACATTAGTTCTAGGGAATGTCCTCTTTGAAGATTCAGAATGAGGATCTTGGTGAATGTACATCATAAAGGGCTACATACATTTCATTCTTTTGCCACAGTCATAGCAAATGTGCAGCAGCTCTGTTATGTACTTTTTTTTTTTGTATTAGATTCATTCTGAGTTCTATTTATTGTCCCTGGTTTTGTTTTCTTATTTCTTTTCATTTCCAATTTATAGATCTGCAGAATATATAAACTACTCTGGGTACAAGGTAGGGTGTGTGTAAGTAATTGAATACATTTAAATTATAATTTTGCTAGTAGAGTGATAAAAGAATCCGAAAGATAGGCTAACTCCAACCTCCAGGGTCAGCTCTGCTAGTTTATTCCAGCTTCCATCACTGACTTATGTCAAGTACCATCTGTGGCCCCTTACTTGCTACAACTTTCAAGGGGAGGTGATACTTGATCAATGTGTACCCGCTTGACACAGTCAGTCACGTTACTCCCCTTACATAGCCCAGGAATGGAGAGATTTGGGCTTCAGGCCATGTACATCAAGGGCCAGCAGCTTGGTGAGCTCTTTCCCCGATGCCACCACAGGCTATCTTCTTGTGGAGACATCTCCCAATTCACAAACCTAGAAATGGTAGGAAAAGTCCATTCCTTCCATAAATAGTTCATGCTCCCCTACCACTCCCCAGGCACTGTGGCAGGCACTCTGGGTACTGCAGGAATAGATAGGAGGTGGCCCCTGCGCTCTGGAGGTGCATGGCCAGTGGAGAAGCCGTTGTGTGGGTACCTCGGGTGCTTGATGGAGCAGGGAGGTGTGGGAGGGTGCTTCAGTGTGCTGACCCTGGAGCTGGCTGCCCTGTCTTCTCCCAGCCTGGTGACCTCGTGCACCAGTCTCTCAAGCCCCCTGGCTTTTATCTACAAAGTGAGAGTAAGAATGCACCTACTAATAAGGTCGTTTTGCGTGTAAAACATGCAAAATAGCGTCTGGCGCCACAGAAAGCTCTTGACAGAGCTGGTGGGGATGTTGGTGGGGGTGCTAGCCTTGCACCATGGGGCTGGGAGGCAGGCTTGCCAGTGTCACCCGGGAGAGTGGGAAGGGCGCTGCGGAACTCAGCTTGCTTGGCAGAGGGGAGAGAGCGCCCTTCAGTCGGAGGCTCGGCACCGTGGGTGCAGTTAGAGCAGAGAGAAGGATGTTCTGAGAGCTCCTGAACTGTTAGCTTGGTGCCAGAGCGAACACAAACACGAGGTGCTTCCATCTCAAGAGCATTGTGTTAGTAACCACGGGAGGAAATTGGCCAGGCTGGAAAAATATGGTTTGTGAACAAATGCTTTTGTCAGATAGACATGAGCAGTGCCCACAGTGGTGGGCAGGTTGATAACAAGCACTTAGCTTGTTAATACCAGGTGGGGAAAAACTCGTTAAGCAAAGAAAGCATGTAATGATTGATTACATTCAGGTAAATCTGAATGATTTATACAGGTTGATACAGTGGCCTGAATTTGGCAAATTATTTTTCAGTCCTTCACTTTCCTTAAAAATAATTGCAAGCTGATTCACCAGCCAGGATCAAATGATACCAGTTTGGACACAAACCCTGATAAAATCCCTGGCATTTTAAAATCTTTCTCATTCCCAGAAAACTATTCCTTTAAAAAGTGAGGGACAAGAATTGCTGTGTCTCCAGAATGCCAGAAATTTCTAAAAATAAAACCAATGACAGGTAGTGAGAAAAAGCCCCATTTAACTTTAGCTTGTACGTAAATAAGCTGATTTATATATAATCCAGTGTATTCTGTTTGAAAACATTGAATTCCCAAACAGAATAATCAGTTTAAAATTAATGTGGTTTATTAACAATTAAAAGTGATAACACAAGCTGAAGAAGATTGGAGGTGAAGTGTTGAGTTTCCTTTGATAGGTAGAGTAATTACAAAGTGTGCTTTTGAAGTTCAAGAAGACAGCCTTAGGACACAACATTTTTAAAGTAAAAATTGGCTTGCACTCTGTTCAAGTGATTTATTTTGCACTAAGAAATGGGTGTGAGACATGATGTGATTTAAAATTTCATCCCTTGATGGAACTGCTTGAGGGTGACATGGTTTTTTTCTTTTTTCTTTTCTCAGCTTACTCAGCCTGTGAAGTTTCCTATCTAAAAGCTCATCTTCTGAAGTTCCTTAGGAATTTGAGGAAACCCAATCTTTTGCTGTGTAAACAAAGGGGACTAAGTATGTTGCTTTCCCTCTGACACCCAGGAGCCGAGGAGGGTCAGAGCTGCCGTAAGCAGAACCTAGTGCTGACCAGGGCAAAGTCAGCCCAGCCATTCTTGTTTCGTTGTCTCTTAAGTGATTAAGGAGAGTTTCACCTTTACCTTTAAAAATGCTTTTTCTCTCTTTAAGGCTTGAGAGGTATGGGATGAATAGAAGAGGGCAGGCAGGATATACTTGAAGAGGGAAGTTAAAAGGAACTGGGATTTAGTTAAAACTGGCTACAGCAACAAGGGAGGGGGTAATTGAGAGAAAAGAAAGGGAAGAATAGTTTAGAAAAAAGGTTCATGGCGACATAGTTCACCTGCTTCTGCTCTGTTTTCTACAGGGAAAAGAAATACATTTAACAGATTTAAATTTTTTTCTATAGTCTATTTATGATGAGGAAAAATACTTGAGAAAACATATCTATCATGGTATATCAATAAGTGCTTGGAAACTGGCCTTTTGGAGGAGGCGAGGGCAGGCCCTGGTTTGTCGTGGTTGTTAGTTTCTTGCTGTAAACACTTCCGCTCCGGTGGATTCTGCAGTGTGTTGTCTCGGGACGTGAAGCTGGAAAGAGATGAGCAGTAATGCACTGTTCATTTATCCACCACACAGATGTGATAAGTGGAAATAACCCCAAGAACATAGGTAATAGTAAAACATAGTTTTAAAAAAATGAAAAGGGAAGTGATGGAGTTTTTTTTCCTAAGTTTTGAGTACTTATCTTTTAAAATAAGTAATTAAATTGTAAGTTTATATAAATTAATTTTTAATAATGACTGCTTTTATCATCCAGCTCACAACTTGTCCTGAAAATTTGACTCTCAACGACCGGTTCAGACTGGTTCTAGCACACTGCTAAATACATGTATGACATTGATGGAAAGAGGTTTGGAAGGTGACACCCAAAATTATTGACTGTGGTAATCACTTCTTGGTGGGGGGAGTTATGGTGTGTGGAGGGAGGCCCTCATGTTTTACTCTGTACACTTCTCTTTTGTAAATGCTGGTAGTATAATAAGAGTGAATAGATAATGGCTTTCTTAAAATATCTGTTTGTTTTTTTTTTTTAAATCAATACCTTTCCCCTTCTTTCAGCTGAGCCCAAGTCCCTGAGGTAGTTATGGCTGAATGGAGGGAGTATGGACTAAGCACTAAAAAGTTGGTTTTTAATTCTGGTTTGGCCCCTGGCAGTCCGGGTAACCGAGTACAAGTTACTTAACCTCTCTAAGCCTTGCAGTCTTTGCTAAATGAAGATATTTGAATTTTATCTCTAATAGTCTATGCAGTTCTAACCTTTACATATTGAGTGCACTCTTTGCAGGAGACCACGTCCACACAGACTCTGTGAAGTCCCAACTCCTCCCATTTATTACTTACCTTATTTTCTAAGTTTTCAAAAGACTATGGACTTGAAACCCACTGTCACTGTTGGTAATCATAAAACTTGGCTGGGCTGAGAAAACTGAGGTTTGGAAGCTAGCTGAAGGAAGGTCCAAGAGATGGTCTCTGTTTAGCTCTGTTTCTCGCAGAGAGCCTGTTGGTTTACTGGATTGTGGGTGGTGTGTACCACTAGAGGCTTGGACCCTGGGCCCCGGAGGAGCCCTCCCCATGCTGCCTGGCTCCCATTCTTCTGGAATGTATTGGCTTGCATTTTATGCTGAGCTGACTCTAGGAGTTTGGTTTTCAATCAAAATAATAGCATTCATTTTTATTGTTTTTATTTTTGAACTAAAATATCAGATACTTGTGGGAAATTTAGTAAATATAGATGAGCAATAAAACAAAAAGGAAGATTACTGATTTTAAAGTGGAGAACTTTCCATTTTTGCTGTTACTGTGTTTTATATATATGTTTATGAAGTTATGGATATTTGAAGTAACATCAGCCTTCTTGAGGGCTTCCCAGGTGGCTCAGTGGTAAAAAACAAAAACCAAAACCACGCAGGAGATGTAAGAGACCTGGGTTGTATCCCTGGGTCAGAAGATCCCCTGGAGAATGAAATGGCAACCCACTCCAGTATTCTTGCCTAGAGAATCTCATGGATAGAAGAGCCTGGCAGGCTATGGTTCATGGGTTTGCAAAGAGTTGGGCATGACTGAAGTGATTTAGCACACACCCACGCATTTGAACTGTGGTGTTGGAGAAGGCTCTTGAGAGTCCCTTGGACTGCAAGGAGATCCAACCAGTCCATCCTAAAGGAAATCAATCCTGAATATTTGATGGAAGGACTGATGGTGAAGCTGAAACTCCAATACTTTGGCCACCTGATGCAAGGAACTGACTCATTTGGAAAGACCTGAATGCTGGGAAAAATTGAAGGCAGGAGGAGAAGGGGATGACAGAGGATGAGATGGCTGGATGGCATCACCGACTCAATGGACCTGGGTTTGCGTAAATTCCGGGAATTGGCGATGGACAGGGAGGCCTGGCGTGCTGCAGTCCATGGGGTTGCAAAGAGCCAGACACAGCTGAGCAACTGAACTGAACTGAACTGAATGCATCCTTCTTGAAAGTGAGGTCCAGTGCAGATGCAGGGCATGGGCCCTGGAGCCAGGCTCCCCAGGCTGGAATCCCTGTTCCACCCCACGCAGCCCGTGCAGTTTACTCTGCTCCTCTGTGCCTTGCTGTGCTCATCTGTAAAAAGAGGGAGATAGAATTGCCTTATAGGTTTGTTGTGAGGATTGAGTTAACACATATGAAACCCTCACAAAACAGTGTCCGGCAGACCATTCAATAAATGATGGCTTTTAACTTCATTCTGTCGTATATCATATACTGTAGTTTATTAAGATCTTACTATTGGACATTTAAATGGCTTCTAATTTTTCACAGTTGATAAGAAATCTTATAACTTTACACATATCCTCAGGATAAATTCTTGGGTCTGGAATCACTGAGATGTTTACAACATTTGGGGGTTTTAAACATCTATCAGGTGGCACTAGTGGTTAAGAACCCGCCTGCCAGTTCAGGAGATGTAAGAAACATGGGTTCAATCCCTGGGTCAGAAAGAGGCCCTGGAGAGTAAATGGCAACCTACTCCAGTATTCTGGCCTGGAGAATCCCATGGGAAGTAGAGATTGGTGGGTTACAATTCATGGAGCACAAAGAGTTTGACATGACTGAAATGATTTAGCATGCATGCATGAAAGTGAAAGTCCTCCTTATACTTAGGTAAAGACCATCCATGTCAATGTATGGACACATTCCATCTCTCCCTCATGGCAGTGCTGGTGACTAGGCTGGGCTTTCACATTCCTTATTAAAATGGGAACTATAGTCTATTTCCATAATATATACAAATCTGTGGTCTTCATCTTAAATGCAAAGTAAATGCCCTGAGATACTATTAAGCTATGAAAAATTGATTAAATTGAAGGCAATCATTCTCCAGAAATAAATCCACCTGGTTGTGCCTACACATGGAAATACACCATAGGAAGGGCAGAAGGGAGCTTGTTATCCCTATTTGCACTCAGGATGATTTGAAAATTACAGTTCATCAGGCTTGTATATTAATGATTTCAGGGGAAAGTCTAGAATAGTCACTTGAAGGACTATTGGAAACAGTAGAGGGTGAATCTCTATTTCTTTACAAAAACCCTGAAAAGCCTCCTAAGTAGGTTAACTTGAATGGGGATTTTTGAAAGGGGCTCAGATATGCAGATTTTATCAAGATTGTGTTGTTGTTGTTTAGTCACTAAGTCGTGTCCAACCCTTTGCGGGCCCATGGACTGTAGCCCACTAGATTCCTCTGTCCATGGGATTTCCCAGGCAAGAATACTGGAGTGGGCTGCCATTTCCTTCTCCAGGTAATCTTCCTGACTCCGGGATCCAAACCCACATCTCCTGCATTGGCAGGCAATTTCTTTACTGCTGAGCCACCAGGAAATCCCCTCATGAAGCTCACTTAATAAAAAAATAGACTTTTTTTTTTTTTTTTTTGCTGAGCATCCTTTGGGTCTAGTGTCCCATGAGAAAGTTTGGGGAAAGATGTTGTAATCTACAGTATTAGATACTCAGAATACCCGTTATGTACCAGGCGTTATGACCAGTGCTGGGAACATAGGGCTTGTAAGACCAATGTGCACACCCTCATCTCATGGAGCTTATGTCTTTGTCTGGACACGTGGCCTATGAGGAAATGATCCCCGATTCTTCAGCTGTTCCAGGAAGGACCCTATCAGACCTGACATCAACCCTAGCGCACAAGTCTCCTGTAGGTTAAAGAATTATAGAAATGAGACCATGTGTCCAAACAGTCTGTGCTTTGGCTGGAGAAAGGGAAATGCTAAGAAAAGTCACATCTATCTTGCCAGATAACCACGTCAAAACCAGAAGAAAGAGAATCCTTTCATGTGGGGTAGGCAGTTTGGCAAAAAAGCAATGCCTCTGAAGTTGATAGAAATAAAAGGTGGCCAATCTCCCCTTCCTGCTGCTAATGTTTTCCCTGATAGCCGAAGACATCCTGATGGAAGACTTTGAATGTGGGAAGATGCAAACAACTAAAACGCTCTGCCCTATAAAGTTAAAAAGACAACCGGGAAAACCCATCCCTGAGGTTCTTATCTCTGGTTGGTTCCACTTTGCTGAAGAGAAGTTTTAGTCTTTCGTGGGCCTAATAAAGAAGCCAGCTTGGCTGTCTTGCACAGGATTGTTGATTCCTTGGTTTGCCTCACCTTGCGTCTCACTGGTCAAGCTGGTGGGGCCAGCTGGAGCACATATAGCCAGCTCCTAACCAATCCAGCTGCAGGCTGTCTAGAGTAGGTGTCCTGTTCTGGGGAGGTGCTCACTGGCGAAATGGAGGAAGTGATTCTCCAAGAGGATCACTGGGGGACGGTCAGAAGGTGAAGGGCGATCCTTTATCTTCCACTTGACATCAGTCAACACACTTGTATTGAACATCATACATCACATTACATTGTATGTAATGTGTAGAGGAAGGGGGTTTCCCACATCACTAAGGTGGGTCAGGTATCTTGACAGTAGAAATGTAATTCAAATTGGGAAGTAGATATTTTCCCGAGTTTGGAATTGGGCATGGACCTGGAAATTGTTATGTTTATTCCAATTTCCAGTCTGTGTTTTCAGCCTCTTACCCACAATGCCTTTGCATTCAGAGGCCCAGCCATGAACGTGTGCCTGCTTAGTTGCCAAGTCGTGACTGACTCTTTGTGCCCCGTTGACAGTAGCCCTCCAGACTCTTCTGTCCATGAAATTTCCCAGGCAGATATATTGGAGTGGGTTGCCATTTCCTCCTCCAGGGGATCTTCCCAACCCAGGGATGGAACCCTTATCTCCTGCGCCTCCTGCTCTGGCAGGCGAATTCTTTACCGCTGAGCCAGCTGGGAAACCCAGCCCAGCCATACCCAACTCTTAAATCAGTTCTGATCAGAGCAGTGAGCAGGTTTAATACCTTCGGCTTACGAGGTAGTGGGGCATGACTTAATCCTATTACTGCAAACTGTTTTGGGGATGAGCAGGGACCTGCCCATTCAGTGGTGGTGGTTGTTCCGTCGCTCAGTCATGTCCGACTCTGCGACACCACGGACCGCAGCATGCCAGGCTTCAGTAGTAGCTTTCCCTTAATATTGTCCTATTGCTTTCCACCTCATTCCATCTTGATGTTTAAATTCCCTTGACATTTCTTCTTATAGATTCCTTTGGGGTCTACAGAAGATACTGCTTAACTTTGTAGGAGTTCGTCTAAAGGCAAGTCAATTTCCTCAGCTAAACTCACACTCAGCCCAAGCAATATTAATCCAAGTAATACGAAAATTTTCATTAAAGGTCATATGTGACCACATGGAAACTTGTAAATGGCAGTGGTCAGTAATGCTTGGTCAGGGTCCAGTCTGTGTAGGTTCAAATCTTGGATCTGCTAGTTACCAGCTTTATAATCTTTGGCAAATCACTTAATCTCACTGGATCTCAGTTTTCTCATCTATAAAATAGGTATGTAAACATAGAGTTATTATGAGGATTCACTGAATGATAAAATCTTAAGAAGCATACATTTCACATAGTAAGTGATCAAAAAGGTAACTATTGTTATTATTGTTATTTTCTTGGTTAACCGTATTTCAGGTGTGGGAAGTGCTTTTCTGGGCTACTAAACTCACACTGGCATTTTATAGTTGCAAAGAGTTCAAGTTTGACCCTGGAAATGTTCACCTCCCAAATCTGCTGTAATAACTTTGAAATTAGAATTTAAATTATGGTTCACTGTTATTTTTGAGTGCACAGTGGAGATTATCACCACTGCGTACCAAGTCTATCACTGCTCCATTAAGCAGAGGTTCGGGGTAAGGAAACAGGCACTCTCTCACCTCGTTTACCCACTGGAGCACCCCCTGGCTAAGTACCCCTCCCCACCTTTGAACACCAAGCTTTGAACTGTTGCCTAAGACTCTCACACCTTTTCTTTAAGAAGGCTTCTTAATTTGACTATTACCCTCAGGGAAATCTACTTGCCAAAAATTCCAACAGTAACTGTGGGCTGAGATCCTAAGGGTAAATTGGTATTGGATTTCTGGGCAATTTGCCCTAAATGCTAATGTATAAAAATACACCTGGATAAGGATATTTTTCTTCTGAATCATAGATTCATGGTTTAATTTTTACTGACAGGAAGAGAAATGCTAGTTTTCTTTCATTCTTTTTTTCAGCTAAGTGCATTAAATAGGGTCTGTCAGCTAACAACATGCAGGTAGGGATGTTCACCCTTCCATCTGCTGAAGCACCTAGCCTAGTGCCATGAACACATAGACACTCCCGGTGACGTGGTGGACTGCAAAGGGGATGTGTGCTACAGGCATACAGTTGGGTTCAAATTTGAGCTCTGCCAATTATTTACTAGTGTTGGGATCTCAAGTAAGTGTTTAATTCTCTGAGAACCTGTTCTGAAGAAAACAGTGTAGGTTAAGTGCCTGGCACATCCTCTTCCATTGCTGTATGTTATATGATTGAACCCAGAATTCCTTCCCAACTCCAGGGACTCTCCAGGACTCTTGAGGAACTTATTTTGCAGTACTTAATTTTATACACTTTCCCCAAAACCACTGTCATTCGAAAATAATTTATTCTGCATAAACTAATTTTCTTAATCATGGAGGTTAATCACATTTGCTGTTTTCCTTCTCAGTTAAAAAAAAAACCTAATGATTATACCTTTATAAAAATTAGCCATCATTTTTCTAGTAGAATATAAATTATTCTTAGATCGGCTTTATGAAATCATGAAATCCTTAGGACAGACATTAATGCTTTCTTTTGGAAAAAGTTCTTACTTTATACTTCTTACCTTGAAAATTTTCAATTCATAAGCAAACAGTGTATTCTAAAGGAAAAAGGACCATGGCCCCAGAATCCCACATACACCGAGAGTATTAGTCACTCAACTCGTGTCTGACTCTTCGTGACCCCATGGACTGTAACCTCCAAGGCCAATCAGAGAGATGATTTCCATTTTTCTGATTATTAGTGATTTTGATCATCTTTTCATGTGCTTGTTGACCATCTGTATATCTTCTTTGGAAAAATGTCTATTCAGATTATCTGCTAATTTTTTTAAGCTGTATTGTTCATGTTTTTGATTTTGAGTTGTATTTAGCTCTTAATATATTTTGAATATTACCCCTTCATCTGATATATGATATGCAAATATTGTCTCCCACTCGGTAGGTTGCCTTTTCATTTTGTTAATGGTTTCCTTCGCTGTGCGCTAGTTTGATGTAGTCCCAGTTGTTTATTATTGCTTCTGTTGCCTTTGCTTTTGGTGTCAAATCTAAAAATTCATTGCCCAGACTAATGGCAAGGAACTTATTGCTTATGTTTTCTTCTAGGCATTTTCAATCTTTTAAAAATACTTTTCAGAAAGAAAAATGTAAGCCCATATTTTGAAAGCTACTTATTACTAACTTCTCTTTGCCTCATTTGGGGTACAAAAAGAGAAGTTTCTCTGTAGTCTGTTTATGGTGGTTTGGTGGTTTAGTCGCTAAGTCGTGTCCAACTCTTGCAACCCTGTGGACTGTAACCTGCCAGCCTCCTCTGCCCATGGGATTCTCCAGGCAAGAATACTGGAGTGGGTTGCCATTTCCTTCTTCAGGGGATCTTCCCAACTCAGGAATTGAACCTGGGTCTCCTGCATTGCAGGCAGATTCTTGACCAGCTGAACTATGAGGGAAGTCCCTATTTATCTGTTTATGGAGGTACACGTATTGAAGGGCTTCCCTGGTGGCTCACATGGTAAAGAATCTGCCTGCAATGCGGGAGACCTGGGTTCGATCCCTGAGTTGGGAAGATCCTCTGGAGGAGGACATGGCAACCCACTCCAGCATTCTTGCTTGAAGAATCCCCATGGGCAGAGGAGCCTGGCGGGCTATAGTCCATGGGGTCTCACAGAGTCGGACTTGACTGAGTGACCAAGCACAGCACACAGCACAGCACACATACTGAAAAAGAAAGCAAATAGAATTTTTAAACAAAAGTGTTTCTAACTACAGTTCCCTTCAATGCAGACAGAAAATGGTTCAGGCACCTTAGCCATATTTCTTAAGGCCTGTGGTCATAATCTATGTGTCTCATCTCAGTCATATGAGATGTTCCATTTCCAGGACAGAAGTGATGTGAACAAACTGGAAGTTTTCCTGATCATCCTCTCTAATACTAGATACCTGGATTTGGAGCAAGTCAGGAGGGTCTGTCTGGCTTCTTCATTCCCGTCCACTTGGTGACACAAACTGAGTGTCTGGCCCAGCAGTTGTTTCCAACAGCCATGTGCTCAGGTTCCCTATGTCTGTAATAAAATCTGGGCCCAGCACCCGGGTCTTCCATGTTTCCATGATTTGCACAGCCTGCTTTCTCTGTCTGTAAGCACTCTCCCCTTCCCTCTAACCTGGCTACTACTATTTCTTTTTCAGTCTTCGGTTCAGATGCAGCCGGCTATGGGAAGCTGGCCTAGCTGACCTTGCAAGCCTTGGCTGGTACCTGTCTTTGCATTTATCATAGCATGAATCCTGTTGTTTGTTTCTTGTTTGTGCTCTGATCTGACTTCTCTATGAGGCTAGAGCTGCTTGAGACCAGGTTGGCAGCCAGCCCAGGCTCTGACATATGGTCAGTCCATCAATCAACATTCAGCAAATACTTTCTGGGTCATTTCATTAATTTTCGAGTGAGCAGGGATACTTCTTTTCCTGAGATTGGAGTGAAGTGGGAGAGGAGGCATGATGATAGAGCTGATCGGAGAGATCAGGACAGAAGCGGAAGTGGTACGTGCTCACAGGCACCTGCTTTCTCAGCAGAAGAGGAAGTTAAGCCACCTGCTGAGAGCAGGGGAGGCAGGAATCTGGCAGGACCCTTGAGGAAAGGCATAAAGGATTGGAACAGCTGTTATGGAGAACGGAAATGGAGTAGATGAGAAACCCTTGAGGGGCAAGCAAAGGATGGAGCTCATAAATTTATAATGGAGCCCAGCAACATGAATATGCAATTTTCTCCAGAAAGACTTAGCAGAACTGAACTAGAAATAGACAAACATTTCTGTTTATTCATGCCTTCTATGTGCCAGAAGAAGGCTATGCTACGTGGTTAAGATGCCTGTTCTCTAGTCCTTATAATAAGGCCTGTGATGTAGGAATCATTATTTACATCATATGGATAGAGAAACCAGGGATTGTAGAGGTTAAATGCTTAATAAAGCCACACAGCTGGCAATTGGCAGAAGCAAATGCAAACTGCAGGCTGACTCCAAAGCCCAGAACCTTGTCTGGGGCCGCATCATTCCACTGATCCTTCTGTGGGTCCGGTTGGATTGGACTGAGCTGGGGATGGTCATGGTAAAGATCACGAAAGGGCAAAGGAGACTAGAAGCAAGGGTACTGGCCTCTGTGCTGTAACTGCGGGCCCCAGGTAAGCTAGTATCTGAGTCCAGATGTGCTTTCAGACCTCTAAGTGGTGTGGAACAGAAGGTGTCAGTAATATCAAAGAACAGATTTTTAAAAAGTAAAGGAATAGCAGACGGACACAGATCAGAAGATGCAGTTTGTGTTTATGGGTTCAGGGCGACCCAGTTCCATGTGTTGATAAAGCTAAGGTATAGCTGTGGGAATGGATGTGAATGGTCGTGAACAAACCAGAATGAAGGAGGTCATAGAAGTACAAGATCCTCCTGTATTATTCCTCAGAAAGTTAATGTCTAGCGTATTTTAGATGTCCAACATCCACAGAGTCAATGAATAAATAAAAGGATAAACACAAAGAGAAACTATAAAGTACTGAAGTTTTTTTCCTTGTGTGGTGTGTGAGCATGTATGATTCTTTTATAATCCCAATATACCCTTAATCTAGTAAAATAGATGGAGAGAGAAGAGGGAATTTGTCATCTAAATTGAAGACAAAGTGCTCCCTTGAAGTGACTCTCTGGTTGTGGAGAGTAGAATCATAGAGGCTTAAATATTTGGAAGACAGGCCTGTTTGATTGCAAGAGAAAAGAAAGTTCAGTGAAAATGACATTATTGTTACTATGGCGGAGAGGAATGGTGGTAAAATTTAGAAATCTCTATATAATTTGTTGTTCATTCCTGTGCTATACATGAACTAACACTCATGAAGGCCTTCAGAAAATGTCAGATGAACACTCTGTGTTTCTAGTATTGTATCAGGGACCCAGGCTCAGTCAACACTTTCACTCTTTGAAACTTGTAATCTAGACTCTTGAGAGTCCCTTGGACTGCAAGGAGATCCAACCAATCAATCCTAAAGGAAATCAGTCCTGAATATTAATTGGAAGGGCTGATGTTGAAGCTGAAACTCCAATGCTTTGGCCACCTGATGCAAAGAGCTAACTCATTTGAAAAGACCCTGAGGCTGGGAAAGATTGAAGGCGGGAGGAGAGGGGATGACAGAGGATGAGATGGCTGGATGGCATCACTGACTCAATAGACATGAGTTTGAGTAAACTCTGGGAGTTGGTGATGGACAGAGAGGCCTGGTGTGCTGCAGTCCATGGGGTCGCAAAGAGTCGGACATGACTGAGCGACTGAACTGAACTGAGGCATAGAGCCTCATTTAAGCTAAGTCATGATTACCCTTTTCAAATGGAGTATAAAACAGAACCCTGATTCAAGAATTAGTGTATTGTCTTCTTCTGCTGATGTCTGATTGTTAGGTATAATATATATGCGTGTCAAATGATGAGAGATGAAGCAGCATGATGTAATCTTGTTGCGTTTCAAAGAGTGAAGCCTCCAGGGTATTGGTAAACACACCGCTAGACAGAGCCTCACAATACACTTTTGTATTTTATGGTTTTGTCAAAATCAAAGGAAACGTATTTACTTTGGAACAAATAATTGTGGGAAATTTCTATAGTGTCCCTGTGGCTTGTTTTTCATGGTAACTAGAATTCCCTTTGGTGTGTGAATAACATTGTATAAGTAAGCAGTGTTGGACAAAGAACAAGATGTATTCCAGTCTTAATTACAGTGTAGAGGAGTTTTACCCTAGGCTTCTTACTTCATTTGTCAGGAAAGAGCCGTGGAAAGGTGCATTGTTGTTCCACAGCTAACAGATTTAAAGTTCTTAGCTGGATATACTCCTGGTGAAATATAAGAGAAAGGCAATTTCTTAATCCGGATACTTAGATCATTAGAACGAAAAGACAGCCCTGGCTCGCTGCATTTTGCCACCTTTGTGATTTTGCAGTAAAAAGGATAACTTCTATGCATCTTGGCTACTTGGCTCTGGCATTTTCTAGGTACTTGCAAACAGCATTCTACTCTTTTTTGCTCAACTGTGTGATGGTGAATAGTCATTGTGATGAGCTCCTTTTACTTCAGAATATGCTCACAAAAGGAGCACTCTAAGAAATAAAATCTAGGAATCAAGAATTTTTATCATTCTCAAAATCATACTTTCCTCCAATCTTGCTTCTAAAATAATTAAAATCTAACATTTTTTTTGTTTTTTGAAAACAACAGAAGCGCTATTACTCTGTTGATACTCTCAGATATCACCCTGAATAGCAAGAAGTGTAAAGCAAAAGGCAGAAGTAGAAATGTCCTTAGTTATCTGAAAGTGGGGAGATCAGGCAGAGAGGCCACACCCTGGGTTTTCTGAAGGCTCAGTTGATTCTTATACTATGATTGAATGTCATTATCCTAATTATAAGGCATTTATTTTGTGAAACTACCAAGCATGGGGTTAATTGATGACACTAATAGAGATATGTCAAGGAAGAAATAACGCAACTCTTTGCAAGGCAAGAGTGCTTTAGAACAGATTGTCAGCAGAATTCCAGTGAAAGTGAGTCACAGTAAAGGTGTGGACAGAACCAACAACATCCCCCCCCGCCCCCCCCACCCCCACCGCCCCCGCTGCTGCTGCTGCTGAGTCGCTTCAGTCGTGTCTGACTCTGTACGACCCCATAGATGGCAGCCCACCCGGCTTCCCTGTCCCTGGGATTCTCCAGGCAAGAACACTAGAGTGGGTTGCCATTTCCTTCTCCAATGCATGAAAGTGAAAAGTGAAAGTGAAGTCGCTCAGTCGTGTCTGACTTTTCACAACCCCATGGACTGCAGCCTTCCAGGCTCCTCCATCCATGGAATTTTCCAGGCAAGAGTACTGGAGTGGAGTGCCATTGCCTTCTCCGGCAACCCCCCACCTAAAATGCAGGAAAACATGATGTTAATATTGAAGTTTGTTCTGCCATAGTTAAAAGGGCATGTCATTGTCCTTGACTGCAAGGACTGGGGATTATAAACACAACTTCATTAAAGACATGTTTTCCCCAATTTTTTTATTCTTCTCTTCAGAATAGTGGAAAAATTAGTTAAATTGATTCATTGCTATTCCTAGGAACTCCTTTATAAATGAAGAGCACTGTATGAACCGTGAGACCCAATATGGTTCATTTCATACTAAGCAGAAAAGTTACAGATTATAAAATCAAGATGGATCTATAAAACACCAAATATTGTCATTACATTCTGAAAATTAGAGTATTTTAGGGAAGAGGAAAAGGCCCACGTGATTTGTAATTTACATCCTGAAGTTTCTTCCTCTTTCAGAAAAACAATTAAGAACATTTTTTTCCTTTTAAATCAACAATACACAACCATGAGAATTGGGTGGTGTTTAATTCCTGTGAGAATCTCACTGAATAGGCCTAACTCTATTCTATTTTAACCTTGGTTTCAAGGGATTCCTCTAGCATCCTGTACTTTCCTCGGTGATCTGTGTTAAAGCACTGTTAGATCTGTGTTAGAGCCGCTTGGCTGGAAGCCGGATTGCAAAGGCATAAGATATGAGTGGGTGGTCAGGAAGTGGGAATCAGTGAGTCTGTTTCTTTCAAGAAGTTGGCAGTGACGAGAAGAAAAGAGAAAGGACAGGAGCTTGGGGGATATTATGTCAGGGGAATGCTCTTTGGGGATAGGAAGAGAGATTTCAGCTTGCTTATAGGCTGAGGCGGAAGGACAGTGGAGAGGGTGAAAGGGAAGAATAAAGTCATCTGACAATTATCTTGGTACTTGAGGAGGATGAAGTGGATAGAATCAAGGTCACAGGTATAGCAATTAGCCTTGGAGAGCAGAGAGCCCTTCTCTGTACTGGGAAGGAAAGGAGGAGAAAATGGGTGGAAATGTAAAACTATTTTGAGGAGGAATGCGGCGGGGGAGGGGGACAGCTCGCAGAGTCAGACACCACTGAAAGAACCTAGCATGCACGCATGCACGGGGAAGTTGACAGGGCTTCCCAGGTGGTGTTAGTAGTAAAGAAGCCGTCTGTTGGTGCAAGAGACGTTTGATCCCTGGGCCGGGAAGATTTCCCTGGAGGAGGGCATGGCAGTCCCCTCCAGTATTCTTGTCTGAGAATCCCATGGACAGAGGAGCCTGATGGGCTACAGTCCATAGGGTCATGAAGAGTTGGACACGACTGAGTGACTAAGCATGCATCCACGTGGCCTCAGCTGAGGCAAAGTGGTAGGAGGATTTGAAGAAAGGGAATGATGTGGAATTGGTTTGTAGGGAATATGATTGGGTTTCACTGAACAAAAGTACTGTTAGAGTAAGAAAAGGGGCTAGGTGAGATTGGATATATAGATTACAATGGGATTATTCCATTTTAAAATTATTTTAAATGCCTCCATTAATCAAGGGACAGCTAGTACCTTGGAAGGAGAAAATGTGAATAGGGATATTTTGAAGACCCAGGTTAGGGATTCTTACAGTAAATTAAGACTAGAGAACATGGGCTGGTAGAATTAGTGGTATAGTTAGAGACTGTAAGACTTAAAAGGGATCAGTGAGTAATGAGAATAGGGAATGTTTTAGGAATCGAAGGAAAATGAGGGCAAAGAGCAGTTTTAGCGGGGATTGGAGGTTATCATCAAAGAGGGGAGTTTCAGAGTTTAAGATCTTGGAGGTGAGCAGCTTTAAGTTATGAATAACCAGATCTAAAGTGGGGGTCTGTTTCAGAGAAGGGGAAGTAAGAGGTGGAGGTGATTAAGAACATGTAAGATAAGGGGCTTGGGAGGGCTGACACCATGGACATTGAGGTGCCTACAGGGTCTGAGCTTTCACTGCACCAGTACTGAGCTCTGTGTCAGCACTGTTCCCTTCTCACTACATGTCTGCCTTCCCACTAAACTAATTCGTACAGCTAGGATAAGGTCTTATATACCTTTGTATTCCCAGTGCCTGATGCCAGGTTTCATGCACCTATTAATGGAGTGTAATTATTAAGTATAGGAGTAAGAACAAATTTTGAACTAGGTGTAATTTATGAAAAAGGTACGAAACAGAGATGCAACAAAATGGAGACGGGTGATATATGTGATTTCAGAGGTAAGTAGATATTGGGAGACAACTGAAGAAGTAGGTTTGTGATCAGAGTATGCTCATCTCTAAGGTGATGGGTTAAAAATGAGTGGTCTCTATTAGAATGGGTTGTAAGGGAAATGGTATCTACAGGGACAAGCCAGTACGGAGGAGAAAGGACAAAGAGGATGTTTGTTTATATTAAGACAGAGGTTCCCCAGGACATAGTGGAGGTGGGAGGCGCAGGAATTCATGATGCAGGGATGGAAGGAGCTGAGCCAAATCAGAAGGAGGGTGTGGGAAGTGATGCCAGAGGAAGAGGATGGAAATTTCCATTTAGGGCAATATTCCAGTGATAGGAAGGAGACTGGGAAGCAGGCTGTTTGTTGGAATAATCATAGCTAACATTTACTGAAGCCTTATGATGTGCTAGGTATTATACTAAAGTGTTATAGTCTACTATAATTTTATGAATTTTCTCATTAAGCCATGTGAGATGAAAAAAAATACCATTTCTGTTTTCTAGAAGGCAAAGTAGCTTCCTCAAGGCCATACTTTAGCAGGCCTAGGATTCACTCCTCAGAGCCTGTCCTCCGAACTGTTACACACCCAGTCTCCAAAATAAACCCCCAAGTTCCAACACATAATGTTGCTTTTTCACAGGCACTTGCCACACGTCATCCAAGGGAGAAAGTTCTAAGGAGATGTCAGGCCCTGTGTTGTTTGAGGTGGTAATCAGAAGGACATTCATTTTTGTTTAGCCTGGGGTGGGTGATCTTCAAAGCTCCACAGTGAATCACTGCCCTGAAAAGCACCTCAAAGACTGAGACAGTTGCAACATGTATAGATTATTGATTTGTTTCTTTTTTTCCTTTGCTAAGGAAGCCTAGATAATTATGGAAAATACCTCTAATGGAAGGAAAAAATGCCTTGTGTAATAACAGGCTAGAAAAGACAAGGGCACTGACTAACTTCCATGAAGAGATTGTTGTCTGGGGTGCATGCATTCATACATGTGTGTGCGTGCGTGTGTTGAAGAGTGGGAGAGTTAACAGTCGTGTGTGGAGGTATGTTGCAGAACTAAATGCTTCCCTATGGCAACAACACTGTAGGAAGCACAGACCATATACTCTTAAATTGTGAATGGTGTCACGTGTTTGCCTGGTAGGTGGGCTCAGCAAAGACAGAGGGGCCTCTGGGTTAGCCTCTGGCATGCAGCAGAGGCAGTCAGACTCACCCTATATGTGGGGGTAGAGTGAGTCAGCGGTGAACAGGGCAGGTGGCAACATGGACTTCAACTGAGCACCAAGAGCTTCCCTGGGGAGCTCAAAAGGTTATCGTCTTGAATGAAGAGGACTTTAGAATTGGGAGAATACTGTCAGGAAGCAGAACACTTGAACGTGGGCTCAGGCATGCTTTCCTCGCACCAGCACTATTTCAGCCACGCAGTGGTCCTCACTTCTGGGTGTGTGCAAAGTGATGTTCACCCCCTGATACCTGAGGCTGCTGGGGGTCGTTTGCTTCAAAAAATGATTCATAACGAACTATATGAGACATTTGTAGTTTCTGTCTTTAGGACATGCTGTGGGGTTTGTAGGAGAAGGCAATGGCAACCCACTCCAATACTCTTGCCTGGAAAATCCCAGGGATGGAGGTGCCTGGTGGGCTGCAGTCCATGGGGTCTCGAAGAATTAGACACAACTGAGCGACTTCACTTTCACTTTTCACTTTCATGCATTGGAGAAGGAAATGGCAACCCACTCCAGTGTTCTTGCCTGGAGAATCCCAGGGACGGCAGAGCCTGGTGAGCTGCCGTCTATGGGGTTGCACAGAGTCGGACACGACTGAAGCGACGCAGGAGCAGCAGCAGCAGTGGGGTTTTTTTAATCCTGTCATACTGGCTTTCACTGAGCTCCAGCGTATCCCAGTGCCAATCAAGGTATTTGTTCCAGTCTAATCTGCTGCAGTGCATCCATCTTGCACACCTCGAAGATCTTCATTTCACAATGATTTGATACAGTGCTGGGTAGTCCATATAAAAATCTAGATCTAGACTCTGCATTTAGCAGGTAAATGTGACTTTGGTAGGTAGATGAATCTCCCTTACTCATCTATAAAATGAGAATAATCAAGCCCGCCTCACAATATTATTGTGAGCTCCCAGTGAGTTTCCACAGGCAGAGTGCACAGTACAGTGCCTGTCACACTCCAATTAATATTACTTGCCCCCCGCCCCCTACTTGGAAGAATCCTAACCAATAGCATCAGCTGGATTTCCCCTTCCACCTCCTACCCCTCCTTGGCTGCTGCTAAATCCTTCCTGCCTCTATTAAGCACAAAGCTATCCGGGCTTATCTTCTTTCTTTCAGGCAACTTTACACAGAGTGAAACTGTGGTAGGTGAAAGTAGTGGCCAAAAGAAGAAAAATCAGCAACAAGAGCAGGATCTAGACTTTTTCTTGTTTGACAGTATGAGTTCTAGCTGTCGTCTTGTCAGTCACCCGAATGAATGGTACCAGCGGTGCCATGGTTGCTCATATGGGGCTATGGCCTCGCCACACACACACACACCAAAGATAAAGCTCGAGCAAACAATGAATATTCATTAACCTTTAAATCGTTTAGTTAATTAGCCTGTTAGCATTGTGAATTGTAACTTTTCTCAACTATTTAGAGTTATTGCTATTTACCAAGATGTATGCTTTTGTTTATTATGTGTTGCTTGTATAATTAATTTATTACTTGATAGTAGACCTGATGCTAAGAGCTGACTCATTGGAAAAGACGCTCATGCTGGGAAGGATTGAAGGCAGAAGGAGAAGGGAGCAGCAGAGGATGAAGGTCAGACAGCAAGATTGATTTAATAGATGTGAATTTGAGCAAATTCTGGAAGATAGTAGAGGACAGAGGAGCCTGGCATGTTGCAATCAAGGGGTAGCAGAGAGTCAGACATGACTTAGTGATCGAACAACAACAACAGAGTTGGCCCTTATATATGGGAGCTGCATATATTTAAATTCAAGGAAAATTTATGCTAGTCACTAGGAGTGACAGGGAATTTATAATTTAGTCAGAAAGATAGACATATAAACTGTTTGTGGAAATCAGTCTGAACATGGTGTCTGACTCTGTGACCCCATGGACTATACAGTCCATGGAAGTGTCCAGGCCAGATTACTGGAGTGGGTAGCTGTTTCCTTCTCCAAGGGATCTTCCTCACCCAGGGATCAAACCCAGGTCTCCTGCATTGCAGGCAGATTCTTTACCAGCTGAACCACCAGAGAAACCCAGTTGTCATCTAGCAGTAATATATATATAGTCTATTGTTTGAACATACATGTAAATTAAAGTAGAGACTTCAAAACTAGACAGACAAGGAGAAGCTGTTATTTTCTTATGTGCTGAATTATAATCTCTTTTCTTGCCTGTCTCCCAAACTGGAAGGTGAGCAGCCAGCATCTTATTCAGCTTGTGTTCCAGACCTTTGCACAGTGCCTGGGTTAAGAGGTGTTCTGTTGAACTGCGTTAGTATTGTAGCTGTGTCCGTGGTTCATTTAACTTCATAAGTACGCACCATATCCATCTCTCCTGACCGCTGGCTGCCTTTCCATCGTTCAGAGGAAACAAGTAGATTTCTTTATCCTGCCTTTTGCTTTTAACATATACTGGGCGTTGGGCCAAGGGACAGCCAGGTGGACAGGCAGACAGGAGCCCAGAAAATTTATCCAAAAGGTCAAGGAAAGGTGGACGGCCTTGGGTTCAGCCGGGCATGAGAAACAAGGTGGGCCCAAGTTTGACAAGCCAAGGGTCTGGGCAGACAGCCAAGGCAGCTCTAGGAACAGAGTCGGAGGAAAGGACGGGGTGGGGGCCGGTGAGTTGTGATTAATTTCCATGCAAAGCTCTAGCCCCGTCAAGAGCTTGCTTCCTTGAGAGGAAGACCCAGTCTTAGGACAGGGGAAATGCAGAGGGCTCTTGAGTGAAACCGGCTAACAGTAGGGTGAAGTTCCAAGGTGGTTCCTTAGCAGGACCTCATTCTATATTTTTCATACTGACAGCCGGATCTCATTCATATGAGCAAAGGATTAGCCTTCACAATACTTCTCTAAATAGGATTTTAATTAATGAATTCACAAGTGTCTATTTCCTGTTTATGTGCATTAAACAGAGTTTACTCATAAATTATATTTTAAGCCTAAATCCAGTCACACAGCTGGATGCAAAATATATACGCATGTGTCTTTACAGAAACACTTCCTCCCCTCCCGTGCCCACCCCTGCCACACACATACACATACACGCACGCATGCAGAGTTAGAGAGAAAATGTCTCCAATTCATTGGGGTAGGATTTGAAAATGTGGAGCGATACAAACTTATACTTTGAATCTTAACTTATGGAATGAAAATAAGATTCCTATCAGGGACACTGCATCCGCTTGGTCCACACATGTGCTGGGAGGCTCTGGGTCAGATGGAGAAGTTTGTGGGAACTGTTCAGCATTAACCTTTGGAATTTATAGTTCAAATCTCTGAACCTGATATTGCTAAGTCACTTCAGTTGTGTCCAACTCTGTGCGACCCCATAGATGGCAGGCAGCCCACCAGGCTCCCCCGTCCCTGGGATTCTCCAGGCAAGAACACTGGAGTGGGTTGCCATTTCCTTCTCCAATGCATGAAAGTGAAAAGTGAAAGTGAAGTTGCTCAGTCGTGTCTGACTCTTCGCGATCCCATGGACCGAGGCCTACCAGGCTCCTCCATCCATAGGATTTTCCAGGCAAGAGTGCTGGAGTGGGGTCCCCTTAATCAGAGTTTCACACTGTGCTGTGATGGATTGTGGGGTAGGGTGGGGTTTATCCTTCTGCCTTAAACAACTAAAAAGTGTGTGTGTGGGGGGGGGGGTGAAAATATATGAAACAATTGTGTTTAGTTATTTTAAAATAGACAGTATAGCACAATAATTTCTGAGAAAAGGGAAACAGATGAAGTGAATCCTGTGACTGGCTCAGCTCATTGTCTGGTGAATGTTTCGAGACTGCAGTGCAACCTCCTGAGATGAGAGGCAAGAGTTTGTAACTCGAGGATGCCAAGGTGGCTAGAATTCATGGTTGAGAGTGCCAGAGAGTAGAGAGCTGCAGAGAGAGAGAGAATGCTCTGGAGATATTCCGAGTACCCTTATGTGTGTGTGTGTGTGTGTGTGTGTGTGAGTCTCTCAGTCGTGTTTGACCCTTTGTGACACTGTGGACTGTAGCATAGCAGACTCCTCTGTCCTTGGAATTCTCCAGGCAAGAATACTGGAGTGGCTTGCCATTCTCTCAAGGATCAAACCTGTGTCTCCTGAATTGCAGGCAGATTCTTTACCATCTGAGCCTCCAGGGAAGCCCACCCTGAAGTCTTTAGCTAAGTACTAATCAGTGCATGTATGTGAGAAAAATCCTGAGGCCAGGGAAAGCATCAGTGGGAAGAAGTAGTTAGAATAATCCCCAGAGCTCATGGAAGAGCTCCCTAGAGCAAGGAATAGTTCATTTTCCCCTATTCAAAGTGGAAAGACCTCTTAATACAGAATGTTCAGTAAGCGCTCAGAAAGGTATTTCCTCTACATGAAATGTTATTGTGGACTCACCTAGCAAATATTAAAAGCCAGCCTTGAAAGGGTCAACCTGTTTCTAAGTAACTTAACTTTCCCAGAACAATGTTCAAGAATATTTAAAGAATATTCAGCCACAAGAATCTGTTACTTCACAGTCAAAGTTCACAATGGCTAGCACTAGTAAAAAATGAGGATGCCTGCAAACAAGGGGGAAGATTCA
This sequence comes from Ovis canadensis, assembly GCF_042477335.2. Lineage (NCBI taxonomy): Eukaryota > Metazoa > Chordata > Mammalia > Artiodactyla > Bovidae > Ovis > Ovis canadensis. Next base: position 33,027,059 of record NC_091250.1, on the reverse strand, counting down.
CAATATAATAAGGAGATAAGTCAGTCAATAGACACAGACCCAGAAATGCCGTGGATTGTAAGATTAATAGATAAGGACATTAAAAGAGCTGTTAGAAATATGCTTCATATGTTTAAGAAAATAGGGGAGAACATGACAAGGAGAAATACGGAAAAGATCAAAAAGATCTAAATCAAACTTAAGGGATGAAAAACCAGGGTTTGAGAATAAGTACACCAGATGGGATTAGTAGCAGATTAAGCAATACGGAAGAGAAGATTAGTAAATTTGAAGGCATAGCAATAGAATATATCCAAAATGAAAGACAGAAAGAAAAGGGAGAGATAAGAAGATCAAAACAGAGCATCAGTGAAACTTAGGACAACATTTAAGTTAATCTAAACATATTGATTAATCTAATTAATTAATCTAATCCAATAAATTAATAATTAATTAATCTAAATTAATCTAAACATATTGAATTAGTGTTGATAGTAAAAAATTTTCCCACAAAGAAAACCTCAGGCCCAGATGGCCTTATTTGTGAATACCTTATTTATAAATTATATCAGACATTTAAGGTAAAAACAGTACAAATTCTACACAAACAGCTTAGAAATCTCTCTAAAAGTTAAGCATATACCTTCCACATGACCTTGTCATTTTACTCCCAGGTATTTACTAAAATAAGAGGAAAGAATATTTCTACATAAATACTTGTATACAAATGTTGTGGCAACTTTACTTCTAAAACTGGAAATAACCCATAAACTCATCAATAGATAGTTAAATTGTTGTGTATTCAGCTAGCAGAGCCCTACTACAAAAAGAACAAAGCACTGATATACAGAATGACATGAATAAATCTTAAACTCCTTATGCTTTAAGCTAGGCACAAAAGGAATACATAGAGCATGGTTCCTTTCTAGAAAATGCAAACAGGTCTATGGTGACAGAAAGCAGATCAGTGACTGGGGATGGAGATGGGGGGAAGGATGGATTACCAAGGGCCACAGAGAAACTTTTGGGGGGTGATGGAAATGTCTGTTTTCTCAATTGTAGTGACAGTTGTCTGGGGATATACCCATGTCAAAGCTCTCTCCGTTTTCGATGTGCCTTTCTTTTGCCATTGACCTGCTCAACTGATGGGCTTTCCCATTTACCAGGGGCAGGTTTGGATCCAGACTGAATTCTGCGGAGTGGTTCTGCTTAGTGTGTTGTGGTTCTTGGGACACTGGAAACTGACGACAGCTCTGTGTTGGGCATCAGAGCCATAAAGAGGCTGTGACTGCCTCGGGTTTGTGCCTTGGGCTTCTTCCAGAGAAACTCTGTAAGATTGGCAGCCAAAAACTTGAGTCTAGCGGTCATTACTGCGTATTTTTTTGGGAAATGATGGAATGGGCAGGCACCCACCCTTGAATTTTATATAATTCTCTCTTTTGGAGCAAAATTTTCACTCAGTTAAAAACTAACACATAGAGAAACATTTTGCTGTGCAACTTTCTAAAGTAAGTATACAATTTTTTAAATGTTTAAACATAGATGGACATTAATGACCTCAAGTGACCCTTACAAGAAGTCAGCCTTAATCATAAGTGACCAGAAACAGGAAAGAGGTGACTGGTGAAAGTTAATTCCATTTAACTTTTCCGTTTAAGTAATTCTTGCACTTCAGAACGAAATATATTTTATAGTAGAAGAGCTAAGCAAAGAAATCTAAGCAGTTGTATCTGGATACACTGAAGACTGATTTCTGAAGTGGAAAGTCACTAGGACAAAAATCAAGTCCGTAAAATTATCATGACTTCCCCATTAGAACACCCAGTATGGTCCTCCTCAAAGGGTCATCCCTCATCAGAGAGAGGACTTTTTCCTTTTCCTGCTCTCCAGGTCCCACCTTGGTGGCTAGGTTTTGCTCCTCCATCTCTAACTCCTAGTAAGTTTCTTCAGTGCTGGTGGATTCAAGGGGACATTCATGACACTGGGACTTTATTCTGTTGCCTTCCCAGAAAGCTTGTAAGGACAAGTACGAGGGTCTTTTCTGCTAAGCAGTTTTGCTAGCCCGCAACATTCTTCTGTCAAAATAAAGATCTGTCCACTGAGATCTCCTTGTTTCCCTCTCTGTAAGCTGGGCTCCCTCCTATTGCTGAGCTACCAGAACACAGCAGGAAGCCTAAGGCTCGTTTATCTCTTTTCTAAAGTAAATTTATAGCATCTACTATTATCTTGGTGGTAAAGAATCCACCTGCCAATGCAGGAGCCACAAGAGATATGGGTTTGATTCCTATTTCGGGAAGATCCCTTTGAGGAGGCAATGGCAACCCATTCCAGTATTTTTGCCTGGAGAATTCCATGAGCAAAGGAACCTGGTGGGCTACAGTCCATGGGTTGCAAAGAATCAGACATGACTGAGCAACTGAACATGCACATATGCTTTATTATCTAAGAAATTATACTTGGTCAAAAAGTTCATTTGGATTTTTCCATGAGATATTAGAGAAAAAACTCGAGTGAACTTTTTCACCAACTCAGTATTTTTTCAAATGCAAACTTTGTTGAATTATAATTCCTAGGTTAGTGTTTTGAAAATAAAGTTGATTAATATATTTTTAAAAATTAAAAAAAGTACTTATATGTGTAAAACTAAAAAAGAATCACTTAAATCCCTAATGTTACTTTTTTGGGGGTATGTTTTGGAAAAAAAGAGTAATTTGCGGGAAGAAAACCTGGGAAAATAACATTTGAGACAGTGCTTAGGATTTAAGAAATGTAAATGATTATTCTTATTTAAGCCAATATTCTATAGTACCAAGTTTTATAACTCCTGTGTTAATTGGCCCTGGTCCTAGGGATGAAAAATTTCTCGAATATTTGTATATATAAAATGAAATTTTTTTTTTAATTTAAGCTTTCAGTTAAAGTAAAAATGAGCTTTTAATGTGCAAATTCTCTCCATCTTCTTTCTTTCTGCAGTCTATTAAGCAGGGAACACTCCCTTCTTAAAACTTTTTCGCTTCTGAAGTGAAAAGGTCCTTCCCTTCTGGAGCGGTGAGTCGCTTCTGGCTCTTCCTTTCCCATATAACCCTCTATACTATTCTACAAGTCTGTCCTTGCAAGAGCTCATGGCTGCTAGCTCTCTCTCTAGCTCTAACCTTCCTCCTGACCAAACATCTCAATTTTCAGTTGCCTTTCAATGTCTCTTATGCTATGTCACCATCACTTCAAATCCTGAAGGTACAAGACGTGTCTTTATTTCTAATTGTGTTGTTCCATTGACTTTCCTACTTGACCAGTATTACTGTCAATTTCCCAGCCACTCTGCCAAGAAGTACTGGCGCCTCCCTTTATTTCCCATATCCAAATTTTTAATCAAATAATAGTTTTAGTTTATATGCAGAATTCTCTAAATTATCTTCCTTCATTTTCATGCCCAGTGTCACTTGCATAAATTCAGATTCTAATATTCTATTACCTGGATAAATTACAATACTCTCTAACTTTTCCTGCCTGCCAACGTTCTTTATTCAAGGAATCCTTCACTCTGATGCTTGCCTTCTCTTTTTAAATTTTAGCTTAGTTTTGTAGCTCATTCATTTAAAAACTACCCTGGTTCATTACTGTCTGCAGAATAAAGCCCAACTTCTTTGCTAGTGTTCAAAGCTCTCCCCAGTCTGACAAAACCTTCAGGGTTTGCTCCCCAACTCCAAACTTTCATGGATCCCTGATGCATTTTGATTACTCACTGTCTTTCCATAGAGCCTTCCTTTTACTTGTGAGTCTTCTTCCATAGCACCTGTTAAAACACAAGCCATTTTTGAAATTGTCTGGAAATGCCCATGTTTTAATGAAGGGTAACTAGGTTTTATCACTTCTTGCTTGCCACTGAGATAGCCATTTGCTTGCCCATCTGTTCTAGTACTCATGCTACAAGATATGTTTGGCTCTACAGCTGGCCTCTATATTCTTAGAAAGCAGAGACTGTCTCACACATCTTTATAACTCTTATAGTGCTTAGCATGCCGCTTGCACAGCAAAGGACAGATCACAGAGCAGAGGAGTGCCGTCAATCCTCTTGTTGCAAAGTGCTTAGACCCTTGTGTAAGTCTGTCTCAGGTACACAGGTAGGGAGTTTGTGGATAAATTCCCTGTATACTAACTGCTTACCACACCAGATTTTGGACACCAGATTTTGAAGTATGTGAACTCTGTCAATAAATACAACAATATTATTAATATGTTGAAAATGATAGTTGGTAGCTCATTTGTGGAGCTATTGGAGTACTTAAAGTCCACCAGCTGCACTGACTCTCATGAGGAAGGAATGAGGAAGACCATCCTTGTTTTCTAGATGGAGAGGCTAAAGCTAACATACTGGATCACACAGACAGCAAGTCCCAGAAGTGGGAACCACCATGTCCAGTTTAGGACTCCTGTTTCCATACCTTTGTGTTCCCTTTGATGCTACACTACAATATTTGGGATAGCAAATTGTTTGGGGATAGCAAATTGTTTTGGAATAGTCATCTTAAAATTTCCCTTTGAAGAGTTTTGTGAGGCATTCCATGAATCCTAGAAGAATAGCCATCTTCTAGGGTTTTCATCTTGTGAATCTGTGTACTTCTGGTCATTCTAATGCTGCATTTCTAGATCCCTGTCTTCGGTGGTGATGGGTATTATTTAGCCACAAAGCCCTGTATGAAGAAAGGACTTTTTGAATAACAGTCTTACAAGATTTGAGTTATTTATTGTCTTAGCTTCTTGAGGCCATCAAGGTAAACAGAGAAACCTTTACTTTGTAAGTTCTATTAAAACTCAGTTCTTGGCTTTCTGAATTGCTGAAGCCCTTAATTAAAATGTTCAGAATGGTTAGCAAGAGTTTAAATTATGCCTATTGTCAACTGAAGAAACCTGTGTACTTTGCACTGGGTTTTAAAATATAACAAAGAGAACATGCTTTGAAAATAAGCATACTTGAAGCTCGTAGAGTAAACTCATCTCGTTAGTGACAGAAGCCCATCTCAATTGCAGGTCTATGAAACTGGGAAGTCCAAGAGCAGAGGACTGTTCAGCCATGCATGGATACAGATAATGTCATCCATCAGGAGTTCGTATTTATCTCTTAGCTTTGCATTCTGCTGCACGGGCATATTCCCAGTCTGGTTAAGCTTAAGCTGAATGTGGCTGCCATCAACACCAGGCTTCCACCACGCTTCTACCCTGCCAGGTGAATACACGAACAGAAGGAGAGCATTTCTCTCATAACAGTTCCAGCAAAAGTCTTTGGAATGTATTTTATTGGTCTCGAGCAGGTCACGTGCCCATCCCCAAATCAGTTACTGTGGACAGCAGGATCTAACTGGCCAGGTCTGGATCATATGCCCATCTGTGGACTGAGGTTGGAGTCAACCTAGGCATAGCCTGATGGACTGTGTGAAGGGGAGAGACAGTTTCCCAAGAGAAAATCAGGGAAATGGCAGAAAGGGAAGTGGATTCTGAATATGACAAAACAAAAGAGTTATCTACTCCTATAGTGGAAAATATGTTAATTTAGTGAGTTCCTAAATTTTAATAATATTAATAGAATTATATTTTAAAATTAGCATCTTAAGTAAAATTATAAATGTATTTTTAATCTACAGGACAAAAGAAATTTTAAAAATAATGTTAATAAATTGCCTTTAGTTATTAAGACATTCATTCATTCATTCTTGGAACTCCTTTTGAGTGTTTAGCCAGACATTGTCCTAAATGCTCCAAGTCAAAGTCTTTAAGATTAAGTTCAGTTCTCTACTTGACATTAATCTCTCCCACATTAAAGCTGTTGAAATAAGAGTTCTACTTGTTAATTGGTAATACAAGTTAATTTTTTAAAAATGTATTTGATAAAAAGCATTTTGTAACTTAGTATTTTTCACTGATTCATCCTGGCCTTGCATTTAGTTAAACCTAATTAGTAAGTTGACCAAACAATATATTTCTCTAGGTTATTATGTCGGAGAAGTTCAGGATGACCATATAAAAAGGCCAAAATCCATATATCATTTATCCTTCTTTCATGATGATTAAACTATGACAGACATGTGGCCGTACCTTCTAACATAACTGATGATGAAGCTCTAGTCTGTGGTGAGTTCCTTTATTTCTGAGCCAGTTATGCCGACACAAAGGCTGTCTTTCTTGTTTCAATTATACTGAATATTTGCATTGCTTATTAAAGGAGGATTATATAACATTTAAACGAAGCCTCCAATCCATAAAATACCTGTTACAGATGAAAGACATATACGTGGATAAGCATAATGCATTCATTTGTAGGCTATGGATCGGCTATCCCTCAAGGAATGTTTCAGACCCACGTAGTGTCCCTGGGTGTCGGGCCGGCTGTGGCATCTGTAGCCGTAGTAGCCAATGTGGCCCAGGAGCCTTCCCGCTGGCTGCACATCTGAACGGCTTCAAGAGTACAAATTTCCCCATCAAAGGTTTGGAATAAATTACACTAAAAAATTGGCTCCAGAAAAAGTTATTTTGGATAGGACAAGGTGAAGCTCTCATGAGGTGTGTTAAATGAATCCCTTCTGTGCAGTGGGAGGCTGTGGGTAAGTTGGTGAGGGTGGTTAGAGGCTGTGGGGGAAGTGGGAGACTCGAACCCCACACACGCTTGGACGGACATGCCAAACCTACTGACTGGAAGAGGGTTGTGAAGATTCAGTTTCTTAATAAATGGCTTTATAACTTAATATGAACATATATCTTATGAAATAGTGAGCTTTTTTACTGAGGCTTTGTTTTCCAAAGAATATCTTTTCCCCTTAGTGGAGTGCTGGAGCCAGCTAGTACCAGCATGTAAGAGTTGGTTGTTAAGGTTTAGGAATTTTGTGAGCCAGCTGTCAAACAGTCACTATTAAAAATTAAATTATATAGGTCTTCCCTGGTGGCTCAGTGGATAAGAATCTGCCTTCCAATGCAGGGTACACGGGTTCAATCCCCAGCCCAGGAAGATTCCACATTCTGTGGAGCACCTAAGCCCATCCACCACAGCTACTGAGCCCAAGTGCGGCAACTACAGAAGCCCATGTGCCTGGAGCCTGCACCCTGCAACAAGAGAAGCCGCTGTAGTGAGATGCCCGTGCACCACAACGAAGAGCAGACCCACCCACTGCAGCTAGAGGAAGCCTACACACAGCAACAAAGACCCAGGGCAGCCAAAAAATAAATAAAATAAAATAAAAAATTATAATTAAAAAAATTACAAACGAATGTAGCAAATACCCTACACTTACCCCTTTCTGATTATTTGACCACTTTTCAATATACTCTGCTCTTGAGGTCACTTATATTTGTCATACCTGTATGGTGGACAGGTCATATGATGGTGTGCGGCTGTGTGTCTCTTTACAACCCTGCCTTCCGTGACATCACATAAGTCAGCATGATGGTAGTATTTACATCACAGAAACTGACTGCAAATGACGGCTTGATTTGTTGTTTTGTTGATTATCTGGACTAGTGATGGAAGTGATGGAGAAAATGTTAATGCATGTTAATTTTAATCAAGTGTCATAGCTGTACTCGTTACACTGTGAATAACCCCCCAAATTGAGGGAATATTCTTCCAGTGTTCAAACACTATTGTCTAATTCAGCAAAGAAGTTGCTTATGTCATCAACAAACAAGTGTGGTTCTGATATATGTCTTTGTTGTTTATTACTCCTTAAGACACATGAAAATATTAACCAGCATTCCTATGGGAATTGTACTTGTTTGATAATTGCAACTGCAGGTTGGCTAAGAATACAAGAATTAGATAAAAATCAAGGAAAATATTCTGTGAGAAATCAATTGGCTACATAGAATTTATAATATAGATTTATTGGTTATTATTGTTCAGTCGCTAAGTCATGTCTGACTCTTTGTGACCCCATGGACTGTAGCATGCCAGACACCTCTGTCCTCCACTGTCTCTCAGAGTTTGCTCAGATTCATGTCCATTGAGTCAGTGATGCTATCTAACCATTTTGTCCTCTGCTTCCCCCTTTTCCTCCTGCCCTCAGTCTTTCCCAGAATCAGGGTCTTTTCCAATGAGCTGGTTCTTCATATCAGGTAGCCAAAGTATTGGAGCTTCAGCTTCAGCATCAACCCTTCCAATGAATATTCAGGGTTGATTTTCTTTAGGATTGACTGATTTGATCTCCTTGCAGTCTAAGGGACTCTCAAGAGTCTTCTCCAGCACCACATTTTGAAAGCATCAATTCCTTGGCTCTCAGCCTTCTTTATAAGTCTCACATCTGTACATGACTATTGAAAAAAACATAACTTTGCACCTTTGTCAGCAAAGCGATGTCTCTGCTTTTTAATACACTGTCTAGTTTTGTCATAGCTTTCTTTCCAAGGAGCAGATGTCTTTTAATTTCATGACTGCAGTTACTGTCCACAGTGATTTTGGAGCCCAAGAAAATAAAATTTGTCACTGCTTCCAATTTCCCCTTCTATTTTGCAGGTTTATCCATTTTATTATATTTATAAACTGTAGCCACACATTCTTTATATCAGTAAAACTTTTACTCAGCTTATATTAACACATAGTTTTTTTCTAGAGAAACTTTTTCGAGCACACTGCTGCCCATAGATGAAGTTTTTTCCTACTCCTGCTAGGAATTTCCCCAGAGCCGAAGTTTTCTCTGTGTTAGACACTGGAGGAGGGACTATGGGACAAGTGAGGGACAAAGGTACCTGGCCTGCTTGAGCTGGCTCTTGGGACCTCACAGAGAGAAGAAAGAGACAGTCTTTCTAGGCATTCCTCTGCAGGTCCTAAGGGTGGATCTTATTCGTCATAAGACTACATGTGAAAAGCATAAAGATCTATAATTTGGACTGCCTTCTATGGCATTCTTCTACTCTGGTACTCTGGAGCTATAGTCCATCTCCCAGCACTTGCTTCAGGCCCTCTTCAGTTCAATAGCCTATTATCCCTCCTTCTTTTTAGGCACCCCTACCCCTAGGTTAACAATCTATCAGCTCTGGCCCACAGTACGGGAGCCAGACTCTCCCCACCACTCCCACCTCCACCACCCAGGGAAGGCAATGTGGAAGCCTAAAGGTGGGCGTGACGCTTTCAGAGGCAGGGGCTCTTTGAACCCCATTTGATCAATGCCTTCTCCAGGGACAGGAGCCTCAGCGACAATGTCAGGGAAAGGAAGAATGCGGTGGTGGCCACATGGCAGCTGAGAGGTTGGTTTCTGACCCATTTGTGGTCTAAGTATCAAGGTAGAACTTGGTGTTTAGAGGGAAAGTGGACACTATTTTGTATTTCCAGGGTATGTTCCAGCATTCACAGACTATTGGTCTCGCCCTTATAACAGTTCCTAAGCAGAGATGAGATTGTACAGGGCAGTAGGGAGAGTTTGGAGTCAGGGGACCTGGTTTTACTCCCAGTTCTGCTACTGATGAGTCCTTTGGCCATAGGTTATTTCACTTCCCTGGGGCTCAGTTTTCTCTAAAACGATCTACAGTTTCCAGTAGTAAAGGTCCCTTTGAACTCTGTCATCCTGTGACCTTCTGTCTCTTGTGCTATTGTCAGAGTAAATGAAGCACACATCTTTGGTCAAAAAGTCAAGAGTAGAGTCTAGCATATTGGTCATGTCAGTTCTTTGATTTCCAGGCCTCAAATCCTTTATGGCAGTAGGCATAAATCATAAATAATTCCAGGCTACTACTCCCAGATTTCGTAGAAGGATCAGAGCGCTGACATTCTTTGGCAAATGAAAAAAGAAATTCAATTATCTGGAATGCAAAGAAAAAAGAATATTCTCTCTTGTTGAAAATCTTTCTGAAGGGCAGTAGCAGTTTTTCTGGCTTTCGTAAGAAGAGAGAACATAGCAATATTTCTTCCATTATCACGGCTCTGTTCTGCTTCAGGATTAGGATTCTGAATATGAATGTGTTCAGCGTTGTGTGCTCTGCCTGTAGAAGGTTTAAGAGATTGGCCTGAATGCACACTGCCTTCAGTGTGCATGGGGACATATTTATCAATCATATCTGTGGTCTCTCTGAGTCACTTAAAGTGTATGATTTTCTTATAAAGTGGGATGACCAGAAAGTTATAAAACTTTGAGGGAGTAGTTGTGGTAATGTTCCATTTCATTGATTTCTGATTAATCAAGGCTCTAGATATTTAAAGAATTCAGAAACATAAAACATTTGTAAGATGTGCTGAGTATCAAAGACTATAATTGTTTAACAAGGCAGTTGCTTATAAGCAAATGTTTTCAGATCCTGAGATGTAAGAAACAATATACCATATCAGTCTGAATCTCCCTGTCCAGAGGCTGCTTCCCTTCTGACATAACGATTTCCCCGGTATGAGACCCTAGGAGTGGTCCTGGTTGCATTTTTAATGTGCCTATTTGAGTATCTTCTCTGTGTTCGCTTTGTGCAGTGTCACCCTGCACTGAGCTTGAATTCCAGTGTTTAGGTATAAGACATATTTCCCACCTAGACAGTTTCTGAGGTGATGGAAGAGAAAGGAAAGGTGAAAAAGAGGACCAAGAAGAGAAGAAACAGGGAAAGATGTAGAAGAGTGAAAGAGTAGGATTAGACATGAAGAGCTTGTGCTTAATTTTTAACAGGAGGAGAGGATTCAAGCCCCAAGAAGATCAAGAGTGCCCATCCCCTTCGCTTTCGGAGTATCCAAGGTGGAGCTCTTCCTCTCACATAAAAGAGGAATCGCAGGCTCTGGATGTGAAAACTGCGGTATGTAGTTCATCCGCTGGGCTGTTTTGACTCAAGATTTTCCCATTCATTGTCAAGAGTATATCATGAACATTCTACTTATCACAACACTGTTTCAATGATGCAAAGATTCATGTCGAAAGTGAAATAGATTTTAAACCAGAACTATTTGCCTGAAATAATTCACAGTTAAAGTTTCCTGATGACCCTGGGTATTGAGGGCTTTTTGTGAATTCTTAAGTAAGAAATTGGAGAAGGAAATGGCAACCCACTCCAGTACTCTTGCCTGGGAAATCCCATGGACCAAGGAGCCTGGTAGGCTACAGTCCATGGGGTCGCAGAGTCGGACATGGCTGAGCGACTTCACTTTCACTTTAAGTGAGAAATGGAACTAACAGTCTTCATTCCTAGCCAGCCAACCAATTAACCAACCGAAGGAACAATATCTGTCTCCCTCACCTCCACAGTCGCGTTCCTGTCAAATGCAAACTATTTTTTCCTTCTGGCTTTGATCTCTTGGTAAGGCAAGTCCTGATTATTTCTGTGTGGCTTACTGATTTCATCAGTTATCCACATAGCTTACTACTTCTCTGGCCTACCTGTTAGCACCTTTGTCAATAATGAGAAAAGAGGGTCTCAAACTAGTTTACTTGGCTATATGTTAACAATTCTTGAACTAGTTTTAATGAGAGAAGGTTAAAACAAATGGATAAAATGAAGACTTTACATTATTCCTACATTTCATTTGTTTAGATCAGCTCTAACCCATGTTTCTACAGGTATTTGAAAAGTTATTTTCACCTATGCATTTTTAGATTTTAAAAAGTTTTGTTAAATGTCTGACAGCCAACCTTGCAATGTGGTGGTGGTGCTATTGATGCTCTGTGCCTCCTGGCTTCATTCTAGGTAAATAAATCAATAATAACTCTTTGAGCCTTTCACCTTTCTTCCATTTCACTGTGGCAAAGTTTAGGTAGAAATCTATCTATCTATATCATGTGTATTTTTTTTGTGAAAAGGGTAATGGAATACAGAATGCCATACATGGGTTATTCCCGCTATGAATTAGTCTCTTTTATCTGTCTCTGACCAAAACAGATGTTGGCAGCCTTTCTATTTCAGCTCTCTAAGTCAGACTAAGACTATCAGTTCCGCTTAGGAAAGCTGTAGGGAAATGATTTAACTCTTTCAATAGACCCTTACTAGTTTTTCCCTTGGTTCCTTTTTATTATAAGCTACAAACAAAATTAGAATGCATCTTTATGCAACAATAAAAGAAAAATGGCAATATTAAAAATACATCAATACAACTCTAGAGGGAAGTGAATTTTTATTCAAGGACTTTCAAGAATTCTGACATTGAAAAGACATGTTTGCTTGAGGAGGCAGCTCAATGTGTTTCCAACTTAGAGTCAAGTTCATTTGCATAGAATACGAAAAGAGTGTTTTTGTTTTTTTTTATTCAGAAAAGACTATCTATCAGAGTGTGGCAGACTGCATCTTGCTAGTATTATACTCTTTTCTGTAGAGACTGACCATTTTAAAAAGTTATTCTTTTATTGATGCTACAATAAAGCTCTTGCACCAGGATTTTGCAACAAAATGTAAATTAAAGGAACGTGAGAAGTGGAGGGACTACCAGGGAAAGAAAGGATCAAGGGATGAGAAAGGAAGGGAAGATTATTAGAAAAAAATGTTTAGTAAACACATAGCAGGCCAAGAATTTATCATGGAAAGAAACAATCTCTTTAGATTTTTGATTGTAAAAAAAATTCTGTAAGTTGCCAGATAAAGATTTTAAGCATTTTCCAAATCATGTAAAGAGGAAAAGAATATGACTTCCTAGACTGTAGGTAGTTTCAAATAATTGATCTCGGTTAATACTAACCGTTATCATATGAACTGGGTATTTCTGTCATTACTTTTTCATATAGTAACTATGCCAGGGCACCTAGGCCTTGGACTCCCAGGTAACTGGTTTTGTGAAATAATGTCTCTGCTGGCACTCTGCCTCCCTCCCCTAACCCTTCCAGTTCAGTTCAGTTCAGTCACTCAGTCATGTCCGACTCTTTGCAACCCCATGGATTCCAGGCTTGTCTGTCCATCACCAACTCCCGAAACTTGCTCAAGCTCATGTCCATCGAGTCAGTGATGCCATCCAGCCATCTCATCCTCTGTTGTCCCCTTCTCCTGCCTTCCATCTTTCCCACCATCAGGGTCTTTTCAAATGAGTCAGTTCTTCTCATCAGGTGACCAAAGTATTGGAGCTTCAGCTTTAGCATCAGTCCTTCCAGTGAATATTCAGGACTGATTTCCTTTAGGATGGACTAGTTGGATCTCCTTGGTCTCCAAGGGACTCTCAAGAATCTTCTCCAACACCACAGTTCAAAAGCAACAATTCTTCAGTGCTCTGTTTTCTTCACAGTCCAACTCTCACATCCATACCTGACTACTGGAAAAACCGTAGTCTTGACTAGATGGACCTTTGTTGACAAAGTAATATCTCTGCTTTTTAATATGCTGTCTAGGTTGGTCATAGCTTTTCTTTTAAGAAGCAAGAGTCTTTTAATTTTATGGCTGCAGTCACCATCTGCAGTGATTTTGGAGCCCCCCAAAATAAAGTCTGTCACTATTTTCATTGTTTCCCCATCTATTTGCCATGAAGCGATGGGACCAGATGGCATGATCTTAGTTTTCTGAATGTTGAGTTCCAAGCCAGCTTTTTCACTCTCCCCTTTCACTTTCATCAAGAGGCTCTGTAGTTTTTATTTGCTTTCTGCCATAAGGGTGGTGTCATCTGCATATCTGAGGTTATTGATATTTCTCCTGGAAATCTTGATTCCACCTTGTGTTTCATCCAGCCTGGCATTTCACATGATATACACTGCATATAAGTTAAATAAGCAGGGTGAAAATACGGCCTTGACGTACTCCTTTCCCTTCCAGGAATACTGGAAGTGCTGCACAGGAGGAGCCTTGGACTTTCTTGACCAAATCCTTCTAACCAAGTCATCAAACTACAACTAATGATGCATTTAATCACCATTTATTAGTAAATGGCATCTGGAAATTCAAATTCTCCATACTGCTAAGGTGAAAGCTAAGATTTATTGACACACTTACCAAATGCCAGGGACTATGCTAAACCCTTCACATGACCTAATTTAATCATTTCAACAGCCTATGAGGCAAGTGCTATATTATTTTGTCATTTTCAGAAACGGGCACTATAGAAGTTGTTAGTCATCTGATACCACATAGCCAGAAAGTGGCACATTTTTTTAATTCCAGACTATTCCTAACTATCTCATCCCAAAACGTAGCTCAGTGGGCTGTTGCTCTTCATTCCACTCTTGGTCACAGTCCCCCGCTCTAGTAACCTCATCACAGAACTTTGGGGTGGATCTCTTCCGTCACAGCCCCCGTAACTAGTAGGTGTGATGTGTGATACAAGAAACCACAGAGAAGCGTTTCCTGCTTGTGAGATCTGATGGCCAAACTGGCTTGCTGACCATGGAAGGCCCCAAACAGGAACATCACACAGCAGAGGAAATCGTAGGTGGCAGAAGTGTCCTAACGGGTCTAGGTCACCCGGCGTGCATGATTTCAAAGCCCCCATGCTTCCTCCACACCACAGCAAATTAAGGCTTCAACCAGAAGCCGGATAAGCTCTTCTGATTCCCTTAGAAATGACCTGAAAGCAAAAAATTAGATATCTTTAATGAATAGAGGATGACAGAGGGAGAGAGTAGTGGGTCTTCTAAATTCTCAAGAGTACATCATGTGCTTCTGTGGAGAAGGAAATGGCAACCCACTCCAGTGTTCTTGCCTGGAGAATCCCAGGGACGACGGAGCCTGGTGGGCTGCCGTCTATGGGGTCGCACAGAGTCAGACACGACTGAAGCGACTTAGCAGCAGCATGTGCTTCTGAAGAAGAGGCTGGATCATTCTGTAAGAAGTTACGGCCACATGAGCTGTGGTTAGTACCATGCTAGGGGCTCCAATAATTCTACAGTGATGAGCAGTTATCACATTTTCATTATACTGATTATGTTACATTTTGTATTGGACATTAAAATGTCCCAAAGCAATGAAATTCATTGCAGGATGGCCTTTGAAGTTTATTTGGTACGTAAACACCATTTTAACTGCATCTCAAAGAGGTTGAAGGTATGATATCAGTATCAGGAGGTCATAATTAGGGAAACCAGAGGTAAACATATGTATCCAAAGTGGGAGCTAATTAGTCACAGTGACCCAGATTTGGGGTGGGATAGAATCACATTTCCTAATTCCTAAAATAGATCAGTTCTTCAGCCTCTGTCCATTGTATAGAATGGTCGGGCTGTCTCTTTGGCACAGTGTGTTCTGTGTCTGCTACAGGGCTTTCAGGCAGTGGGAATCTATCCTGTGAGGTGAGAGTCCTGCCCACTCTCTTTTGAGCGAGCCGCGTGTCCCCCACAGCTGTGCTGGCCCTTCAGGCAGTTTGGAGAACATCTGTTCTGCCAGCACACTGGCACACTTCCGTGTCGGGCGTGTCGTCAGAGCAAACTGTTGCACATTTGTCCCTGGATTGTTCTTTGTGTGTAGTCCTCGCTCCTCTGGCTGACAACAAAGAAAGCATCATGTGTCTACAGAAGAGCCGCTTCCCAATGACTATACTAAAATTCAGATTTTTCATTGGCCTTGTGGGTTTTTCTTCCCCCCAGAATTTCTCCCTCTTTTTTCCACAAGTAAGCACGTGTTCCATTCTAGAAGCTGGCAATATAGCAGAGAATGAGATAGACAAGTCCCTGTTCTCATGGAGATTGTGTTCTGGATGTGGGCAAGGGAAATAGGCAATAAACAAAATAATTTTCCAAGCAGACAATACAGGGCATATTCTAGAGAGCACTTGGAGATAGATCTGCTTTAGAGGGTTGGCCGGGGAAGACCAGTGCCTCCGCTGAGACTGGGGTGATTAGACAGAGCAACCAGGAGAAGACGTGGCAGTGCCCAGGGACAATGAGGGGGAATTCAGAGTTCTCAGAGGAGAACAGCCCAGCAGGTTCCTGGGGCAGAAAGGGGCTTGGGCCCCACGGATATGGTGGAGGGGTCGGAAATGAGACCAGAGAGGCAGGCAGGCCACAGATCATGTAGAAAATTGGAACCCCTGACAAGGAGCTTGGATTTTGTTCTAAGCATCTCAAGAAACCATTGAGTACTGCTTTAAGGGCACTGTAACTGTTGCTGTGTGTTAGGGAGACGAGGATGGGAACAGGAAGGCTAGGTGGAAGCTGCTGGGCTAAGACGATGATGGCCAGGACAAAGGTGACACAAGATCCCTGCTGAAGGTACTGAGATGGGAGGAGTGAGGGGGGTCACTCCGGGGCGGGGTGAGGGTGAAATCCACTGCTCTGTTTTGGCAATGACAGTCTGAGATGCCTGTTAGAAATGCAGGTGGAGAGTCAACTTGGAAGTTGCTTATGTGTGCCTGGAGCGCAGGGCTGGACATATAAATTCAGATTCCTCAAAGAATTGGAAGCTACCTCAATCACAGTAGATACAAACACACTTAACAAATCTGGGTAGATTCTGGAAAATAGAGACTTGAGCAATGGCAGTTTTAGGAAAGGAGACTGGTTATATTATTGTCATTGCTGTTTATTACATGAACATGCATTTATGTATGAGGCACAGATTATAATAAAATTGAATGAGTCCTAAAACTTGGGCTCAAGGAACTCACAGCCTAGTGGACAGTACACACACGAACAGGCATTTATTTGTAAGCTGCTTCTTTGCGCTGTACTAAGTGTGCGCGTCATTTTCGTGGATGTTGACTGAGGAACAGGTTGTGTGTCTAGTCCTTCAGCTCTCTAGAATCAGCCCCGAGGGCAGTGGAATGACGTGCTGGAGGCAGACCACTCTTGATACTAACACAGTGTGCTAGAGTGTGGGAGAGGTATCCTTACATGGGACCAAAGGAACCCACTAAGAGATCACAAACCTTTGCCTTGAGGCTGCAGAATGCTTCATAGCAGAGGTGACACTGGGAATACATCTTGAAGGATGAGCAGGAGTTTGCCAGAGGCCTTGGGAAGGCTGTTCCTACCAAAGGAGTTTCCAGAGTGAGGTGTGTCCTGGAGAAGGTCAGCCAAGCACACTTTTTCATCATTGAACACACCACCCAGCTGGACTCACATATCATCTTTGCTAGGTTTCTCAAGTTGTTGCTCTTTTACTTTTGAAATCTGCCAGTGCCAGATTTTAAGTATTTCACATACGCATTAAAAATCCCAGATCACTGTATTTATCTGATGTGTGGGGACACAAAACATATTTTCATTTAAAGCTTTGATTGAAGCATATCCTCTTCACACCCTCATGTCTCCTGTCAGAGACAGAACTCATGAAAACAGTGTATTATTGCAGCATCACTTTAACCTATTTCCTTTTATGTAAAAAAAAAAATCCAAAATTTTAATTACAGGTAATTACTACAGTGGAAACCTCAGGCTGTTCACCTTCTAACCTAAATCGAGTTCATCTGGGAGTCACTGACTGCATATTGGTGTCTAGTTTGAAATAGATTGGTGCTTTCCACACTTGTTTACCATTGCGTTGGTAACAAAGTGCTCTTCAGTCACTTCTTGGCTGTAGTTTAGAGTCACTGTTTCTTCCCACTACACCTCTTCATACCATTTTCTTCCTCTTCATTTTAATGACTCAATACAGATGCTGAAGACTAGGACAGAGATTACCCCAAACGGGGCTTTCTTTCTTTTTGAAGATAATTCGTCTGTTTTTTATTTTTGCCTGTGCTGGGCCTTTGTGCTGCACGGGCTTTTCCCTAGTTGCAGTATGCAGGATTCTCATGGAGGTGGCTTCTCTCGGGGAGCCTGAGCTCTAGGAATTCGGGCTTCGGCAGGTGCAGTTCCCGGGCTCTGGAGCACAGGCTCCAAAGTTGTGGATCAAGGGCTTAGTTTCTCTGAGGCATGTGGGATCTTCCCAGATCAGGGATCAAACCCGTGTCTTCTGCACTGGCAGACCGATACTTTGCCACTGAGCCACCGGGGAAGCTCCCAGGGACTTTCTTAATACTGATAGTAAAATATTTGCAAACCAGTACCCTGTTCATGTCACTTAGGACGTCCCAGAATTCCTCCAGACTTCCTGAAAATTGTATGAGGAACAACATCACAGCCAACAAATAGACAGGTTAGTTTGTAGGAAAGAACTGATCTTAGTCTAATTAGTCTCTAGAATTTTGTCGGTACATCATAGATTGAATAGTAGTAGTTTCTTGGAGGCAGCAAATAATTTCTCTTCCCCTTCCTAGGTGAGCAGAAGATTAAAGTTCATTTTCTGCTGCCAACTTTAAGCATGCCTCCTGACCATGATTGTGTAAAAACGCTTACTGAAACTATAAATGATTTTCCCTGAGCAAGTTACGCAAACTTACTAATTTCTCAAGCAGCTAAGTGAGGATAATATCTCTTTTATAGAGGTGTGGAGATTAAATCAGAGCACATCCATGAAGAGTCTAGCAAACAGCCTTGCACAGTGAATGTATAGCACATGGTAATTATTGGCCTATTTCCTCTTACCCAGAAGCTGTTTTTATGTGATGTAGGGGTATTTTTATATGATGCTTCAGATTCCAAAATTTTCCAAGTTAAATGATTAATTTCTTACAAGATATCAATATCACCAGTGACCCACTCCATCATTTACTTTAGTGAGCTGAATAACAAACCCAGTGATGATATTTGGAGTTGCACTCAGGCGGTCATCTTTGTACGTGTGTCGTGACCTAATTTGATAGAAATAGAGTTTGGACATACAGTATTCAGATCTGTGCTCTGTTTAAAAATTCAGCAAATTCTTGGGAGATTCACGAGGGTTCTAGGGCAAGATTTTGATGAATCTCCAAAATGGACATGTTTAGATAGCCTCCTGTTTTGCTAGTTATCTGCTTTGTCTGCAAAGCTTCGTACAAGTTAACCAAACTGAATCAAATCTCATTTTATTGCTGTTTTAAATAGAGACTGTTTTTAGGAGTAATTAACCAGCTGTTGTGAACAGATAACTCATTGGAAAAGTCCTTGATGCAGTGAAAGATTGAGGGCAGTAGGAAAAGAGGGCACCAGAGGACGAGATGGCCGGATGGCATCACCAATGCAACGGACATGAACTTGGGCAAACTTCCGGAGATGGTGAGGGACAGAGAGGCCTGGTGTGCTGCCGTTCATGGGGTCGCAAAGAGTTGGACAGGAGTGGGCAACTGAACAACAGCAAGAATCAGAGATGCGACTTGCACAAATAGAATATTCCAGTGCTGGACAGTAAGCAGGGAGACCATGTTTCTCCTTGCCCAGGAAAGACTCTGTTCATGCCTGTGGTCCTGTTGTAATTATTAATAGCACCCGTTTTACTCTCAAAAGTGGTCCCAATATGTCCAGAAATTTGTTGGTCCTAATTTTGACAATATGTTGGACTGCCCTACAGAAGTCCACCGTGTCCCATCATTAGCTACACGGTCTCTCAGGAGCTCCAGCCTTGCAGCAGAACTACAAACGATTACATGGCTTAGACCACTGAGGTTGCTTCCCCGCAGTCTACTACAAACAGTTGAATCTGCAAATGTCAAGGATCTCCAGGATTTAAACGCCCACTGAGCCACATCTGTCTCCCGATAAGCAGCTCCCCATAGGAAGGGATCCTGTAGGCTTTCAGCAGACAGACTCCCACTTCGTTCAGAAGATTTCACCAGTGTTTGAGGTTACTTCCTATCACCAAATTTTTATGGCATGAAAACCCAGCCCAAGTAGTTCTTTTTTCTGCCCACAAATATATTCAAGTGTGCTTCTTAAAGCAATGAATATGTAACTCATTAAATGGCTTCAAGAAAAGGGAGATGTAAGGATCTAATTTTATTGACTGACATGGACAGCAGAGACACACAGAGCCTGCTCACATCCTTTGCAAAGTTTGGATTCAGAGACATGTCTTACCACCACCCCCAAAACCCCCATGCCATAAAGAGAGACGCCATCACACATGTTTATTGACTGGTAGACGGCAAAGATCTGTCTGCCATATGCATGCAAGTAAAACAACATGGATCTTGACAGGAGATGTTTCTTGTGAGATACATTTATGAGAAGTTTCTGTATCCAGGGCTGGTGTGGTCACCTTGTTGATATCAAATCAGCCAGCCTGAAGAACTCCACGGTCATCCTGTATGCACCTTACCCTCTAGAAAGGACTATGTTCACACCAACTCACTCTCTCAAACAACAGCAAAATCAGGCCAGTCCCAAAGGACAAGATTCCCATTCCTGCCTGATAAGTAATGGTATACTCAGCATCTCACCTCAATTTCATGCACTTTAATTTAATCCCTGAACTTCTTTGTCCTGATGGAGATAGAGCAGGTGCTTATAGTTAACATAAAACTAACAACACAGCAACCATAGCAAACACATAACACTTGCTATGTGCCGACACTGGGCTCAAGCATTTTACATATAATAACGAAGATGACCCTCATGAAAATGATGAGGTAGGGACCATTACTGTTATTTTGCAGGCAAGGAAACTGAGGCTCAGAGTCTGTGCCTGCACCGCTTGCTGCCCTGCCTCCTCCACTGGCAATGTTCTAGAAGGCAGGCAGGGAACTGCAGCTCACAAGAAACATCTCCTGTCAGGTTTGGTGTGGTTCCACTCTTACGGAGCATACGGTCTGACAGACCCTTGTCATACGCCCGTCAATAGCCATCGCTTCCCCTTAGCGCTCTCAGTCTTCTCTTGCAGCACAGTTCAGTTCAGTTCAGTCCAGTTGCTCAGTCGTGACCAACTATTTGCAACCCCATGAATCACATCACGCCAGGCCTCCCTGTCCATCACTGTCTCCTGGAGTTCACTCAAACTCACGTTCATCGAGTCGGTGATGCCATCTAGCCATCTCATCCTCGGTCGTCCCCTTCTCCTCCTGCCCCCAATCCCTCCCAGCATCAGTCTTTTCCACTGAGTCAGCTCTTCGCATGAGGTGGCCAAAGTACTGGAGTTTCAGCTTTAGCATCATTCCTTCCAAAGAAATCCCAGGGTTGATCTCCTTCAGAATGGACTGGTGGATCTCCTTGCAGTCCAAGGGACTCTCAAGAGTCTTCTCCAACACCACACTTCAAAAGCATCAATTCTTCGGTGCTCAGCCTTCTTCACAGTCCAACTCTCACATCCATACACGACCACAGGAAAAACCATAACCTTGACTAGACGGACCTTAGTTGGCAAAGTAATGTCTCTGCTTTTGAATATACTATCTAGGTTGGTCATAACTTTTCTTCCAAGGAGTAAGTGTCTTTTAATTTCATGGCTGCAGTCACCATCTGCAGTGATTTTGGAGCCCCCCAAAATAAAGTCTGACACTGTTTCCACTGTTTCCCCATCTATTTCCCATGCAGTGATGGGACCGGATGCCATGATTTTCATTTTCTGAATGTTGAGCTTTTAAGCCGACTTTTTCGCTCTCCTCTTTCACTTTCATCAAGAGGCTTTTTAGTTCCTCTTCACTTTCTACCATAAGGGTGGTGTCACCTGCATATCTGAAGTTATTGATATTTCTCCCAGGAATCTTGATTCCAGGTTGTGTTTCTTCCAGTCCAGCGTTTCTCATAATGTACTCTGCATAGAAGTTAAATAAGCAGGGTGACAATATACAGGCTTAAGGTACTCCTTTTCCTATTTGGAACCAGTCTGTTGTTCCATGTCCAGTTCTAACTGTTGCTTCCTGACCTGCATACAGATTTCTCAAGAGGCAGGTTAGGTGGTCTGGTATTCCCATCTCTTTCAGAATTTTCCACAGTTTATTGTGATCCACATAGTCAAAGTCTTTGGCATAGTCAATAAAGCAGAAATAGATGTTTTTCTGGAACTCTCTTGCTTTTTCCATGATCCAGCAAACGTTGGCAATTTGATCTCTGGTTCCTCTGCCTTTTCTAAAACCAGCTTGAACATCTGGAAGTTCACGGTTCACGTGTTGCTGAAGCCTGGCTTGGAGAATTTTGAGCATTACTTTGCTAGTGTGTGAGATGAGTGCAATTGTGCACTCTTGCAGCACAACATACCTAAATTCTTTGACTTCTCTCATTGTGAGGACTGTTTCCCAAACAGTTCATCATTTTTGTCATTTTCTTCAAGTGCCCCAGAGCATGCTTCACCGGGTACCCCCAGACTCATCTCCCACTTCAGCCTCACTGGCTGCATGAAGAAGAAGTGGGGTTTTGTATGGTTTAGGGATAAACGGTGAAATAGAAACAGAATCAGCCTGGATCGCCAAAACCATAACCATTTAACCAGAAGGGCAAGGCAACCATGATCCCCTGATTCTTTCCAGTGACCAATGGAAGATAAGTTGTTTCATTTTCCATGAAGAGAGGTTTACACTGACATAGTTTTAATCTAGTTAAAAATCTTCCCTGGTCATCCAGAAAGTTATGCTGGTGAGACCTTAAGCAAATGAACAGGTAGGGAAGGCACCCCACCACTCCAGCCAGCTGGCACGCTATTTTGAAACCTCTCCTCCTTTAGTAAATGTTGGAAGATAATTGATGGTTGTAATTTTTTTTTCTTGTTTCTTGTGGTATTGTGGTCTTTCTCCTTAGGGGATAGTCATGCTTTTAAGTGGGATCCAACAACCTTTCTCAAAGGTTGAAGTCAAAACTGAGCCCAGACTCCTTTGAAATGCTATTTAATATCAGGTTGTCAGGGTTTTGGAATATAAAGGTGTTTGCATTAGGAGGCTGCTTGCTTGGTTACAGTATTTGATTTTGTGAAAATTCTTTGTCTATTCACAGGATTTTTAAAAATCAAATATAGTTGATTTACAATTGTGTTAGCTTCAGGTGTATAACAAGGTGATTTGAATTCTTTTTCAGATTCTTTTCTATTATAGGTTATTACAAGAATCCACAGGATTTTTTAGATAACAAGTACATAGACTACACACAGTAGTTGCACCCAGACACTCATTTCTCATTCTACTGTAGTGTGTTAAGGTATGCTTCAGCACGGTTTAAGAATGCCATCTGGTACAGTCAATTTCACAGTTCACGTTTGGTCTAGGTTGTCATTTGTGATGTATACAAGGACAAATGACAGCTTTCACATGGCTAAGTTTGAAGGGACTATCTCTGAAGACCCACATTTCCCAAGGTAGGTCATGTATTTCTTTGTTGGTCCACAGTATGATATGAAGTGGTATACAGGGAACTTTTAAAAACATTTCGTTAGCTCTATGTTTACTTAAGATGTATTAAAAGAACTACTACTAACATACCAAGCCTGTTATTTCATAGATGTTATTCCTTCAGATAAGGCTGAAAAGAAAAGGAATAGATTTAAAAGGAAAAATTTAGAGTAAATATGTCTATCAGCCAATGCAGTGAAAACTTTGAGGGAGAGCCATAAACGTATACAGCTTGGGACACACCAATACAGAATATCTTGAGACCCAGGGGTTTTGCTTCCCTTGGTCTATTGATGGATATATCAGTAGATAAGTGCCAGAAATCTTATTGCTCATGTTCTGATGTGTTCCAGATTTGTCTCAAATTTTCTTGCCCGTTCCTGGTTCCTGATCTGGCTCTTTCCTTTTCTTGGAATCCTTTGCATGCTTGCTAAGTTGCTTCAGTCATATCCGACTCGTTGCGACCCTGTGGACTCTAGCACCAGGTTCCTCTGTCCATGGGATTCTCCAGGCCAGAATACTGGAGTGGGTTGTCACTTCATTCTCCAGGGTATCTTCCCAACCCAGGGATCAAAACCAAGTGTCTTGCTTCTCCTGCATTGGCAGGTGGGTTCTTTACCACTACTGCCACCTTGGAAGTCCCTTCCAATCCTCTCTTCAGTTCAGTTCAGTTCAGTTTCTCAGTCATGTCCGACTCTTTGTGACCCCATGGACTGCAGCACGCCAGGCATCCCTGTCCATCACCAACTTCCGGAGCTTACTCAAACTTATGTCCATCGAGCTGGTGATGCCATCCAACCATCTCATCCTCTGCCATCCCCTTCTCCTCCCACCTTAAATCTTTCCCAGCATCAGGGTCTTTTCCAAGAGTCAGTTCTTCACATCAGGTGGCCAAAGTATTGGAGTTTCAGCTTCAGCATCAGCCCTTTCAATGAATATTCAGGACTGATTTCCTTTAGGATGGACTGGTTGGATCTCCTTGCAGTCCAAGGGATTCTCAAGAGTCTTCTCCAACACCACAGTTCAAAAGCATCAGTTCTTTGGCACTCAGCTTTCTTCACAGTCCAACTCTCACATCCGTACATGACTACTGGAAAAACCATAACCTTGACTAGATGGACCTTTGTTGGCAAAGTAATGTCTCTGCTTTTTAATATGCTGTCTAGCTTTTAAACATAACTTTTCAGTCACAACTTTTCTTCCAAGGATTAAGTGTCTTTTAATTTCATGGCTGCAGTCACCATCTGCAGTGATTTTGGAGCCCCAAAATACAAAGTCTGTCACTGTTTCCATTGTTTCCCCATCTATTTGCCATGAAGTGATGGAACTGGATGTCATGATCTTAGTTTTCTGAATGTTGAGTTTTAAGCCAACTTTTTCGCTTTCCCCTTTCACTTTCATCAAGAGGCTCTTTAGTTCTTCGCTTTCTGCCATAATAAGGGTGGTATCTTCTGCATATCTGAAGTTATTGATATTTCTCCCAGCAATCTTGATTCCCACTTGTGCTTCATCCAGCCCGGCATTTCCCATGATGTACTCTGCATGTAAGTTAAATAAGCAGGGTGACAATATACAGCCTTGACAGACTCCTTTCCCTATTTGGAACCAGCCTGTTGTTCCATGTCCAGTTCTAACTGTTGCTTCCTGACCTGCATACAGATTTCTCAAGAGGCAGGTCAGGTGGTCTGGTATTCTCATCTCTTTCAGAATTTTCCATAGTTCATTGTGATCCACACAGTCAAAGGCTTTGGCATAGTCAAGAAAGCAGAAGTAAATGTTTTTCTGGAACTCTCTTGCTTTTTTGATGATCCAGCAAATGTTGCAATTTGATCTCTGGTTCCTCTGCCTTTTCTAAATCCAGCTTGAACATCTGGAAGTTCACAGTTCATGTATTGCTGAAGCCTGGCTTGGAGAATTTTGAGCATTACTTTACTGGCATGTGAGATGAGTGCAATTGTGCAGTAGTTTGAACATTCTTTGGCATTGCCTTTCTTTGGGATTGGAATGAAAACTGAGTTTTTCCAGTTCTGTGGCCACTGCTGAGTTTTCCAATTTTGCTGGCATATTGAATGCTGCACTTTCACAGAATCATCTTTTAGAATTTGAAATAGGTCAACTGGAATTCCATCACCTCTACTAGCTTTGTTCATAGTGATGCTTCCTAAGGCTCACTTGACTTCACATTCTAGGAAGTGGAATTCCATGCTGGCTCTAGATGAGTGATCATACCATTGTGATTATCTGGGTCATGAAGATCTTTTTTGTATAGTTCTTCAGTGTATTCTTGCCACCTCTTCTTGATATTTTCTGCTTCTGTTAGATTCATACCATTTCTGTCCTTTATTGTGCATGAAATGTTCCCTTGATATCTCTAATTTTCTTGAAGAGATCTCTAGTCTTTCCTATTCTATTATTTGCCTCTATTACTTTGCACTGATCACTGAGGAAGGCTTTCTTATCTCTCCTAGCTATTCTTTGGAACTCTGCATACAAATGGGTTTATCTTTCCTTTTCTCCTTTGTCTTTAGCTTCTCTTCTTTTGTCAGCTATTTGTAAGGCCTCCACAGACAACCATTTTGCCTTTTTGCATTTCTTTCTCTTGGGGATGGTCTTGATCACTGCCTTTTGTACAATGTCATGAACCTCTGTCCATAGTTCTTCAGGCACTCTGTCAGTTCTAATCCCTTGAATCTATTTGTCACTTCCATTGTATAATTGTAAGGGATTTGATTTAGGTCATACGTGAATGGTCTACTGGTTTTCCCTACTTTCTTCAATTTAAGTCTGAATTTGGCCATTAGGAGTTCATGATCTGAGCCATAGTCAGCTCCTGGTCTTGTTTTTACTGACTGTTAGAGCTTCTCCATCTTTGGTTGCAAAGAATATAATCAATTTGATTTCAGTATTGACCATCTAGTGATGTCCATGTGTAGAATCTTCTCTTGTGTTGTTGGAAGAGGGTCTTTGCTATGACCAGTGTGTTCTCTTGGCAAAACTCTATTAGCCTTTGCCCTGCTTCATTCTGTACTCCAAGGCCAAATTTGCCTGTTACTCCAGGTATTTCTTGACTTCCTACTTTTGCATTCCAGTCCCCTATAATGAAAAGGACATCTTTTTTGGGTGTTAGTTAGAAGGTCTTGTAGGTCTTTATAGAACCATTCAACTTCAGCTTCTTCAGTGTTATTGGTCGGGGCATAGACTTGGATTACTGTGAGATTGAATGGTTTGCCTTGGAAACAAACAGAGATCATTCTGTTGTTTTTGAGATTGCATCCAAGTACTGCATTTCAGACTCTTTTGTTGACTATGATGGCTACTACATTTCTTCTAAGAGATTCTTGACCACAGTAGTAGATATAATGGTCATCTGAGTTAAATTCACCCATTCCAGTCCATTTTAGCTCTCTGATTCCTAAAATGTCAATATTCACTCTTGCCATCTCCTGTCTGAGCACTTCTAATTTGCCTTGATTCATGGACCTAACATTCCAGGTTCCTATGCAATATTGCTCTTTACAGCAGTGGACTTTACTTCCATCACCAGTCACATCCACAATTGGGTGTTGTTTTTGCTTTGGCTCTGTCTCTTCACTTTTCTGGATTTATTTCTCCACTGACTCCAGTGGCATATTGGGCACCTACCGACCTGGGGAGTTCATCTTTCAGTGTCCTATCTTTTTGCCTTTTCATCCCGTTCGTGGGGTTCTCAAGGCATGAATACTGAAGTAGTTTGCCATTCCCTTCTCCAGTGGACATTTTGTCGGAACTCTCCACCATGACCCGTCCGTCTTGGGTGGCCCTACAGGGCATGGCTCATAGTTTCACTGAGTTAGACAAGGCTGTGGTCCATGTGATCAGTTTGGTTAGTTTCCTGTGATTGTGGTTTTCATTCTGTCTGCCCTCTGATGGATAAAGATAAGAGGCTTATGGAAGCTTCCTGATGGAGGAGACTGACTGAGGGGGAAACTGGGTCTTGTTCTGGTGGGCGGGGCCATGCTCAGTAAATCTTTAATCCAATTTTCTGTTGATGGACAGGGCTGTGTTCCCTCCCTGTTGTTTGACCTGAGGCCAAACTATGGTGGAGGTAATGAAGATAATCGCGCCACTGTCTTCAAAAGGTGCCATGCATGCACTGCCCCACTCAGTACCCCCAGCCAGCCACCGTCAACCCGCACCTCCACTGGAGACTCCTGGACACTCACCGGCAAGTCTGGGGCAGTCTCTTGTGGGGTCACTGCTCCTTTCTCCTGGGTTCTGGTGCACACAAGGTTCTGTTTATGCCCTCCAAGAGTCTGTTTCCCCAGTGCTGTGTAAGTTCTGGTGGCTCTATGGTGGGGTTAATGGCAACTCCTCCGAGAGGGCTTATGCCATGCCCAGGTCTGCTGCACCCAGAGCCCCTGCCCCTGTGGCAGGCCACTGCTGACCCGTACCTTCACAGGAGACACTCAAACACAGTTCTGGCTCAGTCTCTGTGGGGCCTCTGGGTCCTGGTGCACACAAGGTTTGTGTGAGCCCTCTGAGCATCTCTGGTGGTTAAGGGGTTTGATTCTAAATGTGATTTCACCCCTCCTACCATCTTGCTGGGGCTTCTCCTTTGCCCCTGGAAGTGAGGTATCCTTTTTTGGTGGGATCCAACATTCTCCAGTTGACGGTTGTTCAGCAGTGAGTTGTAGTTTTGGAGTTCTCACAGGAGAAGATGAGCACACGTCCTTCAGTCCTCTGCGACTCTCCAATCTCTCCTATGGTTCAAGGCCAGTTTCGGGTAATAATCTTCTCTGAAGCCATTCCCACCCATGCAGTCACACAGCATCTGCTTTTCCTGTTACTCTGCTTCATACTTAAGTCTCCTCTCCCTGCTCTGGTACGGAGCTTGGTCACCTGTGTGATACGCTGGGTGCTGAGTAGTCTTGGTTTCTACAGGATGATCGGTCTGGGGGAAGGTGAAGGCAGAACCAATTCAAGCAAGTCACAGATCAAAATAGGCTCTGAATTTATTAGCTCTGCTCATAAATATTCTTCTAAGTTGACCTGCTATCCATCAGGCCAGTTCAAGAAACCTCACATTCTCTCATAAATTATATCATCACAATAACATTCAGTTTTGGGTGGCTTGCTTCTTCATTAGTCAAAATCTAATTTCATTTATTTTTCTGAATTCTGGATTTAAATCAGATTGTGAAGTCATAGGACATATGCATTTTAAATTTTGATGTTTTGCCAAATTGTCCTGGAGAAAAGTTGCATAATTCATCTGCCACCACACGCCGGCTGACATGCTTGCTTTAATTTTAGATATATCCTTAAAAAAGGATACATCATTGTTGTGCAAATATGCATTTGAAAATTTATGAGTGGTGCTTATATTTTTAAATTATGAGTGATGTATATAAAATTATGAGAAGCTTATCATGTTTGTCCTTTGCTTTTCTTTTTCCCTTCCTTCCCTCCCTTCTTTCCTTCCTTCGGTTTTTTTCTTTTCTTTTTACTGACTTATAAAAGGTCTTTTTGTACCAAGCGGTATGATTACAAAAGTTTTTTTCAAGTTTGTCTTTTTACTTTATTGGTATCATTTTTTCCTATAGAATCTAAAAATTTTGAGACAAATTTAGTGGATCAATCTTTTTCATTTATGGTTTCTGGGTTTTATGATTTTCTTAAAAATAACTTCCCTACAGATTTTGTAAAAAGTCCATACATTTTAAAATTCAGACTTCTGATTTTCAGAAGGATGTTCTATATTTGTTCTTTCTCTGGCGTGCTAAGTGGAGCAAACAGCCCACACGGCTCCAGGGAGCAGGGTGATCCTCTTCTGGCCTCCCTGGGTGGCCTTGCCCTTCCTTCCCTCGCTCGTTCATTCTGTGTGCTTCGGCTTCTGCTCCTGAGCTCCGACTCAGGCCTTTCTTTCTTAAAATTTTAATTAATTAACTTTTGGCTGTGCTGGATCTTCATTGCTCCTTGGGCTTTCTCTAGTTACAGCAAGCAGGGGCCACTGTCTACTTGTGGTCCACGAGCTTCTCATTGTGGGGGCTTCTCTTGTTGAGAGCACAGGCTTTAGGGTGCTTGGGCTTCGGTAGTTGTGGCTCATGGGCTCGAGAGCACAGGCTCAGTAGTCTTGGCCCCTGGGCTTGGTTGCTTTGAGGCGTGTGGGATCTTCTCAGCTCAGGGATTGAACCTGTGTCTCCTACGCTGGCAGGCAGAGTCTTTACCACTGAGCCACCACGAAAGCCCACCTGAGGCCTTTACTGTTTGGATGCCTCTTGGAACCCTCTTATCGGGCCTGTAGACCTCAATCTTGTGTCATACTGTTTGTTGACTGAATGTTTCAAAGGACTCATGTTACACTGAGCAGTGGCTGGGACAAAGTAAGAGTTCTGTACTGTTACTGTTTTCAAGTGTCATGTTGAAATTTCCCTTTTCACAGTTCAAAATGGATAAATAGTTGAGGCTGCTGATTGTGAGGACAAAATCAATTTCTAAAATTCTAACAGGATACAATAAAAAAATTATATATATATATATGTTGTATATATATATATGTATGTGTGTATATATATATATATAGCTATACTCGATTTTACAATATTTGAGAAGGTTGAATTCTGAGCAATTTCTTTTAAATAATGCCATTGTCTATCTGGTATATACAGGATGCTTGAAGTTTGAACTGAAGCCTTTGGGAAGAAATATGGTGAGAAACCCTGCTAGAGGTACGTTTACGTGTTCTCACACCCTGAGGAATGACTCTGTTGACTTTTTTTGGTAGTGCAGCTTGCAGAATCTTACATCACCGACCAGAGATTGAAACCGTGCCCGTGCAGTGGAAACAGAGCCCTCACCACTGAACTGTGAGGGGAATTCCCTCTCTTGTTGATTTTCTGTGCCAGTTCCTCAGAGTCAGTTCCCTTCTTGCCGAATGCCTGCCATGTGACATTCACGCACAGTTGTATTTGTTTTTGTGGGGTTTTTTTTTGTATTTATCACAAACAAGTCCCATCATTGATAAACTATTATAGATATATGTTCTATTTCCCATTAGATTTGATTTTACAAAAATTATAGCAGTTTAGGGGCTTTCCAGAGAAGGCAATGGCAACCCACTCTAGTGCTCTTGCCTGGAAAATCCCATGGACGGAGGAGTCTGGTGGGCTGCAGTCCATGGGGTCGTGAAGAGTCGGACACGACTGAGAGAGTTCACTTTCACTTTTTACTTTCATGCACTGGAGAAGGAAATGGCAACCCACTCCAGTGTTCTTGCCTGGAGAATCCCAGGGGCGGGGGAACCTGGTGGGCTTCCATCTATGGGGTCGCACAGAGTCGGACACGACTGAAGCGACTTAGCAGCAGCAGCAGCAGGGGCTTTCCTTGTGGCTCAGAAGGTAAAGAATCCGCCTGCAGTGCAAGAAATGCAGGTTTGATCCCTAGGTTGGGAAGATCCCCTGAAGAAGGCAATGGCTACTGGTGCCAGTATTTTTGCCTGGAGAATTCCATGAACGGAGGAGCCTGGTGGGCTATAGTTAATAGGATCACAAAGCATCAGATACGACCAAGTGACTTAACACTTTCAGTAGTTTGCTTTCATAGCAGTTCAGAGGAGTGTTAGGCTTTTTGAACTAGTCTGGAAGTATCATAATAAGCCAGCAGCCATCAGTGCCTCTGTTATCCTTTAAGATCATTCATATCAAACCATAAGAAATGACAACTATTTTATGAAGAATTCAATAGGAAATTCCATACCATGTTGAAAAAAATCCACTGTCATAGTGAGTAGTATCTATTATGGGGAAATTGATGTACTTAATTTAAATATTTTATGCTATATTTTATATAGCTATATATTTTAGATCTTCCCTGTAGCTCAGATGGTAAAGAATCTGCCTGCAATGCAGGAGACCTGAGTTCGATCCCTGGGTCAGAAAGATACTCTGGAAAAGGGACTGGCAATCCACTCCAGTGTTCTTGCCTGGAGAATCCCATGGATAGAGGAGCCTGACGGGCTAAGTTCGTGGGGTCGCAAAGAGTTGGACACGACCTAAATCCATAGTCTCTTACGGTATCATCAAAAGAAATGGAAAAAACAAAACAAAGCCTTGGACTTCATCAACTGAGATTATTTTTCACAGGTTTGGAACATTTATTAAGTCTTGTGAAGTGATGTGCTACAGCTGGATGGCACCACTCAAGAACAGGAAAATACACATCTCTTCCCAACTCCGTTTAGTGACCTCAGGTTGAGAGCTTGATATTGACTGTTGTGGCAGTACTTACACCATGGAAACTGGCAGATACTATACCAGGGCTTTATTTTACAGAAAGCCATTTGCCAGCGCACCAGTGGTTTCTCTCTGCGTACAGCTTGCAAAAGGAGATGAATAACTACCACTTGAATATTCATTTTCTATGTCAATATTACTGAATATCTAAGGGGTTAAGTGACTAAAAAGACAAAGTTCAGCTTTAAATTCTAGAGAATAAGTAATTTGCTTGCTAGTTCTTGACTTAGCAAGTGTGACTTATAAAATAAGTCAACAAGTAAAATTTTTAACTGAAAAAGGTCATAAAAGTTTTGTATGCCTGTCTCCTAACCTCATACAAGATAGCCATTATTTTTGTCTGACCTGAAACCCTTCCTCTTTTACTGATTAATAGCATTTTGATTTTCCCTTGGCGACTCTAGGTCCACATGGTTTGGGAGGGAGAGATCATTGACTCCATACCCAGTTTCCTCTCCTGCTCTAAGGGTGTGCGCATGACCGCAACTTGGCCAAAGAGAGTGCTGCACACCACTGCCTGGATTTGTGCAAGGGCGAGCACGTGACTTAGTTCTGGCTAATGGGATTGCTGCTTCCCCATGTTCATAGCAATCGGTTCAGGGGAGGCACTTGACCTAATCTAGAGTGAATTCCAGAAATTGCTGGTGCTATCAAAAAAGGGGAAAGTCCACTGCCACTGCTTAGTTGGTGGAGCGTGAGACTGAAGCTGTGGCTGCCATCTTGGTCGCCATCTTAGTATGAAGCCAACAGGAAGGCAGGTGGAACTGAGTGACAGAGATTCCTGGGGCTTTCCTGGTGGTCCAGTGGTTAAGACTTTGCCTTCCAGTGCAGTGGGTTGGATCCAGTGTGGGTTGGATCCCTGGTTGGGGAGCTAAGATTCCATATGCCTGGTAGTCAAAAAACCAAAATATAAAACAGAAGTGGTATTATAACAAATTCAATAAGGACTAAAAATTGTCCGCATCAAAAGAAAAAAAAAATTTTTTAAGCGAGATTCTTAATGATACTACTTGAGCATCTAGATCCTTCTGTGCTGAGTCTAGAGTTTCATCGAACCAATCCATTTCCTTTTTGTTGAAGCCATATAATTTTGTTCTGTCACTTGCAGCTGAGAACTCTCACTGATAATAGTGCATAATCTCTTTCTATACTAGCTCTGAGAACTCGGCAGCTGACTGTTGAATACATCTAGAGATAGAGCCCTCACTATTTTGTGAAACAGTTCATTTCCCTTTTGATCATTATGAATATTAGAATGATTAGAATATTAGAATATGAGACTTCCCTGTAGCTCAAATGGCAATGAATCTGCCTGCGAGGCAGGAGACCAGGGTTCGATCCCTGGGTTGGGAAGTTCCTCTGCAGAAGGGAATGGCAATCCACTCCAGTATTCCTGCCTGGAGAATTCCTTGGATAGAAAAGCTTGGCAGGCTACAGTTCATGGGGTTGCGAAGAGTCAGACACGACTGAGCGACTAACACACAGTCTACATTGATCCCAAATTTATCTCCTTTCGTTGGTCCTCTATGTGTTATCAATTTCAACACTTGTAAGTGTACATATTTGTCTCCCTGCCTCCTTTACAGACTCTGAAATAATTATCATGCTTCTGCTGAATCTTCTCTAGCTAAACATACTTAGTCTCCTCAAAGACCCTTCATGATGTTCATCCTCCTAGTCATATTCTTCTGGACGTACAACAGGTGGTCAACATCTTTTTTAAAATATGGCTTACTCCTAGACCTTACTATCACAAGGTTAAGCAGAATAGAGAAGGATTATTCTCTTGTTCTACCTGTAGGACTGGCTGTAAGTGAAATGCTAAAGATAAAATGCATGGTTGAGACTTGACTACCATTTCTGTTTTTATTTATTCTTCTATTTCTGTTATTTCACCCCATCAGGGTTTATTTTCTCTTTCCGCCCCAGGGGTCCTCTCTCCAGTTGTCCCCATCTCTGCCTCACCACTGTTGCCTCTGCCCCTGCTCTCCTTCAGACACCAGCTGCTCCTCTTACAACAAATAGCAAAGAATTTGACTCATGTATTGGGTTGAAGTACAAAATAATAAGTTTCATGTGCCACCTCTCTTCAAGTGTATACGTTTTTATTTCCATAGGCAAAGCCTTGTTTAATTTGAATAAACAGACAAAAGTTGCAACTGTGGAGTTTTATCTGGGGTTGAGCCACTGGGGAGGTGCCCTTCTATGGGGTGCTTTATTAAGATCATGTCATTGTTCAGGTCCTACTTTGCTTGCAGGGTCTTGGCTAGCCAGCAGTCTCCACGACCTGTCCCACTGCCTCCTCTCACAGGTGCAGCCTGCTCTTCGATGTCCAGCTGTGTTTTTGCCTTTTTGTTGCTGTTGTTCTAATTTTTATTTTATATTAGAGCATAGGTGATTAACAGTGTTGTGTTCGTTTCAGGTGTACAGCAAAGCAATTCAGTGATACATATAAATGTGTCTATTCTTTTTCAAATTCTTTTTCCATTTAGGTTTATACAGAATATTGAGCAGAGTTCTCTGTGCTATATAGTGGATCCTTGCTGATTATCTTTGCCTTCTTATTCTTAATGAAACAAAATTCTTGTTCTCGATGGAAGAAATATTAGACAAAGACAAAACAAAAACTTGGAAGCCAGCACCATTTTTCCTGTAAAATGCACAAAAATCCTCCTGTCACTGGAATAGAGGTGACACCAATGTCCTCGACAGTATCTGGGAAAGGGGTGAAAGTTACATATTTCACATACTGCAGTCCTTTTGAGATCATTTTGGCCATTTTAATAACTAAATTCAACTCTGTATGTTTAATGGGTCAATCAGTCCATCTGATACTATCATTCAAGATTAAAAAGAGCAGATTAGCCTCTTTCCTTCCTTTTTCATTTCAGTTCAGTTCAGTCGCTCAGTCATATCCGATTCTTTGTGACCCCATGGACTGCAGCACACTGTCCATTACCAACTCCCAGAGCTTACTCAAACTCATGTCCATTGAGTTGGTGATGCCATCCAACCATCTCCTCCTCTGTTGTCCCCTTCTCCTCCTGCCTTCAATCTTTCCCAGCATCAGGGTCTCTTCAAATGAGTCAGTTCTTCACATCAGGTGGCCAAAGTTTTGGAGTTTCAGCTTCAGCATCAGTCCTTTCAATGAATATTCGGGACTGATTTCCTTTAGGATGGACTGGTTGGATCTCCTTGCAGTCCGAGGGACTTCCAAAGAGTCTTTTCCAATGCTACGGTTCAAAAGCATCAATTCTTCTGTGCTCAGCTTTCTCTATAGTCCAACTCTCACATCCATACACGACTACTGGAAAAACCATAGCTTTGACTAGACAGACTTTTGTTGGCAAAGTAATGTCTCTGCTTTTTAATATGCTGTCTAGGTTGGTCATAACTTTTCTTCCAGGGAGCAAGCATCTTTTAATTTCATGGCTGCAGTCACCATCTGCAGTGATTTTGGAACCCCAAAATATAAAGTCTGTCACTATTTCCACTGTTTCCCCATCTGTTTGCCATGAAGTGATGGGACCAGATGCCATGATCTTAGTTTTCTGAATGTTGAGTTTTAAGCCAACTTTTTCACTCTCCTCTTTCACTTTCATCAAGAGGCTCTTTAGTTCCTTTTCACTTTCTGCCGTAAGAGTGGTGCCATCTGCATATCTGAGATTATTGGTATTTCTCCCAGCAGTCTTGATTCCAGCTTGTGCTTCATCCAGCCCAGCATTTTCCATGATGTACTCTGCATAGAAGTTAAATAAGCAGGGTGACAATATACAGCCTTCACGGACTCCTTTACCAATTTGGAACCAGTCTGTTGTTCCATGTCCAGTTCTAACTGTTGCCTCCTGACCTGCATACAGATTTCTATTTTAGTCACATAAATTTCATCTGATTTTATCATTCTTTTTATATCACTAATAGAATTTTTTGTTGTTGTATCCCAGAGTTACGCCAATTCCTGGCCTTTAAGAAATGTTTTGCGATTGTTTCTTTAAAAAATAGCATACAAATATAAATATTCAAAGCAATATCACAAAGCTATTTAAAACTGCTCTTCAGAATTTCAGTTCTTTGGCAAGTTGAATGGAGTTTTTCTATATGACCTATTTATGGAGGAAAATTTATGATACTGTGGGTCTATCTTGTACCAAGTCCTAGGATATTCACTTCTCAGAAGCAGCAGAAAGACCTCTTTATAATATGGCCTTTCCCTGCGTCACTGTGTTCTGTAAGTGGACCACCAGGCCAGCACTATCTGACATCCCTGTGTATACACACACTGATTTCCTCAAGCAATGGATGGTTTTCACCAAGCTGGCTTCTCCTCAAAAATTGAAACTAAGTTTCTGTCTGGGTCAGTTTTCATGTGAAGAATCCTTTCCAAATCACTTCCCAGTCTCTCTCCATGAAACCACCGCCGGTTAATGGAGACCTCAAGCACTTGATGGAGCAGGGCACACTGATAAGTTCCTCAGTGTTTTCTTCTTGGGATAAATAGGTCTTTTCTAAGGGCCCTGCTGGTGGTTTGATCCTTGGCAGCGACTCTCCTCAAAAACGTGTCTTACAAGAGCAGGCGGTTCTTCCAAGTAGAATGGGTACCTTTCAGAGCCCTCTCTGTTTAGTTTCTTGATTATATGAAGTACGTTAAAACCAGGCCAAGGCCCATTAACATAATTTTCATGCATGTTAGTTCTGGCAAATCACACTAGGCAGGAACTGTATGATAAATGAGATAAATAATTTTGATGGAGCAGTAAAATAAAATAAACTTTTGCTATTTAAGAAAACAAACTATGACTGGTGGTGTGTATGGGCATCAGTCTGTGGTAGGGTGGCACTTTGAGGGTGGCCTCTCATCCTTATAGTGTTCTGGGAAGAAAGAGCCTCTGTCTAATTCTAAAGAGGTCTAGCTGCAACTTTAAAATAAAATATTATAAGGCCTATTGTCTTTTATTTAGGAGTTGATTATCCAGTCTATGGATTGTGTATGTGGTGGGGAGGGGGGGGGACGAGGGGCGGGTCCTAGTACTTAATCATTGGCTGCCTTTTAGCATTCTGCCTAAAGAATGGTCAAGGCAGACAGAATAAATGAAATGTGTGTTCACAGAGAGACTTCACCTTGGGGAAAAAGTCCTTGAAGGCCAAATGGATTCTTTCTAACACGTTTAATTTTACTTAGTTAGCAGTTTACAGACTATTGTATGAGCAGGTCCTTTGAAAAGCATCTTTCAGCATTAGTAGTAGAATCAGGCTCATGGGGCCTGAGCCAATAATACGGTCTTGGTGTGCTGCTCAAATCATGGAAGGCAGAAAGGAGACCTTGAGAGTTTGGGTTAAAAAAATAAAAATTTTTTTTTTAAATGAGGTATTATTGTTTCACAGTGGGTTGATTGTTCCAGCATCACCTGGATTTTGTATTACTGAATCCTCCCTCCTCCAGTGCAGAACTGTGTGTCTTGGGTAAGAGGAGGAAAATCCCACAGAGGTATACACGCCCTGGTGTAAGGTGGCGAAATTATACTTGTGTACATTTTGTATTTTTCCTTTAACTCCTCAAAGACCAATCAACTAGGAGAAATTCAGGCAAAATTACTGAGATTATTGGAATGATTGATGGATTTTAAGTGTTCTGGCCAAAACTGCCATATATTGTCAGTGCCATAACACTGTCAAGAATTGTAAACTGGCCGTATGCCACATGTGACAGGAAGCCCTAGAGTTTCTAATTCTAAACTCATGAGAAAATATAGTATCACATCTCTACCAACCACAGCACATTTTAGCCTGTCTATAGTTAAATGAGCTATCGGATCTTCTATCATAATAAAATCCTCTTTATCTCAGTAATCTATGTTGTTGATAATGGCCTTCAAGTTTGGTTTTAAAATGTTGGGGAAATGGTGGCAGCGTGATTTTGGGACATCTTCCTAAATTCCCCACAAAAAGGACAGTAAGAGTTATATCTCAACAAACCTCTTCATATATATATTCTAAACTATAAGGAAAACAATAGAGCAACTGAATCATAAAACTAAAAATCCTTGGACAACAGGTATGTATAAAAAGGTAGGAAATAAGATGAACCAGTGAATCCTAAAATATGAGCTACAAGACCTGTGCCTTCTGATATCTGTGTAAGAGGAAACAGAGGGAAGCAGTGGGCTGGATTCGATGAATTTGACAATTGAGGGACCTCAAGATAGATGAAATTTCGAGCTAAAGCAGGTCAACTTGACAACAACAGCTGATCTTGTCACGTGTTTGCCCAGCCCACGTGCTGGTGTTTTGAGGCTCATGCTAAGGCTCTAAGTGACAGGAGCAGTACGGCCTCTGTAAGCTCTTGCAACAGACTCACCAGACCTCTCTTCCTTCCCCAGGGCCTCACACTGAAGAGATGAAGGAAGAGAAGGTTCAGGTGAAGGTGGCTGAAAACAGAGCCAGGAATTCTTAGCAAACTGGTGTGTCTGTGTGTGTATCACAGACTTTATTTTTTAGAACAGTTTTAGATTGACACAAAAATTGAGAAGATAGTAGAGAGAATTCTCATATACTCCCTGCCCAGTTTCCGCTATTAATAACATCTGTAGCATCTTATGTTAGTATTGTAGAATTTTTATAATTTATAAACCTGTATTAATATATGATTATTGCCTAAGTTATATTTTATTCACATCTCCTAAAATTTTACCTAATATCCTTTTCCTATTTTAGGGTTTCATTCATGGTACACCATTACATTTCACTATTATGTCTCCTTAGGTTTTTCCTGGAGAAGGAAATGGCAACCCATTCCAGTATTCTTGCCTAGAGAATCCTGTGGACAGAGGAGCCTGGTGGGCTGCTGTCCATAGGGTCGCACAGAGTCGGACACAACTGAAGCGACTTAGCATGCATGCATGCCTTGGAGAAGGAAATGGCAACCCTCTCCAGTGTTCTTGCCTGGAGAATCCCAGGGACAGATGAGCTTGGTGGGCTGCCATCTATGGGGTTGCACAGAGTCGGACACGACCGAAGCGACTTAGCAGCATCAGCAGCAGGCTCTTCCTGGCTATAACAGTGTCTCAGACTTTCCCTGTATTTGATGATCTTGACAGTTTTAAGGAGGACTGATCAGGTGTTTATAGCTGTCATATATATACATGAATGTGAAGTGAAAGTGTTAGTTGTATCCAACTCTTTGCAGCCCCATGGACTGTAGCACGCCAGGCTCCTCTGTCCATGGAATTCTCCAGGCAAGAATACTGGAATGGGTAGCCATTCCCTTCTTCAGGGGATCTTCCCAACCTAGGGATCAAACCCCAAAACCACAGTCTCCTGCATTGCCAGCAGTTTCTTTACTGTCTGAGCCTGTATATAATTATTAGAACAATTTACAAAACAACAGAGGAGAGGTCTCTGTTAAGAAAATTATACAAGCCAAATCTCTTTCAAAAAGTTCAGGAAAATAATTTTACATAAAAATAACAGTAGGAAATTATTGAGATCACATTTTATACAGAGTTACTATAAGTAAAAAGGGAATTGAGAGCAGAATAATGAATCAACAGGCAATAAAACATACCAGGAAGACATATGCAAAAAAAGATAAAAATAATAATGTACTGTTTTAAAAAAAGCTAAATATTTTAAGTAAATTGTTAAAAACATAAAGGAACATCAGAAACCACAGTTTGAAAAATTCAAAGATCAGAGGAAAGGTATCAAAAAGTTGCTTAAAAGAAAAAGTGAAGATTAAGTTAAAAGAAGTGCAAGAGTGAATAAATATGAGATAATTCCTTAAGGAAAGTAGAAGGTAAAAAGGAGAAAATTTTCTTAATTAAGGAAAATGAAGAAATAAGAAAAGACTCAAGACAATAAGACAGATATTTGAAGACAGGCAAAAAAATTAAGCTTGCAGATCACAGGAGTCCCTAATGAAGAAAACCAATGGACAGGAATCAAGCAAATGCTATAATTACTGAAAATACTTCTGAAAGAAAAATTGAAATTACATTTTAAAAAAAAGCACTCTGTGAACCTTAGAATACTGACCCAGAATGACCAACATCAAGAAAAAAAACTTGTAAAATTACTGAACTTTAAAGAAAAAAAGTTCTAATCCATGCGAAGAGTTGACTCATTGGAAAAGACTCTGATGCTGGGAGGGATTGGGGGCAGGAGACTGGGATGACAGAGGATGAGATGGCTGGATGGCATCATTGACTTGATGGACATGAGTCTGAGTGAACTTCGGGAGTTGGTGATGGACAGGGAGGCCTGGTGTGTTGCCATTCATGGGGTCGCAAAGAGTCGGACACGACTGAGCGGCTGGACTGAACTGAACTGAATCCTTTGTATGTATAAACAAAGAAAGCATATAACATATAAGGAAAATCCAGTTAGGTTATCATCAGACTTTTCAATAGCAGTGCTTTATGCCAGAAGAAAATGGTGTAAAATATTTAAGGACTGAAGGAAAGAAAATATTCACTAAGGTTTTATATTTAGTAAAACTGAGTTTCAGGTAGATAGGGCATCAAAAATTATAATCAATATGGAAGAACTTAGGAAGCATTGTTCCCTGAACCCTGTAAAAATCTTTTGGACCCAATTTTGAATTGGAAGTACCAGTATGAGCTAATGAGGTATTGTATTTTGAAAACATATATTCATATCTAGTATGTGCATTTCCTAGCTCTGTTCACTGAAAATAACCAACTCAGAAAAAAATGAATATCTCTAGGGCTCAGATGTGGTCTTGACATACCATTCCCTCTAAAAGAAATTGGGATTTTGGGGAAAGCTGATCCCAAGTCTGGGGAAGGAGATACAAGAAGAGCCTGGGATGCCTTGTGATACTGGATAGCAAAGAAGCTCTCTGAGACAGATAGGGTCATATGCAATGGACTTGAGAACTAACTTGAAGACAAGGTTCCCACTGACCAATCTGAACTTCAGAATGGATAAGAATTGTAAAGGCTTGAAATCCACCAAATACCTTGAAATCTGTGCATTCATAATTTTATATATATGGAAGGCACTAGTTGGCTACCTTTTGAAGATAGCAGGTACCAATTCAGTTATTTAAAAACTGGATAGATAAAAGGGAAAAAATCTGCTTCTACTTTGTGAACCATACCACTAGGTTATCTCCTAATAAAATTATTACAGCTAACAAATGAAAACAAAGTAATAAAATTAGAATGTCACAATCTTGTAACTCCTAATAAATGAATAGATCCAGGCATTGAGTCAGTGGCTACTTACATCAAAAAGGAATGAAAACCAGACACTGGGTGCCTTTTTATGGAAGAACACAGCACAAATTGAACTTTGCCAAACTGAATCTGATCTACTCTCTGTATTCAGCTGCTAGTTTACAGGAGATATCAAGGACAGAAGAGCAAAATGAGCTAAACCAAGGGTAGATCAGTAAAATCCAGCCGATGGGAGACACTACTGTTAAAGAGCCTAAGATTTTTTTCAAGAGGTAAATTATAAGGAATTAAGAAACAGCATGGAGGATAAGTGGTAGATTAAAAGAGGTTGAAAATATATATCAGATTTTAAAGAATGGACAAGATTAAATGACAGTGTCTCAGGACGGACACGTGGATGGTAAAATCAGAAGGAGCTACAGGAAATTGTTGCTCTCAGTCTCAGGACAGTGGTTATTCCTGAAGAGGGGAAGGAGCTGTAATGGGCAGCTGGGCTGAGGTACATGAAGGGACTGCTGGGCAGCTCGCAGTCCTATTTTTTGACCTGAGTATCGGTCATAGGCTGTTACCTGGTGATAATTCACTATGCCATACTTCTGTTTTGTAGGAGTTTTCTGTTCCGTGTGTTTTATTTACATTTAGAAGTGTATTTTTTAAAAGGCGTTTTTGTGGGTTTTGTTCAGTCACCCAGTCGTGTCTGACTCTGCGCATTCTTTTAAAAAAAAGCTATTTCTGAGTTTTGAGCTCCCTTGGCATTGTGCCAAAATGTGCGAGCGTCTGAATCCTCGTTGTAGAGTCAGGGAGTCTCCTTGTAACTCTTGACACCCCCTCCCCAGCTCCACCCCACTGGGAGCCTTGAGAACTCCTTGTTAGAATGTTTTACTCAGAGGAAGGATAAGTGGAATTCAAACAGAATTGCCATGAGCTGAAACGAACTCTTCATTTTGACGTAAAGGAGTACTTACGTTGGAGTCTGTGGATGAACTGAGAAATCCATGAAATAGGGCGACATACTTCTGTACGTGTGTATGTGAACATTTTTCTGGGAAAAGGATGCAAAGCTTTTATTGATGGTCTCCGGCCTCTAACACTTATCCGAAGCTGAGGAAGCTGTCGTGTCCCTCCGGCTACGGGAGCACGGCAGTGGGGGAGGGTGCCTCCTGGGCGTGCCTTCAGTTAACTGGAGAGAGGGTCCCCTCTGGATCCCGGTGGTCTTCCTTGTGTCCTTATCCCCATGCTGCCCATGGTAGGACTGGGCAACGGAAGCAGCAGACGGTCCCCGAGCTCCCAGACAGTCTCTGCTTTTCAGTTTATGCCTGTATCTGGGCTAACAGAAGCACGTCCCTTTCTTTTCAATCTTAATCTCTGGCTTTTTTCCAGATATCAGTCTTTACAGTACCAAGCTCCATAATATCATCTTTGAGAGATCTGCCATTCCCCTCTACAGTAATTTCTTTAATGTTTTATTTCTTTAAATAAAGTGAAATTCAAAAACATAACATGTGGATTTAAAATACCACCCCCCCCCTCCCGCAACTTTGTACTTCAGTTTCTTTTAAAAGGGAGACTTTAAAAAGTTTGTGAAATGGTTTTGTAGTGTTACTATTTCTATCTCTAGTGAGTTTCTCAGAGTGAGGCTGTCAGAACACGCGCTGCAGAATTACCCGTGTGGTGCTGACTCGAAAGTCAACCCTCAGGGAGGCTGTGGGGTTCTGCATTTTAACGAGCTTCATGATGATTCTCACTCAGAGTCAAGTTTGAGAACCAATGCACAAGTGAAGCTTTCTCCCAGGTACCACCTACAGGAGTGTGTGCATGCCATACTTTGCACAACACTAGACTTAGAGCTTACACGCATGGGTTTTGAAGAAAGAAGGTGTGTGTTCAATTCCTGCCTCTGATGTTTTCCAACCATGTGAAGTTAGCCAAACGACCTATTTGCTCGTCTGTAAAATGGATATAAGAAAACTCTATAGGATTCTTGTAAGGATGGTGGGAGATCCTGTTTGATGAGGTCTGAGTCCAGAGGACACACCCTATGCTGTCTTTCCAGGCTTGTCTATCTTCTGAATTTTAATCTAGGCTCAGAGTGGAATTATTACAACACTTGAGGAAAATCATTCAACTTATTTGAAAAGTTCTCTATTAAGTAAATTGTGATAGTCTTTGATTTTATTTCCTACCAGTCCTCTAGGAAATTAAGGGCAAACAAGCCCTTCAGTTCAGCTCAGTTCAGTCGCTTAGTTGTGTCTGACTCTTTGTGACCCCATGAATCGCAGCACGCCATGCCTCCCTGTTCATCACCCACTCCCGGAGTTCACTCAGATTCACGTCCGTTGAGTCAGTGATGCCATCCAGCCATCTCATCCTGGGTCGTCCCCTTCTCCTCCTGCCCCCAATCCCTCCCAGCATCAAAGTTTTTTCCAGTGAGTCAACTCTTCGCATGAGGTGGCCAAAGTACTGGAGTTTCAGCTTTAGCATCATTCCTTCCAAAGAAATCCCAGGGCTGATCTCCTTCAGAATGGACTGGTTGGATTTCCTTGTAGTCCAAGGGACTCTCAAGAGTCTTCTCCAACACCACAGTTCAAAAGCATCAATTCTTCGGTGCTCAGCCTTCTTCACAGTCCAACTCTCACATCCATACGTGACGACTGGAAAAACCATAGCCTTGACTAGACGGACCTTTGTTGGCAAAGTAATGTCTCTGCTTTCCAATATGCTATCTAGGTTGGAACTTCATAAACTGATGACCAGTGAGAGCTGTGCATCTTTGCTGGGAGCAATATGAACTGTGAATAAACAGTTGCTTTGTCTCCATGTAGCTTTATGAAAGCTCAGGCACACATCTTCACTCCTACCTGCTGGCGCTTGTATGCTTCACAAAGCCTACCTTAAAGAAGACATCATCCTCACCTTTTGACTTGCTCTCTCACACTGTTTACCCTTTTGTCACTTGAACACACCAAATTGTGTTAAAGCACTCTATATGGATCGGCCCAATTATCTGGCCACTTCAGATCCAGAAACACCGGACACTGAACAGGGAGCTCTATGGAATGATGGAAATTGGGGGGCATGGAGAACAGGCATCCAGCATAAGTCTCTGTTTGCATATCAGTAATGTTGAGAACCCAAGGAACACAGAGTTAAAATGTAAGTGAAGGTGGCTACATATGTCACTCAAAGATCATATGTTCACTTCCTGTCATGCGAATGCCAACCTTACTTCATTCTGAGTATAGGTAGTTCGGAGTAGTATACAGGGGCAGCAGTCAGTCGTTTTAGGAAAAAAGAATTGATGGTTATCTATTAGGAGCCTGGTGATACTCCTAGGGCTGTCTGCTTTACATAACGATGGAAATCATTTGGTTCATGGGTCAGACATAACCTTCCTCTAGTACTCCTTTGTGGCGAAACTATTCCTTGTGTAATTTTTTTTTAATATAAGACCTCAAAGAGGAAATTTCACATTAAGTGAAACATGAAATGGTTAACAATTGATCATAATTTGCAGGTGTCCAGATGACAGTTTATGAATCTGGGCTGAGTGTATGGGTTGGTGGAAAAACTGTATCAGAAATCTATTACATCATTGCTGATTTCAATGGAAGAATTAACTTATCTTGATAAGAGACAAAATTTAAAGAGACTTTTTAACTATAAG
Source organism: Ovis canadensis (assembly GCF_042477335.2). NCBI lineage: Eukaryota > Metazoa > Chordata > Mammalia > Artiodactyla > Bovidae > Ovis > Ovis canadensis. Next base: position 32,982,989 of record NC_091250.1, on the reverse strand, counting down.
AGTGGTTTAAAATATGTGCCAGTTAATTCGTTTGTCATCTTTGGAGTTTAATTTAAAATGTGCATTAATATTATCCTACAAACATTGAATGTTGTAATGGTTCTCCTTCTGGAAGTGAAGTGAAGTGAAAGTCACTGTTGTGTCTGACACTTTGTGACCTCATGAACTATACAGTCCATGGAATTCTTCAGGCCGGAATACTGGAATGGGTAGCCTTTCCCTTCTCCAGGAGATCTTCCCAACCCAAGGACCAAACCCAGGTCTCCCACATTGCAGGAGGATTCTTTACCAACTGAACCACAAGGGAAGTCCAAGAATACTGGAGTGGGTAGCCTAGCCGACCCAGGAATCAAACCGGGGTCTTCTGCATTGCAGGCAGATTTTTTACCAACTGAGTTATCAGGGAAGCCCTCTCTTTCTGGATCACCTTCTTATTCTACTATTCAAATAAATATTTCCTTTCTACCTGGAAAAGACCAAAAAAACACCAATAACATGACAAGAGCACTGTGAATTTAGAGCTTTGTGAATAGACAGTTTAGAGAATTGTCTATTACTGATCCAGAAGGAAAATTTAAACCTAATCATTTCTTGCATAGAAGCTAACAAATGGGAGCTTAATTCTGGTGGCCCTGCAAATTCTAAAACAACCCAAGATATGAAAATCAGTTGCAAAGTGAATTCAGGCAAGGACCAACAGGTACATAATTGAAGTGCTGTGTGTTACTTTAGGGATTTCTACAATACAAACCATCTAGCTGGCATCCCACTTCTTCCTGATAGCGATTGTTCCCAAAGTTCAAGAGAACTTGCTGGGTGCTATGGTTGGTTGTGGAAATGTCTTTTCACAGGATGGACAGGACCTGGGCTGGATGTCATTCCTTCATTTAAATCACCAGCACATATATCCACTGATACACCTTGTTTTTCCCCTAGCACCCAGGCTGCTTGTAATTCCCAAGATGGTAAGACACTTCAGGCTCATTCGTACCCTTCCCTACATGCTGGAGATAGTTGTGGAATACTGAATAGGCTGGGATGCTCTCATAATCCAAACTCAGCTGATTTTCAACTGTAAGCAGTGGTATGTAGGTAACATCACTTAGGAGCTTATTTTAAAATGTAGGTTCTAAGACCTAACTTCTATGGATCCTAACTTACTAGATCCGGAGGCTCATGAGTTGCATTGTAACAACTCCAGCTGATTGTGATGCAGGTGACCTCTGGTCCACTTTTTAGGAAGCACCACTCTAAGGAATCCTGTACAGTACTTGTCTTCAGACTGTTCTGTGCAGATACTGAGACACAATATATGCTAGGCAGAGAAAACAAGGAAGGGGAAATTTAACAGCCCATGTACAAATGATTCTTTAAGATACCTGAAAATATATAAGTACTTTCTTGAAAGGGATAGTTTGGGGAATGAGCAAGAATTTCTACCAGTTGCTGTTTTGTCTCCAAAGAAAATAAGCTAAAAGTGTGAGAAATTGTTCTCCATATCCTTTGAAATCTCATCTATAGATATCTGTCCCTTTTCCATCAGAACTCATGCTTCTGTTCCTAAAATGTTCTATCCATGAAGTTCTGACATCAGGGAAAACTAAACCGCAGCCTGGTTTGGAAGCCATGTAGCATTTCAAAGAAAGGTCTTACAATTCACCTCAAGTTAGATCTATTGTTGTGTTCATCTGAACAGGTGAAAGAAGGTTCCAAGTACTTCATGTGACAAAACCTTTCCCCCTCCCCCTACGTTTTCCAAGTCCCCTTGCTGTGAGTTGTAGAGTCGTGTTGACCCTTGGGTGAATATGCTCATAGCCTGCTTGCTCTTCCAGTCGTGTTGAGAATCATCTCAGGACTGCTAGGAAACTAGTCTTGCAGAAAATTAATTAAAATAATAAATAGCTGTTAATTTTAGAGCACCTGGTCCTCCTTTGAAGTTTTTCTAGATTCTGAATGGTAGAAAAGTGTGTGAAATAAAGAAGTCAGTTCTAGGGAGATTCCTCACTAGACAAGGTAAGACATGGAAGGGAGTTTTTGATGTTTTGCCAAGAGCTGTCTTTTAACTGTTTTTCCCCTGGCCTTCCTAGGAATCTAACGACAAAAGGCTTTGCCAGTGGCTTTACAGGAGAGTTGTGATTGCTATATTTTTGTTAAACTAGTGTTTTTAACTTCTTGGTGAGGGAGCTTAAGAGGACAAGATCATTTTACAGCTAGTAGTTGGCGCATATATATATATATATATATATATACACACACACACAGACACATATGAAAGTAGTGTTCCTCAGACTTTAATATACATACATACAGATCACTTGGCAGTGTTGCCAAAGTGTGGATTTAATCAACCTGAGGTGGGACCAAGGGTTCTGCATTTCTCACAGTTCGCCAGTGCTGCCCGTGCTACAGGTCCTGGGGCCACATTTGAGCAGTAAAGCACCTAAGGACGTGCTAAAGAAATAGATAGGGGCTTATGACTCTTGGATTGATGGCACTCCTTTCAGCCCCTCTAGTTAAACAGAGGAGTCTGTTTCAGTTTGGCTGCCAGGCGTTCACAGTTGTGTTTATTTGTCCCATAACTTGTGAGGGGTGTAATGGCTGTGACCCTTGTGATACTAGTAAAGACCACTGAGATGGACCTTCAGTTTGCTCCATGGTGCAGTCTGATGCAACACGCCAGGCCATTCAGGTTTTAATTATCAAATTGATATTTGTCAATGGATTACCTTAGCATTTGAAATGTGAAAAAGAATGACAGAAATAAGGGTGCCAAGCTTACATTTCACAAAATTTCTGGTAAAGAATACCATAGTAATTGCTCTTCAGATCATTGCCCTTCACTGAATTCTTTTTGATCTCTGGGGTCTCCGAAAGAACCGGACTTACCAACTTTCGTGCCTTATTGCACGAAAAAGCAGCTGATCTAAGTATCTCCATCATGGCCTTCTGCTCATTCCTCTCCTATGTTGTGCCTCACAGTATAAGCTCTTGGGGCAAGACCTAAGATGAGCAGAGAGCCTGTCTTGCAGCAGAGCTGTTAGTTCTCAGGTAAAGAACATGTTCTCCAGAGGAGCTCGTGTGGTTTTGCAGGCCCTCCGAACTCTTAATAAGGAGATTAGTGCTCTTACGGTTTCAAAGGTTTAGTTGTCATTTTTGTGTTCAGATCTTTTCTCTTAGGAATTCAGAAGTGCCTGGTTATGTTTTTGATGGAATTTCCCAAACTAAAGAAAAGCACACAAGAGTTAGAAGAAGTGGAAATGCTTCTGGGGGGGTTTGAAGGAAACTTCACTGAGACCTAACTGACTATCTCACTTTGAGAGATAAGTGGGAATGGGGAAAAGATCCAGAGAAAAATAACCAGATAACCAAGGATACGGAAAATGGGCTAATGGAGATGGAATTGTTTTACCTGTACAAGTAAGGGTCAAGGAGTCAATTAGTTCCCATTTTTAGAACTATTGGGGGGGAGGAGTTATTATTACAAGGCAAAGGGATCCAGTTGGTCACTGTCTTCACAAAGAAAATCTTTACATGTGTAGATTTGACAGATAACCTTTAAGTGCTTTCAACAGCTATCATTTCAATTCCTTTGAAAGTAAAATGGTATAGATCTTAGATATTATACCTGGGTCTTTTTTATGGCAAAACTCGTGTGAAATCTTTATTCATGTATAGATTCGCTGGGCTATTTATATGAACTAATAGTGAAATTTGCTAGCCATTGCAGGTTAAATTTAGTTTCACCATTGCTGCAAATGTAAACTGCTTATACAAATCTGTATTTCGTAATTTGTTCTCTCTTCTTTTGAAGTTCTTTATTAGCTGTGCCCTCTACCATAGGATCACCACCGAACTCCATGCTAATGGGGATAAATTATAGTGGTGCCAGCTTGTCTTACCTTTGTTAAATGTGTGCCAACTGTTTCACAATGAACCTTTACTTTCCAGTTTATGACTGGCCGTAAAAACTGTGCCTAAAGCCAGTGAATGGACATGGCCTATTATATCCACAATCTTGAAAGTCCCAACAAAAGCCTTTTTTTTTTTTTTTTTTTACTCTCTAGGGATGGTTCATGGCACCTTCATGGTGTTCATCCCATACTCTTTTTCCTCTTGTCTTTGCCCATTGTTTTCCAAAAGAAGATAGGAAGAAAAACAACAAAAAATAAACCTGTCAGTATTCCCCTTAATGTCACTTCTGCATTCTGATGAGGGGGAGACTGATATTATTATAGAAACATAGAAACAGTAATCTGTGATTTAATTTAACAGCACTCTTCTTGTCCATTATTAGGGTTAACTGAGAGTTAGCCACATTTTAATCAGATGTCACAGTAGTATAAAATTAGAATCAACTGGGTGAAGATCTAATAAGTTTTTACAATTAGTTTTCTATGGAACACATTGATGTGATTCCCAGTTTACAACTTTAAACATATCGTAAAGCATCATTTTGTGGTGGGGTTTAGAATTAAATAGTTCCAGAACATATATGCACTTTTTGATGAGTACAAAAAAATAACAGTAAAACAAGATGTCAAAAACACTATGATTGAGACACTTAAAAAAACTTGTTAAGAAAATAGAAATATTTAGAAAGGAAGACCAAGAAAAGGAAATCCAAATAATATCAGAAAATAGTCAGGTGATGAGCAAATACGGTGAACTTCTTTGGATCTGAATAAAAAGACAAGATATAAGGAAAGAAGAGAAAAAAATAACATTTTGGGGGGGAGGGAGAGAAACATGATTTCTAATATCTTCAGCAAATCAGGATAAATAGAAACTCCATTTGTTCTCAGTAGAACTAATTGAAAGATATTCTGGGAATGTTTCCATATTTGTTTTTCTTGAAGGAGATGGGCTGGAAAATAAAAATCTTTGGAGTGCCAGGGTTTTTGTCATTTAAAGCATGGAATGGATTTTCTGCAGCACATTCCACATTATAGCTCTAGCTGACCACATGAGCCAGATTGGTCCGGTTCAGACTTCCCCAGAGCTCTGAGCCTAATGAACCCCAAATAGGGATTCATGATTTCCTTGTCAGAGGCATGTAAGCAAATAAAGAGTAAGGTAGAAATGCCACACACACCTTTTTTAATTGTAGAGCAAATGGAGACCCAGCCCAACCAGGTGATTCTTGACCCTAATGCCCATTTTGTCTCCTTGCGTTCTCTTCCATGAAGTTTGAGTGGGAATCTTCTTTATGTTTATTCCAAGGGGTTGGTTGACATGGAGGTGGAAAGGAAAGACCATTTGTTCACATCCGTGTAATGCCAACCAAGTAGCAAAGGGGAAAGGGTGTGCTCTCTCATTCAGAGAAACAAACTCTGCTGTTTCACACTTAGGAGCAAGCCAGGTGTCCTGAAGCCAAGGGAAGGAAACAGCAGGGATGGGCACTGGGGCCTCAGCCCAGACCCTACAGAGAAAATCATTCCATGCCAATATATTTAAAAATTTTATTTATTTTTAATCGAAGAATAATTACAATATTGTGTTGGTTTCTACCATACATCAACATGGATCAACCATAGGTATACATATGTCCCCTCACTTTTTTTGAGCCTTCCTCTCACCTCCCACCCTACGCCACCTCTCTGGGTCGTCACAGAGCCTAGGTTTGAGATCCCTGCGTCATACAGCAAATCCCCACTGGCTATTTTTCGTATGTTAGTGTATATATTTCCATGCTACTGTCTCCACTCGTCCCATCCTCTTCTTCTTACCCTCAACCCCACCGTGTCCATAAGTCTGTTCTCTATGTCTTATGCTAATACATTTGACATCAGGGAAGCACTGTTCACTGACTCTGAACTTGACCAGGCCATTCCCAAAAGCTCTTAGGGAAGGAAAGCACAAGAGAAAAGGATGCCAATGATACCAGGAGCCTCAGAGGGATACAAGGCAAAAGGTATGATTTTATCATCCAAGAAATGCTGGGAAATAGCTTTGCTTTTCCTTTGGAAAATGGGAGGCTATTTCCTAAAAGGATAGAAAGGCTATACTCTTAGCTGTTTGCAAATAAAAACCCTTATGTTGGTATGTTCTTCTTTCTTGTGTCCAGCACTCCTTCCTGCCCAGTCAGAATATTGTTTCAGAATCTTTCTCAAAATAATGCTCCAGAGAGGCCCCCCCAACTGGCTGAAATTAACTTCAGACTTACTTGACATCCTTTGCTTATAGTACAGGATAATAGAATTTCTTCATTGGAGAAAGCACTGTGCTGGTTCCAGGGAGGACGGGGACCATAATGGCTTGTTTCTCTCTGAAAACTCTGCGCGATGGCTTGGAAGCATGGGTATAGTACAAGTCAGGCTGCGATTGCCTATAGATAGATCAATGGATAGATAATATCTTATTACCCTTATACCCGGTCTTATTCACCAAAATCCCAAGAGCTCAGGAAAGCTTTGACAATGCAGTCAGTGCTCAGAAAACACCAAGTGAATAAACAAATGAAAACAAGGTTAAAGTTAAATCATAGTGGTTCAGTCCCATTTTGTCATTATAGAGTTAAGTTTAAGAGTTAGAATTTTTCCGTTTTGAATTTTTCACCTCCATATTTTTAATTAACAGACACCTGCTACTATTTGATCTGTCGGTGCTACTGAACTATTAGTAGCCAACAGATGCAGAGAGAAGACTTTGGAAATGTCATCTAAAAGAAAACAGTATATTTCCTATATTTTTTGAGATACAGAAAACTTCATACAAACAATATAGGCATATTTTTCCAGTAGTAAAATGCATGAAATTCTGTGTCACCAACTCATGATGTCCCATAAAGAACATGATTTTCAGGCATTCCATGATCTGAGTATGTTTTAAAACCACCCTCCCCTGCCAAACCCTACATTTTAGTACAATAGTTCTTAAACCATAGTGTTTATCAGAATTACCTAGAGGGCTTGTTAAAAACCAGATTGCTGGGTTGTCCCTCCCACCCTCAGGGATTCTGATTCAGCAGGTTTGCATTTCTCGAAAGTTTCCAGGTGGCATGGTTGGTCCACAGACCACATTTTGAGAACCACTGATTTAGGATTTATTCCTTGAGATAAAGACACCTTTTATTGTTTTGGTTGCTCCTTCCTAAATACCCCTTGAAAGATGTGGACATTATAAGAGCCGCTGATACCTACATAGCTCACTTAAGCCTTATAAAACCCTGTGAGGTGTTTACTATTATTATCCCCATTTTGAGACAGAATTTGAATAATAAGTGGGAAGAGCCAGTTCTTGAACCCAGGTAGTCTGGTTTTAGACTCTTCACTATAGCATTATACTGACTTTTAAGAAAAGGGCTAACTGAAATAGGTCCTCGCAACTATGTGATTTTGACTGATGGCAAGAAAAATAACTGCGAAGATTCCAAAGGTCTGTCTGCTTGTTTAGATGAGGAGCGAGCAAGGTTGTCTCTGGGCTGGGCTCGCTCTGGACCTGATCTCTAACTGCCTCATTGTCACCGCTTAAGGCATTAAGGCAGAATGAAGCCTTCCTTCCTCAGAGGGCAGAGAAAATGATTGGAAACAACCCAGATCTTCTTTCAAAAGAGATTGATAAAATAAATGAATAAAGGCACATCCATTCAATGAATGATGTAGAGCGCAGCTGCAAAAGAAATAAGGAAATTCTCTATGTACCAATATGTAAAAAGCACCAAGATGTATAGTTAAATTTTTCTGAAAGGAAAAAAGTAACACATTCGTGTTCACTTACGTGTGTATAAAGTGTCCTAGAAGAAGGCATAATAAAACAATAGTCACCATCTACAAGGAAGAGGGCTGGCTAACTAGGGACAGGAATGGGTTTTTGAAAATTAAATAATTAATGTTGAAAAGTTGGTTTTAGATTTTTCTGTGACTTTCCTTATTTGATTACATGGAGAATCCATTTCCCTTTGGGTTCATTTCCCATTCACCTCCAGCACCTCATCGGTCCTTCTATTTCCCCAGTGGGAAATCCACTACTGCCTGATGCGCCTTTAGGGTTTGTCTAATATTAGTTTGTGATGTTGTGTATTTCAGTAACTTAGGAATTTTTTGTGCGTCATATGTAAATGACTAAATGTAAACAATTTGGAAGAAAAAAAGACCATTTCTCTTAGGAGACAAAGGCTGCTTTAATAATAATGGCATCTCATTTATATAGCTTTTCATAGTTTATAAAATCCTTTCACATGCATTAGGCCATTTACACCTCACAACAGCTCTGAGAGGTAGCTATTTTCCTCATTTAATAGATGAGGAAACTGAGGCTCAAAGAGTTCCAGCAGGTTGTCCAAGGTCAGGAAGCTATTAAATAGCAGAGTCAGGACTGGCAGCCAAGTATCCTAACTCATGGCTTGTGAATTCCACCCCTACCTCCCGCCTTTTAATAGTTGTAGAAAGAGAAAAAGTAATATGCTTTTTTTTAAAAAAAGAAAAAGACAAATATCCATAATACTATGGTTCTAACAATAACAGCAGAAAAACATTATTGGATTTACATATCCACCAGGGTTTGTCCATGTGCCTACAACTACTATCTAGTTACAATCATAATATATGTGCAATTATGTATTCTGTTTCTTTCCCCCACTTGGCACTACTATCCCGAAGCATTTTCTGAGTTGCAACATAATCTTCATAATTAGCGAATTAATAGCTTCATATTTCATCAAGAGCCATGCTAATACAATCTGCTACTGTTTAACATGGATCCGTTCATTTATTCATTCATTCAATCAGTAATTACTAAACCCCTACTATGTGCCAGGTCTCATGCCAAAGGCTGGAGCCATATCCTTGATAAGGATGCTTGGGAGAGACTGAAGCCTGAAGACTGGGAAGCAGCAGGGCAGACAGGATGGCAAAGCTTCCTAGAGCAAGTGCATGCCAAGACATTTAGATAATTGTCGGAATTTTAAAAATATAGCACTGCTGTAAACACCTTTGTGCTTACAGTTTTCCTGTTTTAAAATTTTTTTCTTCTTTTTTTAACATAGGTGATTTGCTATTTTGTAACTCAAATGCTTGTGTACCTCTCCCTTGATACCAAAAATATGAGTGTGATTGATTTCATTATGATCTCACTGACACTGAGTATTTTTATTGAAAGTCAATGTTTGTTAATCTTACAGTTAGAAAAGGGTGCCCCAATGATGCCTTAATTCGCATTTCTTTGATTAATAGCGATGTTAATATTTCTTCCAGAGGCTTGTTTATTAATTGTATTTCTTCTCTGTATGAATTATCTGTTTTATCCCTTGCCTAATTATTTATTAGCATCTTATTTTCTTGTCTATGTGTGGGAACTCTTTACATAATTTATTTTAGTTTATTTTGACATCATTCAAAAATTGATTTGAGCAGGCTTTTTATATCATCAAGATGATATAAAAATCATCATTTGCCATTTTTATTGAAATTCTTTTTATTAATCCATATGCTTTTTTATTTTAATGTTTATAATTTAAATTTTTTTAAAGGAAAGCTGTCTTCGTATGGGGAAATTTTATCTATTTTCAAATGTATGAAGTTATTCTTCCTCTTAATATTTGATTTTTAGATCTTTGTACTAGTTTTTGTTTTATGTTTTCTTTAATTCTTAACAGCATTTGGAACTTATTTGGATTTTGTGTGAGGTATAGACTTAAGTTTATTTATCTCCCTCAGTTTCTAATGAGATAGTACAATACCATTTATAAAAGCATTTTAAATTTCCATATCACATGTTACATTTGTATACGTGACACATTTCCTATATAGACCCATTGGTGTTATGTCTAGTTTTGTATTAGAACTAATACACTCTTTGGATTTTTGCTTTATACTACATTTTACTATTTGATAAAATAGTCTTGTATCCTTGCTCATCTCTTTCAAAATTTTATAGTTTGACTCATTTGTTTTTACAGATGAGTTTTATTTTAATTTTGCAGAATTCTAGTAAAAATCTTATAGGGTTTTTGATTGGGATTACATTAAATACACACACACACACACACACACACATATATATATACACTTTGTTTTAGAAGTAGAAATATTTCTCCTTCTACTAAACCAATTAAATTATTTCTTAAAATATTGGTAATGGATGTTCAGTTGTGCTCAGCCACTTCAGCCGTGTCCAGCTCTTTGCAGCCCCATGGACTGTAGCCTGCTAGGCTCCTCTGTCCGTGGGATTTTCCCAGAAAGGATGCTGGAGTGGGTTGCCATGCCCTCCTCCAGGGCATCTTCCCCATCCAGGGATTGAACCTGTGTCTCCTTCGTCTCCTGCATTCCAGGTGGATTCTTTAACCACTGAGCCACCAGAAAAGTATATCACTTCCAAAATCTGTATTTTTAATTTTTGGTAAATATTTGAAAAAGAAGTTAAACATTGTAATTGGTTATTATTGGTATACAGAAATGTCCATTTTTGCATGTTTATCATGCATAAGAGAGATAAAAGATTATCTTTGAATGTAAATAGCTTTTTACTGGATGTATTGGGCTTTTCTAAAGTATAGTCTTATACCCTTTGCAAGTAACTACATTTGAATCTCTTTATGATAGTAATATCTGATTAAATGATTCTCAAGGTCACAGATCTAGTAAGTGGTGAAACTGGGACTGGCGGTATTTGGAGAGCAGAGCCCATGTTCTCAAGTCCTGTTCTGATTCAGGGGCATTTTCCCGGAGCCAGACTCCAGGGGCAGGTCTAGGGTTCAGAGCCGTGCTGTGCACTAGCCCACTGAGAACAAATTACATTTCTTGTTCTCAGGGCTTCATGGAATTAACTTGGTTGATTTTTAAGAATTTGACCAAGGCTAAAATGAAATGGGATTCCGTTGAGAAAGTTATCTGGCAGGCATCGATTTGGGGCAGAGTTTTTAGATAAGAGAAACTGAGTGAAACTTGCCAGAGGAAGGAAGCACATGAGGTTGAGAAGAGCAAGGGTTATCGCTGCGTACAAAGAACTGCTATCCATATGTGTACCCGGTGTTCCTTTTGTTAGACTATGTGTCAGGGCAACACGCTCCCTGCTTGTCTGGAGGCTCCTTGACAAGAACCTGCCTAAAGAACATCCTTGTCTAGATGGCTTCATTTAGAAGACTACAAAGGCTGTGGTCATGTGGTCGTTGTGGTGGTGTTTTGTTCTGTTGTAGTTTATTGCAGCTGTCACTGACTTGCTGCTGGAGTTCTGAGTAACGAGCCCAGCCAGAGGCGTGTGTGTGCACGCTCAGTCATGTCTGACTCTTTTCTACCCTATGGATGGTAGCCCACCAGGGCTCCACTGTCTGTGGCATTCCCCAGGCAAGAATGCTGGAGTGGGTTGCCATTTCCTGGGGATCTTTGTACTCAGGGATCAAATCTGTGTCTCCTGCATTGCAGGATTCTTTACCACTTGAGCCATCAGAGAAGCCCCCCAGCCAGAGATAATGATGGTTAAAAAAAAAAGAAGAAGAAGAAAGAACAAGGTAATGGGAAAAGAGGAAGAGATTTTAAAAATAGTGATTTATTAACATAGAACTACTAGTAAATAACATTGCATTTAACACATTCATTGTGGAGTCAGATTGCCTAAATTCATTTTTTAAAATTTGTCTCATTTTATATATTTATTTACTTTTATCGGAGTAGAATTGATTTACAATGTTGTGTTCGTTTCAGGTGTTCAACAGAGTGATTCAGTTATATATATATGTGTGTGTGTGTGTGTGTGTGTGTGTATCTATTTTTTTTTCAGATTCTTTTTCCATATAGGTTATTATAGAATATTGAGTAAATTTCCCTGTGTTATACAGTAGGTCCTTGTTGGTTATCTATTTTATATACAGTAGTGTGTATCTTTTAATCCCAAACTCCTGATTTATTGCACCCCCATCTTTCCCCTTGGGTAGTCATAAGTTTGTTTTCTGTGTCTGGGGGTTTATTTCTATTTTGTATATAAGTTCATTTGTATAATTTTGGGGGGACTCCACATATAACTGATATCATAAGATACTTTGTCTGACTTGCTTCACTCAGTATGATCGTCTCTGGGTCCATCATGTTTCTGCAAATGGCATTATTTCATTCTTTTTTATGGCTGAATAATATTCCATTATATCAATATACTACGTCTTTATCTATTCCTCTGCCGATGGACATTTAGGTTGCTTCCATGTCTTGGCCATTGTGAACAGTGCTGCAGTGAATGTTGGGGTGCACATGTCTCTTCGAATTATGATTTTCTCCAGATATATGCCCAGGAGTGGGGTCACAGGATCATGTGGTAGCTCTGTTTTTAATTTTTTAAAGGAACTTCCATACTGCTCTCCCTAGTGGCTGCAACAATTTATATTCTAACTAACAGTGTAGGAGGGTTCCTTTTTTCTAAAATAGAGGATGTCAGTATGACTTACTTCATAAGACTGTCATGAAGAGTAAAATAAGTCATGTAAAGACCACAGAAACGGTCTCTGGTATTTAGTAAACTGTTAAATTTCATTACTAGAATTTTTCCTAAAAAACGTTCAAGTTACATATCAGATTAGCCACTATTTAACAAATATTCCTGATGATTATCCTTCTCAAATTATGTCTTTCTGAAGTGGCTATTTGGGTGCCCTGTTAATGTAAAATTTAAGTTAAGCATTTTACTATTAGAATTCAAAGAACCAAATGCCATGGGTTCTTTTATATTTATGAGGCATAATTTCAGTTCATGTTTCAACTTGCACCTTACATTCTTTAGCTAGTTTATTGCTTCTTGTAATCATACTATTTCTAACAGTTTTCATCCTTACTTCTCTAACACTTTTACATACCTCAGTTTATTCCAGTTTACAGGCAAGTGGGTGGTAAGTAAGTAGTAAAATCTCTCATTTTTCAAAAAAAAACTGTTAAAGGCATAATGATGAAATGATGCCCAGCAAATTGGTGGCAGGGTTGGTAATGCGATAGTGGGGTAAACTTACTATTGGATGTTGTGTTCTCAAGCACTCCCAGAAAACAGCTCATTCCTTTAACAAAGGTGAGTGAGAAAGTGCACAGGCTCTGGGGTCAGACAGATTTGGGTTCAAATTTGACTCTACTCTTCACAAACTGTGGGGTCTTAGGAAAGTTGCTTCTCTGCTCTTAGCCTCTGTGTTTTTCCCCTATAATTTGGGAATGGTAATTTTGTCTTCTTAATGTTTTTTTTTTTTTGCAAAGGTGGAGGGGTTGTGAGATGGTGGATCAATTAAAAACATAGGAAATTATCAGTAACTGTGGTCACCTGTGTTCTTGGAATTCACCTCTTTCAGGATCCATAGTCCAGCTTCACTTGAGCAGATGCCATTTTTAAACAAGGCCTCTGGCTTGAGAGTCCCTTGGACTGCAAGGAGATCCAACCAGTCCACTCTGAAGGAGATCAGTCCTGGGTGTTCTTTGGAAGGAATGATGCTAAAGCTGAAACTCCAGTACTTTGGCCACCTCATGCGAAGAGTTGACTCACTGGAAAAGACTCTGATGCTGGGAGGGATTGGGGGCAGGAGAAGGGGACGACAGAGGATGAGATGGCTGGATGGCATCACTGACTCGATGGACATGAGTCTGAGTGACTCCAGGAGTTGGTGATGGACAGGGAGGTCTGGTGTGCTGTGATTCATGAGGTCGCAAAGAGTCGGACATGACTGAGTGACTGAACTGGACTGAACTGAACTGGCTTAAATATTTGAGTCTAAACTTTTGTAAAGGGAACTGTTAGTTTAGAACTTGGGCAAGGTGGCTTCATGACTAATTCCATTCTGCGGGGGGATATAAGGTTGCACGACCAGGTCTTACACTGTGGGAGGATGGAGAAGGGGAAAAGTGGCATATCCACGGCAAAGATTATTGTAGCTGGAGTTTCTCAAACTTTAACACATGAGAATCACCTGGAGTTCTTGTTACAACACAGATCCCTGGGCCCTGCCTCCAGAATTTCTGATTCAGTGTGTATGGAGTGGGGCCTGAGAACTAACATTTCTAACAGATGCTTAGATGATGCAGATGCTGCAGGTCTGGACCGCCCCACCCCCACTCTGAGAATCACTGGGTTAGGGTTGCTGTGTGACAGGAAACAACTACATATCAATGATTTAAGACAACAGAGGTTTACCTCTCACCCACACCACATATCCATTATGAGTCAGATTTTTAAAAAAATAAACTATTATATTTCTGTACAGTCAGTATCCCTAAGAAGATAATCTTCTAAAGGACATGGGTCACATTTTCAAAGTTGTGTCCTTCCCAGCATCCAATTTAGAGCTCAACACATACTTAATACCAGTAGAGAGTTGCTGGGGGCTTCCCAGGTGGCTCAGTGGTAAAGAATCCTCATGCTGATGCAGGAGACACAGGTTTGATCCCAGGATCAGGAAGATCCCCTGGAGAAGGGAATGGCAACCCACTGCAGTATTCTTGCCTGGGAAATCCCATGGACAGAGGAGTCTGGTGGGCTATAGTCCATGGGGTCACAATGAGTTGGACAGAACTGACTAACACTTTTTTCCACTATACATACAAAGGGAACTGGAAAGCAGAGGAGACAAGACTATGGGATCTATGCTGCTTCCAATCTCTGCTTTGGGGTTTCCTCAGTTTCTTTCTCTGGCCGTAGTAATGCATTTTTCTTTTTATCCTTCCTGTAGTGCATACACATCTCTAACTTTCACTGAATTCTGAGTGAGGTATACGTTCTCCTCTAGCTTTGACTCCAAATGACTTCTGCTAAACCACTCCTTCAGGGAAGGGCAGAGTCTGTGTCTTCTGCAGAGATGGATCTCAGGAATGCAGGTGGTGCTCCACATCAGGAATGTCATCTGACAGGCAGCAAGACGCGTGGAACTGATAGAACCCCTGTTCCTTCAGGGGAGAGAAACCAGAATGGAGCAAATGACAGACCCTTAAAGGAATAAAGCTTGTGGCGAATAGGTTTCCTCTTGAGGGCAGGGGCTTCCTAGAGGAGGATCTTGAAGCCGCCTCCAGGCTTGGGAAGAAGGGCTACGTGATAATTAGTGATGTCTGCTGATGTGGAGGAGTGGGCAGTGGGAGAATGTGAGCCACAGGTTTCTTGTCCTGCGTTTTGCAGAAGCTGATTATCCAGTCTGTATCTTAGGCCCAATAAAGAAAGAACAAGAGTCCAATCAGAATTGGGTTATATGTGAGGGTTTGGTCTCAAAAGAAAGAACCAGGTTAGAAAAGGACTAGACATACGTATTGACTGAACCCATCTGAATATGGAATTAGGACTCTTTAATTATATCCTGTTTGTTTTGGAGTCTTAAATGGGGCTGAGGCTCTAGTGTGCAAGTCGGACACGACTGAAGAGGCGCAGCAGCAGCAGCAGCAGCAGCTCAAGTGCTATGAGAGAAAGAGATAACTTGAGGGAATCAGGCAATATTGGAAGCGATCATGTTGGCAAGTAGACACTTTGTAGTTGCCAGATGTTGCCATATAAGGATATTTAGGGTGCAAAAGAACCCTAAAGCCAACCCTAGGGTCCTCACCCTCTCTGCCATGGACAGGACAGTTTTCTCACTCCCTTGATCGTCACCATCCCGTGACTAGAAAAAGGACAGCTTTAAGAAGGAAAAAGATGGCAGCAATTGTTAATCTGATCCCTGTATGATTTTGATTCTTTTAATGATTTGCTAGTCAAGAGACCTAGGTCTCACTTCTGGTTCGGCTACCCACCAGCTGGTCCCAGGCAAATCACTTAACTTTTTATCTTCAAATTAAAGAACCTAGCTGGATCTCTCCCATACATTCATATCCATAAAATTTAATGAGCTTTGATTTGGCCTCTGAAAATTATCCAATAAATTTCATTCATTCTACACACATTCACTGAACACCTGTGCTTGAGCAAACACTAGGATGGGCAGCAGCAATACAAAGTCCCATACCCCTGTCCTTTCCAAGGAGCCCGCAGTGTACTGGAAGAGAAACGCGTAGCCATGTTGAGAGGGGCATATATAGTGTAGCCGCTGTGAGTGCAGACTTAGGACCAGGCTGCCCTGGTTTGAATCCCACCTCAGGCATTTCCTGTGTTTATGACACTGGACAAGTTCCTTAACCTATCTGTGCCTCAGAGGTCTCATCTTCCAATGGTATCCATCTTATACAGATATGAGAATTAAATGAGTTAGTAAATAAATAAAAATCATTAAAACACTTTCTGGACAGTACTGACAAGTGAGCTTTCATAGGCTGCCATTTGGTGGGGGGGAGGGGGAGAGGGGGATTCTTAGCTATCATTTAAACCAGAGCAACTCTCTTTAAAGGTTTTATAAATTAGACACCTATGAAATATTTAATTTTAAGAGAGGGTTCATAAGAGAATATTTTCTTGATTAAGTTTATGTCTAAACCCAGACAGATTGGATCATATCTGACTACAGTCTGTCTTCATTAAAGAACCACCATTAACTATGGAACTGTTCTGAAGCCAGAGGTAAATAATCATCACCTTGTCTGAGAATCGGCCTGCTGAACAGGGCCCTGGACATCATTGTGCCCTACTCCTTCATCTGTGAAAGGAAAGAGTGGATTGTCTCATCCAAGGTCACAAAGCTTGTTAGAGAAAGTCCCTGCTCTGGCCACTGGTTTGGTTCTTTCTAAGCTGCAGTGACCCTGGGGTAGTCCTTTGGGACTGATATGACTTACTGACTTGGCTTTTTGATTTTTTTTTTAACCAGTAAATATTTCTGAACGTATCGCTAAAAGATAAGAACTGTAAAAATAATTTAATCATAATATCATTATCACACCTAAAAGAACAGTTAATAATAATTCCTAAATGTCATAAAATACTCAATGTTCAAACTTTAGATGTTGATAGAATTTAAAGTTAAGCTGAGCAAATTTGTGTAACCTTTGAAATATTATGTAATTGTTGTGGGTCACAAATTCCTCATCTGTGAACTAGGGATGACTGCAATATCATTACGATTATTGTGAGTATTGTGTTTATAAAGCCCTATTATAACGTGGCACATGTTAAATAGTTAATGAACCACTGTTGAGATGGTGGGGGAAAAACGTGCCTGGCATATATACATATCTACCATGTAGATACTTAATAAGTGTTAACTATTATTACCAAACAAACAATTATAATATGGTATGATACATATGTAGGGGCTTCCTCCGTGGCTAAAGAATCTGCCTGCAAGGTAGGAGACATGGGTTCAATTCCTGGGTTGGGAAGATCCCCTAGAGCAGGAAATGGCAGCCCACTCCAGTATTCTTGCCTGGGAAGTCCCATGGACAGAGGAGCCTGGTTGGCTGCAGTCCATCACTGGAGTCACAAGAGTCACAAGAGTCAGCCACAACATAGCGAGTGAGCACACACAGACATAAATGTTGGGTCCGTACAGAGGAGATGGTACCTGAAGGGTTAGCTGGAAAACATCTCCTAGAAGAGGTATTACTTAACAGACAGATGGACGAGGCCAGTAGGATGGGAAAGGGGTGCTCCAGATGGAGGCAGAAGTGAATGAAGGGCCGGGAAAGCCACCAGCTTCCAGGTACCTTTCTACAAAGGGCACACAAATATCCCTGGAAAAAAATATTGGAAAGATGTTGTCATGCAACTGCAGTTGTCCCACATTACTCTTTTTGGAATTTGGCAAAATGTAAAATCGTCTGGTTTCTGTTCTGGACATATAATAAATCTCTAGTTTTTCATTTGAACATATGACAGGGGAAAAAATGTTATGTATAATCCCCACTGCTTTTAAGGAGGATGGATGTTGATAACTAGGGAATCTTTTATTTGCTAACAAATTCCTCAACCTCAGTGTAAAGTATTAAGCATGCAAGTTTAGATAGACTGGGACAAAGTCAGATAGTCAGATCGCTTTATGTGAAAAAGGAGGCATGAGAGGTGTTTACAAAGGGGAACGTGGAGGAAGAAAGCCTGCCTGCTGGAGGAGAGAGAGGAGATGCCATCCCTGAGGATGTGAGAGCAGGGAGAAGTTCTTTAACTTATTTCTGCCTTAGACTCTTTGGGAGCCCAATGAACCCAATGACCGACCCCGTCTCAGAATTTTTGTCACAATTGATGAACCAACATTGACACACCATCACCAAAGTCCTGGTTTTAGGTTCTACTATTGTTGTTGCTGTCTAGTCGCTCAGTCATATCTGATTCTTTGTCACCCTGTGGTCTGTAGCCCACCAGGCTCTTCTGTCCATGGAATTCTCTAGGCAAGAATACTGGAGTAGGTTGCCATTCCCTTCTACAGGAGATCTTCCTGACCCAGGGATCAAACCTGGGTCTCCTACATTGCAGGCAGATTCTTTACAGTCTGAGCCCCAAGGTTTCCCAACCTATCTGGATTGTTTTTCTCTTTGTCTCTGTCAAGTAATGCCAGTGTTTGCTGAAGCCAGCGGACCCAGCTTATTCCCCATGTTTCAGAGTCAGGAGAAGCAGAGCCACGCTGGCTTCAGCAAAGCAAAGCCGTGAGAACTTGCAGTGATCTAGGTGGAGGGAGTGCTGCCTAGAGAACCTTCACACCTACTAGTTGGTCTTTTATGTTGGGTTCTGGGAAGGTGTCTCTCCCCTGGTTCCTAATAACAATTTGTAGCATGTTTATGGTACTTTTGAACTTCAAAGGACGAGGCCAGTCTTATTAACTAATGATGTCTCAGTTGTGCTGTTGAGTTGATTAGGGTAGGATTTCTTTCTTATAAGTCTCTGATGAATGTTGCTCCTGAGATCTTGTTGAGGTGAATAAAAGGGAGATAGGCCCAAAGACAATTAAACCATTGTTTTCCCAGAGGTTCTCCACAATTTAAGAAGGCGTACTCTTTAGGCTGGGTATATAACTGAATGGATAAATGAATCCATTTCTTCCTCACTGAGCCCAGACTCCTTCCCAAGACAATGTCTTTGGCAGCCATTGCTAAATTAAAAGAGTATTTTCTCAAGATGAAATCTATTTGCTTGGACTATGCTTTTGATATGACATCACTAGTAAGTAACCTTCTATTGATCTCTGTCTTCTACTGGATAAAACCTAGACTTCTTGTTAAGGCATTCAAGGCCTCCCTTAAACTCATCCCAACCTATCTTTTTTTTTTTTTTTCATGGTAAAATTTTATTTTTCTACCTCAGTTGCTTATGGGGGTAAAAATAAAACGTCATTAGGGAGAAGCACAGATGAACTGTTTATGGAGATGAAGAAAATTCACAATGGCTCGAACGTCTGTGAGCTAAGCATACTAGCACAAGTTCACCAAAGCAATTCACAGCAGAACAGAACAAACAGGAAAAAAAAAAAAGCCATACAGATTTGGAAAAATAGCATCTATGAAAAAGTCTGCAGGAAAAATAAAAGGAAATTCACCAGTGATGACATCAAGCACCTTTAATGAGATGAGCCACACTGCACACATTGGGTCTAAAGGATGTGTGTGCATGCTTGTTGCTAAGCTGTGTCTGACTCTTTGCGACCCCATGGGGCCTGGCCTGCCAGGCTCCTCTGTCCATGGGATTCTCCAGGCAAGAATACTGGAGTGGGTTGCCATTGCCTTCTCCACCAACCTATCTTTCTATCACTGTGTTCTTGCTCAAAGCCAGCCTCTATACACTACCTTCTCCTAAATACAGACTGATCTCTCACATACTGTTTATTTTGTTCAGGTCATTCCTTTTGCCTGGAATGTTCTTGCCCTTGTTTTACATCATTCTCTGTACCCCAAACATATTTCTCACCAGTCAACCCTTCTTGAAGCTTTCCCAGACGGCATTCATTGCTCCCACTCATTAGCTTTCCTTATATATCTCCTGTAGCTCCCTTGTTCTCATTTTGCCTTGAGCTATGGTTACTTATGTACCTCTGTAATCTCAGGGAGATTGTGAACCCTTGAAGAGCAAGGGCCACGTTTTCTATTTCACTCTAGCATCTAGTTCCATGCCATTTATGTAAAAGGCATTCAGAAAAAAGTCTGTGAAAGAATGAATTGCCCCATTATTGCCTTTGAATTCCCAATGGACTGTGTGTCCTCTCACAAGCCATCTGTCACTCATTCCATCTCACCTTCCAGTGCAGTCCTGCCTTTTTAGAATCCCTGTGCATCAACCATCCCAGACCCTGGTGTGCTCTCACATTTCCTTGTCTTTATCATCTTGGACCTTCTGTCTAATGTGACCTTCCTCCTTATCTCTCTAGCAAACTCCTAGTCATCCCTCAAAGCCCAGGTCAAACATCTCTGAAACTCCATAGGCTTTCTCACCACATCAGGACAGGATTAATTACTCCCACATCTGGTTTTCATCAGCACTTAAGACATTCTGGCATTAAAGCTCAAAGAGTGAGGGCATGTATACTGAACTGTGCTCAGATTACAGGCCTGAATAATGCCTACACTATTCAAGGTGCATAGTAGGAGGTCAATAATTAGTTATTAAAAGCGAACCACTTGTTCCCAGCTCTTTGTTCATGGTTCAGTCTCAGAGGGAAATCCACTGGGCAGCAACTCAGGCTTTCATACCAAACTTGCTGAAGCAGAGATCCTTTGGTGAGTAAACAGGATGTATGTAGGCTTGAGGGGGCTGATGCCCCTGAAGCCTTATTTCTCTGTGTGTAGCGCTCTGTGTGCAAATGGCTAAAACAAGAAGGAAGGGAGTGAAGGAGGGAAGGAGGGAGGAAGGGAAGAAGGGAGGAAAGGAGGGACTTGTGAGAGTAAGAAGAATCAAATTATTCAAGCCTGTAATCTGAGCACAGTTCAATATATATGCCCTCACTCTTGGAGCTTTGATGCCAGAATGTCATAGACCAAGCTCATAATTTAGTTTACGGCTGATCTTTATAGTGATAAAAAAAAAATCTCGAAAGAAGCTGCCTGGCACCATTCACTGAAGACGTTTTTTTTTTAATACAGTCAAATGATTCATAATTATAAAGGGTGAGTGTACCGTGTTTGCTCTGTAGTGGTTATGCTAAGACTCATTAAGCACTTTCTGCATCCAAGAGTCCTGTTTTATGTAAACAAGACCTCTGAGGAAGATATAGATGGGTAATAAAGATGAAAGGAAATGAAGTATATTAATGCAAGGACAAATTAATAACGGCCTTTCTATCCTCTACCAGGGAAATCAGTCGCTGTGGAATAATTGCACTTTTCAAGGCAAAAGGGAACAAAAGTCCAGACAAAGCAATAGACAGAAGAAAGATGAAATGGAACAGGGTTCCAGGGTCAAACTTCTGAATGAAGATGGTCTGCACTTTGGGAATCTGTCATCTTTGTGTGCAGCCAGGGCTCTGGTGGGACCTGCAGAGGGCTTTTAAACTCGGCCACAAATGAAATCATCCTCCACGCTTTGTCGTGGGCACTGGGGCACGTAGAAGCTGTGTTAGGGGATGGGGAGGGGAACTAAGAGGGACGGAGGAGAATAGGAGTGCTGAGATGACAGGGAAATGGAAAAAGAAAGAGAGATTGGATCAACAGAATTACCATGTCGTTTCTCTTCACATAAAATAGTGGGAGCCTGTGTGTTGTTGAGATGTGACTGAAATGAATCCAGTGTTGATGAAACAAAGCTCAGCTAACACAGGTGGAGCTGTTTTTATATCAGCAATTGACTGTCTGAATTCCTAGACAAGGAAGTCAGCTGAACTGTCTCTGATTGCCCAGTGCCTACACAGGTCACTGCCGTGTGCAGAGTGCAGCACACCAGAGCTACTTGTGGGATCCCCGGCTCTTTACCTGGCTCAGGTTCACTTGCCCAGAATTGGCAGCAGGGCACCCCCAAAGGCTGAATTCCAGAAAGTGTTCCCCAACCAGGTTGGCCTGTTCTCTTCATCTTCAGGCCTCCGTCCAGCCCTGGCCTAGGGTCACTTGCTGCCTACTCGTCTTCAGCATTGCACGTGCTGCTGAACAGTCCAGCCAGACACTGAGGGTGCAAGCCTTAAGGAGGCACCAGTCTCAGGGGCCCACTATGTACATGCATGCCCCTGAGAATAAGTGCCTCCTTAAATTTTGCACCTGGGATCCTCCCTTGCCTCCTCCTAGATGCTGACTGTGGCCTGAAGATAGAAGGTCTAATCTCTGCAGCTAGGGACTTCCCAGGTGACTCAGTGGTAAAAGAACCTGCCTGTCAAGCAGGAGATATGTGTTCGATCCCTTGGTCTGGAAGATCCCCAGGAAAGGAAATGACAACCCACTCCAGTATTCTTGCCTGAGAAATCCCATGGATAGAAGAACCAGGTGGGCTACAGTCCATGGGGTCACAATGAGTCGGACATGACTGAGCACGCATGCGCTGCAGAGAGATTGATGCTTTGTGTTAGTTTAAAAAAATTTCACAGCCAAGTCTCTCATTCAGCTTGATCGCTCGTCTCATTTCTTTTTTCCTCAGCAAAAACTTCTCTTCCTTTTGCAGCTTAGTTAAAAAACCCTGGAGACCAGAAACCGTGCTTGGTGTTTTAAAGCACATAGTGGGGGGACCACCTTTTATGATGTTGCTCAGAGATGGCTTGACTAACATCAGGGAGCCATCCTGATTTGAGCCATGATCCCAGGGACTTAGGGACCACTGCCCCTCGGGCTGCTTTAGGAGGGCCGCGGACTTGGTTTAATGCTCTGCTGTCACCGCCTTGATGTCCTTTAATAGTTTTTAACAAGGGGCCCTGCATTTTTATTTTGCACTGAGTCCCACCTGGTCCTGGCTCCACTTAAAGAATAGATAATATCTGGTTGGTTAAGCACCCCTGGCCCTTAAAAACCCTTCCTGACCATTCCTGGAATAGGCACAATTCCTTAAAACAGCCTACAAACTCCTGGTTTGTTGGACCTTAGTTCACCTCTGTGATCTTATGTCGTGGTACTTTCCCTCCTGCTATCTGCACTCTAGCCTTCTTGTAGTCCTCGACTGTACCACATTCCACCTGGTCTCAGGGCCTTTGCACCAGCTGTTTCCACTGCCTGGAATACTCTTTCCAAGCTCCACCCCCACCCTGAATCAAACCCCTATTACTTGTCCTTTAGTTGTAAGCATAGACTTTAATTCCTTAGGGAAGCTTCCCCTGAGCTGCCAGGCTAGATTGAGCCTCACCGGGTGCATTCTCACAGTACTTCTTTATCACGATTTATAATACAACCTGTGTATTATATATATGTATATAATACAATCTGATTAATGTCTCTGCTTCCATGTAGTTCTGTGTTAGGCAAGGAAGTTGTTTGTTTTGTTCACTCTTGGGGTTTTCCAGACCTAGCCCAGTGCCCTGCACTTAGCGGGCACTCAGTGATAGCTGTGAAGTCCTGTCTGCAGATGTGTGTGGGGAGAAGTGGGGAGAAGGTAGAGAAGTGGGGAGGTGGGCCGGGGGAAGGATAGCCTCCGGAAAGAACAGGAGCAGGACTGGGTGCCTTTGGCCTGTGCCTCCCAGACTCACAGAGTGAGTACCTCGATCTGAAGCTAACTCAGCTCCAGATTAGACTGTACTGAAGGGAAATGGTGAATGAATGAATTGTAATCACATTGAATTCAATTCCCTAATGGTCAACCTTGAGATCTCAATAATTAGAGAAAAAGATACTGTTAGACAATTCTAATGAGCACAAGAGCTTTTGGTTTGCGGTGTGGTCTGTTAAGTATTTTAATAGTTTGGATTTTCATCTCATTTCTACCTCTTCTACTTAGTGGTACACTTCCCTTTGGTGGTTTTATTCCCTTTGATAGACTTGTAAAAGCATTATATATATATATTTTTCCCCAACTCTCTGGTGTAGCTCATTTTGTCTCCTTGCTTCCTTTACCTTTTTTCTTGCAAGCCACTGAAAGTCATGTGCTCTTCTTTGATTTTCTTCTATGGGTCCACATTTCTGTACTGTAAATTTTTTACTTGTGATCTTTGAAATATCCCCACAAGGTCAAAGTAACTGCCATTTGTTTCTTTGTTAGGAAAAATAAAGTCAAGACTCTGTCTTGGTTGTCAGACATGCAACTTTCTTTCAACCTCTCATCCCCATCCTTGCCCCCAATATCATATCCACTCAGGTCCTCCATATACTCCTTGTTTTGCTTCCAAAATATAGTGTGACTTTCTACTACTTTGCTATATGATGGAGACTTTGTTCTTTCTTTTATTATTATTATTCCTATTTTCTTCTAACAAGAGAAAAAAGAGAAATGGTAACTTTGTTGAGCAACTCTTCAGTTGCCTAAAGATGGAGTGTTTAAAAATGTCCCCGTAAGCCTGAGATGACAAATCCTTGCCCCAGCCCCATGCCTGTGGCAGGATAGCAACCCCAGGACTCTGCCCACTAAGCCCAGCTCACCACCTCATTCTCAGCTGGGAGCTCCAGGCAGACACTCCTAAGTCTTAAAAGCAGCTTTGTGGAGCTCTAAATCACATACCATAAAATTCACCCATTTAAAGTATAAAATTCAATAGTGTTTTATATATTCACAGAGTTGTGCAACCGTCACCACAATCAGTCTTAGGACATTTTCATTAGCCCAAGAAGAAACTCAGCACCCCCAGCTCTCATCACCCAACTCCCCCATACCCCAGCCAGTATGAAGCTACTTTCAATTTCTATAGATTTGCACATTCTGGACATTTCCGAGTTAACGAAATTATACAGTAAGAAACGACAACAACGTAGAAGCTTCTCTAAGAATACATTTTCACAGCTTTGCAATCCATCAGCCATTCCAGTGACAATGACAAGGGACCTCCTTATGCCACGGAGCCCCCGTCAACTTGGAACAGCCAGGAACACAGGGGATGGCATCACAAATTTGATTTAAATCTATTTTGATCGAGATAATAAGTAAATGATGGTTTAGGAAAAAAGTAGAAATTTAGTGGAAACACCTAATTTTGGATGACTTTGGGTCTGAATAAAAAGGATGGGCTAGGCATTAATGTGGAGAAGGAAATATCAACCCACTCCGGTATTCTTGCCTAGAGAATGCCGTGGACAGAGGAGCCTGGTGGGTTGCTGTCCGTAGCGTCGCAGAGTCGGGCACGACTGAAGCAACTTAGCATGCATTGGAGAAGGAAATGGCAACCCACTCCGATATTCTCGCCTGGAGACTTCCAGGGAAGGAAGAGCCTGGTGGGCTGCCGTCTATGGGGTCACACAGAGTCGGACACAACTGAAGCGACTTAGCAGCAGCAGCAGCAGCAGCAGCAGCAGCAGCAGCAGCATTAAGACCCATTAATGGGTCTTACTTGGAATCCAGAATATTTCGCCACTCAGCAAGGTGGTGGAATGCTTCTTTTTGCTTTCTCTGATATGGTGATCTTTTGAGGAGAGACCTGAAGAAGGTGAGGATGGAGCCTTGCAGATGTCTTGGGAAAGGGCGCACCAAGCGGAGGGATCAGGAAGTGCAAAGACCCCGAGGATGGAATGTCTTTGATGTGGTCTGGGAATCCAAGAGCAGTGTGGCTGGAGGAAAGGCCAATCGGGAGAGTGCTAGGAAGTGCGTCGGAGGGCGCCTCAGGCCAGATCACGCAGGGCCTCCGAGGTCCTCGTCAGGACGCTTAGAGGATTCCTGGGACGGACGCACATAAATTTCTCAGGGACGTGCCTGGCACATAGCTGGTGCTCGGCGAAATTGCTGTCATCATCATCTCTCTATGATCGTGTCCCACTTAGCTTTATGTTCCTTAAGTTGAACTTAAGTCCTAGTGTGTGTGTGTATATATATATATATACACTATGTACTCAGTACTTGTTTATTGAACTAAGCATATACATCCTTAGTTCTTTCATCGTTGTGTGTGTGGGTTTTGTTTTGTTTTGTTTTAGAGAGCAGCAAACTCTGAGACCCTTGTCTGCACCCATTTCAGAGGTTAATAAGCTCTCGGAGAAGAAAGAACCACATCTGTTTAAGTAATCTCTCCTTGTGACCAGTCCAGCCCGGTTGTGCCGTGGGCTTGTGATGTGGTCTACCACAAACTTGCCCTTGTTCCTTTCCAGGACCACCGCTCTACAGACTGTGTCGTCAGAACGCTCTGTGCCCCTAAAGAGAATGATTTTGTAATACTCTCATAGCCTCATTCCTGGGGCCTAATCAGGACCTCTTCATATTATCTTCCATTAAAAATTTGGTTGGTCGTTTTCAAATTCACCTTTATCAAACATCGATCTGATCTCTGCTCAGAGGAGATGCCTAGGTTGCCAGTTTCTTTCCGCAAAGAGAAGGACAGTCACAAGTACTTCAGGAACCATTAAACATCGTATACTGTGCACAGTTGGGTGGAAGGTGGTGCCCAATATAAGTTAAGCTCATATTTTGGGCTGTTTTGAATATATAAACTTTTAAGTCATTTTTTTGGCCAACTTGAATATATAAATTTGGGGATATAATTAAAACAGGCTATGTGCCTATTTATGGTTTATTAATCTAGATACACATACATATTTAATATATGTATAAAATATTAATTTAGAAATATCGCTTCTTTTTACTTACACATTTCATGAAGCAATTTTATTCACATTCTTCATGGGCAACTTTGGCATTAGTGTAGCATTCTTCATAGAGCCATCTTTTTATTCCTCCAGTACAGTTTTCAGAGCATATTCTGTCAATTTTGAAATTCAGAACTGATGTTGCCATTATAAATTTTCTTGTAAGCCTGTTCAGTTAATAATAGTTTCCCCCCACAATCTTTTCAAAGATATGTATCTATGATCTTATAATACAATCATTTAAATGATGTTTTAAAAATCTTGTTCAAAATAAAATCAATCACCTTACACTCATTACGATGGCTGCTATCAAAAAAAAAAAAAAGCAAAAGAAGCCATAAAATAACAAATGTTAGGGAAGATGTGGTTCCAATTTCTAATTATAAGTCTTGGTAGGAATACAAAATGGTATAGATGATTAGGGAAATAGCATGGTAGTTCCTCAAAAAGTTAAAGATAAAATTACCATATGATCCAGGAATTCCACTCCTGGGTATACGCACAAAAACATTGAAAGCAGGATTACAAAGAGAAATTTGTACACCCATGTTCATAGCAGCATTATTCAAAATAGCCAAAAGGTACAGGCAACACAAATATCCATTGATGGATAAATGGATAAACAAATGTGGTGTATAATATATATATACACACACAATGGAACATTATTATGTCTTAAAAAGGAAGGACATTCTAACACATGCTATAATGAGTGAAGCTTGTAGACCAGTCACAAAAGGATAAATACTGTGTGATTCCAAATACATAAGGTACATAGAATAGACAGAGAGAAAGTCGTTGCCAGAGGCTGGAGAAAGGGGAAAAAGAAGTTATGATTTAAAAGATTCCAGGGTTTCAGTTTTATGAGACAAAAGTTGTTCTAGAGATGGGTGGTTGCACAGCAGTGTAAATATGCTTAATGCTACTGTACTGTACACTTAAAATGATTAAGATGGTAAACTTCACGTTATGTGTATTTCACCACAACTAACTAAATAAACTGATGCTGGGAAGGATTTGGGGCAGGAGGAGAAGGGGATGACAGAGGATGAGATGGCTGGATGGCATCACTGACTCAATGGACATGAGTCTGAGTGAACTCTGGGAGTTGGTGATGGACAGGCAGGCCTGGCGTGCTGCGATTCATGGGGTCGCAAAGAGTCAGACACGACTGAGCGACTGAACTGAACTGAAATAAATAAAAATAAAATGAAGCAAAATAAAATGAACATTTACAATTGTGGGATTACCCTCTTTTGCACAGCTACTAGATCTGTTTTAACATTTTCTTTTGTAAATTAATTAACTAATTTTAATTGGAGGCTAATGACTTTACAATATTGTAGTGGTATTTTGCCATACATTCACATGAATCATCCATGGGTGTACATGTGTCCCCTATCCTGAAGCCCCCTCCTACATCCCTATCTTTTTAATTAAAAAAAAAGAAAAAACCTGATCCTGCCAGGTAACCGCTACTGCTGCTAAGTCACTTCAGTTATGTCCAACTCTGTGCGACCCCATAGATGGCAGCCCACCAGGCTCCCCTGTCCCTGGGATTCTCCAGGCAAGAACACTGGAGTGGGCTGCCATTTCCTTCTCCAATGTATGAAAGTGAAAAGTGAAAGTGAAGTCGCTCAGTCGTGTCCGACTCTTGGCGACCCCATGGACTGCAGCCTACCAGGCTCCTCTGTCCATGGGATTTTCCAGGCAAGAGTACTGGAGTGGGGTGCCATTGCCTTCTCCAGGTAACCACAAAAACACCCAGAGTAGGCAATGGTCAAGTTCTGTTCAGGTGAATGTGTTTTTCTTGCAAAATATTTTATTGCTCAAAATAGAGTAGTTAAAGAGCTCTCTATAAGTTGAGAGAACTTTCAATGACTTCAATAAGTGCTTTCTTTTTAGAAAAATAATTTCTTGAACAAATAAAAGCACCTCATATTATAATTGGGTCTGTATGGTAAATAGAAAATGTGTAGTTGAACCATACAAAATTACCTCTGCTTAACTGTTTTTCTATAAAATGTCAAGTTCATATGTTCAACCAAATCTAATTATTTTTCTGTGGCACCATAAATTAGAAAATGTATTTAAATATAGTACTAGTCTTGGATATTTATTCCATGGTTTAAAATTTAGACTTCTACATACAGATGGCTAACAAATGCATGAAAAGATGCTCAACATCACTCATTATCAGAGAAATGCATATCAAAACCAAAATGAGGTACCATCTCATGCCAGTCAGAAGGGCTGCTATAAAAAAGTCTACAAACAATAAATGCTGGAGAGGGTACAGAGAAAAAGGAACCCTCTTACACTGTTTGTGGGAATGTAAACTAATACAGCCACTAAGCTTCACAAGCCAGATAATCACGATGGTGTGATCACTAACCTAGAGCCAGTCATCCTGGAATGTGAAGTCAAGTGGGCCTTAGAAGCATCACTATGAACAAAGCTAGGGGAGGTGATGGAATTCCAGTTGAGCTATTTCAAATCCTAAAAGATGATGCTGTGAAAGTGCTGCACTCATTATGCCAGCAAATTTGGAAAACTCAGCAGTGGCCACAGGACTGGAAAAGGTCAGTTTTCATTCCAATCCCAAAGAAAGGCAATGCCAAAGAATGTTCAAACTACCGCACAATTGCACTCATCTCACACGCTAGTAAAGTAATGCTCAAAATTCTCCAAGCCAGGCTGCAGCAATATGTGAACCGTGAACTTCCAGATGTTCAAGCTGGTTTTAGAAAAGGCAGAGGAACCAGAGATCAAATTGCCAACATCCGCTGGATCATGGAAAAAGCAAGGGAGTTCCAGAAAAACATCTATTTCTGCTCTCTTGACTATGCCAAAGCCTTTGACTGTGTGGATCACAATAAACTGTGGAAAATTCTGAAAGAGATGGGAATACCAGACCACCTGACCTGCCTCTTGAGAAACCTGTATGTAGGTAGGAAGCAATAGTTAGAACTGGACATGGAACAACAGACTGGTTCCAAAAAGGAAAAGGAGTACATCAAGGCTGTATATCATCACCCTGTTCATTTAATTTTTATGCAGAGTACATCATGAGAAATGCTGGGCTGGAAGGAGCACAAGCTGGAATCAACATTGCCAGGAGAAATATCAAGAACCTCAGATATGCAGATGACACCACCCTTATGGCAGAAAGTGAAGAGGAACTCAAAAGCCTGTTGATGAAAGTGAAAGAGGAGAGTGAAAAAGTTGGCTTAAAGCTCAGCATTCAGAAAACGAAGATCATGGCATCTGGTCCCATGACTTCATGGCAGATAGATGGGGAAACAGTGGAAGCAGTGGGTAACTTTATTTTGGGGGGCTCCAAAATCACTGCAGATGGTGACTGCAGCCATGAAATTAAAAGACGCTTACTCCTTGGAAGGAAAGTTATGAGCAACCTAGATGGCATATTCAAAAGCAGAGATATTACTTTGCCAACAAAGGTCCGTGTAGTCAAGGCTATGGTTTTTCCAGTGGATGTGACAGTTGAACTATGAAGAAAGCTGAGCACCGAAGAATTGATGCTTTTGAATTGTGGTGTTGGAGAAGACTCTTGAGAGTCCCTTGGACTGCAAGGAGATCCAACCAGTCCATCCTAAAGGAGATCAGTCCTGGGTGTTCATTGGAAGGAATGATGCTAAAGCTGAAACTCCAGTACTTTGGCCACCTCATGCGAAGAGTTGACTCATTGGAAAAGACCCTGATGCTGGGAGGGATTGGGAGCAGGAGGAGAAGGGGACGACAGAGGATGAGATTGCTGGATGGCATCACTGACTCGATGGACATGAGTTTGAGTGAACTCTGGGAGTTGGTGATGGACAGGGAGGCCTGGCGTGCTGCAATTCATGAGGTCCCAAAGAGTCGGACATGACTGAGCGACTGAACTGAACTGAACAGCCACTATGGAGAACAGTGTGGAGATTCCTTAAAAACTGGAAATAGAACTGCCATACGATCCAGCAGTCCCACTACTGGGCATACACACCGAGGAAACCAGAATGGAAAGAGACACGTGTACCCCAATGTTCATCGCAGCACTGTTTACAATAGCCAGGGCATGGAAGCAACCTAGATGTCCATCGGCAGACGAATGGATAAGAAAGCTGTGGTACATATACACAATGGAGTATTACTCAGCTATTAAAAGGATGCATTTGAATCAGTTCTAATGAGGTGGATGAAACTGGAGCCTATTATACAGAGTGAAGTAAGCCAGAAAGAAAAACACCAATACAGTATAACTAACGCATATATATGGAATTTAGAAAGAAGGTAACAATGACCTTGTATGCGAGACAGCAAAAGAGACACAGATATAAAGAACAGACTTTTGGACTCTATGGGAAAAAGCAAGGGTGGGATGATTTGAGAGGATAGCACCGAAACATGTATATTATCATATGTGAAATAGATCACCAGTCAGGTTCGATGCATGAGACAGGGTGATCAGGGCTGGTGCACTGGGATGACCTAGAGGGATGGGATGGAGAGGGAGGTGGGAGGGGGGTTCAGGATGGAGGATACATGTACACCTGTGGTGGATTCATGTCAATGTATGGCACAAAGCACTACAATATTGTAAAGTAATTAACCTCCAATTAAAATTAAAAAATTTTTAATGGAAAAAATAAGTAAGATTTAGGCTTCTGTGCATACATGCTCAGTCACTCAGTCATGTCTGACTATTTGCGACCCCATGGACTGCAGCCCACCAGACTCCTCTGTCCATGGGATATTTTCAGGCAAGAATACTGGAATGGGTTGCCATTAGACTTCTATAGCCAGATTATAAGTTGCATTTGATTATAAACCATGTATTGCTAAAAATCTCCTTCCATAGTCTCTAGAGGAAGCAACTGAAGCTCAAAGTTTGTTAATTCCTTAAACATAAAAAGAAATCATAACAGAGTACATCCGATAGACAGAATTTCATATAGATATAAAAATTGTTGGAAATATATTACCTTTGACCAAAGAGTGAAAATTAAAAGACTGACATCACTTTCAACATTAATTCTTTGAAAAGGGCTCCAACCTGAGGAATTTTTTTTTTTTTAAACTTTCTGCTTGTGATTCAAGGACATAGTGGGGAAAATGTGGAGCAAAATGCCCTGTGTATAAAAGTCACTTACACTTTCTTTGGTGGATAATCACTTCCACTGATGAATAATCACCTCCATTTTGAGTTTATTTTTTTATTTCTTTTTGGAAAAAAAAAGAGGTCAAACCTATAGAGGACATGAAAGAATAGTACCTTACCTAAACTCAGCAGTTATTCATATTTGTCATATTCTCTCTCTACGTATACATATTCACATACACAAACATTTTTATATATGTATATATATATATACATGTATAAACGTTTCTTTTTTATATGTGGACATTCATTTCCTGACCATTTTAAAGTAAGTTGCAGATATATGACATTTCACCTCTAAATACATCAGCACACTTCTTCCAAGAACAAAGGCATTCTGTAACCAAAACACCATTACCACAAACAAGTAAAAAAATATTGCTATAGTAATGTTTCTAATATATAGTCCATATTCAAATTTACTCAATTAAAAATATACCTGATAACCCTTTTAAAAAATCTAGGATCCCCTCAAATATCCCTCACTACATTTAGCGGTCATGCCATTTTAGTTCCCTTTGATCTGGAATAGTCCCCCATCCCCATGTTTGAATTTATTTTTTCTTTTATAGCAGTGACATTGTGAGAGTCTAATCCAACATTTTGGACTTGGCTTGCGAACAGTCCAGGTGAAACTTTGTAAGACTATTACATAGGTGAGGATGTCTTCCTTGGCAACACATCAGGAAGCTCTTAATGGTGGTTTGGTATTAGTCTTGATCACTTGTTTAAGGTATTTTGTGTTTATTCTTATCAACTTTAGTTTTTGAAAGTGTTTTTTTGTCCTTGTCCACAAAAATCTGTGAAGTGGTAGCATCTGATTACATAGAAAATCTTATGTCTTGAGTATCTATATAGCTCATATACCAAACTACTGTTAGCTTTGTCGTATGGGTTTGTTTTATTTACTTTTCAACTGATGAATGATGCATTACTGATTTACTGATGACTAGTAATATGTGACTCCCCAACAGATTGAAGGCTGCTTAAAGGAGACTATAAAAATTGAAATGCTGTCCCAGCTGCCTGGCAAACTGAAAGAATGATTGGAGATCTGTTTCCGTCTCTCTCTTTCTGATTCCTATTTATTAAACTTTCTCATTCCATTTACCTAGAGGCTGCTTTAGGGTCAACTTGTTCTGTAAAGAATAGACATAGAAGAAAGAACTTGTAGAGAAATATTTAAACTCAAATATTTTTTCACCGTAGGTTTTAGCTGATGAATATTTTCTATTTTGGACAGAATTTTCTGCCCACTTCCTAAGAACTTTGTCAAAATAAGTTTTTGTGCCAATATAAGCCCCTGGAGCAATCCACCATCCATTGCTTTGTGCTCTGGGGAACAGCTGACCTTGGTTAGAAATTAATTTATTACTTCCTATTTCCTTTACATTCCCCACCTCCCTCCCCACCTCCTGCTCCAATAATGACACATAAAGTTAATGAGCACTAGTAATTAAGAGGGCCACTTTAAAGCAAGTGAGTTGGATATTGAGTGCCCTTAACCTAAACTTTACTTGGAGAAAGGATTGCTGAATAATTAGGAAATGGGGTTCTAAATAAGAAGCTGAGGGTCTTTTCTGCCAGTAATCTGTGCAGCTTTGGCTGGATATCTTTACTTCTCTATTTTTCATTTTGTCCATCAGCTAAATAGGACTTAGAATAATTTCTCATTAAGAGTTTTTGAGTGTCCAGATGAAAGCCACAATATGGCAGCAATATAACTTCCAGTTTAGCAATGACTGGACAGTGTGACTATTTTTACTAATTGTAAAAGACAACATGTGTTCCTCAGCTCACTTTTATGCATTTACTTACTTAAATTTAAAAGTCACAACCTAAATCTTTTTGATGAAATAGCTTAAAATAACAAGAAGGATTTCAAATAGTTTATTTCTAATTTCTTATATCATGTTTGATTTTATCTCCAGAAAGTTTTAAAGTTAAAAGTAACACCCCATTTTACAAGTAGTCAATTAAATGAATGTTAGAAAATATAGATAATCAAGAGGAAAAACAAATCAGAATCCATCACCACCAAGACATAACCATCATTAATACCTCATGTATTAATGATCACGTAGACAATATTCTTTTATAACCCCCCCTTTTTTTTCATTTTTAAATCTATTTTGAACATCTTTCTGGTGCATCCCAAGTAATTGGCACCAATGCTGTGATGTACCACCCAGATCCCCTTCAGGACTAAAGACTTATTTACCCAGCTGTTGGCTGCTGGCAGACAGCCCTGAGCCCTCAGTTCTCTTTAGAAGTCTTGGATGAAGGGATTCCCCTTGCCCAAGGGCATGCCCCTTGCCCAAGGCCACGCCCCATCAGCCGCTGGCTTTCAGAGACTGCAAGAGGCAAGGGTGTAAAGGCCAGGCTCCCATGCCCTGACTCTGATCACTTTTGAATAGCTATTTCAGCATCAGATCTCCCTGTGGGGTGGGTCAAGGCCTTCAGCTGGGACTGCATCACAGCCCCACTTCTCTCTTCAGCCCTGCTCAACCCATCCCTTCCTTTCCAGAGACCCAATCCCAAGAGTACTCCCTCATCAACCTCACATGCTAACTTTTGTCCCAGGGTTTTCTTTCTGGGGAACCTGGTCTATAACTGTTGGTATTGAAAGTGGTCTGAGGAAGCAGACACTAAGGCAGAAGTTTGGAGCTGGATCACTTGCCCCCTAGCTGGCAGTGAAGACCCTGTGAGAAGTGGTGGATGAAGCGTGGACAAGCCCTGGTCCAAGGATGCAGAGCATTGTTGAGGCTTTCCCTGCTGGGACTCTGGGTTGGGAAACTGGTGGGAGAAAATGCAGCAGCTAGTGAGAGATATCAGACGTTAATAAATATGAAAGAAATAACACAAGGCCGGTGGAATTGGGTAGCTCTTGTCAAGCTCAACTGACGCTTTGGAAAAAGACAGTAAAAGGCTGAGAATGATTATTTGACAGTTAAATTGGTAAGAGTGAAAGTCAGAGGGCTTCCTTGGTTGCTGCTGATAAAGTACTCTAGTCTTCTAAAGCCAAAGGCTACAGAAAGCTAAGGACCAAAACCAGGAGTTCATCATAAAATTCACAGAGCTCTAAAGAAAGTTTAATTCTCAACAGAGGCAGATAGGCCAGGAAAGGATGGGTCCTTGGCAGGAATGGAGACCTCTGGGTTGTCAAACCAAAAATCTTGGGTCACAGGTTTCTCTGAACTCTTCAAACTAGCAGAAATAG
Organism: Ovis canadensis; assembly: GCF_042477335.2. Taxonomy (NCBI): domain Eukaryota; kingdom Metazoa; phylum Chordata; class Mammalia; order Artiodactyla; family Bovidae; genus Ovis; species Ovis canadensis. The sequence continues at coordinate 32,948,200 of NC_091250.1, read as the reverse complement.
TGTCCCTTTCACTCTTATTGTTTTAAAAAACATAGTTATTTATTTGGTTGCATCAGGTCTTTGTTGTATCACGTGGAATCTTTTATTGTGGTGCATGGACTCTCGAGTTGTGGCACATGGGCTTAGGAGTTGAGGCATATGGACTTAGTAGCTCCAAGGCATGTGGGATCTTTGTTCCCTGACCAGGGATTGAACTTGGGTCCCGTGCATTGCAAAGCAGGTTCTTAACCACTAGACCACCAGGGAAGTCCCATCCCCTTTGCTCTTGAAGAAGAGCACTGACTCCTTGACTGATGATACTTCAGAGGCCTTTCTCCTGCAGAATTGAAGTTAACAACACCCAGAGACCTGAAGCATCATCATCATGTAATTAACAGAATCCTGGCCTAGCTTTGACTCATCATGGGTCCACTGGGCCCATGGACCCACCCAGTTGGTCATCTCCTGCCCCAAATGTCTATCAGGAGAAGATATACTTTTTATTTGGCACGATCACTGTATTGGTTTCTTTGCCTTTGGAATAAGACTTCTCATGGTGGGAAGGCCAAGAGGAATCTCGGAATCATGCAGCCCACCCCCCTTACTCCCAGCCAACATAATATATGAAAACCAAAATCCCATCCCAGCTGGTCTTTAGTAATTTAAGACCAAAGGATGCAGAGTTGGTGGGCCCCATCATCTCTTTTCAGTTCATCAGTCCGGCCCCTGAGAAAACCAGGCGGGTGTTGGAGGATGGCAGGGGCCTGTTGCAGATGTTAACTGTGCAGGGGCTACAGCTGCGGTTGCCGTGCCAGCTGTGCTGTCTTTGCCACAGCAAGTTAACAAGGCCGCGACTACACGGTACGTGGCCTTTGATCTGGCACACATTCTTTTCCCATTTCTATAAGGAAAGATGATCAAAACCAGTTCAAATCCATGTGGAACGGATAACAGTTTACAGTCTTGACCTAGGGCTCTATTAACTCTCCTCTTCTCTACCTTGTGAGCATGCTTAGTCGCTCAGTCGTGTCCGACTCTTATGCATCCCTGAGGTCTGTAGCCTGCCAGGCTCCTCTGTCCATGGGGATTCTCCAAGCAGGAATACTGGAGTAGGTAGCCATTCCCTCCTGGGAACCATCCCAACCCAGGGATCCAACCCAGGTCTTCTGCATTGCAGGTGGATTCTTCACCATCTGAGCCACCTGGGAAGCCCAAGAATACTGGAGTGGGTAGTCTATTCCTTCACCAGAGGATCTTTCCAACCCAGGAATCAAACCGGGGTCTCCTACATCACTGCGATATGTGATCACCCAGGATACTGAGGACATATGACCAGAGGTACAATATTCGGAGACGTGAGGTCACCCTGGAGACTTCGGACGTGTAACCTCAGCTGCAGCGTGTGCGAGGGATGTCACCGTGGAGACGGACATGTGACCTCAGGTGCAGGTGTGGGTGTGGTCACCCGAGAGACTGTGGTAGTGTGCCCCAAGGTTCAGGGTATGCAACAGGTCTGGTAAAACGGAATCCGCTGGTAAAGGCGGATTCTTTACCAGCTGAGCTACCTCAGTCCCCTCCAAAATAAAGGAAAAATTATTGTATCTTATGTCTCCCACCACAGAGAAGAAAGCATAACACCCCAGAAGCCTCTTTGGATTCTGGAGAGAGCATATTCCATACCTCTGAACACTGGTCTGATTAGATGACACAAAAAGCTACATTCTCTGAGTGGAAATTTAGAAAGAGTTCTGTAGTGGGTGCAGGCTGAGGTGTGAGCGGCGCTGCCACTCAGGCCCTACCCTCCAGCAGCTCCAGTGGTTGCAGAGAAGTCACGGTGGATAGGGCATCCTGGGGAGTTAACAGCTGGCCCCAGTGGAAGAGTCATGACCCCGGGGCCCCTGGGTTGCTGGATCAGGAGCGGAGAATGTCTTGCAGGGGAGAACTGTGTATCTTCTGAAAATGGTTCCTGGCCTCGTGTCCTGGTAGAGATGGACTGCTTGACTATAGGATGCCAACTGACCAGGCCACCAGAACAGCTCCTCTAGTGCTGGTCCAGTCAGACACCCAGTCACATGGTCCAACGGGCCCAGCAGGCATCGGCTCATGGTGCCCACGGCACATCCAGGATCAGGCCTGAGTGAGCCTGGGAGCAGGAGTGCACTGCACACGTGGGCTGGGTTCAGGCAACCCCACCGCTGTGCTGCGCCCTCAGCTTGCATGTGTGGCCCTCTGGGAACCCTGTATGATCCCTGACCAACGAGGGAAAAGCCCTCTTTGGTGGGGATAGTTGCTGTACTCCCACCCTCTCCAGGGATGGCAGAAAATCATCCCCAAAGCACCCACTTTGTGTGGAAACAGAGTGGCCCTAGGTTAGAATATATAGACTCAGTGCTGTGTGGTCAGTCATGTCTGCCTCTTTGCAATCCCATGGGATTTTGAAAAGTGGAATAGGTTGCCATTTCCTTTTCCAGGGGGATTGTCCCAACCTAGAGATGGAACCCGTGTCTCCTGCATCTCGTGCCTTGATAGGCGAGGTCTATCACTGCACCACCTGGGAAGCCCAATACAGACTCAGAGACAGTGGCAAATAACTTAACCAGCCAGTTAAGAACCTAGCAGGAAAAAAGATTAGAAGATAGGAGACGAGGCGTAAAGGCAGGTAGGTGGACATGGGAATGAGCTGCTACCCAATAAGATGACCTTCATACTGCATGTTAATGAATGCCCACCAGAAACACCAACCATGGAAGAGGAACCCAGCAACCAAGCAGGCAGAACTGGAGCAGTTAACACCAGCCTCCATCTGTCATCTGGTACAATGACATCTGGTGCATCTGGTACAGTCTGCAGCGCTGGTACAATGCATGCATGAACACGGTAGCCATATAGGCAAGGGCAGAGGATGAGAGCAGAAGGGGAGTAAGCAAGCAAGAATAAGGCTCTGTGAAGAAAGGGCTGGGAGAGAAAAAGTTCCCTCGTCAACCTTTGGAGAAGGAAATGGCAACCCACTCCAGTGTTCTTGCCTGGAGAATCCCAGGGACGGGGGGGCCTGGTAGGCTGCTGTCTATGGGGTCACACAGAGTCGGATACGACTGAAGTGACTTAGCAGTCAACCTTTAGAGAGACCTTTAGAGAGAACAGCAATGTCTATTGAACTGAACTGAAGCTTATGAAGTGTTCCGCTGTGGCCCTGGGTTAGGGATCCCTATACAATCTCACCAACCAATGAGCATAGAGCCAAGCTGTCTGTAGCACAGACAAGTTCTGAATCCCAGAGACAGCGCAGTCTACCTCAGGCAAGTTAAACCCTTCTGCCTTGGAAAGGGCAGCGTTGTCTTGATGGGAAAAGACATGTTTTTGGAATATGGATTTGCCCTCCGGACCTCAGCCACAAGCGCATCCTGAAAGCTTATAATGTGTTTGATCTGCTGCCACGGGATCTCAGATATCATCACATTAGACCCAGCAACCCACTTTCCAGGTCCATGGGATCCACAGTCCTAGTACCTATTGCACCAATCAGAAGTTGCCAGCCTGGCAGAATGATGGGACGAGTTGAACTCATAGCTAAAGTGTCAGTTTGGAGGTGCTTGCAAGGATGGGGGCCATCCTTGAGAATGCAGTGCTCGACTTTAAATCAACAGCCTTAGATGATGACTGTCTCCCCTGGCAGAATAAATGAACCTAGGAACCAAGGGCTGGGGGTAGGGGTGGTCCTGCTACCATCACTTCTGGTTACATCCTGGGGACTTTGTGTTTTTTGTCCTCTCAGCTCTGAGCTCTTCAGGTATAGAGATCCTGGTTCCCCAAAGAGGAAGCCTTCTGGCCAGAGGACACATTGTCCTGTAGGGTAGCCAATTCTGTGCGCAATGAGACCCTCCCAGACACGCTCACAAAACAGCCATAACTTCTACCCTTGAGTCAATCTCTTCCTTCTGTACTCTGCCTGGCACTTATCACCATCTGAATTATATTGCTTATTTGTTTACTTGGATATTGGCTTTCTCTCTCCACCATAACGTAAATTCCAGGAAGGCAGAGATATTTATTTGTTCTCAGTTGAGTCATCAGTGTCTAGAACAGTGCTGACCATACTGAAGGCATTCAATAAATATTTGCCAAATGAATGAATGACTGCAATGTAATTTTTTGGTGAGTGGGTAGTACTCAACTCTAAGTATTCATCATCATTTATTTCAGTTCAGTTCAGTCGCTCAGTTGTGTCTGACTCTTTTCGACCCCATGAACTGCAGCACGCCAGGCCTCCCTGTCCATCACCAACTCCCAGAGTCCCCCCAAACCCATGTCCATTGAATCAGTGATGCCATCCAATCATCTCATCCTCTGTCGTCCCCTTCTCCTCCTGCCCTCAATCTTTCCCAGCATCAGGGTCTTTTCAAATGAGTCAGCTCTTTGCATCAGGTAGCCAATCATTTATTTAACCAATCACTTATTGCTGGGCCATTCATTTTCCTCATATTCTTTCTCTAATGAAATAATGGCAGGCAAAATCGTTATGCACATCATCTATTATTTCCATATGATGAAGTCCAAACAGTACAGTTTGCTGGCATGTAGGTATGACTTTTAGTTTTCCAGGCTTTTGATATGTGATACCTCATGGATTTGTTTGAAAAGTATTACTTATGCATGCAATTCAGATTTAGCACTCTTGTCCAACAGGCTGTCTTGACTTCACATAAAACCATATTCTGACCTGGCTCCCTTCAACATTTTATAGAAGAAATCCAACCATATTCAGAATGCTAAAATTTCTTTTTCATTGCCTTGGCTGAAAACTGCATAGGGGTCTCTAACCCTAATTCTAACTCAGCCCTACAGCTACACTTCATAAATCCCAAGTAGACGTTTCAGCTCTCCATTTCATCTCAGGCTGCTCTCTTGGCTGGGGGACCTTTTTTGCCCCAGCCTTCTTCTCCTAAAGCCACCTCCTTGCCTACTCATTTCCCTTCGTCCTTCATGCATTTTCTCCCTCCACCTCCCAGAGTTAAATTCCTCCCTCACTTTACAAGCAGAGAACTGTCTACTGGGGCCTCCTGTAGAGATGCAGGAGTCTATTTTTAGGTATACTGCCTTCTCTAAGTTGCAAGTTTGTGTCTTCCTAGAGAGAAATTCTCAGACTCTAATGCATAAAAGAAAACACTCCTTGTTTTTTTATCCTTAGGTTACTCAGAACATGGATGGCCAAATCCTAACATTCTATTTGTATTGTGCAATTGCCCTTGGAGTCAGCTGTGCGTTACCTATTTGATGAATGTGTTGGTCCCCTGAGCTTCCTCCAGAAGTCTTCTGTTCCTCCCCTCCTCCCACGGTTTCTTTGTCTCCCTCCTTTTTGTCTCAGGTTCTAAGCTTCAGAGGCCAAAAGAGTTGGCTCAGTGTCCCATTTCCATTGCTTATTGTGTGAGTTTAAACATAAAGCTTTTCTGGGTCATCGTTTCCTCATCTGTAAAATCCCGACAGCTGCTATGAAGAAAACACGAAGCAAGACACAAATTAGCACAGTGGCCTGAGGAGATGGTAACAGTTCTTACGTCACCCTTCCGTTTGACACGTCTGCTCTTTAAATGGCTTCTTGGAAGGGCATTCCTTGTCTCACTCTTTGTCCTTTCCATTGCTTAGTTTCCCTAATTTTGTCCTCCTTCACCTTCCTCTGGAGGAACTTCAACCATACGTCTTCTGAAATTTGCCCACCCTGTCTTTACTCCTCAACAAGTTACGATCTTCCTCCTATCTTTTCGCTACACCTTCTCCCGTTTATCTTCATGTTTCAGAAGCATTTTCCTTTGCTTTTCCTTCTATCACAGCCTGAACTATATCTCTGTTGTCTTTATTGTTTAAAATTCCCGCCCACCACCTCCTCCTCCCTTTCAGTCGCTGATGACTTCCCTCCATGCCTTCGGGCACTTGGGCTGTGTCTTCTCTTCTTACTTGTCTTTCACATCTGCCTTGGTGACACTGTTCTCTTCTGCCTGCACTCTCCCTTTATCTTTGTAGAGATCCTGTCTAATTCCCATGAATTCCGGTGGCATTCATTCACGCATTCATTCACTGAGTGAGTATTATTGAGAGCCTAACTTTAAGGTGCTAGGTTGGGTCTTTGGGAGACAGAAATTAAAGACACAGTCCCTGCCTTTAAAGAGCTCAAAATCTAGTGGAGAAAGAGGTGAATAAACTAATCCTATTAGAGTGATAGGTCTATGAAGACACAACGCAGGGTGAACTGAGGGGGCAATTAGTGGAAACTGAGGTGGAAGGAAGAGGCATAAAGGAAAGCATTCCACAGTTGTTGACATCATAGTTGTTTTGAAGAATGAATAGGAATAAGTCAGGAGAACTGGGGTGTAAATACATTAGAAGGAGTGCAGATGCTAGGTAAGGGGTCAATATTTGCCTTTGCATTGAGTCAAATCCTGCACTGCTGAGTCACTTGACTACTCAGCGCAATCAGATGATTCTTAGCGCATAGCTACAGGATGTCTTTTCTTTAACTGCATTCCTCATCAACTATAGCCTTTCTTGGCCAATGAATGAAAAGAACTTCTGGTTTGGTGGTCCTATGTTCTTTATTGATAGGGCCCTATTTCGTATTCATCTCTCCCTTTCTTCAAAGCAAATCTAAATGAGCATGTAAATTTGTAACCTACTATTTCATTTATGAAGACAATAAAAATGTTGCTTGCACTGGTCTGCTAACTAGAATTATCACACAATTTGGGCATTTTTCTTCTGATATATTTTGTAAATTTTGTGTAAAAGTTCTCCCTTCTAGTAGTTTTCATTAATTGCAAATACATATGCCCCATGGGCTTATTCAGACGAATTGATAATCAGGATCCCATCTTCTGGTCTCATAGTGAAAGTTTCCTAAGTTTCTTAACGCAACTGTGTTCAGAGGGGTCCTACCTTCACAGGATCCAAATGTTACTGTTGCCATGGCCTCCTTCCTCCTCCTCACTCTTCTCCTCCTGCTTCTCTTGCCCTCTCTTATCATAGCACAACAGAAACTCGGAGCTCAGAGAACAACAGGCAGATCCAGAGCACATGGCTCTGAGATGGGCTGAGGGAAGCAACGTGGCCACTGTGGTCAGATAGGCCCTGGATATAGACCCAGCCTGAGGAATTCTAGTGACAGGGCAGAGCATGTTCAGAGGATAGTGATGGGTCATGGTGAGCCATCCAGGCAGGTGGCTAATCTGCCTGGAATTTTTATTGTCTTTGCATTGAAATTACACATTAATTGAGGAAGATTTGAAATATTTTTACTATTAAGTCAGCAGCCACAAATGTAGTATATATTTCCATTTATTCAATCTTATATCTTTTAATAGAATGTTAATATTTTTCCATAACAATGTCTTGTACATTCACTGTAAAGTTGACCCCCAGATGCACTAGTTTTGCCACTATTGTGAATGATACTTTATTTGGGTGTTGCTGGAAGAGAATGTTATGGATTTTTGTGTTAATCCATATGATTTTGTGTTAAGGCAAGTTTGCTAAACTCTCACTAATTTTAACACTTTGTTGGTGCTGTTGGATTTTCTACATAGATGATTCTGTTGTCAGCAATGAAGGATGATTTAATATATTTTATTCCAATGCTTGTTTGTATCAGTTATCAATTGCCGCAAACAAATTGTCCCAACATAGTAGTTAAAGACAACAGATATTTAGTATCATACAATCTCTGAGGTCAGTAATCGAGGAATCTGATCTGGTATCAGAAATCACACAGCATTACTTCATTTTATTCTATTTGTTGGAAGCAATTCACTAAGTCCAGCCCAAGATCAAGGGGAGAGAAATTAGGTTCCACTTTTAAAAGATACTGTTAGAATTTACGGACGTATTTAAACCACCACATCTTAACAATCTTTTCTCTTTTTGTCTTCTATTTAGAAATCTTTATTGTTGAGGCCATTCAATAACAGGTTAAATAGAATCAGAGATCATAATAACTTTCTTTTGTTCAAGACCTTAAAGGAACTGATAGCTTATGAGATTTCTTCATCCACTACCATGTTGACCTTAGTTTTTTGGTATAAAGTCTATCAGATTAAAAGAGTTCCTTTCTCTTCCTGGCTACTAAAACTATTATTATTTGAGCATAACTAAATGCTAAACTTCATGAAATACCTTTTGCATTCATAGATTTTCTTTTCTTCCCTTTTCTTTTGTTTTCTCTTTTAAGATAGGTTTTCTGATACTAAACCATTCTTGCATTCCTGGGATAAATTGCAGTAGCATTGTTTTTTTTAACACATGATTAGATTCACTTAGAAAGTAATTTATATAAGATTTTCCCCTATGTGTTCATAGGTTAAATAGGTCTGTACATTTTTCCTGTGCTATCCATACTGGTTTCAGACTCAAGGTTTCATTAGTTTCTAAAATGAGTTGGGCAGCTTTCCTCCTTTCTCTGTTCTTCACCTTGGAAGTCTTGCAGCATGCCTCTGTTGGAGGCTGGCCTTTTCCTTTCCATGCACCCGTTTATCTACATTGACTGGTCTACTTGCTCCTTTGGCCCCTGACTTACTGCCTCACTTCCAGTTCATGGTTTGCACCTTCCTTCCTGGCTCTGTGTTGCTTATACAGGCACAGCTCAAAGATGCTGCAGGTTGGGTTCCAGACCACTGAAATAAAGCAAATATTGCAATAAAGTGAGTCACATCAATTTTTTTTTGGTTTCCAGGTGCCTAAAAAAGTTACATTTTCACTATACTGTTGTCTATTAAGCGTACAATAGCATTGTCTGAAAAAATGTACATGCCTTAATTTAAAAATGCTTTACTCCTAAAAGTGCAAACTATCATCTGACAACACAAGGTTGCCACAAACCTGCAATTCATTATAAAAAATAAAAACCCTGAGATCTTTGCAAAGTGCAATAAATCGAAGTACAATAAAACAAAATATGCTTGTATACAGCAGGGGTCTAAATTGATACTGTTTGGGTCAGATGTGTAAATAAAAGTGAAAGTGAAGTCGCTCAGTCATGTCCGACTCTTTGCGACTCTTTACCTACCAGGCTCCTCCATCTGTGGGATTCTCCAGGCAAGAGTACTGGAGTGGGTTGCCTTTTCCTACTCCAGGAGATCTTCCCAACCCAGGGATCAAACTCAGGTCTCCCGCATTGCAGGCAGACGCTTTACCATCTGAGCCACCAGGGAAGCTGATGGTAATTAATGGTAACTGCTTTATTCTGCATAGATGACTCAGGCTTCCTCATGAACCCTTCGTTGTCAATGATGGAGGCAGGGGAAGTGATATGAAGCCATGTGGTGTGCTAAAATTTGCCAAATGTCAAAGAGTATCTTTATATTTTACTGTTTAATATAATAACCTCACTTTAAAGAAATATTCTCCTTCTCCCTTTTAGTTTCCAAGATGGCTTCTTGGATCCAAGGGAAACTGACTTGCCTTCATGGTGATGAGGGGAAAGGAGACTGGTGGCTTATCTGCATGGCATTTACTCAATAGTGTACATAGCTAAAGAAACCAGAGAACAGCAGACACACCTGAGCTGACACCAGGCAGCTCCTCTAGTCACTGCAAAGACACACAACATACCCAGGTGCTTTCTTAGGGAAGTACATTGGGCGTTGGGGAACTTTTAGAAGAAGACAAATGGCCCTGGTAGGAAGTTTGGACATTGAACTTGACTAAATATTTATCCAAAAGAAAATAAACTAGAATGAATTCCCTTTTAAAACTGAGAGACATTGAACTTACTTTAATTAGGAGATTTAAGTGTTTATTTTCCTTACTACCCAGTGGTATGTGGCTTGAAAACAAGATCAATTATAGAAACATAAAGGATGGTCCAATTTTTACACATCTCATTATACTGGATAAAAACCTGACATAGGGACCAACAGATCTTGGCTTCCTTATCTTGGAATCTCATCCACCAACAGACTTCATGTCACCCGGTCTCCCCTCATCCTATCCCTTCCTGGCTTTGCTGGAGAGGAGATGGGTATTGGATAGAAAACTGTGGACGAGTTCTGGCTGTCCTGCTAGCTGGCTGTGTGACTGCTCTGCCTCTTAATTTTCTGATCCATAAAATGGGAAGATTAAGGTAAATGAAGCTTAAAGTCTTTCCAGCTTTATGGATTTTTTTTTTTTTTCCTTTTCACAACCTTTCCTGCATCTTAGCACCTTCTTCTCCCTCTCACCAGAGTGTATGTAAACTGAAGGGAAGGTCAGACTTTCCAAATCATTTTTTCCGCTTTATCTGGCCCTTTCATTGATTTCTCTGCTGAGCTGACTTAGGCAGAGGTCCTGCTGACTGCAGAGTGACCACAGCGGTTAGAGGTGGTTCAAGTCTGTAACTGTTCTTGTGGCCTCCTGCTCCTCTCACTTTCTGCTCCTCCTGCTCCTCTCACCTGCCTCTCCTTCCCACTTTCTTGTGAAAAATCCTATTGGCATTTCATACCGTTCAAGTTCTACATCATACAGCCTGTGTGACTCTAAATGCTGGTTTTAAAAATCAAAAGCTCCAAAGCAGAGAGTCTGTTTAGATCAGGAGAGAAGAGTACACTTTCCCGATAACACTGTTTCCCCAACGAAACATAAATCTGAACAAATGAATCTACTGAATCACTGGTGCTGGGGTGCATTCTTTTTCTCTCTTTTGGCGCCTGGTAGGGTTATTTCCCATCTTCCAAAGCCGGCGCCCTAATGAGCTCCAGGGGGACAGAAGTCTGTCAATCACAGGGTACTTTTCAAGTATAGTCATCTCAGCCGCATCAGAGAACCACAAGGCATGAAATAATTAGAAAGCCCAAAGTAACTGCTCTGTTTTACAAGAGCAAAATCCGTATGTGGATCATTTACATAAACCTGTCACTTCCCATTACAGTTCTAATGTAGGCTGGGCAGTAATCGCAGGCCTGCTGTCGGGGGAGGGGAGGTCAAGGTAGGCTGGGCCTCCATATTGGAAGCGCAAGGTACGCATGTGCTATGCCTGCCGCCGCCCCCACCTTCACCGGCTACTGATTTAAAGTATCTTTTCTTTCCATTAAAGAAGAACTATTCCTGCTGCTATGGCAGCAGACCCGTGCTAAAGAGAGAGAGAGAAAAAAAAAAAAAAAGCTCTTGCATCAAGCTATTGTTAGGGGAGAATTCACTTTGAGGAGCATTTCAAAGCTGATCCGATTGGGGAAAGAATCATGTTAAATATCTGCTATGAAATATTTATAAGAAGAGCACAAGAGCAATTGACAAAGTTGCCTGGGAAAATAAGCATTTCTCCTCATTTGAAAATTTGGGGAGTGGGGGTGGGGGGTTTAAATGTCCTAGGGAGAATTTATATAAGTACAGATACCTGTGTGATGTTTGTTCACAAACGTGCGTGTGCACACATTCACACTCGCACACATGGTTGAACGGGTTGATAGGATTTAGGTCAATCTGCATCTGAATGCAGGTTCCCAAATACGGCAGCAATAAGAGGTCACTGAAGAGTCTCTGATAATTGTGTTTGAAGAGGCACTGTACTGATGCCCACAGAGCAAGACGCCCTGGACTCAGCCTGGCTGCCACGAGGTACAGCAGCAGCTATCTCATAGGTGCTCCTCTCCTGTCCACACCCAGGAAAGGGACTCTTGAGGGGGAAGATTCCCCAAGCCTGACCCTTCATCCCATCAGCATAATACTAACATTGCATTGAAAAGGGGAAAAAAATGATATGCCTGAAATCAGACCTTCTGCTTTTAGAGGATGTATTTCTATCTTACCTGCTTGTGGGTTTTTCAAAAATATTTAGCACCCAAACCCTGCCCACCTGAACATACCGTGTGTAATAAACATTATGTAATAAAAGGTGACAATGATGTGTGTTGACTTACATAGTTAAAAGAAGCTCTGCATCAGCTGTGTATATTTTCAATATCTGGGGGTTCTTCTCTCTATTGGGAAGAGAGAAATGAAAATATTCTGTCTAATGCAGTGTCTCCAATAAATCAATCACATAGTTAACCCTTAGACTTTTCCACATGAGCCTTGCAAACATTGGACGTCACATTTTATATGACTTTGCAATTAACATAGTGTAATATGATGAGTATAAGTGAACAGCTGACTGGGTAATGCATACACTGTTACTGATGCTTGTTTTAATCCAGAAGTCCTATAGAGAATTTTACTGTAGGCCAATTTTATTAATCCACAAACACATCATAAGATTCTGGCCAAAAGAGCAAGTGGCCTGAAATGACCAGTTGCAATAATCTCTGCCATACACGACTCTATCTGAGAGGTCCACGGCTACCTAACAGTGAGCGAGGCAGGCAGGGGGAAGATGCTTGGGCGTGATATGGGTCTGAACCACAGCCAGCCTGTTTCTTATCTGAGAGATCACCAAGTGGGAAAGCATTGTGGATGGATTTAAATCAGCTTTTTTCTCTCTCCCTCCTCCCTTGCACACAACAAAAGTCTAAATCCCTTTTCAGGCCAGATTGCCCCATTTCCCTGCATGGGCCAGGCAGATTGGAAACATGTTTGTCATTCAGCTTTTCTCCAGGCTAATCAGGAGACACTGGGGTGGTGGGATTTCTGCCTTTCATCTATGGAGCCTGCCTCTAAAATCAGCTGCGTGGAGGCCGCTGGGCCCACTCGAGAGCAGGGCTGCCTGTCATCTCTGCAGACAGATATAAAAATATTGTTAACCACAAGCCTAAGCAGAGGGTTTAACAGGGATTTGAATCTAAAATGTGATACTCGACATAGACTAACTTGATCTGGTCCAACAGAGCCGAACCCCTTATTCTGTTCTAACAAAGTGTGTCGCATAATGGAGGAGATTTTGATGGGATTTACAACGTCTCTGTTTCAGGCTAGATGCTGAATAGATCTAAACTGTGAATGAACATTTCTGCCTCCAGAGTGGTCACGAGGAGAGGCCTTGGCCGGCCTGCCTCCTGAGTCAAGGTCTTATTGACAGGACAGCTTTCAAGTTCACCGAGGTGTGGTCCAGAGAGAACAGTGACAGCTGGGCTTGGCAGGTGTGTAGCCGGGGATCGTTCTGTGCCCAGCTTCACACAGTGCAGAGGGTCACTACACAGAGATTCCCACACCTTCTATATTGGGAACCCCAATGAACTTTTGAACCCCCAATTCTTGAAAATAACTGTAAAGACAGTGGACACCAATCATGAGGAGGCAATGAAGAGTGGTGGAGAGTCCAGCAGGGCTTGGTTTGACTCTTGGCTTCTCTGCTCAACGTGGGGTCTTGACCAGATTACTCTCTACAAATTTAGTTTCCTCGTCTATAGTAAGGAGATGGTGATAGTGTCTTTTCTCTGAAATTGCTGCAAGGAATACAAGGGATAGCGCATGTTAAACATTCAATCTAGCCTGGGTATAAATGCTTGATCTATAATACTGTTTGGCTTCCCAGGCGGCACAGTGGTAAAGACTCCACTTGCCAAGGCAGGAGGCCCAGATTCAGTCCCTGGATGGGGAAGACCCCCTGGAGGAGATAATGGCAAGCCACTACAATATTCTTGCCTGGCAAATCCCGTGAACAGAGGAGCCTGGTGGGCTACAGTCCACGGGGTCACAAAGAGTCAGACATGACTGAGTGAGTGAGCACACACGCACGTAATATTATTAGCTATTGCTTGTAGTTCCGTGGCAGTTGAGAATGGTTTGGGACCTTCCTTCCACCACATGTTGGCTCATTCTTAGCTATTGCTGTTTGGAAAAGCAGTGATAAAATTTTTTGTTGTAAACATCAGTGATACAGTGACATCCAGTTATATTCAGCTATCAGGAGACCACTTGGGAAAGTCCTTTATTTCAGGCATAAGCAAAATCTAGAAACCAGAATAATGAATACTCATGGATATACCAGAATTGTGACAAATTTTAATATTTTGCCATACTTACTCAGATCTTTTAAATGAAACGTTAGACATTTGGTTGAGTTACTTGCTACCTTCCTTGAGCCCATTCTTCTTCCTGCTTTCTCATCTCTGCTCTGAGATAACCACTGTCCTGAATTTGAGCTTTAATTATTACCATTGCCTGCATGCTAAGTCGCTTCAGTCGTGTCTGACTCTTTGTGACCCTATGGACTGTAACCCATCAGGTTCCTCTGTCCATGGGATTCTCCAGGCAAGAATACTGGAGTGGGTTGCCATGCCCTCCTCCAGGGGATCTTCGTGACCCAGGGATCAAATCTCATCTCCTGAATTGGCTGGCAGGTTCTTTACTGCTAGTGCCACTTAATTATTACCAGATATGTTTTTAAATTTGATATAGCTGAAGCAATAGCTATATATGCCCAGAAGCAACATTTAGTCTTGTTTTATACCAATGTAAATGGTGTATTGAAAAGTCCATCACTGACTTTTTTCATTTAATATTGTGTTTTTATATTTATTCATACTTGTACATTTTAATAAATCCAAATGGACAAATTTTTACTATGGTATAGACTTTCATTCATTCTCTTATTGGTAGGCATTTAGGCTCTTTCCAGTTTTCCTTTCTGAAACAATTCCAGAACGAAGGTACATCTGTGTGTGTTCTTGTATGTGAGTGCCTGTCTATGGCGTGTATCTAGAAGTCGAACTGCTAGCTCCTTCAGAGCGTACATTTTCATCTTTATTAAATATTGTCAAATTGTTTTTACTGCTAGCAGAGTATGAGGGTTTAGGGAGATATTTATATGGAAGGGAATATATTAAATATGTTTACTCACCCAACTTTCTTTGAGTTTCTAGAAACGATTTAGGAGGTGATAATGGCTGCTCTCTTATAAGCAGCTATGGAGTACAGGTTATTTTTTTTCCTCCCTGTGTTAATTAATCCCTTTGGACTGTGGTCCTGGTGCAGCCCAATGTTGATAATAGAATGTGCCTGGAGAAAACCAGACACTCAACTTGGGTCAAGAGGTTAGGAAACAAATAGTCGCCTGCGGTCCTTAAATACTCTTCTTCCTGAGGCACCCCCCACTAAAATGAAGCTCCTAAAAATAAAGCAACCAAGCTGAGAATGGTTCATTAAAGAACTTCATGTCTTGAGATGGATGCTCCTTTGATAACAGGGCACACATACAGAAGGGGAAGGGTAGAGAGAGGTGGGTAGACAATGTTGCGTCCTGGACACTTTTTTTAGCCATAGTCACCGCAGCGCTTATTACTGTGCTATAATGGATACGTTTCACATTTCCCAGAGACCCCATGCGTTCTTTAGGATTGAAAAGATGCTTGAATGTCTTTAAATAAAGTACAGTCCAGAAATAATTTTACATAATTACACTGGTAAGGAAGAAAATGATTTTATTTTAGTTCTGTGTGAAGTGAGTCACAGGAATAGAAAATTAACAACTAAAAAGAGATGTGGACCGATTTTTCCCAGTTCTTTTGGGAGAGAGCAAGTCCTTCTAGATGCTAGAATGGTAAATGTTACATGCACACAATTCCAAAGCCAAATAAAATTATTTTTGTAGTGCTTACTTATTATTTTAAATCATGAATGCCATTACTTCCCTTCATTCTTCTACCTAATTGTAAGTTGACTGTACTAGGAAATGAACTATAGTTAATTTGACTGTCAACTAGCGACCAAACTGAAGCCGTAAAGGGCAGACTGTTGGCATTAATTAGAGACTTCTGTTTGGCCTTTAGATTTTTATCTCTTTGACCTTGTGCCTCCTATAATCTGGCTGGAGGGTTTCTGGGTCAAATGAAGGCTTCTGAGTTGCTGGACTGGGAACTCCGCACTAGCTTGCTTTCTCTACATCAGGGAGCTTGCCTCATGGTCATAATGCTGAGAACTCCCAGCTTTGCCCTCCTCAGGTTTTCTCAGACCCTGAACAGGAAAGAGACTTCACTTCTTTTTCTCCCTATTACAAAACATCTCTCATTTTACACAGGTCTTGGAAAATAGTCAAAATTTCAATACACACGGGGTACTAAGCTCCCTGTTTTAACTGCTATACCATCTTCTCACTTGAAAAACTGATGCTTCATAATGATATGTGCTGAGCACTGAGCTAAGAGCTCATGCATTATATTTTTCAATACTTATTTTATGATTTAGATACTGTTTATTGTATTATTGGGTGTCCCTGATAGCTTTGTTGGTAAAGAATCCACCTGCAATGCAGGAGACCCTAGTTCTATTCCTGGGTCAGGAAGATCTGCTGGAGAAGGGATAAGCTACCCACTCCACTATTCTTGGGTTTCCTTGGTGGCTCAGCTGGTAAAGGATCTGTCTGCAATGCAGGAGACCTGGGTTTGATCTCTGGGTTGGGAAGATACCCTGGAGAAAGGAACATCTATCCACTCTACTATTTTGGCCTGGAGAATTCCACGGACTGTATAGTCCATGGGTTTGCAGAGTCAAACATGACTGAGCGACTTTCACTTCACTATTGTATAGTTGTCCAGTCGCTCAGTCGTGTATGGCTCTTGGCAACCCCATCGACTGCAGCACACTAGGCTCCTTTGTCCTTCACTGTCTCCCAGAGTTTGCTCAAAGGCATGTCCATTGAGTCAGTGATGCTATCTAACCATCCCATCCTCTGCTGCCTCCTTCTCCTATTGCCTTCAATCTTTCCCATCATTGGGGCCTTTTCCAATGAGTTGACTCTTCACTTCAGGTGGCCAAAGTATTGGAGCTTCAACTTTAGTCCTTCCAATGAATATTCAGTGTTGATTTCCTTTAAGATTGACTGGTTTGATCTCCTTGCAGTCCAGGGCATCCTCAAGAGTCTTCTCCAGCACCACAGTTCGAAAGCATCAATTCTTTGGCACACAGCCTTCTTTATGATCCAACTCTCACATCCATACATGACTACTGCAAAAACCACATAGTTTTGACTACAGAGCTTTGTCAGCAACGCGATGTCTCTGCTTTTTAATTTGCTTTCTCTAGGTTTGTCATTGCTTTCCTTCCAAAGAGCAAATGTTTTTTAATGTCATGGCTGCAGTCGACGTTTGCAGTGATTTTGGAGCCTAAGAAAATAAAATCTGTTGCTGCTTCCACTTCTTCCTCTTCTATTTGCCATGAAGTGATGGGACCATACTCTTAGTTACTATATAGCTACCCCTCAAACTGTAGTGACTCAAACAGGGTAGAAATATATTTTTCTCATGAATCCAGCAAATACATGCCTCTGTTCCATAGAGTCAACCAGGGACCTAGGATGGCGGGGTGGTTCCTCATGATTGCTGCTGATGTTGCTGATGTTACTGTTTTTACCACTTCCAGCAGCAGGAAGAGGAAAGAGAGCAGGAGGGTGCTCTTCCACCATCCCTGCATCCTGACCTAGAAATGACACATCTAATTTTGACTCATATTCCGCAGAGAAAATTCAGTCATGGCCACACCTGGGCATGAGAAACACAAGGAAATATGGTCCAGTTCAGCAGTCATGTATTCAGCTATTATTCTACTGTTGAAAAAGGAGGGAAAGGAACGCTGGCACTGCTATCTTATCTATGGATATTCACACTTCTTTGAAATCTTAACTAAACTTATTAACCCATCAAATCTCTGGGCAACTTGCAGTCTCTGCCAGCTATCACCTGTATTTTACTACTGAGGCAAGTTTGATTTAGCAAGTTTAAATAACTTGCCCAAATATTATACACTTACTAAGCAGAGGCAATGAGATTCAGACCAGGCAATCTGAGGCTAAAGGTTCAGCATTTAAGGACCATTTATACTGATTCTATATTGACAGCTGTATTGAATAATGAATTCATTGGCAAGTTACTTTTCCTTTAAACAGATACCTACTTGGCTCTGCAGGAAGAATGAGGTAATCAGGAACTTTCCATTGTGGAAATAGTGGAGATGAGTCCCACCGTTTCCATTGTCGGAGTTCAGGAGGCTAAACGTCTGCAGAGTGATTAGCATGTCCTTGGAAGTGAGGTTTCTGTGGTATAGGTAAAATACCTCTGGATTTTCGTGGTTAGAGGATATTAAGTGACAAAGGAAGGTATTACTTTAAGTCATCTCTAATTAGGTACTTTGGTTTAACACACCCAGTCAAGGATATTTTGAGCTGAAGCTTAAAAAATGCTGCCTCTTTAAGCATAACTCACCATTAATGCTTAGATGAAAGGTCTTCTGAACTTGTGGGACCATGGTCCATCAGCTCAACTATGTCACCCATAAAATGACAAGAAAATAGTTATTTTACTCACATTTCTAGCCAGAGGGTTGGGGGAGTGGCGAGCAGTTTAGGTGTCCCTGAGGGAGAAGGAAAGGCAACCCACTCCAGTGTTCTTGCCTGGAGAATCCATCCCAGGGACAGCAGAGCCTGGTGGGCTTCCGTCTATGGGGTGGCACAGAGTCAGACACGACTGAAGTGACTTAGCAGCAGCAGCAGAGAGAGAAGAAGGAAAAAATTTGTGTGAAAGATCAATGTTATTGTAATTTAATTAAACGAATGCTGTTGATTTTGAGCCACAAGAATGAATGCTAACTTGTGTAACTCAATATACATGTGCCCCAAACAATGAATGACCCTCCTTAATTCAAGCAGGGGCTGTTCGTCTTAAAACACAGTGTGAACTCGTGGGAAATCGTTTAATCTCTCTAAACTGCTTCATCTGTAAAATGGGCATACAAACGAATATTTTTTGTTGTGAGAATTAAATAACTCAGATAATAACATTTGCATATTAAATGGTGATTACTGAATAAATATTAGGGATTATGGCAACCCTCTACAAAATGCATTGCCAATGCTGGTGGGGGGTGCTGTGGATCACTAATTCTGGAAGATTGTGAAAACAAAGTTCTGTGGAGGGAGCCCTTAACAAATTATTCAAAATATTAATCCAGAACTTTGCTAATGCCAGCTCTCAAATCTCGTGATGGACTAAAGATTTCAGTTAAAGTCTTATTTAATCTTCCCAGGCAAAAATAATCACTCTCCTCCCTGTGATCTCTTTGCTCTTTGTTCATCATTCTATTATTGTACTTACCACATAGTGTCACAGAAATTTATTTGCCTGTTTGGATTATTTGCAAACTTCACTGGTGATCAGGTGGTGTATGAAATCCTCTAGGTCAGGGACCATATTTCCTGGCTCCAGGCCTGGTGCCCGGGACAAAGCAGGGTCTCCATAAATGTTTCTTTAATGAGTGGCTAAATGGCCTGGTGGAGGTTGCTAGCCCTTTAGACGAGGAGTCTGGAAATGCCCTGGGTTGTATTTTTCTGGTTTGCCAATAATCAAGCCATTTCACACTCAGTTTCCTCATTTGAGAAATATTCCTTCCAATGTGCTTCCCTTGAAAAGATGCTGTGATAATTAATGAAACTCCTTGGAAAGGAGCACTATTCTCTCTCCCTTTGAAGTTGGCTTTTACAAGAAAATCTTTATATACAAGGCTGTAAAAATTCTGTTCTCCTTCCTGCCTTTTTCTTCCTCAAACTCAAAGGTCCGGGAGAGATTATCTTCCTATGAAACTTCCATTTCCTACATGCCTGACTCCCAGGAGCATCACCTGGAGTGTACCTGGGCCACCCATCCAAGCCGTCAGGGCTTCCCTATTCACAAATCCATGGAAACCCAAGGAAACTGGAAAACCAGCAACTTGAGGCTTGTCAGAGATGGCCCAGGGGGGCACTGGTGATTCACAGATGCTTTTTTTAGCTCCTCTGTTCTTCCTAGGGTTGTCCATGGCTTCACTGGAAAACCACCCATGAGGGTTTGTCAGGGACTCTGTACGAGGTGCTGGGCCTGCTGTGCTGGCCTAACACACTGCGCATCCGGGTGAGTCCTCACATCATGATGGAGTGCTGTCGGGCAAATAGAAAGGGCTGTGTACAGAGTGTGTATAGGGCAAGGGGAAGCCCAGAGACAGGTGAACTGTGGGCTGCGGCTGAGAGAACGAAGAGCCACATCGGAGGAGATATACCTGGGCAGGTCTGGGGGATGAAGCAGATGAACTAACTTTGTGACCTTGGACTTAACCTCATGATGCTTCCATTTCCCTCATCCACAAAACAGGTATAATAACAACCTAGGGCTAATAGTGAACTCCGGGAGTTGGTGATGGAAGGGGGAGGCCTGGCGTGCTGCGATTCATGGGGTCGCAAAGAGTTGGACACGACTGAGCGACTGAACTGAACTGAGGGCTAATAGATAGATAAAGCAATTTGCAAATTATAAGATGCTTTGTAAATATTGATTATGAATTATATCTTTGAATTACCTTCTGTAAGGAAAGCAGTGAAGATGTGGCGTGTAAGACCCTCCCAAGGTTTTTCTGGGGGGGAGGGGAGGAGGTTATTGTTGCTCCTTTTGTTTTGTGTTTTGGTGTTTTTTGGCTGCGCCACTTGGCTCGCGAGATCTTAGTTCCCCAACTGGGGATTGAACATAGACCAGACAGGGACTGGGAAGCCTGTGGTAGGCCTTTTCCTACTGGCAGCAACCACCCAAGAGAAGTTTTATAGTTTACAGAGGCACTCTAATGAGAATGCAAGAGGAATAATGTGCTAGGTTTGAGGTGACATCTAGTACTTGTAACCTAACTTGGAGACTGGCAAGATGTTTTTCTGCACACTTGGGCATGACCCCATCTGAGTTGAACTTCCATTAACTGTTTCATTTCTAAATCTCTTAAATCAAAAAATGTCACTTACTCCCACTCAGTTACTTTCCAATCAACTTATCTTCACATTTGCGAAAATGTCTAGCCCCTTGACCCTGACATTTCCTCCAGGCCCTTTCTGACTTTACTTTTTCCACTATCCAGCAATCACTGTCTTGTCAACCGTCTCAACTCATCTGTCCCCTATCTTTTTAAAGAACATGCCCCTCCACACCGCCGCCTCTGTGTGATGATCTGCTCAAGCTCAGCCTTCCGAGCCTTGCTAGAGATGACTGTGTGAATGTGAGAGCAGCGCTGCTCTGAACTCAGTTTCCAACCTCAGCTGCTGCCTGCCATTCTTCTCTAACAGGACCATATTTTTAAATATTATTGGATGTACTTTCCCTTGCTGGTAGTTCCCGCTGTCCCCATGGAAGCCCAGGGCATCCCTCGCTGCAGGGAGAAGGCAGTAGTAACCAGCCAAGAACAAAGCCGTCAGTGTTGAGCTTCTCCAAAATAGGCTCTTGAAGCTCATTGCAGGGAAAAATAGATTTGCAAGCCAAGATTTTCATTTGTAAGAGCCAGGCTTTGTTGAGAGACGAGAGGATGTATGGGTTCCAAGGAAACAAAATCAAGAACTAGAACATAGTTGATAGAGATCAGCACAGAGCAGGGAGATTGACTGGTACACTCCCACGTTTGAGGGTTTCCTGTCACCCCGGAAGGCAACAAGACAAAGCTGAGGAAACACACAGATGCCCAGAGGGCCTGATAAGAGGGGTGGAGGGCCAACAGAGAGAAAGACTCCAGTATGGAAGGAAGGCTGAGCAGGGCAGGGGTGGAGCGGGGCAGAGGAAGAATGGAGATCTTCTGGTGAGATTTGGGAGCCCTGGAGCGGAAAGAATTTGCATAATCCTTCTGGACTGGGACTCTGAAAGAAGACTGCTCCTGATAGCAGAGGTACAGTGATCCTGGCGGCATGGAGCGGCCACAGTCAAGGGAAAACGCCATGTTTAAGTAGAGGGACTTCCTGGTAATGGCTGGGTCCTCCCATCCCCTCCATGTGCATGGAGGTTATCTAGCTGGGAAGGCAGAGGGTAGAGAGGACCTGGCACCAGAGGGTGAAGGATGTCACCTCTGCACAGCCCTTCAATGCTGAGGTTTTCGCCAGGCTTCCTCTCCTCAGGCCCTACACTCAGCTCCTGTCTTATACAGATCATTCTCAAATTTGTGACTCTATGAGTGGACAGATTCTGCTTCATAACTTTACCCACAGAGCCCGACTTATGATTGAATCTCAGAGTATGTTTCTCAGTTGAATGAGTGACCTTTTGTGGGTCCTCACTGAAGTGAAATTTCGCAGCATCTCTGCCGCTTTCAAACAATACAGTGTTTCATATCTTTGGCTTGCAAATAAACCTTTACATATATTTGTTGAAATATAATTGTCTCATTATAGTGTTTCAATTTGAGACAATAACTAGTGTATTTGTCATTTGGCGGAAGAAATTTAGAAATAATAACATTTTGGAGTAATATAATGTAACCTAAATGTTCGTTAACCCAAAGCTTCATCTTTGTGATAATAGGTTTCTGCCGCTGCTAAGCCGCTTCAGTCGTGTCCGACTCTGTGTGACCCCGTAGACAGCAGCCCACCAGGCTCCCCCATCCCTGGGATTCTCTAGGCAAGAATACTGGAGTGGGTTGCCATTTCTTTCTCCAATGCATGAAAGTGAAAAGTCAAAGTGAAGTCGTTCAGTCATGTCCGACTCTTCACGACCCCATAGACTGCAGCCTACCAGGCTCCTCCGACCATGGGATTTTCCAGGCAAGAGTACTGGAGTGGGGTGCCATTGCCTTCTCCTTCCAAAAAGTATCCAGAAGTTACTCACGGAAATCCCTAAGGGATGCCTTATTTGTGCCCACAAATCGGGCTGTTAGGTATTGTCACCACATGATACCCACTCTACTCGTCTCTGCCTTTGGCTCTAGAGTGTCCATGTCTGTTAGGCATAAAGCCACTTTGAAAGTGTTGCTTCTGCCACCGCCCATGGGGTGAACAGCAATGCCCATGGCAAAGCTATTTAAATGTCCATGTTTTGGATATCAAAGTATAGCAAAGATATCACAACTTCCACATCCTACTGCGCCTGGCACCTTGTTCTCTGTCTTCCTAGGGAGTTTTGCCACTGGTTTCACCATTTAGCCTCTCCTCTTGGTCTGCTTGTCTCTCAGACTTAACTCATCCTGTTCATCTGCTAGATAGAGACTTGGCTGTGTCTCTCCACATGCTTGCCTCTTCCTTCTGCTCAAAACAGGCTTCTACCAGCAGGACCCGAACTCTAATCACACCAAACTAGACCCGGCCCCCAGCAAGTCTCCTAATTTTGTACCGAGATCCAATAATCCCCAGTCTTGTACTGGGAGGGAAAACAATTCCTCTAGATTTTAGGTTTAAAATTTGATGTTTGAAAGAAAATGGCATTCTGGAGCTAGATGGTGATAATTCTAGCACACAACTGAACTATACAAAAATGGGTTAAAACAGTTTAAAAATGATTAAAATGAAAAAAAATGATTAAAATGAGTTAATTGTTTCAATTCAGGACATATAAAATGAAAATTGTAAATATTTACATAATTTTAAAGAATTTTTTTTTTTTTTTGGTAACTGTGGAGGAATAGGGAAAGAGAACTAGAAAAGTATCTGTAACATCCTTCAAAGTTATTAAATGAATTGGGTCAAATGTATATGAAATCCTTTTGCAGTGTGCACTTGGATTTGCATAGACAATTTCTGTTTTTATCTTTCCCACTTTATTTCTTCCCTTGGTAGAGTTCTAGTATCCATCGAGAGAGAAAAGTTGTAGACACAAAACGATGCTTTGTGTGTGTCCTTCACAAGGGCTGATTTGTTTTGGAAAGAATTTCAAGGAAGTAAGGAATCTTAAAACAGTGTTTTTATATAGACAGTATTTAGTTAAGCGTTCTCCTATCACTAAAGGCCCACGTCACCAAATGCATATGTAATTCTTATTAATATTGGTGACTCTATGAGCAACAGAGAATTGCAGATCCCAGGGTCCATAGGATTCTCAGCTTATTCAAAGGCCTTGTTTCCAGTGGCCAAATACAAATTCTTCATTTACCACAAACCCCAAAATGTGGGAAGAAGATAGCTGAGTCAACAGGAAATAAAGGAGACAACTCTCAAACTCTGTGCAGAGAATTAAAATGTTACTGTTCCCACATTCAGACAGAGACAAGCCCTTGCTTTTAGGAGCCGGAGACCGCCTAGCTTCTGACCAGCTCAGATAGTACACAAGGACACTATGGGGTCACTACATAAGAAGTTTATTTTCAGTGAAGAGAGAGTATAAAATCCTACTCCAGGGTACTGTTTGCACCAACGTCTTGGAAATAAGAACAACACTGGTGTGTAGTTTGAGTCTCTCATACTTACGACTTCTAACCAAACAAATCATAATCCCACCCCCTAGTCAGCCAAATAACCTTACGCGAAAGCTGTATCCAAGGCACTGCAGGCCCTTAAACAACAGCTCACTCATCGTTCTCATGTCTCCCGGAATGGAAACGGAATGAGTATTCCTTATAGATTCAAACACCAAACCACAGAGGTTAAATGATTTACCCAAGGGTCGGCAAAAACAGCTTCTCCCCTGGCAAAGCAGCATTGTTCCAGTTTCTCAAGAGATCCACACCAGTGCTTATGTTGTTTTGGGAGCCCTTCCTGTGGAGAAGAGTTCAGTTCCCAAACTTGGGAGGTCAACGCCATCGCTGTTCTAATAAGCACTTTTCCCAGTCAGATTCTTTTGCTGATGCTTGACTGCATCTCAGACAGTGTTACAAAATGGTGAAGACTGCCTCCTTCCAGAACCACCCACCACGCCTCACTGGATATGCCTGGTGTTCATCCTTCATTTCTTTCTTCAGCTTAATTTTTAAAACTGCTGCAGCCTTTCACCAACCTAATGTAAACTCTAATACCTCCTTAGCAAGATGATTGGGTGCAGTATCCTGATGCATCGCGACGCCAGGCAAGGGAGACGGAGAAGGCAAGGTGAACGCTAAAGATGCAGGACATCCATGCTATGCGCCATGACCGCAAGGGTCTTACTTGTGAGATGTGGACAAAGAGGGAGGATTCCAGCAGGTAACCCACCCACAGGCAGGTTAAAGAAGAGATATATTACACTTGGGGAACCCATTTCGTGACTGCATTTAAACCAATTAAGAAGAATCAGTTTAGGCACATTTTTCTTTATAGCCATGTATTGGATTATTTAATAATGAATACACCAGAATGTCATCCAATGATACAGTGGGATTCATGTTCCTGCAAAAATTTAGTACCTCAGAAGCCTGGGTTAGAAGCAATTGCTGTCATCTGTTCATTCAACAGTGATTTATTTCACTCCTACAGCATGCAACATGGATTTACATGGCTTTTGACACTACATAGAGTAACTGATTTTAAAAGCTATTCTGAGAGGAATATATGCTATATCCTGCTCCCATGATCCTTTCAAATATCAGGAAGCATTAGCTCATATCTGTTTCTGCTGGGGTAGGAATACCATCCCAGGGTATTCCTAGGAATACTCCAAAGGTTGAGCAGCATTCTGTCATAATATTCTAGCTGCCATCTTTAAAGGAAAAGAAATTTATATTAAAACATACATGGGGGGACTCCCTAGTCCTGTCCTATGTTCCTCCTATTACTCCTGACAATAGATACTCATCATCCTCCAAGAACCAGCCACCCCTGTGCGAGGAGAATACATCCCTGTGAGTGCAGGTTGCTGAATGAATAAGGGAGGGGGCCTTCATTGCCCCCTTTGAAAGACACTATCCCTTTTAGAACCTTGAGACCTCAATACCGGAGATAAATATTTTTCCTGATAAGTGCCCAGATGGAAAATGGTATGCACTTTGCTTTTTTTCAGGGTCCAAACTCAGTTGCAGGCAGAACTCTCTCTAAAAGTTTCACCAGAAAGGCGAGCCATAATGTGCCGGCATACCACCAAGCTTCTATAACTTTTCCAGATTGTGGGCACTGAAACAGAACCAAGGGGGCCCAGAAAAAGAGGGACAGACAGAGAGCTGGCAAGACCAGCACCAAGCTGACGAGACTTTTCTTCCAAGTCTGCATGGTCTGATTCACCTTGCCACCTTATATTTAAGTGAGCTAAAAAGATAATACACAAAGGGGAAAAAAGTTGATAATATTCCTATCTCATATAGCTCACAAAAGATTTATAAGGTAGTACACCAAATATTATTCATAGTTTAAAAATTTTAAAGTCTGTGACCACAAGAAACTTTAAATTTGATATGCTAACCAAAATAAATAATACTTTGCTTTTAAAATCCCAACACTTTATTTTCATTATAAAATCTAAATTCAGAAATATCTTTGCAATGACTATATTACAGTTATTAAGTGAATGATTATACAGAAATAAGTCATGTAGAAATGGACATATCGCTGTGATTAAACTAAAATGGTTCATCCAATGGTCATGCATAAGCAAACCAGGATTTAAAAATTTCTATGCGAACAGTCCGTGTTATTAGAAAAATTATCCAAAAGTTAATTAATAGTGAGGGGAAAGTAATCCACAATTGTAAAATGAAACCAGTGTTCAAGGGGTATTTGCACATTGATAGGGTAATAAATAACCTCCTTGGTAATATCAGACTCACCAATAAAATCCATTTACACTTTCTGGTGCAATTTCAGATGGTAGTTTAGGGTCATAAGGAAGATGAAGCCAGCATCTTGGTCCTTATCCTGTCACCCTCTGCTGCCACTGCATCTGAGGATAGGGTTTTGTTAGCCCACTGCAGAGTTGTGTTTTTGTGTGGGAGGTTTAGCTGGGCATGATTTCCTGCCTTTAAATTCTTGCCCTCCCCTAAAGTCAGGGACTTCGGCAGCGGAAGGGAAGAAAGAAGATGCTCCATACAGAAGACACCAGCAAGTGGCAACATGTACATTTGTGACATCAGTTAACACAGCAAACAAACACACACTGGCCTGAGACAATGTGCCTTGTGCCATAACCTCCCTTTGTTTCGGTGAAATTATATCATTCAGGAGTCTGTTCTGCTCTCTCTTATCAGAGAATGTGGGTGCCCTGGAATGGCAGGAAGAGGAGTCTCTTTCCTTGCCATAGTTAGTTAGAGGTAGTCGCTCAGTCGTGTCCGGCTCTTTGCGACCCCACGGACTGCAGCCTGCCAAGCTCCTCTGTCCTTGGGATTCTCCAGGCAAGAAAATCCTCCCCTCAGATGGGGTGATGCCAGACTGAGAGGGAGGAGAGACCTAGCATCGCTGGAGGAGGCTTCCGTTCTGGGCAGTCGGAGCCAGTCCCTGCCTGTGCGCAGCCTTCAGGAGGCTGGGTGAGGAGGGGCGCTGCACCCACTGGGACTGTGTGAGCTCAGGCTCAGCTCCACTGCTCTGTCTCGCTTTTGCTCAAGTCCTGCTCAGGGCTTCGTCTGAGGGCCAGTGAAGGGTGCGCTCACCACAGAGATGCAGGATCCTGCCGGGCTCAGCCTCCGGCCTTCCCTGGACTGCTCCAGAGTTGGGTCTGTGGAAACATCCAGGCGTCCAGCCGTGGTCTGGCCTCCCCAGACGTGCCGGAGCCCCCCTCCCCCCCCGCCCTCAACGCTCCCCCTTCCTGACTCTTACTGCTTTGTCACCCCTTTGTTCACTTCCTACATTTTCGCTCAGATGTGGTTTAGTGTTTTCTTTCCAAGGCATATTTTGCATGGAAGAATGCTTTCAGTGCGCTGAGGTCCTAATTGCCAAATCATGGTTGCCAAAACATGTTATTTTGGCTTCAAGCTGGTACAGAGCAGGAGGCGTTTTCCCCTCTTGGAGAAGAAGAAAAAAAAAAACAAAAAAAAACAAGAACCTTCTTCAGCAGCCCAGGGGCCAGCAAAGACAAGGGGCTGAGGCCTCCGTGGCCTATCCAGCAGTCTGTGAGGGTGACCCCACTCCAGTCAGACTCTTAGGGTGGCTGGGGTGACGGGCCCTGGCCTAGCGGGCGACTCCGAAGTGGGGCAAGGAGGAGGCGCAGGGCTGGCTCAGGTGGGCGGTCAGGGGCATGGGCAGAGGGTGGCCTGAGACCAGCTGCCACCAGGGGGGTCCCTGCCCTGCCCGGTGCTGCCCCGAACACTTCTACCTGAACACTGCAGACACACGCATCCAGCAGGCACAGGGATTCCAAGCGGAGACAAACCTGGGGCCCCGGGGAAGCAGGGGGGAACCGATCAGTATGAGCTGTATCGCTGCTAATTAAGTCCTGATCCCCTGGCTCCACTTGAAACCAATTAGGGAGGGGAATCAAGTTCCGAGAGCAGGTGCTAACTGGTTGCAAAAGCCACGTCCGTCACTTCAGGAAAAGGCTTCACAGGTAGTTCCAGTGAGGACCAGCTCAGGGAGCACAGGCTTTGCCGAGAAAATTCACTGAACGTTGCCTCAGGACACCAGGAGCGCGGAAGAACCCTCCTCTTCCTGTCAAAAAGAACTGTTTTCCCATCCTCTGTTTTCCCCTCGGTAGCTGACTTTCTCCTTGCGTGGACAATGGTGTAATTTAGAAGCGAGTAAACACTCTCCCGGAGATGCCAGCGGCAGCCTCTTTGCAGCACAGACAATATGGTATTTGTTGGGGCTCAAATGCCAGTCCAGAGTTGGCCCCACACAATCCGGCTCTCTCCTTTCCCAGACTGTTGAAGAAAAAAAAAAAATTCTGATCACACGTGTAAACACACTTCATTGCAAATATTTATTTGAAAGAAGCCTGAGAGTTCTGTGAGTATTGTGTGCGTGTAAAGAGGAACTATGGTTGAGTGTTAAGTACCTGGGAATACTCTAGTGTATTTTCTTCTTCTTCAGAAACTTTGCCCATACTCTAGAAATTTTGGCCTGAAATAATGCCTGGGCATGGACTGGGCACTTCTGTGTGCCAGGGGCTCTGCCAAGTGTTTTACACAAATCCTTGTTTAATCTTTACAACGATCCTGTGAAATGGGTGTGGCTTAGAGAGGTTAAGTAACACATCTAGTAACTGACTGGCCAACCACTTGAATTCTACCTGAGCCTGTATCTTTCAATGCAGTCCTGTTATCCCATCTCCCAGCTCTGAATCCTGAACAGAAAGAGCAAAATACCTTGCACACTGTGCGTGCCCAACAAGTAACAGTCAATGAATGAATGAACGCGTGGGGCTCAGGTAGTATTAAGGATTAGCCCCAGTTTCATATTAAAACAGTAACCTGGGAAATGGTTCTATTAACTGTTAAGTCTACCAGTCTGGAGATCTCATAGTTGGGGGACATATTTGTACTGATTTTATATATATATATATTGCAAGGGTCTTCCTTTGATCTTCGTGGGACATGTTCTTAATCCTGGCAGCATTGGACCTACATTTGGCACATTTTGATGAAGCTGCAGGCAAGTTGGCTGAAGTTGCTGGCACTGACTCCAGGAATCATTATCAACATAATTTCCTTTTTCTTATGACATGTAATCCCTTTCCTAGCCTCACACCCGAATCTTCCGACTCCTCTTGTGTTGGGAGCCTGCTGTTTGAGTCATGCGTGTAACCTCCGAGCACAGGCTTTCTCTGGAACGCGTTCTGTGTTTATTGCACTATTTATTAGTTTTATAGCAACAGAGCCGAGCCCTTCTTTGGTGTCTTTCTTTGGATTAGGCACACTGTTCAGCCCCATAGAAAGAGTGGTTCGGATTCTCGTTAGCACCTGAACTAACTTGAAAGATAATTGAAAGCATGGATATTTATGTGAAACATTGTTTTATGATTGTTGATTACAAAAATTATTTTCCTTGATGGTGCTTGGAGATACTGTGAGATGAGAAGGGGCTGAACTCAACAATTGAAGCACAGAATCAGAAATGGTAAGGGGAGTTTTAATGACTGGGTTTAGCTCTGATGAGGGCAGTCAGGTCCTGATTCTGTTTCATTTTCCAGCTCTTCCACTGTCCTTTCGGTTCATCTTGAGTAGTTCACAAGTTCTCCGGCTCTTTTTCACTATTGCTGTAATGAAGAAAGAGTACTGCCGGTCAGTGATTTTTTTTTTTTTTGCCGGAAGGTTTAGTTTAAAAATTGTAACACAAGTTGAAAGTGATTGATTAAGAGAATCCAGGTCCGCATACTCCCACCCACTTCTATCCACCATTTGCTGGAATGCTGTGTTTGCCCACACAGCTTAACTGTCGATTAAATTGCTTTCTTCCTTTCATCCATGTGGGTCCCTGTCTATGCAAACAGACTTCCCTAACTCTTTAGGACCGTGACCTTTAAAGTCTGCCTGAGGAATGTAAGAGAACTGCACATTTTACAAAACTGATGTAAGACTTGTTCAGAACTTCAGAAAAAAACTGCAAGGGGAGGGCCTTACATTGCATTTTTACAAGAGGCCCATTCAACAACACAGGATATGGCGAAAATAAAACAGGATTGGGTGGGATGCCTGTTTGGGTTCTCAGGGGGCCGAAATCAAAGAGGTGTGCAAACTATTCTGCATAAATCCCTGCCATCCGCTTTGATAAACAAGATTACAGACTTGAAAGGTCGATTATATATTCTTAAGGAGAAATGCCAGGTTCTTGTTAATGTTTGTGCCTGTCAGGATCTTAAAATAGACTTGAGTGAGCTAATCACATTGATGACCACGTACAGCAGTGGGGTAAGAGCTTAATACAATTTTATTACCTCCTATGGGCAAATATTTGCCTCTTGAGACACACCCACTCCCTCCAGAACAGTCTATTGTAAACAATTGGCTCCCCTTTTACAAGAGCTGAAATCTTTATGATGTTTGGGAATGCTGAAACCAAAGGCTAAACAGCTTATTTGAATCTTGTCTTGCAGCCAGTAGTGCTCACCAGTTGATTTTTCCCTCTCTTTTTTCTCACTAATATGCCCAAGGCATGTTCTAGAAAACTAACATTGGCAAAAGTTCTCTTCACCCTTCCCAGTTTTTTGTTCCTGGGAATGAAGAACGGTGGGTTTTTTTAGAATTTTGCATGTAGTTCCGGCAGACAAAGACCCTGCCTCCATTTTCCTCTGCCTTCATAAAGCTGAGCATTACTTCAAAGTCTCAGATCTCTGATTGAAAGAGGTGAGAGTTATTTCTGATAATATTGCTGCCAGGATTTAAGCCTACAAGATTTAAGCCAGACTGCTAGCCTGGCTCGTGGAAATGCAATGAGTGTTTCCCCCAAATGCTTTCTTATAATCAGGTGGACCCTTGGTTAACATCATTGCTCCTAACTTGTGCAGGTTGTGTTGTGGGGTCATGTGAAGCCTTAATTTCAATAATCTTCACTTGGCTCCTTTAACAGGGATAAACAGATTAAAAGAATGAGAGTTTTGTTTTGTTTTTTTTAATGGAGAGAACACAGTATTTTTTTTCTCTTGTTAACTCGTGGCTAGATGTGCTTGTATGCGTATTTACGTTCATGCTCACTCACAGAACTGCATTTCAAAAATATTTAGTACTGCTTAATATCATTCCCATTGTCAAAACTGGCTTAGTCTAAGCAGATTAATGCAATTCTGGCCCAAACGGGAATCATCTGTGTTCCAGCCAGCTTTCAAAATTAGGAAAGCCTAGTTGATTCATATGTAACTTCTAAAAATGTGTTTGGCTTGTTAATCATGCTTAAATTCTATCAAAGGAAACATTGCTTTTGCACCATCATAGGCCTCCTTTCAAATTATTCTCATACTTTTGGAGCCATGCAATCTACCATTGTGGTGAATTGATGGTTAGACTTAGAGTCATGTACTATGTGGTAGGTCTAAGTCATGTGTGTTTATATATATGACTGTGGGGTATTTGCAAGTTAGGTTAAACTGCTACATAAGTAAAACCAAAACTGTGTTATGGTTTAAACACAACAGGAGTTAATCTCTTGCTCAAGTAAGAGTCCAAGGTGAATGACCCTGGCCAGACAGTGGCTTTCCTCCAAAGTGTCCAGGAAGAGAGGGAGGGAGACCTAGAGTCAATGTCTAGCAGTCTTTACCAGCGTAGGTAGTTGTACGTGTCTTATATATGCACATCCTCGTTTGTATTCAGGCAGCATGTGGATATCTACCTGGTGCAGAAATCAGTATAAACAAATCACACACACACACACACACACACACACACACACACATCTATGCAAACCCAGGAATAATATTAGTTCCTCTTTTACAAAAGCAGTAACGTATATTAGGTTTCGGGAAGACGAAAGCCAATGTAAATGGCCCTGGCAGAGAATGCCTTTTCCTATTTTGTCTGCAGTGGCATTAAATCAAAAGGTAAAAGAAACAGTGGTCAAGAGGGAGAGATTAGTAGGTGGGGGGACTAAAGGGAGAGGCTTTCTGCAGCCTCCTCTTTCAGAGTTTTATCACCAGCCGCCCTCCTCCTTCACGTTTCCTCCTGACATCTATTCCTGTTTGTTCATTGCTACTTGAGAAAGTCTCTGGCCTCCCCTCCTTCAGGCAGTCCTGACCACCCAGGTCTTCAGTGGCAAAAAAAAGATCCTGTCTTTTCCTCTCTACACGATGAATATGCCAGATGAGCAGGACCCCCAGGAATATCCATTATTTAAAAACATTACTAGGTTACTGGCTCTAAGACAACGGAAATGGCCAGAGCCCTTGTATCTGGTAAAGTCGTGGCCATCTGATGTGCCTGATAGCTTTAGAAGGCAGATATCTTGGAAAGAGTCCAGCTCCTTGCGTTGCTCAATACTTCAGCTCATACTGAGAGTGGAAAAGAAGGCAAAAGCTGCAACTTTGCCGAAGGAAGGGGGAAACCCACAAAGAAGCCAACCTGACATTTATCAGCATGAGCTCTTTTGTTTTGGTGACATAACACACCCTGTCAGTTCCTGGCATGCTTATTTTCTGGCTTGCCTGAAGTAACAACAATGCCAGTTACTAGAAATGCAGAAGCTATAAATGGTAACTGATAATATTATGCATATTTCTAATGACTTGAAAAAATATGTTTTCAGAAAACTGCCTTGGAGGCGCTAGTTTCAGTTTTGTAACTCAAGGGGTGATAAGATTAAGCCGTGTGAATCTCTGCTTCCTTGGGCTGAGCTCCTCCAACATCTGCTCAAGCTTCTGGTTGAGAGCTGGGCAGCCTCTGGCCTTGTCTTTGAAACAGAAGTTGGAGAGGACCCTAGAAGGGAGAAGGGCTGGGTGAGGCCTGGACAGCAGCCAAGATTCAGCTGCTACTAGCATTGGCCTCTGCTGGCTGACTCTGTGTGAAGGTCGTTTGGCACTGTGGGCTGGGATGAATTCAGTACTGGGATGTCATCGCTGACCCTTGATTGTCTGATTGTGCCCCCAAATGAGAATTCATCGAGTTGCCGCCTTCAAATATTATACATAAGAACGTGATAAAAACTTGCTAATGGTTGCATCGTCTTCATTTAAACATTGCCACTGGGTTTTCTCCAGAACCCAGAAATATGTATTTCGTTAGTAAACTTTTCGATGCGGAGAGCCTTCTGAAAGCCAAAATCTCTGTCTTGAGAGTTAGTGAGAAGTACCAAAAAGGCCTAGCCCTGCCCAGAGAAGCCTCTAACTTTCTTGAAAGTGAGTTTGTGGCCTAAATTTAACCTCTGGTTAAGTTGATAGAGCAGATTGTGTCAGGTAAGGTAACCAACCTGCCTATCTATTCTGCTTCTGTTCGGCCACTTCTGATTTCCCGTTTGTAAGGGATCATTAGGATATCACTTTTCTTCCTTATCACCCTGCCTACATGTCTTATAAACAAATAACTGTTTGGATTTGTCATGGTTTGAGATTCCCAACTTTGCCATCAGTTAGTAGAATAGAGAATCTAGGAACTTTGGACATGGATACAATTTCCCTCAAAGTAAAGTTGTGAGCTTTCTTCACCTTTATTTATGAGTTAAATTTGGATATCTTGACACGAAATTTCAAGATGCTTTGCAAAAATGACAGGAAATTTTGGCTAGAACAAAGTAGAGGATTAAATTACCCTTACTGTTGTTGTTTAGACACGCAGTCTTATGCGACTCTTTGTGACCCTGTGGACTGCAGCCCACCAGGCTCTGCTGTCCATGGGATTTCCTAGGCAAGAATACTGGAATGGGGTGCCAGGGGATCTGCCCGACCCAGGGATCAAACCTGCGTCTTCTGCATTGCCAGGTGGATTCTTTACTGCTGAGCTGCCACGGAAGCTCCAAATACTTCTGTTAGCTTTGAGAAAATCAGATAAACGTTCCATTCAGAAACAGTACAGAAAAGTTTAATTTCCATAAAATTTAACCTTAATTGAAAATATTTTTGCATTTTAAAAAATCCGATTTTCTTCCTCTTGATGGGCTGTGAGGAGGAACGTCTGGTTGAGGACATTCAGATCTGCTTTTTCTCCCCTCCCGCTGCTTGCTTTTCACTGTAAGTCACCAGAAGTTTATGGAATTCACACTCAAGGGAGGTTACTACTTGCTAGAAACTCTGGAAAAAAGTAGGTGCAGAAAACACTTGAAATGAATGATTTAAATAAAAATGGTAGATTATTTGAGTTTATTTTCATCATTCCATCCCTGACTTCTTTAACCACTGAGTGTAACAATCCACATGGCCATGGAGTCTGTCTGCCTTTGAGGAGTCCCGAAGGCCACCTCTGCACTGAGCCTTTCTCTAGCATGGTGGGCACATCAGAGTCCCGCCCCTGCTCCCCGAACCACTCATCTTGCCTCTCTCTCTACTGCTCCCCTGTGTCATCACTGCCATTTGTATGGCTCATCTCAGCTAAATAAGCCTCGTAAGGCCAGGACCTATCTTCAGTCTGTTTTCTCCTATTGTATTTATGAGAGCCTCATACTTATAACAGTTTGTCCTAAAAGTGTTTGTTGCAAGAACCTGATGAAGTTAGAAACTTATTAAATTCTCCCTAACTCCTTGTGTGTGTTTTTTTTTACCCCACATTTATACTTCACAATTTGCCCTTTTTGGTTTTCTGTTTAGTAGAAATAGGAAAATTCAAAAAAAAATATGAAGAGAAGCAATAAAATATCAGCTACAAACATATGCCAAAATAATATGCAGTTATTATTTGGTATAATAAATACCAAATAATATTTGGTATTATTTGTTGATTGTAAATATTTGTTATTATTTGGTGATTTTTTGAACATATATGTGTGTATATACACACAGTTGGAGGGGTTTCTATTACTTGCCAACATACTGTATTACAGTTTTCCATGCCACTTTTTTCACTTAATTACAAAATACTTTTCCCGTGTCTTAAGACATTTTGTTCAGGTTATATTATGTTCCATGATATGAATACATGATAATTTATTAGTCAGGCTCCCTTTCAAGTTGTAGGGCCAACTCAACCTAAGTGACGCAAGACAAGGGGGAGTATTTATTATAGTGTGATATAAAACGTGACGCACATTAGTGCAATCCTAGGTATACAGCGATTAGTGCCAAGGGCAGGGTGACTCCGTGGAGCTTAAGGAGAAAGGATCTCTAGCTGGAACAACTGGACAGGGCTTCAGAACAGAGGTGGTATTTGGTGTGGGCACAAAGACGAAGTCAGGATAATGACTTCAGTGTCTTAAGTACAGACCACGTGACACACTATACTGATCACCTTACACAGCTTGTCGTATTTGTTCTTCAAAGCCTTTGCTCCTTTCAAAGAACGATCACAGTGTAATATTTTCCCCATGTCTTAAGACATGATTGGCTCAGTTATTTTCCATCATTTGAATTCTATATATCGCATCATATGAACACGTACTACGGGGATATTCATTTTTGCAAATAGCTTCTTTTAAATTGCAGAACCAACTCAATATAATTGAAGCAAAACAAACTTATTACTTTTATTATAAGATGTTTTCATCCGCATTTCACAGATGAGAAGGCCAAGGCTTAGAGAGGTTATACGAACTTGCCCGTGTTCCAATTAGGACTTTGACAGAAAGGAGAACCAGGGACCAAGCTGGATGGTAGGGCAGCAGGAGGCGATTTATAGAAATGAATAGCCTCACCCAAAGCATCAGTAGCCACATATGTCGACACAGTATCACAGTGAGTCTGCTGCTTGGAGTGCATTTCGTTAGGACCTGCCAGATGGAGAAGACAGGAAATAACTACCTTTCATGGTGGCTCTTTAATGTGGTTCCTTAAACAGCCATCTGTGCTACCCATTGCAAGAAACCGAGGATTTCAAGTCATTTCTTGAATCTTCTGTGTGACAGTTTCTCCCATAACGGCTCCTTAGTTGAAGATCAAAGGCCACCATCCATTTTAACATAGAGCCAACTTTTAATAAGTGATTTCTGCAAAGATGGGTAATTCAGATGACATTGGAGCAAGGCACACGTTTACAAAATAAAGACTTCAACTCACTTTCAGCCTTTAAAATGTATAATCTGTTACAAACATAAAAGTTTGGTCAAACTCACATGCTAGGATGAGTTGGTTCTCCTCACTATCCAAGAAAAAAACATTTCTCTAGGACAAATGTATTTAGTGCTTTCCAGAGAGCCCTAAATATGTCTCCTGACTCATTCTTGCCTCCTTGCATCGGAACTCCCCATGCACATAGGCAAAGTCCGATTTTTGAGTTGCCCTCGACTCACTTGTTGCATGCAGGGAGGCAGGGAGTCACCAGCTAAAGGCGGCAGCCCCAGGCTGTTGGAATGACTGCAGTGGGTCTGTCTTTGAAGTTCTACCCTGCAGTTATCTCCCATTGCACCCGGCGGGCTGTAAGCAAGCCCGTTGCATGCAGCTGTCACCATTTAAGCCAGCAGGCGTTTGAAGATGTGCCGTCCCACCACCACCCCCATAAGGGAAGCCAGAATAGAACAAAGTGTGGTCTTCTCATGAAATAGTTTGAATGCTTGATAAGAGTGTGCGTCTGCACCTTTCCCCCTGGATGGAGCGCTTGGGGGGAGGGGACAGGGAGGAGAGGAAGGTAGCATTACCTCCCTCTCGGCCAACGTGGAACACAGGTAGCTGGAACCGCCACGTGTGTTAATCACTGTTCCTGATGACAAAATAGTTTGCACGTGGTGGAGATGGTGGTGATGGCATCAAGAGGAAGAAGGGAGGGGAAGGCGGGTCTCCGAATTTCTGGAGGACTTGTCACAGAAGCCTCTTGCATGCAGTGCTTCTCACCTCTTCCCCTCTGTGTTGAGAGCACAGTTGAGACCCCGCACCCCAACGCTGCTGTTGAACATATGTTCTAAATGAGTGGTGAGATAATGTCGCGGCCGTTGAGGCAATAAGCGTCAGCTGTGGTTTCTGATTTCCTCACCACGTCTTTATCACTTGATGAGTGAGCCGGTGTGTTTCACCCCTGGAGTGTGAGCTAGGACAAATTTTTGCCACCTCTTTTCCCCATACCCAGAGCCTCATCTCACAAAAGAGAAGACAAGTCTTTCCACAGAAAGCAGATGTCCAGAAGGGCACTGCATTTGCCCAGACCTCCCAAATGTCTCATCAAAACCCTTCCTTCTGGGTTGATTTCCCTGTTGCTGCAAATACCACACATGGAGAACCGAGAGTGGCTCCATGTGACAAAAGTACTTGCAAGATCCAGGAGGAGGGGAAAGGCGCAGGCCAAGCGCTAGGGGATCGCCCTCTGCTTTCACTGCCCAGCTGTCCCCCGGGTGAGCCGCCCTCGCGGCCAACTTCACAGAGGAGCCAAGCGACCAACAGCAAATTGCTCATTTTACAAACAAAAATGCAGACAGTAGGAGAGCCTGTGTAAGCTGAGTTACAAATTGCTCTCAGGCCTGAGTGGGGAGTTGGCAGTCAGTGGTGGAGCCTCAGGTTCTCTGGAAGGAAGGGGAGTGACCTGTTACGCAGGCTGGAAGGACAGTGGAGGAATGCCTGGTATGAGAATTGTCGGCCTCTCTCCCCATCTGCAGACACCATGTGGCTGGTCCCTTGGTGGCCCAGGAGATTACATAAAGGGCTGGAAATCTCGCCGTCTTTGTGAAGGGTAAACATCTTCCTTCTGCCACCAAAGCGGTAGCAATTGTGGTTCCAGGAAGGGAGGTTTCAAAACAAAACTAGGCCACTGCTGCTGGTATTGCTCTGCCTCCAAGAAGATACCATCAGCTCTCATCAGACACCGATTTTCGAGTTTGTGGATTTCCCAGACCTTTATTCTTGCCTTCCTATTTGGCAGAATCAATAAAACAAAACTCAGATGGGACAATTTTTCTATTTGTAAGCACTTTCTAGAAAGAGCTTGGTTGCCGAAGTCATTCAAGCTGCCGACCAGAATTCAGTTTGCAGACCATGTGTGCCTGTAAATGGCTCTGCTCTCTTGGGCAGAAGTCGGAGAGGGAATTGAAGGCTTGGCTGAGCAGGTCCCGGGCTCCCCGCTCCTTTCAGCTTAAGCCACTGTGAGGCTAAGAAGAGGGTTAGACCCGCGTCTAGTTTAGCACTTTGGGTCCTCTCTGAAATGCGGTTGCTTGATCTGGAAAACTGAGGCAATCATGTCTATGGTACAGAGCTGATAAGATAATCTACATAAAGTATGTAAGGACCTTTAATAAGGTGGGTCTATGATAAGCACCCAACACGTGTAATCTCCTCTCCCCCACCCTCATTTCTCCATGTCCATGATCAATTAAGAAAAGGCACTGAAATATGGGGTTGAGTTGCCTGACTCCAACCTGAAGCTGAAGAGGAACTAGAAGGTTAGTTTGGGAGGACAAGAATGGGCATTGTGTCCAAAGCCACTAGTACGAATTGATGCTTTTGAACTGTGGTGCTGGAGAAGACTTTTGAGAGGCCCTTGGAAAGCAAGGAGATAAAACCAGTCAATCCTAAAGGAAATTAACCCTGAATATTCATTGGAAGGACTGATACTGAAGCTGAAGCACCAGTACTTTGGCCACCTGAGGCAAAGAGCCGACTCATCAGAAAAAAACCCTGATGCTGGGAAAGACTGAAGGCAGGAGGAGAAGCAGGCAGCAGAGGATGAGATGATTAGATAGCATCACTGACTCAATGGACACAAGTTTGAGCAAACTCCAGGAGATAGTGTGGGACAGGGAAGCCTGGCATGCTGCGGTCCACAGGGTCACAAAGAGTTGGCCACAACTCAGCGACTGAACAACAATCTCCAGAGCCTGACATCCAGCATGTGCATTTAAGCAGAGACTGAGCAAGGGACTCGATGGTGGCTGCACCATCAGGTGGTGTTCATGAGGGATGGATAGTCAGCTGTGTCATTTGGAGACTCAGCTGGAACATGAGATTCACAGCAGGCCTTCCAGCCCTTGCGGTGGTGGGGGCGGGGGCGGGCATAAGAATAGGGAAGAGGGGCAGGAAACTCACTCATGGGTATAGGGTGTGAGGTAGGATTCATTCATAGGAGAAAATGGGGAGGAACCTAATTAATGGGGAGTCTTGGTTCCCCCAAGACAGAGAAATTCTTACTCTAAATGAACTAGGAGTTCCAGATTAAAACACTCACATGCACTATGGAATGAGGGCGATAATGGCGTACCTGTAACACGCAGAGCAAAGTTGGGTACTGACTGAGTACAAGTCAGTAGGGCGATGTGGTTATACACCACCAGGAGCACCAGCATCACTAGACGTGTCCCATCCAGGTGTAGAAAGAGGATGGCTCCACTAGCCCTGCTTCGTTAGTGTGCACAGAGAGAGCTGGGCACCTTCATAGGGGAGCAATGATGGAGAGCAAGCCATCTGGGGGAATGTGGGAGGAAGAGAATGTATCAGCCAGGGCTCATGGTTGCTAATGACAGAAACTGACTCTGGCTAACGTAGGCAAAAGAGGAATTTGTTGGAACATTATTGGGTGACTTGTACCATCACCAGGAGACCGGAGAGTCTGGTGGGGAAAATACTCAAGAGCCAAGTGAGGCTGCCTGCAGATCTAGCTAGGACGCTGTGCTAGCCCCTCCTCCACTGCCCACTGTGGCCATCACTGCTGGATCCTTCTGTTTTCCACCGATGGTCTTGGACTGAGCCTGTCCCTCCCCCTTCACATTAAAAACCCTACTCGGTGCTTCCAGTTGGCTATGTGACCTTGTGCTGGCTGTCTGCAGGTGAGTCGAGGGAATCCCCAGTCCTCTTTGGCTTCTGTGATGGGAAGTAGGTCTCTGCCTTCCTCTAAGACTCCCAAAATGAAGAACAGCTACAGAAGAAGATGAGCTCCCATGACTAGAGAAGCCTGGCAAGCTAGAGTCCACGGCATAGCAAACAGTCGGATACAACTGAGCACACGTGCACACTGAAGTGAACTGAAGTCAAAGTCACTCAGTTGTGTCTGACTCTTTATGACCCCATGGACTACACAGTCCATGGAATTCTCCAGGCCAGAATACTGGAGTGGGGATCTTCCCAACCCAGGGATCGAATCCAGGTCTCCCACATTGTAGACGGATTCTTTACCAGCTGAGCCACAAGGGAAGCCCAAGAATACTAGAGTGGGTAGCCTATCCCTTCTCCAGCGGATCTTCCCAACCAGGAACCAACCCAGAGTCTCCTGCATTGTAGGTGGATTCTTTACCAACTGGGGCACACATAAACACATGAAAAAGCAAAATCGGGTACAAAGCAGCTATCTGTGATTCCTTGTGTAATACCCTAAGGGGTAGGAAAAAGGTTGATAGATACATGCAATTGTGAAGCAGGTATTCATTTGTTCAAAATATGATTCTAATGAACAAAACTGGGCCAACGTGACTGAACTGCCTTTGGCAGTAATGAGTTCCCCATTCCTGGAAGAATGCAAGAAAATGCTGGTGACCCTTGGTGAAAAGTTTTCTCTGTGACAATGAATTTCTAATAATAAGTCATCTAGTTCTAGCGAAGTCCCTGGAAGTCCAGTGGTTAGGACTCAACGGGGCTTTCACTGCTGTGAGCTCGGGGTTCAATCCCCAGCCGGGGAACTAAAATCCCAAAAGCTGGGTGGCAAGGCCAGAAAAAAGAAATCATCTTGTTGTAAACCAATGTATTTCTTTCTAACTTACTCTCTCTGCATTGTAACAAAGAAGGAAAATATTCACGAAACTCTTAAATCTTAGACCTTGAAACAGCTTGCATGTGCTTGGGTACAAAGATGGGAAAAGTTATGCATCCCTTGATGTTTTCCAACAGATGAGAGGATGGTGGAGGTGGGGAGCGGAGGGTGAGCATATGTTTTCTCTCCCCAGAAGTACAAGCCAGTCATCCACGCCAGCTACAGACAGGTTGGAGGTGTGGGAAGTTTCTGGCTACTAAATTGGTCCCTAAAACCTCCAAGAGGTTGGAAGTTAGAAATGGGCTGGGGGTAGCGGAAAGGGAGAGAGAAGAATTCTGCTGCTCCTGATGCCAGGATCGACTTCCCACACTCCTGTCACCTCCCACCCAGAAGGGAGGCCCCCCAGGTGGCTAATTGCACCTGGAGCCCAGGGAGCAGCATCTAGGGTCACTGGCGTTTGGCCAGCCCTCTGCCTGGTTCCTTTACTCTGTGTGCTTGGGTCAGTTCCTTCTCTGTTGCCCATAAATATTTACAGCTCCTGCATGCCCTTGCAAATTGGATTAATCTTCACATATTTCTGGGACAGAGACGTGCCTGTCCAACCTTAGTCCTGAGGAATAGGGAGAAGCAATTTCTAACCCACCCACCCCACCTTTATACCAACTAGTCTCAAGGAGAGAAGGAGAGTAGGGAGGAAGAAACAAAAAGGGAAGGAGAAGGGGTAGGCAAATATTTTGAAATGTAAGCCAAATGTCAAAGGAAATCTGAGCTCAGTGTTTGGGGAGCAAACTAGGTGAATGGGGCTTGTGAGGGCAGTATCAGTACCAGGTGAGGGGGTGAAGAGCCTGGGTGAGTCCAAAAATAGACTGACCCATAACTGTTGTTCCAGAACACAATGTCGAGAATTCGAAACCCTCTTCTCCAGGTAAAGGAGAGAAGGAAAGCCTGGCAGTCTTCAGCATTCTGGAAGTGAAACGACAGATAAAGGAGTTTCTGAGCAAGGTTATTAGTGTGGATAATTACCATAATCATTCAAGTTTTATTTAAATTCATATGATATCTTCGGAAAAGGAATTTTAAAGCAGTTGAACTGCCAGGCACTCCTTCCTTGCAAATTTTAAACTGCCTGAGGTTTCAATCTTTTCAGATATTCACCATTTTCTGTTAAGAAAATGCCTTCCCTTGAAATGTTGACTGTTAAGGAAATTTATCTTTTCCTTCAGTCTTCACAGGAATGCGAGCGATTAGCCACGGAGCCCTTCTCTGTCTAGCACCAGGCATCAGCCGCCCAGCGACGCAGAGGCCATTTGAATGGGACCGCAGAATAATCTTCAGGAGAAAAAGCCAGCTCTCTCGAGTGGCGGCAGCCCATTGTGCTGAGTTAAACACACTGCAGAGTCTGGTTGGCGAGGTGTGGTGTTAATGACAATGGTGGCCGCAGAGGTTAATATCTGTCTACCAGACCCTTTGCAATCTACTATCCCCTATTACATACTAATTAAAAACCCTAAACACTTTCTTTTAATTAAATCTTTTTGTTTTGTTGGCAGCAGAAGACCTTTAAACCGTTTAAGCCTAAACATGATCAGAACTCCAATATATAAAACAGATAGTAATATCTGAAATTTATACAACATTTTTCATGTACCAAGCTTTAGATATTAATTTATTAAATCCTCATAACACCCTGTAAAGAAATATTATTGTCATCTCTGTTTACAGGGAGGGAAACCAAGATGCATGAAAGATAACTTGTCTGAGATCATGCGGCTAGGAAACAGTAGGACTGTGACTGGAAGCCAGTCATTCAGCCTCCGGACCCTCTGATGCTTATGTGGGAGTGGAGGGCTCTGGGCCCTGGCCTTATCCCTCTCTCTTCTTGCTCTCGACTTCCCAGATGGCTCAGTGGTAAAGAACCTGCCTGCCACTGTAGGAGACGTGCGTTCGATCCCTGGGTCAGGAAGATCCCCTGGAGAAGAAAATGGCAACCCACTCCAGTATTCTTGCCTATGAAATCCTATGGACAGAGGAGCCTGGCAGGCTATAGTCTGTGGGGTTGCAAAAGAGTCAGACATGATTTAGTGACTAAACGACAACAACCTCTTGCTCAACAAAACACCTTGGGCTCTATAAAGCACAGTTGAAAAAGCAACTCATGCAGCTCAACTCCTCTTTTAGGGATGAAAAAATTGAAACCCAGAGAGGTAGAATGACTTTCCTAAGATCTCATAATCAGCACCCCAAAAAAGG
Source organism: Ovis canadensis (assembly GCF_042477335.2). Taxonomy (NCBI): domain Eukaryota; kingdom Metazoa; phylum Chordata; class Mammalia; order Artiodactyla; family Bovidae; genus Ovis; species Ovis canadensis. The sequence goes on along the minus strand of NC_091250.1, from coordinate 32,905,333 downwards.
TCACTTACACCCTGTTCTTTAAGTCAAAGACTCACTGGTTTCTCTCCTGATAGTCAAGCTCTGTATTTTCTGTTGAGAAAAAAATGCCTCGAGGGTGTGTGAGGTTATCTTGAAGAGAATTTAGATGGATGCAGGAACTCAATTAAGTGTCAAAGTGATCAAAGAACAGCTTAGGGGAAAACCCAAATTAACTCAATTATATCTTTCACTTCCTCCTCCTTCTTATATGAAACAGAATAAGACAGGAACAAATGAGACCCAAGTCATAAATTGTCATTCATTCACTCAACAAATAATGACTGACAGCCTACCGTATGTCATGAACTGATCACATGCATAGATAGCCCATATGTCGCATAGTAGGTGTGGGGACACTGTGGAGAATAAGTCAAGTTCCTGCCCTCTTAGAGGTCACAGTCCAGGGTCAGTGGGAGGACCACTTGCCTCTGTGTAGAAAGTTTTGAGAGGGCTTTGAGCTGGTCTGTACCCTGACCAGCTGCCTTGCGGCTGAGGCCATTTGTCATCAGAAGACCAATCGAGAGGACGGATGACCTAGAACAAATCCGTGACTGTTTTTGAAATGTCTCTGTCTTCCTTATGGTGAACCATTAGGGGATTTGTTAAAAAGATTTTACCTAAACAATTTAAAACTCTGTGCCTCGCTTCATCTTTGTGTATTGAGTACATGTAACGAGTTTTATTTCTATGGAAGCATACAGTAACCTTTCAGGAATTGATAGCATCTTTTTCTGTCCATTAACTCTAGGCAATGGTCTATTACTGTTGATGGAAAATACAATACTTTACAATTTTCAAGTCAATCCTAGAGCTTGCTGATGATTGAAAGTTTAATAATGGAAATATGATCAATAATAACGTTACATTTTTATGTGGACTAAATTATAATATGTATAACTATTCAGTCATTCAACAAATATTTATTGAATCACTTTGTGTTCATTTGGAAGCTTTCAATTGCAAATCATTGAAGTTCAAGGTGGCTTAAGCAATAAACATAATTTGTTAGATTACATAACTGAAAAAGTTCAGGGTTATTTCAAACTTCAGAATGGTCTGATCAGTGCTCTGTTTTTTAAACTTCTCTCAGCCCTGTCTCTCCTTTATTCTTGGACTGGTTTTTCTCTAAGTAGAAAAAATGGCTGTTTACTTTAGCCTGTGTACTTATCTGCACACCACCCTAGGCTGAGACAGAATTTCTTTCCAAATCAGCAAAGAAAGGTCTGGGCTTCACTCTTATTGGACCATCTTGGGTCATATGCCTTCTCTAGACCAATCACTGTGGACAGGAAATTGGGATTACACTGATTGGTCTAGGCTATTTAGGGCCCACCCTTGTTGCTGGAAGAGAGGTAGAATGTCCCATAAAAACTGCATAATGGCTACCCCATGGAGGAGAACTGGGTGCTGGATAGCAGCTCAACTCTGTTTTAAGCTACCACATGCCATACACTGTGCTAGTATCACTGTGAACAGTTCCGTCTAGCCAAACACCCATAAGCAGATTTTTAAAACGTTCATAGCACAACTTTGAGATGCTTTTTGCTGCTGCTGCTGCTAAGTCGCTTCAGTCGTGTCCGACTCTGTGCGACCCTATAGACGGCAGCCCACCAGGCTCCCCCATCCCTGGGATTCTCCAGGCAAGAACACTGGAGTGGGTTACCATTTCCTTCTCCAATGCATGGAAGTGAAAAGTGAAAGTGAAGTCGCTCAGTCATGTCCAACTCTGTGTGACCCCATGGACTGCAGCCTACCAGGCTCTTCCGCCCATGGGATTTTCCAGGCAAGAGTACTGGAGTGCTTTCAGTTGGAAGCAATAAGCTTTCCTAGTGGGAATAATACCTTTAAATATTCAGATACTTCAAACTAAACTATCGATCTAGTTTATTGCATTGTGTGTTAAACCCAAGTCTTAAGCAAGCTGGTATTTGGCAAAGGGGAGAAGGCACTGCCATCTGTCCATTTTTCCAGTTATCTGGTCATTTTCTGTGCAAAAAGTTGTCTGCAGGTAGCCTGCAGGCAACCTGCATGTCTGACACTCTGGTCACTAGTGGGTCACCAGGACGTTGAGGCTGGAACTGATAAGAATGCAGAGGCACCCGGATAGTTCTGTTGCTCATAAATACCCGAGGGTATGCAAGTTCTATCTATTCAATAGGAACATATTTCACTGAAGTATGCTGTATTCCTGAAAATCCTTAAATTGCTATCTGAGTAACACTCCTGAGCTGCATTCTATAGATTTCTAAATTATATGATGCTATAGCAGAAACAATGATCTTTGTCTTATTCACAGTCTTAGCCAAGACTTCTAGAAAGAAAGCATATGAAGTTTGATGCTCTAGGATGATAATGTCAAATCTTACTCAATTAAGTTCCTTAAAATTCAATCCCCTGCCTTTAGTCTATTACTATTACTATCACTTGTTACTATTACTATAACTACCGTGACACACACATGGACTGTTCATCACCTTATTTTGAGATTCTCAAATTTGAGGGAACTGTAAAGATATGAAAAAGTGGGTATTGGAGTTGAAAAAAAGACTAAAGGTTATGACATGTACATTTCATGAAAGTTAGTTTAGAACAAACTCTGCATTTTCCCAATGAATCATAATTATAAAGTAGGTACTTTGGCACAATGTTTCCCTCTTAACTGTTTGCTACAACACTGGGAGTGAATGAATAATAGCAGACCTCAGATGACTCAATGGTCCAGGAGGACAAATCTTTGTACAGAGGGGAGCAGAGCATATTTCACTGCTAAGGGTTCGATCTCATAATCCTCCTAGTTAAGAGAACTGTGGATGCCCTCAAAGGCACAAAGGGATAGCATTCTGCCTATTAAATGTGCTTCTGCATTAATCCAGAAGTTCTTTGTTGATAACCAGATGCACAGCAACCACATTTAAATTTCAGAACCTTACAATTAGATGTATTTGAATAAAGAAGAAAAACAGGGAACCCAAAGCTATTAAGTGGAGCTTTTTAAAGTCATGGCCAGGTGCTATTTCAACACAAACATGTCAGTTCCATCCCAGTTAAAGCAGATAAAATCCTCCAGTCTCTTCAAGAGTTGTGCTTGGACAACGAAATGGGAATTTTGTGTAGGGTTTTTCAGGTGTGATGTTTTTAAAAATTTTTGCGAATAATATTTTCAAGGCAATTGCTTTTGAACAGGGCAGCAAGGGGAAGCCAAGTTAGGTTAACAGATCAACCATAGAAAATTCAAGAGGGTCCTTTGCTGGGTGAGAGGGAGTCTGTGGCTTTGCCATGTGGTTGTGTGGCTCCACCAAGTTGCCCTGCCTGTTTTGCAGGGGTTTGTGGTGTAGTCACTGACACCTCGGTGGCTGCAGGCTGAGGATGGCTCTTAGGCGGGCTCAGCCAGCTTGGCACACTCTCAGCTCTGGGAAGTCCACGCTGTTTTACAAAGAGCAGGTGGGCGAAAAAGCTCAACACTGCAGGGCACGTTGCGCAGCTGTGAGAGGTGGAATTCCCCTCAAAAGGATCGGCGCTGCTTTGAAAATAAATTTATCATTAAAACAGAAGGATTTCTGAAGCAGTTGACGAACACAGGGCTTGATTGGTTTCAAATTAACTCTTTGTACTCATCTTTCATTCATCCCTTAAGAGGATGTCTCAGCGTTTTCCAGGGAGGTAACACAAAAAATCCTTGACATCTTTTCCAGGAGGAGAGTGAAAAGTTGGAGCACTCCACCACTGCATCTGCTTTCCATTCGCCCTACATCTCACTGCTTCGATGCGTGGCGGGGAGGCACCCGCGCTGCAGTGCAGGCGCTCTGTTTTGCTTCATGTTCAGTATTTAGGAAAAGAGGGGTGTGCTTCTCCCTGGACGGAGGGTCTGTGCTTATCCTGAAGGCTAGGCAGTTGCTCCTTCTTCCTCCTCCTTTCCCTTTCTTCCCCTCTATCTGGATGTCTCTTCCTTTAGCCCCTCTCCCCGACCCTGGCCCCCTCCCTGGGAGTTAAGAATGGCCTCGCTTCTGTTCTTCTTGCTACTAATTTAAAGCCCTTCCTCTCCCTTGTGGAAAATATCTGATAACGCCGTTTTCTCTGAGGGAGGCCATTTGTATATCTTTCGACCACGAATCCCATAAACAATTAAATGCAGAGCAGGCTAGCCTGTGGAAACCTTTCTGGCTACTTAAGTGAAGTTTCCTAATCCTTTTCTGCAGCGACCCAGGCTCTGGGGCCCATTCATCTGCTGTTGCTTCTCAAGCACTTTGATCTCAGGCCTTCATTACAGCTCATTTCAGCATTAAGGATGATCTGAATTCATGAGCTCTTCCCTTCCTAATAAGTGCCATTCATATCCATCCTCAGGAGCAACCACAGCTCACGGAAAACTGGTTCAAACCACACGCAAAAGAATAATGGACTAGCTTCAAACACAAGTGAAAAACGGGGGTTTTATTAGCCGAATGAACCTCTGAATGAGCTGCTTCATTAAACAGAGGAGTCTCGTTTTCAGGGCGCTGTTAAATCCACCAGTTGCCACTGTGAGATTAGTAAGTGTGATTATTTCATTTTTTTTTCAGGTGGAAATCCTGAGGTGGAAAAGAGACTGAAATATACTCACTACACCCGATGCAGGCTACAGTTGATCTGGGGTTTATTTGGCTTCATAGATTTTTCAGCCAGAGACCCTTTTACATATCTTTCCTGTTAGATGGTCTGGAGTGATGGCCACTCCTAAAAAGAACCTACTCTCCCCCCGCCCCCCCATTTCCTTTAAAAGGAAAAAAAAAAAGAAAGAAATTTAATTTGGATTCAGCTAATACCCTTGTAACTTCTAAAGCTGTGAAGCGAAAAAAGGAACAGATAATTAGAAGATGATGAGAGCTAGCACACAGCCCGGTGGAGGGAAAGAGAGGTACAGAGAAAGGTGGCAAACCCATCACCTAATCCATTAACAGCCTTTGCTATAATTATGTTTTGCTCTGGCTTTAAACTAGTGAAATCTTTTGCCCACAGAAGAAAGTTCATCCTGTATACCCGGTGAGTAGGGTGCGCCGAAGTGCGGCTTCAATGCACCAGCTGCACGCATGCTCAGTCGTGTGTGCCTCTTTGCGACCCCACGGACTGGCCACCAGATTCCTCTGTCCATGCGGATTCTTCAGGCAAGAATACTGGAGTGGGTTGCCTTGCCCTCCTCCAGGAGATCTTTCCATCCCAGGGATCACACCCAGGGCTCCTGCATTGCGGGCAGATTTTTTACCATCTGAGCCCCCAGCGAAGCCCATGAATACTGGAGTGGGTTGCCATTTCCTTCCCCAGGGAAGCTTCCCGGCCCAGGAATCGAACCCGAGTCTCCTTGAGTCTCCAGCATTCTTTACTACCCATTTTAATTGAGCACTTAGTAGGAGCGTAAGAAACAACGAGGAAAGAGTGGATGGCATTCGTTTGAAGGTCCTTGAAAGCTCTTCAGCGGCACTCCCTGCTGCCGCTCTAGTGGTTCGTTTGCTCCCCGCCTCCTCGTCTTCTCTGCCCTTCCGCGGGGCTCCCGACCCTCTCCCCGAGCTCCTCAACGTGCGTGGCCTTTAGGAAAGGAGGCAAGGGGGAACCGCGGGCCGGCTCCCTCCACAGCGGGGCGGCAGCACTTGGGTGCAGCCGAGGAGGAACGCCCTCCATGCGGACCTGAGGGGCCAGAGCCTCTGTGGACCCCGGCAGCCCCGCCCAAGGCCTGTCCTGTCTCAGCAGATTTCAGAAGGGGAAGCGCCTCAGCGTCTCTCCAGGGGCCCTCGCAGTTCTAGAGGGCTGGGCCCTATGCATCACCTTTACTCCTGTCCATACCCCGTGAAAGGCTAAAATTAAAATTAATGGCAGGAAGAGCTTAGAGATCCCCCTCACTGAGCCTTTCAATTAAGGCTACTGATTAGATCTTAGATTTCCTTACCACATAAAAAAAGACTCAGGGTTTGCTCCTGTGAGTGGTGGTTTCTGGTTTTGTCTTTCCCACCCCCCACCCGCGTCCCCGCTTGGCTCTGCCGGGTGTTTTTAATTTTGCTGCCCTGCCTAACCAAGCGCTGCTGCTGGAGCAGAGGGAAGCATCCCAGGTGCCCGTCCTGCACTGGGCCGGGAACAAGGTGATTACACCCCTATCCTTCTAACCTCACCCACCTCCCCATCCCTCTACACCACCCCCCAACCCCCAACCCCCCACCACACCCCCTCCCCACAGAGCCATCCTCCCTGGAGCGATTCTCACTTCCAACAGCCAGTTGGGTCAAGATTTATACATCTTCATCATGCTATTAAAGGTGTAAACAATTTCTCTTTTTACAACTGACTTAAAAGACGGAATATCAAGACATTTGGGTGTGTTTCACGACAATCAGTAGAACAAACTGTTATTTCTCTTTGTCTGTGTGTAAGGACTGTAATGAGACTCCTTTGATCCCTGGGACATTATCTGCCAAATTCACGTGCCTATAGTCCTTGGAGGACAGATGTGTTAGAAATAGGATTGTCCCTGGGCCCAAATGTTAGACCAATACTATGGAACACAAATTAGCGGATTTGACCCTAAACAAGAAGTCATTGTTAATAATCTAGCTTTTAAACTGTCATTCCAAGGCCGGAATGCTTTGGTTGGAGCCCACACAGTTTATGTTCATGAAGAATTACCAGAATGTTCCTGTTTTTGCTATGTAGGCCTGTTACAGGACACCTAAATAAGGGTAAAATTGGCCACAGTAGGCTAAGAGGGCTGTTAAGCAAAGGACTAGAGAACCCAGGTCTTTGTAACTCATGATGCTGGCGGTAAAAGGTGAGAAGAAATTAGAAGGACCTTTTTTGTCCCCCAGCTGCTTCTCTTTCCACCAAATATAAAGACATAGTCACAATGTGTCATGCATTTCTTCATCTTCTGACTTTCATGTGCGAAGTTCAAGATGTAAGGTGGGCAAGTATTAGTATCATTTTAGAGACCAGGCAACTGAAAGAATGCGTACATGGACTTAAAGTCGTGAGGATTGTATAAATGAACTCCTATCTGTAGCTCCTGACTGCCAGCCCTAAGAAAATAGTGGTTGAGAATGGAAGCTATGCAGTCAGGACATTCACTTAAAATGCTACTTTTCACATTCTTAAAAGTACAGGCTAGTTTCTGCAGCTGTCTGAGCCTCAGTTTCCTCATTTATAAAAAAAAGGGTTGTAATAGAATGATTGAACCTCATAGGACTAGTCTAAAAGGGTGCATGAACCTTTTACTAGGTTCATTAGCCTAATACAGAGTAAACACCCAATGCATGTGTTTGTATTGCTACCATTGATGAGGAGACGGAGGATCAGAACTGTTGAGGGATTTCCCAGAAGAAGGCACACAATTAGAAGCCCAGGCCATCTTTTTGTTTTCGTAGCGTTTGCGCCCGTAGCGTTTGCGCCCGTTCTCCAGCGAGAGCTCTTATTTCTTTTCGAAATACAAGTGTGAATTTCCTCTGAGCATTGTTGTTATTCAGTTTGGTCAGATTCCTAAGAATATACATATTTTAAAACGGGATTAGCTTGCAGAAACAGCCAAATGGAGAGCTGGTCGGAGGATTCCTCCTAATACTGATTCAAACATAAATTTTAACAGCGGCTGAATGCATCTGAGTACAAGGGCTCTGTTTAGTCGGGTACCAAGTGGTTCCAGCAAGTATTTTTCCTAAGGGGCACCCAGGCTGATGCAACTGCAGTTACTCTAAAAGGCTATACCATTTGGAAATGAGTGAGTCTTCAGATTTGCCAACAAACATGTCTACAGTTCTAAATCCATCATTCCAACCCTGCTCATAAAACAAGGTCCAGATTTATTTTGCACTTGGTGTTTGTTCTGCTCATTAATTATATTCATATCTGCCCCTTTGAAGTTATTGAGACTATTGGGAAATGTAAAAGAAAGCTGTATTGATTTCAGTCTTAATATCGTTCCATCTTTATTTCCTTCATCTACGAGCTCTCAGGCATGTTGAGTGACATGTGGTGGATGGTATAGTATGTCGGGCAGAGAGAAGGGCATTATCAACAGAGCCCAGGCTCTCCAGATCTGCAGTCTCTTTGGTGAGAGGGTTTAGATTTAGAACGTCTGGATTGTATTCAACGAAAATCTCCACAGCCTTTCCTTTCAAAATCAATTTCAGTTGTCAAAAAAAAAAAAAGAAGCGGGGAGTGGTGGTGAGTCACTTTGAAATCATATAGCTTATTATTATCATCGTTTTTTAAAAGCTTATAACTATAATTTTTCTCCCAAGAGAGCTGAATTGATTTCTAACCCCACCTTCCTTATCTCAACATGTGGCTAAGTTCAGAAGAAAATTAAAATTGGGGGATTTTTTTTTCCCTTCAGGAAAAACTGATAGAACACACCCCAGTCTCATTTTCAAGTTGAGCAGGAACTTTTAGCCCCTTGAACTTACTTAAAAAATGCACCTACAGCAACTAAGATCATGCCTTTCCCCAAATTTACATATTTTTTTCCTGAGCACTTTGGAAGTGAGATCTACCAGGTAATGGTCTTCACAACTGTGGGATGTAGGCTCCACAGCACTGCAGTCTATGCTGGGTTGAACATAACTTCCTTGAGAGCAAATATTCTTATCCAGGGGCTTCCCAGGTGTCTCTTGTGGTAAAGAACCCTCCTGCCAATGCAGGAGACGTAAGAGATGCAGGTTAAATCCCTGGGTCCGGAAGATTCCCTGGAGGAGGGCATGGCAACCCACTCCAGTAATCTTGGCTGGAGAATCCCATGGACAGAGGAGCCTGGCAGGCTATTTGGTCCATTGGGTCGCAATTAATCAGACACAACTGAAGTGACTTAGCATGCACGCATTCTTATCTGATTTATTCACTGCTGTATCCTAAGCACCTAGAACAGTGTCTGACTCATAGGAGGTGCTCAATATTTGTGGCATAAGAGAATGAATGAGGAAGTAACAGAGAGTGAGAGCTGGGAGTAGCACTGTGGGTTCAGACAGACAGACCTAGGTTCAAATTGTAACCTTGTACTCATGGGCTTGGTGGCATCGATTAGCCTGCTTAACCGCTGCATTACCTTCTGTAAAATGGGTGTAAGGATAGTGCCTACCACTTCACACTGTTGGGAGGCCATGCATGGGAAAGGCTTACTGGCCTTCTGAATATGTGAATTCTCCATACATGGTTCATATTCTTGCAAATCCTCCAGATCTGGACACAAAAGTCCCTGTGAGTCCAGATATTTGGGACCCATGAAGCACAATCCCAAACTGCCCTTCACACTAATACATAGGAAGCAACTCTAACACTTTGAAAAGGAAAAGACCCCCGTCTTCCTGGCATTTTCAGCCGTGGTGAATGCAGCCTCTTCTGTGTTCCCAGCAGGGATGCAAATCACTCCCGGGCTAAGGGTCTGTGTCCTGTCATCCTAGGCCCAGCAAAGAGAGAGGAAGAAACTGTTTTCAGCTTGGATGACTGATGGCCTGGGATTATTATTCTTCGGGTTCCAGGACACAGTGCTCCTATTATTTCCAGAGAGTTTTCATTTATTTTTTCAACATTGAAAGCTCATGCCAGTGTGGTGGTCTGAAACCTCATGGCAGCATATATATGAGACGATCATGTTCCATCTTTGGTTCCCTTACACAGGGTGCTACTGTTGCAGAAAGGAAGTTCCAGGGGTAACTGTTCCCCTGTGACTCCGATGTGGTCAGCGGAACTGTCTTATGCAAAGTAGGCTTTGAAAAGGTGTTTGCTGGCTGGAACGCAGGGGCTGCCATTCCCAGCTGGCTTGTTTGCCCATCCCGGCCAGTATCCTGCTTCTCCCCGGTGCCAACACCTGATATGCCAGAAGAAGACAGATCTTCCCTTTAGCTCCTTTTCCACGAACCGAAAGAAGCATCCTCCTCCCGCCTCTTCTGCCTTTTCAGGATACACTGAGGGAGCGAGACGTGGGTATGGCCAGAGCCGGATGATGGAAAACCACTGTAGCCCATATGTGCTGCCATGGGCAGTCAGAAGCCGAGGAGGATCTGATGGATTGGTCTAATGGGATCGGGGGTACAGAATGCCTAATGGGGTGAGATGGGTTTCCCACATGCATGAAGAGGGCAGGTGTGAGGCAGGAATACTTAACAATAGGGTAGAGATTGGGATAAACAGCAGAGTAACATCTTCCCCAAAAGGGATGCCCACGCCTCAATTTTAACTCATTGTGTGTGGGAATTCAAGCCTGGTATAGGCAGCCCTTTGGATTGTTAAAGCAGATAATCTGTTTTGTCTGTGAAATCTCTGAAGTTGTAAACATTAGCAACATATTAATTATTATTTTCAAGTGGCATACTGACCAGTAAAACATACCTCTGGGACTTTAGGTTTCTCTGAGGTAGACATTTATTCTGCAGTTATCTGCTGGGTACCTATGATGTGCCTGGCACTGTATTAGAAGCAGCAGATACAAAAATGCAAAAGACTTGGTTCATGTTTCCAAGTATTTTCTTAAGTAAAGGATACACAGAAACAGATAAATACATAGAAAGTGCTAGAATGAGATGAAATGATAAAGATCAATGAGGCAGTAAAGAAAGGGACCCATCTTAGTTTCCAAGGCAGGAGGTCATCAGAAGAGGTTTTACCTGCTGGAGAGACGGGGAAAGTGGTGGTGATTAAGAGCATTCACAGCAGAGGGGACACAGAGGCATGGGTAAGTGTGGGGCATGCACAGCACATTTGGAAAACCAGGAGTGGGCTTGCTGAGCTGAGTGCAGAGCAAATAACCCATAATGAGGCTGGCGCTGCCTGGTGCAGCCTGAATTTCCTGGGTCTCAGGTTGATCCAGAAATGTCGGAACACACTTCCACTTAACTCCATCTCTCCCTGGGGCACCTCGGCTGCCTCAGTGACCGATGGGGAGCCCACATGGATATGTTTGCCTTTATCCACATCCAGCCACATCCGTAGCTGTTCCATCTCTCTTCGCCATCTGCATTTCTTGTCCGTGGTAACCATATCCATTCAGCATCTGGGGTCTCCAGTACCCATCCATACCCAGCATCTGTTTCCAGTCGTGCAGGAGTGTGGCCTGGCAGCAGCACTGCTTTTGCCAACAGCTAAAACTAAAATTCTAATGTTAGGTAATTGGTTAATGTCCCACAAACTTAAAAAAAAAATCTGCTAAATTCATATGGAAGTGAAAAGTTATTCAGTTGTGTCCAACTCTTTGCGACCCCATGGACTATACAGTCCATGGAGTTCTCCAGACTAAAATACTGGAGTAGGTAGCCTTTCCCTTCTCCAGGGGATCTTACCAACCCAGGGATCGAACTCAGGTCTCCTGCATTGCAGGCAGATTCTTTACCAGCTGAGCTACCATGGAAGCCCCAAAGCCTTAATAGCTGTATGATTCCATTTTACTGGTCCTGTCTGAAAAGATGTTTCTTTCAGTGTCTTACCTTTTATCCTCCCACCCAGAGCTGTTACAGGTCATGAGACCATTATCCGGATTGAAATAGATGTATATTGCCTTTCCTCTCACAGGCTGGTACCTATAGGGCAGTGTTGCATGACGGTTGAAGATCTGACTCTAGTCCTAGGGCTGAAATCTTAGCTCCACATCTGACCTGCTGTGAGAGCCTGGGGTGACAACTTCATTGTTATGGTTTGAATGGTGATCCTCTGCCCCCAACAAAAATCTGTGTTTTGGAGCTCTAATTCTCAGAACCTAGGAACATGACTGTATTTGGAGACAGGGATGAGAAAGAGGTGATGAAGTTAAAATGAGGCCGGTAGGGTGGCCCCTAACACAGTCTGACTTGTGCACTTATCAATTCAGTCAGTTCAGTTCAGTCACTTAGTTGTGTCCGACTCTATGTGACCCCATGGACTGCAGTGCGCCAGGCCTCCCTGTCCATCACCAACTCCTGGAGCTTACTCAAGCTCATGTACATTGAGTCAGTGATGCCATCCAACCACCTCATCCTCTGTCATCCACTTCTCCTGCCTTCAATCTTTCCCAGCATCAGAGTCTTTTCCAGTGAGTCAGTTCTTCGCATCAGGTGGCCAAAGTACTGGAGTTTCAGCTTTAGCATCAGTCCTTCCAATGAATATTCAGGGCTGATTTCCTTTAGGACGGACTGGTTGGATCTCCTTGCAGTCCAAGGGTCTCTCAAGAGTCTTTTCCAACTTCAGCACTAAGCTTTATTTATAGTTCAGCTCTCACATCCATACATGACTACTGGAGAAACTATAACATTGACTAGATGGACCTTTGTTGGCAAAGTAATGTCTCTGCTTTTTAATATGCTGTCTAGGTTGGTCATAACTTTTCTTCCAAGGAGTAAGCATCTTTAATTTCATGGCTGCAGTCACCATCTGCAGTGATTTTGGAGCCCCCTGAAATAAAGTCAGCCACTGTTTCCACTGTTTCCCCATCTATCTGCCATGAAGTGATGGGACCTGATCCCATGATCTTAGTTTTCTGAATGTTGAGTTTTAAGCCAGCTTTTTCACTCTCCTCTTTCACTTTCATCAAGAGGCTCTTTAGTTCTTCTTCACTTTTTGCCATAAGGGTGGTGTCGTCTGCATATCTGAGGTTATTGATATTTCTCCCAGCAATGTTGATTCCAGCTTGTGCTTCATCCAGCCCAGGGTTTCTTATGATGTACTCTGCTGCTGCTACTGCTAAGTCACTTCAGTTGTGTCCGACTCTGTGCGACCCCATAGACGGCAGCCCACCAGGCTTCCCTGTCCCTGGGATTCTCCAGGCAAGAACACTGGAGTGGGTTGCCATTTCCTTCTCCAGTGCATGAAAATGAAAGGTGAAAGTGAAGTCGCTCAGTTGTGTCCGACTCTTAGCAACCTCATGGACTGCAGCCTACCAGGCTCCTCCATCCATGGGATTTTCCAGGCAAGAGTACTGGAGTGGGGTATGTACTCTGCATATAAGTTAAATAAGCAGGGTGACAATATACAGCCTTGATGTACTCCTTTTCCTATTTGAAACCAATCTGTTGTTCCATGTCCAGTTCTAACTGTTGCTTCTTGACCTGCATACAGATTTCTCAAGAGGCAGGTAGGTTGTCTGGTTTTCCCATCTTTTTAAGAATTTTCCACAGTTTATTGTGATCCACACAGTCAAAGGATTTGGCATAGTCAATAAAGCAGAAATAGATGTTTTTCTGGAACTCTCTTGCTTTTTTGATGATCTAACAGATGTTGGCAAGTTGATCTCTGGTTCCTCTGCCTCTTCTAAAACCAGCTTGAACATCTGGAAGTTCACAGTTCACGTACTGTTGAAGCCTGGCATGGCGAATTTTGAGCATTACTAGCATGTGAGATGAGTGCAATTGTGTGGTAGTTTGAGCATTCTTTGGCATTGCCTTTCTTTGGGATTGGAATGAAAACACATTTTCCAGTCCTGTGGCCACTGCTGAGTTTTCCAAATTTGCTGGCATATTTAGTGCAGCACTTTCACAGCATCATCTTCCAGGATTTGATATAGCTCAATTGGAATTCCATCACCTACACTAGCTTTGTTCGTAGTGATGCTTCCTAAGGCCCACTTGACTTCACATTCCAGGATGTCTGGCTCTAGGTGAGTGATTATACCATTGTGAGGTTGTGAAGATCTTTTTTTGTATAGTTCTGTGTATTCTTGCCACCTCTTCTTAATATCTTCTGCTTCTGTTAGGTCCAGACCATTTCTGTCCTTTATTGAGCCCATCTTTGCATGAAATGTTCCCTTGGTATCTCTAATTTTCTTGAAGAGATCTCTAGTCTTTCCCATTCTATTGTTCTCTTCTATTTCTTTGCACTGATCACTAAGAAAGGCTTTCTTATCTCTCCTTGTTATTCTTTGGAACTCTGCATTCAAATGGGTATGTCTTTCCTTTTCTCCTTTGCCTTTAGCTTCTCTTCTTTTCACAGCTATTTGTAAGGCCTCCTGAGATGGCCATTTTTCTTTTTTGCATTTCTTTTTCTTGGGGATGTTCTTGATCCCTGTCTCCTGTACAGTGTCACAAACGTCCCTCCATAGTTGATCAGGCACTCTGTCTATCAGATCTAGTCCCTTAAATCTATTTGTCACTTCCATTGTATAATCGTAAGGGATTTGATTTAATGGATTTGGTTTACTGGTCTAGTGGTTTCCCCTACTTTCTTCAAGTTAAGTCTGAATTTGGCAATAAGGAATTCATGATCTGAGCCACAGTCAGCTCCTGGTCTTGTTTTTGCTGATGGTATAGAGCTTCTCCATCTTTGGCTGTCCTTATAAGAGGAGGGAATTTGACACACAAGGGGCCAGGGATTTGTGTGTACAGAGGAGAGAGAAATAAGGATGAAGAGGGGAGGTGGCCACCTGTGAGGCTAGGAGAGTGGTTTCAGGAGACACTAGCCCTGTTCATGCCATGATCTCATCCTTCAGCTTGATCTTCCAGCCTCCAGAATGGTGAGACAATGCATTTCTGTTGTTTCAGCCACCCAGTCTGTGGTATTTTCTTACGGTAAACTAATATATTTACCTTTCTAGGTCTGTTAACCTTCAAAACCTCACAGAGCTTTTTAAAACATTAAATGAGCTAGTATAAGGAAAAGAGTACCTGACCCACAGATGCATTTAAGTCTTAGCTAATAGTAGTAATAATATTATTAACATTAATGGTAACATTATTATTTCTAATGGCCCCTAGTCAAAGAAAAGAATAGGTGAATAAGAGTGTGTCTTCAGCTGGGCCACATGCTTCTCCAGCTCTGTACCTGAAATGTGCAATTTTTACAGGAGGATGAAGTCGATCAGATGAAAAAGGTTAAGACACATTTTGCCATGTAGGCATTTTAAGTGTGGAATATTTTTTCTTCTTTGTATTAACTGCTATATGTAATTCTAGAATTCACTCTCGTGTTGGTTAGAATAGGTTTCCTCTCTAGATTGAAGTAATAATAATCTCATTTGCCCCAACTCCAAAGCCCTTTGAAGTTAAACACTGAGAGAGAGGACAGCAGGCCCACTCAGTAGAGATTAGATCTTGTTTTAAACACTAGCTGCTCTGAGAATAATTTCCTTAATTAATATTCACAAGATATCATACACTTGAGACTATATTTTCATGTAACCTACTTGCATATAATTGTTCTTCGCTAAGGCTCTTCACTACATCTGTATCTTCCTTTTGTGTCAGTGTTCAACAAAATCATTTCCATCTAAAAGCAGTGCTGAAGGGGGCTGGGAGGCTCGTCGGGTCTCCCCTTCTGTGTGAAAGCTAGCACACATGGGCTTTCATCTCATTTCTAAAGTTAATATTGTTTCGTGCTTATTCCCATTCTTAACAGGATGCACATGGCTTCCAGGGCCCCTCTCCCTTCTGGAATCAAAGCTGGGACATTCTCAGGTGCTGCCCTCTCGTCATCTCATGCCATATAGCAGAGAGTTTATCAAAGCCCCCTCCAGCTTCCATTGGCCCAGGGGCCTTCCAGCCTCAAAGGTGCCGCATCTGCGATCAGTCACAGCTTCCCAGGTTATCAGTGCCCACCTGGGACAGGTGAGCAGATATCCTCAACTGCAGGGACCTCAGGTTATTCCGGGGTTGACTTGCCCAGAGATTGGTGAAAGGAGCTAGAATGACTTGCAAAGAAATCTTCCTGCTTGTCTGATTTTAAAGCCTTTACAAGCATCACATACACTGTGAGTAGCTGAAGAATTGTCTACCTTTTAGATACATATTTTTGAAAGTTTAAACAAATTTGCTCAAAGTCATAGTGGAACTCAATATTCTATAATAACCTATATGGGAAAAGAGTCTGAAAAAGAATGTATGTGTATGTATATATTATATACAACTGAGTCACTTTGTTGTACATCTGAATCTAACACAACATTTTAAATCAACCCACAGATGACTCAGATGGTAAAGAATCTGCCTGCAATATAAGAGACTCGAATTTGTTCCCTGGGTCAGGAGGATTCCCTGGAGAAGGAATCCTTGCTACCCACTCCAGTATTCTTGCCTGGAGAATTCCATGGACAGAGGAGCCTGGTGGGCTATAGTCCATGTTGTCATGAAGAGTTGGACACAGCTGAGCAACTAACACAAAGCTATTATACTCCAATATAAAATGAAAATTTTTTTTAAGTCACAATGAATCTTTTACATTTGAAAGCAAACGCCTGTTATAGTGAAAGAGCACCCCCACACCACACAAACACATATACACACTAATTGGCAGAAATATTTTTTTGCTTGTTTTTGCTTCTGTAGGTGTTGTATATCATTCTTAAATAGCTGATCTCAGTTCTACCATCAAATGACCAATGCTTGAGCTAACTCTTAGGGCAAATTACATTTAATGTTTTTAAGGTTTAAAATACTTGAATACTTTTATATTATGTGTACGTTTTTGTTGTTGTCCTTCAGTTGCTAAGTCGCCTTTGCAACCCCATGAACCGTAGGATGCCAGGCTCCTCTGTCCTCTGCCATTGACCAGAGTTTGCTCAAACTCATGTCCATTGAGTTGGTGGTGCTATCTAATCATCTCATCATATGCTGCCCCCTTCTCCTGCCTTCAATCTTTCCCAGCATCAGAGCCTTTTCTAATGAGTCCACTCTTCGCATCAGGTGGCCAGGAGCATCAGCTTCAGCATTAGTCCTTCCAAGGAATATTCAGGATTGATTTCCTTTAGGATTGACTGTTTCAATTTCTTTGCAGTGCAATGAATATGCTGAAAAAAGGTGAAAGTGTTAGTTGCTCAGTTGTGTCTGACTCTTTGCAACCCCAATTATTTTAGCCAGCCAGGCTCCTCTGTCCATGGAATTCTCCAGGCAAGAATACTGGAGGCAGTAGCCATTCACTTCTCTGGGGATCTTCTGGACCCAGGGATTAAACCCAAGTCTCCTGCATTGCAGGCAGATTCTTTACCATCTGAGACACCAGAGAAACCCAGTGTATGTGTTATTATATACCAATATAGTATATACTGTATATATCTGTGCCAACTAAAGAATGTTACTCACCATCCAGCTCTACAAGGATTGTTTGCCACTGCAGTCACTGACCTTCAACACCCTCTGAAAGGAGTTCAGGGCAGAGATCAGGAATGAGGCACTCTGTGTTCTGGGAAAACTGACAGAACAGGCCTTCAGATAGTTAGATATTTTCAGGAGAAACCTTTAAGATTTTTCCAACATTTTGCATTTTCCTATACTTAGAAAGAAAAGCACTAAAACCATTAGCTAAACTACGTGTTCCTGGTGATGAGCCGCAACCTTCTGCTGAGTTATGTGCTTGGTTGCACGCACGTACTCCCTTCACCAAAATCACATGGGGCAACTTCTCAGGGCTCTCTGAGATGCTGTCTCCCAGGCTACAGTCCTCAGCAAGACACTGAATAAACACGACTCACAGCTGCTTCTTCATGTTTTATTTTGCTTTTTTTTAACTAGGCTTCTTTTTTAAAAAATTATTTGTTTACGACTGTGCTGGGTCTTCGTTGCTGTGCGTGGGCTTTCTCCAGTTGCAGCAAGCGTGGGCTACTCTCTAGGTGTGGCAGGCAGGCCTCTCGCTGTGGTGGCTTTTCTTGTTGTGGAGCACGGGCTCCAGGGCATTTGGCTTTAGTAGCTGTGGCACATGGGTTTGGTGTCCTTGCAGCATGTGGGATCTTCACTGCTGACCAGGAATCCAGTCGGTGCCCACTGCATTACAAGTTGGATTCTTAACCATTGATCCATCGGGGAAGCAGCTTCTATCTTGTACATTCTAAGCCAACATGTGTATATTCATCTGTTATCTATCTATCATCATTTATCTACCTGTATTTCCCTCCTAGAGTCAGTAACTGAAAGACCAGATTTCTTTAGTTCTAATAGATTATAAATTCTTACATTGGGAGTACCAAATATTTTCAAGATTTTTTTTTGCTTGTTTTATAACTTCCTGTTTGCTAGATTCTCCTGGAGCATATTATCTGCTAATAATTTTCTCTTTGAAATCATTACCCACCTAGGAATTTGCATGGGAGACATGACCTAGAACTGTGTCTGCACCAGGCTAAAGTTACCACTGTCCATGTTTGCATTGTATGTGGCAAATAGTCCATGCTTCTTGCTACAGGGGCTTCTGAAGCTTCACTGTCTTAATTAAGCCCTGTACCTTTTTCTGTAACAGCATCTCCTACTATTCACCTGTGTGCCCAATGAAGTAACCCTTCCACCATTTCCAGACCTGTCCAGGTAAGCATTCAAATATCACGTGCAAGGCAGTTCACAAAATAAGAAAACACAAGTGACTGAAGTGTAGGGAAGTTATTTGCTCTGCCTCACTCAACTGAGATTCAATATGTCACCATTTGGATTGTCAGTGATTAAAGAGTTTGGCAGCGTGGCATGGAGGCGAGTCTGTATAGATGGGCACTCCCTGTATTGCTGGGAAGGATATAACTGGTGCCATTCTGATGTAAAACAATTTGGCAGCATCTCTAGAACTATAACTGCATGCCTCCTTTGACCAGCAATTTTATTTCTAGGAATTTATCCTGTAGGTATATTCAGATATGAGCTAAATGATGTGTTTCGATTAGTCATTGCCGCATTATTTGTGATAGAGTTTGGAATGTTCAAGAGTAAGGAACTAGTCATGGGTAGACCTATGACTGATTCATGCTGATGTTTGGTAGATACCAACACAGTACTGTAAAGCAATCATCCTTCAATTAAAAACTAAATTAAAAAAAAAATTAATAAAAAAGAGTAGGGAACTAGTTAAACTCTGGGACATCCAGCCAAAGGACTATAATGTAGCTACCAAAGAGAATGAGGAAATTCTTTTCTGATCTCGAGGATCTTGAAGATATTCTTATAAGGGGCAAAAGCAAAGGGAAAGTGTGAGGGTGAGTGGGAGACAGATTATAAATACACGATTGCTTGTATATACACAGAGTATCGCTGGAAGGATTCTCAGGGAACTGCTTATGCTCACTCCTGGGAGTGGGGGATGGTGCTGGGTGGCTTGGGAAAGGATGGTAAGGAAACCGTCACTCTACACCCTTCTGTGACTTCCGGGTTTTAAAATATATGAAACTTTTACCAACGAAAAATTGGAAGTGAAATAAAAATAAAACTATCAAAGTCATGCACACATCTTGCATGTTCATTTCTCTGATGCACAAATTATTTGAAATGTAATAAAACTAGAGAAATTAGAGGAGAAAAATCAAAAGTATTAAAGGACCTTGGAAAAATGGCTCTCTAAGAATTGGGCTCATTTAGCTCCTGCAAGAAGAGGCCTGAGGAAGATTTATAACCTTTAATAACAAGTCCTGAAATATTCATAAGTAAGTTGAGGGCACAAAAAGTTGCTGTTCTCTTGAGTTGGCTGTTAACATTAAAGTTCTGAATGAGGAAAATATAGAAATCCCTAAGTGAGATACCAGATCATCACTTACAGATTATCTAAAGGAAAAAAAATAAAAATTAAGAATTGGCTTTACAATTTTGGATTCCCTCAACCAGAGGCCCAAATTGGGTTAGCGAGTGTAGGAGAGGAACAGGGAATGTTGTAAGAAACTCTCCATTCAAGAGAGCTGTGATCCCCACTCACTCTAACTCTGAGGTGTATCTCCTCCCTGGATTTTAGGAGAAGCTGCCAGAATGGGTCAGAGGACAGGATGCGCTTGGGTCTGGTGCCTGGGGAGATCTAGGAGGAAGGAGAAAGCTGGTGAATGGTTTTGATGGCAGCTTCGGGAGTGTGATGCTGAGTGGGAAAGGGCTGTGCGTCTGATTTCTCAGGGTAAAGGATACATGAGCGCTTAGCAGGGATTAGCTGTGGGCCACATCTGAATGGAGGGGTGCACTGTGGCCTTGTCAAATGTTACACAAGAGGACCAACCAGGAGAGTGGGGATTCCAGCTGCAGGCCCAGGGGGAAAGGCTGCCAGTGGGGGTTGCAAGATGGCAGATCTCAGGGATGGGAACCTTGGAAAGGGTGAGCAGCAGGCATGTGCTATTGTCAGAATGCACAAAGCCAGTGACCAAAGAACTGTCCCCCTGCTTTCCTGGCCTATCCTGCCCCTCTGTCGGCTGGTTGGGGTTGGTGTGAGTGACCAGGAGTAAGAAAGGAGGTGAGCAGAAGCCGCCCCGACTCCCTTCCCTTGGGGCTGCCAGCCTCAAACCACAGGCCTCAAGAAGCAGAAAGGGGAGGAGCAGTCTGGTCTTCAAGTCAAAATCCAAGAACTGATTTTCACCATGGCCTGGATACCCTCTCTTTACTGATTTGGAAAGAATGGGGACCACAGCTCTCTTAATCATTTAGGATGGCTTGTTATTCCAGAATGAGTAGAAAATTCTTGGGGTCTGAGTTTTCGTCAAGTGGCAGTGTGTGTATCGTGCTCAGTCATTTTAGCCCTCCAGCCTCCTCTGTCCATGGGATTCTCCAGGCAAGAGGACTGGAGTGGGTTGCCATTTCCTGCTCCAGGGGATCTTCCTGACCCAGGGATCGAACCCAAGTCTCCTGTATTGCAGGCAGATTCTTAACCTGACTAAGCCACCTGGGAGCCCCAAGTGGCAGAGGAATAAGTTTTAAAGGAGACAAGATTTGAGGAGACAGAAGTTTTAAAGGAGAGATAAGAATAAGTTTTGGTTTTCTTCCATGGGACAAGTACTTATTGTGTTGGTAAGATTTATTTTCATAAAATCTACAGAAATTAACATAAAGTGCAGTCAGAGATAGGGAGGCAGATTGAACACCATAGAGAACTTTCTCACTCCGAAATTTACAATATATGGACTTGTTTACTATGGGGGATTGTGGTATCTTTCTACTTTTTTTTTTTAGATACTTTACTAGTACTATTTTCTTTCTTTTCTTTTCTTTCTTTTTTACAATTTTCTTTTGAAACTAGTTTTTTTTTTTTTTAAGAATTGATTTAAGAAAAATTAAGTAAAAATTAGAATGAGTTAAATGAAAATCTGGCCCAGTTCCTGAAGATGGAAAGTAAATGTGGTTTGCAAAATACTGGTCTAAGCAGAGTATGTAGAAAAGTCAGAAAGTAAAACGCTATGGAGTGCTATTTCAAGCAACCACAAAGGAAGTCTGTAGAATTTTCCTTACCTAAAGTTTTCTCATGATTAGTTCAGAATAATCCATAGATTTCACTAAACAATAGTTTCAATCAGTTGAATCTAATGGCTGGCCCAGAAATAAAGTCAAGAAGCTGCAGTGTAGGGGTCAAAAAGGGGGAGGGGGCAAAAAAAATCAAAGGTTTAAAATTTTTAAAAAGTGAAAGAACAGAGGAAGGAAGGCAGGGACAGAGGGAGGAAAAAAGGGAGGAAGGAAAGAAAGAAAGAAGGAGAGAGAGAAAATGGGTTCTACACAGTAAAATATAGATTGTGAGCACTCTGGCTCCTTAATTTCACTTTGATGGTTGGCGTTACTTCATAAGACAGTTCGATTTACACTCTTGGTTTAAAATATTAATTAAGCTCTTCTAACTCCATAATTCTGGGCCTTTAACACACAGTCATTGTTCAGTTTTCCCTGTTATACATTAGAATGTACAGACACTATGATTTTATTTAGTTAATTTCAAGATTAAAGATTTCCTTAATTGTAGTCTTCTGTTATTTCTTTGTAGTTGCTAAAACTGCATGCTTTATAGCTCAAGGGAAAACTTGTACTATTTGAGTCCCAGTTAAAAGTAAACCATGGGCTTCCGCTTCCAGGAAGACAGAATAGACATGCTTCTCTCTATTCCTCCCACTGGGTACAGTTAATACCCCAGCATTGCGTATACAGCAAACCTAAGAAGACTCTGAAAGGTGGAGACATGAGGGCCAACCAGCTAAGGAGTTTGGGACCCTAGATATGATGCAGTGGTGAGTTCCCTGGGTTTTCTTCTTGCCTCATATATCCTGGACTAGGTGCTGCAGCAGTTAGAGATACCAATGGGCACAGATCCAAAAAAAAAAAAAAAGCATAAAAGCTGACTGTCTCTAACCATTGGTCCAGAAATGGGGAAGTGTAGCAAAACAGAAAATCTTCAGTCAATAACTTCTCTGCTCCAGCCAAAAACTGTGGGGGAAAAAGCTGTGGTCCTCACCCCCTCCCACAATAGTCCCGACAGAGTGGAGAGCCTAGACATCCACTCTCACCAGCCTGTGATGAGATGCCCGACTCCTGTGCCAAAATGATGCCAGAGAAGGTCCAGTAGGGGGTGAGGACTCTCCCTACTGCCCAGAGGCAGCAAGGCCACTACCCCCAGTGGTATCAATGTGGAGTGCAGTAGGAGGTGCTCCCACCTCGCCCAGGCAGGGGTCCGTGGAGGCTTAGTAGAGGGCACAGCTCCCACCTCTGCCCAACAGTAACGAGGACTGTTGATAGAGGCCAAGAGGGAAGCCTGGATGTCTGTTCCCCTGGGTAGTAAAAAGGCAATGCTCCCTCCACCCATGCCAGAGAAGAGTCACAGGCAGCTAAACTGGATACTTAAATAAGATCCAGAGTCTCATCTAATGCCTAGGTTTTGATTTAAAAAATCACTATCTTTCTCCTTTATCTTTAATAGAAAATCACTTCCAGTGAAAATCAAGATCCAGTAAGATTTCAAATCGAATAATAAAAAACAATCAACAGATACCAACACTGAAATGACATAGCTGTTTGACTTATTTGGCATGATTTTTAAAGGAGCCATCATAAAAATGCTTCAGTGAGCAATTATGGAAATGCTTAAAACAAAAAAACAGAAACTCTCTGCAATGAAATAGAAAATGTAAAAATGAACCAAATTGAAATTTAGAAGTGAAAAATACAATAGCCAACAACAGCCAAACTCTATGGATAAGTTCAACAGCAGAATGGAGGGGACGGGGGAAGAATCAATGAACCTAAAGATCAATCAATAAGGAAATAGCTATTCTGAACAACAGAGGAAAAATAGACTGGGCAAAAAAGGAAGAAGAACAGAGCCTTAAGGACCTAATGTAGCACTATATGTAAAAATCTAATATTTTTGTTAGCAGTGTTCCAGGAGAGGAGAAAAAAAAAGATGAAAACTTCCCAAATTTGGTAAAAGACATAAGTCTGTAGATTCAAGTAACTAAATGAAGCTCAAATAGAATCTCCAAAGAAATCTATATCAAGACACATCATCATCAAACTTCTGAAGCAAAGGAAAAACCTTGAAAACAACCCAAGAGGAACAAAACCTAACCTACAGTGAGTGGAAAAACAATTCCAATTTCCATTTTTTTCCTGATGGAAATCAAAACCTTAAGCTCACAAGATCCACCCATTATGAAATATAATTTTATTCTACAAAGTGTTTCTTCATTGTCAGCTCTACCATATGACCCAGCAATTACACTTCTGGGCATTTATCCCAGAGAAATGATAACTTGTGTTCACATAACAACCTGTACATAAATGTTTATAACAGCTTCATTTGTAAAAGCCCCAGTCTGGAAGCAACTCAGATGTCCTTTGACAGATAAATAACCAACTGTGGTATAACCATACCATGGACTACCACTCAGCAATAATAAAGGTACAAACTAGTCATTCACACAACAACCTGGATGAATCTCCAGGAAATTACGCTGAGTGCAAAAGCCAGCCCCCAAATGTCATGTACTGTGTAATTCCATTACATGAAGTATTATTTTTTCTTTTGATGTGGACCATTTTTAAAGTCTTTATTCAATTTATTACCATATTGCTTCCCTTTCATGCTTTGGTTTTTTGGCCCTGAGGCATGTAGGATCTTAGCTCCCTGACCAGGGATTGAACCCTCACCCCCCTGCGCTGGAGGACAAAGTCTTCCCTGGACCACCAGGGAAGTCCCTATGTGACATTTTGAAATGATTAAAATATGCAAGTGGAGAACACAGCAATTGCCAGGGGTTAATGATAGGGTAAGAGCTTCCCTGTAGCTTAGATGGTAAAGAATCTGCCTGCAATGCAGGAGACCCAAGTTCGATCCCTGGGCTGGGAAGATCTCCTGGAGAAGGGAATAGCAACCCACTCCAGTATTCTTGCCTGGAGAATCCCATGGACAGAGAAGCCTGGTGGCTACCGTCCATGGGGTTGCAAAGAATTGGACACGACTGAGTGACTAACACACAATGAAGGGGTAGTCATAGGAGGAAAGTGGATTTAGCTATAAAAGGGCCATAGGAGGGATTCTTGTGGGTATGGAATGTTCTGTCTCTTGGCAGACTGTATCCAGCCTCCTGGCTGTGATATTGCATTACAGTTTTTCAAGATGTTACCATCGGGGGAAACTTGGTAAAGGGTACCTGTGTATGTGCTGTGTGTTAAGTCACTTCAGTTGTGTCCGACTCTTTGCAACCCTATAGGCTATAGCCCATCAGGCTCCTCTGTCCATGGGATTCTCCAGGCAAGAATACTGGAGTGGGTTGCCATGCCCTCCTTCAGGGGAATCTTGACCCCAACCCAGGGGTCAAGCCCACATCTTTTAAGTCTCCTGCATTGGCAAGTGGGTTCTTTATTACTAGTGCCAACTGGGAAAGGGTACATAGCATCTGCCAACTGCCAAAGGGTACATAGCATCTCTCAATATTATTTCCTGTAACTGCACATAAATCTGCAATTATCTCAAATAAAAAATTTAGTTAAAATCAAAATATTGTATCATGTGTATAAGCTCCTCAAATTCTAGCAGGCTGTGTGCTCAGTTTAACAGAGATTACTTCTGGGGAGATGGATGTGTTCCTCTGACGGTCATGGGGTGGTGAAGACAGGGCTCTTTCCATTTTATTTCCTTATGAATTGTTTGAAAATAAATTTCTGAACATGAACATGTATTACTTTTCTAATGGAAGGAAATAAGTTAATAAAATTTTTAAAAAATTAAACCACATTCACTTATGATTACTTAAAGAGAATCTTTTCTGCACTTCCCCACATTTAGAAAAAAGTTTCTTGGCACAAGCAACCCTGGTATTTAGGAAATATATTGAGTTCAGTTTTTTAGAGAGGGAAATCTTCAATTTAGCTGTTCTAAAGAGAAATTCACCCCCCAAACCTTTAGCTCCCAAGATTATGAAATATAATTCTATTCCACAAAGAGTTTCTCAGATATCTCAACACAGTCTCTAACAAAAAGTGTCAAAGGTGGTTGGATCTGTGGTGCTTAGTCACTCAGTTGTGTCTGACTCTTTGTGACCCCCACGGACTGTAGCCCACCAAGCTCCTCTGTTCATCAGATTCTCCAGGCAAGAATACTGGAGTAGGTAGCCGTTCCCTTCTCCAGGGGATTTTCCTGACCCAGGGATCAAACCTGGTTCTCCTGTGTTGAGGGTAGATTCTTTACCATCTGAATCACACATCTTCTGAATATCTGTAGAAAAGCTCACACGAGAATATCATTAAGAAGCTCAAGAAAACGTCTTTAAATGGATAGAAACAAACTCTCACCTGCTGGAACTACTTACAACCAGATGGTATCTTAACACGTTCCTTCCCCACAGATTCAGAATTTGACAGTTGAACCCCTGAGTGTAGTCAGTGACTAAAAAGCTGACCCTGAAAAACTTGGGCATCACCAAAGGACAGTTAAACCACAGCAAGCACACATTTCAGATGGTAGTGTCCTCTGGTGACCCAGGAGAAATAAAGAGCTAGATTACACCAAGAATATTGTCCTACTGCTTTATTCCAATGAACTCCAAATAGTAATTAAATTTACTGGTTACTGAACATCCATTATGTGCCAGACACTGTACTACTAGTTCTTAATTCTCCCCAAAGGTAAGGTAAAGGCCATATGAGACTTCAAGATAATAGAGGAAACCCAGACTTAACTTGCCAAGATCATGAGATGGTGAGCCCAAGTTGGGATTTGAACCCAGGCCAGTCTGATGCTAGAGCTCACGCTCTTCATCGTGTTCTCCAAAACCACCATTCATGCCAGCACGACAGGACTCCAGGAGGCATGCGGTTATATCACTGATGTAATGTGTCATCAAAAATCCTTCCGTCTTTCCTCTCCTAGGAATGTAACCAGCCTGGACAGCAGTCTCCTTGAAGAAGAAACCTGACTGCTGTTATTCCCCATTTCCTTTGGCTGTGCTCCACTTAGGAACATATGTGTTGTGTGCGTTCCGTTGCTAAGTCATGGCCAACTCTTTGTGACCCCATGAACTTCAGCATGCCAGGCCTCCCTGTCCTTCATTATCTCCCAGAGTTTGCAAAAATTCATGTCCATTGAGTCAGTGATTCCCCAGATCATAGAATGTTAGAGCTTGTAAAAGCCCTAGAGAGCCTGGTAAGAAATTTATAAGCATAACATAATGTTTCCCTTACAAGCTTACGGTAGGAGCTAAAGTCAGGGAGGAAACTGACAACCTCAAGACCATGCTGGCAGCTAACGGTAAGCAAGACACACACGCAGACACACACCCAGACACCAAGGGAGACTGTAATTGAATGCAGCGTTTTGGAGAAAACTCTGCTGTGGAGTAAGATTCAGTAACAACTTTAACCACCAAATCCTTCCTCATACCTCTCTTTGTGTGGTGGATCTTATTTCATTTGAATGTCAAAGGGAAACATGCTCTGTTACCCATGCTTTACTATTTAGCAAGTACTTTCCTACACATCAACTTAATCATTACAGTAGACACTGCTTTTAGCTAGAGAAAATGGTGTTTTCATGATACACGAGTCAACGAAGGTTAGTGAGATAGTGATTTGCTTGAGGTAACAGTGTCACCAAATAGGAGAACCATGACCCAAAGTTACCTCCTTCTCCAGTTTTTTGGATTGCTTCCAATACACCCTTTGTTCCTAATATCTGATTGTGGAAACTTAGATATTTTTAAGTTAATGTTTTTGTTACTATAAAAGTGATAAGTGTTTATGGTAGAAAATCTAGAGAATAAAATAAGGCAAAAGAAAAGTTATAGCTATTATCTTATATAAAGTTACATTCATTATCCAAAGATATTGTCACAATTTTGTGTAAATCTTTCCAGTAATTTATCCATGCCTATATATGCTAAAACAAAACAAAGACAAAATGGAGCCATGGGGTATGTGTTAAGACCTTTCCCTCTTTTTAGTTGTCAGTTCAGTTCAGTTCAGTCACTCAGTTGTGTCCGACTCTTTGCGACCCCATGAATCGCAGCACACCAGGCCTCCCTGTCTATCACCAACTCTCGGAGGTTATCCAAACTCATGTCCGTTGAGTTGGTGATGCCATCCAGCCATCTCATCCTCTGTCGTCCCCTTCTCCTCCTGCCCTCAATCCCTCCCAGCATCAGGGTCTTTTCCAATGAGTCAACACTTCGCATGAGGTGGCCAAAGTCTTCAGCTTCAGCATCAGTCCTTCCAATGAACATCCAGGACTGATCTCCTTTAGGATGGACTGGTTGGATCTCCTTGCAGTCCAAGGGACTCTCAAGAGTCTTCTCCAACACCACAGTTCAAAAGCATCAATTCTTCAGTGCTCAGCTTTCTTCACAGTCCAACTCTCACATCCATGTAGTTAAATCTATTAACTATTATGTAGTTAACATTTTTTCATGCATTTCAATATTCTTCCACATCATATTCAAAAGAGTCATCATATTCAGTTGTACGAATGCATCATAGCCTAACTAGTTAATATCCTATTGTTAAATAATAGTTTGTTTGTAGTTTGGGGTTTTTGGTTTTGTGTTTTGCAATTATTATCAATGCTGAGGTGATCATCCCTATAGCTAAATCTTTGCACACATCTGTGATAATTTTCTTTGAATAAATTCCTAGAACTGGATTTTATTGGTTGAAAGGCTTGCAAAATACTAAAGTTTTAAGATGCATTTAGATAGTAAGAAAAAGGTAAAGTTAATTTGACATAGGATTTGTTTTAGCAAATTTTTGTAGTATCTCTGAGCTTTCACTAATTGCAATGTCTGTGGATTTTATTGCTAATTTTCTAAGTCAGATGACAGAAGATGCATATGACTGTTCTACTGTTTCGCTCTTTAGTGAGTACTCTTAAAAATTTAGACCTGCAGAAGAAGAAATCCAGAACCAAGGTATGCAGAGAGCCAGTGTACGATGTACAGACCCTTGGTGACCCCAATGATCACATCTCCAGAGATCATGTCTTTGTGTAACCCCCTCTCATTGAGTGCAGGCTCCCAACCTGTATAGCAAAGTGAGGGGATGTCATATATGTGCCTATGTTATGCTATAAGAGACGTCCTCTCAGCAAACTGGAATAAGAGAAGCTCCTTGTGGGCTTCATCAAGTAAATGGCCCCACTGAGGGAGCCCATGGAGCTGCCAACAGCAATGTTAGCTCTCGGACCTAAGGATGGTCCCAGTTGACAACTAGTATGGGGCTTCCCAGAAGGTGCTCGTGGTAAAGAACCTGCCTGCCAATGTAGGAGATGTAAGAGATGTGGGTCCAGTCCCTGGTTCTAGAAGATCCCCTGGAGGAGGGCATGGCAACCTGTTAGGTAGTTAGAATAAGAAAAAGGAGTCGAGAATGGCAGTGGCTAAAAGACAAGGAAGGGAAAAGCCTGCAACAATAGGACAAAGGAAGGTCGAAGACTGGAGTGTGGACCTCAGGTAAAACAAACAGCCCTCCTGGCTAGCCCAATTTACATAGAGCAGGCCCGGGGGGAGGAAAAAAAAAACATACAAAGAAGAGTCAAAGGGCCAGGGGTCTCTTTCCCCCACACGCTCTTTGTCTCTCTCTCTTTCTTCTCTTTGTGTCTTTTGGGTTGGCATGCCCTCATGCCTCGAGGATGTATTTTCCTTTTATTCTCTAAATAAAGCTGAGCTGTAACATGGAACTGTAACACTGATCTGTCCGAGAGCTATGACACGGTCTGTCTGAGAGCCGAGAGGTATAACATGGTCTGTCCGAGAGCTGAGAGCTATAACACGGTCTGTCTGAGAGCTGTGACACGCCAAGGGATTTGACGTCTGTCGCTTCAAATTTTTGTTGAGACAAGACAGAACCGAGGAAATTTTACACTCCCCTGACAAACCCACTCCAGTATTCTTGCCTGGAGAATCCCATGGATAGAGGAGCTTGGCAGGCTACAGTCCTCAGGGTTACAAAGAGTCAGACATGACTGGAGTGACTTAGCACATCACAACTAGCAAAAAGCTGGGCCCAGTCATACAGCCATAAGGAATTGATTCTGCCAACAGCCTGCATGAACTTTCAGGTGGATGTTCCTCCAGTAGAGTCTCTAGATGTAAGCATAGCTTGGTCAACACCTTGATTGCAGCTACTTGAGACCCTGAACAAGAATCCAGCTAAGTCATGCTTGGGCTCCTGACCCAAAGTAACTAGAGAAAATAAACGTATATTGTTTTATGCCACTAAATTTGTGGGAAAAAAAAAAAAAAGGCAACTAACCTACCTTCTTGCCCTGAAAGCAGCAAGCTTACCTGACTCTGGCTTTCCCTCCTTCAGCCCATCCTTGGCCTGGCCCTGCATTCCCTCCAGAGTGGCCTTCCTCCCACGGGTGCAGCATACCTGTATGGTCTCACCCTTCTCCCTCTCCCCAAACTCTGCTCTGCACCAGAGAGGCTGACCTGGCAGGAGGCACTCGCCAGGCTCCCAGACCAGCTGCCATGGAGCTGGGAGAGGCCAGTGGGGGAGCTGGCCGGAGACTGGAGGGCAGAAGGCCCTGCTGTCTGTGTCCCCTGGGTGGCACCCACTCCCAGGACAGCCTCTCTTGCAGGTTGCCTCTGCTCCTGGGCTCTGGGAACTGTCACCTCCTGTCTTTGTCTCCTGGTACCATCAGCAGCTCCCACCTGTTGCTAATTTCTGGTTTCTCTTTTCTTCTGTTTGGCTTCTTAGAGCCTCCAACACCTGTGAAAACCACTTGTCTGCATTATGTTCCCTTTGCTGTAAACACTTGAAGTGGTTGCTCTTCTATGGACACCCGAGTGATGCAGCGCCCACAGCCCTGAGCCTGTGCCTCATTCCACTCTGTACCTGAAGGGTCAGCATGGCACCTGGATGATGTCAGCACCATAGACACCACATGTGTGTTGTTTCACCCAATGACGGCGCCCTGCGAGCACTGGTGCGCGTTCTCATCAGGGGCCCTTGCCAGGTGACTGGAACATGGGTGAGTGGGACAGGGCACCTGTCCCTAGGCAGGCACAATTCGAGGGCAGGAAACAGATGTAAACAACTAGTTAGATCCAGGTGCTAACTACTGCAAGAGAGGTATATTCAAAGTGTGAGGGAGCAGGGAGTCGGGCAGTGGAGGTGGTGGTAGAGGAAGGAGGAAGGGCCTTCTTGAGAGGGAGCAGCCTGTGGGAAGGCATGGAGGCCTGAGAGACTCTAGTGGACTCTGTTCCGAGTGAATGTGATCACGGAGTCTAGCTCTCACGTGTGTTTTTCCTTAGTAACAAATTCGTTACCCCCACAATATCATGTAGGATTCTCCCAATTTACAAAAACACTTTTCAGCTCCCACTGAAGGAAGTAGCCTCATGTTGTCAGTCTATGGTGCTTTCTTCTTTCTTCCCAGGCTTCTTCCTAAAACATTTTCAAGACTAAAGGACAACTGTATGACAGGGTCTGTGACACTCAGCAGTCCCCCGGGGAGAGGTCTCAAAGGCAGGCCGCTGATGCAGTTGCAGTAGAAGGCAACAAGCGTGGCCACACGGGGTGCTAGCAGTATGGTTGTGCGTGAATGGCAAACCCACCACTTACTAGCTGTGTGACCTGGCTGAGCCTCTTTCTTTATGGGTATAATACCTACCCAGGGGAATGGAGGAATTATCTTATAAAGCATATTTATGGCTTACTGTGTGCTAGGCACCATGCTAGAGTTTATTATTCATTATATCACTTAATCCTCAAATAATCCTATGAATGGGATACTACTATTAGCTCTAATTTACAGATTTGAAAACACTGAGGCACAGAGAAGGAATTTGTCCAAGGTCACACAGCAGTGATAGGCAGAAGTCAAAGTCCATGCCCTTAACCATTCCCTTCTACCGCAGGGCAAAGCATGGGCCCCGGGGTCTGGTTTGAATGGAAGCCTCAGGGAATTTCTGCTCCCTCCCTTTCCTGCTGGCAGAGACAAGGAAGCTGAGTGCCTGTCCTCAGGCCCTGTCCACTGGTGCTAGAAACAGGAAAAGAGAAGTCATCAAGTCTGTTGTTTGCTGAGCTTTAGAGATGGGTGGTTTTAGGTGAGATGGGTGTTTTTAGGAAACCTCCAAAGCCAAGGAAAGCCAAAGAGTCCTCCCAAGTGAGGAGGAGACTCACGCCCTCGCTGACGGCGAGGGTGGGAAACGGCGGCCGTGCAGCGTTCTGTGGAGGCTCTCGCACCAGAGGAGCGCCTTGTTATGGAAGCTTCACAGACATCACAGCAGAGGCCGGGGCTCCGGCCTCCTGAGGGGGCAGAGCCTCGGCAGGATGGCCTCCTGCCCGCCGCTCCTCCAGCGCCCTGGCCTCCCACAGACAAGATCAAGTTCAGGAGAGGCACAGCCGGGGCAGGCCGAAGCTTGGTAGGATCCCAGCTAAGCGATCCAAACCTTCCCCGAGGGGCTTAGGGCGTGGTGCGTTAGCAGCGCTTTCTTTTTTCCCTCGCTGGGCTTTAGCTCTCCAGCAAGAGCGTCGGGACACAGAGCCAGCTGCCAGGATACCTCCGCGCTCACATCAAAGACGAAGGCCGGGCCTGCCTGCACAAGTGCTTGCCGGCCGACCCGCGCACACGTCTCTCACACACATGCTCTCTCTCACACACACACACTCAAGGACACCCCACACAGAAAATACACACCCTGAGACAAACTACACATAATACACACACACACTCAGACAAACCACACACATACACACAGCTTGTATTAATAACACACACCTCTATACCCCAGGTAGCACGTATACCACACCTCACACCTTCGTATCACATGTGCACACCACACACATAAATACACCACACACCAGATATACATACCACATATAGCCCACACACCCTACAGAACACACATACCAAACCTCACACCCTTCATCTCATATGTATGCCCCCCACACGTGTATGAGCCACCCACCACACCTCACATACATAAAGGCAGCACACACATTATAGCACACTCATATCACACTTTACCCCTTACATCATGCATGTTTACACACCACACACTTAGCTTCACACACATATATATAGGACACTTGCACCATACATCTGCATACACACTACCTCAGTCACACACCGTACACATCACACACCCACACTGCACATGTACCACATGTAAACACACACACCACATGTAAACACACACGCACTATAGCACACACATGCCAAACTATACATTGTCACACCACATGTACCCACACCATACCACTTTCACACACACACCACCGCTAGATATACCCATCACAACAGAGCACACAGACACACCACTACAGTCACGTCACACACATAGAAACACATAGCACACACATCACACTCACCCCATATATTCTGTGTACACACACACACACACACAGAGTTTTGAGTTCATTCACATCTCTGCGGCAGCCCCAACCCAACAGTACCCAATCATTCTGAGGAAAAGCCACAGACAGCCCCTCCAGGGGTTCTTTTCTCTTCCTGGCATCATTAGAGCCTCCTCGCTGGATAAATTAATTACAGAGTTGGAGAAACAGAAATTCAGCTCCCACCCACCGTCCCCCTGAAGTATCAACATTGTTGATCTATTTTTGAACTTCAAAATCCGAGGTGTGACGTGCCTCGTTGCTGCGCAGCCAGCGCTCTGGCAGCGAGCTGGGGTCCCGCTTTCATGTGGTGAGCGGCTCAGCGCTTCTCTCAGCGCTCACCTGGAGCGTGTCAGCGCGGAGGGAGCGGGCGTGGGTGATGCCCGAGTCAGGAACACGCCCAGCCGTGCGGCTGCAGGGGGCGCGGAGCGCCAGGGGAAGTGGTGGCCGTTCCAAGGCAGATAAAGAATCCGTCCTGTGGGCTGCATGTACTGTTTGGTCAAAGGGGGGATTTTGTCTGCCCCGGAAACCAAAGGACCAAAGCATTATTGTAACCATACTGTTCAGGCTTTGGGAGTGATGTTTAGGATTGTTCCATTTTGCAATCATATGGAAGTGGATTGGCACTCCTGACCTCGGTGTCATCTCGTCGGATTCATGTCATCTACACGTTCAGGACACCGGTCTCATTCAATAGGTCTGCTGCCTGGAGGTACTACGTTCTCGCTGAAAGGCCGTGTGTGAACTGCATAAACTAATGCACTACTAAATCCACCTGTTCTAGCAGATGAAATGGGTGAGGTGGTTGGGACCAACACACTGCCATCCCTGGTCAGCCAATGAAACGCCACGGGGGACCAAAGGCCTCTTTCGAGGGCCCTGAGGGCTGGGACCGCCACCACTGCGCACCTGCCCTCTATTTTCCTGGGCGCCCTTACTATGCTCTCCAGGCCAAAACTTTTCCAAGAGACCCTCCCAACTTCCCTGGGTCTGGTCTCCCCAAAGAACCAGGGAGGGCAGCAAAGGGAAAGTGTCCCTTTCTCTACAGCTCTGCAGGGTGCGCGAGGTGGGAGGCAAAAGGCTGAGCCAAGGTGGGAGGATGGGGCTGACTGGGGTAACTGTTACCTTTGGTTCAGCACTTCAAAGGCAATTAGCTTTCATTAGGGGCCAGGGCAGGATACCACCACCATCTAGATAACGCTTAAAGCAGCAGCTTCTACAGGTGCCACAAACGTGAGGTGGGTGGTCATGGCAACCTTTAGGCTGTTGAAGGAACTCTGACGTGGTAGGAGTGGATGTGCAGAGGAGGGAATCGGTGGCAGTGTTATTTTGGCGGGTGAAAGAATCGGAGAGCCCTGTGGGATCCATCCTGGAGTCCTCAGGGATGACACCACCACCGGCTAGCAGGGTGGTCTGGGTAAAATTCGAGTCAGGGGTGGTGCAGTAGTTTGGTCAGCACATTTCATTCCCCCTGAGACTAGGACCCTCCCAGATAAGCCATTTTCATTTCAAGTTGGCTTTTCTCCAGGCCCATCGCCATCAGCACTGAAATAAGGTTTTGGTCTAACTGCCAGCTACTTGAGATGTGTCCATCTTGAACACAGGGAGTCGGGAGGCCCACGGAGAGGAGGCAGCCAGACAAGTGTTCCAGGGTGAAGCCAGCCAGATGGCTCTTAAATGTCTCGTGAAGAGGCCCGGCCAGAAGCCCCGTGGAAGGTTCCTGCAGCCCAGCCTCATCTGTGGTCACATTTCTGAATGCCGCTGCCTAGGAATTGTAGGGTGGGCTGAATAATCCTGCTTCCTGAGGGCGTGTGTGGACCACACATCCCCTGATTTCAAGGAAAAACTCAGGAAATACGTGGTCCGAGGAGAAAGGAGCCTCAATAGGGTTTTTGTTGTTGTTATTTTGCAAGGATCTTGAAGTGAATACCCACAAACTGCCCACGCAATGAATAGCTGCATTCATCTCCCCGGGCAGCCAGGCCAGAACCCGGCCTGCTGGGGGAGGCTGCACGGCCACTAGTGTGAGTGTGAGGGGACAGGCAGATATCAAGAGCTCCCGCCCTCTCATCCCTGCCCGGACACTGTCTCTTCTAGGCCCGGGGCCATTTGCTTGGTTATTTCCCCCTCAGTTTCTCCATCCATAAAATGGGGATAATGGTGTTTACTTACTTGCCTCATGAGTTTTATGGGAATTAATTACTGTTTGTAAAGTGCTTTGAAGATGAAAAGTGCGAGGTGGCATCATCGTTATTGTGAAATATCTTCCACTGCTCCCTGGCCAGGTTCTTCCTGACTCCAGAGAGCATTTCAACCTGGGTTCTAAATGAGACCCTCATAGGGGCCCACGTGAACAGGCCGTGTGTGTACGCAGCTGGGTATCTGGAGGCAGAGAAAGCACTGTCACCCAGGAAAGGTATTTCCCATTTATGGGAGTGTTCAGGGGATCTGGCCAGGAGGAGGGGCAGTGCCCAGTGGCCCCAGGACACACTCACCTACCACGCACATGAGTCAGCAGTAGCAGAGCCATCTCTGTTTCCACCATGTGCTATTCCTGTGTAGACAACATAATGAAGCCTTCGCTACCAAGAATTTTTTCCTTACTCTTGTGGTACCAGAAACATAACAGGTTGGGCATATAAAATCTATGCTACCGTGACGTTCTCTAAGATGAAGTAAAACTACCCAATGCCTTCCTTGAGGGGCCACAGAAAAGAAGTCTCAGAATTTCAGTCTCCTAAGGATTATCCCTCTTCTCCAGAAAGTATGATCTCACTTTCTGAAATATATGAGACAGAAAATAAAGTTCTGTGACACTGCCTTTGATTTGGGTTCCAGCAGTGTCCTTTTGGCGCAAGTGGTAAAGAACCTGCTTGCCAGTGCCAGAGACATTGAGACGAAGGTTCGATCCTGGGGTTGGGAAGATCCCTTGTAGAAGGGAATGACAACTCACTCCAGTATTCTTACCTGGAGAATCTCATGGATAGAGGAGTCTGGCAGGCTATGGTCCATGGGGTCACACGGAGTCAGACACGACTGAAGTGTCCCTTGGCTGATGGTGAGAGTGTTTTCTCGTTTTCTTGATCTGTATCTGGCTAAACAACGGTATGGATAGCCAGTTATACTTGGTAATGGGGCTAAGCATGAGAGGACACCTGGGGCAAGATTACTAAAGTGAAGTCGCTCAGTCGTGTCCGACTCTTTGCGACCTCATGGACTGTAGCCTACCAGGCTCCTCTGTCCATGGGATTTTCCAGGCAATAGTACTGGAGTGGGTTGCCATTTCCTTCTCCAGGGGATCTTTCCAACCCAGGGGTCGAACCTGGGTCTCCTGCATTGTAGACAGATGCTTAACCAACTGAGCCATGAGGGAAGTCCAAGATTACTAAAGAAGGGTCTAAACGGGGGGAAAAAAATCTATTGCATTAGAGTCTACATCTGACCCTGTCGGTGATTTATTCAGAAGTTCTGTTTCTAATGTAGCATATACAGAATAGATGTCAATCTAATTTTTCTCCAAAATAAAAATAGGCAACATCCCAAATTTCAGAAGATACCATATGTGATTATGCTGTTTGTTTATATAATAATCAAGGTACTTCTTTTCCTTGTAATTATATGGAAGAGGCCAGGAGGTAACTATGCAAATTACCCTGAAGGGCAGGTGGGGAACAAGCCAACTCAAATTATTTATCCAAATAGAGGGTACAAAGTCTTCCCATTTCATGGCAGATTGTGTTCTTGAAACGGGGGTTGAAAAATCTAAATGCTGTAAGTTAAATGTGATTTTTAAATAGAAACAATGTTATAATGAGAAATTATGTCCCTGCTTACAGGTGTAATGGCCAATTTGGTTTCTTTATTGCAAAAGTAATTCATGTTCATTACTTTAAAAATTAAATAAGGAAAAAGAAAAGATACTATACATTTAAAGTATCCGTATTTTTCTGTCTAGAGGTAACCACTGCTAATGTCTGAGTACCATTGTTCTTCCAGAACATGGATGTTTATTTTTTAAAAAAGAATGATACTGAAATAAGATTTAGCAACCTCTTTTATACACTCATTATAACATGTTCCACATCAGTAAAATGTTTTGGTGTGAATTGGTATAACTAACAAATAAGGGTAAAACATATTATCATATGCTTCCTGGCTCTCTCTATATAATTTTTTTCTGGCAGGTTCCAAGCCCATATTTCTCAAATGTGGAATTCATTTTGTGATGATGATGATGATGATGATGATTATCATTAATTCATTAGAGTTTTTAAAATGAAAACATCAACATATTTTCCAGTTTGTCCTTTTTCACTTATAATTTTGTTTATAGCATTTCCTTTTATTTTGACTTAAGAGAGAAGTGTTTGAATTTTGTATAATCATATCTATAAATCTTTTCCTAATGATTTTTGTCTTGATTTTATGCTTTATAACTTCCTATACTCCAAAATTATATAAATATTCGCCAACAGCTGAGCCTGAAAGTATGTGTATGCTTAGTTCTTCTGAAATTATTTGTGTGCATCTTGTAAGGAGATTAGAAATAGTTGGTTATGTTTGGCAGAAAGAGTTCCAGGAATGTCTGTCTGTCTTGCTATTTTTCATCATTTCCATTTTCCTTTCCTTTCTTCCCTTTAAAATTGTTTTCTGAGTAGGCAAAAGCAGAGTTCAAGTTATTTGGCTCTCTGCGACCTTCCTAAGGCTTTCGTTTCATTAGCACTCACACCTCCCGTTTTTACAGCAGTGATGTTATACCATTGTGTCTGTCTTGAGGCTGTATACGCCAGGCCCCATTTGTAGAGACCTGTCCCCTCCTAATCCCTCCGTATGTTGTTTGCATCATGTCAGTGTGCCTTCTAAGTCTCTTTCAGTAGTCAAACTGGAAACTTGATTTGACTCCTGAGTTGGTAAAGCAGAAAAAAATTTCTACTCCTGCCCACACTTAGCGCTTCAGTGATCCTTTTCATTCAGAGTACTCCTCTGTTGCCAGCTGTAGAGTCCAGTGTTGGCCCCTCCTTCCTAGCTGGGCGATATGGAGCATGTTCATTTACTCTCTCTGAACCTCAGTTTCCTCATCTGTAAAATGGGGATTAATAATAACCTTCTTTGGCTACTTCACGACATTACTGTAAGGATTAAAAGAGATCATGGCTGTAAAACAATATATAAACACAAGGTATTATTATTTTCCTTTTATTTGACATTATAAGGGATTATGATGTGTGACTATAAAATAATAAGGATCATTTTTTTAAAAGTAAGATGCCAGACTATAAACACCCAAATAAACACAATCCTTTCAGTAGGCCTTGTAAGAAGCTTCAAATTAACTTGTATGTTGTCATCTGTGCTCAGAACATGTTTTTTAACTTCCTTCGTCTTTGGGATGGTCATAGATGTTCTCCCTTGTTGGGCTAGTCTCCGTCTTATTTACCTACTTCACCTTCCTCTCTGCGCCCCGCCCACCCCCACCCCCCCAACCCTTTTCCTTGAACCACCTGCTCAGAGGACCGGTAGAGAGTAGAGACAAGTACACTGAAGAAGATTTCAGGGAAGGAAGATACATGGAAGGTAGGATGAGATTGAAATGGGCTCCCAGGAAGTCTTCTGGGATTCATCTCAGGAAGGGGACTGGCTTGAACACATGTATATGCTGTTTGCTGTAGGTCTGCCTTTAGGGTATAGGCAAGTATACCGTGGATAGGAAAGCGAATCTCTGAATTTCATCAGAAAGTGAATCTCACTCTCTCCAGTAGCATCTGTAGAACTGTAGAAACTGTGCTGGGCTTGAGGTAGACAAGCCTGAGTTTTGGTTCTGGTCCTGAAATAAATTGTTGAGTAACTGAGTGATGTCAGGCCCTGGGTTTTCATTTCCTTATTCTTACAGTAAGGACACGGATGGTTTTGAAGGTCCCTTTCACCCTGAAAACACTAGGCTTCCATTGGCCTTCTTCATGATGGCTTTATGGAGGTTCAGACCATCTCCTAGTCCTGCAACTTTTATTTGACATTATCAGGGATTATAAGTTGTTTAGCAACTGAGCTCTCAGTTCAGTTCAGTCGCTCAGCTGTGTCCGACTCTTTGCGAGGGCAAGAGTTTAACCTAAACAACCAGGCAAGTTGTTTAGCCTTTCTACATCTCCATTTCTTCATCTCTAAAATGGGGAGAGTAAAATAAATAAATAGGGACATGTCTACTTTATAGAACTTTTTTGTGAGAATTAATTGGAAAAGTACAACTAAAAGCATTTGGCACAGAGTAAATGTTCAATAAACGTTAAATGTAATTTCATTCTCTTCATTTTACTATTTTCATGGAGTGGATTCTACTCTAAATCTCTTAAACTTAGTCCTTAAATTTTACTATTACATTTGTTATTATTATAGACTTGTTATGGATGGAACATGTTCCCCCAAAATTCGTATGTTAAAATCCCAACTCCCAGAGAATGGATACATGTATATATATGGCTGAGTCCCTTTGCTGCCCAGCTGAAACTATCACATTGTTAATCAGTTGCACTCCAATATGAAATAAAAAGTTAGGGGGAAAAAAAAAAAAAACACCCCAGCTTCCAATTTGATGGTATTTAGAGGCAGGGCCTTGGAGAGGTAATAGGTTTAGATATGGTCATGAGGGTGGGACCTCCGTGATTAGATTAGTGTCTTTAAAGAGGAAACTGAAACTCCAATATTTTCGCCACCTGATGCGAAGAACTGACTCAATGGAAAAGACCCTGATGCTGGGAAAGATTGAAGGCAGAATGAGAAGGGGATGACAGAGGATGAGATGGTTGGATGGCATCACCGACTCAATGGACATGAATTTGAGTAAACTCCAGGAGTTGGTGATGGACAGGGAGGCCTGGCGTACTGCAGTCCATGGGGTCGCAAAGAGTCAGACATGACTGAGTGAACTGAACTTAGACTTCCCTCTCTCTATCATGTGAATCAAGATACAAAAAGAAGGTGACTATCTATAAGCCAGGAAGAGGGTTCTCACCTGTAACCAAATTGGCTGGCATCTTGATTACTAAAGCTTATTAATTAAATTAAATTACTGCTGCTGCTGCTAAGTCACTTCAGTCATGTTCGACTCTGTGTGACCCCATAGACGGCAGCCCACCAGGCTCCCCCATCCCTGGGATCCTCCAGGCAAGAACATTGGAGTGGGTTGCCATTTCCTTTTCCAATGCATGAAAGTGAAAAGCGAAAGTGAAGCCACTCAGTCGTGTCTGACTCTTTTCGACCCCATGGACTGCAGCCTACCAGGCTCCTCCATCCATAGGGTTTTCCAGGCAAGAGTACTGGAGTGGGGTGCCATTGCCTTCTCCTAATTAAATTACTAGAGCTTATTAATGACTTCAGTAACTTTCCAACCTCCAAAAATGTGAGAATATTGTTTAAGTAATGAAGTCTATGGCATTTCATTCTAGAAGCGAGAACTAATGCACTTCTAAACTGAAATTTATTTTCCATCCCAGAAATTTATTTCTGCTACTCTGGGCAGTGGTAGCTGCAGACTTACTTTCAACAGCAGTTTGAGTGATCCACTCTTTGCCAGGGAGCTATCAAACAGGCACAGGTACCTTCAGACTAATCTCTGGCCTCAGGTTGAGCAGCAGTAAATATGGTAACATGAATAATCTCCCTGAAACTCCTTGGTTTTGCCTTTTCAGCCACAGTGGTTCTTCCTCTTTAAAAAAGGGACTTAAACAACACAAACTTATCCTTTTACAGTTCTAGAGATTGGAAGTCTGGAGTCAGTCTCACTGGGCTACCGTCCAGGTTTCACATGGCTGGTTTCTGAGGCTCTGAGAGGAGATGCCATTTCTTTGCATTTTTCAGCTCCTGGTGGCTGCCTGTGTTCCTTGACAGCTTCCTCCACCAAAAGTATATCACTCCAGCCTCTACTTACATCATCACATTGCCTCCTCCAGTGACACTGAGTCTTCCTGTGTCTCTCATAGAAAGACCCCTGTGATTACACTGAGTTCACCTAGATAATCTTGGTTTCTAATATGATTATCCAAAAAAAAAAAAAAGAAGAAGAAGAAAAAGAACTAGGGCTCCCAGAAGAATTGGCTGATTCTAGGGCTGGGACATGAAGTACACAAAATGAGCTGGGAAGATTTTTGCAATGCTTGGAAAGCTCAAAGGATGTAAGCACAGAGAGACCTAGGACCCAATCTGAAAAAGCACTCAGGAGAAAAACCTGCAACAATGTGAGCAATTAAATCAATAATGTCATATTGGATTATAATTCAAAGTCCATTCTGATGCACATAAATGACTAAACAAGGAAATAAATGAAGAGACAAATCTCCTGTATAGAAAAATTTCCAATAATTTGTGTAGATTCTCCTACTTCAAGATGGTGAAGCTTGACTCACCTCTTGAGTGAGCGGTGCTTAGTGACCTCCTTACAAAAACAAGAGTAAGAAAAGAGGGGGAAGATAATTTTACCATGGAGAAATCTGGCAAACACTTCTTCAACCAGGTGATCAAAGTCATCATTGCCAGTGATAAGTCCTGTTGAAGCATGTACTTCTGACATCATGTGATGAAAATGGGATTTCACCTCCATGATATTCCTCCTCCAAATGCATTATCCTAACCTCCTCATGGAAAAAAAAAATCAGAAAAATCAAAGTTCCAGGACATCCTACAAAATACCTGACCATTATTCCTTAGATGTCAAGGCCATAGGGTGGGGGGCGGGAAAGACCAGTCTGAGGATCTGTCATAGTCAAAAAGAAAACAAGAGACATGAAAACTAAATGCAATGTGATATTCTGAAGGGAGTCCCAAACCAGGGGAAAATTAGTGAAATGTGAATAGAGTATGAAGTTAGTAACTAGTAATCTATCAGTGTTGTTTCATTAGTTGTGACAAAGCTACCATAGTAATGTAAGATGTTAGCAACAGAGGAAATGGGTGAAGATTATATGGAAATTCTCTGTACTGTCTGTGCAACTTTTCTGTAAATGATTCTACAGTGAAATATTTATTTAAATTTTAAAATGTATTGAAAATATTAACCACATAAGATATAGTATAAGCAAACATTTACAGATCGGTCCCAATTTCTTGTAACTTGTATTTGAGTGTGTACCAGAGGAAAACCAAGTATGTATGTGTGGACACTTAGAGGCATGACTTTTTCTCCTTTATGCTTCTCTGTATTTCTCAAATGCTGTATTTTACAACAAACAGATATTACTCAAACCATTTTAAAATCTATGCTCAAATAAATAGGAGACCATGTAACGGAGTGGTGGGGAAAGGGAGATAGGCCGCTCCTGGAGGACAGTCTGTTCTTTCTCAGGCCAGCGTCCTTCCTCTGACTCAGGAGCTGATGATTTCTGGGGACAGACTGAGAAGCCTGAACAAGAGCTGAACCCCTGAGTCTCCATGATCATCACTTCTGAGTCTCAGTGAAAGACTGGTCCCATCTTTCATTTTGCTAAATTAAGAAAACTTGGATGAAGTGACTCAAGCAAGGCCACATAGCTAGTTAGCATGCGGAGCCCTCCAGATATTTTATTTGGGCTAGGCAGTGTTTCAAAATCATTCGACTGTGAATACCTTTCAGTAAGTATGTCTTCTCTGCTTTGATGCTCAC
Source organism: Ovis canadensis (assembly GCF_042477335.2). Classification (NCBI taxonomy): domain Eukaryota; kingdom Metazoa; phylum Chordata; class Mammalia; order Artiodactyla; family Bovidae; genus Ovis; species Ovis canadensis. The sequence continues at coordinate 32,863,258 of NC_091250.1, read as the reverse complement.
CAGCTCAGTTCACCTGGTGTTTCTTTAACTGCCTGGCCCCTGGAGGCATTTATTTGGGATCTGTGGCTTAGTAAAGTGGCAGAAATGAGAGTTACATACAGGCTTAGGAGTTCTGAGATACAATGGTAAAAGGCAACTTTTTTTAATTTAAGGAGGGAAGAAAGGGAAGTTCTCGTCCCTGTGGGTTACTTTCTGAGTAGAGACAGCGTAAATCAAGGCTCTGTGTGTTACCCTCTCACGAACAGAGCCCCCAGGAATTGTGCAGCCATATGCAGCAGCTCTGACTCTCCATCTGTATCACATTGTAGAAATAGTGTATTTAAGTAATGTTCCTCAATGTCCTGTTTTAATAATATGTGGTTTTGAGTCACATCTTAATTCAGAATCCTTCTCAGTCAAAGGGAATCCTCTCACACTGTTGGTGGGAATGTAAATTGGTATAGCCACAATGGAAAGCAGTGTGGAGGTTCCTTAACAAACTGAAAATAGAGCAACTGTATGACCAGGCAATCCCACTCCTGGGCATATATCCAGAGAAAACCATAACTTGAAGATACAGGCACCTCAGTGTTCACTGCAGTGTTGTTTACAATAGCCAGCACATGGAAACAACGTAAATGTCCATCAACAGATGAAGGGGTAAAGAACATATGGTATATCTGTACAGTGGAATATTACTCAACCATAAAAAAGAACAAACTAATGCCATCTGCAGGCATGGATGGACCTAGAGACTATCATGCTGAGTGAAGTAAGTCAGATGGAGAAAAACAAATATCAAATGATATCACTTATATGTGGAATCTAAAAAATGATGCAATGAATTTATTTACAAAACAGAGTCACACGATGTAGAAAGCAAACTTGGGGTTACCAAAGGAAAAAAGTGGGAGGGATTAATTGGGAGGTTGAGATTAACATATACACACTGCTGCTGCTGCTAAATCGCTTCAGTCGTGTCTGACTCTGTGCAACCCCATAGCCTGCAGCCCATCAGGCTCCTTCATCCCTGGGATTCTCCAGGCAAGAATACTGCAGTGGGTTGCCATTTCCTTCTCCAATGCATGCATGCATGCATGCTAAGTCGCTTCAGTCATGTCTGACTCTGTGTGACCCTATGGACAGCAGCCCACCAGGCTCCTCTGTCCACAGGATTCTCCAGGCAAGAATACTGGAGTTGGGTTGCCATTTCCTTCTCCAAACATACACAATGCTGCTGCTGCTGTTGCTGCTGCGTTGCTTCAGTCGTGTCCAACTCTGTGCAACCCCATAGACAGCAGCCCACCAGGCTCCCCCGTCCCTGGGATTCTCCAGGCAAGAACACCGGAGTGGGTTGCCATTTCCTTCTCCAATGCATGAAAGTGAAAAGTGAAAGTGAAGTCACTCAGTCGTGTCCGACTCTTAGCGACCCCATGGACTGCAGCCCACCAGGCTCCTCCATCCATGGGATTTTCCAGGCAAGAGTACTGGAGTGGGTGCCATAGCCTTCTCTGAACATACACACTACTATGTATAAAATAGGTAACTAATAAGAACCTATTTTATAGCACAGGGAACTCTGCTCAATACTCTGTAAGGACCAAATGGAAAGGAATCTAAAAGGGTGGATATTCCTTGGTCACCTGATTTGAAGAGCTTACTCATTAGAAAAGACCCTGATGCTGGGAAAGATTGAAGGCAGGAAGAGAGGGGGACAACAGAGGGAAAGTTGGTTGGATGGCATCACTGACTCAATGGACATGAGTTTGAGAAAGTTCTGGGAGATGGTGATGGACAGGGAAGCCTGGCATGCTGCAGTCCATGGGGTGGCAAAGAGTCGGACATGACTGAGCAACTGAACAACAACATAACTGATTCACTTTGCTGTACAGCAGAACTAATGCAACACTGTAAATCAATTATCCTCCAGTAAAAATTAATTTTTAAAAAAAACAAGCAACAAAATCCTTCTCAGTCAACATCATCATCGTGGCCTCATAATATTTATTGAACTACATCCCAGACTCCATGTTATCTCATTTATTTTTTATACTGGCACTAACCAAAAGCTCTAATGTTATACCTATTTTATAGATGAGAAAATGGAGACTTGGAAATGTAATTTGCCCACAATCAGGCTGTGGGGCAGGGATCTGAATCCAGCCAGTCTGACTCTATGGCCCGACTTCTTAACTGCCAAACTATGTACAACTTCGCCAAACTATGTACAACTTCACAGAACTTCTTCCCTTTCACCCAGGGCAGTGCAATATTTGGGTCCTTCAGTAGTTAGGAACCCTTTCTGAGGTGCAATACATTTATGAAGATATTGGAGTTTAGTATTTTGCCTCATTTATAAACAACTGCTATTTTAGTCTACATGGCTCATTGATTTTTCTGAACAAATTATTACATATAATTTTGAATATTATTATGAATAATTTTCTCACTCATTTACTTAGGTGAGAGTAACTATATTATAACCTCTTCTTTTTCTCTGTGCTAGATTTTGCTTTTCACATTACATTATTTTCTTGATTATTTTCAATAAATGCAGTATTTCAGTATTTGTTGTGCATACTGTTCTGTGTAATGGTTTAAAATTTCCTATCATCATACTTGTCTCTTTTTTCAAAAGAATTGATGCAGATATTTTTAACTTTGAGGACTCACAAATTTTTGGCTATATGGATGCTAATTTATATTAAAAATCTATCAACTGGTCTTCCTACTTAATCTCCTCCTGCAATGGGCCACAAAATCAAGTGGATTTGCAAAGAGAACATATTGGAACACAGATGGCTTTTTGGTCTCTCTCAGGGAAGTCAAGAGCTTGGGGAAAACTAGAGAATTATAGTATTTGAAGGGAGGAAGCGGAGTTGTGTCCAAGCAAAGTGCCAAAGCTGTTGGATTTGGTAACTAAAGCAGCAAGCGTGCAAAGGTTTCCTTGGGTCAGAGTCAAGGCCAAGAATCCCTGTGATGGCTGCATTTATGCCATCTTTTGAATGTGCAGGACAAATGCTGCTACCACAAATGTAGCTTTGCTTCTCAAGTTCACGAAAATGAAGACCTTTCCTCAGTGAACACATCCCCCATAATGAGCTGTACATATTCCACAACTTCTAGGAACTCTCAGATCTGCATCTTCTGATGATATTCCTTTCTAAGACCCAGCCCTGTGTCCAGCTGTTCACTGTGCCTTCACTTGGATCCCTTACCCGGACCTCAAATTCTTCCAACGCTAAGCTTGTCATCACCATCTCACCCCCACCCACATAACAGTAACAACCACAACAGTCACAACCACAACTCAATTCCACCTCATATATTTCCCATTTAAGGCCTAGAAAAACTACTCCCACAAATTAGCACTTTTCTCCAATCTCCCAATCCAGCTGACTATCAACTCATAAGGATTCTATTTTCTGAATAACTCTCATATCCCTCTGTCTCGCATTCCCAGGGCCACCTTGTATGCCTGTCCTCCCTGTGCTGACTGTGGATGCCTTGACACAGTGTCTAACTTACAGCTAAGACATTTATTAGATCCCTAACACCATCATCCAGATAGTGACCTACAAAATGTTTGTTGTGAGAAAGAAGGAGAAATTAACACATTTGATGCAGAGTTATTTCTTTGGGAAATGAGCTCATTTTTGGTTATTTGAATCCAAAGTGGAGCAATTTTTGTTTCCTTTTGTTGTGACCCTCCCATCTAGAGCTTTGAGAGACTTTTGGAGTTTTTCTTGGATTCATCTGAAAAAAATTTCCCTAAACTTTGCAACTGTGTGAAAGATAAATTTTAAGCACATGCATTTATTTTTAAAGTACATTAATCATCTGTGCTTCTTGAAAAAGCCATTTTATCTAACTCCTCTGACTCCAGGCCTTTAGGTGTGGTGTTTCTCTTACAACCTTCATCAGCCAGTTCCGAGAGGGAATTAAGCCCTAATTGCTGGAAGAGATACCACTTGCCCATAGTGAACTAACTTCTCTGGCACCTTCCAGAATAACACAAGCTCTCTGCCATTCTTGGGAGAACTGAGAATATAGTCGCTCAAGTCATGTTCTGTCTCATGGTTCACAGGAGGAACCCCATGGAGAAAAGCTTCAGGGTCTCAAAAGAAGCCTTAGAAGTTTTCCACAGTCTGATCAGAGACTGTGATTCTCCGAATAGTGGGGCAGTCTCCTCTTTCCCAAGCCAGCTCATCCATCCTCTACCTCCTGTCCCAGAGAGCAAGAAAGCCCCTATTCTCCTCATTCTTTACCTTCTAAGTCCTCTTTAAACACTCAACCAATATTTAGCCTCAGAGTTGGAAAACTCTTCTGCTAGGAACTCAGCTGGCATGAAAAGAATAACCATCATCAAAAGCTGTGTTTTCTTTTGCTTTTATTTCAGGAGAAATAGTTAAGAATAAGAACTGTGATGGCAGACTTGAAAGTAATCCCCAGCCTTGACAATTGGCCTCTTTTGAAAGACCTTCCCTTGACCTCTGTTCCCTAGGAAAAGGAAGGTGGCTAACAGGAATATTACAAGGTTCCATTGATGAGGTGTCTCTCCAACCAAGCTATGTATGATGACAACTAGTGGGTGGAAAAACTTCCCTCAAACCAGGACTGGCTATCTGCCTTCCAAATTACTTCACTGCATGCCAAAAGGTTATCTCTGAGGAACTAGGAAAGGAAGTGCATTTGAAAACATCACTGGGACTTGTATACAACATCTTAAGGTGTTTGATCCTTTTATGAACTGATGACAGCTTTTTGCCATTGAAGTCTATGTGAGAGTTGCCAGCCAAGCAAAAGGAGGAAGCAGGGCCAGCCTGTTTGACCAAAGAACCCCTGGGAGCTGTTTAGATCATAAGACACGAGACAGCCAGAGAGAGGGAATAGCCCAGAATCCCGAGAAAAACTTAGGCAGCTAGCTGCATCAGCAGTTTCAACGAGACCTGTTCTGGCTGTTTGAATGTTTCCCTTTGACTGTGATGTTCTTTTCATTTCCAGAATCATCTTCATTCATTCAAGGATCCATGCCAATGGTCATTCCCAGAGCACTCAGAGAGGCATGGAAGAGCTGAGAAATATTAATAATCACTATGGTGCCCTGATCAGTGAATGCACGTAATCAGGCCATCACCAGGCAAGCTTGAACATCACAGAGAAAATTCATTTGAGTTTCTTAATGGCCATGACCGTTGCTTAATTGGGATAGTAACTCTGCTTAGTTGGCTCTCTTTTATTCCTGCTGTAGCTGGGGTGTCCTTCCCCAGCTCCAGGCGGGTCTGCATACACTTTCCAAGGTTCTCAGTATTCCCATGAAATATGCCCGATGCCAGCTGTTCTCCTGTTCCTTCCCGTGCAGGGAAGTGCTCTGGGTTATGACTTGTACTGGAGACTCTCTTACTGATGTTAGATTAACAAGCCATCGGTGGGGGGGCCCTTAGCTTACAAAGGAATATGTCATACTCATGCTCAGTACTGACTCTAGTAAATCTAATGGATACTTATAAATCAACAATAATGCAAAGCTATTAGTATGGTGGAAAGAATTTTTTCCGGCACTTTGCATTAACCGCTCCTACTCTCAGTCTTGGTCTCTACCCTGTCTGCAATAAGTGCTGCCTTTTTCTAGCCAGCTCATCTTTCCAACACAGGCTTTGCATTTCTCCAGCAGTTCAGCTCACAGCTCAGGCTGTATATAATACACAATTCTTTCCCACACTTCTCTTTAGCTCCTTCCAAAAATCAACCTTGTGTCACTAGGCTTGTTTGGGTTACGTGCTCATTAGTGACCCACTTTATATGAGATACATGGACACTGATGTAAACACACACGTCCTTTTCATTGGTGTCTCCTGGTCACGGTTGTTACCACACAATGCCAGATCATATCATGGCAGGAGAATTCCATTTGTGCTATAAATTCTGTCATCATAAGAGAACCAATAGAGACTCTGCAGGAAAGGCAGTCTTGTTAGGTGGTCACGGTGGTTTGGGGCTGAGACGATCTCCTCAAGAGTAACTGCACGCCTCTGCCACAGTCATGCCACTGGCCTTCGTTTCCTTTAGCCTTCTCACTCACCAAAAGACTTTCCTGTCCAGTTATAAGGTGCAAGTTGTTTCCCCAAGGGAGTACTCTGTGGATCAGCACCTGTGGGAAATGAGCTGCACTGCATCCCAACAAGGACCTCAGCCAACCCCAAGTTATGTAGAGACTGTATCACGCCTCTGGAAGTCTGAGGTCTTCTGCTAGGGTTTAGTAGATGTTCTGTGAGAACCAATGCACATGTCAATGTATTTTTCATGTATTTTGTGGGAGAAGGTAAGCTCCACATCTTAGTCCTTCACCTTCTTGATGTAATCTATTCACCAGGTAGATTTTCAAAAAATTTTTTCATATGGTCAAATTGATGAAGCATCTCTTTTACATAAGAATCATAGCCTTAAAAATGAAATCTATTGATAACAAGATGACAGAGGAGTAGGTGGACACAGAGTACATCTGTCTCCATGGATACTGGTCAGGAATACACCTTCAGACACAGAAGTGCATGCAGAACACCAGCTGAGAGCAGACAGGATTACCTGACCAGTGGAAAAGACTATATAGAGCCATGCAAAACTCCAGATCAAGCCCTGAGCCTTTGGAGCGGGAGCACTGACTCCAAGACCCTAGACTACCAGAGAACCAACCCTGCTGCTGCTGCTGCTGCTAAGTCGCTTCAGTTGTGTCCGACTCTGTACGACCCCATAGACAGCAGCCCACCAGGCTCCCCGATCCCTGGGATCCTCCAGGCAAGAACACTGGAGTGGGTTGCCATTTCCTTCTCCAATGCATGAAAGTGAAAAGGGAAAGTGAAGTTGCTCAGTTGTGTTCGACTCTTAGCGACCCCATGGACTGCAGCATACCAGGCTCCTCCACCCATGAGGTTTTCCAGGCAAGAGTACTGGAGTGGGGTGCCATTGCCTTCTCCAGAACTAACCCTGCTGCTAAGTCGTTTCAGTTGTGTCTGACTCTGTGCGGCCCCATAGACGGCAGCCCACCTGGCTCCCCCATCCCTGGGATTCTCCAGGCAAGAACACTGGAGTGGGTTGCCATTTCCTTCTCCAGTGCATGAAAGTGAAAAGTGGAAGTGAAGTCACTCAGTCATGTCTGACTCTTTGTGATCCCATGGACTGTAGCCTACCAGGCTCCTCCGTCCATAGGATTTTCCAGGCAAGTGTACTGGAGTGGGTTGCCGTTGCCTTCTAGGGGGTATCAAATAGTGAAATCTCACACAAAGGAAACTACTGGAATACAAGACCCAGGATCACCCAACCACCAACAGCACCCTGTGCAGGACACCTTATCTAAACAACAAACAAAACGAAAAGCACAAACCCAGTCATCAGCAAACAGGATTACCACCACACTCAGCCTTTCCCATCAGAGGAAAATCAAACAAACAAAAATTCAGCACAAATCTCAGCCTATATGAAGCTTACACAAACCACTGGACCAAACTTAGGAGGGCAGAAACCAAAAGGAAGAAAGAATTCAACCTTGAAGCCTGGGAGAAGGAGACCTCAAACACAATAAGTTAAAAAAATAATAATGAAAAAAAAAAAAAATAATGGAAAGGCAGAGAAATACTACACAAATGAAGGAACAAACTAGAAACACAGAAGTCCAAACAAATGAAGAGAAAATAGGCAAACTACCTGGAAAATAATTCACAATAATGATAGTAAAGATGATCAAAAACCTTGAAGACAAAATGGAGAAAATGCAGGAATCAATTAACAAAGACCTAGAAGAATTAAAGAATAAATATGCAGAGACAAACAACATAATACTGAAGTTAAAAATACTGTAGAAGGAATCAATAGCAGAATATCTGAAGCAGAAGAACGAATCAATGAGCTGAAAGATAAAATGGAAATAACTTCTGAAGAGCAGAATAAAGTAAAAAGAATGAAAAGAACTGAAGACACTCAGAGACCTCTGGGACAATATCAAATGCATCAACATTCGAATTATAGGGGTTCCAGAAGAAGAAGAGAAAAAGAAAGGGTATGATAAAATTTTTGAAGTGATTATAGTTGAAAATTTCCCCAACATGGAAAAGGAAATAGTCAATCAAGTCCAAGAGGGACAAAGAGTCCCATACAGGATAAACCCAAGGAGAAACACGCCAAGACACATACTAATCAAACTAACAAAGGCTAAACACAAAGAAAGAATATTAAAAGCAGAAAGGGAGAAGCAACAAGTAACATACAAGGGAAATCCCATATGCTTAACAGCTGATCTTTCAGCAGAAGGGAATAGCAGGATATATTTAAAGTACTGAAAGGGAAAAATCTACAACCAAGAATACTGTACCTGGCAAGGATCTTATTCAAAATCGATGGAGAGATAAAAAGCTTTTCAGACAAGCAAAATTTGAGAATTCAATACCACCAAACCAGCATTACAACAAATGTTAAATGGACTTACATAGTCAAGAAATACAAGAGAAGAAAAAAGATCTACAAAATCAACCCCAAACAATTAAGAAACACAATAGGAACATACACATCAATAATTACTTTAAATGTAAATGGATTAAATGCTCCAACCAAAAGACGCAGACTGGCTGGATACAAAAACAAGACCCATATATATGCTGTCTACAAGAAACCCACTTCAGACCTAAAGACACATATAGACTGAAAGCGAGAGGATGGAAAAATATATCCCATGCAAATGGGAAGCAAAGAAAGGTGCAGTCTGCAGTAGCAATCCTCATATCAGACATAATAGACGTCAAAATAAAGAAGAATACGAGAGATAAGGAAGGACACTAGATAATGATCAAGGGATCAATCCAAGAGGAAGGCATAACAATTGAAATGTCTATGCACCCAACATAGGAGCACCTCAATACATAAGATGAACTCTGACAGGCATAAAAGGAGAACTTGACAGTAATGCGATAATAGTAGGAGAGTTTAACACCCCACCCACACCAATGGACAGATCATCAAAACAGAAAGTTAATAAGGAAGCACAAGTCTTAAATGATTCATTAGATGAGATGGATCTCATTGATATCTTCAGGACATTCCATCCAAACACAGAAGAATACACCTTCTTCTCAAGTGCACATGGAACATTCTCCAGGGTAGACCATATCTTGGGTCACAAATCAAACCTCAGTAAATTTAAGAAAATTGAAATCGTATCAAGTATCTTCTCTGACCACAACATTATGAGACTAGATATCAGTTACAAGAAAAAAACTGTAAGAAACACAAACACATTGAAACAACATGTTTCTAAATAACCAACAGATTACTGAAGAAACCAAAGGGAAATAAAAAAAATTCTAGAAACAAACGGCAATGAAAACATGACAACTCAAAACCTATGGGATGCAGCAAAAGCAGTTCTAAGAGGGAAATTTATAGCAATACAGTCCTATCTCAAGAAATAAGAAAACCATAGAATAGACAGCCTACCTTTACATCTAAAACAACTGGAAAAAGAAGAACAAAAAACTTCCAAAATCAGAAGAAGGAAAGAAATCATAAAGATCTGAGCAGAAATAAATGAAAAAGAAATGAAAGAAGCAATAGTGAAGATTAATAAAACTAAACGCTGATTCTTTGAGAAGATAAACAATTGACAAACCTTTAGCCAGACTCATCAAGAATAAAAGAGAGAAGAATCAAATCAGCAAAATTAGAAATGAAAAAGGAGCAGTTACAAGAGACAATGCAGAAATACAAAGGATTGCAAGAGACTGTTATGAGAATCTATATGGCAACAAAATGGAGATAACCTGGAAGAAATGGACAGATTCTTGGAAAAGTTCAATCTTCCAAGACTGAACCAGGAAGAAATAAAAAGTATGAACAACCCAATTACAAGCACTGAAATGGAAGCTGTGATCAAGAATCTCCCAAAAAACAAAAGCCCAGGACCAGATGGCTTCACAGGAAAATTCTATCAAACATTTAGAGAAGAGCTAATGCCTACCCTTCTAAAACCCTTTCAAAAAAACTGCAGAGGAAGGAACACTTCCAAACTCATTCTAAGAGGCCACAATCACCCTGATACCAAAACCAGACAAAGACAACGCACAAAAAAAGAAAACTACAGGCCAATATCACTGGTGAACATAGATGCAAAAATCCTCAACAAAATTTTAGCAAAAAAAATTCAGCAACATATCAAAAAGCTCATACACCATGATCAAGTTGGGTTTCTTCCAGGAATGCAAAGATTCTTTAATATACAGAAATCAATCAATGTGATACACCATATTAATGAATTCAAAGATAAAAGCATATGATAATCTCAATAGATGCAGAAAAAGCCTTTGAAAAAATCCAGTACTCATTTATGATTAAAACTTCAAAAAATGGGCATAGAAGGAACCTACCTCAACATAGTAAAGGCCATATATATTAAGCCTACAGCAGACATTATTCTCAGTGGTAAAAAACTGAAAGCATTCCCCCTAAGATCAGAAACAAGACAAGGGTGTCCACTTTCACCACTATTATTCAACATAGTTCTGGCCGTCTTAGCTACAGTTATCAGAGAAGAAAGAAAAATAAAAGGAATCAAGATTGGAAAAGAAGAGGTAAAGCTCTCACTGTTTGCAGATAACATGATACTGTACATAGAAAACCCTAAAGATAGTATCAGAAAATTGCTAGAGCTAATCAGTGAATTTAGCAAAGCTGAAGGATACAAAATCAATACACAGAAATTACTTGCATTTCTATGTATTAACAATGAAAAATCAGAAAGAGAAATTAAGGAATCAATCCCATTCACCACTGCAACAAAAAGAATTAAATATGTAGGAATAAACTTGCCTAAGGAGACAAAAGAAGTGTACACAGAAAATTATAAGACACTAAGGAAAGAAATCAAAGATGACATAAACAGATGGAGAGATACTCCATGTTCCTGGGTAGGAAGAATTAATATGGGAAAAATGACTGTACACCAAATGCAATCTACAGATTCAATGCAATCCCTATCAATTACCAATGGTGTTTTTCACAGAACTAGAACAAAAAATTTTCATAATTCATATGGAAACACAAAAGACCCTGAATAGCCAACACAGTCTTGAGAAAGAAGAATGGAGCTGGAGGAATCATCCCTCCTGACTTCAGATTATACTACAAAGCTACAGTCATCAAGACAGTATGGGACTGGCACAAAGACAGAAATATAGACCAATGGAATAAGATAGAAAGCCCAGAAATAAACCCATGCACCTACTGGGTAACTTATTTTTGACAAAGGAGGCAAGAATACACAATGGGGCAAAGACAGCCTCTTCAATAAATGGTGCTGGGAAAACTGGACAGCTACATGTAAAAGAATGAAATTAGAACACTTCCTAACACCATACATAAAGATAAACTCAAAATGGATTAAAGACCTAAATGTAAGACCAGAAACCCTAAAACTCTTAGAGGAAACCATAGGCAGAACATTCAATGACATAAATCAAAACAAGATCCTCTATGACACACTTCCTAGAGTAACAGAAATAAAAACAAAAGTAAACAAGTGGGACCTGATTAAACTTAAAAGCTTTTGCACAGCAAAGGAAACTACAAGCAAGGTGAAAAGACAACCCTCAGAATGGGAGAAAGTAATACCAAATGAAACAACTGACAAAGGATTAATTTCCAAAATATACAAGCAGCTCATATAATTCAATGCCTGAAAAACAAACAACCCAATCAAAAAGTGGGAAAAAGACCTAAAGAGACATTTCTCTGAAGAAGACATACAGATGGCTAAGAAACACATGAAAAGATGCTCAACATCACTCATCATGAGAGAAATGCAAATCAAAACCACAATGAGATATCACCTCACACCAATCAGAATGGCCATCATCAAAAATTTACAAACAGTAAATGCTAGAGAGGATGTGGAGAAAAGGGAATACTTTTGCACTGTTGGTGGGAATGTAAATTGATACAGCCACTATGGAAGATGGTATGGATTTTCCTTAGAAAATTAAGAATAAAACCAGCATATGACCCAGCAAATATTAAGAAGAGGTGGCAAGAATACACAGAAGAACTGTACAAAAAAGATCTTCACGACCCAGATAATCACGATGGTGTGATCACTCACCTAGAGCCAGACATCCTGGAATGTGAAGTCAAGTGGGCCTTAGGAAGCATCACTATGAACAAAGCTAGTGGAGGTGATGGAATTCCAGTTGAACTGTTTCAAGTCCTAAAAGATGATGCTGTGAAAGTGCTGCACTCAATATGCCAGCAAATTTGGAAAACTCAGCAGTGGCCACAGGACTGGAAAATGTGTTTTCATTCCAATCCCAAAGAAAGGCAATGCCAAAGAATGCTCAAACCACCACACAATTGCATTCATCTCACATGCTAGTAAAGTAATGCTTAAAATTCCCCAAGCCAGGCTTCAGCAATACGTGAACTGTGAACTTCCAGATGTTCAAGCTGGTTTTAGAAAGGCAGAGGAACCAGAGATCAAATTGCCAACATCTGCTGGATCATCGAAAAAGCAAGAGAGTTTGAGAAAAACATCTATTTTTGCTTTATTGACTATGCCAAAGCCTTCGACTGTATGGATCACAATAAACTGTGGAAAATTCTGAAAGAGATGGGAATACCAGACCACCTGACCTGCCTCTTGAGAAATCTGTATGCAGGTCAGGAAGCAACAGTTAGAACTGGACATGGAACAACAGACTGGTTCCAAATAGGAAAAGGAGTATGTCAAGGCTGTATATTGTCACCCTGCTTATTTAACTTAACATGCAGAGTACATCATGAGAAACGCTGGGCTGGAGGAAGCACAGCTTCCTGGAATCAAGATTGCTGAGAGAAATATCAATAACCTCAGATATGCAGATGACACCACCCTTATGGCAAAAGCGAAGAAGAACTAAAGAGCCTCTTGATGAAAGTGAAAGAGAAGAGTGAAAAAGTTGGCTTAAAACTCAACATTCAGAAAACTAAGATGGCATATGGTCCCATCCCTTCATGGCAAATAGATGGGGAAACAGTGGAAACAGTGACTGATTTTATTTTTCTGGGCTCCAAAATCACTGCAGATGGTGACTGCAGCCATGGAATTAAAAGACGCTTACTCCTTGGAAGGAAAGTTATGACCAACCTAGATAGCATGTTAAAAAGCAGAGACATTACTTTGCCAACAAAGGTCTGTCTAGTCAAGGCTATGGTTTCTCCAGTAGTCATGTATGGATGTGAGAGTTGGACTATAAAGAAAGCTGAGCACAGAAGAATTGATGCTTTTGAACTGTGGTGTTGGAGAAGACTCTTGAGAGTCCCTTGGATTGCAAGGACATCCAACTAGTCCATCCTGAAGGAAATCAGTCCTGGGTGTTCATTGGAAGGACTGATGTTGAAGCTGAAACTCCAATACTTTGGCCACCTGATGAGAAGAGCTGACTCACTGGAAAAGACCCTGATGCTGGGAGGGATTGGGGGCAGGAGGAGAAAGGGACAACAGAGGATGAGATGGTTGGATGGTATCACTGACTCAATGGATGTGGGTTTGGGTGGACTCTGGGAGTTGGTGATGGACAGGGAGGCCTGGTGTACTGCAGTTCATGAGGTTGTAAAGAGTCGGACATGACTGAGTGACTGAACTGAATTGAACTGATGACCCAGAAATCCACTCCTAGGCATATACCCCGAGGAAACCAAAATTGGAAAAGACACATGTATACCATTGTTCATTGCAGCACTATTTACAATAGCTAGAACATGGAAGCCACCTAGATGTCTACGGACAGATGAATGGATAAAGAAGTTCTGGTACATATACACAATGGAATATTACTCAGCTATAAAAAGGAACACATTTGAGTCAGTTCTGGTGAGGTGGATGAACCTAGAACCTATCATACAGAGTGAAGTGAGTTAGAAAGAGAAAGAGAAATATTGTATTCAAATCCATGTATACAGAATCTAGAAAAATGGTACTGAAAAATTTATTTACAGGGCAGCAATGGAGAACCAGACATAGAGAGTAGACTTATGGACACATGGGGAGAGGAGAGGAGAGGAGAGGGTGAGATGTATGGAAAGAGTAACATGGAAACTTAAATTACCAAATGTAAAATAGATAGCCAATGGGAATTTGCTGTTTGGCTCAGGAAACTCAAACAGGGCCTCCGTATCAACCTAGAAGGGTGAGATGGGGAGGGAGATGGGAGGGAGGTTCAAGAGGGAAGGGATATATGTATACCTATGGCTGATTCATGTTGAAGTTTGGCAGAAAATAACAAAATTCTGTAAAGCGATTATCCTCCAATAAAAAATTAATTAAAAAAAGAGAAAACCAATAGCTTAAAATCAAATTGTAATAATCATACTGATGTTACAGATAGCCAAACAACAACACAGTTAATAAACAGGTTTTCTACAGGTTTACAGTCCATCCTGCATTCACAGTTTGGAGAAGGGAGTCATGAATTCTACATGTTCAAGCGCATGTTGCAACCACCTGACCACATTCAACAGGCATAGGGTTTCTTAGAAAAGCCAGATTTCCTCCCAAAACAACTCTGTTTTTTTTTTTTAAGACTTAATTATTTCTTTTGCTTCATTCAACAGGCCTCCAATTATGTTTGTTTTTTAAATAAGTTTGACTCATTTTCATATTAAATTGCTTGATCATTTCTTTTAAGTTTGTAAGGAGTTTCTGTGCTTTGAAGTACAGTTTTGGGGTTTTTGGTTCCCCTTCGGGGTATGACAAACTATTACATTGTCTTGAGAATTGGGAATAAATTGGATCAGAGAGGCAGGACAAGTGGAGCTCAGGGACATGATTTTTAAATAACAATTCCCATGTGAATGCTCCTACAGCATTTCCCTTTTACTTATGTTTTTGTGTTGGTGTTTTTGTTGTGGTCTGGGTAGACTGGGGCAAAAATGCAATAGTAGATCCAGATGTGAAATGAAACTTTTGAAACTGATGTAGACACATATATATACATATATTTTTTCCCAAAGTGTCTGTAGTTAAAGACCTCTAGATAACAACAGGAGAAATGAAGAAACCCTAGCTTTAGAGATCTAAAAATCAAATAGCTTTTAAATAAAAATACATCTCCTCTATTGCACAAATGATGAGTTTGGCAGATTTTCAGTTTTACGTTATTGAATTGTAGATCTTAATTTCTGTGGTTTGAGAGATAGTGTGTCATGGGGGAGAAAAGAACTTTGAAGTCAGTGGATCTGAGCTGAGGCCTGTCAGTAGGTCTTGACCTTGAACAAATAATTTTCCCTCAATGAATTTCAGTTTCTCCAGAAAGCATAAACAAAATAGGTCATTATATGTTTTAAATGAGATTATGTATAGAGCACAGAGTGCTGGGCCCCCTTGGAGTGCTCCATAGCTCTTAAGCCTCCTATGGTCCATCCCACTCCTAGAGAGCACCCACGTGACTGTGGCTACATCTGTTGAAGTGCACAATGGTGCCCCCTGCTGGTGAGGCAATTGACCCCAAAGATAGGAAGTTATGCAGCTTGAGATTTAGCAGAGTTTGTTAATAAATGTCTCAACAGAGCAGCCTGTATCCTTATATAATACGCAGTAATCCGTGGATATTTAATTTGCAAAAGTGTCAACTGAGTGACTAGACCCAGTGGAGGTGGGCATCCAGTGCATAATCTCCTACTAGATTATAAGCTCCATGGACAGGTACCACATGAGCTTTACTTACTACTTTATCTTGAGAACTTAGCATGGTTCCTCAGCCATGATAGACAGTCAAAAACAATATTTTGCTGAATGACAGAGCCAATGAGTCCAGCCACAACCTAAGAAGATGGCATGACTTGATCTTTTAAAGGTTTTTCCTATGGAAGAATGCAGAATTCTCTTGAAAATGTACTCCCCTACATTTTAGTAGGATCAGAGAAGGAGATTTCAGTTCAGTTCAGTTCAGTTGTTCAGTCATGTCCGACTCTTTGTGACCCCACGAACCACAGCATGCCAGGCCTCCCTGTCCATCGCCAACCCCAGAGTCCACCCAAACCCATGTCCATCCAGTCGGTGATGCCATCCAGCCATCTCATCTTCTGTCGTCCCCTTCTCCTACTGCCTTCAATCTTTCCCAGCATCAGGGTCTTTTCCAATGAGTCAGTCCTTTGCATCAGGTGGCCAAAGTATTGGAGTTTCAGCTTCAACATCAGTCCTTCCAATGAACATCCAGGACTGATTTCCTTTAGGATGGGCTAGTTGGATCTCCTTGCAATCCAAGGGACTCTAAAGAGTCTTCTCCAACACCACAGTTCAAAAGCATCAATTCTTCAGTGCTCTGCTTTCTTTATAGTCCAACTCTCACATCCATACATGACCACTGGAAAACCATAGCCTTGACTAGACGGGCCTTTGTTGGCAAAGTAATGTCTCTGCTTTTTATACGCTGAAGGAGATGGTTAATGGTTTTTCTAACCCAAATATGGCTGTTGCTTTTTTTTTTCCACCCAGAGTAATTGGGTAGACCAGGGTTTCCATTTTCACTTTGAGGCAAAACATGGATTATAAACTCCTAGGGTTTTACCTTCTTTCCAAACCCAGTTATCACTACCTTACTTTCTGACTCTTGTCCCCTAGGAACAAGAGCAGTGAAAGCAGGCTTCAGATGAAACAGATTCCAGAATGGTCACCATCAGAGAACAGTTATTGAAATATTAGGTATGAAGGGAACACTGGCGGTTCTCAGGCTGGCTATTGAATGCCTGGAGTATTTTCAGTCCTGAACAGGCGAACCGTGTCAGAGAGCATTGGCAAGAGCCGATATGTTTTAAACATTCCCTACTGTACCACCAGCCAGGATGGGTGTAACGGAGTCAGAGGCCAGAAGAGCCGGAGGAAAAGGAAAGAAGCAGGGCGTGTTAGCCACATGACTAACGTGATAGGGTATATGGTTCTTAAGCAGGAAAAGACGTGTAGGCTGGACAAAAATGTAAACAGCGGTGGCGTTCGAAATATGCAGGAGGGCTGGGAATGAAAAGCTCTGTGAGTCTGGTGAAAAGAAAGGGTGGCTTTGATGTGGAGCAGATTTTTGAACTGTAGCAGAGTTGCCATCTCTTGGGGCTGTCAAAAGAATATTTAAAGGAAAAGTAAGAGGGTGCTTTTTTGCTTAAGGGTGTCCTATAAGGGGAAGAATTCTAAATATTTTCAAGTTGAAGAAGAAACTATCAAGAATCTAATGCAACTGACAAGTCCGATCAGCGGCCACCAAATGCTGCCAGGCCATTTTGGCCACTACTTGACTTCCAGGTTGATGACTGACAGCTCTGGCAAGGGATACAGCCTGCAGTGTCTGGGGGGTACCACTCACCAGTTGAAATGAAGGCTGTTCGGTGGGTTGTTCTCACGCTGGTCTCACACAGAGCCTTCACCACCAGGCAGGACAGGCTGTCTCCTAGAACTGATCATCCCTTGAGAGGAATGAGGAAAGAAGCATGACCCTGCAGCTAGAATGCTCCACTGGGAAGTCCATTCTGGGGCTCACTTCCCATCTGCCTGAGCAGGATTGTACTCAGGCATGTGAACAAGGATCACATGGGATCCACGGGGAATCCACTGGGATCCACAGGGATTCACAGGGCCTCGGGTTTATTGCAGCTCTCTTACTAACTAGCTTTGTGACCTTGGGCAGATCATTAGAACTTTTAATTCAGACTCTTACACTTCAAACCTCCATGATTCCATAGTTCATATGTAGGTCATAGGCTATGTTCCACTCTTGCTTCTTTGTATAACTTTGGGCAAGTTTCTTATTCCACCTAGTGCCTCAGTTTTCCCACCTGTAAAGTGGAAGTCATACTAGTAATGTAAAAATCATACTAGCTTTACAATATTTTGAGAACTTACAGATAAAGTATTATGAAACTGTCAGGCTTCCCTAGTGGCTCAGCGAATCTGCCTGCAATGCAGGAGCCTCAGGTTCGATCCCTGGGTTGGGAAGATCCCCTGGAAGAGGACATGGAAACCCACTCCAGTACTGTTGCCTGGAGAATCCCATGGTCAGAGGAACCTGGCAGGCTACAGTCTACAGTGTTGCAAAGAGTTGGACACAACTGAATGACTTAGCACAGCACACAGCTACTATCAAAGCCTAAGAGGCAATTATAGTTATTGAACTTTCCAACATCTAGTTTGAGATGGATGAGTTTTTGTCATTCTCTCTTGAGTAAACGTTATTTGGTTTTGCTGTTGTTTGTTTTCTTTTTATAATTTTATTTATTTTTGGCTGAGCCAAGTCTTTGCTGCTGTTCAGGCTTTGATCTAGTTGCAGCGAGTGGGGGGTGCTCTCTAGTTGCAGTGGCCAGGCTTCTCATTGCAGTGGCTCCTCTTCCTGTGGATACAGGCTCTAAGGGTGCACAGGCTTCAATTGCTGCGATGTGAGGCCTCAGTAGTTGTGGTTCCCAGGTGCTAGAGTACAGGCTCAGTAGTTGTGGCTCACGGACTTAGTTACTCCGTAGCGTGTGGGATCTTCCCGGATCAGGGATGGAACCTGTGTCTCCTGCATTAGCTGGTGGATTCTTTACCACTGAGCCACCAGTGAAGCCCCATTATTTGTTTTCATCTTGTTACATTTCTGACTGCTCACTCCAGCTTTCCACTCTGGTCAGTGTGAGTTGGTATGCTGGTCCACTTCACCCCCTCTTGTGAACTCTCCCGTCATGAGTCCTGACTTCTGTAGAGGAGCCCCTGGAGCCGTGGCTTGGGGCAGGACCTGGTGTTCCGGAGACCTGTGGACAGACCTTCTAGTTCTCTCTGCCATTAATAACGTGTGTGTCTCTGAGCAAGTCACATCATCTCTTTGAGCTCTGGTGTCCTGGTCTTCAAATGACATGGAAATAAGGCCAGATGACTTCAATGGTATCTCTTGGAGTCAAAGTGTAACTTTTGAAACTACAAAGCTAGATAGCATATTCAAAAGCAGAGACATTACTTTGCCAACAAAGGTCCATCTAGTCAAGTCTGTGGTTTTTCCAGTGGTCATGTATGGATGTGAGAGTTGGACTGTGAAGAAAGCTGAGCACTGAAGAATTGATGCTTTTGAACTGTGGTGTTGGAGAAGACTCTTGAGAGTCCCTTGGACCGCAAGGAGATCCACCCAGTCCATTCTAAAGGAGATCAGTCCTGGGTGTTCTTTGGAAGGAATGATGCTGAAGCTGAAACTCCAATACTTTGGCCACCTGATGAGAAGAGCTGACTCACTGAAAAAGACTCATTGGAAAAGACTCTGATGCTGAGAGGGATTGAGGGCAGGAGGAGAAGGGGATGAGATGGCTGGATGGCATCACCGACTCGATGGACGTGAGTCTGAGTGAACTCCGGGAGTTGGTGATGGACAGGGAGGCCTGGCGTGCTGCGATTCATGGGGTCGCGAAGAGTCGGACACGACTGAGTGACTGAACTGAACTGAAAGAAATGGAGAAGAGGATGAGGCACAAATAATATACAATAATATACATGGAAGCTTAGAGTAAGTTTATACAATCCTTTGTGGCACTGTTAAACTTTGGTGCCTAAAATATTATTAATATGTTGCAGTGTTCTGCATGGGCTTCCCAGGTGGTGCTAGTGGTTAAGAACCCACCTGCCAATGCAGAAGATATGAGATGCGAGTTCAATCCCTGGGTCGGGAAGATCCCCTGGAGGAGGTCTTGGCAACCCATGCCAGTGTTCTTGCCTGGAGAATCCCATGGACAGAGGAGCCTGGTGTGCTGTAGTCCATAGGGTTGAAAAGAGTCACACATGACTGAAGTGACTTAGCACATGTTGCAGTGTTAAGTGTATGTGTGTGATCCTAATCCCAACCACGAGACTGCCTGCTGCACTGACTGTAGAAATGGAATAAGAAGGAAGAGGGGAACTGAAATCTTGGGATTTATACATGACATCTTGCAGTGTGGAATCAGGCTTACTTGTATTTAAAGCAAATAAGTTGTACTTAAAATGGAAAACAAGCTTGTTGATCTTTGAATATCTGTGGTGGAGAGTAGCTCTAGTCGGTTTGCTCTCTCAGGAACTGTCTCCCCCCGGCCTGCAGAGTTGGTCTGAACCCTCAGCCACTCACTGGCTTTTGTGTCTTTCACAAGTTCTGCCATGCACCAAACACAGGCTTGGCGGTTTCCTTTGGGTTTTCTAGAGTTATTCTTACTAGTGAGGCAGAAAGACCTCTCTTCCCAGCTACACTTTTGGCCGTAGATTGCGGTTTTTTTGTATGTGGTTTTCTTCCCCTGCCGTTAGACTAAATGCCCCTCTATATTCTCTATACTTGCTGGAGGTGTTGAATGGCACCCTTCACACGTGCATCCCAGTTTCCCTGCAGTAGGGAGCCACGGCTGCTCTGGACCGACTCTACGCCTTCAGATGGAATGCCCTGCTCAGCAGTCTCTCCAGGGTTGATCAGAAAGTCTCCATGACACCAAGTTCGAGTTTGCAGAGGTGTCTGCCAGGGCTGGGGGCTTCCTCAATGACTCAAACAGTAAAGAATCTGCCTGCAATACAGGAGACTTAGGTTCGATCCCTGGGTCAGGAAGATACCCTGGAGAAGGTAATGGCAAGCCACTCCAGTATTCTTGCCTGGAGAATCCCACAGACAGAGGAGCCTGGTGGGCTACAGTCCAGGAAGTCACAAAGACCTGGACACAAGTGAGTGACTGAGCTCACACACACACTGCCAGGGCTGCTGCTGTCCCCCGTCTTCCTGATCCCCAGCGTAGCTGCCAGGAAAAGTCACATCATTACCACTTGTTCCAGTGTCAAACCCTGCATGACCAAGGACAGCCCCCAGCCCTGAATTTCAGAGAAGTTTTATCCAGTGATTTAGTATTTGATGTCTTCTTCTTGCTCGATTTTCTCTTTTGGAAAATCCAGATACTGAAGAAGGTCTCAGATTTTTTCGTAGGGAAAGAGATTTCTCTGGTTTGTGATTAAAGGTATCCATTTCTTAAAAGTCAGTGCTTTAAAGCTGAAATCCCAGTGTTTTACAGCACGGAGGTTAGTCTGTCACTTGACAGCACCACCTTGAAAGTAAAAGCTCTGAGGACATGGTGAATTGTTAAGCAGGTAGAACCATAAAGACTACTTTCACCCAGTTTAATTGAATTGGAATAGAGAATATGGGCAGTTGGAGGAAGATGGAGAATTGTGCTGCTTAGAGCCCTTCTGATTGTTAGCGACAGAGACCCCATTCTTCTACAGCTTAAGCAAAGACGAACTGCCGTAACCAGATCACAGGAAGGGGACCAGGAGCTGGCCTCAGTGTGATCTGGGTCAGATGCCAGAAGCGCCATCAGGAGTCTGTCTCCTCCTGCACTTCTCTCATCCTGGCTTCCACCTCAGGCCTGGCCTCTTGCTCAACCAGCCCTTTGGCTTGCTAGGGGACTTGAAGACAGGTAGCTCCAGGGCTCCATCCTGACTAGAGTTCCAAAGGGGAAAGAGAAATATCCCTGCCAGCTACCATCTGGAAAATCTGAGACAGCCTGGAGTTGGCCCTGGCTGGGTCACGTGTTCACTGCCAGCTCATCCCTGCGGTCAGGTGGGTGAAGAGCTCTGAGTGGCTGCCACACCAGCATTACAGGACAGGTGGCTGCTGGAGTGGTGAGGAGAGAGGAGCAGTTACCTAAGCAAGAGTGGGGGCAGTTCCAATCACTGAGAGAAGAAGGAAAGGGTTCTAGAAAGCCCGAAGCAACTGTTAAACACAAAAGCAAGTGCGGAACTTAGCCTACGACCTTGCTGGGAACTATAGAATCACGGACGTTTGAAATGGATGGTTCCGTCCTCCAAGTGTAGAAGCTGAAGTGCAGAAAGGTCTACTAATCTGCGTAAGGCTACGAACAACAGATACCCACTCTATAGGGGCAAGGACTGTTTGCAGGGTTCCTCTACAGCTTGAGCTTAATTTCCAGCTAAATGTTTCATCTAAAATCCGTACTTAATAAATTTGAGTTTCTGCTCCAAACTCAAGAAGTCACAGAAGTGTAAAGCAGGCAATATGATAGTTAACATTCACTGGACTTTCGTTTTCTCACCTGTAGAGACATGACTAGTCTCTGGCAGTGGGAATGATTTAGCTAATAAAATCTCAGAATCTTGAATTAAAACACAAAACAGAAATATAGGTGAACCCTTTAGAAAAGGTAAGCTGAAGTATTTAAATTATATAATAATTAAACCCTTGATTAACACTGACATTACCTCAGTAACTTGCATTTATTTCAAAGTTATACTCATGTGTCCTGCCCTGGCAGGCGGATTCTTTATCACTGAGCTACCAGGGAAGCCCTGCCTATTATATATTGCTGCTGCTGCTAAGTCACTTCAGTCGTGTCTGACTCTGTGTGACACCATATACGGCAGCCCACCAGGCTCCCCCGTCCCTGGGATTCTCCAGGCAAGAACACTGGAGTGGGTTGCCATTTCCTTCTCCAATGCATGAAAGTGAAAAGTGAAAGTGAAGTCGCTCAGTCGTGTCTGACTCTTCGCAACCCCATGGACTGCAGCCTACCAGGCTCCTCCGTCCATGGGATTTTCCAGGCAAGAGTACTGGAGTGGGGTGCCATTGCCTTCTCTGTGTTATATATTAGGCCTCAATAAATGTCCTAGTCAGGAGAAAAGCCTTTATCTAAGCAATGAGTTATATTTAAGGGCAACTATTCTCTTAATCAGACATTAGCCAAAATTGGAACCAATGTATAAAGACAGCATCTAATAATCTTTTGTATGAGGAGAATAAAGCACAATCTTAATACCTACATTGATACTTTTTAATAATATACTGAATTTGCTCAAAATAAATCAATTGTATATAAAGTTGTCCTGAAACAATTAGTAATAATAATGAGATAACATGCAACAGCTATGAAAGCTAAAAAAGTAACAAGTATGGGCAAATAGGTCCTGCTGCTGCTGCTTATTGTTTTTATATTATTATTGAAGATGATAGTACCATTAAAAGGAGAAACAAGATGAAGCACGTTTCAAAATGTGAACTATCCTAATCCCTTGTGCAGAGAAACAGAAGGTGGAAACACACACGATGCGAAAACCTGAAATAGGTAACCATCCTATTTACAGGTCTGGTTGGTCAGGGCAACCTCCCTGAGGTCTTTGCTGAGGTGATTCTGGTGCTGATAAACTATTCCCTGGGGTGTCTGAGGGGCTCTTTGGTGAAATTTCTGAGTTAGAAGCTGGAAAAAGGCTTGTAGAGTTCAGAAAAGCCTGGTTCAGGACACCATCCACCTCAGTTGCTAGTGGAAGCCAGTCACTGCCCCTCCCATGGGAGGACACTCGGCAATCGTAAAGCTGGAAATAACTGCTACTGGTTACTGTCCAGGGCCCCAGGCTGGAGAAGCTTTCTCCACCTGAAAAGTGGATTGTAAACACATGCTTTATGATCCTGAAAGGCAGGAACAAAGAGGGGATAGTGACAGACCGCTTGCCCTATATATAGTCTGTGTGCACAGCAGCTTCAGTCGTGTCCGACTCTTTGCAACCCCTCGGACTGTTGCCCGCCAGGCTCCTCTGTCCATGGGATTCTCCAGACAGGAATACTGGAGTGGGTTGCCATGCCCTTCTCTGCCCTGTAGTATAAAGTCCAATAATACTTCAAGTAAGAGGAAGGCTTTACATCCCAATTCGGGATGCCAAGAAAGGGTAAGATTATATTAAGAACTAAGAGGATATCAAACGTGGAAAGGCTGTTTATAATAGTCATGGGAATTACATGGGTGAAATTACATGGAGCAGGAGAGAGGTGTGGAGGGTAAGGATTGTTTGCCTTCCTTCAGAGAGACGTGGCGCCCTGCCCCTTTCACTTACTTCTGTCTGTGTGCCCCTTGTATTTGCTCATTCATGGCCAGTGAGCAGAGATTTCGTAAGAATGGGATTGCTCTCACTTTTTAGTGCCGTATTACTTGAAGCAGTTAACATGTTTATGGATAATGTTTCATTACTGCCTTTCAAGCCACATTCCAGATCCCCTACATCACTTTGGTAATAACACACCTGTCGGCATGACTCAGAGCCCGCACCCTCTTGGTCTGTCACAGGCCGCTCTTCAAGCAGCCTCCACGGCCATCTGCATCAGCGCTGATATGGTTGAGCCATTAAAACACGGCGGTGTCTCAAGCTACATCCCCCACCCTATGCCCCACCGTCCCCACTTTCTTCTGGCCTGGCACCCAGTCAAGCCTCGGGAGGACTTCACGGCTCCCAGGACTGTCTGATGGGTGTTCCGCCTTTGAGATGTTGGCTCAACCTGTGGCCCAGGAGCCGAAGAGGGCAAGGGCCTGGTCTGAGTCAATGCCACCCCCTTGGTTCCCGTGCCCTGCTTAGAAGTTTTATTACATGGGAATGGTATGGCTCAGGGGGCTGACAAAGGGATGGTAAGGGATGCCTCAGGGTCTTGGTGCTGGGAGTCTCTCCACTTTGGCTGGAATCCAGTCTTGCAGGGGAATGGCCCGATGTTATTAGCAGCTGCAGAGGGCTGTCTAAAGGGGGTGTGAAAAGACACTGGAGGCTCCATTCTGGTGAACAAGTGTGGTCCCCTGTCTAATAATGCTCTTTTACATCAGGTGCAGCAGAGAAGCCAGAAGTAAACTTTCTTTGAAAACCATAGATCCTTTTTCCCAGAGTAAAGGCCACATTATGGAAAGGAATTAGGGGAAAAGAAATAAACCAATTTAGGGCAAGTTTAAATATATTTATCAATAAGCTAAACCTTTAGTGCTTAGTGGTAAACAATCTGCCTGCCAATGCAGGAGATGCAGGTTCAGTCCCTGGGTTGGAAAGATCCCCTGGAGGAGGAAATGACAACCCACTCCAGTATTCCTGCCTGGGAAATCCCATGGACAGAGGGGCCTGATGGGCTACAATCCATGGGGTTGCCAGAGTTGGACACGATTTAGCGACTAAACAGTAACACAGCAACAAATCTTGTAAGTAAATTTGGAAAGTAAATGTGAATCAACTATTATTGGAATTTAAATCTGATGGATATTACTAGTTTCAAAGTTCTACTTTTGTATTATCACCAAAACTTGATAAATCTCTCATCTGTTGTATAAAATCACGGGTTCTGAGAACCACAAGTTACTTGGTGAAATCTGGTCTTGACATATACATACACCTGGCCAGGGCACCAGCATTTATGTGTGATGTTCTGGGAGGCTTTCCGTAACCATGCCCATTGTATCAATAATGTCCACTTCTGATGACTTTTCTAAAAGACAGAATATCTTATCCATTATGTATTATTTTTAGGCAACTTCTAATAATAATGACTAAATATATGTATTTGTGTATTTCTTAAAGTTTTAAGTCTATCGTAATATGATATTATTATTGGTTTATTGCTTATCTTGAGGCATTAGAAATGTCCCTGCTCATTTTCATAGTCTTGTTTGTTCTGCAAGAACTCCCCTTTTTCAAGAGTAAACTACAGAGAAATGTTGAAGAATGTATTCTAAATAGCAGTAGTAGTTATCACCAAAATAAGCTGGAGATTACAAGTGACTTTTCTTTTGTCCTTTTTTCTGTATGTTCCAAATGTTTCCACAGTAAGAATGTTTATATTTGCTGAGTGCTTTCTCTACATCAGGTTCTGTGCTAGGTCTTTTATGATCATCATTACATAGTATCTTCACAATAACCTCATACGAGAGTTCCTATTATAATCCTCACTTCACACATGAAGAAATGAAAGTTTAAAGAGTTTAAATAAATTTATCCAAGGTCTCATAAGTGGTAGGGTCAGAATTCAAACCCATGTGTATCTGATTCTAGGACTTGGATTATCAACTGCTGTGCTAAACTTCATTGTTTTTGTAATCAGAAACACACACACGCAATTTGTATACTAAAAATAAACAATAAACCTCACTGCTGCGTTTAGCTTATAATTTGCATGAAAGATAGTAAATGTACACCCAAATTTCAGGCACATCTACTAAGGTTATGGTCTGACAGCTGGTTAGGAAACAACTTGAGATTTACTTAAGTTGAGGCTCACCATTTTTAATCAGCTTAAAAGTGTTATTTGATCATAATGTTCACTTCTATGAAATTTAGAAATACATTAGGAAAAGAGAGGAAATAGGCATATAAATTATTCAAATAATGACAAATAAATCTTGAAGAAATGATAATATAAATTGGGCTATTTTTGCTTTCTCTTGTTTTGTTTTTTGCCTGGAGAAGAAAAGACTGTAGGAAGATTAAACCACAGTTTTGAAATGAAGGAAGAACTACGGTATGGTTAGTGGAAGCAGCTGTTCTCCAATCTCAAACCACATCTGGAATACGACTTTCTGTTCTGGGGACCACATCTGCAGAGAGACCTTGACCAACGGGAGTGTGTCAGATGGGGACACACATGATGGCATGTACCTAGAAACGACCGCATGTGAGTTACAGTTGTTGGAACTCTGGTTGTTGCAAGGAAAAAAGTTGAGGGAGACAAAAGATCTGGGTTCGGAGCTCTGACACTCTGTCATGTCGGCAAGGGATTGGGCTTATTCTGTATGATGCCAGGGGGGGCAGTACTAAGGCCTCAAGGTCAGGTGTCAGTTCAATACAAAAAGAAATTCAGAACCTAATAAAAATGGGGGCAGGGGCGAGTGAACTAACGGAGGTCCCTGGGACTTGTCAAGCTGCAAGAATGTCAGAATACTCTTATAAGGGTGGGCCTGGTAGAAATGCCAGTTGAGAGGGTAGAACTTTCCTAGTCAATTTTAAAGAAATGGGTGACAACTATTTTTTTTTTAAAGAAATATTTATTTATCTACTTTATTTTATTTCTGACTGTGTCAGGTCTTGGTTGAGGCGTGCAGGCTTCTCTTGCAGTGTGTGGGATCTTTCACTGCAACTCAGGCTCCTCTCTAGCTGGGGCACACACAGGATTAGTCCTGGGATCTTAGTTCCCCAACCAGGGATTTCAAACCCTATACCCATGTTTCGGAAGGTGGATTCTTAACCAGTGGACCTCTAGGGAAGTCCCAAGGAGCAACTTCTTTTACAGAATGACTTGAGGGTTCTTTCACTGGGAAAATGGTAATACATCTTATATAAACTCTTTGTTATCTTCTGCCACACACCTCTATTCTTTTGCTCAATAAACATGTCTCCAAAATTATATGACATTGTGCTGCTGGAAATTTGCATTTAAGCACTGAAAATTTTCCCTTTTCATAATTGTTTACTTAACACAACTCAGAGGAGAAAATGGGAAGGGCAGAGAAATCTCAGAAGTAGATAATGTTTCAGACCACCATGAACAGACAGCATGAGCGCCGGGCCCATTCTCAGCTACAGTTCTAACATCTCATATGACCTTAAGTAAGTTAATTTACTTTAGCTCTCTGTGCCTCAGTTCCTTCCTCAGTAAAACGGATATAATAACTCTTGCTTCATGGCTCTTACGGGAATTAGTGAGTTAATGTTTGCTCAGTTCTTTGAGGTCCTTGGATGAAAGGTGTTATATAAATACTAGGTATCATTATTAACATTTAATGACCATATCTATACTTATGATACCGAGTGTCCTAAGAAACAAAAGCTGTTACAGGCCACAGAAAAGCTTTCAAAGACTGTTCACAGTGTCTATGAAAACATAAACTAGAATTATTGGGAGAGCTTTGTGTCTTATTGTGAGATTAAAAATTGCAGTTCCATGGATTCAACCTGATATTTAGCAGTAGATTTAACGGAGGCTTTAAAGAGCATTTGTGCAGTATCTCAAACAGGTTTTCATGACTACTGTTAAACTAGCAGTAATTTTGTAATCTTCAAATTATTTCATTTTTGTTATCTAACTATAGTCTCAGTGGAACCTTCTCAATGCTTACATATGCTAAATGTGACAATTTTTAATCTTTTTTTTTTTTTCTCTTGTGGACAGAGCAGCAGCTTTTGTCCTTAATGTAGGAAGAACACATAAGAATGGCTGTTGACCATGGTGGAGAAATAAGAATGGCCCCACTTCATCCCCTCTCCTGGTGCTCATATCTCAAGGCTGCCCCATCCTGCTCTAGTCTCCTCACTCCACTCCTTGGAGTTATCCAAGAGAAACAGCAGACGTCGGTGGCGAGTAGGGAAGGGGGAGGCCTTTCTTTGATCTCAGATGACAAACTTCAAAGATAAACATTTAAAGAGAAGGAAAAACAAATATAGAGAAAGGAACCACAATGAGACACCGAACAGCTCAGCTGTCACATGTATATCTGCTTCAGGAGGACTGGTAGACGAGTCCTTTGTAGGAAAAGGCAAATCACCCAAGAGAAAGCCAGGCAAATTGTTGTGAACATATGTGTCAAGAAAAGAGCCTGACTTATCAATAAATATGAAAAGATGCCTGGAGAAATGCAAACGAAACAATAAAGACACACTTTCACACTTTAGGTTGCAGAACATTTTTGTTTAAAGAATGCTGAATATGGAGAAGAGAGTGAAGCAACACTGCTGTTGGGAGCACACAACTGACAACCCCCGGAGAGTGACTGGACACTCTCTAGCAAAGCTGAAGTGTGACTGTACGAACTCCCAGCCTTCCTCTTTCAGACTTACACTCTAGAGGAACTCTTGTACGTGTGTCCAAGGACCTATAAACAAGAAGTCATAGCACCATGTGTTTGTGATGGTTACGAATCTACCTCAATTGTGGGACCAATCCAAATGTCCCTCAGTAGAGAAACAGGGATGTATTCCTGCAATAGTCCAGTGGACACTGGGCAACAGGAATTAACAGGGGCTACAGGTGTCTCTCCCATCTCTATGGAGAACTTTCCAAAAGCAATGTTCAGGACAAAAGAGGGGAAAAAAGACATAGATACATAGAGGGAAAATATCATTACATAAAGTTTTAAAATATTCACAAGACGATCACTGGTATTATTCTAGAGAATTCATCCTAAATCTGCATGTAGAGTCTGAATTCCCAGTCTTGGCAGTTTCTGTTAAGCATTTCAGCACGTTCTTCAAATTTTGCCCCTGCTAGTGCCAAGTCTGCACTAATGGCTACAACCGAGATTTTTGTAAAATTCAGGGATTCCCCATGTCCCTCCAAAAAATATTTGTTCTAACCCAGAGCTATCCAACAGAAACAGAATGTGAACCACATATGTAATTTAAAATTCTCTAGTAGTCATGTTTTATAACATTAAACATAAACATAAAATTAAACATAAGTGAATGAAATTAATTTTGATAATAGATTTTTTACTAAACATATTCAAAATATCCTATAGGTAAATAAGATATTTAAAATATTTTTTACACTAAGTCTTTAAAATATGGTGTGCATTTTACACCTAGAGTGTATCTCTGTTTGGTTGATAAATTTTCATTGGAAATATTTGTACTTAGATTTCATAAAATTTAAAGTGGTAAAGATAGGTTTAAAATAACCCTATTTATCTCAAGCATACATGGAAGTTTTTTAATAACTGCATCAAGTGATGGTTTCCAAATATTAGTTTTAAATAATTAGAATTAAATGAAACAATAAATTCAGTTCCTTGGTCTCACTGCATTTCAAGAGCCTGCCAGTCACATGTGACTCAGTTGCTATTAATGTACTGAACACAGCAGATCTAACCTACATTATGTCCACTTACCTTTCCTCTGTGGGAGTCCTCTTTTCATATAATTGAAGTCAAACTAAAAAAGTATACAGTGGCCTTGCTGGACAAAGATAGCCACATAGAGCCACCTGCAGTGAAAGGTATCTGTTGACCCGCAAGATTTCAAGGGCATTCGATGAGAGAAGTCTAGCCTGATGCGCATGCTCAGCCCCCTGCTACATTGCCCCTGCTACCTTGCTCTGGTCTCCCACTAGGCAAAGCTGGGGAGAATTCCCTGAGGTTCCATCTGTTTCTGGGGTGTCTGTTTTAAATGGTTAAGTTCCCAAAGTGCGAGTCATTCAGTTTTACTGAAACACCAGCCCCCTTCCAATTTTGGTGCTCGGTTATCCTCTGGGACTCCTTGGTAGTTTCTAGATTGGATAATCAAACACAAGAATCTACAGAAATTCATCTGAGAGGAAGTACCCTGAGGCTCACACAGGAGAGAAGACGGGAACTCAGAGGCCGTGATGGTTAAAACATCGCGAGAGGATGGTAAAGCAATGCGAAAAGTGGGCGGAGAAAAAAGGACATTAGAGGATTCCGACTGAAATGGAGTCTGTGAAATTTAATTAGCTGTCAGCAGGATGCAATTTGGCAGGAAAGGGTGGGAATCACTGGGACAGAGCCTTAGAACCAAAAATTAAAACTGATCAGAACCTGAAGTGAGATAGAGGTGTAGGGTTCTTCTGACTGCCACTTGGAGCCGGCAGCTGTAAGCAGCATGCCTGGTTAGGAGACAGCTACCACAGTGCCAGTGGTTCAAATGGAGGGATACTCGATTCTTAAATGAAGGGCTATCAGACTCCACAGTATCCTAAAGTACACTCACATTTTTTATTACGCTTAATGCCAGCCCATGCACATAACATATCCACTCACACACGCTCACAAAGCTGTAGAAAGGGCAGAGATTGGCTCTTCATGAAAACAACAGCAACAAAGCCATGGAAACTATTGATAATTAATAAGCTAGGCACCAACAATTAATATGTGCTATGAGGGGGCGCCTACTGTTCTCTGAGCCATAGCTCATTTAAAATACTCACCCTGTAATTTATGAGCGATATTTAATACCTCAGTGACCATAAACCTCAATGTTTTATTACCACTGCTTAGCATACCTTTGATGTGCTGCCCAGCACTACACAATCCAAAACAAATTACTTTCAGGAAGCTGGATATTATATAAATGCAGGAAAATCATAAATAATGCACAGGAGGAACATTTTCGGTGGGTTCTGACATGCCACAATGGGTCTCTGTACGTGTGACCGCTCCGGCGTCTCACTGGCCCTGGAGGAGGGCTGGAGGGCTGTTCATCTGAGGAGTGTTTGTTAGACAGGGTGGGGAGGCTGACTTCCAGGCACCATTGACTGACTTTTTAAACCTATAGCAGAGGCAGATGTGAATCGCACGAGAACCTTTTGGGAAGCTACAGTCTTCTTAATGAACTACAGATGCATATGGAATGACCCTTTCATTCATGTTTCTGGTGGGCCTCTAACAGTCTTCTTCCCTGCTGTCGTGCGGACACGTGTCAGCTCCCTTTCCCATTCTTGACAGCAGCTGTTCAAAACTCTCTGCTCTCTGCAAGGCCCTGAACCCCCACACCTGCTGTCTTGGAAGATGAGATACTCTACAACCTCACTGAAGTTGTCGGGCAGACCTCC
The DNA here is from genome assembly GCF_042477335.2 of Ovis canadensis. NCBI lineage: Eukaryota > Metazoa > Chordata > Mammalia > Artiodactyla > Bovidae > Ovis > Ovis canadensis. Next base: position 32,831,945 of record NC_091250.1, on the reverse strand, counting down.
TCCACCTTCCCTTTCCAGTACCTCCACGCTCTTCTGCATCTTTACATACTACTTTTATCTTGAACAGGACAATTCTCTCCAAAGGTGAGACACTGAATCTTTGATCACGTGCCCTCCTGTCTCCTCTGGCTCCATGACCTCTAAATTATCCCCTGGCCTCTTCTGTCCTCTCCCCCTCCCCATTCCTTTTTTTTTTTTTTGGTCCTCACATGGGATCAGATAAACTGCGTCCTCCAAATGAACAAGTGAGTAAAATGAAATCTTCTCCATGACTACATCCCTTGTTTCTGAAGATGCACTTTGGCGCTCTCTGCCCCACATCTGGCTTCTTGAAAAGTGGTGGCCTTTGCCCGATTTGGACCTTGCCATCATCGTCAAGCAGATTCTGTCCTCAGCTACTTACTGAGAATGTTATGGTGGCTTTCTACACACCATGACCTCCTTCAGACCCCCTGCAGGGTTGGATGTAGTTTCCCCCTCCCTACCTTCCCCCTGAAACTTTATCTCCCTGGCTTGTGTGTTCATATTCTCGTTCTGCATCCCCACCTCCTCTCCAATCTCTTGCTGGCTCTGCTTCTAGTGCCCATGCCTTGCCCTCTTCTCTGTACACCCCTTTCTGGATGAGCCCACCTTCTTCACCAGCTTCAGCATCCTTCAACACCAGTGGCCCCCGGTCCTATCTCTGAACCTCAGCTTCCTAAGCTCTGCCAGTTTCCCACTGGACAATCTACCCCGTGTCCCGTGGGTCAGCTTTCCAAAATACAACTTACAATGAAGGATGCTAAGCTGCTAAGTCACTTCAGTCATGTCTGACTCTGTGCGACCCCATAGGCGGCAGCCCACCAGGCTCCCTGTCCCTGGGATTCTCCAAGCAAGAACACCGGAGTGGGCTGCCATTTCCTTCTCCAATGTATGAAAGTGAAAAGTGAAAGTGAAGTTGCTCAGTCATGTCTGACTCTTGGCGACTCCATGGACTGCAGCCCACCACGCTCCTCCGTCCATGGGATTTTCCAGCCAAGAGTACTGGAGTGGGGTGCCATTGCCTTCTCCACAATGAAGGATAGATGGGTGCTAAAATATATAACTAGGTGCCAAAATAGCACTTCCACAAACCACTTGCTTTTTGCAAAGGGGGAAATATATCTTTACAATGGAGAGTTATGATGGCCACAACCTTAACAAATCAAGTGACCAAATGTAATATTGTTCCACTATTTGTTGTTGTTAAGTCGCTAAGTTGTACCCAGGTGTTTTGCAACCCCATGGACTGTAGTCTGCCAGGTTCCTCTGTCCATGGGATTTCCCAGGCAAGAATACTGGAGAGCATTGCCATTTCCTTCTCCAGGGATCTCCCTGACTCAGGAATCAAACCTGCGTCTCCTGCATTAGCAGGCAGATTCTTTTCTGCTGAGCCACTGGGCAAGCCCTATTGTTCCACCATTAGTATCCCACATCATACACTTGCTGATGGGATAAAATACAAACTATAAAGCTTTACCTGTAAATCATTCTTGCCAAAAATAAAAAAATTAACCTGAATGTAATTTAGCCTTTACACTCAACTTACTGTTATATAAAGCCCTGGGGGTAGAAGATAAAGTTAAATGATACCAGAAAGTAACAATCAGGCAAATCCAAATTGTGAGACCTAAGAAAACTGCTTGGTCTCTTCAAAATGACAATAAATAATACTGGTCAGTGTCACTTAGAAAGTGGAGGATGTTCAAGAATAAAATAACTAAAGAGAGATAACCAAATGCAATACATGAAACTTGATTGATCTTGCTTTAAACGAACAGCTGTAAAAGATATTTTGGGTACAATGTGGAAAATTTGAACTTTTTTAAAAATTAGATAATGTTAAAGAAATAGTGTAAATTGTCTTAAATGTGGTAATGGTATTGTGTTTATGAAGGAGAATGTTCTTATTCTTGGGAGATGCATGTTGAATTTAGGGATAAATTTTCATGATGCTTGCAACTTACTCACAAATGTTTCTGCAGAAACACACACGTGTGTGCAATCAATACAAATAAAAATAAATCAGATATGGCAAGGTATTAATAGCTTTTAAATTTGGATAATAAGTGTAGGAGTATTCAATTTACCTTGTCAACATTCTTGCATGTTTTAAATTTTTCATTTAAGAATTTAGGAAGAAAGTCAAAAAACACCAGTGTAATTTAAACCTTGTCTTCACTCTCCCATCTACTTCTTCTTTTCTACTCACTATTCACTAAGTACCTCAAGCTGAACATCCTGGCCTCATCTGTAACTTCTCCCTTCTTCCTCACATCTGCCTCCCTCCATCCTGGAGTCTCTCCAGCTCACTGCTGCTGCCCTCAGCAGTCCTCCACTGTGAAACTCATGGATTCCCCACCACCTGGGTGCAAGCCCCTCCCCCAGCAGTCCTCCCCAGAGTTCTCCCCAATCACTCCCCTGATGAAATCTTTTGACAGGTCCCCACTGCCTGCAAGATAAGATCAAATTCTCTGAAGTACATATATTAAAGTCAGTCAGTCAGTCAGTTCAGTTGCTTAGTCGTGTCCAACTCTGCAACCCCATGGACAGCAGCACACCAGGCCTCCCTGTCCATCACCAATTCCCAGACTTTACTCAAATTCATGTCCATTGAGTCAGTGATGCCATCTAACCATCTCATCCTCTGCCATCCCCTTCTCCTGCCTTCAATCTTTCCCAGCATCAAGGTCTTCTCAAATGAGTCAGTTCTTCGCATCAGGTGGCTAAAGTATTGTAGTTTCAGCTTCAGCGTCAGTCTTTCCAATGAATATTCAGGACTGATTTCCTTTAGGATGTACTGGTTGAATTTCCTTGCTGTCCAAGAGACTCCCAAGAGTCTTCTCCAACACCTCAGTTCAAAAACATCACTTCTTCAGTGCTCACATTTCTTTATATAGTCCAGCTCTCACATCCATACATGACTACTGGAAAAACCAAACCTTTGACTAGACACACCTTTGCTGGCAAGGTAATGTCTCTGCTTTTTAATATGCTGTCTAGGTTGGTCATAACTTTTTTTCCAAGGAGAAAGTGTCTTTTAATTTCATGGCTGCAGTCACCATCTGCAGTGATTTTAGAGCCCAAAAATATAAAGTCTGTCACTATTTCCACTGTTTCCCCATCTGTTTGCCATGAAGTGATGGGACCAGATGCCATGATCTTAGTTTTCTGAATGTTGAGTTTTAAGCCAAATTTTTCACTCTTCTCTTTCACTTTCATCAAGAGGCTCTTCAGTTCTTCTTCGCTTTCTGCCATAAGGGTGGTGTCATCTGCATATCTGAGGTTATTGATATTTCTCCCAGCAATCTTGATTCCAGCTTGTGCTTCTTCCAGTCCAGCGTTTCTCATGATGTACTCTGCATATTAAGTTAAATAAGCAGGGTGACAATATACAGCCTTGACGTACTCCTTTTCCTATTTGGAACCAGTCTGTTGTTCCATGTCCAGTTCTAACTGTTGCTTCCTGACCTGCATACAGATTTCTCAAGAGGCAGGTCAGGTGGTCTGGTATTCCCATCTCTTCAAGAATTTCCCACAGTTTGTTGTGATCCACACAGTCAAAGGCTTTGGCATAGTCAATAAACCAGAAGTAGTTGTTTTTCTCGAACTCCCTTGCTTTTTCGATGATTCAACAAATGTTGGCAATTTGATTTCTGGTTCCTCTGCTTTTTGTCAATCCAGCTTGAACATCTGGAAGTTCATGGTTCATGTACTGTTGAAGCCTGGCTTGGAGAATTTTGAGCATTATTTGCTAGAGTGTGAGACATGTGCAATTGTGCGGTAGTTTGAACACTCTTTGGCATTGCCTTTTTTGGGGATTGGAATGAAAGCAGACCTTTTCCAGTCCTGTAGCCACTGCTGAGTTTTCCAGATTTGCTGGCGTTTTGAGGATAACACAGATGGAACCTGGAGCTGAGGACTTGGTGGAGGCCAAACTGACATCAGAGACACCCTCAAGCCTTTGACTTCTGATCCCCATGCTGCCTCACATTTGTGCTGAGATAGCAAAGATGGGCCTAAGGAAAAGTACAGTGCTCCCTGTGGAGCCCTAAGCTGTCTGCTTGGAGAAAGAATTCACTTACACATCAGCAAGTAGTCTGTAGTTTTTAGGTCTATAAAAGAGAGTCTTTTAAATTTCACAGCCATGACCTCAGAGGTTCAATGAAAGACTCACTATGTCAACTCCATAAGTGGTTTATAACACTCTGTAGGAGAAGCAGGCATTCTCATATGTTGTTAGCATGAGTGTAAACTGGCATAGTCCCTATGGAGGGCAATTTGGCACCATCTAAATGAGTATATCCTTAGATCAGAAAATGTGTCCCACAGATATACCGACACGAATGCAAAATGATGTATGGGTTATGGAATGTGAAGCAGTGTTTGAATTGGCAAAATATTGAAATAACCCAAAAGTCTACCAAGAAGGGACTAGTTAAATAATGACACATCAACCTAAAGAAATACAATGCAACCAAGATACCACATGGGGAATATCTCTACGCACAAGTGTCTGCTGCTGCTGCTGCTGCTAAGTCACTTCAGTCATGTCCGACTCTGTGCGACCCCATAGAGGGCAGCCCACCAGAAGGTATTATATATTGTAACATGAAAACACAACATGCATCAGGGCATGTACAGGAGTCTATGGGTTCAAGAACTATAGAGTCAAAAAGGAAGCAACAAGATAATGCAGCAAACTTCACTGCAAAATGTGCCCATCGTTTCTAAGGTTCAGAAAATGTGGAGAAGACACAGGGTTATCAGAACCTGTGAAGAGATATCCTGGAGCTGGGATGCAGGCATCTGAGAAGGGGCACCCCCTGGCTGGGGCTGCTGTCCCTGTGAGGCGGGAGGGGCAGACACTGAGACCGATGCTGGGGGTGCAGCCAAGCTGGAGTTGGGAGACAATTGCACTGCCCTGCTCTCCTCTTCTCATCTCACAGAGAACCAGCTGACAAAGGAAATACAGAGTTTCCAGAGTCCCAGAGAGGAGCTGAGGAGGGCTTTGAATCTGAGAGACAATAGCTGAGTGACTAGCACACTCGATTCAGTCGGGATGGCCAATTTGGATGCAAAATCCTCCACAGGGTTGTTGGAACTGCTTTTGTGAGTGATGACGGGCTCCCCACCGTGTTCTGGAGCCACCCTTCCCCCAGTAGTCTGAGGTCAGCCCTGGCACCCGGAGTGAGGTTTAGACTCTGGGCAGCTGATTGTGTGTCTTTTGGGAGCCAGGGTCTTGGTGGGGTTTTTTTTTTTTTTTTTTTTGTATATGTTTGTCCTTCCAATATCATTTGTGAGTAATAGCATTGTTGTCACTTGACAAATGAGAAAGCTGATTGAGAAAGAGAAATACTTGTAAGTAGAGGGTCTCCTTCCCCTTCTCTCACCCTGCCCCACCCCTCCTATTTTTCCCTCCTTCTCATTCTGTCAGATGATGGAGGGTTCATTGAACTAAACGAATGAGTGGTTTTAGCCACTCACCTGAAAACACCCTTGGTGCTTACTGGGGATGGGTGAGGGGGCAGCTGTGCCCGGCCTGGGCTGTGGCACAGTCCTGGGGAGAACGGTCCTTTCATCTTCAAGCACCTGGCCCTGGGGAGGCTGACTTCTCAAATGCCCGCCTGTCTGCGCTCTCCTGTTTCCGCTTTTCACATCCATCTCCAAGTGCCCAGTCCTGAACGATGGCTCAGGAGCCAGACGAGCTTTGCGACAGGAAAGACAACAGTTGGCACATCTCCTTGAGTCAACAGCTGTGGCCGAGAGCAAATAAGTAGGTAGCCCTGTGGTGTGGTTCCGAAGGAAATGCTCAGAGGAGTGGGTCTCATGAGCCTTCCCCAAAGCAGGCTCTGTCTGTCACAAGCTCTTGACGTGTGTTTGTTAATCAGGCCCATGCTTGGCCAGGTCCTCCCTTCTCCCCAGTGTTTTCTATTGAGGCCGGAGAACATTCCCCCAACACACTTCTCTTTATGATGGTGTTTGGAGGGAAGGCTGATTTAAGTGTTTGTCCTCTTATTTTGAGGCGATACTCCACAAAGGAAATTCTTAAAAATCAAAAATAAACTTATTTATGCAATAGCTGTGATGCCAAATGAACAGCTAGCAGCTCTTAACTGGGTTTTGTAAATAGAGTAGAAAGAATATCTTCACAGAAAAGATAAACAGTAATAAATTAACCAAGATATAAGCTTTGCCTTTCAAGTGGCTCACTTGGATACATAAACAACAGTTGTGGTGTCTTTAAGAAATCTTATAAGAAAATTCAGACTTTCAAAATAACCAAATTAGCCAGTGATTATTTGCTATAGCAAGGAATCTCTACAAAATAACCATAAGGATGCTTTCTGTTGTTTCCCTGATAAGAACCCCTTTCCTCTAGTTCCTTTCCATTTAGGTATATGCAAGTTCTTAGAAATAAATTTGTTTTGTGAAGTGAAGGGCACCAATACTCACTATGCATACGTGCATGCTCATTCGCTTCAGTTGTGCCCAACTCTTTGCAAACCTATGGACTGTAGCCCACCAGGCTCCTCTGTCCATAGGATTCTCCAGGCAAGAACACTGGGGTGGATTGCTATGCCCGCCTCCAGAATACTCACTATGTGTGTGTTAGTTGCTCAGTCATATCCAACTCTTTGTAAACTCATGGACTATAGCCCACCAGGCTTCTCTGTCAATGGAATTCACCAGGTAAGAATACTGAATGGGTTGCCATTCCCTTGTCCAGGGGATCTTCCTGATCTGGGGATTTAACTTGGGTCTCCTGCATTGCAGGTGGATTCTTCACTGTCTGAGCCATCAGGGAAGCCCGGAATACTCACTATAAATGATTTTAATTTTACCAGGGAAGGCTCTGTCTGAATCCTAGTATTGAGCTCCATCTCTAGGTCTATGTAGTACTTTGGTTTCACTACTCTCTACTCCCTGTGGAAGCCCAGACCCATTCATGGAATGGTTCGGTGACTTCTGGGTAGGATCCCAAGCCTCTTTGCCATGGATTTACTGGCCTGTGGTGCTCTCCTGAATCTTGCCATTCTTGAGATATCTCTGAATGACTGCAGTCAGAGTAGAAATCATTATCCATCGCTTGATTACATAGGTTAAACACTTACCACCTAGCATGTCTAAGGCAACCTGAGTTGTTTCACTTTCAACTGCAGTGTTACTTTAGACAAGAACTAAGACTGTCTGAACTTGTGAAAAACTGGAATCACCTTTTTCCCCCTTAATATATTTGGATCCCTATTCTCTCTTTCTCATAACATTTTTTACATGAAAATGTATGTATTGAGACAATAGCATAGATTTCTCTCACATTTTTCAGACCCGCAAGCCTCAAAAGGAGAGGGGCGGGGGAGAAAAACCTAGCAAAATTCGATAGTCTTGGTGGATTTCTAAAGTGTAAGGTTTCTAACCAAGCTAGAAATGGCATCAGGGAAAATCTTCTGTGTGATATGATGGCTCTGATACGATTCCTAAGTTACCCTTTAATAAGGTTACAGTTTGAAAAAGTTGCAATAAAAAAATGTTAACTAAATAGATTAAATTTTTAAAAATTGGAATAGTGTTTGAATTGTGTTAAATATTTGTGTTGTCTTTTATTTTACCTTTATTAATTATTCCCCTTCCCCCAGCTGTAATGGATTTGCCCAGTAAATGTAGGTGCTTCATGCCACTGTCTGTTGATAGAAACAGCCAAGGAGCCAGTGAAGCCCAGTGGAAACGATCAGCTTCTTCTACTTTATGGAAATGCTCAGTAAGATGGTCAAGTATATACTTGCTACCATCTACTTGTGATAAGGGACAAAAATGGTTTTATCATAATTTTTTCCACGTTTACACTTTCCTCATTTGTTTCTCTCTCTGTGTGTATGTGTGTATACGTGTATTTAACAACATTTAAATTTACTGAGAGGTACTCTATTTCTGCTTTATTGACTATGCCAAAGCCTTTCACTGTGTGGATCACAACAAACTGTGGAAAATTCTGAAAGAGATGGGAATACCAGATTACCTGACCTGCCTTTTGAGAAATCTGTATGCAGGTCAGGAAGCAACAGTTAGAACTGGACACGGAACAACAGACTGGTTCCAAATAGGAAAAGGAGTATGTCAAGGCTGTATATTGTCACCCTGCTTATTTAAGTTCTATGCAGAGTACATCATGAGAAACGCTGGACTGGAAGAAACACAAGCTGGAATCAAGATTGCTGGGAGAAATATCAATAACCTCAGATATGCAGATGACACCACCCTTATGGCAGAAAGTGAAGAGGAACTAAAAAGCCTCTTGATGAAAATGAAAGAGAAGAGTGAAAAAATTGGCTTAAAGCTCAACATTCAGAAAATAAAGATCATGGCATCTGGTCCCATCACTTCATGGGAAATAGATGGGGAAACAGTGGAAACAGTGTCAGACTTTATTTTTGGGGGCTCCAAAATCACTGCAGATGGTGACTGCAGCCATGAAATTAAAAGATGCTTACTCCTTGGAAGAAAAGTTATGACCAACCTAGATGGTATATTCAAAAGCAGAGACATTACTTTGCCGACTAAGGTCTGTCTAGTCAAGGCTATGGTTTTTCTGTGGTCATGTATGGATGTGCGAGTTGGACTGTGAAGAAGGCTGAGCGCCGAAGAATTGATGCGTTTGAAGTGTGGTATTGGAGAAGACTCTTGAGGGTCCCTTGGACTGCAAGGAGATCCAACCAGTCCATTCTGAAGGAGATCAACCCTGGGATTTCTTTGGAAGGAATGATGCTAAAGCTGAAGCTCCAGTACTTTGGACACCTCATGCAAAGAGTTGACTCATTGGAAAAGACTCTGATGCTGGGAGGGATTGGGGGCAGGAGAAGAAGGGGACGACAGAGGATGAGATGGCTGGATGGCATCATGGACTCAATGGACGTGAGTCTGAGTGAACTCCGGGAGATGGTGATGGACAGGGAGGCCTGGTGTGCTGCGATTCATGGGGTCGCAAAGAGTCGGACACGACTGAGCAACTGAACTGAACTGAACTGAACTGAACTGTGGAAGGAAGTCCTATTATTAATCTGCAAGTGGAAATTTGATTATTTAAAAGTAATCTCTCTCCTAAGACCTGAGTGGGCCCTGTCCAAGTCTGAGGAGACATTCAGACCACCCAAAAGCAACCATAATGCTAATATATTTGAATATGAATGTAAAGTAAATGTTAGCTTTCCTATGATTCCAGCTAAGCACATAAACAAGTGAGTCCAGAAAAATCATAGGAGCTTTAAGAATTTTGCTTCAATACTATCAACAACCAAAGATATCAGACTCACTTCCCATATGAACAATTATATATTCCTCTTCCCTCAAGTCAAGTCTATCCATGCAGGATGTTAGAAAGACCCTCGGTTGTCCTCTCAGCATAGGCAGAACCAGCTTGCCAATGGCAAAAAAGACACACCTCTCTGTAAGTAGGCAGAGTTCCACAGCTGGGCAAGAGAGCTTATCCTGATCTATTTGTTATCTCAAGTACACTAATCTGCCTCAATCATCTATTTTTTCCTAAAATGAGATATTAATGAGATATTAATACTAACTCTTGAGTAGAGACCATATTCAGCTCTGTTTGCCCCAACTACGTAGGGTCTATGGGGAAATGTAGATCCTGTGAGAGCTCAATGACATATAACTCCAAGGAACTAGAGTATCAACAGACTGTGGGGACACAAATTAGAAGATCGGAGGAAACTGGAACAATAGCAGAAAGACTGCAAAGAAGTGAAGGTGACCTCATGATGTCAAGCCAGTGAGCAGGGGTCCTAAGACAGAAGTGAGACTTCATGGCACACAGAGGCAGTTTAATGAATGAAGAGCAATCTGGATGGAAACTGATGAGCTGGAAAGCAAAGGCTTGGTCTAAATGGGGCAGAGCTGCCACACTCCAGGGTATTGATGTCTGCAGGAACACTGATCCAATGTAGTGAACTGATCTTCAGGAGAAGTTGGAGTTCAAAAAATTATGAGGACTCTCCCAGTTTTTTTTTTTTTTTTTCTTGGCTGCAGCAGGCAGGATCTCAGTTCCCCAACCAGGAATCAAACCCTCACTTCTTGCATTGCAAGCATAAAGTCTTAACCCCTGGACCTCCAGGAAATGTTTTTAAATGTTACAAGGTAAATTTTAAAAACATCTAAACACCAAGCTAGCTGGACAAAGTACTCAGTGGGCTGCCCATGTGTAATCACTGTTGTATGGAATGGACACCTTGGGGGAGGCAAGGAGAGATGGCAGCTTGTCTGAGTAAGGAGGCAGCACCGTAAATGAGTGGTTAGATGCTACAACTGTTAGGGTCCATTCTAACTCTGAGATTCTCATCCAGGACAATAAATCCAGGCTTGGGGTCAATTGTGCCGATGACCACTGATTCTGCTCCTCACTCCCACAAGTACCAAGTAGCACAAGCACCTCTATGTGTCCTCGTGATTCTTCAGTTCAAGAATTTCTCCTGGTTTCCAAGGAAGCCCATGAGAACAAAATTAAAATCAAGTCAAATGTTTTTGATACTTAACAAATGCCAGAGGCACATCTTTGTCTTTCATAGACAAAACTCAGAGGCTTTTAGTAACAGAAACCATTGACCCAAAATGATTTTCCTTTATGTGTCCATGACATGTAGACCTGTTTCTGACGACTGAGACTGTGAATGGAGTCACAAACCAGGTACTTGATCTATTTGTTATTTCACGTACACTAATCTGCCTCAATCATCTGTTTTTTCCACTTTGGCTAAATGAGATATTAATACTAACTCCTGAGTAGAGACCATATTCAGCTCTGTGTCTTCCGGGGCTCCTGGATTGCAGGTGGATTCTTCATCGCTGAGCCACCAGGGAAGCCCCACTTTCAAGTCCCAAACCCTTCTCAGACACCTCAAACCGGATTAAATCTGTAGAACAACAACAAAAATAACATTATTTTAAGACCAGGTGTTTGTGGAATCAAAGAACCAAGACAGAAGAGCGCATGCAAGGGAAAGCTGTGGCCTGCAGTTCTTCATGAACCGTGACCAGTGCTTGCTGTCTCAGTGCACACCCTCTGGTCCTCTGATGTTCAAAATCCCCGAAGCCCTGGCCTGGTGGAAAGAAGAGGTTACCCCTCTCATCACCATCATGGGTCATATATGTTCTGAATATGGGTAGAGGCAGAATGTGATTCAGAAAAGAGGTACGGGTAACTGCCTAGGGACTTTCAAATTATGAGACTTGGGACATTTGTCCTGCTCTGTTCTAAGGCCTCTTTACACCCTGGGCCACATAGATATACTTTCTGTGAGTGTTTATGTGTGTGCTCATTCGCTCAGTAGTGTCTGACTCTTGCAGCCGCATGGACTACAGCCTGCCAGCCTCCTCTGTCCATGGGATTTCCCAGGAAAGAATACTGGAGTGCGTTGCCATTTCCTCCTCCAGGGGATCTTCCCGACCCAGGGATCAAATCTGCGTCTCCTGCACTGGCAGGCGGATTCTTTACCACTTAGCCACCTGGGATGCCATAATTTTTGTACAGATAGCTGTAATTCATATATTGAGAAATGCATTTTTTTTCCTTTTACTAGAGAAGAGCTTTTTTTCATTATTTGTTTCAGTTTTAAATTGGCTTTGCTATTCTTGAGTATGAAATGGTATATAATCCTTTTATTCTTTTATTGAATAAATACTGTGGGCGCTGGAAATACAGTCAAGCTAACCTAAACTGGTAAAATCCTTGCCCTTAAGGGACTTACATTCAAGCAGCTGACAGGGTGCTATTATTTTCTATGTCCCAGAAGATGACACAGAAAGCTTGTCCTGAATATCTAGCTTCAGTGGAGCAGTTGATGTTGGTGACTGTGTTCTAAAGAGCAAAGAAAAGAGTGTTTTCCTAGTTCATGGTGTTAGCAGCCGGGCTTCCATGGGGTCCCAAAAGGAAGTCAGATTTTAAGAGACAAGCTTACGTTTTTGGAATCTTGGGAAAGCAAATTGATTGATGCTCTCACAAACTTCCTATGGGAGTTGAGGGACCGGATTGTACTGACAATCTGGCAAAACTAAGGTCCATTGTCTTCTGAATTGATTCAAATATTTGTAGCAAGCCCTTCTGTGCAAATTTTCATGACTTCTCTATGGTAATTAGTTGCATGGAATATTGCCAAATGGCATATTTTTCTACTCCGAGCCTCGTTCTAAGCACTCCTGGGAATGTCTGAAATAGGAGATAAGCACTCTTAACCCAAAGTTTTATTAAAAACTTTAATTAACACAAATGCCAAATGACATATTGATTGCTATTAAGAGGGTAGACGACACATAAATCTATGAACTACCAAGTGACTATCAAACCCATTTCCCTCAACAACCACAGAGCTTTATTTCCCTTCCTGAGCAGGCAGGAGGGCCCTGGGGATGCTCGGCGCCATCCTCAGCCTCACAGGTTCTCAGAACCTCGATGTGCAATGAAGCCTGCTATGATAGGGAATTCTTCTTTTTCACTTAAATTTTAAAATATTGAAGTATAGTTGATTTACAATATCATGTAGTTTCAGGTGGACAGCACTGCAGTTCACGTTGTTGTGCTGTGAATATATATATTCACAATACAGCATATACATAGGTATATGTTGCCGAGTTGCTAAGTCGTGTCCAACTCTTTGCTGCTCTGTGAACTGCAGCCCACCAGGCTCCTCTGTCTGTGGGATTTTCCTGGCAAGAATACTGGAATGGGTTGCCATTTCCTTCTCTGCTGCTACTGCTGCTGCTAAGTCGCTTCAGTCGTGTCTGACTCTGTGCGACCCCATGGACTGCAGCCCACCAGGCTCCTCCATCCATGGGATTTTCCAGGCAAGAGTACTGGAGTGGGTTGCCATTGCCTTCTCTGATTTCCTTCCCTAGGAAATATATAATATTATTTATATATATATATATATATATATATATTTCAGATTATTTTCCTTTATCAGTTCAGTTTAGTCACTCAGTCGTGTCCGACTCTTTGTGACCCCATGGAGTGCAGCACGCCAGGCCTCCCTGTCCACCACCAACTCCTGGAGTTTACCCAAACTCATGTCCATTGAGTCTGTGATGCCATCCAACCATCTCATCCTCTCTTGGTCCTTCTCCTCCTGCCTTCAATCTTTCCCAGCATCAGGGTCTTTTCAAATGAGTCAGTTCTTTGCATCAGGTGGCCAAAGTATCAGAGTTTCAGCTTCAACATCAGTCCTTCCAATGAACACTCAGGACCGATCTCCCCTAGGATGGACTGGTTAGATCTTGCAGTCCAAGGGACTCTTAAGAGTTTTCTCCATCACCACAGTTCAAAAGCATCAATTCTTCGGTGCTCAGCTTTCTTTATAGTCCAACTCTCACATCCATACATGGCTACTAGAAAAACCATAGCCTTGACTAGACGGACCTTAGTCAGCAAAGTAATGTCTCTGCTTTTTAATATGCTATCTAGGTTGGTCATAACTTTCCTTCTAAGGAGTAAGTGTCTTTTAATTTCATGGCTGCAGTCACCATCTGCAGTGATTCTGGAGCCCAATTTTCTTTTATAGGTTATTACATAATATTGAGTAGAGTTCCCTGTGCTATACAGTGGGTGATTATTAGTCACCTATTTTGAACATAGTAGTATGTATATGTTAATCTCAAACTCTGAATTTACCTCACCCCCTCTTTCACCTTTGGTAACCACAAGTTACCATGTCTGCAAGTTTTGGAAATATGTGTGTATATATATATATATATATATATGATATCACTTATATGTAGAATCTAAAAGAGAAAAAAAGAAATTCTTCTTCTTAACTGGGTGTCTGTCACCCTCCCCTAGGATGGGCCCCACCTTGCCGGTCCTCTGGACTTTGATATCCTTCAAGCTCCCTGCTAGGAAGCCACTGCCTCAGAGGAACTCCATGCTCCTCTGAACATCGTCCCCACCTGAGAAATTCACATTTACCAAATCCTCTTTCAAGCCTCCAGAAAATGGGGAATTACTTAACTTTGGTTGTTGTTTTTTTTTTTCCTAGTTTACCCTCGACTAGAACTTTAGCTCTTCAAGGGCAGAAACCATGTTTTCATACACCCTCACACCCCCAGCTCCTAACAGTGCCTGGCGCATAGTGAGGGCTCATTTACAGAATGAAAAAAAAATGAAAGCATCATCTTGTTTCCCTGCTTCTCTTTTCTGATTTAAAAATCTTCTTGGAGCAAATCTTCCTTTCCCATTGTCCTCTGAAAACCTCTCCGTTCCCCAGCCCTCCACTCTCTCTTTAGATGATTCCTTATACTACTGTGTTAAACAAAAATATCCTAGCTACTCAACCTGTAATAAGCAGAGTAACGGAAGGAAAGGTCTAAAAAGATTTCCTGGAATTCTAGGTTACAGTAAAATTGACAGCAAGGTCACCTACACATTGCTGAGCAATTCCAGCTTGACCGATGATCAGAAGAAAATCATAATATATGTATAAACACTAGCAGAGAGGGATAGGAAAAATGAATATGTACAAAAACCGTGTGGTGAAAGGAAGGAAGTGGAAGGAAGAGACATCAGAAGGGCTTGCAGTAACTGCATCAGTGACCTATTGCCATAAAAGTGCCGCAGAGCCGAGAACAGTGGCATTCAACAGCAATATTTATTTTTGTCCCATGTCTCTGGGTCTGCTGAGTGGTTATGCTAATCTGGGCCAGGCTTGGCTGAGAGTGGCTGGACTCGCTCGTGTTATCAGTGGCTGGCAGGGGCACCAGCCAGGTGCGGGCTGCTCTCTGGTAGCTTCAGCCTCTAGGGAGCTCTACTCCATCCATGCCCCACAGCACACTAGCATAGACTTGTTTAAAATGGGGTAGCAGACATCTGAGAGACAGCATCCAAGTGTGCGTGTGTGTGTGTGAGAGAGAGAGAGAGAGAGAGCAGAAGCCCACAAAGCCTCTTGGAGCCTAGACTCAACCCAGCACAGTCACTTCCACCTCACTCTATCGGCCAAAACACGTATCAAGGTCAACAGAGATTCAGGAGATAGAGAAATACACTCCATCTCGTGATAGGAAGAGCTAAACATTCACATTAAAAAGGCTGTGGAAACAGAGAGGGCTGCAGAAATGGGACCATGTTTGTCATCAAACCATCAGTGTTACCTCAGCCCACACCTCCATTTATGAGTAACAAGGCATGCATACAACTGCCTTACTTCGAGTTCCTCCAGAAGCTGATCCTGAGACAGGGTCCAAGTGCAAGTTATTTGGATAGTGCTGGGAAATGCTGGTAGAAAAGTGGGGAAAGGAGAGAGGGAAGGAAAGAATCTTCTTTAGTGGTCAAGTTCCTGCTATGGACAACTGAAGCTTATTTTAGCTGAGGACCTCAGTGCCAGTATAGAAGATGTGACTTAGAGTGGTCCCACCTGATGGATGCAGGAGCTGGGGTATTTATAGACTGGCTCCTCTCAATCCTCGGTTGACAACTGCTTGGGGGCGTGGGGGGAGTGGAGCACTTTTGCATGGACCCTTTGGACCTGCTGCAGTAGAATGAGCTTCCAGTTCAACCAGAGAAAGTCTTCAGGCAAAGAACTGCCAACTTAGAAGCTGGGCAGCATGCATGTAAGTGGTAAAGCCAAGAGGATGTGGGGGACCAAGAGTGTCTATTGTCATACCCAACAGCTGCTAACTGCAGCAAAGTCCGCCCAAGTTCACAGTGTATCAAAATGGAAAGATTATGGGTAAATTCAGTTTTCAACCATGAACAAATTCCCTGACATCTCTGAGGCTTATTTTCCTCAATGATAGGTACTGCATAAGCATTTTATGAAGATAAAAGTAAAATAATGTGTTTACAAGGCCCAGTTGGTAAACAAAATTGTCAAGCTAACATCAACATATTTTTCTTCCCTTTCATTCATTGTTCAATAATTTGAGCGGAAACCAACACATCCTTTGAAATGTTGGCTTGGGTCCCCTGTTTTTTACACTTTGACCTTTCTTTGGCATCTACAACAGGCTTTCAACAGCAAAGGACAGAATGGAACTTGGAAGTTCAAGAAATGATAACATCTTTTATATAGCTTGAAAACATACTAAGTGTTCCCACATGCAACTTCTCTTCTTCAGAGAGACCAATCAAATGCCTGCAATAGAAAAGTACTCCACTCCAGTAATTTTGCCTGGAAAATTCCAAGGACAGCGGAGCCTAGTAGGCTACAGTCCATGGGGTGGTGAAAAGTCAGACCCAGCTAAGTGACTGAGCACCCTGCTGGGTGCAGACGGACCTGAAAGGGCGCCCTCAGCAGTCAGCACACACTTCACTACACTGTGCTTTGCTCTGGGGCCACTCCTTGCTCAGCCTTCCTGGAAGACATCCAGACCAATGCTTATCTTGTTTGCTGACCTTTCATGATTCATCCAAGTTTAATGAAATTAAAATGCTAAAATAGAATCCCCTTTGTCTTTGAAGTCTGTGTTTTAAACTATTGGCTTCTTTCGAGGGGCCCAATGCCGCCATGGGTACGAGGACAAGGAACCACAAATGCATGCCGACTGCTCACACTGGGGAGAGGGCAAGGCGGAAGCCTGGGGCAGGCAGGTTCTCAGAAGTGTATCTACTGATAATCCCACTAACTACCTGGAGCCTTCGTTTGACTGCATAAGCTTCATCAGTTTGCTTGAAGACACTAATTTGGTTTCACTGGAGGACTAGAAAGGCTTTTTCACAGCCTCAAAACCTGCAAGAGACTCGAACAGATTATTTGGGTCATTATATCGCCTCTAGGCAAGTCCTCCTGGAAGCCATCTGTGTCACATGAGAACCGCCTCTACCGAGGGCCAGGGGCCTTGCTGAGTGTCCTGTAGACAGCACTGTGGGGGCGCTATTTCTTTGGTCTAAATGAAACCCCTGCTCTTATTCTATAATCTAAAAAAAAAAAAATCCATTTTTTTGTTCCTTTCCTTGGTAGAAAGAGTACTATCTCCTCCACAAAATCTATGGTATTTTTGAAATTTTTTCCATTTGTTCATAGCGTTCTTCTACCAGCATTTCTACAAAGCTCTAATTTTTCTATTTGTATTTTAACATAGCTCTTTCAAAATTTGCTTCAAGTACTTGGTAAACTTTCAATTTATTATTTTTTAAAAATTTTGGCCATACCGTGATATGTGGGATCTTAATTCCCCACCCAGGGATTGAACCTGGGCCTCCTCCAGTAGAAGGGCAGAATCTAAACCACTGGATTTGCAAGGACGTTCCAGTACTTTTTAAATGTGCAGCTCTGGACTTCGGGGCACCTTGGGTGTAGATGAAAGTACATGGGTGTCAGGGCATGAAACCTTCCAGGTGGATTTTTTTTTTTTTTTTTAGAATTTAGAAGGAAGTTCTTCTCCACCTCTTTACACACCCATTTACAACCTCTCCCCACCAAACCCACTGAGAACAAGAAAGTCTTTGGCAGGGAAGAAAGCCTTTCTTCCATCCCATGATTATTATTAGTGATCAGACAGAGTGTGCATGTTCCAGGGAGTGATAATATCAGGATTTTGATATTGTCTATGTCCCGTAGACATACAGATGATGGACAACTCAACTTGTCCAGTTAGTTTTTATTGAGTGGTTACATACAAGGGTACCTCTGGGAAGCAAAGGAAAGAGCACAACAGAGTGTTTGTCATTCTTAGAGGCCATTCTATATCTTTTAAACATCTTTCCTATGTCTCAGAAATTTCTCATAACATCTGTCTTGCTTTTTCGGTGTTAAAATAAAAATCACTCAGTTTCCCAGCCAGGTTTGCAGCTGTGCATAATCCTACACAATGTCAAGATCTCCACTCAGAAAAGAGCACCTCGAGAATGGACATCATTTAGCAAACTTGTTGGTGAAGGCATCCACTGGGGGTGGGCTTAGGTTCTCACAGAAATTCAAGGGCTCCAGCCCCAGATCCTCAGTGTGAGCTGTCCTGTCTGGCCCTCCAGTGGCAATAGCAGGGGCTTCATAGAAAAGATCACAGAACAGGAAAGTGAAAGTGTGAGTCGCTCAGTCATGTCCAACTCGTTGCGACCCCATGGACTGTAGCCTGCCAGGCTCCTCTGCCCATGGGATTCTCCAGGCAAGAATACTGGAGTGGGTAGCCATCCCCTTCTCCAGTGGATCTTCCCCGACCCAGGGATGGAACTCGGGTCTCTTGCATTCATATTCTTTACCATCTGAGCCACCAGGGAAGGCTTCACAGGGTTTGGGCACAATGCCTTCCTGCAACCTATTCCTTCATAATTAATTTTTCTGCTTAGACTAGCTTTAGTGTGTCCTCTTTACATCTGGATAGATTGACTGATACAGTGTTGTTTCAACAACAGTATTCCACTGTGGACTTGCTTCGATTCCACTAATATTCAATGAACTTTTCCTTCTGTTGAAACTCCTACCAGACTCTTCAAAAATACCACAGCCATCTCCCTGTGGAGACAAACCCATGAGATCTGGGCATTGAAATGGTCCTTTTAAGAACTATAAATAATTCTCTCTGATATATTGCTTTCTGGATTTGAAGAATTAACACAACAGAGAAAAGATCCCCCCCAAAAGTTCAAGTTTTGAACACTAAATTAGTGTGACCTAAATCACAGACCGGATTCCCATAAGTTTTCCACAAGTGTAAGAGAGAGAGAAGTCTGGTGACGACAAGAGTGTGGAGCAGGACGGCTGGTGCCTCCAGAGGTTCTGCTAAAACTGTGGCTTTCAACCTCAGCTGCACATTAGAATCATCTGGAAAAATTTTTTAAATCCCAGTGCTTGGGACCCACCCTTAGGGATTATGTTCCAGTTGGTCTGGAGTGGGGCCTGGGCATCTGTATCTTTTAAAAGCTTGTCAAGCTAATTCTAAGACCATGGTTCAGACCTCTACATTAATGCAAATTCAGGCCATATATATAAGCTGGTGTTCTTTGGTGATCATTACCATGACTACTTGCCATGACCTGGTATAGATGTGTCTCAGTTTATACAATAGAAATGTTTATACATGAGAATATACAGCCAATGATATGTTAATTGCCACTGGGAGTGACAAAGCCTCAGGTTTCCAAGGTGGCGCTAGTGGTAAAGAACCCGCCTGTCAATGCAGGAGACACAAGAGATGCTAGTTCAATCCCTGCGTTGGGAAGATCCCCTGGAGAAGGAAATGGCCACCCACTCCAGAAGGTTTGCCTGGAGAATCTCATGGACTGAGGAGCCTAGCGGGCTACTGTCCATGGGGTTGCAAAGAGTTGGACATGACTGAAGCAACTTAGCACGCACACTCACATGTGGCAAAGCCAACAACAATAATCCATTCTGTAGCATCCACCACAGCCTAAGGAGCACTGCTCACCTGAGCTGCCCAGTATACTTGCTAGGAGAGTGAAGCCATATGTTGACTGGACCCACTTGGTTCAGAAAAGCCTCCTCAACAATACCTGCAGCACTTCATTTAACATAGGACTTTATAAAACAAACAGGAGGGTTAGTAAGAAGTGATCCTACCCCATGGTATGCATTTGATATCTCTTAGCACATAGTTAATGTGGAAACACGCATACTCGGGAATAATTAAAATTAGCTGCCAATAGGAACTAGAACAGTAATGAGTTGTGGGGAAGACAAAAGCACTGGGTTAGCTTGTAGTCTTGCCCAAGAAGCCAGCAGAGAGATGTTCCTGGGGAATAAATGATTGTCAGAGCAGCCAGGAGACATCCCAGGAA
Source organism: Ovis canadensis (assembly GCF_042477335.2). Taxonomy (NCBI): domain Eukaryota; kingdom Metazoa; phylum Chordata; class Mammalia; order Artiodactyla; family Bovidae; genus Ovis; species Ovis canadensis. The sequence goes on along the minus strand of NC_091250.1, from coordinate 32,812,204 downwards.
CGGAAAACCAGAAGGCAAAATGGCCCCAATTGAGATCATTCTAATATAAAATCCGAGATTAGAATCGGGTAGTACATTCACATAATCCAAATAAACCAGTTCAAATAAACACAGGCGCCAAAGCGAATGCAAGAGTGAGAAGCAAGTAACAAAAATAAGGCACGCTGGGCTGAATCAATAGATACAAGTTAGCCAGAAAGGGGGAAGCCGAGATTTGAAAGGAGGCAGGAATAAGGGGAAAGTAAAAGATAAAAGATCAGTTTTATCCAAATTGAACCCCAAAACTTATGTAACCCAACAGGAGGGTGCTGCAGTCCCTGCCCCAGAGGCACCTTCTGATCCCTCTCCAGGGGCTGCTGACAACACCAAGGGCAGCTCAGACCATCTTGCTCCTGGCCTGTGCCCAGGTGCTTGATAAAATTGCCTGGCTCTCTGTTCTCTTCTTCCCAGCCCTGCCCACCCTGTCTTCTTGTTTGGCTACACACCTGTCAATCATTCCACATACCAAGGAGGATGGGGAAATGATTGAACACTCTCAGACGCTTGTCTGCAGCTGCTTACAGCTTAGTCCATGCTTTCACTACACAGGCTACAGCCACTGATATTCCTGTTTGCTATGTTAGAAATCAGTGACATGTAGCTTGTTTTTAAAAACCATTATGAAAATGTACAAGACCTAGGCAGAAAACTATACGTTTTTATTAAAAGATATAAAAGAAAATCTGGACAAAGACTTTCCTACTGGAGAAGATACAGTGTTGCAAAGATTCATGGAGAAACAGACAAATAGGTTAATGAAACAGAAGTGAAAATCTACAGACTAACTCATGGGCATATGGAAAGTTCATGTATGATAAATGTCACACTTCTGACCAGTGCCAAAAAGACTGTTTACCTACAGTGTTAGGATAATTATTTATCCAGTTGCAGAAGAAGTAGTAAGATCCATCCATGCCTTAAGCTCAGATCAGCCATTGCAGACAAACAGAGGCCTGTCTAGCACACTTGCAAGATCACTGCACTGGCACCAGCTTACATTGCAGAGACGCCTGCTACTGAAACAGGGAGAGAGGGGTGAGGCTAACCCCAGACCGGGGCTTCTGACACTGTCGTGCAAGGACTAGGCTCAATGTGGAGGGCCTCAGAAAATTTAGAGGAGTGCTCAGAAAAAATACACACCTGACCTAGGGAACTGGGCAATTTTCCTGTAGAAACATCCTTATGACATCTAGAAATGTTGGTTTAGGTTAAAGTTTCCTTAATAATTATGGAAAAAAAATTAGAGAGACCACGGTCAGCAAATTATCACAGGCAGTCAAATCTGGCCCTTCAATTTGTAAACAAGTTCATCAGAAGGCAGGCATGCTCCTTCGTATAAGTATCCTCTATGAGTCCCTTGGACTGCGAGGAGATCCAACCAGTCCATTCTAAAGGAGATCAGTCCTGGGTGTTCTTTAGAAGGAGTGATGTTAAAGCTGAAACTCCAGTACTTTGGTCACCTCATGCGAAGAGTTGACTCATTGGAAAAGACTCTGATGCTGGGAGGGATTGGGGGCAGGAGGAGAAGGGGACGGCAGAGGATGAGATGGCTGGATGGCATCACTGACTCGATGGACATGAGTCTGAATGAACTCCGGGAGTTGGTGATAGACAGGGAGGCCTGGCATGCTGTGATTCATGGGGTTGCAAAGAGTCGGAAACGACTGAGCGACTGAACTGAGCTGAACTGAACAGCTGCTTTGGAACTACAACCATGGACACTGAGTAGCTGCAAGAAAGACCTTATGGCCTGAAAGGCCGAAAATGTTTACTATGTGTCCCTCTACAAGAAAAGTGTGCTGATCTCTGATATAGACCAAATCTTTCAAGAACTAACCTCACAGCAAAAAAGCAAGGAAGCTCAGTGGAAAGGGTTCTGAACTGGGAAGAAGGGAAGTGATCTGGTCTCTAGAATCAGATCTGCTTTCATTAACTAGGCCAGTAGCCAAGTGAAAACCTCACTTCACCCTCTCAGGACTTGATTTCTTCATTTCTAATGATGGCATTAGAATAAGATTATTTTGGGACCTCCCTTGGTTGTCCAGTGATTAAGACTCTGTACCCTCAATACAGGGTGTTTGGGTTCAGTCCCTGGTTGGGGAACTAGAACCCACATGCCATGCAGCCAAAAAAAAAAGGATAAGATTCTTTTGAGATCTGAAGACTATAAAATGGTCACAATGAGTTAAAAATGGAAATCTTTGTGAAGTCGGTTGCATGCTCTTACTTGTCATTTAAAAAAATGTATCTTCTTATTGTCAAAGAACAAAACTGTTTTCTAAGATTACTGTGAAGGAAAGAAAAGAATTTAGGAGACAGAAATCCTCGAATCAGAGCACAGATGAGAAAGAAAATCGCACCTCACATTTGCCAAGGCTTTGATTTTAACTCTTCACCCACATCAGTAGTCTGACTCTTTGCCATAGAGAGACAATTGCATGTATTTGCATTTTTTCCTGTGTGTGAGAATTTAATTTTTTACAACCCGCTGTGTTTTTCAGGCCCTTTAACTAATAGGCTTTTATCACCTTATGATTGCCTGATTTTCTCTTAATTGCTTTATGACAATACAATTTATTTTGATGGCTCCCACCCTGCGGTTTTACTTTCTAATGAGGACTTTATGAATGTATGCGTGCAACTATGCATCTGCTTCATTTTCCAATCCTTCTTCTTCCCTGTGAGTGGAAAGTGGAACTGGGATATGACACAGAGCCTGAAAAGCCCTTCCTGCTTCCCAAATGGGGAGATGCCTGCACATGGAGCTTCCTCTCTCCCACCAAGACTCACCCCTGGGCACGGGTGTGGGGAGGGATTTTCAGTCACCTCCACATGGCTCTTAGAGGCGTTTACACACACACACACTCACTCATACACACATACACGTTGTATATGAAGGAGAAAACCTGGCTTGAGGCCATTTGGAGACAAAACCACCCCCCACCCCGATCTGTAATTTGGACTTTATCTTCCCATACACAGTGTTTATTAAATTTTTAATTTGGATAAGTGGAAGAGTTCATTGTTTTGAAACCAACCTGAATACGTTCAGAACTGATTTTCAAAACAGCCATTTTTCTCCCCTTCATAAATTCTGCAGTTAAGGTTTCTTTAACAAGCCATTTGATAAGCAGAAACACATTTGGGTTCACTCAGTTGAGCTCACCATGAATAGCATCACGCACCTCTAGTTATCGACTGTGACCAGTTTCTGGAGATGAAGACATGCAAAGATCACAGACACTGAAATTCACGAAGCTGGGGGAGTGATGGGACACAAGGCCCACATCCCTATTAATACAAAGCAGGTTACCATCCACTGTTTTTGTAAAGTATCTTAAAGATCGGATAATAGCTACCATTTCTTGTTAAAGGAGTACAGGGCAGCAGAGGATAGATGGTGGATGGGATCACTGATTCAATGGACATGAACTTGAGCAAACTCCAGGACATAGTGAGGGACAGGGAAGTCTGGCGTGCTGCAGTCCATGGGATTGCAAAGAGTTGGACATAACCTAATGACTGCAAATCAACAATAACCATTTCTTGAGCGTCCACCTTGGATCTAGTACTTTATATACCGTTTCCTTACATCTTTGAGCAGATTTAATAAGATGATAGGCTTTATTCCCACTTATGAACTGCATTGACCAAAGCTCAACATATGGCAGAGCTGGTGTTGGTGACAAGTATGTTTTGATCCCCAAGCCCAGCTCTTACAAAGGTCTTTTTGGTCTTTCTTTCAAAGTAGTTTCTTCTTTATTGGCTCATCTGATTCTGTAGCAACACTGCTGAGACAGCAGGGGGGACACCCTGATCTCCCTTTTACAGACAAAGATGGGGGAATAAGTATTATTCCCAAGCCTGTAAGGGATAGAATCAGAAAACCAAGGCTTCCGGATCCCTCACCTGGTGCTCATTCCATAAGCACATTTTAAAAAATAAAGGCCTGTAATCAAAGTAGAAAGTTTAGTGGGAAATGTGCTTACAGACAAGTCAGAGGACTGAGCTCTCCAAAATCTTAACTCAGAAACCAACAGGCGCTGGGAGCCCCATGACCAGTAATCAGCTCTGTGGTCTCAGACAAGTGGCCTAACTTCCTTAGGTCTCCTCATCCTCACCTGGCAAAATGATGAGGCTGAACTAGGTGGTCCCTGAGGCTCCTTCCAAATCTGGGGGCCTGTGAGTCTATGACCCACCACCGTGGTGAAAGGACCATGACCAGCGTGGCCTGGAGATAAAAGCTGTCCTCTCAGATCATACCACAATGCAGAGGGAACACAAGGAATAGTTTTACCTAAATTCACAGTCAGAGTGGTGGTTGGAACCATTGGGACCAGGCTTGCAATTCCTAATGAATTTGAGCTGTACAAATAGCTCACAGAACTCACTGAAGAAGGTTAATGTGAGGATAAAATGAGATAGCAGATGCCCTTTAGACAATGCTGCATGAAGAGCTAAAGAATTACATCTAGTCTCAATTTGAGAAAACGGAATGGGTATTTCAACTCTGCGTTGTCCTATTTGTAATGTTACAACGTGACGCTGAAGACTCCTATTCCTTTCAACTCCTTTCTGTGGATCATGTTAGAGTGGCATGCAACCTTTTCCACCAGCTCTACCACAGGGGCTGGCGGAGGTTCCCAGGTGAAGATTATGGACAACTTTCTCAGCTCAGCCACAGTGATAACTTTCTCAGCTTAGCAACAGTGATAACAACTACCAATTTTTAATTGAGCACTTAGTATATCCTAGTCCATCTGCTCAGCTAACTTCATCTAATCTTCACAATCCTAGGAAGGCAGCAAGTTTCTTTCTTTCTTTCCTTTTAATGAGGTCACTAAGGTTTTAAACTGGAGAGTTTGAGTAACCTTCTCACCATCATGCTGCTGCTGCTGCTGCTAAGTCATTTCAGTCGTGTCCGACTCTGTGCAACCCCATAGACGGCAGCCCACCAGGCTCCCCCATCCCAGGGATTCTCCAGGCAAGACACTGGAGTGGGTTGCCATTTCCTTCTCCAATGCATGAAAGTGAAACGTGAAAGTGAAGTCGCTCAGTCGTGTCCAACTCTAGCGACCCCATGGACTGCAGCCCACCAGGCTCCTCCGCCCATGGGATTTTCCAGGCAAGAGTACTGGAGTGGGGTGCCATTGGCTTCTCCGTCCACCATCATACAGACCTGCAGAACCAGAATTTGAACCCTTGGAAGTTGGCCCCTGGAACACATGCTTGTAAGTGAAATAGGCAGCTGTGGCCATCTCTAGGAACACTGTTCACCAATCTCCAGGGAAGAGCATGAGAGAAGACAGGCGTGGGGGCCCTGGTCTCAGGAGCTTACCAGCTAGTGGGGAAAAAGACTGACTTGGGTCATTATAAGCAGGATGACTATGATCAAAGGGAAGCATGGTGGGAGATTAGTGGTTTAACTGGCTTGGGTTGCGTGGGAGGGGAGCAGTGAGAGCAGAAAACAGAGCAAGCTGTGTGGGAGAAGACAAAGAACACCCCACCTTCTCCAACAGGCCCACAAAGTAATGGGCAGGCGATGGCGCGATGCGGGGCAGAGGAAGATGTCTGCTAAAGGCTCGAGGCAACAGCAGCGCCCCCTGGAGGGCAGGTGGTTAGCTCGCTTGGGGCCCAGAGCGCATCACTTTGCCATCACTCCGGTGATGACCCAGAGTCTGAAGGAAAATGCCAAGTAATATTTAATGGGTACAATTTCAAAAGCACTAACATTTTTGGGAAATGTTAATCATCGTAGTTGGCATTTATTAAGTCACCACCAGGTGCCCGGCACTTTTCTAAGCACTGATATGTGTTAAAAACCCCCAAGTCCCAGACACCATGAAACCCCTCAGGTGTCACAGGAGAAACCAAGTTTCCTGGCGGGTGAGTGACAGAACTGGGATTTGAATCCAAGCAGTCTGACCCACGCCTTCCCTGTTAACTACCACTTTGGGTCAAGTTTCCATTCAGCAAGAAAGACTATGTGCTTATAGAGTAAACCTTTCTGGATAAGTAAGCAATTCCTTTATAAATACTTTGAATTTATGATTTTGAAACCCTATTTACAAAGCCATCAGGGCACACATGGATGAAATTGTTTCTGACTTCGTTGAATGCATACATGTTCTCAGACACCAATAAAGCCACTCCAACTTTCACCACTGCAGTTTAGTCAGATTTAAGGAAGCAATCATATAGTAATAGTAGGAGTCCGTTGGTGTAGAAGCAATAATATCATATCATTGCTGAAAAGAAGTGAAATGTCTATTTCCTGTGAAACACAGATCCTTTAATGTATCCTCAGTTTGTAAATCTGCGGTTGAAGAGCAGTGAAATACAATACATGATACCACATTAAAACAAAACCATAATGACCAGTGTTTGGTTCCTAGAAGAAAGTGGTGCTGTTATCAGTCAGAAATGATAAATAATGCAAAGAGAAAGCTTTGAGATTCTAACCCTTCCAGTCACAGGCCCAGATCTGAAGCAGGAAAACAGGCCCCCTGGTTTGCCCCCCCACAACAAGCCGGGGGATAATGAGGCTGGCTTGCAGCCACCACTGTGGGTTCCCCCAGTCCCCAAACCCACAAGTCACCACCACAGCTTTTCTCCTGCCTCGAGGCAACCTTCAATTTCAGAAGGGCACAGAATCAAACAGAAAGCAATTAGTGTGGCAAAACCTTGAAAAGAAACCAATAGTCAGGATCTAGAGTTTTTGTTTTTTTTTTTTACAGAAAGCCAGGATTTCCTTATTTGCAGAGAGAAACAACAAGAACAATTAAAAGTTTCAAATCATATACAATTACTTTCAAGTTGGGTTTGGTGAAACATAAATAAATTTCATATCAGTGCTTTAGCCCCAGTCCGGCGCTGTTTGTTTGTTTTAGGGAACACTGCTTTCATCTTGGAGAAGGATGTCATAAAAGCACATTTCAAAAAATTACCATTGGCACCCAGTTTCTATTTGATTACATCTTGGCACACAGCCCTGCCAGTACTATAAAGCCCCTATCTTGGTCCCTCTGATTGGAAGATAATCAGAAGTACTACCTACCTTTCACCACTCCCACCCGCTCTGCTGGAACAATCATAAGCTGCGGAAGCTACAAGAAATAACTGAAATTATTTAAGAGAGTCGGTACTTTCCATTTTCGTTTACCTCAGGCAAATTCAACAGGCCCCCCTTGAAACAGCGACACCAGGAGCTCTAGCGAGTTCGAAACACCAGATAGCAATTACAAGCTGAGAACTAAATGCCGTAATTAACGAGACATACACTTTAATCTAAAACGAGTCAAAAATGTTGCTGGATAAAGAAAAAAGTAAAGCAAAACTCCATAATTATAATAAATTGGCGTACGGTGGATAGATTTCTCCACCTATCAAACAACAAAGAATATTGTGTCTTTGGGAGACTAGTCAAGTGCTTTACAATTAACATTTAACTCTGATATAGATCTCACACTTTAATAAATACACAAGTCAATTTTGCACTTGAACCTCAGAGATTTATGCATATCAATGCTGCCTACCCCATACCCATTTCAAATGGATTCTTACATGAGTTATATATCCTTTTCAATTATCAACATTGGGATTAAATATCTTATGCATATTTTTCTGGTTTCCTTTGTTTCTTACAGATGGATTGATGGCTAAATACATTTGATATTTTTCTTATGTATACTTTTGTGCTTTCCTTGGAAATCTTTTAATTTCAACAAATTTGTTTCTGAAAATCAGGCCTATATGCATTGACTTTTCATTGAAAGCAATATGTATTTTTTGTCTGTAGCAGACTTCTAGAATATGTGTAGAAAATACTGTTGCACATCCTTGAAGGTTTTTCTTTGTCTCACTAAAATTGGTGAGTACATCGAGGGGAAGATGTGAAGGAGGAGGAGATGGAGAGAGAAGTATAGAACCATTCTCTGATCATTTTAAGAGCTTCTGCCAGGATCAGGGCAATATGAAAAGGGGAAAATAGACTGATAGGCGAAAGGCTTTGTGATCATAAAATGAACGTGTCAAGGTTAAAGTATTCCTCTAATCCCGGGCTGCAGGAGGAAAGCCACTGCTAATAAAGTCCTTCCACACAGTTTTATTCACCAGCTTGTTCTTCACAGATGGAGACAGGAGTGCAGTCTGGAGGCCAATTACAAATCACTCTTCTGATTCCTTTAATCCCTTTGTTTCCATTTCTGATCAAAATAACTTTTTTTAGACAGTAAAAGGAAAGAACTTATAAATAGTCTAAATCTTCAGCTTAATAGAAAGGCCTTAGCTAGAGTTGTTTCCCCCCCTCATTCTTTCATGACTCCTGCTGACTCCCCTCCACAGCTCCTTCATGATGCTGGGAAGTCAGGTCAAGTCAGTGCCGTGAGCACAGTAAAGCCTGCATTTTGCCTGCGACCGATGAGGTCACCAAGTGACCCCAAACCTAAAAATAAGCCCTTGCTCAAATACCTCTTCAAAGATGAACAAAATTGGAGGAAACCATCCATGACTGTTATAATCAGTATCTCCAAGGATAATGGTGACAATCACTCACAACTACTCAGTTCTTATGTACCAGGCACTGTGCTAAGCGCAGTATACTCACTCTCATAGCAGCCCTATGGGGTAAGTACTAAACAGTATTTTTCAGGGAGAACTAGCCTGAAGCTAGCTAGTTGAAGGCCATACAACCAGAACATAAGAACACAGTGGAGCCCAGACTTGAGATCTTGGGCAATGCATCATAAAGCCCTAAGACTTCAAGAGCTTGCCTTAATATCTTTCAGTTTTTCAGGGTTCCAAAGGCCTAAGCAGGATATCCCCCGGTTCTCACCAGATATGCTTACCCAGACCTAGTAGGAAAGGCTCCCCACCTGATTAGCTTTCTATTAGCTGCACCAGTTTACACCTGACCTGGTCTTCAACCCAGTGGTATTTACCATCCTATCAGCTTACTAAATTAGTCCAACAAGCCAATCACATCTTTCTGCGGGAATCAGGGAACATCACACCCTCTTGTTGTTTCAAAGCCTGCTGCATACTGCAGGCTTCCCCCGTGGCTCAATGGCAAAGAATCCGCCGCCAGTGGTGGAGATGCAGGAGACATGGGTTTGCTCCCTGGGTCTGGAAGATCCCCTGGAGGAGGAAATGGCAACCTGCTCCAGTATTCTTGCCTGGAAAATCCCCTGGACTGAGGGGCCTGGCAGGCTACAGTCCCTGGGGTTGCATAAGAGTCGGACACGCGTGAGCAGCTGAGCACACGCGCACACCTTCCAAGGCCCCTTCTATTTCACTCTGCTCCCAAGTGCAACTCCCACGTGGCCCTGGTTAGCATCCGGTGTCCTCCTGCCCCAGACCTGGAGAATAAGTGACTAAGGAGCTGCTGTCAGTGCCGTGTGTCCGGACATCTTGTACTGTTTAGGCCAGAGAATCCCTCTGTCACCAACATAGTGACCAGGAGGCGATTAGAACAGGCAAGTGACTCAAGCCCCTGAGGCAGATTCTTTACCACCTGGGTCATCAGGGAAGCCAGGTGGAACGTGAAGTGGAGGCAAAAATAGTAAGGAGTGGTCCCTCCCCTTGTTGTAGCCACACTTTATGCTGCCCCCCTCTTACTTAATCTTCCTAGCAGCCTTGAAAAGTACCTCATCTACTTTACAGATGAAGTTACTGAGGCTCAGAGCCATGAGGTAACTGAGTAACTGAGTTCACTTAGCGAGTGAACGCTCGAGCTGAGACCTGAACCTGGATCACATTCTTTTCACCATGTAACTCTCCAAGTCTTGGCTGTGCTCACAACCACATCGTCTGAGATGCACTCGAGATTCCACTCAGTTGTGAAGTCTTCAGTCACCCCTGTGGGTGAAAACTTAAGGCCCACCTGGAAGAATCATTCTCTATATTGTAGTGGTTTCTTTCTCCTGAAAAGAGCCAGGGAGGGTATCCCTCACTGTGGATCCCCCAGCATGGTGGTAGATCTCCCCAAGAGAAATGACTGTGTTTATTTGAAAACAGCATCTGGCCTCGTGGCACAGTCGGTTCAGAGCTGTTGGCTTCCGTTCAGTAGCTCCAGCTCTCATCCCACCAGGACTGGTCAGCTCTCCTGGTGGGCTTCCTTGCCTTGTGGGCATGGACCCCATCCCTGAGCAGTACCACCTGGGTGGCAGGACAGGGAAGACTGCCTCTCGCTGAGTGGACACTAGGCAGCAACTCAAAGTTAAAATGTGGAAGGGGTCAAGTTCTAAGATTCAGATGGGTTCAGTCTGGACAGGCAAATTCTCTCCCTCTCATAAGTTTTGGCCAATGTCTATGTAACAATACTTCTTTTAATAAAGTTAAATTTGGGGCTAGAGGAATTGTTTTTGTGATGTTATACTTTTGGTGGTTGCTATTTTATTTGTTTTGATGGGAGATATATATGGGGTTTTGTTTTGTTTTGTTTTGTTTTTTTGCCTCATAGGGCCCAGCAATTTAAGTGTCAGAATCCTAACCACTAAAGTGCCAGGGAATTCCCTAATAGGTTCTATTTTTGTTTGTTAGTTTGAAAGAGGGATTATTTGTTTCCAGTACAGGGCTGTCTTTGGGTTGAAAGGCAGCTCCAACTTTCTGAAGGTCCCAGAGCAGCATACTGATGAGTCATTTGCATATCTTCACGTGTTGAGCCACTTTGATAAAAATGGTGTGACCTTGAGTCCATCGCCATTTTCTTAGCCCTCAATTTGCTCAGTTATTGGGTTAGATACGCTGTAAGTTCAATGCCAGGGCTTCCCAGGTGGAGTTAGTAGTAAAGAATCTGCCTGCCAGTGTAGATATATAAGAGACATGGGCTCAGTCCCTGGGTTGGGAAGATCCCTTGGAGGAGGGCATGGCAACCCACTCCAGTATTCTTTCCTGGAGACTCCCATAGACAGAGGAGCCTGGTGGGCTATAGTCCATGGGGTCACAAAGAGCTGGACATGACTGAAGTGACTTAAGCATGCACTCACACAAGTTCAATACTAGCTCCCTATTGATAGTATTATTGTCTCAACTTTATAAGGAATGCTTCTCTATAGTGTTACAGTGGCTTTACACTATCTGATTTCTAAGTATTGGGGTTTCTGATGGTGAACTTTCTGCTTTCAGTAACTTGTCTGTTCCCTCAGGCAGAAGCTCCTCCACCCACTCCCGTTCCCCATTTCCATGGGGTAATCAACCTGCCTTCCTAAATCGGAACTGACAATGCATTTACTTAATCTCTCATCTCACCCAGATTCCTGATGAAGGCGGGAATTCCTCTGGAAGGACATTCCAGTTGGCTGCCTTCTCTTGATAGCGTTAGGGAAGTTCTAAGTATTTGGAGACTATCCAAAGCTTCATGGTGGTAGCAGGACTCACTCAACATTTCTTGCTGCTGCTTTGAAATAACATAGGCGCTGCTGGTGACTCAGCCCAGTGGCTCTAAGAAGCCAAGTCTGTGTAGCCAAAGCAAGGTCAGGCCATTTCCTCAGAACAGAGTATGCCCCGACAAGCAGAGCAGGTGAGGTAAGCGCCTCTGAAACTCCCAGACAAGAAGCACGGCCTTCTGGTTCCCTCTGTCGTCTCTCTGAGCGCTTCTCTTCGTATCACCGGGAGAAACTGGGCTGTTTCCTTTACACAGAATACTCCCTGGTGTTCTGAACTCTCTTTGCAGCAACCGCCCGCCTCCCGCCCCCGCCCCTTGCAGACATGTCCCTTCCACCCTGTGGCCATTGAAGTAGAACATATCATCAGTTCAGGTGGACAGTTTATACTACAAGTCCAGAGAATCTCAAAGTCCAGGTAACATAGAGATTAGGTGAGTTCCAGGCACAAAGCCGCACATTACTCAATTAGCTTGGCACCAGTTTAAAGCCTGGGGTACCACTCAACAAACATTAATAGCCTCTCGCTGTTTCTCTCTCCCAGGGGTGCCTCCTCCCGCCCACCCCCCCCATTTCAAACCCTAGTTCTTTGTATTCACTGTCCTGTCTTTATTCTTGCTGAGGTTTTTAGCCTTTCATCCAAAGTTATGTTTTGTTTCCCGGGAAAACAAGGGTACATTCTGTCTGGTCAACGCATCAGTCCGCTGAGCTTCAGAGCAAACCCTTTTCTTCTTCTGGAAGACCTCATGGACCCTGACCCTATCTTCTGAAATTGCTCATAGGCCTCTAATGTGTTGGAACAAACCTGGTTACGGAACCAGGTTCGTTTGCCCGACGCGCATCAAGTCAAATGCTAAAACGAAGAGCAGGGATGTATTCATGAGGCAGTCAAGCAAGTCTCAGATCTGCCTCCTCAAAGGAGAGGGGCTTGGGATAGTTACAGATAGAGAAGCAGGGTGGTTTGAGGTTTGGAAAAAGGGGATTGGAGGTAAGGAAAAGGTGAAGTCATTAGTGCTCTGTGGAGGCATATCTGAGTTACACATTTCTTCATGGGACTCATATTCCAAAAGTGACAGCACTGCTATGATCTGAGGGTGGAGGTTTAGCCCTCTGACATCAAAAGGTCATCCACTGGACATTTTCACAGACCCAGCTGGAGGGTCAGTGGTCCGAACCAGTCTTAACTGGCTGGAACCTGACTTGGACCAGAGCTGACTCCAAGTTCCTGAAAAACAACTTAAGCAACGGTTACTAAATTGACCCATACGTCAGAGGTATTTTCTATTCAGGGTGGTTAAAGGAGTCTTGTGACATATTGTCTAAGCTACGTGAAGCTTGGAGGGTATGCAACTGGCCAGAACAATTAAAGAGAGCTTAGTCAGTGAAGGCTGGTTACAGGATATTATTTATTAAACAAGTTACAGTTTAAGGGACCCAGCTGATGACTACCTCCATTTCAGGATTCAGAACAGTCTCTTTATCTCTACTGAGCTCTGTCTCAGTCTTGATTATCCTGGATCTTCCCAGCCCACTCTGTTTACTATTTTTCTTAGCCTGTGGTCCTATGAAAAGCCCCCAGTTTCCAGCCTTATCCCCTGCATTAGCAGATAGCCCTCTATTTCCACAGGCATGAGCTCCTGACTGCATCCAGTGGCCATATCCTGCCCTGGCATGTCTTAACAAGGCTGTGTATCTCGCAGCCTCGCAGACTGAGGCCTCTGCACATCTTGGCTTCCCATCAATCTGGGTCCCCTAAGACTTCTGGAGAAGTAAGAATTAAGAGTTTACTACAGAATTCAGAGGAGAGAGACATGAAAATATGTAACTCTAACACAAAACTTAAAGAACAAGCAAACAACCCATCCATTTATTTATTCACTCCTTTGCTTACCCCTGCAAGAATCATTCATTCATTTGGTTCTATGCCAGATCCATGCCAGGCCCTGAGGAAGCAAAGGGGCCCAGGAATTCAAGCCCAGCAAGGCACACAGATGGGCTTTGGGTTCAACCATGTGGTAAGTGATCCTTTAGAGGGAGGAGCAGCACGTTCCCAGTGCGGAGAATAAGGAATTCTGTCTAAAGGGAATATTTGAGGACACATTTTAAAAGGAAAAAAAAAAAAAAAAAAGCATGTTGCAACTGAATGATGGGAAAGGGAGGGGTGAAATTATACATACAATCTTTCAAAAATTTTCCTAAATGTCCGCATGTATTACTCTGTAGTTAAGAAAAAAGGCATCGTTTACAAATTAAGATTAAAGTCAACCCTTAATCAACCATTAATGTCATGGGGAGAGGCTGGGTTTTAGTATCCTGCTCTATTATGTCTTTACGTTCCTCAATAGCCTAATTCCTTTATTTATCCTCTCCTTTATCACCCTTTTTCTGTCATTTCCTTTCATGTGTTTGGCTAAGTCAGTTAATATTTGCTGAGTATTCATGTGCTCTACTTTACTCCCCAGATTCTCTGAATTGGACTGGAGCAACACGACTGTGAGCAGAAATAACATGTCCCGTCTGGGGTGAGTCACTTAAAAGCCAGGGCGCCTTTCCCTTCTCTCTCTTACCAGGCAGCCTTGGGAGCCATGTGTACGCAGAACATACCATGAGGTGATGAGAGCCTGTGTTCCTGAATTTCTGGGAAGAGGTGATTCCCCTCCAACGGACTTTGGACTTGGTGTAAGTGAGAAACAAGTTTTCACTCCACGGAGCCCTGTGGCTTGGAAGCCATTCATCAACACAGCATGGTCTAGCCTAACCCGAACAATGAGTCTATCTCCACTGCCTTCTGAATATGAAGCATATTTCTATAAACACTGTGTATGGCTTAGTGTCTTGACCAGATGTAAAATTCTTCTTCCACTCTTTCCTTCTGACTGCATTTCTTTTGCTTCTTTTCTCTGTAAATGGGTTTGAGTTGGCTGCTCTCCCAAGTCAGTCAGTCAGTCAACCAACATGTGGATTTAAATTCACTTGTGCGAATACAGGCACCCTACCCTGAAGTGCTGCTCCAGGTAAAACTGAACAATTTTAGGTCAGTTCACTCTGCCTGTGTGAACCCAGGGTCCTTGCATGCTGTGGACTATCACTCCTCAGCCCCACCCAAGCGAGAAGTCCCCTGGGAAGACAACAGAATGCAGTTCATCCTCAGGAGGAGTGCCCCAAGTATGACAGCTCAGAGACAGCAGGTGACATGAGTTAGGCCTCACACCTGTTCCCTGCCTGCTCCTGCCCATCCTGGTCCACGCACCAGGCTCACACCGAAATCCCCTGGAGCCAACCGAAATGCCCTTAAGAATCTCTGTTGGAAGTGATTCCAATGCTGCATGGTTTCCCTACTGATACTTTCTTCATCCACATTTTTCAAATGTATGTGTGCGTATAGGTATGTATGCATGCATGCTAAGTCACTTCAGTCATATCTACCTCTTTGTGACCCCATGGACAGCAGTCTGCCAGGCTCCTCTGTCCATGGGATTCTCCAGACGAGAATACTGGGTTGGGTTGCCATGTCCACCTCCAGGGGATCTTCCTGACCCAGGGATCAAACCCACATCTCTTATATCTCTGCTTGGCAGGTGGGTTCTTTACTACTGGTGCCATCTGGGAAGCCCGTAGGTATGTATGAGTATATGTAAATACTTTTTATAGTAAGTTTGTCATGAAAGGATAGATTAAATCACCTCATTGACCTTGCTAAATAATTTGCTGCAATGTACAGAATTTTACCAGATAATACCTATCTTATAACATCAGGACTTACCCTCTGAGTTTATATTAAATAAATGCTTTATTTGCCTTTGAGTAGTCATAATAAATCATATCATACAATGAAATATGTATCATTGTTTAATAAATGAGTCATCTTTTCCACTTCACTTGTTCTTGCCCAGTTTCCAGCATGATCTGGTGCTTAAAATTCAAGTGGAGGGGAGAGAGACATCAATTGGGAGGCTGGGATTGACAGATACACACTATCCTATATAAAATAGATAACTATTAATAATAAGGACCTACTGTACAGCACAGGGAACTCTACTCGGTAATGGCTTATATGAGAAAAGAATTTTTTTTAAGTGGATAGATGTATATGTATAATGGATTCACTTTGCTGTACACCTGAAACTAACTCAACATTGTAAATCAACTACATGCCAATAAAATTAATAAGAAAAAAACCCCCTCAAGGTGAAAGTAATTCATGACTGTAAATGCATGACCCACTATTCATGAGCTACTTCTTATTTTCCTCCAATCAAAAATTATTTAAATCAGGGAACTTCCCTGGTGGAGCAATGGCAAAGAATCTACCTGTCAATGGTGGGGACACAGGCTTGATCCCTGGTCGGGGAAGATTCCACGTGCCATGGAGCAAATAAGCCCACGTGCCACAACTACTGAGCCCAGGTGCCCTAGGGCCGTGCTCTGCAACAAGAAAAGCTACTGCAGTGAGAAGCCCTCGCACTGCAAGGAAGAGTAACCCCTGCTTGCTGCGACTAGAGAAAGCAGGCATACAGCAGCGAAGAACCAGCATGGCCAAAATAATAATTAAACACTAAAAAAAATTTTAATTATTTAAGTCAAGGGAAAACCCTTGACAAGTTCTTCCCTCATATAGTTAACTTTTGTCACAGGGCTTCTTTTTTATTCTCTTTTGGCCATTAAGTTTTCCCTTTAAAGTGCATTAGTTTCTATAGAAATAAGAATGTCACTAATATGGGAAAAGCTTAGGTGTGTCCAGACAAATGTAATATACAGTAAATTCCTGCCATGTTTCAAAATGCAGCTCCTCGTTTGGTTTGGTTTGGTTGATCAAAGGATTTCTAGATGGTCATTGTTACTACATCTCTGATGTAAAAACTTTATTTGACAGACTACACACTCACCTTTGGGTCTATCCCTAACCTATTTTATAGGTTGATGAAATATTTCCTGAGACCTAAAACTTTTTCTTAAAGTTTGCTGCATTGCTTGATTATTTTGAAAAATGGCAGCTGAATTAAAGGATTGTTTATTCCTAGAGCAAAATGCAATTGCAGGTATTCTAGCCTCACCTGTGTTTGTTTTATTAGCCTCCAAACATATTTTTAAAGAGTCACTGAGATTATCTCTACAGAGTCCCAACTCAGGGCCTATCAGAGGTGAGTGACAAGAATACAGATGAGAGAATGCAGAGATAACTTGATCTACTATCTTTCTCTATGGCTTCTGAACAAATGAAATTGATAGCGCCCATCCAATCTTCAGAGGAATTAGACTTCCCCAAGCTTAGATCTAGGATGTCTCTGAGTCCTAAGTAAGCTCCCTTAGCTGACCTGAAGCAGAAGACCCTGTGCTATTCTAAATGATAATTTATACACAATCTGCCTTTATTGCTATTTGCTAAGCAAGGTTATACTTTACTCATTTGTTTGTCAAATATTTACCAAGTGTTTACTACTTATTAGGAACTGTACTAGGTGTTGGGAATACAACAATGATTAAAAGAGGTTAAAATCCATAAGCCCATAGAGTTTACAATACTGCATATATATCCCTGGATAAAATAAGTAAAATGAAATATGTTGGTGACGGCTGTGGATGAGAGTTAAGAAGGGACATTGTTAGAGAATGTTGCAAGGGATGTTGTAACATTAGCTAGGATGGTTAGAGTGTGTGTATGCTCAGTCACTTCCGTTGCATCCTACTCTTTGCAACCCTGTGAACTATAGCCCGGCTCCTCTGTCCATGGGATTCTCCAGGCAAGAATACTAGAGTGGGCTGCTGCGCCCTCCTCCAGGGGATCTTCCCAACACAAGGATCGAACCTGAGTCTTCTGCGCTGCAGGAAGATTCTTTACCACTGGGGAGACCCCATGGTTAGGGTACTTATCTTTATTATGTAACATCCTTCAGGGTGAAAAGGATACCAGGGTTTGTATCCAGAAGAACTTCTGTATACGTATTTCACTGGGTTTCACAAATTCGACTACCAAAACACTTCATTATAAATTGATAGCTTTCTCTAGTTTTGATTTTTCTAATATTTCTGTTTTTAATTCTTGTGAAATAGAGATAAAGACATTTCCAGTCTGTATGAAAATTTCAATGTGGTATAACCGATCAATCGCTCACTCATTTTACAAACTTACTGAATACCTGCTGTGTGGTAGACATCATCACAACATATTGATGATGATACTTTCAGTGGCACAGAAAAATAAACATGACTCAAAACAGCAGTGTCAAACAAGGAACCTATTCTCTTGCTGCCTATTTTTCTACTCTGTTTTCTGTCATTTCTTCATCATCCACTATTGGTCCAGTGATGGCTGTGCAGAGAAAATTTCATTGCCTCATAACGCCCAGCAAAAATTTGAAAGAATCATTGTGACTGAGCCAACCTGGGTCACATGTTCACTTGTGAGAAAATGCTATAACCAGAGGAAGGAGCACAGTGGCTGGCTTAGCCCAGGTCACATGTGTCTCCCCTCAAACCAGTTTGTACCACATGACCTGTAAATGGTAAATAGATCATACTGAGAAGAAAGAACTTGGGAATAAATGCCAAGGACATAGTATTCACTACATCCAAATTAAAGACTTAAAGATGAATGAAACTGGCATAGTTCCTGCTTTCAAATAATTTAAGAAAATTTTCCAAACCATTTATTCATGTTGCTCTTTTCATTCTTCTTATTCATTTTTGAATTCAATATAAACATAGTCTGAGATGGGTAATAAGTATTTAATAAATACATAAATAAGAATATATGCACACGGTGTCTCTTCCTGTCCAGAATCTAAGGTATATATGCAGCTAGCTCTATGTGACCTGGTTCCCTGAAGCCTACCCTATGGGGATGTAAAAAAGCAATGGACCATCATCAGGGAAATGCAAATCAAAACCACAATGTGATTATTACCTCCTGCCTGATAGAATGGGTCTGAGCCAAAAAAAAAGCCCCAAAAAACAAAAAAATAACAAGTGTTGGCCAGGATGTGGAAAAAAAGGGAATTCCTGTGCTTTATTGATGGACATATAAATTGATGCAGCCACTCTGGAAAACAGTATGGAGCTTCCTCAACAAATTAAAAATAGAACTACCATACCATCCATCCATTTCATTTCTTGGTATTTATTCAAAGAAAACAAAAACACTAATTTGAAAAGATGTATGTACCCCCATATTCACTGCAGCATTATTTACTATAACCAACATATGGAAACAGCAGAAGTGTCTATTAACAGATGCATGGATAAAGGTATATGTGCACTTTGTGGATTTATACACACAGGCACACATTCTGAGATAGGGATATAGATATGTCTAGATATATCTCTATATAACAGAATATTATTTGGCCATAAAAAAGTGAAATCCTGCCATTTATGACCACATAAGTGAACCTCAACAGCATCATGCTCAGTGAAATAAGTCAGAGAAAGACAAACACTGTAAAATCTCACTTACATATGGAATCTAAAAAAAAAATAAATAAATAACCAAGCTCACAGATACAGAGAACAGATCGGGGGTTGTCAGGCAGAGTGGGGTGGGAAAAATAAGTGAAGGAGGGTCAAAAGGCAAAACTTCTCTTTATAAAATAAATATGTCCTAGAAATGTAATGAACAGCATAGTGACTACAGTAAATCATACTGTACTGCATATTTGAAAATTGTTAGGAGAGTAGACCCTAAAATTCTCACCACAAAACAACAAAGACCTTCTGTATAACACAGGGAACTATATTCAATATCTTGTAATGACCTATAATGGAAAAGAATCTGAAAATGAACAGATAAATATAGGGACTTCTCTGGTGGTCTGCTGATTAAGAATCTGTCTGCTACTGCAAGGGACGCGGGTTCAATCCCTGATCTGAAAAGATCCCACGTGCCACGGGGCAACTAAGCCCATGTGCCACGGCTACTGAAACTGCATGCCACGGCTACCGAAGCACGCACGCCCTGGAACCTGTGCTCGGCAACAGGAGAAGCTGCTGATGGGAGAAGCCTGTGCGCTGCGAAGAGGAGAAGAGCCCGCCTGCCACAGCTAGAGAAAGCCCACCACGCAACAGTGAAGACCCAGGGAAGCCAAGAAACAAGGTAATTAATTGCAAAACAATAGATAAATGTATAGAGAACATATATATATGTGTGTGTGTGTGTGTTTGTGTGTAACTGAATCACCTTGCTGTACTGAGACATTATAAATCAACTATTCCTTGATCAAGAAAATGTCTCATCACAAGGAAATGAAGTTTGTAACCGTGTAAGGCAACAGACATTAACTAGACTTATTATGGTGGCCATTTCACAATGTGTACAAGTATCAAATCACTATGTTGTATGCTGCTGCTGCTGCTAAGTCGCTTCAGTCGTGTCCAACACTGCGACCCCAGAGACGGCAGCCTACCAGGCTCCCCCATCCCTGGGATTCTCCAGGCAAGAACACTGGAGTGGGTTGCCATTGCCTTCTCCAATGCATGAAAATGAAAAGTGAAAGGGAAGTCGCTCAGTCATGTCCGGCTCTTAGCAACCCCATGGACTGCAGCCTACCAGGCTCCTCCGCCCATGGGATTTTCCAGGCAAGAGTACTGGAGTGCGGTATGTTGTATACCTGAGACTAATCTAGCATTGTATGTCAATTACAGCTCAATTTAAAAATAAGTTAAATCCCTCTCCCCCCTCCAAAAAAAAAGAAATGCCGCTTTTAAGATATCACCTCTTCCCATCTTCAACTAAAGAAGGAAGACTCCTCTCTGGCTGGGAACATTCAACTGGGAGTTGACTCTAGAAACTACTGGATTGCCAAAAACATTTTTTGGAAAAACCCAAAAGAACGTTTTGGCCAACCCAACACATAGGAGATTCTACTGGAGTCCCGAAAACTTTTTTAGAAAAACAGGAATTGGACCTGGCCCATGAACCACATCATCACTCAGATGGTAAAGAATCTGCCTGCAATGCAGGAGAGCTGGGTTTGATCCCCGGGTTGACAATATTCCCTGGAGAAGGAAATGGCTACCCACTCCAGTATTCTTGCCTGGAGAATTCTGGACGGAGGAGCCTGGGGCTATAGTCCATGGAGTCACAAAGAGTTGGACACGACTGAGCAACTAACACCCACATGAACCACCCCAGACCAGGAACAACTGAGAATTCTGTTTGGTATAGCCTTAAGTTAGCTGCCTTGGCCTCGCTGAGAAAAGGCTGATCCTCAGGGGCTGATCCTCAGAGGTTGTTGGAGAAGGCGATGGCACCCCACTCCAGTACTCTTGCCTGGAAAATCCCATGGATGGAGGAGCCTGGTGGGCTGCAGTCCATGGGGTCGCTAAGAGCTGGACACAACTGAGCGACTTCCCTTTGACTTTTCATCTTCATGCATTGGAGAAGGAAATGGCAGCCCACTCCAGTATTCTTGCCTGGAGAATCCCAGGACAGGGGAGCCTGGTAGGCTGCTGTCTATGGGGTTGCACAGAGTCGGACACGACTGAAGTGACTTAGCAGCAGCAGCAGCAGCAGCAGGAGTTGTAGTACAAACAGAACTAGGAAAACTCAGCAGGATGATGGAACCTGGGGAGTGATGACACACCAGAAACCAGCCAGCAATCACGGGCAATCACTTGAGGCAAAGGGATAGAGACACTGTGGGACATGGCTGCAAGCAGTGGAGCTGGGGACATCAGATAGAATCCTATGGACAGTCCCAGGACAGCACGGGGGGGGCGGGGGGGTGGGGGGCTGTGTTCGTGACATCCTCCCGTTGCCAAGTGCAATGACATTGCTCTCAGTGGCCACACAGCACATGTAGACGGAATAACTTGGATTAACCAAACTGTTTTATTGTTATTTAGGGACTGGACTTCAAAACCCACGATTGGTTGCTCAATCTAAAAAAAAAAAAAAAAAAAATTTGACCTCCTGCCACTCCATAAATAATCAGCACCCGTGTGATACTAAACAGGAAATGAAAAAGCTTGGTTCATCCCTGGAGGGATGCCATGGATGTGTACTGCCAGGGCTGCTGTTACAACACGGATCATTGACTCGTGGCCAGATGCCCTGGTTGGTTACCGTCCCCTCGGGGATAGAAAATAAGGTACAGTCCCTGACAGCGAATTGACTTCTAGCACTTAACAAGCTGAACGCAATCCACGTGGGAGGTAAACTATTGTCTCTGAGAGCTTTCAGCACTCGATCTGATATCTGCTTTATTTTTGTATCATGTTTTCCAAGTCGAACATTGTTTTAGTGTGGATCTGGTGGTAATACGTTCCCACTAAATCATGGGCCAATTTTTCCTCCTACAGATACATTCTTTGACTTTGATAAATCAGTGAATATATTTGTCTTATACAAAACACTATTTCCATGTGACCGGTTCTTCCTTTTTAGCTCCCTTTCAAATAATAGCAGCAGTTACTAGGTATTTAGTGTTTTCTATGCGTCAGATCCTGTCCTAAGGTCTTTACGTGGATTATCTTATTTTAGTCTCACTAAAGCTTGAATAACCAAGTGCTATGATCCTCATTTTTCAAATGCGGGAACTAAGTGATTTGCCCAATGACATGTCACTGAAAGATATTTGCCTTGAGATCTTTGTTAACATAAGATCTACAAATTTGGGAGTATGGAGTACTTCCTAAAAGGCTGCGTGCATAGAATTATTGTTTCTTTACTACTAACACCTGGAGTTTGCTTTTTTTTTTTTTCTGAGGCAAGTAGGAGCTGTGTTGACTCACCTCCCCCAACCACCAATGCATCACTTATAGATGTCATCAGTACCCCCAAATTGGCCCATCTGAACTCTGGGCCCAGATATCCAGTACAGAAGCTGTGCTCACACTTGATTGCAACTCTGTTCGGAATCAGTCAGTATAAAACTTGGCTGAAAAAAAAAAAAACAACAACAACACTTGGCTGATGATTTTGACCGAGAACTTTGAGTGCCTTTGCTAATCCAACTTTTGGCAGAGTATTCTAACTGCCCACCTATGGGATTCCATTCTAAATAGTTTAGAATGTCTAGAAAGTGCAGGTTCCACAATGGATAGCGTCACGCTGTTGTATTAGAGACTCTTGTCTGTGGAACGTTAAAATTCGTGAACTTTGGCTCAAATTCTCTTTACGTACTCAGGGCTAGTAACCACTGAGACCAGGCTATCCACACCCCTTAATTATTGTCCAAGCATGTTTCATGTGACATTTATAGTGATAAATGGACGTCGATAAGGCTGCACATTTACATGAAATTTTATAAAGAAAACTATTGTGTGAAATCAGGAGAATACAATCACAATATGTAGTTAAGGGGAAAAAAGTTCATATAGAGCAGTAAGTTCCATTTTGCAAAATGTATTTCTATACATATGTGACTATGGGGAGCATCACAGGAAGCATTTGGAAGACTGACTTCTGTGCGCTTCTCTGCATAAACCTACATGCGTGCATGTGCTCAGTTGCGTCTGACTCTCTGCGACCCACAAACTGTAGCCCGAGAGGCTCCTCTGTCCATGGGATTTCCCAGCAAGAATACTGGAGTGGGTTGCCATTCCCTTCTCGAGGAGACCTTCAGACCCAGATATGCGATGTGCTGGCTCCTGCGGCTCATGCGCTGCAGACGGATTCTTTATCGTTGAGCCACCAGGGGCAGGTTTTTCTGAAGTATAGTGTTCATATTGTTTTCTTTTAAGCATTGCATTTATAATTTGGAACAAGAACAGGCCTCTAAATTCATAATTTAGAACTACTGTCCCTCCCATTTCCAGATATTATCTTTGAAATGTATAATTTGTCATACATGACTTCTGCTCTATTTTGTTTGTTTCACTGTGTTGTCATAGGTATCATCAATGTTTTTAGATGTTTTGCAATTCCAAGAAACTCTTTCAATTCTAGCGAGTAAAAAAAAAACCCAAAGAATAAGCCAAAAGCTTCTTTCAATGTGCTGAAGTTGTTCCTGAAACAGATGAATGCTCTAGAAGCTAAGCAAGGGATTTGGCCTCTGGCCACATAACTGACTGGGAGATCCAAAAAACTCTCCTGCTACATATCACCTAACCCTTGGAAGAGATGGACCTGGAATGACCAGGGGCTGTGGGGTATGGGTAGGGCTGGGAAAGGATAGGTCTAGGCTATGTTTTGAATGTTAAAATGTGCTTCTCAAGTGGCGCAGTGGTAAAGAATCCACCTGCCAATGCAGGAGACTCAAGAGATGTGGGTTCAATCCCTGGGTTGAGAAGATCCCCTGGAATAGGAAATGGCAACCCACTCCAATATTCTTGCCTGGAAAATCCCATGTATAGAGGGGCCTGACAGGCTACAGTCCATAGGGTCACAAAGAGTTGGACGCGATTGAGTGACTGAGCATTTCTTCACATTAAATACCAGGCCAGCAAGAAAGAAAGCTCCAAGAAGTTTTCCTATAGTTTCAGCATTGAAATCTTTTTAGAAAAACTATATATGAAATAATTGTATACTGTACAATATACTTTAAATTTCATATCAGCACATTATTAGTCTATTTGACAAATATGTTTTGAATACACACCACATGCCAGGCTCTGTGCAAAGAAGTGAACAAAACAGACAAGGTCCCTGCCCTCAAGGGACTTATAGTTTAGGCCTATGCTGATTAATAAATATGGTTGTTACTAGGCGTTTATGGCTACTGATCACTTAATACATGGCCAGTCCAAACTGAAATGTCCTATAAGTGTAAAAGGCATACTAACATTTTATACAACAGGTATTTTAAACAACTGGTATTAAAAAAGTTATATAGTCAACTTTTTATATAGATTACATGTTGAAATGATAATAGCTTGGATATACTAGGGGAAAGAAAACATCAATATATTAAAATTCACTTCATCTATTTCTCTTTACTTTTTTATGTGACAACTAGAAAAATGTTAATTACACATTCAACTTATGTTATATTTCTGTTGTACAACACTTACCTAGACCAAGGGTTCTCAAAATTCTCTATGCTCATACTTATATGAGCAGCTTTAAAAATACAGATTCCCAGATTCCGCCCCCTTGAGATTCTTATTGGAGAAGGCAATGGCACCCCACTCCAGTACTCTTGCCTGGAAGATCCCATGGACGGAGGAGCCTGGTGGGCTGCAGTCCATGGGGTCGCTGGGAGTCGGACACGACTGAACGACTTCACTTTCACTTTTCACTTTCATGCATTGGAGAAGGAAATGGCAACCCACTCTGGTGTTCATGCCTGGAGAATCCCAGGGACGGGGGAGCCTGGTGGGCTGCTGTCTATGGGGTTGCACAGAGTCGGACACGACTGAAGTGACTTAGCAGCAGCAGCAGCAGAGATTCTTATTCTGTCTGGGCTGGGGCTCCTGAGCTAGCATCTCTTTTAAAAGCTCCCAGCTGAGACAATGTGCAGTTGTTCTAGGGGCTATAAGGGACAGAGAGCCTACTGGGGCTTTGCCCCAGCCATCTGGGAGATAACCACCTCGCCACCCTCTGATGGCCATCTTCCTTGCCTGTGATGGTTTTAAAATATGTCTGTAAATTGATACCCCTCTCTTCAAGAGGTAGAACCCAATTTCCCTCTTCTCTGTGAATAGAACTTAATGACAAGTAGAATGTGGCCAAAGTGACCACATGTGACTTGCAACCAGGTCATAAAATGTGTTATGGCTTCCCCCTCCCTCTTTCCCTCTCTGGCTTCCTCTCTCATCACTTATCCCGGGAGAAGCCTGCCGCCATGCTGTGAGGGCACTCAAGCAGTCCCATGGAGAAGTCCGCAGGGTGAAGAACAAAGGCCTTCTGCCAACAGCCAGTAGAAACTTGCCAGGTACACGTGTGAGCCACCTTCAGATGACCACAGCCATGGCTGACATCTGGACTGTAGCCTCATGAGACGCCGTGAGCCAGAACTACCCAGCTAAGTCACTCCTCAGTTTTTGACCCACAAAGGCTGGATGCAATAGTATCTCTTGTTTTAAGCGACTAAGTTTTAGAATGATTTTAGCGCAGAGATAAGGCAATGGCACCCCACTCCAGTACTCTTGCCTGGCCTGGTGGGCTGCAGTCCATGGGGTCACTGGGAGTTGGACACGACTGAGCGACTTCACTTTCACTTTTCACTTTCATGCATTGGAGAAGGAAATGGCAACCCACTCCAGTGTTCTTGCCTGGAGAATCCCAGGGACGGGGGAGCCTGGTGGGCTGCTGTCTATGGAGTTGCACAGAGTCGGACACAACTGAAGCGACTTAGCAGCAAATACCTAACATGTTGGGGCATGGGCCTCTCTGCTCCTCACCACTGCCTCCCCAGGGCCATCTGCCGGTGGTGAGCGGCCCCGGCAGCTCGGAGCCTATCTGTGGGAATGCGGCAGGGCACTCCCTTCCAGGGTGAGAGCCCAGTGACCGCAGACACCCTTGCTCGAGCACCCAGAAAGGCACCTCAGCGCTGGCATCAGTGATCGCACGGCAGCTTTGATGGCTTGCTGGCGGTTACGCAGCAAGGCGCTTGGTGAAAGTGTACCCCGACAATTTTCTGGGTCCTTGGATGTTTGCTACAGGCGTGAAATTTGGTATGTCTCTACCCTCCTCCCGAACCTGTTTTCACTTCTTCAGTCTCCATCCCAAAACAAAATGTACCTTTGAGAGCAGGGCTGTTTAGAAACACACACACGGTGCCCATGTCTACTCCTGACCACAGTCTCCTCTCCTCCAGCTCCTTCTCACTCCCACCTGGGTTTTCAGACCCACGGTCACACTTGACCACAATAAGGACCTCTCCCCTTTCTCCACTCCCCCTTTACCGCCCCCAATAATCCCGCCATCCACATCCCCTACATTTCCTGGTACAAAGACAATCCTCAACAAGAAATAGTGCACTACACACATCTACACAGGCTTTTCTCCCTGGAGGAAGCAATAAAGAGCGTCTCGGTCAACTGTAGGAAGAACTATTGTAGATTCGTGGTCTTGGTCAAGAAATTCTGCTCTAGTTGGTTTGGCAATAACAACAGTAAAGTAATAATGCTTAACTTCCTTTCTTGACATGATTATTTTATAGTAAAATTCTTTCAACTTGAAGTTCTTTAAGATTTATAAGGTAAGAAGTTAGTTTCAACTCACTAGATCCCCCAAGTTGCTCTAAAATGAACACCTAAGTATCAATATTAATCAAACGCCTCCTGCTTTTTTGCAGTGCAAAAGTGAGACAAAGATTACTTTATTCTTAAACTTTTTTTCTCCATATTTTTGCCTGGCTTGAAATCAGACTCATATTCTATAAAGGAGCAATTAAGTACAGACTTCTATTTTAATAGGATGTATTTAAGGTAGCAATGAGGATTCCTCCTGCAAAAGTTAAAGGTCTTAATCAGAAAGAAAACTGCATTTCCCATATTGACATAGGCATCACTTATTGTTACTGTCCATGAAAGTGTAGGCTATTTCAGCTTTGCATGAATATGCAGGTTCCAACACAAGGGCATCTGACTCCAGGCTCCTCATGTCTGAGTCTTCCACTTTGCTGTCAGAGAGAAATTCACATTTCTGTCTCTGAAAACACAGTTTTCAAGTGTTCTTCTACCTGGCGCCTCCCTCCTACTGTCTTCCACCCCAAACAGATAATCAGTGTATTTCAAAAGGTGCTTTGTTATAGACAGTGTAACTGCAAGCCCACCAGCTTGCATGAGGTGCTACTAGGCGTCGGTCCTTATAATAACAGACAAAGAAGTCTGCTTAATGATGTTTACCCACCTCGACTTGTGTTTGTCTAATGTTTTAAAAGGGTCCTGTTATCATTAGACATTCCTGAACAATCGCTCTCCCGGAACATTAAGCACACTGAACTGAGAGGTGAGGGTCAATACGGAGGAGGGGGACCAGAAATCGAGGCTTCCTGGTCCAGTTCTCCCTGCTAGTTCAGCGCCATCTAGTGGCCGCTTTTAAAGCGACTTAAGAGATGAGAAAGCCCAGTTCAGTTCAGTTCAGTTCAGTTCAGTAGCTCAGGCGTGTCTGACTCTTTGCGACCCCAGGGACTGCAGCACGCCAGGCTTCGCTGTCCATCACCAACTCCTGGAGCTTCCTCAAACTCATGTCCATCCAGTCGGCGATGCCATCCATCCATCTCATCCTCTGTCGTCCTCTTGTCCTCCCGCCTTCCATTTTCCCAGCGTCAGGGTCTTTTCCAATGAAACAGTTCTTTGCATCAAGTGGCCAAAGTATTGGAGTTTCAGCTTCAATATCAGTCCTTCCAATGAATATTCAGGTCTTATTTCCTTTAGGATGGACTGGTTGGATCTCCTTGCAGCCCAAGGGACTCTCAAGAGTCTTCTCCAACACCACAGTTCAAAAGCATCAATTCTTCAGCCCTCAGCTTTCTTTATAGTCCAACTCTCACATCCATGCATGACCAATGGAAAAACCATAGCCTTGACTAGATGGACCTTTGTTGGCAAAGCAATGTCTCTGCTTTTGAATATACTGTCTAGGTTGATCATAGAGAAAGCCCAGTGTGGTCCTAAATACTAGGAAGAAGACCTTGTACCCATCTTCACAGATAACATGAAGTCACTGTTCATCTTGTGTGGTGTGCATGCGTGCATGCTAAGTTGCTTCAGTCATGTCCAATTCTTTGTGACCCCATAGACTGTAGCCCATCAGGCTCCTTTGTCCTTGGGATTCTCCAGGCAAGAAAACTGGAGTGGGTTGCCATGCCCTTCTGGCGCTTCCTGACCCAAGGATCGAACCCGTGTCTCGTGTCTCCTGCATTGGCAGACAGGTTCTTTACCAGGAGCACCACCTGCAAAGCTGCACAAGTATTTAAGTGTACTATCTAATCTTAGATTGTCTCTAACCTGAGATTTGGACTCCTTCACTCTCACTTGAGTGTGGGCGGGAATGCAAATAATGCTAAGATTACAGCAAGCATTGGGCTTCCCAGGTGGCACTAGTGGTAGAGTGCCCGCCTGCCTAGTGCAGGGGCTGCAGGAGACACGAGTTCCATCCCTGGGACAGAAAGATCACTTGGAGGTGGGCACGGCAGCCCACTCCAGTATTCTTGCCTGGAGAATCCCGTGGACCAAGGAGCCAGTCCATAGGCTTGCAAAGAGTCAGACACAGCTAAAGCACACTCACAAAGCAAGCACTGTCTGGGAAAAAAACATTCCAGAGAGCATTCCAAAGTTCGGTAAAATAAATGTTCTAACAGTGTCAGACTTTATTTTGGGGGGCTCCAAAATCACTGCAGATGGTGATTGCAGCCATGAAATTAAAAGATGCTTACTCCTTGGAAGAAAAGTTATGACCAACCTAGATAGCATATTCAAAAGCAGAGACATTACTTTGCCAACAAAGGTCCGTCTAGTCAAGGCTATGGTTTTCCCAGTGGTCATGTATGGATGTGAGAGGTGGACTGTGAAGAAGGCTGAGCACCGAAGAATTGATGCGTTTGAACTGTGACTCTTGAGAGTCCCTTGGACTGCAAGGAGATCCAACCAGTCCATTCTGAAGGAGATCAGCCCTGGGTGTTCATTGGAAGGACTGATGCTGAAACTCCAATACTTTGGCCATCTCATGCGAAGAGTTGACTCTTTGGAAAAGACTTTGATGCTGGGAGGGACTGGGGGCAGGAGGAGAAGGGGACGACAGAGGATGAGATGGCTGGATGGCATCACTGACTCGATGGACGTGAGTCTGAGTGAACTCCGGGAGTTGGTGATGGACAGGGAGGCCTGGCGTGCTGCGATTCATGGGGTCGCAAAGGGTCAGACATGACTGAGCGACTGAACTGAACTGAAACTGAATGTGACTCTTCATAGTTTTATTATCTTTAAAACATTATTGCAAAATAAACTTGTAAATTTCCTACATAATTGACATTTTAAAACATCATGATGCTTAATAATATTACTTTCAAAGGAATATTGTAGAAAATTAAATGTTTTTTTCATGGCCCAGAGTTGTTTATTACAAACATCGTTTACTATACAAAGTCCTCAGGAACAATTGTATTATGTGGGACTGTTTGACCCACACGAAACGGCCTCTATTCCTATTAAGATCCGTGTCCTCTTTCCATAGCTTTTCTTCTTTCTTGCTTACATCCACAGCAATTCTTCTTGTATTGTAGCACCCTGAAAGTGAAAGAATGGAAGTTTTAGTCGTGTCCGACTCTTTGCGACCCCATGCACTGTAACCCACCAGGTTCCTCTGTCCATGGAATTTTCCAGGGAATAATCCTGAAGTGGGTTGCCATGCCCTTCTCCATGGGATCCTTCCAACCCAGGGACTGAACTGGAGTCTCCTGCATTGGCAGGTGGATTCTTTACCCCGCTGCTCCACAGTTCTTGATTGCTTACTACTTTTAAGCTTAAAGGTAAATAACCATACAGCTATATTTAGTAAAAAGTATATCTAAATTAAGAGTGAGATCCTCTATGGCTCATCTTTGGGTAAAATGTACCTGTCCTAATTAATGGAAACTTTGATGACACTTTTTTTTTTGATGACACTTTTGACTATCTTTTTGCACATTATCCAGAGCTGTCAGATGTCTTTCAGAAAACTGAGATAGCTGAATAAATCACATTCAAATAAGTTAAGAGCAACAGACTTTGGTATACTGCTGGTTCAAGGACATTTACCAAAATATATATTCACATAGAAAATATAGAAGAGATCTGGTACCACAACCTAAGGAAATAGTTTCTTAGATGCTCCCAATAGTTCTGTCCTGTTGATGAAATAAAATGTCATGTCAATGAAGTGTTACTCATTTCATGACTAATTTTTGGACTGTTTCATTTTTGAAACCCACTGTTTAAGTGAGAGTGAACTGGGCATTCTTTACATTCTACTTAGTCTCAGATTCCTTTCGATACGGTGGTGTAGCAGCTGATATAAGCTGAGAAGACAGTTACTCATTTTGCATGACATTCTAATCCAGTTCTAAGACAGCAAATGGCCCCCTAGAAAGTGAGAATAGTTGTATGTTGCCTCTACTTATAGGTTAGAACATTGGTTAAAACGTGATAAGAGGCCGAGATTCTGAATGTGACTCCCCTCGCCCACTTTCCCACCCTGGGTCAGGTCCCGTTCTGTGAGATCCAGTGTCTGCATCACTTGGAGAGTTCTCGTTAAGAAACAGAGCACAAGTTGCAATTAGGTAAAAAAAGTATTTGTTTAAAAATACTTTCAAAGAGGTGATAAAGTCTATAAACATCACACATCTAAAAGGACAGAATGTTTTTATCAATTAACTACCTGACATTTCCACAATATTTTTTCTGTTCTCTTAACTGCATGCTCTTTGACTGCCTCTTTAAATGACAATTCTGTGGGAATTCCCTGATGGTCCAGTGGTTTGGACTTGGCCCTTTCACTGATGAGGCCCAGGTTCAATCCCTGGTCTGGGAACTATGATCCCACAAACCACTGGGCATTCCCCAAAAGAAAAAGAATAAACAGCAGTTTTGTTGTACAGTTTTTAATAAAAACAATGACGTATACTTCAGTCTTACCTGCTAGCATAGGACCTTCCGGCATGGCAGAAATTTAGAAACAATGGAGATAAGGATGCTCCCTATGAATGAGAATGTGAAGTCTCTTCTGATGGATGAGCTTTACCATTGGAAGTGAGAAAACCAAGGAGAATATAATTCACTGTGAGAGGATCCGATTGGAGTTATTTTGGAAATGGATTTGGTCCCTTCAGTAAGCAGAAGTCACATAGGCCAGTGTTAAAGGGCTTGGCCACTTACAAGTGTGTGACATGGACAACAATCTCTCTGCACTTCAGTTCACTAACATCTAACTCTTGGAGCTGTTGGGAGGATTAAAGGAGAAAGTAAATATAACAAATTTAACACAGGGCTGGTTTTGATGTGGTTTCGCTTTGCTTCTGAATTGTTTTGCCTTGAATATTAGCAGTACAAAACACACAGCAAACGAAAAACCCAAGTGATGCAGACTCGCAGTCAAGTCTGGAAACTGCCAGACGGCATGTGCACCAAGAATTTAGTTACTTTCATGGGAAATGAGATTGGAGATGAGATGGGAGGGAAAGTAAAATAGTCCTTTATACAGTGAAGAAGAAATGTATTCATTTTAAACCAGACTTTACTGCCACAAAAATGATAGATTTAAAGACTTGTTCAGTCATGCTTCCAAATATTAAAAGAAAAAAAAAGTTTAAAAACGTGATTTAGATCAACCATATTGAAAACAAGGCAAATGTATCTGGAAATTGCCAAATTTCTAGTGCCCTGAGGCCAAAGCTTTTCGCTGTAAAATGTGCTTTTAAAGGGCTTTGAATGTGATCCAGCCCCTAGAGTTCTGTCTGTCTGTAGGACAGGCTTGGGTGTCAGACGGACCCACGTATGGGTCTGAGTTTTGCCATTCACTCTCCATGTGACTTTGGGGAAATGATTAAGCACTTCCAAAGTGGTTTACTTTTCTATAAAATAAAAATATTAATTGGCTCTACTATATATCTTTGCTCCAGACCTTGCATAAGAGTGAACTGCATGCTTTTAGCATGGTTCTGATGCATTCTGGCACTGAGTAAAAGTTAGCTGTTGTTATCATTATTTATTATTCTTATTCAGCCAGGAGTGTGAAGATTTTATTTTGCATATTGTTTTTTCAGTTTATGGTAGTTTTTATTTCCCCAAGAGCTATATTGCATTTTTGTATTATCTCTGGGGGCTTTCTCACTTATAACTCAACACTCTGAGGTACTGGTAGAGATCTAAGTACTCAGAGTGCTGAGCAAAAAGTAGAATGCATGGGCTGGTGTGTATGTGTGTGTGTTCTGATTTCATGCATTCAATATAGCTTTCAAACTGTACTTCCATGTGAATCATGATATACATATATATATATTTAATATATATCAGTCAGCACAGTGCCTACTTCATAGTAGGCACTTGGTCAGAGTTAAGGCACTCTTCCATAAACCTCATGTATTCACACCCATGACCTTTGCTCTTGGGGCTTCCCAGGTGACGCAGTGGTAACGAATCTGCTTGCCAATGGAGGAAATGCAAGACTTTTGTTCAATCCCTGGGTTGGGAAGATCCCCTGGAGTAGGAAATGGCAATCCACTCCAGTATGGTTGCCTGGAGAATCCCATGGACAGGGGAGCCTGGCAGGCTACAGTCCATGGAGTTGTAGAGTCAGACATGACTAAGCACACACACACACACACACACACACACACACACCTGACATGACCTTTGCTCTCATCAAGTCTTACCTGGGCTATTCCAGCAGCATTCCCCTGCTTATCCCATCTGCTGCACAGCCAGCAAAGTTATTATCCAAAAACACTTACCATTTAATGCTCTATAGATCTATGTCTGATTTTGGAGCATTTATTGAAGGAAATTTCATCCAGCTGTTCCACAGAACCCTAAAAACAAGGTCTGCCTCTTTGTCGATTGGTCACCTTTGGCCACACGACACCCTGTATTTGGAACACCCACTATGAGAAAGATAGAAGTTTTCTGAGCTTTGGGGTTTGGTCTTATAACAGGAACATGAAATATATCTTAGCCCTGTCGGGGATGAAAATACATTTCGAACTTGAAATGTCTGCACTGAAGATTTGATAACCTTCCGTGGGGTCAATAGGTTTCCATATAGTGTGCCGAATGATTGCAACAGATAACCCAGAATCAGGTGGAATCAGTGGGGGCAGCAATAAAGAAGTAGATGCAATGACTTTGACAGCAGCGGGAGCTTGCTATAACAGTAGTGAATGCGGGAGTATTTCCTTCAATCCCTTGATCACCTTCAGTCTAGCTCAGAACAGTTTTACAACCTAGAGACCATTACTTAATGTTTAATTTTATTTGTTACTTCCAGTATTCAAGTTGCTGTTTCAATGCACAGAAAGTGGATTTTTAAGTCAAGTTGCTTCAAGCTTGAAGGTTGGTTTTAATATATTGTCAGAGAAGCGTCTCCTTGTACGTGATTTGGTTCCTCATTTGGCTTTCCACCAAATCATTGTTATACAAAATTTCCCTGTGCAACTGAAGCTGTGTGTGTGTGTTTTAAAAATTCCCCTCATATCCACTTGAAAATCATATCCACTTAAATTTGTTGTTGTTTAGTCACTAAGTTGTGTCTGACTCTTTTGCGGCCCCATGAACTGTAGCCCGTCAGGTCCTCTTGTCAATGGGATTTTTCCAGGCAAGAATAGTAGAATGGGTTGCTATTTCCTCTCCCAGGGACCTTCCCGAACCAGGGATCGAACCCACGTCTCCTGCATTGGCAGGAGGATTCCTTACCACTGAGCCACCAGGGAAGCTCATCCAATATTGTTTCCACGCCAAAGCACCTCATAAATATTAGTCCCTTTATGAAATGTGTCCTCTTTGACAATGAGCCACTTCTCAATTTTTGACTCTTAGAATATTGTATTTATGCCACTGTTGCAGTGCACACTACGTGTTGCAGCTCAGTACATCATGCGGAAAATGAGTTATTAGGGGACGGGAGTCTCTCTTCCTGTCAGACTATGGTCTCTCCGATAACCCCAGTATCTAACACATGACTGGCAATCGGTATATATTTATTGAACAACCCGAGAACTGATATTGTGCTTCATTCTCATTTGTACTTTCAACACCAAATCAAGACCAAAAGAGGTGCTCAAACACATTTGTTTGTTGTCCAGTCACTAAGTTATCTCTGACTCTCCACAATCCCATGAACTGCAGCATGCCAGGCTTCCCTGCCCTTCACTGTCTTCACCTATACTGAATGAATGAATACCAAATGTTAAGATTTCCAACATTCAATACCAGATCCCAGAGATGCTTTAAACTTCTTTCCTGAAATTAAGGGAACAAGGAGAGACATAGATCAGAGAAAAACAAGCAATAATTGCAGTGGACCAAGGTCTTGGGCAAAATCAGGGTCAATTGGCCACCACTTACTGGGCCCTTTTCTCTGTGAAACCCAAGTAATGGGCCAATTCCTAGTGGTAGGAGGACAGCTGGGGGCAGTGGCTCAGTATCACTGCAGGTGCCATCTTTCTGCCCACCCCAACATCCTGGCTTTGTCTTCGGCTAGCTGTTGCAAGATGATTCCAGAGTTTTCTGTTGTGTAGGCGTGACAGTGTCTGGAGGAAGAGGACCATCTCTCCTTCATGACTCTTGGAATAAAATGAAAAACTGTCCCCACGTTTCGCCTCACATCTCACTGAGTAGAATGATCATACCCGGAGGAAGGAACCACCAGGACTAGCTAAACCCAGTCACTTTTTAGTTAGGAATGGATGCCAGTAAGGAATATGTGGCCATCTGAACAGTAGTTGGGTTTGGATTGCAAAGAAAAAAAGAAAATTTGCTGTAGGGCAGATGATTTACAGGGTCATCTTATAGACTCGTTTGTCATTTGCTGATGGAGAATAATTGCTGGAGCAATGAAAGAGTTGCAGCCCAGGGAACTTCCCGGGCAGTCCAGTGTTTAAGAATCCAGCTTCCAATGCAGGGGTGTTAGGGAACTTAAAATGGAGAAAGTCTTGTTCGGGCTTCAGAAGAAGGAGAGCAGGACTCTGACCTACTGCCTTGCCTGGAAGCCTGCCCAGATTCTGTGCCTGCCTGCAGGCACATCAAGTCAGGTGGCACTTCAGATAAGAAAGGGAGAGGGTCTTGGAGTTCTTGAGCCCCTGGAGCTCTGGCCAACCCCCCAGGGTTTAAGAAGCCTTGTGACTCACAAGGTGAAACAAATAACATTGTCATTGTAAAAAGTTTAAAAGGTAAATTTAAAAAAGCTGTATTTTTGCATGCAAACTGATGATGATAATAATTTTGGAGTTACAAGAGAGAGCCCCCCAAACTGCAATTTGACGTCTCACCTGTCAGGTGGACAAACCACCCAGGACCCTCTCCCAGCTGGGACTCCAAGTTGTTGTTAACGAGGGTCTTTGCAGCACCGTTCAAGTCTCAGTGTAGGTTGTCCTAATTCGGTGATGTATATGCTATTACTCCTATTGTTTCTACTTCTTTTCTTTTAATGACTGTATGTTGAAATCAAGTCAAATAACCTATAAAAAATGAAACTGTTTATTTGTGAGTAATGAGTGGGTTCTTTTCTTAATGAATCCTTTGAAATTAAAACAAAAATAAAACTTTCAGCAAAGCAAGGGGACATGGGTTCTATCACCGATTGGGGAACTAAGATCTCATACTCCAAGGGGCAACTAAGCCCACACGCCACAACTTAAGAGACTGCATGCCACAACTCTTGAGCCCACACCAAAGACCCGGTGCAGCAAAAAAAAAAAAAAAAAAAGAGTCACAGCCCAGAGGGGTAGATAAGATCCTGCTGTAAAGAAATTCCAGTTTAGAAAGGCAGTTCAGTTCAGTCACTCAGTCGTGTCCAACTCTTTGTGACCCCATGAATCACTGTAGGCCAGGCCTCCCTGTCCATCACCAACTCCCAGAGTTCACTCAAACTCGTATCCATCGAGTCGGTGATGCCATCCAGCCATCTCATCCTCTGTCGTCCCCTTCTCCTCCTGCCCCCAATCCCTCCCAGCATCAGGGTCTTTTCCAATGAGTCAACTCTTCGCATGAGGTGGCCAAAGTATTGGAGTTTCAGCTTCAGCATCAGTCCTTCCAATGAACACCTGAGACTGATCTCCTTCAGAATGGACTGGTTGGATCTCCTTGCAGTCCAAGGGACTCTCAAGAGTCTTCTTCAACATCACAGTTCAAAAGCATCAATTCTTCGGCACTCAGCTTTCTTCACAGTCCAACTCTCACATCCGCACACGACCACTGGAAAAACCATAGCCTTGACTAGACGGACCTTAGTTGGCAAAGTAATGTCTCTGCTTTTCAATATACTGTCTAGGTTGGACATAATTTTGTTTCCAAGGAGTAAGTGTCTTTTAATTTCATGGCTGCAATCACCATCTGCAGTGATTTTGGAGCCCCCCAAAATAAAGTCTGACACTGTTTCCACCGTTTCCCCATCTATTTCCCATGAAGTGATGGGACCAGATACCATGATTGAAATCCACATTTAAAAAATCCTGTCTTAATACTCTATGGAGAAAGTAAGATGTGAATGTTTTTATATTTTATAATTATAACTGCATAAATTTTGAAATTTTCTTGGGAAAAAGGGTTGGAAAGAAATAGTCCAAAATGGTGGTGTGTTGGGTGGTTTGATATAGGGTGATTTTTTTTTTCATTTGTTTGTTTCAAAGTTTTGTAACATGATTATATTACTTTATACTGATAAATATAGTAGTAGTATACTGACATATTATTTTACATTGATACATATTATTTTATATTGATACATATTATATCATCATCAGTTCAGTAGCTCAGTTGTGTCCAACTCTTCACAAGACTCCCCAAGGACTGCAGCACACCAGGCTTCCCTGTCCATCACCAACTCCCTGAGCTTACTCAAATGCATGCCCATCAAGTCAGTAATGCCATGCAACCATCTTATCCTCTGTCACCCCCTTCCCCTCCTGCCTTCAATCTTTTCCCAGGATCAGGGTCTTTTCCAATAAGTTGGTTCTTTGCATCAGATGGCCAAAGTATTGGAGTTTCAGCTTCAACATCAGTCCATCCAATGAATATTCAGGACTGATTTCCTTAGGACTGACTGGTTGGATCTCCTTGCAGTCCAAGGGAGTCTCAAGAGTCTTCAACACCATAGTTCAAAAGCATCAATTCTTCGGTGCTCAGCTTTCTTTACAGTCTAACTCTCACATCCATGTATGACTACTGGAAAAATAAACCATAGCTTTGATTGTATGGACCTTTGTTGGCAAACTAATGTCTCTGCTTTTTAATATGCTGTCTAAGTTGGTCATAGCTTTTCTTCCAAGGGCAAGCATCTTTTAAGTTCATAACTGCAGTCACCATCTGCAGTGATTTTGGAGCCACAAAAAACAAAGTCTGACACTGTTTCCATTGTTTTCCCATCTATTTGCCATGAAGTGATGGGACCAGATGCCATGATCTTAGTTTTCTGAATGTTGAGTCTTAACTTTTTCACTCTCCTCTTTTACTTTCATCAAGAGGCTCTTTAGTTCCTCTTCACTTTCTACCATAAGGGTGGTGTCATCTGCATATTTGAGGTTATTGACATTTCTCCCAGCAATCTAGATTTCAGCTTGTGCTTCATCCAGCCTGGCATTTCACATGATGTACTCTGCATATAAGTTAAGTAAGCAGGGTGATAATATACAGCCTTGATGTACTCCTGTCCCAATTTGGAACAAGTCTGTTGTTCCATATACAGTTCTAACTATTGCCTCTTGACCTGCATACAGATTCATAGAGACAAAGAAATTCAAAGATTGATATAAATTTACCATAATCTCAGTCTCTCTTTGTCTCTTTATGATCTAATCCTATTGAAGAGAATACAGTTGTATAATCTAGTGTCAGAATGTATTCTCAGAAGGAGGCAGTTTTTAAAAGATTTTATCTCTAAATTACTCAAAGACTTCATACATTGCCTCTCACCACCCCCCACTAATGACAATTTGTTTCCTTCTTCTGCACTTAAAAAAAAAAGTTAAAGCAATATCCCAATATAGAATGTGAACCAAGACTTTAAAAAATGTACTTATTACTTATTCTTGTTATGTATGACAAAAAAACCCACAAAATTCTGTAAAGCAAATATCCTTCAATTAAAAAAATGAAGTGGAAAAGAAATATTCTGAAAGCCTATAACAGCCTTGGGTGCTGGTGCTGAGTGCTGACTTATGGTCAATATTTGACTAAATCTGCGACAACTGTATTTAAATGTAGCTTTTAATTGGTTGTGTAAGGCTTTATTTGGAGCAAAGAAAATGCTTTTTTCCTTTTATTTTTTCCTGATTGCATTTTGTTTTCTTCTCTTCTAGTTCCAGGCCATGTATTTCCCTTTTTCTGAACTCCTCCTCCATCACGTCTATGTGTCAACCAAGTCTACATCTATGATAGGATTCATTGTTGGATTCCTTACCACTGCCATTTGTACACGTTTCTCATCATTTCCTCCAAAATGCCTCTTCAAAAGTGACCAAAAGAGGTCATCTGTCATTCAAAAGGACTCACACCAGGAGAAAAGACCCTGACCTACAAGAGTTATTCTACCCTCTCGGGAGTAGTTACATCTTAACTGAACCAGAAAGAGATTACTTAAATCACGTTATTTGTGGCAAGTCATACAGGGAGTGGGTGAATTGCTGTTAGGTTGATTTTCCATCACATTTTTGGCAGGGGCAACTTGGTTTCCTCCTGTGTTAAGGAAGGAAGCTTGTGGAACTACCATCATTTCATGCGGTGCTGGGCAGACAGAGGCTGTCAGAGTTTGAAAGCAGCTGCTTGCACAGACCTAGGTGCCTCTCCCCTTGGTCTCCGGGGCACCATTCTCTCAGAGCTCTTCCTCCTCTCCTGACCACTCCTACAAAGTCTCATTTGTTGGTTCCTCTTCATGGGCCCAATCTCTAAGCATCAGAGAGCTCAATCTTGGGTCTCTTCTCTACGTATCTGCATAACATTCCCTCTCTGATTTCATCCTCCCCTGGCTTTAAACACTGCCTGAGAGTAAATGCTCCCAGACGTTTTTTTTGGCTGCACCACTCCTGGCATATAGGATCTTAGTTTCCCAACCAGGGATCGAACCCGCAGCCCCTGCAGTGGAAGCCGAAGCACTGAAGTTTCCGCTTTAGCCATCTTAATAAGCGACAAACTCACAGTTTCAGTTGCTTAAGCAAAAGCTTTGAGTCGTCTTGAGTCTTCTCTATCACAATCCAACATTCAGTCTATCATCAAACCCTGTGCATCTATCTTTAATATCTACTCACAATCTGATCACTTCTTACCACCTCCACCACTGCCTTAAGTGCAAGCCACGTCATCTCTTTCCTAGATTATCAGATTAGCTGCTTGACACGCTCTGATTTTCGTCCTTACCTTCTATAGTATTTTCTCCACAAAAGAAACCATCTCCTTAAAGTGTGAATCAGATTATGCTGCCTCTCTGTTCATAACCCTTGAAACATCCCATCTCATTCATGAAAATAAAGTCCAGCTTCCTTACCGTGGTACCATGGTCTAGAAAGCTTTCTGTGACTCATCTCTTGCTACTATTCCTTTTTTAAAAAATTATTTTTTTTTTACAATAGGTACTTGATAGTTATCTATTTAAAATATATCAGTGTGTGCATGTCAATCCCAAACTCCCAACCTATCCCTTGCTACTGTCCTTGTTCTGCTAGTCCGCTCCTCACACACCACCTTCTGGTCAGGGTTAACTTTTCCGCTAGGCAGTAGGCATAGTGCTGAAGGCCCACAATGCATTTAGGGCAAAAACTGTTCATTTCTTTTAAAACAGAAGAAAAAAACTTAGGTTAAAGACAGTATTTTATATATAATATTAATATATTTGTCTTTATACCAACAGAGTCATAGACTATAATTTTTAGGTGTTTTGTTTCGTTTTATGAAAGAAGGAACCCACAAAGGCTAAAGTGCCTAGAAACCAGGAAAGCCCTAATGTGACCTGGGGGGAAGTCTAGGCTGATTCAGGCTGAGCTAGGAAAAGCCTTACTATTTCATACAATGGGAAGCTAAGGAATTTTTCCTCCTTTTTGGTTTTGCATCTCCCGTTGGATTCTATGTGTCATTGTTCAGTGATCGTTTTCCTTCCTTGTGCTAAGCACTTTCCCAAATGAGTTTAGAACCCCACACAAACAACGAAGACCTGTTATCAACTAAATGGATTCCTACCTTTAGGTCTTGAGACAGGGCCCCATACACCTTCCTTCAGTACCTCCACTCACCCTCTGGGTGCAATGAAAAAAAAAAAAAGGAAATGACCCTAAAGGAACCAAAGAGTGGAGATCATCAGACTTAAAGCTCAGCCTATTGATTACCTATTTAGCTATTAAAAGAAAGTATTTCTTACTATTATATGTGTCCAAATTTCTTTAATTAAGAAAACAGACCTTATGTATTTGACCTCAACATTTAAATGACTGCTTTTTGTCTTTTCTTTCATAAAGGTTTTTCATTTTTTGTATCTCAATGAAGATGGAAGTTTTACCTTTAATTTTTTCCTCTAATAATTATAGCTTTTAAATATGAATAAGTTATAGGTTATTGCTACTGCAACTGGAAATTACCTATAAATCTAGCCAGACCAATACTTTTACAGCGATCAGAGAAATGGCTAAAACACCTTCTCTGGCATTAACTAAGAAGAAAAATTTTGGTAGAGAGTTCTAAGAGCATTCATAAATTGGTTTTGTGAAAGTCAGTTTTATTTGTAATACGCACACATGAAAATTTACCCATGGTGCACAGTTTCAAAGCGATCCTAACTTCACCTTTAATTCCTTTTTTATTTTCTATAAAAATAAGCACTTTCTAGAATGCATTTTACTACAGGTCTGCTGCTGCTGCTGCTGCTGCTAAGTCGCTTCAGTCGTGTCCAACTCTGTGTGACCCCATAGCAACCCACCAGGCTACCCCGTCCCTGGGATTCTCCAGGCAAGACACTGGAGTGGGTTGCCATTTCATTCTCCAATGCAGGAAAGTGAAACGTGAAAGTGAAGTCGTTCAGTCGTGTCCGACTCTTAGCAACCCCATGGACTGCAGCCCACCAGGCTCCTCCATCCATGGGATTTTCCAGGCAAGAGTACTGGAGTGGGGTGCCATTGGTCTACTTACTTGCTTTTCCATCCATTGCAATGTTTTGAAATGGATTACAAAATATTTGAAATCTATATGGGAAAAGAATCTTTTAAAAATGGACACATGTGTATATATATCACTTATTCACTTTGCTGTATAGCAGAAACTGACACAAGATTGTAAATTAACTATCTTTGTTTTTGTTTAGTTGCTGCCCTGTCCGACTCTTTTGCCACCCCAAGAACTGCAGCCCGCCAGGCTCCTCTGTCCCTGGGATTCTGCAGACAAGAATACTGGAGTGGGTCACTATTTTCTCCTCCAGGGGATCCTCCGGACCCAGGATCTAACCGGAGTTTCCTGTGTTTGCAGGAGGATTCTTTACTGTCTGAGCCACTAGGGAAGCCCCCAAATCAATTACACTCTTACAAAAAAAAAAAAAAGATACTTGGATACCTAGCACTGAAAGCTGTAGAAAACAGGATATCCATTCCCGGAGTATGCTCTTATCCGGATGCACGTGAACGAGACAATCAGACCCTCGAAGTTCTTTTCATGCCCTTAATTCGATGCAGCGGTTGATAAAGTAACAGTACTATTTCGTAGCCCCTTTACCCGTATCCTGTTCTGACCAAGTTTCTTCCTAACTAATACCAGTTCAAAGTGGTGAAACTTCACACAAGCAGTTTCTCAACTTAACTGCACAATAGAATCTTCTGAGGCACTTTAGAGAAATGCTGAGGATCTGGCCCCGCCCTGGAGACTGATTCAGTGTATTTTGAGTATAGATGCACAGCTTGGTTATTTGGTTACCATGTCATCCAAGCAGATTATAAAGGAGGGGAAAAGCTTTTTCCTCTGCTTGTCTGTCTTGACAGCTAACAAATTAATTTCTACCCCAGAAAGAAAACTGGTACCAATTTTTTTTTCTTTTTCTTTTTCCTTATTTTTGGTAAATAAAAGTCATCTCAAGAGGTGACTGGCCCCTTCTGGCGGCACAGTGGGTAAGTATCTGCCTACCAGTGCTGGGGGCACAGGTTTGATTCCTGGTCCGGGAAGATGCCATGTGCCATGGAGCAACTAAGCTTGGGCACCAGAAGTGCCAAGCCTGAGTCCAACTGAGCTGCAACCACCAAGCCCAGGTGCTGCCTCTACTGAAGCCTGCGTGCTCTAGAGCCTGAGGTCTGCGCCAAGAAAAGCCACCACACTGAGAAGTCCACGCACCACAATGCAGCGTAGCCACTGCTCGCCACAACTAGAGAACGCCTGCATAGTAACGAAGACCCAGCACAGCCAAAATAAATAAATGGATGAAAATTAAAAAAAAAAGAGAGAGACGGTTGGCCCTTTAAACAGTATGGTAATGCATAGAAAGACAGTTGGGCAGGTCTGCGTGGCCTTCATATAAATGTCAACACCTACTTTAGGTCCCCAAATAAATATTTTTAATATTGTCTAATTCTGCACTATTTAAACATGCACTATATCAGCTTGTCTGTGTTTTCAAATGTATTAGCATGAGAGTTTCCAGCTGTTCATTCACTACTAGACATTAATTCTTCATTCTATGTATTTCCCCTCTGAAAAACTACATCCATAAACATTTACAAGCAATATTGATGAGCACAGTATTCTTGAGGGGTGAAAACCCACGTCTTTGTTAAAGAAAACACGTCAGTTTTCACACAGATAATAGCTGAATCTGAGCCTGTGTCCCTGGTTTCTTCCTAGTCCCCAACAATACAGGTTGCTGCCATTTTCCAGGAATTCTCAGAATCAATAATAGATATGATTGTCCTGTTCATCTTGGTTCTCAGAAAGTAA
This sequence comes from Ovis canadensis, assembly GCF_042477335.2. Lineage (NCBI taxonomy): Eukaryota > Metazoa > Chordata > Mammalia > Artiodactyla > Bovidae > Ovis > Ovis canadensis. The sequence goes on along the minus strand of NC_091250.1, from coordinate 32,769,317 downwards.
ATGGGGCAGAGGAAGGAAGATAGAGCTCTCTTTTGTCTCCAGCATATTCTTCTAATCTCGCTAATGGGAAGGATGAAAGCAGTTCCACAAGAAACTTTTCCCCCACGCCCTTTTAGGAGCCAAGGCTGGGAGTCCAGTAGGCCAACATCACCAACCCCTATGTGAGCCACCTCTGGGCAAAGCCTTGGTTCTTGGGTCTCAACAGACTGCGATAGCATAGGAAGACTTCTTACCCTAATAAGATGGCTTTTAAGAAACTGTTTAGGTTGGATGGAGAGGAGAGAGGGGGGAAATGGAGTTAAAAAAAAAAAAGAAAAACCTCTGTAAAATTTTTTTTCTTATTAATCTGGATTTTAAAAATTCTACCACAACATTTTTCTCTTTTTGGCCCTCCCTTCTCCCAAATGGTATAAAATAAGCAACAACACCCTCCTTTGTAGTCTGCTCCTCTGTGTGCAGCCCTTGGTTTGTGAGAGGAAGTTTTAACCCTCTGTGAGGTGAATGCCAGGAACCATTCTAGGATGATTTACCAGAAGTCAGTCAGGAAGCTGACATGTGGGGCCTGTTTGCAAGGGAAGAAGTACAGAGCCAGGCCATTTTCTGTCCCTGTGAGAACCCACACTGACCTTTGCTATAGAAACAGGTAGTGCTATTACTCCAATATCACACTTTCAAATGAGCAACTGAACCTCACATCTGACCACCCCCACAGCCCTCGTGGCACCATAAAGAGTCTACACTGGTTTAGTATAGAACCACCAACTCTTAAAAATGCTAAAGGAGCTCCCCCAATACTGTCTCTCCTTCGGGTTCCCTTGGGAGCACAGATAAGCTCAGATGTTTTCTTATGGTCGGCCAGTGACAGAGAGGCTTAGAACCAAGTACCTTCTTTGGTCATCTCAGGGCTAATTCATTCCCCAAACTACTCCTTTTTCTGGGAAATAGACGTTTTAAAGTGTAAGCTACTAGAAGACAGAGACTGTGTTTTAACCTGAGTAGTAAAATGCCCAACTCAAAGCAATGGAAAATACCAACCTGGGAGACAAGAGCCCTGGAATCTTGGCTTCACTATGATTCTTGCCCTAGCAAATTATTTGGTAAAATGAGGGCATTGGTTTATATGAAATCAAAAGTCTTTTGAGCTTATGGTTGTACACTGAAGAAATATACATCAATGGATGTGGACTGCCAAACACCATTCACAAGCCTTTCCATCATGGCTCCAGCTGCCCCTCCGCTTTTCCTCGCCCCTGCCCAGTCACCCTGCCTGGTTCACCCTGTCTGCCCTGGTTCGACAGACCCCACCCAGCCCAGAAACTGCAACTGGCCCTATTTCCATGGCCTCTTCTCAAGGCTATGTGACTTAATCACTACCGTGTGTTTGGGTTATGTTTTCTCACACTAGCGTGATCAAAACACTTGTCATCTTTTACGTTTACATTCAGAAATCACAGAGAGGGTGGACAGATGTAGAGAAAGGGGTGTTCTTCTTGAGGGAAGGGATAAAATGGGGCTGTTGTATTTCTCCATCCGTGTTTTTGGAGCCTTTGAGAGAGCAGCATGCTTGTTATTCAAAAGGTTATGATATTCTGAGAGAAAAAAATATCGTCAGGGTACAGTAGCTGCACTGGTTTTTGCTCCAAAGGCAGGAAATAGCTTGGCCAACCTGAAAATAAAATATGCTTCTCCTAAGCGGCTAAGCTTGTTAGACGCCCAGCCTGGTGGCAGGAATGGCGTTGCATGCATAATGTGGACGCGCCAATGCTTGTTCTTTTTCCAGAGATTAAAGAAATAAAGAAGTCTTTCTCCTATTTTTTAATTTCACAAAAAGATTCCAAACTACAGAAAAAGATTTTGCATCTATGTTTCAACCATCTTTGTTCCTCAAATTTATTGTTGGGTTTTTTTTTTGTTTTTCCCAGCAGACATTACCCAACACACCCTCAAGGGAAGGAAAGCTTTCAGTCCATCAACATTTTGATGCCTCAGGAACCTACTTTTTCCAAAGAAGAGTCTAAATGGGTCACTTCCCTCTTCTGGCCTCGCTACAAATGCTACCCACGCTTGCCCCCGATCCTATTTTCAGAATTGAATGACCAACTCCATTCTGTGAGGCCTTGACTACACCCCGTTAAGGTCACGGTTGGTACTTAAAAGCAGTGGTCTTTTTCCATTTCCCCCAAAGGCTAGTTTTCATCCCTCCCTCCGCCTTTCCTCCCCTTTCCTTTACCCTCCTTCAATAGAGCTGTGTTATGAAGGGTCTGGCCACACACAGAGAATATTACAGGAATAAAACCTGGGAAAGAGCACACGGTTATGAAATATTAAACTTAAACTTCTCTTTATTTTGCTCCCCCAATTCTCCTCCCCCTCCAAGAAAACACGAACCCCGACAGATTTGCGGTCCGTGTTATCTTCAGCTGTAAAAGCCAGCTGAACCAACAGAGCAGGCTTCTCTCTTTCCTGGTGCCTAGAGCTTGCAAAAGGCGCTACTGTGAAGGAACAGCTCCCTCTTGGCCCTATGGACAGCTTTCTGAGAGGGAAGAGATTACACGAGAATCAGCCAGATAAGAACTCTGTAGTTGGAGAGCTGGATGCAAATGAAATCTATGGACATCAGAGTTATCTCACGCCAGTCAAACAGATGACAGGCAAGGACAGGAAATAAGAATGTTGGTGCCAGAATTCAGTACTCTGCTTTGTCAGTAGATTTAAAAAAAAGAAAAAGATGAAGAAGAAAGTTCAAGTATCCTTCCATTTCTACAGTCAGCTCCAACCTAGGAACTTTAGTGGGAGTTTGGCCTGAGGGAAGATTGCCATGTCAGACATTGATTAGGCTAAAGTCAACCCATTTCAAAGTGTCACCCATTAATTTATTGACTGCAAACAGGAATTTTGCCCAAGGCCAGAACTCACAATCAATCCCATTGCCCTGAGATAGATTTCCACAAGTGGCTGGGGAAAGGGAGACTGACTTTAGGATGTCTCTCCGTGGTCCACTCTTTCTTTCTTTATTCCCTCTCCCGCTCTATTGCATTGAAAACAGGGCATTCAAAGGGCTTCATTAGTCCGATGCTGTGCACACAGCTGCGAATCGGATTTGTGACTGGATTGATCCTGATGCTGCCAATACAGATAGCGCAGGGCAGAAATAACTATGCTTTGTTCCCTTGACATCATTTCCTTTTCTTTCTTTCTCATCTCATGTATTTGTTAAATGTTCATTTAATAAAAGACAATATTCTTACACAGCATTATGATGAAAGTCTTGGTTTATGCATGCTTTCATATACATTCAAAACATGTTCTTTCTGAAATACGTATTTAATGTGCAGGCTACAAAAGGGAGAAAGAATATTTAATTGATATTTTGGAGGGATGATGCCAGGTGCAGCAGTCTTAACCAATAGTTAATCATTGAGACTGGAAAACTAATAGTCATTTTATGTAGCGGGGAAGTGGACTAATGTTTTGCTAAGATTAAAGAATAAGTCTTCCCTTCCCTCCAATTTTGAGGCAATTTTTAAGACCCTCTGATGCACGTAACTGAACTCAAGCTGCCCTTATAAGACCTGGAGACCCAGAGGCTAGAAACCAAATTATTTCTACCTTAGAAAAATGAACAATCAGATTGGTGAGCAAGGAAGCTTGTATAGGACAGTCTTTGCAGCATTTATTTACAGAAGCTAAAAACAATTTCAAAGCCACATAACTGCAAATCACAGAGGAGTGACCAAATAAACTATGATTTATCACACAGATACCTACACAGAACGCTACAAAGCAGTTAAAAAGAATGAGGTGGAACTCATGTACTAAGAAGGACCCATCTCTAAGACATAACAATAAAAACAAAAACCATACAGAACACTCATACACTGTTGGTCAGACTATAAATTGGTCCAACCACTGTGGAAAACAGTATGGAGGTTCCTCAAAAAATTAAAAGTAGATCTACCATTTAATTCAGCGATTCCACTTTTGAGTATACCCCTCAAAAAATGAAAACAGGATTTTGACAAGATGTGTGCACGCCCACGTTTATCACAGCACTATTCATAACAGCCAAGATACAGAAGCAACCTAAATGGCCAACATCAGATGAATGGATAGAAAAGATATGGGATATACACACATTGACACAATGGAATAACATTCAGCCATGAGAAAGCAGGATATCCTTCCATCTGTGACAGCATCGATGGACCTGAGCACATTATGCCAAGCTGAAGAAGAGAAAGACAAGTAGTGTATGATGTCACTTATATACGGAATCTAGAAGAGTTAAACTTAAAAAAAAATAAAACACAGTAAAATGATAGATTCTAGGGGATGATGGCCAGAGGATTGGAGTGACGGAGTTTAAGGGTACAACTTGTAACAAGTAGTAGACAAATCACAGAGATCTAATGCACAGTAAAATGAATACAGTCAATAACATAACAGCTACAATTATGTAATGTGATAAATAGCCCTACATGGCCATCATATTCAACAAATAAATATATCAAAGTAACATGCTTATACAATGTTACATGTTAAATTTATTCAATAATAAAGACATTCATTAAAACAACACATTCTACTTATAGTAAAAAACACACTTATAAAACAATACTTCAGAGTTTCTATGTAGAAGAAGGTCTGTAAAGGAAAATGGGTAAACTGATGAAAGACCCCCCTGGGAGAGACTGGGGCAGAATTGCGACTAAGAAAGGTTAGGACAGGGGGGTGTAGCCTTCTATATAATATTTTTATTTTTTTCTTACAAAGAAACTGTATCTATTATTTATATAGTTCAAATTTAAGTCCTTTTAAACAATCACAGTATTATGAGGTTAAAACATTTATTTCTTGGGATAGTCTATTTAGCTAACCATTAATATTGCCCTGGAAACCAGCTAGTCATCTTCCTGAGGCTTATTTACTCCTGAGGTTCTCTTCTCGCAAAGCAATGAAAGAGGGCGGGTAAACAAAGCAGAATTTGAACTAAATCTCAACACGGAATAACACACCAATTATCTCTCTTCTCCCCCCTTTCTTGGACCTGAGCCCACTACTTCTCAGTGACCACCCATCTACCCTGAGGGAAACAGAGCCCTTTGCTGTGACCCCCTTGTTCTAAAGTGAGGAGACTGGTTTGCTCAAGTTAGAATCCACTACTCTCAATGATTAATCCTGTTCTCTGCGAGCTCACTTTTACCCTCCCTTGGGAGTGAGGTGGGGGCAGAGGGTGGTCTTCTCTGCAAACCCCTGCTACCAATTTCAACAGAGAAAAAGCTATTGCTTTTTCAGAGTTGTTTATTTCCATTCTCCGGATGATTGGTCTCTTGAACTGTATTTTCAGCATTCCAGTTCTACACAAGTCGGTTGCTTCAGCTTCTCTGCTCTCATTGTCTCTCCATCTTTTTCTCTACCTCTCTGTATTTCTGTCCTCTTCCAATCTCATTCCCTCTCTCACTGTTCTCTTTATTTTCTGAAAAGATGTTCTACATAGGAAATTTGGGGGATGATAAATTTCAGTAATAATACTAATTCTTTAAAAAAAAAATTACGACCAGAAGGTAGATTCAGTTTTAATGAAGTACTCTTCTTTTACCTTGCTTTTATGTTGCTCCCTTTATCTCTTCATCAAGGAAACTGTATTCCATCAAGCCTCAGGGTATGATAAATAACTTACAAGGATGCTCCATTGTACATTATTCTCTTGACAGGGTGACTCACAACACTGATAGGTATTATCTACATTCTTTAAATGGTTTCCTGCAGGGGTAAACCCTTGTACACCCAGAAATACAAAAGCACTTGTGAGGATAAAACCTCTAGGGGTGGCTTGTTTGGCCCCGTCCTTATTTCCTTGCAAAAGTTTGCTTAGAAACTGCAACTACATTCAAAAAGGAATAATTAACTGAGAAACAGATGCCAGAGGTCTTCCTGGCTCTGGAGCCTTCCCGGATGGCCCGTCTCTCGGGGTGTCCAACCCTTCATGGGCTCCAAGAAGAAAGGGCAACGTGCTGGCTGGGAGTGATCTGTGAATGCATGTCTCCTGGCCTTACTCAATGAAACCTTTTTGCCAAAATGCTTTTCCAAAAGAGTGGGAGTTCCATAAAGTGACACTTTTCCCTTTGAACTCGAGCCTTTTGGCATTTTCATTTACATCTGCTCAAACAGACGTAGGACCAGGGCTTATCAGTCCAGGACTTGCTGAGACTGCTGAACCATGAAAGGAAGCTCTGGCAAAATTATGACTTTTTATACCTGACAGGCGGTGACCTGTAGAAAGCTCTGAGTTCTGGCAGAAACACAAAATCAATTGAGTTTCATCTAAACCATTCTTTGGCTTTCAAGACCCTTTGATAAATCTCAGATGGAAATTCTTCAGTCCCACAGAAGCTCAGAAGGGCAACCGTACACTTTGATTCTTGACTTTATCATGTAATTGAGGTGGCATTTATATTGATCAGTTGCTCAGTGGATCAGTGGGTTTATCAACCTGCATTTCTAGTCAAATAACTTAATAGGACTTCATTTAAAAACAATTTTACTGTCTGCAACTAGGCTCCCCCTGGGCAGTGACCATAAGTTACTAAAGGCAGCATTTTACTACAAAGCCCCCACACAAGCAGGACAAAGATCCAATCAAGTTGGGGAAATTGGGAACCTTAACATCTGCTTCCTGCACCAATTGGCTTCTTTGCTTGGGGGAAGAAGGAGGGAGTAAATTAATCCACTCTTCACACTCCAGCAAGAGATCTTTCTAAAATGATTCGGGAGAATGACATTGAAACATTTATACTATCATGTAAGAAATGAATCACCAGTCTATGTTCGATACAGGATGCTTGGGGCTGGTGCACGGGGATGATCCAGAGAGATGATATGGGGTGGGAGGGGGGTTCTGGATTGAGAACTCATGTACACGCATGGCAGACTCATGTCAATATATGGCAAAACCAATACAGTATGGTAAAGTAAAATAAAGTAAAAATAAAAATTAAAAAAATAAAGTAAAATAAAGTCTTTACTGAATGTATTACAAAAAATAAAAAAATAAAATAAAATACAAATCTTTCTAAAGATATTTCTAAAACACAAATCCTATCGCATCTATATCACACCTATATCCTGCATAAAACTCACTCTTGGTATAAAAAACAAAAGACTCATCCTAGCCCACCCCATCTTCCCAGCTCTGCCTACCTTTCTAGGCTCATCTGTTGCCCCTCACGGTGAAAGCTCTGCCACCTGAACTCTACAGCCGAAGGAAGTCATCAGCCTCCCTCTTACTTCTCGGCCCTTAAACATGACAGTCCTTCTGCTTGGAATATTCTCCTCTACTCTTGACCTGGTTAATCCTTATTTTCCCTTCAGGACCCTTTGTCACTTCCTCCAGACTCTTTCGGACTCTATGGTGTTTAACACACAATTTTGAAATTTCCTTCTGTCTTTGACATTGGATTGTAAATTCTTTGAAAATAAGGATGGTGTCTTAAACACCAGTGTTTAGCTCTATCACAATATATTTCATAATACTTACACATTTCTGCCCCACCAGAGTACATACGTTGTATGATGTCTGTCTTCCCCATCAGGGAAACGTCTGTGAGATCTTATCCGGCTCATTCATAGCATGTAGCAGGTTTGGGACACATAGGAGGCATTTGATCAATATTTGCTTAATTAATTGTGTCTTCAAAGCCTAGCACTGAGCCTGATAGGTACCCAGAATTCATTGAATCTAAGATGGCATCACTGACTCGATGGGCATGAGTATGGGTGAACTCCAGGAGTTGGTGATGGACAGGGAGGCCTGGTGTGCTGTGGTCCATGGGGTTGCAAAGAGTCAGACACAACTGAGCAACTGAACTGAACTGAAGGCACCCTTGATGGTGAGAAACATCATTAGGAAATGGGAAAAAAGCCTCTGAAAAATGATAACATAATGTTTATTGAAATGATGACACTATACTTTCCTAATACTTAGACATTTTTCTCTTTAGTACAAGAGAATTATTTAGTCATAGATATTTATCATATCTCTCTTACATGTGTGAAAAGCAAAATATAAGCAAAATAGATTGGTTCAGTTTTCTAAACTTCTTCATCTCCAGAGTCTAACTCTGCTGAATTACCTTTAAAATTCAGTGGTCAGTGTCCATGACTTTTTCCACAGTACCATCTGTGCCATCCCAAGTCTTGGCATGGCAGCATTCCTTTAAAAAGCGCTCCACTGTTTTCTCTGGGGCTTTCTTTCAAGCCATTGACACTCACCATTCTGCAAGTTTAGGGGCCAGTGCCTCATTGACCTCAGCACGTGTTAGATTTCAAAAGACCACAATTCATGTGCCTTCCGTGAACGGCCCCTGAAACAGCAACTGGCAGACTTGGGAAGGGACTCAGTTATCCAACTCTACTACCAAGAATGGTAGCTAAGTGGGAATTCCCTGGACTCCGAGCTTTCACTGCCAAGGATTCCAGTTCAATCCCTGGTCAAGGAACTAATATCCCACAAGCCTCAGCATGGCGCAAAAAAAAAATTGTAGCCAAGTAGTATACTATGATTGCTCTGACTGATGGTAATGCAATCCACCATTAATGTTGAAACATCACAATTTTAGAGTTAATAAAATATGAATAGGGACTTCCCCGGTGGTTCAGTGGTTAAGACTGCAGTTTTCACTGCAGGAGGCATAGGTTTGATCTCTGGTGGGAGAACTAAGATCCCATATGCTGTGCAACACAACCACCACCACACACACAAAAAAAGTGAAAAAATATCTGGCTTAGAATTGATGCAGTGTAATAGTAGATATTAAATAAAAATTGTTGAATAAGTGAGATTCATATTCAAATTCTACTCTTATTCACTGAAAATATACTATGTGTCAACCCTGGTGCTTGGTACATTTGTATACATTATGTCCTTTAATTGAATAGTATATACATAATTTCCAGGTGTTATAGTCAGTTCCCAGAGTGAAATATTTTATCATTCTGTCTCCAGAACTCTTCATTAACCTGGAAATTACCCACATCAATATCACAGTGAAAACTGATTTTCAGAGTTTTGCGATCAGAAAAGATCTTCATAATCATTAATGAAATCTTGAGTTCAGTATAGTTTAATTTTCAAAGATACTCTATAATAATTCCTGAGGACTAGTGATCTATGTCATGCGTATTCTTTTTAATTAAAATATTTAATTAACTTGAAGTTCCCATATGGTTTTAAAAATCAACTGTTAAATTGTAATACAAAAACTAACGTGGTTAACTCAAAGATGGAACAAATAGCTAGAAAAGTAAAGCCTTGGTTTCGAAAAAGTCTGGAATGCTGCAAATAGTTTCAAAGGATATCTTGAAATTGTCACAGAAAAAAAAAATCAAATCTCTTTAATTTAAAAATACAGAAATGCTATATGGGGTAGGAATTAGCAGACTGAGTATTGTACTCCAAAGGCTATGAATTATTCAATTGGATAAAACCTCCACCCACATCAATTTGAGAGCAAGTCTCATAAAACCAGGGGTCTGTGTATGTGTGTGGGTGTGTGTTTCAACAAAAATAACCAGTTAATGGATCAGTTATTCAAAGCTCATCTGATGATGAATCACTGAGCGGAGGTATTGTCCCGAGTTATCTATTAATCCATTTCCTTCTAACCACAAAGTCTTGGCCCCCCGAAGCTACCCAGACGCAGCTACACAGTCAAGTCATCCCAGCCACACCATTCTCCAGTATTATTTGAAATTTGGGTGGTTGACATCTGAGGGAGAAGTGGAGAAAAGTTCCATGGTGGGCCTGACAGTAGAGAGGCTAATTTCTAAAGGGCAGAGTAATAAAATGTCATTCACCCATACAAGCCCCTGTGGTTTTCAAAGCAGGAGCCAGTGTGTTTTCTGCCACCATCTCAGAAGGGCAATTAGTGGAGGGGGAAGGGGATGGGGAGGTCTGAACCCTTGCCAACGCCTAACTGTTCCTGCTACAAAGATCAGTTGTGAGCTCCCTTCCCTGGGCACCAGGGATAACGTGGATGGTGGTCATAGCCCATATGGTGGGGGTAACGTTTTGAGGTTTCTTTGTTTGTTTGTTTTTAATATTATAGTGAGTAGCACTCAAGCTGAGAGCCAGGCTAATTTACATAGCTGCACAAAGCCCTGCCTTTGCAATTAGTTCCCAGCTGAAATGGAAACAGCCCTACTAATTATATGAGCAGGACTTTCCAACTGGCCTTGGAGATTAGAGGGATTTATTCACCTGTGGAAAGGCCAAGGTGGGAGAAGCCCACGCCTCTGGAGAAGGGAGGGATCGACATAAGCAGGGAGAGAAAAGGGAGAGTGGAGTCCCGGCTGAGCAGGGGTTGGGAGGGGCCCCCAGGGCACTGCTGCAGGCCCCTCAGGCCTGTGTTAACAGGACCCTGTCCTTGGAGTGGACATCCCAGCAGATAGAGTAGGCACAGTGCCAAGGTCACACGATGCTTTTAGGAGCCTGTGAGATGTTTGTGTTTTTTTATAAAGCAGAAGAGGAAATGAACTTTTATTTTATTTTATTTAATATATTGTATTAATTTATTTGGCTGTACCAGGTCTCAGGTGTGGCATGTGGGATCCAGTTCCCCAACCAGGGATCGAACCCAGGCCCCCTGCATTGGGAGCACTGGAATCTTAGCCAGTGAGCCACCAGGGACATCCCAAAAATGAACTTTTAGATTGAAGACGTTTTCATATATAATATTCATGTATTTGTTTTTATCCCAACATAATCATAAAATGCAATTTTTAGTTTCTTTGAAGGAAGAAGTAGTGCCTGATGCCCACAAAAGTTGTAATGTGGTCCTGCCTGTCACAATAGGTTAAATGATATGAAGTTGTTGCTAACACCTACATTTACACCCACAAGATGGAGAGTGGCTGGCCAATGGGTAGAAGATTCAGTTACGCAAGGTGAATAAGTGCTGGAGATCTGCTGTGCGTTCTGCCTGTAGAGAGCAATAGTTGTACGCTTAACCACCTGTTCAGAGGGCCCGTCTCATGTTCAGTGTTCTTGCCGTCATAAAATTTAAAAACAAAAACCAGATTTGACCTAATACCTATCTCTCAGGGGACCTTGCTAGCGTGTAGAAAATCTCAACTCAAGCTGGGCAGGCAGAGAGGCTAGAGAAGGCAGCCCTTCCTTTCCATCCCTCCTGTCTCTTCCCTGTCCTCTCTCTGTTCCCCGAGCCCCTCTATTCTCTCTCCCTTCCTCTCTCCCCTCCATTTTCCCTCTACTGTCTCCCTCTAATTCTAGAAATGTTCTTAAGGAAGGCTAGTCCAAAGGAAAGGCTAGTCTCCAGGCCTCGGGCCCCCTAAGCACCTTGTACTCTCCCGGGCACTCGCCCTGCTCCCCCTCCCCTCAGCTCCACCTCTGTTGTCCTCTAGGACCGAGACAGATTCAGAGGAAATCAGCCAAGCCCAGGAGAGCTCAGAGCAGGGGGCCCCTGAAGCTCTCTGGGGGCTGGGGCAGGAGGCAAGGCCCAGAAAAGCACCCACACCTGCAGCTCTCTTATTCTTCCCATACTCTTCCCCTAGTCTTTGCTCCTTGGGTCTTTGTATGGGGAGGAGGCTGGGGCAGAGGAGGAAAACTGATTCTGACCATCAGCTTGTCCTTTACCATGTTTCCTACCAAGAATTTGCATTTTCCCCCTTCTAATTCCATCACTGACAACTCCTTGAAGAAATGGATGCCTGCTGGTCTAGCTCCCAAAGAGGAAGTCACCAGGTGATTAAGGTACAATAAGGACCATGGCCTAGAGAAGGGGTTCCCAACCCCTTAATTAATGCCTGATGATCTGAAGTGGAGCTGGTGCAATAATAATAAAAAATAAAATGCACAATAAATGTAACACGTGCGAATCACCCCCAAACCATCCTCCTCCACCCCTCTCTTCCCCATCCATGGATAAATCGTCTTCCATGAAACCAGTCCCTGAAGCCAAAAAGGCTGGGGACTGCTGGCACAGAGTACATTGGTTATAGCTTCCCCTGTCACCCACTGCAAATACTAACTAAACTCATCAGGGTCAAACCGAAGAGCTGGCTACTGTCGAGGATGAGGCAGTACATTATAAAATATAATACAAATATAAAAAAGATAGGGCCCTATTCTTAAGGAACTACCATTTAGTGGAGAAAAGTCAGGCATGTAAATATACAAGGAAATGAACATAAATGAGGGAAGTGCTAAGTGGGGGTTGATGGAGAAGCAGCTAGACGCCCCTTGGGGGCTTCCCTGGTGGCTCAGACGGTAAAGAGCCTGCCTGCAAGGCAGGAGACACTGGTTTGATCCCTGGGTGGGGCAGATCCCCTGGAGGAAGGCATGGCAACCCACTCCAGTATGTTTGCCTGGAGAATCCCCGTGGACAGAGGAGTCTGGCAGGCTACAGTCCATGGGGTCACAAAGCGTGGAACACAACTGAGCGACTAAGACTTCCACTTCCCAGATGCCCCTTGGTGCCAAAAGGAGCTTTAAATCTACACCTTGGTCTCAGATGATGGCGGGTTACCCGCTTTGGTCTGTGCCCCATTGAGAAGACTAGGTGACTTCTGTGAAAACCCAGCTCCAGGGTGGGGTTGAACATTCCGACTTAGAGAAGTCCTGCAGGCCTGGAGGAAGAGGCCACCTGCAGGCCAGGTGGGACAAAGGTCTGGCTGCACTCCCATCCCAAACAGCTGTGAGAGAGGAAGTAACTGGGCACCAGGACTCCGTCCAAGCTTCTCATTTATCTGGAGATGTCAAAGAACCTATAGGATGGTACTGCCATTCAGAAAGTTGGAAAGGAAATAGAGGGTCATTATCTGGCCTCCTATAGAGAGAGTAACCAAAACTTCTTAAAATATCACATCACATGTATCTTCAGTGGAATAAGGGCTGCAGAGAAGAAAGCAGAGTCCATTTTGTACCAACTGTAGTTTGGGCTTAAATGGTGAAACTGGAAGACAGAGGTGGAGCTTGGGAGTGGTAAAGCATTAAATAACCAACCATGACTAATCGCTGAGTTTAGCCTGGTGCATTCACTCTGCAAACATAACTGTCATCAGAGTGTAGCCTAAAGAAGGCTCCCAAATAGGCTGCATGTCACAACATATAACTAAATCCATGCTTTGTCTGCAGGTCATAATCAACTGTGTCTGTGGTGTAGCATTGGGTATGGTCGGATAACATAGGATGGTTGCTCCAAGTAAGTTCAGTTTTGATCAAAGTAGATGAAGGTGGAGCATTTTTTTTAACTGTATTGTTGAAAGTGAATCTGTGTAGTCAAAGGCTTTTTATTTGGAAGTGGGGAGGTGTTGTTATTTTTAATTCAAAGAACACGCTACAACAGAATACCTCTTAGGAAAGGCCTGTATTCTTATTCTGGTTCTGTACTGAACTAGCTAGATGAGGCACAATTACTCCATCTTAAAACAAGGTGCCTTCTAGCCCTCTAGAGGGCTGTGATTACATTATTTGGTTACTGTGAAGAGCCTGTTAGGCACTCTCCTCTGAGAAGGTGGAAGAGCAGCTGAGAAAAAAAAAATATAAGAAACCATTAAATCTACTTATCTTTGCATGTTGGAAAGAAAAATAATGAATTAAGTAGGGATTCTGTCGATTTCTTTCCTACTCCATTTTTTTACACTAATCCCAGCTTTCAAAAAAAAATGTGTATATATTATGTAAAAGATGACCGTGCAGGGGTGAGCCATGGAACATTCAAGCTTAGTACTTCTCCACTGAGCCCACTCACTGAAGAGGGCACACAGCTGGAAGTTTTGACCCATGTGTGTGGAATTTTGAAAACGGGCTCTGTATTCAACAGAGACTTCTGTATATAGTACCTCTATTTGAGCCTGACCTGTACCAGGGTCTTGACTTGGCACACCTGGCATTTGGGACCGGGCGATTCTGGGTTGTAGGGGCTGCACTGTGCATTGCAGGATGTTTAGCAGCATCCCTGGCCCTTACGCACCAGATGCCAGGAGCAAACTGCTACCCCTGCAGGGCCTGCCCGGCGTCGCCTGGGAGATGACCTCTCCTCCCTCCGTTAAAAACAGGGGTCTGGACAAAATGCTGGGGGAGATTCTGATGTTTGCTTGTGATGGATCTACTCGTGCCTCTTTTCCTGTCCCCTGCCCTCAGCCATATCTTTGTTCATCCATTCACACTGTTCATTAAATGACAGCTACGTGTCAGGCGCTGCATGAGGATGGTAATAATCAGTGAACAAGAAGATAAGCAGTGAACAAGAAGGACCGGTCCTGACTGTCACAGCATTCACAATTTATAGGGGGACAGTGTGAAAAAAAAGTCATAAATAATGCAAGAATACTGGAGTGGGTTGCCATGCCCTTCTGCAGGGATTGAACCTGCATCTAATACATCCCCTGCATTGGGAGGCAGATTCTTCACAACTAGCACCACCTGGGAAGCCCTAAATAAAATAATATGTAGTGCAAAATAGAAGTTCAATACTATGTAGTGCAAAATAGAAGTTCAATAATATGTAGTGCAAAATCGAAGTTCAAGGAGGCTGCACACACAATTACAGCTGGTGCTTCTCCAGCTCCTGTTACTATTACAGTGAGTGGTTTAGAAAGATATAAACCAGGACTTGCCTGGTGGTCCAGAGGGTAAGAATCTACCTTGCAATGCAGGGGACACAGGTTTGATCCCTGGTCAGCGAACTAAGATCCCACATGCCACAGGTAGAGAGCCTGTGTAATGAAGGACCCCACATGCTGCAACTAAGCCCCGATGTAGAAAAATAAATAAGTAAATAAATATTCCTTTCTAATAAGAAAGACATAAATCTGTAAGAGAATGGTAGAGGACAACAATAAAACTTGTGAAAACAATGAGTTGGTTGGATGAGATGAACTTAGTGAACTTAGAGAAAGTGGAAACTTAAGACCCACAACAAAACATACCCTTCTGATGCTTAAAAACACTGCATTTCCCTGGTGGCTCAGTGGTAAAAAATCCACCTGTCAGTGCAGGAGACATGGGTTTGATCCCTGCTCGGGAAAGATGCCACATGCCTCAGAGCAGCTGAGCCCTCGTGCCACAGCTCCTGAAGCCAGAGCACCCTGGTGCCCACACTCCACAACAAGAGACACCATTGCAAGGAGAAGCCTGCACCCCACAGTTAGAGAACAGCCCCTTCGCCCTGAAGCCAGAGAAAAAGCCCACGCAGAAACAAAGACCCAGCACAGTGAAAAATAAGTAAAATTTTCAAAAAAGATTATGAACTTCTTAAAACAAAGCAAAAAACACTGGGCTCAGAGAGCAAAGCCTCCTACAGGAAAAGAAAAGCTTCACATGCAAAGTTGTATGAATCTGAACGGCATCAGACTTCTCAACAGCAGCTCTCAAAGCTGGAAGACAGCAGAGCAATACCTTCAAAGCTCTGAGGGAAAATTCTTCCAACCAAACACTCTATACCCAACTGAATTATTATATAAACAATAAATAGAAGTGAGATGTTCAAGTTATTCGAGGACTCAAATTGCTCCTCATATTTTCCAGCTTTATATCACTACATGGCACAACTGAGCGACTTCACTTTCACTTTTCACACATTGGAAAAGGAAACGGCACCCCACTCCAGTGTTCTTGCCTGGAGAATCCCAGGGTCGAGGGAGCCTGGTGGGCTGCCGTCTATGGGGTCGCACAGAGTTGGACACGACTGAAGCGACTTAGCAGCAGCAGCAGCAGCATATCACTACATAACTATCTCAATTCTCAGTGGCCTAAAACACCTCTGTCTTGTGTTTCCAAGAATTTGAACAGACCAGAGAGGGGACATTTCCTCTGTTCCTCAGTGTGTATGATCTCAGAGGGGAGGACTGGACCAGATGGGAGCTAGCCAGGCATTTCTGTCTCTTTCTACACAGCCTCTCATCACAAATCCTGGTGAAAGTGGATGCTATGGTAGGATTAAGGAGGAATAGGATGTGAGGAATTAGAAAAAATATGATTTAAAGAAGTCAATAGATAGAGATAGAACAAGGAACCAAGGTCCCTAGGAAAATAGGATCTAATAACTCTCACTCTTTCTCAGAGATACAGACTAGGAAAACACATCAAGGTGACTTGATCCAAAAGTTACCGTAGTTGGGAGTGAGATAGGAACTGCAGCTAGTCCTGGCCTGGGACAGAGATAAGAGTGATGGTACTTCTGGGCATGAATAGGGGCACTGAATAAGTCTTTATCTACCCAACCTGAATTTACTTTGTGCCCTTATCAATAGTGTGGACGTGAAGCAAAAAGATCTAGTTGCTAAGAACTGTAACGATAAGGGCTTGGCCAGAGTCTGGCTGAAATTGTCTGTGATGGGACATAATCCAAGAAAAATATCACTTTCCCTTGGGAAATGTCTGTGAATGAGAAAGGCTTGTCTCTACCCTCTTAGTCCAAGTCATAGTCAGGACTTAGTCCTGCCTGTCCTGGTCATGACTTAACTTCCAGAAAGAACTAACCATGGAGATTTAGCAATTTCATACCAGCCAGATCTCTGCTACCACCAGCCCAGTGGTAATTAACAAAATCAAACCCATTAGCTTCAACTTGAGATTTCTAAGCAGCCAGGGTAAGAGTTTTAACCCAGGAGAGCCCTGGACACTTGAGCTAGGAAACTTCATTGAACTTGGCAACAGGGAGTAAATCAACCTGTTCTCAAAAAGTCTTATCACTGAGCCACTTTGGAGAGAAGAAACATATCCCAACTTTTGCTCTTCAGAAACAATCTCCAAGGCCAACAGACTTCCACTGCAGTCAGCACACAGAACAACCAGACTCACTCCTCAAGCTATTCACATGAACTCAGGAAAACCTGATGGACAACGAAGCAGAGGCTGGGGCAGTGAAGGGATATATGCTGGCGTTCCAGACTTTGTTATCACTGATTCACCATTTGGACATAAATAGGGCAAGAAATCATGGCAGTTACACTTGGTTTACCATGGCTTGGTTCATTTTTCTCTATTCCCTTTACATCTCTTTCTCTTCTTTTTCCCTGATCTACATTAAATTCTAAGATTGTATTATCTAAAATGAGACTCTGGGGACTTGCCTGGTGGCTCAGCGTAAAGAATCTGCCATTGCAGGAGACACAGTGTCAATGCCTAATCCATGAAGATCCCACATGGCTCAGAGCAACTAAGCTCGTGCACCACAGCCATTGAGACTGTGCTCTAGAGCCCAGGAGCCACAACTGCTGAAGCCCAGGCACCCCAGAGCCCACACTCTGCAACAACAGAAGCCCCCGAAATGAGAGGTCCATTCCACAACTAGAGAGTATTCCCTGCTCTCTGAAACTAGAGAAAAAGCCTGCACAGCAATGAAGACCCAGCACAGTCAACACAAATAAATAAGCAAATAAAATGAGTCCCTGTTCCTACTCCATTTCAAGTGAAATGCATTTTTGCAATAATTATGTAAAGGGATCTATCTGAACGTGATTAGTGGCACATACTCAGGGCCCACTAGATGTTGGTTCAATTGCACTTTTCACTTTCATGCGTTGGAGAAGGAAATGGCAACCCACTCCAGTGTTCTTGCCTGGAGAATCTCAGGGACGGGGGAGCCTTGTGGGCTGCCGTCTATGGGGTCGCACAGAGTCGGACACGACTGAAGTGGCTTAGCAGCAGCAGTGGCAGAATCTAGTTAGACTGGTGAAATGGCTTATCGTGTGCAGTCCATGAGTGCTAATGGAGTTAGAGTCGTGGCTAGCTGATGTCACAGTGGATGTCATATAGCATGCTTTTTTCTTTCTCAAACATCTTTTTTTGAGGTATAACTTACAAACCATAAAACTCACCCATTTTAAATGTACGATTCAATGACATTTTAGCAAATATTCAGTTATGTAACCATCACCACAATCCAGTATTAGAACATTTCTATTACTCTGTAAATAGCCCTTCTACCCATGAACATTCCCATCCAAGCCCAGACAACTGCTAATTGTGCTCAGTGGTGACCCAAATGGGAAGGAAATCCAAAGAAAGAGGGAATATAAGTACACATATAGCTGATTCATTTTGCTGTACAGTAGAAACACAACAATGTAAGGCAACTATACCCCAATAAAAATAAATTTAAGAAAAAGATTCAAAGTTCCTAAACAACAAAGGAAGAAAAGGTTTTGCCTGACCTGGAAGGGTAGGCATGCTGAAGGAAAGCAGTTTTTCACTGAGTTAGCGATCGCCAAAGGCTCAGGCTTGGTCTTGAGGCACCAGCTGGTCTTTTGTGGGAAGGAAGAAAAACACTGTGGTGTTATTCAACGGTACCTCCAGACCAGTCCCTGGGGAAGTCGCTCCAAGTTCCTTAAATGGTGGGACCAGTAAAACTGAAAGAGAAAGACTACCTCTTGGGGGACTAAAATATCTGTGGCCACTCAACTAAAATATCAGGTTAGACCACCCAAGATTTCCAAAGAGTGGTATTCACTTTGATTGAGAGGATGGCTCCCTCCAGCTGGGAACAGGCCACAGGCTAGGATGGTGGTGGCAGAGAGCAGAGAGGTGACCCCCAAGCAGACAGCAGCGGTGGGAGGAGATAGCATGGTGAGCAGCCACAGGGGGCAGGACACGACCACCAGTGAGGGCCATGTGGAGAGGGAGGTGCCTAGATGGTTTAGAATTCTATAATGCAATTCAGTGAAGGCTTGGGGGAAACCCAGTGCAATTATTTGTCAGTTATTGGTATAATTATTGCTGTACTCTGGGCACCTCAAACATGCGTTGTGCTTTCCTGCCTCCATGTCCTGCTTTCTGGAGTATTCTTTTTTGGGCTATAGTAGTAAGACCAACTTTACCTATTCTCCAGGTCTGATCTAGAATCTAACTCATCAGTAAGTCAATCCCCATTTAAAGATCTCCAGTGGAACACTCTTGCCCTATTGGTGGGAATGCAAATTGATACAGCCACTATGGAGAGCAGTATGGAGACTCCTTAAATAGCTAGGAATAAAACCACCATATGACCCAGCCTCCCACTACTGGCATATACTCTGTGGAAACCAAAATTGAAAAAGGCTCATTAGCCCAATGTTCATTTCAGCTCTATTTACAATAGGACATGGAAGCAACTGAGACGTCCATCGACACATGAATGGATGAAGAAGCTGTGGTACATATATACAATGGAAGGTTCAGTTCAGTTCAGTTCAGTCGCTCAGGCACGACCAACTCTTTGTGACTCCATGAATTGCAGCACGCCAGGCCTCCCTGTCCATCACCAACTCTCGGAGGTCACTCAGACTCGCATCCATCGAGTCAGTGATGCCATCCAGCCATCTCATCCTCTGTCGTCCCCTTCTCCTCCTGCCCCCAATCCCTCCCGGCATCAAAGTCTTTTCCAATGAGTCAACTCTTCGCATGAGGTGGCCAAAGTACTGGAGTTTCAGCTTTAGCATCATTCCTTCCAAAGAAATCCCAGGGCTGATCTCCTTCAGAATGGACTGGTTGGATCTCCTTGCAGTCCAAGGGACTCTCAAGAGTCTTCTCCAACACCACAGTTCAAAGGCATCAATTCTTCGGCGCTCAGCCTTCTTCACAGTCCAACTCTCACATCCATACATGACTACTGGAAAAACCATAGCCTTGACTAGACAGACCTTTGTTGGCAATGTAATGTCTCTGCTTTTCAATATGCTATCTAGGTTAGTCATAACTTTTCTTCCAAGGACTAAGTGTCTTTTAATTTCATGGCTGCAATCACCATCTGCAGTGATTTTGGAGTCCTCCAAAATAAAATCTGACATTGTTTCCACTGTTTCCCCATCTATTTGCCATGAAGTGATGGAACCAGATGCCATGATCTTCGTTTTCTGAATGTTGAGCTTTAAGCCAATGAGCTTTAACAATGGAAGGTTACTCAGTCGTAAAAAGGACCACGTTTGAGTCAGTCCCAATGAAGTGGATGAACCTAGAGCCTAGACTACAGAGTGAAGTAACTCAGAAAGAGAAAACAATTATTGTATACTAACGCATAGATATATGGAATCCAGATAGATGGTACTGATGAACCTATTTGCAAAGCAGCAATGGAGACACAGACATTGAGAACAGACTTATGGTCACAGCTGGTGGTGGAGGGAGAGGAAGAAGGAAAGGGTAGGAGGTATGGAGAGAGTAGCATGGAAACATACACTGCCGTGTGCATAGATCGCCAATGGGAATTTGCTGCATGACTCAGGGAACTCAAACCTGGGCTTGATAACAACCTAGAGGGGTGGAATGGAGGAGGTGGGAGGAATTTCAAGTGGGAGAGGACATGGGTAAACCTATGGCTGATTCATGTTGATGTTTGGTAGAAACCAATGCAATACTGAAAAGCAATTATCCTTCAGTTAAAAATAAATATATCAAATAAAATAAAGATCCCTAGTGATAGTCTATCATAATCCTCTATCTTTTTCCCTGAGAGTACTGCACTGCACTGGTTCTAAGATATACACCCCCTCCATTCTCCCCTTCCCCACCCACCTTTTAACACCTCTGGAATTGGGATAAATCATGAATCATGGTCTTTTCTTTCTAAGCAAATTTAGAAAATAATGGTGTATCTTATAACCAGAAGTATCTCTGTTCAATAAAATACAGTATTCTTCACACTCCCCGAGTGTTGATTTACTTATATATTTATTGCTAGTCTGCCCTATAAGACCGCAAGCTTTTTTGGAGCAAGGATTACATCTGACTTGCTTATCCAGCATGTAGGCCAATTCTTGGCTCATCATATGTGCTTAATAATGATCAGTCAAGTGAATGAATTAACCTTAGAACAGGGTTGTATGGCTCTCAGCCAAAAAAAACTATTGTACACAATACTATGTATAATTGACATAGTAAGCTTTTTGGACAAAATCAGCATATATTCTCACTGTAAAATTCACATGTACCCAACGTCTTATCCAGAAATTTGAGCTGTAAGTACTGGTTTTAAGTAGAACCTTCTACACAAGCAAATTCCTGAAAACAAAGTGCAGTTAATATCTGTCCAACGAGAACTGTCTAATTTTTTGCATTATACATTTCTTGGAAAATCACCTTTGAAGGGGAGATATTATTAGAAAGTATTTACGAAGCCACTCTCAGTGTAATACCCAGGCGTTTTGACAAGTACTCTATTTTTGCATATGAAATAAACCCTAACTCATTGTCATACATTATGGCCAGCTTCTCTTGCTTAATACCATAGTTAACGCTAATCCTGTGTTTATAACCTCTTAATCTATTTCCATGGAGATAATAGACATGGCCTTATCTATTCATTTGATCCTGACTTAAATAAGTAGAAAAATCAGGGGATTCACCCTATGCTAAAATAATTTAATAAAAAGCAAATATTTCAGGAAATATCATTTAGAAATGTAGGAAACGTAAATGGATTTCAATGCATGGTTGATCTATTTGAAAATTTTCCTCTAAATGAAAGTCCCTCTTTAAGACTGATTCAAGGCTCTGGATAAATCTCATTAAAGTCCCCAATAGTGAGAATTTGAATACAAAATTATGCAAAATGAGAAAAATGGGTCATTTCTGCCACTGCCTCATTCCGAGGTTTTTAAACAAAATAGAATTGAGAACAAAATCATCTCAACTTCACAGTACACCATGTCTCCCTGTGGTAATCAGATGGTGGCTTTGACGCAATTAAGATTGATGGCTGTAGAACTGATTCTGATCTTGGACAAATCATACTGCTCTGGAGCTCATCATGCTTCCTTCTGAGAGTCTGACTTGTGAAGGTCCAGTTCGATGATCATCTCCTCTGAGAATCTTTCCATACTTCCCTGGTCAAAATCAATGTCACTTTCCTTCCTCCTCTGGACCTCCGAACATTTTGTTTCTTCTTTTGTAGGATGACACAGCCTTGTGATATAGATGGGGGTCCAGGCACACCACATTACTGCACTTCAATTCATTACACTTTGAAGATGCTGCATATTTCACAAAGTGAAGGCTTGTGGCAACCCTACATCAAGCAAGTCTATCGGCTCCATTTTTCCAAGTACTTACTTAAGGTAGGTTTCTAGGTCACATTTTGGTGATCCTCAAAGTATTTCAAACTTATTAATTATATTTGTTATGGTGATCTATGGTCAATGACCTTTTATGTTACTATTGTACTTGTTCGGGGTCACCATGAACCAGGCCCATACAGGATGCTGCTGCTGCTGCTGCTAAGTCGCTTCAGTTGTGTCCGACTCTGTGCGACCCCATAGACGGCAGCCCACCAGGCTCCCCTGTCCCTGGGATTCTCCAGGCAAGAACACTGGAGTGGGGTGCCATTTCCTTCTCTATCATGAACCAGGCCCATACAGGATAGTGAACAAATAAATGTTTGTATTCTGACTGCTATACCAACCAGCTGTTCCTCTATCTCTCTCCCTCTTCTCAGGCCTCCCTATTCCCTGAGACACAACAATTTCAAATTAGATCAATTACTATCCCTACAATGGCCTCTAAATGTTCAAATGAAAGGACCCATCTCTCACTTTAAATCAAAAGCTACAAACTTAATAAGGACAAGCAAGCAAAACATTGCTGATATGGAGAAAGATTTAGAGGTCTGACTAGAAGGCCAAAACATTACATTAAGCCAAAGCCTAACCCAGAGCAAGCCCTTAACTCTCTTCAATCCTATAAAGATGGAAAGAGGTGAGAAAACTGCAGAAGAGAAGTTTGAAGCTAGCAGGGGTTGACTCATGAGGTTGAAGGAAAGAAACCATCTCCAGAACATAAAATTGCAAGGTGAAGCAGCAAGTGCTGCTGTGGAAGGTGCAGCAAGTTATCCAGAGTATCTAGCTACAGTCATTAATGAAGGTGGCTCCACAGAACAGCTTTTTCAACACAGACAAAACAACTTTCTGCTGAAAGAAGATGTCATCTAGGACTTTCTTAGCTAGAGAGGAGAAATCAGTGCCTGGCTTCAAAGCTTCAAAAGGCAGGCTCACCCTCTTGTTAGAGGTTAGTGCAACTGGTGAATTCAAGTTGAAGCCATTGCTCATGTACCATTCCGAAAATCAGAGGGCCTTTAAATCTGCTCTGCCTGTGCTCTATGAATGGAACAATGAAGCTTGGATGACAGTACATCTGTTTATATCATGGTTTGCTGAATATTTTAAACCCACTGTGGAGATCCACTATGCAGAAAAAAATTTATATTTCTTTCAAAATATTTCAGTGACAATGTACCTGGTCACCCAAGGGCTCTGATGGAGTTGTAGATTAATGTTGTTTTCATGTCTGCTAACACAACATCCATTCTGTATCCCATAGATCAAGGAGTAATTTTGAATTTCGAGTCTTATTTAAAAAATACATTTTATAAGGCTATAGCTGCCAAAGACAGTGATTCCTCTGATGGACATGGGTGAAGTAAATTGAAAACCTTCTAAAAAGGATTCACCAGTCTAAGTGCCATTAAGAACATTAGTGATTCATGGGGGAAAAGTCAAAATATCAACTGTTTGGAAGAAGCTGATTCCAGTCCTCATGGATGACTTGGAGGGGTACAAGATTTCAGTGAAAGAATGAATTACAGATATGGTGGAAATAGGAAGAGAACTAGGTTTATAAGTGGAGCCTAAAGATGCGACTGAACTCCTGCAATCTCATGATAAAACGTGGATGAATGAAGAGTGGCTTCTTATAGATGAACAAAGGAAGTCGTTTCTTAACGTGGAATCTACTCTTGGTGAAGATGCTGTGAGGATTGTTGAAATCACAACAAAGGATTTAGAATATTACAGAAACTTAGTAGGTAAAGCAGTGACAGGATTCGAGAGGACTGACTCCAATTTTTTGAAGAAGTTCTGCTGTGGGTAAAATGCTATCAGATGGCATTACATGCCTCAGAGAAACCATTCATGGAAGGAAGACTCAATCAATGCGGCCAACGTCATTGTTGTCCTACTTTAAGAAACTGCCACAGCCCAACCTTCAGCCACCACGACCTTGATCAGGCAGCAGCCATCAACATTGAGGCAAGACCCTCCACCATCAAACATATAAGGACTCACTGAAGGCTCAGATAATGGTTGGCATATTTTAGCAGTAAAGTATTTTTAAATTAAGACATGTACATTGCTTTCTTAGGCATACACTATTGCATACTTAATATATTACTGTAGAGTGTAAACATAAATTTTATATACATTTGTGTGACTCACTTTCTAGAGATATTCACTTTATTGCAGTGGTCTGTAACTGAACCTGCAGTATCTCTGAGGTCTGCCTGTGTTATCTGTTTGTCTGCTGCAGAAACCTGACCTCCTGGAGAGTCAGGACTAATTTTATCCATCCCGGGTCTTGCTCATGGAGGCTGTTTCATAATTTTGCCATATCAAATTGAATGACCTCATACAATCAGCCTTTGATTATTGTTCAGTTGTATGTTCCCTAAGGTACTTTGGTTTTGTTTTTATGTACTAATATTCCAGATTAGGAAAAAAAAAAAAATCCTACTCATCTCAAACCCTCATGGGACTTTGTGTGTGACCTAGAACAAAGAGTTCACTCAGCTCAGAAAACTACCTCTAGCAGTTCATACCAAGGTCACATCCTGAGGTATGGTTTGCCGCGGTTTCCCTGGGCCCTGGGAGGGAGAGAGCTTCCTTCAGGGTCCTGGAGGTGAAAATTGATTCTCTTTGGTTCTGAGCACAGAGGCCAATGCTCTCTATAGACAATGCAGTCATTACAGTGTCAGGCAGTGAGGTCTGATCCTGCCTCTAACGCTCACTTTCTGGGTAATGATGTGCAGGCCCCTTAAGCCTCTTGATCATCAGCTCATTGGTCTCTAAAACTCTATTAATAAAGTTGCCCTGTGCAATGGACTGGTATGAAAACTAATACAAAGCGTTCCAAAGCACTCAAATGTTCGGTGCTAAGCGTAGTGAAAGCAGTGTGGCCAGAGAGCTTGGCCTGTGCCCGATGGACCTGGCCTTGGCCCCTCTTTCCCATACTGTTCCCGGATGACGAAGGTCTGGGGGCACATTCTGCCAGGGCTCACACAGCAGTGCTCCCAGAGGGAGCTGCAGGGTCCAGCCTGGTGTGTGTGAGAGGTGAGAAAGCCCCTGAGAAAGACAGAACCCATCCACAGAGACAGTGCCCATGCCTTCCTAGAAAATGAGTTCATGAGAGTTCCCAGCTATAAGCACTGCTTTGTGTTCATCAGTGCTTCTGAGCAGCAGCTATTCATGTGATATGGAACTCTTAAAATAAAGTTCTTTTTATTTTAGCAAATTTTTGACTTCAGGCTTTCAGTCTTCCACCTACATAATGCCTAAACTGTGGGCCAATGGAAGCATTTCCTTGGAAAACCAATGCAACCGATGTTTGTTTGATGTTGTTGAGCCACACCAGTTGATGGCGTTTTCACTTCCCAACCAGTTGCTCTGGCATTGCTTAGATGAAGCCCAAATTAATTTCATTCTTGGTCACTTTTCATAAAATTGCAAATCCGAAAGTTCAGCCCTGCCTGACCACCTCACAAAATGGGCAGTCTTGTTCTTGACCTCATTAACAAAGGGCTGGCCTTCCAACCCACACCAACCTGGGGGAGGAAATAAACCAGACAGCCTGAGTGACGACGGAGGGGGTGAAATGACCCCTCCTCGGGACAATGCCTTTTCCTGTTTCTGGAGGCTCCTCCTATTCCCACACTGGTTTCTGTATCCGTTACTCTACCCAGATCCTCTTTCACATCAAAGTGTCTCTCCTTGGGCTTCACAAGTAGGGGCATAACCTTAGTTTCAACAGGAAGGAATTTTCATCCCAAAGGAAAAGAGAAAACCTTGTGTTTGGTTGCTATAAAATTACACTTTCTTAGTTTTTCATATTATAATCAAGCACACAAGAAGTATAGGCAGGCCTCTAGCAACTACAGGCCAGACATTCAGTTCCTAGAATCCTATAGTTCAGGTTGAAAGGATTAAAAAAAAAAATTAAAACTCCAGCCTTTCAGTCTTAATTAGCAATATTAAATGCCCAAGTCAGGGAAAGTTTTACTGAAGGATATGATTTTTTTTCTACTTCTAAAGGACGTTAAAGGGCATAAGCTGGACAGATTTTAAGGAAGAGAGGTTGAGGAATACCATGCGTTCCATCTCAGACGAGACTACTGGGACCTTCTTGGGAGTTCTGCATTTAAATCCAGTTGTGAACTGCTACATATTATTGGTGATGGTAGAGCACTGCAGCTCTTGAAAGCTGTCATTTGTATCATGATGAAAAGCACCTATTTACCGAATTTACCTGGGGCTTCCCACATGGCTCAGTGGTAAAGAACCTGCCTGCCAATGCAGGAGACATAGGAGACTCGGGTTTGATTCCCAGGTTGGGAAGAGCCCCTGGAGGAGGGCATGGCAACCCACTTTGGTATTCTTGCCTGGAGAAGCCCATGGACAGAAAAGCCTGGCAAGCTACAGTCCATAGGGTCACAAAGAGTTGGACATGACTTAGCAAGCAACTTAGCATGCACGCTGAGCTTATTTACAAAACAGAAACAACCTCACGGACTTCGAGAATGAACTTATGGTTGTCCAGGTGAGAAATGGGGGAAAAGGATAGTTAGGGAGTTTGCGATCAACACGTACACATTGCTATACATAAAATGGGTAACCAACAGGGACCTACTCCATAGTACAGGGAACTCCACTCAATGTTATGTGGCAGACTGGATGGGAGGGGAGTTTAGGGAGAATGGATACATATATATGTATGACTGAGTCCCTTGGCTGGCCAATTGAAACTATCACAACATTGTTGATCAGCTATACTCCAATTTAAAATAAAAAGTTTAAAACAAAAACAAAAAACTCAGGCTTGATTAAAAATGAAAAAAAAACAAAAAGCACTTCTGTAGGAACTAGCATACTTTATGCATGGCAGATATCTGGATAAGCACATCCCTGCCTTTCTGGAGCCTCTGGTACAAAATGATGCAGATATCCTTGGGGACCCGGCGTAAAATATCAAAACCTTGGGCAGGAGAGAGCATGTTCTATAATACATTTTTTTAACGTATTATTAACGCTCAGGGGACAGGGTGGTTAGGAAACGTGATGCTCAACAAAGTTTTACCTGGTGGGATATGCAGAAAACAGTTCCTTGACTGTGGGGCAGGACCCTTTTAAACAGTAACCACATTTGGGGGATGGGAGGTACTGATGAAAAGACAGCATAGGTTTCAAAAATATTCACTCACTGGCTCATTCAGAACTTATCAACTACTTCCTGCATGCCCAGGTCAAGAAGGACTTGTACACACTCAGGAGTCTATGATGGCACAATGTTAAAGCAACGTGGAAGGAATGGCATTGTCCCAATGCAGATATACACAACTGGTAGTTTGGAGGCAGAGTTAGAATGACTTGCAATCATTTGGAGATAGACCAGGACCTAGGCTTAGAGATGTGCGTCCCTGCTAAGTCCCTTCAGTGGTGTACGACTCTTTGTGACCCCGTAGACTGTAGCCCACCAGGCTCCTCTGTCCATGGGATTCTCCAGGCAAGGATACTGGAGTGTGTTGCCATGCCCTCCTCCAGGGGATCTTCCCAACCCAGGGATCGAACCCGTGTCTCATGTCTCCTGCATCTGCAGGCGGGTTCTTTATCAGTAGCATCAGCTGGGAAGCCCAGGCTTAGAGACAGAGAAGCACAATTCCTAAGGCACTTTAAATAAGCTCAAGGCAAGCTTCCTTACTGTTCTCTTCTCTTTCATACTCAAATGGAGAGGGAAAAATCAAGCCCTGTGACTTATGAATGTCTTCTAATGATTATGAAAATTTTTTCTTTTATCAAAGGTATGTATACTTTAGGCATTACTATTAGGCTAGGAAAAAGGAACATTGAAAATGAATCAGCTCTTCCATGAGGGCTATGCAGTAATCATACTATCATCAGAAGAAAAAAAGAGAGAGCAAGAAAAGAGAGGGAAAGGAGTACAAGGCAAAAGAGAGGAGATTTCATTCATCAAAGCCACAGTTGTCTCTGAGAAACCCATGAATAACACTGACCCCTACACCAACAGGGAAAGGAGGGAAGATGAAAAACATTGGCAGAGCATCTGCCAGGCCCCATGTGCTTTAATATCGTTATCTTATCATACCTCACAATCGCTTGCCAAGGGGTGTTAACAGCTCTCATTTCATGGAAGAGGAAACTAAAACTCAGTGAGTTTAAGTAACTCAACTAAAGTTACACGGTAAGTAGCAGGGCCCTGGATTGGAGGGCTGCTAATGCCAGAGCTCATGAATTCACCCCCAATCCCAGGCTCCCTCCACTCTATGCTCCAAGCTTCAGAGAGAAGTCATACTTGTAAGGCCCTGGCTGCGTGTGTGTGTGCTAAGTCGCTTCAGTCACCATAGCCCACCAGGCTCCTCTGTTCATGGGATTCCCCAGGCAAGAATGCTGGAGTGGTGCCATTTCCTTCTCCGGGGGATCTTCCTGACCCAGGGACTGAACCCACGTCTCCTGTGTCTCCTGTATTGACAGACAGACTCTTTACCATTAGCACCACTTGGAAAGCCCAAGCCCCCAGCTGACTGCACGACAAATACTCCTTTAACAATGGCTGCCTGTTCAGCCCCTCCAAGGATACATCAGAGTATTTTTCAAATACAGTTTCCCCATTTCCTTCACTCATCCTGTTTCTTTATTTCTATAATATTCTTATGGAAGCAGCCATGGTTTATATTTGAAATGCACTGTATGTTGCTAGCTGAAACACTTAAGAGGGACAATACTCTGTAAATCCTAACACAGTTATGAATTAGACTTGAGATACTTATGCAATATTGCAAAGTAAAATAATATTTAAAGAGATATGCTTTTATTTTTAACATTCTGATGCAAACCTATACTATATTCTATTTATACAGTGATTTCCTTAAATGTTTTCTATTTTTTTCCCCCATCCTGTCATTCTTATTCCCTCGGTAATCTCTATATATCTAAGGAAGAGGAAGCAAGAAGTTGTACCACCTGTGTATACTAATTTTAGTGTTAGTCCTGACGACTTTGTTACAATTCTGGTTATCTCTCAAGCAGTTACCCCTACCCTTTCCTTAGAACTGGCAACAATTTAAGTTCAAATATCTTCACAACAGGCAATTTTATTTTATGTGGCACACCAGAGATGGGAGTTGGTTTGGGTGTGTTTGGTTTGGGGCTTTTTTTTTTATTTTTTTAATTCCTTTCCATTTTTGGTCAGAGGCTGTGCTTCAGAAAAGTATGTTCAGTTGGCCTATATCATTGGAAAACTTTCCTGAGTTGCTCTACCCATATGCCACAAGCCAGAACCCAGCAGATACCAGCTCCAAGAAAAAGCAGGGCGTTCTATCTCTGTGACTGATTCCATTTTTGGATTCTCTTTTGACTCGGCCGATCAGTTCCAGATGTGATGTGTTGGTTTTTCAGATGTGAGTTACCTGTCTGTTGGGAGCCAAGGAGACCACTGGGCGTGGGCCACCCACAGCTGACAGATGGCAGTGACTTAGGTCACTGAGGATGTTGGCTGGATCCGACTCGACTCAGAAGAGAAAGAAACCATAATACTTAACAATTTCCTTTGCTCCACCCAGACATTCTACTAAAGAAAAGAAGATTTAAGTCAAGGCTCTGCACCGAATGTGCCACATTAACATCCGGACAAGGGCTTGAGAGACTCTCCCTGGAAACTAAGAAAAGGAAAAAATCCTCTGGGTCACAGTTGCTCCCAAACTCTGCAAGGCAGAGTCCCTGAGAGGGAGCAGAGTGGACTGAGGGTAGAACTCCTGATTTGTGAGGACAGCCAGCAGCGGTTTGGCTGGTTGGTTATACAAATTAAAACTAATTTGCATTGCATCTAAAAAAAAAAAGGTAACTACAAGGTGCCTATTATATATACAAAGTATCACTGAAGGTCTGTAAATATATAACAAAATGTTAATATATATGACATTTTTCACGGAAAAAAAGTTTGGAAAAAGTGTCTGTATTCTGAATTTAGGTTTCTTTAAGGAAAAAAAATAAATCGAGGTATTCAAAAGTATCAGACCATGACCAATCAGACTATGTGAAGACTGATTCAGACCAGCCAAAGTGCAAAAGCACCCTTAAAATTGGATTTTCTTTAAGGTTTTGTTTTTTAATTTAAAAAAGTATATGTACAGACTGAAGGGTGGGATGGGGAGGGAGATGGGGGGAGGGACATGGGTGTACCTATGGCTGATTCTTGTTGATGTATGACAGAAAACAAGAAAATTCTGTAAAGCAATTATCCTTCAATTAAAAACAATTTTTTAAAAAAAAAGGATATGTACACCTTTATATCCTATAGTGCCTTTTTCCCATTGAATTCCCTGTTTTTCTTTTGTTTGGAAAATAATAGTAATATAGTGAAATTAACTAATTCCACAGGCTTTGGAGTCTTAATGACCCAGATTCAAATGCAATTGAAATTTGGCAAGTGATTCACCATCTTGAAGCCCCAGTCTCCTTACTTGTGGAACAGAATGCCCGTCTTCCAGAGTTGTGAGAACTCAGTGAGATCATGTATAACTAGCAGAGAACACAGTTCCTATTAGACAAGAAGCACTCGGCAATGTCAGATACGAATACCATCTTAGCTATTCCCCCTCTATTCCAGCTGCTTCCACTCCAGCCCATGTTTACAGCATTATCTTCTAACTCCTGACCTGTGGGTTTTATGAGCAGCAGGCTGAATGGTTAAGACCACGGGTTCCGAAGTCTCACTGCCTGGGCTCCACTCCTGTCTCCTCTATTCACTGGCCCTTTGACTCAGGGCAAGGTATTTCTCTCTTGGTACTATTTCCCTATTTTAAGGGTGAGGAACCTTTAAAATAGGGATGTGATGTGAAAGTCACTCAGTCGTGTCCGACTCTTTACGACCCCATGGACTATACAGTCCATGGAATTTTTCAGGCCAGAATACTAGAGAAGGTAGTCATTCCCGTCTCCAGGGGATCTTCCCAACCCAGGGATCGAACCCAGGTCTCCCACATTGCAGGCGGATTCTTTACCAGCTTGAGCCACCAGGGAAGCCCTAGAATAAGGATGCTGCTGCTGCTAAGTCACTTCAGTCGTGTCCGACTCTGTGCGACCCCATGGACGGCAGCCCACCAGGCTCCCCCGTCCCTGGAATTCTCCAGGCAAGAACACTGGAGTGGGTTGCCATTTCCTTCTCCAATGCATGAAAGTGAAAAATGAAAGTGAAGTCGCTCAGTCGTATCCGACTCTTAGCAACCCCATGGACTGCAGCCCACCAGGCTCCTCCATCCATGGGATTTTCCAGGCAAGAGTACTGGAGTGGGGTGCCACTGCCTTCTCCAAAATAGGGATAATAGTACCTAATTCCTGAGGTTAATGTGAAGTAACTCAACTCTTTCCTAACTGGCAACCCAGCTCTGTCCCAGTCTTGTTCCACCTGGTCTCCCACTGTTCTAAGCACACCCAACCTCCAGCAAACTGCAGGGAGCTGGGCCTCATCCCCAGCAGCCTCTGTTCCTTTAGAAGGTGTACTGGTTCCTCTTGCCATTGACTAGGGTGGGGACGTACCAATCAGATGTGGGAGCAAGCCTTTGCGGAGGAGGGAAGTCTGTAAGAAAGATTTTCTTCAGTGATAAATGAAGGAAAGTTACAGGGCTCAAAATAGCCTGGAGTTGAAACTCCCCTCCGGGTCCTCCCCACCATTCTATGTAGAACAAAGAACTCTCTTACCAGAAGGAAAAAAAAAAAGGACATTAAGGTTGATGACGCCCAGCTTCCAGCTGGTCCAGCCTCTGGCCGATCTCCAGAATTCCTTGCCCCAGCCGTCTAAGAGATAACTACTCTGAACAACCTTGGAGAAGAACAGGCCCCCTTAAGACAGTAGATTTGCACATACATGTCTATATATACTTACTCTCTTCTTGGGTTAGTGCAGCAGCTCACTAATCTGACTGCTGCCCCTTCCCGCCTCATTAAAGGCGATCTGTTCCTGTAAAGTGCCGGTCTCGTTCTTTTTCCAAACCTCGCTTTCTCTAACTCCCTTACCCTACAGTAAAGACAGATAGGATGAAATAGTCTCTCTGCTCCCATGTGGCATCTGCATGTGAGGCCTGGAGTTGCTGCAGCCATCTTACATTCATGAGGGGAACCAACCCAAAGCTCTGGGGGTGACTGAGATGCACTGCTGTACTGAACTAGTCAACCCGTACCACGCTAGTGTGGAGAAGGAAACGGTGAGCCACTCCAGTATTCTCGCCTGGGAAATGCCTTGCACAGAGGAGCCTGGCAGTCTACAGTCCATGGAATTACAAGTCGACTTAACAGCTAATAACAGCACCATGCTGGCTACAGAATTCTTGTTGTATAAGAGAATATACACATATTTAATTTAATGTAATGTATTTAATTAAATACATATTTGCTTTTCTGCTACTTGAAGCCTAATAGAGACACAAGAAATCCACCCTGCCAAGAACAAGATATAATACTTAACCCCCGGAAGTGCACATACACAAATACACTGCTCATTGAATTTTCATAAACTAAATACATCCAGGTAATCAGCACTGAAATAAAAACTCAATTTCATTAATATTTTAATAAAGAAATGAAATTAAAACTTTTTAACCTTACAAATTGGCAAAGATGAAAGACTGATATTCTTTCTCTTGATCTGGATGCAAGAATATGTATTCTCATTTTACTTTTGGTGAGTGTATAATTGGGCAATATGTATCATGATTTCAAACATGTTTACCTTTGGAGCCAGCAATTCAACTTCCAGGAATCTATCCTAAGAAAATAATCAAACAGATGTGCAAAGAGACATATGAATCTTCAGTTGCCAGTGTTTCACAGAAAGTATTTGTGAATAATACAGGTAGCCATCAGTAGAGAATTGATGGAATAAATTTTTGCCTGTCTTTAAAAAGATGAGATCTTTATGAATGGACATGGAAAGCTCCCCATGATGCGCTCTTTAATAAAGTCAGCATGTTGTTCAGATACGAAGTGCAGTATGAGCCCATTGATAGTGTGTAAGGAAAACAGTCGTCGTCTCTGGAGGAGGAGAGCACGGCAGCATTTGCACACCATTGTACTGTTTCGTGATCAATAGGCACGTGTTGCCATTTTCATCAGAAGTCACACTGGACCTGCTGAGAAGAGATACTCTGCAGGGCATTGGAAAGAGCACCCAGGACCAGGGATCGAACCCACGTCCCCTGCATTGGCAGGTGGATTCTTACCCACTGTACCACCAGGGAAGTCCAGATACTCTACTTAGTTTTTAATTAAAAAATTTTTTTGCTGTTGAGTTACATGAGTACTTTATATATATTAGGCATTAACCCTTCTAACGTTAATTTTTTAAAAATCCTATTAGCATAGAAATGTTCTTAGGAAATGGGGTTATTTATTTCTCTCATTGTGAGAAAAATCAACTGGTGTGAGCCAAAATTGGAAAAGTTCAAAACCATTGGCTTACTAGAGCCTGATTCTGAGTGCCCACTGACTAAAGCAGTCTAGACAATGCCTTACTTTTGTCACACCTAGAACAGTTATCTGGCCAAGGGTGTCTCATGTTAATTGGTAAGTTTTTACCCAATGCATTGCAGGCATAGATGAAGTCAAATTGAGATGGGTTTCAATCACTTGCAGTGCTAAAATATTTATAATCCTTTCTATAGCCAACAGCAGCAGGCTAATTATTTACCAAGCAAATGGAAATGATGTCCTCAGGGATATGGCAGAATGGATACACCAACTGGGAGAATGGCTGGTAGGTAGCTGTAGTTCAGGGAGTCTCAAAAGCACCTTGGAGTGGCTCTATGTTAGCCTCACGTAAGAACTGGACCAATTGTGCTACAGATGCCACGTTTGCTACTGAAAAGATCAAACGGTGCTGAGAGG
Organism: Ovis canadensis; assembly: GCF_042477335.2. Classification (NCBI taxonomy): domain Eukaryota; kingdom Metazoa; phylum Chordata; class Mammalia; order Artiodactyla; family Bovidae; genus Ovis; species Ovis canadensis. The sequence continues at coordinate 32,735,387 of NC_091250.1, read as the reverse complement.
GCTTCTACAGCTAGTCCTCACGTTTTCTGAGCATCTCTAATGAGCTGCAGCGAGAGGAATCTACGCTCTCTGAGGTTAGAAGGTCCCCAGATGGAAAGGCTCTCTAGATTCTAGAAGATCTAATGGAGGTAGAAGATTATTGGGGCTCCACAAAAGGCTTTCAATTTCCCAGCCAAAAAAAGCTTTTTATTGGAAATGATGGTGAATTTCATGGATTCTACTAATTAGAAGACCAATTAAGTCTTACTTTAAAATTTTTCAGACAACACAGTAACATCTAGACTTGAAAATGATGCTCCCTCTCATCTCACACCTCCAAAATTAACGACAGTAGCAACATGCTTATATTCTTCCAGAACATTTTCTATGCATGCATATATGCACATATTGCTATTGGTTACGTATCATGATATAACATTACAATATTGTTGGTCATGCCCAGCTCTTCTTGAAATGTTCATTTCATTGCAGAGAGGCTTTGACATGTGATGGAAGACCAACAGTCTGGACTGAGTTTGCCCAGTATCGGAAGTTTTGATTTCCACCTCACATCAGTAATGATAATACTTCCTAAACTCTGCCAGCTGTGCTTTCTGAGTTTGTAAAACCTAACCTGTGAAACCTAGAAGTTACCCTTAACAACTTTTCAAGCCTGAAACCTAGAAGTTATCCTTAACAATCTCCTCTCGCTCGCCACCATGCTCCATCCACAGCTACGTCCAGCCAGTTTGATCTTCCTTGCTCACATCTCTCCATTTTCAACATCAGTACCTTGGCCCATGATGACTTCCCAGGTGATGCTAGTGGTAAAGACCTGTCTGCAAATACAGGAGACATTAAGAGACATGGGTTCGATCCCTGGGTCAGGAAGATCCCCTGGAGGTGGGCAAGCAACTAGTATTCTTGCCTGGAGAATCCCACAGACAGAGGAGCCCGATGGGCTACAGTCCATGGGGTTGCAAAAGAGTCGGACACAACTTATTCATAGTAACAACAACAACCCTGGTCCAAGTCATCAAAATCTCCCATCTGAACTGCTGCCATAGCTTCCTTGTTATCTTGCCCTCTTCTAATCCGTTTTCCACAAAACAGCTTGGGTAATCTTTTTAAATACATAAGCCTAATCCTAACATCCACTTATCAAGGGCTTTGCATTGCACATAACAACAAAATCCTTGCACAGTGTTGCCACCAGTCTTAGTATCAGTGATCTCTGCCTCCCTGTCCAGCCTCAGCCACTCTCCTCGTATCTCCTGGGCTCCAGCCACTCTGACTTTCAATTCCTGGAGTGTCTGTGTTCCTTCCTGGCTCAGATACATGGACCCAGTTGTTCTCTCTGCCTGGAATCTTCTGCCTCAACCCTCCCTACTTCACCTAATTAACTCTTACTCAGTCTTCAGATCCCCACTAGAACACTGCTTTGTCAAGATAAGTTCTTACTGTAAGTCTGTGGATTGTTTGGTTAAAGTCTCTGTTGCCCACTGGACTGCAAGCTGCATGCAGGCAGGTCTGTTTTAGTGCCTGGTTTCTGCAGAAACTAACAAAGTGCCTGCTATGTGGCAGGAACTGAAATACTTGGCCAATCAATTTACTTCCCTATGAAGGATCTTAATTTGCTAATAATTAAAGGACTAGTCGGACACGACTGAGCAACTTCACTTTCACTTTTCACTTTCATGCACTGGAGAATGAAATGGCAACCCACTCCAGTGTTCTTGCCTGGAGAATCCCAGGGACGGGGGAGCCTGGTGGGCTGCGGTCTATGGGGTCGAACAGAGTCGGACACGACTGAAGAGACTTAGCAGCAGCAGCAATGGACTAGTGCAAGCAAAGCTACTGGACAGGGTCCAGCTGGGGAAACGTTGACCATGTCCTCTGGTGAAAGAGCCAGAAAGTAGGAGTTCTCTCTCCACTTTGGACACTAGCCAGATATACCAAAACCGGGTGTCAGGGTGCGCTGGTCAGCTTGGCCATGGCTGGATAGGAAACACGAGATTGCACATATCAAAAGCACTGCTGATTCCTCCTTTTTAAAGATGAAAAGATGACTTTTCAAAGGTTTTTAAAATTAACTAATTAATTTTTAATAACTAATTGACTTGGAGATATAAACCAAATTCATCAATAATTATTTTCCATCCTTTGGCGCCCTCTATTGACGGTAAACTCAACTGCAGTGAAATTATACCAAGTTCTTTCCTAGGCGGGAGAACTGTGAGGAGTGTATCTGCAGGTCTTTCCACAAATTCAGGACTTCCCTGGTGGCTCAGTGGTAGAGAATCCACCTGCAGTGCAGGAGACACGGTTTCGATCCCTGGGTTGGGAAGACTCCTGGAAAAGGAAATGGCAACCTGCTCCAGAATTCTTGTCTGGGAAATCCCATGGACAGAGAAGCCTGGACACCCCCATGGGGTCGCAAAAGAGTTGGACACGATTTAGCGACTAAACAGTTACAAATTCTGGGTGAATTTACAGTCTTTGGGAAAATCAGACTACTCTTTCCTCAAAAGTGGTGTCAGGAATCTGAGCTTTTTGGATACATCTTTGGGCATCTTTGGCCAACTCCGAGCAAAACTGTGGTAGAATTTCCAAGTCTCAAATAACAGTAAGAAAAGAATCATCTTTACCTATGGAGAAAATATGCTCTACACAGAGCTGGTGGATTCTCCTTTTGTTTTTTCTGCTTGGGCAAAAATCAGACTTATGTTGGAAACAATGGCAAATATAAAAATATTGCATTTATTTTTAAATTTAATTTTAAATTTAATTTTTAAATTAAATAAAGCTATTTAATTTTAATTAATCTTAATTTTTTCCAGGGAATCTTAGTTCCAAAATAGGATTACTTCTTTTCCAGATGTATTCCCCACTTCTCATTGAAAAATGGATGAATCAGTAAGAAAAGATATGTCGATTTTCATATATGATTTTAATCAGAAGCACAACTGTTGAGTTAGGAACTTATTTTTTAAGTATTAAAACCAAAGCAAGTAAAACTATAAGAAAACTCCCTGAAAGGAATTAATTATGTGTGTTTAGTTTTCACAGTTTTAGAAGGTTCTGCTGTGGAGCATCTCATCCTCTGTTGTCCCCTTCTCTTCCTGCCCCCAATCCCTCCCAGCATCAGAGTCTTTTCCAATGAGTCAACTCTTTGCATGAGGTGGCCAAAGTACTGGAGCTTCAGCTTTAGCATCATTCCTTCCAAAGAAATCCCAGGGCTGATCTCCTTCAGAGTGGACTGGTTGGATCTCCTTGCAGTCCAAGGGACTCTCAAGAGTCTTCTCCAACACCACATTTCAAAAGCATCAATTCTTTGGTGCTCAGACTTCTTCACAGTCCAACTCTCACATCCATACATGACCACAGGAAAAACCATAGCCTTGACTAGACGGACCTTAGTCAGCAAAGTAATGTCTCTGCTTTTGAATATACTATCTAGGTTGGTCATAACTTTTCTTCCAAGGAATAAGCATCTTTTAATTTCATGGCTGCAATCACCATCTGCAGTGATTTTGGAGCCCCCAAAAATAAAGTCTGACACTGGTTCCACTGTTTCCCCAGCTATTTGCCATGAAGTGATGGGACCGGATGCCATGATCTTCGTTTTCTGAATGTTGAGCTTTAAGCCAACTTTTTTGCTCTCCTCTTTCACTTTCATCAAGAGGCTTTGGAGTTCCTCTTCACTTTCTGCCATAAGGGTTGTATCATCTGCATATCTGAGGTTATTGATATTTCTCCCGGCAATCTTGATTCCAGCTTGTGCTCCTTCCAGCCCAGCGTTTCTCATGATGTACTCTGCATAGAAGTTAAATAAGCAGGGTAACAATATACAGCCTTGACATACTCCTTTTCCTATTTGGAACCAGTCTGTTGTTCCATGTCCAGTTCTAACTGTTGCTTCCTGATCTGCATACAGATTTCTCAAGAGGCAGGTTAGGTGGTCTGGTATTCCCATCTCTCTCAGAAGGGGTTACCCAGATTAAATACTGTCATTTCTGGGTATGTCTATGGGAGTGATTCTGGATGAGATTAGCATCTGAATCAGCACACACCCTAAAGCAGATTGCTCTCTCCAGTGCGACTGGATATCCTCCCATCTATTGAGGTCCTGGATAGAACAAAAAGGCAGAAGAAATCCACCTCTGTCCTCCTGCCTTCCTGCCGAGCTGGGATAGCTAATATCTTTTCTTGCCTTAGGAATGGGATTCATACCATTGTTTCCCCCATTTCTCAGGCCTTTGTACTTGGATGGAATGACACCACCAGCTTTCCTGGGTCTCCAGCTTGCAGACGGCAGATAGTAGCACTTCTTAATCTCCATCATGGTGTGAGCCAATGCCTCATAATTTCATAATTAATAAATGAATTGACAGTATAGGTTCTCTTTCTCTGGAGGACCTTGGCTAACACGTTACAATACCGGGCCACGCACATCTAGCACATTCTCATCGCAGGTTCTGACGAATGCGAACTCATCTCTGTTCTGGCTCTGCCACCAACCAAGTGAACTTGGTCAGATCACTGACCTCTCTGGACCTCACTTGCTTCATCCGTAAAATAACTGTGTTGAACTACACGATCTTTGAGGCCCTGTCTAACCTATGATTTTATATTTCTAAATCCTCTTCCCACGCCCCTTGGACTCACCCAGTTTCCAGAAAGGAAAGAAGAAACTCTGGTTCTACATTACTCAATTCTGGCACTTCCCTGGTGGCTCAGGGGTAAAGAATCTGCCTACCAGTGTAGGAGATGATCCCTGGCTCAGGAAGATCCCGTGCAGAAGGAGATGGGCAACCCACTCTAGTATTCTTGGCTAGGAAATCCCATAGACAGCAACCTGGTGGGCTACAGTCCACGGGGTTGCAAAAGAGTCGGACATAACTTAGCGACTAAATAACAATAGAAAATTCAATTCTGTTCTACAAATCTGTTCTACAATGTATGTGCAAAGACCTAAAGACACTGACAGATATGGTACTAGCCCTGCCCTCTAGAAACTCACACTTGAATAGTGTAATCCACTATAACACACCTAGAACAAGCTATATTCAAGCTATAAACATTTGCTGTGGTAACACATTGGACAGTGCAATAATCCCACAGAGCCCAGAAATTTTAATTTATTTTTTAATTGAAGGATAATTGCTTTACAAAATCTTGTTGTTTTCTGTCAAACTTCAACATGATGATTGTTTTAACTTAAAAAACTAAGTGAAAAATCTGTCAAGCCATGTGTGGGCATCATCCAGCCAAAATAATTAATACATTGGATTTTCTTCTCTTTTTTGAACGTATGTTCTAGATATGACTTGGCCGTAACCTAAATGTCTGAGGAGAATGCAAATGGTGTGAAAACACCATTTGTATGTGTATGTAGTACCTGAAATATGCTTGATAACATCTATCTAGTCGAGGGGATGTGTCCTGATCTGCTCACTGTGGACTCTCCTATGAACAGCAAGTCTCTTGCCAAGCAGACACCAGCTTTGCCAGCTTTGCCAAGCAGACACCGACCCGCAAGTTTACACGGACCCGCAAGTTGAAAGTCTGCATAGAGCAATTTCAGGCTAAGGCAGAACATTCAGAGCCCCCCCAATACTGGCTTAGCTGGCAGTATCTCCATCAGCTTACCTGGTCTAAATTCTGCCCATGGGCCATAACATAATCCATTTTGACCTCAGCTACTGAAACCTACAATTCACTTTTGCAAACTGGGACCCTCGCGGGTTCCATTTGCTAATAGTGGCTACAGCCTTGTCCCTCCAAATTCCTGCACTGAAGGACAAAGACATGGCTATAAATTGCCCTGAACCCTGATGGACAAAGTTATTTAGCATTCCTTGGGACTCTAAGGCATTTATTTCTGCCCCACATAGAAGCCCTTCTCTGCAATGAAATGGGAAGACCTCAAAAGAAAGCATTTGATGATCTAGCTGGTAGAAATATAGAAATGATTAAAACAGAGGCAATGAATCCCTGCGTGGCTACTACCTTAATGATTAAAACATGCAGCTCATTAATTTAATCTGACAGTGAGCCCTTTTGTGGGTAGACAACACATATGTAGCGTCTTACTCCAGCTGGAGAGACTTGTCCCATGCCAAGACTGACTCCCCGTTTATTTTATTACTGAGAAGCCATCGGTACAATCCAGAATGATTAAAGCCGTAGAGATTGAACTGCAGACAAAGAACTTCAGATTGGATCAGGGATGGGAAAATAAAACTCCAACCAAGCATAGGACTCAAGGGACTTACGATCAAAACATTCGAGATTTTTCTTTTTTTTTTTTACAAGCTGGAAAATTCAACTTTCTAGTTAATAAAATGTGAGAAAAAAATAACTGACATAATCTATTAATACATTAATATTTTTTCTGTGAGAGGAGTTTCTCCAGGGTGCCTAAAAAAGGACCCTCAAAGTCATAAAAGTATTATACACAAAATGTCGGAAATTTAAGAACACTCATGAAACAAAGATTTCTGGGTCCAGTTCTCCTTGTCCATAGATGCTTACTGTATGAACCTAAAGAAATTTCTGAACTTGGTTATTGGGATAATGATTAGTGGAATAACACCTGAAAGGCATGCCTACATGCGTGCTAAGTTGCTTCAGTTGTGTCTGACTCTGCCATCCCTATGGACTGTAGCCTGCCAGGCTCCTCTGTCCATGGGATTCTCCAGGCAAGAGTACTGGTGTGAGTGGCCATAAACTTCTCCAGGGATCTTCCCAACCCAGGAATAGAACCCATGTCTCTTATGTCTCCTGCATTGGCAGGCGGTTCTTTACCACTAGCACCATCTGGGAAGCCCAGCACCTAAAACATTTAACCATAAAGCAAAACAGACCAGAAAAATTAACATCCCACAAAAATTACAGAAAAATAAATGAAAAAAAAATCTTCAAATCACCTCCATATAACTAACTCACAAGAAATAAAATGTTCTTATTATAACTATTCCTTTGCACAAAAAATAAACAAAAAACAGGTAATTCAAACCTCTGCTATCATTCAAAAAAAAAGGCAAAGAAAGTCTTTTTCTATTGTTAACACTGCATCAGATTTTAAAAATCAATCATATCCCCTTCTCAGTCAGCAGACCTTAGTCTTGTTCTTTTTCTTCTTAAGTTTTCTCCTAAAGTTCTTTCTACTTTGCTATAACATGTTAAAGCAAAGTGTATCCTTAGGTGATGTTAGGTTAGCCTACAAAGGACATTCCTGTCCCCTCTTTTATACAGCTTCTTTCACACTCCATCCATTTCCTTGGGACCCTCTTGATCTAGCTCATGAAACAGATCAGTTGAGTGAGGGGCACAAGTCTCAGGATATTTTTTGGTGCTTCTTAAAAACAAAACAGCTTCATGTTGAGATAGATCCTATTTTAACCAAATGGGAGATTTCATTTTGACATTCTGCTGTTGGACAGCCAGTTCTTTCAAATGGAAGACAATCATGACAAGTGCTATGTGAATTCTCCCATTTGACTATAGACAGGCTTTCCTTAAGTCAAAATAAGTGTATCTTCAGCAATAAAAATACTCAAAGAAAAACTCATAAATGGTCTGTGTCAGAAGCAACCCACTCTGGCTGTTTTGACACGAGAGCTGCATTGCCTATGAAGACAAAGAGAGTGACTAAACGGTGATGCCACAAAGGCCCATCTAGTCAAAGCTATGATTTTTCCAGTAGTCATGTACGAATGTCAGAGCTGGACCATAAAGGACTGATGGTCTTCGGCTGAGGGCTGAAGAGCTGATGCTTTCCAACTGTAGTGTTAGAGAAGACTCTTGAGAATCCCTTGAACTGCAAGGAGATCAAGCCAGTCGATTCTAAAGGAAATCAACCCTGAATATTCATTGGAAGGACTGATGTTGTAGGTGAAGCTCCAATATTTTGGCCACCTAATGAGAAGAGCTGAGTCACTGGAAAAGACCCTGATGCTGGGAAAGATTGAAGGCAGAAGGAGAAGGGAATGACAGAGGATGAGATGGTTGGATGGCATCACCAACTCAATGGACATAAATTTGAGCGCACTCCAAGAGATGGTGAAGGACAGGGAAGCCTGGCGTGCTGTAGTCCATGGGGTTGCAGTCAGATTGAGTGACTGAACAACAACAAAATACATGAGGTCTATTTCTGGTTGATAGGTCCTCAGGCTTGGCAGAACTGGCAGAAGATATTGATGCCCAAGGGTAATGTTTAAGGCAAAATCTTGATTTTTTAAAAAAATTTTACTTGAATTTATTTATTTATTGGTGATGCTGGGTCTTGGTTGCTACTCTCAACCATTTGCTAGTTACTCTGAGCTGGGGCTACTCTCTAGTTGCAGTGTGCAGGCGTTTCCTTGTGGTGGCTTCTCTTGCTGTGGAGCACAGTCTTGAGGGTGTGTGGGGTCAGTTGCTGCAGCCCCCAGGCTCTAGAGCACGTGTTCCGTGGCTGTGGTGCATGGGCTTAGTTTCTCCAGGACACGTGGAATCTTCCTGGACCATGGATCGAACCCACATCCACTGCATTGGCAGGCAGATTCTTATCCACCACACCATGAGGGAAGTACAAAATCTTGATATTTTAGATGAATTCTTTCATTTAAATTCCTCTTTGCTGACCTGCTGTTTAACAGGTTTTACAATGCATTATATCATGCTCCAACATTAGGACTTCTAGTTTGGGGCTAGCAGAAATAGTTCACCTAATGAAAAATAATATTTTTTTCATGCTGTACTACATGGTAGTTTAAAGTATTTCAATTAAACAAACTGTCTCATTAGAGCTCCTTGATGATGCTTTGATATGGTCAGAAATCCCAAGGATGCTACTAGGATGCAGTCTAACTATCATACGGATATGCTAAAGAAGGGTGCCATATGCCAAACATTTTAGAGCAGTCAAATGACCTACTTTAAAGGCATTTGAAGTCATCTTGTGGTGTAGACCCAGAACAAATTACCCTTGTTTAATAAGTAGCTTCCAGTTTGTGTTCCAAAATGCTTCTGAGTTCTCCTACTGAGATTTATTTTTTAAATTCCATTTCTTTCTCCTATCAGAGCTTAAGATTATTTGAAAGCACATTTGTTCATAAAGTACTAGTCCGGTTGCTACTTTGCTTTTCACAGGTTAGTCTAATAATGAATGTTATAATAAGCAATTGATGGTTTTATGTCATATTCACTACCATTTCCCCCCAAAGATTTCAAACTCATTTGGACAGTTCTCTAGGAAACAAAAATTAAGTACAAAAATAAATTGGTTAGCCTATCATTGAGATACTCAAGATAAATTAAATGTTGTTACTTTAAGTTGACTATTCAAATGCCTTCAGGTAAACTGAGCATTTTAAAGGATTTTAAGACTGCTAATTTTACTGTTGAAAACAGATGATAAATATAAAATCTTCATCTTCTTCACATAAGCAAGGAGCTCACTTGTAAACTGTTTATGTCATGTAAACAACTAACTGATTGAGTTTAAATACCTGTTAATTTTAATTTAAATATCAGACAAACCAGTTGCTGGACATGATAACAAATAACACAATGATCAATATACTCAATTTTCAATTAGTTATTTTGGTACTGTATACTAGAGCAATAGGAAAAGCATAGATTTTGAGATCTCAATTCAAATCCAATTTAATTTGCAAAGTTCAGTTCAGTTCAGTTGTTCAGCCGTGTCCGACTCTTTGCGACCCCATGAATCACAGCACGCCAGGCCTCCATGTCCATCACCAACTCCCAGAGTTCACTCAGAGTCACATCCATCAAGTCAGTGATGCCATCCAGCCATCTCATTCTCGGTCATCCCCTTCTCCTCCTGCCCCCGATCCCTCCCAGCATCAAAGTCTTTTCCAATGAGTCAACTCTTCGCATGAGGTGGCCAAAGTACTGGAGCTTCAGCTTTAGCATCATTCCTTCCAAAGAAATCCCAGGGCTGATCTCCTTCAGAATGGACTGGTTGGATCTCCTTGCAGTCCAAGGGACTCTCAAGAGTCTTCTCCAACACCACAGTTCACAAGCATCAATTCTTTGGCAAAAGCAATGCAATTTTACTTACTCAGGGCTGCTAATAAACACTATTTTTATCTAGTTTGCATGAACTCTTTCTTTATTAGTTAGGATAAGTAGTACTAGCTGCTACAACAGGCTCCAGGATCTTACCACAAAAAAAGTTTCTCTTTCACAAACAATGTTCAATGTCAAATCATTTCATCATTTCATCAATGTGGCTTCAAAAGAATGGTCTCAGAGCCCTCTCTTGGATCACATAGTCAGAAGGTAGAAGTCAGAGAGACTCTGAAGAGTATTACAGCAGTTTGAGGGGAGGAGAGTCTAGCTCTAGAAGTCGTGTACCTCACTTCCACCCACATTTCACTGGTCAGAACCCAGTTATATGGTCACAGCTAAGTACAGGGGAGGCTGGCAGATGTAGGCTGTCTGTCTGCAAAGTAGGTAAGAAATGGATTTTGGTGAACATATAGCAAACAGCACAGTCTGTATAACTTCAGCAAGAACTTGCTAATGGGAATGTAATCTCATCATTGCTCTTAAAACAAGAGATCATCACTGCTCACTCTAAATTGAGTAGTAGACATGAAGTCTAAGTTGTTGCTTGCCAGGGATCAGCCCCTGCAGGATCCAGGGGAACCCTCAAGAGAAACAGTGTCCTCGAAGAAAATGATTCAGAGAGAGATAAAGAAAGAATGTTGCAGATAAGAAAATAGAGGAGAGAAAGAAAGAAAGACACGGGGAGACCAAGCTTTTTGGTGAGTGAGGCCCATAAATTTATTTTCAAAGGGGACTTTTATACCTTGACTTGTACATAGAGGGAAATGAAAGATGCAAGGTCATGCAGAATCAGCCCAAACACTCCAGCAGTTTTGCCCTTATCGAAGTCAGGATTTTTTTCTGCATACCTTTCCCACAAATGATATTGTGTACATTATCTTCTGGCCTTGGAGGCCTGTGGACATTTTATGACCCTCTTTTGATAAAGGCTGCTCAACCAGAAAACTTATTTTCCCTTGAAGTGTTTTTTCTTTATATTTCTAATCTATGTCAGCCTCAGAAAGTATTAAACAGGTTACATTTCTCACGGAGCAAAGGTGCAGTGAGTTACAAGAAAGAAGGTCTGATGTGGTTAATTTCAAGGCTACACTTGTTTTTCTTACATTCCAACTATGTTAACTAATGCACTCCCAGGTGCACAGTGGATAAGAGATATGGGAACTTGGCAGCAACCATTGGCTCAACAATGAAATCCTACACCAGCACTATTCTAATAACTTTTAACTCTTTGAAAGGCTCTATGTTTGAGGCTTCCCGTGCCTCTCACAGTTGGGAGGCTGTGAACAATCATATATGTAGCTGAAAGAGTCTGGATAAACCTGCCAAGCAAGCTAGAATGCTAACAGAGGGGATTTGATTTGAAATATTCCTCTCAAGCCCAGGAGACTTATTAGCTAGAGCCCTGAGTTGATTTTTCCAGAGAAAGGCGGTCGGGGATAGCCCCCTGTTAATGTCAGAAGAGTTGGTGAAAGACATAAAATAGTAAGACAGACAGATTCTGGTTTGGGGGTAGATGCTGGACCTGGTCCAGGCAGGTCCCTCGAGTCCTGAAGCCTTGCTTCAGCATCTTCAAGCCTTACTCCAGACCTCTTCCGCATGACCTTGTCATGGGTGGGATGGCCCATGCTGGCTCCCGGCAGTTGCTGTTGTTGTTGTTCAGTCGCTCAGTTGAGTCCTACTCTTTGTGACCCCCATGGACTCATGGAAGCAGCATATCAGGCTTTCCTGTCCTTCATCTCTCCCAGAGTTTGCTCAAACTCATGTCCATTGAGTTGGTGATTCCATCCAACCATCTCATCTTCTGTCATCCCCCTCTCCTCCTGCCGTCAATCTTTCCCAACCTCAGGTCCTTTTCCAGTGACTCGGCTCTTCTCATCAGGTGGCCAAAGTATTGGAGCTTCAGCATCAGTCCTTCCAATGAATATTCAGGGTTTATTTCCTTTAGGAATGACTGATCTGATCTCCTTGCTGTCCAAGGGACTCTCAAGAGTCTTCTCAAGCACCACAAAAGTCTAGGTAGTACACTTATAGCACTATTCTAATTAAAGGCATTAAGTAACCAGTAGCCATTTTTATAACATGATGTTTAATCATCGCTCTCTCGGGTACCTGAATTCAGTTTTCCATGCAATTTTCTGAAAGTACTTTTCTGAAAGTTCTGAAAGTACTTTTCTACTCACATGTCTGTTAAAAAAAAAAAAAAAAAGTAGACATGGTAACTTTCACTTAACTTTAACCCTCAAAACTGGAGTGAATCAAAATATCACCCAAATATTTTTTCCTGGCCTGTGTGACCCAGATCAGCACACCTCGTGAACCGGTTTGAAGTGTGGGTGGGTGTTTTTAAGCTATGTATTTTTGAAAGCCTGAACCTAGACAAGGCTTCAATAGAACATCCAAATAGTCTCCCAACTGATATTTTATTCAGTTTAAGTTCCTGCCAGAGATTGGATTTCATGAGTCCTTGTTAATTACCAAGACTTCCAAACTTTCTGCCCTCATTGTATAACTTGTCTCTAAAGCAAAAATTAAACAGAAAATTGAGGCAAGAACCCAGGAAATTCAGGCAAAAACTCACAGCTTGATATTCATCTTCTTTTAGATATCACAACCCCAGAGCAAGACAGCAAATAATTGATAGGCGATGCAGAGAAGAGTAACTGACAGGATTGAAGCCCTGCAGGGACTGACCTAGAAAGGGAGATAAAAGGCATTGAGAGGGACTGGTTGCTCCATCTTAACACAGTCCTGAGAGGCAGGCATCACTGAGGTCTGGCCCTGTCTAATCCCTCAATGGCTTCAAACATATAGCTCAATATTTCTACTCTGGTAACTCTCACTTTTTCAAATAGGAAGAGCAAGAAGTGGGTTCAATTTCATCTGTGGGCTGAGGTGCATTGGAAAGGTATCCCTCTGATTATCTGTTTTTTTTCTCTGGGAGGCAATCCTCCACCAAAGCCTTCTGGGGAGATTCCTCTAGGAATGAATGAAAGTTACTTAACCTCATTGGCCTGAATTTTTTCTTCTGCAAAATGGGAGTCAGAAATACCAACATGTAGGTTTGGATGAGGATAAAATAAGTTAAATATATAAACTCACTGAGCAAAGGACCTCACTGATTAAAAAAAAAAACAAACAAACTCAAGAAATGATAGCTATTGTTATGAAAAGAAAGTGTATGAAAGTGAAGTCACTCAGTCATGTCTGACTCTTTGTGACCCCATGGACTGTAGCCTACCAGGATCCTCTATCCATTGAATTTTCCAGGCAAGAGTACTGGAGTGGGTTGCCATTTCCTTCTCCAGAAGAAAGTGTATACCAGCTGTCAATGACTTTCTGCATTATCTAATGATCCTTCAAGTTGGTAAAATATTATTTGAAGCCTAAAACACTCTGTATTTAATTTAATATTATCTCCATTCATTTCAGGCTATATTTTAGAGAATTACACAATATGAGGTTTAAGGTAGTTTCAAGTTTTTTGAAAACTGGGGATTCAGGAAGATGGGAAAGTTGTAACAGATGGTGCCACCTAGACCCAAGTTCATCCACACAGAAGCTCAGTAGGAATTTTTGGTGAAACAGTTCTGGACTCAGGCCAGCAGGCATGGCCAAATATGTGGCAGTTGTAAGACTCAGCTCACCTCCAACATATGCATATTAGTAGATGTCTACTAATGAACACCTAGATCACTGAACTCTTCTAAAAGAGTCCAGACTATTCCATAAACTCCTTTTCAAAAATACTTCTGACAGCCTCTGCTGATTTATCAGCCACTGCTAATCCCTTTCTATTCATGGACAATCTGAGTGAGGCATATTTAAAATGGGAAGGAAGCCTTGAAGAACAAGGCTCATTTTGGCTTCCTATGTCTAGAGACCAAAGCAAAACATGATTAAAGCTAATTCCTAATCGTCTGTGATAATGGAGAATACGGCATAGCATGAACAAATCAAATTAACAACTCTCAGAAACCTACATTAGAAATGAAGATTTAAAAGCAAAGTATGTCTAAATGTAAGACATCTTAGGAACACAAGAACCTTAAGTTTCCTTTTACAAAAACGCAGAAAACAGAGAAAATCCATGGTAGACAACCATGGGTGAACCTCCTGCTTTGTCAAGAGCTGTTAACAAGTATCTAAGTCTGCAGATTTTATTTGCACCTCCTCTACCCTTCACTGCGAGTAGACTAGTCCGTGGGGTAAGGAATCTGAAGAGGGCTAGAGGCGAAAAGGAAAAGAGACAATTGAGCTAGGGAACCAGACTTATTGATCAGTTCTTGAATAACCCATATCTGCAAGGCTATGACATTTTTGGTAATCAACATAAAAACAGTCTCAGTGCTAAGAAGAGAAGAAAGGCTGAGTAACAGTATGGAAAGCCTATAGGAAAAAGCTAAAAATATTTTGACGAAAAAAAAAAATCTATGAACTAGAAAGCAACGTATTAGCATAAGCATTTTTGTTAAGTTCCTGTGTAAAAGACAAGATGTGTTGACTCTGGGTGAGGATGCCAGCTGTCGAGTCACTACCACTGAGAGGAGCAGAATGGCCCAGCAGTGGACCGGCCCAAGTCTGGGTTTGGTTCCAGTTCTGCAGCTTTCCAGCTGTGTAACCACGGACAGGTTAGGTACATGACTTTGCTGTGCTCTGTTCTCTTCTCTAGGGGTGATAATAGAACCACCTCACAGTGTTCTGAACATGTTTAAATGAGTTAACATATCTACCATCTAGAACACATTTTTTTCCGGCTGTGCTGGGTCTTTGTTGCTCCATGGGGTTTTCTCTAGTGGTGGAGAGACAGGGCTACTCTCTAATAGTCGTGGTGTGGGGGCTTCTCATTGCAGTGGCTTCTCTTGTTGCAGTGGGACCTAGGGTTCATAGGCTTCAGTAGTTGCCACATATGGGCTCAGTAATTGTGGCACAGGGGCTTGGCTGCTCCATGGGCATACGGGATCCTCTTAGACCATGTATCCCACACTGGCCAGCAGATGCTTTACCACTGTGCCACCAGAGAAGCCCTAGAACAGTTCTTGACATGAATAATAGGTACTATACCGAGTACTTGCTGCTGCTCTTAATTGTTGTTGTTTAGTCTCTAAGTTGTGTCCAACTCTTTTGCAACCGCATGGACTATAGCTTCTCTGTCTATGGGATTTCCCAGGCAAGAATACTGGAGTGGGTTGCCTTTTCCTTCTCCAGGGGATCTATCTGATACAGGGAGCGTACCTGCGTCTTCTGCATTGCAGGTGGATTCTTTACCAATGAGCCACCAGGGAAGGCTTTCTTTATTGTTACAACTTGCTAAACATCAAACCTCAAAGAAATAAAAGTTACTTTTTAAGAAATAGTAAGGTGTACTGTTGAGTTTTGTTATCATGTGTTTATTTTTAGAGACTTTAGAGAGTATATTGGAAAAGACCCTGATGCTGAGAAAGATTGAAGGCAGAAGAAGAAATGAGCAACAGAAGATGCATTGGTTGGATGGCATCACTGATTCACTTGTCATGAACTTGAGCAAACTCTGGGAGATGCTGAGGGACAGAAAAACCTGGTGTGCTGCTGTCCATGGGGTCTTGAAGAATCGTACAGACTTAGTCACTGAACAACAACACAGACTGTATTAGTTTTCTCTTGTTGCTATAACCAAATTCCACAAATTCAAGTGGCACAAATGTATTTTAGAGAGCCGGAAGTCAGAAGTCCAAAATGAGTCTCACTGGGATGAAATCAGGAAGTTGGCTGGATACCACCTTTCTGAGGGTTTTAAGGGAAAATCTGTTTTCCTGACTTTTCAATTTCTAGAGGCTGCCCACATTCCTTGGCTGGTGACCCCTTCTACTGTCAAAGCTGGCAATGTCCAGTTAAGACTTTCTCAAGTTATATCACCCTAACACTGACTCTTCTACCTCTTTCTTCCACATGTCAAGACCTTTGTCATTACATTGGACTCACCTTGATAATCCAGGATAATAATCTCCTATTTTAAACTCAGTTGATTAGCAACCTTAATTCCATCTGCAACCCTAATTCTCTTCATGTGCATACTAAGCCGCTTCAGCTGTATCCAACTCTTTGCAATCCGATGAACCATAGCCCAGCAGGCTCCTCTGTTCATGGGATTCTCCAGGCAAGAATACTGGAGTGGGTTGCCATGCCCTCTTCCAGGGGATCTTCCCAACCTAGGGATTGAATCTTTGCCATGTAACAAAATACATTGGTAGCTTCCAAGGTTTAGGATGTAGACATTAGGAGGGGGGCGGAGCATTGCTCCACCTGTCACAGTGAGGAATAGCAATCTATCTTAAACACTGGGATGACTTATATCGTCAGCATGGTCAAGGGAGATGATAAAAGACCTGAGTTCAAGCCTGCGTTTGATGATTAACTAGTTTTATGACCTCCATTGATTTTAAGCCACTTGAACTCTTTGGGCATGTGCAGTAAGAGTGGTGTTGCACTACCGAAGCCTGTACCCCTACCTAGCTATTCACTTTAAGCTGTACTGTGCTAACAAGGAGCACAAAGCAGTGTTTCTCTAGTGGGAAAGCAGCTCGAAGATGCTTGAGTGACAGACGATGGCCATAAACTTTCTCTTTTACTTGTGAAAAGTAGCACATCTGTAAGCTTTGGATGACTGCTGACCTTGAGACCACTTCCAGTTCCAATTGGGAAACAACAAAGATCTCGCTGGCTTTCTGATCCAGTCGTTTTTGAGTTCTCATATACTTACCCAGATGGTTTTAGCCAGGGGTATGCTTCAGAAATTCATCATTTACAGAATCTTGGAAAACAATTCAAGTGTTCCCTGCTCCTTTTCCCAGGCAAGAACAGCTGTGTAATAGCAAATCCATCAGGCTTTGGGTGGACCTCCAGGGTTGACCTATCTTTCCAAGCAAATTTGAGCCATCTCTCGCCTCTTTGTTCCTTGTGGCTATCAATGACTAAGGGCTGGGTCTCAGAGCTGTGTGGTCCACTAGGGATATATGGGGCTAATAATACCCATTGTGCTTGAAAACTTACATTTGTATGCACCACAATAAAATTCCTGGGTTGAATTTACTTGTCTGTGTTAAAAGCATCAGCAGAGAGAAAGACTGTCTAACAGATGGTGTGGAGCAGGAAGGCAACAAAGGGTCTAAGATGAGTCACTCACCTTTACTGTTGAAGGTCTGACCTTAAAAATGTCATCAAGACAGAAACCAAGAAACGAATCACATAGTTGATCTTTATTCCCAAGGAAGTTAAGTCTGTTCCTCCACTTTTCCTTTATCAGAATGGCTTATTAACAAAAACTCTGCAATAAAAAAAAAGATGTGTTCTCTGTCATGTGAAATCATTCGCTGTATTATTTAGCTTTGATTTCCTAGGATGGACATATTTGGCTGTGATAACAATGTGTCAAGCATATACATACTTGGGCCAGTGGTGGGTCTCTGTGTTTAAATGCTTTCAGTAGATGTGAATTTTGGCCTCCAGAAGCATGAAATCTGCTTTTGTTTGGTTTGTATATTAATAACCGGAAAATCCTTCTTGTTTCTCCTTGCATTTAGAAACTGTTGACTGAATTTGACGTGATGTCTGGGGCTTTCAATGTGGTATCTATCTTTACTTAATGATGGAAAATGTTGATTGATTAATCAGACTACTTGAATATTAGGCTGAATAACTATTTCCATTTTTAATTATGAAGGTTCACTTGTCCAGAAAATACTTTTTGCTTCAACCCTTGTTAAGAGAACCATTTTTAAAGTATATTGGTTGATCTTGGTTTATTTCCTTAAAATGGGAATCTTTTTAGTGTGTTATGGCTATATTAAGGATATTGTAGGGTATGGGAATCAGATTCTAAAACCTGTTTGGACATTGCACAGCGTGGACTGAAGCTTGGAATGGATATGTACGAACCTTAGAACTTGCCACTGTAGCTGCTACTTTTTATTAAATGACTGACACTGCAATGTTTTTCCTGAAAGTCAAATGAAGATGCCGATTCCAGTTAATTTATGGTTTCACTTCACTGAGGTTCACTTAAATGAGATATTATTATAATATGGTCAATTACTACAAATAATGAGCAAAGTTAACACTTGCAAGCAGGAAGGAAACTAATGTCTTCAAAACTTGAAAGAAAAGGCTTCTTAGAGCTCATTTTCTGCATGCCACACAGGTCTGCCTGTTTCCTGCGAAACCTAGTTTCAAGAGCCTCTTTACATCTCTAAGAACTCTGGCTCTGACTGCCCTTGCTTTGGTGACACCCTGGCAGCTTCTTGCTTCTGCTCAGAACTTGTCCCCCCAAAATGCGGAAACTCCTGATGAGCTCAGTCTCTCTCATCCATCTCTCGGTCAGGTCTCCCTCTCTGAAGAGCTCTTCTGATCCTTTAGGCCTGCTGCCCAAGGTGGTGGGCTTGGCTTTGGAGCAGGTTGTAATTTTGCCTCATTTTCAATCATGTGCTCAACTTCTTTCTTTTTCTCATACAGTGAAAAGCCTCCAAAGAACAGCTTAATGCATAAGGAAAAACAAATGTAGTGGGGAGGGGGTTGCAGGAGAGGTGGAGTGGGATGCTGGGGTTAGCAGGCATAAGCTTTCAGAGGATGGATGAACAAGGTCCTACTGTACAGCGCAGAGAACTATATTCAAAGATAAACCATAGTAGAATATACTATTTTTAAAAATATATATATAACTCACTTTAATTATAGCAGTAATTAACACAACATTATAAATCAACTATACTTCAATTAAAAAAACTAATTTAGGGAAATAATCTGCTTGTAAACAATAGGTTCTCGTACATGAGGTAGCTAATTCTACACAATGTCAGGCACTCCTTCAATAAAAGCAAGAGAAATGAAAAGATCCTAGGACTTCTTTGTTACGCTTAAAAGTCTCCCAGGCTCCAATCGCCTGGTTTTTTAGAAAGGATATTTGTTCTCTCTTATAATCTAGAAATGCATGTGCCTAATTGAAATAAGATGTACTCCTTAAATGATGAAAATAAAAAGTGATCAAAATAGATTTTTGTTATCCGTTGGGCATTGGGAGTTTAAATGCAAACTGCATGGCTTGCAGTGTAGGGAATTAATTATTGGTAATTGAAGTTGTAAGCTTAATTCCCTGCTTGCTTCAATGAAAATGAATCCTTTTATTTAATATTGAAATAAGCACCACTAACCTCTTGATCTAGGACAGCACATGCATCCAGCTACTGAGCTATAGTGAATGTTTATTTAAAAAAAAAAAGCTTTATCTTTTAAACACTGAATTGTGATTACAACAAAACAGAACAAAAACACTGGGGGGTAGACACATTAGCAGATAACATAATAGATGGTGTTGGGCAGACTTAATAGACACTGTTCTTATTCACCTGTTAGAAAACCCACTTTGTAGTCTAACAAATATATATATTAATACATATGTACTTTCTGAAATGTCCTCAGTAAAATACTTTTATTGAAATGTATTCTGAATGGCCATTTAAAATATTGAGCAAGGAAACCTCCCTGCACTATGTTTCTGCTCCAAAGGGTTCTTTTTTCCTGAGGGAATATTATAGCCGAACATGATGTAGGCTTGGCTTTCTGCCCAGTTTTTTGGTTTTTTTTTTTTTTTTTGCTTGTTTTTTGAGGGTTTTCTGGCCACGCAGCATGTGGGATCTTAGTTCCCCAACCAGGGATCAAATCCACGTTCCCTTCATTGGAAGTGCAGAGTTCCAACCACTGGATCACCGAGGAAGTCCTGCCCAACCTCATCTCTAATCTCTCTCTTTCTCTGGGTTCTGGCCATCCAGGAGTGCCTCTAGGCATTTATTACTATTTTTTATTTATTTATTTATTTTACTTTATAATACTGTATTGTTTTTGTCATACATCGACATGAATCTGCCACGGGTATACATGAGTTCCCAATCCTGAACCCCCCTCCCACCTCCCTCCCCATATCATCTCTCTGGGTCATCCCAGTGCACCAGCCACAAGCATCCTGTATCCTGTATCAAACCTAGACTGGCGATTTGTTTCTTACATGATAGTATACAGGTTTCAATGCCATTCTCCCAAATCATCCCACCCTCTCCTCCCACAGACTCCCAAAGTCTGTTCTGTACATCTGTGTCTCTTTTGCTGTCTCGCATACAGGGTTATCATTACCATCATTCTAAATTCCATATATATGTATTAGTATACTGTATTGGTGTTTTTCTTTCTGGCTTACTTCACTCTGTATAATTGGCTCCAGTTTCATCCACCTCATTAGAACTGATTCAAATGTATTCTTTTTAATGGCTGAGTAATACTCCATTGTGTATATGTACCACAGCTTTCTTATCCATTCATCTGCTGATGGACATCTAGGTTGCTTCCATGTCCTGGCTATTATAAACAGTGCTGCGATGAACACTGGGGTACACGTGTCTCTTTCAATTCTGGTTTCCTCGGTGTGTATGCCCAGCAGTGGGATTGTTGGGTCATATGGCAGTTCTATTTCCAGTTTTTTAAGGAATCTCCACACTGTTCTCCATAGTGGCTGTACTAGTTTGCATTCCCACCAACAGTGTAAGAGGGTTCCCTTTTCTCCACACCCTCTCCAGCATTTACTGCTTGTAGACTTTTGGATCGCAGCCAATCTGACTGGTGTGAAATGGTACCTCATTGTGGTCTTGATTTGCATTTCTCTGATAATGAGTGATGTTGAGCATCTTTTCATGTGTTTGCTAGCCATCTGTATGTCTTCTTTGGAGAAGTGTCTATTTAGTTCTCTGGCCCATTTTTTGATTGGGTCGTTTATTTTTCTGGAATTGAGCTGCATAAGTTGCTTGTATATTTTTGAGGTTAGCTGTTTGTCAGTTGCTTCATTTGCTATTATTTTCTCCCATTCCAAAGGCTGTCTTTTCACCTTGCTTATAGTTTCCTTTGTTGTGCAGAAGCTTTTAATTTTAATTAGATCCCATTTGTTTATTTTTGCTTTTATTTCCAGTGTTCTGGGAGGTGGATCATAGAAGATCCTGCTGTGATTTATGTCGGAGAGTGTTTTGCCTATGTTCTCCTCTAGGAGTTTTATAGTTTCTGGTCTTACATTTAGATCTTTAATTCTAGGCATTTATTTACATGTACTGTTACTTAGGTCTGGTGCTGTTTCCAACCCTCCCACCCCACCCCACTCCCCGCTTTATCTCCTCTTTGCCTAAGGCCACGTCTTTTACTCCTCTCAGATCTCAGCTCAAACATTATACCTGCTGCTGCTGCTAAGTCTCTTCAGTCATGTCCAACTCTGTGACCCCACAGGTAGCAGCCCACCAGGCTCCCCCGTCCCTGGGATTCTCCAGGCAAGAACACTGTCCTCCTCTTTTCTCTTTTTATGGCAGTACGTTGGGCTGTGTTTTGTCCTTTCTGCCAGAGGAGAGTTTTGAGAAGGCAGGGACAGTATCTGTCTTGCTCACAGTTAGAGCTCCAGAAACTAGTTCAGAGTCCTGCACACACTGAGAGTCAAGAAACATGTTTGAGGGAAGGAAGGAAGTTGGGGAGAAAAGAAAACAGGAAGAAGGCTAAGTGTTACTTAAGGCCAGCTGAAGAGATCCTAGGCAAAGTTTCCGATTTATAGTCCTAAAGCGTCAACAGCAGTTATAATACAATGAATGACTTTTTTCCTCATTTCTATGGGACATGAATGGAATTAATATTTTCCAACTTTTTATTTACTATTGTATTTCATATTAAGCCCCAAGTATACCTTCCCAGAAGACAATTTATCCATATTTCAATAATTAGCACATGTAACTGTGTAATAAGTAACACAAGAAATTTTCTTGTTCAGAAATTAAACTTTCACGCTGTTTGACATATTTGTTAGAGAAAAACTGGACACTGTATTTCCCTCAAATGAGATAAAGTAGTTTGAATTTGCTCTCAGAGGAATCAATCGTTACCAGTCTGGAGAGGTAACATGGTGAATGCTTCTGTTCTTTAAGTAACCAGCTACCATGTGCATCAAGATTAGTCACGGGTGGTGGAAATCCCTCTGAGTCAGCTTCAAGGGCCAAAATGTGGTCATTCAGACGGTTCAAATTTTCAAAACTAGTTTTCTAATAGCAGAGAGTGTAAATACTTGTTCTATCTAAATATTGCTTCATGTTGTCATGGAAAGGGAATAAATGAAACAGAAAAACCCCTAGATTGGTCTTTTATCTCAATAACCTGCAACTTCTGCTTCATTGATTATTTTAAAAGAAGCAAAGGGGACCTAAATGGTTTTCTGGGTTCAGATGGTAGAATAAACTGCACATCTCATTTTTCTGCAAAATTCCACTAAAACTTGAATAAAAAATTTCTTTAAAAGGCATGAACCCACATGAAAGTGAGCATAAGAGAACACAAAAACAGTAAAATTTTGGAAGCTAGAAAGCAGATTGACAACAGGCAGCACTTACACCTCTGCTTTGTGCAGAAGCTGCAAAGGGGAGGGTGAAATAGCTAGGGGGCTAAAATGAGAAGACCTGGGTGAAAGCTCTTCCCCCCAGGCTAGCTCTCTATATCTGCTCACATTGCACACAGCTATATTTTAATATGGTTTTCCCTGGTGGCTCAGACTGTAAAGAATCTGGAAGAAGAGATTCTTCTTCTGCAATGAGGAAGACCTGGGTTTGATCCCTGGGTCGGGAAGATCCCCTGGAGAAGAGAATGGCAACCCACTCCAGTACTCTTGCCTGGAGAATCCAATGGACTGAATAACCTGGATATGGCATTTACATTAAATTAGGCACACATAAACTACTTAGAATAATAGTCTGGTCTCAGAAGTAAATGCAGAAGGCCCCTGGACTGTGAGATGTTAGACATAATTGAAGGGATATTATTATCATACCAAACACAGAGAGATGTCATGACTGAATGCGGAGTGCCGACAACTTCTATCTCTTCCCTAAGCCGAGTGCTAGGATGCCGGCAGCCTGACTATTTCCCTCTAGGCAAGAGATTGGAACATTCTTTTCCGATAAACATAACCAACCTAAGAGGAAAGATTTGAAAATATTGACATCAAGAGTTAACTGACAAGCAAGACCACCCATATCGCCTGACAGTGTCATTCAAAGAAAACAAGGCTTTTGAAAGTAATCAGAGCAATCAACTATATTTCAGCCCCTCATTCTTAATCATGAGCGTATAAGAGAGGATGACCAGATATTTGAGAAAGACCTCTACCACAGCAGACAGAGGCCAAAACCAAAGATCGAAAGCAAGTAACTTGGAGAAAATAGAGACTGTAGAAAGAGAAAAACAATTAAAACTATTAGTATCTTCTGAGAAATCAGAAGAAAAAGACTACCCCTGTGAAAACTTTTTTAAAAGGTGCTATTACTATATATAAGGAAAATTCAGAGTGTAAAAAGAGCTCTTGAAAATTACAAAATAGCTGAAGTGGAAAAAAATATCAATAGAAGAAATGGATGATAAATTTGAAGATCTGAGAAAGTAGAGCAAAAAGACAAAAGAGAAAGGAAAATAGGAGAAAAGACAAAAAAAATAAAAGGAGCCAACCTGAGGGTTCAATGTATCAATAGTGGATATTGTTTTCACCAGAAAAGAGCATAGAAGAAACAAAAATGGAAAAATCATCAATAAAATAAATCAGTAAAAATTTCTCAGAACTAAACACATGAGTTACCAGGTGCAAAGTGTCCACTGAGTGCCCCCACCAAAGAAAAAAAAAGTACACTGGAGTAGATCTATATCAAGGAACATCACTGAAATTTCAGAGCATGGGAACCAAGAGAAGATTCTATAAGCTTTCAGAGAGAAAAACAGGTTATATACAAAGAATCAGGAATCACTATGACTTCAGACTTCTCAGTTGCAGTAAGACAAGGAAGAAAGACCTTCAAACTTCCTGAGTTAAAGTATTCCTAGTGTAATTCTAGATTCAGCTAAACTATCAAATACATATGGGGAAACAAAGATGTTTTCAGATATGCGCTTAGTCACTTCAGTCATGTCCGACTCTCTGAGACCCCACGGACCATGGCCCGCCAGGCTCCTCTGTCCATGGGATTCTCCAGGCAAGAATACTGGAGTGGGTTGCCATTTCCTTCTCCAGTAATAAAGTATGAAGTGAGTGAAGTGAAGTCGCTCATTCGTGTCCGACTGTTTTGTAACCCCATGGACTGTAGCCTACCAGGCTCCTCCATCCATGGGATTTCCCAGGCAAGAGTACTGGAGTGGGTTGCCATTTCCTTCTCCATTTCAGGTATACAGGGTCTCCAAAACTTAATTCCTATGTACTTTTTCTTAAGAAGATAGTGAGGATATGCTCCCTCCAAAATAAAAAATGTCAGGAAAGACTTTTGCACTGAAGACCTATTGTACGGCAGAGTTTGTTTCTGCACCCTAATCCGTCATCGAGGCTGACCTTTATGCCCTAAGGGTGTGTTCGCCAAAAAGTCACCAGCACGAAACTGGAAGGAGAAAGGCAAAGATAGCTTAGGGTCCTGATGGGATTAGACACCTACAAGGTAACAATGGCACTCCACTCCAATACTCTTGCCTGGAAAATCCCATGGATGGAGGAGGCTGGTGAGCTGCAGTCCATGAGGTCGCTAAGAGTCGGACACGACTGAGAGACTTCACTTTCACTTTTCACTTTCCTGCACTGGAGAAGGCAATGGCAACCCACTCCAGTGTTCTTGCCTGGAGAATCCCAGGGACGGGGGAGCCTGGTGGGCTGCTGTCTATGGGGTCGCACAGAGTCGGACACGACTGAAGCGACTTAGCAGCAAGGTAACCACAGCACCCATTCTATCACTTGTTTCTCATGGCTTGAAAATTAAATCTGTGGCGCAGATAATTTTTACTCTTTGACAGCCATAAGAGAATTTGATTGCAAAAAGAAAAAAACACAAGGAAAATTTGAAGAATGTCTTGTTAACATTGGTAAGTTTAGAGTTGCTTTTTAAATTATACAATACCCTTTTGAATTCAACATTTAACACTAAGTAATACAAAAGTTAGTTAATTTACTTGCCTTGAATTAATGTAGTTTTAAAACTGATATGCTTTTGCTTTAAGTTCAGATCAATTCTCCTAAAAAAGATGAACCAGTTTTGTCAACATGGATAAATATTAACAGAAAATATTTTGGAGGGTTTACTATATTTATTGGAAAATTTTTAAGTATGTTGGAACAACTGGGTCTATATTTTATGAAATATAATATTTCCAATGAAAAGTTATTGTCTAAATTGAGATGTGCTATAAGTATAAGATATATACCAGATTTCAAGTACTTAGTATAAAATTTTTTTGAACATTTCATTAATAATTTTCTTTTTGGAATACATGTTAAAATGTTAATATTCAGAGTATGTTGGGTAAAATATACTAGTCAAACTAATTTTACTTTTTAATTTTTAAATGTAATTACTAGAACATAAGATACACATATGGCTCATATTATATTCTCAATGGACAGCATTGATCTAGATATTAATCCTTTGTTAGTTTTCAATGCTGAAATTATTTTCTCTCTGCTAACTTTGTTTTTGGTATCCTTCATTGAACAGAAACACCTTAATACTGATGCAGTTAAATCATCCATTTTTCTTTTATGATTTGTAATTTTTCAGTTTAATAAACTTCATATTCTTTTTCTTCTACTTTTCTTTCTCTGCCTTTTTACTTTTCTCACTTAGGTTTGTAGTCCATCTAGAGTTCATCTTTATAAGGTGTTAAGTCATAAATTCTGCTTTTTCTCCCAGTGAGGAGCCAGTTTTCTTAATATCATATATCAAACAAGGCATCCTTTTCCGTTTTGTATGGTATGTTTATCATATATCAAATCCCCATAAACACAGATTTCTGAACTCTCCATTCTGTTCACTGGTTTGCTCCGACCCCATAACCACACTGTAATATTTCCTAACAACTAATAATTTGAATTGCTCCTCATGCCTATGTTGATGTCAGTTATAAACATCCCACCATATGAGTTCCTATATTTCCCCTTTGTTTTGTCTTGTCAAGGGTTCTGACCTTTCAAATATTTTTAACTTACAGTGCCATTAGAACTCCCTTTGACTACCTTTTCTTTAAGGAGGTTGTTTTTAGTGAGGGTTTTTAGAACTGCATGAGTAAAAATCTGCCTATTCATTTCAGACAGAGTTATCTGGTCTCATGAGCTGAATAGACTGGATAATACATAAATCACATAACCCAGAACTCAGTAAAATAACCCTCTCCATATAAGACTTGTATGGGGGCTTGATCAGTAATGAATGGCCATGAATCCTTAGGAGTATCCTCCAGACTTCACTATTCCATGTGGTGCAGCTACCAGCTATTTGAAACTGTGGTTCCAAAGTTCAGTAGAAACAGTCTCCAAAATGACTACAAAATTATTTCTCTCACTGATAGACTATTCTGAGGGTTGGAGCAGCTAGGGCTCACAATTCCTTATAAAGAATCTTTCACATGATGGACATGGGAGTTTCAAATATAAATGAAATGCGTTTTAGTTTTACATTTATACTTTGCTTCTTTCCCCCGAAAGAATGTGAAGAAAATAAAATTAATAAAATATCAATCTTCCCCCTTAAGGATTTTACCATCTAGCAAGGAAAACATATGTCAAAATTATTACCATAGGGCTTCCCCAGGAGCTCAGAGGTAAAGAGTCTGCCTGTCTATGCAGGAGATATAGGTTTGCTTCCTGATCTGGGAGGATCCCACATGCCATGAAGCAACTAAATCCTCTTGCCACAGTTACTGAGCTTGGAGCCACAGCTGCTGAAGCCCGAGCACCCTAGTGCCTGAGCTCCACAAGGGAAGCTGTTGCAGTGAGAAGCTCACACTCCACAGCTAGAGAGTACCCCCTGCTCGCCACAACTCAAGAGAGGCTCTTGCAGCAACGAAGACCCAGCACAGCCAAAAACAAATAGAAATAAATAAATAAAAATTACTTTAAAATCCTATTACCATAATACAGAAGTATTATGATATAGATATATTGTGAACAAACTAAGGGCTAATTACTACATAAGGGGAAAAGATTACAGCATTACATTTGAGTTGAAGATTTTAAAATAGTGACAATTTTAGCTTTAATATGGAATGATCTTGGGGCCATATTTCAGTCAAGTGATCAAACACAGCATCACTGATAGTAGGAGAAGCAGATATAATATGCCTCCTGATACGTTGAGAAATACACGTCCTTACCTGAGAGACAGTCTTGCTAAAAATATTTAGCATGAATCTAATCAAACCTCTAGACCTAACTTTCAGTTTACCAAAAGTATAGGAGATAGAGGAGCAACATGACTCTCAAAGAGTCAACACCAAGATAAAAAAGATAGTGCCCTGTTCTATATGAAAAGTGACTAAAGAAACCTAACAATCAAATAAGAGTGAACAGCTTGATTTGATCTTGTTTTTAAAAAATATATATAAAAGACATTCCTGAAACAACTGGATTAATATGGAATTACTACTAATTTTCTGAGGCGGAAGGAAGGAAATGTGTTATATAGGAGTATACCCTTATTCTTAGGAGTTGCACGGTGAGTCTTAAGCAGAGAAAGTCATAATGTCAAATTTACTATGAAAAAATATAACAGAAACACAGCAAAATGTTAACAATTATTGACACCAGGGAGGGGATATGTGAGTTTCATCTTATGGTTCTTTTAACTTTGATGTATGTGGAATTTTTTTCATAATAAAACTTAGAATAACGACTCCTTTGTATGTTTAGTCTTTGCGACCCTTTGGATTGTAGCCCTCCAGGCTTCTCTGTCCATGGGATTTTTCAGGCAGGAATACTGGAGTGGGTTGCCATTTCCTTCTCCATGGAATCTTCCCAACCCAGGGACTGAACCTGTGTCTCCTGCACTGGCAGGTGGATTCTTTATCACTGAGCTACCAGGGAAGGCTGATTCTCTCCTTTGGGTGACATCAATGTTAAAAAAAAAATTAAGAAAGAAAGAGTAGGCATTGAACAAGTAGAGAAGGGAGCAGGGAGCATGACATTCTGGGTGGATGGAAAAGTTTGTGGAAAGGCACAAAGGTAATATACCTGTGTACTAAGAGACGAGAGACTTGTCCCTGAATCACCATGTGGATGATGAGCAAATCTCTATTGAACACCTGCTACTGTGCCTGTCTTTATATCACTTAGAGTTCTCTAGCTGCCAGTGTTAAAAATCGGTTGAAGTAAAAGCTGAACAGCCGGAACTCAAGAGTGAGAATGAACACAGTTCTGGGATATAGGATTCATAAGCAGTCTTCCCAAGGGGAATGGCCTGGCTCCACTCCTTTTCCTTTTTTGGGTGACTGTACTTATGAGTCAATCCCTAGGAGAAAGAGTAAGATCTAGACCCAAGTAAGTCCTCCTAACATGGTCACTAAGAGATCGGTGTCTTATTGGGTGGTATTCTTCCTCACCTAAACTCAATTCTAATGAAATCTATCTTCTATTCTCTGGCCAATCCTTGAGTCCTTCTCTTTTTGCTTATTAGCCAGAGTTAGCTTACAAAGGACCACAGTATAATTTTGTCTTTTTTTTTAAAATTTTTAGTTAGACTCCCGGACATTTCCCCATCATACATGCATGACACAATTTGTTATGGTTCATTTTTGTCTGAATCTTTATGGTAGATGTGAAATTAGGAGGCTTTAAAAAAATGTTTTTTCCTGTACATTTGAAAAGGTATAAGGGTTAAGTACCTTAGGGAAAAATAAGTATATTAATGGCAATAATGCAAGATTGGAAATATCACATGGCAAGCAAGAGATAAAGCTAAAATATGAGGGAAGCACTCGATGGTGAACTCATGGCTTGTTGAGTGAGAAGGTTAGAATAGCCAACACTGGGGATGTGATATTTGAAATACACCTTGAGGCACTGGTAGAATTCTCAAAGATAGAGGCATTTCAGGAATAAGAAATAGCATAAACAAAAGCACAGAGCTGGGGAATGTAGGGTATGACCAGGAGGGCAGGTTGTGAGCATATTAGGAGGATCCTGAATGCCACACTAAGAAATCCAAATTTAACTGTCAGTATTTGGAAATCAACTTATGGGTCTGAATGAGAGCGTTACATGGTTAAAAGCAGTTTTTGTTTCTTTATTTAAATGAGTTTTGTAGGACCTTGCGGCTCAAAGACTGGTCAAGGATCAGCAGCATGAGTTTTACCTGGGAACCTCAGCAGACTCTCAGTCCCCCTTTCCTGACCCACCGAATCTAAACCTGCAGAGTAGCAAGAGCCCCCCACGTGATCTACTTGCACATTAAACTCTGAGAAATACAGTGGAAGAGGAAAATCTGACTTGAGACCAGTTGGAGGATTAGGCCAGAGAGAGATGGACAAAGATGAGATCAGAAGACGAACCGAAGCTAATAAGGTTGGCCAAAAAGGAGATGCCATGATGCCACGAGCTTTTAGGCTGGTAGGTGATGGCTTATTTCTGCCTCACTCACTTTCCTAATAGATTAATCCTCTTACCTTATTCATTAACGTCATTGTTTCCTTTGAATACATTTTTCTTCTATTTGCTCTTTCTATTCATTAGCAAGCACTGCTTCTAATTGTCTCATAGGCTATAAATGAAAAATTTTCCAGAGCTTAGTCTTTAAAAGATACAGATTGCAACTACTGCTGTGCAGCGTGCTGGAGTAAAAAGAAAAAGAAAGAAAGAAAAAAAAATCATATAAAGAGATTAGAAGAAATGAGAAGAGTAAAAATATCTCCTTTTGTATTTCAGGGTTTTCTTCCCTTCTGTGTTTAATACGAATCAAACAGGTGTGCATTCAAAGTGTTCAAGTGTGTCTTCATCAGCTTTTAATCATCAGCTTCAAGAAAATTCGGATCTCTCTGAGAGAGGGAAAAATAAACAGCTGAGCAGTGTGACTCATTTACACTTCAAATATACTTTGAATTGGTTATTCCTCAATTAATCAAATAGCTGGTGTATCCCTAAAGTAGTATAAAGTGACACGCTGTGTGAAATCAATTTTTCTTTCCAAAATCATTAAATCCAGTAGCCTGTGAACACATCCCTGCTAATTCTGGTACCAGTCCTTTCATCCTCCATTAACTTTGGCACGCCTAACAGGCTGTCAAGAATAATTTCCCAGGATGTAAATAATTCAGAAATTAAAAATTAATAAATAATAACAGAGAACTACTGGGAAATAGGCTGGGTCAATTAGTGCGCTCTGCATTCTGTTTCTTCGCAGCAGGAGCGGGCCAGCCACGTTCGTTACTTGAATCTTTCCTTCGATGCTGAGGTCTGATTTACAGCTCTTCATTACTGGATCCAGTCAGACACAATTACCTCCATCACTATCTCAGTTCCTAACTTCAAAGAAATGAACGTTTTCTTGTCTGCTTTTTTTCTCCTTGCAGCAGGCTCAGCTTGACATCCCTGGAATTTCTTCCACGCAGACTAATTAATAAGTCTTTGACTTATCATATTCACTTCTCTCCTTTGATGTGCTACCTTAGTCAATCATCCCATTTAATTAGAATTTCAATGATAACTTTACTTATCTTGTGGCGAGATGTAAATTAAAATAATAGGATTTTAATTCTCTTCCATATGGGGTTGTGACATTTCAGGAGAAAAAGTTTCAACGCAAACATGATATTATGTACTCTCCATGCGGGGGCAGAGAAGCAGTCTGCAAAACTGTTTTCCTCTCACTGTTAATACAGAGTAAGCATAGCTGTTGAGCACGCAATAATGGAAACACATTGGATTTTTCAATAGAATCGTTTCATCGAGTCCTTCATAAAGAAAAAAAATTACTTTGATTTGCATAAATAATTGGAACAAGATACAGGTCACGTTGCCAGCAAAGGCAGTGGCTATGTTTTGAAGAAAAAAGTATCTTCAGAAAGTCAAGGCTTTGATATTCCAACCCTTTTAACTCTTTTTGCCCTCGCCTGTCAATCTGTGTTAATTTCCATTCTGATAAATTCTGTACTGGTTTCTTTAGACTTCTTCCTCAATATACCACAAGGAAATGAAAAGGTTCTCCCAAGAACACAGCAAACAGTAGCCAAGCACAAGATATAACATTGATGTGCAGAAGTGGTTGATAAGGGATGGCAGAAAGCAGCATTTCATTTCTAGAAAACAAAGTAAGACCAATACTTATTTAGTTTCCAGTGTGTGCCAGCCTCAAGGATATGTGTTATATCCGGTAATTCTCCCACCATGCCCGTAATATAGGACTACTATTCCCATATACAGGGCTTCCCAGGTGGCGCACTGGTAAAGAATCCACCTGCCAATGCAGGAGATGCAAGAGATCCAGGTTCAATCCCGGGTCGGAAAGATTCCTTGGAGTAAGAAATGGCAACCACTCCAGTATTCTTGCCTGGGAAATCCCATAGAGAGAAAAGCCTGGCATGCTACAGTCCATGCGATTGCAAAGAGTTGGACATGACTAAGCACGCGTGCACACAGACACGCAATGAGGTTAACCTGGCCTTTCTAAAGTCACAAAGGTAGCGTTTAAGTCTCTGAGTGTAGTATTTAAAACCCTCCATGATCTGACTTCAAATTATCTGTCTGCCAAACTCATATTCTTTCTATTCTATTACATAAACTCATCCAAAATACATCTCCAGACATTAACCTAGTGTCGGATTCTAGCATTTTGCCTTATTAATATACTGATGATGGTTGCCTTAATGTTTCTAGACATTCTTTGAAGTTCAGTCGTTATAGTGATCTGAATCATCGTAAATCATTTTGAAACAGCAAGGACAAACAGAAAATCATATATATATGCAAGTTGCAGAATAAAAAAATAAGCTGCTCTCACATTTTATTGTACTATTTTCCCCAGGAATGAAATGATTAGTTTTTTGTTTGTGGCTTTAAAAAAGTTACTAACAATAGGAACATTAGTGGGAATTATTTGGTCCTTGATCTCTCAGTCTTTCCCCTCCACATGCTCAATAACAATGCCTAGTAAAACAACAGAGGTTACAATGTCCAATAGAAACTTATTTCATTAGTTAGACATGAAACCACTGCATTAATGCCATTTTGAAGCTAACCTTTCAGGGATTTAATACAGTTGTTCTTTAACAATAGAACTTGGTTCATTTACTACTTAAGACATGATTATTTAAATTAAAGTTAATTGGTTTCCTTACTCTCCTTTAGGGCTTTAGGCTCAGAACATTTCTATTAGAAAAATCTAATTTGTCTCAAGTTCCTATTTCTAAATTTTAGAGTGGTTAAAATGCTCTCATATTTTAACTGTTTGTAGCAAAAATTATGTCTAAACCACAGCTCAAACTGGCAAAGCAGTTAAAGATGCAGGTGGCACAATTAACCAGAGGACCCAGTAGTAGCTTGGAAGACTCGGAGCTCAGTGTAAGATGAGCAGTTGCCTCCATCAGGGCCTCTCAGAGGTGAAGAAAAGCTTGAGGCCACTTTGCCTGTGGTTCCCAAGTATCAGTTTAAAAATGAAGACATGCCAAAACAAGAGAACCAAAACCATGACACATTTAAGTGTTTACATTGGACCAACTAATGTTTTTAATACACAAAATTCGGTGTAATATATTTGAGCTATTCACAAACAATCACAATGCTAATAAAATGAATTATTCATAAAACACTAGAAGCTGTGACATCCAGTAATAGGACAAAGTACACAAGATCTACCATGAAAGTCTTTCAATCCCTTTTCTGTATCTCAATGGCTGCAAATATACATATAACCTCATTTATAGAAAAAAAATTAAAATTTTAACTTTAAGCTCTCTGTAACAGGAAGCTCAAGTTCAAATGCTCCCTCTCAGCATTCCTTGATAAGCTTCAATCTCATACATTCACTCAAAAGTTATTTGGAGTGCTTGCTATGTGCCAGGCACCACTCTGGGCATTAAAAATATATCATTCAAAAGAAAAAATAAAAAAGAAAATAAATAATGTATAAACAAACAAACAAAAAAGAAAGAAACTACATCAGTCAAAAAAATTCTTTTTAGAAGGACGAAACTCCCTACCTCTTGGAGCATGCTTCTAATGGAGAAAGAAAACATATAATAAACATAATAAATAGATATATAGTATCTAGAAAATGATAAGTGCAGGAAAAAACAGAACAGGGTTGAGGGCATCTGTAAGCACCAATGAAGGATAGAGATGGATGATTTATGTGGAATAGTTAGGATAGGCCTCACTGAAAAGTGACATAAAGAAGTAAAGGAAAAGAGGAAGTCATGTCCCCAGCCCTCAGTAAGACATCTGGGGGAAGAACGTTCCAAGAGAGGAATGGTGAGTGAAACAGGAACACCATGGCGACTTTGTGCAAATTAGAAAAGGTGCTGCTTCCCCCACACCCCTTATTACTGACTACAAGAACTGGCCTGAGGAGAAAGTTTCAATTATCATCCTAACAGATACAGGGAAGAAAATCAACAAATTCAACAGTCATTCCTGACATAGCAAAAAATATGATTCATGAAGAAACAATGGGAAAAAAAAGAAACAATGATCAATGGCTATCTCTTTAGCACACTTAGCAGAGAAACACTGGATGCTTTTCTGCTAAAGTCAGGAATATGCCAAAAAAAACACCCAAAAACAAAAACAAAAACAAAACCCATTACTACACTGTTATTTAATATTGTGTTGGAAGCATCAGCTAATGGAATTGGACAAAAGACATAAGAATTAGAAAGGAAGAAGTAATAGACCTTGGTAATATACCTGGACACCCCTGCAAAACAAGGGGGAAAATAAACAATAAAAAAGGCAGAAAATCCATATCAGTAAAGCTTTAAAAATAAAGACGAATAAATGGAAAGACATTCCATGTTCTTGGATAGGATGACTCAACATCACAAAGAGGTCAATGTTCCCCAAGTTAACACGTTATAATCTAACATAATAAAAATGTCAACAAGTTTTTATCTGGACCTAAACAAGTTGATTCTAAAATCTGTATATGAGTAGATACTCAAGGCCTAAAATTATTTCAATTTTTCATATAAAATATCCTGAACTCAACAAAAAGCAACCAGTCACATGAGGTAACAAGACAGCAAAACCAAGAGAAATATCAGACAATAGAAGGTTGGGAGGTCCAGATAATGGAGCTATCAGCCACAAAACATTAAAACTAATCCTGCTAAATATACTCAAATATTCAAGGAAAGAGACATCAAGGATAAAAATGTCTGCATAGAATAGGAAGTATAAAAAGAGAAAAGGAAAGCTTAGAACTAAAATTAAAAGCCCATTGGATTATACTGAAAAGAGAATCAATGAACTGGAAGAGAGGTCAAAAAAAAAGAAAACAGAACGAAGCATGGAGAAACAAAAGGATAGTAAATATTAAAGAGTGTAGGAAACTGTGGTAGCTTTAAAATAGAATCCCCAAATTGCTATCCATCAGGGCTTCCCAGGTGGTAAAGAACCCACCTGCCAATGCAGGAGACATGGGTTGTGGGTTCAACCCCTGGGTCAGGAAGATCCCATGGAGGAGGGCATGGCAATCTACTCCAGTATTCTTGCCTGGAGAATCTCACGGACAGAGGAGCCTGGAGGGCTACAGTCCATGGGTTGCCAAGAGTTGAACACAGCTGAGTGACTAACACTTTCACTTTTTCTATCCATCAAGAGGTAAGACTATATGTCTACCCCCTTTGTATCTGCGGGCTTGTAACAGCTTTGGTCAATAGAATATGGTGGAAATGATGCTATGTTACTCTGAAGGCTAGATCATAAAAGGCCATGCAGCAGTCTAAGAGAACTGCTTGCTTTCTATATGCTCCCTCTCAAGATGCTCCCTCTCAGCTGCCATGTGTGTGAGAATCTAAGCCCCAGAGATATCATGTAGAGGTGCTCTGATTGATGGTCTCAGGCTGAGCTGGGTTTTTGAAGTATCCCGACCCAGGAATTAACTTAAAAAGTCTTCAGATGACCCTAGTCTGCAACTGTTCAAGTCACCCCTAGCTGAAGCACCCCTGCCATCCTGTAGCAAAGACAAACCATTCCCACTATGATATGCAGAAATGCTTGACCCATGGACTCTGTAAGCGTAATACAATGGTGTTATTTTATGCCACTAAGTTTGAGATGACTTGTTATACAGAAAACAATAACCAGAAGAAGGGCCTAGAGATACAGTGATAAGAATACACTGTGGGGACGTCCCTGGTGGTCCAAAGGCTAAGACTAAGCACCCAGTGCAGGGGGCCCAGGTTCAATCCTTGGTCAGGGAACTAGATCCCACAGGCCACAACTAAAACAGATCCCACATACCCCAGTGAAGACTGACAGTCTCCAGTGCTGCAACTAAGACTGGATACAGCCAAATAAATAAATAGATGTTAAAAAAAAAAAAAAAAGTACAGCACTTCCCTGGTGGCTGAGTGGTGAGAAACCATGTGTCAATGCATGGGTCCTGGAAGATCCCACATGCCTCAGAGCAAAAAAGCCTGTGGGCCACAACTACTGAACCTGTGCTCTAGAGCCCAGGAGCCACAACTACTGAAGCCCGTGAGCCCTGGAGCCCACGATCTGAAACAGGCGAGGCCACTGCAGTGAGAAGCCTGCACACCGCAGCTAGATAGGGGCCCCCACTTGCTGCAACTAGACAAAAGCCCGTGCAACAACGAAGACTCAGCACAGCCAAAAATAAATAAAACTATTATGTTTTTAAAAAGAGTACAGTGTGTAACTAGAGATATTTAGTAAGTGTACACAGAAATTAATGAACAGAAAACTAAAAGAGAGAAAGATTAATAAAAGCAAATGAGGTTCTTTGAAGTGTTTAATAACAGTGCCACATCTCTGGCAAGTCTGATAGAGAAAAAAACGCAAATACAGATTGAAAGAGAAGAAAAGTCATGTTATAGAACTAGGTTAAGTATAATAAGGGAAAACTGTGATAGTGAGACCACTGGTCTTATCTACCGGGGTGGAGGTGGGCATGGAAAGATAGGTGACGTCCACTAAGTTCACTGCAGTGCACTAACGGCTCCCACCTTCTGTTACACTCAACTGCTGGGAAAGTCTTTCCAGAAATGGAATATATTCCAAGTAAATGCATTCAGTTGTTCATTCGTTCAAAGACCACATTTGACTTTCTGTCCCAGACTCCATCTCAAGGACTGGTACAGAGATGAAAGGCTTTCCAACGGATAAAAGGGGAAGGACTGGGAAGGAGAGAAGGAACTAGGACAAGGTCAGGGGAGAAGCAGCTATGTGAGAGTCAGCATCAGCTCAGTTCAGTTCAGTCGCTCAGTCGTGTCCGACTCTTCACGACCCCATGAATCACAGCACGCCAGGCCTCCCTGTCCATCACCAACTCCCTGAGTTCACTCAGACTCACGTCCATTGAATCAGTGATGCCATCCAGCCATCTCATCCTCAGTTGTCCCCTTCTCTTCCTGCCCCCAATCCCTCCCAGCATCAGAGTCTTTTCCAATGAGTCAACTCTTCGCATGAGGTGGCCAAAGTACTGGAGTTTCAGCTTCAGGATCATTCCCTCCAAAGAAATCCCAGGGCTGATCTCCTTCAGAATGGACTGGTTGGATCTCCTTGCAGTCCAAGGGACTCTCAAGAGTCTTCTCCAACACCACAGTTCAAAAGCATCAATTCTTTGGCGCTCAACTTTCTTCACAGTCCAACTCTCACATCCATACATGACCAGAGGAAAAACCATAGCCTTGACTAGACGGATCTTAGTCGGCAAAGCAATGTCTCTGCTTTTCAATATGCTATCTAGGTTGGTCACTAGGTTGGTAACTTTCCTTCCAACGAGTAAGCATCTTTTAATTTCATGGCTGCAGTCACCATCTGCAGTGACTTGGGAGCCCAAAAAAATAGACACTGTTTCCACTGTTTCCCCATCTATTTCCCATGCAGTGATGGGACCAGATGCCATGATTTCATTTTCTGAATGTTGAGCTTTAAGCCAATTTTTCCACTCCCCACTTTCACTTTCATCAAGAGGCTTTTGAGTTCCTCTTCACTTTCTACCATAAGGGTGGTGTCATCTGCATATCTGAGATTATTTATATTTCTCCCAGCAATCTTGATTCCAGCTTGTGCTTCTTCCAGGCCAGTGTTTCTCATGATGTACTCTGCATATAAGTTAAATAAGCAGGGTGACAATATACAGCCTTGACGTACTCCTTTTCCTATTTGGATACAGTCTGTTGTTCCATGTCCAGTTCTAACTGTTGCTTCCTGACCTGCATATAGGTTTCTCAAGAGGCAGGTCAGGTGGTCTGGTATTCCAATCTCTTTCAGAATTTTCCACGTTATTGTGATCCACACAGTCAAAGGCTTTGACATAGTCAATAAAGCAGAAATAGATGTTTTTCTGGACCTCTCTTGCTTTTTCAATGATCCAGTGGATGTTGGCAATTTGATCTCTGGTTCCTCTGCCTTTTCTAAAACCAGCTTGAACATCTGGAAGTTCACGGTTCACATATTGCTGAAGCCTGAAGCCTGGAGAATTTTGAGCATTACTTTATTAGTGTGTGAGATGAGTGCTATTGTGCGGTAGTTTGAGCATTCTTTGGCATTGTCTTTCTTTGGGATTGGAATGAAAACTGACCTTTTCCAGTCCTGTGGCCACTGCTGAGTTTTCCAAATTTGTTGGCATATTGAGTGCAGCACTTTCACAGCATAGAGAGTCAGCATAGGGAGGGGTCAAACCAGAGCCTTCCATTTGGCGTGGTGACAAATGTGAACAAGGATGGAATTACAGGTCTCACAGTCTGACATAGGCCTGCATGGACAGGGAATCTGCCCTTGGTCACTCACCTGCTTTCTCACCTCGACAACTGGACTGGAAGGGAACTTGAGTGGACACTTAGATGCTCTATTCAAATCCTCTCTTCTGGGCTAAGGATATCAGCTGGGTCACTGGACATTGCTCTCAACTTCAAGAGACTGCCTCGCTCATGGTTAGGGAGCCGCCAGACCAAAGACTGGCTGATGTGGGTGTGCAGAAGCCCAGCTTCCTGCCAGTTTAGGGCAGCCACAAAGAGCCACAAAATAGTCTGAAATGCAGTATTTGGATGCAACCTCAAAAACTACAGAATGATCTCTGTTCATTTCCAAGGCAAACCATTCAATATCACAATAATCCAAATCTATGTCCCAACCACTAGTGCCAAAGAAGTTGAAGATGAATGGTTCTATGAAGACCTTCTAAAACTTACACCAGAAAAAGATGTCCTTTTCATCATAGGGGACTGGGATTCAAAAGTAGGAAGTCAAGCAATACCTGGAGTAACAGGCAAGTTTGGCTTTAGGGTACAAAATGAAGCAGGGCAAAGGCTAACAGAGTTTTGCCAAGAGAACGCGCTGGTTAGAGCAAACACCCTCTTCCAATAACACAGAGATGACTCTATACATGGACATCACCAGATGGTCAACACAGAAATCAGATTGATTACATTCTTTGCAGCCAAAGACAGAGAAGCTCTATACAGTCAGCAAAAACAAGACCCAGAGCTGAATTCCCTATTGCAAAATTCAGACTTAAATGGAAGAAAGTAGAGAAAACCACTACTAGACCATTCAGGTATGACCTAAATCAAATCCCTAACAATTATACAATGGAAGTGAGAAATAGATTCAAGGGATTAGATTCTATAGAATGCCTGGAGTACTATAGATGAAGGTTTGTAACACTGTACAGGAGGCAGTGATCAAGACCATCCCCAAGAAAAAGTAATGCAAAAATGCATAATATTTGTCTGAGGAGGCTTTGCAAATAGCTGAGAAAAGAAGAGAAGCAGAAAGCAAAGGAGAAAAGGAAAGCTATATCCATATGAATGCAGAGTTCCAAAGAATAGCAAGGAGAGATAAGAAAATCTTCCTAGTGGTCAATGCAAAGAAATAGAGGAAAACAATAGGATGGGAAAGATTAGGGATCCCTTCAAGAAAATTAGAGATACCAAGGTAACATTTCATGCAAAGATGGGCACAATAAAGGACAGAAATGGTATGAACCTAAAAGAAACAGAAGATATTAGGTGGCAAAAACACACAGAAGAGCTATACAAAAGAGATCTTTGTGACCCAGATAACCACAAAGGTGTGATCACTCACCTAGAGCCAGACATCCTGGAGTGTGAAGTCAAATGGGCCTTAAGAAGCATCAGTATGAACAAAGCTAGTGGAGGTGATGGAATTCCAGCTTAGCTATTTCAAATCCTAAAAGATGATGCTGTGAAAGTGCTGCACTCAATATGCCAGCAAATTTGAAAACCTCAGCAGTAGCCACAGGACTAGAAAAGATCAGTTTTCATTCCAATCCCAAAGAAAGGCAATGCCAAAGAATGCTCAAACTACCACACAGTTGCACTCATCCCACACACTAACAAAGTAATGCTCAAAATTCTCCAAGTGAGGCTTCAACAGTACGTGAACAGAGAAATTCTAGATGTTCAAGCTGGATTCAGAAAAGGCAGAGGAACCAGAGATCAAATTGCTAACATCCGTTGGTAAGAGAATTCCAGAAAAACACCTACTTCTGCTTCATTGACAAGCCTTGGAGTGTGTGGGTCAAAAAACTGTGGAAAATTCTTAAAGAGATGGGAATATCAGACCACCCTACTCTGCTCCTGAGAAACCTGAATGTAGGTCAAGAAGCAAGTTAGAACCAGACATGGAACAATGGACTGGTTTCAAATTGGGAAAGGAGTATGTCAAGGCTGTATATTGTCACCCTGCTTATTTAACTTATGTGCATCATGTGAAATGGCAGGCTGGATGAAGCACAAGCTGAAATCAAGATTGCCTGGAGAAGTATCAATAATCTCAGATATACAGATAGCACCACCCTGATGGCAGAAAGCAAAGAGGAACTAAAGAGCCTCTTGATGAAGGTGAGAGAGTGAAAAAGCTGGTTTTAAATTCAACATTCAAAGAACTAAGATCATGGCATCTGGTCTTATCACTTCATGGCAAATAGATGGGGAAACAACAGAAATAGTGACAGACTTTTATTTTCTTGGGCTCCCAAATCACTGCAGATGGTGATTGCAGCCATGAAATTAAAAGATGCTGGCTCCTTGGAAGGAAAACTATTACCAACCTAGACAGCATATTAAAAAGCAGAGACATTACTCAGCCAACAAAGGTCCATCTAGTCAAAGCTATGGTTTTTCCAGTAGTCATGTATGGATGTGAGAGTTGGACCATAAAGAAAGCTGAGCACTGAAGAATCAATGCTTTTGAACTGTGGTGTTAGAAAAGACTCTTGAGAGTCCCTTGGACTGCAAGCCTGTCAATCCTAAAGTAAATCAGTACTGATTATTCATTCTTTTCCTGGAGAAAGAAACGACAATCAACTCCAGCATTCTTGCCTGGAGAATCCCATGGACAGAGGAGCCTGGTAGGTTCCCAGTCCATGGGATCACAATAGTCAGACTCGACTTTACGACTAAACCACCACCACCACCATTCATTGAAAGGGCTGATGCTGAAGCTCCAATACTTTGGCCACCTGACGTGAAGAACTAACTCACTGGGAAAGATCCTGATGCTGGGAAAGATTGAGGCAGGAGGAGAAGGGGATGACAGAGGATGAGATGGTTGCATGGCATCACTGACTCAATAGACGTGAGTTTGAGGAAGCTCTGGGAGTTGGTGATTGACTGGGAAACCTGGTGTACTGCAGTCCATGGGGTCGCAAAGACACGACTGAGGGACTGAACTGAACTGAGGAAGAGACACACCAATTCCAGAGCTTCCTGTTGGAACAGATAAGGCCTCCGTGAAGGAAAGTTACATGGCTCAAAATAGCTGTGAGTTAAAACTCCCCTCCAGGTCCTCCCCATCATTCTATGCAAAACAAAGAACTCTGTCACCCGAAGAAAAAATGGACATTAAGGTTGATTACACCCAGCTCCCAGCTGGTCCAGCCTCTGGCCGATCTCCAGAATTTCTTGCCCCAACCGTTTAAGAGACAACTACTCCAAACAACCTTGGAGAAGAACAGGCCCCCTTAAGACAGTAGATTGCCACATACATGCCTATATATACTTTACTCTTTTCTTGGGTTAGCACAGCAGCTCACTGATCTGACTGCTGCCCCTTCTTGCCTCATTAAAGGTGATCTGTTCCTGTAAAGTGCCGGTCTTGTTCTTTTTCCAAACTTTGCCTTCACTAACTCCCTTATCCTACACTCAGTAGTAACCACCTTGTGGGTGCCCTAATTTTACCTTTCTTATTTCCTTAAAGATGTATTTTTTAAAAGCATTCCCCAATACACCAGCATACAACTCTCTCTCAGTATGTAAAGACCCTTTTCAGCCATTTTCCTTAGAGCCCAAGGTGCTCTTCACTTTTTTGGACGTCCTGAGCCCCTTTGACAATATAATGAAAGCAAAGGACTCTCTTCTTGGAAAAATAAACAGAGGCACTTAATGCAAACATTTTTTTCCCTCCCTCCTCATCTTTAAGGCCCAGCTCAAATTTTACACCCATATGAAGCCTCAAGAAACTTTGCGCACATAATCCTAAAGTGAGCCACCATCTATTGAGTACTCTCTACAAGAAACTGTACTGAGTGGTTTAACTTCATAATGACTCTGATCACGAACATAATTCTTCAGGGTAGTTACTATCTTCCTTTTGGAGATTAAAGGACTCACCCAACATAACACAACTAATAATCAGCACATATTGGATTAAAATCCTAATTTGCAAAACTTGTGCTTTGAATGAATGACAAGAAAAAAAGGAACAGTTAAGGTCTCAAAGGTGACCTAGTGCGAAGTGTCAGAACTGGGATTTAAACTGAGGCCTAACCCTAAAATTGATGCTCTGTAAGTCCAATGTGTCCTAGCACCCGTGAGAATGGAAAAAGGTAGATTTTGTCCCACCTCTAGTAAAGTAATGCTTAAAATTCTCCAAGCCAGGCTCCAGCAATACATGAACCATGAACTTCCAGAAGTTCAAGCTGGTTTTAGAAAAGGCAGAGGAGCCAGTGATCAAATTGCCCACATCCGCTGGATCATGGAAAAAGAGAGGTCCAGAAAAACATCTATTTCTGCTTTATTGACTATGCCAAAGCCTTTGACTGTGTGGATCACAATAAGCTGTGGAAAATTCTGAAAGAGATGGGAATACCAGACCACCTGACCTGCCTCTTGAGAAACCTATATGCAGGTCAGGAAGCAACAGTTAGAACTGGACACGGAACAACAGACTGTATCCAAATAGGAAAAGGAATACGTCAAGGCTGTATATTGTCACCCTGCTTATTTAACTTATATGCAGGGTACACCATGAGAAACTCTGGGCTGGAGGAAGCACAAACTGGAATCAAGATTGCTGGGAGAAATATAAATAATCTCAGATATGCAGATGACACCACCCTTATGACACCACCCTTATGGTAGAAAGTGAAGAACTAAAGAGCCTCTTGATGAAAGTGAAAGAGGAGAGTGAAAAAGTTGGCTTAAACCTCAACATTCAGAAAACAAAGATCATGGCATCCAGTCCCATCATTTCATGGTAAACAGATGGAGAAACAATGGAAACAGTGAAAGACTTTATTTTTCTGGGCTCCAAAATCACTGCAGATGGTGACTGCAGCCATGAAATTAAAAGTCGCCTACTCCTTGGAAGAAAAGCTATGACCAACCTAGACAGCATATTAAAAAGCAGAGACATTACTTTACCAATAAAGGTCCATCTAGTCAAGGCTATAGTTTTTCCAGTGGTCATGTATGGATGTGAGAGTTGGACTATAAAGATGAGCACCGAAGAATTGATGCTTTTGAACTGTGGTGTTGGAGAAGACTCTTGAGAGTCCCTTGGACTGCAAGGAGATCCAACCAGTCCATCCTAATGGAGATCAGTCCTGGGTGTTCATTGGAAGGACTTATGTTGAAGCTGAAACTCCAGTATTTTGGCCACCTGATGCGAAGAACTGAACTCATTTGAAAAGACCCTGATGCTGGGAAAGATTGGAGGCAGGAGGACACAGGGACAATAGAGGATGAGACGGTTGGATGGCATCACCGACTCAATGGACATGGGTTTAGGTGGACTCCGGGAGTTGGTGATAGACAGGGAGGCTTTGTGTGCTGCGGTTCATGGGGTCGCAAGGAGTCGGACACGACTGAGCGACTGAACTGAACAGAACTATCCCACCTCTGCCTTTTGCAGCTAGCTCCTTTATCATTTGTTTCTACACCGATCCCCAAATGACCTCTGTGTGTCGCTGTTGCGGTAAGCGGTAGGCTGAAACACAACCCGGCCCACGGAGAGGAGGCGCGTCGCTTGAAGCCAAACACGGCGGTGTTATGAATACCCCCCCACCGAGGGGCGCTACAAGACTTCCGTACAACATGGCGGCG
This sequence comes from Ovis canadensis, assembly GCF_042477335.2. Lineage (NCBI taxonomy): Eukaryota > Metazoa > Chordata > Mammalia > Artiodactyla > Bovidae > Ovis > Ovis canadensis. The sequence continues at coordinate 32,691,965 of NC_091250.1, read as the reverse complement.
TCCTTGTCACCACGCCTCTTCCAACGATTTACTTCCTGTCATGAGCGGTCATATTTGACCCTTCACCCCGCAAGGACTTCCTTCTTCCTCTTCCGGGGACGGCATCTAGAGGTATGGTTGCTTGTTTCTTCGCTTATCACTACTGCATTTACAATCGGCCGCCATCCGGGGAGTTGCAAGGGCCAGGATCTCTCAGGCACAGTTTGTTTACTTAGCATTAGGTGTAAGGGCTTCGGAGGAAGGTTGGTGGTGAGCTGTTCCTCGGATTTTAGCTTTAGACATCCTTCGATCCCGACCTTCGCTTTGGATCAGTGAGTGGCCGGAGCTCAGCACCCCTGGCTTTGCCGCGTTCGCAGTCCAGCGTTCGGAAACAAATGAGTTGTTTCGGATGCTTGAACCTGCGAAATCGCGGAACGTTTTCATATGTTAGGGCCGCGTTTTAACGCCGCGCCGGTAGCTGTGCTCTGGGAGGGCCGAGGAGCGGCATGTCAGGGTCATTTCAAAATGCTTTCTAAGTCTATTAGCAGAGAAAATTAAACGTGTTTTAATTTGGAGTTTTCTGTCTTGGTTTTGGAGAGGCAAACGGCCGGTTCCGTGTCGGCTGACAGTTCCAGTGTAATGTGTGTTTTATTAATATGTTATTTGGGGTAGTTAACTGGAAATTGAGAAGTACAGCTGTCCATCGGTGTTTCGAGGGATTATTCCAGGAACCCGGAGGATTCCAAAATCCCTGGTACTCGAGTCCTTCATATAAAATCCTCCCGTATACTTTAAATCATCTCTAGATTGCTTATAAAACATAATACAATGTGAACAGCTATGTAAATAGTTATAAGCACACAGCGGATTCAACGTTTGCTCTTTGGAACTTGCTGAATTTTTTTTTTCCTTGAATATTTTTGCTCTGCAGTTTGTTGAATCTGCGGATACAGAATTTGCCCGTACAGAGGGCCAGCCAGTTTTAAAACATGGAATCCTCATAAGATACCTTAGTGCAAGGATATCCTGTATAAAAACATACATGGATAATGTGTAAACTGTGATTCCATTTTAAGGTTTGAGTTTGTTTGTTTGTTTTTTCTTAACTATTTAGGCATTCAGGATGGTGCAGCGTCTGACATACCGTCGTAGGCTATCCTACAATACAGCCTCTAACAAAACCAGGCTGTAAGTATTTCCAGAATTTAATACAGGTATTGTCATTTATTCTGCGGAATGCTGAGCTGTTGTCTATTCTCTTACTTCCTAGGTCCCGAACCCCTGGTAATAGAATTGTTTACCTTTATACCAAGAAGGTTGGGAAAGCACCAAAATCTGCATGTGGTGTGTGCCCAGGCCGACTTAGAGGGGTAAGTGAACCTTTTGCGATGAGTAACAAGGGTTGCACTTCTGAACATTAATTCCTCCATAAGGGAGTGAGTGAAGGAGAGGTCACCAGTAGGAGGGTGGGGAATTACTAAGGGTTTATGATCCACCAAGCTCCCTGGTGGCTCAGATGGTACAGCATCTGCCCGCAGTGTGGGAGACCTGGGTTCGATCCCTGGGTTGGGAAGATCCTCTGGAGAAGGAAATGGCAACCCACTCCAGTATTCTTGCCTGGAAAATTCCATGGTCGGAAGAGCCTGGTGGGCTATAGTCCATGGGGTCGCAAAGAGTCAGACATGACTGAGCGACTTCACCACCACCACTTATGATCCAAATCTGAAGAATGTAGGCTTGCTTTTAAAGCCAGTAAGACAAATAGAGTGAAATGCTGTTCGGGTAGATGGTTAATGTTTACACTTCACACTCATGAAATATCAAGGAAAATTTCTGTTAAAGCTTCACAAAATAATCTCAGCGTTTTCTTTATGCAGGTTCGTGCTGTGAGACCAAAAGTTCTCATGAGGTTGTCTAAAACAAAGAAACATGTCAGCCGAGCATATGGTGGTTCCATGTGTGCTAAATGTGTCCGCGACAGGTAAGTAACTGAAACCAGAGGGGCTGTCTTAAACAAGTGTGTGTGTGTGTGTGTGTGTGTGTGTGGTACTGCATGCTAATCATTAGATTAGTGAGAAAAGTTGCATATTCTAGAGTCCTTCCTTGATTGGAGATAATTGGTGCTGTACAAATTTAAAAGTTATATTAATTATATTCCAGTTAATTTAGGTATGATGTTTTGACATCTTTATGCTATGTAGAAATTAAAAAGTTGAGTCCTGATCTGGTAAGAAGGTTAGGTAGATGATGGGGACTGGAAAGTCTAAAGATTGTAGAAACAAAACAGCTGGGTATGATTCTAACGTGGTTAGAGCAGAGCATTGTGGGAGATGTTAGGAAAGGTAGAAATGTCACAGGTCAGGAAAGGCCCTATAGGACAGGTTTTTGGCTTGATTCTTACAAATATGGGGATTGATGAGGTTTGAACAGGGCAGGGAAACCTTTGGGGTCCCAGAGACTGAATGTGCCCCAGTGTGGATAGTAAAGGCATTCAACAAAGGATGCATGCTGGGAACAGTTTCTCTACATTGTTAAGGCTAAGGAAATGGTACCTGCATGAACCTGAAGGCTTCATGAGGGTAAAGGGGGTTATTGGGAGATTGTTGGGTCTTGTGGATATGGATGAGGATTGGTAGTGGCGTGTGTGTGTGCTCAGTTGTGTCTGACTATTTGCAACCCTGTGGATTGTAGCCCATCAGGCTCCTCTTTGCATGGAATTTTCCAGACAAGAATACTGGAGTGGGTTGCCGTTCCTTTCTCCAGGTAGTGGCATAGGTAGGAGTAGGGTGTATAAGGATAATACTTACTCAGTGGTTTTTATGATAAACACTGTCAGGGACTTGGTCCAGTGGGGAAGAAGACTCAGAGCTCCCAATGCAGGGGGCCCAGATTCCATCCCTGATTTTGGAGCTGAGATCCTGCATGCCGAGCTGTGCGGCCTTTCCTATTTTAAAAAGAAAAGCTGTCAAAAGTCCATCAGGGAGGTATCAATTTATTTACTTACTTTTGTGGAAAACCCAAGGCTTGTTGCTCAAAGTTTCACAGCTGGTAAGAGGATTCATTCCAGGTTTTATTGAGGCTCTTGCTCTTAATTAACCCCACTGGCTAGGAAATGGCAACCCACTCCGGTATTCTTGCCTGGAGAATCCCATGGATAGAGGAGTTTGGCGCGCTAAGTCCACGGGGTTGCAAAGAGTTGGACACGACTGAGCAACTTCACACACACACACACAAAGACCTAAGTGGAAAGATTTGAGAGGTGTTGGTCTTTATAAGATAAATTGGTTCAGAGACATGGTTTGCTTCCAGTTTATTCAACTCATTCTGTGAAATGATCTGGCTCAGTCCCTGTACCAAATCTGACCTCACTTTGCTTTTCAAGAGTTAATTTGTAAGGGGAGGTTAGGTGTGTTACATTGATACAAATACAAGCAAAATATATATAACTTATACAGGAAAATTTAACTATGGTTGAAGTTTGGAGAGGAAATGACATTAAAGTAGCTGAGAATCTGGGGGTGGTATCTGAGGTGGAACCTGAATGCTGGGTAAGTTTTCACAAGAGGTGAAGAGAGTATTGCCGACAGGGATTGAGCATGGTTCAGTCTGACACATTGAGATTCCAGAGGGAATGAGAAATGAAATTGGAAAGGTACATTGGATGAATGGGTCGTGAATTTCAAGGTAGAGGAACTTATTAGCGGTCTTTGGTTCTCGGGCTCTGCTGAGTGTAACCCCATGAGCATATTTATTAAAAAGGAAGCCCTAGCTTCTGGAGGTTTGGGTGTAGATCTGTAGCATAGCTTAAAGTATAGCATTCGCTGTGACACTGAGGGAGTCTGTTTTGCTCTGAGTCAGAAGGATATCAACTATTTCTGTAGTGTGATTTCATCTGGGACATCTGAAGGAGTCAGAAACCCCAGGGTTTTGAGGGGAGCCAGGGATCCAATGGGGCGCATGGGGCCTGGGTTTCTGTGGGAGTTAAATGAGTGCTTTATCTCTGGAAGTAGCTTTAACAAATGGTAATAAGGACTTGGCTATTTTGGCACCCCACTCTAGTACTCTCGCCTGGAAAATCCCATGGACAGCGGAGCCTGGTAGGCTGCAGTCCATGGGGTCACGAAGAGTCAGACACGACTGAGCGACTTCACTTTCACTTTTCACTTTCACGCATTGGAGAAGGAAATGGCAACCCACTCCAGTGTTCTTGCCTTGAGAATCCCAGGGATGGGGGAGCCTGGTGGGCTTCCTTCTATGGGGTCGCACAGAGTCGGAAACGACTGAAGCAACTTAGCAGCAATAATAGTGATAAATAAAATGCTTTCCTCTTTCAACTGAGACCCTTGGCAGTGAAAGCTCAGAGTCCTAACCACTGGACCACCAGGAGATTCCCATGAGGTTCCTCTCTAAATGGAAGTTCTAAGACATGTTGACAAATGTAGTAGTTTCATTAGTCTTGAATCCCAGTGATGAAATGAGGTTGTATAAAAATTTCTTTAATTGAGGGATAATTGCTTTACAATGTTGTGTTGGTTTCTGCCATACAACCATGTGAATCAGCCATAAGTATACATACATCCCCTCCCTCTTCAACGCCCATGCTATGCAGTTTTTTATGAAACTTTTTTTTTAACTAATACTTTCTTTTCTAGGATCAAGCGCGCTTTCCTTATTGAAGAGCAGAAGATCGTTGTGAAAGTATTGAAAGCACAAGCACAGAGTCAGAAAGCTAAATAAAAAATGAACCATTTTTGAGTAATAAAACGCCTCATTCTGTTAACTTCTGTTGTGGTTTGTTAGTGTACAGCTTTGGTTTCTGTGGTTACTGGAGATTCCCCACACATAAACTGATTTTTAGTTGATCACTTTTTCTGAAAATAATTGGAGGTCAGTGATTGCTGGAATTTTTTGATGGTACCGCTAGATGACATTAAAATATGGATTATAATATATTTTCTCCTAGAGGCTATGTCATATTGTTCCTGTTGATAAATAATGTCTCTTTGCATCAGGTGCCAAAGTATTGGAGCTTCAGCATCAGACCTTCCAGTGAATATTCAGGGTTGATTTCCTTTAAGATTGACTGCTCTGATCTTGCTGTCCAAGGGTCTACTCCAGCACCACAGTTTGAAGGCATCAGTTCTTCAGCACACTGCCTTTTTTATTGCCCAGCTCTCACATCCGTACATGACTATTGGAAAAAACATAGCTTTGAGTATATGGACCTTTGTAGGCAAAGTAATACCTGCTTTTTAAAATACCGTGTCTAGATTTGTCAGCTTTTCTTCCAAAGAGCAGTTGTCTTTTAATTCCACTTCGCTTTAAGGGTGTTCAGATAGTTCAGTCTTTTCTAAGTTTGAAATGTCCACTAGGCTTAAAAAAACTTCATAGATAATTTGGAAAGTATGGAAAAACAGAATGAAATCACCTTCAGTTTCAGCATCAGTTGAATTCAGTCACTGCATCGTGTCTGACATTTTGCAACCCCATGCACCTCAGCACACCAGGCTTCCCTGCCTATCACCAATTGCTGCAGCTTGCTCAAACTCCTGTCTATTGAGTTGGTGATGCCATCCAACCATCTCATCCTGTCCTCTCCTGTTGCCTTCAATCTTTCCCAGCATCAGGGGCTTTTCCCAGAGTCAGTTTCAGTATACAGATGATCATTTTTAACAGTTTGATATCTTTCCTCCCATTTTGTTTTCTGTTTATTTTTTAAATTTAGGTGTTTTGTTTTGTTTTTTAGCAGTGCTGTGCAGCTTATGGGATTTTAGTTCCCCATTCGGGGATCCAACTGGAGACCTGGTAGTGGCAGTGCCAAGTCTAACCACTGGACTGCCAGGGAATCCCCAAATCTTAAAAGTTGTGGAACTTCCTGGTGGTCCAGTGATTAAGAATCCACCTTCCAGTGCAGGGGATGCAGTTCAATCTCTGGTCTGGAAAACCAAGATCCCACGTGCCGAGGGGCAAGTAGAGAGCCCTCTGCAACTAAAGATAGCCCAGGTGCTTGCGAAAGATAGCCGGCTCAAGGGCAATGAAGACCCAATGCCGCCAAAAAAAAAAATTATAAGCATATTATATGTGTAAATATTCAACCCTTTCCCGCCACTTAACCCCTGTGAGCATATTTCTTTCAAAGTAATTATTTAAGTGACTACATATGCCATCAAATCTATGTAGCATAATGTCAATCGTTGCTTTCATTTGAGCATTTGGGCTTGCCAGGTTTTCTCTGTTTTAACACTTGTGTGCATTTTTATACAGATTGCTATTTTCATTTATGCCCATCTTTTTTTTAATTCATAAACTTGGACTGGAATACAGTACTTCACTAGTCAACTCTAATTATTAGGGTTACAGTGATGTTTCCTAAGGTTCCTAGGTCAGGCTGCCATAACAAATTACCATACACTGGGTGACTTAAATGTCAGACATTGATTTCTCATATTTCTGGAGACTGCTACTGGGAAGTCCAATTGAAGGTGCTGGCAGATTGTTCTTGGTGAGGACCCCTGCTGTTCGCAGTAGGTCAATGGCTGTTTTCTTGCGTCTTCACATGATGGGCAGGGGAGAGGGAAGAAAGCTCCCTTCTGCCTTTGCTTGCGTGCGTGCTCAGCTGTTTGGGACACTCGACGGTAGCCCGCCAGGCTCCTCTGCCCGTGGGATTCTCCAGCCAAGAATACTGGAGTGGGTTGCTGTTTCCTTTTCCAGGGGATCTTCCCGACCCAGGGATTGAACCTGTGTCTCCTGCGTCTCCTGCGTCGGCACGTGGATTCTTTGGCACTGAGCCACTTGGGAGGTCCTCACAAACCTGGGGGAAGGACAAGCATGCAGTCCCCAAGACGGGACGTGAACTGTGCCTGACTGGTGACCATTTTTTCACCTGTCTCAGCCTCCCACACCACCACTCAGAGTTCATTTCGTGATGTGTAGACACAGAAGAGCCAAGACTGGTGTGAACATAGTATCGACTCCATGCAAATAACCAAAATGGACTCTGCACTGTTCTGGGTTTTGATTTTGTAAAGAAGATGAAGCTTTTATTAAATCCAGTTCTGTGTGTGTGACTTAAAGTACTCTTGACAGGCTCCTAAAAAGACATGTGAATGTAGTCAGTGGTTTCTTTTTAAAGTCTAGTATTTCTCCTTCCATTGAATTGCTTGTAAATTCTATTAGAAGGATTGGGATGGGGGTTGGGAGTTCTTTCACCCTTAAAAGCAGAAAGTCTCCATATGTTTAGATAAATAAATCAAGTTCATCTTCAGCAGTGCCAATGGCATACCTACAGTTTTTACACTAGTGACTTGTGACTTGGGCTCCCAGAATTTTAATAGTCAGGGCTATGTCTAGCTTTACCTGTCAACTGTCTTACCACATCAATTAAAGTCATATACAGTTCCTGTAGAGTAAGACTGTGAAGCAGAGCTGAACATTCTGATTTTTCCTGGGAGTTAGATGACTTACTGCCAGTAAGAGTCCTATAGTTATTCGATATTACCAATAGAACCACTGGAGTGTGGATCCAGCTTACTCCAGCTGTGTGAGTCAGTTGTGTGCATCTCTTTCCAGCTCTGTGTTCAGTGATGTCAGTTTGGTGCCTTGAGATTGGTATGGAAGGAGTATTTACACCTGGGAAATCAGCAAGTGCTACAAAATTCTTTTTCCCCTTCCAAGGAGCTTGATGTTTATATCACCAGCAAGTCACTGGATATTATTCAAATTAGAGTCTATTATCACAAGTTAGGTATAATTTTGTTGGTACCAGGAGCTCTCTATATATATGGTAAATGTTTTGACTATTATTTGCCCTTAAATTTTTTTGTAATAAATTAAATCTACGAATATTCTGAAATTTGATTTTATAAATAACAGTGAGTCTTTTATTGAATCCAGTTCTGTGAATATGGAGAAAAACAGAATTTAAAATCTTGAAACACTGAAAGTTTCATCTCTTTTAACAATGATAAACACTTTATTTGAAACCAAGAGTAGAAAAGTTAGGACTCTGTGAGTTTCCTTTTTTAAGGATGATATCCACAATAATTCTGGATCAAAAGATACTTTCTGGTTTCCAAGATATTAGCTAGTCAATAATTTTGAGTAAATCTTAAATGTTTCTGGTTAATTTGAAGGATTATGTAAATATTTTGCCATATATTTATATTTATTTATTTATATTACATTATTTATATTATATTATACTTGTTTCAGATTTCATTCATTCATTCAACAAATATTGATGAGAAACTAAATTATGTTCCAGGAACAATGTTGCTGGGTAAACATTAATACAATTGTCAACAAGCAAACTCTCCCCCTATTCTCATGGTTACATGGGGGACTTGGTTAAATGAGGATAAAAATATGTTTTTAATTGCACACATTAGAATAAAAACCAAAAAGAAGTACCCAGCACTGTGAAACCATGTAAGAAAGGAACCTCACTGGGAGTGAAGCCAGGCTTTTCAGAGGAAGTCCCATTTAAGCTCAGAGCAAAATGTTAGCTGAGTGACAAGAAGGGAGAACATTCCAGATGTAAGAACCAACATGTCCAAATGCCCTAAGTCAGGAAACAATTTGTATGAAAAAAAACACATAAAAACAATACATGCAACGCAATTCATTCTCAATATTTAGAGCTCAGTAAATCTAATGTGTGTGAGCAAATTGTTAATCACCGGGAAGGAGCATCCGTGTTAGCACATAGCTTTAAGTCCACCTGTCCCCACAGTCAAAAGATCTGTGACACCTTTTCCTTCCTAAGTGAGACCAGTGAAGGAAAAGCTTTCCAAAACTGTTTATTTCAGTTAGGAGCAAAGACACTCCTGTGCATCGGAGCATATTTAAATTATGCTATCCCCTAGATAATTTAGGCATCAACCTACTATTAAGGAGAAAAAGCAGCAAAATTATTGACTCAATTCCCCTGATATTCACTCAGCTTTTATATTCCTTGGCCTGTGCAAACAGCCTCAGGGCTATGCCCTCTTTCTCTCTCTCTCTTTCTGTCTTTGGTTGGAAATAAGTTTACAGCTTAACATGCCTATCGAACAAACGGTCTTAAAGAAAATCCAAATGTTTACTACATTTTACAGTAAGTTCTGTAAAGACTTTGTAAACCACGTCGTCTCTGTTGCAGCTGCTCAGCTTTACCAATAGAGTGTGGAAGCAGCCATGGTCAGTACTGAAATGAATGGTCATGGCTGTGTTCCAGTAGTTTTATTTACAAAACTGATGTTGGGTCACAGGTGGCCTGCAAGTTGTAGATGGTGGGCCTTCCCTGCTCTACATGACTCCTGCTACCAGCTACAGCTGCCAGCTGACCAGCTACATGAGAAACCTCAAGCAAGACCAGCAGAAAACTGCCTGGTTGAATCTAATCAACCCAAAGGACAGTGAGAAAAAAATAAAACAATTGTTCTATCACACTAAATGTTAAGGTTGGTTATACAACACTATACCACTGAAACAGTTCAATGGCCTTTAAATATTTTTCTTTGCTTGTATATTCCGTAAAGAATTTTGAAAAGCTATACAGACCCTCGCACGTTTTTAGATTATTATCCAAAAATTTTCATTATAAATTTAAAATCATTGCAAAGGATATCATTTTCAACATAGTAAGGGTAAGAATACACAGCAGCCTTTTTTTTTTTTAAAGGAATAAGCTCTTTTAACAATTGGAAGTTTTATAGTCTTCCTTCTTCTTGATTTGTATTACCATTCCATTTCCTCTATGGAATTTTAAACCATGTTTTCATGTTGGAAGTCTTTTCCTGATTGGTAATTCCACAATTCTGTCTCTAAGAAAGAAAAAGCAAACGAGAGAAGTGTGGAGTCTTAACACCCATTTGTCCTCTGGATAAAGCAAAGCATCACTGCTTTTTCAACCCTGTTCTCTTTACTTTGCTTTCAAGGACTCTCTCTCAAGCATGATTCATTTGACAATTTGGGGAGTTAAAAGAGGTGAGGATGTTAAAATGGCCGTCACCCCCCACCCCCTCCACCCCCCACCCCCCCCTCCTCGCCACCCAACCCTGTTCTATTGTGTTGGCCAAAAATTTCATTCAGGTTTTTCTGTAACACCTCATGAAAAAAATACAAAGAGACTTTCTGGCCAACCCAATATCTGAATTCAGGTCATCCCAATGTCGGCCAGGATATCCTGCTCCAATATCAAACATCGCCCTTGTGGGTAAGTCAGGGAAAGATACCAAGCCCTATGACCGCTGTGCTTCAGCCACTGGTTGGGGCTCGAGGGTGAATATGATAACATGGTGCCTTCCAGGAGCTTGTAGTTTAGCTTTTTAGTTCAGCCACTTATGATTCTTGGGTAATAAGTTTAAATCAGTGGTTCAAACTGGAATGACACCTATGAGGCATTTTGTCGGGGGATTGACATATTCTGTAATGTACAGGACAGTCCTGCTCAACAAACCATCCTGAGTCCTACGTGACTCTCCAGTACCCAATCAGATTTTTGTGTAGGTGAGAAACCTGCTTACTATAATCTCAACCTTGGTAAACACCATTTGAATATAAACAAAAATTTTTTGCATCGTTTTAATAAATTCTAAAATTTCTGGGAATGCACTATGTCAAACCAGGGAGATTATATTTCTCTTCCAAACATTATCTGGAGAAATTTAACATTTTGGAAAAAAGAAATAGCAATGAATAAAGTTTTAAACTTTTGCAAGGGAAGGTTCACAATTTTTAGACAAAACTGTAAACGTATGGGTGAATGTATTGGTTTATATTTTTTCTTAAATCTTCGATTCTGGATATTGTTTTCACAAAATCTGATTAACAATAAGTTAATTTGTGGCTTAATGTATAAACTGATCACGTTCTGAAAGAGCACCATGATTTCTAAGCGCTTTGCTCTCTGAGCAAGTTAGAGAATTACTCTGGCAATTAAGAGACTCCAAAGTGTTTTCAGTACACTGGTGTTTAGAGAGTTCTCTTTGATGGCATGAAGAACTGACATCAATTCATTCAACAAATATTAACTCTGCACTGGTGTGTGCAGGCACTAAGCCAGTGCTTACCCTGGGAAGAGTTTCTGGAGTCTCTCATTTGTTTCCCTTACCCCTCTTTCCACGCATGCAGGTGTGTGGCTTGGAGTATTCGACAAAATTTCATAGTTTTCACAAGTGTTGTTATGTGAACTTGAGAAGCTGCTTAAATTCTCTTGAGTCTCTGCTTTATGAGTCTTCGAGTGTTAGCCGCTCAGTTGTGTCTGATTCTTTGCAACCCTGAGGACTGTAGCCCGCCAGGATGCTCTTGTCACTAGAATTTCCCAGGCAAGAAAACTGGAATGGGTAGCCATACCCTTCTCTAGCGGGATCTTCCTAAATCAGGGATCGAACCCGGGTCTCCTGCAATGCAGACAGATTCTTTACTGTGTGAGTCACCAATGAGTATAAAAATACTCCACTTCCAAAAGTTATAAAGAACTTGGTTTCTAGCAGGGAATTAACAAACATTAGTTCTGGGTCCCTTTCCACCTCTCTTCAAAACCTAACCTCATTTCTGTAGTAATTAGTGATGTTGAGAATCTTTTCATGTATAGTGCAGGAAGCTCAGCTTGGTGCTCTGTGATGACCTAGATAGGTGGGGGTCATTCATCTAGGGATTGGGAGGAAGGTCCCAAAAGGAAGGGATATATGTATACCTGTAGCTGATACTGGCTTCCCTGGTGGCTCAGATGGTAAAGAATCTGCCTGCAATGCAGGAGACTTGGGTTTGATCCCTGGATTGGGAAGATCCCATTGGAGAAGGGAATGGCTACCCATTCCAGCTTTCTTGCCTGGAGAATTCCATAGACAGAGGAGACTGGCAAGCTACAGTCCATGGGGTCTGAAAGAGGCAGACATGACTGAGTGACTATCGTATATAGCTCATTCACTTTGTTGTATGGCATAAACTAGCACAACATTGTAAAGCAACTATACAACAATTAAAAAAAAAAACTGATCTCAGAACACATCTGCTAATGTTCATGTGTGAACATGAGTTAGTATGTTCCCTCTAGAACTATTTACATTTTAGCTTCAACATTTCTGTCAGTGGGTTGAAAGACTGACTTCCGCTAAAGGAATTTCAAGCAAGTGAAGCTAGTAGTTCAACCTGCTAGGAGTCAAGGATCACACAAACTATTAAATATAAATACAAAGCTAATATGGTCATGGTCAAAGCAAGCTGAGATCACTAGCTCTTTACAAAGAGACGTCAGGGGCCTGAAGGAGGATTGTCATAGGAAACTTCCCTTTCCGTGCATTGCCGTGTAGACAGTCTAGATTCACTTAAGAATCTGCTGGGGAGTTTCTGTTTGTTAGTTTTGTTTTAAAAAAAGAACCAGAATTTACTGTCTCATAATTTTGAAGCTAGCAAACTAAAATCAAAGTCTTGGCCGGGTTCTGCTCCCTCTGAGACTCTGCATAGAACTCTTCCTAGCTCCTGGTTGTTGCTGGCAGTCCTTGACATTTCTCGGCTTGTGGCCATCCATATAAATCTACTATCTACTTCTGTCAGCCCGTGGCTGTCTTCACATAGTGCCTCCAAGAATCTGCTGGGGGAGATTTTTTTTTTGGTATTTAGTTATTTATTTTGGCCATACTGCTCAGCATGCAGGATGCGATATCATAGTTCCATCTCAGGGATTGAACCCTCGCCCCTTGTGGTGCAAGTGCAGAGTCTTAACCACTGGATCTCCAGAGAAGTCCCTGGGAAGATGTCTTAAATGCAGTTTCCTGAGCCCCACCTAAGACTTCCTCAATCAGAATCTCCAAAGATTGGGCCAAGAACCTGCATTTTACCAAGATCACCTAGTTGATCCTCACAGAGATGGATCTTGGACCAGCCTTTCCCAAGTTATGGTAGAAAGGACAGCTGACGCCGAACAACACAGGTTTAAATTGCCAGGTCCACTTATTCATGGATTTTTTAAAATATAGAAACTACAGCACTACAGGATCTACAGATGCAAAACCGCAGATACTGACAACTGACTCTAAGTCACGCTCAGATGTTCTACAACCCCCTGTGTTGTTCAGGGGTCAACTGTGTACAATTTGGTGTTAGCTGGATGTGGCTTTAAATCTTAAGTCGATCTTTCACCAGTTAGGTGACTTTGAACAAGTGTCTTCCTCTCTCTTAAGTCTTAGTCCCCTCACTGATAAAATGAAGATACTATAACTTCAGAGGTTCAGTGAAGTATCCTGTGTTATCCACACCATAGAACACATGATGTTTTCCTGCTTCTGGTCCCAAAGCTGCCTTCTCATATATTTACGGAGGCACAAACACAGTGCATGAAGATGGTCACTATGGAGTCTTCTCATTTGGAATGATTAAAGACAAGTGATAACTTTGGAAATAGACCGAAAAGGCAAGTGATATCCTCTTCTATCATGTTTTACCCAGAATGATTTTTTTTTCTCTCTCTCTTTGTAAGAAATTATACCCATACCCCGCCTGAAAGTGCCAAGCTGTATTTGATTAGTTCTGGGCAGAAGCACGTTAGGGCATCTGAAAACCACAACTGGAGACATCTATTTTGATGGGCCTAATGCTCTGGGTATTTCCTTTCAACCGAACTTGGGGAGGGGGGTAAGTACTTTGATATAATGTACATATGGAAATATTTTACAACATTCTTAAAAAGTTAGATATTTTATTCGGTATATATAAAGCATACTTTGCTCTTCACTGTGTGCAAACATGGATAAATCAATGTCTCCCAGAGTCCCTTGTCATTTCCAAGCTAGAATTGTTTCGTTTTGTTAAATCGGTTTCAGTGCCTAAAAGGACCGAACTGACAACCCTCTTTTCTCCGGGCTTCTGGCAGACAGCAGGAGCAGCTGCTGTTCAAATGTCCCCCAAATAGCTCACCTCTGGAAAGATCGTTTCTGGAGGTGAGAAGGCGCTTTGATTTCTCCTCCACTCTGAAATGTGTGGGCGGGGGTGGCGGCCTTTGGCTCTCAGGCCACTGGCACATTTCACATGTGCAGCTAAATAGTGATCCGCATTCTGGTTCGCATTCTTTTGAAAAGATTAAAGTCTCTTGCTTTAAATGCCATTCCTAATCGTGGGGTCAAACATTCCTTGGAAAATATTCTTCATCACAAGAATTTACTAATAGTGATTACTCTCAGGGAAAAAAGGATGGGGACAGGAAGGAGATGATAACTGGGAGATGGCATTTGATTTTCATGTTTTTAATCCTTTGTACTCTGAATTTTATAACTCTGAACAGGTGATCTTATTTGGAAAAGAAAAACAAGCAGGAATCATCTGCACGAAGGTGCTGGAGGCCACTGTTGTTATTTATTCTTTAAAAATTTCTATATTGAAAATGAATTCTATTAAGTTTACTTTTCAAAGCTTAACTAGAAATTTCCCCTTTTTTAGGATTTAATAACTAAAACTTGCCAGACAAATACACATTTCTGTTCTCGCTTTTATAAGTCTGTATGATTTGCAAAGCAACCAAATATAAAATTAAATATCCTGGGTTTGCTATTTAATTCATCTGAAAATACTGCTTTCACAAGATTTTTCTTTCATCATTAAAAGAGTAAACCATTTTCATTTTAAAGATAGGCTTGACTGTGTGAGAAGCAGCCTCTTCCACTTGTGTAATATCTCATTGCACTTATTTGATTGCGGCATTGAGGCAATTTCTTTTAAATAAGTTTGCCTTTTCATTATGCCAGTGAATATTGTTTTATAAATCTCAAAGTATCGAAAATACATTTGGGTGAAGTTAAAACCATAAAGGACTGTGATTTTTATAAAAGAGAACTTCTGCCCTGCTGTGGCCACAGAAAGGAATTACACGTGGGCAGCTGTCAGAAAAATGGTTCTTGAGTTGAACTGCAACAGCTTTGCAGGAAAGCTAAAAAAAGGTACAGATTTACAGTTATTCTCCTTCAATAAATTTAGAGTAAAATGAGTGTGTGTGTATATATATATATTCTAAGTCGCTTCAGTTGTGTCCTACTCTGTGTGACCCCATAGGCGGCAGCCCACCAGGCTCCCCCGTCCCTGCGATTCTCCAGGCAAGAACACTGGAGTGGGTTGCCATTTCCTTCTCCAATGCATGGAAGTGAAAAGTGAAAGTGAAGTCGCTCAGTTGTGTCCGACTCCTAGCGACCCCATGGACTGCAGCCCACCAGGCTCCTCTGTCCATGGGATTTTCCAGCCAAGAGTACTGGAGTGGGGTGCCATCGCCTTCTCCTATATATATATATATATATAGATATATATATATACATACACACATATATATATAACTTATATTACAAATAATTGAAGAGTACTACTCCGTCTAGTCAAGGCTATGGTTTTTTCCAGTGGTCATGTATGGATGTGAGAGTTGGACTGTGAAGAAGGCTGAGCACCGAAGAATTGATGCTTTTGAACTGTGGTGTTGGAGAAGACTCTTGAGAGTCCCTTGGACTGCAAGGAGATCCAACCAGTCCATTCTGAAGGCGATCAGCCCTGGGATTTCTTTGGAAGGAATGATGCTAAAGCTGAAATTCCAATACTTTGGCCACCTCATGTGAAGAGTTGACTCATTGGAAAAGACTCTGATGCTGGGAGGGATTGGGGGCAGGAGGAGAAGGGGACGACAGAGGATGAGATGGCTGGATGGCATCACTGACTCGATGGACGTGAGTCTGAGTGAACTCCGGGAGATGGTGATGGACAGGGAGGCCTGGCGTGCTGCGATTCATGGGGGTCGCAAAGAATCGGGCACACCTGAGCGACTGAACTGACTGAACTGACTACCATCACTGAGCGAGTGAGTGAAAGTCGCTCAGTCAAGTCTGACTCTTTGCCACCCCATGGACTGTAGCCCATCAGGCTCCTCTATCCATGGAATTCTCCAGGCAAGAATACTGGAGTGGCTACACCCATTCTCTTCTCCAGGGGATCTTCCTAAATCAGGGATGGAACTAGGGTCTCCTGCATTGCAGGCAGATTTTTTACTGTCTGAACCGCCAGGGAAGCCCATATATATCTAATTAATTCTATATATTAATTAATTAATTATTAAAAATCGGATCCCTATGTTACACAGTAATCCACTCTTCACACTGGCTATCTCAAAGTCTTTACCTCTCTCCTCAACCCAACACTCACTCCAGGTTGTTTAATAATATCTGAAAGTATGCAAGCCACTAGGTGTGAGCTTCTGGAGCTCCCTTGCCCTCTTTGGCACCTTTAAACTTTAATGTACATAAACGCATGGGCTTTGTAGTCAGGTAGCCAGGGCTACTTTAGAACTATGTCGAGTTTAGTATGTTTTCAATCTCTATAAACCTCAGTTTCCTCACCTGGAAAAGTGGAATCAATAATGCCTATTGGATTGTTTACATATGACAGCTCAACAGGACACTAAGTGTTGACTGACTTCCTTATACCACTAACCTTCTTGCCGCTCTCTTTCTTTAGATGGTTCAAATCTTTCCCAAGGTAAGCTTCACCCCTGGTGGGCTCCCTCCACACACTCTCACCACGGCCCTAATATTGTTCTGTTACTTAACCCCCTCTCCTTCAGTCCCTCCCTGTCCACAATTTTCTTTCCCCCATCTTATACAGATGTGCCCAAGTTCTCACCATCCTTGAAAACCCCTCTCTGCTACCACTTCCTCCTCCCTTCAGACCCAGCTGTACTGGGAGGGATAGACTCTATATTGATTCACTACTATTTTTTTTTTTAATTCCCATTCACTTCTTTCCTCTGCAGTCTGGCTTCTCCTGCCACCATAGTACTGAAATTAACAAATTAATTCACCAAACCTTGATCATGATACCATATTCTAGGACTGTGCCTAGTCATGGCATCAGATCCCTACTCAAGCCACCATAATATTGTATACTCAACAAAATACTCACTGGTCAAAAGTTACCAATGCCCAATGGTCAAACCCAGTGGCTTCTGCTCAGTTTCACTCTATGTGATTTGCTGGAGACTGGCCCTCCTGAGCTTTCTCTGCTCCTTCTCTCCCTGGACCCTTTGATCTTGCTGTATCCACTTTGTAATAACCTCTTAATCATGCGGATGATTCCCTAGGCATTGTCTTTGGCTCTCTTCCCTCTCACTCTTTTAACTTTACTCTGTGAACCTCCTATAATTATAGCCACATTCGGTGGATGTGTGGAAGCACTTTTTTGGGAAGAGAGCGCATAGCTTATATCAGCAAGGAAATTTGTGATCCCTCCAAACAAAAGCCCTGCCCGCTCCATTGCACTGGTGTGGCTCCCATATCACCCAGTTGCTGCAGACTCCTGGACCTCTAAACCTAGCCTCTTTCCCAACCCTACTGAAGTCCAACCCTGCAGGGTCCTCCTAGAACAGCAGTTCTCACCAGTGGATGGCAGGCCCTCCGCCTCCTGCTCCCTGCATCTCTCTCTGAGGGGCCTCTGTGTGGGTTGGGAGTGATGGGCAGAGAGTGCACCTATAATCAAAGTCCCTGCGGGAAGCGCTCCGACGTGTATCCATGTAAGCGCTGCATGACACCTGCCATTCTGCCAGGCTCCTCCTCCTGCTCCAGGAAAACCTTCCTGTTTGGTCCAGCTCTTGGACAAAGCTGCAGAGTTGCCTGGGCCATTATTACACAGTTCATTTTTACCAAGCCTCATATTTATTTGTTGACCAAATTCGACTGATTTTATCTGTGAAAGATGCTTTTTAATCTTTCCATCACCACCAACCTACCTGCTCTCTCCACTCCCCAATCTATCACACACTCATCATCTCCCAGCCTAGATTCCCCATGAAGGTCCTGAAAGGTCTCTGTGCTTCACGTCTTTCTGCTGTTTCATCTATCTTTCAAACACACAACTGACTATTTCAATTTAAAAAAATAATCCTTCAATTTTTTTTCTTTTTTAAATTAATTTGATTAATTCATTTTTAACTGAAGGATGATTGCTTTACAGTATTGTGTTGGTTTCTATCAAACATCAACATGAAGCCATAGCTTCGGTGGTTTTGTAACTGCCTATGTAATAAAATTTTAATGCATCCTGAGAACCCCTCTACAATCCAGCTTTATCCTTCCCTTTTGAGTAGTATCCCCAACCGTTCTTCCTTCACTTTCTGTTGTACACAACCACTCATCTTCCTTTGTACTCTCTCACCTTTCTTTCTTGTCTCAGGCTGGTCCTTGTTCCTGAAAAGCTTTTTCCTGATCCTTAAAAGAATCCCACCCCTACTTCGATACTCGGCTCAAATGTGAACTCCTTGGTAAGCCTGCATTTTCCTCCCTGAGATAATGACTCCCTCCAGGATTCTCAAAGCAAACCTCCAGTAAGCATGCCCTTCTCAGACAGCACTGCCGTTAATTGGGTATGTGTTTCTCCCTTAATTATAATGCCAGTTTCTTGGGGGCAGGAATCAGGCACCCCTCATTGCATAGAATAGTGCTGTCTCTGCTTCATGCTCCACGAATGCCTGAAGAATGAATAATGTGAACTTTATTATGACCAGCACTATTGCTTGCCCTCATTGGTTCCCACCTCTCCTAAGGAGTAGGCAGATGCTTTAAGAGTATACTCACAATTTCCACAAAATAGGTATTAAACTATGGAAAGAAGCTATGAGATAGAAAAGAAAGGAGATAGTAAAGAATAAAAACAAACCAAATTTTGCTTCTGATCCAACTTACTTCTCTAGCTAGCAGTAAGGCTGGAGTCTTAATGGGCGCTTTTGAAATGTGTTCAGTTTCTTAGAAAGAGCACCCTGCCTGCAAAGTTGAGAGAAATGGAGCAGGAAGCAACGTGGGTCTGGACTATTAAATGGTGGGGAAGCTGGAGAGGAGAGGACAAGCTAAAGAAACATTAATCAAACACCATTGTTAAGATGACGCACTGAAGGATCAAAAGAGATAGAGGAGCCAAGGCGTTGCTTGTTTGTTGATTCATTCAACTAATATTCAATGAGTCCTACTATGGGCTTCCCTGGTGGCTCAGATGGTAATCTGCCTGTGATGTGGGAGAACTGGGTTCAATCCTTGGGTTGGAAAGATGCCCTGCAGAAGAGAATGCAACCCATTCCAGTATTCTTGCCTGGAGAATTCCAAGGACAGAGCAGCCTGGCTGGCTACAGTCTGTGGGGTTGCAGAGTCGAACATGACTGAATGACTAACACACACACACACACACACACACACTATGTGCCAACACTGTGAGAGATCCAAGGAATCCAGTGCTGAAAAACACATTGACCCTGTTTAATGGAACCATTGAAGTGTCCCTTGGTGGAAATATTCCTCCCTTGGCATGAAACCTTGTAGACCAGCCAAGCCTAAAGTTGTAGGAAATAGGAAGCAAAAACTTTACTAGTACATGACTAGAAGTAACAGTGAGTGGAGTCATTCCCACCGTTGACACTTGATTCCTGGACTGGTGAATCTCGGCTCTAAGAGAAGAGGCATCATACACTGAGCACTGATTTACAGCACATGCTGCATCTGAGAAGACACTGTCCTAGCCCTAGAAGGTGTTGACATTAATCTGGAAGCATAACTGAGTTTTCAAAAGGCCAATTCCACCATTTCACAGAGCTGCTTCAAGGCGACGGTGCACTCGATGAGACTAGTGAATTCCGTAACATGAACCAATCACTGCAATTCATTTGCTGTCAAACAGGTTTCTTGGCTAGAAGCAGTGCTGTGTGGGCTATCATGATACTGATTAAGGCATTCCTCAAGTCCACACAATAGTGATTTTGGGAGAAGCACTGTGGGCAAGGATCGAAAAGTTGTATCCAGTGTAAACATCTATTTCAGTAAGAACTAAGTGCTACTGGAAGTGTTCCTGTGTAATTAACCTGCTACCAAGTGGGTGGCTCATCCTCCTGGAGAACCATGCCAGACTGTGCGCTCCCTGCTGATTTCTGCTGTTGGCAGTTGGGGTGCTCAGCAGGATCAGCCTTGATGAGTGAAGTCCATGCATAACTTCCATCCCTGCTACCGTGGCCCTTTGTTTGTGGACCTGCTGGACAAGGACAGGAGTGACTGGGGAAAGAAGATAACTAATGTCCACAGGAAGGGTCATCTCATCCATCCACCTAAAATTCTTTCTCTACATAGATGGCTATTTTGTGGAAATTCACATGGGGTACAAATATTTTCATACTTCATGCTGATACAGAAAGGTTTATCCATATGCCTCTCTTCAATACCTCCTCAACACCTTTCCAGTTGTATTCATTTTAGTTCCCTTTAGACATCCATTTACCAAATGATTAGCCACTGCCAATGAGTCAAAATTCCCCAAGCCAGGCTTCAACAGTATGTGAACCGTGAAATTCCAGATGTTCAAGCTGAATTTAGAAAAGGCAGAGGAACCAGAGATCAAATTGCCAGTATCTGTTGGATCATTGAAAAGGCAAAAGAGTTCCAGAAAAACAACTACTTTGCTTTATTGACTATGTCAAAGCCTTTCACTGTGTGGATCACAATAAACTGTGGAAAATTCTTAAAGAGGTGGGAATACCAGATCACCTGACCTGCCTCCTGAGAAATATGTAGGCAGGTCAAGAAGCAACAGTTAGAACTGGACATGGAACAACAGATTGGTTCCAAATCGGGAAAGGAGTCCATCAAGACTGTATATTGTCACCTTGCTTATTTAACTTATATGCAGAGTACATCATGCGAAATGTTGGACTGGAAGAAGCACAAGCTGGAATCAAGATAGCTGGGAGAAATATCAATAACCTCAGATATGCAGATGACACCACCTTTATGGCAGAAAGCGAAGAACTAAACAGACTCTTGATGAAAGTGAAAGAGGAGAGTGAAAAAGTTGACTTAAAGCTCAACATTCAGAAAACGAAGATCATGGCATCTGGTCCCATCACTTCATGGCAAACAGATGGGGAAACAGTGGAAACAGTGAGAGACTTTATTTATTTGGGCTCCAAAATCACTGCAGATGGTGACTTCAGCCATGAAATTAAAAGATGCTTGCTCCTTGGAAGAAAAGTTATGACCAACCTAGACAGCATATTAAAAAGCAGAGACATTACTTGGCTGACAAAGGTCCATCTAGTCAAAGCTATGGTTTTTCCAGTAGTCATATACGGATGTGAGAGTTGGACCATAAAGAAAGTTGAGCATCAAAGAGTTGATGCTTTTGAACTGTGGTGTTGGAGAAGACTCTTGAGAGTCCCGTGGACTGCAAGGAGATCCAAACAATCCATCCTAAAGGAGACCAGTCCTGAATATTCATTGGAAGAACTGATGCTAAAGCTGAAGCTCCAACACTTTGGCCACCTGATGAGAAGAACTGACTCTTTAGAATAGACCCTGATGCTGGGAAAGATTGAAGGCAGGAAGAGAAGGGGACGACAGAGGATGTGATGGTTGGATGGCATCACAAACTCACTGGATATGAGTTTGAGCAAGCTCCAGGAGTTGGTGATGGACAGGGAAGCCTGGCATGCTGCAGTCCATAGGGTCACAAAGAGTCAGACACGACTGAGTGACTGAACTGAACTAAGGTCTGCTGCTGCTGTTGCTGCTGCTAAATCGCTTCAGTCGTGTCCAACTCTGTGCGTCAGACAATGCCAAATTGGGGGTGGCTGGTTCAGGTTTCATGGAGACTTGTTGCCCTTGATTAATAGTTTAGCCTCCACTAAGACCCAGTGGTGAGCCAGAGCTATTTCTCAAAGGAAATTATTTACCTGCTAAGGATGACATAGATTTGCTCTAAAACTCTAGGTCTTCATGCTGTGATTCACCTCAAGGGGCTTGTCAAAAAATTCATAGAGCATCTCTGCCTGCCACAGACATCATAAATCCAATATCATAAATGATATTGGATCTGCTGAGTCATAAGGCTCAAGTAACAGAGCAGTTTAGCAAACTGGCAGGCTGGACCTGTTACATAGTCTTTGCTTGTTCTGGGTCTTACTCAAAACAAGCAGCTTATTGGACTACTCACTAAATAGACTGGAATAGCATGACTAAATGAGGTATATGTTTCCTCCAAAATCCTAAGTGGTTCCCTAAGCATATGCAACTTGATGGAAGGAGAAGTCAGATGCAGTAACTATCCTTTACCTTGGAAGGAATATCTCACATGTTACAACGTACTGTGTGCATACGTGTTCAGTTATGTCCAACTCTTTGCTCCTCTGTTCATGGTATTTTCCAGGCAAGAATACTGGAGTGGGTTGCTATTTCCTTCTCCAGAATATCTTCCTGATGCAGAGACTGAACCCAGGTTTCCTGTGTCTCCTGAATTGCTGATGGATTCTTTACCACTGAACCACTGGGGAAGCCCACCAGCAGCTTAGGGTGGCCAAAAAAAAAAAAAAAAAAAGGAAACAAGGATGGGGATTCTTTGACCCTGAGTATGTTTATTTCAACTGTGCATTCCAAAACTAATCCCAGGATCCTCACTACCTCTGGAAGGAGAACTAAAAGGAGAGCACTGATGAAGAGAGGGGGCTTCCCTGGTGGCTCAGCAGTAAATGCAATGCCGGAGAAACAGGTCAGGAAGATCCCCTGGAGAAGGAAATGGCAACCCACTCCAGTGTTCTTGCCAGAAAATATCCCATGGACAGAGGAGTCTGGCAGGCTGTAGTCCATGGGGTCGCAAAGAGTCAGACACGACTGAAGCAACTTAGCAGGAGCAGGATGAAGGAAAATATTTCCATATGTGTTTCTGTTGTTACATGGGCATGTATGTAACACGTTACCTATGTTTTACTTACTAATTTTCCAAGTTTAAAAGAAATGACATGAATAGTGAAAAATCTGCAATTTCGTATTGCGTTGGAAAGAGTTTGTATAGATCATGATACATAATAGTGATTCACACGGTGCCTGGCATAGAGTTATCATTCAATAAACACTGAGCTGGGGAAACAAACAATCTCATGCTTATACAAAACCCAGAAGGGAAGAGCATAGTTCAAGAGACTGTCATCTAAACTGTAAAATATCTTTGGAAATAAATCAAGGATAAAATTGTATACTATTCTCTGATTTTTAAAAAGTTACTAATTTCCTCTCTAGTGTATATTTGAATAAACTGAAGTTAGTAGTATTAATAGCCTTGATATTATCTGGTTTGTTTAGAATTTAGTTAAAAACTTATTTGTGGACTCTTCCTCTGGTGGTCCAGAGGTTAAGACTCTGCTTCCACTGCTGGGGCGTGAGTTAGATCCCTGGCTGGAATACTAAGCTTCTGCACGCTGTGCAGCCAAAAAACTCCACCAAAAGATAAAACTTATTTGTAGGGTTTACCTTCTCTTTTGACTGGCTGAGCCATTCCTGACTTCAAGGCTTTTTTATTAAAACTTTTTACATTAAGTATGAAAATCTTGGTAGATACGCTTTATGCTCCTTTCCTCCTTTAAGTATGGATTTGATTGTGCGCAGCAAGTAGTCATTTTTGCTTTTATATGTAGCTTAAAATGATAGGCTCTGCTATACAAAATGTGTTTTTTTAATCCATCAACTCTGATTTTATTGAAAAACAGCAGCACTGGCGGCTGGGCAGGCAGAGGGACATTGCTCCTGCCCGGCTCGTGGCTCAGATTAATACATGATGTTTCAAGCATTTGTTTCTTTCAACTGTTGTCCTCCTTCATCTACATACAATAATCACCCACTGAATTAGATTCTGTTTACTTAAGGGCATGCCCTAATGCCCATGCTTACGTTCATTATTTGTTTGGTTTTCAGTCTCAAAGTTTAGGTTGTATTTTTAAAAAAATTTTTCTATAGGAAGATTATTGGTTAGGACACAGCTGGTAATAGATGTGCATACTTTTGACTCGTGAAGGATTTCTTTTCTAACCTGGCTTGTAGAACATTACAAACTCAAGTTGGAAAATATTTGAAAGTTTAAGGTATTAAAAATAATAATGAATTCATTCTTGGAACAAACTTTTAGCATAAAGACATGACAATAATAATTTGAAATATAGGTGAATGTGGATCACAGTAAACTGTGGAAAATTCTGAAGGAGACGGCAATATCAGACCACCTGACCTGCTTCTTGAGAAATTTGTATGCAGGTCAGGAAGCAAGAGTTAGAACCGGACATGGAACAACAGACTGGTTCCAAATAGGAAAAGGAGTACATCAAGGCTGTATATTGTTACCCTGCTTATTTAACTTATACGCAGAGTACATCATGAGAAACTCTGGGCTGGAGGAAGCACAAACTGGAATCAAGATTGCTGGGAGAAATATCAATAACCTCAGATATGCAGATGATACCACCCTTATGGCAGAAAGTGAAGAAGAACTAGAGAGCCTCTTGATGAAAGTGAAAGAGAAGAGTGAAAAAGTTGGCTTAAAGCTCAACATTCAGAAAACGAAGATCATGGCATCCGGTCCCATCACTTCATGGGAAATAGACGGGGAAACAGTGAAAACAGTGAGAGACTTTATTTTTTGGGCTCCAAAATCACTGCAGATGGTGACTGCAGCCATGAAATTAAAAGACGCTTACTCCTTGGAAGGAAAGTTATGACCAACCTAGATAGCAGATTCAAAAGCAGAGACATTACTTGGTCAACAAAGGTCCGTCTACTCAAGGTTATGGTTTTTCCGGTAGTCATGTATGGATGTGAGAGTTGGACTATAAAGAAAGCTGAGTGCTGAAGAATTGATGCTTTTGAACTGTGGTGTTGGAGAAGACTCTTGAGAGTCCCTTGGACTGCAAGGAGATCCACCCAGTCCATCCTAAAGGAGATCAGTCCTGGGTGTTCATTGGAAGGACTGATGTTGAAGCTGAAACTCCAATACTTTGGCCAGCTTAGGTGAAGAGCTGACTCATTTGAAAAGACTCTGATGCTGGGAAAGATTGAGGACAGGAGGAGAAGGGGACGACAGAGGATGAGATGGTTGGATGGCATCACGGACTCAATAGACATGGGTTTGGGTAGACTCCAGGAGTTGGTGATGGACAGGGAGGCCTGGTGTGCTGCGGTTCATGGGGTTGCAAAGAATCGGACACGACTGAGCGACTGAACTGAACTGATGTGTTCTGACTTTAGTTTTATTTTTTATTAGAAAGTTGATAATACTTTTTAAAACTTCTGTGTCTTATCCACAGTGTATATGACTTATTTGGCCCTAAGATATATAAAAGGAAGGATAAGTAAATAAACTTGTCTCATTTCAAATATCTTAAATCTGCTTTATGTTAGGGCAAATGCCTTTAGTTCATATCCAAACACATAATATGCCTTTTGAATTTGTTTTACTTCCCAAGCTTCAGTCTTGTCATATGTAAAATGGTGACATTAGTAATTACCTAATAGAGTTGTCATGAAGAGTAAGTAAGAACTAATGTAAATGACAATATAATATCTGCCAAGAGGTGGTTAGTTAACATTAGCTTCTCTTCAGAAGATATGAAGGAAGCTTAAAAATTTTAATTTATATGTTTTTTCTTATTTTTTTCAAGGCAACATATTTTCAATTATTCCAAAGTTTTCCTTATTTATAAATCTATGGGAATTTCTGGAGAAGGAAATGGCAACCCACTCCAGTATTCTTGCCTAGAGAATCCTGTGGACAGAGGAGCCTGGTGGGCTGCTGTCCATAGGGTCTCACAGAGTTGGACACAACTGAAGCGACTTAGCATGTATGCATGCATTGGAGAAGGAAGTGGCAACCCACTCTAGTATTCTTGCGTGGAGAATCCCAGGGACAGAGGAACCTGGTGGGCCACCGTCTATGGGGTAGCACAGAGTCAGATACAACTGAAGCGACTTAGCAGTGGCAGCATGGGAATTTCAGAAATATTCTGCTGTATAGTCCCCCCAAAAAACGTCCCATGTATAAATGCTGGCTCTGGTGTAAACAGCTTTTATTATCGGTGTTATTAGTGGCTCTCTCCAGAGAAGGCAATGGCAACCCACTCCAGTACTCTTGCCTGGAAAATCCCATGGACAGAGGAGCCTGGTAGGCTGCAGTCCATGGGGTCACACAGAGTCGGACACGACTGAAGCGACTAAGCAGCAGCAGCAGCAGCAGCAGCAGCAGTGGCTCTCTCATAATCTACGATTCACATACCTTCCTTAATGCTGCTAAGTCACTTCTGTTGTGTCTGACTCTGTGCGACCCCATAGATGGCAGCCCACCAGGCTCCACCAGCCCTGAGATTCTCCAGGCAAGAATACTGGAGTGGGTTGCCATTTCCTTCTCCAATGCATGAAAGTGAAAAGTGAAAGTGAAGTCACTCAGTCCTGCTAGACTCTTAGCAACCCCATGGACTGCAGCCCACCAGGCTCCTCTGTCCATGGGGTTTTCCAGGCAAGAGTACTGGAGTGGGCTGCCACTGCAGACTGTCTCTGGTAAACAGTAAGGGCGGCAAGCTTCATCTATATTTAGAGTTAGATGCTACTGCATTTTGTAAGTATTTTTATTATTATGGTATTGAAACAATTTCTCATTAATTGAGTCACTGAAAGTGCAGAACCAATGATTGCCATCCTGTAAAAAATCATGAGCTCAGCAACAAACAAAAACATAAAAATATGGGCTCAATTATAAATGTGTCAGTCTGTGCTGGATTTATAATCAGTCACTCTGAACTCTTATCCCAAAAGGAAACAGATATTTGCAGAATGTTAAGAGAGTATATAAAAAAGAAAAACTAAACAGAAAACAAGAAAACTTTTTAGGCCATCTAGTCCATCCCCAAAGACAAATTCTCCATCAATTATTTTCATCCGCTTGGATTGTAAATATCTAGCCCAGGCTATATAGGATAGTGCCTTCCACTAGGGTGGTAAATATGGAATGGAGAGAAGTGGATGAATTAGATTTTTTTTTTTTTTTTGTAGTAGTAGTAGTACAACCAAAAAGATTTGTTGATACTTTGGACATGGAGGTTTCACAAAGAGAGAAACCAGGAGGATTTCAAGATTTTCGGCCTGAAAGATTTTAGCATTTACGAAAAGAGCAGAGGACACGGGTTATTTAAAATAGTATTTTGGTCACTTCAAGGTCTTCGCTTTGGGCATCTTGTGGCGATGTCTTCTTGACATTTGTGATAGCTCTAAATGAGATATATATTTTCAAATGTTATAAAATATTAACTTAGCAATTATTATTAGCAGTTGTTATTATTATTATCACCACTGCTACATCAGGAAGTAAAAGCTCAACAACCTAGGACTTTCTCAAACTCTCGAAAAACCCGCTAATAAGAAAGACATTTCCCAAACTTCCCCATTCATCCTCTGGCTCTGGGAACCTAGGGCGCTCCGCGTCCAATCAGCTTCCAAAATCCGCGGCGTCTGTGAGTGGGAGGGGCTCAGATAGACTCCGTTCCCTCTGCTTCTCCGGCTTGGCCACGTCTGAAGGCCTGCAGGTCCTTGAAGGTGCATAATTCGCCTGCTTATTCATTGGCAATAACTGAACTTCTTATTCAAATTTATCCTTCACAAGATTCTATAATACATAGCTTAGGGTCACGTCACTTATCGGTTTTTATAGTTCCTTCTTTTCTTCTGGGGGTGTGCACACTGCCTCCGAGCGTTGCGGACCTGCCGGTCGCTTCCCTGCGCACGCGCCGGGGAAAGGGAGGGCGGGCCTGTTTCCGGGTGGCGCGTGGGACTGGAGGCCGAGAGCGTCCCTTGCTACCGCCAACATGGAGAGTTTGTACCGAGTCCCGTTCTTAGTGCTCGAATGCCCGAACCTGAAGCTGAAGAAGCCGCCCTGGGTGCACATGCCGTCGGCCATGACGGTGTACGCTCTGGTGGTGGTGTCTTACTTCCTCATCACCGGAGGTAACTCGGCCTGCCTGGGGCCCGAGAGGCGCGGAGAGCCCGCCCGGCCCGGGGGCGCGTCAGTTCCCTAACTTTCAGCCAGGGGAAGCATCGCTCTGCTCTCAATCTTTTCGGAGGGTGGAGGAAAATTCTGGGGGTCACCGCCCAAAGGTTTCTTTACCCTCACGCCCTGTCTTGTATCTTGAGAGGAGTCGTGTTCTCTACCCCGTTGCCTTCACTTTCCTGGCCTCTTAGCCAAACGATCCGAGTTGAATAGCGTATTTTTCAAGCCCAGATTGTTGCTGTTGTTACTGCATGCCATGAGTTACTTAATAAAGGCCCTGGGAAAATCTGTTCTGGCCTATTCTATTTCCACTGCTGTTCAGGAGGGTGGGGGACTTGTACCTTCTTTGTCTGTGGTCCCTGGAACTTTGGTAGACACTTAACAGTCTTCGGATTTGTTAGCTGAAACCTAAGGCTTCGTGTCGCTTTCTCCTCAATCAGCAATACATATGAATGGAATCTTCCGAAACCCACGGTTTTGATAAATATTTGAGGTTGCAGATAAATCTTGAGAAGCTGTCGTATCTGAGAGAGCAGAAGTGGAGAATTTTAAAGAATAAGGGGAATAGCATTACTTTTGAACACTTTTACATTATCATCCTATCCTGTTCTTTGCAAAAGGGGCGTCGCTTTATATAGTGGTGAGTTGGCAATCCGGCTGCAGTCTTTTCATAGCCACCACCCCTTCAGCATTTCCATGATTTACTCAGCACTGTGCTACTGCGCTTGTTGGATTTTGGGAAGTGGAGAGCTTAATTTGGAAATGATAAAATTAAAGCTGTACAGATTAGGGATGGCAAGAGCAGATGACTGTTTTTAAGGGAATAGTCAGAGACATCATTTTCATAGATGTTTTGTGAGAATAATTGGCACTGAAGAGGGAAGTATTTGAAATGTGGGATTAGTTCTAGCATGAACCTTTAGGTTTACCCTCCTCCCAAATCTAGGATAATGACAGTTAATTTATGTTCGAAATAAGTTACATTTAAAATACTTTTTATGTTGCTAAGATACTGTCCTAGCATAAATTATTGTTAACATTTGCTCAGCACATTAATAGGGGCTGGACTGAATAAACAAAATTTAAAATGCATGTTGCTTTTAAAAAAAATCTTCATCTGTTAGAAATCTTTCCTGTAACCCTTACCTCCCTTGGAGCCAGGACCTTTACTGGAAACCTCACAGTTTTCATTCTGGCTCCTTTTTCCCTGTCAATTTTTGTAATGGGGAGATTCTTTGCCCTAACTTCTGGAGGAAGTGAGAGGACCCCTTTTAGTGGCCAAGGCCATGAGCTATCTCATACAGGAGAATTACCTGAATACTGAGTGTACCTTTGTAAATAAATAATACTTATTGCTGAGAAATAGTCAGCAGATAATGTGCGGAGTCCCCATTAAGTTCTAGGCATTAAGCACTGGAGAGAACAATGACTATAACAGATAAGGGCCCTCCCTTCCTGATGCTTATAATGCCATTGGTTGAGACACATGAAATGTCACGTGAATTTTTCTCCATAATATTTTTTCCATTGCAGATTGCCACAAGTGCTTTGAAGGAAAAGAAAAAGAGGTTTTGAAAAATAATCAGAGTTAGGAACATCATTTACGTTGGAGTCCCTCAGGAAATGACGTGTTAGCCAAAGTCTGAAAGATTGGGGGAAGAGTATCTGGGAGAGGAAAAAGTCTGAACAAATATGGGATTAAGAGACCCATTAGGTGGGTTTTACAGTTGACTTAGGATGATGGCAGCAGAGATGGAGGAAGATACAATGAAAGATATCGTGGAAGCAGAATCTTGGTGATGATTGATTGGATGTAGGGGGAGAATGGCTTGAAGGAATTTTACTATTTTACTGGTGTCTAGTTTGAGCACTGAGTAGGCGAAAGTGTCATTTTCTGAGAAGACTAAAGAAATAAAGTGGTTTTTTGATGGGGAATGGTGAATCCAGGTATGTAATAGTTGGACAGACCAACTATAATTAGTTGAAGATGTCAAGTATGCAGATAGAAAGTGAGAAAAGAGGTTTGTATTGAAGTTAGTCACTAACAGATGTTTTCAGAACTCCTCCTATAAGCCAAATATTGAAGAACAGAGACAGAATTTCTGTCCCTAAGGAGCTTCAGTTCAGTTCAGTCACTCAGTTGTGTCTGACTCTTTGCGACCCATGGACTGCAGTATGCCAGGCTTCCCTGTCCATCACCCAACTCCTGGAGCTTGCTCAGACTCAAGTCCATTGAGTCGCTGATGCCATCCAACCATCCCATCCTCTGTCATCTTCTCCTCCTGCCTTCAGTCATCCCCAGCATCAGGGTCTTTTCAAATGAGTCAGTTCTTCACATCAGGTGGCTAAAGTTTTGGAGTTTCAGCTTCAGCATCAGTCCTTCCAATGAATATTCAAGACTGATTTCCTTTTGGTTGGATCTCCTTGCTTACATCTAATTTTAACGGTGCTAACATTTGATAGGTGTTGGCATGTTGAGGATCATTAGCATAGAAAAGCCATGTGAAGGGATTAGTTCAGTTGGGAAGAGAATGTAGAAAGAGAAGAAAATAGTGGATCAAGCCCTAGGGAACTCCGAGTATTTAGTGGTTTTATAGAAGAGGAGGCTCAGCTGGAGAGAGAGCAAGAAAAACATGGACAGGAGTGTCACAAAAGCCATAAGAAGCCATCCCTCTCACCCCCCAAGAAAATGGATTTAGTAAACTGGATGGAGTGCTGCTAGGAAAGCTCCTAAGATGAGAACTGAAAGTGTCCTTTGACCAGAGCAAGGTCATTGGCCACCTTAGCAAGAGTAATATCAGTGGTGGCAGAAGTCAGATTGGAGTGAGTTAAAGAATGAAGGGTAAATGAGAAAGTAGAGGCAGCAAGTTTACCAAATTCTTTTTTTCTTTTCCAGAAAGAAGCCTGGCTCCCTTTCCAAAAGGAAGCATAGAAGTAGAATGTTAACTAGGAGCATCTGGTGTCAAGGAAAGGTTGATGTAGGGAGCGGGAGGTTGATAGATAATACAGGAGAGAGAGGAGCTAGCCAAAGGAACAGTCTTTGAAATGGTAAGGGTGTGGAGTCCTGATGATTGCAGAGGGGATCCCATGGTGATAGGAGGAGGGACTCTTCCTCTGGTGTAGCTGGAGGGAAGGAGGTGAAGATGGAAGCTGGCTCCAGTTTGTGGATTTGATGGTAAGGTAGCATTAGAGAATTCCTAAATGGTGGTTTTGTTATCAGAGGTGAGGGAGACAGTCTTGTTAGGCTTAAAAAAAAAAGCTAAAAATGAGGATGGTGGAAAACAGTGGAGAAGATAAAAGAGTAGACGTTGACAGTGGGAGATTTGGAAAACAGTGTCGATGGGCAGTAACGCAAGTGGCCATTAAGACATAGTGAAAGGTATTAACATTAATGGCCATGTGCCTCCAGTATTGCCAGTCTGCTTAACGATGTGATTTTAAAATGTCTCATTTTACTTTTAAGCAAGAAAAATCCTCTAGTTACCTCTTAATTATAGAAACATATCCAAGCATATGCGTAACATTTTTCTTGAATTAGAAATAGCCTTTAATGTTAAATCTCCTTTATTGTGGAGTCATTCTTGAGTTTGGAAACAGTTACTGAATGAATTCTGTCATAAAATACCTCTTTTTGGAGATAATTCTGATTTACAAGTCATTCTAAAAACACTGAGTTGAATTTCTGAATGGTTTATCTGAAGTGTAGGAGATAAGCTGGGCCTCATTTCCCTGTAATAATACAGTAGAGCAGTTCTGTTTAAATATAAATGCATCTTTAAAGACAGATACTTCCTTTAACTTCAGTATCTTTCTATGAGTGGGCTCCCAATCTTCTCCAGCACTCAGGCTCTAAGATTTCTCTGCTCAGTCACTCAGTGGTGTCCAGCTCTTTGTGACTCCCATCGACTGTAGCCCCCCAGTCTCCTCTGTCCATGGGATTCTCCAGGCAAGAATACTGGAGTGGGTTGCCATTTCCTTTTTCAGGGGCTCTTCCTCACCCAGGGATTGAACCTGCATCTCCTGCTTTGGCAGGCAGATTCTTTACCACTGGCACCACCTGGGAAGCCCCAGAAGGAAATATTATTTAAATACAAATGAACCTCTAGAGACAGACGGGCTTCCTGTTGACTCAGACGGTAAAGATTCCTCTTGCAATGCAGGAGACCCAGTTTGACCCTGGGTCAGGACGCTCTCCTGGAGAAGGAAATAACTAACCACTCCAGTATTCTTACCTGGAGAATTCCATGGACAGAGGACCCCGGCAAGCTACAGTCCATAGGGTCACAAAGAATCGGATGCAACTGAGCAACTAACACTTTCACTTTAGAGACAGATAAAAACTAAATAAGTTAGAAATCCAGTCTAATCTATGTTGTTACCTTTCATTTAGGAATCATTTATGATGTTATTGTTGAACCTCCCAGTGTCGGCTCAGTGACTGATGAACACGGGCATCAGAGACCAGTTGCTTTCTTGGCCTACAGGTAAAAGATACCATTTTGAATGATTTGATGGTGGGAAAGAAGATTGCTGGGGCATGCCTGCGTATTTAAAATTATGGCACAACCTATTGGGTCGATTTGTATTTTGACAATAGGGGTTTTAAAATGCTAAATTTAGAGATTGTAGGAAGTGGACAAGAACAAGAATAAAAGTATGTTATCCATTTATTAGGAAATATTTCACAATGATGGACATAATCACTGATTTAAAGGAGGATATCAGTTTAAAATACATTTATTTATAGGCTGTTCTGGGGTCAGTTTAAAATACATTTATTTATAGGCTGTTCTGGGGTCAGTTCTGGGGTACGTATTTATTTGTAAATAAAGCTTTATTGGAGTTAGGTACACAGTTACTTCTGTGCTATCCATGGCTGCTGTCAAGCTACTGTGGTAAGTGTGACACAAATTGCATGGCTGACAAGCCTAAGATACGTAGTGTTTGGCCATTTAAGGAAAAATGTGTGGGGCTTTGCTGCTGGTCCCGTGGTTAAGAATCTGCCTTTCACTGCAGTTCGATCCCTGGTCAGGGAAGATCTCACATGCTGCGGAGCAGCTAAACGTGTGCACCTCAACTGCCTAGCCTGCGCTCCTGAGCCCTTGCCTCTGGTGGAGCCCCTGCACCTAGGGCCCAGGCTCCGCAGCAAGAGAGTAGCCCCCAGTCACGCCAGCTAGGGCAGAAAAGCCCTCAAACAGCGGTGAAGACCCAGCACAACCAAAAAAGAAAAAACTGGACCACTGGATTATACTGTTAAATAAGAAGAATAGTATTTGAGAGTTGGGAGGTCCTGCTGTTTATTTTTCCTGAGCAGTGTTTGTTGTGAAGTGAAGTGAAAGTTGCTCAGTTGTGTCCGACTCCTTGTGACTGTATGGTCCGTGGAATTCTCCAGGCCAGAAAACTGGAGTGGGTAGCCTATGCCTTCTACAGTGGGTCTTCCTGACCCAGGAATCAAACTGGGGTCTCCTGCATCGCAGGCAGATTCTTTACCAGCTGAGCTACTAGGGAAGACCCTATACTGTTAAATAAGAAAAAAAAATTTGAGAGTTGAGAGTTCCTGTTGTTTATTTCCCTTGAACAGTGTTTGTTGTATTGCCTTATAAAATCCACTTAGTAACTGTCTACCTGAAGATAGCTCTTTATTTGTATTTGTGTGTGTGTTTGTGCTCACTCTCAATCATGTCCAACTCTTTGCAACCCCATGGACTGTAGCCCGCCAGGCTCCTCTGTCCAGGGGATTCTCCAGGCAAGAATACTGGAGCAGGTCGCCATTTCCTCCTCCAGGGGATCTTCCCCACCCAGGGATTGAACTGGCATCTCCTGCATTGGCAGGCAGATTCTTAACCATTGAGCCACCAGGGAAGCCCCGTATTTGTATTTACAGTTACATGAATGGTATTCCATGCAGAGAATATTCCTGGAAAGATTACTGTGATTCTCTGCGGGGAAGGGGAATCCAGGTGGCTGGAGATCCTGCTGGCAGGGAGACTTCTCACAGGGTTGACACTTGACTTTGAATTTTGAAACTGCTGCATGTGTTGTTTTCAGTTAAAGCAGTTAGTTTAGCAAACATACGTATATACACATACATACACACGTGCATGCATATACTTTCTTTACATGTGTCTTTGTATAAATCATGTCTTTAACAGAGAAACTTGCCTTTTGGGGTCCCTGAACTCCTGAGAATTTGAAAGCTCTTCATCCCTAGAAAGAGGTGTCCCAGGTGGCGCAGTTGTAAAGACTCTGCCTGCCAGTGCAGGAGGTGCAGGAGACTCAGGTTCGATCCCTGGGTCAGGAAGATCCCCTGGAGGACATGGCAATGCACTCCAGTACTCTTGCCTGGAAAGTTCTGTGGACAGAGGCGCTTGGCAGGCTACAGTCCACGGGGTCGCAAAGAGTTGGACACAGTTGAGCACACGCACACACTAGAAAAATCATACGCCCGTATATACAAGAACTTAAAAGTTTATAGGTTACTGGAAATCTTTGTGGAGTTCATGAAGCCTTAATTAAGAAAACTTGCTTTTAAAAATTTCCCTTTGAAATAAGAGGTTTGTTAATTACTATAAAACTCAGGAAATGTTTCTAACCAGTTCACAATTTGAAATTGATAGTAGACATTTAAATAAAATAACTTTTTAAAGCAAAACTAAAATTCTGAGTAAAATGTTCATGTACCTATAGTAGTTGACTTTTTAAGCTAATAATTAAAATGTGCATATTTTACATACAGTTGTGTTAGTTGAGTTTTAAAGTTTTTTTTCTTTTTTGAGCATAAGCTCCATGAAGACAAAAGATTTTTCTCTTGTTTTGTTCATTGTTACATTTCCAGAACCTAGAACAGTATTTGATGCATAATAGGCTCTCAGTAAATATTTATTGGAATGAATAGCCAGAAATATGGTAAAACACTTATAAGAATAAAAAATAAACACAAAAATGTTTTAGCAGAAATAGGAATTTCAATCTGAGGAAAAAACTTTTTATTTTTCTGGAAATTTTCATTGACTATTTTGCTGTTTTCTTTCTTTTTCAGAGTAAATGGACAGTATATTATGGAAGGACTTGCATCCAGCTTCCTGTTTACAATGGGAGGTTTAGGTTTCATAATCCTGGACCGATCCAATGCACCAAACATTCCCAAACTCAATAGGTTTCTTCTTTTATTCATTGGATTCGTGTGTGTCCTATTGAGTTTTTTCATGGCTAGAGTATTCATGAGAATGAAGCTACCGTAAGTTATTCAGTGCTTTGTATAATCAATATCTTAACTTGCAAACTAATGAAATAATTATCTGGATCACGTGAAATCATAGGAGATTTAATTTAACCCTCATTTAAATAGATGAACATTTTGAGAACCAAAGAAATGTGTGACTTGCTTAAGGTTTGTTAGTAGCAAAATGGAAACAAGTAGATCTTCCTGTTGTTTCCATGTATGTTCATGAGAAAATACGGTTATTTTGCTGTAGCATCAGTGACCACTGATGGAGACTTTTCTGTAAAAGTGCTTTTTGGTTAATCTGTAACCTGTGGAGGAATTCCCATAGTAGTACTAATAACAATAGAGAGTATTTTCCAGCCATTAATTGCTGCTGCTTTCTGAATATTGATAGGAGGAAAATTGATTAACCCTTGGACAGAAAAGAGACTTTCATATATATATTACATTATTTAGATTCATGCAGAAAGCTTACGTTATCTTTGGAACAAAATAAATTGGTTTGGGAATTCCTTGGTGGCCCAGTGGTTAGGACTTAGTGCTTTCACTGCCAGGGCGTGTGTTTGACCCCTGCTTGGGAAACTAAGATCCTGCAAGCCATGTGGCGTGGCGCTGCCTGCCCCCCCGAAAAGAAAGAAAACGGCATTTGAAGGATAGGATAACAGAGCTGAGCCATCTCCTGCTTAGAAAAAAATTTTGAAAATTGTTTAATTCTCTGGATTGTTTTCATCTTAACTTTTGTAATTATTTATGTAAACATTTGTCTTCTGCATTCGATAGGCCTATTTCCAAGATAGTTGACTAAGATCTAACAATAGGAAATGAGAAATAAGAGTATACTCTCTGGGTTTCAGGTATAGATAGATGTAGTCAAAACAGAACAATAGTATAAACAAAAAATTGCTGATTTCTATAACTTACCAAGCAGCCATATCTGAGGTTTAAATTCTGAAGAGGAAGGGCTTTATGGTCCTCTCTCTGATGTGGTTCCTTATATACAGCTCCTAATGCCTGGCACCTTGAGTGTGGTGTGGGGAGAAACAATGGACAGTTTTAGAAGATGCAAACAGTATTGCATTTTTGGCATATTTGCAGGCCCCAGAGAGATGATGAGCCAGGCCTGTGGGCCTGCATATCCCTCATGGCGGGTATGGTTACTACCGCCAGCAAGGGAGGGATGTGTCATCTTGGGCGTAGATTCTCTTTGATGTCCCCACATACAGAAGCAGTTAGATATGTGACAAATGAGACAGCAACAACAGCACAGTAAGAAAACACCAGTAACCAGGAGTTTTTTCACATCAGAGAAGTTGCTAGCATCTGAGATAAAAGATGGCTATGCTGTAAGATACCTTCCAGGGTGGCACTCACTTTCACCAAGAATCTGATATCATTAACAAGAGGTACCTTGAGAAAACAATAGCGGTGAAAGGGTACCACCTGCTTTATATTTTCTGATCTATGCTTTTTAAAAGACCTGATGTCCTTCCTTACTGACTAGTTTTAAACATTAAAAGATGGCTTTATTTGATGCGGAAGCAGAGGTCACACACTAATTACAAGGAAGACTAACACAGCGTGTAACTCTATCCAGAGATAAATGTCCTGTGTTTGCATATCAGCACATGACCGACAGCTGTCCCTAGAGAGTCCTCGGTTCTTTTGTTTCATAGTGTAAGACAGCTGTTGAGCAGCTTCCCTTGGTGCCAGCCCTGGTGGTGGACACTTTTCTTAGAATCTTCTTGAACCTTTTATTTCCTGTGAAGCTTTGGTCTTTTCTTTTTGTTATTGTTGTTAAGAATTATCTGGCAGAGATTTTATTTCATTATAGGTTTAATCTTTTTTTTTTTATAATGGAATACTGTTGGTTTACAGTGCTATGTTAGTTTCAGGAGTACAACAGAGATTCAGTTAGATACGTACACCTATCGGTTCTCTTTCAGATTAAGTACTTGTGAAGCTTAGGTCTTAACGTATGCTTTTTGTGAAGTATCAGGCATTACCTTAGGAAATTTACGTGGAGGTCTTCAAAATCAATATATACGTTAAGAACCTTTTTATTTTTTATTCAACCCTGGGTTGTCTCAGGGTTGTGAGATTAAAGTTGTGTATCTCTGTGCTCAGAGTGTGAATCGGCCAGGCTGGTAGAGCAGTAGGAAAGGGATAAATGAGTTCTAAGGAGATCACTTAGGCTGCACGTAGACCCAAGACCTGTAGGGAGTCAGGTAG
This sequence comes from Ovis canadensis, assembly GCF_042477335.2. NCBI lineage: Eukaryota > Metazoa > Chordata > Mammalia > Artiodactyla > Bovidae > Ovis > Ovis canadensis. Next base: position 32,654,704 of record NC_091250.1, on the reverse strand, counting down.
GTCTAGGAGCCGGAAGAAGGAAAATCACATTCCTGAGTGTCTGCGCTGTGTCCGGCATGATGTGAGGTATCAGCCCCATGATGCGGTTTTTTGCCGCCACCTTCGAGAGGAAGAAACTCAAGACTCTGAACTAATAATAGCTAATGTTTGTCAAGTGCTTACTGCTGTGAATAGCAGTTACTATATTGGTAGATTCTCTTATATAATCCTTTAAATCTTTGATGTAACTCTATTTTACAGATGAGGAAGCTAAGGTTTGCCCAAGCTTATCTACTCATGTTAGAAACAGGGTCAAAAGCAGAGAAGTTCTAAAGGCATCAAAGGGGACAGGATGTTTTCAACCCTTTCTTAATGTGGATAGTTTTACACAGCCTTTCTGTTTTCCTCTTGATCCTAATAGGTTGCAAGGATTTATTGCAAAAGGAAAAGTTTGGAACTTTATAAAGCAGACTGTTAATACTTTAATTTAAAGGGGATTTCAGGGCCTACCTTGTGCATTTAGTAAAAGGATCTCCTATTTGAACACTGTGAAGTTTGACTTGCTCAACAGCTACAGCTGACACCCCTGCCCACCGTCAGGACATTTCCTAAAGAGACAGGTGCAGGGTGCGAGGGCTTACTTCCCAGGCATGGACAGCTCCTGGTCCCTCCATCTTACACTTTGGTAATATTAGGCTTTTTAGGATGTCGAAATGAGCTGCTTTCTATAAAAAGCTTTGTGACTCTTGTTGGAATTGTGAGAGTCCAAAGGAAATTGATTCTAACTCTTAGCTTTAACTTTTACATAACATTTTCTTTTCTTTATTTTCTCATCTGGTGTCATTCAGCATATTGGTTTGTAAATTTATCCTTTGAGGGGGAAGGATAACGGAACCAAGGCCCAGTAATGTATTTATTTATTGAGGGGGCAAGATATGAAATAAGAACCATAATGAGGAATCACACATTTATATTTTCAGATTGTCCTTTGATTCATCATAAAATTTGTTTGGGACACTTTGAAATGTTGCTTCCTTTTCACTCTTTGTGTTTATAAATTTTATGTTTTACAGGGGCTATCTGATGGGTTAGAGTGCCTTTTGAGAAGAAATCAGCAGGTACTGAATTTGCTCCTGTTAATGAAATTTTAAAGGCTGTACCAGTCCTCAGATACGAAATGCAGAGAAGGATGAAGAGCAGCAGAAAAGAAATATCTGGTGAAAACATAGGAAGCATATGAAAGCATGGACTAGAATGTCTTGGTGTCAGAGATAAGCTTGTCAGTATTTTTTCCTGCTGGCCTTCACTGACATACCAATGATATTAAGTGACGTTTTCTTCTTCTTTTTTTTTTTTCATTTCTTAGAATGTACTTCATTTCTATAGCTATAATATTGAATAAAGTGATTATTTTTTACAAACCCCTTAGCATTTTTTGGAGGTGACTTTTCTGACCTTCAGAAATTATTGTAAAATCAGGACACGTGATCCCATAAGCTGAGAACTCTGGACAGCTGATCAGCTTTACCAATGGTGCTTTGCCTTTAAACAGAGTGTGTGACAGTACATCGTGTCAGATATGTGTGGAAGGCTGTTTCAGGAACAATAAGATGTATGAAAGGAGCAGAAATAAATAATTTTTCTAATTAACTTTTTGTTTTTTTTTTTTCCATTGGTTGATGGTATTAATCTTCAGTCTGTAATTAATCCGCTCCCATCCTGTAACTGTCAAGCTACTGTTGGTATCTTGAAGTCTCCAGGTCTAGATGGCAGGATGCCTGAGAGGTGGCAGCTCCATATCCCTATAAATATTCAAGCATGGGCTACACAGTCATGTCTGTTTTAAATCTGATTGTTTTAGATGACGTTCCTTTCAGGCATTCACTTCCAGTAATTAATACAATTGTGAGCACATAAAAACATCTGTAGACTAGTCTGGTCTTCTCCTAATTTCTTCTAGCTAGGGCTTTTGGTTCCCCGCAGCGGGCTGGGCCTGCATGCTCAGTTGCTTAGTTGTGTCTGACTCTGTGACTCCATGGACTGTAGCCTACCAGGCTTCTCTGTCCTTGGGATTTTCCAGGCAAGAATGTTGGAGTGAGTTGCCATTTCCTCCTCCAGCGATCATCCCAACCCAGGGATCCAGCCTGCATCCTTTGTGTTTCCTGCATTGGTAGCGGATTCTTTACCACTGCACCACCTGGGAAGTCCATGGGGAGCAGACTTGTGGTTGTCATGGAGGTTGGGAGGAGGACACTTCTCTGGGGTCTCAGTTCTTATCCTAAGATCTTTAAGTTTACAATAAAATTTCTACTCAGGTGGATTTTTTCTTATTCCAGGGCTGATCTAAATGTAGCTGTTCATTAAAAAGATTTATTTATTTATCCAGAAAGTTTTGAGAACCTATTGTATGCCAGGGAGCACAGAGCTTATATGCTTATAAGGAAGTCAAATTATTGAAAGATTAAAAAATGTTTATAAAATTTCAGATACTGATAAATAACGACCAACAAAAACAACCCAAGAACAGTCCATTAGTGATGAGAGGTGGGAGAGGTGGTTACTATACTCCACAGCTCTGAACAAGGAAAACAAGGCCTGTATGTATTCACCAACTTTAAAGGCTTGATTTAACTCATATTTTCTGGTTTTTGGCCTCATTTTAAAACCTGATTAAACTAGGTGGACAAGGTGACACAAAGGTTTTATGATTTCCATAGGTCTTTTCCTGAGATTAAATAGTGAGAAGTTCCTGTTAAGCACCACCAGATGGCGCAGTTAAGGTTTGGGGTGTGTTTCTATGTCATAGCTCATAAGGTTTTGTTTTTGTAGTAAAGTATCTTGACTAAACACAGTGAAAGTGAAGTCGCTCAGTCGTGTCCGACTGCGACCCGTGGACTGTAGCCCACCAATCCTCTCCGTCCATGGGATTCTCCAGGCAAGAATACTGGAGGGGGTTGCCATTTCCTTCTCCAGGGGATCTTCTCGACCCAGGGATAGAACCCAGGTCTCCCATGTTGCAGGCAGACGCTTTAACCTCGGCTCCACCAGGGAAGCCCTTAAATACAAGAATACAGTCTCTCAGAAAACCTATAGAGACACAGAACTTCGCATCTAAGTACTAACATCAAAGATTTCAAGGGAGGAAAGGAAGCCAGGTTGAAAGAAGGGGGAGGAGGCGGGAGAGGGGGGCACAATGAGATGTATTTAATTCTACTGGTAAAATTGCAATGTTTTATGTGGAGGAAAAAGTTGTGCCTTGTACTAGACTTTTGCTTTTGGGGATACTGCCAAAATGTTAACAGCCTGATAAAAAGCTTGCCAAGCAGTATTAACATCAGCAGAGGTTAAATAAATGAGATAGAGTAAATTAATGGCCTAGATCGGAAATAAAATAGTCTTTGATTTTATTACAGAATTCTCTAGAAGGTGTATGCTACAGTGGAGTTGGAAGGGCAAAATGGTTAAGTGGCGAGTCTGGTGAAGGGATTCCCTTGTGGCTCAGAGGTAAACAGCCTGCCTGCCAATGGAGGAGACTCGGGTTCGATCCCTGAGTGGGGAAGATCCCCTGGAGGAGGAAGTGGCAACTCAGTCTAGTATTGGTACCTGGGAAATCCCATGGACAGGGAAGCCTGGCGGGCTACAGACCAGGGCGTCGCAAAAGAGTCAGATATGACTTAGCGACTAAACAACAATTCCAGTGAGAGTTACCTCTTAAAGAAGACACAGAAGTTGCCAGGAGAAGCTGCTATCCTGTGATACACAGCTGACGGAACTAGTGTCAGCCCAGGGGGAGCTCCAGAGGGAAGAGTGCCTGTCAGAAACGTGTTGGGTGGGAAGGGCTGGGCCTTTGTACCACTCACTGCCTCTTCGGATTTTGGCCTGGTCCCATCTTGAGACTAGCGTGGTGGAAAGGTGAGGGAAGCCTGACAAAGCTTGGAGACTGTCAGCTGGCCCTCCTTGCAGCTAGTCATCAGGGAGGTCTGAGCAGCACATCTCTGCCACAAATTTAGAAAGAAAATACCCTCTTTATAGGATTACAATGAGGAAATCCTGCATGCCTTGCTTATAAGGGGCTTCCTTGGCGGCTCAGACAGTGAAGAATCTGCCTGCAATGCAGGAGTCCTGGGTTCAGTCTCTGGGTCCAAAAGATGCCCTGGAGGGGGGCATAGCAACCCACTCCAGTGTTCTTGCCTGGAGAATCCCATGGACAGAGGAACCTGGCGGGCTACAGTCCACGGGGTTGCAGAGAGTGGGACACACAGACATTGACTTGCTTATAAAAGGTGGGTGGTACTATGCTTGTTAATGTCTTTTTGAAGTGGGAAGTATGAAGTAACTTAGGTTCTTAGTAACTGGTATATTCTTGAAATGTAATGCTGGGAAAAAGGTTATTTCTCCACTTTGCTGGTAAGAAAATGGTGATTCATTGTTGTAGAGCTTGAACTAGAATCCAGGTTTTCTGCAAAGCAGACCAGTTCTTTTCATTATGTACTGTTTTCTGATACAGATCAGTCCCTGAAGGTAGTAACGAGTACACACTTATTTATATTAATAAAAGAGGTAATGCCAGATGCAGGGTTATGTTAACAAGAAAAACACAACCTCTGTTCATGTGGAATTTCTTCTCCGCTGACTATACACCAAGGGACCAATTCTCTTGGCCACAGGAACACAAGAGAGGAGCACCTAAACCCAGACTTGTGGTGAGGCAAGCCTTTAATTTGTTGTGAGAACAATGGCTACTCATCTGCCTAAATACTTCAAGGTACAAATACATTTCCCCCTAATCAAGTTTTTCTTTTTGTACTATGACTTTTAATTGCAAGTGAGAGAAATTCTCTCAAGCTGTGTTAAGCAAAGAGGGTAAATTATTCAGATGCTGGAGTGTGACGATACTCAGGACAGGGATGTTGGGTGTTGAGAGTACCAGGATTGAGAACATGGGACTCTGAGGATGCCAGTGTTTACTTCTGATGCATCCTGTGGGTCTGCCTCATGCTTTTCTCTCTATAAAACTGGTCACTTCTACAGACTTCCCTGGGGTTGAGAATCCACCTTCTAATGCAGGGGACATGAGTTCCAACCCGGCTTGGGAAGCTAAGATCCCACATTCCTCCAGGCAGCTGAGCCCACACACCACCAACACACTGCACTGGAGATGCCAGCAGAGCCCCATGCACCACCATCAACTACTGGTCCGGGAGTGAGCTCTTGTGGACAGCCAGTCCCAGCTGCAGGTGACTGCAGCCACTTGAAACACCCCAGGGAGAACTGCCCCTCTTTAGCCTAGAAAACCTGGAGAAGTATTAATAAGCTGTTGCTTTTAGGTATTACATTTTGGGGTGGCTTTGTATGCAGCATAGATAACTAGAATGGGGGTACGGCCTTGGCTTTGGGACTGACTAATGGATAGACACTGTCAGGGTCTTGAGAAGGTGGAGGATGCCACCTAGAAGGGCTTCGAGAAGACCCACGAACAGGTCTCCAGGGAAGTTTGACGAGGGCTTGAAGACAGTGAGGAAAATGACCTTGGAGGCTGAAGGGAAGGTAGCAGCTTTGTTAATACTGCTGCCTGCTGTTAACGTGGAAAATAGAAAGGGCACCTGATGAAGCCACGGATCCACGGGAGAGATTTCCAGGCAGAAACTAGCAGTGTCTACTGGCTTCATGTAGCTTCTGTTGCAGCTGATGAAATGTGAGGAGAGAGGTGAACCAAGGAAGGAACTATTCAGTTCAGTTTTTGGCATGTAGAGAAATAGAGAAGCCAGACCAGTCTTTCCAGATAGCAGAAGAAAGTTTGTGTTATAAGAACGCAGTTTATCAAAGACATGTCCCTAATTTTTTTTTTTTTTTCCTTTTTGATCATACAGCAAGGCTTGCAGGATCTTAGTTCTCTGACCGGAGACGGAACCCGTGCCCCGTGCAGTGGGAGTGTGGAGTCCTAACCACTGGGCAGCCAGGGACATTTTCCCTCATTTGTTTCTTTTTTAAAGACTTTCTTGTTAAATCGATGATTAGAAATGTTATGTTTTAAACACCATTGCTCTGTGTCCAAATTAAAATAGTAACTTTTAGTTGTGCTGTAAATTTTCAATTTTGAAGAGTTTTTATATACATTATCCAAATTCTCCTGACAGTCCTGGTGTTAGACCTATATAGGAAGCAATTATTAGCTCACAATATTAATAATAGCAAATTTTGGGTTCCGACTCTGTGCTGTTGAGCTTTAGACAGGTGATTTTACATCCTTATAGAGGAGGATTATGAAGGATTGCTAATTTATTATTATTAAGTATTTAGGATGAAGTCTGTTAAGCCAGAGGGGTAAATACCTAAACCAGGAAACATCAGGGGTAAAACCTCAATTCACGCTTTAGTTTAATTCCAAGTCCAAACTTTTACTTTTTGTGTGTGTGTGTGTGTGTGAGAAGAACAGGTATCAGCTTTAAACCAGAAAACATCTTCAATGTGTGGAATACTCTCACCTTAAAAAAGTTCATATTCATTGTCTCACAGTCGATATTTTATTTGAACTATAGTACTTAGAAATTATTTGACTTTCTCCATTTCTTTTAGAGTACACCAGTATTATAATAAGCTTCTTTATTTGTGAAATAAATGGATTGGATCAGGTGACCTCCAGAGCCTCTTTCACCTTCAATGTTCCTTTCATCTCTTCTGATTTTCTGACACATGGGTTTTCTAAACAGTATCTGCAGGGTTGCAAATGAATTCTGTTTGACCAGCAGATGGGGCTCTTGATAATCAAATAGGTAGAAGCATTTATTGGGCTCCTACCTGGTGGCTCAGACAGGAAAGGATCTGCCTTCAGTGCAGGAGACCCTGGTTTGATCTCTGGATGGGGAAGATCCCCTGGAGAAGGAAATGGCTACCCACTCCAGTATTTGGAGAATTCCATGGACAGAGAGCCTGCTGGGCTACAGTCCATGGGTTGCAAAGAGACACACATGACTGAACGACTAACACTTTCAAATATTCCCAGGAGGCTCAATCACTAAAGAATCTGTCTGCTGATGGAGGAAATGCAGGCGACGCAAGTTTGATCCCTGGGTCAGGAAGATCCCCTGGAGAAGGAAATGGCCACCCACTCCCGTATTCTTGCCTGGAGAATCCCTTGGACAGAGAAGCCTGTAGGGCTATAGTCCAGGGGGTCACAAAGAGTCAGGACTGGACAACCGGGCATGCTCCTTGTGCCAGGCCTGGGCACAACCCTGCTATTGCTTCAGATTTATGTAACAATGTTCTTAGGCCTATTTCAAATTCTTGTTTTTACATGTGCTTAAAAACTTTTAAAGGTACGCTTACTATTTTACCAAGAAGGAACTTTTCCCCTTGAATAATTGATTGATTACTGAGCTGTCTCCCAATGCTAAGTGCCATGATTTGATGTCCAGAGTTAAGTGACCTTAGGAGTCCAGGACTCCTTTGTGAAGGAGCTGATATGTCTGATCTTCTGTGACTTTCAAACGTCTCCCAGCAGTTCAGGGGCTAGACACTGCAATTTATTAAGGCTTTTGTGAGCATAAATAGGATACCGAAGCCACTTATATATACATTTATTTTTAATAATAATTGTATTATTTTTAATACAATCTTTCATCTATAAAAGGATAATAGTACTAATACCATCTTTTCTTCCACCCATCAGTTCAGTTCAGTTGCTCAGTTGTGTCTGACTCTTTGCGACCCCATGAATTGTAGCACGCCAGGTCTCCCTGTCCATCACCAACTCCCAGAGTTCACTCAGACTCGCATTCATCCAGTCAGTGATGGCATCCAGCCATCTCATCCTCTGTCGTCCCCTTCTTCTCCTGCCCCCAATCCCTCCCAGCATCAGTCTTTTCCAATGAGTCAACTCTTTGCATGAGGTGGCCAAAGTACTGGAGTTTCAGCTTTAGCATCATTCCTTCCAAAGAAATCCCAGGGCTGATCTCCTTCAGAATGGACTGGTTGGATCTCCTGGCAGTCCAAGGGACTCTCAAGAGTCTTCTCCAACACCACAATTGAAAAGCATCAATTCTTCGGTGCTCAGCCTTCTTCACAGTCCAACTCTCACATCCATACATGACCACAGGAAAAACCATAGCCTTGACTAGATGGACCTTAGTCGGCAAAGTAATGTCTCTGCTTTTGAATATGCTATCTAGGTTGGTCATAACTTTTCTTCCAAGGAGTAAGGGTCTTTTAATTTCATGGCTGCAATCACCATCTGCAGTGATTTTGGAGCCCCCCAAAATAAACTCTGACACTGTTTCCACTGTTTCCCCATCTATTTCCCATGAAGTGATGGGACCAGATGCCATGATCTTAGTTTTCTGACTGTTGAGCTTTAAGCCAACTTTTTCACTCTCCTCTTTCACTTTCATCAAGAGGCTTTTTAGTTCCTCTTCACTTTCTGCCATAAGGGTTGTATCATCTGCATATCTGAGGTTATTGATATTTCTCCCAGCAACCTTGATTCCAGCTTGTGTTTCTTCCAGTCCAGCGTTTCTCATGATGTACTTGGCATAGAAGTTAAATAAGCAGGGTGACAGTATACAGCCTTGACGTACTCCTTTTCTTATTTGGAACCAGTCTGTTGTTCCATGCCCAGTTCTAACTGTTGCTTCCTGACCTGCATACAGATTTCTCAAAAGGTGGGTCAGGTACCAGCTATTCAATACATAATGCTTCAAAATGGGAAGTAGAATATTCCAGATGCTGCGGAAAATTTGTATTCTCTTTGTTTCTCAAGCTCTCTTATGATTTTCCAATATCAATTATTAACTGATACAGAGCCACCGTCAATTATAGAAAGTGAAAGTCACTCAGTCGTGTCCTACTCTTTGTAATCCCATGGACTATATAGGACTATATAATTCTCTAGGCCAGAATACTGGGGTAGGTAGCTGTTCCCTTCTCCAGGGGATCTTCCCAACCCAGGAATTGAAGCAGGGGGTCTCCTGCATTGCAGGTGAATTCTTTACCAGCTGAGCTACCAGGGAAGCAATTATAGGGTGATGACTATATTGTTCTTTAACATTTATAAGAGAGGTCTGAAGATAGGGGTTGCACTGTAGCTGGAAATGAATGCCACATAAAACTCTTCAACAGTGAATTCTCTGGCAGTCCAGTGGTTAGAGACTCTGCACTGCCGAAGACCTGGGTTCAATATCTGGTCAGGGAACTAAACTCCCATAAGCCACCAGAGGGCAGCCAAAAAGACTCTGCTTCTTCAATCAAATAGAAGATCTGTCAAATATTTAGATAACCTCTCAAAGGTAGGCCAGGAGAAACTACTAGTTCGTCCACTCCCTAAGCTTAGCCATGAGAGGTCATACCCCTACCTGGTGTAAGCGCCTCTTCTCTGAGGCATGCAGAGGTTGAGTAATCCAAGCAGGGCTTTGCCACAGATTTGTCCTATGTGGGTCCACATGGCTGGATGTTCTTTGCCCTGGGCCATGCCTGGTCAGCACTTTGAGAAGCAAAGACAGATGTACCAGAAAAAGCTGAATGGGTCTTTGGGGTCTAGCACGTGAAGATATGCTGTTTCTTCCCGCTTCTGCTCTGACATCCAAAATGTCGCATAACCAGCTTGTTACTAGAATGGAACTTTAATAAAGGAGCTGCCTGTCTACCAGGGAAGTTGGTTGTTTTCCTTGTCACTGGAATTTGTTTTGGAGCTCTTCTTCTGAGCATGTTAATCAGTGTTTCTGAGCAGCTGGGGAGTAAGCAGGAAAGTGCTGATTCACTAGTCTTAATACAGTGCTCCATTCTCTAGGACTTAACCTGTTAAATCCCTAACTCTTTTCCTGAGAGGACTTTCTTCTACCTTGGAAAGAGTTGTTGTTCAAGCTATTGTATGCTCAGTTGCTCAGTCACGTCCGACTCTTTGTGGCCCCTTGGACTGTAGCCTGCCGGGTTCCTCTGTCCATGGAATTTTCCAAGCAAGAATTCTGGAATGGGTTGCCATTTCCTACCCCCTGGGGATCTTTCCTACCCCTGGGGATCTTCCCAACCCAAGGATTAAGCCTGTGTCTCCTGCATTGGCAGGCAGATTCTTAACCAGTGTGCCACCTGGGAAGGTTTAATATTGGCTATTTGCTAATATGTATTGAGAGTGTACTGTGTGCCTGGCATTGTCCCCAGCATTCTTCATTTGTCACCTCACTGCAATCTCACAACAACACTACAAGAGTAGTATTATTTGGCCCATTTTGTAGCTGAGAAAACTCAGAGAGGTCAAGTCACTTGCTAAAGGTTGCACTGTAGGCGATGGACCCTGAGCCTCTGCTCTTCACCACAATGGAACATTCCAGGAATGTGTCCTTATTTGACCTCAAAGGAATAGAAAACTTGTAAATATTTATAAAACAGAATCAACTAGACTGAAAATTACTTTACTTCAGGGTCTGATCCTGTTTCTTATTTACTTTTTTACAAAATTTTCCATGCCATAGCCCTGCATATAATATTCATAGTCACCTGCTGTATCTCTTCTATTGTATCAGTTTAGCCTCATCATTTGCATCTGAGAAATGTGCCCAGTACTCAGCATATAATAAGAACTTAATTCATGTTTGGGGGCTGCCATAGAAATAACTTCTGGAGACTGTTTTAAAGTTTACAAAATACACGTCTTTTACTCCACTGATGACTAATGAGAGATGTTTCACACAGCATTCATTTAGCTGGAATTTAGAAAAGTATGCTTTTATGCAGTTTTTATCTGAAAGCATGTTAGGTTTAATTGTACATGAATTATATGTACCAGATTATATGTATGTACCTCATTTCCTTTTTCTTTCATAGCCATGCCACTAGGCTTGCAGGATCTTAGTTTTCTGACTGGGTTTATAACCCAGTCCACTGCAGTGAAAGCTCCAAGTCCTAAGCATTGGACTGCCAGAGAATTCCCCTTATTTCCTCTTTATAATGTAGCATCTTCATTTCATTTTATACTCAAGTATGACAGCAAAATGAATCAAGGCATTTGTTCATGTTGGGAGTTCATGGCTTCAGCAATGAGGAGACCTATTAAGAACTTTTAAAGAAAGGGAAATGAAAGCACTCTTATTTAACTGGTAGAAAATCCTATAATAGAGGTAATTAGTTACCTTGGATTATAAGTCAAGAAACTGCAGATGTAGAACTGAAAGTGTGGGAGCACCACCTCCAGTCAGTGGGCTAGGGGCAAGCTCTGGACACTCGTCCACTTGTACCAAGGTCGGTCTGCAGGTGGATAAAGGGTAAAAGGGGCAGGGTTGGCCTGGCCTGTGTAAAAGAACATCTCCAAAGCAGTCGGCAAGATTTCTCCTGCACTGTCCAGGATATTAGAAGCCTTTGTCCGGTAGATTTGAGTACTTACCTGTTTGGCAAGATGATTTCAGTAAAGGAGACAAGTGCTTGAACTCTCATTTGGGGGACATTTTTCGGATCACTTAATCACTGCAAAACCACCTCCATCTGACACACTCCTGACCGCACCCCTTCTGTCCCTCATTCCAACCCCCAGCTTGATTTCCTAGCCAAATCTTTGCATTTCTTTTCAAATAGTATACTCCAGCACAGCTGTGTCCTGTCCAGGAAGAAAATTAGCTTCTCTGCTTTCCCTCCACATCCCAGGACACGTAAGATAACAGATGTCTGTTCTCTGTGACGAGTGTCAGGGGCACTGTAAGTTAGGTTGGAGTAGTATTTCAAATCTTCATAACGAGGCTGTCTCAATGAACACAGTACTAACCAGGCTCCTGGAAGTTGAACCTCCTTGGGCTTTCCCTCTGCCTCTTTTGAGATACCAAAGCCCACCTGGGATTGGGATCCCTGAGTGCCTGCTCCATTTCCCTGCTAGGACTTTGGACTCCTCAAGGTAGAACTGGATTGCACACATTCCACCGCATGAAGCACAGTGGTCTATGCAAATCAGACTTGATAGTCTGCCAGGCTCCTCTGTCCGTGGGGTTTCCCAGGCAAGAATACTGCAGTGAGTTGCCATTTCCTTCTCCAGGGGATCTTCCCAACCCAGGGATTGAACCCAGGTCTCTTGCATGGCAGGCCGATTCTTTAGCATGAGCTACCAGGGAAGCTCATGCAAATCAGAAGTGTTCAAGAATTCTTGTGTGAAGGTTTTCTTAATCTTTTCACTTTTATTATGGAAAATTTAAACACTAAAGAAGTGAAAGAGGACTGAATAGTGTAATAAATCTCTCCTTACCCATTGCTTCAATTCAGTTCAGTCGCTCAGAGTTGTGTCTGAATCTTTGCGACCCCATGGACTGCAGCATGCCTGGCTTCCCTGTCCATCACCAACTCCCGGAGCTTGCTCAAACTCAGGTCCATCAAGTGGGTGATGCCATCCAACCATCTCATCCTCTTTCATCCCGTTCTCCTCCTACCCATTCTTAGCTTCACCAAATCAGTCTCAGTGCTGGGACTTCTCTGGTAGTCCAGTGGCTAAGACTTCACACCCCCAGTGGAGGGGACCCGGGTTCAATCCCTGGTCAGGGAACTAGATCCTACATGCCTCAGCTAAAGATCCCATACCTTGAAATGAAGACTGAAGATCCCGCATGCTGCAACCAAGACCTGGCGCAGCCAAATAAAGAAATAAAACTAGATACCGAAAAACAAAACACTCAGGCACAGTTTTATTTCAGAAATATTCACCCCATCCCTCCACTCCCATACCAGGCTATTTTGAAGTCAGCCCCAGATAATGAGATATATATTTATCTGTAAGCAAATAAATCATATTGAATAAAGAAATATATTAGAATGTAGTTATTAGGCCAGACCTAAAATATTCATTTGAGATTCCATAAATTTCAGTCACATTTCATAAATTTATGAGGAGTCTTTTCTGAGTCTCGTTCATATTCTCTTATTCTGATCCTATTTAAATTCTATGACTATTCTTTTCTTGACGTGTTTACTCGTGACAAAAGTATCACTGCCCAACTGTAGCACTTTTGCCTCAAGCCACTTGTGTTCTCTGAAGATTTCATTTTGATTGAGATAGACCTGAAGATTCGTCCTTTGAGACAATCTTGCCGTGACAATTCCAACAGGCTGCAACTGAAGTGCTCCTGACACGTCTCACTCAGGCTAGAAATGTGGGGCATGTTTTTCCTTACAGTTTATGAAGATAGTTCATCTTTTGGAAAAACATGAATCAGCTTTCAGAAGGTCCTCTTTGTACAGTAGTTCAGATTTTAGCCCCATTGGGCAGCCACTGTGCAGGACCACCTGTCTTAGCCTTCTGAGATGCTGGTATTTCATTTCGGCCTTGGTCCCAGGGCTACACGGGCTCTTTGGACCTGGCAATGGCCCTTGACCAGACAGTTTCTCGTTGCAGTGATTGTCACGCTATTCCTCTTTCGAGAGTGGGGCTGGGGAGGTAAAAGTGGTGCCACTGCTGCTGATAAATAGCATCAGTTCCGAAGGGAACAATTATTTCATTAAAAACAAAACAAAACACACAGATGTGAGTCCAATTCATAGAGACAGGGGCTGAAAGGCAGTTTTTCCTCCCAGAGGCAGGAGAGCACAGCGGCAGAGTGTGGGGATACTCGGGTCAGTTTGGGTTTTAATCTGGCCTCCACCACCCACTCTGTGACCTTGTGCAGCTTATGTGACTCCTCAGTGCCTCAGCTGTTTTTTTTTTTTTAATCTGAAATAAGAAGTAACCATATTACCTATTACCTATAGCATAGTTTGCTAGGGGATTAAATTTATTTATTCAACAAATATTTAAAGAACTGTCAAGTATTCTTCAGGATGCTGGTGACAGAAGAAAATAACATAAAGAGAATAAAATCCTCGTGGAGATTATGTCTTAGAAGGGGAGACATATCCAAACTAGTCAACATATAATGTCAGATAGACAAGTGTTATGAAGAAAAATGAGGATATGGAGATTAAAGGTGTTAATACAGGAAAAACTCTCAACCAACACTAGGTGTTACTGTTTCCCTTCATCTAAGCCCAAAGGCACGGCCGATCCAGCTTCACTAAGATGGAACCAATCCTATTTAAAGACTCTGCATGTGTGACTGACTGTACGCTTCAAAGGAAGGGAACGGTCATTCATGTCAAATTGTGACTAGGTACTTGGCCCTGTGTTCAGCACTTTCAGATCCCTCAAACAATTCTGTAAGTTGGATATTTTAAACCCAACAACAGACTGGTTCCAAATAAGAAAAGGAGTACGTCAAGGCTGTATATTGTCACCCTGCTTATTTAACTTCTATGCAGAATACATCATGAGAAACACTGGACTGGAAGAAACACAAGCTGGAATCAAGATTGCTGGGAGAAATATCAATAATCTCAAATATGCAGATGACACCACCTTTATGGCAGAAAGTGAAGAGGAACTCAAAAGCCTCTTGAGGAAAGTGAAAGAGGAGAGTAAAAGTTGGCCTAAAGCTCAACATTCAGAAAACGAAGATCATGGCATCTGGTCCCATCACTTCATGGGAAATAGAGGGGGAAACAGTGGAAACAGTGTCAGAGTTTATTTTGGGGGGCTCCAAAATCACTGCAGATGGTGATTGCAGCCATGAAATTAAAAGACCCTTACTCCTTGGAAGAAAAGTTATGACCAGCCTAGATAGTATATTCAAAAGCAGAGACATTACTTTGCTGACTAAGGTCCATCTAGTCAAGGCTATGGTTTTTCCTGTGGTCATGTATGGATGTGAGAGTTGGACTGTGAAGAAGGCTGAGCGCTGAAGAATTGATGCTTTTGAACTGTGGTGTTGGCGAAGACTCTTGAGAGTACCTTGGACTGCAAGGAGATCCAACCAGTCCATTCTGAAGGAGATCAGCCTTGGGATTTCTTTGGAAGGAATGATGCTAAAGCTGAAACTCCAGTACTTTGGCCACCTCATGCAAAGAGTTGACTCGTTGGAAAAGACTCTGATGTTGGGAGGGATTGGGGGCAGGAGGAGAAGGGGATAACGGAGGATGAGATGGGTGGATGGCATCACTGACTCAATGGACGTGAATCTGAGTGAACTCTGGGAGTTGCTGATGGACAGGGAGGCCTGGCGTGCTCTGATTCATGGGGTCGCAAAGAGTCGGACACAACTGAGTGACTGAACTGAACTAATTAAGAAGAAAAAACCGGAAAAGAGAAGAAACATCTTTGCCTGCTTTATGCATGTGCAAAGCCCTTGCAGTTTCTTCCATCTGATAGGTCTCAAAAGTGCTGTTTCTCTTGAAATGGTTCAAAGACACCAGGGAGCTGGAAACTCTCTGTACTGGACAGGCCATTTGGTCTGCCCCTGACACCACCCCCCTCATGAGATAAGTGGTTACAGGCAGTTCTTTATGCCCAGGCCTCCATGCCTGGAGCCCTGTAGCTCAGCTGCCCTGATCTCAACTCATGTGTGATGCTTCTAGAGCTAAAGGCAGCTGTGTAGAGACTAACCAGTAGCCCATACCAAGACTAACAGAACTAAACTACATTTGATCGTGGGAAATGGCATAATCAGATGTTTTAAAATGGGAGTTGGCAGCAGCAGGAAAGCCAGCTAAAGTCTAACTGTAGGCAGGCAGAGGGGAGCACTAGAGGTGCCAGGGTAGGCATGACTCCACGGCCCAGACTCAGGAACTGCTGGACTGCCAGGCTCTCAGCTTACCCTGATTGCATGAGGCTCATTACCTGACTGTCGAAAGTGCTCTGGAGGCTTCCCAGGAGGCTCAGGGGTTAAGAATCTATCTGCCAAGCAGGAGATGCAGTTTCAATCCCTGAGTCAGGAAAATCCCCTGGAGAAGGAAATGGCAATGTGCTGGGAAATCCAGTGGACAGAGGAGCCTGGTGGGCTACATACAGTGCATGGGGTCACAAAGGGTCAGACACTGGGCAACTAAACAGCAGAAATAGTAAAAGGGATTTCTGTCCTCTGTCCTTTGTACTTTAAGATAACCTATTTACTGAAGTTGAAAGAGCCCAGTGTCACTAGATTTAAGCTGACCTACCCATGACTGTGAATATTTATTTGATAGAGCTTGGACCAGGTAGGGAGGACAAAGTCCTGAGCAAAGAACATGTCATCTTTTCCATTCCCTGTGTTGTCCCAAATCAGGACGAACTCTGGGGAATCTGGCTCAGTGAGGAATACTTGAGGAATTTAAAGAAAAAAAAAACAAACAGCACTTCAATGCCAAGATGTAATAGGGTTTATTTTTTTTCCCCCCTCCCACCTCCCTCCCCATAACATCTCTCTGGGTCATCCCCATGCACCAGCCCCAAGCATGCTGTATCCTGCGTCAGACATAGACTGGCGATTCGTTTCTTACATGATAGTATTCATGTTTCAATGCCACTCTCCCAAATCATCCCACCCTCTCCCTCTCCCCCTGAGTCCAAAAGTCCGTTATACACATCTGTGTCTTTTTTCCTGTCTTGCATACAGGGTCGTCATTGCCATCTTCCTAAATTCCATATATATGTGTTAGTATACTGTATTGGTGTTTTTCTTTCTGGCTTACTTCACTCTGTATAATTGGCTCCAGTTTCATCCATCTCATCAGAACTGATTCAAATGAATTCTTTTTAACGGCTGAGTAATACTCCATTGTGTATATGTACCACAGCTTTCTTATCCATTCATCTGCTGATGGACATCTAGGTTGTTTCCATGTCCTGGCTATTATAAACAGTGCTGCGATGAACATTGGGGTACATGTGTCTCTTTCCATTCTGGTTTCCTTGGTGTGTATGCCCAGCGGTGGGATTGCTGGGTCATAAGGTAGTTCTATTTGCAATTTTTTAAGGAATCTCCACACTGTTCTCCATAGTGGCTGTACTAGTTTGCATTCCCACCAACAGTGTAAGAGGGTTCCCTTTTCTCCACACCCTCTCCAGCATTTATTGCTTGCAGATTTTTGGATCGCAGACATTCTGACTGGTGTGAAGTGGTACCTCATTGTGGTTTTGATTTGCATTTCTCTAATAATGAGTGATGTTGAGCATCTTTTCATGTGTTTGTTAGCCATTCGTATGTCTTCTTTGGAGAAATGTCTATTTAGTTCTTTGGCCCATTTTTTGAATGGGTCGTTTATTTCTCTGGAATTGAGCTGCATAAGTTGCTTGTATATTTTTGAGATTAGTTGTTTGTCAGTTGCTTCATTTGCTATTATTTTCTCCCATTCCAAAGGCTGTCTTTTCACCTTGCTTATAGTTTCCTTTGTTGTGCAGAAGCTTTTAATTTTAATTAGATCCCATTTGTTTATTTTTGCTTTTATTTCCAGAATTCTGGGAGGTGGATCATAGAGGATCCTGCTGTGATTTATGTCTGAGAGTGTTTTGCCTATGTTCTCCTCTAGGAGTTTTATAGTTTCTGATCTTACATTTAGATCTTTAATCCATTTTGAGTTTATTTTTGTGTGCGGTGTTAGAAAGTGATCTAGTTTCATTCTTTTGCAAGTGGTTGACCAGTTTTCCCAGCACCACTTGTTTAAGAGATTGTCTTTACTCCATTGTATATTCTTGCCTCCTTTGTCAAACATAAGGTGTCCATATGTGTGTGGATTTATCTCTGGGCTTTCTATTTTGTTCCATTGATCTATATGTCTGTCTTTGTGCCAGTACCATACTGTCTTGATGACTGTGGCTTTGTAGTAGAGCCTGAAGTCAGGCAAGTTGATTCCTCCAGTTCCATTCTTCTTTCTCAAGATTGCTTTGGCTATTCGAGGTTTTTTGTATTTCCATACAAATCTTGAAATTATTTGTTCTAGTTCTGTGAAAAATGTGGCTGGTGGCTTGATAGGGATTGTATTGAATTTGTAAATTGCTTTGGGTAGTATACTCATTTTCACTATATTGATTCTTCCGATCCATGAACATGGTATATTTCTCCATCTATTAATGTCCTCTTTGATTTCTTTCATCAGTGTTTTATAGTTTTCTATATATAGGTCTTTAGTTTCTTTAGGTAGATATATTCCCAAGTATTTTACTCTTTTCGTTGCAATGGTGAATGGAATTGTTTCCTTAATTTCTTTTTCTACTTTCTCATTATTCGTGTATAGGAATGCAAGGGATTTCTGTGTGTTGATTTTATATCCTGCAACTTTACTATATTCATTGATTAGCTCTAGTAATTTTCTGGTGGAGTCTTTAGGGTTTTCCATGTAGAGGATCATGTCATCTGCAAACAGTGAGAGTTTTACTTCTTCTTTTCCAATTTGGATTCCTTTTATTTCTTTTTCTGCTCTGATTGCTGTGGCCAAAACTTCCAGAACTATGTTGAATAGTAGCGGTGAAAGTGGACACCCTTGTCTTGTTCCTGACTTTAGGAGAAATGCTTTCAATTTTTCACCATTGATGATAATGTTTGCTGTAGGTTTGTCATATATAGCTTTTATTATGTTGAGGTATGTTCCTTCTATTCCTGCTTTCTGGAGAGTTTTTATCATAAATGGATGTTGAATTTTGTCAAAGGCCTTCTCTGCATCTATTGAGATAATCATATGACTTTTATTTTTCAATTTGTTAATGTGGTGAATTACATTGATTGATTTGTGGATATTGAAGAATCCTTGCATCCCTGGGATAAAGCCCACTTGGTCATGGTGTATGATCTTTTTAATGTGTTGTTGGATCCTGATTGCTAGAATTTTGTTGAGGATTTTTGCATCTATGTTCATCAGTGATATTGGCCTGTAGTTTTCTTTTTTTGTGACAACCAAGATGTAATAGGTTTTAATACCCCAACAAAGACCTATATTTGGTTCAGAAAAAATGACATGTTCTTTGCTCAGGACTTTGTCTTTCCTACCTAGTCCTAGCTCTGTCGAATAAATATTCACAATGTGGTAGATCAGCTTAAATCTAGTGACATTTGGCTCAGTTAATAGGAGTTACCTTAAAGCACAAAGGACAGAGGACAGAGCTCCCTTTCATTGTTGTTTAGTCACTCAGTGGTGTCTGACTCTTTGTGACCCCATGGACTGTGTGTAGCCCGCCAGGCTCCTCTGTCCATCAGATTTGCCAGCTAAGAATACTGGAGTGCATTACCATTTCCTTCTCCAGGGGTACAGGCTACCCACTCCAGTATTCTCGGGCTTCCCTGCTGGTAAAGAATCCACCTGCAATGAGGGAGACCTGGGTTCCATCCCTGGGTTGGGAAGATTCCCTGGAGAAAGGAATGGCTACCCACTCCACTATTCTGGCCCGGAGAATTCCTGTATAGTCCATGGGTCACAAAGAGTCTGATGTGACTGAGTGACTTTCACTTTCATAGTCCTGGAAAACTGTTAGGAGACTCATTTATGTAAAACCTTTGATTTGTTTATGGCCATACTGAATCTTCATTGTGGAGCTTGGCCTTTCTCTGGTTGTGGGGAGCAGGGGCGGTTCTCTAGTTGTGGTGCATGGGCATCTCATTGCTGTGGCTGGTTGCAGAGCTTGGCGACGGACTCTGTGACCCCATGGACTATACAGTCCAAGGATGTGGGGAGCAGGGGCGATTCTCTGGGGAGCAGGTGCAGTTCTCTCGTTGTGGTGCACGGGCGTCTCATTGTGGTGGCTGGTTGTGGAGCTTGGGCTTTCTCTGGTTGCAGAGCTTGGCCTTTCTCTGGTTGTGGTGCACGGGCGTCTCATTGCGGTGGCTGGTTGCGGAGCTTGGGCTTCTCTGGTTGTGGTGCAGGGGCATCTCATTGCATGGCTGGCTGCGGAGTTGGGCTCCAGGATCTAGGCTCAGTAGTTGTGGTGCATGGGTTTAGCTGCTCTGCAGCATATGGAATCCTCCCAGACTAGGAATTGAACCCATGTCCCCTGTATTGGTAGGTGAATTCTTTGAATTCTTAACCACTGGGCCACTGGGGAAGTCTTGGGGCTTCTTTAAAGTCGAAGCTTTGAGTGACTCAAGGATGGCTGAAGATGTGGGGCAGTGGTCCAACAGACCTCCTAGTGCTGGTTCTCTGGGCTGTGCAGGCTCTTTGCAATGACAAGTGGGAAGGGGAATAGTTCAAAGCAGTTTTGCCCACTTCAGGTCTGGAGAACAGTAAGACAGGTTTGGGAAATGCAAGAAGTAAGTTCGGATGATTGATTCATTTACTTCATATGTGTTCAGATTAGATCCTGCTGAGAGACGACGTGACAGAACTCACCAAGTACACCCAGAAGGGCAATCCCAGCCCTGGGCTCTGACTTCCTCAGGAATAGAAAGCATACAGTTTGGGCAAAGTTAATCTCTCAAGCCACAGCTCTACTAGTCTGAGTCCAAGGTGGGAAACCTACCAAGTGGGCCCCTCTGATGACTTTATCTTGTGGTATTTACTCAGACTGATATTCACCACACGGGGCAATTCCTGGGGATGGATCAATGACAGATAACATTTTGTAAAAGATCATGTTATTTTTAGGTGGAGCACTGTTCAGGCTAAAGGCAAGCAGGAGTTGGCTTTTGTGTTGTGTTGGGTGAGGTGGAGATCATTGTGTTTGAGGGAATCTCCTGCAGCAATTCTGGCTGTGATGTACTTTCTCTTTTCAGGAAGCACCTTCTCATCCTACAAAACTCACAGCTCCCCACAAACTTCATCCTTCTCTGCTCGGCATACCCATAACCCTTCATCGGTCTCTGCTCTTGTAATATTGCGTTGAATTCACCTCTAAGCCTCCCTCTCCCTGTAGACTTCCATCTCCTCAAAGGCAAGGACTGGGCCTTATTTATTCTTGCCTCCATTACACTGTGCTTGGGACTTTGTAGCTCTATAAATGGTTGATGAATGAGGAATGATACCGTACGTAAATGTTTATGCTCAGGCTGACAGTGAGAGTCAAACTCTTAAGAGCAGAGAACTATCATACAGCCAGTTCCTGAAGAGTTTAATGAAATCCGAATAGAAATCTTCACCAGTTGGAGTTGGGAACAAAAAACTGAGAGACAAAAGCCAAGAAGAGCGAAGCCTGATAACCTAGCAGCACGTTGAAGAAGGACACCATCTTATTTGCCTCTGTTGATGACTTCATGGCGATAAGCTTGACAAATTCCATCTGGTGGAGAGTCTGTCCTCTCCGAGCGCGAGCTGACCTCTGTGGGGAAGACTGGTCAGCGCTGGCTGTTTTGGGGTTAGGGTGAGGTCACCCAGCCAAGGAGCTTCATTGCCCTGAGAATGTACAGGGTACATACACAGATGTCTAATCCTCACCAAAGAGCTGCTGCGATGCCAATATTTGCATTCTCCTGTCCTAATAGTCGGCCATTTATAACAAACTGACTTATCTCTTTCATTCATAATTTATTCAGCAAATATTTATAGTGAATGTTTATTAATTTCCAGATATTGTTCTAGGCACTGGATAAAACAGTAAACAAAATAGACAAAAAAAAAAAATTCCCCATCCCCGTGGAGATTACATTCTTGTGTGCAAGACAGATAAAAAAACAAATGAATGAGATAAAGGCAGATATGAAAAGTGCTGAGGCAGAATAAAAGCTGAAAAAGGGAATATGAATTTGGGGGGGGGAGGGTGGTGCTTATAATTTCTGATAAGATGGTCAATGAAGGCCTTCCTGAGAAGGGCAACTCTGGAGTAAGGACATGAAGGGAGTGAGGGAGGGGAGAAGGAGGAGGAAGTTTGTGGGGAGAGTAGAAAGAGCAAGGAGAAAGGCCCTGTGGATAGAACGGACTAGTGAGGGCTGAGCTCAGTAAGGAGGCCCAGATGGCTGGAATGGAGTGACAAACGGGGGATGTGGCAGGAGGGAAGGGGCTTCTCAAGTGGCTCAGTGGGAAAGAATCTGCATGCCAATACAGGAGGCGAAGGTTCGGTCCCTGGGTCAGGAAGATCCCTTGGGAAAGGAAATGGCAACCCACTCCAGTTTTCTTGCCTGGAGAATCCCATGGACTGAGGAGGCTGGCAGGCGATAGTCCATGGGGTCACAAAGAGTCGGGCACAACTTAGCGACAGAGCTCAGGCAGGGGAGAAGAGATTAGGAGGGTAACATAGGATCCCGTCACAGCGGGCAGAAAAGACTTCGCTTTTACTTCAGATGGAACGGGAGGCCCCTGCAGTGTTTTGAGCAGAAAGATGACTCAACTTGACCTATTTTATTTAAGATGCATGCTTATTTATTTATTATAGAATTAGAAGAATAAAGAATGTTGGTAAGGGAAGGTCATCAGGAGATGACCACCACAAGTCTTCCCCTTGGATTGAAGGGATGGGTCAGGATGAGTACTATCAGGGAGATAATGTGGCTGTGTGATTTTACTGTGGCAAGTGACAGTCGACAGGGAGCTGAACGGTAGGTTGTTCAGGATGTGGCCTTAGGCAGCAAATCCCACATCTGTGTGTATCACTGAAGCACGCAGCGTGCTGTATGATGCCGTACCACAGGACTGGGGAGACTAAGGGACCTCATCACAGCCTTAACAATGCTTTTCCATTGTTTAAAATCTTTGTTTTGGGGAGATCGTGGTTCCCAGACCAGGGACAGAACCCATGCCCTCTGCAGTGGAAGCTCGGAGTCAAGCACTGGACCGTCGGGAAAGTCCCCCACTTGACCTATTTTAACAGGATCAGTTTGGCTGCTGCTGTGAGAAACTCCCACAAGGGGAGTTGAAGGGAGACCAGTTGTGAGATGAGTTGCAATAACATAAGTGAGAGATGATAGTAACTCAGACAAGGCTGGGGTCTGAAGGTGGGGTTGGAAGTGAAGTATGTCGAAGGCAGGATCAAAAGGTGGGACTGAGAATGAGCAGCTAGAAGAGGGAAGAAAAGCAGGCAAGGGGTGTGTCCTGAAGCTGAGTGAGAGAAGTGTTTCAAGAGGAGAGAGTGATCTGCTAGGTCATCAGCCCCTACTAGCTCCCAGGAGATGAGGACTGAGAAATGGTCAATAGATTTAGCAACGTGAAGGGCCCTCGTGACCTGGAGAAGTGCAGGGTGGATGGCATGGCTGGGCATTTGTGATGAACTGGAGGAGAGGTCTTGGATTAGCAGGCACATGCAATACTTTCAAAGACTTTCGCCAGAAAGGGATGGAGGGGCTTCCCTCGAGGTCCAGTGGTTAAGAATCTGCCTTGCAGTTCAGGGGATGTGGGTTTGATCCCTGATCCAGGAAGATCCTCCATGCTGCAAAGCAGCTAAGCTCCTGCGCCCAGCTACTGAAGCCCACACACTTAGAGCCCCTGCTCCACAAGAGAAGTCACAGCCGTGAGGAGCCCAAGCATCATCAGTGAGGAGACCCTGCTTGCTGCAACTATGAAAAGGCCACAAGCAGCAATGAAGACCGAGTGCAGCTGAAAAATAAAATAAATAAAAATTCACAAAAGAAATAAACACAAGAAAAAATAAAAAAGGGTGGAGAGAAATGAGTATTAGCTGAAGGGACACATGGGGTTTAGAAAGTTATTTGAAGATGGGCAAATTCACAATATACTTGTATGCTGATGGGAATAATTCAATAAGAAGAGGAAAGTGGATGATACAAATGATGGAAAGGAGAACGGTGGTGCAGGGTCCTAAACCGAGGAGAGAGGATGGTCTTAGCCAGAAGCACAGACAGTTCATCCATCTCTGGAAAGAAGGCCGAATGTGTGGTGAAGGGAGATTATGGAAGTACTCGTCTGATGGCTTTCATTTCCCCAGCAAAGCAAGAATCAAGATTGCCTACTGCATGAGGATGGAGGAAGAGTTGGAACTTTCAGGGGTGAGGAGACATGAAATAGCCCTTCCCTAGCAAAAAGAGGAATTCTCTACATTTTAGGAAGTTTCTAGAATGAAACAGGTTGTCAGTGAGGAGATTTACACATAGATAACATTTACCACTGTTATCCTAGGGGGAATTAAAGCATCAGATTGAAGATGCGGTGATGGGTAAATATTCCTTTCCCAAGTCGTTAATATTTATTCTTTCAGAAACTTATTTCTGGAAGGATTTTTAAAGTATTATACATAAAATCACTGGAGTATTATATTATATATAATTATAATACTATATATATACTATATATATATACTATAATATATACTATATATATACTATAATATATACTATATATATACTATAATATATACTATATATATACTATAATACTATAATATATATAATTATAATTATATATATATAATTATATACAATATATATAGTATTATAAACAAAATCATTTGCATTTACTAAATACAAATAAAATTATTTATGCACATATATAAATACATATAAGTATTTGTATTTATACATATACAGTCTAATTTACAAAAGACTCAGAATTCCATACCATCAAAGCAAAACTCTAAAGATGAAAGAAACTGAATTTACTGAAATCTGAAAAGTTAAAATTAAAAATTCTTATCTAACAGCCTAAGGGAAAAGTCTGCTATTTTATAAGCACTGAAAGTCCTCAATATTTTTGCCATAATAATATTCATACACTCTCAGCACTCAAAAAACTGCTGGGAAATTGCCTCATTAACCTTTATAATACCCTTGTGGGGTCAGCAGGAATTTGATGAGATTTCCATTCTCTATGGTGGGCAAATGGTGACAGGGAGATTTGAAGAAAATTGTAGACATAGCTCAAATATAAGTAAATCTTAGGCTGAGTCCTGTGAGAGTCATCAGTTTAAGGGCATGAGAATGAATTAAAGTCTATTAATCACCTTAAGAGGAACCAGTCATTTTTAACTTGGATCATAGATCTCAAGGATAGAGAGTCACATTAGAAGAAATGATGAGAGTGAAGGAAAAGAATATTTATTGAGCGCTTTCTATTTGGTTCTTTTAAACTGTCTCCAGTCATAGATGTTGGAGAAGCAAAGACTCATTAGAGAGAGCAGCAAGCATGAGAATAAAATGAACACTCCGAGCAGAAACAGGAATTCTAGAGTTGCAAAAATGAGGGGAGGGACTGTGAATGAAGTGAAACAGAAGAATCTTATGTGAGGTATCTAAAGGAAGGAAAAGGAAAGACCTCTGAAATTTTCAAGCCTAGGAAAGGTGGAGCTGACTGTAAATCTTATGACCTTGAATTGGAGTATGTGTGTATGTTGGGGTGGGGGGGATGATCAGGGGATGGAAAGATTTGATAATCTCCTAAAAATAGCATTCCTAGTTTGATACCCAAATGACTTTCTATTCATAAGAAGCAGTAGCTAATATTTATTGAGGAGTTACCATTTTCTAGGCACTCTTCTTAGCACTTTACACTTTAAATTCTTTGAATAAGAATTTAATCCTTATCACATATCTATGAGGTAAGTACTGCTATTATGCTCATTTCATCAATTAATAAGTTAAGGCACAAAGGTAAAGTAACCTGCCCAAAGTCAGTCATTACATGGAGCATTCTGATAATCCTGTTCAGGAATTTTTTATGTACTTGCTGTGATGAGCAGTTGCACATTAGGTCCATAATAAAAAACCTGTTGAATGAACACATGAATAGTCCAGTGAATAAATGGCCTGATGGGGTTCAGTGCCAGGCTGAGACCCAGGCACTACTCACAGTTCCCAAGGTCCTAATGGAGATACTCTGCCCTCCTTTTGATGATTTTTCCTTCCTTGTCTTGCTTTGAGACTCGCCTTCCAATGGGACCCCAAGTCTCCGTTGCTTTCATTCTGTCCCCAGCTCCTTAGGTGTTTGTTTTACTCACTGTTTAAATGCTATAATCCACCAATGCTCTGAACTCTCTTTCTGATCTCTAAATTGATTAGCTAAAACTCAGTACTGGTCATGCTTTAGTCCTTAACATTTGTCATTAAGATTTGCATGCCAGGAACAATTCTTACTTGTCAGGAATAAAAGTGGAGACCCTGGAAACCCATCTTCAGCTAGGTCTGTGCTGGGGATCCTTCTCTAATGGTGTTAAATCCACGAGGACCTACTCTCACACTCTTTGAATGAGAAAAGATTTTTCTTTTTAATTAACTAATTAACTTATTTTTGACTGTGATGTGCAGTCAGAAGCTCATTGCTGTGCTCAAGCTCTCTCTAGCAGCAGTGAGCAGGGGCTACTCTCTAGCTGTGGTATACAGACTTATCGCAGTGGCTTCTCTTGTTGCAGAGCATGGGCTCTAGGGAGCTGGCTCAGTAGCGGTGGTGCACAAGCTTAGCTGGGCCTCCCTGGTGGCACAACTGGTAAAGAATCCACCTGCCAACGCAGGAGACACAGATTCCATCCCTGGGTCGGGAATATCCCCCAGAGAAGGAAATGACAATCCACTCCAGTATTCTTGCCTGGGAAACCCCATGGACAGGGGAACCTGGCAGGCTACAGTCCATGGGGCCTTGAAAGAGTCAGACACAACCTAGCAACTAAAATAACAACAACTGGCTTAGTTGCCCATCTGCATATGGGATCCTCCTGGATCAGGGATAGAACCCATGTCCCCTGCATTGGCACGTGGTTTCCTATCTGTGGCACCCCCAGGGAACTGCAGAAAAGCTTTTAATGCATATCTTCTATATAGAAAATCTGGAAGATGGGTGTGGAAACTTAAAGTTTCCATAAGTAGGAAACTTGTCAAGATGACAGCCAGAAAAACTGGTATCCATCAACACATATATCTTTATTATCCTTTTTATGCATACCTATGAAAATAATTGCAGTGACTTGTTAATTGCCTACCATGGCCCAGCAATTCTGCCAAACACTTCATATGTTTTTTGACATATAATGCTCACGACAGTCCTGAGGAACAAGAAAACAGGCTCAAGGAGTTACCTTGACACACACAATGAATAAGTGGAGAAGCCAGGATTCTGGTGCTTTTTGGTACCTCAGCCCTGGAACCCATTACTGTCTACTACTGATAAAGAGAAGCGCTCGTGGCCCCAGCTCTCCATTGCCTCCCCGAGGAGACCTTCACAGCAAATGCTTTTCAGAAACCAGAGAAAGCTTCACTCATCTGTTGCAGTAATTACAACATTTACTTTCTGGAAACAGTTCGATGTCAAGTCCCAGAGGCCCCAGGGAGGGATACGTTCCTGTTGTGGATGTCAGGCCTTACCTCTGGGCCTGTGGCTACTTCTGGTCACTGCAGTGACCCCGAGGAAACCACAGGAATGCTTCTCTTCTCAGGCCCCCCACCCTGGGTGCCGGTGAGGATAAGAAACTAAGCATTTGCACACATTCTAGCATCTTCCTAAACTTTGAGTCTGAATCCTTTTATAAGAGATTTCTTTCTGTCTGTCCTCTCCCTTTTCTCATCTATCAGGCCAGGGACTTAATAAAGGCATGTTAGTCTCAAAATGCTCTTGAGTTGTTATCTCAGTTCGTTGAGAAAGTTTCTAATCTCCCTTAAGGTACGCCCCATAAGCACAGGACCTGGTGTTGCCTGGTCTTGCTGGATTCCCAGTACCTAACTTCTTGCCTAGTATACAGTAGACAATAAAAGTTTGATGAATGAATGAATGGGTCAAACTCCACTGAACTGAAGAAAAAATAGCACATGACCATAACAGCTTGGCCCTTGGGTATTTAGGAATTTTGTAAATACGGATTTCCAGTCCTTGCAGTAGATCTGCAGAAATCGAATATGTATAGCAGGAGCGTGGGGAATTTGCATTTTTAATAAAAACACCAGACACTTAGTATTAGGCACATTTTGGAAACGGCCTTGGGGTTTCCAATAAATGTGCTTCACCTGGTTCCGTGTCTCAAAGAGTACTTTTTCCTCCCTTCCGTGTAACACTCATTTAGTGAGCAACTACTACAGCATTTCTGAACCATTCCAAGTACTTTTCTTTTTCCAGCTATGTAACCTTTTTTTTCTTTGTGGCTGCACCTTGAAGAACCTCCCTGTCCAGGGACTGAACTCATGTTCCCTGCAGTGGAAGTGCAGCGTCTTGACCATTGGACCACTGGGGAAGTCCAATGTAGACTTGTTTACATTGATTCCCAGGCTATCTTTAGGTTAATTAATTCTTCGACTTTTTCGTGCATTCAACAAACACATACTAAAGTCCATCAGAAACCCACAAATACATTTAGTTGAAAGAGGAAATATTCACTGACGTTCTATCTCTGGGTCACTGTTCAGCTCCTGTCACTGGCTTTGACAGGCAATTAATGATGGTTGCAGAGAACCTGGGGGGAGGGTGAGGCAGGAAGAGATGTGGCTTGGCTCTCTGTCAATATTACAACACAGTTCTATCCTTGGCAGTGCACAGACCCTGAGGGACTGTCCGAATTCCTTTATTGGCCACAAATATGGTTAGATAAAATATTATGTGCTGCTGAAACTTGGTAATTATTACTTTTTCGATATAGAGATTTTGGGGGCAATGGTAAATAACTTAGAGTGATTTTCTCCTGCTTGTGCAGGCAGAGTCATTTAACTCTCAGATCTATTTTGTTCTTGTCACTTTGCCTATAACCTTTTCTTTAAAAGGATGAAATCCTTCTTGCTGGATGGTACTGTTCATTAAATAGAGCTGAAATGCCAGCTGGAACTGCAAGCTTGATCCTCTGCAATTTTATGTGTGTTAACGGATGTTTTTCTTCATGGATGTCAAAACCAAGTTAAATAGAATAGGTGTGTGAACAAGAAAGCACCTTTGTGCTCAAGAGCCCAGGCTTTGGAACTGGACGCCTCTGGCGTTCTCAGACCACCTTGGTGGCCCTGTGGAAGAATATACCCACCCTGCCTGCCTCCCACCCCTGGGGTGGCCCTGTTCTGCCAGAGTTTCTCATTGTAGCTCTTGGACACCAAATAGGAAGAAAGATGGACAAACAAGCCCCACAGATATATTCCTTAATATTTTTAACTACTATCTTACAGGCATCCTAGTTATTACTCAGTGAGTCAATTAATAATTATTACTCAACTATTAGTATAGTCCGAAGTATATCCTTCCTGCCTCCTTTCCTTCTCTCCTCCCTTCCTGCCTGCATGTGTATGTGCTAAGTCGCTTCAGTCGTGTCCGACTCTTTGCGACCCCATGGACTGTAGCCCGCCAGGCTCCTCTGTCTCTGGGATTCTCCAGGCAGGAATACTGGAGTGGGTTGCCATGCCCTCCTCCAGGGAATCTTCCTGACCTAGGGATCAAATCTATGTCTCCTGCGATGCAAGTGGATTCTTTACTGCTGAGCCACTGAGGAAGCCCCTCTCCCTCCCTACCTCTGGCAAATTTTTCTTGAACTTCTACTGTGTTGGGAGCCCTGTGCCAGAGGAAAGAGTGTAGATGGGAAACTCTTTCTCAAAAGTGCTCTGTGGAGCACGTGCATTAGACTAACCTGGGGAGAAAGACTCAAGCCTGTTAAAACCTATTGAATTTCATCCCTGTATGATGGAGCAGGGGGCCCTAACCCCTGGTATTGGTCTGTGGCCACACCGCAGGAGGTGAGCATCCAGCAAGTGAGAAAAGCTTCATCTGTATTTACAGCTGTTCCCCATCTCTGTGTTTGAAACATTCTGAAACCATCCCTTCACCCTTTGGCTGTGGGAAAATTGTCTTCCACAAAACCTGGTGCCAAAAAGTCTGTGGACCCCTGTGACAGGGCTTTTCTAGCAAGTGTCCTGGTGGCTCTGATGCATACCAAAGTTGGAGTAACTGGTGTAAAGGAAAGACAGACTCTGCAACTTAGGAGTCATTTGTCCTCAGAGGAGTTTCCTTACCTGACTTTCAACTTCCTCGGCTAGAAAACTCCAGGGTCACTGTGAGGAATGTCCAAATGTGAAGTATAGTTCCTTGCACACAGCAGGTGCTGAATAGACGGTTGTTACTTAAAACATGAAGTTGCCATGAAGGATAAAAAGTTTAGTCAAGGGACTTCCCTGGTGGTCTGGTGGTTAAGACTGTGTGCTTCAATTGGAGGGGCCATGGGTGTGATCCCTAGCGGGGGAGCTAAGATCACATATGTCATGCAGTGTAGCTAAAAAAAAAAAAAACTTAAAAAAGTTCAATCAACATAATTCTCATCACCTTTGTCTTTTTCTAAAATTGCCCAACTTCCTATCAATTATGTTTCTCCTCTGTGTCAGTGGTTCTCAGCTTTGATGGCTCATTAGACCCCCTTGGGATGCTGGGGAATTTTTAAAATCCTGATGCCAGGGCCACAGACCAATTGCATTAAAATCTCTTGGGGATGGTACCACGATTTTTTAAATTCCCCAGGGGATTCCAGTGTGTATCCGGTCCATATTTCCTTCATTCTCTGTCCTTTCTTTGTGTCTAGTGACTCTTGAGATTTCTCGTTCTTTTCTGGACAGCAGCTCATGGCTATGTCACGCTACCTCTAGCAACTGAGAGGATTCTACTTTTTTGGCTGTTTTTATCTATTTTTAAATTTTTGTTTACTTAAAAAAATTTTTCTTTTGTCTGTACCATGGAGCATGCAGGATCTTAGTTCACTAACGAAGGATCAAACCCGCACCCTTTGCAGCGATAGCATGGAGTTTTGACCGCTGGACCATCAGGGAAGTCCCTTGGCTGTTTTTATTGAAAAGGGGCAGGTTCTGGTATCTATCCTGTTCCTCATGAAAATGGGTTTATTATACAAATTGGCTCCATATGGTAAGTCCTTGATTAGGGTCACAAAATGGAGCAGGTGAGACCTGTTGTTAAGCAACCTTCAGCCTGCTTCTGCCAGAATGGGCTGGATTCCTTGAGCCATCAAGAGTCTTACCTCAAACTTTTGGATCCTAAAAGACACGAATGTAACCAAAAGGTTAAAGAAACAAGGGCTAAAAAGGTGAACAGCAATGCCTATTAAAGGACCTAGGAAAGGAAGGAACCAGGTTAACTTTAGGAGGGTTTCCTTAAATGCTGACCAGGTAGGAGGGGTGATGTGACCCCTGCCAAGGAGCCGTTCCGCTTGGATATATATTTTTGTTAATCTCAGGGTTCAAGTCTAACATGTTTATCTATTTTTAGAATAGAAGGTCTGGACCTGGAGGTCCTAGGTCTCCTTGGACTGAAAAATCTTAGTCACAGGTTCACAACAGTAGGGAAGATGGTGGAGCACTAGGCAAAATACGGCATAAATCAGCATGACGGAAAAGAAAAGTTATAAAAAATGAAAACCTCCTGCCGGAAAGTTTTTTAAACCTTGTGGGATCCAAGCAAACAAACAAGATAACCAGTTTTCAATTTCCCTGCCCCTAGTAAATATCAAGTGTCGGTGGTTAATTGTCTAATGAAGCCGAGTAGCTTGTTGTCAGATTTCCTCAGCGTGGATTTTTGCCTGCAAAGAGGTTTTGGTGTATGCGCAACAGAAAGTGTTGCGGTTGCACAAACCTCTCCTTGTTCTGCCAATAGATGAACAAGGGTCAATCGGTTGTCAGGTATCATCTTGGCCAAGAAATCTAGGGATTCCTGTAAATTAGGAAGAGGTCCAGCAGTCTCATGGGCTAGGTGCAAGATAAGTTTCGAAGGACATGTTGATGGGCAGCTTACCCCCACCATGGTAGCAAGGTATACCCAAAGAGATCTTCTGGGATGTTTCTGGGTGAATCTTGACTTAATCAGATGAACAATAGTGATGAACGAGCCCAGTGCTTGGGTTCATGTAAGGCATGAATTGAGAAAGGGGTGATTAAAGTTCCCAGCATACACTGCATGGGTGTAGAGCTTGAAACAGAAGCTATGGGTGGAGCATGAAGAGCCGCCATAACAGGGAGAGACACTGAGGGACGCTAGGAGGCTCTGTGGAAGGACTGACAGGTTAGAGCAATTCAGATCCAGCTTACCAGGTAAAGCTAGTAAGTGAAGCTAGTAAAGCTAGTATCCCTCACTGAAAAATGAGGGATAAAAAGAACACATTATCATGAGAGGATTAAATAAAATAATACACCTGAAGTACAAAGCAAAATGATTGGAATATTTAGCAACCATTCATATCTTAGCCATTATTGTTTTAATTTTTATTATTAAGAGACTAACTTTGGTGCCTGGCTTGTAATAGCTGCAAAGAAGATATATATGTGAGTGTGTGTGTGTGTGTGTGTGTGTGTGTGTGTGTGTGTGTATCATAAAATACACATTTTCATTCATATCCATATTGGTTGGTTGGTTTTTGTCTTAAAGGTCTAGGGTCAGATATTTCTTTCAACCACAGACAATTACTTTCTGCAAGGCCCAACCAGCAAATAATTTGTGTACAGTTGGAAATTTTGTTTCCTTCAGATGTAGAATAACTGGCTGTAAAATGCACTTGTGATAAGTGGGGTTAAAACCTGTGTCCTTTTCGTCCTTCATCATCTCATTTTTACCATGATTAATTAATACCCACAGAGCCAACCTGAGCAGGAAACTCGTTGTGGTTATTTATTAGTGAACTGTTATGTGTCACCAGGGCTTTCCTGGTGGTTCAGATGGTAAAGAATCTGCAATGCAGAATACTCGGGTTTGACCCCTGGGTTGGGAAGATCCCCTGGAGAAGGAAACGGCAACCCACTCCAATTTTCTTGCCTGGGAAATTCCATAGACAGAGGAGCCTGCCGGGCTACAGTCCATGGGGTTGCAAAAGAGTCGGACACGACTGAGCAACTTTCATACTCACTCATTCACTCACGTATTCACCAGTCACAGAGGGATGACACAGGTCGGAGAACACACCGCTTCGTGACAGTCATTCATTGCAGAAACAGAAGACACAGCATAAAGGCCAGTTCATGTGCGTGTAGAGTATGTGTATCTGCACCACTTCAGTTCTTAACTTGCCATTACACAAATTTAGATACACAGCCTATTAAGGTCCCCACAGTCTACTAGTTATGAGACACTGGGCAAGTCATAACTTCTCTAAGACCCAGCTTACGAGATAAAGCTAGTAAGTGAAGCTAGTAAAGCTAGTATCCCTCACTGCAAAATGAGGGGTAAAAAGAACACATTATCATGAGAAGATTAAATAAAATAATACACCTGAAGTACGAAACAAAATGATTGGCGTATTTAGCAATCACTCATATCTTAGCCATTATTGTTTTAATTTTTACTATTAAAAGACTAACTTTGGTGCCTGGCTTGTAATAGCTGCAAAGAAGATATATGTGTGTGTGTGAGTGTGTGTGTGTGTGTGTGTGTGTATGTGTGTATGTTTATCACGAAATATCCATTCCCCTCCCCTTCTCCCACCCACAGCCCTGGCCCAGGCATTATTTTAAAGGGACTGCAATTCAGAATGAATATTTAAAAACCTCTACCACCATTCCCTACCACTTGCAGTCTGGCAGTGCCTACCTGTAGGGGGTCAAAGGCTACAGGTTCATTTCTCTAAAGCCAAGGACAGAGTGAAATGGGTGGGGAGGAAGCCCATTGCCAATTGGTGACTCAGCAGAAGGCTGGTTTAGCGATCAGCATTATTGAACGGATTTCACTTTGCCCTACACCTAAGGTGATGAAACTGACAGAAGTCATGATTTCCAGAAAGAGCGAGAGAGAACCTCACTGTCCAGTCAACATTTATTTTGCACAGGACAGAGTTCAAGTCCAAAGCTGCATGCAGGGGACTCCTGAATACATAATCCTCCTAGATGTTGTCATTTCACTTCAGGTTGATTCTACTAGAGATTGCCTGGGAGTGGGAAGTAAATCAGCATTTCTTGATGATCTAGCATGTGTTAAGCGTAGTAGTATGTGTTGTTTGCAGTGTTGTAGGAAAAGCTAAATCTGTGATGTAGGTATAAACTCCAGTTTACAAATGGGAAAACTAGGGCTTAGAGAGAAACATTGTTACATTTTTTTAAGTGACAAAAATTAATGTAATAACTAGCAAGAGGCAGTTAGAATTTTAAAAATATTTTATCATGAACAATACTATAAAAATTAAGCAAATCACAGATACACATTTTAATAAATAATTACAAGGCAGACCCTCATAACTACCATCAGGTCAAAAAACTAAAACAAAGGCTTCTTGTGTATCCCTTCGAAATCAAAGCCTCTCACTTCCCTCCCAGATGTAATCACTCCATTGACTATGATGGTAATTGATTCTTTGCTGTATTTTAAATTTCTCAATCTCTAAGCACTGTAGTTTTTTGAGCTTTTAACTTTATATAAATGGAAGGAAGTGTACTGTATGTATGTCAATTCTCCCCCAAATGATTTATTGATTCAGCAATCCCAATCAAAATTCCAACAATTACTTTGATAAGCTGATTCTATCAGTTCAGTTCAGTTCAGTCGCTCAGTCATGTCCGACTCTTTGCGACCCCATAAATCGCAGCATGCCAGGCCTCCCTGTCCATCACCATCTCCCGGAGTTCACTCAGACTCACGTCCATAGAGTCCGTGAGGCCATCCAGCCATCTAATCCTCTGTCATCCCCTTCTCCTCCTGCCGTCAATCCCTCCCAGCATCAAAGTCTTTTCCAATGAGTCAACTCTTTGCATGAGGTGGCCAAAGTACTGGAGTTTCAGCTTTAGCATCATTCCCTCCAAAGAAATCCCAAGGCTGATCTCCTTCAGAATGGACTGGTTGGATCTCCTTGCAGTCCAAAGGACTCTCAAGAGTCTTCTCCAGCACCACAGTTCAAAAGCATCAATTCTTTGGCGCTCAGCCCTCTTCACAGTCCAACTCTCACATCCATACATGACTACTGGAAAAACCATAGCCTTGACTAGACGGACCTTAGTCAGCAAAGTAATGTCTCTGCTTTTGAATATGCTATCTAGGTTGGTCATAACTTTTCTTCCAAGGAGTAAGTGTCTTTTAATTTCATGGCTGCAGTCACCATCTGCAGTGATTTTGGAGCCCCCCAAAATAAACTCTGACACTGTTTCCACTGTTTCCCCATCTATTTGCCATGAAGTGATGGGACCGGATGCCATGATCTTCGTTTTCTGAATGTTGAGCTTTAAGCCAACTTTTCACTCTCCTCTTTCACTTTCATCAAGAGGTTTTTGAGTTCCTCTTCACTTTCTGCCAGAAGGGTGGTGTCATCTGCATATCTGAGGTTTTTGATATTTCTCCCGGCAATCTTGATTCCAGCTTGTGTTTCTTCCAGTCCAGAGTTTCTCATGATGTACTCTGCATGTAAGTTAAATAAGCAGGGTGAAAATATACAGCCTTGACGGACTCCTTTTCCTATTTGGAACCAGTCTGTTGTTCCATGTCCAGTTCTAACTGTTGCTTCCTGGCCTGCATACAGTTTTCTCAAGAGGCAGGTTAGGTGGTCTGGTATTCCCATCTGTTTCAGAATTTTCCACAGTTTATTGTGATCCACACAGTCAAAGGCTTTGGCATAGTCAAGAAAGCAGAAATAGATGTTTTTCTGGAACTCTCTTGCTTTTTCCATGATCCAGCGGATGTTGGCAATTTGATCTCTGGTTCCTCTGCCTTTTCTAAAACCAGCTTGAACATCAGAAAGTTCACGGTTCACGTATTGCTGAAGCCTGGCTTGGAGAATTTTGAGCATTACTTTCCTAGCATGTGAGATGAGTGCAACTGTGTGGTAGTTTGAGCATTGTTTGGCATTGCCTTTCTTTGGGATTGGAATGAAAACTGACCTTTTCCAGTCCTGTGGCCACTGCTGAGTTTTCCAAATTTGCTGGCATATTGAGTGCAGCACTTTCACAGCATCATCTTTCAGGATTTGAAACAGCTCAACTGGAATTCTATCACCTCCACTAGCTTTGTTCATAGTGATGCTTTCTAAGGCCCACTTGACTTCATATTCCAGGATGTCTGGCTCTAGATGAGTGATCACACCATCTTGATTATCTGGGTCATGAAGATCTTTTTTGTACAGTTATTCTGTGTATTCTTGCCACCTCTTCTTAATATCTTCTGCTTCTTTTAGGTCCATACCATTTCTGTCCTTTATTGAGCCCATCTTTGCATGAAATGTTCCCTTGGTGTCTCTAATTTTCTTGGCGCGATCTCTAGTCTTTCCCATTCTGTTTTCCTCTATTTTTTTGCATTGATCACTGAAGAAGGCTTTCTTATCTCTTCTTGCTATTCTCTGGAACTCTGCATTCAGATGCTTATATCTTTCCTTTTCTCCTTTGCTTTTCACTTCTCTTCTTTTCACAGCTATTTGTAAGGCCTCCCCAGACAGCCATTTTGCTTTTTTGCATTTGATCCCTGTCTCCTGTACAATGTCACGAACCTCAGTCCATAGTTCATCAGGCACTCTGTCTATCAGATCTAGGCCCTTATATCTATTTCTCACTTCCACTGTATAATCATAAGGGATTTGATTTAGGTCATACCTGAATGGTCTAGCGGTTTTCCCTACTTTCTTCAATTTGAGTCTGAATTTGGTAATAAGGAGTTCATGACCTGAGCCACAGTCAGCTCCTTGTCTTGTTTTTGTTGACTGTATAGAGCTTCTCCATCTTTGGCTGCAAAGATTATAATCAATCTGATTTCGGTGTTGACCATCTGGTGATGTCCATGTGTAGAGTCTTCTCTTATGTTGTTGGAAGAGGGTGTTTGCTATGACCAGTGCATTTTCTTGGCAAAACTCTATTAGTCTTTGCCCTGCTTCATTCCGCATTCCAAGGCCAAATTTGCCTGTTACTCCAGGTGTTTCTTGACTTCCTGCTTTTGCATTCCAGTCCCCTATAATGAAAAGGACATCTTTTTTGGGTGTTAGTTCTAAAAGGTCTTGTAGGTCTTTATAGAACCGTTCAATTTCAGCTTCTTCAGCATTACTGGTTGGGGCATAGACTTGGATTACCGTGATATTGAATGGTTTGCCTTGGAGACGGACAGAGATCATTCTGTCATTTTTGAGATTGGATCCAAGTACTGCATTTTGGACTCTTTTGTTGACCATGATGGCTACTCCATTTCTTCTGAGGGATTCTTGCCCGCAGTAGTAGATATAATGGTCATCTGAGTTAAATTCACCCATTCCAGTCCATTTTAGTTCGCTGATTCCTAGAATGTCGACATTCACTCTTGCCATCTCCTGTTTGACCACTTCCAATTTGCCTTGATTCATGGACCTGACATTCCAGGTTCCTATGCAATATTGCTCTTTACAGCATCGGACCTTGCTTCTATCACCAGTCACATCCACAGCTGGGTATTGTTTTTGCTTTGGCTCCATCCCTTCATTCTTTCTGGAGTTATTTCTGCACTGATCTCCAGTAGCAAATTGGGCACCTAATGACCTGGGGAGTTCCTCTTTCAGTATCCTATCATTTTGCCTTTTCATACTGTTCAGGGGTTCTCAAGGTAAGAATACTGAAGTGGTTTGCTATTCCCTTCTCCAGTGGACCACATTCTGTCAGACCTCTCCACCATGACCCGCCCATCTTGGGTTGCCCCGTGGGCATGGCTTGGTTTCATTGAGTTAGACAAGGCTGTGGTCCTAGTGTGATTAGACTGACTAGTTTTCTGTGAGTATGGTTTCAGTGTGTCTGCCCTCTGATGCCGTCTTGCAACACCTACCACCTTACTTGGGTGTCTCTTACCTTGGGCCTGGGGTATCTCTTCACGGCTGCTCCAGAAAAGCGCAGCCGCTGCTCCTTACCTTGGATGAGGGGTATCTCCTCACCGCCGCCCTTCCTGACCTTCAATGTGGGATGGCTCCTCTAGGCCCTCCTGTGCCCGCGCAGCCACTGCTCCTTGGACGTGGGGTTGCTCCTGCTGGCTGCCGCCCCTGGCCTCTAGTTTATACTGAAATACAAAGGGGCAAGAATTGGTGAGGAAGTCCACAAGAAAAGTAAAGTAGGAGAACCTGTCCTACTAGATGAAAAGACTTGTAAGCCATACTTATTAACACATTGTGGTTTTGTTCCAGGGATGGGTAAATAGACCACTGGAACAGAGTCGAGTCTAAAACAAACTCACATTTGTTTGGACACTAGATATATGACAAGGTGATACTCTGGAGAAAGGGTGGTCTTTTCAAAAGATGTTTCTTTGGCAACTGGGTAATCTAAACCAGAAAAAAGCTCAGATAGAAAAATCAATTCTAACTGGATTAAATATTTAAATGTGAAAGGCTATAAAACCTTTAGAAAATACATTGAAGTATATCTTCCTGACTTCAGGGTTGAGAAGGATTTTTTAAGACACAAAAGCAGAAATAAAACTAGCTTGGTTCGTTCCAAAGTCCATGCTCTTTCGACTGTGTTATGCTTTAGCAGAGGAGCAAATAATATCTCTGTCCTGTGGCATTCCTTGATCTTGCATTTACATTCATGGAGGGTAAGGGAGAAAGAGAGACTTGATAAAAACTTGGAATAGCCTTGGAAATAAAGCTTTTCCTTAAACACAAAAATGTTAACATCACAAAGTAACATCTCCATTTGTGCAAAGTTGTGTGGAATGGATTTAATTCTGCTTTCCAGGGACTGAAGCTGAGTGGGGATGAGTACCAGCCTGAGGTTCAAGTTCTGGAGCTCGTCTCGGCTGGATACAGGGCTCCAGGGTCCTCATATCTGAATGCTTTGTCTTTGCTTCCAGTTGGACAATGCCAAGCTTGTGTAATCATGTACCAAAGCCCAGGTGCAGCTGGGACACATGGGCTGTAGTGGACGCTGCTGTGCTCTGCCCACGTTCCCTGGGACCTCACCAGGGGACATGTGTGGAATGCATCCTGTTGCAAGGACCTGCATCTCTGCTGCTTGCTCTCAAGCCAAGTGTGGGACTAGCTGGCGGTGTTGGAAAGTTGATCCTCCAGGAATAGCCATCAGTTCACGTTGCTTGGGAATTGGAAGATAAATAGATTTTAGCTTCCTTGAATATTGGGAAACTTCTGTAAACTCTGAGGCATTTTCCCACTGTCCCTCAAGCCCCCTGGGCAGGACTGCACCCAAGTTGCCCAAAGTAGTAACCTTCTCCCTAATACACACGATTAGCTACCTTCCCTCCCTCCCTCACCTCCCACCTGCCAGCACCCCTTGAGCTAATCCACTTGCACAAAGGCTTTCCCAGGGTTTATTCCTGAGGAACCCAGCGAGATCAGGGCCCAGGCAAAAGAAAGCAGATGACTGACCTGAGAAATGTGGAACCAGGGACTGGAGGTCTGTAATCCTGAGCTGCAGTGAGAGAATATTTGCTCCCAGGGAGGTGAACTGGACTTAGCTAGGTTTTTCAGAAATGGCTGTCAGGACTGATCTAAGAACACACAGAGACTAAGAAAGTAGTCATGACGGGATCTCAGACAGAGAAAAGGGGAAAGCCAGAGCTGGGCTGTCCCAGGAGGATTGGGGGGCAGTAATTCGGATGGACAGAGGGCTCAGCTGTGTTCTCCTCCCTTTTTATATGCATCCCGGTCACGTGGGCATCTGAGTGCTCTTAGTAGCATCCCTGCCATGCTGCATCCTTCTGGATGCAGAAAAGCAGTTCCCAATGGCCCCTCTGCTGGTATTTCCTCAGCAACCAATGGGGAAAAGGAGGCTCAGGTGGGCTCCCTGCTTGATCGCCAGGAGTGCAAGCTGAGAGAGCCATGCTGGCACCCACGTCTACTCCCACTGTGAGAGGATATTAGTATTCCTTGGTTGCAAGTAACAGAAGCAAGTAACTTGAAGGACAGGGAAGCCAAGCGTGCTGCAGTCCCTGGGGTCACAAAGAGTCAGACAAAACTTAGCGACCGAACAACAACAACTTGAACTGTAACACAGATGAAAAGGGTGGGGGCGGAGGGATATGTCCAAGAGCAGGAATGCAGCGAAGCTCAGTGAGTGACTGGCAAGTGGAACTACAAGGCCCCAGGATTCACACCCTCTTCATATTTTTCTACCATTTTCTGCACAATTGCTTCACTCCGCGGACCCCTTTCTTTGTTCCTTGGTGAACAGGTATGTGACAGGCGAACATGCCTCTTTAACATACATGTGAGTTATATTTCCTGAATTTACAAGTTATATTTCCAGCCCTATAAAAAGTTTTGGATCACTAACAGTTTCAAATGTTTTCTTTTCTTTTTTTGTGGCTTCAAATATTGAGATGAATGACACAACTATGTATGTACTCCTGATCTGCTCAGGTACAGCAAGTGGACTAAGTTCACAGAGCACCCACATGGCTATCAGGCATCTACCTGTATTAAGTAAAATTCACAAAGGAGATGGTGGGAGGTCATTAGCTAGTACATTTGACAGATCCACCTAAAGATATCTAGAGAGGGGGACTAGATGACTACAGGCATGTCCCTTAACCTTCTTAGGTCTCTATTTCTTCCCAAATAAAATGAGGAGTTGAGAGTAAACACTTTTGTGGTCAATTCCAGCTTCAATCTGAGCATCTATAAACTCAGAGCCCATCCTTTTCACATTCTATGACATTCTCTAGAGATGGACAACCATTTCTGGGAACTGTGAGACATTTTACAGGAGAGCTGCCACATTTTAGGGACGATCCCTTTTCTTTCAAATTGGTTTGCATTATTTTCCTTCTGGAAATTGGAAGCAGACTAGGGAAACTATGAGGGTGGCTCAAGGGCAGGGCAGTCCAAGCAGCGTGGATGGAACCCTTCTGTCTCTTTGAACCCCTGGAAGAAAGGGAGATTGCAGACACCGTGTAGGAGGTAGGCGGATGATTAGAACCGGATGGATCCTACCTGCTGGTTAGCTTCTCCCTTCCCTGCCACATATCACACCTTCCTGCCAAGTGACAGACAGCTCATTCTCTTCTACTTTAACTGTGAACTTGACCCTAGATGACAAGAGCAGGGAGATGGGAATAAATAAGCTTTCTTCAGTTGCACTCTCTCTCTGCTCCTCCTGGCCCTGTCAGTTATCCACTTATATGCCCCAGTGTACGTCAGATTGCTTTCCAACGCCGGTCGAGTCCACGTCTCATCACACTTGGAGCTGCTCACACCCCGGGAAGGCTCTAAGCTTTCGCTCTCTCTGTCTCCTTTGGACAGAGAGCGGGGCCCTGGAGCTCCTCCCACTTTGCCATGGCTCCACCCACCTAGCCTCCAGGTGCTACCCCAGGCTCCTCCCACCTCTAACAGCTGCTTCTGTCCTCTCTGGGCAATCATTTCAGCAAGCGCAGCCACCCTGGCCTTCTGCATCAAAAGGTCACCCATTGCCACGCCCCTGTATTTTCCCTAGAATTCCTGGGCCTGGAACCGTCAGAGATCCTACCCTGGAATGAATGGTGAACATAGATCCAATTTCCAAGCCTCATGTCCTTACAACTGTTCTTTATAATAATAACCATACCTATGGAGCACTTCCTCTTTCCACTTTCTTCTAATTTTCTCAAACAGCACGTGTCAAATGAAGGAGCACTTTCCTGTGGGAAGACCAGTGCCAGAGGGTTAACAGATAGCTAGAGGCGACAGCTGGGCGGGGGCTACAGATAGCACTTCGGATCCTCTCCATTCCCAAGGCAGCCAGCTTTCAGCTCAACTCCCCGCCCCTTAACAAGGAGCCGGTAGTCATTTTCTTCTTTGCCATCTCCTCTTATCTCCCCGCTCAGCGCAAACAAGGATGGAGCAGGAGGAAAGCAGACACTGGTTTTTCTTCTCAATTGGAGGATAACTGCTTTACAATGTTGTGTTGATTTCTGCCATACAACACGAATCAGTCATGTTCGCTCTCTCCTGCCTCTCTCTGCCCACCCATCACATCCCATCCCATCCCACCCCTCTAGATTGTCACAGAGCTGGCTTAAAATTTGGCATTCAAAAAATGAAGACCATAGCATCTGGTCCCATCACTTTATGGCAAATAGATGGGGAAATAATGGAAACAGTGACAGACTTTATTTTCTTGGGCTCCAAAATTACTGTGGATGCTGACTGCAGCCATGAAATTAAAAGATGCTTGCTCCTTGAAAGAAAAGCAATGACAAACCTAGACAGCGTATTCAAAAGCAGAGACGTTACTTTGCCAACAAAGGTCTGTAGAGTCAAAGCTATGGTTTCTCCAGTAGCCATGTACGGTTGTGAGAGCTGGACAACAAAAAAGACTGAGTGCCAAAGAACTGATGCCTTTGAACTGTGGTGCTGGAGAAGACTCCTGAGAGTCCCTTGGACTGCAAGGAGATCCACCCAGTCAATCCCAAAGGAAATCAACCCTGAATATTCATTGGAAAGACTGATGCTAAAGCTGAAGCTCCAATACTCTAGCCACCTGGTGCAAAGAGCTGACCCATTAGGAAAGACCCTGATCCTGGGAAAGGCTGAAGGCAGGAGGAGAAGGGGACAACAGAGGATGAGATGGTGGATGGTATCACCGATGCAACGGACAAGAGTTTGAGTAGGCTCTGGGAGTTGGTGATGGACAGGGAAGTCTGGCGTGCTGTGGTTCATGGGGTCACAAAGAGTCGGACACGACTGAGCGACTGATAACAACAACCGGGTGAGTCCCTGTGTTTCACAGCAACTCCCCACTCGCTGCCCGCCTTACATATGGTAATATATATGTTTCAGTGCTACTCTCTCTGTCTGTCCCTCCCTCTCCTTCCCCTGCTGTGTCCACAAGTCTGTTCTGTACGTCAGCAAAGCAGACTTTTTTTAACCACGTGTGAGGATACAGACTTTGGTGTGATCAGAGAAAGACAGGGAAGGGAGTTGCTCTGCAGACTCAACTATTCCACACGCATCCCCATACACACAGATACAACAGAAAAATTAATGTGCGAATTACATTGCTCTAACTACACCTTGCTAATAATTCTTCACGTAGCTCTTTCCAAAGAAAAAGTTTTTTCTAGATTAAGAGCTTTTACAAATAAGTTTTTCCATGCTAGCATTTCTCAGTCTTTTCTTCTTTGGTTTCCAAATTGTGTAACACCTTTAGAAAGGTTTTCTGTTCTTTATGGTTATATATATTTTAAAATAAGTTTGTTTACTTTTAAATACTTTAATTTGTTACCTAAGGGTGTTTAACCAAGGGACAGGTCTGGACTATGGATCTAGCTTCATTTTCCTCTAGGAGGCCGCCTAGTTCTCCCAGCCCCATTAAGAAATAAGCCACCAGTTATGGGCAGTTGAAAGACTAGAAGTGGGACTTTCCTGGTGGCCCAGTGGTTAAGAATCTGTCTTGCAATGCAAGGGGCAGGGGTTTGAGCCTTGGTCTGGGAACTAAGGTTCCATAGGCAGCACATGAAGCAACTAAGACCCAACATAGCCAAATAAATACATATTAAAAAACAGACTAAATGTGTGATATCTATAGTTTTGAGTTTTTACATATACTTTGTTAGTTGTATCTTATATTATTGCTACAGAAAAGTAACAAATAGGTTTACATACATACTACACAAACTACTCAGGAAAAAAAAATTTGCTCAATATGCTTAAATGTATTCATAGTTACAAAATTGTGGCTTTGGTGAGAAAGTGCAGTGAGGATGCAAGAATAAAATAGCAATATTTGATTAAAATAATTAAGACAGCTGAAACAGTGGTTAGCATTGTTGACTAAAAAAGATGCACAACTTAAGAGTTGAGAGTTCAGTTTTATTTGGGGCAAAATGAGGACCGAAGCCAGGAGCTCAGATAGCTCCGAGAGACTGCTCAAATAAGCCATGGGGGAAGGTCAATATATTAATATGTGATTTTATTGAAGGGGGAGTTCAATGCAGCCAAGCACTTATTTTACAAAACATTTTCTGCCTGTCACAAGGAGCTGATGTCACCATGAAGGGGTTTACTGCTTTTCTAGATACGAGGAGACGCAAGGGTTGGGTTCATGAAATCAGTTCCAGAAAATGTCTAACTATCTAAAGACCTGTTCTACCAGTTTCCCTGGAGCACAGAGTGCCTCATTCTCTACCCTGAATGCCCCTCAATGCGTTTTGAAGGTGGAACAGCACAGGGTTCAAATGCACTTTTTGTTGTTGTTCAGTTGCTGGCAAGTGCCAATTTGTAGTTGGCAGCATTTATGAAAAGTCAGCAGAAATTTGCAGCCTCTGAGAAGCTACGTGTACTTTCCTCTGTGAGCAGATAAAGACAAATTAAGAAGAGTAGCAAGATGCATGAATCTGGAGAAGACAAATCTTGGAGGGAGGCAATTTTGAAAGGGCTTTTTCAGGTCAAAATGTAGGTGGGTAAGGCCAATTCTATTATTTTGGTGGGATCAAAAATGCTCAGTTCTCTGTCCCAAGTAGGTTTTCATACAAATGGAGAAAATTGAATTGGTAACATAAGAGGGTGAAACACTCTATCCCTTACATTCTCCTTATCTGCCTATAAACGTTACAAGTATAAT
The DNA here is from genome assembly GCF_042477335.2 of Ovis canadensis. Taxonomy (NCBI): domain Eukaryota; kingdom Metazoa; phylum Chordata; class Mammalia; order Artiodactyla; family Bovidae; genus Ovis; species Ovis canadensis. The sequence continues at coordinate 32,610,698 of NC_091250.1, read as the reverse complement.
TATAAGTAGCCTTGGGATTCCTTTTCTACAATTGATTTTACCATTTCTTTATTTAATATTTAACTATACTAAATGATTTTTGGAAAAGGAGTGAGGGGCAGCAACCTTTGAACCAGTAAAGGCCACAAGGAGTAGCCTTGACATCCTCATAAATTCTAAGAGTTTCCCAAAGTCAATCTTAAACTCCAATAAGTAAAGGAAAGCAAAGTGTTAACCTTGCAAAAGCTTCTCGAAGACCAGGACCCTAATTCTCAGCAATCTGATTAGAATTTCTGCCCCTTAAACCCTGCACCTAGAAAACCACATTTCAAGTATCTTTATTTGATGTATATATAATTTATAAATAAATATATAATTTAAAAATCATGTGACTGTATTTTCCTAATTATGCCAATGCCCGGCAGGGGGTGGGGGGTGGGGGAGGAACAGATATTTTGATGATATCAGCACTAAAAATGTTCTGAGTAGCATTAAGAAGAAGGTTGTAATGAAAGTATTTTTCTTGTTATTCATTTATTCACTCACATTCATTCACCAACGGATAAATATGTTCCTGTTAGCAAATGCTGGATTGTAAAAATGGGAAAACAATTTAAATTAGCTTAATGAGCAAAAAGGATTTACTGGCTCATTTAACTGGAATGTCCAGAGGAAGAGCAGGCTTTAGGGTTGATTTTTTTCAGTGGTTCAATGACGTGTTTCTCTTCATAGAGGTATTACTTTTATCCTCAGGCTGCCTAAATGTCTGTAGAAGTTTTCGATTCACATCCTCAAAACAGAAGAGTTCTGTGTAGCATTCACTCTGCTGGGAACAGCTTAGGCCAGTGGTCCATGGACTGCGGGCCAAGGAATGGGAAATGCTGACTGACTGTGCTAACAGGTGTGTGTATGTGTGCGTGTTGGACGTCCATTTGGAAATCTAGCCCTGTAAAGAGGAGGGAAAGAAGAAATGTGTGCTGGAGCAGCAGATGAGAAACATTCAGTGTAGAAATTGTTTGTGCTCCATCCCTTGTGTGTGCGTGCTAAGTCGCTTCAGTCGTGTCTGACTCTGTGCGACCCTATGGATTGTAACTCGCCAAGCTTCTCTGTCCATGGGATTCTCCAGGCAAGAATACTGGAATGGGTTATCATGCCCTCCTCCAGAGGATCCTCCCCACCCAGCGGTGGAACCAGCATCTCTTGCATCTCCTGCATTTGCAGATAGGTTCTTTGACCACTAGCGCCACCTGGGAAGCCTGTGCTCCGCTCATTGGAGATAAAAATGCAAATCAGAGCACTGGTGCTCTCCAGGACCTCAAAGGGAGATGGTTGAGAGAAGACTTATTTCCTGAATGACTACACATCAATGTGCTTTCAATACACTGTTACCAAACTTTTATGCTGTTATCAGTCTCAAGAGAGAGAGCCGTGTTACATTTTGCTTGACTTATGGGCACTCAGTTCAGTCACTCAGTCGTGTCCGACTCTTTGCCACCCTATGGACTGCAGGACTCCAGGCTTCCCTGTCCATCATCAGCCCCCAGAATTGCACTCTTGAATCACAGCAGTTAGCTAGTGAAAACATACCCACACACAAAATGTAAAGGAAGCATTGGGTAAGAAGAGAAGAAACCTAGGACATCTAAGATTCTAATTCTTTTTGTTTGACTGTATTTGTTTGTAACAAGTTTCTCATTCTGCATTGGAGAAAAGAAAATGAAACATATTCTTCCTTCCTAGATCTCCTTTATTTTAGGATATTCCCATGTATTTTAGGTGTTCGTGCGACTTGTCTCTCACTTGTAAACTATCATTGTAGTAGACTGAATAATAGCCCCTAAGAGATATCCTGTCCAAATCTCTGGAACTGTGAACATTATCTTATATCCGAAGGGACTTTGCAGATGTGACTAAGGATTTTTGAGATGGAGCGATTACCCTGGATGATCCACCTGGGTCTGCTGTAATCACAAGGGTCCTAATAAGCAGGAGGCAAGAAGGTCAAACGGAGGGGATGGGATGACAGATATAGAAGTTGGAGGGAGGCACTTTGAAGGTGGAGGAAGTGGATCAGGAGCCAAGCAATGCAGGTGGTCTCTAAAAACTGGAGAAAACAAAGAAACAGATTCTCCCCTGGAGCCTGCATAAAGAACCAGCCCTGCCAATACCTTGCTTTTTAACCCCTTAGGATTCCTTTTGGACTTCTGACCTTCAGAACACAAAGAGAATAAATGTGTGTTTTAAGCCACTAAATTTGTGATAATTTGTTACAGCAGCAAAGCAAACTAACACAGAACCTCTCCTCTGCTTTCAAACTCACCCCTTTGCTCTCTACCCTGCAGCCACCTTAGAGAGATCTTCAGATTATACATTTTAGGTAATATATAATGCAAACATGCTTGCTTAAAGCTCTTCACAGGCCACTCCATAGTTTAGAAGATAAAGTCCAAATTCCTTTGTAAATTGCCTTCATATACCTTCGCCACCCTTACCTTTTCTCCCTCCTCCTGTCTTCGCTTTCTCTTTCTTTTCATTGGTTCTCATTCTAGACACTGGGCTTTCGCAATGCTGTTTCTCTGTCTGGAAGGCGGTGCCACCCTTCTCTGTTTCTTCAAGGTCTCCTGGATCATGAAGACGTCAGGACCATCCTGGATAGAGTTGATTGCTCTTTTCAAAGTTTCCATCACACTCCCTATGCACCTTGATGATAGGTACACCTTCCTGACTGTGAGTCAAGAAAGGGGCAGGGCTGAAGTTTCAAAAGAATGATATAGCAGTTGACAATATTACATAAGCTGGTTAGAACCACCTAGGTCCAAGATGGCAGAAGAGTTGACTTTCAGTATATCCTGAGCCTCATTGTATGTCATGTTAATATATTAACGTATGCTACACAACACATCCACAGGCACCATGAGAGTTCTGAAGTGAAAGTGAAGTCGCTTAGTCGTGCCTGACTCTTTGCGACCCCATGGACTGGGGTCTACCAGGCTCCTCCGTCCATGGGATTCTCCAGGCAAGAGTACTGGAGTGGGTTGCTATTTCCCTCTCCAGGGGAATCTTCTCGACCCAGGGATCGAACCATCATTGGAAGTAGATGCTTTTAACCTCTGAGCCACCAGGGAAGCACTGACAGTTCTGAAACTGACCATAAAAGGCTAAAAAGTGGGTGGTGACCCAGTTCCTGGAAATTCCCATCCCTTCCCCAAAACGGTCCTCCCACTCATTAGCCTAGGATATTACCCTGCTCATAAAAACTAACCACCCCCACACCTTAGGGCATGCTCTCCCTTTCTGAGACAGAATGCATTCTGTCTGTCTCTGAAGAAACCTACTTTTACTTTACAATGGCTGGCTTGCACCGCACTTGGCAGCCAGTCCCAGGGGACTCACTTGAGCCCTGGGACACGACTGTCTTCTCACATCCCATTTTCCCCTGCGACAATAGCACGTACTGCCTGGTGTTGTCATTGTGCCATTTACATCTGATGCTTCTGAAAGGCACTGATCCTAGGCAAGAAAACCAGAGTGAAAGTGAAGTGATGCTTCTGAAAGGCACTGATCCTAGGCAAGAAAACCAGAGTGAAAGTGAAGTGATGCTTCTGAAAGGCACTGATCCTAGGCAAGAAAACCAGAAGAGCTCAAGAAATATTTGCCAAAGGGATCACGTATCTTGACTGTGCCACCCAGCCTGCCTGTAAGACTCCAGTGAGCCGCGCCATCTCTCTTTTCCTCCTCTAATGCAGTGTAGTTGGGCTTTTCGATGGTTCCTCTGAGTTGATATTTACCAAACAGACCTACATCTTCATAGGTTTTCGCCCCTCTTCAGTCATAGACATTCAAGCCTGAGAAATGCTCTAGGAGGCGTTGGAGTGGGATGCTGGGCTAAAGGATGCTGTTACTTTGAACACACACATTGTATCTATGGAAACAAATACAGAAAGAGCAGACCTAGCGTGGGAATATTTTTAGAAGAAAAGATAGATAAGAATTCCAAGTCATGGGAAATTAAAGTCAACCTTTCAATTCAGTTCAGTTGCTCAATCGTGTCTGACTCTGCAACCCCAGGGATTGCAGCATGCCAGGCTTCCCTGTCCATCACCAACTCTCAGAGTTTGCTCACACTCATGTCCATTGAGTCAGTGAAGCCATCCAACCATCTCATCCTCTGTCATCCCCTTCTCCTCCTGCCTTTAATTTTCCCCAGCATCAGGGTCTTGTCCAATAAGTCAGTTTTTCACATGGTTCAGTTCGGTTGCTAAGTCATGTCTGACTCTTTGTGACCCCATGGACCACGGCAAGCCAGGCCTCCCTGCCCATCACCAACTCCCAAAGTTTACTCAAACTCATGTCCATTGAGTCAGTAATGCCATCCAGCCATCTCATCCTCTGTCATCCCCTTCTCCCACCTTCAATCTCTCCCAGCATCAGGGTCTTTTCAAATGAGTCAGTTCTTTGCATCAGGTGACCAAAGTATTGGAATTTCAGCTTCAGCATCAGTCCTTCCAATGAATATTCAGGACTGATTTCCTTCAGGATTGACTGGTTCAATCTCCTTGCAGTCCAAGGGACTCCAAAGAATCTTTTCCAACACTATAGTTCAAAAGCCTCAATTCTTCAGTACTCAACTCTCACATCCATACATGACTACTGGAAAAACCATAGCTTCAACTAGATGGACCTCTGTTGGCCGAGTAATGTCTCTGCTTTTTAATGTGCTGTCTAGGTTGGTCACAGCTTTTCTTCCAAGGAGCAAGCATCTTTTAATTTCATGGCTGCAGTCACCATCTGCAGTGATTTTGGAGCCAAAAAAATAAAGTCTCTCACTGTTTCCATTGTCTCTCCATCTACTTGCCATGAAGTGATGGGACCAGATGCCTTGATCTTAGTTTTCTGAATGTTGAGTTTTAAGCCAACTTTTTCACTCTCCTCTTTCACCTTCAAGAGGCTCTTTAGTTCTTCTTTGCGTTCTGCCATTAAGGGTGGTGTCATCTGCATATTTGAGGTTATTGACATTTCTCCCAGCAGTCTAGATTCCAACTTGTGCTTCATCCAGCCTGGCATTTTGCATAATGTACTCTGCATATAAGTTAAATAAGCAGGGTGACAGTATACAGCCTTGACATACTCCTTTTCCTATTTGGAACCAGTCTGTTGTTCCATGTCCAGTTCTAACTGTTGCTTCCTGACCTGCATATAGGTTTCTCAGGAGGCAGGTCAGGTGGTCTGGTATTCCCATCTCTTTCAGAATTTTCCATAGTTTATTGTGATCCACACAGTCAAAGCCTTTAGCATAGTCATTGAAGGAGAAGTAGATGCTTTTCTGGAACTCTCTTGCTTTTTTGATGATCCAGTGGGTGTTGGCTATATTTGATCTCTGATTCCTCTCCCTTTTCTAAATCCAGCTTGAACATCTGGAAATTCTCAGTTCATGTACTGTTGAAGCCTTTTAGCCTTTAATGTTTTCAAAGTACTTAAAAAAAACACAAACTTACATGAGGCTGGTGATTCCTTCATTATTATTCCTCACCCTTCCCAGGCTTGCCTTCCCTACTTCCTTACGTCTCCTTCTGGGTGTTACTCCTAAACAAACTATCTGCCCCCAGGTTCTTGTCTCAGGGTGTATTTTTCAAAAAACCCAAGATAAGGCGTTGTTTAAAACTTCACGGTTACACATTAGTGAAAGTCAAGTCTTTATGACTTAATCAAGGAGATGAAGCTAAGAAAATTTTCTTATCCTTTCATTTAGAAGTCTCACTGCCTATTTTAATCATCTGGCAACTTTGAGGGTACCTGTTTTTCTTTCCCCAACTGGCAGCAATTCCCTCTTGAGGGGCCATATCTGCCTGCCTTCCCAGGTTATAGCACCCAGAATCAAGCCAGATCTGATATAACACTAATGTAGGACTATCTAATGCAAACATGTCATTAAAAAAATAAAGACTGTTTTCTATCACTCTTGGATTTGACCTGTGAAGCTTTCAAAAAGACACATGGAAACAATCACAATGAAAAGATTTCATGCATTTTTGGAGGGAAAGCTTTTTTATTCATATTATATTTGGGTTTTGCCATATTAGAGGATTTTGGAGAAACTCTTAGGTTTTATTTTCACAGCTCTAGATTTCTTTCTTTTCATTTATTTATTTGGCTGCGTGTGTCTTAGTTGAGGCATGAGGGCTTAGTTGCCCCGTGGCATGTGGGATCTTAGTTCTTCAACCAGAGAAGGAATACCCATTCCCTGTGTTGGAAAGCAGATTCTTAACCACTGGACCACCAGGGAAGTCCAAGGGCTACAGATTTCTTTCTTCTTCTTTTTTTTTTAGATTTATCCTTTAAGGTTTAATAGGCCCCAAACTTAGCATAGTTTTCAATGTGAGGCCATACATATAGCTAATACTAAATACTCACTCTGGAAAGCTAAGATAAAGTAGCAGTGTTAACAGGTTCTAAGAACTGTCCTGAACATTAAATCAGTGTGTGGGTTGTTCAGCATGAGATTTTTTGTTGTTTCTTTTCATTTAAATGGATTTTTCAACTGTGATAGGTTGAACTATTTATACAACATTTATAAATGGGCACTTATTTGATTGTATGTTCAAAAGCCACAAAACACCACATCAAAGCCACGTCAGTTTAGCAGCAACATAACTGTAATATACTGTCTTTTCTGGTGCATCTTATTTGAATTTACAAGGAATATTTCTCCGATTAATTTTAAAACAAGATTTGGCAGGCGCATCGCACACCCTACAAAGCCAGAGTGAGTAAATGTCTTTTCTCCCCTAAACATATCTGCCCTGATTTGTGACCATATTCTCTTAAACCACAATTTATCTGGCTTTGAAGTTCACTGAATTTTTACCACTGAAACCTGCTGGCTAAGCCGTGAAGCACCCAAACATTCACTCTCAGTGCAGCATGATGGGGGGAAGCGAGGCTGAGTGGCGATGGTTTCCATTTCATACGTCAAAGTTCTGCCACACTGTGCCCTACCGCTTGCTCCCGTGTCACCAGACTCACTCCCCTACTTGTCACAAGTTTCTGTACATGCCTGTGGTTCTCTTGGGTTTGTAGTGTTCATGCCCTGCTCATCTTGTTACCTCCTTGACTCAGCTTTGGCTCTTAATAACACCATTTTTAAGAAAAGGCCACTTATGCCATTATCAAATCTTTGAACTTTTACTGACTATACTTTGCCTCATACCTTCTTTTCATGTGTTTGTATACTTTGAGGGCAAAGCTGATGCAAGAGAGTGCCCTGGAATAGAATTTGTTGTTTATGTGTTTTTTATGTTTTTCTAAGAATCCTTGAAACTACTTGGTCAGGAACAACCTGGAAGAAAAATGCTACATATTGTACATTTCCTCAGGAAATTCAGTCCTGAAATGTTTTATTTAAGGATGCCTGCTCTGTAGCTAAGTCAAGTCTGACTCTTTGAGACCCCAGGGACTATAGCTCGCCAGGCTTCTCTGTCCATGGGATTTTCCAGGCAAGAATACTGGAGTGGGTTGCCATTTCCTCATCCATATAGATTTCTTGTTTGATATTTTATTCTTTATTTAGAAATAAAGTGACTCAATTTGAAGGATCAGTTACAATTTTTTATAATTCACTGGAAAATTTTCCCATTGAATATGTAAATTATTCTTTTGTTTGAGGATCCTGAAGCAGTTGTTTATTACAATAACTTCTCACATGTTCATAGAAAGGCCAACTCCGCTTAAATTACCAACTGTAGACGTTTTATTTTTTATTCAAATGCATCACAGCCATCTTGACTTCTGATTTTTATAATGTTGAATATCAGAGAAAATTCATCATCTTGCTCCCTTTAAAGTAGATGCATAATGACCTCAACGTTTAGAATAAAAACGATTAAATTAACCTAGTTGTCATGCATCTGACTGTGGACTCCAAGAGCTAGGAAGGCTCTGATTTTTCAAATAATTGAACTTTGGCTCTTGACTCATACTGTAGTGCGGAGTCTCAATCTGACACTTTTTAAGCTGAATGGGGGTAAGAAAACACCCAGTTCATGTGTTGCCCACAGAAACAGCTGACCTTCGCATTTCCTCCTCAAGGCTTGATTATAAACAAAGAGTGTCTCTGCATGTTTCTGTAGAAATGGGACATTCTCTACCCTGACCTTTCAAACACAGTTTAGGCCTGACGCTGAGCCACTTCATGCATACAAACAAAGTTTCTGGAGTAAAACACTCTTTGACCACAGATCAGAAAGAAGGGGTCTTATTGGCTTTCACACTCATTTCATATATATTTGTCAAATATGAATATACTGCTATTAACCTACATAGCTTTAAAGAGTGAATTTTACTGTATAAATGATACTTCATATGTAATTAAACTCAAATTAAAAAAATTAATCAATGCTTGGGAAACAGGTTTCAATGAAGAAAGACTGGAATAAATGGGTTTATTTCATTTAGAAAAGATAAATGTGTGAATTGTTTAATAATGTTTAATAAAATGCCAGTTTTCCCCTCCACCTTAAAGGTCACTATGCACCATTATATTTTATAAAAAGGAAAAAACTTAGATTCAACTATATGTAGTCTAGTGGTCTTCAGGAGAGTTGTCGTGGGCTTTGTCTTGCCATTCTAGAAGACACACATAGAGTGGTTATTAGTCCCCTGAAGTCCAATTTTCTTTAAGGACTCCTTGCAAGGGTGATTTATGCAGATAAATTTATTTGTTTTTTTAATTCTCCGTAAGGTCACCATTAAGCCCACCATACAGCTGCCAGAACTTACACAGGGCTGGGGAAACAGACTCTTGGAGGGCACAAACAAAACCTTGTGCCCACAAGGACCCTGGAGAAAGAAGCAGTGACCCCACAAGAGACGGACCCAGACTTGCCTGTGAGTGTCCAGGAGTCTCCGGTGGAGGTGTGGGTTGGCAGTGGGCTGCTGCGGGGTTGAGGGTACCGAGTGGGGCAGTGCATGCATGGGATCTTTTGAAGGCAGTCCCCATTATCTTCATTACCTCCAGCCATGGTTTAGCTTCAGGTCAAACAACAGGGAGGGAACACAGCCCCACCCACCAACAGAAACTTGGATTAAAGATTTACTGAGCATGGCCCCACCCATCAGGACAAGACCCAGTTTCCCCCTCAGTCAGTCTCTCCCATCAGGAAGCTTCCATAAGCCTCTTATTCTTCTCATCAGAAGGCAGACAGAATGAAAACCACAATCACAGCAAATGAACCAACCTGATCACATGGACCACAGCCTTATCTAACTCAATGAAAGTATGATCCATGCCCTTAGGGCCACCTAAGACAGATGGGTCATGGTAGAGAGCTCTGACAAAATGTGGCCCACTGGGGAAGGGAATGGCAACCATTTCAGTATTCTTGCCTTGAGAACCCCATGAACAGTATAAAAAGGCAAAAAGATAGGACACTGAAAGACGAACTCCCCAGGTTGGTAGGTGCCAAATTTGCTACTGGAGATCAGTGGAGAACTAACTCCAGAAAGGATGAAGAAATGGAGCCAAAGCAAAAACAACACCCAGCTGTGGATGTGACTGGTGATGGAAGTAAAGTCCAATGCTGTAAAGAGCAATATTGCATAGGAACCTAGAATGCTAGGTTCACAAGTCAAGACAAATTGGAAATGGTCAAACAGGAGATGGCAAGAGTGAACATTGACATTTTAGGAATCAGTGAACTAAAATGGACTGGAATGGGTGAATTTAACTCAGATGACCATTATATGTACTACTGTGGGCAAGAATCCCTTAGAAGAAATGGAATAGCCCTCATAGGCAACAAAAGAGTCCAAAATGCAATACTTGGATGCAATCTCAAAAGTGAGAGAATTATCTCTGTTCGTTTCCAAGGCAAGCCATTCAATATCACAGTTATCCAAGTCTATGCCCTGACCAGTAATACTGAAGAAGCAGAAGTTTAATGGTTCTATAAAGATCTACAAGACCTTCTAGAACTAACAACCAAAAAAAATGTCCTTTTCATTATATGGGACTGGAATGCAAAAGTAGGAAGTCAAGAGATACCTGGAGTAGTAGGCAGGAGTACTACTACTACTTGGAGTACAAAACGAAGCAGGTCAAAGGTAAACAGTTTTGCCAAGAGAACACACTGGTCATAGCAAACACCCTCTTCCAACAACACAAGACAAGACTCTACACATGGACATCACCAGATCACCAGATGGTCAATATTGAAATCAGATTGGTTATATTCTTTGCAGCCAAAGATGGAGAAGCTCCATACATTCAGCAAAAACAAGACCAAGAGCTGACTGTTGCTCAGATCATGAACTCCTTAATGCCAAATTTCGACTTAAATTGAAGAAAGTAGGGAAAACCACTAGAACTAGACCATTCAGGTATGACTTAAATCAAATCCCTTATGATTTCACAGTTCAGTTCAGTTCAGTTGCTCAGTCGTGTCCGACTCTTTGTGACCCCATGAATCGCAGCACACCAGGCCTCCCTGTCCATCACCAACTCTCAGAGTTCACTCAAACTCATGTGCATAGAGTTGGTGATGCCATCCAGTCATCTCATCCTCTGCCTTCCCCTTCTCTTTCTGCCCTAAATCGCTCCCACATCAGGGTCTTTTCCAGTGAGTCAACTCTGCATCAGGTGGCCAAAGTATTGGGGTTTCAGCCTCAGCATCAGTCCTTCCAATGAGCACCCAGGACTGGTCTCCTTTAGGATGGACTGGTTGGATCTCCTTGCAGTCCAAGGGACTCTCAAGAGTCTTCTCCAAAACCACAGTTCAAAAGCATCAATTCTTAGTTGCTTAGCTTTCTTCACAGTCCAACTCTCACATCCATACATGACCACTAGAAAAACCATAGCCTTGACTAGACAGACCTTTGTTGGCAAAGTAATGTCTCTGCTTTTGAATATGCTATCTAGGTTGGTCATAACTTTCCTTCCAAGGAGTAAGTGTCTTTTAATTTCATGGCTGCAGTCACCATCTGCAGTGATTTTGGAGCACCAAAAAATAAAGTCTCACACTGTTTCCACTGTTTCCCCATCTATTTCCCATGAAGTGATGGGACCGGATGCCATGATCTTCGTTTTCTGAATGTTGAGCTTTAAGCCAACTTTTCACTTTCCTCTTTCACTTCAAGAGGCTCTTTAGTTCCTCTTCACTTTCTGCCAGAAGGGTGGTGTCATCTGCATATCTGAGGTTATTGATATTTCTCCTGGCAATCTTGATTCTAGCTTGTGTTTCTTCCAGCCCAGCGTTTCTCATGATGTACTCTGCATAGAAGTTAAATAAGCAGGGTGACAATAAACAGCCTTGACGTAGTCCTTTTCCTATTTAGAACCAGTCTGTTGTTCCATGTCCAGTTCTAACTGTTGCTTCCTGACCTGCTAACAGATTTCTCAAGAGGCAGGTCAGGTGGTCTGGTATTCCCATCTGTTTCAGAATTTTCCACAGTTTATTGTGATCCACACAGTCAAAGGCTTTGGCATAGTCAATAAGGCAGAAATAGATGTTTTTCTGGAACTCTCTTGCTTTTTCCATGATCCAGCGGATGTTGCCAATTTGATCTCTGGTTTCTCTGCCTTTTCTAAAACCAGCTTGAACATCTGGAAGTTCACAGTTCACGTATTGCTGAAGCCTGGCTTGGAGAATTTTAAGCATTACTTTACTAGTCTGTGAGATGAGTGCTATTGTACGGTAGTTTGAACATTCTTTGACATTGCCTTTCATTGGGATTGGAATGAAAACTGACCTTTTCCAGTCCTGTGGCCACTGCTGAGTTTTCCAAATTTGCTGGCATATTGAGGGCAGCACTCTCACAGCATTATCTTTCAGGATTTGAAATAGCTCAACTGGAATTCTATCACCTCCACTAGCTTTGTTCGTAGTGATGCTTTCTAAGGCCCACTTAACTTCACATTCCAGGATGTCTGGCTCTGGATTAGTGATCACACCATCTTGATTATCTGGGTCATGAAGATCTTTTTTGTGCAGTTCTTCTGTGTATTCTTGCCACCTCTTCTTAATATCTTCTGCTTCTGTTAGGTTCATACCATTTCTGTCCTTTATCGAGCCCATCTTTGCATGAAATGTTCCCTTGGTATCTCTAATTTTCTTGAAGAGGTCTCTAGTCATTCCCATTCTGTTGTTTTCCTCTATTTCTACAGTGAAAGTGAGAAATATTTTCAAGGGGTTAGATCTGATAGAGAGTGCCTGAAGAACTATGGACGGAGGTTCGTGACACTGTATAGGAGGCAGTGATCAAGACCATCCCCAAGAGAAAGAAATGCAAAAAGGCAAAATGATCGTCTGAAGAGGCCTTACAAATAGTTGAGAAAAGAGGATAAGCTAAAGGCAAAGGAGAAAAGGAAAGATATACCCATTTCAATACAGAGTTTCAAAGAATAGCAAGGAGAAATAAGAAAGCCTTCCTCAGTGAACAATGCAAAGAAATAGAAGAAAACAATAGAATGGAAAAGACTAGAGATCTCTTCCAGAAAATTAGAGATATAAAGGGAACATTTCATGCAAAGATGGGCACAATAAAGGACAGAAATGGTATGAACCTAACAGAAGCAGAAGATATTAAGAAGAGGTGGCAAAAATACACAGAACAACTACACAAAAAAGATCTTCATGACCCAGTTAACCATGATGGTATGATCACTCACCTAGAGCCAGACATCCTGGAATGCGAAGTCAAGTGGGCCTTAGGAAGCATTACTACGAACAAAGCTGATGGAGGTGATGGAATTCCAGTTGAAATCCTAAAAGATGATGCTGTGAAAGTGCTGCACTCAATATGCTAGCAAAAAAATTTGGAAAACTCAGCAGTGGCCACAGGCCTGGAAAAGGTCAGTTTTCATTCCAATCCCAAAGAAAGGCAATGCCAAAGAATGTTCATACTACTGCATGATTGCTTCATCTCATTTGCTAGCAAAGTAATGCTATAAATTCTCCAAGCCAAGCTTCAACAGTACTTGAACTGTGAACTTCCAGATGTTCAAGCTGGTTTTAGAAAAGGCAGAGGAACCAGAGATCAAATTGCCAACATCCGCTGGATCATGGAAAAAGCAAGAGAGTTCCAGAAAAACATCTACTTCTGTTTTATCGACTGTGTCAAAGCCTTTGACTGTGTGGATCACAATAAACTGTGGAAAATTCTGAAAGAGATGGGAATACCAGATCACCTGACCTACCTCCTGAGAAATCTGTATGCAGGTCAAGAAGCAACAGTTCAAACTGGACATGGAACAATGGATTAGTTCCAAATCAGGAAAGGAGTCCATCAAGGCTGTTTATTGTCACCCTGCTTATTTAACTTACATGCAGAGTACATCTTGCAAAATGCCAGGCTGGATGAAGCACAAGCTGGAATCAAGATTGCTGGGAGAAATATCAATAACCTCAGATATGCAGATAACACCACCCTTATGGCAGAAAGCAAAGAAGAACTAAAGAGCCTCTTGATGAAAGTGAAAGAGGAGAGTGAAAAAGTTGACTTAAAACTCTACATTCAGAAAACTAAGATCATCACTTCATGGCAAATACATGGTGAAACAATGGAAACAGTGAGAGACTTTATTTTTGGGGCCTCTAAAATCACTGCAGATGGTGACTGAGCCATGAAATTAAAAGATGCTTGCTCCTTGGCAGAAAAGTTATGACCAACCTAGACAGCATATAAAAGCAGAGACATTACTTTACCAACAAAGGTCCATCTAGTCAAAACTATGGTTTTTCGAGTAGTTTTTCCAGTATGAATGAATGTGAGAGCTGGACCATAAGGAGCTGAGCACTGAAGAATTGATGCTTTTGAACTGTGGTGTTGGAGAAGACTCTTGAGAGTCCCTTGGACTGCAAAGAGATTGAACCAGTCAATCCTGAAGGAAATCAGTCCTGAATATTCATTGGAAGGACTGATGCTGAATCTGAAACTTCAATTCTTTGGCCACCTGAGGCAAAGAACTGACTCATTTGAAAAGACCCTGATGCTGGGAGAGATTGAAGGTGGGAGGAGAAGGGGATGACAGAGGATGAGATGGTTGGATGCCATCACCGATGCAATGGATATGAGTTTGAGTAGGCTCTGGGAGTTGGTGATGGATAGGGAAGCCTGCTGTGCTGCAGTCCATGGGGTTGCGAAGAGTCAGACACGACTGAGAGAATGTTTGGACACCTGGAGCAGTGTAGATCTGTAGGACACGTGGGAGATCTGCAGGTTGTGGGTGTCCCAAGGCGGTGGAGATGCGGCGCCAGGGCAGAGCCCCACCACGGCCCTTCCTGTTTCCTTTCCATCCTGAGCTAGATTGCCTCCTTCCCAGACCACCCTACCCTACCTTTGGACACTAAATTCAAAACATTCCCACTCAGGGAAGTCTATTTCCTCTATTTGCTCACCAGTTTTTTCAACCTCAGTCTTTGGGGGGAAGGAATTCACAGTTGCTCAGCATCTGGGTGGGATATGTGTTATTTTCAAGTTGACACCTCAAAGCACACTTCATTGTTTCCTGCTTAAGAGTAGATGTGTGCCTAATACGTAGAATTTTTCAAAAGTTTTTTTTTGTTTGTTTGTTTTTGATTTTTTTTTCCTGACAGCACAAGAAATCAGTTTAAAAATGCTGTTTACATATTTAGATACCTAAGTGAAGGATTATGCTTCTCTGTCTCCAAATAAAAGAAAATGTGTTAGTAGCCTAACAAACAAAAGTCTTCTATGCTTAAAAGTAGGAACCCCTTTGAATGGATGCTTGTGGGACCCCACCCAGACAGACTCATCAGCTTGGTGTACCCATCCCCCAACTCCTGAAAGTGAAAGTCACTCGGTCCTGTCCAATTCTCTGCGACCCCTTGGACTGTCACCCGCCAGGCTCCTCTGTCAATGGAATTCTCCAAGTCAAGACACTGGAGTGGGTAGCTGCTTCTTTCTCCAGGGGATCTTCCAGACCCAGGGACCGAACCCAGGTCTCCTGCATTGCAGGTGGATTTTTTACCTTCTGAGTCACTAGGGAAACCCTATTTCTTATTTCTTTCTTTAGGCTGCGCAGGCTCTAGAATGCATGGACTTCAGAAGCCCTGGGGTATGTGGGAATCTTAGTTTCCCCGATCAGGGATGGAACCTATATCCCCTGTAGTGGAAGGGCTGATTCTTAACCACTGGATCATCAGGGAAGTCCCTCCTCCGACTACTCTTAAGCAATGGTTGCTGATGGTTCAGGGCTCCCCTTTCTCTGGAGAACTACCCTCTGCCAAAGGGAGTTGGCTTTCTAGAGTTGTCTGGAAACTTTGTCCCCTCTTTGTCCTGCAGCCAATGACTGCCTGATATGGAAGCCCCAAGGAGCTTCTCAGTTCTGCCTTCTTAGCGCAGCAGGCAGCGCATCAGTCTCATAATCTGCAGCTTCTGAGTTCGAACCCCAGAGGGTGCAGTTCTTTTGGGGCTTCCTTTGTAGCTCAGTCGGTAAAAAGTCTGCCTGCAATGCAGGAGACCAGGGTTTGATTCCTGGATCGGGAAGATCCTCTGGAGAAGGAAATGGCAACCCACTCCAGTATTCTTGCCTGGAGAATCCCATGAACAGAGCAGCTTAGTGGGATTGCAAACAGTCAGATATGACTGAAGAGACAGCATGCATACGCCCTTGCCTGAAGCAGGCTTAATTGTAGGTGGTCATCTGCATTCAGAGCTGGTTGGGTTCCGACTATGGATAGCTTTGCTGCCTTCTTTCCAAGACCTCTTGCTTCCCCTTACTTCCTTAACCTACTACTCCTGAGAGCACCTCCAATAATTCACTTGCACTAGAATTCCTTGTCTCACACTCTGCTCCTAGGGAACCCCACCTAAGATAGCCTTCAACTAATGGAGAATGTATTAATGCACTCTTGTTTCAGGATGAAGAGCCTGGGAAGACTAGTGAACTCTGTGATCCTGGGCCCTCTTCCACATTTTGTTTTCTCTGAAATGCATTCCTCAGGAGTGTGTGGTACCATGGCAGTGGAAAATGACTCTGTAAATCCGTGGATGATGGTTTAGGTAGAAGCATTTCAGGCAGGAAAGGAAAACCCATATCCAGAGTAACTGTCTCCTAGTGAAATAAGGAACTACCCCTTCCATGTTTGGAGCAGGATAATTTAAGCAACATGTCACCAGGCAGCTGGCGGACTCCCTGGGGAATGGCGCCATGTTGGAGGTTGGATGTTGGCCTCTGCTGTTGGCAGACTGGGCACTCAGGAGTGGCTGCAGCCAGATTGACCTGGGTGAGCGGAAGCCCCTGTTGCTGAATCTCTGAGTAACTTCCATCCCAGTCGCCAGGGCACTTTGTTTGTTGCCTCCTTGGACATTCACAAGTGTTGAAGTGATTGAATCTGCCCATCACAGAAAAGCTGGTGTTTCTATAAAAGCAATCTGAACAATCGAAATCCTTTAGAAAAGAGGTATAAATAAAGGAGCAGTTCAAGGACTTTTGTGGCAGTTGAGTGATTAAGACTCAGAGCTTTCACTGCCGTGGGCTGGGGTTCAGTCCCCAGCTAGAAACTAAGATTCTACAAGCTGCATGGTGTGAGAAAACAACAACAACAACAACAACAACAACAACAAATTGGAAATCCCAAGATAGACATCATAGGTTAAGAATCTTAAGAATATCACAGAGCAATATTTTGGGAATAGTGAAGAATAAAAGCAAATAATTGAATATACGAAAGGAATAGCGATTAGTGTTCTCTACTTTCTTTGTTTCCCCTTTTTAAGTTTGTATCCCACCAAGAAGAACACAAGGTATGTGTGATGCAACAGGGGCCAGTTAAAATCAGGGAGTCCTCAGAGTCTTCTGAAGAAACAAGTGTTAGGGGCCTGTGGCTCTCTGCAAGTCGTTTTTGCTTTCTAAAGCTGTACTTTCTGCTTCTACAGCCCCATTTCCACTTCAAGTTATATGTTTCTTCTTCCCAGGGGAGGAAAACGCACCCTGGATTTTTACTTTCTTTATTGTAACTATTTCAGTTCAGAGATGATGTTGCTATTGGTATATAAAATGGTAAGGATGTCTAAGTCAGCATTTGGTGGCCCATGTTTCATCCTGTTTCGGTCAGCATTAACTAGAAGTATTGTATTTGTTACTGCATCACTTGAATTGGTTTTCCTAATTAACATTTTGGTGTCTGTCACCGGCTGATAAACTGTCTTGCTTTTGCTTGCTACAATTAATAGTTCAAAGCCAATTCATAAAAATAACTGGTTTTAGAACATTTCGTTAATAGATTTAACCACCCATGGCATTGTTTACTCTTTTATGCCTCTGATCCCAACATTGAAAAATCACGTGGAGGAAAAGTCACTGGCCTAGGAGTCAGTGGACTGTGTGGCAGTCCCAGCTTCCAAGACGTGGGCACCTCATCCAGCCACTCAACCTCCATGGTCTTCAGTCTATCCATCAGTCAAACTAGGGAGGGGAGCCAAGGACCCATGCTAAAGCAAATACGAAAAGGGTATTCTTCAAGAAAATAGGGAAAATAATTCGAAATGGAACGAAGAAATGGAGAACAATATAAAGCATACATATTAAACTATATATATATGCCCAAAATTACAGATTTAAAATACAAAATAGTAACATCAGAGGGAGAGAAATAAAATAAAAATATTCTAAAGTCTTTTCACTGATCGTGCCTGTGAGCTCAGTTGCTTCAGTTGGATTCGACTCTTTGCAACTGCGCTGACTGTAGCCAGCCAGCTTCCCCTATCCATTGGATTCTCCAGGCAAGAATACTGGAGAGAATTGCCATTTCTTCCTCCAGGGGATCTTCCTGACCCAGAGACGGAGCCTGTGTCTCCTGCTTTGCAGGTGAATTCTTTACCACGGAGGCACTGGGGAAGCCCTTTGCGTTGATCAGGAAGAGGATAAAAATCCCAGCCAATATTGCATGTTGGTTTTTCTACATATGTTACTATATGTATTCATTTTTGGCTGTGCTGAGTCTTCACTGCTGCTCGAAGTCTTCTCTCGTTGTGGCCAGCAGGGGCTACTCTTGCTTGCAGCGGCTTCTCTTGTTGCCGAGTAGGGCTCTAGGGCACACGGGCTTCAGCGATTGCAGAGCAGGGGCTCATAGCTGCTGTTCCCAGGGTCTAGAGCACAGGCTCAACAGCTGTCGTGCGTGGACTTTGTTGCCCCACCACCTGTGGGGTCTTTCCTGACAAGGGATTGAACCCAGGGTCTCCTGCATTGGCTCACAAGTTCTTTACAACTGAGCCACCACGGAAGTCTTGCCTATTGGTTCTTAATGAGTATGGGCTTAGTTTGCTAGAATTTTGTTTAGGATTTTTGCATATATATATATATATATATATATACACACTATATATAGAATAGATTATCCTATATGTAATCTATATCTATATATATATATATAAAATAATGGATTATGACCAAATTGGGTTGATTTCAGTTTAGTTTCACATTTGAAAATTAATCTGTATGCATCACCTATGTAATTTTTTTTGGCGGGGGTCAAAAATATTTAATCTGAATTTAATCATGAGGAATATTATATAAATTCAAACAGAGATATTCTTCTAAATGTCTAACTGGTTGAAGTATTCTAGATGAAAAGAGACTAAACAGAAGTGACAACTAAATGCTATGAAGAATCTCTGATAGAATTCTGAATTTGGGGGACTTCTCTAATGGTCTAGTGGTGAAGACTGTGCTTCCACTGCAGGCGGAGGGGATTTGACCTCTGGTTGGGGAACTAAGATCCCACATCTGAGATGTGCTGCACATCTCAGCCAAAAAGAATTCTGAATCAAAAAAAAAAAAAAAAAAGCAAAGCTACAAAGGACATTATTGACATAGTTAAAAATGTGAATATCAATTATGTATTAAATATTATTATAAACTAATATTAAATGCCCCTAATATAATAATTGATTTGCAGGAGAATGCCCTTGTTTTGGGGAAAGATAAAGTGAAATATTCAGGGAGAATTGCCTTGGTGCCAGCAATTAAATTCCCAATGGCCCAAATAGCTTAGTCAAAGCCGAAAAGTACACGCCTAGGTACACAGATAGGAAAGTAAGTGGGGCAAAATATGAACAACTGATGAATCCGAGTGAAGGCTACATGAAACTTATGAAACTTTCCTGAAAGTTTAGATTTTTCAAAATAAAACCTTGGGGAAAATGTATAGAAAAAATTAAAATGTAACAACAATAATAAAGCAAATGGCTATAGATGTGAAGGAAATTAACAATGAAAGCCAAGTGATAATATATAAGGTGGCTTTAAGAAAATACACTTATCCTTCAATTTAAAAAATTAGTTAATTAAAAAAATACATAGTAAAAGTAATTCCTTAAAGAAAAGACTGGACTCTCTGATGAGCAGTTAGTAAGAAGGGATCATCCTGTAGAAAGAGAGGCACCTGAGCTGCTGAAAGCCTCAGTAAGACAAGAATCTCCTCCTTAAATGTGCAGGTGCCATGAGACTTGGAGGCTGTGTGGGTACTAACCTGAAAGAAATTTGACTTTTAGCCTTGACTTCTCATTATTTCTCAACTGCCCTCCTAACAGTTATTACGCTTTGTATGTTGGGTGTTTTTTGGGGAAGCGTTCTTTGTTTGGGGGTTGTGCCTCATGACTTGTGGGATCTTAACTGCCCAACCAGGAACTGAACTTGGGCCCTGGTACTGTGGTAGTGAAAACACAGCGTACTAACCACTGGACCACCAGGGAATTCCCTGTGCATTGGTTTTTGTTCTATGAAGATGAGTTAAATAATTTTGCTGTGGTCGTTTCATGATAGCTGAGAGTTTGCTCAAGATGGTGGGAGATAAACCCTATGAAGAATCAGGAATCGATCACTTCAGTAAAGTGAATGACGGCCCCGTGATAGGCACACTCAGTGCTGGCCTTGCAAAGCAGTGGCCAGGGAAGATCTTCCCAGAGCTAGAACTTTGAAAGGTGCACCTGGTATTCCATGTTATGTGGAAAAAGAAAAGCAAGCATCCATATGAAATCATGAGCAGTGGGGAGTGGCTGCATGGCTGGTCAGGAGCCTGAAAGAATTAGAAAGTGTGTGGCAAAAGGAGGTGTTGGGAAGAGGCATATGAATGAATATATGGAATAAATACCACAGGTTAAGATTTTCTGTATCACTTGTTCATGTCCACCAAAAAGCATCCACTAACAGAGGAAGGCTGAACAACCAACTGGACAAAATGACTTGGCCGGTTGACATCAGCCACTTGGACATTAGCCACCCCCACAATAGGCATAATGGCACATGAGCAGGGTGGCCAAGGCGACAGAGATGGAAAGTTGCTTTCAAGGAGACGAGCACTTTCTCAGCACACAAGGAGTGTTCCCAGGAGTACTGACCTGTGCTCTAAAAGGTCTAACGGGCTTGGAACTAACCTTGGTTTTGTAGAAGCAAACTGCAGAGACCTTTATGCCCTCTCCTCTCTACCTGGGAATCAATCTCAGTGCGATTCAGCTCAGACCCATAGTCAATTATACAGTTAGGAGACAAAACTATTTTCACAACAAGACCTTGCATTTTCACAGCATTTTATTATGGTGAACTCATAAAGGAAGCTTTTTACATTTAATTTTCCCCCCAACATCTTTCCCAGCTATCATGAAACGGCCATAGCAAAATTATTTAACTCATCTTCATAGAACAAAAACTAATGCACAGGGAATTCCCTGGTGGTCCAGTGATTAGTACACTGTGTTTTCACCACCACACTGCTGCTGCTGCTAAGTCACTTTGGTCGTGTCTAACTCTGTGCGACCCCATAGACGGCAGCCCAGCAGGCTCCCCCGTCCCTGGGATTCTCAAGGCAAGAATACTGGAGTGGGTTGCCATTTCCTTCTCCAATGCATGAAAGTGAAGAGTGAAAGTGAAGTTGCTCAGTTGTGTCCGACTCTTCGCGACCCCATGGACTGCAGCCCACCAGGCTCCTGCGTCCATGGGATCCTCCAGGCAAGAGTACTGGACTACCAGGGCCCAAGTTCAATTCCTGGTTGGGCAGTTAAGATCCCACAAGTCATGAGGCACAACCCCAAAACAAAGAATGCTTCCCCCAAAAAAACCCAACACACAAAGCGTAATAACTGTTAGGAGGGCAACAGAGAAATAATGAGAAGTCAAGGCTAAAAGTCAAATTTCTTCCAGGTTAGTACTTGCACAAGCCTCCAAGTCTCATGGCACCTGTACATTTAAGGAAGAGATTCCTGAAGTTATCTCTGTGTGTCAGGGTGTGTGCATAGGTGATAGGCTGGATGAGAAGGAGAAGAGGATTGCTTGCAAAGTTAATTTCTCGTCTAGTAGCTAAGTGACTTGCCAAGATGATAGTCTGATTAGCCAGAGCCGAGGTGAAGGTGGTGCTCTGGCTACTGCTCCAGCTCCAGGTTTAAGAGTGTTTCTGGGTCTACTCCTTGTCTGGCCTCTGCACCTGTGCCCTCATCCCCAGAGGATCACCACTGACCTAGTTCCCCAACAGGAGTCCAGATTATTCATTCCCTTCTTCACATTTGCTACGTGATTTTCCCCCAAATGGCTTTTGACTTTACCACCCAACTCTATGATTCTACAAGAAAGAACAGTACATACTTCTCTAGTCTTAAAAAATTTTTTTGGTTCATATCATCTTTTATTTTATTATATCCATATTTATTATATTATAAATATTTATTTATAAATTAAATCATTAAAGAATACAATATTTTAAGGCACTAAGTTTCCAAAGTTCAGAAACCTACTGTACTTTACTCTGTCATGTCAAAGATTAAAATATGAGAAGTAAAACTGTCAATTTAATAAATATTTCATTTGAAGCTTAAATGGAGTAGAATAAAGGAAGTACTTGCAGAAATCTCAAGTAAGGAATTAATAGGCTAAATGCTGAACTAATAGTCTTGACATGGTTTGATTATCATTTGGATTAATCTTATGACTCATTGACTTTATACCTCTGAGTAAATGCAAATATTTCATTCAGAGGGTACAACAGAGCTTTACCAGAAGGGACATCAGCATTCATTCTCTATAACTCCGGACATTTATCTTGTAAAATGCTCATCTCTCACGTTCTGAGCCTCTTGCTGAGCAGTGAATCTGTGCACAATCCATTTCTCTTTCGGCTGGGATTTTCTCTGGATTCCAGGCCGCTGTCTCTGAGCATTTCTGACTGTGCTTCCTTGGGCATCTGTAAGACAAGCATACAAACTCCAGAGGGCAGCCCACTGCTAACACGCCCAGCCTCCAGCCTCCACAGGGCTAACTCCACAGGAACGCGCCATGTGGGAGAACACAGAAGCAACACAGCACAATACAGGAATGCCGTGTTAGGGAGTTGTTCCTCCCTAACCCTGATTACTACCTTCCATAGACACCTAAAATCTGGGAGGCCAAGCCAAACTCAGAAAGGCGCGCTAACTTTTGCTAACTGCGCAGTGGCATTTTTGGTAGGGGAACTCTCTTTTTTTGAGCCCCTTTTCAATAAGCTCCTTTTCAATGCTTACAGGCTTCCCAGGTGGTGCTAGCGGTAAAGAATCCGCCTGCCCGAAAGAGACACTGGTTCGATTTCTGGGTTGGTAAGATCCCCTGGAGGAGGGCATGGCAGTCCACTACAATATTCTTGCCAGAAGACGGACAGAGGAGCCTGGTGGGCCACAGTCCACGGGGTCACAAAGAGTCGGACACGACTGAGGGTCTGAGCACTTTCCAATACTTGCTAGGTTCAGGCAGCCGTGCTTCTGCCCCAGACTCTCCATGAGACCCTCACACAGCAGAGAGGAACTGATTCCTAGCATTGGTTTGTGTTGCACCAAGAAACAGAAGTACCCTGTTAGCCAATCATTTGCCCTCATTCAAAGGGCCTCATGTTTTTCACTCAGGGAAAGGATTTTTCTGACTACACTGGATGTGCAGGCGGACTCGAGGTACCGAGGGTTCCTTTATGCATCAGAGTCATAAACAAATAACAAATTATGCAACAGAGCCTCTCAAGGTTTTGCCTTTCTGTTTCTCGACCCGGGGAGCCCTTTCTTACAGCCTGGGGAGCTTGGGGAGAGAATGGGGAAGCCCTCTGCTGGCAGCACATCAAATGCAGAAACTAGGCCACTCAGCGCCAGACGGTTCCCAGGCCCTGCTGCCAGTCGAAGTTTCTACTTTAATTCAATGGAGGATCGAACTCTGGCATTTTGAAGTCACACTGCTGAAGCTTTTGTTGATTAAGAAGTGGGATGTGGGACTTCGAAGCAGTATCAAGCATCACTCAGAAAAACCAGGACAGAGCTCAGGACATTTGCTATCTTCTCTCTATATATTTTGAAGGCCCTCTTTGCAAGCCTGAGGGTTATTATGATTATTTTCAGCATGGGAATGACCCTGTAAAAATGGTTCTTTGCTTTTATAGATGTCAAGTGGCATGACACTTGCCTTGGAATATAACTGTGCACTCAGAATTGCAACAGTAAGCCAACTCTAGCAAAGGTGGGTTTATTCTAAAAGTCACTGTACAATTTTAAAACATCTGCATTCCTTTTTCTTAAATTTCCCCAATTTTAAACTTTTCCCTTAAATATTAAGCAAGTGACTCTTACCTTGGTTCTGCAAGGAGTATTCTTAGAGATCATACTCTCAGTTTCAGCTCCAATGGCTTCTTCTAAACCTTCATCAAGGAAGATGTGGTAGATAAGATGGAAAAAAAAAAAACATAAAGAAAACATAAACATAAAACATTAAAACAAATCCTTAAGAAAAACAAAAAACCCATTTTGGTACCTATAGGGATACTCTTACTAGAGAAAACTAGAGAGCTACAGTCCATGGGGCTGCTAAAAGTCGGACACGACTGAGTGACTTCACTTTCACTTTTCACTTTCATGCATTGGAGAAGGAAATGGCAACCCACTCCAGGGTTCTTGCCTGGAGAATCCCAGGGACAGAGGAGCCTGGTGGGCTTCTGTCTATGGGGTCGCGCAGAGTCTGACACGATGGACGCGACTTAGCAGCAGCCGCAGCAGCAGCAGGTGTTTTAAAATCGCTCCTCTTCAACTTTTTTGCAGCATTTCACCATTACGTGTGACACAGCCTGCATTAGCTCCATCTCATTCACGTTGTTAAAAGAATTGTCCAGCCCCACCGCTAAAAACGTTCAGGCTCTGAGCTGAATTTTAAGTAATAGTGACATCTGTCCCAACATGTCCTCTGTTCCTCCTGGCCTTCAAGGGACCAAAGGAAAAAGATGTGTGAGGACTGCTGGCCAGGTTTGGGCGTCTCGTAGTCCAAAGACAGTGACCGTATTACAAACAACTTGGGGGTGACTCTCAACTTTCCAATATTAATGATCTGTTTTGTATACTGCACTGATTCCTGGTTTATCAGCCTTATCCCAACCCCAAGAGGCTGAGAGGGAGCAGAGAAGTAAAATCTTAAAAAATATACCTAAAAGCTCCAACATTTGACAGGGCTTTATGTTTTTCAGTATGGTTTTACATTGCTCCCTTACTTAGCTAATCTCAATTTATGAAAAATAAATTAACTTAATTATTTAACGTGTATGCTCAGTCACTCAATCATGTCCAACTCTTTGTGACCCCATGGATGGTAGCCCATCAGGCTCCTCTGTCCATGGGGATTCTCCAGGCAAGTGACTGCCACTTCCTAATTCAGGGGATCTTCCCAACTCAGGGATCAAACCTGCATCTCTTGTGTCTCCTACACTGGCAGGTGAATTCTTAACCACTAGCACTACCTGGGAAGCCCAACCTCATTATTTAACAGAGGTCAATAAAAGATTAATTCCTATGACAGGCTATAATTCTGAATGATGAACAAATCCTCAAAAATGAAATTGCAATAACTGAAATGCACAGTGAAATGAGTCAGGGCAGAGCAAATAGCTGTTAACCTATAGCCTATAAGTTTTATTAACAACATTTCAAGTATTTTCAGGGTATAAAGCTCAAAGACTCTTATGCTGCAACATCTGTGGTTTGTGGTACAATGAAGACATGCAATTATTTTTTAAAAGTGAAAATAAATGATAATATACATTTATATAGTCATTTCCATCCTCCTTCACTTCTACCATGGACAGCAAGATGCACTGTCATGCATGACCAGGATGGAGGTGTGGGGGGCATCTTATTTAAAGATCTGTGGACAGACCTGTTAGGATACCATCAAGTTGTTCCACCATAAACTTGGCATCTTCCTCAGTGAAGCACATAGGCGGTTTTATTTTAAGTACGTTTCTGTGAGGTCCATCGGCACTGAGAAGCACTCGTTTTTCTTTCATCCTAATTAGTGCAGGAAATACATGTGAGTGCATACAAGCAATAACTAAGATGATTTCAGAATGATGTGAACAGACAGCAATTTAGTATATGCATGTAAGAAGTCACGTTTGTAATTGCAAGAGCCTTAAACGTTCCGTATTCAGGGAGAAGAGAGGAAGTAAAAACATTCAAGTGGGTGGACATCATTCAAGCTGAGACACCAAACAGGTGAGGGGTGGTTTACTTGTAGATGATGTGCTGAGCTTCTGCTGTGGCGGGGGTCCTTTGCTGATGGTCCTTCACTAAGTCAATCCCGATAAAAAGGCCAACGCCCCTGAGGGGGATAAAGAAAGGAAACTTGACATAAACTCTATCAAGCACCACACTGTTACAAAAAATTAACACAGTCGTCAAACTCAAGTTTGATTTGAGACTGAATATGAGTCTCTTTAAAGGTAGTTGTTACTAGTTCTAATTAATCCATGATACCAACCCAGTGTTCAGAGGACTCCTTAGTTTCTGAAATTAGTTTTTGTAATCCAGTTTTTTTCATCACATTAATTGCAAAAAGAAAAAAAAGGCTTAAAAACAACCTTATACCATTTAGTTTCATATGACATCAATGATGATAAATACATATATGAAAAATAGTGATGTTTCCTAGATGTCATTTAAATTATTTTTTCATAGATCATATAGAGTTACTTTAAGTTTCTTCTTTTCATCTTCTAGCTGTTGAAATTATCCTGGCTTAATTTTTTTTTTTTAAGTGTAAGTCAGGAAAGATATATACCCAAAAGTTAATAGTGATATATCTGGGTTCTGAATGAAAAACGTTTTTTCAGTGTTTTCTAGATTTGGTTTTATGTAATTTATTTTAAATTTATAAGATCACCAATATTTATTTGGACATATGAATAACTACAATTCCTTGATAAACATACCTGATGTCTCCTATCAAAGTATGTTTAGTCTTCTGCTTATTCAGTAACTCGGTAAGATAATTCCCTACTCTTGTGGCATTTCCCTGAAGGTCTTCATTTTTTATTACATCGAGGACAGCCAAACCAACAGCAGAAGATACTGGATTTCCTCCATACTGCAGAAAAAAGATAAATGAGAAAACAGACTAGTTGAATCCATGCTGTTGCTTGATCTATGAGAAATCTGGCTCATACTTAAGCAAGTAAAGATATAATTTCTATAAAATTTTCCCTTGTGATATTAGCTTTTTAAGTTTAGAAGATAGCATGAGTCTATTCATTCAGGATTGAGAATATAATTCTAAATTATGTATATGCTACATAACTGGAATGAAGGACTAGTGGAGAATCTGTAAGTTCATCCAAACCAAACACAGATATTGTGTTGGGAATTAAGGATTTCAGAGTGTGGTTTAGTTAGAGGGATGTGGATTGCAGCACTTGAATGTCTGTGTGAGAAAAAAAAAAAAAAAGCCAAAAAATGACATTTTCTCCAAATAAATTTATGTTCCTAGATTTTGATTCTGACTTTTAGCTGCAACAAGTCCTATTATACATATTATACAAACTATAACTGTCTTTCCAAACTTGAGAATCTTACAACTTTCGGGGGCAAAATCAAGGAAATAAAATTTCCCAAAGACAGAAATTTACTTAGTATCTCCTATGACAGCCATATAAAATTTATACTACTGAATCATCTAAACACGTCAGATGTGTTTTGGGAATTTAAATGTGATACAAAACAAAAAAAGATCATATCATCTGTTAATGAAATAGCATAACCTCTAGAGTTTACCAGGGGATTAATCTATCACTGGAACAATCAATAGGAACATTTTAGGAAGGGGAAAGATATAAGAAAAAATATAAGGAGGATTGTGCCAAACAGAATAAAATATGGTTAGATCAAAGTCTGGCTTCGGTTCTGGGGTCATTAGCTGGCAACGGTGAGATTTATTCTTTATTACACTGGAAAGAAACATAAGAACACACAGTATTTTTCCCTCTTAGCATTAAAGTGGGAGATCAAAATTTACCGTGTTGAAATACTCCATCCCAGAGGCACTGAAGGCTTCTGCAATTTCTCTGGTTGTTACCACGCATGCCATTGGGTGCCCATTGCCCATTGGTTTTCCCATTGTGACTATGTCTGGAACGAAGTCTTCGTCAAACATTTGGAAACTCCAGAAATGTTTCCCAACTCGGCCAAAGCCTACTTGAACTTCATCAGCTATAAACACACCTCCTGCTCCACGGACATATCTGAAAAGCAAAAGGGCAGCATGATGCCTTCAGGTCACTGAGAGCCCCCATATCCTCCCTTCAAGATGTGGATTATTGAGGACTTAAAAAGAATGGTGTTAACCTGAAGTCTGTAATCTTTGTTAAAAACATTTCAGTGCTCAAATCCCCAATGACATCTATGTGATGTCACTGACTCTGAAATATAATCACATCATTTCCAGATAAGATATAGTTTAGGTTGTTTGGGTTTGTGCTGCTTAAAGTAAGCTCTACTGCAGTATTTTAAGTGGCAAGAGAAAAAAGGGAACAAAAAGTAATGTTAGCAGAGTTAATCTTCAACTTTTTGCTAATCAGCAAAGCTTGGACACCAATCAATCAGAGAGGATGTCAGGTGGGTAAAGTGGGGCAGAGCTCTCAAGGACCCCCTGGCTAGACTGTGTGCAAATCCTTTATTAGCTGGGATCTTGGAAGGTGAGGAGTTCCAGGAGTCCTGGGCAGCAGGCACTCCCAAGTGGCTATTTACCATCTAGTCCCTGGTGGCTCAGCAGTAAAGAATCTGCCTGCCAGTGCAGGAGGCTTGAGTTCGATCCCTGGGTCGGGAAGATCCCCTAGAGAAGGAAATGACAACCCACTCCAGGATTCTTGCCTGGGAAATCCCATGGACAGAGGAGCTTGGTGGGCTACAGTTGGTGGCAAAAAAGTTTGACATGACTCAACTACTAAACAACAATGGGAAGTACTTCCATACTTCGCCAGCAACCAGATGACCCTGCGGAACTGTCACAGTTCCTTCAGTTTGACCAAAGATGCCCAAGTACATACTCTGCCACTTTCTGGAAGTAGCCTGCTGGAGGAATTATTTGTCCGCCACAACTCTGCATGGATTCAGCAATAAAGGCAGCAATCTATACAAGAGAAGATGGGGTCAAAGTCCATTCGGTCCCCCTCCCGTACCCCCTAAAAAAAAAAAAGAGGACTTCTTATAGAGTGGGTGATTTAAACATGGTTGGGAATGGACCCCTGGCAAGAGGCAAATTGGCCATTTGATTAAAAAGAAAAGATGTTCATGCTGGAAAAACAAGTGATCTGAAGCATTAGTTTCTGAAATTTTAGGTTTCTTATGAATCTACCACTAGAAATGGTGGAAAAGGTGCCTTCCATCCTCCATAATTAATTTAAATGAGTGTTTGCATTAGGATCAACTGAATAAGACTGATATCTTGATCAGTCTTTGATATGTGCCTCTACAAAATTACCCAGGTTCCAAACATATCACTGTAATGCCTATTTACTCAACTTGTTGAATTAGGACTGCCCGAGTCTGGAATTTGCACCAGGGAGGTGAGAAGGTGACCTGTGGTCACAGACCTTAGTTACTGTGCTCTCTTTCTGGTTCTTGCCCTGAACCAGGCTTACAACTTAACCAACATAGGCAATTCACCATAGAACTGCAGAGGAAATGTTCTAGAGGCTAAGAAAAGAGAAGAAAAAAAATCACTAAATTCAGAGGAAGCATGGAAATAGTATGAGATAAGAAGTTAAGCCATCAACTATACTTCAATTAAAAACAAACAAGGGAACCAAGGTTCTACTCTAGACTACCTCTTTTAAGATATGAAAAATGAATGGGCTGGGAAGAAAAAGAAGAAAATAGCTAAGAAAGGCAAACAACTCTCCAGTCATTAAGAAAAAATACTTGAACTGGAAAACACAAAGTTTTCATTTTTCTCTCAATTAAAATGTTTTTTTAATTGCCATATATATGCCATAAATCAATTTAAAGGCAAAGCATATGTCAAATCACATTAAAGCTCTATGTAAGTAACCCCTATGGGGGTTGAGAATTCAACATCAGGCTGAAGGTGGAAGATAGCAGGGTGAAGGCTGAGAAAATGAAAGCTCTTCCTACTCGGTAGGATTTTGGCAGACCCCAGGATGTCCCTGGCAGTCCAGTGACTGGGACTTCACCTTCCAATACAGGGAATGAGCTAAGATTCCACATGCTTTTCAGCCAAATAAAACAAAACACCAAAACATGAAACAGAAGAAATATTGTAATAAATTCAATGAAGATTTAAAACCAAAAGTGCAGACACAGACTGGAAGACCATTTTCCTGCCTGGTCTTACCCAGGCTCAGCACCTTCAGGAAAGCTGAGCCAATCCTAGGGAAAGCCAAGGCTCCCAGGGTCCAGGGGCCTACGTTGATCCTGAGGCCCTGGGGCGACCCTGCCTCTTCCCCTTCTTTCACCTTATGTTAGCCCCTCATGTTACTCTCATTTGGAATGGTCTGTCCATGGGCTATCACCTTTCTTAATTCTCTCCTCCTATCCCTTTGCCCCAGAGTCTGCATCCCACTGGGAAGGTTAGAATTAGACCACCAGTTCTGAAACAGGTAGAGTTATTACATTTCCAGGATAAATAAAAATAGTCTTAGAGGCATGACTACAATAATGCATTTTTAAATATATGAACTAAGTGAAAATGTAACCAGAGAAGAACAGAAAGGATTTGCCATCTAATCCTTTTCCACATCTCTAGTGCATCATGATGATGTCAATCTAGTTTATGAAAGATGTTAACGTGTTTCCAAAGCTGTAAATACAAACCTTTCTTCCGCTGTTATGAGCTTCGTCAATGATTTTCTTCACTTCATCTGCATAAGCACTGGCCGGATCTGCATGGTCTTCTCTGTATTTTCCTCTGTAAGTATCTGGAGCTGGTGCCTGAAAACATCAAGAGATAACATTTTCTCATGATCTTTCTCCTGGACAAATGAGCTTTTAAGAAAGGGTATTTCCCCACAAGAGCATAACAGAAAGGTGACCTGTGGATTTATGTGACTCGATGTTCTGCTCTTTTTCCTTAACATTTCTGAATTCAGTGACACTTGAAATCTTTGCATTGTGAACAGGAGCTTGGATTTACTTCTAGGCCCTTGGAAGTCAAAATTGCATCTCTGATCACATAAGGGGCGAATTCAAACAACAAATGTGACTATGCTATTTGAAAATTTCAGTGAATGGAAACTGTATTAACTATTCTATGTCAAAAATAGGGACCTCCCTGGTGGTCCAGTGGTTAAGACTCTGAGCTTCCAAAGCAGGAGGTGTGGGCTCGATCTCTGGTAGGGGAACTAAGATCCTATGTGCTTTTTGGTGAGGCCAAGAAATATTTTTAAAAAAGAAGAAAATAAACCAGCACTTACCAACTATATAGCAAATTGTAATCATTCAAAAATTCAGAGTGCTTTAGTAGTAATTTCAGATCTTAAAATTTTGAAAGAACGTATTCATGATTCTCTTAAAAAAGTCCACTGATCCTTAATTAAGCCAAATGAGTTTTACTGCTTCAACAACTTTTTTCTTTATTTTCTTTCATTTAATATTTATTTGACTTAATAAATTTACATAATAATTTAGCATAGAGTAATTTTAAGACAGTCATACATACCGATGCAACTCTGAGTTTCAAATTGGCCTCAGTGATAGAAAAAGTAATTGAAGATCCAGGGGCAAAAAAAGTGAAATAAGAGCTGTGAGTAACAGCTGTTACTACCACTATACTGATCTGTATGGTACTCATCAATGGATTTTAACCCACATCTTGTCATTAACTAGCTCTCTGACTTTTAGCAAATCATATAACAGCTCTATATCTTAGTTTCCTTTTTCATGGTTTCATTTCAATGCAAAGATTGGTCTGGATTATCACTGGGCACTCTTCCAGTAGTAACATTCTGATTCTTGAATTCCAAGATACTTACCACATGCACAAATTCTTTCTTGACATCTTTGCCCTTTTGAAATTTATATGGACTGATCTCAATTAAAGATGATAGGTGACCGTGGTAAGCACTGAAACAAAAAGGAACGGTAACCAACATCATTCAAAGAAGGATGCTCTTTCAGGATATGAAAAACTGTATTCTGTATCATCCAGGGAGAATCTCAACATTGGTGCCAGACTTAACTATATGGAATCCAATTTTTCATGGTAGGACCGGCCATTAATTTGTCCAGCTCTCCTGATTCAGGCAATAAAACACATAGAAAGCCAAGTATGTATCCTTGTAGGCAGTTTTTAGCCAGAAAAAACTTAATTTCTTTGGATTGTATTAGCTCTGCTAAACTAGATTAAGTGTAAAATTTTGTTTTCTATAGTTTCGTGAGAAGTATCAGATGTATGTGTTCTTTAAATGTATTTCATAGTTATAGTCTAGCAAATTTTAAAAACAAATTTATATCATAAAATGGGCTGTGTTTCTGTTTAGATAAAGGATGTCTAATAGCACATTTTGAACAAATGCAAGTTGGTAAGGAATAGGAGGTTTTTTCAAAAAGAACCAAGGTTGAGAGGTGATCAACCTTAGTTCTTCCTAAGGTTGTGAAATTCCTTTCTTTCACTTAAAATACAGGTGGCTATGATATTCCCCTGAATGTTTTTTTCTTCCAAGATGTATATAATTAGGAGACTGGAAATTATAAGGGCTTCCCAGGTGATGCTAGTGGTAAAGAATCTGCCTGTTAATGCAGGAGACATAAGAGACAGGGGTTTGATCCCTGGGTTGGGAAGATCCCCTGGAGGAGGAAATGGCAACCCACCCCAGTATTCTTGTCTGGAGCATCTCCATGCGGTTGCAAAGAGTCAGACACGACAAAGTGTCTGGGCACATGCACACACACAGGAGATCAAATGTTGACATCTCTCATTCTGTGCCAGCACGTAACAGGCTCTGTCTCTCTCTGCTAAGTTGCTTCAGTCGTGTCCAGCTCTGTGCAACCCCATAGACGGCAGCCCACCAGGCTCCCCCGTCCCTGGGGTTCTCCAGGCAAGAACACTGGAGTGGGTTGCCATTTCCTTCTCCAATGCGTGAAAGCGAAAAGTGAAAGTGAAGTCGCTCAGTCCTGTCCGACCCTTAGTGACCCCATGGACTGCAGCCCACCAGGCTCCTCCATCCAGGGGATTTTCCAGGCAAGAGTACTGAAGTGGGGTGCCACTGCCTTCTCCACTGTCTCTCTCTGGAAATTATAAAAGGCCCATGAATAGATAAAGCAAAGAGGGAGTACTTCCTCTACCATAGATTAAAACATCCTACAAAGCAATAGCCATGAAATTAGTATGGTACTGGAATAAGAACAAAGTTAAGATTGGGACAGAAGCAAGCTCAGCCATGCGTAAATGGCAACACAGAGGCCTCTAGGTGGAGTTAATTGAGGAGCAGATACACACATAGTAGAAGAAAATGAAAACCATCTTTGTGATCTGAGGGATGGTGATGGGTATGTATGGGGGAAAGATTTTAACAAAACTTAGAAAACCAAACCATAGGATGAAAATGCAAACTCTTTGATTCAATCAAAAATTTTTTTTAATTTTACTTTATAATACTACTGTATTGGTTTTGCCATATGATTCAATCAAAATTTGTTGGGTAGATGGATGCCATGGACAACGTTAAAAGACAGGTGATAGATTGGGAAAAAATATTTGTAATGTCTCAAATAAAAGAGGCTAACTTCCAAAATGGTCTGCTTGCATAAAGAATCACTTGGGAAACTTGGTTTCCTGGACTCTGCCTCTAGAGACTCTCTTTAACTGGTCTGGGGTGAGGCCTGGGCACTGGCACTAAGAAAAGAACATTTCCCCAGGTATTTCTAAAACACTAGGCTGAGA
Source organism: Ovis canadensis (assembly GCF_042477335.2). Classification (NCBI taxonomy): domain Eukaryota; kingdom Metazoa; phylum Chordata; class Mammalia; order Artiodactyla; family Bovidae; genus Ovis; species Ovis canadensis. Next base: position 32,577,547 of record NC_091250.1, on the reverse strand, counting down.
TCCTCTGATCCAGTCTATGCAGGCAACCACAAAAACAAGGATGGGAATCCCAACAGAAAAACTGGGTAAAGAATATAAGCAGATAATTCTCAGAAAAAAAGTGCGTCAGTTGCTTAGTTGCATCTGGCTCTTTGCAGCCCCATGGACTGTTGCACGCCAGGCTCCTCTGTCCATGGGATTCTACAGGCAAGAATACTGGAGTGGGTTGCCATTTCTTTCTCTAAGGGATCTTCCCAATCCAGGGATTGAACCTGGCCTCTCTTATTACAGGCAGATTCTTTACCATCTGAGCCACTAGTGAAGCTAATTCTCAGAAGGGGAGTCACAAATATATAATAAGTATATGAAGAGATACTCAATCTCATAATTAGAAAATTACAAATAAAAACAACATTGATATTATTTTATACTTATTAGACCAGAAACTATTAAAGGAAAAAAAGGCATAATACTCTCAGGCTTTGCCAAGGATATGGGGAAATGGAACATTTCATGCACTGTGTAAACAGTTTCAACCACTCTGGAGACCGACCTGGGAGCATTTAGTCAAATCAATAATGTTTACAGTACCCCTATGGCCTGGCGATCCTGTTTCTGGGTGCTGATTCCTAAGAGATCCTCAGAAAGGTCCATAAAGGCATATGTCTGAGGGTTCTTACTGCAGTGCTGCCTGTGGTAGCTGGGCATAGAGGGTAGTCACAGTGTCCATTCTGTGATAGGCAGCATCATGCCTGCCCTCCCCAAAGATGCCCACGTTCTAATCCTCAGAACCTGAGAATATGTTACATGGCAAAGGGGACCTTGCAGATGTGATGAAGCATCATGAAATGGAGTGATAATCCCTGGAAGGTCCAATGTTATTACAAGTGTCTTTAGGGATGTGATGGAAGCAGAGGCTGGAGTAATGGCATGGCCGGCTCTGAAGGTGAATGAAGGGGCCCAAAGCCAAGCAAGGCAGGCAGCACATTTCCCCTAGAGTCTCTAGGATTGCAGCCCTACCGCCACCTAACTTTTAGCCCACTGAGACCCATTTTGGACATCCGACCTCCAGAACTGTAAGAGAATAAATTCATGTTGCTTAAACCACTATGTTTGCGATAATTTGCTACAGTAACAATAGAGAATGACTACATCAACCAACACATAAAACAAGAGAAGCCTATAGATGGGTAAGAAATGAGGTACATGTTCAGTTCACCATGTGTGAGAGATTAGTGGGGTGGTCGGGCAGAAACAATTTAAAAAAATCTCAGTTAAGATAGAAGTTGTCAAACTTCTTGCTCAAATTGTAATGAATTTGGGACTTCTCTGGCAGTCCAGTGGGTAAGACTTCTGCTCCCAAAGCAGGAAGTCTGGGTTTGATTTCTGGTGGGGGAACTAAGATCCTGCATGCTGTACAATGTAGCCAAAAAAAGAAACACCTTTTTTTTTTTAACTTGGCTGCTTGTAGTCTTCAAAATTTGCTCTAAATTACTGTCTTTTAAATTAATTACAGTGGATAATCACATTGCAGTGGCTCAATAAATAGTTAATGTTTGAAAGTAAATTCTAATTCATACAAAGCCCGTGAGACCATGACCACAGAACCTAAAGAGCCTCCAGGTGCTTGGAAAGAATTCAGTGTTCTCTAGGCCTGAGTTGGCCTTGAAATCTTAAACATAATAGTAAAATAAAATCCTTGTGCCATCCAGCCTCCTCTGTACATACTTCTGGTATTAGTGTAGATAGGATCAATGTGTTTTCATCTCTGAAGGACTTTTCTGCTGAGAAGTTTCGTGTCCAAGACTTACTGGTCAAGAGTGATCACATCTTGGTGGCCTCTGAACTGCCGAGCCAGGCGTAAGGCTAAGTCATTGGCTTCCGATCTATTAAGACAGCAGAGAGACAGGAACAATGTGACATAAGCTCTTTAAAAATCTTTTGAAATGCTATTTTCAAAGTTGAAGATTTCAACTACACAGAACTGCATAAATAAATAAGTTGAGGTCCTCTTTTCCCCCTCAATCTTGCCCAACCAGCCATCTCATATCATCCTCCTAAGTTCCCCAGATGTCTTCAAAAAACAGTGGGACGCATGAGGAAACTCAACACAAATTAACGATATTCTGCTCATTTCAAACTCTGGCCCAGTTCAGCCACATCATAGGGGACTAACTTTGAGAAGCCCAAGAAACCTATATTAAGTGTGATCTCAATGGGAGGAATTGGAGTCTAAGGTCCCACTAACCGGAAGGCCACTGAACTGTGTTGTGCTGACCTGATACTTGATTAGTTTCTTATCTGGAAAATGAAGATCAGGGCTTCCCTGGTGGCTCAATGGTAAAGAATCCTCCTGCCAATGCAGGAGACAGGGGTTCAACCCCTGGCCCAGGAAGATCCCACATGCTGCTGCTGCTGCTGCTGCTAAGTTGCTTCAGTCATGTCCGACTCTGTGCAACCCCAGAGATGGCAGCCCACCAGGCTCCCCCATCTCTGGGATTCTCCAGGCAAGAACACTGGAGTGGGTTGCCATTGCCTTCTCCATCCCACTTGCTAAGGAGCAGCTAAGCCCATGGGCCACAACTACTGAGCCCACTTGCTGCGACTACTGAAGCCTGTGTACCTAGAGCTCATGCTATGCAACAAGAGAAGCCACCACAGAGAGAAGGCCCCATGCCCCAACTGGAGAGCAGCCCCTGCTTGCTGCAACTAGAGAAAAGCCCAGGCAGCAGCGAAGACCCAGCGCAGCCAAAAACAAATAGATCGACAGATAAACGATACTTTAAAAAATGAAGACCGTAATCTTTCTATCTGCTGTAGAGAGTCTAGACACACTACTCGGACACAGGTGGAAAAGTAATCATTTGTGGCATGTTTATCACGTGCCAAGCATTATACTGTTTTACTTATATTGATTCTCATAACTACTCTTCAAGGCAAGTATTGTCATCTTTTTATGGGTGAAGGCTCAGAGAGGTTAAGTGACAAGGATAAGTTCTCACGGCTAAGAAGAGGTAGAACCAGTGTTGACTGAAGCCTGGTTGACTTCAAGAATGTTCTTTGTATTAATACTATTGCAGGCTCTGTCACCTCCAGTCTTTGGTGACAGTGCTGACAGCATAGGAGTCTTTGGAAGGGAAAGTCAAATACTATGTCATTTAATTCACTGAAGGCCTTTGACAGCATAGGAGTCTTTGGAAGGGAAAGTCAAATACTATGTCATTTAATTCACTGAAGGCAAGAATGCTTTACAACAACAGGGTAGATCCTAAAATGTCTTAATTCTTTACAAAGAAAAAAAAAAGAACAATTTTCTGGTTATAAATTGGGTTTTATTGAAAAGAGAAGTGTGGAACTCCCCTGGCAGTCTGGTGGTTAGGACTCTGAGTTTCTACTGCAGGGGGCTGGTTCAATCCCTGGTGGGGAACTAAGATTCCACAAGCCTCAGGCATGGCCAGAAAGAAAAGGAATCACAGAATCTCTTTTAGTTTTAGTATATATATACATATATATCATTTTAAAAATGAGTTTGTGCTGTATAGACAGCTTTCCTCCCAATAGGTAAGATTTTCACCTGTCTTTAAACATGTATTTTCAAAAACATACATTTTTTAAAATTTTTGCTGCATTTCCCGGCTTGTGGGATCTTAGTTCCCTGACCAGGAATCAATCCCAGGCTCTCTGAAGTGGAGGCTTGAAGTCCTAAACACTGGGCTGCCAGGGAGTTCCCCTCAAAACATACTTTTTAATGTCTGCATAATATTCAACAGAATGGGATACAATCATTTGAATTTACAGAATTTAAAAGTTGTAACATATCTATTCACTTCAATTTATTCTTTCCTCCTTTGTGTTTGTGCTGGGGAAATGTTTAGGGATCCCTACTGGTGCACCTTCCCCATCTATCACCAAAGAAGCGTGGTAGTAAAAAGTCTTGAGTGACACGCACGTGTTAATCATGGGACTGCAGTTACAGGCTGCATCAAGAGCCTTGGAACACGATGTCAGGTATCTTATCTACAAGGAGCTGGTGGGCCCAAGTGAAAGAAGCAGAAGGTCAGGTCCCCCATGCAGCATCATTAGTAAGAGTGTCAGGAAACCTGTTTAGATATTCCTCCTCCACCAGCAATCAAAATAGAAAAGACGTGTGAGAGAGGAAACAAGGAGATTCATGGGAATGGGGATGGCTGGAAAAACCTTGAAACTTACCCTGAATTTGTAAAATAGCAAACAGAGAGTCTGTCCGGCAGGGTTGCTGAGAGGCGCTTGGCATACTCAACAATGTTGTCGTGGAGGAATCGAGAATTTGTATTTAGTAGTTCCATCTGTTTCTGGGCAGCTTTGACCACTTCTGGGTGGCAGTGTCCCACTAAAATTTAAAAGACAAAAGTCCTCAAAATGAGTTACAATTCGAAATGCCTGGGAAGTGAGGCAGATTCTGAGGCAAAAAAAAAAAAAAAGAAAAGTTGATCCTGTTCCTCTCCCACATTTTGTTCTAGTTTTTCCCAGCCTAGGACTAAGGGTCCTGTTCAGCCGAGGAACTGCAGCCACTGCAAATCCTGGGACAAATATTAACGGTGCCAAGGCTGCCTTAATCCATGAACGTATCCTTCAGGGCACAACAAAGACAGCACATTACCATGGGCAACGTTGTTGATGCAATCCAAGTACTGGTCACCTTTCTCATCAAACATGTACTGCCGCTGGGCTCGCACTATTTTGATGGGATCCGAAGCAAAGAAAACTTTGCATGAAGGCCTAGAAATAATGAAAGGAAACACTTTGGTCTGGTAGGACTGCTCAGTGTTTTCGCTTCTCAGTCAAGGTCACGATGGGTGGAAAATTACAATTACATAAAAGAAAGGGAAAACACAACCTAGGTGACATACTTTTTTCTTTTTAATTTCATATTAGCCTGGAAACTTTTACCTTAATCCCCCATCTGTGACATTGCTCACGTTTCTTATGCTTGTTATATTAAATTTGCCACGATCTGACAATACTTTTTAGAGGCACATGGATCAACTCTGACAGCTCTAATTACACAAACCAATAACTTATTTTCCTTTGGAAAATTTTGTTCAACTAGGGAAAAAAAAACTTTTTTTGAGCCTTCCTGTATATTAAGAACTGATAGCTATTACAAATACTATCTCATTTAATCCTTCCAACAATAACATAAGAGGAGTTATTATCATTGTCACTTTTATAGGTGAGAAAACAGGCACAGAAAAATTAAGAAGCTTGGTTCAAGCCAATAAGAGAGAAAACCAGAATTTGGAAGTAGATTTTTGTCTTGATTGTAACTAGATTTACCACAGTGACCATTTTGAAATGTATGGAAATATTGAATCACTTTGTTGTATAGTAGGAATTAACGTAGTGTTGTACATGAATTATACTTCAAAAATAAACTCACAGAAAAAAGAGATTACACTTCTTGGGAAGGGCTGGGAGGCAGGGAAATCAGATGAACAGAGTCAAAAGGTGCAAACTCCCAGTTAAAAGGTAAATAAGTACTATGGATATAATTTAAATGTACAACATGATAAGGGCGTCTTACCTTTTAACATGATTGATTATAACACTGCTGTATGTTTTATATGAAAGTTGTTAAGAAAGCAAATTCTACAGGATTTTCTATTTCTTAAATTTTCTATTAATGAGATGATGGATATTCACCAAACTTAACTGTAATAGTAATTTCATGATGTAAGTCAAATCGTTATGATGCGAAACTCAAACTTAATAAAGTGCTGTATGTCAATTACACACCAATAAAATTGGAAGAAAAAAAAGAAGACTGTCTTATGCCATTGCCCAAAATAGAGCTTGCTTGTCATCTAATCTCTCCCTCAAACCTACTTGTAAAGAAATGAATAGCACTAAAAGCTACTACAAATAACTTAGTGTTAAATAGTGTGCACGAGATTTTACAGATTATTTTCATGTCTTTTAATTGGCTCTTGTTCTGCAGCAAATGGATTTTCCATTCTTAAATAATACGATCCAATTATTATTCTAACCTTTTAACCCACTCTTTTGAGTCTAATAAAATGTCATCCCTATTTATGGTTACTTGGATGGCTGTACAAGTTTTAGCAACATGAAAACATTACAAGCATTTCTGATCTTGGCTCCATGAATGTTTAGAAACTAAGCAAAATATATTATTATTATTTATATTTATTTATTTATTTTTTGTCATGCCATGAGGAAATGTGCAATCCTAGTTCCCCAACCAGAGATTGAACCCAGTCTCCCTGCACTTGAAGCAAGGAGTCCTAATCACTGAATCACCAGAAAAGCTCCCAAAATATAGTTTTATTTTGGTGGCTTTGCATGCACAGAAAACATGTTCCCATGTGCACTGGAGGTAGTTTAGAGGGTAAATAGTTATGTATTAAATTGATACACAATAGTTTAAAAAGTTTTGTAATTATTGTGAATAAGTAATAACATTTTTAAAATGCCTAAACTTAAGTGTCATCAGCTAAAATGAAACTAATAATGAGAATTTCTTATTAGTTCAAACTCAGTTGTTAGTTTATTAACTACAAGTTAAAATCTAGAAAAATTTTTCCTTATGAATGTGGGCTGAAAACTGTGGACTTGACCTTGCCTCTTTGTTAATGTACTTCCCACCTTGCCACTCATAGAAGTGGATTTTCATAGAAGAGGAATTTAATGTGACAGAGATCACAAGGTAACATGACACTCTTCTAGGACCAGAGCCCAGGTCTGACTTAAGTATGGGTCCTGTACGCTCACTCACCAAGCCGTTTATACTATAAATGTGAACAAAGCGAAAACAGACCCAGAGAACCCTGCATCTTTACGTTGTAGCGCGGGCACATCTGGGGAGACCAAGGTGAGTAAGGGCATCTTACCCTTTAAAAAGTGTCAACGCCTTTTTCCCCTCCCCTCCACTGGCTAGATTAACCTTTTACTTCTTAACGAAGCGTGCAAGAAGGAAGAGTTCGCTTTCGACAAAAGTTGTCAGAATGAGTTTTCACAGCCATCATCAAAAATATTTCAGAGTTCATAGTTACGGAAAACTTTCGAGTAGGTGGGCGTGGCGGAGAACTACCCTTCTCCCCTTCCAGAGCCCAGCCCTGGAACGGTGTTCTTCAGTGGCTATCAACCCTCATGGTCAATTCCTCCAGCGGGCCCGCAGCCCTCACCCTCTCCGCCGGCTGCAGAGCGCGGGGATCACCCGGGCCCCGGCTGCAAGGGAGCCCCTGGGGCGCGGGCGCGGCGGGGAGCTCGGGGCGGGCGGCGGCGCGTGCCTGCAGGTGCGGCGGGCAAGCGGCAGGTCCCGCTCCCCGCGGGACCCCAGCCAGCCAGCTCCCGGCCCCGCTTCAGCTCTCCGCTCCCTGCGCTGGTGACCTGGTGACTCCCACTCTCTGCGCCTCTCGCCCGGGCTGGGGAGCCCTTACCCGATGTGCTTTCTCCTCAGCGCCAGGGTCTCTTGCTTGCTGTACAGCTCGCACATGGCGGCAGGGTGCCGGGCGCCCCCAGGGATCTCCCCTCTCCGGTCCCTGCGCCCGCGACGGGAGCCCGCCGACTGCCTCAGCTGCGGCCCTTCCCTGACCTCCCAGGTTGGGTCCTCTGGCCCTGGGCGCTGGAGGCAGAGGTCGATGTCAACCAGCTGGGGTCATCTCCCTTTTAAGTCTTGCCCCGCCTTTGCCCTTCGCCAAGCCCCACCCTCCTCCTCCCCTCCTCCGCCTGGGGCCCGCCGGGCCAGTGCCTGGGCTAGCCACCCAGTCGCCACCCCCTACCCCGCCCCCGCTCTTGCCCCAGGCTAACTCGCTCCCTTCCTGCCCTGCTGCCTACTTCCCCTCCCCACAGTTGTTACTCCTAACTCCCCTTTTATTTTTCTAAGCCTGCCTCGCCGTGGCCTTTCCTCCTCCTCTGCCTATGAATTCCCTCCTTCCCACTCTCTTAAAAATATTTATTTATTTATCTGGCTGCACCGGGTCTTCGTTGTGGCATGCAGGATCTGGGCCGGTTGCATCGAGAGCAGGGAGTCTTAGCCCCTGGACCACCAGGGAAGACCTCCTTTCTTTTTTCCTTCCTTCTCTTTCTCCCCCCGGCCCCGCCCCTTCTTCTTTCCTTTCTCCCTTTATTTGTACACATTCAAAGACAGGCACTCACTGGAGATAACAGGACTTTTGTCTCCATTCTCCTTTTGAGCAAGTTCCAATACCAAAATCTACTTAACAAGAGTAACAAGTCACACGCCCAAAGGGTAAATCACAGGAACTCAGTCTGTTATTTGTCGGGAGGGATAATACATACCCCTGTTTCAAATACCTGCTTTAGAGATAATTGCGCTTATCGGGTTCAGTCATCATAACAACCCTGACTGAGGTAAGCCTGAAAGTTACCGCCTTATTTAACATATGGGAACAGTTATTACAGGTCTACCTGACGGTGAACCTGAATTCATTCCTAGGCTTCTTGACCTCCTTTAGGATTCTCTTCTCTCACGGATCAAATTTAAATATGTGGACAGAAGGAAACCTAATTAACTATAACATTAAATCATGAACTATTTGAAGAAGTAGAGATCATCTGATTTATCCCCTGTGTTTTGTAGATAAGAACACCTAGGTACGGGAAAGGTAAAGTCTTATCATTCAAGGTCACACAACTGCTTAGCCATAGAGTTTAGATGAGATCATTTCATTCTTTGTGTTTCAAAAGACAGCAGAGAAAGCTTATTTTACCAGTAAGAACATGCTTGATAACTGTTTGTAACTGACTTTTCTCTTGAATGAAGTTATTAATTAATATTAATGTCCTGCAGGATTAGTAGGATTATTTCATTGCCTAAGATAGGGTGAGAAATGGAGTTCTATGAGGAAAAACGTGTTAAGAATTCTAGGTGTTATCAATGAAGGGGAGGAGACACTTAGGAAACTTGCAAGAAATCCCAGTCATGTAATCTTGGTCTTGTTCTACACTTGAAGGATATTGCCAAGTGTACATCGACTCTCAAACCAGCTAGTGAAGCCACACACAGGCATGCTCCCTCCATAAACCTTCAAGTTATTTCCAGTGCTTTAAAGTATGTTCTTTAAATAAATAATCCTGGTCTTGAGTTCTTTTTTATTATTTATTTTGGCTTCCCTGATGTAATGTGGGGGTCTTAGTTCCCCAACCAGGGATTAAACGCATGCACCCTGCAGTGGAAGCTTAGAGTCTTAACCACTGCACCGCCAGGGAAGTCCCAAGGGTCTTGGCTTTTGAACTAGTTCTTGCATAAACTAGCTGGGTTTCTTGACCTTTTGGAGGCCAAATTTCTTTAAAATGTTCAAATTTCATATTAAAGAAAAACCCTCAATCATTTTCTAACTAAAAGCATTACAAGGAGGGCTAAAAAGAGATCATGATTGTGAAACATGTGTCAGGATAATGGTTAAGGTCTCAGTGCTCTTGTATTCTTTGTTTTTTATTTTCTGTTTTTTTTTTTTTTTTTTTTTTTTTTTAACCAGAACTTTCAGCAGGGCTGGTTACTCCTTTCTTCTTGAAACTCTTCATTTTTTGATTTCTTGACATGACCACAACATTCCTGATTTTCTTCTCTCGCTCAACATTTTCAACATTTCAGTGTTGGTATCTCTGAAGATAGGGTCCTAGGCTTTCTCTTTGCTCTGCACTCTTTCCTCAGGTAGTCCAGAAATGATTCCCTTGGATTTCAGTTCAGTTCAGTTCAGTTCAGTTCAGTTCAGTTCAGTCGCTCAGTCATGTCCGACTCTTTGCGACCCCATGAATCGCAGCACGCCAGGCCTCCCTGTCCATCACCATCTCCCAGAGTTCACTCAGATTCACGTCCATTGAGTCAGTGATGCCATCCACCCATCTCATCCTGGGACGTCCCTTTCTCCTCCTGCCCCCAATCCCTCCCAGCATCAGAGGCTTTTCCAATGAGTCAATTCTTCTCATGAGGTGGCCAAAGTACTGGAGTTTCAGCTTTAGCATCATTCCTTCCAAAGAAATCCCAGGGCTGATCTCCTTCAGAATGGACTGGTTGGATATCCTCGCAGTCCAAGGGACTCTCAAGAGTCTTCTCCAACACCACAGTTCAAAAGCATCAATTCTTCGGTGCTCAGCCTTCTTCACAGTCCAACTCTCACATCCATACATGACCACAGGAAAAACCATAGCCTTGACTAGACGGACCTTAGTCGGCAAAGTAATGTCTCTGCTTTTGAATATGCTATCTAGGTTGATCGTAACTTTTCTTCCAAGGAGTAAGCTTCTTTTAATTTCATGGCTGCAATCACCATCTGCAGTGATTTTGGAGCCCCCCAAAATAAAGTCTGACACTGTTTCCCCATCTATTTCGCATGAAGTGATGGGACGGGATGCCATGATCTCAGTTTTCTGAATGTTGAGCTTTAAGCCAACTTTTTCATTCTCCTCTTTCACTTTCATCAAGAGGCTTTTTAGTTCCTCTTCACTTTCTGCCATAAGGGTGGTGTCATCTGCATATCTGAGGTTATTGATATTTCTCCTGGCAATCTTAATTCCAGCTTGTGTTTCTTCCAGTCCAGCATTTCTCATGATGTACTCTGCATTACTTTTATTTTTGTGACTTAAAAAAATTGAAGTAATATTGACTTACAATGCTGTGTTATTTTTCAGTTGTACAGATCAGTGATACGTATATATATATACTTTATATATAAACATATTCTTTTTGAGATTCTTTTTCCTTACAGGTTATTACAAAATATTGACTATAGTTCCCTGTTCCCAGTTGGTTCTTGCTGGTTATCTATTTTAATATATGTTGTTGTTGCCAAGTCATGTCCGACTCTTTGCCACCCCATGGACTGTAGCCCATCAGTCTCCTCTGTCCATGGAATTTCCCAGGCAAGAGTACTGGAGTGGGTTGCCATTTCCTTCTCCAAGTTTATATATACAATAATGTATATATGTTAATCCCAAACTCCTAATTTATCCCTCTTCTCCCTTTTCCCTTTGATAACTGTAAGTTTTTTTTTTCTGTCTCTGGGCCTGCCTATTTCTGTTGTGTATACAAGTTCATTTGTACCTTTTTTTTCTTTTTAACATATAAGCAACATCATACAATATTTGTCTTTCTCTCTTTGGCTCACTTCACTCAGTACGACAATCTCTAGGTTCATCCCTGTTGTGCAAATGACATGATTTCATTCTTTTTTATGACTGAGCTGTATTCCATTGTATATATGTACTGCACCTTCTTTATCCATTCATTGGTCAGGGGACATTTAGGTGCTTCCTTGTCTTAATTATTGTAAATAGTGCTACTGTAAACATTGGAGTGTATATAGCTCTTTATGGTATATTCCCTGGAGTGGGATTGCTGGATAATGCATTACTTTTCACTTGGACAGCATTATTCTTCCTGGTCTCAGTTCAGTTCAGTTTAGCTCAGTTGCTCAGTTGTGTCTGACTCCTTGAGACCCCATGAATCGCAGCATGCCAGGCCTCCCTGTCCATCATCAACTCCCAGAGTCTACCCAAACCCATGTCCATTGAGTCGGTGATGCCATCCAGTCATCTCATCCTCTGTCATCCCCTTCTCCTCCTGCCTCCAATTCTTCCCAACATCAGGGTCTTTTCCAATGAGTCAACTCTTTGCATAAGGTGGCCAAAGTATTGGAGTTTCAGCTTCAACATCAGTCCTTCCAGTGAACACCCAGAACTGACCTCTTTTAGGATGGATTGGTTGGATCTCCTTGCAGTCCAAGAGACTCTCAAGAGTCTTCTCCAACACCACAGTTCAAAACCATCAATTCTTTGGTGCTCAGCTTTCTTCACCATCCAACTTTCACATCCATACATGACCACTGGAAATACCATAGCTTTGACTAGACAGACCTTTTTGGCAAAGTAATATCTCTGCTTTAAAATATGCTGTCCAGGTTGGTCATAACTTTTCTTCCAAGGAGTAAGGGTCTTTTTATTTCATGGCTGCAATCACCATCTGCAGTGATTTTGGAGCCCCAAAAATAAAGTCTGACACTGTTTCCACTGTTTGCCCATCTATTTCCCATGAAGTGATGGGGCCAGATGCCATGATCTTCGTTTTCTGAATGTTGAGCTTTAAGCCAACTTTTTCACTCTCCTCCTTCAGTTTCATCAAGAGGCTTTTTAGTTCCTCTTCACTTTCTGCTATAAGGGTGGTGTCATCTGCATATCTGAGGTTATTGATATTTCTCCCAGCAATCTTGTTTCCAGCTTGTGCTTCTTCCAGCCCAGCATTTCTCATGATGTACTCTGCATATAAGCTAAATAAGCAGGGTGACAATATACAGCTTGATGTACTCCTTTTCCTATTTGGAACCAGTCTGTTGTTCCATGTCCAGTTCTAACTGTTGCTTCTTGACCTGTATACAGGTTTCTCAAGAGGCAGGTCAGGTGGTCCGGTATTTCCATCTCTTTCAAAATTTTCCACAGTTTATTGTGATCCACACAGTCAAAGGCTTTGGCATAGTCAAGAAAGCAGAAAGAGATGTTTTTCTGGAACTCTCTTGCTTTTTCCATGATCCAGCAGATGTTGGCAATTTGATCTCTGGTTCCTCTGCCTTTTCTAAAACCAGCTTGAACATCTGGAAGTTCACGGTTAACATATTGCTGAAGCCTGGCTTGGAGAATTTTGAGCATTATTTTCCTAGCATGTGAGATGAGTGCAATTGTGGGTAGTTTGATCATTCTTTGGCATTGGAATGAAAACTGGCCTTTTTCAGTCCTGTAGCCACTGCTGAGTTTTCCAAACTTGCTGGCATATTGAGTGCAGCGCTTTCAAAGCATCATCTTTCAGGATTTGAAATAGCTCAACTGGAATTACATCACCTCCACTAGCTTTGTTCATAGTGATGCTTTCTAAGGCCCACTTGACTTCACATTCCAGGACGTCTGGCTTTAGGTGAGTGATCACACCATCGTGATTATCTGGGTCGTGAAGATCTTTTTTTGTACAGTTCTTCTGTGTAATCTTGCCACCTCTTCTTAATATCTTCTGCTTCTGTTAGGGCCATGCCATTTCTGTCCTTTATCGAGCCCATCTTTGCATGAAATGTTCCCTTGGTATCTCTAATTTACTTGAAGAGATCATTAGTCCTTCCCATTCTGTTGTTTTCCTCTATTTCTTTCCATTGATCACTGCTGCTGCTAAGTCACTTCAGTCGTGTCTGACTCTGTGTGACCCCATAGACGGCAGCACACCAGGCTCCGCCGTCCCTGGGATTCTCCAGGCAAGAACACCGGAGTGGGTTGCCATTTCCTTCTCCACCATTGATCGCTGAGGAAGGCTTTTTTTAATCTCTCCTTGCTATTCTTTGGAACTTGCATTCAGATGGGAATATATTTCCTTTTCTCCTTTGCTGGACTCGGTAAGAAAGTAAGCAAATCAACAAGATAATGCCTCAAGAAGCTTTAATTGTGGTAAATGCTTTGAAGGAAAAAAACTGAAGGAAATGATCCTAAGCCAGAAGACTAGCAGCCCTGGATAATCTTATCTTTTCTCAACTCTGTCCTCTTGTTGAATTATTTTTAAGTCCTGCTGCCTCCAGTTTAAAATATACCTTTAAATCGATGTGCTATCGCCCGATCTACTACCATCCTGTGTAAGCCTTCTGCATTTTGCCAACACTCTGTAAATACACTCTATTAACTCATTTCCTTGCTTCCCCTTCCGACCCTATGCAGTGTCCCTTCCCTCCTTAAAACCCATCAGTGACTTTCAGCTTTCCTCTCCAGGCTCATTTTCGACACCTTCCATCCCACCCCTACGACCCAGCACACACACCCCACACCTATCTCCCTTGTCTTTAATCACTTCATATACAATATTTGTTTCAGTTTCAGTTTATATTCCATAGTCAGCCTCAGAGATGTCATTCTTGACTCTTCTGTTTCAAACAGTTCTTAGTGAATATAAAAAACTAATGTCTCTCCGGTTCCTCTGTCTTAATTCCCTCTTTGTTGGGTCTTTATCTGTTTTATTCATCAATGTACCCCAGTGCTAGCCCAACCCTTGGCGTATGGTGGTGGTGGTTTGGTTGCTAAGTAGTGTCCGATTCTTGTGACCCCATGGACTGTAGCCTGCCAGGTTCCTCTGTCTCTGGGATTCTCCAGGCAAGAATATTGGAGTGGGTTGCCTTCTCCTTCTCCAGGGGATATTCCCCACCCAAGGATCAAACCCAGGTCTCCTGCATTGCAGGGAGAATCTTTACCAACTGAGCTTTGAGGGTGTATGGCAGACTGATAAATGTTTGTTGACATACTGAAAGCAAAACCCATTTAAAGACTTACTAATCTTGTTTTGAAGATTTTAAAGTTCTTACCATCATTTAGCTCTTGGGTGTTGACTACCAGCTTACCTCTTAACCATTTTTTTAGGAGAGAAATACACTCATTGTCTTTAATGGGAAAGCAAGGTAACATAAAACATCATTTCCCCAAATTGTTTAATTTATTTCACACTGTAGGATATATAATATTAACTAAGTACCACAAAAGGTCTTTAAATAAAAGACAGACACATAATAGCACCAGAATAAAGATGGATAATGTCAACAGATTGCCCTGTGCAATACTTTGTCAAATAACAGAGGTATTTTTGATATATTTTCTCTTGTTCTTCTCCATCCTAGGACTGTTTGGTTAGGGGGGTGGTGCAGAAGTGCCTTCCTCCCCACAGTTTGACGTTCACTCAGCTTGGGTCCTGACCCTATTGATTAGCTCACCCTGCTGAGTGGGTTCTGACCTGAACATCACTGATTTCTCAACCATCTAGGTTGGATCATACAAACCACACTAGTACATACATGACTGAAATGAGAAAGCACAGCCCACATGAGTTTGGGACTTAAAGAATTCCACTCAGTAGTTTGCTGAGAAGGGTTTGAACAGCAGGTTTTAATGTTTTGGTCAGTGAGAAACATGCCAAAGTGAGTGCGGTGTATGTGCCCAGCAACAGAGGTTCTCCAGAACCTCTTGGGTTGCCAGACCCAAGTTTGTGTGTCCGATGCACAGCGAGGCCAAATAACCTGAAATGTCAGAGTTTGGAACAGAGGAAGGTCTACAGCAGAGCCAAACAAGGAGAATGAAGTCACTGATGCTCTTCAGGGAAGGGTTTTTAATAGACAAAATTTAGGGTTAGGGCTGCAGGGTATGTGACTCTCTAATGCCTGGTTAGTGGTGAGGTAACAAGAGTCTTATGCTCAGGCTGAAGTTACCATCTTCCACCAAGGGGAGGAAGAGGCTTAGTTCTTGCAGAACTCAGAGGTATATTGTTATGGATATTCCCTGAGAAGGAATCAGGACCCTAACCCATTGGGTTTCTTGGCTTCTTGTTGTTGTTCAGTCGCCAAGTCATGTCTGACTCTCCGCGATCCTGTGGACTGTACATGCCAGGCTTCCCTGTCCTTCACCTTCTCTTGGAGTTTGCTCAGTCTCCTGTCCATTGAGTCATGATGCTATCCAACCATGACCTTTCCCAGCATCAGGGTGTTTTTCCAATGAGTTGGCTCTTCTCAACAGGTGGCCAAAGTATGGGAGCTTCAGTTTCAGCATCAGTCCTTCCAGTGAATATTCAGGGTTGGTTTCCTTTAGGAAGGACCAGGTGGATCTCCTTGCTTGACTGCTCCTCCCCTGTTTCTGCATTCCTTTCCTCCCCTGATTAACACCTGTTTAATCTGCTCTTTGGAACTCAGGGAAGGTCAAAGAGGCTGAATGAACTCTATTTCCTACAAACAAGAAGTGGGAGGGAGGGCCAGCATTCTACAAGGATTTGTACCTGGCAGGCCCCCACAGAGTCCTGCTTGGTTTCAAGATGAGGACGCAGACATAGGCATATACAGAGGGAAGACCATGGTAAGACTCAGGGAGAAGATGACAATCTGTAAGCCAAGGAGCAAGGCCTCCCAAGAAACCAACCCTGCTGACAGCTTGATCTTAGACTTCTAGCCTCCAGAACTGTGACAGAGGAACCAGAGATCAAATTGCCAACATCTGCTGGATCATGGAAAAAGCAAGAGAGTTCCAGAAAAACATCTCTTTCTGCTTTATTGACTATGCCAAAGTCTTTGACTGTGTGGATCACAATAAACTGTGGAAAATTCTGAAAGAGATGGGAATACCAGACCACATGACCTGACTCTTGAGAAACCTATATGCAGGTCAGGAAGCAACAGTTAGAACTGGACATGGAACAACAGACTGGTTCCAAATAGGAAAAGGAGTATGTCAAGGCTGTATATTGTTACCCTGCTTATTTAACTTCTATGTGGAGTACATCATGAGAAACACTGGACTGGAAGAAGCACAAGCTGGAATCAAGATTGCCGGGAGAAATATCAAAAACCTCAGATATGCAGATGACACCACCCTTATGGCAGAAAGTGAAGAGGAACTCAAAAGCCTCTTGATGAAAGTGAAAGAGGCGAGTGAAAAAGTTGGCTTAAAGCTCAACATTCAGAAAACGAAGATCATGGCATCTGGCCCCATCACTTCATGTGAAATAAATGGGGAAACAATGCAAACAGTGTCAGACTTTATTTTTCTGGGCTCCGAAATCACTGCAGATGGTGACTGCAGCCATGAAATTAAAAGACGCTTACTTCTTGGAAGGAAAGTTATGACCAACCTAGATAGCATATTCAAAAGCCGAGACATAACTGTGGAGGAGCTGGAAGGCTTTGAGCAAATACTGAAAATGTATTTGCTCCACTCATTACGAAGGTTGGAAGCTGGAACGAACATAACAAAGGGTTATGAGCGTTCATCGAGTGCCTGAGGCTGGGAACGGATAACGAAGGTTTATATGCCCGGCCTTGAGGCGTTCGAAGGCTTCCTTCTGACCACCTGTTTCTGGGAGCAAGGACTGTTGTTTCATGATAAACTCCCTTTAGAGTTTCGCGAAAGCTATGTTATGTCTTGGGCGGTAGGAACTGTATTTTATACTTGAATGGTTTGATGTTTATCGAGAAAGGCTACGTGCAAGTCTGCTTTGTCCTCTGTTCCCTGAGACCATAAAACTGCGCAGCTGGATAATAAACTTTGTCAGTCCACTAGAGGCTGTCCTTGAGTGTTCCTTTCAGAGTGCGGTTCTCTGAGCCTTACAATTACTTTGCCGACCCACTCCAGTACTCTTGCCTGGAAAATCCCATGGATGGAGGAGCCTGGTGGGCCACGGTCCATGGGGTTGCTAAGAGTAGAATACGACTGAGCGACTTCACTTTCACTTTTCACTTTCATGCTTTGGAGAAGGAAATGGTAACCCACTCCAGTGTTCTTGCCTGGGGAATCCCAGGGACGGGGGAGCCTGGTGGGCTGCCGTCTATGGGGTCACACAGAGTTGGATACAACTGAAGCGACTTAGCAGCAGCAGCAAGGTCCATCTAGTCAAGGCTATGGTTTTTCCTGTGGTCATGTATGGATGTGAGAGTTGGACTGTGAAGAAGGCTGAGCGCCGAAGAATTGAAGCTTTTGAACTGTGGTGTTGGAGAAGACTCTTGAGAGTCCCTTGGACTGCAAGGAGATCCAACCAGTCCATTCTGAAGGAGATCAGCCCTGGGATTTCTTTGGAAGGAATGATGCTAAAGCTGAAACTCCAGTACTTTGGCCACCTCATGTGAAGAGTTGACACATTGGAAAAGACTGATGCTGGGAGGGATTGAGGGCAGGAGGAGAAGGGGACGACCCAGGATGAGATGGGTGGATGGCATCACTGATTCGATGGACGTGAATCTGAGTGAACTCTGGGAGTTGGTGATGGACAGGGAGGCCTGGCGTGCTGCGATTCATGGGGTGGCAAAGAGTCGGACATGACTGAGCAAATGAACTGAACTGAACTGAACTGAAACGTCTGTTGTCTCAGTCATTCTATGAGCTTTCCTGGTGGCCCAGTGGTAAAGAATCTGCCTGCAAGGCAGGAGTCTTGGGTTCAACCCCTGGTTTGGGAAGATCCCCTGGAGGAGGAAATGGCAACCAACTCCAGTATTCTTGCCTGGAGAATTCCACAGATAGTGGTGCCTGGTGGGCTACAGTCAATGGGGTTGCAAAGAGTTGGACACGACTGAGTGACTAAACAGCAACAACAGCCATGCCACGCTATTGCAGGAGAATGGGACAGGAAAGAATGGTCATATTCCAGGTCAAGTCCTTGTCCCAGGCAAATCCCTGGGACAGGCCACCAAGTGGGGGTTCTCGGCTTCATGCAGGAAAGAATTCAAGAGTGAGCCACAGTAAAGGGAAAGTGAGCTTATCTAAATCAACATCAGATAGCAAAATGCAGTCTACATCAGATGCTGAAGATGAAGCTCTGATACTTTGGCCACCTGGGGTGAGGAACCGACTCACTGGAAAAGACCCTGATGCTGGGAAAGACTGGAGAAGCGGGTGACAGAGGATGAGATGGTTGGATGGCATCTCTGACTCAATGGACATGAGTTTGAGCAAACGCAGGGAGAAAGTGAAGGACAGGGAATCCTGGCATGCTGGAGTCCACAGGGTGGCAAAGACTTGGACATGACTTAGGGACTGGACAACAACAACAACAGTCTGTTTCAGAAGGTGAGGGTGGCCCCAGGGTATGGGGTCATTTAGTTTTTATGGGCTGGGTAATTTTATATGCTAACTTAACGAGGAATATCTGTTATGCTAACTATTTTGAAGAAAGGGCAGGAATCTCCAAGAATGGGGCCACCACCCACTTTTTGACCTTTTATGGTCAGCCTGGGAACTGTCATTTAGCATATGCTAATATTACAATGAGAGTACAATGAAGTTCAAGGTCTACTGGAAGTGGAATCTTCTGCCATCTTGGGCCTAATTGGTTGTAACCAGTTCACCCCCCACCCCTTAATAAAAATATGGAATGCTTCATGAATACTCATTCATTCTTGCTCAGGGACCATCCTTGCTCAGCCCACCAGGCTCCCTGGTCCCTGGGATTCTCCAGGCAAGAACACTGGAGTGGGTTGCCATCTCCTTCTCCAATGCATGAAAGTGAAAAGTGAAAGTGGAGTCGCTCAGTCCACCCCATGGACTGCAGCCCACCAGCCTCCTCTGCCCATGGAATTTTCCAGGCAAGAGTACTGGATTGGGGTGCCATTGCCTTCTCCATGTTGGAGTGATTAATAATGTTTCCATAGTCTCAGGTGTACAGCAAAGTGGCTCAGCTATACATATACACATGTATGTGTCCATTCTCCCTCACTCTCTTCCCATTCAATCACTACATAATATTGAGCAGAGTTCCCTGTGATGAGCACATTTTGTAACCAGCTTTGTGGTATCCTCAAAGGCTATTCTTTTAAAGGTTCTGCCCTTGGGACTTGCCTCATAGTCCATTGGTTAAGACACTGTGCTTCCAATGGGGGCATGGGTTCAATCCATAGTTGGGGAAGTTCTGCATGCAGTGCTTAGTCAGATAGATAAATGCATAATGGGGGACTTCCTTGGTGGTCCAGTGGTTAAGACTCCACCCCTCCAGTGCAGGGGCCATGAGTTTGATCCGTGGTTGGGGAACTAAGATTCCACATGTCTGGTGGCACAACAACAAAAAGTTGTCCCCTCCCTGCCTCTTATCAAATTCAATCTGTGGTACTCTCTTATAACAGCCTGAACAAAGTAATATACCATAATTATTTTGGTTTTTCCTGTGTGAAAACAGAAAAGCAGAGAGATTAAGTAACTTCTCCAAATAATAACTGAAAGAGTCAGGACTTGAACTTTGGTAGACTGATTCCTAAACTTTTCCTTCTACCCACTGTGCTATGCTCTGTGTGTAGATAAATTGATAAAGGATAACTGGATAGATAAAGTGAAAAAAATTCCTTCTTACTCCACCTGGATCATATGCAACTAAGACATTGGAAAGCATTTTCCAAGCACATAATCCATGTAAGGTCTTGATGTTTTCCTCTGTAGAAGCTGGCAGAGGTTGGGGGCAAGTAAGACATCCCCAGGTCAGCAGCTGATGGTTGGGGCAGATGGGCTGAGTTCCGCAGGGTGTTTATAGAATGAAGATAGAGCTAGACTCTAGCTCCATCTATTGTTCTACAATCCTGCTGTTCCTGGTAGTTTTTACAGAGTACCTCCTTTTTGCCTCTCTTGACAGCTGCACATAAATTAATACTAAAAGAAAAAAGAAAAAAAAAAAAGAAGAAGACGACTTCCCTGCTGGTACAGTGGGTGGGAATCCTCCTGCCAATGCAGGGGACATGGGTTCAATCCCTGGTCCCAGAAGATTCCACATGCCACAGAGCAACTAAGCCCTGGAGCGGCTACTACTGAGCCTGTGTACCACATCAACTGAAGCCCAACTCCTAGATCTTGTTCTGCCCCACTAAAGAAACCACTGCAAGGAGAAACCCGTGCACCGTAGCTAGAGAGTAGCCCTTGCTCTCTGAAACTAGAGAAAGCCTGCGTACAGCAACTAAGATCCAGCACAACCAAAAATAAAACAAATAAATTATTTTAAAAACACAAAACAAAAATAAAAAAGCTCATATGTGAAGAAACACACCTAAAAACAAATGTAGGTAACCTAAACGTTGGACCTGTATTACAGCGGAAGTGCCAAGTAGGGAATGTATTCTGTGAACTGTGAGATTTCTCCTGCATCCTCTGCTGTCTGAGGTCATGAAAAGCACCATCTCTAGAAACTGAATTATTTTGCAGGGGAAAGGAAGGTCTATTTCTCAGTGTACACTGCAGGGTAACACGGGGCAAGTTTGTCTACTGAAAGGAATCCCTCAGGAAGTTTGTTTAAAGTACAGATTCCCAAACTCCACCCCATTGCAGCATGGGACTCTGGGAACCTGTATTTTTAATGAATGTCACAGATTCTTATCAGGCAAGTGTGAGGAACGTTTCAGTAGGAGAAAGGCTAGAGCTACAGGGCCATTTCAACATGGCTGTTATTCCTAGTCTGAGATCTCATCATCTCTTGCCTGAATTATACCAGCAGCCTCTTAATTACTGCTCCAGGGTTCCTCATGGGTCCCTTCCAGTGCCTCATCCTCAGAGCAGCCAAAGAGACACATTTAGCATGAGGGCTGTGTCATTCCACATCCCTGCAAATACTTCGTGATTTCACATTCATCTTCAGAACACAATCCACAGTCCCAAGCAAGGGCTGCTAGCCCCGTGTCCCACAGCCTCGCTTCTTGCTTGTTCCCTCTTTTCAGCTCACCTCCAGGCGCACTGGCCCTGCTTGGAGCTGCTCTCATGATGTGCACCCTACCCTCATCTCTGCACACTCCACTCAGATCCCAGCTTCAACCGTGCTCGATGCTGGTGTCTTCAACCTCCATCACCCTCGCTGCTCCCCACTTAGGAAGCCAACACGGCTGCGAGTCAGCCTATCTTTTTCCAGTATTTTCACAACATCTCATCCTTTCCCTTTGTAGCACTTGTCATGATTGTAATGAATAAATTAGGTGTGTTTAAAGCCGAATTTTTCCTCTCAGGAATTAAAGGTCCATGGGCCAGAGACAGAGTCTGACCTTTCCCCACTGCATCCCTCGTGTTTTGTCCAGAGCCTAGCATACAGTAGGTACTCAAAAATATTCTAAGAGTTAATGTAAATTTAGGGACTTCCCTGGGAAGGGAACCCATTGGCATCCCCATGTGCCCATGAACCACAGTGAAGAGTAACCCCTGCTTGTCACAATTAGAGAAAGCCTACATGCAACAACAAAGACCCAGTGCATCCAAAAAAAAAGAGTACATAGGGGAGATGGGAGTGCCAGGGACGCAGGCCAGACACCAGCAAGCAGCTTCCCAGAAACTGGCAGGCCGGAGGAGCCAAGTGGCTGTCAAAGATTTGGTCAACGAGACTCCTTTCTTTTCCCGTTGCTGCTGGGATTGAGGGATGTGGAGATGCAGGCTGGAGCAGCCAAGGTTATGAAATATATATGTTTTATTTTTTAAAATGGCAGTAAATTGGTGTCTAGTTTGAAACTATAAACTTCAAAAAAAAAAAAATGCTGAGGTTTTCTTGGCAGTCAGCTTTGGTTGCCTTGAAATTCCTCCCCAGTCCAGGTTGACTTGATGGGTAGATTCGTGGTGGGTTTTGCAGTGGGGGCAGCTGCTGCTGCCAGAGCTAGAGTCATGCCTTCTCTGGAATGGGGAACTACTGTGGAGAGGAAAATGCCTTGAGGAGCTTTCTGGATCTGAGACTGTAGGCGTCAGGAAGGGTCTTGAGTCAGAGGGGTCATGAAACTGAATGGCGCTGCCTGGGAAAGTAGGGGGATTCTTGTTCCGGAGATTTGGGGTTCAAGGTGAAGAGAGCAGGAGGAAGGAGAGAGAGAGGAGGGTCATCAGCAGAAGCTGGAGTTCGGGTGTAGGAGAAAGAAGTCAAGGAAACAGTTTTTTAAAGAGCAGGGTTGTCTGGTATGCACACCTGGGGACTGCTGTGGAAATCAAGGGACTGGGGCTGAATTGCATCATGGGGTCCAAGGTGGAGAGTGGGAACCAAGACTCAGCACAGGTGGAAACTGGAAGCCGAGCTGGCCAGGAGAAAACATTTCAACCCCTTGTGGGACTTCTCCTAACATGTACAAAAGAGTTTGTAGACACTGTTTCCTAGATTTCAAGGGGGCAGGGGAGACCCCAGCTGACATCTGGTTTGTGTCTGCAGAGAGTTCCTTTCCCAGACCTGTCGCTCATCTTCATCTTTGGCATCTCTTTTCCTTTTAGGGAAACCATGGTAGAAGGAATGGGAGTTTTGGAGACAGACTGACCTGAATTTGAGCTCTGTTTCAACTGCTTAACCCATTTGAGCCATGATTTTGTGAGCTGTGAAAAGCATCTCCCAGGACAGGATTATGAGTAGGCTTAAATTAAATGACATATCATACATACATGGGTTAAGAGTTTAGGTCTTGGAGTCAGATTGCTTGATACAAATCCTGGCTCTGCTGTTTGCTGGCTGTCTAATTTTGGGGTAAGTGATTCAATTTCCTTTTATGAAAAATAAGGCAAAGATTAGGTTGTTGGGAAGATCAAATGAGATAAAACAGTAAAGCACTTAGTACTATGCTTGGCATTACAGCTAGTGTTTAATAAGTGTTAGCCATTACTGCTGTTGTTACTGTTATTATATATATAAGATGTCTGGTTTTGATAGGATATTAATTAATGACTTCTGCTCTTTAATTTGTAGGAATGGAAGACCTGAGAATTCCCATGTTACAGACATCGAATTTTCCCGGAGGAATTAACTAAAAGAGAATCAACTGATCACACACATCAATTATGAAAGTTCGTAGAAGCTTTAATCATTTCTTTCCTCACTTTATCCTTCATAAAGATCTGTTGCTAAGGGGTTTAAGAGGCTGTTGATACAGAAGTATTTTTATTTGGAAAAGAACAATGCAGTCAGTTTTAAGAAATATACCCTATGTTTTTCTTTGCTCTTCAACAAATCTCCTTGTAATTTAAATCACCAGGCCTCATGCTCTCCTTGTGGAGGGTCTGCTCTGCCTTTGATGCTCTTTGACTTTCTTATATTTAAATTCCTACTTTTGGGATTTCCCTGGTGATCCAGTGATTATGGATCTGCCTTGCAATGCAGGAGACATGGTTCAATCCCTGATCAGGGAACTAAGGTCACACGTGTTGCAGAGTAACTAAGCCCACATGGTGCAATTACTGAGCCTGTGTGTTCTGGGGCCCACGTGCCACACCTAGAGTGTCTGTGTACTCCAACGAAAGATCCTGCCTAATGCTAAGGTCCCGAGTGCCGCGACAAAGATCTGACGAAGCCAAATAAATAAATATTTTAAAAAGTAGATTTCTATTATTGCTTTAGGTTGATTGTTATCAGATTCCTTTATTTTAAGTATAATTTTATTTATTTATGGCTGTGCTGGGTCTTCCCTGGTGCTCAAGGGCTTTGTCTAGTTGCAGAGAGTGAGGGCTACTCTTTGTCGCAGACTCTAGAGCATGCGGATTTCAGTAGTTGTGGCACAAGGGCTTGGTTGTTCCACAGCACGTGGAATCTTCCTGGCCCAGGGATTGCATAAACATCCTCTCCATTGGCAGGCAGATTCTTATCCGCTGCACCACCTGGGAAGCCCAATTGTTACCAAAACTGCAACATTCATGTGCCGAGGTTGTGAAAGCCATTCTAAAACTTTATTTAGTTATTTATTTCTGGGTGTGCTGGGCCTTTGTTGCTCTGTGGGCTTTTCTCTGGTTGTGGTGAGCAGGGCTACTTTTCCGTGCAGTGTGAGGGCTTCTCATTGCGGTGGCTTCTCTTGTGGAGCACGGGCTCTAGGGCTCTCAGGCTTCCGTGACTGAGATGTGTGGGCTCTGTCGTTGGGGTTCCTGGGCTTAGTTGCTCCACGGTATGAAGGGTCTTCCTGGACCAGGGATTGAACCCGTGGCTCCTGCATTGGCAGGCGGACTCTTAACACTGAGCCCTGTGAAAGCCTTCTAAATACAGGGTTTTTACAAGCAACTTTCTAGGCCCTATCACTGTGGAGCGGCACTCTTTAGTGCCCTGGCTGTGTTGGTCCCTCCTGGGCTAAGCATAACTAGGTGGGCAGAGGGCCTGAGTTCAGGGCCTGGTTCTGAGCTTAGATGTGTGATCTTGGTCAAAATGTAATCTTACGTTTTCTCTTCTTCAGTTTTCTCAGGTAAAGTAAGATAGCTGATGCTGGAAGGGAGGGAGAGGAAATAGATATCTGTATAGTCCTGAGATGCGGTTAATGCTCTGCAAGTGTTGGGTCTTGCGGTTAATGGCTAGGATACTTTAGTAAATTATTTTGGGCCCTAAACCAGACTCTTTCCCACTCCTGGCTCAGGAAGTCATGAAATCTAGTAGTGCTGGAATGCCAGGAAAGGCTCAGAGTTGGAGGTTAGTCTTATTCCCCAGCCCTGAAAAGGTACCGTCCTACTCTATGTCACTGTCTTCATTTTGTATAAAATGGGTCTGAGCCTCCCTCCTCATTACCTGCAGTCCAGAGATCTTCTCAGACCTGTGTACTTTCTCCTGCCTGGGGCAGGATTCAGTCCTCTATCCGGTGGGGGACTTACAGCCAGGCCATTTCACTTTCCCCAACTAGTTCTTATAGATTCTATAAGATTCTGATGATAAAATCAATGTGAAATGATTTTTAAATTGGGAAATGTTAGAAAAATACATTATCTTCTAATAAGTTGGTAATAATGCTGATAGTAATAAATACCCAGGCTTATCTGGAGCTTGTTTTTCCTTGGAGTCATAATGCTGGTGCTCTTAGGCATCCAATTCCCTTCCTTTTGCAATGGTGATCACACTGAGCAAGGTTCTGTATCCAGGAAAGTTTGTAAAATACGTGTTAGTTGATTTTTGCTGATTATTAGCCACAGTATATGATTTGAAGCAGGAAGATAGAGATTTAGGGAGGGGATAATTATGTGGTATTAAACTATCCATGTGTTTTAAATTTGGATAACCTTGAAGAGTGTAAAAGGGGTTTATTTTCAGGCATTATGTTATAGATAGTTGATTTCAAGCTCTGAAATGAGTGAAAATTTCTTTATTTCCAAACGTCTGTTCTTTTTTGGAACCCTCAATCTGCTTTCTCATTTGCACCTCAGGAAGCACAGCTGGTCATCAGTGGAGGTTTTGGGAGAAAGTACATGCTGTTCTCCTCAATCTAGCTGCACTCTTTACTGGAATGTTTGTAAGTCTGAGCAGGACTACCAGTCTCCATGTTTGTTGGGAAACCCCATTTCAAATTCTTCTAACCTTGAGGGTCACCACTGCCCAAAGTCACCCCTTGTTTCAGGGACAAGCCCCAGGACTCTGGTCTTCTCCAGGACAGGCTTCTGTTCTGCCTGTACAGTGTCCATCAGTAATGTGAGTTTGTCTACACTTCCTTATATGAAAGATTTTTATATAAAAGTCCATACACAGACACAAACTCATTTGCAAGTGGACCAGAGCCTCTGTTCCTCTCCAGTCAGAATGTCTTCATGTGCTAAGAAAAATCTGATTGAGGGCTTGAAAATCATGACCATAAAGATTGAAGGCAGGAGGAGAAGGGGATAACAGAGGATGAGATGGTTGGATGGCATCACCAACTCAATGGACGTGAGTTTGAGCAAACTCCAGGAGATGGTGAAGGATAGGGAAGCCTGGTGTGCTGCAGTCCATGGGGTTGCAAAGAGTTGGACACAACTGAGTGACTGAACTGAACTGAACTGAATATGAAAGAACCTTTCTTCTGTTTAAGAACCATGAGTTCAAGAACTATTTAATATTTCTCTTGATTTCCCCCACAACATTTTTTTGTGTGTGTTACCATTATTCAATTTATTGTATGTGCCCAGGGCTTTCCAGTGGTTGATAGTGTCTGTATAGATTGCACATACCTTGAGGACAGGAATTTCCTTTGCTCATCATATCTGGGAGCTTTATATGTGTTGTGTGCTCAAGTGTTTTTGACTGGAATAAAGTGTGGGATTGGGGAAGGTAGCTTGAGAAATATTAAAAGACATCTACTAGACAATTTTCACTTTTTGAACAATCAAATGGTTTTATATTAATTACAATTTTAGAAATGACTATCAAATCAGTCATGGTAATTTTATAAAAGATAAGGTTATTGGTTATTATTTTATTTATTTTATTTTATTTATTTATTCTTTCTTTTATTTTTTATTGACATGAATCCGCCACGGATGTACATGAGTTCCCAATCCTGAACCCTCCTCCCACCACCTTCCCTATATCATCTCTCTGGGTCATCCCAGTGCACCAGCCCCAAGCATCCTATATCCTGTATTGAACCTAGACTGGCGATTCGTTTCTTACATGATAGTATTCATGTTTCAATGCCATTCTCCCAAATCATCCCACCCTCTCCCTCTCCCACAGAGTCCAAAAGTCTGTTCTATATATCTGTGTCTCTTTTGCTGTCTTGTATACAAGGTTATCATTAACATCTTTCTAAATTCCATATATATGTGTTAGTATACTGTATTGGTCTTTCTCTTTCTGGCTTACTTCACTCTGTATAATCGGCTCCAGTTTCATCCACCTCATTAAAACTGATTCAAATGTATTCTTTTTAATGGCTGAGTAATACTCCATTGTGTATATGTACCACTGCTTTCTTATCCATTCATCTGTTGATGGACATCTAGGTTACTTCCATGTCCTGGCTATTATAAACAGTGCTGCGATGAACATTGGGGTACACGTGTCTCTTTCAATTCTGGTTTCCTTGGTGTGTATGCCTAGCAGTAGGATTGCTGGGTCATAAGGCAGTTTTAGTCCCAGTTTTTAAAGGAATCTCCACACTGTTCTCCATAGTGGCTGTACTAGTTTGCATTCCCACCAACAGTGTAAGAGGGCTCCCTTTTCTCCACACCCTCTCCAGCTTTTATTGCTTGTAGACTTTTGGATCACAGCCATTCTGACTGGCGTGAAATGGTACCTCATTGTGGTCTTGATTTGCATTTCTCTGATGAGTGATGTTGAGCATCTTTTCATGTGTTTGTTAGCCATCCGTATGTCTTCTTTGGAGAAATGTCTATTTAGTTCTTTGGCCCATTTTTTGATTGGGTCGTTTATTTTTCTGGAGTTGAGCTGCAGAAGTTGCTTGTATATTTTTGAGATTAGTTGTTTGTCAGTTGCTTCATTTGCTATTATTTTCTCCCATTCAGAAGGCTGTCTTTTCACCTTGCTTATATTTTCCTTTGTTGTGCAGAAGCTTTTAATTTTAATTAGATCCCATTTGTTTATTTTTGCTTTTATTTCCAGAATTCTGGGAGGTGGATCATAGAGGATCCTGCTGTGATTTATGTCAGAGAGTGTTTTGACTATGTTCTCCTCTAGGAGTTTTATAGTTTCTGGTCTTATGTTTAGATCTTTAATCCATTTTGAGTTTATTTTTGTGTATGGTGTTAGAAAGTGTTCTAGTTTCATTCTTTTACAAGTGGTTGACCAGTTTTCCCAGCACCACTTGTTAAAGAGATTGTCTTTAATCCATTATGTATTCTTGCCTCCTTTGTCAAAGATAAGGTGTCCATAGGTGTGTGATTTATCTCTGGGCTTTCTGTTTTGTTCCATTGATTTATATTTCTGTCTTTGTGCCAGTACCATACTGTCTTGATGACTGTGGCTTTGTAGTAGAGCCTGAAGTCAGGCAGGTTGAGTCTTCCATTTCCACTCTTCTTTCTCAAGATTGCTTTGGGTATTTGAGGTTTTCTGTATTTCCATACAAATTGTGAAATTACTTGTTCTAGCTCTGTGAAAAATACCGCTGGTAGCTTGATAGGGATTGCATTGAATCTGTAGATTGCTTTGGGTAGTATACTCATTTTCACTATATTGATTCTTCCAATCCATGAACATGGTATATTTCTCCATCTATTAGTGTCCTCTTTGATTTCTTTCATCAGTGTTTTATAGTTTTCTATATATAGGTCTTTAGTTTCTTTAGGTAGATATATTCCCAAGTATTTTATTCTTTTCATTGTAATGGTGAATGGAATTGTTTCCTTAATTTCTTTTTCTACTTTCTCATTATTAGTGTATAGGAATGCAAGGGATTTCTGTGTGTTGATTTTATATCCTGCAATTTTACTGTATTCATTGAATAGCTCTAGTAATTTTCTGGTGGAGTCTGTAGGGTTTTCTATGTAGAGGATCATGTCATCTGGAAACAGTGAGTTTTACTTCTTCTTTTCCAACTTGGATTCCTTTTATTTCTTTTTCTGCTCTGATTGCTGTGGCCAAAACTTCCAGAACTATGTTGAATAGTAGCAGTGAAAGTGGGCACCCTTGTCTTGTTCCTGACTTTAGGGGAAATGCTTTCAATTTTTCTCCGTTGAGGGTAATGTTTACTGTGGGTTTGTCATACGGCTTTTATTATATTGAGGTATGCTCCTTCTATTCCTGCTTTCTGGAGAGTTTTTATCATAAATGGATGTTGAATTTTGTCAAAGGCTTTCTCTGCATCTATTGAGACAATCATATGGCTTTTATTTTTCAATTTGTTAATGTGGTGAATTACATTGATTGATTTGTGGATATTGAAGAATCCTTGCATCCCTGAGATAAAGCCCACTTGGTCATGGTGTATGATCTTTTTAATGTGTTGTTGGATTCTGATTGCTAGAATTTTGTTAAGGATTTTTGCATCTATGTTCATCAG
This sequence comes from Ovis canadensis, assembly GCF_042477335.2. Classification (NCBI taxonomy): domain Eukaryota; kingdom Metazoa; phylum Chordata; class Mammalia; order Artiodactyla; family Bovidae; genus Ovis; species Ovis canadensis. The sequence goes on along the minus strand of NC_091250.1, from coordinate 32,548,403 downwards.
TGATATTGGCCTGTAGTTTTCTTTTTTTGTGGCATCTTTGTCAGGTTTTGGTATTAGGGTGATGGTGGCCTCATAGAATGAGTTTGGAAGTTTACCTTCCTCTGCAATTTTATGGACGAGTTTGAGTAGGATAGGTGTTAGCTCTTCTCTAAATTTTTGGTAGAATTCAGCTGTGAAGCCGTCTGGACCTGGGCTTTTGTTTGCTGGAAGATTTCTGATTACAGTTTCAATTTCTGTGCTTGTGATGGGTCTGTTAAGATTTTCTGTTTCTTCCTGATTCAGTTTTGGAAAGTTGTACTTTTCTAAGAATTTGTCCATTTCTTCCATGTTGTCCATTTTATTGGCATATAATTGCTGATAGTAGTCTCTTATGATCCTTTGTATTTCTGTGTTGTCTGTTGTGATCTCTCCATTTTCATTTCTAATTTTATTGATTTTATTTTTCTCCCTTTGTTTCTTGATGAGTCTGGCTAATGGTTTGTCAGTTTTATTTATCCTTTCAAAGAACCAGCTTTTGGCTTTGTTGATTTTTGCTATGGTCTCTTTTGTTTCTTTTGCATTTATTTCTGCCCTAATTTTTAAGATGTCTTTCCTTCTACTAACCCTGGGGTTCTTCATTTCTTCCTTTTCTAGTTGCTTTAGGTATAGAGTTAGGTTATTTATTTGACTTTTTTCTTGTTTCTTGAGGTATGCCTGCATTGCTATGAACTTTCCCCTTAGCACTGCTTTTATAGTGCCCCACAGGTTTGGGGTTGTTGTGTTTTCATTTTCATTCGTTTCTATGCATATTTTGATTTCTTTTTTGATTTCTTCTGTGATTTGTTGGTTATTCAGAAGCTTGTTGTTCAGCCTCCATATGTTGGAATTTTTAATAGTTTTTCTCCTGTAATTGAGATCTAATCTTACTGCATTATGGTCAGAAAAGATGCTTGGAGTGATTTCAATTTTTTTGAATTTATCAAGGCTATATTTATGGCCCAGGATGTGATCTATCCTGGAGAAGGTTCTGTGAGCACTTGAGAAAAAGGTGAAATTCATTGTTTTGGGGTGAAATGTCCTATAGATATAAATTAGGTCTAACTGGTCTATTGTATCATTTAAAGTTTGTTTCCTTGTTAATTTTCTGTTTAGTTGATCTATCCATAGGTGTGAGTGGGGTATTAAAGTCTTCAACTATTATTGTGTTATTGTTAATTTTCCCTTTCATACTTGTTAGCATTTGTCTTACATATTGCGGTGCTCCTATGTTGGGTGCATATATATTTATAATTGTTATATCTTCTTCTTGGATTGATCCTTTGATCATTATGTAGTGGCCTTCTTTGTCTCTTTTCACAGCCTTTGTTTTAAAGTATATTTTATCTGATATGAGTATTGCTACTCCTGCTTTCTTTTGGTCTCTATTTGCATGGAATATCTTTTTCCATCCCTTCACTTTCAGTCTGTATGTGTCCCTTGTTTTGAGGTGGGTCTCTTGTAGACAACATATATAGGGGTCTTGTTTTTGTATCCATTCAGCCAGTCTTTGTCTTTTGGTTGGGTCATTCAACCCATTTACGTTTATGGTAATTATTGATAAGTATGATCCCATTGCCATTTACTTTATTGTTTGGGGTTCAGGTTTATGCACCCTTTTTGTGTTTCCTGTCTAGAGAATATCCTTTAGTATTTGTTGGAGAGCTGGTTTGGTGGTGCTGAATTCTCTCAGCTTTTGCTTGTCTATAAAGCTTTTTATTTCTCCTTCATATTTGAATGAGATCCTTGCTGGGTACAGTAACCTGGGCTGTAGGTTATTTTCTTTCATCACTTTAAGTATGTCTTGCCATTCCCTCCTGGCCTGAAGAGTTTCTATGGAAAGATCAGCTGTTATCCTTATGGGAATCCCCTTGTGTGTTATTTGTTGTTTTTCCCTTGCTGCTTTTAATATTTGTTCTTTGTGTTTGATCTTTGTTAATTTGATTAATATGTGTCTTGGAGTGTTTTGCCTTGGGTTTATCCTGTTTGGGACTCTCTGGGTTTGTTGGACTTGGGTGATTATTTCCTTCCCCATTTTAGGGAAGTTTTCAACTATTATCTCCTCAAGTATTTTCTCATGGTCTTTCTTTTTGTCTTCTACTTCTGGGATTCCTATAATTCGAATGTTGGAGCGTTTCATATTGTCCTGGAGGTCTCTGAGCTTGTCCTCATTTCTTTTAATTTGTTTTTCTTTTTTCCTCTCTGATTCATTTATTTCTACCATTCTATCTTCTATTTCACTAATCCTATCTTCTGCCTACATTATTCTACTATTTGTTGCCTCCAGAGTGTTTCTGATCTCATTTATTGCATTATTCATTATATATTGACTCTTTTTTAATTTCTTCTAGGTCCTTGTTAAACCTTTCTTGCATCTTCTCAATCCTTGTCTCCAGGCTATTTATCTGTGATTCCATTTTGATTTCAAGATTTTGGATCATTTTCACTATCATTATTCGGAATTATTTATCAGGTAGATTCCATATCTCTTCCTCTTTTGTTTGGTTTGGTGGGCATTTATCCTGTTCTTTTACCTGCTGGGTATTCCTCTGTCTTTACATCTTGGTTATATTGCTGCATTTGGGGTGGCCTTTCTGTATTTTGGCAGTTTGTGGAGTTCTCTTTATTATGGAGTTTCCTCACTGTGGGTGGGGTTGTATCAGTAGCTTGTCAAGGTTTCTTGGTTAGGGAAGCTTGTGTAGGAGTTCTGGTGGCTGGAGCTGGATTTCTTCTCTCTGGAGTGCAATGAAGTGTCCAGTAATGAGTTATGAGATGACAATGGTTTTAGAGTAACTTTGAGCTGCCTGTATATTGAAGCTCAGGGGTGTGTTCCTGTGTTGCTGGAGAATTTGCATGGTATGTCTTGTTCTGGAACTTGTTGGCCCTTGGGTGGTGCTTGGTTTCAGTGTAGGTATGGAGGTGTTTGATGAGCTCCTATTGATTAGTGTTCTCTGGAGTCAGGAGTTCTCTGATGTTCTCAGGATTTGGACTTAAGCCTCCTGCTTCTGGTTTTAAGTTTTATTTTTACAGTAGCCTCAAGACTTCTCCATCTATACAGCACCGATGATAAAACATCTAGGTTAGAGATGAAAAGTTTCTCCACACTGAGGGACACCCAGAGATGTTCACTGAGTTACATGGAGAAGAGAAGAGGGAGGGGGGAGTTAGAGGTGACTGGAATGAGATGAGGTAGAATCAAAAGAGGAGAGAGCAAGCTAGCCAGTAATCACTTCCTTATGTGTGCTCCACAGTCTGGACTGCTCAGAGATGTTCACGGAGTTATACAGGGAAGAGGAGATGGAGGAAGGAGACAGAGGTGGCCAGGAGGTTAAAAGAGGGAAATGAAAAGGAGAGAGACAGATCCAGCCAGTAACGAGTTCCCTAAGTGGTCTCCACCTTCTGGAACATACAGAGATTCACAGAGTTGGGTAGAGAAGAGAAGAGGGAGGGAGGAGACAGAGGCAACCTGGTGGAGAAAAAAGGAGAGTCCAAAGGAGGAGAGAGTGGTCAAGCCAATAATCTCGCTCTCAAGTAAAAATGGGTACTGAAGATTGGGTTTTTAAAGGTACAAAATTGATAACAAATACCAAAAAGCAAAGATTAAAAATTTAGAGTAGAGGTTGGATCTTCAAAAATACAATATTAAAGAAAAGAAGAAGAAGAAAGAAAAAAAGAAAACAAAGTCACAAGAATTATTAAAAAACAACAACAACCACAAAAAAACATATATGGCATTTGCTTTAAAAATAGGGTCTCTTTTTTTTTTTTGAAAAGTAATAGTAGGTTACAAAAATAAACATTAAAGGAGAAATAGAGGGCTTAAAAATTTTTAAATGTTAAAAAAAACAGAAGAAAAGAAAAGAAGAAAAAACAAACAAACAAAGAATGATCGTAAAAATAGTAAAGTATATCTGGGCCTTTCTCTGGTATTATTGTGGGCAGTGTGGGGTCAGTTCATTTTCGGATAGCTCCTTGGTCCGGCTTATATTTCTCAAGATCTATAGGCCCCTTCCTATATAGTCGGTACTAACGACAGGGTTTTAATCTATTGCACCTGTTACTCCCGAGGCGGTTCCCTCTGTTTTAGTTTCTTCTGTTTGCTGGTCTCGTCAGTGTCTGATTCCTGCCCTGACACAAGGGGGGCAGTGGTGGACACTTTTTTAGGCTCACTTGTTCAGTTGCGCTGTTGGGAGGGAGGGATGCTGCAAACAAATAACACTGGCGTGTGCTCGCAGTGTCTCAGCCACACTGGGCCTGCCCCTGTTCACGGCGCACACCGCTCAGGCTCTAGGTTGCTCTGCTGGGGAACTGTCTGAGGCTGGCCCTGGGCAGCATGCACCTCCCCATTCTAAGCTGCTCAGGCTCAGGCACTCAGGTAGTCCTCAGAGGCGCAGACTCGGTTGGGCATGCGTTTTGTGCCCTTCCCAGGTCTGAGTAGCTCGGGTGTTTGGCAAGCACAGTCGCTGTGACTTATCACCTCTCCCATCCCTGCTGCTCAGTTTTCTGGGTGTACAACTGGCGCCCCTTCTTAGGCGGATGGTGACTGTCCAGAACCCCAGAAGTCCAGAAGTCTTAGTTAGCGAAGAAGCCTGCTTGCAGTTTGGTAGTTAATGTCTCTCTGGGGCTACGATTACCCCCTTCTGGCCCTTCCAGCTCTGGCTGCCTGTCACTGGAGGGGGATGGTCTGCAGCCGGCTAATTCTGTTCTGTCCTTTGTTCTGTGCGTGGTCCTGGTGGTGCCTTATGTTAGAGCTTTTCGCATGGTAGCTATCCCACAGCCTGGTTTGCTAGCCCAGGTTAGTTCACTCTGGTTCCACTTGGGGCATTTGGGCCCGATCCTTAAAAAGCACTGCAGCCTGCGCCTCCCTGCCCAGCCCCCGATTGCTAGTGGCAGATGCAGGCGTCTGCGCTGCTTCTCTGCTGGGGGAGTTACCACTGGGCTCGTACTCTGTGGGTTTTAATTATTTATTTATTTTTTCTCCCTGTTATGTTGCCCTCTGTGCTTTCAAGGCTCGCCACAGACTCGGCAGCAAGAGTGTTTCCTGGTGTTTGGAAACTTCTCTCTTTTTAAGACTCCCTTGCCAGGATGGAGCTCCCTCCCTACCTCTTTTATCTCTTTTTCTTCGTCTTTTATATTTTTTCCTACCTGTTTTTGAAGACAATGATCTGCTTTTCTGGGTGCCTGATGTCCTCTGCCAGCATTCAGAAGTTGTTTTGTGGCATTTACTCAGTGTTGAAATGTTCTTTTGATGAATTTGTGAGGGAGAAAGTGGTCTCCCCGTCCTGTTCCTCCACCATCTTAGGATCGCTTCTGGTTATTGTTTTAAAAAGCACATAATTCATTTAATTTTAAAAAATCAAGGATTTATTAGTGGGAAGACCCTACATACCATGAGGCAACTAAGCTAGTGTAGGTCACAACTACCCAGCCCATGCTCCAGAGCCCGTGCTCCGGAACAAGAGAAGTCACCCCATGAGAAGCCCAAGCACTGCAACTGGAGAATAGCCTGCATGCAGCAATGGAGACCCACTGAAGCCAGAAATAAATATATAATAAATAAAATAAAACCAAAAAAGAATTTTTTAGCACCAAGGCAAATTTTTTTCTGCCAGTTTTCAAGTAGGTGGGCCTTTCTAGGGCAAATATTTTGTTTATAGCTTATTTATTTTAACTGATCTTTGCCAGTTAGCCCTCAGATTTCTGAGTTTTATCAAATACACATCTGTCCTTGGGTTTGCTGGGAAAGCCTGCTAATGGTATATGTAAGTTTTGTTCTAATCCTTGCATTATTGGGATTGGGAACTTGTAGAAACATGAAGTTTGTTTTTGATACTGTCCTCTTAAAAATAAGACCTTACTTCAAATAAATGAAATAAATTTGGGGTCACTAATATGACCAGAAGGACTGGCAGCTATAACTCTTTATTATATGTGAGCTTTTAAGGAAACTGGGTCCAAGGGCGTTTAAGGGTACAGTTTTCTGGGCATTCTGGGTCTGCCCTCTATTGGTGAGATTATTTAAGAAGCCGTTACCCCTCAGAATTCTGTGATGGGAGGACAGAAAACCTTTTTAGCAAGTAGTGTGATTCCTAACTCTGGTTCTGGTCTTAGAGAGGAGGGGATGATGACCCTTCCGGTTCCCAGTTGTTAGAAGTGTGCATGCATTTGGAGTCTTTTAGGGTTTGTAGCTTCCTTCCTTGCATCCAGCCATAATCCTTTCCAGTGTTCTTGACCTGCTGAGTGAGAAATGAAGGGAGTTTGGCCAAAATGGCCCTTTGTGTCACACTACATACCCTGAACACACCTCTGACTTTAAATTGACTGCAAGGCCATTAGTTTTAGCCTTGTGGTGAGTGTGGAGAATCAGCTTCGTTTCAGATTCTGGTGCTGCTATTTTCTAGCTGTGTGAGCTTGGAGGAAATCACTCAAGATTTCTTTCAGTTTTGTAACATGTAAACTGAGGCCAATAGTTTCTATTGTTGGTCCCTGGTGGTCCAGGTGTCAAGAATCTTCTTGTCAATGCAGGGGACACAGGTTCTATCTCTGGTCCAGGAACTAAGCCCCTGCGCTGTGACTGCTGAGGCCCTCTCACCCTAGAGCCTATGCTCTCCAACAGGAGAAGCCACAGCAGCAAGTCTAGGTAAGTACCACACCTAGAGAGTAGCCCCTGTTTGCCACAACTAGAGAAAGCCCAGAATGAAACGTCAAGCAATTAAGACCCAGCGCAGCCAAAAATAAACATAAATAAAATTTAAAAAATCATATCTAAATCCCAGGGTGATATAAATGAGATCATGTTTGTGATGACTTAGCATGCTGGTAGGCAGTGCACACTCATTAAATGACAGCTATTACTATTACCTCTGTACTTGTAGAATCTCTTTGTGTCTTATTTTTACAGACCTTGATAGCAACTTATGTGACTATTTGTTGAGCTGAACTGATGGAGTAGAGTTTGGTCACAGAGCCCATGTGATATTGAACTAAGAACCCAGTTAGGTTTGGATGGGTTGGCAGATCCCTTAGATTCAAGCCATCACCTCAAAGGATCTTGAAGAAGAGTGTTTTCTTGGTTTGTTGTGAACCTATTGCTAGTATCAGAAAATAGCTCAAGTGCACGTGAGTGAGAGGCCTGGCCTCTGCAGAGGAAATGTCATTAGAGTTACTTACTAACTTCTTGTTGAGCTTCAGTGCTAGCTGGCTTTTAGATAAAATTCAAACGTCTTCAAGAGAACACAAGCATGCACTGAACTGCTATATGGCAGAAGAGTTTATGAGTTAGCCTTTATTGAGTGTCAATAAAATTACGCACTATTAACTTTAACAGGAAGAGACTATTTCATGAAAGTTTCAGTACCCTAAGCTTGGTGTTAATCTCTGTGTCTTTGTTACTATTATAGTACATCGTGTAGTGCCAGCCTTGGAACACAAAAGTTCAGAGTGTTCTGGCGTGTGGAGCTACTCAACAAAGACACTGGAATTCTAGCTTGTCCAGCTTTGATTGCACTGTGCAAACCACACAGGAGAGAATGTACCAAAATGCCTCTACTTCAATGGTTCTTAATGCAGCTGTCCTTTGATGGTCTTTCCTCTCATTGTTCATTCCTGAGTCCCATATATTTCCCCTGTCAATAATAAACTATCTTTAGTGGTGATATTTGTTTTGAACTCAAGTTATAGAGGAAAACAACCTGCAGTGTTATTTATAATTGTCAAGATACGGAGGGGCTTCCCTGGTGGCTCAGTGGTAAAGAATACACCTGCCAACGCAGGAAACATGGGTTTGATCCCTGATCTGGGAAGATCCCACAGGCCTGGAGCAACTAAGCCCTTCCACCACAACTCTTAAGCCTTGGAACCTGGGAACCACAACTACTGAGCCCATGTGCCCTAGAGCTCATACTCTGAAACAACAGAAGTTACTGGAGTGAAAGCCCACACATCACGGCTAGAGAGTAGCCCCCGCGCGATGCAACTAGAGAAAAGCCTGTGCGGCAACAAAGACCCAGCGCAGCCATAAATAAATAAATAAAATTTTAAGGAAAGATATGGAAACACTCTAAGTGTCTATCAACAGATGAATGAATAAAGAAGATGTGATATATGTAAGAAAGAAAAATATTGTGTGATCTCACTTATATGTGGACTCTAAAAAAGTTGAACTTATTAAAGTAGAGAGTAGAATGGTAGTTTCCAGGGTCTAAGGAGTAGGCACAATGGGTGCAAAAAGTCCAGTTTCTGTTATGTAAGATGAATAAATTCTGGAGGTCTAGTGTACAGTTTCATGTAGAGTCTAATGCCTATGGTTAATAATACTGTATTCTCATCATGCACACACACCAGTGGTAACCATGTAGGGTGATGAATATGCTAATCAGCTTGATCTTGGCAGTCATTTCAAAACGTATACATACATCAAAACACCATATTATATACTTTAAATATATACAATTTTTATTTGTTAATTATATTTCAATAAAGCTGGGTTGAGGGGAGAAAAAAACTACTTATCCTTCCCATTAGCTCTCCTATTGGAGTTGGTGCTTACATTATACAGATGCTTTTGTGACGGTAAAGGCATCACTGAAATGCAAGAGAAAGCATTTAGCTTTTAACAACGAATATAGATTGGAACCTTCCAATCACTGTAATCTTTCACTAAGATAATAGATACACAAGGCTTCTGCTCTGTAGAGAATAATAGCTAGTGCTCACTGAGTATTGACTCTGGGCCAGGCTCTGACTTAAGCCTGTGTACGTATTAAGTCACTGGTCTAGTCTAGAGTTAGTCGCTCAGTCACGTCCGACTCTTTGCAACCCCAGACCCTGCCAGTCTTCTCTGCCATGGAATTCTCCAGGCAATTCTCCAGTATTGGAGTGGGTTGCCATGCCCTCCTGCAGGGGATCTTCCCAACCAGGGATCTAACCCAGGTCTTTCACATTGCAGGCAGATTCTTTGCCATCTGAGCCACCAGGGAAGCCTGTATTAACTCACTACCTCGAGGGAGTGAAATGATTCCCATTTTACATACTAGGACACTGAAGCCCACTGAGTTGAGATAAATTGCCATGGTAAGGGGTCAAACAGGGATTCAAATACAGGCCTTTTGACTCCAGCAACTGAGTTCTTAAACACTAAATGATTTGCCTTTTGAATGCCAAGAAAGACTTCAAACATCAATTAAGAACATTCTAGAAATAATTTACTCCTAATATTACCCCCTCAAAAGAAACTCAGAAGAAAATGATGAGACTTTAGAATAGATTATTTCCTACCCCCAAACATCTCATGGAAATACACGTTAAAAAAGCTTTTGGAACATTGTGTGTTTTGTGGGTTTTCACACTTTATTTCTTGGTGTAGGACATTGTTCTAGAAGTTAGGAGACTCTGGTTCTATGGTCTGCTAGGAAAAACTGTGTCATCTGGGCCAATCTTCCTCTCTGAATCCTTTTCTCACACAAAATATTAATATATGTTATTCATCTTGTATGTTGTGAGAATCAGATGTAATTGATATGACAATGGCTTAAGTACATAAAATGCTATGTAAATTTAAAGTGATATTATTGTTTACTATCACTAGTCACATATGGAATCATGTCATTTCAGGGTGGAAGAAATGTTGGTGGAACCAAGTACCTCCGAGAGGGCAGAGAGATGGAACTGTACAGCGGTAGAACTTTGCAGAGCTGTAATGTTTGTCTTGCATTAAGATACTCATGCAGTGACTTATTTCTGGATAACCAGTGATCCAACTTCTCTGAGTCTCAGCTTTTTTATTTGTAAAAGAGAGAGAATAATATTTGCTTCTCAGCATTATGAGGATTCAGTGTGACAGTATATAAAATAACAGCCTGTCACATGCTCTTTCAGGAAATCCTCAAATAGCTTAATATTTTGAAGATGAATAGAAGTCAATAAGTATTTAAGTATTACCATATTGAGAAGAGTTTCAAGTATTCTTACTAGTATAGTATGAGAAAGGTATGAGATATAGATGGCATCTTTATTTTACAAAAAATGTTGGTGCTATAACTACTTAAAAATTTTAGCAAATGACAATACTACAAAATCTGATAATTTGTAGTTCCTTTAAATTTATTTATATACACAAATAATTCAAATAATCTGTGAATAATGGCAGGTAGTGAGCAGAATAATGAACCTCCAAAGATGTCCATGTCCTAAATCTCTGGAAAATATGAATATTTTATGCTATCCACCAAAGGAGAATTAAGATGCAGAAAAATTAAATTTGCTAACCAGCTGACTTTACAATAAGGTGAATCTTAGATTATAGAGGTAGACACGTATAATCAAAAGGTCCTTAAAAGAGGAAGAGGGAGGCAGAAAAGGAAGAACCAGAGAGATGGCAGCGTCAAGAGTCGGCCTGATGTTGGCTTTAAAGACAGAGGAAGGAGGCCATGAGCCAAGGGGAGTGGACAGCCACTAGAAGCTGGACAATCCAAGGATGTGTCTTTCTCTCCCTCTAGAGCCACCAACAAGGGATGCTGACCTGCTAACACCTTGACTTTATTACAGTGAGACCCATTTTGGATTCCAAACTATGGAACTATAAGATAATATATTTGTACTGTTTCAAGCCACTAAACTTTGCTAATTTATTACAGCTGCCAGAGACAAGGAACAGAGGCAGTTTTGTTTCTTTCTTTCTAACACTTTTGCTTCATTTTTAATTTTCTGATTGCACTGACTGAGACTTTCAATACAATGTTTAATAGTAGTAGTGATATTAAATATCCTTTTCTTATTTTTTATTTTAAAGGAAATGTGTCTAACATTTTGCTATTAAGAAACATGTTTGTAGATTGCGGTGATTCTTTTTTTGTTTTTTGGTCACCGGGCATGGTTTGCAGCATCTTAGTTCCCCAACCAAGGATTGAACCTGGGTCCCTTCTAGTGAAGGTGCAGAGGCCTAACCATTGGGCTGCCAGGGAATTCCCAAGAAAGTGTTCTTGTTTTGTTTTTTTTTTTAAAGAAAAATGTAGATTTCCATGGTAGTCCAGTGGTTGAGACTTTGCCCTTCCAATGTAGGGATGCAGTTTCCATCCCTGGTTGGGAAACTGAGATCCTATTAACTGTGTGGCATGGCCAGAACAAAAAGTAAAAAAGAAAGATATTTGCTCCAGGCTTCTAATATATTCATCCCTATATCATGTTAAGGAAATAATTCTTTTCAATTTTTATAAGGAATAGCTATTGAATTTTATCAAATGCTATATTTCAGTCTCCCCATTCTTTTGTTATGTCTTTCCTCTCCCTCCCTCTTTTTTGGTATCAAGAGCATAACATAATTAAATTATTTTCCCTATCTTATATTTTTGGGAGGGGTGATGAGTCAGGGAGGAAAGTACTCTTTCAAAATCAATGAGTCCTTTGGCCCTTAAAGTAGAAAAGGTATCTTTACTGTTGTGGAACTCTCGGAGCACTGCTAAAATGCTTAGATGAATTAAAAAAGAGAAGTGAGAGCTAATTATGACAGTATATTTTGGACAGTAAATATAAAGTAGCAAATAGTGCAAAATACATCACTAAAACCTTTAAAGATAAATTCTCTCATCCAACATTTTGAACCAATTTTTCCATTATCCCTTGCATCTATGTTTGCTTTGACTGATATTTTATGAAAGGGAGACTGAATAAGAAACTCCACAGTTATTCAACACCAGATAGTTGAATATCTATGTGGTTCAGATAGTTGATATTTTATCTACCCCCCATCATTTCAGCCACAGGTGGAGTCAACAGCTCTTTCTTCCACAGTCTGACAACATCAGTGTGCCCATCTGTTCAGTCTGTGACTTGATATACAGGTTCAATATAAACGTGGTTCACCTGCTTTTCTTGTTCTCATATTCCAACCTGCCCTTCCACTTGTAAGTACAAACTCATAAATTAGCTAGAAAAGTTTGTGTCTGGTTGGCTGCCTATTGTATGCTCTGCTGAAACACGTTTTCCACATGGGACTTTATTACTCTTGGATCTTGTCATTGCCTTGAATGATAGATTTGAGTCGACACTCAAATCAAGTTCCAATTCAAGCGAATCCGAGTACATTTTAGAGTGGAGATGTGAACGAGGATTGAGGCTAGCAATGAAGATGAGGAGGTGGAGTGGAAAAGCATGCCAGAGGGTGAGGTGTATGGACGAGGACAGCTTTGAGCAGAGTCGCTTCTTGGAGCGGCCCCTGTGATAGGAATGCTGACCGAGCTACAAGATAAGACACAGGCACACGGATTGCCTGCATGTCTGAGCTGCGGCAGGTGTTGATTTAGATCAAATTCTATTGGAGAGCAGCATTTTCCAAAGTGTTCTCTGGAGACTATATCCTTCATCCTCTTCATGGACATTCCAGTACATATTCTTATATTTAATGATTTTTTAAAAAATAGAATACCCTTTACTAGATCATAAGATATTTCTAAGGAACACAACTTGATCCAAAAGAAATAAGGAATAGATCCCTTAAGTCTTTTTTGCTTTCACTATTTGATGTTGATATTGATTCGATATTGATGTAAGAGAACAGAAAAGAACAGGCCTATAGAACTATGTTATCATGTCTGAGTTAATGGAATAATCATGCAATTTTTAGCAAGAATTGTATTCTCACTGTTTCATATTTTCACAGTCAGTTGCTCATAATATCCTTGGATGGCTTGTTCTGTATCCCTCTGGGTGATTGCTTTCTTCCACTTATTTATTCAACAGGCATTTATTGAGTGCCAACTCCCTGCCAGGCATTGCGCTGGACATTCAGGACTAACGAGTAAACAACAGAGATGCTCTGTGGAACGGTACCATGGGAGTGCTGTGAGAAATTAAACCCAAAATGCAGAGGTAAGAATGTCTAAATTGAGACACAAAGGATAGATAAGAGTTGGGGAGGTGAGGTGGGGTTTTAGGTGAAGATGTGATGAAAAAGTGACAGACTGGGGCTCTGGAAGTGACAGAGAAGAGCTTGGTTGAAGAACTGAAAGACAGGTGCAGGTTGTAAAAGTACAGGAGAGAGAATGATGAGGGGTCAGGCCAGAGAATTTTTTTTTTTTAAGTTTACTTACTGTCTGCTAATTGATTGTAAAAGGATATAGATGAAGAGCCAGATGGAAGAGATGCATAGGACAAGGTATGTGGGACGGGCACAGAGCTTCCATGCCCTTTTTGGGTCCATTAGTTTTCCCCCAATCTCCATGCGTTCACCAACCTAGAGGCTCTTGGAACCCCATACTATTAGAATTTTATGGTGGTTCATCAAAGACATTAACTCGATTTCCAGCCCTTCTCTTTTCTCATAAGGATGGGGGGTTAGGCCTGAAAATTCCAAGCTGTCTAATCATGATTTGGTCTTTCTGATGATCAGTCCCCATCCAGGAGCCCACCCAGAGTCACCTCATTGGACAAAAACGTTCCTATCACCCAGGAAAGATGGGTGCTTTATCCATTATGTACATTAATAAAATAGGTAAGTCTAAGTGAGTTTGTTGTTTTTGTAACTTTTGTCTCTCATTTATTCATCTGAAAATATTTAAGGAAAATCTATGAAAATTGGGTTCATCTTTGGTATACCATCCAGTAGAGGAGAGAGATAAACATGTAATTATCAACAACTTGATAAGTGTTTTAGCAGTGACAAGTAAAAGTAATTATTGGAGCATAGAAGATGGGAGAATTTAACATTGGCAGGAAGGGGTATTTAGGATGTTGACACATGGATTGGGTCTTGAAAGAGCAAGAATTCTTTTTTGACTGAAAAGTAGGATTTACTGGTGGGTATGCTTAAGGAGGGGGTGTCCCAGGTGGCTCAGCGGTAAAGAATCCACCTGGCAATTCAGAGACACAGAAGACGTGGGTTCAATCCCTGGGTCAGGATGATCCCCTGGAGTAGGAAACGGCAACCCACTCCAATATTGTTGCCTGGAAAATTCCATGGACAGAGGAACTTGGCAGGCTATAGTCCATGGGGTCACAAAGAACTGGACATAACTGACCACACAACAAAAACTATGAGTAAGGAAGGGACGGCCCTAAGGCTCTGCTGACTGCAGAGACTGTCATTTGTTCAGGGGTCATGGTTAGGGATGTGTCTGACCTGTAGCCACCTGGGATGAGCTGCTTTTCTGCCACCATGTTTTCAAATTCATCCACATTAAACCAGTAAATCCCCATTTCTTGGAGATGTGGATCTTTTGGTAGCCAGGGAACTTGAACTTGGTTCTGCAGAGGGCCTCAACCACATGCTCCTTGTTCTGCAGCTTGGTGTGGATGGACATAATGTTTTGGTTAATGGCTACTGTGCCCTGGGGCTTTCCAAAGGCACCATGCATACCCGTCTGGCACCTAGACCGGAGATAGCATGCCAATTATAAATGTCCACCAGAAGGGTTGTCTCCAAGGTCCCTTAGGGCAGCCCATACAGGCCACAGGCTGCATACACCACCAAGGAGGCTGCTGTTTGTGGCTATTGCACACTGGGCCCCCATGGGGAATAGAGGAAGGTCAGCTCAATTGGCTGTAAAAAATTTTTAAAAAGAGCAAGAATTCTTCAGATGGATGGTGAGGATGGGATGGAGACTGTTTCAGGCCCAGGAAGCAGGCAAAGGGCTCCTCATATAGTTTAACATGGGGTGAGGGTTGCTGACCAGCAGGAAATGATGCTAGGCAGAGTGGGATCACAAAGGGCTTGCTACTTTATCCCCAAGTAAATATCTGCATGATAACGGGGGACCACAGAGGATTTTAAGCAAGGGAATGGCATCGTTAGTCTTCTGAACAACTGTTTTCTTTGACGGTTTTGGCATGTGCACTTGACGTATAATGAAGAACATTACAGAAATCTGTTGTTAGGCTCATTGTAGTTGTGCCCTAAACAATAGCACCCTCCAAGAGAAATCTCACATAAGGTTATTTCTTGTCAATCAGCTTTGATTCTTCTGAGAAAGTAGTATTTTCACTTTATAGATGATGTAAACATGTTATTGACATATTTCTTTTTTTGTTATGGACACCGGGAAGCTCAGAGTCATATAATTTTAACTCCTATCTTTTCATTACAACTTTCTTTGTGACCTTGAACTTTGTTTAAGTCTGGTTTTCTTGGTTGTTTTTAAATGTATGTATTTAATTTCTTTATAAGGTTTGTTTAATTTACTTCAAATTCTATAGGAAATGAAATAGATAAATTCATAAATAAGACATGGCCATATTTGCTTTCTTTAAATCTGTCATCACCCTCAGAGTGACATGGAGTATGAGGTGGAGGGGAGTTGGTTATTAGAGGCAGGGAGGCCATTTAGAAGGTTCTTCTAAAAGTCCCCCCAAAAGAACTGGGGGAAGCCTAGACTGACACAGTGGTAATGGGGATGAGGAGAAAGGAGGTGGGTCTCAAGAGATATTAGGGAGATAGAATTGAAGGGATTTGGTAATTAGATGCTGCATGTGTGCAGAAGTGGGTGGGTAATGAGAGGCAGGTGGTGCCTAGAATAATTCTGACATTTCCATCATGTTTGCTTAGATGGCTGGTGGGGGACAGTACATTCACTATAATCTGGAAGCTTGGAGAAGAATCATGTGTGAAGATGAGGGTGGCCTGTGGGACATCCAAGTAGACGTGTCTGTAATAGTTGGTTTGGAAGTCAGAAGAAAATCTGCATTGCCGATAATAACTTGATCTTTGTGGGAGTAAATGAGATTTCCTGGAGAAAAAAATATGGTGGAGAAGAGCAAAAGAAGCATGGGGGTCAGAATCCTGAGGATTATCATTTAATGGTCAGGTAGAGGGGAAAGAGCTGGCAAAAGAAAATGAGAAAGAAAAGCAGGAGATATACTGTTGGTGGGAATGTAAACCTCTATGGAGAACAGTATGGAGGTTCCTCAGAAAACCAAAAATAGAGCTACCATATGATTCAGGAATCCCACCCCTGGGTATGTGTCTGCTTAGTCGCTCAGTCATGTCCGACTCTCTGTGACCCCATGGACTGTAGCCCACCAGGCTCTTCTCTCCATCGGGATTCTCTAGGCAAGAATACTGCAATGGACTGCCATGCCCTCATCCAGGGGATCTTCGCAACCCAGGGACCAAACTGGGGTCTCCCACATTGCAGGTGGATGTTTGTACCATTTGAGCCACCGGGGAAGCCCCACAGAAAACTATAATTCAAAAAGATACATACAACACAGCAGCACTATTCACAAAAACCAAGACATGGAAGCAGCCTCAATGTCCATTGGCGGATGGATGGATGGAGAGCATGTGGTATATGTATGACGGATATAGAGCATGAGTAATGGAATATCACTCAGTCATAAAAAAGGATGAACTAATGCCACTTGCAGTGACATGCATGGACCTAGAGATTATCACCCTAAGCAAAGTAAGTCAGAAAAAGACAAGCGTCATAGGGTGTTGCTTATATGTGGAGTTTAAAATATGATACAAATGAAGATAACTATGAAACAGACTCGCAGACACAGAGAATAGGCTTGTGGTTTCCAAGGGGGAGGGGAGGGGATGGGGAAAAGAAGGACTGGGAGTTTGGGATTCGCAGACGCAAACTATTACACATAGAATGGGTAACAACAAGGTCCCACGGGGTAGCACAGAGAATTATATTCACTATCCTGTGATAAACCACAATGGAAAAGAATGTATATATATGTGCATATTTAATCACTTTGTTATACAGCAGAAATTAATACAGCATTACAATTCAACTATACTTGAATAAAAATTTTTTTTTAATGTAGGAGAAAACAAGAGTGAAGGGACATAATATGGGAACTAAAGGAAAGAGTGTTTAAAAGGGTGGCAATGGTGTTCTTGCCTGGAGAATCCCATGGACAGAGGAACCTGGTGGGCTGCAGTCCATGGCTTCATAGAGTCAGACACGACTGAGTGACTAACACAGTCACCTGCATCAAATGGGCAAGAGAGATGAGGGCTCTTTCAGTGAGGACCTAAAAATAGCTGATGACTTAGAGAGGCAGTCAGTTACTCACTATTCAATACATTGATGTGATTACTAGGTGCTATATTCTAATCCCTGATCTGATGTGGTACAGGTAAGAATCAACTGAATATAAGGGAGTTTAATTCAAGATGGATGGTTCTGGAAGAAAAGTGAACTTGGAGGAGAAGCTCAGTATAGTTTTTACTATCTAATTAACAGAAAGTATGAGTCTTTTTTTTTTTTTTTGGCAGAAAATCACTGTAGCTAAGCACTAAGTTGAATGGTAGTGTGACAATACTGTAGAAAAGCAGAACAAAATTCTTCATGGACTGTGTTTAAATCAGAGAAGACAGACCACGGTGTTCGTGAATATCAATAAAGCTTTATAACAAAACAATTCATGACCATGTTTGGATTAATATTGTAATAATTACACACTTTTTACATTATGAAAATAAGTCATAAATAGTGTAAAAATAATTACGAAGATCAATTTCTCACAAACTAGGAACCCTGAAAACAAGTTAAAAAAGCAAATAAAAACAAATTAGAAACTGAACACAAGGCAGTTATCTCCAGGCTGCAAATCAAAAACCATTCATGTCTTTTGATTCAGTAATCTCAGCTGGAGAAATGATAGTGAAATGAAACAAGAAATCAAACAGGGAGAATTCAATCTTTCAATTATTTATACTATAAAGAAAAACAGGTTTGTGCCATATTTACAGTGGTAAGACACAACACATTCTTAGAATAATCAATTACATGAGACTGGCCCACAAAACATTAAGAAAAATATGCAGTGTAATGCTTGCCAAAATATTTTTTTTTTTGCATTTTCTCTCATTTTGAATTTACGTGATTTTTTTGGCAATATAAAAATAGCTGCACATAGAGATGAACTTTAAAATGTAAAAAATACAAATAAAAATATATTTTCTAAAGGAAAATCAGATACATACATCTTTTAAAAATGTTATTAAATTGCATGAAACATTTACAACAGTATAAAGAATATTCACATAAATGTCAATAATATGTAAGACATTCTTTTGTGAATTCAATTTATTAATATTTCTGAGATATATGAGAATATCCACTGCATTTTGAGAAATGTTGGTACTTTGTTATCTGTAAATCAAATGTAATGGGTCAGGTTGAAAAAGTCTTCTTATTCCTCAAAGGACAGTTTTGTCAATAAGCAGCATAGGGTAACTTCTGCATTTAAATACATTAAAAAATGAGAAATGCCATTAAAATGTTTCAGTATTGAATTAGCAAAAACAAAATCCACTTAAAATTTAAGTTGTAAGGGTATCTCTGCTATGGCATATAGTAAATCCAGCTGATATGAAGCTGTTTCAACAAAAATGGGAAAGATTAGGGACTGAAGGTCTTTACATTCTAAAATAACTTAGCAGAATCATAACTGGTCAAGTATGTTAATTCCACTAGGAGTGAATTGTTTTAACAGCCAGAATCACAGGTGACTGTTCTTAATCATTATTCTTAAGAATATAAGATTAAGTTGTTGTGGTTCTGACTTTTTAGAGATAGCAAGGTTTCTGTTTTGGTAAAAATTTTAAAAGTTCATTTTTGGTAATAGTAACTATTAATATAAATTCATTATCAAGAAGTAGAGAAAAACAAGATTTCAAATATCAATATCTGCATGTTCCTATGATCATTTATTAGGAGACATAAAAATGTCACCCACCTTAACAAGCATTGCTTATTTCTGGGCAAGATAATATATAATGGTCAAAAAAACAGAATGAAATATTGTGTTAACTTTTTATGCTACAATAGAAACATTAAAAATAAAACTTTGGAAAATTAAGCATGTTTTCTAAGTGATAAAGACATGATACCAGTTAATTTTTCCATTAATTTGATCATGCTCATTTAATCATTTCCAAACTAGCAGAGAGGTGTATATATATATAGTAGACAAAGCATATATAGATTGAACTACTGGGTGAATCAGAGTTCTTACTGTCTCATCAGAACATCATGCACAAGGTTTAAGAACAGATCATTTTTGGTATAAATTAAAGATATTCTCATGTTTTCTATGAAATCAAATAAGAAAGAAAAACCTTTCATGACGGCTTTTCATAATGAAAGTGAAAATTAGAAGAAAAATTTCAGCATATTTATGTGTCACGTACTGTATGTATGTATGCAAATTTGTCTAATGTTGGTTTTGTCACTCAATCAAATTATATAAGCTAAAAGGTGAAAGTTGATAAAGGCATATGGTACAAGAAATGAACATGAGATAAGAGGATCCACAATCCAAATAAACACACATCATCTAAAGGTATGCTGTTTTGTTTTCTTTTACATTAAGAAAGACTGGTCATTGAACCATAATTATAGTAAATCCATAAACTTTAAAATTAAAATCACACACTAACAGTTTAGGAATGCTATTAAACAGAGAAATGAAATTATCCATAGTAGAACTGCATTTTTCATAAAGAAAGAGAAATACATTAGCACCAACATAAATGGAAAACAATTTAAAAGCTAAAACACATACCAATTTGACATTCTTAAAAGATGCTTATCAGAAATAGAACCTGATCTTGACTTATTTCCAATGTGTCTCTCATGTATTTTTTCTTAATCTTCTATCCAATGAGAAATTAAAAGAAAGAAAACTCAAAGAAAGATATGTATCTGCCAACACATGTATCAGCAGACACATTCATGAGTTCATTAGGCAATTACTTGAGGATTTTCTACGTTGATAACAAAATGGATGATTTAAAATATTTTAATAACAAAAGCTGAAAATTATGCATGATGGTTAAGACCTAGTAATTCCATGGAACAAAGAAGGACCACGGTCCTTTGGTTTTCCCCAAAGAAACAAATATATTGAAAGCTTACAGCTTCCTTTAATCATGGAATAAAAATTAATTTTGTCAAATTAGTTATAGAGCAAAACCTCAATATACACATAGGATAGAACAGTATTCTAAAGGGCTGTGTTTAAAAAATATATATATTTTTTGTACGTGAAATGTTTCTCTTTTGATGCTGAGGTATTCTCTTTTGAAGCTGTGCAAGTTTTAAATAGTGATCCATCTTGATTCCTCTTTCTGCTAGAGGAATAGAAAGAAAGATAGATAGGAAGAAATATAGCCACCAGATTTTTCTCGACACTACTGTTTGTTTTCCTAAAGAGATTGTAGCTTTACCCGCTTTAGTTCATTTTTCCAAACCATTTAAGACAAATTGTTTCAGACATTGAAAAAACACCATATCCTAGCCAGCTCATCCAAGAGATGGGTAGAAAATGCCCTCTTTTGTTTGAAAAATGCTAAATTGGTTTCGGAGTGTGGAATGTTACTAGAAATGTTACCAATTTGATTGATAGATTCGTTCAAACATCTTTCAATTCTCCAAAACGTAATCGGAACAAAAAGAAGGCATTTTGTATAACTGAGCATTTGGTTATATAATCTGAAAGAGATCATAAAGATCTTAGGATCCCTGTTTTACAAGCGTATCTTAACTCTTGTCACCAGAAGCCAATAATGAGGTAATTTCCCCTCTGCTGGTGAAAACCTATACATGAAACCAGGAAATTTCCCACAAAACAGCCCGAAACGAGAAATTATATTGTCCAATGGGTTGAAAGAGTGACTGCTCATTCATGATGTTCCTCCTAACGTAACCCTTCCACTAGAACACGTCATTTCAAAACACGCTAGCAACTCTTTACTGTGCAAAGAAATGCTCAGTCTAATACAATTAGGTAACTTTTGAGCAAGTAGTTGAAAAAATACTCCTAATGGCAACTATATTTCACAGCTTTCTGAGATCTCAGATTTGGTCTGTGCATAAGATAAACATTTAGAAATATAAAAAAGATAAAAGAAATCTAAATATAGATACAACTTAGATCTAAATAGAACTACAAGAAATAGAAATGAGTTAATACTGTCAAATGTGACCAAATCTTGACTTTATCTTAACTGATAATCACTATGTATGTTATATTCATCCTACAAAAAAAGTCAAAAAGTACTGAAAAATGGCTTAACTTTAATGCTTTACAATGACTGAACTGAAAGTGGAGCTTCTTTTATATTCTCCTCAATTATTCAGAACAAGAGAGAAGTTAGCAAAAGCTCATCTGGACCGTTGATGTACCAAGTTGCAAGGCTTTGAAGACCAAAAAAAAAAAAAAATATTCAAAGTAAATGTGACTAAAGCTGAAAAATAAAGTTTCCTGAATATTCCTGGGACTAAAAGAAAAAAGTATTAAAAAGAATGGAAAATATCTTTCTGTTTCTAGAAGTTTGTAGAAAATGTTTAGCATGGGTTGGATCTTGGATGGGAGCAAGCTCTCACATCAGCTTCTGTAGACAGTGTAGGGTGAACTCTCCTACATCTTCAGGAAAGGTTGTCTCATCCACCCTCTTCCTGGGATTTGTGATTTCTTCAGCAACCCAAACTTTGGTGAGATGTACACATGCTTTGTCTTCAGGAACAAGGACTGCCATTCCAAGAACCTCCTACCCCAAAGAAGTGCTGTATGCCTCTGTCATTTTCCAAATGCACCCATTTTAACACTTGCTGGAATTTGGTTTATTAAAAAAGAAAAAGTCCACTATTCTGGGTGCCTGCCTTTTTGTAAACCTCTTTTCTACTTGGTCACATGAGAGAGCGCAGGAGGCTGAACCAATTCTCTATCTTTTGTCTTCACTGCCAACGGCAGCCCAAGGAAAACTGGTGTCAGCAACTAGCTCAGCCCCTGGACGTTTTAACCAAGGAGGCCACATGAGCCCACAATACTGGAAGCTGAAGATCTGTAGCTGGGACCGCAGCGCCCGTAAAATACAAGACCATTTTGTGTGTGCTCTCCGCCACCTTATCACTTTTTGGCAATAAGCCATGGTGTAACCCCCTTGAGATGACAAAAGAAATAAAAGCTCCGTTGTGATCAAATGACTCATCACGCAGCATGCTAGCATCTGAAGGTGCACAGCAAGCAGGCTTGGCACACAATCATGCTCTTTTAGTCAGTTTCAATGGGTGTTGTGGGTATGAAGAGCAAAGGTGAGGAGGGCTGTGATGATAAACTCTAAAATCAGTCAGTATAGTACATTTTCATAGCTTTGAGTTCATATTTGGTCACAATTTCATGTAAACTATCTCATGGTGCTTTTTGCCCATGCAATTAACAAGCCCAAGGTAAGAAAATAGCAAGAACAATCGATTTCTATCACTGGGTCCATATAAATACATATCTTCACATAAGATAAAGAGATACTGATCTATATTTTCTGCAGGCTTCTTACTGGTTTCACATCTTGCCCGATTTTAGATGTAAGGGAAGAAAAGATGGATACGTGTACTACAGCAAACAGGAAGAAGCAGCTACATGTAAACATATCTCAGACTTGTACAATCTGCAATCCAATTTCAACTATAAATATAAAAAGTGGACCATTATATACACAACGTCATGCTCGGAAGGTTAGATTCATCACTGCAGGAAAACAAACAACAAAAAAGAGAAATATAGAGAATTAGTAGTTTAGGATAAAAATTCCCAGTTGGCTTTTATTTTAAGAAAACTGGTAGAACCCTGAATAGAAGTTGCTTTGTTTTGTTTTAATCAATGAGCCAATTGATATGTCCTATACATTACTTTTCTAAAACTTATCAAACATTTTATCCTAGGTTCAACCCACATTTTTATTTTGCTACTGAGAAGTCTGTGGGAAGTGTTTTGTCTCAGTAACTATTCTGGGAAAGCAGAAAATTAGAATTTTATCACAGACACACCATAATTAAAATACATGTTCTATGTGTGGCTTATGTAATCGTCTCCAAGCATTAAAACACAAGTGCAATGGCACTGCTTATTTCCCTGACACTCAACTCTAACACTCTACTGCCCTTGTTCTTATTTCCTTTTTCCGGCCCTGCCCTGCTGTGAAGGGCGTGCAGGACCGACCTCTGTTGTCAAGTCTTCAAGCTGTATGACAGGTTCTATTGTGATCTAAAGATCTAGAAATGTCCGGTTCCTTGTTCTGGGCGGCAGCCATAATTACTAAGGTTGCCCTGGAGCTGAAGTTTTAAGTCTGAGAGAATAGAAGAACAAAAGTCTTTGAGGTATAACTTGTAGAGCAGATCTTGGTGACAAACTTGACTTTTTCTCAAATAAAAATCAGTGAGAAAAGTAGAATGTCCAGAGAAGGACAATGATAAAGATCTCTCATCTCCCCATCACAATGGTGACTCATCCTCAGTCATCTTTCATTTCACTAATTAAAAATATTTGCTTTTTTCTCTCCAGTAAAAATAGATGCTATATTAAGTATGTGTAAGGGGCTGGGTACTCTGTGATCTTTAGCAATAAAGTTCACTTAGTGTTACACACATCATGCTAAGGCCAGAGAATGTGTACAGGAAGTAGTATTCTTTTCTCCACACTCCCACTCATCTCAAATTTCAAACAAAAACATTTTTTGAGAAACCAATGTTTTGTAAATAGTCTCAAGAATTTTAAAGATCCTTTTTCCCCCATCAGATTTTAAAACTTAAGAAATCGGTCACCTTACTTTAGGAAGATTCTGTTGCAAGCCTGCCCTATCTGAAAAAACAAAATCTCACGAAACATTTAAAAATGTGAAGGCTATAGGTATTTTTCCTATGAAGTGGTTTATAATCTCTGGATAAAGACAGATGATAACTTTAATAGCTTGTAAGGATTTTCTGAACCATGAGTTCTGCCTTTTACTCACTGTATGAATTGCAATGTGAATTGATACATCATTATTCTCCAAATACAGATAACTGAACTATATCTAGAAAGAAAAGAAATTTAAATAAAGATCAAATAGTTTTACATGAAAAAAATTCTTATTGAGAGTAACAGAAAAACAATAAGAAAGGAAAGGAAAGGAAAGTCGTTCAGTCGTGTCCAACTCTTTGTGACCCCATGGACTGTAGCCTACCAGGCTCCTCTGCCCATGGGATTTTCCAGGCAAGAATACTGGAGTGGATTGCTATTTCCTTCTCCAGGGGATCTTCCCGACCCAAGGATCGAACCCAGGTCTCCTGCATTGTAGACAGACACTTTACCGTCTGAGCCACCGGGGAGGGAATAAAAAAACAAAACAATAGGACTTGTTCGTTAATCACAGTGCTTTCTACTGTGGCTACAATCTGAATTTTCAGTCAAACATTTATCACTGTGTCTAGAGACTGTGTGTGTGCTCAGTCATATCTGACTCTTTGTGACCCCATGGACTGTAGCCCACCAGGCTCCTCTGCCTGGGATTTTCCAGGCAAGAATACTGGAGCAGGTTGCCATTTCTCGATCCAGGAGACTACTAAACTTAATATTCAAAAAGGTGGTCCACTAAAACAGGACTAAGTAATCTACTGGCCTTCTTTTAATAATATCACTTCTAATAATATCACTTCTTTTAATAATATCACTTAAAAATTAATTTGATTTGACCAACAGCATATTTGAGATGGCTAAATTGACCACAGAAGAAATTTTAGAACATTTCATTTTTCTAATTGTTTTTTTAATTGAAGTACTGTTGGTTTACAATGTTGTGCCAACTTCTGCTGTTACAGCAAAGTGACTCAATTTTACCCATGCATACACTTTTTTAAAAATATTCTTTTCCATTATGGCTTATCCCAGGAGATTGTTCTATATCCCAGGAGGATACAGTTCTTGTGTTATATAGTAGGACCTTGTTTATCCATTCTAAATTGAATAGTTTGCCCCTACCAACCCCATCTAATTGTTTTCTTTCTCTCTTTTTGGTGCAGGAAGATGTTGGGAGAGGATGATCACAATGGTTTGCATTTGATTGTGTTGGGGAATGTGGTAAGCAATACTGAAGCTTTATCACTGAGTTATTCTCTTTTTTACCATTTAAAAACTTTATTGAAGTCTAATTGATTTAAATGTTGTATATATTCTTTATACAAAGAGAGGCTAGATTTAGGAGACCGTTAATCTTATATAGTATATAATCTGTGGAAAAATAAGTACCTAAAAGGGAAATTTCTGATTTTCTGAGCAACTCACATTAGCTCATAAAATGGTCTGGCCATTTTATGAACCCACAAGATGATGAATCCTTTGCTTGTTGCCATTATTTTTACGCCTCACAAAAGGGACATGGTTCAGAAGAGGCTGAAAATGACATGAAGCCAAGTTCTGAGTAGCATCAGAGGCTGAATAAGGTAGGCCTTTCACATCTCCCTCCATGTAAAGTGTTTGGATGACTGGATTAAAAAATCATGACAGGATCAGATTACAGGGCCAAGGTTAAAGAGCAGATGGTAATTCCAGCTCAGGATGGTATTAAAAATTCTGAGAACAGGGGTTATGGCGATTAAAGGATAGTTTCCTCAGGTGAAGACTATGATGACAGGCTCATCTTCCCAAGAACCAGCTGACCTCCAAAGTGAGGGAGCTAGTGGTCTGACAGGCTGAAAGTGGAGTATGGGAAGCTACTGAATAAATGACCGGGAGAGAAGGGTTTTCTTTCCCTGGCCAAGGGGGTGTGAAAGTAGTTAAGCAAGAGAGGGAGTTTCACAGGATCTCCTCACCAATAGAGTTGATGAGATGAGAGGTAAATAAGAGTCCTGTCTCTCCGTGTCTCTCTGCCGTCCTACAGTTTTGCCTGTGAAGCCTGCCAGTCAAAAACGCCTGAAAAATGATAAACAACAAGGTTCTACAGTATAGCACAGGGAATTATATTCAATATTTTGCAAAGGGAAAGAATATGAAAAAGAATATGTGAATAACTGAATCACTGCTGTACAGAAGGAATGAACACAATATTATACACTAAATTAACTATACTTCAATACATTTTTAAAAAAATGACTGAATAAGCCACAAGTGTTAGAGGAAAAAATTCAAAATGGTAAAAGTGCATGTATACTTCCCTCTGGTTCCAAATAGGAAAAGGAGTACATCAAGGCTGTATATTGTCACCCTGCTTATTTAACTTCTATGCAGAGTACATCATGGGAAACACTGGACTGGAAGAAACACAAGCTAGAATCAAGATTGTCGGGAGAACTATCAATAACTTCAAATATGCAGATGACATCACCCTTATGGCAGAAAGTGAAGAGGAACTCAAAAGCCTCTTAATGAAAGTGAAAGAGGAGAGTGAAAAAGGTGGCTTAAAGGTCAACATTCAGAAAACTAAGATCATGGCAGCTGGTCCCATCACTTCATGGGAAATAGATGGGGAAACAGTGGAAACAGTGTCAGAGTTTATTTTTTTGGGCTCCAAAATCACTGCAGATGGTGACTGCAGCCATGAAATTAAAAGACGCTTACTCCTTGGAAGGAAAGTTATGACCAACCTAGATAGCATATTCAAAAGCAGAGACATTACTTTGCCAACAAAGGGCTGTCTAGTCAAGGCTATGGTTTTTCCAGTGGTCATGTATGGATGTGAGAGTTGGACTGTGAAGAAGGCTGAGTGCCAAAGAATTGATGCTTTTGAACTGTGGTGTGGGAGAAGAATCTTGAGAGTCCCTTGGACTGCAAGGAGATCCAACCAGTCCATCCTAAAGGAGATCAGCCCTGGGATTTCTTTGGAAGGAATGATGCTAAAGCTGAAACTCCAGTACTTTGGCCATCTCATGTGAAGAGTTGACTCATTGGAAAAGACTCTGATGCTGGGAGGAATTGGGGGCAGGAGGAGAAGGGGACGACAGAGGATGAGATGGCTGGATGGCATCACTGACTCGATGGACGTGAGACTGAGGGAACCCCGGGAGTTGGTGATGGACAGGGAGGCCTGGCGTGCTTCGATTGGTGGGGTCACAAAGAGTCGGACACGACTGAGCAACTGAACTGAACTGAACTGATACTTCCCTCAGCTCATTTTCACATCAGTGGAATTCCTTTAACCTTAGGTAGCATACGCACAGTGCTTTATGCTGAGGTTTGCACCATTACAGTGTAAAGGTTTGGTATTCTCTGAACAGCACAGCACACAGATCTCTTCCCTCCTCAAAGTTCTGCCACTGCTTTCCACTGTCTACTTCTAGTTCTGTCATATACTAGGTCTGTGCCCTTGGAAGTTACTTAACTTTTCTGAATTTCATTTCCCTCATCAGCATCACTGAGGTTACTAACACTCTGTGCTGTTTGCCCAGTTGTGCCACCAGGCTCCTCTGTCCATGGGATTTGCCCAGCAAGAATACTGGAGCCAGGTGCCATTTTCTCCTCCAGGGGATCTTCCTGACCCAAGGATGGAACCTGCATCTCCTGCCAATGTAGACAGGTGGATTCTTTGCCACTGAGTCACGTGGAAAGCCCAGTGATACCCTACAGGATTATGATGAGGATTAAATAAAATGATGTCACCTATATGAAAGGGCTTATCACACAGCCTTTGTACACAGGTTCTCTATGAAGAATAAGTTCCCTTCTCTACTGAATACACACACACAGTGACTATGGGTAGCCACATGTAGAGTCTAGAGCAAACTGCTATCATAAAGTATATCAACTTAAATATAACCATATTCTCCTAAATAAATTAAGGCATCTTTGAAGAAAAAATCATTCTTACATTTTCTGCTTTCTCAGCTTTGTGACTAATATTGATCGACAGGGTTCTACCATGTATTTGCATATTTTATCTAAGTAATTGAGTATAAATAGAAAAGGAATCACAATTAAGAATAATTTTAAACTATAGGAGGAAAAGGAACTTGGCACAAGCAAACCATTGTCAAGATGCACTGACCCTTTCCATTCTGAAGAAAAGATTAAATAGGGAGAGGTCTAAATTACAGTGTTTGCTAGGTACTATTTTCACTTATCCATTTAGAAATAAGTCAGTAGTAAACACCATCAAAAGGTATTCCAAAGATGGAATCTTTTGCTTTTTAATACCCATATACAATTCCAGGAATGTCAAATTAAAAAAAAAAATCTGTTCTAAATGGAAAGGGCTAGGCCAGGTAAAGAGAAAGAGAGAGTGTTTCTTTTAGATATAACTCTGGAATGCCTACCTTTTGCCAACAGCCAGGCATGGGTAATCCATCTGGCCCCTATTTTAAAAAGAAGAATAAAAATTCCTCAGCTTCCACAAAAGTGATCATACTTCATAATTAATAATCTCCAAGACTTAAAAATGGATTTATAGCTGTTAGGTGGCTTTAGTCATAGGCACCTTTTATCCACCCCGAATAGACTACCTAACACTAGTTAAAATGAAGAAAATTCAAATGTTTTCCAAAGTGAGTACACATTTGCAAATAAATAAAATATAAAAATATTTATCCTTAACGTTGAACAATGATTTGTAAAACCTAGTGGTCTACTTAGTTATATCTTTAGATAATAAATCTGTACTATTTCTCTTAATTTCATTAAAATGCATTTTATAATTATCTTTATTCAATAAATGAAAATAACTTCTCTTCCTGATCACTATGTTTTATGGCTAAATGCATAATAATGATGAGTAATCAGTTATGAATCATTTCTATCTGAAGTTTATAGCTCTTCACATGGTGTATTTTTCAACTTTTCTAGATTGAAAGCAGAAAAAATAGAACATTGAATTGATTGGATTAAAAGATAAGTAGTGTCTATATCTTTATAGTAAAATGTTATCCAAAGTCTTTGTCAATTTTTTAATTGAAATTCTTCAGGAGCCAATTAACAAGACCTGAATAAACAAAAGATTCTTAAATGCTGCAAAATTTATTTTCACTTAAGGTGTAAGCACTCTTCAGATACAAATGATATAAATAAGGCAAGAAGAACTGACATACTATGAAACATGCTTGTGTTTTCTCCCAGCAAAATGATTGTAAAATATTATTTATTGTCAATATCAAGCAAACAAAATAAAGGACTGGGCACATCATATTGAAATCTTCTAACTGTAATTATTTTCTGAATAAAAATTTCTTCTATTATGCAATCTCTTAAAAGACTTGAGAAGCATAAATTTATCTTTAAAGAATCATGCTTAGTACTTAAGAATAATATAAGAACATGCAGACCAAATATAACCATCAACACAATCATAATGTTTTCCTTTACACCTCAGAAAGTCAGAATATACTTTTTAATTGTTAAAAAAAAAACAACCTTAAAATGACTTTATATTTGGGAAAAAATCGGTAATGCCAGATTGGTACAAGGAGAAGGATCACCCAGTAGAATTTTAGATTTTAGTGTAGGAAGGATTTTGAGTTCATGCCAAATGGAGGTAGGGAAGATCTTTCTACTTTAGGAAAGTGAGTTTCAAAAGGAGAGGCCATTAAATTGAAAAGGTTATGTGGCAAAGAAGAAGATATGGGCTACAGACTATTATCACATTTAGAAGCTTCAAGAAGTTTGGTTTTTGTCTCTATGGTCTCTTAACATCATTCCCTCAAACTGGTTAAATCTTGACCACAGAAGCTTAACTTTGTAGGTTTGGCCTTATTTACAGCCTGACAGAAATGTAGTGGAAGTGGCAAAAATGCCTTTATTACTTTTAAAGAAAAAAAAGCTAACTTTAGGGGAAAAACCCAAAGTTACAGCCTAGCTGTACCTTTACTTTTTCTTAAATGTACTTTTAACATCATCTTGAAATAGTTACGGGATAAATTGACATTCCCCAGAACACAGACATGGCGGCCATGTCAGCGGTGAGAACAATGTCAGGAGGTCAGTTTGCAGTCACCGACTGAAACACATGCTTGCTCCCTTGACTCTGCAGAGTCACTGAAGGAGCTATTCATGCACATGCACGTGATGTGTTTACATGGAAAGCTTGCTCTGGCAGTGCCACTTTACACTGAGAGGGATGAATACGTAATAAACAAGGGAATGGCATGCAGGGTGGTAGGAAAGAGAAATACTGTACCAATTGGCAAGGGGCATCCAGCCCATCCAGGCCAGGCTGGCCTGGCTCCCCTTTTTCCCCCTTAACGCCACGGAATCCCTGTTTGTAAAGATTAACTCATAACGTTACTAAACAGAAGAAATCACTTGAGCACAAATCCTGCTAAAGAAATAACCACGGTAACAAAAGACTGGGAGAGGAGCAACTCTGAAGGGAAAGGTAACAGCCAGCAAAGCTGGACAAAAGAAAACAGATCTTGATGTGGTCTTATAACCAGGGCTTGTCTGGGCACCTGCACCTGCTCTGGGGAGCGGGAGGGAAGAGTCCCGGTTCCTCCTCTGATCCTGCATTCACTCCCTGGATGCACACCAATCCTTGATTGCTGAGAAACCCAAGAAGAGCTGGTGGCCAGAGGCAAGGGGTGGCACACACCAGGAAAACCCGAGGGACTTTACAGTCTATGTTAAAAGACCCCAATCAGGAGAGTGGATACATGTATGTGTACGGGTGGGTCCCTTTGCTGTCCACCTGGAAGTATCACAGCATTGTTAATCGGCTATGCTCCCATAACAAAATAAAATGCTTTTTGTTTTTTGATAAAAGACCCAATCAGAACTGTACTGGTACGGCCCCTGCAGCTTGCTCCTCTCCCAGCTCAGCCTCCACATGGGACACCTGGAGACAGTTGACAAGTCAGACATACCAACGGGCACGGTGCATCTAATCCAGGAGCACCCTGTTCTCCTTTCTCCCCTTTAGGCCCCTTTTTGCCTTTCTTTCCCTTTTCCCCCTGTGGATACAAGGGTTTAAATAAAAGACAGTTTTTATTTGGGGTGGGGGGAAGTAATGGTGATTCAAAAGATGGTTTAGCCAGTGAAAGTCTGGAAGGGCATTTACCACCGTTTTCTGGTTTAGATAAGGCATGACGTTATGAAACACCAGACTTTTAGCGTGGCGGTGGATTCTGGGGAGTGAAATACAAGATTTCATTAAAAAGACTCAGCAAGATGAAAGAAGAACTCAAAAGCTGACACATCAGAAAGGAGGATCAGTGCTGACTTAGACCCAATGCCAGGGTCCTTGTGAATGAGGTGTTCCCGCCACTGCTCCGGTGAAGATGGCAGATACCAAGTGTATTGAAGTCAGCCGGTGGCAGGGGAAGTTGAGAGGAATAATGGAAACTTTCACAGCCAATTTGCAGTACCTACCAACTTCCCCGCCCTCCCCCCCCCCCCCCCAATCCTATAAGAGATGAGAGCTATATGAGCCAGAGGAAAAGGAAAAAATATTTAACAGCTTGTATCTTTTTGAAATGTATCCAACTTTATGACATCATTTTTTGTAGCTCTCATTTAATCATAGTGTGTTAAAAAGATACTTCTTTCTTTTAACATTCTTTTTAAGGAGACTAAAAACAAATACTTCCCTTATTGAGTCAGGTAAATAAATTTTAAAAGTGCTAAGATTTCTTAGCAATGTCAGTTGGAGAAACAGACTTATTTAAAACTTATTGAAAACCAAGAGATGTTTTTTAATTCACACTTATTGATGTCATGCCAGGTATTCACAATGGTAAATGGGTTTCCAGCTTACTCACAAGATAACAAAAGCAAAAAAAAAAAAAGTTTTGTTCCAGAGGGGAAAAGCAGTTTGGATTCAGTTGAGCTAATATTAAAAATGAGGTAGGCAGGATAATTACATAGTGGGAATGTAGCCATGGGAATTAGTATTTAGGAATCAAGGTAAAGGCTGTGGAAGTCTGCATGGATCACAGGGATGGAGGAATTAAGGAAAGGAGGCAAAAGGAGGCGAAGGAAGGAATGTACCTCAGCTGTTTCATATTAACATAAATATCTCTGCATATTTATAGACAAGAAGCTGGTGCAGTGCAGAATACAAAATACTATGCAATAGATATTTAAATGAGTGTATTCATTCTGCAATCAGGATGACAGATACAGTAAATCTGAATAATTTCAGAAGCAAAACAGCATCAATATTCAAAGACATATACATAACAGATATAGATGAGATATGCATTCAAATTAATGCATTCATTCTGACTGTGTGAGTGAAACTCCACATTGATCTCCTGTGTGCCAAAAAGATTGCATCAGAAGGCTCAGAATCAAAACCAGTTGGGTTTCTCTAATATCGGAGAAAGAGAAATTCTGTGTGGTTTAGTTGATCACAATCAAAAACAAAGACTCGAGATGCCAGGGTGAAATGAAATGAAAGCAGGTGTGATAGGAAGTACGATGGGAGGAGCTTTGGGCGTAAATTGCTCACTCATGCAAGATGCATCAACACTCTTCTTCAGCAAATAACATCAGTTCTGTGACATAATATTGATTTAGACTTATTTGGGAGGCAGTGGATTTGGGAGGCAGTGGACTCCTCTTCACATACGTGTGACTGACACCAGGTGTGCTGGGTGTTATTAATTTAGGACTCCATCCCTTCTTTGATTGATTAATCAACTCAGATTAATCATTCAATGAAAAAGCGTTGTCATATGAATGCTGACTTTAACAGGCTCAGGGAGTCATTTTTTAACAATATTTTAGTGACCCTCAAGCTTTATGGAAAACAGATACTATTGTAGAGAATAATGTGTCAGTGTTATTATTAATCAGCATAGTTTTGCAACTATGTCTTTGTGGGTATGAATATATAGGGGCTCTTGCTAATTTTAATCTCTGCTGTCAAAGAATGATATACATAAAGTGCTCACATTTGGATCTAATTTCCTAAGTATGAAACTTCTAATAATGGAATCTGAAGTACAGAAATACTTTTGTATTGAGTGATTAACATTATTCTGAGGATTAAATTTGTAGCTTTAGGTTTTCACAAGTTATAATACTGGTAATTTCTTCTTTGTCTAAAAGATCATTAGAATGAATATCTTCATAATGCTAACATTATTTTGAGTGGATAAAGTTTTAGACTCATACAATCCATTAGGTAAGTATAAAATAAATGCCTATAATCTTGAAGGCACACACACACCTTGGGCCCAAAGCTTTTACCTCAAAACATGTATATTTTATAGTTACAATTTACAGTTCAGAATAAAAGAACTTTTTTATGCCTCAGTTTCCTTGCCTATGAAATGGGGACAATGATAACACCAGCCTTAGGGGTTTTTTTTGAAGATTAAGACTCTCATATGTAAAGCTCTAGGAAAAACACAAAAACACATCAATAAATGTGATGATATTGACAATGATGATGGTGATGTTTTATATAACCACTCACATGCACTTTCCTTCCTAGTAGTGGGAAGCTCAGTATTGTTTAAAGCCCAAAGAATACACAGAAGGCTTAATATCCTTTTTGGGGCAACTCTCATTTGGCCTTGCTTTTTAACATCTATGAACTTCACTGTTAAAGAGAATTTATAGGGTTGTGAAAATAGTGTATTAAGTAGAGCATAAATCAATCTGAGAACTGTGTGTGTGTGTGTTCATTCAGTCATGTCCTACTCTTTGCGACCCCATGGACTGTAGCCTGACATGACAGGCTCCCCTGTCCAGGGTATTTTCCAGGCAAGAATACTGGAGTGAGTTGCTATTTCTTCCTCCAGGGGATCTTCCTGACCCAGGGATCAAACCTGTGTCTCCTGCATCTCCTGCCAATACTGGAAGGCTGATTCTTTACCACTGAGCCATCTGGGAAGCCCAATCTGAGAAAGAGAATTGGTTTAAATTTGAACTGTGAAAGTACAATTTCAGCCACTTTAAGATTTTCATTATTCTATAGAGGTTTCTTTTTTTTCCCCTCTTCTTCATCTGTGTCATATATATATATATATATATATATATATATATATATATATATATATATGTATAACTATTCCTCAAAGAACAAAAAGTGGTTTAAAATAGCCATAATCCAAACTTTGTTTCCAGACATAAACAAATATGATATTGGCTCCTTATCTATCTTGAGATAGAACCTAAAAACCAATCTCATAAAATACTCTAATATCTTCATTTAAAATGTCTGCAGTGTTTGAAGGCAATAAGTCCTGGTCCCTGTGTACTGGTCTCAGAAACAATGCTTGTCATCCATTTTCCAATTTAAAAAATCAAGATACAGGACATATCCTGTCTCTACAGGGAATGTTGTGGAGACTCATTTATCAGCACCTCATTTGGTGCTGGCTTTACAGGCTTAGGTGAGCTCTGCCAGAAGACTGTTGCAGATTTCTGCTATTTAATATTATTAATGAAATAAATGCCTGCCCCTCATTTTTGACACCTCCTGGAAACTTCAGTTTTTCAACTAATTGGTGTCAGGTAGTCCAAAAAATTGTAGCCTGGTTTTCTGGGGATTATAATTCTTTTCTTCTACACTAACAGTGCCCTTATTTCTTTCAGTGTAGCCTTCTTTATTTCTCTGTGAAGACCTGGTTTATTAGATCAGACATCTGTGTTTTTGGAGCACAGGATGGAGAAAGATGAGATGTATGAGAGAATCACACAGCTTGAACAGCAAAGCAGACAGAAGCAGAAAAATCAAACAGGCACATGCTAGGTTGGAGAGGTCACCTTTTCCCCCTTCTCTCCCAGGTCACCCTTCTCGCCTCGTGGACCAGGGAAACCCTACAGGATAAAAAGCAAACCAAAAAGATCTATTGATGTAACTGTGGCAAAACCATACTGAAAGAAACAAGATTTAATGTTTCTGAACACAAGTATAAAGAAACATGGCATGGCCCCAAATCTCAAAACTTAGATGGGTAAAGTAGTACTTGGAAATAACAGTTTCCTAACACCTGAAGTATCTATAAACAAAGGGTTTCTTGCTGCTTCTCCAAAGAAATACACAGTGGAGAGAATATTAGGACCCTAGTTTGAATCCTGGCAAGTTCTTGGATTTGTGTGGCTGTGGGCAAATCACTCACTTCAGTATTTTAGTCCTTTGACCATAAAATGAGGTTAATATTTACTACACAACTGCCAATGTGAGCATTAAACTTGAAGACGTATATAAAGTACCAGAATGATGTCTGTACACAACAGGTGCCTGATACACAATTACTACTATCACTTTTGCTACTGCTGTTGTTCACATACTACAGGATGAGCAGTAAACACTTTAAGAGGGATTGACTTTAACATTATTTTTAGAGAATTATGTGACTATAAGATATATAGGGACTTGAATGCTAAAAAGAAAAATACTGTATAACAGCTTTAAAAATAAACATATCATTTCCCTAAGGGTAGCATGTAAAAGATGTTTCAATTTTATGCATATTTTAAAATAAGTGGTTCAGCCACAGATGTTGAGTGTCTCTCATTTGGGAAAGTATTTTGGAGTATATCAACTGTCAGTTATTAATTTTATACCAAAATAATTATGGTCTTTGCCTCCATGGCTATCTCATGCAGACACTAGTCATAGATTTCATATTGCTGTCCATATGCAAAGCAATATATGCTTATGCGTAACTATGTGCACAGAAAAAAATTAGAACTGTTCTTGCTGTGATTGACGATGGAGACCATCAGCATCTATTATAATGGGGAGATGTTTATTGTATGTTTTACTTACATCAAGACCAGGCTCTCCATCTTTCCCCTGCCAAAGAACCATAGTAGCTACATTAGTGTTCCTAAGTTTCATGAATAGGTTATTGTTCTATTTAAGGCTGCCCGGACATGCAACACGAGTATTAAAACAACTAATTCAGAAAAGTGAAAAAATCCTCTATTAATTAGTAATGCAAATTTCTTTCACTAAATCAAGTGAACTGATTGTTAATGTTGCAATTAAGGGTCATGAACATGTTTTATTATGTATCAGGTTAAATAGTGTGATATTTTGCTGAAGTTTAATTCTTGGTATCCAAGTTATTTATCTAGGAGTAAGTCAAAAGCAAAAATACTGTTTAGTTGATTTAAAAACACACAAGCACTAATAGAAGATGCAAATCATAACTACTTTACTTTGACAGCTTAATAAATTATAAGTGAGCAAAGACTATGAAACCTGTTTGTTAAATACAGCTTTAATTTGTCTAGATGTGCACCTTGTCTATAAATATTGAGGGTGTGAAGCTCACAATTTAAAAACTGTTTGTAGATGAATGGTCCCCTATCCATTCACCCGTGTGGAGCAGATTTTCTGGGCAATGACCAGGGTCACACAATAGATCCACCCAAAAGTTGCTGAGAAGATGCTTGATTCCATCAATTAGATTTTGAAATCTATTTCAAAATCGTCATCTCTTTTAGCACTCAAATAATCATGGCTGACGCTTTTATTTCAGTTTATAAAAACTAGAATGTGCAAGTTATATGGAAGCTACACAGTGGTTAAAAACCTTGAGATGTAAGTATGTGCTTCTACTGAAGTCCTGTCTTACCCCATTGCATCATTCACAATTTTCCTAAAAAGAATATTCTGAAGCAGACCCCAGGCCCTCAATTTGAAGTGGGGGTAACTGAGAATTTTCAGAAGATAGAACACTATCAACATTCTCTGTTCTGAAGATCACTTGTCATCACAGTGATTTAGAAAGGTCAGAAACAGCAAAATTGTTGTAAATATCAATTTAGAAATAACTTTTATTAGCAAGAACAGTTTTTGCAAGTTATCTATGAGAATGGATAAAGTCTGAAGAGAGTTGTTTTAAATAAAGCTTCCACACCCACTTCTGGTACAATGACCTCCCAAGGAAGGGCCAATTATGGGTCCAGTCAAATGGCCCCAAATCCTGCTTTCAGCTTAGCCCTGTCCATCTCATGGACAACCTCTGATCCTCTCAGTCTTGTGAAGCACGTGGATGAGTGTACCGGAGTGTGAGAACATGGCACAAGTATGACCTATCTGTGAAACACACGGTTACACTGGTGTTGAAGAGAATTAGTGGGTTGCTCTTTGCTCCTCTAATGGGATTAGTCTGCCCATGAGGGAAGAGTTAACTGCGCCAATAACAGATCGCTTCTGCATGCGGGAAACATCGAGAGACACAGAACTCACCGGCAGACCATACGGCCCTCGGGGTCCCGGCTCTCCCATAGCTCCTTTTTCACCCTATAATAAAAGATGAGAGTTCCAATCATACACAAACGTCTATATTCATACAATTTCTCTAATGCTTTGTGTCTAAAGCCTCTATTTGAAGCATCATTCTATCAAAATTCTAAAAAGGCAGACTCTTCCAGAGTTGCTGCCAGTGATATAGCAAAAGAAAATCTTAGTGCACTTTACAGAATCACTTTTGAAAGGGCTGTAGGTCAGACTGACGCTGTCCAACTGTGCAAAAGGACTTGCCTATCTAGTGCGCTGTGCTTGGGTTTCTTTGGCATTCATGTGAAATGTTTCAGTTCAGTTCAGTTCAGTTCAGTTGCTCAGTCGTGTCCGACTCTGCTACCCCATGAATCGCAGCACACCAGGCTTCCCTGTCCATCACCATCTCCCGGAGTTCACTCAGACTCACGTCCATCGAGTCAGTGATGCCATCCAGCCATCTCATCCTCAGTCGTCCCCTTCTCCTCCTGCCCCCAATCCCTCCCAGCATCAGAGTCTTTTCCAGTAAGTCAACTCTTCGCATGAGGTGGCCAAAGTACTGGAGTTTCAGCTTTAGCATCATTCTCTCCAAAGAAACCCCAGGGCTGATCTCCTTTAGAATGGACTGGTTGGATCTCCTTGCAGTCCAAGGGACTCTCAAGAGTCTTCTCCAACACCACAGTTCCAAAGCATCAATTTCGGTGCTCAGCCTCCTTCACATTCCAACTCTCACATCCATACATGACCACAGGAAAAACCATAGCCTTGACTAGACGGACCTTAGTCAGCAAAGTAATGTCTCTGCTTTTGAATATGCTACCTAGGTTGGTCATAACTTTCCTTCCAAGGAATAAGCGTCTTTTAATTTCCTGGCTGCAGTCACCATCTGCAGTGATTTTGGAGCCCCCCAAAATAAAGTCTGTTTCCCCTGTTTCCCCATCTATTTCCCATGAAGTGATGGGACCAGATGCCATGATCTTAGTTTTCTGAATGTTGAGCTTTAAGCCAACTTTTTCACTCTCCACTTTCACTTTCATCAAGAGGCGTTTTAGCTCCTCTTCACTTTCTGCCATAAGGGTGGTGTCATCTGCATATCTGAGGTTATTGATATTTCTCCCGGCCATCTTGATCCCAGCTTGTGTTTCTTCCAGTCCAGCGTTTCTCATGATGTACTCCGCATATAAGTTAAATAAGCAGGGTGACAATATACAGCCTTGACGTACTCCTTTTCCTATTTGAAACCAGTCTGAAATATTTATCCATTACTAATTATTTTAAGTTACTACTCTTTCAAAAATGTAAGGATAAAATGTTTTTTTTTTTTTCTCCTACCGAATGTCTCCTCTTCAGCAAGCCTTTCCTCCTTTGCTCCCCTCCCCTTCATCCTACTTGAGTTGTATTTTACTTGAGAGTGCTCATATACTGGGAGACATACCCATATTATAAATTGTCTATTCTCTGCTGAGTCCCTCCTTAGAATATGCACATGATGGTATCTGGATTCTGGCTTTGTTCCCTACTGCATGCCCACAGCTTAAATAGTGTCTGGCACATCAGTAAATATTTGTAGAATTAATGAATCAAGTCAAATCAATACAGTCGTGCACGTTTTGCTTCCTTTATGAAAAAGAAGGTTTAAAAACCTTTATGCCCTCTCTTCAATGCTTGATAATGTAGGAATTTACCGCCTTCATCGCTCTCTCCTTGTACCTATTGGAGGAGAATAGTTTGCCTTGGCTTAGACAATAATCTGAACACTTATAAAAAATAAGTGCAATTGGAGGTGGTCCCAGGAATATGGTATAATTGTGATAATAAAGAAATAAGTGTTCTGCACTTCAAGTAGTATTTTCTTCTGCTGCCATCTCCAAAGTTTGACTGTCCATGTCTAGTATGAAAACTTCAGGAGGAATGGTGATGTTTATATGAGGGCCAAACAGAAAATGTTACCTTCTTTTATCACTACCCTTGAGGAAGTTTAAAGGTGCTAAATGGTTTTCAAGGGTGAAATGACAAGTTCAGCTGATAACTGTGCATACAGATCCAAGGATTATTCTGTGTTTCTCTACTCTCTAGATTCCCATGGGGGCAAATTTCAACTCACTGTTAACAATCTTCTTTAAATTTAGGAGTTGTTGGTGCTAATTAACACTGTCACTTAGAGGCACATATAGTATCAGGAGATTACTGGGAATAAATACAATAAAATCTTATTGAACTTTTACTGATTATTACTTCATGTTTATTACTGAAAGAACAGGAGTTGCATTCAGTAAAGTAGCCAGGCTTTGAAATGAAACAGATTTAAATTTGAATGCCAGTTCTGGCACTTACTGGTTGTGTGGCCTTAAGTAGCTTTCTTAACCTTTCTGTGTCTGTTTCATTGGCTGTAAAATCAGAAGAATACATATTCTGCAATAATTTTTCTAAAGATTAAATGTTATTATAAAATATGAAATATATTTTGCCAAATAATATGTCCATAAATAGTAACTATCATTGTTATTGTACAGTTAAAGGTCTTGTTTTTAATAAGGCTTGGCAACCCAAAGAGTACTTATTCAAAATAAGTGCTGCCATCTGGCAGTGTTATTTATGATTTTTTTACAAGGTAGTGGTGCTGTGATGATGTGGGTATGTGTGTGTGTGTGTGTGTGTGTGTGTGTATAAGGTGGGAGGTGGGGATTTAGAAGGAGAATTCACATAACTTGGAGCCTGTCTAACTTGAAAAAACTCAATGGATTAGAGTAGATCTAGTCTGAAATATCCATAGATTATTAAGATATACCTAGTCCCTCCTTCCTCCTCTGATTAAATACCTCAGCTTTATTGTTTTTAAAATTAATACACTGTGACTGATTTGAATTAAGTTGTCATGAAGCATTTGTCTATGGAAAACTCTGTTTATAGAACTGCCCATCCCAAATAATTACTTTAAGCTAATAATGACAACTGCATCCCCCTCGCCAGTGACTGTTTCAGAAATGGACATATGATCCAATTCTGGTCAATGAGGTGTCAGGGGAAGTCACTGGGAAGCTTGGGCAGAGGTTTCCTTGATGCTAAGGAAGATAAAAGAGAAGAGGGTCCCTATGTTTGTTCTCTGCTGATTCCTCTCCAGAGGGTAAGTCTGGAACCACTGTAACCAGCTTGCCTGTGGTCAAAAGGCAAAGCCAGCTCATGGAAAGGGCACAGAAGCAAAGACTAGACTTCCTCCTTTGAATATTTTGCTACATAAAAGTATCAATTTCTTTACTGTTTAAAGCCATTTTGAGTTGGGATTCAGTCACTTAGAACCAAAATCATCCTAATGGTCCTCGTTTGAAAACTCTTAGGAATGAAATATTAACACATGGCTTTGAATGTGCCACTTCTTTTCCTGGATTAATTCATTCCAAAAGACTGCTGAACCTCTAAAACTACAGAGTTTCTAAGTAGTTACAAGGCCAAGATGAAGAAATCAGCTGAAGGCAGGACCATCAGGTGCTTTGAGGAGCTGTACACTAAGACTGCTAGTCATGTGTACTAACACTGCTAGTCACGTGTACTCATACTGCTAGTCGTGCATACTAATACTACTAATCACGCATTCTAATACTGCTAGTCATGTATTTGACGATTCCCAAATAATACAGTCCATCAAACACCTAGTTTCTTTTAGGCTGGTCTTGTTTCATTCAGGATTTTTAATTTGCCTGTCTACACTGAGGGATTAATCTAGAATGGCCCCCTTTCTTGATTCCTGCCTCTTTAAAATTTGAAACTTTTCCAACAGAGTCCAGATGGCACCTCAACCAATTAACTTTGAGAATCACACTCCAGTTTAGCACTTAGGGTGAGGGACACTTGGCGAGTACTGCTATCTAATCCAGTTAAGATAGTTAACACGCCAAGTAAATATAAGCATAACACTTTACACTGCACACCATTTGACTTAAACTATGCCTGCACAAATTCTTAGTCATTTCATTTGCTCTCCTGGTGCATTCCGCCCCAGCGCTGAGACCTGATACTCTTGTGACACTGCAGAGCTCTCGGAAGTAACAGCTGATTTACCAAACGGTAAGCCCTCTTGAGTCCCAGGGCCTTCTGCCAACAGACTACTTGAGATTTGGTGCTCCATTTTTAGTCCACATGCTGAATCTCTTGATACAATGCTTGAATGCATCAGCAGCGTGAGACTCTTGGCTTTTAAATATTTCTAAGTAAGATGATCTTCATAAGTTGTTGGTTTGATCTTAGGAATAAGACAGTGATAATCGGGTTCATATGATTTCTTCCTTTAGGAGTCCCTTCTTTCTAGAAGCATTCTTGAGTAACACCAGCTTTCCTCATCGCTGAATCCACAGTCTGCACTATTTGTATTCATTTTGGCATCATTATCAAGCTATTGCTTGCAGATAATTTTTTCCTCTACAATTAGATTATAAACTCTTTTAAATCATAGAATATAGCTGATTCCTTTACTGTACTGAGTAAATATACACAGTGTATTAATAAAAGGTTATAGGATCATGAATCAATTATAATAGTATTATGCAATTCTCTAGAACAATTAGCAAAACAGACTTCACAAATGGGAGGAGAGCATTTCCATTTCACACTAGAGTACACTGTGTTTTGTATATTGTAATGCGATAAATATTTACTAAGTGATTTCACTTTATAGGACATGATATTATGGGATTGGAATGTATGCCAAAGAAATCTCTATATGGCTCTCTGTTTTAAAGCAAATTATCCCAGACTGATGAAACTCTTA
Source organism: Ovis canadensis (assembly GCF_042477335.2). NCBI lineage: Eukaryota > Metazoa > Chordata > Mammalia > Artiodactyla > Bovidae > Ovis > Ovis canadensis. The sequence continues at coordinate 32,506,755 of NC_091250.1, read as the reverse complement.
TCTAGTTTTAAAAGACCACAAACATGTACAGTAAATCATCCCAACATTTTGAAGACCTCACAATTAGGATACTTTCTTTACATCCATCCTGGATGGTGGGGAAATTGATTACACAGTTCTATGCAGACGCAAAAAAAAACCTTCTAAGTTTTCCAAGGTGAGGAAAAGAAAAAGAGAGAGAAAAACAGAAAAAAAAAGGGAGAGAAGTTCCAGAAAGATAACCAGCTGCTGATGCTTTAGTACATTTCTTTTTTGTGTCAGATATTCATCTTCTACTCTGAATATCTTTTCCCCCACCAAAGATAGAGAGGTTGTAAAAGGTTTTTGTTTTATAAAGCACTAAAATTATTTCCTTATGATTAAAGAAAGGCTATTCTTTTGCTTCAAATAAAAGAAGCATGTGTAACTGTGCAGAGAATACATAGGTTTTGTAATTTCCCTTAAAAAAAGGTTATAACTTATTCTGAATGAATACAAGAGCTTTATATAAAAGATTATCAACCCGATTATATAGTCCCAGAAATTTTAGCCCTATTGACTTCAACTTTCTGGATAAAGGCCAAATGAAAATATCTTCCTTATGGGTTAAGAAGCAATGGTCTGAGCTATTTATTTTAGCTATGAAAATATATGCATTGTTTTTGCTTTTTTTTAAATTTTTTATTAAAGCAGTCATATTCTAATACTCTGTCATTCTCCCTGTGTGAGGACTTTGAGTAGAACTTAATATGGTATCTGTTTCCGTTTACTATTAGATGGTTTTTATTTCTTCTGGGAAATGAACATGGCAGATCAGCTAAAAAGGAAAAGCCACACTTTGTGTTTTCTTTAGGCCACAGCTCTAAAACCTCAGGAGTGACTTACTCTTTCTCCTTTGGGACCTGCAGGGCCATGGGGTCCCATAGGGCCATCTGTACCCTAAAAAAAGATAAAAATAAGATATGAGACATATCCCAGGGGTTGTAAGAAATTCAGTTATAATTTATCCTGGACTTTTCCTGGGTGAATAATGCCTTAGAAAGTAAGCAACACATCTCCTTTCAAACTGCTTTATTCTTGATTCTTTCAGGCCAGTAGTTTTCAAGAAACTCATGCAAAATGAATGATTTATATAACTGCATATTTCAGTGAAAGGCACACAGACAAAACTGTGCATCAACTTTAATTATCTATTTCCTCCCTGGCTAAATGGAACATCTTCACTTTGCCCCTAAAACCATTTGAAGAAAAATGCAATTGTTCTTGCTTCACATCACCTCTTCTTCACATCCATTCTCTGGCCCCACAGTTACCCCCCACTCTTCTTGGCCACGAATGCTCTGAAGTCTTGTTTTCAGCTGCTTAAGAGGCTCAAACAGTTATACAAGTAAAAAAATTTTAAATAAATGAGAACAATGTTTTAACTGTTCAACCTTTCTTCAGCTCTGTTGGAAGGAGCAGGGGGCTTAGAAGGAAGGAATTCCTCTCCTGGGTTCTGCTGTAGTGGCTCAGGTCTGTGGGCTTGCAAGGCATAAACCAGGCAGCCAGGTGATATAATGGTATAACTGTCCTCTGGCCTTCTGATTCAGGATTAGGATTTTTGTGGCAGACTAGGCGATATTTGAATGAACAAAGGAACACTGAGGTCCAGTGAAAATAATAATGTCCTGAAACAAACAGGTTTCTAGAATTGAAGAGCTTGGGAATTCCCCGGTGGTCCAGGGGTCAGGACTGTGCTCTTCCGTTGCAGGGGGCATTGGTTCGAGGCCTAGTAAGGAAACGTCAGGGATCCTGCAGCCATGGGGTGTGGCAAAAATATAAAATAAAATAAAAAATAAGTAAATAAATTGAGGAGTTTGGAATTCCTTTTGATGCTTAAAAATGTAGCAAGGGGCTTCCCTGGTGGCTCAGTGGTAAAGATTTCGCCTGCCAACGCAGGAGACATGGGTTCAATCCCTCGGTTGGGAAGATCCCACATGCCGCGAAGCAACTAAGCGCTTGCACCAGAACTACTGAGCCTGCGCTCCAGAGGCCACGAGCCGTAACTACCGAGCCCGTGTGCCGCAACGACTGAAGCCCACGCACCCTGGAGCCTGTGCTCGGCAGCAAGACAAGCCACTGCAATCAGAAGACAGCTCTGCAACTGGAGAGCAGCCCTCACTCTCTGCAACTAGAGAAAAGCCTGGGCAGCAACAAAGACCCAGCACAGCCAAAAATAAAAATAAAATAAATAAAATTATTTAAAAATATCTAGCAAGGACCTCAGATATATTTGTTCATTTTCAGGAAGACTATGCTTAGATTTGTAATGAATTTGTTATGGCATTTACAAACATAGGAACTATTCCAGCACAATTTTTTAAACAGTATTCCTATTTCTCTTTCACTCTTCTTGTTTACAATATTAGAGCCTTGTGACATAATTCAGGGTTTTAAACTCATTCTAGTGTTGCTGGATTATCATCACGATTGATCTCTTTCTTACTGCCTGAACTCCAAGCTCATCTTCAGAAAACTTCTAAATATTGAAGACCTGAAGCTGAACTTTAAGAGAGGGAGCTCTGAAGAACCATAGAAAAGAGACAAAATGACAGAAGACAGATGGATCACTTCGATGCACGGAGATCTGAAAGTTAGTTCCAGGGAAGAAGTTACATTTCTAATATAGACATGAACATAAAAAAGGAAAGCAAGTTAAAATGATTTCACATTATTTTGATTCCTTCAGAGGGCCTCTCACATGGAATTGCAGGATGTGTCCATTGGTTATGAAAAAATCTGTCTGGGATTCTAAGACAATGAAGTCAATCAGACTGGTCATTCTTCCCGTGTTGCACGTTATCTGGACCTGAACCCAGGCTTCCGAAGATGTTCTGGAGTGTAGGCTGTGTCTCAAACAGGCCTGCCACCCATGCTCTCTCTGTTTCTCCCTTTTTTTGTCACTCTCTTTGTCCACCTTCTCCTTCCGCTCCAGTCCCACACACTTCTCATCGTGCGATGAGAGTCTGTCCTAAAGCATAAAATTCATAGCCACAAAACATGTTGGAGCAAGTTGAGGTGCTGACTCACCCGGGATCCTGGCTTTCCGTCTAAGCCAGATGCTCCCTGTGTGTAGCAGGGTTGGTGGGTGTGACACAAATGACAAGAACAGAGATTAGTATGAGGTACTGATGAACAAATGTAACACTTCAAACAACATAGTACGCAGTCACAGGGTTCTGAGATGAAAATCACATCGCTACACATTGTTAGTGAAAAAAAAAAAAACAAAACAAAACACGTGACAATAAACACCCCACAGATGATGGCATTTTAATGACATTTCCATTCAGCAAATTCTTATTTGGAAATCAAGTGAATGAGGTTTATAAAGGGGGCTTTGAAATAGTTACCAGTAACAGTCCGGGTTGCTAATTTCCATATGAAATTAAATTTTCTAAAGACTGCTATTCACAATATATTTCTTTAGGTTCTGGAAAAAAGATAATGGCCAGTCTCCTAGGTAAGGGCTCATTATAATAATCAAGTTAGAATTTCAGAGGAGAAGAAAAGAGCTCTAGTTTTACTTGTTAAAATTGCATTTATGGAAAACAAATGCAGAATTTTAACATGTCAGGGTGACTTTGGATTTTACACAAACAATAGTTGTTTCTGCGTAGTTCTTACTGTGTTCATTCACATTAGTCACCACTAGAGGGACTTCTAGGAATGGGAAAAAGGCAGAAAAATGTCATGAGTCCAGACAAAAAAATTACTGCCCCAAACATCGTTCCTCAGCTCACTACAAATAATCAAGCATTAGAGTCTGAGTGGGAAATGCTTTAAAAATCTAATGCTGTGTTCAGGCAATGCATGCTTTTCTTTTCTTCATCTCTAGGCTATGTATAACGTGTGACCAAAAGATGACATTGTCAATGCTTGTTTCAAGAGTAAGCACAATCACGTTTTTTAATATGGCTTTTGTATCTCAAAACTCAAATGTTTATTTATAGTCCTTGAAAATGTTGATTTGATCAAGGAGTATTTAAGAAAGACAATGCACTAGTTCTATAAATTCTCTTGGCAAGGTTGCAGAACTATTTCCCCATTTTATGCTTCAGATGTAGTTAATAATACAGAATGGAAGAAAAACAATCTATTCCAGCTGCAAACTCTACCAATGATGCTACATCATACATTTGGGGTACTTTCAGCTTTTTTATTTTACAGTTCCTTCTGTACAATCCTATTGTGAATCGGATTATAACCGCAAAATTTAATTTAGCTAGAAATGATTAAAATTTTTAAAAATGTGTGTGTTATTGTTTGTTTAGAGCTAGAAGATGTAGAGCTTTTGGCTAAATATTGCACTTAGATTTGAAATTAGGGCAAACTTCAAAGAAATAAGATTGAGGGTTTAAGTAAAACAGAAATCCAAATTTTTACATTGCTTATTTGATACCTTCTTCAGAGCCACTACTATCATAGCATTTAAAAATAAATAGGGGGATGATGAAATTTTTGCACAAATAATATTATATTAATATTTACCTGGAATGTGAATTCCTGACTCAGAGTCGTTATAGAGGTTTTGGATTTCACACTTGTGGCATGATTTAATTGGTGTGATTTAACCTATATTCTAATGTAAGACTTACATCATTCATTCAATAAATGAATGCATATTAAGCATCTACTATATGCCTCAAATTATGTAAGGCATTGGCTATCAAGAGGAATACTTTAGTACTTATAATACAGTACCTGTGAAAAAAGTAAAATAAATAGTCACCAATTTTTATGCATAAAATATGTATATGAAATATTTTCTACTACCTTTTTCTGTCATATTTTAATAATATAATCTATAATGTTCTCTACTGACTTTTATCTGCATTCACTGAATAGAAAGAATATTAAAAAGCTTGAAACTTAAAACAACTTGAAACTAAAGCTCACATATAGGAATTCCCTGGCAGTTCAGTGATTAGGACTCTGTGTGTCTACTGCAGGGGCACAGTTCAATCCCTGGTCAGGGAACTAAGATCCTGTATGCCACACAGTGTGGCCCCAAACAAAAAACCCTCATATTTAATGATCATTTAACAATATCTTTTTAGTTATTGCAGAAAGAAGACTAGCATTAAAGAGCATGAAAGATGCAATCTTTTCATTCAAAATAAAAATCTCTAAATAACTGCAAAATACTTCTTCCATACTATTCATAATTGCCACAAGAACCTCATAAGAGGGCATTTCCAACACAAACAACACAGAACATTTAGACCACGATATGACTGATTAATGTAAGGAGCCACGGCACTGAACTCAAGCCTTCAACAACGGCCAATTGCATACCTGCCACTGACAAGGGGCTGTGCTTTCTAGTATCAAAGAAGAGAAAATAAAAATTGAGGGAGGATCTTACACTACACTAAACTATAAAAGCATTTGGGAGAAATTATGAAACAATCCGTATAACATTTTTTTTAAAGGGGAGGGTGATGGGGGAAGAATTGTCAGCTGTAAAAGAGAAAGGCTGGTACGTATGTAATTGAACACTCATGGTGTTGTTTGTTATGGGGTCTTCCTCTGACACATGAGCAGACATCAGAGAAAATAAAACTGGGCTGAGCTCTGCTTGAACACAATATGTTTTCCAATTACAGAAATCTCAACTGTATGATAGTCACCGAGTAAACCAGAGTTGTTACTTAGGGTAGAAAGAATAGTCTGAGATTTGCACCGAAATGGAAAGTTTTCTTTACTTACTGGAAGACCAAGGGGTCCTCTGTCACCCTTTTGACCTGGTTCACCCTTCAATCCTTTAACACCATTTAACCCTGGTTCACCCTAAATGCAAAAGCAAATGCCAATTTTGGTTGCTATCATGGGTGTTTCAACTGTGAGAGAAGAGAGCCAGTCTCTGACACGGTTGCAGATTCCAGTTTTAGGTAACAGCAGAGTCAGGCTAGATTTGTCTTGCACCAGTTCGAAACTAATTTTAAAAATGCAAAAAATGGACAAGCTGGAATTAAATAATCTAGGAAGCAAAACTCCTTAGAAAATGTGCTCCTTATGACCAATAAAGTATATGGCTGAGCTCCAGTATTTTCAGTTTTAGTTCAAGGAAATTAGTGTTATGCCACATTGTTCTGACCAAGCAAATCAAAACAGTCAGATTAGAGGGTGTGCAAGGATGTTCAGCAGGAAAGACCCACTCTGCTGGAATAGAAAACTGGAATATGCAGGACAGTGTTACAAACAGATATTTTAAGCCTTTAAGCATTTTGTCCAGGGGAATATGATAAACGTAGCGGCCGATGTTTGAAGTAATGCCATTTGGTGACTCCTCATTCATGGATATTGCCAAGTCAGGTCCCTATGTGGATTAACCAATAGGATAGACAACAAATAGCCAACCCTGGAAGAGAATGTGAAGATCACAGAACTTTTATGGGTTTTACTAACCTTGCATCTGCCCAATGTTAGAATAAAGGAGGTTTGAAGTTAATGTAATGTGACATTATAAAAGTCATGAAAAGTGATAAATTCTCAACTCTGTTTTTAAAAATCTAAAAATGCAATACACTATTTTCCATCAGCAGCAGCATGTGACCTGTTCACTTTTCACCTTTTAAGTATAGATACTAATTTCATCATAAGATCTTGAAGGACTTGAGGAAGAAAGTTTCATTTTCAAATGCCTTATACAATCTTGAGTGGTGGGGGTGGGAGAGGGGAGAGATGATGCCTGCATGGCAAGATCTTTAACCTGGGCAGTATTTCTCTCCTACCTGCCTGAAAGTAAAAGTCACTGCAGTGCTTGGTAAAGAGTCGAGGGCCCCGCCTAGGCCACAGTAGCACAGGAACAGTATTGTTCATGTCCCCAGGTGATTCTCCTCACCAGGAATTTCCAGGGAACAGTGAGCCAGACTCATCATGGAGCTGTGCTCTATATTTGAACTTTCAAAGGGGTCACAAAATAATATACACATTGGCATGACCTAGTGGGTGTAGGCAGTTCTGAGGTAGGAAGTCTGCAATACTGCCGCCATAGGAAACCCAGACATGCTATGGTCAGTGAAGTATGATCCTGTGACCGGCACAGAACTAGACTCAATGCGAAACTAAAGCCAAGGCCCAGCAATCAACGTCAGCTAACCGATTTAAACTCGAGATTCACGGCTTTGGATGTGTGTGGACCTTGATTTAGCAAGTGATCTTGAGATGATGAATAGACAGGGCAGCCTTGGTAAGCTATGAATTTCTTTGGCGAGGAATCACGCATTGATAGCAGTGAGCATTAACTGAGAAGGTAGCTTATTGTTCAGTTGCTCAGTCATGTTTGACTCTATGTGACCCCATGGACTGCAGCATGCCAGGCTTCCCTGTCCTTCACTATCCTCCAGAGTTTGCTCAGATTTATGTCTGTTGAGTCAGTGATGCCATCCAACCATCTTGTCCTCTGTCAACCCCTTCTCCTCTTGCCCTCAATCTTTCCCAGCATCAGGTTCTTTTCCAGCGAGTCAACTCTTTGCATCAGGTGGCCAAACTATTGGAGCTTCAGCTTCAGCATCAGTCCTTTCAATGAATATTCAGGGATGATTTCCTTTTAGATTGACTGGTCTGATCTCCTTGCAGTACAAGGGACACTCAAGAGTCTTCTCCAGCACCACAATTTGAAAGCATCAATTCTTTGGTGTTCAGCCTTCTTTATGGTCCAACACTCACATCCGTACATGACTACTGAAAAAACCATAGCTTTGACTATTTGGACCTTTGTCAGCAAAGTGGTGTCTCTCCTTTTTAATACACTGTCTAGGTTTGTCATAGCTTTCCTTCCAAGGAGCAAACGTCTTTGAATGCCATGGCTGTAGTCACTGTCTGCGGTGATTTTGGAGCCCAAGAAAATAAAATCTGTCACTGCTTCCACTTTCTCCACTTCTTTTTGCCATGAAGTGATGAGACCAGATGCCATGATTTTAGTTTTCTGAATGTTGAGTTTCAAGTCAGCTTTTTCACTCTCCTCTGAACCTCATCATAGGCTCTTTAGTTCCTCTTCACTTTCTGCCATTAGAATTGTACCATCTGCATATCTGAGGTTCTTGATATTTCTCCTGGCAATCTTGATTCCAGCTTGTGATTCATCTAGCCTGGCATTTTGCATAATATACTCTGCAAATAAGTTAAGTATTATATAGCTTTGTCATACTCCTTTCCCAATCTGGGGGCAAAAATGTCAAATTTCAACTCTGAACCTAAATTCTAGTCCCAGATCTTTCATTTACTTAGCAGTGTAATTTAGGGAAAACAACCTAAATCTCCTGAGCCTATAGTTTAATATTTATAAAATCAAGAGGCTAGCACAGGTAATCTATGTGGGGCTTTCAACTTTTTAATTCTCCGAAATCTATGATTTAAGTAACAATTGAAGTTAAGTGTAAGCAAAGTAAATCACTACATTGTAGATATCAAAAGGATCTTGGGCATCTATTAATTTAATGGTGATGGGGTAACTGAATCACTCATAGAATGAAAAATGATCTTGGTGGCTTTGGGCTGAGTCATTACAATTGATCTGGTCCTTAGCAGTACCTTAAAATCCAAAGAGAGGCCAAGAGAAGGAAATACTATTTAGTCCAGTGTGGGATGAGAGATCCAAGGAGGTTACATAAGTACCAAGACCACAAAGCTGATAGATAAGCTCTCTCTTTGACCCCTACAACAGTGCCCTTATCTTAAACTATAATCCATGCCACTGAGACACTGTCACTCATTGGCCTTACCCGAAGGTAAAGTATTCTAAGAAGAATAAAGAGGCATGAACTTTTCCTTTTCTTGGCTGAGTCATCTGCTTTACCTCGAAAAGGAAACTCAGGTTTCTGGAGTCAGAGCAATCCCTGTACCACCCCTAAAGCTGGGTGGGCCAGAGGAAGTCCTCAGAAGAGACAGTGGGCTGCCTATGGGCTTTTCGACTCTCAGTGCCAACGGTGCATTTATGTGTCCCCCCAACCCATCTCCACTAAATGCATCAACTCACTACTGAGGAGCTGTCAAGAGTCGTGACTCTTCTCTCAAGCAGCCTCGCATGCATGCATACTAAATCGCTTCAGTCATGTCCAGCTCTTTGTGGCCCTATGGACTACAGCCTGCCAGGCTCCTCTGTCTGCAGGATTTTCCAGGCAAGAATACTGGAGTGGGTTGCCATTCTCTTCTCCAGGGGATCTTCTCGACCCAGGGATTGAACCCAGGTCTCCTGCATCACAGGCAGATTCTTTACTGTTGGAACCACGAGCAAAGCCCCCAAGTAGCCTTGAGGACTAGCTAAATTTTTCTGTTCAGAACAAAGCATCAAAACAGAAGAATGCTATAACAGCTGACATTTAGTGGGTATTTACCAACAGCTGCACAGACCTTCTGCTAAGTGTTCTATGATCGTACCTCATCCAGCCATCACAACACTCTGAGGCAAGTTAACTCCTCCAGTAAAGGAAGGATTAGAGAGGGGAAATAATCTGCCCAAGGTGACACACGGCCTGTCGGTGACAAAGCTGAGATTAGAAGATGGGTCCTTATCACAGACGCTCGCTGGAGGAAGTCTGTCTCATATTAATCCTCCAAGGTGTCTTCTTGGAGGCAAAGACATCTTCATTCATCTTCACAATCTGAACTGCACGAATTCTGACAAGGAAGGGCTATCCTCCGTTGTTCTCTTGTTAGTTCAAACATAGAATACATGTATGTGATGTAATCTTCTCCTCAGTATAGCACACGTGATATGCCCTACCTCATTCTACACTAATGACTTACAGGGGAATGCAAAATTAAGAGGCTGGATAATCAAAGCATTTAGATGCAGTACTGCTATATGACAAACAAGAAGTATCAACCAATAACATCTGAATATATAACTAGAGACACCATACTAAGAAAGAGCATCTGGATTAGTCTCAGAACCTCATCAGATTCACTTTTTTTTTTTTTTCCTTTTGGAATGTTGATTTTGCATATAATATTGTGATTAGAAACTTAGGAAACTGACACAGTGACAAGGAAAAAGGCAAAATGAGGACTAACTAATCACTTAAATTTGTGGTAAGTCATTCCTTGTGAAATTTAAACATCTGGATACTTAAAGGCTTAAAGATAATCAACATTACTTGACAAATAAATAAGACAGGACAGGCATGCGTCTGTCATGCTTCTCCATGATTAACAATGAAATAGAAATCAAACAAACAAAGGGATTTGTTGGATTACCTTTGGTCCAGGAAGTCCATGGGGTCCCTGAAAATGGAAAACACAGCTTTTAATTGAGAATTGAATCACTGTTTCTCAGCAGAAGTGACTATTATATGAAGTAACAAAAGAGATGTAAAGCAAGAATCTCGTTTGATCTACAGCTAGAGGCAGGCCAGTGGGTATTAACACTCAGTGAAAGTTCCTTCCAGCTCGTGGATGGCCCTGTAATAGGAAATTCATTAATAGCAATTCTTTCTGCTGAGTATCTCTGACAGGGAGAGGGGAATCTGCCAGGGTTACAAGGGAGGGAAAAAAACACACAGAGAAAAAGCGTTTGTGAACCCATACTACTTCTATTTCTCAAATTCCTATTAAAAAAAAATCTAGGTGGACTATGTGAGATATATTATGAATTTATATGAAATAGAGGTCAGCCTTAAAAGACAGAAATTTGCTAAAAATACATTTGGAACTCTTAAGTACCAGTAGAGGAGATCTTTTCAATTAACTCCTCAAACCCCAAGGTTTTGAAAAATCTAGAGGAGGAAGAAAGTGAGGAGACTGACAGTCAAGTTTGGAACCCTGTTGGATCATTTCTTTAATGTAAGGCTAAGAAAAGGATTCCGGGAGAGGAATGCTAAACATTGTTATCTAGAATGCATTTATTTTTACAAAGAGGAATTATTCAAGGCTCAAATGTAATAACTCTTTACCAGTGGAAGGAGGTCATAACACATCCATGAGCCAGGGCTTTTCCCATGTATTTTGTGGAAAATCTAAATATAGAGACTAATTAGCTAAGCTAAATTAACTAAATAAAGGTTACTGGGGATTGCTTTAAATTTCAAGACATTTAAATAAACTATTTGGAGACAGGAGTATTTAAATACTTGTCAGCAAAATCATACAAGAGGAAAAAGTTTTTGTTTGTAATCAAGCAATAGATAGATTTGTTATACATGTCTACTTTGGAATAACATTTTCCCTTTGAATAAGTTGAGGATAAACATTTTCAGGAAGTGGCCATCTTATCAAGTATTATTTCATTTCAGAAGTGGTTTTAAATTCCTTTAAATGAATTAATTTTGTAATATGAACGGATATAGCATTTTAAATTTAATTTTCTAACAAAGTGGTGGGAGTACAGAAAAGCCAAAGGTATGCCATTTTCTTGATTCTTAAGGAACTGCTTAGTTTTACAAAAATATGGTTAATTATAACTGTTTTGTGGTATGAAATGGAAACCCAGTAGATGATTGGGATCTGGTGCTATGCTCTGTGGTTTAGACCATTCCAATGATGCTCTTTCTTGGAGCATAACCAGAGGAAAGAGCGACTGACACATTGTTTGATCTCTGGGATTGAAGACATATGGTTTATCGAGACACCTTCAAGATGAATGTGACCTAAGAAGCTGCCTGACTTGTTCCCAACCTGTCCCAGTCAAAAGCATTTGGAGCATTCTGCCTTCTAGTTCCAGCCTTAATACAACAGTCAATAGGTAGATATTTGGAGAATTATGCTGCTTTAATGGCTACCTTCTTCACCGAACATGAATTCTATGAGGACATAGTCATTTCCCCACTGGTCACTGAAAGATATCTGCAGTGAACATTGTATTTGCCAAAGCACGTAAAAAGGGAAAAGAAAAAGCTCCAACAATATAGTAACATATCATGTGTAGAAGTGAGCTTCTGTTATCATATTGTTTTATAAATGTTCTTATTGAATATTTCATTAAAGGGTCACAACCCTCAAAGTTAGTTAGAAACATGGAATTCCCTGGTGGTCCAGTGGTTGGGACTCTGAGCTCTCACTACCAAGGACCCAGGTTCAGTCCTTGGTCAGGGAACAAAAATCTCGAAAGTCACGCAGGGCTCAGACCCCTCTCTCCCACCAAAGTTTGTTAAACACATTCATTAATAGCTATAATTATTAAACTTGTTATGGTATTAATGGCCTAGAACAGTGATTGGTTAAAACCATTTTTCAGTGTTCATTCTATGTGAAAGTGAAGTGTTAGTTGGTCTGTCGTGTCCAACTCTTTGCGACCCTATAGACTATAGCTGCCAGGATCTTCTGTCCATGTAATTCTCTAGGCAAGAATACTGGAGTGGGTTGCCATCCCCTTCTCCCGGGCATCTTCCTGATCCAGGGATCGAATGGGGGTCTCCCACATTGCAGATTCTTTATGGCGTCAGTCACCACAGAGGGTACAGTAAAACTTGCCGAACCTGTTTCTTCAAATTTCCTATCACAAAACTACCCTATTGCTTTCCGACAGATATGTGTGGGAGAGTGAAAGAAAACACTGTAAAATCAGAACAGCACCTCCTATTTTCCGCCTGGGAAGTAGCAGATACAAGCTGGCTGTTTGAGGAATGAATTCATGCTTTCTCTGGAGGTATGCTCTTAAACAAATGATTCCATTTTGGAGAGAAGGGAAACTTACCATGGGGCCTGGTGGGCCGTGGGGACCTGGTGGGCCTGGTGGGCCTATGACCTGCATGTCAGGAAAATAAACATGGATTTGGTCACTTCATTTAGATAAGGCAGTTAGGCTTGAGTCTCAAGCTAGGGTTCTGCTAAGGCCATTAATGGTTGCAGAGGAAGGACAGTGGAAGAAGTAATGTGCTTGATTCTGTACATTTGGAAATTCCTTTGTGAGAAAAAAAGAAAAACAAACTTAAAAAAAGATACAGTTGTTCTACAAAAGCCAGAATAAATCAAAAGCACATTAAAAGAAAAGGAAGAAACTGATTACCAAGAAATGCTATAATGCTACAACCACGATCAAACTCTCAAATATTTCACTAAGCTCTGGAGAAAAAAACAAGAAAAAACATAGGTTCTACATGCACAGAGCTCGACCCACAAGCATCGTGGGAAAACCATTGATTTTCTCCTCAGGATTAGATAGTTCTCTGAAAAATTGCTTCCGACTCAGACCTCTGAGACACTTTCGTCTCTCCCTGTACAAGGCTGACAGATATTTCTTGTATAGCTTGACAGACCAAGAGGATCATGGTCTTTCTACTGTTGATAAGCCATCTGGCACGGGTTGAAGTTGGTGAATAACTGGCCCATTTCAGGGTTTTTCGGGAACTGTGAACGTTGAGCCGCCACGGACTTACGGAAGGGCCCTGTGGGCCTGGCAATCCCGAGTCTCCTTTCTCTCCTTTCATTCCATTGGCACCCTACAAATAACCATTAAGAGTGGAGCCGGTCAAGTTACTTGCAAAGTATAAGGAACAGCTGAATTTTCTCCCCAAATCCATCATCCTCTTGAAATTTTTATAATTTCATGCACATGATATATGACAAGGATTTATCTTCTTGCATTTTAGTTTCAAGCTAAACAGCAAGCTTCCTCAAATCCCTAGGATTGTGGATGATTTGTGAAATAAACTATAAGGTAAATAAAAACTAAGTTATGCTTGATGGGTTAAATTACACATTGCTAAATATGGCCTATTATAACTATTATATTTTAATGGTGGTGCTGACTTTAAATAGCAGTCTTTCAGTTTTCACTGACATTTATGCATTTCCTTGTTTTAAAAAATGATCTAGGGCAGTGAGGTTTTCTACATTTTTTCCCTATATTTTTCTACATTTACCTCTCCAAATTCTCAGCAAAAATTATGGGGAAAACCATAAAAACATTGCCCCATAATACTGCACACACAAAGGCAACACTTTCTATTGTAATTTGTTTTTAATTATTCTGTATTTTTTGGTTTTAAAATTATGATTTATTTAAAAATGATTGGTTAGACCTTATGTTAATGACCGACTCTATTTATTTTACTATCTTCTAGTGAAATAATTCAAGAAAACATAAAGGTTTATTTTGTAATTCATTTGGTTAGATGCTTTAAAACTTCTTCCAGTGCCTTAGTTGTAGTTATTAACCAAAAATACCTCAAATATTTAAAAATAAAAACATTACATAAATCATTGGATGAGACTGCAGCTAATAATACAACTGTTTTCTGATTATTTAATTTATCTCAATATGAACACATCTTTAAAAGTAAAAACATACCGGTAGTCCAGGAAGTCCAATTCCTCCTTTTTCACCTGGCATACCTGGGTCCCCCATGTCTCCCTTTGAGCCTTTGAGTCCCTACAAATGACATGATTTGCACTTAAGAATCATACTGACCATTGATGGTTACATAGTAGGGAAAATGGAATTCCAGATCAATTTTGTCAACAAATGGATCCTATGCTGAGATGATTCTGATTTTCATTTTTAGGTAGAGTTATCTCTTATAGCAACCTTCTACATTAATCACTATAATTTCCCCTTGTAATGGAAGAGATTAAATTCTACTATTTAGGCCATTTAAGTATGAAAAGCATAAGCATAAGCATAATTGTTGACATCATTTCTTCTGATTCCACATTTTTACCTGGTAGCTACTTCTATGTCATCAGTCCTGAAAACAACTTGATGGACTTAACGCATAACAGAACAGTACACATTTTGAACCAGGACCTAGTGTTATAGTAACAAAGGTACAAATAAGTTTCTCCCATCTCCATTCATTATACATCCCTTATCCTTCCTTAATTGTAGGCAGAAGTTCTGGTCACCAGCTTTCAAGGGTTCAATCTACAGACTGGGAGATCACTCATTACAGTCATGTTCAATTAACGCTTAGAAATACTTCCACTTGTATTCTTATTTTGTTCTCATGACATCTCTCTCAGGTGATCCAGTATGTGATTTTTATTCTTGTTTTACAGTGAGGAAATAGATATATGTGGATTCTGAAGGCAAACATAGGAATTTTGCAATACTAATACTGAAATTAATGTACATCATTAAGCATTTTCATCCAAGGAGGCTTACTGCACAATGACCAGATGGCCCACTCTTCAGCAGAGATGATCATAGCTATTTTAGTTATGATTATAGGGCTTCCTGGTTGCAATAACCTGTCCAACTTTTCTGTACTAAAAACTACTTAAGGATAGGAAGGTTCTTGTTACTTAAAATCTATTTCATAGCACCTACTTCAGAGTCATCTATTAGGAGGACGGGTGGTCATCTAAATAGAGAGATGGATCTTAAAGCTAATCAGATCCCGGTTGGTTTTAGGAATCTACTAATAACAGCAGGATAGCCAACCCAATGGACCTAGTATAGAAGATTTTGTAAAGCCTATATAAAAATATTCAGCTATTGTATGTGTAGGGATGTCTATGTAGTATATCATAATATATATAAAATTATTTATAATGATTAACTGGGGAAATACCACTGGGTTTTTAAATGCTAATGTGATCTCTGATGGATACATTGGATCATCTAAAGTCTTTTATTAGCTACCACATGTTAACTTAGTGTGACATTATACGATTTCAATATACAACTCTGATATTAAAATAGCCCTTCTCTTAATACAATCTTCTGAGGAGTTCATTTCACAAGCTGTATAAATAATTGATTTCTTATGATTTTCTTGATTTTAGTCATTTCTTGGGTAAATTATAGGCTTCCTTGGTAGCTCAGAAGGTAAAGCATCTGCCTACAATGTGGGAGACCTGGGTTTGATCCCTGGGTCGGGAAGATCCTCTGGAGAAGGAAATGGCAACCCACTCCAGTACTCTTGCCTGGAAAATCCCATGGACGGAGGAGCGTGGTAGGCTACAGTCCATGGGGTCACAAAGAGTCGGACACGACTGAGCTATTCGGGTAAATTATGGAAGCCCAGAAAACAGATATCTTATCTTGAAACTAATTCTTGTGATTAGACTCTCTTAATATTGAATATTGTCCACATTTGCCTGGTCAGATTCATTTCTTTCAAGGGTGAGCAAACCATGCCATAGGGCCAAATTCAGCTCAAATTTATTTTAAAATAAATTTTAAAAATTTGATAGAGAATGTATATGGTCTGTAAAGACTAAAACATTTACTCCCTGGTCCTTCATAGAAAATATTTGCCAATCTCTGTGTTAGGGGGAAACCCACAGAGATACTGTCATATTCTACAAAACTACAAGTGTCCTGCTTGTTTCTGTCTTTTCTAATGATCTAGAAAATGAGGTGTAATCTTTATTTGGGAAAATAAAACAATATCAAAATAACATGTGTAAGCAATATCTAATTTTGTAGAAACTATGGTCACAGATTTAAATCTTAAATTAATTGGCATTCACTAATAAGGATTAGATAAGTCTTACTAAATTGGTAATGATCTTATAAGTCTAATAAAAATTCATGGATATGTCATTGGTAGATTGATCAGAGTTATTAAGACAAATCTAAGGTATCATATAACTTGTATGTTTCTACAAAGAAAAGCAATGTCCAGTTAAAACTAATTGCTTTTTAAAGTAAATGTAGTCTCTAGAACAGAAGGTAAAAAGAGAGAATGTATATCAACAATGTCTTCAAATCTATAATAAAAGGTGATTAATAATGATGCTTTAAATGACAGTGTATAGCTTTGAAAATTACCTGCTCTCCATCAACTCCTGGGACTCCTGGAGATCCTGGCTCTCCCTGTTAAGATAAAAATTAATGGCTAGCTTCTTATTTATTATTGGCAGCATACTACACTAAAAATGATGCAAAAAATGATGCTAGCTGGTAACAGTACAATTTAACTTTTCAGCAAATGCATCCTAACTTGAATATGTTATTATATCATACCACATCATTACACAAAGTGAAATAACATTTTTTGAATATTATATATAATAATATTTATCCATAGCTAACTAAGATCCAGCATTTTTTAAAATTTTATCCCCTCATGTGAGATTCAGGCTAAAAAAATTGCTACCATTTGATGGCAGAGCATATCTTATAGTGACAACCTATATGCCTCAATTAATTTTTTTCTCCTTAAAAAATCTGTATGATGTCTCTTATTTTCAAATTTGAGAAAAGAGCAAAAACATAGCAGTTAACTTAAGAAAAAATAACATGCAAAGCCACATACATTTATAATATTTTACCTGGCATTATTTGAACAGTGAATACAAATTCATAATGATTGTGAATGTGCTATTTCCAGATAAGCCTCACTGAAGGATATAATAAATCAGATAATATCTTAATCCACAGAAAATTATTTTAGGATCAATTCAATTTCCTATACTATGCTAGGAATGAACTAAAGTTACTATTCATATTATGATTTATTAGAACCCTTGACAAACCTCAAATATATGGATTTATTTTTCTTAACTGAAGATGTTTCATTAAAAACAAATTTAAACAACATACTGGAGATGTATTCAAACAACAAATGTCCAGTCACCCTTCAGTCAGAAACATACTGAACAAGCAAATTCTTTGAAAGATAAGATATTATATCAATGGGTCATTTAGGTAGACCCCATTATAAATATCTCTGATTTCCACATCATGGAAACTTTGTAAAACCAATTCTTTGGAGTGAGTGAATGGTTTGCCTTACAGACAGATTTCCAAGGGAGCTGACTTGAGGGTTTTTCTAGAAAGCCTTGTTTGGTGATGTTATAAACCACAATATTGAAATGGTTGGAGCTTCTTTCCCTGTTAAAAACTTTAAGAGCTGTTTGGTCCTAGTGTGAAATTTGATCCTTCCAAATGTTAAAGGAAGGCAATGACAAACAAATGAAAAAAAGAAAAAAACTTTTTTTCCTTTAAATTCCAGATTTCCTGCTCTTTGTGCTAGTGGCAATGTTTATTTTGCCACAAACAAGTCTGCTGAGGTTGGATGCAACTGGTTAAGCCCTAGTTTCATGCAATCTGAATATCTGTCAGCACTCTGGGTTGGATAATGGTTGCTACGTTTTTCCTTCCAAACTGTGACTCACAAATGTTTAAAACAAAAATACAATTCATGAATTATTTATCCTTCACCCACCAAATGTAGTTTGTATAGAGTTATTTGATGTATAGGGCTTCCTAGGCAGTGCTAGTGGCAAAGAACCCACCTGCCAATGCAGGAAACAGACCACATGGGGGTTTGACCCCTGGGTTGGGAAGATCCCCTGGAGGACAGCATGGCAACCCACTCCAGTATTCTTTTTTTTTTTTTCTTCTTTTTCTTTTTGTTATTTTATTTTGTTCTTTTTTTTTTTTTTTTTGTATTTTTTTCTTCAACTCCAGTACTCTTGCCTGGAGAATCCCATGAACAGAGGAACCTGGTGGGCCACAGTCCACAGGGTTGCAGAGTCAGACACGACTAAAGCAACTTAGCTTGCACATTTGATATACAAGAAGTCAAACAGTCCTTGTTTGATAAAGAAAGAAGAAATACTAATTGACTTGGTTCACATTCAGTCTGAGGCTCTGAGTCCTGAGCCGGAATGAGTTTTATATTTGGCTCACACTGCATTTGCTGATTCCAGTTCATAGGCACATCTCACTCCAATTATCCCACCTTTCTCAAGGGGAGCTCATGGAAAGCATCAAAGACTGTATTAGTTAACCCAGGATCCCAATTATAAGATCATTGTCAGGTGTATGAGGTGGGCCAGCATGCCAGCAAGGTGGGAAGGGTAGCAGGTAAGAGGTAAAGAAGGATGACTAACCCCGTCCCCACCCTACTTGTCTAGACATTCATTTGGCCAGTTTCTGTTGCCTTTCACTTTCAATTCAAAGTCATTCTTGACCCCAAGGCAGAGAGCACACTTCCTATATGTTTCTTACCCAATGCACTTACTCTATTTACTAATAACCATGACTTTCCTTTCCTTTCTCCATCCTTGAACTGAAAGCTCCTTGTTGAAACCCTTTACTATATCCTATCTTTGCTAGGTAATAGTACTTATCATGGAATAGAGGTCCACCAATTAATTATTGACTGATATGATTACTAAATGAATAGCAATTGAATTATAAAGCACAGGGGATGTAGGCTTTAACAACATAGATTTCTTGGCTAGGTAGTCCTTCTTGCCTCTTTTGGGTCAAGTCCTTTTGGGCTTCTGCAGGCCTCTGAGCTACAAAGAAGAGTCAAGTCTCAAGTTTTTTGAAGTTTGTACAGAATAAGGCACACATTTAGCACTGAGGACAATTTTGCTTCTGGAGACTTAATCAAGTGAGGGGATAAAGCAAGGTACTCAGACCTTGGTTGACTCTACACGGAGAAAAAAGGAATCTGCAGATTCTCGTTTTCTAGTCTAGCTCACCAAGATACTAAAGAACAGGGATCCAATGACTTTTGCATACCATGCCAAATACTGCAGTGGGACTGCAGATCATGAATTTGTTTGTTTTTTTTTTTTTTTTAGTTTTTTATTTTTTAAATTTTAAAATCTTTAATTCTTACATGCATTCCCAAACATGAAACCCCCTCCCACCTCCCTCCCCATAACATCTTTCTGGGTCATCCCCATGCACCAGCCCCAAGCATGCTGCATCCTGCGTCAAACATAGACTGGCGATTCAATTCACATGATAGTATACATGTTAGAATGTCATTCTCCCAAATCATCCCACCCTCTCCCTCTCCCTCTGAGTCCAAAAGTCCGTTATACACATCTGTGTCTCTTTCCCTGTCTTGCATACAGGGTCGTCATTGCCATCTTCCTAAATTCCATATATATGTGTTAGTATACTGTATTGGTGTTTTTCTTTCTGGCTTACTTCACTCTGTATAATCGGCTCCAGTTTCATCCATCTCATCAGAACTGATTCAAATGAATTCTTTTTAACGGCTGAGTAATACTCCATTGTGTATATGTACCACAGCTTTCTTATCCATTCATCTGCTGATGGACATCTAGGTTGTTTCCATGTCCTGGCTATTATAAACAGTGCTGCGATGAACATTGGGGTACATGTGTCTCTTTCAATTCTGGTTTCCTCGGTGTGTATGCCCAGAAGTGGGATTGCTGGGTCATAAGGTAGTTCTATTTGCAATTTTTTAAGGAATCTCCACACTGTTCTCCATAGTGGCTGTACTAGTTTGCATTCCCACCAACAGTGTAGGAGGGTTCCCTTTTCTCCACACCCTCTCCAGCATTTATTGCTTGCAGATTTTTGGATCGCAGACATTCTGACTGGTGTGAAGTGGTACCTCATTGTGGTTTTGATTTGCATTTCTCTAATAATGAGTGATGTTGAGCATCTTTTCATGTGTTTGTTAGCCATTCGTATGTCTTCTTTGGAGAAATGTCTATTTAGTTCTTTGGCCCATTTTTTGATTGGGTCGTTTATTTTTCTGGAGTTGAGCTGCAGAAGTTGCTTGTATATTTTTGAGATTAGTTGTTTGTCAGTTGCTTCATTTGCTATTATTTTCTCCCATTCAGAAGGCTGTCTTTTCACCTTGCTTATAGTTTCCTTTGTTGTGCAGAAGCTTTTAATTTTAATTAGATCCCATTTGTTTATTTTTGCTTTTATTTCCAGAATTCTGGGAGGTGGATCATAGAGGATCCTGCTGTGATTTATGTCTGAGAGTGTTTTGCCTATGTTCTCCTCTAGGAGTTTTATAGTTTCTGATCTTACATTTAGATCTTTAATCCATTTTGAGTTTATTTTTGTGTGCGGTGTTAGAAAGTGATCTAGTTTCATTCTTTTACAAGTGGTTGACCAGTTTTCCCAGCACCACTTGTTAAAGAGATTGTCTTTACTCCATTGTATATTCTTGCCTCCTTTGTCAAAGATAAGGTGTCCATATGTGTGTGGATTTATCTCTGGGCTTTCTATTTTGTTCCATTGATCTATATGTCTGTCTTTGTGCCAGTACCATACTGTCTTGATGACTGTGGCTTTGTAGTAGAGCCTGAAGTCAGGCAAGTTGATTCCTCCAGTTCCATTCTTCTTTCTCAAGATTGCTTTGGCTATTCGAGGTTTTTTGTATTTCCATACAAATCTTGAAATTATTTGTTCTAGTTCTGTGAAAAATGTGCCTGGTAGCTTGATAGGGATTGCATTGAATTTGTAAATTGCTTTGGGTAGTATACTCATTTTCACTATATTGATTCTTCCAATCCATGAACATGGTATATTTCTCCATCTATTAGTGTCCTCTTTGATTTCTTTCATCAGTGTTTTATAGTTTTCTATATATAGGTCTTTAGTTTCTTTAGGTAGATATATTCCTAAGTATTTTATTCTTTTCGTTGCAATGGTGAATGGAATTGTTTCCTTAATTTCTTTTTCTACTTTCTCATTATTCGTGTATAGGAATGCAAGGGATTTCTGTGTGTTGATTTTATATCCTGCAACTTTACTATATTCATTGATTAGCTCTAGTAATTTTCTGGTGGAGTCTTTAGGGTTTTCCATGTAGAGGATCATGTCATCTGCAAACAGTGAGAGTTTTACTTCTTCTTTTCCAATTTGGATTCCTTTTATTTCTTTTTCTGCTCTGATTGCTGTGGCCAAAACTTCCAGAACTATGTTGAATAGTAGCGGTGAAAGTGGACACCCTTGTCTTGTTCCTGACTTTAGGGGAAATGCTTTCAATTTTTCACCATTGAGGATAATGTTTGCTGTGGGTTTGTCATAGATAGCTTTTATTATGTTGAGATATGTTCCTTCTATTCCTGCTTTCTGGAGAGTTTTTATCATAAATGGATGTTGAATTTTGTCAAAGGCCTTCTCTGCATCTATTGAGATAATCATATGGTTTTTATTTTTCAATTTGTTAATGTGGTGAATTACATTGATTGATTTGCGGATATTGAAGAATCCTTGCATCCCTGGGATAAAGCCCACTTGGTCATGGTGTATGATCTTTTTAATGTGTTGTTGGATTCTGATTGCTAGAATTTTGTTGAGGATTTTTGCATCTATGTTCATCACAGATATTGGCCTGTGGTTTTCTTTTTTTGTGACATCTTTGTCAGGTTTTGGTATTAGGGTGATGGTGGCCTCATAGAATGAGTTTGGAAGTTTACCTTCCTCTGCAATTTTCTGGAAGAGTTTGAGTAGGATAGGTGTTAGCTCTTCTCGAAATTTTTGGTAGAATTCAGCTGTGAAGCCATCTGGACCTGGGCTTTTGTTTGCTGGAAGATTTCTGATTACAGTATCAATTTCCGTGCTTGTGATGGGTCTGTTAAGATTTTCTATTTCTTCCTGGTTCAGTTTTGGAAAATTGTACTTTTCTAAGAATTTGTCCATTTCTTCCACGTTGTCCATTTTATTGGCATACAACTGCTGATAGTAGTCTCTTATGATCCTTTGTATTTCTGTGTTGTCTGTTGTGATCTCTCCATTTTCATTTCTAATTTTATTGATTTGATTTTTCTCTCTTTGCTTCTTGATGAGTCTGGCTAATGGTTTGTCAATTTTATTTATCCTTTCAAAGAACCAGCTTTTGGCTTTGTTGATTTTTGCTATGGTCTCTTTTGTTTCTTTTGCATTTATTTCTGCCCTAATTTTTAAGATTTCTTTCCTTCTACTCACTCTGGGGTTCTCCAACTCTTCCTTTTCTAGTTGCTTTAGTTGTAGAGTTAGGTTATTTATTTGACTTTTTTCTTGTTTCTTGAGGTATGCCTGTATTGCTATGAACTTTCCTCTTAGCACTGCTTTTATAGTGTCCCACAGGTTTTGGGTTGTTGTGTTTTCATTTTCATTAGTTTCTATGCATATTTTGATTTCTTTTTTGATTTCTTCTGTGATTTGTTGGTTATTCAGAAGCTTGTTGTTCAACCTCCATATGTTGGAATTTTTAATAGTTTTTCTCCTGTAATTGAGATCTAATCTTAATGCATTATGGTCAGAAAAGATGCTTGGAATGATTTCGACTTTTTTGAATTTATCAAGTTTAGATTTATGGCCCAGGATGTGATCTATCCTGGAGAAGGTTCCATGAGCACTTGAAAAAAAGGTGAAATTCGTTGTTTTGGGGTGAAATGTCCTATAGATATCAATTAGGTCTAACTGATCTAATGTATCATTTAAAGTTTGCGTTTCTTTGTTAATTTTCTGTTTAGTTGATCTGTCCATAGGTGTGAGTGGGGTATTAAAGTCTCCCACTATTATTGTGTTATTGTTGATTTCCCCTTTCATACTTGTTAGCATTTGTCTTACATATTGTGGTGCTCCTATATTGGGTGCATATATATTTATAATTGTTATATCTTCTTCTTGGATTGTTCCTTTGATCATTATGTAGTGGCCTTCTTTGTCTCTTTTCACAGCCTTTGTTTTAAAGTCTATTTTATCGGATATGAGTATTGCCACTCCTGCTTTCTTTTGGTCTCTATTCGCGTGGTATATCTTTTTCCAGCCCTTCACTTTCAGTCTGTATGTGTCCCTTGTTTTGAGGTGGGTCTCTTGTAAGCAGCATATAGAGGGGTCTTGTTTTTGTATCCATTCGGCCAGTCTTTGTCTTTTGGTTGGGGCGTTCAACCCATTTACGTTTAAGGTAATTATTGATAAGTATGATCCCGTTGCCATTTACTTTATTGTTTTGGGTTCGGGTTTATACACCCTTTTCGTGTTTCCTGTCTAGAGGATATCCTTTAGAATTTGTTGGAGAGCTGGTTTGGTGGTGCTGAATTCTCTCAGCTTTTGCTTGTCTGTAAAGCTTTTGATTTCTCCTTCGTATTTGAATGAGATCCTTGCTGGGTACAGTAATCTGGGCTGTAGGTTATTGTCTTTCATCACTTTAAGTATGTCTTGCCATTCCCTCCTGGCCTGAAGAGTTTCTATTGACAGATCAGCTGTTATCCTTATGGGAATCCCCTTGTGTGTTATTTGTTGTTTTTCCCTTGCTGCTTTTAATATTTGTTCTTTGTGTTTGATCTTTGTTAATTTGATTAATATGTGTCTTGGGGTGTTTCGCCTTGGGTTTATCCTATTTGGGACTCTCTGTGTTTCTTGGACTTGGGTGATTATTTCCTTCCCCATTTTAGGGAAGTTTTCAACTATTATCTCCTCAAGGATTTTCTCATGATCTTTCTTTCTGTCTTCTTCTTCTGGGACTCCTATAATTCGAATGTTGGAGCGTTTCATATTGTCCTGGAGGTCTCTGAGATTGTCCTCGTTTCTTTTAATTCGTTTTTCTTGTTTCCTCTCTGATTCATTTATTTCTACCATTCTATCTTCTATTTCACTAATCCTATCTTCTGCCTCTGTTATTCTACTATTTGTTGCCTCCAGAGTGTTTCTGATCTCATTTATTGTGTTATTCATTATATTTTGACTCTTTTTTATTTCTTCTAGGTCCTTGTTAAACCTTTCTTGCATCTTCTCAATCCTTGTCTCTAGGCTATTTATCTGTGTTTCCATTTTGATTTCAAGATTTTGGATCATTTTCACTATCAATATTCGGAATTCCTTCTCCGGTAGATTCCCTACTTCTTCCTCTTTTGTTTGATTTGGTGGGCGACTCTCCTGTTCCTTTACCTGCTGAGTATTCCTCTGTCTCTTCATCTTGGTTATATTGCTGCGTTTGGGGTGGCCTTTTTATATTCTGATAATTTGTGGAGTTCTCTTTATTATGGAGCTTCCTCACTTTGGGTGGGGTTCTATCAGTGGCTTGTCAAGGTTTCCTGGTTAGGGAGGCTTGTGTTGGAGTTTTGGTGGGTGGAGCTGGGTTTCTTCTCTCTGGAGTGCAGTGGAGTGACCCGTAATGGGTTATGAGACATCAAAGGTTTTGGGATAATTTTGAGCTGCCTGTATATTGAGGCTCAGGGGAGTGTTCCTGTGTTGCTGGAGAATTTGCGTGGTATGTCTTGTTTTGGAACTTGTTGGCCCTTGGGTGGAGCTTGGTTTCAGTGTAGGTATGAAGGCTTTTGATGATCAAAGAAGAGATAGACTTTTAATTTAATGACAGAAACCACTCTGTATGTCATGATCATCACCATCCCTTTAAGGAACCTCTAGATGCACATACTATTTAAGTTCTATTTCTTGAAAAAATGTTTCTTGTCTCTAAAATAACTGAAACAGCCTATGTTACAAAAATTATAAACTATGCTATCAATATTTTAAATAAATTAAATGTAATTAATTACATGTAATTAAATTAATTACATGTAATTAAATCTGAAAATTTATTTGTGTAAATTTAGTGAATTATATTAAATGTTCAAATCTAGAAAAAAAAAAAAAAAAGAATAGGGATCCAGGCCAACTTGTTTACCAGGAATATAGGCTGTATATTATTGGAGCATTTTTTTGTGTTATATCTCTTAGGGACCAGAATGTGGTGGAGAAATAAAAAGTAAAAAATCCCCAAACTGACATTAATGTTATACATGAAATCTGTTTGAAATTAGAGTCTATGTTTTAAATATATCTCACATAGCCAAGGATCTTTGCAATATTTTACCCTGTATTCCTTTTTCTAATAGAAAAATAATTGTTTCTATGTGCTAGCTTTCTGCTTTTAAGTATCTTGAAAGAGAAAAGTACAAAAACTGATCTGTGCATTTGCGTGTGTGTGATAGATTTTGCAAATAAACTGCCTTAAGAGGCATAAATAAAAGATGGATTTTGACACCACTTGAATCACCTACAAAGAACCCAATGACAAAAGTCATATTTCAACATATGTAGTTCAGTCCTGAAAAGACAGAGTTGCTGGCCGTGTGTTAACTGATTGAGCATGGTTGAAAAAGTTTTATTTAGTTTGGAGAGAAAAGTTAATGCTACCAACAATTTTTGATATAATCAAGTAATTTTGTTCCTTCTGTTTATAGTTGGTATGTTTTATTAGATGAAGTTTAAATGGCAGAACAATTGAATATATATACAGTATGTGTTGTAAACACGACTGCGAATTGTTTCCAAAATTATCATTTGTGAATGTGTCATGCTGAAGCTTTTCTTGTTCTTTTTATTACAAAAGAATTGAAGATAAGGATCTTTTTTAATGTCAGAGTAAATCTTCCTTTAACCCTTCTCTATTTAAACAGTTGCCTTTTTTCCATATACCACATTAGGTGTTTCTTTACACTTACCATTTCTGTAAAACTTATTTCTCCTTTGCTTAATACTCTGTTTTTCTGAGTGTTCTCCCTCTAATGCCATTTCTATTACTTTCACTTCTTTCCTAAATTTTTATTTTTTTCTGATTCCTCTTCCTTCAGTCCAGAACTCAATTTCTATTTTCAGCTCTCTGAAGCAATATTGCTGATCTCAGCTCTTCCAGTATTTCATAAGACTGATTTTTAAAGACACATATATTTAATATGGATTCTCTGTACCATATGTAATAAATGGAAACAAATAAAACAAAGAATAACCTTTGGCCCTTGTAGTCCTTGAGGTCCAGGTGGTCCAGGGGGACCCTAAATCCAGAAAAGACAAAGTTTTAAAAGATAGCAACTATCTGTATTAAAATGTTTGCTTTAAATAATAAGCACACTATACACTTCCCTAATTTCTATCATAATCAGATATCCTCCAGTATTGATTTGCAAAGAGGAAACATTTCACTGGTTACATAATTATAAAAACTATCTATGTATATGCAAAAAAAAAAAAACAAACCCCACCATATTTGGGTTAAAATAATGCTCTCAAGTTGATTTGTAAGACAATGTAAAATCATTGCTGCCCTGTTTCACATTCATCTTTCAGGGCTGAATTAACTTCCTAATATTTCCTCTGTTTCTAGAAACACTTCTCCCACCCGCCACAAACGCTTTCATTTCCCAAACACTAAAGAACAAAGCTGTATTATTGAGATAAGACCAAAGACTTTTAAGAAAAATAGCACTAAATTTTTTCTTGACTTTTCTTTTTTAACTAAGCAGACAAAGTGATTCAACTGGGGCAAATGCTGTAAAAGGTTATTGACATAAGAAAATATATTAACTATCAGATAAAAACAATGGCTACATTAGTACCATTATGACCAGCATGCATCAACACTGAATACAACGTCACAAAGCACAGAAATCATGCAATAGGAGTTACCGTGACTGTTAAGGTGGTAATCCTCTGTTGAGAAAATGTATTGATAAAGACAGTTACCTAATTGTGTGCCAAAGTACAGTAACACATTTCTGAAATAATCAACTTCTGGATTATGTTTTGGTAAGAACGGACAAGAAACTGAGAACATATCATCCTATTTTTGAACAAATACCATAGATTGTTAAGATTCTCTTTACAAATTATTTCTAGAATTTTATTTAAAACCCTATGGATAAAGGAGAAAGAAAATGTCGAAATTTGAATTCACTTGACTTAAATTATGAAGTAAAATAGTATGCACCTGTGGTTTGTCCGCATAACTGTGAGCTAAGAAACTCTGCTACTCACAAGAGCTCTATTCCTAGAGCACCTTGATTAGAGAAAATGAAATACCTAACTGTATAAGTTATGATTTTGTCTTTTAAGTTTGTATCTTGTTTGTTGTATTATAATTAGCTTAAGTGTGTGTTTGTGTGTTTGTGACATGACTAAGATAGGAACTGACATGGGATTCACCTTGTTTAATCTTAAAGTAAAGGGCTTAAATACTGTATCAAAATATATCCTCTCGAAGTGTGAATCTCTAAGACAGCCAATCCCTAATCCATGAAATGTTTTTGTATTAAGATTTTCTAGTCCAAGTGTTACACAAAAACTTCTGTAAGGCACTTTTTTCTTTTCTTTTCTGCACTAATTTTCTTTTTTGCTGATTTAAAAAAGCTTTTTTTCTTTTATTTTTTTTTATTTATTTTTTTTAACTACAAATTTATTTATTTATTTATTTTTTAATTTTAAAATCTTTAATTCTTACATGCGTTCCCAAACATGAACCCCCCTCCCACCTCCCTCCCCATAACATCTCTGTGGGTCATCCCCATTAAAAAAGCTTTTTTTCTTAAAAATTATTTATTTTTGACTGAGCTTGGTCTTCATTGCAGTGCACAGGCTTTCTCTCGTTGCAGCAATCAGGGGCTACTCGCAAGTTGTGGCTTCTCGTTGCGGTAGTATCTCTTGTTGTGGAGCACGGACAGTGCTCGGGCTTACTGCCCCCCTGAAGGTCTGTGCCACTTTATGGGATTTTAGAGGGGAGAACATTTTCTATTGGGAGTTCTGGTCCTAGAGAAAAACACTGTCCAGCTACAGGTGAACTTGTGAATATCAGTTTAACTCCATCCCTTTGTCTTCCACTACTCCATCAGTTCAGTTCAGTTCAGTTCAGTCGCTCAGTCGTGTCTGACTCTTTAGGACCCCATGGACTGCAGCACACCAGGCCTCCCTGTCCATCACCAAGCACTATTCCATTCCATTATCTAACTCAAGATGCTGTTTTTATTGTATTGTAAAAAGTAATTTTAACATTATCCATCTATCTCAGTTCAGACACTTGAGTTTTTAGTGATATAGTGTCATCATTTCTTAGAAACAATGTACTTATGCACACGTAGAGATGGTGCAAGTTTGTATTCTACAGTAAAATCAGTCATAGTCATTACAGCTTCAGAGAGAACAGGGTAGGAAAAAACAACCCAGTGCTTCTAAGGTAAAAGGCAAAATGGCCACAAACTGGGGGCAAGGTTATAAAAAAATCAAGGTCCAGATTTTTATACCATCATATATATATGTAACATAAGATACTACTTATTTTATACTTAAAGGATTCACCTAGACCAAGAGTTGAATTTATGGTTATGAGAAAGCTACATCTCAGCTCCTGTATAAAGATGAGTCATTTTTAAAAGGCTATTAGAAAATTACTGAGCAGAAATAATTTCCTTGCCATAGCCTTCCAACTAAAAATTCTTTTTTTGACTAGAAAGCAAATCCAGAAAAACTGAGAAAAGGGAGTAGTTTAAAATGTGAACTCTCAGAAGTTTTCCAATCTGTGCCATACATGCTTCATTTTCTACCTAAATGCAAAAGTTTTTTAGTTTGTCTTTTTTTTTAATTTAAGGATAACAGCATATTTTATAATGAATTGCATAAATAAAAGAATATTATTATTGGAAACTGAATTATTGAACAGATGGGGCTTAAACGACTTTATTAAATAACTGTATTTGTGAGACCTAAAAATTATACAGGGTAGTTTCCACCCAGTTAGCAGAAGAACAAATGACGGAAAACTAAGGTAACTTCTCAAAAACATAATGTTTACTGCCATCCAGAAGAACCAGTGTGTAGACACTCAGGGACTTCAAAAATACGTTGGCTCACTTTGGATTTCTTGTGTGTGGTTCCTCTAAGTTAACATGACATAAACTTAGCAGGGTTCTCTGCTGAACTTCAGTAAAGATTTGAAAACCAGAATTTTGGATAGTGATGGAGAAAGCCATGTCATTCTCTACTGAGCTGCAATGTGAAATGGAAGGCATGAGATAGAAAAGCTGTAAATTGGTTGAAGGCTAGCAAGATGCCAGGTGATTTATTCTCCGAGATGCTAATGTGAATCTCTTTAGGATGAGAGGTTATTTTCTTTCATGTCTTATAATGAAGCAAGCTTAAAATCACCTCTGATTTACCCTAGAGAACAGGTTTAGTTTATATGATGTTGAGAAATTTTAAAAGCTTGAGTTACAGCTTTTAAGAGCTTTTAAATGAAAGGTTTTGCTGCTAATTGTGGAAACATAATCACCTTAAAAAAATAAATGACTTATGACAAATGGCCATGTAAATACAGGCATATTTTGGAGATATTGTGGGTGAGGGTTTCACACCACTGAAATAAAGTGAATATTCCAATAAAGCAAGTCATACAAATTTTTGACTTCCCAGTGTAAGTAAAGTTATGTTTAAACTATAATGTGGCCTATTAAGTGTGCAATAGCATTATGTCTAAAGAACAATGTACATACCCTGATTGAAAAATACTTTATAGCTCAGGATATATTGTACAATAGCCAATATTTTAAAATAACCATAACCTTTAAAAATGACAAATCAGTGTATTGTTCACCTGTAACATATATAACATTGTACATTAATTATAATTCAATAAAAATACTTTAACACTAAAAAATGCTAACTATCATCTGAACTTTTAGAGAGTCGTAATCTTTTTGCAACCGTAACATCAAAGATCACAGATCACAGGGAATTCCCTGCTGGTCCAGTGGGCTGGGGTTTGATCCTTGGTCAGGGAACTAAGATCCTGCAAGCCATGTGGCAGGGCCAGGAAAAAAAATCACAGATCACCATAACAAATATAATCAAAATCAACAAATTTGCAATATTGTAAGAATTACCAAAATGTGGCAGAAAAACATGTAGTGAGTAAATGCTGTTGGAAAAATTGAGCCAATAGACTTGCTGGGCACAGGGTTGCCATAAATTTCAATTTGTAAAAAAAAAAAAAAAAAAAAAAGGCAGTATCTTCATAGTGCAATAAAGTGAAGCACAATAAAAGGAGGTATGCCTGTAACAATTTTCTATAGAGGCAACAGTAAAATTTTATATTTATAGGGTGATATTTCATAACTATAATTGCTCTTATTTATCTAATTACTCTAGATTTTTTTTTTTTGCTGGCCTTTCTTTTAGAGGAGGCAATAGTGACACAGAATTTGCAAAACTGTGACTATCCATCACTGGTTAGAGAACTAGAAGAACAAGTGTCTATTACTTCCTCTCAATCTAATGGCTATTTAGTTTATTTATTAAGTACTCAATCTGCTAGAGTACTATATTGGGAAAACAAAGAAATATTTTTGAAGTGAAAAAATAATGATAAGCTTACAAGCACAATGCTTACTTGCCTAAACAACTCCATAAGAATAATAAATCTTAAGGTTGAGACCAACCTAGACAGCATATTAAAAAGCAGAGACATTATTTTGCCAACAAAGGTCCATATAGTCAAAGCTACGGTTTTTCTAGTAGTTATGTATGGATGAGAAAGTTGGACCATAAAGAAGGCTGAGTGACGAAGAATTGATACTTTTTGAACTGCGGTGTTGGAGAAGACTCTTGAGAGTCCTTTGCACTGCAAGGAGATCAAACCAGTTAAAACTAAATGAAATCAGTCCTGAAAATTCATTAGATGGACTGATGCTGAAGCTGAAGCTCCAATACTTTGCCACTTGATGTGAAGAACTGACTCATTGGAAAAGATCCTGATGCTGGGAAAGATTGAAAGCAAGAGGAGAATGGGGCGACAGAGGATGAGAGGGTTGGAAGGCATCACCAACTTGAGGACCACGAGTTTGAGAAAGCTCCAAGAATTGGTGATGGACAGGAAAGCATGGTGTGCTGCAGTCCATGGGGTCACAAAGAGTCGGACATGACTGAGAGACTGAACTGACTGACTGAAGATTGAGATATAAACATGAACTAGTTGGTTGTGATGGATAGTGACTGGTTTACAGTCATATAGAACTGAAGGTGAAAAAAGAAAGTGAGTGCACATCTCTTCTTTCATATCAAGATGTAGGTGTCAGATTTTTTTTTTTTAAGTACAGTGTATTCAGGCTCATCAACAAAGAATATTCGGCTCATAAAAAAAAAACTCTAAGCATAATATTAGATTTTATGGGTCTTAGAAAACATCCATTTAGAAACATTCTCATTTTACAGATCAGATCAATGAAATATAGACATTTTGTGATTTCCCCAAAGGGACACACCTAGTTAATAACAGAGGGGAAATCAAAGCAGATTTTGGTTTTAGACTAAGGGTAGTTTGCTTCATGCCAAGCTCTGTTCATGTAAAGGCTTTAAAACTCTTCCACAATTTTTCCATAAAATGGCCATGGCCAAAAACATTGGAGCATATCTTGGAAGATAAGAGAATGTATACCTCTTAAAGGTAGTTAAAAGAATCACGGTACCACTGGAAGCAGTTCAAGGGAAATTGACAATATTGTTCAGAAAGTTGAAAACGTGTCCCTACATTTTCTAAGTAAGAGCTCTGACAACATAGTAGGTAACCAAAACTTCCTGTTCTTTTCTTTCTTTATACATGCAGACAGCAACTTCTGGGGCACAGGGGGCCCTTTAGAAAGCATGTTCTAGAATTTGACAGGAGCCCAGAGTCTACTGCTTGCGTCTAACCCACTTGTGCTGAGGAACACTCAGGCAAGCTGCTGACTGAACACACTGCCCAAGGGATGTTTCTCCAAGCAGGGAGCATGCTTTTCTTTGTGCTTTACCAGAAGAAGAAAAAGAATGAAACATAGGCTAAGCTGAAGATAGACTCTGTAAAAACTATGTAATAAATGCTTTATTAGTTAAAAATGACAGTTGTAACAAAGGATCCATAGAGGTGTAGTAGATCTACCAGAATTTGGTAATGCTAGTGAAATCAGGCACGACTGAGCGACTTCACCTTCACTTTTCACTTTCCTGCATTGGAGAAGGAAATGGCAACCCACTCCAGTGTTCTTGCCTGGAGAATCCCAGGGACAGAGGAGCCTAGTGGGCTGCCGTCTATGGGGTCGCACAGAGTCGGACACGACTGGAGCGACTTAGCAGCAGCAGCAGCAGTGAAATCATATAGACGGAAAAAAAATCAAGCAAGTTCAAAATGGAAAAATATTTAAAACAACTAATTTGACTTTCGAGCAGAGAAATGGATTGTGCCTATGAACTAAGTGTAATCACTAATTCAACCAATAACTTTATTTAATATTTGCATTCCCAGACCTGGGTTGGACACATTGTGGGAGTCAAAATAACCATACAACAAGTTTTCTGTCAACAAGTAATTTAAAGTTTGGTAAGAGGCAAGACTAAAGTAAATCAGAGGATTTGGAAGAATAATTAAATGTTAAACTACTGGGTCCTGACTGCTAATATTTAAAAGGATTCAGAGGAGGAACTCGTCTGGGTGGCAGCAGCGAACTATTGAGGAGGATTTAGAGATGAATGAAAGGAAAATGATGAACCAGGAAAAAAAGGAGTGATTTTTATAGATATGGTAACTATGTTGTGGAGAAATAAAAAGTTCCATATAGAAAAGACATGGTTATAGGGTCTTAAACATCAGATGGAGATGCTTAGACTTGATAGAGTAGGCAAGGGGGTCACTGAGGGTCCTGAACAGATTGGGATCATCAAAACAGTCATAATTTAGGAAAATCAGAAGAGTAATCCTCTTGACTACCCTCTATGTGTTTTTATTTGATGAAAGAAAAAGAACTGAACAGTAGCAATATTAAGAAGCAACTATAGAGGACTCGTGTGCCAGGCACGTTTCCAAGTATTTAGCCATGTAGTTCTTACAACAACACTATTTATGTTTTGAGGCAGATGCTATTATTGTCCTCATTTCACAGAGAACTAAATAACTTGCTCTAGCTCATGCACTTAGTAAGCAAGAGATCTGAACCCAGGCAGCTCCAACTCCAGAGCCACAGGGCTCTTAATGGTTTTGCTAAGTTTACTTTTCAAGAAAGAAGACGAAGATTGGCAAAACCAATATAAGTTAAACCAGATAAAGCTAAATATATCTGGAGGCAGAAGGAAAATAAAAGGAAGGATTGAAAAACACTAGGAAATAAAGAGGGTACACTGGGCCAGGGAGAAGGAGCTGAGTTCAAGAGATGAGGGAGAAGGTGTGTTTTGAGAGGTAGAGCCCTCTGAGAGCAGAGGCGGGTGGAAGGTGATATTTGCACACACTCGAGGTCTCAGCGGTGTCCCTGTCTGTGTCAGGATGGGGAGCAGTCACTTGCCTGCAAGGCTTCGTGGAGGTTGCCATTGTAGTCTATGATCTCGGTGGCTCCTGGATCTCCCTTTTGACCAGGTGGACCCTATGAAAAAAATAAACCAAGGGAACATTAGGCTAGGATGGAGAAGGGACTATGGCAGAAACAGAAATAGCAACACGCACGCTCTCTATGATCATCAATTCTTGACTGAGGCCCAAATACATGTTAAAATAAATAAACCATGTTCAGAGTTTGTCCTTATTTCAAAGCAGGCAAACTGCTTCCAACTTCCTGCCTGTGGTATGTTAAAGATATTGTCAGATAAAAAAGAAAAAAGATTCAATATCAAAAACTGCTCTCTGAAAATTATTATATGTAGGCTAATCTGATTTGACTGACAAAATCTTGCTGGCTTTATTTATATTTATTAAAGCAACCCCTGACATCTTTCTCCTCATCCACACCACAAAGACTCCTTCCTCATTCTTTAAGAAGATAGAACATTATACTATAGGAAATGCTTGCTTTTCCAACAGGAATAGAACTCCATTAAAACTGAATCAAACAGGGGATAAATATGTATGCATATATATATTTGAATATATATATGGAGGGAATGAATATTTTTAAGATGTCTACCCTATTCAGTAGCTCTGCCACTGAATTTCCATTAGGTATGTCCTAATTCTCTGTGTTTAAAAAAGGTTCTGAAAATTTGGCCTATTTGGACTATTTCTTTATAACTGAGTTAATTGAAAAGTGGAAAGTTCTACTGTTAGACGGCTGTGGGTTTGCGACTGCTCATTTAGCAGAGGGAAAGCAGACAGAGTTCTTCACTTCTTCTTGCGGAGCTTAATGTGTCCAAATTTACAGACTCTGTGCTCCCAGCGACTATACTAAAAAATAGGAAGAAAAGGAGCGGTAGCAGGGATAATCACGGTGGTCTACCTTCTGTGCTATTACTGGGTGTGATTAATCCAAGTGCCTCGAGAAAAGCCACATAGACACATTCTTCAAATCTAGGCTTGTTGGAGGCCAAAGCTGTAGACGAGACACACTCACCCTTGGTCCCAGGGCTCCAGAGTCCCCCTTGTCTCCACGATCGCCCTTTCCCCGGCGAAAAGAGAAAAAGAACCTAGTTAGTTAGTAGTGAGGCCAACAGTCCCCAAATATCTCAAATCCAAGGATCTGATATCCAAGTATTTAATCCAAGGATTTAAATCCAAGTATTTACTATCATTCAGTGGTACCTTTAATATGAACTTTTGAAATGTAAAATAGCAACTTGAAATACAATAACCCTTGACATGGCAAACGCTTCTTTAAGATGCCCCTTGAAGTGAGTGAAATTTCCCCCTTCAGATGACAGAGTATCTTGAAACAACAATACATACAGAAACTTGTTTACTAGGGATCTTAAAAGGCAAAGCAAGTGGCTTCTATGACACCCAAAGTTAAGCTTTTATCTCTCAGATTGAGCCATGTTCTTGCCTTTATATGAAGAGATTTGGTGCAAGGGAGGAAAGAGTCAACCAATTAACAGGCTGTCTGTTCTCTAAGAAAAAAAAGTGTAGATAATCAGGACAAGGAAGGAAGAGAGATCAACGGGGAGCTCAGTGTTGGGAGACTTAGGAGGGAAAGGTCCCCAGCTGGGTTTCCCTCTGATGATAAGGATCTAAGGAAAACTTTTCTACTTAGGAAGTGCTGAAGAGGACAGCAGCCTGTTAGACCAGGGTGGCCAGGTTGAAGGTCAAGAGCTGGGCAAACCTGGCTCTCTCTCTTTTTTCCAGGGTAATAAAAAAAAGTCTTTTAAATGTCCACTTATAGTGTTATTGCCACCTCACCCCCCCTCCCTGAACAGACGTTAGGAATCACCTAAGCCTCAAACTCCAAAATATATCACTAAGAATACTTCAGAAAGTCTCGGAAATCTCAACAGAAAATTTGGAGGAGAGATTTGAACCTGTGTAGAACTGACAGTTCTTTCAAATAGCCTAAAATTTATAGAGCCCTTTTCCTAAACAGAATTCAAAGCATTTTTCTGTATCTTTCTACATATCCTTATAAACTGGATAAGGACCAGTGAAGATAAGCAGTAAAAAGGATTATGATTTTTCCTATCCACAATATGCTAGTAACATGGACCATAATAATTAAATTTGCTTGAATGGAGAATTACTAATATCTGTTTTCTGTTTTCCCCATTTCCCATGCTATTCATTAATAGAATCTCAAATAACATGATTCTGCTAATAGTATACAGATTACTGCAGGTTCTATAAGAACATGATAAAGGAGAGAATTTCCATTGGTGGTGAAATTTTAATGCAATGGAGGGAGTCAACTGACTTAAAAGTAAACTATAGTTGAACATTTATCACAAAGACAGCCAGGAAATAAAAAATAATATTATGTTGCACATAATGTAAACTAAGTAAGTACTTAATTTTTTCCAAATAAGCTACATTTATGAAACAGGAAGTACTTTTCTCTTAAAGAATGGTCTGAAGCACAAGAATACAAAAACAAGATGAAACAAACCAAGATACCATCATAAGGGTGAAATTACTGCAATACCAGTATGTGAAAGAGTCTAATCCGAAACGTGACTTTCCTGTGGGAAAGGCAAGAAGCACAGCTCTTGATGGCCTCATGTTATGTTAAAACGGTTACCCGGGTACTGACCTTTGACCCTTTTGGGCCTCTAGTTCCTGATTCACCTTGCTTCCCCTATTATAGAAGAATATAAAGATGGAAAAGAGAATAATAGAGGGAGATAACAATAGAAAAAAGAAATTAGCAGTGACTCGGAATAATGGAGAAAAATGGAAACACTTTATTTTAACTGCTTTGATATATGGCTCTATATAATGTGAACTGTTACAACACTGAACATAAGCATTATCGCCACATCATTAGTTCACTCCCTGGTCTCTCCACCAACCTTCATGTCATAATAATTCTAAAGACTGACCACCCATTGTCGGATGGGAAGAGTGCTGTAGATAATTCTCAGTAGTCTCAAAAGTGTTTGCTTATAAATTTCCTTTTCATCAAAGAGGAAGTCATTTCCCATGTCTCTAGGATGGATTATTAAAATAAAGTGTTACCATATCAGTTTGTAGGAAGTTAGAGGAATAGAGGGAACAGTCAAATAAATCCTTAGTTCTCATATTTTCAAGGTGTTACACACCGTCAAGTTACCATGGAAACTAATGGTCTGGATCCACATTTTCCTCAGTAAGTTTTCGCTTGCTTGTTTATTTTTGTTATCTATCTATCTATCTATCTATCTATATATATATATATATTTAAATGCAGGGATTTTTTTTTTTGTTTTTGGCTATGCTGTTCAGCTTGTGGGATCTTAGTTCCCTGACTAGGGGTCGAACCTGTGTCCTCTGCAGTGAATGTGCAGAATACTAACCACTGGACTCACTAGGTTTTAATATGCTTTGAGTGGTAATGTGTTAATGTGACAGTTCCTCCCCATTGACATTTGGATGTGTTATTAAATTTGTTGACTGAATAGAATGGAGTAAACTGGAAAAGTTGAATTGTAAAACCCCTTTTAGAAAATAACAAACTGGTATGCATTTCAATGAATTATTTGTGATTTGGGGCTGTTTTAATACCCCTTGAATAATTTTATTTTAGTTGCATGTTCTAAAAGTAAGTGGTATACACTTCCAAACTGAGAATGTTGTTTTCCAGTGTGAGAATAACTGACCTTTTGTCCTGGGGCTCCGGGCTCCCCTCGATCCCCTCGTCCAGGAGGCCCTGCCTCCCCACGATCGCCCTGTCACAAATCACAA
This sequence comes from Ovis canadensis, assembly GCF_042477335.2. NCBI lineage: Eukaryota > Metazoa > Chordata > Mammalia > Artiodactyla > Bovidae > Ovis > Ovis canadensis. The sequence continues at coordinate 32,469,262 of NC_091250.1, read as the reverse complement.
AATAAGTGAATGGTGACCCATCTTCCCCCTAACCGGTCCCTGTAGATTAATGAGTGAAGTGAATAAAATCAAAGAAAGTAGAAGTTCAGTTCAGTTCAGTTCAGTCGCTCAGTCATGTGCGGCTTTTTGTGACCCCATGAACACAGCACACTTCCCCCTAACCAGTCCCTGTAGATTAATGAGTGAAGTGAATAAAATCAAAGAAAGTAGAAAATGACTATTTATTTACTGCATACTCAGCATTGTATTAACCTCAACATGGATTATCTCATTTAATAATCAAAACAACTATACAGTGTTTGCATTTTCATCCCCATTTTTACAGACGAGGAAATGGTTTGGTAAATGCCTGTTAGACACCTAAGTTGGTAAATAGAAAGACCTTTAAAGCGAATTGATAAGGGCCATCATTAAGCCTCACCACAGGCACTAACATAGTCTTTACTCCGCAGTGACTTTTTAAGATCTGCTAGGAAGAAGCATGGCAAATGACTAAGCACCAGGTTTTGTAATTTGACATTCTCTACTTTAATCCTGGCCCTGTTACTTACCAGGTCTGTGTTTTGGGGAAAATTAGTTAAGTTCTAAAAGCCTCAGTTTCCTCTATAAAATGGAGAAAATTATAGTACTGGTTTCATAACTTAAAAAGTCCTCATCACAGTACAAGACATGTAGGTATTACAGTTTTTGCTATATTTATAGATCTGGGAATGATGATTGTGGCCACTGCCCTCAGGGGGCCAGTGCTCTAGTAAGAGAAGATCCACATGAACAAAATAGCTTAGAGTGAAGGAATAATGTAAAGTCTAACGTGAGAGAAGAGGAAACTCCACAGGGTTTTCAACCGTCTGGACTGACTTCTTTTTGCTGAGACCTGGGTCAAGTCCTGAAGGATGGGTAGGGTGTATTTTACAATTATTATTGCTTATGACTGTGCTTTTGATAAGTGCACACAACACTTTACATGCATTATCCTATTGAGTTCTCAAGACAAATGAGAAAGGTGTCCGTATCCATAGTCTACAGATGAGGAAACTGAAGCTCAGAAAGGCTAAGTAATTTTCCCAAAGCCTTTATCGTGGGAGAGCTGTAATTTAGAATGGATTGTACTCAATCTTCAATTTTTGCATAGATGTTTTGGTATGTAAATATTTTGCACATCTCTGGTCATTTTCTCATGATAAATTCCTAGTGGGGAAATGTCTGTGTCAAAAATAAAAACATTTTAAAATCTTGCCAAATCACCCTCTAGGAAGATGGTTCTGTTTTTCCCTGAACACAGAATTGAGAGTGTTCAGCTTCCTGTGTGATGAGTAGAATTTCAATAATCAAACAAGTTTTGACTTCTGGTGATGGCATGTTTATGGATGAAGGAGGCACTTTCCTCCATAAAGGATGGATTCATCTTGGAAAGGAAAAGAAAGTAGGGTTGGATTTGCTATGGGTGATGGAGAGCTTTGAATCCCAAGATCTTTGTATCATGCCCACTTTGGGAGGACTCTGTGGTTTTGCAGGGGAGGTGGGATAGATTAGGGCCAGGATTATGGAAGACTCAGTAAATTCCTCAGTATGAATCACAAGGGAGTAGGAGAATGGAGAGGCTGAACTTGACTGGAGGCAGGAGATGGAAAAGATGCTCCAGAAGGGATTTTCCAGGGATTAGAAACTGAAGTGCTTCTACTGGTATATGGAATTTACATATATAAATGTTTGGTTATTTGCTTAATATTTTACAGATGAATTCTAAAATGGTAACTATAATCTTATTTTAGGGAAAAGCAAAAATCTTAGAAAATCATTTCTCTATAGTATATATATATCATAGGTGTGAAGTCTATATATGTTTACCTAAGAATCACTTATTAACATCATGCCCCTAATTAATTGCTTATTATTCTCTGGAATTATATTTTTTTCTTTCCTTCCATCCCTTTCTCACACATATTGCAGTGTAAGCTTCAGTAGAAACTATTTTTGTTGCATTTAATCTCCATTCTAAATAGTAGAAAAATGTCTGGCAAAAAATGTGTTGAATTAATGAATAAACAATGTTATTCAAAGTTTTCTAAATTATTCATGATAAAGTCCTATTTCTTTAGACTGATGTAGATTTCTTGCAGGCACTGATACAGATGCTGAGAATACAGCAGCACATAAAACAGGTTTTTAGATACCATTATACATCTTCTTCATTATGCTCTCTCTTCATTGTGTTGGGGATAAAATATGCAGTGTTAGTTTTTTTAAAATATGAATTTATTGGTACAAATCCAGACTGTCTACCCAAGTGGAAAAAGACTAGTATGTGGCTGAAAGAGATTTTGAAATAATCATGATTTTTCCATTATGATACCAATTTCATGTCAGGCAATTTAGCCAAAAATTAACTTCAAAATATTCTTAAATGAATTTCTTATTCAAATCCTTTCTTGTGGACCTACAAAGCAGTTACAGTACAGTCTTTACTTTTATTGGGAGTGCAGAGTAATACTTGTTTAAAAGTATGGAATCTGTAAAATCAGCCCAGGTTCTTCATGAACAGTAATTAATGTTGGTTTTATAGCTCTGCCTCTGGAATTTTTTGACTATGGAACAGTTTAAAATAAATGAACAAAAAGAAAAGATATTTAGGGATGAACTCTACTCTCCAGGGGTCTGTCTGTGTTTCTTCTATTTTCCCTTGTTTTGCAAACAAAATGCCACAAACACTTAGAAATCACATTCATGCCCGGTCCTCTCTGGCACTGAGCAGGTTTCCAGCTTCTTTGCACTCATCCACAAAGCCACCTCTTTCTCTGCCTGACTCTGAGGCTGCAAGCCGTACAACAGTTCTGACGTGGACACAGGATGCCTATTATCCTCTTGATCTAGCTCTCTTGATTCTAGAAAGTGCATTTTGTGTGTAAACCTGTTCAGGCTAAAGCAGGCATTCCTCATATTTTGTTAATAAGCTTGTCAGCTCATTATGTGAAAAAGAACTTGCTGAGAAAAGAGCAATTTTGTGTAAATTTGACCGAGCTTCAGTCCCCCCTTAGGCCACGCGTAGTTTCCGTTTACTAGGATTAGAGTTATTTTCTCTTGACCAGCGGAAACGAGGACTCCTCTGTCAGAACAGACCAGGAACATATTTCTCGAGCTCTTGGAAATCATCCTGGCTTATTTCTGGTGAGTGCAATACACATTGAGGCAAAGACTGCTATGGTTTAAAAATAAAAGAATGCAGTGTGATCTAATTTTGCTCTTTCTTTGATTCATGAGTCTGTCATGAATACAGGTCCATCCTCGGAACGGTACCTTTTTATGTCTTTCCGGGTAGATAAAAAGGGAACCATGGCTCTGACTGTATCCACAGCAACATAATTTTTTATATGGCGGCACATAGATTTTGCTTTCAGGGCCCTCTCTCGGGTTGCCAAGTGGAAGATCACGAGATGGTTTTCATTACAGGATTTTTCTGCAGACGTTTTTCAGGATGGATCCTTTCAGGATGAGGCACTAGGAATCTATATGACATGAGTACTTGCCTTTGAAATCTAGGGAGTAATGGGGGAATAGTAATCATGTTTGATTTACAAGTCTGTCTTAAAATGGGTAACGAGGAGCTGGAGTTAATGAGTTCTACCTCTTCTAAGAATTGCCTCACTTTTCCATATGGCCAGAAGACTAACAGCATCACATCAATTTAGGTGCAACTGGGGGACAACTGGAACAACGAATGTGTTCCACCATCCTGTTGCCTTGCCTAAGGCTTTCTGGAATTAACTTCCTATTACTCTAATTATAAGAACATGCTATTCCTACTAGAAGTGTTGGGAATGGGTGCTAAGCTGTTTAGTTCCCTATTAGGCAAAACTATCTGGTCACCTGAGTAACAAAATGGACTAAAAATATGTCACAGAAATTTTTCAGAAAAGAAGGGGAAAACACTCTACTTACCTTTGTTCCCGGTAATCCTGGTAAGCCTGGTTCTCCTTGAGGGCCAACGAAACCTGGTTCTCCCTTAAAAAAAAATGGACAGAGGAGATCACCACATGTTTGACAGTAAATATGTGAACTACTGTTTGTCCCCAGTGGCTCAGCTGATAAAGAATCCGTCCACAATGTGGGAGACCTGGGTTCGATCCCTGGGTTCTATCCCTGGGTTGGGAAGATCCCCTGGAGAAAGGAATGGCTACCCACTCCACTATTCTGGCCTGGAAAATTTCATGCACTGCATAGTCCATGGGGTCGCAAAGAGTTGGACAAGACCGAGTGACTTTCACTTCACTGGGATTTTACTTCTTTGATTGTATACAGCTTTTGCTGAGATTCAGATACTAACTATAAAATTAATTAGAATTGGTAGAATTGGTTTTGATCAGTGACAACACTTTGAGAAAAACTTTGGAGAAGCTCTGAAAAGTAAAAGTGACAAAGAAACCAGATAAATGTCTTTACAATTTTATTGTCTCATGCTTCTTATCATTTGCCTCATCAGGTCCATTATGTTGGGGTGGATGCGGTAGGCAGCCTCTAAGATGGGCCTCAATGATACCACTTGCTGGTATTCAATTCCCTTGCAAAACCCCTCTGCTTGAGTGTGCACAAGATTTACTGACTCATATCTAATGAGCAGAATATGAAAGAAGTAATAGGATATCATTTCTGAGACTAAGTTATTAAAAGACTGTAGCTTCCATCTTGAGGGCTCTTTCTTGTCCTCTCTCACTTGAGTCAATTTACTTTGGAGAAAACAAGCTGCCATGCTGTAGTGGCCCTATGGACAGGTCCCCAAGGTGAGGACCAAGGTCAGCCAATGGCCATATATGTGTCAACTTGGGAGCAGGTGCTCCATCCCATTAGAGTCTTCAGATGAGATCACAGCCCTGGCTGACAGCTGGATCGCATCCTCCTGGGAGACAGTGAGCTAGAGGCACCCAGTTGAGCTACACTCAGATGCTCATTCCTCCCAAAATGTGAGTTGACTGTGGTTTTAAGTCACTGCAGTTTGGGATGCTTATATGGTAGGCAGGAATGCATGACTGATTCAGTGGGTGTGGCTAGGGAAGAGATTCAAGTATGTTCAGCATAAAAAGCAAAAAAAAAATCTCTCCTTGCCACACCTCCAAAATCTCTTCTCTATCACCTGGAGGAAACCCAGTTGTGGTATCATAGAAAAATATATTTGGTCTTGTTCCTAGTTTCTAAAATCTTTGGAATTTCCTGATTAGTAAGAGTAATAGTCCCTTGGACTGCAGGGAGAGCAAATCAGTCAATCCTAAAGGAAATCAGTCCTGAATATTTATTGGAAGAACTGATGCTGAAGCTGAAGCTCCAATACTTTGGCCACCTGATGTGAAGAACTGACTCATTGGAAAAGACCCTGATGCTGGGAAAGATTGAGGGCAGGAAGAGAAGGCAGACAGAGGATGAGACGGTTGGATGACATCACCAACCTGATAGACACGAGTTTGAGCAAGCTTCACGAGATGGTGATGGACAGGGAAGCCTGGCATGCAGCAGTCCATGGGGTCGAAAAGAGTCAGACACAACTGAGTGACTGAACTGAACTGAGGAGTAAATAGGAGCGTCTTTTGTTACTCACAACAAGCTCCTTTTAAAAATACCTGTTGCTAATGGGGTGACTGTGGTGGGCCCCTAGAGAGCTTCAGGATCCGGCTGTGATAAGAAGGTTGGAACTCTCAACTTTTCCCCTCCTCTTACCATCTCCAGAGAGGGGAGAGGGCTGGCGACTGAGTTAACTCAGCAGTGGGCAAGGTTTTAATCAATCATGCCAGCATAACACAGCCTCCGTAAGATGACCCAGGCAATGGGGGCTAGAGAGCCTCTGAGCTGATGAATATCTCCATGTGCTAGCAGGAGTCATGCCCCAACTCCACAGGGACACAGGCGCCTGCACTCAGGGCGCTTCTGACTTCACCCTCTGTATCTCTTCACGTGGCTGTTCACTTTCCCCTTTTGCACTACATTGTAATGGTAAGTATGCATTTTCCTGAGTTTGGGTAAGTCATTGTAGCAGATTATTGAGCTTGGAGAGGGGTGGGAATGGCTGGCTGTGAGTACCCTGGAATTTGTAACCAAGTCAGATGGGAGTGCAGGTAAGGAGGGGGCGGTGCTTGGACTGGGGTCTGAAGTGAGGGCCGTCTTGTAGGACGGAACCCTTAAACCTGTGGAATCTGATGCTAACTCTGAGCAGTGAGTATCACAATAGGACATGAGTTGGTGTCAGAGAATCAGAGTTGGAGAACCAGTGTTGGAAAAACATCATATATTTGGCACCAGTGAACACCCAAGACCAGTGTTCACATATAAACTGAAAGTTTTATTTTCTTCTTAACAACATGAGCTCAAATGTAAGATTCTAGCTTCTTGAAATCTGTAATGATGTTTTGAAGCAAAACAAAACAAAAACATAAAGACTCTGTTCCCATCTTTCCTGGGATTTGTTTGCTTATTTGTTTTTCCCCATTGGATTATTTCTGCTAATGTTGTTTGATAAATTTGATTTTCTTTTAAAGTAGCTAAATTTTAACATTTGTTTTTTTAGCACTGAGTAGAAAGATGCAGAGAGGATGTTTTATATGAAGTGTTAGAATGCCATCAAATATTTTTGAAATATTGAGTTTTTAAAAAATATATGCCATATAAAACCTTGGTATTGGGTAGGGAACAAAAGGATATCAGTACTATAAAATGTATCACATTGATGAATAACTCAAATGGATTTATTTCTAGCTCTGATGCTCATGGTACTGGTTTAAGAAAAAAAAATGTAGGGGAACTAATGCTCTAGGTTTATTGTTTGTGAAATTTCTATAGCTCTATTTATATTCAGAAAAATCAATGACGACCATTCTACTTCTTGTAAAAAAAGTTTAACTTATCTGAAACAACAGCAAAAAAAGTTAAGAAACATTTATTTACATGTAAGATATTTCTCTCAATAAAATGATACATACAAGCACAAAAATTTTCCCTTTCCACCCTCAAGAAAAAAGGCTGTATTAAAGTCAATGTATATTATTAGTAACCACTTTCTGTCATGAAAATATAATGCAAGTTAACAGGCGGAAAGTTTAAAGGTAAACAAGATTCATATATCTTCAGGTGGAAATAAAGATTTCACTGCTAGCAAAGCAAATGGAAGCACCATTAAAGCATACTAATAAAAGAGAAGAAAAAAGAGTAAATGCTGCAAAAATGTTTTTCTTATTCAGGCAAGTGTTTAGTTTATAAAAAGACAAAGCATGCAATTTCATAATTCACAAATAAATAAGGCTTTGTGATCTCAGTGGCTGAAGTGTTTTTTCTTCCTTTTCAAAAACAGAATCTATTTAAGTTCTCCTGAGTAAAATGGATGGAAATTTCCTTCAGGCAGAATGTTCAGGGTAAAAATTTTTATTTCAACATATAAAATTAGCAAAGGACTGGACTCTCAACAACTTTAGCACTATTAATACTGGCTAGTATTAAAGACTGAGTATGATTAGTTATACTTTTTCATGCCACCCCAAGAAAGCATCCACCATCTCAATACATTCATTTCTTCCTTCAATTTACTCAAGGGAAACAACAGCATACTTAACATTAGGACCACAGTTTTATGATTATTTAACTCCAGAGCTCTCAATTACTTTAGAGACATTGTGTCCATCTAGTCTATGTCTTGGCAGGATGGGGAGGAAATAATCATAGGTTCCTTTCCTCTCTCAGGCTTGAAAGAATTATTGAAGTAAATAAGGCATAAATATGTCTACTCATGGTCTTAAGCAGGTTGGGCTGCTTCTTACTTTCCTAGACTTATACCAGAGGTCTCAGAGTGCCTATTCGCTTACCCTTATTATTGTACAGAGTAGGAAAGTTTCATTGACATGGTTTCAGATTTCACATTGTACCTAACCTTTAAGTTGAAACTACCACTTGTAGAGTTTGGGGTAGTCTTAAAAAAGAACATCCACACTTTCATAGAAAGGCTATTAAAATAATCTTCCTTTGTCCAGTTACATATCGATAATGAGGCTGGTTTTCTTTCATGCGCTTCAACCAAGACAAATTGCAACAGAATAAAAGCTGAAGCAGGTAAGAGAATCAAGCTGCCTTTGATTAAGCCAGATGTTGAAGAGATTTAAAAAAAAAAAAAGATAATGTCACTATTCCTGCTAATTTTTTGTTTGTTTTGTAAAACAGCTATATTTCATAAAATGTTATTTAATTAACATATAATGACCTGTTTAAATTTCTCTATTTCTAACACAGATATATCAATAGATATAAACAAATAAAAACTCTTTAAATCTTAATTTTTGGGTGTGTAAAAGGGTTTTGAAATTAAATCTTTGAGAACTGTTGGTACAAACGTACAGAATTGAGTCGAAGCCTGACTTTGCAAGCTGGAATCCTGAGGTGCCAAATAATGTAAGATTCTGGTGTTATTTGGGGGTGGCTTAGTCAAGACTTATTAGATAATTCGAGCAAAGCAATCGGCACCAACTCTAGAACAAAGTAAGTGAATGATAAATGTTATTGTTGCTCTTATCTTACAGGCTCAAAAACGCCAGCTACCATTATTATTAGTAGTATTATTAATATTAGTAGTATTATTACAACATCTCAATAGCTAGTTAGTAATATACATGGTGACTTCTTCACTCTTTTCTTTTTGACTTCTTGATTCTTTACAACCTGTATGGGGTTATATTCAGTACTTCTTCAACTCCTTTCAAGAAGTAACCCTAAATTTTCTCATGTGACTATGTAATCATTTTATGAGTCAATATCCATCTGCCAGAACATTTAGGATTGAAAAGCCACACACATGTAAGGTAAACAAATGACAGGTTTACTAAGAATGAATTTTCTTCCTGTAAGAAAAGGAGAAAATGGTCATACCTGTTAAATTTCCCTAAATAATGTAATCCTTAAAAAAAATCTTGCCTCTTTGCAAGGATTGATATAGAGTTTAAAGGTCCTAGAATCTCCTATGGACGGAGGAGCCTGGTAGGCTGCCGTACATGGGGTCGCGAAGAATCAGACATGACTGAGCGACTTCACTTTCACTTTTCACTTTCATGCACTGGAGAAGGAAATGGCAACCCACTCCAGCATTCTTGCCTGGAGAATCCCAGGGATGGGGGAGCCTGGTGGGCTGCCGTCTATGGGGTCACACAGAGTCGGACACGACTGAAGTGACTTAGCAGCAGCAGCAGAATCTCCTAAAATGTCTAGCAGAAAGGTTACGCCAATCTATGGTTCTATAAATACTTTGATGTGATTAAAAAAATAAGCAACTGGTTATTCTACTCTAGCCATAATTCTAGTTATCCAGGATAAAGGAAGGAGACTGAGTCAAAGGAAGGTAGGGGAAAGCAGCTGAAATATGACTCAAACACAACATGCTCTTGCAAAATCATCTTTGAAGTAAATCAGACTACACAAAAATGAGTTTTCATAACTTTTCAGGACAATATGCAGGAGAAGTAACTATTTCTATTGAACTGTATGATGATTCACAGAGCTGTTTTTACATATCTAATCTCATATAATCAACAGGAAATAGAACATTGCTAAATTAGAAGCTATCCACACAGATTGCCTGAATAGACAAAGTGTGGGGGAGATGCAATGGAGGGAACTGGCACCATAATGGAATTAAGCTCCTATCATACTTTTAATTAAGAAACAATTAAATCCAGAGTGTTTTTCCTTTACTTTTCTACAAGGCAATTACCTGAACTAGAAAACCCAATTATAATTTCAGTGGGCCACTGTTGGATTAACATGAGAACATGAGGCAGTGATCCTTTGAAAAGGGCAGATATTGGCTGTTATTATCAGAGAAATGTAGATTTATACAGAGACACAGCCAGTAAAATAGCTCTACCATTCAAGCAAAAACAATAAAATATGACCTTTTCTGAAACAATATTAATCTTTTCAGTTTATGATGTGTTAGTGCTTTCTTAAAAAAAATGACAACCGAAAAATATCTAAGAAAATGAGGGAAAGTCAGAGGCATCAAAATTGGTTTGTTATGAACACCAGGACATCAATGAATAGTATAGGAATAAGTTAAGAGCCTAATTACTTTAGAGCCACTTTAATCTGCTTTACTCATATATATATACATATATATACACACACACACACATATATATCTCATTTATATATATACTAAATTTTCCTTCATCTCTCTACCTATTCACTCATTATCTCAAGTGTGATAACATTTTAGGTTTTTACTTTTGTTATTATTGAGAATAGGATTACAAAGTAAAACAGAGTTCCATTCATACTGGAGTTGTTGATCTCATTGGAAGTGAATCAAAAGAGCGAAGGCAACCAACTCGTGGGGAGAAAGATGGAGGAAGAGAAGAGGGGAAGAATGGAGAGGAACAAGCATCCTAAAATGTTCTATTCCTCTACCATGATCATAACGACTAAACCCAGGATAATCCACTGTTTTTCTTATTCTTTTGTCTTCACTGGTCCTGGCAATGTCCAATGAGATCTACCCTCTTGGCAAATAGAAAAATATAAACAATGTAATGGCTAACTCTTAAATGCAGAGCTGTGATTTAACCAAAGCCTGGAAATTTATAAAAAAAAAAATACAACACTATTTATCAGAACCCTTAATACAATTCAACCTTTTAATTGCTAAAACACAAGTAATGGCTGGCCACCAAATTCTGCTACCCAAACCACATGCCTGTCAGTGATCAAATGGTTGTCAGAGAAACAGAAATCGCAGCTCTGTACATGCTATTGGAAATAGCATTAATGCAGCATCAAGTTTCAGATGAAAAAAAAATGGTTTAACTTTCCTGTCTTATCTTAGATATTGATCTTTAGTTGCTTCATGAGTTTTGTCCTTTGTTTCCCCTTAACATCAATTAATTAGCTCACCACCAATGAGTTTGAAAACCAGGTCTCAATACCCAGATGGTAACACATCTTCCTGTGTTGAGCTGGTAGAAAAGGTGAATAATGGGGTGACTGTGGTTTTGGCAAGTAAACTGGGATTTGGGCTGGGCAGAATAAATGCTATTAATTTAGGATAAAGCACAATTAGTAGGTCTAGAAATAAACTGGGAGCAGCAGTAGCAGCAAACAGATCTCTCCAAAAATCTGACACAGGTTGCTAATTTGAATGGGAACTCTAAACAGCAGGGTTACTTAAAGATGCAGAATCAAATCTATAAAGAATAGCTATAGCTGAAATCAAAGGTGTACTTATACATGACCACATTTGGAGGGCCTAAGGATCTCACACTGAGCTTTCTAACTGTAGCTAAACCTTTCAGCAGCCACAGCACTGATCTTGTAATATAAAGCTCAATGAGAAGTCATAGTAACTAATATGGGCTATATTCGAAAAATTATCTTCTCTTTGTACCAAACAAAACTTTCCCCTGTTGATTAGTGGCAATATTAGAGTTCCTCTCCCTGTTTTCTTCTATAAATTGGCAGTATGTACACAGAGAAATAAAGTAAACCAAAAGATAATTAAGTCATGGGAAGGTGGGATCTATTCACTCTGCAAGATAAAAGATGTTGCAAATACAAGATTTTTGACTGAAGCCACTTTTCATTCACCATCACTTTAAAAAAATTTAAACAGTCTATTGAGATAGCTTAAGTTCCATGTATTCTGGCCAAAAAGCCCTGAAAAACAAAACAAAAAACCCCCAAACAAAGCAAACAAAAATCGTTACCAACTAATAAGGCAACAAAATCTGGCTTTATTACAAAAAGGTTAAAAAAAAAAAGCTAGGAAGTCCCTTAAAAACATGCTCTTTCTGAAATCTAACAATTTACCATTAAGTCACTAAGTCCTGGAATTCCATAATAAAATCCTGACTTATTTTTCTTCAAACTCACAGTTAATACACGGCAAGAAAGTAGGGTCAGCGGGTAAAGAATCTGCCTTCAATGTAGGAGACGCAGGAGACACGGGTTTTATTCTGGGTCGGGAAGATGCCCTAGAGGAGAGCATGGCAACCTGCTGCAGTACTCTTGCCTGGAAAATCCCATGGACAGAGGAGCCTTGTGGGCTGCAGTCCAAAGGGTCGTAAAGAGTCCGACACGACTGATGACTAAGCCCAGCATGTGTACATACATACATGTACAAGAAAGTATTTTTACCCTTCAAATGGCTATTGGGACAGTTCATTTAATATCTCTTTTTGGTCAAATACAAAAAGGGTGTCCTTCAGATAGGTGAGAAGAGTCAAAAAATACGTTGATGGAATTACTGCTGCTGCTAAGTCACTTCAGTCGTGTCTGACTCTGTGTGACCCCATAGACTGCAGCCCACCAGCTCCTCTGTCCCTGGGATTCTCCAGGCAAGAATACTGGAGTGGGCTGCCATTTCCTGCTCCAATGCATGAAAGTGAAAAGTGAAAGCCAAGTTGCACAGTTGTGTCTGACTCTTAACAACCCTGTGGACTGTAACCCACCAAGCTCCTCCGTCCATGGGATTTTCCAGGCAAGAGTACTGGAGTGGGTTGCCGTGTCCTTCTCCAGATGGAATTACTAGTCAAGGTAAGAATGTAGACACAGCTTCATTCATACAGAAATGGTTCAGCAGTTGTTTCCCTATAAACTCCTAGAACCTATCGTCTGTTAAATGGAATGGTGGCCAGAAAGTCCTAACTGATTAGTTCTTGCCCATAGAAAATTCTCTGGTTTTTCATTTATTACTATTTGTTTTATTTTTATGTCATTATCAATTAAGGAATAAAAGACATTATTTTTTTAACTTGTCTAATATACCAGCTTAAACCAAGTCATGCTTTCCATGATATTTATTACCTCGAACACATCCAATTTTCATTGCCCAAAAAATAGTACAACAGGGTTTGGAAAATATGTGCTGATTTGCCTGGGTGCTAAAGACATCACCAATAATTTTGATTAATTTGTCTTGACACTGAATGCATTAACCATACAATATTCTTCTAGCTTAAGGGCTAATTAGAATTCAAGTCAGCATGATACCCACTTTTGAGGATAACAGCAAGAACATTTGTTGTAATAAGAACCTCCAGGCAGTCAGTTTTGGTAATGATTGATTTGTAAAACTATTGAGGGGGGAAAAAAGAATGAGAAAGTGGAATCTGTCCCCAAAATACTTACTTCCCTGAAGGATCACATTTGAGTACAAATTAAACATTTTGGTGGCTATGATGAAAATGAAATACAACAGCAAGTTTATTTAAAACTCAGAAAACATAACTTTCTCTTTTTTTTTTGAAAACATAACTTTCTGATCTTTTTTTCTTAATGGGATTACATCATGAAAGCACACTTGTATCTATTTGAGGTTTCATTATGGCTGCGAAAAACTCTCTGATTTCTGGTTGTGTGCGTTTCCTAATTGAATTCTTAAACTACTTAACTGCTCAGACATACTTTGTGCAAGCAGGAAATAATTATAAGTAACAAGAACACAATGTTATCCTTTCAATCAGTATTCCTTCCTTTTCTTTTAGGAATTCATTACATATCCCGTGTTACTTCCAAGAACTTTGTCCTTTTATTTTTAAAATGTGACTTGGTATTTCTGAGGAAGGAACCTCATCTCCAGTGGATTTAGAAGATAAGTTTCCATAGGTTAGTGAGCACTGCTTAAATCCTAAGAATGACAAAGCAACATTTCTGCCACCTGTAAAAGTTAGCCCTTATATGATTTAGTGTCAAGGATGATTTTATATTATGAGTTAGTTATTGCCTCCCAATCCTCAAGTTCTTGATCTGAACGTCAAATTTTCACTAATGTGGAAGCCAGAACAAAAATATCAAGCTTTGAGGGAAAACCCTGTAAAAATTTCTTTGCCACCTAAATGATTTTTCTGACCTGTTGTAATTTTTACTGTATTATGTCTCCCTACTGCATTCATTTTATTGTACCAGCTACATTTTTCTCTTGAATTTACTTCCTGAATATGATGAGATAAACTGGTAGTCAGTGTTGAAAGGAGAAAAGCCAGCATTGAAAATCCATATCTGTAAAAAATGTCTGGGGTTAGGCAACGCTATGAATGGGGCCTAGAGTATTTCATTATTAGATGTCAGGTTTTGCTTTTGCTTTTCCTGTGAACAGTGTCGGGAAGGAGAACTTAGCACCATGTCTTATGCCCAGAATGCTGTGCTCCTTTATCCTTCGTTCTTGGAATGTACTGGGTTAGAGGAAAAGATGAATGGTGTGATGTAAGAAAGTAGGTTATCTTACTGCTCTTAAAGGTAACATTCAACCATCACTACAGAGTTTTCAGTTATATCTATGAACCTGCAGGGTATAAATGGCCTTATGATCTCTAGGTTGAAATGACTCACAGGAGGTAAGACTCTATAGAACAGGTGCATAATCAATGTTTCCAATATTCTGAGCTGCTCCAAGAGAAAGAATTTACAATGGCTAAAATTTATATCTCATTTACTATATGTTTGGCACTATTTTAGGAGCTGTGCATATATTAATTCATTTAATCCTCACAACAACCCCTTGAGTTATGTACAATAATAATTTCCATTTTATAAGGAAACCCAGCACACAGAGATTAGGTATCTTGCCCAGTATCATGCCACAGCTTCACAACTGGTGAGGGGTAGAACCAGGATCTACACACTGGCAGTCTGGTTGTAAAGTCAAGGCTCTTGATCACTGTCCGTCGTGACTTAACGACTAGGGTAACATAACCATGAAAAGGGTAAATAATGTTTCAAAAGGTATGGAAAGGAAAAAAATGTTTAAAAATAGGAACTTTGAAATCTTCCCCTTTTAAGTGATATTGGAAAAGCTAGTCACAATAAGCTTTACCCATGAAAAATGTATTTAAAGGCCTATTTATAAAAATAATTTTCTAAGCTCAATTCTTATTCCAGAAGACCGATGTTTGCATGGTACATTGTGCATAATTTAATTTTCCCAGTTGAACATCTTAACACTATATGAACCATGAATGCATGAAATAGGAATTCCAAATGTCTTCCACATGGTGAGCGCAATTTCCAATACTTATGCCGGAAGCTTGAGAGCAGTTTGAAATTAAGCGATGCCTGTTCTTAGTGACTTTTATGTATGCCAAAGGTATTAGCACTTTTCTCTGAGTGGGACTCTGAGGCGATAGATAGATGAGTCTGCTGTCTGTACTTAGGCACTTTGCTCATTTCCTGAGAGCCGTGTGCAAGGGCGTGTGGATGCTCATTAAGTTTCCAACCATTCCCGGAGAGCAACAGGTGGCAATCAAAGCTTCCCTGGTATGTCATGGCTGGTTTCCTCAATGTCTTGGAAATAATGGACAGCATTTGCATGCTCTCTGGAGTACCAGCAGATAAGGAGATGAATAGCAACAGGAAGTATTTCCAAAGGGTAAACAAAAACACAGGTCTAGGGAGGTTATGACTAATGCTCTTGCTACCACGCATTCTAAATCCATACATGATGGTTCATCTTCTAAATGTTATTACTCATTCAAACTGTGAAATCAAGGTTGACTGTCCTATGGTTAGCTACCTAGTAGAAGCAAGACACATGAAAGGAATAAAGAATATCCCAGGTTAATGAAGCTATATCATAAATTTATAAACTTTTAACTCTATATTTAAAAATATCCAATGACTACTACTATGACATGTTTTTAAATTGTCTCCCTTACAGAATTACTCATTTATATGGAGCATGTACTACATTATAAGGCAAGCATGTCGCTTGCATTCTGAACTAGAGAAGATAGAGCTATTAATTCAAAATAGAACCAGTGATTTAAATTGAATACTGACAAGTTACCCAACAGCACTTGATAATTACCTAGGAAAGTATCTCTAGTGAATGATAGAAAGGGCTTTTGTCAATCAATAGCTTCTTTTCACCATAGTCACCAGTCAGCTTAGAAAAACAATGGAAAATGTCAGCTATAAGATTTCAACAAAATTTGTCTGGCAACTTCCCATGACCCTAGGAATAAAAACATTAGCTAGAGGTGGCAAATCACCATCTTTCCCAGTTTGAAAACGCTCGAAAACTTTGGACTGGTCCACTGATGACTAGAGAAATGCACTGGTGTATTTTTCGTGGCGGAGGACAGAAATCAAAGGTAATGAGGAAAAACAGTCGCTTTGTTTGTTTGTTTTTGAGGGAAGAAACCCCATACCTTCACCTTATGTACTCTCTCTCGACAAGAAAGCTCATGCTCAGGAGAAAGGACAACCGGATTTCCACGCAGCACTGAGCTTCCTGGCATGTGACTGATGCTGGTGGCAGAGCCCAGCTGACCTACAAGCAAGTACTGCAGGAAATCCTGCCCTAGTCTGTCCAAAATACTCCCCCTTTTAAATACACCCCTCCCTGTCTTATTTAAAATGCTATCAGGTTCTTTTAAATTAGTGCTGAATATAATTTTCTTAAATTTGTTTTAAAAAATCTATGATTTTCCAAATATTAGTAAAAAGTTTTTTTTTTTTTTTTTAATGTGTGGGACTCCTAAAGATGTGTAATGTGGGATTACTAATCCCATATTTACAGTATGAGATCACATTCAATTTATTAAGTTATTTTGCTAAATATCAAAAGATAAGGAAATTATATCAATTCTTTAGTAAACTGTTGTCATAGAGTGTACTTTTCAATGGAGAAGACAAAAGATTATATATTAAAAGGACCTATCCAAACATCGATAATACTAACCTGGAAACATCAAACAAAAAGCAGAACCAAAATTTCTGAGTGCCAGCCTGGAATTCATAGCTTTCATATCTGTTAATTACAACAAATATCCTCATAAAATACTATATATTATACCATATGATGTCTGGGAACTCAGTAATTTAATATATTTATTCTAAAATCATATTATGCATGTAAGACATTTCAAATACCATCTTCATAAAGCAGTATGTACAACTCTCTTACTCAAACTAGGAATGCTAATTTTAGAATCATCTAAAGCACTCTTGAGATTAATTTAAAATCCTATAAGAATGATGTAAAGAAAAATCTACTTGCATTCTGTTATCATATCAAACAGTTCTAGAATTAAAAAAGAACCTTAAAATAAGAAGCTGATTTTAAGGGAGTGACGATGATAGATAGTCAAGGCGATAGAACTTTTAAGCCTTGTCAGTTGCCACATGAAAGATTTTAAACAAAAAAACCCATTTCTTAACATCTTTAGATGATTTAAAAACATGTAAAACAATGTTTTCAAACTAAGCTTTTACAGTTATTTAAAAAGACAGATACAAATTTTATGGGAATAGTACGTGGGTCAATAAAGCTTAGTAATATGATTTGTAGTTTGCAGTGAGAATTATTGACAGGAAGTGGAAGCACAAAACACTTTGCAGGGATTATTATAATGGGTGAATCACAAAAACAGCTGCCTGGATGTTAGATTTATGGGGATGTTAAGACTCTAATTCTGGTCAAAATCTGATAGGATTTTAAGAGTAAAATGTAAATGTGAAGGGAGACATTCTAGACTTGAAAGAATTCCTATGACTTCAAGTGAAATGATTTTTACATTTATTTAAGGGGCATAGTAGGTTATATAGTGGAATATATATACAAATAGCCATGACAAACTCAGAAATACCTGTGCTTCATTTTCTTTTTTAACTGAAGTATAGTTGATTTACAATGTTGTATTAGTTTCAGGCATACAGCAGAGTGATTCAGTTAACATAGATCTATGATAAAATATTGAATATAGTTTCCTGTGTTATATAGTAGGATTTGTTGGTTATCTATTTTACATGCAGTAGTGTGTGTCTATTATTAATCCCACACTCCTAAGCTATCCCCCTCCTCGTTTTCCCCTTTGCTAACTATAAGTGTGTTTTCTGTCTGTAATTCTATTTCTGCTACCTGTGCTTTGTTTTTAATTTAAAAATTTAACTGGTTGAAATGGCTGGTGAGTATTTAAAGAACAGCAGTATATTTTTAGCTTTCACTTTTTTTTTTTTTCATTTTTGTGACTCCCGCAATTACATTTCTACAAAGCCAAGACTGTCAGTGCGTATTTACCTTTATCCCCGGAAGTCCAGGAAGCCCAGGAAGCCCTGGTTCACCCTACATAGACAGGAAAATCACACAGCATTATAGAACAGTATTCACTCAGGTACAGCATCTGAGAAAACATGGCAAACGCTCCCAGCTGAATTCTTGCTGTAGGTATACATATATATATATATAATATATACTGTCCAGTTTCAAGACATCTGGTGAGATTACACAGTCCAGTCAACTCTTGATTCAGCGATGAGGCGACCCTTATGCAGGTTTTCAGGAGTTTCCCTTTCCCTGTCAGTTCCTCGCTCATCATCATTACTACCAGAAGGTGAGACAGAGAAAAGGAGAAGGAACCCGTATGTTTTATTAATGTCTGGTAAATGATTTGCTGCGGAAGCTGAAGCTATCAGCTGAAACGAGGATTACTTGCATTTGAACAATGCACCCTACTCCAGAGGCCTCTTACCTCAGATAATCAAGAGTTGGCTGTATGAACAGATGGCCACATCAAAACAATACACATGAAAAGTCTTCCTCACTTAAAAGTATAACAGTATTTCTTTTCCATTCCTGAATGATGAGGAGATAAATGCATGGTTAAGATTATACTGAACTCCAGCCCATGTAGCTGACAATTGTTGAGTCGGGGCAGCCCTGCTTAGCTACTGAGAGCTAAGCATGCAGCTGTTTCTGAATACAGGTTTGAGATTAAGTGGCACATTTTAGGTGAGCACCCTGGAGTCAAGCTAAATCTTCTCATTTTCACAGGATCGTCTACATTATTTTAAGCACAAAGTATACTGACAGGAAGTTCTATTGCTTAGAAAATCTCCTGAATTCCACTAAAAAAGCATAAAAAAATTGCTAGAGAAAATGAAAGCCCATCCTGTGTTGGGCTGAGGTGACCAAATATTGTGGAAATAAGATTTGACGGTGAAAGGGTCGCACCGTTTCAGGGTTGCAAGCCAGTGCAATGACAGTGATACAGAAGCATCAAACTCCTTCTAGTCTAAACGCTTGAACAATCCTTATTTCAAGGAGAGTCTACTAACAGCAACCAGACACGTAATCTTTAATATTGTTACTTTCAAACAAGGGAGAACTATCATTTGCCCTGGTATGATCACAAAATGACTTCAGATGCTGTTTATATGAAGCTGTAGGATTAGACATAGAAAGAACAACGACTTTCCTAATGGTTTCGGTCAAAGGTGCTTCAGGAATGCAAAAGAAAAGCTATTCTTTTTGAAACTACATGAATAAAAGTTTGCCTTGTGAACAAGACTAAGATGAGATTAAGCCAGAGAAGAAAGAATAATTATTAAGAATCTGATATTCCATTCAAAGAATACGTATCCAAGTAGATTAAACTTTACACAGATACATTATACCTTTGATTTTCTTTTTCCTTTCCCTTTTCCCCTTCAATAAATAACTTTAGCAAGATCTAGTAGAATGATCTTATCCATATTTCACTGAAGATTCTCTTTTACGAAGAAAAAAATATAAGACCCTTGAAAATACAGTAAGCTGCAGTATAATATGCAAATAATAAAAGTAAGCATATTGCTGACAAGTTCATAGTTTTGTTTTGTCTTGGAAAAGCCCCGCCCCCAAACTCAAGACATCCTATTTAAGACATGTGGGGACATATGGGTTGTAACACTGTTTTTCCAAAAGCTTTCTCACTAAACTCTTCCCTCCCACCAAAATAAAAAGATCAATGACTAAAGTAAGATATTTACGTACACATGCATACATAGACACACACCCATGCTTCTCACAATGAGAAAGATGTATAAGACATTATGGAATATTTTATAATATAGATTGAATACCTACAGAGTTTGAGCATTTAGCTGTTCCCTATATCATATGCATATATATGTAGGTATAAAGGTTATAAATGTACTATTTAATGAACAAATATTTCAGTAATTAATATTTCATAGTCTTGGATTTTTATACATTTGACCTTTCCAAATTTATGTTTACTTAAAAGTTCACATAATCGAAGATTATAAAACATTTAATTTGACCCTTCGAGAAACATCTCAACACTTTTAGGAAGATGTTTCTTCTTATATAAATTTTCTATCTTTACACCATCAAGGCTTATCTTTTAATTCAGAGACCGTTTTTCAGTTAATGTCTCCATTCTTGCCTATTTCTTAACTCAGAGCTTCTCTGAGCTGAGTTCTTGGGCCTGTACAGCCCAAGGTCAGGTCTGGGTCATAACTAAGAATTGCTTTGTTATTCCACTCAAAGACTACTTGTCCAAGTTGATTATACTTTATACTGATACATTATACTTCTGGTTTTCTTTTTTTCTCTCCCTTTCATTCTTTATTCTCCATTATTGGAGACCTACTCTACTGTTAAAGTCAGTTCTCTGCTTTCACCCCATGTCCCTGTGACAATGCCTGGTGTTTCTAGTTATACTTCCAGTGTGCTGGTCCCTTTCAATGGAGCAACAAGCATTTTCACTCTTTTAAAACTATATATATATATATATATATATATATATATATTTCAAAAAGATGTGGAGAAGTTAGATAGGCAGTAGGCTCACCACCTTACCACCAATGTCACTGGTTGTGGAGAAGTTAGGAAGGAAAAATTCATGTGATGAAACACAATGCCTATTTCATAAGTCTATACACTCACCTTATAATACATATACCCTAACTCACATATCAATCACAGACTCTCTTGTTGAGTTTATAGAAGAAAAAAAAAAAAACTGAAATGAAATCATTCCTACATTAAGAATGTTACTAAAAAACAAATTTCATACTGCAAAATACCAGAAAGGGGAGAACTAATCAATGCACTTCAGTTCTGTCAGGGTATCCTCTACTTTCTGAGAACATCCCCAGTGCAGAAGCTTAAATATCAAAGAAGCCACAACACAGTTCTACAGTGGTAAGACAAACGTTGTTGAAGAGTCCTTGAATGGCCTTTGTACTCGGTTCTGTTTGTCATTTTCCAGTCTAAGCAACCAGCAAGCATGGGAACACTCTACTTTTAAATCAATGTTGGAGTAAGTATTGCCAAATCCAGATATTAAACAAAGGGAGTCATAAATATTTGTGGGAAACTGATATTGCATCAAAGTGTAGACTCTGGCCTAAATATTGATGAAAAAGATATTGCTCATTTCAGGGCACATTTTCATTCAGATGAGTTGTAATATTCATACACATACTCATTCACACACATATTCATTCAGATATAATCTAATTCTTTCAATATAATTTAAAACAGGTTTTAAATAAAATGCAAAGAAAAGCCAATGTTTCCATAAGTAAACCTACAAATTTTCAGAAATGAATCTAAAATGTATTTTTAAGTAATCATGATAAGGCATTGTTTTATTAACCAATTGAAAACCAATTTGGATCTTCTACCCTGAAAATAGTGAAACCTATATGAAATTATAGCAGATTTGTTTTGTGTTTCAAACAGACATTCCAGTTTTGCAGACATTTCTTTTACCTTATCACAGATTTGGAGAGCAGTTTAAATTTAGCCTTCAATTTTTAAAGACTAAGGAACTTAAAATTAGTTCATTAGAGAAAGTCAGATGCTCTTTCACACCAAAACAGATCATGGATCTCTGTGACATCACTAATTTCAAATTTCTTACATAAAGAATCAGTAGGAAATTTTAGGCATTGGACAGAAAAATTTGCAGCGTTCTGCTGGGCTCTTCAGAAAAGTCTCATCTTTATCTAAAACTAGGCTTAATGAATCATTTCTCTCAGATTCTTAATTTCAAGAGAAAAACCTATTTTTAAATTAGGGACATATTAAAAGATGTGAAAGACCTTCTCAAACAATACTTTAATCCTAAGTGTTTAAACAAAGCAATGATCCTCTCAATAACTTCAAGAATGTGGGAATAGTTTTGAATGTTATGTTTTAAGATTCCAAACTCCTACAATGGGATTTATTCTCTCTTTCTCTTTATACTAATGAGGTATATTCTATGTCTCTATTCATGTTTTTTCTCTATAACATCAGTTACTGCTAGACAAAGGCAGAGTCATGATCTTAGAAGATTTAACCTAGTGTGGAATTCACATTTACTTGTTAGCTACATCTGTTATCTAAAATCCGCACTGGGCATTGATATCCAGATGCTTAGATGATAAACTACTAACAGTTGTTTCCAGCTTCAGACTCAAATGAGAATAAACATATTCACTGCATGTCCTCTAATTTATCACTAAAGTGAGGCACAAATGATAAAAAAAAAATTAACGTATGTGACTACAGATTGGTTAAAGTGGTTTGGCTAGTGTCTACAACTAAAATTTAGTTCATGAACAAATCTCTTTGTACAACATAACATTCATTGCTTAGGTAGATATTATTCACATAAAAAACTATCAGCTGGGAAGTATTTGAAATGAGAGGAAAGGAATATAATCTTAAAAGAACTGTCCATCATCCCCTACTGACACAGTTTAGTAAATATTCATTTCTTCTCGTGAAAGATAGAAACATGCAGAGTATCTTTAAACATGCAAGATAAGTTGTTGGCATTCCAACCCAGATGATCCTTGTTAGTATTAAACACTTCAGTACATGCAGACTTTAGTTCATAAAACTTCCTTTCACATATACAGAATGTGTTTGTACTTTTGCTATGGTCAGCATCAACCCTTTTAAAATGAAAAATAATAACACTGCATACAAAGCATGAAAACAGCATCATTTTCAATAGTTGGTCTCATATTACACAGTGGATAGCAGACATGGTAAAATGGTGAATATAAAATAGTACTAAAACCACACTAGAATAGGGATATTACCTTTTGCCCTGGACGACCAGATTCTCCGGGTTCTCCCTGGGCAAAGAAAACCAAAGATGGAAAAGGCAGTCTTAAAAGAACTCTCCAGAACCGTTAGACCCCTGGACACTTTCAGCCTCCCTGACGACACATGCATTTCATCTAGTAATATAGAGAGTAATAGAGTCATTCACTCTATTACTCTCTATATTACTAGACATAGGAACCTTTTTTTTTTTCCCCTGCTTTGACTATGTCTAAAGCTTATGTACAAACACACATTTCCATTAAAACCAATCAGGAAGGGATTGTTTAAGCCTTTATTAGACTTCCAGCAGATACTCCCTGTTGTGTTTGGAAGCAATTATTGCAGGAGAATAGAAACAGAGTTAGAACCATCCAAATTGGTAAAAGAGAAGAGAAAGAAGAGACATACAAAAGTCAAAACTAACTCTTGGGGTACAAACGCTTGCAAGCATATAGTTACCTTAATTCCTGCAGCAGACGATCCGGGGTCACCCTAAAATGAAACCCAGGAGAGATTATTCTACAAGTTATGAGGAGAGGAAACACACAAACACACAGAGAGCCGTTATTGACAGGAGCGCCCAAGGGAAATGCCATGACTAAAGGGTCAAACTATGCTCCCTAAGAATTTGTATCCGTATGGCTGTGAAGATGTCAGTAATTTCCAAGATCAACAGTATACTTTCTAAAACTACTTTGAATGCAAAATACATGAGGATTACATTCCTTGAAATAAATAGAAATATATGAACATGAATCTCTTCCCCTGATAGAGTGCTACAGTTGTATTCTAAAGCAATACATGAACAGATCCGGAATTTTAGTTTTCTCCATTTCTGGAATTTATTAATGTCACTGGCTATCATTTGCTAGGAGATCCCTAACTCTTTTGGTCTTTAGAAAGTCAGAGTTCAGTAGATGAAGTCAAAGGGTTAATGATGTTGAGCTGGAAAAAGCCATGGAGCCGGTCAGTTTGCTTTCCTCGTGAAGCACACCACAGTTATGACTGGCACGTTTTTTTCTAGCCCTACACTTATTTCACTGTGACACGGTCACCGGAAAGTTACAGGATGATGATGACTTGTGGGTGGACCCACAGAAGATCTGAGAGGAAATCTTGAGATAGAATCTGGTTTTCTAAAAGGCATTGTATTCCATCCGGATGGAGGGTGACTACATTCGTAAGGCAAATCTGCTCTCCAAGGGCAGATAGACACTGCTGGGAGAGAATTCAGGGGTGCTTGGGATGTTGCTAATTTCTGAGGTGATGCCAGACAAAGGCTTAAGATTTCCAAGCTCCTTCTGGTCCTCTCTTTCATGAACACGCTACAAGGAAAACAAAAGGGAGCAAATGTAGACGATGACTGTTAAGAAAACAGAACCAGCCACAAGGAGAGAGACACCTCCTGGGGTCTCCTCGGCTGTTCTCTCTGCGCAAGTGCCCGCAGAGTCCCAGGGCCTCCCTGCTCGTTCTACAGCTGCACATCAGTCTCTTCTAGAGAAGAGGCAAACCCCAGGCCTCTGTACACGGGATACTTGCTCCCTCCCTCAGTTGCTGTCTTCTTTTCCCACGGCTGGCAGCTTGTCTGTTCAAGTCTTGAGTGGCTTCACCTCAACTCCTCACGACCAACCTAGACACTCGCCCCTCATATCCACATCTCACGCCGCAGCATCTCTGCGTGTCTTGCATGCTCACTGCCTATGGATTATGTGCGTGTGTTTTCTGCCGAGTCTTTCTTTGTCCCTCCATTAGAAGATCAGCCACATGTGGGCAGGCTCAGTACCTATTTTTATGCAGTGTCTAAATAAAATATGCTGGATACATATACAGTGAATGAATGAACATATCTCAAAAAGAATGTTTTCCAGCAGGTCAATAGCCAAGAATCAAAATGAAAAACACAAAAACCTTGAGGAAGAAAAAGAAGAGCTTAGGAAGGAGAAGAAAATAATAAATTAGCTTATTTGTGGAAACATATGAGTTTCTTTGACATTTGTAGTTGCTATTACTCAAGGAAAAATTAAAACATGATGAAACATATAGAAGAGGACCCCAAACACTGTCTTATTATAAAATGATACTGGTTTCTTTTCCCCGACATTAACACTGAATTGAGCTCTGAATGGGAAGTGAAATAAATGTGGTTAATAAAATAGTACTTATTTCTATTTCTACTAAATCAAATCTGAGAGCCATCAATACCAGTGAGTCAGGGCTGCAAAAGTTTGCACAATAAGACCTTTGTATTCATAAAAGCAAGTTTGACTTTGCTAAGTCCCTTTTTTTCTCATTTTTACCTCACAACACTCCTAAGAGATAGGACAGATATTATTACTCTCAATAGATGAGGATATTGAAGCAACTTGAGCCTAAGTGAATTTTGGACTTCTTAAATGTTATTGCTATGTGTTTTTGTTTTTTTTTTAGAATAAGAGAATTACTGGTATATCTCATTTTGACAACAAGGCATAATGGTTGTAGTAAACTTGTAAATAAAAGGAAGTTGCTTGTATTAACTGTAGATAAAAACTTTTTCATTCCAGTGTTCTAATAGAAAGTGAAAGTGAAAGTGAAAGTCGCTCATCCATGTCCGACTCTTTACGACTCCATGGACTAAACAGTCCATAGAATTCTCCAGGCCAGAATACTGGTGTGGGTAGCGTTTCCCTTCTCCAGGGGATCTTCCCAACCCAGGGATCGAACCCAGGTCTCCAGCATTGAAGGCAGAAAGTGACTGGATAATCCATTAATGAGAATAAGGGCTAGATTTAATTCTCAGAGAAAGGGAATATGAAGAAAAGGTCAGTTTCCTGAAAGGCTGATTTATTTGTGGACATTGGAGTAGTTTCATTTTATGGACAACTATAAGTGATATCTCAATTTTCTTTTCAAAAATTAGAACTGTGAAATCTCAAGGAATTTTTATAACTTTTAGAAAGTGGCAAGGCAACTGCTGGAAGACATTTCTAAGTTAAACATTTTAAAGGACGATGCTGCTGCTGCTGCTGCTGCTGCTAAGTCGCTTCAGACGTGTCCGACTCTTTGCAACCCCACAGACAGCAGCCCACCAGGCTCCCTCATCCCTGGGATTCTCCCAGCAAGAACACTGGAATGAGTTGCCATTTGTAGTGAAAATAAAACAGTGTTTATAATCCTCTTTCCTCTAAAAGTAAAAATGAATACAGGATTAAAGTAGGAAAAACACCCAACTGTGTCTAAGTATACTCTTAGCTTCATAAATTCGTTGGTTTTGAAATGAAAGGGTAAATCATAAAACGAAAAATACTTTCAGAAGATACTTGTGGTAAATGAATTTGATTTGCTATTGATCATTACAAGGCCCTGATGGAAAAGAACCTGATGCTGGGAAAGATTGAAGGCAAAAGGAGAAGGGGGTGGCAGAGGATGAGATGGTTAGACAGTATCACTGACTCAATGGACATGAATCTGAACAAACTCGGGAGGACAGGGGAACCTGGAGTGTCCATGGAGTCACAGTCGAACACGACTTAGGGACTGAACAACAGCAACAAATCAATCATTCAAGTACAGAAAGTTTCTGTTTTGGGCTGTGATTGTTTTTAAACACAACATTGATATGCAGATAAATGAAGTGAATGTGGGGACATTTCTATCACTCATTAATTCATTCAATAAGTATTGATTGAGCATCGGTTTTTGTGCCAGCCATGTTCTGGATGCAGGGATACTAGGAGAGAGGGAGACAAAGTTTCAAACCCTGTCCTTGTTCTGTGCTTAACAATACAGTTGCCCGTCCATATCCCTGGGTTCTGTATCTGTGGATTCACCCAACTTCAGATCAAAAATATTAGGGGAAAAAAAAATTACAGGAAATTCCAAAAAGCAAAACTTGAATTTCTGGGTCCCTGGCAACTATTTACATAGTATTAGGTATAATAAGTGATCTGCTGCTGCTGCTCCTAAGATGCTTCAGTCATGTCCGACTCTGTGCAACCCCATAGACAACAACCCACCAGGCTCCCCTGTCCCTGGGATTCTCAAGGCAAGAATACTGGAGTGGGTTGCCATTTCCTTCTCCAATGCATGAAAGTGAAAAGTGAAAGTGAAGCGCTCAGTTGTGCCGGACTCTTAGCAACCCCATGGACTGCAAGCTTCCAGGCTCCTCTGTCCATGGGATTTTCCAGGCAAGAGTACTGGAGTGGGTTGCCATTGCCTTCTGCGAATAAGTGATCTAGAGATGCTTTTTAAAGTACAGTTGACCTTTGAACAGCATGAGTTTAAATTGCAAAAGTCCACTTGTATGTGGATTTTTTTTTTTTTTTAAAAACATCTACAGTAAATATTGTAGTACCACATAGTCAAGGCTATGGTTTTTCCTGTGGTCATGTATGGATGTGAGAGTTGGACTGTGAAGAGGGCTGAGTGCTGAAGAATTGATGCTTTTGAACTGTGGTGTTGGAGAAGATTCTTGAGAGTCCCTTGGACTGCAAGGATATCCAACCAGTCCATTCTAAAGGAGATCAGCCCTGGGATTTCTTTGGAAGGAATGATGCTGAAGCTGAAACTCTAGTACTTGGCCACCTCATGCGAAGAGTTGACTCATTGGAAAAGACTCTGATGCTGGGAGGAATTGGGGGCAGGAGGAGAAGGGGACGACAGAGGGTGAGATGGCTGGATGGCATCACTGACTCGATGGATGCGAGTCTGAGTGAACTCCAGGAGCTGGTGATGGACAGGGAGGCCTGGTGTGCTGCGATTCATGGGGTCGCAAAGAGTCGGACACGACTGAGCAACTGAATTGAACTGAACGTGATCTGAAGTTGGTTGAGTTTGGCAGATGCAGAACCACAATATGGAGGAAATGGGGATATGAAGGAAGCATGTAGAAGGTGGGCCTTTTATAAATTATATCCTAATTTTCAAATGTGGCAGAGTCTCAGTACCCCTAAGGCCCATATTGTTAAAGGGTCAACTGAATATGGGAGAAAGTTCATGGGTTATAGGAAAATTCCACCCCACTTTAAATAAGGAACATCCTAGGATTTTGATATCTTTGAGGATCCTGGAATCAGTTCCCTAGGGATACCGATGGACTACGGTAATCAATGGTATATACATATAGAACCCGCCTGCCAATGCAGGAGACCCAAGAGATGCAGGTTTGATCCCTGTTGGGAAGATCCCCTGGCAGAGGGCATGCCAACCCACTCTAGTATTCTTGCCTGGAGAATCCCGTGGACAGAAGAATCTGGTGGGCTACAGTCCACGGGTTGCAAAGAGTTAGAGACAACTGAAGTGACTTAAATGCACCAACATTTACTTTCAAGTGTGGGAATAAAAGGTAAGAAATCCATCTCTACATTAGTTGGTGAGGTTAACACTCCAAGAGCAGAACCTAACCTTCCCTTAGTAACTCCACGTATGATTAAAATCAGTCTTCGGCAGGTCATTCTTAAGTCCTGAGTGCATCGTAGCTGCTGGCCACAGAGAAAACCCAGTCCAGAGGTTTTCAACAGTCCCACAGCATTTCCAGATGACCAGTCTGGAATGGTTTAGATTGCTTTACCATCCAAAGGCAGAGTTGGATCAAAGGGAAAAAATTTCTATTAAAGTGAATCAGCCGATGACGTAATTTACTACATCAATGGCAGAAAAGAAGCATTTTTTGATTTTACATCTCAAACTTGGTAAATGATGAATGAGTTTCACATACTGAACCCAAAGGCCATGAGAAGAGTGTTTCTAACATGCTGGAAACAAATTATATGACAGAAGCAGGAAATGTTTAAAAAACACATCAAAAATTATATTCCAATTACAGCATTCTTGGGAATGAATGCTACAGGTCAGATTACATATTATATGTTACATATTCCTATTTACAACCCTCTGTTTAGACTCATTGAAAGTTTATAGAAATGATTTCCGTTTTAACTGAAGCATTTCTTGTACCTAATTTCAGTTGACTAATAAAACTTTTTGATAAAAAAGAAAAATAACCAATCTAGTTGATTTCCATTTCCATGTGGTAAGAAAGCTAACATTTATTGAGAGTTTACTATGTGTGAGTTGGTATGGTAAATGATTTGCATTAATATAAAAAACAAAAACAGAATTCCTTTGAGATGAATTTAGCCTGTACAAAGTAAAAAAGTTGCTTTCGTATTACAATGTTAAATTTTAAAAATGTGTGATTAAAGAAATAATTATTGGCCTACATTCAAAATATGAAGCTCTAAAAATACATCTTCTCAAGCTTAAACCTCTCTACATAAATCCACATAGGCATAGCTCAGACTTGGCTTAGATTGTTTTCACTTGAAGAAACTGCTCTCCATTTAGAAGATTTCCTTTCTTTAAGCAGAGGTTGGCAACTATGGCCTGGGAGGGCCAAATGCAGCTAGCCACCTGTTTTTGTGTGCCCAAGAGCTAAGAATGGTTTTTGCATTTTAAATGGTTAAAAAAAGTCAAAAGAATAATATTTCGTGACATGTGAAAAGCACATGAAATTAAAATTTCAGTGTCCAGAAATAAAGTTTTATTGGAACAGAGCCACTCTCATCAGTATACATATTGTCTACGGTTGCTCTCATGCTATGATGACAGAGTTGAGTAGTTGTGACATACACCATATGGCCCACAAAAACTAAAGGATTTGTTTTCTGGTCCTTTACAGGGAAAGTTTGCTGACCTCTGCTTTTAAGCAAAACAAGAAAGTTAAATATAATATCCATGCTTATATATCTGGGGTTTGAAATTTTTACTTCAAAAAGTCATAGAGGTATACCATTGATCTCATTAGCATTAAAACATACTCATGTTGTGGTGGATTGCATTGTGATGCTTGAATCTGACAGATAATAATATGGGTCACAGCACTGGTTCTCAACGCGGGATAATTTTGTTCCCCGGGGGACAACTGGCAAGCTCTGGAGACAAGGTTGGTTGTCACAACTTGGGAATGCTATCGGCATCTAGCAGGAGAGGCCAGGAACGATGCTAGACATCCGACATTTACCCCATGGAGGATTATCCAGCCCTGAATGTCAGTGGTGCTGAGGTTAAGAAACCCTGGTCTGCAAGAAACTGACAGTCTAGCCTAACATCTAGACTGTGTGTGTGTTCAGTTGTGTCTGACTCTTTGCAACCCCATGGACTGTAGCCCACCAGATTCTTCTGCCCGTGGAATTTCCCAGACAAGAATACTGGAGCAGGTTGCCATTTCCTACTCAAAAGGATCTTCCCAACCCAGGGATCAAACCCCTGTCTCCTGTGTCTCCTGCATTGGCAGGCGGGTTCTTCACCACTGAGGCATCTGGTGCCAGGGAACTTCTAGACTATCCCTTGAATACAAACACAATTGCTACTCAGGGACACTGTCATTAATCTATCCCTACTACCCACGCCATATTTATATTAATATTTATAAGAATAAGAAAGACAAATTTCTCTTTATTTTATGGGTATGGTTTTATGACTAACAATTATCCATCTGTACAGTAATAATTTTCAAATTAGACCATTCCTATTCTCAACTACAAACCTAAATGAATCGTTCTTTGTCTCATCAATTAGCCTGATTTAAATTAAATCTGACTATTCTATTTTCATCTGGGCTTTCCAGGTGGTGTCAGTGGTAAAGAACCCGCCTGCCAGTGCAGAAGATGCAAGAGATTTGGATTTGATCCTTGGGTTGGGAAGATGCCTGGAGCAGGAAATGGCAATCCGCTCTAGTATTTTTGCCTGGGAAATCCCATGGAGAGAGGAGCCTGGTCAGCTACAGTTCTTGAGGTCACAGAGTCAGACACAACTGCAGGACTGAGTACATAGGTTCCACAATTCTAAACATATACCACAAATGAAGTAAAAATTTCCTTTCTACGTCAGAGACGCCTGTGAAGTAAGAAACCAAGCAAAGGCTGTGAGAGCCTGGGGAAAAAAAGCATGAGGTAGGAAGATGAACCACAGATCACTGCAATGTAAATGCTAGTAACGGTTTAAAATTTTTAAAAAAGGACAATATAAAAGTTGACAAAATATTCGGGTTTGGTACATTTTAAGTCGAGGCAAATTTTCAAGACTGCATTAGAGGTTCTAATCAAGGGACACTAACTTTCATCAAACTCTTACATCTCATCCCAGTCCTGCAATCTTCTGTCCTAAAACTGGGACAAATGGAATCACTTTAGGAACTCTATTTTTACATCCATGTGTAAAAAGGGAGTGCTCCATTTACACATAAATAGTGGAGTGTTTTTGTCTTGAGTCATATTACTAGAAACCAAGCTACACATTTTCTAGAATTTTTGAAGTACCATTTTACTTTTAAAATATTTAAATTTGTAGCTAGGAACCTATAGAATAATCACTCGTAGAAGTGATTATTGTAAAATTGTGTATCTTGTAAAATTATCTCTGACCTTGTCATATTAAGCTATGATCTCTCAACTTTCTCAAAATCTCCCATTTCATGTAAATGAAATAATATTCTTGCTCATATGCATGCTCTCCTAGTTTTGGAAAAACACTGTACCTTTTCGCCTGTGTCACCTTTGGGGCCATTCTCTCCAGCATCTCCCTAAGGGGGGAGAAAAGAAATATATGAAAACATAGTGGTGATGCTCAGCAGTGAGTATCCTTATTTTGAGTTTTCCTTATTTTAAGTTTCCTTTCAGAGGCACTATATATTAATAGCTGTTGTAAACGTTCAACAGACCTAATGTACCTTACTTGACCAACTGCCTGATATCAACCCGTCCAAATAAACTTTATTACAATGAAGATGACTGAATAGTTTTAAACTACTCCATGATATTAACAGAAAGTAATTTCTCTGACTTTTAATAGCTTATTCTGGTACTTAGAGCTGCTTTAACTCTTTCTGTTTTCTCTGCTTAAAGAGTCACTCTAAGAAAGACTTTCTCCTGATTCCCTCCATATGCTTTCTGCTTTATCCCTTCTGTCTGCTTCTTTGTCCCATTCCTGATTCCTGGACTCCTGCCCTCTCCTCTCCCTTCCATCTGTGTAAATTCTACTCTGTCTTCGGGCCCATCTCAAATCTCTAGGCTCTAAAAGTGCATGACACAACCCTCAAAACTGTGCAGTGAATATTGACTTATCTAGGCATACAGGTTTTGCATTGAGAAATAAATGTTTTAATAAAGTAAATAAAAATTTTACATTAGAAAATCTTCAAAAATCACAGCAAAATAATCTGAGGACTTTATGCTTCCTTTGTTAGTTTTGAGAGCTCCTATGCCTATTTCGTCACTGATATCTCCTTTCCACCCACAAAGCAATGTAGTAGAAAACAAGTCATTTGTGTATTATCCATGTTTTGCGTCCTATTCTGAATTCTTTAAGTCATACAGCATGTTCTACTGGAAACATCATAGACTTTGGAGCCAGAGACCTAGCCCAGCTCCAGTACCTACTGAGCAAGTGAAAATTTATTTGCATCAAATTTCTCATGTGCAACACAAGGACAAGAATATTTTACAGAGTTATAAGAAATAATTCCTGTGTCTAAGGCGACAAGGACCATATCTGACACAACGTAAGCTGTTAATGGTGGCCATTAGCAATAACAATGCATTATTGTTCTTGTATTCCATAAGAATACCCTTCTGTCTCCCATAGGAGGTCCCGTTTCTATCATTTAACATTTTCCATAAAATAAGAGAGAAGCTATTGATAATGATTTCCCTGAGAGAAGGAAGGGTGTTGAGAGAGGGAGATTTTAACTTTTTTTCTTCGGGTTCTCTTCTTGTTTCAAATAAGCATGAGGCTACCCTGCTCGGGAATTCTTTTATGGAGACCGGTACACCAGAGCGCCCGAGAGTCTGAGTCACTTTATCCCACGAGACCCTGGAACCATGCTGGCACTGCTGCTTTCCCCTCCTTACTTTCTACACAAAAGAGTCATCTGATGACTAATTAATTTCACATTAAGTACCATAAACTGTTTGGATGCCAAATAAATATACTGATCATCAGTTAGGAGGGACTTTTGATAGGCAGCCCATTAGCATGCTTTAAAAAATTGCTTGGAAATCCCTTTGTTAAAAAACAAAACAAATACAACAAACTTTCTTATTAGGAAAACTGGTTCAGAGTGGTCAGGAGGCAAAGGGTTTGACAGAAAAGTGACCCTTCTGCTTTGCTCACCTTCCGTTTAAATCAATCTCTTTTATTCTTGTTTTACAATGGTCAAAAATACAGTTAAATTCACAAAGCTTGCTGGATCTGTCGACGTATTTCTTTGGGATTAGTGGTGACGATACTGATTTGTCAGAAAGATCGTATCACTTATGAAGAGCATTATGTGGTATCTTGGTGATTGCCTACACAGACAACACACGTTTAAACACTGGTAAAGTACATAGCAAGAGAACATTCCCCAAAGCGGGAAGAAGGGTGTCTGTCTGAGAGAAATTTAACATACGCACTCTGCTTCTCCTTTTGGTTCTCTTTTTAGGTTTTTATGGGAATTCTTTGTGGGACAACGTTCAGTATGTTTGCTGCAGGTAAACATCTGTATCCCTTTAACCTAGTGACCTAAGAGGCAATAGAGGTATGGACGCTTAGAACAGTGCTGAAATGGCATCGGCAAGCAGGCAGAAGAGAAATTTTGCAGGCCTAGAGGTTTTTGAAAGCCATTTTAAAGCCTGACACAGAATGTTTAAATTTGCTCCTTTCTCCTTTCTTTAAATCTTTTTACCCAAACTTCTGAACAAACAGAAGAATTACCCTACCTTCTCCTTCCATTAATTAGAAGTTTTAAAGAAACAGTGGCCAGTATATCTATCTACATCTATATCTAGGCATAGCTTGTTTATTGTGCTTTGCTTTATTGCACCTCGCAGACACCGCATTTTTTTACAAATGGAAGATCTGTGGCAGCCATGTGTCAAGCAAGACAAAAGGCATCATTTTTCTAACAGCATCATTTTTCAGTTAAGATATACATACTGTCTTTGAGTTATAATGCTATCGAACTCTTAGAAGATTATAGTGTAGCATAACTTTTACATGCTTCGAGAAACCAAAAATTCATGTGATTCATTTTATTGCAATATATACTTTATCACAGTGATGTGGAATGGAACCTGCAATATCTCCAAGATATACTTGTATACCTGTATTTATCTGTCCATCCACATATAAACACAGTTTAGTTTGGTGCCTCCTGGGGGAAGGAAATTAAAAACAGGCAGAATCATCTCACCTTTACTCCTTGTTCTCCAGGTTCTCCCTGCACAAAAGAACAGAGTGAGTGACACATTAAACTATAAAACACCTAATTAAGCAACATTAAACAAAATCAAATATTGAGCCTACTAGTTAAATTATATGTGATATTTTCTATTTTGCCAATATATATTTGCTTTCTAAACACAAATGATGAATTTCTTGGAAAATTGAATATGGATATCAATAGCAAATGTCACCTCAATTCCTTTCTTTTGAGGACTAAAGATGATCAGCAAAGCCTGGCTTTTAGGGCACTAAGGAGAGCAATGCTGAGGCAATTCTGAGATTATGACATCTTATTCCGACCAGACTCTGACTCAGTAAGGTGAGCTAGCACATCCCTCTGTGAAATCTTTCATTCCAAGCACTCCCTGGTTGCATGGATTATTTCTGGGGTCTGGAGTACCAGTGTAGTTCACCAGAATATCTTGCCCTGACATGACTAAGGCCTGAACTTGGACTCTTTCACAATGTCATGAATGTTCTTCAGTCTGTTGTTAACCACCGTGGTTCTAAATCGGGTATACTTTAGGAGTCATTGTTTTTTTTTTTTTTTTTTTTCAGAAAATATACTAGATTAAGGCAGAATCTAAGTGAGTTTAGGAGAGATGTCTTTATGCAAAAATGATGATTATGACAGTATAAAGACCAAAACACAAAATTGTGTTCTGAAGAGTCTCATTTTCATTTTACCCAGGAAGAGACAGGGAACAGAATCAGAGAGTAAATATACAGCAAATCACACACATTACGATAATATCCTTCTTAAGAAAAGCTTGAGGAAGTGTTGCAATAAGGTCACACTGTTTTAAAAATTATTTTTAAGGAAGTTATTGAATTTTTAAAAAATCCTAATGCACTCTTAAAGTCACTTTGAAGGAAACACTCTTTTCACTTCCTGAAACTTGGCTGGACCCTTTGGCTTTTTGAATTTCTGGTTACCTTTCACTGCTTAACAGCCATCCTGATGGTTGCTAAGCAACAGAGGAACAGTACTCAGAACAAGCATTAAGCATTAACTCCTATCATTTGACTTTTTAGCATGGAGCTAGAGAGGGAAGAAGATAGGAAAATGGCTGTAGTCCCAGAAGGAATATTTTCTTTCCTCTCCTGCAGGACAAAGGACAGGTCTATAAATTTTAGGTCTGTTCTAGGCGCCTGTCAATAGCAATGTGATCTGTAAGATCAGCTGACGGGCATCTGTGGGTATGGATACACAGCAGCACAGCTGATGGGATTAGACATTAGTTCTGTCCTTCAAGGGATGGTCACTCATCAAAGGATTTGGGATTTGTCTGCCTATCTGGTTTAAACTAAACTGTCATCAATCTTTTTATGTTTAACAGATTCATTTGTTCTTCAGAAAGAAAGGAAATTTGGAATCACCCCCAAATCTCCATTACATTTTTTCCCTATTTAGTAATGCAGACTATATCCCTTTTAAAATTTTAAACATGCTACATTTTTATTGTGCTTTTCACTTGATTAAAATGAGTTAATTCACTTTAATTGATCAATAAATTGATTAATATTATGCTTTTCATTTGATTAACTTGTTGGGTTTTAGAGGTGGCCAAATCTTGAGGAAAAGTCACAGTGGCACTGTAAACATTTTCTTTAGCATGTCTTGTAAAAATTATGTGAACCTTGGTAGCGTGGATGTGACCTATGTTTTAATACATTCATCAAGTGGTAAAATGACAAAAGTCATATTTGAAATACAGGCTTTCTCATGTTAAGTATCCCAGAAGTCAAAGTTTAGACAATCATATCCTACACTCTCTCTGTGTTTTTAATGTAATGAGAATCATGAACATCATTTATTCTCTAGTCACAAAGTTTTATACTACAACATATTTTACTATTGACAAAAGATTCCATCCAAGTAAAACCAGTGGGATATAAAAAATTGTAACAGCTTAAAATTTCATGAAAAATCATGCCTCAAATGATTCTGCTTGGTTTTCTTTGCACCAACCTTTAGCCCTGGTATTCCATTCTGTCCTACTGCTCCAGGCAACCCGGGTTCACCCTCAAAATAAAAAAAAAAGATACTACTAAGTTAAACACACAAAATCAACACGTTATACAGATTGTTAGAGGATATAACCAACCATCCAATAATACTCAAGAAGTACATAGTATGTTAAACTAGTTATACAAGTTAGCTTGGTTGGGCCAAAATTCTATGCGCTATGGACCAGGGATACAAGAGGGCTAATTTTCTTGTGTTCAGGCTTTTCTTCACTAAGAAAGCAAAAGCCAATTACCAGTGGAAATGAACATCTAGCATGGGGCTAGGTGCACCAAGTAAACATTTGATGAATGAGTAAAAGACATCTGAAAATTTAAGACTGGATGGAGAATTTTCAAGCAATTCCTCAGCTCAGGAAAACAGAGACTAAGTCATTGTCTTTATTAGAATTAAGGAAAAAGAGCATCTCCAAACCTAAATCCTGAAGCATACACACATCTACTTAATTCCTTTAGACACATCTGACACAAAAACAAAGATGGCTTTGATTTCTCTTCCCAGTTTCACTGTAAAGATGATTAAAATAAACATTCAGGGTTGTGGTTTTCATTGTCATATTGAGCGACAGGTGTTTGAGAAAATGATGATGACTATTAGCTAGAAAGATGACACATTTCAGAAAGATAATGAGGTATATCAGTCTTTCTAGACTCTGAACCAACAATTGTTTTCCAAAGAGGAAGAGGAAAAATATTTTCAAGTGCTCAGAAACAAAGGAAAAATATTCTGCATGATGACTGCAGTTAATAATACTCTATGGTATATCTGAAAGCTGTTAAGAGAGTAGGTCTTAAAAGTTCTCATCACAAGGACAAAGAATGTAACTATGTGAGATGATGGATGTTAACCAAAGTTATTGTAATCATTTCACAACATATATACATATCAAATCATTATGGTATACACTTAAAACTAACTCAACGTCATATGTCAACTGTAACTCAATAAAACTGGGAGAAGACAGAAAGCAGTGTGGCTTTTGTTATTTCCATGAACTTAAACTTACAGCAACTAGAATTTCATTTAAAAACATTCCCAAGTCATTTATTACGTGCTTCAACTACTGGGCAAGTTTCTTTCCAACGAGGGTTAAAAAGCTGCTCCTTAGTTGATTTTTTTTTTAAGTTGACTATTTTTTAGAGTAGTTTTAGGTTCATAGCAAATTTAGTTGATTTTTTAAGAATGTTGTCTAAGTTGCCTGACTTAGGACTTCCCTGATAGCTCAGTTGGTAAAGAATCTACCTGTAATGCAGGAGACCCTGGCTCAATATATGGGTCAGGAAGATCCCCTGGAGAAGGGATAGGCTACCCACTCCAGTATACTTAGGCTTCCCTTGTGGCTCAGCTGGTAGAGAATCTGCCCTCAGTGCGGGACACCTGGCTTCGATCCCTGGGTTGGGAAGATTCCCTGGAGAAGGGAAAGACTATCCAGTCCAGTATTGCTAGGCTTCCCTTTGTGGCTCAGCTGGTAGAGAATCTGCCCTCAGTGCGGGACACCTGGCTTCGATCCCTGGGTTGGGAAGATCCCCTGGAGAAGGGAAAGGCTACCCACTCCAGTATTCTTAGGCTTCCCTTGTGGCTCAGCTGGTAGAGAATCTGCCCTCAGTGCGGGACACCTGGCTTCGATCCCTGGGTTGGGAAGATCCCCTGGAGAAGGGAAAGGCTACCCACTCCAGTATTCTTAGGCTTCCCTTGTGGCTCAGCTGGTAGAGAATCTGCCCGCAGTGAGGGACACCTGGCTTCGATCCCTGGGTTGGGAAGATCTCCTGGAGAAGGGAAAGGCTACCCACTCCAGTATTCTGGCCTCCAGAATTCCATGGACTGTATAGTCCATGGGGTAGTAAGACATGACTGAATGACTTTCACTTTCACTTCTAAGCTGCCTGAAGGGCAGAAATTGTGACATTTTCATATCTGTGCTGTTACCTTCAAAACACATACCCTAGTAAAATGGTAACATTTTTTAAGTGCCAGGAATTTTACATTCATTAACTCACTTAATTCTCACAAATTTCTATGAGATAAGTACTATCTTCATTTCTCTTTAATAGATGAAGAAACTAAGGCACAGAATGGTAAAGTAATTTTTCCAGATTTACACAACTCTGCCTTAAGAGGTTGTGCTCTTAATATAATTATGCATTGGTGAATGAATGCATCTAGAAATCGGGAGGGCTAGTGATGAATATTTCTATCCTCATTATCATTTGGTTTATACTCCTCATTAATAGATGACCTCCAGAATGTATACAAACCTGGACTAAATGTAACTTATTTAAAGATGATTTTGTACACCTACCAGATAAACTAGGCAATGTGAAGCGTATAGTGTCTTTCTAAAAGGGCAAAAAATGTTTTACGGTTATACTGGGTTATTGTACTATAATTGCTAAAGTCTTAACTCATGGAAGAACTTCTTCCTCTATAAAGTTACACTGCAATCATTTGCATTTTCCTTGAGAAAATGGCAAAAATGTTGACTTACAATAACGATGGCCATTATAAGAAAATTTTGATATGCCCTTTGTACACAACCAAGGGTAAGAATACCAATAACCTCAGATATGCAGATGATACCACCCTTATGGCAGAAAGTGAAGAGGAACTCAAAAGCCTCTTGATGAAAGTGAAAGAGGAGAATGAAAAAGTTGGCTTAAAGCTCAACATTCAGAAAACGAAGATCATGGCATCTGGTCCCATCACTTCATGGGAAATGGATGGGGAAACAGCGGTAACAGTGTCAGACTTTATTTTTTTGGGCTCCAAAATCACTGCAGATGGTGACTGCAGCCATGAAATTAAAAGACGCTTACCCCTTGGAGGGAAAGTTATGACTAACCTAGATAGCATATTCAAAAGCAAAGACATTACTTTGCTGACTAAGGTCCATCTAGTCAAGGCTATGGTTTTTCCATTGGTCATGTATGGATGTGAGAGTTGGACTGTGAAGAAGGCTGAGCGCCAAAGAATTGATGCTTTTGAACTGTGGTGTTGGAGAAGACTCTTGAGAGTCCCATGGACTGCAAGGAGATCCAACCAGTCCATTCTGAAGGAGATTAGCCCTGGGATTTCTTTGGAAGAAATGGTGCTAAAACTGAATCTCCAGTACTTTGGCCACCTCGTGCAAAGAGTTGACTCATTGGAAAAGACTCTGATGCTGGGGGGGATTGGGGGCAGGAGGAGAAGGGGCCGACAGAGGATGAGATGGCTGGATGGCATCACCAACTCAATGCACATGAGTTTGGGTAAACTCTGGGAGATGGTGATGGACAGGGAGGCCTGGCATGCTGCGATTCATGGGGTCGCAAAGAGTCAGACACAACTAAGTGACTGAACTGAACTGAACTGAGGGTAAGAATAGAAGATCCCAGGAGGAGGAGGTGGCAACTTGCTTCAGTATTCTTGCCTGGAAAATTCCATGGACAGAGGAGTCTGGTGGATCACACAGCCTATGGGGTCGCAAAGCGTCAGATACAACTGAGCGACTGAGCACACACAAGGGTAAGACCTCCACAGGAAATTGAATACACGCCTAAAGAGGACGCTCATTTACCATGTGACCATGAAAAGAGCTACGGAGTCTGCTTCTTCAAAGAGCCTACAGCAGGATGCACTAATATCATAACTCATGGTTTAATGCAAACAAGAAATGCTGCCAGGGAACAATACAAACTTTGTTTAGACTTTCAAAGAATAACTATGGTAGCCAGAATTTTTTTTTTTTTTAATGGTTAAGCCCTTGGAACCAGACGAAATACATGCTGAGATCTTGAAGTAAGGGAGACAAATGCTGCTTAGGTATCTGCATAACATCCTTCTTAAAATATGAACATCGAGGGACTAAAACTTGATCCTTTTTTTCCTTTGATTTTATGTTTTGTTAAAATAATCTTTTAAAGTAAAAGGAAACAAAACATTGCATCCATAATCCCATCATTCTATAACTGTTTTCATTTTGTCCTGTTTCCTTCTAGTTTCTCAAATTTATGCTTACATATTTCAAGCAATTGTAAACTTATTACATAGTTTGACATACTGATTTTTTATTATTTTATACTGCATGTTTGGTTTTACACTGTATTTGTGTCTTATAAATAGTTTATCATCTATCAAAGTCACATCTGATCATTTGTTTAATCTGCCCCAAATTGTTGAATACTTACATTGTTTCCAATTTTTGCTGTTAAAGATAAATTAAACATCTATGTAAATATTTCAGAGTTGCTTTCCAAACAGGATCTGAGCTTTATCTGCTTTTCCAGGCACCCACTCTGTTACTTTTTCCCAACTTCATCAGCATTGTATATCATAATTTTAATTACTTTTGTGGCTATTTTAATGAGTACAAATAAGACCTTCCTAAAGTTCAGGTCTACATTTATCCTTTGTAAGGTTAAATAGGTATCCAGCAAGATTTTAAAGCTAAAAAGTGAATAAGGCTGTTTCCTGAATGAAGCAAGGCAAGATAAAAAGAAGGAAAAGTGACTCATAGCATTTTACCTTTCTAAAAAGTTATAGTAAGAAAAATACACTCAAATTCAGATTAGGAGGTTACGAAACATTCTATTATTGTTCAAATTTAGTTTCCCAGGTTGTGGCAAAGTAATGTTACAGATGAAACATTGTACGACTTTGAGTACCAAGGCCAAGCAGTGGGATTGTGGAAGTCATTAATTCTTTCAATTAACATTTAGTGAAGATTTACTACATGTTTTACTCCGAGCAGAGTGTTTCCTGGGATATAAAGATGAAATAGACATGGCAGATGCCTGTGCCCAGAGAGCTTATTTTTGAGTAAGAAAAGAGATATCTACATAAATAACTTAAAAGGATATCTAATTGAGATGGAACTTTTTTCTTTGAGCAAAATTTTCTTCATAAAGAATAATAAATAGAAATCAAAGGAAAGTCTTAATGAAGAATAAAGCATACATCATATAGTGTATTAGTATTTTCTAGCATATGAGGACAGAATATTATTAATCTCATGAGGTCTCCTCAAATAATTACAGTTATATTACTTTATTGTTGTACATAATACAGTATAAAAAGTACATATACAGAGAAATATATCAGGAAAGTATAGACCAAAAAAGAGGAATTAGGTTTTATGTGTATGTGTGTGTGTGCATGTAGAGAAATAGTCTCGTGTTTATCGGATAATCTATTCATCTGTTTCTGAATGCATCTCATATTCACAAGTACTAAGGACATTATAAAGACAGTAATAAACAAAAATAGCAGCTAACATCTTGACTACAGGTAGATTGATGGATTTTTTTTTATTATACTTTAAATTCCCAGTGCATTACTCCCAAATGACAATTTGTGCATTTAAGCTAAAAATAAGTTGAACTGACTTTTGAGAAGGATGACACTACTTCCTTTCTTTTAAAACCAGACGCTCTAACATCACTCAAGGCTTTTACAATTATTTCAGGTACAGCTATTCAGGAGCAATTTGAAAGAATACTTGAAGGTAGAAAGGAATGTAGTTTCCTTACAAAACTGAGTGCTAAAGAGAAACAGGTCATTTAGTAGTTAGACTGCTCCCTGTCACTTCAATCACAATGGGAATTTACAATGAGTTATTGCTTAAAATTTTTAGCATAGTATAATTTTACATCCACCTTGTCAATATATATTTGTTTCCTTTAAATGCTACATTTTCGGAAAGAACTCATCTAAACAGAAGATGAACACAATTGCAATTGCCCCCCTTATCCTTAGGTTCGTTTTCTTTAGTTTCAATTGTTTAGTCACTAAGTCGTGTCCAACTCTTTGTGACCCCATGGACGGTAGCCTTCCAGGCTCCTCTGCCCATGGGATTTTCCAGGCAGGAATACTGGAGTGGATCGTCATTTCCTTCTTCGGGGGATCCTCCTGACCCAGGGATTGAACCAACATTTCTTATGTCTCCTGCATTGGCAGGCGGGTTCTTTTCCACTGAGCTACCCAAGGTTTCAGTTATCCACAGTCAACCAAGGTCTGAAAATATCAAAAGGAAAA
The DNA here is from genome assembly GCF_042477335.2 of Ovis canadensis. Classification (NCBI taxonomy): domain Eukaryota; kingdom Metazoa; phylum Chordata; class Mammalia; order Artiodactyla; family Bovidae; genus Ovis; species Ovis canadensis. Next base: position 32,427,146 of record NC_091250.1, on the reverse strand, counting down.
TTCTAGAAACAAACAGCTCTAAACTGGGTGCTGTTTTGAGTAGCATGCTAAAATCTAATGTCATCCTGCTCCATCCCACCCAGGACATCAATTATCCCCTTGTCCAGCAAATCCTGCTGGCTAGGCACTCCGTAGCCAGGCTAGGTTATCACGGTGCTTGTGCTCGAGTAATCCTTACTTTACTTTACTTAATATTCACTCAGTCATGCCCAACTCTTTGCAACCCCATGGACTGTAGCCTGCCAGGCTCCTCTGCATAGAATTTTCTAGGCAAGAATTCTGGAGTGGGTAGCCATCCCCTTCTTCAGGGGATCTTCCCGACCCAGGGATTGATCCTCGGTTTCCCACACTGCAGGCAGATTCTTAGCGTCTAAGCCACCAGGGAAGCCCATTGTACTTAATAATGGCCACAAATGTGAGCAGTTCGGTCTCTTATTGTACCTAATTTCTACATTAAACTTAATCATAGGCATGCACATGTAGGGAAAAAACCTAGTATACATAGCGCTTAGTACTGTTCTCCGTTTCAGGCGTCCACTCTGGGTCTTGAAACATACTCCTTGCAGATAAGGAGGCGGGGCTGCTGCACAGAACAAGCACCAGCAGCAAATGAAATGAGTGATATTGAGCAAAACATGGTGTCAGTCTTAGAGCTGTTCTCCTGCCTCCGGAGTTGGTGCGGTTGGTGCATATGTGTAATAAAGACTAAAAATGGGCAGCATGGGTCGCTGACACCTCTGTAAAACACTGGCTGGATTGGGCCTTTCCTCCTGACACTGACAGCTCACAGAAGGATCTCAGTGGCCACTGGTGTTTCCTGTCCTGCAGGCAGTCACGGTGGGGCAGGGGAGCGACCTTTTGTGAGGTTTCAGGGCTTCAGAAGCTTTGGCAGCTATTGGGTAGACAACCCTTGGTAGAGGAGGATTCTCTGAAGGCAGTGAAGTGCCCACGGGGACTTCCAGCTAGAACTATCCAAGAAAGAGTCAGGAAAATGGGGTTTATATTCTCCATTCCTATTTATTCTCTTTCTCTAGAGGCTTCCCTGATGGTTCAGTGGTAAAGAATCTGCCTCCAGTGCAAGATGCAGGAGATGTGGGTTGAACCTTGGGTTGGAAAGAGTCCCTGGGGGAGGAAATGGCAACCCACTTCAGTATTCTCGCCTGGAAAAAATCCCATGGATAGGGCAGCTGGGCAGGCATGGAGTTGCAAAGAGTTGGGCATGACTAAGCAGGCAAGCAATTCAGTGTAGTTTAGTCTTCCACTCTAGTCCCTAATGCAAGTGAGGATGAACACAAACTTGGGTGAACACAGGAGGCAGAAAATGACCAACATATTTGACCTTGAAATTTCTAGAATGTATCATTTTACCACACAAAAATAAAAAATAAGACTCCTACCCCTAACTTTAAAGTGTCATTCATGCTCTAAATAAATTCTTTTCAGACACTTTAAAAATGTGGCTACTAGAAAATTCATATTTACATTTATGGCTTGTTTTTGGAGCTCATTTTATGTTTCTATCAAACAGCATTGGTTTAAACTATGAAATTCTGTAATTAGTATAAGGCATGATAAACAAAATGCCTTTAAAAGCAGAGAATGAGCACATCAGTATTCAAGCAAGTCAATGTACAGTGAGACTTCAGAATGGAGATGTTCACCGTGGTGTTAAAATCGATCACTGGACTCTGCCAAGGTCTGCCAAGACTCTGCCAAGGTGGAAAGCAGAGGGCAGATCTGAAGCAGAGGCTGCTGAAGGGCTGGGGGAACCACAGCCAGGGTGGGGCTAGAGGCTGACTCTAGTAAGCTCCTAACCCATCTCCTTGCCACCCACCCACCTCCAACAGTCTCTGAAAAACAAGGCAAGCTTATAAATTCCTTCCCTTCGTTCTCACCAAGGCTGTCCCATCGCACTCAGAGTGAGGGTCCCAGCCAGGGTCTGGCTCTGCTGTTTCTTTGACCCTCCTTCTACCGCTCCAGACACACTGAACTCTTTGTTCCAAGATACTAAGCAGGAGCCACCCAGGGTCTTTGTATGTGGCCTTCTCTCCTGTGGACCATCTTCCCTCTGATATCCAGGGATTGAGTCTCACCTTCTTATCCTTGGCACAACTGTCCCCTTATTACAGAGGCTGTCCAGAATTCCACCCTCCCTGCCACCACTCCCGATGTCCACCTATATCTGACTTTGCTTCTTCTACTGCACTAATTACCACCCAAGATAAATTTTGTTCTTTTCTGTTTCCCCTACTAGGATTGCCAGATTTGGGAAATAAAAATATAAGACACTCAGTTAAATGTTAATTCTGGATAAACAACAAAGAGAAGAGTTTTTAATTAAATGTATCCTAAATATCAAATAGACATAGCACATGAAAAATGATGGGCTGTTTCTTTATCTGAAATTCAAATTTGATCAGGCATTTTATATTTTATCTGGTGCCCCGATTTCCCACCCCATCTCCACCACCAGAATATGAACTTAGTTTCTCTTGTTTGCTCCTCTTTCCACATTGCCCAGGAACTGTACCTTACGCATAATTGTTCAGTACATCTACGCCGGAGGAATGAATGAATACAGGAGATGCAAATAATATATATTAAGTCGATATGGAAATGTGAAGCCTGTACAGTCCTGGTGAGAGCTAGACAACAAGTCTTCTCTGCTGGGAAACTGGAAAAGACCAACAACTCTGGTGCAAGAGACAGCTCTTTGTCTCAGCTTTGGCAAAAGGCAGTGGTGGGAAAAGAGACGGGGACCCAGGAAGAAGACGGGAGAGACACTGACCCAGCAGTTACACGTCCACGTTCCACTGCTGCTAAGTCGCTTCAGTCGTGTCCAACTCTGTGCGACCCCATAGACGGCAGCCCACCAGACTCCCCAATCCCTGGGATTCTCCAGGCAAGAATATTGGAGTGGGTTGCCATTTCCTTCTCCAATGCTTGAAAGTGAAAAGTGAAAGTGAAGTCTCTCAGTCGTGTCCGACTCTTCACGACCCAATGGACTGCAGCCTACCAGGCTCCTCCGTCCATGGGATTTTCCAGGCAAGAGTGCTGGAGTGGGGTGCCATTGCCTTCTCTGCAGGTCAGCCTAAAATAAAACTGAAATACAGAGGGACAGCGTGGGGTCAGTGAAGGGCGGGAGGAGTCCCCTGAGAGGCAGGATGCTGAGAATGAGCAGAAAGCCCACAGCTGCCACGGAGAAGCACGGAGCCAGGACTCTGTCGGGGGAGAGTGGTTGCCTGGGGGATGGGAGGCTCCAACAGTTGTGCCTGTGAGTATGGGGACTCAGTCATTATAAATGTTTCCACCTATTCGGTTATCGCCCCTCTTTCATCTGCTCCTCCCCCCACGCTGTGTGCCTCAGTGAAGGGTGAGTAGCAGCTGGGACAATGCCAGTTGTGTAGTTTATCATGTCATCTCAAGTTCCTCCAAGACCCTTTCAGAACCTACATGTGTCATCATTCCCCTTACAGACTCACTCTAACATCTGCTTTTCCCTAAGCAGAAGTGCTCACAGAATAGGACAACACATACATATATGGTGGTGGTTTAGTTGCTCAGTCGTGTCTGACTCTCTGCAACCCCATGGACTGTAGCCCACCAGGCTCCTCTGTTCACAGGATTCTCCAGGCAAGAATACTGGAGTGGGTTGCCATTTCCTTCTCCAGGGGATCTTCCTGATCCAGGAATTGAACCTGGTCTCCTGCATTGCAGGCCGATTCTTTACCAACTGAGCCACCAGGGAAGCACATTCTGTCAAATGGTTTTATGCATAGATATGATCAGATGGTTTCTCTTTTTTAATCTGCTGATGTGGAAAACTGCATTGATTGATTCTCAAATACTAAACCAACCCTGAATTCCTAGCATAAATGCCATGTGGTCATGATAAGCTACTGTTTTTACATAAAACTGTTGCTAGGTATCCACAGGGGACTGATTCCAGGACTCCCAGGGATACGAAAATCCAGAGATGCTCAAGTTCCATGTAGTCAGTCCTCTGTATCTGAGGGTTCCACATTGGCAGAGTTAACCAACTGCACATCAAAAACTATTATTAGATTTGATTTGCTAACATGTTGCTTAGAAATTTTGCATCTATGATCATGAAGGATTTAGATTCATAGTATTTTTGGGCGGAGGGGTGGGTAATGTCTTGCCTACTTTTGAAATAATAACAATGCTGACCTCACATAGAAATGCTGACAAAAAACCTTTTGCCTATAAGATGATTATCACTAGTTGAGTTTATGCTAAATTGTTTTATTCTTGTCTGACTCTTTGCAACCCTATGAACTGTAGCCCTCCAGGCTCCTCTGTCCATAGGATTCTCCAGGCATAAATACTGGATTGGGTTGCCATGTCTTCCTCCAAGGGATCTTCCGACCCGGGGATTGAACCCACATCTCTTATGTGTCCTTCACTGGCAGGTGGGTTCTTTTCCACTAGCACCACCTATTAATTTCAGACAAAGTAGATTTCAAAGCAAAGATCATTACCAGGAATATGGAAGATCACTTCATAATGACAATGGGGTCAATTTATCAAGAGGACATAGAAATCCTAAATTTTGATGTACCTAATAATACAGCTTCAAAATATGTGAACAAAAACTGATAAAGCTGCAAACAGAAACAGACAAATCCACGATTATGGCTGGAGATTTCAATACCCCTCACTCAGTAATTAATAGAGCGAGTTAAACGTAAAATCAATAGGACTTAGTCAACTTGAACAATATTATCATTGATAACATGAGGGGTCTTATTTCATATTATCTTATATGGGGGATGTTATTTCTCTGACCATGGATCAGAGGAAGCACAGAGTCTTAACCACTGGACTGCAGGGGAAGTCCCAAGGGCAATGTTTTAGTGGAAAGCAGCCAAGAGAGCCATTCTTGATAGATGAAGAAACACACTCAGAGAGGGAAAGTACCTTTTTCAGAAACAAAATGCTGCAAAGAGGCAGATGTGAGATGAGAACCCAGGTCTTCCAATTCCCTATCTTGTGTTCCTTCTCTTTGAATAACTTGTGTCTAAAGAATTCATTCGTATTTATTGGGTTTCTTTTGTCTTTCATTTTTGCATAAAATAAGAAAGCGGCTTATTAGGAAGCCTCCAATCTAATCTCAAATTTTCTACTTCTGGTCCTGGGACACAGAGCAAATTGCTTGAGCTCCCATGGGGTTTAGCTTTTATTCTATGCAGCGTTTAGGGGCAGATTAAATGCTCACCCTCTCTCAGGTTTAAAGGATTAAGATTTAGCTGTTCTTTTATTCGCGGTAGTTGTGATTTTGTTGGACTAAAGATGTCAGTGGTGGCTCCGTGTTCCTCCGACATCTGATTAAACTTGCTTCAAGTCCCAATTTCACCCACTGCTCAAGTGGGTGCTCAGGTTCTCCCATCTGAATGTGTTCTCTGGTTTGCTCACCAGCTGCCTCAGGAAATTCACTCTTCTCAGGCCTTCTGTGAGCGCAGGGTGGAACACCTGGTGTTCCTGAAAGGTGTGTCATCGCAGAGCACTCAGACTTTGCTCGTCTCGCTGCCTTCCCCCTCTTCCGCTTCCACCTCTCCTTCCTCCTTCCTTCCTTCCCACCTTCCTCAGCCATCCTGGGAATTCAGTTTCACGCCCTCTAATGTGGAGCAATTCAGTAGTTTGTAGCTCCTACTGGCATGCTCAGCGCTTAATGCTTCTTTTGTTTGTTTCCTGGAGGCAGAGGCTTTGCTACTCATAGAAGAGAAACAGAAAACTCTGACTAGTTGGGTTTGGTCATACATCAGAGAACTGACATCCCTGTAGGGGAGCGTTGTCTCATCTATCCAATCAGCAAACTCCCTCCCTAAAATGAAAATCTCTTTGTCCTCCTTGGTAACATGAATGACAGTAGAAAAGTAGATGGTTCTATCAGTCAGAAACAATGAAAATATCTTATTTCAGATAATCTACTGAAATGGGTTTAACTGCTTAACATAATACTTAAGCTAAACCTAATAACCGAACATTCATTGGACTTTTAAAAAAGTACAAATATTGAAAAATGTAAATAAGAAAACTTGATAGTTGTCTTATTGTCAATAATACTACAGTAAGGACTATTTCACAAATAAGTTTGTGGTTAACACTTTTTATGTGAGTTTTTGTACTGCTAATGCAGACAGAAATGTACAAATATAATTTGAACAAAGAAATTCAAATGCAAAGATACAGCTAAGAATTTAGGGGTCACAGAAAACAGTTAAATTGGGTTTATTTGGGTGAAATTTACACAAGTGAGAAGAATGGTCTGCCTTGAGCACACCCCTAAACGGTCTAGGGAGAAGTACACTCGGATGACGCCACACCCCCCCATCCCAATCCTGCCTGCTAATGTCTCCCTCCCATCTCTTACAGTTCTCTTATTCTTCAGGAAGGGCCTTGGGAGTCGCGTGTGGATACCACAGCCTGCAAGCTCTGCCCACAGCTCCCCACCCTTAGCTGCTCCAGGCCACTCACAAGTATATGCGCGTACACGCCAGCTGGTGGTTCACCCTTGGGAAAATGGACCTGAGGAAGAGGCCACTACAGACGATGGAGCAGACTCAGCACAGCGAAGGCAGGAATTCTCGGGCCCTGGGTACCTGGGCCGTGGTCTACAAGTGGGGAGCTGAGCTCTGAGATGGCTTGTCTCCTAGGCCCTGTGGACTCCCCACCCTGTGGTGGGGGACACACCATTAGAGGGACAGAGAGGAGCAAAGAGGAACACTGGCTGGGTCTAAGCAAAACACTGTCTAATATTCCCTCTTAAATAACTTATAAAAGGTGTGAAAGTTGCCAACACCCAGCCAGGGAGCATGATGTCACAGCGTGGGGTGGGGTTCTCTTTCCTGTGTATCAGAGAAATTGTTCTCTGTGAGCACCCTTATGGAGAAAAACAGATTAAGGACAAAGGCTTGTGTTTCAGGAAGACAAAATATCAAAATGGATGAAGGGGGTACGTGAGACAGAGGAGTTTGTTAGGACTGGGATAAGTCAGAAACCACACCCTTGCTCAGCTCCGGTGTCTGACACGAATTTCTCCTAAATTAGATAACTAGTATTTACTGCAACTTTCCACATGACTGGGGTTGCCAGAAAAAGAACCGCAGTGGTAATAGCTAATTAGCATCTGGCATTCCCCTAGCTGGGCAATGAGGAGGAGGAGGGGACCTATGTGTATCCAATAACAAGGAAACTCAAAAGTGGTGTTGGATGTTTGGGGAAAGGCACTCACTCTGGATATAGATAGGAAAGAATGAAGCCCCAGGCATGATTAGCAGCTACCTTAGAACCAGGAGGAAAGAGGGAATTAGGGGGATTGCAGCAACATGAAAGGCAGACTGATGAAATGGAAGAAAGGGGTTCTTAGTGATGAAGCTTAGGTGTCAAGGCTGCAGGCTGCATTAGTGCTGGACTTCCACGTTGTGAACTGAACATCGCTCAGTCGTGTCCGACTCTTTGTGACCCCATGGACTATACAGTCCATAGAATTCTCCAGGCCAGAATACTGGAGTGGGTAGCCTTTCCCTTCTGTAGGGGATCTTCCCAACCCAGGGATCGAATCCAGGTCTCCCCTCATTGCAGGCGGATTCTCTACCAGCTGAGCCACAGGGAAGCCCAAGAAAACTGGAGTGGGTAGCCTGTCCCTCCTCCAGGGGATCTTCCTGACACAGGAATTGAACCGGGGTCTCCTGCATTGCAGGCAGATTTGTTACCAATTGAGCTATAAGGGAAGCCCTGGAATTTCATGTTACAGACCAATAAATACCTTTATTTTAAAAACTGGCTCTGTTAAGTATTCTATGACTTGGAATATAACATGTCTTTGATAATATACCTACTTTTAAAGTTCCTGGAGAAGGAAATGGCAACCCACTCCAGTACTCTTGCCTGGAGAATCCCATGGAGGGAGGAGCCTGGTAGGCTACAGTCCATGGGGTCGCAAAGAGTTGGACACAACTGAGCGACTTCACTTCACTTTACTTTAAAGTTCAAAATCCCAGCTAATTTCTTCTTTCCTAAGTATAATTCCTAGTAGTAAGTTGATGTATTATTCTTTTCACTTGGGAAAAGATGTGCCTAATTATTCACTTTATGGGAAATAGACGGGGAAACAGTGGAAACAGTGTCAGACTTTATTTTTTGGGGCTCCAAAATCACTGCAGATGGTGACTGCAGCCATGAAATTAAAAGACGCTTACTCCTTTGGAAGAAAAGTTGTGACCAACCTAGATAGCATATTGAAAAGCAGAGACATTATTTTGCCAAAAAAGGGCCATCTAGTCAAGGCTATGGTTTTTCCATTGGTCATGTATGGATGTGAGAGTTGGACTGTGAAGAAGGCTGAGCGCCAAAGAATTGATGCTTTTGAACTGTGGTGTTGGAGAAAACTCTTGAGAGTCCCTTGGACTGCAAGGAGATCCAACCAGTCTGTTCTGAAGGAGATCAGCCCTGGGATTTCTTTGGAAGGAATGATGCTAAAGCTGAATCTCCAGTACTTTGGCCACCTCATGCAAAGAGTTGACTCATTGGAAAAGACTCTGATGCTGGGAGGGATTGGAGGCAGGAGGAGAAGGGGACGACAGAGGATGAGATGGCAGGATGGCATCACCAACTTGATGGACGTGAGTCTGAGTAAACTCTGGGAGTTGGTGATGGACAGGGAGGCCTGGCGTGCTGCGGTTCATGGGGTGACAAAGAGTCGGACACGACTGAGTGACTGAACTGAACTGAACTGAATTATTCATGGAAACGGTAAATGCTTATGTCTAATGGGAAAATTAGACATAATTTTCAAAATGATCAGTGAAGAATAGTAGAAAGAGACAACAGCTCTTACAAACATTCACTTACATACTCAGGAGGTTTCTGAGTCGTGGAGTTGCTAATGCTCCCAATTCAAAGTGGAAAATAGTCTTTTCTTATTTAATAGTGTTTTAAATTAAACAGTTACATTCATTACTTCCTTTATTTTGTCCAATTAAGCTTTGCAGTAAACATGACACTCCTCATCTGACAAATGAGGAAACTAAATTCAGAGAAGGAAAGTAACATGTCTAGGACCATACAAACACTGAACAACAGACCCGGGATTCCCTGAATTTAAAATCCATATTCTTGACAGTTGTTGCAGACTGACTGACTTTGAAGTTGAAATCTACTACAAACACCTTGGTGACCACAGGCGAAATATCCTTTCTGTGCCTTGGTTTCCTCATTAACGCACTGGAGTTAATAATATTTTCCATGTCACAGCACTGCTGTGAGGAATACGTGGGGTAAACTTAGGAAGAGCTTGACAGTCAATGCTGAATACATGTTAGTCAATATTACACACTGCACTCTCCTATTGTCTGTGTTAGGCAGAGAAGACACAGAAGGTCTAGAAGGAAATTTGATCTCTCCTAAGTTAACCCCACTGATGCTGTTTCATGGTTCCTCTGTGGCTCAGATGGCAAAGAATCTGCCTGCAATGTGGGAGACCCAGATTCGAACCCTAGATCAGGAAGACTGCCTGGATAAGGGATAAGCAACCCACTCCAGTATTCTTGTCTGGAGAATTCCATGGACAGAGAAGCCTGGTGGGCTACACTCCACAGGGTTGCAAAGAGTCAGACACAGCTGAGCTACTAACGCACACATATACACATGCCGTTTCACAGCTGGATAATGGTTTCTATCCCCTTGGCAATGTCACCTGGTATGGAACAGGTGTGGGGTGTGTGTGTGTGTGGGTGTGTGTGTGTGTGCACGTGCACGTGTGCACTCGTTTGTGCTTGGTCACGTCCAACTCTTTGCAACCCTATGGACTGTAGCCCACCAGGCTCTGTCCATGGGATCCTCCAGGCAAGAATACTGGAGTGGGTTGCCACTTCCTCCTCTAGGTATCTTCCCCACCCAGGGAACAAACTCACATCTCAGTGTCTCCTACACTAGCAGGCAGATTTTTTTTACCACTGAGCCACCTGGGAGCTGAGTAAAAATTAAGCCACTATAATTGTCGAAATAAGTTATTTCATTGAAGCCTTATTTTTAATGCAAATCTCAAAATCAAGAGTGTCATTCAGAGATCAGATCTAATGATAAAAGAACAGGCTTTGTGATTTATATCAACTAACTATTTTAGCGGTAAGAAATTTGCAAAAAAAAAAAAAAAGTAGTCTAGGTCCTACAGTGGTTAATAATATGGTGTTTTAGAAACAAAATTCTAAGACCAAGGTTGTCTCACTTGATCTGAAAGTACTACAGTGTGGTGATATTTTCCCTTCCCTTTGCCAACTGCTGTTCACTATTTAAGTTGCACCTTAAGTCGCCTATTCAGGGAAGCATTCCTTGCCTTTTTGCACCAGGACAGGCTGCCCTGTGCTTCTCTGCTGTGGTACTTAACATATTGTCATTTAACAGATTTTTAGTGTACCTGTTTATATCATGTCCTCATCTCCCTATTGGCTGAAATTCCATGAGGGCAGAGACCGCTTTAATGTCAGTGCTCAGATGTGCCTTGCGCTTACTAGTAAGGACTGAAAAAAGATTTGCTGAATGAAAGATTGAAGAAACCGGCAAATAATCAACGAATACATTTAACGTAAGTTTTTTCCCCCTCAACTCATCAGGTTAAATATGTAGTTTAATTTGATTTAGTAAATAATATTTTGGTGATCCTATCTATAAAATATAGTGCCTTTTCAATGAAAATGAATATAAGTGGACTTGAAGTCATAATTCAGTCAAAGATATTTGCCTTCTTGCTGTTTTCTTTTGCAACATCCTGTGATCAACTTTCTTTCCTCTCATACCCAGTCCCATTGGATTTCCCCACCAATCCCATTTCCTTAACTATTCTTAGCTCTCCCAGTATCTTCATTTAGTAGGATGGTAACGAGTATTAAAATTTACAGCAACATGCCTAAATGAGGTCAAAGGAAAGTGTATTTTTTGTTTTTTTAATTACCATCATTTTTGAAGTTTCAAGTCAGGAAGCATTACATTACTTCCTTCAACCAACTTTTTATTCCCTCCTAAAGGAATTTAAATTTAATTATATAAAGAATAGAAATATCTTTTGTTTCACTCAATAGGTAAAATTAAGTGAAAAGTTTCTTTAAGAGTAAGCTTATATATAAAATTGACTCTGAGTATACGCATAGAACTCAGAGATGATGTGATTTTACTATATGAAATATTCTGTAGATGAATGGCCAACAGGCAGATGAAAAAATGCTCAACATCACTAATCATCAGGGAAATACATATCAAAACCACAAGGAGATATCTCATAGTGCCTGTCAGAACAGCTATCATCAAAAAGACACAAAATAACAAATGCTGGTGAGGATGTGGAGAAAAGGGAATCTTGTGCTCTGCTGGGGAGATTGTAAATTGGTATAGCCACTATGGAAAACAGGACGGAGGATCCTCAGAAATTTAAAAATAGAACTACCACAGGATCTAGGAAGTCCACTTGAGGGACTATATCCAAAGGAAATGAACACGCTAACTTAAAAAGACACCTACATCCCATTTTCACAGCAAGATTATTTACAATAGCCAAAACATGGAGACAGCCCTAGGGTCCACCGAGGATGAGTGGATAAAGAAGTGACGGTGTGTGCGCGTACCCAATGCAATACTATTTAGCCACAATCAACGAGGAAATCCCGCCATCTGTGACAACATGGATGGACCTTGAGGGCATTCTGCTAAGTAAAATAAGTCAGACAGAGAAAGACGAAAATACTTTATGATCCACCTTTATGTGGAATCTAAACAAAAACAAAAACAAAACAAAACAAAACTCATAGAAAGAGATAAGATTTGTAGTTCTCAGAGGTCGGAGTTGGAGGTTTTGGAGGAATTGAAGGAAGGTGACCCACCTGGGAAAGGTGACCTTCACCAAAGGTACAAACTTCCAGTTTATAAGACAATGGAGATGTAAGGCACAAGACGATGAGTATAGTTACCACTGCTGTACTATGTATATTAAAGTTGTTAGAATAATCCTGAGTTCTCATTACAAGGAGAAACATTTTTTTTCCATTTCTTTTCATTGTATCTACATGAGATGATGGATGTTAACTACATTTATTGTGGTAATCATTTCATTATATGTGGAAGTTAAACCTTTATGCTGTATGCAGCTGCTGCTGCTGCTAAGTCGCTTCAGTCATGTCCGACTCTGTGCGACCCCAGAGACAGCAGCCCACCAGGCTCCCCCATCCCTGGGATTCTCCAGGCAAGAACACTGGAGTGGGTTGCCATTTTCTTCTCCAATGCATGAAAATGAAAAGTGAAAGTGAAGTCGCTCAGTCGTGTCCCACCCTTAGCGACCCCATGGACTGCAGCCCACCAGGCTCCTCCGTCCATGGGATTTTCCAGGCAAGAGTACTGGAGTGGGGTGCCATTGCCTTCTCCATTATGCTGCATACCTTATCTCAATAAAACTAGAAAAAAGAGAAATATCCTACAATAGGAAAGCAACGATGCTGCTTCAAAAAGAAAGAAAGCATCCTATTTTCATAGTTATCAGAGAAAACACAATCGTGTATTATTAGAACTATAATGTCCACAGTCACCAACTTCCAAAGATAGAAAAATTAATAAAAATAATTTAACCAGCAAAGTATTACATTGCTATAACACACTTTCCCCAAGCTATTAATTAATCTGAAATAAAAAACCAGTCACTTTATTTACACTATATATCTTTTCTTAAAGTGTAAAATTGGAAAGTTATAAATACATTGGGTAATAGATCACTGGGTAAATTTAAGCTAACTAGACAGGAAATAAACAGAACTACAATATATTCAAATCCTTCAGGAATTTAACTCAGACATTTTAATGATAAAGTCAAGGTTGCAAAAGAGAAGAGTTTTATTTCGTGGTTGCAGAATATGAATCAGGAATAAAAAAGTATTGAGTTCATTGTATACAGCTCACTGTATAGACTGGAATAAACAGCTTGACCTTTGAAAGTCTGAGGGCTTCCATTTATCTGCTCTCTAAATATACTTACAATAAAAATGCCACTAGAAGTATGCTGTGAGGATTAATGTCAGTGAAAAACTGTGAGACTCATGGATAAGAGATGAAAAGGAACTCTAAATACCATAGCCATAAACTAATTAAATTTTAATGTTACTTAAAAAAATCACATAGTTATCTGGGATAGATTCATGGATGATACATTAATATCAATATTTTATTTATATTATATTTGAAGTTTTAGATATAATAAACCCTAGCAAGCATTTGAAAAATACATGAAACAAGATCATCCGATACTTATCTTTTGCTTTGGAAACAATCCCTATGATTCTGGGTCCTCAGAAAAATCCTAGCCTGCTTAGACAAAATAATCTGTTCTGAATCCTGAAACTCTTTAACGTTAATTTTACGGTAACAGAGATAAGGATGTGAACTAAGGGTTGCACAGAGTGGACCTGTAATGTCCCGTCATTATCTCTAGCCCTCTTCTCCTACGGCATTTGCACAGCGCTGGGCACTGCTTGCTATTCAAATACCTTGTTATTATGATGACTTATTCCTAATGCAAAAATGTGGAAACAGTAGAAAAATTCAGGGTTCTAATAACATGTTAAGAGTTGAGATTTTTAAAGTTCTGAGATATACATACATATATGTATATACATACAAAAAATTACAGCCAGCCATTTATTGCATTGAGCATTATTAAGTCTAAAAAATTTTTTACTGCAAAATTAATTTGAAGCCCACTTTCCAGTATATCTGAGAAGCAGAGTTTAATTGACAAACATTCAGTTATATCAGTGGTAAAGAATCTGTCTGCCAATGCTGGAGATGCAAGAGACGCAGGTTCAATCCCTGGGTCTGGAAAATCCCCTGGAGTAGGAAATGGCAACCCACTGCAGTATTCTGCCTGGAAAACTCTATGGGCAGAGAGCCTGGTTGGGTTATAGTCTATGGGGTCACATAGAGTTGAGCATGATTGATCATGTACACGTGCAGATATGTATCTCTTCATGTATGTATTACGTGCCTGAGTGTGTGTGTGAGAGAGAGGGGGAATGAATCAAATAGCATAAACAAAATGTTTATAATATCTTTGAACCAACAAGATCTATTTGTGAGAATTACAAAAGTTGCTGTGCTAAATAAATTAGCCAGAGGCAAAGAAGGCAACATTCATTTCTTTTTAGGTAAGACTTAGCATTAAATTTCGGAGAAGGTAATGGCACCCCACTCCAGTACTTTTGCCTGGAAAATCCCATGGACAGAGGAGCCTGGTAGGCTGCAGTCCATGGGGTCGCTAGAGTCGGACACGACTGAGTGACTTCACTTTCACTTTTCACTTTCATGCATTGGAGAAGGAAATGGCAACCCACTCCAGTGTTCTTGCCTGGAGAATCTCAGGGACGGGGGAGCCTGGTGGGCTGCCATCAATGGGGTCGCACAGAGTCGGACACAACTGAAGTGACTTAGCAGCAGCAGCAGCAGCATTAAATTTTCCCTAACTGCTTTGGCTATTGGAAACAAGTTCAAATTATGGAAACAACTGCTTTTAGAATTGGGAACAGGGAGGGGAAAAGAGACACCTGTGACTTTTTGCGGATGCCCAGTATCTCTTAGTGACTTAGATATAAATTAGAACAGCCCCTTCTCTCACTCTACAATGAAGCCACCTTGAGCCCATACAGGAAGAAGTTTAAAAGGCTGTACATGAGCTGTAAGAGCACAGAGTGTCTGACTCCAGACAGCACTCCTCCAAGACCCCACACCGGTGAGTGAGCTTTCAAAGTAGTGTGAGAAATGTCTTTTTCTTTTCTGTGGTACTTGTATTCCTACTATTGGAAATGGGGTGCATTGTGACTGGAGACATAGCAGGTAGCACAGAAATATTTTACCTTCTTGTGTGACTTTACACTTCATTTTCTTCCTGGCTTCTCGTCCTGTTAGGGGGTAAGCCTAGGGCTCATTTGTTGCAATTCTTGAAGTCTTATACTATTAATACTACAGATAGTTGATAATATTTATTGAGCACCTATTACATTATGTTCACTTTAGACATATTATCTCATTAATATTGCAAAGTCTATATTAACATTTTATACAGAAGCCTTAGAAACATTAAGTAACTCACACAAAGGAGGACAAAGACTTGAAGCTTCCTCTTTCAGACTGCAGAGACCACATACCACACTGTCTCCCACTTTTCACAGAAGGGTGTTTAGTAACCCTTGAAAGATTATAAGGCTGCTGCTGCTGCTGCTAGAAGGGGCTAGATTGGAGTTTAACGCCATGTTACTGCTTCTGTAAGTCTGTTTTCCTAATACGATCTGAAGAATTGGAGGACCATTACAAAAATAAGAAGTATTCAGATTAACAATCAAGTTGACCAAAATTGAAAAGAAAATGTTTAAAAAAAAATCACCATCAAGTTATTGGCCAAAGTCAGTCACCTCAATCTGAATGGATGGAAAATATTTTAGTAGAAGACAAGTAAAATATTTGCTTAATACAGTCATTTTCTTTCTCTCTTATAATAGAGAAGTTTCTAAAAATTTTCTAGTTATTTGCCATGTTTCTGATAGCTTAGAAATAATATCCTTCCTTAACCAGTACTTGACAATGATCTAAGCATCAAAAGTTCTTCTCTGGAAAAAAATGAAATTGTATCATGCAAAGAAGATATTTTCTCTAGACAGTTTAAGAATATCAAGGTGCTTAAAAAATTATTAATGTGATTCTAGGCTCTCTTTCTATGGAAATAAAGTTTAGAGAACCAAGGCAAAGTTCATAGCTCTAAGTGTAAATTATCGATATTACTCTATTTTCAACTTTGTTTTTACTGTCTAAATGACCTGCTACTTAAGTGACTAGCTACTTAGATTTTTTTGTACTTTATTGTCCTAAAGATGATATAGCAAATATTACAGGTGTTAGATAATGGCTATCATTAAAAGAAATTCTATAAACAAAATTTTAATTAAGTTATATGAATTAAAAACAAATCTTGAACTACATTTTGCTGATACCTTCATAAAAGTATGAAATCATTTAGCTTCCCTAGATTTTACAGAAAACCCTTAAAAATGCCACAAAGATGTATAACAAGGCATAAAGCTGCAAATATTAACTATTTCCTTGAAATATAATTTAAACTTGGTGACTAGGACAAGAAAATGTCACATTCCTTTCTCTTGCTAAGGAAATTGCATGCTTCCTTTGGAAAAAGAAAGAATACGCAGTCTTCATAAGCATATATGTGACAGTTTTAAACTTGTGGACTTGTTTTGTTTCAAGGTAAAGTTTTCAATAAATTTTCATGATTATCTCAAAGTTGAAAAAGAAACAAAGAAGTAAAAGCAAAACATTAACCTTACATGTACAAATATTAAAATAACATTTATGTTCTATCTATATTTTGTCCTTTCCAAATATTATCCTGTTGTGTAATTTTCAAATTCATCATAGAATGAATATGCTCTCAAATTTTTACTTATGTTTCCCTCCATGATCTACAATATTCTAAATGGAGTATTAATCCTCTGTCTTTATCAGAATCTGTGAAGCAAACAGGTATGCATTTTACTAAGTGGGAAAGGGCAGTGACAGGGGCATTGAACTACTGATGAGCGCCCAGTGTTTGATTTATGGACTACAGGCTGCCATAAGATTTGGTTAAGAACACTCATTTTACTTAGGAATCAAGGAATTCTGGAAATAGAGAGTCTCTTACAACAGAGGTCAATCAAATATCCAGGATTTCACTAAAATGAGCTGAAGAAAAAGTTTAATAGCAAACATGGATGTAAGGGCTTTATGCCTATTTCCTCATTTAATCCTCACAGTAACCTTATGAGGTAGGAATTGCTTGTCTCCTTTTTAAAGATGAAGAAATTGAGGCCAGAGAATTCAAGGACTTTGTCAAGATTTACATTCTCTGAGCTGCAGATCCGCGTTCTTAGTCACTTCGTAGGTTTTAAATTGCCATTGTCTATGTCTCATGGAGAAAAAGATGGACAAGCTAGAAGAGGTCAAGAGGAGGTCTATTCTGTCCATAAGGGCTGGGCCCTTTTTGATTTCAATTCAGAATGCCTGGATTTCAAGTCCTCTGGGAACACAAGCTGGGTCACAGGATCTCAAAGGGCCAGCCCAGAAGCTCTGAGGGAGACAGGAAAGTCCCTGGCTCAGCTCCCCGGTCCCTGGCTCAGCTCCCCGGCCCCTGGCAGACTGGCCCGCAGTGACTTTGGTAATTGCTTTGTCCTACTGGCAAGTATGTTGCAGGAAAAAATGCACACAGGCACACAGATATGTCTATGTAGAGCTGCGGGTGGTTTTTTTTTTAACTTTTTTTTTCCACTTTTTTTCCCCTTCATTACTAATGTACAATAAAAGCATGCTATCAGAGTTTAGCAAATCTATTTAATTCTTAATTTTGCTTAGCCGTAAAAAAAGCTTGAATCTGAATTCACGATCCCAATAGCATCTCTCTGTAGGAATAACTTTCATTAATGCAAGAAATAAGACATATTAGTCTGCCATAACAAGAATAAACCGGAGTGCACCTTATCACAATCAATGTTAAATACTATATTTCTCCTCCTCCAAATATATTTATGAGAAAGATACCAATGTATCTCATATATATCAAATCAAATAAAAAACTGTCTAAGAGTTTTTGGCTATTTAATGCATTCATTTAAAAATTAAACTAATTTGATCATTTGCAACATAGTTTTCCGCTATTGTAAAAGTGTATATAATATTTTAATAAGCATATAAACTTATTACCAACATTACTGATTAGAATAACTTTGTGATTTTAATCCTCCTCAAATGATCAAAAGTAGTATATTCTATGGAACTCACCTTTTGTCCATTCATCCCTGGAATTCCAGGTACTCCAACAGAACCCTACGGAGACATATGATTAAAATAAATTGATATCATAAGCACAAAATAGTTCAATTCTAAATTTATGTCATATTAATTATGTCAGCTATCACTTTATCTTACTAAAACATACCCGAGAGGCTATGTTTTTCAGATCGTATCTACTGTGTTCTAACACACAATCATGTAAACAGAATCATCAAGCTTTTCCAAAAGCCACGAAGTTAAATCTCACCATATTTGTGTCTACTTAACCCTAATGTGATTTTAAAGAATTTCACATCATAAATTGAGATCCAAAGCTATTAGAAGGCCTCATGGCTCCAAATTTGGGTGCTTTTGAGAATTAAATAGGCTTAGTTTCATCTCAAAAAAGCTTAGCTGTACCAGTAACTCTTGAATTTCATGAAATTAAATACCATAAAATAAAAGGCAATGAAAACAACAACCACTATAAGGGACCCATGTTGTAAAAAGTGAAATTTGTTGTATTTGAAGCATTTCCCCCAGACTCAGGGAGTATGTTTAAACCATGTGAGGGTGACTATATCTTCCAAAGTAGACTAGGCAGGATGCCGCAAATGGTGAGCATAGACTCGGAACAATACTAGTCCTATACATTGAATATTATAATATTATGTTGTCCGTGTGTATGCACGGACGTGTGCACTTGGATGTGTGCACACATGAGCACTGGGGTGATTAGAATAGAAAAGAAAAGTAGTAGTTACTACCTGAGAAAATCTTACATTTAACTAGATACAGAAACATTAGCAAAATTTTTCAAATAGTGATGTCATTTCCCTCCACACATCTTCCTTTGAGGCTCTGGAGAAATCATTTTTTAAATAGAATGTGCTTATTTTTGTTTAGCACTATAAAACAGATTTTTCTTAGTAGGTGTGTGATATTAAACTTTTTAAAGAATAATAGAAAAGATTAAAATAGTAATTAGAAATCCAAAACTTCTCTAAAACATAAAGTCTATTAAAAATATAGTCATTTCATGCAAAAAAAATTGAGATGGCAAGCTCCTTAGTGCTTTCTTGGTGATTATATTGAGTGGGTCATTAAAGGACTTCCCAAAGCCTGAGGCAGTAATTTTATCCTGGTAGCATGTGGATTAGGGTAGCTTTACAATTTCACACCATACTTAATAGAGACATTATTGCGAAGGACAAAGTGTTCCTATATACAAGTTGTCTCACTACACACTGGCTTTTACTTGGTTTGTGGGATCATGTTTCAACAGATGCCACATGCCCAAGCTTGGGGGATAAACGTCTCTATCTTTAATGGATTCCAAAGATAAAGAATAATCACTTTTCCACCTGTTGTAATTTAATTATTATTATTATTATTTTGGTTATCTGCAGGTTAAATATCCTTTTATGTCCTCCTTGTAGGGTGGGAGGTGGATAGGGAGTGGGGGTTTAGTGATGTTTTGTTCGCAAAGGGCCATCTACTTGCTATTGATGCATTTACTACTGCAGAATTGATGTAATTTTAGAAGTGTTAGACTCTCTTCTCCAGAATGTAAAGGGTCAAGTCTGATGGCTCTGGATAATATTGAAATAACAATCGGAAAGCCATTTTTGGGGGTTGCTTCAGCAAAGGGAGATACTAGTGGGCCACTTGAATATAGCCACCAAGCAACAAATACATTCTTTGTTCTAGTCTGTTTAATGGTCCTTTGACAATCATATATTTGTGCAAGACCATGCATTTAATTTGCTATGTCTAATGACCCTTCAGATTTCTAAGTTTTGTCACAATGTTTTACTAGTATTGGAATTAAAAACTCAATAACCTACACATTTGGCAGACAGCTTAAAAAGAGTCTGCTCTGGATTTATTGGACTTTCTATAATGGAGTCAATTAGAAATCTAATGGCTCACATTATATGATTGTATTTTTAGAAAGCAGAACGCACAAACCAGACTGCTTTGGTATGGCTCACAGTAGCTAATTCCGTTCCCTTCTCAGGCCAGTCATTAGGCGATGGGGATATAATTACTTTCACAGTATTGTTTATACTCTACCTTTTGTCCTGGAGGTCCCAGAGGACCCTAAAAAAGAAAAACAATTCAATTAACATAATATTGTAACCGTTTTAAACTTAAATGACCGATTAAAGTTGTCCTATTCTGTAAGGTTCTCTTTGCTGAAATACGCTGATGTTGTATACATCAAGGAAAATGAGAATTTTCGCTTGGAAGTACACAATGGGTCTTTTCTTCTCTCTTGTTCTCTTTTGAAGAACGTTATGCAGTAGGATCCCGATTTTTGCTTTTAAAAAAAGAATCACAACATTGTAAATCAACTATAAATTAATTTAAAAAATAACCTTTGCCCTATCTATCAGTTCAGTCTTATTTAAAAGGCTGGAGATGTTGCTTCTAGAAGCACTTATAATGCAATGCAGTTCCCAGCCCACTGACTTGTTCTATGACTTCTGCATCTGCAAAACTTCAGGAAGCAGATTTGCAAAGGAAATCATTGAATGGCATTATGAAGAAACATGTTTTGTTCTATTCTTCCTCTTATGAAATGTGGCCAATCGACCTGCACAAAAACTTGTTTCCAAACTAGGGGATGCCAAAGTCAATTGTGGCAACTAGTGTGCACCAAAAAAGGGAACAAAAGATTCTGTCAGCTGTTGCATAAACTATGACACTGGGGTGGGAGGAAGGGGGGAGAAGAAATATAATATTTAGGAAGATGAATGGGAATATTTACATTTAAAATGGAAATGCGGCAGTTCTGAGATTTAGAGTTCTTTGACTGCCAAGTCAATGTTGGGGATCTGTGGGCTTTATTTAGAGCAAAGCACTCTTTGAGATGGTAGAAAAGAGCACAATGAGAGCTATAATTCTGACTACTGAGGTCTATTTTTAAATAAAAATATCAAGCACTTTTCTTCCAATTCTTTCAAAAATGCTTCTAACTTCAGTGTATTTTAACAAAGTTATAGATCCTCCATCATTCCATGTATTAATAAAAACCTCTTTATTCCATTACACTTAATGGTTAACTTATTTTCAATGTGTGACATTTCAGTTAATCAGCATCTTACATTGGACTCTAACATAAAGCAAGAGAATGGTAATTAGAGGAAGAATTGGTCATGTATAATTTTTTAATTAAAAATACACAGTGTTTAAGAACATTTAGAGAATCTGTTCCTCATAAATTATTTTGCAATCCTCAGGAAGACTAACCATTTCCTCATATAATCAGCATTAGGTTTTTGAAAGTACACTGTGCAATATCACCTTTATATATTCCTTTAAAAAAATGTAGGATATAGCTTTATTGACTCAGTGACAATAGAGGTAAGGAGATGTAATGTTCAGACATATGAAAAAATACTGGCCTACAAGCCTAGGAACTGAAAGAAAGTGAAAATTTTTTCTTTTTCCTTTTTATTACAAAAAGTTAAAAGCATGATAAAGGGTAGGAAGAGTAATATAATCTACACCTATGTATCTATCATTTATATGTTACACTTATATGTAACAATTAATGTTTTGCCATATATATTCCTTTTTTATTTACTCAACCAACCATTTTCTTAATGAACTTGTTATCTCATATATCTGCATGGTCTGACTGTCTCTTCACTTATCTTACTCCTTCAGTTTAAAATTCTCTGTTTTAGATTTTGCAGAGAAAACAGAGTCTCTAGGGATAAATTTCCCAACATCATGTCTCTCATCAACTCAAACCCACGTGGCTCTCCTTCCTATATCAAAGGGGGAAGATGCCCTCCTCCCACAGGGCAGGGGCATCCACAGACTGGGATCCATCCTTGCCTCCATCCTCAGGGATCTTTCTCAATCAATTATCTCTCTAACCATATCAGAGCCTCCTGCTCTGCACGGGTTCCTTCCGCTTAGCACATAAACATGTGTAATCATTTCCTCACTTGGGTAAATTGTTTGGGAAGTGAATGTTAATGCTAAGTAAAGGCAGAATCTCGAAGTTGCAGTGAGAGGAGATCTGAGAGGGAAGAAAAGACGTGGGTTTCATCCTTGTCTAGGATTCCATTTTTCCAAGTGTCTCCAGAGTATTTCACTTTTTAAAATGTTGATGTTGAAAAGGAAATCATATAACAAAAAGTACATTAATTCAATGTTTAGACTGAGAATGTATATGTTCTATTCAAAAAGGTTTGTTTCCCATTTTAAACCTAACTGCCACTTGAAAGAATACTGTTCATTAAATTGGACATTTTGTACATTGACATATAACCCTGGAAGGGAAATTTTCAGATGAAAATAAGAGCAAATTTTAAATCAGATGTTTTAACTAGAGATGAACATATCTGGTATTTTCTAATTTTGTCTTTGTTGCATGATCACAGTAAGTCAAAAAAACTGCTCACAGCTCTGAAATCTGTGAAATCTTATTAGCTGCATATTTTAATACAATACTTAATAAAAGTCAAAGGAGGTTATAAAAATCATATTTTCTCACTGTTAGAAAACTACTGCCATTTTTGCTAAACTCCAAAAGTAAAAGCAATTTTTTAGAGGTAGCATTAATTTTGAATTGTGAATACATATCTTATATTTTCATGACTATGTTGCCAAGGATATATCCTCAGCTACCAAAAGTATGCATGTACTCCCGTGATCGTGCTGGCAGGAAAAATGGTTGCAAGCCAAAGTTAGTGTCATTTATTATTAGAAGGGAACTAGGAAAAAGTAGTGTTGAATATAAGACGCAGACATGCATTCAAGTGAGTACAGACACACACACCACAGCGATAGCTATTTTGATTAGTATTTTGCTTATGTATATATTTTTTGACTATGCACTGATTAATAATCCCATTATATATCTGTGGCATTGTGGTTATTAAATTAAAGCTTCAGTTCCATTCAGTTCAGTCGCTCAGTCGTGTCCGACTCTTTGCGAATCGCAGCACACCAGGCCTCACTGTCCATCACCAACTCCCGGAGTTCACCCAGACTCACGTCCTTTGAGTCCATGATGCCATCCAGCCATCTCATCCTCTGTCGTCCCCTTCTCCTCCTGCCCCCAATCCCTCCCAGCATCAGAGTCTTTTCAAATGAGTCAACTCTTCGCATGAGGTGGCCAAAGTACTGGAGTTTCAGCTTTAGCATCATTCCTTCCAAAGAAATCCCAGGACTGATCTCCTTTAGGATGGACTGGTTGGATCTCCTTGCAGTCCAAGGAACTCTCAAGAGTCTTCTCCAACACCACAGTTCTAAAGCATCAATTCTTCAGGGCTCAGCTTTCTTCACAGTCCAACTCTCACATCCATACATGACCACAGGAAAAACCATAGCCTTGACTAGACGGACCTTTGTTGGCAAAGTAATGTCTCTGCATTTTAATATGCTATCTAGGTTGGTCATAACTTTCCTTCCAAGGACCAATCAATGAAAGCTTCACTGATCAAAAATTGATTTTGAAGTTAGGGTATGTTGCTACCAGTTGGTTAAGATGTCCACATCTGAGTAGTTCTGTGGCCTCTAGTATACATACAAATTTATGAAACAGTGAGTAAACGCCATAGAACCACTGACTGACTTATCTAATCTTTCGTAAACTTACTTATATTCTTAGCCTGAATAATGACTTGGATGAAGACTCATAAATTCATTATTCACCAGTCAAGCTAGTATTTCCTATTAAAAACTGTTCTCATATTCTAAGGTTTCTAAAATAAATCCATTATTGTTATCCCATGTCTTAAAAATTTGAATCAAATAGTTTTCAAAACTGAGTCAATCTTTTTAGTTTATTCTTATCAATCAATGACTTGTTCCTTTTGTAAGTATTTTCTTGGCAGGCACTTTTTTGCTTGTATTTACTTTGTAGACTCTTTTATTTTCTGTTATCATTTCTTTATCCTTATCTACAGACTGAAAATTGTGTAACATTCAGAATCTCAATATGATAAATTATATTTAAGTTCAATTGTAGAAGTGTTAAACTATATCTTAAAATATACTCACTTTGACATAAGCTCTTGGTCAGAATGTATGAGCTCTTTTCATTAAAGGATCTTGCATAGTGAACTATTCATAACATAAGAATCAAATGAGCCACTGAAAACTTCTAAGTGTGGAGTAATAGCATCACTCATCTGCATATAAATGTTGGCACCTGAGTTTTCATGTTCTTTCAGAAAAGACTATAGAGAGTGATGACAAGTTAAGTGAGAAGTTATCAACAAGCAAGAAATTGTATAGTGCACTGATTCTCGTTCCTGTTCCTGCCCCACTAGATTCCATTTTTAAAGATTATATAAAATATTATGTATACAAATGGCAGCCAAGCAAGGTAAAGGAATACCGTAGTTCCCATCTAGTGATTGCCTTTACCAAACGGTGGATTACTTGGGCTTGAGGGCGATCTTTTACTCCTCCAGATACTTCACTCGAGGACAATCTCCAGTTCACACTCTTCTTCAGCAGCACCGCTCTGTTCTCGTTCAACCGTCATCTCTCTCACCTAAGCGAATGTCACGCCCTGCTAAAAGCCACCGTGTTTTCAGTCTTCTTCAACCCTTTCTGCATAGCGATGCCTGAGGGACCTTTCTTAAAAGGCTTTCAGCTTCATACCTTTCCTCAGTTGAAAAAGCCAGGCTTTCTCATCTCTACACCTCTGCATCTCTGGCTGTCTGTTCTCTTAATGGCCTTTTTCTCTCTGATCAAGCTCAGAGCCGCCCCTCTTAGGGCTAGGTCCCCTTCTTTTGTTTTCCAAAGTACCCTTATGTCTGCACTTTTTCCCAGAATTTACCAACAGAGCTGTGATTGTTGAGATACTTCTTTCTTCACTCTGAACGTCTCTTATGCACAATAGCTGGCATAGTAAATGCTCTTTTGGGTTCATTCATGAATTCATCCACTTAGCAGTTTTTAAAATACCCATTAGGTGTCAGGCAATGTTCTAGGCACTGGGGATACAGTAGTGAACAAAAAAAATGAAAATGCAAGCCCTCCTGGATTTCATAGTCTAGTTAATGGAGAAAGATAGCAAAAATAATAATAAAAATAATAAACAAGTAAAATATAAAGTTGGATCAGGTGGTAAGTGTCAAAGCAAATAAGGGGTTTGGAACTGGGAGACGTGTATGTGGTGGCATTTTAAATTGGGGATTTGGTGAGGGCCTAGGGATAAAGTGACACTTGGGTAGAACTCTAGAAGAGGCCAGCAAGACAGTCATGCCTGTAGAAAGAGCAAGAATATTCCAGGCAAGGGAAGAGGAAGTACAAAGGTCAAGAGGTGGGCACATGCTCAGAGTGTTCAAAGAACACCAAGGAGGCAATAGGTGGGTGGTAGAAGGCAGGGCTGTGGAGAGGGAAGGGAGCTCACATGTGTACAGCCTACAGATGGTCAGCAAAATGGTGCTTACTCATCACTTCTTGGCAAATAGATGGAGAAATAATGGAAACAGTGAAGACTTTCTTTTCTTGGGCTCCCAAATCTCTGCAAATGCTGACTGTAGCCATGAAATTAAAAGATGCTTGCTCCTTGGAAGAAAAGCTATGACCAACCTGGACAGCATATTAGAAAGTAGAGACATTACTTTGCCAACAAAGGTCCATCTAGTCAATGCTATGTTTTTTTCAGTAGTCATGTATGTGTGAGAGTTGGAACATAAAGAAAGCTGAGTGCCAAAGAATGGATGCTTTTGAACTGTGGTGTTGGAGAAGACTCTTGAGAGTCCCTTGGACTGCAAGGAAATCAAACCAGTCAACCCTAAAGGAAATCAGTCCAGAATATTCATTGGAAGGACGCATGCTGAAGCTGAAGCTCCACTACTTTGGTCACCTGATGCAAAGAATTGACTCATTGGAAAAGACCCTGATGCTGGAAAAGATTGAAGGCAGGAGGGGAAGGGGGTGACAGAGGATGAGATGGTTTGATGGCATCACCAAGTGGATGGACATGAGTTTGAGCAAGCTCTGGGAGTTGGTGATGGACAGGGAAGCCTGGAGTGCTGCAGTCCATGGGGTTGCAAAGAATCGAACATAACTGAGCAACTGAAGTGAACTGAGTTTGATAAAAATTACAGGAATGAATGATGAATACATGGAGTAAACCAAGTTTCCCCTTATATCTTAGACAATAGTGTCTCAAGATAAGAATGACAACACAACTTTGAGAATGAATTTATGGTTGCCAGGGTGAAGGGACAGTTAGAGAGTTTGGGATGGACATGTACACACTGTTATGTTTAACATGATAACTAACAAGGGCTTATTGTATAGCATATGAACTCTGCTCAGTGTTATGTGGCAGCCTAGATAGGAGGGGGGGCGGGGTTTGGAGGAGAATGGATACATTGTATATGTATGGTCGAGTCCCCTCACTATTCACCTGAAACTATCACAACATTGTTAATTGGCTATACCCCAATACAAAATTAAAAGTTTAAAATAAAAAGAATATAAAAACAAACAACAGAAAAAAATTACAATGACAAGATTTTTCATTTCTGTTCACCCAAGTCATTCTAATGCTACAAGCCTAATTTCATAGCCTCTGCGGCTGCTGCTGCTGCTAAGTGGCTTCAGTCGTGTCCGACTCTGTGTGATCCCATAGACGGCAGCCCACCAGGCTCCCTCGTCCCTGGGATTCTCCAGGCAAGAACATTGGAATGGGTTGCCATTTCCTTCGCCAATGCATGAAAGTGAAAAGTGAAAGTGAAATCGCTCAGTTGTGTCCGACTTTTCGCGATCCTATGGACTGCAGCCTACGAGGCTCCTCCATAGCCTCTAGATTACCTCTAAGTGCAAGAGTGAGTAGAGTAATTCAATTCATAGTTTCTACATTAAAACTGCAAAGCAAAGCAAAACCACAACTGGATTTTGGCTACGTGGTCTCATTCGTTCAGAGGCTGTCATGGATGTGAATGTAGGTCTAAGGTCTCTAATGCACTTCAGAAAGCCATCATGCAGAGTAGGTAGAATTATCAACCCATGGTAATCTTCAAAGCAGGCAGTTAAGAAATGGATATTTCTATAGCTATTACGCATTGGCTTCACTTTCCAGCTTGTAAAAATATCATTTTTTTTAATTAAAAAGTCTTTTGTTTGAAAGATCATGGAATAGAAAAAATTAATGAATTTTTCTGACACTACTGATGCTAGCACAAATTTGATCGAGGTATTAATTACTTAAACAGGATGTAGAGTTTCTAAATGATGTGCTTTAGGATGCCTCTTGGGAGGTGTTTTAAGGCAACTTCTGGTTGCCTGCTATTAGGAAATGATGTTCTGTGTGAGCAGGGGGCGGACATAGTTCCTGCTCTGTCCCTGATGGCTAACAGTAAAACTGAAGCTCTGAAAGCTGCTGGTCATTCCTGGATGCAAGAATATACAACCAGCTTCTGTAATAAAAAACAAAGGGAACGAAAGAGAGGTGGTCCATCTGTGAAGGAAAGAATAAAAGCCCCAATCTATTAAGCCACTTAAAATTATTTCTTTTTTGAGTTAAGAATTGTTCCATGATTTAATAAAAGTTAGGCAAAATGAAGAAAATACTTTTAAAAGTCTGTTTCCATGGGAAAAATGATAACATATAATCTAACTTATTGGAGTCATAAAATGTTAATATCAGACTTTCTCAAGAGTTTGCTGCAACGGACTTTAATTATAACTTTGTGAAAGCTATTAACCTGGTCACAAGATCAGAAGATACAAAAAACTGGTTATAAAGAGTAAGAAGAAACTTGAAGTAAATAATAGAAGCTTGTCTTACTTAAGAGGGATTCATGTAAGATGTACTTTTATAACATTCCGTGTTCTGCTTGGATGTCTGATGAGAGAGGGTCAAGAAACATAAACTCTAGCCACTATTATATGGGAGTCTGGAGTATAATTCAAGTGATGTTTTACAAGATTCAGATTTCATGGCTTAAGTGTGTGGAAATGCCAAACTAGAAACTTTGGGGAAATGTTTAGAATATAACGTGTGCTGATATGTTTTCAGTACAAAAGCCAATGATTCAGATGAACTGGGTAAGAAGGAACACAGAATAAACAAACCAAGAGTGGGACAAAGCTGAGCTGAGAGAGCCTCATTTTTGTTTTGAGTCCTCCATGGATGCTCTCTTCAGTCACACCTAGTCATCCATACATGAAGCCTTCATGTAAAGGTCTTCATCATTCTTTGAGGCTCAGCAACCTACACTCACTTCCTCTGTGAACCTTCTCCAGTTCATCCAGACAGAGCCTGTTTTTGTCCTCCGTGTTTCTCAAGCACATTTTAACTGGCCAAATTTTAATATATTTACATATTTATAAAATCTACTTGACTAGGAAGCAAATTCTTCAGGTCATATATTTTACATCCTCAGCACCTAGGTCAGTTCCTAGCAAATAAATCATTATTGACTGCATTGAAACAATGAATTAGTAAATACGAAAATTACTAAGTTTCATTTACCCAAACTTCCACCATTGTTTTACAAGTCTAGCTATCTTCCTTCTTATCATTGGAAAGAGCTTGGTGTTGTTGTTGTTGTTTTTTAATAGATGGCTGTCTAAAACTTTTAATCAAACTAAAAAAGCAAAAATCTCCCAGTATATATAAACAATATTTTGAAATAAAAATGGTTGCCTCACAGTAGTACTTAGAATCAAAACACTACAGTGATTCATCCATCATTACCTATTTAGAAAATATGTGGACAAGCTCTAATACTTTGGCCAGCTGATGTGAAGAACTGACTCATTAGAAAAGACCCTGATGCTGGGAAAGATTAAAGGCAGGAGCAGACAGAGGATGAGATGGTTGGATGGTATCACCGACTCGATGGACATGAGTTTGAGCAAGCTCCGGGAGCTGCTGGTGGACAGGGAAGCCTGGTGTGCTGCAGTCCATGGGGTCACAAAGAGTTGGACACGACTGAGCAACTGAACTGAACTGAAGCTCTTCTTATGGGAAGTTAGACATTCTATTTTTCTCCTTAAAGTCCTCAGTTTTGAGGCAGTTGTTTCTGTTCAAGTATCTGGGATTTTTTCACTTCAATAATATCACTCCATAATTTCTATTGGTTGAAGAAGTTTCTCTAAAACAGGTCTCCTTTAGAGCCTGTCTATAAGATGACATGTTACTATATATATATATTTTTTTAATTTTAATTTTTACTTTATTTTACTTTACAATACTGTATTGGTTTTGCAATACATCAACATGAATCAGCCACGGGTGTACATGAGCTCCCAGTCCTGAACCCCCCTCCCACCTCCCACTGCATATCATCTCTCTGGATCATCCCCATGCACCAGCCCCAAGCATCCTGTATCCTGTATCGAACATAGGCTGGCGATTCGTTTCTTACATGATAGGATACATGTTTCAGTGCCATTCTCCCAAATCACCCCACCCTCTCCCTCTCCCTCAGAGTCCAAAAGTCCATTCTATACATCTGTGAAGATGACATGTTACTATATTTTAATTTATGAATATTTGATGAAAAAAGTTTTAAATGCAGTAATTAATTTTTTTAAAGAATAAATTCTTTTTGACTTCTCTATCTCATGTGCTGACTTTTGGGGAAAAATATTAAACCCAGATGATTCATTTGTTGGTTTTTCTCAAAATCTTGAAGTTCCAACCTCTTTAAGGGAGGTCTCTTAACGCTTAGGAAATTAAAGAAGCTATACATTTTTCTTACCACTTGACGAAACCAGGACCCAAGACTAAAAACTGAACATTAACTACGGCCAACAGATCTAAGACAGATCTAGGTATTTGAGAAACTATGCTCTGATTAGATCCCCAAACAGAGAATCTATCACCTCCTACCAGATATCCAGGGCTGAAATTAGCTCACTTTATCCTTTCTAAATATTTAATAAATTGTTTCTCAGTGTTACATCCAAAATGGAAATGATCCGGAAAGAAAGAAAAATTAACAGGCTTCCTCTGCCCTCTATGATTAAGCATACTTCCCCAGTGTACCATAAAGGCAGCAAATTTATGGTTTATGAAGGCCTATCACCCGATACTATGCTCAGGAAAAAATATTTCTAAGGAGTAACGTGTAAGTGCTTTTCCCATGTTAAATCAACAATGCTAAAAAACACTAACTGCTAAAATTTAAATATGCCACAACCAGCAGAAGGAAGACTTAAATTTAGGACCCTAATATATACTCATCTGCTGTTCAGATCTGTTTTCTATCTAGACCAGTCCTGTCCAACAGAACTTTCTGGAATAATGGAAATAGTCTCTATTGCTCAACCCAGTATGGTAGCTAGTAATCACATGCGGTGAATGAGCACTTGACATGCGGTTAGTACAGTTATTAGGAACTGAACTTTAAATTCGAAGTGAAGTGAAGTCATTCAGTCGTGTCTGACTTTTTGCGACCCCATGGATTGTAGCCTACCAGGCTCCTCCGTCCATGGGATTCTCCAGGCAAGAGTACTGGAGTGGGTTGCCATTTCCTTCTCCAGGGGATCTTCCCGACCCAGGGATCGAATCCCGGTCTCCCCCATTGCAGGCAGATGCTTTAAACTCTGAGCCACCAGGGAAGCCCATTTAATTTTAATTGCAGTTTAAATGGCCACACGTGGCTAGTGGCAACTATATTAGAAAGCGGAGATCTACGAGCTCTAGGGTGTAAAATGCATAAGACTGCAATCAAGTGAACTGGATTTGACCCTGCTTCTGCCATGAACTGCTTTGTGTGTGAGCCTGATCATGTTATTATTCATTCTGATGCTGTTTCTTTATCTTTAAAGTCATCAACTAGATGATTCCTAAGATTTCTTCTAAATCATTTATGCTCTACTTAAAACATACTCATCGAGTGTGACTAAAAAATTGTGAGTTATTATTTCACTCTCCTCATGAAAATCAGTCTTTTAGTTACACCATGCCTATTCGTGAACATTCATATTTCAAATTACCTATAATACATGAATGAATATACAATGACGCAGAAGAAAAAGTAGTTTTGTAGTTGTATTTATCCTGCCTAATCCTACTCCTGGTGTGCTATGACACTGGATAAAAGAAAAATCTAAATAGGATTTCCTTGCATTGGTACTTGATTTATTGACTCATCAATTCATATCATTCAGTCACTCGGTTTATTGAATACACTAAGCTCCAAACACAGTTATATTATATGTGATGTGATAAATGTGGAGGAGGGCAGCAGACAGATTCTAACTTAGCTTAGAGAAACTGAATATCTGTGAGTGTGTGTGAAGTTTTCTCAAAGGAAGTGACCGACCAAAGCAGAAGTCTGTTTTTTTAAGAGTCCATTCCGGTGCACAGCCTTGGTATTGCCCTCACCCTGGGCAAGGGGGTTCTCGCACTGGGGCCCTTGCTTTAGGGATCTCTTTCCTGGCTACACTCCTCCTCCTTTGGTAGCCCACTCCTTGACCTTGGACTGTGCTCTGGGTACCTGTGGCCCTGGAATCCTCCACCCCAATAACTGGAGCTCACTTCAGGGACTGTGGGTCGCCTTCTTCCCAGGTCTGTTCTTCTGAGGGTGAGCCATACCACTGCTGTGCACTATAATAATGGGGCAAAGAGGTGGGTATTTTGAAGCATGTGGGTGGAGTTTGACCCTGTGAGCATTCCAAATATCTACATGTGAGAGCTGGAGTCTAGTAGAGATTTGGATATTAGGTACATGTGAGAGAGCAAGGGAGCAGGCCTTGGCCCATTTGGAAAACCAAATATTACGGGCTCTAGAAAAAAGCACCAGAGGTCAGAAGAGCTCTGTTGGTGTGGCATTTACATGTATTTCGTGGGCAGTTAAATTAACTGAAGATAATAAAGCTTTAGAATGGTTGCTAAGGCATCGCAGCAGGCAGTGTGCATAACTGAAGTAACATAGTTTTATCAAAAAAAAATTTCACTGTTAAATCTAGTCTAATAACTAAACACCCTAAGATGACTTAGGTCATTTTGGTTATTTGTGATTTGAAGGCTTGTTTGCTCCATCAGGGGCTTCCCTGGTAGCTCAGATGGTAAAGAATCTGCCTACAATGTGGGAGACCCCAGTTTGATCCCTGGGTTGGGAAGATCCCCTGGAGAAGGGAAAGACTACCCACTCTAGTATTCTTGCCTGGGGAATTCCATAGATAGAGGAGCTTGGTGGGCTACAGTCCACAGGGTTGCAAAGAGTTGGACATGACTGGGCACCTATCACTTTCACACTTTCACTTGCTCCACCAGATTCAAATCATGAAGGGAATCCTGCTGCTGTGTCTGATGTCTACATCCTGCAGATTAGTAAGGCTGAGAGAGCAAAGTACAACTAAGTAATAGAATAAGTTTTTATCAAATCTGTGGCATAGCAGTACATTATAACTAAATGTGTTTAAAGTAAATCTTCACATATTGGTTGATTCCATTTATCTTCAAGGAAGCAGAAGCAATGATTTATGCTTATGTTATTAGCTACTATGAAATACATTGTATTCACTTGACCCAAATATATTAAACGTGTTTGCAGACAAAACAAAAATAAACTAAAAAATATCTATACATTTTTGGATATGATATAAATTCCAATTTAAGGAACAATAACAGAAAAAACAATTTCTGAGTTTTAAACTCTCAGACACCACCCGGGCCCCAATGAATGACACTGTAAGTACTCTTATAATTCATAAAGAGATGAATGGATCCATTATGGAGTTTGTATAGCGAGAGGGAGAGGAAGTAAGAGTTCAGTGTAGGGAAAGGGATATGGTCTCGATATGGTTATAGATACTTTGGACAAAAAAATAATTTCCAAGGACTTCCCTGGTGGTCCAACGGCTAAGACTCTGACCTCCCAATGCAGGCGTCGCAGGTTTGATTCCTGGTCAGGGAACTAGGTCCCACATGTTGCAACTAAGAGTTTACAAGCTGAAACTAAGACCCAGTGCAGCCAAATAAATAAATATTTTTAAAAACTCCAAAACTGGGACAAGTTGGTATATTGAATATACATCATTTATCTTTTATGTTTTTGAGAACTTCTACTTCTGTCAAAGAAAGAAACTGTAAGAATATCAAAGGGAAAGACACCTTCAAAAATACTACTTCAATACTATTCAAATTTCTAAAGAACTGAAAAATAAAGAGAACTTGTCCTGGGGTTCAGAAATTTAGCATTCCCAGCTGTGGTCAGTTCTTGGTTTGATTCTTGAGCCTAGTTGTACAAGCCAGAGTGATTTTTCTCCTTATTTAAATAGGGTCCAGTTTATTTTAGCTTAAGATTCTGCCTTTTAAAATCTCCTCTAGAACTTCTCGGAAAACCTGAAGGCCTTATTTATGGAATAGATGCACAGCAGGGCTAAATAAATGTGGAACTGCTTGACAGGCAGGACTTCTCTTTTATTCTATCAGAGATGCTGTTAATCTTCAGATGATTATTTTTGCAATATAAAATATATAGCCTGGATTACAAAAACTAATTCCCCACCTGACACACTCATAAACAGTTTTATAAGAGATAATTTTAGATCATTCCTAGTATTTTTCCATTTCATCATCAGAGATACTTAAACTTTTCAAAAATTCTATAGAGCCTCTCAAGATCCTCATGTAAGCAAACACTCTCCCATGATAGAACCCAACAGATGTAGTGGGTTTAGCATACTATGGAAAAGACGAGAGCAGTGGCATTTTTTATCTTCCCTTGGTTGAACTGGTGGTGTGTTATGAAAAGCTGATGATGTAAGATGTGACATGTAAGAGAAGGCCAAAAACAATGGCCGCAACAAGTAAGACAAAAGGCATAAGGTGCATTATCAGTCTCAGTATTTGACACACTCTAATTGAGCGCTATAATCACACTGTTGTTAGCCCTTAGGGCTCATCGAGTGGGCTTTCTGCAAGAGAAGTTACGGCATCTGACATTTTTGTCTTAACAGCAATACTTCTCACTTATGGCAAGTTTTTGTTCCATAAAGCATTTTCATATTTTTTATTATTTCACTTGCTTCTTACCATATCCCAGTGAGAAGGGTAGAATAGAAATCATTGCCTACATTTTATAGATCAGCAAAAAGGGTCACAGACTACAGCCATACACTCTTCAAGTTGTTCTGAGGTCAAAATTACTGGCATGATGTACTTTTCTTTTTACCAGACTTTGAGTCAAAACACACTCACTGCTCCCCATACCCTACATGTAATATTTGAAAGACAAAGAAAATTTCTAAAGAAAATTTTCTCCTTGTGAAAGCTGCTATTATATTTTTAGTATCTCTTCTTTGAGATAGGTTAAAATACCCAGGTGCTATTTAAGTTAACAAACATAAATAGTGATTTCTTTAAAAATAGAAATATTTCTCTTTAAGCAAATAATATATAAAAATTTGGTTTTCTGGGAAGAAGAATTAGGGGATTATGTTCCTTTACAAAAAGACTCTGAATAGGATTGCCTTAAATAGCAAAATTTCCCAGTATATTTAAGCTATGTTGATTTATGAAAATCTGATTCATATAGAATTTTACAGGAATACATCTGTTATATAAATCCATGCTCACCTGTAATTTACTCTAGAGGGAACAATTGAGTGATAATAATAATAACATACTCATACAATTCTTCATTATATATTTTAAAGTGCTTTCTCCTAATTTATTGCATTTGTCTTTGGCAACCTCATAAGGGAGGTGGAGAGGGTATTATTATCCTTTCTTTACAGATGAAAAATTGAGAGGTTAAGTGACTTGCCCAAGGTCAGACAGACTATTCATTCATTTACTGCTATTTGAGTGATGTAGTTGTAACAGGGAAGTTAAGGAAGTAAGGTTCTTCCTCTTAATTTTTTTTTTTTTGTAACCAGCTGTGAAGGCTATTAAAATAGAGGTGGATGATCTCACAAATATAACGCCGGATGAAAGAATCCAGACACAAAAGTTACATATTGTAGGATTCTATTACTATAAAATTCAAATGCAGGCAAAATTAATCTATGTCGGCAGAAGGCAGAAGAGGGGGATGGTGAGGGAAGCTCGGCAGGTTTTCTAGGATATGAGACATTCTATTTCTTGATCTGGTTTG
Source organism: Ovis canadensis (assembly GCF_042477335.2). Classification (NCBI taxonomy): domain Eukaryota; kingdom Metazoa; phylum Chordata; class Mammalia; order Artiodactyla; family Bovidae; genus Ovis; species Ovis canadensis. The sequence goes on along the minus strand of NC_091250.1, from coordinate 32,392,233 downwards.
TGGTTACACAGTTATGTACATTGTGAAGATTCATTGAGATGTATATTTATCTACTTTAAAAAATATATATTATACAAGTTTTCTTTAAAAGAAGAATTTTACATTGTTAAGAACTGTGCAATGCACTTTATGAGATCACTGTATTATACACATCCTTCGAACATTTGTGATTTCAACTGAATTTCTTAGCCGCATTTTCAAAAATGAGAGTATGAACTAAATCTGAATAGTTTAAAAAGAAAAAAAAGTTGAGAAAAAATATCCAAGGATCACCTTTATCTGAAAAGTAGCTATATGAAATGGGAAATTGGAGCAAATTAAGACAATGATATAATTCATTTAGGACTAGATGAGACATTTATACTTAATGACATTAAGCTAGGAAGAGTAGGGAATTGGGATTAAGTTGTTCTTCCCAAAGTGTATCACAGAGCACATATATGAATTTAGAGAAGATAAGATTATAATTTTAAAAACAGCCACTTTTATTTTAGAACTTTATATATTACGGTGCTGCTTTGGACATTGGGGTAGAAAACCATTTATCACTGGCAATGATAAAAATCTGAATTGACTCTGCATACCTGGGCTCCTGAGAATCCCAAGTAACCTTTGATGTAAGAGTGTATGGGAGTGAAATGTTTTGAGCATTATCCATGATAAAAATTACAGGTGCATTCAAATGCTTAAAGATTTCCAAAGATCCTTCACCTTCTGTGATCCTATAATCCTGAGAGCTAATGCTGCACTTGTATGCAAAGTTACTGCAGATGACAGATGTTTTGTTTAATTTTCACATACACTGTTGCTTTTCTTTCCATTTTACTTGTTTTTAAAAAAGAACCCACAATGGCACCCTCTGCCTGATCATCCATATCAAATATATCTATCTCGATACCATAGGTCAGGAACAGAGAATTTCCAGAAAGTGAGTCAGATGTGGTCCCAGGATGCTTCCACTTCATCAGTGACGTTCTGAAGACAAGTCCACGACAGCTAGGACTACAGTTTGCTGAGTGTCTTCCCAGGAGGGCTGCTAAAGGCATCCTGTGCAGGGGGAAGCCTTTGACCTTTAGCCTATGCACATATTTGTTTTAATTACTGGCCAACTAGTGTTTTTCTGCGCATTCACTACGACTCAGCTTTTTTTTTTTTTTAAATAGATTTTATATCCTGAACATCTGCAGGCTGCATGCCACACATCGTGTGGAATGGACGTGATCAAGTTGATTGTCATCACTGTATCCAGAGCCAGTGTGACACATTACCGTCCTCTGGCATTTGTGTTACTAGACCATAACCCTGTGTTCCCCAATATTGCGTATGTCACCAAGTAGGTCAGAGAGGCGACTCCAGAGAGAGAGAGGCAGGAAGAGACAGGAAGAGGCAGGTTGAAGGAATTCTACTCTTTGGGGCTCAGCAAGCTGCCCCAAATTCTTTATCTCTGGCAAAGGATAAACAAACCTGAGGAGCTGGGACCCACGTGTCTACACGGGCAAGTCCAAGATGAATCATTTCATGATCTTTTTTAATGTCAGAAATCAGGAAGGCACAATTGTTTCTGGGTGGAAGCACAAATGATATTCACACCATAACTGCTGATGTTTTAACCATTAACTTTACTGTTTTATTATCAATTTGGGGGGGTGGGTCAAAAAGGCACAACTGCTCTCTCTCTTCAACAAAAGAAAACCCCCTTGAATCTCCGTGGAAGGTTTGCCCTACTAATTCATGGGAAGTCACACCTGGTTCTTTTGACATCTCATTTCTGTTTAATAGGCATATCCCTGAATTTCATCTCTCTTATAGAAGTCTTCCTCAGTGTTCTTTGTCACTGGCTTCACCTGGAATCTCCCTCTTTCTTTCCCCCTGTATCAGTTCTGCAGATGTGATTTCACGCTGTCCTTCCCATGTGATGGACAGAGCCGATCACTTTTTTTGCTTGTTTATTTTAAAGGAGTCCAGGGCCTCCCCAGGGGCTCAGTGGGGAAAGATTCCACCTGCAATGCAGGAGACACAGGAGCTGCAAGTTCAATTCCTGGGGTGGGAAGGTCTCCTGGAGGAGGAAATGGCAACCCACTCCAGCATTCCTGCCTGAGAAATCCCATGGACAGAGGAGCCTGGTGGGTTACAGTCCATGGCGTTGCAAAGAGTTGGACGTAACTAAGCGAGCGTATGCGCGTGCACACACACACACACACACACATTTACCATTAAAAAAAAAAATTGAACTATAGTTATCTTAAAATGTGTTAGCTTCAGGTGTACTGCAAAGTGATTCAGTTATCACTATCAGTTTTTTAGCTTTTACTAATTCTTACCCTTTTTTTGTTACAGGTTATACAATAGATACATTTGTTACACACAGTATTGACCACAGCTTTGAGTAACTTGTCTTTCCATTCTTTTCAACATAGGAAAAGATAAATTCAGATACTTGCCATCAAGCCTTGTTCTCCTGGTTTCCCTGGTTCACCCTTAAAAAAGAAGAATGATAATTTTACTAATGCCGTAAACAGTACAAACCAATTTCAATCTTTTTTTTTTTTCTTTTTCACAATATCCACTGGGGATTGAGAATGTAAATACATACTTCTCAGGCTAAAGAGAGGAATGCAAACATAATGAAATTTAAAGAGTACTGATGTTGTTTCTTCAAATGGATTTTATAAACATTTTAAGATTTAATATGATGACTCTATGTTACTTACTGCAGAAATTTAAGAACTATGCCAAGAAGGTCTTCTAAATAAAACTAGTAGGAGTGATTATATTGTAAAGCAGCTATGGCTTTCTCTATCTTTTGGGGTTTCATCCTGAGAAAAAGTGAGACCTTAAAAGACAGTTTTAAGATGAAACCTCTACCTCTGATGGTCCAGTGAAAGCAGTCCTAACAACCAGAAAATTATGCTGAAAGTCAACTTCATTCATAAGACAAATTTATCACAGCTTTTGGAGAGGGGGTTGTCTCAGAAAAGGTTTAAGGTACCCTATATTCTTTAAAAAATAAGTCACTTAACACATACATGAATATGTGAATATAAAAATTAAATATGCCAAACATTAATGACTATGGCAGATTTTTTTCTTTTTTGGTTACCTTTATTTTCAATTTTTTCTATTTTGTGGATGAATATTTTATTATTACCTTTATACTATGAAAACACTAATGAAAATAAGTTATAAATAGTTTAATTCAGCAATAAACCTGAACTTCTGGTCCAAAAGTCATAAGTGGACAAACTTTTGACCTTTTCCATGTATTTCTTTAAATCACTGACTCGCCTCTACAAAACTAAATCATTTATCTGATGTCTTGTGTTACTCTATTATTGACACTTCACCAATCTAAGTAAGTACTTAGTAAATTAGTACTTAGATCAAAAAGTGTTGAGATGGCTAAGTCATTTCTATTCATGAGCCTCACATACAAAGGACAAAGGGTACTCAAATCGTAAATGCTGTTGTGTTAACCATTAATTTCACTGTTTTACTAGCAATTACCTGCAAGGGATTAAACGTTAGGATGATTTACCTCTTTTACTTTCTGTAAATTGCACAGGACTTTATTGTCTCTGTGCTGGTCCTTTGGGATGTTACCAATCTCCCACCTAATTTTTCAGGCCAGTCTTCCATTTAAACCAAAGGTCTTAAGGTCCTCTGTGGCAGTCAGGGTGCACGTGATCAGGCATCTCTACCCGCAGGCTTCTGGAGGCTTACCTGAACACCGGGGCAGTCGCTGCTTCCAGGCCTCTCCTGCGATTTGCATGGGTGCCCAGTGGGTTGGGTGTGGAGCAGAATCCTGTTGGCAGTGCCCTCTCTGATCGATGACTTTCCTATCATCCCAGTTCCCTCAACCCACTCCACTCACCTGACCTCCTCCACTCCGCATTCCCAACTCCATCCCAGTTCTCAGCACTTCAAAGGAAACAAAACCAGTAAGAACAACTGATCCAAAAAAGCAACTCACGGGCACGCCTGGCATTCCGCGGGGGCCATCCTTCCCTGTGTCCCCAGGTGGCCCTCTTGGGCCCGGTGGGCCTGGAGGGCCTGGCGGCCCAGCCTGACCTTGGTCACCCTGCCGTAGAGAAGGGGACAGACCAACAATAACTGTGAGAGATAAAGACCCAGGTCTTCTTTTCAACAGTTTAAATTTGTATTATCTAATCCATGTCTATACTATAAAAAGAACCCGAACAACCAGAAACATAAAGCCTGTAGGCAATTTGCCTGGCAGCAGGAAGCAAATAAATATTCATGCTGGGTGAGCTGAGTAGACACTGTTGAAATCAAAGCTCAGGAACCAGCACTCTCAGCTCTTGGAAGTAGTGTGCACGTTATCATTATATCAGAGCTGGCAGAAAACTACTTTATCCGTAACAATGCTGCATCGGTTATATTCACCTTGCTTAATAAAATGGCTGCATTTATAACTGGACAAATATCTACTTTTTCATAACTTATAAAATTAGACACACAAGGCTCTAGTCATGCTGAGAAGTAATTTATAAACTACCAAAGCTAGAGAGCTTAGAAATTGGGTCTATCACTGGATATAATTTTTAAGCTGTTTTCCTTTTTCTTCATTTAAGAAAAAATTAGATAGGCTTTCTATACCTTTTGTTTTGGGTATTTTCATATACATTTCAAACAAATGCAGCTCATGAAACATAATTTCGCTTTAGTATATTTTAAAATAAATACCCACCACCCACACCCCACCCATGAAAGATAAATAGTTAAGCAACAGTATACAGAGTAAAAATTGAATGTAAAGGAGAAATCCAACCTGAGCAAGAATAAGCACTACCTTAATCAAGCGGCGTTTAATGAGCTGCTGATCAGCAGAGAGAAACCCATGATTGATTTTAGGAAACACCATCTGATCAGTCAGGTGAGGTCAAAGGTTGGAGTTCAGAGGTGAGAGAGTTGAAGAATAGGCATCAGAAGACCCCAAGAAAGAAATAAAGATACACGCATTAGACTTATAATAACCATCCAGAAAAACAGAACTGGTACTTGTGTCTGACATCGGACCCTCTGGCTCCTCTTGAAAGTACCATAACCCTGAAATGGGGTCGTGAAACCAGATTTTTAGTTAGAAACGAATCTTTTTTTGTTTGCTGCGGGTGTTGGGTCTTTTTAAACATTGTATATAGAGAAGCAGGTAACCTCAAGTCACCTGTACTCCGAGCAGAAAGTCCAGAGACAAAGTGCCAGTTCAATTTCTGTCAGATTCATCAACCAGCATAATGTGGCATGAACGCGGCTGTCACGTTATTGATGCCCGAAGTCCAGAGTATTCAGGATTATCTGATGTACTGAAAGCTTTCACAGAGCATGGTGATGCATGACAATCAGACTACTAAGGCATGGCACAGCCTATGAGAGCTTGCCTGCCGTTCTTTGACTTCAATATCTTCCCCTCTTTGGGGCTCAAGAGTCTCCTTTTTAATATACATCTGATCTCACTGATGGAGGTGAGGTCTTGGGTGCCCGATAGCCTGCTGTGCAGGATGAAAGGGAGTGACTGGACTCGGCAAGCCAGTTGAGCTGTTCTTGCTCACTCTTATGCTGATTGCGGGCTCTGACTGAGCAGGCATGGGTGTCAACCACAAACCTTGACGGTGAGGATCTGATTACTGTGCAGAGCAGCAACTGTGGGGAAGCCTGGCAGACCCTATGGACAGGGCACAGCACCAAAACAACACGACACAAAACGTCACACAGACATTCCACCGGTGGACACACAAAACAAGCATGTACCTAAAGCCACCCCATCCCGGCTCTAAGTCTTGCCTTGTTTGACACACCCTAAACAAAATCAGACACATGAGGTCCCCAAGCCAAGCATTCCTTCAACGGAATGGTCAACTAGAGAACTCAGGTCCACTGGGATTCCACGTATATACTCAAGATTCGTAGACTCTTACATATAAAATGTTAGTACAGAATGGAGGTAACTACAGACTCTGTTACGAACACAACACTGTAACTTCCTTCCACTGGCATTCTGTTTACAACTCAGGATATACATGTATTCAATCTTTTTCTGGACAACAGTGAACAGAATTTTGCAGTCAGATCAGACGTATTCCTCCGAATAACTGCAGTATGCCTCACAAAATATAGTCTTACCACCCACATATGAAAATTTCTCTCTCCGATCTTATGATGACTCTCACTCAGGTCTTTCCTGTCTCAGGAATTCCTGCAGAGGTGGTGGATGGAAATCTGTCTCTTATAACATGCGGATTTCGTGTCAGGGGGATTTATGGTCACACTCTGCAGTAATCGCTTCTGTCACGTAACTTTTCCAAGAGAGCTTGACAGTTCACACACCCCCTTGAAGCAGAAAAGTGGTTTCGAATTCCGTAGCAGAGGAGAATGAGGGAGGGATGCTGTGAAGGGCCTGAACTTTACTAGCTTGTACTCATTTGTCTTCACAGGCTTTATCAATTGGGTAGGTCTGAGAGAGAAATTTTGCCTGGGTTCTCTTTCCTTTTCAGTGCCATGGCTTGTATTCCCATTTTTTTTTCCCACGCAGAATCCGTTTACCATACAAAAAGTAAACAACAACCACGACAATATTTGGCCTTGAGCGTCTGCAAGATGCCTTCCTACGTTTACTCCTCACTCTCCCCACTTCCCACCCAAATCTATTTTAGGGATATTTTTGGAAAAAGCCAGAAATTTTCTAGTTTTTAAGTTTTATTAGTTTGGGTATATTTTCTCCCCTATTTCCCCTTATTAGGAGTCTTTTTTCTTAAGAGAGCCAATAAAATTATGTTTGTAGTCTGAGACAGCTCTTCAGCCCTAATGCCTTTCATTCTCTTCCTTTAAGAGCTGGGACTTCTGAGGAGGCAAAGTCGAGGACATCACATCGCTTTTGCCAAACCCTTTCGGATAAGGCTATTAGGTGGCTGGGTAGTTTCGGGGTGACCCATAGCCTCTTTTTGTCCTTCTCAAGTAAAAGTTCTTTAAACATAGACTCCACAAATTCAGCAATGCTACAAGTTGGAAAACAGATGTGTACAATTTGCTTTTGTTTTACTATGGAATATGAGTTTAAAATGTTATTAGATGGTTACGTGCCAGCATCTTTCCATCTGTGACTCATTAGCCCTATATTACACAGTCAGAATTTTATATATAAACCTCATATTTATGTAACAAAGAACAAAAACAGATACAAACAAGAAGTCTATGAGGGATCGGAATCTTGATTAGTGGCGATAAATCATAGTGTCACTTGAAACGGGATTATCTAACAAAAATAATTTAAAATTAAAAAACCTTTTTAACAGCACACATGGTAGATCTTACAAATGTTTTGAAATTTGCATGTATAAATAAGTCACTTTTTTTACTCATATCTGAGCATGACCAGCTTGCTGTTTGATTATATTTTCTAAATGCTTACCAAAAAAGCATTAAGTTTTAGAACTTAGTTTGGTTTCCAGTTACCAGTAAGATCTAAAGAGAGAAGTGGATAGGTGATTCCCATCTCAGACAGACTCTTTTTCTCAAGCAGAAAATCTCTGTTTGAGGAAGCTGAGTTTATATTCCTCAATCATCTTAGCTGTGGACATGCTGCCAATTAGGTGCTTAGAACAACATTTAAAAGATTTTATTAGCAAGCTAGCCAAAAGGGCTTCAGGAGCTTGCATGCAGTGAAGTAGAAAGGAGACAGGTGGACAATTCTCATGAATTCTAACAAAAAACTCACAGCCTGGGCTGCAATATGCTAGGACTGTGTGCTTTTCAAACTGAGATAATGCTTAACCAAGAGCACAATGAGAGTGTCCTGTGGAGAGCTTAAAGACAATAGTAAACGTGGTGCCTCTTCATTAAGAGTCAACTTTAATGAATGGTAATTTTTTTTTTTTGGGGGGGGGGTAGTTGTGGAGCTTGCAGGATCTTAGTTCCCTGACCGGGGATTGAACCCATGCCTCCTGCAGAACTGTGGAGTCCCAACCACTGGATTGCCAGGGAATTCCCAGTGGTAAGTAATTTGAAACATTTTTAAATAAGGCAAATGTTGACATAATATGGGGTAGAATGTAAACCTGGCACAAATAAAAAATGTTACCACTGGACAGTGGTAAAGAGCCTGACCTCACAGGGGAGACCCCCAGGTCACACATGCACCCTGGGCTGACCCTACTTCCTGCAGGAGGTCCTTGGAGGGCAAGTCTGAAAGCACTGGTGCCGAGTGTGCACCCAGGCTTTGTGAGACCGTAACTGCTAGGCCGCCCTAGCTGTTCACACAGAGAGGGCCCTTTAGCATTACACACACCGTTCTTCCACAGTATCATTACTTATAGTCCTTTCTAAATAAATGGAATGGACATATTTCACTTGGTTTTACATCTCAGAAAATTTGCCTGGTACACAGATGGTTTGAGTGGGTGTGGAAAAAAAAAAAAATCTGTCTCCAGAAAAGCATGGAGAAAGAACCCAGGAATCAGCTGAAATACTGAAATAATTTGTACTCATTTTCACCCCCAAAGATTTTGAGTGCTTAAGAAACTGGATATACAAGAGTATAAAACTACTTTTTATAATCCATTTTCCTGGGCATAAAGACTTCGACAACTTCATGAATCTTCCCCACATTCTGTGAAGAAGGTAACCAACCAGGACTAGGGTTCAGATTCCATTATAGGAGGAACTCTCTCCCCCTTCATTGCCTTCTAGAAGGAAAGATGCTGGCCTGCCCCAGAGGGATGGAGGGCAAATACATAATTCTTAAGAAATGCTGCTAACTACTTGTAAGCCATTAAATACATGATGCTATTGTCATTTTTATTGCATACTCAGTAATGATGAGTGTTATGTGATTACATTAGACTGAGAAAATTTTGTGTTTTGTCAAAAGTATGCAATAAGGCAATGATACAGCCAGAAACTTCATCTAGGAATTCTGATTCAGACTTTGTCATCATGAAATTTACATGTTTATCATTTCTCTCTACTGGTTTTATAGTTTAAATATCAGAAAGCTGAAAAACTGACTAACACACAGCAATATTTAAGAAGCATTTATGGAGTGCCTTCTGTGTAGTCTTCACTGTGCTAGGCCCTGGGGATTGCATGGTGAGTAAGACCCCAAGCTCACTAGGTTTAATGTGTTGTGGGGAAATAGGGAAAAATAAGTGGGCAGTAAAGATAGGAAGTGATAACCATTATGATGGAGAAACGGAGAGACTGCAAAGGAAATAAAATGTGCCCCTAACACTCAGTTGGCAGAGTCATGGAAGGCTCCCCAGTCTGGTGAATCAGGGGTCAGGGGTTGGCAGAGCCATAATAAAATCAAAGATAGGATGATCATTTAGGAAAATGTTACAGGCTTCCCTGGTGGCCCAGATGGTAAAGAATCCACCTGCAATGCAGGAAACCTGGATTTGATCTCTGGGTTGGGAAGATCCTCTAGAGAAGAGAATGGCAACCCACTCCAGAATTCTTCCCTGGAGAATCGTACGGACAGAGGAGCCTAGCAGGCTACAGTCCACAGGGTCGCAAAGAGTCGGACATGACTGAGTGACTAAGAATGTACAGTAGTCTAGTTGAGGGACTATGTTCTAGAACTAGAGGAGGACAAATTCATAGTTTCATGTGATTTAAGGAGGTGAGATTCACAAGACTTGTAGCTTCGCTGAGAACATGCCGAAGATAGAGGGGTCCTATGTCGCTACCTTAAGCAACAGGAGGATGGTAGAGGGGATACCAGAAAGAAGCAGGTAGTTGGTTTTGAATGATGAATTCACCTAGATGGCTGAATTTGCGGTGTTTATGGACAGCCAAGCAGCAGCAGTTGGATATGCACATAAAGTAGTCAGGAGAGAGGCAGGAATCTCAAATCACAGGGCTATGTGAAGTCGCTTAGACAGGCGGTAAAGAGACCAGACCTAGGGAGGAAACCTTGGAAAGACTTCAGTTTAAGGGATGAACAGAGGAAGAGGCAACTACAAATAGAATTAATAAAAAATGGTTGTAGAAACAGGAAGAATAGGAACTCTTCTAACAAAAATTCTAAACAGGCAGATGACTCAAAATGGCATATACATATACTTGACTCCACTGTTTACTGCATTAAATAAATGACCCATAGTACGAGCAGGCTAACAATGACCATTATCACTAACAATAAATGCTCACTAGTAAGCACAGGGCAGTGTCTGTGAGGTTGTAGATGTCTGGAGGAAAATATTAACAACTATGTTAATTATAAAGGTGGTCAAGGGGGCCTCATAGCAAATTTTTAGGAACAAACGATAAATGTTATGCTGAAAAATGAGAAACTCTGAGTATCTCCATAATGTAAATAGTATCATAATTGTTTACCTAAAACATATCATGCATTGCAGCATAACCATAATAGTGGGTATGTGTGCAGCATAAATAAAGACAAATATTCCTAGAAGCTGATAAAATGATTTCTAGCTAAGAGAGACCAGATGGGGAAATATTATAATAGAATGCAAAAATATTTAGGTAAAATAATTACTTTAGTTTAACAGCAGGAGCTCTTAGAAGGCTAAATAACGGAAAGTTAAAAGAAAGAAATTTGCCGGTAAATCATTCCATATTGTAGTAGATGGTATAATCTGTCTGAATAGAAAAATCAGTTGTATGAAGCTAAATAGCTAAAGAATTCTTTGAACAACCAAATAAAATGAGCATCAGAGCCTGTGAAAATCAGTATTTACAGCTGGCTGAAAAAGACTGTCTTATGATAATTATGGAAAGAACTAGCTTTCCATAGTTAAATAAAATATTTGGCTCCGAATATTAATATTTGTTTTTATAGGTACTCTAAGTTCTATGCTATTGCGTTCTACCATAAATGTTAACCTTAGTTACTCTAGGAATTATCTTTTCATACGTAAATAATAAATGTGAGTTTACAAATTAGTTAGAAGAGAAGAATGCAATCTCTACATTGACAAAGTCATGTCATTAAATACTATAGCTACTGAAATGCCAAGCAGGCGAAGACAAACTGCAAAGGATCTTATAACTACGCAGAAAGATGGTGGATAAATTTCAACACGGGAGGGTGTAAAGGATAAGAAAAATTACCTGAACTATACATACTGAGACAGGATTTCCTTGGTACATATGATCCTGAGAAGGGGTCTCAGGAGGTGTTGTGTTTCCTAAGGACATATAACTAAGAAATATCAACAAAAGACAAGACCCCCATGAAAACAGGTAGGATTCCTGAAGAATCACTGCCTGAGCCTGAGGAAATTAGAGTTGCATAGATGTGGGATACAGGGAAAAAAACAAACTAGCCTCACAAGATGGGAAATAGTGCAAAATTAAAATTATGTCAATTTTTAAATAAATATTTTGCTGTCCTTGGATCATAGCATCACCACCTCAATGAACATGAATTTGAGCAAACTCCAGGAGATACTGAAGGACAGGAGAGTCTGGCATACAAAGAGTAGGGCACGCCTTAGTGACTGAACAACAACAAAGTCATTGGCTCCATCCTGTACTGGGATTTCTTAATAATAATGAGACAATAAATAATGATAATGATGGTAATGACAGTGGTCAACACTCATATGATACTATGTGCCAGGCATTAGTTCTAAGAGCTTTATCAATTCGGGATAAATGTTATGCTGAAAAATGAGAAACTCTGAGTATCTCCCAATCTAACTTGTACTCCCTGCAATAGAAACAAAGAGTCTTAACCAATGGACCACCAGGGAATTTCAATGATAGCTTTTTAATCCTCAGAACAACCATCTGAATGATGAAGAATTGGAGGTACAGAGAGGCTATGTGTGTTGCCCAACTAGCAATAAGTAGCAGAGCCAAGACACACTGGCCATCTGCCCCAGAATCTACCCTCTAAGCCACCACACTTTCCATAAATTCTTCACAATCTCTAAGTTTCATTCCCATCTATTCAGCCATTTATTCAAGAAGAATTTATACTACTATAAGAATTTATGCTTACTATAAAAAGGCAATATTTGGATATTGAGATTAGAAAGCCTTGTCCCAGGCTTCATGGAGCTTAGAGTATAATGAAAAAAGGTAGACATTAAACAGGCAATTATAAATGTGGTTGGGATCTCTTTCCACATACATATTTATGCTCTTTTTCTCTTATATTCCTCCATTTCTTTTAATCTCTCAATAAAGCTTTTGGTTGGCCATTTGCTACCGCATCAGGAGGGGTATGAGGAGACAGTGGAAAACAAAACCTGTTTGCCAACATTGCTAGAAACCAAAAATATCCAGGAAGATACTCCCCAAATTGGAAGAGAGGAAGGAGAAGTGTGGTCCCCAAGAGTAGAGGGGGCCCAAGTTTGGCTTCCCCACAGCACTTCCAGTAAGGCAGTAATACTGCAAAGAAGAAATGGCTATGTGACATGCCTAGATGCACAGGCCTACGGGAAGCCCTGCAAAACATTTCTGTGTCTGCAGTGTGGCACAGAAACAGCAGAGTCCCCCGTGACGCCCTGGTGACGCATCAGTGACACACGGTCTCCAAGGGCCATGCAGTTTAGCTGGGTCATTCTGCCTTCTCAGCAGCAGACTGTGGACCGAGGTGGAAGCCCAGGTGCCTCTCAGTTCCCATCCCTAGGCTTTTTGCTGCTATAAGACCCTAGAACTGTGAATTGGTCCAAAAGGAGAAATAAAAGTGTAGAAATCCCAAGAAGACTGATCTTGATTGTTTTGTTGGCACAGGCAAACGGAGGTTTAGATTCAAAAATCAAGTTGTTATAGAAAATTGAATCATATTTCTTACTCACTGAGAGTTTGGATTGAGAAACACCTCCGAAGTGAATATGATGACTGTTGGCAAAACAAAAGCCACAAGAATCCACAGAAAGGGGACCGAAACTGAGGTGAGATGGTCAGGGAGGACTTCCGAGGGAAGCGATGTTTAAGGTAAGACCCGGAGAACCAAGTACCCTGTGGTGGCTCTCCAAGAGCTCTGACCCTTTCCTTCCAGCCAGTATCATCAAGATGGATATTAGAGACAAAAAGAAAGCATAGTTTTCTTTTTCAAAGAAATGCTGAATCTACACTTGGATTACAAAGATTAGGTAATGTTCTAGGTATTTCCTTGAGACCTAGACCTTGCTCTCCACTTAGGGAAGGTTAGGATAAGGGCACTAGCAATGACCACGGGGTGTGAGATTGCTGTGGGAAGCCAGATTGATGAGCTGAAAGAGATTAACTGAAACATCCATTCCTTCATCTAACAAACAATATGCAAAATATAGTGACAGAAGCTGTAGGGGTTTAAATCTAGTGGGGAGGAGAGGTTATCACAAGATTATCAATTCAAATAGAAAATATACTGAATTATCGCTGATTGCTTTGACCACCTGATGCAAAGAGCCGACTCATTGGAAAAGACCCTGATGCTGGGAAAGATTGAGGGCAGGAGGAGAAGGGGGTAACAAAGGATGAGATGGTTGGATGCAATCACTAACAAAATGGACATCAGTTTGAGCTCTGGGAGATAGGGAAGGACAGGGAAGCCTGGCAGGCTGCAGTCCATGGGGCTGCAAAGAGTTGGACTTGACATGACTGAGTGATTGAATAACAACAACAAAATACTGATTAGAGGAGCAAGCAGTATGCTTTCTAAGCACTTTCTGACTTGGGCATGGAGTGGTGTTTCTGTAAAGTTGGGATTTGAGATGGGCAAAGAAGAATGAAAAGGAAAAGGTATTCGAGGAGGGGTGGAGTGTGGACTTGGGGCCTCTGGAAGAAGGCATTCCAGTCTGAAGTATAGTGAGCAAAAAGGTAGAAGGTATACTTGGAAATTGCTGGTAAGTTGAGTTTAGATGGGGTGAAACATACAGTTTTTAGGAAAAAACTTTAAAAGCTGATAGAGTATAGAAGCGGGAGGTCTTCAAAGAAGCATTAAAGGGGGACCTGATGGGAAACCATGAAGGTGTTTATCCAATGAAGATGCTATGCCATACATGCATTTGAGGAGGACATGCTAAGTCACTTCAGTCATGTCTGACTCTGTGACCCCATGGACTGTAGCGTTCCAGACTCTGTCAGTGGGATTCTCCAGGCAAGAATACTGGAGTGGGTTGCCATTTCCTTCTCCAGGGGATCTTCCTGACCCGGGGATCGAACCCATATCTGTTATGTCTCCTGCATTGGCAGGTGAGTTCTTTACCACTAGTGCCACCTAGGAAGCCAACCCTGGCCAAATTACAAAAAAGAAGATTAAGAATTAAGATGTAGTTCACGATCCTTTCTCTACAATTCCAAAATCCAAGGTCCCTGAAAAGAAAACATTTCTTAAGTTTAACTAAAGATTTTTATAACTTTGCAGCAAACTCATTTGGTGACAAACCTTATTTGAGCAGATGTGAGGCTATTTATGGTCACTAATAATCCGTCTTAGCATGAACACGCATGTGCTGCACTGCAGAAACTGATGGCTCGATTACATGGTGCCTCAGGCCTCGCTAGCGGTGTCAGACAACATGTGGTGGATGGAAAATAATGACTGTCTAGTGCCTAAAAACTCTAAATTCTGAAACACGTTTGACTCTGAGGGTTTCAAGAAGGGACTGTGAGCTTGTTCCCAAGTTGATGACAAAGATGCTTTGAACAGAATTAAAGATTGCAGGAAGAGTAGTAAGTTGTGAAGTTAAGGCAATGCATTTAGTTTTGAACAGCACAACTTGTTAATATAGGCTAGATTGGCAGATGTCCTGTTTAAATACATGGTAATCTGAATTACATATTATAATTAATACAAGCTTACAGTAATTAGAAATAAATTTCCCTTTATGACTGCAATTTTATATATCAATCTGAACTAGCCTGATCATTTGTTACCTAGTGTCTTTTAACAAATTGCTTTAATGAATAAATAACCACATGGTCAGCATACATGTTTTGCAAGTAAATGCAAAAACGGACCTGGAAAAAATTTTGATCTTTTAGGAAATTTAAAAAAAATCCAGAGATTTTGTTTAGAGCGTTAATAAGATTACAAAGCAGTACATAATAATTTGCTTAACAATCTCCCCCCTTTAAGAAAGGAAATCATGCTAAAGCAAGCTTTAATTCAACCCATCTGATTTGCATGAAATTTGCATTTGAAATACAAATTATGGATTATTTAATAAAAGACTAATAATATTTTAATTATCTAGGAATCTTCCCTCAAAGATAATACAGTATCACGATAACGTACAATACAATAATATGTTGCATGATGGACGGGGAGGCCTGGCGTGCTGTGGTTCATGGGGTCGCAAGGAGTCGGATACGACTGAGCAACTGAACTGACTGACTGATACTTCTACAGGGCTTCCCTTGTGGCTCGGATGGTAAAGCATCTGGCTATAATGCAGGAGACCCAGGTTTGATCCCTGGGTCGGGAAGATTCTCTGGAGAAGGAAATGGTACCCCACTCCAGTACTCTTGCCTGGAAAATCCCATGGACGGAGGAGCCCAGTAGGCTACAGTCCATGGGGTTGCAAAGAGTTGGACACAACTGAGTGACTTCACTTCCTATACTTCTATAAAACCAAGTGTGCTTTTCACTTGAGGTTGCCAGGTCAAGAGCTTACCTCATATTGAATATACCCTATCCACTTTCTGGAAGGAAATAGTCTATATTTGGGAGAGGAGGCACAGGAGGATTAGGAAAGAGCAGTGCCAGGCAAAGAGGGGGTTCATTTGCTGATGGTACACTGAAAGGAAAATCAGCATTTGTCCTGTAAGAAAAACTCAACTTTTTTGCATTTTTCATTCTGGGAGAAAAGCAGAAAGAAGTGTCCTATTATTCCCTAGAGACTCTATTTAGTGTCTGGCTTAGTGGGTACTTGCTAAACTTCCTTTGTATGATATTACATTGTCTTGACTCTAAAATTCCTTGGGCATGCTTTCTGGATGGCAGTGTCTTTTCCTCTTTCTGCAGATGGGGCAGATGGCTGGAAGCCCACCTATAAAAGAGCTGGAGAGCGTCCCATGGGGCTCAGTTATAATGAGTGGACAGTCATCCTCGTATTTCCCAATCCAGCTCTGAAGTTCACCCTCCTGCATAAGTAAATTTGAGCCCACAACCAACACCTGATAGCCTCCTGGGATAATGGAACTCTTCAAAACTGACCTTAGCAACCAAAGATCATGGAGTACTTGGGAGAGTTCACCAGGGAGAACTGTTACTTGGAGTAACACCACCCTAGGTACATTCCTCTACTATTTAACTAGTCCTGTTCTCTAATATCCCCCTTTAGTCCACATCCTAAATTTTAGTGTGTTCCCAGTCTGTTCAACTACTCAAAACTAAAATAGTCTGTGTCTTGAAACATCCTTTAAATTTGCAAGTTTCCATATGGACCTCAAGTACTGGATGCAACTTAGGACATTTGAATGACCTACACAGAATATTAATCAAGGAATTGAGAAAGGAATATGTCAAGGCTGTATATTGTCACCTTGGTTATTTAACTCATATCCAATGACTACAATGGGAGAAGCAATATTCACATTTGATGTATTTGTTGCACATGGGGTAAATGCAAATGGCTATAAGTACCAGGCAGATAACACAAATAAGCGAGCAGGTTTAAGGCAAGAGGAAGTGGGGAGACTTGGCTGAATAGGAGTTGAGCTGGGACTAAAAGGAAATGAGGACTCGATTGATTTTGCCTCCGGGGAAGGTCTACACAGTGCTGCTATATCTTTACATGCTTCAGGAGAAGTGAGAAATCTCAGGTGTTGTTTGTGTGCTTTGTGTGTGTGTGTGTAATGAATGCTTCATATTTTAAACATTTACTACCAATTCAAAGGCCATGCCAAAGAATGTTCATACTACCGTACAACTGTGCTCATCTCACACACTAGCAAGGTAATGCTCAAAATCCTTCAAACTAGGTTTCAACAGTGTGGGAACCAAGAACTTCCAGATGTACAAGCTGGACTTGGAAAAAGCATAGGAACCAGAGATCAAATTGCTAACATCCATTGAATCATAGAAAAAGCAAAGAAATTCCAGAAAAACGCCTACTTCTGCTTCACTGACTATGCAAAAGCCTTTGACTGTGTGGATCACAATAAACTGTGGAAAATTCTTAAGGACATGGGAATACTAGACCACTTTACCTGCCTCCTGAGAAATCTGTGTGCAGGTCAAGAAGCAACAGTTAGAGCTGAGCATGGGACAGCAGACTGGTTCAAAATTGAGAAAGGAATATGTCAAGGCTGTATACTGTCACCTTGATTATTTTAACATATCCAGAGTACATCATGGGAAATGCTGGGCTGGATGAATCACAAGCTGGAATCAGGTTGCTAGGAGAAATATCAACAATGTCAGATATGCAGATGATACCAGTCTAATGGCAGAAAGCAAAGAGGAACTAAAGAGCCTCTTGATGATAGTGAAAGAGGAGAGTGAAAAAGCTGGCCTAAAACTCAACATTCAAAAAATGAAGATCATGGCATTTGGTCCCATCACTTCATGGCAAATAGATGGAGAAACAATGGAAACAGTGATAGACATCCTTTTCTTGGGCTCCAAAATTACTGCAGATGGTGATTGCAGCCCCAAAATTAGTAGGTGATTGCTCTTTGGAAAAAAAGCTATGACAAAACTAGACAGCATATTGGAAAGCAGAGCTACCACTTGGCTGACAACGGTCTGTATAGTCAAAGCTATGGGTTTTTCCAGTAGTCATGTATGGATGTGAGAGTTGGACCATAGAGAAGGCTGAGTGCTGAAGAATTAATGCTTTTGAACTGAAGTGTTGGAGAAGACTCTTGAGAGTCCCTTGGACTGGAAAGATATTAAACCAGTCAATTCTTAAGGAAATCAACCCTGAATATTCCTTGGAAGGACTAATGCTGAAGCTGAAGCTCCAACACTTTGGCCACCTGATGCTAAGAGTCAACTCAGTGGAAAAGATTGAGGGCAGGAGGAGAAGAGGGCAACAGAGGATGTGATGGTTGTATGCCATCACTGACTCAATGGAGATGAATTGGAGTGAACTCTGGGAGATGGTGGAGGGCAGAGGAGCCTGGCATGCTGCAGCCCACGGGGTCACAAAGAGTCAGACACACTTAGTGATTGAAAAACAACAACAATCAATTCAAATTTGCTTTAAAACACTTTATAGTCCAAACAAAAATACATCTGAAGGGTGATTTGCACCACCATTGGAGAAGGAATGGCAAGCCACTCGTGTTCTTGCCTGGAGAACCCCAGGGATGGGGGAGCCTGGTGGGCTGCCGTCTATGGGGTCGCACAGAGTCGGACACGACTGAAGCGACTCAGCAGCAGCAGAACCAGCTAAAGGTCTTTGATCTATGCTTCTGAATGTTGACTTAGAAACATGGCAAGTGTGTGAGGGCTTTGCTTCAGAAAGGAAGTGATTAGGTTACTCTCTTGCAGGAACTTTATAACCTTTGTTGTATGAAGAAAGGGCTACAGGTTCTCACTGTATCAACTACATGCTGCAATCCAGATCACTGGTTCTTAAATTGTTAAATCTTCAGAATATGACTGTTATCCAGGACTCGGAGAATGAAGAAAACAAGGTATAATTCCTTTCTGGAAACCAAGTGCTGCACGCTATCATGATGGATCCAGTTGGGAGGAGCTCTATGATTTAAGCCCCTCATCAAAGAGGCCACTGTAATCTCTGTGATAGCTATGGTTTCTTTGGGAATCTCAGAATGGAATTCCCTGACTTCTGTGAAATTAAGTCTAAACTTTATAATGATATGACTGTAGAAATCATATTTTGAACTTCCTAGTTTTCATTTCCTGGCTATGTTGGTGATGACGTTATTCCATGAAGTGCTATATATTTTAAATACTAAGTTGTAACATACTATGATGCTTATTATATCTCTTTTAAAAAGTCATATTTATATGCAGCTGTAACTGACTTGAAATCAGTACACTGATAATATTCAAAGTCTTTTTTTAACCTCAAATTTCCTTTTATACCTTCAAGTTTCAAATGTTTAGATGATAATAAGCCAGTCAAAAATGTTACAAATAAAGATTAACTTGTCTTTGAAAGGTACTGAAAATGAGAGCTCAAAATAAGCTGTAGCTGCAATTTCTAATGGGGTCAATTTTCTTTTTATTTAGAAGTACTTAATCTGCTATGTATCAAAGGAATTTGCCACATGTAACAGGAGCAAGTTTTTTTTTTTCTCCCTATGGGAGGGATTAGGGGCAGGAGAAGAAGAGAAGGACAGAGGATGAGATGGTTGGATGGCATCACTGACTCAATGGACGTGAGTCTGAGTGAACTCCAGGAGCTGGTGATGGACAGGGAGGCCTGGCGTGCTGTGATTCATGGGGTCGCAAGGAGTTGGACACGACTGAGCAACTGAACTGAACTGAACTGAATGATTACAGGAATTAATTCAAAGTGTAATATTGTCTTTTAATTTAGTAAACATTAAATGAAATGTTTGCCTTATTTGTGGGCTTCCCTGGTGGCTTAGATGGTAAAGAACCTGACTGCAATGTAGGAGACCCAGGTTTGGTCTCTAGGTCAGGAAGATCCACTGGAGAAGGAAATGGCAACCCACTCCAGTATTCTTGCCTGGAGAATTCCCTGGACAGAGAAGCTTGGTGGGCTATACAGTCCACGGTTCGCAAAGGGTCAGACACAACTGAGCCACTAACACTTTCACTCCTTGCCTTATTTACTGATAAGTTACAATAAAAAAGAATGAATGGTGAATAACTGTATTCTGTGTATGAAATGAGGGAATTATACATAAGTAAAATAAAGGACAAATATTTCTCTGTTGTCTTTAAAGATAAGAGTTAATAGCTCAGTTTCCAAAATAAAAACATATTTCATAGGGCTTATTTTTAACTCAATGCATTTCCAATTCCAGTGCCCATAAAGAACAAAGTTTATATTTCAAAAACCAAATGGTATCTGGTATACTCAGATAAGTAACCAGTGTTACCACCTCATCAGCTGCAACTTTTATGATTACCATATGTGGCTAAAAAATTACAGATATATGCCTGTCATATCATTATTGAAACTGAATTACTTATTTACACATAAGGCACTGTCAGCTTTTCTCCTTGAGTGATGTGGAATATTAACAATTACAGTCACAAAGTAAAAAAGAATAATTTACCATTTTCCAGCTCTGGGATGAAGCTTCATAACATTACCAACAGATGAGATGAAGCTTCATAAACATTTACCCATTTCTACAATTGTCCATGCTTCTTGACTTGTAAAATGTTTGGGAAAAGTATTAAATATTGGGAAAATGGTGTGAAACAGGCATTGCTAGAGTCAACTTCTGTACAAGGGATCATCAACCAATTTGTGAATTATTAGGCTCTTCATTTCCCTTCTGGGCTTCCCTGATGGCTCAGATGGTGAAGAATCTGCCTGCAGTGCAGAAGACCTGGGTTCCATCTCTGGGTTGGGAAGATCTTTAGCAGAAGGGAATGGCTATCCACTCCAGTATTCTTGCCTGGAAAATTCCATGGACAGAGGATCCTGGTGGGTTATAGTCTATGGATTAACAAAGAGTCGGACACAACTGAATGACTAACACTTTTTTCACTTCCCTTCCACTCTCCCAATCTTTGTTGGATTTCGTTTGTAATGACTGTCTTACTAGATGGAAGGGAGGAAAAAAAAGGAAGTGAAAGTCAAACTAAGGATTAATAGAGAAGAGTGGCAGTGAATGTCAGGAGCACTAAGGCCCCACAGGATCTGGGGAAAAATAATAAGGGTAAAAACAGCATTTGCCATTAGAACTGGAACCAGAAGAAGAATACAAGAACAGGCTTTTTTCTGGGCTTTTGGTCAACCAAGAGTAAATTGTTAATAATGAAATCAACAGCATCACTTTCCTATTTAGTTTTGAATTCTCTGTCAAACAGAAAAAATGCAGATATTTGGATTAAAAATAATAAATACCGGTAGTATGAAATGCTATGAGAAGTGAAGAAACTATAAGTAAAAACTTTGGGAATCTAAATGACAAAATGACTTTTAAAATACTGAGCATTTGCAAAAAAAAAAAAAAAAAATTACCAAACCATTCAGATTATTTTTCAGGGAAGTATAGAAAGTAAGAGAAGTAACAAGAGAAAACAAGGAAGATGGTAAATCCTGCAAAATATAGACAGACTGGTAGAATTTCATTGACTTAAGACTAGAATAGATTATTATAAGGATTGTTGGTAAAAATCTGGAAAAGAAGTTCAGTTTAAAAATATGCCCTTTTTTGCCTTTTTGGGAAAAGGTTATTAGATGGATGTACATGTATAACTGGATTACAGAAGGAGTTATGTTATGTTATTCTCATATATTAATTAAGAAATATGAACTGAGAGCAAATCAACAAGGGGATTTATAACTGGTTGAACACTTTACCTTGGTAGCAAAGCTTAACATCCCACAGTTCTTGTTTTCAGTCTTAACTCCATTCAATAGTTATATCATGGATTAGGTTAGTCTCCTTAAAATTTAGATCTAGGAATAATTTCTCTCTCTGTGCATCTGTTTCTATAGGCTTCCCTGGTGGCTCAGATGGTAAAGAATCTGCCTGCAATGCAGGAGACGCAAGAGATACAGGTTCTATATCTGGGTCGGGAAGATCCCTGGAAAAGAGAATGGCTCCAGTATTCTTGCCTGGAGAATTCCATGGACAGAGGAGCCTGTTGGGCTACAGTCTGTGGGGTCACAAAGAGTTGCACACAACTGAGAGACTAACACTTTCATTTTGGGGTCTTCCCTGGTGGCTCAGACGGTAAAGAATCTGCCTGCAATGCAGGAGACCTGGGTTCAATCCCTAGGCTGGGAACATCCCCTGGAGAAGGGAATATCTCAAATCTCCAGAAAATGGAACCACAGAGATAGGTAATATTTGCTGGATGGCAGAGTCAGACTTTAAGAGACGATCTCAGCAGGATGGAATATACTAACAATGTGGGGATAAAAGTAAAGAATTGTTTGGGTCCAATAAACAAGCCATATTGATACACAGTGAAGGAATTAAGGGCTAGGTGGGCTGCCATCTATGGGGTCGCACAGAGTCGGACACGAATGAAGCGACTTAGCGGCAGCAAGCAGTGAAAAAAATATACAGACTTTAGAATTTAAGTTGATAATAAATGTATGTATTCATCAATACATGATATGATTGCCAATGTGTTTTAAAGCTAACCTAATTCCAGGCATATTAATACAAACAGAGGTATAAGCGAGTAGGTTCTACCCAGCTTAGGCCAGGCTACATCTGAATTAATGTGTTTACTTTTGGAGCATTACCCTTTAAGGGCAGACAGAAGCACATATAGAGAACAACCAGGAGAGAAAGATACAAAGGTGTCACATGAGGAATGGATGAAGGAGCTGGGATGTTGGAGAAGAAGGTGATCTGGGAAGTGAGAGCTATTTTGAATAGGCTCAGAACTGCCTGGGGCACATCACACGGAGTAGTCAGGCTGATGCTGTGCTCTTCTTGTTGAGATGCACATCTGAACCAACGGGGCTTTAGGGGTCACTGCAACCCTGAACTTCACTCGGTGTTTCTATAAAATCCCTGACAGGTTGTCATGTGGAAGAGGAACTAGTTTAGAAGGCAGGACGAAAACTAAATGATAGGAAGCAGTGAACAGCCGATGCTAATCCAAAAGAACGAACAGTCTATGTCTGATGCAGGATACAGCATGCTTGGGGCTGGTGCATGGGGATGACCCAGAGAGATGTTATGGGGAGGGAGGTGGGAGGGGGGTTCATGTTTGGGAACGCACGTAAGAATTAAAGATTTTAAAATTAAAAAAAAAAAAAGACAAAAAAGAAAAAAGAATGAACAATAAATATTTGTTGAATGAATGAATGACTAAGTTTACATTGTAATATTTAGAACTGTCTAGAATTAGAACAGTCTGCTTCTCAAGAGAGCAAGCTCCTTGCCACTAAAGGTATTTGAACAAAACTCAGGCATCATGAGCTTAGGATATCCTATGTGAATTTTTAGTCAGTTGACTGGCTGTGAAATGAGTTTATTTTGCAGTTATAAGAGAAAAGTTAATAGAGCAGCAAGTGAATTTCTCTTACTCATATTATCTGCCCTCTCACCACCCTTTTAGAATAGGACAGTCAAGATTTACCTGGAAATCCTTTCTGACATTGCCAAAATACTTTTTAATTCTAATAAAAAGTCAGTTTTTAGTTTCTTTACTATCCAGCACTTAAACATACTATAAGAAAAAATGTTTCAAATGCATGCAGCTCTTTTTCATAAAGGGAAATACGATCTACTTTATAGGATCCTCTTCATGCCATCTTTTTAAAATCATTTAACCACACCCTCAGATTCCGTATCTGTTACACTCAGAGAAATCAGGTTGCAAGTTATTTTTACATCAAGGAGAATAGAGAAAAGAGGGTCAAATAATAATCACTCAAATTAGTTCTGTTCCTTAGGATTTGTCAGTATAGCTACAAAGAGCAATTCCAAACAATTTATTAACTTATTTTTTTATTGGTGCTCCATAAAGGCAATTTATTCAGAAATGTTTATAAGGGGAGATGATTCCATTAATATAACTAAACAACCAGAACAACAAAAACCCAGAAGAAATATACAGTGCCTTAAAGTAGAAGTATACTGACTAATATAAAGGAAATTATTTGGGTCCAATAAAAACATATGGAACCAAACTTATGATTTTAAATATCTGTGAACTTTAGCTACAATATACTATTATCTTAAGTAATAAACCAACACATTATATACTGCTAAGAAAAACCTAGAGGAAATTCTGTAACTAGGGGCTGCATTTTTCCATCAAAGGAATGACTTTGAAGAGTAAGCCTTCAATGTCTGTACTGTTTCTAATTTTAAACATATATAATTAAAGGACTAAAGTATATCTTTCAATATTATTGCATGTCATTTAATTACTATTCTATATATAAAGGGGTAGCTTAATAAAAATTCTGTTATTTACAATTTATATTCCAACAAAATTTTGAAAGACAGCATATATTATATTTCCATCTTGGTATAAAACTATCACCTTGAACTATTCCTAATTTAGACCTTTGAACAGACTTGGTATATTAATTAAAAAATTCTTTAATACCATAGGTTGACAATTACCACTGTAAGAATTCTATGTAATTTAAAAACAAATTACATGTAAATTAAATCAAAGGCAATAATGTATCCTTATATAAGAGAAATGATTTGTCATCGGATGTTTTGTTACCTGTGTCTATTTTGATGGGATTGAAACTGTCTCTTACGTCTCCTGCAGGTTCGATCCCTGGGTCAGGAAGATCCCCTAGAGGAGGGTAAGGCAACCCACTCTGTATCCTGCCTGGCGAATCCTCATGGACAGAGAAGCCAGGCAGGCTGCAGACCATCGGGTCACAAAGAGTTGGACACGACTGAAGCGACTTAGCACACATGAACGTCATTGTAATATCAGAAGCAAAATCATCTTCATCTCTAATTTGAGTATTACAAACTCTGGTATGTAAATAACTAAAGTGGGCAAGATACACGCCCTATCTAAAGCAGAGAGATTCCATCCAGCTTTAGCCAACTGATATTATAAAAGAATACGTACCCAGTGGTATCAGATTCTCTAATTTTCCCAGAGGAGTTTTAAAATAAGATTTTGTGTGAAACTGCCCAACATTAAAATATTAACAAGTAATTTGGGTAAGCCAAAAACAATGTATCTACTATTGGAATCTAGTACTGTGATTCATGGGGTCAGAAAGAGTCGGACACGACTGAGCAACTGAACTGAATTGAACTGAACACAGTTTGTAGCTTCTGTCTCATGAGAATTATTGGTTCAAAACAAAACATAGAGGGAAGATGGTACAAAACAGTATAGCACATTTCAAAAATAAGGAAAAATAAAGAGATTGCACTCCTCTCCCCCACTACAACCAAAAATGTTACTCTCCACCCTAAAAAGAAATCTCATATAAGCTGTGACAACTTCTCAAACTACAACCCTATTGGCACGTGCCATTTCATGTGACACATTCTGAAAATCTTGAGTTATTATAAAAGTTACTTGATAAAATTCTAGCTAGATACCATAACTCAAACTCTGCATTCTTCTCTGACACATTTTATTAGAACTATAGGGATCCCAAGTGGAAGTAATATCAAAAGAATAGGATAGCGTTACAGCATTAATGTTCAACATTGTACTGGTAACATAGAAAGCTTTTTCTATGTCAATTTTGTTTGACGTTTCTGCCTCAAAGTGTAAAATGAAAGATGAAGTTGTAAATCTCTACATTAATTTTCTGAACAGATCCAAAAAGTCCAAATATTCCCTTCTTCCTGTTATTCCTCAAAGTTCACTTCCTTTTACGATATTATTGATTAATTATGAATGACTACAAAACAAAAGGTTGTAAGGCTGAAAGTAACTTTGTACTGAGCAAAAAAGGCAACAAAAATGGCTTTATAAAGTTGTACTCTAGAATTTCCCAACACTGAAAATTCTTTAGAAACTTTGCTTTGTCAAAGTAGAAGTAATTTATGTTTATCTATACCAAAAAAATAAAAGTGGTATATGTAAGGGATGAAGGTTTTAATTTAAACATAGTAGTTATCTACTTGGTGGATAAAAAATAACAATATAAAGGTAAAATATTTCTTATTATTGTTTTCATTATCAAAATTATTGCAATTGTCATATAGACTATAAATTTCTAAAATAAGACATAATACCAAAGAAATGTAAATAATTAATAACAATGGTTAATTGGTAGCTAGGGGCTTTTTGCCATATGCTGTGTCATGCTGCGCTTAGTCACTAAGTTGTGTCCAACTCTTTCTGATCCCATGGACTGTAGCTTGCCAGTCTCCTTTGTCTGTGGGATTTCCCTGGCAGGAATACAGGGGTGGGTAGCAATTTCCTTCTCCAGGGGATCTTCCCAACCCAGGGATCGAGCCCGGGTCTCCTGCATTGCAGGCAGATTCTTTACCACCTGAGCCACCAGGGAAGTCCATGATGTATCATATGTCATGCTAATCATCAGTCATGCTGATTAACACAAAATAGCTTCGATTTTCAAAACATCTGATAAAACTATACTAATGATTTACAATTTTTCCAATGTTTACCTTCTCAAAGAACAGTTCTTCAGAATAAAAATAAATTAAAAGTAAGGAAGAGCCAAGACTGAAAAATTATAAGGTGCTTCTATAACTTATGTTAAATGCAAGGAACATGTTAGAGTCCATTCTAGAAAATTCTGATGTCCTCAACCATTAAGAAATATAAAGAAATAAGGTAGCTAAGAAACAGCCTGAAGAACTAAGGACAGAGGTTAGTAACGTACAGAAGATGGTGATCAAAACCAGCCCCAAGAAAAAGAAATGCAAAAAGGCAAAATGGTTGTCTGAGGAGGCCTTACAAATAGCTGAGAAAAAGAAGAGAAATGAAAGGCAAAGGAGAAAAGGAAAGATATACCCATCTGAATGCAGAGTTCCAAAGAATAGCAAAGAGACACAAGAAAGCCTTCCTAAGTGATCAATGCAAGAAATAGAGGAAAACAATAGAATGGGAAACACTAGTGATCTCTTCAAAAAAATTAGAGACACCAAAGGAACATTTCACATGAAGATGGGCACAACAAAGGACAGAAACAGTATGGACCTAACAGAAGCAGAAGATATTAAGAAGAGGTGGCAAGAATACACTGAAGAACTATACAGAAAAGATGATAATGACCCAGATAACCATGATGGTGTGATCACTCACCTAGAGACAGACATCCTGGAATGTGAAGTCAAGTGGGCCTTGGGAAGCATCACTACCAACAATGCTAGTGGAGGTGATGAAATTTTAGCTGAGCTATTTCAAATCCTAAAAGATGATGCTGTGAAAGTGCTGCACTCAATATGCCAGCAAATTTGGAAAACTCAGCAGTGACCACAGGACTGGAAAAGGTCAGTTTTCATTCCAATCTCAAAGAAAGGCAATGCCAAAGAATGTTCACACCACCACACAATTGCACTCATCTTTCACATGAACAAAATAATGCCCCAAATTCTCCAAGCCAGGCTTCAACAGTATGTGAATTGAAAACTTCCAGATGTTTGAGCTGGATTCAGAAAAGGCAGAGGAACCAAAGATCATATTGCCAACATC
This sequence comes from Ovis canadensis, assembly GCF_042477335.2. Taxonomy (NCBI): domain Eukaryota; kingdom Metazoa; phylum Chordata; class Mammalia; order Artiodactyla; family Bovidae; genus Ovis; species Ovis canadensis. Next base: position 32,365,070 of record NC_091250.1, on the reverse strand, counting down.
TGTTGGATCATATAAAAAGGAAGAGAATTCCAGAAAAACATCTACTTCTGCTTCATTAACTATGCTAAAGTCTTTGTGTGGATCACAACAAACTGTAGAAAATTCTTAAAGAGATGGGAATACCAGACCACCTTACCTGCCTCCTGAGAAACCTCTCTGCAGGCCAAGAAGCAACAGTTAGAACTGGACATGGAACACAACGGACTGGTTCCAAATTAGGAAAGGAGTACGTCAAGGCTGTATATTGTCACCTTGCTTATTTAACTTACATGCTGAGTACATCATGTGAAATGCCAGGCTGAATAAAGCACAAGCTGGAATCAAGATTGCTGGGAGAAATATCAATAACCTCAGATATGCAAATAACACCACTCTTATGGCAGAAAGCAAAGAAGAACTGAAGAATCTCTTGATGAAGGTGCAAGAGGAGAGTGAAAAAGCTGACTTAAAACTCAGCATTCAAAAAATGAAGATCATAGCATCTGGTCCCATCCCTTCATGGCAAATAGATGGGGAAACAATGGAAACAGTGACAGACTTTATTTTCTTGGGCTCCAAAATCACTGCAGATGGTGACTGCAGCCATAGTTTGCTCCTTGGAAGAAAAGTTATGACCAACCTAGACAGCATATTAAAGAGCAGAGACATTACTTTGCTAACAAAGGTCTGTATAGTCAAAGCTATGGTTTTTCCAGTAGTCACATAAGGATGTGAGAGTTGAACCGTAAAGAACGCTGAACACTGAAGAATTGATGCTTTTGAATTGAGGTGTTGGAAAAGACTCTTTGAGAGTCTCTCGAACTGCAATGAGATCCAATCAGTCAATCCTAAAGGAAATCAATCCTAAATATTCATTGGGAGGACTAATGATGAAGCTGAAGCTCCAATACTTTAGCCACCTGATGTGAAGAGCCAACTCATTAGAATAGACCCTGATGCTGGGGAAGATTGAAGGCAAGAGGAGAAGGGGACGACAGAGGACAAGATAATTGGATGGGGTCACTGACTCAATGGACATGAGTTTGAGCAAACTCCAGGCGACGGTCAAGGAGAGGGAAGCCTGGCATGCTGCAGTCTATGGGGTTGCAAAGAGTCGGATATGTTTGAGCTACTGAACAGCTACAACAAAGAAACAGCAACTGAATTCTGAATTAGATCGCGAAGTTTCCTCTGATATTCAAGTCAAGGAAATTCCTTGTTCCTAAAGATGATCATGAGAAAGCTCGGTCAGTAGACCACTGCAGAGTCAGAGCCACGTGGATACGACTGTCAAGGACTGTTGCTGTGATCATTTCCATCTTACTTTGCAAAGGAACATAGAGAACAGTGTTCATTGCAGGCTAAGACATGAGCAAAGAAAAATTGAGCATGAAACTATTAAAGTTAACTTATAATCTCTTTAGATAATTCTAAAATGCCACACTGAGCACAAAAATGCTGTTTTAAAAAGCACTTAAGGAAGAAATGTCATTTACTTCCAGAAGAACTTAACAAATTGCTTTCAATATTTACATGCCTTTTCTTAATAGGAGTCAGAATATGAACAAGAGTGGGTTGGTTCACATTTTATGTGTTTATACATTGTGTATATGAATAATAATCTGTGCTGATGGAGAACTCTTTTTGCTAAGACAGTATAGGCAGTGTAATTGTAAGTAAATATCCACATACACATATGTGTATATATCTATCTCTATAAGCAGAATAATTCTTATTAATGAGAAGGGGACTGGAATGCAAAAGTAGGAAGTCAAGAAACACCTGGAGTAACAGGCAAATTTGGCCTTGGAATGTGGAATGAAGCAGGGCAAAGACTAATAGAGTTTTGCCAAGAGAATGCACTGGTCATAGCAAACACCCTCTTCCAACAACACAAGAGAATACTACACATGGATATCACCAGATGGTCAACACCAAAATCAGATTGATTATATTCTTTGCAGTCAAAGATGGAGAAGCTCTATATAGTCAACAAAAACAAGACCAGGAGCTGACTGTGGCTCAGATCATGAACTCCTTATTACCAAATTCAGACTTAAATTGAAGAAAGTAGGGAAAACCACTAGACCATTCAGGTATGACCTAAATCAAATCCCTTATGATTATACAGTGGAAGTGAGAAATAGATTTAAGGGCCTAGATCTGACAGATAGAGTGCCTGATGAACTATGGACTGAGGTTCGTGACATTGTACAGGAGACAGGGATCAAGACCATCCCCATGGAAAAGAAATGCAAAAAAGCAAAATGGCTGTCTGGGGAGGCCTTACAAATAGCTGTGAAGAGAAGAGAGGTGAAAAGCAAAGGAGAAAGGGAAAGATATAAGCATCTGAATGCAGAGTTCCAAAGAATAGCAAGAAGAGATAAGAAAGCCTTCTTCACCAGTCAGTGCAAAGAAATAGAGGAAGAGAACAGACTGGGAAAGACTAGAGATCTCTTCAAGAAAATTAGAGATACCAAGGGAACATTTCATGCAAAGATGGGCTCGATAAAGGACAGAAATGGTATGGACCTAACAGAAGCAGAAGATATTAAGAAGAGGTGGCAAGAATACACGGAAGAACTGTACAAAAAAGATCTTCACGACCCAGATAATCATGATGATGTGATCACTAATCTAGAACCAGACATCTTGGAATGTGAAGTCAAGTGGGCTTAGAAAGCATCACTACGAACAAAGCTATTGGAGGTGATGGAATTCAAATTGAGCTGTTTCAAATCCTGAAAGATGATGCTGTGAAAGTGCTGCACTCAATACACCAGCAAATTTGGAAAACTCAGCCGTGGCCACAGGACTGGAAAAGGTCAGTTTTCATTCCAATCCCAAAGAAAGGCAATACCAAAGAATGCTCAAACTACTGCACAATTGCGCTCATCTCACATGCTAGTCAGGTAATGCTCAAAATTCTCCAAGCCAGGCTTCAGCAATACGTGAACCATGAACTCCCTGATGTTCAAGCTGGTTTTAGAAAAGGCAGAGGAACCAGAGATCAAATTACCAACATCCGCTGGATCATCAAAAAAGCAAGAGAGTTCCAGAAAAACATCTATTTCTGCTTTATTGACTATGCCAAAGCCTTTGACTGTGTGGATCACAATAAACTGTGGAAAATTCTGAAAAAGATGGGAATACCAGACCACCTGACCTGCCTCTTGAGAAACCTATATGCAGATCAGGAAGCAACAGTTAGAACTGGCCATGGAACAACAGACTGGTTCCAAATAGGAAAAGGAGTACGTCAAGGCTGTATATCGTCACCCTGCTTATTTAACTTATATGCAGAGTACATCATGAGAAACGCTGGACTGGAAGAAACACAAGCTGGAATCAAGATTGCTGGGAGAAATATCAATAACCTCAGATATGCAGATGACACCACCCTTATGGCAGAAAGTGATGAGGAGCTAAAAAGCCTCTTGATGAAAGTGAAAGAGGAGATTAAAAAGTTGGCTTAAAGCTCAACATTCAGAAAACGAAGATCATGGCATCCAGTCCCATCACTTCATGGGAAATAGATGGGGAAACAGTAGAAACAGTGTCAGACTTTATTTTTGGGGGCTCCAGATGGTGACTGCAGCCGTGAAATTAAAAGACGCTTACTCCTTGGAAGGAAAGTTATGACCAACCTAGATAGCATATTCAAAAGCAGAGACATTACTTTGCCGACTAAGGTTTCTAGTCAAGGCTATGGTTTTTCCAGTGGCCAGGTATGGATGTGAGAGTTGGATGTGAAGAAGGCTGAGTGCGGAAGAATTGATGCTTTTGAACTGTGGTGTTGGAGAAGACTCTTGAGAGTCCCTTGGACTGCAAGGAGATCCAACCAGTCCATTCTGAAGGAGATCAACCCTGGGATTTCTTTGGAAGGAATGATGCTAAAGCTAAAACTCCAGTACTTTGGCCACCTCATGAGAAGAGTTGACTCACTGGAAAAAACTCTGATGTGGGGAGGGATTGGGGGCAGGAGGAGAAGGGGACGACCGAGGATGAGATGGGTGGATGGCATCACAGACTGGATGGACGTGAGTCTGAGTGAACTCTGGGAAATGGTGATGGACAGGGAGGCCTGGCGTGCTGTGATTCATGGGGTCGCGAAGAGTTGTACATGACTGAGCGACTGAACTGAACTGAATGAGAATGATATCTGTCTTAACACCTACATACAGAATAACAAGCATTATAATATTTTAAGCCATTGTTGTAAAAAAGCAAGTGTTTGATATGAGAAACCACTTGTACACCTTGAAATAAATAAACTACCAAACACAGGTAACTTGTGTTTTAGAAGATTCTCTGGCGTGTTCTGTGGGCACAGCTCCTCATCACATCCTTCATTCCACACTTCCTACTTCACCAGTGGAAGAATCTCCCTTCAGCCATCCCAGAAATGTCACATACTGATGGCTTCCTTTTATGATGCAGTCAAGAGTTGGGTACGATCTTTCAGAGCTGGGCCACAGTTTTAATAATCTAGATAAATAGATTAACTCAGCTTCTAAAAATAAACTGATGAAAGACTCAAGCAATCAAACTATTTTTTAAAACCACTGAATGTATTCTTAATTAAAAATCCAGTGGTGTCTCTGGGTAGCTTTTTTTCTCACCTGCCAATAAACTTGGAATGTTCAGGCTGACATGTCCTTTTGAAGACATGGTGAATGAGGCAGGAATTACCACCTGTTGCCCCTTTGTACTTCCTAGGGTTATAGTTAGTTCCTGCTATTTCACATCACATCATACAGGCTTCAAGCCAGAAGAGCAGTGACTCTCTGCCATGCCGGTTTCTCTTAGTTGCTCACCAGCATTTCCCTATCTTAATTCTAATGAATTCCTTTCAGACTGGAGCTAACTGTACTTCCTGTCCTGGAAAAACAGTCTGATGCTCCTAGTTCTTTGATATTTTAATGCTATATTAGAGGATGTGAATGCCACCTTATCCATCACTTAGACTTCTCCATCAACAGATTTATTCTAAACTTACAAGGTCATCAAGTAGGACAAGAAGGTCCAGAAGTTTTCTTGGTATGTGAAATATAAAAACAATAATGTTGCAATGTTATTAATTATTATTATTTGTTATGTGTAAGTCATTTAAAAGTTTACTTGTGATAATAAAAATAATAGTGGTCAACAAAGGTTTATCTGAATACCAACATTTTTCAAATAAAATTTAACTAACTTCTAAGGAATGACAATCAAATCTTCCTGACTTTCTCTAGTCACTTTAGAATTGTATGTGAAGTAGGACCTCACAATTGACATCTTTTTCCTACAAAGCCAGTCTTGTTTGCCACTTGTGATTTACAGCCTGTGTCTCCTACAAGGAGCTGCTGGACACATTAGTGGAGGTATGCTTATGAAAGGATGCTGCTGTCTGGCACTAAATGACTTTCCAGAGACCCCTCTCATTCAGACCTACAGGAACTGTTCTCCCTGAACACGATCTGTCAATGAATAAGCCATTTTTCCACCCAGTCTGAAGGGATGAGTCAAAAATAAAGTCTTGCATTCTAGTCCCGTCTGCAAATCCTGATGCACCGTTAAAAATCTGCTGTTTCATACTTTCATGATTTCTATTTGGTTAATCCACCTCATTAACATTTTGTTGCAACTATAATTTTGCATTTAGGAGTGATGGAAAAAGAAAGGTGGTAATTGTGTCGGATTTTATTAGTGTAAATTGCTGTATTTGCTATTTGCAATATGCCCATTATTTACAGATGTTAAGCAACTTAGCATTATTTATAGATGTTACCAACTATAGTATGTTAGGTTTTATTTTTTGTCCATTTCAAATACAGATTTTATTTACCTAAAGGCTTACTTTCTCTTTCTTGAAAGTCCCCAAATCTGTCTTTCCTCCACATTTTACTATATGTTTACTTAATGTAAATCATAGCTACATATTATATGGTTTAATAAATCTAATTAATTAACTAATCACTTGAATTATTGTGAATTCAGGTGAAAACTATCTTGCTTAAATATAAGACAAAAGAATAAAATAAAATAAAGAATAAAATCAGCTGTCTAGTTTTGCATTTCAGAAAAGATCAATTTTCTATCAAGGAATTATTTATTTTTTTTAACTTTTTATTTTTACTTTATAATACTGTATTGGTTTTGCCATACATTGACATGAATCCACCACGGGTGTACATGTAATTTTCTATCAAGGAATTCTTTATTTAGAAAATATTTCACAGAAAGCAGCACTTGCAAAATTCCAACAAAAGAAATATAAATGGAATAATATTAAATATATATATATACATCTAAAATCTTTCATTCCACTAGTTCTCAAGAAAAATGTGAAATAAATCATATTAGCCTGAATAGATTGTAACGTGTAAGTCAAGATATATAAATCATGAAAAAAGTAAAATAACTTAAAAAAAGAATATTGCATTTGATATAAGCAATGAGTACAAGTGTAGACAAATGAAATCTTTCCCTTACTTCATAAAACATAATGAGTAGCTATCTTAGTATGAAGGTCACTGCATTAAAAAAGACTAAAAGGAAATCCAACAGTTATTTAAACCAGCTGGCATTATTCTCCAGAATTCCTTGTCAAAGGATATACTTAGGAATGAATTTGGTTTTATTTTAATACATCTATGATCACTGATAATTCCACTGTGAATTATTAATTAAAGCTCTTAATTTTCAGTTAAGGATTCAAACCTCAGGCTTTTTCAAGTACTCTATGTGTGTGTGTATTTATATATGAGAGTTTTGTGAAATGTTCACTTTTACTTCCAAATATTTTGTATAAAAGCTTATCCCACTGGATGATTATATGTACTATACTTCACATTAGACAAAAAATGTCAAGACTTAAAGTGACGTAAATAGAGTCTCTTCCTCAACATCTCATAATACCTCTTTTTCTTTCCCTTAATGGACACAGTAATAAAGTCAATAACTGAGGTGTAATTTCCAACATTGAATTCCAAGGGAAATATTGTCTACTTATCAATAATTGTTTGTAAAAATAATTTATTCCTTAAATTAACCCACATTAGGACAAATTTACAAATGCTCCTGGCCTCTTAGTGGTTTGAAGTATGACAGAACACTTAAAAAAGAACTCTGATTATAAATTATAACAAGAATGTCTGCAAATTTTAATGAGCTTGCAGTTTCCATGCCAACTTCTCCTGAATCTGGAAATCATTAAAATAATTTTCTCACAATTTATTTCTTTCCATTGTGTTATATCCATTCCCTTTTCACAGGCAATACATTCAGTACCAAATGAGTAGTGTATTCATTAGGGCTAAAGAGAAAGGCAAGGGTTAAGTAAATAAGAACATCAAATTAATATCCAGGCCTAAATGCTTTAGCAGAGCCAAGAATCTGTTTAATCATTTAAGTCAACAAAGGTTAAGATAATAAAATAAACTTCTAAATGCTTTCCTTTTCTGGAACTTAATCTGTCTTGCTGAAGATGTTTTTAAGATGCTATCAATTTTTCATAGTCCCAGCTGTTATGAAAATTTATTTGAATACACTGGGAAGAGAAGAGAATTTGATGAAAATAGTTAGGCTGCGCTCCTGGGTGGCTTATTGAAACTGTGAGAACTCAGGACTCATTTAAGACCAGCTGTTGGCTGATGATATTGAGACCAATAACCACTAAATCTTTTATTTATCAGGCCTTTGTGTTATTTGGCAAGGGGATAGTAGCCAACTGATTAGAAGATTAATTTGTAGCCAAAAGATAACTTCATCATGTCTGTTCATTTTACTGCCTAAGCTTGACTAACAAATGTACCACAATTTCAGAACAACATAATACCCTAATTTAAAAAGACAGGATGAAACATTAAAATAGCTTCGCTTATTTTTAAGGCTGCTTTTAAGTCACTAAGACAGAGAAATGAAATTTGAGTCATTAACATCAAAGCCCAGGGCTGTGGTTCATGATGAGGGCAGAAGTCTGCATGAACTGGGCAAAAGTCCTTTTTGATAATGAAGGAGAGAGAGGTCGGTAGTAACAGTGGGTGCAGACAACAATGTGGAAATGCTGAAAAGTCTCAAGTCTTTTACACTTGACATTCTGGTTCAGCTTCTGATCTAGAAATATAACTCAATCTCTTTTGCAAAGAGAAGCTTTGCAACAAAATACCTTGTAGAACATGTAAGCACAGCATCATGAACTACAGAAAACAGACTTCATTCATTTGGCTATCCTGAAGAAAAAAAATCACTAACAGCAAATTCACCAGGGTCTTGCTATTATACAATTTCCAAATTGGTGCCCCTGAGCTGAGAAGTGAAACTGTATCACGACAAGCTGATTGGATATTCTGACGTGCTTGGATGGAAGTCAGCATTGCCTTGCCTCTCTAAGCTCCATGACAACAGCTTCCAGGGTTTACTAAGTGGCACTCAGCCATTCCTTCGTTTCCCGGAGGGTTGACAGTGCATGAATTGTAAAGACTGTGACTATCATGATTGCAAAGAAAAAAGACGCACTTATTTTCATTTGTGTTCCCCAACTTTTTCTGATTCATAGAGGAATGGATCCTAAAGTTGAAAAAGGTCCTAGAGGTGATCTGGAGGCAGCCTAACATGGAAAGAGGGCAGAACTTGATTTTCATGTTGAGTTCCAGCATTGTCTTTCAAGAGATGTGTGTGAAAGAACTAGAATCAGTCACTTAACCCATGTGAGCTCAATCTACATCAGAAAAATAAATATATCATATTAAAACCAGTATTACTGGGACTTCTCTGGCAGTCCAATGGTTGAGACTTTGCCTTCTGGTGTAGGGGGTGGCAGGTTCAATCCTTGGTCGGGGAGCTGGGATCCCTCATGCCTTGAGGCTGGAAAGTCAGGGCATAGAACAGAAACAATGTTGTAACAGGTTCAATGGGGACTTTGAAGGTGGCCCACGTCAAAGAAAAATGAAAAAAATCTGTGCTACTAACTCACCTTTGAGAATAAATGATGGAGTACATGGAAAATGCAGTTTGTGAGTAGGTAGGTTTAATCGCTCAGTCGTGTCTGACTCTTGACACCCCATGGACTGCAGCCCATCAGGCTCACAGGCAAGAATACTAGAGTGGGTTGCCATTTCCTTCTCCAGCGGATCTTTCCACCCAGAGATCGAACCTACGTTTCCTGTATTGGCAGGTGATTCTTTGCTGTTGAGTCACCAGGGAAGCCCTCAGAATTGTTGAAATACATATTGTCATAGAGTGGCTGGCATATTTTAAGAACTCAATAAATAAATAATCCAGTCTTAGATATTTTGGTAACCCCAAGTTTTTCATATTGAGGTTGATGGCCATACTAACCACTTGATTGACAGGGAAGTAGCATGATCCACCAGGAGACGCGCAAACCAGAGGCTGAGACAATTGGGTTTGAATCCCACTTCTATCACTTACAAATTGTGTGAACTGGACACGTTACTTTACCCTAGATTCTTCATGTGAAACTTTAGGAGAATAATCAGCTATGACCTGTTGAGGGCTTATTATAGATTCTTCATACATTATTTTATTTAATCCTTCTCATAACCATGAAGATAGATAGTGGCAGAATTAGAACTGATCCCTATCCAGCCCGACCCCAGCCCATGTGGATATAATCATCTCTCTCTACTGCATTCACTTTTCCTATTTTTCTTTGCTGATAATGTACTTTGCTGAACTGTAGTAAGGCTTAGAGATGATATGTTTAATTTACCTAGAAAGATGTTCTGCAAGTTGTACAACTCTAAGTGATGAGCAATTATAACTGTTTCATGAGATATTATTTCTCAGTCCAACTTTCATTTGGCTTAGGAAACCCCCTACGACTCCCTTATGGTGGGTCTCCAATTTCTACTTGAACACAAAGCAAATGCTTAGCCTCAGCAGTCTGTAATACAGACCCCTGAGGATGAAATGAAGAAAACTGTGCATGAGTATGGTAACTGACAGCACAGAAACGCACCTGCCTGACCATACAGCCCAAAGGCCTAACTGCTGAAGTGCAATGTCTGACTGCAAAAACAAAGATTGACTGCAAAAACAAAGATGAACAGCAAATCCGTAATGACATCTCCCCAAGAATCGAGGAGGGAAGTGCAGTTCCAATGTCAGGATGCATTCATCTGTGGAAATCTAACTCTCAGTTTCTTGTAGAAGAAAAGCAAATGATATCTATGGCTGTTATATTATACCTAAAACTGTAGGCTTGAAATTGGTTCAGTGTATACTGACAGAAAGCTCATGCCAAAAAAGTTAGTCATTTCTTCTGCGTTAAATCATATGCCATCAACAGCATTCAAAGATAGTCATCTTTCCTACCATTTACTTTTAACTTCTTGCAATCTGACTTTCACTCTCACCACTGAACAAAATGCACCTCCTTACTATCCCAAGACTCCAGAACACCAAGTCCAAAAGTTCTTTTTTTTTTTAATTGAAGGGTAATTGCTTTACAGAATTTTGTTGTTTTCTGCTAAATATCAACATGAATCCGCCATAGGTATACCTATGTCCCCTCCCTCTGAACCTCCATCCCACCTCCCTCCCCATCCTACCCCTCTAGATTGTTACAGAGCCCCTGGTTGTTGTTGTTGTTGTTGTTTAATAGCTCTCATCCCTGTGGCTTTTTTTTTATTACAGTCTGATGGCCACTTTTTTTAAAAGTAATTTGGCCTTATTCAAACACTGCAGAGTCGTGGTTTTTCCTTTGAATGCTCACTGTTTCCTGAGTCTCCTTTCCATCCTACTCGCTCAAAGTGGATATTTCTAAAATGCTTCTATCTTCGTTCTGTCACCCTTCATTTTTCTCCTCCTATGATTTCAATTGTTACTCTGTGACAGTTTTGCGATGTAACTGTTCTTTCCAGTTGGGACACCACTTCAGAATTCTAGTCTCATATTTCCAACGGTTGGCTACACTATTCCAATGGAATAATTCATCAAGATCCCAAATTCAACATAACTACGATTCAGCTTATCATTTATTCCCCTGACTCTCTTCTGGCCAATTTTATCAAGGAATCAAGCTGGAAACCTCGGCTCTATCTTTATCTTCATCACCCTCAGCTCCAACATCCAGTTAGCTGCAAGACTGCTGTTAAATTTTCATCTAGATATTTTAAATTTTACTCCCTGATTACTTCTCTTCTTCTCTTTTAGAAAACTTAACATGGTCACAACTTTACCCATGATGACTGATTTTGGATGTAAATCCAGTGTGGGTCAAAATTTTCTCTCACTTTCTGCTTTAAGACTTTATTTTTGTCAAATTCTCCTCTACTAGTAACAATCCTGGTTTTCCCTTTCTGTCTGCCCACGTTTTTGCTTGGTGCTTGTGGCAGACACTATTGATGAGATGATGCAAAGGAAATCGAAGTATTTCCTTTCGAATTCTACTGCACATAGAGCTTTCTCCAATATTCTGGTCATTCTTTTGGAATTTCTGCCTTGGCGCACCAACTTAGCCGCACTCCACTGCTCATTATGATACTGAGTTCTGCTCAGTGTGGCCCTTTACTTCCAACCTGATGTTCCAGACTGAGCCAGTCCATGCCCTCTACTCAATTCTCCACTGAAGACTTAGAGCCCAGACTTCTGCGACCTTGACCAGAAGACTGACATCATTTCCTAGTCTACTCAGTCTCCTTCCTTTCAGGCTTTTCCAAGTCCTTTCCATACTGGATACTATTACCATATAGATTTTCATAAGGAACATTTGGTAATTATACTAAATAGTCTAGTGGTAATATACAATAAATGTTATACTCAAAAATCTTCAGTGGATCCTTATCGCCCACCACACAAGACATTAAAAATGTTCTATAATGTAACTTTAATAAGGGTTTTGCAAATTTATATGGGTAGAATTTTTCTATATTTAACTTACTTCCTTGGCAAATGGAATTTTTTTTTTCCTTAAATGAATCCTGTCATTTCCTGCTTGTGTAATATTATTTGAACTATTTCTTCTTCCTGGAATGTTTATGTCTTGCTCTCCATTTTATCTTTTAATGATTACCCATTTATCAAGTCCTAGTTCAAATGCCATCTTTTCTATAGTCTCCAGTGGTTATTTAAAATGGAAGATGCTTCACTGATCTAGCATGGCTTAGTATAGCTATTCAAGGCGTATAATCTGCAACCACATAGTTTTCTTATTCAGGCACCCATGAGATCACCAGCTCCTTGAAGGCAGTAATGATGAAATAATATTTTCTTTTAACATTCAACAAATATTCATTTAGTTCTTATTGTCCTAGGTGATGGAGGTATGAACAAGTCCTTATTCTCGTGGAGTTTTTGTTTTAAAGAAGGGCAAGGACTGATGCTAAAGCTGAAGCTTCAATACTTTCGCCACTTGATGCAAAGAGCCGACTCATTGGAAAACACCCTGATGCTGGGAAAGAATGAAGGCATAAGGAAAAGGGGACAACAGAGGATGAGATGAGGATGGCATCATTGACTCAATGGACATGAGTTTGAGAAAACTCTGGGAGTGAAGGACAGGGAAGCCTGGCATGTTACAGTCCATAATGTCACAATGAGTCAGACAGAACTGAGTGACTGAACAACAATGTTTTGCAGATGCTCTTTCTTAAAAAGAAGCAAGTAAATAAATAAACAAAATAGGATAATCTCAGATTTACATTGAAGCTAAGAAGTTCTCCCCAAGCAGATATTTGAGAGGAAATATCAATGATAAGAAAAACCCAATCACAAGAAGACCAGTACAGAACAAATGGAAAGTCATCAGGTTGAGAGTGTGTTGTGTTTAAAGAACATGTGGAGGACGAGGTGGATGGAGCATAGTGGGCGGAGATCAAGACCAGTCCGAGATGAGTTCACAGAGTAGGCAAGGGCAAGAGCAAAAAGGAGCCAAAGCAAAAAGGAGCCAAAGCACAAATAAGACCCAGTTGTGGATGTGACTGGTGATGGAAGTAAAGTCCAATGCTGTAAAGAGCAATACTGCATAGGAACCTGGAATGTTAGGTCCACGAATCAAGGCAAACTGGAAGTGGTGGGTCAAACGGGAGATGGCAAGAGTGAACATCGACATTTTAGGAGTCAGCGACCTGAAACGGACTGGAATGGGTGAATTTAACTCAGATGACCATTCTATCTACTACTGTGGGCAAGAATCTCAGGAGAAATGGAGTAGCCATCATAATCAACAAGAGTCCAAAATGCAGTACATGGATGCAATCTCAAAAATGACAGAATGATCTCTGTTCGTTTCCGAGGCAAACCATTCAATAGCACAGTAATCAAAGGCTATGCCCTGACCAGTAATGCTGAAGAAGCTGAAATTAATGGTTCTATGAAGACCTACAAGACCTTCTAGAACTAAAAACCAAAAAAGATGTCCTTTTCATTATAGGGGACTGGAATGCAAAAGCAGGGGGTCAAGAAGTACCTGGAGTAACAGGCAAATTTGGCCTGGAGCACAGAATGAAGCAGGGCAAAGGTTAATAGAGTTTTGCCAAGAGAATGCATTGGTCATAGCAAACGCCCTCTTCCAACAAGACAAGATAAGACTCTACACATGGACATCACCAGATGGTCAATACCAAAATCAGATTGATTATATTCTTTGCAGCCAAAGATGGAGAAGCTCTATACAGTCTGCAAAAACAAGACCGGGAGCTGACTGTGGCTCCAATCATGAACTCTTTATTACCAAATTCAGACTTAAAGAAAGTAGGGAAAATCACTATATCATTCAGATATGATCTAAATCAAACCCCTTGTGATTATACAGTGAAAGTGACAAACAGACTCAAGGGATTAGATCTGATAGACAGAGTGCCTAAAGAACTATGGACAGAGGTTCGTGACATTGTACAGGAGGCAGGGATCAAGACCACCCCCAAGGAAAAGAAATGCAAAAAAGCCAAAATGGTTGTCTGAGGAGGCCTTACAAATAGCTGTGAAGAGAAACCAAAAGCAAAAGAGAAAAAGAAAGATATACCCATTTGAATGCAGAATTCCAAAGAATAGCAAGGAGAGATAAGAAAGCCTTCCTCAGTGATCAGTGCAAAGACACAGAGGAAAACAATAGAATGGGAAAGTCTAGAGATCTCTTCAAGAAAATTAGAGACACCAAGGGAACATTTTATCCAAAGATGGGTACAATAAAGGACAGAAATGGTATGGACCTAATAGAAGCAGAAGATATTAAAAAGCGGTGGCAAGAATACACAGAAGAACTATACAAAAAAGAACTTCATGACCCAGATAATCATGATGGTATGATTACCAACCTAGAGCCAGACATCCTGGAATGTGAAGTCAAGTGGGCCTTAAGAAGCATCACTACGAACAGAGCTAGTGGAGGTGATGGAATTCCAGCTTAGCTATCTCAAATCCTAAAAGTGCTGCACTCAATATGCCAGCAAATTTGGAAAACTCAGCAGTGGCCACAGGACTGGAAAAGGCCAGTTTTCACTCCAATCCCAAAGAAAGGCAGTGCTAAAGAATGCTCAAACTACCATACAATTGCACTCATCTCACACGCTAGTAAAATAATGCTCAAAATTCTCCAAGCCCACCTTCAACAGTACATGAACTGTGAACTTCCAGATGTTCAAGGTAGTTTTAGAGGCAGAGGAACCAGAGATCAAACTGACAACATCCATTGGATCACTGAAAAAGCAAGAGAGTTCCAGAAAAACATCTATTTCTGCTTTACTGACTATGCCAAAGCCTTTGACTGTGTGGATCACAATAAGCTGTAGAAAATTCTGAAAGAGATGGGAATACCAGACTATCTGACCTGCCTCCTGAGAAACCTATATGCAGGTCAGGAAGCAACAGTTAGAACTGGACATGGAACAACAAACTGGTTCCAAATAGGGAAAGGAGTACGTCAAGGTTATATATTGCCATCCTGCTTATTTAACTTATATGCAGAGTATATTGTGAGAAATCCTGGACTGGAAGAAGCACAAACTGGAATCAAGATTGCTGAGAGAAATATCAATAACTTCAGATATGCAGATGACACCACCCCTATGGCAGAAAGTGAAGAGGAACTAAAAAGCCTCTTGATGAAAGTGAAAGTGGAGAGTGAAAAAGTTGGCCTAAAGCTCAACATTCAGAAAACGAAGATCATGGCATCCGGTCCCATCACTTCATGGCACATAGATGGGGAAACAGTGGACACAGTGACAGGCTTTATTTTGGGGGGCTCCTAAATCACCTAGACGGTGATTGTAGCCGTGAAATTAAAAGACACTTACTCCTTGGAAGGAAAGTTATGACCAACCTAGACAACATGTTAAAAAGCAGTGAAAATACTTTACCAACAAAGGTCCATCCAGTCAAGCTATGGTTTTTCCAGTAGTCATGCATGGATATGAGAGGTGGACTATAAAGAAAGCTGAGCACTGAAGAATTGATGCATTTGAACTGTGGTGTTGGAGAAGACTCATGAGGGTCCCTTGGACTTCAATGAGATCCAACTAGTCCATCCTAAAGGAGATCAGTCTTGAATATTCATTCGAAGGACTGATGTTGAAGCTGAAACTCCAATACTTTGGCCACCTGATGTGAAGAACTGAATCATTGGAAAAGACTCTGATGCTGGGAAAGATTGAAGGTGGGAGGAAAAGGGGAAGACAGATGAGATGCTTGGATGGCATCACCAACCTAATGGACATGAGTTTGAGTAAACTGCCAGGAGTTGGTGATGCATAAGGAGGCCTGGTGTGCTGCAGTCCATGGGGTCACAAAGAGTTGGACATGACTGAGTGACTGAACTGAAGTGAACTGAAGGGCAAGATCTTGAAGGTCCATGGAGGCCAAGCATAGTGATTTGCATTTCATTCTAAGGTTTAAAACAAGGCGTAACACAATTTAATTTAAAGCATAAAATGGTTTCTGGTTGCTGTTTAGGAAATGCATTGTACAGGGTAAGAGTAGAAACAAAATCAATTGGAATACTACAGTAGCGATGAAGAACTGAGAATAAGCTGAGATGAGAATAGGCTGAATCTGCTGATATTAGAAGAGAAAGAGAGAAGTGGATACATTTGTATTCTCTATAGTGTTAAGTATGGTACCTTGAGCATAGCAGACACTCAATATATATTGATAACTACATGTCCAAGTATTTCAAGATAGCTCTACTTTCTTAATATTTATTTTATCTTCAAATTTTTCCTTCTTTGATTCACATATTATGACCTATTATATTCCTGTCTGGTATTTGGGGAGCCAAAAAAAAAAAAAAGAGAGGACTTCACTTTCAAGGAAATAGCATACATCCCAGTGGAAAGTCATATAACAAAGAATTAAAATAATGGAAGATCATATAGTTAATTATGGAAAGAAATAAATTACTTGGAATGACACTTGTTCAAAATTCAAAATTCTATGATAGGATGAAAATGGAAAGGATATTTAAATACAAAGATCTACATTTTTAAAAAGAGAGCCTCTGTCAGCATCAGCTGGAATAGTGTGCTCATAAAGAATACGGGAAATGTTGGTTTTCATTAAAATTAAAGACATTTCCAGTTCTAGCTAACTTTTGATTTTCCTGGAAATGTAAAATCTTCATTTTGCCATACTGATTTGTGAATTTTCTAGTAAGTAGCTGACACTACTCATATTATAAATCTAAGATTGCCGAATGTGTCCTGCCTTGTCTCTAAATTAAGAATCTGAGAAAAGCCAGGCAATTCCATAAGTTCTCATGCGCACACTCATATATACTTCCCAGGACATTTAAATTTTTATCCATAAAGATTCATCTTGCATTATGAATTCAAACGAAATTGTTTCAACCCAAAGCAAAATCCAGATGAAAATGGGATCAGTTTTTGCCACTTTCCAGCTAAAATGCTAAGTGGCCCCTGAATTGTGTGAAACTTGGCCCCAGTCAGTGTGAAAATTGGCTGAAATCTGTATGAAAGGCAGTCTAGGTTCGTCAAAGTAGTTCATGAACTTTGGCCACACTTGCAAGGAACCTGGTCCAAGTCTTAGTTTGTAATGCAACATGAAACCAGGTGAATTTCACATGGTTTCAGATTTCATCCTGAAAATTTGGCCTCGCTTTATAATCAATCATCACTTTTTGGAATGATGAAAGCCAACACACCTTTTTGAAAATGAGGACTGTGTGCACACTGATGACAGCTAAGCTGTGAACCACCCTTTCATTTCCTTTGCCAAAAGAAGATTTCTTAGAATAGAAACAGTTTCTCTCTTACCTGGAAAGGGCAAGTTGAGTGATTTTGATATTGCACGTAGAAAGAAATGATACTCAGTGCATGGGAACATGCCACGAGAAATAACTGCCACATACATTCTAATCATTGAAGGTTATGAGAATTTTATTCCCTTCACATCCATGCCACTCAAGATGTTTAATCCTTGACCATCAAGATGAACTTTCAACTGGACATCAGGCAGAAAAACTGCCAGGAGAAACAGAATGCTCTGAAGCATAGTCATTATTTCTACATGAAGAAATGGCACAATAGAAAGGAAGGTAAATCATACTATAATGTTCATCTAGTTTCCTAAACAAGAGGAGTAAGACTACAAATTTTCAAGTTGTCATTGACTGTATCTTTCATGATACTGCAGTGTAAGTAAATTCCATAATTAACTTCCCAGGGTGAATTTCACAAAAACGCTACACAGTGTCTGTTTTCAACCTGAAAGTTTTAAAAGTGCTTTTCTGCTGTAAAAAATGACTCTCTTCAACCAAATACTCGCATTTGTGCATAGTGACACAAGAAAATTGAGAGGTATGTCTGCACAGAGCCACTACATCATTGGAACAGTATGTCTGAACATTTGGGTAATAAGGCACAGATGTGAGGCAGAGGACTTGGCACTACCAAGGTAACAACAAAGCATTCACCACTGTGTTTCGATGGGTTAAAAAGCCACATTGGAGAAGAATAAAAGAATGCCCCTCCTCCCTGGAATGCTAAATGATATTATACCTTTTATCTGTTTAAAATTCTATAAAGAAGAAGAAATTCAAATAATCTCCCAGGGAGATTATTCAAACTTATGAACAAAATATATAAAATGCATTAATATTTTCATCTATAATACAACATATTTATGCAATGGCACATAAAGTTTAACTGCAAAAAAAGCCAAACTCAATAGGAATCCACATGGCCTCTATGTTACAAAACAATGCATACTAATCTGAAGGACCCAATAGCCAATGGAAGGGTGGTTGTTGTTGACTTTTAGTTGTGATTCTGGCCCTTAATCAGAAGGGATCATTGTTGTAGAGTGTCCTATTTACAGGCATCAAGTTAAGATAATGCAACAAAATATAAACATTAGTTATAATTAAGGCTATTTCAGTTGTAAGTAGTACGGCATTTCTGTTAGCCATTACATGACACAACATAGTTATGGATCCAGGGCTACTTTAATTCAATGAATTTGGAGCTAAAAACTAATTTTCTGCCCAGGAAAGGAAGAGAACAACTTACCCGAGGTCCCTGATCACCCTGTTCTCCCTGTAGAGTAGGAAAATGAGAAGATAGATAGTTTTTAGAATAAAGTCTGTAGATGATGCTCGTTAAAAAGATCTAAATATAACATGGTATAAGTCAGGCCAGTATGGATTTCCACTAACTTGATTTGTTTCTGCTATATATTTTCTTACCTTATCACCTTTTGGACCAGGAGGACCCTGAAATAAGGAAAAGAGAGAGAGAAAAGTTTTTAAATAAATTTTAAAATGTAGCTTGACTAGATCAGCTAGGGTTAGTCACAAGATTCATGCAAAGGACACAGATTTGTAACTGTCAGTGAGGTTTCTCAAGGAATTTTAGGTTCTAAAACTATAATTATAATATGATTAGAATGCAAAAATGGTATCATATATATAAACAGGAAAGCATATATGTCATAAGTATATAAAATCCTGAATAAATTTTCACAAGCTAAATATATCTAAAGCACATAGAATGTAGCTAAAGAAACCTAGAAGCTCCTGTTGCGATGTTTCCTTGTTACTTCTCACCACCAATAGTAATCACTATTCTGACGTCTTATAGAATAGTTTACCTGTTTTTGTACTCTATATAAATGTACTTCTATAAATGGAATCATCCATTCGGTGTTTTCGCCTCTTTTGCTTAGCATGTGTGAAATTCATGCAAAATTTTGCGTGTAGTTGTAGATCATTCTCATTACCTTATAATATCACTCTGTGTGAATCAACTATTATTTATGTATTTGTCCTACTATGGACATCCATTTGTTTCCAGAAGTTTTTAGATCTTGGTTATTATAAATATGCTTCTATAAATGTCCTAGTGTATGTCTTTTGCTGAAAAACCATATACATTTCTATTGGGTGTATATCTAGGAGTGGAATTTTTACATTACAGAGAATACATATGTTTGGATTATTAGTAGATACTGTCAAATAGTATTTCACTATGGTTCTAACAATTATACTTCCATCAGCAATGTATGAGAATGTTCAGTTGCCCTGTGTCATCACCAATACTTGGTATTCATTTTAGACATGCTGGTGGGAGGTGTAGTAGTTTCACAGAGTGTTTTAATTTTTGTACTTCTCCAGTGATTAGGTTGAACTCTTTTTAATAAATGTATTGGCCATTTTGTATCTTTGTATCTTCTTCCATACAGTATTTATCCATATCATTTTCTATTGAGTTGTCCTATCATTTGCTAGAGTTCATCATATATTATACATTGGATAAATAGACAGATAAGAGCTCTTTACATATGAGTCTTTTGTCAGAAAAGAATATATGTATTACAAATATATTCTCCCACACTGCATACTGAGTTTACATTCTCTTAAAGGTATTTTTGATGAACAGAAGTTCTTAAATTCAATTTAACATTTTTTATGTTTATAGTTACCCCTTTTAGTGTTCCGCTTAAGAAATTTTTGCCTCTTCCAAGGTCATTTATATGATGTGAGGTCAAAGTCAAGATGTTTTTCTTCCCCATATGGCTATCAAATTAACCCAAAAGCATTCACTGAAAATGCCTCCTTTCCCCATCAAAGTACAGTGTTATCTTTGTCAGAAATCAGATGATGGGTGGGTCTTTTGGGGATTTTTATTTTGTTGGACAGTTGTCTATTATTCAGCCACACTGAGATTTTTTCACCTTTGAACAAAAATACTAGCAGGAAACATGAATTCTAGAGGCATCAATTTTTTTTTTTTCTCCCTAGCTCTCAAAGTTTTTAGGAGCTAAAGATGCAGAGAGCCGATCATTGGAAAAGACCCTGATACTGGGAAAGACTTAGGACAGGAGGAGAAGGGGATGACAGAGGATTAGATGGTTGGATAGCATCACCGACTCAATGGACATGAAGTCTTAATAAGCTCTAGGAGATAGTGAAGGACAGGGAAGCCTGGTGTGCTGCAGTCCATGGGGTCGCAAAGCATCGAACAGGGCTGAGCAACTGAACAACAACAAAGATGAAGTCATGTCTCAGGACTCAGCCTACCAGAGGAAGTGGAGCATTTCAGCTACCTTCAGTCTCTCACCGCACTCTCTAGCAGGGTTGGGAGACAAACACAAGTTGAGATGGGGGTAAAGCCAAAATCCTAGCAAAGTGTCCCTCCCAAGGTCCCATGGAGACTGCTGTCTCATTTCAGGTGGGAATGTAAGAATGCTTTACCTACCAAAAGACAGACTGCTAAACACGAGTTACAGAGGAGCTATGCCAAATTCCCACTCTGCAGCACTTCTGGCAACAGCTGTAAGGTCAGCAAGACATTAACAAGAACATCATGTCTTCTATTTTGTACGTTTTGCCATCAACAAAGGACTTTCACCTGTTACTATATTTACTCTTCTCCCAATCTAATGAGGAAAGTATCATGATATTCCTGTTACAGATTCCAGAAATAAAACTGGAAGATTATCAAGGTTGGGTCTCTTGTAAGTGAGGTGGCCAGAACTGAAAGCTAGTCTTGCGTGACTTTAAAAGCAGTGGATTAGGGTGCTATGTGTTGGGATGCAGCTCTAGAACTCGATTCTCAGAAAACCGAATGGGTGCCTGCTTTCACCAGATGCTCTCTTGAATGCCTCCCAATTGCCTTTCATAGCGTCAAGGACAGTGCATTCAAGATCTCAAGTTCAAAATGTGGAAAAGAGGAATTTTAGAGCAGCTGGGAGAGGGAGATGGGCTAAGATAATGGAAACAACTAGACAAACCCTTTTCTTTCTTATGGCCTGTTAATTTTGCCATTAAAATGGGAACCTAAGAAAACTATGTTTCTTAACATGTTTCTTAATATTTTCAGTGAATCAGGTAGCGTGTAATGAGGACAGTTTGTCTGGTATCTTTTAAAATTAAGTTTAAGAAATGTATTGGTCCTTCTTGACACACACAAAATGCTCACTAATGCGCTACAAGTAGGATTTTGTTTTTGGTGGAGCAGAGGAAGCCCAAAGAAAAGAATGAGAGGATACCTAGCATCAAGTTTTAGAATTACAATGGAAATTCTGGTCTTGATTTGATTAAGTAGCATGTGGTTTAACTAATTAGATTTTTATGTACATTTGGTGAATGCCTATAACGAGTTTGGCAATGTTCTAAACACTGGTGGAAGATATGGTGGGACACGCTGATTTAGAAAAGCTAAACAGACTCTTCTGGAAAAGCTAAATAGCCTATTGCCAAAGTCAAACACTTCTTATACACGGGTGTTAAGAAAACCGACCCTTAAATTAGCCAGCTACTGTAAGGTCACTTACAATCACTGTGAACTCGTCTCCAGTCTCCCCCTCCCACGGCCACCAAAAGATTCTCTTTAAAGTTTAGTTTTATTTTGCGTGCATGATTTCAGAGGCCAAGCCTCTCATTGTTTCCGTCCCCCAAATTCACTTTGTTAGCTGATATGGCAGGTCTGAGCTCAAAGCTTTTATGAAATTATTTTACAGTGGGCAACAGAAACGACTCTTTTCCCCAAAGTCCAATTACTAATGCCAAAGCCACATGTGTCCACTAGAGTCCTTTAGACAACTTGCCGTGAGCGGGGATGCTTAATTTGTGAACACATGAAAATTTGCATTCACAATTGAGCAATAAATACTGCTGCTTCAAAAGGGAGTGTTTCTGAGCAGACAGAATGGCGTCCTGGCACCTGCCAGCTCAAGACAGAGCCGAAGCAGGGGTCAGCCTCCATCCACAGCTGCAGTGGCTGCTCTGGACACTCCAGACCCCATTTGTGCTCCCGGGATTAACGCAGGTGTTTTCTTCTGCTCTGAGTGAAATCCCACCCTTCTTTCTAAACTGGATCCTTTACTCTGCAAATATGAGTTAAATGTGCAGAAAGACGTGAGCTACCTCAGCAACATAGGTAGTATTTAAAAATTTGGAAGCCGTGACCCTTTTAAATTAAAACATTAGAATTGAAAGAAGGGTTACTTTGATTATTAACTTTTAAAATTAAAGCTGGGTCATGATTTAAGTTTTGTGTTTTGTTCTGTTTTTTTTGTCTTTAGAGTAAAACAAAACAAAATCCTCTGGTATAAATTAAAGGATAGGCAGCAATACAAATAAATGAATTATTTGAATCAGAGTATTTTATAATGGCTTTTTGCTGCTTCCACCTACACTGAGCTACAATCTAATATTTAGTGGACAAATATGTTGTCTAGGTATCGGTATCAATGGCTGGTTGGTAACTACTTGAAGATAAAAGCCTGTTGCTAAAACAAGGTTGAGGTCAATGGGAAGGAAATACGGTAAAATTACTCATCACAAATAGGTGAACAGAGTCACAGCTTTATATGAGGCTTTTTCCTAGGATTCCTGTCCTTCCGATCTTATCTGGTATGTTGAAGTCAGATTTTTAATAATGTCTACTTTATTTATTTATTTTTTTAAACCTTATTAACCAAAATTTAATATAACACTACATTTTCCAAAACAGCCACAAGCTTTTTACCTCTGGACACTCAGGTTACACAACAACCCAAATCTTCATGCTTTCTCAGAAGTAAATGTACATCTTTCTCAAGAGGCCTTGCATTCTGACTCCACAGCTGAAATTCCTATTACAGAACTGAACCAAACTGAAATCAGGCAGCCATCAACCTATGTAGGCCCTGTTGTACACAGGGCTCTGGTCAAATTCTCTCCCAGTCCTGGATCCATCACAGTCCATTCAATGCCTGTTTGCTGCCAACAGTGAGCTCCAGAGGTCAGGAAGCTGAAGGTTATGCCTGTCGACACGTGGTTCCCTTGGAGCCCCAGCAGGGACCCCTCCGCCAAGATTCATTCTGTAGCGTCTGATCACGCAAATCACGTACAGTAGCAAATTGTGATTCCAGGGTTGAGACGACATCGGATGAGGAACAGACAGCACACCACAAAGAAGAGAGAGCGCCGCAGACGCGAAAGCAATAATGTTTACTTTAATAAATAAATAAGAATATTTGAAATAATCTTTATAAGTAGTTTTATGTAATTAGATCTAATTACATAAATTTGAAGGTGTTAACAAAATCTTTATTATTAGTGTTGTTACCTAATAGCTGGAACATTTCTTTTAGAGCATTGTTAGTGTTCTTAACTTACTACCAAAATATTTATAAATTTCAGTGGCAAACTTCAAATTAGTTCCTATTCAAATGACTTCAAATACAGAACTTAGAGCAACAAAACTATTTGTAGCAAGACTTTAACGTGGGCCTATAATAATTTTAGTCTCCTAAATTCTATTTCTATCCAAACAACGAAGGTTTCAGCTCTTCTTCCACAGTCTATTATCTACTTCAATTAAATGATAAAACCAAATTAAAAGCACAAGAATAAGAGGCACAATAAATGAAATTCAGGAAAATATGAATTTCAATCTACATAAAAGTAATCCAAACATATCTGGAAAATACAGATATATTCATAGGGGTTCAATGGGCCAATAAAGAAGTTTCACTCACAAGAACTGTGAATTTTGTCTACTTTGAACTGGCAACAGCTAAAGAGGGAATAATTTTTACAAGACAGCAGTCATGAAGAAAATAAATTCTGCTAGAGGTATAAAAATGTAAAAGGAGCAAACCCTGGAAATTCTTGGCAGCCAGAACTGCTGAAATAAGAATGATGGAATAAGAATCACAGAAAAGTGTAAATCATTTGTATTTTTTGATATAAAAGAATCCTTTTTCTGATGAATCTTTTCATTACTGTAAAATTGTGGGGACAAGCAAGTTTCATTTTCTAAGCATTTATGGCCAACTATAGTGGCTCAGATGGTAAAGAATCTGCCCACAATGCAGGAGACCTGGGTTCAATCCCTGGGTCAGGAAGATCCCCTGGAGGAGGACATGACTACCCGTTCCAGCATTCTTGCTTGGAGAATTCCATGGACAGAGGAGCTTAGTGGGCTTCCCTGGTGGCTCAGAGGTTAAAGCGTCTGTCTGCAATGTGGGAGCCCTGGGTTTGATCCCTGGGTCGGGAAGATCCCCTGGAGAAGGAAATGGCAACCCACTCCAGTATTCTTGCCTGGAGAATCCCATGGATGGAGGAGGAGCCTAGTGGGGCTATAGCCGGGGGTCATAAAGAGTCAGACATGGCTGAGTGACTAACACTTT
Source organism: Ovis canadensis (assembly GCF_042477335.2). Lineage (NCBI taxonomy): Eukaryota > Metazoa > Chordata > Mammalia > Artiodactyla > Bovidae > Ovis > Ovis canadensis. Next base: position 32,340,512 of record NC_091250.1, on the reverse strand, counting down.
CACTTTCACTTTTTCCATCAGTCAGGCAATGTGCTCTGAGTCTGGACATGTAAATATAATTATAACTAGTGAAATAGATGCTGTGTTGTTGGAGTACAGAAAGGAATGAAGGTAGGAGAGCTGAAATTTAAAAGATGATATTGGAACTAAAAATAAAAAAAAAATAAATAAAAATAAAAATAAAATTATAATGAACCTTAAAAAAATAAATAAATAAATAAAGATATCGTGCTGTTTTAAAAAAATAAAAAATAAAAAAAAAATAAAAGATGATATTGGAACTGGCTCTAGAAAGTTAGCTGGGATTAGAATGGGGGAAGTGGGGCTGTTCAGGCAGAAGGGATGAATATGCAGATGTGTGAGAGGCTATCTGGCCATCAGAGAAAGATGAGGAGCTCAGAGTGGTAAGAACATATGTGGTGTGAGGAGCAGAGATAGGGAATAGCAGGAAAGAGATTTAGGAAGACTGGCTGACAATCCCTGGGCTGGTTCGGTCAGCAAGGGAGTAGCAAGATCAAGTGTGCTTCATGGAACTTTCTTCTTAGGAAATTGTTGCATTGGTCCAAGACAGACATGGCAAAGATCTGAATTAAAATCATGATAATGAGGACACAGGGAAAGTTCTAGATTTAGGAGACATTTCTGAGGTGGAATTGACAAGCCCAGTTAACTCTTTGGACTTGGGGCAGATCATCATGGCTGAAGAAGTCCTACTTACTTGAAGTTTGCAGTTTCGTGTATTTGAAGAAAAGCACTGACCTAAGCTGGTTTAGAGCTTCCCTGGTGGCTCAGATGGTAAAAAATTTGCCCACAATGTGGGAGACCCGGGTTCCATCCCTGGATTGGGAAGATCCCCTGGAGAAGGAAAGGCTACCTACTCCAGTATCCTTGCCTGGAGAATTCCAAGGACAGAGGAGCCTGGTGGGCTTCCAGTCCAGGCTGTAGAGTTGGACACTACTGAGCAGCTAAAACTTTCACTTTCCAAGCTGGTTCAACCCTGATAAACACAGCAGCTCCAGAGGCAAGTGAACCTTATGAAGTGTAAAATCTAGTTTTAGGGATGTATTTCAAATCCAAAGAGAGTATTGGCAGATTTGGCTGACCTAATCAAAAATAGCTGAGCGCGAGAGAGAGTTCTCTATCATACCGTTGGGTAAAAAGAACATGGATGATATACAGTAGTCATACTGTGCTGCCACCATACCCAAACCATGCTTCTTCTAGGTTAACTTATAAATAAAGGATATTTCCCTTTTAAATTGAAACTGAACATGGAATCATATATTTTTAAAGCATTTCTGTAGTCTCTTAAGGGTAAAGAAGACAGAGTCTGCTGCACGGCCATTCTTTGAAAGCACAGCACAACCTCAGCGGCCACTGCATGTTTGATGTCTGTGTGCTTAGGCACCCTTGAAAACATTTCTTTATCAATATCCACAGTTTCTCAGGGATGAAAGAAACATGAAGTATCTGGTGTTCTCTTGTTCAAGTAGGATGGAAACCTCATTTCTATTCATTGCAAGATTTCCATCTTCTCCCTGACTATATCATTCACTTGGCCCACTGTACCAATGAAATAAGATACTCAAAACCACACAGGCATGAAGAAACTGAATTTGGGACCGTGGTTCTCAGCATGCATCTGAAACTGCACAAAATCATAATGCAAATAGCATTAACAATGAGAAAAATCTACCATTTACTTGAAAAATAAGGACCCCAGCTGTTTGCATGTGGATAAACCTGCCTTGCTTATGAATAAAGTGCACTTCGCATAGGTTTACCTCTGACTAAAATGTGAACATGTGTTCTTCCAAGGCTATACCTCACCTTGAACTCATATATATACACCATCTTCCGCTTTAACACCATAATATATTTTTAGGAACATTTCTTTCTCAAATCACCAATTTTTGTGTTTGTTTCACAGAATTCCAACTTTGCAAATAACTTCAGTAGCTGCTAAGTCACTTCAGTCGTGTCCGACTCTGTGCGATCCCATAGACGGCAGCCCACCAGGCTCCCCCATCCCTGGAATTCTCCAGGCAAGAACACTGGAGTGGGTTGCCATTTCCTTCTCCAATGCATGGAAGTGAAAGTGAAGTCGCTCAGTCGTGTCCAACTCTTCGCAACCCCATGGACTGTAGCCTACCAGGCTCCTCCGTTCATGGGATTTTCCAGGCAAGAGTACTGGAGTGGGGTGCCATTGCCTTCTCCGATAATTTCAGTTAATAATGTGCAAATATAAAGCTTTTTATGGAAAACCTGATGTGAAAATGTAGGAGCTCCTATGTATAAGTATAGATCAGTGTATGGTTGTATGTGTGCTTGTGTATAATTTCTTTTTAAACGTTTCAGAAAACAGTGAAAAAGAAAAAATATATAATTGGGGGGAATTATTTTTAAATAAAATACGTAAAATAAGTTATCTTGGTGATTGAAAGCTCAAGGTTTGGAGTCAAACAGATCCAGACTCAAATTCTGGTTGTCATCAGCTGTGTGATCTTGCAGGTTAAATATTCTCTTTGAGCCTCAGTTTCTTCGTCTGAAAAATGGGGTAAGCAATACTTACTGTTTGGTTAAATAAAACATTGTCCATGAAGGAACTTGTAGAATGCCTGGTCTACTAATGGTAATAATTATGATTCACACGTTCAACATTCAAAACATTTTAACCATTCTAAACATTTTAACCATTCTAAACATAAAAGTAAATTTCTTTTTCATATCCTTGGCATATGAAGGATGAAGAAAGTAAACATATTGATTTCCTAAAATCAATAAGCAATGCAGTGAGAAATGTATTAGGTAGAAGGTTGAAAACATTTGAAGAATATGCAGGTTTAATATAGTTTATTTCAATGTTCAAGAATTATCACCAAAAACAAAATAAAACACTTAATTGTCATTTTAACCACATTACTTTAATGACTAAATAAGATCAAACTTTAAGCCCTAGAACTACCTAGTCATCCTAGTATACAGTAGGTGCTCAATCAAGTCTTGTGAATTGAACACACAGAAAGATAAGAATGCCTTGAAACTTTCTGTGTTCAAAGAAACAACATACAAAAGAATTATCCAAGAACCAGATTCAATGTTGCTGCAGAGGAACTGTGTTTATTATAGTGTTGAACTCTGCTAAGCCAGGGAAGGGAGTTATAGCTATAAACAGATTTATAGCTGCAGACTTTACACCTTTCATTTTGCACTGAAGATTAAAAGAGACGAAGCAGAAAAAAGGGATCAGTATATACAGAAATTTAAAATATCAAAACCAGCCCCTCCTATTGAGAAACTAATCTTTACAGCTCTATTTTCTGGGCCTTTTCTGTAGTAAGATCATAACTGTAAGTTCTTTCGTGATGTCAGCTTGAGCCTTGAAGAAGGGACTATATGTACCCATGATCAGTTTTAAATCATGAGTAGCTGCCATAAGGAAACAATTAGTGAAGTCTAGCACTAAAAGAAAATTTAGAAAAACCAAACATTAGAAAAAAGACTCTCAAAAGCAAGGTTGATGTAGCTCAATGGAGTTAAGGGCTTATAAAACAGCAGGAACCTGGGAAGCTCACTCTGGCTTTCTTTCCTAACACAATACAAATTAAATACAGTCAAATTACTGCTCCTGCCAATCAAAACCAAGAGGTCCCTTCTTTCTAGAATCATCCCTTACATTCAAATATTGTAAGAGATTGTCAAAACCTTTTTTGTTTAACTTTGCTTTTTTTTTTTAAACTCATTTTTAAGAGGTCAAATAAAATGAACTCCATGGTGAAAGACTTGGAATCCTAAACATTCCTTTTGTCGAAAGAAAAGTATCAACTTGCTCTCTAAATGCCCACAGTAGCCCCTGTGATTTTATGGCTAATGGTGTAAACTATCCTACAATACTCTTAGCGTCCTCAATATAACTAAAATGTATTCAGAAGTAGATCCATCTTTAAACCTTGTGTTTAATTTACAACCGTCTATTTTTGCATGGTTCCTAATATACTGTCTCCAAACCCTTTTGCCAGGCTATGCAAGAAACACTGGTTTGAAGGTCACTTTGATTCTTGGCCTCACATGTAGCAGCTCATAGAGCAATATGGATTTTGTGAAGGACACCTAAACAGAACCCAGGGATGGGAATATCATGTTCCCTTTGAGTCTAAGGAGATTCAGAAATGGGATGTAAAAAAGAACTGTCAGATGAGGCTGGGAAAGCCTGAATGTGGTTCCTCTATGATTCCTGAGCTTCCTATATAAATTAGAAGCCCAATCTCACTCATTCTCAGCTGATGACTAAATAGAGCAAAAGCATTTAATGGAAGCTTCTGTAACTACCACGCTTTCCATCTCCATGTTTTCCTGTATCTTCATCTCTTCTCTCCTGGGTGTGAAGGTAATATCATATTTATTCCCTCCACCCTCATGCTGCTTTTCATTGTTGCTCTCGCTTGTCTTTTCAACCATTACCATTAATTTTCAAAATATACAAATAGTTCATACAACTCAACAACAAAAAAGCAAACCCAGTTGAAAAACAGGGTTGAAAAAATAACAAAATAAACAAACTTGTTATTTGTTACAAATAACAAATGCCAGAGGGGATGTGGAGAAAAGGGAACCCTCCTATACTGTTGGTGTGAATCTAACTTTCTAACTTGGTGCGGTCACTATGGAGAATAGTACGGAGGTCCCCCAGACTACTAAAAACAGAATTACCATATGATCCAGCAATCCCACTACAGAGTATACATGGACAAAATCATAACTGAAAAAGATACATGCACTCCTGTGTTCATTGCAGCACCATTCACAATAGCCAAGGCCTGGAAACAACCAAAATGCTCATCAACAGAGGAATGGATAAAGATGTTTACATATATACAATGGAATACTCCTTAGCTATAAAAAAGAACAAATTACTGCCATCTGCAGCTAAATCAATGCAACTAGAGATTGTCATATTGAGTGAAGTCAGAAAGACAAATACCACATAATACCACTTATGTGTAGAATATAAAATATGACCCAAGTGAACTTATCTATGAAACAAACAATCACAGATACAAAGCACAGACTGGTGGCTCCAAAGGGGGGACGACTGAGGGACAGGTGGGAGGTTGGGGTTAGAGATGTAAGCTATTACACACAGAATGGATAAGCAACAAGGTCCTACTGTACAGCCCAGAGAACTATGTCAGTATCCTATGAAAAACCATAATGGAAAAGAATACTTAAAAAGAATTGTGTGTGTATATACATATATAGCTGAATCATTTGCTGCATAGCTGAAATTAATACAACATTGTAAGTCAACTATACTGCAATAAAAATTTTTTTAAATAAATAAAACTTAAAAACCCATCATAGTGCCCTTGGATTCTTCTTCTCAGTCTTCAAACACATTCCCGCCCCCCTCTCCTAAAGTCAAAGGGAAGAAAAGTTGCCTTTGCCCTCTATTTCACCATTCTAAGGTCCTAACTTCATACCATCTCCATCAAACTTCCCTAAATAATAGACTGGTCACAGAAAGAAAGGAAATTGAATTTGAGGGAAGAGAAGGGAGGTAGCAGAATAGAAGTCATATTTTTACATTCTGGCCTTGGGAAAGATAAAGTAACATGAGTTGAAATACATATTGGCCTTGAGGGCATTTCTTTCCATCAGAAAGAAGAAAGCTGAGCTATGGGAAGGGAAACTGCTGAGCCAGTCATCAGAGGCCTGGAAATGAGTTACCCTGGGCTAAACCAAAACTAAATAAACCAGAGCTTTGAGATGGAGGGTTGACAAAGCCTATAAATGTCAAGATTGCCCACATTTGTGTCTAAACCTTTTGTCTTTTCATTTTACTTCCTTCATCAGCTATCGAATATACTATTTGGCTTTAAGTATTACCTGACTTATGTCCTAAATTCTTTTCCAAGCTGCAATCCTGCATTCACAACTGCTCACCAGATGTCTAAGCCAAGATATGCCATCATCAGCTCAACATTCCCACACCAAGCTTCTCAGTTTCTACTGCAAGCCAGTCATGACTTCTGACTTCCCTCTTTTTGTTGAACACATTGCTACTCTGCAAGCCTAAAAACTCAAGTGTTATGTCTGATTCAGTAAATGCACTCTATTGATAAGTTCTATATTCATTCTCCCCCAAATCCTTTGAGTCTAGCTTTCGATTTCGTTGCTACTACCCTTGTTCCACTAAAACAAGAATTTAGTCTGTGAGCATCTTTAGTTTTCCTTTATTCTACTGCACTGTACATTCTTTTGTCAAGCTCTGTTTACTAAGGCACATTTCTGAACATATCATTTCTCAGCTCAAAAAACATCCAGGGCTCATTTGTAATCCACAATGAAAAAGTTGTTACAGGCAATGAGCCTCCAAGGATGCAAAAGCTATTAGGTGACAGGTTGTGGAAAGCAGGCCAAGACCACTGACCTGTCAATCAACCAAACATTTTATGCCTCTTGACATGATGATGTAAGAAGTAAATTATGCCTTTATAAGAGACTCTTCCTGAAAATCAAACCAGAACCTAATCAACCATCGAAATAGAACTTACAGAAGATATTTAAAAGAAATACAGAAGGTGAGAGAATAAGTTAAACAGCACCATTAAGAAAGTCAGATCAATCCAGAATGTAGAGCATACTATATACAGGACAAATGTCCTGGAAAAATTGATGACATGAAAAAATAAAATGAGGAGGAAGGCGACTGTAGAATAAAAGAGATTGAAGAGCTATAGCAATTAAATTCCAAGTGTGGGTTTTGGATCTTGATTCAAACCATCTATAAAGGGATGTTTTTGAGACAACTGAGGTAGTTTGAATATGAACTGGGTATGATGACATTTAAATAACTGTTATTTTTATTAGAGTTAATAATGAAATGATGGTTATATTACAGAAAGGTTATCAATTAGAGATTAATATTTCAGCATTTATACATGTAGTGATATGATATCCAGGTTTTAGTTTTGAATACACTATCAGAATACAAAAAATAAATGAGAGGGAGAGATTCATGAAACAAGATTAGCCTTGGATAATTCTTTCTTTTTTTATTGAAAGATAATTGCTTTACAGAATTTTGTTGTTTTCTGTCAAACCTCAACATTAATCAGCCATATGTGCACATATATCCCCTCCCTTTTGAACCTCCCACACATCTCCCACCCCATCCTATCCCTCTAGGTTGATACAGAACTCCTGTTTGAGTTTCCTGAAAAGTGCAGTTGCTCAGTCGTGTCCGACTCTTTGCGACCCCTTGGACTGTAGCCCACCAGGCTCCTCCATCCATGGGATTTTCCAGGCAAGAATACTGGAGTGGGTTGCCATTTCCTTCTCCAGGGGATCTTCCCAACCCAGGGATCGAACTCAGGTCTCCCGCACTATAGGCAGATGCTTTACCATCTGAGCCACCAGGGAAGTCTCAGGAGTTTCCTGAGCCATACAGCAAATTCCCATTGGCTATCTATTTTATACATGGTAATGCGAGTTTCCATGTTACTCTTTCCATACATCTCACCCCCTCCTCCCCTCTCCCCATGTCCATAAGTCTATTCTCTATGTCTGTTTCTCCACTGCTGCCCTGTAAATAAGTTCTTAACCATTTTTCTAGATTCTGTACGTATGTGTCAGAATATGATATTTATGTTTCTCTTTCTGACTCACTTCACTCTGTATAATAGGTTCTAGGTTCATCCACCTCATCAGGACTGATTCAAATGTGTTCCTTTTTATGGCTGAGTAACATTTCATTGTGTATATGTACCACGACTTCTTTACCCATTCATCTGTCGATGGACATCTAGGTGGCTTCCATGTTCTAGCTATTGTAAATAGTGCTGCAATGAACAATGGGATATATGTGTCTTTTTCAGTTTTGGTTTCCCCAGGATATATGCCTAGGTGTGGGATTGCTGGGTCATATGGTGGTTTTATTCCTAGTTTTTTTAAGGAATCTCCATACCGTCTTTCATAGTGGCAGTATCAATTTACATTCCCACTGACAGTGCAAGAGTGTTCCCTTTTCTCCACAACTTCTCTAGTATTTATTGTTTGTAGACTTTTTGGTGATGGCCATTCTGACTGGTGTGAGGTGACATCTCATTGTAGTTTTGATTTGCATTTCTCTAATAACTAGCGATGTTGACCATCTTCTCATGTGTTTGTTAGCCATCTGTATGTCTTCTTTGGAGAAATATCTGTTTAAGTCTTTTCCCCACTTTTTGATTGGGTTGTTTGTTTTTCTGGCATTGAGTTGTATGAGCTGCTTATATATTTTGAAAATTAATCCTTTGTCAGTTGTTTCATTTGCTATTATTTTCTCCCATTCTGAAGGTTTTCTTTTTACCTTGCTTATAGCTTCCTTTGCTGTGCAAAAACTTTTAAGTTTACTCAGGTCCCACTTGTTGACTTTTGTTTTTATTTCCATTACTCTAGGAGGTGTGTCATAGAGGATCTTGCTTGATTTCTCTCAACGAGTGTTCTGCTTATGTTTTTGTCTAAGAGTTTTATGGCAACCCATTCCAATACTCTTGCCTGGAAAATCCCATGGATGGAGAAGCCTGGTAGAGTCAGCTAAGAGTCAGGCACCACTGAGCGACTTCACTTTCATTTTTCACCTTCATGCATTGGAGAAGGAAATGGCAACCCACTCCAGTGTTCTTGCCTGGAGAATCGCAGGGACGGGGGAGCCTGGTGGGCTGCTGTCTATGGGATCGCACAGAGTCGGACACGACTGAAGTGACTTAGCAGCAGCAGCAGCAGCAAGAGTTTCATAATTTCTGGTCTTACATTTAGGTCTTTAATCCATTTTGAGTTTACCTTTGTGTTTGGTATTAGGAAGTGTTCTAATTTCATTTTTTTACATGTAACTGTCCAGTTTTCCCAGCACCATTTATTGAAGAGACTGTCTTTGCCCTATTGTATACTCTTGCCTCCTTTGTCAAAAATAAGGTACCCATAGGTGCATGGGTTTATTTCTGGGCTAGCTTGTTCCATTGGTCTATATTTCTGTTTTTGTGCCAGGACCATACTGTCCTGATGACTGTAGCTTTATAGTATAATCTGAAGTCAGGAAGGTTGATTACTCCAGCCCTATTCCATTCCTCCAGCTCCATTTCTCAGGATTGTTTTGGCTATTTGGGGTCTTTTGTGTTTCATATGAATTGTGAATTTTTTTGTTCTAGTTCTGTGAAAAATGCCATTAGTAATTTGATAGGGATCACAGTGAATCCGTAGATTGCATTTGGTAGTATAGTCATTTTCACAATATTGATTCTTCCTACCCAGGAACATAGAATATTTCTCCATCTGTTTATGTCATCTTTGATATCTTTCATTAGTGTCTCATAATTTTCTGTGTACAGTTCTTTTGTCTCCTTAGGTAATTTTATTCCTAGATATTTAATTCTTTGTGTTGTAATGGTGAATGGGATTGATTCCTTAATTTCTCTTTCTGATTTTTCTTTGCTAATATATAGAAATGTAAATGATTTCTGTATATTGATTTTGTATTCTGCAACTTTGCTAAATTCACTGATTAGCTCTAGTAATTTTCTGATACTATCTTTAGAGTTTTCAGTGTACAATATCATGTCATCTGCAAACAGTGAGAGCTTTACTTCTTTTCTGATCTGGATTCCTTTTACTTCTTTTTCTTTTCTGATAGCTGTAGCTAGGGCTTCCAGACCTATGTTGAACAACAGTAGTGAAAGTGGACACCCTTGTCTTGCTCCTGATCTTAGGGGGAATGCTTTCAGTTTCTCACCATTGAGAATAATGTTTGCTGTAAGCTTAACATATATGGCCTTTATATATTGAAGTAGGTTCCTTCTATGTTCATTTTTTGAAGAGTTTTAATCATAAATGGGTGCTGAATTTTGTCAAAGACTTTTTCTGCATCTATTGAGATTATCATGATTTTTATCTTTCAATTTGTTAATATGGTGTATCACTTGATTAATTTGCATATATTGAAGAATCCTTGCATTCCTGGAATAAATCCAACTAGATCAAAGACATGAGCTTTTTGATGTATTGCTGAATTCTGTTTGCTAAAATTTTTCTGAGGATTTTTGCATCTATGTTCATCAGTGATATTGGCTTGTAGTTTTCTTTTTGTGTGTTGTCTTTGTCTGGTTTTGGTATCAGGTGGCCTTGTAGAATGAGTTTGAAAGTGTTCCTTCCTCTGCAGTTTTTTGAAAGAGTTTTAGAAAGATAGGCATTAGCTCTTCGCTAAATGGTTGATAGAATTCTCCCATGAAGCCATCTGGTCCTGGGCATTTTTTTGTTTTTGTGTTTTAGTGGGGGAAGATTTTTGATCACAGCTTCAATTTTAGTGCTTGTAATTGGGTTGTTGATAATTTCTATTTCTTCCTGGTTCAGTCTTGGAAGATTGAACTTTTCTAAGAATCTGTCCATTTCTTCCAGGTCATCCATTTTATTGCCATATAGTTGTTCATAACAGTCTCTTATAATCCTTTCTATTTCAGCATTGTCTGTTATAACCTCTCCTTTCTCATCTCTAATTTTGTTCATATGATTCTTCTCTCTTTTTCTTGATGATTTTGGCTCAAGGTTTGTCAGTTTTGTTCATCTTCTCAAAGAACCAGCTTTTAGTTTTATTAATCTTTACAGCTGTTTCTTTCATTTCTTTTTCATTTATTTCTGCTTGGATCTTTATGATTTCTTTCCTTCTGCTAATTTTGTTTTGTTGTTGTTGTTGTTGTTATTCTTTTCCCAGTTGTTTTAGGTGTAAATTAGGCTGTCTATTTGATGTTTTTCTTGCTTCTCGAGGTGGGACTATATTGCTATAAACTTCCCTCTTGGAACTGCTTTTGCTATAGGCTGTCTATTCGATCTTTTCCTTGCTTCTCGAGGTGGGACTGTATTGCTATAAACTTCCCTCTTGGAACTACTTTTGCTATAGGCTGTGTATTCAATGTTTTCCTTGCTTCTTGAGGTGGGACTGCACTGCTATAAACTTCCCTCTTGGAACTGCTTTTGTTGCCTCCCCTAGGTTTTGTGTTTTCATTGTCATTTGTTTCTAGAAATTTTTATATTTGCCTTTTGATTTCTTCAGTAACCTGTTGGTTACTTAGAAATGTGTTGCTTAATCTCCATGTGTTTGTGTTTCTTACAGTTTCTTTTTCTTGTAATTGATATCTAGTCTCGTAGCATTGTGGTCAGAGAAGACGCTTGATACGATTTCAATTTTCTTAAATTTACTGAGGTTTGATTTGTGACCCAAGATGTGGTCTATCCCAGAGAATGGTCCATCTGCACTTGAGAAGAAGGTGTATTCTTCTGCATTTGGATGGAATGTCCTGAAGATATCAATGAGACCCATCCCATCTAATGTATGATTTAAGACTTGTGCTTCCTTATTAACTTTCTGTTTTGATGATCTGTTCATTGGTGTGAGTGGGGTGTTAAAGTCTCCTACTATTATTGCATTACTGCCAAGTTCTCCTTTTATGTCTGTCAGAGTTCGTCTTATGCATTGAGGTACTCCTATGTTGGGTGCATAGATATTTACAATTGTTATGTCTTCCTCATGGATTGATCCCTTGATCATTATCTAGTGTCCTTCTTTATCTCTAGTAATCTTCTTTATTCTAAGATTTATTTTGTCTAATATGAGGATTGCTACTCCAGCTTTCTTTTGCTTCCCACTTGCATGGAATATATTTTTCATCCTCTCACTTTCAGTCTATATGTGTCTTTAGATCTGAAGTGGGTTTCTTGTAGGCAGCATATATATGGGTCTTATTTTTGTATCCATTCAGCCAGTCTGTGTCTTTTGGTTGGTCATTTAAACCATTTACGTTTAAAGTAATTATTGACATATATGTTCCTATTGCCATTTTCTTAATTGTTTGGGGTTGATTTTGTAGATCTTTTTTCTTCTCTTATATTTCTTGACTATATAAGTCCCTTTAACATTTGTTGTAAAGCTGGTTTGGTGGTACTAAATTCTTAACTTTTGCTTGTCCGAAAAGCTTTTTATTTCTCCATCAATTTTGAATGAGATCCTTGCCAGGTACTGTAATCTTGGTTGTAGATTTTTCCCTTTCAATACTTTAAATGGCAGGATATACTGCCATTCCCTTCTGGTCTGAAGAGTTTCTGCTGAAAGATCAGCTGTTAAGCATATTGGGTTTCCCTTGTATGTTACTTGTTGCTTCTCTCTCGCTGTTTTTAATATTCTTTCTTTGTGTTTAGTCTTTGTTAGTTTGATTAGTATGTGTCTTGGTGTGTTTTTCTTTGGGTTTATCCTATATGGGACTATTTCTGCCTCTTGGACTGACTGACTATTTCCTTTTCCATGTTGGGGAAATTTTCAACTATAATCTCTTCAAAAATTTTCTCATACCCTTTTTTTTCTCTTCTTCTTCTGGGACCCCTATAATTCGAATGTTGGTGCATTTGATATTGTCCCAGAGGTCTCTGAGACTGTCCTCAGTTCTTTTCATTATTTTTACTTTATTCTGCTCTTCAGAAGTTATTTCAACCATTTTATCTTCCAGCTTATTGATTTGTTCTTTTGCTTCAGATATTCTGCTATTGATTCCTTCTAGAGTATTTTTAATTTCAGTAATTGTGCTGTTTGTCTCTGTATGTTTATTCTTTAATTCTTCTAGGTCTTTGTTAATTGATTCTTGCATTTTCTCCATTTTGTTTTCAAGATTTTTAATCATCTTTACTATCATTATTCTGAATTCTTTTTCAGGCAGTTTGACTATTTCCTCTTCATTTATTTGGACTTCCATGTTTCCAGTTTGTTCCTTCATTTGTGTAATATTTCTCTGCCTTTTCATTATTTTTTTTTAACTTATTGTGTCTGAGGCCTCCTTTTCCCAGGCTACAAGGCTGAATTCTTTCTTTCTTTTGCTTTCTGCCCTCCTAAGGCTGATCCAGTAGTTTGTGTAAGCTTTGTATAGGGTGAGTTTTGTCCTGAGTTTTTGTTTGTTTGATTTTCCTCTGATGGGCAAGGCTGAGTGAGGTGGTAATCCTGTCTGCTGATGATTGGGTTTCTATTCTTGTTTTGTTTTGTTTAGATGAGGTGTGCTGCACAGGGTGCTACTGGTGGTTGGGTGTTGCCAGGTCTTGTATGCAAGTGGTTTCCTTTGTGTGAGTTCTCATTATTTGATACTCCCTAGGGTTTAACCTTGAATAATTCTTGAAGCTGGGTGATGGGCCTTGGGCAGTTTATGACACTATTTTCTCTTCCTTTTAAATATGCTTGAAAATTCCTCAAAGAAGTTGTTACATAGTTAAAATTCAGTTGAGATGACCCTTCTGATGCCTACCATATAAAGTGTTAACTCTGTGCCCAAAGTTCTCTATTATCTGCTTCTAACTTTCCTTTTCTGCCTCATCCCCCATTCCACCCCTGCCTCTATTTCCATAACAATCCTCCCCACCAGTCAGCCTTGAATACCAGCTGTGGTCAGAATGCCCCTCACTCTCCTCACTTTCTGTATCTTTGCTTATGTCATTCTTTCTGCTGAATAAACACCATCCACTTTCATTTTGTTTGGAATAACTACAACACACCTTTCTTGAAACCTCTTACCTGGCAACCTTCATGGCAAATAGATGGGGAAACAGTGAAAACAGTGAAAGACTTTATTTTGGGGAGCTCGAAAATCAGTGCAGATGGTGACTGCAGCCATGAAATTAAAAGATGCTTACTCCTTGGGAGAAAAGTTATGATCAACCTAGACAGCATATTAAAAAGCAGAGACATTACTTGGCTAACAAAGGTTCATCTAGTCAAAGCTATGGTTCTTCCAGTAGTCATGTATGGATGTGAGACTATAAAGACAGCTAAGCACCAAAGAAATGATGCTTTTGAACTGTGGTGTTGGAGAAGACTCTTGAGAGTCCCTTGGACTACAAGGAGATCCAACCAGTCCATCCTAAAGGAAATCAATCCTGAATATTCATTGGAAGGACAGATGTTGAAGCTGAAACTCCAATACTTTGGCCACCTTATGTGAAGAACTGACTCATTTGAAAAGACTCTGATGTTGGGAGAGACTGAAGGCAGGAGGAGACAGGGACGACAGAGGATGAGATGGTTGGATAGCATCACTGACTCAATGGACATGAGTCTGAGTAAACTCTGGGAGTTGGTGATGGACAGGGAGGCCTGGTGTGCTGCTTTTCAGGAGGGTGCAAAGAGTTGGACATGACTGAGCGACTGAACTGAACTGAACTGACCTGGCAACCTCAACTATGGAGCTACTTGGGGCAAAACACAGTAGGGATTTGAGGGACTTCCCTGGTAGTCCAATGTTTAAGACTCCCTACCTCTAGTACATGGGGCCTGGGTTTGATCCCTGGTCAGAGAACTAGATCCCGCATGCCATAACTAAAGATCCTGCATGCTATAACAAAGATCAAAGATCTCATGTGCTGCAACTAAGACCCAATGCAACCAAATCAAATGTTTTTTTAAAAAGACAGTAGGAATTTGAGTTTCTAAAAGAAATATTAGTCCTTGCAGTAAAAGTCCCATCTCTGCCTCCTGTGTGATCCCACTATCATTTTTGTTGGTCATTGATGGCTCATCTCAGTGACCTCTCTTCCCTAAGCTTTACTTGACCCTCTTTTGGATATGTTCTTTCCTTATTTTTGAACTCCTAACGTACTTATAACTTTTTTTTTTATAAAACTTAGTTCGTGCTAGCTAGGTATAAGATGTATGCTTCACACTAAACTACCAAGACCCTTGACGGCTGGAGGAGAGGTGTATGTATGAGAGGGAAATGTGACAAACAGTGACTTTGGAGGGTTTAATATATCCCGGCACATAACCTTTGGCAGGTCACTTAACCTTTCTGAGTCTCAGTTTCCACATCTGTAAGATGGAACAAACAACTGTTATCTCATATGGGAGTAATGGGAAGTAACTAAAAGAACATATGATCTTCTGTGAATAGTATTTCCCTTCCCCACTCTCTTAATGGGCATTCAAGGTGGCACAGTGGTAAAGAATCACCTGCCAATGCAGGAGAGGCAAGAGACACACATCCGATCGTGGGTTGGGAAGATTCCCCAAGAAGGAAATGGCACCCCACTCCAGGATTCTTCCCTGTAAAGTTCCATGGACAGAGGAGGCTGGCAGGCTACAGTCCATGGGGTTGCAAAGAGTCAGACATGACTGAGCATACAGACACACACCTATCTTACTAATTCAAGTGTGTAGTCTCATACCTTATGTGCAGTAAGTATCCAATAAATATATTAGCAGATTTCCTGCAACAAAGATTTCTAACAAGACATCAGGGCCAAAATTAATATTCTCTTAATACTGTGTTGACAATCAAAAAGTCACAGATCTGTATGTTCAATGTGCTCTCAATGAACGCTTATGAGGATACATTTGAATTTGGCTAGTAACTATCACTGCCATTTCTCATTTGTAGACTCATGACTCTAGTTCAGATGGGCTAAAACTAACAGTAAAAGGAACAAACGGCTTCGCACAGTCTGTTGAAGATAAAATGAACTCTGTTCAATGAAAGATTTTTTTTTTCTCACATCTCAACATGGGCAGATATTTTTGGCTCCTTTCTTCCTCCTGCCTGTGACTCCAAATTTTAGAAAGAGTATATCCTATTTTCACTCTCCCTGCATTTTCAATACTGAGTCACTCCTAAAACCATGGCATTCCTGCTTTGAAAAACCACAGATGACTAAAGTTACTAACTGACCTCTTAACTGTAAACCCAGTAACAAAGTTCACATGGCTGAATTCTTCAGTTTCTTGGCAAAGTCTTCTGGGTCTTCCACTGTCTGATGGGGCTTCCTTTTCCTCGTCGTCTTCTGTACTTCTTGACTAACCCTCCCCCTTACCCCTGCCTTCTTCTCTTCCCCTCTACACACTCCCTGAGCATCTCACTCATTCCCATAGTTTCACCTACTGCTTGTCCATCCCCTCTACACCCAGCGGTGGCTTCTCTCCAGGATGATGCCTATTGCCCACCACAGATTTCCTTTTTTTTTTTTTTCCCAATAATTTTATTTATTTGTGCGCTTCCCAGGTGGCACTAGTGGTAAAGAGCAGGCCTCCCAATGCAGGAGACATAAGAGACTCAGGTTGAATCTCTGAGTTGGGAAGATGCCCTGGAGGAGGAAGTGGCAACCCACTCCAATATTCTTGCCTGGAGAACCCCATGGTCTTCATTGCTGCGTGGGTTTTTTTCTCCAGGTGTGGCAAGCAGGGGAGACTCTCTAGTTGCAGTGTGCAGGCTTTTCATTGCAAGGGTTTCCTCTTGTTTCACCGCACGGGCTCTAGGGCGTGAGGGTTTCAGCAGTTGCCGCACATGGGTTCAGGAGTTGCCGCACATGGGTTCAGGGGTTGCAACTCCTGGGCTCTAGCACAGGCTCAATAGTTGTGACACATGGCTGTGCTGCTCTGAGGCACATAGGATTTTCTCAGATCAAGAATAGAACCTGTGTCTCCTGCATCGGTAGGCAGATTCTTTACCACTGAGCCACCAGGCAAGTCCCACACATTTCCTCCTGGATGCACTCTTCTCATCTCAGATCTTGATGCCCACCACCAAGACTTCCAATAGTTTTCTTCAGTGTACTCTCCATGCACTTCATTCAGAGTCCTGATGACTCAAATTGAGATTTGCATTAATGAGATAAAGGGGCTTTCCTCCAGGCAGATTTAGCCACCACCAGCCTGGCAAATCGGAGAAGGTGATGGCACCCCACTCCTGTACTCTTGCCTGGAAAATCCCATGGACAGAGGAGCCTGGTAGGCTGCAGTCCATGGGGTCGCAAAGAGTTGGACACAACTGAGCGACTTCACTTTCACTTTTCACTTTCATGCATTGGAGAAGGAAATGGCCACCCACTCCAGTGTTCTTGCCTGGAGAATCCCAGGGACAGGGGAGCCTGGTGGGCTGCCATCTATGGGGTCGCACAGAGTTGGACATGACTGAAGTGACTTAGCAGCAGCAGCAGCAGTCTGGCAAATGAAGCATGAGCTGAGCAGCCTTGTGTGGTGCACAACTTGGACAAATGTAAACTGTGGCCCTGGTGTTTACTACAAAGAGTAACATTTCTTTCGGGAACTCAAAACTTCACTATGCTTATTTATTTTTACAAGTGGGATTATCTTTACAAGTCGGACCATAGCTCAGGTTGCCAGGTAAGAGGTTGCAAAGAATCTGTGCCATAACTATTCTAAGCAAAATGCTAATTGATGATATTTATTCAACACTATCAACTGAGGATGTATCGCCACTGATTTATTTTTAATTCCATGTATTTTTTAATAAAAATGATATTTGCTGAATGTGAATTATTGCGATAGATTCTGCCTGATCTAAGATCTTAAATAATTAATGCTGAATAAATTGATCACTTGAAAAAAATAAACCTGAAATGTAAAGGTTCACATTAGCTTAGTGAGGTAATGGAGTCTTCTTCAGTCACTGTTTAAACTAGGTTTAAATCTGGTATAGTCTAAAAAAAGAAGATAGGATAAGATGTTTCTTGAGTTATCTTTCTACCTACTATTTTACAACATTCTTCCATTTAATCTCTACATAATTCACAATTTATATTTTGTATAAAAATGTGATATCAATGGAAATATGACTGGAGATACATAGAAAATAAATTTAGCTATGAAGAATTCTCATAGGATATCAAAATTATCAAAGAAATTCATAAAGACATATATGAGAAATTACATATGCATATTGGAGAAGGAAATGGCAACCCACTCCAGTACTCTTGCTTAGAAAATCCCATGGACGGTGGAGCCTGGTGTCCATGGGGTCGCAAAGAGTCAGACACGACTGAGAACATTTATAAAATTCATAAACTTTGAAATACTTCAAGCTAAATTAGTTTTAATTCACTAAGAACAATATTTCTTTAAAATTTTTTAAAGTTTTAATTTAATTTACAATATTAGTTTCATGTATACAACATATCAATTTGATATGTTTATAGATTGTTGTTGTTGTTGTTGAGCACTAAGTTGTGTCTGACTCTTTTGCAACCCCATGGACTATAGCCCACCAGGCTCCTCTGTCCATGGGATTTTCCAGGCAAGAATACCGAAGTGGGTTGCCATTTCCTTCTCCAGGGGATCTTCCTGACCCAGGGATTGAACCCGGGTCTCCTGCATTGGCAGGAGGATTCTTTATCACTGAGCCACCCGGGAAGCCCTACTCTACTTAAAATTACTACAAAATAATGGCTATAGAGAAATAAAAGTTTGTTGTTTAAGCCACCCAGTCTGTAGCATTCTGTTGCAGCGACTAAGCAAGGACACACATGTACTGATGAGTTGAGCTCTCAGTGGGGACTCTCTACATATCTTCTGAGCTCTTCCCATATGGCTTTTTGCTCTCTAGCCTGACCCCAAAATTCCAACTGCCTTAACCTCCTCCAAGGTCAGAGCCTACTCTGTTTAGGTGCTCCTTCCTGTGCTGCAGCTGAGAAATCCTCCCCAGGCAGTATGCTCAAGCAATCATCGTTTGTCTTCCTTCTCTGTGCTACCTGTTGCCCAGTGCCTTAAAACTATAATTTTACATATTTTTTCTAGTGATTTAATTATATAGGGAGGAGGCTAAATCTGGACCCAGTCATTTCATCATGAACAGGAGCAGAAGTCTTACAGTGTGTTGCAAACTAAGTCTACACTGTAGACTCAGTGCTCCAACATCTAGCAGGGAAAGGTGTCCCGCATTTTTCATTTCAAAACATTCACGGTCACTGGGGGCCCTTTCTCTTTCAAATGAATTGTAGAACTAGCTTGTTAAATTATCTTAAAAAGTCCTCTTGGGTCTTGGACTGGGACTGAATTAAATTTATACAGCAATATGAGATATAACTGATATCTGTACATTTTATATACCTTGCCCTTGTTTGGGGTAAGTTAATATAAAATACTATGAAGAACGATATTTTGAACTAAAGTTTTTTGATATCTTTAGAAAGAATTAGATACACAAATGTGCACATAAATGTTTATTTCAGATAGAGAATCTATACAATAAGTATATCTAACAGTGATAATCATTTTTCATGAATGACTTAAGATTAAACTACTATCCTAAACCTCTACCTTTGGAGGCCATTATTCTACTGGATATATATCCATCATAAGAAGTATCACGGGTAATATATCTTCATGGCTCTGTCTCAGTGTGAATGCTTATATAAGGTCTGTATGAAGGTGTCTGTGTGTGTGTTAGTCACTCAGTCAAGCTCGACTCTGAGACCCCATGGACTGTAGCCCACCAGGCTCCTCTGTCCATGGCATTCTCTAGGCAAGAATACTGGAGTGGTATGCCATTCCCTTCTCCAGGGGATCTTCCTGACCCAGGGACTGAACCTGGGTCTCCTGCATTGCAGAAAGATTCTTTTTTTTCTCTCTCTTTTTCTTCTAAAAAGTTAATTGATTTATTTTAATCGGAAGCTAATTACTTTACAATATTATGGTGGTTTTTGCCAGACATCACATGAATCAGCCATGGGTGCACATGTGTCCTCCCATCCTGAACCCCCTCCGACCTCCCTCTGCACCCCAAGCCTCTGGGTTTTCCCAGAGCACTGGCTTTATGTGCCTTGCTCCATGCACTGAACTTGCACTGGTTATCTATTTGACATATGGAAATAGATGTTTCAAAGCTATTCTCTCAAATCATCCCACCCTCACCTTCTCCCACATAGTCCAAAAGCCTGTTCTTTACATCTGTGTCTCTCTTGCTGTCTTGCATATAGGGTCGTCATTACCATCTTTCTAAATTCCATATATATTCGTTAATATACTGCATTGGTGTTTCTCTTTCTGACTTAACTTCACTCAGTATAATAGGCTCCAATTTCATCCACCTCATTAGATCTGACTGACATGCATTCATTTTTAATAGCTGAGTAATATTCCATTGTGTATATGTTCCACAACTTCCTTATCCATTCATCTGTCCATGGACATCTAGGTTGCTTCCTTGTCCTAGCTATTGTAAAATAGTGCTACAGTGAACATCGGGGTACATGTGTCTCTCAATTCTGATTTCCTCAGTGCGTATGCCCAGCAGTCAGATTGCTGGGTTGAACAGCCATTCTATTTCCAGTTTTTAAAGGAATCTCCTCACTGTTCTAGTGGCTGTACTAACTTGCATTCTCACCAATAGTGTAAGAGGGTTCCCTTTTCTCCACGCATTCTCCAGCACTTATTGTTTGTAGACTTTTTGATGGCAGTGCAGGCAGATTCTTTACTGTCTGAGCCACCAGGGAAGCCCATGAAGGTGTTTAAATTTAATAACACTCATGAAAGTGTTTAGGTTTAATATGTGTGCCTACTCTGTGCTTCATTAAATCATGTAGTAAGTCAAACCAATCATCCTTATATTACATTGAAAAGCTTGAGGAAAAAAATAACTTGGCCAAAGTCATGTGGCTGGTAAGTGGTAGACCAAGGTGTAAACCCAGGTGTCTTCCCATGGAGCCCATCCCCCTAACCTATTCAATGTATTCCAGATGCTGCTTTTAAAATGGACTGTTAAAGCTGATATTTTCAGTTCTTTCAGTCATGTCATCAAGTGAATATAAAATTAGTTTTAAATCTCAATTGTTAAATAAATACATTTATTCAACAAAACCTTATTGTACATTTTCTATATATCAACATTGCATTACAAATTGAGATGCAAAAATGAGTAAGTTTGGAGAATGATAACAGTTTCTACCTATGCAAATCCATGTTGGATTAATTATTCATGAAAGATTATGTGTTATTCACCTTCATGCAGGTAGAATTAAAAGAAATATGTTTAGTAGAAAACAAAACACAAAGTTGGCAGCAAATTTTCTTCAACTAATTTCAGTAGGAAAGAATCCTAAGAAAACATTAAACTTTGAGGTAATGTTACCTCAATTCAATATACAAATGAGCATGCAAAAATAAAGAAATATGGTTATAGTAAAATAAATAAGCTGTTGTATTGTGTGTATTCTTAATGGTATAAGCTATTTGGAGTACAATGGGGTCTTTCATGTCATGTTAACCTTTTACTTCATAAAATACCTCAAAAGTCTTAATCTTAAGACTTTTATAATCATTCTCTTTATCACACAATCACCACATAAAGTGTAGATAATGGGGCATAATAATACCTTATCAGTTCTAACATAGTTTATTCAGAATAGGACACATTACTAATTTGACAGTTGTATAGTGAGTAAAAGACTCTCTGTACACATGTACACACATATGTACACAAACATGCACACACATATGCACACACATATACACACACATGCAGGCAGAGACACATGCATTTCAGATTTCTTGGAGAATGTATACGTTCTCCCCCTGCCCCCAAGTCAGACTATACGGGTCTGACACAGCCTGGACTAAAACACAAGCATGAAATATAGGAATTGCTAAAGTGTTAGGTTAGAAGGAGCTTAAAGTATAATTAAAAACATATGAGCAAAAAGTTAAATGCTGTCCCCAAAGATAGTATTTTTTTTTTCAGGAATAATTCCTTACAAGGCACATGCAGCTTTATTTTTGTAAATTTTAGTAAAATGTTGTGAAATGGCACTGACAATGTCAAAGCAAAAAAAAAACAATAAGAAGTAAAAAAGAGTTTGGGGGAAAAAGGCAAAGTGACATCTTCCATTTCTTTTCAAGTGCATCTGAACCAGTACAAATGGAAGGCACACGCTTCATGTGCAGTTGGCTAATGGTATTTGCTTGTGGTTTTTCTCTTGCATTTTTTTCTCAGTGAGTAATACAGAATTACACCATGCACGCAGCTTCAGTCTTACGAATTCCTAAGGGAATTGTATCTCCTTTATGTTCACACGCAGCTCCAAAGGGGAGTTACAAGGAGGGCTTTATAATTCTACAAAGCGTATGCAAAAGAAACGCCCTTGTCATAGAAGGGGTGCCTTTCACTAACGTAATGATTCCACTGTTTCATTATCCTCTACTGACTATGCTGATGGAGTTATTCAGGGTGAAGAGAAGGCCAATATATTTTATAAAGAGTGCAAGATAGAATCCTAAGAAGGTGTTTGTTTTTTTAAAAAACAACTAGTTCCTACAATTTGTATTAAATTATTAATGGGAGAATATTATTGCTTAAGCAATGTCATGCTGCAACCACGATGAACTGCTTTCTATAGTTGTCCTGATTGTTAAAAATTAAATCCAGGCTTTGAACCCTACAAATAAATGGCTACAAAATATAATTATATATCATAAGCATAGCCCTGGGCTAGTGCTATTTGTTTATTTTCACCAAAAATTAAGTGTCAACATGAATAAATGACTATAATGAAAGGAAACAAAGGCATCCAAACCCTTCCAACCATGTGGATGTTAGATATTAACAATAATAAATGTTCAGAAAGATCTCAGAGCTTAGAAACCTCAGACCAGTTTTACATGGTATAATTGATAACAGATGGTATTACTGCCTGGTGCACTTAGAATTATGAAAAGCTGACAGTTTTCTCTCCTCCTCAGCTTCCTTTTCCTTAAGCTCTTGTATATACCACTTGTGACTCAATAAGATTTGTTGAACTTCTACTACATACGAGGAACTGAGTTAGATGTTATGCTGTTGCTCCTAAGTCACTTCAGTCGTGTCCGACTCTGTGCGACCCCATAGATGGCAGCCCACCAGGCTCCCCTGTCCCTGGGATTCTCCAGGCAAGAACACTGGAGTGGGTTGCCATTTCCTTCTCCAATGCATGCAAGTGAAAAGCCAAAGTGAAGTCGCTCAGTCGTGTCCGACTCTTTGCGACCCCATGGACTGCAGCCCACCAGGCTCCTCTGTCCATGGGATTTTCCAGGCAAGAGTACTGGAGTAGGGTGCCATCGCCTTCTCCAGAGTTAGATGTTATAGAGGACACTGAAGAAAGCATAGATTCCACTCTTGAGAATCATAAAATCTAGTAATAAAAAAGAAAAGATGTTTAAAAATGACTATGATAAAATAGAAAAAGGAAAAGGGAGGGAGGGAATTAACGTATACTGAGTGCCTGGCATGTAGTAGACACTGTGTTAAAAGTTCATGTTTGGCAGAAACCAAAAAATTCTGTAAAGCAGTTATCCTTCAATTAAAAAATAAATACATTAAAAAAAGAAAAAAGTTCTATACATGTTATCTTACTTTAACCTTCATACCCTCCACTGAGGGTTTATCATCTCTGCTTTACAGATGGGGGAAATGAGACTCACAGTGATTGAGTAACTCTCCCAAGATCACAGAGCTTGTAAGTGGTAGAGCTAGGATTTGACTTACGATCTGTCTGGATTAACTGTCTATATTCTCCCTGTTTGATGTAAAGTAATAAAAAAGCTATTCAGGATAAAATGCTGTGTGGAATCAGCAAAAGGGAGAAATTATATTCAGCTAAGGGAAGTAACAACATCTGGATGGAAGAAGTAACATGTAAGTATGAAGGGTTATCCTGTTTGGGTGTGTAGTAGTATCTAGGCACTGAGAGGGAAGCATTTCTGGAGAAAATAATGGTTTAAGAAAAGACAAATGAAGGAAAACAAACTTGAAGAGAAAAGAATTAATGGTTTGATTCAGTTTGGACGAAGCATCATGCCCAGGAAGAAAATTAATTAAAAATCAGTGGGATAGGGGCTTCCCTGGTGGCTCAGTGGTAAAGAATCCACCTGTCAATGCAGGAGACTAGGTTTAATCCCTGATCCGGGAAGATCCCACATGCTATGGAGCAACTAAGCCTGTGTACCACAACTACTGAGCCTGTGCTCTCCCGCCCAGGAGTCACAGCTACTGAGCCCAGGTACCCCAGAGCCCATGCTCCACGACAAGAAGAGCTGCTGTGACGAAAAGGCCACGCACCGCAGCTAGAGAGGAGTCCCTGCTCAGCACAACTAGAGAAGAGCCTGGGCAGCAACACAAACCCAGCACAGCCAAAATGAATAAATACAACTGTTTTTTAAATCAGTAGGATATAGCGCTGGAAAAACAGGTCCAGTCAGAGAATTTGAATGTCAGGCAAGGAACTAGATTTTCAGTTCAGTTCAGTTGCTAAGTCGTGTCCGACTCTTTGCGACCCCATGAATTGCAGCACGCCAGGCCTCCCTGTCCATCACCAACTCCCGGAGTTCACTCAGACTCACATCCATCGAGTCAGTGATGTCATCCAGCCATCTCATCCTCGGTCGTCCCCTTCTTCTCCTGCCCCCAATCCCTCCCAGCATCAGAGTCTTTTCCAATGAGTCAACTCTTCGCATGAGGTGGCCAAAGTACTGGAGTTTCAGCTTTAGCATCATCCCTTCCAAAGAAATCCCAGGACTGATTTCCTTCAGAATGGACTGGTTGGATCTCCTTGCAGTCCAAGGGACTCTCAAGAGTCCTCTCCAACACCACAGTTCAAAAGCATCAATTCTTTGGCGCTCAGCCTTCTTCACAGTCCAACTTTCACATACATACATGACCACTGGTAAAACCATAGCCTTGACTAGATGGACCTTTGTTGGCAAAGTAATGTCTCTCCCCTTCAATATGCTATCTAGGTTGGTCATAACTTTTCTTCCAAGGAGTTGTTGCTAAGTCACTTCAGTCGTGTCCTACTCTGTGTGACCCCATAGACAGCGGCTCACCAGGCTCCCCCATCCCTGGGATTCTCCAGGCAAGAACACTGGACTGGGTTGCCATTTCCTTCTCCAATGCATGAAAGCGAAAAGTGAAAGTGAAGTCACTCAGTCGTGTCCAACTTAGTGACCCCATGGGCTGCAGCCTACCAGACTCTTCCATCCATGGGATTTTCCAGGCAAGAGTACTGGAGTGGGGTGCCATTGACTTCTCCGCTTTTAATTTCATGGCTGCAGTCACCATCTGCAGTGATTTTGGAGCCCCCAAAATAAAATCTGACACTCTTTCCACTGTTTCCCCATCTATTTCCCATGAAGTGATGGGACCAGATGCTATGATCTTCGTTTTCTTAATGTTGAGCTTTAAGTCAACTTTTTCACTCTGCTCTTTCGCTTTCAAGAGGCTTTTTAGTTCCTCTTCACTTTCTGCCATAAGGGTGGTATCATCTGCATGTCTAAGGTTATTGCTATTTCTCCTACAATCTTGATTCCAGCTTGTGCTTCCTCCAGCCCAGTGTTTCTCATGATGTACTCTGCATAGAAGTTAAATAAGCAGGGTGACAATATACAGCCTTAACGTACTCCTCTTCCTATTTGGAACCAGTCTGTTGTTCCATGCCCAGTCTAACTGTTGCTTCCTGGCCTGCATACAGATTTCTCAAAGGCAGGTCAGGTGGTCTGGTATTCCCATCTCTTTCAGAATTTTCCACAGTTTATTGTGATCCACACAGTCAAAGGCTTTGGCATAGTCAATAAAGCAGAAATAGATGTTTTTCTGGAACTCTCTTGCTTTTTCCATGATCCAGCAGATGTTGGCAATTTGATCTCTGGTTCCTCTGCCTTTTCTAAAACCAGGTTGGACATCTGGAAGTTCATGGTTCATGTACTGCTGAAGCCTGGCGTGGAGAATTTTGAGCATTACTTTACTAGCATATGAGATGAGTGCAATTGTACAGTAGTTTGAGCATTCTTTGGCATTGCCTTTCTTTGGGATTGGAATGAAAACACCTTTTCCAGTCCTGTGGCCACTGCTGAGTTTTCCAAATTTGCTGGCATATTGAGTGCAGCATTTCCACAGCATCATCTTTCAGGATTTGAAACAGCTCAACTGGAATTCCATCACCTCCACTAGCTTTGTTCATAGTGATGCTTTCTAAGGCCCACTTGACTTTACATTCCAGGATGTCTGGCTCTAGGTGAGTGATTATACCATCGTGATTATCTTGGTTGCGAAGATCTTTTTTGTACAGTTCTTCTGTGTATTCCTGCCACCTCTTCTCAATATCTTTTTTTACCACAGTCTAAATGGTAATCATACTGAGATTCAAAGTTTGTGAGTCAGAAGAATGACATAAGAACCATGATAGAAAAAACTTTGTCTGGAAAACATATACACGTTGATATTGGTTGATGCTACACTTAATTCCCACTTGATGACTCCACTACGGGGATAGGAAAACCTAAATGTCCACTTTTTTGACTCAGCTCCTTTGCAGCAGTGACAGGCCAGGCAACAGCCATGTCTGTACAGTGTACAGAATGGCAAGAGGGATTCAGGGTCAAGAGAAATAGAAATAGAGAGTCCTGTCAAGCAGGCAGTGAGCTAGAGGCATCGACCTGTTCAGTCAGCCATTAGCAAAGCTGCACAGAGTATACACACCACGATTCTTCACACCCAGGGTGCGTGGGGGCTAAGTTGCTTCCGTCGTGTCTGACTCTTTGCAACTCTATGTACTGTAGCCCACCAGGCACCCTGTCCATGGGATTCTCCAGACAAGAATATTGGAGTGGGTTGCCATTTCCAACCCAGGGATCAAACCCCATATCTCCTTCATCTTCTGCATTGCAGGTGGATTCTTTACCGCTGAGTCACCAGGGCAGCCCAGTAGTAGAGAAGAAAGGAAAAGGAGGACCTTGGATGAAGGTGGTAATGGAAAACAGTGTAGACTCGAGGAGCTGGGAAAGGACTCAAGTCATCAGAACGGGGTGCCTGGGTCTGGGCAGAATCCCATTATGAGGACTAAGGCACAGCCTGAGGACGACACTTTTTAGGGCAATGGCACTGATGTTGGTTCACCTGTGTGTGTAGGAAAAAGGCTTTCTTAGATGCCTCATGTCAAAGTCCCAACAGAACCTGGGGATTAACCAGATGTGCAAACACAGAGTAGGACTTGCAGGCATGATTAAAGTCATCCTCAGAATGGTGGGTCTGCAGGACTGACAGAACTTTCACCCTCTACTTGACTATTATTATTAAAAGAACTATCAAAAGGACAGAGAGTGAGTCTGTCTTGTTCACTACAATTTCACAGCCTTGTACCTAATAGAGGCAAAAGAGACACGAGTTATTGAACTGAATTATGTCAATATGGATTAATAAAAAACATCAGGGTGACTTTCATTTCAACAGATTAACTTTGCCCCACCCCTGAATAACTCCCATTACCTCTAGTTTGAAATATAAATGTTCATCTGTTTTCTCATGTCTTCCCCTTCTCTCTTCCTTTACTCTCTGTTGTCACATTATTTTTTTTCTTTTTCGACCCAATTGCTTTTTTCAAGTTTCTGTGACATTATTTACTCTAACCCATCCCTTTTCCTCTCCAAGAATTTGATTTCCTCTGATTCAGTGGATTCAAAGCAATATCCTCTCCATTCATTCCCCTGTCTCTATTCCCATCTTAACCACAGCTGCTAGAACTGGCTTTTTTTTTTTCTTTCTAATATCCTTTCACCATCTCATTTCCCTTGTCAAGAACCATTTTCTCACCCATTTAGGTAAATGCATAGATTCACCTCTTTTCCCTAAGGCCCATTTTCGTATTCAATTTCATACTGTTCCTGTAACAGAGTTCACTGCTATTTAGCTTTCTAGTCTTTGCAATTTTTTAACAATCTAAGTCCATCCAAGCCGTCTTCAATCTTAGGAAGATGATCAGAACTCCTTGATGATAGATATTTTCCCTTTTTACCACTGGTCTGCAAAATAAAACCCTATTAATCTGGAAGTCCTTATTAAATATTGTGCGATATCAAAGAAAGAGTACTGAGTTTTTCTAAGAGTTTTACATCATACAGAAATGTGAATAAGATCATATGGCAATGTTCAGCCTATGCAAGAAAACGCTAATTGACATAAACATTTGCATATGAGTAACAAGAAGTTAATAATCATCTAGTACTAAGTGGAAACTTCATTAATAATTCTCTAATTTAAAATCTAAATTGGAAGTTTCTTTTGCAAAATACTATAATGATGTAGGAATAAGAAGAAGGTCAGATCTTTCCTTGGGGACGTAGCAACAAAACTCTTTGCCTATGGTGTAGAAAGACAATGTGGGGGTATCTCTTGGCTTCTTAAAGTGCCATGATACACTTTCAAATTTCAGCTACCATGATCCCTCCATAGATGTTCCTGGTGCTGACTATTCTTGGCTTCCTGTACTGGTTTATCATCCTTCATCTGCTCATTCACTGTGGCTGTGCATTCAAAATTTGTTATGACCATGCTCTTTTTTCCCCATGCTCTTCTTTTATAGCTCTCCTCTTTAATGTCTCGTTGTGCTTTTCATGCTGTCTTTCTGTCCAGTCTTCTAAGTCCTTATAGCCCTATCTGAGTTTTCCTCTCTATTTCGTCTATAGGACATTAGCACTTGAATGTTATAGCAGATGTAGGTGCCAACACACGCCGCTGCCTCTCTCCAAGACTGTGCTAGAATGCAAGTCCCATATGTTCCTATGGCTTCCTGCATTCCTTGAACAGCTGGAGTGTGTTATACCTTCTAGGGTAGGCCAGAAGTGCCAGGGAGTTAACACCCAGGTACAGCTTTCACCAGTGAAGAATGGGAAATCAGTGATTAAACACATCAGCTTTCCTGCCCTGCAGCAGGGCAGTTCTAAGGCAAGCTCTGCACTGTTTCTCATAGGTTCTCATAGGTTGTGTGTGTATATAGTTCTCACAGGTTCACAGACACAGATACATATATAGATAAAGATATGAACAGAATGTCTGTATGTGCTCAGTCATGTCCAACTCTTTGCGATCCCAAGGACTGTGGTCCACTAGGCTCCTCTGTCCATGGAATTTTTCAGGCACGATTACTGGTATGGGTTGCCAGTTTCTACTCCAGGGGATCTTCCCGACTCAGGGATTGAACCTGTATCTCTAGCGTCTCCTGAATCGGCAGGCAAATTCTTTACCACTTCACCACCTGGGAAGCCCAGTATATATACAGAATAAGAAGGGATCAAAAATACATATCTCTTAGATCTAGATCTAGGATAATATTACTTTCAGGGCTGTTGTAAGCATTAAATAAAATAAAGCATGCAAAGCAGCTTTTACTTTGTTTTCATCCCATTATAACGTAGCAGTTTCGAATTTAGGGAAGAAACTATGACTTTCTTTCATGGGTTTTTTTTCCTCTAGTAATTAGCCTGAGATTACTTAGAACATAAGAGTGAAAATTAAGAACAAAATAACGCCATTTGCAGCAACACAGATGGACCCAGAGGTTGTAATACTGAGTGAAGTAAGACAGACATAGAAAGACAAACATCGTATAATGTTGTTTACTTGTGCAATCCAAAAAAGAAGGGTAAAAATGAACTTATTTACAAAATAGGAGTCACAGACATTGAAAACAAACATGTTTACCAAGGGGTAAAGGAAGGAGGGATAAATTGGGAGGCTGGAACTGACATATACATTATGTTGCTCAGTCAGTCATGTCTACCTCTGCAACCCCAGGACTGCAGGAGGCCAGGCTTCCCTGTTCTTCACCATCTCCCAGAGTTTGCTCAAACTCATGTCCATTGAGTTGATGATGCCATTCAACCATCTCATCCTCTGTTGCCCCCTTCTCCTGCCTTCAATCTTTCCCAACATCAGGGTCTTTTCCAATGAGTCAGCTCTTTGCATCAGGTGGCCAAAGTATTGGAGCTTCAGCTTCAGTCCTTTCAATGAATATTCAGGGTTGATTTCCTTTAGGATTGACTGGTTCGATCTTAGATCAATGGCATACTACTATACTACATACTACATACTACTATCTATAAAATATATAGCTAATAAGGATCTGTCATATAGCACTGGGAACTCTGCTCAGTACTGTGTAATGGTATATGTGGGAAAATAATCTAAAAAAGAGTGGATATGTGTGTATGCATAACTGATCCACTTTGCTATACACCTGAAACTAACACAATATTGTAAATAACTATACTCCAATAAATATTCTTTTTTAAAGTGAAAATTATAAACAATGAGAGTATTCATTATTGTGAATAATGAGTAGCTCACTCGGGAAAGAATCTGCCTGCAGTGCAGGAGACCTGGGTTTGATCCCTGGGTTGGGAAGATCACCTGGAGAAGGAAATGGCAACCCACTCCAGTATCCTTGCCTGGAAAATCTCATGGACAGAGGAGCCTGGTGGGCTGCAGTCCATGGGGTCGCAGAGTCTAGCATGACTGAGTGACTAACACAATAAATTAATTACTTCTCAAGCTATTTCTCATGAGTAGTGTGAAAAGGAATATTCTACTGGGGGGGGGGGTGTTGTTTGTTTTGTTCAGTTCAGTTCAGTTCAGTCGCTCAGTCATGTCCGACTCTTTACGACCCCGTGAATCGCAGCACGCCAAGCCTCCCTGTCCATCACCAACTCCCAGAGTTCACTCAGACTCATGTCCATCAAGTCAGTGATGCCATCCAGCCATCTCATCCTCGGTCGTCCCCTTCTCCTCCTGCCCCCAATCCCTCCCAGCATCAGAGTCTTTTGCAATGAGTCAACTCTTCGCATGAGGTGGCCAAAGTACTGGAGTTTCAGCTTCAGCATCATTCCATCCAAAGAACACCCAGGGCTGATCTCCTTTAGAACAAACTGGTTATCCTTATAGAATGGACTGAATATCCTTATATTCAGAGCTCATAAAATATAAATATATTATGGTCTAGTAGGAGAATCAGCATATAATAGACAGTTTGTGGCATTGGCTACACTTATTTGTGAAAATCACTTATTTAGGAAACAATCTAGGACAGAAATAGTATTCAGCATATTGAGGGGAAAGAGACAAAAAGGGAACTCAATAAATAACTATTTTATTTACAGGTATTATGGTGTTAGAGGTAAAACATTAATAATGGCATTTTCTTCTCTCTGGTTTCCTACTCACTACAATAATTGCTAACACTGAGGGTTTTTTATTGACTGTTCATTTCTGACAACTCTCTTCTTCTGTGTGTTTCATCTTTATACACATTCCTCCCCTTCATAATATTTCCTCATTTTCTTCACTGTGATTTAGGGCTCAAGATATTGTCTGCTAACTGCATTCATAATGATAGATCATGTCTTCAGCAGTTAGTTTATATTGAAAATATAGGGAGGGGAGGGAGTTGATATACATTTAATTATGGCTGATTTGCACTGCTGTACGGCAGAAACCAACACAACATTAAAGTAATTTTCCCCCAATTAAACATAATTTTTAAAAAAAAGTTTAAAAAAAGGAAATGTAGAACAAATTAAATATCTATCTATAATAAATCAAAATTAGTTGATAGGATGGCAATCTAAATAGATTGACGACAATGTATTAGTAATGATGAATCAGTACCTAACGCCAACCAGTTCCTACCCAACATCTACTACTAAGTCATTTTATCTTACATTAAAGCCCTGTGGCACTGTCTCAGATCTGTTAAAGAGTCTTGCTTTATATGATAGTGCATTGTTAAACTTGCCATCTGGCCCAACAGCTGATATGACTCACGCAATCCTGAAGAGGCCCCAAAGATTTACTCCTGGGAAATATTTGGTCCACTGGGTGGTGTCATGATTACTGGTTCATAGCTTTTTTATATGCTTTGAAAAGAATTGCAAAACCTCTAGGCTGGAAAAATCCTAAATTGAAATTAATTTGTGAGATGAAAAAGTGTTCACTTACCTGAGGACCAGGCTGACCCTGCAATTGAAAAGGAGAAAAAAAGGAAAATAGTTACAAAATTGCTTCTTAAGTGAATATTTTCAGTATCAAAACTTAAACTAGTTCCGAACATGTTTTCAAAATATTTCTGAAAATTATAATACCTAACTACAGACAATTTCACTTTGTGTTTTAATAAAGTTATTTCTTAATATTTTTACTCTATGCTATCTAAAATCTTGATGTTATATCTGTTATATGTAACTCCAAAATGACTCAAGAATTTTGCTCTAGAACTATGCTCTAGAATTAAAATGGAGAAAGAAAAGGCAAAGGGTGAAATACATCTCACATGATAATAATGAATGGGTTACATAAAGGGAGGCTCTTCTAGCACATCATTATTATGAGCTACATATTCAGAGATGGCACAGAGAGAAGAAAAAAGAGGCAGCTGTTTAATTTTAGAATTCACCAACTCTACATTTCTCATTGTTTCAATAATATTTTAAGTCTATTAAAAACTAAACATCTATCTATCATTCTGCATAATCTAACCTAAGGGCATTTTAAAAGAATATGAGAGGTCTTCGGCTCAATTAAAGTGCATCATAACTCCTCATACAAACAAGATTATGTAACCTCTGGTCAATCAGATTTATTTTGAATGTCACTTTCTTGTTGCTTAAACTAATAAAAATTTCCAAACAGTATAACTGCAAGTGCTTCTTAATAAAGGAAAATCACCTGTGATTTTGATTATACATCACCTTCTTCAAATCTCCAATTGGATTTTGCATAGATGAGATGAAAGAAAAAGTTCACACTGAATTAGGGAATCTTAAAAAGTAAATAATGTATAATCTCATTATATCACCTGGGTGCCACTGAGTATTACACACAAAAAACAAGGAGCTAATACAACTCCCAGAGAAGACTCTTTCCTTCTCTTTCAGCTTCTCTTCAGACTTGGAATTCCTCTAGCCACACATTCTCTAACTGACTGGTGATAGAACAGATCCAAGAGCTTTATCTAGATTTTCTCTATCAAACCAGGAAGGGGAGTTATACCAAGCTACTGTGGATGTGACCCCCCTGACTCTTTAGTGATGCAGAGGGGTAAGAAAATACCATTCATTCATTCCTTACAGTCCCAGGCAAATTT
The DNA here is from genome assembly GCF_042477335.2 of Ovis canadensis. Lineage (NCBI taxonomy): Eukaryota > Metazoa > Chordata > Mammalia > Artiodactyla > Bovidae > Ovis > Ovis canadensis. The sequence continues at coordinate 32,307,785 of NC_091250.1, read as the reverse complement.
GGATCTGTTATTCCACTTATTATAACTGTCTTGCATTTTATAAATGAAGAAACCGAAACTCATGGAAAAGTGAAGTCGCTCAGTCGCGTCCAACTCTTCGCGACCCCATAGACTGTAGCCCACCAGGCTCCTCCATCCATGGGATTTTCTAGGCAAGAGTACTAGAGTGGGGTGCCATTTCCTTCTCCAGGGGATCTTCCTGACCCAGGGATTGAACCCGGGTCTCCCACATTGCGGGTAGATGCTTTATGGTCTGAACCACCAGGAGATCACCGACTCATAGAAATAAGCTAAAAATCACACAGCCTATAGGCAAAAAGGGCAAACTTTAAATCCAAACTGATTCCAAAGTTCAAACATTTTGTAGCAGGCCATTTTGCCTTTCACTCTGGAAGTTTAAAGTCTGTTACGCAGACTTAACAGATCAGCATGGTCCCAGAGCATGCTTAACTTGAGTGGACACTAAACCTCCCAGGTACTCCCAGGCTGCAACAGCTTGAATCTGTGCTTCCAGATGAAGACCTAGGGCCAGAGGGCACCCAGCCTCTTAACTGATACCTGTACAGAAACGGGGTCAGCAAAGGTTCTTGAGGGTAGCAAACAGCTCTCACATCAGCTCTAAACATGGAGAACCTATAAGTACAGGGCTGTTCATCTACATATAAATATGGATCTTCCAGATCTGCATAATGGATGAAATTACAGTACATGCTCACTAGCTCTCACATTATCACTCTTCCTCTGGATGCTTTACGCTTTTGATCTTTCCAAACTTTTAAGCTAATGCACACTCTGAAACGTGACCATGAACCTTTTACAGAACCTCAGAATAAAGTACCTCTCTCACATGGTTAAAGACTAAAATGTAGACATCTCTAAAATCAGAAAGAATTTCTTCAAAGGAATATATTTTAGCATCATTGCTGAGATTCTTTCATACCTATGGTTGTTTTACAAATTACAGGCTTTTCTTGTCTACCTTTAAAAACTAGCATTTCTGCCATTACATGTAACAAATGACTTTTAGCACAATGTTTGTATAAACTGCACAAATATACATTGCATTATGAACTTTTTATCAGTGATAGTGAGAACAAATAGTAAATGATGGTAAAGATAAAAAGTTGACTTTTATATAGGCATTGGAACATACACAGCACCAGGGACCTCAGATTACCCTAATGTCAAACATGAATTTGAGGTGTGTTTGGTGTGTGTATATGTATGTGTATATGTGCAGGGTGGGGAATGTGAAAAAGAGAGATGGAAGTGGGTTGACAGAGAGGATTCCCAGAAAAACAATGCAAACTAAACGGCAAATTTGGCAACCTCCCTAAAACATGGGACGTTTTACATCCTTACACAATGTAAGTCTTACGTATCGTACACAAGATTCCAGGGCTGCCTACACCAAGTCTCCTTAACTCAGTGTGATGCAACAAGCTATTCACCTGGAGACACCTAGAATACCAGGTGTCTCCTAGCGAACACCTATAAGAAAGCAGTCCAGCAGCTGGAATCTGGCAGTCATGGTAGTAAAGCCGTCTGGCTAAGTGAGTGGAGTGTTGGAGGAGAGGTTTCAGAGGGTGTGGAAGTGTTAAGTTCCCCCACGGAGAGCAGAGCATAGAGAGCAGGCAAGAGCCCCAGAAGGGCATCTCGGAAATATCCTTGGTGATCCAAGACACTGTGACGAAGATGTCTTCACAGACAGATCACCCAGAGAAGTATCTCAGAATTTCTTTGTTGCCACTGAGCAGTTCACTGAGTGCTACAAGTGTTTTCATATACTAGCGGATCATTTTCAAGTCTATTCTAACTCATAGGTAGTGAATATTATTAGCAATCAAAAGTGAAAGTGAATTTCTTTTGGTTTTCTAAAATGCACTCTGAGGAGTTAAAAACTATGATGAAGGTTACCAAATAAAACTTTTAAGTTGAATCTTTAAAAATGGCTGAAAAGGACCTTTTTCCCCCAAGTGAATCATCAAAATGCTTCTATAAATAAAAACCCAAAGAGTACAATCTAGCATAATCAGGAGCCATGCCAAGAGAAGTAGTTAAATCACAGAAATACTGAAGTTTAGGCCAGACATTTAAAGATGGAGAATGGAGTTGCTGATTTACCGGACATCAACAGCTCAGTGCAATGCCCTCAAGGCAGCTAAGGCACCAGCGTGAAGAAAAAGAAACAGCAGGAAAAGCTGACTTGAAAACGTGGTAATCAGAACAGCATGGCAGAAAACAATCAGCCAGTAGCTGACGCTTGACAGAAAAGTGTTCAAAGCAAGTTAAAAGTTTCGTGAGGCAAGTAAACCAAGATGGAACGTGATAAACAAGAAGACATATCGCTGGAGTATGTATGTCACTTTAGGCAATTAAGGAGCAGTATTAACCAGTTTTTGCCAGGCTGTTATCACAACTATGGTTGCCAGAAAGTACTAACACTCTTTTCTAAATCAACCAAGTCATTTAGATTTTTGACTGAGGCAATTAGTTTCACCACATGGTACTTTTTTTATGGCTGGTGATTCGGGTCATTCTTTCTCCGATGGGACAAATGCCATTTTTCCGTTAGCACGTGCACAGAAAAGCACACAGAATTTGTACTGTCACATACCATCTTATTTTGAAATACTGATTAGGATATCAGACCCACATACATATTTACAGTGATAAGTTTTAAATAAAATTACTTTCAGTTACAAAAACTTGAGGATGATTGTTCATGAACCTCTAAAAGGTGTTCCCTCTGCTCCAAGGTAATTAGAAAGCACTTAACTTAGAATCAATGGCACCCCACTCCAGTACTCTTGCCTGGAAAATCCCATGAATGGAGGAGCCTGGTAGGCTGCAGTCCATGGAGTCGCTAAGTAGGACATCACTGAGCGGCTTCACTTTTACCTTTCACTTTCATGCATTGGAGAAGGAAATGGCAACCCACTCCAATGTTCTTGCCTGGAGAATCCCAGGGACAGGGGAGCCTGGTGGGCTGCCGTCTATGGGGTCGCACAGAGCCGGACACGACTGAGGTGACTTAACAATAGCAATAGCAGCATTAAGAAACCTAAGCTTGACTATCACTGTTAGTGTACTCAGATTCAGTTTATTTCACTGTCTTGAACTGAAAAAAAAAATTTTTTTTTAATAATCATTTCTATGCTTTTGTACTTTCGAACCTTTACAGTCTAAAAAGATCATTTGAAGATGATCATCGTAACTTCATCACCTCTTGAAAAGGTTCGATTCCATGTATTCAGATGTCGAGTCTGTTTTTCTTTTCAGGAGAAAAGAGCACATGAAGCAAGCATGCAGGTAAAGCTTCAGATTGTTTCAGTCGGCAACAGGATTATTCTGGTGGCAGCCATTCTGTGGACCAATTGCAATCCTATCATAGGAACCATCAGGCTTCCCAGGTGGCACTAGCGGTTAAGAACCTGTCTGCCCATGCAGGCAGACTTAAGAGACGTGAATTCAATATCTGGGTCAGGAAGACCCCCTGGAGCTGGGCATGGCAACCCATGCCAGTATTCTTGCCTGGAGTTTACCATGGACAGAGGAGCCTGGCAGGCTGCAGTCCCTAGGGTCTCAGAGTCAGACCTGACTGGAGCGACAGCACGCACACGCATGCACTCATGTAGAACCACCTCAGCAGGACCCCTTAACCTTTCCTGAGTCGCAGTTTGACCTAAAGTCTGTGCCAGTAAGCAGAATATGTGTACTCTACATTTGCAGCACCAGGAAGCAGGACTCTTGCTCATCCTGTGAGTCTATTCACATTTAATCCCTGACACCCCAGTGCCTAAGTTACAAGGTGCTTTGGAAACAATCACTGAATTGCTGAAAGGTGAGAATATTTTGACTGGTCCTCAAATTGGTTACAGTATTTTTAGAGAATCATTAGAAAGTTGGCTATCCTTACATTTCAGAGTTGTATTTTCAAAATATAACTTCTTAAACTCTTGGCTTCTGCTCATGCAAATAAACACATCTATGTTGAAGAGGAAGTCTCCTCCCTCATTGGAATCTTCTTCAGATGCCAGAGATGGAGCTAAGGCAGAAGCCTGCAAGGGTGTCAGGGGAAGTTTAGACACCTACCTATGTGCCTTGGGACAAAACACATGAGACTGATATCTTGAAGAACAATCACTCCCTAGTTTGATTAAGCCTCTGTATCTAATTAATGTGAGAATATTATATCAAATGACTTTGCAAATTATAAAATGCTATACCATTGTAGCATGGCAATTCAAAGTGGGCTATAAAACCAACACCAACAATTCATTCGACTAATTCAAATTTAGATTAAAAAGTGTCTATTAATTTTAAAAACAAATTTACATGGGAATGATGAACTACAGAGAAAAACAATTGAAGAAATAAAGCAATACAGATTATGTGCATTAAGAAATGGCTTTGCAAAGACTGCCTAATCTCTCAGTGTCTGTAAACTGCTCACGCTTCCAAGGACTCTTATGTGCTTGGCTGAAACAAACATTATTCATAATTTATACTGCCTGTTGTGTTACCCTGCAGGATAGATATTAATAATTCTTACCTTAGTCATAGTCACATAATATTACTTAGATAAGAGTATTTCAATTTAAGCTTTTCTTTTGAAAAATACTTAATCCTCTGTGGTTTTAATTCTGGGAAGGAAAAGTCATATTCCACGCAAGAGGAAAATAAATAGCTATAGACTCAAGCCTGGTGGATATGTCTTTCTTGTTCATTTGAAAGAGAAAAGAGAGAAAGTGAGAGTGAACATGGAGATGGTTTCGTTGGGTTCAATTTAAAGGAAACAAAAATTCATTCACAACTTGGAAGATTTCTTCCATGATGGTTACCTTTTATAAATAAATAACATGATTTATTTAAAGATTTACTCATACTTAAGCAGTTAAGTCCTTCCCACAATAATTTTAAAACATTATTATTTTTCTAACACCATGCTATGTTTATCTTATGATTAAATGGTCATAGTGGGAACATAAAAAAGTAAAGAATTTTATCAGGTGCATTTTTTGTCATTAAAAGTTTCACATACAGAGCATAAGAAAGATAAGGATTCTATTTATGCATTAATTTACAATATTTAAACATATTGAATGCTTAATATTCCACTGAGGTTGATTTAGATTTTTGCTACTATAAACAGTGTCTACTTATTTCTATACAAATATTTGACTATATATGATTATTTCTTAGGACTTCCCAGGAGGTGCTAGTAGTAAAGAACCTGCCTGCAATGCAGGAGACATGAGATGAGGGTTCCATCCCTGGGTGGGGAAGCTCCCCTGGAGGAGGGCATGGCAGTCCACTCCAGTATTCTTGCCTGGAGAATCCTGTGGATGGAGGAGTTGGGCTGGCTACAGTCCATAGGATCCGCAAAGAGACGGACATGACTGAAGCGACTTAGCACGCACACAATTAATTCCTTATGATACAACAATTATAAGACAGTGTTATTCCAATTATACAATTTATATATTTTATTTATTCATATTGTATTATATAAATGCAGAATATATATTTTTGGGGGTATAATTCTACATGCATATAGATATATGTATTTATTCAGACATATGTTTGTAAATATATCTATATGAAGAAAGAAGGAAAGAAATAAAGAAAGAGAAAATGAAGGAAGCAAGGAAGGCGGTGAGGGAGGAGAAGATAGGAAGAGAGGAAGGAAGAGAGAAAGAATACATGAAAATGGTAATTATTTCTTGGTAGTGGAATGATGAGTAATTATTTCTATCCTGAGAGTTTTCTATACTTCCCAACATTTTTCTAGCCCCATGTCTTGATCATAAAAATATTTAGCATGATACCTAATTCACTGCAGAAATTTTTAAACAGAACCAAATTTTTTCCATAGTAGATTCATTCACTCAAAGATCTAGGTCAGTGATTTGAATTCCATTTTCCAACTTTCTCAATTCAGGGTGTTTTTAATTACTTGGAAGAATTTGAAAAATTCTTCAAACTATTCTTTGAAATTCAATAAGTAAGCGTTTTGAATTCACCTTCTATGGACGCCCCACATCATTTCTAGGAATGGGGCTGTCATAGACACAGGGGCAGGAGAGTTTTAGAGTCAAGAACCAACTATAGAAGGCCATGGTTCATGTAGACTGGAGATTCCTGCTCAGTTGAGTTTGTTGGGAAACTGCAATTTTGCAGACCAAAATATTTAGGCTTGGGGATTTAGCTGTTATTATTTTATAAAGCCATTTAAAGGATGTATAATTTTGGATATAAATGTGTATCAAACTTCCAAAACAAACTACATCTCCAAGTTCTTTCACCAACTGGCACGGAATCTGGAAGGTGTAAATAAATGACAAGTTTACAAACATACATTTAATAGAATACAATAAACACATAGAATATATGTGAGTAGAGACACCTGCTCAGTTTCCACTGTTTTGAAAATACATGCTTTTTAAAGAATACAGAGGCAATTTTTACTGCCTAACAAATTTTTCTTAAATTGTGTATAATGAATAATTTGGCTTCTCCCAATTTTATTACATCTTTAAAAGTGTGCTATTTTGATTGTGCCAGATAATATGAGAAGCCAATTTGTAAACATCTCTCAGTCTGATTAAATTTATGTAAATGTCCAATTTTCTAAATATTGTGCAAAAAATGGACTTCATGCTCTCTGCAGCTGCCTTACATGTTTGCATTAATAAATTAATTAAAGCAGAGTCAACTAATTGATAATACATGAGTCACATAATGCTTTTTCCTCCAGTAAGACAGAGCCCTAAAAATGAAAACCTATTCCAAAATTCAGGCGGAGAAGCTCTGCAAGCCCAGAAGCTTGTGTACTTTAGGGACCAAGGTGTTTGGGGCTGTATCATAACAACTATAACTTACTTACTGACTCCCACAAGGCATCAAGAGCACCACGAATGACATTTCTTATTACAATAAGCCTACAAATTAGGGGTCATTTCCATCATTTGTAGTTGAACAAACCAAGTTTCAGAGAGGCTTGGTAACATTCCCAATCACACAACTTTAAAACCAGAAAAGCTATGACAAACCTAGAGCGTATTCAAAAGCAGAGACACTATTTTGCTGACAAAGGTCCATCTAATCAAAAGTTATGGTTTTTCCAGTGAAGTCCCTCAGTTGTGTCTGACTCTTTGAGACCCCATGGACTGTAGCCAACCAGTCTCCTCCATCCAGGGGATTCTCCAGGATACTGGAGTGGGTTGCCATTTCCTTCTCCAGAGGATCTTCCCGACCCAGAGATCAAACCCGGGTCTCCCATGTTGTAGGCAGACACTTTACCATCTAAGCCACCAGGGAAGTCCATGGTTTTTCCAGTAGTCATGTATGAATGTCAGAGTTGGACTATAAAGAAGGCTGAGCGCTGAAGAACTGATGCTTTTGAACTGTGGTGCTGGAGAAGACTCTTGAGAATCCCTTGCAAGGAGATCAAACCAGTCAATCCTAAAGGAAATCAACCCTGAATATTCACTGGAAGGTGAAGCTGAGTTCCAATACTTTGGCCACCTGATATGAAGAGCTGACTCACTGGAAAAACTGTGATACTGGAAAAGATTGAGGGCAAGAGGAGAAGGGGGCGACAGAGGATAAGATGGTTGGATGGCCTCACTGAGTCAACAGACATGAGTTTGAGCTAACCTCAGGAGACAGCGAAAGACAGGAAAGCCTGGCCTGTCCACAGGATCGCAAAAATGTCAGACACAACTGAGCGACTGAACAACAATCCAGAGGAAACAAGTAGCAGTCATTCTTCACTCTCCTTTGAACTGGATAAAAGATATAGCTGCTCTAGCTAGACATATCCATACACCAAACACTTAATATTCTGCACACACAAAACACACATTTTAAGTCCATCCATGGATACTCTAGCAAATCTTTCATCCCAGGTTAAGAATCCTTGCATAGACAAAAATAAACATTTTATAGGGAAGGGAGGAATAGAGTCCCCAGAAGGTAACTGAGGAGGAAGAGAATGAAAAGCTATAACAATAAACGTGAGTTTGATAAAGCCCATATTGGAGAGAATTTCAAAAAGAGAATTAAATGAAGACTGCAGAGTCCATCGCATTTAACCCACAGGAAGTAAGAATATGAAATGTAATTGTCTGAGCAGTGAGGTGAGAAGGTTAAGGCAAGATAAGCTCCAGAAGTGGCAAGCAGGCGTCATCCCAAGTGGCAACTCTAGTTGTGAAAGGCCACCTGGGATAATGTGTTAAGAGAAGGCTTTGAGGCTGGGTTATAGACTTTGAAAATGGCACTGGGATTAATCAGCAATGTCCATAAAAGGCAAAAAGTGAAAAGCATGTGTACCAACTCTTCATCAATCTCAGCCAACAATTCTTTTGAGTAGTTGTGTATAAAGGGAAGAAAAGAAACCGGATAGAAGCTAAAACGGCTGTAGATTAGAAGTTTTTTTTTTTTTTCTTTATTTGTTTTTGCAGTAGAGGGGAAGAATCTGACAATGTTTGCAAACTGACAGACAACTCTTAGCTGAGAGGAAAGAAAAGGCTTTTAGAGCACAATATATCAATACAAGAGAACACAAAAAGAGGTGGTGTCAGAGAATCAGGGCAAGGAGAAGAAACATCACTCTGTATGAGAACAGGAGAAAGGAAGTGAGGCTAGATGCAAATAATACATTTGGGTGTACAGGGGCAGAAAATGGGAGGTATGCTAAGCCCTAAATCTCAAAGCACTCTGAAGTAGAAGTCATCTGGGTGTGGGATGAAGGTGGGAAAACTGTGGTTGACAGCTCATTTATTCAATCAATCAATATTGATAAGCCACTCCTGTGGGTTAGGCATTTTTTCAAATACTAGGAATAGTAAATATGAGAAATAAAGCAAAGTCCATTGTAGGGGGAGACAGACTGCAGAAAAATGTTTATAAATAACCCACCCAGTAGTGATAATGGTAAAGAAGAAAAATATATGAGGATAAGGAGGACAGAATAGGAGGGTCCTGTTGTATAGGGTCATCAAGGAAGAAAAGAGGAAAAGAGGGAAAATGAAGAGCAAGAGGAGTGCCCACTAAGGAGATAAGATCTTCCAGTCCAGGGTCTGGATGCAAGGGAGCGACAGGAAACAGGCAGGGATGCAGTCATAGAGGCAGAAAGCAAAGAACTGAAGAGCCTCTTGATGAAAGTGAAAGAGGAGAGTGAAAAGTTGGCTTAAAACGCAACATTCAGAAAACTGAGATCATGGCATCTGGTCCCATCACTTCATGGCAAATAGATGGGGAAACAGTGGAAACAGTGAGACTTTATTTTGGGGGGTTCCAAAATCACTGCAGATGGTAACTGCAGCCATGAAATTAAAAGATGTTTGTTCCTTGGGAAAAAAAGTTATGACCAACCTAGACAGTATATTAAAAAGCAGAGACATTACTTTGCCAACAAAGGTCCATCTAGTCAAGGCTATGGTTTTTACAGAAGTCATGTATGGATGTGAGAGTTGGACTGTGAAGAAAGCTGAGCACTGAAGAATTGATGCTTTTGAACTGTGGTGTTGGAGAAGACTCTTGAGAGTCCCTTGGACTGCAAGGAGATCCAACCAGTCCATCCTAAAGGAAATCAGTCCTGAATATTCATTGGAAGGACTGATGCTGAAGCTGAAACTCCAATACTTTGGCCACCTGATGCAAAGAACTGACTCATTTGAAAAGACCCTGATCCTGGGAAAGACTGAAGGCAGGAGGAGAAGGGGACAACAGAGGATGAGATGGTTAGATGGCATCACCAACTCAACGGACATGAGCTGGAGTAAACTCTGGGAGTTGGCAATGGACAAAGAGGCCTGGTGTGCTGCAGTCCATGGGGTCGCCAAGAATTGGACCTGAATGAGTGACTGAGCTGAACTGAATATTGTGAAGAAAGTGGTATAAGATTTGTAGACAGATTGAATGCAGGGTGTGAGAAAAAAGAGGAGTCAGGAGTGACTCCAAGATTTGACTGGAGCAACCAAAGGAATGGCGACGTCATTCACTGTTGTGGAGAAGACTAAAGAGGAGCAGGGTTGGGGAATTTGGTTTTGGACATATGGTTTGGGGTATCTGTGAAGCAGCCATGTAGGGATGTTGAGTAGATAGTTAGATATACAAGTCCAGAGTAGAGGAGAAGTCTAGGCTGCAGATATGAATCTGGGAACTTTTGACATATAGATAATATTAAAACCATGAGATTACAGGCAATCACCTAGCAAGTGAATGCAAATAAGGAAGAAAAAAGGTCCAAGGACTGAGCCTTCGAGCACAACATTTAGAGACCAAGAAGAAGTAAACAAACTAGCCAGGCTGAGGAGGGGCCAGTGAGATTGGAAGCACACCTTGAAAGAGAGATACCCACTTTTATAAGCAATAAAAGTGTTTCAACAAGAAGAGAGCAATGGGCTCTGTTAAATATGATCTACTAACATTTGAACAGAACCCTGATCCCTGAATTTGTCATAGTGAAGGTAATCAGTGACCCTAACAAGAAGGATTCAGCAGAGTGGTAGATATTAATATCTTGTTAGCATCAAGAGATAGTTATGGACACGTCTTCCTAGGAGTTTTGCTGTGAAGGACAGTGGACACAAAATGCAACAGGGTCTAGAGAAAGGTATGGGGTCAAGGAAATTTTTTTTCCCCTAAGATGGATGATCTTATGGCTTCATTTGTGTTAACAGAATTATTTAATAGAGAGGAAAAATTGATGATACAGAAGAGAAACAACAATTGAAGAGCAATGACCTTGAGCAAGGCAGAGGGGATTGGTTCAACTGCACAAGGAAGGAACAGTTTGTTTCTTGTAGCAGGAGGAAAGGAGGGTAGAGATCTGAGTAAATGATCAGATTTGGTGGTGGGAGTGCACAGAATTCTATTCTGATGGCTTCTATTTTCTCAGAGAAACAACAAACAATACTTTTGAACAACATTAAGTGTGAAGGAGATGCTAGAGAATTGAGCAAGGAAAAAATCTAAAACAGCTAAGAAAGTTAGACAGCGACTGCATTGCAGACGTGGACAGCACTGTGCATCCTCAGGATCAGTGGTTGAGAGTTTAAAATGAGGCCAGTTAGCAGGGTTGTTTTCCTCCATCTGCCTTCAGCTGGGCAGGTGCAGGCACAGAGTGGAGGGTGACTTGGATTTAAGTAGGTTTGTGGTCTCCCCAGGGCAAGACAGAGGGAGAGAGGGAGTTAGCGGTGTACGCAAACAAGAGCAGGAGTGCAATGATCGAACAAGACATCTAATCTGTTCAGGAGGAAAGTGAGGATATGAGAGGGCCACAGGACAGTGTTTTCCATTTCTTTGTCAGATTAATTTTTTATTCTTTCCACATTACATTTGTGATATACCCAGTAGGCTCTCTTTAATAAGTTCAATTAGAATGTCTGCTGTGATCTTGATCTATCATTATAGTTTTTAACCAGTGATGTTTTAACAGTTTTTAAAACCATACTTGTAACTTTATTTTAGTTATGTTCCTATCTCCTTAGGCTTAATTACAGGAATACAGTTTCAATAACATGTACTATAACAATAATAAAAATAATATTATCTATATTCAATAGAGACTCGAAAATTATTAGAAGTATAGAGCAATTATGCAAAGTATGTTGCCTAGTGAGTAGACATTCAGTCATGAATGACTCTTTGAGACCCCATGGACTGTAACCCGCCAGACCCCTGTCCATGGGATTTCCCAGGCAAGAATAGCGGAGTGGGTTGTCATTTACTTCTCCAGGGGATCTTCCTGATCTAGGGATCAAACTGCATTTCCTGTGTCTCCTACTTTCCAGGCAGATTCTTTACCACTTGAGCCAGCAGGGAAGCCTGTATGTTGCCTAAAAGGCTATGGATTTCCTTTCCAGACATTGTTCATGATAAGCTACCATAGAATTTCCATGAATCACCATTTCCTACATTTTCTGCAAGAAGGCCAAAGAAACTTTACCAATCAAGTCACAAAACTTCAAGGATTACAGTGGCTATGTTAACAAAGTGCTGCTGAAATGCCAGAGAAGAAATATGGCACCTGGAGGACTCAAGCAGGCCCAGCAGGATCTGACCCAACTTCAAAACTTCAATTTTGCTCCACCAAAGATAATGACATCTCATCTTGACCAAATCAAGGCTCAGTTAGACGTGGGAGTCCAAGCCCTTGGCTCAGCCACTGGAGGGATCCATGGCCCTTGTGTGCGTGTGTGTGTTCAGTCATGTCCAATTCTTTGTGAATCCATGGGTTGTAGCCCTCCAGGCTCCTATGTCCATGGAATTTTTCAGGCAAGAATACTGGAGTGGGTGCCATTGCCTCCTCCAGGAGAATCTTCCTGACCCAGGTATCGAACCTACGTCTCCTGCGTCTCTTGCATTGCAGGCAGATTCTTTACCAACTGAGCCACCTGGGAAGCCATGGTCCTTGTGAACTCCCTCCTCCTGCTCCAGGCTCCTGACCTCAGAGATTCTTGTTCCTGCTCTCCACCCAGTCTGGCTGCCCTCCTGCCCACTTCACTTGTTGAAATCCCATCCAGGCTTTTTAGAGCTTTCATTTCTTTCAAAGACCTGCCTGTTTTCTCACAGCAGATAGGAACTTTATTTCTTCTAAATAGCCACAGATCATTTCCTTAATTATTTTATGTCATTATATTCTGCCTTAAACTATGGCTCTTGGTATCTTATTTCCCCTATTGAACGGTATGCTCTTTGAACAGCTAACACTTATGGTGCTGCGACAGTTAGACAGCACTGTGCCTTTTGTTTTGTGAACATTAATAGGTACCATCGTTAGCCCCATTATACAGTTGTGGAAACAGACAGACAGAGTGAATGACTTGCCCAAGATCACACAGCTAGAAAGTGGCAGTACTTGAAATACTTTCAGATTCTAGAACGTGAACTTTTTAGCTATTATTCTAAACTCCATCCTGGACAGTGGAAGGCATATAATATTTGATTTTAAAAGTTTATCTTTATATGAATTTTTATTCAATCAATCCACTAAATGCCAAGCACTATGGTAGTGCTAGAGGAACAAGGAAAAAGGCGGCACAGACCCTTCAGTTAACAAGTGAAACAGAGAAATTCGTACATTGTCAGATTTCCATATTTTATTGGATTTTTTTCTTCCCAAGCAACTGGAAGACCTTTAGACATAGGTTTGAATTGTGGGAACTAGTTAATCCTCTCTTCTTGCTGTGACAAAAGTGATTGAAAAGTAAACTATCCTAATTTATTTTAATAGATACCGTTATGCAGTTAATGATGCTGGGGCTAAATTAGAGATTGTAACATCATCAAGAGTACACTGATTACATTTCAGTTCTCCTATAACGTAAATGTTCTCAGTTGAGACGGGGACTGTAACTTAGCATTTTTAGAGCCACTGGCTAAATTACCTCTATTGATGAAGCTTAGCAGGTTCTTTCTGAATGATTCTAAATAGCCGCTGAGGGCTAAAAGATAGTCTTCCCTGGGCTGAGGCGACAGCATGCCAGGAGCCTCCTGGGGAGAGAATAAAGCTCGAGTTCCCATGCATGAATGGTTCTATGTCCTGCCTGGAGCACGCTGACTGGCCATCCTTGAAATTGTATAAATGAAAGGAAGTAGGCACAGGTAGAGGCTTGTATTAATAATTGGTGTGCATGAAGCAAATTAGGCTAACCTACCAGGTCCTTCCGAAAGGGGTGGAGGGGCGGTACAAGCCTCCAGAAATAAAGTCTGCTAAAGCCATCTCTTCAAAGCTTTTGACAAACTGCAAACCTTAGCCATTTATTTCTTTTTCCCATGGAAAGGGGAGTTCGGGGAGAAGTTTTAGTTCACGCACACCCACATGCACACACACCGTATAGGTGTATGAAGCATGAACTAGGACATGAGAGTTATGTAGCACTGTCCTTATTCACAAAGGAAGTCGAGGGACCTGGTTCTGCCATTAAGTCGAGGGAGGATTTTTCACCGATGTCAGAGGCCAGGTGTGGTGCAGTTCCGGGTTCCTTTAGCCCCTGCCTCTATTCCCACATGCACCATCGGTACTAGTGGAATCTGGCCTCCTTATTTGTACAGTCACGTTGTGACTGCAGGCAGGCACAGTGAAGGGCAGTCCCCATCAGAAGAGAGAGCTCAAGTATTTCAACCAAACCATGATTCATTTCAAACTTTTGAAGGAAACAATATGTTTGAAACCGCTTTCCTTTATGACCCTAGATAATAGAGTTTTCACCTATTTTCTGTATAGACATCTCCCAGGTTTCTAAATTCTTTTCAGCATCACCCTTTCACGAAGAGCCCATGGTAGTTAAGGATAATGAGATATCAAACCTAACAATGTGGTAGAATCATATTTTCTTCTAACCCATATAGGAAAAGAAAATAATTTATTTTTTGCAGCAATATCCTTTACAACAAACATACACCTCATTCAGTCTCAGGTCATTCTGTAATAAATTTTTATCATTTCATTTGCATAATAATTAACTTTGTTTAAATAAGGTTTGAATCCAAAAACCAAAAAAATAAAGTTTATAAATAATGCCAATAATTCAAATTCTTTGATAGCAAGTAGATTCTCAAGCTTTCTCTTAACCCTATTTTCACTTAAATTAAGGTAAAACAAGCAATTAGAGACCAACAAAGTTTTGAGGTTTAATTCAAGTCAATAGAAACTAATATTATTTAAAAGTAGGAAATATTTAAAAGTAGCACCTTCATGGTGCTATTCTATTTCTTAACCACACAAATATTTTTTAAATGTCAAGGTAAAAGCTTATGGCTGATTGAAACTGAAAGGCATCTTTACCTAAAAGTTCTTTCTTCTTTTAAGAAACCAAAACCTCCATGTGCAGAAATAGAATGCACATAGCTACTTCATCTTGAACAGCACTCAGGAAACACATTTGATGTTGGTTTGTGTCATTATGATAAGAACACAATGAACTGTGAGAAGGGTCATTTCTGGATAATTAGTTGGCTGTAGATCAACAAGAGATGGATCTTTGTAACAGATGTGACATAAGGACTTTGAGGCACTGAACTTTTTAAAATAAGGAGATTTTAAAAGACATCCTCTTAGAAATAAATTACTCTAGATAGAAGGTGGGAGGGGGATTCAGGATTGGGAGCATGTATACACCCGTGGTGGATTCATGTCAATGTATGGCAAAACCAATACAGTATTGTAAAGTAAAATAAAGTAAAAAATTTAAAAATTTTAAAAAATTTTAAAAAAGAAAATACTATATGCCATTATTCTTAAGCCCATTTTCATCACTGCAGAATAGTTCTATGTCAGTGTGACAATGTCTTTCTTTGTGTTTGGGATCCACTTTTAGTTAATTAATTTAAAAAGTAAAGGGAAAACTTGGACTCTATCGCTGAGGTTCTCATCAACTCAAATTCTAATTATAGTATTTTATGCACTCTGAAACTTTCCCTAATTTGAAGATAAAAATCTCAGGAAAAGATCCCTTTTCTAAAAAATTTTTTTCTACCTAACAGAAAAGTTAAGGGTCAATATTTTGGTCAATTTCTACAGATGAACTATTTCTAAATTTGTTAGAAAGAAATTAAAAGCCAGTAAATGCCAAATATTAGAACTTTAATACTTCATTATGGAGGTTTTAGTATTCCATTTGGAGAAGGAAATGGCAACCCACTCCAGTGTTGTTGCCTGGAGAATCCCAGGGACAGAGGAGCCTAGTGGGCTGCCGTCTATGGGGTCGCACAGAGTCGGACACGACTGAAGCGACTTAGCAGCAGCCGCAGCAGCCGCAGCAGGATTCCATTATATATACATTTAGATGTTAGATGAGGAGCTAGTTTTACATAAGCACACACATTCATTTACTGGGCTCTATATGATGCTCTTGTTAGATAAAGCCAAACATGTAACTAGCTTTGGTTATAGTTTAAAAGTAAGAAGTTTGAAGATCTGCAATTTAGGATGCTATTTAGATACCATTCTTGATATGCTAAGGTATTTATTCACTAAAAGGCTAGCCAGCAGAAAGTGAGACAAAGTGGGAACAAATACACAACAAAAAAAGATGTCATTTTCTAAGAGACTTATAATAATTATTTTAATAGTAAGCTACCTGCGGTAGCTATTGTCAACAAGCAAAGCAGGAAATATTTCACACCTGAAATGTTGCTGACTTCTAGCCCCAAACAAGAAACATTCTAATAAAACCATGCCCTTGACTGCTACCAAAACTCTTCCCCAAAGAAATTTTTATATTGTCTGTGGAGTGTAATCTACTGAGAATATAATAAGGATATTATAAATCACTGAAAGTACTAAAGTAGGTCCCATTTTTGTAATCACTGTACTTTATGGCAATAGATTGAGTTCCTACTACTATAGAGAGAAGATTCAGGTCAATTTCCAGTAATAATTTACATAAATGAAAACTTTCTATTTAATTTACTTTAAACAGCACACAAACTTAGAAAATGATCCAGGTGCTCTATATTAGAGCTTTTAGAAACTATCAGAAGTTACTGAAATGAATAGCAATGAAAGAAATTGCCTCCTCTTTAATGCTACTTTTTGATGATAAAATAAAAACTTCTCACTATGGTAAATAGGAGGAGTTTCCCAATCTAAATTCATTTGCCTTGTAGTTTTGATTAAATATATGCATATAGGAAATTTCATATTGTAGGGAATACATAATTTCTGTAGTGAGTTTCTTATGAATTATGATATTGGGTACAAGGTCAAGTAATTTTTCATTTTGTTCAAAATGTTCCAACGATTTGAAATCGCCATCCATTTGTTTATGCCCTTCAAAGTCTCTCCTCCTAAACTCTATGAACATTACCAAACTAAAGCTAAAATAAGGAATTTTTTTCTCCTCTAAACATAGGAGCTAATGCCTATGGGAAAATAGCATTCTTAACAAATAAAGCCCAGGGGATCTAGTCAGGCGGAGGAATAAATCCTCATCTTTCACACAACTTTCAAACTGGTTAAGAATACAAGAATTCAAAAATAGTTTCTTTTCAGTTCACACCATACAAGGTACAAAGTAAGTTTGTATGAAATGGTGATGCCGTATCAACTTTCCAGATGTGAAGATCCCATGATTAGAGGCTTAACTTTAATATGCAAAGTAGAGGGTTGGATGGAGATGGTGGGCGGGGGCCGGGGGCATCTGGATAAATAATCCTGCACAGCTGAAGTGGGAATTTAGGTCATTTCCTATGTGAGGACATGGAGGGCATATTGGATAATGGTCAGACTACCTGAAGGGAAACCACAAGCTGATTAGTTCCACTCCAAGGGCTGGTTTTTAAAAACCAGTTCTTATTCTTCACCATTGATTAGAAGTCTAAATGAAAGGCTACATATGGTGAAAGATATATCCATCCAGCCATTACAACAGAAGCGCGATAAATTATCCAGGGTGCCTGCAGAGAACCCTCTAATCCACTCTTTCAATTTTCAATCTCACCTATGAAAAAGTCTGAAACTGTATGCCAATTGGTTGTTAATAATGCGCTCTGGGAGGGAGCAAGTTGAAACTGTTCTCCAAACTGCAAATCAAGAGACAAAGCATGTGTGTCTACTACCGTGGAATGAAATGATATATCAGAACAAAAGATGGTGTCTGCAGTACAGGATGAAAGCATGCTTGTATGTGTCCTCTAAAATCCATGACTCTGGGCAACAAAGCTCCGGAGCACTTATATTTCCACTCCCAGAAGAGTATGCTAACATAGATGTAGCTAACGGAAGCCTCCAAAAGGAAGTTTGTGACATGAAATTTAAAATAATTGTTTTTAAATTTGTAGTTTCCAGATTGGGTTTCTGCTGAGCCTGCCAAACATTCTTCCTTTTCTGTGGGTTAGCTACACAAATATGGATCTCATTTGTTTACTGATAGGAAGATGTGGTGACTTGTTTTGTAAAGACACGTTAGTTTTCCTATTCGTACTCTCCTTCCACAGGACACTGTAAAATGGCACCAGCCTGAAGCTGTGGGGAAGGGAGAACACAGTGGGGCCAGGGTCTAGGAAGAGCAAGCCCCTCGCCTCTCTGGTTTGGTCTGCAGCCCAGGCTGCTCCCCTGGGACCCCCTGACTCCTGCTCACCTCAAGCCGCTCCATTCCTGTCCTTTTGCTCATTCTGGCTGTGGACTCCAATCAGACTTCAGCGTCATCTCCTTCCCCAATCTGCTCTTCTTTCTTTAGTTTCTGTCCTGTGGTCCACACTATTATTCTCCAGAACAAAGCCCGAGAATCACCCCTACTTCTCTCTCCTCCTCATCCCGTCACCTAGTCACACATCTTGCCATTTCTACCTCATCAATTCACCCTGAATCCACCCCCTTCTCTACATCTCTCCAGGCCCTTTTATTTTTCATCTGAATAACTGCAACTATATCTTAACTATCTCTCTCTCCCCATTTGTCTTCCTCCCATCCTCTAGCAAGAGTGATCTTTCTAAAATGTCTGTTTGATCATGCTACCCAACTTCTTAAATCCTTCAGATTCTATTCTTTTAGGACAATTACTTAGCATGGCATGCAAGGTCCTTTACAGTCTCTGCTATTGGTTTACTTCCCCATCTTCTCGAACTTTACATTTCAACCTTATTCAAGATGCAGTGTCCCCAGATGCCTTTCTTTCTTGTATCACAAAGGCTTTGAACATGCAACTTCCATGAAAACACTGCTGCTGCTGCTACTGCTAAATCGCTTCAGTCGTGTCCGACTCTGCGCAACCCCCATAGGCAGCCCACCAGGCTCCTCCATCCATGGGATTGTCTAGGCAAGAGTACTGGGATGGGTTGCCATTTCCTTCTCCGGAAAACACTGCAATATCTATTAATAAGATTTTCCATATTGACAACACTGTGATTTAGACTCAGAGGTCCTGATCTCTTCCCCACCCAGATTTGGATGATTTACCCCTCTATGATTCTCCCATTGTACCTCGACATACCCTGAGTGTATTTTTCACATAATATTGCTATGTTTTTGTTTCGTTTAGTTCCCACTAGACTCTAAAGTCTTTGAAGGCAGTGAGTATGTTTACTTGCTATTGTATCCCCATCATATACAGCAGAGGGCATGGCAAATATTAGGCACACAAAATGAGTTTGATGAATCAATCAGTGAATGAGTGGGCATTAAATTTTAAATAAATTTTAGGGTTAAATCTTAGGATCTTTCCTGTAGTTCAGATGGCAAAGAATCTGCCTGCAATGGAGGAGCCCTGGGTTTGATCCCTGGATTGAGAGGATCCTCTGGAGAAGAGAATGGCAATCCACTTCAGTATTCTTGCCTGGAGAAACCCGTAGACAGAGGAGCCTGGCGGGCTACAGTCCATGGGGTTGCAAAGAGTCCGACATGACTGAGCGACTAACACTACTACACTAAGTACATCTTAAGAAAGTATGAGGGCTGTGAAGATAAAAAGTGTCTCAAAAAGAATCATTCATAATGACTTTAAAAAAAGCCCTATAAGAACATTTAGGTAACCTGGAGTACTTTAGAGTCCAAGGTTTGAGGTCCTTTTAATTCCACCCAAGCAAGAACCAAAGTTTATTTCATAACTACAGGAGGGAATTCTTTCTGTGTTATAGTTTAGCACTCAATTCACATCAAACAAGCCATTTAGTTATCTTGGGCCAAATGTAGGTCAGCATCACAGTATATGATCAGAGATTAGGCAGGAGCCACTCTTTGTGTAAGAAGAAATCATAGCATTTTATGCAGCCAGTTTGGAAGAATGGAGACATTGAGGTCTTCTCTGCAATCATATGCTGCCAAAGAGTACTAAATGCTTAGCCATTTATAACGAAACAATAATGTAGCCTTGTCACTCATTTGACCTTGTTCAAAATATCATATATGAATGCATATATGTGGAATCTAGAAAAATGCTATCTTATTGATGATCTCCCTTGCAAAACAGTAATAGAGATGCAGACACAGAGAACAAATGTAGGGACACCAGGAAGAGGAGTGAGAGAATGGGATGAACTAGGAGATTGGGACTGCCATCATACACTACTGATACTATGTAAAAAATAGATAGCCAGTGAAAACCTACTGTAGAGCTCAGGGAAACCTACTCAGTGCTCTGTGGGGACCTAAATGGGAAGGAAATCCAAAAAAAGAGGGGATATATGTATACATATAGCTGACTTACTTTGCTATACACTAGAAACTAACACAACATTGTGAAGCAACTATACTATACTATAATAGAGATTAATTTTTTCAACTGTTCATTCAAAAATGTGTCCAAGCTGCTTCTCTCACTGCACTTTATTTCAGAGTGGCTTTCTTAACTCTGGCTAGTTATTGCCTCATAAATCCATAAAAGTCATACAATCACTTCCCTAATTTGTTCTACTCATCATTACTGCTCTGTATACCCAGACAGCCTTAGGAATTTAGCCACACAACTAAGTGTTTGGACATAAGGTAGTCAAATAGGAAGAAGGGACGTGCCACCCCATTTGTTTGTAGACTGGATATTAGAATAAAAAATATGCAGGTGCCCAACCAGCAACTAAAAGCAAAGACTTCAAAACTGAAGTGTTCACTTTTAAGAGTTCTGCTGGCCTGTGCTACCTGTTTCTTTTTTTGTTTTTTATTTTTTTGCCTAAAAAGAAACACTCTTTTAGCTCCTCCTTATCTCATCCTCCAAGAATCTTTGGAATAGAAAAGATTCATCCCTAAACACTCACGTTTTGTTTTAATTTGGGCTTCCCAGGTGGTGCTAGTGGTAAAGGCTTGCCTGTCAATGCAGGGGAAGAGACTCAGGTTCAGTCCCTGGGTTGGGAAGATCCCCTGGAGGAGGGCATGGCAACCCACTCCAGTATGCTTGCCTGGAGAATCCCACAGACAGAGGAGCCTGGCGGGTATGGTCCATAGGGTTGCGAAGAGTCAGACACGACTGAAGTGACTTCGCATAGCAGCATGTTTCCCACCACAAGAATGGCAGTTGCTTACTCTTAAAACCTTATAAAAGTGACTCTAAAAGTATATCATTTTTTCATTAAAAATGAAAGCATTAGTAAAAATTAAACTTGGATGTGAGACCATTGGGAATATGAAACAAGATAGATAACAGAATAGTTCCTAGTTGAGACAGTCACCTTGGATCCACTGCAAGGTAATGAAATTGGTCAGTGGGATGGGAAACAGTCAGGAGAAGAAAGGCTGGGCTTTCCTGGTGGCTCATCAGTAAAGAATCTGCCTGCCAATGAAGAAGACACAGGTTCAATCCTTGGGTTGGGAAGATCCCCTGGCGAAGGAAATGGCAACCCACTCCAGTAATCTTGGCTCTGGGAAATCCCCTGGACAGATGAGCCTGATGGGCTATAGTCCATGGGGTCACAAAGAGCTGGACACAACTAAGCAACTAAACAACAACTTAATGATGCTTTCAAATTGTGGTGCTGGAGAAGACTCTTTCCAGTCCCTTGGACTGCAAGGAAATCAAATCAGTCAGTCCTAAAGGAAATCAACCCTGAATATTAATTGGAAGGACTGATGTTAAAGCTGAAGCTCCAATACTTTGGCCACCTCACGTGATGAGTCAAATCACTGGAAAGGATCCCGATGTTAGGAAAGACTGAAAGCAACAGGAGAAGGGGATGGCGGAGGATGAGATGGCTGGATAGCATCATTGTCTCAATGGACATGAATTTGAACAACCTTTGGGAGATAGTGGAGGACAGAGGAGTCTGGCATGCTGCATTCCTTGTGGTCGCAAAGAGTGAGACAGGACTTAGTGATTAAATAGCAACAGGGAGAAGAAAGAGAAAACCATAACAGTGCTTGAAGATTTTGTAAGTGCTTAGAGATAAGTCTTCATTATCAATGAAGGTATGAAGTAACTTGGGGAAGCTGGGGATCCTAACCTGATGTTCATACCCTGTTTTTACAAACCACACCATAAACTGCTATTTTGCTCTTTTATTTTTTCCCAAAAAAAGTTTTCTTTTCCTGCTTCTGTTCAAAGTTTCTAGTGATAATACTTTTGATAAAATGTTTCTTTCTAAAATTTTACAAAGACAGAGATGACATTATTCCCCAAGCGATATACCTATATACATCTTTCTGGACATTTCTGGTTCTTTCAATTTCTCCAGGAATTATTTCCAGACAAGGCAGCAGAGATTGGCTATTCACCAAGTTCATTTAGCTTTTCATCTGAGCCCACAGCTATATTTCTCTCTCTCCCTTGCAGTTAGGTGTGAAAATGTGACTTGACACTTGCCAAAGAAATGTGGTCAGAAATGATATAAACCATAAAATCTTGTACTTCTAGTGCTGGCCAAAAAAAATCCTCCCACCTGACTGTCCAATCTCTTTCTTTATTTCTCTTGTCCAATGGCTTCATGCCTACATGCAGGGTAACATCAGAATACACATGTGAAAGATGGTAGAGTCTTTGTGAGTCTGGATTCCTACAAGAAGCTGCGCTCTTTATCATGTGTAAGAAATCAATGTCTATTGTGGTAAGCCACTAACATCTCCGAGTTTGTCTGCTAAAACAGCTAAAGTTATTCTAAAACAGATGGTATCCAGAAATAGACCAAAAGAAAGAATAATCTTGCAAAAGTATATTGTCGATATTTTTGCATGCCTTCTCCTCTACCTTCTTCTCCTCCTCTTTCTTTTTTCGCTTTAACGCCTTTATTTATCTCACTTTGGGGATTTCTTTATCTATTATCTCTGTGACTTCCAGAATTTCAAAGTTCAATCTGGCACTAAGTCTATGTAAACAGTATCAGAGGAAGCAGGGAAACAAATTACCACTGCTCTCATGTTCCCTCTTCAAACATGGCAGCTTGAACCACTCGAAACAGAAGACGTGAAAAACACTGGGGAAATCTAGTCTATGTAAGGATTACAGTTGTGTCTCTTTTTCTACCTTTTGTTCCAGGAGACAAGGTCCGAAAATGAACTACCCATCTGTGACAGCCTATGGTCATTCTACTATAACTCTGTTTTCAAACAGCCATTAAAAACAAATTAATTCTCCAGGTTTGCTTTGATCGCTTATCTGGTTTGTTATGGTGACTACATCTGAACTTATCAAGCCATCCCAGTATTTTGTAGGGATATTGTTTCCTACAAAATAAGTGCTTTGCTTCCCTCCAACAACAGTGGCATCTTATTGTTATAGAAAAAGTAATCGCAACCACACAGTCAAAAGCACACTCTTTGAGCCCAAATAGAAATAAAAAATATTTTGATAATTAATCAAGAATATAACAAAAGCAATTAAAGGAATGTTTGCTGAGAAACTCCATTACAATTTTATATTAAGGAAACGGCAATCCACTCTAGCACTCTTGCCTGGAAAATCCCATGGACGGAGGAGCCTGATAGGCTACAGTCCATGGGGTCGCAATGAGTCGGACACGACTAAGCCACTTCACTTCACTTTTCTCAACTCAGGAGCCAAAGCTCATGTCTTCAACAATTTACTTCTGTTAGATGAGAATCAGATGATTTATAAGTGTGTTTTGAGTCAATAGCAGTATGAAAGATCACATACGAGATGTAAGATCTACAGGTAGCTAAGAAAAGCTTAAAATAAACCTTAGATAGTAGGAGATGATAGGATAAAACAAAGAAGATACTTGCAAGGAAGGCAGAAACACTTAAGGTTTACTTGCCTAAAAAACAACCTGTAGAGATATGGGGATGAGGGGATGTGGGCTTTGAAGAGAAATAAACCTGGGTTCAAATTCTGATTCCGCTTCCTACTAGATGTGAGTCCTTGGGCTAGATTTATTTGACATGCCTCACCCTCTGTTTCCTCCTCTGTAAAATGGGTGGGTATAATATGTCTCTAGTTTACCGGGCTGGTATGGGAATTAGTAGGTAAAGTCACACATATTAGGTAGTTATTATAAGCTGCAGTTATGGATGTATCTGGAAAAGATTTACTGTTGACCTAGAAGTCATATTGGTTTTTCTCCAAAATGAAGTAAAGATATCAGAGTTTCTCATCTAAAAGTTCTACAGAGATTTCTTTTCCTAATTCATCCACCACATTGGCAGAAATAGCACTGTAAGCTTAACTTGGCTAAAGTTTGCTTCATTCATCTGTCAACAAGATTCCGGGCTTCAAATCAATTGTTGACAATTGTTGAAGGTGGACAGAACAGAACAGGTGTTGTATTTCACACCTCGGAGGGTTCTACTCTACTAACAATAACATATCTTTGTCAGTCAGGCACAATTATAGCACTCGATAAACTGATACAAATGAAAAAGCCAGTTAAAACAGGTCTCCTGACTCTGTTCTGGCCACTGTTATAGGACTTGTTTGAGTCTGTTACATGTGAAGCAGAATGGCATCTCCTTTGGGGACAAAAGGACACAGAGAGGGCATCTCCCACTGACTCCAAAAAGTCAAAACCAGCGCACAATTTGCCACACTTAAAAATGCTGAAGTTATTTTGTACATTTTGATCATACTCTTTGCTTCTTATTGAAACATAAATGTGTTTTTGAGATATCCAAAATAGAAGGTATAATTTCATGCCATCTGGAATCAGGTAACACAGCGGTCAGACAAATCATTCTACCAAATACATTTGTAAAATCCAAGCTAGGTACTCCAAGTATTTGCATGGATTTCTTTAGAGCAGTGTTTTAACACATATTACTTTTATAAGAAAGAATATAGAAAAAAGCACCTGATATTCACATAAAATAAATTACATACATTATCATAAAGTTGTTCTACTGCAGCTATTTATAGCAAAGATTCCTGTGGTAGCAATATCTTTTTATCAAATGGATAAGGCTGAGTAAAAAGCTGAACAACTTCCGAAAGAGTATGTCGATATGCGGGATCTATTTCAAGTTTTATTTTAAGTTTTAAATTATAAACAATCTTATTATGCAAGATATAGAAACTGACAGAAGTAACACTCCAGCCACAAATAATTCTACTGTGATATTGCCAAGTTTTCCAAATATATCAAATAAATATGTTACTGTAAGGTTTTCTAAATTAAATTCTATTATTAAGTGTTTTTCCCTCCTCAATCTTGAGAGTATTACTGCAGGAGGGTGATCAAAAAAGGTGACTCTCAGTGACAAAAGAGATCTATCTGCTATTGTCCCTTGGGGAAAACCAATTTTCCATTTATTTGTTTGTTTTGATGAGGGCCCCAATGCTGTCTTTTGCACCAGTGATCACATATAACAAAGTGAATGATAAGAAAAAACACATCAGGACACAAAGTTATACTTCAGTCTTTCTGTACATGTGAAATTATAGGACCACAGAAGTTCACAGTTAGATGGAAGTTGGAAGGATTTATTGGATACTTGACATAGATTCTATGCCATGCATTGTTCATCAGAAACAAGGTTATTTAATTTTCAGACTACTTTTGTGTGTTACATTTAATTTACAGAGTGGCGGCATGGCAATTATCATTAAAATCGCTGCATAAGCCTCGATATTTTATCCATTTTACATTTGTTGAGATAAATATTTTGTGTTAAACAGAATTAGGGAAATAAAATTTCTAGAAATAAAATTACAGAAACTTTAAAATTTCACTTTATCGAAAAGAAATGGAAGGAAAAATACACATAAAATTAAAATGCTCAAAATAGGAGGAGTATGGTCACTGCAAGTTCCAATTGTCAATAATTGGATACTGAATCTAAAAAAATATAAAATTGATCATTCTGTTTAATCATAATAACACCACTGTTTATCCATTTTTATTCAGATTCAAGAAATATTTTACAAAGCCACCTAAAGCAAAATTTGATGAAAAGCAAGTACTTCTTAAAAATCATGTATGGGGGTTTGGAAGACTTGAGGATTTCACCCATAAGGGCTCCAGGAGTATGGGGTCCCAAATACTTACTACAATACAAGTACTGTGCTTGCTTCTACAGTAAGACTCCATCCTATCAGGAAAGGTAGCACAATGAATAAACATTTTTTTTTCTTTTTTTCATGAGCAATGTTTTTTTTTAATCTTAACTGTAAGCAACTTGAGCTAGTTTTTAGTCAGCATAAGAACTCACAATTATACCTTATTTCTTTGATTTGATGCAATTTGCTAAACACATTATAGACATTATAACTTCTTTAAAATGCAGCTGAGAGGCCATAGTATTAATGCGTGTTATGTTGATTAGCCATTTTACATTTTTATCATGCTTTTATTACATGTAATTATTTATATCAAGAAATATGACTTGGTGTTAAATCATTATGTTGTATCCCTGAAACTAATAATATTGTAAATTAACTATAGTTCAATAAAAAAAGAATTATGATTTGGCCCATAGCCTGCCAAAGCTGTGTAACAATGACCCATGTTATAATATATTCATGATTTCGAGGAAGAAAGATAATATGGTAAGCAGAAAGTATTTAGAATCAGACATATCTAACTGAATTCACACTTTGCAAATCCTCTTTATCTGTACATGCGTGCCTGCCAAGTCGCTTCAGTCGTGTCCTACTCTTTGCAACCCCATGGACTGTAGCCCATCAGGCTCCTCTGTCCATGGGATTCTCCAGCAAGAATACTGGAGTGGGCTGCCATGCCCTCCTGCAGGGAATCTTCCCCAAACAGGGATCCAATTCGCATCTCTTATGGTTTGTGTGTTGGCAGGCAGTTTCCTTACCACCAGCACCACTTGGGAGGCCCAATTGATAATTAACCTCCATGAGCCTCACTTTCCTTGTTGAAAAATGGTAATGTTTAGGGATATTAATGATAATGGGAATGGTAATATCAGAGACAAAATATACGTTATGTGAAATGCCTAGAATATTGCCTGCCCATATACAGGGGCTTAAAACACACTAGTCCTCTTTTTAAATATACAATTTAAAAAGCTAAAATCAATTGAAATCTTTTAGAGTAGAGAGCCTACACTAATGGGAAGCCCCCCAAAAGAGCAGGAGCCACATGGCTATCTAAATTTGTGAAGGACCAAAGAGGAAATTCTAGCATCCTGAATGTCATCATAAGGCAGAGATGAAATAGAACTACCTCTGGCCTACCTAATATGTACATCCACAAAAAGAAGCCTTGAACACTCTATTCTGGATGTAATCTCCAAGGTTTCCTTTGAGTGGTAGTGGTTTGTTTCTAGTTTAAAAGACAGAGGTTTAAATATGAAGCCAAAGACCTGGGGCATGCCATCTGCCTAGCATTAAGCAAGAGCTGAAAGTCAGTTACAGAAAAAAAAAGTCATTTCTAAGATGATTTATGTTCCATCCTTGAACATGGCAGGAAGACTGCAAAAGATATTTGGAAGCCAATGCTTCCTCTGAATCAAGTAAACGAGTATATTGTAAGCCCCTCTCCCTGGACCAAGCTGGCCTGTGCGGGAAGTTGCCAACACAGAGTCTGTGAACCCTGGAGCACACTGGCTTCTTGGGATGAGAAAACAAGGCCAATGATCACTGCTACTGTGAACGTACAGCTCCGAGTACAGCACTGGGGTCAGACGACAGATATCCAGGATATTATTCAAAAACACATCTACCTCAAAGCTGACAAGATAATCTGTTCCTGTGAGTGCAAAGCAGACTGGAATGCTGTAGCTATGACCCTACTCAAGGAAAGAAAAAAGAAAGTGCAACTCTCCCAGGGGCCCCAACTCAAGCTCTTTATGCAGGCAATACTCCAAGGGACTTCAAAGGGAGTGTTGCCTATGGAGTGAGCCTGGACCAAGCCCTCTGGGGGTATCACTTCCGTGATCATGTTGCCATCTACATTTCGTGTGCTGGCAAATGTAAATATTTCAGATACAGGCTTAAATGAATGAAAGAAGTGTGAAAGAGCTTGGGGGATTGCTCGCAAAGAAACCTCAGGATTCCAGGAAAAACATTTAATATCAGGAGATTCATAAGTTATTCCAAAATTACCAAGAGAATAATTGGTTTGTGATTATATTAAAAATAAAGATTTAATTGACGTATACTGCCCTCTAACACATCATATGATCACACAATAGTATACTTAAAAAAATAATTTCCCAAAGTTAAATACTAAAGGTCAGCAACATTTTTCTAATTGAAATGCAGATTATACTTTGATATTTTAACAAAGTTTTAACATACGTGGTCCTGATTAACGCAGAAGAGCCAAAAGTCAGCAAATATACTTACAGGAGGACCTATGATCGGAGGAGAGTGGAGAGAATAAGAAAAAGAGAAGTAAATTAGTGAATATGCCAAAAAGTAAGATGAAATAAAACATGAAAGCATCATCATAATCATCAACATAATCCACGAGACACAGAAGTCACTCAAGAATTCAGTGATTCTTAGTCATTTTTTGATCATGGACCTACAAGACCATATCAGAAAAATACATTTACATCTATGTGCACACAAAATTTTATGTAAAGTTTCAAGGAGTATTCAGATTCCCTGAGGCCCATTTATGAATTACTGAGAGGTTCATGTATTTTAAGCAAAGACTGTCTAATTTATATATCCAAAATTTAGATAATATGAATCAGGAGGGTCTTTAGTCTTCCTGATTGTAAACAATTGATGTCCAATTTTCTTGAGTTTGGTAAAATGGCTAAATCAAAAATGTACCATTATTTTTTTTTTAAGAATCTTTACCATTCAGTAGTATTTTCAATCTGTAAAAGACTAAGTCCTGATGTTTATATGTTTCTTTAAAAGTGTGTATCTCATCAAAATACAGGCAAAGTCTAAGAAAATTTCAGTATTTCACACACCATATGCTCAATTAAAGCACCAGTTCTCAGTAGTCAGAAAGTTGGGAACTGATTTTCATATTTTCTGTAAAATTGCCTAAGTATAACTTTTTACTTTTTTCCCCTTAATCATCTTTCTTTCTTTTGACACAAAGATCAATTCAGTGATTATTTGGGTCCACCAATGTTTTATCATTTTTTTCCTTGAAAACAAATTTATAAAGCATCCTCTGTTATAAACCTTCAAATTCATGAAGGGGATATCTATATAACTTTCCAATTATTTAGAGTGAATGAGCTATAAAGATAACTTTTGAGAATTTCTTTAAAGGAATTAAGCAGATACTTTTTCATAAAACCTTTTGACTTTGACATAATTTTTCCAAGAGGGAGCAGATGAGACAAAAACCCAATCTGCTGTCTTATCTTTTTGATGTGTTAGTATTTCCACTGTTTTAACCCTTAGTGGATTGTTTTTAATGCTAATAAATACTTGTAGGTAGAAAATATTGAAAAATAACATTTCTTACTAAAATCAGACCTTTAATTACCTTCCTCTTATCTTTCAAGAAAGAACTGATACCCTGTTAAGACTTCACATTTACATTTACATTTTTGGAGTCTTAGACTTTATAAAAGTATTAATAATACTATAACTGAACACACCCACTTGAATATCTTGGTTTCAAAAAATAGTTTTTATTTGACTTTGCATATAGGGATTTGGCCTGAAACCAAAAGAAAAAAGAAAAACACTGAAATGGGTATCAGGACAATTGGTTGTGCTTCAAGTTCTGCTCATTAAAAAAAAAAAAAACCTGCATGGGCTTTGCTAAACCACCCGATGGCTCTGGGCCACCATTTCCTCAACTAGAAAATGAAAACTCTGGACTGATTACTAAGACGCCTGTCATCACTAAAATGCTATGGCTATACAAGAGGAATAAAACTTCTCAAGTTTTGAAAAGAATGAGAATAGAAGCATGACAAAATTTTGCCAGTTGGATAAAATAATAATAATCTTTCCAAGACATATGCCCTGGTGTCCCAAGGCGGAGGTTTCTGCAGAGAACCTGCCCTGACTGACCACCTGTGTAGATGGAAAGCAGGTGATGCTGTCACACTGTGTGTGGCTAAGAAATTCTCCACTGTACACTGAAAGGGCAGATTTAGCCTAAAGAAGCCAAAATAGGGTGCCAGGGGTTATTAAACTGTAATAACATTTTGCAAACCTCTCCTTCCTACAGCTTGATGCAAATGAGATAAAAAAATTCTAGATGTAGCAGAGAAGATTTAACATCACACACACACACACACACACACACAGACGCATGGATACAACACCCAACAAAACAATACAATCACTAATTAGGAGGAACAGATGTGGGACCCTCACCAGGATATGAATGACACAGGACAGCTGAAAGAGAGACTTACCAGATTCTCCTCTTCGGCCCCTCTTACCTCGTTTCCCTGGAGGACCTGAAAGACAAAGAACAATTTTTGGAATTTTTTATTCCAAAACGGCTAGTAAATGATTTCTATATATTTTATCACTGTTTTGACTAACATGAAAAGGACCAGAGATTTGTAAAGGCTAACTTTGTCTCTGGTGTTCCAGCGTAATCTATTTAGCTGCATTTAATTATAAAAGCTGTCCTAGACCTCTAACCAACGACGTGTTACTTAGAAACACTAAAGATTCAGAATTTTTGTTCATCCTGCCTAGATATCATCAGTAAGAAAGGGTTTATAAGGAAACTGGCGATGCTGAGAGTTCATGTCTCTTAGGAAAATTTCTTTTCTGAAGATTTCAGTATATTAATAATTAAAAGCACTAAATAAAAGTGATTACAGTTTCTCTTCAGTCACGTTCATCAGACTTCTTTTGAAAATATTTAGTTGGCAGTTAGTTAAATGTATGTACTAGTAACGTAAATAATTTGTACAAATATTTCTATTTTATTAAACATTATTATTTTATTTTATTTATTATTAAATGTGAGTTTTTATAGATTGGAATTTCTCTAATAACACACTGACTTAAAATCAGAATGCTTTTAATTGGAAAGCCTTTAGGGAGGAGCTATCGGTCTCATTTTTCTGAAGGGCTAGCTCATTCAATAAGTGTTTAGTCTTTATGATGATCTCGTTTCAAAAGCGGAGGAAAAAACTCTGTTTCTTCAGTGAATTGCCTATGAAGACCACCAAGCTAGTATGTGTCAGACTTGCACATGTTTCTAGATATTCATGGATTTC
Source organism: Ovis canadensis (assembly GCF_042477335.2). Taxonomy (NCBI): domain Eukaryota; kingdom Metazoa; phylum Chordata; class Mammalia; order Artiodactyla; family Bovidae; genus Ovis; species Ovis canadensis. The sequence goes on along the minus strand of NC_091250.1, from coordinate 32,276,824 downwards.
AAGCCATTGCTCTCAATTATATAATTTCTGCCCTCATTTCCTTGGTTAGGAACAGCTCCCACTGAATTATGATCCCAGCAGATAGAAGAGAATAATCAGCTCACAATGAGAATCGATATCTTACTATATTTGCTGGGAGGAAGAAGCCAAGGAAAACACAGAACTGCCTGGTTTTGAAGAACAAGTTGCAAAGGCGGATCAATGACTTCTGAACTCTAAGTTCAAGGCACAGAAGCCCAGGCCTTGCACCCAGGCGACTCTTAACTGGAATCTGGAGCCACCGACTTCCACATGGAGACACCATCACAGGAAATGAAGATATCAGTGGGCCAGATCAGTTTCCCAGCAAGCCCTTAGACAGAGTAAGTCTGCCTACCTGTGCTTTCTAAGAGGTTTAAAAAGCAATCAAACAATAAGATCAATTGAAAATATTAGGAGAAGCAGTTTTGAAGAAGAATTCAAATTTGAACTGGCATTTGAAATTTCAGACTTCATTCTATATTCTGGAATAAAGAGAGATTTTCATCAGACTCAAGGTATCTTTGGCCAGATGGGGAGCATGAGGAGAAACATAAAAATAGGTAAATAAACCCAGGGAATCCTAATAGGTATGAAAAATATACATTTATATACATACTCAAAAACACACATATTCATCAGTTCAGTCGCTCAGTCGTGTCCGACTCTTTGCGACCCCATGAATCGCAGCACGCCAGGCCTCCCTGTCCATCACCAACTCCCGGAGTTCACTCAGACTCACGTTGACTAATTCTGATATATAATATACAATGTCCTTTGGATTAGGAATCAGTATTTTTATATTACAAAATAAAGCAAGAAGTGTTTAGCATCTACTAGATACTTATGTTGTCCGTGATCTGCATAGTTAGGACTATAGGTCCTCATGTATTAGATGGATATCTGTTCTGAAGAAACAAAGAAGTTGAAAAGACTAAAATACCATGCATGAAAAATCCATTAGTAGTATGTTGTAAAGATGGCACATGAGTTTATGCTCTGATTTGTTCCTTCTACTCTAAACATAGTCAATTATAAAAAGCAAAAAACATTTAGAAGTATTTGTATTTGAAAAAGTCAGGCAAGTCTGCAGGCCAGAAATAGACCAGAAATGTAAAGTGGAGAGCAGAGATAAAGCATGAACCTGCTTGGCCCTAGTTCTAGGGGTAGAATCGGTGCCCATGGGTTCTATCCCTGAAGAATAAATGCTCAAAACTTCTCTCATCAGAGCCAGACTCACTTTTTGAAGCTGGGGGCTGATAAATGCTGAAGAGAAGCTGAAAAAGACCTAGATCTCTGGAATATAGATATACTCTCTCAATTGGAAAGTGAAGTAAGCCTCTGTTGGTTTGATACATAATTCTGTGATATTCCCAACATAAATCTGGGACAGGAGTCCGGAAACACCATTTTAAAACAAACCTGCTTTAGAAAGCTGGGAGGTCAGGTAAAGACAAACATAAAATGATTAGGTAAGAAAGGGTGAATACAGAGCAAAGAAAGGCAGACACACACACAGAGAAAACTATATACCCACAGATACACTCAAAACCTCCAACATAAAAAGAGCATAGAAATCAAAGTTCCAAAACATATGAAGAAATCTAATGCTAAGAAAGGTAGCATTCAAGATCACGGATTTGTTTCAGGTAAAATTAATTAATTTGAAGAAAGCATCAGACAAAGATTAGTATGTTAATTGTGCTTTAAGAGATAAATGAAATAACATCCACTAAAGAGCAAGGGATTTTAAAAATAAACAAGGAAAAAAGGAACACGTGGATTTGAAAGAAAATCCTTTAGAAACCTTGAAAATGGTCACTGAAATTTAAGTAAAAAAGATAAATCTGTTAAATGCTAGCCTGGATATGGTTGAAGAAGGAATAGATTTGGAAGATGTAGAATGCAGCCCTGAGAGACAGATCCAGTATCTATGTCTCTAACTATCCACTGTGGTCTGAATGTAAGTGTATCATGCAAATTCACAGGTTGAGATTCTAACCCCCAAAGATGGTGATATTAGGAGTGAGGTCTTTTGGAGGTGTTTAATCATGAAGCTGGAGCCCTCATGAATGGAACTTATATAAAGACCCCAAAGAGATCCCTAGTCCCTTCCACTATGTGAGGACACAATGAAAAGTCGCCGGCTATGAACCTGGAAAAGGGCCCTCATCTGAAGGTGGCCACGCTGGCACCTTGATCTTAGACGTCCCCGCCTCCAAAACATGAGAAATAAATTTCTGTTATTCATAAGCTACCCATCTGTGGTATTTTATTATAGTAGCCCAAACAGAATACGACTCTGTCATCTATCTAGCTCGCTAGCTACTTACCTCTCTATCCATCCATTCATCCATCCATCTATCTATTGTTGCTGCTGTTGTTTAGTCACTAAGTCTTGTCTGACTCTTTCATGACCCCATGGACTATAGCCTGCCAGGATCCTCTGTCCATGGGATTCTCCAGGCAAGAATTCTGGAGTGGGGTGCCATTTCCTCCTCCAGGGGAATCTTCCTGATCCAGGGATCAAACCTGCGTCTCCTGCATTGGCAGGCAGGACCTTTACCATTTAGTCACCAGGGAAGCCTCATCTATCCATGCTATAAGGAAAAATTTTACTTATAAGAGAACTCAAAAGAAGTGATAGGGAAGCCTTCGTTTAAGAGATAATATTTGAGACTATTCCAGAATTGAAAAAGGGAGATCTAAGATAGAACTTACACTCAAGTGGCAAGTAAAAATAAACCACACAAACACAAAGAAGGAGAAACTTAGAAACATTCTAGGATAAAGAAAAAAATGTTAAGAACTACCAGAGAGAAGATACCATGGGAGATAATTAAATTGATTGCTGTCTTATCCATAACAAAGGTGCCAGAAGGGCCCAGACCTGATTTTTATGAAAAGTTTTTGGAGCCTATAATTATATCTGTTTATTGGAATTACTTTATCACTTTCTTCTTATATTTTTCTCTTAAATATTAATATAATATATCAAGTAAAAACAATAATTATATAAATGTCCAATAATAATTTGAAATTAACTTTTAAAAATATTTTTAAAATATCGGATTATAAAAGAATGATCAAAGAAGCAATATATTTGAAGAAATCAAGCAACAAAGTTAAGGGGACTCCTTGGCAGTTCAGTGGTTAGGACTCAGTGTTTTCATAGTCATGGGCCTGGGTTCTCTCCTGGTTGGAGAACTAAGATACCACAATCCATGTCAGGGAAAAAAAAAAGAACATGTTTGCCTTACATACTTACTTTGAAGGCTTACAGAAATGCACCAAATACTGTGGGAAAGTTGCTTATTATTTTGAGAGTTGCGAAAAAAATAAAGTCTAAGGAAACTGGGAAGATATTTGGTAAGACAGATACCTATTGACTATGACAAGGTTTTCCAAAGAGTTTCATAATATTTGAGAGAAAAAATGAAGCTAAACTAAGTTATGAGAAATGAGAATCTAAACCCTATTGGATTTACAAAGAAAATACTAGATTTGAGAAGAGCATGTTATAACCGTTATAAGAAGCAGAAGACTGGAATGAGCACTATACTAATAAATGATACAAAACACACAGTGACACCTAGAGATCTTGCAGACAAAGAAAATAAACAGGGGTTTTTAAGAAGTCTACCGTGCGGATCACTTGATATCACTTTTGAATTTAAAGCAAAATTAATTAAAAATGATATGCATGGAATGAACTTGACAATGGACGGCTGGCAGATCAACAGAGTGAAAAAATTAGGAAAGACAAATGATAGATGCTTCCCAGACCAGACCGATGTTAACAATAGTTGAAAAAGATAATGACCATTCCTATTCCAAACTGAGTGATGAAATGTCAGCCAGGCATGAGCTGTAAGAACAAATATAGAAGCTGGAACCTGATTCTTATTCACTGAATTTGGCCAGATCCTTGCAGCACATATTCTGAGTGAATTTTCTCAGCAGAAAAACATGACTCTACAAAAGAAACTGGTTCAAGAACATGAATAGGAAGAGGAAAAGCAGAAGCTATCAGCAACAGAGGAAGTAAAAACCTACAGACAATTTATGAAATAAAGAGTAAATTATAGAAAACAGGGGGAGGTGATAAAACCAGACTGTTCTTCAAAATAAGAAAATTCATGGCAACTGATACTGTTCATGCTTCACAAAGAGTTTTTCTTGAGAGATGGTACCAAGACTGTCAGTCTGAGACAGAAATGAGTAAAAATGAGCCATAATGGCAATGTTTTACAGACCAGTGTTGACAGCTTCAACTGCAGACAGATCAAGGTCATCAAATCACATCACAGCAAGGTGTCTTAAGCCAACCCAGTTCTTCTGGCTCACAACTAATATTGTTGGAGCCCTCTACTCCTCAGTAATGATGTACCTACCAGTGATAAGACTATTCTCTAAGGTTAGAGATGTATCTAGAAATAAACATATGCCTGTATATGGGTCTTCCAATGGTCTTGAGGGTGGGTGGTTATCTAGGTATCTAGATGCCCATTTCTGGTTTAGCACATAAATTAGTAAGTCCTGTCAATTCTCTTACGACTTGGGTTGTTTTCTCTTCTCCACTCCAAGTTCAGTTCAGTTCAGTCACTCAGTCATGTCCGACTTTCCGACCCCATGAATCGCAGCACGCCAGGCCTCCCTGTCCATCACCAACTCCCAGAGTTCACTCAGACTCACATTCATCGAGTCGGCGATACCATCCAGCCATCTCATCCTCTGTCGTCCCCTTCTCCTCCTGCCCTCAATCCCTCCCAGCATCAGAGTCTTTTCCAATGAGTCAACTCTTCGCATGAGGTGGCAAAAGTATTAGAGTTTCAGCTTTAGCATCAGTCCTTCCAATGAACACCCAGGACTGATCTCCTTTAGAATGGACTGGTTGGATCTCCTTGCACTCCTAGTTGAACTGAAAGACAGGTACTTTAAGGAAAGATTTTTTTTTAACTGGAATTCTCTATGTATTAAAAAATATTTTTACTGCTAATAAACGTTTGCAATTAAACACAGGGGAAGCATTCAAGAAAAGTTTCAGGATTCATAATTGGCTTGGTATTTTGTTTTAACCTCTGGCTTTCTATTTCAACACATATTTCTGCTGTGTGTGCTTTTCAGGGAGAAGAAAAGGTGGATAGAAACAAAGGGAAGAAATCGACTAAAATGGATTAAAGACTTCAACATAAAAGCTAAAACTGTAAAACTCCTAGTAGAAAATACAGTGGAAAAGATTCTTGACATTGGCCATGCACTGATTTTTTGGATATGACACAAAAAGTACAAGCAATAAAAGCAAACAAAACAAAACAAAACAAAACAAACCAGGATTCAGTTCAGTCAGTTCAGTTCAGTCGCTCAGTCGTGTCCGACTCTTTGCGACCTCATGAATCACAGCACGCCAGGCCTCCCTGTCCATCACCATCTCCCAAGTTCACTCAGACTCACGTCCATCGAGTCCGTGATGCCATCCAGCCATCTCATCCTCGGTCATCCCCTTCTCCTCCTGCCCCCAATCCCTCCCAGCATCAGAGTCTTTTCCAATGAGTCAACTCTTCACATGAGGTGGCCAAAGTACTGGAGTTTCAGCTTCAGCATCATTCCTCCCAAAGAAATCCCAGGGCTGATCTCCTTCAGAATGGACTGCTTGGATCTTCTTGCAGTCCAAGGGATTCTCAAGAGTCTTCTCCAACACCACGGTTCAAACGCATCAATTCTTCGGCACTCAGCCTTCTTCACAGTCAAATTCTCACATCCATACATGACCACAGGAAAAACCATAGCCTTGACTAGACCGACCTTAGTCAGCAAAGTAATGTCTCTGCTTTTGAATATACTATGTAGGTTGGTCATAACTTTCCTTCCAAGGAGTAAGCGTCTTTTAATTTCATGGCTGCAGTCACCATCTGCAGTGATTTTGGAGCCCAAAACAATAAAGTCTGACACTGTTTCTACTGTTTCCCCATCTATTTCCCATGAAGTGATGGGACCAGATGCCATGATCTTCGTTTTCTGAATGTGGAGCTTTAAGCCAACTTTTTCACTCTCCTCTTTCATTTTCATCAAGAGGCTTTTTAGCTCCTCTTCACTCTCTGCCATAAGGGTGGTGTCATCTGCATATCTGAGACTATTGATATTTCTCCCGGCAATCTTGATTCCAGCTGTGTTTCTTCAAGTCCAGCGTTTCTCATGATGTAGTCTGCATAGAAGTTAAATAAGCAGGGTGACAATATACAGCCTTGACGTACTCCTTCTCCTATTTGGAACCAGTCTATTGTTCCATGTCCAGTTCTAACTGTTCCCTCTTGACCTACATACAGATTTCTCAAGAGGCAGGACAAGGTGGGCTGGTATTCCCATCTCTTTTAGAATTTTCCACAGTTTATTGTGATCCACACAGTCAAAGGCTTTGGCATAGTCAAGAAAGCAGAAATAGATGTTTTTCTGGAACTCTCTTGCTTTTTTGATGATCCAGCGGATGTTGGTAATTTGATCTCTGGTTCCTCTGCCTTTTCTAAAACCAACTTGAACATCAGGGAGTTCATGGTTCACGTATTGCTGAAGCCTGGCTTGGAGAATTTTGAGCATTACCTGACTAGCATGTGAGATGAGTGCAATTGTGCAGTAGTTTGAGCATTCTTTGGCATTGCCTTTCTTTGGGATTGGAATGAAAACTGACTTTTTCCAGTCCTGTGGCCACTGCTGACTTTTCCAAATTTCCTGGCATACTGAGTGTAGCACTTTCACAGCATCATCTTTCAGGATTTGAAAGAGCTCAACTGGTATTCCATCACCTCCACTAGCTTTGTTCATAGTGATGCTTTCTAAGGCCCACTTGACTTCACATTCCAAGATGTCTGGCTCTAGATTAGTGATCACATCTTCATGATTATCTGGGTCGTGAAGACCTTTTTTGTACAGTTCTTCTGTGTATTCTTGCCACCTCCTCTTAATATCCTCTGCTTCTGTCAGGTCCAGACCATTTCTGTCCTTTATCGAGCCCGTCTTTGCATGAAATGTTCCCTTGGTATCTCTGATTTTCTTGAAGAGATCTCTATTCTTTCCCATTCTGTTGTTTTCCCCTATTTCTTTGCATTGATCTCTGAAGAAGGCTTTCTTATCTCTTCTTGTTATTCTCTGGAACTCTGCATTCAGATGCTTATATTTTTCCTTTTCTCCTTTGCTTTTCACCTCTCTTCTTTTCACAGCTATTTGTAAGGCCTCCCCAGACAGCCATTTTGCTTCTTTGCATTTCTTTTCCATGGGGATGGTCTTGATCCCTGTCTCCTGTACAATGTCACGAACCTCAGTCCATAGTTCATCAGGCACTCTCTCTATCAGATCTAGACCCTTAAATCTATTTCTCACTTCCACTGTATAATCATAAGGGATTTGATTTAGGTCATACCTGAATGGTCTAGCGGTTTTCCCTACTTTCTTCAATTTCAGTCTGAATTTGGCAATAAGGAGTTCATGATCTGAGCCACAGTCAGCTCCTGGTCTTGTTTTTGTTGACTGTCTAGAGCTTCTCCATCTTTGGCTGCAAAGAATATAAACAATCTGATTTTGGTGTTGACCATCTGGTGATGTCCATGTGTCGAGTCTTCTCTTGTGTTGTTGGAAGAGGGTGTTTGCTATGACCAGTGCATTTTCTTGGCAAAACTCTATTAGCCTTTGCCCTGCTTCATTCCACATTCCAAGGCCAAATTTGCCTGTTACTCCAGGTGTTTCTTGACTTCCTACTTGTGCATTCCAGTCCTCTAGAATGAAAAGGACATCTTTTTTGGGTGTTAGTTCTAAAAGGTCTTGTAGGTCTTCATAAAACCGTTCAACTTCAGTTTCTTCAGCGTTACTGGTTGGGGCATAGACTTGGATAACTGTGATATTGAATGGTTTGCCTTAGAGACGAACAGAGATCATTCTTTCGTTTTTGAGACTGCATCCAAGTACTGCATTTCAGACTCTTTTGTTGACCATGATGGCTACTCCATTTCCTCTGAGGGATTCCTGCCCACAGTAGTAGATGTAATGGTCATCTGAGTTAAATTCACCCATTCCAGGATTACCAAACTGAAAAATCTCTACTACAGAATAGAAGAAAATATTTCCAAGTCATGGATATGATAAGGGGTTAATATCCCAAATATGTAATGGACTCCTACAAGTCAATAGCAAAAAGCCAAATTATCCAATTTTTAAAAATGGGCAAAGGGTCGGAATAGACATTTTTCCAAAGAAGACATACAAATGGCCAGCATAGATTTGAAAGGGTGCTCAACATCACTAATTATCAGATAAATGCAATTGAAACCACAAGGAAGTATTACCTCACACCTGTTAGTCAAGGGGAAAAGAAGATGAGTGTTGGAGATGGTATAGAGAAGAGGACCCTGTTACACATTGGTGGGAATGTAAACTGATGCAACCGCTACAGAAAACATGGAGATTTCTCAAAAAATTGAAACTAGAACTACCATATGATCCAGAAGTCCCACTTGTGGGTATTTACCCAAAGAAGTTGAAATCAGTATCTCAAAAAGATACCTGTACTCCCACACCCATTGCAACATTTTCCACAACAGCCAAGATATGGAAACAAATGTCTATTGACAGACGAATGATGGAAAAAGAAAATGTGTGGTATATATCATATATATATATATATATATATATATATATATATGCAATGGAAAATTCAAGAAGGAAATTCTGGCATTTGCAGCAACATGGATAGATCTGAAGTATACTCTGCTAAGTGAAATAAGCCAGAAACAGGAAAACAAAGACTGTACAATCTCATTTATGTGTAGAATCAAAAACAGTCAAACTCACACAAGCAGAGAGTAGTGGTTGTTGCTAGAGGATAGAGAAAAGGAGAGATTATGGTTAAGGAGTACAGAGTCTTAATTGTGCCAGATAAATAAATTCTGGAGATCTACCATATAACATGGTGCCTATAGCTAATAATTCATTGCTAAAATTTGCTGAGAGGGTACATCTTATGTTATGTTCTTACCACAAAACAATAATAATAATGGTGAAGGTTATGGGAGATGATGGATTGTCTATGACTTTATGATGGTCATGGTTTCACAGATGTATGCTTATTCCGAGCTCATCGACTTCTTCACATTATATGTACAGCTTTTTACATGTCACTCATACTTGAACAAAAGTTCTTTCTTTAAAAAAAGAAAGAAGGCAAAGGCTCTTGCTTTTAGTGACTGTGCTTAGGTCTGTTGTCATTAAACCCTGAAGATGGGGAGAATAATAGTCATCTCTTTATAGACATGACCTAATGGTCACTAATGGCCCGAGTCATTAGGGAATTAATTCTTGACTGAATTTCCGTGAAGGTGGGTAATACATGCACAAACTAATGGCTCAATAAATACTAGCCCCCGCTTTTGCTTCATTTATATGCTCTTTGTATATTTAGTCATAAAGCGATCATAATATATTTGAGTATTTGATAAAAAACACCAATTATATGTGTGAATGAAACTGTGACAGATTAACATTACCTTCCATACATAGTAGGTATATTGTCAAAGTGGCAATTTAGTATAATAAAAAGAATATGAAACAGAGAGTTAAAAGACATAGGTTTTCAGCAATGTGTAAATTGAGCTAACTTCCAATTAACCTCTTTGATTTTGGTGTGTCAAAAATATCTGGTAAACATTTATATGATTATCTTGAGGGTGAAAACTAAACGGCTTTCTACATTATGTTAACCGCCTTCTTTATTTTTCATTATTGCAGCAAAACTTATAAGCTATTTCTGTGCTAATGTTACTGTCACACTGTCTATAAAAATAGCAAGACTTCTAAACAATTCTACCTATTTAATAAAAAGCTAAAACTTCTTAGAAGTTTCATCTCTAGAAACACGGAGATTCTTTAAGGACATCAGAGAAAGTACCATAAAGTACTTCATGGCTGTCCCTTGATATCCACAGGGGAATCACTTCCAGGATCCCCCTCAGATACTAAAATCTTCGAATGCTCAATTTCTTACCTGAAACAGTGTAGCATTTGCAAATAATCTGTGCATATTCTCCTGCATAATGTAAATCATCTCTAGATCACTTTCAGTACGTAATAAATACAATTAAATGCTATGTAAATAGTCACTGGTGTGCAATAACTTCAAGTTCTGCTTTGGGGAACTTTCTAGAAATTTTTTTTCTCATCTTTTCCATCCACAGTTGGTTGAATCCACAGAACCCACAGATACAAAGGACCAACTGTACCCTTATCCTAATTCTGAAGACAGAAAAATAGAAATGTAAGGCAAAGGAAATAGCAAGCACCAGGGCTTGTGGGTAAGCAGGGAACCATTGAGTAAGAAGCAATTAGCAGATGGAGAAGCCCTAAGGGCAGATAAATGCTGGGGTAAGGAGGCCTAGAGAAGAAATGAGTGCAAGGCTAGGATGCCCCTCCATCTCAGTCAGTCCCAGGGATTGGCCTCCAACAGCTGCAAAGGCTCCCAGGGAGGGAGGAACCCATCCAGACACAGAAGAGACAGCGGATCATCCTTTCTGAACGGTCCATCCTCCCTCATCGTCCAGCTACTTTCAGAAGTCTAAACCAGGTTTACCTTCAGATCTTCCAGATTAGCCTCACAGGGAGGCACAGTTGAATTTCAGGACTTCCCCAAAGTCCTCTCACCTGCTCACTTGTTTAACGCCTGAGATTCTTTCACCATAGACCAAAGCTCTGCATTCCACAATTAGACCTAAAGGCTTAAACAGCAAATGCCTAGTAGAAGTCGAATATTAGCTAAAATGTATTTTCTCCATACTCATAGGATGTGTGTCCTAAAACAACCCCAGGAGGTGATTCAGCCCAAAAGTTTTCACCCTGTGCTTCGCACTGACTACCAGAGTAGCTCCAGTTTGCATATTGAACTGCAACCATTTGTTGGCTTAACCAGTTTGTTGGCTCAATGGGTTTATAAATCAGAATTCGGCAAAAATGAAGGCCAGGAGAGGTGGGTGAAAACAAGCTGCAGAAGGTCCCACACAGCTCCCTAATGGCAGACTCGGTGCTCTTTGACTCACCGTGTTGTCTCTCCTTTTTGAACTCACACTGCATTCGAGTTCCCCAGAGACTGGACATAACCAGGGCAAACGTTCCAAACTGCTTCATTTGACCAGTGAAAGTGTTAGTTGCTTAGTCGTGTCGGACACTTTGCAATCCCATGGACTGTAGCCCACCAGGCTCCTCTGTCCATGGAATTCTCTAGACAAGAATACCAGAGTGGATCGCCATGCCCTTCTCCAGAGGATCTGTCGGACCCAGATCGAACCTAGTGCTTCTGTATTGCAGGCAGATTCTTAACCATTTGAGCTACCAGAGAAGACACCCATTTGATCAAGAGCCTACTTCATATTCTTATAACAGGGCTACTTAGGCAGATGTGTTATTACTTGTTACTGCCTCCCGAGACTATGAGCTCTTGAGGGTTGGGATTCCTTTACATCCTTACATCTACAGCAACTGGCACACCACTTATTCCTTGACAAACCTTTAAAGAAATTCTGCCCAAGGGCTACTTGATGCATGCCAATGCTATTTCACACCATGTTAATTTTTCAAAGAAATAATTTTTCTTATTCAGGAGATTTACCTCCCAAAGTATTTTAAATCAGCCTGTACTTCACTGTACATAACACAGGCTTGTTCATTTTAAATATATTTTATGTATGTTTTTATTACAAATTTCCTCAAGTTTCTTATCTCTGTGGAATGTCAGCTTATAAAAGAAAGTTAATCATAATAAATAATAGGTAATAATTTAGGTTTATAATAGTCAAGCTCCATAACTCTCACTACAGAGTATTTTCTAGATATACAGTATTTATTTTAAAAGCAATGAATTTAATTGAAAAGTTGTTAAAGTATTTTCTCTGTTTTTAAACAACACAGGAGACATATTACCAAATGTTTCAGGGATTCTATTCTTCAAGTTATCAGAGTAATAAAAAATGAATAGTTTCTTAGCAAAAATAGTTCATTAGTATTTTAGTTATAAACAGTAAGCATGAAGTTGCACAATTTTAATTTCATACCCTTACCAGGCCAAATCACAATTTTAATAGACTGTGGTGGTGGTTTAGTCACTAAGTCATAGCCAGCTCTTTGAGATCCCCATGGACTGTAGCCCACCAGACTCCTCTGTCCATGGGATTTCCCAGGCAAGAATACTGGAGTGGGTTGCCATTTCCTTCTCCAGGATATCCTCCTGACTCAAGGATAGAACTGGAGTCTCCTACTTGGCAGGCAGATTTTTTTTATCACTGAGCCACCTGGGAAGCCCTTTAATGGACTATGAGTATCTAAAATGTACTAGCACCCTAAGATTAATAATTAAGGTTGCTTTGTCAAAATCTATAGGGGATTTAAACAAACCAAATAAAAACACCAAATCTTTAATTTTGTGACTATTCCTTTCATAAACATGCTTATCAAGCTTTCATACCAATAACTTTTTGACAATTCCAAGTAAAGCTTATGAAACAGAAAGTTTACACCAAAAATGTCTCCAATTAATGAGGATAAAACTGTAGGACACATGGAAGATACAAAAAGAGAAAAATGGCTAGTAAGTTTGAGCACGTTATAGTGTACACATTAGGCCGCCTAAAAACCACTGGGTGGATACGTATGTGTGCCCTGGTTTAAATGTAAATTGCAGTAGGCGCATACCTTGTTTCATTGTGCTTTGTTTTGTTCTTCACACACACTATGATTTTTGTTTTGTTTTTACAGATTAAAGGTTTTTGGCAACCCTGTGTCCAGGAAGTCTATCAGTGTTATTTCTTTTCAAAAACATTTGCTCACTTCCTGTCTCTGTGTCACATTTTGGCAATTCTTGTAACATTCATACCTTTTATTCATTATTATTATGTTTGCTATGGTGCTCTGTGGTCAGTGATTTTTGATGTTACTGCCGTGACTCATTTTTTGAAGGCTCAGATAATGGTTATCAGTTTTTAGCAATAAAATATTTTGAAATTAAAGTATATACTTTTTAAAAGCATAATGTTATTGCCCACTTAATAGACTATAGTATGGTATAAACACTACTTTTATATACACCCGGAAGCCAACAAATTTGTGTGACTGGCTTTGTGTGATATTCGCTTTATTCTGGTGGTCTGGAATTGAAGCTATAATATCTCTGTGGTACACCTGTACTTGTTTGGGTAGTAGCCAAAATTGTGAATAGACACTCGTTTAGAAGAAAATGGGCTAGTTATTACAGAATATACTGCTCACTAGAGGAGCCCATAAGCAGTAAGGTACACTCTTCTGGCAGAGTACGCTTTTACTTTCTCATGAAATACACTGAGAGCAGGACTTCTGTCTTATCTAGTTCTATATTTTTCCAATTTTAAATAAAGGAAATGTTAACAATTACAAATAAAATAAATTTAACCAAAAGAGGAACTCCCCAGGTCATTAGGTGCCCAATATGCTACTGGAGATCAGTGTAGAAATAACTCCAGAAAGAATAAAGGGATGGAGCCAAAGCAAAAACAATACCCAGTTGTGGATGTGACTGGTGATAGAAGCAAGATCCGATGCTGTAAAGAGCAATATTGCATAAGAACCTGGAATGTCAGGTCCATGAATCAAGGTAAATTGGAAGTGGTCAAACAAGAGATGGCAAGGGTGAACGTCGACATTCTAGGAATCAGTGAACTAAAATGGACTGGAATGGGTGAATTTAACTCAGATGACCATTACATCTACTACTGCGGGCAGGAATCCCTCAGAAGAAATGGAGTAGCCATCATGGTCAACAAAAGAGTCCGAAATGCAGTACTTGGATGCAATCTCAAAAACGACAGAATGATCTCTGTTCATCTCCAAGGCAAACCATTCAATATCAGTTATCCAAGTCTATGCCCCAACAAATAACGCTAAAGAAACTGAAGTTGAACGGTTTTATGAAGACCTACAAGACCTTTTAGAACTAACACCCAAAAAAGATGTCTTTTTCATTCTAGGGGACTGGAATGCACAAGTAGGAAGTCAAGAAACACCTGGAGTAACAGGCAAATTTGGCCTTGGAATGTGGAATGAAGCAGGGCAAAGACTAATAGAGTTTTGCCAAGAAAATGCACTGGTCATAGCAAACATCCTCTTCCAACAACACAAGAGAAGACTCTACACATGGACATCACCAGATGGTCGACACCAAAATCAGATTGATGATATTCCTGGCAGCCAAAGATGGAGAAGCTCTATACAGCCAACAAAAACAAGACCAGGAGCTGACTGTGGCTCAGATCATGAACTCCTTATTGCCAAATTCAGACTGAAATTGAAGAAAGTAGGGAAAACCGCTAGACCATTCAGGTATGACCTAAATCAAATCCCTTATGAATATACAGTGGAAGTGAGAAATAGATTTAAGGGCCTAGATCTGATAGATAGAGTGCCTGATGAACTATGGACTGAGGTTCATGAAATTGTATAGGAGACAGGAATCAAGACCATCCTCATGGAAAAGAAACACAAAAAAGCAAAATGGCTGTCTGGGGAGGCCTCACAAATAGCTGTAAAAGAAGAGAGGTGAAAAGCAAAGGAGAAAAGGAAAAATGTAAGCATCTGAATGCAGAGTTCCAAAGAATAACAAGAAGAGATAAGAAAGCCTTCTTCAGCGATCCATGCAAAGAAATAGGGGAAAACAACAGAATGGGAAAGACTAGAGATCTCTTCAAGAAAATCAGAGATACCAAGGGAACATTTCATGCAAAGATGGGCTCGATAAAGGACAGAAATGGTCTGGACCTAACAGAAGCAGAGGATATTAAGAAGAGGTGGCAAGAATACACAAAAGAACTGTACAAAAAAGATCTTCACGACCCAGATAATCATGATGATGTGATCACTAATCTAGAGCCAGACATCCTGGAATGTGAAGTCAAGTGGGCCTTAGAAAGCATCACTATGAACAAAGCTAGTGGAGGTGATGGAATTCCAGTTGAGCTATTTCAAAGCCTGAAAGATGATGCTGTGAAAGTGCTGCAATCAATATGCCAGCAAATTTGGAAAAGTCAGCAGTGGCCACAGGACTGGAAAAGGTCAGATTTCATTCCAATTCCAAAGAAAGGCAATGCCAAAGAATGCTCAAACTACTGCACAATTGCACTCATCTCACATGCTAGTAAAGTAATGCTCAAAATTCTCCAAGCCAGGCTTTAGCAATACGTGAACCGTGAACTTCCTGATGTTCAAGTTGGTTTTAGAAAAAGCAGAGGAACCAGAGATCAAATTGCCAGCATCCACTGGATCATGGAAAAAGCAAGAGAGTTTCAGAAAAACATCTATTTCTGCTTTATTGACTATGCCAAAGCCTTTGACTGTGTGGATCACAATAAACTGTGGAAAATTCTGATACAGATGGGAATACCAGACCACCTGACCTGCCTCCCAAGAAATCTGTATGCAGGTCAAGAAGCAACAGTTCGAACTGGACATGGAACAACAGACTGGTTCCAAATAGGAAAACGAGTATGTCAAGGCTGTATATTGTCACCCTGCTTATTTAACTTATATGCAGACTACATCATGAGAAACGCTGGACTGGAAGAAACACAAGCTGGGATCAAGATTGCCAGGAGAAATATCAATAACCTCAGATATGCAGATGACACCACCCTTATGGCAGAAAGTGAAGAGGAACTAAAAAGCCTCTTGATGAAAGTGAAAGAGGAGAGTGAAAAAGTTGGCTTAAAGCTCTACATTCAGAAAACGAAGATCATGGCATCTGGTCCCATCACTTCATGGGAAATAGATGGGGAAACAGTAGAAATAGTGTCAGACTTTGTTTTTTTGGGCTCCAAAATCACTGTAGATGGTGACTGCAGCCATGAAATTAAAAGACGCTTACTCCTTGGAAGAAAAGTTATGACCAACCTAGATAGTATATTCAAAAGTGGAGACATTACTCTGCCGACTAAGGTCCGTCTAGTCAAGGCTATGGTTTTTCCTGTGGTCATGTATGGATGTGAGAATTGGACTGTGAAGAAGGCTGAGCACCGAAAAATTGATGGTTTTGAACTGTGGTGTTGGAGAAGACTCTTGAGAGTCCCTTGGACTGCGAGGAGATCCAACCAGTCCATTCTGAAGGAGATCAACCCTGGGATTTCTCTGGAAGGAATGATGCTAAAGCTGAAGCTCCAGTACTTTGGCCACCTAATGCAAAGAGTTGACTCATTGGAAAAGACTCTGATGCTGGGAGAGATTGGGGGCAGGAGGAGAAGGGGACGACTGGGGATGAGATGGCTGGATGGCATCACGGACTCGATGGACGTGAGTCTGAGTGAACTTGGGAGATGGTGATGGACAGGGAGGCCTGGTGTGCTGCGATTCATGGGGTCTCAAAGAGTCGGACACGACTGAGCGACTGAACTGAACTGAACTTAAATTAACTTAATTATTTACTTTAAACAAATCATTACAACTTACATCAGAGTTGTGGTGAATCTAATTCTTGAAATTACTTGATCATTAGAGTCATTTTTCAAGTGGCTGAGTTTCTACTCCTTGTGGGGGTAGGCCAATGGCCTTCTGAAACTTCTCCTTGTTCCTAGTTATCTCATGGTGAGTTCAGTTCTTGCTTTAGTTCAGTTCAGTTCAGTTCAGTCACTCAGTCGTGTCCGACTCTTTGCGACCCCATGAATCGTAGCACACCAGGCCTCCCTGTCCATCACCATCTCCCAGAGTTCACTCAGACTCACGTCCATCGAGTCAGTGATGGCATCCAGCCATCTCATCCTCTGTCGTCCCCTTCTCCTCCTGCCCCCAATCCCTCCCAGCATCAGAATCTTTCCCAATGAATCAACTCTTGGCATGAGGTGGCCAAACTAGGCTTAAATGATGCATTTCATGTTTACCCAAGAATTAACTGATATTTATAAATTTTATAAGGAGAAATGAGCATATTTATGAGATACATGGAAACTCTCATAAGAACATACTAGAAAACTACTGCACACAAAGGGATTTCTAAATCTAGTGCAATGAAATATTTTCTGAGCTTTGTGTAGACGCTTTGTTTCCAGAAGCAGAACTCTAGCAAATGAGGAGCTATCCCTATTGCTGTTTTCAATATTTACATAATAAATACAGTAGAATATTGAATAGAAACTGTTCAAGACTACAAATAACCGGTGTTGCAGTTCATTGACTTTAATGAGGTCTGATGTGGCACAGTTGTTATTTCTATCATTCTCCCACACATAAAGTGTTTCATTATTGTGGTACTAGAATGTTTTACCCCCTGATCCTACAGGGGATTTGTCATGACAGCTTTTTAAAAAATCTCTACTTGCAGGGGCGAGGGGCTGCAAGATGTCAGAGAATAGGGGTTGGGAAATGGGAAAGATATGTTTCTTTGTGAGATTATATGTTACATAATGAATGATTGTTACCTATACAATGTCACATACTAACACGAAAAAAAGTTCAGTTCCCAAGCTTGCAAAAAAATTTAAATGATGTCTCTCGATTCCATGTTTCCAATGGAATGTGGGGTGGTAAACAGATCTTTTAAAGATTAAGAGACCAAGGGTTGAATGTCGTTTGTCATACACTCAATGAATTAAAGAATACTAATTCTTGACTTGTCAAAGATTGAAACAATCTTCCTTATGGGAAATGGAAAAAAGAAACTGGGACTTGTTTTCACTGATGACTTTACAATGTCATAAACTTTTGCCAAATAGCGATGGATGATGAATACAGTAGCGGCACATACACCAATACACACATGTGAATGGCCCACAAGTCTTTAAGCTGATGCTAAATTAATTATTCATGCCTTTGCCAAAACTAGTCATAATAGGAAAAGTAATCATAACAGAACTGGCTTAACTCTGATAATTAGTGAAAGAGAATGAGTAAACAAAAAGTCAAGATGAAGCCACCAAGGCAGGAACAGGAGCCCACCAGAGGAAAAGGGCAACGTGGAGGTCCGGACCTGATGCAACAAGCATCAAGCCCCAGTGCAGCAGAGCAATGAGAACAGGAAAGAGAGACTAGGAGGCTGTCCCTGGAAGCCAGCAAACATGATGACCACGTGGTGCCCTGGGAAAAGAAATCCACAAAATACCTGAACATGACACAAAGGGAAATGACGGTGGTTAATATTTATGAGTGTTCATCACCCATCTGGCACTGACCGTGCACTGTTCCATTTGTTTATACTAATTGTATGATCACAGTGCAAGTTTGGAAGGTGAGGATACAGAGAGACTAAGGAAACTGCTCAACATCACATATCTAATAAGTGGTGGGTTAGGAATTTATACCCAGAGTCTGATTCCCAAATTGTGAATTCTAAAACTAAAAGATAAGCTCGTTTACCAAACACAATATGGATCACTCTATTTTCTGATACAAACACAGAGAGATGCCATTAAGGAAAACAGGAGCTTTAAATAAATTCAGAAAGAACAGGTTCATGAGTATTTCTGAACGTCTGTGTTTACAATTTCAGTTTATAGGCTTATTTTGGGGCTTCTTATTTTAAATGTAAAATAATCATGAGAAATCACTGGACAAAAACTGATAAACTTTTATTTTATAAAACTAAAAAGGAACTGTCCTCTCTCCATACACTGAAAACATTTATAGTTAACCTATTGGGGTGTGATAGCACATATTTATGTATATATTCAGTTAATATACCCTTACACAATGCACGCAATTTTTAAAAAATTTTATTGATGGTAAGAACACTTAGCACGAAACCCATCTTTTTAACAAAATTTTAAATGTATCACACAGTATTGTTAACTATAGCATGCACACCAGTTTTAACAAATCTTTTACATGTAAGTATTTAGAATGAGATATATAAAAAAAACATTGATCTTTTAAAAATAAGGGATAGTGTCTGTCTTGTTCACTATTTTGTTCTCAGAACCTGGACATAATTAAATGTTCATTAAATGGATGACTGTGTTTTTTAAAAGATGAAATAACAATAGCATTTTTATAACATTTCTTCTGGTTAAAAACAGCACAATACAATTTTAAAAAATAAGCCTGTTATAAATAAAACAACAGGCCCACAGTGGAGTCACTTACGCTAGACCTTCCATCACTGAATCAAGACTTGATTACAGTTTTGATCTCTCCCAGAAATGGATTCTTTAACCAGTCAGTCAGGAATAGCTTGATTAGCACCAGTTCAGGAATCTGCCTGATACACCCCTGTCATTTCCTAAAGGAAAGTAAGCCTGCAAAACCAAACCACATTCTGGCTAGTAGAACTCACTTGTTCCTTCGCCCTTCTGCCCATAAACGTTTCCATTTTGTGCAGTGCCTCAGAGCCCCTTTCTGTCTACTAGATGAGATGCTCCCCAATTTACAAATTGTTGAATAAAGCCAGTAAAGCTCTTTGAAATGTACTAGGTTGGATTTTGTTTTTTAACAAGCCATAGAGACATATGTTTGAACTTGACTCTGCCACATACTAGTTGCATGACTTTAGACAGGGCTTCCCTGGTGGCTCAGAGGTTAAAGCGTCTGCCTCCAATGCGGGAGACCTGGGTTTGATTCCTGGGTCGGGAAGATCCCCTGGAGAAGGAAATGGCAACCCACTCCAGTAATCTTGCCTGGAGAATCCCCTGGACGGAGGAGCCTGGTAGGCTACAGTCCACGGGGTTGCAAACAGTCGGACACGACTGAGCGACTTCACCTCACCTCAACCTTTTACAATCTGCTTCTTTATCTACAAAATATAGAGAATATCTACCTCAGATGCTTTGGGTTTTTACTCTTCAGCTCTGAATTCTTACTAATCTCTCTCAAATCCATCTACATGTAAGTACTGGGGTGATTATTTTAATACATTTTCACTGTGCAATTCTCCTGATCAATAAGCTTCCATATATATGGAAGAAAATATACTGGCCCAAAAGATAAGGTTTTCCCACCAGTGAAACTGAGTAAGACCCTGCAGGGCCTTCCTGGGTACAAAAGCCCTTCTTTGGTCCACACTTCTCATTTGCAGAAAAAAGACTTTAGTCTCCTAGCCCTTTCCTGAGCTCCAAAGAACAGACCCAGTTAGTAATTAGGGAAGTAAAGGAATGAAGGAAAAAAGGAAAAGCAAACAGCTCAGTGATAAAATAGTCTTGAGTTCCTTCTCAAGGGATATACAGAATAATCTGACATGTATCTTTGAGTTGCTCTGTAGAAACTAAGATCCCCCCTCCCCGTGGAAGATGGTGACAGCACATGCATTAGACCCCAGACTGGCTGGAACCAAGTTGATGATAAAGATTCCCAAAGCATCACCCTCATACCTCACCACCAACCGACCAGAAGAAAGTCCACCAGCTGCAACTCTCATGCAAAATGCTCTTTAAAAACCATCCCCAAGGGTATACCTATGGTCGATTCATGTCGATATATGGCAGAAACCTTACACAATATTGTAAAGCAATTATCCTCCAGTTAAAAATAAATAAATTTTTTAAAACAGCAAAAAAAAAAAGAAAAGAAAAAAGAAAGGAGGAGGAAAAGAAAACACTTTTGAGATTATATTCAAACATAAAAAAGAGGAAAAGTCCAGAATCTAGGTCTTTTGAGCATGAACTGCCCATTCTCCTTGCTTGGCAGTCTGCAATAAATGCTATACTTTCCTTCACCACAACCCAGTGTCAGTAGAGCAGCTTTGCTGTGTGGTGAGTGAGCGAATCAAGTTTCTGTTTGGTAACACTGGGAAAACCTAACCCCACTATTACTCAGCGCCACGTCACCACCCTACATAAGAGTCTCTTTTGCTTAGATCCTGGTTTTTCATCATTCCTGTTATCTTCTTAATTAAACTTTTTTTGTCATATATTTTTGTTGGCCCATTGTTCTCCTCCAATCTTTTTCCCAATATGTTGCTCAGTTGCTCATCATACCATGAACTGTAGCCCACCATGCTCCTCTGTCCATGGAGTTTTCCAGGCAAGAATACTGGAGTGGGTTGCCATTTCCTTCTTCAGGATAGAACTCATGTCTCTTGTGTCTCTTGCACTGACAGATGGATTCTTTAGAATAGGCCCCGTAGGCATAGTCATGAATTTATTCTGTTGCGATATAAATTCTGTCTTCTTACAACATCACGATCATAATCATTTTAACAGTTGTTAAGTAAAAACACACAATTCTTTTATCATTATTCTTGGTTTCCTAAATAACAATAGGAATGGCATTTCATACTTCATACCATAGTTTAAGGAGGAACTGCCATTTGCCTATACAAGGAATTAATTTACTCAATGCTATGAGGTATTTGGAATGTCATGCATATGAAACGTACTCTACAGAATGTCAAATTATCTTGTTAAACTAACTGAGAACAAAAGGCAGTGCAGGTTAGGATAATGATTGGCCTCTCATAGAAATGCTAATATAGGTGATCTTCACCAGAAAATCAAGTCCCACTTGGCCATTAAAAAGATACTTGAAATCTCCCAACCACCCCACAGAGTTTCATTGCCTCCTTCAAAATAAACAGAGTTGTTTCCTTACAGTTAAATCTCAGATTCATCCTGACAGGCAAATTCCCTAGAATACAAAAACATTATGAACAGATTATTATGTATAAAACATTTCCCCATATGATTTCATAATAATTCTGGCACTTTACTGCTGCTATTTCCATCACATGGCAAACAAACATTTTCCAATGCAACTGTGGAAGGGCCAGTCCAAGACATACGATTTTAACTCTGGAAAGCTGAGTTTCTTTTCTACATGAACCAATAGAAAGTTTTTTTAAAAATAGCAAGTCTTTTATCTTGGTAGACACACACTCGTACAGCCTTAAATAACAAAGAAAACATATACCAAAATTGTATTGGCTTTCTACCTGACATCCTTTGTTCTAATCAAGAGGGAAGCCTCAAGGCACATCAAGGTTTGGATGTGTGTCAGAGGCCAGGAAGCAGTATGTTTAAGACCAACCTCAAATGCCAGTTATCCTTAACAGACTTATGAAAGAGCCATGATAAAGTAGACCAGGAACTCAGGAACTAACTATCAAGGATGAAAGTTCAGGAGTTACAACTTTAGGTTATAAGAAAGAGGGTAGTTTCAAAGTAAAATTTGAGTTCTTTTATTTTGCAACTTGCTCTCACAAGAGTTTTTCATAAAATAGAACAATTTTAAAATATGAGTTGTTATATAATATGAGTTGTTCTATATCATGTATTATAATGACACCAGGTAACATTACAGGGTAAACCTTCAAGGAAAAGAGTGACTGTAGTGAATATAGAAGGAACCATGATGCTCAGAATGGAATTGGTACTATAAAACCTATTTTACGCTCTTTAGTAAAATGACTCATATTTTTAATGTGCCAGTAAATGAGCTCATTAGGTCTCTTTCAAAACACAAAAGAAGATATCCTGAATAAGACAACTGTACACTATGATTAAAATGAATTTCTTACACAAAGAGCTTTATGTAAAATCTTCAATAGGATAAACTCAGTTGTAGTGATTCTCTATATCTATATTTAGATGTGAACAAAAATGAGGATACTAGGATTTTAATCAGTTTTGTCATTTATATTCCATCTACATGCATATTTGTGAAAAGGTATGACTTGATCAGGTCATACATCATTAATCATTCTCCATATTCAGCCTCCTTATTACACAATGATCATTAAGGAATTCGTAAGTTCTACCAGGAAGCTTTGAAGTTAGTTGTTAATATTCAAGGTGTAAAAGGAATCCTATAAATAAAATAAATCCCTTAAATACTTGATTGAGTTTGATTGTGCTCTGAATATCTCCTGCTGAGATAAAAGTGGGCATCTCTAAAAAAGTTGTTGCCTTTTAAAATACTTTAACTCAAAGAATAGGCAAGAATGCTTCATGTTATTAGCAGCATGTATGTATGGATTCTTCCTGAAAAGATCTTGTGATCTTGTTAGACATACAAGGCCTAAAACGAAAACAAGACAATAAGAATGAAAGAGTAATATTAGCCAGCATATAATAGTGTGTTGTACTGTACATGGCATTGGTTATAACACCAAAGCTCAGAAGAGAATCAAGAGATGCTTTTCAAAGAGGTGAAACTTTAGCTTGATTTAAAAGAGTAGTCAAAAAAAGGACAAGGCAGGATATTAGAGCAAGACACGAATAAATACCAGCTAACCAGGTGTACTGCAGCTAACCATGAGACCACCTTCATAGGAATATGAATTTTTGTTTGAAATGAGGTTGGATAAGTAAGGTGAGTCTAGAATATGCTGCTGCTGCTGCTAAGTCGTTTTAGTCATGTCTGACTCTGTGTGACCCCATAGACGGCAGCCCACCAGGCTCCCCCGTCCCTGGGATTCTCCAGGCAAGAACACTGCAGTGGGTTGCCATTTCCTTCTCCAGTGCATGAAAGTGAAAGTGAAGTCGTGTCTGACTCCTAGCGATCCCGTGGACTGCAGCCTACCAGGCTCCTCCATCCATGGGACCTTCCCGGCAAGAGTACTGGAGTGGGTTGCCATTGCCTTCTCCGTCCAGTCTAGAATATGGAAACCCTCAAATGACCGGAGAGGAAGTTAGGAAATTCTCCAACAGATAAAAGGAAGACATTATAGACTGAGTATCAAGATAATAACATGAAGACAGTGGTACATACTTCGGGGAAACTAACGCGGCAGGAGTTACCAAAGCCAATGTTAAATCTCTCATAAAAGCTGTGGCATAAAGTTATATAGTGGCAATAGGGACAAAAATAAGATACTAAAAGTAATTTGATAAGAAAAATCAAAAGTGGAGACTTAACTAGATACCAAGCATGAGTAGGAAAGATTGAAAGTCAAAACTGGCTCTTAGGATCTAAGCCTCATAGAGTAAAAACCTGATGGTACGATTTACATATGTTGGGTAGATAAAACAAAATGTCCTTTTATTATTAACACAGTAACCAAATGTCAATCTTGTGCCTTAGACACAGTATCAGAATTCTGACATGTTAATATGAGTGAGACTCTCTGCAGAGTCTGTGCTTTTTCTTTCCAGACATAACACACACACATTTACAATTGAAGGTGCAAGCCCTCAAACTTGGAAAACACTGCTCTTGTATTTAGACATTGACAGCATTCAAGGCCACTTTCAGAGACATAATTACAAAATTCCAAGCAAAGTAAGTAATTATTTGATGATGATATTACATAATCTGTAACAAGACAAAACTGCTGCTAAGTCGCGTCGGTCTTGTCCAACTCTGTGCGACCCCAAGATGGCAGCCCACCAGGCTCCCCTGTCCCTGGGATTCTCCAAGCAAGAACCCTGGAGTGGGTTGCCATTTCCTTCCCCAATGCATGAAAGTGAAAAGTGAAAGTGAAGTCGCTCAGTCGTGTCCGACTCTGAGCGACCCCATGGACTGCAGCCCACCAGGCTCCTCCGCCCATGGGATTTTCCAGGCAAGAGTACTGGAGTGGGTTCCCGTTGCCTTCTCCGAGACAAAACTGAGGCCCAACCTGTTAGGGTTATTTGTATCTTTCTATTGGTTTCATTTAGAATCTGTGAAACCATTTCCAATATTTCTACTCACACAAAGTGAATTACTTCAGGATTTCCATCATCAGCAATTACTGATTTGCATTATCCCTGAAATAAGGATACAGCAGGATAAGCGGTTTGAGAACCGGAGGCCACTTATGCTCTTTTCTCATGACGTTTTGCAGAATCGTAGAATTTTATCTCTAACACCTAAAGATTGTAACTTTCAGCAATATGCTTCTCTAGGAAACAAAATAATTTATTTCCTAATACCCACTCTCAAAAGTAGCAACTCTAGGTCCACCAAAGTAAAGACAAGAATGTCAGTCAACTGATGCTACGTCAAATAGGCAAGCATATAATTAAGCAGCTATCATAATAGCTGCCATCTTTTTCTGCCTTGAGGAGGTAGAAGGTAGAGATAGAGTGAGGCTGTATCAAATGAAATGCAAGGGAGGTCAGCCAGGCCCCCAGTTCTTTGGTTCTTCAGAACTGTGGCAAGAACAAGGCAGTGGTAATGAATGAGAGCAATGTGGTCTGTTTCTTTCAGGCTCATCTAACCCTTAGGACTGATGGCTGCAGCTGAGAAATTCCACAGGGATTGTGGAGGGGAAGTGCCCAGGGCATGATGCAGGCACACAAATCCCCCTGGAGTCCTAGTCATTCTGCCTGAGTACACACAATCATGAAGCCCAGTTGTTTGATCTTGCTACACACACTCTGGCTCCCTCAAAAGAAATATTCGGAAGTAAGACCATGTCCATTCAATTGGATCACAAGTTGTAATAAATCAATGGCCAGTCTTTGTTCAGCTTTGTGAACTGCAATCTAACCAGATGAGTTCTACATTCCAGAATAAAGTAGAAACCCATCTTCTGCAGTTACCTGACAGAAACATTTTGTTGTGATATAAAACATTGATGCAGTAACCCAAATAATGCCAAAAGACTTGTAAATACCTCTTTTTGTATTTTATAGATGTGAGTATGTGTGTTTAAAGAAGAAGTTTCTTTTCAACTTTCTTACTTTTTTCTATTGGATGAATACCAAAAATATTAATTTAGAAGAACACATACAAAGATAACTATGGAATAACCTATATTTTTACTTAAAGACTAGCACCAGTTTGGTCATTAGCCTAGATTTCTTGAGCCAACATTGGCAAAGCCTTCTTTATGATGACAGATTAAAGTATTCACTGTATGGCAAGGTTTTTCATTTCACTGCAGCAACCAATGATGAAATGCAATATGGTCAGATTAAAGGTAGTAACATAGCTACCCTTTTGTAATAGTAATATCTTTGGTGAACGCACACATGCAATCAGTCATTTAAATCCAGAACCTCAAGCTGAGCAGAATCCCATCAAAGTATTTACATGGCCCACCTGCCCTAGGGTGATACATACATCATTTGAAATAAAGCTTAGTGACAGCTGCAGAAATGTACTCAATGAATCTAAAATAGACAGCAATCTAGAATAATCATGCTGGCACTATCTGGACATTCATATTTAAATGAATTGTAACATTCCAAATACAGAGCTGTTTTGCAGCTGGTATACATAAGCCCTACCTCACTGGTTGTTGGTTAGCCAGTTTTGAAGGCACTCCCACCCATCAACTCCCTGCCAAGTACCTCTCCTCTTAATAACCCTGGTCATGCTGATTCTTTATTGGAAGCCTCCAGGATCTCTATGTCAAAAAAAAAAAAAAAAAAAAAAGACCTAGCCCAGCAGGATATCTCTCAAACTCTGTTCCAGAATGAATGCTGGTAGTATCTATTCTGATTCAAAGATAGATGGCAAAATGAGAAGGGGGCAGCAGAGGATGAGATGGTTAGATAGCATCACTGACTCAATGGACATGAATCTGAGCAAACTCTGGGAGACAGTGGAGGACAGAGGAGCCTGATGTGCTACAGTCTATGGGGTCTCAAAGAATTAGGCACAACTTAGCAACTGAGCAATAACACAACAACAACTATTCTGATTCATGGTACCTGAACCATACTGTTCGACTGATATTTTGAATATCATCTTGCCCACCTCCATCACCTTTATAGCACCTATTGAAGTTGTACTGTGATTATTCCTGTAAAAGTTGCTTCTCCCATTCTCAAGTACTTGAGGACAAGGAATCTGTCTAATTCATTTTTGAGCCTTAGTGCCTAAGAGAATGATTCAGTATTAATAGATGTTTGGTGAATCTATGAACAAACAAGCTATAAGAAAAAAAAAAAACACCATATTTCATTGTGTCACTTTGAGAGTATAACATTTACAGATAAGTATTCTTATACTTACACAGTATTTGTGATTGATTGCAAGGATTTTCCTTTCGACACTATGACCTTCAATTTTTCTTTGACTTTTATGTAGAGAGGTAACAATAATGAACTGAAAATCCCAAGAGCGAAGCCTTTTGAGTTAGTTGTGCTTTTTATGTTATTCCTGCTACTTTCCAGGAGGTATGATAAGGTTTATAAGAGATAGCCAATAAATACAAAAATATGAAAAAAATTTTAAAAACCTCTTTTATCTGACTCAATACAGAAATCATTTTTAGAACTGGCATTCTTCAGATAGCCATACTTTTTTATTCCTGAGTGACTCCATCATGCCCTCAGCACCCCCCTCCCCCTGCCTGAATGGGTAGCTTCATCATCTAAATACAGTGCAACTCTTTGATCTTCAGGGGAAAAGTACTGAAAAAATTTTTTATCTTCACAACACTTTAAAACACAAGTCACAGAATGTTTTTAATGCTTTGGTGCCAGATGAGAACCCACATTTTGGTTCATCACATTGGGGAACATTTAGAATATCAGGGCATGTATGGAAACAGAAATCTCTTTATAAAGAATATATTCTATAGCTCCTGCTGAATTTTTGTTTTCTTTTCCAGGGAGTAGTTTATGTGCTATGTTTAGCCCACACATGAAAGTAATATATCCCTCATGAGACTGCCTTTGGCTTATGCTGATTTTTTGAGGCCAAGATTATGGTAATGATTTCAGGCAGAAAGAAGCAAAAATGAATAGAAGGAGAAGACGGAAGACAAGGGATTAGAGAGGTGAAAAAAATGTCCCCGTCTACTTCTATGTAATGAAAGAATGCCTTAGGACACTGAGAGGAGAGTCTGATCGCAAATAAAATCAAGACACTGGGAGAACTCTTCATCAAACAAACACCACCGTGTGTTCTTTAGCCTGATGCACCAAAGGACTGTCAGAGTCCAGCAATAACCTAAAACTGAAAGCCTGTCTTTTAAGTGCAGGTCCTACTCTACAAAAAACCCAGAAGTCTCCTGCGGCACGTGCCACGGCTTTCAGAGGCTCCTCCAAGGCCAGCTGCACATATCTTCAGTGGCTTGGATACTGGCCAGTGCAGTAAACCCCGTGCTGGGCTTGGGAAACTAATCCCTTCTATTATTGCTTTTTCACAGGTGAGACACCTGCCCTTTTCTTTTATCAAGAAAGGGCACATTAAAGGCTCATTAAAGGCTCCCCACACTTAACACAGCATTTATATCATTATACCTGAATGAAAAGATGAATTCTATGAAGAAACACTAGCAATGAGTAGACAGGATATTTGGTCCACGGGCCTAGTGACCATGCAACAGATTTATCCTCTTTGACAGACCAAAAGGGAGGGAGCGAGGAAGGGAGGAGGAAGGAAGAGAGAACCCAGGGCAAATCACAACACGTGCACTTCAAGGGTTCTATGAAACATGAAATACTCATATCTATCTCTGGCTCAGTTTTCTGGGAGAGAAACAAGAGAACTGGAGTTGCCTAGGAGACATGGAAGCCTCTGGCATCTAACAATTTGAAAACTCATTGTATTTATTCATTTATAAAATAGGCATAATGTTGCTCACCTTATTTTTTTAAAGATGCAATTTTTAAAAAATGAAAGCAAGATAACTATATAACAGGCAATTAAAAAAAATTTTTTTTGTTGTTGGCCATGCCACAAGGCATGGAGGATCTTAGCTCCCCAAGTAAGGATCAAATCCACACCCCCTGCACTAGGAACACAGAGTCTTAATCACCAAACCTCCAGGGAAGTCCCCAGTTTAGTAAGTTTTAAAAAATAATTTAAATAACTCTCAAGCCCATAACAGAACTACTGTTTTACTACAGTATATTTTCATGACTATATATTTGATATGCTTGTTTCATATACATAGAATTTTTAATTCTTTAATTTTTTCCTTTTTAAACTTAATCTCACATAATAAGCATTTCCCATATTTTATCAATATTCATAATCATTATCTTTAATCATATTTGTTAGGTAAATTTTTCCTTTTACAGTAATCTTTGATCCTGTTGAACATTTTGGTTGCCCACACATTTTGTCTATTATTAACAACAAATCATGATGAACCTATTTGTGCATATGGTTAGTGATGAATTGAATGTCTGTATCCTAAAAATTCATATGTTGAAATCCTAACCTGCAAGGTGATGGTATTTGGGGAGGTGGTGCCTTCATGAATAGGACTAGTGCCTTTATAAAAGAGGCTCCAGAGAGACCCCTGTGGGGATGGCAAGACACTGGCAGTCTGCAGTCAGAAAGAGGGCCTTTGGCAGAACCCACCAGTGCTAATGCTGTGTCCTTGGACTACCAGTCTCCATAATTATGAAAGATAAATTTCAGTTGTTTATAAGCTACTCAATCTATGGTGTTTTGTTACAGCAACCTGGATAGACTATGACAAGCTGGGTTTTTTTTTTTTTTTACCTTAATAGAAATTATTTTCCTGGGAAGTAGTCTCAGAAATACAACCACTGAGCTAAGAAGTCAAAGATCCTTCTTGTGGAAACTGACTAGAAATATATGATACTTGAGGTGTTCACATCTGTGCCAGCACTATATAATGCCATCAATATTGAAATTTCTAAGTTAATAGATGAAAGATGCTATTTCGAATGAACTAACATTTCTTTCTTTACTAATTGGAGTAAACATTTTTTATTTACTAGTTGTAAATCTCATTTATAAACTCAGTTTACATCTTTTGTATGGGTGAATTTGGAGAGCGAATGAAACAATGAGAATCCCTTGTGTTATTTTCAAAATAGGTATTTGAGGTCACTATTATCACTGAAGTATTTTTTCCAGTCTAAAGCATAACTCATATTACAAGAATCCCAGATTTTGGAACTTTGTTCCTCTTGCAATTATAAGATCAATATGGGTCTCTCGTATCTAGTGGTTGATAGTGATTTTATCATTTCTTTCCTTCCTGAAGTCTGTAATATAGATTCACCCACATTATCAGCTTGCAAACCCCTCTGCAAGTTTTCTGTCTTGTTTCCAAATCCTTCTGATTACTCTGAAATGTCATGCACCATGACCACTGCAGGTTCCCAACCTCACCAAGATGTCTTATTTCTCAACAGTAAGTGTTGCAATCAGCATTACAGTTGCCAAGCTATTCCTTGCCCAGATGTGCTAAATCAGTTACATGACTCTATAGGGGGCCCACATAAAGTTTACACTCTTCCTCACCATCCCACTCAAGCTCCCAACAAGAGCTGCCCCAACTTTACTACACAGTGTAGGGTTTAATGGTTTATTCTCCTTCTCCACTGTGTTCTGGGCTGAGGCTGAGACCTGTAATCTGGTTTTATCAGGTTGGGGCTTTTCTCTGAGGCCAGATTTATCATTATTCCTGGTGTTTCCAGATGGGATCACTCTACTGTTATACACACAATCACAATCTGGGCTATCTCAGAGAGTGTCTGATAAATTCCGTGTGTGTGTGTGCACACGTGTGGGTGGGTGTCAGGTAGATGGAAGAAAGCGGGGAGTGCTTTAGAAAAAGAAACCAAGACCTGGACCTCTCACCTAGGAATAAACAAACTCTTTATATACTTTTTAAACTCCAGAACATAATTTCTGCTGCTAATTTTCTTTGTTTTTAACCTAAAAAAAAAAATATTGGAATGAACAATGTTGTGTTATTTTCAGGTGTACAGCAAAGTAATTCAGTTATACAAATACATACATCTATTCTTTTTCAAATTCTTTTCCCATATAGGTTGTTACATAATATTGAGCACAGTTCCCCATGTTAAACAGCAGGTCTGTATTGGTTACCCATTTTAAATATAGCAGTATGTACAGGCCAATCTCAAACTCCTAATCTATTCCTCCCCACCATCCTTCCCCTTGCTAACTATAAGTTTGTTCTCTAACTCTGTGAGTCTGTTTTGTAAATAAGTTCATTTGTATAATTTCTTTTTAGATTTCACGTATAAGTGATATCATACAGTATTTGTCTTTGACTCATCTCACTCAGTATGACAATCTTGGGGTCCATCCGTGTTGCTGTAAATCATCTTCTATTAACAACTCTCTAGGGTTTGAAAATGATCCTAGAGATAACCTCCATGATGTGCATCATGAGAATATTGAGACCTATGAGACCAAAGATTGCATAAGACAAAACCCATTTTCATCCTTTGGGCAGGCTCCTTCACCTACTGTGTATTTGTTCTAAAAGAATAACACAGTTGCAGCAGATCTTTAGGAAGTATTCCTTGGAATTTTAGCTTCAAAACATAGCATTTCGTTGTTAATGCTAGCTATTTATGGTTTAGCTATGCATCACAACAAATTATTGCTGCTTTACCTGTTTCTGTGGTCTACTGATAATCTACTTTCTTTTATTTATTCTAGCATTTACTTTATATAATTTAAGATGCTATCATACATTTCTTGGTTTTTTCCATCGAGGCTGAAAACACTCAATTCTTTAATATCCTCTAATAGATCATATCTTCAAGCCCCTTTTATTTTGCTGTTTACCCTTGGATCCTACTAGTTTTTTTTTTTAACTGTTGTTTTCATGATACAATAGCCACAATTAAGAACAGTGGTTAATATACAAAAAGAAAAGCCAAAACAATGCCCTTTTGCTGAAACACTAATCATTTGACTCACATAAAGAGATGTAATAGATTATTCAATCAGGGTCAACAGTCAGTATTTACATAGCAGTTTGAACCAGTCAAAAAATGAGTCAAAAGGGCTCCAGAGACTATGACCAACTCTAGCCACCATAGCCCATATCCCTGCTTCATACACACAGTATTACTGGCTTTTTTGCTTCAAAGGAGAAATAAATAACTACTCTTGAAATTTTCTATTGCTATCATATAGCAAAACATACAACATGAATATACCAAATGATACAAAATATTAAACTGGGTTAGCTAGCGTATAAAACTCAAAGTGTTCTCACAAGCTAGTTAAACTGCATCCAAATCTAATTTACAGGCAGATGGATTCCTGATGATGTGACTTACAAGAGTAATGAAATTAACATAAGATTCAAAGGGAGCTCTGTGTATTATTCTCATTAATTATGAGGGTATGATTAAATGATTTATACTACAATAGTGCCTTCATTTAGGCATTCAGTACAATATTATAGTTCAAGAAAATCACAGATCTTTCATTTAAGAAAACCATGTTTGTTTTATTTTTATAAATTTTTATAAAATTACTAGAGTGCCATTGACACTACTCAGGCCCTAGTAAAATACAAAGTTCTTTCTTAAGACTGAAAGTGGTATGCACATGACTAAAATACACATCTACCCAAAAAAACTAAAACACTGGTGAGCCCAACTCTTACGTATTCTACCTACAATTGTTCCCCTTAGAAAATACTCAAGTAAGGCGAGCCTTTTATTATATGTATCCCTAGCAAAAAAAAAAAAAAGGCAAAAAGTCAAGGAAAATGTAATTTCCCACCCAAATAGTGATTGATTTTCTCAGTAACAGATACAGATAGATCCTCTAAAGGCTGGTAACATTCCTCATATGGCAACATCATCTCACAGTTTTATGATGGGAAAATAATCATCAAATATCAATTCAAAACCCAGAAAACACTAACATTTACTGAATTTTAGTATCTATGATGGTGGTCCTATCAACCAGAACAGAATATCATTAGTAATCTTATTATTTTGTTCTTTGAAACTTAATTTTCAAGTGATTTATAAACACTTTCTATCCTATTGTATTAAATAATGAATTAGATTAGTCATCTATATATACATTAAAATGGGAAATATTTTAGATGTACATCCTAGATGCACATACAGTTAGGTGTACATACTAAAAAATAAAGAAGAAATTATAAGTTATTCCATAAATTTTGGAGTAAAGTCAAGACATGACCAGAATCGTGTTTGAAGGGGAAAATGGTAATAAGAGCTGATATTTTGCAATCTGAAAAAGAATGAAAAAATTGACAAAAGATAAAAGATAGAAATCTCACATTGTATGTGTTAGATTTTCTCGATAAAATTACGGGAGAGTATACATACAACTGAGCGACTTCACTTTGACTTTTCACTTTCCTGCATTGGAGAAGGCAACGCCACCCTACTCCAGTGTTCTTGCCTGGAGAATCCCAGGGACGGGAGAGCCTGGTGGGCTGCCATCTATGGGGTCGCACAGAGTTGGACACGACTGAAGTGACTCAGCAGCAGCAGCAGCAGCAGCAGCATACATAGTTTTATATTTTCCCTCAAAACTTTTCATTAACATGGAAAAGTAAATATATATATACATTTCATTAACATTGAAAATATATATATAGCCCAAAGGAAAAATAGTTAACACAATCTGTAATAAAAATATATTAAGAATTTTAATGTGTTTACATTTTAATCTGTTTACATTTTCTGTGTATATTTTCCTTCCACCTAATCCATTTAGATTCAGTCAAATCACCAATCTGTATAATTTATGTGTTCACTTCAATGTTCATATAAATGTACACATCATGTGCTTCCTGGGATTCTGACTGGCAATGTAAAACCTGAAGGTTTAAACATTCACAATAAATATGTCTATATTCTTAGCATTTAGCAGAATTTCCTAAATGGAAGAGTCACATATACATGATTTTTCAGGTGTTTTAAACCATGTAAGTAATACCTGCTTTATACTTCACAGTAAAATTATAACTTTCTCTTTGCTACTGCTAAGTCATTTCAGTCCTGTCTGACTCTGTGCGACCCCATAGACGGCAGCCCACCTGGCTCCGCCGTCCCTGGGATTCTTCAGGCAAGAACACTGGAGTGGGTTGCCATTTCCTTCTCCAATGCATGAAAGTGAAAGGTGAAAGTAAAGTCGCTCAGTTGTGTCCGACTCTTAGCAACCCCATGGACTGCAGCCTAACAGGCTCTTCCGTCCATGGGATTTTCCAGGCAAGAGTACTGGAGTGGGGTGCCATCGCCTTCTCCGAACTTTCTCTTTAAATAGAACTTATTCTCTTGTCCCACTCACTGTCCACCTTTACTGACCTTAGTAATTGTTCATTTATTAATCAATGGCCATTTATTGAGTGCTTATTATGTGCCTAACCCTGGTGTTCTAGAGACTCCTAATTGAGAAAGTGATCAAAAAATTTGCATATCATTCCTAATGAGAATATCTATTACGTTAATAAGTAGAGCTGAGGTTTCCTGGTGGGTCAATGGTAAAGAATCTACCTGCCAATGCAGGAGAGGCATCTGGGTTGGGAAGATCCCCTGGAGAAGGAAATGGCAACCTACTCCAGTATTCTTGCCTGGAAACCCTACAGACAGAGGAGCTTGATGGGCTATAGTCCATGGGGGTCACAAAATAGTCAGACACAACTGAGCAACTAAGCAACAACAATAAGCAGAGTCAGAGGATCCTGCAATGATGCTAATGCTCTGTTTAAAGTAAATCATGAGGGAAGCGAATTGCCACATACTAAGTGCACAGTTTGACAAGTGAACAAGGGCTAAATGAAAATGGAAAACCAATATCAGGAAGCATTAAGATCATGTAAAGGAGAAAATTTAAACCCATAAATTTTTAGAACAGAAATGTAGTAGAGAGCAAAAGATGGTGGAATAGCTATATACAACAATATTTCAGCACAAGGCCAAGTCGCTGCTCCAGAGAACATAGGACAGACTGTCGGTTTGTGTAATTTCTCTCCAGATTTGTAATTTCATAATGCCATTAAAAACAAAGCCAGCCTCCCAACTTCTTCCTTCTTCCCCACCGGCCACCAGGGGAAAAAGGCAGCAACACCTTTAAACAGCTCAGTTAACACTGCTGCTGTATCTAGCAGTCACAGGGCCTACAGGCAGCCTGTGGGCCCATATTAGTATTAGACCCCGCTGAACACCAGCCTCAAGCACTTCAGCCCCAGAACAATGAGCAGCTATTGACACATGATGTCAACTGTCTGAAGGGTAAGAATAAAACCGTTTCAAAACGGAAACCAACAAAAAGGCAAACTCCCTCAAGCATTTTCAAACTAGATCATAATCAACAGTGTTGAAAGGTGTACTGAGATCAAGCGTGGAAGGATAAGCCTGGAGGAGAAAGCAAAGTCTGCCACGTAAGGAAGTCATTTGTCACTCTGACGAGGGTAGTCTCCCCAACATTGTGGTGAGTTGACTGAGTGAAGTCGCTCAGTTGTGTCCAACTCTTTGTGACCCCATGAACTGTAGCCCACCCAGGCTCCTCCATCCATGGGATTTTCCAGGCAAGAATATCAAAGTGGGTTGCCATTTCGTTCTCCAGGAGATCTTCCCGACCCAGGGATTGAACCCCGGTCTCCCGCATTGTAGGCAGATGCTTTACCGTCTGAGCCACCAGGGAAGTCCACAACAATGTGGTAGGTGACTGAAATCTTCACATTTAGAGTAGTCTGGTAGATACACATTCAACTCTTTGGCTATCACCCACCGAGGGTAATTCCCATAGGGGATCACCCATAGAGGATGGGCATGGTTTGGTTATAGCACATGGTGGTGAGGTGTTTTCTTGTCTTTTGCTCTTGGCTGATCCTGGAATATCACCATTTCCAGGGTCCGTCCAGACAGCCTCTTGACTAGTCTGTTTCCTAAGAAGCTTTTTGCTATGTTTGAGTTTCTTGGTTAAATTAATTTTTCTAAACCCTCCAGAACTCAAAGAAACATTGGAATAATACCACACATGATTCATTTCCTAGAACATGCTGGAAGTTTTTGTTTTAACTTTAAAACAAGAATCAATGGTTGTAGTATTATTTAACAGTAGCTTGATATTTAAGATTCTCCTTTGGAGGGTTATTACAGTCTAATTAAATTAATTGTACTACTTTGAGGCATTTAAGCATAATTTAAGTAATTTTTGAGATTATCTACTTCTCATATATTGCCAGACACTCTCAAATCTGTATTTTTCTTTAGCTGAATAAAATGAAAGACATGAAGCATTTGCATCATCAGAACTGCCAAGCAGGCTTTTGTCAAAAACCAAAAAAAAACTAATAATGCTTTTAAAAAGTATTTATCATAAAGCTGCTTTTCAACATTTTCTAGCATCAGATTTAAAATATACATTTATTGAAACAGATCAAGATTCAAGTGGATTCTGGAAAGAAAAAAAAAAAAGGCACCATGTAATCATAACCCCATTCAAATAAGTAGGGCTTATAACATGTAGAAGAGTTATTTCTAGGTAAAATACTAAAATTTATAGAGGGAAAAACTTAACTAGCAGAATCACAAGGTAGGAGCGTAGTGTGGACTATGTTGTGTGAGAGCGGGAACACTGCAGAATGTCCGCAACTCAGCATCACGGGCCACCTTGTGTGGAACCCTATGCTGAAACCCTGGGGGGTGTTCTTCCTGTGGGCCCTTGTCTTAAAGTCTGACACCTCCCTGGGGTGTCCAACAGCTGCAACTGGCTGCCAAGGACGGTTCTCAAGGTGAGTGTTGGCAGAAACTCAGCCCACAGAACTTGTGAAACTTGATTTTTGTTTCTCCCACTGCATGGTGCACCAAAAGCAAAAGGCAAAAAGAAAAACATGCATGTTTTCACTGGCAAGCTTACAGAGCCTCGTGGTCAGAGGGATCTTACAATTTCTGCTGATGTTCTTAGAAACAGATTGATGATCTAGGTTACTGGGCCTTTTTTTTTTTTTCCAGGAGGCAAATGAAAGAATGGTGTTAAGTAAGACAGATCACTCTGAAATATAGTTTCATAATAATCTTGAGCCTCAGACTGAACTAAAGCAAAACCTCACAATCTCTTAGATGGATTTTCTTCTACCTAAGATTTTCATTTTTTCTTGATGTCTAGACAGATTCTCCAGCTAGTCAGTTGAATGCTCTCATTGTTCTATTGGGGAATATTCCCCATTATTCACTATTAATCCACTTGAACTGTATAGGATTGTATTTAACATACACTAACTTTAGAGTCGGAGAAGGCAATGGCACCCCACTCCAGTACTCTTGCCTGGAGAATCCCATGGACGGAGGAGCCTGGTGGGCTGCAGTCCATGGGGTTGCTAAGAGTCGGGCACGACTGAGGGACTTCACTTTCGCTTTTCACTTTCATGCATTGGAGAAGGAAATGGCAACCCACTCCAGTGTTCTTGCCTGGAGAACCCCAGAGACAAAGGAGCCTAGTGGGCTGCTGTCTATGGGGTCACACAGAGTCGAACACAACTGAAGCGACTTAGCAGCAGCAGCAGCAGCAGCAGCAGCAGCAACTTTAGAGTAATTTGAGCAATCCTTTTGAATTGACTAATACATTCATTCAACAACAGCAAAAATATTGGTGATTTCTGGGCTAGAAACTGTGCTAAACTGGTAGGGGGTGAAAAGCTGAAAAAGAACACATTCTCTTATCCACAGGAGGATACCCGTATTAAGGTGAGACACACAAACAATTAATACCATAGAATCATGATAAGGCCATAAATCTTCCCTGGTGGCTCAGCTGGAAAAGAATCCGCCTGCAATGCAGAATCTGGGTTCTATCCCTGGATTGGGAAGATCCCCTGGAGAAGGGAATGGCTACCCACTCCAGTATTCTGGCCTGAAGAATTCCATGGACTGTATAGTTCTTGGGGTTGCAAAGAGTCAGACATGACTGAGTGACTTTCACTTTCACAAGCCATAAAAATTCAAGTTCAGAAAGCTAAAATTTTTCCACAACAAAAGAAGTTAATTCTGTCTTATTGTGGCAGTGGCTGAGAAAAGTCTGTCTTTCCACTGCAAAAAATAAGAAGACAAAGATTTTTATTTATTCAGAGCAGTTTTCCTCATTTTGGAGCTGACACACCAATTTTTGTGTCAGATGCTTCCAGTCTTCCTGAAAAGGTTTTATTTTACATTTCCAAGAGTTGAAATCAGTCAAAGCTAGTAGTTTTGAAATCACTTCAAATCTACTGAAATAACTAAAGTTGACAGTAGCAATGTGGAATAGGAATCAATGATACGGAATTCAAACTCAGACCACGAAAGGGATAGAAATGGGAAGTGGCTCAAATAACTCGCTTTCCAGCCAGTATAAAGCTGTTTACACTTACAGAAGGTGCCTGTCTGCTTTACTCAAGAAAACTGGACTGTGCCAGGTTCTATTTGCACAAAATCATCACAAAATTGTGTTGTCATCACCACCACCATATTAATAACAACCAACACATATACAGCACAAGCCACTCTGCCAGGCACTATCCTATTACAAACATTAATTCACTTAATCTTCATCTTAACTTTATATGATAGATACTATTATCCCCATTTTACAGATAAGAAAATGGAGGCACAGGAAAGTTAAGTATCTTCTTAACCACTTAGTAAGTAGCAGAGCTGGGAAATGAACCCAGGCAATATGGCTGCATAGTGTTAGCTCTTAATCACTATACTAAACTGTTTCCTTAGAGATTTTTGTAAGTATAATCAAAGAAATAGACTAATATAGTTTTGACCTAAGAGGTTTAATCCTGATAGAAAAAAACATGTATGTTTATACACAAGAAGCAAGGAATAAATTACCTCCAGGACTCCATAAGTCTATGATACTCTTACATAAACATGTCACACTGAAAATAAAAGATTAATTCTTTCCCAAAAAGTTCCTTTATATTTCTCACCTAATTAAACACAATGTGGGAAATTAATTTTAAATATGTTATTCATTAAGCTTACCTGAAGGACAGTGATGAGCAGCCATATTTTTTATGTAACTATCAAAAGATGTTAGACCCAGAGCTCCAATGAGTAGCAGATGGGATTCATACATGCCTTATGTTCTTTGGACGTCTCAGACTCAAACTCCCTCATATTTATTACTATTTTTTCACAACTGTACTATTAAATTAAATCACTCAAATTTTATGATTATTTCCTAAATATATCCCTCCCTTCTCATTCTCAATGAAAGTGTCCTCTTTTTAGCTTTTATCTCTCACATGAATTATTGAAATAAACTCCCTTAAATTACTGAGTAATTATTATATGCTATTTACTGTGATAGAAGCATAATATATTAATCTCATTTGTTCCTCATAAAAGTTCTGAGCAGAGGTGTCGTATCCACATTGAACAGGTAAGGAAAAGTTTCAGAGATTAAGTCACTTGCCCAAGGCTGCACTACTGGTGAGTGATACAGCTGGGAGAATTCAAGACCATTTTGTGTGTGTTTCACATTTTCCCCAAGATTCCATCCTATTTTACAGGCCACTCCTCTGCCTCACCCATATGAATTGATTAAGACCTGCTTGGTGCATACTAGGAAACTGTACAAAGCTTTCAGTCTACTAGTCCGTAACAATTTAGCTTTCAGTACTCTATCACCCACTGGAATTTCTTGCTTCATACCAAGTAAGAATGCTCTGGATCATCTCTTCAGAAAAAAGAAAGGAAAATCTTGAGTAAATGTCTTTAGATCTGAAAGATAGAAATTAATTCCTTTTTTGTCAATTTTTTACTGTTAAAAATTTTAATAAGCATTAGTGATGAACTCAAAAATATCTATGTGTACCATATTTTCAGGATTGATATTTTAAACAAAACAATATTGTTTCCTTAAGAAAAGAATCTCTCCCAGAATATTACTGGATGAGAAATACAATACGATGAGAGAAGGAAATTTATGAAAATGGTAGTTTATAAAACAGCCATTTTCTAAAATAAGACTTTCTACAGGAAACATGTGGCTTAAAAAATCTGATATTGTAATGAAAATTTAATAGGACTTCAAAACAAAGAAGCATTCATCTGTTTTAGGACTTTTTGAGAAACAAACCAAGTATTTGCCTAAGAAATCTAGCTTAAATTTTCTGATATTGTTAACTGTAAAATAAAAAATATATTTATTTGACTTCCTGATATACATTAATTTGATTAACTACTGCTTCTGAAAATCAAAAAAAGTGATTGTGACAAGCTAAAAAGAGAAAAAAATTCTCAAGGGAAGTGTAACAATTCGCATTACTCCATATATTCCAGACTGCTCTATTTCTTAACTACATATTCATTATAATCAAAACATAGCAATGCCAATAATTATGCTAAATTAAAATAGCTTTATGCAGTACTATCACAAAGAGTAGGCAGGTTTCTGTAATTAGCTTCCAGAAAGATACAGAATAAGGGGACAAAAAAAACCCAAAACCTAACCTTTCATCTCCCCAGTTTTTCAAGTCGGTTTCCCTTCCATCTTGTCTCTTTACCCTCTCATCTATTCTTTTAAATTCAGCAATAGAAAAACAACTTAAATTGAAGGGAGAACAATTCCATGTACTCTTTTCTAAGAGGAAAGAACAATTCACCTACCCATATGCCAAGACTTAAGTGTCACAAACTTTTCAAAGCTCCTAATGACTCTGCCCACAAGTAGAACAGAGTTCCCTTGTTTTGTGTCCTCTGAAATCATGTATATTGTCTTAGAGCCTACAACACATTACTGCATTAATTTGTTTCATCTGTTTCCACTACAGGCTAGAAGTTCCTTGAGGGTAAAGGACACATTTTCTTCATCTTTGATTCCTTGGCACTTGGTACAGATTTTGGAAAGGACTTAATTAACTAGTATTTGTTGAAAGAATAAAAGATGTGAAAGAAAAAAAGGAATACAGAATGCAGAGTTCCAAAGAATAGCAAGGAGACATAAGAAAGCCTTCTTCAGTGATCAAAGCAAAGAAATAGAGGAAAACAATAGAATGAGAAAGACTAGAGATTTCTTCAAGGAAATTAGAGATACCAAGGGAACATTTCATGCAAAGATGGGCTCGATAAAGGACAGAAATGGTATGGACCTAACAGAAGCAGAAGATATTAAGAAGAAGAAGCAACAATACACAGAAGAACTATACAAAATAGATCTTCATGACCCAGATAACCATAATGGTGTGATCACTCACCTAGAACCAAACATCCTGGAATGCAAAGTCAAGTGGGCCTTATGAACAAAGCTAGGGGAGGTGATGGAATTTCAGTTGAGCTATTTCAAATCCTAAAAGATGATGCTGTGAAAGTGCTACACTCAATATCCAAGCAAATTTAGAAAACTCAGCAGTGGCCACAGGACTGGAAAAGGTCAGTTTTCATTCCAATCCCAAAGAAAGACAATGCCTAAGAATGCTCAAACTACTGCACAATTGCACTAATCTCACACACTAGTAAAGT
The DNA here is from genome assembly GCF_042477335.2 of Ovis canadensis. Lineage (NCBI taxonomy): Eukaryota > Metazoa > Chordata > Mammalia > Artiodactyla > Bovidae > Ovis > Ovis canadensis. The sequence continues at coordinate 32,235,773 of NC_091250.1, read as the reverse complement.
AATGCTCAAAATTCTCCAAGCCAGACTTCAGCAATACGTGACCTGTGAACTTCCAGATGTTCAAGCTGGTTTTAGAAAGGTAGAGGAACCAGAGATCAAATTGCCAACATCTGCTGGATCATAGAAAAAGCAAGAGAGTTCCAGAAAAACATCTACTTCTGACTTATTGACTATGCCAAAGCCTTTGACTGTGTAGATCACAACAAACTGGAAAATTTTTCAAGAGATGAGAATACCAGACCACCTGACCTGCCTTTGAGAAACCTGGATGCAGGTGAGGAAGCAACAGTTAGAACTGGACATGGAACAACAGACTGGTTCCAAATAGGGAAAGGAGTATGTCAAGACTATATATTGTTACCTGTTTAATTTATATGCAGACTACGTCATGAGAGATGCTGGACTGGATGAAGCACAAGCTGGAATCAGGATTGCTGGGAGAAATATCAATAACCTCAGGTACACAGATGACACCACCCTTATGGCAGAAAGCAAAGCACTAAAGAGCCTCTGGATGAAAGTGAAAGAAGAGAGTGAAGAAGTTGGCTTAAAGCTCAACATTCAGAAAACAAAGTTCATGGCATCTGGTCCCATCACTTCATGGCAAACAGATGGGGAAACAGTAGAAACAGTGTCAGACTTTATATTTGGGGGCTCCAAAATCACTGCAGATGGTGACTGCAGCCATAAAATTAAAAGGCGCTTGCTCCTTGAAAGAAAAATTACGACCAACCTAGACAGCATATTAAAAAGCAGAGACATTACTTTGCCAACAAAGGTCCATCTAGTCAAAGCTATGGTTTTTCCTATGGTCATGTATGGATGTGAGAGTTGGACTATAAAGAAAGCTGACTGCTGAAGAATTGATGCTTTTGAACTGTGGTATCGGAGAAGACTCTTGAGAGTCCCGTGGACAGCAAAGAGATCCAACCAGTTCATTCTAAAGGAAATCGGTCCTGAATATTCATTGGGAGGACTGATGCTGAAGCTGAAACTCCAGTACTTTGGCCACCTGATGTGAAGAACTGACTTATTGGAAAAGACCCTGATTCTGGGAAAGATTGAGGGCAGGAGGAGAAGGGGATGACGGAGGATGAGATGGTTGGATGGCATCACCGACTCAATGGACACGAGTTTGAGTAAGCTCTGGGAGTTGGTAATAGACAGGGAGGCCTGGCATGCTGCAGTCCACGGGGTTGCAAACAGTTATATAGGACTGAGTGACTTAACTGAACTGAACAGATGCTTTTCCCTAATTAAGGCCACAGTATTAATATTTTTTTTCAAAGTTGAAATTTAAAAACCAAAACTGCAATGAAGGAAACTGCTTAAGATTACCTCTTTAAAAATCAGCAATACAAAGTAGCAAAAAATCTATTTTCCACTGAAAATTCTCAAGATATGATCAGTTTTGGTGACTGAGATTGTTGAAACACGTTTATTTTCACATCACATACTTAATCTCTCTAACACTACAGTGGAGCCTAAACTACTTTTTACATTAAATTGAATTTCTTGAGAATTTATTCTGGTATGATATTATATAAGCAACACCATATCAAGAACCACATACCAGATTTTATCCCCAGGGTTCAAGCTCATATTCCATTATGTCCTGTGGGCCCAATATGACTTATTTATAATGCAATACCAATCTCTCACTTTGTATAAATCAGTGGTTTTCACATCTGAGCACTATCCAGTTGGTGTCTAGATTGCTTTATTTCATTTCATTTTGTTTTCTGGGACATATGCTTAGTGCTTCTCTATTTTCTCAAACAGTGATCCTAATTAACATTTTTTAAGAATATGCCTATTCTTTCTTGCATTTTGATTTTTATCCTACAATTCCAAAAGAGCTCTCTCAACATTCACCAATAACTTTCCAAACAGAATGACCTTTTTATTTTTTCTAAGTCCTGTCCTTAGACTTCACAGCAGCATTTGAAGCAATTGATAATTCTCCTCTGGCTTCTGGGGCATCAGTTATTCTGTTCTCATTCCACTTCTGACCTTTGCTTTTCAGTCACCCTTAATATCTGTGTGCCTGTTCTCCACATTTCAGCTCTTCCTTGTCTTACTGCCTTCCTTGTCCATCTCTCATCTCCTGTATCCTGGGCTCTGTTCCCTCGTTTAAACTGCCAGCCCTAGGACCCACACAAGATACAAGCCTGCATTCCTAATAGTCTCATATGTCTACACAGATAACTTTCAGATTTCTCAAATACAAAATTTTCAAAACATAACTTCTCTTGCCCTCAGATGTACCCCTTGGGTTTCATTTCTCTTAAGTGTTATACTTTCCTTCAGGTTCTAACCTTACAAACGTTGACTACTTGCTTTCTTTCTTGCGCATTCTGCAATATGTGAAGTGAAGTGAAGCCGCTCAGTCATGTCCAACTCTTTGTGACCGCATGGACTGTAACCTATCAGGCTCCTCCGTCCATGGGATTTTCCAGGCAAGAGTGCTGGAGTGGATTGCCATTTCCTTTTCCAGGGGATCTTCCCGACCCAGGGATCGAACCCCAGGTCTCCCACATTGCAGGCAGACGCTTTACCGTCTGAGCCACCAGGGAAGGTATCTTGCACCAATTATTTCTTCTGATTCCATTTATTTTGCCTCAATTTAGGTCTTCGATTCCATCTACCCAGATAATTATAAAATTCTAAGTGAAATCCTAGCTCCCCCTCTCCAACATAATAAACATATTGCCTTTCATCTTCCTTAAGGACATCTCTGACTACATACTTCCACTGCACACAACGCCATCAAGGAATAGAATGCAAAAGCCTTAGCATTCAGAATTCTCTGCGACGTCTGCCACTTTTCCAATCTCATCTTCCTATGTTCCCTCCAGGCACTGAGCGTCTCAGCAGAACCGACTCAGTAATTCTTCTTTGTGCATGCTCCAAGTGAATATGTTCCTTTTTGCACCGCTAGCACCAGGGACATCGCCTACTATGTAAAAACGCTCCCTAAAAATTGTTAAGAAGACAAATGAGAACACATAAGAGTTTCCAACCCCAAAAGCAGTCTCAATATATTTCAAAAGGATAAAGGAGAAGCTACCGTAATATCTGTTAAATGCAGAGAGTAGAGTAAGCCAAAGAGGTAATAGATGTGGAAGCTACCAAGGAAGCTCCAGGAGGACCCTCCCCTGAAAATATTATTAACTCTGCTGGAAAGCACAAGAGTTTTCTAGACTTAAAGTAAAAGGGCAAATGGTAACTTGCCAAAGAAGCTCCCAGTACTACACATTTATTTTTTTTAAAAGAAGAAATTCTGCTCTTGCTGTTCTTTCTTTATTTAAAAATGGGTGTGACCTATCAGAGTCATTTGTCAAGGACTGAACAGTTGCAGCCTAACAAATCTGAACCTTTCACTGTGAGTAATGCATAATTAACATACAACCCGAAGGATGCTGAATGTTCAACTCAGAAACATTTGGGTACCAAAAGGAAAATAAAGAATTTTACTTGGCAAATTAAAACATATGTTGTATGTTTGACTCCCAACATCCATAAAACTGAAGGAATAGATGCCAATTTGCCTAATAATGATAAAGTTGAAGAATGAGAGGGGGAGGGAAATTAGCCTTTAAATGACTGCTTTCCAGGTAACATATCTCCTATCTATGCTTTGAGATATGTTTTGTGATGGAACCTTTGTAATAGAATTTGAACCATATAACACTGAAATTATTAAAAAAATAAATAGAGGAGCTGTGTGGGCTCTTCTCTAATTAATTAGCAATCTTGATTCTGTCTTTATTTTAATATTTCTAAATAAGAAAGCACTGTTATATCTTGCCCTATGCTTGACCATTGGAATTATTGCTGGACTGTTAATAATTATTCATCACCCACACCTGACTATTTTAGGTAACTCTTCTAAGAAGTGTCCCTTCTAACTCATAGGAACCTAGGAAAACTATATTTTCAAAATATCAGAATCCCTTAGGTAAAGGTGTTAGTTGAAAGTCTCTTGAAAGTACCCAAAGAATTACTGTGCTTAGTCGCTCAGTCCTGTTCAACTCTTTGGAACCATATGGACTGAAGCCTGCCAGGCTCCTCTGCCATGGGGATTCCCCAGGCAAGAATACTGGAGTGGGTTGCCCTTTCCTTCTCCAGGGGATCTTCCTAACCCAGGTTTCCCATGTTGACTTACCGACTAAACCAAAGTACCGCAAATATGGAGAAGCCAATCAGTGATTTAGCCACATGATTAAGGTCATAAATCCTGTAAAGAGTAACTATTTTTGATATGATGTGATGAAAAGGGTACTTTATCTCTGTGGTCTGCCTCCCCCAAATCCATAGCCCCAATCTAATTATTAAAAACATCTGAAATATCCCAACTGAAGGACAGTCTACAAAATACCTGATGAGTAAGTAATCTTCAAAACAGTCAAGGTCATTAAAAACAAGGGAAGTCCAAGAAACTGTCAAACTCAAAAGGAGTCTAGTATCATCATTTAGTATGATGACTAAATGTGATGTGGTATCATAGATGAGATCTGCAATAGGAAAATGACATTAGGTAAGAAGTAAAGAAATGTAAGTAATACATGGACTTCAGTTAATATTACTGTTATCAATGTTGTTCATTAATTTTAACAAATGGGAACCATGGTAGTGTAAGATGTTACTAATAGAGAAGCAGTGGTGGGGTGTATGGAAACTCTCTGAACTATACATTAATTGTTTGTAAATCTAAAATTATTCTAAAAATATTCGTTCCAAAAAAAATAAAACCTATTAATTAAAAAATATCACACTAAGTTCACTGATCGGACCTTTGTCACAGGGGGGCTGTATGACATGGTTCGGCTGGGAGAGGTGGTGGGGAGGCAAGGCAAGGAAAGGGTCTGGCAGGTGGTGAACGACAGGATACCTGCCATCACCTAGCTGGTGTGGAAATGTGATGAGGGATGATGACGGACCTGCCTAGCAATCACTCAGTGGGTGGGCAGGATATTCCAGGCGGCTAGTGGAGACACAACATTCAAGCAATCCAAGAGCCATGGATTAATCCCAGCCTTTAGTAATGCTACTGTTAGTACTCATGCTTTGGCATCATTTTTTATTTTAGTAAAAAAGAAAACCCAAAACTCTTTGAGAGAAACAGCATATATAGGATGACTAAGGTCAACATCAACAGTTGTCAGTTATGTAGACAGCAAATACCCTAGGTTTCATAAAGTCTTTCAGCTGGACAGAGCAAATAAGAGGCTCAGCACCCACAACATAAATTCAAACATACTCCTCACCCCCTACCCTTCCCTCCTAACACCAAAATGGCAACAAAACCACCTAACCTATTCCCTGAAGTCTCACAATCTTCTCTCAAGTGATCCATGCAGCACACTTTCCTGAGGATATAAGTGGACTCTAACTCATCTGCACACACGAAATAGGCTCTTCTACAACATGCAAGGTCCCTGTTTCACACTGGGTCCCTGCTCTTTCCAGCCACTTCAGGTTTAAGATCATTGAATCTATTATTGACTGACCTGGTTGCTACACCTCTAGGAATATATGTTACTTTTATTGTGCCTTCTTTATTCTAAAACGCTCTCTTTATTAAATACTGATACTCAATCATGAACATTAGAATTTATATTCCTCAAAAATTTATTGCCTTCTTCATACTATGTCTTACCTGTATTTTTTCTTGAATACTTAGAATTCCCATAATAGTTATATATTGGGTCAATAGCTGCAGTGTACTCAGATATACACTGTTCTCTGATTATTATTTAAGCCTTACTCTATATACTATTCATATCATTATGTTTTAGAAATAACATACAACTTGACTGGCATCCAAAAAGTTAGTACAGGAGTTATTTAATACTCTGAAGTTTCTGGGAGGTAATGAATAGACTCTAAGTTTCTTTTTTTTTTTTTAATTGAAAATACTTTTATAAGAAACTTATTTAAATTTGAAATAATATTAAAAAAATAACCAACACACATGAAAAGGCACAGTTTATGCTGCATCTTAGTATTAGATAAGTGCTTTGCAAGTTTTAAGCTTACCAATTTTGCCTGATACTTGAGGATGTTAGTTTAAACAGCTCAAGGCCTGTCTCAGTTGAGTCTAATTTTTGAAAACTATCTTACACAGTGTTCTGCACAAGTGTTCACCAAAACACTATTCTGCAGATACAAAGAGAAGATGATTTATAAACCAGAGAAAAAACCTTCAAAAAAAACTTTTAATCTTAGATACTATACTAATCATAAAAGTACCTATTAAAAAGGAACATGGGACAATGAGATATATCATACAATTTAGGTAAAATATCAGAGGTATTTCATGTAATCCACAATTATCAAATTTAGTGCTAATACCTGTGATTCTATTTTATAGATTCTGTAACCTCATCATTCTCTAAGTTGCGAAAACAAGCAATAGGTATGCAACACTAAAAATACTTTTTCTCTAATCTCATGACATATAAAGTTAAGTTGAAGGTCACAAATGATAGTGAAATGTAAACAAAAGTCAACTGAAGACTTTCTCAGCTTCCTGAGTCTACAATTCTAATATCTAATATCAGCAGATGACAAAAATAATTCTGAATTTAAAAACTGGAGTAATTGTGACTTTACAATGAGGGACAGGCACAAAGGCACAATTTAAGGCACAATTTACAGGTTGCCAACTGTAGCCAAATAGAACTGAGGTTCAGGTCCATGATTCTGAGATCTCAACCACACACAAGTTGCAAAAACCAGTTCAAATGTAAAAAGTTCACCTGAAACCATAAATTCTTAAAACTTTCTAGTAGTAAGAGGACTAAGTTGTTTTCAATATATAAATAAAATTCCTAGCCTCCTATTAAATATTTCACCATGAATATGTTCATAATGGAGAAATTATTAAACAAGACCAAATTTACTTTTCTAATTTTATTGATCAAAAAATACAACATTCAAACTACATAAATGAGAAAACTGCATTGTCAAGTTCTGTTGGGAGAATCAAGATGAAAGTCATCAATGGTAAATAATTTTGCCATTTCATGAAAACACCAGTATTTTTAGTAAATTTTGTAATAGTTTATATGTATTGTTTGTAATGTTCCAGGTACTATGCTAAGTTCCATGCTCATTATCTACAAAGGTTACACAATGTATGCCAGTTCAGTCTTCCCTACCCACTAGAAACAGAAGTAAAGATGAATCCAATGATAAGAAAGTCTTAAGGTACATTTTAAGAGAATTACATAATTTTTAAAGTACCTTATTTTAATTTTCCATAATTCCACAAATTAGGACCAAGTATCTTTTACCTGACTCGATGGACGCGAGTCTGAGTGAACTCTGGGAGTTGGTGATGGACAGGGAGGCCTGGGTGCTGCGATTCACGGGGTCGCAAAGAGTCGGACACGACTGAGTGACTGAACTGAACTGAACTCAACTGATCTTTTACCTATACTAGATGGGTAACTACGTCTAGATAAACTTCCTACTAGAACTTAGGATAGGATCCAGGACTAGAATCCAGTTCTCTATTATCTAAATTGCACTAAAGAGATTAAAATTAAATCTACTATGAAAACAGTGTGCATATGTGCGTGTTAAGTCACTTTAGTCCTATGGACTGTAGCCCACCAGGCTCCTCTGTCCATAGGATTCTCCAGGCAAGAAAACTGGAGTGGGTTGCCATGCCCTCCTCCAGGGGATCTTCCTGACCCAGGGATCGAACCAGTATCTCTCAAGACTCTTGCATCAGTGGATGGGTGCTTTACCAGTAGTGTCATCAGGGAAGCCTGAAATACAGCCAGTGACTTTTAACAGGATTTTTTTTAAGTTCTCAGAATATTCAAGGAATAGATTTGAGATATTTGTTCTTTCAGTGAACTTACTGGGTACCACTATTATCATAAGCATCATAAATGTACTAAACTGGTTGGTTTAATCTGTCTGTCTCCCCCATAAATCTGTAAACTTCTAGACATCAGGGACTTTGTTCCATTCAACTTGGTCTCATGAAACTTAACAATTCTTTATCAATAAAAAGTTTGAGAGGACTTAAAAGGGAGCTGTACCTTACACCTGAAGAAGACAAGCACAATGGGAAACTCGGAAAAAGTAGTTCAAGAGATCCAAAACAAAGGAAGATATAAACTACTTCCAGGAAAACTAACACAGGCAATCAAATTGGAGACATAAAATTTACAAACAAAGGGTCATTTAATCATCCTGACAGAAAGATCAGGTCATTACTAAGAGAGAGAAAAAATCAAACTGACCCCCACCTTCCTCATGAGAAAACTCAATAATAAAAGATAACAGAGTCATGCCTATAAAAACCCAGGAAATAAGTGTTCTTCCAATGAAACAATGGCGACCCATTTTGAGCAGGTCAGTTTTATTTCTGATCATCAATTTATTCATTAGAATGCCTACCTCACAGAATGTAGGGAAAGGGCATGGCATCACCTCTTATTAATAACCCTTAGGTTCTCTTCCTTTCTACAAAGTGGAGAATTCAAAAGTGCTTAGAAGTAATTTCTCATATGTAATTGTACTGATTTTATTACTCTGTTCTTTCATTAAAAATGCAAAGGTAAACTTCACCTCCGTTCTTATATGAGTGATCATAAACAATGAGGTCAGATCTGCTTGAGACGTTTAGCGCAGTTACATCTACTATGTGACTTATTTGAATATATTTTAGAATTATAATTGCTGAATAGGTAATATTTTCTATAGATTCAATTGAACTGACAAAAGTAGGAAGCACTGCATGGTTTCAGTTTACAAAATTCATTATATATAAATATAAAATGCTTTTATTTCAGAACAAAGTTACTCTTTAAGCAAATTTCTTTTTCTCTACATAGAGTTTAAGTTCAGATTAGTACCTTTGAGTTACAAACGTATAAGGAGCCGATTATTCTACATAATCCCTTCTGTAACAAGCCTTTGATATTTTTTATCTATGAAAGTCTAATCTGAGTCTTTATCTTCTACTGTTTCCTTGTTAACAGGTTTCTTTATTTTTCTTCTACACTCTCTCTTCACATAATAATTTTTTTCCTTTGGCAAATGACTTTGCATCTTAAACACAGAGGAAGGTATCTTTCATCAGTCATTTCATTACATTTATCAAAAATTCAAGAAGCTGTTAGGAAACCCTGAGTGTGTTTTCAGAAAGTAAATTACAAATATATAGTTCTAGAATTTATAGCAACCAGAACTAAACAAATTGCTTGCAAGTGCTGAAATGTAGTTATGTTATGTCTAAATGGCTTATTAAATATAAGTAAGTGCTATTTTTTAAAAAACAAAACATTCTTTGCTCCTTAGGTTTCATAAATCAGTACTTACTCTTGGTCAGAACGCCAAGAAGAACATATAACTTTTAAATTCCACTTGAAAGTTTATTTTCTGAATTAACATCATTGAGAACTGTACTGAGTCACATGACATGATGTAACAACGAAGGAAACTGTCTTTTGGACTCAGCCTTAGGGACCGACATTTTTAAAAGATGAATGCATATCACCAAATTGAAGTCAAGGTTGCTAATAATTACAGCCAGGATTGAACACAGAGGTAATTTTTGTGAAAAAGATCTGGGGAAAGTCTTCTCTTCAGCAGAGCCTATATTTTTTATGTACAGGAATAGATTCTAAATTTGCTGAGTTTCTTCTCTTTTCCCCCACTGTAAAGGGCAATATATTAATACAAATTTGGCAACAGCCCCTAGAAGACATAGCATTGTATAAATAGTTGAATAGGAAGTTGTTGAAAGCTGTTTTTGCAGTGCTTTAGGGTCAAGTTGGGTCCATCTAAGGGCTTCTGTAATCTGGCCTACAGTCTTTCTGCTTGTTTTTAGTACTTATTTATTTACTAGGCTGTACCAGGTCTTGATGGTCACTCGAGGGATCGTCCATCTTCCTTGCAACATCTGTAATTGTTTCATGGGAGCTCTTAACTGTGGCATGTGGGATCTAGTTTTCCTACTAGGGACTGAACTCAGGCCCCTGAACTGGGGGCTTAGAGTCTTAGCCACTGGACCACCAAGGAAGAACCTGGACCACAGCCTTAATTTCTACTTTGTTTGCTTCAATTCTCCTTCCTGTAAACTCTTAACTACATTTAGACTCATTTCCCTGCTCTCCTAAAAGGCTTTCACTTTTTCTATTATTTTGCTCATGAATACTCTCCTTTTTATCCCTTCAAATCCCATCACTCTTTAAAATGCAACTCAAACTTATTTCACTAAGGAAGTCTTCCTCAGTGCAAAGTACTTCTCTGCCCTCAAAACTCTAGAGCCACTATCTATACAATTCTCATGTGTTTCTGAGTTGTCCAATATTTTTGCTTAAAAGTTATTTTAATTTGAAATGTCTTTGTGTGTGTGTCCATGCTGTACTTTAAAACATATCCACAACACTTAACAGAGTTCACAGTAGAGTGCTCAAGAGCATATATCACTTCCTGAGAGCTCTTTTAGAAGTCAGCCAAAGCATTTCCAGGACAATTCTTCCCTTTCCTGCATAATGGCTCATATGTCTGACTAATAACTCTTTGGGTGAAAAAAAGCCCTGTGTAATACTGTTGTCCTTAACACTAGACTCACAGGGAATCCATTTTAATCTGAAATAGGCCAGGACACATCACCACTTATTTTGAAGAGTCTGCCTGCTCTGCATGAACACACAAGTGCAGGAGCAAGTTTTCCAAGATTCATTGAGATGTGAGCCCGAGCTGTAGACCTCAGATTAGAACCACGCTGAAAGAGCTGCAGAGTCTTAAAACATTTATGACATGTTGGTCAGAGGCAATGGATGACAGCCCAAGGAAACAGTAATGCGATACTGAGCTTTTCACCTTGAGGTGACTGGTTAAAACTCAGCTTGGGATCACGAAAAATTTATAGCCCTCTAAAGCAATAAAGAAAGCTATTTGTGACCCAGGGAAAGTGACCATAAGACAAGGGCCACAATCACTGGTCCACAGTGAGATCTGAGACCAAGGCATGCAGCCCAAAGAGAAGTTAAAACATATAAATGCACGTATGCTTGCAAACACATACCCCCCCACACGCTGAGGGGAATAAATATTGCTTTCAGCAAAGAAAAACAGGGGCTTCCCAGGTAGTTCAGTGGTAAAGAATCCACCTGCCAAGGCAGGAGACTCTGGTTCAATCCCTGGGTCAGGAAATCCCCTGGAGGAGGGCATGGCAACCCACTCCAGTATTCTTGCCTGGAGAATCCCATAGACAGAGGACCCTAGCAGGCTACAGTTCATAGGGTCATAGAGTCAGACATAACCGAGCACACACACCCAAGATTTATTCCCTTACCCTCTTACTCTTTTAGAAGTTATCTTGAATTTTAAGATATTAAATCATGGGCAAAATGAAACTTCAAAAATTTGTTTCCCTTGAAAGTGAAAATGTTACTCACTCATTTATGTCTAACCCATATTTTGTGACCCCATGAACTATAGCCCACCAGGCTCCTCTCTTTATGGAATTCTCCAGGCAAGAATACTGGAGTGGGTTGCCGTTTCATTCTCCAGGAGATCTTCTTGACCCTGGGATCAAACCTGGGTCTCCTGCATTGCAGGCAGACTCTTTACCATCTGAGACACCAGGGAATGTCAAGTAAAAAAAAAAAATATATATATATATATGAATTCTAACTTCATAGGTAAATAATGGCTTCCCTGGAGGCTTAGATGGTAAAGAATCTGGCTATGATGCGGCAGACCTGGGTTTGATTCCCTGGGTAGGGCAGATCTCCAGGAGAAGGAAAAGGAAACCCACTCCAGTATTCTTGCAGGAGAATTCCATGGATGGAAGAATCTGACAGTCCTTGAGGTCACAAAGAGTTGGACACAAGTGAGTGACTAACACTTTCTTTCATTTTAGGTAAATAACAATGTTTACAAAACAATGCCAGTTCCTCCTACATGCATAGCATTTTTTTTCTAATCCCCAAGATTTCTTGGAGGTTCCTAAGTTGTAATGGGACTTCCCTGGTGGCTCAGACGGTAAAGCGTCTGGAAAGAACATATATCTTGGCGTGAGAAGATTTAGTTTGAGTCTCTGCCCAACTGAAGTTGGAGGACCTCGAGCAACTCCGTCTGTATGAACCCCAGACTGCTTATCTACAGAAGAGAGATAACAACCAACTGTGATCTCAAGAGGTTCAGAAAGTTGAAGGTTAAATTAAAACACATTAATAGAAAAAAATTTAACTCTGACTATCACTTTACAAACTAATATAAAACCACAGTCACTTTTTTGTCTTTACTGGTGAAAGTTTCACCAAACACTGGTCAAATTTACTCCTCTGGGTCTGAACAAAGCAAGAAACCTTGGACTTAGCTGGTCTTCTAAGCGCATGAAGAGTATGGATTTTAAATTAAAAGAGTACTATTGGACTCTTTGAATAAGACAAACTGAAACTAAAAATCCCACCCCCATTTCCTCCACTAGGGTAAAATGGACTTTCCAGCCCTTTTGTGGATTACAGCTAAAAATCCTCTGACATATTAACTAATTTAATCCCTCTTCTTAAAAAGTACACACAGCCAAACATGCACATACACAAATATATAATTGTTTTCTAAGAGTCACGTCCTAAGAAAAATTGCCAGAACTAACAACTTGTTAAATAATATCTGAGGCAAAGCATATTGGGATCAAAAATTTTAATAGGATGTTTTTGCATCAATTAGTCATGTAATCTGGATGATAATATTTTGGTTACTTCAAAATTATCATCAAAAGACTTTAGCTTTTTCTGAGTCCATTGTAAATTTTAACTGATTTCTTTCAGTATTTCTCACTGCAAAAGAGTTTTTAACTTTTTAAGGGAATTTAGTTGGAAAACATCCATGACAAATCAAAGAAGCCATAATTTTAAAAGCCCAGTTCTTTAATATTATGTGTTTATTCAAATTCAGCCCACTGCTTTGAAGTGCTTCAATAAATGTTTGTTGAATAAATGAAAAGATAAATGAATGAAATAATTTGCCCTGCAGGGTTTTCTAAATCTTTCTCCTTATGTATAATATCCTTCTAGTGGGGGTCAGTGAGCTCTTCCTTTCTTCATTGACAGTTGCATAAAAGTACAAAGGAAGTCCATCCAAGCCACAGGCACACGTTGGATAAGAGATAATATCTAGGGTTGACTAGTCAAACAAGTCCTCATTCAGATCCTGCCAGAAGAACTGAGGTTTCATAAAGCAAACTCTTGAATTTAATTTTCCTCATTTCCATTACATTTGCTTGGCACAGACACTGGAACTCCATCAGAAGAGAACCATTAAATACATCACCATAATCCTCTTGAATATTCAAGTTCACTTTGTGCCATGAATTTTTTTTAACTTTCCTTCCTTTTTTTAAAAAAAAGTTTTAAAAATGATTCCTCAAAAACAATGTGTGGCTTTATATTTATTAAGTTAGGAATCTTCGACTCTTTTACTTGTCACTGTGACTTTCTTTTGGACTTAGTTTGATTCATAGTCATACCTAGTACTTGACATAAGGTTCTTATATTTGGTAGTTGACTGTCAACTTAATCAAATCATTTACATCACACAGCATTAAGATACTGCATTTTGGCACTACACTTCATGCCACATGTCTGAAAACTTTAGGATTTCAGACATTCATCAGTGGAAACGTGGACTGCTGATGATTAGTTTGAAAATCCTCCCCTGGAAGTCGAAGTAAGCCTTCTTTTAAGTGATCTGATGAGTAACAAAGACTACATTTGAAAACAGGTTTTTCAGCAACTACAGAAGGTAAAGCAGAGACTTCTAACGATTAGGCAAGAACAAGTAGCTTAAATGTATGCCGGTCTTGCCTTTGAATGACCAGCTCACCTTTCTTGCCTATTTTGTCCAGATTTTTTAAAAGAAAATCATTTGCTTTATTCTCAGCCCATATAATCAGCCGTCACTTGAAGTTCATATGGAAAAACATTGTCCCAAATAAAACAGTTTTTAGCTTGAATATTTTTGCAACACCTGGAAATTTCAAGTAGCTGTAACAAAGGTATTCAAACATTCAAAGTGATGAATTAAAATTTCTGATATTCTGCAAATCCTAATTCTTTAAATGATAGTGAATAGATATATACCAATACTACACTAACTCAAAAATGACTCCGTGGCTCAGCGGTAAAGAATCCATCTGCCAATGCAGGAGACCTAGGTTCAATCCCTGGGTTGGGAAAATTCCCTAGAGAAGGAAATGGCAAACCACTCCAGTACTCTTGCTTGAGAAATTCCATGGACAGAGAAGCTTGGCGGGCTACAGTCCATGGGGCTGGATACAGCTTAGTGACTAAACAACAATATGCACTGATAATTCATTCCATTTCATGACTATCAAAATGCCAACTATGTACTTTCTAAAGACTCAGCATCCATTAGAACAAAATAAATGAATAATGGATACAACAAGGCTGTATATTGTCACCCTGCTTATTTAACTTATATGCGGAGCACATCAGGCAAAAATGAATCACAAGCTGGAATCAAGATTGCCGGAAAAAATATCAACAACCTCAAATATGCAGATGATACCACTCTAATGGCAGAAACTAAAGAGGAACTAAAGAGCCTCTTGAGGAGGGAAAAAGAAGAGAGTGAAAAATCTGGCTTAAAACTTCACATAACAAAACTAAGATAGTGACATCCAGTCCCATCACTTCATGGAAAATAGAAGGGGAAAAAGTGGAAACAGTGACAGATTTTATTTTCCTGGGTTCCAAAATCACTGCAGATGGTGACCACAGCCCTGAAATTAAGACTCTTGCTCCTTGGAAGGAAAACTATGACAAACCTAGACAGCATATTAAAAAGTAGAGACATCACTTTGCCGACAAACATCCATATAGTCAAAACTATGGCTTTTCCAGTAGTCAAGTATAGATGTGAGAATTGGTCCATAATGAAGACTGAGACTGAAGAACTGATGCTTTCGAACTGTGGTGCTGGAGAAGACTCTTTAGAGTCCCTTGGACAGCAAGGAGATCCAACCAGTCTAAAGGAAGTCAACCTAGAATATTCACTGGAAAGACTAATGCTGAAACTCCAATGCTTTGGCCACCTGATACAAAGAGCTAACTCACTGAGGAAAAAACCTCAATGCTGCAGTCCATGGGATGGCAAAGAGTCAGACGTGATTTAGCGATTGAACAACAACTAAACACTCGGCTTCCATTAGAACAAATCAGATGAATGATGCATTAAAAAAAAAAAAAATACACTAGTGGGTTTTTTTTAAACCCAGAAAGTGTGAAAACTGGGGGCTGAATCATGCTTTCTGGAACAAAAGAAACTCATCCCATTATTCTTCGTTGGAACAGGGCATAACAATGCAAAACCAAAATGCCAGGAAACAGATATAGACTGTGGATTCTCTCTGACTTATCTTCTCAAGAGCACACGACTGGACTGCAGCACATGTGCGGCCAATATGTCCAGGCCCAAAAGCTTCATACCAAGAGATCGTACAGGGACAATGCGTGAGCAGCTCATGCTTCTCTTGGGGAAGCTTGAAGGGTCCTAAGCCAAAGCTCCCCAGACTGTGAAAATCAGCCACTCTTCTGAAAAGCCTTTGAAGTATGTTTCTGAATAAGACAATGGTAAAATGAACCAAGATGGGATTGGAGGCCAGGGTATTTGTAAAACAAGGCCTAGCTGGACTTAATAAGGTGACCCTCATACTTACCTAAGGCTTTTATCTAGAAAATGTGAAAGGAGATCAAGTTATCACATTATTCTTGGCAACCCCTGATGGGCATGTCCACATGCCCAGAACTAATCACATAAAGACGGCAACAGAAAAAAGTAGACATTAGCTCTTTGCCTTGCTGTTACTGTTTAGTCACTAAGTCGTGTCTGACTCTTTTGTGACCCCATGGACTGTAGTCCACCAGGCTCCTCTGTTTGTGGGATTTCCCAGGCAAGAATACTGGAGTGAGTGTCCTTTTCCTTCTCCAGGGGACCTTCCCAAACCAGGGATTGAATGTGCAGCTCCTGCACTGCAAGCAAATGCTTTACCGCTGAGCCACCGGAGAAGCGTGGTTCTTTGTATACCCAAAGATTTACATTTACCCAGAAGCTGAAGATGAATTCATTAACTGAGCAAAGATTTAGGGAGTTAAAATGGAGTAAAAGTGTTTGGAATTGGAATGAAGAGTTAGACAGCTATAGAAAACAGTTGATTGGTGACATGAGAGAAAATAGACATGGTCATTATCATGTGACATTTAATGCTTATTTTTGTCATGCACAGCAGAATAGAGTACTAAAAAAATTTTGCCCTATTATTTTCTCAGCAGAGAATAGTTTGTTCTTCAAGCCCACTACTAAGACATCTGCTTTATTATTGTTATTATTATTAAGTTCTGCTGCTGCTGCTGCTAAGTTGCTTCAGTCGTGTCCGACTCTGTGTGGCCCCATAGATGGCAGCCCACCAGGCTCGCCCGTCCCTGGGATTCTCCAGGCAAGAACTCTGGAGTGGGTTGCCATTTCCTTCTCTAATGCATGAAAGTGAAAAGTGAAAGGGAAGTCGCTCAGTCGTGTCCGACTCTTCCCAACCCCATGGCCTGCAGCCCACCAGGCTCCTCCGTCCAAGGGATTTTCCAGGCAAGAGTACTGGAGTGGGGTGCCATTGCCTTCTCTGGTTATTAAGTTCTATATATTTATAATTCCATTTGCCAACTAGTTAACCAAGCTCAGCGACTCCTATTTTTAATTTTATATAAACACACCAACCAAAAAGCATGCCTGTCACAGAATGTCACGCAACAGCACAGCTCCCAGACGAGAGCTCTTTCCACTGTCTGATTGTGGTGGAAGAGGCTGCCTGGAGAACCACGATCACTGAAAGTGTATTATCTCACATGAACAGCAAATTTCACTTTTTAAAATGTAACTAACACTCATTTGGATGATAGAAGAATAACATTTACCAGGCACAGAAAGCATATCAATTTCGTAGAAGTCTCTGCTTCAGTAAACTGTTTCCATTGCTCTCTGAAATGCACATACATGGAGGCCTTTCCATTGTTCTAGACAGCATTTTGAGCTGCTTTATCTATATCATATACTTCCTGAAAATTCTTGATTTATGGTGTGCTATTTTTCTTTAAACAGAAAAGGAAGTGTTAAGTTGCTTAAGGTGATACCTAGTTTCTAAGACCCAAGCTGTCCTGCAGATAAGCAACTATGAGCCAGAGGAAGGCCCCAGGTAATCTGATGCAGAACCTGATGGTTGAGCAAAGATGCTCTAAAATACAGGGAGCCTGGGGACAAGAGAACATATCTCTGGACAAGTGCGTGTTTCTGCTTGTGATACCAGCACTTGCTTCAAGTGAGAAGCCCCATAAACCAAGTGCAAGTATAACATTTTTTAATAAGATGATCAAGGAAACTGTACTATTTAGGTAAGTAAATATTTTTCTGTGTGGTAGAGGCAATTTAAGTATAATTCAAACATCTTTGATATTATGAACAATTTTCACTTTCTGAGTAATAATTAAAAACTCTTATTCTCAAAGAAAAAACAAAACTTTGATCTTTGATTGTTAAAGTCTTCATCACTCTTCTTTATTTACATTTGTTTTCTTTACTAATTTAAATATCTGTACTGTTGTGCCAGGTAATTTCAACTGAAAGCAAGAAATATAACTCATCAAGAAGATAAACAACAAAAGGGCCCATACTTCCCAAACCACTTCAAGACTAGGACAGTTATATAATCACTGTTAATCACAAAATTTGAGAGACTAGAAAACCATATGAAATACTGTAGAGGTCATATTAACTACTCATTAAAAGTATGGATTTTAGAATCATACTGTCTTGATTCATTGGTGGCTCTAGTACTTATTAGTTTTGTGATATTGGATAGGTTACTCAACCTGTGAAAACTCAGTCTGCTTATCTGTAAAATGGGTATTTTAACATAAACTACTTCAAAGCATGTGGTCCTTGTAAAGCATTCAGGGTATACAGGACTCGCAACACATGCGGGAGGAATGTTAACTATTATTATTTCACACAATTTTCTATTGATCTATATGTCTTTAAAAGAGGCTTTCCTTTAAGAGATTTTATGTACAGTAATAAAAATATAGTCAAGTCAAAACTTCTAAACTGAATCTTTTGCAGAATTTTATACAGAGTCAGAATATTGCTTTTTTTGGGAAAGAAAGATTTAACAATAAATATGGAACTATTAATAGAAATCTATGTTAACATAAAGATTGTGTTAAACTGACTTGGAAAAGCCAAAATTAATCTGATATCCATTTGAAGTATTTGAATTTCTAGATAAGAGGAAAACATATTTAATGTTATATGTAGCTTTTTTAAGAGCAAAGAGAAGATATGGCAAAAATATAGCATTCTATTTTTACCAAATGTTCTGTTTAACTTCCATGAAAATGATGCTTTGGCTATATTATGAATAGAATATTTATATATAATGTTGCAAACAAATGTTGAGAAAAAATTCAAGAAACTATGAGAACATAAAAGAAACAGGCAAGATTATAAAGGAATATTTAGAGAGGGGGGCAGAAATACAGAATATATAAGCACATCTATGAGGGTAAAGACTATTTACAACAAAATTTAAGTTTAAATTAGATTTAAATTATGTGCAGGCACCTTAAAGTTGATAAGGAAACTTTAAAACAGTATTGCAAGATGAGGATGCCTGCTTATTGCCCCTCTAGCATGTCTAAAGAATGAAAATTTTTATTAAAAAATCTCCTTAATACCTTTACCATCAAGTGTATCTTCTCCAGAGAAAAATGTTAACATCTAATAATTACAGCTAATCATAAATTTCCACACAAATAACTCTGAGAAGGTTTGTTTCAGATGGTGCAGAGTTTCAGATGTGACACCGAAAAAGGATGTCACATGCTATATAGTGTATAGCTATTTCTGGTCTCAGAATTCTAGAATCAGCATTGCAGGAGAATGTAAGTGACTACTTCAGAGGAGCTTTAAATGAAAATCTAAGTGGACTATAAGGGGACTGCGAGACAATTCATAATTTCCTTTTTAAAGTATGATGAGACTATGTTGTTTACATCATGAAATTCCTCTGGACAATCTGAAAATACTTCAAAGCAGAATCCAAACAGAGTCAGAAAAACCATAAATATTCAACATGTTTTCTCAAACCCTATGAGTCTTAGCCATAATCATGAAAAGAAGAGGCTGAGGAAGAATGCACAGGTAAAGCCAAACTCTCAATGATCACAAAGTGAATAAAAATGCAGTAAGCAGCGAAGTTTGCTAAAAAAGCTAAAGTAAATAGTTTTTGATGCTCCAAACCTAAGTTTAACTGACCTCTTGAAAGATAAAGTTGAAAAGAAATTGTTTGTAAAAGAATAGTGTGATTCAGGGGTGGCGGGGGGGTGGTAATAAGCTTTAAAACAGAGATTGAAGATACATAAAAATGTAAAAAGTCTACAAAAGAAAAAAAAAATCTTCCTCAAGGTAACCATCCCTCACTTTGTTTGCAGAAGCTAATACAACTCTCCTGCTTTCCTAGACTCATCAATCTGTTTTCTCCAAAAACAAGTCTAGGTGTCTATTAAATTCACCTATGCTCTCCTCCAATTGCCTTTCCCAGCAATTTATTCCATAAGTTTATCATCTCGTTCATGACACACTCTCTCCATCATGGAAAACAGACAAGGCTACTCTTCAGGCTGACATCTGGCTCTTTCACAAAGCTGAGACCCTTTCAATGCTTTTCTTAGGTTTCCCTTTCACACACTCTGAACTAACTGATTGAGCTACTGCTGAAATGTTCTTCCTCATCCCCTGTGAAAACTCAAAACTCACAACCAAAAGTTCAGTGAACTTCATTCTATAAATAAATAACCCATTACACATACCCAGGCTATCATTTTTATAAAAAAGCTTAAAAAGCAACATTAAATGCTCTGTATTTCTATTTTTGTGATAGAAGCATTTTCCATCATACAGAGTTGCAGCATGATTATCATATTTGCCCTACAGAAATCTCTCAGTCACATTTAATTATTCTAACTCCATTTATTTCAAAGAAGTATGAACCTTCCAACTTTAAATGTATGCATGCACATATATTTATATGTAAATATAACATATAAAATCATAAATGTATAAAAATCACTTATACAGGTGGATAAACATGTATTGTGATTTTTTTTTCCTCAAACTTTGTACAGACATAGAAAACAAACATATGGTTGCCAAAGGGGAGAGGGAGAGGGAGAGGAACAAATAGGAGTTTGGGATTAGCAGATACAAACTACTAAATATAAAATAGATAAAAAATAAGTTTCCACAGTATAGCTCAGGAAACTATAATCAATAGCCTATAATAAACCATAATGGAAAAGAATATATATATTACTGAATCACTTTGCTGTGCACCAGAAACGAACACAAGTTGTAAATCAACCATATATCGTTAAAAAAAATCTGTTTTGTCTAATATTAAAATAGCCACTCCAGCTTTCTTTAATTTCTATTGAATTTCTGAAAATATATATGGTTGAGCATTGCAATTTATCCAAAATGATACTATCTGCCTTTTAATTGGGGAAGTGTTTAGACCATTTATACTTAATGTAATTATCATTATGCTTAGGTTTAAAATCTACCCTTTTCCTAAGTAAATACAGGTCACATAAACACTGAACTCTCACAGTGGCTTGGTAATACCACTACCACTCAAGGAAAAAAAAAAAAAAGATTCCTTAGCACACACAACTTTAAGAGCCCCAGACACAAACTAATGTTCTGAAACTTTCATTCTGGTCCCCAGAGAGTGCTAGAAAGAAATCTAATTTCATTAACTTCAATCAACTATGTAAAATACATGAGTCCATTATCAAATTATTTGTTTTCATAGCAAGTTCTTTCCATTTCTTAGCACCCAATTATACTTTTTAAGTGATAGTTTCACAATCAAATCTGCATGTCAAAATGTTAACTCTATAGACAAACTCAGCAGGACTTTCAAACTACATTCCTTTTGCCAGCATTACCAAATACTTTTATTTTCTGCCTTACATTATGCACTCAAAGTCTGTGCTAGTCAACAGTTTCATTATTAAAATAAAAATTAATTTATCACCTATGTTTTAGGATCACGTCTAAAGTCATGCGATCAAGCCTATAAAGCACTATTATTTTATTTGCATCCATAGCAATGTATCTACTTTCTTTAAAGTAGCAAACAAATTTCAGAGTAACAGTTCTTCCAGAAACCAAAAAACCCAGAATGTTGACATTAAAATACCACTTGCCATGGAAAGGAACTAGAATTCCTTGGAGAAATGTCTAAGTTCAGGTCTGGGATAGGGAATCATCAAGAGGAACCTGTAGTATTTTGTCAAACTATGCAGAAAGGAAGTTATCAAGACCACAAGAGTTTTGTGAAAGGGCTCAGAAGCCAGTTTGGATAAAAGATGGGGCAATTTAAGTACTAATAAAGATAATAACTACAAAGTATTGACACATTAAATTCAAGAGTTTTTAATGATATTAAAAACACAGACAGACATTGGTCAGTTTGGGCAGATGCTAGGAAACCAATTCATTATTCTGAACAGTGATAAATGAAGGGAAAGAATTAGGTATGACTCCTTCCTTTTCTATAGAAATTGTAGCTCAAAGTAACTTGAATAGATGATGATAAGAAGTTCCTCTTTCAAAAATATTTCAACTAATAAGTTAAAAAGGAATACTAAATTAGAAAATCACTTTTTTTGGGGGGGGGCAATCCTTAATTCATTGACAGTTCCAATGAGTGTTCATCTAAGTCAGATTAGAGAGAGCAAAAATCAGATATTATTTTTCTTCCAGCAGAAGCCCCAAATTCCCATTGTGGTACAGTTTTGCCAAAACATGAACTTAAGCCTGATGAAGCCTCAAACTCTAACTACCAATTTGAAGGAAATACTGGGAACTGAGGGACACATTAAAAGACACCTTTGGGAATGCACTAACAAAATCCAGACTGTGGGAAACTACAGGACAGTTACCAAACTTCTTCACCAACAGTAATGAGTGAGATAGAGAGGCAACCTACAGATGAAAAAGACTTATGAAACATGTCAACCAATTTTGAAAAGCTTGGATTCTGATTCAAAGAAGAGAAACACTGTTTATATAAAATCAAGGAAATGAAAATACTTGTGAATCTTTGGTGATATTCAGCAATTATTGCTAAGTATTATACATGATAACAGGATTGTGAATACAACAGAGTCCTAAACTCTTAGAGATAAATAATGAAATATCTGCATACGAAAGAATATTTTATTTCGAAACTTCTCAAAATAATCTTAGCATTGTAAGAAAGAAGGTAGGAATACAGGCCATATATTGTTCAGGCTGGTTGAGGAAAAATTAATTTCATTAAGCTAGTCTCTATGCTTTTGTATTTGCTTGTAATTATCTATGACAAAAAAATTATATTAAAAAACTCTGGTCATTTTATTCAAACTAAATGACAAAGAAATTGGAGAAATATAAATAATTTTATATTTTATAATCTCATACTGCATAACAAAAAGAAAATGGAGAGATATGAAAAGGTAAAATGAAGAATTATGAAAATGTCTCCAACTACCTGGAAATAGGTCATTTTCCTTCTTTTAAAGAGTGTAAAATACCCTAGGAAGGGTTCTGGTACTTGTCCTTAAGGCTGCTTTTCTCAAGGAAACAGACAGACGGTAAAGATATTAAATAAAGCCCCAAAACTTCTTCAGCAAACTTTACTGTACCAAGCAGCAGCTTTTCGTTTTAAATACACTTCAGCTTCCCCCATAAAATCTATCAATTATATTTCCATTTATTGAATATGGTTCATTCTAGAAGAAACTTCTAGAAAAAAATTTCTGTCAAAATGACCTTACTCTGTAACAATCATAAGTACCACTTTTATTCAGGAATATATTATTTTCTTGGAGAAGGAAAATGGCAACCTACTCCAGTATTCTTGCCTGGAGAATCCCAGGGACGGAGGAGCCTGGTGCACTGCCATCAATGGGGTCGCACAGAGTCAGACACGACTGAAGCGACTTAGCAGCAGTAGCAACGTATTATTTTCTAGGATGTCAGACATGATCCCCAAATGCATTTAATGAACAAACTGTTGGGGTCTTCTACCTTTTAGTGTGAGTGATACCGCTCATACAATCAAGATGAGAACATAGGGAAAGGGACATTCTTAATCTCTTTACTAAAAGAAAACAAGTTTTAAACACAATTATCTTTCTTCTCTGTCTCCCCAGGTCCATCCCAGAATATCCTGTTACAGATTATTGTTACAGAGACCTATGACATATTTTTTAAATCTTGAGAAAGATGAGCAGTGATCTTCTACTCCAATTCATCATGCCTCACCTTTAGCACAAACTACACCTACTTAAAACAAAACATTGACATTTATATTTATTTTGTGAGTGCAAGGGTGTTTTCTTTACCTTAAAATTGCCCTCCCCAAAAGGGAGATCTACAAAATTCTGAAACTATATATTTTATGAGAGGCTGGCCATAAAGACTGACATGCTTTTTCAGCACAGCTACCTTATAGTATTATTCATGACATACGAATACCTTGAAGAAGCATTCAGCTATTTCAGAAGCAATAGAAAATGAATAAATAAAATTGCTACACAGGAAGAGTACAAATAAAAGCATCTGTCCCTATGTCTTATCAACAATGGACAGAATATATTAATAGAAATTAAAGTTCTCATCCAAATGGAGCAATATTTCATTTTGCATGTATAATTCTATGCATGTACAATTCTCAATATTCTTTCAGAATGTAATAAGTGCTCCAATAAAAGATTTCTTAACTTAGTTTAGTGTAAAACCTAATAATAGATACAGTTCTTACCATAAGTCCCAATGAAACAATTTAGACAAAAAGTGATACTAAAGAAAATGAGGCTGTTACTAAAAACACTTTTCCCCCACCTCCATGAAATTCCTAAGGAAACATTTTTTTCTAGGTTTCTTACCTTCATGAGATCTCCAAGAGGTATTTTCCACAAAGTCTATTATTTACAGATTTCACCCCCATTTCATCCTCAAAGATGACCCGGGTTCGATCCCTGGGTCGGGAAGATCCCCTGGAGAAGGAAATGGCAACCTACTCCAGTATTCTTGCCTGGAGAATCCCATGGACAGAGAAGCCTGGTGGGCTACAGCCCACGGGGTCGCAAAGAGTCAGACACGACTGCGCGACTTCATTTCACTTCACTTCATACAGAGAATAATGCTGACATCTCTAAAGTCACAGTAACAAGTATCAGAAACGGATGGGCTTTACCCAAAACCGAGTCAACAGTATGACTACTAATGACTTCTCAAAATAAAGACATACTTTAAGATAGATCCAAACTCTTTGTTCTTTTTCTCATTGTGTGTGTCTCATGGGTACACAGTGTACCTTTGAGTAGAGAAAGGGATCGATGTATAACATTTTTTCTTTGAATTCCATGTGATCAACTCTTCCCATCCTTTTGTTTTTAAAATACAAATCTAAAAAGTATCAGCATAAATGTTCAACATACCTTATAAACCTATTTATGTACATGTCCAAGTTACATGAAGTCTATATCTTATGTGAAAATACAGATAATTGTTTAGAGCATTTGGTAGGAAACGTTTTGTTTAAATTTTACCCTTTAGGTTAAAAAAATGCCTACTTTTTTCCTTGGGACATAGAAATGAAATATTGTGTTTAGTTTATCTTTATTTCTGTGCAGACTCTGAAACACAAAATATATACATATGCATACATTATAGAAACATTAAAATATATGCACGTGAAAGTGAAAGTCACTCAGTCACATTGAACTCTTTGCAACCCCATGGACTATACAGACCATGGAGTTTTCCAGGCCAGAATACTGGAGTGGGTAGCTGTTCCCTTCTCCAGGGATCTTCCCAACCCAAGGATCAAACCCAGGTCTCCCACATTGCAGGTGGATTCTTTACCAGCTGAGCCACCAGGGAAGCCCAAGAATACTGGAGTGGGGAGCCTATGCCTTCTTCAGGGGATCTTCCCGACCCAGGAATCGAATCAAGGTCTCCTGCATGGCAGGCAGATTCTTTACCAGCTAAGCTACTATGGAAGCCAAATATATAAATAGAGTATTTAAAAATTCAAATAATTTTATTTCTGATGTAGATACACCTTGAATAACATGAGAAGATCCAGATACACTGAGTGTGTGCTATAGAGTCAAAGAACAAATAATTGCTGGGAAGAGCCTTTCTTTTAAAGTTCTGCATGAAGTCCTCATCATTCAGGGTAGAAGAAAGTAGTGGCCATGGATCACCAGAAGTGTCCAAGATCACCATCTACTCATATCTTCTGTATTTCTTGCCCTTCCAGCCACACCACATTGTCTCCCTTAAGGCAGGGGTCCCCAACCCCCCGGCCACAGACCTCTACCCGTCTGTGGCCTGTTAGGAACTGGGCCGCACAGCAGAAGGTGAGTGGTAAGCAAGCAAAGCTTCTTCTGTATTTACGGTCGCTCCCCACCCCTCGCATTACCACCTGAGCTCAGGAAAACAAGTTCAGGGCTCCCACTGATTCTGTATTATGGTGAGCTGTATAATTATTTCATTATATATCACAACGTAACAATGATAGAAATAAAGGGCACAATAAATGTAATGCTCTTGAATCATCCCCAAACTATCCCCCTTGCCCCTCCCCCATCCACAGAACTGTCTTCCATGAAACCAGTCCCTTGTGCAAAAAGGTTGTTGTGGACAGCTGTTTTAAGGTACAAATGTAAGGAAATTCCTGGTCCTGTTATTCAGTGGTGAGCGAGTGCTACTGAGAACGCTCAGGACACCCACCACATAGGACAAGGGAGCTGCAAACGCTGTTCCAGGAGCACTCAGAGATTCGAGTGAGCACCCACTCCATTTTTCCCCTTCTTTATTCTTGCCAACCTATAGCTATTTGTTACTTACTGTCTATTGACCAAAAACTATTAGTACCATCCTACTTTGGACCTTTCTACTATATTATAAATAACTCCCCATTAGTCCTCTATCCTCCACTAAGATGATGTCAAGCAAAACATTAAAAGAGCTTCCACTGTCATTTCTTCTGATATTACCTAATGGCCATGTTTCCTAAAACAGTCTTGAATCACAAGGCTGGAGGAAACCAGGTACATCTAAAAAGGGACCACATCACTGACTCGAAGTCTGTCCCCTAGGGTTGCTATTCAGCTGGTATTTATTCAGGAAGCCTTATTACTTCCCGGATAAATTCTCTATCATGATTATCAGGTTTGTGTTTTTGCAGTCACTTTGAAATTTCTTTACTCTTGTTTTCCGTAATTCCATTTTGTGATGTACAGACTCACTCCACTTTTTCTCACTGTCCTTGGAATGTTAATGCTTTCCAAAATTCATATCCTTTACTCTCTTCTCTGTTAGCTCTTTTTCTTGTAGGAGTTTACCTACCTCTATCGCTCAACCTAAATATTTATGCCTCTCAAATCTGTAGCTTTAAGTCACATACCACTCCTAATCTCTAGGTAAATATTACCAGTTTCACACGGGCAAAGTCTCCAAATGCCTCGTTTACAATTTGCACGAAACTGAAATTTTCAGGTTATTCCTTCACTCCTCCCCATTCCTAGCCTCACACTCACGCCTTACACTCCCTCACTTTATCCTGTTCCTATTCATTCTTTAATTTCAATCCAGAGTAATGGCACCACTTTCTACCAAGAAACTGGAGATTTATCCTGGACTCTTGGTGTCACCGCATCTAATAGGTTTCCAAAACCTGTAGAGACTGGATAACATATATAGTTTCCCTTCCCCCTTTCCATATCTACTACCACGGGTTCAGCTTGGCCCTTCGTCTGCTCTGGTCTGCACTGTTGCAACTGAATCCTACCTGGTCTCTGTGACTACAAGTACAATCCCGTTTCCCGGAAAGGTATTTCCAGGTCAGCTCCAGAGTGATCTTTCTAAGATTTTAAGCTGATAACATTAATCCTTTAGGAATTCCTCATGGACAGGATCAGTTCAAAACTTCTACATGGCACACTAGGCCCTTCACAATCTTTTCATGGTCACTGCTTCATATTGTTATTCAGCTTCTCCTTGTACATCTACACATAGAATCCTTATTCAGCCGCAGTCGTGTTTACTCAAGGTACTGTGGTATATTTTTGCAACTACTATTCATTCTATGTGGAATGTCTTTCCTTCCACTTCTCCGCATCCAGCAGGAATTAACTGCTTTATGTTTATGCTTTCTGGCTCAGTAGCAAGCCAGTAAAGTACCCCCTGTCTTGGCTTTGGAACCCTACCCCTGGAACTTCCCTGATGGAAACTGGTTGGTACAGTTCCGTGCTTCCAGACTAGATTTGGTCTCGGTCAGTTGGGTAATGGCTAGATCACCTGGCAAATTCTTTTTATTCTTTAAGCCTCGGCCCAAACATTATACTCCTTTGTGAAGCTATCCCTGATCTTCCATCTCTGATCTTCTTGGACTTTAAATACGTTCCATTACACAGTATTTGTAATGTTGTAGCCAAGTGCTTATTTTTCTCCTTCATTAGTTTATCAGCTCTTTAAAGGAAGAATGTAGTATTTATTTTAAATCAACAATACCAAATAATGTCAGGAATATAGTAGATGTTTAATGCTTAACACATAATGATTAAAAAAAATTTATTTTTCAATGTCATTTTTCTACAGTGAATATTACCCTAAAACTAAAGAAATGCATGTTTTAATACACTGGAAGAATCTCATATTTAGTCTTTGAGACTGAGATTATGGTTTCCCCAGATTTCTGTTTATTCTCTCTAGTTTCTGTTTGTCTGTTTCTGCCCTACTGCCTTTAGCGTAATCCTTTTTCTTAATTTGCACTAAAGAAATATTTACTGAATAAAGAAATGGTAGATAAATGGATTAATTTAGTAGTACAAATGAAATCATATCATTATTTTTCCATATGCTTATAAATAAACATAGGCAATAATTGTTGGATGTTATAGAAGATCCTCTAGATGTTTAAATGAAGTCTGAGACTCCTCCTCATTCTGTAGTGATTTATTTCTTCTCATGGGAAGCAGATGTGATTAATGATAATGACTACTGTCTATTCTTCTTAAGAAACATTAAGGTATTATACACATATCCTTTTAAGATACATATATCCTTTACAGGTTAAAGCTTATCTGTCCATAGTAAATATGGTGAATTGTGGATTAGAAATCTCCTTCACCCAAAATTCCTATTTGAAAAATATGCTTCTTTGCTCTTTCAGTTCAGTCACTCAGTTCAGTCCAACTCTTTGAAATCCCATGGACTACAGCATGCCAAGCTTCCCTGTCCATAACCAACTCCCGGAGCTTACTCATACTCATGTCTATCAAGTCGGTGATGCCATCCAACCATCTCATCCTCTGTTGCTCCCTTCTCCTCCTGTCTTCAATCTTTCCCAGCATCAGAGTCTTTTCCAACGAGTCAGTTCTTTGCATCAGGTGGCCAAAGTATTGGAGTTTCAGCTTCAGCATCAGTCCTTCCAATGAATATTCAGGACTGATTTCCTTTAGGATGGACTGGTTGGATCTCCTTGCAGTGCAAGGGACCCTCAAGAGTCTTCTCCAACATCACACTTTGCTCAACTTTGCTCTTTAGAATATGTGGTTGTTACAAAAGATTAGAGAAAACTGCTTGAGAATCTAGCATTAAACTTTCATAGCCTGTGGTTAAGAGCACAGGCTAAGAAGCAGCAGCCTGCTTGGGTCTGGACTTCAGGCCACAACTTGTTAGTATACGTGAGATGTTGTTGGCCACCTCTCCAGCAGCCATAGTCCCCTGCCCACTAATCTTCCTTGCTAACAAAGCCCCATTTTGTTCACTTTTCTCTGAGGGTCTATTTGGAGGTGAAATAGAAGACAAAGGTAAAAAGGCAAAAAGATAGGACACTGAAAGATGAACTCCTCAGGTCGGTAAGTGCCCAATATGCTACTGGAGATCAGTGGAGAAATAACTCCAGGAAGAATGAAGGGATGGAGTCAAAGCAAAAACAACACCCAGTTGTGGATGTCACTGTTGATAGAAGCAAGGTGTGATGCTGTAAAGACCAATATTGCATAAAAACCTGGAATGTTAGGTCCATGAATCAAGGCAAATCAATGTGACCTCATCTTTGGGAGAGGTCAAACAGGAGATGACAAGAGTGAACGTTGACATTCTAGGAATCAGCGAACTAAGATGGACTGGAATGGGTGAATTTAACTCAGATGACCATTATATCTACTACTGTGGGCAGGAATCCCTTAGAAGAAATGGAGTAGCCATCATAGTCAACAAAAGAGTCCAAAATGCAGTACTTGGATGCAAGCTCAAAAACAACAGAATGATCTCTATTTGTTTCCAAGGCAAACATTCAATATCACAGTACTCCAAGTCTATACCCCAACCAGTAATGCTAAAGAAGCTGAAGTTCTATGAACAGCTCTGTGAAGACCTACAAGACCTTTAGAACTAACACCCAAAAAAGATGTCCTTTTCATTATAGGGGACTAGAATGCAAAAGTAGGAAGTCAAGAAACACCTGGAGTAACAGGCAAATTGAGCCTTGGAGTACAGAATGAAGCAGGGCAAAAACAAATAGAGTTTTGCCAAGAAAATGCACTGGTCATAGCAAACACCCTCTTCCAACAACACAAGAGAAGACTCTACACATGGACATCACCAGATGGTCAACACCGTTATCAGGTTGATTATATTCTTTGCATCCAGATATGGAGAAGCTCTATACAGTCAACAAAAACAAGACCAGGAGCTGACTGTGGCTCAGATCATGACCTCCTTATAGTCAAATTCAGACTAAATTGAAGAAAGTAGGGAAAACCATTAGACCATTCAAATCCCTTATGATTATACAGTAGAAGTGAGAAATAGATTTAAGGGACTAGATCTGATAGACAGAGTGCCTGATGAACTATGGACGGAGGTTCATGACATTTTACAGGAGACAGGGATCAAGACCACCCAGAAGGAAAAAAATGCAAAAAAGAAAAATGGCTGTCTGAGGAGGCCTTACAAATAGCTGTGAAAAGAAGGGAAGTGAAAAGCAAAGGAGAAAAGGAAAGATATACCCATTTGAATGCAGAGTTCCGAAGAATAGCAAGGCAAGATAAGAAAGTCTTCCTCAGTGATCAATGCAAAGAAATAGGGGAAAACAACAGAATGGGAAAGACTAGAGATCTCTTCAAGAAAATTAGAGATACTAAGGGAACATTTCATGCAAAGATGGGCTCGATAAAGGACAGAAATGGTATGGACTTAACAGAAGCAGAAGATATTAAGAAGTGGTGGCAAGAATACACAGAAGAACTGTACAAAAAAGATCCTCACGACCTGGATAATCATGATGGTGTGATCACTCACCTAGAGCCAGACATCTTGGAATGTGAAGTCAAGTGGGCTTTAGGAAGCATCACTACGAACAAAGCTAGTGGAGGTGATGGCACTGCAGTTGAGCTATTTCAAATCCTGAAAGATGATGCTATGAAAGTGCTGCACTCAATATGCCAGCAAATTTGGAAAACTCAGCAGTGGCCACAAGACTGGAAAAGGTTAGTTTTCATTCCAATCCCAAAGAAAGGCAATGACAACGAGTGCTCAAACTACTGCACAATTGCACTCATCTCACATGCTAGCAAAGTAATACTATAAATTCTCCAAGCCAGGCTTCAGCAATACATGAACCATGAACTTCCTGATGTTCAAGCTGGTTTTAGAAAAGGCAGAAGAACCAGAGATCAAATTGCCAACATCTGCTGGATCATGGAAAAAGCAAGAGAGTTCCAGAAAAACATCTATCTCTACTTTATTGACTATGCCAAAGCCTTTGACTGTGTGGATCACAATAAACTGTGGAAAATTCTTCAAGAGATGGGAATACCAGACCACCTGACCTGCCTTTGAGAAACCTGTATGCAGGTCAGGAAGCAACAGTTAGAACTGTACATGGACAACAGACTGGTTCCAAATAGGAAAAGGAGTACGTCAAGGCTGTATATTGTCACCCTGCTTATACATCATGAGAAACGCTGGGCTGGAGGAAGCACAAGCTGGAATCAAGATTGCTGGGAGAAATGTCAATAACCTCAGATATGCAGATGACACCACCCTTATGGCAGAAAGTGAAGAAGAATTAAAGAGCCTCTTAATGAAAGTAAGTGAAGAGAGTGAAAAAGTTGGCTTAAAGCTCAACATTCAGAAAACGAAGATCATGGCATCCGGTCCCATTACTTCATGGCAAATAGATGGGGAAACAGTGGCTGACTTTATTTTTCTGGGCTTCGAAATCACTTCAGATGGTGATTGTAGTTATGAAATTAAAAGACGCTTACTCCTTGGAAGGAAAGCTATGACCAACCTAGACACCATATTATAAAGCAAAGACGTTGCTTTGTCAACAAAGGTCCATCTACTCAAAGCTATGGTTTTTCCAGTAGTCATGTATGGATGTGAGAGTTGGACTACAAAGAAAGCTGAATGCCAAAGAATTGATGCTTTTGAACTGTGGTGTTGGAGAAGACTCTGGAGAGTCCCTTGGACTGCAAGGAGATCCAACCAGTCCATCCTAAAGGAGATCAGTCCTGGGTTATTGGAAGGACAGATGTTGAAGCTGAAACTCCAATACTTAGGCTACCTAATGCAAAGAGCTGACTCATTTGAAAAGCCCTTAATGCTGGGAAAGATTGAAGGCAGGAGAAGGGGACGACAGAGGATGGGATGGTTGGACG
The DNA here is from genome assembly GCF_042477335.2 of Ovis canadensis. NCBI lineage: Eukaryota > Metazoa > Chordata > Mammalia > Artiodactyla > Bovidae > Ovis > Ovis canadensis. Next base: position 32,203,932 of record NC_091250.1, on the reverse strand, counting down.
TCATCACCGACTCAATGGACATGAGTTTGGGTAAACTCTGGGAGTTGGTGATGGACAGGGAGGCCTGGGGTGCTACGTTTCATGGGGTCACAAAGAGTCAGACACAACTGAGCGACTGAACTGGACTGGAGTGAATCTTTACTGGGATAGGCCAATTGTGTGGGAATTGTCTCCTTCCTTGGTGATTGGGTTTAGGCTTGAGCGTATAATGTGATTCCAGCCAACGAGGTGACAGTACAACACTGCCTATAGAATACCCGGGAAGGGACTCCTCTTTCTTAAAAAGAGAGCTGAGAAAAGCGCTTCTTCCTTTTTCTTTCTATCTGGTGACAAAGTTTTCTGCCTACAACGTCTGAAAATATAGCAGCCATTTTAAAGGTTAGCTGGACAAGACAATTTGCTAAGGAGAGCAAAGTAGAAAGATGAGAAGAAAACAGGTCTCTGATGATGTCACTGACTTAACCCTGGAGTATCTCTAACTCTGGACTGATAGTTAGGTCAGATAGTAAATGTCCCTACTGTTTTACTTTCTCTTCTTGTCATCAAAAGCATACTAACTGAAATACTGTTTGTCCTTAGGAAATTTTCTTAACTTCTTTATACTTCATTTTCCTCTTTTGGAGAAGTCAATTCATCCTCATAAGATTCTTGTGACAATTAAATAAAATGATATGTGTAAAACACTGGTGAAAGTTCCTATGTATAAAAATTAAATAAGTGCTCAAAAAATGATCATTATTTTTGCCACTGTTACTATTAATGAATTTAATTAAGAAACTCTGTAGAATTTTTCTTCCCTGATGCCTTCAAAGGTTATCTAAATAGGTGAATAAATGATAAAATCCAACATTTCTATTTTGGTATGCTATCTATTAAAAAGGCAATTTTTTTTCTCTCTCTAATATTTCTTCTGTCTATATTAGAACTTTAAGTAAAGTGAATATATAAATATTTCCTTATTAAAAAATTAATTATCAAAAAATAAATAAAAATTAGAGTAGTTCCAAAGAAAGTAAATTCTATATTTGATATAACCTAAAAAAATCATATCATTACCAAGCAGAGAAAAATGAGGAAGCACATGATATAAACTACTCTATCACATTCCCACAAAGGTTTTTTTATTCTCTATCTGGTGTTATTCCTATTCTTATCCCAGATCTTGTAGAGATGGAATCTTGCCAAGACTGCAAAAGTGTGTTGAACCCTGTAGCCGTTTTACAAAACTGGCAAATGTCCACGAAGACTTGAAGAAGGACCACCAAATTCAGCTGAGCTTTGAACTGAAGCTCCCTATACAACCAAGTTCAAATATGATTGATAAGGGGGAAACCAGAGAACTGGAACCGCAGAGGTGGCACAGGAGCTCTTATTCAATTTCTTTGATAAGTGAAGAACAGGAAAGGCTTCTACACAGCAGAGACAAGAAACAACAGCTTTAGTAGCACTGGAGCAAATGTGAGTAATCTTCTCTTCTGATGTATTTCCCTGATCTCTCAGGAAAAAAAAAAGTCTCTCAACAGCACAGGAAGAAAACTGCCTCTTTAACCCCCTGATGACAGAAACAAATTGTTTTGCAGCTCTGGGAAGAGATTTGTCCAAATGTGCAAACCAGATCCTGTATCCTGGACACTGTGCAGAGACGTAATATCACATTTTTAGAGAGTTCCAAAGTGATCCCTTAATATCACAAGAGATTTTTTTCTAAAGCAAAGCTCTATCTTGACGGCTTAACATGTATGGATTTTTCTGTGTGTGATATCAAATGTAACTTTTAGTTTAACTGTTGTTATTAATTTTCTGTAATTCTCAAAGTATCCAGGGGACTTTATTTTTTTTTTATTTTTATTTTTTTTTTGGTTTTTGCCTAACTTCTTTTTTTTTTTTTTTAGTTTTTTATTTTTTAAATTTTAAAATCTTTAATTCTTACATGCATTCCCAAACATGAACCCCCCTCCCACCTCCCTCCCCAGGGACTTTATTTTTATAGCAGTATAGTTTCTGAAAATGCTCACTGTGGTTGTTTAATGGACATGTTTAAGGGCAAATATATTTAAAACTGAATAGCTACTTATGATAAGTCGGGGAATATAAGGGTATGATGACTGAGCTAACCATTCTATGAATCACTCCTTTAATGTTATTTCCATACATAAAGATCTTCTTCTAGGAATCTTTCATGAGCACTTTCTATACATCAAAATAAATACAACATGCATAGTGCAAAAAGGAGGAGCTCTAAATAACTGATAGAATCTAGATCCTAGCTCTGCCATTTAGCAGATATGAAATTGAAAAAATTACTTAGCGTTTCTTGGTGTCTAGGTCCTTGATTATAAAATGAAGACAATAAAAAAATCTCAAAGGGTCATCACAAGCATTAAATGAGAAAATATACTAATCTAGCAGATCTAGCAATCACAGATGATCAGTAATTGTCAATGTCCATCTATCACTACACATACAGTAAGAACAATAATGATAATAGTTCCAGGAAAAGGTCCAAATATTTTAAGAAATAAAAAGTCTTCTCTATAGAATATGTGGGTGACTTAGTGGATTGGTGAGCTTTACATACATCATCCAGGTACAACAGAAAAACCAGAATAAATATTTTGATAAGTACCCACAAGTAATATCTCCCTCAGTTCATTAAATATTAACTGTTCATCTACTATGTGCTGACAATACAGACATAAGCAGCATTAGTTCCTAAGATCGTCAGGCTCACCAATTAGGAGAGAGATTTATAAAGCTATAAACATGTAAAAGCAGATAATTTTGTATAAGTATAACTGCACGATGGACATTCAGCCCAGGCTTGATGGAGAAGGCAGAACTGAAAAGCTTTCCAAAGGATATGACATCTGAGCTGAGTTTTGAAGGATAAGGAGCTATGCAGGTGTAGAAGATGATGGAGAATGGGGCTGAGAGGTGGAATGTGACTTCTGAACTAAGGGAACAGTGTGTGGAAGTCATGAAAACATAAGAAAATAGTCTATATCCTGGGAATTCAAAGCACTTCAGTAAGTCTGGAGCATAAGATTCAAACACATTTGCAAAGAATAGCAATGTGATGCAGAGCAATTTCATTTTTGGCAGGTAGTAGAGTGTGAGGTTGCCAAAGACAGGTAATCGGGTCTTTTCTTTATGCAAGGCATGCATAGCACTGGTAGCATATAAGTGGCAATCTGAATGCTGAAATTACTCTTGAATTTAAATTGCGTTAGTACTACATCTTCAAGACCACCCAATTTTTGGTCTTATGAAGGAAGAAATGATTACATATTTAAGGCATAAGAAAACTGTCAGACAGTAAAGAACAACTTCAATAAAGTATTTGTTAAGGCAAGAATCAAACTTCAATCAAAATAGACTGCTAGACCAGTAATTCTCAGAACACTAAGAAGTTATTAAAAATTTGTGAATATAGCTAGCCAATGAAATACTTGTAAGATGGAAACAAAATGCATCAGTCCAAAAATCAAATTCGCACGTTTAAATAAAATTCAAAATAAGGTGTAACATTTTTGTAGTGATGCAATGAACATTTTGTAGCTGCAATGAACATTGGGGCTTGTGATCTATTTAAGTGAAGTTGCTCAGTCGTGTTGGACTCTTTGCGACCCCACGGGCTGTAGCCTACCAGGCTCCTCTGTCTGTGGGATTTTCCAGGCAAGAATACTGGAGTGGGTTGCCATTTCCTTCTCCAGGAGATCTTCCCGATCCAGGGACTGAACCCGGGTCTCCCACATTGTAGGCAGATGCTTTACCGTCTGAGCCACCAGGGAAGAGCTGATGTTTACATAAAATTCAAAATAAGGTGTAACATTTTCGTAGTGCTTAGAATCATAAAATTATACATCAGAAGTTTTCTTTAAAATTATCCAGTAGATTTTAAGCAGCAACTGAAATACCTGCATCCTGACTTCCGGGGGATTGGCTTGAACAGAAACAAAATGGATCTCTTTATTTTTCTCCTTTCCATGTCCAAAGATTATTTTAAGTGACATGTTAGCTAAGAATTTGAGTTGGCATGAGCTACAGGAAAGTATAGCTCTTAAGACCATGTCAAGACAGCCATCAATTGGCAGGTAACCCATAAGCCTGGTAATGGACTATTCCTGATGGTAATGGACTATTCCTTATGTAATACTGACCTCTGAGTATGAAATAGTAGTAGAATGGTTATGGGCATAGGAATCTGCAGGTTAGGTTATATTTAGGAAAATATATTTAGTTAGTATGAATCTCTACTGTTCTTTAACAAAAATTACTTTTATATTTATGTGTGTAGATGTGTATGGGCACATGAGTGTGTTTGATCCAATAGTTGGCCACTCTACAATCATAAAAATGAAGGAGCCGAGCAATAGTTTGAATGATCAGGGAGACTTCAAAAGGACATAGAATTAAAGTAGAAAAGCCCACCCAGGTGGTTCCACTGGAGCTTTACCACTTCACATAGCATTTCTTTTCCCATGCTAAACAGTATTTCAGACTGTGGGAGCTGCTGTAGGATTCATGATCTCAAAGACTTTCTTGTGTAGGAAGAAAGATAAATCCTAAAGACACTAAACTCTATAGGGTGGGACTGGGTAGAGGGAGACAGAAAGTCAAAAGGTAGGTTTATGAAGAACTCTTGTCAGAAACTAAACAGTGGGTTTCAAGTCACAGAGCAAAACTAGAAAATGAAGTGTGCAGGGCTTAACATTTTTAGTTTTTTTACATTTGAACTAGATGGACCATCATAACATCGATTTTATATCTATTTTTTTTCTGTTCTACTTTCCATCATTCATTTCCATTCCTTCGGTAATGTTGATGAAAACTGTAGAAAGGAGTGTGGAGATGTGATGGGGGTTCCAGTGGAGAGAAGGGTGAGATATTAGGCATTGAAAAGAATTGTAGCTTTTCTTACAAAACCCCTCTCCTGAAGCTAGGGTAGAATAGATGCATCAATGGGTAGAATTCTAGCTCCTGATGCATCCATGTGAGAAGCAGCCCCAGCAGTGCTTAGATCTGTGAAAGGAGCATGAGATCTAGAGAAGCTGCTGCGAAGATGATGTCGCAACAGTACACATGGAACCCCCTCTGCTTAACATGTATCTTACAGAAGGTGACCTTTGACCACATGATTGAAGTTGGGACAAATTCCAGTTACATATTTCAATTGTAGATTCACTGTCCAGACTTGCAACAGTGGAGATGCCACACTTTAGGACAGATGAGTAAAAAGCAAAACAAAACAGAATTTCAACAGTAGAAAGGGATCACAAAAAAATTTATGACAGTGTAGACACATATCTAATCATTCATTTGAGAGGATTTAGAACCAACTACATGGGAGGCACCATGATAATTGCATTGCTGCTGCTGCTGCTAAGTCACTTCAGTCGTGTCCGACTATGTACGACCCCATAGATGGCAGCCCACCAGGCTCCCCCGTCCCTGGGATTCTCCAGGCAAGAACACTGCAGTGGGTTGCCATTTCCTTCTCCAATGCATGAAAGTGAAAAGTGAAAGGGAAGTCGCTCAGTTGTGTCCAACTCTTAGTGACCCCATGGACTACAGCCTACCAGGCTCCTCGGTCCATGGGATTTTCCAGGCAAGAGTACTGGAGTGGGGTGCCATTGCCTCCTCTGATAATCACATTAAGGGGATGTATAAAGATGACTTAGACATAATCAGTGCTTTCAAGGAACACAAGTAACTTTAAGTTTCCAGTCCCACAGATAAAGAAGCTTAAAAGTTACCATTCTTCCCTAACAACAAGTAAAAAAGCTTTAAACAAACTAAAAAATCAACAACTCATTCATTCAGAGAAGTTAGGTGACATGGCACTCAGCAAAGCCAAACTAGAGAGAAAGACTGGCAGAAAAAGAGAATCGCAGCTTTCACAACTTCAAAGCGGAAACCCACAAGCAAAACCCTCCATCAGAACTAGTGCCAGGGTAGGGAAGTCTAAAATATCATTGATGAATTGCTGGAGGCTCAGTGTGGAAAAGTCTGAGAGTTAAAAATTCCACAAGGTCTCAATTATAAGGACACCCACATACTTCTGCTTTATCTCTAGGAGTTCAAACATGTCCTCACAGGAATACTGAAGACAAATTCTGTCAAAGTTCTGGAACCATTCTGAAATATGGCAGAGTATTCTGTTCTTCTTTAAAAGGCCCACCCTCAGGCCTTTTACCAGTAGAAACAATTTTACCACTGCAAAACCGGGTGGGGTTATAGCAGAACCTAACACAGAGAAAGGAAAACACCCCTTCGAGCCATTCTGTCCCACCTGAGAGGAGAAAAAAAAAAAACCAATAAGCACTGCTGAAACTGACAAGTCCATGATCAGAGGCTCACTAAAGACTGAGATCTAATCATAGAACTATAGACATTTCCTCTCTCCCAACAGCTATCACATTACTAAAGCCCTAAATGCCACACTTGCCTTTTCTAATATATCATGTCCACTTTCCAACAAAAAATTACAAGACATACTAAAAGGTAAAGAAAAGAAAAAAATACAGTTTGAAGGCAATAAACAAGCACCAGAGTAAGAAATGGCAGAGATGTTGCCATTATCAGGCCAGGGTTTTTTGTTTTTTCTTTTTTTAAACTATGACTAACATGTTAAAGACATTAATGGGAAAAGTACACAACATGCAAGAACAGATATAATAGATAGTGTCAGCAGAGAGATGAAAATTCTAAGAAAGAACCAAAAAGAAATGCTAGAGATCAAAATCACTGTAATAGAAATGATGAATGCCTTTGATGGGCTGGTTCACTAGTAGATTAAAAATCTCTGAATTTAAGAATATGACAATAGAAATTTCCAAAACTAAAAAATAAATCAGGAAAAAACTTTTTAAAAAGAACAAAATATCCAAGAACTATGTGACAATTATAAGAAGTGTAACATATGCCTAATGAGAACACTAGAAGGAAAAGAAAGAGAAAAAGGAAAGAGGCAATATTTAAAATAATGTGCTCAGACGCAACTCTTTGCGACCCCATGGAATGTAGCCCACCAGGCTCCTCTGTCCATGGAATTTTCCAGGCAAGAATACTGGAGTGGGTTGCCATTTCCTACTACAGGGGATCTTCCCCGCCAAGGGACTGAACTCCTGTCTCTTGCATTTTCTGCACAGGCAGGGGAACTCTACCATTGTGTCACCTGGGAAGCCCATTAAGGGCTAAGAATTTCCTCAAATTAATGTCAGACATCAAACCACAGGACCAGGAAGCTCAGAGAACATCAAACTATAAATGGTTGGGGGGGCAGGGCAGGGAGGACACTTAGGCATATCATATTCAAACTTGAGAAAATCACAGATTTTTTTTTTTAATCTTGAAAAAGTCAAGAGGTGGGAGTGAGGAAAACACCATACCTATTGAGGAGCAATGATAAGAGTTACATCCAACTTCTCAAAAAACACTTTAAATACTTAAAGTGTTGAAAATTATGTACCCTTTGAACCTATGCTTTAAAATTGAAACCACTAACCTAGAATTCTATACTCTGCAAAATTATCCTTCAAAAGTGATGAAGAAATAAAGGCTATTTTAGAAAAAGAAATTGAGGAAATTTGTTGCCAGTAGACTTGTCATGCAAGAAATGAATGATAAAACAACTTCCACATAGAAAAGAAAAATGAAATAGTTCAGAAACTGGGATCTACATAAAAAAAGAAGCATCAGAGAAGAAATAAGTGCAGGTAAAATAAAAACTTTCATTTTTCTTATGCTTAACTGATCTAGAAGATAACAGCTTGTTTAAAATAATAATAATAATATATTCAATTATGTACAAGTACATATAAATGTACATTTTATATACTTACGTATGCTTTGAATTGAACAACAACAGAGAGACAAGGTATGAAAGAAAGGAATTAAGATTATTTTGTAAACATAAGGTATTCACACTATCCATGAAGTGGTATAGTGTTCTCTGAAAGACAACTGGGATAAGTTGTAAATGTATATTATGAACTCTAGGGAGACCATCAAAGAAAAGTGAAAAAAGAAGTGTAACTGATACGTTAAGAAAGGACAGAAAATAGAATCATATAAAAAGCTCAATTCAAACCTAAAGAGCGGAAAAATTGCAGAAGACAAAAATAAGAACAAAAACAAGGGCAACAATATAAAAAACAGTAATAAATATGGTAGATATGAATCCAGCTATATCAGTACCCAATTTAAATTTCAATGATATAATCACACCAATGATCATACTATAAAGCAAGGCTCAACTGTACGTTATCTATAAGAAGCCCACTTTTAAGAAAAAGACACATAAATTATAAGTAAGTGAATGAAGAGATAGATATGGATCTAGACAATACCTTGTTGATGCTAATCAAAAGAAAGCTGGAATACCTATATTAATTTCAGACAGAGCAGACTCCGGAGCAAGGAAAGTTATCAGGGACAAGGAGGGGCATTACACAATCATAAGGGGCAAATACTCCAAGAAGACATAACAACCCTTGGGTGTAGGCACCTCACAAAAAAGCATCAAATCACAGGAGGCAAACATGAGGCAACAAGGAGAAATAGATGAGCCTACTATGGTAACTGGAACTTCAACACCTCTCTATCAGAAATGATCAGTAAGGATGTAGTTGAATTTAACAGCACCATCTTTTAACCTTTTAACAATTGACATCTATGGATGTCTACTGTATCCAACCATAGCACATTGTGCAGCTCATCACTACTCATATTCATTACACTCAAGTGATGAAGTAAGCTATCTGCAGTGAACACTGCAGACCCTCTAAGGCTGTGCAAGAGGAATCAAATATTCTTATACTTAAGCCCACTATTTAGAGGCTGTAAGACTTCTCAAAGATTCCAGGGATATTTATTTGACACCTTTCACGTGCAGAGCAGATTATAATGACTGATGTGTGGGGAGTTTAATTTTTCTCTGTTAACAACAACTTTAATAAGGAAGTCTACCCTTCTCAAAAAATAATCAGGAGCTAGAAAAATAAGGAACCAATGTTAATGATGCCAGATTTACTGCCCCAAACCATAAACTTTTTGGTTTAATTTAAATCTAGAGATTTCTGCTTAACACAGTAAAATCATATCATTCCATTAATTGTGCCCTTCTAAATGAAAATTCATTTTTCATTATTTTCACAATCTGATCAATAAAACCAATAAATAAGTTCTTGCTTATAGTAATAACATTTGTTGAATGGATGAATAAATGATTAAGATACAATGATTAAATTATGGCAAAAACAGGGCTTGGGTAAATCAATAAGCCCATGGAAATGCAGTTAAGTATAACGAGCTTCTCCCTAACAAAATGTGTATGTAGTAATATGTTTATCTGGAGGCCAATGGTTAAGAAATTAGGCATCTCACAATTACAAAGAAAAAATACTCTATTGATACTGAAATTGAAAACTGAAATCATTTCCACATTTGTGTAAAGAACCATAATATATTCTTAATTATTTTAAGCATTTGATGGGACCAGCTGTTGTTCTTGGACCTGGGCCTGGGCCCTAAAGCCACCGTGGATTACTTCTGTCTCCCTAGGATTTCAACTTCATCTTGAAATTCTGCATCTCCTGATGGTTCCTCATGGCCTCTGACACACAAATGCAAACAAATAGCAAGGTAAGTTTATACAAGTTGAGGGACAGATATATAAAATCTATGTGCTGTTTCAATCCACTCTCCCGAGGCCCAGAATGTGCACTGATGACCTCACATTAAAAGTTCAGAGTATATCTGATTCATGAAGAAAAAGAAATTCACAAAATGCAAGTCTAGACACACAAGAAGTAAAATACTACATTCTCTGATCATTTTTATCACACTATTCCACACTGTCAACATGAACTTTAAAACATATCAAATTAGCATTTTACTTTGTGCAAGATGTTTTTTTTTTGCAATCTCTGCTCCCTATTTAATCAGTGTTTAATTTAATACAATAAGACAGTTATTCAGCTTCCACTCCCACTCCCATATCCCATGTATTTCTCAGAATTTTATCCTGACTTAAATTGAAGGTTTTAATTAACATCCTAAAATGTAATGTTAAATTACACCATGTAATTATGTGGGCAAAGTACTCAGTGGAGGCTAGACATTATTAGCTATAATCATTCACTAAAATATAAGTCTAAAATATATGATTTTGTGAAATTTTCCATTGTGGCTATAATCTTTCCTTAATGATGCACAAATTTTTAATTTTTCTGTTCTACAAACAATTTTTAAGGGAATATCACATAAACTCACAAAGATAGATGTGAAAATAGAAACTGTAAAAATGGAAATGTTTTCTTTATTTTCCTTCCAGAGTTTAATCTTTTACTGATAGTGGAGAATGAATAGTTGTTATACTTTTTTTAAAGGTGTATTAATAGTTGAAAACTAATAAAGTTTTCCGTCTATGGCAGACACTCAACAATGACTGAATTATTCTAATTTCTAAAGAGGAACAATTGTACCCAAAATCAAACAAGCAAAACCTAAATAGACCAAAAATAGCCAGACCTAAATAGCCAAATAGTTCAGTTCTACTAATTCATTGTCTATTTTGGATAGAGAAACATTCTCCATTCTCTTCTTTGGATACAGCAAAAGATTAAAAATACTTATTTTATTCTCCCTTTTATTATAACTGGGAATTTCTCAATAAATACATTTAACTAGGTTTGATACTTGGCTGAGTGTCCTAAAAGTGTGAAGTAGCTTATTTGTTTATCATGTTTGCTTAATACTTATAGACTTTTTTAAAACAAAGAGAACCCTCATTTTTTTCCTTAGAATAACAACAGCAACAAATCAAGGAGAGGATTCTGACATGGAATTCTACCTAACAGGCCCCTACTCTGCAATTGAACCAATGTCAACAGATAGGATACTGCTTCCTTAGAGCAGTATCAAAGGGATGTTTAAACTTTACCTTCGATACTCAGCTGCTAAGTCATGTCTGACTCTGCGACCCTATGGACTATAGGCTACCAGGCTCCTCTGTCCACGGGATTTCCCAGGCAAGAATACTGGAGTGGGTTGCCATTTCCTTCTCCCAGGGATCTTCCTGACTCAGGGATCAAAACCTGCCTCTCCTGCCTGTGTCTCCTGCATTGGCAAGAGGATTCTTTACCACTTGAGCCATCTGAGAAACTGTTAAACATCAACTTTTAATCCTACATGAATGTATGGAAGAAAGTCAGGTAACAGATTGCTTTCCCTTAGGGAAAAATATCATGATGATATGACATTAACTAATGGTTACAAGGATTTTTTCTTCTAGGCAGTTTGCTATAATCTCGGTAGTCCATTCAATATACAGATTTATCCCCAGTGAAAGAGAACCCCCCACTTTGGTGGGCTGACAAGATGAAAATTGCAACTGATAGTAGATATAAACATAGAAAGAATGGCTAACTGAACATGACTTCAGTATCACATAAAAACAACTTTTGCCATTTTTCTGGTTAAGGTTATTAGGAAAGTATTTTGTGACTTTAGAAGCACTACTGTAGACAACAAAACATTGCCTGCTATCAAGCCATATGCCACTGCAGCAGCTCCTGGATGGTTTTGCCTGGAGGGGAATTCAAGACGGAGAAAAAGAGGATACTGGCCCTAGATAGTTGAGTATCAAAGGAATAATTTCAAAAGTCCAGACTCTTACATCTTCCCATACATAGAAAGGCACTAAAATCATTAACTTGAGATGTTTGTTTTTCGTGGTTAGCAGTGATTTTTTACATTTGTCTACGTCTTTTTTCTTTCCCAGCGTAAACTCCTATATATTCTGGCTCCTCGCTTACCTCTTTGGAAAAGACCCTCAGAGTTATCTGAGAGGCTTTATCCCAGGTTGTAGTCCTCATAAGGTTCCTGCTGCTGCTGCTAAGTCGCTTCAGTCGTGTCTGACTCTGTGTGACCCCATAGACGGCAGCCCACCAGGCTCCCCCGCCCCTGGGATTCTCCAGGCAAGAACACTGGAGTGGGTTGCCATTTCCTTCTCCAATGCATGAAAGTGAAAAGTGAAAGTGAAGTCGCTCAGTCATATCCGACTCTTTGTGACCCCATGGACTGCAGCCCACCAGGCTCCTCCGCCCATGGGATTTTCCAGGCAAGAGTACTGGAGTGGGGTGCCATTGCCTTCTCCGAAGGTTCCTGAATAAAACATAATTCTCAAATTTTAGGTTGTGATTTTTTTTTCCTTCAGTCAATCCTGCCTGTTATTGGTTCTTCTTTTGAAGAAAACAAAAAGGTGGGAAGAGAGGCACAGAGTAATTTCAATTCCTATTCCAACACCAAGTCTTGTTCTCATTCACCAAGCTCTATAATTAACTTCTATGCGCTTTGTTGTACTGTAGCCTTCTTCTTAAGGAAGAAAATGTGGGAAAGTCTCACCATTTTGCTAATTTAAATGAAAAGAAGATTTAAAACTCTAGAATTTTTTCATACATCTCACGATAAAAAAGTAAAGTACACAAATGAAAAACATACTTTCTTGATAAATGTTCAAGTTTTTTCTAAAACAAGACAAACTGACTCATTAGAAGCCAATTTACTCCATTTTGTACACACTTTTAAATCAAGGCTTTCAGGAATCAGAATATTCGCAAGCGGTGAAATTCACATCTTAAATTTATTTCTGGAAACAGGAAGGTAGAACAATATTTCCTAACCTGACATGCTCTGATTTGAGAATAGAATTCAAGCATATGTCATTACCATATCACCATGTCCTGTACTAAGAATAAAAACAAAACACAATAATGAAATTCGATAGTAATATAAACACAGGCTAGTACACATTTTAATAATATTCCAAAATATAGCAAATCTTCTTGTTTCAAGGACAAAAGAAACTAAATTATATCACATATCTGTTACAGTCTAACACAAAGTTTATTGCATTTATTCCAAATATGAGATAAGTGGTGACCTGATAACTTTCACTTTAAAAGCTATGGCATTCTAGGACTTCCCTGGAGGTGCAGTGGTTAAGAATCTGCCTTGCACGGGAATAGACATAGACACAGAGAACAGGCTTGAGGAAACAGTTGGGGAAGGAGAGAGCAGCATTGAAATGTATGCATTATACATTATTATATGTAAATAGATAGCTAGTGGGAAGTTGCTGTATAACAGAAGCTCAACCCAGTGCTCTGTGACAACCTAGGGGGTGGGATGGGGTGGAGGGTGGGAAAGAGGTTCAGGAGGGAGGGGATGTATGTATACTTACAGCTGATTCATGATGTACCAACACAACATTGTAAAGCAATTATCCTCCAATTAAAAAAAAAAAAAAGCTTATCTTAAAAAAAAAGAATCTGCCTCAATACTGGGGATGCGGATTTGACCCCTGGTCAGGGAACGCAGCCTGTGAGCCGCAACTCCTGAGCGCACACATCACAGCTAGAGAGTCTGCACCGCAACAATGCTGCACGATGCAACTGAGACCCGACACAGCCAAACAAACACATATTTAAAAATAAATAAATAAAAGCCATAGGATTATGCTTCACAGGATACTTCTCTCCTCACTTCACATTCTCACTTTCAGGACTCATTTTTTCATTCATTAAAGAACTAGATAAGTGTGATAAGAGAAAGGGAGGAAAAGCTTCAAAATAGTGAATAAGAATCACTCATGACCAGGCAGAACATTATACTGGAACAGCATATTCTATCCTAGTCAAAAAACATTCTACAGTGCTTTGACCCATTTGAGTATTAGGACCAGTCCTTCATTCCTAAGTATGTGCTACTTGAATCAAACATTTACAAGGTATGATGGAACCTGAAGATGACTGAGTTACAGTTAGTCCATTATTCTTTCCAGTACCCAAAGAGAGGATGAGTTATTGATGCAGAAATAAGCTCTAGTTGAAATGGTATGCTAAAGTAGGAAAGTCATTGATTTTGGATCCAGACATATGAGGTATGGAAAACACAGCTCTATCATTTATCAGTTGGGTGATCTCAGGTAAGTTACTCTTTAAGCCTTAGATTCCTCATTGGTTAAAAAGAAAAAAAAATGAAAGAACAATAAAACCAATCTCGGAGGACTAACTGGACTAAACACCACTTAGTAAACAGCCAATGTTAGTTCCTTTTGAGATACTGTTTATGTTATGTGCCTATATACCACATGGATCTAGTTAGTAAAGAAAGATTGCGGAACGTGATGATGGAGTGGTGGCCATCCACATCCGAGTGGGGACAGTGCATATTGATCTGTACACACCCCAAACGGAAACACAATACCTTGACACCTGTATGAACAAAGGCAACACTCACACCGTATGTTAGCAGTGAAGGACAGGGAAGCCTGGCATGCTGTAGTCCATGGCGTTACAGAGAGTCGGACATATCTGAGTGACTGAACAACAACAAAACTTTGGATAAAAGAAACTTAAATAGAATTGAAATTGTCAAAAACAATGAGAAATGACAAATTTACTCCCTGAAGCCTCCTCTGGGCTTCCCCAGTGGCTCAGCAATGAGGAATCTGCCTGCAATGGAGGAGATATGGCTTCAGTCCGTGGGTGGGGAAGATCCCCTGGAGGAGGGCATGCCAACGCACTCCAGTAATTCTTGCCTGGAGAATCTCATGGACAGAGGAACCTGGCAGGCAATAGCTCATAGACTGCAAAGAGTCGGACATGCCTAAAGCAACACAGCACGCACGCATGCATGCCTCCTCTGGTATCTAAAGAGACGTTGTATTCTGTTCTACAGCAACGGAGTCCCCACGTCTTCAAGGAATATTTCAGCCAATAAATCATGATAGGGATTTGGCTTTGCAGTCAGCTCTATACCGAAGTGTGTTTGGCTTTTCTGTGCCGGAAAATGCTTGAATATCTATCGTTAAGAGTTTAGCCTTGGCCAGGGAACATCACTCCAGCTTGAGAGTTAACCTGGTCCTAAGAAATGAGCATGATGAAGCTGTTATCTTGCAGTGCATCCCAGAGCAGGGCAGGGACTGTCTTTATACTAGAGTAGGATTAAAACAATGACCCATGGTACACAGGAGGAAACCTCACAATGGTGATTTCAGGGGACTGTCTGCTATCTAATCACCAAAGACTCATTTGGAGAGGAGAGAATCAGAAAAGTTAATACCCAGGCTCTTTTCCAGTTTATCTGTCTGGAATTACTATTACTTTAACAAGTGTAAAGAAAGAAGTAGGTTTCAAGTAAGAAGCACATTGTGTGATAACCAGTGTGAAACTGAGAAGAAAGACAGTAAGGGAATCCCAAGCTAGAGAGAGTATAAAACAGATTTCAAGGCTAAGGGAGCTTGGATCATCACCACCATCCATCTCCAAAACTCTTTTCATCTTGTAAAATTGAAACTCTGCACTCATTAAACAATAGCTTTCCTTTCCCTTATTTAGTTGTATGTACCTTATTTTGTCAAATATTTTCTAACATTTTTGCGTAATTTTCACTCAAATCCCAATTGCTGTGCTCAAATATAACAAATCTTATAAAATAACTTTTCATTTTCTTCAAAACCAAAGAGATAACACAAAAATGTTCAGAGAGGGCAATATACCACTAACATAGGTGAAATATGAGTTAAATGGTGATTATATGATGTGATGACACTGAAACCTGGGCCAAGCTGGGGTTTGATTTGTGAAACTTGTCCTGTTCCTTTGACAGACGTCAAATGTTATCTTCTTGCCTACATCATGCGACAACATTTCTGCTAATAAACCACCCCATATTTCCATTCCTGCTAGATTGTCACAAGTTATGGGAGATTATATAGAGTTAGCCAAGTTTACTAAGCCTTTCAGGGAAAGTCTCTAAATTATCCTTATCTCTTACAAAGACAAAGTTGTTTAAGGATAAAAACCATGGAGTTCTGAGATAACATGGAGTCCTGAGATAACAGAAAATTTCTTGGCTTCACGAAGCAATTATTTATTAAACCCATATTTCCATAGAACATACACATTTATCAATAAAATCCCTCTAGACCATAGAGAATAAGATAGGCCGTCATGATGAGGATGATTAAGGTTAAAAACAAGAGTATTTAAATCTTAATTTCGTTTCAGCCTAGTGTTAATTTATATAATGTTATGAAGCTCTGTGCACTATAATAGGTTCTAAAAGATCAACAAAAGACACACAATGTCCCTGCTTTAAAATACTTAAATCTAGTTAAGAAAACAGAATATATACACTAAAAAAAAGGTAAACAATAAGTCTATAGATGGATGTCAAAACAAACAGCACCAAAAAAAAAAAAAATACAAGAATGCGAGTCAAAAAGACAGTAACATAGGATGGAGTAACCATTCAAGTATGATTTCCAGGAAGTGGAAAATGTGCTGAATCCTGAAAGAAAACATTATTTTTTAGGTAAAAAGATGAAAGAGAAGCAAACAAGAACATCACAGATACAAGAAATAAAATGTTGAGTTAAAGCACACAAATTAAGGAGAATCAGGCTTTCTTTGTCGGCCTTAACTTAGAGGAAACATGGGGGAAAGCACTGGTAGTTTCAGTGGGGTTACAATGTGGGAAAGTGGAAACAGTGTCAGACTTTATTTTGGGGGGCTCCAAAATCACTGCAAATGGTGACTGCAGCCATGAAATTAAAAGACGCTTACTCCTTGGAAGGAAAGTTATGACCAACCTAGACAGCATATTCAAAAGCAGGGACATTACTTTGCCAACAAAGGTCCATCTAGTCAAGGCTATGGTTTTTCCAGTAGTCATGTATAGATGTGAGAGTTGGACTGTGAAGAAAGCTGAGCGCCGAAGAATTGATGCTTTTGAATTGTGGTGTTGGAGAAGACTCCTGAGAGTCCCTTGGACTGCAAGGAGATCCAACCAGTTCATTCTAAAGGACATCAGTCCTGGGTGTTCTTTGGAAGGACTGATGCTAAAGCTGAAACTCCAGTACTTTGGCCACCTCATGCAAAGAGTTGACTCATTGGAAAAGACTCTGATGCTGGAAGGGATTGGGAGCAGGAAGAGAAGGGGACGACCGAGGATGAGATGGCTGCATGGCATCACCAACTCAATGGACATGAGTCTGAGTGAACTCTGGGAGTTGGTGATGGACAGGGAGGCTTGGCATGCTGCGATTCATGGGGTTGCAGAGTCAGACATGACTGAGCGACTGAACTGAACTGAACTGAACTGAAACTAAAAGGACCTTAAAAATGAACTGAAATATTTGGACTTTATCCTGTATACTAGTGGTCATCAAATATTTTTGAACATATACCCCTTTCTTTTTGAACCTGCATTTATAATGTATTTATACTTATTTATAAATTATATTAGTCAGCCACTAATTTATAATTCATATATAAAAATAGAGATTTTTTAAAGAATAATATTAAAAAAGAAAAATAATTTTAAATACCTTACTTATCACAATAGTTCCATACCATCACTACTTATTATCTCAAGGCACAGTAGCTACTGGGGATGCACTGAAGCATAACAGGAGTAAATGAAAGCTCTTAATTCACTTGATCTTAGCCAAAGGCTGAGAAGAAATGAAAGTTCATATTTCTAACAAGCTTTTGGTTTGTTTCAGATTTTTTGCCAATAATATCTGATTAGACAATTATGTTTAACTTTATAAGACAAAGAGCTCTTAAAAGGAGATATAGAAGTTTAGTACAGCAAGGGATTCCCAAAGGATAGCAAGGGATTCCCAAACTGGAGAGAGTATGAAATGGCTGTGCCATTTTTGAAGACTTAGAATGGGGAAAAAAAAAAAAAGGAATGAAGAAATCTCAGTAATGTTTTTGTCGATTGTTTGTTGAAAAAATATTTTGGATATACTGGGTTAAATAAAATATATTATTAAAATTAGTTTCACCTGTTTCTTCTTACTTTTTTAAATGTAGCTATGAGAAACTTTTAAATTGTGCAAGTGGGTAGCACTGTATTTTTATTGTACTGCTCTAGATACCGAAGTGACTGAAATGTGAAAGATGATTGAAAGCAAGATTGTTCTGAATAAAGTTTTAAATGTACTGTTGCATTCACTATCTGATTTAATCAGATTATCATTTCTTGGCCATATATTTTGCTTTGTTAATATCACATATTTTATTAACATTCAATGAGAATATACAAGCAAAAAAGATGAGGGGAATCTGAGATGTACAGGGAGTTGAAAGATACAATCAACCAGGACAGTAAAATCCTTCATCTTATCCATCGTGATCCAGATATAACCTGCATTTGGGAGATGAAGAGTGGGGTGCACATGGAAAAGCAAGACAGCACATACCAGGGCAAATCCATCACAGAAGCCAGCCCTCCTCCACTCCATCTTCATCAGGAATCCAGCCAGTACACATGAATATTGACAGTGTAAGACCAGGTATGCTGTAGTGCCTGATGACAAGCATGTGCCACTGCTGGACAATGTCAGCACACTCGCCAATGACATCATTTAGTGGAGGACGGCGGGCAGAGGGGTGCCTCCAGCTCTTCCCCAGTACCTAGCTGCCATGGAGCCAGGCAGAGAGGAGCAATAGCCTTTGAAACAGATAAAGGTCACTAAGCAAGTTCATTAGAGCTAAATTTGGAGACTCATGGTGCTGAAAAGTGTCAATGAGGTTTCAAGATTAAAAATATTAGATCTGAAAAAGAAAAAAGAATGGGGGTAGAGGAACAGGGTAAGGGCTTCCCCAGTAGCTCAGCTGGTAAAGAATCCACTTGCAATGCAGGAGACCCTGGTTTGATTCCTGGGTAGGGAAGGGAGAAGGGAATAGATACCCACTCCAGTATTCTGACCTGGAGAATTCCACAGACTGTATAGTCCATGGGGTCACAAAGAGTTGGACACAACTGAACAACTTTCACTTTCAGAGGAATGGTTAGTTCAAAAATGCATCAATAAACAGTGGGAGTGAGATAAACAATGGTTGGTGCTCATTCAAGCAGCAGTAAATCAGGGAGGAAAAGCCAACAGATTTTAATTAAAGTCTCTCTATATAGTTTTAGTTTTTTATTGAAATTCTGCTCCCAGATTCTCAAGAAAAGTTTTCAATGAGGCTACTTCTAACACCCTTTGGAGAACTAATTTCTTGGAACCTAATACTGCTAGATAGGCTATGATTGGTAGGTAAAGGATAAGGGTCTTATCTCAGACTTGCAATTACCCACTTTCACTCCCCCAGCCAACCAGGGATGGAACCTGGCAGTGAAAGAGCTGAGTCCTAACCACTGGACTGGCAGGCAATTCCCACTTCATCCTTGCTATGCTATGCTGTTGCGTCAGTCGTGTCCAACTTTGTGGGACCCCATAAACAGCAGCCCACCAGGTCCTCTGTCCACAGGATTCTCCAGGCAAGAATACTGGAGTGGGTTGCCATTTACTTTCATCCTTGACAATATGTTAAAAAGTTTTAATTTAAATAAATCTTCAAAAAGTTTAGTAATTTGACTCAATAACCACATTTTGAATAAATTATATTAACAATTTAACTTAATCATAGAATCAATTTTTTTTAAGTGAAAGAAGAAATTTTGATCAGTTATTAAGAAAACCTATTGAGCCAAAATAAAGGTTTTGATATATTGGAGTGTGCCTTGGGGAGTTATGCATTATCCTCTGAAAATAAGGAATTAATGGTACAGGTGTTTTGGTTGGTTTTTTTTTTTTTTGGTGTGTTTTTTTTTTTTTTTTCATTTTTAGGAGACATAAGAGAGGAAATGATAATTTTCAAGTTCTCTAATAACATAATTCTTTAAATCTTCCAGAATCTACCATTCAGTTCAGTTCAGTTCAGTCGCTCAGGCATGTCCGACTCTTTGCGACCCCATGAATCGCAGCACACCAGGCCTCCCTGTCCATCACCCTCTCCTGGAGTTCACTCAGACTCACGTCCATCGAGTCAGTGATGCCATCCAGCCATCTCATCCTCTGTCATCCCCTTCCCCTCCTGCCCCCAATCCCCACCAGCATCAGAGTCTTTTCCAATCAGTCAACTCTTTGCATGAAGTGGCCGAAGTACTGGAGTTTCAGCTTTAGCATTATTCCTTCCAAAGAAATCCCAGGGCTGATCCCCTTCAGAATGGACTGGTTGGATCTCCTCGCAGTCCAAGGGACTCTCAAGAGTCTTCTCCAACACCACAGTTCAAAAGCATCACTTCTTCGGCACTCAGCCTTCTTCACAGTCCAACTCTCACATCCATACATGACCACAGGAAAAACCATGGCCTTGACTAGACCATTATTTTGTGAATTATATAAACAGCACATTTGTGAAAATATATCTTATTTTCATCTTCCAATTGAAAATACTAAACAGTAGTATTTAGGTCATAAGGATTGATTCATGGTGATATGTAGTGCCATAAAAAGTAGGAATATTCATGTTACATGTTAATTTACATTTTTCCTAATGAAATACTTGATTTGTGAACCTGACTTTTTCCTCCCCAAAATGACTATATTCATTATGGTTTAGAAAGACAACTATTAATAAACAGCCCATTTATAATATTAATTAGTAAAGCATTTACTACCATTAGACTAGAGCTATAGACCTTTTTTCTACACTCCTAGTTTCAAAGAAAGATATAATTCCTCTTTCTGGACAATGTATTTAGTAAGAAATATCTGTAGTGAAACTAATTTTACAATTTCAATTTGTCCAAATATTGGAGAAATAACATTTTGTAACAATATGATATTAAAGAAACATTTGGTCTTGTGGGCCAAGTAACAGAAATTAAAATTTAACTGAAACACTAGATCTTATTTTAATATTATTTTCTACTATTGTCCAATACATTTTAGTATTCACTATGGTTTATTTGTGATTTATAGGTTTTTTTTTTTATAACTCTACCTAATAAATATTTGCCCAGGAGGAAATGGTGGAGGAAGAAATATCCAAAATACAAATTTGAAAAATGCTTAGCAGCGATTCATTTATTCACGAAGAAAAAGCCTAACTTGTTGAATGTTTATCAAAATGTTCATGTAACTATCAATGGCTATTATATCAACCCATATTAGCAAAATAATCTATGGGGGCAGGAATTTTTTAACTTTTATAAAAAGTTTTTACTACAGCAATCTGTGTACAGAGTGATAACTGTACACAGTAGGTACGCAATAAAAATATTTAAGTGAAAGAATGGATTAACTGCTTAAATCTATTAATTCACCTTTTTCTTCCACAAACATTTATAAACATACAAAAAAGCCATATACACACTAGAGACAAAGATGAATGAGACATGGTCCTCAACCTCAAAATATTCTCAGTAAATGGAAAGCAAATAAAAACACATAATAACAGTAAACAGGTGCATGTGCAATTATTTCAATTTTCACAAAATTCTACATGCACATGTGGAACACCTAGATCTTGGGGGGACTGTGGGGTGAGGGATGGGGGTCAGGAAACGTTTCTTGGAAGAAATGAGTACTAAATCATGGACAACTGTCAGTCAAATAAAAAACAAAGAAAATAATACCTCAGACAGAGGAAGGGGATACTCAGAAAGGATGAGTTCCATGGAACTGTGAACTAAACAAAAGGCAGAGAACTGGGAAGGAAGACAGAGGCCAGACTATAGAACTTGCTTTTGAACTTCTACTTATGGGTAATGGTGAACCTTCAAAAGTCTCAAGTGGAGATAATAGGTTTTATATTAGATAACTACTCAGGTAATTATGTAAAAGATAAGATTAGACTGAAGGTGAAACAATATTCCAGTCATCAAGTAGAGAACTGGGATCAGGGTTACAACTAAATCAGAAGCATCTGCTAGCTAGAGAGCATCTGATTCTCACAGCAGTTAGGACAGCAATTCTCAATCTCTGAAGGCTATAAGAATCATGAAGAGGCTTGTTTCAGACTACCCATGGCCGCTCCACTCCCTCTAAGGCTTTCCCCTAAGGAGTGCACCCCTATTTCCAATAAGAATCACTGACATTGTGGCCCATTGTTAATGACATGTATAAGTCTGTCATAGCTTTTGGGTGTTTAGAGGAGAAAAAGGTTGAAAACCATATATTTAGAAGGTATTAATAAAATCATCTGGACTTAGTAATTAAATCATTGCATGGGAGTGGACAATAAAATCTAAAATCATTGTGTGAACTGGATGCGTATGCAGAGCCATCAACTGAGATGCACCAGAGGGTACAAAGAAGAAGCAAGTTTCAGAGTCTGAAGTGCTTGCAGAACATTTGGGTAAAAAGGTGAAAAGTGAAAGAAAAGTGAAGTTGCTCAGTCTTTGCAACCCCATGGACTATAGCCCACCAGGCTCCTCTATCCATGGAATTTTCCAGGCAAGAGTACTGGAGTGGGTTGCCATTTCCTTCTTCAGGCTATCTTCCTGACCCAGGGATCAAACCCCAGTCTCCTGTTTTGCATCTGAGCCCTCAGGGAAGCCCCAGAAAGGTTACAGAGGGAAATAAAAGTCTGAGGCTGGGGAAGAAGTCTGAGCTGGAAACTTGAAGTCATCAAGATATAAATGACAGATAAAATACAAGGAAAGGAATTTCCTGTAGACCAAGAAGAATTAGAGGGTCCAAATAGAACCTGTAGAGCCCTCCTGGCTATGCTATGCTAAGTCACTTCAGTCGTGTCTGACTCTGTGCGACCCCATAGACGGCAGCCCACCAGGCTACCCCGTCCCTGGGATTCTCCAGGCAAGAACACTGGAGTGGGTTGCCATTTCCTTCTCCTTAGGGAGTGGTAAAAGAGGAGCTCCAGAAGACAGCTGAGAAGAAACTGCAAGGAAAAAAAAAAAGGTGATGAAGAAAAAGGAAGAAAAGAAAGAGGAGAACCACTGGCCACCAGGAGAATCCTATTCTGAAACCTCCAAGTGAGAAGAGTTTCAAAAAAGAGGCAGTGATCAAGAGTGCAATGCAGTAGAAAAATTCTGCTAGATAAATGTTGGGAACCCCCTGCTTTGGGCAGGAAGTTGGTTTCGTAAGCTTCGCCAGAAGAAATTCCACGAAGACACGGAGATAGGAGACAGGTTATAAGGGACTGAGGAGCTGGAATTGTGGAAATGACTAAGACACAAAGAGTCTACTCTTTGAAGAAGTTAAAATACATTGATTATTTCTCTCTGCTCTGCTTCATTTTTGTGTTTACCCACTAAAAAGGATTTGTTCTCTTTTTTTAAACTGAAAAGATATGCATAATCACATAAAGTTGCACCAACTGTGAAGCCAGAAAATACAAACTATTATGTCCACATTTTCAATGCAAAAATTTTTAAACCGCTTATGACTCCACCTAGACTGAAAGTAAATATACTCAAACTAAATCCTTTTTGATTCTTGGCATTGTTTGCTATCAACTTTGAAAAAAAAGTGAGGACAGTTTAAGTCAAAACAAGGTCTGGTTTCTGCCAAACAATTGAAGCTTTGCTTAAACAGAGCTTTTTTCCTTACGCTTACTCTCCTAACTCCAAACTCAATCTGTAGCATAGTCATAAAACTGAGAGGAGAAAATAGAGAACACTACCTAAAACAGAAATTGGCTTTTTTAAAGCAACAAACTTGGGACGTAGGTCAATAAAATGTATTCAGAGGATGTTACACATAGTGGCTCTCTGATCCATATTTATGGCACTATAAGCTTGTTGGAACTCTGTATTCAGATGGGTATATCTTCCCTTATTTCCTTTGCCTTTTGCTTCTCTTCTTTTCTCAGCTATTTGGAAGGCCTCCTCAGACAACCATTTTGCCTTTTTGCATTTCTTTTTCATTGGAAAAGATCCTGATGCTGGGAAAGATTGAGGGCAGGAGGGGAAGGGGGCAATAGAAGATAAAACGGTTGAATAGCATCATCAACTCAATGGACATGGGTTTGAGCAAACTCCAGAGACAGTGAAGGACAGGATAGCCTGGTGTGCTGAAGTCCAAAATCCATGGGATTGCAAAGAGCCAGACATGACTGAGCAACTGAACAACAATAGCAACAAAATAAGCTTGTTGATCACACTGACCATATTTTATGGTAATCTTTCAGCTATTGATTCAACAAATATTAATAAGTATCTAGCATTGTGCCAGGCAGAAGCCCTTGTGTTAAGGATATAGCTTACGGTTGGTAGAAAAGACACAGTATTAAAAAGCAATAATCTTAAATCTGACACATGCTAAAATTGAAGAAGGAACAAGAGCTTTTAGTAAAGTGAGGGAACTGGGAAAACACAGTGAGGAAACGCTTCCTGAGGAAGGGTACTTGAGCTGTAATCTATGGGACACGTGTGAGTTAGCCAAGTGAAGAGGGGAAAGTCTGCAAGCAAGCAAGAGCATGGAGCATTTCAGGAGCTGAAGGAAGTTTGACTTGGCTGGAGTCTAGTGAGAGTGGAAACCTGGCAAGGCATGAAACTGGAGAGTTGGGTAGTTAGGGTCCAGATGATGTCAGCCACGTGTGGTAGGCGGCCTCTGAGAAAGCCACAGGGATCCCTGCCTATGTAGCCTTTAGTTCTGGAGTGTGGGCTGAGTTATTGCCTCGGTCCTAATTAATAGCTTACAGGCATAGTTCAAAGATACTGCATGTTCGGTTCCAGAACACCTCAATAAAGCAAACACGCAATAAAGCAAGTCACACAAAATTTTGGTTTCTCAACACATATAAAGGTTATGTTTACACTATACTGTAGTGCATTAACTGTGCAAGAGCATTACATCTAAAAAAACAATGCACATATCTTCACTTAAAAATACTTTATTTCTAAAAAAAACACTAACCATCACCTGAGCCTTCAGTGAATTGTAATCTTGTTGCTGGTGGAAGGTTTGAAATATCGTGAGAATTATCAGAACATGACCCAGAGACACAAAGTGAGCAAATGCAAATGCTATTGGGAAAATGACACTGATAGGCTTGCTTGTTGCTGGGTTGCCACACACCTTCAATTTGTGAAAAATAAAAGATCTTGAAACACAATACAATGAGATATGCCTGTACAGCAAAAGCGATGGCCTGTCACTTGCATGATTAGGTTATTCAAAGACTGTGGCTTCTGGTGTAGGTGTGGCCTCTCTTCTGGACCACTCACTCATCTCTCACTCTGGGAGAAGCCAAGTGACATGTCATGAGGCAGTCCTTTGGAGCCCACATGTCCTCTGAGGTTCACATGAGTAAGCCTGGAAGCAAAATTCTCTCCAAGTTGTGTCTTGAGATGACTGCAGTTCTGGCTGACACCTTGACTGCAGCTTTGTGAGAGACCATGAAGTTAGTCCTATATATGTGTGTGTGCTCATTCATTAAGTCACGTCTGACTCTCTGTGACTCCATGGACTTGTAGCCCACCAGGCTCCTCTGTCCATGGAACTTCCCAGGCAAGAATACTGGAGCATGTTACCATCATCTTCTCCAAGGTATCTTCCCAACCCAGGGATTGAATCCACGTCTCCAGCATTGGCGGGTGGATTCCTTACTGCTGAGCCACCGAAATCAGTACTACCCACTCCTTAACACCTGACCCAGAGAAACTGTGAGATAATAGATGTGCGTTGCTTCCAGCCACTAAGGTTTTGGAGTAGTTTGCTACTACAACAGAAGATAACTAATATACTATGTTTAAAAATTGGGTTGAGCATTAACCCAATGGGATGAGAATATGTTAAAGGATTTTAAGGAGAAAATTTTAAACATATCTTTACTTGCAATTTTAGATATTCTATAAAACTGTCACAATAAGCCTGAAAGAATAACCTAGGTCCATCCAGGAAAATAAACATTTAAACAAATAACAATTTCTTTTTTTGTCAAAGTCATACTTACTTTTCTGAGGCAAAAATGAGCATTGCATGTTATACAAACAAAAAGACTTTGGTGCATTTTATATGTTCTTATAAAATTAGATCGCTATACATTGTAAGGGATTTTTACAGATTCTTAGAATAGGATCTCCTTTGTATGGAAGATGGGGCGGGGGAGGGCGGGAGAGAGAATGTACTGATATAAGAACAGGTCAAGTATGTCTTTGGCTGACCAAAGAGAATAATGTAAATTCCTTACTTCATTTATAAGCCCTGACTCTGTTGTCCCAGAAGCACTCTGGCGCTACTGATAATCTGCTCAGGGCGGAGGGGTTGGGGGGGGGTTCCCAATAAACAACAATTTCTGCTACAAAATTCTAGTCTAAAGTTCAATACCCTGTGTAAAACTTCCACCTCACTAATCACATTAATCAGTCAACAATCAACCTGATCAATTTCTTTAAAATCCCCCTTCTGGTTCACTGCTTTAATTTAGGCCTCTATCATCTCCAGTCTAGACCACTCCACTGGCATGTGTGCCTGCTCAGTCACTCAGTCGTGTCTATGGACTGTAGCCTGCCAGGCTCCTCTGTCTATGGAATTTTCCAGGCAAGAATACTGGAGTGGGTTGCCATTGCCTGCTCCAGGGGATCTTCCTGACCCAGGGACTGAACTCACGCCTCCTGCACCTCCTGCTTGCCAGGCAGATTCTTTACTACTGAGCCACCTGGGAAGCTCTGAGGCCACTGGCAATGCCCTATTTATTTCCCCACCTAGAGTCTGTTGCCTTCCAACCCATTCTCAAACTACTACTCCCCAAAAAAGGTAGTCTAAAGGGATTACAAAAGGGAAGTCTAATCACATTATATCGCATCATTTTATAGAGAGAAATTTGATCTGCTCTGCCAGTCATACATACATATTATTGACATGGTGCCTGCCTCTTTTGCGTCAGCTCCCAAATCACAACTTGTTACACTATTCCAAATTCAATGGGCTCTCAAAATAATCTGTAGAATATAACTTTTCATCAAAGTAAAAGAGTTGAATCCCTTAATCAAGAAGTTTGTCCTCTGCGCATCTCAAAGACAGAGCATTTTCAATAGCTTTCAACAACTTCCAAATATAAGCTCCAATTCAGAGAAATTTTATAAAACACTGGAAAGGAAGAAAAAGCAATTTCATTCTGTTTGATCAGTGAAGACAAACTCATTAGGGAAGAAGTTTCAGACACACATCTCATCAGAAAACTATTCCATTTACCAGCTTGACACCTCAGTGTAGCTCTTCACAACATAGTATCAGTCCCTGACCCACTCAGGGAGACACAATTCTATAAGTATTCAGAAACACGGCAAGATTAGTACCTGAGGAACCATTAGCATTTCCAAAAGCATTATATGAATTGTTCCTATGTGAGACATTTAATTGTAAAAAGGAAACTGGTAATTAATTCACAGTCATTTCAACTGCATGATTGTTTCAAGTAACATTGATGTCATAAAATCCTTTAGCCAAGTAACAAACTATTAAACAAGACAAAAAATTCCAATAATCAAGAAAGGAAAGGTCTCTTTCTCCTTTAAAATCCAACAATATTAAAATTTAAAATCCAAGCAATAAAAGTAAACAGAAGTGTTCAACTAAAATCTTAGTTGTTATTTATCTAAATGATATGGCCATCTTCTGAAGATTAATGAAAAATTACACATAATCATTTATTCTTAAAATTGCATTCATTGAGCAAAACTCTAATCTTTTTCATCATTCTTTTTATAACTTTTGACAAGGTCAAATATTGAAGTTCAGAGGTACCATCAAAGTAGAAAATGAAAAATATTCTTTTTAACCACTATGATATACTTCCAAATAGAAAATAATCCTCTATTCTAGAGTAATGCTAATTAGCCTATGAGGTAATTCTGCAGATTGAAACCCAGGTTTTAAAACCATTTGTGTGTAAGTCAAAATTAATGTTAAAAAAGCTTCTGTAACTTATTAAGTAAACAATCAAATAAATTATTCATTAACATTCAGAAATATTAGCATCAAAAGGAAACATTCAACTTGCTATAAGGTCAGTTTAGAATGACTCTGAAGAAATCTTTAGAGATTTTTTTTTTAAAATTCTAATCAAGATTAGAATAACCATGATGAAGAAGTTTAGATAACTATTAGGTAAACATATATTTTCTAACATTTTTGAGAACTGTCATTAAGTAATATCACCTCTATAAATACTACATAACAAGAAAAATCCATTTATGTCTTCTTTGCAATTTACACTTCACTTAGATGGTTCAGAATCATAAAAGCATCTATGAAGAGAGATTTAAAAATCATTATATGACAATGTTTGTTTAATAGAAAGTGATGGCTTAAATGCTACAATATGTTTCTTGAATATCTTCACATTAAATAGTAATTGAACAAAAAGCCCCCTGGTTCTCCTCAAGGGCAAGTCCCACAAAGCTCCTCATTATTGGAATTTCCAACTTGGAAGCCAAACTAAATAACAAGGAGTAATTTGCCAATTAGAACTTCCTGCTCTTTTCTCTTTATTCCTTAAACACCATTCAGGGGCTGAACCGGTCAAACACTTTTAGCTTCAAAACAGCAACTGAAAGGATTTAATTTGCGTCTCTCCAAGGTGAAGCTGTCAAGAGGCAGCCGTGATGCAGTCCATGTTCCCCTGTAGCAACTTCCCTTCAGGACAGAGGAGCAGGTTTCCACTCTTACAGAATACGGAGTTTCCTTTTCTCATTTCCCATCATTTCATTTCAATTAATGACCTCCAAATTTTATACTTGTGTAACTACTGGGCTTGAGAAGCTTGAGCCAATGCGTCTCTGGAACCTGCTAATGCCTTCAGACCAAACCTGTGTTTATACCGGAAATAAAGAACTTCACAGGGGCCTGACATGGATTGGAATGAGGACCATGAAAACTGTGTTAAATCCCAAACTGTGTGGCCCAAGACAGGATCACATTATTCTCGTATTAGTGTAGGTCATGGCAAGAGAAGGCGTAAAATAATTTAGAAATCCTTCACAACATTTGCATGCCTTCACAGTATCTGCATTTCTTGCCTGCACTTTCCGAATTTTAATCCCAGTCGACATCTCAGCTTGTTATTCAGTTTTAAATGCCCCATGATGAACAGAACTTAGATGCAGACTTCTAAATTGCAAACATACTTCAGATTAACACTACATCATGAAATCTGGTCCTCTTTTTCCACCTGAGTCCTGACTTGAGCTCAAGGCTTCTCCATCATAGACTCGCTAGCATTTGAAAAAGAGGTTTCACTTTGCTCACTCTGAGCCTGCGCATGACCCCAAGGGACTGCTCACTCCTCTGAACCCCGAGCCAGGAAAATCAGTTCAGGAGAAACTATCTGTCAAATGTCTACTTGCAGAAAGTATTGATATTTGTAATCAGGGTGTTCCCCACCCCCCCAACTTGATACCATTTTGGATCTGTACTGATAATCGATTGAAAATGCAGTAGAGTATTTCTATTTGTATATCTAAAAATCAGTCTTAAAATGAGAATGTACCACTTGAAAGATTAATGAACCGCTTCAAAGATTACCCAGGTTAAGAGAAGTTATTTTTATCATAGTAGATAGCAGACGGTCAAGATCTCTGAGCTAAGATATGACGAAGATTCTCGTCATGGCCAAACTTAAGTCAAGCTCCTCTGATCTCTTTATCAACTAGTCCTCAACTTCTGGGATTCCATGTTCTTCTCTGTATTGTCCAATATTAGTGAGACATCTTGCTAAGATGGTGAGAATCTTGCTAAGTTGGTTTAACCAGAACCCCCATCCTCTATGATCACCTTCAATATCTGATTGACCAGGTGATGTGTGATCACTTAGGCCCACCTTCAGCAAGAATCCTATTAGTTCACTGTAACCAGAACTAGTCTTAAACCTGAGATTTCCTCTTAGTAATTTTCATCTGCTGATCCCCAGCCTGCTCTTTGGCTACAAGTCCCCACTTTTCCTTGTTGTATTTGGAGCTGACTCCAATTTCCTTCCCCACAGCCCCCGCTGCAAAACTCCATCACAGCGGTTCTTATACCTATCCTAAAAGTCCCCTGAAAAACATTTGCCTTACTGTTCTTTCACAGTATCGTGAATAATTTTTTCTTTAGCAGAGGTCAGGAGAGATTAATCCTTTTTAAAGTAATTGTTAGGACAAATTTCCTCACTTTCTACTCAGTTTTAAAAGGATCTAGGCAGTGTAAATTAAAGTAAAAATAAATATTGTAGAGATAAGATATAAGGAAATATAAAGAACTTGAACTTCATACAGTGTCTTCCTATCACTGTACTACTCTGGGAAAGTTTCAGTTCAAAAAAACTAGATCATTTAATTCTTAACCTAAGCCACACAATTTTCCAGATAAAGAACAAAACTTACAGAAATAAGGCTTAATAACAATATTTTTAAATTATAACAGAGGTTGCTTTTACTTATACATATTTTGCAATCAATTTTAAGTATCACTTAACATGAGAAAGGAGTAGCTTATTCTTACCTTCATAAAAGAACTTCAAAATCAATTTATTCAAAGGAAATATCCATGCTACCATCTTGCCACGTGCCCAAATTAGAAAAAATGAAACTTTCACTGATGCCTGTTCATCTGTCAGTACTCAGATGTGTCCTGAGTCTGCAACTTGCTCTCCCTCTCCTCCCAGGAAATCATCACACATTGCCCTGTGTCAGTCTTGCTCAGTTCCAAGGCACCCTCCAGATTGTTGCAATAATCATTTCTCGTCCACAGTTTTGTTTTGTCATTCTCTCACTTTCCAAGGTCTGGTGGCACCTCATCACCCTCCTCCGCCCCAACCACAGCGTGGCAGTCAACGACTTCTTACCCTCTTGCTTTAATTTCTGACCAGCGTCCTCTGCGGTCCTTCCTCCACTCATTTTAGGGTACAACTGCATCCACCTTCAACCTTTCACAAATATTCACACCTCTGTGACTTCACTAATGCCTCTCTTTTGGAGTCTTCTTCCCATCCACTTATATTCTCTCCTTTATCTATCTTGCATATTTTCATATATCTTCACCTTTCATATATCTTCTCTTTGAAGTCTTTCTCTAAAATCACCAGATTTCCCTGGTGGCTTGAAGGGTAAAGAATCTGCCTGCAGTGCAGGAGACCTGGGTTCAATCCCTGGGTCAGGAAGAGCCCACAGAGAAGGGAATGGCAACCCACCCCAGGATTTTTGCTTGGAGAATCCCATGGATAGCGGAGCCTGGCAGGCTACAATCCATGGGGTCACAAAGAGTCAGACATGACTGAGAGATTTTCTCATTCCAGAAACACACAATATATCAATCGATTACTCCCTCACAACAGTTTCCTATCATAGTACATTTATTTGGATTATTATATCCACATCTTTGAAATAAATTCAATTTCAATCTCTATTCCACATACACTCCAAAACTGAGAAATGCCTATTTTTGAAGCCCTATTGCATCTGGTCCCATCACTTCATGAGAAATAGATGGGAAAACAGCAGAAACAGTGTCAGACTTTATTTTGGGGGGCTCCAAAATCACTGAAGATGGTGACTGCAGCCAGGAAATTAAAAGACGCTTACTCCTTGAAAGAAAAGTTATGACCAACCTAGGTAGCATATTGAAAAGCAGAGACATTACGTTGCCAACAAAGGTCCGTCTAGTCAAGGCTATGGTTTTTCCAGTGGTCATGTATGGATTTGAGAGTTGGACTGTGAAGAAAGCTGAGTGCCAAAGAATTGATGCTTTTGAACGGTAGTGTTGGAGAAGACTCTTGAGAGTCCCTTGGACTGCAAGGAGATCCAACCAGTCCCTTCTGAAGGAGATCAGCCCTGGGATTTCTTTGGAGGGAATGATGCTGAAGCTGAAACTCCAGTACTTTGGACATCCCATGCAAAGAGTTGACTCATTGGAAAAGACTCTGATGCTGGGAGGGACTGGGGGCCGGAGGAGAAGGGGACGACAGAGGATGAGATGGCTGGATGGCATCACTGACTCGATGGACGTGAGTCTGAGAGAACTCTGGGAGTTGGTGATGGACAGGGAGGCTTGGCATGCTGTGATTCATGGGGTCGCAAAGAGTCGGACACGACTGAGCGACTGAACTGAACTGAACTGATTTTCCTTACAACACAGTGCTTGTATACAGGGCGAAAAAAATTGAAAGCATCAGTCACTCAGTCATGTCTGACTCAACTCTTTGCAACCCCATGAACTGTAGTCCACCAGGCTCCTTTGTCCGTGGAATTCACCAGGCAAGAATATTGGAGTGGGTTGCCATGCCCTTCTCCAGGGGATGTTCAGGGTCCAGGGATCGAACCCAGGTCTCTCACATTGCAGGCAGATTCTTTACCATTTGAGCCACAGGGAAGCCCATCTGAGCCACCAAGGAAGACTGGTATACAGAAAGAAAGTATCCTGTAAATGTGGAATAGAATCACTTTGGCAATGAATCCAAATCGTCAATTGTCAATGGTCAAGAGTCATTTCAAAATGATTTCCTAGTGGATCACTTGCCATCATTAAAGAAAGCTGAAAATTATTGAACAGTTTAATACATCTTAAATTTTAGCAATCGAGTAATGAAATATATGGAAGGCTACACTACTCTTAGATGTTCATTGATTAATATTAATTGAACCTATTGAAGTACATGTCAGGGCTATGCCCAGAGGTGATTTTAAATAGCATTGATAAAATATAATCTCTGCCCGTGGGAATTTAGAATCTAAAAATATGACACTGGCACCATATACAGTTGACTGACTATAGCCATAAGAATAACATATGTCACTGAGTTTGGGAGTTGCTAAATATAAATGAGTCTACAAAACACAGAAAGGCAGACATCAATACGGACATTGAATTGAGATCATTGGGAAATACTTGGCTCAGAACTATATATTTTACTTACAGCTTCTTTCTTAAATAATTAGGATTTTTTTAAATGGATGTAACATGTATATTAATGAAAAATGATGTGAAGCACATAACTGGCTGCTCTATGGGATTAGATGGATGATAACGTGGAAATACATAAATGATCAAGAGGCCATTTCTGGTTTTCACACTTAATGAATATTTCTGGATTGTTTCCGAGAATAATTTCATTTGAATGCCTAATGAACATGTAATGTAAATACATACAGTCTGTAATTTACCTAATCTACTTCCCCAAATTGGTTATTATGACTTTGAGATAAAGAAAGTAAAGCCATACAGAGGCCATTGCAATATTATGAATGATCACATTTTGATCTATTTTTTCTGTGATTTTTCTAAAAGTTGTCTAGCCCCACTGCGATTCTTAAAATGAGAAGCTATTAGGCTTCTTAAGTTTCTAAGGTCTTTGGCCGTTCTCTCCTGTCTAGTTAATCAAGTAATACCTCCTAAGGGTACTTACGAGATGAGTAAAAACTGTGGTCATAATTTCTAAACTGTCAAGAAAATGGGAATTTATACTTTGGATAAACCCCAGGGATGTTACATAGCAAGCAGTTCTATTTCAGTCTAGGGGGTAAGAAAGAAAAGGAGAAATATAGAGATGTGGTGAAAAGTTTCTTGCAGCTATTCAATTTATTTTAACAGCATGTTCTAAAATAATTATCATTAATAGAATCAACAGTTATGTAAGGCAGGAAAATTGCATCCAGAGTGAAAATGGGAAAAACAACTGTTCTATGAGAATTAAACTTGACACTGGGATCTTCATGTCTAGTGACAAATTTCAATGCTGAAATGTATTATATGTACGTTTATATTCTTCATTATTCTGCTATCTGAATAGTTTTAGATCTCAAGATGATCTATACATCAAAATGTCACTGGGTTTGTTGTGAAACTGTTTACCTTTTTGAAAAAACTAAAGTATAATTGACTTACAATAGGATACTAGTTTCAGGTGTACAACATAGTAATTCAATATTTTTATACATTACAAATGATCATCACATTAAGTCTAGTTAAAATGTGTCAGTACATGAAGTTATTACAATATTATTGACTAAATTTTCTATGCTGTATATTACATCCCCATGACTTATTTAGACTTCCCTGGTGGCTCAGACGGTAAAGCATCTGTCTACAATGCGGGAGACCAGGGTTCGATCCCTGGGTCAGGAAAATCCCCTGGAGAAGGAAATGGCAATCCACTCCAGTACTTTTGCCTGGAAAATCCCATGGACAGAGGAGCCTGGTAGGCTACAGTCCATGGGGTCGCAAAGAGTCGGACATGACTGAGCGACTTCACTTCATGACTTATTTACTTTAAAACTCCAAGTTTGTACCTCTCAATCCCCTTTACCCATTTCCCTTCCCTCTCCGCTCTGGCAACTACCACTTTGTTCTCTGTATCTATGAGTCTATTTCTGCTTTGATACACTTTTTTATTTGTTCTGTTTTTTAGATTTTACATATAAGTGAAATCACGCAACTGTTTACCCTTAATATTAAATTCCTTGACTGAAGCTTTGAAATTGCAAATTAAGTTCTCTATTCATTTATCAATTTAATAGTTCCAATTGAATCAGCTTTGCAAATGCAGGGAAAACAATTATAAGATATCAAACCCTGTTTTCCTGACTTCTCTTTTGGTTGGTAGAAAATCAATTAGGTATGATCTGCAGAGAGACAGATTTCAAACCTTTTAAAAAGGCTCTTAACTTGATAAGTAATTTCTAAGAATAGCACAGATATTATTATTTAGCACTTAGTAAAAAAAATAATATATTGTTTTCACAACATTGTAAATGTATATAATACTGCTGAATTATACATATTAAAATGATGAATTTTTTCTTAGGTAAATTTCACCTCAGTAAAAGAAATGTGAATGTTAATAGAGGTCATTTCTATCCCACTGAGATTTACCTACAAATTAACAAATGTCCTGATGAATGATGTCTCCTTAAATATAAAGAACCTTCTAGAATTATTGACCATTTCATGTCTCCTCTAGGACACACTGACTTACTGGCATTTGCTTCATCAACTCTCCCATAATAATATAACTGATACTCACTACTGAGTAATCACGGAAAAGTATTTTATATCCTTTAGAGTTTTAGCATTACTGTTTTATTAAAATTTGCTTGTGGAGTAGTAATTTATGTAAAATAGATATAGATTTTTTTTCCCTCCACCAACCTGACTTTTTAAAAATTCTTAATTGTCCTGAAAAAAAAAATTGAGTGACATCAAAAATTCTTTAATTAGAATCAGTTGGTTTCAAGAAGCCCTCCAGGTTATCCCTAGGAATCCTAGAAATAATTGGAAATAAAATTTCACACTCTTGGAATACACAAACTATCATTATCTGACTAACCTTTCACTTACTCCAAGGTTGGTTCATCTCTCACTGATTCTTAGAACCTTTTATGTTTCAAAAGATGCTCTGGCTATATGACTAATCTTTTTATCTGATCTAATTACATCAGGCAATATAACCTAAGACTAAAGAAATAGTTGTTGTTGTTCAGCTGCCTCGTCATGTCCTGCTCTTTGCGACCCCATGGACTGCAGCATGTCAGGCCTCCCTGTCTCTCACCATCTCCCAGAGATGGCCCAAGTTCATGTCCATTGTATTGGTGATGCCATCCAGTCATCTCATCCTCTGACGCCCTCTTCTCCTTCTGTCCTCAATCTTTCCCAGCATCAGGGACTTTTCCAATGAGTTATCTGTTCACATCAGATGACCAAAATACTGGAGCTTCAGCATCAGTCCTTCCAGTGAATATTCAGGGCTGATCTCTCTTAAGATTGATTGGTTTGATCTCCTTGTGGGCCAAGGGACTTTCAGGAGTATTCTCCAGCACCAAAGTTTGAAGGCATCAATTCTTTGGCATTCTGCCTTCTTTATGGTCCAACTCTCAAAACCATACATGACCACTGGGAAGACCATGGCCTTGACTATACGGACCTTTGTCAGCAGAGAAATGTCTCTGCTTTTCAACACACTGGCTAAGTTATTATCCTGCATATAATGTGAACTTGGCCAACATAAAAAGGTAATCATTACAATGAATTGTCCATGCTGAAAATTCTAAAACTTCTAGGCTAGCTGCTAAACTTCTACTTAATTGGATGCTTGACTCAGTTCAGTTCAGTGACTCCGTCCGGTTCAACCCTGCGACCCCATGGACTGCAGCATGCCAGGCTTCCCCGTCCATCACCAACTCTCAAAGCTTATTCAAACTCATGTCCATCAAGTTGGTGATGCCATCCAACCATCTCATCCTCTGTCATCCCCTTCTCCTGCCTTTAATCTTTCCCAGCAAAAGGGTCTTTTCAAGTGAGTCAGTTCTTCTCATCAGGTGGCCAAAATATTGGAGTTTCAGCTTCATCATCAGTCCTTCCAATGAATATTTAGGACTGATTTCCATGGATTGGTTAGATCTCCTTGCAGTCCAAGGGACTCTCAAGAGTCTTCTCCAACAACACAGTTCAGAAGCATCAATTCTTCAGTGCTCAGCTTTCTTTATAGTCCAACTCTCATATCCATTCATGACTACTGGAAAAACCATAGTTTTGACTAGATGGATTTTACTTTATTTGTAAAGTAATAAAATAAATACTTTGTCAGCAAAGAAATGTCTCTGCTTTTTAATATGCTGTCTAGGTTGGTCATAGCTTTTCTTCCAAGGAGCAAGCGTCTTTTAATTTCATGACTGCAGTCACCATATGCAGTGATTTTGGAGCCCCAAAACAAAAAATCTCCATTTTTTCCATTGTTTCTCCATCTATTTGCCATGAAGTGATGGTACCGGATGTCATGATCTTAGTTTTTTGAATGTTGAATTTTAAGCCAGCTTTTTCATTCTCCTCTTTCACTTTCCATGAAAGGGGATGCTTGACTAGATCTAGCCAAATATTCCCTAATGGTGTTCCTAGATGAAGCATATGTGTTTAGAAGAACTACAATTTCAAGTTTACCAATTCTCTACACAAACGGGTAATTTCAAGAGAAAGCATGTCTTTTTAATCAAAAGAAAGTGAGAAATTAAAATCCCAAAGTGTGTCAAGTGAAGCAAAACATACAGGAAGTTTCTCTTTTAATTTAATTTTCCTATTCTTGAGATTTCAATCATGAGAAATCGTTTCTAACAGAGAACTCAGTCTTTCTTTAGTGGACATGAAGAAGGGCCTGACAAATACATTATTAACAAGCAAAAAGGAAAAAGATGATCCTATTATATTTTCTCCATATACTTAGACCTTTCAGACCACAAAGGAAGCTCTGATATTAGTCAAAGTATTTAAAGCAAGGCAGGAATGGCCAATAAACACAAGAAAAGATGCTCAACATTGCTCATTACTGGAGAAATATAAATCAAAACCACAATGAGGTATCACTTCACACCTGTCAGAATGGCCATCATCAAAAAGTCTATAAACAATAAATGCTGGAGAGGATGTGGAGAAAAGGGAACCCTCTGCATTCTTGGTGTGAATGCAAACTGATATAGTCATTATGGAGAACAGTGTGGAAATTCCTTAAAAATCTAGGAATAAATAATCTACCATAAAACCCAGCAATTTCACTACTAGGCATATACCCTGAGAAGCCCACACGTCTAAGAGACACATGTACCTGAAAGTTCATTGCAACACTATTTACAATAGTCAAGACATGGGAGCAACCTGCATGTCCATTGACAGATGAATGGATAAAGATACAGTACATAATACAATGGACTATTACTCAGATATTAAAAGGAATGCATTTGAGTCAGTGATAGCAAGGTGGACGAATCCAGAGCCTGTTATACAGAGCGAAGTAAGTCAGAAAGAGAAAACAAATATTGTATATTAAAGTCTATATATGGAATCTAGAAGAACGGTGCGGATGAACCTATTTGCCAGAAAGGAATGGAGATATAGATGTAGAGAATGACTTGCGGACACAGTGAGGGAAGGAGATGAATTGAGAGAGTAAAACTGACATACATACACCACCCTGTGTAAAACAGAGAGCTAGTGGGAAGTTGTCCTATAACTCAGGGAGCCCAGCCTGGCGCTCTGTGATGACCTAGAGGGGTGGGATGGGAAAGGGGAGGGAGACTCAGGAGGGAGGGTATATGTGTACAAAATTTTGACTGATTCGTGTTGTTGTAAAGCAGAAACAAACACCACATTGTAAAACAATTTTCCTCCAATTAAAAAAATAAATTTAAAAAAGAATATACTAAAATTATAAATTACTATTTACAAAAATAAAACAAGGCAGGAAAGACATTCATGACATTAAGTATATTCGTAATATTAAATTATCCCTTTTTAAAAAAATTTATTTATTTATAGGCTGCTTTGTCACTGCACAGGCTTTCACTAGTTGTGAGCGGAGGCTACAGTACATGGGCTTCTCACCGTGGGGGCCTCTTGTTACAGAGCAAGGGGTCTAGGGTCTGCAGGCTTTAGTTGGGGCACATGGGCTTAGCTGCTCTGAGGCACATGGGATCTTCCCAGACCAGGGATCAAACCGATTTCCCCTGCATTGCAAGGTGAACTCCCAACAACTGGACCACCAGGAAGCCCCAGATTTTCCCATTTTAAGCAATTCTGGTCAAGGGAGCAGAAAACTAACCAAACTTCACAGTATTTAAAGACAGGAATCACTTGGCACTCTTTCCACTTTTCCGAAACAACACCTCTCCTTCTGTGAGAACATGACAGAACCGAACACAGAAACAGACTTAAGTTGTCTGCCCTCCGCTGTTATCCCTCAGGCTGCTGGGGAAAAGCAACACATACCTCGGTCTTCAATTTACCACCTCTACTCTCACAGCCATAAATTACTTCTCAGGCTTTAAAACAACAGGATTCTGAAAGGACACTGTAAGGTACTTAAATTCCAGTACCTGAACTTAGATGTATAAGGCAATTTTAAATCTTTATAAAAACTTCCTGTTTCAAAATTACCCAAAATGGAATCCTAGAAAATCTATGTGCCAAAATGCTACAGAAGGTTAAAATGAATGCACTAAATTCTTGGTACCTGGTTGAAAAATCTATGAATCTTTGGCAGGAGTCTTCAGTTATATCCTGTCTTTGCTAAACAATTAATTTTGGTTGTGATAATGCTGAATGTAAGTTATTACCACCTAATCTATCATGCATTATCTTCATCAACAGACCAACAGAACAGTCTAGGTGTTCAAAGTTTTGTTTCCTTCAATCAAGCAGAATGAATTTTCCTAAGAGGTTAATACACCCAAAAGGCTGATTAAGCCAGTCACCCTTACGTCAGTACGCTAGATAACCATACGTAAACAAGAAAAACTTGCAGATGCTTTTGAACAAACTGAACCACGGCAAACAAAAGGCAAAAGCAAAGAAAACAAAGCAGAACTAGAGTGCTTAAGGAGAAACGATGGTTTTGGCACTGCTCCAGAAGAAAAACAAAAAAACGTCTATTAGGTACGCAGTCAGAGTAGGGCCATTTGTCAAAAGTCTGTAGGAACAAACGCTAAATGGCTGTCTTCCGAATCTCAAGAGGAGGAACCGAGCTGCTGCTGTCAACTGGCAGTGCTGTAGTTCCAGTCTCAGGAGCTCTAATTTGACCCTCCTGAGAAAGAATCCCAATTAGAAACACATAAAGGAAGCCTTTTAGACATGGTGCTTTGGGACAAGTCTGACCCAGTGTGTCAATGTCAACTGAGACAAACGAACTAAAGGAACTTTCTCAAGTGTGTTGTCTGTTCTAGAGAAAAGCTGAGGATCTTTGAGACCCAGTTTTTGCAGTAGGCCTCCCTGGATGAGAATGAGGACAACTAAAACACTGAAAGCTGGCTTGCTTTTTCATTTCCATGTCTACTGGTATGCTAAATAAAACAAAGCAGGAGAACCAAAGCAAGTTGTATGTCATATTCGAGCAAAATTAGCTAGGTAAAAATGTTTAATTCTAAATGGTCAAGCAGCAAGCTCTGAAGAGCATTCATCTATAAGTGATTCTAAAACTGGTTTTCCATCTAAATGTGCCACTCCTGACTATTCCTTTTGGAATTGCCTCAAATCCATATTATGTTGGTGTTACCTCAACTACAAAGCAAACTGATGTGTAGAGATACAAAATCTAGGGCCTGTTTGGGGATTTAAGTGGGTAAGGGCTATGGGAAAAAAAAAAGGATAATTTAGGATTTCAACTGTAAATCACACAGAAACAAGAAAAGAGCATAAACAAAACAAATATTCACTCTATTTCCTCCAGTTCTTGTTACCAGTGAACCACAAACAGATCAAGGGTTCTTACTCTCACTTCAGCAAGTCTTTGATCCTCTTAAGATTACAAGCAAAAAGCTTCACATGAGTACTTTTTTCTGTGTATGGCTAGATTCTCAAAGGAGTCTGCAATCCAATAAAAGTCAGGAGTCACTGCTGTAAATCTCTGTGATTTTGCATGTGAATTCTAGCTACCCAGAATAACATCTGGAGACCTTTTTCATTTTCAGCCTAAGCTTGATGAAAGCAAAGGCATCTAGCAGACAAGTACGTAAGATCTAGTACAAGATCCTACACTTAAATTCAAGTTTTTAACTGATAGTCAATTGCCTTACATATAGCTCCTGAATTTGAAGAAACTGAGATGAAGTTCACAAAATGAATTTTGACTCAACAAAAATTACTGGGATTCTACAAAGCTCATATCTTCAAGATCAAGTCTCAACTGAAAAACCTGAGTTAAGACAACTAAAATCCAAAGAGCATACTCCAGTAAGATCATAACCATTTTCAATTAACTCGCCTTAGGAAACTCTCCTTGGCAGATGACCTCCAGAGTACAGTGCAGAGAGTCAAGTGGTTCCATAATTTAGTCAACAAAATAACTTCTGGTGTTTCCTGTGGGGCTTCTCCAATACATTTACCTGTACTATTTCATAACTTCTCCAGGGAACCTTGAAGACAGTATGTACAACGTGTTTTAGCTCCTTAAAGAAAGATGGCAATAAATTCAAAAGCATTTTAATACTCTTGCTTCTGATATATATTCTTAGCTATAACCAACTGAAGCAAAATAAAACCACTGCTGCAACTTTATTTCATACTTATTTTAAAATCACAATCTTGCCTTGTAAGAATTTTGAAGGCTACTGGTAATAAGACAACCATGTAGTATATAAAAAATACATCCTTTGCAAGTACAGCTGCTTGTTTCTGCCCAGGAGGAGCAGTCACTGACTGCTGTTGGCACAGAGAAACCAGCCTGTTGGCGCTGAGCACACAGTCCCACAGCCACTGCCACAGAGTGGCGTGGAGTGCCGTGCCATGCCCGACACTAAAGCACACACGGGATCAAAGGCATGCACATAGCTGGCATGCCATCATCGACAGCCTAAAGCCTCTGAATACTCCTATATAAAATTACATGGATGTTGACAAACCACCTGTTGGACTAAAGAAAAAAATAAATTGTGCATCACTTTTCCCTATATGCTCCTACAAAATTTGTTGATTTTTTTTTTTCCATGCAAATACTCTATTTTAAATGTATTGCCGTATCTAGCCTATGGAAAGTCATGACAATTTAAAATAAGAAAGAAAAGAAAACAGAAAACGAGATTTCAGTTTCAGCTTATCAAAATCCTCTAAAGCTGGCAGGGTTAGGTGGAGGAGGGGCAGGGGAATTATCCTTGTTATTTACCAATCTGCGTGCCTTCCTATTGTTGGCAATATTTTAAAGTTAATGAAAAAAACAGATAAGGCATTATTTTCAGTGACACTTCTAACTCTCCCCACTAAGAGTTTCTAGGAAATGCTATCAAGAAGCTGCATTATGCTATATGCTATATAGTCCTTTATTCAAACATGTTGAATATACAGCACAATAGTAATAAGGCCAAGGTAGAAACAGACATAAAACCCATCAAACAAGATGCTTACTCAATCAGTAAATTCCTATTTAAGTAAGCACAATGTTCTAGTAGCAAATCTGGGCTCCAGATAAAAAGAAGAATGAGTCATGGCCCTACCATCAAAGTTATCTGCAAAGGAGACAGAGAGATGGACAATTGCTGGAATTAAATATAATCAGTGGATTCATAGAGGTATGTACATGGTATTGTGCTTCAGTGATTTATGGAAGGTTTTACAAGGAGCAAGCTTCAGAATTTTAAAGAGAATACCTTAAGCTCTAAAGATTTAACATGACTTTTTAAAAGGTAGTATCATCACCTGGTTCAAAATTCAAAAGAAACAAATGGCTATACAGTGAAAAACTTTCCTTGCCACACCTAGTTGCTCTCCCTATAAACATCCAATAGTAACATGAGAGTTTCTTAGAACACCAAATTCTGTTTCTCTGCTTATAAAGACTTTGGCTACACTCATAAATCTATAATAACACTCTCATAAGTCTATTATTGGAGAAGGCAATGGCACTCCACTCCAGTACTCTTGCCTGGAAAATCCTATGGATGGAGGAGCTTGGTAGGCTGCAGTCCATGGGGTCGCTGAGTCAGACACGACTGAGCGACTTCCCTTTCACTTTTCACTTTCATGCATTGGAGAAGGAAATGGCAACCCACTCCAGTGTTCTTGCCTGGAGAACCCCAGGGACAGGGGAACCTGGTGGGCTGCCATCTATGGGGTCGCACAGAGTCGGACACGACTGAAGCGACTTAGCAGCAGCAGCAGCAGCAAGTCTATTATATTTTATTACATATTGATGTAATATACATTTAATTGTATGATTAAAAGCAATTCTGTAGTTGCATTCATTAACTAAATGGGAGGAAACCTGTTCAGAATGAAATATACGGATATCATACCATCACAATGTACACTTTTAAACATCTTACAGTTTTATTTGTTGACTATACCTCAATAGAGCTGAAAGAGAAAATAGCAACTCTAGTAAGTGGAACAATCCATACAGATTTTCAATGTTACAAAATATCAAGTAAAAATATTTATCATATGCTAAAATTTCTTATAGTACTCCAAAATAGAGATAATGAACAGAAAAGAACTAAAAGAAAATATGATACATTCTACATGAAAAAAGAAAATGGCAAGAATGTTGTGAAAGTATTCTCTAGCATACAAGGCTTTACTCAGTCATTAAAAAGAATGAAATAATGCATCCAGCAACATGGATGGACCCAGAGATTGTCATACTGAGTGAAGTGAGCCAGACAAAGACAAATATTGAATGATATTGCTTATATGTGGAATCTAAGAAGAAATGATACAAATGAACTTATTTACAAAACAGAAACAGACTCACAGACTACAGAGAATGACCTTAGGGGGAAAGGATGGGAAAAGGGATAAATAGGGAGATTGAGGTTAATTTCTACACACTGGTTTATTTAAAAATGGATAACTAACAAGGACTTACAAGGACTTACAAGGACTTACAAGCACAGGAAACACTACTCAATATTATGTAACAATGTAAAACAGAAGATATATATATATATGCAAAAAATAAGTAAATAAATAAAGAACAAATAGCTATGAAAAACATAAAGATACTGTCACAAGCTCAGTAGAATATACCACTCAACCGGCTCTTATTACAATCTAAATTTCTGTAATGCTAATAGTGGTTTTGGTGACAGTTTTTTTTTTTTGTTTTTTTTTTTTTTGGTGACAGTTTTTTAAGGAAATAAAAATATAATTTGAGTGAGTTCTCCCCTTTCTTCATAATGGAGACATCATGAGAATACTAGAGTATGATGAAGCACCATCTGCTCCTGCTTCTCTCACCATCAGCACCATCCTCCTCTGCTGGGTCCTTCCCCCCACTGCACGAGCTGCCCTCAGGCT
The DNA here is from genome assembly GCF_042477335.2 of Ovis canadensis. NCBI lineage: Eukaryota > Metazoa > Chordata > Mammalia > Artiodactyla > Bovidae > Ovis > Ovis canadensis. The sequence continues at coordinate 32,160,377 of NC_091250.1, read as the reverse complement.
TTCTTCCAAAATCACAATGGCCAACAGTTAAGAAATTGGACTTAAGAAGCAGGGTGTGCAGTACACAACAGGTGACTAAAAAAGAATGAGCTTTGGAAAGCATTCATTGGGAAGAAAAGGATCGAAACAAGACCTCAACCTTGGGTACTCCAAACTCACGAGACAGGTTTCTGGGTTTGGGGTTGGGATGGCTGCAGATCTGGTACATTATCAACACTGGGAACCAGTGCAGCATTTTGAAAGTGAGGAGTGGAATCCATAGGGACAGAAGAAATATTGGTAGGCTAACTGAGAGGGTCTAAAGTACGAAAGGCTGTTCTCTATGTCTGCTTCTCCATTGCTGCCCTGCAAATAAATTCTTCAGTACCATCATTCTAGATTCCTTATATATGCCTTAGTATATGATATTTCACTTTTCACTTTCATGCATTGGAGAAGGAAATGGCAACCCACTCTAGTACTCTTGCCTGGAGAATCCCAGGGATGGTGGAGCCTGGTGGGCTGCCGTCTATGGGGTCGCACAGAGTCGGACACGACTGAAGCAACTTAGCAGCAACATACGATATTTATCTTTCTCTTTCTGACTTATTCATTCTGTGTGGACTTCCCTGGTGGCTCAGACGGTAAAACGTCTGCCTACAATGCGGGAGACCAGGGTTCGATCCCTGGGTCAGGAAGATCTCCTGGAAAAGGAAATGGCAACCCACTCCAGTATTCTTGCCTGGAAAATCCCATGGATGGAAGAGCCTGGTAGGCTACAGCCCATGGGGTTGCAAAGAGTCGGACATAACTTTTTTTTTTTTTTTCTGACTTACTTCACTCTGTATAATAGGCTCTAGGTTCATACACCTTGAACAGATTTACGGACACAGGGAGAGGGGAGGAGAGGATGAGATGTATCGAAAGAGAAACATGGAAACTTACATTACCATATGTAAAACAGATAGCAAATGGGAATTTGCAGTATGACTCAGGGAGCTCAAACAGGGGCTCTGTATCAACCTAGAAGGGTGAGATGGGGAGGGAGATGGGAGAGAGGTTCCAAAGGGAGGGGATATATATATATATATATCTCTATGGCTGATTCATGTTGAGGTTTGACAGAAAACAACAAAATTCTGTAAAGCAATTATCCTTCAATTAAAAAAATAAATAAAAATTTAAAAAATTAAATTAATTAATTAAAACAAAACAAAGTATGAAAGGAAGGCATTAGGAACAAACAGAATAATCTACATAAAAAAAAAGACAATCAGAACAAAGAGATTAGTAGCACAATAGGAAATAAAATTGATTACCAAAGAATAAATAGAAAATAAATACTGAATACCACACACTTTTGAAGAGGTCAGAGGGTAAAATAATAAAGAATTATAACTGACTAAACCAATGTCTCTTGGAATATGTAAATAAAAAACAAAAAGGCATCATGCTTAGGTAGGAATAGAATAATAAAATGATGACCACAGTTTAAACACAAGGGCCAAGATCCTCATTGCATTTTCCAAATTATGTTCTAGTACAGAAATTTACATTTTTTTCTTAACTTAGGGTCAAGATATAGCCATGAATAAGTAAACATCTAAGTAAAAATATAATTCCATTACTCATATAAGAGCTCCCTGAAAACTGAGCATATGTAAAAAGTTGAAGAGATGGTTCATTTTTAGAAACGCCAAATTAGTAATATGAAGTTAAACAAAAATTTTTATTATGTTTATAAATAGAGCAAACTGTTAGAAAATCAAACTGCCTTGGAAATTGGCCATAATTAACCCAAAGTAATAAATATTGTCATGAGTTTGTCACTCATTTTTAAGGATGTAGAAGCCAAACCAAATTTAAATTAAAGGAAAAGAAATGCTGAGGAGACTTTCACTTATTTTATGTTTTCATCACCGAGTTTGCTTTGCTTCAATTGATTGTGGATAAGCAACCACCACCCAAAAGTTCTCTTGTGACCAGGCTCTGTCCGTCTGCACAATTTAACACATTTGCTCTAATTACTGCAAGAGTGGCTTATTGTTGCTCCAACAGACAGCCAGGGAGCCAGAGGTCAGCAGGAAGAGCTATGTGACCCAACCACTGACCCCAAGGGACTGTCAGTGACCTGTTGGCCTGACCTGTAAGTGAGGAAAGAACTAAAAATTCTCATTAGGATTCACTGTTTTTCAAATTAAAAAAAAAATACAGTTTTAGAATAAAGGTACCCCCAAATCCTTTTAACATCCTACATATTAAATAATTGAATTATTTCCCTTCATTATAATAAGTAATTTTATAAATTTGAATATTGTTAGACTCTGGATATTTTATGCAATCAATACAAGAAATACTTATAATACTTTATGTATTTCAACTCCTTTATATGGATTTCAACATGTTCTAATTCAGTGATTCTCAACCAGGGCAATTCTGCCCCCAGTGGCATTTGATAAATTCTGGAAATATTGACTCTCATTAGTGGAGGGTGGTACTGGCTTCCAGTGGGTAAAGACCACAGTATCCTGCTGAACATTTTATCGTGCATAGGACAAGCCCTTCCGAACAAAGAACTATCAGGTCCAAAACGTCAAGAGAGTCTACATTGTTCTCAATGATTGAAAATCACATTAGTTCTTTTTACTTGATTTGCTTTATGACATAATAGATCAATTCTTTTCTTTATCTCAAACTATCTACATCCAGTAATATTCTATCATACCTATAACAGAATACCTGGATTGACTGTTTAAGCCTCCTGAACCCTTGACACTGAGTCTGAGTTGTTAGGGAAGGGATGAGATAATTTACATTTATACCTAGACCCTGTTGCTTTTCCAGCACTCTAAATTTTAAAGCCAAATATTATCTTCATTTTATATAATAAAGTGTTTCTTTTCCACACTTAAATTCCAAAATTTATGGTCTATTTCCTTATACAATTCAGAAAATACATATTAGTCCAGTACTACATTAATATTTTAAAGTTCTACTGAGGTTAGAAAAGATGTTGCAGTTCATTTATAAGACTCATTTTTAGATGTGAAAAGTCAGATAAGATCACAGAAGCAGTTAGTGATGTAACCAGGGATCTTATGTGAACTAGTATAAAGTACAGAAGTGGTTGACGTCCAACCTCAGGCAATGTACTACATACTGAACCTCTCTCTCTCTACATAGCCCTCAATCTCCTAAGTGGCATCTGCCAGTCATTCCAACACTTTTGCCCAAGGCTCTGCACATGGGGCCAGGAAAGCAATGTTGAATAAAGAACTCTGAAAGGGACTTAAGAACGTGTTTAAGATACTATAGACATCGGTTCAAATTAACATAATATAAGGCAGTTGACATAAATACAGACAACTGAAGATATAACGAGGGGAAAGCATATCAGGAAAGGCTTCCTGTAGCAGGTGAGTTTTTAATCAGATTTTGAAGGATGAACCGGAGAAAAATTAATCAGGAAGAATGGAAGGCATTTTTTTATTCAAGTACTGATACAAGTAAAAACCCCAAAATAAAATTAGCAAGTCAAATGTGGAGGACTGCAAATAGTTTCAAGTTTCTGGATCAGGAAGACCATGTTGGAGAGGAATCCGAGATGAATTTGTTGAAGTTAGCAAGGCAACGGAGAGAGGCAGGGAAAATGGTAAAAGCCTCTGAACACCAAGCTGTATGGATTCTCAGCACCTGCCATGACTATACATCACCCTGCTTTGCTTCCTACATGGCACTTGCTACTCCATGAAATTATCACATTGATTGTTTTACCTGACTTGTCTCAGTCTCCCTAACTACAATGTAAGTTCAATACACTAAGAGTTTAGATTGCAGTGAGGAATGTCTAGAGTCAAGGAGATCACCTTAATATGAATTGGACTAATACGACAGTTATGGACACCAGAATGGGCACGGCTAGAAAGAATGAGATGCAAGAATCCCAGTTTACTGCGCTCAGTTTACACGCCCTCGTCCTTTCCTCCTACCCCCCTCCCCCAATCCGAACACTGCTTTCTGACCAGAAGAGCCTCGGCAGTCATGGTTCCTGAGGTCCTGCAGACAGTGGCTGCCACCGCAGATGCCCTGGCTCAGATGCAGTGGCCCCGGGAAGCCCTGTCTGACAGAGACTAGCAGGACCAGAATCATGGGCAACTGCCTGGAGACGCAAATGACACAACCTGGAAGGGCTGAGAGTTAGTACCCCTCTCTCTCAGGGAGGGAATTTTAACTCATTTTAACAGGAGGGGGCCAGTGGATAGATTCTCTTTTCCACTTCCTGAGAGACTACTCTGCCAGGCAGTAGCTCCTCTGTCCTCTCTGATGATGTCATATGAAACTTGGCAATCTTCAGGGAGCTTGTGTGAAGCTGTGGCCCGGTTGGAAACACACTCCTTGTACCTTCCATCCTCCCTGCCTTGCTCTACTTTTCTCCTCACTTCTGCTTCCCTGAGTTTGCACTCCCCAATAAAGTGCTACCGAGTAAACTTCTTAGGCTCTGTTTCCTTGGCATCCCAGGCTAAGACAAAAGTTATCCTATCTGGTAAGTGAAATACAACCCAAGCACTTGGCTGCACTGATTTCCAATCTCTTTGAGTAAATCTGGCAAGGTTTAGAGGTGTGTAAAAGGTTAAACGGGTGGCATCAACTTCAAGTTGCCAGGTCATCAGCCCAAAATTATTTCCACCAGACACTGTGGTCTTTGCTGCATCCATGTAGCAATCAATATTCCAGAGTGCATTGTTTATGTGATTAGAGGATATGCAAGATAGGGTATGAAAGAACTGAAAGTGAGAGGGAGGTGGGCTAGAAACATGCCGAAGTGAAGCAGTGGGGAAATTGAAGCAGACTAATTGCAGAAGATCAACCATTTCCCCATAGCAGGAAATTCTGCTGCGAGTGTTCCATGGCAGCCTTTGGAAGCCTAAGCAGCATAAATGGCTAAAGGTGTTTTTTGATGAATAGGCTTTACTTCCTTGGCAGGTAACCCAAGTCTGACTTTGGGAACTGGAACACCTGGAAGCCAGCTCAGCTCTTGAACTGCTCCAAATTCCTCATATCGGGTTCATTATGGGAAGCCACCTGTGTCTCTGCTCATCCAATTCTACCAGTTTCTGGTTCTGATCTGTTGCAATACACCAAAGAGTCATTTCTAATTATAAAAGTAAAACAAGTAATTCAGGGGGATTTCCTGACCCCTTCAGCTTAGAACCAATGTAAAACTGGTCTATGTTGATGATCACAGAACTGCAAATTGCTTCAACACTTTTGCTAAGTAATTACCTAGCCCAAGTTGTAAAACCTAAGTAATGTGGATGTACGAGTGGTATGGTCAGTCTTAATTAGTGAAAATTATGAACTGCAAAATGTTTCTTCAGGAAATGCTTGTGGATGAGAATGCTGTGTATTCACCAAACTGTTTCCTTTTGTGCTTGGGCACATAATGGAATGTGAACAGAAATAATATGGACCACTCTTAGCCCTAGTGTTAGTTGCTCAGTCCTGTCCAATTCTTTGCTACCCCATGGACTGCAGCCTATCAGGCTACACTGTCCATGGAATTTTCCAAGCGAGAATACTGGAGTGGGTTGCCATTCCCTTCTCCAGGGGACATTCCCACCCAGAGACTGAACCTGGCTCCTGCTTTGCAGGCAAGATTCTTTACCATCTGAGCCACCAGGTAAGTCCTTTTAGCCCTGGCTTATGCAAAAAGCCCTCTATGCAAATCTCCCAGGATTTTCCTCTTTTCTTAGCCACTGTTGAAGACAAGGCCTTGAATGGATGTTAGCACAGAAATACAACGAAAGGATCCTGGAACCCTGAATGAATGCAAGAGCAGAGATAATCCCTCCATCTCACAGCTCCACACCACCCCCATATGGTGGAGTGGACCTGAGCAAGAAATACACATCTTTACGCTAAGAGACTGGATTTAGGGAGAATTGTTAGTTAAAATAGTGTTGTCTCCTCTGACTAGTTCAAGATAATTTTAATTTAGTAATCCAGACTAAGTTACAGCATTCATTTAATCATTTACTTAACAAGGGTTATTCTTATTCATTCAACAGGTCTATGGGAATCACGTGTTAATGAATAATTATGCTGATCAATTTCTCTGAATAATTCAGTCATGTGTCTGTTAGTCGTCCAGTTGTGTCTGGCTCTTTGTGACCCCACGGACTATCACTCCCCAGGCTCCTCTGTCCACGGAATTCTCCAGGCAAGAATACTGGAGTGGGTAGCCATTGCCTTCTCCAGGGGATCTTCCTGACCCAGGATCAAATCCAGATCTGCATTGCAAGCGAATTCTTAACCATTTGAGTCACCAGGGAAGCCCAATTCCCTCACATGTGGGTGTTTTTTGTTCTCCTAAATATTTGAAGCATTTTCACCACTTGGTTTATGATATCATCAATATGAACTTTCAGCCCAGGCTCTCTCTGAATAATCACAATTAAGCCTACTTTGATATATGACTATCTTCTTGCTGTTTTAATAATTCATTTCTTACCAAGTCTGGTTGGACGGCTTGGAGAAATGTGATCCCTGAACTCCTATTTAGGTTCCAGACCTGAACTCAAAGAGGCATCTTTCAAATGTATTATCTTCAACATACAATGACAACTAAGTAACACCATCTGCACCTAGAACTAGATTTTCTAAGTTAAGATAATCGAAGTTCTCTTAGATTCTCTAGAGAATCTTAGAGAATCTAGTTCTCTAAGTTAAATAAGAATTCAAGTAGATAAAGTAGCTCAAGTTTAGGCTTTAACTGCAATAGTTAATAAATTTTAAAATGGCAATTTTTTAAATACTTAAATAAAGTTCATAACTTTCAAGCAGAATATGTAGAGTTGTCACAAAGTCCCTGTGCATTAGGTTGAGTCAGAAGAAACTTGTCAACTCTAATGACACTAAAGACCCCAAATCAGATATCAGTGTCATCTCTCATAATTTTCAACCATCAACATGAAAAAAGAAAACATGGATATAAATTAAAATTAGCACATACATATTCATTTTAAAGGTTTTTAAAGGGAATTTTGGGCTTCCCAGGTGGCAGAGTGGTAAAGAATCCATCTGCTAATGCAGGAGACACCAGAGACATAGGTTCGAGCCCCGGGTCAGGAAGATTCCCCTGGAGGAAGAAATGGCAACCCACTCCAGTATTTTTGCCTGGAAAATTCCATAGACAAAGGAGTCTGGCGGACTCCTGGAGTGCAGGAGCCCCCTGCAGTCCATGGGGTTGCAGAGTTGGGCACGACTGAGCACACACACACCACAAAGGCAGTTTTAGACATTCTACTTCATTAAAAAAAAAAAAAGTCATGCTGGTGTACCTGGTAGGAAATTGCAATTCATATTAAGCATGTGCTGTTTCAGTATCGTTGTGTGCTAAGTCACTTCAGTCATGTCTGACTCTGAGATCCTATGGACGGGAGCCTGCGAGGCTCTGCAGTCAGTGAGATTCTCCAGGCAAGAATCCTGGAGTGGGTTTCCATGCCCTCCTCCAGGGGATCTCTGACCCAGGGATCGAACCCATGTCCCTTATGTCTCCTGCATTGGCAACGGTTCTTTTACCACTAGTGCCGCCTGAATGTAATGTAAATACTTTGTTTTTATAGGGTTTATTTTAAGGATAGGGCTTATACATAAATAGGTGTTCAAATAAATGTTTCCTGAGACTGAAGCATCTTCAGCATCTGAAAGCACCTGGGATTTCAACACCAAAAAATTCTGATTTCTTGAGCCCTTGCTTTAAAAAGATGACATTAAGTTTAGATTACCATTTTTATTTTTTAAAAACCATGGAAAATGAATAAAATTAGTTCAAATTTTCTATTTACTATGAGTGATACACACAGTACTTGAATTTCAAATCAGTGCAGTTCTGACCAATGTGAGTTATCTATGAGTGTGTGAAAGTATGCGTATTTTTAGTTACAACATATAAGATGAGCTAAAGGTATTCAGTGGCATAGTCCAGAGCCCCCACTGAACAACAAATGGATTTCATTTGCCGTGTCTGTTAGATCAATTATCCCAATCTCCTTCCTTCCATGACTATTCATGCTTTAAAAACTTTAAAGCTTCTCTTTTAAATACAGCTGGGACTCATTAGCTTCTTTCTGCCAATCTAACTATCATTCTGTCACTTTTGCTTCTTTCTCTTTATGTCCTCAATCAAATAAGTGTCATTTTCCTGCTTTCATTTTGGCTGGAAATTCAGCTGAATCTGCTTTCCAACCAATCTGGTGTATAAAATTCCAATCTTCCCTATTACTTTTGGCTCACAAATAAAAACAATGAAGCCAACTTCTAGTGGTGCTCTGACTCTGCTGTTTATTTGGGTTCTGCATTCAGAGTTGGAACAGGTGCCATTTTTTCCTGGGGCCTAAACATCAAAATATTTGTGAAATGGGCTTTGCACTCTGCTGATCTGTATCAAGTCGGTTACAGTGAAGCATATTTCCAAGGAAAAGATTTCCTGGAGTTGTGAGAACACAAGTCTTATTAAGGTTCTGATTGTTGCACTACGCCATTGCTTTTGTCTTTGGAAATTAATGCCAAATAATGCACTCATTAATATAAACCAAATATGTAAATTATAGTCTGTGGCTAGTGGCTTTTTTCAAGAATTCTGAATTCCTTTTTTTTTTTATTGCTGAGTGATATTAGACATCTTTAGTGATATCTGACAGTTTTCATTCTAGTTAGGATTGGGAAATCCGCGAGAAGAAATTTGTTTGCAGGCAGTGGAAAAGAATCATGTAAATAACAGGCCACCGAAATTGGAAAGTGAATTTTAATCAAATTTCTAGCAAATGGATATGCCCAATGAAGTCTTTGTTAGGAATTTAGTAACAAGTATGGTCTTCTTCAATTTCACAAAATGGAAGGAAAATGGAAACTTTGTCCTTTAGACAAAAGTTTGTAAAAGGGAACAAAAACCCTATAGGAATTTCTATAACATCTTAAGTAGATTTAAATAATCCTTGAAATTGAACCAGAAGTCCATTTTACAAAACTCATCTTTCTCTCTCAAGAGTCCCATTCAAGATAACATGTGTGCAAATCCTAGGCAATATATGGCTGCAAAGTGAGGCAAGGGACACATCAGGAGTTGAGCCAAGTTCTTCCTGAGTTATGCCCCATAACTCCTCTATATCTTCTATCACTAATTCCACCTACGTAGCACAAAGTAAAGTCTTTTGCCCATAGCTTATTCAATGGATAAAGAACAAGTCTGAGAACATTCAAGAAAAACAAATATTCATTGTTTCAGGGACTGCTCTTGAAATGTATCATCATAACATTTTTAGCATTTTAAGAAAAGGGTCAGTATAATTACATTTGTAACAGTGATTAAAGTGATGCAATTTTGTCTTGTCTTCTACTTTCTGAGACTAGCTTCTCCTCTTTTCTCTCTCCCTCCAAACTTCCCTCTTTCTTTCTTTTGAGACATACTGAATGTGCGTTAGCTCAGGGCCAGGCACCCCACTGGCAACACGGATATATTGGCTCTTACAGTCTAGTAGAAAAAGACCACCACTGATCAACTTATCAATAATTTTGGATAGATAGAGGTGGAAGGTTGATGGATTTCTGATTTCTAGAACTAGAGAAACAATTTAGTAAAGATAGTTCATCTTGCCCTCCATTCATATATTAATATATCATTAAATCCTTACACCAATAAATCTGGGCAGAGAGAACACGGATAACAGCAACTAGTTGAACCTTTAGATTGCCATTTCTGAGGATCCTGAGAAAGAAAGATGAACTAAGAACTGAGCATCCAACTCTCCCATAATGGCACACTGGTTCTTCTGAAGGAGTCTCTACACCTTCTTGAAAAATTAAATGAATCATGACAGTCCCTTGACCAGGACTATTTTCAAGGTGAAGTGAAATTTCAGCGATATCTCTCTGAGCTCTTCCTATACATTCTTGGTTTCTTTTCTGATTTTAAAATGCCGAAGATTTTAAGTGAATTTACTATAGAACTCTCACCATCACAGATGCAAGAAATACTACCAAATAAATACTGAAGATCAAAGCAACTACCAGCAAGAGAGGGGAAGATTTTGCTAGATCTCTTTGCAAATGGAATGTAGTTCTCTTGCTTTGCAGTTTCTCTGTGAGTTAAAGTTCTTTCTTTAACTTACAAATAGGAAGAAATAATATCATTCCAATGCATTCTACCACATGCATCTCACACAAACATGCATATAAACAATGCTCAGTCATAAGATTCACAAATTTATATTATTATTATCATTATTATTTATAGTATGTCCTTTGCAAAACTCAAAATATACCTATGAAGTTCCAGTTCCTGTTGACATATATGACTCTCAGGAGCTGTTATATATCATATTAAAGTTTCCTCGCAGGGGATGCTATTTCAAGGCTGTGCCAAAAATTTAATCTGGAACCAGACGAAACTAAACCAAGCTGTGATTCAAACTACGCCAAAATTTGACTCAGAAAGTATTACAAGCTTATAAGACAAATGAAATATTAACCATAGTAGAGACAATCAAATATTTTTAAATTAAATTTCCTTGCATCTCTTTAGAAACTTGTGATGAGAATTCATCAAATGGTTCCAAGTTTGCCCTTCCTCGTCCCCATGTCCAGGGGCTCAGTACCTCTCATCTGCACTATCGCATGTGTCCTGGGCTACTCTTCCCAAACTCTCCCTGCTCACACTATTTTTAAAATCATCTGGCTAAAAATCTCATCATGTCTCTAAAATCCTCTACATGCTCCCCACTCTCTACAGGATACATTTTAGTTCCCTTTACATGGCCTAAATGTCCTTATTCAAGTTCATTCCCACAGCACCTCTCCAGCCTCAGCTGCTATTCCACTTCACTCACTCACTGTGTCCAACTACATGCGATACCTCACATCTGTCTGTGTGGGCTCCTTGGTAAATCTTGTCCTGTACATACTACTTTGCTTAAATGTTCTTTTCCCTCTGTTCTCAGCCTTCTCTAATTTAGCCAGGAATGATTGGCAACACTGTCACAGGAATCTGTTCACCTCTCTTTTGACACTTACTCATATCTGTCTATATTCTCTTGCTGTATAAACCATGTCTCTATTATCTTAGTGTGTGTGCATACACATCTATAGCTAACTATCTATCACCTACCTGATGCTTAATATAAGCACTCAATGACAGCTACATAAACAAATTTTCTAAATGCATATTTAGGCTGAGTTGGATCATTTTGGTTAGGTTGATCAGATTCTAGCCAGTTCTAGGGATTTTAATGGAGACTAAGTAGTCCAAATTAATATATGTTAACAACTTATTTCTATCCTGATATAATGAAACATAGCTTTCCTTTAACTAATTTGTTTGGATTTATATTTAAAAGCTTATCTAAAGTCAAATAAATATTTTTTCCTCCCAAAATGGCAAGCAACAAAAGAGACAAACTAAAGCATTTTATATTTTTGTATCACAGAGCATGTCTCCTGGTAGTATATCGTTATACTGATATTGTCTAATTAGCCCCAAGAATTCCAGAATTCAATATTTTTAATTCTATGATTTATTTTTAAAAAGAATGTAATTTCATATATTCATTTATATAAAAGTGTATTACATAATACATGAATTAACCTCCATATTAATTGTACAAATCAATGAAATAATTTGTAAAATGAAGGATTTGGTGTTTCCAGCTATGAATATTAGTTCAAAGGAAAATAAGTGTCACAGAAGTAATCTGAACAGAGGGTGTACTCCTTAGCATTTTCTAAATCAATACTTTATTTTCCATTGGGAAAAAAATGCAAGTAAGGAGGAAATTAAACAGTATCTTATATTTTTTTTCTGCCGTTTTATTCATTAGGGAGAAGAAACGATTCCTTAATAGGAAAGATGAAAATTAGTGATAAAATTTACTTACATACTAAAAACATATTGCTCTTGAAATAGGAAATCTATAGCAGATCCTTCTAAAAATACTCTTAATAAGCAGTTCTCATAAGCTCTTTTGTTTAGTTCAAGTGGAGAAATGAATTTACTATAGTTCAATGTAGGCTATGCAATTCACACTTTTTAGGTCTTGTAATGCCCATAACCAGTGAGAACTTTTGCTGTTGCCATAGCCTGGGGTAAGGGGGTATGGGGTGATGCTGGCAAAAAGGTACAAAGTTTTGGTTGTGAAAATGAACAATTTCTGGAACTCTAATGTACAGCATGGTGACTACAGTAAACAATACTGTATTGTATACTTGTAACTTGCTAAGAGGATAGATCTTAAAATTAAACCTCTTCAACACACACACAAGTATGCAGAGGTAATGAAATAAAGAGTTTCTCCTCAAGGGATCAGAACCTAACAAAATAGCTCCAGGCATCTGAAGGTCTAATACGTTCTGCAGGGTCACCTGAACCACCAGTGCTGGAAGGCTGAGACAATGCAGGGACTAAGCCATTTGCTTATTGCTCACTGAGAACATTTCCTGGTACTTAAACCTCCCTTTGTTTCTCCCTCTACTCACTGTTCAGCAAATATTCATTCTGTGAGGCATATGCTAAGGGATGGAGATTAAAAACAGTGAACAACATAGTTAGAGTCTTTGCCATCATAAAGTTTATAGTCCAGCAGGGGAAGCATATTTCAGGAAGCAAATACAATCAAATGTGATAGAACAGAATAGAGGGAGAATAATAAGACACTTGGCAAGGACACAATCCCAAGGGGTGGCAGGAGGGGATAGAAAGGCATCCCTGAGGTCATAATGCCCAGGTTGGGACCTGAAGATGAATTTGGTTGATTTTAGCCTTCCTACAAATCCATGTCCTGACCACAATCGGATCCTGCTTGCCTCCTGTAGGTCTAAGTGTCCTGCCTGCAAGAACATAATCCATCTTGATTATAATCCATCTTGATTATACCACTTTGCCACAAGCCAATTCTCCAACTAATGACTAGACTCCTTTCGGTACTACTAGAACATTAAAATTCAGAATCCCTCTTTGAGACCAACATTTAAAAGCTTTTTTTTTTTTTTTTAATGCAATTCAGTTAGGTAAACAGCATCCTAGAATCTCCAAGGCTGAGAGTAGCGCTATAATCTCCTGAGGGCCTTTAAATCAGTCACCCTCCCCTTCTGTCAAGCATTCACTATATCTATGCTGAATGGGAAAATAAATCAAATCTACATCATGGAAAAGATCATGGTGAGATAAACAGTAAACATGATTGACTAGTCAACTATAAATACAAGATACCATGAAAATACTCAAAATAAAATGTCATACTTAAGCACTTAAGATGCCTTAGAGTAAATGAACATTCTAAATAGTAGCTTTCAATGGAGAAGAGCTTGATCCTTGAGAAGATACTGCTAGGAGTTGCTGGAGTTCTTAAAATTGAACATGGTAAAAACCATGCAGTGAGATGTGAGAAAATTTTTGATAAAATAAATGTCCTTCATTTAGAGTCTAATGTATCTGAAACAAAACAGGAAATATTATTTTGAGTATATCAATACATTGCATTAAAGAAATATATAATTTTACTGTATTTAAGGGCATGCAAAGTTACAGGTATTTTTAGTAAGAAATCTACAGTGATTGTCTCTGAACCTGTTTTATGAGCCAACGGCAAGCCTGAATTGGCCAAAATACTAGTGTTAAAAAAAATCAATTTACAGATCTTCCTCAACATATGATGATGAAGTTACGTCCTGATAAAACCATGTTAAATTGAAAATATCAGAAGTTCAATTACCTAAGAGATTATAGCTTAGACACATTACAGCTTAGCTTCACCTACCTTAAACATGCTCAGAACATTTACAGTTGGGAAAAAACATCTAAGACAATGCCTATTCTATAATAAAGTGTGAATCCTGTACTGGTAGCAAAAATTAAAATGGTTGTGTGGGTACAGAATGATTCTACATCTATTGAAAGTTGATTACATGCCTATTGATTACATGCCTGATGGGGAGCTTCAGCTGCTGACACTGCCCAGCATATCAAGAGAGTATTATACTGAATATCACTAGACCAAAAAAACTATCAAAATTCAAAAGTCCAGTCTCTACTGAATGCCCATTGCTTCTGCACCATCATAAAGTTGAAAAATTGTAAGTTGAACCCTGATTAAGTCAGGGATCATCTTTATAAAAATTCCCATAGAGTAAGAACTCTGTTACAAAAGCAACAAAACAATAATTACAGTCTGCTTAAAATAAACCATTCATAAACTCAAAATGTAATCATTGTCAGATATAATTCTCACATATACTGAATATGCTATATTGTCAAATTTAAAAGCTAGATGTTGAGAGAGGTGCTAGAACTTGTAAAACATAAGCCTTAGGCCACCTTCTAAGTCCTGTCCATAGACTCCAAGAAAAACTTGATCACCCCTGAGTCCTTGATGTCTATGAGAAATGAATATAATTCTGTCCCTAAAAATATTAAAACCCTGTGAATCACAAGTAACAAGTGAGGCATAAGGACTAAAGTTAAGACCCAATATTACGTGCTCTCTTGACATTTAGTAAAACTGGGAGGGCCTCAAATGGCCTAAGCTCCCCTCCCATCTTGCTCCCACAGGTCCTCTAGCCAAAAAACCCTTTAATCAAGGGGCATAGGCACAGTTCTTGCTAATCCCTAAGCAATGAGTTTCAGTTCCTTGTCAATTGATATAATTTTTCAAGCAAGCCAATTACATCCTCCATCCTCCCATGGGAACCAGGGCCACCCCACTCTCCTCATACTCTGAAGCCTGCCTCTCACAGCCTTTGGTTATGCAAACCCTGTGTGACCCTGCATGACATGCAGTGTCCTCCTCCCCCAGCTATGAGAATATGTATGACCAGTAAACTGCTGTCCATCTCATCTGTCTAATGTCAGGTGCTGTGAGCTCAGGCATCCCTATAACTCTTGGGCAGGAATCATTCCTCCACTGGTAGGGTGAAAAGAAGGCAATTAAAATAGCAACTTTACTGGTTGCTCTAGTGCAAAACCACAGACTTGCCCTTTTTTATACATATAAATCATCATTTTAGTTGCATGTTAAGCTTTATTACCAAAAAAAAATATGGAAACTTCCATGGGCTTCTACTCAGGGTCAAGGTCATGAAAAATGACATTAGGTTTCTAGTACTACAAAGCATATGGTTTGTACCCTTTCCAAAGCTGGTTTTTGCACAGCTAACATATTTTATTCGAAAGTTGGGATCCTGAGAATGAATCTTTACCACTCAATCATTATTCCATAAAGTAATCATTATTCCATAAAGTAATCATTATTAGGCTTCCCTGGTGGCTCAGATGTAGCCGGCCTGCAATGCAAGAGACCCGAGTTTGATCCCTGGGTCAGGAAGATCCCCTGGAGAAGGAAATGGCAAGCCACTCCTTGCCTGGAAAATCCCAAGAACAGAGGAGCCTGGCAGCTACAGTCCATGGGGTCACAAAGAGTCCGACACAACTGAGCCACTAACACACACAATCATTATTAACTAACTTTAGTTTATATTGGTGATGGATTAGGGAAATCTTGTCTAATTCAGGCACAAGATTGGTGAATATATGTTATCCCAATAAAGTTACTCATACAAAATACACAATTGTGATTGTATCTCAAAAATTTTTTTTCTCTTCATACGTTTTAAGATTAAATACTTCCCTCCTGGTACATAACATCAATCTACCCAAGTATTCAAAATTTTTACTTATTTATTTATCCCAAGATATTTAATTTTTACAAACAAATACTCAGTCTTTCTGAGAATAAAGAGCTTCAACATCTGTTGAATTTGTAGTCATTCAACAGGTAGATCTAAAACCACACAAAATGCCACACCAGAGCTAAAAACTCAGATCAAACACCGTCTAACGAAGACCTTTGTGTGGCTCCTCTATCCATGAGATTCTCCAGGCAAGAATTCTGGGGTGGGTTGCCATGCCCTCCTCCAGGGGATCTTGCCAACTTGGGGATCGAACACACCTCTCTTAGGTCTCCTGCACTGTCAGGAGACTTTACCACTAGCGCCACCTGGGAAGCATTTGCATCTAGTAAATTTTTCCGTTCAGTTCAGTAGCTCAGTTGTGTCTGACTCTGCAACCCCATGGACTGCAGCACGCCAGGCTTCCCTGTCCATCTCCCAGAGCTTATTCAAACTACATCTTTATAGAGGGCCCATGGTATCAGCATTTTCTCATTTTAAATTATTTTTAAACTACATTTCATGACCTACCAAATGTCTTTTCCAATAAGCATCAATCTCTATATTAAAAATGTTGTTTGGCAGAACTGCATTAGAGAATAGTATAATGGATCATGAACATTTGAAAGGTTCTACTAATTGTCATACAACCATTCATCTATTCAACACTTATCAGACACGTAGCAGAGCCACCCACTGTAGCCACAAAGATAAAATACATAGCCTCTTTCCCCAAGGAGTTGACAGAGCATCTAGAGGGGGACTTGACTCATCAGAATAGAGGATCAATTAATGATAGAGAAAACATTAATGGTAATTAATGTTTCTCTCAGAGACTAAAAAGGGTCAGTAAACACAGCTTGCAATAGGGAAAAAGAGTTAAAAATGAGAAAGTTCCTATAAACAGAGGGTTGAGTGAATTAAGACAGCATGAAAATGGCACAGTGGGTTGAACTGTGTCCCCTTCCCCGAAAAAGATATGTCCAAGTCCAAACCCCAGTGTCCATGAATGAGACTTGTTTGGAAAAGGGGGTTTTGCAGCTATAATTAAAGAAGGGTCTTGAGATCATCCTGGATTAACCAGGTGGACTCTAAACTCAATGACAAATGTCCTTGTGGTAAGAGGAGAAGACACAGAGGAGAAACACAGAGAAGGCCACGTGAAGACAGAGGCAGAGATCTGAGTTATGCTGCCATAAGCCAAGAAACGCCTGGAAATGCTGGAAGAGAAAAGGTAGGATTTCCCCCCCAGAGTTCAGAGGAAGAATGGTACTGCTGACATCTCGATTTTGGACTGCTAGCCTCCAGAACCGTAAGAGAATAAATCTGTTTTCAGCTACCAAGCTGGTGGCAGTTTGTTACAACAGCCCTAGGAAATTAACACAGGTTGAGTATCTGTATATTGATTTCCTGGTCTGGGGACAAAGAGCACAAACAAATACACAAACAAAATCAAGTTTCTAAATTAGGAAATAACCTTCTCCCGTATAATGACAAGAGATGGAAGGGAGAGAAGCCTGTATTGGCCTGAATTAGGAGCCCCCATCTGTCACTGCTACACTGTGTCACTTGGACACATTGCTCTCAGAGTTTTGGTTTCATTGCCTATAGAGTGAGATGCAGGAAGAAAAGTTTAAAGGTAAAGACACACAGGGCAAACAAAACTTGAACAACCGCCTAGAGAACCACCCACCCATCCTAGCACTGGCGGCTTGCTGGTAAAAATCTAAACTCAAAAACAAAACAGAGGACCAGATCCAGGGACCAAAGTGAGAATACAAAACTTTATTCCCACAGGTTTCTTCCTAGGACTTGCCCCCATCTCCAGACCCTATTCCTTCAGTTTTAAACTGAACTTTTTAGGCCAAATGGAGTGGGCACCATCTGCTATCAATACAGCTGACACTCTTCCCAGCCAAGATGAGTCCCAAGCCAAGTTTATCTTGTGAGTTAACAGGAGGTGACAAGCCTGGCAGGACACAAATTCTCCCTGCATGATTGATTCAGCCTGGCTGACTAGCAGCCATGCTAATGAGGATGTGCCAGAGCTCACAACAAAAACATTTTTGAATAATTTAAAACTTTAGAGCCCGATTTGCCATATAATGTGACTCACTGTATAATTATGGCCTCAGTTAAATCTGCTTCTGTGGGTGCCTCTATAGCAATCATCAGTGACTACAAACTGCCTGTTATCAAAATTAACTATATAAATAATGCAAAAGAGCAGAGATATGTTAATCTTGTGAGGAAGACAGCATAGGTAACACTGACCTAAGCTTCACAAAGTGCTGCTTCATAAGGAACTGAGTAATGTTTTCAATATAGTACTCTAAAATGGGGCAGTGACTTAAACGCAAGCAAAATATCTATTTTCATCTCATATAGTAGGCTAAATACAGACTGATCTTACAATTTCTGGGGACATGCTAGTAAAGTAATGCTCAAAATTCTCCAAGTCAGGCTTCAGCAATACATGAACCATGAACTTCCTGATGTTCAAGCTGGTTTTAGAAAAGGCAGAGGAACCAGAGATCAAGTTGCCAACATCCGCTGGATCACGGAAAAAGCAAGAGAGTTCCAGAAAAACATCTATTTCTGCTTTATTGACTATGCCAAAGCCTTTGACTGTGTGGATCACAATAAACTGTGGTAAATTCTGAAAGAGATGGGAATACCAGACCACCTGACCTGCCTCCCAAGAAATCCGTATGCAGGTCAGGAAGCAACAGTTAGAACTGGACATGGAACAACAGACTGGTTTCAAATAGGAAAAGGAGTACCTCAAGGCTGTATATTGTCACCCTGCTTATTTAACTTATATGCAGAGTACATCATGAGAAACACTGGACTGGAAGAAACACAAGCTGGAATCAAGATTGCCGGGAGAAATATCAATAACCTCAGATATGCAGATGACACCACCCTTATGGCAGAAAGTGAAGAGCTAAAAAGCCTCTTGATGAAAGTGAAAGAGGAGAGTGAAAACGTTGGCTTAAAGCTCAACATTCAGAAAACTAAGATCATGGCATCTGGTCCCATCACTTCATGGGAAATAGATGGGGAAACAGTGGAAACAGTGTCAGACTTTATTTTGGGGGGCTCCAAAATCATTGCAGATGGTGATTGCAGCCATGAAATTAAAAGACGCTTACTCCTTGGAAGAAAAGTTATGACTAACCTAGATAGCATATTCAAAAGCAGAGATATTACTTTGCCAACAAAGGTCCATCTAGTCAAGGCTATGGTTTTTCCTGTGGTCATGTATGGATGTGAGAGTTGGACTGTGAAGAAGGCTGAGCACCGAAGAATTGATGCTTTTGAACTATGGTGTTGGAGAAGACTCTTGAGAGTCCCTTGGACTGCAAGGAGATCCAACCAGTCCATTCTGAAGGAGATCAGCCCTGGGATTTCTTTGGGGGTAATGATGCTAACGCTGAGACTCCAGTACTTTGGCCACCTCATGCAAAGAGTTGACTCATTGGAAAAGACTCTGATGCTGGGAGGGACTGGGGGCAGGAGGAGAAGGGGACGACCGAGGATGAGATGGCTGGATGGCATCACGGACTCGATGGACGTGAGTCTGAGTGAACTCTGGGAGTTGGTGATGGACAGGGAGGCCTGGCGTGCTGTGATTCATGGGGTCGCGAAGAGTCGGACACGACTGAGCGACTGAACTGAACTGAACTGAACTTTAATTTATTACCCTAATTCAGTTATCTACTTGAATAAGTTTCTCTTACTATTCTGGTTGATGTTCCCTCCTTTATACATCCCTATGCCAGTGATTCAAATACAACATAACAAATTCAAATATCTGAAACATTCCTGAAAAGAGGGAATTGTCAAGCGCCTTTCTCCTGAGGAAAGGAAACTCCAAAATGTTCTTATCTATGGTAGGTCAGAGTTTATTAACTATGGACCCACAAGGTATTTTTTAAAAACATGGCCGTTTAGCCTAAACATGAAATTAAGGGGAAAATAACAATAATTAGGGGGCTCTGCTGGTGACTCAGTGGTAAAGAATCTGCCTGCCAAGGCAGAAGATGTGGGTTCAATCCCCTGGCTTGGGAAGATCCCCTGGAGAAGGAAATGGCAATCTACTCCAGTATTCTTGCCTAGAAAATCCCATGAACAGAGGAGCCTGGCTGGCTACGGTCCATGGGGTGGCAAAAGAGTCAGACATGACTTAGCAACTAAACAACAAGACAGTAATTAGAACTTTCCATTTAGATGGAGCATTGTATTGAGAAAGAGCACTTAAACTTAACATGAAACCAATCAATTTAGGCTGACACCACCTTGCATTTGTTGGCTATGGTGTGCCTGTGACAAACTAATCTAAGTTTCAGTTTCTTCATCTGAAAAATAGATTTCATAATACCTAGCCGACATTTGAGCTTCAAATCTAATGGAAGACTTTACAGTTTTTCTGTAACAACAGGCCTGAAATAGGACAGTTGGATATCACGCAAGCAGGCAACATCAAGGAATAAACTCATGGGAGCAATATCAGACTTCCATTTTTAAAAACAGGGGAAACAATTGTCCAAAGATGTTTTTCCAAGCGTCGCCTGTCACCGAAGACAAGCCTTCGGGAAATTATATCCTCACTTCCTAATCTGAAGGCACAGCAAATCATCTGCTGCTAATGACAGGAAGACCTTCAAGGTGACAGTCACCACCTGTGTCCCACTCTATTAAATCAACATCTCTGAGATGCCTCTGAACTGGCACACGCCGCATATCCTCTTCTGAGTCACCGACAGCCTTCCAAGCAACCTGCCCGAACCAGCCTCACCTCCCCCCACGCCCCTGCACCTGGCACAGCAACTGTTTGGGCAGCTCCCACAAGGGCTGAGGATTTCAAAGCCTGGCCCATCCAGCTATGCATGTCCGTCCCATCCTGCGACACCACGGTCATCTGAGACCCCAGATATGCATTCATGATCCTAAACATTTGCTCCTCACTTCAATTTCTCTGAATTTCAGAAACCAGACTCCCCGTTAGAAACCTGGCAGGCTAGGGAAGAGAAAGGTAGTGTCCATGTGGAGTACGCAGTCTCCATTTGTTTCACAAATTTCTTGATTTCAGATAACCAGTCACAAAAGCACTTAACCAACACCTGTCACTGATTACTTCCTGGGTTATAAACCTATATATACATACTTTTTCAGATCATCTGCAAAACCAAATTTGAAGATTTTATGTTGTGTTTTTGTTAATGCAGTCTTCTCTAGAATTTGAACTCTTAGAGACATACTAGAAAAGTTTATCAGAACGCTGCTTTATTTTCAAATAGATGATTGCAAATTCTGGGTATGTTTCTTATTATTTAATCAACAATTAAAACTTAATAACAAAATGCTTCACATCTGAAATCAATTGGGATTTTCTATGAGCAATGACTGTAAAATCAGGCCATTATGAAGAGATTTGCATACTTTAATTATTGTGTTCCAAGGCTTTTGTCAAACAGATGCTGCAATGCATAAGCACCATGCGGTTTTGGTAAAAGGTGAACTTTCTGCTCTTAGAATATGTTGTTAAAAGGATAAATACATTAAGACAGGAATATGTTTGGTTAGAGTGAGGTCTTCACTTTAGTGCAAATGTTTAATATCTTGCTCTTAAATTTTATGTACAGAATGGGAAATTTGGGAAGACTAAAATGTTGACAAATTGCTTGTAGATCTCAAGTTAATTAGTAAATATAGGCAAATGACCATAATATAAGATCTTAGGCAACACCACAAAAGTGGCTTCAAAATTCAAAGCTAAATTCTGAAATAAATTTGATTTTGAAGCCCTGATAATGAGTCAAATGCATGTGTTCAGGCTTTTAATACCCCAGCTCTGATAACCAGATACAAAGAAAAACCAGGATAGTGAAATTTAACCATACATTTTTTTCACACATTTAAATTACAGGGAGAAAGTACGTTGGGCAAGTTATTTAACTTCTTTTTGTTGCAGTTTTCTTATCATAAAATGGGGCTAATAGTAGTACTTACTGCATAGGATTATTATAATTACATGAATTAATACATGAAAAGTACTTACAACTGTGCCTGGCACAGATGGTGATGGTGATGATTATCTGCAGGACTTTCAGAATTCAGAAATATTTTTTTAAATCTCTTATATTAAGAAAGTCTCCACTAAGAAATTTGTAAAGCACACTTCAAATTTGTATTTTTGAAATTTAAAAGCCCTTTGAAATAGTGTCATAAGGGCTGACATTCTAGAAAATAAAATCAGTTATTGCAAATTACTTAAATTTTCAAAGGAAAAAACTGGTTATTTTTTTTAGAATTTGTAAAATACACTACTACAATAATACTTTGATGCACATTTATAACATTTCTAGAGTTTTTTGTTTTCAGAAGGAAAAAGAACTGAACATATAATATCCTAATTCCTAACACTAATGTCATCTATGCAGTGAAGGTCGTCGGAAGGTCTGTACCAAAGGAAGAAAGTTCTATACAACAGGAAGCACTTGGAAGTAGTCTTGGAAATAAACCCTTAAAATCTTTTCACCAGCTCACTAGTTTTTGCTAGTCCCTTCTACCTCATATTAATCCTCTGATTCTTGAATATTGTATGTGTTTGAGGGTGTGAGTGAGGGACAGAATCCCTATGAGAATGACAAAAATTGTGGACCTTCTCCCCAAAAGGTTCACATACATGAATGATTTTACATTCAATTTCAGGGGCTTCCCAGACCAGAGTTCCATCCAGAAAACTCCCTACTTCAAATGGTGACTACTTGATTTGAAATTAAATAAATTTAATATTAATAATTCATAAAACTTACCCAAATGAAGATCAAATTAAGTAACAGAAATTTAATTTCTATGGGAAAAGATTATATTATTACCTATATTAAAGATATTACTATCTTTTGAAAGTAGAGACTAATTGCAAATTGTCCAAATGGGATACATTATATTCCTTAAATGTAGTTTGCTATAATTTTAAATTATTCGTATAAAGCACAGAGCAGGGGATATGGGCAGAGGGTAGGTTTCATTCAATATTAAGTAAAAGTAATCCAAAAGGGTGAGCTATGGCATGATTATATTGATCCCAACAGCTATACATAATAATAATGTTTGAATAAGACAGACATCAGTTTAAAAAAATATCAATATAACTATTTGAAAGTAAAACATTTGATAAACAAGGTAAAAGTTCAGGCAATGTTTCTGGTTCATAGGTGCTACTGCCATTTCCCAACTGTTCTACAGAGTGTACTAAGGCACTAAGGATGCCCAGGTAATAGCTGAAAACAAAATTCATTTAGATAGCTCTACACACAGGTCATCAAAACGTTCCTATTCAACAAAGCTTGGGCTATAGAGAATCTTAAATCCCCTCACTGTAGGAGCAAGGAACTGAAATCACACACACCATAAGGCCCCTGGAATTAGAGGCAGACTCAGAGCCTGGGGCCTACCACAGCAGGTGTTAGGATAAATTGCAAACTTGCAGCCTGAGAACTTTTTGTACTATAATATAGAAAAGGTTTCCTATTAGCCCTTCAAGCTCCAAGCTGCTTTTCTGAGAACAACAGAGGTCACCACATTAAAAAAGAAAAAGTAGAACCAGCCTAACTTTATCAGAATCCTTTCTGTCCTCACTTCACTGTTCATTATACTGCAACATTTTCACCTAGTGTCAGGAATAATTAAAACAAGGTTGGCCTAGTTACCTTCATTATATGCAACTATTAAAACTAGCATGTTAAAAAAGAATGAAATAATGCCATTTGCAGCAACACAGATAGACCAAGAGATTGTTATACGGAGTGAAGTACGGAGTGAAGTCAGAGAAAAAGAAATATCGTATGATATCGCTTACATACGAAATCTTAAAAAATGTTACAAATGAACTTATTTACAAACCAGAAACAGACTCACAGACTTAAGGAACAAACTTATGGTTACCTGGTATGGGCAGACATAGTTAGGGAGTTTGGGACTGACATGTACATACTGCTCTATTTAAATAACCAAACAGAAAAAAACGATCATATATTAAATCTTATAGGACCATTAACCTAAGTGATATGGTGACTGAGAGAAGCCCCTCTCCCCTCCCAAACCTATTATCATATTTCAGGATACCTTAAAATAAATTGAAATAAAACAACCAGATTGTTCACCATTCCCCAGCATCCTGATTGTACAATATCAAGTCCTTTGCTCCTATACCCACCTGCCACAAATCTAGAAAGGAGAAAAAAGAGAATGTAAAGCAGGAGTGAGGCAGAAAAACTGATGATGAAGTTTATGCTCATACCAAATGGTGAGCAAAAAGGAAGTTCATAGGGTTCCATTCATCAACCACATCTCAAGTCCCAGGAGCAAAGAACATTTGTTTGGTAACTGGTGGGAAAAAATGCAAACACTTTCATTTCATTTTACAAACACCACTTTTCTGTGCTTTTTTCTTTCTCTTTCCCCTACCCTCAAGTGATTTCAAATATAAAAGGTCATTTTAAAGACAACTCAGAGATACAGCAAGCACAGTTTTTCATCTGTACACTGGTCAACTGTAGGATGCATTTCAGATTCTCTAGAACATCTCAAAAACATTTGAAACTCTAACGCGAAAAAAATGCTGTGCACTTTAAAGCATTTTTTGTCTTTAGAAATTAATGCTGATCCTAAAAGCACAAAATTTCAAGGCAGGCACAACACATAGGCCGGTATGTACATTTCCCTTGCTGGATTTTATTTATTTATTTTTTTGTTTGTTTTAAAAATCTTTAATTCTTACATGCATTCCCAAACATGAACCTTGCTGGATTTTAATAAGACAGCTAGACTATTCAGAATGGCTTTGTGATTTACAGTGTCCAAGCCGAAATGGTAAAGACTAATTGATTTTTAAACTTAAAGTATTCATGAAGCCTATTTACTAATACCTTTAAAACACACAGCAGCTTTTAAAAAATGACTGAGCTCCGGAAACTCCTTTAAAGGTTCTTTCACAAGTTTCCTTTGAAGCTCCCTTCATGAAAATGCTGCTGTCAACAATTCTTCAGTTTAGAGGATACAATGTTGTTATTGTCTTGCCTTTAGAGCTAGGGAAAGTATATATTAGTCTTTCTGGCTCTAGGTTTCCATGACTGAGCAAGCATATGGCTTTGTTCCAGATGGAAGTTTTCAAGGAATTTTGCTTACAAGGAAGTACTAAACCCTGTATTTTAATTAATATTCATATTTACTTTGTTGCTAAATGAAGCTACAGATTCTATTGGCATGGGTTAACTCTCACTCTCATAAACCCAAAACCCTCTAGAGAATTCTCCTCTGGGAAGAGAGTGAGATGCATTAACACTCCATTAATATCTTCCTTGGAAACATTCTTTTTAACATTTATCTCTTCATCATTTCCTGAATCTGTAATGAAATGCTTGTGCTGGCATCTAACAACAGGCTCATGTCCAGAGCCTAATGAAGTGTTAGACACCAAGGTAAGAAGGAAGTCTGCTGCACTGGCTCAGAGTGACTGGATACACAATGGTACGTTCTAGGCTATATTTAGCTCCAAAGTCATCATCAGTAGCCCTGAGACATAAGGAACAATCTGAAAGAACTTCAAGTTCCAGGGCTGCCTGAACAGACCAATCAGAGTTCTATTTTCTAAGTCATAAGCCAGACACTGAGGTAACTGCCATTTGTACATCCTCTTCTAAAGTGAAAGACTTCCTGAAAATGACATTCTGTAATCACAGAAGTTTAAAGTAGAAGAAGCCTCTGAAGTCCTATATGCAGCTTCCTGCCCTCTGCTTAAAGCCCTACAATATTCCTGCCAGTGGTCCTTGTTCAGAGATAAGGACTCACCACCTCATGAGAAAACTCAATCCTTATTCAAACAGCTCAGACTGTTGTGCGGTTCTTTCTTTGCTGCTGCTGCTGCTAAGTCGCTTCAGTCGTGTCCAACTCTGTGCAACCCCATAGACGGCAGCCCACCAGGCTCCCCTGTCCCTGGGATTCTCCAGGCAAGAACACTGGAGTGGGTTGCTATTTCCTCCTCCAACACATGAAAGTGAAAAGTGAAAGTGAAGTCACTCATTTGTGTCCGACTCTTCGCGATCCCATGGACTGCAGCCTACCAGGCTCCTCCATCCATGGGATTTTCCAGGCAAGAGTATTGGAGTGGGGTGCCACTGCCTTCTCCAAGTTCTTTCTTTAGTTGAAATTAAATCTTTCTTTCACAAAAGCCCATCACTTGGTCCTGATTCTGCCCTCTGGGATTCCCAGGAGAAGGTGAGTCAGTGATAACTCTTCACTGGTATAAAATGATTCAAAAATTCAAAGATTTATAGAGAAAAAGTGTTATAAACAGTCAAGAATCTTAAGGTCAAAGAAAATAATTTTAAAGCCATTTTTTAAGGTATGTATAGCTTTGCTTCTTCCCTAACTACATACATAATTATAGCTTTACTTCTCCTAAGGTTATTCATATCATAAAATATCATATCATAAAAAGACTAGGGAATATTTGCTTACAATAGTTTTTCTCGGATAAGGCAAATTGAGTCCTTGCTCTATACTAAATCTACAAGCTAATAACAGTAATCATTTTCACATACTGAGCACTTGACCAAATGAGCAGCACTGTGCTAAGTGCTTTCTACAGTAGTCAGGAGGCATTATCATTCCCATTTTACAAATGAGAAAACCAAGACTCAGAAAGATTAAATAATTCATCCATGGTCATATAGGTACTAAATAAAGGAGCCACAGGATCAAATCCAGATGTGTCTCATACAAGATCTAACTTTCTTCCCTCTTGCCTATGAATCAGATAAAATTAAATGTGTTCCCTGCTATGATTAGGAAACACTACAGTTTTGTTATGCACTGAGTATTTGCATCCCACCCACCCCACCCCCCCCCCCGGACAACCCTTAGAGTTCATATGAACCCCGTAACCCCCAGTGTGGCTGTATTTGGGGCTAGGGCCTCTAAGGAACCAATTAAGGATAAATGAGGTCTTTAGGGTGGGGCCCTAATCTAATAGTATCAGTGTCCTTATCAGAAAAAGAGAGCTCATTCTCCCTCTGTTGTCATGTGACAATACAGCAAGAAGGTGACCATTTTTGAGCCAGGAAGAAAGCTCTCAGCAGAAACCAACCCCGCCAGACCTTGATCTGAGACTTTTAGACTCTATAATGGTGAGAAAATCAATTTCTGTTGTTTAAGCCACCCAGACTGTAGTATTTTGTTATGGCAGCTGAAGCAGACTAAGGTAGGGTCTTTCTGCTATTTGTCATATAGCATATTGAAAAACAGAGGTATTACTTTGCCAACAAAGGTCCGTCTAGTCAAGGCGATGGTTTTTCCAGTGGTCATGTATGGATGTGAGAGCTGGACTGTGAAGAAAGCTGAGTGCCAAAAAATTGATGCTTTGGAACTGTGGTGTTGGAGAAGACTCTTGAGAGTCCCTTGGACTGCAAGGAGATCCAACCAGTCCATCCTAAAGATCAGTCCTGGGTGTTCATTGGAAGGACTGATACTAAAGCAGAAACTCCAGTACTTTGGCCACCTCATGCGAAGAGCTGAGTCATTGGAAAAGACCCTGATGCTGGGAGGGATTGGGGGCCGGAGGAGAAGGGGACGACCGAGGATGAGATGGCTGGATGGCATCACTGACTTGATGGACATGAGTCTGAGTGAACTCCGGGAGTTGGTGATGGACAGGGACGCCTGGCGTGCTGCAATTCATGGGATCATAAAGAGTTGGACATGACTGAGCGACTGAACTGAACTGAATATCTGAGAGAAGAACAGCAATGAGGCATCTTTCTTACCAGAACTTCGGTTATTCTCCCAACCTTCAAGTGACTGTGACCTGGTGGAATGAAAGTGAACCACACTGAAGTCTCTTTCCCATGGCCCAATTGCTGACTGTGTCGTTTTAGAGAAATCAATTCTTTGTGATTCAGTTTTCTTAGTAAACTGAAAGACCTCACTTCTAACACTCCATCATCTTGTATGTCTGAATCAAACTTTTTTAAAATATCTATTCATTTATTGCATGCTTCTTCCACTGTCCTCTTTTCTCAAATATTTCATACATCTTTGGATTTTTAAAGTTAAAAAAAAAAACTGAAGAAATACTTGGGAGAACTATAAAATGGTAGAAATATTCAGGGGGGAAAAGGACCTTCGGTTTTAAAGTTAATTTTGTTTGTGAATGCATGCCATACCTCATCTTTTATATTACTGCATGATGCCTACCAAAACATTTTTTAAAGCATCCCAAGAATGTTCTAGTAGATTCAGGAATTCTTGAAAATGAAAAAACAAAAAAACCTCACCAAAGACATTGAAGGCCCTTCTGGGGTAGCCCTTTCAAATGGTCCTCTCCAGAAGGGTAGCTCATTCCACAGTGTGACAGATGACACATGGTTGCTACACCCAGGAGACAATAAAATGTAGACTTCTCCACCTGGGGATAATTCTGAGTCCCTCTAAACAAACTTGGGAAGGAGAACCATTTACATAATATGTGCCTTCCAGATGTAAATAATCTGTTCCCAGGAGCTGATTTGATTAGAGAATGTTTCTGAAAAGATCCAAGCCATGAATTTAACATTACTGTATGATTTGCTCTCTCTTACGGCCAAAACCTAGGCTCAAAACTGTGTTTATCCATCTCACAAATTCAAACTATTGATGGTCTATGGAAAGGGGTATGAGAAAATAAAGAATCAGCCAATGCAATTTTTTCATTCTTATAGAGGAAAACTCTTCTGAGTATGATACTGGGAAATCACTGGTGTTATCTCTATATACTTACAAAGAAGGCAAAGTTATAAAAGTTACTTTCAAAATACTTGGAGGAAAAGAGAAACAATAGAAAGAGGTTATTGTGCTGGAATAGAACCCTTTTCAACATTAACATACAATGGACTTCTCTGGTGGTGCGTGTGTGCTCAGCTGCTTCAGTCGTGTCTGACTCCTTGCGACCCCATGGACTGTAGCCCACCAGGCTCTTCTGTGCATGGGATTTTCCTAGGCAAGCATATTGAAGTAGGTTGCCATTTTCTTCTCCAGGTGGTGCAGTGGATGGAATCCACCTGCCAGTGCAGAGGACATGGGTTCAAACTCTGGTCCAGGAAGATTTCATATGCCACAGAGCAGCTAAGCCCATATGCCACACCACTGAACCCAAGTTCCAGAACCCACAAGCCACAACTCCTGAAGCCCATGCCTCGAGGAGCCTATGTTCCACAAGAGAAGGCGCACAATGGCAAGGCTGTGCACCACAAGGAGGAGAAGACCCCACTCACCGCAACTAGAGGAAGCACTTACAAAGCAAAGAAGACCCAGTGCAGGCACAAATAATTAAAAATTTTAAAAATACATATAAAGTTCTGCATTTGTGTTTCTGTGTATTATAGGTTAGATATAGACATAGATAACAATCAACAAACTTTTCCATCCTTCTTCTCAAAGACTTCTCCAGGTTTCTTTACTTATATTTAGATTACTAATGAAATTTTAAAAAAAAAGACCTGAATTTGGGATTTTAGGAGAAAAAATTTAGAACGCTCTATTTTTTTTTTTTTTTAAGCCACACTGCAAAGCCCATGACCTCAGCAATGAAAATGCAGTGTCCTAACCACTGGACCACCAGGAAATTCCCTAGAATGCTATCTCTGACACTTACCAGCTATAACACTTAGGGCAAGTTACTTGACTTATCCATACCTCAGTTTCCTCATCTGTAAGACTTTAAAAAGAATACTTACCTCATAGAGTTAATGGGAGAATTAAATGAGTTAATAAATACAAAATGTTCAAAACAGCACCTGGCACATTATAAGAGCTACAGTAGTTAGCATTATGAATCCATACATTTACATCATGGCATAGCTTCAACATGAAGCTTCTGTATAATTCCATACAATTATGTTTTTTTCTACTCTCTGTGACTGGCAGCTTCATTTGATTACAATGACATAATGTGGCGAAGCCAAGTGCAATGGAAAAATGTGATCATTTTGCTAAAATAAGCTGTACTGCTTGCCCAAGCTACAGAGATATGCCATCTTCTCTCTCATACGAGAGCAAGTAAAGTACACTAACTGGGGAGGAATGGTTTAAGGGTTAAAAACATTTTTTTCTCCTTCTTCCTACTTAAAATTGTATTTCATTAAGCAGCCCCTGAAGCAGTCTTTTCCAACTTCATAATAAAGTTTCCAACTTTATAAGTATGAAGATAGCCTCTCAACATGAGAAAAGTCACATAAAAAACGAGAGTAATGGGAGCCCTACGAATCTGAATAATATGCCACTAATGACAAAGCCAGTGAGACAAATCAGGAAACCACAATCGATAGGCGGTAAGCGCAGCGTCAACTCTAATGCGGGCCTAGAGAGCCTGTGTTCCTCCCCTACCATCTCTTCTCTGGTTCACAAACACAAAGGTGACCACAAACAAAACTGACCAGCTACTCTTTTTCCTGCTTGCTTCTCAAGCCAGTTGCCCTATCCTGTTCTCTCCTCGCTAACAAAAACCAAGCTAGAAATAAATGGGCATCAAGATCGGGAACAACTGGCGATCCATATCTCTAAACACAATCCCTCCATGTAAGTTCTCATGATTCCATTTGTTCCCAGTGTCAGAGAAAGGTGCAGTGAGGGGAAAGCACAAGAGAAACCACCATTTCAGCCCAGCTGAGCTGTACTAGACGAAAGTCAACCAGACAGGAAACACTGGGCAAGATATATGAATCAAACTTCTAGGGCACTGTAGAACTTAAGAGTGGGATTGCACTCAAGTGGTTCAAGGATGAGGCCAACGGTAACTCACTGGCCATCATCAATCATAGGCTGATCTCTCATCTCAAGACTGCATTAAGAAAAATCCAATTCATAACCTAGGGAGAAAAGTACTACAAAACAAAGTAAGGAGACATCTAAACATATTTACGGTAGGAAATCTTCCATAGGACACAGGATGGCATGCCTTCCATGAAAAAGGAGAAATTCAGAAGAGATTGGGCTGTGGTTAAAAGATCAAAGGATGAACTAAATAGTAATAACAATAAATGAAGAGGGTGTGTGTATGTGCGTGCCTGTGTATGTAGACAGAAAACAGGTTATTTAGTTAATGAGAATCATACACAATCTTTATCCTTTATTTCCATTAACATTAAAACGTTTTTCCCACATCAATAAATTCTCTTTTAAAACAGATTTTTTAAAAGATGCATATTACACCATGTATGTATTCTATCATGTATGATTCTCTTGAATCAGATATTTAACTTTTTTATTTTCTAATTTTTTTATTTATTTTAATGGGAGGCCAATTATAATTTTAAAGCATAACAAGCATCCCTTGTGCTTATAATTTTCATAAGACCTTTGATAATTTCTTTACAATAGCTTTCCACAAGTAAGACTGCGGGATCAATGGATTCTTTTTTCCTTTTTAAGTTTCTTGACATATATCAATAAATTGGTTTCAAGAAGTTTATTAAAGTTTGCTCTGCTGTTAGCATGATTTGTGATTATCCATTAAGCAAATATACTTCAGCAGTGTATCTACTGTTTAATCTCGAAAGCTTATATTTAAAAAGTATTATGTTGGTTAAAATTTTTACTGATTAGATTTAGCACTTGTCCTGAATTTGTCTATTTGTCATCTTCCATCCATTGCTTGCAATCGCCTCTGCTAGCCTCTCTCTTAGAGAATTGTGAAAATATAGAAAACAATATATGTGTGTGTGTATATATATATATATATATATATATATATATATATATATATATATAAAATATATATTGGTCTCTGCCTCCAGGCCAATAGCACATACCCCTAAAGTCTCTGTGATATCCTAAGTGATAAGAGTATTAGAAGCAACTTTTGTTCTCATATTTGGACTTTGACCCCAGTTCCTGACACAGGGCTCCTGAAACACTTTCAACTTCCTGGTTAATAGGAGTGTGTTTTGTTCCAAGGAGGCGACTCTGGGTGGGCTCCAGGATGGGAGCCTGTCACCACAAAGAACAAGACATGATTAGGAGTTTGGAATTTTCAGCCTCGCCCCCTGTTCTCTTGAGAAAGGAGGACTGAAAATGGAGGTAATGATTGCTCATGCCTAAATGAATAAACCTCCATAAAAATCTCAATCACACGGGGTTTAGAGATTCCAGGCTGGTAAATCCAGATACCAGAAAGGTGATGCACTCTGACTCCAGGACTGAAGCTGTGCTCAGGACCCCTCCAGACCTCACCCTATGTACCTCCTCAACTGGCCATTCATCTGTGTCCTTGATCCTGCATGTGTGTGTGCTGAGTCACTTCAGTCGTGTTCGACTCTTTGCAACCACCCCATGGACTGTAGCCCACCAGGCTCCTCTGTCCATGGGATTCTCCAGGCAAGAATACTGGCGTGAGTTGCTGTGCCCTCCTCCAGGGGATCTTCCCGACCCAGGGATCAAACCCACGTCTCCTGCACCTCCTGCACTGCAGGCAGATTCTTTACCCAATGAGCCACCTGGGAAGCCCATCCCTTATCATATCCTTTAATAAACTGGTAAACATTAGTAAGTGTTCCTCTGAGTTTTGTGCTCCAAAATTAATCTGCTCCAGCAAATTAATCAAACCTAAGGAAGGGGTCATGGGAACCTCAGACGAAATCATTGATCAGAAGCACTGAAGCACAGGCAACACCCTGCACTTGTGATTGGCATCCGAAGTGGAAGACAGTCTCAGGAGACTGAGTCCACAGCCTCAGGTGGATGGTGTCAGAATTATTTGCAGGAAAATCAGCTGGTGATGCAGAGAATTACTTGGTGGTGTGAGGAAAAACCCCTGACATTTGGTGACCAGAAGGGTCAGAAGTGAAATGTTTTGTGTGATAATGAAAGAGACACACAGGAGGCAAGGACTGCAGGCTCTTTAAAACAGGTGTGGATACTTTTCTCAGTTGAAAGAGCTTTTTTTTCATTAAGCTTATAAACCTCAATACTGGTGGGGGTTTCTTCCTCCACCAAATATTTGTCCTTTGCCTTTCATTTCATTTGTGGTATTTTAAAAATAAATGATGTTTCAAAATTTCATGTTTAAAAAAAAATCTAACAAGGCAGGGATAAAATAAATTGAGCAGAAAGGCAATAAAGAGCAAAATTTATGCTTCATAAAATACAAGCAGTGATGTGAAGGGAAAACTTCAAATGTTCTCTATTAATGGGAAAGAAAACAAATTAAAAAAAAAATGACAGCGAAGATGACACGTTTCTAGACAAAAGAATGGAGAGACAGCCAATTATTTTGGTATTCCACTAAATCAATTGGAACAGAAAGAATAATAAAAGACAAATCAAAGGAAAACTTTCTTAGATTGAAACAAATCCCAGGTATTCAAATGAATGGACTCATCATGTTTCCAGCAAAATCTATGGGAAAAAAACCCATGCTAGGAAACATATTGACAAATATTTTAATCATAATAATGAGGAAAATATTCATGAAGCATTCAAATAGAGAAGGAAGTAAGGGAGCAAGGAAGGGAGGAAGAAAGATACATATTCACAGAACAAATATACAGCCACACCCTTGTAGTCTAGTCAGTTGCAACGTGGAGCTCACCTGATTCTGCACCATAAACAATGCACTCTGCCAGATGCACGTGAGAGACTGGAGTTCTAAGTAGAACAGTAGCTTGGTCAGTGTCTTAGGGAAACTCACGTGTGATATTAACAAATTTAATGAGTGTGTACAATGGAAATTTTTTTTTAAATGGATCTTGAAATTATCTGATCAGCTGATTCAATTTCTTCTTGGAGAAAATATGAAAGAGATGGATATAATAGGAATTGATTAGTTATTTCATAGAGCTTATATATTCTAAACACTGCAATTTCATTACTGTTTCATAATCTATATCTTTTTTCTTTTTTTATTAGTCCATAGATTTTAATGCTAACTAATAAAATCAGGCACACACATCAAACCTGACATTTAGAGCTTCTGAGAGGCATCTTTCATGCACTGAGACATATAAGGAAGCAAAATGGTGATCCAAAATGAGACTTGGAGAATAGCCTTAATTTATGAGTTCAGAAATTATTTTATATCTGCTGCATAAAGCATATCACCCTTCTGGGCTAGAACAGAGTTACTGTTAAGAGAAGATGGCAAATTGCTTCAGCATTTTCCCTCAAGGTTACTAATACACACCAGATTGTTATCCCAAAGCAGAAAGTTTGCAGGAATAATATACAGAAAGCAGTATTTTAAATAAGCCACAAACCACACTTCTTGGTTTTGTTTACATTGATTCCACACACTAGGAAAACAGTTGGTTTCAGACTAAATTCAGTGATGAAGCAACTTATGCACTTGCCCATCAGGTCAGGGAAAATATCTCATTCTTGTAGGAAACCGAGGTAGACCACGCTAAAGGGAGAAGAGAATTTGTGCTATTTGAGCAGGGTGACAAATTCAAACAGCTGAGGCCATGAACCCCAAACTCTCATTTTCATACCATTGCGTGCCTTAGAGATTTGGTACTTGTCACCCACAAGAAAGGGACACACAAAACACAGAAAGCTCAGCAGCTGCTCGAAAGATCGAGGGCTTAGTAGGCCGCTTGCATTTAGCCACGTTACTGAAAGCCACTCCCTGTGACAACCACCTTTGGCTTTGAGGTCTCCCCTGCACTCCACAAGGAATGCCTTCTGCCTTAAGAGTATCCACTACATTTTGGGTTAACAGATCCAATATCTACCATCCCCCAAAAATGGATATTACAGTTTAAATCATTTATTGAGTGTTGATAGCAATAAGAACTATGTAAAGCACATACACATGCAGAAATATTCTGACTTTTAAAACATTATGCCCCAAATTGCTGAATCGCTGAATAAGACAGCATACTCAGCATCTGAGAGCCTTCTAAGAGTGAGTTTCTAGTCCACCAACTGTTAAGGAAGCACTGGGAACACAAGATTCAGTCTCTGCGCTAAAGGAATTTACACACTTGTACCAAAGAGAAGCATCCTATAAATCACTACAATCAAAGGAGAAATGGCAACTTTTCTAAGAAAAAAAAAAAAATGAAGTGCAACAGGAATAGTGCTGAGAGAGAAATTAATCCCAAAAAAGAGTGACAGCAAGAGCTATATAAGTTACATAACCATTTAAGCTGATTTTTAAAGTTGGATTAGAACTAGAGAGGGGCAGCCCAGGGAAACACAGAATCTGCCCGGGGTGCGGCAGTAATTTCGCTTGACTAGAACAGAGGGTATGTTGAGGAACCGCAGCACCCAATCCTGGAAAGGCAGACGTGGCCATGTCGTGGGTGACCACGTATTTCAGGCCATCAGTCAGTGCTGGTCACAGGAACAGCAACGCCAACAGAGTGAGGATGAGCGCTGTGCAGGCCCCCAGGAGAGGGAAGGCTGGTGCTGGCGAGGTTTAGACCCACCACCAGCCAACAGTGAAGAAGGGGGATGCGAGGTGAAAAGCAGATGGATAGCCCCCACCCTCTGCAAATCCTGAGAGCAGCTGGTTAAGTCAGCCACAGGCAGAGGAGAGGACAGAAGATTTAAGTCAAGTGTGATGTTAAAGTTCTGACCTGGACTGAATTTTCAATCAATGAAAATGACCAGAAAATTATATCGTTTAAGATATCATTACTTCCCTGGTGGCTCAGACGGTTAAGCGTCTGTCTACAATGCGGGAGACCTGGGCTCAATCCCTGGGTCGGGAAGATCCCCTGGAGAAGGAAATGGCAATCCACTCCAATACTATTGCCTGGAAAATCCCATGGACAGAGGAGCCTGGTAGGCTACATGTAGTCCATGGGGTCGCAAAAAGTCGGACACGACTGAGCGACTTCACTTCAAGAAATGGAAAAAGAGAATTCAACTGAAAATTAAAGTCAGTGACTGGAAACACTTTTAAAGTTTCATGGTGGGACTCCTATAAAGTTGTGACTCTTCAATAAACTAGCTGTTCATGCAAATCTTTGTATGCCAAGCACTGTGTTCTATGCATCTGTTTATTCCAGGAAGCCTACATAGAGTTGAGAACAGAAATGGTTAATACTTTAAACGCAAAATGAAAAAAGGCCCAAGGAATAGTTAATCTGTGGCTACCACTACAGAGAGGCAAAGGATGACACACCTTAAGAAAAAGTTTGTGTCATCTGTGTTGCAAGCCCTCCTGAAGTAAAACAGTCCCTTATTAGCTTAATGTTTGGGATTTCTTTGGAAGGAATGATGCTAAAGCTGAAACTCCAGTACTTTGGCCACCTCATGTGAAGAGTTGACTCATTGGAAAAGACTCTGATGCTGGGAGGGATTGGGGGCAGGAGGAGAAGGGGATGACAGAGGATGAGATGGCTGGATGGCATCACTGACTCGATGGACGCGACTCTGAGTGAACTCTGGGAGTTGGTGATGGACAGGGAGGCCTGGCGTGCTGCAATTCATGGGGTTGCAGTCGGACACAACTGAGCAACTGAACTGAACTGAACTGGGTTCACAAAGTGAAATTGAAATTCCATCCTGAATTCTCTAGAAGTGATTACTGGATATTTTGTTAATGAGCTCTTTATATGGGCCATTTTGGAAACATTTAGAATATGCTACAAAGTATATGTTCCTTAAATAAAACATAAATTCTTTTTTTGAAAAAAGCTTTGGATTAGGAACTGGATCCTCAGTAAGCAGTGGCAGAAGTGGGATCAGTCTGGAATATGGCAGGTAAAAGAGGAGGTGGAACCTAAGGAACTGGAAACAGCCCATGAAGTACACATAATGCCTTCAAGAAATTTGACAGTGGAAAGAAGAGAAATGGTACAGTAGCTTTAAGAAGTCAGATCAAAGTTTTAGGATATAATCATCTTGATTCTTTTATATATCAAGAGGAAGAATCCGCTAAAAAGGGAGAGAGGAATCAAGATATTAACTGATGAAAATAATAACTAATACCTTCCTCTTTCCTTAAAAATTAGACCCTATTTTGTCAAACACAAAATTTCTTTTAAGTGATAACTGTTAAAGTATTTCAACTATATCCAGTTAGTTATCAGACTCAATGACAAGATCTCAAACATTCACACAAGACAGAATAAGTTTGTTAGCTCAAAAAGATATGATAAATAAGTAAATACTTTTTAAAAGATATGTGCACCCCCATATCCACTGAAGCATTATTCACAATAGCCAAGACATGGAAACAACCTAGTTATCCACCAGTCGAATAAAGAAAATGCGGGGTGTATATTCAATACAATGGAGTATTATTTAGCCATAAAAAGAAGGAAATTCTGCCATTTGAGACCACATGGATGCTTCTTGAAAGCATCTTTTGCTAAGTGAAATAAGTCATCAGAGAAAGACAAATATGATCTTATTTATACAGCGAATCTTTAAAAACAAACAAACAAACAAGCACAAATCCAGAGAGCAGACTGTTCGTTCCCAGAAGCGGAGTGCAGGTGAAATGGCTGAAGGTCGTCAAAAAGTACAAACTCTCCATTGTGAATAATTCCTGGGGATATAATGTAGAGCATGGTGAGTATAGTGACCAAAACTGTACTGTGCATTTGAAAGTTGCCAAGTCAGTAGATCTTATCAGCCTTCATCACAAGAAAAAATTGCAACAATGTGTGGTAATGGATGTTAACTAAATTTATTTGTTATCCATCTATATAATTATGTTGGATGCCTAAAACTAATAAAATGGTATACATAAATTATATCTCAGTTAAAAAATCCATGAGTCTGTTTTCCTAACTGATTCTGGGAGAAGCCTAACTTTAAAGTTCACTAATTCATTGAAATAATGCACGCTTTGCTTTCATGCCAACAACTATTCTAGATCCTGGGCATAATATAACAAATAAAGAAGATGTCATTACTCTGGGCTTTCCTGATAGCTCAGTCGGTAAAGAATCCACGTGCAATGCAGGAGACCCTGGTTGGATTCCTGGGTCGGGAAGATCTGCTGGCAGAGCTATAGGCTACCCACTCCAGTATTCTTGGGCTTCCCTTGTGGCTTAAGCTGGTAAAGAATCCACCTGCAATGTGGGAGACCTGGGTTCAATCCCTGGGTTGGGAAGAACTCCTGGAGAAAGGAAAGGCTACTCATTCCAGTATTGTGGCCTGGAGAATTCCATGGTCTGTATACTCCATGGGGTTGCAAAGAGTCAGACACGACTGAGTGACTTTTTCTCTTTTTTCTCATTATTACTCCACAGAGCATACAGAGGCAGGAGAAAAATGTATAATTAGGCAATTATATATTTAACCAAGCAATTTAATAGGCCAGTATTATTACTTTGTAAACTTCTTCCTTTGATTTCCTCAATTCATTCTATTTGAATGTTCTATTCTAATCAAGAGTATGACAAAAAGCAATAACCCTTATGGTAAGCTGTGTTAATGGCTTTAGTTCCTTACCACTCCCTATAACCAGGTACTTTTGAATTCCTCCAGTAGAGAGGATGAA
This sequence comes from Ovis canadensis, assembly GCF_042477335.2. NCBI lineage: Eukaryota > Metazoa > Chordata > Mammalia > Artiodactyla > Bovidae > Ovis > Ovis canadensis. The sequence goes on along the minus strand of NC_091250.1, from coordinate 32,122,183 downwards.
AATATTTCTCTGCTCCTTGACTTTGGATTTATCCATGTACCAAGCCTTGACCAACAGAACACTACTGGATATATTGTGACACCTCCCCTTTAAAACACTGATGTGCACATGTCTGATTGAGCTTGCCCTCTTATACTTCTACTGCTGCTGCAAGAAAACCATGGCAGGCGTAGCCCTCTGTCCCAAGAGGAGAAAGCCATGCGGAGCAGAGCAACCCCAGCCAACTGCCCTAGATGAGCCCAATCTGGGTCTGATGAACTCCACAAACATAAGAACTTAATAAATGCTTTTTGTTTTATGTCACTGAGATAGTGTGGCTGTTTGTTACATGACATTATTGTAACAGTAAGTGGCTGGCACAGCTTTATATATATTTATCTTAATAGATCCTAACTCTCTGTTCCTCTGATAGAATAGAATGGGTACTAAACAAACAGAGAAAACGTAAAGTAGGATGCACCTGGACACATAACAAGGTGCTCCAATCTCAACAGTGAGAACTAACCTCCAACAATAGGAGTTGCATAAATGAAACAACCAGCTAGTATATCAGTTCACTTCTCATTACCAGACTTCTTATCCTAACCAAAGTGAAGTTCACGACTCAGCCCTAAGACCTCGCTAAAATTTACCATTTCCTAGCCTGTCATATTGAACAAATCATGACAAACAGAAGCCAAGGCAAACAAATGAAATTCTTGTTTCACTGGGTCCCACATGCTGTGATGTTTTCAAACCCACATGCATCCACCAAGAAGCGTTCAGAATGTTTGATTCTGAAAATGAATCCATAACAAGAAGAGAGTACAGAACAAAAATCAACTCAACAAGTCACCCCATATGTTTTCCATTTTCTGGTATTCTAAAAAGGAAGTCAATGTGGTATAGCATACTTGGCTCCCAACACAGAGATTTCCAGCTATTCTTTTAAATTTCATATTTACAGAGAGCTCTTTTTTCCCCTCTGTCCTGTCTCTGAAAGAGCAGCAGCAGTGAAGGAAGAAATCCACTGAGGAGTAAATGTGGTATCTTTCCTGGGGTAATTGGTTTGGGCTCATGCTCCATGTCTAATACAAAGATGTTCTCTGTGTATTGCACACAGGTTGCTGGGACCGCTCGAGAGAAGATAATAGACCTTCATTACAGGGAGATGAGACCTCTGGCAAAGCACTACTGCAGTGCTGAGAGCAAACTCCATCAAACAGCCTTTTTTCCTCTTTAAACCCAAAGCAATACTTAATGACATGAACACAGTCTGATTACTATTTAAATTCAGTTATCTAAACAATAAAAGAGAAATCGCTCTCATAGTGAGGAATGTGTTAACATATATGTATAAATATATATTGAAGAAGGCAATGGCACCCCACTCCAGTACTCTTCCCTGGAAAATCCCATGGACAGAGAAGCCTGGTAGGCTGCAGTCCATGGGGTTGCTAAGAGTCGGACATGACTATATACTATAACATATGTATACAGTGGAAGTGAGAAATAGACTTAAGGGACTAGATCTGATAGACAGAGTGCCTGAGGAACTATGGACGGAGGTTCATGACACTGTACAGGAGACAGGTATCAAGACCATCCCCATGGAAAAGCAATGCAAAAAAGCAAAACCACTGTCTGAGGAGGCCTTACAAATAGCTGTGAAGAGAATGGAAGCAAAAAGCAAAGGAGAAAAGGAAAGATATTCCCATTTGAATGCAGAGTTTCAAAGAATAGCAAGGCAAGATAAGAAAGCCTTCCTCAGCGATCAGTGCAAAGAAATAGAGGAAAACAACAGAATGGGAAAGACTAGAGATCTCTTCAAGAAAATTAGAGATACCAAGGGAATATTTCATGCAAAGATGGGCTCGATAAAGGACAGAAATGGTATGGACCTAACAGAAGCAGAAGTTATTAAGAAGAGGTGGCAAGAATACACAGAAGAACTGTACAAAAAAGATCTTCACAACCAAGATAATCACGATGGTATGATCACTCACCTAGAGCCAGACATCCTGGAATGTGAAGTCAAGTGGGCCTTAGAAAGCATCACTACGAACAAAGCTAGTGGAGGTGATGGCATTCCAGTTGAGCTATTTCAAATCCTGAAAGATGACGCTGTGAAAGTGCTGCACTCAATATGCCAGCAAATCTGGAAAACTCAGCAGTGGCCACAGGCCTGGAAAAGGTCAGTTTTCATTCCAATCTCAAAGAAAGACAATGCCAAAGAATGCTCAAACTACTGCACAATTGCACTCACCTCACACACTAGTAAAGTAATGCCTAAAATTCTCCAAGTCAGGCTTCAGCAATATGTGAACCATGAACTTCCAGATGTTCAAGCTGGTTTTAGGAAAGGTAGAGGAACCAGAGATCAAATTGCCAACATCCACTGGATCATGGAAAAAGCAAAAGAGTTCCAGAAAAACATCTATTTCTGCTTTATTGACTATGTCAAAGCCTTTGACTGTGTGGATCACAATAAACTGTAGAAAATTCTTCAAGAGATGGGAATACCAGACCATCTGACCTGCCTCTTGAGAAACCTGTATGCAGGTCAGGAAGCAACAGTTAGAACTGGACATGCAACACAGACTGGTTTCAAATAGGAAAAGGAGTACGTCAAGGCTGTATGTTGTCACCCTGCTTATTTAACTTATATGTGAGTACATCATGAGAAACGCTGGGCTGGAAGAAGCACAAGCTGGAATCAAGATTGCCAGGAGAAATATCAATAACCTCAGATATGCAGATGACACCACCCTTATGGCAGAAAGTGAAGAGGAACTAAAAAGCCTCTTGATGGAGGTGAAAGAGGAGAGTGAAAAAGTTGGCTTAAAGCTCAACATTCAGAAAATGAAGATCATGGCATCTGGTCCCATCACTTCATGGGAAATAGATGGGGAAACAGCGGAAACAGTGGCAGATTTTATTTTGGGGGCTCCAAAATCACTGCAGATGGTGACTGCAGCCATGAAATTTTTAAGACTCCTACTCCTTGGAAGGAAAATTATGACCAACCTAGATAGCATATTCAAAAGCAGAGACATTACTTTGCAACAAAGGTCCATCTAGTCAAGGCTATGGTTTTTCCAGTGGTCATGTATGGATGTGAGAGTTGGACTGTGAAGAAAGCTGAACACTGAAGAATTGATGCTTTTGAACTATGGTGTTGGAGAAGACTCTTGAGAGTCCCTTGGACTGCAAGGAGATCTAACAAGTCCATCCTAAAGGAGACCAGTCCTGAGTGTTCATTTGAAGGACTGATGCTAAGGCTGAAACTCCAGTACTTTGGCCACCTCATGCGAAGAGCTGACTCACTGGAAAAGACCCTGATGCTGGGAGGGATTGAGGGCAGGAGGACAGGGGACGACAGAGGATGAGATGGCTGGATGGCATCACCAACTCGATGCACATGAGTCTGGGTGAACTCCGGAAGTTGGTGATGGACAGGGAGGCCTGGCATGCTGCAGTTCATGGGGTCGCAAAGAGTCGGACATGACTGAGCGACTGAACTGAACTGATACATATACATAGCTACGTATATGTTAAATGTGTTTGCTCTAATACAGTTGTAATCCTAGACACAAATCATACATCCTCACTTGCCTCTCTACCAGGATTCTATACAATGAGTAACACAGTACTCTCCACTTTAAATTTTTCAGAAGAAGGTGTTTTTTTAAATTTGTCCTCAGAAATATGGAGCCTATAATTTATAAAAATTTAGTGCTGCTCACAGATAAAATGCAGCTATTACCAAGCATTCTTCTGTGCACAAGGAACTAAAAATAGACAACTGTATTTCATCTTATAAATCTTATACCTCAAAACCACTACCTCTGTAGTGGTAGTGAATTTAACAAGAAAGCTATGGTGCTCCTGCTGCTGCTGCTAAGTCACTTCAGTCGTGTCCGACTCTGTGCGACCCCATAGATGGCAGCCCACCAGGCTCCCCCGTCCCTGGGATTCTCCAGGCAAGAACACCTGAGTGGGGTGCCATTTCCTTCTCCAATGCATGAAAGTGAAAAGTGAAAGGGAAGTCGCTCATTTGTGTCTGACTCTTCGCGACCCCATGGGCTGCAGCCTTCCAGGCTCCTCCATCCATGGGATTTTCCAGGTGAGAGTACTGGAGTGGGGTGCCATCACCTTCTCCAACGGCACTCCTGCACGGCACAGAAAATCAGTCAACCACTGAGACATTTTGATTATCAGTGTGTAAATACTGATAGGTGCCAGAGTTATTTTACAGAGATTCATCTTTAACCTAGTTATCATGCAATGTTAAAACACAAACTTTTATATAAATAATATGGTTATACTTCTGGTCCATTTAAAATCTATTAATCTATGTGAATCCCACAAATACATATATTTAGTCAAACTATATGCTCAAATATTAAAGTCACATGACAATATTTTTAAATTTCACATTAAAATCTATAAGCACTCATGCATGCTCAGTCATGTCCAAGTCTTTGCAATACATGGACTGTAGCCTGCCAGGTTCCTCTGTCCGTGAGATTTCCCAGGCAAGATATTGGAGTGGGGTGCCATTTCCTACTCCAGAGCATCTTCCCGACCCAGAGATCGAACGCACGTTTCCTGCATTGGCAGGTAGATTCTTTACCAATGGCACCACCTGGGAAGTACTCATGGGAAACACCTAAATTCAAAAGCATGTCTCTTATTTTCATGAAAATAATATTATTCAGGCTGTTTCTAAGCCTTAATTCCACTTAAAATTCCAGGCCAACATCTAAAAAAAAAAAAAATTCCAGGCCAACATCTTAATTCAAAATCCTTGAAATCAACTAAAGAGTTCTAAGACTTTATACCTGACAATATGCTGAATATTATTACAGATTTAAGGTGACTGGTTCAGAAGATGAATAAGTCACTTATCCTGTCAAAATATTTTATATTTCATTAAATTAAATAATTAACATGTATCAGTGGAAGTGCACATGAATTTGAACAAATTCCAGGTAGAGGACAGAGGAGCCTGGCGTGCTGCAGTTTACTGGATTGCAAAGAGTCAGACATGACTTAGCCACTGAACAACAACAACAGCAAATCAGTGGAATCACTCTAGTATAAACTAAAATTATGCACGATGCACATGAAACTATATGTTCCCAGTGGTTATATCCAAGCAATATGGTTTCTCATTAATAAAAATCTATTTCAGGGCTTCCCTGGGGGGTCAACAGTAAAGAATCCACCTCCCAGTGCAGGAGAATGGGCTTGTTCCCTGATCAGGGGAGATTCCCGCACGCCATGGAGTGTGTACCACAACTACTGAGCCTGTGTAAAGCCCGGCAGCCACAGCTACTGAAGCCCACATTTCTAGAGCCCGTGCTCTGCAATAAGAGGAGCCACTGCAATGAGACGCCCAGGCATTTCAGGTAGAGAGGAGAACCACTCACCACCACTAGAGAAAGGCCCGAGCAGAAATGAAGACCCAGCACAGCCAAAAATACATACGTAAGTAAAAGTACTTAAAAAAAAATCTATTTTAAACAAGCCCTGATCCTCGATAACAAAAATATTTTGATTTTTTTCTTGGATTGTATATGTCTTAGAATTAATTTTTCCTTGTACTTTTATACTGTTTGCTTTTACTTTGAATCTCTTCCATTTTGTCTTGCTCCAGTTGTTTAAAAAATGAGTGTGGTGTCTAGCCAACACTTATCTCTTTTGTAGATTCTTTAAATCAACACAACCCTGGTCAAAAGGCCCTTTTTGGAAATAACTAACACTCTCTTCTCAGCTCCCTAAACAGTAACGTCTACCTTTTTTTAACCACATCAGATTCTACCTATGCACCCAAATACACACACCAAACTTATACGTAGCTTTAACACTATGCACTAAATCAGAAGAAAAACAATGGCTAAAGCACACTGCATTTTCTCTCTCTGGCAGGCTTCTAGGCATCTGATTTCACTCCTTTTATGTTCCAAAGAAACTTTATCAGTACTGTAGACAGTCTCCTTTTACTCTCTTAAATTCACTGAGAGCCAGGTAAAACTCACTCAACAATCACAGCCAAGACCGTACAGGACATCAAGGAAATGGATGTCACCCAACAGTAAAAGCACCCTGATTGTGTTCTATTCTGGCCCTGGAGCCTTTTTAACAGACACAGCAAAGTATTGCAGATAGGTCTGTTTCAACTGTGATGAGAAAATGTTTCAAAATCCATAAAACTACCACACCTGCCATCCCCATACTTAAAATCATTTACAATCTAAATCATTATTAATGCTACAAATGTCTAGGATGCTTCTCTGAAGACTTCTAAATAAGTACATTTGTGAAGAAGCTGTCAGATTCATGAGATGATGCAGAAACTCGAAAGTAGGATAATGAAGTATAATTCTTGTTTGAACACTAAACACTTCCCTGTACAGCATTTATAAGTTGCAACTGGGAACTGAATCTACGCTGAACCAAACGTGCACCATCACTTGTACAAAGGAAATGTTTCCTGTTGGGATAATAGGGAATGTTTTAAACTGCACTGTACAGTTAGAGGGAACTAAACTATTAGCCTGAGAATTGGGTCAGATCTTTGTTTCATCTTCCATTTTCCTCCTTTATAGAACTTGACATTATTTAAAGGAATTATCTAGAATGTTAAAGAATGAAAAGGGTCTTTAGTCAACAAGTTCTAAGAAAAAATGTTAGTTTTTTTTTTTTTTTACCAAAGTTCATTATTTCACATTTAAAAGTGATAACTGGTAAAATCCAATGTATTCCTTTTATGCTTCTATCATCATATTGTATACTTCTGAGACGGTTCTGAAAATGACACTGTAATCGTAAATGAGCTCTAATTCCAATCATATTTTCCCCTTAGGAGCAAAGTTGTCGTATAGGATTATTTTCCTGAAGAAAAATGTACTGCTCAACTATTTATAAAAATGATCATAAATGTTAGATTTCTGATAACTGGAACCCAATGTAGTACTCCAGGTAAATATATTCCTTATGGTGCTCATTAGGACTGTTTGCAAATATGCTGGATTGCAAATATTCTGCTCTCCTTCCTGGCAAGTATTAAATTAAGATTGTACTTCCCATCCCTGGGGAGACAGCACAGCCATGTGACTTGCTTTGGTGAATGAACTGTGACTGCAAGAGACCAAAAGTCACTTACAACTGAAAGCTTAAGAAGTCAGTGTTTAATTTATCATGTCTCTCTTTCCCTGTACCAGAGTCACTAGCAATCCTCAGAAAAAGAGCTGTTGTGTGACTCTGGATCCCAGAGTAAGAAGGAACTGCAGCAAAATCCCCAGCTGACCTGTTACATGATATACATGGAGTGTCAGCAAGAAATACACCTTAGTTCTTTTAAGCTGCTGAGACTTGAGGATTGTGGATTACTGAAGAACAGCCTCACCTAAACTAACTGATAAACACCTTTATATATTAAAGCTTTCTAAAAGACATCTAAATCATCCAGTAACCGATCACTTAAATGCTGGCTTATTTTGAGGCAGCAATATATTAAATGACAACCTCATTCTGTCTAATATTCCCTTTCCATCTTGAATCTTCACTCCATCTCTCCAGTGTCTCCTTTGACACAGCAATCAGACATGCTAAAACCTTACTGCTGATGAGATACCTCCTTCAATCTTTCTATGCCTTTGAATTAACTTCTCTTTTCTTTTCACTGTCAACATTTCTGAAAGCATAGTCTACAAGCACCGCCTCCACTTCCCATTTTACTTTATGCGTTCTAACGTCCACTCCTTATACTTTAAGGGGAAAAGTTTTATCAATGAGCTTACACTTATAAAATACATGGCTCTTTGTTTGGCTCCCATTTTTCCGATTTTTCTTCCATATTCATTGTTGATTACAATCCTTGGTCCTTGCAATTCCTCCTTTTACTTCTGTGATATTATAACATTTTGGTTCTCCATTGATATGCATCTTCTCTATCTCTTTTGTTGATTCTCTTCTATCTATCTATGTATAAGTATTCCTGAGTGTCCATTTCAAACCTTTCATCTTTTTTCCATTCCCCCATTAACAATATCATACATTTATACAGCTTCAACTGTCACTAATACATAGACAATTTCCAAAATTCTCTGTCTTCAACTTATTTTCTGCTTATTCAGTTACTTAGATATATACCTCTTTCTAGCCATAATACTAGAACCCCCAAAATAAATATTCTTTCATATCTTTTGAAATACTTTATTTTTGAATATCTATTTCTCCTCTTTTCTTTTCCATCTCTTGCCTTTTCCTTCTCAACGAATCTCAACTGTTTGGATCTTCAGTCATGTCCTCTTACTCACCAAACACAATCAGTTTCTAAATCCTATCTATATTAAGACAAATTTATCACAAGACTACTATGAAAAAAAGGCTACATTTTCTTTTGGTGATTATTTGGTTCAGTAATTTATCATAAAGAACACAGTAAGTAAACATTATAGAGAAACTGAATCCTATTATGTTTAAAAATAACTATATGCCACAAGCAAGTAAGATTTATTTCAGCTGTGCAAGACTGGTTAAATATTCAAAAATTAATTAATGTAATCCACCATATCAATAGGATAAAGGAAGAAAATCCCTATGATCATATCAACAGATGCAGAAAAAAATACCTGGCAAAATCCAATACCCGTTCATTATAAAATTTCCCAGAAAACTAACAGAAAAGGAGAACTTCCTCAACTTGACAAAGAAGATCTACTAAAAACATACTTACATCAGACCTAATGCTGAGAAACTAGAAGCTTTGTCTCTAATACGAGGTCAACACAAGGATGCCCACTCTTACTGCTTCCATTAAACGTTATACTGAAAGTTCCAGCTAATGCAACAAGACAAGAAAGGCATATTAAAAGCACACAGATTGAGAAGAAATAAATAAAACTATTTTTTCCATAGATGGCAAGTTGTTAATGTAGAAAATCCCAAAGAACTGGAGAAAGAAAAAGAAACCTCCTGGAACTAATAAGCAATTATAGCAAGACTGCAGGATTCACAGTTAATAAGCAGACACAATTACTTTCCCATGTACCAACAACGAAAATTAGAATTTGAAACAAATATATTTACCAAAATAAAAAATAAAATAGGTATAAATCTAATAAAATATGTAAAGATCCATGCGAGAAAAACTATAAAACTCAAATGAAAGAAGTCAAAGAACAAAATTAATGAAGTGATATACCACAATCATGGATAAGAAGACTCAATATTGTTAGAATGTCAGTTCTTCCTAACTTGATCCACAGACTCAATACTAATCAAGATTCCAGCAAGTTCTTTTGTGGATGCTGACAGACTGGTTTTAAAATTTTAATGGATTAAAAAAAAAAAATTAAATGGAAAGGCAATAGACTCAGAATAGCCAACACAATGTTGAAGAAGAGCAAAGTTGGAGGACTGGCACTACCAACTTCAAGACTTATTACAAAGCTACAGTAATCAAGACAGTGTGGTATTGGCAATATAAATACAAACAGCTAAATGAAACAAAATAGACATCCTAGAACAAGATTCACACAAACATAGGCAACTGATCCTTGAAAGAGGAGCAAAGGCAATACAATGTGGAGCAAAGATACTTTTCTCAACAAATGGTGCTAGTACCACTGGACATTCACATACAAAAGCAGAATCTAAACACAGACCCTGTATCTTTCACAGAAATTAACTCAAAATGGATTGCAGACCTAAATGTAAAAAGTAAAATGACAAAACTCCTTGAAGATAACATTTGAGAAAACCATGTGACTTTAGATCTGGCAATGACCTTTCAGATACAATACCAAAACCACAATACACACACGAAAAAAAACTGATAAATTGGACTTCATTAAAATTTAAAACTTTTGATCTTCAAAAGACATTGTTAAAAAAATGAAAAGACAAAGTCACAGACTGGGAGAAAACATTTGCAAAACACACTCCCTATCCATCTATCTCCCTATCTATCTATCCATCCATCTATATCTGTGTCTTTATAAGCATGCAGACAGATAGATATATAAGTATATATCTAAATATATATTTCTTATATAGCTATATTTTTATAGATTATATATATGTATATGGAGACTGAGAGAGATAGAGGGAGACGAGAGAGAATGAATGAGATGAGTAGTGGCAATAGACGGATAGAAATAAAGAAATAATACTCTCTCCTCCTAAAATCCTAGAACAAAGGAAACTATAGATTGAAAAGTGCTTTCCATGAGTATCCATCTTACTGACTGAAAATAGTCACACAAAAGTGTATCACACTAAAATTTCAGACAATTGTAGATAAATAAGAGCTTCATAAAATAAAGAGGGAAAAACAGGGCACATATGAAGGATAGAGAATCAGTAAGGCACTAGAGTTCTCTAATACAATAATGGTAACTAGAAGACAAATGGAGCCATGCTTTCATTTTTTTTGGAGCTAAAATGATTTCCAACTTGGAATTCTTTACTAGCTAAGTACAAAATACAGACATCTTTGGAAATAAAAGGCCTGAAAAATTTACTTCCCATATACCCTTTCTCAGGAATTAATGGCTGATGTAGTCCACTCAACACAGAGATTCACCCAAGAAAGAGAATATGGACTCAAGGGAGGAGGAAGAGGAAGCAAAAGAAATTCATAGGATGATGCTGAACAATGCTTCTCAGGCCTAGAGAACACCAGTCTAGAAGGGAGGAAGACTGGGACCTCTAAGAAGAATGTCACTGAGAAAACAAACAAAAAGAGCCCTATAGGTTGTCTGAGGTTTTTGTTTTCTTGGGTTTTGGGGTGGGTTTGTTTTTTTGTGTGTGTGTGGTTTTTTTTTGCTGTAGTGAGATGCATTTAATCTCTTTGGCAATGTTTTAAGGTGAAGTGAATGGTGAGATGAACATAGAAAGATAAAGAAGTAAACAAAAACAAAGCAATGTTTAATTCCAAAAGAAAATATAATCATAAAACACTCCATGGCTCACTCCTGCAGCTCAATTCCAGAAAAATAAACAACCCAATCAAAAAATGGGCTGAAGAACTAAACAGACATTTCTCCAAAGAAGACATACAGATGGCTAACAAACACATGAAAAGATGCTCAACATCACTCATTATCAGAGAAATGCAAATCAAGACCACAATGAGGTACCATTTCCCGCCAGTCAGAATGGCTGTGATCCAAAAGTCTACAAGCAATAAATGCTGAAAGGGTGTGGAGAAAAGGGAACCCTCTTATACTGTCGGTGGCAATGCAAACTAGTATAGCCACTATAGAGAACAGTGTGGAGATTCCTTAAAAAACTGCAAATAGAACTGCCTTATGACCCAGCAATCCCACTGCTGGGCATACACACCGAGGAAACCAGAATTGAAAGAGACACGTGTACCCCAGTGTTCATCGCAGCACTGTTTATACTAGCCAGGACATGGAAGCAACCTAGATGTCCATCAGCAGATGAATGGATAAGAAAGCTGTGGTACATATACACAATGGAGTATTACTCAGCCATTAAAAAGAATACATTTGAATCAGTTCTAATGAGGTGGATGAGACTGGAGCCTATATTATACAGAGTGAAGTAAGCCAGAAAGAAAAACACCAATACAGTATACTAACACATATATATGGAATTTAGAAAGATGGTAATGATAACCCTGTATGCAAGACAGCAAAAGAGACACAGATATATCGAACAGTCTTTTGGACTCTGTGGGAGCGGGAGAGGGTGGGATGATTTGGGAGAACGGCATTGAAACATGTATAATATCATATGTGAAACGAATCGCCAGTCCAGGTTCGATGCATGATACAGGATGCTTGGGTCTGGTGCACTGGGATGACCCAGAGGGATGGTATGGGGAGGGAGGTGGGTGGGGGGTTCAGGATGGGGAACATGTGTACCCCCGTGGTGGATTCATGTCAATGTATGGCAAAACCAATACAGTATTGTAAAGTAATTAGACTCCAATTAAAATAAATAAATTTATATTTAAAAAAAAAACACTCCATGGCTCATCTCTACTCAATTTCTATATAATCATAGCACAATAACCACTGAACCATGATTGAAGCTCAAATAATAAAACAGCTCTTGAAAGGGAGGATACCTGTGTATACTGAGGCCATATGTAGTTGCAGGCAGAGTACAATAAAATCATCTTTAAAAGCTAGACATCAATTTTTAAATGCATGCTTTTTACTTTAAAAAGACTTTAAAATAGCCCCACAAGCATTTTATTTAGAAATAGAGAAATAAATAACAGAAACAATGGGTAAATAGTTTCAAGTGTTTGCTTCTGTGGAACAGAAATTAAGGGTAGAAAGAGTGTGGGGCAGAGAAAAGTTTTTTATCAGCAGCATTTAGATTTATTAAACTATCTGCCAATAATAGTGCAATTTAAAAATTTAAAGAAAAGTATTCAGTCCCAAAGGATCCCAAAATGGATGGATCATTCCCAATTGGACTTCAGCAAAGGTTAATATTTGCATTATAAGCTGAAAGATTCTGTACCAAAGAGTGAGAGACATATCACAACCAGAAAGCTCTTTTCCTTCACACTTTAGGAATAGTTTGGGGAAATGGCCTAATACACTTTTATTAAGACCAGAAAAGCTGAAAATAGTAAAAGCAACTAACAAAACAAACAACTATCACAAGCAATAGAGTATTTAGAAAATAATATAAATATTGCACCAAGGTCATATGGGGCTTCCCTGCTGGTTCAGTGGTAAAGAATCTGCCTGCAACGCAGGAGACTCAGGAGAGAAGGGTTCGATCTCTGGGTCAGGAAGATCCCTTGGAGAAGGAAATGGCAATCCACTCCAGTATTCTTGCCATGGACAAGAGGAGCCTGGCAGGCTACAGTCCTTAGGGTCGCAGAGAGTCAGACACGACTGAAGCAACTGAGCAAGGTTATATGAACAATTATGAAATTTAAAGAAACCGAAACCAAAGAGAACTTTTGTTTATAGAAAGATAGGCTGCTTATAGACACAGCATAGCTACTTCTTTGATATCAAACAGAAATAGATGATATTTTCATAAGTTCAATCCAGTAAGTAAAAATATTTTCTAAAATACATCTCAAAATAGATTAAAATTTTGCCCCATATATTTCTGTACTGGAGACCGCTGGGTTTTCCTCAATACACATCCTCTCCTTCTTGACTTAGTATCAGCCCTTCACATTTTAGCTGAGCATATGGCTACCTAGCTAAAGACTTTATGTCCCAGGCTCTTCTGCAGCTAAACGTGTCCATAGGACTCAATTTTGACCAACGGATAGTGGATCTCTCAGAAAGTCACTCAGTTGTGTCCAATTCCTTATGACCCCATGGACTGAAGCCCTCCAGGCTCCTCTGTCCATGGGGTTCTCCTGGCAAGAATACTAGAGTGAGTAGCCATTCCCTTCTCCAGGGGATTTTCCCAACCCAGGCATCAAACCAGGGTCTCCCTCATTATGGGCAGATTCTTTACCATTTGATCCACCAGGGAAGCCAAGTGGATAAACACTGATATATGGGACTCTGATCGGTACACTGTCTCTTCCTCAACCTTCAACCCCCCAGCGATTGGAATATTGACATGGTAAAGAAAATAAGGGTCATCTCAGACCATAATTTGAAACACTGAGTATAAAAGACAGAAGGATCCTAGGTTCCTGATACTGTCAAGCTGCCAGACCACCCTGGCCACTTACCCAGACTTACAAAAAAGGATGAAAACTTCTATCCCGGTTGTCGATATATTTTTAGATTCTCTGTTGCCTTAGAAAACCTTGTATCCTATCTAATAAAATCCTCCCTAACACTTTCCTCAAGTATACTTCAGGGATTCTTGACAACATACTTAATTTACCAAACACCTTTTTTTCCAAAAGAGTCCAATTCACTTCCCATAATTTTACATCATTTTTTTCTTCACAGCATCTCTGACGTAACACAGTAACAATGCTTTAAATCTGGCTCAACCCCCAGACTCTGTGACCAAGGTGTTCATGTCAGACTGCTTTCTACTCTGGAAAGTAACATCTGGTTCTGTTTTGTTACTGCTGGACAAGTTACATTTCCAGTTTCTAAGGACCAAGAAAAAGATTATTTTAACCCATTTTCCAGAAAAGTTTGTTTTCATTCATAACCTGTTCAATTCACCAAAAATAGACAATATACAAAGTGATCTAATAGACAGCAACTTATGGCTATCCCCTAAAGTTATCATGTGGCACAAAATGGTTAACACCTTTCTATTGTATACAACGCGCCCATAATAAATAGCTTCCTCGAATAATAAAGAGTATTTTCATCTATTTGGAAAGAAAAACACTACAAAACATAAACATTCTGTGACTCTCTGGTTTCTCTGGACACCCCATTTCTCTCTCCATAAGAGTGGATAATTATACCTGCCACAGACTATTTCATGCTGATGTTATGAAGATAAATGAGATAACCCATATATGAAAGCATTTTGTGCTCTTAGGAAGAAATAAATGCACCTAAATCCAAGATGGTATAATTCTTCATAATGTTTTCCAGGGACTTTCTGAATAGCTCCAGAGAGGTCATTACCCACAACAAACTTTTGGCACTGAAGAACCACCTTTCTAAAAAAAATCTCATTTCTGCACCTGACAACACTTTTCCATTAATTGGGGGTAAGTCCAGATGCTGTTCTGTTTGGTCGTCTCCAGTGCTCTAAAAGGATCCAGATTTCTCACTTTAATTTCTTGCACCAATGAAATGAACAAAAAGCCTTCTAAATCACAGCGGTTTCAGTTGACAGGTTAACAGTGAGACCCATTTCAATCAACTTCAAATGCAAAGCAGACTTGGCAAGAACCAGGGAGGGGATGGGGGAAAGGAAAGCCCCAGTGGCAGCCTGACAACTCCCTCATGTCTCCTGTCTGGTGTAATACATCAGTGGCCCCTGAGGACCCATGCAATCAGCTGAACTGGGCCTCAAACTCCACCAAATGGGGTTCTTTCCGTTGAAATTCCTCAGTAGTGTATAAAAATCTGCTTTCGGTACCTAATTTCTGCGCAGAACTTAGAAATAAAATTTACGATTGCAAACAAAAAAAGCCGGACTCTTACCAATACAACCCATAAATTACTCCCCTTAACCTGAAATCCAACACATTAGAGACCCTAGTTAACATCCCGTTTACCCTCTGGCGAGGGTTCACCAATGGACTTTGCTTTTCGGTGAAGGGCCGGCGTTTCTGCTGCCCCACGCTACTTTAGGAAGCTGCCAAAGAAGTCGGCAGTGAGGATGCCGGCTGCCTCGGGACCTCATGTGTGTATGCAATAGGTTGAGTCAAGGCCTCCCGCGTCAGATCATCAGTTAACTCTGGGGGGCTGGAGAGGGAAACACGGACATCTTGGCAGTCTTCCTGGAGCCTGGTTACAGTGAGGTAAGGGAGTAGCGGAGGCTGAGTGAATCGCGAGAGGATCACTCGAGGTCCTCAGCGCAGTTCTGTTCTCACTCGTGATGGCTTGTCCCTGAGGCTTCTGTCACTGACAAAACACGCAGGGTACAGCTCAGGTGCCGAAGGACACTTTTCATGGAAATTTCTCAGAACACTACATTTCTAGTTAGTCCATAGTTTTTCCTTAGGCAAATGTTAGTGAGGAAAGAGCAGTTTATTTGTTTGAATAATGCAGAAGAAAACAAAAAAAAACAGGCTATCTATTGTTTTGAAATAAGCACTAAACATTGCCCCATAATGTAAGAAATATTCCTAACTTTATTTACATCAAGTTAGAGAAGGCAATGGCAACCCACTCCAGTACTCTTGCCCGGAAAATCCCATGGATGGAGGAGCCTGGTGGGCTACAGTCCATGGGGTGGCTAACAGTCAGACACAACTGAGTGACTTCACTTTCACTTTTCACTTTAATGCACTGGAGAAGGCAACGCCACCCCACTCCAGTGTTCTTGCCTGGAGAATCCCAGGGACGGGAGAGCCTGGTGGGCTGCCATCTATGGGGTCGCACAGAGTCGGACACGACTGAAGCGACTTAGCAGCAGCAGCAACAGTGATTACTATAGGGGCACAGAGAGTCGGACAGGACTGAAGCAATTTAGCACAGTGATTACTAGGGATTCCCATGTGGTGTTAGTGGTACAGAACCCACTCCTGCCAATGCAGGAGCAGCGGGAGATTTGGATTTGATCCCTGGGTTGGGAAGATCCCCTGGAGGAGGATATGGCAACCCACTCCAGTATTCTTGCCTGGAGAACCCCCTGGACAGAGGAGCCTGGCAGGCTACAGTCCTTGGGGTTGCACAGAGTCTGAGCAACTAACCACGCCTGCATGCACAGTGATTACTAACCATATTCATTACTGTTCATTGAAGAGAATCTTCAGGATGTTGAAAAAGCTTAGAAACAAAAGGGAATATTTATCTGACAATTCATCCAAATACACCTGGAGAATTATGTTTTGCAGAGCAATCTAACCTACACAGATCTTCCAGGAACAGTAGTAGGCACACTCCATTAAAGAATAGCTTTCCTGGGACTTCCCTGATGGTCCAGCAGTTAAGAATCCACCTTGCAATGCAAGAGATGTGGGTTCAATCCCTCATCAGGGAACTAAGATCCCACATGCTGTGGGGTAACTAACCATGAACACTACAACGAGAGAGTCCACGTGCTACAAGAAAGATCCTGCATGATGCGATGGGCTGCAACTAAGCTCTGACGAAGCCAAAAATAAATAAATTTTTTTTTAAGTTTTCCAACATGACATCACAACAACCTGTTGCTAAGACATTCTAAAACTTCTTCCACAATCACTGAAAGGCCTTTCCTAGTCTTTCGAAAGCAGACACATTGTAATCACCTCTTTTCCCAGGGATCATAAACTAGGTGCCTTGTGGCTTAAAAGAGAATTATAGAGACACACATGTGTACCCTTCCCGTATGTCCTCAGCCAATTAGAGATTAACGTGCAATAATAGAAAGTCATATGACGGGAAGAGCTAAATTATAAGCACTGAATAACAACTCTGAAGCGAACCCTTCCATGTACCATGCGTCAGTCTAGGAAAAACTGCTTTGACTAGAGCTTTTAGGCTGATGTTTATGCTTCTGAACACAGGCAACCCAGCAAACCAAAAACAATAATCACTTAGCACAGTATGTTCTTGTGGACCACCTGCACTCATTCAACAAACATCCACCAGAGCCTCTCTTTCTGTAGCAGACACTGCTCCACACCCTAAAGAGAGCTGCAGCCTCTACCTCACTCGGCCCAGCAGACCTTGCAGATCCCTGCAGGCAAAAGTTTTTTTCCAAGGAAAAAAAAAAATAATCAATACGAAAAACTGACATTTTTAGATCTCATTCAGGTGATTTAAAAGCAAGACTTTTTCTCAGAAGGTATCAGCACAGTGATTTTAGTTAGTTAGTTGTTGGTTTGTTTTTTTTAATCCAATCTACTGTTCTTAAAGACTATTTTATTGACTCTAAAGAGACTCATATTAGGGAGGAAAATGTTAACTCAAATATTTTTGCTTCCATTTTGGAGAGCAGCAGGCACAAATACATGATGAGTCCGCACGTACGGCAGTTCCTGAATACTCACCTGTGGGTGTGATGCACCATCTCACACCGAACACAAGGGGCCCTGAGCATGACCATTTCCTTCTCCATACTCTGGCTGCTCATTTAAGCACAAAGACATAAACCAGACTTTTCTGAACAGTTTCCTACTCCCTGCTCTTACCACTGCCCTAAGAAAATACGTAGTGTATAATTTTAACTGAATGAAAGTTACTTTATTATATTATTGATCATATTCGGTATGTCTTCCATTTTTTATGATCAAAAATGTTAAATATGGCATTTTATTTTAAACGAATCTTCTTTCTCCAGACATCTGTGGTGAAAGTAAGATGAACTTCTTAACATTTCAAGTAAATTTAACAGCCTCAGTGAGAGTTCTATGCAAGAAAGGATGGCCAGAAAACAATGGGTGTAACTTGCTCCACACATACTGAGAATAAGCTAGTATCTATTTCTGTTTCCAAAAGCAGGTGAAGTTAAGCACATAATAATACTGAATGGTAAAGACTTTATTTTGATTAAACCAAACAGCTGATAGGAGATTAAATAAGAGATCCTGATTTGACTGGATGACCCAGTGAACTCCTTCAGAGATAACATCTCATCCTAATCAATAAGAGTATTTTACTCAATAAAAATAAGGGCAGCATTAAAATGTAGGAAAAATCAAAGAAGAGTAACTGATAAGCTCTTTCTTTCCATATATGTAGCAGTAGATTTTCATATCTGGAAAGGAAGAGCTTATCAGTTAATCTTTTCTGTTTTATTTTACATTTAATGCTGCCTTTACTTTTATTGAGTAAAATACTCTTATTTATTTGAATGAGATTTTAAAATTTTGAGTTTCCCAGGTGGTGACAGTGGTAAAGAACTAGCCTGCCAATGAAAGAGATATAAGAGACTCAGGTTCTATCCCTGGATCCAGAAGATTCCCTGGAGGAGGGCACGGCAACCTACTCCAGTACTGTTGCCTGGGAAATCCCAAGCCAGAAAAGCCTGGTGGGCTATAGTCCATAGGTCACGAAGAGTCGAACATGACTGAAGTGAATGAGCATGCAGCAATAAATTTTAATGTATTTGGGGAAAATAATTCATTTACAATTCCAAAAAATACAACAGAAAAGGTCATCAGCAATGACATTAATAAATTTCCTTTGCTTTCTTTAAAAAATGTTTGATTAGTAAAACAATCATTATCTTTGCAACACAAACTATGAGCATTTCTATATAATTATGTCTCACTAAAAAGATTATATGATGTTGCTACTGTTTATTAACACTAAACCTTCAATAGAAACACTTGCTTTCAAGAATAACTATCAAAATGTAGTATTTGTGCTTTGTTATATATTAATTTTGTTATAGTTTGGTGATGAACCAGTTTCAGGAAGGGAGAAGAGAGGGAGTAAGATAAAGGAGAGCAGCCTCAAAAAAATCACCTGAAAAGTTGAAAGGCCTCTAACAGCATCATCATCATCAAAACAAAATGCAAGTCACATAATGTGGTTTTTAGAAAACTCCATTTTATATTGGATAATTGTAATATTTTTACTGAAATTTTCAGTTTTAATAAAAAAGGTATAGAATCTCTGAGTGCCTCTGTTCTCTCCACAAGAAGAGCTTTCTTTGCGTAAAAATTTTAAGTTCACTTCCATTCCAAAAGAGCTCATAATCTACCACCTTCATTCTTATGCTTCTGCTCACCCTATGAAACACTGCACAGTGCAACCTAGCTGCAGCATAACGTAGGTGACACAGCCTAACTCAACAGATAAAATCGCAACATGACCTAATTTAGTCTCCCACTGTCTTCAGAATTTACACAGTGGGTCAGTTTTTTCCCTTGCCATGGCTGGAAACTCAGACAATCATGACACTTTTGATAACTCCTAGATAATAAAAATGCCTATATTTTCTTTAAGTTGGAAAATATCTCAATCTGATAATCTATAAGGCCAGTCTCATGTTATCGTTAAGATTGCCATTATCACTCCCCAGTCCAGCAATTTTACCTACCCCTAGGCAAAGCTGGGCTTCACTGGTGGCTCAGATGGTAAAGAATCTGCCTGCAATGCGGTAAGCCCAGGTTCGATTCCTGGGTCAGGAAAAATCCCCTGGAGAAGGGAATGGCAACCTACTCCAGTATTCTTGCCTGGAGAATTCCATGGACAGAGAAGCCTGAGAGCTACAGTCCATGAGGTGGCAAAGAGTCAGACATGACTGTGACCTGGGAGGCAGCTGAATGGACTTCTCATCTAGCTCACCTCCTATCGTGCTCACCAGCTCCCTATTCTGACCCTTCCAGAACTGGGTGGGGAATGGATGATCATAATTTTGGAGACAGAAGAGATATGGGCAACAAAACATTCTTATTTAACTGTAGTTGCTGTAAACTGGCGTCCTACTCTATTAACCTGGACGATTTTTAAAGCTTTTTCTTTTGCAGGATGACTATAGGGTTTTTGGAGATACCTCCATTGCTGGGGGTCCCTGACACTGCCAATTACATTTCTTACCTGGCTGGGGTTTGTTTGTTTGTTTACCTCTTTCCAAGCCCTGAGGAATCCAAGGATCCAACAAGAGCTTCTACCTGCCATGGTCTGTTTGTGTTCAGTTGCTTCAGTCGTATTCAATTCTTTGCAGCTTCATGGACTGCAGCCCACCAGGCTCCTCTGCCCAAAGAATTTTTGAGGCAAGAATACTGGAGTGGAGTGCCACTACTCCACTCCAGTGGAGTTGGTTGGGATCTTCCCAACGCATGGATCGAACCCACATCTCTTGAATCTCTTGCATTGGCAGGCAGATTCTTTACCACTAGCGCCACCTGAGAAGCCCTGCTATGGGCTGTTTAGCAAACCAGATAACTATGATGAATGACATTAATACTATTTCACAGTGACATGCATTCTGACATGAAGAATGCTGCAGTAGAAAGAATATGGGCTCTCATATCCAAAAGAGTTGCATTTTTAATTCCAGACCCTCTCTTCCTGACAATTTGCCCTTAAGGAGATTAAGTAACCTCTCTGAGCCTCAGTTTCCTTGTCTATAAAAAACACACATTTTAATGTTCTTAATGAGATTCTCTAGTCATGACTCGTGTGTGTGTGTGTGTTAGTCGCTCAGTTGTGTCTGACTCTTTGTAACCCCACGGACAGAGACAGACCCCACCAGGCTTCTCTGTCCGTGGAATTCTCCCAAGCAAGAATACTGGAGTGGGTTGCCATTTCCTTCTCCAGAGTCATGACTCAGAGAATGGCATTAACAATTGGAAGACCCAGCAATAGAATAAGGAAGAATGTGTTCTGGTTATCTACTGCTGCATAACAAACTACCTAGAAACTTGGTGATTTAAAGGAACAGTTTGCTCTTTTCTCTCGTCATTCTGGAAGCTTGAGTGGGGGGTTCTCTAATGTGGCTATAGATGATGGCTGGGACTAGAGTCATCCGAAGGCATCCAAGATGGCACACTCCCCTGGCTCTTAGCTGGAGTGGTAACAGGAGCACCTACACACAGACTATCTCTGCTGCTGCTGCTGCTGCTAAGTCACGTCAGTCGTGTCCGACTCTGTGCGACCCCACAGACGGCAGCCCAGCAGGCTCCCCCATCCCTGGGATTCTCCAGGCAAGAATGCTGGAGTGGCTTGCCATTGCCTTCTCCAATGCATGAAAGTGAAAAGTGAAAGTGAAATCGCTCAGTCGTGTCCAACTCTTCGCGACCCCATGGACTGTGGCCCACCAGGCTCCTCTATCCATGGGCTCGGCGTTCTCACAAGGGGGCTAACTTCTAAAAGGGAGCATTCCAAGAGACAACATTGTAAAAGGCCTAGGGGGAGGTTGCATGCTTCACAGAACTTCAGACCTCATACAACCTAACTTCTGCCACATTCTACTGGTCAAGAGAACACCAAGGCCAGCCCAGATTAAAGAGGAGGGGAATTAGATCCCATTTCTTAAGATGAAGAATGAAACACTCATATCAAGAGAGAAGGAACTATTTTCAGACTGTCTGCCAAAAATGAATAGAGAATAAGGTGGAAAGCCAAAGAAAGAAAAAAACAGTAGTCTAGAGTTCCCTACAATAAGGTGCACAAACCCAGGCACATGAGGATAATACACTGTAAGTTCTTAATTTTTTTTTACTTTTTTAATTTCTATTTTTTTGTAAAGGAAATAAAATATTAGTATTCTGATACATACATGGTACATACTCAAAATTTTTCATTAACAGAGATGGAGGCAATAAACATCTGTCCTCTTCTGCAGGAATAATAAAATATAACATTCTTCACCATAAATAGAAGAAAATAGAAGCAACTTTTTTACAAGTAATTATAGAGATGCATAAAAGAAAATATTTTGAGACCACTGACAAAGGATTGATTATTTCTGCCTAGAAATGATGATGACTTCAAGAGTACTTTATTCATGTGTTGGTACATACCTAGAAAGACAAAAATATGCAAAAAAGGTAGAGTGGATTTCTAGAATGCTAATTGTCAGATCATGATATCTGTTGACCTGATTCCATTGTTTTGGGATGTGACTGACAGATTCTAACCTAAGATTACAGAAGTGGCCAAGTGCCTATATTTTCCCAGAAACAGTGATAATCTTCCCTACTCACTATAAGGAATATGATGATAGATTACTTGACACTCCTTCCACCAAGGGGTGAGGGCTATGTTCCCTCCCCGTGAATCTGAGTGGGTTCTGTGACCAGTAGAATTTAGCACAAGAGACAGCGAGCCAGTTTCTAGACCCTTGTCTTGATATGCTGGCATCTTCTATTTCCCGTCTTTGGGAACACTGCTATGGGAATCCAGCTGCCATGCCATGGAAAGGAGGCCAATAGGGAGGCCCATGTGGAAAGGACCTGAGAAGCCTGGTTAACGGCCCCAGGTAAATTCCAGCCAACAGTCAGTACCAACTTGTGAGCCATATGATGAGCGATCTTTGAAATGGGTTCTGAAGCCCTATTTGAACTACCTCGTTGATTCCACATCAAACAAAGACAAAGTCAGTCCTAACTGCATAATTGTGAGCAAATTAAATAACTGCTGCTATTTTGTAGGTGGCTTATTCCACAAAAATAGATAAGCAGAACAATGTCCTAACCATAGCTGTCCCAAGTGTAAGCTTGCTTATTAAATGCCTTTATTTCTCAATAAATTAAAAAGAATGAGTTTCATCTAACATGAGAACTCACCATCTTATTTTATGACAAGTAACACAACAGATGGCAACCCACTCTAGTATTCTTGCCTGAGAAATCCCACAGACAGAGGGGCCCCATGGGCTATAGTCCATAGGGTCGCAAAGAGTTGGGCACAATTTAGCAACTAAACAACAAATGTAACAGAACTCTGCTATAACATGACATAGACAGGGTTGTATGCTCTACCCAACATCCTTCATGCATGAAAGTAACCCTACTGTTACACACGAGAAGCTGGCGTCTCAAAGTGATGACAGATTAGCCTCAAACCATTCCACCATTTTGCTTGAATTCTTTGTGTAGTCAATGACACACATATGGTGAGATTGCTGATCTGTGATTAAAGGGACAATGCGTGATCAGGAAAGAGAATAAAACTTCAGGTTCACAGGGAATAAATTTGTTTCTTTAGCCTCATAAACAGTGCATTTTAATCAATCTAATCCCAAGCAAAAACAACAACAACAAAATACATTAAAATAGACATTTCTCCAAAGAAGACATACGGATGGCTAACAAACACATGAAAAGATGCTCAACATCACTCATTATTAGAGAAATGCAAATCAAAACCACAATGAGGTACCACTTCACACCAGTCAGAATGGCTGCGATCCAAAAATCTGCAAGCAATAAATGCTGGAGAGGGTGTGGAGAAAAGGGAACCCTCCTACACTGTTGGTGGGAATGCAAACTAGTACAGCCACTATGGAGAACGGTGTGGAGATTCCTTAAAAAATTGCAAATAGAACTACCTTATGACCCAGCAATCCCACTTCTGGGCATACACATCGAGGAAACCAGAATTGAAAGAGACACATGTACCCCAATGTTCATCGCAGCACTGTTTATAATAGCCAGGACATGGAAACAACCTAGATGTCCATCAGCAGATGAATGGATAAGAAAGCTGTGGTACATATACACAATGGAGTATTACTCAGCCGTTAAAAAGAATTCATTTGAATCAGTTCTGATGAGATGGATGAAACTGGAGCCGATTATACAGAGAGAAGTAAGCCAGAAAGAAAAACACCAATACAGTATACTAACACATATATATGGAATTTAGGAAGATGGCAATGACGACCCTGTATGCAAGACAGGGAAAGAGACACAGATGTGTATAACGGACTTTTGGACTCAGAGGGAGAGGGAGAGGGTGGGATGATTTGGGAGAATGACATTCTAACATGTATACTATCATGTGAATTGAATCGCCAGTCTATGTCTGACGCAGGATGCAGCATGCTTGGGGCTGGTGCATGGGGATGACCCAGAAAGTTGTTATGGGGAGGGAGGTGGGAGGGGGGTTCATGTTTGGGAATGCATGTAAGAATTAAAGATTTTAAAATTTAAAAAATAAAAAACTAAAATTAAAAAAAAAAATTTCATAATATCAACTACACTGTTTCATACAATAGAATTAAAATGAAATTCCATTGTAGTAAACCCAAAAATTCTAGAAGAAATATAGATAGCATGATTCCCTGACTTATAATTAATAATACATATACTTAGTCTATAGGAAACTAGGAGTGGCCCAGAAATCAATATTTCCGTTCATGTATAAAACCACTAAGGTCAAGAAAATTCCTAGATTATCGACTTTGTTAGAAAAACCAATAAGCAGTACTTTCACAATTATTAAAATGTATATGTTTTATTTCCTAACAACAGTCTCGTCTTGGATATAATAAAAATATGTAAAACAAGTTACATATTGGAGGAGGGCCAAGTGGAGAGAATAAAAAAAGTATCAACTTGAGATAAAACACACCACAAAAGGGAGGCAAGGACGCATCTACCCTCTGCTTCAGTAAAGCTGGAGAGCATCAGAACCAGCAATGTAATTCAGTCAAAGATGCCAAACAGGACGCTTACTAAGCACTCACTGAATGCCGTGGGTGCCCTTGGATCTTAGCATGACTGGCATAACACCAGTGAGGAAGATCTTGGCGGGCTCTATTCTGGTTCAATCTGGTTTTCAGGCCAGTAACAGATGCATTCCATAATTTTTGTTTTAACATGATATACAAGAAAATCTACATGTACAATCTGCCTGTGTGTCTGGAGACTTTTCCTTTAGCTTGATGCATTACCTTTTGATGAACATTTAGCTCAGCAAATTTTATTTCTGTACACTAAGGAATTTTATAGTTCTAAAAGAGCTTTTAAATCCTCTGGCAGAGATTCATTCATCTTAGTAAAACAATAGCTGGCAGATATACACAGTCTACAGGAAATCAGGGTAACAACTTGGGTCATTTTTTTTTTTAAGTGAGCTACTCAGCAAACTTTGATTTGTCCTCTACGAAATGAAGATTTGTTTTCTTAAATGAAAGTACATGGTTTCTTTTGGTTTTATATTCTAAAAGTCAATAAACAAATCGTCAAATAAAATTTGGTCTCTACCAGCTTTTGTATTTCACAGCTGGGCTATGCAGCTCATAATAATATTTTCCACTATAATATTTCTGTAAAAATAACCCAAAACTTTAAACCAAGGAAAACAACATAGTTTATCTGAGGTTAGCCATCAGCACTCATACCAAAACTTTTCTTCCTCCCTAAAATATTGATACATGGTTTTTAATCAATAAGCTATGAATATTTAAGGGATATCATTTCAACAACTAATGAATTACATTCCATTCTTTTGCTTCGAGATCAGCAGGAAACACAGTAGTAAAGTCAGATTCAAATGACTCTTCCTCATATACCAATCAGCTGCTGGTTCTTTGTTATCTGAGAATGATTTCCACATTACATCAGGATTTGAGGGGCAGCCCTATAACACACAGTTCCAGGAGGGCAGAAGCTGCCTTTTTCTGCTTACAGTTCTGCATGTCCTGCACCGGGCAGAGCTCTTGGCACACAGAATACACATAACACTGGTTAGCGGAGTGAATACAGCAAGAGACATTCCTCAAAGCCATTTTTCCTACAAAAATCAAGTTTGTATTATCTATATTCGACCACTTGTCTAACTTAAGGAATTATTTCTAGGAGGATGTTTTTACTATGTTACATGAATGAGTCAGCACATTGGCTAGTGATCACCAACAACAAGTTCAGATGTATTCATTTAGCAGAGCAGATAGCTGGCACTGATTATCCTGTTTGAAATGTAGCTGCCGTGCATACGCCATGCCTATCATCCCCACATTTCTTGATTTTCTTTCATGCCTAATTTATCTTTGTAAAGTGAAAGTGTTAGTCAGTCAGTTGTGTCCGACTCTTTGCAACCCCATGGACTATAGCCCACCAGGCTCCTCTGCCCATGGAATTTTCCAGGCAAGAATACTGGAGTAGGTTGCCATTCCTTCTCCAGGGGATCTTCCTGACCCAGGGATTGGATTTGGATCTCCTACGTTGCAGGCAGATTCTTTACCATCTGAGCCACTTATTTCCGTAAGTTATTAGGAAAAAATGTTTTTATATTTTTAACTGCTTGTTAACTTCTAATAGAATGTTACAAGCTGTAACCATGTAACATTCTAATACAATGTAAACAGGCTGTCACACAGCAGGTTTAGTTTTGTTTGTTGGATGGATCAATGAAACAAGATTCAAAGATAAAATAAACTGAATGGACTTTCACAGAAGTGCTTAGGAAATTAAAGATAATATATAGGCTGAATTGTGTCCTTCCAAAAGAGATGTTCAACTTCTAATCACTTATACCTGTGAATGCAATCTTACTTGGGAATGGGGTATTTGTCAACCAAGTGAAGATGAAGTCATACTAGATTAGAATGAGCCCTAATTCAATATGACTAGTGTCCTTATGAAAAGGAGAGAAGAGACACTGATACAGACAGAGGGATGACACGGGTGTAAAGACAGAGGCATTGACTGGGTGATGCTGTCACTTGCCAAAGAACACCTGGGGCTCAAAGCTGAAAAAGAGAAGGAAGGATCCTTCCCTAGAAGCTCTGGGGGGAGCATGACCCTGCCAGTATCGCGGTTTCTGATTTCTAGCCTAAAGAATTGTGAGAAAATAGGTTTCTGTTGTTTTAGGTCCACAGTTTGTGGTGCTTTGTTAAGAAACTAATACAACCATACCTATTAAAGAGAAGTAGAAGATACTGGACTGGAAAAGGTCAGTTTTCATCCCAATTCCAAAGAAAGGCAATGCCAAAGAATGTTCAAACTACTGCACAATTGCACTCATCTCACACGCTAGTAAGTAATGCGCAAAATTCTCCAAGCCAGGCTTCAGCAATACGTGAACCGTGAACTTTCTGATGTTCAAGCTGGTTTTAGAAAAGGCAGAGGAGCCAGAGATCAAATTGCCAACATCCGCTGGATCATGGAAAAAGCAAGAGAGTTCCAGAAAAAGATCTATTTCTGCTTTATTGACTATGCCAAAGCCTTTGACTGTGTGGATCACAATAAACTGTGGAAAATTCTGAAAGAGATGGGACTACCAGACCACCTAACCTGCCTCTTGAGAAATCTGTATGCAGGTCAGGAAGCAACAGTTAGAACTGGACATGGAACAACAGACTGGTTCCAAATAGGAAAAGGAGTATGTCAAGGCTGTATATTGTCACCCTGCTTATTTAAATTATATGCAGAGTACATCGTGAGAAACGCTGGGCTGAACGAAGCACAAGCTGGAATCAAGATTGCCGGAGAAATATTAATAACCTCAGATATGCAGATGACACCACTCTTATGGCAGAAAGTGAAGAGGAACTAAAAAGCCTCTTGATGAAAGTGAAAGAGGAGAGTGAAAAGTTGGCTTAAAGCTCAACATTCAGAAAACGAAGATCGTGGCATCTGGTCCCATCACTTCATGGGAAATAGATGGGGAAACAGTGGCAACAGTGTCAGACTTTATTTTTTGGGACTCCAAAATCACTGCAGATGGTGACTGCAGCTATGAAATTAAAAGACGCTTGCTCCTTGGAATGAAAGTTATGACCAACCTAGATAGCATATTCAAAAGCAAAGACATTACTTTGCTGACTAAGGTCCGTCTAGTCAAGGCTATGGTTTTTCCTGAGGTCGTGTATGGATGTGAGAGTTGCACTATGAAGAAAGCTGAGTGCCGAAGAATTGATGCTTTTGAACTGTGGTGTTGGAGAAGACTCTTGAGAGTCCCTTGGACTGCAAGGAGATCCAACCAGTCCATTCTGAAGGAGATCAGCCCTGGGATTTCTTTGGAGGGAATGAAGCTGAGGCTGAAACTCCAGAACCTGGGCCACCTCATGTGAAGAGTTGACTCACTGGAAAAGACTGATGCTGGGAGGGATTGGGGGCAGGAGGAGAAGGGGACAAGAGAGGATGAGATGGCTGGATGGCATCACAGACTCGATGGCCGTGAGTTTGAGTGAACTCCAGGAGTTGGTGATGAACAGGAAAGCCTGGCATGCTGCGATTCATGGGGTCGCAAAGAGTCGGACACGACTGAGAGACTGAACTGAACTGAATTGAACTGAGAAGATACTAGAGACAAACTTTGCCTACCTAAGGTATCTGCCTTTATACTGATCCAAAGCAACTAAGAAAATCTGTACTAGGAGTTTTATTTAAAAGGTAAATTCTGGAGCAACAGGTAAGTTATTCTTTTTATTTTTTTTTATTTTTTTTTTTTTAGATTTTATTTTATTTTATTTTATTTTATTTTTTTTAATTTTTAGTTTTTTATTTTTTAAATTTTAAAATCTTTAATTCTTACATGCATTCCCAAACATGAATATTCTTTTTAAAAATCAGTTCTTTTCTTGATTTTCTAAGTTAATCTCTTAGTTTAAAATATCTAATTTTTAAGGAAGGGAAGTAGGAAAGAGATTCAAGAAGGAGGGGACATATGTACACCTATGGTTAATTCATGTTGACGTATGACAGAAATCAAACCAATATTGTAAAGCTATCATCACTCAACTAAAAAAACAAATAGAAAAAAATCTAATTTTTACTGTGTTTGCCCAACAAATGCTTTACGTAGGGTTCCCAAGATCTTAAGAAAAAGTCTAAAGTCAAAGTTCAGCTTCTCAATGAGTCAATATTTTACTTCATATGACAACGTTTAACTTTTCAGACTGCAGCTATCTAATTATTCCTACTTTTATTATTTTGGTAATTTCACTACATTTGCTATTATGAATGTTTCAAAGAGGAGACCACTAACTTGGAGATACTTTATATTTCATTAAACTTCTCTTCAATTAAATCACTAAAATGTTTTTCCCAGCCTAATAAATTCAAGGACCATTTTTCAAATTACTTAGCTGGTAAAAATATTTGATCTCTACTTTCAATCTTTTAAAAAGCTAAAATATAACTTTAAACAGGTAAATCAGGAGATGGTTAGCTTTATAAAAACTTGTTATATTATCATTTTACAGTGGTAATCTGATTGGTAAACTTCACTTGTGTATTTCAAATTATTCTATTTGTAAACATTTAATTTTTAATTTTCAGGAAATCACTACTCTGTGTAGTATGGCACAAACAGGAAATGGACACTTGGTGCAAGCCAGTCCCTTAGCCATTACCAGATCCATTATGCAGATGGGAGAGATAACATGAGCTCATGAAGAGAAAATCAAGACTAAATGAAAGGGTCTTCCCTGGTGGTCCAATGGCTAAGACTCTATGCTTCCAAAGCAAGGGGCTCAGGTTCAGTCATTGGTCAGGGAACTAGATCCCACATGCCTCAACTAAAGATCCTGCATGCTACAACTAAGACCCAGAGTGGCCAAGTAAATAATTTTAAAGGAAAAAAAAAAATGACTGAATGAGAGACTAGAGAACTAGGTTTTGGGGTTCACTTAGCCCTAGCTGATGAGGTCCTTGAATTTACTTTTATCATCAGCTTCTTCAAATCCATTAAGGAAGTCTGGAGAAATGAATTTTAACCAGCTGAATAAAATCCCAAATAATCAAACAGTATCAAGATATTGCTACCAAAGAGGGCACAAATTTTATTATATTTTTCATTAAAGTTTCTAAGAGGAAAAAAGTTAACTTACCTTCACATTTGAATTTCACTTTTTCCAAGTCCACACAAAATCTGAACACCTGATGGATTTTGCCAATAGCACTAGCATGTCATTGCATGAGAGTGTTAGGGGTTAAGTTAGAATTTGTAATTGACATTATGTTCTTAGTAAGCCTAAAAGATACATGAGAAAAGGGGAGAGACTGTGAGACTGCAAAGGTGATATCTAAGTGTTGGCAACTGAGCTAATCAAATAGATGGGGCTTATTTTGTAGCTTGTGCAGGACCCAGGCAAGACAATGTTTCAGAAAAAGGAAATTCTGGGAAATAATAATAAATTTTCAATTTGAGTGTACTGGGGTTTACAGAAAGGGTAATGGAGGATTTCCTTATGTAAGTTTTACTTCTGCTTTGGAAATTATACTAGATTTTTAAGTAAATTTCTTCTGAGAGCTATGAAACTTCTCCCAATCTCTCTAATTTTGTTAATGTTAGAATTATTCCATATGACCCTTTAGTTATACAATATTATCTTTTTGACTACTAAAGATACCTGTTAGGGGTTTCCCTAGTGGTTCAGATGGTAAAAAAAAAATCTACCTGTAATGCAGGAGACCCAGGTTTGATCCCTGAGTTGGGAAGATCCCCAGGAGGAGGAAATGGCAACCCACTCCAGTATTCTTGCCTGGAGAATTCCATGGGCAGAGGAGCCTGGTGGGCTACAGTCCATGGGGTTGCAAAGAGTCAGACACAACTGAGTGACTCAAACACACACACACACACACACACACATCAACAAATGAGTTAAAGAACTAGAAATATAATGGATGTATAATTCAAATTCTTTCTTTTGGTAGACACAGGCAACTTCCATTCAAATTAATATTTTTCCTCTCACTATAAGGAACATCTAAGTAGAAAGTTAATTTAATAAAACATTGCAAGGAAGACAAAGGTCATTTGACTTACAGAAATAAAAGAAAATTAGTTTCAGCTGAGACATAAAAAATTTGGTATAGTAATAACAAAGAAACTGCCAATGGAAATGATTTATCAATTGGATGAAAGGAAAGGAGACTTTATTATGAAGTATCTTTAAGAAAAATCAAACTCAGTTTTCCATTTAACTGGAACAAATTAGATAAAGTCTGGAATTTAAAAAGGATATGGGACTTATATTTATAGTCAACTGATTTTTGACACAGAATCCAAGACCATTTAATAGAGAAAAGAGCACCTTTTCAAGAAATGGTGCTGGGACAACTGGATGTCCATGAGCGAAATAATGAAGTTTAACCTTTACCTCTCATCAGACACAAAAATTAATTCAAAATGGCTCATAGACGTAAATGTGATAGCTAATAACTATAAAAACTCTAGAGAAAAAAAAGCAAATCTTCATGACTTTAGATTAGGCATTTTTAAAAATTTTATATCAAAAGAAAAAATAGATTAATTAGACATCAAAATAAAACATCTGTGATTTCAAGAACATCTTAAAAAAATGAAAAGACAATCCAGAGAATGGGAGAAAATACTTGTAAATCATACATGTGATAAGAGATGTATCCAGAATGGAGAACTTCTGACAGCCAATAATAAAAGACAAATTTTTCCAAAAAGACAATTTAAAATGAGCAAATAATTTGAATAGACATTTCTCCAAAGACATTATACAAATAGCCAGTAAGTACACAGAAAGATGCACACTACTAAAAGAACTCTGTTTTCTTCCAAGCAGTATAATCACCATTGTTGTGGAGCTCTCTTGTGCTTGGAACGAGGCTTTCTTGCTATATTTTCAACCATGATTGAAAATTGGAAAAAAATAATAATAATAACATCTGGTATGGCTTGTACATAAAATGATTGTAACAATCAGTCCTCTTTACATTTCTTTGAAATGAGATTTAGATTTTCTTTGGCCATATTTTAAGGCTAATTCCATTTGTTTATTTGGCTATCTGACCATTAACGCTGTATTTCATTGAAACGTAAAACAAATATAATCATATTATAACTAATATTTAGCACTTAGACACACTTGACCTTTTTTGTGGACTAGATAATTAAACCTCAAAAACAGACTTAACAGATACAATTAATATCTTAATATTAACCCTGAAGCTTTGAAATGTATAATGCAATGGGTCTCAAAGATGTCAATTCAGTTATAGGTAGGACCTGACAAGCCAGAACCTGAGTCACGGGGAAGTCACATGTAATCTGTACACTCCCACAGCCCAGGTGATTTGGCTCCACAGACTACGCCTTTATGTACTATTCTATACTCATGTCTTCTTTTTGGAGGTATGTGTTTATCCCAAAGTTGACTTACTCATATAAATGATTGACCTTAGTATCACATATCAAGTAAGAGCTGTACAGTAAAATCATTTCTCAGTTGCTAATAATGATGAAAATAACATTCACCTTTAGGATAAATCTTATCATATGGGTTGTTCTGTTTGACAAGATGCAATTTGGAGGCTCCACAATATATAGACTAGGAAACATGATTTATTATTGTACTACAGTGGAAAGTGTTACTAAACACCAAAGTTCTGTAGAATCAATCGCTATTTTTTTTTTGTTTTTGGCTTTTGAACTAAACTTACACTTTATGGCAGCTAAGGGGCTTCACGTTATCCAAACGCTGGATAATCTAAATGTTATCCAAACTCAAGACAATCCAGTCTCTGTGTAGATTTTGCTTCCACCCGTTTCAAATTTTGATATAATTTGTCATTCTGCCATGTCCTTGTTCAAATTATGCAATCTGTATTTTCTCAGCTCTTAGGCCAGAAACCATGTAAGTCTCCTAACTTCAGGAAAATGTTGGATACATATTCTTACCCATTGAAATGCTTTTGAACTTTTATTGGTTTGAAACTAATATGAAGTGTGAAAGTGAAAGTGTTAGTCACTAAGTCCTGTCCAACTCTCTGTTACCATGGACTGCAGCCTGCTAGGCTCCTCTGTCCATGGAATTCTGCAGTAAAGAATATTGGAATGGGTTGCCATTCCCTTCTCCAGGGGATCTTCCTGACCCATGGATCAAACCAGGGTCCCCACATTAGAGGCAGATTCTTTACCATCTGAGCCACCAGGGAAGACCCAAACCTAATATATATCTCTCACTAATTTTCATCTTCTTCACTTTAAAAAAAACTACCCTTTAAATACATATTCTGAATAAGTACACCCTGAATTCATCTAGCAAAAATGACCAAATGAGTACCACTTTCATGGGAGCTAGTGAGATTATACAGATCTCTACAATTTAAATCTAAAATAGATTTGAGATCAAAGTGATTATCAAAAAGAAAAACAAAGAAAAAGTTTAAAAAATGACACCAAAATGATCATTTTCCTCGTTCATAACATCCACTACCTAATAGGTTCATAGCTAGAATACCTCCACAAGGCTCCTGATGCCTCACTAGACTTCTGTAATCTAATGGATCTCAGCTATGTCAACCCAGCTATTGGTGGAATTTGACTAGCTAGTTATAAATTCAAGAAATTAATCAGGGATAAACAAATTTAAATTTGTATAAATTAATCAAAATAAACTTTTCCTAGTAAGTTGTCTAGTTGGTCGTTCAAGTAGAAAAACAAGTAAGCTAGTCCCGTTTATTTATAGAATTACCAAATCACAGTAAGATAGAACTAGAAGGTATTGTACAGATAATCTATAAATGTATTGTTTTATAGGTGATAAAGTTGGGGCCACAGAGAACTTTGATTTACACATGACTAGATTTCTGGGTTCTTTTATTTCTAACCTAGTGTATTATCCAGTTTCCCACTTGTCAAAAGTGTGCATTTCAAGGCAGTTACTATAAATAGTCACAATAAGATTGAGGTTTTATGTTTTGGGGTTTTTAAGGTACAAGAAAGGCTGTATAATTTAAGTCTTTTAATGACCAGATTTTAACCTCAATCTCCATTCCGTGTTACTGGCCTCTTCCTCCTACTCTCCTTCCCGCGACCCTTAAGCTCCTGCACCGTCACTCCATGCCACCCCCCAGAAGGAAACATAAACCTGTTTACCTCTCCTATCCCAGGTTTTTATTTTCCCTAATTCCTGTCTATCATTCTCAATGAGATTGAGAGAATCATTGTACATCTTAGTATAAACAGCCTCTCATGACTTTGTAGAGCTTATTTTAGTGTAGCTTAGCCTGAAGAAAAAGGCTAACACTTCCTTGATGTCTAAGCTATAGCTATAATTTTCACTTCCATCTTGAGATTACCCACCACGTGATTTTATAAAGTTACAAAATATCAATTCATCCTCTAATAAATCAGCTTCTTTTGATATTCTGTTTTGAAAAGTCATATTAAAATAAAAATGGCTGTATGTTTATTGTTTCTATACTATTTTAATCCCTTGAAAAACAAGTCATGTTTATTTGTATCTGTGCTCATTAATGCAACTGAAAATCTGTATGTATTATTTGTTTTCTAATCAGAAAGCAGGCTAGAAGGTGCCATATGTCATTTATAGCCTTACTTCTAATCTAATAAAGGAGTTCTCAGTCAATTGAGTCTTTGTATATTCTAAAAGAGAAAAATTCATCAAAATCATACTATGAGAAGATGTCTATTTCCTGGAATACATTTAGTATGATGTCAGCGACTTGAACTGTAGTTCTTTTATTGGATCATTATATTTTATTTTAAACATTAACTGATCTTGCTTTTCAGTGAACCCATATTTCTGAACCTAAAGGTTCCTTGAAATTAAGCAGACATGTAGTTCACTTTAGGTACTTGTGGTTATTTCAAATGAAGAGATACTCAGAAGTAAGTCTACATCACAGATGTTTATGAACAAAAGCAACTCAAACTGGACACAAAGACTATCCAAAAGGTTTTTCATCAAGCAGCCTGTGGTTACTCCAATGAAATACAGATAATTTTAATGTTATTTTTAATGAAGATCTGAAAATTGAATACACTGCATGTTTTAAATATGGTAATAATATTTTTACTATCATATCCATAGCACTGTCTAAAAAGAGTAGAATTTTATCATAGTATATAGAAATGTGTTTTGCTATTAAGATCAAATCAAACCTAACAGGAATAACATCACTAAGATTAAAATAATAGAAAAAAGCTCAAAAGTACATTATTAAAATCTAAATTTGGGGACCTAAGTTCAAATTTCTTTAAGAATATGGAAATAATTTTCTTTCCTTTTAGTAACCAAACATAATATGATTTATTTCCAATAATATTATTTCACTTTTCAGAATCACATTATTTATGAGGTTTCTACATTTATAATTTCTCTGAAAAAATATAAAATCAGTAAGTATCTTACCAGCATATATAAACATTTTCCCAGAAAATTTTATAGCTGACATATAAATCTAAGACTTAACAATGCACAAACTGAATATGAGGGTAGGTCTTTAGATCCAAAATTTCTAGGAAACAAGAGTTTCCCAACCTAGCATAGTGTCTTATCCATATCAAGGGCTAAATAATTTGGAGTGAATTACTGATGAAACCCTATAGGGGAAAAAAAGCCCATATTACTCTCTGTGTGAATAAATTATTTACTGAAAACTGAGGCAGTTTCAAATTTTCTCAAGTTTGCTTAATTTCCATTAAATCAGAGTAGAAAGAAAATTTATGTGAATTTCTCTGATGAGTTCTGAAAGCCTCAACCCACAGGGATCACAGAAAACTACAAAATTTCTTTGAAATAGTAATAGATGAAATCCCAGGTAATATTTTCAAGAATTTGCAGAAATACATCTGAACCCAGCAGGTTTCTGCTGTCCTTAAAACACATTATGTAAATGCTTCATTTCTAATACCCCAAAACATATATTTATATCTGTTCTAACAAGAAATTGGGTTTAAAAGGCAATTGAGATACAAATACAAACTCTTTTAAAAAGCTTGTATTATTTTAAGCAATAGTGCTTTTGAATACCAGATTGAGGGCACTGCAATACTGTTACCAGTCAGGAGACTCAACGCATACCTTCTGTGTCAGGGGCTCCACACCAAGGCTACTACACACCTGGCTGTCTTGACCTTCCTTTCACCATCAACCTACTACATGCACAAATTCATGAGATCATCTGAAGTGCAAATGCTTTATCATTCAATACCTATATCTTAATATTCCTTTTATGTCAGTTTTCTTCAGTGATATAAATTTTAAAGATCTTGTTTGCCAATAAAACCCTCATAAGGGCATGGTCATGGGCCAATGTTGCTGTGTTATAACCCCTAAGAGGTGGCAGGAGGATCGAGTGAGTGCAAACTCAGCATACAGACATAAAAGCATCGAGAAACTAATAAAATTTTTAAATAAAATTAGACATAAATCATATTTTTGAAATTATATTTATTACCATGTATTTTCATTCAAGCACAGTGTTCCAAAAAACTCTTTATTCTTCAACCTCAATTCTAATGCTTCTCAACATCTGAAACAATTATATTTTTTTAAAAGTTGATCTTCAGAGAAACTTGATACACTAAAAATTCAACTTTATAAGCTCTGGGCCTTTCTAAGTACTTATTAGGGTTTATTTCTCAACAATTAACATTAAGCTATTTAATAATCAACTTAATAATTACTACACAAACATCTTAATATGTTAGCTTACAAATTTCATCTCTCTTTAGATTAATGCTACATGTAGAATGTAGAAGCCTTACTTCACACACCTAGTCAACTATTTCCTCAGTGACCCAAGAGAGTTTTAAAAGGTCATATTGTCTTTGCAGCTATAAACCAGACATGTTCCCAAAGGAAGCTGTCGGTCCTGGGCTCAGGATGAAGTAAATCTACACTGCTGAACGGAAAAGCTGCACTGTTGCCTTTTGATTTTTGTTTTCCAGTGTTCTAAATAATTCCCTAAACAGATTCTCTACAAATCCACTTTATTGTTTCAATAACTCTGTCTTCTATACATCTAGAAAGAAATGTGATTAGTTTCATTAATTACATAAAATGATTAGCACTAAAAAACTAATTAAAAAATGAATGGTTGCATGTGTATGAGCATGTAGGTACATGTATGATGTATTCTGAGGACTAAACAGTACCACAGAAGCTTGTTCCTCTTGCCTGCAGTTGATGTTACACATAAACCAATTCAAAGAGACTAAGGATTGATTCTAAGAGTGAAATTTCAGTATTTTTTCCTAAATACGCTCTAAGTCCATACATGACCAGGAAGTGCTTCTTTATTTTCAGGCTAAATCTCCTCATGCTATAATTTTAATTTTATGTCATCTACAGAAATAAAATAGAGAAATAATTTAAATTAAAATGTATATTTATGTTGGTATAGATATCTGCACTTTTCTAATCTGTATCAGCCTATTAATCAGGCCACCATAGCAGACCTTATCCAAAAATAAACATTACTATCTTAATATATCTATTGCAACCAAGCAGGTCTCAATCTTACTCTTAATTTTTCCCATAGAAATCTGGGGTACATTTTTACATGAAAACATTGGACATTATTATTACAAGTTCACCAGCAGATGATATGGGGTGGGAAGTGGGAGGGGGGTTCAGGATTGGGAACTCATGTACACCCATGGCTGATTCATGTCAATGTATGGCAAAACCAATACAGTATTGTAAAGCAAAATAAAGTAAAAAATAATAATAATAAAAATTGAAAAATAAAAAAACAAGTTCACCAGCAAAACTGCACTATGATGATTCTGTGTCCTAAATACTGATTTAAAAACCCCGAATCCCCAAAGTTTAGGCCTTGGGGGAATCAATTGGTGAGACTTTCTAATAGCTAGAAGCACCAAAACAAAGTCAGCAAAGGGTTCTGAGAGAAAGGGAATGGGGCTCATCTCGTCCATCCCCACCTTGATCTTAATTAATAGGGAAATCAAGTTGTATCTTTATTTGAGTAAAGATGATTCTCTTCCTAAAACATTATAAGCTGCTTAGTAGACTCAAAACTTCACGGAACTCAGGAAACTGCATCTTATCTATTGTATTTATTAGTTACATCTTATTAATCAGTCTATTAAGAATTTTCCACAGTTTGTTGTGATCCACACAGTCAAAGGCTTTGGCATAGTCAATAAAGCAGAAGTAGATATTTTTCTGGAACTCTCTAGCTTTTTCAATGATCCAACGGATGTTGGCAATTTGATCTCTGGTGCCTCTGCCTTTTCTAAATCCAGCTTGAACATCTGGAAGTTCACGTATTGCTGAAGCCTGGCTTGGAGAATTTTGAGCATTACTTTGATAGCCTGTGAGATGACTGCAATTGTGCAGTATTTTGAGCATTCTTTGGCATTGCCTTTCTTTGGGATTGGAATCAAAACTGACCTTTTCTGGTCCTGCGGCCACTGCTGAGTTTTCCAAATTTGCTGACATATTGAGTGCAGCACTTTCACAGTATCATCTTTCAGGATTTGAAATAGCTCAACTGGAATTCCATCATCTCCACTAGCTTTGTTCGTAGTGATGCTTCCTAAGGCCCACTTGACCTCACATTCCAGGATGTTTGGCTCTAGGTAAGTGATCACAGCATTGTGGTTGTATGGACTATTAAGCTCTTTTTTCTTTTTGTATAGTTCTTCTGTGTATTCTTGTCACCTCTTCTTAATATCTTCTGCTTCTGTTGGGTCCATACCATTTCTGTCCATTATTGTGCCCGTCTTCACATGAAATGTTCCCTTGGTATCTCTAATTTTCTTGAAGAGATCTCTAGTCTTTCCCATTCTATTGTTTTCCTCTATTTTTTGCATTGATCACTGAGGAAGGCTCTCTTATCTCCCCTTGCTGTTCTTTGGAACTCTGCATTCAAATGGGTATATCTTTCCTTTCCTCCTTTGCCTTTCACTTCTCTTCTTTTCACAGCTATTTGTAAGGCCTCCTCAGACAACCACTTTTGCCTTTTTGCATTTATTTTTCTTGGGGATGGTCTTGGTCACTGCCTTCTAAACAATGTCACAAACCTCTATACACAGTTCTTCAGGCGCACTGTCTATCAGATCTAATCCCTTGAATCTATTAGTCACTTCCACTGTATAATCATATATTGTCACCCTGCTTATTTAACTTATATGCAGAGTACATCATGAGAAACACTAGGCTGGAAGAAGCACAAGCTGGAATCAAGACTGCCAGGAGAAATATCAATAACCTCAGATACGCAGATGACACCACCCTTATGGCAGAAAGCAAAGAAGAACGAAACAGCCTCTTGATGAAAGTGAAAGAGGAAAGTGAAAAAGTTGGCTTAAAACTCAACATTCAGAAAACTAAGATCATGGAATCTGGTCCCATCACTTCATGGGAAATAGATGGGGAAACAATGGAAATAGTGACAGACTTTATGTTTGGGGGCTCTAAAATCACTGCAGATGGTGACTGCAGCCATGAAATTAAAAGACGCTTGCTCCTTGGAAGAAAAGCCATGACCAACCTAGACAGCATATTGAAAAGCAGAGACATTACTTTGCCAACAAAGGTCCATATAAAGCTTTGGTTTTTCCAGTAGTCATGTATGGATATGAGAGTTGGACTGTAAAGAACGCTGAGCACCGAAGCATTGATGTTTTTGAACTATGGTGTTGGAGAAGACTCTTGAGAGTCCCTTGGATTGCAAGGAGATCCAACCAGTCAATCCTAAAGGAAATCAGTCCTGAATATTCATTGGAAGGACTGATGTTGAAGCTGAAACTCCAATACTCGGCCACCTGATGCAAAGAACTGACTCATTGGAAAAGACTCTGATACTGGGAAAGGTTGAAGGCGGGCGGAGAAGGGAAAGACAGAGGATGAGATAGTTGGATGCCATCGCTGACTCAATGGGCATAAGCTTGAGTAAACTCCAGGAGTTGGTGATGACGGCAAAGCCTAGTATGCTGCAGTCCATGGGGTTGCAAAGTGTGGGACACGACTGAACTGAACTGAACTGAATCAGGCCATTGCTTAACAAAATGTATCTAGTAGGCTCAGTAGAGGTATTAAATAATAATGTCCTCCACATTTTTTACTAAGTAATGCCTTTTACAGCCAAGCATAGTATATAAACTAGCTTACGTCTAGTATTGAATGTGATGTTTATATCAATAAGGATATATGAGTATGTAACTATCAATATTAATAGGAAATATACCTGTATCTACTAATTTTGAAATATACATCTCAGAACTTTCATTGTCCTCTTCCAAGTAAGCACCTTAAGATGTTATCTTGATATTTATTTCATTGTTCTAAACAGATTCTGAACTCCTGTCTTGGTATTTTTAATATCTTCAGCATTTCCTATTAAAAGTGCACATGACTTTTAGAAATAGTCACAGTTATTCTGAGCCAGGACTTATGATAACCTGATGAACCTGATGGATAATGTCATTTGTATTTAAAAAGAAAAGAGAAGGAGAAGGTGAAAAAAGTGATCAGATTGCTTTGGGAAGTTATCAATCAGGTTCTGAAAAAATCTGAAATACCAAAAAAAAAGTCACTGGAATTGCCCACATGGGGAAAACATGTATGAAAGGATATGTGGAAAACCTATACATGGAGGTCCCTGGAGTGGCTGCACTGAAAGTAATAAGACTTCATACTTCTAAGTTTGACTTACAGCTCCAAATACCATATCACCTTAGAGTTTTATCTCTATTTTCACATATTAGGTTTATTTAATCTGGGCTATATCTGTACTCCTTGGGGTTTTTTAAAAAACCAAATCTATTCTTGGCAAAGGATGTAAATCACT
Source organism: Ovis canadensis (assembly GCF_042477335.2). Taxonomy (NCBI): domain Eukaryota; kingdom Metazoa; phylum Chordata; class Mammalia; order Artiodactyla; family Bovidae; genus Ovis; species Ovis canadensis. Next base: position 32,081,709 of record NC_091250.1, on the reverse strand, counting down.
TGGCTAAATAATATATAACACTCTGGTTTTCCACCAACTCAGTAGAAACTGAGTAGTGTACCCAACATGTTTGTTAAAAAATACAGGTACATGAGCAACACTCCTGGAGAATCTGATTTAATTGAGCTGGAGTGGATCCCTAGGGAATTTGCAAACTTCATAATCCCCCAGCTAATCACAGGACAGGTGACCTTGGAATCACACTTTGAAGAACACAGCAGTCAGATCTCAAGAAGGTGAAACTTTCTAATTATATGATCATTTATCAGTAGGTGTCTGACAACTACTTCTAAAATAACCCAGAAAGAACTGTTAAAAGATAAACTGAGGCATATTAAAATTTTTAAGAGTTTATTTGAACAAAACCAGATCTGAACTGAGCAACACTGGAAGTGGTCAGGAACATTCCACCAACTGGAGCTCAGGAGAGACTTACAGAGAAAAGGCAAAAGTAACGCAGGAAGTTATTGACTGGCTTCAGGTTAAAGCCTAGTGGGCTATTTGTGATGGGCTGTTCATAACCTTGAGGCATTTATGGGCTTAGATTTTGGTTTGCTTTCATAGGCTGCCCATGGTATCAGACACTTTGTTTTAATTAATTTAACAGAACTGTTTTCAGAAAAATTATCCATAGAAAAACAGCAGAGATTTATGCCAAGCACCATTCAATCCCTAAATAACCATACTAATATGTTCAATATTAATCAAGCCACATCTCCTATCCAAGTTCAGCTCAATTCAGTTGCTCAGTCATGTCCAACTCTTTGCGACCCCATAGACCGCAGCACGCCAGGCCTCCCTGTCCATCACCAACTCCCGGAGTTTACTCAGACTCATGTCTATTGAGTCGGTGATGCCATCCAACCATCTCAACCTCTGTCGTCCCCTTCTCCTCCCGCCTTCAATCTTTCCCAGCATCAGGGTCTTTTCAAATGAATCATTTCTTCACATCAGGTGGCCACAGTACTGGAATTTCAGCTTTAGCATCAGTCCTTCCAAAGAAACCGCAGGGTTGATCTCCTTCAGAATGGATTGATTGGATCTCCTTGCAGTCCAAGGGACTCTCAAGAGTCTTCTCCAACACTGCAGTTCAAAAGCATCAATTCTTCGGCGCTCAGCTTTCTTAACAGTCCAATTCTCACATCCATACATGACTACTGGAAAAACCATAGCCCTGACTAGACAGACCTCTGTTGGCAAAGTAATGTCTCTGCTTTTTAATATGCTGTCTAGGTTGATTATAACTTTTCTCCCAAGGAGTACGCATCTTTTAATTTCATGGTTGCAGTCACCATCTGTAGCAAAGCACCATTCAATTGCTACTTAACATACTAATATGTCAATAGTAATCAAGCCTTATCTCCTATCAATCCAAAGGGAAAAATCCAAAGACTTCTCTCCTTTCTTGGGGCATCAGAATGGATTCCACCAAGGCTTTTCCTACAATGTGAAAACCTGCTACAGCATTCTAAAGATCCCTTCTTAACCAGAGACCAACTACGGTAGGAACATCATCCCTTTTATTTTTTAATTTTTTTTAATTAATTAATTTATTTTAATTGGAGGCTAATTACTTTACAATATTGTAGTGGGTTTTGCCCTACATTGACATGAATCAGCCATGGGTGTACATGGGAACATCATCCCTTAATGTGCAGGGTCCACTAAAGTTTGCCACATTACAATTCCTAATAGTTCAGTAACTGAGTGAACTGTAAGGGAGACTTTTTCCATCTCTCTGTTTATGAATAGCTTATCTTGTGGTTACTTGCATTAGTCTTTAAACAAAATTTCTTTTAAAAGCCCAACTGCATGACTAACTAAAACGTCATTTTTGTACAATTATACGATAAGTTGCAGTATATGTCTAAAGAAGCAGGAAAATTTGAAAGTGAGAATGAACAAAATGTACAAGAGTGATGCTAATACCTTAAGAGAAATCCCAGGAGAAGCATCTAGCAAAAGCATAAAATAGCTTTACGTTGTGAGGTTACCCCCCCCCCTTCCCTAAGAAAAATTAATTTCTAAATAACATTTGAAAAATCTCCCTAACAATTTTGGAGCTATTTTGTTGTGACTCTAACTATAGCCTGTTCTTTTTATTTATAGTAGTTAAGTTTTATAAAGTCACCACACATGTTAAATTAGCAAATTCTGAACCACTGTTCTTACTGGAAATAGGATGTTAGGTTCCTGTGAGCCTTTGATTCACACCATTTTTGTCAACTGCTCTATATATAACCTATTTTATGAGTGTTTCCATTTTAAAATATCTTTTTAATAGATATTTTTATTCATTAATGTTGAACACGTTGGCAACAGCACTAGCACTCAAGATTAAACAATGCTTGTCTAATACATAATTTGTCCACATCATGGCCTTCCTGTGCTTAGAAACACTAGATAGCACTTAGCACTATACCTGAGGCCATATGAAACGGTGAGACAACCAACAAAAAATACAAACCCCCCCCCAAAATATGGTACTAAATAGACTGCAAAAAAAAAGTATTTGCTGTTCAATAGTTGAACCAAGAAGGGCAATCATCACCTTGTTGACTTCAGCTGGACATGTGAGCTTTGGGCAACTCAGATTTTTCACCACTCTATGCATATCCATGAATAGCTGCAAAAGTGCTACAGGAACTGACTTGAGGGTTACAAATTTTTGCAAGTAGGTAAGTTGTAAATATGGAATCTATGAATAATAATGATCTACTGTACTTTCACTATCAAGGTGAAAGTCTTTATCTTAGGTTTGATACACACACACAGCAATTTTCCTAAATTCTTTTTAAGTGATATAATATTGTAATGAAATACATTATTGCACCATAGTGATGTTATTTGTAACATTTTCAATGATTTATCTTTCCTGCCTCAGGACAATCAACAGCTGTGACATTTAATTAAAAGTTTCTGAAATAGTCTTAATTATAGATATGTATTTAACATTGTTTAAGGACCCAGAAGTTGCCAGAAAGTTCACCACCGATATGTTAATAACCATAGACATACTGTTTCAACTATCAAAAGGGGGAGCACTTTGGCCGATTCAAAGGTTCTATTTCAAAAGCCCTTAATTTTAAAAAATTTAAAAGATGGAAAAAGTACATTCAAACAGATTACTTAAATTGGTGGCACAGAAAACAAATGGAGGTTAAGTGACACAGAAACAGAAATAGATTTCTACTACCAAAAATATAAACTCAAAAGTGCTGATAAAAATTGGAAGTTAAACAATAAAATTATTCATGGTCAGTGAAGGTCACTCAATATAACTACTGCTATGACTTATGGATTGCATTTCAGTCTTCAAAAACTACTGAATACTTAGAGTCAACACCCAGGTTACATGACAAACTCATCTGTACATCTTGGAATTCTACAGTTTATAAGTTCCAAGATAGAGTTTATCTACAGTTTAGAAGTTCCAAGATAGAGCTGTTATTTCATTCAACACCCTCATTTTACACATAAGACTTCAGCGACTACAAGTTCCCCTTAAGCCAATCTCAAGCTGCATCACATTCTTGTTTGTGATGTGTGATATTATATATCAAAGAGGGCAAACTTTCACAGGGAAATCCAGGAAAGACAACTGCAAGGAAACAGCGGCTCTTTTTACATGACATAAGGTGTGTGGTCAGGGATGTGATAAAAGAAGTCTATTTGGATGGATACTATGACTCGGCTGGCTTTATTTTTTTATATGAATTCTATCCTGATGGTTGAAACGAAATGGCATTTTCTAAGCAGATTTATTCGTGTTTACTGAAATAGATGTTTCTCTATGGCTGACTGGCAACAGGACAGAAGAAAAAGAATGCCTTGCCATTCAAAGACCTGGTTTAAACCTCAGCTCTCCCAGTTACTGTGTGTAACTAGCCAAGTGAGAAACTTGCTGAGATTGTTTCTTCGAGTGCAAAATAAGGAAATTAGATCCTTACACTAACGGATGTGTTGTGAAAACTACACAGGCTAAAGCATAAATAGCATCTCACACAGAACTTATATATAATTACTCAACAGTTCTTGGCCATAGGATAATTAATTTCAAAGGATTCTGAAGTCATCACTTCAATATCTTGGGTTAACCAGATGTTAGTAAAAATCCAAATATGATTGCTATTGATTTCAGAAGTCATCCAGTTCTATACACAATCAATTTGTAGAGTAAGTGGATAAAAAGAGAGAAATGTACCTTCAACTCATAAGTACAAGCATCAGAACTTTGATAATAAGCCACACCATGAAAGAGAACATATCAGAATCCATTGCTGACAATTTTTCTCTACCAGTCTCTGACACAAAATACTCAGAACTCATCACATTGATTGATTTTCTAACATGGCACAGAGGAAAAAAAATGAAACAGGTAAATATTTCTATTTCAGCCAATAAAACTGCAAGAAGACTTTAGATATTGGATCAGAAAATGCTGGTGCTAAGCAACACTCCTGTAATTTTGGCTGAAATTGTGACTCACTTTTTACACATACAGAATGAACGAAACTTTGTCTTCAACAAAAACACTTTCGGATTGAATTATCCTAATAGTTGTGTTATTGTTTTCATGCCTTTGTGAAGCTATCAAGAAAGACATCAAGAACCTTAGTCCACAATGATTCCCTAGTGTAAGACTGCATTATTCTTTAGCGTGAAAAAAGTCCATTCAATTGTTCTGCTGTTACTTCAATAGCATTTTTCATCCTAAGTGATATACATAGGTAACCTCTGTGACAAATCACGTAATCTGGTCTAGACCAGAGAACAATACATTATAAATCAGTGTCTCATTTTGCTGTAATTGCCTCCTTAAAATAGCTGTAGCAGGATCAATGTCTCAGATTCTGGTTTATTATACACGCATTCTTAAAAACATCAATGACAAAACACTAACTGACTAAGGCAGAGGAGCAGCTGGTTCCATGGCTCCATGAAAAGAATGTTCCGAAAACAGTTCAAGAATGTTTGATGCACTTCACAAAGATTCTGTTCTAAAATTTCAAAGCCACATTAAAAAGTGATAATTGCTATCTGCAGTGGAAAAGAGGAAGTCCAAAATGTTGGCATTAGACCGAACGTTAGCAACAACTATCTTTGGATACTTAATGAATTTTGCCTTCTTCCTTTCTGTCAAATATGGCTTTACCCTAAATATTACGAATTGAAGGACTTGGGGCTGGTTTTATTTTTTTAAGGGAGTCACAACTCCTTAATGCTAATCAGCTGTATACAGCATTCCAATTCACTTAGCAAGACAGAGGAATGTGCTGCCTAATGAAAATACAATCACACTCATAATTAAGTATAATAAATATATTACCTATAATTTTCTTTTGAGGCTGCTAAACCACATTCTCTTTCTCTTGTTCTTTCTTTGTTCCTCCATGTTAATTACACTGGATTTCCTTCTATAGTACCCTGGCTGCCAGATTCATTCTAGTTCAACTAGTACAAAACTATGTCACCTCATGAACATCAGGAAACAGAGAATATTAAAAGATAGTAAATAGATATTTTTCTTTTCCTGACTATTGGAAGAGATAATATTTAAGGCCGTTTGTCAAAGGAAACTCATTGAATGAGCACTGAACAAACATTGGAAGAAATAATTGAAACATTCATAATATAAGCTATGTGCATGATCTTTAGTAATGTGATTCATATTTTTGGGATTCAATGTATTCATCATGTAGGAGACAGGTAATGACTATAATAACACTGATCCACTTCACAAAGATAACAAATGGGCCATCTGACATTACTCTGTAGAACACGAAGCTCCATTACTCATGCTGCAGTGTTCTGCAGTGGGTAATTAGAAGCTTCTAGGGGCCAAAGAACATAATGTACCATACTTAATACCACTTAATAGGTACAATCCTGTTACCATTCTCCAGCTACTGAATAATTTCATGCTCTAAAGATCATAGTTATTGCTTCTAAACATAATAGTGATCCCCAGCTTGAATAATAGAAATTCAGTAAAATATTTCTCAGTTTCAGATATATTCTGATTTCCTACCTACCTACTCCTTACAAACTTTTTCTCAGGGTTCATTATGTTGCCCCACACTGCTTCTTGAAGCAACCTCATTCAAACCTTACTGCATTACAGAAAATTTAAAAAGTGAGTAGAAGCTTATACAGACAAATTTGAAAATTAATCTTAGTGTGACTAAAGTAAATATTCTTCCCACTACAAACTTCATCGTTGCATAAATAAAGATGAAGGCAAGAACAAAAAGCCAAGCCTTGGGCAAGAATTCTCAGTCATTGTCTCCAGTCTTCCATTTTTGAGCTGTTTCTATCTTTTGAGACTGTGCCTTTCCCTTACTGAAGGTTATTCTCCAGAAGTTAACCCTGCTAGCCATGTGGTTGGCACTCTAACACTCATTCCAACTCCAAATGTTCAAATTGAGCCAACTATGACCATGCCCTTCACTCTGCCAGCAATTAACATTGGTTTCAGGGAAGACTTGGTCTATGTCGATTTGGTTTGCCCAAAGAAGCTGGTTCCCTCTCCCCACCCTCCCACCCCAAGGAATGTGTTGTACCAGTTGCTGCTGGCAGCCATCTTAGATCACGAGAGAAACTTGTCCCAAAATAGAGACTTACTGTATTGATTTGAAGCATTTACAGAAATCTCTACTCAGTCATCAGCTAACAATTAAGCTAACTGAGCAGAGATTTCAGTGGCAGCATCTGACAAAGAGCACAGACCTCACCAAGCTCGTTCAGTAAAGTCATGAAACAGACAAGGAATAGGTGAAGCTCAGTCTACGCCATACGCTGTGCAATTAGGCCTTTCATCACCTTCTTGTGTAATATAGATTTTGCAGTAGAGTTCAGGCGAAATATCCTCTATATCAGGGATATTTATTACTTATTTATGGCAAAGTTATGTCTAAGTATATCACCTGCTAACTGGCACAAATTCGGCAGTTAGCTCTAGGTATAACCTTTTCTGTGTGCTTAAATATCTAACACTGATTTCTTGTATACTGATTATACTTAGTAGTTATTTCATTTGTAGTCTTCATAAAATTGCTTCAAGGTAAAACTTTACAGCCTATTGCAAAATAATAACAGTTCAAAAAAACACAAAGTTACAAAAAATTGGAATATAAAACCTTGGAGAAATTTTGCCAAACATTTCTTCACTCTTGTAATATCATTTAAATAAGTTCCAATATGTATTTAAAAATCTAACTTATAAAACTTTGTTATACAAAAATTTTTCAAGACTATATCTGTTGAATAAAACAAGATACACTTAAGAAACTAAGATAAATTTGTATACATAACAGCCATTTTGAACTTTCTTATTTGCCAGGCATCAGAAGCAATAGAACCTAGCAGAGAATATTATTCCTGAATTGGAGGAAACCCAAAGCCATTCTCCAAACATGTTTAACTTCTCCAGTTTATTCTTTGTTTTTTTTTAAATTAATTTATTTATTTTAATTGGAGGCTAATTACTTTACAGTATTGTAGTGGTTCTCGTCATACATTGACATGAATCAGCCTTGGGTGTACATGTGTTCTGCATCCTGAACCCCCCCTCCCACCTCCCTCCCCATCCCATCCCTCAGGGTTGTCCCTCCAGTTCATTCTTAAAAGCTCTCATAAAATTTATGGGTACAACCATAAATGGCCACTTCCCCCATTCAGTACTTCAGGAAATGAATAAATAATGGTCAGTCCATAAGCCTGGCACAAAATGTAGTTGACTGTTAAATACTGTCTATATTGAAAAAGTTATCCTAATCCACGAAAGGTATTTTGACTCTGAGTCTCCTCTGAATAACTATTTTCTAGAAATACATCATTATTTCTTATTTTATACTTTAAGATTATCTTGTTTGTCTTGAGATTTAATATTTCTCTCTAATGATTTATATTTTTAAAATATCAGTTTATAGACCATGTTAAAAGCTAGACATATTATATACCAGTCTTTTTATTACCTTTGTTCCTCAACAGGAATTTATATAGAAGATAATCAGACAATAGTGAGCTCTTTTTTGCTCCTCAAAAAATTTTTCTAAAATATTGAAGGAAAATTTTCTAGAAACATTGTTATAAATTATGTGTAGTGATCACTGAAAAATGATCATGTTATTACTTTAATGTAACATTAAAGTTTATAAAGAAATATTTTGACTAGCAGCTATGCTACCATGGTCAGTTGAACATGCTAAAAAGCTAAGGGACTGATCTGAATCAGTTATGCACAAGAGATGTAATTTACAACAGGCCCTATTTCATTACCATGCTAGATATTATCCCAGCATTCAAGTAGCAGTACTTTGTTCTCTTTGGTGGATAACCAGAAAGGAAATATAAAAACATCTCCAATGTGATCTACACATTACAAACAATAAGTGCTGAGACAATGACTGCTCAAAGAAAATGGCACAACCAGAAAAATGAAAAGGAGGAGCAATTCATCTGTCAGTGGAGATGAATAAAACATCTCATGCCTGAGGCATTTTGAAAAATTCTCTTTCAGAATTCAACATATTTGGGGAGAAATTGGATTTCAACCAGATGGAACTCTTCAAATGCAAAGTTTACAAGGGTATAAACCTTCAACTGAGGCAGTAAAAAGAGACATAAAAATTATATGAGTAAACAAGGGAGTTTACCCTAAGGATTATTTAAAGCCAAGATTGGAGAATTTCCACTCTTACTAATGCACAGAATGTATGTTGGTAAAGGAATGGTTTAATGGCAATCTTTGAACCAACTGTTCTGGAATTCATTCCATTATTGCTAAAAGAAGATACAACATCCTTAAACTTTCAGGATCATGCTTCTCAATAATATCCAACTAAAATCTACCATCCTTCAAAGGCCATTACAAGGACCACCATCTCCCAGAGACCTATTTCCAACCCTACCCTCCACCGGGCTCCAAGCAATTTTCTCCAATAACCTTTCAGTTTCACGTGGAAGTCCATTACATCTTTCTCACGGTGCACTTACTAGCGTACTGCTGCCTTGTATCGTCAAAGGCACAGGAGTGTCAGTTATGAACAGGCTCTGCAGAGAGATAGACTTGAGTTCAAACCCTGAGACTGTCACTTGAGCTAGCGGTTTAATCTCTCTATGGTTCAGTTTACTGAGCTGTAAAAAAGGGAGGATAATAATATTAGGACTTTATAAGGTCAATGTAAGAATTAAATAACACACTTGCCTGCCTCGGAGTTTAGCAGTCCATTAAGCTCAACCATTGCTACTGAACTGTGATCACTTGTACATCTTATCTCATGCAAAATTATAAATCTTTTCTGAAAATTGTAAATCTTTTACAACTAAAAAAATTACAAACCTTTTTAATTCCATGAAAGTACTTAATTGCTTTCCTAACATCAATTTGTGTTACTTTGAATGAAGATTAATTCTTCTAGAACACTACACAATGCCTCCCACATTTATTTGTTGAATAACTGTTCACTTACTTAGTATTCATACCACCAGTGTTTCAGCTGAATACAAAGACAAGAAAGGAAGAATTTTCTGCACCTCAGGGTGTCTGTCTGCTTGTTTGCTATTAATCTATAAATTTAAAGGACTAAACTAGACAATCTCTAAGGTATCTTTCAGTCTTCACATTCTAGAAACCTGTAATATCCATTAGAGTCAAATCATTCTTGTTCTCCATTGAAGCTACTGCTTTTTAGCTTTGCCAGCACTTTATCTTCCCACTTGAATGCCCTCTTTCTTTCCAAAACACCATCTATAAGGTTTATATTTTCTAGAGTGCCATATTTCTTTATTTTCACCTTCTTTGTCCAGTCCCTAAAATAACAGACACCTTGTTTAAATCATCAAGATCTACTGCTAAAAATTGTATTAAGGCATATATATATATACACATATATATATATATACACACACATATATATATACATATATATATACACACACACACATATATACACCAAAGAGGGTGGTCTTATTTTCTAGATGGTTTCTGAGCACACTGTCATTAAATCATCTGTTAGCTACTTAATGGGAGATCTTTAGAGGAAACAGGTCATGAGATATCTCAAATCTAAGAAATATTTACCTAAAAGAAAACATCTGACCTGAGAAATAAACACTACCAGTTTTAGCCTTGGCACTCCTTTAGTCCTCAAGTCCTTCTGAGTTTACAGATGGTCTTAATTAAAAACAAGTAGTTTCTAATTTATAGCACAGGAAACATTTAGAATTTGTTGTTGAAGTAGAGTTAGTGGAACCTAGTAACCCCAATCTTACCCACAGAAAACTACCTCCGTGACTTTAATTCATTTGTACAGATTCCTGATGTGTTCATAAGTCTTTTTTATTACACATATAACACACTTCTGTTGCACTTTTAAAAAATTGACATAAAGACACCATATCAAGTCTTGACTTTTTTCCACCTGTGTCCTTCAGTTGCGTCAAGCATGTAAGTGCTGCTGAATACAAAGACCAAGAAGCCCTGGGTCTGGAATATTCATGGCTAATGGGCTTCATCTTTCACAGAGCCCACATTCTCTAACTGTGACATCAGTGTCCTGAGCCTTTATAAAGTGGAATACTGCTTGCTTTGCACATGCTTGTATGCTTGTCATCCCAGCTTTTCCTACAAAAACTCCAATAGCTGCTGTGTTTCACAGCCACGTTTCCTCACCTTTATATCATTTGTGTAACAAGTCATTTTCTACCACCAGTTTTTCTAATAGTCTATTCTGCTTGAAAGTCTTCAGCCTCATTTTCTAAAGGCAAACCCTAATCTTGGAATAATGAATGTTCTTAACCCATATGCACTCCATTTCACTCCCTGTAATAAACACACACACCAACACACAATCTGTCAAAGTTTGTCAAGAGGTGGAGCGGTGGGGTTGAAGGTCAAATTAAGAATGGTAGCTTTATGGTCTGGGAGACTAGCCAATATTAGTGTTCCTAAGATGGAGCTTGAGCTGGACAGGGTTTGTGGTATAAACCCAGTAGACCATAAGTCATATACTACATTTGAATTATTCTTCTTTGTTACTTAAACTCACATTCTATGTGAAAGTTATCTTGATATTGACATTATTTGCATTTAGACACTCACACTTTTATAATAACGTGTAAGTAACTGGCATTTTTATTTCATGAAAACTTTCTTCACTCTTTTACTCCCACAGTTGGAGAAATTCTTTACACAAGTGATTATTCATTGTTAACTTAGCAAACCTATTTGTATTTATTTCATTAAACTAAAAAAAATTCCTCTAAGTTGTTTTTGATATCTTTAAAAACTTTAATTTTTCAATATTAACTAGCCTACTTAAACTATCATGTCAACTAATAGTTATATTCATAAACTAAATAAAATTTTGCAATGTAGGAGGGGGAAGAAAATAGGAGTAAACAGAGTGTCACCTTAATATTAGGGCTTCATCTCTTTTTGATCCCATGAGTCTTCATGCCATCAACACACATGGAAAAAACTGTGCTATGAACTTGGAAGGAAAAGGTTTAGGAACCAACTCTGTCTCTGAGATGAAAGAGGCCTCTGGGTGCAGCTGGAACACTGCCAAAAGCTTCAAGGACCAGATAGTTGCTCTTTATTCTAAAAGGAACGGTTTTTTTTAAACCTGTACCCAATTTGTAGGGTCCAAATTTCACTCTACTAAAGTGGAGAAGAGCCACAAAGATGATTAAAGGGTTGGAAAGTAATATCTATGGGGAAAGATTAAAGGAACAGAGATTATTGCGCCTGCTGAAGGGAAGACTGATGGATGATTTAATAACATTCTTAAGGTATTTGATCAGTTATCCCAGTGACCAGCTGTTCTCTATCGACAATGAGGAGAGAACCAAAGGAAATAACCTTAAATTCCAATATGAAGGACTTAGGTGAGATCTAAGAGATCTCTCCGAGAGCTGGGTTGTTTAATAATGGAATGCACTATCGTCTCTAAAAGTCTTCATGTCTGACACAGATGACCCTCTCTGGAGTTGGGAGCTGTGGTGCCAATGGCAAGTTAGGAGGATAAATTCTCTCGTGTCTCTTCTGTATCTATAAACCTGTGATTTTGAGTCAGATTCTCTTATGTCTATTTTAATATACATGAATTGTGTAAAAAATTACTGGAGGCAGTGAAGTTAAAAGTCAAAGTCCAAAGAGGTCTGGAAGATAAAACTTTTCTACATAAAGGGTTCTTAGAACTTGCCCAAAGCCCCAGACTACAGTAGACCTCCTTTCTTGACTTTACAATCATGTTAAAACACTATCCTCTTTACTTATCCTGAAATAGGCAGAAGGATATAAGAAGAAACAGAAGCAAATTTGTTTCATCATAAAAATAGCCCAAACATAGACACTGAACTCCCTAAGTCAAGGTAAATTACCCATGTGCAATGGAAAAGCATAGTGTCTACTCTATGGGATATTCTTTTTTCCAGATCTTAGTATCCATTGAAATATTAGGAAAAGCAGGATAGCAATATCTGTAAAGTTCACAGAATTATCAGAAAAAGTGCCGTGTCACTTTGTGGGCCTTCCAATGATTTTATTTTTCACTTAAATGTACTCACAAGATCCCACTGTTTTCTTTCTGTTGAAGTAATTTGCAATAATTTTAGGGGACTTTACAAAGTGAATAAAAAGGAATTGAAGCATCTGCAATTCAAGGCATTTAAGCTTTAATTCACAGACGGCAGCCCTGAGAATAATTACCAGGGCCTAGTCATTTTCTGCTACACTGCACATGAAAGGCATGCTAACACTATTTTTTTAAAAGATATCTTGAGATGCTATATTTTTAGAATTGTTGTAATTCCTCACTTGAGTGATTCAATAACTGCATTACTTGCTATATGGTCCCCAAAAGAGCTTACATAACTAAACATATATAATGATAGGCACTCAAAATTAAGTGTCTTGGACAGTGGGTTGCTTTCCAGAATATTTGATAAGGGGAAATGAAACAAATCTTTTAATATTGGCTTCCTAGGAATTCTTAAGCCTATAATGATATATTATCCAGAAATGTGTGGACCTTGAGAAAAATTTTTGTGTCTTGATCTGTCCATTTTATATCTTTATATTTTATAATCTCTTTTCAAATAGCTGTAAACTGAAAATCATTTCATACACTACACAGTTTATGTGATCTGATTTTAAAAACTAAACCTCAAAGTTCCTCAATATGGCACTAAAACTGAAACACACAAAACAAAATTTAAAAGTTTGGCTACTGTCATATCTTAGTAGGAGGTTAGGTGACTATATTACATATCTTACTTTTGAGAGTGAAGGGGGTTCTATTAATAATTAAACCAGAATAGCAGGCAAACCCCAGAATTGTCCTAGGCAAACTAGGAAATAGGGACACCTGTCTCCTAGACCAACACGACCCTGTTTGCTATAAGCAAAGACAGAAGCCTGAAAGGTCTCCAGGTACTTGGCGCTCTGGGTTGGGACTGGTATGCAGGACATAATTAACTAGTATGAAGGTGTGGAAAGAAAGCTTGTTTTGAAAGTCAAATAATCTACTGAAGGGTCACTCCAGAGAAGTGAAATAACATTTCTGAAATAACAGAGATGTTCTACCATATGTAGAGAGCATAGTGATGGGCAAAGAAAAGGCAGAAAAAACTCAAGAAATACAGTCAGAAAGTAGCAGGTTTGATTGGAAGTCAAGAGGTGGATCCATTCATCCAGTCTGTGCAGATATTAAACGAACACGGACTAGCTTGACCCTGAATGAGGGACTGGAGCATAGTCGTGATCACAAAGGCAGAGCATCAGGCAGACACACAGCAGATGGTAACTGACAAAAGTGCAACGCAAAGTAAGGACTAATCTTGAAAATATAAAGAAGCCTTATGTAAAGAACTATATTCAAGAAGGAAGGGGGAAATGCAGAGACTGGGCCTTAGCTACTGGTTTGGGGGTTTTTTTGTTTGTTTTTTTAATAGGTGATCCTCTAGTTGTGCTTTCTTAAGTAATAAAAAAATAGTATTCTAAAAAAGCATAGGTAATACACAAAATGAAAACACTAACAACAATAAAAGCATCCAAAGTGCCAGGAAATTATTTTTTAAGCAGGAAGATAGACATTATCTCAGAGGGATATTTCAAATTCCGTAAGTCTGCTCAGAAGCAACATTATAAACAGGGCAATTATACTGATCAATGTTCAGATTTTCCTTATGATATTGCATGTAAAATCACATATTTTATTATAAAACTAAGGCAGGAGAAGAAGTTGACAGCAGAGGATGGCATGATTGGATGGCATCCCTGATTCGATGGGCGTGAGTCTGAGTGAACTCCGGGAGTTGGTGACGGACAGGGAGGCCTGGCGTGCTGCGATTCATGGGGTCGCAAAGAGTCGGACGCGACTGAGCGACTGAACTGAGCTGAACTGAAGCACAAGCACATGATAAACCTTTATAGCCAGCATTATAGGAGAGCCAGGGAGCTACTAGTTCCAACAGCAAGCAAGTCATTACACTTAAAGCTTCCGAGGCAAAATCACTGTCAGTTCCACCAGTGAAATCTGGATCACTGGATATTAAAACAATGTAAGAAAAGTACAGTGTTCTAATTGGCGATGAGTGAGTTTCCCATCTTCCCTGGTCTCAATGGTAAAGTATCCACCTGCAACGCAGGAGATGCACAAGACATGGGTCAGAAAGATCCCTGGAGAAGGAAATGGCAACCCACTCCAGCATTCATGCCTGGAGAATCCCATGGACAGAGGAGTCTCGTGGGCTACAGTCCATAGGAGGGCAAAGAGTCAGACACAACTGAAGCAATTTGGCACTCACGCACACGTGAGCTCCCATCATAACTCAAGGCATTCATTTTCTCAGAAGTGATTTGAGATCATACTGCATGACCTTTCTAACATATTTATTATAATTAGTGTATCTTTATAGCCAAATCGAAATATATCTGAATAAACACTCAACAAATCTTAAAATTTTATAAATATTTTAGGGTTAAATTGCACTCTTTAATTCTTTTGTAGAGTTGACTCCACTGTGCTCATTTATTCTCCACATATGAATCTATCCTCTTTCTCCTATTCATTCCTCCCAACTCTCTCATTAAGCATCTTCATTAATATATGTATTCATTCTACAAACTCTAAGTCATCTAGGAAGAGGTCTCTGTTCTGGAGTTTGTGAGGGAATCAAAGATGAAACCACATGAGTTTTACCTTTAAGAAGCTTATATGAAAAAATCCACAAAAATAAACAGTGGAGTAAAAATATTATAATCACTGTAATCAAAAAGAAACAGGAACAAATAGAAAACCTAAATAAGTGACTAAACCAAATAAACACATACATACAGAGAACAGAGTAGTGACTACCAGAAGGGACGAGAGAGGAAGGGTGAAATGGGTAAAGGGGTCAACTGTATGGTGACACATGAAAGCTAAGCTCTCGGTAGTTAACACACTGTAGTGTGTACAGAAGTTAAAATACAATGCAGTACAAACACAAGTTATAAAATGTTACAACCCAACGTTACCTCAACTTAAAATTTTTAAGAAACAGAATAGGTGCTCTAAAGTTTCAGATGTTTGTCTGAAACATCAACCCAGCTCTCTGGTGGACAGCTGATTAGTGAGGGGTATGTGAAATAGCCACCAAGCAGCTGCACCATTTTTCAGGGATAAAGCCTGATGGTTAATGAAGATGAATGTAGGGCAACTAAGCAGTTAAAGCCCTTGATAAGTGCAGAGGCATTGCTTAAGTTGGCACCTGGGCAGAAATTTTCCAATTACTTTTCTGACAGCATTCTTATAAAGAAGACAGCTAGTGGCATGCAATTAACCTTCCGGTTCATGCACTTATTCAGCAACAATTACTGAATGCCCACTGGATGCTGGAAATGGTAGTAAGAACTAGATATTGTAACCACCTTAACTAATTCATAGGCTTCCCTGGTGGCTCAGTGGTTAAAAAAAAAAAAAAATAAAATCCGCCTGCCAATGGAGGAGATGCAGAAGACGTGGGTTCAATCCCTGGGTGGGGAAGATCCCCTGGAGAAGGAAATGGTAATTCATCCCAGTATTCTTGCCTGGAAAATCACATTGACAGAGGAGCCTTGTGGGCTACAGTTCATGAGGTCACAAGAGAGTCAGACATGACTTAGTGACTAAACAACAAACTAATTCATATACATAGTGGAAAATGTTCAGAAATACCTTCCTTATGTTCAAATCCAGTTTTTGCCTTTAAGAGCCCAGCTCAAATGCCAGCTCCTCTAGAAAGGTTTTCTCGAGTAACCCAGGCCAAAGTAACAGCTCTTTTCTCTAAATTCTCACAGCATTTTGTTTGGATCTTTTTGATGGGACATGATATTATCCCCACATTGTAATTATTTCTTCATATCACCTCTTAATAGACTACTGGCTTTTCCCTAGTGGCTCAGATGGTAAAGAATCTGTCTGCAATACGGGAGACCTGGGTTTGATCCCCAGGTTGGGAAGATCCCCTGGAGAAAGGAATGGCAACCCACTCCAGTATTCTTGCCTGGAAATTCCCAAGGACAGAGGAGCCTGGCAGGATACAGTCCACGGGGTCCCAGAGAGTTGGAAACGAATGAGCAACTAACACACAATAGACTACAAGTAACTTGAAGCCAAGAGTCATATCATCTTCTTATTCCTCAGGGCATAAGGTAGCTCCTTGCAAAATGAATATAATGAGCTACCTTCTGTCCACCCTGGTCCAAAACAAAATATTATATATCTAGGGGGGGGGGGAAACATTGTCTTATTTTCTATAGTCAAAAACAATCTCGAGGAATAAACAAAGATTTTATGTGTGTGTGTATGTGTGTGTATATACATGCAACACAGTAATAACCATAGTTTTAATGCCAATGATTAGTGAGTCTATCACATTTTCAAGATTAAACTTAACCTGTGCATCTACTAAAGAAAGTGTTAAAAAAAAAAAGAACATGTTTATTTTAAAAAATTACCTGTAAAGCAATTATTCTCCCATTAAAAATAAATTTAAAATTACAAAAAAATTACCAAAGTAAATATGCATGACCTACTTAAACTTCCTAGGTGAACTGTTCTTAAGTACTTTAGAACATTAATTACACGAGTTTTTTAGGCTCATTAAAGCATGCCCAGTAATATTTCTACTGTCCTCTATGCACACATTAGTTAACAAGAAAATTGGGTTACTGTGTGTACTTAAAATATTTTAGATTTATGCTCACTTAGAAATAACCTGTAATTCATATAGTTTGCTAATCCAGGCACATTTCCTTCAATGCCCTAATTAGTGCGAGAAAGCTTAAAATTTTGGAAATATACTGAAACACTTATGGGTTACTTCCAACTAAGTAAATGGAAGGTGGGATTAAAACCCACTTTCTTTCTTGAGAATTCACCTGCAGTGCTGGAGACCTTGGTTCAATCCCTGGGTTGGGACGATACCCTGGAGAAGGGAAAGTCTACCCACTTCAGTATTCCGGCCTAGAGAATTTCATGAACAGAATAGACCACGGGGTCACAAAGAATCGGACATGACTGAGCAACTTTCACTTCACTTCTTTCCTGGGAAGCTGTATGTGGTATAATAGAAAGAATAATGAGTTATAAGATTAGAGACCTGGATTCTACAATGTGTTATGTGTATATGCGCATATGTTTATATTACACATGTGAATGTGTGTGTGCATGTACACACACACACACACACATACACACATATATATAATGTTACATTATGTTGAATATATGTCCCCCTCATTTTAACCAACCATGGATTATAAGCAATATAGAAATTATGTTGTACTCATTTTTCTATCCCCTAAAATGTCTATATAAGTGCCTTGTGCATGGTAGTTAGTAAATAAATTTTTATTAAATTGAGCTGAATTTAAAGAAATTCCTTTAATAAGCTTGCCTGTTACTACATTTTGATCAACATGCTTGAAAATGAGACACATTGCTCAGCAGTGAAATTTTTCCAATTTTTAACAGGGCTTCCAAATCAATAGATAAATTCACTGAAATAAATTCTGGATTTCTTTTGAGAAGAAAGAAAACAGAAAAAAAAAAACAAAATTAACATTTCTTGAACTTTACCATGCACCAAGCACTGTACTAGGTATTTATGCAGAATTCTCTTAGTTTCAAAAAGCTAATGCAAATTTAAAGCCTACAAAAATCTCATTTGTTAGGGATGCCTTGGTGTCACTGGGCAAAGAAAATGCTATCTTTTTTCTAAAAGGTGAAATCTGGCAGTTGAACTAATAGAAAAATACGTATCTTGTTTGAGTGGGGAAAATACCTCTTCTCAGTGAAAATTTTTACTTAATTGGGAGCATTCTGTTACTTGGAGCAAAACAACAACAACAACAAAAATACAACTTTTGATACTTTTCAAGAATTCTAAGCTTAGCCATAATGAAAAATTATTTCGCTCATAAATAGTATCCTTGTAACATCTAAATTCATACATTTCAAGAGTAACTTCATCATACACTACAATTTAATTTAAAAATAAAACTTAAATCATCAAACCAAAAAAGTGCCATATTGCTAAAACAAACCCAGACCCTACTGAAGTTGAAAATTTGGTGCAAAGCTCACAGGCCTTGTGGTTTGGGTGACTTCCAAATTTATTTTAATTCTTTGCTCCAGAGCCATGGTTCTGCCCAAGGCGCTGTGTCTCTGAACGGGAAACAGGGTGAATATTTGTGGTTGGGAAGGCCATCCAGAGAATTCCTGTGTGCTTCCCCTTCTCTCCCCTCAACTACACTCCCTCCCAAATGAAAACTACTGCTTGCTCATTCATTCAAATAATCTTTATTAATATGTTCTAGACTATTTTTTAAAAACCTTTATACATTTCTTTTTGGTTTTCCCCTAAACCAATAAAGCAGAAGTAGAAGCTGATGAAAAATCAAAACAGCAACATCATATAAATTCCTCTCATTAAAATAATGGATTAAAATAATGGATAAAAAACTATTGACGTTTTCTGGCAATCTCAAATACATTAAACTCACAATGAATACTGCATCTGTTATACACTCTAACCAGAACTTTTGTTTGCTTTGAGTTTTGAATATATCCATTCTGCCCTTGTAGCTTTACTTAGTTAAAATGTGTATTTTACAGATTTCAAATGACAGTCCAAAAGTCATAACTGGGCTTTAAAAGAACAGGGCAAATCAAGTTCCTACACTGTCTGCTCATCAATGCTAATCTCACCTCCTCTCACAGGAAGCTGAAGCCTTTTGGAAAAGAGCCATATAGAGAAACTACACAGAGATGGGAACATGTTAGTTATTGTCCTATGTATATGATGTATATGCAAAGTACATCACGCAAAATGCCAGTCTGGATGAGGCCCAAGCTGGAATCAAGATTGCCGGAAGAAATATCAATAACCTCAGATACACAGATGACATCACCTTTATGGCAAAAATGAAGAGGAACTAAAGAGCCTCTTGATGAAAGTGAGAGAGTAAAAAAGCTGCCTTAAAACTCAACTCTCAAAAAACTAAGATCATGGCATCTGGTCCCATCACTTCATGGCAAAAAGAAGGGGAAACAATGGAAACAGCGAGAGACTTTATTTTCTTGGGCTCCAGAATCACTGCAGATGGTGACTGCCGCCATGAAATTAAAAGATGCTTGCTCCTTGGAAGAAAAGATATGACCAACCTAGACAGCATATTAAAAAGCAGACATTACTTTACTAACAAGGGTCCCTCTAGTCAAAGCTGTGGTTTTTCCAGTAGTCATGTATGGATGTGAGAGTTGGACTATAAAGAAAGCAGAGCACCAAAGAACTGATGCTTTTGAACTGTGGTGTTGGAGAAGACTGCTGAGAGTCCCTTGGACTACAAAGAGATCCAACCAGTCAATCCTAAAAGAAATTAGTCCTGAATATTCATTGGAAGGACTGATGCTGAAACTCCAATACTTTGGCCACCTGAGGCAAAGAACTAACTCCTCGGAAAAGACCCTGATGCTGGGAAAGATTGAAGGCAGGAGGAGAAGGGGACGACAGAGTGTGAGATTGTTGGATGGTATCACCAACGCGATGGACATCAGTTTGAGCAAGCTCTGAGAGTTGGTGATGGACAGGGAAGCCTGGCGTGCTGCAGTCCATGGGGTCTCAAAGAGTCGGACACGACTGAGCAGCAAAACTGAACTGTCCTGTGTGTGCGTGTGCATGCGTGTGTGTGCATGTGTGTGTTGGTGTATGTATGGGTGTTGGTATTGATCTAACTTAAGCAGGAATGCAAAAGAGTTTGCCACATTGTTTTAAAGTGGCCTTCTGGTACTCTATTTCTAATAATTTTCAAAATAAAATCAAATTTGATCAACAGCTAAACTGTAAGAGTTCTTTTCTCATTCAGAAAATGTGTTAACAGTTACTAATAAATTAATTTTTGCATATCAAATTCACCTTGGGTAAATGTATACAACTGCAACTATCTTGACCATAAGCGGCTTTTGAGGCATCCTCTCAAATTGGAGTTCAGGTCCTCCAGTGGATGTCAGTGCACAAGGTACCAAAGTAACAAATATTCCTGAAGCATCCATTTCATGTGAATATTTGAGGATAGCTGAATTTCTGTGACCTCAGAAGTCTATAAATACTCCTCCAATTTTTTTCCAATTTCTCAGAAGCCTCATTTCTAGACCAGCGTTTGGTTGAAATAATGTTCATCCTTATGGGGCTTTTGTGGTAGAGTGGCAAGAATACTGGGAATTAAGAGACCTAAGTTTGACCTCTGACTTATCATTGTCATTATTGGGCATCTTAACCAAGTTCCATTCAATCTCTAAACCTCAGTTTCTTCCTCTCTAAAACAATGGGTGTATACTAGATCATACCTAAAACCTCTTCACACTCTATGTTCTGAGATTATTTTTAATATTTCACCCTTGAGATCAGTTCAGTTCAGTCACTCAGTCGTGTCCGACTCTTTGCGATCCCATGGACTGCAGCACACCAGGCCTCCCTGTCCATTACCAGCTCCTGGAGTTTACTCAAGCTCATATCCATTGAATCGGTGATGCCATCCAACCATCTCATCCTCTGTTGTTTCCTTCTCCCCTGGCCTTCAATCTTCCCCAGCATCAGGGTCTTTCCAAATGAGTCAGTTCTTCGCATCAGGTGGCCAAAGTGTTGGAATTTCAGCTTCAGCATCAGTCCTTCCAATGAATACTCAGGACTGATTTCCTTTAGGATGGACTGGTTGGATCTCCTTGCAGTCCAAGAGACTCTCAAGACTCTTCTCCAACACCACTGTTCAAAAGCATCAATTCTTTGGCACTCAGCTTTCTTTACAGTCCAACTCTCACATCCATACATGACTGCTGAAAAAACCATAGCTTTGACTAGATGGACGATTGGAGTTCAGAAAGCTAACTGATTCAGAAAAGAGTCGCTTGGGGGTCATTTTCAAATCCTTAATAAGAACTTAACCTAATTTGATCTCAGGGCTTCCCTGGTGGCTCAACAGCAAAGAATTCGCCTGCTATACAGAAGATGCAGGTTTGATTCCTGAGCTGAAACATCCCCTGGAAGATGGCATGCAACCCACTCCAGTACTCTTGCCTGGAGAATCCCATGGACAGAGAAGCCTGGTGGGCTACAGTCCATAGGGTCGCAAAGAGATGGAAACAACTGAAGACTGAAGTGACTGAGCACTCAAGTAAATTGAACTCACTGACTGGTTTCCCAGTAGCAAATATTATTGTCTCACCTATCTGCAAAGATAGTGCTTCCTATTAATCTATGTGAGTCAGCATCTTACTGAGATCCATAGTCTTCACAACAGCATTTTCAGTCAAATGAAATTCCCATTCTAACTGTTATATAAAAGATCAATCATTGTATCATTCATAACATCTGTACAAATAAAATGTCTAGATATGTAAGAGCTGTGGAAATTTCTATATTTTATATATCATGTTCCCACAGCTTGTTTTCAGACCGCACTTAACCCGATCCGAAGATAAATTTTCACCCCCAGTCTGAAATGTAATTTCACATAAAACCAGTTTATGATTCCATCTCTTTGTAGTTCATATCTTATATTTTTAGAGTATTAACTCATTCCATGTTTAAAACTGTTAAATCACTGTGCTATTAATCCATGAATGATGATAATGTATAGCTTAACATCTGGCAAGCAAAAGAAAATCACAACCAATCCTCCAAAGGAAGGGAGAGCCTCCAGCAGGGAAACTTGAATTGAAGGAAAATATTTGAATAGGAATAAGAGGAACAAAAGGAGCAAATAGAAGGGGGCAGCCCTTGTGGTCCACTGGTTAAGACTCTGCGCTTCCAATGCAGGGAGTGCGGGTTCCATCCCTGGCTGGGGAACTAAGATCCCACATGCCCAGAGCATGTTTTCAAAGCATGTTTCAAAATGTTTTCAAAACATTTTGAAAAAAAAAAAATTTCTTTTAAGGAGCAAATAAAATTTGGTAAGGAACTAGTGTGTTTTGAGCTTTTTCCCTGGGCTCATTTAGTACTCATAATAACTGCATAAAGCAGGTTCCCATTTATAAATGAGCGAATTAAGATCAAAGGCATTGTTATTCCACAGCTAGTAATGTGAGGTTGGGACTCAGGCCCAGCGCTTCCTCCTTGCATGAGGCTACACTGCCTTGGATTAAAGGTAACTGGACAGCATATACACTCTATCATGAAGTGGGCATGGGAAAGTAAAAGAAATATTTCAGATTGAGGCTTTGAAGACTTTGCACTACAGGAAAAAACTTGGAAGGAGGAATTAGGTAAGAGGAAAACCAAGATTTAACAACAGTCACCAGCAGAAAGAAGGAAAAAGAATTTCAAGAGAAGGTTAGTTGAAATGTTAAGTATTCGGAAGTTGGTTAAACGCGAGGACAGACTGCCTCCTAATGAGATCACCATTAGCCTAAGTCAAACAGCTGCAAGTCATCACTGACGCCTGGGTCTCCCTTACCAAGCAGTGACAAAGCCCAGCTGAATCCTCCTTTCTGGCACTTCCTTCCATTCTTCCTGCTCCCTTCCAGTCTCAGGCCCTTATAGTTTCACAGCTGAAAACTGCAGCAGCTTGGTCTTCTGCCTTCCAGTCTGTGTCACTTACACTTTTGAGCTTAATCTCCCTAAAAGACTGTCTAACCATATTACTCTTTGGTATAGAAATCAAAATGGTTTTCTAACCACACAACATTCATCCTGAGTCTTTTCCATTACCCATATGCATTTTAAATTTAACTGCTCCCCATTACACTGTACATCTTAAACTCATATGTCAATCACATCTCAATAAAACTAGAAAAAAAATTAAAATTTTAAGAGTTGAAAAAATAAATAAATATATAAACTATTCCCCAATATAACCCTAGTCAACCTTATGAGCTCTGTGAACATTATACTAGCTGTTGGACTTTGTGCAAACCTATCTGTGCCTCAGTTTATCATCAATGAAATAGGAATAAATAATAATACTTGCCTCATAATTATTTTGAGAATAAAATGAATTTAACGCATATAAAACACTTGAAACAGTGGCTGTGCTGCTCAGTAAGTGCTCAATAAACATTAACAATCATTATTATCATTTTAAATTATTGCTTTTATTACCTTTACAGTCAAATATTATACAACACCACAACATAAATGTAATCTGTAAATCTATATATAATGATACAAACTATTGGGGGACGACAGAGGATGAGATGGCTGGATGGCATCACTGACTCGATGGACATGAGTCTGAGTGAACTCCGGGAGTTGGTGATGGACAGGGAGGCCTGGGGTGCTGCGATTCATGGGGTCGCAAAGAGTCAGATACGACTGAGCAACTGAACTGAACTGATTGTTATAATTATTATCATTTTAAAAATAAAGCAACCAAGGGACATTTCCTATGAAAACTGCGAGGTAATTAAAAACCATAAAAATGTTTAGCAGCCTTATTCCAAAGTATAGTATTTCAACGTATGTTTAACTTCTTAAAGTCAAAAAGAACACTCCTCAAAGCCAACGTCATTTTATGTTTAGTATACATTACTATACCATTGTTCAAGACATGGGGTTCCTCCCAAGACTGTTTAATTTAGTTCATAACTGAGATACCATGACATGAAATACACAATGCAAGAAGATAAACTATTCGAGGCTACATCAGAGGTCAATATGTTAATATCACAGCAGAGTCGGAGGAAGAAATCACACAGCTAGGATCTGTCAGAAGTGCTTCATTCAGGAGGTGGGAAAGGGGAAAATAAGCAGTGTTCATTGAAGTATAGAGGATCTGAGGATCATATGTGATTTAACCAGTGGGCATGCATACGAGCTCAGTCATGTCCGACTCTGCAACCCCACGGACTGTACTCCGCCAGGCTCCTCTGTCCATGGGATTCCCCAGGCAAGAATACTGGAGTGGGTTGCCATTTCCTCCTCCAGAGGATCTTCCTGACCCAGGGATTAAACCTGCGTCTTCTGCATTGCAGGGAGATTCTTTACCATTGAGCTACCTGAGAAGAGTTAACAGTACTATACTATATATTTGAAAGTTGCTAACAGAATAGATCTTAGAAGTTCTCATCACAAGAAAAGAAATTTTTAAAATAGCGCTCCTCACAGTATACAATTTAGTGCTAGACATATTACAAATGCTAAGTAATTATTCCTTGAATGGAAATCAGCTTTTACGTATAAAGAAATTAACAGTGTTCCCCTCTAACAGGTGACTTGGCCAACTTGAGCATCTCTGAAGCATCTATCAAGGTGCTCTTATAGCAAATCATTGATGTAATAATAATATTTTACTTCAATGTACAATAATTTTATTTTATATTTTAAAATACAGTAATTTTAAATGTCCATGGCCTATATTATTTCCCTTTTGTTCTCTCATAACAGGAACTTTTGATTCATGTAAGGTGAAGGTCAGCCTGATCTGGATCTCTGGCCTGTACATTTCCAAAGCACTTCCTCCATTTTCCCATAAATTTACCTACTCTACTCTTAAAAGCATAGTATAATGCAAGCTCTAAAACTCCCCCATCCTAGCCATAACCTATTAGAAAAAATTATAGCATATAATACAGCATCATTCTATATATCTAATACACTGTGGGCCAGAAAGAGCCATTCTTCTTAGTTCATTAGCAAAAGTTTCTTTTTTTTTAAGTGTCATCTAATTTGCAAAGTGCATATTCCTGCCTTCAGCGTTTATTTGTCAAAAGGGTCATAATTAAGCTCAATTTGGAAAAAATGCTGAGAAAGATACATTTATTTTTAAGTTCTTTATGCACAGTAGCATTTTATTAGAAGGAATGATTTGGGGGCAATTTGTCCATCAAAATCTTTCAGATTAAGGGCAATACTTTTTTAGTCACAAATTATGAAATCCTTTACAATATATCATGCAGAGATTTGCTGGAGACATATTTCAAAAGAACACAATAATCAGCCTTAAAAGTAGTAATCCTTTCGCTGTATTCATTACTAACCAGTTTTTTTTTTTTTTTTTACTAACCAGTTTTTGATGACCCTGGTTTATGACATAAAGGATGGCATACTCAGGTTCAAATACTGGCAATAAGTGGGAGGGAGGTTCAGGAGCGAGGGGACATATGTACACTATGGCTGATTCATGTTGATGTTTGGCAGAAACCAACACAATTCTGTAAAGCAGTTGTCCTTCAATTTAAAAATAAATAAATTTTTTAAAGTACTAGCAATAAGAATAATTAAAAGATTAGAAAATAAGATTCAATATGAAAGAACAAGGAAAAAAGAAACCTCATGTATTGGAGGAAAACAGAAAAACTTGGTAGTAACGTAAGTAGGTGTATAAAGCTCTTAATTTCACTTAAGAAAGATAAGAAATGAGTTTATATTATAGCAAAAGAAGTTAGTTTAGATATTAAAAAGACATGTCTAATTTAAGTTTTTTGGTTCCTACAATCCAGACACCGACTCGGCTTCAACAGAAATTGTTATGAGGTTGATGGATAGATTAATAATCTGAACACTGGTTAAAACAAAGTCCTCTCTGCCTCTGGAATTTTATATTATATTTCTGCCTCATTTTCTGTCACTGAGCCATGTGTGTTCTCCCACTTACATTTTCTAAATGTTCTTTCATGCTATCTTGAGACTGTACTTTGCACAGTAATGTAAGAGCTACTATGAGCTGTGCTGTGCTTAGTCACTCAGTCCTGTCGGACTTTTTGTGACCCCACGGACCAAGCTCCTCTGTCCATGGGGATTCTCCAGGCAAGAAAACTGGAGTGGGTTGCCATGCCCTCCTCCAGGGGATCTTCCCAACCCAGAGATCAAACCCAGGTCTCTCACCTTGCAGGTGGAGTCTTTACTGTCTAAGCCACCAGAGAAGTCCAAGAATACTGGAGTATAGCCTATCCTTTCTTCGGGGGATCTTCCTGACCCAGGAATCAAACCCAGGTCTCCTGCATTGCAGGTGGATTCGTTACCAGCTGAGCTATCAGGGAAGCCCAAGAGCTACTATACTCTATCCCCCCCCCCCAAAAAAAAGCATACCTGAATCATTCATACATTAAATAAACATTTGCTAAGTGTCCTCCATGGGCTATGAGAAACTCTTGAACTCTGGGCACACAACGCTGGGGGAAAAAAGTTCCTTCCTACATGTACATTAGAGGCAAACAGTCTAACATATTATAAAAAAGGATTACAAGTGCAGAAAAAAAAATTGTAAGAACTGCGTTCTATGGAACCCAGACAAAAGAACATAAGCAGGAGAACTTAAGCTCCAGGAAGAGAAGGTTTAAGCAGGAACTGAAGGCTGAGGAGGGCGAAGAGTCTCCTGTGACGTCATGGGTGGAGGTCCAGAGGGTGAATAGGAGCACACAGAAGAGAGTGCGATATGGCTCAAGGACAGCCAGAAGGGCCCGAGATGAGGGTGGAAGGCGGATGCAGGCTCCAGTAGAGGTCCGCCCTGTTCAGATATTTGGACCAGACTCCACTTCAGAAAGACCACTCTGGCTACAGTGGGGAAAACAGACTGGCAGAAAGCAATAACGAAGTAGGGGAAATCAGGCTGTTACCATCACCCACGGAAAGATATGGGTGGGCAGGACAAGAGTCGCAGCAGAAGGAGCAGAGAAGAACAGACAGATCTGAGACATCTGGGAGGACAGACATGACCCAGTGAATGAAAAATTACAAAGTCAAGAACAGTTCTCAAGTGGTTGGTTTGGACAATGAGCACCATTCACTGAGAAAGGTATAAAGGGAGGAGCAAAGCTGATTTTTATTTATTTATTATTTATTAGGGAATAATAAATTCAGTTCAATCTGCTTTGAGTTTTGAGCTGCCCAACCAGAGATCAGGCTGATCAAGTCCCTCTAAGGAGATTTCAAATGAGATCAACAATGCATGGTTCTCACCTCTTATGTTGAGAAATTAATTAATTGTATTATATTTTAAAGATACCAACACCACTTTTGTTGAAGGAAGTAAATGTTTTCCAACTTAGAAACACAGTCTTGCTAAATCATAGGTTAATAGGTATACTATAATTTCTAGTTAATCTACTTATAATGTCTTTTTTCAATAAAGAAAATTGAAAACAAGTCCAGGCTCAAGTCCATGAATCACACTCTTGTTCAGGCATTTTTGACATTTCCAATTTTAACCATGTCACTAAGATGGAAAAATTCATGATTTAGTAAGCTGAGCAGCACTGACTGATCATCCAGTATTTAATTAGAAAATCCTCAGGTTTTCAGGGCAAATCATGAGCTATGTCGGTTCAACTCTTTTATTCAAATCTATTAACCTATCTATTAAAATTTGAGAACTGAGACATTGCAAAATATTCAGCATGGGCTAAAACTTTGGACTAAAGATCACATCTGCAAAACACACTAGCTGAAAGTCGAAGGAGGAGTTTAAACAGCACCACTTTCTTTAAATAAACTATGCTTTCTCTTTAGTATTTTTTATCAATTAACAGTGATATTTTAATGTTTTCACTAAGATGACATTATTAAGGCAATAGATACCTATTTTAACATGTATTTTTGGTGTAATGATGTATAAATCATTTGAACTACACAAGGAATTACAGATATAACAGCAGAATATGAATGAATGCCAGGATTATTCTCCAAAACAGCCATGGTTGTGGTCCCAGGCTATATACCACCAGACTTTCTTAAATTTTACTTTCAGAATAACTGATCTGCTTTTTCTGATAATCTACATACTAAATGGCTATTAAAAACAGGCAACATTAAAAAGATAAGTACTCAGAAAATCAACCTAAAAAAATTAAAGCATTACATAATGTATCAAATTTTACTGGTATACTCGTTTTCAAAGCACAGAAACTACACAGGAGCCATTTCAAGGAATACAGCCCGACTCATGCCGGAGAAGACTCTTGAGAGTCCCTTGGACTGCAAGGAGATCCAACCAGTCCATCCTAAAGGAAATTCCTGAATATTCACTGGAAGGACTGATGGTGAAGCTGAAACTCCAATACTTTGGCCACCTGATGTGAAGAGCTGGCTCATTGGAAAAGACCCTGATGCTGGGAAAGATTGAAGGCAGGAGGAGAAGGGGATGACAGAGGATGAGATTGTTGGATGGAATCACCAACTCAATGGACAGGAGTTTGAGCGAACTCTGGGAGACGGTGAGAGACAGGGAGGCCTGGCGTGCTGCAGTTCATGCGGTCACAATGAGTTGGACACAACTGAGCAACTAAACAACAACAACATATTAACATAATTCTTTTCAACAGTCCTCTTCTCCCAGGTGCTTTTTTATTCCCTATGCATCCTTCCTGCTACTAACAGTACCTCCAAATATTTACTTTACTAAAGTTTTCTTTTTTTAATAGTTTCCTATAGTAATAAGTATACATGCTTGCCTGTTGAGTTGCTTCAGTCATGTCTGACTCTTTGTAACCCTATGGACTGTAGCCCGCCAGGCTTCTCTGTCCATGGGATTCTCCAGGCAGGAATACTGGCGTGGGTTGCCATG
The DNA here is from genome assembly GCF_042477335.2 of Ovis canadensis. Lineage (NCBI taxonomy): Eukaryota > Metazoa > Chordata > Mammalia > Artiodactyla > Bovidae > Ovis > Ovis canadensis. The sequence continues at coordinate 32,052,680 of NC_091250.1, read as the reverse complement.
CCCTCCTTCAGGGGATCTTCCTGATACGGGGATTGAACCCCTGTCTCCTGTGGCTCCTGCACTGCAGGTGGATTCTTCACTGCTGAGCCACTGGGTAAGCTCCCAATAGGTATAATAGTTAAGAAGGATAAGCCTGGACTCCAGAATAAGACAGAACTAAGCTCCGGGAGTTGGACAGTCCATGGGGTCGCAGAGTTGGATACGACTGAGTAACTGAACTGAACTGAACCTCCATTTTAAAAAGTACCTGATATATGAAAGTTATTTAGCCTCCTGGGGGCTCATTTATCCCATCTATAAAATTGGGCTAATAGGTTATTGTAAGGATTAACTGAGATATTATGTGAAAAATACTTAATGCTTGATACTTGGTATAAAGCATATCAGCTAATACTTTTATTATTTTCTGGAAGGCTATGGAAGAGCAGCTAAGGAAGCTACTCTTATTCTCTAGAAATAAAGAGGCAAAAAATAAATGACCTTCAGAAACATGCATAAAAATGGGATATATCAAAGAAAGAATGCTAATAACCAAGCTTATGCTTTAAGCATAACATCCACTATGCTAAAAACTCCCCATTCACCTCAAAATATACTTTATAGATTGCTTTTGTTGTTGGCACTAGGTTTGTCAAGATAAAGAAGCCAGGAAAGAATATATTAATAATCTAGGGTGAACCTTCAAAACTAAATGGGTGTCTCCTGACCAGTCAGCACAATCTCCTCAGTCCATAATGTTTACACCGAGTTACTAGTAAATACCAACTAAAAAGATATTCTTGGGAATTCCCTTGCAGTCCAGTGGTTAGGACTTGGTGCTTTCATTGCTGTGGGCCCAGGGGTGTGCCCCCCCTCCCCAAAAGACGTAGTCTCTGAGGGAAAAAAAAAAAGACAAATAAATAAATGAGTATTCACTGTAGAAGATAGGGTAAAGATTATTCTTAGCCACAGGAAAAGTGACATAAAAATATAGACACAAATCTTTTTCTGTACAGTTGAATTACATGTTTGTTCAAGTGAAAAACAAGTAGCAATTTTGGTTATAAACTGAACCCATGACTTTTATTGTGTCAGCCTTTTGGGAGTTCTCTGAGAGCCTTCACTATTGTATTTTAAGCTTATTCTGCATTATGTCTTAATTAGATTAAACTACATCACTTGAATCTGAGATCATCCTAAATCACATGATGGAAAAGCTAATGAACCCAAATGCTGAGCTACAGCTCTTAAAATCAGTGGGAAACATCTACAGAGTTTTTGATGGGTTTGTAAAAACTGTCCTTTTAGTCACCTTTCCAAATACACTATCAGAAACCTCCATTTATCTAGCCCTACTGGTAGCAAATACAAGCCCAAGCTCTCATTCCTATGACTGACAAAATAAGAGGGCTTAATATATCTGGTTAAATCCCATATTTGCCTATTATTTGAATAAAAGTTTTCCAAACACACAAAAATTCTTTTCACATTCAAAACATTAAATGTTCTTTACTATTCAATTGTATTTATAAGGATCTAAAAATTAAAAAAAAATCAAAAAAACTAGGAAATAAGCCAACTTTTAAAAAATGCTCAATGTCCCTGATCAAGTTAAACAAAATTCCATTGTCAGTTTTCAGCATAATAGTCAAACAAAAAAATTTCACACTTCATATTTTTTTTAATTTAGTCAGTACAGCTTTGTATATGTCCTTTATGAATAACACAGTACAAAACTAGCCAAAAGACCTTTAATCAAATTAGACTTTATCTGAGGTTTGGATTTAGCTCATATTGTCTTACCTTATTTACGACACCCATTCATCAGGATTATTTTGTTAGTATGGAGAAATTGTGCATTGTAAGAGAGATTATCTAGGAGAAAGAAATCTAAAACTTTAAAATGCAGAATTTAAGTTACCATAAAATTTGGACTATAAGTAAATCATCACACTGATGGAAACTCACCTTTAAACATTTTTTAAAAGGTGTGAATATCTGCAGTGTATTACAAAGACAACACTGTTTTACAAAGCTCAATTATTTTCATCACAGGTAATAGCATATTCATGAAGAGATTGGAGTGACCAAAGGATGTCTATCTGCGGTTATCTGAACTTTTTTTCCCACTGCTTTTTCTTTTCAAGAAACTGTTATAGGTATGGTAGGTACTTATGCACATTTAATCACAACGTTTATATATACTTTATGTTGCAAACTACTGCTGTTGTGAGGTCATGACTGGTGACTACTGTCCTAATAAAGCATATGGAACCTACAGGAAACAAAAAAGTGACCGCGATAGTCGCTCAGTCGTCTCTGACTCTTTACGACCCCATGGACTATAGCCTGCCAGGCTCCTCTGTCCATGGAATTCTCCAGGCAAGAATGCTGCAGTGGGTAGCCATTCCCTTCTCCAGCAGATCTTCCAGAGCCAGGGATTGAACCTGGGTCTCCTGCACTGCAGGTAGATTCTTTACCATTTGAGCCATGAAGGAATACTTGCATGCATAAACCACCTCTGGAAAGATAATGCAAGAAATAGACTACTATGATTTCTTCTGGAGAAAAGAGCAGTTTTTTCAGAAAAAATACTTCTTTTATCTTTATATTCTTGTACAATGAACCTGTGTAACTCCTTCAAAAATAACAAACTATTCTGAAATAAGTGGAGCCAAAGACATGCACAAATGTAATACTGTTTATGTTTATGAAACAGAAAAAGATTAAAAGTCAGTCATGATAACCTATGTATGAACCAGAAAAGGTATTTGCTAAACGGGACTACCTCCACTGCTCAGGAGGGCAAATCCATACATCCAGGCCTCAGCACAAGGCTGGCCTGGATGAGAGCGTGAGTTGGCTTAACAGAAGGTACCCAGTCTCTGAGATTTGAGGGCACCCCTTGTTAAGGAGACCACCTCCTCTTGGTTCCCTCCTTCATGGTGACTCACCATGTTGCCCCTTCACCATCCACATAAACCTGTAGAGAATTAAGGGGGAGGACCCTCTCCTGGGACCTTCCCCTAGAAGAGGCAGTCCAGTCCTGCTTCACGACAGCTCAGGCATCTAGAGCTACTTCTCCAACTCTTCCCAGTTGGTGCAGTGTAAAGAATCCACGTGCCGATGCAGGCGACATGGGTTCAATCCCTGGGTTGGGAAGATCCCCTGGCGCAGGAAATAGCAACCAGCTCCAGTACTCTGCCTGGAAAACTCCACAGGCTACACTCCACAGAGTATCCAAAGAGTGGAACATGACTGAGCACACACACACACTCCACTCTTGACCTTTTTCTCCGTTTTCCCTGTTTAGTATTTACACTACACAACACCAATGGTTTACGTGAGCAGGCCCTTCTTGCACAAAATTACACTAGTTCATTTACTTGGTAAATATTTACCGAGACTCTGCCATGTGTCAGGCTACGTGTCAGGCACTGAAAGTTTTATGGAATGTAATTCTTTCAATAAAAACTAGAATTTAAAGACCAGAGGCATCTATGACAGCCACCAAAATTATTATATTCCATTTGTTTAACACCTTCCTATGTGACAGCATGATGATAGATGCCTACTATACATTGTTCCTAATTCTTAGTGGACATTAACATTTCTATTCTATGAATGAGAAAACTGAGGCTGGATGGATTTCAGTCACGTCCCCAAGGTCAAACAGTTGGTAAGTTTGAGCATCACAGCCAGTTCTATCTGGTTCCAAAGCCTAAGCTCCACTCACTGGCTTCACCACTGCTGCCTCAGTGAAAAATAATCAACTTTCTTATTTGCATTAATTTAGAATATAGTGCAATTTTCTTTTCCATTTATTATTTTTACTCAAAAACACTTAAATGCAAAAATCCTACTAACATAGAAAAGCAGAAGCTAAAATGTAAATTTAATGAAGGCAAATAAAATAATGTTGGCTGTTAAAGAAAGCTGAGAGAGAAAATGCCAAATTTTATAGTACACTACATTCTATAAAATAGAACCTAACTGAAATTGACATCACTTCCTCTGGCCTTCTTTACCCTTTGGCCTTAAATAAGTGGCTATTAAAGAGAACAGTTTTTCTTTCGCTAAAATAAATTAAGTGAATATAGCGCCTTCATTTGTGTGATGAAACACCCCCAGGAGGCCAACTATGTCAACTTCTACATTGTCTTCACAGTCATGTGAAAATCCCATCTACCATCTTGGATTTGCTCTTTAGAGGCTCAAATTTTCAAAGACTCTGTAATTCATTATATTAAATATTATTGAACACCAGTTACATGCTATGAACTGTGCAAAAGAGAAATCTGACCAGCACCTTTCCAGGGAATTCTTTATGTAGAAAACTTCAACCCTGGACACCATAGTTATTTTTCATACTGATGAGTTCCTTTTTACTTCAAATTTTAAGATGTGACTTAGAACCTGGGGAGAAAGCACATAATTTTTATAGTGCTCATGCTAAACTTTTTCAAAGAATCAGCAGGCGGGGGAGACTAAATCCTTTCAAAATTCCATCAATGTTTTCATTGTAAAGACTTTTTCTCTGGAAGTCTTCACTTAGTGTGCAGGGCATTTTTGTAAATTTTTGAAAAGTTGGGTTAAGAATCAAGAAGCCTCTTTCCAATTGTATCACAATGAAAGCATGGAGGGGGCTAAAGTTTTTCTTTAATATGTGCAACAGTGTGCAAATGAGACACCACTTCCTACATGCCATTATTAAAATATATCACATTGTTACTCTCTTTACATGGCCAAATTTTAAGCAAGTATATACTTTGGAAATCATTTAATCCAACTCCATTGAAACTAAGGTAATCATGAGAGCATTATCTACGATTAGCCAAAAAATCTTTTTGTAACCTGAGTTCACTGATAGTTGTGTTACCCAACTCTTAATAAAGCTCTTTGAAAGCAGAGATTCTCCATCAACTGCTCACTGAGTATACACTATGAGGGAGGCACTGTGTAGGCTAGACAGGCCCCCAAATTAATAACTGGGATGTGAAGAAGTATTCCTATGAGAGCAATCTATGGAAATCCTCAATAGAGGTTCTAACTATGCCTGGAAGACTTGGGGGGAGGCAAGTCATCTGGACTGACATTTGAGCAGGGTTTGAAGCATAGGCAGCCAGAGATGAATAGAGAACACTGCAGGCAAAAATAAGAAAACAAAGACACAAAGCAGAAACCAGCACGCCTGAGGGAGCGAAGACTGTAAGCACTGTGCCAAGCGGGCTTCATCCTTAGAGCAATGCGGAGGGCTCTCCTGGCGGCCGAGTGGTAGAGAGTCCGCCTGCCAATGCTGGACACACGGGTTCAACTCCTGACCTGAGAAGACCCCAAGGCCTTGGAGCAACTAAGACCATGTGCCACAACTATGGAGTCTGTGCTCTAGAGCCTGGGAGGGCTGACTACTGACGTCCATGCGGCCGAGAGCCTGTGCTCCAAAAAGAGAGCGTGGCCTTCCCACTCACTGAAACTAGAGAAAAATATCTGAGCAGCAATGAAGGCCTGCTGCTGCTGCTAAGTCGCTTCAGTCGTGTCCGACTCTGTGCGACCCCATAGACGGCAGCCCACCAGGCTCCCCCGTCCCTGGGATTCTCCAGGCAAGAACACTGGAGTGGGTTGCCATTTCCTTCTCCTAGCACAACCAAAAATAAATAAAGCAAAATTATTTTTAAAAGCATGGTGAGCAAATGGAGATATTTAAGCATGACGTAAGATTTGCAGTTTAGAAATGTCCTCAGATGGCCTTGTGAAGAACCACCAGAGGTAGAGAAGATGTAAAGGATTGGGTAATATCTGAACTAAGTTCCAGACAGAGACGATCAAGAGACATTAGATGCCACACATTGGATTACTTCCTTTGTAACCCCACCCAGCTCAGGAAAACACTCCAGTCTTACCACAGTCTCAATTAACACAAGAACAAAGATTATTTTAATTGTCTGAATTACTAAGTCAGTAATTTGGAAGTCACCAAGTCACCAAGTTGGAAGGCTAAGTCTTCTAACAAAAAGTAATGAGATTTTTAAAAACTAAACATGAGTTGATTGTGTAAGAAATATATCCCCAGATTTTTATTACACTAAATGCTAATAATTGAAATTTCAAATTTACCTCAAATTTGCCAAGTACCACATAGAATCTGATATAGTCTTGTGGAAGAACCAAATCGGCACTGACTATATCAGCAAATTGGGCTGCTAAAAAATCATTAATATACAGAAAATGAATGTAACTTTTGCATATCTTGCTTGCCAGAAGATAATAACACACCAAGTTCTCAAAATAATGTGTTTTCATATGATTATTACTTCTGAATAGATGTAATTAGTTGATTGAAAGCAATTATGTTTGACCCAGTGGTTTCTAATAGCGTCAAAGGTACTAATGGCCACCTTTCTCAGTGTGTCAGCAACCCTGTTTTAAGGAAATTATTACTCTATGCATAAGCAGAAGACCCATCCTAGCAATTAGAAAAAGAAAAGGTTGACACCTCCAACTTGGACAAGTGTGGCATTACCTCTGGGTCTTGGTTTTCTTCTGTGTAAATTGTGATAATAACGCCTGTCATACCTGCTGTCCAGGTTGCTATAGAGATCAAATGAGTATAAAAACAAAGAATTTTCAAAGGACATTTCTTCTTTACACGGCAAAACACAGGATTACCTGACACGCAGACGCAAATCCTCTTTCTTCCAGATAGCACATACGATCAATACCACTCATCTTAGAAATCAGTCATGTATCATGTGATGCTTCTTTGTATTTATATTACACAATCTCCAATTTGTCAAAGTATATTTTATTTTCCTGTCGATCAGATGTTTTATTTTTTCAATTTGGAAAAAAGTTGACAATCAAAACTCAATTCAAAATCTGCTTTTCTGATTCTTTAATTAAAAAATACCCTAATTTTCTATGTAAAGATTATTTTCATCTCAAATTTCCAATTTCGGATATAACAGAAAGAGATGAAAAGAAAAATACACAATTTAATAAGATTCTAATAAATTAAACCGATATTATTCTTTTTAGCTTTAGACTGGTTTACAGAAGATGTCATTTCCACAGATTAATTGACAACTATGGAAAGCAGATTATCTTTCATTCAGTGAATTTATATAAAATTATTTCATCTAATATTTTATATTAATACTGTTGAATATGTAGGAAATATGCCAAGTCCTAAGGGACAGAAGCAATCACATGAAAATGTTAGAAATTATCTTTCCAATTAATTTCTATTAAAACAAACAGTCTAAGAATTCAAAGAAATATACAAAGCTATCTCTTTCTTTGTAAAGCTAAATTAAGTATTTAAGACACTTGAAAGTATAAATGGAAAACCATATTCTATGTATAACTGAAAAATTATGACTAAATTCAGCAATTAAAACTGGTATAATAGATATTTAAGTAGCTTGGTACAGTACATATGGTTATGATACTTAAAATTGTCTAGAAATAATATACTGTGTATCTTATATAATACACAGATGATTAACTTTCTCTATGAAAATTTTCAGCATGCATTAACACAATAAAAACCATTGGTTATATTTTACCACAAATAATTGAGACCCAGAGTTATTGATTGTTGAACTTTCCTTTGACTGTGTTTAAAATATGTTAGTTTTTACACTGAAGGTACATGTATACACAATGACCCTCTTTATGGAGCCACTGTTTTACTAAATCCCTTTTTGTCACTCTACAAAAGGGCAAGCTTAGCCTACCAACAGAACGGCTGAAAAGAACAGTAGCGACGAGTAGATGTCCCCCTGCTGGGTCTGTAAAAAGGGTCCGTTCCCATCATGAAGAAGGCGGGCATGTAACATGGGTTGGGAGCAAGTACTGGAGCTATTGTGCATTGTATATGATCTCGAGTAGAGAAAGCCATCTGTCCTTTTGCCCTGAAAAAGGACCCCCTGTGAGCCTCTTCTCACGGACCATTACAGCTTCCGTCAACCCTAACACTGCACAGGCTTTGAACTGATGTCTGTCTGTCACAAAAGTTCATCACTGACCACTTTTCCCCAGAGGTTTCATGGGGTTTAGGCTGAAGTGACCAACCACGACCTAACAAAAAGATTAGTGTGTCCGGACACAAAGCAAGATAGAGATATGAGGGACCCTCTTTGTAACATCCTGCCACACAGCATAGAAAACAGTGGATGTAGTCAACTACAGAATATGCAGAGGCGCCGGAGGGAGAAGAAGAGAGGTTTTGGAAAGGGACTCTGTCTTCCCTTGGAAACAAGTGCTCTTTACTGCTAACAGGCATTTTCCTGAAGAGTTGTAATAATTCTGTCTCTTTATATAAGAAATATTACCAGAAATGACAATTTCATTCAACCTCAGGCAAAATGAAGAATAGAGTGCAATGTTAGGTTTCTCTCTGTAAAGTTTTATTTTAGAAGGCAATCATTGGTAGAGCTATAGAATTATAACAGGCCCTGGGGTTTGTCTACACACCACCCTGCTGCCAAAGCGGTAAACGCCTTCCTACAAAACCTCTGACAGGAAGCCATATGAGGGTCCTCTCTCAGCCTCCCTCCTCTGGGCAAACGCCTATACACTGTCCAGTGTTAACCTCAAAGACAATCTCTTCTCTAGTTTTCTCTGCCTCATTCTTCTCTGCATACACTGCTATCACAGAACTGATAACATTTAACTACGCTTATTACATGTGTCTCTTTTTACTAGATAAGTTCTCAAGGATAAAGGGGCTTCCCTGGTAGCTCAGCTGGTAAAGAATCCTCCTGCAGAGCAGGAGACCCTGGTTCGATTCCTGGGTCAGGAAGACCCGCTGGAGAAGGGATAGGCTGCCCACTCCAGTATTCTTGGGCTTCCCTGGTGGCTCAGCTGGTAAAGAATCCACTTGCAATGCAGGAGACCTGAGTTCAACCCCTGGGTTGGGAAGATCCCCTGAAGAAGAGAAAAGCTATCCACTCCAATATTCTGGCCTGGAGAAATCCATGGACTGTATAGTCCCTGGGGTCCCAAAGAGTCGGACACGACTGAGTACATTTCACTTTCACTTTTCAAGGATAAAGATTATGTCATATTATTGCATATACCTAAGACAGGGCTTGACACATGGAAGGCAATTAATAACTGTTTTCACTGTCATTCTTGAAATCTCCCCATGATGGACAGCCCACCACAGCAAAAGGAAGCTACTTTTTTAAAAACTGAAATGTAGTTGATTTACAGTGTTGTATTAGAAAGGAGGCCATTTTTAAACAAGAACATTGTTGGGAGTGGAGTAGGTACCAAGATTTACTCCCTTTTAACTTCTTCCCAGATCCAAGTTCTGCCCTGCAGTTCTAAGCAGACGTGGTCCACCACACACCTGACAATAGCCACCCTGGTTCCTTAGCATCACTGCCATCTCTAGCTCTTGTCTTTTTCAAGCTAAGTGTTCCCATTTTCTTCTGCTGTTATTCCTTTAAGATAAATTTCAGATGTTAAAAAATATATATTTTTTGATGTTTTTCATTCTCATTGCCTTTCATTCCTCTAGAACTGCCCTCATTTGTCAGTATTTCCTTCAAAATGAAACAAAATACTACATGCATGGTTCAGTCCGTGCATCACACAGAACTGCTACCTGCTTGTCCCAGGCACAAGTTACAAATGCAGCCTTATATGTTCCTCTTCACCTTCTCCTTCCACTTATGCTTCTGAAAGGGATGATTGAAAACTTCAGTGGGATTAGCACCTCTGTTTTCTCCATGACAATATATTTTACCAACCAGACAGGAAACCCCTGCGTCAAGTCCATCATCATTCAAATGTTTGTACTAAAAAGCCTCAAATGATAAGCAGTTGCTTCGAGTAATTAACCTGATTGAAAGACAAGAGGCAGGAGTGGGGCAAGAGAGGGAGGAAGGAAAATCTTACTGATTTTTCCAGTTTTGAAACGGAATTTCTTCTCAAAGTATGTAGCAACTAATTTGGATTTTTCCTGTAATAAATACAGAACAATGTCCCAAGAAAATCTGGCTTCCTACACTTCAATAACAAATAAAAGTCTTTATTGAAAATATTAACACAGAGTTCATAGAGAAATTTCACTTAGTAGTAAATATCAATAGCTTGGAAGTCTTTCATAGAACTTTGATGATTTCCATGTATCTGATTCTGTTAGGGGAAGCACACTGACTGAAACCGCCCACCCTGGCCAGGCCCTTTAGTAACCATTCCCATGAATTGTTTTATGACAGGAGATCCTGGTAAGGAATACGGAACTAATAAGCCACCACCAACTGGAAGAGTTCGGGAAAGGTCAAAAGGAGACACCGTGTGTCCGTCCACTTCCCAGAAGCCCTCTCTCTGGCATCCATCTTGGCTGGGCGATGCGTACACCACCAGGAAAGACTGAATTAGAATGACTGGCCAAACACCACCCGAAAACTAATCCCATCACCATAAAACCGAGACTTCGAGCCACATGGCAGAGCAGTTCTCCTGGGTTCCCTGAGGCTACTGCTCTCCACCCAGGTGCCCTTTCCCAATAAAATCTCTTGCTTTGTCAGCACAAGCGTCTCCTTGGACAATTCATTTCCAAGTGTTAAACAAGAGCCCAGTTTAGGGCCCAGGAAGGGGACCCCTTTCCTGCAACAATTCTACTTCTGCAGTTCAATATTAGAGTTTTTCTGGCCCAATTAATATATCTTATTATCATTATGTTACACCATGACTTGCATATGAATATTTTCTCAATTCAATATGTGCTGTTATTTTAATGAACTTGAGTTGAATCAGCACATCAATCCAGGCCACCTCTCTGCAAACAGAATAATAGAACTTACTTGATCTATTCAATTTCAAACCCATTATAGTCTACTAGTCAGACAGCATGCAACCATGGAACTTAAAAAATGTACAATGATTATATCTTCTGTCTAGCATTCATATTTCATATATGTTAAAATGATATACTAAAATAAATATTTGGCAGCTTCATCAAAGAAAAACACTAGATGCCTTAAACTATATATTTTTAAAAATTTAGTCCTATAGTTTCTTGAGAAATGTTTTTTCTGTTCTTTCTATGAAAGTTATTTTATAGAACTGAATGGCCATTTATCAGTTCTTACAGAATTCTAAAGAACTAAATATATTGTTATACATATAAGAAATGCATTTCTTATGAAAATTTACAATATGCTACACTGAGTCCTTAGGTCTCGCTAATTATGAGAAACAGCCTTCTCTTAATGAGGTAGTTAAAATAAGAATATTTTCCCCAAGGACTACCTTTCAGTTTCAGTTCTATTCATGAAGAATTTGGAGGCTTGGACAACAGGTTCACCTCCCTTGAAGAACTCTCAACAAATGATTTTTTTTAAGAAAGTAAATTAATCCTCCAATTTGTTACAACTGGTTTAATGTTTAAGTTTAAAATCTTTTTAAACTGTAGTTATGAGATTTTCATAGTCAAGGACCAAGGAATGCAATTGATTTAGTGTTTAGCCATTAAGAAGGTAATTTTGTGATTTTTAAAAACAATATATATATATACCTGTCTCATAATTAAAAGCAAACTATGAGTTCTTGAATAGTTTAAAAAAGTATATAAAAGCAAATAATCTAATATAAAAGATATTTTAAAAAATGTTTTCTAAAGAACAGGCCATTTATGAAAAATCCCACAATTAAGGGTTCAAACATGAATAGTCAGAGCTAATAAAGAAATCCCAATCTAATGATTCTAAGGGTACTGAAAGATGCGGCAGGGTCTAGCAGCTAGCAAAGGGTCTACATCATCTTATGAGGAAGCTACTTTTCATAGAGCTCTTCCACAAACTGATCTACACCCCCCTGCTTCAGAGCAAGCATCTTCTCACAGAAGCGTTCAGAACAGAGCCAATGCAAAAATACTTCTGTCTTTGGTGATGATCCTTTTAACAGCCTGAATAATCACATTGAGATTCAAGCATTTGCACTGACCTTAAACTGTTGTCTTTCACACAAGTGAATGCTCACTCTCTGGGTCTGCTTTAGGACTGAAGAAAACATACAAATATTAAACACTTCAACAGGCCTGAACAAAGAAGATGAAAATATGAGCAAATTTTAAGTATTGTCTTCTCTTTAGCAAAGTGCATTACTCTATGTTGAAAAGATATTTTAAGGTGAAAAACAACCCAAATGTTTATCCATTGACAGTCTTGTTTCAATTATACATCCATTCAGCGGCATTGTATTTAGCTGTTAAAGCAACAAAGGATGAGACAGTATTGCCTATAAAATATTCTTGCCAAAAATGCTTAACCTGAATCTTATCGATTTTAAAGGAAACACACCCTTTTGGCTCTGCAAGCAGCACCATGGCGGCTGGCAAGAACAAAAGCCTTATGGAAGGCAGAAAAAAGGGAGCCAAGAAGAAAATGGTTGATCTATTTTCTAAAAAAGATTGGTAGGACATGAAAGCACAAGCTATGAGAACTGTGGAAAACACTAGTCACAAGAACTCAAGAAACTAAACTGACCTGATGGCCTCAAGGGTCATGTTTTTTAAATAAGCCTTGCTGATCTGCAGAATGATAATTGCATTCAGAAAATCCAAGATAATTACTGAGGATGTTCAGAGAAAAAAAACTGCATGACTAACTTCTGTGGTATGGATCTTACTTATAAAAAATGTACTCTATGATCAAAAAAACGGCAGACCATGATTGAAGCTCATGTTGATGTCAAGGCCAGTGTTGGTTATTTACTTTATCTGTTCTGTGTTGGCTTTACTAAAAATCTCAATAATCAGAGTCAGAAGACCTCTTATACCAAACACTAGTAGAAAGACCTACTGGAAAAACCTACAACTTTTTAAGACATTGCTTAATTTTTCTTTTGTGATTAAGAATGAAACCCAGCAACTATAGATTATGAGGTTGCTATGAATTGACTTTATGTCACGACCTGAAAATTGCTGTCTTGAACAAATCCCTGACATCAGCTTGCTATATTTTTAGAATTTTTCTCTTTTCCAAAAACAGGAAAGAAAACCTAGGTTCCAAATATATGTGGTATTTTTTAAAGTTGGAGGTGTGGGAAGAACAGTTATTTTGACATTTTTAGATTGCTTTCTAATCAAACAGTAGTAGTTCTAACTTTGCAGGGAAGGACCAGCACTCCATATCTCAAGCCACCTTTGGAATGTGTAACTGGTCTGAGCGTCCATTCTGGAAGGTGCATGGATATGAGCTGACTGTGACCTAAAGGGACAACTTGGCGCATGGATGTGAGCCGACTGTGACCTAAAGGGACAACTTGGCGCATGGATGTGAGCCGACTGTGACCTAAAGGGACAACTTGGCGCATGGATGTGAGCCGACTGTGACCTAAAGGGACAACTTGGCGCGTGGATGTGAGCCGACTGTGACCTAAAGGGACAACTTGGCGCGTGGATGTGAGCCGACTGTGACCTAAAGGGACAACTTGGCGCGTGGATGTGAGCCGACTGTGACCTAAAGGGACAACTTGGCGCGTGGATGTGAGCCGACTGTGACCTAAAGGGACAACTTGGCGCGTGGATGTGAGCCGACTGTGACCTAAAGGGACAACTTGGCGCGTGGATGTGAGCCGACTGTGACCTAAAGGGACAACTTGGCGCGTGGATGTGAGCCGACTGTGACCTAAAGGGACAACTTGGCGCATGGATGTGAGCCGACTGTGACCTAAAGGGACAACTTGGCGCATGGATGTGAGCCGACTGTGACCTAAAGGGACAACTTGGCGCATGGATGTGAGCCGACTGTGACCTAAAGGGACAACTTGGCGCATGGATGTGAGCCGACTGTGACCTAAAGGGACAACTTGGCGCATGGATGTGAGCCGACTGTGACCTAAAGGGACAACTTGGCGCATGGATGTGAGCCGACTGTGACCTAAAGGGACAACTTGGCGCACACTGGTCACCACTAACAATCTACTCAAAGCACATTTTGATATGCAAGAAGTACAATAGCTTTCAATGCGAAAGGCCACGTCCAAGTTCTTAATGGTTATTAATCTGTTTTTCCCCAAAATACTGGATTAACAGATTATGCCCAGCGAGTTAATAAAGAGCAACACTAAAGTAAAGGGGCTTCCCTGGTGGCTCGGTGGTAAAGAATCCGCCTGCCAGTGTTGGAGAATCAGGAGACGTGGGTTAGATCCCAGGGGTAGGAAGATCCTCTGGAGAAGGAAATGGCAACCCACTCCAGTATTCTGCTTGGAAAATCCCATGGACAGAGGAGCCTGGTGGGCTATAGTCCACAGGATCGCAAAGGAGTTGGAAACAATTTAGGGACTAAACAAAAACAACTAAAGTAAAGAGATTAATAGAAGGTTTTTTTTTAAGACTATAGCTCTATATTGTAGTAATATAAGCCCATTTCCTAGTCACTCTAATAACTTCCTTCCTTGAAAACACTTCTCTTCTCTGAAAACCTCTAGAACAGGGACTGTTATTTCTAAGTTACAGTCAAATGCAATTCAATTAATATAATCATGTATTCTCACTGAGTGTCCAGAATATGTCAATATGCCATCTTGCAGTCAACAGAAAACCAACCTAATGGGAAACTGATGAGTCACACTGTTAAATTATGTTTTTACTTCAAGTATATTTTTGAAACTAGTTCACCTCTCCATGAAATCCTGTTTTTTTTTTTTTTGAAATCCTGTTTTTATATGAAGAATAAAGTTCATACTAAGCAATTCTTCAAATATTCCAAAAATATAGTGGAATGTTGATAGGTTTCTGGCTGCATTTTAAATCCATCTTTCCAATGAATAAAAGCAACAGAAATCAAAGTTTCTGCAAAGCCTCAGGACAAAACTTCAAGAACAGTCAAGTGCCTCAGAAATGATTATTATAATCAGAATACTGGCTTCCCTGGTGGCTCCGTGGTAAAGAACTCGCCTACCAATGCAGGAGACATAAGAGACATGGGTTCGATCCCTGGGTGGGGAAGATCCCCTAGAGGAGGTGATGGCAACCCACTCCAGTATTCATGCCTGGAGAATCTGATGGACAGAGGAGCCTGGCAGGCTACAGTCCATAGGATTGCTGAGTCAAAGATGACCGAAGTGACTTAGCACACACTCACTGTTTCGTACTTACAAAACTACAATATTTTCCCATTTATAGCACAAAAACTAAACCAGAGTTAAAGGGTGAAAAAATGAACAGACTTTGGAAGGAATTATGAGGAGATTTCACTTAACTATAAAATCAAGAAAAATTTTAAAATATTTAAAAATACCATTTCCTAATTCCTTTTACTACCACCCCACTTCAAGAGTTTGCTACTACGCTAGACAGGGTGCCAAGAGAACAACACTTTTATTCACTTTCTATGTAATTTGTATGCATTATGGGATGTAGAAACATTCATAATATTTGAATTACCAATTCTTCTTATAGGTAATATAGGCAATCCACACAAAGGCATAAAGATATAAGATTATTCACTGTGAAGTTATTTTTTATAACTTAAAAATAATCATAAGGCATAAAAAGACAAAAATTGTTAATGGGGAAAGGGAGCAACATAAAGGTAAGAGAATAAGAGATATAAATTACTAGGTGTAAAATAAGCTACAAGAATTTATACAACATGGAGAATATAGCCAATATTTTATAACAACCACAAATGGACTATAATTTAAAAAATTGTTACTCACTATACTGTATACCTGTAACCCATCTACTATAGTAGATCAGTAAGTTGCTCAGTCGTGTCCAACTCTTTGCGACCCCATGGAATGTAGCCCGCCAGGCTCCTCTATCCATGGGATTCTCCAGGCAAGAACACTGGAGTGGGTTGCCATGCCCTCCTCCAGGGCATCTTCCCAACTGCAGGGACTGTATCCAGGTCTCCTGCATTGCAGGCAGATTCTCCACCTGGGCCACCAGGGCAATACTTGGAAAGAAGAATGCTTTAAGTTATCTGAATGCTGTTAGGTGGCTCTTACACTCCAATCTGAAGACAGAACACCCTAGTTTAACAAAAGCATTGATCCACCCATGAACAGGTGGCTCTTAGACATATAATTTTGTCTAAACAGAAAAGCATCCCATGACCATAAATGTTTAAAACATGATACATTATTTTCCCCATTTTGGAGATCACAATACACATATCCTACAGTAAATAAACCTGCTTACATTTGTTCACCGCAGTGCATCTCTAACTTGTCTTGAAACTTGTTTGCTAACATGAAGAAGAAACGGTGTTCTGGGGAACACAGCTGGACACACTGATATAAACAAAAGACAAAAGAGTACATGGATCATTGTTATAAAGACAATTCCTAAGGTGCTCATAAACAGATGAATGGTAAGCAAAAGGGAAAGACTACTGGAAAGCCATTTGGTTCTCTCCTGAGCTCTGTTAAGCTTGGGCATTTCATCACAGAATCAGAAGAAAACCATGCTGGTCAGTTCATCAAATTTCCAGACCATATGAAGCCAAAAAAAGTTGGAAATGTATTGAAAGAATCACAATCCCAACAAGTCCTGAAAGGCTAGGATTTGGGTCTATAAAAATAGATGAAAATCTAGTGAATACAATATAAAGTCTTGATTTGCCTCCCCACTCCCCCCAAAACACAAAACTGCAAAATCAAGAGTGAGAAAGACAGGCCTTAACAGAAGCATATATGAAAAATACTTAAAGGTTTTCATCAATGTTAAACTCAGTGTCAGTTAATAGAATTATGGAACCAGAAAGAAAATTACTGTCATATTAGGCTGAATTTGCAGGAGAGTATATAAAACTAGGGAAGTTTTCTTCTCCTTCCTCCTCATAGATGACCACCAGGCATCTGAGGCTTTATTCAAATCAATGTGCAACATTTTAAGAAAGAAGCAGACACCCTGAAATGTCTCAATAAGTCAATGGCATTTTAGAAAAAAACTCTCAATAAGAAATTAGAATAGATGATTCCACATATTTGAAGAGTTGTCACAAGACAGAGGTATTTGAATTCTTTTTTTATGATGCAGGGCAGGATGGTATACAGAATCAAATGGTGAATGCCCAAAAGATGAATTTTAACCTAACAAACAGAAGAAGTTTTGTAATAAACTGGTCCAAAGATCGAATGGTCTATTCAAGAAATAATAATGAGTTATGATCATTTAGTCAAAATGTCATTGAGGGAATTCAACTATCAGGTACAATGTTAAGTCTGCATAGCCTTTAAAGATCTTCACAACACTGAGATTCTAAAATGCTATCAAAGACAGCATTACCATTTGGAGACATTATCAAGAACCACATAATACATTCTATATGGAATCAGGGATACCAGTGCCAATGGGTACTGGATGCTGACTCGGGAAATCCAATTTTCACTTTTCAGGATTTAGGAAGTTTATTGTTAAAACAGTCATTATTAAAATTTAAACTATATAACCTTACAATGAGATAAATTATATGAAAACGAAACTAGTCAACAACCAAACTTATCGCTTCCTAATGTCATTTTGTTAGCTTTCAACTGACTCTGGTGGGATATTCACATCTTGGAAATCTACACATGCTGTAAACTGGGGCTTCTTTTTTAGAGTGGTCGTTAAATATTTATCATCAGCATATCACTGGAAAACTCAGCAGTGGCCACAGGACTGGAAAAGGCCAGTTTTCATTCCAATCCCAAAGAAAGACAATGCCAAAGAGTACTCAAACTACCACACAGTTGCACTCATCTCACATGCTAGTAAAGTAATGCTCAAATTTCTCCAAGCCAGGCTTCAGCAGTATGTGAACTGTGAATTTCCAGATGTTCAAGCTGGTTTTAGAAAAGGCAGAGGAGCCAGAGGTCAAATTGCCAACAATCACCGCTGGATCATTGAAAACGCAAGAGAGTTCCAGAAAAACATCTATTTCTGCTTTATTGACTATGTCAAAGCCTTTGACTGTGTGGATCACAATAAGCTGTGGAAAATTCTGAAAGAGATGGGAATACCAGACCACCTGACGAGCCTCTTGAGAAATCTGTATGCAGGTCAGGAAGCATACATGATTCCTGGACATGGAACAACAGACTGGTTCCAAATAGGAAAAGGAGTACATCAAGGTTGTATATTATCGCACTGTTTATTTAACTGCTATGCAGAGTACATCATGAGAAATGCTGGGCTGGAGGAAGCACAAGCTGGAATCAAGATTGTCAGGAGAAATATCAATAACCTCAGATATGCAGATGACACCACCCTTATGGGAAACAATGAAGAGGCACTAAAGAGCCTCTTGATGAAAGTGAAAGAGGAGAGTGAAAAAGTTGGCTTAAAGCTCAACATTCAGAAAA
Source organism: Ovis canadensis (assembly GCF_042477335.2). NCBI lineage: Eukaryota > Metazoa > Chordata > Mammalia > Artiodactyla > Bovidae > Ovis > Ovis canadensis. Next base: position 32,034,392 of record NC_091250.1, on the reverse strand, counting down.
CTAAGATCATGGCATCCAGTCCCATCACTTCATGGCAAATAGATGTGGAAACAGTGGAAACAGTGGCAGACTCTATTTCTTGGCTCCAAAATCACTGCAGATGGTGACTGCAGCCATGAAATTAAAAGACGCTTACTCAATGGAAGGAAAGTTATGACCAACCTAGACAGTATATTAAAAGCAGAGACATTACTTTGCCAAGAAAGGTCCATCTAGTCAAGGCTATGGTTTTACCAGTGGTCATGTATGGATGTGAGAGTTGGACTGTGAAGAAAGCTGAGCACCGAAGAATTGATGCTTTTGAAGTGTGGTGTTGGAGAAGACTCTTGAGAGTCCCTTGGACTGCAAGGAGATCCAACCAGTCCATCGTAAAGGAGATCAGTCCTGGGTGTTCACTGGAAGGACTAATGTTGAAGCTGAAACTTCAATACTTTGGCCACCTGATGTGAAGAGCTGATTCATTTGAAAAAACCCTGATGCTGGGAAAGATTTGAAGGCAGGAGGAGAAGGGGATGACAAAGGATGAGATGGCTGGATGGCATCACCGACTCAACGGACATGAGTTTGGGTAAACTCAGGAGTTGGTGATGGACAGGGAGGCCTGGTGTGCTGCAGTTCACGGGGTCGCAGAGAGTCGGACATGACTGCGTGAGTGAACTGAACTGAGTATCTTTCATCAATGAGTATTTATTAAGCTGCCACAGGTACAGCATCAGGCTGTGTAGAATAAAAGTATAAATCAAAGCAATCTTCCTTCAGGAAATAGGAAAAGAACTAGGAAGCAATGTCTAAACTTTTTAAAGTGATCTGTCTTCTTATTGTATACATCGTGGTATGTTTATACAACAGATGACTCTATAGCCTTGAAAAAGAATGATGTAAGTCAGTTTGTACTGGGAAGATACACAACAAACTAGTAACAGCAGTCTCCTCTAGGGGGAAACATTGTGTGCCATACAAATGTTTGTTTGTTGTCATATGTATGTATGATTTTAATAATAATAACAATGCTATTGCTAAGTCACTTCAGTCATGTCAGACTCTGTGCGACCCCATGGACGGCAGCCCACCAGGCTCCCCCGTCCCTGGCAAGAACACTGGAGTGGGTTGCCATTTCCTTCTCCAGTGCATGAAAGTGAAAAGTGAAAGTGAAGTCGCTCAGTCGTGTCCGATTCTTCGCGACCCCATGGACTGCAGCCCACCAGGCTCCTCTGTCCATGGGATATTCCAGGCAAGAGTACTGGAGTGGGGTGCCATTGCCTTCTCCAAATAATGCTATAATGAAACACAAAGGAGGTCGACCTGGGGCAATACTTTCTTTTACCACAAGGCGGAGAGAAGAGCAACCATGACAAAAGCAGTAGAAGCAGAGATCGAATGCTTAAAGCTCAGACGGCGCTGCCCTGGCCGCCTCCAGATGAGGGGATGATCCTGTTAATACGTCCTCACTGTTCTGACCACCTTCCATCTCCTGTTCTTCTAGAGGAGCCTGCTGTGGAGCTGATATTCCTGCCTTCCTTACTGACTGGGGATCCAGACGGCTCAGTGGTAAAGAATCCCCTGCAATGCATGAGTTGCAGGAGCTGTGGGTTTGATCCCTGGGTCAAGAAGATCCCCTGCAGGAAGAAAAACCAGCCTACTCCAGTAGTCTTGCCTGGAGAATCCCACGAACAGAGGAGCCTGGCGGGCCACAGTCCATGAAGTTGCACAGAATCGGACACGACCAACACAATCGCATCCTGCAATCACTGGCAGTGATTTCCACCCCTGAGGAACATCTGGCAATGTTGAAACATGTTTTGTATTCTAGAAACAGAGTGCAACTAGCATCTAGTGAGAGCCCAGGGATGCTGCTGAACATTGTACAGTGCACAGGACCACCCCACAACAAAGAATTATCCAGCCCACAGTGTCAACAGTGACAAAACTCAGAGTCCCTGCACTCCTCTTTACTTAAGGCCACCTGAATGGACTCTGTTCTTTAAAAGCCAAGAGTCTCGCCAAGTCCCAGAGATTCTGTCCTCACTAGAAAACATGGCCATAGAATCTGAACTGACTTTTAAGAAAGCCTGTAAGTCTCCGTAAAAATAACTGCCAATGGAAAGTAGCCTGCAGAAAGGTTAAAAACATTATGCTTGACCTAACAACTAACTCACAAAGATAATTTATCTTGAGAAAAAATCACCCGATTTGGCATGTAGCCAGCATTTCTCCAAAGTATCACAACATTCATTAGTGAACTTTGCCATTTTCTAGAAAAAGTTTTTTAAAAATCCAAGTAACTTATTTAATAACATGTTGCTATTTTTGAATTCACGAAAACTACATGAACTGGAATGATGAGTTCAAATACCAATTATCATTGTAGTTTTAAGCCCATTAAAATTAGATACAGTTGGCTACAGGCTATATTTTTCTAGCTTTTACTTCCCTTGTAGTCCAGTCTGCAGTTTCAATACCACTGTTCCTTTGTAAGAGTTTAGTAGCCTACTTACTTCTTTAAATGGTAAGGCATATGGCACAGGGTGTCATTCATAGTAAACGGCAATATATATTTTATTAATTGAATAAAAAGGCATTTAAAGACTACTGTACACATAATCCCTTAGTCTTTGTCAGGGGTGGTTGGAGTTAGGTAACACCAGAGGTCAGTTACTACCTAAAAAATAGAAATTTTACATACTAATATACAAAATATTTAATATTTATAATGAACTCTCTCCTCTATCTAGTAATAGGAGACTCCCAGAACATAAACTGCTTCTGAAGAAGGTAAATACTTCCCTACCAAAAAAGCTGGCCAATCACCATGTAGTTCAATGTGTCACCACCCACCCAGCCCCTATTCTAACATACTTTCTTCTAAGAACATATGGGAGGGCCCCTATATAGCTTCAGTCATTCTTCTGCCAAAAGTTCAGTGGGCTTAGTCAAAAGGTGGACGCAACTGAAACAGGCTGGAGCAGAGAAGAGCATCTATACCCCTGGGCAGCTGAGGGCTGGGCTCTTTGAGACGGTAAGTAAACACTGTGCACAGGTATCAGGAGACGGGAAGGAAGATCAAACAAAACAGAGACAATAGGAGAGGTAACTGGCCAAGAACAGGAAATAAATCTCAGAAAGTGAAAGTGTTAGCCACTCAGTCATATCCGACTCTTGGCAACCCCATGGACTGTTGCCCACCAGGCTCCTCTGTCCATGGAATTTCCCAGGCAAGAATACTGGAGTGGGCTGCCATTTCTTACTCCAGGGGAACTTCCCGACCCAGGGATCGAACCCAGGTATCTCGCATTGCAGGCAGATTCTTATACCATCTGCGCCACCTGGGAAGCCCAGTATGGACTAAAGACAACCATCTGAAGTGGAAACGCAGGAATGAATATGAAGGGAATTGGTTGGAGTGCCCAGTGAAAAGCCAAACGAGTAAATATGATAACTGAAGTCAAAGCCAGGATGTCCAAAATAGCAGCACAGGACCCCAGAGCCAGCCACATGCTCACACCAAGCAAATGCGGTCCGTGTAGAAATAATTGCCTGGGCATCGTATCCCAAAACACAAGAGCAAGGTCAGCAATTCCTCCCTTTACATTAGAAGAACCACTCACTGATACCCAAACACAGGAAGCTGAGTCTTCCAAAGTGGTTTCTCCCTTAAACAAATTTTCAGCGTTACCATTTTAAAGGCCACTTCTGTCCAGGATACTAGTAATACAGGCATAGCAATCAACACTGCCACCATGGGTCTAGTAAATGAAGCATTTAAAGTCAAACTGCAAGGAACTGTCCTTTACATAATTTTAGCCACAATAAGAAAACTGAGTACCACACAACCCATGAGATAAGAACAAGGATAAAGACAGAAAATAAACAACCATTATTACACTGAAGTGTAAAAAAAAAATTTTTTGTTGTTGTTTTTACCTAAAAGAATGTTTTCCTGTGAAGTTGCTCTCATGTAACATGGGGGAAAACTTATGCTCCAACAGGAAACTATGCATAATCCAGAGCACACCTGTCCCGCTTACCCGATTCTTTGGAAGCTATTGTAAAATGCTGTAAGTTGTAGATAACTAATAACAAAGTCACATAATTAGACACATGGGTGGACCTAGAGACTGTCATACACAGTGAAGTAAATTCAGAAAAAAAAAAACAGATATCATATATTAAAGCATACATGCAGAATCTAGAAAAATGGTACAGATGTACGGAGGCACAGACATAGAGAACAAATACACGGACACTAAGGAAGGGAAGGAGGCGTGGGTGAGGTGGGAGATTACGATTGACATACACACTACTATGTATGAAATAAATAATTAATGAGAACCCATTGTACAGCTCAGGGGATTCTACTCAATGCTCTGTGCTAAATGGAAAGGAAATCCAAAAAAAGGAGAATTCATGTATACATATAACTGATTCACTTAGCTGTGCAGCAGAAACTAACATCACACTGTAAAACAACTAAACACCAACTTTAAAAACTTAGTACATTAAAAAAAATTAACTGTTGTCTATAGACATTCAAATTCTGCATGCAACTGATTTTTCTTTCTTACTGAGGAAAAGTCCAGTTTTCCCTCCATTTATATATTAGTTTCAATATTCTAGATCTATAAATGTATCTGTCTTTAAATTCTACTTTGAACTGGTTATCACATCTTACCAGTTACTTCTTTATTGATTCAAGTAAAATCCTTAACACGTGTTCATTGATTTTACCTTTTTTGGAAAATTATCTTTTAACAGTAATTTGGGGGAAGCAGTTACTTTCTGAAATTTGGGAGAATACTGACATTTGCCATTGATGTTTTCTCAGTTATGTTGCTGGATTTAATCACAAGTATAATATTGCCCAGGAAAAGCCTAGAGGTTTGGGGACCTAAGGATGACAAGGCTTCTGAATGGTCAATTTAGAGGCAGACTATAAGCCAGGTAAACTGTCATCCATAGAACAGGGGCAAAATAGAGTTATATTCATGCTAGAGAAGAAGAGAGGATGGAGAGGAGAGAGGTTTGACTAGAATGGGAGCTTTTATTTGAGAGCATAGGAGATCCTCTATTTTTGCAGTTTCAGATACATGGCTACACCCCGAAGATAACCTTGTCCATTCTATTTGCCAACAACAGCTCACTTTAGGGCAATGCCTGTTCATGGATATAGCCTGATAGAGAATCACATCTGTCTCTGGGTGTGTTTTCTGCGTTCATTCTTGGTTTTTAGGAGTTCAATGAACATTATTAATCTCACCACATCCTATACCTGCAAAAGCAGTGTGAACATTCAAAATGCTAGTGGTATAGGATTACAGTTAAACAAAAATGGAGACTTCAAAAAACAGAAAGTATACCTCAGACGTCTCAACTCAAGGATATTTTCTGCCTTAACTTTTGGGGGCTTCCCTGGTGGCTTAGTGGTAAAGAATCTGCCTGCCAATTCAGGAGACACAAATTTGATCCCTAATCTGTGAAGATCCCATATGCCATGGGGCAACAAAACCCGTATGCCACAACTATTGAGCCTTTGTTCCACAGCAAAGAAGCCACTGCAATGAGGAGCCCGTTCACCACAAGTGGAGAGTAACCCCCGCTCACCAGAACTAGACAAAAGCCAACGCAGCAACAAAGACCCAGCACAGCCATAAATAAATAGATTTTAAAAATGTTTTTTAAGTTTTTTTAAAATTAACTTTTTAACATTCTAAAACTGGCATTAATAACATAAACTTTACTACCAACACAGAGCATTCCTTATACAAAACTTGACTGCAGAACCAAAGCAATATTCAAGAATGTATCCTCAGAAATAGGGGAAATCTAGAACATTAAATAACTATGCACAGAAGGAAACTATGCAAGAACGTAAAGGCCCTAGTTCCTTTACGTGTGTAATTTCTCCACGCTAGAGTTCTTTAATTAAAAACTTCCAGGTGCATACCATGTATAGTAATACTAAGCCACGCTGTCAAGCTCACTGCTTAAACTCCTGGGAAGTTGTCAGTATATCTTTACCGTTTTGACAGTAAATTCAGGGAATACAGTTTGTTTGGTTAGACTTCTCTTTTACAGCTCACAGTAGCTTTGGCTGGCATAAATGGTCTTTCCAGCCATTAGTACTAGGTCAGCCTATCTTTGCCGCTCTGTCTTCTCTCAAAAGGCAAAGTAACTACAAAGCCATTTAAAAAAGGAAAGTCATTTTTCTCTCCCAGACTTCCTGAAAGCCCACAGTGTACTAAGGAGAAAATAAATTGTTCACCAAAGTTCAGTAATATGTACAGCTGCCATTCTGTTATCTGTCCAATAAGAATCAAGGTGTTGCACTTGACCAAACCGCTGTCCACGACTAGCTACTCAGTACAGCAAACAGCACTGCGATGACACTGGATTTTCATTTCAATGGGAGGAAGAGTTTAGTCTTTCCAACTTAGTTTTGCAGTGTTTGCTACAGAATGCTTGTACCCAGATTTACACTTTCTTTCTGAAAGGTATTACATATATCCCTTCAGCACTGGCTAAAATGTTTTTAATTCCCATTATTATTTAAACACAGATGTGCAATTCACATATTCACATTACCCTGTCAATTTAAATTTTAATACCTAAACATCATCAGTTTAACACAATAAGACTCAGATCAGAAAGACAGTCTCAAAGATCTTACAAGTATCTTTAATAATAACTTTTCCACAATATAAATTTTCTATAAATAATATAATTTGAGGATAGTTATCTTTTGTATCCGACTTTGCAAACCAAGTATTCACTATTAGTTTAGAAAATCAATTGCTTTAAATACACATATAAAAGAGGCAATGGATTGCTGTAACTTGGTGAGAAAGCTTTATAGACATATCCAAAATTACAGAATAAGTAAAAATATATAGGAAGAAATATGAAAACACACACACACAAAAAAAAAAACTAGAAAAACAACAATATTGTGACTTGGAAGCTTAAAAAATAAGTGACTTTAAGAAAAGGGATGAGATGATTTCCTGACACATAGTCCCACGCTTAGTTACACAATGCACTTTCACAGTTTTCCAGCGCCAATTCTATTATTGCATCTCCTCTGCTAGACTACTAAAACTATTAAAGGACAATATTTTATTAATAGTCCTTTCTGGATTCCATTCATTTTAATATACAATTTTGTTTCCATCCTTCCTTGTAATGTTTCTAGTTACAGAATTTTGGAGAGGGTTTATGTATTGACAAACACACAGTGTCTCTAGACACAGGAGCTGGGGTCACACTGGGGCTTGGACTTTGAGTAATCTATTAACAGTATCCAAAGGATTTCTAAGATTCTCTGGAGTTCCTCAGGGGCCACTATGGGGGAGTGAAGTAAGTAATGGAAAAAAAGATCATATAAGGTTTTGGCCTCTGTCTCCTCTGACCTCCAAGGTTAATCACTGTGTGTGTGGCTAACATTATATACAATTTTATATACTGGATTTCCTCATAAGATTTCATTTTTTTCTAAAGTTTCAGGCTCTTTGAGAAATGTTGGGAAACCCCTGAACCACTTGACCTCTAAGATTTGTATTAGCTTTAATATGCTTTGGCCCCAAAAATCCTCAGAGAAAATGTTTAAAAAGCATAGGGATAAGGATAATTAGTGTATATAGAGATAAACCACAAAAAAAGTTCTCAACCAAATCAAGTTGACAGATCTTCATTACGATCATTATGAACTTTTATAGCTAACTTTCTATAGAGAACTCTACAGTAAGCCCTAGAGATACACAGATACAAACCAGAACCCCAGCCATGGAGCTTATAAGTGAGACTGGTAGAAATGGACTCCCAACCCACTCCCTCAGGAAGTCGACTGCAATTACTCTGTGAAACCACATAGTAATTAGCATCAGGATCTGCCCATGAGAGACACATGGCCCTTGACACACTTAACTCATTTGACACCCAACCATGTTGATAACCATCCTCAGAAAGGCATCTATTTTAAGATGCTTGTGTTCATTCAAACTTTGTCTGATCTGAGATTGAGCCCTAATTTTTTCAGTAGAAATATGATTTTTAGTATTCCAAAGTTCACTGGCAAAGCCCTAGAATTTGCCAGCAATTCTAGTATGACTTTCAGATCAAAAGGTTGTTTTTTTTTCCATGGTTTATGGAAATGTGTTATCTTATGATCATGTCATCCACATTTTTAAAATGCCAGCTGGATTTTGGAGCCCTTAAGACACAAATCAGTCCTGGGTGTTCACTGGAAGGACTGATGTTGAAGCTGAAACTCCAATACTTTGGCCATCTGATGTGAAAAGCTGACTCATTTGAAAAAAGACCCTGCTGCTGGGCAAGATTGAAGGCAGGCAGAGAAGGAGAGGACAGAGGATGAGATGGTTGGATGGCATCACTGACTCAATGGACATGAGTTTGGGTGGACTCCAGGAGTTGGTGATGGACAGGGAGACCTGGTGTGCTGCAGTCTATGAGGTCACAAAGACTCAGACACGACTGAGCAACTTAACTGAATTGAAGACACAAATTGGAGTTTCACAATTCCTAGAAAGGCAATATAAATAACTTACCTTTAATAATTGTCAGAACTGACCTAAAGATACAGGAATGTTGAGAAAGCACTGTGTCAAAGTTCCAGGCACATTTGACTTTAGCATATAAAGGATCAAAAATAATACCACCATCTAGCTCTGTAATTGACTGGATGGAGAGACTCCTACAAGATTTTTCTCTCCCATTAGCTGCTACAAGAGTAAAAGAGGATGTTGGAGACAGAGAGAATCGCTCTTACTCTCTTAACCATTGTCTAGATTTACAATAGGAACTCTAAAGTACCAAGCTTGCTACATGATGGTAAAGAGATATGATTCCAAGACATTACAGGATATAGGTAGCTTTTTTTCTCTCTCTTCTCACTTTCCTTACATCTGAAATATTTGAGAAAAGAAAAATACATTTTACCTTTGCCACAACCGGACCTATTTCTGCTGTTCCTGCTGCCAAGTCACTTCAGTCGTGTCCAACTCTGTGTGACCCCATAGACAGCAGCCCTCCAGGCTCCTCTGGGCCTGGGATTCTCCAGGCAAGAATACTGGAGCGGAAGTATTTCTAGTTAGACATATTCTGACTATATTATCATAAGGCACAAGCTAGGGCTGGCTATAATTCATCCACTTAGCCTAAATGTGAAAATAATATTTAAATATGTGCTAATTACATTTAAAATATAAAAGTAAAAACTTTGTGTACATAATCCAGAAGCCTAGAGCTCCTAAAATCAAAACTGTTTGTTGCTGAGAGACTAAGGAGAGGCCAGCTCCTGCAACTCCATGGACTGTCGCCCACCAGGCTCCAGTCTGTGGGAATTCCCAGGCAAGAATACTGGAGTGGGGTGCCATTTCCTTCTCCAGGGAGCTTCCTGACCCAGGGATCGAACCCTCAGCTCCTGCATTCGCAGGCAGACTCTTCACCACTCAGCCACCTGGGAAGAAGCCCCAAATCAGAATTATGATTACCCAAATGAACACATAGTTTTTGGCATTTCTGGCCCATCAGACGAACCAATCCGACTAAGAGGCACAGTATGACCAAAAATCAAGAACACGTTCCAACTAACATATTATGTGATGACTGAAGTTGAAATGGAGCCTCCAAATGAAATTATGTCAAAAGCATGATAGCAATTCCAAACAATTCTTGATTCTGAGAAAGTACAAAATAGCAGCATAAAATCTTCAGCTGATAAGCTCAATTACACTTAGTTCATTTATTCTAGTTATTGGAACACCAGCCTCAAGTTTATATATGTGAATTTATCTACTAAATAACTAAATTTTGACAAATACAAAAGTACAATTTACTAGGTTATTTTAAATATCTTAAAGCTGATAAGACAGCCTAGTCTTCAAATACAGATGGAAGAGATTACTTATTCCTTCCATTGAACTTTTTTCTTTCTTTTTTTTTTAAATTAGACAAGGCATTTATTTTTTTAAAAAATCCATGGGTTATTGGCAGAAAAATGGGAAAAGGAAACAAAGATCTAACGGGATAAATAGCAAAACAACAAACAAAGTGATAGATTTAAACTTCATCATTATTAATAATTATATTGAATCCATTAAACTTTTCCATAGCAAACAATGTGAGAGGTAGAAGTCTATTAGGAATTTAAGTGAGAAGCAGGTAACAGAATAGTCCCACTGGTTCAGCTCAGTTTCTCCTCCTAGTGGTCACAAAGGGAAGGTGCCTGCCATCTGGTGGCATTTCTTCAAGGAATCCTGTTACTTAAACAACATGCAATATTCCTATGAAGAAATATATGATACCAGTGAAAAGTGCTCAAATTTAAGTCATAAGTGAATTTCCAATTACTTCTGCCTCCCCCTTAAAGCATCTCCTCCTTTTAAAAGTTGACCATAACACATTTTTAAATTGCAAGGTTGCTGAACACAATCCATATGAAACAGTAACGATGCATGTCTAAACCATATTTGGGTGCGCTGCCATCATTTTTAACACAAATTCTTTAAAAGAGTGTTAAATATCATGGTGCATTAAATCACTGCATGGAACTTGACCTGTATTGGCAAACCAGGGAGGATAGGAATGATTCTGGGTTTAGCTGGGCTACTGCGTCAGCCCAGACTGACTCATAACATGTTTTTCATATTCTCAGCTCCCAACAAACCACCAAGTAGCCTTTATAACATGGTTCATCATCAGTTGCTCCGCCATGTCCAACTCTGTGACCCGACGGATTGTAGCCTGTCAGGCTCCTCTGTCCATGGAATTTTCCAGGCAAGAATACTGGAGTGGGTTGCCATTTCCTCCTCCATTATAAAATGGAAGGAGGAACAAAAAACACTTTTTCATAATAGGTTTTAGATGGTATCCACACAAGATAACATAGAGTGATGTCATTTTGATGAGTGTCTAGTGAGGCTCCCCCTGCAGAAACCAGTGTCCCTTGAACTGTATGTAAAAGAGTCCTGATTCTGGTGTATTCCCCACTAGCCTTCCGTTCACCTAATCTTGTCAATGAAGCAATGCCCTCCTTCTCCATCCCTAAACCTAATCTTGACATTCAAACATGCCAGGTAGTTGGCTTTGAACACTTACAAACCATCAGAAGCACAGAGGTCATCAAGGTCCTGAGAGGCTACTTGTACCTATACATTCTTCAGTTGAGCTGGAAACAACAAACCCCTGCACAGAATGTATACCCTTCTCTTAAATAACTCCCAGCTTGAGGAAAGAAAAACAGAATTACTAAAGTAAGAAGGCGAAAAGAGTATTTGAAGGATTTGCTTCTCAATGACTTTTAGACAAGAGAAATAGAAGAGAAGCTGAAAAACAAGAGAACTGGCTTCAAGAGGCAATTTGTCCTCCGTTCTTCAGGAGACAGGGCATTTTGTCAGCTGTCACTGCTGGACCAACTAGAAGTGTTACATTCAAACGGCTGTACTCATTAGGACTGAAACCATTTAACATGAAGGCTTGGAGGCACTCACATGTCACATTGTATTGTTTGGCCTGAGTAGAGGAGGGGAATGCCTGCTAGTCTCATTTAAATAACATTTATGGCATTTTAATTTGCTTGCTTTCTGCAAACCGCGTCTGACTATTCTTTGCCTGACATAATTGAAAATCTATACATTATTATGTCCTGACTTGATTCACTCTTTCCATTCATTTTGTAGCCGGTAAAGAAAAATGTACAGCATAAGTGGAAAACCATGTTAGTAGGAAATACAGTTTTATATGATGAAGCGAATTTATGTTAGCAAGGTAATTGAAAGGTCTTTTCATATGATGGGAAAGGACGAACGACCTTAAAATTACAGGTAACATTTTTCCACCCCAGATTGAGAAGTTGCCACAAGAGAAGTCACTAGAGATTGTAGCATTCATATTTCTGAATCAGAAGTATTTCTACCTACTGACATTTAATATGACTTTGTGTCCAACCATTTCCATGGACGTGGAGGGTATGGAAGGACCTCAGAAATTACGGGATAAACCTTTTTTATTTCTAGTAGATGGCTAGATGTGCTACACTACTTCATCATAACCTGTGAATGCAGGGGAGCCCGATTCAGTGGAACTTTTCAGTACCACCAGGTAGGAAGTTTCAACTCTTCTTCAGCCCAAATCTCACTGTTTTCCGAAGAAATGTAGAGAAACAGATCACCATGCTATCTACCACAGCCTTTTATATACCAAAGGCACTTTTTGTTTCAGTTGGATATCAGTATAAACCAGCTATCAGTGTACCTTCATCTGGCCATAAATTCTTAGAAAGACAAAAGCCAGGTGTATTTTTATCCATTGCTAAAGTCCTTATTTGTAATCAGAAGCCAGATTTTCTCATGTTATGAATTTCTCCTAATATGAAAGTCTCTTTCCGCATGAAAAGGAAAGAAAATCCATAGTATTAACAGTATGGATGAAATTTTGGTCACGTGCTCCAAAGCACACTGTACTTTCTCTGGGTTGTACTTGTCAGGCTGGTGAATTCAAGTCATTTCAAAATGTCTGTCATCCTCATTGAAATGTAAGTGCCAGGAGGGCAGATATCAAGTCTGACTTGTTCATCAGCCTTTTCCCTGTGTCAAGATAGTTAGCACACAATAGGCTCTTCATACTGCTATCTGGGAGATACGAAAATAGAGTCTGTAAAAGTCATTCTTGAAAGTGATTTCCCTGAGATTGTATAACACATTAATGGCAAAAGCAGGGTTAGAACTCTGGGTTCTTTTTTTTTTTCCCCAATATATTTTTATCAAAATTTTGTTATAAGAGAATCTTATTCAAAAATAAGATTTAAGAATAACCTAAATATACTCACTCCTAAAGGAAATCAACCCTGAATATTGATTGGAATGATTGATGCTGAAGCTGAAGGTCCAATACTTTGGCCACCTGATGAAAAGAGCTGACTCTGGAAAAGACTCTGATGCTGGGAAAGATATAACGCAGGAGGAGAAGGGGATGATAGAGGACCAGATGATTGGATGGCATCACCGACTCAATGGACATGAGTTTGAGCAAGTTGTGCGAGACAGTGAAGGACAGGGAAGGCTGGTGTGCTGTATGTAGTCCATGGGGTCGCAAAGAGTCGGACATGACTGAGCAACTGAACAACTCTTTGGGACTCCCCCAAAGTTCTCTCACTTGCCAGACATAATAGCTTCAGGATTTTTTGTTGAACTAATTTACAGATCTACAGTCCATGACCCCAATGACAAATAAGCAACCCCTTGATCAGAACAGGCTCTCTATCTGAATATACCAGGGTCTATCATTAAAACAATCCTACTGGTAGATCCTGATAGCTCCTCCAGAAATGCTGTCATGAAGAAAGTTCACTATCAGTCATCACAATTAGAACTCTGGATTCCTTATTGCCCATTCACCTTCTCTGTCCATTTTGCCACAGAGGTTCTTTTCTCTAAGACTCTGGGCAGGCAACACAACTGATGAGTAACGTACAGAAACCTTTGTTATCTAAACACCATTTGTTTATCTGCCTGGTTCCCAGTGTTCTTTATAAGTTGGAACACAGAAGCCTTCCCATAAATATGCCTGATCTGTACAAACTTGATGTAAGACTCTAAGAACAGAACCCCAAATGGTATTCTACAGCCATAGGAAAGAGCCGATTTATTCTCTCCTATGAGGGTCAAGCTTTACAGAGGCCAAACCACAGAAGTCAGCTGAATTTTCATGGTTCAGCTACTGCTAAATCAAATATTCTGCTAAACAGAACTCTAATTTGTATGGTTTTAAACTTTTTATTTTGAGGTTTCTTTAAAGCAAATATTCAAAAAATAGACCTTCTCCTGAGCACCTGAAAAAAGTAAATGTGAATTTTGGGGAATGATGAAGTGATCTAAAATTGGGTTGTGGTGATGGCTTCCCAGCTCCATAAATTGTTTTTAATTTTTTAAATCATATTCTTAAATACTATAAAATATACTTCAATAAAGCTGTTAAAAAATAAGCATGAAAATTAGTCAAAGCACTTCTTTTTGTAAACATCTGGTATCAAAACTGCAAAGACATTCTTTATTCCCATACTCTTTTAAGCCGTGGTTCTATCCACTACAATCATGATTTACCTACAAGGTCAAAAGCTTTTCCTAGAATTTTGGTAAAAATAATTTAGTAGACTAATATAGTATCTATAACATCTTCACTGATGTAGCACCAAGAGATACTGACTCACTTGATTATCTGCATAAATGGCCTACAGATATGTTTGCTTAATTAAGCACAGCGTTCTCATCCAAAACCTGTCATTAACTAGCCGTGGGGTTTCGAGTAAGTTATACATCTTCAGGTCTCCATTTTTCCACCTATATCCCGTGTCCCCATGGACCAGATCAGAGTCAAATAACACACAATATATTAAAAAGAATAGTAACTGATATTATCTAATGAATAGCCACTAATATGCCAGAATTTGGGTAAACTATCAACTTATGAGGAAAGTAATATTAGTCACTTTTTTTTACAGATGGAAACTGGAACATAGGAAGGTTCATTAGTCTGACCAAGGTAATACAGTTACTTCGTAGCAGACCTAGGATTCCAATCCAGAGCTGTTCAGCTCCAAAACCTATATGCATCCTCAGTTCCTCATTAAACTTTGTGTTTGACTCAGTCAGATGTGGGCATGAATCCTGACCTTGCCTTTACCATGTTGTTAGTCATCTTCTCTGAGTCCAGTTTCTCCACCTGTAAAATGAGGTTACTAATACTTAACTCTTAGGGTTGTTGTGAAGATTAAATGCAAGAATGCTTCCCCTACAATGAAAAACTGTTTGACAATACTTTATCATCAAATAAACTTTCCCTCAAATTTTCCTTCTTCTGTTTAAAAAAAAAAAAAAAAGCTTTCAATAAACGTGCAGACATAAGGGACTTGTGGACACGGGGCGGGGAATGGAGGGGGAGTTTGGGAGGAGAAGCGGGGGTGAGTGGTGAGAGGAACACTGACGTATCTACACTACCAGGCATAAAGCAGACAGCTAGTAGGCAGCCGCTGCAGAGCACCGGGAGCTCAGCTTGGTGCTCTGTGATGACCTAGAAGGCTGGGATGGGGGAGCTGGTGGGGAAAAGGCTCAAGAAGGAGGGTCTGTATGTACACATATAGCTGGTTCATGTTGTTGTACAGCAGAAACTAACACACATTGTAAAGCAATTATACTCCAATTTAAAGAAGAAAAAAAAAAGCTTTCAATTCTATGATTGTTTGTAGCCTACCTAGATAAACCTCACTGGTATTGAATTCTATCAAAAAGTGAACACAAATAACACAGCAGCCCTTTGCTATCAGTCCTTGGCTCTGTGATGGAGACTGTCAACAAGAGTGTCAACTTCAAGGGGTGGGCATCTCTCCACAGGAACTGAGCTGAGGTCACAGACTTGTCTCACTCTGCCCTGCAAACAGATGTCTGGGTGACAACTCTTAGTCACTGCAAACAAAGGGGAAAGCCAAACCAGGTGGGAAGTGCTGTATCTCCTTTCTAATCCTCTTGGCCAGCCCATTCCCTAAAACAATATCTCGCTGACCATAACTCAAAATAGCTGGTTCCCCCCCAGGATACTATTTTCAACATATTGCGTTTATTTTGATGATGTCTAATTCTTCCACAAGCAGAAGACAGTGTTTTCTATAACAGCGATTTGTCAGCAAGAAAGCTGTCTAATTCTGTGTATTAGAATATGCACCTTCAAAAGTTTACCTCTGAAGTAACCTGGTGAAAACTGGTGTAATGTGGAGCTCTAGTGGTGGCAAGAAAGTAAAGCAGCCATCCTAAGACCCAATAGAAATGCCAAGGAAATCACTTACTTAGTTATTATTACGGTGAAATGGCCGTTTATAGTTAAATTACGTTTAGAAGAAAAATGATTCCAAATGATCATCCAAGATTATCTCAGGTAAACTCTAAATGTAATTACTTTCTTCCAGATTGCAAATTAGACCTCAACAACCAACTCACATCAAACATCATGAAGAAGTTAAAACCCCTAAAAAAACAGAACTCGGGGCTGTGGTTGTCACTTTTCTACTCTTTACCAAGTTCACTAAGAATCTCATTAATTAAATACTAAGCATTTTTCACACAGCTAGAGAGAATATTCTATACAGAAAATGCTGCATTCTGAGTGGTATGATCAGTGAAGTCCTGTACCAACTGTCTTGGGAATTTAAATAATCCCTACAGGCTGATGAGGTTGTTGTGGGCTAATTCCTGCACTAGAAAAGTGCCTTCCTTGAATTTCTGACTTCTGAGATGTTTCCCAACTTTAAACAACCAAGAATGAAACATACAATGTAAACATTAGTGCTTTGTTTTCCTGTTACCTAATTTATATGCCTTCCCAACTGCAAGGGCTTCATTTTCCAAAAGTACAGCTCCATTAGGGTCGATAATATAGCAAAATATAAACAGTGAAATTCTTATGACATACAATCAGGAGTTGACATTTGAAATTTCTAAACATGGTACCTGGTTTAGCTGTGTCAAAACAAATTATCATGAGGCAAAAACCTCAGAATGTGAAAAAAAAATATAGGAACTAGTCTTTCCATACAGTGTAGGTAACTAAGTATCATATTCCTGAACATGAAAGAAAATGTGAGACTTACTTTCCTATACATGATGATAAAAGAAACTAATTTGTTCAGAAATACATTAACAACATTTATCTGAAACAAAAATCTCAAGACTCATGGGAGTTTTTCATGACTTCTTTCAGCTGAAGCCACTAGATACTTTCCAATGGACATATTCCAAAGGCTTCTAAATTGTAGGTTTACAGAAGACTGACCACCAAGCCTCAGAGGTCTGTGAAGGAAGATTTAATGATTACCCAGAGATTTTGATTCATTGATGTCTTTCTCCTCCCTCCTTCTACTAATATAGAAGGAGGTCATTAATATAGTTCCCTAAAGCCACACAGAAAAATGGTTAAAATGTAACAGCCTTTTCTGAGAAGTCATTGAGAACACAGTAGTTCATAATGAGAAGCTCAAGATAAAAAACTAATTTCTTTTCAGTCCTCATTGCTATAGGATAAGAGAGAGAACCTTTCCTATAGAAAATAAAAGCAGGCAAAGAAGTGAAGGTGGTTTGTTAACATGATCGTCCATCAAGGGGAACAAACAGAAATCTGTACTAATGCAGTATCAGCCACTAAGGAGTTCAAGTTTAATGCTCTCTGCAATCCTCACTATAGATAACAAAAGCAAGTAAAACCAAAGAATAACTTTGAATCTGTGAAACTAAGAACTTTGTCTTTGGACATCATCTTGCAGGTATTTTCTCTGATGAAGATCTCTATCTTCTTTGCTTTCCCTTAGCAAATCTTGGTATGCTGCTTAAAATAATATTTGTGGCTTTATCTGCCATTCTTTTACCCAGACATGTTGATTTTATTAAAGTAAGTTGGGTCTGCATTCTTTCTTTACTATTATTACAGGTAAATTTGACAGACATAGGACCTTTGTTTCAAAATGCTCTGCTATGGAGGAAACCTTATGAAATAAGTTCCATTTTACCTGCCGGGCAATTGCATTCTGAAGGTGCTTCTCTCGCGATTCTTATTTTAGCCATGTGTTCATAGGACTTCTGGAGGAAAAGAAGAGGTATTAACAATCATCAGTAGCATTGCAAAGAAATGGATTCTTTAGGGACTCTGGCTATATGCCTGATTTACCAGCCTGCATAACTAGCGTTTACATATGTATTTGGTCTCTAGTCAAAAGGCAACAGTACCCAAGCCCTAAAAAAAAAGAAAATGACCATTGAGATGGCATCAAGACTGTGGGACTTGTAGAACATCGTTCTTCATTCTTCAACTACCATCTCCCTCCCTCTCAGCTCAGGCATATGCGGTCATTATACAGTCAGTATTAACATGCTGCAGTTTTACGTAAGCTAAGAGTTTTAAAACAACCAATATTTTATACATAAATGTCAACTACTTATCATGCTGTGCTGCCACTACTGCCAACAACCTCTCTATTGGAAGAGCAGGTCCCAGAAAATCCCTAACTGTACTCTAAAGCACTCCTGGTTTTGATGAACATAACACAGATTCCTTTCAACTCTCAACTCCAATGGCTCTGCATTCACAAACACCCATGGCATTGAATCCTTTACCAAAAATAAATAAACAAGGCGACTATTTTTTTCTTTTTAAACATTTAACATGAAAACATGCAATGCGTGAAGTAATAAAATCACATGTAGTTATTTCACTTTTAAGAGTAATTTCCAATCCTATTGCTATGTTAATAACACAAATGACCTTAACCTTCTTATACTGTATGAAGGATCTAACAGACGTTATCTCTGCAAGGAATATTCTCACAACATTGGGAAAGATCCACACACAGCTTCAGAAACTAGACAGAGCTAAAATGCCAGCGTAGGTGCCATTCTAGCCACCTTTCCCCCTTTTAGACTTCCATATATGTTTAGCATGCAAACATTAAGAAGAGTAAGGGAAGATGATACAGAGAGGGTGGTATGAGAGGATGTGCACATACAAATATATGCTACGGCAAGCGGAGATGGTGGCCTAACACATATGTGTACAGAAGCCATACCACATCTGCACACAGTGAGGCAGAGGTTGGTCATGTGCACAGAATCACGACTGTAAGATGTTATCCACGTACAAAATACCCCAGCCTTTCACACCTGAGCCAGAAGTCGCTCCACTTTCTCTTGCACCATTGCTTTGAGCTGATCCACACAATCAGGCAGCACACGGATGGAAGGGTCTCCTTTGGCAGACTCGAGGGCAGCGATCTTCGCCTGGAGGTCGTTGGTTTTCACCCCCAGGTATACACAAGACATCACGGCCACCACCGACAGGAGGGTCGCCAGGGCCGCGCATGGCGACACGGGGCGGACACAACGCTGCCCGGCTGGGCTCCGGTCCTCTGAGCCCGGCTCCCGCCCCCCGCCTTTCCCTGCTTGCTTCTTCACCAGCATTGTGGTGGGGTCGGCTGTCTCGGCTTCGCCTCCCACCCTCTAGCACTTCCAATAATCTTGAAAGAAAAAGGATGATTCCTGCAAAGTTCGTCCCGATAGCTGCACAACTAGTTGGCGGAGTCGGAGCCGGAGCGCAAGGATGGATCAGCGCCGAGAACCGCAGACCTGGACCATCCTCCGCTTTCTTCTCCCCTCCCAGCTGCGAGGGAAACGCACCCTCAGTTCGCGGACCGGGGGCGATAAGGTAAAATCCAGAAAGAAACCCACCCCCCGGTGTCCCTCCCGGCCCCTCCGAAGATGGGGACCTCCTCTGAAGAGAGCGGCCGCGCGGGGTCCGGGGGAGAGAGGCAGAGGCTCTGCGAGGGGCCGCCGCTGACCCTTGCCACAGAGCCCCGGACCTGTTGCGCCTGTTTCCCTTATTTCTACCTATTCGGTGTTTTATCTCCGTTTCCCACCTAAATTCAGTTCCAGGCAAAAAAGGCTGACACAGACAGCGAGAGCGCAGTGCAAAAAGGGTGGCCAAGTGGGCAAGAGCAGAGAGGAGAAAGAAATACCCAAGGAGAAAACGCGAGTCGCGAGGCCCGAGCCGCGGCCGCCCGAAGTATCTCCGCAGCCCGGCGTGTGCGAGCCTTAAATACCCTCCGGGATGCTCGTGTATGAGCGCGCGCGCGCCCCGACGAGCGGCGTCCCTCCCCCGACCCACTCCCGGCGAGCGGCCTCCAGCCCGCGGCTCCCGTGGCAGCGCGCCCCCCTTCCAGGGGCTGGCGGAAGCCCGCCTGATTAGCATAATGTATTCACCTTCGCCCAGCCCGTGGGCGGGGCCGGGAGAGCCCCGGAGGGGCGGGCCGCTCGGGTGGGAGCCGAGCCGGAGGTCTTTCATTAGCATAATCGATGCAAATAAGTGGAGCTGCCAAGGCCATTGGAGAGCCGCTGCGCGGACCCTCCCTCTGTCTCCGAGTAACTTCAGCGTCCCCTAAGGCCAGTTCGCCCCGCCTGGGCCGGGGGCCGAGGCAGGGTCGGCAGTTGGGGGACGGCGATCCTGGCTTGTTCTGACTCGGCGCCGTGCCCCCTCTTTATCCCGGTTAATTGTGGAGCAATGGCCTCCAGGAGGGAAGAGGGGGAAGCAGAAAGCTCTAGCGCGCTATGTCTTCCCTCGGAAGCAGTGGCGGGAGCTCCGGCAATCCCGTCTTGGAGCAGAGCCTTCTTCCCTCCTCCCTCACCTTCCCGCATGCCTGGAGGCCGAGTGTCTGGCTGGCGCCTGAAGTACATCTCCCCGCTTCCCTTGTCTTCCCACGGCCGCACTGCCGCCTCCGACTCCGGAGGCTCTCTCTCCCCTCCCCCAGTTTCCTTCTGGGTTGCTGGGGTTGAGCCTCCTCTCCGCCCCGAGCTCCTAATCTGTACTAGGGTGCTAATGCATTTTCCCGATTCCCTGTTTTGTGGGGCTGAAGAAGGGAGTGTTGAGGTACACACGTTTCCAGAATTTCTGAAAGGACTGAAGAATGAGGTCAGCTTTTCCTTTTACCTGTCTCTCCTCCTGCTGAGCCCTCTGGATCAAATTACAAGTTCTCCAGGGGGCTTTTTGAAAGTAGGTAACAAGCAGCATTTCATATCTAATCGACTTCAAAGAAAAAAACAATTCTACCTCCTACTCCAGAGTTCCTTCTTAGCTCCTTCTCCCCACGAGAAATATAACATCATGTGTTTCATATCTTTCTTAATCAAGATTAATCGGCAAGTTGTTGCTCACTCTTGTAAACAATCAACAAAATAGTAAACTGGTATGTCATAAATGTAAACAGGTATTGCTAGGTACAACGGCTTCCCAGGTGGCTCAGTGGTGGAGAATCTGCCTGCCAGTGCAGGAGTCGAAGGTTCCATCCTTGGGTGGGGAAGATCCCTTGGAAAAGGAAATGGCAACACACTCCAGTATTCTTGCTTGGGAAATCCCATGGACAGAGGAGCCTGGTGGGTTACAGTCCATGGGATTGCAAAGAGTTGGACACGACTGAATGAACAACAGCATTACTAGGCGTGAAGCAGGGTAGACATATTTCAACAACCTCGCTGATGGCAGGCACAACGTTGAAAAAATTAGGGTATAAAACCCAAGTCAGAGGAAAACAGTGAATTCTGCTATGAAATCGAAAGCCTAATTCCTTACATTTGCATTACACAATGAATTACACAGTAGTTCTCATAGAGGGGCTCCACACTTGAAACATCAGTATCTTCTGAGATCTTATGCAAAATTCAGATTCTAGGCCTTCACCGACCATCTAGAGCCTCTCAGGTGGTGCTAGTGGTAAAGAACCTGCCTGCAATGCAGGAGATCTAAGAGATATGGGTTCCATCCCTGGATGGGGAAGATTCCCTGGAGGAGAAAATGGCAACCCACTCCAGTATTCTTGCTGGGAGAATCCCATGGACAGGAGGAGCTTGACGGGCTACAGTACATGGGATCTCAAAGAGTCGAACACACCTGAAGCAAATTATGCACCCAAAATCTACTGACTCAGAAACTATTACTAATAATCAGAAACAGTGCAACCTGTATTTTAACACGTCTTCCTAATGATTTTGAGGCACACTAAAATTTGAGACCACTGGAGTAACACTTTGCAAAATATTTTCAAATACATTTTTTCATTTAAAAGACATAATCCTGTGACACAAGGAAGAAATTACTGGCTCCATTTTAGATATAAGGAAACAATTTTCAAGTCCTATTTAGCTGTGATTAAACATGCTTCAGTATTCTTGCCTTGAGAACCCCATGAGAACAGTATGAAAGGCAAAAAGATAGGACACTGAAAGATGAACTCCCCAGGTCAGTAGGTGCCCAATATGCTACTGGAGATCAGTGGAGAAATAACTCCAGGAAGAATGAAGAGACAGATCTAAGCAAAAACAGCACCCAGTTGTGAATGTGACTGGTGATGGAAGTAAAGTCCGATGCTGTAAAGAGCAATATTGCATAGGAATCTGGAATGTCAGGTCCATGAGTCAAGGCAAATTGGAAGTGGTCAAACAGGAGATGGAAAGAGTGAACATCGACATTTTAGGAATCAGAGAAGTAAAATGGACTGGAATGGGTGAATTTAACTCAGATGACCATTGTATCTACTACTGTGGGCAAGAATCCCTTAGAAGAAATGGAGTAGCCATCATAGTCAACAAAAGAGTCCGAAATGCAGTACTTGGATGCAATCTCAAAAAGGACAGAATGATCTCTGTTCGTTTCCAAGGCAAACCATTCAATATCACAGTTATCCAAGTCTATGCCCCAACCAGTAACGCTGAAGAAGCTGAAGTTGAACGGTTCTATGAAGACCTACAAGACCTTTTAGAACTAACACCCAAAAAAGATGTCCTTTTCATTATAGGGGACTGGGATGCAAAAGTAGGAAGTCAAGAAACACCTGGAGTAACAGGCAAATTTGGCCTTGGAATGCGGAATGAAGCAGGGCAAAGACTAAGAGAGTTTTGCCAAGAAAATGCACTGGTCATAGCAAACACCCTCTTCCAACAACACAAGAGAAGACTCTACACATGGACATCACCAGGTGATCAACACCGAAATCAGACTGATTATATTCTTTGCAGCCAAAGATGGAGAACTCTATACAGTCAGCAAAACAAGACCAGGAGGTGACTGTGGCTCAGATCATGAACTCCTTATTGACAAATTCAGACTTAAATTGAAGAAAGTAGGGGAAACCACCAGACCATTCAGATATGACCTAAATCAAATCCCTTATGATTATACAGTGGAAGTGACAAATCGATTCAAAGGATTAGATCTGATAGACAGAGTCCTTGAAGAACTATGGACAGAGGTTCCTGACATTGTACAGGAGGCAGTGATAAAGACCATCCCCAAGATAAATCCAAAAAGGTAAAATGGTTGTCTGAAGAGGCCTTACAAATAGCTCTGAAAAGAAGAGAAGTGAAAGGCAAAGGAGAAAAGGAAAGATATACCCATTTGAATGCAGAGTTCCAAATAGCAAGGAGAGATAAGAAAGCCTTCCTCAATGATCAATGAAAAGAAACAGAGAAAAACAATAGAATGGGAAAGACTAGAAATCTCTTCAAGAAAAGTAGAGATTCCAAGGTAACATTTCATGCAATGGGCACAATAAAGGACAGAAATGGTATGAACCTAACAGAAGCAGAAGATATTAAGAAGAGATGGCAAGAATACACAGAACTATACAAAAAAGATCTTCATGACCCAGTTAACCACAATGCTGTGATGATTCACCTAGAGTCAGACATCCTGGGATGTGAAGTCAAGTGGGCTTTAGGAAGCATCATCATGAACAAAGCTAGTGGAGGTGATGGAATTCCAGTTGAACTGTTTCAAGTCCTAAAAGATGATGCTGTGAAAGTGCTGCACCCAATATGCCAGCAAATTTGGAAAACTCAGCAGTGGCCACAGGACTGGAAAAGGTCAGTTTTCATTCTAATCCCAAAGAAAGGCAATGCCAAAAAGTGCTAAAACTACTGCACAATTGCACTCACCTCACACACTAGCAAAGTAATGCTCAAAATTCTCCAAGCCAGGCTTCAACAGTACATGAACCCAAAACTTCCAGATGTTCAAGCTGGATTTAGAAAAGGCAGAGGAAACAGAGATCAAATTGCCAACATCCACTGGGTCAACGAAAAAGCAAGAGTTCCGGAAAACATCTACTTTTGCTTTATTGACTATGCCAAAGCCTTTGACTGTGTGGATCACCACAAACTGTGGAAAATCCTTCAAGAGATGGGAATACCAGACCACCTGACCTGCCTCTTAAGAAATCTGTATGTAGGTCAGGAAGCAACAAAACCAGAGATGGAACAACAGACTGGTTCCAAACAGGAAAAGGAGTATGTCAAGGCTGTATATTGTCACCTGTTTATTTAACTTATATGCAGAGTACATCATGAGAAATTCTGGACTGGATGAAGCACAAACTGGAATCAAGATTGCCGGGAGAAATCTCAATAACTTCAGATATGCAGATGACACCACCCTTATGGCAGAAAGCAAAGAACAAAAGAGCCTCTTGATGAAAGTGAAAGAGGAGAGTGAAAAAGTTGGCTTAAAACTCAACATTCAGAAAACTAAGGTCATGGCATCTGGTCCCATCACTTCATGGCAAATATATGGGGAAACAATGAGAAACTTTATTTTCTTGGTCTCCAAAATCACTGCAGATGGTGACTGCAGCCATGAAATTAAAAGACACTTGCCCCTTGGAAGAAAAGTTATGACCAACCTAGATAGCATATTCAAAAGCAGAGAAGGCTATGGTTTTACCAGTGGTGATGTATGGATGTGAGAGTTGGACTGTGAAGAAAACTGAGCACCGAAGAATTGATGCTTTTGAAGTGTATTGTTGGAGAAGACTCTTGAGAGTCCCTTGGACTGCAAGGAGATCCAACTAGTCCATCCTAAAGGAGATCAGTCCTGAATATTCATTGGAAGGACTGAAGCTGAAGCTGAAATTCCAATACTTTGGCCACCTGATGTGAAGTACTGACTCATTGGGAAAGACCCTGATGCTGGGAAAGATGAAGGCCAGGGGAGGAGACAACAGAGGATGAGATGGTTGGATGGCATCACCAACTCAATGGACATGAGTTTGAGTAAGCTCTAGGAGTTGGTGATGGACAGGGAAGCCTGTTGCGCTGCAGTCCATGGGGTCACAAAGAGTCGGACATGACTGAGCAACTGAACTGAACTGAACTGAACTGAAACATATTTCCAATAATAGTTCCCAAGGCATGGGTACAAATTTTTTAACATGTCAGCTCTTGCAGATTTCCCAGTTACCTCTTTTACCGTTCCTTAAGCTTCTTTTCAGGCTTTTCCTCTGCCTATTCTCTAAATGTCAGTGTTCCTCAGGACTCTATCTTGTGCCATCTTCTCTTCTAACTCTGTACACTGTCTTCAGTCTTGCTGTCAGTTACTGCATTTACACTGATGAGAGATAAACCCATATTACAAGCCCAAACCTCTCTCCTGAGCCATATAACCATTTCCACTTGGATGTCCTAAGCAATTACAACTTCACCTGCATCTTCCCTCCAAACCTTGCTCTTCTTCCTTTATTCAGTGAATGGAGCCGCCATTCATCCATCATCCTCAAGCCAAAATACGCAGTAAATAACCCTTGACTTCTCCCATGTCCTCCTCTCCCTGCTGCTGCTGCTGCTAAAGTCGCTTCAGTCGTGTCCAAATCTGTGCGACCCCATAGACAGCAGCCCATCAGGCTCCCCCATCCCTGGGATTCTCCAAGCAAGAACTATCCACCTAAATTCCTTCAGTACTTTCTATCGTCCAAAGGGTGGAAACCCTGTCTTATACGTCAACACCTGATGTCTGTCATCTCACCTTCCTCTTTGTTCATCTTTCCCCTCACACTCTCCATGCCAGTTCCTCTAATGAAGGTAAAGAAACAAAGAGTATGAGGAACTTTTCTTTGGGGCAAGGCACCATGCTGTTAACATTTAAATAGAAAAGCCATTTTCTGTCCTGATGGAGGCTGACAGTAGGTCACACATTTAATTAGGGTGATGTAATGTTCTTATACTATCCTTTGTGGAAATTGGCCATGAGAAGGTATATTAACAATTCTTAAATGAACCAACAAGGACCTATTGTATAGCACAGGGAACTCTGCTCAGGGTTACCTGGCAGCCTAGATGGGAGGGAAGCTTAGAGGAGCATGGATACATGTTACCTTACTTGACAAAATGGATTGCAGGTGTGAGAAGTTAAGGATCTTGAGATGGGGAGATTTTCTTTGATTATGTGGGTGGGCCCAGTGTAACTGCAAGGGTCCTTATAAGAGGGAAACAAGATTTCAGAGTAGGAGGAGATGCAGAGGTCAGAGTGATGTGAATGCTACCTTTGAAATTGGAAGTCAAAGCCAAAGTCTATGGGCAGTTTCTAGACACTGAAGAAGTCAAGGAAGAAATTCTCCCCTAGAGTGTCCAGAAGGAATATGGCTTTGCCAGTTCTTTGATTTTAGGACTTTTTATTATCAGAAATATAATTAATGTTTGTATTGTTTAATTCACTGTGTGTGGTAATAATAATTGTGTCTACAACAGATAATCTGTTAGAAACTAACAGATTCAGAGTCACAAGAAATCAGTCTTTATCTGTGACAGCTTCATAAGCGGTATTGTAAACAGCAGAATGCCAAGCAGGCCCCACAATAACAATCTCCTTTGATGCATTCTTGTTTTACTGACACACCCACTGGGAAAAAATTGGAAAGATATGTCTTCTCCTATCTCATGCAAAATTAGGATACCCTCTATTAAGGCATGTTAAGCAGTAAAATATGTTCTATTTCTTTGATACCTCCCGTTGGTACAACTCAAAAAGAATCAACTAGTCAAGCTATTCAGTCACTCTCATCTCTCCTCCTTCTAATGCTAGCCTAGCCAGCATCCTGACCCAGGAGACAGCATTTCTGCTACAATTCCTGTTACCAATGTTCAGGCCCCAGAAAAAAGAAATAAACAAAGACTTCTGACAGAGAGACACGGTAGGAAGTTAAAGTAAGAAAAAAAGGTGAATGTAAGAAAAACAAGATAAAGAGAAAAATTGAAGATAGAAGGATAATATTTTAATGTAGTTAAATGTGTTAATTTTTTTAAAAAGCCAGGGAAGACATAATCCATTTTTCCATAGGCTTCTAATAGGTTTATCAATAGAGGATCTATAGCAGAGAGGTGAATTAACACACACTCCAAATTTTGGTGTCTTACTTGTATTTAGAAAGATTCTCTGACCAAAATAAGGCATTGAATAATCATGTTATTTTTAGATATTATTAGATGAGAGAAAAATATTTGTTTATTTAGAAAATATCTCTTTTTAGCACTGTTAATTTTTGAGGTTAATTTGCCCTCCAAAATCCCATTTCTCTCTGCAGAGTCAGTTTTATGTGGTTTGCTGTTTTTGTTTTGTTTTGTCTTTAGAGAGGAGGTGAATTTTTTCTTAAACCTTAAATCATGTGGGATTATAATCTCACTTTGGAGAAGGAAATGGCAACCCACTCCAGTATTCTTGCCTAGAGAATCCTGTGGACAGAGGAGCCTGGTGGCGTTGCCGTCTATGGGGTTGCACAGAGTCGGACACAACTGAAGCGACTTAGCATGCATGCATGCATGCATAATCTCACTTAATGGATTTTCCCCAAAATTTGCCAATTATATTGCTAATTCTAATAAGAAGCAACATTTCATCAAACTTACCAAATCAACCGACTTTTTGTTATAATGCTAAGTAGACAAAACATGTTTGTAGCATTGACTCAGATCGTGGTTACAAGTCCAGACTCCAAGCCAGACAGCCTAAACCCATAATCCAGCTGTACCATTTGATAGCTATGTAATTTGGGGTAAGTTGCTTAACTTTTCTGTGCCTCAGTTTTCTCATCCGTTTAGTATGCCTCTATAGAGCATACTTTTGGTATGGTTCTCAACTTTGAAAGTTGAGTGGGTCTCAGCACTGCACGCTGAAATCACCTGGACTGTCTGGAGCTGGAGCCTGACTGTCGTTTGCATTTCTCGGCTCTCGTACCTGTTCCCTCAGGGCCTCTTCCTCTTCACTTAGCTTCTTTGTATAGTCTTTCTGTGCTTCCCTGGTGGCTCAGTAGTAAAGAATCCACCTGCCAGTGCAAGAGACACAGGCTCAATCCGTGAATCGTGAAGATCCCCTGGAGAAGGAAATGGCAACCCACCCCAGAATTCTTACCTGGGAAATCCTATGGACAGAGGAGCTGGGTGGGCTACAGTCCATGGGGTTACAAAAGAGTTGGGCATGTCTTAGGGACTAAACAACAAAAGTGGTCCTTTCACATGGTCTCTCCAGCAGGGTAGCTAGGCTTCTCAAACAGCAGTCTCCTTTCTACCACGTTTTAGTGGTTAAAGCAAGTCACATAGCTAGCATTATTTCTAGTGGGGGTTGGGGGGGACTACACAGGGCATGAATACTGGAGGCAGGATTCACTGGGGG
This sequence comes from Ovis canadensis, assembly GCF_042477335.2. Taxonomy (NCBI): domain Eukaryota; kingdom Metazoa; phylum Chordata; class Mammalia; order Artiodactyla; family Bovidae; genus Ovis; species Ovis canadensis. Next base: position 32,006,366 of record NC_091250.1, on the reverse strand, counting down.
CCGTCAATATAACCACATAAGGAAAGCATAGACACTAGAGATGTGAGGGACAATGAAAAGATGCTGAGATGAGCGGATTATAAATTCCATGGAAGATTTACTGGAATCAGTCTATTCAAACCAGTGAGATGGAAAATTAGCAGGTGGCAACTGAGGAGTGGAGTATTTGATATAAGGCATGTTATAAAGTGATTGGTGATGGCAGTGTCTGGGCAGTGTTTCTCAATCCTGGTGTCACTTTGGAAATAATGATGCTCAGGTCATATCCCAGGAGGTTTTGATGTAATTATGCTGGAGAAGGACTATCATTGATATCATTTAAAAACTCCCCAACCCATTCTAATAAAGCGCTAATTCTGATTCTAATTGAGGACTACTGATCTAGAATATGACCTTGGAGGCAAATGGTAAGCTGTACAACAAGATTATTAGGTTAAATAAAATACAGAGACACCAAGATATTTGAACAATCATCTGCATGGGCCTTGAAATCATTTTTTGTTTTAATTTGAAAGGAATAGTGATAGAGAATGGTGAGCTGAGGGCTGAAATATTCAAGGAAAGAAAATGAGAAACTCCTCATTTCCATTTTGTGGAAAATGGACATTAACACTGACATAAATGGGGAAATATGCCCCCTCAAATTTATTAATACATAAAAAGTTTACAGTTTTAGAAAAATAATATATAGTATCACTTAAACAATTGAAAATTCACGTACAAAAGAATAAAACTGGATCCTCCTTCATACTGGATTAGCCTGAAATAATGAAAGACTTAAATCTATAAAGCCCTTGGAAGAACCAGAGGAATAAAACTTCATGATCTTGGTTTGGATAGTGATTTCTTAGATACACTAAGCAATTCCACAAACAACAAAAGAAACAACAGGCAAATTGGGCTTCATCGAAATTTAAAACTTTTGTGTTTCAATGATCAAAATATGAAAAGTCAGTCCAAAAATGGTAGAAAATATTTGCAAATCGTATATCTGATGAGGGACTTGAATTTAGAAAATACAAAAACTCTTATACCTCAATAATAAAAAGACAACCCGATTTTTAAACAGGCAAAAAAAGCCTGAATAGACATTTTTCCAAGAGGACACACAAATAGGCAATAAGTATGTTACATGAAAACATACAACATCATTAACCATCAGGGAAACATGAATTAAAACTGCACCAAGATTATCACGTCACACTCGCTAGGATAGCTATAATAAAAAGACTAATAGTAACAAGTGCTATCAAAGATGTAGAGAAATTGGAACCTTCATTCACTGCTAGTGGAAATGCAAAATTGTACAGACTTTGGAAGAATGTGGTAGTTCTTCAAAAAGGTAAACATAGAGTCACCATGTAACCCAGCAAGTCTACTCTTGGGTATATCTGCAGAAGAAATGAAAACATATGTCTACAGAAGAACTCATATGGAACTAGAACTCTATCCCACATGACATAGCTAAGAGTTCACATGCCACAACTAAAAAATAATAATAATAAATAAAAAGTTTAAAAAATTTTTAAATAAATTAAGTCATCAAAAGAAAAGATGCCATATATTGTTTCAAATTCAAAGGCAATCTGAGTATTTAAAACTTGGTTATGTTTTGGCAGTTTCTTAAAAAGTTATAGAATTATCATGTAACACAGTAATTCTACTCTTAAGTATATAATGAAGAAAAATGAAAACATCTAGCCACACAGAAACTTGTACATGAATGTTTACTACATATTTATAATAGCCAAAAAGGAGAAGCAACCCAAATGTTCATTAACTGATGAAAGGATAAGTCATTATATATACATGATGTATGCATAATGTACCATAAAATATTATGCAGCCATGAAAAGAAACAAAGTAGATCTATAACTTGGATGAACCTCAGAAACATTAGGCTAAGTGAAAGAAACAAAACACCAACAGTCACATATTGTATGACTCCTTCTATATGATATGTCCAGATTAGGCAAATTCATAAAGACCAAAAGCAGATTAATAGTAACCAGGAGATGAGGGGGAGGGGAGAATGGGCAGTGATCACTAATAGGCATAGAGGTTTTCCTCCAGGGTGATGAAATAGTCTTAGAACTAGGAGGTGGTGGTGGTTACACAACAGTGTGAATAAACTAAATGACACTGAATTGTATACTTTTAAATTGGACTGCAAGGAGATCCAACCAGTCCACTCTAAAGGAGATCGGTCCTGGGTGTTCTTTGGAAGGAATGATGCTAAAGCTGAAACTCCAGTACTTGGGCCACCTCATGCAAAAAGTTGACTCATTGGAAAAGACCCTGATGCTCGGAGGGATTGGGGGCAGAAGGAGAAGGGGACAACAGAGGATGAGATGGCTGGATGGCATCACCAACTCGATGGACGTGAGTTTGAGTGAACTCCAGGAGTTGGTGATGGAAAGGGAGGCCTGGCGTGCTGCGATTCATGGGGTCGCAAAGAGTCGGACACGACTCAGCGACTGAACTGAAATGGCTAATTGTGCATCGTGAATTTTACCTCAGTTTTTAAAAACAGAAAAAAACTTGGTTATTAAACCGCTTTCCATTAAACCAAGTATTCAACAAAATGCAAACATCAAAATCATCAAAATTTAGCATCTCATTCATAAACCTATCTATCACAGACATGTATAAAAATTGAAAGACAATATTACAGTTAGAATTTATAGCTAAAAAGAAAAAAAAAGTTAACAAATTTTATTCAATTATCCCAACAGGACATGTCTGATATGTTGTTCCAACACCCCTAAATAATCATTAAAAGTAAAAGTGCTTGTTTGTGAAAAGCAATCATTTTCCTCAAGCATGTTGACATTGCAAAGAATATTTGAGGTCTCACTTTTTGAGATGTTATTTACTATAATGAACAAGGGATATGTAGCTCACTGCTAATATGATAGACATGTTCTTACTCTCGTTGCTAATGTGTCTGATAGACATGTGTTTACATAAATTCCTAGAAGTTAGTATTAGATGAAAATCATTACAAATGGGTAGAGTGTGGCATCAGGAGGGGTCTGGCAGTAGGCTACAGGCAAAAAACCAGGTAAGTTATGTATTTTAATCACCTCATTAAGTTTTTCAGAACACTCATTATATAGTCATCTATTACACATCTCACACCTGAATAGGAAATTTCTCTGACTGGGGACTCCAGGTCTTACACCAAGACTGATGAAAAATACAATTTCATCAACAAGTTGGCAGCTCGTCATGTTATCATAGCAACAAGTCCAATTCAGGGAATCTTATACAATCTCAGCTTCACAAAGTTCCTAGAATGACTGTTTCTTTTCAGTAACCTTTTTCTCAACTAAGTAACCTTTTTTTCAAACACTTTTTTAATGACAGCAGATGGTGAATTTATAGAAATTGCAAGTTAAAATACAATGCATACAAAACTTATCTAGAGAACCATTAGAAAAGCATCATTTACAAAAGTAAATCTGATTCAGGTGGCTAAAGAACTCAAGCCCCATATTTTGATAATTATTGATATGTGAGTCTCCGAGGTCTCCATCTCTTTTCCAGTTCTACCCCACCTATGGGTCTCTTCCTCCTTCCCTCTGTCTCCTTCTACTCAGTCTGAAGGCCCCCATGAAGAATAAAAGATGTATCTGTTCACCAGCGTGCGCTCTTACACTCCCTCTGGGTTCTCAGAGCAATTCCCCATTATTTTGTTCGGCTTCTGATGTTCTCACATGCGTAGCTGCTCCATCACATCTGACTCTTTGCGACCCTATGGACTGTAGCCTGCTAGGCTGCTTTGTCCATGAGACTCTCCAGACAAGAATACTGGAGTGAGTTGCCATTTCCTCCTTCATGGGATCTTCCTGACACAGGGATCAAACCCATGTCTCCTGCATCGGCAGGCAGATTCTTTACCACTGAGCTCTAGGGGAAGCCCCTTGATGTTCTTAATAAGATGTTTTCTCTATTTTTTCAGATATTTTAGTTTATTTTACAAAAAAAAAAAATTGGAATGAATTATCATCAACGGTAAAGTGTCTGCCTGCAGTGCGAGAGACCCAGGTTCGATCCCTGGGTTGGGAAGATCCCCTGGAGAAGGAAATGGCAACCCACTCCAGTACTCTTGCCTGGAAAATTCCACAGACTAAGGAGCCTGGTAGGCTACAGTCCATGGGGTCGCAAAGAGTTGGACACGACTGAGCGACTTCACATACATCCATCACTGAAAGTGGAAATCCCAAAATGGCTTTCAGATACTTGTTTTTTGGCAAATTATGTTTCAGCAAATGGGCCCCAGGTAGAGTTTTTTATTTCCCCGGACTAGCTTTGCGCTTGTATTAACAAACACTTGTCAAGCCAGCACTGACTGAGTGTTGCTCTATTTACAATTCAATAGAAAACCACAGAGAAGATAGCAAACTGAAAAAAATGCAAGCCGTGCCATCCAAAGAATGTATCATCTTGGGGGGGGGCATCAGACATGTGTGTCAATAATAAAAGAGTGAAGGAGGAAGGCGAAGTACAGAGCACGCGAACTGAGTCTGGAAGGAACAAGCCTCGGGATTACAAATTGGAACCGAAACGTCATGTTCTGCGAGGACTATAAATCAAAGGTCTCAGAATGGTAGGCCACAGGCTGAATGCGGCCCACAATCATGTTTGGTTTGGCCCAGATGGCATTTTAAAAATAGGAGGTTTCCCATTAAAAAAAAAAAATCTGGATTTCCATCTTCTAAAAACTCAGAAGATCTGGTAACTGTTTTCATTGCCAACTGGCAGCCATCAGCTGGGGCTAAGTAGACGCTGCATCCCCGGAGAAAGATTAATTTTTCCTGCTGGCCACATTTCCCATCAGTCCCCCACCATCACCCTTCACACCCTGCGTGTTCACTTTCTCAATCTAGTGAAAAACGTCCTATAAACGCAGCATTCAGCCCTTCTCCTTGCCATCAGTGAATTTTAGACCCTCAAATCCACACCCCCTACACATACACGCACACACATTTTAACCCTATTTTTCTCTATGAAAAATCTAGACAATAAGGCCTCACTGCCTCTGCTGTCAGTCATTTAAAGAAGTGTCCCTTCTGTAGATATATGAGTTTGTGATCTCTGTGTATTGATCCCGCACCCACAGAGATGAAGAAAGGGCGTATTTCAAGATCCACCACCCCTTGGTCTCCCCTTAAGAGAAAGACACCAGGCTCTCTTTGTCATAGACGACTGGGGAAAGAAGAGACCGCAGCTCACACTGAAGGATGATCAAAGGGAAGCAGAGGCTGCGTGTGCGGGTGGGGAGAGGTGAAGGCTGGCCACACAGAGAGAGGGAGGGTCACCCTAAAGAGCTCCATTCCAAGGGCACAGGAGCCGTATTGTGCTGGTCTTTGCCAAGGATGAGCCAACCTTTCCTGTTAGAGAGATCTCCCACCACCTCCCTCTCCTTCTGATGGCTTCCTGTGGATGTGATCCAGCTCTCACAGATGAAAAAAAAGGGACCTAGTGGGGTGGTGAGGATGGCCTTCTCTTTTTTGGTAAGAGCTGAGTTAAGGAAGACTTACAGGTACATTCACTGAGATTTCAAAGCATTTTTATGTCTGACGGCTAAATATAGTTGACAGGATAAAACTGAATACAGTTTGAAGTCAGGCTAACCTGGCCTTGACCCTGGCTCTGCTCCTCATCACCGTACACATTTTCCTCTAAGTTTCAGGATAATTGTGAGAATTAAACAAGAGTGTAGATGTAAAATATTAAGGACAGTGTCTCATATACAACAAGTACCAAGTAATTGTTAGCTTTTATTATTGCTTCACTTTACCTGGGATCCATAAATCAGTTGTTGTTGTTCAGTTTCTAAGTAGAATCCGACTCTTTGCAACCCTCTTTGCAGAACACCAGGCTTCCTTGTCCTTCTCTATCTCCTGGAGTTTGCTCAACTCATGTCCATTGAATGGGTGATGCCATCCAACCATCTTTCTGTGGGAATTTTATTTGAAGTCTTTTCCAGTTTCATTATAACTCTGCATCAGAAAAAGACTGGGAATGAAAAAAGTAAATAAAATCTGGTTTACTGGGACTTTGCTGGTGGTCCAGTGGTGGGGACTCCACCTTGCAATCCAGAGAACATGGGTTTGATCCCTAGTCAGGGAACTAAGATCCCACATGCTCTCTGGAGCCCATCTGCCACAACTGGAGAGCCCCTGCCACAACAGAAGAGCCCACATTCCACAACTAAGACCTGATGCAGCCTGATTAATTAATTTTTAAATATCTGATTTGCTTGTTGCACCATGTTTTACATGTAGAAGTCAGAGCATAGTTTGAAAAACAGAAGGAAATTTACAAGTATAGGGCGTGACTATGTGATAACTGATTTATAAATAAAATGGTAAGTCATGAAGTCACATCATTTTGTTTTCCAGCCTTCTCTATAAACCTTACAAAGTTGCCCAGGCCTCATGCATGGGCAAGAGAACTTTAAACCCACTCATGGTTTTGCAGGCCCTTCATTCTAAACTACCATGTGATACTCTGTTTATATATCAACAGTTTGCTTTTTCAACTCTGGCATTTCCTCTTGTCTTCTAGTCTTATTTGTCCCTGTTCTTTTGAAAACCATATCTGTGACTACTCTGACTGAAGCTTGAATCTCCTCAGATTTTCTGAATACTAATGGTGAGTCTATATTATTATTTATCACGACCTCAGGTTTTATCAAAATAGTCGCTGTGTTCCCTTAAGTGATCATAGACTGGATGCACTGACCACAACACTCTCCCAATTTTTCTTCCCTTTTGAAGAAAAGGGAAGTTCTTCTCTAAAGTTCTTCCCTTAGGGCTTGAGTCCCCAAGCTTCCATGAGGCCTATACTTATTTGAGGATGAAAGTAAATTTTTTATTGAAAGTTAACATGTATCCAAAAATAGAAAACTGCACAAATCAAAAGTGTCCGGCTCCATAAATGCTCACTAAGTGAACCCTGCTGGGTAACCTATGCCCAGATTAAGAAACAGGCACAACTCGCTCTGCCATTCCACAAAGAACTGAAGCCTGCTTCTTTTTAACTTTCTATAAATGGATTCAAACAGTACAGACTTGTCTTCCCCTGACTTCTTTGCTCAATGCTATGTTTCTGAGATTCCATGCAGTATCCATATTTATCCCGGTTACTGTATCCATTGGGTTGGCCAAAAAGTTAGTTTGAGTTATATCTTATGGAAAAACTCAAACTAACTTTTTGGCCAACCCAATATTTCTATGCTTGACTATAACACAATTTATTTATCCATATTACAATTGATGGATATTTAGGTTGGATGCAATCTTTGGCTATTACAAATAGTGTTTCTATAACTTGCTTGAGTCTTTAGGTAAATATCTATGCATTTCCGATGTGTGTGTACCTAGAAGATGATTGGTTCATACGTTTTGCAAATGCTCAGCACTAAGAAATACTGCCACACCATTTTTCAAAGTGGGCACATTTGACACTCCCACCAGCTATGTATGAGATTTCCAGGTGCTCTACACATGCCCCAACCCTTGGTATTACAAAACCCCTTTTTAAAAATATTTATTTTATTTGTTTATTTGGCTTCACTGGGTCTTAGTTGTGGTATGCGGAATCTTTATCAGTATGCAAACTCTAGCTGCTGCATGTGGGATCTGCTTCCCTGACTAGGGGCGGAACCCAGGCTCACTGCATTGAGGGAATGGAGCCTTAGCCACTGGTCCACCAGGGAAGTCCTGCAGAGCCGTTTAAAATTCTTTTTAATATGTGCAATTTTCAGTTTCCCATCCCACCCTCTATGCCAGCCCTCCCAGTAGCCTCATCTTAGCAGCATCACTCTAGTAATTAGTATTTACATTAAAACTAAATTCACCCTTCTAGTTCCGGTACTACTGTATATGCACATCAGTGAAGAAATGACATCATATAGTCTTCTTAGGCTTCCCATAGTTATTAATAACTTTCCTAACTTAGAGCTGGTTGTTTAAACAGTACACAGTATGTACATCTGATGCTAGTGCAGTTGAATAGGCAAATTTTATAAAACTTCTGCTTCAAAACTATTGCTGTATTAGGTCTTAGAATCTATAGAATCCTTTAAAATGATTAAAAATTAAAATGGATTGGAAGGAGATAGCAATATTAGAGACTTACTGCTTTATAATAAGTATGACTTCAGTACCATAAAACTAGAGATATAGAGTAAAGGATTAAAGCTTAATGCAAATGCATGATATCAAGTCCCTCTAAGATCTGCTTCTTATTAAACTAAACCAAAAGAGAATTCTCTCACATTCTTCTTCCTAAATGTAGTTCCTTTTGCTAGGAAAAAAAGATCACGTCAGTACTGACGCATTCAACTTCTGTCTAAAGCATTTCTCAGTGCTAAACCCAACTTTTTCCAAAAGCAGAGGAAAGATAAGACACTTCAAAGAAAACACTTCAAGCAAGACATTTTTTTTATTTCCAAATCCACTTTCATCTTCATTTATTCATCTTTACTTAAATATTTGAGAACCTTTTTAATACACATAGAATCATGAGGACTAAGGTAAAGGATTACAACATGCCTGGTTTCAAATAAGGCATGGCTTATAAGACATAAGTGGTAAATACTCATAAAGAAAACTTTTATTTGTAACCATTCACTTTTTTCTATGAAGAAAAACATCCTTGGTTTTCTATCTCTTCTGGATAAAGAGCTTTATTGTTCGCTTGAACTACTGCAAAGTAATCACAAGGTTTCTTCCAGAAACAATTTCTCCCTTGATTATGAGATTTCCATCTACTAGTTTGTGTACCATTATGCATTTTCTTAAAAATTTGGTTTGATTATGTTCTGTTTTATAAATAACCAAAGAGCAGAGTTTAGTCTCTGTGTAAATGAATCTATCCCTGACTCTCTCTGTCTCTTTCTCCCTCTCTCTTCCTCTCTTTCTTTCTCTCTCTTCTTTCTGACTATGAAAGCTAGGAAAAATGGACAGCAGTTTGAATTCCTTATATGACTTCTAATTTGAATACAAATTATAAATGTTTCACAAAAGGGATCAATTTTACCATTTATAGCACAAAATATATCCTTTACCTTTAAGCAATAATTTTAAGAGCTAAATTTAGGCTTATTTCCATTTGCCATTTTTATAACTTCTATCTTAAGCGAAAGAAAAACACATTATCCCATTGATTAAAATTAAACACCTTTCTTGCAGATATCCATAAGTCTATTAGACCCCTGAACTATCATCTGTGGTTTTTAACTGACTTTTCCTAGACTTCATTTAACTACATATACACAAGTCACTCTATTCTCCACGTGAGTCATGCAGTTAGGTCTATTAACACTAATGGAATTTATATGTATGCACACTGAGGGAGAATAAGCCCTTTAAACACCTTTTTAATGGAACAGTTTTGTTTCTTTCCATTTCTCTTCACACTCCTCTGTTTGGACTTTCTCTTACCAGTGTGTGCTTCCAAACTAATGTAGTTCTGATTTCTTTTTCAGCTCTTCTACTTGGTTCTTTATTGAACTCCAGTGTTCAAAGTAGGACTTGACTTCCCCTCTTTTATTGATCATGCCTGGAAAAAGCAGCATGATGAAATCATTATTACTGTATTAGATTTTCTGGGTTTCAGAGTGAAATTCAGATGTTGCTTTCATTCCACTCCTATAGTTTCCAGCAAAAGTATTTTACCCACAGACTAATTTTATCCTCCCAAAGACTTAACTAGCCAGAAGTCAATTAAGATAATGAATATTTACCCAGGAGGCTAAAGACTTTTCCACCTTAACATGAAAAATACACAGGAATGTTTTCAGACTTTCCCACTTTATAATGTTTTTATTTGTTTACACTTTAGGAAGTTTCTTTTCATTTTCTTTTTTAAGTGCCTATGACATAGGACTTCATCAACATGTTCAAAATGTAGAACAGTAAAATATCAGGAGAATGAATGGAGCCACAGGAGCTGTAAATCCAGAGGAAACAAAACTACACCTCCAATGCATATACTAATAAGCATATTTTTGTTCAGCTCTTAGAAATGTATTATTCTTTATTGTTCTTATAATAGTTTTATCAACAGACTTTACAAGCTAGCTTTGTTTTCCTTTCTCCTTTGTAAAGTGAGGGACTGGATAAGTCCATTCTAACTAAGCACTTAATGGAGTCCCAGACACACAGCATTTATTTGACTCACATGAAATTGCCATTTTGGTTGATCAAACATAGTTGAGTAAGTGTTGGAAAATATCTAATGAAAACATCTGTTTAAAAAAGAGTGAATGAATGAATGACGTTTCTTTCAAGTCTAGAACTTAATCTTTATTCTACTTCCAAAAACTGAAAATACAGAGTAATTATTCTAAGGTGGTAAAAATGTTTGAAAAGGAAATGGCAACCCTCTTCAGTGTTCTTGCCTGGGAAGTTGCATGGGCAGAGCAACCTGGCAGCCTACAGTCCTGGGAGTCACAAAGAGTCGGACATGACTGAGCAACTGAGCATGCGTACATGCACACATATATTAAAAAAATAATTTAGAAAAACTTTAATTTTATATTGTACCTATCCAAGATTTACTCTTTTAAGAAGTCCAAGTTGGAAGACGAGAAATTAGAGTAGAAAAGGAGAACCCAGCCCCCTTCTAAGTGATCTTAGTTTGACTTCCCAATATTCCTTCCTTTATCTGATTCCTCACTAATTTCCAACCACTTTCTTCACACAATTGACTGGCACTTTAGGTAGTATGGCCAGAATGGAATAAGAAAAATAGCATTCAAGTGCCTAACTTTTCCTGCTGTGAGCCTCAGTGCAGCCTCATTCTTTGGACAATAAATTTTGCATGAATGGAATAAGATAATTTTCACTACATTACAATGATATAAAAAGGGTAAGAGACTAATAGCGTTCATGAAAACTACAACTTTGTATTCACTGACTTTCAAGGTTGGAAAATTTTAACTCTGCAAAAATGTATCTACAAAATTTTTCATTAATATATTCTCCATTATGTCTAATTTATTGTGGAAATTACCTTTTCTCCAACAATTAATCAAATCGAATAATTTGGGGCACATTCTGAAGCTGTGATGTCTGTAATCCTTGCATACGAAAGTAAGCATTATGCACGATATATGGGACTTAGTACTTACTTAATCAGGAAAGATTTTAAGTCGGTCTTGAAGTTGAAGGAGGGACATACTGAAACAATGGCGTTTAACATTAGCACTCTGATGACTCAAGACAAAAAGGAGCCCGGAAGTGGAGATCGGAGCAGAAGCAAAATAATTCAAAAGGGGAGAAATAGAATAGGTGATATTCAAAAAGAAAAGCCTTCAGTGGACCCATGTCTAAGAAAGTCTCTCTGTTGGTGAAAAGTGGCAACCCCCACCCCAGGTCTGCTGAGAGTCCTGTGGGGATGAAAACCTACAGCAACCCCACCCTTACAATGCCCTCAAATTCCAGCTGGAGTTCCAAGGTGCCGGCCATTGGCAGCCGCCTCCTACGTGAGAGGTGCTTCCAGACCATTGTTCTAACTTGCTCAATCAAAAACCATTTTTCTGTGAGTCCCTCAGCATCTTTTTAATACCATTTTCTTAAGAGAACAAGCAAAGCATATTGCGATTGTGCTAAATATGGTAAATCACTTCAGTCATGTCTGACTCTGTGACCCCATGGCTCCTCTGTCCATGGAATTCTCCAGGCAAGAATACTGGAGTGGGTTGCATTTCCTTCTCCAGGGGATCTTTCCAATCCAGGGATCGAACCTGCGTCCCTTGTGTCTCCTGCATTGGCAGACACGTTCTTTACCACTAGCACCACCTGTGAATTGCGATTAGGAGTATGAACTCCTAGGTTATATCTGAGTTTTAACCCCAACTTCTCCACTTATTGGGTGTGTGACCTTGTCAAATTACTTTTACTTCTTTGGCGCTCAAGTTCCCCATCTGCAAAATGTGAGAAATAATAGTACCTCTCTCATAGAGCTGCTATGAGTAGTAAGTGATTTATCACATGAAAAAGAACAGTGCCAGACACATAATAAGTATAGTGTAAATGCCCACTGTTGTTAAACAGGCTGAACTCAATTGGGTCTCTCTTGCTCTTTCTCTGTCACTCTATATACATATACAAACACACACAGACACACAGTCCCTTTAAATCCAATCTAAGAACTAGTTTCTTCCTATACTTTGAATGAAATCATGAACTGGTCCTATAACTTTTCCATCATTTTCTTCATGACTCCAATCTCTCTCTGCCCCAAGAGGTTATATTTGAATGATTAAGATATCCAGTTATGTGAAATCATCAACATCTCCAACTTTTATCTAATGCAGAGATTTTCGTCTATCAGTTCAAAACCCTTTTGACCTGGAAGGCTTTGTGTGGTGGACAGAGTGGGAGAGAATGGTATGTGTCAGCTTTTATTCTCCTTCCTAATTTCGCCTCCTTCTATTCCAGCATCCTGTCAGCATCCTTGACCTTTCCATGGTCTGCACCAGGGAAAAGGGTATTATGGGAAAGCCTGCAGTGAAGGTTATCATGGTAGCTGGTGCCATTGTGATCTAACACTGGAACACTCTGAGCCTGGCTGTTGATTAGAGCTGGAACGTTCTCTAGCAGAGTGGTTTTGAAGTTTCCTCAGAAATCTACATTTTTTAAAGGAAGGGCCTTTTTCTCTGCTGGTCACTAATATCCCCAACTCTAATCTCCAGAGCATTTGGCAGTACACTCCAGATTCTCTCTGTTGGCATTCCATAACCCTCCAGGCAGTCTTCTTGGCAAGATGACTTTTAAGTTGGCTCTAGGCTGAGTCTATTCCTCTGTCCCCAATCCTGACGGGTTTACTTGCTCCAAAGGAACATTCATGTATCCTTTCCTTGCAGTTAGCGAGAGTACACAGCTCTCCCCTTCAGTCTTCCCATGGTGTGTCAGTATCAGCTCATCTGCATTGTCAACCCCAGCGGACATGTGTCAGGCTTCCAGAAGAGCCCCTTGAAGCCTCTCTCACGTAGCTTACGTGTGAATGTGTACAACCCAAACATACCCACTGCCTTCACCCATGGGAGAACTGGCTACTCATACCACAATTCTCTCCCCCCAGATCTTTTTCTTAGAGCTTCTTTGACCTCCATCATGTAGCATGTCCTGAAGGCAGAATTCAGGACCTACGTCTGTGTATGACTGTGACCGGGCATGTCCTGTTTTATTCTCAGTGTTTGGAGGCTCAGCCCAAACTGTGATTGGACGTTCCCTATCTTATATGTGTCACACTTGTTTTTAACAACTGCTCACCTCCAAGCCACTCTCCACATTCTCTGAGGTCTTTGACTGCTATATCAGGCTTCTTCTACATCCAGATGTCTCTTTCAGTAGAGGGATTTAAATTATGTGAATTTAATTATACGCGCTTATGGAGTGAAGGGTGGGGATCCTGAGAATATAAATAATTTAAACAATGCCTGCAGTTCTATGGCTGTTCCTCTCAATGAATGTATAACCCTGTGTAAGCTTGAGCTACAATAAGATCTGCTTTTCCTTAGGACATATTCTGTTCCTGACACACTCTTATACTATGAGCACCTCATCTTACTGAGCATGAGTCTATGATCTAAGATACATCTTTTTCATACAATGGCCCCCTAAATATAAGTCAGCTATTGAATATGGTTCTTAATGAAGAGACACTGATCTTTTCTAAAAATGGAGAGAAAACTTCAAACTAGCTTGTGTTTTAGAAAAGAGTTGTTACTGTTGTTCAGACACTAGGTCCTCCCTGACTCTTCACGATCCCAAGGACTATAGCACACCAGGCTCCTCTGTCCTCCACTATCTCCTAGAGTTTTCTCAAATTCATGTCCATTGAGTGTGATACTATCTAAAAAAAGAAATCCATACATTTATTTTCTATGTCTGTGTCTCTATTTCTGCTTTGCAAATAAGATCATCTATATATACCATTTTTCCAGATTCCACATAAATGCATTAACATGCAGTATTTGTTTTTCTGATTGGGATTGATACATGTACACTATTGATACTATATATAAAATAGATAGTGAATGAGAACACACTGTATAACACAGGGAACTCAACTTAATGCACCTGAATAGAAAGGAAGTTCGAAGGGGAGGGGACATATATATTATATGTGGCTGATTCATTCTGCTGTACAGTAGAAATTAATACAACATTGCAAAGCAACTATACTCCAATAAAAATTAATTTTAAGAAAAGAGAGCGAGAACACAAGAAGGTTAACTAGCTCATCCTGATTTGCTCAGGCCTTTCCTGGTTTTAGCACTAAAAGTCCCACCTTCTGGGACCCACCCCCCCCCCCCAAACAGTCTCAGACAAACAGGAATGGTTGATCCCTCTACCAGAAGAGTTTGGGCATTAGAAGTAATAGAGAATCTTATCATAGAAGTGTGTAAGGCTGTGTCTGAGCACACGGAAGACCTAGTTCCAGCCAACTCTCCTTCTCCATGTCACCCTCTCCCAGGTCACCTCCTGCCTTTCTCACTGTTTTCGCCTCAGGTAGATGGCACAGTGGTAAAGAATCCCCCTGCCAATGTAGGAGACACAGGTTCAGTTCGTGGGTTGGGAAGATCCTCTGGAGCATGAAATTGCAACCTGCTCCGCTGTTATTGCCTGGAAAATTACATGGAGATAGGAGGGGGCTACAGTCCATATAGTTGCAAAGAGTCAGACATGACTGGACACACACACCAGAAAGAAAACTAAGCCTTAGCTGAGTCTTGACTTGAGCCAAAGGACTAGAAAGTTATGTTACGAATATTTTATGCAAAGTTTTTTTTAATGGATCTCTAGAACTTTTCAATGTATGTTTCTCAGACTCTTTGACATCACAAGGAGGAAAAGGAAATGAACCACAGAGAGCAGCAGGGTCTACCCTTAGCCACACAATGATTATGAGGAAGATCTGGGGTTTCCTGTTCTTGGCCTGACCCATGGAACCATTTTGTCTTAGTAAGTTACTTAACCCCATCTGGGCCTCAGTTCTGTTTAGTTTTCAAATAAACTTTTAAAAAAAGATATAATCTACTTTCCAGTCAACTCATGGAGTGCTTTTTCCCAGGATCAGTTTTTGGCTGCCTTCAATGTATCTATTTTGTTCCACTAAGTCTTTAAAAAGAGGATGGGGTAATCCTTTTGATGGGGAGAAAAATTTCTAAGTGATCTAAATGAACACAGAGGGTTAATAACACAGAAGATGAAATTACAAAAGCCAACATGGATTTTTATGGAAATAAAGGTCAACAGGTAATTAATCCAGAGGAGTAGCTGGTAGACTGAATGGCTAAAAGTGGGTTTTCATACTGTTTTGGGCTTCTGTCAAGTTACTCAACTGATATAAGGCTTGTTGTGAAGTACATTAACTATGCGTTGTCTTTACCTAGCTGTGTAGTATTAAATATTAGAAAAGTTCCATAATGGACAGTGTGGATTAAAGACCCAATGAGTGGATGTGATCTCTGGAAAAAAGAAGGTAGAGCGAGACTGTGAACCCTGACTTGCTATTATAATTGCAAGCTAATTAAACTCTTATAACTACAAGTTAACTAAACTCTTAGTCAATTAGGTAGTTTATTCTTCAAAATTAAAAAATGAATGTTGCCACTCACCAGCATTAAACTTCAGAATCAGCAGGCCTAGGTTTGAACTCCAGCTCCACCATTTTCTAACTTAGGAGACCTGGGCAAGACCACTCAACCTTAGTTTCCTTACTAGTAAAAATCAGGAATTAATACCTACATCAAAGTATTATTTGTGTTCAAATGATGTAGCCTGTGTGTAGTAAATACTGTACTGCCAAGCCTACGGTAAATTCCCAGTAAGTAGGAGCATTATATACACTCTCTTTGCCCTTCAATAGACAGAAACTCTTAGCTAACAAGTGTACCAAGACAGAATTCTTTCAGGAAGTATTTTAATACTTTGAAAAGTGTATAAGTATTGGGTGAGTTTCATTTCAATTATAAGAATCATATTAAGATTCAATCCTTGCACCCTTTAGTATCAGAATATGGTGAGAAGGAAAAAAAAAAGTTTATTTTAAAAGTTTCTAATAGCAGGTATCTGAAAACCAGCTCAGAACATCTTTTACAGAACTCTGGCCAAGGAGCATAATTTTATCACTGAGGCCTAGGGTGCTATTTAGTGATTGCTACTGCTGCTGCTGCTAAGTTGCTTCAGTCGTGTCTGACTCTGTGCGACCCCATAGACGGCAGCCCCACAAGGCTCCCCCGTCCCTGGGATTCTCCAGGCAAGAACACTGGAGTGGGTTGCCATTTCCTTCTCCAATGCATGCAAGTGAAAAGTGAAAGTGAAGTTGCTCAGTCGTGTCCCACTCCTAGCGACCCCATGGACTGCAGCCCACCAGGCCCCTCCGCCCATGGGATTTTCCGGCAAGAGTACTGGAGTGAGGTGCCATCGCCTTCTCTGATTTAGTGATTAGAAATCTAAAATAGAATGGATTGACGCATATGTGTACTCACTTGTCCATTCAGTTAGTATTTACTATGGGCCAAACCCTGTCATGAGAAATGCTGGACTGGAAGAAACACAAGCTGGAATCAAGATTGCTGGGAGAAATTTCATATATGCAGTAACTTCATATATGCAGATGACACCACCCTTATGGCAGAAAGTGAAGAAGAACTAAAAAGCCTCCTGGTGAAAGTGAAAGAGGAGAGTGAAAAAGTTGGCTTAAAGCTCTACATTCAGAAAACGAAGATCATGGCATCCAGTCCCATCACTTCATGGGGAATAGATGGGGAAACAGTGGAAACAGTGTCAGACTTTATTTTGGGGGGCTCCAAAATCACTGCAGATGGTGATTGCAGCCATGAAATTAAAAGACACTTACTCCTTGGAAGAAAAATTATGACCAACCTAGATAGTATATTCAAAAGTAGAGACATTACTTTGCCAACTAAGGTCCATCTAGTCAAGGCTATGGTTTTTCCTGTGGTCATGTATGGATGTGAGAGTTGGACTGTGAAGAAGGCTGAGTGCTGAAGAATTGATGCCTTTGAACTATGGTGTTGGAGAAGACTCTTGAGAGTCCCTTGGACTGCAAGGAGACCCAACCAGTCCATTCTGAAGGAGATCAGCCCTGGGATTTCTTTGGAAGGAATGATGCTAAAGATGAAACTCCAGTACTTTGGCCACCTCATGCGAAGAGTTGACTCATTGGAAAAGACTCTGATGCTGGGAGGGATTGGGGGCAGGAGGAGAAGGGGACGACAGAGGATGAGATGGCTGGATGGCATCACGGACTCGATGGACATGAGTCTGAGTGAACTCCGGGAGTTGGTGATGGACGGGGAGGCCTGGCGTGCTGCGATTCATGGGGTCGCAAAGAGTCGGACATGACTCAGCGACTGAACTGAACTGAACTGAAACCCTGTCTTAGGCACTGGGAACTGAGCTCTGAAGAACACAGGAATGAGTCCGGCCCTGCAGTCTACACAGTGGGGAGGAAAAGAAAAGCATAATAATTACACAAACAACTGTACACTGCAAGAAGTGTTGCTCACACCAGGACATGTGATTCAGTCTCCGCGCTATTGCCAAGAATGTAGTCCAGGAACTAACAGGTAATCCCAACAGGGAAGAAATACCTATCCTCAACAACACTTCCACAGATTCCCTTTCCTGCTCACTTGACTCATTCCTTGAAGTCACAAAACATTTCAGCCCCCAGCCTAAGGCCACAGTGGCCCTTTATTTCCACTTTGTTCCCCATTTCTCACCTCCCTGGTGTCTTCTCCACTTCCCCTTTCCCCCCACCTTACATAACAATTTCCCTTGAAGTTGTGAAAGTGGAAGAAACAAACTAACACACTCTTCAGCAGCTGAAACCGAAAAGGCCAGGATCACCCTGTGATAGAAATTTTTATTTCTACACAGAAGGAAAGCTACAGTTGTTTCATGGAAGTGTTCAATAGGAACTCTAACAGGCCTGGTTTTAAAATGGAGAAAGTTCCCTGGGAAGGTAACATTGAAGTTCAGACTAGAAAGCGAATGGATTAGGCAAGAGAAGGAAGAAAATCAGACACTGTGAGTGAGAGAGAAAAGCACGTGGTGTTGGAGGGGGAAGGCGAAGTTTAGGTAACAATGCAGATCAGTGCAGAGCAGAGAGATTTGGGAGCTAAGGCTAGACAGGCAGAGAGGGGGCTGGTCATACAGGGTTTTTTATCTGCAAAGCAACAGGAAGTCACGCATGAGTATTTATTTCCTTTTTAAAAATAATTTTATTTATTCATTCATTTATTTGGGGCTGTGCTGGACCTGTGCTGCTGAGCGGGCTTTTCTCTAGCTGCTGCAAGCAGAGGCTACTGCCTGGTTGCAGTGCTTGGGCTTCTCATTGTGGTGGCCTCTCGCTGTGGAGCACAGGCTCTGGAGCACGGGCTTCAGTAGCTGAGGCATGTGGGCTCAGTAGTCGTGATCCCCAGGCTCTAGAGCATGGGCTCGATAGCTGTGGCACACAGGCTTCGTGGCTCCTCAGCATGTGGGCTCTTCCCAGACCAGGGATCAAACCTGCATCTCCTCCACTGGCAGACAGATTCTTTACCACTGAGCCACCAGGGAAGCCCTATGCCATCTTTATGAATGTAAATATTCTTTATATTTTCAGATCAAATTTTATTATTGTTTTTAGTAAATACTATTCTTTTACCACGGCTTCCCTGGTGGCTCAGACAGTAAAGAAACTGCCTGCATTGCAGGAGACCCAGGTTTGATTCCTGGGACAGCAAGATCCCCTGGAGAAGGGAATGACTACCCACTCCAGAATTCTTGCGTGGAGAACTCCATGGACAGAGGAGCCTGGCATGCTACAGTCCAGGGGGCTGCAAAGAGTCAGACATAACTGATTAATACACATGCATTCTTTTAAAGCCAAGGCCTATGATCTTTTATTCTGAACCGTTCTTATTCAGTGTGCAACATTCACCAGAGGTTTTTATTTGGGGATGAAAGTGATCTACGTCCATTCTGTTTGTCTAATTCACTATTCTTTAGGAGGAAAAAAAGTCATGGGAAAAATAAATGTATCCTCCATCTATGCGAACTTATCCCAGTTTGTATTGCTATAGACTCTGTGCTAAAACAAACCCTTCAACCAAGGTTGTTCCAAGAAATACAGTATAATTGTAGCTCGACATGTAGCTTTCCTTCACTATATTGTGAAACCCAGAATGGACTCGTGTCATAGGTTAGTTTGTAAGCATTCAGACCCACCAACTGTGGGCTTCTCATTGTGACAGCTTCTCTTGGCTCGGTGGTAAAGAATCCACCTGCCAGTGCAGGAGACACGCGTTCCATCCCTGATCCGCGAGATCCCACGTGCCACAAAGAAACTAAGCCCTTCCGCCACAGCTATGGAGCCTGCGCTCTGCAGCCAGGAGCCACAACTTCCGAGCCCAGGTGCCGCAGCTGCTGAAGCTGGCGTACCCCGGAGCCCGTGCTCCGCAGCAAGGGAAACCACCGCAGTGAGAAGCCCACGCGCCTCAACCAGAGAAGCCAGCGCTTGCTGCAGCTAGAGACAAGTCCGCGCAGCAGCAAAGACCCGGGACAGCTAACATCAACACACTACTATTAAAAAAAACAAATTCGCCATTTTTTGTCTTCCTCTATGCTTGTCACAAAGACTCCTTTTCCCTGTTCACAGTGAATGCTTGTGTTCAGCAGGAAAGAAACCAGTCTCTCGTGCTATTCTTTCCCTAAACACCTGGTTGTTCAGCTTTAACAAGGTGACTGGTTTCCACCATAACTCAGCTATTTTTTCCACTTGGCTGGGCTCCCCTGGACCTTACAGTAAAAATCTATGTAACATTAGCTTTCCTGCTAACACTGTGCGGGGTTTCTCACCTACATCACGTCACTAATTTATGGGTGATTCTATGAGTAACACAAATGGGGAGTCCTCCCTCTGTTCTTTCTTTTAAATTTCTATTCACTACATTGTGAGGTGTATGGGTCAGGTCTTTTTGGTTCTGTGTGCTATCACAACCTGGATTTCACTGATTTCTAAGAACCAGTAGAGTCTTGCTTCTGCTACTGGCTCCTTTCCTACTTTATTGTGTATTTGAACTTAGCCATAAAGTGAAAGGCTTTTCCAGCTTCTCATTTAAAGGATTAGAATAATGGATACCATTTACCTTTCAGACCAAAGTTCTGTCAAGTATAACTAAGTGGGAGGAGATGAGTCTGCATTTGCAGTCGCCCTTCCAAAGGCTATAGAAGATGCAAGGGAGGCATGATCTCCACGTTGAACCACCGGGTTTCACATTTTATGTGCAGCAGTAAAGAGACTGCCTTGTCTTTACTGAAATCGTTCCCAGTTTGAGAGCTGATGGGCCATAAACACCAGGTAAATAATTACTGGCTTTAACCATACTTAATTAAATGGAGAATTTAGAAGCTAACCACAATGTCTTCCTCCCTGCCTGGCCATGGAGGGAACAATATTATAGACTTCGAGGTTTGAAAGAAAAGTATTGTCCTAGACCTAGGTAAAGGGGCCCTTGTCTTGAGCTTCGCGCTGATGAGCTCTCCTCTTTAGCTCCCCTCCAGCCCTACCCTTCCCCCTGCTGCAGGGGAGTGGGACATGCCCCTCAGAGCCTGAGCTTTCCCTCTGGACCACTTTCTGAATTCTAGGACGATAGAACTCCCAGCTTAAATAGTCCCCAACCTGCTTCCAAAATTCCTAGTTCTAAGGTGACCAAGGGGTGGCTACAGGCAAGCAGACAGAGCCTAGACATGTGAGTTGGGGCATTAATACATGTGCACACAGGCTTCCCAGATGGTGCTGGTGGTAAAGGATCTGCCCGCCAATGCAGGATGAGATGAGATGTGGGTTTGATCCTGGGTCAAGAAGATCCCTTGGAGGAGGGCATGGCAACCTATGCCAGCATTCTTGCCTGGAAAGTTCCATGGGGAGAGGAGCCTGGCGGGCTACAGTCCATGGGATCACAAAGAGTCGGTCATGACTGAGCGACTAAGCACAAGTGTGCGCATGGAGCCCAGGTGCATGGAACAGAGTCAGTAATGGCAGAAGAATAGGACTGATTTCCTCCACATGTCCCTGATCCGGTAGGCAAGTCCAGGTTAGGAGAAAGAACATCTCCTATTTAACAATTTGCTAGCTTGATTTATAACTGATAAATTTGTGGATATAGGCTAGGTGGGCCTTATTTATTTTCTTACCCCAAACCTCACAAATGTGAGAGGTGGATTTTTAGAAGAGCATATTGACTTCAGAGAAATCATTGGCTAATGATAAATTGGGAAACTTTATATCCTTTTCTAAACACAAATCACTAAGACTGTAATACAAAAGATGGGAGAGAGGGTCCGGGGAATAAAGCTCCACCGTTCAGATCAAACAGTAGGTTCAATCTCTGAAGTTATGCTCTTTGTTCATAAAGCTTAGGGAGCCAGATAGAACATTCTTCTCTCTGCCGCAAGAATTCCATCTGCAGAACAGTGGCTCCCAGGCTGCCAGCTGCTCTTCACTCCCCTGTTGTAAGAATGCAGCTGAGGTTGAAAACTTGTCACCAAGCTGGAGCCAATATCCACCTGTCCCTCTTGTCAGTCTCATTCTGCAAAGTCTTCCTGGGATTTAAAAACTGGAGCCATAAAAATGGGATTTGCCTTGACTCTTTTGAGAACAGCAACACACCATACATGCAGGCATCATGTATCCCAGGATGACGGTGTCTCTTTAAAATTGCGATATTTAAGTAAAATTGCAGTTGTGCAGGACTATGAACAGCTATCACATGTATTTCGTAGGAATTGTTTTCTCATTTAAATCTTTGGTTGTGGATATTATTTTTCTCTAGTTTTTAAAGTATTTCTTTATTCATTTTAAAATTCATTTTTTGTTGTTGTTTTGTACTTTCTGTTAGTTTGGGGTGCTATTTTTTAAGTAAAACCCCTCAAAAGAATGATAAAAGAAGAGAGATATTCACAGTTATAATTTATACAAATATCCTATCAGTGAATTAAGTCCACTTCTCATAAAAATTAAATACATAATTATATATGTCATGAGCATATGTTTTTCCCCTGTAGCATGAAAGTATTTTTGTATAGTGTTATTCGATCAGTCGTGTCCAACTCTTTGTGACTACATGGACTGTAGCCCACCAGTTTCTTCTGTCCATGAAATTTTCCAGGCAAGAATACTGGATTGGATAGCCATTCCCTTCTCCACCGGATCTTCCCAACCCAGGAATTGAACCCGGGTCTCCTACACTGCAGGCAGATTCTTTACCATCTGAGCCACCAGGGAAGCCCACTTTTATATAATAGGCATATTAACATACTATTTTTGTGGTTCTTTTCAATTTTTTAATTTAACATACTATTGCTTTAATATCTCATATATTTTGAAAATATATGAAGCCTTAGAGGATTTTGCTTCAATGTTTAAATTGTATTTTAAAACATGTTTATCTTTTCATCAGACCATTCATAAATGGAAATGGTTACGACATGACATTTAAAAATAAACTATATGGAAGAAAAGTAGTATATAAAGATATTTTATGCAATTTCAAAACTCTTGTCTAAAATCAGAGGCAACGTTTCTTCAGGGTCTAAAAAGTGTCACTGGTGAGTGGAGAATCACCCAGGCCCCAGCTAGAGATCCACATGCAAGGACCCATTGGGGTAGACTAGAACAGGGTGATATGAGCTCCAATCAGGTCACTACTGGGGTACAGTGAGCAAGTATTCACATATCCTGAAATAATTCCCTTGTTTCATGATTGTCCCTATTGCAAAAAAAAAGTGTATGCTTTAAAACAGCTTTGAAAAACTGTAATCTGCTCAACCCTTTCAATGAAGAATTAAAGAAGAGGGGAGAAAGTTGACTTCTACACCTCTCAGCACTATGTGGCTGTTATTTTGGAACCAGAAGGGGTCATGAGTTAGGTGTTGTATATGCTAAGTTTATTCATTTTGATTCTACAGATATGGATTTCCAAAAGGACATCTTTTTCACATCTCTTAACAGTGCTCAAGCCACATATACTAAGACCGTTGGAATAATTAAAATGCAAGAGAACATGGGAATTCCCTAGTGATCCGGTGGTTAATACTCCATGTTCTTATTGTGTAGGGCCCTGGAAGGCATGGATTCAATTCCTGGTTGGGAAACAAAGATCCCACAAGCTGCATGCACGGCCAAAAGAAATGCAGGAGAAGAATGAGTAGACTGTTATTGTTGTTTAGTCACTCAGTTATGCCCAGCTCTTTCGTGACCCTATGGGCTGTAGCCTTCCAGGCTCCTCTGTCCATGGAATTTCCCAGCAAGAATACCGGAGTTGCCACTTCTTTCTCCAGGAGTTCTTCCTGACCCAGGGATTGAACCCTTGTCTCCTGCATTGGCAGGTGGATTCTATACTACTGAGCCACCTGGGAAGCCCCCAGTAGGCAGACTAGAGCAAGATATATTACATCTACCAACACAGAATTACTATGGTGGAGTCATGGAGAGCAGATACTGAGAGCACAGTCACTCATTCTCTCCTTCAGAGTCAAATCTCTAAAGATGGCATCCAGTTGAGAGATTCGGGGTGAGCTCAAGAGAATGACTGAAAAATGATATTGATCCAGTTTGGATATACAATGATCTTTGAAAATCTTTCTTAATTCTAATTTTTCAAAGAGAAAACATGTATTTCTCTATTTGAGAGGTTGAAGGTGGGTATATCTCTGAGAAAACATACTGGGTATTTACTGACCCTCTGAACATATACTTTTTGTTCTGCTGACACTGAGGTCATGAAGTAATAAAGGAAAGGGATTGCAGTCATTGACTCCATGTGGCTCAGCTATTCCTGGAACAGAGCTTATCAGTGAAAAATTGGCTTGGAAAGTCACTTCTCGGTTCTCAATATTTCAATCAGGGGAAGTGACATAAATGTCACAATCACATTTTACTAACTCCCTGACTTGTTTTTCCTTGTGCATACCACTGTTGCCTTTGGAAAGCAAGTAGCAACTGGAAGCCAGCTGCTGAGGGTTGGTCTGTTCAGCCGGTTCACTTACTTCACACTCCTCGTTGCCTCTCGCTTTACCATCGTCTTCACCTTTAATGCCATGAAGTTCCAACATACACCAGGGAGCCAGGAAGAGCTTTGTAGTAAAGCTAAGGTTTAACAAAACCTCAAACCTGTTCAATCCCTTCCTAAATCAGAACATGTTACTCCATCTGGCAAGGACATAGCCTTTTAAATGATCCACTGTACCCAGCTTCAGTGTGAGCTCTCAGTACTAAGCATGTTAAATAGTAATAACTTCAACGTTTGCTCACCATAACCTCTGTGTATGTTCAAATACTGCTGGTTACTAAAATTTCACCACATGTGTACTCTTCTACCACCTCTCCCACACAGAAAGCTGATTCAAATGTAAGTCTCAGCAGCACTGGAACATGTTTATTTATAAGAGTAGTTTCCAGTTTGGGTGGAGAGCCAATTTACACACTTGCAATCATTTCAATAAATAAATAGACTGTATCCTTCCTATCATAGTCTTCAGTGTGAGTCTATTATATACAACAAAGCTATTTTATTACCATTGACCATGCCACATGTGTATGTGTGTGTACATTGATAGTGACCTAGATGTAGATGCAAAGAGTTGCCATTCATCAAATGCTTACTACATGCCAGCAATGTGTGAATCACTTACTTCTTTCATTTAACAACCATTTGTTGACCACTTCTGATGT
Organism: Ovis canadensis; assembly: GCF_042477335.2. Lineage (NCBI taxonomy): Eukaryota > Metazoa > Chordata > Mammalia > Artiodactyla > Bovidae > Ovis > Ovis canadensis. The sequence continues at coordinate 31,981,592 of NC_091250.1, read as the reverse complement.
GTCTGGCACTTGGGTTAGGTATTAACTAGGTGGGAACTCGACAGACAAAGTCCCAGTCCTCATGAAGCTTATAGTCCAGCAGAGAAGATGGGCATCTAAGGAAAACATCATAGCAAGGTATCTAAGAGAGGATCTGCCTCCAGGATAAAGTAGCCTTTCCGCTGAGACCTGAAGTACAGTTCAACAGATGAAAAGTGGGGGCAGAATGGTCCTGTCAGAGGAAAGAGTATGTGAGGAAGCAAAAAGAACTCAAAAAGAAGGAGAGAGGTAACTGATGATGTTGGAGGAAGGGTTTTTTAAAGCAAACTGAGAAACCTGGACTTTCCCCTGAAGGCAATGGGAAGGAGTCTAGAAACTAAACAGATTGGTGACACGATCAAATTTGCATTTCCCAGAGATACTTATGGAGGGATTATTTAGAAGCCACTGCAGGTACATAGGTTGGAGATAAAGATGATCTGGACTAAGGTGCAAAAGCGGAGAGGAGCAAGGGAAATGTGTTTTAAAAAACTGATGTGTTCGTTTCATCAAAACCTGGGAACAAGTTGAACTGTGGGAAGGTAGGGGAGACCTGTAGGGCAGAGAGGAATCAAGGTCTCGACAATTGTCTAATGGGTGTAACTGTGCTAAAGAGTCAAACCAGATACTCCACACAGAATACAGCCAATGTGTTCTTTAATGTTGTGCCTCAACTATCTTAGTTTTCCATTTGGAAGACAGATGCTCCTAGGTCCCTACAGTGAGGAAGACTCAAAGCATTTTTTAATTGATTAGCAAGGGCTATCTTCATTCCACTCATGAAGAAAAAACATATTTTATAAAAAATGATTATTTCTACTTCTCTCCTTAGACTCGTCAGAAGCTTTTTGTGAGGGCATGAATAGAAATTAAGATAAAACTTCCAAAGGAGTATATTTTTCTAACATTGTATCTCATCATTAAAATTGTCTTGTTATCTTCTCAGGTACTCTATATTCTAATATTAGTTTTAATTATTGTCAGGAATCACAGAAATAAGTGGTATTAAGAATCCAACAAGCAGACTCTTAAAAAGTATTTAGTTGCTTAGTGATCATGCTTACAGTAACATAAAAGCTAAAGCTGGTGAGAAACCAACAGAATTCATTTCAAAAACCAGCAAAAATCTATCCCAATAACTTCCTGTAAGCTTCGAAAACTTGAATATTAGCCCTATAAGAACAGTAAGGGATTGTTAAGGGAAAGATTCGAAGTAACCCCACAGAGCACACTTATCAATAGGATAAAGTGCCATTCCTTCTGACTGTAGGTAGAGGCTCCTATAGATCAGATGTGGGAGTGGAGAAGATAAAGTGAGACAGTGACAGCTGGGACACTGATAACTCCATCTTTTCCAAAAATATACACAAAGTCATTGTTAAGATGGCTTAATGATGTCTGTTGCCTATTCCAGTGGTGTCATTATAAGAATCAGCTTACGTGTGAGAGCTCCCTAGTTCAGTTCAGTTCAATTCAGTCGCTCAGTTGTGTCCGTCTCTTTGCGACCCCATGAATCGCAGCACACCAGGCCTCCCTGTCCACCACCAACTCCCGGAGTTCACTCAGACTCACATCCATCGAGTCAGTAATGCCATCCAGCCATCTCATCCTCTGTCATCCCCTTCTCCTCCTGCCCCCAATCCCTCCCAGCATCAGAGTCTTTTCCAATGAGTCAACTCCTCACATGAGGTGGCCAAAGCTGAAGTTTCAGCTTTAGCATCATTCCTTCCAAAGAAATCCCAGGGCTGATCTCCTTCAGAATGGACTGGTTGGATCTCCTTGCAGTCCAAGGGACTCTCAAGAGTCTTCTCCAGCACCACAGTTCAAAAGCATCAATTCTTCGGCACTCAGCCTTCTTTACAGTCCAACTGTCACATCCATACACGACTACTGAAAAAACCATAGCCTTGATTAGACAGACCTTAGTTGGCAAAGTAATGTCTCTGCTTTTGAATATGCTAACATAGAGTTCAAATCTCTGCTTACATGATAGGGAAAGATTCGGGTAGAGTGGGACATCTGGTGAATGCTTTTTCTTATTCTACAAATAATTTCCCCCAAATAATCCAATGCTGATTCTTTCATTGCTTACAGAATGAAAACAAGAAAGAATTAAAATTTAGGACAATGTCACCCAAATGACACACACACAGGAAAAACAAGCCAAGTCAAGTGATTGAAGTCTTGTTCCGAAATGGCAATATATAAAAATAGATTCTCTGAGACACTGACTAAATGGGCAAAGATGGATATTATTCACAACTGACCATGAAGAATATGATGGAATTCACAAGTTGAATTATCTAGCAGAAATACACACAGCTACACAAGGCTATGCACTCTGATTGCCCTAGAACACTACAGAAGTGCTTTATTTTTAAACAAAAGCGGTTAACTCTTTGTTTTTATGTTACAAATGTGAAAATGTACTAGTTGGAACCAACTCACAGAAGATTGCCTCTGATGGCTTTTTTTAAAATTTTTTATTTTTTTTTTTGAGACTTTATTTTATTTATTTTTTAAATTAATTTTAATTTTTATTTTTACTTTATTTTACTTTACAATTCTGTATTGGTTTTGCCGTATGATGGCTTTTATGTACATAGAGAAGAGCTGGTGTCAGAGGAGCAGCGGTCAAAAGAACAGAGACCACCATCCTAAGCAACAGGGAGGAAAGAGGTCAGTAAATCTGCTTTCCTCAGGGAAACCACAAAATCTCTATCTCTTCCCTCGAAAAAAAAAATGATGCAGAGATCATCTTTCCCAGGATGATTATTTTAAGCCTCAACCTACTCTAAGCCAAGCTTCCTAAATATTACTAACACTGATGAGTGAATTCACCAAGGGCTCATTATAACTAGTGCTAGCAGAAAAGGTCACAATGTCATCTGTTTCAACAGGAGAATGAGAGGAGTGGGGAGAGGAAAAGACAGAAAGGAGAAGGGGGAAAGGAGATGGATGGAAGGAAGGAAGGTGGGAGGGAGGAAAGAGGAAAAAGAACAAGAAATAAAAATACACAAAACGGTAAGTAATCTATCAGTTCAGTTCAGTTAAATCACTCAGTCATGTCTGAATCTTTGTGAACCCATAGACCGCAGCACACCAGGCCTCCCTGTCCATCCCCAACTCCAGGAGTTCACTTAAACTCATGTCCATTTAGTCGGTGATGTCACCCAACCATCTCATCCTCTGTCGTCCCCTTCTCCTCCTGCCTTCAATCTTTCCCAGCATCAGGGTCTTTTCAAATGAGTCAGCTTTTCTCATCAGGTAGCCAAAATATTCAAGTTTTAGCTTCAACATCACTCCATCCAATGAACATTCAGGACTGATCTCCTTTAGGATGCACTGGTTGGATCTCCATCTCCTTGCACTCCAAGGGACTCTCAAGAGTCTTCTCCAACACCACAGTTCAAAAGCATTAATTCTTTTGGCACTCAGCTCTCTTTATAGTCCAACTCTCACACCCATACATGACTACTGGAAAAACAGTAGCCTTGACTAGATGGACTTTTGTTGGCAAAGTAATGTCTCTGCTTTTTAATATGCTGTCTAGTTTGGTCATAACTTTTCTTCCAAGGAGTAAGCATCTTTTTATTTCATGGCTGCAGTCACCATCTGCAGTGATTTTGGAGCCCCTCAAAATAAAGTCTGCCACTGTTTCCATTGTTTCTCCATCTATTTTCCATGAAGTGACAGGATCGGATGCCATGATCTTTGTTTTCTGAATGTTGAGCTTTAAGCCAATTTTTCACTCTCCTCTTTCACTTTCATCAAAAGGATCTTTAGCTTTTCTTCACTTTCTGCCATAAGGGTGGTGTCATCTGAATATCTGAGGTTATTGACATTTCTCCCAGCAATCTTGATTTCAGCTGTGCTTCCTCCAGCCCAGCATTTCTCATGATGTACTCTGCATAGAAGTTAAATAAGCAGGTGACAATGTACAGCCTTGACGTACTCCTTTTCCTATTTGGAACCAGTCTGTTGTTCCATGTCCAGTTCTAACTGTTGCTTCCTGGCCTGCATAGATTTCTCAAGAGTCAGGTCAGGTGGTCTGGTATTCCCATCTGTTTCAGAATTGTCCACAGTTTATTGTGATCCACACAGTCAAAGGCTTTGGCATAGTCAATAAAGCAGAAATAGATGTTTTTCTGGAACTCTCTTGCTTTTTCGATGATCCAGCAGATGTTGGCAATTTGATCTCTGGTTCCTCTGCCTTTTCTAAATCCAGCTTGAACATCTGGAAGCCTGGCTTGGAGAATGTTGAGCATTACTTTACCAGCGTGTGAGATGAGTGCAATTGTGCAGTAGTTTGAGCATTCTTTTGTGCTTCCCTGATGGCTCAGACAGTAAAGCGTCTGCTCACAATGCAGGAGACCCAGGTATGGGAAGATCCCCTGGAGAAACAAATGGCAACCCACTCCAGTACTCTTGCCTAGAAAATTCCATGGATGGAAGAGCCTGATCGGCTATGGTTCATGGGGTCACAAAGAGTTGGACACGACTGAGTGACTTCCTTTGAGCATTCTTTGGCATTGCCTTTCTTTGGGATTGGAATGAAAACTGACCTTTTCCAGTCCTGTGGCCACTGCTGAATTCTCCAAATTTGCTGGCATATTGAGTGCAGCACTTTCACAGCATCATCTTTTAGGATTTGAAATAGCTCAACTGGAATGTTATTACCTCCACTAGCTTTGTTCTTAGTGATGCTTCCTAAGGCCCACTTGACTTCACATTCCAGGATGTCTGGCTCTAGGTGAGTGATCACACCATTGTGATTATCTGGGTCATGAAGATCTTTTTTGTACAGTTCTTCTGTGTATTCTTGCCACCTCTTCTTAATATTGTCTGCTTCTGTTGGGTCCATACCATTTCTGTCCTTTATTAAGCCCATTTTTTGCATGAAATGTTCCCTTGGTATCTCTAATTTTCTTGAAGAGACCTCTAGTCTTTCCCATTCTATTGTTTTCCTCTATTTCTTTGCAATGATCACTGAGGAAGGCTTTCTTATCTCTCCTTGCTGTTCTTTGGAACTCTGCATTCAAATGGGTATATCTTTCCTTTTCTCCTTTGCTTTTTGCTTGTCTTCTTTTCACAGCAATTTGTAAGGCTTCCTCAGACAACCATTTTGCTTTTTTGCATTTCTTTTCTGTGGGGATGGTCTTGCTCCCTGGGTCCTGTACAATGTCACGAACCTCTGTCCATAGTTCATCAGGCACTCTGTCTATCAGATCTAGTCCCTTAAATATATTTCTCACTTCCACTGTATAATCATAAGGAATTTGATTTAGGCCATGCCTGAATGGTCTAGTGGTTTTCCCTACTTTCTACAATTTAAATCTGAATTCAGCAATAAGGAATTCATGATCTGAATCACAGTCAGCTCCTGGTCTTGTTTTGCTGACTGTATAGAGTTTCTCCATCTGTGGCTGCAAAGAATATAACCAGTCTGATTTTGGTGTTGACCATCTGGTGATGTCCACGTGTAGAGTCTTCTCTTGTGTAGTTGGAAGAGGGTGTTTGCTATGACCAGTGCATTTTCTTGGTAAAATTCTATTAGTCTTTGCCCTGCTTCATTCTACATTCCAAGGCCAAATTTGCCTGTTACTCCAGGTGTTTCTTGACTTCCTACTTTTGCATTCCTGTCCCCTATAATGAAAAGGACATCTTTTGGGGGTGTTTATTCTAAAAGGTCTTATAGGTCATCATAGAACCATTCAACTTCAGCCTCTTCAGCATTACTGATTGGGACATAGACTTGGATTACCGTGATATTGAATGGTTTGCCTTGGAAATGAACAGAGATCATTCTGTCGTTTCTGAGACTGCATCCAAGTACTGCATTTCAGACTCTTGTTGACAATGATGGCTACTCCATTTCTTCTAAGGGATTCTTGCCCACAGTAGTAGATATAATGGTCATCTGAGTTAAATTCACCCAGTCCAGTCCATTTTACTTCTCTGTTTCCTAAAATGTTGACATTCACTCTTACCATCTCCTGTTTGATCACTTCCAATTTGTCTTGATTCATAGACCTAACATTCCAGGTTCCTAATGCAATATTGCTTTTTACAGCATCAGACCTTGCTTTCATCACCAGTCACATCCACAACTGGGTGTTGTTTTTGCTTTGGTTCCATCTCTTCATTCTTTCTGGAATTATTTCTCCACTGATCTCCAGTGGCATACTGGGCAACTACCGACCTGGGGAGTTCATCTCTCAGTGTCTTATCTTTTTGCCTTTTCATACTGTTCATGGGGTTCTCAAGGCAGGAATACTGATCACAATCTAACCAATCTAATCACATGGACTACAGCCTTGTCCAACTCAATCAAACTCTGAGCCACGCTATGTAGGGCCACCCAAGACGGACAGGTCATGGTGGAGAGTTCTGACAAAATGTTGTCCACTGGACAAGTAATCTATAAGAGAATGAAAACAAATCACCTTAGTTCCTATAAGACCAAAATTTACTTTTAAAGTTTCCCCAATAGTAATAGCAAAATCTTACATGGTACTTACTTGATGCCAGGCTCTCTTCTAAAGTTTACACATAAATGAACTCACAGATACAATTAATATGTCCACTTGACAAATGAGATTACTGAAATACAACAAGGTAAGTAACTCACCTAGAATTGCTGAACAGTGGAATCGGGATTTGAACTTAGGCAGTTCAAAGGCTTCTAGGTCCTTTTTACTACGTGTTTAATCTTTATTCTAAGCTTCCAGGAAACAGCGCTACTACAAGTGCTGGTCCATGGAATATTTGTCACTGATCCCACGATGAGATGAGGCACTTGTATAGAGTGAAAGGACTAGGTCACTAGACACTGTCCAGTTCAGATGATTTTGTTTTGTTTTGTTTCAGTTGGTTTCCTGGATGAGAGAAGCAGTGCCCCTAATTTATGGACTAAATCAAGCTGCTAATCTCACCTCTAACAAACAGTTCATGGATGAGTGACAGTCTGGAAATTACCCTTTGTGTAGCACAATTCTAAAAGATTTAAAATGCAGAAGAGGGAAGGGTAGACATTTTTGAGCAACAAAGCCATATTTAGCTTTGTCCACTGCTTTTTGATCCTGACAATAACCTTTGAGGCAGGTGGTGATCGACAAGCTGAAGCAGAGACTCAGGAGCTATTGAAATGTCTAAGGTCCATCTCACAACTACTAAGAGGAACAGTCAGGATTAGAACTCAGATCTGACCGGACCCATGCCAGGCAGGACTAAGAATAAGGAAGAGAGCAGGTCCAAGACTCTGGATTTGTGAAGTAGGAAAATTTGGACTTGATTCTCTAAGCTTCCCATTCTTGCTTTAATAGCATCCTTCCACCCCTCTCTTACCCATTCACCCTCCAGAGATGTCCTCTTTGACAGATGTACTCAGAAATGTCTCCTTGAGTTCCTCTCAAATTAAGCTAGATGATTTGTTTCATCAAGCTCCTTCCTTCCTGAGCAATGATGAGTTTTCCTGTAAGCCTGATTACCATGTGCCTGATTACAAATAAGGGCAAAGAACCATGGGGTGTGAGTTTAATCCCACTGGATTCATATTGGGAAAACAATTTTGCATTTAGGAAATAAGAGTGTTTCCTCCTATCCATCTCCAAGGCGCCTTCGGCAGAGAAGTTGCTTTTCTTTCCTATGCTGCTGAAGCTGTCTCACGCTGTCCCACCCTGACACTGCCCTGGGTGCCTAAGGAAGCCACCAGGTAAAGGGCAGGGAAATCACAAAATTCACAAGTTAGAAAAGCAACCTTTTACCTAAAAAATCTTATTCCAGAGAGTTGGTAATCGAAGTCTGCATAAACTTTCATGATAGAGAAAGACTCACTTTGAGCAGTAGAACATACTAACTCAGTACAGCTCCAACGGTTAAAAAGGTCTTTCTTGACATTAGGCTAAAATCTGCTTTTCTATATTGTTTCCATGGCAAGTTTTAGTTCTGTCCTACAGCAACATAAAAATTTCACCCTTCCACCTCATCCCTTCACACACCGGAAGAAGTCAGGTCCTTAGAAATGTTCTCTTTTCTGAAGAAAATACTAGTTCCTTCAGCCTTTTGTCCAATGGCATGGTTTCTGGAATCCAGTCACTCTTCTGTAGATATACTCTGGGTCTAATGAGTGGTTAAAAATATGGATTCTGAAGTCAATTGCTTGAATTTGAATCCTGGTTCTACCAGCTCTTAACTGTGTGAATGAGGCAATTGGCTTAACCTTTCTATGTCCCTTTTTATTCTTCATTGACAAAACAGGGTCATACTTTATCGCGCTGCTGTGAATACGAGGTATAATCATGTATATAAAGCATATAGTAAGTGCTCCAAATTTTAACTCTTACCCTTACTCCAGAGCACAATGGAACGACACATTGCCTGGAAAAAAAGGAGGAAAGGAGGAAGGAAGGCAGGGGAAAAGAGAGAAGGGGAAGAGGGAATCACTCTATTTTCTACCATTTTTGTGGCCAGGAGTCCACAAAAATGCTACTGTTCAGGCCAATAAGATAAAAGCAGAAGTTCTGAATCCCTGATATTTATGTATGGAAAACACGTTTCTCTTCATCACTTCTTCGGGCATGCAAATGGATGTGATGCCGGAGGCCATGAGACGGCTAATATCAGGAGGAAAGCCACATGTCAAGGAGGGTAAAGAGCAAAGCTGGAGGAGCCTGGTAGGTCGTAGTGTGGAGCTGGGACTGCAGCCCTGAATGCCTGCCTCCAGACTTCTTGCTACCTGACGACCACAAACCCTCTTTGGGCTAAGTCACTAATGCAGACTTCCTGTTCTCAGCAGCAGAACTTATACACAAAGACGTGGACAGAACCTGGCAAGCTGCCAGCCCCCGCAGCAACCCTAGGAAACCACTACTCTCTCTCTGTCTCTCCCCTTTCCAATTGCTACATGGTCTGTTTCTCATGTTTGTTATTTTCTGGTGAACATTTATTTATTTGTATTATTTGCTCTAACTACTTGCTTCCTAGTCTAATCACTGTATCTATTCTCTAAGCCAAACCTGCTACTCACTAGTCATTTCTACTATCTCACAACTTCAGTTTACCTACAATCCACCATGACCTTTCCAGCACATCTTTATATCATAAGCTTCAACTTTCAGTTCCCATGCTTATATTCTTATCCTTCATGATTCCAAGTTCTGGAAAGAAAGAGATTGTCTTGTTTTGTTTAGGCCACAGGCCAAGCTACTGATTGGCCACCTGTGGGTCTGTTGTCCGGCTCCAACCCAGCCAGCTATGGTTTGGAGGGTGGATCAGTTTAGGAATATGTAGGATACTGGCCCTCAAAGATGCTTCTCGGCAAGGACTATGGGAAGCCTGAGATGGCAAGCAACAGGGTGAACCTTTGATCTCGTTCAGAAATCTGTCACAAAAAAAAAAAAGAAAAGAAAAGAAATCTGTCACTTCTGCAGGCCATACACAATTAAAATCTCATTTTTAATTATTCAAATTTCAGAAAATAACAACCTAATAAACTATGGCTGGGAAATTTCAGGGGTTGAGTTCTAATCCCAGTCTTTCTATTAAGGCACTATGTGAAAGTTTGAAGATCTCTTTGTGCCTTACTTTCTTCATCTGTAAAAATAGGGAGTTCATATCTATTACCTCTTGAGGTTGCAGAGAGGAACAATAAAATTGATTTGCAAAGTGTTTTATTGCCATAAAGTGCTATGTTGAAAATGCCCTGTATTTAAATAGCCTAATTTGTTGCAGTGGGTAATAAAGAGAGCTATTTTTTAAATACATTTTAAATAAATACATGCTTAATCTCAGGTTTTTTTCTGTTGGTTACTTTTCTGAAAGTCATTAAAATCAAGGAAGAATGGTTTGAGATGCTAATTAAAAGCTTTAATCACACTATTTTTTTTTCCTACCCAAAAGATAAAATTCCAGCCCTATAGCTTTATTTTTTTCTCTCAGATTTTATTCACCAAACATGTAGGTATAACTATGTCTTAAATTATATACTTAAATGTGTAGAATTAAAATTAGTGGTAGACAGAGAAAACAACCCTGTGGTTACCAAACGGGAAAGCAGGGAAGGAATAAATTAGGATTTGGGGATAACATATACACACTATTATATATAAAATAGATGGACAACAGAGACCTACTGTGTAGCACAAGGAACTATATTCAAAATTTTGAAATAACCTATAAGGGGAAAAAAATCTCAAAAAGAACAGATCGATAGATATATAATTGAATCACTTTGCTATAAATCTGAAACTAACACAACATTGTATATTAACTATGCTCCAATTTTTTAAAAAATCAGGGGGTAGAGGCAGTACTTCTGAGAGCTGACTATGCTGATCTCTTCCCCACTCCACATCTCTTCTCGGCTCCATTTTCAGAGACATCATGTTGACGCCTTGAAACTGGCCATAGTGGGAGTATTTACATGACAGAAATTAGTAAATCCTGAACTGATGTCTTTCCTTTTCTTTTTCCAGAGAGCCAGTTGTTAAACATTTCCTAGCACACCGCTGGAATTGATGTACTTAGGACTGAAATACACACACTGATACAAATACACATCATTGTCATCAACAACCCCACCAAAACAGGCCTCATAAGCATCAAACAGAGAGATTAAGTTTTCAAAGGCTATAGTGTCTCTTCTTTTAAAAGCTTTTCCAGAGGTATCTGTAAGAACGCTCTGCTGCAAGTGGATCCAGATGGTTCCTTAACCTGCAGCAATAACTTCCAAACACTAGCATGCCATCAAAATCAACCAGAGAGCTTATGAGAAATCGCTGAGTGTCAGCTCCTAAGATTCTGATTCAGTAGCTCTGGGATGGACCCTATAATTTACATTTTTAACAAGTTCCCAAGTCATGTTGATGCTATTGGGTTAAAAATATATGCAGTAGAATAAAACAAAAGAATAAATAGGAAGATGAGAGAATGGCACTGATAACTATGGGTTGGACCAGTGCAAATTTAGTAAAACATACATAATGAGGGTAATGTGTTTGGAAACTATGAAGAAAGCCAGTTCAGGATGCTGAATACCCAAGAAGTGTCCTTTTTTCTAGGCCTGTTCACAGTAATTGAGGTTATTAGCATTTGCTCTTGGTAGACCTAAAATGTGAATTTGGAGTCAGGATTTTCTCCGTACCAGAAGATCACTTTGTTTCACTGCGCCTCGGTTTCCTTTCCAGTTAAAACTGAAAATTTAATTCCATGTTCAAATTTCTGTGTTAATCAGCTTTAAAATGAAAAGTTTCCTTAATGAGTGAATATATGCAGTAGTATATGCATTTTTCCTGTTGTGAAATCATAATCATAACAATACAATGGGAAATAAAACAGGATCTTGTTCCCCAAAGAGATGGACAAACTGGGCCTAGAGCAAAGCAAATTGATTATATTTTTTGCAACTGAAGATGGAAAAGGTCTATACATGCAGTAAAACCAACACTGGGAGCTGACTGTGGCTCAGATCATGAACTCCTTATTAACAAATTCAGACTTAAATTGAAGAAAACCACTAGACCATTCAGATATGATCTAAATCAAATCCCTTATGATTATATGGTGGAAGTGACAATTATTCAAGGGATTAGCTCTGATAGACAGAGTGCCTAAAGAACTATGGACAGAGGTTCGTGACATTGTACAGGAGGCAGGGATCAAGACCACCCCCAAGAAAAAGAAATGCAAGAAGGCAAAATGGTTGTCTGAGGAGGCCTTACAAATAGCTGAGGAAAAGAAGAGAAGCTAAAGGCAAAGGAGAAAAGGAAAGATATACGCATCTGAAGGCAGAGTTCCAAAGACTAGCAAGGAGAGATAAGAAAACCTTCCTAAGTGATCAGTGCAAAGAAACAGAGGAAAACAATAGAATAGGAAAGACTAGAGATCTCTTCAAGAAAATCAGAGATTCCAAGGGAACATTTCATGCAAAAATGGGCACAGTAAAGGACAGAACTGGTATGGACCCAACAGAAGCAGAAGATATTAAGAAGAGGTGGCAAGAATACACAGAAGTGAAGTGAAGTCGCTCAGTCATGTCCGACTCTTTGTGACTCTGTGGACTATAGCCCACCTGGCTCCTCAGTCCATGGATTCTCCAGGCAAGAATACTGGAGTGGGTTGCCATTCCCTTCTTCAAGAATACACAGAAGAACTAGACAAAAAAAAAAGATCTTCATGACCCAGATAACCATGATGGTGTGATCACTCACCTTGAGCCAGACATCCTGGGCTGCAAAGTCAAGGGCTTTAGGAATCATCACTACAAACAAAGCTAGTGGAGGTGATGGAATTCTGGCTGAGTTACTTCAGATCCTGAAAGATGAAGCAGTGAAAGTGCTACACTCAATATGCCAGCAAATTTGGAAAACTCAGCAGTGGCCACAGGACTGGAAATGGTTAGCTTAGTTTTCATTCCAATCCCAAAGAACGGCAATACCAAAGAATGCTCAAACTACCGCATGATTGCACTCTTCTCACATGCTAGCAAAGTAATGCTTAAAATTCTCCTGAATATTCATTGGAAGGACTGATGCTAAAGCTGAAACTCCAATACTTTGGCCATCTGATGTGAAGAATTGACTCATTGGAAAAGACCCTGCTTCTGGGAAAGATTGAAGGCAGGAGGAGAAGGGGATGACAGAGGATAACATGGTTGGATGGCATCACTGACTCGATGGACATGAGTTTGAGTACGCTCCAGGAGTTGGTGATGGACAGGGAAGCCTGGCATGCTGCAGTCCATGGGGTTGCAAAGAGTTGAACACAACTGAGCAACCGAACTGAACAGCAAAGCCAGCTTTTAGAGACAAGGGAGTCTGGAAGCCAGGTGGTCCTTTAGAATCCGATGCAGCTTTTGTAAGTCAGTTACTTGCCACCATCTCATCAGCAGGTTTGTGGTATGCCCATTGTAGAGTCCCAGCGTTACCATGACTTTGCCCTTCTCTGTCTCTGCTTAACTCTGCCTTAACTTCATCTTCCACTATCACATGGGCATGACCCTCTCCCTTCTGTGGCTGTTGCGTTTCTGTGTGACATACCCATTGTGTATCTCCTAGCTTTGGCCACCATTTCCTGCTTGCCATCTCCATAAGCATTGCTTTCAGAGACTAGTAAAGGATTGAATTTATATCTGCTTTGTTCACAGCTTTACACAATGCCTAGAGTCATAGTTGGCACATTGCAGAGTCTCAATAAATATTTTTTTAATGAATGAGTGAATGAATGAATGGCTACCTAATTTAGGCCGATTCACAGACTGGCCCACTGCTAATCTATCTATATTTGTAGCCAAGGAGGTTGCAAGGTATCAAACATGACCAATTATGTGTAAAAAAGTTGCAAATCTGCTTCTCTCAGCAGGAGTCTGTGGACTGGCCCTCAAAACATGACTATTCATCTCTGGATATTGACCTATGGAAGTTCCTTCCCCTCTAAAGAAAAATTGGATTGGTTAAGGGGTATTGGGGGATTGCCAGCAGTTAATATAATTACCCTTCCCAATTTTCTAGGATCACCTAAATGCTTCCACCAATTAATCACTCTGTAGAATTCTGTGGGCCAAATCTCAGAGTTATCCCCACTGGGAGAGCAAAATTGGGGTATTTATGCAGCTACTCCCATCAGTTATTGATGGGATTTGGGGGTAAGGGGGAAGGAGGCATCAATTCTCTAGAATATCCAGCCTACCAACACTACCACAGGAATCCTTCAGGCCATTGGAGTTCAGTCATCGGAGTTACTATAGCGATAAGGCAGAGAGGAAATGAGCCAGCCACTGATGGTGGTCGTTACAGACTCTCTTCCACCTTACAGTCATGACTGAAAATTTCACTGCCCTCAGAATACCAGAATTCCATCAGTAAGCATAATTCTCTTTTGTTCCTCAATTCTCTAACCTTTAACAGCTATACCAGCAACGGTTCCATAATTCATAATTCCCTTCCGCCAGAAACTATCGAAGAAGTATAGCTACCAACTATCCATACTTTACTACTAAATCCAAAAATAGAAAATAAAAGTCATTATAGTAATCGCCACACACTAATGCAATTTTCTGCTGACTTGCTCTCCACCCAAACTCCCCCCACCCTCATCCTCATATACCATAAGCTTATTGAGAGAAAGGCCTCTTTGTTACTCATTCTTAAATCCCCTGAAAGTGTATTGGGCAGGTAGTTGGCACTCACATGTTCCTTCAACGAATTAACTAAATTGACAAGCTTAGTTTAGATCCATGGAATCACAAAGTTTAGCCTCAGAATCCTCCACACACTATTCTTGCCCTTTAGTTCCAAAACAGCATGTTCACTGCATAATTGGAACGGACTACTTTGCCCAATTCAGTCATCATTTCTGATACACGAGAACATTGCTACTTCTCTATCAAAGCTGTGCTGTATACTTTATGAATCAGGAACTATGAAACGGTGGTGCTACATTTACCACTTTTTGAAGAGAGGAAAAATACTAAAAAGACTTTCGTTTCCTGAACACCCACTAGTAACACTACCAGTGCCCTTGGCACAGGAGTAACTCCTCTGTTACTAAAGGCAGCAAGTACACTATAAGGAAGAGAGCTTTTTTTTGTTTTGTCTTTTATGTTTACAATTCTCTATTTGTTTGTGTTCTCTCTGGTTCTCGTTAAATCGTAAACTCTCCTAGAATTTATGACTTAATGTGTGTCTTCTGCTTCTTTTGTAGAATGCACATAAAGCAACATTAACAAACCTTGACGGATGGACTGGATTGCCCTGTAAGTAGGTGGAACAACCCTAAGCAAGCATTAATAGCCGGAGTTTCTTGAGACCTGAAAGTAGTCGGTGTCCAAAACAGGCTGCTTTGACCACATCGGTGTCTGACTAAACATTTCATTTCTGCAGCCACTGAGTTTGTTTGTTTGTTAAAGTCATCTCTGAAAGCCAGTACTAAACATATTGTGACTTTAATCTTTCATTTTTATGGCCCACTGGTATATAATCAACAGTAACCAACAGATGACATAAGAGCATTCATTCTCAAGGTAGGCATCAAGCTGGAAAATACAACTGATTTTTGTTGGCATCTAAGTGAGGTTTCAGTGGAGACTTCTGCACTCAAGTTCCTGAAATACCACTCTCTTTGCTTCTCAGGCCTTCTTTTGGTTCCTCTGAGTAAAATCAAAAGCGATGTGTGGAGCAGAATAAAAATTAGGAACTTCAAGTATATAAGAATAACTCCTGCTCTGTGATTCCATAGGGTCAGGAGCTAGGTGGAAGGAGCCAAATTTCAGCGGCTCTGTTTGGTCCCTGCAGCCTGCCATGCGTTCCAGCTGGGCCCTGATGGGCAGCCGTCACTGTTTACTATGTGACAGACAGCTGTTCCCTCCCAGCTCTCCCCTCATTCTTCCACCTAGAGCCCCAGCCCCATGTGACAGGAGGCACTTCCGGAAACGGCTGCCCAACGTGAGCAGTGGTCTTCGAAAGGAAATCAATATCAGACCAGGGTTGATCATCAGAGGTTCTCCCAAGGGACAGATTTTTTTAAAAGCAGGCAGAAAAGAAAATTTGCTACTCTGTAAGACTACGAAGAAAGAAAGCTTGCTATGAAAGCGTTAGTTGCTCAGTCGTGTCCAACTCTTTGCGACCCCGCCAGGCTCCCCTGTGCATAGAATGCTCCAGGAAAGAATACCGGAGTGGCTTGCTATTCCCTTCTCCAAAAAGCTTACTACATGCCACCAAAACTCTACTAGTGCTTTTTATCATATTTGTTTCTAGTTTCAGCTGTTACAGCTTTCCCTTCACCTGAGGGGCTCTCTTTGAAATAGAGATGCCAGGAGAGGGAAGCTCGGTGCAGCTCAGGACTGAGAGCTGCCTGCACCAGCACAAAAACCACACCTGGCACTGAGACGCTGTTGTGTCTAGCACGTGCCTGCGACCTGGAAAGTGTCCAGTCTCCAGTATCAAGTTCAGCCTTCTCATCACCACATTTTTACTGAATATTTTAAACATTGTTTACAAACATAAATTGAGGTGGCCTGAAATAAAGTACACCAATATATGTGTGTTCATATGTTGTATATTCTTTAGTAGCCTGTGTATATATGTTTATGCACCATTAGAATAAAGAATAAAAATTTATGCCCATGCTGGGGACACGGGTTTGATCTCTGGTCTGGGAAGATTCCACATGCCATGCCACAACTACTGACACCCAAGTAATGCAACTACAGAGCCTTTGTGCTACAATTACTGAAGTCTAGAGTCTACGCTCCACAGCTAGAGACGCCACTGCAAGAAGACCACACCGCACAACAAAGCGTAGCCACAACTCACTACAACTAGAGAAAGCCCACATGCAGCAATGAAGACCCAAAGCAGCCAAAAATTAACGAATCATTTTAAATTTATGAAATAAAAGATTGCCTTTCTTTCTATAGATGTAGATTTTTAAACACAGTATTCTCGTTTACTTTTATCTTTGTATTCTGTGCCTGGAAGACAATGATAAAAACGAAGTGGAAAGGATGGTGAAACTAAAACTACAAAAATTCACCTCTTTCATTAGAATAACTTATTTTATCGTTTTGAATGATAAAGGGCCTGGTTGGCCGACTGTCAGACTGGGGAATGCCTGGACCTGCCGTCTCCCCTGTTCCTTCCAAATTAGCCGTTTTATAATCTTCACATGCTAGCCAAATGGCTTTTAAAATGTTTTTCCAAGAAAACTGTCAAATTCGAAAGGACTGATTCATACAGGTAATTGGTAATACTCGGTGTGTTTTCTGTTCAGACAGAAAGATAAGAGCAGGGAGCAGCACCTCCAGGGTAGAAAGGAGAGAAATCCATTCAGCAGTCGAGTGAGTCCGTGTCAGCTTCCAATCTGCAATACCGTCGTTATATTGTTGAGTTGCCGTTTCCAATATAGGTCCCAATTTCAGACCTTTGTAATTCACACCTAACGACATTACCAACTTGAACAGGAAGGAAATATTCATATGGAAGACTGTGACATTTATTTTACCACTTTGCTTTAGAGATGAGAAAACTAATAGGAAAACAAAAAGCACAGAAATACTTTAAAATTTCAAGAAATCTCTTTTCTGTGTCTAGATTTTTTAACTTACTATGGACTCTTGGGTCTTTTTTTTTTTTTCACCAACCCTCATGATATTAGCTCCCCACCAGGGATTGAACTCTGGGTCAAGGTAGTGAAAGTGTCCAGTCTGAATCACTGTATGGTCTGAATTCCTGGGTCACCTTTTCAATTAAATAAGGAATTCATGTGGAGAAAAGGGAACCCTGTTACACCGTTGGTGGGAGTGCAAACTAGTACAGCCACTATGGAGAACAGTGTGGAGATTCCTTAAAAAACTGGAAATAGAACTGCCTTATGACCCAGCAATCCCACTGCTGGGCATACACAACGAGGAAACCAGAATTGAAAGAGACACATGTACCCCAATGTTCATTGCAGCACTGTCTATAATAGCCAGGACATGCAAGCAACCTAGATGTCCATCAGCAGATGAATGGATAAGAAATCTGTGGTACATATACACAATGGAGTATTACTCAGCCATTAAAAAGAATACATTTGAATCAGTTCTAATGAGGTGGATGAGACTGGAGCCTATTATACAGAGTGAAGTAAGCCAGAAAGAAAAATACCAATAGAGTATACTAATGCGTATATATGGAATTTAGAAAGATGGTAATGATAACCCTGTATGCAAGACAGCAAAAGAGACACAGATGTATAGAACAATCTTTTGGACTCTGTGGGAGAGGATGAGGGTGGGATGATTTGGGAGGATGGCATTGAAACATGTGTAATATATGTGAAACGAATCAGCAGTCCAGGTTTGATGCATGATACAGGGTGCTCGGGGATGGTGCACTGGGATGACCCAGAGGGATGGTACGGGGAGGGAGCTGGGAGGGGGGTTCAGGATGGGGAACACATGTACACCAGTGGTGGATTCAAGTCAATGTATGGCAAAACCAATACAATATTGTAAAGTAAAATAAATAAATTAATTAAATTAAAAAATAAATAAATAAAATATTTTTTAAAAAGGAATTCATAAGTACAGCAATAGCCACCCAAAGGAAACAGAAAAAGCCCTAGCATAACGGACCCCCAAAACATTTTTATGCTGGGGAAACCTGGTGAAAATTAAAATCTGGAGTATCTTTGAAGAATGAAAGAAGTTGTGGGGTTTTCTTTAATGGAGGAGTGTAATATTGTTGCTAACTGCTAACCCCAAACCTGGGGCAAAGCAAGTTTAAAGAATAATTGTATGGACTGTTTATGACAGGCTTAAATTATTTTTAGCACCAGCTGGTGGGATCAGCTTCCACACCCTCTAATGATGCTCCTTAATACCTACTCAGGGCACAGCACTTGGGCAATTACCCAGCTGAAAATAATCACAATTGAGAACTTACACCATGAGATAACATTTCCGTCATCCTTAAGAGTAAGTACTTACAGCTCCAGAGAGTCAGATAATCAGCACTATCTCTTCCATTACACAGATGAGGAATGAAGCTCATACTGCTAGTATTCTCTGCTACAGACTTTGCAACTCCATCTGGCTAATCAGAGTTCATGCTCTTCCCACTAAGAGCTTCCCTGGGTGGCTCAGTGGTAAAGAATCCGCCTGCAATGCAGGAGCCGCAGGAGACTCAGGTTCAATCCCTGGGTTGGGAAGATCCTCTGGCGGAGAAAATGGCAACCTACTCCAGTATTCTTGCCTGGGAAATCCCACGGACAGAGGAGCCTGGCGGGTTACAGTCCATGGGGCTGGAAAGAGACAGACACAGCTGAGCACACACGCGTACTCTTGCCACTGCACTAGTCTGAACTTCAGCCATTTCTCCCTGTTGAAGGGAAAGCTGTGTATACAATTTTTGTCACCAACAAGAGGAATGGATCTGCATTCCTCTGGAGTACATTGTTCTTAAATTAGAACAATTAATGGAGAAACTCTGTTTTCTTAAGATCAGTAACTAAAATATAAAAGTTTACACATCAGAAATAACATATCAAAACAGCTGTTTATTTGGCTATAGAAACATTTCTAGTGGCAGAATGAATGTCTTGAGATACAAAATAGCTGCCAATTTTAGTAATGCTTTTTAAGTGGTAGCCCTTAAAATGAGAAATTTCCTGGTAAAGCTTCATTTGTTTGATAAAGAGATGCATACACTGAAAACTGGATTACCACCAAATCACAAATGGGATTCAAGATGACAATTACAGTGAAGCATAATTTTGATCATCTGGGGCAGAATGAAAAAGAAAGAGCGCTGGGCAAGCAATCAGGATGATGTGGAATCTGATCTTGGCTTTCCAAGTCAAATTTCCTAAGTTCAGTGAATCTGAAGTTCTTATTCTATAAAATGCACTAAATAATATCTAGCTCCACTGAGCTATAAATTTCTATGATATATTCAACATAGCCACTCGCTATTTAGGAGTTTTGGTTAGAGACCACCTCTGAACAGTATTATTTTTTTAAAAATGATTTGAAGGATTCATCACTGATACTTTGATTACATCCACATGTTCCAACATTTTCCAATAATATTGCATTGTCTGACTTAAATCGATGAGCATTCTCTCTCACGTGTAGTCTGTCTAGAGCTACCTGTAAGGTAGAATGGAAACCACTACAGAAGATAATGAGCAGACTGTCAAGACTATCTGTGAAGCCCCTGTCATTGCTCTCTCTCTCTCCATTCCCCACATACTCACCAGTTTAACTGAAGAACATTCTATAAAACACCTGGCTTCTATTCTCCAAAAGTAACAAGACTGATGAAACTGTTGCAGATTAAAGGAAAGGAAAGATATTTGACAATTAAATATGGTATATGCACCCTGATTGGATCCTAGACTAGGGAAAAAGAAAAGATACTGTCAATTTAACTGCTAAATTTTGAACAAGGACTATAGACTAGATAATAGTATAAAATCAATAATAATTGTGACTGCAATTTCAATTACGTAAGAGAATTCTTTGTGCTTAGCAAAATACACTCAAGTATTGAAGGATAAAGAGGCATAATACCTCTAACACACTCGCAAATGGTTCAGAGAAAAAATATGAATATATTTTTACACATATATAATATATAGAGTGCATAAATCTATACAGACATATGTATCTATAAAGACATATATGTGTTATATGTAAGTATGTCTGTAGGTATAGAGAATAGTATAAAAACAAATGGGAGACTTCCCTGGTGGTCCATTGGTTAAGAGTTCACCTATCAATGCAGGGAACAAGGGTTTGATCCCTACTCTGGGAAGATCTCATGCCACGGGGCAACTGAGCCGCTGTGCAGTTACTAAGCCTGCACAGGCAACTACTGAGGGCCTCACACTCTAGAGTCACGCTCTGCAACAAGATAAGCCACCGCAATGAGAAGCCCACATACCACAACTAGAGAGTGAAGTGTTAGTCCTTCAGTTGTGTCCAACTCTTTGCAACCCCATGGACTGTAGCCCACCAGACTCCTCTGTCCATGAGATTTTCCAGGCAAGAATACAGGAATGCATTGCCATTCTCTTCTCCAGGGAACCTTCCCAACCCAGGGATCAAACACTGGTCTTCTGTATTGTTGGTAGATTCTTTACTGTCTGAACCATCCAAAAAAATAAAATAATTAATCTCACAATTGCACGCATCTCACATGCTAGTAAAGTAATGCTCAAAGTTCTCCAAGCCAGGCTTCAGCAATACGTGAACCGTGAACTTCCTGATGTTCAAGCTGGTTTTAGAAAAGGCAGAGGAACCAGAGATCAAATTGCCAACATCCTCTGGATCATGGAAAGAGCAAGAGAGTTCCAGAGAAACATCTATTTCTGCTTTATTGACTATGCCAAAGCCTTTGACTGTGTGGATCACAATAAATTGTGGAAAATTCTGAGAGAGATGGGAATACCAGACCACCTGACCTGCCTCTTGAGAAATCTGTATGCAGGTCAAGAAGCAACAGTTAGAACTGGACATGGAACAACAGACTGGTTCCAAATAGGAAAAGGAGTACGTCAAGGCTATATATTGTCACCCTGCTTATTTAACTTCTATGCAGAGTACATCATGAGAAACGTTGGACTGGAAGAAACACAAGCTGGAATCAAGATTTCCAGGAGAAATGTCAATAACCTCAGATATGCAGGTGACACCACCCTTATGGCAGAAAGTGAAGAGGAACTAAAGAGCCTGTTGATGAAAGTGAAAGAGGAGAGTGAAAAAGTTGGCTTAAAGCTCAACATTCAGAAAACGAAGATCATGGCATCCGGTCCCATCACTTCACGGGAAATAATAGATGGGGAAACAGTGGAAACAGTGTCAGACTTTATATTTTGGGGGCTCCAAAATCACTGCAGATGGTGATTGCAGCCATGAAATTAAAAGACACTTACTCCTTGGAAGGAAAGCTATGATCAACCTAGATAGCATACTGAAAAGCAGAGACATTACTTTGCCAACTAAGATCCATCTAGTCAAGGCTATGGTTTTTCCAGTGGTCATGGATGGATGTGAGAGTTGGATTGTGAAGGAAGCAGAGAGCCTAAGAATTGATGCTTTTGAACTATGGTGTTGGAGAAGACTCTTGAGAGTCCCTTGGACTGCAAGGAGATCCAACCAGTCCATTCTGAAGGAGATCAGCCCTGGGATTTCTTTGGAAGGAATGATGCTGAGGCTGAAACTCCAGTACTTTGGCCACCTCATGCGAGGAATTGACTCATTGGAAAAGACTTTGATGCTGGAAGGGATTGGGGGCAGGAGGAGAAGGGGACGATAGAGGCTGGATGGCATCACTGACTCGATGAACGTGAATCTGAGTGAACTCCGGGAGTTGGTGATGGACAGGGAAGCCTGGCGTGCTGTGATTCATGGGGTCGCAAAGAGTTGGACACAATGGAGCGACTGAACTGAACTGAACTGAAAATTTTATTTTTTAATTTATTTTTGGCTGTGCTGGGCCTTCATTGCTTTCTCTAGGTGTTGCCCTCAAGACCCAGCACAGCCAAAAATAAATAAAAAAATAATCTTTAAAATAAATTAATTTTTAAGTGGGACATATACAAATAGCAAATCCTTCTGAAAGCTAATAGAATGTTGTATATCAATTATACTTCAATTAATAAAGAAGAGAGAAAGTTTTAAAGAAATGGGACAAAATATAAACCACTGGTAAATCTGAACAATAGGCATTTGATAGTTCCTCATACTATTCTTGTAACTTTTCTCTGTTTGAAATTATTTTAAAACAAAGTTACCCATCCCCCCAAAAATGCTCAGAACGAACATTTTATAAAACATGTTCTTAACCACTTTATGATAAAGACCTATTATTACATATACCAAACCAAGGCATCCTACAACATACATCCTGTCTGCAGTGAGTGATATCTGTCAACCCTGTCAAGGATTCCATGAGCAATTAAAATCACCAAACAAATCTGAGTTGGGGTTCTGTTACGTAGCCAGAAAAGCCTGACTATTAACCTTATCATGATATGATATTATCACCTCCATCCCTATGGTAAGATACCTATACTTTTGCCCTAAAATCCTATCATGTAAATGTGATCAAAGTAGAGTAACAGAACAGTTGGGACTTCCCTGGCCATCCAGTGGTTGAGACTCCATGCTTCTAATGGAGGGGGTGTAGTTTTTATTCCTGTTTGGGGAACTAGGATTTTGCATGCCGAGAGGCCAAATAAAGAAATAAAATAATAATTTGTCCAAGCAGCGAATTAATGTCGTGTAATTTTTTAAAAAAAAAGGTAGAGTCAGGCTTCCCTGGTGGCTCAGTGGCAAAGAACCCACCTGCCAGTGCAGGAGAGAGGATTCAATCCCTGGTCAGGGAAGATCCCACATGGCACAGAGCAACTGAGCCACGTGCCACAGCTGCTGAGCCTGTGCGCTAGAGTCTGGGAGCCGCAACTACTGAGCCTGGATGCTGCAACTGCTGAAGGCAGACTGCTCTAGAGCCAGTGCTCCGCAACAAGAGAAGGCACCACAGTGAGAACCAGTGCACCGACAGAGTGTCCTAGGCACACAGCACCCCGACAAACGCCCACACGGCACTTAGGACCCAACACAGCCAGAAATAAATAAATAAATACATTTTAAATATAGAGTAACAAATAATGTTTCCTCCATAGTAGGATCTTGCTTTACTTATTTTTAAATTGAGGCCACTTTTTTAATTTCCTCAAATATTTTCTTTATTTATCCACTGCAGCATATATCATTGAAAAACTAAAACTCATTGGACTTAGTAAAGCATTCTCCATCTATTTTGAGAATAATTTTATGAAAAAAGTATTCAATGATTTCTATCTCTAGAAAGGACTTTACTTTTTTTTTTTAAAGAAATGTGTTTGCTAGGTATAGATTTTATACTAACTTTAAAAAGTCTGGTGGTAAAAAAAAAAATTAAAAGGAAGTTAAATACAATTTAGCTTGGAAAAAACAACCCAAATGATTTATTTTGGAGGGCAGGAAATAAAGACATTCGTTTCTCAATCCTGAAAACTCAGCAGTGTTTTGATCCCTAAAGAAGATGGAGAATTTAATGTGTAGCTAAGTTGAAAAAAAAGAAAAAGAAAAAACCAATATATATGATATTGATATATATATTATGACCAATATACAATACATTTTATAGACAACTGACTTTTAAAAACTCCCCAGAACACATTTTCACATTTCTCATGAGGTTTTGGAATTTATACTGCAAAAGTATAAAGGGACTATATGTGAGTTAGGACGTCATCAAATCAATGATATAGGAATGCAGGTCACGGGGTGACTCCATCACCAATTTTTCCAAACCCCACATTGCCTATTTAACTATGAAAACTCTCGTTCTCAGGCTCATTTTTCCTTCCTGGAGTAGTATTTCAAATCATTTTACAGGACATTTTAGTATAAGATATACCTTAAAAGGAGCTTCTCCGGTGACTCAGTGGTAATGCAGGAGACACGGAAGACACAGGTTCAATCCTTGTGTCAAGAAGTTCCTCTGGAGAAGGAAATGGCAATCCAGCCCAGTATTCTTGCCTGGAAAGTTCCATGGACAGAGGAACCTGGCAGGCTACAGTCTATGAGGCCGCAAAGAGTTGGACGTGACTGAACACACACACATACACAACTGTTTACTTAGCCTCTCTGCCCTCAGTTTTCACATTAATAAACCTTGAATATTAATAATACCCGATTGATAAAGTTGTAATAAGGATTAAATGAGACAAACTTAGTAAAACACTTAGAAAGTAACTGAATATAGAACAGATAAACAACAAAGTCTTACTGTACAGCACAGAGAACAGAGAACTATATTCAATATCCTGCAATAAACCACAATGGAAAAGATATGAAAAGATTACATATATATATATGAGTGAGTCACTTTGCTATACAGTAGAAATTAACAGAACATTGTGAATCAACTATACATCAATAAAAATTTTTTTAAAGAAAGTAATTGAAATCACATGTCTCATAGAGAAATGTGTATACCCATGTTCATAGCAGCACTGTTCACAATAGCCAAAAATGTAGAAGCATTCCAAATGTCTGTGAATGGAAGAATGGATAAATAAAATATGATATATACATGGAGTGGTATATTATTCAGTCTTAAAAAGGAAGGAGAGGAGAAGGACTTCCCTGGTGGTCTGGTGGTTAAGACTCCGAGCTTCCACTACTGCAGAGAGCACAGGTTCCATCTCTGTTTGGGGAAGTAAGATCTCACCTGACTGCAACACGGCCAAAAAGAAAAGGAAGGAGATTCTCACTTATGCTACCATGAAGGAAAGAACCTTGAGGACATTCTGCTAAATGAAATAAACCAGGTGCAAAAAGACACTGTCTGATTTCACTCTCTAAGGTATCAAGAGTCCTCAGACTCAGAGAAACAAAGTAGAATGATCGTTGCCAGGGCTTGGGGGAGGGATTAGTGGGTGGCTATTATTTAATGCGTATAGAGTTTCAGTTTTGCAAGATGAAAAAGTTCTAGGGATCGGTTGCACAACAATGTGCATGTGCTTAGCACTTTTGAACCGTCCACTTAAAAAATTTATGATGGTAAATTTTGTTATATGTATTTCATCACAATTCTTTGCTGGAAAAAAAAAGTAGAAAAGAAAAAA
This sequence comes from Ovis canadensis, assembly GCF_042477335.2. Classification (NCBI taxonomy): domain Eukaryota; kingdom Metazoa; phylum Chordata; class Mammalia; order Artiodactyla; family Bovidae; genus Ovis; species Ovis canadensis. Next base: position 31,956,413 of record NC_091250.1, on the reverse strand, counting down.
AAAATTTATTGTCAGATTTTATTTTACCTTAAAAAAAAAAACACTTGAAAAGTGCATGGTATAAAGAGTTTCAAGAGAAAAGGACCACTATTATCATTTTTTTCCTCTTTTAAAAATTTTCTGATTGAGGACCAGGCTCATTTGTATGTTCTGCAATCCCGAATTGTTATATAGTCAATATAGGAACAATTCGCTGGGGTCAAATGGAAACAAGCAATTGACTTTCTTCTCGGTAGTTGGGGGTGGGGGAGCCCTGGGTGGGGACAAGCTCTGTGAGGAAGGAAGTGCCTGGAATCAGATATCCAAGCAGGGATCAGAAGCACAAGTGGTGAGCCCTCTGTGGAGGGGCACTAAAGGCTGGCAGCCAACAAGTTAGCTGTTTATGTAAATGAAGGAGAGCTACTACAGCTCCTGGTCCTTGCTCCAGCAGAGGGTCACTGCAAACTCTCTGCAGGCCATAAAAGGAGACTAAGAGGTGGTCAGCTCAAGCCCAAGGAGAATAAATAATATCCATCAGACTGATGGCATGTGAACCTCCCGTCAACTGCTCTGACAGCAGGGGACCTCAGGGATGCTGAGTGATATAAAAGGACACAAAGTCGAAAGAGCACCGTAAAGTAATCTAGTCACCAGGGAAGGGGCTATAAATTTCCAATGCCTTGGAGTAAGCTTAACAAGAAATATGCTTGCCAGCATACAGACACACACAATTTTACTGGGGAATATGAAAGTAGTGGTAAATGAATGGAGTAAAACATGTTCTCAGATGAGAAAAATTAATGTTGCAAAATCTCAGATCTCCTACATTTCATTTATAAATTTAATGTAATTAGATTTAAATGTGCATGTCCAAAGCTATGCAGCAAAAGAATAAAGAATGGATTTTAAACTCTTAAGCAAAAATATCTAGATGCTATGTTTCCAGCCTGATACTAGGCAGACAGTTTAATGAAATAGACCCTAAATTCTGTGATACATCCAAGAATTTAGAATTAGTGAAGCACTTTGGTGCTCAGTATAGAACAAGTAGATATTTACTGAATGGCAGCTTAAAAATTGTGTTAACTATGGGGAAATATAATTAGATTCTTTACCGAACACCATATACTAACCTACATTTGCATTTTTCCATACAGTTTGAATCATATACTGTGAAAATGAAATCAATGTATTGCATAGTTTAAAAGGCAGAAAAAGATTTTTTTAAGAGCTTAAATGATTAATAAAACTTTGAAATAGTCTTCAAACTCATTGCAATTTAGAACATGAAAAATTAAAATAATGAGATATGAGTGCAACCCATAAAATTGGAATTTAGAAAATGATTGCACAAATGCCGATGAGAGTTCAAGAAAAGGGGCCTATCCATTCACTGCAGGTGAGAATGTAAATTGGTATAATCTTTCAAAGGGCAATTTGGCAATATTCTTCCAAAGTGTTGAAAAAAGATGTTCAGACCTTTTTCACCCAGCTTTTACCTCCAGAATACAATAAGAAATAATGAGGATGTCAATATCTACAACCATCATGAACTATGTAAACTGAAAATATGAAATAAGCTTTTCCTGCAAAACACCAAGAAATGTTGGATTAAAAATGAACTTATTTTTTTACATGTTGGAGGGGGGAACAAAATAAATATGTTTATGAGCTAAAATTTTGGCAGACCCAGAGGGGTTTATTAATATCAACAAAAGAGGGGGTTTTGTAGTGTAGGAAATATATTCAAATAATCCAAAGTTCAAGTCTTATAAAAGAGACGTAGGGAAAAAACTTATTCCCAAACCTTACTTCAAACCACTCCCCAGAAGCAAATCTGCACTTGTACAGACTTATGTGTATTGTGGCAAAAGGTATTTGTAGACTAATTTTTAATCCATATGGCAACACACTATAACACACTGTTCTGTACCTTGTTCTTTCCATTTCAGATAAGATTTTCTCATTTCAACATATAAAGAGCTTTCTCATTCTTTGTTTACCAATACACAGTACTCCATTCAACAGCTGAACTATAATTATGTAACCAAACTCCTATGCACAGACATTTAGACTTTTACCAGTCTTTAACAACAACAAATAAAACTTTAATTAATAACATTGAAGGTAGGTCATTTTGCACTTACACAAGTATGTCTGTAGGAAAAATTCCAAGTGGAATAACTACAGGGAAGGATATAGCAGTTAAATACATATTATCAAAGTATCCGTGTTACATGTTACAGCAGTCCATACACTTACTCTCTATGTGGAAGACTACCAGCTTCCCCAAACTCATGCCAACATAGTGTTGTATGAAATTTGTGGCTATCCGCCCAGTTAGGAATGTAAAAACAGTGTCAGCTCAGTTCAGTTCACTCGCTCAGTCGTGTCCGACTCTTTGTGACCCCATGAATCGCAGCACACCAGGCCTCCCTGTCCATCACCAACTCCCAGAGTTCACTCAGACTCACATCCATCAAGTCAGTGATGTCATCCAGCCATCTCATCCTCTGTCGTCCCCTTCTCCTCCTGTCCCCAATCCCTCCCAGCATCAGAGTCTTTGCCTATGAGTCAACTCTTCACATAAGGTGGCCAAAGTACTGGAGCTTCAGCTTAAGCATCATTCCTTCAAAGAAATCTCAGGGCTGATCTCCTTCAGAATGGACTGGTTGGATCTCCTTGCAGTCCAAGGGACTCTCAAGAGTCTTCTCCACACCACAGTTCAAAAGCATCAATTCTTCGGCGCTCAGCCTTCTTCACAGTCCAACTCTCACATCCATACATGACCACAGGAAAAACCATAGCCTTGACTAGATGGACCTTAGCTGGCAAAGTAATGTCTCTGCTTTTGAATATACTATGTAGGTTGGTCATAACTTTTCTTCCAAGGAGTAAGCGTCTTTTAATTTCATGGCTGCAGTCACCATCTGCAGTGATTTTGGAGCCCCCAAAATATAAAGTCTGACACTGTTTCCACTGTTTCCCCATCTATTTCACATGAAGTGATGGGACGGGATGCCATGATCTCAGTTTTCTGAATGTTGAGCTTTAAGCCAACTTTTTCATTCTCCTCTTTCACTTTCATCAAGAGGCTTTTTAGTTCCTCTTCACTTTCTGCCATAAGGGTGGTGTCATCTGCATATCTGAGGTTATTGATATTTCTCCCAGCAATCTTGATTCCAGCTTGTGTTTCTTCCAGTCCAGCGTTTCTCATGATGTACTCTGCATAGAAGTTAAATAAGCAGGGTGACAATATACAGCCTTGACGTACTCCTTTTCCTATTTGGAACCAGTCTGTTGTTCCATGTCCAGTTCTAACTGTTGCTTCCTGACCTGCATACAGATTTCTGAGGAGGCAGGTGATGTGGTCTGGTATTCCCATCTCTCTCAGACTTTTCCACAGTTTATTGTGATCCACACAGCCAAAGGCTTTGGCATAGTCAATAAAGCAGAAATAGATGTTTCTCTGGAACTCTCTTGCTTTTTCCATGATCCAGCGGATGTTGGCAGTTTGATCTCTGGTTCCTCTGCCTTTTCTAAAACCAGCTTGAACATCAGGAAGTTCACGGTTCATGTATTGCTGAAGCCTGGCTTGGAGAACTTTGAGCATTACTTTACTAGCATGTGAGATGTGTGCAATTGTGCACTAGTTTGCACATTCTTTTGCATTGCCTTTCTTTGGAATTGGAATGAAAACTGACCTTTTCCAGTCCTGTGGCCACTGCTGACTTTTCCAAATTTGCTGGCATATTGAGTGCAACACTTTCACAGCATCATCTTTCAGGATTTGAAACAGCTCAACTGGAATTCCATCACCTCCACTAGCTTTGTTCGTAGCGATGCTTTCCAAGGCTCACTTGACTTCACATTCCAAGATGTCTGGCTCTAAATGAGTGATCACATCATCATGATTATCTGGGTCGTGAAGATCTTTTTTGTACAGTTCTTCCGTGTATTCTTGCCACCTCTTCTTAATATCTTCTGCTTCTGTTAGGTTCATACCATTTCTGTCCTTTATTGAGCCCATCTTTGCATGACATGTTCCCTTGGTATCTCTAATTTTCTTGAAGAGATCTCTAGTCTTTCCCATTCTGTTCTTTTCCTCTATTTCTTTGCATTGATTGCTGAAGAAGGCTTTCTCATCTTTTCTTGCTGTTCTCTGGAACTCTGCATTCACATGCTTATATCTTTCCTTTTCTCTTTTGCTTTTCGCCTCTCTTCTTTTCACAGCTATTTGTAAGGCCTCCCCAGACAGCCATTTTGCTTTTTTGCCTTTCTTTTCCATGAGGATGGTCCTGATCCCTGTCTCCTGTACAATGTCACGAACCTCATTCCATAGTTCATCAGGCGCTCTATCAGATCTAGGCCCTTAAATCTATTTCTCACTTCCACTGTATAATCATAAGGGATTTGATTTAGGTCATACCTGAATGGTCTAGCGGTTTTCCCTACTTTCTTCAATTTCAGTCTGAATTTGGCAATAAGGAGTTCATGATCTGAGCCACAGTCACCTCCTCGTCTTGTTTCTGTTGATTGTATAGAGCTTCTTCATCTTTGGCTGCAAAGAATATTATCAATCTGATTTCAGTGTTGACCATCTGGTGATGTCCATGTGTAGAGTCTTCTCTTGTGCTGTTGGAAGAGAGTGTTTGCTATGACCAGTGCATTTTCTTGGCAAAACTCTATTAGTCTTTGCCCTGCTTCATTCCGCATTCCAAGGCCAAATTTGCCTGTTACTCCAGGTTTTCTTGACTTCCTACTTTTGCATTCCAGTCCCCTAGAATGAAAAGGACATCTTTTTGGGGTGTTAGTTCTAAAAGGTCTTGTAGGTCTTCATAAAACCATTCAACTTCAGCTTCTTCAGCGTTACTGGTTGGGGCATAGACTGGGATAACTGTAATATTGAATGGTTTGCTTGGAGACGAACAGAGATCATTCTCTCCTTTTTGAGATTGCATCCAAGTACTGCATTTTGGACTCTTTTGTTGACCATGATGGCTACTCCATTTCTTCTGAGGGATTCCTGCCCGCAGTAGTAGATATAATGGTCATCTGAGTTAAATTCACCCATTCCAGTCCATTTTAGTTCGCTGATTCCTAGAATGTCGACATTCACCCTTGCCATCTCTTTTGACCACATCCAATTTGCCTTGATTCATGGACCTGACATTCCAGGTTCCTATGCAATATTGCTCTTTACAGCATCGGACCTTGCTTCTATTACCAGTCACATCCACAGCTCAGTATTGTTTTTGCTTTGGCTTCATCCCTTCATTCTTTCTGGAGTTATTTCTCCACTGATCTCCAGTAGCATATTGGGCATCTGACCTGGGGAGTTCCTCTTTCAGTATCCTATCATTTTGCCTTTTCATACTGTTCATGGGTAGTGAACATAGTGTCAGCGGTGCTTTAATTTGAATTTTTCTCAGTGAGATTGAGTATTGTCTCTGTTTAAGGTCTAATTATACTTTCTTTTTCATGAACTGCTCATATCATTTATTCACTTTTCAGCTGTGTTTTCTTGTTTTCTAAGTGATTTGGTGCAGAATTTATATTAAGGAAATTAGCCCTTTGCTTCTGATTTTAAAGTATTCTTTTAATTTTCATTTGCCTTCTGACACTTTTAGCAACTTTCTTGAGATAGAATTGACTTACAATAAACTGTTTATATTTAAAGTGTACTGCTTAGAACTTCCCTGGTGGTCCAGTGGTTAAGATTCTGCACTCCCAATGCAGGGAGCATGGGTTTGATCCCTGGTTAGGGAATTAAGATTGCATATGCTGTGTGACCAAAAAAATGCAAACGTGAAAAAACAAAGTGTACAACTTGAAAAGTTTTGAACACATTTATTGAGCTACAGTTGACATGTAATAAAGTGTACACATTGAAGTGTACAGTTTAATAAAATTTTACCTATTTTCAGCAGTAAAGAATCTGCCTTTGAATGCAGGAGATGAAGCTTCTGTCCCTGGGTCAGGAAGATCTCCTGGGGAAGGAAATGGCAATCCATTCCAGTATTCTTGCCTGGAGAATCCCATGGACAGAGGAGCCTGGTGGGTTATAGTCCATGGGGTTACAAAGAGTCGGACATGACTGAGCATGCACAAACCACCACCATACACTTAGGAAATCATCACCACAGTCAAGACAATGGTCTATAATCCCTCTCTCTTGTTCCTCTCAGCCTCCCATCCTATCCCTCAGACAACAGATCTGCTCTCTGCCCATGTGGATAGGTTTGCATTCTCCATAGTTTTATGTGAACGGTAACATCCAGTATATAGCCTTTTTCTTGCCTAGCTTCTTTCATTCTGTATGAGATTCATCTGTGTTACACATGTCAATAGTTAACTTTTTTTATTGCTGAGCAGTATTCCACAATCATCCCCAAATCATCCCAGATGATTCACAAATGGTTTCAGAAAAGGTGCATAGAAAGAATATGAAAAAGTAAATGGAGCAAAATGTAAACAATTGATGAAACTGGGCAAAGAATAGATGGGAGTTCATAGAATCATTTTTTAAAAAGGATAAAAAGCTTTATTGAGATCAAATTCCCACACTGTATAATTTACCCTTTTAAAGTGTACAATATAACATTTTTTAGGGAATTCCCTGGAGGTCCAGTGGTTAGGTCTTTGCACTTTCACAGGCTCCAAAGATTAGAAAATGGGCATATTTGGGAGGGTCATCATTTTGCACAGCACAGTGTCTATTCACTGCTCATTTTAAAATTGTTATTTGTCTTTTTATTATTGAGGTTTGTTCTTTATATAATATATTATAGAATTAAATGTTATTATAATACATTCTGAATACAAATCTCTTGTCAGATACATGTTTTGCCTATATTTTCCACTATTCCATGGTGGTCTTTCCACTTTCTTGATGGTGTCCTTTGAAGCACCAAAATTTTAAATTTTAATAAAGTTAAATTTACCTACAGTTCCTTTTGTTGTTTGTGTGCTGTTTAGCCTAAGGCCATGAAAATTTATTCCTACGTTTTCTTCTAAAAGTTTCATCATTTTAGCTCTTATATTTCAGTATTCCATTCTTAGTTACCTTTTATTTTTATTGATGGTGAGAGACAAAAGTCTAATTTTTATTCTTTTCCATGCAGATATATCTAGTTGCTCTAACAACATTTGTTGAAAATACTGTTCTTTTCCCACTGAATGGTCCTGGTAACCTCAGCAAACATCACATGACCATAAATGTAAGGGTTTATTTCTGGACCCTCAGGTCTATTTCACTAATATATATGTCTACCCTTAGGTCAGAACCATACCATCTTGATTACCGTCACTTCACGATAAGTTTTGAAATCAGGAAATATGAGTCCTCCCACACTGTTTCATTTTCCAGATTGCCTTGGGTATTTAGGTTTCCTTTCCACATGATTTGAGGATCAGCTTGTCAACTTTTGCAAAAAAAAAGCTAGGAGTCTTACTGGAATTGTCATAAATCTGTATGAATTTAAGAACAATTTGGGAAATAATGCCATCTTAAAAATGTTTGTCTTCCAATTCATGAACATAGGATGTGTTTCTGTTTACTTAAATCTTCTTTCTGTCAACATTTAGTAATTTTCAGTATACATGACTTGCACTTCTTCTGTTAAAAGTATATCTAAGGATTTTATTCTTTTTCATGCTATCATAATTGGAACTATTTCCTTAGTATCATTTTTCAAAATATTTGCTAGGATATAGAAATACAATTGATTTCTGTGTGTTGATCTTATATCCTGAAATTATTTATTTAAGTATAGTAATTTGATTATAATTACATACTTACTCTAAAAAAATGTTCCTTGCCTCTTACAATTTCTGGTAACTCTTGGCATTCCTCAACATGTAGCCACATCCTTCTAGTCTCTGCCTCCATCTTCGCATTTCTTTTTCCTCCGTCGTCTATCTTCTCCTCTTTGTGTCTTTTATAAGGATACATGTCATTTGATTTAGGTTCTATATGGCTAATCCAGAATGATCTCCTCATCACAACATCTTTAAGTCTACAAAATCTTTTTCCAAATTATCAGTCATAGATTCTGAGGATAAAAAATAAACATATCTCTTGTGGGGTCACCATTCAGCCCCCTACAAGTATCAAGTGATAGTGTTGAGTAAGCAGTGAGTAACATGAGATATGGAGTTATCATTTTATAGATGATTTTAAAGCCATGGAGCTGAATGGCATAACTTAGGAAGGACAAAAACTATCTAAGAACCAAAGCTTGGGGCCCTACTTAATTTAAACATCAGAAAAAGGGTAAGAGCTCAACAAAGAAACAGGGAAATACATGCTCTGTGAGGACAGAAAGCTGTCTGTTTTGTTCCTTAACTATTTGGCATTATCTTAAACAGTGCCTGCCGTTTGGAAAACACTTCAAAAAAACTAGAAACACTCCAAAGTATTGCTTTTGATTGGGTGGCCAGTGAGGTAAGGGAAAAAAAAAAAAGACATGCCAATTCAGTACCCCAGAATCCCGGTGAGAAACGTAGGTTTTCTGAAGAGGTATTTCCAGCTGTGGAGCTCCTTGCGGAGGCATCCTTGTCTCTGCCGGCCGCCCTGGTTCCCCAGGGTCCACTGCAGTCTGTGCAGGTCTTGGGAAGCAAGTAGGTGACCACAGCCTCAGTACAGCATGAAGAGCCAACTGTTTGTACAACTGAACAGTGGCCCCTGTAGGTGACTGGGCCACTTGCTCTATGCTATGTATATACATGCTCCTGGAGCCCAAGCTGTTCCCGGGCAAAGGGCAGTTCCCCTGCATGGACATCCATCCCCGCGTGAAAGGTGGCCCACATTTATGCCAGGGGCTAGCCCATCTCCAAAACCCTGGTGGCGTATTACCAGAAATACATGGATGGATCTTCAAGGAGGAAATCAAAGACATACTCATCTGGCAGGACCACACACTCTCTGCTAGTAGCTGACCCCATCTCTGCAAACCCCAGAAGTTCAGAGGCCTCGGCACACACAGTGGCTACCAGAAGTCTTTTTATCTTTTCTTTTTTATTTTTTGGCTGTGCCACTCTGCATGCAGGATCTTATCTCCCCCACCAGGGATCATACCCATGTTCCCTGTAGTGGAAGCACGGAGACCCAACCACTGCACCAGGAAATTCCCAGCTACCAGAAGTCTCAGGGAGAAACCAACAGAGAGCTCACCTTTATATTAAACAAAGGTTGTGGGAGTTTTAAGGTTTAAAGAAGACAGTGGGCGGGGGGCTGAGAGAGGGGGTCGGTTTTCCAGGTAAAGGTGATGTAAATACACATCTAACTTTCTCCCTCCCAAAAGGGAGTTTTGTTCTAAACATACACGTGTGGGGAAAGCAGTAGAGGAAAAAACAGCAACAAGATTTTGAGAGTTAGAAAGCAGATGGATGTGCGATAACTGAGTTAGCACCCCCAAGAGACTCAAATCCCAAGTTGGCTGCAAGGAAAGTTCAAAATCAACATAATTTGCACCACAGCCTCAAAAAGATCAGAAATTAGCAATGTTAAGAAAAAAGCTGAAACGGAGTGTGAAGGAGCACTCCTAAATAAAGAGGTGGAGGTAAAAGCTGTTTGAGAAACAGTAAAAATCTCAGGTCACTTGCTCCAGCCCAGGAGAAAGAGCAGGGGTGCCATGAGAGCAGATGGCTCGTGAATCGCTGAATGCAGACACCTCTAGCCTTCTTCCCCGGCACAACTCCCAGCGTGCTGGCAGCCAGACATTTACCCTCCAGAAAAGAAACTGAAACTCCTTTCCACAGACTCTGACGTAAGATCAAGACCTAAAGGCACCGACCTCAGAGTTTCCCCGATAAATGACCCACCCAGACTCCTATTCAATGAAATTCACAGTTGAAAAGTCCTTCCCACAGGCTCAGTGTGAATCTGTTTTTAGCCTCACACGTTCTTGATTATTCCCTGGAGAAGGAAGTGGCAACCCACTCCAGTATTCTTGCCTGGAGAACTCCATGGACAGAGGAGCCTGGTGGGCTACAGTCCGTGGGGTCACAAAGAGATGGACACGACTGAGCGACTAACACTTCTTGATTATGAGCAGAGAGCCAAGAGATGACAAGCCCAAAGAAGAAAGTCTCTGCCACAGAAAATGGAAATCAACATAAGAGTGACTTTCCTGGTTGTTCAGTGATGAAGGCTTCACTCTCCTGATGTGGGGAGCCTGAGTTCAATCCCAGGTGGGGATAAGATCCCACACGCCACAGGGCACGGTCAGAAAAAAAGTAAAGAGAAAAAAAAGGCAACTGTGGAGGAGACAAGAACTAGATGCTGTGAATTGATAACTGCGGGAGCAGAAAGATGATAGCAGGTAAGGGTTCATTTGTGCTCACTGCGGATATTCACATTTTCTGTAATGTGGAGTTTGTTTTTTAAAGGACTGGTAGGGAAGATTTGGATTTCTCAGCAGTACTGGAAACAAAAGGAAATGAAGCAATGCCTTCAAAATTTCTAACAATTGAAAATTATTTCCAAACTAGGATTCCGTAACTAAACAAACTATAAATCAAGTGCAAAAAAAGTGTACAAATAGATGGATTGGCCTTAGTGAATCAATGGCAGTCCACTCGTCTACTAGGAAGTAAGACTGAATATTTAGGAGTACATTCAGGTAGGTTGGTATGTTTGATAATGGAAATAAGAGCCAGTTCTCTTCTGATTGCTTTACTTTGAAGAGTTCATAGTGCAGTGGGACATTTGGATACATAAACAGATAGTGTTTACATGTACTAAAATAAAATGGCTAAGTTCTGTTGCACAGCTATGTACAGTCTTACGGGACCCCAGCCTTTTGGCTCCGGTAAAGCTTTATGGGGTAGGTGATGTCTTAAGGAATGAACAGTGGTTACCCAGAGAATGAAGGGAAAAGCTTTCAAACTAGAAAGACTGTCATTAACAAAGGCACAAAGGAATAAAACCTCATCGTGTGTATAGAATATAGTACATCAAGCAGAAAAAAGTATGTAGTAAATACTTTGTGGCATCAATTAAATCACTTGGTATTTTCAAGGTCTTGGCATATCTAGTGTGACTGGAGGCTAAAGATAAAACCAGAAAGTATTCTGCAACTATCTGTTATCCAAGCGTTGGGTTTATCATTATGAAACAACGTAGTCAAGAAACAAGATGCTGAAATCTGTATTCTGAAAGAGGCGTGAAGGAGCTGGAAAATAAGAAACAACCAAGATTATAAGTTCTTTAGCATCTTAAATTCTCCTATGGATGGATGGCAGCACTTACTTTTCAGAATATTCTGATTGATTCACGTGTCAAAAATTATTTTTGAACTAAGATTGTATTTCCCCTTGGCTAATATTGCATATGTTTAGTACAGCAGCATTTGTCTTTACTGATTCTTTTGCTAGTCCAAACTACAAAAATGTTTCAGTATCCATTTGTACAGACACTTTATATAAAAGAGTTCTTGGGGTGTTTGCAGCCTGGAGGGAGAGGCAGATGCTAAAGAAATTATGCGCAATTAAATATACAAATGATATTTTTACATGGCACAAGGCTCCTGCCATATGACACAACCAGAATGTTCAAATATTTCAATACCAATCAGGTCAGCTTCAGTCTTAAAAATATTCCTAAGTACGATAGTAATTTTTAGTGCATATTATCAAGGTCCGGCATGGGGAGGAAAAAAAATTGGGTCTTTACATGTGCTCATTTTTAATGAAAATACTAACTACTATTTACCTATACATGTGAAACTCTATATTTTTATTCAAGTTGAGTTCAGGCCTATTGGACAGACTTTGAATACTATTAAAATGAAAGAATATACTACAGGGAAAGTATAAGAACATAGACTCATTTTCTTTTAAGTTTGAAAATAAGAGTCTTTGACTCAAATGGAGCTTCTGTTTGATGAATTAATGGGCCATCATAATCAAACAATTGTAAGTCACAATTTAACTGAAAACCAGAAGGATAAAAATAGCGGAGACTAAACATATAATATCCTTCTTTCTTCGTCATTACCCCTGGAAGGTGTGTCTTTCCTGAACTATGAATCACTGGCCAGACCTTGCAAATTTGTTCCATGAGCGGGAAGTACCAGAACAGCAGCAATACTCTCATTGTGGGCGTCCCTGCTCAGGAGCAAAAAGGTGCACAGCCCACAGCTTGGGTAACTCTCCTTCCCCATAACATGGAAACTACTGTGAAAAGAAAAATAATTCAGGTAGTTTCAAACTTACCTTTCTATAATAACTGCAGTGATTATACTAATAACAGCATGGCAGCCCACTCCAGTATTCTTGCCTGGAGAATCCCATGGACAGAGGAACCTGGCGAGCTACAGTCAATAGGGTTGCACAGATTTGGACATCACTGAGCAACTGAGCACGCATGCATACTAATATTTAATAGATGGAAGATCTTATTGCCTCTTAGCCTTCTTCAACTTGTCTGGAGTGTTGTCATAACTAGCCACATCATAGGACTTCCCTGGTGGTACAGGGGATAAAAATCCACGAGCCAATGCAGGGGGACACAGGTCTGCCCCCTAGTCAGTGAAGATCACACATGCAGCGGAGCAAGTAAAGAAAGCCCACAAGCCACAACCACTAAGCGTGTGTGCTGCAAGCCACAGCACCCTAGAGCCTTGCTCTGCAAGAGAACCCACCACAGTGAGAAGCCAGGGCACCGCAAGAAGCCAGGAACCCTCACTCACCACAGCTAGAGCAAGGCCCACCCAGCAACGAAGATACAGCACAGCCAAAAACAAGCGCAAAAATTATATATATATGAAATGAGCCACATCATACAACTTCCAACAGCTCATCATAAAAGGTAAATGGAAGTGCAGGTCATTCAATGTACAGTTTACACTTGATGTTTTGGCCACTGTTACTACCCTATAAGCCTAGAAATAAAATGATTACATCTTGAGTTTTGAACCAGAATCAGAATTGAGGTTTTCTTTCTTTCCAGACTTAGTTTGACTGCCACAGAATTTTACCAGATTTTCAGATTAATCATCATTATATTAACAAAATTTTTTTCAACATTGTTAAAAGTATAGTGTTGTTTATAGTCTATGCATGTTCCTTATTTATCATTTTCTGCATTCCCTATCATTTCTATTTTAGAGATTCCTTTTAGTTATTTTAATAAAAATGAAAATTAAGGTTATTTAAATTAAGAAAATAAAATTTTTCTTTTTTAGCTATTCTCCTAAGACATTTTACTTTCTGTATATGAAACAAAGGTTTCAAATGACAATGTCTTCAAAATTACATAAAAATCAGTTCAGTTCAGTTCAGTTCAGTCTCTCAGTCGTGTCCGACTCTTTGCAACCCCATGAACTGCAGCACACCAGGCCTCCCTGTCCATCACCAACTCCCGGAGTTCACTCAAACTCACTTCCATCGAGTCGGTGATGCCATCCACCCATCTCATCCTCTGTCGCCCCTTTTCCTCCTGTCCCCAATCCCTCCCAGCATCAGAGTCTTTTCCAATGAGTCAACTGTTCGCATGAGGTGGCCAAAGTACTGGAGTTTCAACTAAAATAAGTTAGGTACCATTTATTCTCTTGTCTTCCCAACAGTACTTGCTTAAACAATCATGATAACCAACTTGTGGGCGGAATTATTATTTGTATTTCTTTAAGCTCTCCTGGCTAATTCAGTGTACAACAGCAACACCTACTGGACAGTTTTGTACTTCTCAGCTAAGAAATATCTCTACCTTTCAAAGTAAGAAATCGGCTAAGGAATGCAATTTATATGGATACTACTGATGATTTTGTATCTCAACATTGCTCTAGTGAGCAAATGTGTGAATGTATAGAGTTCACCTGAAATAAACAATGATAATCAACCTCACAAGTTTTGAGTATTTAAAGATAAGAGAGAAGTATGTAAAACATGTGAAGGTACACATATAGTCTGTGCTTCAAATTTAATATGTCATATTAATTATTTCCTAAAACTAGCTTTATAGGAGAAGCAGAGCCAATGCCTGAATTGTTGGTAGTAAAAATCTCACTCACATTCCTGTGTATCTGTAGAAAGATGCTTAACAGAGCTAAGTGATGCTGCTGTGATAAAACCTAGGCACAAAGGGGAAAATAATGTATGCTGTCCCAGAAGTTGATATGCAAATACAGTTAACAAGGGAGAAAGCTATGCTAATACCAACATTCTCATTTTCTCTTGCCTCAGGAAAGTTGGATTTGTTAGAATTCAATTAAAATCAGCATGGAAGGGAGGATTTTACACATTCCTGGAGAAACATGAGTACCTGCCATCCAAATGCAATAATAATAATATTGTTCTAATACTCTCACCACTTTTCTCCCCAGAATAATTGAACCTAAGTGCACACAGCTCCCCTGCTAGTTTGGATCAAAGCTTAGTTGTGTGGAAGAAGCAACTCATTGGCTCTATGCCTTGGGGACTTCATCCAGCTTGTTCCTAGAATCAGACACGCTGGAGAGATTGTGGACTTAGATTCTGGTGCAGAGTGTGAGGGCACCGAAACGGAGTCCTTGGCAAGAGGCAAACAAAGAACAGCGGCATTCCTCAAGCACTCATCATGTAATCACTCATATAATTAATCAGACATTTCTCAGTTAAATTCTATATCCACAAAGCACTGATCTGGGTACTATGGACTGGATAGGAGGGGTCTGCAAGCTAAAGCCAGTGTGAAGCCTGTTTTTGCACAACCTGTGACCTAGAGATGAATTTTGCATTTTCAAAGGTTATTTGAAATAGAAAAAGAAAATGTGTCCTGGGAAAAACTCATTTTTTCCCCTCCTGTGAGTCTCCTTCACGCTCATGCTTCTACCAGACTCATAGCACTTCTGATACCAGCTATGGGTGTTTTCCCCCCACCAGGGAATTCATTGATACCAGCCAATTGTCCTACAATTTAACTCAATTCTGACACTGCCTACCTGGAGACAGCATCTCATTCCACAAATTAAGGGCTCAGTTCCATGTGACTGTCCCTTCCTTCAGATGGACCCCAAGTTACCCAGAACTTCTGTCCAAGTTGTTGACAAGTCAGGGGTTCTCATAACCCTCTCCTGGAGTTTTTTTTACTTTCCTAGAGTGGATCACACAACTCAGGAAACACTTTAGTTTACCAGTATTGAAGGATATGATAAAGAATACAGAGAAATACCAAGTTCTAGGCGGGGTCTGGGAGGGTCCCGAGCTCAGAAGCTTCTGTTTCCTTGCAGGGGAAGTGGGTCACCCTCCCAGTGTGTGGATGTGTTCACCATTCTGAAAGCAATCTTAACCCCATATGATTGGGATTTTGTGAAAGTTTCCTCATCTAGGCGTGATCAAATATTAATTCCGTGTCTAGCCCCTCTCCTCTCTCTC
This sequence comes from Ovis canadensis, assembly GCF_042477335.2. NCBI lineage: Eukaryota > Metazoa > Chordata > Mammalia > Artiodactyla > Bovidae > Ovis > Ovis canadensis. The sequence continues at coordinate 31,941,077 of NC_091250.1, read as the reverse complement.
TGGAGAAGAAGGAGAGATTGTGAGCTGAAAATTCTAAGATTCTGATCATGGCTTGGTCTTTCTGGTGACCAGTCCCCTTCCAAGAAGCATCCAGGAATCTACCTAGAATCCTCTTTTTAGAGGGACTTCCCTGGCAGTCCAGTGGTTAAGACTGTGCTCCCAGTGCAGAGGGCACTAGTTTGATCCCTGATCAAGGAACTAAGATTTAACATGCAGTAGGGCACAGTTAAAAAATAAGCAAGTGATTAATTTATTAAAAAGAGAGAGAATCACCTCATTAGAACAAAAGACACTTCCGACACCAGAAGATTATAAGGTTTTCAGGAGCCCTATGTCTGCTGCTGCTAAGTCGCTTCAGTCATGCCCGACTCTGTGCGACCCCATAGACAGCAGCCCACTAGGCTCCCCCGTCCCTGGGATTCTCCAGGCAAGAACACTGGAGTGGGCTGCCATTTCCTTCTCCAATGCATGAAAGTGAAAAGCGAAAGTGTCCGACTCTTCGCGACCCCATGGACTGCAGCCCACCAGGCTCCTCTGCCCATGGGATTTTCCAGGCAAGAGTACTGGAGTGGGGTGCTATTGCCTTCTCCTGGACACTGCTTATTTCACTTTGTGGGTTTACAATGCAGCAGCTGTGCTTCAGTTTGTCTTGTAAAGTTAGCTGCAGAGAAATATCATGAATTAAATTGGATCCAAAAAGACCACAGATTACTTTACCAGTTACCCTCAAGTTGACAGTCTATAGATTACGGCTGAATCTTAAATTATTTTGCTGGTCAACTGCATTTTTCTGTAGCTCTTAAGTGTCTATGGGAACACCTAAAGCAGGTGATGTTTTCGGTCCAGATCCAGAATTTAAAACTTATGTCATAGAATATAAGCCTACCTACAGTTTTATGAGAATTTCTGTTAAGCTTTTTGGGGATTTGGGCTGTATGTTGTCATCCTTCCTTTTAAAGAAAGACATTTTTTGATGATGGTGTTTCCCATATATATACTTCCTACTGTCGGCTGCATCTACCCCGTGTAATTTATAAACTGCTGTCAAACTTTCAAACCGTTTCTGCCTCATAGCATCCCGATCTTGATTCCTTCTCCTCTCTCTCTCACGAGGGATGGAGAAATACATGATCACAACACTTTCAGGGGACCTTGGTAGGTTTGTGTGATCTACGAGAGTTTGTGCAGAGAAAGGAGGAAGAGTAGAGAAACAGGAACCGTTCCTGGCAAAACCGCTTTGCCCGGGAATCAGTCCATCTGCGTGATATCTTGGTGCCAGCTTATAAGAAGAGTGGGCAGGTGGTAGAGACACTCGGGGCGGCTCACTGGGGAAGAGTTATGGCTCCTGTAGACTGGGGCAGCAAGAGTTTGTCCTGCCTTTTCAAAATGCTGCCAAGAGACTTCTTTGTCAATGAAAGTGCCCTTGGACCACTGAAAGGGACAAACAAATTTACACATATGCCTTCAGGTCAAAAAATTAAAACAAAACAAAACAAAAGATTTCCTCTCCCCTGTACCTAGGAGAGATCTTCCCCCATGTCTCAGTGGTAAAGAAATCTGCCTGCAAGGCAGGAGTGAAAGTGAAAGTGAAGTCGCTCAGTCATGTCCGACTCTTTGCGACCCCGTGAACTGTAGCCTACCAGGCTCCTCCATTCTTGGGATTCTCCAGGCAAGAATACTGGAGTGGGTTGCCATTTCCTTCTCCAGGGGAACTTCCCGACCCAGGGATCGAACCCAGGTCTCCCGCATTGCAGGCAGATGCTTTAACCTCTGAGCCACCACGGAAGCAAGGCAGGAGACTCAGGTTTAATTTCTGCGTGGGGAAAATCCCTGGAGAAGGGCATGGCAATCCACTCCAGTATTCTTTCCTGGAGAATGCCCATGGACAGAGGAGTCTGGTGGGCCGTAGTCCTTAGGGTCACAAAGAGTTGAACACAACTGAAGTGACTTAGCACACACACACACACGTACCTGGGAGATCTGGGTTCTAGTTCTCGTTTTATTGACAACTAGTTGTGTGGCCCAGAATAAAATCATTTAGCATCTACAACTTCTAGCTATGTTTTGTGAATAAAGGAAGATCTGAGTAAATAATCTCCCTGGGCCTAAAATTTCCTGAGCCTACAATCCATTATGTATCTGGTAGCCTCGATAGAAGCCAAAGTCTGGTGCAGCATTTCCTCTAAAGCGTCTGTTGTCTAGTCCTGTCTGCAACTGGGCCAAGTCCCGTAGTTTGTGGGATTAACACGAGGCACAAAATAACTGTGTGTCATCAGAAACAAAGAGTTTGGAAAGGACATTTCACCTAACGAAATTAAATATCACTGCTTAAAAATAATAAAAGGCTATAGAAAGAAAATATCAACGCCATCACAAATCAACGTCTGAGGAACAGCTCTAGAAAACATCTGGAAAATAGCATTGCGTTAACAAACCACTAGATAAAATGTTTGATTTCCCAGTCGCTGATGTTACTCACTGCAAAAGCAGTTAAAAGGCCTTATGAGGAATAATATCTTGGCAGTGGATGAACAGCAAGAAACCCAGCTGTTTGCACTTGCTGTGTAACAAGCGCCAATGTTAATGTTAGTGTAATCCACACAGTCTGCTGAGGATCAAACAGCCAACCACACGATGTGATGGAGTCCTGAGGGGTGGAAGGGATCAGGCCATGGGGACTAGGGGCCGGGCATTGGCCTCTTTTTACTACAACAGCCCACTTTCAGGGCAACTTCCTTGTGAAATGTCATTTCTTGCTATATTTTCATTCATTTGCTCTTACTAGAAATTTATGTCATGGCCTGGAAAGAACTTCTATTTTCAGACAAGGGTCCCCTCTAAAGCATAACAGATGTTGGGAATGTTGTGAGACTGGTCAAAAGAGAAAAGGAGGGCCTTCCCTGGTGTTTCTTTGGTTAAGACTCTGCACTCCCTATGCAGGGGCACAGGTTTGATCCCTGGTCAAGGAACTAAGATCCCAAGTGCTTCATGGCCTAAAAAAAAAAGAAGAAAAAGAGGCGTGGTGGCACAGTGGATAAGAAGCTGCCTGCCAATGCAGGGGACACAGGTTGGCTCTCTGGCCTGGGAAGATTCCACATGCCCCGGGGCAGCCAAGCCCACGCACAGCCCCTGACTCTGTGCTGTAGCGCCCACGAGCTGTAATTCCTGAAGCCTGGGCGCCCAGAGGCCATTTTCTGCAACAAGAGAAACCACCACAAAGAGAAGCTCTTGTACCTCAACGAAGAGTACCCCCCGCTAGCCATAACTAGAGAAAAGCCTGTGCAAAGCAACAAACACCCAGTGCAGCAAAAATAAATCGATAAATAAATAATTTTTTAAAAAAGAATATTTACAAGGCAGAGGGGATATCAGCAAGTACTGTATCAGTGGCAGACAGAAAAGGAACGGCCCTTGGGTGAGTAGATGTGAAGAAAGAGAAGCTGATAAACCCATGAAGGCAAGATAATATGTATCCTTCAACTGCCTCACTTCAAAAGAATAGAGGATCTTATTCATTCTGCTAATGAGATATTGAAACAGACTAGTGTAAATTTGCAAGACAAAAGGAAAGGGAGGGAACATTTCAGACAATGTTTATTTGCAAAGCTTCTTAGGCATTCCTTGAAATCAGCAGTTCTTTGAAATTTAAAGCTACAGCCTGGTCAGCTTTGCAATCAATCATTCAATGATTAATTGTTAAGATTCTTCAGTATGTTTTAGGAAAGCTTCAAATTTTGGGTGGGGTGGGGAAAATTCAGTTCAGTTTAGTCACTCGGTAGAGTCCATCTCTCTGCGACCCCATGGACTGCAGCATGCCAGGCTTCCCTATCCATCACCAACTCCTGGAGCTTGTTCAAACGCACGTCCATTGAGTCACTGATGCCATCATATTTCAGGATCTACCCTCTTTAAATATTCTTTTCCATTATGGTTTATTACAGGATATTGAATATAGTTCTCTGGGCAGTACAGTAGGACTTATTGTTTAGTTTTTTTCATTTTCTTAACAATGTCTATCAGAGAAGTCCTTAACTTTTATGAAGTCAAACCTCTTAATTCTTCTCTGCTGTGGTCTGTGCTATTTGCAATCATTCCCAATGCCTCTCTCAGCCTCATTCCATCACCCAAGTTCCGATCAGGAAACAAAAACTGTGTCAGTTATTTAAACAGAAAAGTTTAGCATAAATGTTAGTTACGTAGTAAAATGTAGGGATCTACTAAGGGATATGGGCTTCTCTGGTGGCTCAGACAGCAACGCATCTGCCTGCAGCAACGCATCTGCCTGCAATGCAGGAGACCCGGCTTCAATCCCTGGGTTAGGAAGATCCACTGGAAAAGGGCATGGCAACTCATTCCAGAATTCTTGCCTGGAGAATTCTGTGGACAAAGGAGCCTGGCCAGCTATAATGCATGGGGTTGCAAATAGTCAGACTGAGCAACTAACACACACACACACACACACACACACACACAAATGGAGATATAAGAGGATTCTAAGGACCCAGAAATAGCAACTGCAGATAGCAGCTACCATGTTTAAAGTCAATGGAAAGCGAGCAAGGAAGGAAATTTCAAAATTTAGAGGCCTCCGTGGACTTCCCTGGTGGCTCAGACGGTAAACTGTCTGCCTACAATGCGAGAGACCTGGGCTCCATCCCTGGGTTGGGAAGATTCTCTGGAGAAGGAAATAGCAACCCACTCCAGTACTCTTGCCTTGAAAATCCCATGGACGGAGGAGCTTGGTGCAGGCTTCTGTCCACGGGGTCGCAAAGAGTCGGGCACGACTGAGCGACTTCACTTTCATTCTTTCTTGTGCCCTAGGCTGAGAGGCGTTCCTCGAGGAGACATGTGGCTGCCGCAGGATGCCTGGTGGTTACGGAACTGCTAGAGGGCATGAGCCACAGCAGCCCCACCACCAGGTGCCTAAGAACGCAATGGAGGACACAGACATGAGCTGATCCGCAGCACTCACTGATCGCAGCTTGGGTCTCAGGAGATGGACTTGTTAGTTAAAACACTCCTAGCAAGGGAGTGAGGAAAGAGAAGGGAAAGAAACTCAGGACCAAGAAGACTGAAAAGGAGCCTGACAGGTGAAAGGAAACGATATTACAGAGGGTATTATGCTAAGTGAAATAAGTCAGACAGAGATAGACAGCTCCTCTATGATACCACTTATATATGGAATCTAAAAAAAAAAAAAACAAAACAACAAACTCATGAATATAATAACCAGGAAACAGATTCACTTCATGGATATAGAGAACAAACTAGTGGTTACCAGGGGGGATGGGGGAGAGGCGAGGGGCATGATAGGGGTAGGGATTAAAAGTACAAACTATTGTTTACAAAATAAATAAACTACAAGGATATATTGTACGACACAGAGAATATAGCCAATATTTTATTTAAAAAACCATAAACAGAGTGAATCACTATGTTCTATGCTTAGAACTTCTATGATACTGTGCATCAACTATAGCTCAAAAAAAATTACACTTAAAAAAAAAAAGAAGGAGCCAGACAGGTAAAAAGAAAAACAGAAAAGTGGAAAGTAACAGAATCTGAAAGTTAATATCTAATGCTGCTGAGAGAGGAGAAGGCAATGGCACCCCACTCCAGTACTCTTGCCTGGAAAATCCCATGGACGGAGGAGCCTGGTGGGCTGCAGTCCATGGGGTCGCGAAGAGTCGGACACGACTGAGCGACTTCACTTTCACTTTTCACTTTCATGCATTGGAGAAGGAAATGGCAACCCACTCCAGTGTTCTTGCCTGGAGAATCCCAGGGACGGGGGAGCCTGGTGGGCTGCCGTCTATGGGGTCGCACAGAATCGGACACGACTGAAGTGATTTAGCAGCATAGCAGCAGCTGCTGAGAGAACTGTTTCAATACCAGCATTCTGTATTTGCAAGTTTCCTCTGTGAAATCTTTTCTTCTAACCCATCTTCATCTAATTCTACTTAACCTTTAAACCTTTCAATATCAATTTAGAGATCTCCTCTCCGGGTGCTTTCTCAGATCTGCCCCTTAAACACATGGTTTGGAGCTCCTTTGGCTGCCAAATACATTTACACTTATCTTTGTGATAAAACTTAAGCTCCTTAAACTATGAGATTACATTTTATTCTGCAGCATATCTTCAGATAGTAACATACTTCTCATCACATTGTTAGCACTTTAGCATTGGTAAATTTTTTTATCTGAATAAATCGCACTTTTCTTTGTCTCAAATCACTTTTCTTATACTTCTGTCATGGAACTGGTTACCTATTATTATCTTTGTATGTTATTTCCTCTCCCCAAGAAACTATTGTGTTTAGTCATTCAGTCATGTCCGACTCTTTTCGACCCCATGGACTGCAGCTTACCAGGCTCCTCTGTCCATGGGGATTCTCCAGGCAAGAGTATTGGAGTGGGTTGCCATGCCCTCCTCCAGGGGATCTTCCCAATCCAGGGATCGAAGCCAGGTCTCCCCCACTGCAGGCGGATTCTTTACCGACAGAGCCACCAGGGAAACCCACTAAGAAACTATTATCTCCTGCTAGTCTTTGCATTCCTAGGACTGACAAGCACTGGGCATTGCACAGAGCAAGCACTTTTGAAATATTTACCGTATAAAACAACTCCAAGCCCATACAAGGTGATTAAACTGTAATAGTGAGACTGGGGATTGACTTTTGAACTGGGTCTGAAGACATTTCCTTTAATAATTTTATCCCGAGTCATGCAAGAACCTAGGAGGGGGGTGTCTGTTTAAACTCTGACTGCAAGAAACAAAGTATCTTAAATGGAGAGGAGGGGAGATTATTCCTATAAGGAGCAGAACTGCAGTGGAAACTGAAAGGAGCTGTAATCAGGTCCTTCGTCACCTGCCAGCAGCAGGCAGGAGTGTTCTCTGTTCCTCCTCTCCGCATGTCTTCCAGTTGCCTTTCATTCATTCCTTCATCCTTTTCCTGATAACCATGATGGAATCACAGGCAAGGGAAGAAAAGCTGTTGAAAAGCATTCCCTAAGGTTGTCAGTGGCCTCCTAGAGCTGCAACATGTTTAGCTCCTCCTTTCAAGAGAGATTACAAATTGAGACTAGATCATTTTACCCAGCCCCAGCCAGTGAAGGAACTGCGATTTAACTGGCTTGCCAAGTTGCCTACTCAAGTGGTCCACTCAACACATCTACACATAGTCCACCAGATGGCGATGGAAGCCCACCATCAGTTTATACCATCAGTTCAGTTCAGTTCAGTCGCTCAGTTGTGTCCGACTCTTTGCGACCCCATGAATCGCAGCACGCCAGGCCTCCCTGTCCATCACCAACTCCTGGAGTTCACTAAGACTCACATCCATCGAGTCAGTGATGCCATCCAGCCATCTCATCCTCGGTCATCCCCTTCTCCTCCTGCCCCCAATCCCTCTCAACATCAGAGTCTTTTCCAATGAGTCAACCCTTTGCATGAGGTGGCCAAAGTACTGGAGCTTCAGCTTTAGCATCATTCCTTCCAAAGAACACCCAGGGCTGATCTCCTTCAGAATAGACTGGTTGGATCTCCTTGCAGTCCAAGGGACTCTCAAGAGTGTTCTCCAACACCACAGTTCAAAAGCATCAATTCTTCGGTGCTCAGCCTTCTTCACCGTCCAACTCTCACATCCATATATAACCACAGGAAAAACCATAGCCTTGACTAGACGGACCTTAGTCGGCAAAGTAATGTCTCTGCTTTTCAATATGCTATCTAGGTTGGTCATAACTTTTCTTCCAAGGAGTAAGCGTCTTTTAATTTCATGGCTGCAGTCACCATCTGCAGTGATTTTGGAGCCCAAAAAAATAAAGTCTGACACTGTTTCCACTGTTTCCCCATCTATTTCCCTTGAAGTGGTGGGACCAGATGCCATGATCTTCGTTTCCTGAATGTTGAGCTTTAAGCCGACTTTTTCACTCTCCACTTTCACTTTCATCAAGAGGCTTTTGAGTTCCTCTTCACTTTCTGCCATAAGGGTGGTGTCATCTGCATATCTGAGGTTACTGACATTTCTCCCGGCAATCTTGATTCCAGCTTGTGTTTCTTCCAGTCCAGGGTTTCTCATGATGTACTCTGCATAGAAGTTAAATAAGCAGGGTGACAATATACAGCCTTGATGTACTCCTTTTCCTATTTGGAACCAGTCTGTTGTTCCATGTCCAGTTCTAACTGCTGCTTCCTGACCTGCATACAGATTTCTCAAGAGGCAGGTCAGGTGGTCTGGTATTCCCATCTCTTTCAGAATTTTCCACAGTTTATTGTGATCTGCACAGTGGCAGAAGAAAATCAAGACAAGCAGCTGTCGGGATCCTGCTTTTTTAAAATCTTTTTTAAGGGAAAGGCTGTTGCATTTTAGTGCCTCAGATACTGAGTTTTTTAAAAAATCCAACTATAAAAGAGAACTTTTTGAAAGATTCATTAGTGACAAAGTATTTTTAGTAATCTAACTAAGGATGAAATGGCTGGATGGCATCACTGACTCAATGGACTATGAGTTTGAGCAAACTCCTGGAGATGGTGAAGTTTAGGGAAGCCTGGCATGCTGCAGTTCATGGGGTCACAGAGAGTTGGACAAGACTTAGCTACTGAACAGGAACAACAACTAGATTATGTTTTCTGATAATTTAAAAAAATGAAACAAAATGGTACTGAACATCATCACTGCCTGGGTAGAATTTGCTAAGACATATATTTTTTAAGTTCTCAGTAATCTCACTGAAGTGTCTAGGCTTGGGGAGGAGTAGAAAATGGCTTTTTTCTCTATATGCTTGTAATCTCTCATACTTTTTCTCACTCAGCTAAGGCACAGAAGAGAAAATCCTCTTAATGGACATCACCAGCTACTGGAAACTGGGTCAGCTAACTTTACATGGGAATCTTGGAGTCTTCCAGGCAACCATTCCTTCTTCCTCTATGACTGTCCTCATTTCTCATCCCACTCACTGAATTACTGGGATAATTGTGAGCTTGAGGGGAGTTTCTTAAGCATTTTGACTTTCAGTGTTCTCCTCCTTAGAATTATGTTTTAAAAGTCTACTATTTTGTGGTAATAACATTTTAATGAACCTAGAACAATGCCTGGTGCTTCATAGGTGCTCAAGAAATAGCAACAATCATTATTTTTGCCTCCAACTTGTACTTTATTTTGAAAGTGAACACGTGGCTTATGAAAGTCAAGTGAATTGCATCTAGTTCTTATCGCTTGTGCGTCATGATCTTGCAACAGAATTACGACTTTGTCTATAGTTTATGTGTGCAGATGAACCATCAAAATCTACACATTTTATGTTGGCAAAGAACGCAAGAATTCGTGTGTTTGCAGCCATTACAATTTTTGGTTTCTTTAGCCTGGTAGGCCAATTACAACATAAAACACACACAGAGGGGTGGTACTAAGTTGGCAGAGGGATAGGACAGGGAGACCACTTTCTCCCTCACAAATTCATCAAAACTTCATTTGAATGCTAAGCAACTTTCACAAAACAACTTCTGAACACTGACGGAAGACACCAGGCACCCAGAAAGGCAGCCCATTCTCTTCAAAAGGAGGTAGGACAAAATATAAAAGACAAAAAGAGAGACAAAAGAGTTAGGGATAGAGACCTGACCCAGGGAGGGAATCGTGAAGGAGGAAAAGTTTCCAAACACCAGGAAACCCTCTCACCTGTGGGTCTGTGGGGAGTTTTGGAATCTCAGAGGGCAACATAACCGGGAGGAAAAAAAAAAAAAAAAAAACCCACAGAATATGCGCCTAACTGCAACTCCTGGGGAGAAGTAGCCCAGACGCTTGTGTCTGCCACCAGCGAGCGAGAGCTGAACAGGGAGGCACGGGCTGCATTGCTTAGGGTAAGGACTGGGCCTGAAACAGTGGGATAGCCAGAGAGAGAGAGAAAAAAAGAGAGAGTGAGAGATAGAGAGAACACTCCCATGAAAAGCTCTAACCTGAGGCAGAGCCTGGCCTACTCACAGAATGAAGGATTGAGGGAATACCAAAGAAGAGCTAGCCAGCTGTGGACCCTCCCATCCTCCTGCTGGAGGCAAAGAGGCAGGTGAGCTACAGCCAGAACCGGAAAGCAAGGGGTAATCTCAGCCCCAGAGACGGCATCCTCCACCAAACTGTGAGCAGGCTCCCAGTTGCTAACCAAGTCTTCCTGGGATCCTGGACAGTCAACATTTGCCAAGAGGGCTGCAGCCAGAAACCAGCTCCCCAGAGGAGACACACAGCACACCTGAGACGGTGCTCTCACGGCACACCCGGAAAACCCAGCAGCTGGGTCTGGGAAGGTGATTAAGACACACAGCCCACCTGGGACAGTGTGCTCACCAAGTACCTGGTCACCTGAGCTGCTCGGACCTGGAAAGGGCACCAAACGCACGCCCAACTGAGTCTGTGCCTTTGTGGAGTACCCAAGAACCTGAACCTGAGCAGCTTAGACCTGGGAAGTGCATGAAACTCAGGGTCCATTTTGAACAGTTTCCCTTCAGAGCAACCTGGAGCCTGAGCAGTGTACACTGGGAAAGCACACATGCCGTGAGTGGGGGCAAACCCAGTGTGGTCCATATACTGTGAGCACTCCCCAAATGCACCAGCAGTATTTGTTTGCAGTGTTCCTCCCTCCCCACAGCACAACTGAACAAGTGAGCCTAAATCAGGGTGGAAATTAGACACTGAAGAGACTTGCAAACAGAGGAAGCCAAAATAAACAAGAAGAGGGAACCACTCTGGAAATCACGGGTGCAACAGATTAAACAGTAATTAGCATTGACTAAGCATTGGAAGGGGCCTATAGACCTTGAGAAGAAGTATAAGCTGGAACAAGGAACTATCTGAAAATGAACTGACCCAACACTGCCCTCAACAGCTCCAGAGAAATTCCTAGATATATTTTTACTATTATCATTTTTTAATTTTTTTATGTTTAAGTTCTGTATTACCACTTTAATTTTCATTTTTACAATCTACTATTACCTTCCAAAAAAAGACCCTATTTTTAAAGCAAATTTCATATTTTTAAAATAATTATTGTGATTGATTTTGTTTTATATTTGTAATATTATATTTTTCAGAGTCTAACCTCTACTCTAGATTTTTAATCTTTGCTTTTTGGTATTTGTTACCAATTTTGTGCCTCTAAAAATCTGATCTTTAGTACCCATGTTTGCTTAGGGGTGTGTTACTGGCTTGATTGCTCTCTCCCCTTTTGACTCTCCCTTTTCTCCCCCAGGTCACCTCTATCTTCTCCCTACCCCTCTCTTCTCTAAACTCTGTGAATCTACCTGGGTGTTCTGGGCTATGGAGAACACTTAGGGAACTGATCACTGGCTGGATTGGTCTCTCCCCTTTTGACTCCCCCTCTTCTCCTCCTGGTCACCTCTATCCCCCTCCTCCCTCTTCTCTTCTCTTCTCTATGTAACTCCGTGAACCTCTTTAGGTGTTCCAGACTGTGGAGAATCTTTTCACCATTAACCTAGATGTTTTATCATCTGTGCTGTATGAATGAAGAAGTCTTGAGGCTACTGTAAGAATAAGACTAAAGGCCAGAGGCAGGAGGCTTAAATCCAAAACTTGAGAACAGCAGAAAACTCCTGACTCCAGGGAACATTAATCAACAAGCGCTCATCCAAAAGCCTCCGTACCTACACTGAAACCATGTTCCGCCCAAAAGCCAACAAGTTCCAGAGCAAGACACGCCATGCTAATTCTCCAACAACGCAGGAACATAGCCCTGAGCATTAAAATACAGCCTGCTCAAAGTCACACCAAACCCATAGGCACCTCAAAATACACTACTGGACATTTCTTCACTCCAGAGAGAAGAGATCCAGCTCCACCTACCAGAACACCAATGCAAGCTTCCTTAACTAGGAAGCCTTGACAAGCCATTCATCCAACCCCACCCACAGGGAGCAGGCTCCACAATAAAGAAGAACCACAATCTTCTAGCATACAGAAAGGCCACCCCAAACACAGCAATCTAAACAAAATGAAAAGGCAGGTAAAGGAACATGATAAATGCCCACCAAACCAAACAAAAGAGGAGGAGATAGGGAGTTTACCTGAAAAAAAATTCAGAATAATGGTAGTAAAAACGATCCAACATCTTGAAAACAAAATGGAGTTACAGATAAATAAATCCTTGCCTAGAGACAAGGATTGAGAAGATGCATGAAATGTTTAACAAGGACCTAGAAGAAATAAAAAAGAGTCAATACATAATGAATAATGCAGTAACTGAGATCAAAAGCACTCTGGAGGGAACCAACAGTAGAACAACTGAGGCAGAAGATAGGATAAGTGAGGTGGAAGATTGAATGGTGGAAATAAATGAAGCAGAGAGGAAAAAATAAAAAATAATTTTAAAAAATGAGGACACCCTCAGAGACCTCTGGAACAATGTTAAACACCCCAACATTCAAGGAGAAGAATCATCCCAGAAGAAGAAGACAAAAAGAAAGGCTGTGCGAAAATACTTGAGGAGATAATAGTTGAAAACTTCGCTAAAATGGGGAAGGAAATAGCCACCCAAGTCCAAGAAACCCAGAGAATCCCAAACAGGATAAACCTCTGAAGTAAAATACCCCAATTCAAAACACCCCAAGACACATATTAATAAAACACAAAGCGCAAATATTAAAAGCAGCAAAGGAAAAGCAACAGATAACACATAAGGGGATTCCCATAAGGATAACAGCTGATCTTTCAAAAGAAACTCTTCAGGCCAGAAGGGAATGGCAAGACATACTTAAAGTGATGAAAGAGAAAAACCTACAATCCAGATTACTGTACCCAGCAAGGATCTCATTCATACATGAGGGAGAAATCAAACACTTAACAGACAAGCAAAAGCTGAGAGAATTCAGCACCACCAAACCAGCTTTCCAACAAACACTGAAGGATCTTCTCTAGGTAGGAAACACAGAAAAGGTTTATAAACTTGAACCCAAAACAAACAAGTAAATGGCAACAGGATCACACTTATCAATAATTACCTTAAATGTAAATGGGTTGAATGCCCCAACCAAAAGACAAAGACTGGCTGAATGGATACAAAAACAAGATCTCTATATATGTTGTCTACAAGAGACCCACCTCAAAACAAGGGACACATACAGACTGAAGGTGAAGGGCTGGAAAAAGTAATTTCATGCAAATGGAGACCAAAAGAAAGCAGGAGTAGCAATACTCATATCAGATAAAATAGACTTTGAAATACAGGCTGTGAAAAGAGACAAAGAAGGACACTACATAATGATCAAAGGATCAATCCAAAAAGAAGACATAACAATATAAATATATATGCACCCAACATAGGCACACTGCAATATGTAAGGCAAATGCTAAGAATGAAAGAGGAAATTAACAATAACACGATAATGTGGGAGACTTTAATACCCTACTCACACTTATGGATAGATCAACTAAACAGAAAATTAGCAAGGAAACATAAACTTTAAATGCTGCAATGGACCAGTTAGACCTAATTGGTATCCGTAAGACATTTCACCCCAAAACAATGAATTTCACCTTTTTCTCAAGTGCACATGGAACATTCTCCAGGATAGATCACATCCGGGCCATAAATCTAGCCTTGGTAAATTCAAAAAAAATGAAATCATTTCAAGCATCTTTTCTGATCACAATGTGGTAAAATTAGATGTCAACTACAGGAAAAAAGACTATTAAAAATACAAACATATGGAGGCTAAACAACACACTTCTGAATAACAACAAATCACAGAAGAAATCAACATATGCAAAGAAATGAATGAAAAGGAAAACACAACAACCCAAAGCCTATGGGATTCAGTAAAAGCAGTGCTAAGGGGAAGGTTCATAGCAATACAAGCTTACCTCAAGAAACAAGAGAAAAATCAAATAAATAACCTAACTTTACACCTAAAGCAACTAGAAAAAGAAGAAATGAAGAACCCCAGGGTTAGTAGAAGGAAAGACATAAAAATTACAGTGGAAATAAATGAAAAAGAAACAAAGAACACTATAGCAAAAATCAACAAAACTAAAAGCTGGTTCTTTGAGAAGATAAATAAAATAGACAAACCATTAGCCAGACTCGTCAAGAAAGACAGGGAGAAGAATCAAATCAACAAAATTAGAAATGAAAATGGAAAAATCACAATAGACAACACAGGAATACAAAGGACCATAAGAAGACTACTATCAGCAACTATATGCCAATAAAATGGACAACTTGGAAGAAATGGACAAATTCTTAGAAAAGTATAACCTTCCAAAACTGAACCAGGAAGAAATAGAAAATCTTAAATGACCCATCACAAGCATGGAAATTGAAACTGTAATAAAAAATCTTCCAACAAACAAAAGCCCAGGACCAGATGGCTTCACAGGTGAATTCTACCAAAAATTTAGAGAAGAGCTAAATGGCAACCCACTTCAGTATTCTCGCCAGGAAAACCCCATGGACAGAGGAGCTTGTAGGCTACAGTCCATGGGGTCGCAAAGAGTCGGACATGACTGAATGACTTCACTTTCACTTCCTTTCAACACCTATCCTACTCAAACTCTTCCAGAAAATTGCAGAGGAAGGTAAACTTCCAAACTTATTCTATGAGGCCACCATCACCCTAATACGAAAACCAGACAAAGATGCCATAGAAAAGAAAACTTCAGGCCAATATCACTGATGAACATAGATGCAAAAATCTCAACAAAATTCTAGCAATCAGAATCCAACAACACATTAAAAAAAATCATACACCATGACCAAGTGGGCTTTATCCCAGGGATGCAAGGATTCTTCAATATCCGCAAATCAATCAATGTGATATACCACAGTAACAAATTGAAAGATAAAAACCATATGATTATCTCAATAGATACAGAGAAAGCCTTTGACAAAATTCAATATCCATTTATGATAAAAACCCTCCAGAAAGCAGGCATAGAAGGAACATACCTCAGCATAATAAAAGCCATATATAATAAACCCACAGCAAACATTATCCTCAATGGTGAAAAATTGAAAGCATTTCCCCTAAAGTCAGGAACAAGACAAGGGTGCCCACTCTCACCACTGCTATTCAACATAGTTTTGGAAGTTTTAGCCACAGCAATCAGAGAAGAAAAAAAGGTATAAAAGGAATCCAAATTGGAAAAGAAGAAGAAAAACTCTCACTGTTTGCAGATGACATGATCCTCTACATAGAAACCCCTAAAGACTTCACCAGAAAATTACTAGAGCTAATCAATGAACATAGTAAAGTTGCAAGACATAAAACTAACACACACAGAAATCCCTTGCATTCCTATACACTAACAATGAGAAAACAGAAAGAGAAATTAAGGAAACAATTCCATTCACCATTGCAGAGAAAAGAATAAAATACTTAGGAATAAATCTACCTAAAGGAACAAAAGACTTATATATAGAAAACTATAAAACACTGATAAAAAATCAAAGATGACACAAATAGATGGAGAAATATACCATGTTCATGGATCAGAAGAATCAATATGGTGAAAATGTGTATACTACCCAAAGAAATCTATAGATTCAATGCAATCCCTATCAAGTTACCAATGGTATTTTTCAGAAAACTAGAACAAATAATTTCACAATATGTATGGAAATACAAAAAACCTCAAATAGCCAAAGCAATCTTGAGAAAGAAGAATGGAATTGGAGGAATCAACCTGCCTGACTTCAGGCTCTACTACAAAGCCACAGTCATCAAGACAGTATGGTACTGGCACAAAGACAGAAATATAGATCAATGGAACAAAATAGAAAGCCCAGAGATAAATCCACACACCTATGGACACCTTATTTTTGACAAAGGAGGCAAGAATATACAATGGAGAAAAGACAGTCTCTTTAACAAGTGGTGCTGGGGAAACTGGTCAACCATTTGTAAAAGAATGAAACTAGATCACTTTCTAACACCATACACAAAAATAAACTCAAAATGGATTAAAGATCTAAATGTAAGACCAGAAACTATAAAACTCCTAGAGGAGAACATAGGCAAAACACTCTCCAACATAAATCACAGCAGGATCCTCTATGACCCACCTCCCAGAGTAATGGAAATAAAAGCAAAAATAAACAAATGGGACCTAAACTTAAAGGCTTTTTCACAACAAAGGAAACTATAAGCAAGGTGAAAAGATAGCCTTCAGAATGGGAGAAAATAAAAGCAAATGAAGCAACCGAAAAAGAATTAATCTCAAAAATATACAAGCAGCTCATGCAGCTCAATTCCAGAAAAATAAATGACCCAATCAAAAAATGGGCCGAAGAACTGAATAGACGTTTCTCCAAAGAAGACATACAGATGGCTAACAAACACATGAAAAGATGCTCAGCATTACTCCTTATCAGAGAAATGCAAATTAAAACCACAATAAAGTATCATCTCACACCAGTCAGAATGGCTGCTATCAAAAAGTCTATAAACAATAAATGCTGGAGAGGGTATGGAGAAAAGGGAACCCTCTTACACTGTTGGTGGGAAAGCAAACTATTACAGCCACTATGGAGAACAGTGAGGAGATTCCTTAAAAAACTGGAAATAGAACTCCATACGACGCAGCAATCCCACTGCTGGGCATTTACTCCGAGGAAACCAGAATTGAAAGAGACACGTGTACCCCAATGTTCATCACAGCACTGTTTACAAAAGGTAGGACATGGAAGCAACTTAGATGTCCATCAGCAGACGAATGGATAAGAAAGTTGGGGCACATATACACAATGGAATATTCAGTTCAGTTCAGTCGCTCAGTCGTGTCCGACTCTTTGTGACCCCATGAATCCCAGCACGCCAGGCCTCCCTGTCCATCACCAACTCCCGGAGTTCACTCAAACCCATGTCCATCGAGTCAGTGATGCCATCCAGCCATCTCATCCTCTGTTGTCCCCTTCTCATCCTGCCCCCAATCCCTCCCAGCATCCAAGTCTTTTCCAATGAGTCAAATATTCACATGAGGTGGCTGAAGTACTGGAGTTTCAGCTTTAGCATCATTCCTTCCAAAGAAATCCCAGGGCTAATCTCCTTTAGAATGAACTGGTTGGATCTCCTTGCAGTCCAAGGGACTCTCAAGAGTCTTCTCCAACACCACACTTCAAAAGCATCAATTCCTCAGTGCTCAGCTTTCTTCACAGTCCAACTCTCACACCCGTACATGGCCACTGGAAAAACCGTAGCCTTGACTAGACAGACCTTTGTTGGCAAAGTAATGTCTCTGCTTTTGAATATACTATCTAGGTTGGTTATAACTTTTCTTCCAAGGAGTAAGCGTCTTTTAATTTCATGGCTGCAGTCACCATCTGCAGTGACTTTGGAGCCCAAAAAGATAAAGTCTGACACTGTTTCCACTGTTTCCCCATCTATTTCCCATGAAGTGATGGGACCAGATGCCATGATCTTCGTTTTCTGAATGTTGAGCTTTAAGCCAACTTTTTCACTCTCTCTCACTCTCATCAAGAGGCTTTTTAGTTCTTCTTCAATTTCTGCCATAAGGGTGGTGTCATCTGCATATTTGAGGTTTTTGGTATTTCTCCCGGCAATCTTGATTCCAGCTTGTGCTTCTTCCAGTCCAGCGTTTTTCATGATGTACTCTGCATATAAGTTAAATAAGTAGGGTGACAATATACAACCTTGACATACTCCTTTTCCTATTTGGAACCAGTCTGTTGTTCCATGTCCATTACTCAGCTTAAAAAGAATGCATTTGAATCAGTTCTAATGAGGTGGATAAAACTGGAGCCTATTATACAAAGTGAAGTAAATCAGAAAGAAAAACACCAATACAGTATATTAAAGCATATATATATGGAATTTAGAAAGATGGTAACGAAGACCCTATATGCGAGACAGCAAAAGAGACACAAATGTATAGAGCAGTCTTTTGGACTCTGTGGGAGAAGGCGAGGGTGGGATGATCTGAGAGAATAGCATTGAAACATGTATATTATCATATGTGAAACAGATTGCCAGTCCAGGTTCCATGTATGAGACATGAGAGAGGGCGCTCAGGGCTGGTGCACTGGGATGACCCAGAGGGATGGGATGGGGAGGGAAATGTGAGGAGGGGGTCAGGATGGGGGACACATGTACACTCGTGGCGGATTCATGTCGATGTATGGCAAAACCAATACAATGTTGTAAAGTAATTAGCCTCCAATTAAAATAAATAATTTACAAAAAATAAAAATAAAACACACAGAGAAGAGATGTTAACTCAGCCCAGAGTGTGTCTCAAAGCACATATTTTCCAAACTTTAGTTGAAGGGGAGAAACTAATAGACATCAGGACTGCAAAATTTTCCCATTAGTAGTTATGGAGAAAGTATATGGATTAGAGTATATGCTTCAGCTATGCAACTTAGAGCTCCACTACAGTTTCATGGAAAACAAAGAACTGTTTTTTTTAATCTTGTCATGGAAAGTAGGTAGGAAAGGCCCGCTTTACTCATATATGGAAACTCCCCCAGATCCAGGAAATAAGAACAATGAGGACTGGAAATTCTTTTTCGATTGTGCAGTCTACAAGTGGGTACCGTGTGATCCGGGGTCTGTGAGGCGTCTCATTCAAAGATATTGAGACTAATTTTGTAAATAATAAAGATCTTTAGTATTAAAAGTGTCCTTAAAGGAAACTTATTTACAAAATTAGTCCCATTATCTTCAAATGAGATGCCTCACAGACACCGGATCGCATGGTACCCAGTGTAGACTGACTTCCCTCCTAGCTCAGTCAGTAAAGAAACCGCCTGCAATGCGGGAAACCTGGGTTCGATGCCTGGGTCAGGAAAATCCCCTGGAGAAGGAAATGGCAACCCACTCCAGTATTCCTGCCTGGAAAACCCCATGGTCAGAGGAGCCTGGCAGGCTACAGTCTTTGGCGGGTTGAGGAAGGGCGCTCGTGAGAGTCAGACACAACTTAGCGACTAAACCATCACCAAAGAGATGTATTAATAACGAGGCCTTTCCCTGAAAAAGCAAATAGGAAAACTTCCTACAACATAATCTCTTCTCTCTCTGAAGCTTCTTACAAGCTCCTTACTCATGACAACTAAAACCTCCTCCTGCTTTCTTTTTTTAAAAAAAATTTATATATATATATATATTTTTTTTTTTTTACTTTATTTTGCTTTTTTTTTAATGTTAATTTTTTATTCTTTTATTTGACTGTGCAGGTCTTAGCTGCGGCATGTGGGATCAACCTCCCTGACTAGGGATGGAACCCAAGCCCTCTACATTGGGACTGTGGAATCTTAGCCACTGGACCACCACGGAAATCCCTTCTCCTGCTCTTTCAATCCCCGAGTCCCTAGGAGTTTTGCTTCTACTCTGCTCACTACCTTTTCCTACCTTTCCCCGACATGGTGTAAAAGTGAGAAGCCATGGGGTGAGGTGTACCTGGGCTCCAGCCACACCAAGGAGACGACTGGAGTCCTTTTCGCTATTCTTCTCTTAAAGCACGTGGCATCCTTTAGAATATGCAATCTCTTTTCCTGAATGTTTGTCTACATTCCCTGCTTTGTTATAGTTAAAAGGAGAAAATCTCCTGGGAGAAGTTCTTGTTTAAAATAACCCCTTCTTATACCAAGTTTCCTCTAACTTGAACCCTATAGCATCATATGTTTGCTAGAGTGTGATAAGGACTATTTTAGTCTATTACATAGCAACTGTCTTTAGGAATCTCCTTGATTTCTACTTTTCATTAGCGAAGAAGAAGGCTGTTATAAGAAAAAAAAAAACAAACCTGTTTGAAAGAGATGAAGAGATGGTGAACCAAGGAAGTAAAGAAACTCTCCTTCAATATAATTTAGAGAAAAGGAAGGACCCCCACAGGAAGGACGTTGTTTAGTCTGCTAGAGTTGCCATAACAAAATACCACAGACTGGTTGACTTAAAACAATAAAAATTTATTTTCTCACAGTCCTGGGGGCTAGCGGTCAGTGTTTCAGCGAGGTTCACTGGCTTGCAGAGGGTGCCTTGTCTTTGTGTCCTAACAGGGTCTTTCCTCTTCTCATAAGGACACCAGCCGTAATGGATTAGGACCCGTCTATATGACCTCAGTTCAGTTCAGTTCAGTCGCTCAGTCGTGTCTGACTCTTTGTGACCCCATGAATCGCAGCACGCCAGGCCTCCCTGTCCATCACCAACCCCTGGAGTTCACTCAGATTCACGTCCATCGAGTCAGTGATACCATCCAGCCATCTCATCCTCTGTCATCCCCTTCTCCTCCTGCCCTCAATTCCTCCCAGCATCAAAGTTTTTTCCAATGAGTCAACTCTTCGCATGAGGTGGCCAGAGTTACTGGAGTTTCAGCTTTAGTATCATTCCTTCCAAAGAAATCCCAGGGCTGATCCCCTTCAGAATGGACTGGTTGGATCTCCTTGCAGTCCAAGGGACTCTCAAGAGTCTTCTCCAACACCACACTTCAAAAGCATCAGTTCTTCAGCGTTCAGCCTTCTTCACAGTCCCACTCTCACATCCATACACGACTACTGGAATAATCATAGCCTTGATTAGACGGACTTTAGTTGGCAAAGTAATGTCTCTGCTTTTCAATATGCTATCTAGGTTGATCATAACTTTTCTTCCAAGGAGTAAGTGTCTTTTAATTTCATGGCTGCAATTACCACCTGCAGTGATTTTGGAGCCCCCCAAAATAAAGTCTGACACTGTTTCCACTGTTTCCCCATCTATTTCCCATGAAGTGATGGGACCGGATACCATGATCTTCGTTTTCTGAATGTTGAGCTTTAAGCCAACTTTTTCACTCTCCACTTTCACTTTCATCAAGAGGCTTTTTAGCTCCTCTTCACTTTCTGCCATAAGGGTGGTGTCATCTGCATACCTGAGGTTATTGAAATTTCTCCCAGCAATCTTGATTTCAGTTTGTGCTTCCTCCAGCCCAGCGTTTCTCATGATGTACTCTTCATAGAAGTTAAATAAGCAGGGTGACAATATGCAGCCTTGACGTACTCCTTTTCCTATTTGGAACCAGTCTGTTGTTCCATGTCCAGTTCTAACTGTTGCTTCTTGACCTGCATACAGATTTCTCAAGAGGCAAGTCAGGTGGTCTGGTATTCCCATCTCTCTCAGAATTTTCCACAGTTCATTGTAATCCATACAGTCAAAGGCTTTGGCATAGTCAATAAAGCAGAAATAGATATATGACCTCACTTTGCCTTAATTACCTCTTTAAAGGTCCTATCTCCAAATACAGTCACATTCTGAGTTATTAGGGGTTGGAACTTCAACATTTGAATTATGAAAACTGAAAGTCGCTCAGTCACGTCCAACTCTTTGCAACCCCAGGGACTATACAGTCCATGGAATTCTCCAAGCCAGGATACTGGAGTGGGTAACCTTTCCCTTCTCCATGGGATCTTCCCAACCCAAGGATCGAAGCCAGGTCTCCCGGATTGGAGGCGGATTCTTTACCAACTGAGCTGTCAGGGAAGCCCTTTTTGAATTATGAGGGAACACAATTCAGCCCATAACAGGTTTAAATTTTACTGGAATTAGGCTTGGATATGACATTGAAGACTTTAAGGATATTAATAAAAGTTTTTTAATTACTGAAAATATCAAACTAAACGAAATCCAAATGACAAATAGAATGACAGATTACGGAATCTGGAACTGGGTGCAAGTTGCTGAACTTTTGTCCCAGTGTGTGGGTACCTTCAACCCTGCAAATTCTTGAACATTTTTAATAAGGCAAGCTTTTTAGACATCTTGCCATCATAGTTGTTTTTTAAAGTATGTCCTCTCTAAATGAAAAAAATTGAGATGAAATTTTTGAAATTTCATACCAAGTTGAATTTTTTTCAAGCTGGCATTTTTTGAATAGTGAATTGTCTCACACAACTGATTCTTTTTCAGCTAACTGAAATTTTAACCTAATTTTCTGTATTACAGAAACTCCTTATATTTTAACTTAGTTTCATTAAAAAAAAAAAAAAAGTCAGCTTTCTGGAGCAACAGTATATCAATTTTGCCTGCTTCCAGCAGATGGCACTAAAGATTGTACAAAGTAATTTTCTTCTGGGATAGAGCTTTCCAGCTCCTTCTTGTCAGAGCAGAGGTGGAAAATAAGAGTATTTTCACTTGATAAGTAAACAAGGGTTTTGCAGCCAAAGGAGACTAGCAGTTTGATCACCTAAAGGCCCCTCTGATTCTGATTTGTTGCTTCTACATTCACATGTTGAAGCCGTAACCACCACCACCCTCATGTGACTGTATTGGAAATAGGGCCTTTGAGGAGGTGATTAAGGTTAAATGAGGCCAGAAGTTTGGACCCCTGATCTGATAGAACTGGTGCCCTTATAAGAAGAGACAGGAGAGAGAGCTCTCCCCACACCATGAAAAAACACAGTGAGAAGCTGGAGCCCTGCAAGCTAGGAAGAGAGCTCTCACTAGAACCCTGATCTCAGACTTCCAGGGGCCAGAGCTGTGCGACAAGAAATTTCTGTTGCTTAAGCCAGTCAGGCTATGGTATTTTGTTATGGCAGCCTGTGCTAATACAGTATTTTTCTAGGACAAACAATACCCAGCCAGAGGAAAAGTAATTGGCAAAATGGAAACATCGTTGAATGGGTGGCAAGATGATTAATGTCAACATCAAGCACAGTAACCCATTAGGAGGCGGTTTGCTTTTCCCATTAGGAGGCGGTTTGCTTTTTTTTTTTTTTAACATTGCAAAGGAAACTTTAGAGTCAATGAAAATACAGTACTTTGGATTGATCAAAATGCACAATGCACGTGAAACAAAAGTCGTATAGTTTGCTTGTTGACTGTGTGGTTACTGTTGAAAAAGTCCCTGCTTCTAAATCTGTACTTAGTAATCTTCCAAAATTTTAAATAAAGTTCTTAAATTGTAGCAATAAACAAAGAGATAAGATACACTTAAACAATACTGAGATTTATCAAAAGATGCTTAAGAAATTTCAACTCAAGTCTGACAGTTATAAAAATCAATATTCTGGCTAAATTATAAATGTTTATAATGCAATTATTTGCAATGATATGCAATTGTATAACTCTAATAATGCTAACAACTGCTGTAAGATCAGAATAGGTTTTTTGAAAAATACTAAAAACATAAAAATATATAACCCCATTAATTACCTATAGAACATGTTCTATTTATGCCTAAATTTCAGCATTTACTGTATCACCACAGCTCTAATTAAAAAAATCAAATCTATGACCCAGAAAGATGTTATGGGGAGGGAGGTGGGAGGGGGGTTCATGTTTGGGAATGCATGTAAGAATTAAAGATTTTAAAATGTAAAAAATAAAAAACTAAAAATAAAAAAAATTAAAAAAAAAATCAAATCTAAGGGTAAGGCAAAACCACCTAAGAGTGGCATATTTGTACATGTCTCAATTTGTTGATGTATCAAACAAATTTCATCTCTGCTAGGCAAAGGAACAGAAGATAATCTGCTTTGCAATGAATTCAAAGTTCAATTGCACACAGGCAACATTCTGTAGATTAAAAAAATTACTAACTGAACCATAGGTATTAAATACTGAAAAAAGTTAACAGTTTATTATAATTTATTTTTTAACAATCTAGGAAGTTCCTAGCTATCAGCAGTACCAGGGCAATTTCAGGTGTAATTGGGAATTCACGAATCTCCATGGAATGAAACTTGTAGGTGAAATACATGCATACTTTTGGTAGCACACATGAAGAGATCTCTCTAAAATTGACTACATTAGTTTCGTTCTCAGCAAATGGACCTGGACCACTCAACATGGCTTTAACTGTTCCTGATGTTAGCTCATGTTCTTTTTTTACAATAAATTCATGACCATCGGAAGATACTGATTTGACATACACGGCATCAGGGCCCACAGGACCACCATAGGTTTTCTCTTTGCCATCCATTAGATTCTTAGGAAATTCTACTTTGCATCCAGAAGAATGTTAGTAGTTGCTTGCCATTCCCGCAGTCCGCAGTCACCACACCTGGTCCCCAGATCTACACCACGGCTCCCAACCTACCCCCAACTGCCTGCCACCAAGGGTTCTGGGGAGGTTGGAGGAATCATTTCTGCTGGGTCACCGGTGGGTCAGTATCTTAAAAAAGTACTATTGGTGTAGAAAGCCATGGGTGTGCCAGACCCATTTTAATCTATACTTCAACATGTTATCGTTGTTCAGTTGCTCAGTCATCTCTGACTCTGAGACGTCTCAGACGACTCTGACTCTTTGTGACTGCAGCACGCCAGGCTTCCCTGTTCCTCACCATCTCCCAAAGCTTGCTCAAACTCGTGTCTATCGAGTTGGTGATGCCATCTAACCAGGTCATCCTCTGTTGTCCCCTTCTCCTCTTGCCTTCAGTCTTTCCCAGCGTCAGGGTCTTTTCCCATGAGTCAGCTCTTTGCATCAGGTGGCCAAAGTATTGGAGCTTCAGCTTCAGCATCAGTCTTTCCAATGAATATTCAGGATTGATTTCCTTTAGGATTGACTGGTTTGATCTCCTTGCAGTTTAAGGGACTCTCAAGTGTCTTCTCCAGCACCACAGTTCAAAAGCATCAATTCTTCGGCACTCAGCCTTCTTTATGGTCAAACTCTCACATTCATACATGACTACTGGTAAAACCATAGCTTTGACTATATGGATCTTGGTCAGCAAAGTAATGCTTCTGTTTTTTAATATGTTGTCTAGGTTTGTCATAGCTTTTCTTCCAAGGAGCAAGCATCTTTTAATTTCATGGCTGCAGTCACCATCTGCAGTGATTTTGGAGCCCTAGAAAATAAAGTCTGTCATGGTTTCCATTTTTCCCCATCTATTTGCCATGAAGTGATGTGGCTGGCTGCTATGATCTTCATTTTTGAATGTTGAGTTTGAAGCCAGCTTTTTCACTCTCTTCTTTCATCCACATGAGTGGGTGGGAATACACAGTAGCTGCTAAAAGACTCCCTTTGGGGGTCATTCCTTTCCTCAGTGGACTTTGAAATGTAAATGAAAAGATGCCTTTGGAAACTTGCTGCTCAAAGAGTGGTTGTGGACCACAAGCATCAGCATCTCCTTGGAGCTGGCCAGAAACTCAGAACCTCAGCCCTTCCCAAATCTACCCAACCAGAAGTTGCATTTTAACAAGATCTTCAGGTGATTCACAGGCACGTTGTAGTTTGAGATACACCACTTTACATCTTGTATCAACAGAAAAGAGATGAGTGAGCTTGGTTCTAAAGCTTCAAAGAAACTCACTTTTCTGTTTGGTGGAAATACATTTGTGACCTATGAGAGTTCACCCTGGATTTGTGAGTATTGGGACTTTTGAAGAAAGGAGCTTTGGGAACCTAACCTGTTCATATGCGAAAGTTTCTAAGATTCTAAAAATGGGTTGTATATCCTTGTTTTCTGGAACAGAGTATAGAGCAGAGATTTCTTCGTAGTTGGGAGGCAAAGCTATGAATATCTGTACATAAAAGAGTGATATTCTGAAGAGTTTTCAAGTTATACAGTAGATGCTCAGTAAATGAGAGTCCACTCTATTTAATTCCCTTCAGAATACCAGCTTAGAAATTCTCAGATGGTAGAGACCTGTGGGCTATGTTTATCATATTCTCAGTGAAATATATAAGGTTGTTCAATTGAACTAATTGCCTCAGGCTGCTATGTGTTTTAACTTCTACCTCCTTCCCAATTTTCTTGTCTCTCCTGTATTTATTCTACCAACTAATGTTGTTGCTGCTGCCATTGTGCCTATATCCACAGTGTTTCCTTCCTCTGCCTCATGATTCATTCTTTCTAACCTGCTGTGGGCTGGGTGAGTGGATAGCCACAGAAATTACCGGATAGCTAAAATAACAGCCAAATAGTCTAAGTGAGAACTTGACAGGATTTTCTGTAAGTGCACTTTTTGCATGTAGGCGATGTGGTAATTATTTGCCTAATAGTCCTACCCTTTTTTTAAAAAAAAAATCTTTTAGGATCTTAGTTGTCTTAGACATTTCAGACTTCAATGCTAGTTAAATGACATCAACATAGGTGACCAAATGATATGAACAACTGTGAAATTATTTCTTCCTATCATAATATGAGTCTTGGAACTCAACTTGTGAAAGTGAGTGAAGTTGCTCAGTCGTGTCCGACTCTTTGCGACCCCGTGGGAACTCAACTTAGGATGCCCTAATAAAAAGAAGAAATGAAGATACACAGGGAACATGAGAAAAAATAAAAGTAAGTTAAAAAAGAAAAGAAAAATCAAAGAGATCCATATATAAGAAAGTCAGTAGTGATATATGTAAAAGATACATATTTATACATATATATATGGGGACAGGTTACATACTATTAATCTTTGTATCCCCAATACCTGGCCTATTAAAAATGCAATAAATGTGTAAACAGATCAGAATAAGGAGAAGAAAAAAGAAAACTGTGTCTTCATATTGGTAGAGGGACTCCTAATAGGGAATGCCACTAAAAGAGGAAAGTTGTTCTGCAAAGATCAAATGTGATTTAAAAACTAGAGGGGGTTAAAAAAAAAAAAAGCTGTGGAAGATGGAAGCCAGAGACAACAGAGAAGGAACTGAATTAGCATTTTTTAAAATATAAAAATAGGTATTCAGTTGTTCAAGGCTCCCACAACTTCTGTTACAGAGAATATGAGTCCCAAATTGGGGGTGACAAATAGTGGCACATGTCAGAATTTGACATTCAGCAGAAATGTTCCTTTTGCACCTGTGGAGGTGCTCACTTTCAATAACAGCATTTTTTCCTTTTGGACACAGACCTGGTCTCAGCATTGCCCATCAAAACAAGCAAGATTGACACTACCATATTGGGGACTCTGGCACTGTAGTCACACACCTACAAAATATCACTTTCAATGATTGGTAAAAAATTGGAGAAATGTGCTGAAGAAAAGAACTATTATCCCCCAAAGTAAAAAAAGAATGGAGCAATTCAGCTTCGTTTTGCTATTCAAAGCAGTGGTTCTCAAAATTTCCAGTACATCAGAATTACCAGGAGAGCTTGCTCTTGGCTCCCATCTCCAGAGTTCAGTAGGTCTGGGGTGGGACCTGAGAATTTGCATTTCAAACACTTTAAGATTCACCATTCAAAAGAATACTGGAACAAATTCTAAATATGTAAAACTGAAAATCTTTTGACAAGCAAAATAGTATGTTGTAGTTAGCATAGCTTTATGAAGAAAAATGTAAATTAAACAACTATAGCTTGTAGTGAATAGAGCAAAGATTTTGATGCTAAATAGACTTTGGTTTAAGCTCTGTTCTATTTACAGATTTATGATTTTTACCAAGATTACTTAAACTTTATATAAGTCTTAGTTTCCTCTGGTAAAATGGGGATAAGAAAAATATCCCATAGAGTTACTGTGAGGACTAAAGGGGGGGAATATATCTAAAGAGACTAGCACAGTGCCTGGTACATAGTAAACATTCATTCAGTCCATCATCCTTTTCCTCTTCTTGGCTGACAGCAGTCGTGGGTCTTGAAGCAGTAGAGTGAAATAACATATTTTCATAAAGACTGTAGAATCTGTCATGCAAAAAGACTCATAAACATGCTAGAAAATATTATGATGAATTAGTGGACAAGTGTAAGCAGCTTAGGTGATAAAGATTGCAGGGAGGTCCAGTGGTTAAGACTCTGTGCTCCCACAGCAAGGGGCATGGGTTCGATTCCTAGTTGGGGAACTGAGATTCCCCATGGCTGGCCAAAAGAAGAAAAAAAAGATCGTGGGGAAGAAGTGTTAAAACATAGCATTCTAGTCCTCCTCTTAGAAGAGTCTCCCCTAAAGAGATAAGGTTCAACTTCATCCCCTACACCTGTGATTAAAATGGGCTTCTTACACCCAACAGGATACATTCCAGGGGCAGAAAGCCAACTGCCTAATTATTCCCTGAAGTGGCTATTTTTTTCTGAGCCACTTTTCAAAGGACTCCCAGGAAGTGTTGAAAACTGTTATTGTATAATCTTGATGAAGCAAGGTGTGACCTTTTGCTCACACAGAGGCTTAGGTTTTTGTGGAAAAGCTCCCAATGCTGTGGAAAAGCACTTGCTCATTTCGTGTAGATGAAATATAATGTAGTTGAAAATCCTAAAACTCAAAAGTACAAACTATTACAAAACACAACTGTTAATTGTATATTTGATGATATACATTATTTTTAATGATTTTAGGTATAACAGTATTGTGATTATGTTATGCATTGAAAGATACATGTTTAATGCTTACCTATAAAATAGTATGCTTGAGATTTGTTTCAAAATAATCTCAGGAGAGTAGAGGTTGGTGCCAGTATACATGAAACAAGATTATCCCGAATTGACAAATGCTGACTAGTTGATGAATATATGATAGTCCATTATACTATTTTCTCTTACATTGTATTTCATTATCTACCTAAAATGTTAAAAATTCAAGTAGTTTGTATCAATATGATATTGTTTTCTAGGACAGGATTGTCTTATATGTGTAATTTTCTCTAAAGATTCTGAAAATTTACATTTAACAAAATCATAGGTTTTAAACCTAAGAATCTGACAATGTATCTTCCACATGCAAGATCTAGCATATTTTAGCATTTGGTGCTGTTTGGGTCCTTTATTAGTGTAAATGTATAAAATGGAAAGGAAAAATTAACCAGAATTGTGGAAATAAGAATATAAATAAATTGCAAAAAGAAAAAACTACAAATCCAACTACTGAAACCCTATTTGTAATTCATCTGGTGCATTAAAGCACCAAGTATCATTAATTCATGGCAACAATTAAAAGGGGAACTTTGCATTATTCCAAGCCTACAACTCACTTTATGGTCGGCATAATGATTCAGTAATTAGAAATATCATCTTGCCAGATTCCATTCGGAATTCGATGTTTTTGAACAGTTTCATTTCTAACACAGAGTAACTGCGGCCAGAATAAGATGGCAAAACGACTTGGGTAATATAGTCCAGGGCTTGCTTGCCAGTTAGCATGCTGGGACATGCCAGAGATTCAAAGATTTTCCTCACGAAGACACACGAAGCTGAGATCTTGCTTTGGGTGCTACAGCTTCTCTTCTGAATACCAACAGGATGAGCCAACCCTTGGCAAAAATCTTGAGGTTAAGTTTGTCTTTCAGTTTCCCTTACTCCATCTTCCCCTTTGCCCTTCCCAGTATGTAAGTCAGTGAGAAAAGTTCTCCGTTCCGACTGAGATTCTGTTTATCATAGAGAAATGTTTCTTTTTCCTTTGCCTTGGATTATAATTGCCGAAGGACTGGGAGCTTGAATGCCTATTTCCTTTAGAATTTAATATTAAGGGGGGGGAACACCTCAAGATTAAAAAAACAAAGACAAACCCCGGGTTCCTCTTCGGAGGAAGGGTGAGTGGGGTCAGTCCGGCCAGACGTAGCCCTGGGCTCCGGATGCCACCCCGCACGCAGCTCTCGGACTCCCTCCCCACCGCCGCCCCGCGCGGGAGCCGCCCCCGCGCCGCGTCGACGCAGGTCCACCACTCTCGCCGCGGGAGGCGGCCGCCCCGAGCCCCGCCTCCGGCCTGGGTGCGCCAGGCTGCGCCTGCAGGGGGCGCTGCGGCGAGCGCAGCCCGTGCCTGCGGGGAGCGACCCGGGGTGGGAGTCCCGCGGCTCCGGGCTCGGGGCGGCGGCGGGGCAGCGGCCGGGCGGGGTCCCGGTGCCCGCGGCGGCCCAGCTGGGCTGCGGGGTGGAGCGCGAGCATTCCAGCCGCGCTCCCGGGTGACTCCCTCGGTGACGCCGGCCGCGTTCTTTCCTCTTCCTCTCGCCTCTCCGGCCCCGCCTTCCCTTTTCCTCCGCCCACCCCACCGAAGCCGAGCCGCTGCTGCCGCCGCCGCCGCCGCCAGCAGCGCCGTCATGTCGGCCCCCGCCGGGTCCCCTCATCCGGCTGCCAGCGCCCGCATCCCGCCCAAGCTTGGCGGAGCCGCCGCCTCAGGCGCCGCCGCGCCGGCAGGCCTGGGCCCGGGGCCGCACCGGCAGAACGGTGAGGAGGGCGGCCGGGGCGGAGCGCGGGGCCTAGTGCCGGCGGGGCAGCCTGCGCGGCGCGATCGGGCGGGGAGGGCGGGCGGGCGGTGGGAGTTGGGGGCTGCCGGGCTGGGGCGGGGGGCGCACGGCGAGAGCCTGACTGGGGACGGGGCGAGGGGGGACGGACGCCCCGGCGCGGGGCCGACCCGGGGCATCGGGGACTCGGGCTGCTTCTGGAGTGTGGCCCCAGGCCCTGAACCTCCGGGGCGAGTTGGGGCGTAGAAAAGGGGCAGCCCAGAGACCACGTGAATCCCGGTGATCCCGTCCCTGGCGCGGGCGAGATGCCCCGAGCGACCCCTGTCGGGGAGAGACCCGGGGCCGCAGAGTGCGTGGTCCGGGGAAGGCTGCTTGTAGCCATGGAGCTGGGGAGGGTTGTGCCCTTCCTGTCTCGGGGAAAATTGCTCTGATTTCCGAGGCCCGGCGAGCACGCTGCCTGGAAGGAAACTTAAGTTAGTGCTCAAGTTTGTAGACAAAGGGTGTAAATAGGCAACACAAGTGTAACTGTAACCCTGACCCAGTTCGGCCTCGAGATCTGTCATTGCTGCTGCGGCTGCTACTCGAGCGTCTGGAGCTGGCTGGTCGTGTTTGAAAAGGAGCCGGTGTCAAGTGGATTTAAACGAGTACTTTTAGATCTGGGTGTTCCCCCCCGCCCCCCAGCTTCACTTTCAGAAACACAAAAACGTGCCAGAGTTGGCCCCGTTTGAGGCAAGGCCTTCATACCGGCAGCAGGCAATGCAACGTGAAGGCCGCTTTCACACTAAGGTCGTGGGCTTTGGGGATGTAACAGTCTCCGCTGAAAAATGATGCTTGTAGGATATCCATTCCCTCAGTTAGTGGATGGGGCCCGGGGAGAGGGGCCCTCTCTGTATAAACGGGAATATTTCAGATGAGAACTCTCGAAACTGACTGAATACTTTAGAAGAATATGTCTGGTTCTCTGTTTGTATAAGAGAGCAAAGTCTGGTGGTGCTCTTCAAATGATTGTTGGACTGACCTATTTTACCCAGTCTGCTAGTGAAAACTTACTGGACTTTATAAATCAGTTCAGCGAACATTTAATTTTTACAGCTGATGCTTACATGCTTGCAGTTTATCGTTTATCCTGAGAACCAGAAGTTGAATTGTTTTTTTTTTTTTTTGTAAGTCAGACGTGATGGCTTAGTCTTCATAATCCTTTGGATCAGCCATAGTTGTCAGTGTTACATGCTGTACTTTTTCTGGTCATTGTTTACTGTATGGGTTTTGAATGTGAACAGTGTAGTACGTTTCATTCTTCTGCCCTGAACAAACACGAAGATATTATTTGTGAGCAGTTTTTGTTCATGTAAACTTAACATAAATTCTTGTTTTTGTTTAGTTTTTGAAATAGCTTTGTGTGTGGAAGAAATGAAAGAAGAGATCCCCAGTCTTTTAGAATATTGTAAATCCATGTTTAATAGTGATCCGAGAATTGTGTCTCTTCTTGATTTCCTGAGTATGCATTATTTGTCGTAGTGTACAATTTTATTTGCCTTAGTCTTAAAGTTTTGTGAATACTCAAAGAGTGGCAGGATATCAGTTGTAATCAAGATGTTAAATATGTAAAAGATCAGTTAATACATTTAGAAGCCAGATATAGATGATGCTTGATTTCTGCTGTTTATAATCATTGCTTTCCTTTGATATAATTCATTTCAGCATTTGTTGCGTGCTTGCAGTTGGGGACTCGAGATTAGCCTAGTAGATAAAACAAAATCCCAGCCTTTCTCCTAAATTGACATGTATTTTGGTGACATTCAAGTTGGTTATGACCTTGAGGAATTTGACAGGTAGAGGTAAGAGGAGAGGGCTGTTGCAGGGGCATGAACCAAAGTTGAAAAATTTTAGGAACCAAGAGGCAAAAAGAGTGCTAGGTGAGAGGGAAAACCCAAGCGATCAAAACTGAAAAGAATACTTAAAAGGGGCCAGATTACAGAAAGGTCTTGAGTGTTAAGGAATCTGGAAATTAAGATAAAGGACTAGAGTTAATTTTTGTTTGTTTTTGTGAAAATAAGTGGCTTAAGTCAATAAATAACAAGATCAAATCTGTTTTTGTTTTGCTTGTTAATCTCAGAGAAAAGTAACTTTTGTTTTTGGAATCCGTAGATAATGGTTAAGCCTTTGGGTTTGTGATTGATTCTTCAGTCCTGTATAAACTAGTTTGCCTTTTTATATCTCTGTGGAATTCCAGACATGGTGAAAAAGAAATAGATCAGAAGTATGAGTTTGAAACATCACAGAAGACAGAGTTGTAAAACTGGATTGGTACCCAGCAATCACTTACTTTAGTGTTTATCAAACATTTTTACAAACAGATTTCTTTTCCCAGAGGAGTTTGTAGAGCCCTGCTACAGACATCCGAAAAAAGCAGAGCTGTTGTGGTTAAAATAGAGGTGGAGGTCCTGGTGTTTTTGGAGTACAGTCTGTAAGACAGCTAGTTCGATTCCCTAATTAAACAGATGAAATCAAGATCCAGAAAGGTTTGGATGGGTGTTATTCACCAATGCCTATATAAGCTTCTTGAGGGTAGCTGCCTGTCTCCTGTTCACTGCTATATATTCAGTATTTTCGAGGCCCAGAACAAGTTAATAGTTTCATTTGTTAAATGAAGTCTAATACAGTCTTTCTAGTTCCAAGTCCATATCTCTTTCTATTAACATACTCTAAAAAGTCTCTTACTAGACACTTTGACTTTGGAAAGGCTTGGGAGGCAGAAGCCCAGACTTCATTAGTATTTGTCCTTGTTTTCTGTGTTTAACTGTTAGCATACTTTTCCCTACTTATTCCCCACCCCCACCCCCCCACCCCCACACTTAATTTGAAGATGCAATTTGACTTCTTTGAGTTTGTGAAGTATTTCTTTTTAAACTTCCTTCCTTGGAGTTACATTTCTGTACTTCAGGTTTTCACTGAGCAGCATATGGGCAGTTTAGAATCATTGTATTTTCATAGAAAGTATTAGTTGAATATTTTTCAGCTTACACTTTGCCTTTTGAGAGTCCTTCCAAGAGTCCTCAAACAAGGAAAGACTGAGTGAATACTATCCTGGTAATTACAGCATAACCCCATTGTTGTTGTTTAGTTGCTAAGTCATGTCTAATTCTTTTTGGGTCTGTGGACTGTAGCCTGCCAAGCTCCTGCGTCCATGGGATTCGGAAGGCAAGAACACTGGAGTGGGTTGCCATTTCCTTCTCCAGGGACTCTTCCCAACCCAGGGATCGCACCTACATCTCTACCTTGAGCCACCAGGGAACCTGGCATAACTCCATAATTTCTCCCCATTGACTTAAATTGAAAGAGATATTTTAGAAGTGGTTTTTTTGTTTGTTTGTTTGTTTTGGGTGGGGGGCACTCAGATTTATCAATAAAACTCTGCTTTCTGATTCTTCTTTTACGAAGCAAATGGTGCTCATTTTCAAATGAAAATGTTTTTTCTTCCTACCATGTGCCTTTCCCAAGAATGATACTATCAGCAGTTTTATCATTTCATTGTCCATAATGCAAGAAAGATGAGATAGTAATGGGAATTATCAAACTTCATTGCTTTATTATTAGACTTCATTACATAAACTGGAGAAGGCAGTGGCACCCCACTCCAGTACTCTTGCCTGGAGAATCCCGTGGACGGAGGAGCCTGGTAGGGCTACAGTCCGTGGGGTCACACAGAATCTGACACGATGGAGCGACTTCACTTTCACTTTTCACTTTCATGCATTGGAGAAGGAAATGGCAACCCACTCCAGTGTTCTTGCCTGGAGAATCCCAGGGACAGAGGAGCCTGGTGGGCTGCTGTCTGTGGGGTCACACCGAGTCGGACATGACTGAAGTGACTTAGCATCAGCAGCAGCATTACATAAACATACCTTTCACTCAGGAATACTATCTGGTGGGTTATTGGAAACTCTTCAACTTTGAGAGCACATGCAAAATTTAAAATGATACAAGTGTACATACAGATACTAGTGTATCTGAAGTAAGTTATTTTTGATCAGAGCAGTGTCTTTGTCTCAAGTTTCTAGTCTTCCTTTTTAGCTAACCAGAAGCATCTGGTCCTCTCATGAAGACAGTGCCATGCTATAATAGAACTTTCTACATACATAATTTCTCCTAAATTGATTAATAGATGTCTCAAGGATCTTATAAAATACATACACAAGTGTCTGGTATCTGGATTGTTTTTACTTTTTTGTTGTTGTGTTGCTCTCAGTTCATTTCAGTTGCTCAGTCGTGTCTGACTCTTTGCGACCCCATGAATCGCAGCACGCCAGGCCTCCCTGTCCATCACCAACTCCTGGAGTTCACTCAGACTCACGTCCATTGAGTCAGTGATGCCATCCAACCATCTCATCCTCTGTCGTCCCCTTCTCCTCCTGCCCCCAATCCCTCCTAGCATCAGAGTCTTTTCCAATGAGTCAACTCTTCGTATGAGGTGGCCAAAGTACTGGAGTTTCAGCTTTAGCATCATTCCTTCCAAAGAAATCCCAGGGCTGATCTCCTTCAGAATGGACTGGTTGAATCTCCTGGCAGTCCAAGGGACTCTCAAGAGTGTTCTCCACACCACAGTTCAAAAGCATCAATTCTTCGGCACTCAGCCTTCTTCACTGTATTTTCATTCCCACCCCACATCTCCCTCTCAATTTCTGAGATAATATGTGTAATAATTTTTGTGGATCACGTTCATTGCCACTGATCCCAGTATTTCAGCTAACTTCCATCTTTCTGATTTATCTGTAAACCCTGAAGTATTAGATGCTAAAGACGTTGAAATAGAAGGGATTTTGAGTCAATCTTCAATGGACTTTCCTAGAAATGAGAGCATCTTCAGAGTTAACATTGCGTGTTAGAGCAGATCTTGTTGTATTCAGCCCCAGGGAAGCCGCTATTATTTCCAGTAGGTTAAGCATACTCAGACTTGGCCAGAAAATGTAGGCTAGTGAAAAAGGTGTAGGCTCTGTTACAGCCCAGGGTTTTGTGGAGAAAATTACTTAACATCTCTGAGCTTTAGGGAATAATAATACCTTCCTCTTAGGGTTGTTGAGAAGATTACATTAAATGAGGTGCTGTTTTTTAAAGTACCTGGTGTTTAGTAAAATGAGATGCTTTGCAAATGAGGGGCTCCTTCATTTCCTTCAAAACACCAGGATATAAATTCTTCAGGCAGCAGAGACCATGTGAGTTTTCCTCATCATATTTCCAGCGGCAGCATGCGATAGGCACTCAATGGAGTACATGAACTTGGCTACTAACTTTCTTACACTGTCCAGCCTTCCCTGCAAAGAATCTGCTCTTGGAAGGTTTCCTCCGATAGGCCACTACTGCAGCTAGCTGGTTTATGGGAAGAGGGGTTTTAAGTTTTGTACGATTGCGTGCCGAAGGCTGCCAGGAAAAGGAATTGAGGAAAAGGGAGATGAAATAGGGAGGCAAGAGGGAGTAGTAAAATGCCTTGCCTAGACCGTAGCCAAGTCCTAACTCCCTTGTTTTTCCTAGTGTTTCTGAGAAATAGGTATTGTGAAATGGGTTTGGAACCTTGACTTCACTGGCATCTTCATTACTTCCGAACTGTGTGAAATTGTATGAATTAATAACCTTTCATGTCCTTGTTTGTTTGTAAAGTGATGATAGTGATACTTCACAGGATTTTATGAGAATTATATAAGAGTATGGATAGAAAAGCAGAGTACCTTGCATGTGGTAGGTTTTCAACCAATACTGGTTTTCTTTTGGCCCCTTCACTCTTAGCAGTCATTATGATGGCATCCAAGAGGACAGCTGATGGAGTGGCAGGAGTAATCTGTACTTAGTGCAGTGAGAGCTCATCTGAACGGTTCCATGCGCTCTGTCTGCCAGCCGTGACTGGAACAGTTACCTGTGTAGCTGTTAGCCTGCCATCAGGAAGCGTAATCCAGGGTAATCAGATGTGATCCAGACTTCCCATTTTTTAAATCACTAGGGTTTTAATTGCAGACTTTTTAGAGGTGTATGTGTCTGTATACATTTTATGCTCATTAAAAATGTATCTTAGCAATATTATTGATACTTTATATTCAAAATACTTAGTAATTAGTACTTAACATACTGACCACTGAATAGATCCCAGCTTTGACACTGGAGCAGAATTGTGTCAGCCTGTAACGTGCCTGGCATTACTGCTTTAGTTGCTGGATCGTGAGTGGGTCTGGGGCAAGGGACCAGCATGGTGGGATGTAACAGGGAAGCAAGGTGAGGAGTGTGACTGTTCACCAACTGGCTCAGCAATGTTTTAATAAAGATGGTTGTTAAAGTACATACAGGCTGAATATTGAATTATTTCTTGGTAGTTCAGTGATGAATGAAATAAATTTTTAGTAATTACTTTTCCAAATTAGTATGAATTGTATTTCAGTAGGACAGAGGAGCTTGTAGTTTGCTGACCTTGATGTTCTTTTGAAGATAATGAAAACTTTTTAATCTGCCTTTTTAAAAAAGTTGAAATTCTGGAATTCCTGACAGTCCTGTGGTTAGTACTGTGCACTTCCTCTGCAGGGGACACAGGTTCGATCCCTGGTTGGGAAACTAAGATCCTGCATGTTGTGTGGCATGACCAAAAAATAAGAATAAATTTTTTTTTAATGTTAAAATTTTTTAAATTTCAGGAATTTGATTCAGGAATTCAATTTTTCCTGAATTAATTCAGTGTTTTCATTCAGGAAAAGATTAATGAAGCAAACATTTTTATATTCAGAATGTTGCTTCTCCACAGAATGAGGGGAATGAGGAAACATTTAAGAGCCTATGATTTTTCTGGTATAGTGACTAGATGTTCCATGAAATACTTGCTGTGTAAATTTTGATTTTCATATCGAGTTTGCATAAAGCAAGAATAGAATCAGTTTTCCTTTGGTGAGAATCTGATCTCAGGAAGGAAATTATGTCACTGAGGCAGATCTATCATTTGGGTAGATTTTATGATAATTTTCTCTCAATAAGGATAGCAAGGGTGCTTATAGAAAATCAGAGGCTGTATCTCACTGACCATCTAAAACCTTTGCAGCTGTGATTAGAGCTAGGGAGATTATCCTGGATCTGGGTGGGCCCGATATACTTGCAACCATCCTTATTGGAAACTGGAGGAGTCAGCCTACAGAGAAAGTAACAAGACCACAGGAGCAGAGGTTAGAATGATGTACTTTGAAGATGGAGGGAAGGGGCCACAAGCCAAGGAATGCAGGTGGCCATTAGAAGCTGAATAAGGCAAGGAAATGGATTCTTTCATCAGGCTTCAGAAAGAACCAGCTTTGCCCATGACACCTTGACATTTGCCCAGTGAAACTGATTTTGGACTTCTGACTTCCAAACTGTAAAGTAATAAATTTGTACTATTTTAAGCCACTAAATTTGTAGTAATTTGTTACACTTGTACTAGGAAACTCATGCATCTAATAAGAAGGAAAAAAGCTGCAATGTCAAAACACTTTAGATGCAATGAAATGCAGTGGATTTTTACTTGCCTTTTGTTTCGAGTGTTCTCATACTTGAACCACTAAAGAATAAAAACTGTAGAATGGCAGAGAAAAAATATTCAGACTTGTAATTTGTTCTGGTAGTAAAGTATTAAGTTTTGAATTCTTTTCCTCTTTAAATACCATGCACGTGCATGCCTGCGGTCGCTTGGTCGTGTCTGCCTCTTTGGGACCTCATGGACCATAGCCCACCAGCCTCCTCTGTCCATGAGATTTCCCAGGCAAGAATACTGGAGTGGGTTGCCATTTCCTTCTCCAGGGGACCTTCCCAACCCAGATATTGAACCTGCATCTCTTAAGTCTCCTGCATTGGCAGGTGGATTCTTTACCACTGAGCTGCCAGGGAGACCCTTAAATATCATGCAGTTGTTGATAGCTGTGATGAGATAAATGCCGTGATACAGAAATGTTTGATGATTATTTACTGGGCTTATTTTTTTTTTCTTCAAAACACAGCAATGGAATCCATGAGGCAGTCACTATCCTAAGCCTTAAGGATCTGATAGAGCGGAGAGCCAAGTAGGCCCAGGTTTTTGACTTACAGAGTGTGCACTTAGTTGCAGTTCCACGTGGAAAGCACTGTCACAGAGGTCCAGTATACTGCAGTACAACATTAAGCGGACATTAAGTGGGCATCGACTTGTAGAATTACAGAATGTTTTCTAGAGGAAGAGCTGAGAGCTGAAGGGTAAGTAAGAGTTGGTCAGGTGAAGCGGGTAGAAGGGGACCTCGAAGGTTCCAGGTAGAAGGAAGAGCCTGTGTGAACAGTCGGAAGTGAACAAGCATGACTTGAGAACTCTCTGTGCTAAGAGTGGGTGTATGTGGAATAGAGATTTTCAGCCTTTCCACTCATGGCTACTTTAGTGCTGAAGTTTTTAGTGACATTCTTGAAGGAGTTAAACGTAGAACATTTGTATTTTAAAACAGCAAGTTCCAGGAAAAATATATTAACGTGATCCTCTTCAGAAGTCTTTATAAGGCAACTTAATACTCTGCCGTAGTCAGCCTCTTTGCTGGCCTTTTGACACAAAGCTCTAGCATGCAGCCTTACCTGATGTTGCGCTGTGGCTGCTTTGCTTTTCTGGTGGCAAGTTATACTTCTTTACCAGCTCAGCATTCTGT
Source organism: Ovis canadensis (assembly GCF_042477335.2). Lineage (NCBI taxonomy): Eukaryota > Metazoa > Chordata > Mammalia > Artiodactyla > Bovidae > Ovis > Ovis canadensis. The sequence continues at coordinate 31,902,385 of NC_091250.1, read as the reverse complement.
GTCACTTCACCATAACATTAGGCATTTCTAGTTGTAGCAGAGCTTTTAATACATTTTATTGATCAAAGTTTGGCAAACCCAGGTGAGGACTTGCAGTAGGTTAAGGTGTACCTTTAGGAAATGATTGTGAAAAGGAGGGGTACTGAGGTGTGAGGGGTAGACGTTTCCCCAGTGGCTCAGTGGTAAGGAATCTGCCTGCCGGTGCAGGAGACACGGGTTCGATCCCTGGTTGGGGCAGGAAATGGCAACCCCCTCCAGTATTCTTACCTGGGAAATCCCATGGACAGAGGAGCCTGGCGCGCTGCAGACCATGGGGTCACAGAGTCAGACACAACTTGGCAGCTGAGCACAAGCACACACGCAAGCAGGGCAGGGGTCAGATCATGAAAAGTCTCTGCGTTGGTTTTATCTTTGCTGCTGTAACAAATTACCACAAACTGGTGGCTTAAAACAACATGAATTCAGAATTCCTCTTCTGTGGGTTGGAAATCTAACCTGGCTAAAATCCAGGTGCCATTAGGGCTGCATTCACTTCCAGAGGCTCTAGGAGAGAATCCATTTCTTCACCTTTCCCAGCTTCCAGAGGCTGTGCACATTCCTTGGCTCTTGGCCACTCTTTCCATCTTCAGAGCCAGCAACACTGCCTCTCTCAGAGGAGTCTTCTGTGGTCATGTCTCCTTCTGACTCCCTTCTGCCTCCCTCTTCCACTTTTAAGGAGGCTCATGATTATGTGGAGCTTACCTGGATTATATATTCCCTCTTCGAAGATCCAGTGACTAACAGCCCTAATGCTCTCTGTAATGCTACCACCCCTGTGCCATGTAACCTAGCATTCTCACTGGTTCTAGGGATTAGGACACGGACATGGGGTAAGGGAGGGATTATCTTGTCTCCCACTATTTTACAGGCCATATTAGAGAATTTGAATTTATTCTTGATGGCAAGAGAAACCATTAGAAAGCTTTAAACAAGGAACTAACAATCTGCTATTCTTCTTAAAGTTTTTTTCTTTTCTTTTCTATTTTAGTACCTTGTTTTTCCTTAGAAATTTTAGAATTTTCTTGTTGGTATCTACTAAAAAAAAAAAAAAAAAAAAGGCCTTCATGTGTTTTTGTTGGGATTGTATTGAATCTAAAGATCAAAATTAAGATAACTTACATCTTCATGTCAAGCCTTCCTGTCCACAAAGACTGTATATCATTCCATTTATGTAAGTCCTTGATTTCTTTTGTCAGTGTTTTGTAGTTTTCTACATATAGATTCTTCACATGTTTCATTAGATTTGTATTTTCAGTACTGCTTTTTGTGTGAACTGTTGTAAATAGTATTTTGGCTTTAGAATCTGAATCCTAAATTTTTAAAAATAGTAATTGCTATTCTGGTTGCTATTACTACATAATAAATCACAACAGAACATAGAGGTTAAACAACCATTATTCTCACAGCTTGTGTTGAGCTAAGAATTTGAACAGGGCACGGCAGAGATGCTTTAGGATGCCTAGGGCCAGAGCTGGGAAGATGCAAAGGTTATTTTGATGGCTGGGATTAGGATGACCTTGAAGGCTCATCTATTCACACATCTGGCACTTAGACTAGAATATATCAGACTTGTACTTAAAACCAGAGTGCCTAGCAGTGACCGCTCTCTGTGACTGGGCATCCTCAGAGCATGGCAGCTGTGGAGTAAATGGGCTTCTTATGGAGTTGCTTAGGGATCCACATGCAGATAATCCCATCAAACAATACAGGTGCTCAGTTGTCTATGGCTGAGTCTGGGAATTCACACAGCTTGGCTTCTGCCATTCTTTATTGGTGGAAGCTGTTACAATTGGAAGCCTGCTCAAATTCAGGAGGAATAGACAGATTCTACCCTTTAATCAACAGAGTGTCAAAGAGTGTGGTGACCATGTTTTAAAACTGCCACGGTTGCTGAGGCAATTATTGGAAATATAAGTAAATGAAAATGCTAATACTAGTAAAATTCCCATAATTTACAGTGTCTTTTTTTTTTTTTTTAAGTGAATGGTTAAACATTTGTGATCTTTGCCAGGCTTAATTTGTAGTTTATACAGAAGAAATATAACTTTAATATTCATCCCCCGTGGGCTTCCCTGTTGGCTGCAGTGTAGGAAACTGAAGTTCGATCCCTGGGTCGGGATGATCCCCTGGAGTAGGAAATGATAGTCCCCTCCAGTATTCTTGCCTGGAAAGTCCCATGGACAGAGGAGCCTGGCGGGCTACAGTCCATGGGGTCTCTTTTAGACAGGACTGATCATTCACTATTAATATACCCCAAGAAAAAGTTAAGAATTATCTAATACATTTTAAAGTTGATGAAAATGCACAACTTGTTAGGTCACAGTAAGACAAAATTTTTAAAATTATTTTCTTGTCCTAGCATTTTCTTTCAATTTAAACTGATCTTTATTTTTTTTTTAGTGCAAGTTTTAAAAAATTGATCTTAAACATTCAAAAAATTATTTTACTTTGAAAGGAGTTAATTATTTTGGTTTAATTATACTGGAATCTTTGGGGAGGGTACTCTTGGATGATTTAGATTTTGATAAGGAGTGGTATCCAAAATCATTGCAGATGGTGATTGCAGCCATGAAATTAAAAGACACTTACTCCTTGGAAGAAAAGTTATGACCAACCTAGATAGCATATTCAAAAGCAGAGACATTACTTTGCCGACTAAGATCCGTCTAGTCAAGGCTATGGTTTTTCCTGTGGTCATGTACGGATGTGAGAGTTGGACTGTGAAGAAGGCTGAGCACCAAAGAATTGATGCTTTTGAACTGTGGTGTTGGAGAAGACTCTTGAGAGTCCCTTGGACTGCAAGGAGATCCAACCAGTCCATTTTGAAGGAGATCAGCCCTGGGATTTCTAGGAGGGAATGATGCTAAAGCTGAAACTCCAGTACTTTGGCCACCTCGTGCAAAGAGTTGACTCACTGGAAAACACTCTGATGCTGGGAGGAATTGGGGGCAGGAGAAGAAGGGGACGACCAAAGACAAGATGGCTGGATGGCATCACTGACTCGATGGACGCGAATCTGAGTGAACTCTGGGAGTTGGTGATGGACAGGGAGGCCTGGCGTGCTGCGATTCATGGGGTCGCAAAGAGTCGGACGCGACTGAGCGACTGAACTGAGCTGAGCTGAAGGAATGGTGTGCACTGACATATAATTAGCTGTTCTTACCTTTGCACCCTCTCTCCGAATTAAGTACCTTCCTTTTCCTTGATGGATGGAAAAGTAAATAGACTTTTTTGGGTGGGTAATTTACTTCTGATAAATTTTTACCAGTTCCAACATTCCTGTTATTTTTAGAAGAATGGCATTTGAGTAGCTTGGACAAGATAATGGCTATTGTCCCGTTTTCATAGATTTAGCATAGATAAGCCAAATCAAATCACAGAGTGAGTAGATATTTAAACAGATTTATCTGATCTCTTGATTAATAAATTTGTGCATTGTTGGGTTTTCTCGGGCTATAATGAAGAGTGGCAAAAGCACTTTTTAAGATCTACTTTAGTAAGAGGAGAAGACCATTTTATACTTTTTTTTTTAAGGCATGTTAATGAAAGATTTGTATTAAGGCTTGTTTCCTTTTAAGTAAATAAATTCTTTTAAGTGAACTATGATTATGTGAAATATCCTATAAGAAAAGTAAATTATATACCTAGTTAAATAGTGTTACCTGAGTTTTGGTTCATTGTATATTTGGAATTATGGAAGTGTGGACATTATTTTTTGTTTACAGCTTGATTATGTGAGTTATCTTTGGAGAATGTATTTAAATGACTAAATGCTAAAGATTATTTAGTAGGAATTGAAAATAGAATAAGGAAATTTTCATGTATCTTTTATGAATACATATTTTCTATTTTATACATTATTATGGCAAGGAATACAGTGACACCTTCTGTGTCAGTGAACTTGAAGCAGCTTGAAATTTGTATACGTATGTGTGTGTGTGTGTATATGTGTGTGTGTGTGTGTGTGTGTGTATATATATATATATATATATATATTTGATTATCCTTTCATTTGGACTTCCCTGGTGGCTCAGACAATAAAAAATCCACCTGCAATGTGGAAGACCTGGGTTTTTACCCTGGGTTTGAAAGATCCCCTGGAGAAAGGAATGGCTACCCACTCCAGTATTCTTGCCTGGAGAATTCCATGGAAAGAGGAGCCTGCCAGTGTCTGGTCCATGGGGTGGCAAAGAGTCAGACATGACCAAGCGACTTTTACTTTCACTTTTCATTTCAGGGGCTTCCCTGGTGGCTCAGAGGTTAAAGCGTCTGCTTGCAATGTGGGGGACCTGGTTCGATCCCTGGGTCGGGAAGATCCCCTGGAGAAGGAAATGGCAACCCACTCCAGTATTCTTGCCTGGAGAATCCCATGGAGGGAGAAGCCTGGTAGGCTACAGTCCATGGGGTCCCAAAGAGTCGGACACGACTGAGCTACTTCACTTCACTTCACAGATACCTATTTCATTCCAAAAGACAAGCAAATTAGATTCTAGGATAATTCAAGTTTGCCCTTGGAATCAAAACTAGAATTCCATTGTTTGAGATAATTGACCTTCTGGGCTGAAGAAGGCTAGTAGGATTTTAGTGTAGCGAGGGCCAGCAGATCATTGTTTAAAAGCATGGACTTGAGCCACATTATCTAAATCAAATCCCAGCCCTATTATTTTCTAAGTATGTGACTTTATTAACTTAAATTTTGTTTCATTTATCTTATTATAAAGTAGTTATAATGATACTCTTTCAGGTGGTTATGAGGAGGAATAAAGGAGTGAATATATGTAAAACATTAGAACAGTGAGTGGCACAAAGTGTAATGTTTAGACTGTTAATAAAATTAATATTAAGTTATGGTGAAGTGAAGTGAAGTTGCTCAGTTGTATCCGATTCTTTGCGACCCCATAGACTGCAGCCTGCCAGGCTCCTCTGTCCATGGGATTTTCCAGGCAATAGTACTGGAGTGGATTGCCATTTCCTTCTCCAGGGGATCTTCCCAACCCAGGGCTCAAACCCGGGTCTCCAGCATTGTAGACAGACGCTTTACCGTCTGAGCCACCAGGGAAGTCTAAGTTATGGTAACTTTAATGATACTGATAAAATAAATACATTCTATGGTGACCAAAGATGAATATGTAAAAATGAAAGTGTTAAAAATACTAGAGGAAAACATGGGTAGTTTTATAATATTGGAGTGGGGGAGGCTCTGTGAAGCATGAATTAAAATTTTATCAAGCATGAAAGATTTTACTACATGATAATTGAGAAACTATAGCAAGAGACAGCATGGACAAAGTTAAGTAATCTGAAGGAAATACAGGCAGCACATAATAATAACATGGTTAAATTGCTTAATGTATGTGAACATTTATAAATTATTAAGGGACACACAATCCTTTGGGGAGAGGGTAGATAACAAAGATACCCAAGTGGCTAAGAAACATTTGTAAGGATTCTCAGCAGCACTCAAAAGTTTAGTACTGCAAGCTAAAATGTTTCTCTCCTATTAGATTGGCAGACATTAAAATGGTACTCAGTGTTGGGAAGATGAGGCATTCTGAAGCATCACTGATGAGAGGAACAAATTGATAGACATTTTTGGAGATATTTGGCAATAATGGTCAATTTTCAGTTCAGTTCAGTTGCTCAGTCGTGTCTGACTCTTTGCGACCCCATGAATCCCAGCACGCCAGGCCTCCCTGTCCGTCACCAACTCCCAGAGTTCACTCAAACTCATGTCCATCGAGTCGGTGATCCCATCCAGCCATCTCATCCTCGGTCGTCCCCTTCTCCTCCTACCCCTAATCCCTCCCAGCATCAGGGTCTTTTCCAATGAGTAAACCCTTCCCGGGAGGTGGCCAAAGTACTGGAGTTTCAGCTTTAGCATCAGTCCTTCCAATGAACGCCCAGGACTGATCTCCTTCAGAATGGACTGGTTGGATCTCCTTGCAGTCCAAGGGACTCTCAGGAGTCTTCTCCAACACCATAGTTCAAAAGCATCAATTCTTCGGCGCTCAGCCTTCTTCACAGTCCAGCTCTCACATCCATACATGACCACTCCTTTGTTGGCAGAGTAATGTCTATGCTCTTTTAATATGCTATCTAAGTTGGTCATAACTTTCCTTCCAATTTTAATTGCCCCTAAACCCTTTGAACCTCCAGTTTCAATTCTAGGAACTTATCCTGCAGATTCATCACAGGTAGACCTCATAAATTAGTTCACTCCCTGGAATAAATATTCATCATGGGGATTTGGTAAATAATGTTATGTTTCTACAATGAAATATTGTTAGATTCTTTTAGAATAATAAAGATTTATATATGCTAACACAGAGGGATATCCTTGCTGAACTGTAGTATGGTCTTTGTGGTTAAGTATATATATGTGTGTGTGTATATATTACATATATTGTACATATAGGTATCCAAATAATACATAAGAAACCATTAACTAAACTACATCTGGGAAGTAGGATTTCAGCCACCAGGGAGAGAAGGGCACTTGTACTTTTCACTTGATGTCCTTCATTGTTTGAATTTTTTAAATAGTAGATATATTGTTAGTTTTATAATTTAAAAAAGGGGCAGGCAGTAAGAAAGGTTTGAACTTCATCTTTGGTAGGTATATTGTTATCTGTTACTACATGACAAAATAGCCTAAAACTTGCCAGTTTAAAACAGCCAGTACTAATCTCATGGTTTCTGTGGGACCTGAAGCAGTCTAGCTGGGAGATTCTGGATTAGGGTCTCCAGCGTGAGATTGTAGTCAGGCTGTCAACTGGGGGTCTGGTTATCTTTAAGACTCTATTACGTGGTGTGAAGAGTCTGCTTCCAGACTCACTCTTGAGGTTGTGAGCAGACCTCAGTTTCTCTCTGGCTGTTGGTCATGAGAATGCGATTCCTCACTGTATGGATTATTCTGGAGAGCTCTTCACAACTTGGCAACTTTGATCTTCCGCACTGAGAGATCTGAGTGCCCGTGCCTGAGGCAGGACAAGTCTCAGGAGTGATAGCATTGCCTCTGCTGTGTGCTGCTGGTCACACAGTCCAATCCGGGTTTATCGTGGGAGGGTATGAGTACCAGAGCAAGGAGGTAACTGGGCACCGTCTTGGAGGCTGACTACCACGGCAGGTCTGTTAGAGTACAATCTCTTGTAACAGTTGGGGATTATGAAGAAGTAAATTAAGGCAACATTTAGATGGGAACTATGCTTAAAAATTAGTTGCCTTCTTACTAATTCCTGTCAATACTTGCTTTTCTTTTTCAGGTCCAGCACAGAATCAAATGCAGGTTCCATCTGAGTATGGATTGCCTCCTCAAAACTATATTGTTCCCTCAGGACATTACTCTCAAGGACCTGGGAAAATGACCTCATTGCCATTGGATAGCCAGAGTGGTGATTACTACTCTGGTCTCTATACGGTACCAACCCAGAACGTGGCGACTCCTAACACAGCCAGCCAGCAAGCAGGAGCACAGCAGATGTATGGCAGGGCTCCTCCCGCCCCTCATGCTGTGGGATCTACTCCGGGATCTTTCCAAGGTGCCTCGTCCTCCACATCGCATTTGCAAACGAGTGCCTCCCAGCCGTACTCCTCTTTTGTGAATCATTACAACAGTCCAGCCCCGCACTCTGCCAGTTCGTCTGTTGCTTCTCAGGGATTTCCCTCTGCTTGTGGTCACTATGCTTTGTCAACTGTTTCTAATGCTGCGTATCCTAGTATTCCATACCCCTCTCTACCTGCTGGTGATCCATACGGGCCACAGATGTTTACCTCACAGAACGCTCCAGCTGTCAGGCCGATTAGAGATAACTCATTTTCTGGTCAAAACACCGCTGTCAGCCATCCGTCCCCGCTTCCACCTCCACCATCACGACAGTACCACCAGCAGCAGAGTCTTTCAGGATACAGTACTTTCTCGTGGTCAGCCCCAGGCCTTCCATCAACCCAAGACAATCTGATTCGAAACCACACCTCCCTGGCTACAGCCAGCAACCCAACAAATACCGGTAGGTTGAATGAAAAGTCCACCAAAGCATGGTTGAAAGTCAGTGCATTTCCATTCCGTTTTTATTGCATGAAGGTTAAAGATGATATTGCCCATTAGAAAAATCGGAAATTAGCTTACTTTTGCTATTTATTTGCTTTTATTTACTATAAAATTTTGTAGCATCTCCTTGAATGCTTCCCCTTCATCTGTTCACAGTTAGCCTCCTGACCGTCTGCCTTCTATAGCATGGTTCCTTGACACGATTAGGATCTCCGTTGGTGTTTACTAATACGTTTTCTTGCCTCTGCAGTAGTTGTCTTTAATGTGAGTTAGGAATAGGGCACAGTGGAAGGGTCCATTTGAGGATATGTTTTGTTAGCTGCTACTTTCTTTTTTATATTAGTTCAACTTTGGGACAGTTATTCTTCCAGTCATAGCCCCATTCTCTGTAGAAAAAAATTATAGCCTGAAATACCAAACTGGTTAGGTAAACTCTTATTTGCAGCTTTCACAGAAGATATATTTCCTATACATTAAAGCTGATGTTTTCTCAGCCCCAGATAGATAAGTTAGAATGAAGGACAGTGAAGATGGAGAAAGATATATGAAGAATACCCTTGTAATTAGTTTTTCACCTTCCTAGACCAAAATATGATTAAATTTATTTGTTTATAAGTTATATACACAAGGTGTATATATAGTTTATTTAGTGTGGGGTTTGCATAAAATACACTCACTTTAATTCATCTTGTCACTTTGACCTTAACAAAATCTGCTCTTGAACGGAATGAAACAGTATGTAAAGAATGAGTACTGGAAATCTGGGATAGTTTTCTGAATGATGTCTCTACATGGTCTGTCAGAGTCTAGATAGCCACATGTCAAGAATGTTGTAGAAAAGTATCCTTCCCTGGACAGTTAGCTTATTTAAAGTTAGACCTTCAGAATATTAGATCTGAACTGTACGTTTGAGATCATCTGTTCTTTCAGTGCGATGTTACTTAGAAACGCCTTGGGTTGCAAGCAGCTAATAGTGGTTTAAACAGAAAAGGTGTGTGTTTTTTCTGGAGTCAAGAAGTCTAGGCAGATGGAGATTCAGATGTCCTCATTGTCTTCTCTGACATCCTTAGTATGTTGGTTTATAGAAACAAGACAACTTACGTACCTGTCAAAATTAAAAGCAGAAAGAAGGGAGAGGATAGACTGGGTTCGTGGCACTGGCAGACGTCATCTCGTGTGTCATTTGCCGTTGCTGTTTAAAAGGCCATGTCTAATATGAGGGAAGGCCAGAAAATGAATAGTTGGCTTTGGAGCCTCCATGGTAGAGAAAGGCATGAAAAAGGGGGTTAGCATTGACTGGGTCTTAGGTAAGTCAACTTGAAGCGTCCGTCACAGTTCCCAAATCTGGCTCTGCACCAGAATCCCTTGCATAGAATCCCTCAAACCCAACTGACTGAGCTAGAATAGAATAATCTCCAGGGTAGTCTTGGGAATCTGAATTTCTGCCTGGATCTTGAGTGATGTCTGGTAACAGATCCAGATTCTAGTGCTGTCCCTTCGCTTTACAGACTCGGAAAGCCTGTGGTCCTGAGCGCTGGAAGCAGAGTGTGTCCTGAAGCTTGGTTTCTTCTGACTCTCTGTCTACCCATCTTGGAACCAGGGCTTTCTGTCCTGTAGAAATCCTGTTTCCTTTTCCTTTCAGCAGTCCTTTTACAGATCAGCTTATCTAAGGTCCCTCTGACCTAAGGATTTTATGACTTTTGTGACCAAGAAAAAGAAGAAAGTCAGGTAATTCGTATCTTATTTCTGAGATAGTAATAGGATCGGATAGGATGAGTTTATATTAAGATGTAGGATTGAAAAATGTGGGGCCACTTGGCTTATGAGTAGAATACCTATTGGCAAGGGCCTACTATTCAAAAAAATATTGAATAAAGAGTAAGGATAATTACAAAATTACCTTCTATTTGAATGACTAGTAATTAGTCCATTAGGCAAAGAGAAGGGAGTGTATTTCCATTGTTTTAATTGTAATACTATATTATGAAAGCCATAATATATATAATTTTAGAAGTTAATGTGTAAAGAAGTGGGCTTTTCCCCCTTTAGATTGGTAAATGACTTTTTCATTGTAGTTCAGAAGTTGACAAATTAGATATATCTCAGGTTAATATGGCCTATTGCTTGTCATCATTTCAAAAGAAATAAAGAGATTACTTTTAAAATTCAGTATTACAGAAGTTCCTAAATGTCCTCAGTTGATGTTTCTCTATTTTTTCCAGTGCCCCACACTACATCGTAGTAATAGTTCATAACGTTTTCTGACAGATGTTACTGTTTTTCTCTTGGAAAATTTAAAACATCCCTTGGAACCGTGAGTCTGTTGCAAGGGCAACTTGAGTACCTAAGTACAAGGTTTGGGAACCATAGGTATATTGATTGTAACTTTCTAGAAAGACAAGCAGTTTAATTGCTTTGGACACTTAAATTTATATTGTCAAAGTAGGAATCTTACATGTTAAGCATGGTTTTGTATGAAGACTAATCTTTGAGTAATTGATAAGAATGATTGCATATTATTACTTGATTATATTAGTTTCATTTTCAGGTAATATAGTTAAACTTCAGCAATTCATGAAGGGTTGAGATCCAAAAGCATAACCTGAGCTAAGTGAAGTCGCTCAGTTGTGTCCGACTCTTTGCGACCCCATGGACTGTAGCCTACCAGGCTCCTCTGTCCGTGGGATTTTGTCCAGGCAAGAGTACTGAAGTGGACTGCCATTTCCTTCTCCAAGGGATCTTCCCAACCCAGGAACTGAACCTGGGTCTCCCGCATTGTAGGCAGATGCTTTACCATCTGTACCACCTGAGTTAAGTGATTATCAAAAATACAGTGATTGATACATGCTGTTACTTTTAGGCAATTGAGTTCATATTCAGAAATGTGGAATAAAAGAGACATTTAAACATTATCTCATTTGCCTTTTTAGAAAAGCACATTAATTTAGCACTAGAATTTCAGATTATTTTTGTTAAAAACATAGTGATGTATGTTTTGAGTGCTGTGTTTAGTTAATTTAGGGTGAAATTTTGGCTAGTGTTTAAAAGGTATCATTAGGCCATTAAATTTTTTTTACCTGTCACTATAGGTAAATTTCTCAAGGTTCAGAAGCTCTTTCCTAGTTTGAGGTGAAGTTGGTTGAGTAATACAAGTTCAACAAGGATTATATCTTGCTGGCATATTGTAAAATAGTACTATCTGATTAATGCTATTTTACCAAGTACAGTTTTATTTTTTTAAAAAAGAAACTTTAAAAAATCTACTGATAGCATGCTTGGGGCTGGTGCATGGTGATGACCCAGAGAGATGTTATGGGGAGGAAGGTGGGAGGGGGGTTCATGTTTGGGAACGCATGTACACCCATGGTGGATTCATGTCAATGTATGGCAAAACCAATACAGTATTGTAAAGTAAAATAAAGTAAAAATAAAAATTAAAAAATAAATAAATAAATAATTTAAAAAATCTCATAAAAATAATAATAAACATTGATAAAATCCTAGTGTAAAAACCTACAACTTACATGATAGTAAGGTGTAATCACTGATAGGTTAATATATGTCTGTCATCTTAGGGTGATGATGTGCCTGAGGAAAAGCTAAGTAGATACTAGGAGGTGACTCTCTGGATACAGAAATCAAGTTAGAAATGTTAGAAAACTACATTGGAGATGCAAATAGTACAGCTAAGAGATTATTTTCAGCTTCGGGAACTTGTGTTGAGACTGCAGAGTTGTGAGATAGTAATAATTTTGCTCCCTCGTACTCCTTCAGTTTTTCATAGGCACTCTTGAACCTTATCTTTCTCACCTTTGTACCTTCCACCTGAAGATTTTCGATACTTGCTCCTTTAAGCTCAGAAGATGAAACGTCCATCTTTACGACCACTTCCTTCAAAACTTGGTTTTATCGGTTATTCCTTTCTGGTGTCTCAGTTTCCCAGTTTCTGCTGGGCTGTGGCATTGGGAAGGTGAGAGGAAAAGACTAGGTGAAGGAAAAACATAAGCTTGGTTCTGTCTGTAATCAGCAGCCACCAGAAATTTACAAGCACAGTGGTGACACTGTCAGATTTGTGATTTAGATCTTCCTTTGTGAGAAGTGTGGTAGGTGAATTGGAAGAGGAAGAACTTGGAGACAAGACTAACTAGGAATTAACTACAACTGTCTAGTTGAAGGATGATAACATAGGTTGGGATTTGTTCAGATAGAAGACAGGTGGCAAGAGATGATTTCAAGAATTGGTTGATAGGGTTTATGAAGGAAAAGGGAATAATAGAAGTTGACTTAAAATTTTCTAGTTTGAACAGCTTGAATGGGTAATGGTATTATTAGTTGAGAATTCAATCTCCCTAGTTCCAACAGAGTTGTATGTACACTTACTGAGGAGCTGCTAAGAACTAACTAGGGAACTACCTTAATGCCAACAAATAAATAGATAAACGGTTTTTAAAAAAAAAAAATTGTGTTCTGTTGCTAAATATACCATATTTCATCTGTCACATTCTCTTTATGAAAGGGGTAGTTTTGTTGTTGGTTTTTTTTTTCCTGGCATTTTTTGGGTGGTCTTTAATATTTGTGGAACTTGTCTTCATTTATTTGACAGATATTTGAAAGCTAACTATGTGACAGGCATTTATTTTAGTGCTGGGAAATAAAATAGCAAATAAAAAGACTTGATGCCTTACCTCGAGAAGCTGTAATCTTCTAGGAAGGCAAGTGAAGTCGCTCAGTCATGTCCAACTCTTTGCGACCCAATGGACTGTAGCCTACCAGGCTCCTCCGTCCATGGGATTTTCCAGACAATAGTACTGGAGTGGATTGCCATTTCCTTCTCCAGGGGATCTTCCTGACCCAAGGATCGAACCCGGGTCTCCCGCATTGCAGGCATTTACTGTCTTGTGATAAAGTTAAAAAACAAGCAGAAATAATGTTTAGAGATACTTATCTGTGTGGTAAACTATTGAATAACAAAAGCAAGGGGATAGTGAACACAGTCAGGAGGGAGGCAAGGGAATGCCTGCTGTGAGGAGTGCACCAAGAGCGTCAGCAATATTGGAAACGCTTTCTTTTCACAGTTGGATGCTGAGTTCATGGGTATTTCTTTTCTTATGATTTTATAACTACATACACATATGTAAGGCATAGACTGAATTGTATCAATTATTTTATTAAAGCGAAAAGTCTGTTACATCTAAAGGGGCTTACGTGTAATTCCCTTTAATGGAAGAGAGCACAGCAAGTGCAAGGGACTGAAAGACTTTGAAGCTAGAGGAGAACCGTGGGGCAGGAGGAGGCTGGGATCATTCAGGGCCTGGTTGACCACATTAAGCTTTTCAGGACAAGATGTTTTGTCTGCACCCTCAAGCACTGGCAGAATATTGAAGGACTGTGAGCAGGACGATGCCGTGTATCAAGCTGGAGACTGGAGAGCGCAGAGGGCCCTGTGCACACCCGAACTACTTCTCTTCGACTTGGTGCCTGGAATTTTGTTTCTGAAAAATTACTTGTGGGGCCGTCTAGAGGCCCAGGGGGATGGAATCATTCTCCAGAGAGGATTTATATTTCCTTCTGCCAGTTTCCTCCAAGAACTACCAGCTTGTGATCACATTCATCCCAGTCTAAGGCCCTAGGTGTAGTGCGCTGTGTAGACGTTCTGAATCAAAGCTGCTGGCTTTTGTAAGGCCTGGCTTCCTGGTTTATCCTGGTCCCGAGGTTATACCCCTTCAGATACTATCCGAAAGTGAAGGTATGGGCTGCCGTAGCAGGTACCCTATCTTGGGTGTGCTGTGGGAGGCATCTTATTTTCCACACTCTGCAGGGCCACCAAGAACAGCAGATCTGGTTTGCGATAGATATCCACAGGGTTTCGAAAGCAGGTCTGAGTGTTGGGCTTATTTCTCTTCAGTTTTCAATTTCTTACAGATTTTCCCCCAGAGATTAGTTTATGTCATGTTAGGTTTTTGGTGATTTTAAGAAGATCTTTTAGAATATAGTTTTTAAAGTTATCTTCCTTAGAAGGTTTAGTCATAATTTCCTAGATCATCATTACCAGAGGCGGAAATATTTTCTATATTTTTATACAGTGTCTTTTAGTTTCTCATATGAGCAAAGGTAAAATTAGCATATTTACTGTTTTCCATACCCCTTTTCTTTCTCACTCAATTTTGAGTGATTATAACTTTCTTAATTTTTACCTTGTGCTGTTAAATATACTCATCACTCTTGTTACTTTGACATTTGGAATGATTTTATCGGTTATCTAATGCTGGTTGAAAACCAGAATTATTTATTATTTTTCACAGTTCTGTGGGTTAGTTGGCTTCCTCTGCTTGTTTTCCTGGGCTTCTGTGACTTCATTTAGCTTGACAGTTGGCTGGGCTGAAGGATCCTAGGGCTTCAGTCACATGTCTAGCATTGGTGCCCACTGTTCACGTGAGTACTTGGGTTTTTCTCCACATTGACCAGATCTGCTTCCTTACATGACGGGGTCAGGGCAGCATTTCAAGAGCAGAAAGGTATAAGCTTCATTCAGTGCCTCTCAAAACCTGAGGTCTTGAGCTTGTACACCATTACTTTTGCCACATTCTGCTGGTGAAAGCCAGTCGAAAGTTTAACCTCGATTCAGGGAGTGGGAAAATAGATTCCCGCTTCTTAATGAGAGGAACTGAAAAATATTGTTGACTGTGTCTCTCACAGTGATGTTTGTCCATACTAAAAATAATGTGGCGGTCAGTGCATTTAGGCCACAGTCCACCTTCTTTCCCCATTCCTCATATTTGTGTTGTTTGTACACTATTGGGAAATATATCACATTTTGTTCTGTTACTGTATATATTGTTAAATTTGTTTCAGTCTTAGACCTGAGTTTGTTCATGTATGTATACACACATCATGCATATAACACACATACGTACCTGTCTGTGTGTGTATACTGTGGTGTAAGTTTAAGATGTGCCGCATAATGATATACAAATTTATTGCAAAATGACTACCATAGCAGGGTTAGTCACCTCTCATAATTGCCTTTTTTGTGTATTTGGTGAGAACATTTAAGATATACTGTCATACTTTAAAGTATATTATAACAGTGTTTTTAAGTATAGTCACCATACTGTACATTAGAGCTCCAGAACCGACTCCTAACTGAGAGTTTGTACCCTTTGACCAGTATCTCCCTATTTTATTCACCTCCCTGCTTCCGGTAACCAAAACTTTCTACGAGTTTGGCTTTTTTAGGTTCCATATATAACTTGGACCATACACAGTTTTTCGGATTTAACCTCAATTAGCATGATGACCTCAGGTCCATTCACGTTGTCTCGTGGCAGCATTTCCTGCATGTTTGTGGTTGAATGGTATTCCAGTGTATGTGTGTGTATTTTCTTTATTTCCACATTTTCTGTATCCATTCATGCCCTGTATTGTGTGTACACACACACACACGTATATATGCATACACATACCTCCATGTGTATATATCTAGAGCCACCACATTTTTCAGGTCCATTCATCCGCCAGTGAACACCTGGGTTGTCATCGTAGGTTCTTCTATTATCTCTTGTTTGGCTGAAGATGATCTTGCAGGTCGGGCAGTTGGAGCTGTCACAGAGACCGGCTACGAATCACATGCACTTCTCTCCAGAAGTCCAACCTGATGTTAATCTCAGAACCTCACTTAGCTACCTGTGAGACAGGGCATCTGACTAGAGACAGCAAATGAGACGTGGCAGTTTACAGTACAAAGTGGGGTCAGAGCTAGTACTGGAAACATCTGTATAATTCACAGATCACATTACTGTTGACGCAGACCACCTCTATCATCTGAGGTACACCGCTGTACAGTGCAATAGTCCATATTAATAATAGTGATCTTTAGTAAAGATGGTTGGGGTTCATTTTGTTTAAGAAGGTTTGGAAGCTTGTGGAATGTTTTAGGAAAATTACCATTAAGGGGTATTAAAACATTTAGTGAGTTAAGTTTTTCGTTTTTTGGAAAATAATTTCTTTGGACCCATTATTTCCTAGATACAGACATAGCAGATAAATGTGATGCTGCTGAAGTTTCTACAAGAACTTCAGATAAACTGTGTTTTGTTGGTATTTTAATATATTTCAAGCTTTACTGCTGTGGGTGAAACAGTTTCCTGTCTTCAGTTGCAGATTCCTTGTCCTGTTCTGTAATGCAAAATGTTCAGCCCAAGTCCAGCCCAGTAGTATCCACTGTTGTGTCAGGAGCCTCGTCAGCTAGAATGCCTCCTGCTGCAAATCGTCCAGTGGAGCCTGTGGCCTCGGTTACACAGCCGTCAGAGCTATTACAGCAGAAAGGTATTTGACAAATCTCACTATACTAGGTATAGTACATACACACATATACGTACATGCTAATTCAAATAGCTGATTTTAAAAAGTCAAACTGAATAACCATAATTTATAGAAAATATGAAAAAACTAATTGATAGTTTCTATTCAGATGATTATATTTTAATATATTCCAGCCTCTGTTTATGATTTTATATATGTGGTAGAATTTTGTTAAATCTGTTATGCATTTTATATAATTGTAATCAGTTTGCATAATATTTTGTATTTTGCTTTTACATTTATTAAATTATATAGTTCTCCGTATATGTCTGTACAGTTTTGTAATCATGATGACTAATTCATTGTGTCAGTATAATCTACTAATCATCCCTCTATTATGGACCATTTCATTTCTCTTTTTTTAATATAGATTATTGTTGTTTCTTCTAGGATGAAACACCCAAGATTTCCTTATTTAGTGAATTTACATACCCTCTTTGATGACTTCTTTGCTTGTCTTTATAATTAATAGAAAGTAACTTTTGACCCAGTTTTTAGAATGAGAGGATGAAAATGAAATTGTAAGCCACACTCTTGCCTTGTTGACAAACAATATGGTTTATTTGTTTGCTCGTTTAATAGTTTGCATGTGTTAAGTGAAGGTGTTCTTTTAACCCTGTCTCCCCACACTGCCTTTTCTTTTGGCAGTATTCTTGACTATTTTGCGTCTGGCTAAAATTCCAAATCTGTTGATGTTTCAGGTTAATATACTGTATTTCTCATTAGATGAGAGAGAACTGTTTTGGGGATGTGTTTTAGGCACTGTATCACTATGTGATGACAACCCCTCACCTTGAGTTTGAAGAACGCTTTTTTGTTTTGAAACTTGGGGAAAGCCACATAAATCCTTCGACTTGTCTCACTGCTTTACCTGCACCTCCTAAGTGTTCCTGTGGTCAGCAGAGGCTTTTCTGTCATTTGATTGGATTGTACATTATGGATTTTCTTCTTCTTCTTTTTTTTTTTTTAAGAAAAACCAACTGCAGCACCAAAGGGCATCTGTTGATTCCCAACAAGCCAGTAGATGTATTAGGAATAGAATCTAGTTATTACAGCATTAACCTTCAAAGTGAGGGACTATCAGGAGAGTTTTGCTTATCATGAGTAGAAGAAGCTTAAGGGTAGGTAGGAGCCCTAACTAAATGAGTGCACTGGTGGCCACCTTCCAGATATTACGTATGTTGCTTCTTTTGGTCCTTTACATTGCCCCCCACTAATTTATTTTAAACCCTTTATCAGTTCTACTAGGTAGACATCCTGGTTTTAAGATAAGAAAAGTGACATTCACAGCAATTAGGTAACTTGCTCAAGATGATAAATTAGGGAATAGTAGAATGAAAAATCTTTAACTCTCACCTTCCTATCTTGTGGTGTCTCTATGAGGCTGAATTATTGTTTTTGTCTGCTGTTGAGCTCTTATCTTACTCAAGATAACGCTCCTTGAATAAGTAACAGAAAAGATAATACTGGAGACATTTGCATTGCAGCTTTTATTGTTCTGTTTTCTGAAGTAGAAGATAGGCTGCTGAGTGGTCTCTTTCAATGCCTTTGGATGGATTTGGAATGTACACACAGGTCTGTGTGAGCTCTGGCACCAAGCGTGTTGTGCACATAGTGGTTTGTGGGCCTGATAGTTCTGGTAGTGTGAGCTCTGGCACCAAGCGTGTTGTGCACATAGTGGTTTGTGGGCCTGATAGTTCTGGTAGTTCTGCAGGCTGCAGCTGTGTATGGTGTGCTCCGGGTCTGATACGATGTCTGGAATATTGTTACTTGAAAGAGATTAGTCTTTTTCTCCTGTGAATGAAAAATGTTGCCTGCTATATAACAAAGAAGGGGGCAGCCACCGAGGCGCTGTAGCTGCCCGCCAGCAGTCAGCCCTGAGGGAACTCAGGACAGCAGCAATGGGGCTGCCTGCTGCCTTGCCCTAAACCGCTGCAGCGGGGCGCCTGAGGGAGTTCGGAAAGGGAAAGAACTGGGCGTTGGCCTAGCGGCGGTGCATATCAGAGGAGTGATTTCACTGCATCTTGCCATATGTAGAAAAGTGCTACATCGATTAACTGGTTTTTTTTAATTAATGGTGATCTTTTGATGTTCCAGCTGCCTGGTCTTTGTCCCCAAAACCTCTATATATCCTGGCTCCTCCTTTACCCCTTCAGAACAGCCCCTCAGAGCTGTCTGAGATACCGGCCTCCAGGCTTAAGTCCTCAGAAAGCCCGGCAAATAAAACATAGTTCTCAACCTTTGCTGCTGCTGCTGCTGCTAAGTCGCTTCAATCGTGTCCGACTCTGTGCGACCCCATTTAGGTTGTGCTTTTTTCCCAGTGTTTCAGAGATACCCTTTCTTAGTTATTCTCTCAGCAACTTTTACTGGTTTTTAGAGTAGAGACTTCGAATTTTTGCTTGCATACCTCCTAAAATTTTTTTGAAGAAAACTAGAACTACTTGAACATTTTTAGATCGACATCTAAAACTTTTCACCAGAAGTTTAAATACTTGCAGTTACATAATTTTCAGTGTACTGCAGACATTGACTTTTAAAACAAAGATGTTGTGGTTTTCGTTGTATCCACTGGGATGAAGTCTGTCATCCTTTAAAAAAAATAGTGAAATGAGCCCTTCTTTAACAATGAGAAAGTTTACATTTTTCCTTTTTCTTCTTAATATCATATCTCCTCTCTTGAATGTAGTAAAAATATATACTTAAGCTAGAAAATTTTTAACACTCCATCATGCTTCTCTGCTACTATATATATGTATATATACATATATAATTGAAGTTTTAAAATTTGTGTTATTGTCTATAACCACAGGTGTCTAAGAATTAACACTTTTTCTTCTTGATTATTCTGTCAGTACAGTTATTTTGAGTTTCTAGTTGGTGAAAACAATAAACATTATGAATTTTGGTGCTTTTTAAATGGAAAGTACCTTTTCATTGGAAATACATCTTTCATTGAGGTTAATGGCTTTCTGTCTGCCCCACCATAGCTTTCTGTACCTGGGTTGCATATGGTTCATTATTAAAATAAGATATATTTTAGAAAAATTTCATTTATAGTTGTTTATTTTTGTACAGATAATTACTGAGAAAATTTTGGTCATGTAAGGTAGATAGGAATGGTATTGGAAGGGTTTTATTAAAGCAATATTGTTCTTTTAGGTTTTTTAACCTTCTGAGTTTATTTTCTAGGTTGTAGATAGCTGGTAGCATTATTATTTCATGTAGCAGTTTACAGTTTACAAACGCCTTTAGGTTTTATTGTCACATTTGATCATCGTGTGAAGCAGACATACCATATATTTCTTTTATAGAAGAGAGAAGTTGAGGTTTAGAGAGGTGTTTGTTTTACTGAGTTAGCAGTTATTCAAGATACTGTAAATTTCATTATACTATTGCCAATATAATATCACATACTTTTACCTCACAGGTAGTATCTCCACATAACCTAATTGGCAAAGGCAGTCCTCATTTTCAAACCAGTGAGGCACATTTTATTCTTTGTCAAATAGTCTGATTTAGTTTTTAATCCAATAAAATGTGTTCCTAAAGTTTCAGGAGGCATCATAAACACTGAGAAATAAATTTCATCTTATATCTCATAAGCCAAAATTATTAAAAGCCGTCAAGTTTAAATGTCAAAGTCATTCTTTTTTATAGTAAGTTATAAAAACTAGACAGTGAATCAATATGCTGTTTCTCATTGCCAAATTTGAAACAAAGCGTTGTAATATGTACCTAATATTAAGCTATTTGTGAAGCAAAGATTGTCTTAAAAAGCACTGTATTCCTGTGGTAAAATACATGCATAGTGTTATGCGCTCCAGTCACATCCAGCTTGCGACCCCATGCTGTAGCCTGCCAGGCTTCTCTGTCCATGGAATTCTCCAGCCAAGAATACTGGAGTAGGTTGCCCTTCCCTTCTGCAGGGGACCTGCAGGCAGATTCTTTATCTTCTGAGCCACCAGGGAAGCCCCAAATATTTGCATGCTGCTGCCGCTGCTAAGTCACTTCAGTTGTGTATGACTCTGTGTGACCCCATAGACGGCAGCCCACCAGGCTCCCCCATCCCTGGGATTCTCCAGGCAAGAACACGGGAGTGGCATAGTGTTTATCAAACTCTGTTATTTGACTTTTTTTTTAGTATTTAAATAGGAATCATGCATAAAAGTTAGAAATAATTCCATTAATTTAATCAGACATAGTAAAAATTTGTACATATACAAATATATATACAGCATGTATATATATTTTATAGTATATATATATATGCTACTAAGTACTAATAGGTTTATTGTTGTTTAGTGGCTAAGGTGTGTATGACTGTTTTGTGACACCATGGACTTGTAGCTCGCCAGTGTCCTCTGTCCCTGGGATTTCCGAGGGAAGAATACTGGAGTGGGTTGCCATTTCCTCCTCCAGGTGTTCTTCCTAACCTGCAGATAGAACCTATGTCTCCTGCATTGGTGGGCAGATTCTGTACCACTGAGCCACCTGGAAAGCCCAGCTAATAGGTTTACCTGTTAATAAATTTGTTGTTGTTGGTTTTAAAAGAAGGTAGAAGGAATTAAATATTGTATAAAATAGAAGGAGATATGAAATAGTTATTATAAATATGTTATGATAAAATGTGTTGTAAAGTACTTTATTGAATATCTCATAGACTTTGAGAGAAATCCAGTGTATCTTGAAAAAGACTGGTAGTCCTAGAAAATATTCTACATGTTTTTAAAGGAACTGGTATTACTCAAAGTGTTGCTCAGATTGGTAGAAGGTTCTTTTTCTAATGACTTGCCCTAGGGATAAGTATTGAGAATAGTTGAAAATTGTTTTCTTTTAGATATACGCAAAAACATGAAGTTCAGTAGTGATTGTAGCAAATACTTGTGTAGTATTTACTGTATTTCAGGTTCCATTCTAAGATTTAAAATATATTAATTCATTTAATCCTCCCAGCAACCATTTGAGGTAGTCATTGTCCCGTCTTACAGATGATATAAATGAAGAACAGAGAGGTTAGTAATTTGCCCCAAAACACACAGGTAGTAAGTGGTATTTCCTGGAATGAACTCAGAGACCCCATTTTATCCATAATGTCCTGCTGCTTGTCTGTTTAATATTTCTTACTGTTTTTGCTTTGTTCTCATCGAACTCTGAAAAGCAGTGGCTTCTTTGATAGTAGTGGTTGGGGCCTGCATATGTGCAGAGTCATTAAATAAATCATTATTCCCAGTACCCTCCTTTTCAATATTTCTGAATTAATAAAGCCAACCCTGTTTCTAATATGTTTAATTTTTAACTGAAGCATGTATGGCAAGGTAAAAGAAAGTCTGTAGATTTAAGGTGCCTTGATTAATCATTTAAAGAAGGAGGAAACTTTCCTATATTAAGATTTAGAATAAGTGAAGGGAATGTTTCTTTTGTAAGTTGAGAAAAAGTCTGTTCTTGACACAGGTACTTTCTTGGATAAAGTATAGGAAAGAAAGTACTGTGGAAAGTGATTCCCGTAAAAACCGTTCTTTTGTGGGAACCCTTGCAAAGTTTTCTAGTGTATGTGCTTAGAAGACTAGGTTAGGAAAGGTAACAGTCGCTCCAAAGCCTGAGCTCTTGAGTTTAAAAAAGCTAGCCTCCCCAAGGGATTTATTTTCTCTTTAGACTGGTTTTATTTATTCTCAGTGTAACTGTATCTAGGGAACAGTAAAGATGCCTTTTATTAAGCAACTCCAACTCTCTGAAGAGAATACTTTCATGACAAGTAGTTTAAAGAGAATGTCTGTTTTAAAATATTGGGCACCTGTTAATAACAGGTTCTTTATCATGTCATTCAGTCTGTGAAATAATGTTCTCCCTCTTGGTTTTCTAGATTTATACCTTGAAAGCTTGACAGAATAAAATAGGAATGTGGCCTTGCGTCCTTGTGTGATGGTGATGGTGATGGTGGTGGTTGGACGTGTGCCCCGTGTACATTTCTACAGTGTACTGTGTACAGTCTAGAGCAGGGCGTTTAATATGGATTGATTGTTTTCCTACAACTCTTACCATTCTTCTGTGGATTAAACAGAATGTTATATTCTTGTACCATTAGTATTCCTAAACTTTTAACAAACTTCAGTTAAACGAGCAAAGAAAGGTGAAAATGCATAGTAGACTGAGTCATCATTGGGAAAGAGCTTAAATACTGATACATTCATCTCTAGCACTTCTCAAAAGAGACTGCCTCTTTTTTAGGACAGTGAAATTAAGTATGTTGTGTGACATTCAGTTAATATAGTATGTTACAACCATTGAATGATCTAAAATGATATTATAATAAATAATATTACTGTTCCATCTTATTTTTAGGTTTGTTCCAGTGCATTAAATAGTTGCTCTATAAAAAAAATTTTTTTTTGCTTCCAATTCAGCATTGGATATTTTCCCAGTAATACGTGAAACCTGTTTTTATTCAGTAAATCTGGAAAAAGAGGAAAATATTTATAACACACATAGGTTTGCCCTATGCTTTGACTCCTCTGATTAGGTACAGAATCAACAGTCTACACAGTCATGAAAAAAACGGATTTTCTTCCTGTTTTTTGGACTCTCTCTGCTTAGCACAGCAGATAGAAATTTCTTGTTTTCTTCTTTCTCTTGTTTCTTATTATATACATACACATACATGTACTTTTTAAAGTGCAGTGCTAATTGGTGTTTTGAGAAAGTATTTCATTTTTAAAGAAGTCCTTAAATTGGAGAATTTTTCTAAAAAATATTTTTACTGTTAACATGTCTAAATATAAACTTCTTAGTCTGTTTAACCTAAAGTCTAATATTAGTCAAATTTTCATTTTAACTAGGCTATTATTAGAGGAACTTGCCACTCTGAATTTGGTCTTTCAAGGTATCAAGTTTATTTTTTGTGTTGCCTGAACTTACTTTGCACTGATTTTTACTTTTTCAGGTGAATTTGTTATAACTGCCATTTTATCTGTATTTAAAACGTATTTCAGCAAAGCTAGCAGATTTGTCAATGACGTCTTTAGTCATGAGGATCAAAGCTTTACTCATATACAGTTTAACCTTTGCTGTCTTCTAAGTTCAGACTTTGTCAAAAATTTTTTCTTACTATACACGAGTTATGTTTCTCCATGCTAATTAAGAAGGTCACCTGAAAAAAAAAACAAACAAAAAACCGAGCATGAGAGGACTACCACATGATTATTTAGTGAGGCAGGGCTTCATTGTACTTCCAATATTGTGACATGTTATTGAAAATCTACATTATATTTCTGGGTTCTTTTTTTTCTTTTTCAAATTGAGCTCTAAGATTTTTCTTTGTAAGGATGTTTATTCTTATTTATGAAGAGTATGTATTTTTAAGTATATAAATATATATATGTTTTTAAAATTTTCCCTCTTAAAAATTTTGTGGATCTTAGTTTTTGTCCTGATTTTGCTAGAATAATTAAATAATGAAAATATGCAGCCAACTTTTTTGTTTTAAAGGGCAGTGTTGTCCAGTTACTAGTTGTGCCTTTTCTGTAGGCTGCTTGCTCTCGCTGTATCTCCCACTGCAGACCAGTCTCCTTCACTTAATTCAGTGTCACATGTAGGCAGTAGGCTGATGCTGAGATGATTTGCTGCCTCTGAAAATTCACTTTAATTGTCTCACTTGTCGGGCCACAGTTAATAAGCAGCCCCCCTCTTTTTTTTTTTTTTCTTTTGAGCATCTCCTCTGAGCAGAGAACGATGCTAGATACAGTTCTTTTCTTTAACTGTCATTCTTTTTCCGTTATGAGAACTGAGTCACCATCAGGGTGGCATCAGCAGAAGGAAGGTACCGAGGATTTGTCTGTGTGTTGTATGCTGTATAAATTCATTTCAGTAGAAGTGATCACTGCTCACCAAGAATACATGGTCCCAAAGGAAGTATACCACAAGGGCCGCAAGGTCAAAGAAGGTAAACGTGTAGAGCTCAGTAAAATGTTCAGAGACTATCAGTGGAGTTTCCGAAATATTGTCGATGTCAGACATGGGGCTTTTTTTTTTCACACGTAAACCCGTTCATATTAAAGCTGCTTTTACTAAACTGCTTCGCAGAGATTTCTAACCGTTTCAGTTTTGATTATAAATTAGCTAATATTAATATGCATGCTGGGGTGTTCTTTGGAATGTCAGAGTTCTTTCTCACTTTTGATGCAATGTCAAAGTTTCATTTCTCATCTTTCCCGTTGGTTTGACTCTTGTGTTTGTGCTTTCCACTTTACAGGCATGCAGTATGGTGACTATGTTAATAACCAAGCTAGCTCCGCACCAACTCCCTTGTCATCAACTTCCGATGATGAGGAAGAGGAGGAGGAGGAGGAGGAAGCAGGTCTGCTCTAGCTTTACCCCAGTTCTTGAACTTTTCCTACTCAAGTTTTCTTTTTATGTCCATAGTCTTACTCGTCCTTAAACAATGTGTCTCTGCAGATTTAGCTCAATAGATTGGTTTGGGCTATAGAAGGTGGGGGTCACTGGAGGCGTTTTGCTTGTTTGTTGTGTGTTTCCTTTTTTGGACATCTTTACCATTTTGTAAGTACCAATGCAGTTTTCACGACGATGAGACGATAGAGTGCTTTCTTCTTTCAGAAGTTTATTTTCTCTCATGCCACATGCTAAAGAATGAGTCCTGACTGATGCTTTTGGCCGATGATTGCTGTAGCACCCTTTTAGGAATGTTTTATTTTCTGCTTTGCATGCTACTTTGGGAGAATCGAAACGAATCATGTGGGTTTTATAAAACTGACATAAAAATTGGAGAGCGTTTCTCTGAGGTCTTTTCTTTGTGGCCCGTCTTGTCATATATTTTGAAGACCCCCATATTTGTAGTTGCTTTCCTACTTCATGAAGTAGAAGTTCACATCTTGCTAGCTGAAGAAATTGTGCATGTGATGATGTGTTGCAGCCTGTTTAATATCTTTTTCTACCTTTGATAAGTATAACTGCTAACTTTTAAGTAATTCAGTTCCTCTGTTAATTCTAATATTTTAAGACTGAATCAATAAGTGATGATCTTTTAAGTTGTACATGACCATGATTCTCTGTTATCTTTGTAACTGAGTGGAAGGATTTGCTCTGTAAACAGTCTGTTTAAATAGAGCTTTCTGTTTCCTTTGCATTTTTTAAACATTCAAATCCTTATGCATGATTTGTGGGCGCAGGGTGAAAGTTAAGGGTTCCAGAAGGATGGTATTTTTTTCTTCCCTTAAAAATCCAGATACCCATTTATCTTTATGAATTTTTGGTAGTTTTTTATTTTACATAATTTCAATCTTACAGAAGAGTGAAAGAAACTACCATATATACTTTACCAAGATAAACCATTTTTGCCTCATCCTCGCTATATGCATTTTTTCCTGTGTCATTTGAATGTAAGGTGGAGATACCATGAACCTTTACCTCTGAATATTTCAGTGTGTGTTTCCTGACTGTAAGGACAGTGTCTTACATAACACAAGCATAATATAGTTATCAGGAAATCAGTCACTGTTACGTTAATATCTGTTACACGGTCCATAGTCATATCTTAACAGCTGTCTTAATAAGATCTTTTGTAGCTGTTTCCATGGCCTAGGATCTAATCCAGGGTCATGGTGTTGAATTTAGTCGCCATTTATTTAGACTTCTTCAACCTGCAACGGTCCCTTAACCTTTCTTTATTTTTCGGACTTTGACACTTTTGATTAAATTGAAATCACGCATTTTTGGTGAGATTATCACTGAAGTATGGTGTGTTCTCAGAGCCTCCTGTTAAGAGGCACATGCTGTTGATTTGTTCCCATATTGATGACATTTAACTTTGATGACTTGATTAAGATGGTGTCTGCCAGATTTCTCAACTGTAAAGGTACTTCTCTTTTCCCTTGAAATTAATAAGTAATTTGTGGGGAAGTTCTTTGATACTATTATAAATATCCTGTTCTTTATTAAACTAGCATACATTAGTTTGAGCATTCTTCAGAGATTTTCCAGTTCTAACATTCCCTCTTTGTTCATGAGTTCAGGTTTCACTGTGAAGAAGCGCCTTCTCTTCTCTCTTATTGATTTCTTTGGGTTTATAATGACTCATGGATTCTTGTTTTATTCAGTGGGTCATAATCCATTACTGTCATTAGTTATTCTAATAGCAATTTGTCCTCAACCTGGCCAGCAGCAGCTTCTTCAAGCTGTCTTTTAAACATGTTCCCATGAATCTTTAAGCACTTATTTTAAGTCCCTTAAGTCCTCACTAAGATGTTCCTAGCTCATCTTGTGTTTGGGTTGCTGCAACCTGGGATGGACTGTTTCCCTCAGTCCTGGTACCTGTCCTGCAGAAGGGCATTGTAGGAGCCAGGGTCTTACTGTAACTGATGGCCCTTGATGGCCCTTGCTGCTGAAGGGCCACTGGTCCCAGGCCCTGGCATTCTAATTATTTAACGCAGGGGTTATTCAGATCCTACAAATGTCTCAGTTTTTAACCTTATGATCCTAATTTTACACAGTTCAAAAATGTGTTACTTTGTGTAATGTTGTCAGCCTAAATTGCCCTGTTTTTGTTCTGCTGAACGATTAGGTGCGTTGGTTGAAAATCCCGTTTCCTTAGATGGAAAAAAAAATCAGAAAATCAAAAAGATTTAGCATTTATGGCTTTTCTCCTGTCACCTTACATTATTTAACTACAGCTGTGGGTTTCTGTATCATTTCTTCTAGATTCAAACCCCCATTTTGTCACTTACTAGCTTTGTGACCTGAGACAAGTTTCTTAAACTCATTGAGCCTCAGTTGACTTATCTTGTCAGTGGAGAATGATAGTAACAGTTACACATGGTTGTTTTTAGGATTGAAGGTGTTCTTTGTCAAGAGCTTAGAACAGTGTCTGGCAAATGCTGAAATCTCTCTAAAAATTAGTTGTCATTAATAATGTTGAGAACATGTTCTTATCTCAGTTTTATTCTTCCCTACAATCTTGCAATGCAGAGATAATTGGCTCCATTTTGCAGATGAGTTGATTGAGATGTGAACAATGCATTTGCCTCGAACTAGGTCTCTCTGTCTGCTGAGAGGTATCAACAGCGTAGTCCTCATGTCCTCGTGAGAACATGAAGCCCTGGAGTAGAGGGGACTAAAGAGCACACGCAGTGGCCGCTGTGGCGTTGCTTAGGCACTGTCTTCCTCTGCCTCTTCATCGTGCAGCAGGATAATAGGGCTTCCCCTGTGGCTCAGCTGGTAAAGAATCCTCCTGCAATGCAGGAGACCTGGGTTCGTTCCCTGGGTTGGGAAGATCTCCTGCAGAATGGAAAGGCTACCCACTCCAGTATTCTGGCCTGGAGAATTCCATGGACTGTATAATTCATGGGGTTGCAAAGAGTCGACACGACTGAGTGACTTTCACTATTCGCACTAAAATAAAATAAAACTGTATTATGGACATTTTTCCTAGGATCCTGGTGTTATCTCCTTATGGTTTGTAAATAAAAATACTGTTTTTGTTGGTTGCAAATTAAAGGGACATTCTGAGTGAGAGGAAAGAAAAAAATAGGAAATTTAGCTTTAAAATGATTTTTTAAAAGTCCTGGTCAGTTACAGTATTTTTTCCATATGTAAAATGGTAAAAGAAAGTGCCTCAAATTGGTGTGGAGTTTACATATAAGCAGCTCTATGAAGTAGAGAATTTGGAGTGTTCTATTTGTTAACTGTTTCAGAGGTGTTTTTTTTTTCCTATAATCATTAGATTCTTGGGTGTTTAGTTCATGTGAAATTATTCTCCAACTTTGGAAAAATTTGTTAAGCAGTAGTAAAATACCAACTAACAGGTTGGGAAATCGTAATATTAATATTCTTTATGCTGTGCTCCATGTGCTTAGTCACTCAGTCGTGTCCAGCTCTTCGCGACCCCATCGACAGTAGACCACCAAGCTCCTCTGTCCGTGGGAATTCTCCAGGCAAGAATACGGGAGGGGTTGCCATGCCCTCCTCCAGGGGATCTTCCCAACCCAGGGATCCAATTCAGGTCTCCTGCACTGGAGGCAGATTCTTTACTGTCTGAGCCACCAGGGAAGCCTGTATATATTCTTTATAGTTACAGTTAAAGTAACTCTCCACTTATTTTAGCTTTTCATTTATTAAAGCTTATGGTTTGCTTGACAGTGTGTCTATCTAGGAGTCAAGTACAGGGATATTTCTTTAAAACTTTCATTTCATTTTTTTTTTTCAAAGCTTTTGGATTTAAAAGAAAATTTTAATTTCAGTTATGATTTTACATTAAACCATCTAATTATGTCTTTAAAATTACATGCTACAAATAGGCTTCCTTTCTTCAAGTTTCCTTGTTAAATGCATGCTTGGAAACTGAAATAGGATTTTGTACTGGAGACAGTCTTATGTTTTGTTGGAAGCTTGTGAAAGTTCAGAATTGTTCGAGAATAAACTTAGATTTAAAGAAAGCAGATAGCAGGCTGCTCATAATGGTTATATTTTAAATTCTTCGCTAAGTTTATTCAGTTACAGATACTCTCTCCTTCAGTTGTTAGTGCTAGAGTGGACCTTTGGTGGACAAATACCATCATACCTGTACTAGTAAGGAATACTAACTTGAAAGTGGGAGTGAAAGCAGTGACCTGAAATTGAGCAGTGAGATAAAGTGAAAGGGGGGGCGGTGTAAAAAGCCAAAGACCAGGGCCAGCCCTAGTCCCTGGAAGACACTATTGTCTAGCATTCTGTCACCTGCTCTCCGTACGCCCAGCCGCCTTTCCTCTAGGGAATTTTCAGGTTGGGAAGAGGCCGGAGGACAAGAGGAAGTTCTCTCCCATAATGTGACAGCTTGATGCTTTATTCTGTAAATAATGTTAGAAGAAAAAAACTTTCTTTTTTTTTTTCATAATGAGTTCTAAGGTGCTAGTCAGTTTTTACTTGACTTTCACACAGACTAATAGTAATTATTCAGTGCCAGGCACTACCTCAGAGAGAATATGTTTTTGCTTGACTTGGTTATTTTAAAAGGTAATGCTGCATTTTGACATAGAACAAATTAAGTCAACTCTTATAAAGGACAGGACAGTATTGGCCTTATTTCTACCTTCCAAAGGAAATTCCTTTTTTAAAAAAAAATAGTTCAAGTATATCATGCAGTGTCACTAACTATAATCATTATGTGCTGTACATTAGATTCCCGGGTCCCTAGAACTTTTACAACGGGAAGATTTTCTTCTTTGATCAACATCTTCCCTTTTCCTCCACCATCCTAACACCCCTTGCCAAAGAAAAGCCCTAGAAGGGTTCAGTCTGACTCTGTCTTTTTAATAATTCTGTTTATTTTGGGGTGTGCTGGGTCTTCATTGCTGCACCGGCGCTCTCTCTAGTTGCAGGGGGAGGGGACGCCTACGCTCCAGTCGCAGTGCACAGGCTTGTTGCGGTGGCTCCTCTTTTTGTGGATCACGGGCTCGGTAGCGGCGGCACAGGGCTCGGCAGCTGCTGCTCATCAGCTCCAGGGCACGGGCTCGGTAGTTGCGGCACACGGCTCGGTAGTTGCGGCACAGAGCTTGGTAGTTATGGTGCAGGGCTCGGCAGCTGCTGCTCATCAGCTCCAGGGCACGGGCTCGGTAGCTACTACTCACCAGCTCCGGAGCACGGGCTCAGTAGTTGAGGCACAGGGCTCGGCAGCTGCTGCTCATCAGCTCCAGGGCACGGGCTCGGTAGTTGAGGCACAGGGCTCGGCAGCTGCT
Organism: Ovis canadensis; assembly: GCF_042477335.2. Classification (NCBI taxonomy): domain Eukaryota; kingdom Metazoa; phylum Chordata; class Mammalia; order Artiodactyla; family Bovidae; genus Ovis; species Ovis canadensis. Next base: position 31,872,220 of record NC_091250.1, on the reverse strand, counting down.
GCTCATCAGCTCCAGGGCACGGGCTCGGTAGTTGCGGCACACGGCTCGGTAGTTGCGGCACAGAGCTTGGTAGTTATGGTGCAGGGCTCAGCAGCTGCTGCTCATCAGCTCCAGGGCACGGGCTCGGTAGCTACTACTCACCAGCTCCGGAGCACGGGCTCAGTAGTTGCAGCACAGGTCTCGGCAGCTGCTACTCATCAGCTCCAGAGCACGGGCTCGGTAGTTGAGGCACAGGGCTCGGTAGCTGCTGCTCATCAGCTCCAGGGCACGGGCTTGGTAGCTACTACTCACCAGCTCCGGAGCACGGGCTCAGTAGTTGCAGCACAGGTCTCGGCAGCTGCTACTCATCAGCTCCAGAGCACGGGCTCGGTAGTTGAGGCACAGGGCTCGGTAGCTGCTGCTCATCAGCTCCAGAGCACCGGCTCGGTAGTTGTGGCACATGGGTTTAGTTGTTCTTCAGCGTGTGGGATCTTACCAGACCAGGGATTGAACCCATCTCTCTTGCATTGGCAGGCTGATTCTTTTACTGCTGAGGGAAGCCCTAATAGATTGGGGCTACCAGGGAAGCCCCAATCTATCTTTCTCACTAATGTACTACTATTTGATTATTTTAAAAAGTAAATATCTTCAAACTAAATTCAGTACATATTTAGTATACTTTTAAAATTTTAGAAATTGAGCACCTATACTGGCTCTGTGAAGGAAGTAAACAGATATCATTGCCATTAAGAAAAATATTAGTTTGAGGGTCTTCAGTATTCATTGAAATCAGTCAGTTCAGTTGACAATCATGTCTGACTCTTTGCAACCCCATGGACTGCAGCATGCAAGGCTTCCCTGTCCATCACCAACTCCCGGAGCTTACTCAAACTCATGTCCATCGAGTTGGTGATGCCATTCAACCATCTCATCTTTTATTGTCCCCTTCTACTCTTGCCTTCAGCCTTCCCAGCATCAGGGTCTTTTCCAAGGAGTCAGTTCTTCACATCAGGTGGCCAAAGTATTGGAGTTTCAGCGTCAGTCCTTCCAATGAATATTCTGGACTGATTTCCTTTAGGATTGACTGGTTTGATCTTGCAGTCCAAGGGACTCTCAAGAGTCTTCTCTAAAACCACTGGTCAAAAGCAGCAGTTCTTCAGCTCTCAGTTTTCTTTATAGTCCAGCTCATATCCACGCATGACTACTGGAAAAACCATAGCTTTGACTAGACGAACCTTTGTTGCCAAAGTGATCTCTGCTTTCTATGCTGTCTAGGTTGGTCATAGCTTTTCTTCCAAGGAGCAGTTGTCTTTTAATTTCATGTCTGCAGTCGCCATCTGCAGTGATTTTGGAGCCCCCCAAATAAAGTCTGTCACTGTTTCCATTGTTTCACCATCTATTTGCCATGAAGTGATGGGACCAGATGCCATGATCTTAAGTTTTCTGAATGTTGATTTTTAAGCCAACTTTGTTTCACTCTCCTCTTTCACTTTCATTAAGAGGCTCTTAATTTCTTCTTCACTTTCTGCCATAAGGCTGGTATCATCTGCGTATCTGAGGTTATTGATATTTCTTCTGGCAATCTTGATTCCAGCTGGTACTTCATCCAGCCTGGCAGTTCACATAATGTACTCTGCATATAGGTTAAATAAGTAGGGTAACAATATACAGCCTTGACAGACTTCTTTCCCGATTTGGAACCAATCAGTTGTTCCATGTCCAGTTCTAACTGTTACTTCCTGATCTGCATACAGATTTCTCAGGAGGCAGGTAAGATGGTCTGGTATTCTCATCTCTTGAAGAATAGTCCCCTGTTTGTTGTTATCCACACAGTCAAAGGCTTTGGTGTAGTCAATAAAGCAGAAGTTTTTCCGGAACTCCTAGCTTTTTTGATGATCCAATGGATGTTGGCAATTTGATCTCTGGTTCCTCTGCTTTTTCTAAATCCAGCTTGAACATCTGGAATTTTTCAGTTCATGTACCGTTGTACTGTTGAAGCCTGGCTTGGAGAATTTTGAGTATTACTTCGCTAGCATGTGAGATTAGTGAAATTGTGCAGTAGTTTGAGCATTCTTTGGCATTGCCTTCGTTTGGGACTGGAATGAAAATTGACCTTTTCCAGTTCTTGTGGCCACTGCTGAGTTTTCCAAATTTGCTTGCATATTGAGTATAGCACTTTAACAACATCATCTTTCAGGATCTGAAATAGCTCAACTGAAATTCAGTCACTTCCACTAGCTTTGTTTGTAATGATGCTTCCCAAGGACCATTTGAATTCTCATTCTGGGATGTCTGACTCTAGGTGTGTGATCATACCATCATGGTTATCTGGGTCATGAAGATCTTTTTGTATAGTTACTCTGTATTTTTGCCGCTTCTTCTTAATATCTTCTCCTTCTGTTAGGTTGATACCATTTCTGTCCTTTATTGAGCCCATCTTTGCATGAAATGTTCCCTTGGTTATCTCTAATTTTCTTGAAGAGATCTCTAGTCTTTCCCATTCTATTGTTGCCCTCTATTTCTTTGCATTGATCACTGAGGAAGGCTTTCTTATCTCTCCTTGCTATTCTTTGAAACTCTGCATTCAGATGGGTGTATCCTTCCTTTTCTCTTTTGCCTTTAGCTTCTCTTCTTTTCTCAGCTATTTGCAAGGCCTCACCAGACGACCATTTTGCCTCTTTGCATTTCTTTTTCTTGGGGATGGTGTTAATCACTGCCTCCTGTACAGTGTGTCACGAGCCTCTGTCCAGAGTTCTTCAGGGACTCTGTCTGTCAGATCTGTTCCCTTGAATCTATTTCTCACTTCCACTGTATAATCGTAAGGGATTTGATTTAGGTCATACCTGAACAGTCTAGTGGTTTTCCCTACTTTCTTCAATTTAAGTCTGAATTTTGCAATAAGGAGTTCATGGTCTGAGCCACAGTCAGCTCCTGGTCTTGTTTTTGCTGACTGTATAGAGCTTCCCCATCTTTGGCTGCAAAGAATAGAATCAATCTGATTTTGGTCTTGACTGAACTGGGATAATAAAACCAGTTATTTTATTATTTCTCTGAAAAATGTTTTGAATTCTGAACAACCAAATTATAAACAGATAAACAACACTCCATATGTGAGCTTGATTGAAAACCCAAGAAGCTCACAGTCTGATTTGGAATATAGAATGGAATTACACTCAGTCCTGTGTTACTTATGGTGCTTTAAAGGAATACATAGGAGAATCTAGAACCAGATGTAGGGTGGAGATGACCAGGAGGGTTCTGGAGGGCAGACAGGGGAACCTGAAGTGAATCTGAAAGAAGTTGGAATTGAGTGAGTGAGGGACCTCGGGAGAGGCAAAGACACTTTTTTGAAACAAAGCAAGAAGCATGAGAGATAGTGGCATATTTGGGGAACTTTACTGAGTTTGGACCTATTGTTTGCAGAGGGCAAGTGGTAAGATTTGGAATGAAGGTGAGTAGGCTGGATAAGATCTTTAAGAACCTCACATTTCCTAGTAAGAAGTTTGGGTTTTATCTTTAAGGTAGTGAGAGGTCATTGAAGGAGTTTACATGGGAAAATAACATAACCAAATTTGTATTTAAGAAATGCAGATTGATTTTCCTTAACAGAAGAAATTGATTAGCACTAGAGGCTTTTGAAATAAGGAATAAGCTAGTGAGAAATAAGACTAAGGTAGCAGAAATTTGGAGGAGGGAAGCATATTAGCAGAGTCTTTCTGAAAGAAGGGAACCATTTTTACAAATCGAAAGAAACTTGGTTGGCAGTGATAAATGTTAAGTTTGGGTCGAGGCTTGAGAAAAAACTCTTGGCTTTATCAATCAGGAGGTTTTGTCTTGTTCTCTCTTTTCCTCTCTTTTGTAGTGGTTTTAGGATAGGAAGAGGGAAGAGAAAAGATGAAGAATGTTTTCTCAGTCTTTGGCTAGTAACTATTTAGTTTATATCTGTTATAGCTCTTTAATCTTAACATTACCATGTAGAGTTATAAAATCTGTTGTTACAAATAATAAATCACTCAGAAATGTTAGGAGTCCTGTCCATTCTCTCTTGGGCTTCACTTATAGCTCAGTTGGTAAAGATTCTGCCTGCAATGAGGGAGACCTGGGTTCGATTCCTGGTTTGGAAAGATCCTCTGGAGAAGGAAATGGCAACCCACTCCAGTATTCCTGCCTGCAGAATCCCATGGACAGAGGAGCCTGGTGGGCTGCAGTCCACGGGGTCGTGAGAGCCGGACACTCCTGAGCAACTGAACCACTACCGCCCGTTTTCTCTCACCTCCTAAGTGGCAGAGGTGGGATTTGGCTTACACTTTTTCTGTGTTTTATACATGTTATGAGGAAATGCAATTTCAAATTGCCTCGTTAATTTTAAGTTGAAAAATATTAATAAGTGCATTTGACTTTGTTGACCCAAGGAGAGAGAATGAAGTCTTGTTTAGAAGGTTTTAGTGTGCCGTGGTTTGTTTTCCCCCAACTTCACAGATTCTGAGCTATTTACTTGACCTTACTTGTGACTCAGCTCCCACTCTTTTCCAGCTTCTTGTCTTCTCTCAACCCAAGACATAGAGCCAGTAAAAGAATGAGGAAAAATGTTCCCTGAGTGTTACATCCGTTTGAGCTCAGAATATTTATTATCAGTAGCTGTAGTGTGAAGTGACTGAGGCAGACTGGATGTAATGTTTAAGAGTGGCAACGCGTGCCAGAGCTTCTCATTCAGCTAAAACTAGATTGGATGCAGAAAGCGGTATTTTACTTGGTGTCATGGTTCCAGATATCAATATAGTAGCTGCCTCTGTGTACTTGTAGTGTGATAGGGCAGCATACTGTGATCACTCAGCCAGTACAGTGTATGATTGCAGTACATCTGGGAAAGTGCAGGAATTTGTCCCAGCCCCCCTTTTCCTTTAGCAGCCATAAGTTTGCTTTCTATGTCTGTGAGTCTGTATTTTGTATATGAATTCATTTGTATTATTTTTTTAGGTTCTCTGCGTAAGTGATATCATACAGTGTTTGTCTGTCTGACTTCACTAACGACAGTTTTCTCTAGGTCCACCCATGTTGCTGCAAATGGTGATATTTCATTCTGTTTTTAATGGCTGCATAGGAGACCCGGGTTCGATCCCTGGGTCGGGAAGATCCCCTGGAGAAGGAAATGGCAACCCACTCCAGTACTCTTGCCTGGAAAATCCCATGGACGGAGAAGCCTGGTAGGCTACAGTGCGTGGGGTCACAAAGAGTCGGACACGACTGGGTGACTTCACTTCCGCTTTCTTCGGGGCTCTGTTACACATGTCTATATCACACCTCCTTACGCCAGCTGGCTGTTGACGGGCCCTTGGGTTGTCTTCGTGTCTTGGCTGCTGTAAGTAGTCCTGCTGTGAACATTGGGGTGCGCGGATCTTTTCTAATGAGAGTTTTTATCTCTGGCTGTATACCCCCAGAAGTAGGATTGCTGGGTCATGTGATAGCTTTGTTAGTACTTCTTCAAGGGACCCCCATACTGGTGTCCATAGTGGCTGTACCAGTTTACATTCCCATCTACAGTGAATGAAGGTTCTCTTCTCCACACCCTCTGCAGCATTTCTTATTGGTAGAATTTTTGATGCTTGCCAGTCTGATCAGTGTGAGGTGATACTCGTAGTTTTGATTGGCGTTTTTCTAATTAGTAATGTTGAGCATCTTTTCATGTGCTTTTTGGCCATTTGTTTACTTCTTTTTTTGTAATAAATATCTGTTTAGGTCCTTTGCTCATTTACTTTGATTATTTGTCTTTTTATTGTTGAGTCATAAGAGTTCTGTAAATATTTTGGATATTAGTGAAAGTCGCTCAGTTGTATCTGACTCTGCGACCCCATAGCCTGCTTTGTTCCTCTGTCCATGGAATTCTCCAGGCCAGCATACTGGAGTGGATAGCAGTTTCCTTCTCTAGGGGATCGTCCCAACCCAGGGATCAAACCCAGGTCTCCTGCATTGCGCGGTGGCTTCTTTACCATCTGAGCCACCAGGGAAGCCCAAGAATACTGGAATGAATAGCCTATCCATATTCCAGGGAATCTTGCTGACCCAGGAATTGAGCTGGGGTCTCCTGCATTTCGGGAGGATTCTTTACCAGCTGAGCTACCAGGGAAGCCCAAGTTTGGATATTAGACCTTTATTAATTAGGTGTATGATTTGATATTCTCTCATTCTGGGGTTATCTCTTAACTTTCTTGATAATATCTTTGGAACACAAGTTTTTAACTTGATGAAGTCCATTATATCTATTTTCTTTCTTTTGTTGCTTGTGCCTTTGATGTCATATCTAAAAATCTATTGCTTAATCCAAGGTTGTGAAGATTTACTCCCAAATTTTAAGAGTTTTAGCAGTTAAGTCTATAATAATTTTAGCGTAAGGTGTAAGAAAGGGCTCCAACTTCTGTCTTCATTCTTTCGTATCCTCCTCTCAGCCCTTGGCAACCACCAGTCTACTTTCTACCTCTGTGGATTTACCTATTCTGGGTATTTCGTATAAATCATACATGTGACCGTTTTTGTCTGACTTCTTTCATTTAACATGTTTTTAAGGGTCATTCATATTGTAGCCTGTATCTGTACTTGATTCCTTTCTATTGTTGAATAATATCCCATTGTATAGATATACTACATTTAGTCCATTTTGTTTATCCATTCATCTCCTGGTGAATATTTGGGTTTTGGTTTTTTTGTTTTTTAATCCTATTACTTCAAGACTTTTGACCTTATATATGAGCATGCTTCTTTAGATATAAATTCACAAATATTAGGAACAAAAAGGAAGAGCCCATACTTCTCACTCTTAATTAAGAGTAATGACAAAAATATGCAACAGTTTTCTATTTACCACCAAGAAAGCACTTTGTGTTAGTGTCTTTCGCCTGTTATTTATTTTATAGTCTTCATGTTTTGTAAGTTGCTTAATAGCAACTGCCTCATTCAGGCATCACAAGAACGTTAAAAAGCACACATAGGGCATTTAAAAAATTGTTCTGTTTTGCAGGAGGGAGTATTATTGATGGCTGTCACTTACCCAAAGCTGTGTAGCACTTCAGTGGCAAAGTCTAATGTAACTATAACCTTTTTCCTCTGCTGCTGCTAAGTCGCTTCAGTCGTGTCCGACTCCTTGCGACGCCATAGACGGCAGCCCAGCAGGCTCCCCCGTCCCTGGGATTCTCCAGGCAAGAACACTGGAGTGGGTTGCCATTTCCTTCTCCAATGCATGAAAGTGAAAGTGAAGTCGCTTAGTCGTGTCCGACTCTTTGCGACCCCATGGACTGCAGCCTACTAGGCTCCTCCATCCATGGGATTTTCCAGGCAAGAGTACTGGAGTGGGGTGCCATTGCCTTCTCCTAAATCTTTTGCTGCTAAATCATGTTATTTACTAATAACAAAATGTTCCTACACAAAGAATTTTAGCTATTATGCTCTGAGTCAGTACACTGAATTCTTGCCATTGACCTAAATCATTCAATGAAAGATATTGTGCATACTTATTCTTTTTATATCACAATTGAAAATTAACCTAAAATATAGTTTTAACCCGTTATAATATTGGTATTAAGAGCTAGGGATCATCTCTGTAACTCAGGATTTTGTCTTCCGGTGAAAAAAAGCCAACACGAGAGGGGCCATATGCATTTTCAGTTTTATTCAGTAGTATCTACCTATGTTAACTATAGGCTTTCAGTAAAGTGTTTGTCGAGTGAATGACTGAGAGAATTTATATTGTATTCTACTATCTGTGTGACATTACTAAATATTATCATAAATTGCCACTGAACATTCCAGTTAATCTTACAAGTTTTGAATGAACACAGTAATAGAAGTTTTTATAGTCTAACACATATTTAATAGAGTACCACTTATTTTTGTTATCTTATTAAAATCACAGATATTATTTAATCTTTATTGAGCAGATGAATAAGCCAAGACATAGAAAAGCTTAGTAACATGCTAGGTGGCAACCCAAGCCAGAGATTCCTCTTATGTGAGTTTCATACAGCTGTACTGAGTTATAAAAGTCATTAAAATTTAATTATCTTAAGATAGCCTGATATTGATAAGATGTATTTAATAGCTTGTGATTTGGTAGAGCCTGTCTTTGAGGTGTGATTATTTCTATCATTTCTATCATTCTAAATTGAGAATTGTGTTTTACTACTTCTAAAGTTATATATCGTTAAGATGCCTTCATGTGTGTCTGATTAAATTTTATTCTACTCATCAGCTCTATATTCTTCCCACTTTCATCCCCTGTTCTTATCAGAGATTTATATATGGTTTTTAAAATGTCATTAAACATCAGCCATCTCATGTTTTTAGGATCAGGAATTTTCCTAGATCAGCAAAACATCTTTTTTCAAAATTGCCAAAGGGTGCTTTAAGATACATGGTCATCTTAAACTTAGCAGATGTTTTGATTCTCCTTTTAGGTGTTGACAGCTCTTCTACGACAAGCAGTGCTTCTCCAATGCCCAACAGTTATGATGCTCTGGAAGGAGGCAGCTATCCAGGTAATTTGTTTTGTGCATAGTTGAAGTTTATTTGAAAAGTTACTGACTATCAATTACTTCCAAACATGAACACTTAACTGTACATAATTAGCAGGCTATATTTTTAACAGAGAAAGGAAACATTTTCTTGTTCTGTTCAGCCTTAATTTCATGGTGTAATTGTCATGTAACAACTATGGATGCTGTCTCTGGGAGGCCTAAGGAAATTTAGTATTTGATTTTTGTTACCATGCTCTTTATCCTTTTCCTCTTTCTAGAAGACTTTATACTGAATAAGTTTCCTCTTCTTTCCCTTCTTTTTTATGCTAATAACTCCTTACATTTGTTTCTGTTCTCATGCTTAGGTCCTTGAATTTCTTCCTACTAGCCTCTGAGTATAAAGACTTTGACTCTTTCCTCCCTCTATGGCTCCTGCCTGCCTCCACCAGTAAATAGATTAACCAGCTTGGGGGTAGGTTTTGGAGGCATTACTTTTAACCATATCTGGAAATAACTTTGGTCATCATGTAGGAGCAGGAGTGGTGGATAGTGTTAAAAAAATCTAAAAATTTGACTTCTATAATAGATAGGTGTTTCATTCTAGCGTCTTGTACAGTTATTTTCCTTATTTGCCTGTTTCCTAACACCAACAGCCTGATAGCCACACCTGACCTTCTGCCTTTTCTTTTTAATGATTCCAAACTTTAGGACTAACAAAACAACTCTCTGTGCTCTTCTCTTTCTTATCGCATTGGTAGTTATCCAGGATGAAGCTTAATTGAAGTTGGAATGTGCTGGACTTCACACACTGTCTTGCTGTCACTATCGTTATGAATCAGTAGAAAACTTCAATCTTCTTAGCTTAATATAGCGCTCCCTTTTAATATTTCAAGAATGCTTAAATGAGCTACTCAGTCTTTTGTGGTTAAGGGTTTTTTCTCCTAGGAATCTGTGGATCTGTGTGTACATGTATGGGTGAGAAGTTGTGGACCATTCCAAAAGCAATCCCCATTATCAGAATATTCTAGAAGAGTCACTTCATTCACTAAAAGATGAAAACTATAACTATAGTATTTCATGAGCATCAGGTTAACCCAAAGTAAAACATCCAATGTAGTGGAGTTAAAAGATGGTGGCCTTGGAGTTAGACCTTGCTGTGTTTGTCTGTATTCATTTAATCAGCAGATCTTAATCTTGTTATGGACTGTGCTTGGACAGTAAGTGAATGACCCTGGGCAAGTTTTCTAGCTATTTGTACTACACCAAAATTAAGGAAAGATGAGAATCTGTCAAAGTAAGATTAAGTGAAATAAGTCTGTATGTCAGATACTAGATAGGTCTTAAGGACTGTAGAGATGTATGAAATATTGTCCCTTTCCTAAATAAGGTGAAAAGCGTTGGACCCTCATATTAAGGACTCCAGTTCTTCATTTCTTAAGCTGATGACTCTTGCTGTGTTAAGAGACCTTTCTATTAATACTTCTATTCCTATCACCGTCAGGAGAGACATGCAGGAAATCTAAGGAAATGACATGATGCTGATGCTTTTGTCCTTTTAAGAATGTCCAGGAAGGTCTCTTCAAAAATGAGAGCCAATAGAGTCAGTAGAAGGATGGGATTCCTCAGTAAACTTTGAAAAAATAAATCTATTAAAGTCAGATGCTTTTAAGAACTTTTTTGCAGAATTTGATTGCTAGTGAAGAATATAATTTTTATATGAAAAATAGATTAAAATACATATATTTTATTTTTAAAAGAACTTTTTACTTAGTTTTGGAGTATAGCTGATTAACAATGTTGTGACAGTTTCAGGCGAACAGGGAAGGGACTCAGCCATATATCTCCATGTGCCCATTCTCCCCCTCACTTCTCTCTCGTCCAGGCTGTCACATAAACATTAAACAGAGTTCCATGTGCTGTTCAGCAGGTCCTTTTAAATACAGCAGTGTAAAGTGCACATATATTTTAGATTTCACTTTAAAAATAAGACTAACAGTATAACGAAGTGTTAATAATCGTTTTGTGTAGTAGAGTAATAGGCTTTCTTTCGTTGATGTTATTCTTTATATGATAATTAAATTCTCTACAGTTATTTTCCCCCTGCAGTTTCCATCAAGTTAGTTTCTGTTTTAAATTTAAATGAAGGAAAAGCATTCATTCACTAAATTTTATTCGGCCTCTACTATATACCAGACATTGTTTTAGGAGCTGGACACTATTCTAGACACTGTCTTTCATAGTTTTACAGTTTTGCCTCTGAAAATGAAGCAGACTTCTGGGGGACTGTGGAGATAGGCCACTTCTTCCATGGGTCTTTTTTTTTTTTTTTTTTTTTTTAATAAATATCAAGGTCAGATAAAAAGGCAAGTTGGAGAAGAGAGTAATTGACACTCTTTTTATTGCTTTGCTTTGTCTTCTGCTTCTTAGCCCCATTTCTGCTGAGAGAACAAAGGGAAAAAATAACTATGTTCATATATATAAATATATATTTATATTATAACATATGCTATATTGTATTTATTATATACATTTAATATGTTATCTGTTAGGAATATCAACTGCAGTATGTGTTAGTGAAATGATGCAAGGTGGAGTTTTCCTGTAATATATTTGTTAAAAAAAATAAAGATGGAGTAGGAACATGTGAAACAAGATTAGCAAAATATTTAAAGCTAAGTACTGGATATATGGGTTTATTATTTTGTTCCATTTTTGTATACATTCACAATTTCTCATAATAAAAGTTTTAATGAAAGGAAGGAAAGTGCCAGAAGTAGTGGCTCACCCAGGCGTCTTTGTGGAGGGCTGCTTTTCAGTGAACACCATCCTTTTTCCTTTGTTAGATGTGCTTTCCTCATCAGCAAGTAGTCCTGCTCCGGACCCCGCTCCTGACCCTGTTCCAGCGCCAGCTCCAGCTGCTCCTCAGCCTTCAAAAATGCCTAAGCCATTTGGGTATGGTTATCCGACTCTTCAGCCTGGGTATCAGAATGCCACAGCACCACTTAATTCTGGAGGACCATCCAGTAGCCCAGTGTATTCTGGATTCCAGCAGTATGCTCAAGTATGTATTTAGTCATACGAAGTTATATAACAATTGTGAAACTTAGCAGTTCTGACAAGTCCCTGGTGGTTCAAATGGATCATAGGTGCTAATGTAGACAAGCCTAGATTAAACACGTGCAGACTTTGGTTCCAGTTTGTATGTGTGTGTTTATGTGTGTATGTATACAGAGAAGAAGGTAAAACTGATTTTTCTTTTCTGCCTGTACTTTTATTTTTCAGAGCCTCTAATGTGTAGATACTCATTCTGTGATCAGGAAATTAAATGTTATTTTAAATTTTGTGTTACTAAGCTGGCTTTCTCAAAAACTGACAGGGTATAAATGTAGTTTGGGATTTTGGTTTCAGCGTTTAACTTGAAGAAGTCTCTGTGACAAATAACTAAAATTGGTAAAAGCTTCAACAAATGCTCATTAATACATTTGTTCATTATTTTTTACTTGACCTTTCATGGAGTTACCTCTTAAATACCATAGCAGTTTATTAAAAGAACAATACGTATTTTGCATTTATACTTGTTGAGAAAAAGTAAAATATAAAGAAACAGTTTAAATGACAAAAGCATTCTACTTATAATGAAAAACTGCTCTCAGTAGACTAACTACAGAGATTTCATCTTATGGTGAACTGATGAAATTAGAGAAGGAAAAAAAAAAAACATTTCTTCCTGGAATTTAATTTTAGAATTAAAGCACTGAAGGAAAAAGGAAACAGAAAGGCACTGGAGAAATATGGTTGGTTAGTTCAGATTTCCCTGCCTTCCGTTTTGTTAGATTTTCTTTAGGGCTGTATTGGTCCAAATGAAATTCCACTATTTCATGACAAGTGAACAATAATGATTTAAGCACATAGCAAGGATGTACATTTAAATTCTTATCTGGCTACTTAAAAAAAGATTATAGATTTTAATCTAATATTACCATTAACAAGCCAGTTTTAAAAGAAGCCATTTATTTTTCAAGTCCTATTTAGAATAGGAATGTTTTACTTTAAATAGCTTTCTGTAGTAAAAGTGAAAAGTGAAAGTGAAAGTCGCTCAGTCATGTCCGACTCTTTGCAGCCCCATGGTCTACACAGTCCATGGAATTCTCCAGGCCAGAATACTGGAGTGGGTAGCCTTTCCCTTCTCCAGGGGATCTTCCAAACCCAGGAATTGAACCCAGGTCTCCCACATTACAGGCAGCTTCTTCACCAGCTGACCCACAAGGAGTAAAATTGAAATGACTCTAAATATTGCATTTAATATAACCCAGTGGGAGGGCCCTGAACCTTAAGGGCTTTCTTGGTATTCATTTATTTGAGATGAGCTATACTAAGAAGGGAGAAACCCAAACTTAAAATTAGTTTTTCAGAGTTGAAAAACAGAAAAAGTTGATGTTTTAAAAAGAAGGGAATTCCCTCAGTCCAGTGTTTAAGACATGGTGCCTTCACTGCCTTGGGCTCAGGTTCAGTCACTGGTTGGGAAAGTAAGATCCCACAAGCCATGTAGTATGGCCAAAAAGAACCCCCTAAAAATTAAAAAATAAATTAATTTAAAAAGAAACGTTAGAAAAATATTTTAGGGCTTCCCTGGTGGTTCAGTGGTTAAGAATCTGCCTTGCAATGCAAGGGACACCAGTTCAGTCCCTTTCCAGAAATATCCCATATGCCAAGGAGCAGCTAAGCCCGTACACTACAACTGCGGATCCTGGGTGCTGAGAGCCTGTGCTCCAAAACAGGAGAAGCCCCTGCAGTGGGAAGCCCTTGTACCACAACTGGAGAGTGGCCCCTGCTCCCCACAACTAGAGGAAGCCCATGTGCAACAGCAAAGACCCACCACAGCCAAAAGAGTTTTACATCTTAAAAAATATATATTTTAGTGAATATGTAAAAAAAGAAAACCAGATACAGATACTGTATGGTTTTGTTTTTTTTTTTTTTTTAAATTAAAAAGCGGTGCATGAGCAGTTGTAGGAAAATGCAGATAAGCAGAAAAGAAAATACATATCAGTCAGTATTCCCACCATCAAGATATAAGTAGTAACACTTGCAGTTTGTCCTTCCAGGTTTCTTGCTATATGCATCTACGGGAGAAAGCCAGTAAAGGAGCTGGGCATCTAAATGACTTATTTACACAAATAAGTTGATAAATATGAGCATCGTTTTACATTTATTTTAAAATCCTTGAACAGCATGAGAGGGAACCTTTCCATATTATTTCATACCTTTCATCTAATAGCTGTGTGATGTTTTCTAATCGCCCAGCCTACTGCTATTGGTCATAACTGAGCATCAAAATCAACATGTACAAGTGTGCACAGACCTTTGTGCATTTGTCTCGTTATTTCCTTAGATGAAATTTCTTCAGGTAAAAGTAGTCAATCACAGCCGCTAATACCAGACTTTAGAGTTTCTCCCTGCTTATTCATTCAGTGAAGACTGAGTTTCTACTATGTGACAGCCCTCCTCTAGGCACCGAGGCTATAAGAGGAAGCCAAGTGAACACAACCGAGTTCCCTCTCTCAAGAAACTTGGTGGGAAGGCCGGACCAATAGGACAATAAGTAAATCCATAAATTATCAAGCTGATTTCAAACACTTACAAATGGTGTGAAACAAGATGAGTTGAAATTGCGGGGCTTGGGTATATAGAGTAACAGGAAAGCCCTCACTGTAGAAGTTATGTTTAGTTAATATTTGAATGACAGGAAAAGCCAGACAAAGATAAATATGAGGGTAGAGAATTTCAGGCTGAGGAACCATATATACAGAAACGTAAGGCAGAGGCAACTTTGACATGTTTCAGAACTGAAGTCCCAGTGTGGCTCTAGCTCAGCTGGCAAAGGGAAGAATAATAGTAATGAAATCAGAGAGTTTGGGAAAGACCATAGTCAGAAACTTAAGTTTTATACCAGTGCAGAGGAAAGACATAGGAGATTTTATGGAATGGAATGAAATCTGATTTAGGTATTTAGAGAATCATTTGGCTACTAAGGGAAGAACGGATTAGGGATGGGAGTATTTGAAAGGATAAAAATGGATACAGGGAGACAGATGGAAGCTTTGCATCATCCCAGAAATAGATGATTATGCTTTGTTCTAAGGTGGTATTGGCAGAGGTAGTAAAAAGTGGATGGATAAGGGATATCTTTTGACTGATGTGGGTGAGAGAAAGGAAGCATTAAGGATAACTTAGGTTTTTGGCAGGACAGCTGGATAGAGGGTAGTGTATTTATTTAGATGGAAGACAGAAGAATAGTTCTGGAAATGGGAATCAAGTTTTCCAGATTAATTTAAAATGCCCAGTAGACATCCAAGTGGAGATGTCTAGCAGACAGTGGTTTTCGGTGCTCAGATATGAGGAAATAATGTACCAATTTATATTCCTAGCAAAAGTGTCTATGACTGCCCACTTTTCAGTATGCCAAGAATTATTTTTTTATAAGCAAAAATGTTTTACTATTTTCATAATTTTTAGTTGTGTTTCTTTACTGAAATCCTTGTTCATTATTCTTTCACCATTATTCTGTTCAGGTCCTTCTGGCTTATAAAAGCTGTCTGTAATAAGTACATTAACCATTTTTGGTCTAATGTATATTATAGTTTGTTCCCCCTCAGCTTGACATTTGTTTTTAATTTTAATGCTTTTTTTTAATACTTTAGAGAAATGTTTATATAGTCGTATTATAATTTCTTTTGTTTTTACCTTTGTATCCTTTAAAAGTCTTTCAACCTTAAGATAGGAAAAATTCCCTCTATATTTTTTTTAGTTCTTTGGTGACTTTCCTTTTGCATCTTTTAAGGTTTTATTTTGGTATATAAATATAAATCTCATTCCCTCTCCAAAATAGTTCTAATTGCACTGATATTAAATAATCTGCTCTTTCTTATTGATTGAATATTCTACCCTTATTTGAACGCCGAGAGTTGGTGATGGACAGGGAGGCCTGGCATGCTGCAATTCATGGGGTCGCAAAGAGTTGAACACGACTGAGCGACTGAACTGAACTGAACTGAACCCTTATTTTATATCCTAAATTCTTAAATTTAAATTCTAAATTCTTATCCTAAACTTGGGTCTGTTTGGGGTTTTCTGTTAAACACTGTTACTAATTCATATAATCATTTTTCTCCCCTCCTTTACATCTCTGCTGAAAACTCAGAGAATTCTTTTTATTATGCAGGGTTTTTTCCCTTTTGCTTAGCGCATGTGCACGTGTGCACACACATACACACACACACACCCTTTTCTTGCTGAGGGTCTTAAAGCTGCACACACACACACACCCTTTTCTTGCTGAGGGTCTTAAAGCTAACCCTGGGCAGGCAAAGCAGAGAGATGAAAAAGATAATTTCTTGCAAACTGTAATACCACTATTACAGCCACAAAATTAACAGTAGTTTCTAAATGTTGTTTAAAATTCAGTCAGTTTTCAGAGTTGCCTGGGTAGTTTCCAGGCTACTATTCTGTAGTTGGTTTGTTCAAATCAAGACTCACTAATTATATTAGCGTATGTCTCTTAATTCTCTTATTAACTCTAATATAAAACTCTGCCCCTATTTTTTGTGCCTTTGATCTTTTGAAAAAAACTAAGTCTCTTGATCTATAGACTGTCCCATATTCTGAATTTGACTAATTGCTTCTTGTGGTATCATTTGACTTGTTCCTATTTCATTTTCTGTGGACTAGAAATTAGACCCAATGGCTTGATTAAATTCAGTATATTACTTCATTTATTTATTTCATAAGCCAGAATATATATTGTGATTCTGTGTACAACATAATAATACCTGATTGTCTCACCTTAGTGGTGCTAAGATAGATAGTGGGTTCATTTGGTGACAGCCTTATCTTCATTGTGAAGTTCCTTGTTAAGCTTTCACTCATCTCTTGGTATCTGTTTGTCATCTATTTCAGATGACCATTACCTGTATCATTTATTCTCATATGGGTTGTAAAATAGTGATTTTCCTGACGTTATCTTCTGTACTGATTAGCTGGAATTCCTCAGTATGTTCACATAATGGAGTGTTTGATAACTAGACAAAAGAATGTGGAGAATCTCTATATACAGATGTAAAGTTATTGCTAGCATTTTTTTTTAGGTGAAAAGGTCACATTTAGAGCAGTGTAGATATTAGTTTATATTGTATTATTAAGCAGAGACAATGGAAGGTAAGACCAAAAGCTAATAGTTAGCTTAAGGAGAGGGATCAAGAGTGAAACAAGATATTTCTGAATTATTGTAAAGTTTTGACATTAAAACTATGTAAATTTTACTCAAAAAACATAAAATGAATGAAAGAAAGTTAAAATCAAACAAAAAGAAGTGAACCAGTTTATCAAGTTGAATACATTCTGATACAGAAAAAAGTATTGTTTTAACAAATCTTAAAACTCAGTATTTTGTATGTTCTGAATGGAAAATAATCTAAGAACAAAAGAACTACAAAGAAATCTTTAAATAACCTTACACTTATAATAATATTAGTGTTGTTATCTTGGAACTATCTTAGGATATTGTAGGATGAAACAAATAAGTAAGGCTGTTACCGGAGCTTCCTAGGTGGCTCAGTGATAAAGAATCCACCTGCTGATGCAGAGCTCGATCCCTGGGTTGGTAATTTCCCGTGGAGGAGGAAATGGCAGCTCACTCCAGTATTCTTGCCTGGAATATTCCAGGACAGAGGAGCCTGGCAGGTGCAGTCCATGGGGATGCAAAGAGCTGGACTTGACTGAGCACATGTGGAGAAGGCTGTTACCACTAGAATTCGAGATTTTCAGCAAAAGAGAAGAGCAATATAGGCATAAAAGCAAAAAAGTTAAAGTGCTATTACCTAATTTTGAATTGGAAGTGTCAATGTGAACTCATTATTTTTTTTTCTTCTATGATTTCTATCTCTGTTGTAGAAGTCTGGAAGTAATAACAGCACAATAACAATGTTATCTAGATTATAGTCTCTAGATGCCATCCCAATTTAAAAGGAACCAGGAATCTTTTTTGGATAAATGGCTAATTTCAGTTCTGAAGGAGGAGTGATATAGAATGTAATGCCAGAAAACAAGGAAAATAACAAGAGACAGTGGATTCATATCAAAAGGACACTGGAATCAGCTGTAAGAGGCTGTCACTGGCAAAAGATTGGGTAGTGTGGGCTTCAAAGCGAATAGTAACTTCTATTCATTAAGTCACTTTGAGTTAATAAGAGCCATGACTTCATAATAATACTAAAAATATAAAAGGGAACAAAAACTAAGCAAGCAGAACTCAGGGAACATCATTATCATTCCTATGGCAGCAACACATTCTGAAAATTGAAAAAGTTTAAAAATAAGCATTTATCCTGCCTTTCCAGTATGAAAGATATTCAGACAAACCAAATTGTTGATGTTGAAAAGCATTGTTGAAATTTTGTTGTTAAGTCTAACCATTCACATAAGGTTTAAGTTTTTTCAATATTTTCGCTTCTGAGTTTTTTAAAGAGTGCTTTAAAGTGAGCTGCCCAATTAGGTTTTTCTACTGTTACAAAGCTAGATTCAAATTTTATCTTCTTGCTTTCCTGTATGTTAATTTCCTATACATAGTATAATAAATTATGTTCGTGTTTGATACATTGTTCTTTGTGTTGTTTCAAATTGCCCTTTCAGCAATATCCTGGTATGAACCAGCTGTCCTCCAGTCTGGGAGGATTGAGTCTTCAGAGTTCTTCACAGCCAGAAAGCTTGAGACCTGTCAACCTCACTCAGGAGAGGAATATTTTACCCATGACCCCTGTTTGGGCCCCTGTACCCAACTTGAATTTAGACCTCAAAAAATTAAACTGTAGCCCAGAGTAAGTATTTATAATCTTTAGTAAGTAAAACCTTGTCATAAACATTGTGTGACTTTCAAACATAATAAAAATACTATGGTAGTAATTCCTTGACTGGAAGTTTTGTTAATGTGAACTCTTGTAATTTAGTTTGTGTAGAAATTCTAGATGTAGAATTTAGTTTAAGTCATCGGTTCCTGTCCTCTTTGTTACTATCAAGTCTCATTCCCTATTATCTAAAGCTAGGGAAAGTTTTTTCTATTTTAGTGAAGGGTTTTAGAAACCCAAATCTAACTATATTTTTCTTAAATTTCTTTCTCCTCAACTTTTCACCGGTAGTAACTTCTGATGCCTTTTAAATTAGGTGAAATCTTACTTTAATGCAATTCAATCTCTGCTTGAAAAGGATACAGATTAGATTAGTAGTTTTATTTCTAAATTTTCTTTTCCCACTAAGTGTTGAATGAGAAGACCCTTGCCCCAGTGTGTATTTTTCCACTTATTTAGCCTGAATATTAATTTGGATTTTCTTTATTGAGTATTTCCTCACCTCACGGAGAAGTTTAGTTGGCAGCCTCCATCTGATGGCCGCAAGCCACTGGTGTCTGCTGAGCTCTGTGACTCACCTCGCAGTGGCCCCCAAACCAAAAGTTCTCTGTTGGTGCCTGCTTTCTGTTTTTCTGTCTCCTAAGTATAGAATGTTTCTCTGTACCCAGACATCGTCCTGCTTCTGGAATCTCTCCTCATAAGCTCTGATTCACAGACAACACTGTCTTCCTTGCATTAGAATTAGTGTTCTTTAGAGGCAATACCGGAGAAGGCAATGGCACGCCACTCCAGCACTCTTGCCTGGAACATCCCATGGGCGGAGGAGCCTAGTGGGCTGCAGTCCATGGGCTCGCTAAGAGTCGGACACGCTTAGCGACTTAGTGAAGTGAGCGACTTCACTTTCACTTTTCACTTTCATGCATTGGAGAAGAAAATGGCAACCCACTCCAGTGTTCTTGCCTGGAGAATCCGAGGGATAGGGGAGCCTGGTAGGAGGCCATCTATGGGTTCGCACAGAGTTGGACACGACTGAAACGACTTAGCAGCAGCAACATCAGAGGCAACATATATATATGTATTTTTAAGGCAATAGTTTTCTAGCTTTAAAAAAAGAAAAGCTTACAAGTTCCTCTCTTTTTAACCAAAGTCATATAGATTTCTAATAGAGGAAACAGAAAATGGGGGTGCTTTGAGGGTTCCACCTCTTCCACCACACCCTACACCAGTCCCCAATCAGTGCTTAAGGCAGTGCCAAGACCATTTCTATAAAACTGTATAACCATTGATTCCAGTTTGAAAGTAGCTGCCCAAACTACGTGTAAGTTGCTATCAGGTTAATAATTATGGCCTTGTACTATGAATGGTTAGGCACCGCCTCCCCACCCCAAGTAGGTAAATACTGTATATGTTTATGTGTAAGAGATCACATAGATAGGGAATAGTTCTGTTTCTACTCAATTCTATGTTTCTACTCAGTTCAGTGTTTCTACTCAATACATACTCAATGTATGTGTAAAATACATAAAATACCTCTTACCTAAATAGCAAAGCAGAGTAGTAGGCTTTAGAGCATAGATTTAAAGTTTGACAGACCTAGGGACTTATCGTGGTTCTGCTGATAAGTATCCATGAAGCTGTCCCAATTACTCAACGTTTGAAATCTGTGTTGTCAACTGTAAAACAGGAATAGTAATTGTGTCTGCATATTAAGATGAGTCATTCAGTATTTAAGTCAGTTCAGTTCAGTTGCTCAGTCGTGTCCGACTCTTTGCGACCCCATGGACTGCAGCATGACAGGCTTCCTCCTGGAGCTTGCTCAGACTCATGTCCATCATGTCAGTGATGCCATCCAATCGTCTCACCCTCTGTCGTTGCCTTCTCCTCCCGCCTTCAGTCTTTCCCAGGGACTTTTCCAGTGAGTCAGTTCTTTGCATCAGATGGCCAAAGTATTGAAGCTTCAGTCCTTCCAATGAATATTCGGGACTGATCTCCTTTAGGATGGACTGGTTGGATCTCCTTGCAGTCCAAGGGACTCTACAAGAGTCTTTTCTAACACCACTGTTCAAAAGCATCAATTCTTTGGCACTCAGCTAATAGTCCAACTCTCACATCCATACGTGACCGCTGGAACTGAATGCTTTCTAAATTAGGTGCCAGACACTGTTTCTAGGTGCTGGGAATGAAGCAGTAAACCAAAGAAAGTTCTCAGTCTTGTACAGCCTGTATCCTATTAGGGAAGATGCACTGTGAATAATCAAACCAATGGGTATGCAGTGTAACCTCAGAATAACTAGGAAGTAGGGAATAGAACGGATTGAGGTTGATTATCTGTTAGTGCCTGCTTTCTGTGTTTTCCCAAGGAGTTAACATTTGAATAGAGAGTTGAATGAAATGAGAGAGCAAAATGTGACTCAGGAAAGAGGGTGCCAAGCTTCATGAACAGCAAATGCAGTGGTCCTGAAGCAGAAACCAGCTTGGTGTGTTCAGGGAACACACCAGTGTGGAGTCAGTCCATATCTGGGTTATCTCTACATACTGTCAGCCACTTTCCTTAAAATTCCTGTCACCGTTTCCAGTACCTCTGCTTTTGCCCCTTTATTGATTCTATGTCTGCTGATCTCAAGCTGTAAGCTCTTGATCTGTGAGAGGAATGGTTGGGGTGACACAGTGAACAGAAGGTCGCTGATAGAGGAGTGCACAGCTAAAGCAGGCCAGACTAACCGATGCCATGGAAGCGTAAGCAGGTCTCGGAGCACAGAGGAGGAAGTCTTTCCTTCTGACTTGTGATCAGGGGTGAGGGTGGTTTCACAGGAAGCTAGAACGCTGATGAGTCTCAGAGAAAAAGGAGGCTTTCAACAGGTGAAGGATGCACGGGAGAGCAGGAACCGCATCCTTAGGATGCAGAGGTACCTTTTCACTCACGTTTTCTGCCCCCTCCTATTCATGCCCTGATGGTCATACTAGAGTTACTGTGTTTTTCCTAAATGTGTTGTTCTTTTTCACCATGAAAATGTTGAGTCGTTGATTTGGATCTTTTGAGGTCTAAATTACATACATACCTGTTAAGTCATCAGGACCCTCATAGTTACAGCTATGTAGTGTGTCCAGTGATTTTCATGTATCCTCTTAACTGTCTGGCTGTCTGCACATATCCACATCAGTATTGGTATTTTTCCTGATCGCTAACATAATCCATGTGGTTTCTGTCTTTACAGTTCATTCCGGTGTACTTTAACAAATATTCCACAGACACAGGCGTTACTGAATAAAGCTAAGCTTCCTTTAGGATTGTTGTTACATCCCTTCAGAGACCTAACGGTAAAGTAACATATTTAAAGGTATTTGTGGGTATTGACCTCTGTACTTATGTACAGCATGTTTAGATTGTATATTTTCTTAGAATTTTTATTTTGTTTTATTGAAGGTAGAATTAATTATTTCTGTCAGTTTCGATACAACAACCGCTTTCTGTCAGCTGCTGACAGGAGCAGAAACGTAGAGGCAGATGCTGCCGTGCAGGATCACTAATACCTGGGACTAGTCAGAATTTGTGAAGTAGCGAGGTTACGAACACAGTCCTGGAGGGGTTTCCTCTGGGCACAGCAGCAGATGTTTTCTACAAGCAAAGAGATCTGAGCTGGATTTGGAAAGAGTAGTAGTTTTAGCGGTACTGTGGAATGGCCATAGGTGACAGATAAACTTTAGGGGTTCTTTTTTAAACAAAGGAAACACCACCAACGATGCACAATTAGGGAGGAAAACCATACGACTATTCCCAACTGTATTAATCAAGTAACCTTTGTAATAATAATTAAGTCTAAACTCTTCAAGCCTATTGAATTAAAACATTATTTTTTAAAGTTTCCATAGTCTATTTGATTTAATACCCAGCATGCTGGATTTTTATCCATATTCTGGTATTTCATGCAAGTATATATAAACTAAAATTTCCAAACTTCAGAAAAAAACATTTAATCAGATATATTTTATTTATAAGTTGTATTTCGCTTTCATACTTCTTTATAACTGTGTTATTTTTTTTACCCTCCCATTGCTAATGAGTTTCTTTTGCTCTCATTCAACCAAAAAATATTTTTTGATTACCTGTCGTGCTGAGTGCTGAGGATACAAAGGTCATTAAGCTTCCTTGTGGAGTTTTCTTTCCTCAAGTGAATAGAAAATAAAATAATGATAATATGTGATAAGTACCTTCATTATATTCATTCAGTAAGTACTATTTGACCAGCTGTAATGAAATTGCAGCCTTTATCTCTAAACCAAGATAGGTAATTTCCCAGATACATAGGTGAAAATTTTTGTCTAAATATGTATTCCATATATGATACCTTCTGGAAGTGTATACGCTAAATTGGCAGGAGTAACTTCCTTGGGAATGTAGAATTCTGGGTAATTTTTAATTTTCTCATTTATACGTTTCCTAATTTTTTCACAAATAACATGTAGTTACTTATGTACAAAGTTCCTGTCCCACACTAAGCCTTGAGAGATACACTGTCTTTCAGGCACGTGTCCTTGGTTTCTGGTGACTGTGGTCCCCGTCTGGGCTGTGTGGTTGCCTAACAAGCAGGGCCCTGGAGTCTGGTACCAGGTGCAGGCAGGCGGCAGAAAAAAACGTTGTATAAAGCACGAGTTTCTCACTCTTGCTTCTTATCAGTTTAGCTGATAAGCTGAGGTTATTATATTATCTTGGCCAACCAGACTTTTCTTGTCTGCCAGTAACTCTCATTACATTTGATTTGGCTTTATTTTAGTGTTATTTTACAGTTTGTGTCAGAAGAGGGAGAAACTTGATAGCTGCTTCTGTTGCTCAGTGCACCACTGGAATTTATTAAAATACTTCAGTTTCAAAACACAAATGTGTTTTCTGTTCTGCATAGGGAGCAGAGCAGTATGTGGTCCATTTTTCCTCTGGGGTGTTTTTTCTGCTACAACGTCTTTATTCTTTTTCCTAGCAATTACCAGTGATAACATCCAATACCATTGTGAGGTGCCGATCTTGTCGAACATACATCAACCCTTTTGTATCCTTCATTGATCAGCGTAGATGGAAATGCAATTTGTGCTATAGAGTTAATGATGGTGAGTTTAATATTCTTTTTTAAATATTTATTTCATTTATTTGTCTGTTCCAGGTCTTAGTTGAGGATATGTAGTTGTGGCATGTGGAGTCTTTAGTTAACAGCAGGTGAGCTCTAGATCTCGGACTAGGGATGAAACCTGGGCCGCCTGCATTGGGGGCAGAGTCTTAGCCACTGGACTACCAGGGAAGTCCCTCAGGTTCTCAAAATAACGCCTTATATTATTTTAGACATTTTGACATTGTTGCTATTATCTGGTGTCTCCTCACTGTTTATAAACTTTCATGACACTTTTAATGAAGAGAATGCAGGCTAGGGACACTTCATTTTTGGCTGGCCATGGGGATAATTGATAGTGCGGACGGCGACAGGGAGGAGAGAAGGTAAAAAGAATTCATAGAGTATAAGAAGTGAGGTGAAGCAGTGCAGGTCCGACAGATGAGAGCGTGCGCACTAATCATGTGTGACCCTGACAAGTTTAGATTGCCTTCCTTCTGTAGGTTTGGTCATTCAGCTCAGTGTCGACCTCTGCCGGTGTGTGTGGACACAGGCGTGCACGTGCACCTGCTGTCCCCTTCAGGGCCGTGTCCTAGACCCTCTTAGGATGATTGCTTTCTGATTTCTTTCCCATGTCACGTGACATCATAAATAGGACGCAAGCATAAGAAGCAAGGCTACTTGTGTCCTGGTTTTCTCATCTGATTTCATAAGTTTTCTTGTCCTCCTGATTTATTTTTTAAAGAAGTTTTAGGGGATTAGCTTTTACCATTAGATCTTCACAAAGCTATTAGAAACTTCATAAATATTAATGATAGAGGTGTTTATTTCTAGGCATATATATGTATGTTTAGAAATTGTGCTACTAACTTTGTACTGGATTCCTAATCTTATCTAGTTCCTGAAGAATTTATGTATAATCCCCTTACCCGATCCTATGGAGAGCCTCATAAACGGCCAGAAGTTCAGAATTCAACAGTGGAGTTCATTGCTTCTTCAGATTATATGGTAACTATTCAGTATTAAATACTAGTCCTGGAGTGCAGTTGTATCGGTCATTTGGTAGTTTACTCTTAAGTGAATTCTTGTCTAAATTTTTTAATTGTCCATAGTATGATTTTTTTGAAGTAGTGCTGAAAGCTTGTACTTAACAAATAGATAACTCTTTGTAACTTTGTAAAGATTACTTGATCTCCTAAAAGAATGCAGTTACATCACTAAGAAATGTTTCCTAATAAATATGTTTCCTAATCATCTATAATTTGTTGCCATTTTGATTTCATTACTTGCTTGTAATGAATATAAATATTCTTTTTACCATTTAGTATTTAAAATCCTTCAACAGAAAAACTCGTATTTTTGTCAAAAATTGCTTTTAAGAACTTGCTGTACACCTAGCACTTAACCCTTGGGATTCAACTGGCATCAAGTGGCCCAATGGTACTAATGATTGTCAGGTTTAAAAATATAAATGTTTAAAGTAAAGTATTTTTAGGAGTAGGGAAGGGGTTTAAAGGTTAATATTTAATAATAAATATGTTTAATTTTCCTTGGAAAGATATCTCAGCCATCACTCTATCAGGAAGACATTTAGCCCATGTGCTTAACCATTACTGTGTAATTACTGCCTAATCATGCTTAATCCATGACCAAATTTAAAAGGAAAAAAATCAAAGGAATGTCATTTTTATTACCTAAGATCTTATAAAACATCGATTCTATTTGTGTGGATAGATAGAGATATATATATTACAGTCAGTAAATATCCAGTACTAGTTGCGATATAAAAAGAATGACTTATACCTACTAAATATGTTACATTATTTCTATTCCTTTTAGCTCCGTCCGCCTCAGCCTGCAGTTTACTTGTTTGTTTTAGATGTGTCTCATAATGCAGTAGAAGCTGGATATTTGACAATTTTGTGCCAGTCACTGTTAGAAAATCTAGACAAGTAAGAATTTTTTTTACTCATTGTGTGTGTGTGTGTGTATAAATGTATAAAATGTGAAGTGTATTTATAACAATTTATGGGGTTGGCTTTTATTAAGTTTGATTTCATTTATCACTAAAAGAGTACATCCTATCTGCTTTAGAATAAAGATCTACTAGGTATATTATTTGGATTTATAACTTTATATCTGAATCTTAAAACCATAATAGTTTTAATACTTAGGAATTTAGATTTTATCTAACTATCCCCCTGACTTAGCAAGTCTGAGCACTTAGATCCAGAAAACTCAACCTAGCCAGGGTATCAAGGATCTGGATGAGAGGAATCGAGCTGTAATTTATGCTTCAGCAAGAAGTTTTTCATAAGATAGTTTCAGATGTGCTAATGAGAAAATGAGCCAGATAAAGAAGGAATTGATACTGTGCTGAATATTTCAAGAACCCAGAAACTGAACTGGCACATTAGTAAGAAGCTTTATGGTGAAACTAGAAACAAAGTATAGGATAGGTGATAAAACTTGGCTCTAATTCCTGCCTGTCTATCTACCAGTATGAGTCTCAAAGGACACCCTTAACTAACTTAAAAAGCGGATGTTCCAGATCTCTGGGAAACAAAGTTGTTTGTACATTTCTTTGTCTACTCCAACACCCATAAGAAATATGACTTCAGGTTGTTAGTAAGAGTAGCTTCCTACTGCAGTGGTTCTGGACTTGTGGAGAGGTGTAGGGGTGAATATATATACTATATATATATATATATATAGTATATATAGTATATATATTATATAAATTGTGTATATATAATATATGTATTCAATATATATTGAAATACATTTCAGTATTCAAAATACATGAATAATTTGTCAGAAGTACTCGGTGATTCCAAAAGGTTCTTCTCTCCCATTTTCCATTTGAGTTTAAGAGTCCTTATTCTGTTGAGTGCTAGCTCTAGTCGCTATAATTGCATATCACTGATCTTGGCCTGTGAATAAACTGATAACATTGAAACATTCAAGATTAAAAACATCCAGAGATATTAAATGATTTGCTGTAAGTTTCTGTTAGTAACTTATTGATTTCATATTTTTGTCCTTTATTGACGCATTTGCCCTTTTTAAGTCACAAGTGCTTAATTCAGACATGACTTTAGCAGTGAGTACCAAAGGAGGACACTCTGCAAAGAAATAGCTGTTAAGACTGAAGAGTTAGCTTGCTGGGAAGGTATTTGATGATATAGCACTAGAAATAGGAGCCAGTGCAATGCAAGAGACCAGGGCTCAATCCCCAGGTTGGGAAGATCCCCTGGAGAAGGAAGTGGCAGCTTACTCCAGGATTCTTGCCTGGAGAATTCTATGGACAGAGGAGCCAGTGAACTACAGTCCATGGGGTTGCAAACAGTCAGACACGACTGAGACAAACACATTCACTTTTCACTTTCAACAGAGATGAGTGATTATTTGCAAATTAAATGGTCTATGGAAAGCCAAAAAGATAATATTGGGAATGAAAATTAGTTTTTTAAATGTATATGTTTGATTAAAGTGGAAATTAAAAGTATCAGAAAAGTAAAAAAGTAAAGGTGATAGGCTAGCAATAAGATATTATCATGTTTTTGGATAGGGCTGTGTATATAACTTTGAGAAAGGAAATTTGATGCTGGAGCGGTTCTAGCTCAGCTTTGTATTTTGGCCTAGAGGTACGTAGTCTCCATTGTGATTGATAACAAATGACTCTAATAATCAGTGACCTTAGAAATCTCAAAGAAGTGAAGAAATTAGAAACAGGATAAACCTTGACCAGTATTACTAAGCTAAACACCTGCATGACTTGTTGTTTTCTGTTTTCTGAAATTCCTTTTTTAAAAATTGGAATGTAATTGCTTTACAGTGTTGTGTTAGTTTCTGCTTTACAGTGTCATGAATCAGCCTCTGAGTAGCCTGATTGATCCTTCCTAATAATAACAGTGCTTCTTGCTTTGACGCACACTGTTTTGGCATCCTGTAATATTAAAAAACATCTTTAAAGACAGTGCTAAAACAATAAATTACGTAAAAAATTGTAGTGAATTACATTTAAAATTGTAGCAGTTAACATGATGGAATTTAGAAATATACTGATATTTTTGTAAGACAGGGCATCTATCTTATTAAAAAGGATAGCTTGACAGGTTTTTTTGGAACAGACTTTAAATGGTTATTTATTCTTTGCTGTATTATTGACTTGAATACTGACAGAAAATTTGAATACTTGAATACTCAGAAAAATTTTAAAAGAGTGATCATAGATAAAATGTCTTGATGTTTCTGAATGTGGTTTTTATTTAGAATTTTATATGTTATAATCTTTTCTTGAACAGTACTCATTTTGTCACTGTTCTTAAAATACTTAAACAACATACATGATTTTTGTAATATTGAAACTGAAAATATGAGCAACTTTTACTTAAAGGAGTTTGTTTCAGAGGAAAGTTTGCAAGAAATCTTTGTTTTTTAAGTATATCATTTTAGGTTTTGATTAATTATTTGAAAGTTCTGTTATCAGAGGCATGAACTCTAAACATGTCTGGTTTCATCTGAAAATGGAATGTTTTATACTTACTCTTTTCTGATATGCATTGGTTTAGATAGGGGTAACTATTCTGTCCTCTGCATAAAAACATAAACAATTATTCTTAGTATTTTTAAAAAATAGAATACGTCACTTAGCAGTTCGAATTTAAAATTATCATTTTTATCTTTAGGCTCCCTGGAGATTCACGAACAAGAATAGGATTCATGACCTTTGATAGCACTATTCATTTCTACAATTTGCAAGAAGGATTATCACAGCCTCAAATGTTGATTGTATCTGATATAGATGGTAAGCAGTGAATAAAACAAAACTCTATTAATAAAACAAAATTTTGGAATTAAGCATACTTTATTTTACAATACATCTTGTCATAATGCTGTACAGATAATTTAGCTCATTAGATATTTGTTTTAAAATAATTGCTTTCCTGGAAAGTACTTGAGTCAAAGTTTTTTACACCTATGTATGTGTACTTACACATGCTCACACACACACGTATGATATGTACAGAGGATATATATTAAATAAAGCAATATTGTGCATACCCTTTATATGTATGGACTTAGAAAACTAAGATTTTTTTAATTCGAAATTCTTTTGAATTTATTTATATTTTGGTTAAAATATATGTTTTCCCTATAGATGTTTTTCTACCTACTCCGGATAGCTTACTTGTGAATCTATATGAAAGTAAAGAGGTGAGATTGAATTTTTTTTTTTTTTAAGTATTAAAGTATTTCTGTTACTTCAACTGATTGTAATGTTGAACATGTGTTTACTTGGTATATATTAACATTGCAGTAAACAATGTAGGTAGCATATCTCTTGACTACTCACTTTACAGTCCTCCAAAATGTAGTGGCATATACTGTACTCTGGAATATTTTAAAGAAGAATATTGCCCTTCCTTCTCAGTAATTCAACTTTTAATCTTTGTTTTCCCAGCTTATAAAAGACTTATTGAATGCATTACCAAATATGTTCACCAATACAAGAGAAACACACAGTGCCCTGGGTCCTGCTCTCCAAGCTGCCTTTAAATTAATGTCTCCAACAGGTGGCCGTGTGTCTGTATTTCAGACACAGTTACCTTCCTTGGGGGCAGGACTTCTGCAGTCCAGAGAAGACCCTAATCAGAGATCAAGCACAAAGGTATTTTATATTAGTTGCTCTCTCGTATTCAAGATCATGGCTTCTACCTCTGTCGACTTGTTTAATTATTTGTTAGTCTATTTTTCTAATTCTTTGATAGTAAAAAAAACTGGTAAGAGAGTTTAATTCAAATTACCATTTTGTTGTTGTGTTTCAGTGTGTGCTTTTTAATACTTTGTTTATGAGTCATAGAAATTTAGAAATTATCTACTATAACCTTTTTTTACAGATGAGGAAACAGAGATTAAACAGTCTTGCCAAAAGTTAAATAAATATTTAATGGTAAAGATGTGACTTGGATTTTCTGACTCTAGTGTTCTTTTCTATTTCACAATTGATAAAACTTACTAAATCTGAGATATAATTTAATATGCACATATTAATAAACTTTTAATGAAGGTAATACAAATCATTGTATAAAACTTGGAACAAGGAAGCATATAGATGATCGGTTATCTCACTGTCAGGATAATAGTAGTTAAATACAAGTAATTGCAGTTGGGCATCATACATGTATACTATATTTTTTCATTGACTTTTTTCACTGATGTGAGCAGTTACTCATAGTGAGCATTTTTGGAGGTCCCTAAAAATTCTACAAAAAAGGTTTTTTAGTAAATGTGAAAAACATGATTTTGTTAATTGCCTACTTGCTGTTTAAGAGTGAAATGAGGCTGAATGTCCCTAGGGTTTTACAGTGAAGATTTGGTAAGGGTATTTTAACCCCAATTTAAAATACTCATTTTTGTTCTATAAATAAGTTTTGCCTGACCTCGACTTATATATATGAAGATGCCATTGCAACTAGTTATGAGTATGGATTAAACAGTTTGAATAGTGTTATAAATCTTTAGCCACATATTCAGTTTTTCCCTAAGGTAAATTCCCAGAAGTGAAATTATTGGATCGATGAGTATAAACTGTATTTAAAATTATTATTTTACTTATTGGGATTTTTAATCAACCTGTACTCTTTAAGGACTCTGATCTTCTGGGCACCATTAAGGATTGCTACTTTTTTATTCTTTACCAATTTGCTAAAGAAGAATAGCACTGTGTTTTACTTTTGAATAGCACCATATTTTACTTTTTGTGAAATTGTATTTTTACATTGCTTTTGAGAAAGAAGCTAATTTCAAAATAAACTGGGGACAAGTATATTTTTTAACTCATCAACAAGTACAGCTAGCTTTATCCAGTGCGTTGATCCATCGTAATCCATTATGGAATGCTGAACAAAAGCAAAGTGGTTACTGATTTCTTTGATACAGTTTTGGGGTTTTTGTTCTCATGTAACTTTTAGAAGTATTGTCTATCTGCCTGAGACTCAAGAATTTAAGTGTCTGTTCTGGTTTAAACTTAATATAAAAATCATGCACCATAATTGAAACATTTTCTTGTGCAATGTAGAGAAATAATTAAGAACTTGGAGCCTGGCTTTTGCATTCTTAACTCTTCTCTAGTGCCATCTCCTCAGCTCAAGTGTCTTCATACCAACAAGAAAGACTTTGCTTAATCTGTTAGTCTCTCGTGTTACTGTGTAACAATATGCATGTAATAATTGGTAACAGCACTCATTCTGGAGCCAGACTGCTTGGATATTCCAGCATCTACCACTCAGTAACTATGTAATTAGTCATTTGTTTGCCTCAGTTTCCTCATCTGTAAAATGTTGGTAACTGTGAAATATATATTATTATGAGGATTAAATAATTTAATTATATTAAAACATCTATGCTGCCCTATATGTGCTTTTATAAATGTTAGTGATTATTCTCATAGGAAATCTATGCCAACTACCTAGACATAAAAAAGCAAAAATCCTTAGTTTGATAGGGGGACAGACGATATTCTCTTCCTGATTGTAACAGACAGAAATATATGCATAATTCAAGGTTTTCTAGCTCTTACTTTATGACCTGTTGACTTAGGTTGTACAACATCTTGGCCCTGCAACTGATTTTTATAAGAAACTCGCTTTAGATTGCTCAGGGCAGCAGACTGCAGTGGATCTGTTCCTTTTAAGTTCACAGTATTCTGATCTTGCTTCTCTAGGTAAGAAGATACCATTGTATTAACCTGTTTTTACATAAACATTTTTAGCATATAATTAAATGTACATTCTTTACTAAGAGTTCTCAATTGTTGGGGGAGAAAGACATGTGAATTAGATAATGTCTATGAAAATTACTACTAAACTTTAAAAAAAAAAAAAACCCTAACCCTGTACAAATATAAAATGCTAATCTGGGTTGTTGTTTTTATTTAAATACAATTCTTTTACCATTCTGCTCAACAGTAAACTTAATATATATTATGTTTTATAAATATTTCTTTCTCAGATTTATATATTTATCCCCATTTTTGACTACTGTAGGGGTTTTTTTTATTATAACTTAGATTTCTTCATAATACAGAATCTGCATTGCTGTTGGACAAGTAAAATGTTGTCATTTCAGTAGCTAATACTTTTCCTTTTTCTCTCTAAAGCTTGCATGTCCAAGTATTCTGCAGGGTGCATCTATTATTATCCATCTTTCCACTATACTCACAATCCCTCGCAAGCAGAAAAGTTACAAAAAGATCTAAAACGGTATCTCACAAGAAAAATTGGATTTGAAGCTGTTATGAGAATAAGGTGTACTAAAGGTATGAAATTATAAAAATTATGCTTTATATTATATACTTTTTTCAAAATTAATAAGCATTCATATATTGACAACCTGTGACCACCTTTCATTATCATAAAAAAGATTTTCTACTTGATCCAACTAGCTGTACTGTTTTAAATATTATTATTAAATAATCATTGTTCAATTTTTTAAGTAATTTGAATAAGTAGGCAGAGGAAATGCTTTGCCTTATTAGGAGGAAGTGATTTCAGATGAATTTGAGGAATAGGGAAAATCTTAAGTGAAAATTGTCAAATTAATAATGATCTTTGCCTTCCTCATCATTCAAACAGTCTCTGTTTTATGTGAAAAGTATTGCTCCCCAGTTATCCTTTTGATTCAAAATCAGAGATATTTTTTGTTTAAAAAGTAGCTTTAACCTGAGGTAAAGAGACTAGTGCTACCTCATCTTTTATAACAAGTTTTCTTTTCCCTAGGTCTTTCCATGCACACTTTTCATGGAAATTTCTTTGTCCGTTCCACTGATTTGTTATCCCTCGCCAACATCAATCCCGACGCTGGATTTGCAGTACAACTCTCTATTGAAGAAAGTTTGACAGATACTTCTTTAGTGTGCTTTCAGACAGCCCTATTATATACATCTAGCAAAGGTAATGTTAACAGAAGTGGAATGTAACCTGCCCCAGTAACTCTCCCCTCTTTTCACCTACTGGCAGACTGGGGAGAGTGAACACCAATGGGAAGCAATGGAATTTGTGTTCATCAAATATACATTCCGTTCTTTTTTTTAATACTCATTTTTGAATCTTCAAAGAGTACCTGTTTTGACTTGTGGAAGACTTGTACTCTCAAAATCATATTAGCATAATAACTCAAACTAAATCTGTCTGGGTTATCCTGAGCGTTATTTTTTATCCATAACATGAGAAATTCTCCATGGCACTTAAGGTCTACATGGTCTGTTTTCTGACATTATACCATGTGACATATAATTTAGAATGAGTAATGCTAAGATAAAAACCAGAACTAGTGTTCAAAATATAGTGTATGTTCATAGTCTGTGTTCAGGTTTAGAGAATGTTTAATTTTCTTTAAAACATGTTTATTGTGAAACTTTGTTTTTGCCATTTCAAAATCCTGTTGGTAATTTAATACCATCAAACAATAACTTGAATGATATTTTGACCTATTTGCTTTCTTTGCTTCTTGGCCTAACGTATTTTGCAAACATGGATTCGTCCTTTGACTAGGTGAGCGGAGGATTAGAGTGCACACTCTCTGCTTGCCAGTGGGCAGCTCACTAGCAGATGTATATGCAGGAGTGGATGTACAAGCTGCCGTCTGCCTCCTGGCAAACATGGGTAAGTAAAAAAGTGAAGCGACAGGTGAAATATATTTTTCTATACTAAAAACTGAAGCCTGGGCATTGTTTTACCCTGGAAATTCCTCATTTAAAAAGTATATATATTTTACATTTTCATTTACCACAGTGTGAATTGGGCTGTTCTCATTCTCACGAATTCTTTAGCTTAAAAATCATGTGTGAGATTCATAATCATTAATAGCTGGTAGCATCTCAAGTGTTTTTCAAATGGTAACTTCATGAACTGTGGTACATCCATATGATGGAATGCAACTCGGCAATAAAAAGAAATGAACTGTTGATATGTGAACAGACGTGGATGACTCTCAAAGGCGTTATGCTAAGTGAAAGAAGCTAAACTCAAAGTGCTACATACAAATGATTCATTCATTCAACATTCTGGAAAAGTGAAAATTATAAGAAAGAAGAATAGCTCACTGATGATCAGGGTTGGTGGCAGGAGGAGGATTTTTACTACAAAGGGGCAGCCACACTCAAGGGAACAACTGAAATGTATTTTTCTAACCTAAAAACGAACTTTCTGTTTGTTTCTTAAGTACTGCATGTACATTTTATCTCTTACAGTATTCACTGGCGTCTAATGGTTAAAAACTTTTTCATTTTGGTTGCTTTATAGCTGTGGATCGATCAATTTCCTCAAGTCTATCGGATGCAAGGGATGCCTTAGTGAACGCTGTGGTGGATTCATTATCTGCGTATGGCTCAACTGTCTCAAATTTACAGCACTCGGGGTTGATAGCACCCAGCTCCCTCAAGTTATTTCCTCTCTATGTTTTGGCCCTTCTCAAACAGGTAGCTCTCTATACACTGTTAGATTTAATAAAGTCTTTTGAAATTTTCAATATATAGATTTCCAAACCTAGTTTTTCTGGTGGGGGGTAGGGGATTAAATACTTGATTAGACATTTGCAGCTTAGCATTGGAAGAGTTATAAACAGGAAGAGATGAATGGAAAATGAAGGTATACAAATACATGATGACTGTCATGAAACTGTATGCTCTCACTCGAGCATGTGGGAGCAGCTTGAATAATGGTGTGCGTATAGCACACTCTCAGTGTCTGCTCCTGGAAAGAGACTCCAAGGAAAGGGCCTACTGTTCATTGAGCGTCTTCCCAAGTCTCAGGCACCGTAATACGTGTTATATACACATCATCGTATTTGATCCTTATAGCTGCCTAGAGGTATTATTTTCCCCTTTTTTCTTACGATGTTAATATACCTTTGAGAAGCTAGGTAACTTGCTCACATATCTACCAATTAAATTCTCAGAGCTGAAAACTGAATCCAGGCCCATTTGGTGTGAAGGCTGTGCTTTTCCCATGGCTGATGGTATATATCTGTTTTAATATTTGTCCACTATATTTATGCTTTACTGAAAAATGCGTATTGTTTCTCCATGTAGAAAGCATTTAGAACCGGCACAAGCACACGCCTGGATGATCGTGTGTATGCCATGTGCCAGATAAAGTGCCAGCCGCTTGTTCATCTAATGAAAATGATTCATCCCAACCTGTACAGGATAGACAGATTGACAGATGAGGTATGGTATTGTTTTCATTGTGTTTGAAATTTTTTACTTCAAATTTATTTGAGTGTCTTGATTCTGCATCTAAGATAGTAATGTATTGTTAACAATTTCTTCCATCTGTTTTCCCCCGGTGACAAGAATACATTAAATACAGACGTTAACTATGGATTTGATTGGACAACAGGACCATTAGATAGCATCATGGTTATGGCATTTTCAAAAACAGTTTCATATGGGAAGCGATTCACTTTGTGGATTTGGTTCCATTTCCTACACAGCTGCATTATGGAAGGGCATTTCCATTTGTATTTTGAAGATGGTGGCAGTTCCTGGTGTGATCAGAGTGCAGCTTTGACTATATTGTTGTAAAACTGATCTGGTATCTAATAGTATTTTTAATATGCAGAGATGTAATGTCTTTTTTTCCTTCTCTTTGGAATCAGAAAATCCTTTGTAGCAGATATCGTAGTTGTACTTTTAATATATTCTGACCCCAGAAAGGAAGGAAATGGGCAGATCTTTTTACCTAGTCAGGTTTTTATCTTTTAAATTTGAATACCTTTGAGCATCTTTTAATTTAAATACATTTGAGAGTCTTGATTGTCCAGCCAAGGTGGTATATATTATCAATATAGTTCACCCTTGAGCAGTGTGGGGGTTATGAGCACCAACCCCTGTGCGATTGAAAGGCCACGTATAACTTCATAGTCCATCCTCTGTATCCTGTATTCGGTGTCCACGGATTCAACCAACTGCAGATCATGTACTTCTGTAGTATATATTGAGAAAAACTGCATATAGGTGGACCCGTATAGTTCAAACTCACGTTGTTCAAAGGTCAGCTGTAGTTTTTAGATATTACAAAATTATCAAGTATCATTTTTCAGTATCAGAGCTAGTGGCCATTAGCTTCCAGCCTGGGATAATAGTAATGGAAGGTCATTCACATTCTATCTTTCTTCTTTTCAGGGTGCAATACACGTTAATGATAGGGTTGTACCTCAGCCACCTCTTCAAAAATTGTCTGCAGAGAAACTGACACGAGAAGGTGCTTTCCTTATGGACTGTGGCTCTGTAAGTACCCGTTAGTGTCAAAGCTTAACACTTGCAGCTGGCAAAAGGAGAAACACGGGACCCAGCTCTGTTACCACAGATCAGACAATGAAAGGTGAACGGGGAACTCAGGGGCTATAAATTGGAACTGGCACAGGAGATCAATTTATTTAAGAGAAGTAAAGAGATAAATTCCTTACTTCAAGGAATTTTTCATCTAGAATCATAAAATTTTAAGGGAACTCAAGAATATTTCTAGTTCAACTTGATTTGTTGTCTCAAATGCCGTTAATAATTAAGATTTCAGGAGGTGTCATTGGACAGGGTGGTGGTGAAGGGTGTCAGAATAGGCAGGGTGGCTTCATGAACGATACCTTGTGAACAGGAAAAGAATTCCAATAGCCACAGTACGGGGTGGGGCAGTGGTAGAGGGCAGGGGACACTAGTTAAAGTACAGAGACGGAGATTGAGATAATGGAAGTAGTGGGTAGGAAATATAGTAAGTCATGTATCTTGGTTGAAGCATTGGAGGAAAAGTAAGGAAAATGCTAAGATATATTTTATGAGAAGCTTGAAATTTAAGCAGAAAAGATAGGAGCCACTCTGATTTCTGAATGCAGATTCCAAATGTGCAGGTTACAGGTTTCCTTTTTTACTTTCATGTTAGTTCCCACTTGATTTGAGCTAGTGTACTTTGCCTCGTTTATGCTTGATGATTTTGAGAAAATCAGCTGTAATGGGTTTCCAATTAGGGAGTGTTACTGTGATTTGTTTTGTTTTTAGATTTTTTACATTTGGATTGGAAAGAGCTGTGACAATAACTTTATAGAGGATGTGCTTGGGTATCCTGATTTTGCATCAATACCACAGAAAATGGTCAGTGGCTTTATATAGCTTTAACTTCTTGTGTACTTACTTGTTTAATTCTTTTTTTTTTTTTTTGGAGATATAATGCACATAAGAGTCACCGTTTTAATCATTTTAAAATGTACAATGCATTTGCTTTTAGTATATTCACAGTGTTTACAAGCATTTCCAGTATATAATTTCAGAGCGTTTACATCACCTGAAAAAGAAACCTGTATCTCCCAACTCTTCCTTTCTGTTTTCCCTGGGCAGCCACTAGCCTACTTTCTATCTGTGTGGATTTGCCTGTTCTGGACAGTTCAGATGTATGGAATCACACAATGCAAGGCCTTTTGAGTTTGGCTTCTTCTCACCATGATTTCAACATCCATGTTGTAATGTGTGTCAGTACTTCCCCCCTTTTTATGAGTAGATAATAGTCCATTGTACGAATATATCGCATTTTGTTTATCCAGTCCTCTCTTCCTGGACATTTAGGTTATCTCTACTCTGGTGCTGTTGTGAGGAGTGCTTCCATGAACAGTCTGTGTACCAATGTTGTGTGAACATGTTTTCAAGTTCTCTTGGATATGTAGCTAGCAGTAGAATTGCTGGGTCATATGGTAAACTTTTTGAGCAACTCCAAGCTATTTTCCAACAACTTTAACTACTCTAATTTAAATTATTTTGCTGATAGTAAACATAGTTTTTTCAGTAAGCCTGTACTGTATGTATGTTGATACTAAAGAAATATGATTCTGAAAGCAGTTCTCTATGCTACTTAATGGAAAAGGCCTACCTTATTCTTGGGTATTGTAAATATGCCCTTTCTCCTAAAATTAATATAAGTCAACGTAATTCTTAACCATGTTCGCTATTTGATTTATTTTTTAAAATTTGCCACATTAATCCAGAGTTTATTTCTAAGACTCAACAAAGAAGAAAAATGAGAAAATGATTTGAACAGGTAATTCATAGGTGGAAATTATAGTAGTGGCTATATGGATCAATGTTCAGCTTCATTTATAATTAAGAAAACAAAACAAACTATTAATAACAGCATAGTATTTCTTTCATTTATCAGATTTTGCCCCCTGGTGAAAAATTTGTTTAATTTGACAATAGGCAGTAATGCAGAGGGAATAGGTCAGCAGGCCTATTGATTGGACTGTATACATTTACTAGTCTTCAGGAGGACCATTTGACAATATCTGTTAAAATTAAAATCACACAGCGTATGACACAGTTAATTATTTACGCCTAAAATGTATCCTGTAGATACACTCATGGAAGTATTCATATGTACATATATACTTAAGAGGATATCATGCTTGTATGCCAGGTCTCTTCAGTCATGTCCAACTCTTTGCGACCTTTGGACTGTAGCCCAAGCTCCTCTGTCCATGGGATTATCCTGGCGGGAATACAGGAGTGCATTGCCATGCCCTCCTCCAGGGGGATCTTCCCGACCCGGGGACTGAACCTGCATCTCCTGTGGCCCTTACATTGCTGATGAATTCTCTATTACTGAGCTACCAGGGAAGCCCCAGCAAAACCTATGACTCTATTTAAAAGAATACAATCTGAAAAAGAAAACAATTGTGCATAATATCCATTTGTATTTTCAAAATGTGTTTCTGTATATAATAGTGGCTATGTTATAGATATTTAGAAAATATATGAAAGAGTGTGCATAAAAATGTTTTCCTTGTACTTTTTAAATATTGATGCAAATTTAAATATAATTAACCCAAACTTTTCTGTTTAAATTTTTGTATACTATGTACTTTGGAAAAAACTCATTGCACACATAGAAGAATATCCTTTTTCTTCATTGCAGGTGGATTCTTTACTGTCTGAGCAACCAGGGACGCCCTCAGATATACATGTACACACACACACATATATAAAAGAATAGATTCTTTGGGTCTTTAAAAAAAGTCTTGCATATGGTTTTTAAATATATTTAAACATTCACACTATTCTTTTAAATTTCTTGCCCTTAAATATTAAGGATAAAGGAAACATAAAATTATGTAAGAATGTTGTTATTAGAATAATGTATAATTGTTTATAAGTGAAATTGAAGCTTAATGATAGCCCCTCTGATCTGAATATTTCCTTTAGAAGAAACAAAAAGTATAACACGATTTGAGTAACATACTAATTGTGTATGTTTTATTGACTTGTCTGGAAAAACTATAATATTCAGGTAAAATGTCAGTGGCATACTTATCATTAAATATGTCTTATTAGTCAGAAAACCAGATTTATCAACAATGTAATAAATCTCTTGTCTTTGGTTGCTACTGTGGGTGCTGGAATCGAGTGCTGGCGTTAGGTGGTAGTGGTGATTATGATTGAGTTCTAATACTGCCTAAGTCTATAAGAAAGAAAATGACTTCCTAATTGCATTTTTTGCCAGACACATCTTCCAGAGCTAGACACACTTTCATCAGAGAGAGCCAGATCCTTTATAACTTGGCTTAGAGACAGCAGACCATTAAGCCCAGTTCTTCATGTGGTAAAGTAAGTACTTCTGTAATTTAATTATGAAATTGTCTTATCCTGTCCAATCTATGTGAAATTGTCTGTCTTCAAATCAAATTTTAAGTAATAATATCAGAACACATTCTAGTGGTAGAAGGCTGTTACTTGATTAACATCCCCTATCCTTTTTCGTAAAAGTCCCCACATATTTTTTCTAATGTATAAGTATTCTTTTTAATAATATGCATTTTTAGATAAATATTCCTTTTTCTTTTTCAGAGATGAGAGTCCTGCCAAAACAGAATTTTTTCAACATTTGATTGAAGACCGGACAGAAGCCGCCTTATCTTACTATGAATTTTTGCTTCATGTTCAGCAGCAGATTTGTAAGTGAAGTGAAATAAAATTGAATAAGAAGAAAGATCTATAACCTAGGTAAAGCATAATCTGTCAGAGAAGCACATAGGAAATTTGAAATGAAGGCACTTGTTACAAGAGGCAGTGCGTAGCATAGCACCTTGTCTGAGTCTTTGGCAAAAGATAAAGAGGAAGAAGGAACTTGACAGATTTTTCTTCACCCTAAGTTTGATGCTGATGATGCTGTTTCACCAAGTATATTTTGAATTGGTTTCCACACATTTCCAGAGTGCAGCAGTACAGTTCTCTGTTCATTGCAAGCTGGCAAACTTCTGTAGCTATGTGGGATGATATGTCAATGAAAAATTAGATAAATTCTCTTTTCTTATAATTAATATAACACTTCTGGACTTGAACTCTGACAGGAGATGCCAAAAGGCAGTGGTACCGTGTTATTTGTTTATATGAATTACTTTTTAACAAGGAATGATTCATATTCATTAAATGAATTCAATATTTTCCCTGTAAAAACAATAGAGTTTCAGTACATGAACTATAGAAAAAAATATATATATGATGTATATAAATGTTACATTTGTAAAGAAAATGTAAAAATGTAACTACAGAATATGAATTGCTTAAACTGTGCTGCATTGTTGGATGACAACTCTTTGTCGCAGTTAGAGAATGAGGTTGACTAATGCATATTATGAATTGAGTCCACAAAAGAAACACAAAACTCTTTGTAATTCTGTTAAATCTTTTATGTGGATTTATTTATGATCAGCCTACTAATTAAAAATATTTTGCTTGACAATATGGCTTGGTGTTTTGTGTGTTTATGGTTGGGGAGAATTGGTAGTATTCTTACATCTAGGATTTACTGCTCGAGGAAATGCATTGATACTGTATTTCAACTAGTAATATATGTGAACATGTTTTCATTAATTTGTGAACATTACCAAGTGCTTATTCTCTTTGTATTCAGAAAACAAACCCTACTTTCAAAATATATATGACTGTTAACTAATCATAACCTTAATTTGTCTTTCTTGGTTAAATTAGGCATTCTTTTTCCTTGCACATTCATAGCAAAATTTTTATAACGTGACTATCCTATTTAATTGACTTTTAAGATTACCATCTGGAACTTTGAGAGCGATCTTACTCTGATTTAAAAAAAATCTCGTTTACTAACATTTATTTAGTATAAAAACTGTTAATGATCCACTAGGTTGCAGAATAAAATTTTATTATAAACACTATAAAAGTCCTACTGATGAATTTTGGAAGGGAAAAGGCTCTTGATGTGTGTGATGAGTGGTTTTTCGCTTGTTGGATCTCTTTTCTTTGGATAAAAATAAAAGTACTCTCTCACATTCCCTGCTGGAAATGAGAGGTTAAATGACTCACCCTAAATGACATTACTAATTAGTGACAGAGCTGATAGCAGAAGTCAAATGTTCTACCCACCCACCACCTACTCCGAGCCCAGCCCACCCCCAGCGCTGTGTGTGTCCCCGTGCCCTGCAGCCTCCAGCAGGAGAGAATCTTACTGAATTAGGAGAAACTGCAGTGTTCCAAGGGCAGCTATATACTGTAATTATACAATACGAAGTATCGTGCTTCTAAATTTTTTGTCTTTGGATAGTTTGTTCCTCATTTAATAGGTATTTATTAACACTTAATACTTGCTAGATATTGGTCTAGGCTCAAAACATAGAAAATCCTGATTTCACAGTGCTTACACTCCAGAGTGTGTGGAGGACTGGTGAAAAGAGCACATTTGGATGTCAGGTGTAGGAAATGCAGTGGGGAAAAAATAAGGCAGGAAAAGTACCAAGAATGCTGGTTTTGACAGTAACTAGGGAGGCCCTTCTGAAAAGGTGACCGTTGAGGAGAGCCATGTGGCTGTCTGGAAGGAGAGGCATCAGAGGGTGAATCTTTATGGTAGCTAAATGTGGAAGTTAGCCTTTGGTCACTGTGGTTTTCCCTATAAAAGAAGCACTTGGAGTTATCAGTTGAGAAAGGGTAAAGAGTGTTAGAATCCCAAGAAATAGTCGCGTAGATCGACTGACCAGCGGCTTGCGGTAGGGTTGTCAGGCAGCATGAACTTCAACCAGTTAGCATGCCTCTTCCTTCTAGCCACACTTACTGCTTGGTGGAAGGTTGGATTTCAGTTAGAACAGAAGAGCAGGGGAACTGTGGATGTATACAAGGAAGCTCCTCTGTCATTCAAGTGAAAGGGCTGCAAACCGAGTGATAGACAGATGAGCTCGGTAGTGGCAGTAGACACAGAAGGGCTTAGTAGTGTGAAGGTCCTGTTGAGGTCAGAAAGCTGTCCAAGTGTGGAGACCAGAGGGGATGAACTGGAAAGACGGGAAGTGGTGGTCAGGATACGGGATGCTTGAAATTGAGATTTGGTGAAGTTTAGATGTCTACAAGTGTGTGGAGAGATGCCTACCTGGAGTTTGAGATCAGAAAGAGCCACCTTGAAAAGCCTTGTCCTCTAAAGGCAGCCAGACTTGAGTTAGAGAATGGAGATTGACATCAAGGGGAGCATAGGTGTGAGGAGGACTCCTAATGGGCTGTAGATAGATTATCTGTCCTCCTCACTCCCTTCTATGGGACAAGTCTCTGCCCATTTGTTTTCTGAGGTGGGGAGTGATGAGAGAAAGGGGCATGCTCACCAGGAGTTCTCTGAGCCCCTTTTCAAAGAACTGAAACTGTCATTAAAGTTAACAGTTTTGGGGTATCCCAGGTGATGTGAACATCTGCCAAACTGCTATTCGAACCGTTGTTTGATAGGAACATTCAATTTGATTTTATAGTTGACACGCTACCCTTAAGGAATATATCCTAGCACAAATCGAGTGCATTGATGGAAATCGAGTGCATTGATGGCATCATTAGGTGCCCAATATGTCAGTGGAGAAGTAACTCCAGAAAGAAGGAAGGGATGGAGCCAAAGCAAAAACAATACCCAGCTGTGGATGTGACTGGTGATAGAAGCAAGGTCCGATGCTGTAAAGAGCAATATTGCATACGAACCTGGAATGTCAGGTCCATGAATCAAGGCAAATTGGAAGTGGTCAAACAGGAGATGACAAGAGTGAACATCAACATTCTAGGAATCAGAGAACTAAAATGGACTGGAATGGGTGAATTTAACTCAGATGACCATTACATCTACTACTGCGGGCAGGAATCCCTCAGAAGAAATGGAGTAGCCATCATGGTCAACAAAAGAGTCTGAAATGCAATACTTGGATGCAATCTCAATAATGACAGAATGATCTCTGTTCATCTCCAAGGCAAACCATTCAGTATCACAGTTATCCCAGTCTATGCCCCAACCAGTAATGCTGAACAAACAAGTTGAACGGTTTTATGAAGACCTACAAGACCTTTTAGAACTAACACCCAAAAAAGATGTCCTTTTCATTCTAGGGGACTGGAATGCAAAAGTAGGAAGTCAAGAAACACCTGGAGTAACAGGCAAATTTGGCCTTGGAATGCAGAATGAAGCAGGGCAAAGACTAATAGAGTTTTGCCAAGAAAAGCACTGGTCATAGCAAACACCCTCTTCCAACAACACAAGAGAAGACTCTACACATGGACGTCACCAGATGCTTAACACCGAAATCAGATTGATTATATTCTTTGCATCCAAAGATGGAGAAGCTCTATACAGTCAACAAAAACAAGACCCAGGAGCTGACCGTGGCTCAGATCATGAACTCCTTATTACCAAATTCAGACTGAAATTGAAGTAAGTAGGGAAAACCGCTAGACCATTCAGGTATGACCTAAATCAAATCCCTTGTTATTATACAGTGGAAGTGAAAAATAGATTTAATGGCCTAGATCTAATAGATACAGTGCCTGATGAACTATGGACCATCCCCATGGAAAAGAAATGCAAAAAAGCAAAATGGCTTTCTGGGGAGGCCTTACAAATAGCTGTGAAAAGAAGAGAGGCGAAACGCAAAGAAGAAAAGGAAAGCTATAAGCATCTGAATGCAGAGTTCCAAAGAATAGCAAGAAGAGATAAGAAAGCCTTCTTCAGCGATCAGTGCAAAGAAATAGAGGAAAAGAACAGAATGGGAAAGACTAGAGATCTCTTCAAGAAAATTAGAGATACCAAGGGAACATGTCATGCAAAGATGGGCTCAATAAAGGACAGAAATGGTCTGGACCTAACAGAAGCAGAAGATATTAAGAAGAGGTGGCAAGAATACACGGAAGAACTGTACAAAAAAGATCTTCATGACCCAGATAGTCATGATGATGTGATCACTAATCTAGAGCCAGACATCTTGGAATGTGAAGTCAAGTGGGCCTTGGAAAGCATCACTATGAACCAAGCTAGTGGAGGTGATGGAATTCCAGTTGAGCTGTTTCAACTCCTGAAAGATGATGCTGTGAAAGTGCTGCACTCAATATGCCAACAAGTTTGGAAAACTCAGCAGTGTCCACAGGACTGGAAAAGGTCAGTTTTCATTCCAATTCCAAAGAAAGGCAATGCCAAAGAATGCTCAAACTACCACACAATTGCACTCATCTCACATGCTAGTAAAGTAATGCTCAAAATTCTCCAAGCCAGACTTCAGCAATACGTGAACCGTGAACTCCCTGATGTTCAAGCTGGTTTTAGAAAAGGCAGAGGAACCAGAGATCAAATTGCTAACATCCGCTGGATCATGGAAAAAGCAAGAGAGTTCCAGAGAAACATCTATTTCTGCTTTATTGACTATGCCAAAGCCTTTGACTATGTGGATCACAGTAAACTGTGGAAAATGCTGAAAGAGATGGGAATACCAGACCACCTGACCTGCCTCTTGAGAAATCTGTATGCAGGTCAGGAAGCAACAGTTAGAACTGGACATGGAACAACAGACTGGTTCCAAATATGAAAAGGAATACATCAAGGCTGTATATTGTCACCCTGCTTATTTAACTTCTATGCAGGGTACATAATGAGAAACACTGGACTGGAAGAAACACAAGCTGGAATCAAGATTGCCAGGAGAAATATCAATAACCTCAGATATGCAGATGACACCACCCTTATGGCAGAAAGTGAAGAGGAGCTAAAAAGCCTCTTGATGAAAGTGAAAGAGGAGAGTGAAAAAGTTGGCTTAAAGCTCAACATTCAGAAAATGAAGATCATGGCATCTGCTCCCATTACTTTATGGGAA
This sequence comes from Ovis canadensis, assembly GCF_042477335.2. Classification (NCBI taxonomy): domain Eukaryota; kingdom Metazoa; phylum Chordata; class Mammalia; order Artiodactyla; family Bovidae; genus Ovis; species Ovis canadensis. The sequence continues at coordinate 31,827,574 of NC_091250.1, read as the reverse complement.
ATAGATGGGGAAACAGTAGAAACACTGTCAGACTTTATTTTTTTGGGCTCCAAAATCACTGCAGATGGTGATTGCAGCCATGAAATTAAAAGACGCTTACTCCTTGGAAGAAAAGTTATGACCAACCTAGATAGTATATTCAAAAGCAGAGACATTACTTTGCCAACTAAGGTCCATCTAGTTTTTTTTTGCTGTGGTCATGTATGGATGTGAGAATTGGACTGTGAAGAAGGCTGAGCGCCGAAGAATTGATGCTTTTGAAGTGTGGTGTTGGAGAAGACTCTTGAGAGTCCCTTGGACTGCAAGGAGATCCAACCAGTCCATTCTGAAGGAGATCAACCCTGGGATTTCTTTGGAAGGAATGATGCTAAAGCTGAAGCTCCAGTACTTTGGCCACCTCAGGCAAAGAGCTGACTCATTGGAAAGACTCTGATGCTGGGAGGGATTGAGGGCAGAAGGAGAAGGGGATGACCGAGGATGAGATGGCTGGATGGCATCACGGACTCGATGGACGTGAGTCTGAGTGAACTCTGGGAGATGGTGATGGACAGGGAGGCCTGGCGTGCTGCGATTCATGGGGTCGCAAAGAGTCGACACGACTGAGCAACTGAACTGAACTGATGGACAAAGAATTTTATTTTTCATTTATACATTAATGTATGCTGCTGCTACTGCTGCTGCTAAGTCGCTTCGGTCGTGTCCGACTCTGTGCGACCCCAATGATGGCAGCCCACCAGGCTCCCCCGTTCCTGGGATTCTCCAGGCAAGAAGACTGGAGTGGGTTGCCATTGCCTTCAACGTGTGAAAGTGAAGTCGCTCAGTCGTGTCCCGACTCTTCGCGACCCCATGGACTGCTGCCTACCAGGCTCCTCCGTCCAAGAGATTTTCCAGGCAAGAGTACTGCAGTGGGTTGCCATTACCTTCTCCAACATTAGTGTATATTTGTGTGCTAAAAACTATTTGAAAGCTCTTTATAGACAGGAATCTGTTGTAGTCAACCTGTGAGGCTATGAAATGCATATATTATTAATAGCAAAGTGTTAAGAAAACCAGAACTCCTCTGTTCAAAGTAACTTTTGAAGACACTGAAAATACTTTTAAAGGCCAAGAAAAGATGAAGATTAACAAGACTGAAAGCAGCAGTGCAGGTATTTAGGTGGAATCTTTAATTACTAAAGACAGTTTAAAATTTAAAAAAGACACACAAATCTTTGGCACATGAAACAAAGACCTCCTGAAAAATAAAAATGATAGATACTTCAAGAATCACTCATCTTTTATCTCTAAATTCAGAGATGAAATCTGTCAAACAGAAAACTGGGCATCCTCCTCCTCTGCCTTCTTAGGATACCTCTGAGAGGCAGAGAAGTGAGCCATGATTAGGGGACACAGAGAGGCTCTTAACCCATTGCCCTCTCCTGCATCTTGAGCCAAAATTGAAAGCCCTTTCTTTAGTTCCCATTAGTTAATAGGCACAGTTTTGTAGATTTTCATTTCAATTTTGGGGCTGAAAAGGATTGCTTACCAACAACCCACCAAATGAGTTTGCTGAAGATTGCTAAGTTTGTAGTCAAGTGAAAACCAGTTTTTATTAGAGATTACTCCGAAGAAACCTGGTTCCTGTGCAAGTTTGTCATTTTGCAAAAACTCCCCAAAGTGCACATACACAGATTCTGGGTTGCAACCTCCTCAGAAGCTTCTTGGGTAGAATCCAGAACACACCCTCACACATGCAGAGGATAAGGAGAGGCTGAAGGAAGAGGTTGCCGCTCCAGATGGGTGGGTGGCAGGTTTCATAAACAAAGGAACTTACACGGCTTGTCTTGGGTGGCCGTAGTCACGCATCCAGTCCTCAAGACCACACTTCTGTTTCAAGGCTAGATCCTCAGAGCAGCTTCTGGCAGTAGGGGAGGCAAGCAGGATGGAAGGACGGGGAGTGAGTGGGTGTGAGAGTTTCCAGCTTTTGGGTCAATGGCCTGTCAGACGATTGACAAAAATTACCCTAAAGTCAGGCCAGTTTTTTATGACTACATCATCACTGCTCAGAGATGTTTATGGTTTTTACTGCTGTTTTTGCTTTTCAGGTACATATTATTTTAGCTTATTAGCCAACTAATTTGTTGATTATTGGATTAGTGTGTAGTGACGCATCTGCTTAGATTTACACTATAATTTTCTAAAACTAGATTTTAAAATGCATTTTGGGTAGACATAAAATGATTATACTGTCATTGTTAAAACAGAAATATGTGTAACCTGCACTTCTGCCTTGCTTGTAAACTTTACTGATGATGTAGCTGGTACATATGTATGAATTTAAGTAATTTGTAAATAGAATTAAGGTAAGTGCAAAATAATTACTAGGTTCTTTTAAAGGTAGTAGGCAATGACTTTATAATATTAACTCATGTTCTCTTTAGAAATAAATAATAATTATATTTCTCTCAGTTCTTTTATTACATAGAAATTTACTTTAAATCAGGGTATTATTTAGTCTTTTTAGTACTCCCAACTCACATATTAACCTTTCTTACAATGGAGGAATTTCAGAATGACCCTCGGAAAAGCTGTGAAACATTGTACCAGTTTGGAAAGCTGGTACCAGTTTAGAAAGTACCAGTTTGGAAATTTTAGTGAAAATTTTATGGAAATTTTTTCTGTATTTCAATTTCAAATTCTGTTCCTTTGGGACTTAATGTTTTATGATTTGCATAGTAACAATAGGAAAGGCCTGTTAGTAGGTGCTTCCTATTGAAACCTGAGTAATTTTACTAGAATGAAAGGGACCTCTAGACTGTCTCCTATTATCAGAAACTGATAAGTAATTTTTAGAGTTAAGAATAACAGGGAGACAGAAAGATGAAAGAATTCAACGTTTAAGCAAGAAAGATCAAAGCTTAAAGCCTTCAATGCAGAGGGGTGATGTGATCTGACCCCAAAAGGTGACATCTAGCCAGCCTACCATAGGAGGTGGAAGAGGGGAAGGGTGGACACAGTGAATGACTTTTGAACAAACAGCCCCCAAGCCTGGTTTAGATGGGGTGTGTTTGGATTAAGAGAATGTGAAATGTGGGAATTGACCTTGGCAGCTTGGATGAATTTTTACTTGATCATTCTTTTATTACACTGCTGGGTTCGATTTGCTAACACTTCATTTAGGATCTTTCATTTACTTTAGAAGACTGGTCTGTGACGTGCTTTTACAGTGTGTACTTGTGTACTTGTTTAATTTTGATACCCACATTATGCTAGTTTTGTTTGAATTGGATAGCTTCCCATCTGTTTTGAGGTTTTGGAACAATTTGTAAAGAAGTTAGCTAAAGTCTAGGTATGTAAAATAGGTATTTATTCTGGAACTTTCGGTTGAACTTGCTCAGTAATCTCTGGGCCTGGGGCATTTTTCCAGGTATATTATTAACCACTGTTACAATCTGTGACCATTGATCTCTTCAGGTTCTGTTTGTTGAGCCAAGTTTAGTTTTTATAGTTTTAACTTGATTGATACAAGCAATTATTTGGGGCTAGTTTTTATATCCTTTTTGTTATGTTTATGCATTCCTTCTTTCTCTTAATCATTCTTGTTTCAGGTTTGTCAGTCTTGGTGCCTTTAAAAAAAAAGAAACTACTTTTGATTTTATTGACTCACTAGTTCTGAGAGAGATTGCTTTAGAACAGACAGGAAGTTTGATTGTTTTCTGATTTTACCTTTATCGTTTTCTTCCCACTACATCCTCTAGGTCTATTTTTGCTGCTGTTTTCATAGCTTCTTAGATTGTAAGCTTACTTTCAGACTTTCCTGTTTTCTAATAAATGCATTTAAGACTACACATTTCCCTGAATAGTGAAGATTTTAAGTCAAGTGCTTTCACTGCTATATAGTTTAAAAATAGTTCTCAACTTCTCCTTATTTTCCACTTAATCTATGAATATTTATAAGTTTGTTATTCAAATTCCAGTGGTAATGATGCTTTATCTTTCTGTTAATTCCTAATTTCATAAACAGAGCTTATATGTTTGCAAGTTAAAAAAATTTTTTTTGAGATTTCCTCTGAGGCCTCAGTTACGGTCATTACATTGTGAATCTTCCATATGAGCTTGAAAATAATATGTATTCTTATTGGGTACAAAGTCCTTTGTGAGTCTAATTGTTAAAAATGAAAGCCAAAGCCTTGGGCCTGGAGGCAGAATAGGGAAGAGGAGTATTCTTCTCGGGTCACTACTAGAATTCAGTCAGTGTGGAGGCCTCCCAGCGTACTTGAGGGGACCTAGTCTCAAGGATCTCCCAGTCTGCTCTGCAAGCCAGTGCTGCTGGCATCTGCAGAGGAATGGCATCTGCAGAGGAAGTGGGGAAGTTGCTCCGTTCAGAGGATTTTACAAGACCAGGTGACATAAATACAAAACTTTCTGTGGAAATAAACTTCCCTTCCACCTTGACTGAAGCTAACTCCTTTGCCAGTGGCTGGCAAGCGGTCCCATCAATAGATAATCCAATATTATTATTGGCCAACTTATCTGTGAACTGAGTTCTCAAATGGTAGTTTGAGGACGTAAGTGAATAATGTCTGCAAAGACAGATTGTATGAAAGTCAATGGATGAATTTGGGTCCTGCCTTCATTAGATGTTAAAGCATGAAGTGGATGTTCACATCTTCATTTAGCGTGTGGACACCAGGCTAAAAGTAGGCTGAGGCAACTGAAGCACTTGTCCAGGGCACCAAATACATCACAAAATTCAGCCATTGAGATAACATTTTAATGTAATATTTTTAAAATCAAAATTAATGGAAAAAATCCATGAACAGAATATCAAATGTTAAAGGATTTGACTCTGCAATTGATTCACCTCACACGCTGATCCCAGCTATAGCTATGAGAAGGTCGGTGGTTAAGTGATGTCAGAAGAGACAGGCAATGTAAGGTCAAGGTTATCTTGGGATCTTGGAGTGGAAAACATGGTGTCAGCTATACAGTTCTAGGCTTGAATTCTGACTGTGTGTGTGCTTAGTTACTCAGTCGTGTCCGACTCTGCGACCGTATGGACTATAGCCCGCCAGGCTTCTCTGTCCATGGGGATTCTCCAGGCAAGAATACTGGAGTGGGTTGCCATGCCATTCTCCAGGGGATCTTCCCCAAACCAGAGATCGAACCCAGGTCTCCTGCATTGCAGGCGGATTCTTTACCAGCTGAGCCACAAGGAAAGCCCGAATTCTGACTGTATGACTTTAAATAAGTTACTTAACCTATTAGCTGGTTTCTTCGCCTGTAATGGGGAATCTAATAACAGGAATCCCATAAGGCTTTTATAATGACTAAACAAGATAGCACAAAATGCTTATGCCTGACCCACAAGGGCAGATCCAAGTTTTGTTGAGTCTGAGGTTATATAATTTGGGAGAAATTCTTTAAGAAAAATACTAAAAAATTAGCAATGCAAAGTTGGCATGGTAATGAGTACTTAAGAGTGAGAAAATCAATAATATATAACAAACTTTTTAAGAGCACAACCCCCGCCACAATAATTTTTTAAAAATTAGTTGCCACTCACATCACTGTGACTTCCCTGGTGGTTCAGACGGTAAAGTGTCTGTCTCCCATAGAAAAGATATCAGCATGTTGTTTTCTCTCACATCATTTTAGTTTAGAAACGTGTCTCCGAACTTTATAACTCAGCACTGATAATGTCATGTCCATTCTTGAAGTGTTTTTCATATGTGAGCTGTAATATTTGAAGAATATTCCACAGGCCGGTGTCTGGGCATTCATGTCTCATGTTGCTTCTTTTCACTGGCCACACAGAAACTAGTAACTTGGGGAGCCAGCAAAGTGAGAAAGCTCTGGACGCTGCAGACAGACAGGTTCCAGGGCTGCCCTGTCCACACAATGGCTCATGTGCACAACACACTTCACCACCACGTGCGGGAATCTTGGTGAGACTGAACAATTACTCACAGCTAGTTCGTTAACACTACTGACTTATTACAACCTCTTTGCATTTGAATCTTAGTTTTCCCTTTTCAGAAAAAAAAAAAAACACCTTAAACAGCTGTATTGTTGTCATTTACATATCATAAATTTCATTCAAAAGTATACAGATGATTATTAGCAAATTTAAAGACTTACACAATAACCACAATCCAACTTAGGTCATTTCCAGCACCCCCAAAATATTCCTCATGCTCATTTATTTGCCTCACTCCCAATTCTACCTTCAGCTCCAGGCAACTACGAATCTACTTTCCATCTCCAAGAATTTTCCCTTCCTGGACATTTTATATAGATAGAATCACGTTGGTGCCTTTAAAGGTCCTTCCTGTACCTGTCTTACCCTCCGTTAGTTCTGAGCTCTCTGGTCCTTACCCTCCAGCACTCGCAGGGCACCTCCCTCTCTGAATATTGTTATCCATAGCACCCAAACCTTTCCCCCATGGCATCTGTCTTAAGTTCTTGCAATTTGTCTTCCTGCCCTTTAGCAGTTTCATCTGTTCCTCCCTGACTGTCTAATTTAAAGCAGGTCTTGTGCTAGGCACTCTGACGCAGCACCTGCCCCCGGCATTTCTAATCTAGCTGGAGAGTTAACTCATAGTTATATACAGGCGCTAAGTGCTATGGAATGGTTTGGAGTAATAGCATGTTTTGAGGACTTAAAAGTTAGTCGCTCAGTCACGTCCGACTCTTTGCGACCCCACGGACAGTAGCCTGCCAAGCTCCTCTGTCCATGGAATTCTCCAGGCAAGAATATTAGAGTGGGTAGCCATTGCCTTTTCCAGGGGATCTTCTTGACCCAGGGATTGAACCCACGTCCCTTGCGTCTCCTGCATTGCAGGTGGATTTCTTTGCCACTGAGCCACCAGGGGATCCCCTTTTGAGGACTTTAGGTGTCAGCAAACTTGATTTAGCTTAAACTTCAGGGGTCTTCACTTGCATAATCCCTTCCCAAGTCCCCTGTGGGGGGCAAGCCCTAGTGATGCATTCACTTGGTGATATGTTTCTTAATATCTAAAATATTTTAACTGGAATCAGTTAAGACCACTGTCACTTTCCTATCCAATCACCCTTCTGTTTTATGTTCCCTTGTGTCAGGTAGCTGAGTGGCCATGGCCATTTTCAAAATCCAACGAAAACAGTTGAAAATACATTTAGTTTTGGTTTAGTGGGATAATTGTATGTGGCTCACCATCATTTCCAAATATTATTAAATATCATTAGCCACACCTTTGTAGGAATGACTTCCAAGAATACTATCCCCTACTGTTGTGACAAAAGTGCAGGACCAGAGATTGCATTGAATTATGAATGTTCCCTGCAGTGCCAAATGACCAGTGTATGTGGCTAGTAAAAAAGAAATGATGCTTGGAATCAATGGACTCAGAAGCTAGTCTGTGAACTATGCTTCCAACTGTTAACAGCTCAGGTGTGAAAAACACTGGATAGAAACTTTTCCAAATTTAAGAACAATCATAACAATTTTCATGACACTACCAATAGTGAATTGTAATACTTCAAGACTTTTCTAAACTATTAATGATATGTAAAAACAAATTAATGTGCTAGAAAGAAGACAATTATCTTTTCTATTTGCTCCAGAGAGAATATTACAAAATTGTTGTCCCATAAAAAGGCAACTGAAGGGAATGTAGCCCCCAAAAACCTGTAGAAGAGTATTACAGTGATATAGCAGAGATTTGAGCAGTCTGTGCTCAAAATGAACGTTTTCTCCTCTTCTCCATTTCCCTCCCAATAAAATTCTTTTTTTTCCCTCCCCATCCCCAGCTCTACTGAGGTATAATTAACTGACAAATAAAAAGTGTATATATTTAACTTGAACAAAGTAAAGATTTGATATCTGTATACATTGTGAATAATAACCACAATCAAATTGATTAACACATTCATTACTTCATAAAGTTACTTTTTTTTGGTGTGGTTAGTCCAGTTAAGAACTACTCTTAGCAAAATTTCAAGTACTACTAACTATAGTCACCACACTGTACATTAGATCAGAACTTATTCATATTATAACTGAAAGTAACTCCTGACCAACATCTCCCCATTTTCCCCATCTCCCAGTCCCTGGAAACTACTGTTCTACTCTGGTTCTGTGGATTAAACCTTTTTAGATTCCGTATATTAATGAGATCATATAGTATTTGTCTCTGACATTTCATTTAGCATAATGTTCTCTCTGTTTATCTATATTGTCCATATGGCAGAATTTCCTTCTATTTTATAGGTGACTAATAGCCCATTATGAACATATGTATGTCATCTATATATAATTTTCTTTGTCCGGTCATCCCTTGGACTCCTTGAATTCTTTCCATATCTAGGCTACTGAAGAAAAGGGAACCCTTGTACACTGCTGGTGGGAGTGTAAATTGGTACAGCCATTATAGAAATCAGTACGAGTTTCCTCAAAAAATTAAAATAGAATTACCACAGATCCAGCAATCCCATTAGTAGATAAATATCCAAAAGAAATGAAATAAGTATCTCAAAAACATATCTGCACTTACTTGTTTATTACAACATTATTCACAGTTCAGTTCAGTTCAGTCGCTCAGTTGTGTCCGACTCTTTGCGACCCCATGAATCGCAGCATGCCAGGCCTCCCTGTCCATCACCAACTCCCAGAGTTCACTCAGATTCAAGTCCTTTGAGTCAGTGATGCCATCCAGCCATCTCATCCTCGGTTGTCCCCTTCTCCTCCTGCCCCCAATCCCTCCCAGCATCAGTCTTTTCCAATGAGTCAACTCTTCGCATGAGGGGGCCAAAGTACTGGAGCTTCAGCCTTAGCATCATTCCTTCCAAAGAAATCCCAGGGCTGATCTCCTTTAGAATAGACTGGTTGGATCTCCTTGCAGTCCAAGGGGTTCGCAAGAGTCTTCTACAACACCACAGTTCAAAAGCATCAATTCTTCAGCGCTCAGCCTTCTTCACAGTTCAACTCTCACATCCATACATGACCACAGGAAAAACCATAGCCTCGACTAGACGGACTTTAGTCGGCAAAGTAATGTCTCTGCTTTTGAATATGCTATCTAGGTTGGTCTCATTGGGAGTACTAGCAAATACTAGCAAATTTCCTTCTAGGACTCAGGTACTAAGTAAATTACTTCCCATGCGGGCTTATTGTTTAATGTGTCACTCTCAGTGAAAAGCATGGTATTTTGAAATGCAGATGCTCATTAACACATATGAATAAACCTTAACTGATGACACAGTTTTTGCTATCATAGAAACTTACATTTTTTTCAATAATGAAAGGAGATAGTCATCAGGTGAGATTTGCGACTTGTTGCATTGTTTGCCAATTAATTCATTAACTCAAGCCTCTTGCAGATTTAGCAAATAAAAATGAGGCATGCCCAGTTAAATCTGAATTACAGTTAAGTAATAAATAATTTAGTATAAGTATGTCCCAAATATTCTTGGAAAAAAGAATGTGTGACCCATGCAATATTTGGGCCATGCTGCTGCTGCTAAGTCGCTTCAGTCATGTCTGACTCTGTGCGAGCCCATAGACGGCAGCCCACCAGGCTCCCTGTCCCTGGGATTCTCCAGGCAAGAACACGAGTGGGTTGCCATTTCCTTCTCCAATGCATGAGAGTGAAAAGTGAAAGTGAAGTGGCTCAGTCGTGTCCGACTCTTCGCGACCCCATGGACTGCAGCCTACCAGGCTCCTCCATCCATGGGATTTTCAAGGCAAGAGTACTGGAGTGGGGTGCCATCGCCTTCTATTTGGGCCATACTTATACTAAAGGGCTTCCTGATAGCTCCATTGGTAAAGAATCCGCCTGCAATGCAGGAAACCCGGATTTGATTCCTGGGTCGGGAAGATCCGCTAGAGAAGGGATAGACTACCCACTCCAGTATTCCTGGGCTTCCCTGTGGCTCAGCTGGTAAAGAATCTGCCTGCAATGCAGGAGACCTGGGTTTGACCCCTGGGTTGGAAGAGCCCCTAGAGAAGGAAAAGGCTACCCAGTCCATTATACTGGCGTGGAGAATTGCATGGAGTGTATAGTCCATGGGGTCGCAGAGAGTCGGACACCACTGAGCGAATTTCACTATACTAAAAAAAAATTATGTTGTTTATCTGAGAATCATATTTAACTGGGCATCCTGTGTTTTGTCTAGCAACTGCGTTGTAAGGAATCTATGTGAAAGTTGGACTGGACTCCTTTTAGATGCTTTGGGTTTGTTTTCACAAACAAAATGTTTCCAAGTCAAACATGAAATCTGCCAATCACGGGGAAGACTAAGAACTTTCACCTCATTCAGTTAAACCCGTGCTTTTCAAAGAAGAAGCCACCTGGGCTATGGGAAAGACTGTCCCAAAGAGCTCTGGGTGGGTCACCGTTTTAGTGAACCGCAAACCTCTGGGGCCTGGGACGACCACAGCCCAACGCCGTAAGCCAACTGAGAGGTGGCGCCTCGGTGGACCCGCTTCTCTCCCTCCTCTCTGCTCAGTCCACGAGGGAAACTTCCAGAGAGCCCCCGCCTCTCCCCAGATGGCCATGGCTCTTCTCCTCTCACCCCATGCCTCCCCGCCCCGCGGGCTGCAACGGAGCAGACGGCCCCTAGGGCACCGAGGACCCAGATTTACTCGCGAGTTTTGAAATCAGCCCGCAAGGTGCAAGGGGGCCGGCCGCCTTCATTCCAGAAAGGTCTTCCGCGGCAAGGAGGCCGGCCGAGCACCCGCGCTGCCCCTCGAAACCCGAGATGCGGAGGGCGGCTCCCTCGCGCTTTATTTCCACCCCGCCCTCACCCGCTTTTCAAATTTTGGTCGGAGGAGAGAAAACAGCCTCGCGCCGGGGTGCGCGCGAAGACGAGCCGAGGGGAGACGGACACACCCTCCCGTCAGCCCTCCCCGCGCTGCGCGGCGCCAGGAGGCGGGGGCTCGGCGAGGCTGCGCCGACGGAGAACGCCGGCTCCCAGCGGCGAGGCGCCGGTGATGGCCGGTTGACTGGAGCGGGAGCGCAGCGCCCGGCGGGATGATGCTCCGGAGGGGCCCCTGGCCCTGGCGCGCGCGGCTGCTGCCGACCCCCGGAACCCAAGGCCGGGCGCACCCGCGGCTGCCGATGCCCCAGGTAAGCCCGAGCCCGGGGCGAGGGAGGCGACCGGAAAACTTTGCGTGGGGCAACTTCGGCGGGCGCGAAAGCCCGGCGGAGGGACATGCCTTGCGTTTCGCTGGCCCGTTCGCCCAGCTCCGCGCGCGGGAGGACCCGCCGGCGAGTGGACCCGCCGGCGAGTGGTCGCCCGGGCTGCGGACGCGGGCCGGGAGTCCGCCACCGGGGTCACCCCCGGGAGCCCAGGGCGGCGGGGACGTGCGCCGGCGCATCACCTCGGTTAAGCTGGGGTGCAGGGACCGCGAGGCTGCGGCCCAGGGCTGGGGGCAGCACAAGTACCCCGGGAGGCAGTTTGTCCGCGTCCAGACTGCTGTCTGGAGTAAGTTTTCAGAGCCGTTCTGCTGTCGGCTCGATCATCGGTGCCGAAGGGGGCTAAGGAAACGGTAAGGCGAGCTGGAGTGCTGCCCCGAGAGAGCACTGTGGTAGGAAAGCGAAATGTCCATCCTGAAAACCAGCAGCACCTCCCTTTCGAAGAGGGAAGAAAAACTCGCGTTTTGTTCCGAGACTCGAGAGACGGGTGAATCATGAGTGTGTGCTGGTGAGTAACAGTTGGCCTGACACGGCTGTATGTGGTTTGTGTGGAACCGTCTCATGGAGGAGGAGGGGGGAGTGGACGTGCCCTAAAAGAGGCAAGGAAGACGGGGAGACAGTTGCTGGTAGTAACTGGGATTGCCGCGGAGCCGGACAGGAGCTCAGGTGCCCGAACTCCGAGCCTGATGAGGAAAGACAGTTTTTAAATCGAGCCTTCCAGGTATGTGCGGTTGGGGAGCTCGTGGTTTGAGTTTGAGTTCCTAGCCCCGCCTCCCCACCTCATAAATCAGTTTCAGATTGTTAAGGAGAAAAAGATGTGTTTTTCCGCTTCAGTTGTGCACTGTAAAAGAAAAGCGGAAAGTGATGTCGTTACCATTTTCTTGTCACTTTCACTTCTGTTCAGTTTTTTCTTTTTTCTTTTCCTCTCCAAGTCTCTCAGGGCTTGGAATGATGGGGAAAAATCTTTAAATGCATTTTTAAATACCTTCCCTGAAAGTTTGAAACAGAATGAGGAAGGACATTTTGTTCCTTATAACTAGGAAAGGGGCAAAGATGTGAAATGGTAGACTTAATTGGAGAGAGGCTTTTTTTTTTCATTTTGTGAAATTTGTGTCTTAGTATAAATGTTGTGTTTGCAAGCCTCTTGATGAAAGTGAAAGAGGAGAATGAAAAAGGTGGCTTAAAGCTCAACATTCAGAAAACAAAGATCATGGCATCTGGTCCCATCACTTCATGGGAAATAGATGGGGAAACAGTGGAAACAGTGTCAGACTTTATTTTTTTGGGCTCCAAAATCACTGCAGATGGTGACTGCAGCCATGAAATTAAAAGACGCTTACTCCTTGGAAGAAAAGTTATGACCAACCTAGAGAGCATATTGAAAAGCAGAGACGTTACTTTGCCTACTAATGTCTGTCTAGTCAAGGCTATGGTTTTTCCAGTAGTCAAGTATGGATGTGAGAGTTGGACTGTGAGGAAGGCTGAGCACCGAAGAATTGATGCTTTTGAAGTGTGGTGTTGGAGAAGACTCTTGAGAGTCCTTTGGACTGCAAGGAGATCCAACCAGTCCATTCTGAAGGAGATCAGCCCTGGGATTTCTTTGGAAGGAATGATGCTGAGGCTGAAACTCCAGTACTTTGGCCCCCTCATGCGAAGAGTTGACTCATTGGAAAAGACTCTGATGCTAGGAGGGATTGGGGGCAGGAGGCGAAGTGGACGACAGAGGATGAGATGGCTGGATGGCATCACTGACTCGATGGACTTGAATCTGAGTGAACTCTGGGAGTTGGTGATAGACAGGGAGGCCTGGCTTGCTGCGATTCATGGGGTCACAGAGTCGGACACGACTGAGCAACTGAACTAAACTGAACTGATAAATGTTGTGGAACAACAGACTGGTTCCAAATAGGAAAAGGAGTACGTCAAGGCTGTATATTGTCACCTTGCTTATTTAACTTGTATGCAGAATACATCATGAGAAACGCTGGGCTGGAAGAAGCACAAGCTGGAATCAAGATTGCCGGGAGAAATACCAATAACCTCAGATATGCAGATGGCACCACCCTTATGGTAGAAAGTGAAGAGGAACTCAAAAGCCTCTTGATGAAAGTGAAAGAGGAGAGTGTAAAAGTTGGCTTAAAGCTCAACATTCAGAAAACGAAGATCATGGCATCTGGTCCCATCACTCCATGGGAAATAGATGGGGAAACAGTGGAAACAGTGTCAGACTTTATTTTTGGGGGCTCCAAAATCACTGCAGATGGTGCTACAGCCATGAAATTAAAAGACACTTACTCCTTGGAAGAAAAGTTATGATCAACCTAGACAGCATATACAAAAGCAGAGACATTACTTTGCCAATAAAGTTCCATCTAATCAAAGCTATGGTTTTTCCAGTAGTCAAGTATGGATGTGAGAGCTGGACGATAAAGAAAGCTGAGTGCCAAAGCAGTGATGCTTTTGAAGTGTGGTGTTGGAGAAGACTCATGAGAGTCCCTTGGACTGCAAGGAGATCCAGCTAGTCCATCCTAAAGAAGATCAGTCCTTGGTGTTCATTGGAAGGACTGATGCTGAAGCTGAAACTCCAATACTTTGGCCACCTCATGCCAAGAGTTGACTCACTGGAAAGACTCTGATGCTGGGAGGGATTGGGGGCAGGAGGAGAAGGGGACGACAGAGGATGAGATGGCTGGATGGCATCACCAACTCGATGGATATGAGTTTGAGTGAACTTTGGGAGTTGGTGATGGACAGGGAGGCCTGGTGTGCTGTGATTCATGGGATAACAAAGAGTTGGACACAACTGAGCAACTGAACTGAACTGATAAATGTTGTACTTTACAGTAAAAAATGTACCAAATAGTAAAGCAACCCAATACAAGGACCGCCCCCCTTCACTATAAACCATTTAGATTTAAATGACTTGAGTCAGTTTTCTGTTAAATCCATTTAACATTTTGAGTAGAAAGTTTATGGGTCCTCAGACTGGCTGCTCTTTCTCAGATTGTCGACTCTAAGCTGTTTTTCTCCTTGTTTCCCAGCTGATGCTATCCTAGGAGCGCCATTGCATGCCCCAGCAGGAATTATGTGCCCTTTTAAAGAGGTCGAAAATGATACCGTGGGACTTACTTGGCTTAATGATAGGAGAACTCTGGTTAGCACTTTGCTTCTATGTAATCATCTGAAGAAGCCTTATGTTTGACTGTTTCTAATCTGCAGATTTTTAAGTCTTCACTGTGCTGTTGAGTCAATTTGCTGAACTTCAGAAGTGGAAATTCTTCCATTGTTTTACTTGTCTAATTCAAGACCCCCAAAGAGTTAAAGAGAAGTTTCAAGTGTACTTCTTTATATGCTCTTTGAAATTGTACCATAAAAGAACTGACAGAAATATCCTGGCTGCCTTGGAGTTTTAGTTAGGGCTACTAAACCATTTTCTGTAAATCAAATTAACTGATTGTGAAGGACATCTTCCATTCTAAGATCTCACTGTTTTGTGATTGCCCCATTTGATATGAAAAGTCCTGTGACTAAAGACAAGCATTATTTCTCTTTATGTCTTGTTGTAAACATTCAGATCCCTAGAGCCTCTGAAAGCAGCAGGAAAAAAAAAAAAGTGATGTATGTGACCTGACAGCTCACAAAATCCTAGCTTGCAAGGACTTGTCATTAATAGTATCTCAAGTAAGCATTCCTGATTATATTTGGCCTTTTCTGAAAGTATGAATGCCTTACAGGAGCATTTGGTGATTTTGAGAAATAGACAGTGTATATGTTTCACATGGTAGGTGAGTAATTGCGAGTATTTGGCGGGTAGAAAGAAAGTTTGTCAACATGAGTATGTTTAGTATAGCTGAATTGCTTTTTAAAGGACACATTTAGTCTGAGGCATGAGAGCAGAGCACGCTGTGTTGCCTTTGGCTGGGCATAGCCTAGCATCTGCAGTCATGTTCAGGGGTTGGGGGGAGTGGGAGGGGCTCCCACACCTCTGCTTGTCTCCTGCGCTGTGGCTGAGTGGTTGTCGGGACAGTCCACAGCTCCCGCTGGCCTTCCTGTTCTGGAGGACACAGCTTCGAGCGATCATGCTGCCTGATGAATTAATCACTGAACAGAAAGCGCCTGGCTTATTGTTCCTTCCTTAATTTGGGTCTTCTGCTACTTAGCTGAAGAGAGTCCCTGATGTGATTTCAAGCCACTGGCACTGTATGTGGGTCTCTACAGAAGCTACGTTTTAAAATTTTAAAAAATCAAGTGTACTTTGCAGAGAAGTCAAGTATTGCCTGGGCTTTTTTTTTTTTTTTTTTTCCCCTAACCCCTAGAAACAAAGCATAAACACGTTCCAACTCAGTTGTGTCCAGCTCTTTGTAGACCCCATGGACTGTAGCCTACTAGGCTCCTCTGTCCATGGAATTCTCAAGGCAAGAATACTGGAGTGGGTAGCCATTCCCTTCTCCAGGGAATCTTCCCGATCCCGGGATCAAACCCTGGTCTGCGGGCAGATTCTTTACCATCTGAGGCACCAGGGAAGCCTTTAATGCCACCACCAAATGTCAATTTAGAAGTTGTTTTCATCTTTAATAAACATGTCATTCTTGTTTGATACTTTCCTATGATTCTCTGTCATGTGTTTGTAACTGGCAAGCTATAGTCTTTAATCCTGATTTCAGAGCTGTCTCCTGGTGATTGTACTTACAGTGTGGAAAAGACATGGATGCTTTGGTTTCAAAGTAATTCTAGACCAATTTGTCTGTTAAATGTTAAACATTGCTACTTTCCCAGCACTTAGGTATTAGTGCTGTTTTTTTTTTTTAATTTTTGTATTTTGCTATTTATTGCAAATTAACAGGATTCTGTTTTACAGCAAGTTCTAAGTTGGAAAATCAATTTGTAGCTTGACAGATAAATATTCAATGTTTGTTGAATGCAGTCCTTATGAAACTGCAGTAGAAAACCAGAGGCTAAATATTGGTTGATCAGTAGCTGTGTCAACGAAATGTGTTTACTTCATAGAATAAAAATGAGCAGCTAATTTCGTTGGTGTTAAGCAATTGGAACGTTTGACGGTCAACCCGGCCCTGCTGCCACTTAGCTCCTGACCTTAGCCAAGTCATTCAGCCTACTTGAGCCTGTTTCACTCCCTTTTCAAAACAAGATTTGTCTGAGTGGTCTCAAAAGCCTTTTTCATCTCTCAAATTGCCATTTTATTATTTTTACCACGGGTTGTAAATACACTGTTGAATAAAATATTGTCAGTGTCAGAATGTCGTAGTGGTTGAAAATCCTCTTTTATGATCTTAGGCAGTCAGTAAAGTGGCAGTTTTAACTAATGATTTTAATAACTGTTTTCCCCTTTAAAAAGAAACTGGAATTTATTTGACATGGGGTGAGCATGGCATAATAGTATTAGGAATTATGATTTGTCGTGTTCTAATACTTAATTGTCATTGCTAGTGATTTCATCTGTGAAATGTTGTTTTTCAAGACAATCTAGCTTTAGAACCCTAAAACCATTATATAATAGACATCTTGGCCTAACCTACAGGCTATAAACCAGTAGATATTAATAATAAAATAGCATTATCTGAGCTGTATTCGAGAAGTATCTGATTTTTGATCCCATTTAACTTGCCATGGTATTAATTTTCCTGGTTTTTAAAACAAATGCCAGCTCTTTTTTTCTGAGCTATGTGTTTAGACTGCATGGTGTGGGATCCAGCACCCAGATGTTTTACTGAACTTTCTTCACTGGCATGCCTTTTAAGAAACAGAACTGTAAAGTGTGGGGGTCAGTTAAGAGGTGCCTTTTCCAAGGACCTATGGAAGATACTACTGTCTAGTCTTAGTCTTAGAATTGGGTTTCCCTTGAGCTGATTTGGGGTTTATTATGCAGACAGTGAAGTATACAGCCAGGGGTGTTCACTCTATGCTTTGGCTGCCAGAAAGCCTTGAGTCAGATTTTCAATCCACCTTCTAACAGATGGGAAAGATCTTATGACGTGCCTTTTATGTATTTACCATGCTCATTTACTATACTCGGAGAGGTTTCATCATCTCTGCCTTCATTTTTCCCTCCTTTCATATCTTCACCCATTTTTCTGTAATTATAGTTTAATGGGGGAAAAGTGGTACATAAAGAAGGCTTTATCAAATTAAAAAAATCAGCTCTTTGGTGTTTTAAACAAGTATGTTCAAAGGCTTTCCTAATGGCTCAGTGGATAAAGAATCCACCTGCATTGCAGGAGACGTAGACAATCCCTGGATTTGATCCCACAGGTTTGATCCCTAGGATGGGAAGATCCCCTGGGGGAGAAAATGGCAACCCACTCCAGTATTCTTGCCTGGGAGATCCCATGGACAGAGAAGCCTGGTGGGCTACAGTCCAAAGGGTCGCAAAGAGTCACACCTGACTGAGCGACTAAGCACAGCACGTTTATGACAGAAGCGTGGCAGGTCAGTCTGCTGTGCAGTCCCCTTGGTGCTTCACCCATAGAACGTGCACCGCACATATGGATTGTATTGTACTGAGTTGCCTTAAGGATCTACTTTCGATGCCATGGTTCTCTTTTTTGTTTTGAAATATAATTGACAAGTGTGATTGTCTCTTAAAGGCAATGGTACTGAGGTTGTTGACGCTCGTCTCACCTTTTTGCTTCTTACTACCCTTACCTGTCCTAAATCTTCCTAGCTCCTCCTTACCTCCACTAGCCTCACCTGGATGAAAAATAGAGTTTGGGTCAACTCTTTATTCTGAGTTTCCTATTTAACTTATAAATGTTGCCATTTGATTTTATACCGTTTTTACCTTAGTTTGCAGGAACAGAAAGCGTGCAGTCCAGGCATTTGTTCAGCCGCTTTTGGGGGGACAGTTAGAGCTCTATCTAGGATTCATCGGCTCGATGCTGATGAGAAGTGATGTGTGAAACCTGCACTGTCAACAGAGTCCATTGAAGAGACTTCCCTGAATAGATGTGAGGGCAGGAAATAGGGAACAGTGGAAAGAGAGGCAAGAAATGGAGCAAGAGTTGAAATTGCGATAGCCTGTGTGCAGAATCAAGAAGTGACATGAAACATTGAACCTCATACCAAGAAACTGATAGATGCACAGTTTTATTGTTGCAAACTTAAGGGTGGAAAAAGTCTTCAAGATTGACCAGGGTCACACCATGAGTCTGGCTTCTACCCAAGGTTCTTATTACCTGATTGAGTAAGATGATTTGGTTTATAAAACTGCTGTGTACACAGGTGGTAATTTTAGTATATTTAACTCCACTGGGAACTCTCAGTTATTTTGTTGTTGTAGGAGTGTTTTTATACTGAATGTGCTGCTTAAATTACATTTCTGAGACTGAAGGATGAATTCACTAATCTTAAAGCCCTTAGGCATGACAGTAAAAGTAAATGCCCTAAGCCTGATTGGAGGAAAGAAGTTACAAATTTTCTTGACAAATCCTTGTTATTTTTCTAACTGTGTATTTATTTGTGTGTGTGTGTGTGTTCATGTGTGGCTGTCTCTTTGTGTCAAATATTTTGTTTGTTTTGGTATGAGTTTCACTAGTAGCTCAGTTCAGTTGCTTAGTCATGTCTGACTCTTTGCAGCCCTATGGACTGCAACACGCCAGGCCTCCCTGTCCATCACCAACTCCTGGAGTTTACTCAGATTCATGTCCATTGAGTCGGTGATGCCATCCAACCATCTCATCCTCTGTCGTCCCCTTCTCCTGCCCCGAATCCCTCCCAGCATCAGAGTCTTTTCCAATGAGTCAACTCTTCAAATGAGATGGCCAAAGTATTGGAGTTTCAGCTTTAGCATCAGTCCTTCCAGTGAATATTCAGGACTGATTTTCCTTGGGATGGACTGGTTGTATCTCCTTGTAGTCCAAGGGACTCTCATGAGTCTTCTCCAGCACCACAGTTCAAAAGCATCACTTCTTTGGCACTCAGCTTTCTTTATAGTCCAACTCTCACATCCATACTTGACTACTGGAAAAACCATAGCTTTGATTAGATGGAACTTTGTTGGCAAAGTAATGTCTCTGCTTTTGTATATGCTGTCTAGGTTGGTCATAACTTTTCTTCCAAGGAGTAAGCGTCTTTTAATTTCATGGCTGCAGTCACCATCTGCAGTGATTTTGGAGCCCCCCAAAATAAAGACAGCCCCTGTTTTCACTGTTTCCTCATCTATTTCCCATGAAGTGATGGGACCAGATGCCACGATCTTAGTTTTCTGAATGTTGAGTTTTAAGCTAACTTTTTCACTCTCTTTCACTTTCATCAAGAGGCTCTTTAGTTCTTCTTCGCTTTCTGCCTTGAGGGAATCTGCAGAAAATCTGCAATCATCTGTGTATCTGAGGTTATTGATACTTTTCCCAGCAGTCTTGATTCCAGCTTGTGCTTCATTCAGCCCAGCATTTCTCATGATGTGCTCTACATATAAGTTACACAAGCAGGGTGACAGTATACAGCCTTGACGTACTCCTTTCCTGATTTGGAACCAGTCTGTTGTTCCATGTCCAGTTCTAACTGTTGCTTCCTGACCTGCATACAGGTTTCTCAGGAGGCAAGTAAGGTGGTCTGGTATTCTCATCTCCTTAAGAATTTTCTATAGTTTGTTTTGATCCACATAGTCAAAGGCTTTGGCATAGTCAATAAAGCAGAAGTAAATGTTTTTCTGGAACTCTCTTGCTTTTTCAATAATCCGGTGGATGTTGGCAATTTGATCTCTGGCTCCTCTGCTTTTTTGAAATCCAGCTTGAACACTAGTAGATGAATGGGATATTTGAAGAGGGGATTTTTAAAAGCTGTCGATGAAAAACTGCTTTTTCAGCCAGTAATGTAGCTGAAATACGAGTGTGCGTTTTTATTAGAGAGACTGACAGTAATGTGACCATAAACCTGAAATTTTGTTTTAGAAAATGTGTGCAAACAGAACAGCGCAGTGCTGGCTGTCTAAGCCCTTGCTCGAGGATGTTTGTTGTGGCGTTTTATAGTCTGATGACTCAGTTCTGTAACTCTGCTTTGGGACTGTTTCAGAGAATGCACCACGTAGCAGTTTTCATTTTTTCAGGCGAATGTATGGTTTATTTTGACCTTGTAAATACGCTTTTGTGGGTTTGCTGTTAGCTTGTTAGGTAAGCAAGCTTTGTACATAAGCTACAGTTGACCCAGAAATCATGTTTCATCTCTCCGGTCCCGGTTTCTACTGCATGCTCTGCGAGGCCCACATCAGCCACAAGGGACTCATACCTCTTCTTGTCGCTTGTCCCTGTGGCCTTTATGACGTTCCTCTGGCAACGTTGCCCCCGATCACTCTCCCTTTCATCTTTTTGAAGTCTCATCCTCCAAGGCTGAGTTCCAGTACCCACCCACCCTACCCCAGTCTTTATGCAGTCTCTGTAGGTCTCTGCCAGCAGAATTAATTACACTTTCTTTTCGCTCCCACGGTACCTGCCGTACTGGAGAAGGGAGTGGCAAACCACTTCAGTGTTCTTGCCTTGAGAACCCCATGAACAGTATGAAGAGACTTCACTCTAACCTGTATTAGCATTAGTTGGGTTCGTATGATTCGTGTGGATTCTCTCAGCCCTTTATGGTCAGAACTGTTTCTCCTTACCTCTGGCTTCTGCCCTGTCACAGTAGGTACATAATAAATGCTTATTGGGTAGAGGAATGAAGGGCTGAATGATAAAGAACTAAATATTATATAGGTTACCTTCATGGTGCATTCTCTTCAGATCTGAACTTCTCAATTTCCTCTTCCCCACTGACTCCAGGCAGGGAGAAACCTAAAGTGTTCTTATCTACCTCTTGTGATTTTACCCTTGAATGTTGAAGATTGTTTTAAGGTTAATCAAAATAATCTTCATATATCATATTTATATTAAAGCTGTGGTTTTCAAGTAGATTTTGGTTCATTGTTTTTTTCAGATATGCTTTCATGTCAGGCTTTTTAAAGGACATAAGTCAACAGGCTTTAACGAAACATAAATTTTGTCAGGATAGCCTGGCGTGTGTTTTCTTGGCTGTTCTGTAAGCGTGGTGGTGATTTTGGGTGATCCCTTACATTGGGGAAGGCAGTGCTTTTCTCTACTGATGAGATGTTCATAAATGGAATTCTCAGCGCATTAAATCATATTGGTTTTTGTTTTGTGATGTGCTATTTTGTGATTGCCCAAAATTATTATTGTTGGTACTAAAAGCTTTGGAGAAGAAAATGGCAACCCACTCTAGTATTCTTGCCTGGAAAATTCCATGGACAGAGGAACCTGGAGGGCTACAGTCCATGGGGTCACAAAGAGTCAGCCACAACTGAACACATCAGCACTAAAAACTTAATCATTAAAACTTCAGTAATTTAAAATGATAATCCCCTTAAAATCCATTATAAAATGGGAGTTGTGGTTCGTGCTAGGTCTGAAAGCTTGCAGAAAAGATCCTTGAAAATTATATGGAAGACAACGTACCTATACATAAAAGAGATACATGCTTATTCACCATTTGGCTTACAAGAGTCAAATAGCGACAATAAATACTGGAAGAATTCAGAGAAGAAACAGCATTAGAAATTGAAGAGATGAAAAGAGGTGAGATTTCAACTAAACTCTGAGAGCAGGGGGTGAGGAAGAGGTTAGCAGACACATCTAGAGTAGGAAGAAAGGGTATAAGCACAGAGAGTTGGACTCTCGGAGGAACTGGGGGTCTAGTAGGCCCTCTGATCAGGTGGCAGGGAGCTTTCTCTGTGAAGCATGGTCCTTGATTTGACTTGGGTTAGAGTTTTAGATGTCATGTAGAAATTATGTTTACTAAATTAAGCTGTATCACAAATTGATATCCTGTAGTTGGACATTGATTCCTAGGGTGTTAATAGATAATATAGAAGAAACAAATTGCCTGCTCTTTTAAGTCTGAAGAATTCTGGGCTAAGCCATATGAAGACCAAGTTAGACGTGTTCCTTCACTACACACCTTTGCTGTTGGGCTTCGGAATGATCTGAGAGTGGGAAGGAAGTTGATCACAGCCCTCTGTTACTCCACAGCGTTCCTAATGGCTTCTCTCAGAAGAGTGGTCTTTAGGACCCAATTTGGGGAACACTGCACTAAAAACTTGGATTGGGGATGGAGTATGTTGGAAAAACGGATGAAATCCTCCGAGTTCCTAGCCTGCTTCCTCTGGCATCACTAGTCTTGGCACTCTGGCTTCAGTGTATTGGACCATTCTGAAATGCTATGTTCTTCAGCCTTCTTTGCAGCCAGCACATGACTAAGTTCTGGATAGCCCACATGGCATAAATGTGTAATTTCTGGTCCACATCCTTAATTAGGAAACTGATTTCTGTTCTGTCTTCTACGTTTTTCTCCCTCCCTTGGGCTGGAATGAAGATGTGGAAGGGATGGGCCGGCTCGACCCTGTGGAGGCACATAACCCTCTAGGTGATGGTGGAACAACTAGATAGCAGGAACCTAGATCCCTGGAAGGCATTGATGTCCCCTTACCCTCCACTGCCTACCTACCAGAAAAGGAAACAGTTCTGGAGCCCCATGTGCCTTTTGGTCTCTTTGTTACAACAGCTTAGCTTGTGCCTTATCTTGTCCAGTGAAAGAGCAGCCTGGCTGGAAGGCTGTGAATGGAGAGATTAAAGCAGAAGAGCGAGAAAAACGGGGAGACGAGCCAGAGACGTTATGAGGCGGATGCTGTTGGAGGCTCTCAGAAAGCAGTACTCCAGATGCCCAAAGCATCGTTCCCAGTGGTTGAAACCTGAAGCTGAAAAACAATATATGGATGGAATTTGTTTTATGGGCTGTAACAGGTTACCCTGGCTGCCTTTATCCACTATGCACCCGCTCCATTCCTGGTTAAAGGTCTTACTTTGGCTTCATCATTTCCATAAAACCTGTCTTGATTACTATATAGAAATCACCGTTCCTCCTTTTTTTGAAATTGAGATTTATTTGATCTATAACATTACATTGGTTTTAGGTGTATAACATAATATGCTATTTGTATATTTTACAAAAAGATCATCACAGTACGTCCAGTTAACATCCATCATGATGCATAGTTACAAGTTTTTCTTCACATGATGAGAATTTTTAGGACTTACAGTTAACAGCTTTCAAATATACAGTGCGGCATTATTAACTGTGGTCACCATGCTCTGCATTACTTGCCCAGGACTTATTTATAATATAGCTAGAAGTTTGTACCTTTTGGTCTCCTTCATTCATTTCACCGACCCCTCAAATAGCAGTATTTCCTTCTTTTTGTGGCCAAATAATATTCCATTGCACTGTCATTATCCATTCATCCATTGATGGAGAGTAAGCTTATTTCCATGTCTTGGCTACTGTAAATAATGCTGCAGTGAGCATAGAGGTGTAGATATCTTTTCTAAATAGTGTTTTCAAATTGCTGGGTCATATGGTAGTTCTGTTTTTAAGTTTTTGAGGGCCCACCATACTGTTTTCCGTAGTGACTGCACCAATTTATGTTCCCACTGACAGTGCACAAGGGTTCCCTTTTCCTTACATCCTCACCAATACTTATTTCTTGTCTTTTTGAATGGAGCCATTCTAATAGGTGGGGCTTCCCTGGTGGTACAGTGATAAAGAATCCCCCTGCCAATGCAGGGGACTCAAGAGATCCAGGTTCAATCCCTGGGTCGGGAAGATCCTCTGGTGTAGGAAATGGCAACCCATTTCAGTATTCTTGCCTAAAAAATTCCAGGGACAGAGGAGCCTGGTGGGCTACAGTCCATGGGCGTGCAAAGAGTTGCACATGATTGAGCATGCATGCATGCAGGCACCAAGCTTGAGGTGATTCTTCATTGTAGTTTTGATTTCCATTTCTCTAATGATTAGTGATGTTGAGCACCTTTTCATGTCCATATTAGCCATCTGTATATCTTCTTTGGGAAAATGTGTATTCAGATCCTCTGCCCATTTTTTTCCCTATCTTTCCTTCCTGTGTCTGCCTCAGTTCAGTTCAATTCAGTCGCTCAGTTGTGTCCGACTCTTTGCAACCCCATGAATCACAGCACGCGAGGCCTCCCTGTCCATCACCAACTCCTGGAGTTCACTCAGAGTCGCATCCATCGAGTCAGTGATGCCATCCAGCCATCTCCTCCTCTGTCGTCCCCTTCTCCCCCTGCCCCCAATCCCTCCCAGCACCAGAGTCTTTTCCAATGAGTCAACTCTTGGCATGAAGTGGCCAAAGTACTGGAGTTTCAGCTTTAGCATCATTCCTTCCAAAGAAATCCCAGGGCTGATCTCGTTCAGAATGGACTGGTTGGATCTCCTTGCAGTCCAAGTTGACTCATTTTACTACTCATTAGGGCTTTTTGTGTATATATCTTACCAGCATGTCTGCCTCCCCCAATGAGTATTCATTTTCAGGTAGCATATTTTTTATATCCTTGGTACCATGTATATACATATATATGTTTATTTATCTTTGGTTTTCTTATTCTGCTAGTCTGGGTGCTTGTAGTGGTGCTAAATGAATAAGGTATAAGAAGATAACTGCCATTGTCTTCATGAGAAATGATGTTGGTCTATACCAGCTGTTGGTAAACTTGTAAAGGTCCAGATGCTCAGTATTTTAGTCTTTGCAGGCTATGATGTCACAGCTACTCAGTGTTGCCATTGCAGTACAAAAGCTGCTATGTAATAGGGCATAGGGCTATGTTCCAATAAACTTTATTTACAAAAATGGCAATAGGCCAGATTTGGCCCATAGACCATAATTTACCAGTCCCTAATCGGTAGACTCCATTTTTGGTGGTAGTCATAGAGATGCTATTCTAGGAGATTAATCTGGATTTAGCAACCCAGTGTATGTATAATGGGATGAGACCAGTGACTTCATTAGTAAGGAACAACCACAGAGTCCTGGTCACTGTACATGGAGCTAAAATAACAGGAACTGGTAGAACGGACAAACAAGAGGAAGAATATGAAAATGTGTAGGAATTCCAGCAGTGTTCCGTGATTAGGCCATGGTGTCTGGCACTTCAGAGCAGGAATAGAATCCATGGCTGGGACTAAGATGATGAGCTGCCATCTGAAGTTAAAGGAAGAATCAGAGTCCTGGGGTGAGTTCCCATTCCTGTGGGAGATGTGGCATGATGGGTGAGAAGGTGGAGATGTGGCTGAGTGATTAGAAGAGGCGGCAAGAGTACACGGAAGACCTGTACAAAAAAGATCTTCACGACCCAGATAATCATGATGGTGTGATTAGAGCCAGACATCTTGGAATGTGAAGTCAAGTGGGCCTTGGAAAGCATCACTACGAACAAAGCTAGTGGAGATGATGGAATTCCAGTTGAGCTATTTCAACTCCTGAAAGATGATGCTGTGAAAGTGCTGCACTCAATATGCCAACAAGTTTGGAAGACTCAGCAGTGGCCACAGGACTGGAAAAGGTCAGTTTTCATTCCAATTCCAAAGAAAGGCAATGCCAAAGAATGCTCAAACTACTGCACAATTGCACTCATCTCACATGCTAGTAAAGTAATGCTCAAAATTCTCCAAGCCAGGCTTCAGCAATACGTGAACCGTGAACTCCCTGATGTTCAAGCTGGTTTTAGAAAAGGCAGAGGAACCAGAGATCAAATTGCCAACATCCGCTGGATCATGGAAAAAGCAAGAGAGTTCCAGAGAAACATCTATTTCTGCTTTATTGACTATGCCAAAGCCTTTGACTATGTGGGTCACAGTAAACTGTGGAAAATTCTAAAAGAGATGGGAATACCAGACCACCTGACCTGCCTATTGAGAAACCTACATGCAGGTCAGGAAGCAACAGTTAGAACTGGACATGGAACAACAGACTGGTTCCAAATAGGAAAAGGAGTACATCAAGGCTGTATATTGTCACCCTGCTTATTTAACTTCTATGCAGAGTACATCATGAGAAACACTGGACTGGAAGAAACACAAGCTGGAATCAAGATTGCCGGGAGAAATATCAATCACCTCAGATATGCAGATGACACCACCCTTATGGCAGAAAGTGAAGAGGAGCTACAAAGCCTCTTGAGGAAAGTGAAAGAGGAGAGTGAAAAAGTTGGCTTAAAGTTCAACATTCAGAAAACGAAGATCATGGCATCTTGTCCCATCACTTCATGGGAAATAATAGATGGGGAAACAGTGGAAACAGTGTCAGAGTTTATTTTTTTGGCTCCAAAATCACTGCAGATGGTGATTGCAGCCATGAAATTAAAAGACGCTTACACCTTGGAAGAAAAGTTATGACCAACCTAGATAGTATATTCAAAAGCAGAGACGTTACTTTGCCTACTAAGGTCCGTCTAGTTAAGGCTGTGGTTTCTCCTGTGGTCATGTATGGATGTGAGAGTTGGACTGTGAGGAAGGCTGAGCACCGAAGAATTGATGCTTTTGAAGTGTGGTGTTGGAGAAGACTCTTGAGAGTCCTTTGGACTGCAAGGAGATCCAACCAGTCCATTCTGAAGGAGATCAGCCCTGGGATTTCTTTGGAAGGAATGATGCTAAAGCTGAAGCTCCAGTACTTTGGACACCTCATGAGAAGAGTTGACTCATTGGAAAAGACTCTGATGCTGGGAGGGATTGAGGGCAGGAGGAGAAGGGGGCGACCGAGGATGAGATGGCTGGATGGCATCACTGACTCGATGGACGTGAGTCTGAGTGAACTCCGGGAGTTGGTGATGGACAGGGAGGCCTGGCGTGCTGCTATTCATGGGATCATGAAGAGTTGGACACAACTGAGCGACTGAACTGAACTGATGTTCAAGAGGCAGTGCCCTGGCTCAGGGTTTATTCCAGTAGGTTATTTCCCTTTGGGATTATTAAACCACGGATGCCATTTGTCTTTCATCTGAACCCGGTGTTAGAGTTTGCAGTCATTATGTATGTTTCTCCTCACTTTTCCTTTTGCAGAATGTTCGATGCATGATACAGGATGCTCGGGGTAGGTTCACTGGGATGAGCCAGAATGATGGTACAGGGAGGGGGGTGGGAGGGGGGTTCAGGATGGGGAACACGTGTACACCCGTGGGGGATTCGTGTTGATGTATGGCAAAACCAGTACAATGTTGTAAAGTAATTACCCTTCAATTAAAATAAATAAATTTATATAAAAAAACAGCAAAGAAATTACAAAAAAAAAAAAAAAGAATTTTCTGTTACCTAAGCTGTGCTGCTGAAACAAAAGACCGAACAGTCCATGAACTTCTGTATGCTTTACGTCACTCTTCCCTCTCAGGAAATGCATCTGCGGTAACCTTTGCAGACCAGCAGTAACTCTGCTCCACGTAGTTGCTCAGGGACACTAACCTGACCAGTCCCTCTGCTGTCCTCAGAACGTGGCTTCCAAACTCAAAAGAGCGTGGAAGGGTTTTTCAAGGCGTTACAGGCTGAGCCTGGCAATGTCACATAATGCTTGTGCTCATGTTCCATTGAATATTTCATTGAATGGGTCAGATGCCACCCTGAGCTGCCAGGGGGGCTGAGAGATGTGCTAGCTGGGAGCCACATTCCAGTGAACACGTGAAAAGCGTGGGAAAAGGGAGATCAAATTTTAGTGGACATTTAGCGTTTTGGCTGCAGTCCCCCTTGGCCAGAAACAGGACACTTTTGCTTTTTGTGGGCACTGAATTGTCAAGGCTCTATTGTGCCTTGTTTGCATGGTATTCCTCAGCAGTAGAGATTTTCAGGGAAACTTTATTTCCCCCTGGAAAACTTGAAAAGGAAATGGTGGAAATGGAGCATTTCTAATTTGGGTTAGAGCAGGGACGTTTGACACCTGGTCGGCTTCAGTATAAACTGCCCTCGGGGCTGCAACTTAATAGGAAAGGGTGTGATCTCACTTATGCTTGTTAAACTAAGGAAGAGAGAAAAGTAAACTGTAATGATTCAATTAGGATTTGAAGCCAAGTTTGTGCAGTGACACCTGATGAGGAGAAGAGGTGAAGATGCTGACAATGTAAGTCTCAGGGAAGGACTTTCTGTAGAGGACTTATGGTCATTAATAGATAAAGGAAGTGTAGTGAAAGCTATGAAAGTATCGTGCATATCTAATATTTGAGTTTAGTGGAGTTTTGTAGGCTAACCTATTATAAATATGGTCTAAAACAGGGAAGTCTTAAGTAGATGCGTGTGTGTGTTAGTTAATCAGTCTTTTCCGACTCTTTGCGACTGCATGGACTATAACCTGCTAGGCTCCTCTGTCCATGGAATTCTCCAGGCAAGAATACTGGAGTGGGTTGCCATTTTCTTCTCCAGGGAATCTTCCCAACCCAGGGATTGAACCTGGGTCTCCTGCACTGCGGGCAGACTCTTTACTGACTGAGGCACCAGGGAAATAGATGCTTAGGATGGTTGAAAGATGGTAACTGAGTCTTAGAGTAAAATGTATCTTAGTGTATAACTAAGATGGCTTCCCAGGTGGCTCAGTAGTAAAGAATTGGCCTGCCAAGTCGGAGATGGAGGTTCGATCCCTGGATCAGGAAGATCCCCTAGAGGAGGGCATGGCAACCCACTCCAGTATTATTGCCTGGAGAATCCTAGGGACAGAGGAGCCTGGAGGGGCTGCAGTCCATGGGGTCACAGAGTTGGACGTAACTTAGCGACTAAACAACGACAACAACAATATAACATAATACTGAGACTAACCTACCATCGGTCAGGACATATTCAAAAAGACTTATTCATAGGACCGTGTACAATGTCTCCTCACCACATTATTTACTTAATCACATCTTTGTAATCACAGACTTTTAAATTTTAATTTGTCAGGTTTAGGGATACCACTATGGAAAGTAAAGTGTTAGTCGCTTAGTCGTGTCTGGCTCTTTGCAACGCCACGGACTGTAGCCCTTGGGACTCCTTTGTTGATGGAATTCTCCAGGCAAGAATGCTGGAATGGGTTGACATTTCCTTCTCTAGGGGATCTTCGTGACCTAGGGATCAAACCTATGTCTTCTGCAGTGGCATGCAGTTTCTTTACCATCTGAGCACCAGCGAAGCTCGATAGCACTATTGATCAGCCTTAAATGCATACCTGTGACTTTGGAATATTAGAAATGTTTTCCTTTCTTATTGCTTTTCATGAATTTCAACACAGTTAATGCTTTATATAATGAAGGGCTAGATTTTCATAGATTCCTATACATTCCTTGAACTTAGACAATATATTGTCCATGAAACAGTAAATGAGACTTCAGTGAAAGAGTTGTTCGAAGGGCTATTTTGGGAGCCAGAGAATTTATGTCTTTGAACTGTGGTATTGGAGAAGACTCTAGAGAGTCCCTTGGACTGCAAGGAGATCAAACCAGTCAGTCCTAAAGGAAGTCAACCCTGAATTTTCATCGGAAAGACTGATGACGGAGCTGAAGCTCCAGTACTTTGGCAACCATTGGAAAAGACCCTGATGCTAGGAAAGATTGAAGGCAGGAGGAGAAGGGGATGACAGAGGATGAGATGGTTGGATGACATCGCCAACTGAATGGACATGAGTTTGAGCAAGCTCTTGGAGATGGTGATGGACAGGGAAGCCTGATGTGCTGTAGTCCATGGGGTTGCAAAGAGTCAGACACGACTGAACAACAAAAATATTTGGTAATATATGTAACATATATATATAAAACTGGAAATATATCACCAAAATGAACACTTACTATATTATGAACTGTGGCTGGGCCTGGTCTGGCCATATCTGAACATATAGATCATCCTAGGTTATGTGGAATTATCTTTTACTGGAGGCTTATTCTTATTCCATACTGCAGCAGTATTTTTAATCCAGGCTGTTGCTTTAAGAAGGCTTCCCTGATGGCTCAGATGGTAAAGAACCTGCCTGCAATGCAGGAGACTTGGTTTTGATCTCTGAGTTGGGAAGAGCCCCTGAAGGAGCACATGGCAACCCACTGGAGAATCCCATTGACAGAGGAGCCTAGTGGGTTACAGTCCATGGGGCTGGAGAATCCCATTGACAGAGGAGCCTAGTGGGCCACAGTCCATGGGGTTGCAAAGAGTAGGATATGACTGAGCAACTAAGCACAGCACACAGCACGTTGCTTTAAGAATAGTAGGGGAAAAAACCAATTTATCAGTGCTAGAAGAAACCAGTCTCTCTTGATGGGGGAGAAGGAAGTATAAGATCAGTAAATCCTGCTTGATAGATAGTTGTGTGCAGAGATCTGGGCGTTTCAGTTGACCCGCAAGCCACCTTTGAACACTGAATTTCCAGAATGCTAGTGAGGCTCCTAACTCACTGAAGGGAGAGGCAGAATGTTAATCACAAGCAATAGTCCTGTTACACTGCACCAGGATCAGACCATATGAGCAATTATGTTTTGTTACTGGGGCAGGGCTTTGGAAGGGATGCTGCCAAGCTGATGGAAGGAGGTGCATCCAGAAGGTGGTTAAGATGATAAGGATTTATATCAGAGATGATTAAAGGGACTGGGTGTGTTTAATCTGGTGAAAAGAAGGCAGAGCAGAAGCAAAATCTTTGTTTTCAAACATCGGAGAAGGTATGCGAAAGATTGGTTGTTCTGTGTTGCTCCAGAGCAAGGAAATCACTCCTAAGATTGAGCAGAAAGGGTGGGAAGCGTTCAGTTTGGTTTAAGAAATCATAGATATTCTGCCTGTTCACCGGTGCATACACTGCTTTTAATTGAAGTATGGTTGACTTACAATCTTATGTTAATTTGAGATGATTTGATATTTTTATATACTCCATTCAAAGTTATTATAAAATGTTGGGAATATAAAATATATTCCCTGTACTGTACTTTACATGTTTGTATCTTATTTTAGACCTATTAGTTTATACCTCTCAATCCCCTTCACTTACCTTGCCCCTCCCCCACCCCTCTCCCCACTGGTAACCACTGGTTTGTTCTCTATATCTGTGAGCCTGTTTTTGTTACATTCATTGTTTTATTTTTTAGAATCCACATGTAAGTGAAAAGACTGTTTGTTTTTCTCTGACTCACTTCACTAAGCATAATACTCTCCAGGTCCATCCATTTTGTTACAAATGGAAAGTTTTCATTCTTTTTTACGGCTGAGTAATATTCCATTATATATTTATGTGCTACATCTTTTTTACCCATTCATCTGTTGATACACACTGAGGTTGCTTCCATATCTTAGCAGTTGTAAATAATGCTGCTGTGAACATTGGAGTGCATATATTTTCAAACTAGTGTTTTCATTTTCTTCTGATTTATACCAGGAAGTGGAATTGCTAGATTATGTGATAGTTCTGCTTTTAACTTTTTTGAGATCCTGCATGCTGTTCCGCATAGTGGCTATTCCAATTTACATTTCTACCAACAGTGTACTAGGGTTCCCTTTTTCCAAATTCTCACCTGCATTTATTTTTGTTGTCTTTTTGATAATAGTCATTCTGACAGGGGCAAGATGTTACAGCTCATTGTGGTTTTGATTTTCATTTCCCTGATTAGTGATGTTGAGCATCTTTTCATGTGCCTGTTGGCCATTTGTGTGTCTTCCCTGGAAAAATGTCCATTCGGGTCTTCTGTCCATTTTAAAATCAGATTGCGTTTTTGAATATTGAGTTGTAGGAGCTCTTTGTATATTTTGGATATTAGTGCCTAATCAAACATCATTTTCAAATATATTCTCTCACAGTAGGATGTCTTTTTGTTTCCGTTGATGCGCGATGTCTGATTAGATCCCACTTGTTCATTTTTGTCTTTGTTTTCCTTGCCTGAGGAGACAAAGTCAAAAAATATTGCTGGTACTTTTGTCAAAGAATGTACTGTGTATGTTTTCTTCTGGGGTTTTTATGGTTTCTGGTCTTAGACCTTTAATCCGTGTTGAGGTTATTTTTGTTTATGGAGTGAGAAAATGTTCTAATCTCATTGTTTCACGCGTGCCTGTTTGCTCAGCATCTCCTATTGAAGAGACTGGGTAGATGCTCCTTGAATACAGGGCTCTTAGGTTACCAGACTGCCGGGGTCCAGCCCCGGTGGATCCAGGGTAATTCGAAGGAAAGATGGAGTAGGCGAGGAAAAACTTATTTATTTAGAAATATAAAGAGAGATTGCTACTGCTGCTGCTGCTAAGTCGCTTCAGTCGTGTCCGACTCTATGCGACCCCATAGACAGCAGCCCACCGGGCTCCCCTATCCCTGGGATTCTCCAGGCAAGAATACTGGAGTGGGTTGCCATTTCAGGAAAGAATAATGTAGTAGGAAAATTAGTGGAGAAAAGAGGCTGAATATCTTGGTTTACGCAGAAAGCTAATAAAACCTTGAGACAAGAGGTTTGCACCATCTATGTAGGCTACCGGCGCCCGCTTGAATAGCGGAGGGTGCCCCGCCTTGGGCTCCCTCTCACGTGGGTCTTAGAAGCCAGGGCAAGTAAGTATACATGGTGAGCCTCCACGCCCCAGATAGGAATTCAGCCAGAAAAGAGGAGAAAAGACCACACGGGGGAAACCAGTCTTTCTAGTGACTGGCCCATCCTTTATTGTTTGGGAAAGCCTTTTATACTTTTGGTTGTGCATAGAGATCAATGGATAATACAAAGTTATGCAGCATCAGCAGCCCTGACTCTTATCAAGACCAGGCTTTCTCTCTGTATACCTAGCTGTATACACAAGTCTTAGGTGATTTATATCATCTTCTGGCCAGTAGGCCAATTAACATTTTTTGGCTCTTTTCTGATAAGGGTCTGTCAACCAGAAAACTTATTTGCCTTAATAGTGTTGTTCTTCCCAAGTCTGGTGCCACTCAGAAAGCACTAAATAAAGTTACATTCTTACATAGCAAGGACACAATGATTTATAACAAAGAAAGAGGAGTACAGTGATTTATAACAAAGAGAAAGTTTACTAACTCAAAAGCCTAGTGTTGCTAACATCAGAACTACTATATTCCTTTTTCTATATCCCAATTACATGGATTAATATCCTCCAGGTGCCTAAAAGATGAAGAATATGGAGGTCTGGCAACAGTCATTGACTCAACAGTGAAACCCATCACCAATATAATTCTTAGCTCTTTAAAGAAGGCTCTATATCTTTAAGATGTTTTAAGCTTCGTGCCTCTCGAGGTTGGGGGGCCGTAAACATAAGTTGTAAAGTCTCCAACTGTCAGGCAAGTTAGAGAGCCATCAGAGGGATTTGAGCTGAGACACTCCTTTCATATGCAGGAGACCAGTTGGAGCTCTAAGTTAACTTTTTCCAGAGAAAGGTGGTCGGGGATAGCCCCCTGTAATGTCAGAAGAGTACAGTATAGCAGACAGTAAACAGACAGATTTTGGTTTGGGGGTAGATGCTCAGGCAGAGGACCCCTTGAGACCTGACTCACCTTGCCGTCAGGCCTCTCCGCATGACCTTGTCATGGGTGGGGTCTCCCATGCTGGCTCCTGGCACCAGACAAACCTCGAGCAGAAGCTAGAGAAGCGCTGGACACGCCTCTGGTGCTGCAGGAGCCTGCTTGGTGCAAACACCTGGAATAGGAAGCAACGCTCCTTTTCCTGCGACAGCGTCTTTTCAGCACCTCCCACTGACAGGACCTGAGGGCCAGCCATCAAAGGAAAAACACTGAAAGAACTCGGGTTCCTGTTCACAGAGCAGTGAAAGAGGGTGAATCTGGAGCTTATAGGCGTGAGCGTCTAGCTGTCACCGGCGGGGCGAGGTACCGCCTGAACAGGGCTTGCAGTGCAGCCGCACTCGTGGGCAGGCCAAGGTGCGCTGGGAGACAGGCCAGACTGCGCTTGGCGCGGGTGAAGCAGTGGTCGCTTTGATTACAGTGCGATCGCCTTGACCAGGAATCAGGGCACTTGACTGTTTTAGAAAGAGAGAGTGTGATCCAAATGGGAGCAGGTAAGGCAGAGGGAGATTAAAAAAAAAAAAGTATGAGCCGTGTAAGTGCAGGGGGAAGTTAGACTGAGTAGGTAAGACGGCAAGGGGTGAACGGTGGAGAAACCAAGAAGTAGGCTGAAGTGGAGGTGGTTAGAACCTGAGTGGGGTCCAGGTCTAAATGGGAAGCCAGCTGAGGTGAACTCCTGAGGTTCCTTTCATATGTGTTGTTCTGTGGAGTCTCTCAGGTCCACAGCCTCTGGTATTTGTCACAGAGTCAGAAACTGCTGTAGCCTGAGGGTTGATAAACCCAAACATTTAGCTAAATATTGGCCCACTGCTGTACATCCCTTGCTGACCACCCCTGCCATCTGCCTTCCCCACCAAGAAGCAGCTTTGGATTGCTTATAGTGTATTAACTACTTAGCTGAGTTGGTTTGTGTTTTGACTTTTTATGTAAATGATATTAATCTTTCTCGAAGGCTTGGGTTTAGAATGTTCGCTGTGAGGTTTTGCTGGAAGTGACCCAGGTGTGCTGTTCATAACTGGTGTCCATTGAAGCTTTAAGCGGGGATGCTCTTCTAACAGGCTATAACACTTTTTCACATACAAAATTCACTTTATAATGAATCCAGGCAGTTTCATTTAATTAGTTATTCTACTTAGTGGGATTGTGCCTCCATTTAATTAGCAAAGTCTGAATTTGTGTCAGTGACTAAGCTTTGTAATCAACAGTGTTTTGATGCCTGCAGTTATGTGGAAACATCCAAGTGTAACCTCTCTTGCAGAGTAATGATATCACCTGAATGTATCTTTGGAACAGAATTAGGATGAAATATGTTATTATTTGTAATTATCCTGCTTACTGAAAGCTATTAGATCTTAGAAAAGGTTTCATAGGCACAGCAGTGATTGTTAAAACTACCAGTGTTATATTTTAGCATAGTAATGGTCTTGGTTTTGAAATTTTAGGAACCATGTTTGTGGTCTCAGCTAGTCATCTTGCTTTCTCTGGAAATTTCCTTGCTTTTAAACACATGGTTATAACATGGCTTTCATTCAGTTGGTCACCTGACTGAGGAAAGTGGATTGAGTACAGGGTTGCCATCTCTGCTGGCTGCTCCTGTGAATAGTAGAGTTACACACTTGGAGCTGCTCAGTAATGATCGTTTTCTATCATGTGTACCTGGAAGCAGTGCAGATCATTTTGTAGTGATAAACCAGAATGACACTGACATGCAGAGAAAAGGAAGAATGAAACATGGATCAAGAGGACTTCCTAATCTCAGTGTGACAGTCCAGTCCCTAGTTCCAGTCCATTCCCTAGGCTCAGCTGAATCCTTAATTTAGGCCACGTGAGAGACTGCAGCCATGAAATTAAAAGACGCTTGCTCCTTGGAAGAAAAGCTATGACCAACCTAGACAGAATGCTAAAAAGCAGAGACATTACTTTGCCAGCAAAGGTTTGTCTAGTCAAAGCTATCATATTTCCAGTAGTCATGCATGGATGTGAGAGTTGGACCATAAAGAAGGCTGAGTATCGAAGAATTGTTGATTTTAAACTGTGGTGTTGGAGAAGACTCTTGAAAGTCCCTTGGACTGCAAGTAGACCAAACCAGTCCATCCTAAAGGAAGTCAGTCCTGAATATTCACTGGAAGGACTAATGCTGAAGCTGAAACTCCAATACTTTGGCCCCCTGACTGAAAGAACTGACTCATTGGAAAAGACCCTGATGCAGGAGGAGAATGGGGCGACAGAGGGTGAGATGGTTGGATTGCATTACTGACTCAGTGGACATGAGTCTGAGCAAGTTTCTGGGAGTTGGTGCTAGACAGGGAAGCCTGGTGTGCTGTGGTTCATTGGGTTGCAAAGAGTCGGATACGACTGGGTGAGTGAACTGAATAAATGTATGAAAAATAGTAAGTGTAGAAGTGTTAGTCACTCACTCGTGTCCAACTCTTTGGAACCCCGTAGACTGTAGCCCACCAGGCTCCTCTGTACATGGAATTCTCAAGGCAAGAATACTGAAGTGGATTTCCATTCACTTCTCCAGGGTATTTTCGAGACCCAGGGATTGAACCCAGGTCTCCTGTGTTGCAAGCACATTCTTTACCATTTAAGCTTCCAGAGAAGCCCAAAAATGATAGTAAAAAAATACAAAAACAACAAATAGAGAAAAACAGATACTCAAAGCGTAAAACATGTCATGATGCAGGAACTCTTCTGTACTGTTAGTCTGTGAAGTGATTGTATAATTTAGTCCCAACAGGAAACAGATGACTCAGTTAGCTAAGGCTAATTAGAGGAGGGTTTATACACAGAGGGCTGTTCACAGCATTTGGGGTACAGGGGAACCACGAGGGCTGGTGCAGTAATCATGGGATGGTAGTGGTGGAGGTTGCGGTGAGGTGGACCCAAGGCCACCTCAAGGGGAGTAGTGGCCCTGAATTGAAGGCCCAGCCAGATGGTCACTCAGAAATTATCTTCTTATTGGACCTTTAAGTATTAACATTCATTAAAGCTGAAATTGCAAAATTCTCAGTCTTACTGGTCCAGCTTAAGACTTACTGTGTTTTATTAACTCATTTTTAATGAAGAAGCTGGCTTTCCTGGTGGTTCAAGTGGTAAAGATGCGATGCAGGAGACCCATTGTGATCCCTGGATTGGGGAGATCCCCTGGAGAAGGGCATGGCAACCCATTCTAGTATTCTTGCCTGGAGAATTCCATGGACAGAGGAGCCTGGCAATCTATAAGTCCATGGGGTCGCAAAGAGTCAGACAGGACTGAGTGACTAACACTTTCCTTCTAAGTCAAGCCTCTAGGTATCGTTTCCCCTCGTTGACACGAGTAGCAACTGAAGTCAGCACTGCTTTTGTTCGATGCATCCTGTATGTGACGCTGGCTCAGGGCAGGGCAGGGCACTGATGTCGGCTCTCTCCCTGCCTTATCTCACAGACGTTCCTCGAAGTCCTGTGGGATGGTGCCCAGATTACCCCCC
Organism: Ovis canadensis; assembly: GCF_042477335.2. Taxonomy (NCBI): domain Eukaryota; kingdom Metazoa; phylum Chordata; class Mammalia; order Artiodactyla; family Bovidae; genus Ovis; species Ovis canadensis. Next base: position 31,790,609 of record NC_091250.1, on the reverse strand, counting down.
ACTCATCGTCTAAGAAAGCAACTAAGGTGCTGAGAAATTCACAGTGTGGGGGTTGATTTCTGGTTCTCTTCAATAGCATATTTTATTTGTTAGATTGATTAAACCTCACCTTTAAATAAAAGTGGGGCTACCAGGTAGAGTTGTATAGGCTCTGTATTATTCAAGGGAACACGTCTGAGTGGTGACATTTTATCATAGACATTGTGATGTCAGTTACGATGCTTTTCTGATAAATGGTCATAAATGTATCTGAGGAAGGGGAAGTGAGTTTTAAATTAATTCTTAGGTAACTATGGGTCAGTGCAGAACGTCTCACCACTGCCACATAGAAGAGATTTATGTATTATTGTTATTCAGTCACTCAGTTATGCCCGACTCTTTGCAACCCCACGGATTATAGCACGCCAGGCTCCCCTGGCCTTCACCATCTCCTGGAGCTAGCTCAAACTCACATCCATAGAGTCGGTGATGCCATCCAATCATCTCATCCTCTGTCGTCCCCTTCTCCTCCTGCCTTCAATCTTTGCCAGCGTCAGGGTCTTTTCTATGTATTATATTCAATTTTAAATTCATCCAGAGGTTGAGTCAAACCAAAAATATCTGAAGTCTGACTGAAAATGACAATTAGATGGAAGGAGAAGTAACCAAATCCCTGTAACAGAACAAAAAACTTTTGAAAATTACTTTTACAACAAGCTTGAAACAAAAGTTTATGGAACTCAGAGTATTCTCTTAAAAGAGTTCTAGGTTTTAATAAGAAACAGTGACTAAATGACTAAATTATAAAACCATGTTTTAAGTGTTCCATCATTATTGAGATCATAACATTTTTTGAAGACCTTGTTATTGTTGGTTAGTCATTAAGTTGTGTCCTACTCTTTTTTGACCCCAAGGACTATAGCCTTCAAGGATCCTCTGTCCATGGGATTTCCTAGGCAAGAATATTGGAGTGGGTAGCCATTTCCTTCTCCAGGGGATCTTCCAAAGCCAGGAATCAAACCCGAGTCTCCTACATTGCAGTCAGATTGTTTGCCACTGAACCACCAGAGAAACCCCTTTCTAAGACCTGGGCACATATAAATAACACATATAAGCCTATGCTGGAAGCTTTATAAATGAATTAATTTCAGAACTATTTATTTATTTTCTCAGACATTGTAAGTAGTAATTTTGCTGCCTTTGTTGTACTGGAAAAATTATCACAGTAGAATTGAAAACTTGTTAGCTATTTCAGTTGCTATATTTGAAATAATTAGAAGCAAAATCCTAAATGGTTAATAGCTATAATATGATCTAAAATCAGAAACTTTAAAGAGCTACATCCAGTACCTAAGGGGCGGATATTAAAAGGTTCATTTGTTTTTCACGTAAGAAGTTAGTTTTGTTTTTTTTTTAAGTTTATCAGTAATCTTCAGTTTATATTCATAGAAGCCAAACCACAACTTTCACCTTAATGTCCCAGCTGAAGGGCCAGGTAGAATTGTTACTGAACTGGCAAGAACACATCTTGCAGAATATATCACCTGTTTCTCGTAGGCATAGAAATAACTTTCAAGTACCTGGAGCTTCAATAAGTGTTTTCCTTCCTGCTGCAAATATGGATGCCATTAGGTTACCTGCTGCAAATATGGATACCTTAGGTTTTACCCCCCTTCCCCCCGCCCCCACTTGCTTTAGTTGAAAGCAGAAAAGAGAACCCTTCAGTTAGGCATCTTGGGCAAAGTTATACAAATAACCTTCCTTTCGGTCACCTTCATTCCTATTCTGGGATATGGAAATTGAGATGTAGACAGACTTTCTTTTATGGAATTGTCTTTTCAGTGGTCTTAAGATTAATCCCTGGGTGAATGTTAATTTCTCATGGTGTTTTTCTTTCTTTCAGTTCTGCTGATCAGGGACCATGTCCATTTCATACCCCCAGGGCCTGGAGTAGCACCTAGCACATTACAGGTGCGCAGGGCCCTTGGCACTCATTTCACATGCTGGCAAGGCTATGCTCAAAATCCTTCAAGCTAGGCTTCAGCATTATGTGAACTGAGAACTTCCAGATGTACAAGCTGGGTTTCAAAGAGGCAGAGGAACTAGAGATCAAATTGCCAGCATTCGTTGGATCGTAGAGAAAGCAAGGAAATTTCAGAAAAACATCTACTTCTGCTTCATTGACTATGGTAAAGCCTTTGATTGTGTGGATCACAACAGACTGTGGAATGTTCTTCAAGAGACCACCTTACTTGTCTCCTGAGAAACCTGTATGCGGGTCAAGAAGCATCGGCTAGAACCAGACATGGAACAACTGACTGGTTCTAAATCGGGAAAGGAGTATGACAAGGCTGTATATTGTCACCCTGCTTATTTAACTTCTATGCAGAGAACATCATGCGAAATCCTGGGCTGGGTGGATCACAAGCTGGAATCAAGATTGCTGGGAGAAATATCAACAACCTCAAATATACAGATGATACCACTCTAATGGCTGAAAGTGAAAAGGAACTAAAGACCCTCTTGATGAGAGTGAAAAAGCTAGCTTGAAACTCAACATTCAGAAAAACTAAAATTATGTCATTTTGTCCCATCATTTCATGGCAAATAGAAGGGGAAAAACATGCAAGCAGTGACAGATTTTCTTTTCTTGGGCTCTAAAACCACTGTGGACAGTGACTGCAGCCATGAAATGAAAAGATGCTTGCCCCTTGGAAGGAAAGCTATGACAAATCTAGTCAGTGTGTTAAAAAGCAGAGACATCACTTTGCCAACAAAGGTCCATATAGTCAAGGCTATGGTTTTTCCAGTAGTCATGTATGGATGTGAAAATTGGACCATAAAGAAGGCTGAGTGCTGAAGAATTGATGCTTTCAAGCTGTGGTGCTGGAGAAGACTCTTGAGAGTCCCTTGGACTGCAAGGAGAACAAACTAGTCAATACTAAAGGGAATCAACCCTGAATGTTCCTTGAAAAGACTGATGCTGAAGCTGAAACTCCAATACTTTGGCCACCTAATGTGAAGAGCTGACTCATTGGAAAAGCGCAAGGCTGGGAAAGATTGAAGGCAAAAGAGGGGACAGCAGAAGAAGAGACGGTTGGATAGCATCGCAGACTCAATAGACATGAATTTGAACAAACTCTGGGAGATAGTGAAGGATAGAGGAGCCTGCTGAGCCGCAGTCTTTGGGGTCACAGAGTCAGAAATGACTTAGCAACTGAATAACAGCAACAATATTTGTTACTTTACTGTCTGACTTTTGTCTATCTGCCTGATCATGTAGGAATCCTACTATTTCTTAGACACAGAGCTGTGCTATCATAAGAATGTTAGGAATATTTTGTGTTTCTTCACTAGTTGATAGGGGTACAAAAAAATTACCATTGACAGTGTATCTGGTGGTAAGCTCCCTACATTGTTTCTTTTCATTTCTTTTTTAAGTAGGAAGACATTCACCTCAACAGACAAATTCTTATCAGTTATCTTTTGGTTTTTGTCATTTTGCAAGGAGGGAATATCCTTTTTTTAAAACAGTTTTTTAAATTGAAGGAGTCAGACACGACTGAGGAACTTCACTTTCACTTTTCACTTTCATGCATTGGAGAAGGAAATGGCAACCCACTCCAGCATTCTTGCCTGGAGAATCCCAGGGACAGGGGAGCCTGGTGGGCTGCCGTCTATGGGGTCGCACAGAGTCGGACACGACTGAAGCGACTTAGCAGCAGCAGCATAGTTGATTTACAGTATTGTGCCAGTCTCTGCTATACAGCAAATAGAGTCAGTTCAGCTCAGTTCAGTCCCTCAGTCGTGTCTCAGTCTTTGCGACCCCATGAATTGCAGCACGCCAGGCCTCCCTGTCCATCACCAACTCCTGGAATTCACCTAAACTCATGTACGTCGAGTCGGTGATGCCATCCAGCTATCTCATCCTCTGTTGTCCCCTTTTCCTCCTGCCCCCAATCCCTCCCAGCATCAGGGTCTTTTCCAGTGAGTCAACTCTTCTCATGAGGTGGCCAAAGTATTGGAGTTTCAGCTTCAGCATCAGTCCCCATATATACATTATTTTTTATATTCTTTTCCATTATGGTTTAATCATAGGATATTGAATGTAGTTCCCTGTGCGATACATAATGACCTTTTTGTTTATCCATTCTAAATGTAGTAATAATTTGCACCTACCAACCCCAGATTCCCAGTCCATCCCTCTCCCTCCCCACATCCCCCTTGGCAACCACAAATCTATTCTCTGTGTTTGTGGGTCTGTTTCTGTTTTGTAGACAGGTTCATTTGTGCCATATTTTAGATTGCATGTAAAAGTGATGGCATAAGGTATTTTCTTTCTCTTTCTGGTTTACTTCACTTCGTATGATCTCTGTTTGCATCCGTTTTGCTGCAGATGGCATTGCTTCATTCTTCCTTATGGCTGAGGAATATGCCATTGTATGCATGCACCGCTTCATGCATTCATCTGATGGACATCTAGGTTGTCTCCATGTCTTGGCTACTGTGAATAGTGCTACTGTGAGCATAGGGTGTGTGTGTATTTTTGAATTACGGTTCTGTCCAGGTGTATTCCCACGAGTGGGATTGCTGGATCATATGGTAGCTCTATTTTTAGTTTCCTGCGGAACCTCCGTACTGTTTCCATAGTGGCTGCACCAACTTACCTTCCCACCAACAGTGTAGGAGGATTCGAGGAAGGAGCATTCTTAAATATTTTTCTACTAGAAGGCTGCTAGAACTATGCTAAGAGTAATATCATAAGTCTGTTTTCTCTTAGTTCTTAGCGTGAGTGAGTAACCTTCTGATCCCCAGTTTCTCCATCTTTGGGTATGTCTATGAATACACGTATGTTTTCAAGTATTTTGTGAACAGTAAGGTGCTTGCAGTGTTGTCATTGGTCTGTACCTGACTTCCTTTCGCTTTTGTTTGCTTATAGTTTGCATCCTTTCTAATCTAGTTTTTAAATATTGTTTGATGAGAATAGTGAAAAGTACATCTAATGTGGTCTCATCAAAATGTTCTATGAGATTTTAAAATTGAATTTCTTGGGAAGGCTGTTTAAAAAAAAGGGTAAACAAAAAAAAAACAATTTTTAAAACTTAGCTTTCATTTTTATTGTGTTTGTATGTGCAGTCATTAGGAGTCAGATAGTTATACAAGTTGCTGTGAAAAACATTACTTCCTAAAAGCAGACACTTAGTTTTTTTAACTGATAAGTTTCATTTACCATCATGGCTGTGAAATCATTCGCAAATGCTTGTATTGCTCTCCTTGGATATTTCAGTTTGAGGCATTTTCTTTTGGCTTCTGTGGAAGACGAGAATTCACCTGCCCTCTCTGCTACCCTGTGCTTCTGTCTCCCGGTCTTTCTGTACAGTTATACTCATGGCTCAGGGTTCAGGGCTTACTTTTCCTTTTCTGTCCAAGATTTGTCTTGTCTGAAGTTAGCAATTGCTGGTCTAAATGCATGTGTGTGCACACACTTACACTGAATTCTCTGCCTACTCCTCAGTAATTCAGTCTCAGACCTCCCTTTGGTTGGGTGAATCTCCTCTCAGTACATGGACGCTCATTAGAGATGCTTCCAGTTGTGCCTTCCTGCGGAGCTCTTTCTGAGGCTTCTGCCTGCAGCTGCCCTCCTGATCGTCCCTTGCTGTCTTCCTCTTGCTTGTTGGAGAGCTTTCTTGGTTTGTTCAGTCAATTTGGTAGAGCAGCTCTTCCAGTGGATTTGTACATGTGTGAATGATGAATGTTTTAAAGACTTTACATTGAGTAGTTTGCTTGCATTGGCTGTGTGTTAAACTCTGAATCCAGAGCACTTTCCTTGGAATTTTGGAGGCATTTCTCCATTGTATTTTAGCTTCCGGTGTTTTAAATCCAGTGTCATTCTGCTTCTTGGTTCTTAGTATGCAATCTTTTTTTTTTTAATCTTTGGAAACTTATGTGGCCTTTTCTTTGCCCTAAAAGAAATTTCACGTTCAGAAATTTCATAAAGATGGGCCTGTGACGGATAGCTTCATCATTGTGCTGTCAACTGTTCAGTTCAGCTGCTCAGTCATGTCCGACTCTTTGCGATCCCATGGACTGCAGCACCCAAGACTTCCTTGTCCATCACCAACTCCGGGAGTTTGCTCAGACTCATGTCCATCGAGTTGGTGATGCCAGCCAACCATCTCATCCTCTGTCGTCCCCTTCTCCTCCTTCCTTCAATCTTTTCCAGCATTAGGATCTTTCCTAATGAGTCACTTCTTTCCATCAGGTGGCCAGAGTATTGGAGCTTCAGCATCAGTCCTTCCAATGAATATTCAGGACTGATTTCCTGTAGAATTGACTGATTTGATCTCCTTGCAGCCCAAGGGACTCTCAAGAATCTTCTCCAGGGGACTTCCCTGATGGTCCAGTGGTTAAGACTCTATGCTTCCAATGCAGGGGGTGTAGGTTTGATCCCTGGTCAGGGAACTATGATCCCACATGCTGGGAGGCATAAAAATAAAAAGAATAAAAAATAGAAAAAAAAAGTCTTTTCTAAAAAGCATCAAGTTTTAGGCCCTTTGAATCTGGAAATTGTATCCTTGAGCTCAGGGAATTTTTTAATTGGTAGTTTCTCAGATTTTGATCGGAGAAGGCAATGGCACCCCACTCCAGTACCCTTGCCTGGAAAATCCCATGGATGGAGGAGCCTGGTGTGCTGCAGTCCACGGGGTTGCTGAGTTGGACATGACTGAGTGACTTCACTTTCACTTTTCACTTTCATGCACTGGAGAAGGAAATGGCAACCCACTCCAGTATTCTTGCCTGGAGAATCCCAGGGATGGGGGAGCCTGGTGGGCTGCCGTTTATGGGGTCACACAGAGTCGGACATGACTGAAGTGACTCAGCAGCAGCAGCAGCAGCAGCAGATTCTGAGTGCTGCTTCAACTTGTAGTGTAGAAAAATGTTCTAGGTTGTTCTAGGTTGTATTTTTGTTGCCATAACCTTGGACTTAGCTTTTTCTCCAAAGAATCCGGGTTTCTTTTGGTTCAGTTCAGTTCAGTCACTCAGTTGTGTCTCTCTTTGCGACTCTATGGACTGCAGCATGCCAGGCCTCCCTGTGCATCAGCAGCTCCTGGAGTTTACCCAAACTCATGTCCATTGAGTCAGTGATGCCATCCAACCATCTCATTCTTTGTTGTCCCCTTCTCCTCCTGCCCTCAATCTTTCTCAGCACCAGGGTCTTTTTAAATGAGTCAGCTCTTCGCATCAGGTGGCCAAAGTATTGGAGCTTCAGCTTCAACATCAGTCCTTCCAATGAACACTCAGGACTGATCTGCTTTAGGATGGACTAGCTGGATCTCCTTGCAGTCCAAGGGACTCTTAAGAGTCTTCTCCAACACTGCAGTTCAAAAGCATCAATTCTTTGGCACTCAGCTTTCTTATAGTCCAACTCTTACATCTATACATGACTACTGGAAAAACCATAGCCTTGGCAAAGTAATGTCTCTGCTTTTTAATATGCTGTCTAGGTTGGACATAACTTTCTTTCCAAGGAGCAAGTGTCTTTTAATTTCATGGCTGCAGTCACCATCTGCAGTGATTTGGGAGCCCCCCAAAATAAACTCGCCCACTGTTTCCCCATCTATTTCCCATGAAGTGATGGGACCAGATGCCATGATCTTAATTTTCTGAACGTTGAACTTTAAACCAACTTTTTCACTCTCTTCTTTCACTTTCATCAACAGGCTCTTTAGTTCTTCTTCACTTTCTGCCATGAGGGTGGTGTCATCTGCATATTTGAGGTTATTGATATTTCTCCCGGCAATCTTGATTCCAGCTTGTGCTTCTTCCAGCCTAGCGTTTCTCATGATGTACTCTGCATATTAAGTTAAATAAGCAGGGTGACAATATACAGCCTTGACGTACTCCTTTTCCTATTTGGAACCAGTCTGTTGTTCCATGTCTTTTGATGGCTAATGGTAATTTAAACACCAAGATCTGGTGGCTATGTGTCTTCCTTGCTGCCAATTGAAGACAAAGCTAGTAAGAAAAATAATAAGTAAGTGTATGTATATTATTCCTGTATATTTTATAAGTGTATTTTATATAACAACACACACACACGCATATATGTATATACCATAAGTTCATATTTGATACCAACAATTGCAGTCTAACACCAGAGGTTACATATTTAACAGTGAGGAAACTTTCTGCCTCATTTCAGTTTATTTATTTGTTCAAGCCTTGAATGCACATAAAAATAGAAGTTTTAAAATAAGCATTCTAAAAAAGAAGCATTCTGTGCCACTGCTTAGCAAATCTAATCCCTAAAGTGCAGTATCTGTTTATAGTTCTTTTTTAGGTAAAATTTACATCCAGTAAAATACACACATCCTCTGTGCACAGCTTATGAGTTTTGACAGGGCACAGATCTGTGTAACCTGTCCTTCTATAAAGCTGAGAATATTTTTGTCACAGCTGAAAGTTCCCTTAGGCTTTTTCCTCCATTAGTCATGAGAAGAATATAAAAGCAGTAATGTCCACGTGGAGATACTGGAAGTAAGAGAGCCAGAAAAAACATTAAGGTATGTTCTGGGTTATAAATTCAGTCTGTTTTAGACACTCACTTGGGAGACCACTCATTATTTAATGTTTGCTTTATTATTTGCAGGCAACAGACTAATGTTTCCTTCAATGCTGAAAAAGTGTCAGTCTCGCTTCAGTGCCAGAGCATGTGGCTCTGTATGTGTGTGCAAGTGTAAATACGCACATCTTATTTCATATTGATCAGTATTTTCCTACATAATTAAGAAAAACAGGTGCTTTCCCTAAAGATTAGGGCAGTGTGCAGGGAATCCCTAGAGTGATAAGACACACTCAAATCCAGCCTTTTGTTGAAAAAGACTTGAGAAAAGTACCAAACTCTCTTAATTTCCAGTTTTCTCATGAAGTTGGGTAAAGCAGCTGTTGGAACTTGAAGAGTCATCTGCTGTGGCCCTCTTGCCTTTCAAGTACATGTAAGGCAGATGCTGAATGATTATCTAGGGTCACTTCTGATGGCAACCCTCTCCAGTAAGCTTGCCTGGAAAATCCCATGGATGGAGGAGCCTGGCAGGTACAGTCCATGGGGTTGCCAAGAGGCGGACGTGACTGAGCGACTTCACTTTCACTGGGCTTTCTGAGAAGTGCATCCCATTGCTTTCTGTGTTCTCATGTAATAATAATCAGGTAAAGCATCCAAAGTATGAAATGATAGTTTTTAGTAGAATTTATTTAGAACACCAAGGTGAATCTTCTTATTCAGAATGATGGAAAAGGCTTATTGTGAGCAGACCCTGTAATTGAGAGAACTTGGTTCAGATTGTCAGTGTACTATACACTTAAATCTCCTACTTTGCGTCTAGTCATAAAGTGAGCTAATGATACCACAGTAGCAGTTTTAGCCATTTTAAATTTTTCTGTAATTTGTCATCTTCGGTAAATATATTTTCGTATCATTTAGTCCAGTTACTCCCTGGCATTTTACTAGAGAGATGCAGTTAGGGAGGCAGAACTTAAGTCTGCCTAATCTTCCCTGGCATTGCCTGTCTGCCTTTTGAATGGTGTAGTCAGTGCAGGGGTGACGTCAGCCCTCCGGAAGTGCTTGTCAGCTTATCCCCAGATGCAGTTACTGGCCAAGTGTTGCTTGTCTCACTGGAGGAGAAAAGCCTGAGGGAAGAGTTGTAGCCTTCTTCCATTTTCATTTGCTGACACCTGCTGCCACTTCTAAATTCAGCAAATGGCTGAGAATTTCTGCAACAGGGCACCTAACATGCCATGCAGCCTGCATGAATGTTGGGCACTCAGTAAATATCTGCCTAAAAATCACTTCATAGATTCTCTGCAGGTTAAGTAGGTATGGTTCTGTTGTGAGGGTTACAGTGGGGATCAGTTTGTGTCTGTTCTTCAGGAATGTCAGAGCAGTTTACCTGCCGGCCTATTTGCCTGAGATTTCTCAGCTTTCCAGGAGCACTGTGAGGGGCACCATGGGGCATGTTGTCAGGTTACTAGACTCTGGCATTAAAAAGAGGGAGGGAAAGGCAGCCGTCTCGCTAGTCCCTGGAGAGAATGTTTTACAAAGACATGGCAGCTCAGCCTGCAGTGCGGATGGAAGGGGGTGACCAGAAGTGTCCCAGGCTGGGACAGAGAAACACTGGGGAGGACCTATGAGCCAGGGTCTTCTGGAGTGAGCTTAAACCTCAGGAACACTGGGTCAGCTTCTCTTTTACTTACAGTCTGGGGCCTTGATTTTTCATATTGGCAGTGAGACTTGATTAAAAAGAAAAGAATTTGAGAACTTAAAGCTAAGACTTCTGTCATTTAACTCCTTTTAAAGTACATATTGGAGAAGGCAATGGCACCCCACTCCAGTACTCTTGCCTGGAAAATCCCATGGACAGAGAAGCCTGGTGGGCTGCCTTCCATGGGGTCGCTAAGAGTCGGACATGACTGAGCAACTTCACTTTCACTTTTCACTTTCCTGCATTGGAGAAGGAAATGGCAACCCACTCCAGTGTTCTTGCCTGGAGAATCCCAGGGACGGGGGAGCCTGGTGAGCTGCCGTCTATGGGTTCGCACAGAGTCAGACATGACTGAAGCGACTTAGCAGCAGCAGCAGCAAAGTACATATGTGCAGTTGTCTTTCCATAGTCAGATGGTGAATTTTGTTTTGTTTTCTAAATTGGCATCAAAAGAAATAAATTGTGAATGTATTTCAATATACCAGTTTATGTTCAGCTGTTCAGAATATCGTCAGTCAGCTATTCTGTGTTAGCCAAATGTGTCAGAATAAATAGGGTGGACATTTATCATCTCTGAACAGTGCTTAAATTTTAACTTTTGGATAAAAAGGATTGGATATCCATGACATTTAATATATTTTTTAAAAATCCAATCAGCTGTCACTTCATTTGGAGAAAAAAAGGTGAAAGTGGAAAGGTAGAAGGTATTCCTAATGCTGTATATCTAATCAAGCTCTGTGGTCCAAGAATAGAATTGGATATCATGGCTTACAGTGGAATTTGAAGCCTTACTTAATTAAGTGCTGAGCTTTGCTGGGATTGAATATCAAGTCACGTGAAACCTGTCATACGTCATTCTCATTGAGGACTCCCTTCCACCCCTCCCAGAGTTGTGTGATTCTCGTGGACCTCACTGTATATCTTGTATGAGAGAGAAAGTCTCAGAAGCTATGGCCAACACCAGAACTACTGGAAACAACTTTTCAGTTTTTACTCCTTTTTTGATCTTGAATATTTTTAGCCCCAAAGTCTGTGTTTAGAGTATCTGAAGTCTTTATTGTACAGCACTATTGAGGCAAAGGAGAAGGGGAAAGATACCCAACTGAATGCAGAGTTACAGAGAATAGCAAGGAGAGATAAGAAAGCCTTAAGTGAATCATGCAAAAAAATGGAGGAAAACAATAGAATGGAAAAGACTAGAGATCTCTTTTAAGAAAATTTGACATAACAAGGGAACGAACATTCCATGCAAAGATAGGCACAATAAAGGACAAAAATGGCAAGGACCTAACAGAAGCAGAATAGGTTAAGAAAAGGTGGCAAGAATACACAGAACTGTACAAAAAAGCTCTTAATGACCCAGATAACCACAGTGGTGGGTCACTCACCTCGAACCAGACATCCTGGAGTGTGAAGTCAAATGGGCCTTAGGACGCATTACTACCAGCAAAGCTAGTGGAGGTGATGGAATTCCAGCTGAGCTATTTCAAATCCTAAAAGGCGATGCTGTTAATGTGTTGCGCTTATTATGCCAACAAATTTGGAAAACTCAGCAGGGGCCACAGGACTGGAAAAGGTCAGTTTTCATTCTAATTTCAAAGAAAGGCAATGCCAAAGAATGCTCAAACTACTGTACAGTTGTACTCATGTCATATGCTAGTAAGATTATGCTCAAAATCCTTCAAGATAGGCTTCAGCAGTATGTGAACTGGGAGCTTCCAGATGTACAAGCTGGATTTCAAAAAGGCAGAAGAACCAGAGATCAAATTGCCAACATATGCTGGATCATTGGAAAAAACAAGGGAATTCCAGAGAAACATCTGCTTCATTGACTATGCTAAAGCCTTTGACTGCGTGGATCACAACAAACTGTGGGATATTCTTCAAGAGATGGGAATACCAGACCACCTTACCTGCCTCCCAAGAACTCTGTATGCAGGACGAGAAACAACAGTTAGAACCGGACATGGAACAATGGAATGATTCAGAATTGGGAAAGGAATACATTAAGGCTGTATATTGTCACCCCGCTTGTTTAACTTATATGCGGAGTACATCATACACAATGCTGGGCTGGATGAAGCACAAGCTGGATTCAAGATTGCTAGAGAAATATCAACAACCCCAGATAGGCAGATGATAGATACCATTTTAATGGCTGAAAGTGAAGAGGAACTAAAGAGCCTTTTGATGAAGGTGAAAGAGGAGAGTGAAAAAGCTGGCTTACAACTCAGCATTGAAAAACCAAAGATCATGGAATCCAGTCCCATCACTTCATGGCAAATAGATGGGGAAAAAGTGGAAACAGTGTCAGATTTCATTTCCTTGGGCTTCAAAATCAATGCAGACGGTGACTGCAACCACGGAATTAAAAGACACTTGGTCATTGGAAGAATAGCTATAGCAAACCTAGACAGTGTATTAAAAGCAGAGACATCATTTGCTTTGCCAACAAAGGTTCATACAGTCAAAGCTATAGTTTTGCCAGTAGTCATGTATGGATGTACGAGTTGAACCATAAAGAAGACTGAGTGCCAAAGAATTCATGCTTTTGAACTGTGGTGTTGGAGAAGATTCTTCAGAGTCCCTTGGACTGCAAGGAAATCAAACCAATGAATCCTAAAGGAAATCAACCCTGAGTATTCATTGGAAGGACTGTTGCTGAAGCTGAAACTCCACTATTTTGGCCACCTGATGGGAAGAGCCAACTCCTTGGAAAAGACCCCCATGCTGGGAAGGATTGAGGGCAAGAGGAGAAGGGGGCAAAATAGGATAAGATGGTTGGATGGCATCACGAATTCAATGGATATGAGTTTGAGCAAACTCCGAGAAATAGTGAAGGACAGGGAAGCCTGGCATGCTGCAGTCCGTAGTGTCACAAAGAGTCAGACATGACTTAGTGACTGAACAACAAATTCAGCAAAGACTGTCTAGAAGGTCCTTGGAGGTGACTTTGCCTTAGAATGTTCTTCTCTGCAGGATCCTGTGAGAGGCCTCAAGTTTTCAAAAACCTTGGTTTTATCCGTTCCCTGGGCTGGTCCAGTTCTAGTAAGAAGTGAGCTGTACTGACCTCTTATTAAAGCCATGGAACATGGGAATTAGAAATGTTGTATGTCAAATGTGCAACAGTGTAGTATTGAGGTACCTTGTAGGTGCCAGCCAATCAAGAGGTTGCTCTTTGGACAAAGGTTAAGGGATGTATTGTCCAGGTTGTGATGAACAATTCATTTCCACTATAGGAAATGAGCATTTTTAATGATTAAATAGCAAATGTACTTTATTGTGATTCAAGAGACCTGGGTTCCTCTTCTGAGAAACTTCTGTTTCTTTTAATTGCTTAGACACTTCTGTGTCTTTTAATTCCTTAGCACTCCTCTTCTGAGAGTGAAGTGGAGAAAGAAGTGAATGTGCAAGCTGAGGAGCAAAAGAAGAAAGATGAGGCCCAAGTAGACTTGTGCACCCACGGAAGCCACAGGAGCAGAAACAAGGGGAGCCAGAGGCCAGGGACACTGATACAAATTGTTGGACTGTATTCCTGCTGTTTAGAACTTGTCTCAGTGGATCTAGGACACCTGTGGCCATTGTGACCACCTCAGCCACCTTTGAGAGACCCACCTTGCTCTCTCCAAATGGTCCCGTTTGGTCCTTTGCCCTGGACCTGTGACATTCTGGACTAGTTCTCACTTGCAGCTGTATGTAGCACATGTATGATAAATCCTCTCTTTGCTGCCTTAGCTGAAGGGGAAAAAAGAAGAAAGACCTGGGTTCTAGTTGTAATTTTGCCACCACCTTTATGACCTTGGGCCTATGTGCATCCTCAGTTGTGTCCGACTCTTTGTGACCTGCCAGACTCCTCTGTCCATGGGCTCTCGAGGGAAGAATATTGGAGTAATCTGCCATTTCCTATTTCAGGGGATCTTCTGACCCAGGGATCAATCCTGCATCTTCTTCCTTGGCAGGTGGGTTCTTCACCACTGAGCCACCAGTGAAGCCCACCTGTATGATTTTAGCAGTCCTGTTACCTTTTGGGGCCCTGATGCCCTCGTCTGAAAAAGAAGGGATGGAATTCAGAGGCCTGGAGTCCGAGCCTGCACAGTTCAGACACAGCATTTGCCTTGCTTTATTATAGAGCTTGATGCTTGTAATAAATTCCAGCTCTCATCCAGATGCCAAGAGAAGCCTGCGTTTCCCTCCTTCTGCTCTTTTGCTGCTTATGGTAATAAAATGGTTGACTCATAGATTAAAAGCTGTTTTAAAGATCAGTCCAGCACAGTCATCCATCTGATGCTTGGGGAAGCCCACAGTGCCTTCAGAGCGATCAGCTCTTTGGGTCTGAAACATTGCACTAGACGCTTAGACTTCCCTGGGGCCCTCCCAGCTAGTGGTTAGAGTAGATCTGGGACGGGGCTGGAAAAATCCTGGTTCCTGAACTTAGCTTGGAGAACAGGGTCTATTTGGAATGGGATAGAATTGAGATCCATGGCCCTTCCATGGGGAATCTTGGGGTTTGAGACATATTTTTAATATATCGTTTAATTCTGTGATCCTATATGACACTCTTACCTCTGAGGAGGCTTTTTCTGTGAGATTTAATCTAAAATATATTAAGGGAATCTCTTTTGCTTCCTAGTGGATATTCCTTTTCTAACTTGCTTGCTCACTCTTCGGTTTGTTAACCTGGACTGTTAAGAACTGTATAAGGTTTGAGACACTAGCTTACCGGTGTAGTTATGTGACTGGTGTGTGTATGTGTGTAGGAAGATGGGGCATCTGGGTCAGGAAAAAGAGTTCTTTGTTGACACAACCAGACCCAGAATCAGAGTACCATTGCATTGTTGATCCCCCATAACTAGACCCACAGGCAGCACAGGAGAGCTCGTGAAATTTCTCTAAGTAGGTGACAGGTTTCACCCCACTGATTTGAGACAGAGAACACTGTATTTTCTTCATTTAGAAGCAGTTCTTCCCTACCCCTCCTCCCCCTAAAAGAGAGAGGAAAACCTTTGCTCCTTTGAGATAGATGAAAGGGTCCTGGGTTCTGACTCTAAACTTCTATTAATAGAAGGTAAATGCGTCTTTGTGAGGGGAGGTTAAGCATTCCTGTCTGTACATTCTCATGACCAGGAGATATCTCGAAGTCCTCGGTTTCTGTAAGAACCTAGAGAGATAGGGATAGCTGTCTGGAGATAGCTCTCCAGTCTTCTTGGCAGTTTGGGAGCTCAGCCAGTGGGCCTAGTCTGGAATGGCACCATTTGGCTTCTTGTGGAGATAAAAGAAGTTTTATCATCCCTTTCAGAAGAGAGCGGTTAACTAGACTGATCGCTATAGATCAAATCCTCAGGGTATGTGAAAAGTAAAATGTTTCTAAGGATGAGAGCAAGCGTTCATTATCTTTATATTGTGTGTATTTCTGTGTCTCAGGGAGCCGGGGCCTTTTACAGGAGCACTGAGAAATCCAGGGATATTTTATTCCCCACATCCACTGATGATGCTTACATGATTCTGGCATTCCTTTTTTCCTTTTTAAATAGTAACTTAAAAGAGAAGTAAAAGGAGTAATCCAGTTGCTTCTGTATCATATGAGTGGAGATTTCTGGAAATTAGGGCCAAAGCTCACTGTGATTCAAATAGAATCCATAGTCTAGGCATGTATTTCTTTTTCTCTGAAAAAAAGGGCGGGTGTTTGAAGACTATTTCTTTTTATTGGTTTTGCTCTTGCTGGTGAAAATGAAGCAGATGGCAAACTGGGGCATTTTAAATTCCACTGCCAGCTAAAACTATAAGGACATAAAGCCTTCTGATTATGCTACATTGATCAAATGATTAAAATGAAAAGACTCATTTTGTAACAGAATTCTCATCTCCGTACTAGACTTACAATGTGAACATTTTAGAATAAAATGACTGTCTTTTAAAAGAGACTGCTTGTTAATTTGTCTCAATTTTGTCAGTATCGTGGTATCTTAGCATTTCAGGCCGCCGTAACAAAATACCACTGACTGGGCGGTCTAAACAACAGTCGTTTATTTCTCACAGTCCTTGAGACTGGAAGTCCAAGATCAAGGTGCTGAAAGATTTGGTTCTGGGTGAGAGTCCTCTTCTTGGCTAGCTAACGGCTGCCTTCTCACATGGCAGAGAGAGAAAGTTCTAGTGTCTCTTCCTCTTCTAAGGGCACTGGTCCCATCATGGGGGCTCCACCCTCAAGATTTCATCTAAACCGAAAGAAAAGAAAGAAAGAAAATGAAGTCGCTCAGTCGTGTCCGACTCTTTGCGACCCTATGGATTGTAGCCTGCCAGGCTCCTCTGTCCATGGGATTTTCCAGGCAAGAATACTGGAGTGGGTTGCCATTTCCTTCTCCAGGGGATCTTCCTGACCCAGGGATTGAACCCAGGTCTCCTGCATTGTAGGCAGACACTTTTACCATGTGAGCCATCAGGGAGAATCATCTAAACCTAATTACTTCCCAAAGTACCACCACCTTTAGGGTTAGGGCCTTAACGTACGAATCTGGGGGCGGGGGAACACAATTAGTTTATAACAAGATTTGAGAGTGACTTGCAGTAAAAAATGGCAGGTTCAACAAATACATAATGGTTTCCTTCCTGTAACCCTGAGTGCCAGGGGCCAGCGTGAGGAATTCCGCCCATGGCAAAGGTCATGAGGAAGGAGGCTTGGCATACGCAAAGGCGTGATCAAGCCTCAGGAAACCCCCTGTTCCCGAGCATCTAACCCCAAAACCAGAGTCTGTTTTACGCTCTCACCTACACCTCTGACTTTACGGGGGGCTCTCCCCCATAACCGTTTCTCTCGGAGAAGGAGTAAACGTGCAGCTCCAAGACAATAAAAACTCTTGGTCGTGACAAGAGTGTTTCAGCTTACGGACTCCTCTGAAGGTTATCTAGCCCACTTGTATAGGTTTGTCCGGCCACATGTGATTGCTTACAGCCTCCCAACCTGAGAGGCACGAGATGTTTTAGACTTACTAAAGGCAAATTCTTTTGGGGAGTTAGAAATTATTAGTATAGTTGGTTAGGAATTATATTGGTGAAGGGTCTCTTCATTTGTTGTGTCAATAATTGCTGCTAATTCCCTGCTCTGGGTGGGACAAGGATGTCTCAGGTCAAACCTCTCTGCTGACAGACTAGCTTGTGTGACAGGATTATCCATACTCCTGCCACATGATTGTTTACTACCTCTCAACCATAAACAGCACAGAGAGTTTGGAGTATTTTTGAGAGTCTTAATTAGCATAGGACTTTTTCTTCTTGTTGAGTCAATGATCGCCGCCAGGCCTCTATATCCTTAGGTACCTGGGAATATATTAATCAATGTATTTGGAATATAGCAAAGGGAAATATAGTAGTTTTTGATGTTAGCGATACTAGACTTTTTGAGTTAATGGATTTTCTCTTTTGTAATAGATCACTGTACTTTGTTATGTATCACTGTGTCCTTGCTATATAAAAATGTAACTTTATCATATCTTAAGACTAAATAGATCTTAAGAGGAGCATTGGTGAAAGGATTTTCATTTGTTGGGCTGATGTTTGCTGCTAAATCTCCATGTTCCCTACCCTTATAATGAATATAACTAACATATAGGAGAAATAAGTATTAACCTTTAAGCATATAGGAGAAATAAGTATTAACCTTTAAGATTAATCATGTTAACCTTGGGTTAAATAAATTCCTTTCTTGATTGTAACTCACTACACCCTCACCCTATAGGAATGTAACTTTATTTGGAGGGTGGTGCCTGGTTTAAGAAAAAACACCTTTGGAAGAAATAAGTTTTTTGGTTATCAGAAAGAAAGGATCATAAAATGTCAGCAGGTCTCACTCATGGCCAGAAGATGATGTAATATCCCTAAGACCTTTTTTTATACATTTATGTGAAGCACCTGATTTTGATAAAGGTCAGGACTGCTGACCCCCACGTGACTCTGTATTCATCCCTATGTGTAACAAAAGGTATATAAGCAAACCCAAAAATAAAGGATCGGATCAGTTTCCGGAAAGACTGATTCCCCCATGTCGCTTCTTTCTTGCTCCCGTTTTTCTGGCTGAATTCCCATCTGGAGCATGGATGCTATTCCACGTAATCCAAGTTATTCAGCCTCCTTTTCTCCACTAATCTTCCTACTACACTATCCGTTTCTAATCTCTCTCTATCTGTGATTAAATATGTATTTTTCCAAAGACGCCGACTCCGTCCCCATCTCCGAATCACCCTGGATCCACCGGGGCTGGACCCCGGTACCTGAGAAAGGAAGAATATGGGAATAAAAAAGAGATACAAACCCACAAGGATAAAAAAATGAAGCAACAAAATACTAGAGCCAGAAAAAGGGATTTAAAAAATAAGAAGGCTGTATTAGTTATCTGTCATTGTATAGCAAAATATGTCAAGTTAGTGGCTTAAAGGAGCACACTTTTTTTTCTGCGCGTCAGGAGTCCAGGCACATTTCAGGGTCTCTCAGGGTGAAGTCGGGTGTCTGCTGGAGCTGAGTCACCTTGGGGCTTCCAAGCTCACTCCCTGGCTGTTGGCAGAGTTTAGTTCCTCACGGGGGAATGGGCTGCAGGCTTCATGTCTTGCTGTCTCTTGGCCAGAGGTCACCCTCAGTTCCTTGCCCTGTGGCCTCTCGTGGGGACCTTCATCAAAGTGTGCAAGCTAAGGGGCTGTGCCGCAGACAGAGTCACAGTCTTCTGAAACCTAATCATAGAAGTAACTAGCTCAGTCAGTAAAGAATCTGCCTGCAATGCAGGAGACCTGGGTTTTATTCCTGGGTCGGGAAGATCCCCTGGAGAAGGGAATGGCAACCCACTCCAGTCTTCTTGCCTGGAGAATCCCATGGATGGAGGAGCCTGGTAGGTTCCCCGTCCATGGGGTCACAAGAGTTGAACATGACTTTGTGACTAAAGCACCACCACTTTTGCTGTGTTGCACTCATTAGAAGCACATCACTGGGTCCCTCTCACATTCAAGAGGAAGGGAATATGCAGGGTGGGGGATGCCCAGGAATGGGATCTCAGACGGTTGTCTTTGTCTTTTTAATTGAAATATTTATTGAGATATTTGCAGATTCACAGGCAGTTGTTAAGAAATCATACAGAGAGATCTGGTGTGCACTGCACCCCTTCCCCCCGAAGGTGTCATTTTGTAAAAGTAGTATAATAGCACAGCCAGGACGTTGTTATTGTTGCTCAGTCGTGTCTGTGTCCGATTCTTTGTGACCCCATGGACTGCAGCACGCCAGGCTTCCCTGTCCTTCACCAACTCCCGGAACTTGCTAAAACTCATGCCCATTGAGTCGGTGATACCATCCAACCATCTCATCCTCTGTTGTCCCCTTCTCCTCCTGCCTTCAATCTTTCCCAGCATCAGGGTTTTTTCCCATGAGTCAGCTTTTTGCATCAGGTGGCCAAAGTATTGGAGCTTCAGCATCATTCCTTCCAACGAATATTCAGGACTGATTTCCTTTAGGATTGACGGGTTTGATCTCCTTGCAGTCCAAGGGACTCTCAAGTCTTGTTGTATCTCAGCAATGATGTAATGTAGCAGTCTTACTCACATTTCCCCGTTCTCCTTGTCCTCATTTGTGTGTCTAGTTCTATACAGGTTGGCGCAGTTTTGTTTCACGTGGAGGTTTGTACCTTCTCCCCAGCAGGGTGGGATTCCTTGTGTTGGGGGCCATATTGAAACCGTGCACCACTGTCCACCTGATGATTCACGTCCTTCCAGCGTGCAAACATAACTTCACCTCCAGCCAAGGCCCCAGAAGTGCCATCCCATCCCGCATCAGTTCAGAGTCCAGGGTCGTGTGGTCCGCATCAGGCCAGGCCTTTAAGAGCAGCTCTGTGAGCCCAGTGCCTCTCCCTCTGCAGACCCATGGAGCTAAAGAGATAGGTCATTGGGCCCAGCTTTTGTCGCTGAGCCGATGACCCCTCGCTGGCGTGGAGCAGCAGCTGCACCTGGACCTGCTCCATCTCCCCCTGGGTCCTCCTCAGTGTCTCTGGCTCCCGGGCCAGTCGTGTGTGTTTCCCCCTCTGAGGGAGGGCTCCGGCTTCTGCAGAGAACCCTTGTCACCAAGGTCAGAGGCAGCAGGAAATGATACAGATTTTGAGAATGGTACAGATTTCACAGGCTCCAGGTTGTGCTGTGGTTTTTTAGCTTTTCTCTCCCCAACTTGCCTCCATCTTCCTTGACTGCCTGCTTGCTCTGTGGATCTTAATACTGAAGTGGGTAGCCTTTCCCTTCTCCAGGATATCTTCCCAGCCCAGGGATCAAACCCAGGTCTCCCGCATTGCAGGCGGATTCTTTACCAGCTGAGCCACAAGGGAAGCCCTGACAACCTTATAGAAGCTGCTTAACCAGCTCCCACAATTGCAGAAGGCCACCTCTCTATAACAAGGTTTGTGCAGTCACACACACACACACACACACACACACTCACTCACTCACTCACTCACTCACTTCTCACAGTGGTTTGCTTCTTTGGTTGAACTCCAACGGATAGTCATTCCAGAAAGCTTATCTTTAGGCTATGGTGGGGAAGGCAACCCTCAACCAGACTGAAGTCAATGCTGCAGCCTCCTGTGTTCCAGATGGAGAATCCTGGGAGATATTTTAAATGCTTCTCATGGGTCCTGGCAGAATCCATCCCCTGCTGTTTCTAGCAGTGAGTTCAGTAATGCTCATAGATTCAGCTTTTCTTCCCGGTCTCATGCCTCCCCTCTCTCATTCCTGCTTTATAGGATCCCCTCCAAAATAAATGAATACATCCACATCCTTGTCATAGGCTCTGCTTCAGAGAAACCCAAACAAATTCTCATAGAATAATTAACTTTTTTGGTTACTATGTTTCTTATTAAATTATTGCATTTTTACTTAACCAAATGGCAAGTGAGGAAACAGCCTAGCAACAAATTAAAATTAGCAAAGATACAGAAACACTAGGCCAAAGTCAGGTAGGAACTGTAGAAGTAAAATAATCATATGGCCTGACTGAGGGTATGATTTTTCTAGTAAATGTCATTAGTCTTGAAATAGTTACATTGTCTAAAATGTACTTAATTTTTTTCCATGGGCTCTTTCTTGCTTATGACTTGCATACAGCAAAGAAAATTATCAATTGAATAAATCTCTTAAAGGATGTGCTTACTACCCTCCCCAAACTGGTGTCTGATATGCCAGCCATCCCAGTTGGTTTCAAGTCCATTATTGAATCTCTTTCTGTGGTGTGCTGTTCTTCCTGAAATGAACAGGGGGTTTTAGGTTATCAGTGGAGTTTGCCCTTAATTGTGTTTTGGGGTCATGTTGCTTCTGCCTGAGAGCTTACAATAATCATAATAACAGGGTAATGGTGATGATGTTGGACTGAGTACCTGAGTGCTCAGGTACTTTACATACCTGCTCAGCTTTAATGCTTATGCCAACCCCAAGAGGTAGCACTGTGGTCCCCATTGTGTAGGTGGGCACACTTGAGATTCAGAGAAGTTAATGCACCCAGGTCACAGAGCTACTGAGTGACAGGTTAGATGCTCATCCCTGTCTGCCTGTCTTAGCTCTGCCTTTAAATGCGTCATCCTTTCTCGTCAGATAGTTTCTGAGGCCTTTGGAAATTGGCATGATGTCCCCGAGGACAGTGTTACAGGCACCGCCTCCTCCACTTTTTGTGTACAGGCCCTGCAAATGCCAGACAGATGCCGTGACAGGCTCTAACCCTAAGGTCAGCTTGAATTCTGGAACGCCATAGCAGGGGTTTACAGTGACTCCTTCTGGCTCACCAGCCTCAGTGACAGGATAGGAGTGAGGCCTGCCCTTCTCTCTTACTGATTTCTGTCTTACCACACATTGTGGGCAGGAAACAGTTCATCACTGAAAGTTCGTCACTTAATTATAAGCTATTGCATCACAATTACCTTCCTTCTAACCTTATTATTCAAGGTTATATTATAGGGGAATTTTAGTTGGTCCTATTCACTGATATGATTTATTGTACCCATGCCCTAAAGGGCTACTTATGAAGAAACTCCAAATAACTTATTCGATGTAAAAGAGAATGAGGTTAAGAAAAAGGAATGGTTGTTGAGAGCTTCCTCAAATGCCAGGTATTATAATCTCACACATGCTCACATTAATGTTCTGTTTTTATCGTAACTGATTCTGTGCACCAGCGATTTGATGGCAATACCTGTGTGTTTTTCTGTTTATTATTGATAAAGAGTTAGGGAGTTGAGTAAGAATAAAGAGCAATTAACCAAAAATCAGGCCTTTGGACAGGTGCATAGCACAGTAAGTTTAGCTTATTTCTTCTATTTGATTGTAATAACAGTGTTCATTAGAGTATTTTTGGTCATGTTTGAACTAGATATGCTTTTAAAGGTGGTTTCAAAATTTTACCTTAGTATGGGATATTTTTCATATAAACAGAATACCATACTTCACATTGTATGGTGACATAATAAATATTTTTAAACAAACAAAAAAAGTAAAGAACATTTCTTATATTAATCAGTTCAGTCGGTCAGTCGTTTCCGACTCTTTGCAACCCCATGGACTGCAGCATGGCAGGCCTCCCTGTCCATCACCAACTCCTGGAGTTTCTCAAACTCATGTCCATCAAGTTGGTGATGCCATCCAACCATCTCACCCTTTGTTGTCCTCTTCTCTTCCCGCCTTCAATTTTTCTGAGCATTAGGGTTTTTTCCAGTGAATCAGTTCTTCACATCAGGTGGCCAAAGTGTTGGAGTTTCAGCTTCAGCATCAGTGCTTCCAATGAACACTCAGGACTGATTTCCTTCAGGATTGACTAGTTTGATCTCCTTGCAGTCCAAGGGAATCTCAAGAGTCTTCTCCAACACCACAGTTCAAAAGCATCAATTCTTCGGTGCTCAGCTCTTTTTATAGGCCAACTCTCACATCCATACATGACTATTGGAAAAACCATAGCTTTGACTAGACAGACCTTTGTCAGCAAGGTAATGTTTCTGCTTTTTAATATGCTGTCTAGGTTGGTCATAACTTTTCTTTCAAGGAGCAAGTGTCTTTTAATTTCATGGCTGCGGTCACCATCTGCAGTGATTTTGGAGCTCAAGAAAATAAAGTCTGTCACTGTCCATTGTATCCCCATCTATTTGCTATGAAGTGATGGGACCAGATGCCATGATCTTCATTTTTTGAATGTTAAGTTTTAAGCCAGCTTTTTCACTCTCCTCTTTCACTTTCATCAACAGGCTCTTTAGTTCTCCTTCACTTTCTGCCATAAGGGTGGTGCCATCTGCATATATGAGTTATTGATATTTCTCCCAGCAGTCTTGATTCCGGCTTGTGCTTCATCCAACCCAGCATTTCACATGATGTACTCTGCATATGTTAAATAAGCAGGATGACAATATACAACCTTGACATACTGCTTTCCCAGTTTGGAACCTGTTCGTTGTTCCATGTCTGGTTCTAACTATTGCTTGTTGACCTGCATACAGATTTCTCAGGAGGCAGGTAAGGTGGTCTGATATTCCCATCTCTTTAAGAATTTTCTGCAGTCAAAGGTTTTGGCATAGTCAGTAAAGCAGAAGTAGATGTTTTTCTGGAACTCTCTTGCTTTTTCGATGATCCAGTGGATGTTGGCCATATGATTTCTGATTCCTCTGCTTTTTCTAAATCCAGCTTGAATATCTGGAAGTTCTCAGTTCACGTACTATTGGAGCCTTGCTTGGAGAATTTTGAGCATTACTTTGCTAGTGTGTGAGATGAGTGCAATTGTGCGATAGTTTGAACATTCTTTGGCATTGCCTTTCTTTGGGATTGGAATGAAAACTGCCCTTTTCTAGTCCTGTGGCCACTGCTGAGTTTTCCAAATTTGCTGGCATATTGGGTTCAGCACTTTCACAGCATCATCTTTTAGGATTTGAAATAGCTCAACTGGAATTCCAACACCTTCACTAGCTTTGTTCGTAGTGATGCTTCCTAAGGCCCACTTGACTTCTCATTCCAGATGTCTGGCTCTAGTGTGAGTGATCACACCATCAATTATATTAATAACATGTATTTATGATGCTTGATGAATTCACAGACCCTCTTCCTCTGTGCTTTTAAGCACCTCCAGGTGGTAAAGAGACAACTTGATCCCCACTTACAGGTGAGACTGAGGCTAGATAACTTGCCCAAGAAACCACAGTGTTGACATCTTCTGGCTGAAAGCTAGAGTAAACCTCATCAGTTTGGTTGAATTTTTTCTTTGATTTTCCATAACTATTAATAGACTGGATTGGTTGGAAAGAAAGTATGGGTTGAAGAGGAAAGATTGAGACTAGAGTGTTGATTCTAAATTATACGATCAAAGGCTCAGAGTCTGGGTGGTACAAAGAGATTGTATACTGCTGCTTCTTTATCCTACATGTTTGAGAGAAGTTAGTGATTATTCCAGTTATTTCTAACATGCCCTGCAGAAATGTTGCACCAGAGATGAAGTGAAGGCTGTCTTAACACTGTGAAATGCTGAGAAGACAAAGTATGTTATTCTGAGTATTGAATTATAATACTCTGAGAGAAAGGAGCACAACATTCTGCAGCTGCACACAGAATAAATGAAGTGAATTTTATCCATCAAGATTTTATAGAAAATACTCTAATAAAATGAGGGACAGAGTACATAAAATAGAGCAGTATCATTTTACACTTGTTTCTGCTTAATGCCAAGTCACAAAATTACAATATCACCACCAGAATTATTACCCAACAATAATTAAATCACAGTGAAATGATTTTGGTGTACTTGCATCTCTGTAATTGATCCATAGAAAATATGAACATAGTGTGTGGATTTTGTGGCACTATTAATAGACGTATATGTTTCTGAATTACAAAGGGAATCTGTGCTTATTGTAAACAACTTAAAAAATCATTCTCCATGTTCCCTTTTCCTTCCCACACCCAGTGGCAACATGTAATAATAAATGTTTGTTTATTTTAAGATGGGATAGGGAATATAAAAGCTAGTGTTTCTGAAACTTGGCGTGAAATGTGTAAAATAATGAAGTTATTTATTGGCAAAAAGATTTGAATGGATGGAAACTAAAAAAGTTAAAACCTACTAGGAAAGATCTTAAAGGAACTTTAGGATTCTAGAAAGTAATTGTGTGACTTCAGGGCTGTTTTATTTTTAACAGAAATGTCAGTATGATTTAAGAGTGAGGACCATCTGAGGCATTTTAAAAACCAATTATTTCATTTTGTTAAAGCATGCTCTAATTACTTCAAGATTTTGCCAGGTATGTGTCTATTTGGATGAACTCAGAGCACTCTAACCCATCACAGACTTTATCACACAGCATTACAACTGTTCATTTACTCATCTGTCTCACAGTGTAAGGATTATATTTTGCTTCCCAGTGTATTTCCAGGGTCTGGTAAACCTTATATAGCAAATATAATCACTCATTAAATGGTTTGGGATGAAGGGGAAGGAGGATGCAGGATAAAAGCGCCTCGTCATTCTGAATAGAATGCGTCATTCTGAATAGAATACAGTTTTCCCGGTGGGAGTAGTCAGAAATAGCTTCACTAGATTATCTGCCCTAGTCATTTCCTTCGTGGTCTTTTCAGAATGCATTGGCCCTCGGTGTTACAGCTCAGAAGGGATTGAGTCTTTATCTCTTCTGTTGTCATTTCAATTACAAATGGGTGTCCCAGATTAGGGTTCATGTTAGCCCGTGTCCTGCCTTCTGAGGTAGCACCCCAAATGTGGTATGCATAGGTGTCTGAGACTCTGCCAGTACTGCCTCATCAGCCCTGATTACTCTTAGCACTGATCCTTCCTACTTCATTAATTCTACAATTCTCCCCTATCCCAAATGCCTTCTAGAAATTTCTTACAGGAAATATATAAAACTTGAAGATTTTTCTAGCAGAGAAAATTTACAAGCAAAAATTTTTATCACAGTTTTCTTATCCCTTTAAAAAGAAGCTATGTTGAAGAAGAGTACAAAGGCTTTTTAAAGAAGATATTTAGTTTACATTCAAAAATTTAATATTCAGAATCATGGCTCTAGTACATAAGTGATATCGTATCAGTTGCCACATGAATAATTATAATTCTGAATACTCAGATATATGATAAGTCCTTTTAAATCCAGCAAGTTTTGAAAGTAATAATATTAAAGACACTATGGCCTGGTGACCTTGAAGTCAGACGAGCCTGCATTTGAATGAACTTGGACCTTATGATTTGGGCCCTGCAAGCTACTTAATCCTTGGAGTCCTATTAGGGAAATAGGAAGAACATCTACCTTATGAGATTTAGTTGAATATTGAATCATGTTAACACAGACAAGTGCTGCTATTAATATGTAGATTTTCAGCACATGGTAGCTCCTTTCTCAACAGTAATGTTAGAGTACAGCATATTTGTATTGTTCCATACCTTTTCTGTATTAATCATGATTAATCTTGGTGGCAAAAACAGAATCCAACTCTGACTTTGTGAAAGAAATCTATTGAAAGAACATTTTAGTACCTTCTGGAAGGATAGCTGGATAGATACCTGTCTTCTGGAGGGCGGGGAACCAGAGCAAGTCCGTGAACTTTGCAGCAGGGAGTCAAAGGATCCCCCATAAGATGCCTCAGCCACCTCAGTCACTTCCTGCCTATTCAGATTTTCACATTCCCAGGAGAAGGTGGAGGCCCGACTCAGGTCTTACAGCCCTGCTCAGCCAAGAAGGCCAGAAAGAGTCTGGCCACTGGGAGTCACTCTAGACAGGACAGCTGCCTAACTGTGTCTCCCCTATGTAACATTTGAAGTATTTTTGAATTTTTTCCATTTTAATTTATAAAACTTAAGCTCTTGAGGTAAGAAGCCAAACTGTGTACGTATTTGTCTACTCATTTATTCATTTAACAAACTTTTGTGTGTACTTACCCTGTGCCAGTCCCTGTGCATGATTTAACAAATGACTAAGGATTTATTTCTGACTAGCCTAAGACATTGGAGAAGGCAATGGCACCCCACTCCAGTACTCTTGCCTGGCAAATCCCATGGACGGAGGAGCCTGGTGGGCTGTAGTCCATGGGGTTGCTAAGAGTCGGACACGACTGAGTAACTTGACTTTCATTTTCACTTTCATGCATTGGAGAAGGAAATGGCAACCCACTCCAGTGTTCTTGCCTGGAGAATCCCAGGGACGGAGGAGCCTGGTGGGCTGCGGTCTGTGGGGTCCCACAGAGTTGGACACAACTGAAGTGACTTAGCAGCAGCAGCAGCATACCTACCTATTATCATTAAATGTTCACCTTTTTTTAACTTGTAAAAACTTTGATCTTAATATCTGATATTTCCTTTAAGAAATCATGACTGTAATGTATAAGTCACCTATGTAACTTACCAATCAAATGCATAGTTACCAGTTGAGCTATTTGGACTTAATTATGCTCTCAAGGCAGTGTTTGAGTGCTTTGCCTAATTTGGTTTCATTTTGTAGGCTAGGGTTTGGGTTTCAAGGAAACAGCTAAAATTTTAAAAGGGTGGATGCTGTTTTCTACAGCTTTTGGAAGTTACAGCTAGGTTTTAAGATGAAGGTAAATGGGAGCTGGCAGAAATGTTAGGAATTCACTGTTAATTATTTGTGTTTCTAAGAAGACTCTATTTTGAGGACACCTGGATAGCAGTCATACTTGCAGGACTGAACTGAATAAGTTGAGGTATATTTGCTGTGTTTTATCATACTGTGATTAAAACAGGCTCCTTTTTTCAACCATCACACAACAAGTTGTGGATATTTGTTAAACGTTGAAGCATAGAGATATGTGAGAAACAACACTAGTATTACATGTGAGAGTAATGGATAAATGATTCCATCATGCACTTTTGCTAGGGATATCAGTTGTTGTTGTTTTAATTTCTAATAAAATTAACATAGCTCAAGATGCACCACAGCTTTCAGTTCTTCTGACCATTATTATTATTATTTTTAAAGTTAGGTTTTTGAAATTTAAAAAAGTTTCCTCAAAAGATTCTAATTTTATCCCCAAGTAGATCTTAATCCTTCCAGTTTTTCTGTGACCATTGGAAGATGACCTATGTTTACTGGCATGTATCTGGAAGCATTTTGGAAGAAATGACAAAAGAAGTTAAATTTTTCATTGAAATATGTAGAGTAACCAAAAAACGTCTATAGGTATTGAGGAAGAATTAAATTAATCTCAGTAATTATTTGCATATAAGTTGATGTGCTGCATGATTTAGGAGAATCAAAGGGCTCAGGCTTTGCCTCCTCAAATGGAATCCATTAAGTAATTTAGGAAGTGAATAGCTTTTGATGAGGTTCAGGACGCATGACCCCAAAATATGGTTCCTTGACAAGAGAACACAAGAGTCAAGGTCCCTGTGGGGATAGGCCAGTGAAAAGTGAATCTGTAACTGATTTAATTGCAGGTCAAGAGAAGAACTGGGAAGAAATTAAGGAAAGATGAGAGCCAAGGAGTCCTGCAGGAGGGATAGCCTTGAACAGCGTGATCGGAAGCCCACTTGAGGCAGCGTCTGAGTGAGAGCTGAGTGATGCGGGTCAGTGATGCACAGACTAGATGGAGGGCTGTTCCAGGCAGAGGAAGTGGTGTGTGCAAAGTCCCAGGGCAAGAAGGAAATGGATGAATTTCAGGAACAGAGAGGAGGCCTGTAGGCCTAGAGAGCCCAGAGCAAAGAGAGTTCAGAGAGGGAGACAAGAGGCCAGACAGGGGAAGACTTCAGATTTTATTCTAAGTGCAGTGGGTGGGCTACTGAGCTCTTAGCAAGAGTGTGACAAGATTTAATTTATGCTTTTAGAAGATCATTTTGGCTCTTGTATAGAGAACAGATTGAAGAGGGCAAGAGTAGCCACAGAGATGTGCTGGTGGCTTGGAAAAGGTTGACAACAGTGGAAAAAGGGAAGAATTTGATCAATTTTGGAGTTTGTTTTGGAACTAGAGCAGATAGCACTTGCTGAGAGATTCTATGTATGAAAAGAAAGGGCAGTGAAGAAAGACTTCTTGAATTTTGAATAGCTAAGTAGATGGTAGTAGCATTTATTGAGATGGGAAGAGTCAGCAGCGGCTGATGTGGAAGAGAGAATCATTTATCCCCTTCTCCTAAACTGGGGTTTTCTTGAGGGAGACGATGAGGACTAGAAGGTTAAGACCCGAGCCTGAGTCCTGTGGACAGGACCAGGAGTCGAATTCAAACAGCCCTGCTCCTCTCTTCACACCCTTGTTTGGCTTCACGGCTAGAATTTTAAGGATAGATTCAAGGAGGGGAGGGCATTTAGGGAGAGGGAACTGTGGGCCACAAAGTGTGAAGCCTTGGAGCGGCAATTTGGGACTTGTCACTGGAGAAGAGTTCTTCGTGGATCCTGGTTGGTTAGGGTCTCAGAGAAACCTAGATCTAATTTCCTTCTTAATCTCCCTCAATTAAAATCTAGTCCATCCTCTTGAGAACCTTGAAGACCTGAAGCTAGAGTATTTGTCCAGGCTGGATGGTTTACTCAAAATTTGATTTGGGAAAGTGAAGTAGCTCAGTTGTGTCCGACTCTTTGCCACCCCGTGGACTACAGCCTACCAGGCTTCTTCCTCCATGGGATTCTCCAGGCAAGAATACTGGAGTGGGTTGCCATTTCCTTCTCCAGGGGATCTTCCCGACCCAAGGATAGAACCAGGGTCTCCTGCATTGCAGGCAGACACTTTAATCTCTGAGAAACATGGCTTCTTTTTTTCTTTTTCTTTCTTTTATCGGATTAAAAAAGAACCCTCTAAAGGTTTTCTTCTGAAGGGTTATTTTTAGCTATAAAAGTTGTCCTCTTTTCCCCCTGAATTATATGAACTGCCTTCCTTGGACTCTTCTGTTATGTGAGGTAACTTGTTATTTGTATATTCATTTCACAGATTTTGGAGCATTTAGAATTCCTTTTAACTCTTTATTCAGTAGTTTGCTCTCTCCCTTCATCTTCTCTGCCTAAATATTCAATCTCTGGGTGAGGTCGGTGGCGTCACAGATATGACCAAGCTAGCGTATTTTCCATACAGGAAATTGTTTCAGAGGAAGCAAGCAATAAATAATTTCTGCTCAGGAAACAACTGAGTCCACATCCAGCCTCTGTCATTCTGTTTAGTGCAGAATTTACCACCACACCATACACAGACAGTTGACCTGTGACTTTCTGATGATAAAGAGCAGATTTCTCATTTACGAGGATTACTCAGTCTCTTATGCTTTAGGACTTAGGAATTTGTTTTCCAGCTATCACACTTCCTCTCCCTGCTCTCCCAACACTGGATAGCTAGCTAGCAGTGTGATACTCCTTCAATTCACTTGAAGTCTTTCTAACTCTGAAAATAAGTTTCATAATAGAATGAACTTGAGAGCCTTTGGCTTGTTTACTAAATATAGTGATAAATATTGAATCTCACAACATATGCTTATGCTTTTCCTTTAAAAAAGGGGGTGGGGCAAAGTGGATGAGAAAAAAGAGAAAGTACGGTGGCAGTTGTGCGTGCGTGCTCCGTCTCTGTGACCTCATGGACTGTAGCCCACCAGGCTCGTCTGTCCATAGGATTCTCCAGGCAGAAATATTGGAGTGGGTTGCCATTGCCTCCTCCAGGGGATCTTCCTGACCCAGGAGGAACCTACGTCTCCTGTGTCTCCTGCATTGGCAGGCAGGTTCTTCACCACTGAGCCGTTTGAGAAGCTGCTGACACTTGGTGGCAGTTAACAGTTTATTATCCATCAGCTTCCAGCCTCTGCTTCTTTGCTGTGTGATCTTGGAATTGGACCTGTAAACCTTGCCCTCTTGCCAGCTGGTGCGTTGTCGGCAGAGGGACTAGAGAGACACTGCTAGCTGTCTGATCGTGCCGCTCAGCATGGCTGTCCTCTTGCTCTCTGTGCATCTCATGCCCCACCAGTGCCTGCTCACCTACACCCTGCTCGCATGACTGCCCTTCTTGCACACTTGCTGCAGGCCCCAGGGAGTGGCCCGTCTTATCAAAGGGGTGGTGGGTGCCCCACTGCTAGTTTCCCTGGTAGCTGATGAGCCAACCTGATGCCCGTTCCCTGCCAGTGGAAGTGCAGAGTCCTAACCCCTGGACAGCCAGGGAATTCTCTACATGTAATTGTTTTTAAGTGTACTCAGTGATGCTTACTAAGTTAAGTGTTAACAAGAAGACAGTCTTGCAAACCCAGCTGTTTATCTAGAAATTCAATTAATGAAATAATGTGTAATTAACACACAATTACATATAAATAGCAGCTTCTAAAATACTTGATTTAGATGGAATGAAGCGCAGTAAAAATGCTGTCTCCTACAGGAGAGCTCCAGGGTGGTCCAGCCCCTGGGCTGTGCTCTTCTTCCTCATGTGTCTATTGTATACATTCCTCCTGTGTCGGAATAGATTTGGACGTACAAGGGTTTCACAATTTAAAAAATATATTTGAAATGACTTAGCCACTTATTAATTATACCCTTGAACAGGTCCTGGAAGAAGGAGTGTGGGGTTTGCCCAAGGGAACATAGGTAGAGTGAGTCAGAGAGAGAACCAACAGGAAGAAAGCCCTAGGGAGCTGATGCCTCTACATGAATTTCCTGTTTCACCATGCTCTGTCTCCTTGATAGATTAATTTCTGAGAGAATTCTTTTTATTTTCCATTCTTTGCTTAACAAGTCTTTTAACCTTATATTGTATGCTACATAAACTCCAAGTGCCTCTTGCTAAATTCAAAATTCAAGAAATAGAAGTCTAACGAGCTTTTACTATTATACTGAAATAACAACTTGGCTGTTGTTAAAAAAGATGCTGTTTTGACCTATCATAGAGCAAAACTAAACTGGACTCTATGTATTAAATACTTTATTTCATCTTTTCTGGCATCAAACCCACCAGTTCTCTGCTCTCCATTCCTCACCGTGCGAGTGCCTGCTTCTCGTCTCTTGGCTCTGCGGACCCTCCACTAAGTACTTTCCCCTAGGCCTTTCTTCCTTTACATCTGCCTGTCTTGCACTTGTAATCTTCCCCATGCCCCTTAGCAACCAATGACATGCTTTTTCTTCCTTCTGAGGTTCCCTTGTCTTCATAGCCAGAGGGCTGCTTGCTTGAAGGCAAAGTGTTCAGTCCCTACTGTGGTCCTAGACTCATATACATTCTGTCCTTATGTGTTGGGCTAATTGTCTACTGGTTTGCATCTAATGGTCTAACTGAATCACCTTAAAAATAAGCATCTTTTCTATATTTAATTTGAAAGAGCTCAACTGGAATTCCATCACCTCCGCTAGCTCTGTTGGTAGTGATGCTTCCTAAGGCCCACTTGACTTCACATTCCAGGATGTCTGGCTCTGGTGAGTGATCACATCATCATGATTATCTGGGTCGTGAAGATCTTTTTTGTACAGTTCTTCCGTGTATTCTTGCCACCTCCTCTTATTATCTTCTGCTTCTGTTAGGTCCATACCATTTCTGTCCTTTATCGAGCCCATCTTTGCATGAAATGTTCCCCCTGTATCCCTAATTTTCTTGAGGAGATCTCTAGTCTTTCCCATTCTGTTGTTTTCCTCTATTTCTTTGCAGTGATCACTGAGGAAGGCTTTCTTACCTCTCCTTGCTATTCTTTGAAACTCTGCATTCAAATTGATATATCTTTCCTTTTCTCCTTTGCTTTTCACTTCTCTTCTTTTTACACTTAATTGTAAGGCCTCTGCAGACAGCCATTTTGCTTTTTTGCATTTCTTCTTCTTGGGGATGGTCTTGCTCCCTGCCTCCAGTACAATGTCATGAACCTCCATCCATTGTTCATCAGGTACTCTGTCTATCAGATCTAGTCCCATAAATCTATTTGTTACTTCCACTGGATAATCATAAGGGATTTGATTTAGGTCATACCTAAGTGGTTTTCCCTACTTTCTTCAATTTAAGTCTGAATTTGGCAATAAGGAATTCATGATCTGAGCCACCGTCACCTCCTGGTCTTGTTTTTGCTAACTGTATAGAGCTTCTCCATCTTTGGCTACAAATAATATAATCAATCTGACTTTGGTGTTGGCCATCTGGTGATGTCCATGTGTAGAGTCTTCTCTTGTGTTGTTGGAAGACAGTGTTTGCTGTGACCAGTGCGTTCTCTTGGTAAAACTCTATTAGCCTTTGCCCTGCTTCATTCTGTACTCCCAAGTGCAAATTTGTCTGGTACTCCAGGTGTTTCTTGACTTCCTACTTTTGCATTCCAGTCCCCTATAATAAAAAGGATCTTTTTCAGGTGTTAGTTCTAAAAGGTCTTGTAGGTCTTCATAGAACCATTCAACTTCAGCTTCTTCAGCGTTACAGGTCGGGGCATAGACTTGAATTACTGTGATATTGAAGGTTTGCCTGGGAAGCGAACAGAGATCATTCTGTCATTTTTAAGACTGCATCCAAGTACTGCGTTTCAGACTCTTTTGTTGACTATGATGGCTACTCCATTTCTTCTGAAGGATTCTTGCCCACTGTAGTAGATATATTGGTCATCTGAGTTAAATTCACCCATTCCAGTCCATTTCAGTTTGCTGATTTCCTAAAATGTTGACGTCCTATTTGACCACTTCCAATTTGCCTTGATTCGTGGACCTAACATTCCAGGTTCCTATGCAATATTGCTCTTTACAGCATCAGACCTTTCTTCTATCACCAGTCACATCCACAACTGGGTATTGTTTTTGCTTTGGCTCCATCCCTTCATTCTTTCTAGAGTTATTTCTCCACTGATCTCCAGTAGTATACTGGGCACCTACCGACCTGGGGAGTTCATCTTTCAGTGTCCTTTCTTTTTGCATTTTCATACTATTCATGGGGTTCTCAAGGCAAGAATACTGAAGTGGTTTGCCATTCCCTTCTCCAGTGAGGTGATAGAATTCCAATTGAGCTATTCTAAATCCTAAAAGATGATGCTCTGAAAGTGCTGTACTCAATATGCCAGCAAATTTGGAAAACTCAGCAGTGGCCACAGGACTGGAAAAAGTCAGTTTTCATTCCAATCCCAAAGAAAGGCAATGCCAAAGAATGCATAAACTACCGCACAATTGCACACATCTCACACGCTAGTAAAGTAATCTCAAAATTCTCCAAGCCAGGCTTCAGCAATACGTGAACCATGAACTTCCAGATGTTCAAGCTGGTTTTAGAAAAGGCAGAGGAACCAGAGATCAAATTGCCAACATCTGCTGGATCATGGAAAATGCAAGAGAGTTCCAGAAAAACATCTATTTCTGCCTTATTGACTATGCCAAAGCCTTTGACTATGTGGATCACAAGAAACTGGAAAATTCTGAAAGAGATGGGAATACCAGACCACCTGACCTGCCTCTTGAGAAATCTGTATGCAGGTCAGGAAGCAACAGTTAGAACTAGACATGGAGGAACAGACTGGTTCTAAATAGGAAAAGGAGTATGTCAAGGCTATATATTGTCACCCTGCTTATTTAACTTATATGCAGAGTACATCATGAGAAACGCTGGGCTGGAAGAAGCACAAGCTGGAATCAAGATTGCCGGGAGAAATATCAGAAACCTCAGATACGCAGATGACACCACCCTCATGGCAGAAAGTGAAGAACTAAAGAACCTGTTGATGAAAGTGAAAGAGGAGAGTGAAAAAGTTGGCTTAAAATTCAACATTCAGAAAACTAAGATCATGGCATCTGGTCCTATTACTTCATGGCAAATAATGGGGAAACAGTGGAAACAATGGCTGTCTTTATTTTGGAGGGCTCCAAAATCACTGCAGATGGTCACTGCAGCCATGAAATTAAAAGACACTTACTCCTTGGAAGAAAAGTTACGACCAACCTAGACAGCATATTCAAAAGCAGAGACCTTACTTTGCTGACAAAGGTCCATCTAGTCAAGGCTATGGTTTTTCCAGTAGTCAAGTATGGATGTGAGAGTTGGACTGTGAGGAAAGCTGAGCGCCGAAGAATTGATGCTTTTGAACTGTGGTGTTGGAGAAGACTCTTGAGAGTCCCTTGGACTGCAAGGAGATCCAACCAGTCCATCCTAAAGGAGATCAGTCCTGGGTGTTCACTGGAAGGACTGATGCTGAAGCTGAAACTCCAATACTTTGCCCACCTCATGTGAAGAACTGACTCATTTGGAAAGACCCTGATGCTGGGAAAGATTGAAGGCAGGAGGAGAAGGGAACGACAGAGGATGAGATGGTTGGCATCACCATCATGGATGGCATCACTGACTCAATGGAGATGAGTTTGGGTAAACTCTGGGAGTTGGTGATAGACAGGGAGGCCTGGCGTGGTGCGGTCCATGGGGTCACAAAGAGTCGGACACGACTGAGTGACTGAACTGAACTGAGCTATATTTAATTTGACCTTTGTGTCAGTTTCCTTTCAGTTTTCTTTCCTAAAATAAATTACTGGATGCCAGTAGACCTCAAAGAGCATCTTGCCATTAGATTTGTTCTGCCATATAGTTATTTCCAGGGGTGACTTACTGCGTGGTGATGATATTTTTAGTTGGTTTTTATTTTTTATTCCCTTTGAGTCTTCTGTCATTGCCAATTTCTGTTTCAGCACCGTCTTGATAGGTGTCAGGGTGTGGTGGCCAAGTGAATGTCAGGCCCTGAGGCTGAGACTACAAACTGATGACTGTGAGACTGTGATGGAGGCAGTAAGATGTGAGGTTAGAAAGTAGTCGAGCTTTAAGAGGCAGACAGAAGATAGAAATATATCCATTGTGTTTGGGGAAGGAATCCAAAATGAGATATATAATTACAGAGATTCATAACATTAGAAATGACAGACTCAAAGACATACCTTTTAAAGTTTAAGGCATCCTGGTTTTAAGCTGACGTCTTTTGTTTTGCTTTTATTAAAACAGAACATGATATTTTACAAGAAATTTTTTTAAAAAACCTGTAAGTATGCCTGCAGTGGGATAGACTGAAAGCGTTTTGTGTGTTAGTTTGCAGAACTTGAGTGGAGTTGCTAACTGCGCTACCCCCGGGGGCCCTCAGCCTTCTATCATCCCAGACATCCAGGCATCAAAGCCAGGAAGAGAACTTGATTAGCTCCATCTGGTTAGGCATTTCATATCTTGATTCTCTTACTTTGAGATAATTCTGGATAATAATTAGCTTAGATAAGGAGCAAACAATTGGTAAATGTTCTTATCTGAAAGGCACCTCCCATAGAAATTTTTTCTTCCTAAATGATTTCTTTCTCTGGGCTCTATTATACTTTATTTGTTCTCTCCATTATACCTCCTCTCATTATCCCTGTATTAAATCTATTATTGTAAAGAATTAAAAATGTCATTTCAAGAGTCTAATTCAGATTTAGCTGATAATCTTGAAGAACAACATGCATATAGAAAATGCACTGTGCCTAAGTTTAATGCATTTTCAGAGTGAACATACCTATGTTATTAAAACCCAGATAAATAAACAGAATATTATCAACATCCTAGAAGTCCCTTATACTCCCTTTTAGTCACTGCCTAAAACCTGAAGCATGTGCCTGTTTTTGAAATTTATAAAAATGGAATCTGAGAGCATGTAGTCTTTTGTGCCATTTTGCTTAGCATATGTGTGAGATTCATTCATGTTGATTGCTACAATATTCCATCTGATGAATACCTCCTTTTTTCATAATACCAATGAATATTTCTGTAGTCTCCAGTGTTTGCTTATTATAGAGAGTGCTTCTGTGAATGTTCTTATATTTGTCTTTTGAGCACATATGCAGTTATTTCTCTTGTTTTATATCTAGGAGTAGATTGATGGGTCATTAAGTATGTATGTATTTGAAGATACTGCCAGTTTTCAAAGTTGTAGATTACACAATCAACCAGCAGTGTTTGAGAATTCCAGTTTGAACACAGATTTAGTCTCAGATTCCTGGCTTGGGAATCTGATCAACCCAGCTTGGAACAGATGTCTGTTCCATTGTGATGAAGGGACTGGGGCTCATATAATACAGACCTCATTTGGGGGCATCCATCATTACTACATTTGAAGTGGAACTAGGGGCAGTTTTTAGAAAATGGAAAATTGTATGATCTAGGTAGATAGCCTGAAACGTTTTATCATGTATACAAATTAGATGCACAAAGAGAGGCTCTGAACTGGGAATACATTCAGCTTTGAGTCAGAAAAATAATGTAATTGAACCCATGTGTCTAGGTGACACTAGTGGCTAGTTCCACTGGCATATAGTAGAACTCTGGGAAACAGTAACATTTAAAGGATGACAAGGTGAGGAATCTCTAGAGAAGGCCGACTGAGAAGATGTGATCAGATATCCAAGGGAACATGATATCATGGAAGCCGGAAGAGAGAATGTTTCAAGGACAAGGGTAATCAAGAGTGATCGAGTATCAAGTGATCAAGTATGATGATTGCTCCTTTGAAGTCAGTGACTAAAAAGTTTTCATTTGTTTTAGAGATAAGGAGAGCAGTGGCCTTCTGAAAGTAATTTCAGTGAAATGATAGAACAGAAGCCAGATTGCAATAGGTAAAGAATGAGGGAAAGCTAAGGGAATAAGGACAAACCTCGACAGCATATTAAAAAGCAGAGACATTACTTTGCCAACAAAGATCCATCTAGTAAAAGCTATAATTTTTCCAGTAGTCATGTATGGATGTGAGAGTAGGACTATAAAAAAAGCTGAGTGCCAAAGAATTGATGCTTTTGAACTGTGGTGTTGGAGAAGACTCTTGAGAGTCCTTTGGACTGCAAGGAGATCCAACCAGTCCATCCTAAAGGAAATCAGCCCTAAATATTCATTGGAAGGACTGATGGCTGAAACTCCAATATTTTGGCTACCTGATGCGAAGAATTGACTCATTGGAAAAGATTCTGATGCTGGGAAGGATTGAAGGCAGGAGGAGAAGAGGACAACAGAGGATGAGATGGTTGGATGGCATCACCGACTCGATGGACGTGAGTTTGAGCAAGTTCCGGGAGTTGGTGATGGACAGGGAAGCCTGGCGTGCTGTGGTCCATGGGGTCGCAAAGAGTCAGACAGGACTGAGCAACTGAACTGAACTGAAGGAAGCAAGACAGCAAATGTGACCCAGCCTTTGAAGTCAGTTAACTGTGAGCAGGGTGGAGATGGAAGGAAGATAGCCAGAAGGTAGGAGATGCTGGAGCGAGCTTACTTGCTGATGGAAAGATCTGATTGGGAAAACACTCAGAAAAGGGAGGTCTCTGGTGTAGCAGGAAGGGACGGGATCCTGAGCTCAGGGGAAATGTGTTAGCCTTAGGGGGAACAGAAAAGGACTTCATCTCTGTGACAGTAAGAAAGTGGGGAAGGATGGCTGGATTGGTACAGAAGTTTGAAAGAGTCACTCAGCACATAGCAGATGCTTGGTAAACATTTGTTGACCTAATTGTTGAATAAGACTTCGTATTTTCAGGCATTATATGCTGCAGTTTCATTTATCAGTTCCCAACATACCCAGATCTCTGGTGACAGAGATCTTCTTAGTTTCTGTCACTCAGGGAACAGTCACTTCCACATCCCCACAGCAGAGTGTATCATAGCTTGGAATTCTGTGCTTGCTAAAGAAATCTAGATATGTTTCCTTTATATAGCACCATGTGTTTCCCATTATGGAACTACCTGCTTTGTCATGCAGTGATCTTCAAGGACTTCTCCAATACAAAGAGTTGTGACTAGAAGCATATGCACTGATTTAAATAAATACGTCTGTATATATTCATTCTAATATTATATGTATTCATATGTAAATATGCATGCTGCTGCTGCTGCTGAGTCGCTTCAGTCGTGTCCAACTCTGTGTGACCCCATTGATGGCAGCCCACCAGGCTCCCCCGTCCCTGGGATTCTCCAGGCAAGAACACTGGAGTGGGTTGCCATTTCCTTCTCCAGTGCATGAAAGTGAAAAGTGAAAGTGAAGTCGCCCAGTCGTGTCCGACTCTTTGCGACCCCATGGACTGCAGCCTACCAGGCTCCTCCATCCCTGGGATTTTCCAGGCAAGAACACTGGAGTGGATTGCCATTTCCTTCTCCAATAAATATATGTAAATGTACATAAATATATAAATATATGTATAACGCATACTAGACCAGACCAAACACTATCTAAAGAAATATCTTTAGTTTGGGAAAATTACATAATAATTACATTGACTTGGTAAAATATTATGACTGCATTTTTGGAGTTGTTTTTTGACCCTGAGCCATGTTATTTTGAATATCTTGTAAAGGAGCTAAGAACTCACCACTTGATAGTTTTGAACAGCCAAATGTTAGGAACCAAGTCTGTTGCTTTTTCTTATCCAGCTTCTGTCTTAAATCTTTTTACAGTAGATTACATGATCTAATGATATCTATGGGATACAATCAGGCAGTCTCTGAAAGAAGCAGTAATAATGGAGTTTACACTTGTGGATGTGGGAAGGGCGAAGGTAGGACCACATTGATGTTGGAAGCCTGCGACTGAGACTAATGTCACATGGAGTGCTTCTGTAGCAGAGTAATTAAAGTCCTCCTAAAAAGGCTTCTATTTGAAAGTACTCTGATTTTATTTTTTCTCTATCAATGTATCACTGTTGCCTTTCAGCTAAGAAATTTAAATAAACTGCTGCTCTTTGATTTATATTCGTTACACAAATCAGGCTAGTTCCTGCTACTGACCATTATACATCAGTATCTCTTCTTCACCTCACGTGGAAAAGTTGTTTCCTTTTCAAATGAGCTAGACTTCTTTTGAGGCCATATTTTCTACTTTCTTGATACTTGTCATTTTCTTAATATAAGGTTGGAGCACAAAAAGCTGCTACTGCTACTTTAAAGGGATGAAAACAGTGAATTTTTTTTACACCTAATTTTTTTTCCTTCAGTCACACTCCCTGACTTACTTTTAGTGAAATGGCGTGTAGTAGAGTTATTGTGATATACTCTCTACTAGACTTTAATACTGAAAATACTTGGCCATTTGTTAACATCCAAGAAAAGCAATAGTATTCAAATTTGACTGTATAGGTCAGTTTATTTTACAAATAGCTGATGCTGTCCTGGAAACGTGAGGCCCTGACTGGTTAGTAACTGACAGACTCCTCAAGATGGGTCATAGATGGGATTTAAATTGAAAGAAGCAGCTGATTTTGTGTGAATCAATCTTCAAATAATTAAACTCTGTGTGTGTGGTGGGCTTGTGTAAGATTTTCAGAATGATCTTAAATAATATCCTGCTAAGAAACGGTTGTCATACGATAAATATGATAGTTTCTCTTTTAAGCTTTACTGACATATGTCAGAAGGATAACGGTAGTCTTCGAGTTCCAAAGTAAGAACTTGTAAAGAGTACAAGTTTTTGTGCTTTTTGAAAAAAATTTTGTAATTAAAAAAATTTTAATTCCTTAAGTAACCATAGCTTCCCAGTGGTGTACAAAAAAAGTTTTTTTTTTTAACGTTTGACTTCTTGTTAATAGGTCACTTCTCTATATAAATGGCAATCTTGGTGTTTGACTAAGCCTATTACTTCTGGCATTGTTTTACTTTGAAACAATCGCCAACTGTAGAAAAGTTGTACAAACACTTTGTATCTGAACTAATTGAGAATAAGTTGTTGACATAATGCCATTTCCTCTCAAACTCAAGAACATTCTCCAACTTAACGATAAATGACCATCAAAATCAGAAAATTAACCTTGCTGCTGCTGCTGCTAAATTGCTTCAGTTGTGTCTGACTCTGTGCGACCCCATAGACGGAAGCACTGTCTAATTCTTAAACCCCATGGAAATTTTGCCAGTTTTCCCAGTAATGTTTTCTGTTGTGAAAGTTCAGAATCACAGTTGAGTTTAGTTATCTCCAGTCTGAAATAGTATCACATTTTTTCCCTTGACTCGTGATGGTTTTGACTCTTTTGAAGATCACAGTTGTTCTGTAGAGTGTCTCTCTTTGGGCATGTCTGTTGTTTCCTCCCTGTTTGACTCAGATTATACATCTTTGTCAGGAATATCACAGAAGTATTACATGTGTTTTCTCTCAGTGCATGACATCAGTTTGCCCCATGACTTATAATGTACATTTTGATCGCTTAATTGAGGTCAGACTTCTCTTCTTTGCAGTCACTATTTTCCCTTTGGTATTAATGCCTTTGTTTGGAGGCATATTAAAACTATATTAATATCTTGTTCTTTATCATTTGTTTACTTCATTATATCAGAGTGGGCTCATAGTTTCCTATTCAATGGATTATAATCTCTTACTATCGTTTAATGCCCAGATCATTCCAGATTTGATCATTGAGACTCCTTTTAAGCTGACTGATGTGAAGAAAGTAGGGAAAACCACTAGACCATTCAGGTATGACCTAAATAAAATCCCTTATGATTATACAGTGGAAGTGAGAAATAGATTTAAGGGCCTAGATCTGATAGATAGAGTGCCTGATGAACTATGGACTGAGGTTCTTGACATTGTACAGGAGACAGGGATCAAGACCATCCCCATGGAAAAGAAATGCAAAAAACCGAAATGGCTGTCTGGGGAGGCCTTACAAATAGCCGTGAAAAGAAGAGAAGCAAAAAGCAAAGGAGAAAAGGACAGATATAAGCATCTGAATGCAGAGTTCCAAAGAATAGCAAAAAGAGATAAGAAAGCCTTCCTCAGTGATCAATGCAAAGAAATAGAGAAAAACAACAGAATGGGAAAGACTAGAGATCTCTTCAAGAAAATTAGAGTTACCAAGGGAATATTTCATGCAAAGATGGGCTCAATAAAGGACAGAAATGGTATGGACCTAACAGAAGCAGAAGATATTAAGAAGAGGTGGCAAGAATACACAGAAGA
This sequence comes from Ovis canadensis, assembly GCF_042477335.2. Classification (NCBI taxonomy): domain Eukaryota; kingdom Metazoa; phylum Chordata; class Mammalia; order Artiodactyla; family Bovidae; genus Ovis; species Ovis canadensis. Next base: position 31,748,553 of record NC_091250.1, on the reverse strand, counting down.
ACTATACAAAAAAGATCTTCACTACCAAGATAATTATGATGATGTGATCACTCACCTAGAGCCAGACATCCTGGGATGTGAAGTCAAGTGGGCCTTAGAAAGCATCACTAAGAACAAAGCTAGTAGAGGTAATGGAATTCCAGTTGAGCTGTTTCAAATCCTGAAAGATGATGCTGTGAAAGTGCTGCACTCAATATGCCAGCAAATTTGGAAAACTCAGCAGTGGCCACAGGACTGGAAAAGGTCAGTTTTCATTCCAATCCCAAAGAAGGGCAATGCCAAAGAATGCTCAAACTACTGCACAATTGCACACATCTCACATGCTAGTAAAGTAATGCTCAAAATTCTCCAAGCCAGGAGGCTTCAGCAGTACGTGAACTGTGAACTTCCAGATGTTCAAGCTGGTTTTAGAAAAGGCAGAGGAACCAGAGATCAAATTGCCAACATCCGCTGGATCATGGAAAAAGCAAGAGAGTTCCAGAAAAACATCTATTTCTGCTTTATTGACTATGCCAAAGCCTTTGACGGTGTGGATCACAATAAACTGTGGAAAATTCTGAAAGTGATGGGAATACCAGACCACCTGATCTGCCTCTTGAGAAATCTGTATGCAGGCCAGGAAGCAACAGTTAGAACTGGCCATGGAACAACAGACTGGTTCCAAACAGGAAAAGGAGTACATCAAGGCTGTATATTGTCACCCTGCTTATTTAACTTCTATGCAGAGTACATCATGAGAAATGCTGGGCTGGAAGAAACAGAAGGTGGAATCAAGATTGCCGGGAGAAATATCAATAACCTCAGATATGCAGATGACACCACCCTGATGGTAGAAAGTGAAGAGGAACTAAAAAGCCTCTTGAGGAAAGTGAAAGAGGAGAGTGAAGAAGTTGGCTTAAAATTCAACATTCAGAAAACGAAGATCATGGCATCCAATCCCATCACTTCATGGGAAATAGATGGGGAAACAGTGGAAACAGTGTCAGACTTTATTTTTTGGGGCTCCAAAATCACTGCAGATGGTGACTGCAGCCATGAAATTAAAAGACGCTTACTCCTTGGAAGAAAAGTTATGACCAACCTAGATAGCATATTGAAAAGCAGAGACATTACTTTGCTAACAAAGGTCCATCTAGTCAAGGCTATGGTTTTTCCTGTGGTTATGTATGGATGTGAGAGTTGGACTGTGAAGAAGGCTGAGCGCCGAAGAATTGATGCTTTTGAATTGTGGTGTTGGAGAAGACTCATGAGAGTCCGTTGGACTGCAAGGAGATCCAACCAGTCCATTCTGAAGGAGATTAGCCCTGGGATTTCTTTGGAGGGGATGATGCTAAAGCTGAAACTCCAGTAATTTGACCACCTCATGCGAAGAGTTGACTCATTGGAAAAGACTCTGGTGCTGGGAAGGATTGGGGGCAGGAGGAGAAGGGGACGACCGAGGATGAGATGGCTGGATGACATCACTGACTCGATGGACGTGAGTTTGAGTGAACTCCGGGAGATGGTGATGGACAGGAGGCCTGGCATGCTGTGATTCATGGGTCGCAAAGACTCGGACACAACTGAGTGACTGAACTGATGCATCCTTTTAATATATCTCCCATCATTCATTGAGCAGTTCCTTGCTTTCCAAGCTCATCTTGTCCTTTTCATGCCTCAGCCCTGGAATTAGACATTTTTCCAAGGAGCTCTGGTTCCTTTTGGATAAGAATGGTATTTAGAAGCCAAGATCTTGATGCCATGTTTTCATTATTGAGAGTGGTACTGTCCCTTTCAAAAAAATATTGTATATATATTTATTTATAGAAAAATATATAAAACTTAAATCTTTTACATGTATAGGTACATGCACATTCAGTCTTTTTTGAAGTTTTATATGTATTTTGTTGGTTTTATTTATATTTTTAGATGTTAGAAACCACGAATTCATACCAATACTTCCAAATTCATTCCAGTACTACAGGGTTTATTCCAATTTTCTCCCTTTCCGTGGTGTAGCTCCCTTCTTTGACAGAATAAATCTGACTTCCGTTATTCTTGATATTAATATATTTCCTCATTTGGTCAATTTTCTGGTATGTGACAGCCTTTCCCTGCATGGATGCCTTTGAAAGGTGGTTGTTGAATCACAACACCAGGATTCTTGGCCCCCGGAGGAGGAGAATTCAATCCAGGGCCAGAGACGAGGCTTGATCACTCAGAGCTTTTGTGTAATAAAGTTTTATTAAAGTATAAAGGAGATAGAGAAAGCTTCTGACATAGGCATCAGAAGGGGGTAGAAAGAGTACCCGCTTGTTAGTGTTAGCAATGAAGTTAGCATACTCTGCAGTAAATCCAAAGAATGTCTGGATATTGTAAAGACCTCACCAGACCTACTCCCCTAATTTACATTTTAAGATAACAGAATTAGCCAGAAAGTTTAATCCAGAGACTGTCCTCAGGCAGAATACATAATACATTGTTGTTGTATAATCCTTGTAAAGAGCAGGTCTACTCCCATAATTTACAGAATTAGCCAGAAGGTTTAATCCAGAGACTGTCCTCAGGCATAATCCATTGTTGTTATATAATCCTAAGGAATGTAGAGAAGAAAAAAGTTTGTCCTTTCTTCCTCCTTGAGAATTCCAGACCCCTCTCTCCTTGGGGACCCCTAGACTTCTTATCAACCTGCCTAGGAAATGACTCTCTCACCTTCCTCACCCGATTTGGGCTCTAACATCTTGTTCTGAGCCTGCTTCCCGTGCAGATGCCCTCGTCACCCCATTTAGGCTCTGCTACCCCACACTAACCCCCTTTTAACCGTGTGGACACCCTCCTCACCATGCTTAGGCTCCAATACCCCCATGCCAACTGCCCCTCTGTGTGGATGCCCTCCAGCCACACTTGGATTCAGACTCCCAACCTTGGGCCCCTCCTCTCCCCATGGGAACCCTTCTCAGAAATAATCTTTAAAGGAGTCCCAAGCATTAAAATGAAATTAGACCTCTGTCTGACACACTTTGAGGAAACTGTGGAATCCCAGAAGCAGAAAGATGAAAGAAAATCTTTCAGAAAATCTTAAATTTATAGAAGATATGTTTATAGAGGTCAGAAGGCAAAGGAATTTATCTTCAAAGTTCTGAGAGGAAGTAAACATCTGGAATTTTATATCCAGTAAACTGAACTTTTCAACAGCATTAAGTTTCAGAGATTAAAAGATTCTTATTGAAAGTTCTCAGGAAGCATGCAATTGAACACATAGGTGAACAGGATGTAAGAAGAAATGGAGAGCAAAACAGTTGGATAACTTACAGGTGACTCCAAGAAGCAGCCACTGTGTAAAACAACATAAGAGGCCTTTTTAGTCAGTGAAAGAGAGTCGTGTCCGACTCTCTGCGACCCCATGGACTATACAGTCCATGGAGTTCTCTAGGCCAGAATACTGGGATGGGTAGCCTTTCCCTTCTTCAGGGGATCGTCCCAACCCAGGGATTGAACCCAGGTCTATTTGGGGGAGGGTTCTAAAAAATAAGGTCAAAATAATTTGTTATTAATTGTGATTGGTACTAAGATCTTGTTGTTCAGCCATAGGATAGAAAATTTACACTCTAAGCCAAGTAAGCATATCTCAGAATGTAAAGGGCAAACACTAAAAGGACACAGAGAAAAAAAACCCAACTACTTCCAAACTAACAGAGAAAGATAACAGAGTCTAAAGGAACAGTTAGATTATTAGAAGATAAGAAAAAAGAAGGAAGCAAAAGACAATCACTATGAGCAGAAAGCACAAAATAAGATGACAGATATCCAAATTTACCTGATATAGCAACAAATATAAACAGATTAAATTCAACAGGAAAATGACAGAAATTGAATGTATAACATAAACGATGGGTTTACTACTCTACATAGGCTCTCAGTGAAAGCACTGAGCAAAGCTCTAGTGAGCAAAATTTAACATGAAAGGAACAAGGAAACGGGTAAAAGACAAGCATAGAAAAGAATGGAACTCAATAATTTTAAACCGTATTTTACGTACCACCTACGGGGCAGTTTTGTGGAATGTGTGAAGCAAGCAGATGAACTCCTTGGTTACATAACTCTTTTGCTTTGAAGCTCATCCTCGGGTTCATTAGTTTTCTACCTGTGGTGCATCATGATTTTCTGCAGAACCTCACGCTGAGTTCTAGGCTTTCATGATTTCTTCTTTGCTTCCCTGGACAAAAGCAAAAATCAAACTGCTGTATAGCATCTTTCTTTTGATGAACTCTTCTGACTTGTCTCTAGATTTATATTTTAAATCTGCCCAACAAAAATTGCATTTTGTTGCACACACTAGGCATTTATCTTAATGTTCCAGTCTCTTTCATATGCTACATGAATAATCACTGTTAAAATAAATTTTTCTTTTTGATCTGGGCAGACTAAGAAGAGTAGTTAATACATAGCAAGACTGAAACAGAAAAGATACGGGAGTAATGCATACAGCACTTTATTCATAACCAATAATAACTTTCCCCTATTGACTGCAGAGTCTCAGCCAGGCCCCATTTATATCCCTGTAAACCGTCTAGTCAAGGCTATGGTTTTTCCTGTGGTCATGTATGGATGTGAGAGTTGGACTGTGAAGAAGGCTGAGTGCCGAAGAATTGATGCTTTTGAATTGTGGTGCTGGAGAAGACTCTTGAGAGTCCCTTGGACTGCAAGGAGATCCAACCAGTCCATTCTGAAGGAGATCAGCCCTGGGATTTCTTTGGAGGGAATGATGCTAAAGCTGAAACTCCAGTACTTTTGGCTACCTCATGCGAAGAGTTGACTCATTGGAAAAGACCCTGATGCTGGGAGGAATTGGGGGCAGGAGGAGAAGGGGACGACAGAGGATGAAATGGTTGGATGGCATCACCGACTCAATGGACATGAATCTGAGTAAACTCCAGGAGTTGGTGATGGACAGGGAGGCCTGGTGTGCTGCAATTCATGGGGTCACAAAGAGTCAGACACGACTGAGCGACTGAACTGAACTGAAACACTTGGCATTTAAGCCAGTCATCCTTTGTTCCCTGGACTGACCTCAGCAGGACCCCTGAAATTATATTTGTGTGTGTGTGTCTTTATGTGTATTTGTTCCTCTCACCCTGCTTCCCTTCTCCTTTCCTTCCTCTCCTTCTCTCCTCTTTCTTCCTTTAACAAGGAAATGGCTTTTGAGAGCAAAATTCTAAAGAAGGATTAGAACCAAGAGAGAAGAAATACTAGACTAATTTGCTTGTCCTACTCTAGTCTGTTGCAAAACATATCGAAACATTAGAATATATTGGCGGAAAAATACAATTAATAAATTGGTTTCAACATTATTGTGTGAATGCAATTAAGGTTTGTAATAGAAGTAGCAACTATTTTATTTCTCTGGTTCAGTTCACTTACACCTGGGAGCCTTCTGTACATGAGTTTCAATAGTGTGGAGCTGGTATTAACAGTTGTTTCTGTCTTCCCAGGACCCCTTCTTTACTCTTCATCTGAAAACAGAACCAACTGCTCCGCACAGATGTGGGCACAGCAGGTGATAACCTGAGCCAGGATCCATTTTCTCACAGGATGACAGTGCAGTGAAACAATTTCAAAAGTAGCGGGGGGTGAGTGGGTGGGTGGGTGGGGGGTTCCTGATAGCTTTACCGTGCTCGCTCATTAGCTGTGTGACTTCAGACAGATCACTTAATCTCCTTGTGTTCCAATACTCTGATAATTAAAATCTGAGAAGTAACTGCACATGGATATTTTTAGCAGCCTTATTCATAATTGCCAAAACTTGAAGCATTCAACTAAGTTAATCAATAGATAAACTGTGATACATCCAGACAAAGGGATATTAAAGCACTAAAAGGAAATGAGCAATGTAGACAGTAGTATTGTGTTAGCAAGTTCAATGATTATAAGAAACTAGATCTTAATTAGTCCTACCACAAAAAAGAAATAATTATGAGATATGATAGAGCTGCTAACTGTTGCTACAGTGGCAGTTATAATATATAAATGCATCAAATCAATATCTGAACACCTTAAATTTACAGAATGTTATATGTGAAACATATTTCAATAAAAAATTAAAAAAACAAAGAAAGGACATTGAACCATCTTAAATATGTATGACAAAGTGAAAGAAGCCAATCGGAAAAGGCTACCTACTATATAATTCCAACTGTATGACATTCTGAAAAAGGCAAAACTGTGGAGACAGTACAAGGATCTTTGGTGGCCAGGGGTTAGGGAGGAGTGAGTGTGAGAGGCAGTGATTAAGGGGGAGTTAGAAAAAGCTTTGCGATGTGTAAGGTGGAGAGTATCTGAGGAGGGACTGGCCTTTCTAAGGGATGATCCCTTGACTGCAGTAGGGGGGGAGGGTGCAATGGTGGGCTCAGATGAAGTTCTGTAGGCTTTACAGAGGGAACATGAGCGTGTTCAGAGTAAGAGCTGACATGCAAGGCGGGTACACCAGGCAGGGCTTCCTAGGCAGGATGGGAATACAGTGCGAAGACAAGGAGGCATGAACAGTGTTCCTTACTTGAGAAACACCCTTGGCATATCTGAAATAGAGGGTTGGGAGGTGGGCAGTGCTGGTGTTGGTAAGGGGAGGTGGGAGAAGCTGCTGAGAATCAGCTCATGGAAAGTGTACTTTGGAATGATTTCCCTTTGCAACAGAGAACAAATAAAGGTTTTAAAATCTTGACCTAGTTTGACTTTATGTAATTTTAGAAAAGTAGAGATCTTAACCTGGAATGGATTGGTGGAGAGACTGGTTAGGAAGCCATTACAGTGATCTGGGGGAGACGGTGAGGATCTGAACTAGGGCAGTGGAAGTGGGGATGGAGAGGGGAGGATGGATCTGGGGGTGCTATGAAGAAGTAGAACCAGCAGGCCTTAGTGACCATTCAGTTATAACTACTGGTCTACCAGGTGACTTTATGGAATAGTAACTGTTTGAGGTAACACTCAGGCCTCTGGTTCTAATGACTGGTAATTAGTGGTGAGAGTCCATCAAGGAGAAGATCAGGTCCATGGACGAAGAAGAAAGCTCAGTTGAGGAGCTGCTGAGCTTGTGGTACCTGTGGGCTGTCTTGGTGAATATGTCTGGTGAGCCTGTCTGGGGATGCGCCTCCAGAGGGAAACTTCTCGTTCCAGGGATGCCCACCTGGGTCTGTTACTGTTTGATTCTGAACTTTATGCAAGTTTTCTTGTTTGGATTCAGATTAATAATTTCATGGTTATTCTGAGTAAAACAACATGAAAAAAATAAAATATTACTCCCAAAGTTTGGTAATATGATATCAGGATCCTAAAACTATTACTACTTTATGATTCAGACATTCTGCAGTCTACCCTAAAGGAAAAAATCCTAACAAAGATTTACCTGCAAAGATATTTTGAATCAGTTTAGTTGTAGTGGTGAAAACAAAATGCAGTATACATAGGAAATAAACTAGAAGGTATATAACTATGGTGTGTGCGTGCTAAGTTGCTTCAGTCGTGTCTGACACTTTGTGACCTTATGGACTGAAGCTCACCAGGCTCCTCTGTCCATGGGATTCTCCAGGCAAGAATACTGGAGTGGGTCGCCATGCCCTTCTCCAGGGGATCTTCCTGACACAGGAATCGAACCTACGTCACTTATGTCTCCTGGATTGGCAAGCAGGTTCTTTATCACTAGCACCACCTGAGAAGTGAGACTCTAGATAATGACCTTATTGGTGATTTTTATTTTCTTCTTTTTGAAAGTCTGTGATTTATAGATTTTCTAAAATGAGCGTGCATTATACTCTCTGACATGGAAAAAAATTTGTAGAAATGTATAAAATGTCCAACAATAGGTAAATAGTAAATTCTGCTATACCTGTAGGATATGTGGTTATAGAGCTATTTATTTTGTTTATGAAAAGTTTTTAATGAAGAAAATACTTATAAAACACTAATGATCAGCTCTATGATTATATGAGGATATATATCTCTGGAAAGGCTGGCATAGGCTAGGGGTGGTGGGATTGTGGATGCTCATTTTCTCTATTGCCAAGTTTCCACTGTGATTTTATTATATTTCTTTTCATCTTTTTTTTTTTTTAATTTTTCTGGTTTCTGTAGGGCTTTTTGCTTCTTTATTCTACTTTTCTTGAAAAAGTGTGTTATTTTTTCCTTTTCTACCACTGTAGAAACTACAGATTGTGTATGAATGGTTTCCTTTAAGGGTTTAACATACTCAGTTATAACTTTCCTAAGAAAGTCTTGGTTTCTCACTATTTTTGCCCTTCTTCTGATGTGATGAGGATCTTCACATGTTCTAAGAATCCACCAAAGATAGCATGCCACATCTTATTTAGCTTTCCACTCATTTTAACACAGAAAAAATGGTTTAAAATTTCTTACTATAAGTAGTTTATTAACATATTTTACAGCTTTGGTTCTGTATTAGTTTCTTCAGTTCAGTCACTCAGTCGTGTCCGACTCTTTGCGACCCCATGAATCGCAGCACGCCAGGCCTCCCTGTCCATCACCAACTCCCAGAGTTCACTCAGCCTAACGTCCATCGAGTCAGTGACGCCATCCAGCCATCTCGTCCTCTGTCGTCCCCTTCTCCTCCTGCCCCCAATCTCTCCCAGCATCAGAGTCTTTTCCAATGAGTCAACTCTTCGCATGAGGTGGCCAAAGTACTGGAGCTTCAGCTTTAGCATCATTCTTTCTGAAGAAATCCCAGGGCTGATCTCCGTCAGCATTGACTGGTTGGATCTCCTTGCAGTCCAGGGGACTCTCAAGAGTCTTCTCCAACACCACAGTTCAAACGCATCAATTCTTTGGTGCTCAGCCTTCTTCACAGTCCAACTCTCACATCCACACATGACTACTGGAAAAACCATAGCCTTGACTAGACGGACCTTAGTCGGCAAAGTAATATCTCTGCTTTTGAATATGCTGTCTAGGTTGGTCATAACTTTTTTTCCAAGGAGTAAGTGTCTTTTAATTTCATGGCTGCAGTCACCATCTGCAGTGATTTTGGAGCCCCAAAAAATAAAGTCTGCCAATGTTTCCACTGTTCCCACATCTATTTGCCATGAAGTGATGGGACTGGATGCCATGATCTTCGTTTTCTGAATGTTGAGCTTTAAGCCAACTTTTTCACTTTCCTCTTTCACTTTCCTCAAGAGGAAACTTGGAACTATTTGTAAACTGTAGGTAATTGGTAGGTATACAAATTTTGTCCAGTCTGATAGTAATCTGAGTTCCCCACCTCATCCCAAACACCAGTTTTATCTCTACCGGCAGTTCATCTTAACATTCTTTCCTCCATATAAATTTGTGATGTTTTGACTTTTCCTTTTAACTGGATAAAACATGTGCCTGGCTCCTTCATATCGTAAGAGTAGAATATATTTTTAATGCATATTCATTCTTATAACTGTATGAGAGTCATATTTTTATTTTTTCCCCCAAATTGTCTTCTGTCCAGAACAGAAGTAACTGAGAGTTTGACTCTTTGGGGGTAGGAAAGACTAAAGTAGCCCATGACAAGATTGAGTCAAGATTCCCAGTGATCTGATGACCTAATCTGTGATACATCCAATATCACTGCAACCTGGTCAGGGACCTTTAGATGGCAACTTAAGAACCATTTCTGAGCTCTGGCTACAAAAGCCTAGTTGGAAGGAATATAAAATTACTAGTCAGAAAGCAGTGAGGACAGAATGAAAAATAAACTCGTACTTAGAGTCTGTAACCCAGAATTTTACTATATGAGAAATTAAATGCTAAGAAGGAACCAAGTTTATTAAGAAGATTAATTCCATTTAGGGAAAGTAAAGAGAGTCATCTGAAACTGACTTTAACACAAATTATAGAGTCTTCAAAGAGATAAACAGGAGAATTAGCTTCCAGAAAACTAATAAGAAATTACAATATTAAACTTGTAGAAATAAAACAAATATTAGTAAGTTGGATCAACTAAGATTTCTAGAAATGGAAAAGAATCTATATACATGTAACAAACCCAGTTTAATGAACTAGATAAATTCTAGACTAGATAAAGTCAACAGAAAAGAGAATTAGTGAATTAGACAATACTTCACCCAGGTATAAAACAGAATGATATAGAAACTTTAAAACTTTAAAAAGCAATCAGTCTCATACATTGAACATAAAATGGTACAGTTCAGTTCAATTGCTTAGTCATGTCCAACTCTTTGCGACCCTATGGACTGTATCACGCCAGGCTTCCCTATCCATCACCAACTCCTAGAGTTTACTCAAACTCATGTCCATTGAGTCGGTGATGCCATCCAACCATCTCATCCTCTGTCATCCCCTTCGGTACAACCATTCTGGAAAACTTCAGCAGTTTCTTATAAGATTAAACACACACTTCCATGTGACCCAGGCATTCCCACTCCTAGCAGTTTACCCAAGAGAAATGAAAACTTATCTTCACACAACTGCACAAATGCTTTTTCCTCCCTCTAGAGTTGAATACTCCCTGGTTGACTGGTGTATTCCCAGCCCCTGGAATAGTACAGCACCTGACACAGTATAGGGACTCAATAAATACATGATAAATGGATGTATAAAGATTCTTATGGTGCTAAGGGAAAATAACAATCAACCTAAAACATCATCTTTAGGAATGTTACTTAAGGTTGAAGGAAGTGAAGAGATTTTCAGATGTACAGAGATGCACATAGTCTCTTTCCCACACATCTTTGCTAAAGAACTTCCTAGAGAGAAGGGAACTAAACCCAGCCAGGAGAATACAGTTATGGGCTGAAATGTGTCCTCCCTTCCCCACCAAACTCATATGTTGACATCTTAACCCCCAGGACCTCAGAATGTGACTGTATTTGAAAGAGGTAATTAAGTTAAAATAAGGTCATAAGTGTGGACCCTGATCCAGCATCACTGGTGTCTTTGCAAGGAGAGCTCTGGACACCGACACGCACACACGGAGGAAGACCCTGTGGGGACACGGACAGAAGGTGGCCGTTTGCAAGCCAAGGAGAAAAGCCTCAGAAGAAACCAACTCTGTGGACACTTTTACCCTGGAATCCTGGCTTTCAGAATCCTGAGAAAATGAGTCTGTTGTTTAAAATCTGAGGAACTCTGTTATGGAAGAACTTCCTGATGTTCAAGCTGGTTTTAGAAAAGGCAGAGGAACCAGAGATCAAATTACCAACATCCACTGGATCATTGAAAAAGCAAGAGAGTTCCAGAAAAACATCTATTTCTGCTTTCTTGACTATGCCAAAGCCTTTGACGGTGTGGATCACAATCAACTGTGGAAAAGTCTGAAAGTGATGGGAATACCAGACCACCTGACCTGCCTCTTGAGAAATCTGTATGCAGGTCAGGAAGCAACAGTTAGAACTGAACATGGAACAACAGACTGGTTCCAAATAGGAAAAGGAGAACATCAAGGCTGTATATTGTCACCCTGCTTATTTAACTTCTATGCAGAGTACATCATGAGAAACGCTGGGCTGGAAGAAACACAAGCTGGAATCAAGATTGCTGGGAGAAATATCAATCACCTCAGATATGCAGATGACACCACCCTTATGGCAGAAAGTGAAGAGGAACTCAAAAGCCTCTTGAGGAAAGTGAAAGAGGAGAGTGAAAAAGTTGGCTTAAAGCTCAACATTCAGAAAACGAAGATCATGGCATCTGGTCCCATCACTTCATGGGAAATAGATGGGGAAACAGTAGAAACAGTGTCAGACTTTATTTTGGGGGGCTCCAAAATCACTGCAGATGGTGACTGCAGCCATGAAATTAAAAGATGCTTACTCCTTGGAAGAAAAATTATGACCAACCTAGATAGTATATTCAAAAGCAGAGACATTACTTTGCCTACTAAGGTCCATCTAGTCAAGGCCATGGTTTTTCCTGTGGTCATGTATGGATGTGAGAGTTGGACTGTGAAGAAGGCTGAGCGCCGAAGAATTGATGTGTTTGAACTGTGGTGTTGGAGAAGACTCTTGAGAGTCCCTTGGACTGCAAGGAGATCCAACCAGTCCATTCTGAAGGAGATCAACCCTGGGTGTTCTTTGGAAGGAATGATGCTAAAGCTGAAGCTCCAGTACTTTGGCCACCTCATGCGAAGAGTTGACTCATTGGAAAAGACTCTGATGCTGGGAGGAGTTGGGGGCAGGAGGAGAAGGGGACGACCCAGGATGAGATGGCTGGATGGCATCACGGACTCGATGGACGTGGGTCTCGGTGAACTCCGGGAGATGGTGATGGACAGGGAGGCCTGGCGTGCTGCGATTCATGGGGTCGCAAAGAGTCAGACAAGACTGAGCGACTGAAATGAACTGAACTGATGTACATATATATATATATAACTGATTCACTTTTGTACAGGAGAAATTAACACATTGTAAGTCAACTGCACTTCAGTAAAAATATATTGATTGAAAAAGAAATAAAAATAAAATCATTAATACTTCCCTCCCCAAGGAAAGTGTGGTATACACAGTGCATCATTTTCCACTGAAACCCTTTTCCTGCAGAATAGAGAACCTTAGTGGACTCCCTACTTGCTTGAGTCTTGCTTATCACATTGTTTTGCTCTTGGTGTTGCTACAAGGGGAACGTGTATTCTTTTTGAACATGGAGCAGAAGTGTTGCTTAAGTATTAATTTATACTGTCTTGAGTGGGAATTACATCTTGTTTTACTTAATAATAAAGATACATAATCTAAAATATGTTAAAACTCTCAAAGCAATCTAATCTTGTTAATTGGCCCAACATATGATCATAATACATTTCCTTTCCACTAACACCTGCCTCCCTTTTACTTTGAAACTCAAACAGATCTTTCTCATGTTTTCCTTTTCTTACTAAACCCCTGGCTCTTTTTCTTTTCTTTTTTTCTACTAGAAAACTTGCCCTTTTGTTTCTCTTAGAACCCGTTTCTTCCTGAAACTTCCTCTACATGTCAGAGATCATGGCAGTTAGTGTGTCTTGAAGCTGGGATTCCAACTTGGTTCTGATGGCAGAGCCATCACACTTATCCATCCTGACCCTGCAGAAGGGCTTAGAGCTGGGCACAGAGGGAAAGACAGGGTCTGTTAGGCAGAAGGGAATGAAGAAGGCATTTTAGTACGTCAGTGACACGCAGCTCATCTGGCTGGGGCCCAGGTCCCTACTGAAGGAGAATAATAAGTGATGGAGCTGTAGGGAGGAGGGGGCCTGTACTGCTCAGGTGAGGCTCACAGACTGTACCTGACGCTTGCTTGATACTTTGTGTTGTTTAATCCTTATATTGACTCCACAAGACCCACAAGATATGGGTATCCCCACCTAAGGCTTCCGAGAACAAAAGCACAGTCCTATGACTTATCTGTGATCTCCTGCCATCATAGAATACCAGTCTTTTCAACTATGGGGTCACTGTGCTTTCTATCAGTACTTTATATAAGCTACTGAAGTCTTCAGGGTTTTAAGTGAAGTGGTTAGAATTGTATTTAGGAGAAAGATGCGATGAAAGAGAAGCCTGAGTCGTCTTTTGACCTGATACTGAATATCATTTGAAGGCAGTAGCCCTTGTCCAGCATTAAAATTGGGATTTCAGAATGATTCTATGCTGAAATTTAGAAGTAGTGACCCGAAAGCCACAGAGGGTCTTCTAGAACCCAGCTACTCTGAAGTATGGTCTTCATACCTATAACTTGAGTATAACCCCGGGGCTTATTAAAAATGCAAATTCTCATCCACGCGCCTATGGACACCTTATCTTCGACAAAGGAGGCAAGATATACAATGGAGAAAAGACAATCTCTTTAACAAATGGTGCTGGGAAAACTGGTCAACCACTTGTAAAAGAATGAAAGTAGATCACCGTCTAACACCACACACAAAAATAAACTCGAGGTGGATTAAAGATCTAAACGTAAGACCAGAAACTATAAAACTCCTAGAGGAAACATAGGCAAAACACTCAGACATACATCACAGCAGGATCCTCTATGACCCACCTCCCAGAATATTGGAAATAAAAGCAAAAATAAACAAATGGGACCTAATTAAACTTAAAAGCTTCTGCACAACAAAGGAAACTATAAGCAAGGTGAAAAGACAGCCTTCAGAATGGGAGAAAATAATAACAAACGAAGCAATTGACAAAGAATTAATCTCAAAAATATACAAGCACCTCCTGTAGCTCAATTCCAGAAAAATAAACAACCCAGTCAAAAAATGGGCCAAAGAACTAAACAGACATTTCTCCAAAGAAGACATACAGATGGCTAACAAACACATGAAAAGATGCTCAACATCACTCATTATCAGAGAAATGCAATTCAAAACCACAATGAGGTACCATTTCAAGCCAGTCAGAATGGCTGCTATCCAAAAGTCTACAAGCAATAAATGCTGGAGAGGGTGTGGAGAAAAGGGAACCCTCTTACACTGTTGGTGGGAATGTGAACTGGTACAGCCACTATGGAGAACAGTGTGGAGATTCTTTAAAAACCTGGAAATAGAACTGCCTTATGACCCAGCAATCCCACTGCTGGGTATATACACCAAGGAAACCAGAATTGAAAGAGACATGTGTACCCCAATGTTCATCACAGCACAGGTAAAATTTCCTGTTTATAATAGCTAGGACATGGAAGCAACCTAGAGGTCCATCAGCAGACCAATGGATAAGCAAAAAAGACACAGATGTGTATAGTGGACTTTTGGACTCAGAGGGAGAGGGAGAGGGTGGGATGATTTGGGAGAATGGCATTGGAACATGTATACTATCATGTAAGAATCGAATCGCCAGTCTATGTCCGATGCAGGATACAGCATGCTTGGGGCTGGTGCATGGGGATGACCCAGAGGGATGTTGTGGGGAGGGAGATGGGAGGGGGGTTCATGTTTGGGATCGCATGTACACCCATGGTGGATTCATGTCAATGTATGGCAAAACCAATACAGTATTGTAAAGTAAAATAAAGTAAAAATAAAAATTAAAAAAAATAATAAAATGACAAAAGTAAAAAAAAAAAAAGCTGTGGTACATATACACAGTGGAATATTACTCAGCCATTAAAAAGAATACATTTGAATCAGTTCTAATGAGGTGGATGAGACTGGAGCCTATTGTACAGAGTGAAGTAAGCCAGAAAGAAAAACACCAATGTAGTATGAAGTTGCTCAGTTGTGTCCGACTCTTTGCAACCCCATGGACTGTAGACTACCAGGCTTCTCTGTCCATGGAATTTTCCAGGCAAGAATACTAGAGTGGGTTGCCATTTCCTTCCCCAGGAGATCTTCCCGACCCAGGGCTTGAACCCAGGTCTCCCGCATTGTAGGAATACGCTTTACCGTCTGAGCCACCAGGGAAGTCCCAATACAGTATACTAACACATATATATTGAATTTAGAAAGATGGTAACGATAACCCTGTATGCGAGACAGCAAAAGAGACACAGATGTATAGAACAGTCTTTTGGACTCTGTGGGAGAGGGTGAGGGCGGGATGATACGGGAGAATGGCACTGAAACATGTAAAATATATGTGAAATGGATCGCCAGTCCAGGTTAGATGAGACAGGGTACTCAGGGCTGGTGCACTGGGATGACCCAGAGGGATGGGATGGGGAGGGAGGTGGGAGGGGGGTTCAGGATGGGGAACCCATGGCAGATTCATGTCAATGTATGGCAAAACCAACACAATATTGTAAAGTAATTAGTCTCCAATTAAATTTATATTAAAAAATGCAAAATCTCATACCCCTACCTCAGACTTACTAGATCAAAAATCTCTGGGAGTGGAGTCCAGGAAGCTGTGCTTTTAACAAGCCCTGTTTATTTAGCAATGGACAATATTATGGTGTCCAGATGATAATTATTAGGTATGCAGAAGCTTGAGAAAGCTTTGATATTTTCCCCTGGGCACTTTACCTGCTTTCAGCATTTCCTGGTTGTCTAATGACTGCCTCTAAAATGATTTCTTCAATAGTGGTACAGAAACTTCATCAGCACATTAAACAATAAGTGCTTTATGAGCAATGTATCATCATTGGCGTCTAGGAACCTGACTTATAAACTGTCTTTAGCATTAAATTTAACTCTAGCATACAATTTAACTTGCACGTGCAGTATATGGAAAAACACTTGGGAGGCTATACACCAAACCACTGTGAGAGAAGAAATTATTCATGACACTTGTTAAGGAATATGAGGTAGACTTTATTCAGGGGGCTGCCATGGTGGGGTTTTGATGTAGGGGGGAGAGATTGGGCTCACCTCTGAATACAGCAGGGAAAAGTGGGGATTTGTGTCCAAGGAGCAAAGTTGGGCACGCGTTGGGGTGAGGCGGTGGATGGGAAATTACTAAGAGGATAGGGTAATTTTTTGCTAACTGACCTGGCAGGATTCTTGTTGAAGACAGATGGGGGTGATCAGATAATACCCGGGGAATGGTGAAGGATGAGGAATTTGATCAGATACTGAGGGCTGTGTGTGTGTGGGGGGAGGGGGTGGCTAAGCTAACTTGACAATATCCTTGCTTAACTCCTAGAGGACATGCACAGGTTGGGATTTAGTCAGGCTCAGAGGATCCCAACTAAAGTTTGGTCCAGGAGCGAGTCTTTGTCACCTCTATTGTGGTTATCTTTGGGGAAAGTTGGGGAACTGTGAAAAAGTAAAGGGAGGGGCTTTAACTTTTACCACTTACATTTAAAAAACATTTTATAGGAGGGTAGTTGCTACCTTCCCCTACTTTTTATATTATACTCTTATACATGGATAATCACTTATATCATTACAGGTTTTGTGTGTGAAACTGTGTGGAAACCTGAAATTCTATCAATCAAATCTTTATAGTACGCTGGTGCCATCTGACGGTAAGCTTTCTTATCACTTCTTTGATTTCCCTAGGCTAATTTTTCATCTTTCTAAATTAAGTGAGAAATGTGAGTTTTGAGCAAAACAGACTTTTCTTGTGTTGCCCCTTCCACTCTTCCCCCAATCAGAGTTCAGTTTCTGCTTTCTCTGCTCCCGTAAGATCTCTGATGTCTTTTGGCAAACTCCCATCCCAGTCATCAAAGGAGTTAGAGATGACTTGGAAGTAGTTTCTGCCCTCAGTAAATTTTTACCTGGGAAGACTCTAAGCAGATAATTATAACAAAGTGTGGCACACACTTAATAAGATGTTAATAAAATGGTGGGGGGAATATGTTAACTAGTATAATGAAGGTACTATGAGAGCGATACAAATTATTACAGGAATTCAGAGGGTTATGAATTCCATATTTAGGTATTCCTTTTAGAATTTTGTTGTTCATAATGTTTAATAATAATTTTAAAGTTATTTTTTAAAGTAAATTTTATCCATCCTCTACTATCAACTTTTTTTTTCGTAACAGAAATCACAATTAATTATAAACATGGCCTTCCCTTGATAACACTTACTTTGCCGTCCAGAAAAGAGCGCTGTCAATTTGTAGTCAAGCCAATGTTATCAACAGTTGGTTCATTCCTTCAGGACCTACAAAATGAAGATAAAGGTATCAGAACAGCTGCCATCTTCACAGCAGGTATATATATATATATATTTCCAACTTTGTCTTTTTCTCTTCTTTTGAACCTTTGTTTTGTTTCTTTACTTTCTAGAAAGTTACTATATAATAAATGGTTGGTCTTTACTGAGTCCTTCATTTTTGAACATGAGTTGTATAAAAAAATGAACTCTAATGGAGAAAAAAGAAATGGAATAAGTTTAATTCATGTTTTGGTTATTAATTTCATAAACTTAGCCCCCAAATTTTTCTCTGAGAAAATTTTAGTGACATAGTAATTAGCATCTAGTTGTCTATAAGAAATGTGAATAATTAGAAAATGAAATGCAGGCTCCATGATTCATGAAATAGACAGTGAATAACACACAAATAGTTCATTGATCTTTGCTATAAAGCAGTTATGGTTTCGAGTGTTTTTTGACAGAACTAATTCTCAGGAAACTAGTTTGAAACCAGCAGAGGTAGTTAATTAGATAAGACTTTTAAATAAATCTAGGATATAGCTTTTATATTTGTATGATCTAAGGACATAAAAGCAGGCCCTACTGCCCCTAAAAGAGAATAAAGAATTCTTTACCCCAGCCCAATATACCAGGCTACTATAAATATAAACAAATGAATAAATTTACACTGTTATTTTATTGTAGTATTACATTCTTAGAATAAGCTTATTTAAAAGTTAATGATGACTATTACAGTTTTGGAAAGGAAATTAACGTTCTTCTTCCCTGTCCAAGTTCAGAACCAATTAAGGGATAGATATAAAAGTTGGAAGAGTAGAGATTAACAGTTTATTTACTTAACAAACATTGAGCAGCTTACAGAAGTTGACCTGAAACAAATAGATTGCCAGATATTTCTCCAGCAAAGATGGGTTTAGTGCAGAGAGTGGAGAACTGCGGTTGATTGTCTGCAGCCGCTCACAAGAGCCATGTGTGAGGACTTGCGAGACAAGGAAAGGAGGCTGCTTCTGTAGAAGGAAAGGAAGAGGGGAGAACAGTAGCGAACAGGGGGTCCCTGACGTTTCATTGGCTGGGTCCTTGGGAAAGAAGAGGCACTCGTCTTCGTGCCGGGCTGTGGCGCCCTTACAGGATGTGAGAGCTCCCCCTTCTGGTCTCCAGACTATTTAATTGAGGTTCCTGTGTATTAATCCTATATGCCAGGCCTTGTTCTAGATGCTACAGACAGCAAAGAACAATAGAGATTAAACTCCTGTTCTTATGGAACTAACATTTTACAAGGAGAAAGAAACAAAATAAATTAAATATTTAATTTATAAATTATATACATTTTAAATTTATATATTAGATAGTAAGTGTTACAGTGAAAAAGCAGAGTGGTGGGGAGGTGGGAGTGTGTGTGTTTGGGGGAGGTACTCACTAAGGTCACATTTGAGTGAAGACCTGGAAGAGATATGACAGGGATGGGAGAAGAGCTTTCCAGACAGAGACCCTCAGGTGGGAGCTAACTCCACCCTCAGCCATAAAGGGAGGGAGCTGGATTCAGGTAGGAGGGGTAGGGCAGACCAGGGAAAGCCTCCATGTAGGCTGTTGGAAGGACTTTGGATTCAACTGGAAGGGGAGTTTCTTCCTGGTAAAACCAAGGTCAGAGAAATGAGGATTTAGCCCTGTGGCCACATGGCCTAATACTTCATCCTTGGCATATTCCTGCCAGTCGCAGGAACACCGAATCCCCAGGGCCTTCCCTATGGGGCAAGGCCTGCCTTCCTCAGAAGAGGCAGAATTCAGAAGGGCACCAAACACAGTGCCCGCCTGGAGTGTGCGCCAGAAAAACGCCAGAATTCTTAGAGTGCAGGTGCTCTTTGGATTGAGTGAACACACTTTCTTGGGGTTCATGTCAGTACTTGCCCAAGAATAGGTGAAAAATTCATCACTGTATCATGAACTCCTCAAAAGTGTTTCATATCCGTCTCTAGCTGATCCTGTATTAGTATAAAGGAGATACATTCTCAGCTGATTTCTTTTTATTATACTATTTTAAGGAGTGGGTTTGAAGTCATTTAAATGTAAATTTTAAATGACACTTGCAAATCAGATAAAGCGGATTTGGTGTGTTGCTGATCTTTTTTTTTTTTTTTTTTAAGAGGCTCTGTGGGTGGAATTTGCCGGCATTTAATTTGGGCTTGAAAAGAGTGTTCTAAGCTTGTCACAGTTTTGCCCATAACGTGGGTGGAGTTATTTGGCAATTCCTGGGAAGATGATCTCACCCCAGCTGATGAACAGGAACCCAAACAGCCAAATTCTAGGAACAGACCCAGGTGCAGACTTGACTTGCCGCCTTCTGGAACAAAAGAACTGCTGAGAAGCAGACAGGAGGCAGGCATCCGGGTTCTTCCTGATTTTACTAGCAGCGTTACTCTCACCGTGCGTATTAGTGTAGCTGAAACCTCTCTGGTTGAATGCAGCCAAGCACATGCCAGGCCAGGCGAAAGTATACGTCTTGGACTTTATATCAGGTAATTATGTGCAGACTATTCTGAAAGAATAATGATAGAGAAACCCCTCCCAGCACTTTTTTTTTTTTTTTTTGCTTATTATTCAATGAGTTTGAATCTTGACCCCTGGGTTACATTAAACTTCAGAAATATAACAATAGCTAGGTTAGATAGGAAGCTGTGCAAAGCACACTGACTTTGCAATTTTCCTAGAGATTTTTTTTTTTTCTGAAATGTTCCTAGGATATTTGAAATCACTATTGGAATCTCTCCTGCCTCTCTCCACCTCTTTAAACATGCCACACGAGTGCATGTTTACTCCTGTCACAATTTTGCCTCTTTTCATCTTTCCTAAGCTAGAAAGGGAGGCAGCCCTGTGTGGTGGTGGTTTGAAGTGGTTTAAACAATACAAACCACTCACCTTTAGTAATTAAAAGTGCTAGTCACTCGGTCGCATCTGACTCTGTGCGACCCCGTGGACTGTAGCCCGCCAGGCTCCTCCGTCCATGGCATTCTCCAGGCAAGAATACTGGAATGGGTTGCATTTCCTTCTCCAGGTGATCTTCCCAACCCAGGAATTGAACCTGGGTCTCCCTCACTGCAGCCAGATTCTTTACTGTCTAAGCCACCAGGGAAAGTGAAAGTTGTTCAGTCATGTCTTCACTCTTTGTGACTCCATGGACTATATAGTCCGTTGAATTCTCCAGGCCAGAATACTGGAGTGGGTAGCCTTTCCCTTCTCCCGGGGGTCTTTCCAACCCAGGGATCGAGCCCAGGTCTTCCACATTGCAGGTGGATTCTTTACCAGCTGAGCCACAAAGGAAGTTCAAAAAAAATAAGAGAAAGGTGGGCTCTTTTAAAATGTTACCACCTGCGTTCCTCCACCACGAAGTCAGGGGTTTGGCCATAACCCACAGAGATGGACACTGGCTGAACTGAGGAGTGTGTCAGTAGGCTTTCTGATTGGAACTGACAGAAAACCAGGCTCAGAAGAGGGCAGGAGCTGCAGAAGGACGTGGGTGAAGAAGCTAGCCTAGGAATGGTTGACGGGCTCCGCTGCTGGCACCCGCTCCCCCAGCCTCTGCCTCCACTGGCCTTGTTGCGATGCATCCCTGCCTCCCAGCCCGGAATCTGTACATGACTCTCTGTAGGAACAGTCTCACCAGGAGCATCAGTCTGGACCCCAGCCCTGCTGACAGAGAGTGGGTGATGGGGTGTCTGCGTGTTCGTCTTGGTCCAGTGTAACGGGCAGTATTGGGAGGATTACTCCCAGTGGGAACAGTATTGGGTATTGGGGAGCTTCTGCCCGCCCCAAAAGGCAAATGTCCACTACTGTATTATAAAGACCTGGATTAGTATTTTTCCATTTGTTGAAAAATGATTATTATTATTCTAAAACAAGGACATATTTTTGCATTTTCAGATGGCACTGAAATTGCAGCTTCAACCTTGATGGAAATTTTGCTAATGAATGATTTTAAACTTGTTATTGATAAAATAACATATGATGTACAGTGCCCTAAGAAAGGTAAGAAGCACAGCTGTGAACTATCTTAACATTTCCCTGTTGCTGTATGCCTTTTTTCAGGGAGCAGGCTTATCCTGAGAATCTTTTTAATTAACCAAATGACCAAGAAGGCTTTGGAGAACCAGTAGTTAAGCTTTTCTAGCAAGGGTAGAAATGATCGGTAGAAGTTGGGTGTCAGGGCTTCATGTAGCCTCACATACTCTTTTTAGACTTTTAAGACTTTGTTCTAGGATCTTGAATGCTTAATCTGACATTATTGGGTTAAGAAGAAGTGGACCTGAAAATCATGAACTCAAGTGTATACTGTTGCACAGTTTTTAGCTCTTTTTTTTTTCCTAAGTAGGCTTTACTTTATTTTTTTAAAGGGCAGCTTCAAGTTCATAGCAAGATTGAGTAGATAGTACAGAGGTCCTGTATACTAATGTACCCATTCCCCACAGACTCCCCTACTGTAAACACCAGAATGGAGCATTTCTTTTTAATCATGAACCTACATTGAAACATCATTATCACTCCAAGTCCGTACTTTACATTATGGTTTGCTCTTGGTGTTTTATACTTTATGGGGGTTTTAAGGCTATATTTTATTACTGAACTATAGTTGATTTACATTGTTTCAGAGTACCACAGAGTGATTCAGTTATATACGTGTGTGTGTGTGTGTGTGTGTGTGTATGAATGAGTTTCTTTTCCATTATAGATTATTACAAGTTATTGAATGTAGTTCCCTGTGCTATACAGTACTTGCTGTTTGTTTTATTGTTGTTTTTCAGTCCCTAAGTTGTGTCCAGCTCTTTGAGACACCATGAACTGCAGCATGCCAGGCTTCCCTAAACCTTCACTATCTCACAGATAGGATGAGATGGCTGGATGGCATCACTGACTCAGTGGACATAAGTTTGAGCAAATTCTGGCAGATAGTGTTTATTTTGTATGTAGTAGTATGTATATGTCAATTCCAGATTTCCAGTTTATCTCCCTCTTGTTTTATGGGTTTTGATAAATGTATGACATGGATTCACCTTTCCATTGTCGTTTCACACAGAATAGCTCCACTGCCCCCAAATCCTCTGTGCTCTCCTCCTTCATCTTTACCTAACCCCTAACCTCTGGCAGCCACTAATCTTTTTAGTGTCTCCATAGTTTAGCCTTTCCAGAATGTTGTATGGTTGAAATGGTACAACGCATAACTTTTTTACAGACTGGCTTCTTTCACTGAGTAGTATGCATGTAAGTTTTCTTATCTTTTCATGGCTCTGCAGTTCATTTCTTGTGAGCACTATTATTCCATTGCCTGGATGTATCATAGGTTATGTATCTGTTCACCTACTGAGGGACATCTTGGACTTTTCCAAGTCTTGACCATTACAAATAAAATGCCTATAAATGTGTATGCAGGTTTTTATGTGAACGTGATTTTTCCATTTGTTTGGGTAAATGCGAAGGAGCATGACTGCCCATATAATGCATATATTTCGCTGTGTAGGAAACTGGTAGACTTTCTTCCTAACAAGTTGCACCATTTTGCATTCCCATCAGCGGTGAATGAGAGCTGCTGTTGCTCCCCATCCTGGCCTGCATGTAGTGTTGCCAGTGCCTTGGATTTTGGCCTTTCTTAAAGCTGTGAAGTAGCAGCAGTTCACTGCTTCAGTCTGCACTTGCCTGGTAACATATTTCACACGCTTACTTAGCATCTATGTGTCTTGTTTGGTGTGGTGTCTCTTCAAGCCTTTGACCCGCTTTTTAAGCATGTTGTTAATTTTTAAGGTTTCTTTGTATATTCTGGGTAGCAGTTCATTGTCAGATCTCTATTGTGCAGGTGTTTCTCCCACTGTTTTTCATTTGGTTGTCATTGTCTTTTGCAGAGGAGAGGTTTTGTTTTAATGAAGCTGAGTTTATCAGTTATCTCTTATGTGGACTGTGCTTTGGGTGTTGTATCTAAAAGTCATCACCAAACCTGTTCTTACATGTTGCCTACTTTTCCCATCACAGGCCTTACCATATTAATCACATCTGTCTTAATTTCCTGGTCTGATCATTCCAAAATCCCTACCATATCAGATTCTGATGTTTGCCTTATAGATTCTTTAGATGGTTTTTTCTTGCCTTTTACCTGCTTTGTAATTTTTTGTTGAAAGCTCGACATGATGTTATTGAAAATAGAAGCTGAAGCAAGTAGGTCTCTATTGCGAGGTACTACGTGAGTCTGACCAGGAGTTCAGCTGTTTGCTATAGCTGTAGGTATCAGAGGCTTCAGTTTCTTCTAGGGTCCCTGTTTTTCTCTCCCCTGTTATGTTCAAGTTTCTCCAGAAATTCTTACTTGAATAGAGTCTGCACAGAACTGGAGTCCTGTTGATGTAATGTTCAGGTATTGGGGTGGAGAAGCAGTGTATAATCTTATGATTAAATCTCAGGGTTTTTACTGGGCCAGGATTACTGTGCTGTGACCTTCAGAAGAGTTTATCTTTTTTTTCTCTTTCCAATATGAGACAGGAAGGTTAGAGGGGCCTGGAGTTGGCTAATTGCCCCTCCTCCAGGCCAAATTAGGCTCTGGTAGAGCACAGTGATGGAGAAGGCAATGGCCCCCCATTCCAGTACTCTTGCCTGGAAAATCACATGGACGGAGGAGCCTGGTGGGCTGCAGTCAATGGGGTCGCAAAGAGTCAGACACGACTGAGCGACTTCACTTTCACTTTTCCCTTTCATTCATTGGAGAAGGAAATGGCAACCCACTCCAGTGTTCTTGCCTGGAGAATCCCGGGGACGGGGGAGCCTGGTGGGCTGCCGTCAATGGGGTCGCACAGAGTTAGACACGACTGAAGCGACTTAGCAGCAGCAGCAGCATAGCACAGTGCATCCTTGAACAGCACAGGTGAGAACTGTGTGGGTCCACTGACATGCAGGTCTGTTTCAGTGAGCACTGCAGTACTGCTTGGTCCACAGTTGGTTGAGTCCATAGAATCATGGACACAGAGGCCAGCTATGAAGTTATATGTGGATTTTTGACTGTGTGGGGAGTCAGTGCTCCTAACCCCCACGTTATTTGAGGGTCAACTGGTTATTTCCTAGGTATAGAGAAAGTAATGCTCAGGGCTATTTGAGAATAGTTAATTTTCTGCTGTCTCTGCTGGAAGCAGGTCTCTGACCTTCACTGTCAGAACCTGATGGGACTGCTGGAGATAAAACTCATGTGAGTGTGTTTATTTCTCAAACTAGTCAGCACTGAGCCTCCAGCATTTCAAAAGTTGTAGTTTAGTGTTCCTACCTCTACTGGCTCCAGAGGATTCTGCTCTCAGGTAAACTGTGATTGTGGACTGCTGAGGGTAGGGTGAATAGTGAGTCTATGCCTTAATAAACAGATGATGAGCCAAGTAAATCAACATGTAAGGGAGGGCCCGTGTTTATAATTAGAATGCCAGGTTCTGACTGGTGAATATGGGAGGGCTGCTGTAGTGGAAAAACCATTATATTGCAGCCAAATTCAGGCAAGAATGCCAAGGGGGTGAAGAGGGGTGGGAGGAGGTGGTTTAGATAAAATAAAAAACAGTGAAGAACTACAGAAACAATTGGAAAACAAGTAATAAAATGGCGATAAATACATACTTATCAGTAATTACTTTAAATGTCAATGGACTGACTGCTCCAGTCAAAAGACATAGGGCAGCTGATTGGATTAAAAAAGACAAGAACCTTTTATATGTGGCCTACAAGAGACTTACTTGAGAGCTAAAGACATACAGACTGCAAGTAAGGGATGGAAAAAGATGTTTCACGCAAATGGAAAATGAGTGAAAGACCTCAGTAGACATTTTTCCAAAGAAGACATACAGATGGCCAGCAGGCACATGAACAGATGCTCAGCATCACTAATTATCAGAGTGATGCAGATCCAGACAATGCAGTATCACTTCACACCTGTTAAGAGTGACTGTCACCAAACAGTCTACAAATAACACATGTTGGCAAGGATGCAGAGAAAGGGAACCCTTGTGCACTGTTGGTAGGAATATAAGTCAGTGCAGGCAATTGGAAAACAGTGTGGAGGTCCCTCAAAAAGCAAAAAATAGGACTAGCACTAGCATATGGCCCAGCGATTCCATGCCGGGTATATATATGGAGAAAAATGAAAGCACTAACTGGAAAAGATACATGCGCCCCAGTGTTCGTAGCAGTACTGGTTACAATAGCCAAGATATGGAAGCATCCCAAGTGTCCACCAACAGATGTATGTGTGTATACTGGAATACTGCTGTATATACTCAGACCTCAGTAGACATTTTGGAATGTCTACTCAGCCATAAAAAAGAATGAATATTGCTCAGCCATTAAAAAGGAATATTGCTCAGACATTAAAAAAAAAAAATGAATGAAATTCTGCCATCTGCTGCAACATGAATGGACCTAGAGAGTATTATGCTTAGTCAGACAAAGACACATACTATATGATATCGTTTATATGTGAAATCTAAAAAATAAAGCAATTAATGTATATGGCGAAACAGAAGCAGACTCACAAATATGAAAAACAAACTAGTGGGAACCAGTGGGGAGAAAGAAAGGGGCAGAGGCAAGATAGGGGTAGGGGATTAAGAAATACAAACTACTATGTATAAAATAAGCAAGAATATAGCACAGAAGGTTATAGCCATTATTTTCTAATAACTTTTAATGGAGTATAATATGTAAAAATACAGAATCACTATGCTGTACACCTGAAGCTAATATTATGTCAACTATATATATGTCGGTTAAAAAGAAAAAAAAAGGAAATGCTAACAAAAATGGGAGTAAGCCATAAGGACACAGGAGCCAGCTGGAGGGTCTCCCACTAACCATATCTGGTACAATTTGAACATCATTGGCTCCCATGCTTGTGACTTGCCTGCCCCTTTTTATTTTCTTTCTTTCTCATGTAACTAGATGATTCAGGCTGATCTTATACTCCAGCACCGATACCAGCCTTTTCTCTGAAGATACCTCCAAGAAAAATATGTCTAAAAATTTAAAAAAAGAAAAACTTAAATAATTTTAAAACTCGGAAATGTGATTCCCCTC
The DNA here is from genome assembly GCF_042477335.2 of Ovis canadensis. Taxonomy (NCBI): domain Eukaryota; kingdom Metazoa; phylum Chordata; class Mammalia; order Artiodactyla; family Bovidae; genus Ovis; species Ovis canadensis. The sequence continues at coordinate 31,721,995 of NC_091250.1, read as the reverse complement.
AGCTCTATATCTTATTGAAAATAACTTATACTTAAGTTGCTTTTCAAATGTATATTGTACTGTTGTTTACACGTTTGTACACCAGCTTCCCTCCCCAGTGGACCCTAAATTGATTTTGGGTAGAGAGTTGAGGGTTAAGAAGGATCTTAGGTTAACTCAGGTATAAAAGTGAACCCATAAACTGATGTGTTACAAACTCAGGTGAGGTATTTACCTGGATTCAGGTAGATGGATACTCCTTTCTCCTGTATTACTCTTCCTTAAAAAAAAAAAGAAAAAGAAACAGTGCTGGTCATATTACAAAAGAAAAAAAGAAAAAAACATAATGAATTTTAAACCTACTGTCTGGTTATTATTATTCCAGAAAGAGGAATCACCTGAGATGGGAATAAAGGCCAATATCAAATGCCCCCCCAAGGAGTGGGGAGCGCCCAGCCAGCCAGCCATGGGGGCGCAGATTTGGTTCCCTGAGGAAAAGGTGTGGTGACTGCCTTATGTTTCCTTTGTCTTCTTTTCTCAGAAAAACTGAGCAGCGAGCAGGCTACTGAGATGGAAAACATGAAATCGTTGGTTTACAGACTGTTCACCGCCTTGCATTTAGAAGAGTTTCAGAAGAAGAGAGAGCACCATCTGCTGGAGGAAATTGACCACCTGAAGGGACAGCTGCAGCCCCTCGAACAGGTTTGGAAGCGTCTCAGTTGAGTCTGTTTGTAAATAATCATTGTTTAGTCACAAAGTCATGTCTGACTCTTTAGCAACCCAATGGACTGCAGCCCACCAGGCTTCTCTGCCCATAAGATTTTAATACCCAATATTGGTATAACTGAATCTTCCCTGGTGGCTGACGGTAAAGCATCTGCCTACAATGCGGGAGACCCGGGTTCAATCCCTGGGTCGGGAAGATCTCCTGGAGAAGGAAATGGCAACCCACTCCAGTATTCTTGCCTGGAAAATCCCATGGACGGAGGAGCCTGGTGGGCTACGGTCCATAGGGTCTCAAAGAGTCGGACACGACTGAGCGACTTCAGTCACTCACTCATTGGTATAACTGCTCCATGTGAGCGTTTTTCTGAATGCTTCACATAGGTTTATTTTCTCCTTTAATCCTCGCAGTGAACCTGTGAGTTCGGTATTATCAGCCTCATTCTTTGCATGAGGAAACCAAGACAGCAAAGGTACATAGCTACTATGTGGAAGAGAACTTGAGCGCTGGCAGTCTGACTCCAGGCTGCCATCTCCAACTCCGTGCTGTGCGTTGTCTGTGGATGGGCCAGTGTCTCAGTGACCGAGTGTAAGATTAACTGCAATGCGCTAGCTGGAGCATCACCATTTTTTTTTTTTAAAGACAATAGGCCCTCCACTCCCACTCTGCTCAACTGAATTGCAACTGGAAAGTTAGCAATGGCTTCCTAACATCTGAAGTTAATCAGTGGTGGAAGGAAAACAAAACCACAAACTTTTCTAGGGAGGAGGGGCAGGAGTCTGTTTTAAGGGAAAAATGCATTTTTTAAAACCTCTGTTCCTATTTGTGATTTTTTTTAAATGGGTAAGTATATCTTTGTTTATGAATAAAGAGTTTCTGGAGACAGAAAAAATGTTTTAATGAAGTATAGTTGATTTACAGTACTGTGTTCTCTTGTACAGCAAAGTGATTCACAGATTCTTTTTTATATTCTTTTCTCTTATAGCTTGTCACAGGACATAGAGCTATGAAGGGGTAGGCTACCCACTCCAGTATTCTTGGGCTTTCCTTGTGGCTCAGCTGGTAAAGAATCCGCCTGCAATGCAGGAGACCTGGGTTCAGTCCCTGGGTTGGGAAGATCCCCTGGAGAAGGGAAAGGCTACCTACTCCAGTATTCTGGGCTGGAGAATTCCATGGACTGTATAGTCCGTGGGGTTACAGAGAGTCAGACATGATGGAGAGACTTTCACAGGATATTGAATATAGTCCCCTGTTCTATACAGTAGTGCCTTGTTGAAAGAAACTTTTGATAGTAATTAGCTCTAAGGATACTTAGGGGATGCCAGAGAGAGGGACTTTGTTTTTGGATTGTGTACCCACATTTTCATGCTTCCCTGGAAGCTCAGATGGAAAAGAATCTGCCTGCAATGTGGGATACCTGGGTTTGATCCCTGGGTTAGGAAGATATCCTGGAGGAGAGGGTATGGCAGCCTACTCCAGTATTCTTGCCTGGAGAATCCCCATGGACAGAGGAGCTGGCAGGCTACAGTCCATGGGGTCGCAGAGTCGGACACAAGTGAGCAACACAGGACACCCACATTTTCATTTTTTCTTAAAGTTGGTAATACATTTCACTTGTGTTAAGATTTAAAAAATCTAAGAAAATGGCTAATGGAAAGTTTTCCTCCTACTGTCCTCCCAGTACCATATCCCTGAACTGTGAATCATTTCAGACTTTATCTGTGTACAAATGCAAATACATGATTTTGTTCCCTTTTCCAGTAAAGAGTATGTATGTTGTTGTACACTAGTCTCACCTTTTTTCACTGACGGTATATCCAGCAAAGATCTCCATATTATACCTAGAGAGCCTTCTCACTAAAGCTGCATGATAGCTTCATGAAAAATTGATAGTTTTTGGTTTTTTACCCTTAAGAATGAACCCATAATGAATCATGTGTGTGCAGGTATTACCTGTAGGATACACAGAAGTGAAATTGCTGGGTCAAAGAAAGTAGACATAATTTTAGCTTGGTTTTAGAAGGTGACTTCTGAGCTTTTCATTGTATACCCTTCTGTTTATTTTTTCCATGACCAGGTATTACCGTTATAATTTTAAAAATGGTTGACTAATGAATTGATTTGGAAATAAGTGATCACTCATGAACGTACATGTTGTATAAATTCTGATTTCTCACAAGTCTCACCTCTTTAATGCAGATGTGTATTACTTTAATTCCTTTGCTTTTTTTTTTTTAAGTTGGTGCCCTGTAAACAACTGACAGTCATTTGGTTTCTCCTCAGACGAAAGCTAGGATCGAAGCTCGCTCAGAAGCCAAGATCAGTGGACTCCTGTGGGCTGGATTAGCGATGCTGTCTGTTCAGGGTGGAGCAATGGCCTGGCTCACCTGGTGGGTGTACTCCTGGGATATCATGGAACCAGTTACATACTTCATCACATTTGCAAATTCCATGGTCTTTTTCGCGTACTTTATAGTCACTCGACAGGTAAGTTTGTTTAGAAAATGGTTAAGTTATAACGTCTTTTGTAAATAATTCCTCACTCAAGTAATGAGCAAAAAAACCCTTCTTACTTACTGAATTACTGCTACCTGGGTTCTTTTCAGCTGTTAAATTTTGTTGTTTTTCCAGAGGATGGAGATTTATATTAGCACAGAGAAAGTGTGTATAACCTCTGTAGAGAAATATAGTGCAACTTAAACTCCTCCTTTGAGATACACACATCAAATTTGTGTACTCTGTGCCGTTTGCCAAAAATGTCCATTTTCCACTTCCTCTTTTCTATCCCTGCCTGTGTGATTTCTCTTCCCTGCTTGCTTGCTTTTGAAAGGAACAGCTGATCTCGAGTGAGACTAAATGTTTCACTTGCGTTGCCTTATGCTGGCTCTGATGGCTACAAATATGATGGCAAATATTTTACTGATGTGCCTTCCTCTGTTTTGTTGCTAAGACAAGTGTCTTTCTTGCCGAGGTCTCATGTTCATTTAAAGCATGTTCTGTTTTGCTTTGCTTTTTTTTAGGATTATACTTACTCAGCTGTAAAGAGTAGGCAGTTTCTTCACTTCTTCCATAAGAGATCAAAGCAACAGCATTTTGATGTGGTACAGTACAACAAGCTAAAAGATGACCTTGCTAAGGTACCTCATTGCAAATGACATCTTACAGCCGGTCTTACTTGGGAGCCAGAATTTAGGATCAGGGACGCATACTCGGTGGCTCACTCACACAGGTTAAATCTTGGTCCTGCATAGGCTTCTCTGTATTTTGGTTTGTTCAGTTAAACAGCTGACATGTCCTGATACTAATTTCCTACAGTTTTTTTCTTGTCATCTGTATTCTACATGGGGATAGCTTTAAATGTAAATAGGAAAGGTCTTAAATGACTCTGAGATAATAAAATAATAGTTTTCAATAGAAATCTATTTTTAAGTGAAGATGTGTTTTTAAAGAAAGAAGTCCAATATCAAGCTCAATTGGAAATTTTGAACCCATTAAGAACATAAGACTTAGGAAGGTGAGCACTCTGATAAAACAATTTTAAACTGTCTAAATACTTTCCAGGTTTCTTCTTCTTAAAAACAGAATCCATATGGCATTCCTCCTTTCATCTTTTCCTTCTTTCAGATGAGAAAACAGAGGTGTATACCCTGTTGGAAAGTGGGGAAACTAGGGTATGAAGCCAAAAGTTTGGCTCTGGAGCCGTACTCTGGAGCACTTCCATATAATCTGATTCCTAGGCAGCTGTTACCTCTGGCCTCTCAGCAGACCCATTAGCTTTATAAATTTTTCTTAGCAATTTTATAACAAAGTTTTAGGAAAAAAAAGTCTTCTACTGTTCAATACATGATCATTTAATAGCCAGTGATCAATCATGTCTTTTGTTACCTGTATCTTCTAAACTACCCATCCCTCAAATTTTTAAAAAAAGGAAAGATATAACAGGAATTTACGGCCCAAAAATTGGAGATAAAGAGGCTTTAAAAATATATTTACATTCCATATAATCATTACTTAGGAAAAATGTAATGATGCTTTTTGGGGTACTTATATTTAAATGATCCAATCCAAGAAGGCTAAAGAATGTTCTCCTAAGTAGTTTCCAGCACTGGGCATTGAAGATTTAGATTTTTAAGGTTATAAAGTTGGGAAAAAGGGGAAGCTAATAGGTCAGATTAATGGAATTTTTGTTGTTGCTGTTGCTATTGTTTTTCATGAGCTAGAAAAACCCCTTTGTAAAAGGGAAAACAAACATAATAATAAGTATAAGGAAGTACTATAAACTCATAGTTTATATACTATATACATATAGTGTATATATGTATATAGTATATAAACCATATGCTATAAACTCATACTATAGAACTCTTTTACAAAAGAATCCACATAAATTGAAACATTGTGGGCAGTTGCCACTTGTCGTTTAGATCTCTGTGTCGGCCTCAGGAGACGTTAGAGTTATGAACTTCCTTGGAACAGCAATCCGATGTGCTCACGGTCCTCTCTGATCAGTGCCCCCTCCTCTTCCCTTGGACAGGCCACTGAAGCCCTGAGACACGTGCGCCGCTCTCTCTATTTGCGGATGCAAGTAGAGGAACTCGATGAAAAGAAGTGATCGTACATTTTTAACGTCAGTGAATTTTTCCATGATGTGTTTATTTTGCAACTGGAACTTTTTGAATCCCACAGTTCATTGCATTTGACTGTTTCAATCTCTTGTTAATAAAAAAAAAAAATGCTTGCAAAACACAGGTATTCTTTGATGTTCTCATTTGAGATTTTCGGTTTGTGGATTTTCACGGCTTGTTGAGGTTTACTGCTGGAAGGATCTGGGCTGCATCCATCAAAATCAAAGCTGCTGCTGTTACAGTTCATCATTTAAGAAGCTTTGTCAGCCTGTCCCGTGTTCCTTCCCATGCAGACATGAAACGGTCAGTGTGCTTGGATGCTCTTTCTTAGGCTTCATTTAAAATCATCTGGTCATTAATTTCTTTTTAAATTCACAGTAGTTGGAAGGTTTTTATCATTCGATAGAGTTAAACTATAAAATGTCACTTGAAATGTTTCATCTTAATATTTACTTAAGTTCAGTCAGTTCAGTTGCTCAGTCGTGTCCGACTCTGCGACCTCATGAATCGCAGCACGCCAGGCCTCCCTGTCCATCACCAACTCCCAGAGTTCACTCAGACTCACGTCCATCGAGTCAGTGATGCCATCCAGCCATCTCATCCTCTGTCGTCCCCTTCTCCCCCTGCCCTCAATCCCTCCCAGCATCAGAGTCTTTTCCAATGAGTCAACTCTTCGCATGAGGTGGCCAAAGTACTGGAGTTTCAGCTTCAGCATCATTCCTTCCAAAGAAATCCCAGGGCTGATCTCCTTCAGAATGGACTGGTTGGATCTCCTTGCAGTCCAAGGGACTCTCAAGAGTCTTCTCCAACACCACAGTTCAAAAGCATCAATTCTTTGACGCTCAGCTTTCTTCACAGTCCAAGTCTCACATCCATACATGACCACTGGAAAAACCATAGCCTTGACTAGATGGACCTTTGTTGGCAGAGTAACATCTCTGGTTTTCAATATACTATCTAGGTTGGCCATAACTTTTCTTCCAAGGATCATTTGTTGTCAAGTATTATTCTAGGTGCTTTACATAATACTTATTTGTAATCCTATAATCCTATGAGGTTGCTGTTTTTAATCCCAATAAGGAAACTAAACTTTATCATGGTTAATTTGCCCAGGTGTACATAGCTAGAAAAGATTTAAGCACCTACTCAGAGTAGATCATACATCTTTATAAATGTACAACTCATTCATGGTGTTTAATCCATTACCTAGGATGTCACCTTTTCAGTGACTGACTACGGGACAGGAAGAGTAATGATGACACCCTGATACTGAGATTTGCTTTAAGAGAAAACACTGTTTTAAGGGTATACCTTTCAGTCAAATCAGATTCAAACTTCAAACACCTTAATTAGAGCAACACCCAGTGATCCAGGTGCTAGTCTGTATCAGTATCTCTGAAACCCAGAGAGTCTGGATTAGCAGTATGTTAAGTGTTTTATTAACAAGCTAAGAATATGCACTTATGACAAGCACTTAGGACATGTTCTGCCTTTGAGGAACCCTGTTCCCAGGAAGGGACAAGACCATCAATACAATGAAAGTTAAGAGAAACCAGTTGGGCAAGGTGGGCCTTACCTCTTGGGAGTGCCGTTTGCTGTACTGAGTTCACTGCTGCTTCCATCCCCAGCATCAAGAAGAATGCCTGGCCCCTATGACACACCTGAGAGAGACAGGTATCTATGGCATTTTCAGGTATAGAGCTAGGAGAAAGCTGGGAATAGGCAAGAGAAAGGATGGCTTCTGGATTCTCAAGCAGTCTAAAGGAAACCCTGGGAAGAGGGGTAGACTAGAGCAGGGGTTGGCAAACTAATACCTATGCTTGTTTTTGTAAATACAATTTTAGTTTAGTAAAGTATGAACACTGATGCACCGTCTATGGCTGTTCTCACAATACAGAATCAAGGTTTGATTGCAGCAGTGTGGCCTGCAAAGCCCAACACAGTTCATCTCTGGCTCTGTACAGAAAAATTTTACTGACCTCTGAAAAAGGATGTGAAAGACAATTATCAAAGAATACTTCTGTGTCTTTAGAGCTTCAGAAAATTTGTCAATGAATTCTTAGTAAAGACAGCTCCCTTTGATTAGTGTCATCCCACTTTACAAAGTAAAATAGTCTTTTAAAATAGAGTTGAATTCTTCAGAGAAGGAGCTGCGCATAGGTCACGTTGTACTTTTTTTGTGACAGGTGAAACTGATTTCTGAGCACCGGGGATGACAGCTCAGTGATCAGGGGCAGGAAATTCTGACCTTTTTTAGTACTTAAACTGTAGTTGCTCAAATGGGAGATGTCATATATGTTAAAACGTTATTGATTAGAGAGATCATTTATTAACACACAGAGTATGATCTTTCTACTCAAGTTCCAAGTTAAACAGATTGAAACCAAAACTAAAGGATTCCAAAGAAATCGCATGTTAATTTTATTACGAAAGGGTTGTCTTATCCTGAGACAACTGTTATAAACAAAATTCAGCTGTGTCCCTATTGTTTCCACAGCTCAGATTTGATGGCACTTTGGTACCCAGATACATTGGTACCAGTGCCACTGCATCTGGACAAGAGGATTTTTTTCAAATAAACCCTCTGACTGATCACTGAGGAAAAAAAAATGTGTGTATGCATGTGGTGGGTGGCAGGGGTTGAGCTTTTTAATAACATCAGCTAACTTAGGTAAGCAGAGCTATATAATATTTGCCTAGAGGGCTGGGCCTGTGCTCACTGGATGAGCTGAGGAGTTTCTATAGTCATTCACCCTTGCAAGGAGAGCTATGGAGACAGCAGCACCTGAGGGTCAGAAGCTAAAGGTAAACTGTTCAACTGACAGTGGAACCCCCGCCATGACCACAGGAAAAGGGATGAATGCCCCACTGACCTTGGCATATAGTTGGCACATGTTCTGAACTGTACCTGAAATAGCACAAAGTGAAGTGAAGTCGCTCAGTCATGTCCGACTCTGCGACCCCATGGACTGTAGCCTACCAGGCTCCTCTGTCCATGGGATTTTCCAGGCATAGTACTGGAGTGGATTGCCATTTCCTTCTCCAGGGGATCTTCCTGACCCAGGGATTGAGCTCGGGTCTCCCGCATTGCAGACAGACGCTTTACCGTCTGAGCCACGAGGGAAGTCCTGAAATAGCACAAACCACTGCTGAACTGGCAGGTCCCAGGTTTGTTATCAAAACCCAGACTGTTACCCATCTTCAGCCTCTGGCAGATTACTAACAAAGCATATTACTCAAATTTTACATATCATATTCAGTAAGAGCTGAATCTTAAAAATACCATCTGGGGCTCCCCAGGCAGTCCAGTAGTTAAGACTCTGTGCTTCCACTGCAGGGGGCATGGGTTCAGTCCCTCATCTGGGAACTAAGATCCCACATGCTGTACAGCACTACCAAAAAAAAAAAAAGCAACAGCTATTATTCCATAAATATGATGATGGTCTGTGAGTGGGACTACCAGACAGTGTACAATAATTTACCATTCAAGACACTGACAGAATCAAACTTTGCAGGTTTGTGGCCTCTACTAAGAATTAACTGATTTATATTTCTTCTTCAAAATGCCACATAATAGTTCTTGAAGGCTTTTTTAAACACATTTAGTCTTATACAAAAAAGTGGTAATTCATATGTAGATTAATTTTTATGACCAAGTAAAACCAAGCCATCTATAAATTATTCAAGTTAGAATGGAAATTAGAAAAATTTAATGAAAAAATTTCAAATATTAAAGGAAAACAAGTTCTTAGATTTCAAAAGCCCTTAAAAACATTACGAAGTTTTATTTTAAAAAAAAGTCACAAAATACAAGTTAAATCAGCCAGAGATTAAGTAAACTTGCAATTTACTACAAAAGTCTAGTATTACAAATGCTTGTGGATTTTTATCTGTAGGAATTCCCTGAGGATTTCATTTCTCCATATATCAAAACCCCTTCACCATGTCCAATATGAACTATTTTAAGTTATTAAAGCTTAAAACATTTAAAATTGCTGTACCATTTAAATTGCTTCAACCAAGTGATACTCCTCTATATGAAAAGAGAAAATCTATTTTGAATACATAAAACAAAATAGCACTTATCATTTAGATTTTGGAGAGAAGTGCAGCTTTTTAGTTAGCATTGAGGCAAAGCAGGGAACCTGCTTCTTTCCAATAGCACTTGGGTCTTTGCAAAAGTCTACTCGGCGCTGAGAAACCTTCCTGTTCACCAGAGTGAGGAGTTCTGTGAACTCCAAAGAGGAGCCGAATTTCCCCAGCATCTCACACAAATCTTGAATATACCATGAACCATTCACAGTTTCCCGATGAGAATAATAACCTGAAAAAGACAGGAGAAGCCACTGAAGTTTCCTGGTTACCGACTGACAGAAAATCACTTTTCAAGTCCAAGTTCTCAAAAATCATTGGGCGAGACTAAGATGTGTCCATGATACAGTTTAAAATTTTTTCTCTGCTGACTCTTCTCATGTGGAAAAAAAGATTAATTCCACACAGTTCTATAAAAATGGTGCTGATGCTATGTAATTTTCTCCACTTCCTAAAAATTCCCAAGCTAGTAGTAAACTAGGCAATGATTTTTGAGACCAGTGATTAGAAAAAAGAAAAACATAAAATTATTTACTACAATAGAGAACAACTGTCATCAAAATATTTTTCAGGGACTTCCCTGGTTTAGAGGCCACACTTAAAAAAATTTTTTTCAACAATGTTTTCCACAAGTGTTAACTATAAAAAATGGTATCACCATCACTGACACATTCTGCTGCTAAGATATTCAATATAATTAGGGTTAGAGCTTTATTTAACATATAGTAGTTTTCAGGAAGGACTTTTCTATAAGGTACTTTATAGTTTTAAATGTCACTCTGATCACATGGCCTAAGATGTCCATTAAGCTTGTGAGCTTCACGACCAGATCTCATGTCCCATTAGAAAGACCTCACCTAAATCAAGCCGGGATGAAACATACAGAAACTTAGCAAAGAAAGCCAATTATACATTTGTATTAAACACCCACACACCTTCTGCCACGGAGTAGCACATGAGGAAGTCGGCTCCAGCAGGAAGTGTATAAACCGAGGCTGCGTCCACCTGGGTCACGTTGGCACCCAGCATGTCTGTCCCATGATCAACTGCATCCAGAGGGATAACCGGCACGTCGTGCTGGCTGCCCCGACACGCCTACGGGACAAGGAGGGAAATCCCCTCCTTTAGTTACCTGTTCTTCCCCGTGCTTCACGTTCACAGTGAATGTGTAGTTCAGTACGCCTTTACAGCAGCATCAACAGAATCCACTTTATAGGCATTTCAGAAACAATGCATTCAGGTTTAGAGCAGGCCAAAGCCGACAGTTCTGTTTTTTCCTACTTACGTTTTCTCCTAGTTGATGATTTAAAAAACTGGCATCCTCAACTAGACACCAAATTATGTTGATCAAAAGGTATACTGTAGAGGAGAAAACATCTGTGGTTTTAAAGTTTCTTAAGCATTACGCACACCACAGCACCAAGAGCCACCCCTTCTTTTAGAAAATTACAGTACGTGCCTAAGTGTTTCTATGTAATCAGGTAATATATTCCCAGCTTGGGTTTTCCTTGCCAAGCTGCTTTTAAGGGTCAAAATGACACCACCTGACCTGAGAGTCATTATCAATGTGCCTCCTTCCTTCTGCTCCCACTTTAAAGTGAGGGCTCAAATTCTTACTAATTCTGACTCATACAAAGGCTAACATTAAATGACTATTACGGGCTTTTTGTCCCCACTCCGTTTATTTATTTATTTTTTGGCAGGGTCCTTCTCCCTGGGAGTTTGGTCTTCTTTCAGTCAATAGGTCCCACCCCCATTTATATACTGAGGGCTTCAAAATAAAACATATAGCCTCCAATATTTCAAAGGTAACTGCATATGGTGATACGGTCTTTAAAGAGGTAGTTAAGGTAAAATGAGGACTATTGGTGGGCCCTAACCCCCTATGACTGGTGTCCTTATACAAAGAGGCCAGGGCACAGAGAGCACAGGGAAAAGCCCATGTGAAGACAAAAGAGATGAGAATCCACCTCCCATCCAAGGAGAGCGGCCTCAGAAATCAACCCTGCTGACACCTTGATCTCGGGCTTCTAACTGCAAGAAAATAAACTTCCGTTGTCTAAGCCACTCAGTCTGTGTGCAGGCAGACCTCAGAGATACTGCAGCTTCAGTTCCAGACCACTACAACAGGGCTAATATTGCTACAGAGCGAGTCACGTGAATTTTTTTGTTTCCCAGTGCATATGGCACCCCACTCCAGTACTCTTGCCTGGAGAATCCCAGGGACAGGGGAGGCTGATGGGCTGCCGTCCAGAGTCGGACACGACTGAAGTGACTTAGCAGCAGCAGTAAAAGTTATGTTTATACTATACTATATAAAAGTTATGTTTATACTATACTATATAAAAGTTATGTTTATACTATACTGTAATCTATTAAAGTGTGCAGTAGCATTAATTCTAAAAAAAAAAGGACAGACCTTAATTAAATACTCTATTGCTAAAAAATGCTGACCATCACCTGAATCTTCAGCTAGCCATAATCTTCTTACAATAGTAATGTCAAAAATCACAGATCATCATGACAAATAATATTTTAAAAGTGTGAAATATAACGTTGCCCAAATGGGACACAGAGACACAAAGTGAGCAAATGCTGTTGGAAAAATGGCATCAACGCAGGGTTGCCACAGACCTTCAGTTTTTAAAAAGCGAAAGTGTAAAAATACGCAAAGTACAATAAAGCGAGGTATGCCTGTACTCTGTTCTGGCAGCCCTCGTAAACTTAGCACAGTGCTCTAACAAGATTCTGCTGTAATATTATAAATGTGTCCATCAATTCTGAAATGGCTGAAGAATTATAAGCTTTAAAAGAAACATTCTGATGGATTTCAGAGTTACCAGATAAACAAGATTCCTAATACCCTATTTTTACAGGGAGATTTTAATCTTATTTTGTACTATCAGGCTTATTTTCAGACCTTTTCTACTGTCTTCCTGCATGGAATGTAGAGCACGTGGAACTCAATGCCATCACTTGCCAAATCAACGGCAGTAAGCGTAAGAGCCGGCCTTTACTGGCTGGGGGTGGGCCACTTCCTCAGCACTGTTCAAAGCGTTTTTCATCTTAGGCCACGTCATCTTATCCTCTCAGTCACCCTATGAGGCAGTGTGCCTGCTGTGAAGAATCTGAGGCATAGAGAAATCAAATAACTTGGCAAAACATTTTCCTTGCTTTGGTGCCTGATGGTGCTGGCTACTCCCTTTTTCATGAACAATCACCCATCATTCTTGTGATTTTTCTCCTGTTCTTCTGAGGCGTCCTCCTCATTGTCTTCCCTCTGCCCATTCCTCATCAGCATCCCTCAGTTCTGTTCTCCACTTGTTTTTGGTGGCACCACACAGCTCGTGCGGTCTTAGTTTTCCAACAGGGACTGAAGCCGGAGCCCTGGCCTCGATGGCACTGAGTGCTGTCAATGGGCCCAAAGGAATTCCCTCTACACGCCTTCTTCAGGGGATCCTTGACACGGAGGAGCTCATCCACTCCCATGCCTCCCAGAACCCTCTATCCGCTCATCACTGCCCCAGCGTACTTCTCTAAGCCGGGCCGCCTGTCTCCATTACCATCCACCCCCTCGTTGCTCCCAACTAACTTCTCTAGCCTAGGCCGCCTGTCTCAATTTCGACCTGTATTTCCAACACATCTCACAGATGCCCCAGTGCCGCAGTCTAAACAAGAAACCAGGGAGGGAGTCATCCTTGACTTTTTAAGTAGCCCCCTACTCCCTCTCTCAAGGAATGGCGGGGTGTGAAAGGTGCCCGGGTCCTTCATGCAGCCCGGCAACATCAGGAATTCTCATTTTTCCCCAGAAATCCCTACTGAGGTAACAAAGGGGATGTTATTCAGGCCCCCCAAAATATTTTTATTCTTACTACAAGTTGGGCAGCGGCTAGACCCATCTTGGCCTAAGGGAAAATGTGAAAGGACTAGAAGTCTAGATGGAACTAGAAGTCTTCATGCCCACCTTCTCCTCACTGGCTGGCATGTTCTCCAGCCACCAGACCAAACCTGGTCTGAACAGGCAGTGCCCCACTGCAATGGTCCATCAGTAGACACCTTATCCAGAGGCCCTACCTTGACACTGGGCTGGGCCAGGGAGTCATTGCCAAGTAATGTTCATTATTTTGAGTCAGTTCCAAGTAATAAAGATTCTGAGCATCTTTATGTTAAAGAACTACCACTAACAGCTGAAGCTGCAACTCTGATTGGCTAGGATTCAAAAAGGGCCTTTTCCAATTGCTGGAGAAAGTTAACTTCCAAAATCAGCTTTAGTTCTTTCTAATCACATGTATAGAACTATGGCCTTTATAATTAGGATTATAACGTAATCAGTCTTACCTGAATGATAAATATCTTGGGTTTTCCAACCAGGCTCTGACACTTGTCTCCTTTGAACAAGCCTGTTAACGTCTGAATTTCAATTTTGGCATCATATGCGTAGATGTGGTTGCCTTCACCGTGACTCAGGAAAACACACAAAAAGCAATCTGCATCTACGTGGCTAGCAGTTGATGCTAAAAAGGACCCCAAAAGTTATTTAGAAATGAAAATAAGGTACTTAGTATCTAAAGTTTCAGATAATTGAGGGAAAATTTTATTATAAAATGTCTAATGAAACAACTTATTTAAATTAAGCAAGAATTTATACAATTATACAATACAATTTAAACATCCAAATTATTACAGTTCAAAGAAATAAGAGTTTGAACAGGTTTTTGTTAGCTTTTTTAAAACACAGAATAATGACATGGAAAACCTAAAGGGATTATTATGGGGAACGCCTAAGAAGTTTCTTTGAATCGGCAGAGACCTTCTTAGGGCAGACACAGGAACTACCCCTAACACTTCCCTCTGTGTCGCTGCACCTCGAAGGGAGGCAGCGCTGGCACTATTCTGTCTACAGCGCTTGGAGCTTCCCAAAGAGTGTTAAGACACGAGGCGGATGCCCTCCACAGCTGAGGAGCGAGCAAAGTAGGAAAGGTGGGGAGCAGCCAGGGGAAATTATTTACAGATTAAAGAGGAACCCTGGTATGAGGGTCCTCAAAAAATTAAAAACAGAGCTACCATATCCTACACTTCCACTTCTGGGTATATATCCAAAAACGATAAAAAAGCTAACTTGTGAAGATATATGAGCCCTTGTATCCTCTGCAGCATTACTGCAACAGCCAAGATACAGAAACAGCCTGAATGTCCACTAATAGATGAACGGCTAATGGAAGTGTGGTCTGTACATGTACAATGGGTGAGCATTCAGTCATTAAAAAAGGGAAAATGTGCAATTTGCAACAACACAGATGAACCCTGAGGGCATTACGTTAAGTGACTCAAGTCAGAGAAGGACGCGATCAGGTCACTATATGTGGGAACTAAAAACCCAGCAAGCAAAACCAAGTTCAAAGCTGCAGAGAGCAGACTCGTGGCAGCTGGGGCAGGGGAAAGGAGAAGTGTGAGGCGAAATGGTGAAGGGGCCAAAAGGTATGAACTTGCAGTTACAAAATACATAAGTCCTGGGGATGTTAATGTACAGCATGATGACTACAGTTAGCATATTTGAAAGTTGCTAAGAGAATAAATCTTAAAAGTCACTAGAAAAGAGTCTGTAACTACGAATGGTGACAGACGGTAACTAGACTTAATGGTGGCGATCGTTCCCCAATGTACACAAATGCGACCCCATGGCCTGCAGCATACCAGGCTCCTCTGTATGTCAATTATACCTCAATTTTTAAAAAAAAGTTCTGAAGAAAGTTTAATGATGCAGTTGTTCTAATAGTCCATTGACAAGTTACTTAAAAACCCATGACTTGTAGTGATTACTATACACATTAAGTTGTTAATTTACCTACTGCATGCTGCTGCTGCTGCCAAGTCGCTTCAGTCGCATCCAACTCTGTGCGACCCCATAGATGGCAGCCCATCAGGCTCCCCCGTCCCTGGGATTCTCCAGGCAAGAACACTGGAGTGGGTTGCCATTTCCTTCTCCAATGCGTGCTTGCATGCTAAGTCGCTTCAGCTGTGTCCAACTCTGTGTGACCCTATGGACAGCAGCCCTCCAGGCTCCTCTGTCCATGGGATTCTCTAAGCAAGAACACTGGAGTGGGGTGCCATTTCCTTCTCCAACCTACTGCACAGTGATGTAGAAATTATGAGATAATGTATGTAAATCAGCAGTATTTTGAAGTCAGTAGAAAACTTGGGTGTGGAAGGAGTCAGTTAAAAAATGACTGCCCAGCATCTGTAGTATTTGCATCTTGGGCTTTTAATTGCCAAATGAAAAGATCATTGCATTCATTTCCAGAGTAACAGACTGTAATCAGTGGTATATAAACTATAACTTGGTAGGCATTATATGCAAAGGTCTCTAAATCTGCTGAGTAATGTATAATCAGAGAGGCACAACCAAAACCTATAACCCATGCTAAATTAATTGACATGCCTTTTTTACAAGTTAACTACTTGGACCTATCTCCATACAAGGATAATTAAAAACTACTCAGTCCCATCAAAGGAAGATGAATAGGAAAACTACTTACCCTCATGAATTTTGAGCAATAGTTCTTCTGCTCTAAGATCATCAAAACATTTTACTTCAAATCCTAGATCTGAAAACCTGGAGATTAAATTGGATACTAGCTTATGAGCTATTCAAAACTGTCATATACTCCTAATTGTTTGAGGAATCTATACTCGTTTTTATGACATATAAATTGACTTTTCTTTAGGGAGAAAGAAAAATATGACAATGATGGTTTTCCTCAATTATCCATGGCAGGAAGGGATTTATTCATGGTAACTGATTTGTTAGAATACTGCCGTCTACTATGCAGATATATTTATAAGAATGCAAAGACTGTTAATATTTAATAGAACAGGATTAGGGGGGAAATTCAGGCAAGTTCTTAGGGGAGGCTGAGCCCAAGTGAGGTTCATCCCCAAATACTCTTGCTCTGTTATGTGTACAGTGTGGATAAGTAGTTATCGCTTAAATATCTGACCACCTGGATGTTAAATAAAACAGTACTACCTGCGCCTAAGATTGTCTCTGTCGGCATTGGTGCCCGGCCTGTTTGGCAGGGTTAAGTGCCAGAAGAACCTCTCATGATTGAAGATTAACGCAATTCCTCTCCTCTTGTGGTCCATTTTGTACTTTTCAGTTGGATCAAATATTTCTCTGTTTAGGAAAAGTTTAAAAAACAATCAGTCTAGGTCTTCTTAAATAATAAGCTCCTCCAAGCCCAAGGTCAATGCACAGAACAGACAGAGGCCTGCTGCTTCCTCCTCCACCAGGCCGGCAGGCCACTGCTGTGCCCTGGGCAGGCCTCGCAGCCACACTGGTTGGGAAAGTCCTGAAACATCTCTGTACCAACTAGTAAACAGCAGCCATCCTGAGCAAACCCCTCCCATCCCCCAATTCCTCTGCTTGGGTGTCTTTCCCCCAGGGCTCCAGGGACCAGGGACCAAAGACAATGGTCTGGCCCAGGCCAAGGCCATCCCAATTGTTCAATATCTTGAGCCTCAGTCTTGGTCCCTTCAGAACCAGGGGCAGCAACCAACCCGCACACCTACAAGGCAGCCCTCCAGATGCTGAACCTGACATTCTCTACTCTGCTTTTCAGCGCCATGTCCCTGTCTTACTTTGACTTCTGTAGGCTAATGATGGCCACTAAAGGAAAAGACCTTAATGAGTAAACAGAAAATTATTACCTCCTAGGGAAGGCGTCTATTTCGGTCATGTTTTGTTCTTCACCTATTAAAAGAAAGTAGGGTTTTGTTAATATACTTTTTGATTTATGGTCATAAAACACATTAGGAGCTCCCAGCTGCCTTGATTCCTATCTGCTAGGCTCCTTCTGTCTTGGTTGGTTTAAAAGTCAAAGGATGTGAGAAGGGGTAAGGGAGAAGGAAGGGAAAGTGCTATTAATAATAAACGAACTGCACATGCCACAACGAGAGAAGCCTGCACACCACAACTACAGAAAGCCCACGCGCTTCAAGGAAGACCCAGCGCAGCCAAAATAAATAAACAAACCGTAAACGCACAGCTCAGTTCTTTCTCACCTCCAACTCTTACATGCAAAATAAAAAAAGATCATAAACAGAAACGGAAAAATACTACTCACATTCATTCGCTGCACACTATGCCAAAAGTAACAAATGTAGCTCTGTGGTTATGAAGCTCAAATGAAACATGAAATTGCTTTATTTTGCAGCAAATGTTTTTAGCAAATGTTCTCTGACACAGAGAGAGAGTGAAGTCAAGCAAGAGAACTGAACACAGTGTGGATGACACTGGATTATCCTACTGCCTGGAAGCGGCAGACGTTTTGGTGGAGGAAGGGAAGGGCAAAGACTCAGATTCTGATCTCCTGCATGACACATGTGGTTGTTATGATCCTATAATGGGGACCCTCTTCTCTCAGCCCAAGATCAGACTTCCCCACCCACAAGACAAGCTCTCACTGAATTCCTCTCCTCCCAGGAACAGTGCTGTGCAACAGAGCCTTCTGCAGTGACAGAATGCCCTATACCTGAGCTGTCTCTGGCAGCAGCCAATGGCCACATGTGCTTTTGAGCCCTTGAACTTTGGCTAGTGTAACTGAGGAACTCAATTTTTTAATTAACTTCAACTAATTGAAATTTACATAACACGTGGCCAGTGGCTTCTCTACCGGACAGCAATAGTGAGTCTAACATCTTCTACCAGAAGAGTCCATATGCTCATGAATCTGCTTTTACCTGATAAGCAGCTTGAGAGGGGACAGAAGGTGACGACCACACAAGTACTAATAATGTAGCAAGATGCCCCTGTCAGTTGAGGTCTTGGAAGGAAGGCAGATGGACCCTAAGGGTAAACCCCTACCCATCATCTCCCAGCCAAGAGGGTGGTGTTCCCCTCACTCCTTGGAGTCTCTTCCTCACGCCTGATGGTTCTAACCTCATGTGTCCTCACTGACAAAGATCCACCTAGGGAGAGAGGATGAGGAGAGGGAGAATTCAACTCCAGGGCCCTTTACCAGTCACTCTCAGCCTGTTTCTCCTGGACTGCATCCAGTATTCAAACCAGCCAAGACCCCAGAGAGGCATCACCCTTCCCCTGTCCAATAGGCCCCAATCAGTTTTCCTTAACCTTCCACATCAATCCCCGGCCTGGGTGATAAAATGCAGGTTCCTGGTCCCTAACCCAGATTTACATAATCAGAATCCTGGGAGATGTGCCAAGGTGATTGTTACTGCACCAAAGATTAGGAGTCAGAAGCAGCCTCTCTAATGCATCCTCCCCACTCTCCTGAGGCTTCCATGCTACTCTCATCTTGCTCTAAGGCGGATCCTGTGAACTCTACACCTTGTTGTACTGCAGACACTTCCTGCCAAGCTCTCCTCCATCAGGGGACCTCCCTACCATGCAGCTGCTTACTGGAGGATCTCCTATTTCACACAATGCTCTACTGAAGACTCTCCCTACCCCGCACAATGTTCTAGAAGGGGTCCCGCCCACTCCACTCACTGCTCTACTAAGGTCACGTGGTACCTCGTACCCTGTCCCACCAGCAGACTTCTACTCCACACTCTGACCCTGGGGATTATTAATGCTTCCTGCTGGACACTGTCCCACCAGAGGCATTCCACACGCTTTTCTACTAGAACTCTTCCGGCCCTGTGCACTGGATACTGGGGACACTTCCTCCTCCCAAACTCCTCTATCCAGAATACTTCCTCCACCACACACTGCTCCCCTGCCAGGACGCTCCCTGCTCCACACACTGCTGAACAGCCGATGCTTCCTAACGAGACACACTCCACTCGGGATGCTGACCCAGCGAACACACAGCTCTAGGGGGCACTTCCGGTTCCACCCTGTGCTGGGCGCAGCACACCTCCTCCTACACGCCCTGCTCTACCAGGATTACTTCCGACACCACACGCTGTTCTCCCCGGGACACTTACCATCTGCTGTACCCGGAATACTTCTAGTCCACACGACGATACTTCCCAGCTCACACAATGCTGAAGGGAACGCAGCCAGCGCCACACCCTGCTCTACTACAGGAACTCTGAATCCACACACGGTCTACCCTGGGGACTTCGTCCTCCACACACTGACCTACCAAGGTCACCCGGTACCACCTGTACCCTGCTGTATCCGGGACGCAGCCTACCCCTCACGCTACTTTGCCAGGGTACGTCCCATCACACTGCTGTACTCTGGATACAGCCTCTCCTTCCTCTACAAATACTTTGCCCAGAATCCTCCCTGCTCCACACACTGCTCTGTGGACGGTTATTTCCTTCTCTGCACACTTTGCACCAGTGACTTCCCACTCCACTCAGCGCTCACCTGAGGAGACATCCTCCCTTCTTATGCCACAAGCTGCCAGAAATGTCCGACTCTGCACACCGCTCTACAAGGGGCGTCTCCTACCCCACGCTCTGCTCTACACCTGGGACCTTCCTACTCCACAGTGTTCTGGGTGGTTACCTACTCCACACACAGCCCTGTGTGATATGCGCCCTACTACCACGGTGCTCCACCAAGGGTAGTTCTTCACTGTTCATTCAGGCCGCTTTACCTGGAGATCTGCTCCTCAACAGCGCTATACAAGGGACCCTTCCCTGCTGCGCTCAGCGCTCGCGGAGGATACTCCCTACCCCAGACACTGCCCCACTGAATGTACGTCCTGCTCTCCCCACGCCACACACCGCCACACCCAGAATACATCCTGCTGCACACACTGCCGTACCAGGGAGAACTTCCTGCTGCACACTGCTCCACGGGGCGTATTTCCTACCAAGACTCCCCTCTGCTCAGGGATGCTGCCCTTCTGAACACACAGCTTTCCTAGGCTGACTTCCCACTCTACGTACTGAGCTACCCCAAATCCCTCTGAGCCCGTAAACTCCTCCACCGAGAGTACTTCCTACAACACAAAGATAGAGGAGGATACTTTCTTGTCCACACACTGCTCCCCGGGACACTTCCCACTCCACACAGTGCTCTGCTGGGGCTACTTCCTAGCCACACACTGTTCTAACTGGGGTTCCTCCTACCCCCCAGATTGCCCTCCCAGAAGACCTCTTATTCCACACCCTGTCTACTGGGGTTCCTTCCTGCTCCCCACACCACTCTACTAAGCAATATGCAGGGTTTCCTCTCCTTCCATTTTCAAAAGCATTCCATGATCCACTTTTTTTTCCCACCTCCTTTTAATACCCTTACCTCCTTATCATTAAAACAATCACATAAAAAAGAAACAGAATCACTCAAACTAAACATATTAAATCGATATCTAAAACTCAATCTCACCTCAAGAAACAACAAAAATCTCAATCTGACCTTACACCTAAAGCAACTAGAGAAAGAACATCAATAACAACACCACCACCGCGGCCACCAAAGTTTAGTAGAAGGAATGAATGATAAAGATGAGAGCAGAAATAAATGAAATAGAAATGGGGAAAACAATAGCAAAAATCAATAAACTAAAAGTTGGTTCTTTGAGAAGATAAACAAATTGATGGGCCTTTAGCCAGAATCATTAAGAAATGAAGGAGAGGATTCAAATCAACAAATTTAGAAACGAAAAAGGAGAAATTAACAACTGATACTGCAGAAATACAAAGCATCATAAGAGACTATTATAAGCAACTATATGATAATAAAATAGACAACCTGGAAGAAATGGAAAAATTCTTCAAAGGGTACAACTTTTCAAGAAGAATTAGAAAATATAAACAGACCAATCACAAGTAAGGAAATGAAATTGTAATTAAAAATCTTTCAACAAAAGGCCAGGACCAGATGGCTTCACAGGCAAATTCTGTCAAACATTTAGAGAAGAGATAACACCTATCTTTCTCAAACTCTTCCCAAAATTTGCAGAGGAAGGAACACTCCCTACATTCTACAAGGCCACCATCACCCTGATACCAAAATCAGACAAATAAATTACCAAAAAAAAAAAAAAATTACAGATCAATACCACTGATGAACAAAGACACAAAATCCTCAACAAAATACTAGCAAACAGAGTCCAGCAACACATTAAAAGACTCATATACCGTGATAAAGTGGGATTTATCCCAGGGGTGTAAGGATTCTTCAATATACTCAAATAAATGTGATATACCGTATTAAATAAAAACTATATGATCATCTCAATAGATGCAGAAAATGTTTTTGACAAAATTTAACACCCCTGTATGATTAAAAAAACTCTTCAGAAAGTGGGCATAGAGGGCATCTACCTCAATATAATAATGGCCATAGACAACAGGCCCACAGCAAACATCATTCTTAATGGTGAAAACCTGAAAGCATTCCTCTAAGATCAGGAATGAGACAAAGATGGCTCAGCATGGCTTTGGAAGTTGGTGGCTCAGATGGTAAAGAATCTGCCTGCCATGCAGGAGACCCGAATTCAATCCCTGGGTTGGGAAGATTCTCCTGGAGAAGGGACTGGCTACCCACTCCAGTATTCTTGCCTGGAGAATTCCATGGACAATTATACAGTCCACAGGGTTGCAAAGAGTTGGACATGACTAAGTGATTAACACTTTCACTCGGAAGTCCTAGCCATGGCAATCAGAGAAGAAAAAGAAATAAAAGGAATATAATTGTAAAGGCACAAGTAAAGCCGTCACCGTTTGCAGATGACATGATACTATACATAGAAAACCCTAAAGATGCCACCAGAACACTGGAGCTCATCAATGAATTTGGTAAAGTTGCACAGTATAAAATTAATGCACAGAAGTCTACTGCCTTCCTATACGTTTACAATGAAAGATCAGAAAGAGAAATCAAGGAAACAATCCCGTTCACTATCATAACCAAAACAATAAAACACCTAGGAATTAACCTACCTAAAGAGGCAAAAGACCTGTACTCAGAAAACTATAAAACACTAATCAAAGACAGAAAGATGACACAAACAGGTGGAGAAATACACCATATTCCTGGATAACTATATTACCCAAAGCAATCTACAGATTCAGTGTAATCTCTATCAAATTATCAATGACATTTCTCACAGAATGAAAACAAAAAATTTTACAATTTGTATGGAAATACAAAAGATCCTGAAAGCAACTGTCAAACTGCTGAAAGCAAATAGTCGAAGCAATTGTGAGCAGGAAAAATGAAGCTGGAGGAATCAGGCTCCTCAACTTCAGACTATACTGCAAAGTAATCAAAACAGTATGGTATTGACATAAAAACAGAAATAAGGATCAGAAAGCCCAGAGATAAATTCACTCACCTATGGTCACCTAATCTATGATAAAGGAGGCAAGAATATACAATGGAGAAAAAGGCTTTTCAAGAAGTGGTGCTGGGAAAACTGGACAGCTACATGGCAAAGAATGAAATTAGAACAGTACTTAACACCGTACAAAAAAATAAACTAAAAATGAATCAAAGACCTAATTTAAGACAGGACACTATAAAACTCCTAGAGGAAAACATAAGAAAAATATTCATTGACATAAAACACAGCAAGATCTTTTGACCCACTTCTTAAGAGTAATGAAAAACAAAAATAAACAAATGGGACCTAATTAAACTCAAAAGCTTTTGCACAGCAAAGGAAACCATAAACAAGATGAAGAAACAACTCTCAGAATGGGAGAAAATGACTGCAAATGAAGCAATGGATAAAGGCTTCATCTCCAAAATATACAAACAGCTCATGCAGCTCAACATAAAAAATAAAAAACAGGGACTTTGCTGATGGTCCAGTGGCTACGACTCCAGGCTCCCAATGCAGGAGGCCCGGGTATAACCCCTGGTTAAGGAACTAGATCCCACAAGCCACAACTAAAAGTTCGAGTGCACAGCTAAAGATCCTACATGCTGCAACACAGATCAAAGATCCCCTGTGCTTCAACTAAGACCCAGCCCAGCCAAACAAATAAATAAATGTTAAAAAATGCAAACAACCCAATCAAAAAATGGGAGGAAGACCTAAATAGACATTTTTCTAAAAAAGACATACAGATGGCCAACAACCCCATGAAAAGATGCTCGACACTGCTAATTATTATAGAAAGGCAAATTAAAACCACAACGAGGTATCACCGCACACCAGTCAGAATGGACATCATCAAAAAATCTACATACAATAAATGTTGGAGAGGATGTGGAGAAAAGGGAACCCTCTTGCATGGTTGGGAATGTAAACTGCTACAGCCATTATGGAGAAGGGTGTGAAGATTCCTTTAAAAAAGTAGGAATAAAACTACCACATGATCCAGCAGCTCCCACTAGTGGGCATATACCCTGAGGAAACCAGAATCGAAAAAGACACATGGGCCCCAATGCTCACTGCAGGGCTATTTACAAAAGACAGGACATGGAAACAACCTAAGCGTCCACTGACAGATGAATGGACACAGACGATGTAGCACAAACATACAGTGAGGGCATACTACTCAGACATTAAAAGGAACAAAATGAGGTCATTAGAGAGACTGGGTGAGATTGGGTGGACCCAGAGTCTTGGTAGCGATTTGGGTGGACCCATAGTCTTTCCTACAGTCAAGTCAGTCAGAAAGAGAAAAACAAATATCGTTTATTAATGGATGTATGTGGAAATCTAGAAAAATGGTAAATGAACCTAGTTCCAGGAGAGGAAAGAGAGGCAGCTGTACAGAATGGGCATCTGGACACAGTGGGAGAAGGCGAGGGTCGGACGAACTGGAAAATCATGATTGACATGTATACACTACCACACGTAGAATGATAGCGTAGTGGGAACCTGCCGTTAGAGCACAGAGAACTCAGCTCGGGGCTTTGTAATGACCCAGATGGATGGCAAAGAGAGGCGGGCGGTGGGAAGGAGGCCCGTGAGGGAGGGTCTATGTGTATACATGTATACATTCACATCTTTGAACAGCAGAAACTAAAACACATTGTAAAAGAATTACACTCCAATTAAAAAAAAAAAATCTGTATCTGAAAGTCAATCAGTTCCTTCTCCCTCCAAGAATCTGCATGGGTGCAAAGCGCCGAGTCTCTTCTGAGAACCCCAGAGGAGCAGCAGACCCAGCAGCTCCCCTCCCCCAGCTTCTGCACCTTGTTGGTAGTGAGCCTAAGGCAGCCTGAAGTGTCCCCAGCAGAGGGTATGCCAAGTGGCTGGTCACCAAACTAACTCAAGTCCTTGAGAGTGAAAGCACTGGAGATGTACACGCTATTGGGTCTCTAAGGCTTCTTTTTCATAGTCTCAGGAAGGAGCGCCGCAGTTCTCCTGGGCTGATGTAATCTAAGCTGTGCGTTTGAGTCATCTCAAATATTGCCATCAGCTTACAGATTTAGGGAAGACAGCTAGTATTAAGTAGTTCAAGATTAATTTGTTTAAAATGACATTCAGTTTCAAGGTTAACAGGACAGTCTCATTGAGGCATTTTTTAAAGTTTTTTTTTGTTGCTGTTGTCACTGTTGACACAATAGACATAGAAAGAAACTGGGCACTGAAAACTTAATTCTGAACCTCACAGGCTCTAACCTTCACTCTGCTATAAACAGGTGCCCTGTAACCTACAATATCAACACTGACCTGGTCCAGCTGCCAGTCTGTTCTAGCAGTTTGCTGAATTGGAATAGAAAGCTATGGAGACAGACATTAGAACAGAAGTTCCAAAACTTCCTCGGAGCTGATCAGTTTTACCCAGCTTCAGAGAACAGACATTATTGAGGCAGGAGACAGCTGGGCTCTAGAACAGACATTTACAACTGGCCCTCTGATCATAATTCCTGGGGAGAGAAAAAGGCTCCAGGCCAGACACTACCAGCCCTCTGCTTACACTTCCTGAGGCAAGAGACAGATGGGCTTTGGGCTATTTATGACCAGACTGCTGTCTACATTTCAAGATCTGCTCTTAGATAAAAAAACAGGAATTCAGTGGATAACCAGACCTTATGGGTTATCCACTGGGTACCTTATGGCAGGAACAGAGAGGGACTAAACTCTGTTAGAAGATCAAGAGGTCATATATTTCCCATTCGTAGGGCAAAGGAGACGCTACACATGTGCAAAAGGCTTCAAGGGGTCAAAAATGGCAGGGAATGTCAGACCACAGTAAGTCTTGCTGTTCCCCCCACCATATGCCTCTGCGATGAAATCCATCTTGACTGAAGGGTGCATACACACCCAGGGGAGGGTCCTGAGACAAACTGACTGGGGGGTGGAGAGTAGGGGGATATAGGGGTGTCAAAACAAGACAACTGGCCAAAGGTAAACAAAGACCAGGAGTCACTTAGTCGTGTCTGACTCTTTGAGACCCCATGGACTGAAGCCCACCAGGCTCCTCTGTCCATAGGATTCTCCAGGCAACAATACTGGAGTGGGTTGCCATGCCCTTGTCCAGGGGATCTTCCCGACCCAGGGATCAAAGCCTCATTGCAGGCAGCTTCTTTACCGTCTTAGCCACCAGCACTGTCCTATATAAATGAATTAACCATTTCACAAAGAGTCGGCCACGACTGAGAGACTGACTGAACGTTCTTTTTCCTGTGTTCCTCATTAGAGAGGACACGCCCGGCACCCTTTCTCTGCAGGTGTGCATCTCTGGCTTGCGTCTATCTTAACAGTCTCTCTGTGTTCGCTCCCATTTGTCACTGTGCTATGTCTCTAATCATAAACTTTGTACCTACATTTACAGTTTTTGCCTCCATGAAAAATGCATTTTTCACTGGGGCCAAGAGTCAGGGGAAAACAGGTTCTAGCCTCTAGCCCTTACTGGTCTGCAAGCTGGGATTCGTAGTTTTCATCGAGGTTACCCAGATTCAATTCCTGAGTAGTGAATTACAGTCTCGCTTTGTGCCACAGCTCACTGCTGCCACTTCGAGATCATTATGATTCTGTCAGTCATTTTAAACTGTACATGCCCAACAGGCCAGCTTTCGGGAAGGGTGCACAGTATCACTATACTGCATAATGCGAAAAGCTGACTCATTGGAAAAGACCCTGATGCTGGGAAAGACGGAGGGCTGGAGAAGGAGGAGACAGAGGATGAGATGGTTGGATGGCATCACTGACTCAATGGACATGAGTTTGAGCAAGCTCCAGGAGATGGTGAAGGACAGGGAAGCCTGGCGTGCTGCAGTCCATGGGGCCGCAAAGCGCAGGACACACTTAGTGACTGAATGACACACTGCATGAATACAAATAAACTGGATTTGTTGACATGGAGAAAATCAATCTTAGTGAGGGAGATACTCTATATAAGATTTATAAATTCCTTTTCATCTGCAATTATTCTCAGAAATGGGTCAACCAGACTCTTGACCTCTCCTCCCTTCTCCTTGTCTCTGATTTATGCAATTTTCCTCTCCAAAAATGTAACCACCTCTTTGCTCAAACCCACTTTTTACAAAACTAATCAATCATTCTTTTTCCTCCACACCTTAACCTGAGAATGCCTCCAGCTACCATTTGTTGGACTTTTTGCTGGACTTGTCTGGTGGCTCAGACAGTAAAGCATCTGTCTACAATGGGGGAGACCCGGGTTCGATCCCTGGGTGGGGAAGATCCCCTGGAGAAGGAAATGGCAATCCACTCCAGTACTATTGCCTGGAAAATCCCATGGACAGAGGAGCCTGGTAGGCTACAGTCCATGGGGTCGCAAAGAGTTGGACACGACTGAGTGACTTCACTTCACTTCACTTCACCATTTGTTGATGGCTTGGCATATGAGATAACTTTATCTCACTCTACTCCATAGGCCCTTTGAGACAGAGAAAGTGCAAGGGGCTTATCTGAGGTTGGTGCCTTGGAATTGGTACTGAAAGGCCCAGTTCTGCCTGCAGATTCCAAAGTCCATGTACTAGCTGTTAACATGGTAAAACCACTCCCACCAGGGAGAGAACAGAAACCTTTCTAAACCTTTGCTCACTTCTCTAAACTTCTTCAGTATCTACTGTCGTCATCTTCATTCACTGCAGTATCTGTGACAATCTACCCATATTCCTTATCAAAGTTAGTTAAGTCACTCAGTCAGGTCCGACACTTTGCGACCCCATGGACTGTAGCCCACCAGGCTCCTCCGCCCATGGGATTCTCCAGGCAAGACTACTGGAGTGGGTTGCCATTTCCTTCTACAGGGGATCTTTCCCACCCAGGGATCGAACCCAAGTCTCCCACATTGCAGGAAGAAGCTTTAACCTCTGAGCCACCAGGGAAGCCAAGGACTGGCTCATGTCAGGCCTGGAATACACAGGAAAAGGAGTATTGTGGACAAAGAAAGGGGAGCAAGTAGGAAAAGGAAGGAAACCATTACAAGAATGGCGGGGGATGTGCAGTGACTAGCGGTACCTCAAGCAAGCATCCTGCCCTCCTTCCCAGCCCTCCCCCTGGATTCCAAAAGGGAAATGGTTGCTGGACCTCGCACTGTCCCATCAGGGTAACCACACTTCCTGAACAACCGTGGTGACTTTTACAACCTGCCTCTGGGACAAGGCTTGTTTTCTGTAGCAAAGAACAGAAAGCTCTGAAATAAAGGCACTCTATGTGGATTGACCGCCGGCGAGTCAAACCACTCTCCACCTTCCGCGCCCCCTACCCCGCCCTGCCCCGCCCTTTTAAAAAACTGTGGCCAGGCTCAGAGCTTCTAAACTTTATCAGTAATATAGTTATACAGGGAAGAACGTCCTAAAGCATGTGTTTAGAAGCTGATTATTTTGTAGAGAAAAGGTATTTGTTGTTTGTTGTTTTAGTCGCTGTGTCCGACCGGGCTCCTCTGTCTGTGGGATTCTCCAGGCAAGAATACTGGGGTGCGTTGCTATGCCCTCCTCCAGGGGATCTGCTCGACCCAGGGATCCGACTCAAGTCTCCTGCTTTAGCAGGCGGATTCTTTACCATCTGAGCCACCAGGGAAGCCATACCCCCAGAGAAAAGTTACCGTGGCCTTAAGTTAAATTCACAAATAACCGCAGGTTTCCCGGATGCAGGAGGACCATGGGGGCTGTGCAGCTCCCAAGGCCTGACTCTGATCTCCAGTTTCCGTGCGGGCAAGCCTGGGGGTTTCTCTCTGCCCGGGCGCCCCTGCGGGCTGCTCACGCTCCACTGTTACTACAAGGCAACCACTTATTTTTACGTAGAAGTGAAAAAAATAAGGCCCAACAAGACCCAAAAGTTAACTTTTCTTATGACCAAGCGCAGTTAAAGTGCAAATAGCCACGACAGCTAGGAAGAGATCAGCGCCCGGAGGACAAAAGCGGCCGGGGCACTCCCCAGCGCCAGGCGCCGCCACCAGGGACCGCAAGGAGGCGGCGGCGAGGTCCCCGAGCTGTTTTTCCTGAGCCCAGAGGCTCAGCTGCGCCCACCCGACCCGAGCGCTTCCCTCCAAGACCCTCAACTTCTCCCGGCCACCGAGCAAAGCCGGGGTAACCCGCGTTCCCACTCGCGCCCGCGCGCCCCGCTCGGCACCCGCCACCTACCTGGACCGCGAGCCCGGCGAAGTGCAGCGTCCGAGCTCATCGCAGCGTCCGAGCTCATCGCAGCCGAGAGCGTAGCGCCGACGCCCGGGCGGCCTCCGCTTCCTGAAGCCCGGCCGCTGCCCCCGCCCCTTCCTCCGCCCCCGCCGCCCCGGCTGCCTGCCTTCCAGCGGTGGAGGCGGGGTTTGGGGGGTCTGCTGCTGCCCTTTCCTTCGCGCGGAGTTCGCCGCTGCCGGAGCGCCCGGGCAAGGCAGAGGACGCGGTCTCACCCGCCTGGCGCCCGGGGAGCTGAAGCCGGCCCTCGGAAGACCTCAGCAACAATTCCGAAGACAACCCGCGGTCCTGGGGTGGGAAGCTGCAAGCGATTACAGATCACCTGCGGCGAGCCCCGGATCGCTCGAGCTCCACCCCAGTCTCTGCTTCTCCCGAGCCTCAAGGTGTGCGCTGCCCTGTTTTCCCCTTTTCCGAGTGCGGGGACTTGTTCAGTTCCGTTGCTCAGTCGTGTCCGACTCTTTGTGACCCCATGAATCGCAGCACGCTAGGCCTCCCTGTCCATCACCAGCTCCCGGAGTGCACTCAGATTCACGTTCATCGAGTCAGTGATGCCATCCAGCCATCTCATCCTCTGTCGTCCCCTTCTCCTCCTGCCCCCAATCCCTCCCACCATCAAAGTCTTTTCCAACGAGTCAACTCTTCCCATGAGGTGGCCAAAGTACTGGAATTTCAGCTTAAGCATCATTCCTTCCAAAGAAATCCTAGGGCTGATCTCCTTCAGAATGGACTGGTTGGATCTCCTTGCAGTCCAAGGGACTCTCAAGAGTCTTCTCCAACATCACACTTCAAAAGCATCAATTCTTCGGCACTCAGCTTTCTTCACAGTCCAAGTCTCACATCCATACATGACTACTGGAAAAACCATAGCCTTGACCAGACGGACCTTTGTCAGCAAAGTAATGTCTCTGTTTTTGAATATGCTGACTAGGTTGGTCATAACTTTTCTCCCAAGGAGTAAGCGTCTTTTAATTTCATGGCTGCAGTCACCATCTGCAGTGATTTTGGAGCCCCCCAAAATAAAGTCTGACACTGTTTCCACTGTTTCCCCATCTATTTCCCATGGAGTGATGGGACCGGATGCCATGATCTTTGTTTTCTGAATGGTGAGCTTTAAGCCAACTTTTTCACTCTCCTCTTTCACTTTCATCAAGAGGCTTTTGAGTTCCTCTTCACTTTCTGCCATAAGGGTGGTGTCATCTGCATATCTGAGGTTATTGATATTTCTCCTGGCAATCTTGATTCCAGCTTGTGTTTCTTCCAGCCCAGCATTTTTCATGATGTACTCTGCATAGAAGTTAAATAAGCAGGGTGACAATATACAGCCTTGACGTACTCCTTTTCCTATTTGGAACCAGTCTGTTGTTCCATGTCCAGTTCTAACTGCTGCTTCCTGACCTGCATGTAGGTTTCTCAAGAGGCAGGTCAGGTGGTCTGGTATTCCCATCTCTCTCAGAATTTTCCACAGTTTCTTGTGATCCACACAGTCAAAGGCTTTGGCATAGTCAATAAAGCAGAAATAGATGTTTTTCTGGAACTCTTGCTTTTTCCATGATCCAGCAGATGTTGGCATTTTGATCTCTGGTTCTTCTGCCTTTTCTAAAACCAGCTTGAATATCTGGAAGTTCACGGTTCACGTATTGCTGAAGCCTGGCTTGGAGAATTTTGAGCATTACTTTACTAGCATGTGAGATGAGTGCAATTGTGCAGTAGTTTGAGCATTCTTTGGCATTGCCTTTCTTTGGGATTGGAATGAAAACTGACCTTTTCCAGTCCTGTGGACACTGCTGAGTTTTCCAAATTTGCTGGCATATTGAGTGCAGCACTTTCACAGCATCATCTTTCAGGATCTGAAAGAGCTCAACTGGAATTCCATCACCTCCACTAGCTTTGTTCTTAGTGATGCTTTCTAAGGCCCACTTGACTTCACATTCCAGGATGTCTGGCTCTAGGTGAGTGATCACATAATCGTGATTGTCTGGGTCGTGAAGATCTTTTTTGTACAGTTCTTCTGTGTATTCTTGCCACCTCTTCTTAATAGCTTCTGCTTCTGTTAGGTCCATGCCATTTCTGTCCTTTATTGAGCCCATCTTTGCATGAAATGTTCCCTTGGTATCTCTGATTTTCTTGAAGAGATCTCTAGTCTTTCCCATTCTGTTGTTTTCCTCTATTTCTTTGAATGATCGCTGCGGAAGGCTTTCTCATCTCTCCTTGCTATTCTTTGGAACTCTGCATTCAGATGCTTATATCTTTCCTTTTCTCCTTTGCTTTTTGCTTCTCTTCTTTTTACAGCTATTTGTAAGGCCTCCCCAGACAGCCATTTTGCTTTTTTGAATTTTTTTTCCATGGGGATGGTCTTGATCCCTGTCTCCTGTACAATGTCATGAACCTCCGTCATAGTTCATCAGGCACTCTATCTATCAGATTAGTCCCTTAAATCTATTTCTCACTTCCACTGTGTAATCATAAGAGATTTTAAAATGCTCTTTGTATAGCAGATTCGGGACAAAGTAAACTAGAGGCAACTCCAGAATTTTCAAGTCTGACTTTCATATGTAGTGTTAATTTTGGAAAGGAATCATGCAGAAATTCGGAGACCTGATATTGGGCTCTGTAGATTATGACTTTTACTGAGCTAGAGCATGTTTGCTGCATTTAACTGAGCTCCTCTTCGGGTGGCTGGTTATTGTGTAAATTTGCTTCAACGAGTAACTCCTGAGACTGGAAGAAAACGTGGCCTCATCTTTTCCAACTTCTCATGGTCTCGTCATTTAAAAAGTAACCAGTGGCAGACGGAGGGAAATGTGTAAGCCACGACTTCCAATATATTAGCCTAAGAGATCCAATTTCTATAAATGGGATTTCCCAGGTGGCGCTCAGTTGGTAAAGAATCTGCCTGCAATGCAGGAAACCTGGGTTTGATCCCTGGGTCGGGAAGAATCCCTGGAGAAGGAAATGGCAACCCACTTTAGTGTTCTTGCCTGGAAAATCCCATGGACAGAGGAGCTTGGCAGGCTACAGTCCACGGGCTCGCAAGAGTCCGACGTGACTAGGTGACTAAACCATCACCACAGGGGGCGCTAGTGGTAAAGAACTGGCCTGCCAGTGCTGGAGATGCCAGAGACAAGGCTCAATCCCTGGGTCCGGAAG
The DNA here is from genome assembly GCF_042477335.2 of Ovis canadensis. Classification (NCBI taxonomy): domain Eukaryota; kingdom Metazoa; phylum Chordata; class Mammalia; order Artiodactyla; family Bovidae; genus Ovis; species Ovis canadensis. The sequence continues at coordinate 31,689,942 of NC_091250.1, read as the reverse complement.
ATCCCCTGGAGGAGGGCATGGCAACCCACTCCAGCATTCCTGCCTGGAGAATCCCATGGCCAGAGGAGCCTGGCAGGCTACGGTTCATAGGGTCCCAAAAAGTCAGACATGACTGAAGCAACTTAGCATTCACGCTTCTATAAATATCACCCTTTTATATGAGAGAAAAATAAAATCTAACTTCCTACATATGCTGTGGTTCAAAAAAGCACATAGAATATGAAATCAAAGGATTTTACTCACCCCATGCCATTTCAGTTTAGTTCAGTTGCTCAGTTGTGTCTCTTTGCGACCCCATGAACCGAAGCACGTCAGGCCTCCCTGTCCATCACCAACTCCCGGAGTCCACCCAAACCCATGTCCATCGAGTCAGTGATGCCATCCAACCATCTCATCCTCTGTCGTCCCCTTCTCCTCCTGCCCTCAATCTTTCCCAGCATCAGGGTCTTTTCCAATGAGTCAACTCTTTGCATCAGGTGGCCAAAGTACTGGAGTTTCAGCTTCAACATCAGTCCTTCCAGTGAATATCCAAGACTGATCTCCTTTAGGATGGACTGGGTGGATCTCCTTGCAGTCCAAGGGACTCTCGAGAGTCTTCTCCAACACCACAGTTCAAAAGCATCAATTCTTCGGTGCTCAGCCTTCTTCACAGTCCAACTGTCACAGCCATACATGATCGCTGGAAAAACCATAGCCTTAACTAGACAGACCTTTGTTGGCAAAGTAATGTCTCTGCTTTTGAATATCCTGTCTAGGTTGCTCATAACTTTCCTTCCATGCTGTTCGTTCGCTTTCCTTCCTTTACTGTTCGTTTTATTGTAGGCATAAAATATTTCTGAAATCACTTTGTTCCTAGTGCAGTGAAGACATGGAATATCAGTATCTCCCTCATAAGCTGGTTGAGACAATTGAGTTAAATTACTGTATTCAGAACAGTGCCTGGCTTGTGAAAAGCTCAGTAAATTTTTATTGGCACCATCTTAAGCACATTGAAAGCAGACTTCGCCTTCTTTTGGTTTGACCATTACCAGGAAGTTGCTTAGGATGTAGGAGGTACTCAACAAATATTTACCCATTGAATGAGATTCGTTATTCCAGCACTTGTGCTCTGGACTTTACCCAGTTTGAATGAGTTATCTGACCACCAGAGCTTCCTGTTCTTCAGCCTACTTTTCATGGTCTCTTCTACTTGAGCCCCAAAGGAACTCCCATTGGCTAACCTTCCATTTACCTGAAAGGAACAGATGAAAGGAATTAAATCCCCCCAGATGTTTGTTATCTCAGAATATTATATTGCCTTTATAGCATATGGGGTGATATATTTTAAAGATTTGTTTACCTTAGGCTATGTAAGTATAAAGTATTAGGATAGCCATTTCAAAATTATAAGTGCTAAATTTTAGCCTTTTAAAGCAATAGCTATCCCCTCACCCTGACCCCATGAAAAAGGGTGTCTGTGATTGGGAAATAGGCTGCCAAGGTTGTAATCCTTGCTCCATCATTTTATTTGCCGTGAGGCTTTGGACAATTAAGGCAGTTTAACCACTCCCAGCTTCAGATTCTTCTCTTTAAAATGGGGACCGAATTAATTCAATAGTTGAGACAGAAACTGCCAAACTCCTAGAATAGTACCCAGCCTACAGTGAGCTTTTGGTCAGTGTTATTTTTAGCTACTGAAGATTATCTAGACAGTTCTTAAACTGTGGCCTCTGAACCAGCAGTATCCACATCATCTGGGAATGTACTAGAAATGCAAACTCTTGGGACCTATACAGTCAGACATTATGGATGAGAAACTGCAGGTGGGGCCCAGGAGTATATTTTAACAAGCCCTCCAGTGACTCTGCAGCATGCTCTCATTTGAGACACAGATGGATTAGAATTCTACCGAGTAATCTCGTCCTTCTCAAAGAAGGAAAAACAAGAACTGATAGTAAATCCATATTATTAAAATAATTAAGATAGACTAAAGACCAAAAGTTACCTGACAGGATGGCTTGATTCTTGCCATTATAAACAGTCACTTGTACAGAATGTACTGAAACTGAAGCTCTTAGTCAACTGTTACCTATCCAAGGAATGAAATATATGGGCTAAAGTTAAATTCAGAGGAAATTCTAAAACTTATAAAATGTGGCCTTTCTTTTTTCAGTGTTTACTCCCACTAAACCTTGTTTTTTCCTATAAAATCATAGAAATACTGAATTTTTATAATTCTGATTCCTACATTTGAGAGCCAACAAAGACAAATATTGTTAAGTAGTCAGCAAGGAGACCGAAGGATGTTTTGGAAACCAAATTAAGCCTGAGACCAAACCAAAGCATAACATCACTGCAGCCTGAATGCAAAGATGATACCGTTGGTCTAGTTTTAGTTATTTTGACTGGTAACTCTTCATTTAGCTCTTTTTCATATACTGGTTGAACCAATACTCGGAGGAAAAACAGCAAAGTAAGGGGGCCCTTTCAAACACTAGAGCCAGGCGTTCTACAAGACTTGAATACACAGCAGGTAGTGTTGGTGAACTGTGGCCAGTGCAGCGTTACCTGTGTGGAAGGGTCCTTACCTGATCGGTTTCATTCTACTCCCAAAAGTTAATAAAGCCCGTCTACTAAAAAGAGTTGTTTTTACAGAAAGACTCCATTATCTTCACTTTGTTAGATGTTATTCCTGTTTTGCACATAAAATAATGATCATTTCGACCTGACAATCTTGCACTTCTGTCCATACTGACAGAAACAGCACATTTTCACTTTGGGGAGTAGTTATAAGCTAACAAAACAACCTTTTAATTAGTACTACTAGTCTAGACTATTCTGGGGGGTCACTGAAGAAAGCCTGCTCAAAAAGCTGGGTTTGCTTTTGCCCTCGTATTTTAATTGTCTTCATTGCAATGTCTTTGTACCTCGGTTTCTCCACCTATGAAATGAGTACAGCCATATCTGTCCCTGGAAGAGGCGAGTCAAAAGACTTTAAAAAGACAGGCATCGTTTGAAGGCAATATAGTTTTATTATTTTAAAATATCAATATATGTCTTGCAAAGAGCTGCTAAAAGCTAGTTTTTTGGCATGTGATTTTGTTTTTTCATTAATGTATTCTGTAGATAAGGAAAATACCATCCTTAAAACTTAAATATATGCCCTGTTGTACAGAATTCAAGTGAAGACAGCTTAATACATATATATACACATAAGTAATTACAAATATGTACATGTACATGGATTAGTATACATATATTTCCTAGCTCTGTTTGGTGGAAGGGTCTCGAAGCAGTGACACCCCAGTAGAAACAAGCTATCCACTGTCCAGATCTTGGTTTCTAAGTGCCATTGGAAACCATTCTTCAATCAAAGTAACCTTTGAAAAGATGCTGATTCTAGTGCTGGGGCGGGGAATATAGAAGATGAGCCTGAAGCAACTCTCCTACTTTCTGGCAAGAAAATATGGAGATGCTCAAAAGTTAAAAGGAAGGTGCAGGTCAAAGACATACAGAGTCAACCTGACCTGATTCCCAACAGCCAAGCTGGAAGGATTTGTATATATTACCCAGAGTACAAAAGAAATAAGCATGAATCCATACTAATACAAATAACTGAATAATAAGTGGGTGAGGGGGAGATTAACAGGAATTTCAAGTAGTCTATCTAGATAAAATCCCTTATCAAAATGTGGAATGTAATCTTGCCCATCCCCCACCTACCACAACCAGGACTTGGTGACTGGTTTCCACAGAACAGAAGCATAGGAAGGGAAAAAATAGTAACTTTAGAGTGGAGAAAACTAACGATTACTACCTTAACCAAATGTCTAGAGTTAACCTAACGAGCTGGTAACAATCAACTACCAATATGATTTGATGAGAAGAACTGGTCAACTCTTGGTTTTCTTCGTAAAAATCTATAACCCTAGTCCAAACACAAGGAAAGACTAACCCAAATTGAGGGACATTCTACAGGATACCTGACTGGTACTTCTCAAAACTGTCAAGGTTATGAAAAACAAGGAAAGACAGAGGAACCATCACGGACTAGAGGCTAATTAGACATGATGACTAACTGCAGCATGGTATCCTAGAGTGGATCCTGGAAAAGAAAAATGCCATTAGTGGAAAAACTAGTGCAAGTCAAATAAAGTCTGCTGCTGCTAAGTTGCTTTAGTCATGTCTGACTCTGTGCGACCCCATAGACGGCAGCCCACCAGGCTCCCCCATCCCTGGGATTCTCCAGGCAAGAACACTGGAGTGGGTTGCCATTTCCTTCTCCAAAATAAAGTCTAGAGTTGCATTAATAGAACCAATCAATGTTGGCTCCTTAGTTAACATTAGGGATAAAGTGTATATGAGAAGCCTCTATACTATCTTGGCAACTTTTTGGTAAATCTAAAATAATTCCTAGACAAGTTTTTAAAAATCTGAACATAAAAGCTGCTTCTACTGATATCTGTACATTTATGATAATGAATTAAATATTTTACAAAGACATTCTGACTTTGTCCTCTTGAGAAAACCAAGGTTGCCAAGAAAATCCATGAATCTATTGTAAGTTTAAAGCTACCTGGTCAAATATTGCTGACTGGAGTCTAGTTTGCTTACTTAGCCCTGAGGGACACACTTGCTTTGTTTAACTGAGGACATCTGTTAGCAGAAGAGAGCCATCATCTCAGTTGGGGAAGCTATCAAGTTCTTAGCAATGACATATATTCCAAGTTAGGAAATGTGGTCTTTTTCCAAAACATATTTTAGTTCTCAATGATTTAAAAAGAACCATATCCCCTGGTATTATCTTTCTCTGACTTTCCAAGTGGTTTATCTTAATAACTTTGGCCATAGGTTACCCAGAAGACATACACAGCTCGGGCTAGGGAAAGTCAACAGCCAGTGGTAAGCAAAAAATGTTAGAGGGACACAGCTGAGCTTTCCAAGGGGCTGAAGAGATTTTCAGAGGCAGCTAAAGTTCTGGAATTTGCTCTTAAATATGCGTTAATAATTTTCAGCATAAACTGAGCTCTATAAAAGACAGTTTTTTCTATCTTGTTTTCCCATCTCTTTTGATTCCACAGTTAAAGACTTAAAAAAAAAAAACTGAACAATATCAAGAACAATTTTGTTAAGGCCGCTATTAGTAAAAGGTTTATGGTCTTTTTAAAATATCCCCAAATCTATTATGAAGACCAAGTACTAAGGAGTAAATACCAAAGCATAATAGATTATATTGCTCTGATGTGTGTTAAACAACTCGTCATTCTGTCTTACTGAATCTATCTTTTCTCCAATAGGCAAAGGTTATAGCAACATATGGCATTTGCCATGAGTGGTTCATAAAATGGGAATGGCTACGCTTCTGAATTTTGTTCATGTCATCTTATAGGCACATTACATTAATACCTAGATATGCTAGTTTTGCTTCCTAAGAGGTCCCAGCAGATGGTTCCAGTTTTACAAGAGAAACAGACATACCCTTGTCCTTGTGACTAGTCCCATCAGTCATAGAAATGTGGCTTATTCATTGTGTTTCAGTGGGTTATGGAAAAACTGTACAGTATGTGTTAATTAAAAGAGCAAAAATAAGAGTCAGCTCCTGGGCATATGTGTATATTTTAAAGTTTACGGAAAACAAACATACTTCTAAGTGAAGACTTCACCATATTTCCAAATAAGATAATGTTGAACATACCTTATCATGAATTTCACGTTTGACCTTATTTTTTGGTAAATACAGTTGTGAAAATCGAGTCATACTCTTTCTTTAAAAAATTCTCCCCTTAACATGCACCGCTTTCTGTGACCGGTCAAGACAATGCGGCACACTAAGGCAGCAACGTCTGGGAAGATAACCTGCATTGGTTTCTTTAGTTTGAAGTTTTAATGTCAAAGTAAGGTCTTAAAATAATCCTTTCATGAAAATAAGGCAACTTTAGGCTGTAAAAACGTTAGCTCTTTGTCAAAGGTTATCTTCTTCTGAGCTCATCTGTCGTCACCACTTGGCAGCATCTTCTTCAAAGATCGGTTTTCTCTTCGTAGCGACACCTACACGCGGCTCGTTGGCTGTCCAAGTACGGCTTACAGCCTAAGTGTATAACGCTGTCAAACAAGAGTTCCACGGTGGTTTCACAGGCTGCAAAGTAAGAAAGTGCCGTCACTGTTGGGCAGCTGCGAAGCATCACTCGCTCTTCACATATATTACATGTTTCAGCCCAGTGCCAGGCACAGCCTTGGTGGACACTTAAACCTATTTAGGTGAACGTCTTCCCAAGCTCTCGCAAACTAGTCACATAGACATACATACAAAGACTTTTCACTTCAGCCTCTTCACCTGTATGTTTTCTTTGCATGCAACTATTCAAGTCAACTTTTTGTACGAGACAATGAATCTCTCTCAGTAGCACTGATCAGCTCATCACTGTTAATTTCCCTTGTATCTGAAAAATACCCTTAACAGAGAAGCCTGATAACACTTTTCAGTTTGCACTTTAAGGAGCGACTTTTAGGTGCAGAAAAAAATGAAGGTTAAAAATGCAGACACCTCAAAACACTCAATTATAAGCCAATAGCTTTTAATGGTCACACATTTAAGATGCTTAAAGTAAATAGACCTCAATCTCACTCTCTGACCAATATCCAAATGTGGCTAGGGAGGGGAAACACAGGAATCGAAGGTGTTTTTCCTCTGGTGGGAATTCTTAATTTTTTGAAAGACTGTAAGAAAAGACAATAGATTTAACTTTTCTTATTCTAAGAAACCTAGAACACCCAGGTAAGATGATCTATTTTTTAACATTAAAAAAAAAAACCTGTCTTGGCTGCGCTGGGTCTTCGTTTTTGCGCACCGGCTTTCCTGAGCCTCAAGGAGTGGGGGCTGTGCTTTGTGGCGCTGCATGGGCTTTCTCGCTGCAGTGACTTCTCCCGGAGCCCAGAATGGGCTCTAGGGCAAGCGGTATTCAGTAGCTGTGGCTCGCGGGCTCTAGAGCACAGGCGCTAGCTGTGGCATGTGGGATCTTCCCAGACCAGGGCCCGAACCTGTGTCCCCAGCATTGGCAGGCGGACTCTTATCCACCGCACCACCTGGGAAGTCCACGATTACCTTAATATACTTACAGAGACATGGCACAGAGTGATTTTTAGTTATTCAAATACTTCTAGTTTCCAACATTCAGGTTAAGAAAGAAACTTTTCATTACAAATTCTTGGTATTTTCAAAGTTTCCAAAAGACTGTATTCCATTCAGGAATATAACTAACTGCAGAAGTGTAAAGGTTATGATTATTAAATAGGAGATTGCAAGGAAACTGGTTTCATCATTTAACATTAGTATAACCTTTGGTCAGAAAGCAGAAATGGCATGTATCTGTGCTTCAGCTGGACAACTAGTTTACCTTAGCCAAAAGCATTTAAAGGGATTCAGAGAGAGTGAGTTCAAGCTTCACTTCGAACAGAGATTTCCTCCTTCTTATTACTTCCTAGTTATTACTAATAATAGGATTTCAAAATCCAAGACACCTCTGAGACTTGGGGAATACTGGAGTAGACAGATGTATGTAACTTGGGACAAGTTACTTCTTTCTGAACCTCAGTTTCTTTCCTTTAGAAAGGGGCATAATGCCAACTAGTACTTTGGGTTTCTGTGAACATCAATGAAACCATGTCTCAAGTATCTAGCACGGTATCTTATGGAAAGTGCTTAAAAATGGCAATTTCCTTTCCTGCCTCTTCTTATTGCCCTTCCTCTTGTTATTTCAGTGTATGGTATATTCTTTGGCTTGTCAGTGGAAAAAAAAAATCTTGTTAACTACTGGTATTTGTACAGCAATGTGGATTTCTACAAATAGCTCATTTTACCCTTATGACAACTCAAGATGGGTATTATCATTTTCATTTTATAAATGAGGATACTGAAACACCCAGTCATCTTTGCTGACTCTGCAATAACCATCACCATGAACAGGACTACATGCTGAGCCCCGTGAATCCACTTAGCAAATCACTGAGCCTGGGGGTGGGTTTTGAGGACCTTCCCAACACAGAGACAGAGTTAAGATGCAAATCTTCAGAACTTCCTACTCCAAATCCACTGTGCCATACTGGAATCTTCACTGGATCCAGAGTTTCAAACTTCAGGCTCTGGATAATTAGGACTATACTATAGGGCACAAGATCTTGGATGAATTCTTCTCTGCCTCACACACCCTCCTCCCAAGGTTTCCTACCACTTTTTGCTTCTGTGACTGTAAATCATTTTAGATGACAAAATCATCTCAGGAAATTGACAGGACTATGTCACAACAGATAAGGTAATACAGAGTGAGAGATTTCTGTCAGCAAATCTGATACTAACACACACTCACCCCCATCGCATGAAATCAGCCTTACCCTGCACGTGCTGAGCCAGCCCCAGTGTTTTCTGCACATCTCTGCAAATCTTCGACAGGCAAGACTGAAACGCCTCGTCACAGTCGTTTTTGCTTTTGCCGCAGGTCTCATAGCACCGGTCATGTTGGTTGCAGCACTTTGTCAGGGAAGGGATGCCGATGTTAAGCTGAAAGCGATATTTGGATGGATCATTGCTGATGAAATTCAACCTTTCTCTGAAGTAGTACATTCAAAGAGACTTAGAAATCAAAGACTGTTGTACAGCTAATTTTCAAAATTTGTTTCTGCCTCCAAATGTTTTTCAGGTTAAATCTCTCTCCATTACTCTCACTTGCACCCCCCACGTTACTGCGTCCTCTCCCTCGAAACCGTGCCCCAAAGCTCCCTATTTTGCCATCTTAGAGTATTTGCAGTCATCTGCTGATAGCAAACACAATTTCCAAGACATAAAACATAGTTTTAAAAACAAAAAGATAAAGATAAGAACTTTAGAAGATTTTTGCAGGGGCTACACAAGTATGATTTTTGGCCATTCCAAAGTATTTTGTGCCTCCTCCCTCAATACAATGTTAGTGTTACTCACTCAGTTGTATCCGACTCTGCGACCCCATGGACTGTAGCCTGTCAGGCTCCACTGTCCATGAGAGTCTCCAGGCAAGAATACTGGAGTGGGTAGCCATGCACTCCTCCAGGGGATCTTCTGACCCAGAGATGGAACCTGGGTCTTCTGCATTGCAGGCAGATTCTCAATACAATGTCCTTTTTATGAAATGTCACTGACAATGTCTAAGCTCCTACAACTGAATTTTTTTTTGTTTTTATGTTTAGTCTTTAAGTGTTCACCAATTCCCTAAAGATATTATTATTCCTTTGAATTCACAGTTATCTTCAACTATTTTAAATAATTTTATATGCAAAACCTTTGTGTCCAGGAATCACTTTCATAAAACATTTTCTTCCCACAATATTCGTTCAGATTCAGCCTCCTTTATAACAAACACACAGCTATTCCACTCAGTCTAGTTTCAACACATACAATACTATGCTTTCCTATACTTTTTCATCCTAAGTAGTGTTACTTCTACACTCCAAACTTTTCAATCATATTTGTGACATAAAGGAAATATTTAAATGGTATTAACATCTACAGGATTAGAAAAAAAATGACTTTTACATTATTTAGTTTCATTAGAACTTATTGTGTTATAGTTATAAAAGATCACTATTGTAACAAACAAATTTATTTCTGAACCTGAGAACACACTGATGGTTTATCAAGTATTACAAAGACTACCAATCATAAAAACTTACAAATAAAAAATAATATTTACATGAACACCAAACAGTGGGGAGCCACATCCATTCGGTGGGGAGGGTTTATATCCATAACGCGGGAAAGGCTTAGATCCTATAAAATACAAATATTATAAAAATTAATTTTCAAATGTTAGAAAATACACAGTTTACAATATGCTGGACTAGGCTTGGAAATATTTACTGTTTGATGCTGACATAAGTGAATATGTGTTAAATTGGATGAGCATTAAAAATGCTGATTTGTCTACCAAATTATTTTTACTTTTCAAGCAAAATATGTACAAATGTATAGATGTACACATAGATGGCAGTTCATAAAGTGTTCTCACAGTTTATTTGTAATTCTACATCATACGCACAAATAAATCCTTATTCTGGACTTCTATCTCAGAGCTTACAGGCCAGACTGGGTCCATATGTATGACACATAAATCCAACCTATTTTCCTGCACGTTCTAATGCTTATATTTTTAGGTTAAAATCTACAGGGACAGCACTGTATCTTAGCAACCTCAGTCACTGTTCACTGTTCCATTGCACACAAACCTCCATAACTACTGTGTGTGTGTTAGCTGCTCAGTCGTCTGGGACTCTTTGTGACCCTATAGACTGTAGTCTGTCAGGCTCCCCTGTCCATGGAATTTCCCAGGCAAGAATACTGGAGTGGGTTGCCAGTTCCTCCTCCAGGGTATCTTCCCAACCCAGGGACAGAACTGGCATCTCCTAAATTGCAGGCCGATTCTTTACCATTGAGAAACAACCTGAATGTCTATCAACAGATGAATGGATAAAGATATGGTGCGTAAATACAATGGCATATTCCTCAGCCATAAAAAAGGATGAAATAATGCCATTTGCAGCCACATGGATGGCCCTAGAGACTACCATACTAAATGAAGTAAGACAGAGAAAGACATATCACTTATATCTGAAATCTAAAAGAATGGTACAAATCAATCTATTCACAAAACAGAAATACTTACAGACTTAGAAAACAAACTTATACAAATGGAAAAGGTGTGGGAGGAGGGATACACTAGGTGGTTGGGATCAACATACACATACTACTATTCGTAAAATAATCAACCCACACCTATGGAACAACACAGGGAACTCCACTCAATACTGTGCAATAATCTATATGGGAAAAGAATCTGAAAAAGAATAGATATATGAACCTATATAACCAAACATGGAATGTGAGAGCTGGACCATAAAGAAGGCTGAGCACCGAAGAACTGACACTTTCAAACTGTGATGCTAGAGAATTCTTGAGACTTGGATCTGCAAGGAGATCCAACCAGTCAATCCTAAAGGAAATCAACCCTGAATATTCATTGGAAGGACTGGTGCTGAAGCTGAAGCTTCAATACTTTGGTCACCTGATGCAAAGAGCTGACTCACTGGAAAAGACCCTGATGCTGGGAAAAACTGAGGGCGAGAGGAGAAGGGGACAACAGAGGATGAAATGGCTGGATGGCATCACTGACTCAATGCACGTGAGTTCGAGGAAACTCAGGGAGACAGTGATGGACAAAGAAGCCTCATACTGCAGTTCATGGGGTCGCCAAGAGCCAGACACAACTTAGTGACTGAACAATGACAATAACTAAATAGCTCTGCTATATACCTAACACAACACTGTAAAGCAACTATACTCAAATATAAAATGTAAAAATTTTTAAATAAAAGAGTTGAAGAAAAAGAAAAAAAGGTTAATTTGATATGGATACCAAGATTACAACTGTATTAATACTATTTAAATGTTGTTATAAATGGTATTATAAGCTGCTGAACATTAAAAGTACTTAGCATTTCTACTGGGTGCCAGTTCTTACTAAGTGCCATGAATTAAACTGTGTTTCCCCGCACCCAAATTTATATGCTGCAGCCCTAACTACCAATGCATTTGGTGACAGGTACTTTGGGAGGTAATTATGTTTAGACGAGGTCACAAGGGTAGGGGCCTCACGATGGGATTGGTACCCTTTTAAGAAGAGGCCCAGAGAACTTGCTTTCCTTGCACTCCCCACCCCCACCATGCAAGAAGGCCGAGGTCTGCAAGCCAAGACCTCTCCTCACCATAGAGAAGGGTTGGCTCAACCCTTATCTCGGACTTTTTAGCCTTCAGAACTGTAAGAAATAATCTCCTGTTGTTTACATCACCCAGTCTGTGGTATTTCATTATATCAACCTGAGCTGACTAATACACAGTGCAAGTAAAAACTCAACAGCAGAGGAAACAACATGAGTCAAACCCAAATCCATAATGCACTGCGGTCACTGTCTCCTAAAATACATAAGCAGAAATTACAAATGATAATTTCTCAGCATTTTTGTACAGAAAGCTAACGGGAAAATGGGCTACGAATAAGAGTTTTAAAAACAAATCAAACCCACTTCACACAACTACACACAACTACTATTCACTGATCTCATTTTTTAACTCAACAACTGCTCTGATCTTGATGCTTTACATTTTATCATCTGTATGGGCAGTTGAAATCTAAAGATCCATCTGGACTAAGACAATGATAGTTCTTTTCTACATATTTTTCTTAATTTGGTTTAATAACAGACCAATGCCTTTCACCTGAAAGACACTGAAACAGATGCGAGGCTTAAGGGGAAGGCTGTTGGGTCTCAGAAAGCTTACTACTGCCTTTTGTAGGAAGCACAGTACAGAACTCCAACCTGTTTTCTCAAACACTTGAGAATTTAAATTTCTGATTATTAATCTCCAAAAAGCCCTAATGCCACTTTTCCCCCCTAGTACACTCACCCTCCTATTTTCTTCAACCTCCAGTACTTCCTGGGGAAATGGCAACCCACCGCAGTATTCTTCCTAGGAAAATCCTATGGACAGAGGAGCCTGGTGGCCTACAGTCCATGGGGTTGAAAAAGAAATCAGACATCACTGACCAACTAAACAACAATAACCAATATTTTCATTCCCACCTTCTCACTCAGCAGATTACTTCTATTCCTTCTTCACTGAGAAAAGCAAGGAATGAGAAGAGAACTTGCACATTACCCCAAGCAGTATCTGTGCACGTATACTACACCTTTGTTGCAATTAACAGAGAAATGCCATCACTGCTCCTGGCCAATCTATTTATGTACTAGAACTCACTCCTCAGAGTTCTTTCCACAGAGCAAAGATAAATGAATGCAACAAATCTGTGCCTTTTAATTCAACACCTCTTCTGCCATTAAGTCTTTTTTTGTTTTGTTTTAAAGGCTCCCTTGACTTCTTTATTGCTGCTGCTGCTATGTGACTTCAGTCGTGTCCGACTCTGTGCGACCCCACAGATGGCAGCCCACCAGGCTCCTCTGTCCCTGGGACCCTCCAGGCAAGAATACTGGAGTGGGTTGCCATTTCCTTCTCCAATGCATGCATGCATGCTAAGTAGCTTCAGTCGTGTCCAACTCTGTGCTACCCCATGGACAGCAGCCCTCCAGGCTCCTCCATCCACGGGACTCTCCAGGCAAGAATCCTGGAGTGGGTTGCCATGTCTTTTATTGTTATATCCCTTAATTACCATGCTCCTCTAGTTTTGAGATTTGTCTGTTTCTATTTGGTTCTGATAAGATCACTCACATTTCAAAATATAGGAAAGGTTGAAACACTGTTCCAGGGAGACTTCTTGAGTAACAGCAATTAAAGAACAATTTTCATCAAGTCAGAATTATTAATTTGGTGATTTGGAGCCTATGAGTCCTGAGCAGACAGTACTTACTAAGACACAAAAAGATTTTCACTGAAACATACCATTTCCTAAATTCTCAAGTTCATTTGTGTTTTTTATGCTGGAAACTTGGCTCTAAACAGTAAATTTATTGAGGATGTGGAAGAGGTTTAAGTAAAAGGGAAGATTAAAACAATATTTTTAATAAGAATAGTATCCGTGGATCCTAGAGATCGTCACACTGAGTGAAGTCAGACAGATAAGAAGAATTAGACACCCCTTATACGTGAAATCTAGAAAGAAATTATACAGATGAACTTATTTACAAAACAGAAACAGATCCACAGACTTAGAGAACTATATATGGTTGCTGGGGGAAAGGGCAGGGTGAAGGAATAGTTAGGGAGTTTGGGATGGTCATATACACACTGCTATGTTTAAAATGTCTAACCAACAAGGTCCTACTGTACAGCATAGGGAACTCTGCTCAATGTTATGTGGCAGCCAGGATGGGAGGGGAGTTTGGGGGAGAATGGATACATGTACATGTATGGCTGAGTCCCTTTACTGTCCATCTGAATCTACAGCAACATTGTTAATCAGCTATACTCCAATATACAACAAGTTAAAATAAAAAGAACAGCATGCATTTAACTTCAGAGACATTTTAAACGTAATAAACTCTAGAACCCTTGGCTCATAATCAATTTATGAAGACTGATCCTTCCAACTTTTCCTCTCTCAGTAAATGGCAGCTACAGCCTTCCTTTGGCTCAGGCCAAAACCTACAGAGGCATCCTTGCCCGGCCCTTCAATTCTGGTGCTTTACGCTTGTTGTCCCCTCTGCCTGGACTGTTCTTTCCCTAGCTCATCACAGTGTCACCTTCACCATTTCAGACTTCTTCTAAAGTAGTATCTCATCAGTGAGGCCGTCCCTGAACCTGTTTAAAAGAGTAAACGAACCGCCTCCCAGCACCACCACCGCTGGCTCCTTGCTGCACTATTCTGGAAGTGCTGGCACACTTCAGACCTCCACACACTGCAGACCTGGCTCATTTTACTTAGTCTTTAGTTTACTGTCTCTCTGCACCAGAATTTAATGCCATGGACACGGATTCTGTCAGCTTTATTTCACATCTTCCCCTCATTTTTCTGTCGGTTTTGTTCACTGCCAAATCTCCAGTTGGTAGCACACCTGACATAAACCAGGCACTCAAATATTTGTTTAATGAACGGGGATGACTAAGTAAAACGGTGACGTCTGTCTCCAGAAAAGCAACCATTTAATCTTCAAGCTACTCTCTTACTCCTCCTAACAAGCTCTAAAAGGACAAAAACACCTTTCCTGATTGAATACTGGTAGTAGCATTCAGGCATACATTTAAGAAGGAATGATATTTAGCAGTGCATAGCATACAACATACAATTCATTCTTTACCTCCATTAACAGAAAAGCAGAAATTATGACTGCATGTTACATCATGCTTTCACATGACAGAGTCCCTTTAAATTCACCTATGTATAGTTCAGTTTTACCACTAAAGTCACCCAGTTGCCTTTTACTTTAAGCTACCAAACATGAAATTAACTAGGCCCCACACTTGTCCACTTATATGGGAAACATGGTCTCCCAATTACTCTTAGCATTCTGAATTTCAAAAAAGGAGCCCAAGTACCTCATCTGAACAATTATAGCATTTAGGCATTCAAAAAAGTCAAGGGCTTCAAAAGAAAGATCTCTGCCTGAAATACCAAGTTATCACCAACAATGACACCAAACAAGTTCTCAGATTCAAACAGAATTCGAGTTTAAAAATATGAAAAAATCAAAAGAATAATATTAATAGCAACCAACAATGAGAAAGCAGGTCACTGACATCTAAAGAAAATTCCCATCAAGTATTGATAGAATCGTTCTAGAAGAGTCAATTGGAACTCTTTCTCAACAATAAAGTACACCAAAGCCTGTACAAAGGTCGCAATTTATTTTCTGTAGCTTTAAAACTTAAACCAATTCTTGAAAAAGTTATCATAAAACAGCATGACTTGAAAATTCTCCCTATGTTTTGCATAGTCAGCTAATTTAAAGGCTCTAAAATCAGTCTGGTTCACTCCATCCCCATGAAGTGTATGTCACTAAGTTCTTAGGCAATTGTCATCAGGCAATTGCAAAAAAAAACAAAAAACAACAAAAAAAACAAAAACGTAATTCAGATGCAATGAAACAGAATGCCGAGTACTCTCAGGCGACCTCTCACATTCTAAAAGCAATGGTGTGAATTTATCAGCAGGTTGCTCAATCACAAGAACGGCAAGATCCTAGCAGTGCTTACGTTTTTCTAATCCAGGGCCAGAAAGTCACCGACAAGGTTCGCCGGACATCTCACACCTCCACGACCCCAGTCCTCCCAATAGCCCCGAACGCATGGGCCCCGCAGGGCCTGGGGTCCCCCTCACCGTCACTGCACTTATACTGGCAGAGCCCGTCCTCGCCTCCCAGCAGGTCCAGGGCGGCGTTCAGGTACATGTCAATCTTGTGAACGCCGTTCCGGATGGTCTTCAGGGTGGCCCTCCAGTCGGTGGTCTGGGCTTGCTCCTGGCACCTCCCAGCGGCGGTCAAGAAGAGGACCAGGAGGACGGCGAGCAGGGCCATCCGCGCAGCGCCAGGCCGCGCCCGGCCCACCCCACGGAGACGTCGGCGCGCCCCAGGCAGCGGCGCGGGTCCGGGGCTAGGCAGGGGCGGGCTCCATGCCCACGCCCCGCGCCCGGCTGGGAGGCGGGGCTCGCCGCGCGCAATGAGCTCTCCGGCCCGGAGACCGTGCCGCGGCGGAGACGCCGGGCGAGGCGCACGCGCGGACCCGGGCCGGCCGCTGCGCTGTGCGCCTGCGCGGAGCGTGGTGCGTCAGGGGCGCGGGGCAGGTGGGAAGGCGAGTGACCCCGGCTGCCTCCCAGCTGGCGAGGTTCTCCCGAGTGGCCAGGTAGGCGGTACCACCTGGTGCTCGTTAGTACTACCTTAGGGGTCGGTTGTACTAACTAAATACCATGCCGGGCCCCATATCCCAGACAGGCTGATTAAGTTCATCCCGGAGTCAGTGGGCATTGTTATATTTTGAAAGCTCTTCGGGTAATTGAAGGGTGTAGCGAGGTGGTGAACCCCCGTGACCTCCTCTGACTTGGGGGTGTGCGGCCCAGCCATCCCGAGCCGAGCGACAAGCTAGTCAGGGTGTAGACAGCGTCGGAGAAACAAGCCCCAGTAGGCCCTTGCAGAGAGCGTTGCGAGGGAACCAGCTGAATCTGGGGTTTGAAACCGTGATTCTGTGTGATACATGGGATGAGAGTTCAGATTGGTAGTCTCCGGGTCTTGGGCCCTCACCGGTCTTCTTGGACTGCGGTGGCCGCAGTTCGGGGGTGGGGACTGGAACATGTTAACCCAGGCCCTGGGGTGCCTGGCTGACAATGTAGATGCTGGTTGAGAAATTTTAGAAGAAAATGGTTTGACAATAAAAACCACGAGTTTTCTTCCGTAATAGGGAAGAAGCCATGCTATAAACTTGAAAGCATTAAAAACAAAAACCCACAATTTTCCTACTGAAGATATGGTGTAGCTTCATGGCTCCAGTGACGTTTCCCTGTATTTTTAATCCCAGCGCAGTGCAGCATCCTGAAATAACAATTGCAGTAGTTTTTAGCAGAGCTATAAATACCTAGTTATTTTAGTATCCTGGCAATTTCCAAGAATTTTACAATAAGATCCAGGGTAATACTGCAAGTGTTGAGAATGGATGTGACCTTTATAAGAATTACACCAATAATTCTAGCTTGGCGTTTTGTGTTTGTTAAGCTTCATGAGTTTATAATAAATGTGCAATGCAGAGTTCATAAGAATTGTATGTGTCTATATTTAGAGCTTACTCTGTGCCAGGCACTTTACAGACTCGCTGTCTTACACTCAACACTTTTCAGGAATACAGCCTTTGGACAAATTAGAACCAGAAAAGGGCGTCCCTCCCCGGCTGATCTGTGAGCCTACCCCAAGGCTAGGTTACTGGGAGCAGCCAGGCTTAAGTCTGCCTTCAGATGCTCGGTCAGCCAGGAACCTCAGGGCTGTGATCAACTCGAACCACAGTGGAGGAAGAGGAGAAACGTGCTTGAGGGGTATTAACCTTTTTACAGTAGGGGAGTTGAAGTGCCTACAGAGAAGTCATGTGATAGGATCCAGTCAAATCAAGGCCTCTTTCACACCAGTTGCGGAATGAGAGCAGAGTCCTAACCACCGGACCGCCAGCAAATACCCAAGACCTCTTTCTGCCGTACAAGATGTCAAAGATTTTTTTTTAAATTAATTTTTGGACAGCACTGATTTCAAGAGCTGGGAAAAGGAAACACAGAGTTCTTTTTTGGTCTGCTTTCTGAAGCTTTGGGTTTCTCATCTCTAAAGTGTGGGTGTTGTCCTACAGTACCTCTGAGGTCCCACCTGGCTCCCTTGACCAGGCTTGGTTCTTTCAGAGAAACTTGGTGGTATAGGAATAAGTCTTCAAAAAGAAAAGACAAAATATAACAAAGCCCTGTTATAGATGCCCCAAGTCTCTCCTTTATACCTTTTCTGTATATGTATTCCTGGTAATCTTACCTAATTTCTTATACTCTAAATGCAGCCTCAGGTTTCCCAGGGTGCTCAGCGGTAAAGAATTCACCTAGGAATGCAGGAGACATGGGTTCGTTCCCTGGGTTGGGAAGATCCCTTGGAGAAGGAAATGGCAAGGTATTCTTGCCTGGGAAATCCCATGGACAGAGAAACCTGGTGGGCTACAGTCCATGAGGTTGCAAAAGACACGACTTGGCAACTAAACAACAACAAATATAGTCCCAGCTCTGCAAATTCAGATTTTGTCCTCTTTGTCTCAGCTTTCCTTAGGGGTTAAATCCTGAAACTCCATTTCCTCTGGCTGATAGAGATCTCTTTTTTTCTCTAACAGATCTTTTATAGTATGTTCTTCATGGAAATCGCTGCCATCTTCTCAGAAAATAAGATTTTAAGTTTTATTTTCACTTTCTCTTCATAGTCAGTCATTAGATACTTGTTCTGCTGTAGTGATTCCAAGATTTGCTTTTTCCTCTCAATTCCTGCTGTCAGATACCACGGTACAGCATTGATCACCCGATCAGCCACATAATCAGGGCTGATCATACAGGGCTCAGCACAAAGTGAAAATCCAGGTCTCCTTGTTCAAAAATTATTAAGAATTTCAGGGTGTTAATGGGAGATATAGTCTGAAACCCTTCTGAGTCCAGGGTCTTGTGCAAATGCACAGGATGCTTGCTCATGAAGCCAGGCCTGATTGATAATATCATATAACTCCTAGATGACCCACCTCCATCTTTTCTTCTAACTAGTTAGCTTCAGTTCAGTTCAGTCGCTCAGTTGTGTCCGACTCATTGTGACCCCCTAGTTAGCTTAGAATGTTTGAAAAGAGCCTCCTTTACAGGACACTTTCATCTAATCAGGAAAGCCTGTATTTATTGTGACATATACTATTGGTTGCAAACCCATGGCTTCCAGCTGTTTCCTGCTAGCAAATGGCTAGTTTTATCTATATACACTTTGCTTGTGGATTGGGCAGGAGCTGAAGCCAGGAAGCCAGTTAAGACATAATAAACTAGGTAAGATATTATTATGGCTTGGCCCAAAGAGGAAGAAGTGGAAGTATGAAAAGTGGTCACATTCTAGACATAATTTGATGGTAGAGCCAATAGGATTTATTGATGGAGTGACTATAGTAAAAAGGGAAAGAGAAAACTCAAGGATGACAATAAAGTTTTGACTTAAACAATTGGAAGGATAGAGAGTTCTTACTAACTAAAATGGGGAGGATCCTAGAAGTAAAGATTTCAGGGAAAAATTAGAAAATTATTTTCAGACATACCATGTTTGAGAAGAGTATTCTGAATTCACAGTTCAGAATGGGGTAGGAGCTGGAAGTAAATTTGGAAAATGTCAGCATAGAAGTGGCTTTTAAAGCCATGGAACTAGATGAGATCCTCTAAAAAGTAAATACATAAAGAGAAGCAGAACAGGGCCTAAGATGCTGGAGATCAAGTAACTAAGAATCAGTAGAAGAGACCTGGAAGAAACAGCCAAGTGCAGCAGGAGAGTGCTACAATCCAGTGTATCTAAAAGAGACAGAGGCATCCATTCAACTGGCGTGGAGGAAGATGAAGACAGAATACTGATCATGGGATTTAATAACATGGAAGTTATTGGTGAATTTTATAAGCACCTCTGTGGGGTACTAGGGTCAAAACACAGTTGTAGTCCAAGGAAGAAAAAATAGGAAGAGGAACTAGGGAAACTAATTATGGTGAAACTATCAAAGCTAATTCTGAAAATATAAAATATTCTATTTTTGTGCTGATTCTTGTCTGAATGATTAAATGCCTTGGAATGGGAACTTCTGGGCAGCTGCAACTACATCATTTTTTATAGAGAGCTTCCCAGTACAATTATAAGTAAGATCAATCAGATCTTCTAAAAACCCCTTATGGTCTCTTCACTGGACATGGACATCATGGTACATGATGGTATTAATGAAGTAAGAATGCAAAATGTATTGGGTTTAATGTAACATATTAACTCAGAATGCTTGGAAACTAGAATAGTATGTAATCCTTTGTCTTGTGTGAAATGAAATTAACAAAATGCTGATAATCATGGGAAGTTTCTGTTTTTAGTCTTTCCCAGTGTCTCATTAAATGGCCTCAGCAGTGTTATCATGATAAAAATAAATGCCATGTAGTGAAAAAATTCCAGCTATAAACATCAATTTTGACCCAATGCAAAGGCTGGAAGGTTAGTGTCTAAAAGAGGCTGAAATTAAGGGGGAATAAGTGCTAGGTGGGGCTTCCCTGATGGCTTAGATGGTAAAGAATCTGCCCGCAATGCGAAAGACCTGGGTTTGATCCCTCGGTCAGGAAGATCCCCTGGAGAAAGGAATGGCAACCCACTGCAGTACTCTTGCCTGGAGAATTCCATGGACAGAGGAGCCTGGAGGGCTATAGTCAATGGGGTTGCAAAGAATTGGACACGACAGCGACTAACACTTTCTCTTTCAAGTGCTAGGTTCTAGACTCTGCCTTAAAAAAATTAATGGTTTGATAGTTTTCAAGCTGGAAACGAAGTGAAGGACAAGAAATGGCTGCATCAGATCTGTGAACAAGGTCTGCTTACATAATATTAATATGTTGAAGGTAACGGCACTTTGCTTGGAGAGGTCTACCATCAGAACTTTGGGCTTCTGTACCAAAATACCATAGACTGGGTGACTTACAAACAACAATAGTTTATTTCTCATAGTTGTGGAGGCTGGAAGTTCAAGATCAGGGTGCCAGAATGGTGGGGTTCTGGAGAAAGTCCTTTTCAGGGTTATGGACTGCTGACTTTCCACCATGTCCTCAAATGGTGGAAGAGGTATGGGACCTCTGGGGTCTCTTTTATAAGGATATTAATCTCATTCGAGAGGGTTCCAACCTCATGACCTAGACACCTCTGAAAGATCCCACATCCTGATACCACTATTTACCTTATATGCAGAGTACATAATGAGAAACTCTGGGCTGGAGGAAGCACAAGCCAGAATCAAGATTGCCAGGAGAAATGTCAATAACCTCAGAGATGCAGATGACACCACCCTTATGGCAGAAAGTGAAGAAGAACTAAAGAGCTCTTGATGAAAGTGAAAGAGGAGAGTGAAAAAGTTGGCTTAAAGCTCAACATTCA
The DNA here is from genome assembly GCF_042477335.2 of Ovis canadensis. Lineage (NCBI taxonomy): Eukaryota > Metazoa > Chordata > Mammalia > Artiodactyla > Bovidae > Ovis > Ovis canadensis. Next base: position 31,668,795 of record NC_091250.1, on the reverse strand, counting down.
GAAAACGAAGATCATGGCATCCAGTCCCATCACTTCATGGCAAACAGATGGGAAAACAGTGGAAACAGTGGCTGACTTTATTTTTCTGGGCTCCAAAATCACTACAGATGGTGACTGCAGCCAGGAAATTAAAAGACGTTTACTCCTTGGAAGGAAAGTTATGACCAAACTAGATAGCATATTCAAAAGCAGAGACATTACTTTGTCAACAAAGGTCCGTCTAGTCAAGGCTATGGTTTTTCCAGTAGTTTTTCCAGTAGTTTTTCCAGTATGGATGTGAGAGTTGGACTATAAAGAAAGCTGAGCACTGAAGAATTGATGCTTTTGAACTGTAGTGTTCCTTGGACTGAGAGTCCCTTGGACTGCAAGGAGATCCAACCAGTCCATCCTAAAGGAGATCAGTCCTGAGTGTTCATTGGAAGTACTGATGCTAAAGCTGAAACTCCAATACTTTGGCCACCTGATGCGAGGAACTGACTCATTTGAAAAGACCCTGATGCTGGGAAAGATTGAGGGCATGAGGAGAAGGGGACAACAGAGGATGAGATGGTTGGATGGCATCACCGACTCAATGGAGATGAGTTTGGGTAGACTCTGGGAATTGGTGATGGACAGGGAGGCCTGGCGTGCTGTGGTTCATGCAGTCGCAAAGAGTCAGAAATGAGTGAGCAACTGAACTGAACTGAACTGATACCATCACACTGGGTATTAGAATTTCAAAATATAAGTATGGAGGGTCAATGTAAAACAATAAAACAGCCAGTTATTTTCCCAGTAAAACAGGTTTATTCTGGAGCAGCAAAGAATTACAATTCAAGACATGCAATTGTCCTGAACCACATCGAAGTCTACGTGCAAACAAAGGAAAGGAAAGTCTTTTATAGAGGATATTGGAAAGTTGGGAGGGGCCTGTTTTAAATGAAAAGGCCATTGGAGAAAACTCTGAGCTTGATGTATACTGGCTTTTCACTGGCCAATTTGTGACACTCTCTCATTGGCTGAGCTGTTACCAGACAAGAAGAAAATCTTTTTTCCTTTTGCTGGTGGCAGTAAAGTAGTGTCACTTCCTGCTGGAAACACAAAGTAGTTTCTTCCTGTTGGGATCTGTGCCATTGATTGATATATAGAGGGCATATGCGTGAGAGCTTCCCTTTCTGATCACCCAACTGCATTTTAGTGAGGTTTCCCTTTATTAATTTTCACAGTGGAGCACAGATTTTCAGACCATAGTAATCAGGGAGAGAGATTTTCAAGTGACCTTTGTGGCTAGAATGTAAGATTACTTGGCACACAAAGACGAAGCACCGGAGAAGATGGAAAGAAATCCACTTAAGTGAAATTGCAGGTTTTAGACCATCAGGATAAATTCAGGTGTGTGATTTCGCTCAGTTGGGTTTCTGACTACTTTCAAACCTCTGATTGACTTCGAATTTTTTATTTCCTACTTTATATTTTCCTACTATTTATCTTTGCCAGACTCCCATAGACAGCAAAATATTCCTGACCAAACCTACTTCCATTCCTCTCTTCCCTTTATTTCTGCAGTCAGTGTCAACACTGATCACCTCATTATCCAAGAGAAGACCTGGGAATTACCCTAGACTCCTATCCCTCTCCCTAGTGCCATATGTCATGTGTCCCCAGATATCATCTGTTTTGCTCCTTAACATATCTAGAATTAGTTCCATTCTCTTTATAGGGGCCCTGCTTTGGTTTCTCCATTAATCATTTTTCATTTGGATTCCAATTATTTCTTAACTCTCTTCCCTACCTCTTCTCACTCCCTCCAAAAATCTTTCATGATGCATCCAGCATGAACTTTCCTAAGTCTTTCATTGGTGCCAACTCTGACACAAGGCCCTCCCTGATGTGACCTTTTCTTCATCTCTAGCTCCTCAGCTGCACCCTGGGCTCCAGTCATGCTGAACTGCTCTCCATCCCGTTGGTGTTGAGTTTGGTTCCTCAAGTCACAGGGCTTTTGTGTTCGTATCTGCCTGGAAAGTTCTTCCATAATTCAGATTAAGCTCATCTCTGGGGAAGTCTTCTTGGACTCTTAAAGCTGATTTATGATTCTCCGATGAGGTTTCTTACCATTGTACCAGTCAAGTGCAGCTTTGTAATTTATTTTCCCATCTGCCTTATAAGCTGGTGAGTTCTGCTGCTGCTAAGTCACTGCAGTCGTGTCCTCTGTGCGACCCCATAGACGGCAGCCCTCCAGGCTCCTCGGGTTAAATGTGGTGATAGCAGAGTTCCACATCTAGTGACCTCTGTTTGTTGACCACCTTCAGGGAAGATCACGCTAACTCACAGAAGCAGTAATGGCAAAGGGTCAATCAGTAGTGTCCAGCACCCAGCCTCTGCAGTAGGATTAGGCATAGAGCGGGGGACGCAAGCTAGTGGCAGTGGGAATCAACTTTCTGGCTTTTTTGGAGACTCTGTGAACTGCGCAATGTATTTGAATAAATCTTTTTCTTTTTTTTCATTTAAGCAATACTGTTGGCTTCTGTGGACTAGTCAAGGCTATGGTTTTTCCAGTAGTCATGTATGGATGTGAGACTTGGACTGTGAAGAAGGCTGAGCACCTAAGAATTGATGCTTTTGAACTGTGGTGGTGGAGAAGACTCTTGCGAGTCCCTTGGACTGCAAGGAGATCCAACCAGTCCATTCTGAAGGAGATCAGCCCTGGGATTTCTTTGGAAGGGATGATGCTAAAGCTGAAACTCCAGTACTTTGGCCACCTCATGTGAAGAGTTGACTCATTGGAAAAGACTCTGATGCTGGGAGGGACTGGGGGCAGGAGGAGAAGGGGTCGACAGAGGATGAGATGGCTGGATGGCATCACGGACTCGATGGATGTGAGTCTGAATGAACTCCGGGAGTTGGTGATGAACAGGGAGGCCTGGAGTGCTGCAATTCATGGGGTCGCAAAGAGTCGGACACGACTGAGTGACTGAACTGAACTGAACTGAATTGGCTTCTGTGGTGTGCAACCAGGAGCCCTCACACAAACCTCCAAACTGGCTGCTGCTCCTGCTGCTGCTAAGTCGCTTCAGTTGTGTCCGACTCTGTGCGACCGCATAGACGGCAGCCCACCAGGCACCCCGGTCCCTGGGATTCTCCAGGCAAGAACCTCCAAGCTGGGAGAGCCCTCAAATCAGGTCGTCCCACTCCTGCTGTTCCCAGTCTCTACCACATGGGGTCACTATGGAGAAGCTGCTCCTCTCCATGCCCCACTAGGGTCCACTCTTCTGTGCGGTCTCCGGTCGCTGTTCAGACTAGTCCCTCGAGTTGCCACGGTGCTGCTCCTTCCTGGGTCAGCTGAGGGTGCCCATATGTGGAGTTTCCCAGCCTGTAGCCCTTAGTACTCTTCTCTTTTTGCTCATAAACAGATACCTGCTAAAAGGGCATGTGCTTCAAGTTGGCTGAGCTGTTGTCAGACAGGGAGAAAATCTTTCTTCCTTCTGCTGGTGGTAGTAAAGTACTGGTGTCCCTTCCTGCCGGAAATGCAAAGTAGCCTCTTCCTGTTGGGATATGCACTATTGACTGATATATGGAATGGTATGTGCGTGAGGGCTTCACCTTCTAATCCACAAAATGGTGGTTTTAAAACACGCCACAAATTCTTTGACACCCCTCCTGTCAAGAAATGAGTTATGTTTCTTCCCCTTGACCTGGTCCGGTCTTTGTGATGGAAGCTAAGCTAAGCTAAGCTTTCCAGGCTAGGTGTAGAAAGCCAGTGCAGGTTCTGAAGGTTCTCTTGAGACACTTGTCAACTGCTATGTAAGAAGTCTGGTGACCCCAAGTCACCTGGTTGAGAGCTCATGTGGAAAGACCACATACAGAGAGATGCCTGAGAACCCCAGCTGCTGAGTCTCCCAGCCCAGCCACCAGACACCAGCCATGAGTGAAGAAGGCTTCGAGAGTATCCTTGTCCCAGCCCCGTGTGATGGCAGCTGTATGAGAGGATGGAGGAGCTACCTAGCCAGTCCAGTCAATTCCCGGATGCAGGAGCAAAATCATAAACAATTTTTAGGTAATCACTGCTTTGGGGGCCTTTCTTTCACAGGTGTAAGTAACCAGATGCTCTCTTGCATGCAATGACAAAAGAAATTTAAAAATGGGCAGCGTGGGAGGGAAGCAGGAATTACTGCTTCACGGGGCAGTTTCAGTTTGGGAAGACAGAAGATTCCTGGAGATGGCTGCATAAAAAATGTGAATATGCTTAATGCCACTGAACTGCACAGGTTAAAATGGTAAAAGCAAAGAAACAACCTTTATGTTTATTTTACTAAAATTTTTAAAAGGAAGAAAAATCTGGGCAATAAATGATTTTGGAATAAATGTAGAAATGGACATTCATATTATTAATACAACTGGAATCTATCCAGAACTGGTTCTAGCTCTCAGGTTCTAAAGGTAATATTTATGTGAAAAAATAAACCTCTGTCTTTAGGATGTTGATCAGTTCAGTCAGTTCAGTTCAGTCGCTCAGTCATGTCCGACTCTGTGACTCCATGAATCGCAGCACGCCAGGCCTCCCTGTTCATCAGCATCTCCCGGAGTTCATTCAGACTCACGTCCATCGAGTCAGTGATGCCATCCAGCCATCTCATCCTCGGTCGTCCCCTTCTCCTCCTGCCCCCAATCCCTCCCAGCATCAGAGTCTTTTCCAATGAGTCAACTCTTCGCATGAGGTGGCCAAAGTACTGGAGTTTCAGCTTTAGCATCATTCCTTCCAAAGAAATCCCAGGGCTGATCTCCTTCAGAATGGACTGGTTGGATCTCCTTGCAGTCCAAGGGACTCTCAAGAGTCTTCTCCAACACCACAGTTCAAAAGCATCAATTCTTAGGCGCTCAGCCTTCTTCACAGTCCAACTCTCACATCCATACATGACCACTGGAAAAACCATAGCCTTGACTAGACGGACCTTAGCAGGCAAAGTAATGTCTCTGCTTTTGAATATGCTATCTAAGTTGGTCATAACTTTTCTTCCAAGGAGTAAGCGTCTTTTAATTTCATGGCTGCAGTCACCATCTGCAGTGATTTTGGAGCCCCCAAAAATAAAGTCTGACATGGTTTCCACTGTTTGCCCATCCATTTCCCATGAAGTGATGGGACCAGATGCCATGATCTTAGTTTTCTGAATGTTGAGCTTTAAGCCAACTTTTTCACTCTCCACTTTCACTTTCATCAAGAGGCTTTTTAGTTCCTCTTCACTTTCTGCCATAAAGGTGGTGTCATCTGCATATCTGAGGATATTGATATTTCTCCCGGCAATCTTGGATTCCAGCTTGTGCTTCTTCCAGCCCAGCGTTTCTCATGATGTACTCTGCATAGAAGTTAAATAAGCAGGGTGACAATATACAGCCTTGACATACTCCTTTTCCTATTTGGAACCAGTCTGCTGTTCCATGTCCAGTTCTAACTGTTGCTTCCTGACCTGCATATAGGTTTCTCAAGAGGCAGGTCAGGTGGTCTGGTACTCCCATCACTTTCAGAATTTTCCACGTTTGTTGTGATCCACATAGTCAAAGGCTTTGGCATAGTCAATAAAGCAAAAATAGATGTTTTTTCTGGAACTCTCTTGCTTTTTCGATGATCCAGCAGATGTTGGCAATTTGATCTCTGGTTCCTCTGCCTTTTCTAAAACCAGCTTGAACATCAGGAAGTTCACAGTTCATGTATTGCTAAAGCCTGGCTTGGAGAATTTTGAGCATTACTTTACCAGCGTGTGAGATGAGTGCAATTGTGTGGTAATTTGAGCATTCTTCGCAATTGCCTTTCTTTGGGATTGGAATGAAAACTGACCTTTTCCAGTCCTGTGGCCACTGCTGAGCTTTCCAAATTTGCTGGCATATTGAGTACAGCAGTTTCATAGCATCATCTTTCAGGATTTGAAATAGCTCAACTGGAATTCCATCACCTCCACTAGCTTTGTTCTTAGTGATGCTTTCTAAGGCCCACTTGACTTCACATTCCAGGATGTCTGGCTCTAGGTGGGTGATCACTCCATCGTGATTATCTTGGTCAGGGGCGGTGGCCAGGAGGAGCTACCCCGCGTCCGAGGTCAGGGGCGGCGACCGAAAGTGCCAGGCTGTGACAGCGCAGGAGCAGCCGAGAGGAGCTACCCTGCGTTCGAGGTCTGGGGAATGGCTGGGAGGAGCTATCCCCCGCCCAAGGCCAGGGGCAGCGGCCAGGAGGAGCAACCCCACGTCTAAGGAGCAGTGGCTGCACAGGCGCAGGAGGGCCTAAAGGAGCTATTTCACGTTCAAGGTCAAGAGGGGTGGCGGTGAGGAGATACCCCTTGTCCAAGGTAAGGAACAGCAGCTGCGCTTTGCTGGAGCAGCCGTGAAGAGATACCCCACGTCCAAGGTAAGAGAAACCCAAGTAAGACGGTAGGTGTTGCAAGAGGGCAGCAGACGGCAGACACACTGAAACCATAATCACAGAAAACTAGTCAATCTAATCACACTGGGACCACAGCCTTGTCTAACTCAGTGAAACTAAGCCATGCCCTCTGGGGCCACCCAAGAAGGATGTTGATAGCTGCCCTTAAAAAAAAAAAAAAAAGTAAAAGCAGCGAGCACTGTTTATGAACAAAGTGCTAGGGATGTTGATAAGAAGAAGACAAAGTCTCCTGTGTCTTGCAGTGTAGTGGGGGCTGTGGGGTGGTGGGTGTTTTGGAGTAGGGTAGACAAGTGAAAACAGAATGTGTTGGGTGATGACAAGTGCTATGGTGAGATTAAAGGAGGCTCATGTGATGGAGAGCAACTGCATGCCCAGTGTACATTGAGGCCATAGGGGATTTGCTGAGGTGGGAAGAACAGGTTGAAGAATAGGGGTAGAGTTTGGGGTTGGCCTTTCTTTGAAAATGCTATCAGGCATCCAGGAGACATGTTAAGTGCTCAGTGAGATGCACAGTCTGGACTTCTAGGAAAGGTCAGGGCTGGAGATACGGGTTTGTGTGGTGCTGGACTATGGTGGGATTTAAGGAGGCCTTGTAAAATAAGGAACTAAGTTTTCAGGAACTTTGAATACTTAACCAGAAAAATGGGACAAGAGCTGTGAGGTCCATTATTTTCCTGTGACAAGTATTATGGCAATGGTTTTACTGTAATATGTAGCTTCATTTTCTCAAAATTCCAGTTTCCTTTTTAAAAGTGGGAAATGAGGCACAAAAAAGATAGTAAGTTGCCCAGGGCCAAGCCATGAGCAGGTGGTAGAGTTGGGGTTTAAACCGGGCTTATGGGAATCCAATGTCCTTCCACTTGCTAAACCTTAGTACAGTCAATACAGCACTCCCAGGCTTCCCTGGTGTCCAGGGGTTAAGAATCCTCCTTGCAATGCAAGGGACATTGGTTCAATCCCTAGTCCAGGCAGATCCCACATGCTTCAGAGCAACTAAGCCTGTGGGTGGCAACTGCTGAGCCCACAGCGCTGCAACTACTGAGCCCTTGCGCCTAGAGCGTGTGCTCCACAACAGGATGAGAAGCTACCGTGACGAGAAGCCAGGCACCACAATGAAGAGCAGCCCCCACTCGTGGCAACTAGAGAAAGCAAACGTGTAGCAACAAAGACCCACAGTCAAAAGATAAATACATAAATCTTAAAAAAAACCCACACATACAGCACTCCTGAATGAACAGATTATCCAGGTCTCTTATAAATAAAATAAAATATGTATGCTTGACTGAAATATTTATTTGAGAATTATACAGCAAAATTCCAAAATGGCATAAACTTTGTAGAGACCTTTAAAAAATGTCCCATCAAACTGCCTCTATTCTTTTCCTTGAAGAAGTACTAATTATTCAGTATCATTTCAATTAAAATGGAGCTCCTGAGAGAAAAAGAGTAGCGAGAAGAGAGAGGTCATAGTTTTATACATTGTGCTGAGAAATAAGAGACCTTCCTACATGATGACTAATCCAGTCAAAATAATTGGCCACTTTGGTGTAAACACCTGGGAACCCTGATTTTCCACAGTTTTCACCCCAACTCACAATACCCCAAACGTAAGTCACGTTGTTGACATCCTGGCAGACTAAGGGGCCTCCAGAGTCCCCTTTACAGGCATCAATAGAACCGTCATCTGTACCTGAGGAAGACAAGGGACAAAATCCCACATTTACTTCCATTGTCAAGGCTGTTCTTCCGCCCGTGCCTGTACTGAAACGGGCTTTCTTTTTATTTTTTTCAAGGTTTTTGTTTGTATTTTTTGAGCGTGCTGTGTGGCATGTGGGATCTTAGTTCCCTGACCAGGGATTGAACTCCCACCCCCTGCATTGGAAGCATGCAGTCTTAATACTTGGACCTCCAGCAAAGTCCAAACACTGACTTTCCTACACTTTCCTAACAGGCAATAACAATGGGCTCCCTTACAGAGCAGGCCCAAAGAGTTGTGGAAATGCAGGTTGGAAAATACTGTGTCTTTTATTAATACTCATTCTCCAAGTTTAGCAAGTACTCTCCTCCTTCCTCTACTTTACGGAAGCATATTTCACAATGAGATGGCAATCTCACAGTAGCATCAACAGCTGAGTGGAAAAATAATAGGAGTACCTAGTACTCACTGAGTGCTTAATATTTATTAATTGTTCACTGTTTTAATCCTCATCACAACCCTATGAGGGAAAGATCATTACTATACCTATTTTAAGATGAGATAAGGGCCCAGAGACATTAGTGAACCTGTCTAGGGTCAGACAGCTAATAAGTGGCAGAGCCTGAACTTGAACCCAGGTAGCCAGACTTCAGAGCTTAGCCTCTTAACTGTGCAGTCGTGCCTGGGTAGATTGTGTGCTGTTCTCCCCTTTCGTACTCTGAAATCCTTAGCTCCATTTTAAGATGGTGGGGTGGGGGGAGGCACAGGGAATAGTCTGTTTACTTTCTTCTCACTCTTGTGACTTTCCAAGATTTTAAATCGCTGTATCCAAGAAGTTGGGGCTTCCCTGATGGCTCAGCAATAAAGAATCTGCTTGCAGTGCAGGAGACTCAGGCTTGATTCCTGGGTTGGGAAGATTCCGCTGGAGGAGGGCATGGCAACCAACTCCAGTATTCCTGTCTGGAGAATTCCATGGACAGCGGAGCCTGGCAGGCTATGGTCCAAAATGTCACAAAGAGTTGGATGTGACTGAGCACACACACACATCCAGGAAGTTACAGGATGTCAATAACTCTGCCTTTTTCTATAACCCACTGTTTGTAAGTGATTTCAATAAAGTGTCCTAAATGCCCTGCCCTGGCTGGCACCCTGCCTTCAGGTCGCCACCAGAAGAGGAACTGATGTAGTTATGTTAGGTGGTGGCAGTAGCATCCCTGTGATACTGAAGGAGGGAGGGGCAGGGGTCCTGAGAAGCCAAAGGGATTTCTAAGAGGGGAGAGCTGACTTCCAACTGAAAGCATCTGAAATGAGATCCTTTGGATTTTTGCTTAGAAGTCTAGGCTTCGATCCTGAATATACCATTGCTTGTCTGTAAGACTTTGTTGTGGTGTTGTTTAGTCGCTAAGTTGTGTCTGACTCTTTGTGACCCCTCCCACAGACTGTAGCCCGCCAGGCTTCTCTGTGCTTGGGATTTCCCAAGCAAGGATCCTGGAATAGGTTGTCATTTCCTTCTCTAGGGGACCTTCCTGACCCAGGGATCAAACGCGCATCTCCCGTGCCTCCTGCATTGCAGGTGGATTCTTTACCACTGAGCCACCTGGGAAGCCCCTGTAAGACTTGGGGCAACTTGCTTAACTGCTCTGCATATCACTTTTCTCATCTCTTAAGATCACCAATGTTGCAGGTGAGGAAACTTGCTCAAGGTCACAAAGTAGTAATTGGTAAGAACTGGAATGTAAACCCAGGCAGTCTAGTTCCAGAGTCTGTGCTCTTAATCACCTTGTTAGACTGCTGTATAATGGCTTAAGGAAGATTTTTCCTCTGGGTATTAGATTGCGGGAACTTTAGCTAAGGGAAAGGGGCTGATAATGCAACAGCCAGTGGTGGTTTAGTTGCTAAGCGGTGTCCGACTCTTGGAGACCCCATGGACTGTAGCCTGCCAGGCTCCTCTGTCCAAGGAATTTTCCAGGCAAGAATGCTGGACTGAGTTGCCATTTCCTTCTCCAGGGGATCTTTACATCCAGAGGCCAAAGGGAAAGCTTGGAGGCTCAGAACAAGGCGGTGACTCAGTGGGGAGGACAAAGGTGTTTGGTTGGGACCATGGAGACATCTCCCAGAAGCCGCTTTGTGCTTACCTGCACACTCCATTTCTTTTTCAAAGTAGCGACCTGGGTAGAATGCTGAGCAGTTGTTTATTATATGAACTTCACCCCACTTAAGTGAATATACTTTTTGGTTACCTAAACAAAGTAAAAAAACAAAGAGGCATTTAGAAGTTACAAATGAGGAATCTAAGTATTTCATAATTTAGTAAACCACTAGGAACATATAAGAATGTATATACTTTAATACATATGTAAACTTTTGAGGAGAACTCACTAGCAAATTTAGTCATACACTGCTCGTATCCCATTTCTATAATTGTCTTTCTAAAAAGAGTCAAGAAGCCTTATTGAATATTTGGCCTGAGTACTGTGAGATGGGCCTCCCTGGTGGCTCCGTCAGTAGAGAATCTGCCTGCAGTGCAGGAGACCAGGGTTCAATCCCTGAGTTGGGAAGATTCCCTGGAGAAGGAAATGGCAACCCACTCCAGTATTCTTGCCTGGAGAATCCCATGGACAGAGGAGTTTGGAGGGCTATATGGTCCGTGGGGTCACAAAGAGTTGGACATGGCTGAGAGACTAAGACACAGTACACTGTGAAATGAATGGGATAGACTCCTTCTGATCACCGAGTCTAGTGGTGAGGTGGGGTGGGGGTGGAGGGTGGCTAGAAATCTGTGATCAGGGTCTTCTCACATAAATAGTTCCAGTCTTCTTATAGTCCCTTATTTGCTTGAAAGTCCTTGTTAGAGTGAAAACAACTTTTAAATACAAAAACTTAAAATGACAATATACATGAAGCAATTGGTATCTACGAGTTTTTGTGTCTGTGAGGAACTCCATCTCCTAAATGATTTGAAAGTGACTGAAAGAGGATTTAGGATTTCCCTTTAAGTCACAGATTTGGGACTTGCACTTGGTCCAAGGAAAGAGAAGGACCAGGAGCTGTTGCTGATTGACAGTCCAGGGAAGATGAGAAAGACCTAAGAACACAGGTTCATATACCTCAGGTAGAAGGAGTGAATTTTTGTCCCATCTCCCCTCTTCCTTTTTCCCACCCTACAGCAATCTGTATGTGCTCCAGGAGGGCAGGGGCTGGGCCTGATTCATCCACTGCTGCACCTAGCCTCATGCTAGTACCAAGTATTTACGTAATAAATATTTATGTAATTAATGCATGAACTCAGTAATTCCATTATACAATAAACATTTTATGCCAAATGACTTGGCTCCTCAATTAATCTACAAATCTCTGTCTCTACCTGGGGACAGAGACCTCTGGTTTACCCTGAAAGGACACCCCCACAGATCCCACCCAGGGTGTTACAGGCTAATATTCTCTTCTGGGAAACAGAGGAAGAAACGAATGCTTTCTAACACATTCCTCCAACAAATATGGCAAATCAGGAAAGAGTTTCTTTTTTCTCCTTGAAGTCATACTTCACATTAGTCTTTTTTTTTACTTTTTAATATTTCTTTTTATTTATTTATTTGGCTGGGCCTCCCTGGTGGTTCAGTGGTAAAGAATCTACCTGTAGTGCAGGAGACCTGGGTTTGAACCCCGGGTTTGGAAGATCTTCTGGAGAAGGAAATGGCAACCCATTCCAGTATTCTTGCCTGGGAAATCCCATGGACAGAGGAGTCTGGACTCTCACTGCTGAGGGCCCAGATTCAACCCCTGTTCGGGACACTAAGATCTGGTAAGTCATGCAGTTTAGCCAAAATAAAATAAAGTGTTGGTATTTTTAAAAAGAACAAATAAAAGAACATAATACTCTCTGGATAAATTAATTACTAATAAAATTTCAGCGTTTTGTAAGTCTTGGGTATTCAAACATACTACAAGTTCAGGTTCATTTGTATGCATATTTTATACTTTTCTCATGGGCCCAGCTGGTAAAAAATCTGCCCGCAATGTGGGAGACCTGGGTTCAATCCCTGGGTTGGGAAGATCCCCTGGAGAAGGGAACGGCTACCCACTCCAGTATTCTGGCCTGGAGAATTCCATGGACTGAGTAGTCCGTGCGGTCAGAAAGAGTCGAACACAACTGAGTAACTTTCACTTGATACTTCTCAATATGGCAGTTATAAAGCGTGTGTTGCAATAGGAATCTGTTAGGCAAATGCAGTGAAGCTATTGACAAAGAAAGTTTAAGAGATCGAAAGGAAGCTATATTTCTAGGCTGACTTCAAGATGAGGGGACAAGTACTGTTTAAATTAATTCTAATCTGTCTCTAATTTAGGAGGTCTTTCTAATAAGGTGAAGTCCCTCAGTCGTGTCCAACTCTTTGCGACCCCACAGACTGTAGCCTACCAGGCTCTTCCATCTGTGGGATTTTCCAAGCAAGAGTACTGGAGTGGGTTGCCATTTCTGTCTCCAGAGGATCTTCCCGACCCAGGGACCGAACCCAGGTCTCCTGCATTGTAGGCAGATGCTTTACTTTCTGAGCCACCAGGGAAGTCTCTTCTAATAATTGCCCCTAAGCAAAGTACATCTCTTATTCATATGAATGTTCACCTCAAGTCATCTTAGAAGCTCAAAGGATAAATTCTTTATGTTATCTTTCTCTTTGTGGGATGTTGGGGTGTGAGGCATGGAGAACGGGGGAGAGCAGAGGAGAGAGGGGAAGGCTGTGGGATCACTGACTCGGCACATACTGTGACTATACCTTTGAAAAACATTTTGTCTTTCATTCATATCATTCCAACCAATCCCAAAAGTCCATGCTATGTATCCCCCTGTCACTCTGCTTTTTTTCTTGGTGAATGGTTACCCCTCAATGGATGTTTCAATATTGCAGAGTATAGGTATCCTTGAAACTCTGGGTCAGGATCAGTTACATAATTCACAGAGCCAAATTAAATTTAATTTTAAAAATTAAAAAATGTGAGGTGAGGCCACTGCAAAAATGACTGAGAATTTCATGATGGTGACAGCAGAGTAGTACAGCAAGCACACACCCCAGCTTGGGGTGCTGGGCCTCCACACAGGTCCTCTGCCTGTGAGGTGGCCCTGGCTGGACACTCACTTTTCTGGATTTTATGCACTATTTCTCTCTGAACCCTGGGAGATTAGCTCCTATGCATTTCTCTTCCTATTCATTTCTCAACCCCTGCATTCTGATGAACAAACTAAAACATACCTTTTTCTCGACCCCAGCCTGAAATGATGCACTTATCATTAGGTTGAAATAGGTACGGAGACCAGGGGACACAGGCAGGGACGGAGTTACTCAACACACACTGTTTTTCACTTGGGCGTTTTTTCATTTCAATCAAAGCTATGTCATTTTGGTAGGTAGTTCCATTGTAGTTTTCATGGATAATAATTCGATTCACCGAGTGAACAACTGTCTGAAAGCCAGGTCTTATCCAGTCTGTAAATGATGTCCATAATTGGTAACGATGCATTCTGCTGATTCTGTAACAGATAGGAAAGGCGGAAAATATATTGAGTTGGGGCGAGGGGGGAAGCAAGTATAAATTGGACTTCTGATGCTTCATCTTTAAATTCTCCCCTTTTAAGGAGTTTTTTCATTTTCCCAGATTTTTATAATCCTTGCTGCCATGAAGCATTGCAATGAAATTTTCTTAGGACAGAATTAAAGTCAGTGGATAAATGTAGAAAGGAATAGTTCATCTACCTGCTAAATATTAGGGACATAAAGGTCTCACTACTTAGCAGAGATGCCAACAGTAGAATGAGTTGGCTGCCTCTGAAGTAAGAGTGTGGGTATTGAGGGTATTTAAGCAGAAACCAGAGAGCATCTAGCCAGGAATGTGCTTGAGGAAGTTGGGAGTCAGAGCACAGGGTCCCAGAGGTTCCCGGGGTGAAGACTTGGGAATCATCATTGTAACCTTTAAAACTGACTTCATCCTAACTTTGCGTTGTATTATTTGCTCAAGAACCTTTACTGGGTCTTATTCATCTACAGACAGATACCTGTGTTGAGTATCGTATCTGGAACACAGTAGCTGTTTCAAACTTTGGTTGAAATGGTGAATGGGTTAAATATTGCCTGTCCTCATGCCTCACTCCATTTTCTTACCAATTTTCATCTGTGGTTTCCAGCAAATTTGGCATCTACTATCACTTTCTTGGGCTTCCCAGGTAGCTCAGTTGGTAAAGAATCTGCCTGCTACACTGGAGACCCTGGTTCGATTCCTGTCGGGAAGTTCGCCTGGAGAACGGATAGGCTGCACACTGCAGTATTCTTGGGGTTCCCTGGTGGCTCAGACAGTAAAGAATCCACCTACAATACGGGAGACCAGGGTTTGATTCCTGGGTTGGGAAGAGCCCCAGAGGAGGGCATGGCCACTGTAGTATTCTTGCCCAGAGAATCCCTATGGACAGAGGAGCCTGGTGGGCCACAGTCCATGGGGTCTCAAAGAGTCAGACATGACGGAACAGCTAAGCACAGCACAGCTTACATCACTTTCTCAGGGAAACACCTTACTGTTAAACAGTGGTGTCCTAGGAGCTAATGAGGTGTTTAGGATATTTTTATTTACACTCAGTGTTCTAAGAATGCTTTGCTTCATATTAATTTGGTTATATTTCAGGATCAGAGGTCCTGAATATTGTTCAAAGGTTAACTGTTCATCCATTCCATTTACTTAATAAATATTTAGTGTGCCGAGTGAATGTGGGTAAGCCAATTAGGAAGCAGATGGTATAATCCAGGAGAGAGGTAGGAGCATGGTAATAGTGGAGATAAGAAGAAACTTTGAGGATTAAATAACTGGCAATTAAAAACGCCATCTGGAAGAAATTGTAGTACATATATACAATGGAATGTTACTTAGCCATAAAAAGAAACACATTTGAGTCAGTTCTAGTGAGGTGGACGAACCTAGAGCCTGTTATACAGAGTGAAGTAAGTCAGAAAGAGAAAAACAAATATCGTATATGAACACATATATATGGAATCTAGAAAAATGGTATTGATGAACTTATCTGCAGGGCAGGAATGGAGACTCAGACATAGAGAACAGACTCACAGACACAATGAGGGAAGGAGAGGGTGGGATGAATTAAAAGAGTAGCATTGAAATATATACGCTAGCATGTGTGAAAGAGGGAGCCAGTGGGGAGCTGCAATATAGTGCAAGGAACTCGTCCCGGTGCCCTGTGACCACCTAGAAGGGTGGGATGGGGTGGGAGGGAAGCTTGAGAGGGAGGGGACGTTTGTGTTCCTACAGTTGACTCATGTTGATGTACGGCAGAAACCAACATAACATTGTGAAGCAATTATCCTCCAATTAAAAATTTAAAAAAAGATTTTAAATGACATCTGGAGTTGGTGATATATAGCTGAGCTGTGTGGTAGGGTTGAGGGAATGAAATGCGATCATTTCTAGATTTCTGCCTTGTATAGCTGGATGAATGGTGTTGCCATCTGCTGAGATAGGGAACTGTAGGTCAGGACAATATTTGGGGGAAGGAGCAAATCATGAGTTCAGTCTTATTTTTTATATTTAATTTCTTGGCCACAGTGTGGGGCAGGTGGGATCTTAGTTCCCCGACCGGGGATCAAACTGGTCCCCCTGCATTGGAAGTACAGAGTCTTAGCCACTGGATCACTAGGGAAGTCTTGGAGCTCAGTCTTAGACATTTTGAATTTGATGTACTAATACTTCTGTACAGCCAAGATAGTGTACTGTAGGGTCCGGGTTGGAGAAGTCTAGACTGGAGCTATCACTGTGTCAGCATACGGCGGTATTTTAAAGTGCAGATAACTTTAGAAAGAAGAAGTAAGAAGAGAAGAGGAAGCCAGGATACACATCGAGGAACTTCAGTATTTCACTTGAGCCATAATGCTCAGTCACTGGAAGAGGAAGCTGCAAAGAAGGCCAAGAAGGTGTGGCCAGAGAGGTGGGTAGAAAACCAGAAGTGTTGTGTTACAGAAGCGAAGGGAAAAGGGTCGTTCAGAAGGAAGAAACAAGATTTGGTGCTTTGCTCCAATCCATGAGGATTTTTATGGGTGTCATTCAACAGATTTCCTATCCCTCTAAAGTTTGGGTCACCTGCAGATTTTCTAAACAGGCCTTCATCCAAGTTACTGTCATGTATGCTGACCTTGGTTTTACCCTGGCTCTGCTACAGACTGGGCTTCCCAGGTGGTGCTGTGGAGAAGAATCTGCCTGCCAACGCAGGAGAAACAAGACCCACGGGTTGGATCCCTGAGCCAGGAAGATCCCATAGAGTAGGAAATGGTAACCCACTCCAGTATTCTTGCCTGGAGAACCCCATGGTCGGAGGAGCCTGGTGGGCTACAGTCAGGTAGCTACAGTTATGGTGTTGAAGAGAGCTGGACAGGACTGAAGCAACTTAGCATACACGCAAGCACTGCTGCAGACCTGTAGTGCTGTTTCAGCCAAGTTATGCAACTTCTAGTTCCAGTCTGTCTATCTAGAAAATGGGAGGAATAATATTTGCCTCTTGAGAATGTTAAGAATGTTAAAACAAAAATAACATCTATGAAAGCTCTGGGCACAGTATCGGGTCTGTAAGAGGTACTCCATACATGGTGTTTCATTCATTCTAAAGGTCAGAACTGAAGTCAGAATTCTGAACTCTGTCCTTGACCCATGCAAATGAGCCAAGTGAAACAACTCGGTCCCTACAGGCTCGATCTGCCCTTGCCAGCTGAGGTCAACAACTTGGTCTGTGGGGAACATACTGGGTTCTGAGGAACTGGCCTCTGGACTCCAGATTGTGAACATCAGAGAGGGTGTTTAGCAGACAACAGAGTGGAACTTAGTGATTTTTCTTACATAGATTTTTATTTATCATTTGACTTTATCACAACCTCTATGACCTAATTTCATTGTTTCAGAAATCAGGAATCTACTGGAGAGGGTTTGTTTTTTGTTTTTTTACCTGACACAATGTGCAGCAGTCAGAATCCAACAGCCACCGATATAAGTTCCTCCACAGTGGATTTTGTCGCTTTCCTTGATTGCAATCTGCCATGGGAAGTCTCCCTGTAAAGACATTCATGTGGTCACTGCCATCCTGCCAGACAGGTGGCTTGAAGATTTCCATCGCAAGGTTCTTACTCTCTAATAATTACCATCCCTCCCCCTCACTTTTTTTTTTCCCCCAAACTTGGGCAGCTCCAGGGAAATGACATTATAACTTTTTGTGCCGGTTTACCATTTTTGCTGGCTTGCCTCCTACGACTCGTTTCCTTCGAATGTGCATGTTGTTTTTAACTCCGCAGGATAGTTTAGGCAAAAATGACTTTATAAATTTTCTTTCTTTAAGAAAAGAAGAGATTGTATCATTATGATTTTTGAAACCATTACCTTCTGGGCAAACTTCTTGATTATCTATGCCGCAAAAACAGCAGAGTGACAACTAATATGAAGCAGCCCAGATTCATTAGTAAGTTATTTTGGATGCTATTCACCTTGCTTAAAAATTCTGGCTTCATATTAAAAATTAAGCTTAAAATTGGCTTGATTCTCTGAAGTTCTACCTAAAGGTGGACTCGTGGCCGAAGGAGTTTGCCTGAGGGGTTACACACTGACCAGCCTCTGGCAGATAAGAGAAGCCACGCGCCCAGACATTACTACTGTGACAGCTCAAGATGGGTGACACCTCTGGATGAGGCTCACAAGCAGAACTCCGCAGTCTGCTTTCTTAGTTCTTACTTTCCAGAGACTGTTTATGTGGGACTCTTCAGTGATATTAATATTAACATTAATGATGTTAATGTTGAGTTCTTTCTATGTGTCAAATCCCATACTAAATACTTTGTATATAGTTTGTATCACTTATTCATCATATTAACAATGACAGGTAACATGCCAGGAACCCCTGGACAATCCAGGATCAGTGGGCTGGGAGGGGGCTGTGTTTTTAGCCACTTAACATGTGATGGTGTTTCCTTTCTCAGTGAGCACTCAGACATGGCACACTTGTCACTGGGAGGCATGCTAGAGTCAGGCTTAAGACATGAATTTGCAAGGGAATTCATGACAAAGGAAGAAAGTAAAAGTATAAGATGCTCTTCTTATTATCTTGCTCTATTTTATCATGTCATGAAAATTTTTGTAAACTTGATTCTTAGTCCCAAATGAGAAAGGAAAATTAATATCACTGTCAATTACTTTGAAGGGAGAGAAGTTGTGAACGGATGTGGATAAAAGATTTTGGGGGAGTCCCATCCAGCCTAAGAACTGGGTTAAGGGAAGAATGTGATGATAAATTTTAAATTTCTGCTTGTACCTTTCAGAAGGGAGACCCCCATCTATTGAGGACTGTCAAGTCAGCTTGGATTGAACTTGAAAATTAATTTATTACCCTGAGTAGAAAATAAAGGGCCTTTGTTGGAAATCCCTCTGACTGATATCTGCAGCTTTGAGATCTAAATCTTCCACTCATTGCCTGATTTTTTAAAAATTGCTGATGAACTCTGGGGCCTGGCAATCAGAAGGGAGTCTTACATGAGCTTCAGTTTTCAATCCTCCTAAATTAGGGAGATATTTCACTCCCAATTTGTATTTGAGCTTGTTACTAACCTAAGGTCACACAGCTAACAAATAACTAAGTCAGGAATTAACATGTCAGTTTGAATCAAAAATTCCTATCAGTTACTGTCTTCCCAGGAACTTACTACTTTGTTTAAATTTGGCTCTCAGTGTAGACTTGGCCAAAAAACAGCTCTTCACAGATTTCCCGTTATCATGGCTTAAAATATTGCAGAAGAATCTATTATTTTTGTACTTAAAATGTATGTCCTGGGTCACAAATCTGGTTGGCTTTGACAAAACTGATCTGACAAAGCTCATAGCAAACAGAAAAGCTGTATGTAAAACTAGACTGTTTTTTCCATTTCAAAATAAGCCATATATATTAACCTATTTTAAAAGTAGTTCTCAAGAAGCATTTAAGCTTGTTTTTCTTAAAAATGATAAGAAAAGTAGTAATGGTTTTTCTATTTAAATTGAAATCAAAGGAAATGAGAACTTGAATCAATTATATTGCATATATGCATATATACTCACATACATGCGCATGACATTAAAATGCAAATTTGACCAGTGAAGCACTAGTGAAAAAGAATAATGTTACCTTACCTGCATCCATATCAGCAGTCAACACTTCTGCTGCTTCTATAATCAAACAAAAGTTCTAATGTTTAAGTTATGTTTATAGTAAAAATTAAATCATTAAAATCATTTAAACTTTGATAATAATTTTCTGTCTAAACTCTGTCCTACCTTTAAAAAGGACAACATGAAATCATCTTATTTCCTTTCTGTAGGTAGGTAATTGTGAAGGCTCAAGACAGTGACCAAGAGTCCTGAGCTGACATTAAAAAGGGTCTTTGCATTTTGTATATAATAAGGTATCTCTTAACAGGGGTCATGCAATAATTCATCAGTTTCAGTATCCAGCAGGGTTATTATTAGTCATCTGGGATGCAGAAGTCAGAAGTTAAACAGAAACAAGAACAGATTTGCTCTTCTTTTTCTTTCTTAGACTTCGGCTTGAAGTTATACAGGATGATTGCATCTTCACTCTGCTGTCCTGAAACATTTCAATTGTGAACAGAATCATGGTTTCTTCGACCTGAGCATCTAAAGGTGAATTCCCACAAAGGGTTGCTCTGTCTTGGATGAGGTTGCTGTGCAGAGAGGCCATGTTACTTTGCTGCAGCAGTCTGGTGCATTATTACTGTATTTCCCGCATTTTTGGGAAGGGAAGACTTACATGTATCTGTTACACTACACACCTAGGTTATTTTCTGCTCAGAGCTTTCACAAAAGCAGTAACATAAACCAAAGAGAAGACTTCATATCAAATGCTCAACAAAGGGCGATGGGCAAAGTCCAGTAGAGCTGAGATATACTGGATATTACAAGACGAGCAGAAAGCTCCAAAGCACAGATCATAAGAAAAACAATCAATGACTTTGATTAAATAAAGATTTTAAAATTTAAAGATTAAAGACTTCTAAAAAAATAAAATAAAAATAAAGATTAAAGACTTCTACTCAACAAAGCTCACTATGGCCAAAGTTAATAGGTGGGTGACAGAATGGAAGAAGGTATTTACATGTCTAAAACTGAAAATGGATTAATATCTAGAATGCTAGAAGAAAGAAGACTGCGGCCCCAATATGAAATGAGGCAAAAGATGGAAATTGGCAAAAGGAAAGACGAAAAGGAAGAGGAAACTCAAAAGGCTAGTATGCATGTGAAAAGAAACCCAGAATCATTGGTTATGACAAAAGTTCAAATAAACAAACAATGCCCTATCACTTGAGAGTATTAGACCAGGAAAATTAGAAAGCTGGATAGTGCTAAATGTTAGTGGAGTGGAGGCGAGCCCTCGGCAGGTGGTATTGGTGGAGGTGAGCAGCTTTGCCACAGAACATGTAGGCACCAGTTTGTCAAATGACTCTAACAATTTCTGGCCCAGCTCGATGCCTCAGAGCAATCTCCCACACATCCTTAAGGAGAGGATATTCGTCACTGCATGTGAGTGTGGGCTGAGAGTCCAGTACTGAGCAGGTAGAGAGTAACTTGTGAAAGGTGAACACCACGTAGTGTTTTATTGTGTGGCAATTAGAAGCAACAGATTAGACAGAAACATCACAACATTGACGGGTCTTAAAAATGCAATGCTTTGTGAAAAGATAAAAAGGAAATAGAGGATACACAACACCATACCCTGTGAATTATAAATGTACCCTCACAAGATAACAACTGACACTGGATAAGAATGTACACGAACAAAAAGACACACATGTTAAATCACATTACAGTGGTTGCTATGGGGAATGAGCGAGTCTAAGGTACTGGAGTAATGGAGAATCGGTGAAGCAAGAGAGGGGCCTTGCCTGAACCAGTGATGACTGTGTGCTGGTCATCTCTGGCGAGTTGTCACTGGGCTGAGGAGTGTCACTAACTCATCACTTTGCACCTGAAGTCTGAAACTAGAAAGGGAGGAAGGGCAAGAGGGAGGGAAGGGGGAAAGGAATTAAGAAGAGGAAACAAACAAATACCAAAATGAAACAAAAAGGACAGCAGCAGCCTTGGAGGGCAAAATGACAAGAAGGAGGGAATACAAAGAAACAGTGGAAATTAGCCATTTAGAACAGGGGTGATCTTGACTATATAAAAGTCACTCAGGAATCCTGAGAAACCCTGAGGAGGACCAAAAGCTTCTGGCGGTCATTTTAGATGAATAACGAAGAAAAGGATGACTCTAAAGAGCTGGAAGATTTGGGGATGTCTGTTACAAAAGTAAATAAAAAAATATCTAAGGTGAAAAGATGTTTTCTTTCCTCTAGTGACTTTCTTTAGCAGTTGCCTTGGTTTTGAGGAGAAAGGAAAGGAAGAGAAGGCTATTTGGCAGAGGTGCAATGTGCAGAGAAGGCGCTTGGCAGGCTGGGAGCGGGGAGTGTGAGAAGGAGTTTACCCCACTGAGGAACAAGGCCTCTGTGTCGAAGCAAATGGTGAAACTGGTCATATATATCATCCTCGGTTAATGGTTACCTTCAAATATAACAGTATAACATAAAAGCTGTGCTTGTGTTTTGTTTCAATTCTGCAACATCCCAAGACTTTAATAAATTTTTTACTTTGAGCTACAAGTAAAGGGCATGAAAAAAAAATTTACCACAGGAAAGCATCATTTTTACATGAAAAAAAAAATACACACCATTTCAAGCTAGGACTCTTTATTCTTCTTTTCAATTCTATAATATAAATTTTCTATGATAAAAGTATATTTACCTTTAATTTCAGGATGTCCAGTTCCTAAAAACAAAAGAAAAAACTCACTGTAGCAAAGAGATCATTTTCACTTGAATTAAATGTACACTAATCATCAATTTTCAGTATAGAATAACAACTTAACATTTATAAAAAGATAAAAGGGGCCCACAGTATGACACTTTTTGTAGCAAATACTTTGATTTTTAATAGTGCCTAACAAATGTTTCCTCTTATATTTAAACACACACCAACTTTACCACAGCAAGGAAATCATTTTCACTTGAGTTTAAAAGAGATTCATGTGTTAGATATATTTGAATACATACCTAACTATAACTATTATATAGTTAGACAAAAAATTGTCTGGAAGTTCACAGTTCACATATTGCTGAAGACTGGCTTGGACAATTTTAAGCATTACTTTACTAGCATGTGAGATGAGTGCAATTTTGTGGTAGTTTGAGCATTCCAGATGTTCAAGCTGGTTTTAGAAAAGGCAGAGGAACCAGAGATCAAATTGCCAACATCCACTAGATCATGGAAAAAGCAAGAGAGTTCCAGAAAAACATCTATCTCTGCTTTATTGACTATGCCAAAGCCTTTGACTACGTGGATCACAAGAAACTGTGGAAAATTCTGAGAGAGATGGGAATACCAGACCACCTGACCTGCCTTTGAGGAACCTGTATGCAGATCAGGAAACAACAGTTAGAACTGGACATGGAACAACAGACTGGTTCCAAATAGGAAAAGGAGTACGTCAAGGCTGTATATTGTCACCCTGCTTATTTAACTTATATGCAGAGCACATCATGAGAAAGGCTGGGCTGGAAGAAGTACAAGCTGGAATCAAGATTGCCAGGAGAAATATCAATAACCTCAGATATGCAGATGACACCACCCTCATGGCAGAAAGTAAAGAGGAACTCAAAAGCCTCTTGACGAAAGTGAAAGAAGAGAATGAAAAAGTTGGCTTAAAGCTCAACATTCAGAAAACTAAGATCATGGCATCTGGTCCCATCACTTCATGGCAGATAGATGGGGAAACAGGGGAAACAGTGGCTGACTTTATTTTTCTGGGCTTCAAAAGCACTGCAGATGGTGACTACAGCCATGATTATTAAAAGACACTTACTCCTTGGAAGAAAAGTTATGACCAACCTAGACAGCATATTCAAAAGCAGAGACATTGCTTTGCTGACTAAGGTCCGTCTAGTCAAGGCTATGGTTTTTCCAGTGGTCATGTATGGATGTGAGAGTTGGACTGTGAGGAAAGCTGAGTGCTGAAGAATTGATGCTTTTGAACTGTGGTGTTGGAGTAGACTCTTGAGAGTCCCTTGGACTTCAAGGAGATCCAACCAGTCCATCCTAAAGGAGATCAGTCCTGGGTGTTCATTGGAAGGACTGATGTTGAAGCTGGAAACTCATCCACCTAATGCGAAGAGCTGACTTATTTGAAAAGATCCTGATGCTGGGAAAGATTGAGGGCATGAGGAGAAGGGGACAACAGAGGATGAGATGGTTGTATGGCATTATTGAGTCGATGGATATGGGTTAGGGTGGACTCCAGGAGTTGGTGATGGACAGGGAGGCCTGGCGTGTTGTGGTTCATGGGGTCGCAAAGAGTCAGACACGACTGAGCGACTGAACTGAACTGAACTTGAGCATTCTTTGGCATTGCCTTTCTTTGGGATTGGAATGAAAACTGACTTTTTCCAGTCCTGTGGCCACTGCTGAGTTTTCCAAATTTGCTGGCATATTGAGTGCAGCACTTTCACAGCGTCAGCTTCCAGGATTTGAAATAGCTCAACTGGAATTCCATCACCTCCACTAGCTTTGTTCATAGTGATGCTTTCCAAGGCTCACTTGACTTCACATTCCAGGATGTCTGGCTCTAGGTGAGTGATCACACCATCGTCATTATCTGGGTCGTGAAGATCTTTTTTGTACAGTTTTTCTGTGTATTCTTGCCACCTCTTCTTAATATCTTCTGCTTCTGCTAGGTCCATACCATTTCTGTCCTTTATCGAGCCCATCTTTGCATGAAATGTTCCCTTGGTATCTCTAATTTTCTTGAAGAGATCTCTAGTCTTTCCCATTCTGCTGTTTCCCTCTATTTCTTTGATTGATCACTGAGGAAGGCTTTCTTATCTCTCCTTGCTATTCTTTGGAACTCTGCATTCAAATGGGTGTATCTTTCCTTTTCTCCTTTGCTTTTCCCTTCCCTTCTTTTCTCAGCTATTTGTAAGGCCTCCTCAGACAGCCATTTTGCTTTTTTGAATTTCTTTTTCTTGGGGATGGTCTTGATTCCTGTCTCCTGTACAATGTCACGAACCTCCATCCATAGTTCATTGGGCACTCTGTCTATCAGATCTAGTCCCTTAAATCTATTTCTCACTTCCACTGTATAGTCATAAGGGATTTGATTTAGGTCATACCTGAATGGTCTAGTGGTTTTCTCCACTTTCTTCAGTTTCAGTCTGAATTTGGCAATAAGGAGTTCATGATCCAAGCCACAGTCAGCTCCCAGTCTTGTTTTTGTTGACTGTATAGAGCTTCTCCATCTTTGGCTGCAAAGAATATAATCAATCTGATTTCGGTGTCAACCATCTGGTGATGTCCATGTGTAGAGTCTTCTTTTGTGTTGTTGGAAGAGGGTGTTTGCCATAACCAGTGTGTTCTCTTGGCAGAACTCTATTAGCCTTTGCCCTGCTTCGTTCTGTACTCCAAGGCCAAATTTGCCTGTTACTCCAGGTGTTTCTTGACTTCCTACTTTTGCATTCCAGTCCCCTAGAATGAAAAGGACATCTTTTGGGGGTATTATTCTAGAAGGTCTTATAGGTCTTCATAGAACTGTTCAACTTCAGCTTCTTCAGCATTACTGGTTGGGGCATAGACTTGGATTACCGTGATATTGAATTGTTTGCCTTGGAAACGAACAGAGATCATTCTGTCGTTTTTGAAATTGCATCCAGGTACTGCATTTTAGATTCTTTTGTTGACCATGATGGCTACTCCATTTCTTCTAAGGGATTCCTGCCCACAGTAGTAGATATCATGGTCATCTGAGTTAAATTCACCCATTCCAGTCCATCTTAGTTCGCTGATTCCTAGAATGTCAATGTTCACTCTTGTCATCTCCTGTTTGACCACTTCCAATTTGCCCTGATTCACGGACCTAACATCCAGGTTCCTATGCACTTTAAAGAAGGCACTTTACCGGGGGCATGTGGAATGTAAAAATAGCCTCTGTTTTAAAGGCATGTACTGTTGAAAAGGGAAGGAAAGGCAAGTACAAAACACTACAATAAACCATTAACAGTAAGGCAGTGGTGTCCTGACACAGACACAACCACTACACAAGAGGCTGTTGTGTCACTTCCCAGCTTGTGTTTTGTGACATCACGTCAATGGCTTAAAATCATCCATGGTGGGAATAATATACACCACAGAAATTAGCAAAAGCTACAAATTAGGGAGTCCCTCTCCCTCTTCAAAGCCCGCTGTTAAACGTTTACCAGCACACCACCAGATTCGCTCCATGTAAGTAAGGTGGATGCAAGGACCCGCACACACTCCTCCAGCAGCCTTCCCTGTCTTTGAGGAAAGGAGCTCCATCTTTTCCGTTCTCAGGTCAAAATCCCCGGAGTCATCCTTGACTGCTCATTTGTCCTCACACCCCCATCCAATCTATAAGCAAATCATTCTGGCTCTAGTTTCAAAATATATCCAGAATCTGACTGCTTCTCATCATTCCCATTCCTGCCAGGTTATCCTAGTCACTGTCATCTTCCCTGGATTACTCAGTAGCTTCATCACGGGTTTCCCTGCTTCTCCCCTCACCCTTATGCAGCCTATTCCCCACGCAGCAACCAGAGTAATCTTGATTCAAAAATGTAACTCAGATCATGCTGTTCCTCTGCTTAGAGTGCCCATTTCATTCCTTAACAGACGTCCCTAGATCTGCCCTGATCACCCCAACCAAGCACCTCTCCAACCTCTCCTATTGCCTGTTTTTTTTTTTTTTTTTTTTTTTTAATTTATGTATTTGGCTGCCCTGAGTCTCAGTTGCAGCACAAGGGAACTTTTAGTTGTGGCATGTGAACTCTTAGCTGGGGCATGTGGGGTCTAGTTCCCTGGCCAGGAATTGAACCTGGGACACTTGCATTGGGACCGTGGAGTCTTCGCCACTGGACCCCCAGGGAAGTCCCCTCCTGCTTGTCTCTAATCTCTCACTATGCACAGGTGGAACTCCTGCCACATGAGCCTCCTTGCTGACTGTCCCTCAAACATACTGGAATGCTCCTATCTTAGCAGAGCCACATTGCTTGTTGCCTCTGCCTAGAACACTCTTCCACAGACTTCTGCTGGCTGGATCATCATTTCCTTCAGTTCTTTACCTAAAAACAAAAGTGAGCGAGCCTTCCCAAGCCACCTTATCTACACTTCCAGAATTTATCCCCCTTTTATATCTTCCTTTCCTGCTTTTTTTTTTAAGTACTTATTATTTTACTAGATATTTTTACTTATTTTTCTTTATTGTTTCTCTTCCTACACTAAAATATAAGATCTATGAAGGTGCAGGTATTTTGAAATGTTACTCATAGTGGTTACCCCAGTGTCTTAGAATAGGATCCAGCACACACAGTAAGAGCTCAATAAATATCCATTGAGTAGATGAATAAATATATTAACTTAGGAAGATTTTTCCTCCAGAATGCCTAAATGGGAGCATGAAGTCAGTCTGGGTGGGATACATTAGGTTCAGTTCAGTTCAGTCGCTCAGTCATGTCCAACTCTTTGCAACCCCATGGATGCATTAGGTACCTAGTAAATATTCCCCACCTTTGGAGGTTTCAGTTCAGTTCAGTTCAGTTCAGTTCAGTCGCTCAGTCATGTCCAACTCTTTGTGACCCCATGGATGCATTAGGTACCTAGTAAATATTCCCCACCTTTGGAGGTTTCAGTTCAGTTCAGTTCAGTTCAGTTCAGCCGCTCAGTCATGTCCAACTCTTTGTGACCCAGCATGCATTAGGTACCTAGTAAATATTCCCCACCTTTGGAGGTTTTCCAATGAGCACTAAAAAACAAAGAGCACCTGCTCACTGCTTTGAAATTTAGTAAGCAAAAGGAAGGAATTAAATAACACTTTGCCTTTCAATAATGAACTGCATTTCATGGAAACAAAATAGTTCTTCTCTACAAGATTCCAGTTAATAAATGCAGAAGGAATGTTGAATTAGAAATTGCCATTTTTTAAAAGAAGAGAAGAAGGATAAATTAGGAGTTTGGGATTAATAAACACAGACACAGACACACACACCCCAACACACAATGGATAACCAACAAAGATCTACTGTATAGCACAGGGAAATATATTCAATATATTGTAATAACCTCTAAGGGAAAAGAATCTGGAAGAGAACATATATATATAGGATATCACTATGAAGTGAAGTGAAGTGTTAGTCCCTCAGTCATGTCCAGTTCTTTGCGACCCCATAGATTATAGCCTGCCAGGCTCCTCTGTCCATGGAATTCTCCAGGCCAGAATACTGGAGTGGGTAGCTGTTCCCTTCTCCAGTGGATCTTCCCAACCCAGGGATCAAACATTGCAGTTTCAATTCTTTATCACTGGAGCTACCAGGGAAGCCCACACCTAAAACTAACACAATATTGTAAGTTGACTATACTTCAGTAAAAACTTTAGAAAAAGAAATTGCCATTTTACAGGCCCTATTGACAAATTGGATCTAGGCAATAATTACAAAGTCTGCTAAAAGCCCTGGGTCAAAGAATAATAATAAAACATAACCACAAAACTTTAAATTACCTTCACAACCAACTTCATCTTCTCCCGTGATACAGTCCAGCTCACCATTGCACTTATACTGCTTTGGAATACAAACACCCGATTTACAGAGAAAACCTTCACCTCGGCAGTCTGTGCAAACACAAATAGAAGAGGGGAGGGTTTTTTTCATTCTTAAAATGCAATAAGTTGGGATCTTAAGTCAGTGGGAAAGTTGCTTCTGTTTTCTTAGAAGAAAGCACTTGGGAGTTTAAAGGCTGGGGTCATTTCTACCTTTACAGCACAGCTCATCACTGTTGTCTACACAATCATTGACACCATCACAGGCCTTCTTCTGAGGAATGCGTTTCCCATTCACACATTGAAAGGAGTCCTTTTTTGGAGGAGCTGTAAAGTAGAATTGTCTGTGTGAAATTTATTTATGAAGTTGTGGATGACATCTTTACCACATGTTTGGAATAATGGGGGCATGAAGATAAAGTCAGGCACTGATAAAAAGTGATATAAAATGCACAAGTGGTAGCATTACCATAATATATTAACAGGGAAAATAAACGCCAAAGCTGGTTTAAGGAGGTCCTTTGCTAATCTCTGTAAGCCAGCATTTACTGTGGAGGCTTCTCCTGAGACTGGGGGAGGGGACCCGGGAATCCGGAGCCCTTGCTGACACTGGCAAACCCTGGTGCTCACCCACTCCTTTCATGCTGACCCAGCCCCACCCCGAGGCTGACTTGGGTAGTGCCATTTACATTTTGATGGCTCTTTTTTTTTTTTTTTTTAGCACCAAAAAGGATATGATCTTTAACACTACATATATAGCTAAAATATTCCAACGTCAGGATGAAGGAGAAAAGCGGCAGTGATTTAACCATTTTAAAGGAATATGTAATCAGCTGGACTCCTCAAATGAGATGCTGAGTTTCTTCTAATATTTACTTGTGTTTGCTTCATCAATTTTAATCCATATGTTCAAAGAATCAAAGGGGAATCAAACAACTTTACTTCCCATGTAGAAAGTAAAGGATAGAAGGGTATTTGAATGGGAAAAAGGTACAATAGGGGAAAAGCACCGATTTGGGCTCTAAAACCCAAAATGTGATTTTGTCATTGTGTGTGACTGGCAACAGGATATCTGTAATTTGTTTGTTTACTACAGACTTGGTGTGAAATAAACAATTTCTAAGGAAGGGAAAATATTGGGCAAGCACTCCACTAACCTGCCTCCTCTGTGTAACACACCATGGCACCCAACCCCTCCGAACTGTGTACTCCTTTAGTGAAAGTACATTCAGCCAAACTGGTCTCTAATCCTCGACAGCGCACATGCAGACATTCCGCGGAATTTAGATCAGGATCTCTTCTATGAGTATCAAGAGCCCCTCTGCAAATCAAACAAATGAAACGTTGAAGTAGAATAATTAGTGCTTTGTGTTTATAATTCTACTGGAGGTGAGGGACTAATTTTCTATTATTTTCTATGTATGGGTGATAGGTTAGGCAAGATGCTTACATTCTCTGAGCTTCCATATCTTCCCCAGTAACAAGGAATATAACTCCCTCACTGAGTTTTGTAAAGATAAACAGAAACAATCAATTTAAACTGACTGGAAAAGTTCAAAATATGACAAGCAACCAAAAGTATTGGTTTCTCCTCCTCTGTTTCTTGTTAAGAAGAAATGCCTCTTTGATCAAACATTCCTGATTTCTTTCCAACCTGAGATGTATCATCCTTGGCCTCTCTACCGGTTAACTCCTCTTTTCTCCAGAAAAGGGAGACGATTAATTTGATCAGGAAATCTTGGTAATAAAAAGCAGGCCAGGTCAACCCTGCTCTTCCATTCTCCCCCTGCCCCATGCTGAGTCTTACCTGGTTGGCCCCATGGTTACCTGGGATCAGAGAGGTTGAGTTAGTTTAATTCTAACAGTTGGCTTAATTCTCTACTTTTATGCTAAGCTATGGCCTCAATTCAGTCTTGACAGTGTTAAGTGGTATTTGACATCTATATGCTGTTGCTTGGACTTCTCAGTTTGTTCAGAATTTGTGTAGCTAAGAGGCTACCTCAATGACCCAGTGTCCTAGAGATGGTGGGTTACAGTGAGCTTCCAGAATATTCAACTGCTCTCTGCTTTTCTCTAGAAGTTAATGGGGGAAATGGGTTAAAAATAAAAGGTTCAGCAAAGATGCAGGAGGCAAATGTAAGCAAAAAATTAAGCAGTAATGGCAATGTAAATGTCCGATAAATTACAATGAGAGGGAAAAAGAGAGCAATTAAAGGGAACAAAGATCCATAATGAAGATATAGTAGTCATGAAACTGTGCCAAACTGAGTCGAAATGTGAGAACAAATGGAAGTCATTTGGGGCAGTCTGACAGGTGAATAAGCTGAGCAATCTCTCAAATTATGACTATCTGAAAGTACTAGATAGATGCCCTCAATGAGTCTTAAGGAATTAAAGGAAATACCCACTGGCTAAATCAGAGAAGTCTGTTCATGAGCTTATACAAAGTATGATAAGAGCAAAATACTGGGAGGTCAAAGAGTGAGAGAGTTTGCCATTAGGTTGACTCATAGGTTGTAGGTCACAAAGTGTCATAAATAAGAACTATCTCATGACTCAATTTAACGATAAGAGACTCTCACTAATGAACTACTAGCAGATGTGGTTTGGGAGGAAGAAAATTGAATGAAAAATGCAGAAGTGAGGTGCAAGAAGCAACAGCAAACCAAGAAGTTGGCAAACATGAAGTCCATCTGAATAACTGCGGACTGAACAACAGTACTGATAACCGCTTATTACGTGATGGTAGCAATTAACTTCAGGAATATACACAAATAAGGTGGAACAAGATACTGAACAGTTGACATGGAAACGACATTCTTTGTATTATTTCTGAAGAGGGCAAGAACTTCATAATTTAAGGATTCATGGTATAAGCGTGAAGATAATCATTAATGGAATAGAAATAGTGTGTATATAATTTTCAAACCAAGTAGAGGAAGAAAAAGATTAAGAAAACAATAGCTTTATTAACTCAACAGAATTTTTAAAAGGAAGAAACAAGAGGATATGAAAAGGGTAAATAGTAAGCCCCAAATAAGACAGGGTAATCAACAAGTAAATAATCACAATAATGTAAATGGACTAAACTCTTCAGCTATCATCATATTGTATTTTTAAAAAAAGAGAGAGATATGCTGTTTATAAGGGACACACTCAAAAGATAAAGACCTTGAAAACTTAGAAATAAATAAATGGGAAAATACTTGAATAAAGCCATTGACATGTTTTTTTATTCTAATGGAATAAAAATTTTTATTCTAACACATCTATTAGGTAGAACCCTGCATATGAAGCATTTGAAATATACTCAGTACAAAGGAAGTCTCAAAAAAATATTTAAACAATTGTCCTCATGTGGAGAAATTCTCTCTCCACAATACAATTAAATAGGAAATTTATAACAAAAAGTTAACCAAAAACAAACTAATATATTCATTAGGAAAGTAAAAAAAGAAACTTCTAAATTATGTTTGAATCAAGGGGGAATTATACTGAAAATTAGAAATATTTTGAACTGAACAATAAATAGAATACTCACTTGTAAAGGCATGCAGATGAAGCATTAACTAGAGGGAAATTTGTACCTTAAATGCTTATATTAGAAAGTAAGAAAAACTGAAAGCTGACAAGCTAAGGATTTAACTCACAGAATTAGAAAAAGTACAATAGGGAAAAGCAGAGAGAGAGCGAGCCAAAGATAACAGCAAACATGAATGAAAACAAAGAAACAAAAGAAAATTTACAAATATAAAGGCGAAAGACATTAATCCAATGGACAAATCTTTGCAAGGTTGATGAGAAAAAATGAGAAAGAAAGAGTATACAAACAACGTTAGGTCTGAAAGAATGGACATAATCATAGATGAATAGAGAGTTATGCATGCACCTGCACGGATGCAAATGTAGAGTAGGCACCTCTACGGATCAGCAAAGGATTTGCATCCAGAGACCTGAGCAAACCTACAGTCTGTGCTCAGCAGTGTTCTAAGTACTAGTCAAGCATAAACACGTTTCATCCTCATGGCTACACTGTGAGGCAGGTAGTTAGTATTCTCAGGTTATATTTGAGGAAGTTGAGGCATGGAAAGACAGGGTAATCAAAAGACGAAGAGTTGGAAGAATAAAATCAGCCCTGGGAAAATTCAGTGAGCAAGCACTCACAGTTGAAATCCAAGGTCAAGGCAGGCCACGTTGGCCTGAGTAATGCTCCAGCTGTCTCCACACACAAACATTTTTCTATCTTGGTCTGCAAGTTGTACTGCAACAAGTCCTTCTGAATCTTGTTTTCCATTTGACAAGGAAACACTAAATTGCCCTAAAATTTAAAAAAAGAAAAATTTTTTAAGGAATTAGCAATAGTCAGGCATTCATTTTTTCTCCTCTTGATTAAAAGCCTCTAAAGAAATAAAATGCATAATTTTTAATTAACTTTGAAAACTATGAAGATGTTAACAAATAATGGTAAACAATTATTTTATGAGTTTATCATGTATCAGTGGCTGAACTACCCAGTTGTAAAAAAAAAATCATAAAATCCTCATGTCAATTTTATGAAAATGAGGGTGATATTTATTTCCATTTTTACACACCAGGAACCTGCATTTATCCAGTTTTATATATGAGATTAAGTTGCTTGCTCAAGGTGTGAAGCCAGGAATCTGTACTTGCTATATTGATCTGACTACAAAAGCCGTGCTCTTAAAAGTAAGCCAAACAAGTAAAGAATATGTAAGAAGGATTTACGTATTCTCACATACTTAAGGCACTGCATGCCTGAAGAGAACGGAAGTCTGACACTGGCAGAATAATCTCCACTATTGCTTTCCTCCTCTCCAACAGGTAAGAGAGCTGGACTCAGGGATCTTCCTTCCTCCTGTCCACAGTACCTCAGCATCTTAACTCAGCAACACAAAAATATTTAGGCTAGTGAGTTCTGGTGCACATCATGGTATCTTTAAAAAGAATGTTTCAAGCATTCTTCTGTAAATTCATGAAATGTCTGTGATAATTTATATCCAAAGACGACAAGCTTGAAACTTGCTGTCATAGTTCAGATTTCGTGAGCGCTTCTTGTTCACTCTTCACAGAGCTTTATGTACATGGTTTAAGTTTCCCAAGAATCTTGTGGGTTAGGAACTGCTGCTACATTTTACAGATGCGGAAACTGCCGTCCAGAGAGGCTGCACAGCTTGTCAATAGTGCAGGGGGTGCTTGGAGGGGCTTGCAACTAAATCTGACTGACAGTGAGACCCTCAGTCTTCTTATTTATTTTTGGTTGCGCTGGGTCTTCATTGCCCCACGCGGGCTTCTCATTGCGGGGGCTTCTCTTGCCGAGGTACACAGGCTCTAAGGAGCATGGGCTTCAGTAGTTGTGGCTCCTGGGCTCTAGAGCGCAGGCTTGGTAATTGTGGTGCAGGGGCTTAGTTGCTCCAAGGAATGTGGGATCTTCCTGGACCAGGGATTGAACCCATGTCTCCTGCACTGGCAGG
Source organism: Ovis canadensis (assembly GCF_042477335.2). NCBI lineage: Eukaryota > Metazoa > Chordata > Mammalia > Artiodactyla > Bovidae > Ovis > Ovis canadensis. The sequence goes on along the minus strand of NC_091250.1, from coordinate 31,635,487 downwards.
CTGATTCTTTACCACTGAGCCACCAGGGCAGCCCAAGAGTCTTTTGATCTTAATCACTCCACTAATTCACGTATCAGGGTCCCAGCCTCCTCGCTACGTTAGGCACCTGGATGAAGTCTTGACAAGCTCTCCGATCTGATGTGTCATTTGCTAGGGTGGAGTATGTCCTTGGCCAGCGGTGGCCTGAGTTAAACCTCGGATCAGAGCTGATGAGGCTGGGGCTAGGGAGAGGGGTAGGGGTTGGTGGGATGGAAACTGGAAGAAATGACTGGGGTTGGGGGTCCAAAGAGGTTCTATTTCAGTCCCAATCTCATGTAAAGCATTTCCCCCTGGGTTCTAAAGCAACTCAACAGCTCTGGGAACAATCCCTTAAGCCACGTAGAAGTGAGAGTAGGGATGGTTCTGACGGGCTGGGCAGCAGAGAGTGGCATAGGCGCTGGGAGTGGGAAGGACCAGCCTCAGGGTCACATGCTCTAGATTCGACGGGTGGCTGTGTTCTGATGATTCCTAATTTCTTTATTATCACCCCAACTACTACTGAGGGTCTAGAGAAGAATTTTGTGTTGTCATTATAACATTCCAAAGGAAAAGTATTTTCTAATAGAAAATATAGTAGACAATTTTCTTCTTAATATAATAATCTAGGCTTTTCCTACCTTCACCTGTGCATGCTCCACTTTTTAAAAACTTTGCCTCAGGACGAACACATTCAAAACTCTTCTGCTGACAGTAAGTTGAGTAGCTTTTCCCATTAGTTGAACACACCCTGGTACCATTCTTCGGGCACTGATAAGGAAGTTTACAAAGACAGGTCCTATCGATGCATCTCTGCCATGGTTGGCAGAAGACTTTATTGCAGGAGAGATGTGTGTGTTTTTCAGTTAAGCACTTTTTATCCACGAAATCTTTTTGAGATGTGTCTGATGTTGAAGTGAGCTATAAAGCACAAAATAAACATTAACTTAGCAACAATCTTTTTAAAAATGAAAACCTGAAGGAAAGAAATAAAACAGACTCACCTACTCCACAGCATAGATGAGGGTGATGTGGTCTTGTGGTTTTTAGACTCAAACAACCCAGGCTTCTAGTCCCAACTTGGGCTCTAACAGTTAAAATGGTCTTGAGCAAGTTACCTACCCTCATGAAACATGAGCTTCCTCATCTGTAAAATGGGGATATTATCTTCTATTTTGCAAGGTTATTGCCAGGTTTAGAAATAAGATGTGTATAATAGTTGGCAAGTACTAGGCATGAAATCGGTGGGAGCTGTAATTATTCAAAAGCCAACATAAAATTCTGCCTTTGAAGAAATCAATGTATCTCACCAGTCACCTTAAGGAGTAGCAAATTTGGTGCTGATTGTAGTCTCATGGAATGAACTGATGGATGAAATTGATTAATTCTACTAATAAATGCAAAGCCATTTGCCAAACTCCTACTTTGTGCAAAATCCTGGTAAAATGAACGTGACATTGGCTCTGTCTTTCAAGGGTTTGACATCTAGATGAAACATAATAACTAGGGTAAGTGATGTAACAGTCATACAAACAGGAGGCAGTACTCTTGGAGATCCAGAGTGGGAGAGACTACATCTTTCCAGGGGCTGGTTGGTTTTTTTTTTTTTTTTTTTGGCCACTCCATGGGGCATCAGGGATCTTAGTTTCCCAACTAGGGATTAGACTCTCGACCCTTGCAGTGGAAACGCAGAATCTTAACCTCTGAACCACCAGGGAAGTCCCTCCAGGTGCATTTTAAAAGGCCTCATGGAGCAACTAAGCAAAGGGAGGAAAGTCAGGTGTTAGCAGAGGGTTGGTGCCAGCAAAACACAGGAAGGGTGGTGCACATCATGAGCGGTCCCACCTGATGGGCTCTAGGTTTGTGTGTGCTTCAGCTGGGATGGCCATTGGTTAGGAAACCCTGGCTAAGGAGTATCCCAACCAGATGAGAGACAGGCAAGCCCATCTCTGGTAGACCTGAGTCAGGGTAGACATGCTCAAGCTCCCTAGTAGACATGGGCCAAAGATGCCATCAGGACTGTGTTCTGGGTCCTTGGCCTGACCAGGAGGCTTGGGAACATCTCCAAGAAGAGCTGATGTCTGGATTGAGTTCTGAGAGCGCTCAGGAGGAGTCTACTGGCAGGGTGGAGTGGGTACACACTTCAAGCAGAACTGTGAACCCCTGACAGTAAAAACAGCACATTTCAGGCTGAGGGATAGAGTAAGAGGGTGGTAGGGGATAAGGCAGCAGGTCCTGAGGGAGCCCCTGGGAGACTTTTTTTTGAATTTCCTTATATTTGCACTGGAGGAAGATCTTTCTGGAGGTCAGAGCAGACAGCTAGGCAGGAGGCCAATTAGACCTGTGGGGGAATTCTCTGGCAGTCCAGTGGTTAAGACTCCACACTTCCATTGCAGGGGCCCCTGTTCCATCCCTGGTTGGGAAACTAAGATCCCACATGTGATCAGTGCTGCTAAAAAAAAAAAAAAGAAAGAAAAAAAGAAAAGAAAAAAGACCTGCAGGAACCCAGAGGAAATACACTGAAGGCTGGAAATAGTTCAGTTGGGTCAAAAGTCAGTTGTGGAACGTTAATGCTCTCTCTCTGTGTGTGCTCCAGGTATCCCTTTGAAGGATGGGCATCCTTTTATCTGGTCTCCCCAGCCTTGGGCCATAAGAGTCCCCACCCCTCCCCAACCCCTACTCTTGCTCAGTGGGCAGAAACAAGTTAAACAATCTTTAAGGGCTGTGATGAAGAAAAAAAATCAGTCACTTAAAGACCACATAAAACTTTGCAAAAGCTGTGAAAGTCATTCTATCTGATGTGATTTTTAGTAAACCTTATCAAGTAACCAGGAAATTTGACGAATTTATCATTAAATACACCAATTTTGATACACTGGTCTAGAATAAAATCTGTACTTAATGCTTTCCATGGTTCCATGTGCCTTTTTTGGTAGCACGTATTAGAGTTGAACTTTGTAATTATTTAGCTCCTGTACCTTCCACTGATAAAAGTTAAGTGCCGTGACAGCTAGGACAGTCACCCTTTTAGGGAGAATCACTTTTTTATTGAAAAATCAATATTTTAATTGGGTGAAAAATTTTATTTTTTTTCCCAAATTTATCCTTTTCTGAGGTGTCATTTTCCCCTGAGTTTTAGACTGAAACTTGGACAAGTGTCATCGACTTTTCAGTCATTTTTAGAGTAAAAACAAAAAATTAAAAGACACTTGGTCCCATGAAGAGTCACATATTGAAAGAGGAAACAGACAGAATAGGCTCCATCTTGAAAGCAGGACTCAATCTTGGGCTGGACTGTGGACTTTGAGTTATTTATGCCCAGTATCTATGGAAGCCACATACCAACTGGAAAACCAGACCCGCTCCCCCCACCCCCACCCCCGCACCCATCCCCCACCCCATGGAAGAGCCCCAGGGCTTGTAGCTAGACTCTCTAAAAGAATACCCTAATTATCTGTGTAACTGAATAGAATCATAAATTCTATTATGCTTATTGGAGTATGACCACAGGCCTATTGATAATTGTCCACTCTTAACTACCTAGGCTTAAGGCATATGAATTACGGGTTAACTTTAATTGTATCTTTGGGTTTGGGCACATACACTCAGGGTATATAAGGTTTTCACAAAAACTGGTCGGGGCCTTTGGCTAAGGGGAGACTCTGCCTTGGGCCTGCCGGTGTGGTAAAATGCACTCCACTTATCTGCATTGTCCTTCTGAGTGAGTTTGTTTCCCCGGAACGCGTGGCTACAACAATATAACAGCAAGTAATTATATAGACTCTGACCTTCACTTCAGATGAAGCTTCTGTCTCCTTGCTCAGACTTGCTTCAGGGGCATGGTGAGCCTGGAACGCATTGAATGGATGGTGAAAAACAAAACACACAAACAACCAAGAAGACCCCCAAAAAAACAAACCAAACCAAACCAAAACAAAACAAAACAAAAACCACACACAAAGAACACTGAGGAGAATTTTACTCTTTAGCAGCTGAAGATGTGGAATAAGCAGAAGATATTTTGCTTTTCAGCCAGAGAGATGTTGCTCATGCGTCTAATTTTGCAGAGAGCTTCAGAAGAGGAAGCTGAAAAAAAGGCAGCTGAATTTGATGAACAAAGGTGACTGGGATCCTTGAGGCAGAAGTTTTAACTGAATGTCAGAGGCAGAAACCAGACCTTGGTGAGCTGAGGCCAGAATGGGCAGTGAACAAATGGAAACAGAAGCATGGGTTAACTCTGTTGATTGGTCCTGTACTCGGACATGGGAGACTGAACACAGACTTTACAGAAACTTCTGCCTCCTCTCCAAGTTTCATTAAAACGAGAGTAATAGAATTTTTTAAAAAGGCATAATCAATAAGGCCAAGGAGAATGGGGAAGAGGATTATAGACTTGGGATATTACTGAAAGGTTGGAAGCCGGAAAGCAGATGGGCAGGTGGTAATAGGTTTAGCAAACGACAGAGAAATGAAACCCAAACCTAATGAGGGAAGTCCATAAGAATAAAGCAAATTAACCCCCGGAGAACCCCAGAAAAGCTTAGCAACTGAGGCACCTACTACTTCTGAAGAAGATGGAGTGGCTAAAAGAACCAAAGGATTAGTTAAAAGAATGGCTGTATGAATATGTTTTCAAGAATCTCATAAAACAGCAGAAGAAACAATAAATATTTGAAAGTTGTCTCTAGTTAGAGAGAATCAAGGGTGAGGAGGTGTGTGTGATAGAGATGTTTTACATTATGTGTGTCTGTGTTAGTCGCTCGGTTGTGTCTGACCCTTTGTGACCCCAAGGACTGTAGCCCTCCAGGCTCCTCTGTCCATGGGATTCTCCAGGCAAGAATACTGGAGTGGGTTGTTATTCCTTTCTCCAGAGGATCTTCCTGACCCAGGGATTGAACCTGGGTCTCCTGCATTGCAGGCAGATTCTTTACCATCTGAGCCACCAGGGAAGTCCATCTAAGCCCAACCAATTGTTAAATAAGTTATTAAATATTTTAATATCACCATGATTTTAAGCCATGTGGTATTATTTGCCTTTGTAATTGCATATAGAATTAATTTAGTAAAAAACAGCTAAATGAAAAAGAAGGTCATCAAGCTTTCAGTATCGAAAACATTAAGGTTAGGCTTTGAAGGGAAAAAAAATGGAAAGAGAGTATCATAAAGGGACACAGTAAAGAGAGATTTTTGTTGTTAGGTGAGATTTCATCATGAGTAAAGGGTAAGGTCAGTAATCCAACGGAATGGGAAAGATGGAAGCTTTAAGAGAGAAAGAGCAAAATTGTTAGAATAAGGTTGAGGATGGGATGGGAGAAGGTGTAACCAGAGCCTGGGGAAGAAGATTGCCTTTGAAATTAAGCAGTTTTCTATTTCTATAATTTCTTATTGTAAGTGGAATCAATTTTATGATAATATTACCATTTAAAATTTAAGGTTGATGGTAATGGCAAATACCAACACTGTGGCTGCTGACAATGGCAATAATCAAAGGGAAGTTAGAAAATTATTGTGATGGCAGAAAACAGTAAAAGTAAGGCTTTCTTATTCACTGTGTAAAATCTGATGGCAAAAAGTTTTAGCTCTAAAGGGACTGGGCAAGTCTCAGTTGTTCAGGATCCTCAACGTCTAGAGCAGGCTGATGATCTTAGAAGACATTATTAAAGGGGTTTGTCCATGCATTTTTACACCAGTGTTTGCTGTAGACAGAATATAAACTATTCCTCATACATTCATGTGTATTTATCTTTCCAATGTGTGCAGAAGCTGTTAAAAATAATAAGAAGCAAAATTATTTAAATCATCACTGAAGTTATATTGATTGTGTAACTTCCTTCCTACAATAATGGATACTAAAATTACAGCTACTATTCTGCCTATAGTTGATGGTGAAATGTAGAGTGGTGGATCTAAGTATTTTCTTAGGATTTGTTTTTGTGGTAAACGTAATACTATTTACTAAAATCTTATGTAACTCTTACTTCCAAGCAAATGGTGAGATTGCATTTCCTTCTTGTGGCTGGATGTGCTGGTGACTTGCTTTGTCCACAGAAATGTGAGCTGAAGTAACATGTATTGGTTTCAGGTAGAAACATTTAATTTCCAGTGCTCAACAATGCTACTTACTTCTGCTCTGCTATGGTGATCAGGGGAACATGTGTTTCAGAGGCACCATAGAATCAAACCAGCTCAGAAGATTGGGCCAACACATGGAGGACGTGTTCACTGGAGAGTTACCCAGACCCACAGTCTTTGCACGAGAAAAAATTAACTTTTCTTATGTCAAGCCACTAAAATTTGGGGATTGGTTCTTATTGCAGTGTAGCCAAAACTGACTGATACAGATAGCCACCTATATATAGTCTTTATAATCCAAAACCTTGAGAACCACTTGTCTAGGGAGATTGGGACAAACTGAATCTATCTGTGTGTAAGCTATGTGTGAGCTTATAGAGTATGCTAAAGAAGCCTTTTCCCTATTTTTATTGAGCCTGGAATTAAAGGCTGAAAAAGAAGAGTGCCAAATACATGAAAAGTACTCCCAGTTGTAGCCTGGGACTGTCTGCATCACTCATGAGGTGTATAATCTTGCAAATGCAGATTCTTGGACCCAAGCAGTAGACCTCCTGAATCAGAATTTCTGAGGGAAGATCTTGGAATCTGTACTGTAAAGAAGCTCCATAAAGATTCTTATACTCCCCAAGGGTGGAGAGCCACTCCTATTGTGCCATAATTTTCAAAGTGGATTACATAAACCCTGGGGATGTGAAGATAATCCAGAGGGTAAAATAACTTTGTATGTTTTATTGAAAAAGTAGAAAGACAGAAATGAACCTTTTCTAATATTTGAATATGGATTGGCTCTTCACAGCATATTCAGTCACTATTTATTGAGAGCCTACTATATGCTGGGCACTGTTCTGGGTCCTGGGGACACAAGTGCAAAAGTAAATAAAGAATAAACATAGGGACTTCCCTGGTGATCCAGTGGCTAAGACTTTGTGTTTCCAATGCAGGGGGCCCAGGTTCAATCCCAGGACATGCGTGACATCCCACATGTCACAATTAAAGATTCCAAATAAGACCCAGTGCAGACAAATAAATAAATTTTTTTTTTTAAAAAAAGAATAAATATGTAGTATGACATAAGGTGATAAATACAAAGACACAGTAAGAGAGAGAGAGAGAGATTGTGGAGAGTGAGGGGAAGGATTGCTATTTTTGCATATAGGGTTGTCAGGGAAGACTTTGAGGAAAAGTTTACCTTGGAGCAGATGCCTGAAGGTGAGTGCGTAAGCCATGCAGATATCTAGGGGTGAAGTGTCATAGTCAGAGGAAACAGCCAGAGCAAAAGTTGAGGGGTAGAAGTATATGTGATGTGATTTTGGACCAGGACGCTGGTGTGGCTGGAGGGCTGTGAATGGCCAAAGGGAGAACAGGAGGAGATGAGGCCAGAGAATTGGAAGGATGTGTGATTGATCACATAGGACCTTGTTGGCTACTGAAAAGACTTTGGCTTATCCACTGGAGGATGTGAGCAAATGATGTTGAGAGGGTAGGCAGATAATGAAGAATTGGTAAAGGAGATAAGAAGAGGTGGCCAGTGAAGTAAAAGACAAATAAACAGAAAATGGTGGCACAGAGGCAGAGAGAAGGAAGGGATGATTAGCAGTTGTGTGATACTCCTCCAGTAAGATAGGGATCTTGACAAAGGTTATTTTGGTGGAATGTGGGAACGCAAGCCAGACTGAGTTGGGAAGCCCCAAGAAATAATAGAAAGAGAAATTAAGTATAGCAACTTTTCTGAAGATTAGATGTCAAGAAGCACAGAGAAATGGGGTAATAATTGGAGGGCATTATTGACTACACTGATGCCTTTGACTCTGTGGATCACAGCAAACTGGAAAATTCTTAAAGAGGTGGGAACACCAGACCACCTTACCTGACTCCTGTGAAACCTGTGTGCAGGTCAAGTAGCAACAGTTAGAACTGGACATGGAACAACGGACCAGTTCAAAATTGGGAAAGGAGTATGTCAAGGCTGTATATTGTCACCTTGCTTATTTAACTTATATGCAGAGTACATCATGTGAAATGCCAGTCTGGATGAAGCACAAGCTGGAATCAAGATCACCAGGAGAAATATCAATAACCTCAGATATGCAGATGACACCACCCTATGGCAGAAAGTGAAGAGGAACTAAAGAGTCTCTTGATGAAGGTAAACGAGGAGAGTGAAAAAGCTGGCTTAAAAGTCAACATTCAGAAAACTAAGATCATGGCATCTGATCCCATCACTTTATGGCAAATAGATGGGGAAACAATGGAAACAGTAACAGACTATTTTCTTGGGCTCCAAAATCACTGCAGATGGTAACTGCAACAATGAAATTAAAGGAGACATGCTCCTTGGAAGAAAACCTATGATAAATCTAGACAGCATATTAAAAAGTAGAGACATTACTATGCCAACAAAAGTCCGTCTCGTCAAAGCTATAGTTTTTCCAGTAGTCATGCATGGATGTGAGAGTTGGAAGGCTGAGCATCGAAGAATTGTTGATTTTGAACTGTGGTGTTGGAGAAGACTCTTGAGAGTCCCTTCGACTGCAAGGAGATCAAACCAGTCAATCCTAAAGGAAATCAGTCCCAAATATTCATTGGAAGGACTGATGTTGAAGCTGAAGCTCCAATATTTTGACCACCTGATGTGAAGAGCTGACTCATTGGAAAAGACCTTGATGCTGGGAAAGATTGAAGGCAGGAAGAGAAGGGGACCACAGAGGATGAGATGGTTGGATGGCATCATCAACTCAATGGACGTGAGTTTGAGCAAGCTCCAGGAGATGGTGAAGGTTAGGGAAGTCTGGCGTGCTGCAGTCCATGGGGTTGCAAAGAGCCGGACATGACTGAGTGACTAAACAACAACATGGGGTCAAGAGAAGGTTTCTGGTTTAGGATGGAGAATCATATTCATGTGCTTGATTGTGGGACATTATAGATTATATCATCTAGTTTTAGCTGAAATAATCTTTGCAGATGGACAAGTGATTTACAGATTCATGTAGTGAAATGACACCAGATTGACAATAATGCCAAAATACAACATCAATAAACAAAAAAATAGCAGAGTCTACACTTTCAGCTACAGTAGAAGCTATTCATTAGCCACACCATGGGGTTCAAGACAATAGAAAGCTAATCAGATATGAAAAGAAGCCAACCCTCCCCCAATCAATAATATTAAAGAGACTAATTGAAATACAGGTTTCCATCAAACATCATTATTGAAATTTTCCCTGTGTTTATTGTGTATGTTGACTTAGCAGCAGCAGCAGCAGCTCTTTGTAAGATATCTTTTCCAACTAATATGATATTAAAATCAAATGAAAAAATTTAAAAATAGTGTATTTGATGGTATTACTTCATTAAAGATTAGCAGTAAGATTATTATTAAAATACTTGTTTTTAAAATTTTCTTTTTTAAAGTATATTTATATAGTAGAGTATATATTATTTATAAATAAATATATTCACATATACTGGGGGCACATGCACAAAAATTTTTAGTGATTACTACTATAGCTTAGTTATCTCTAAACCATGACTCAATTCCCTTAGCTGCTGTTTCTTTTTTTTTTTTTTAGGAGGGATCATTTCTTTGGTATTTGTGATGCTGTAATAATTATCCTGTTGTGAACTTTATCTTTTTATTCTAGGCAGGAGTACAGGTTAGCCGTTTTGTTAGCCATGGCACATGGATTGTGGGATCTTAGTTCCTCGACCAGGGATTGATCTTGCACCCTTGGCAGTGAAGCATGGTGAAAGTTGAAGCCATTTTAGATGGATGGTTGGTTATTAGACAACAAACAAGAAAAAAAAAAACAACAATCTACTATCCCACCCTGGTATACAGCCATATAGCTTTACCTGTGATTTCTTCACTGCCTTTGACTGTCCTTGTTTTCTAAAATTATCCTATAAACAAAAGAAAAAAATGATCAATTATGACCAAATAGAGCAAAAGTCCACCATTTTCCCTCCTACTGTTTGCTGTAAAAAAGTCGAAAATTTCCCTTCTACTGCTAACTAGTTGTGTGATTTTTGGTAAATGACTTTACCTTTATGGTTGTTTCTTCTTCTGTGGAATGTGGAAAATAAAAATAATATCCTCACAGAGCTGTTGCAAACAGCAAGTGCAAAATACATGGGACGGCACAAATAAACACTCAAGAGCCTATACAAACGCTCCTGTGATGCTGACTGAGGTAGACTGCTTATGGCCCCAGTTCTACGACTTTTCATCCTGTCCTTTGCTGTTATCTCTTCCTCCGGAGAGGGGAGGTATATTTTCCTACTTCTGGATTCTGAGCCTGGCCAGTGACTTGCTTTGGACAACAGGAAGTCAGCATATGTGACATAAGAGATGCCTGGAGTGTACTTTTGCAACTGGGTTTGTCCTTCTGCTTCTCTGCCACAGCTATGGGAAGAAGACGATCAGGCCAGCAATGAAGAATCACTCCAGCTGAGCCCAGCTTAGATGAGACGATCTCCAGCTAACCTGTAGGAAGTGAAGTGAAGTGAAGTCGCTCAGTCATGTCCGACTCTTTGCGACCCGTGGACTGTAGACCACCAAGCTCCTCCGTCCATGGGATTCTCCAGGCAAGAATACTGGAGTGGGCTGCCATTTCCTTCTCCAGGGGATCTTCCCGACCCAGGGATCGAACGCAGGTCTCCCACATTGCAGGGAGACGCTTTAACCTCTAAACTAAATCAAGATATATGCCACTTAGATTTTGTGATGATTGCATCATGATGGCCAACAGGTACAATCATGATTTCCCTGGAAAACACTGAGGAATGAGATGGAAAAGTTTCAAAAAGAGTAAGCAATATAAACTTTTGTCTTTCTTCCAGAAGTGAATAAAGTGTTCATATCCTGAAAGTTAACAATCATATCAGAAACATTTCCTTTGAAAGAGTTTTAGGCCCTATATGGCCTCAGTTCCTTCTCATCGTGGTCTTCACCAGCAATTTTTTCCTCCAATTTTATTTCAGGGTTATTTCCATCACTTTTGCCTCAGAGAGTGCAAAATGAGACAAAACAATGGTGTAGTTTCTTGGTTTTGTTTTTTTATAATGAATGTAAAATGGATGAAAATTTTTTTTCATTTTTAATTGATATTTTTTAAAATAGAAAATGCATAGAAATATTACAAACATGCTCAAAAGGGTGCCTGTAAAAATTATATTTCTCTCCTTCTGTTATCCATTCAACACACGCAAGCACTACCCCAAAGTCAACCACTTAATAGTTCCTAGTGAACCTTTCCAGAGATCATCACTGTATATGTGAACCCATACTTTACTCTCTAATTCTGCACCCCCAACAGCAGTATAATTTACAACCAGTAGCCAACAAAGGACATTTAGATTGTTTCCAATGTTCTGTTATTATAAACAGTGCTGTGATAAATCTCCTCATATAATACACATCATTTCCCCTGTACGCTAAGTACGTTTGTCAGTACTTACCTGGGAGTAACATCGCTGAATCAAAGAAATTAGCAGTTGTAGTTTTGAAAGACATTGGCTAATTTCTCACTCTAGTGTGGACACGATTGAAGCAACTTAGCAGCAGCAGCAGCAGCAGCAGTGTGCATGCTCAGTTGCAAACTCTTATGACCCCATGGACTGTAGCCTGCCAAGCTCCTCTGTTCATGAAATTTTCCAGGCAAGAATACTGGAGTGAGTTGTCATTTCCTACCACAGGAGATCTTTTCCACCCAGGAATGAACCTGGGTCTCCTGCATTGGCAGGTGGATTCTTTACCAATGAGCCACTGAGAAGCCCTTCTCTCTCTAGAAGTTGCTCAAATTTGAACTCTTAACAACAACGTATCAGTTCAGTTCAGTCGCTCAGTCATGTCCAACTCTTTGCAACCTCATGAACTGCAGCAGGTGAGGCTTCCCTGTCCTCACCAACTTCCGGAGATTGCTCAAACTCATGTACATCGAGTTGGTGATGACATCCAATCATCTCATCCTCTGATGTCCCCTTCTCCTCCTGCCTTCAGTCTTTTCCAGCAAAAGGATCTTTTCCAATGAGTCATCTCTTTGCATCAAGTGACCAAGTATTTGAGTTTCAGGTTTGTTGAAACAGTTTCAGCTTCAGCATCAGTCTTTCTAACAAATATTCAGGACTGATTTCTTTTAGGATTGATTGGTTTGATTTCCTTGCAGTCCAAGGGACTCTCAGGAGTCTTCTCCAACACACAGTTCAAAAGCATCAATTCTTCAGCGCTCAGCTTTCTTCACAGTCCAACTCTCACATCCATATATGACTACTGGAAAAACCACAGCTTTGACTAGATGGACCTTTGTCAGCAAAGTCATGTCTCTGCTTTCTATTATACTATCTAGGTTGGTCATAGCTTTTCTTCCAAGGAGCAAGTGTCTTTTAATTTCATGGCTGCAGTCACCATCTGCAGTGATTTTGGAGCCCAAGAAAATAAAGTCTGTCACTGTTTTCATTGTTTCCCCATCTACTTACCATGAAGTGATGGGACTGGATGCCATGATCCTAGCTTTCTGAATGTTGAGTTTTAAGCAACGTTTTCACTCTCCTCTTTCACTTTCATCAAGAGGCTCTTTAGTTCTTCTTCGCTTTCTGTCATAAGGGTGGTGTTATGTGCATATGTGTGGTTATTGATATTTCTCCAACCCCATGGATTATACAGAATATTGGAGTGGGTAGCCTATCCCTTCTCCAGGGGTCATCAGTATATGAAAGGGCCTATTTTCCATCTTCTTGACCACAGAACAGAAAACATTAAACATTTTTATCTTTGCCAATTAGGTATACAAAAATGTCATCAGAGAATAGTTTTATCTGAACTTCCCCCCCAGTGACTGAGGTTGAACGCCTTTCTTTCCTTTTTTTAAATGAACTCATTTGTGGCCGCCCTGGCCTTCACTGCTGCATACAGGCCCTCTCTCGGCGCTGCAGGTGGAGCCTCCTCCCTAGTTGTGGTGCTTCCACTGCGGTAACTTTGCATGTTGCGAAGCACAGGCTCCAGAGTGCATGCGCCCAGCAGTCATGGTGCACAGGCTTAGCTGCCCCACGGCATGTGGAATCCTCCCAGACCAGGGATGGAACCCGTGTCCCCTGCATTGGCAGGCGGATTCTTAGCCGCTGGATCACCAGGGACATTCTAGATTCATTGTCTTTTATCAAATTTAAGAAGTGTTTGGTTACTACTTCTTCAAATATTCTCTGACTCTCTCTTCTCCGTCTGAGATTCCAATTGTGTATATACTGATGGTTTCTCTTTTTATTCTTTTTTCTTTCTGCTCCTCAGATAATTTAATTGACCAATCTTCAGCTTCACTTACTCCTCTGTCTGCTCAAATCTGCTATTAAAACCCTCTGGTGAATTCTTTGTGATACTTTTCAGTCTAATTCCTTTTATAATTTCTATCTTTTCATGGGTATTCTCTATATGTTCCTACATCCTCCTTGCTTGTTTTGGCTATTTGAATCTATTTAAGATGTTTAACTTAAAGTCTTTGTCTGGTGAGTTCAAAGTCTGTTCTTCCTCAGAAATAATTTCTTCTGTGAATGGGCCATATTTTCGTTTCATTGCATGCTTCATATTCTTTGTTGGAGACTGAATATTTTGAATATTATAATGTTGTAATTCTTGAAATCAAATTCTTTCTTCTCAGGGTTTGCTTTCCTTGATTCCTATAGACTATAGCTATTTACTAATTTTTCAAAACTGTTTTTAGAAAGGTTTTTTTTTTTTTTTTTGTCATGTGTGGTTTCTGAAGTCTTGGTTCCTTTACCTTGCATTTAGCTAGGATTTAGACAAAGATTTCCTTCACCATAAGGAACCAGAAAGAGAGGAAGAGAAAGGGAAAGGGACAGGGAGGGGAAAAAAGAGAAAGGAAGGAAGAAGGAAATAAAAGAAAGAAAGAAAGAAAAGAATAAGGAATCCTTGAAATTGAGAACAACAAAAAAACCTCTTCTGAGTTTGCAAATTGGCTCTGTGCTGGGCCACTTCAGGGCTCAGTACTTAACCAGAGTGTTTACAATTCTGTCTTAGCTTTTACTTCACATTTGCACTGACCCTGGAGCTGTAGGCTTAGGGTCTTCTTAGGTGTTTTCTGGACTTCATCTTGCCCTGGGCATGTGTATTGCTTTCTAAATTCCCCAGGATACACAGGGGCTTTTGAATGCCCTAATTTTCAGCTGAAACTCTAACTTTTCCTTCCAAGCTTCCTCACTCTATTGTAGGCCTCAACTGCTGTCTTTTGTCTCAGGTGGCGGTAGATTGTTTATTTGCTTGCCTTAGCATATTCAAAAGCAGAGACATTACTTTGCCGACTAAGGTCCGTCTAGTCAAGGCTATGGTTTTTCCTGTGGTCATGTATGGATGTGAGAGTTGGACTGTGAAGAAGGCTGAGCGCCGAAGAACTGAACTGTGCAGTTGGAGAAGACTCTTTAGAGTCCCTTGGACTGCAAGGAGATCCAACCAGTCCATTCTGAAGGAGATCAGCCCTGGGTGTTCTTTGGAAGGAATGATGCTAAAGCTGAAACTCCAGTACTTCAGCCACCTCATGAGAAGAGTTGACTCATTGGAAAAGACTTTGATGCTGGGAAGGATTGGGGGCAGGAGGAGAAGGGGACGACCGAGGATGAGATGGCTGGATGGCATCACTGACTCAATGGATATGAGTCTGAGTGAACTCTGGGAGTTGGTGATGGACAGGGAGGCCTGGCGTGCTGTGATTCATGGGGTTGCAAAGAGTTGGACATGACTGAGTGATTGAACTGAACTGAACTGAACTGATAATGTTTTTGAGGAATGCCTGCTGCCTTTCCACTGAGTTCCAAGTTAGATGAAACAGAGACAAATTTTTTGTTTCAGTCTTTAAGTAGCCCCTGAATAGGTTAGAACAGACAAACACAATTTCTTTTTAAATAAAATCTGCTCTGCTCCATTTAGAACTGGGAACTAGAGTTCCACACTGGGAATCTAGATTGCTACCTTCAAGACTGCCACTGAGTTGGTATCTGGGTGGGGTAAGGGCAAGTAGAAATACTGCAGTTTTCCTACCACTTTTAAGTTGCCTTTTTCCTTCATGCAGCATTCACTTGGGTACTGTAGGACTTTGATAACTGGAGTTCTGACAAAGTTGGTTTTGAACGTCTGCTTGACTTTTCTAGTTTTTTTGGTGGAGGGACAAGTGTTTGGATTTGCCTACTCTGCCTTGCTAGCTGACATCACTCTCTGCACTGCGTATTGCTCCTGTGCATATTCTCTTTCCAGATCTCATCACTCTGTTGACCATCACCCCAGTTCTTTCCTTCCAAAATACTACCCATATAAACCAAAGTTTATAATATGCTTTTAGGGTTTAAAAAAAATTAAAGGTTTTGGTGAGGGATTATGTCACAGTCAAGTATATCACAGTGTTTAACCATATTGACTAAAATATTTGGCTTCCCTATTCCATTACTGGGACTTCCCTGGTGGCTCTGATGGTAAAGAAACTGCCTGCAATGCAGGAGATGGTTTGATCCTTAGGTTGGGAAGATCCTATGGCTAAGGGAATGGCTACGTACTCCAGAATTTTTGCCTGGAGAATTCCGAGGACCAAGATCCCTGTTCCTTAATACCCCTTTGTTATTGACACAGCAGCCACTCTGAGTTTCTTTCCCACCCTTTCCTAAATCCCCTTACCTCTTTGAGTAGGTTCAGTAAAACCAGGATTCTCATCTCACTGTTCAGAACAACTTCATTGCCAGCCCACCCCATCATTGACATAATCCACTTTCAAATCAGTCCATTGAAATATTTTGATATAAAAAGGGAGTGGGGCTTTTTATCCCCTAGAAGGAAATCTGCTCCCAGCTTTTAAAATACAAGTTTCTCCCAGCTGTACATATTTTATTTCATGTTGAAAATGTAGATACATTTTAAAACTTAGAACATATTTATGTTGTCTCTGTGGTTGTTGCTCTTCAGCCACCAAATCAGGTCTGACTCTTTGCGACCCCATGGACTGTAGCCCACCAGGCTCCTCTGTCCATGGGATTCTCCAGGCAAGAATACTGGAGTGGGTTGCCATTGCCTTTTCCAGGGGATCTTCCCAACCCAGGGAAGAACCCAGGTCTCCTGCATTGGCAGGTGGATTCTTTACTGCTGAGCCACCAGGGAAGCCCCTATCTCTATGGTAAGCTCCATTTAAAAATGATTATTTCTCAGCAGGTGGCATAAAAAATCATTCCATTTCCTTTTATAAGGAAATAATAATAGTATTTTATGAAGTTGTGGTTTCAAAATGCTGTTTCTTAAAGGAATGAAGACAGTTTTATGATTGGATGATTGTTCAGTAAAAGAAAGAGGCTCTTTTCCTTTGTGTAAGTGAAAACTATTTTCAGTTTTCTTTTTTGTTCTGTTTTTGTTCCAAGAACCCAAAATATGGCTGAAATATCCTTTTTTCTGAAAACAAATTTTTCTTGTTATAATGCAACACACATTTACCTGGTATTTAAAAAAGAAAAATGACAAATGAATAAGACAAAATTTTTGAACTCTGAAAATTCATAAACATATAAAACATAAAAATCATGAGTAATCCCATTACTTAGAGATACTAACTGTTATCTGTTTAATATACACCCCTCATGACCTTTAAAACTGCCATTTATATAAGCATTTATTAATATATTTGTGTATTTATGTGTATATGTATTTTTCTTAACAAAAATAAGATTTCAGTGAGGCATTTTTTTATTTCAATAAATATAAAACACCATTTTAATGTGATAGTTATTTCTGGATGTACAATAATTTAATCTATTTTAATCAATAGCACTTACTTTATTTCCATTTGGTTTATACTATAAACATTGCATATATAGTTTAGAACTTATAAGAAACTTAAGTATTTAATTCTGATATCTTAGGTAGTTCTCTTTAAACATTTGCTGCTATAAACAGACTTTAAAACAAAACAATTTTTGGAATTGTTTCAAAACTCTTTGATCACAAAAGTAGGCAATCATCAGCAAGTCTCTAAAATGTCTTAAACATTTCTAACCTTAACAGGCTACCTTCCAGACTGGCTACAATCTGTTGTTTTGGCTTTAACTCCTTGAGTGGCCTACAAAGTCTCTACTCTGATCAAGTGCGTTTACTCATGGAGAGGAGCCCAGTGTTTTGCTGTCTTTCTGGCCATACCACTTGCTGTTTTTCAGGCTGAAAATCACTTCCTCTTTCTCTCCACTGATCAGATCTTATTCAGAATTATAGGTCTAGCTCAAATCCCATTTGGCCCATAAACCCTTCCCAATCTCCGAGCAGGAAGGGATTTTTCCTCTCATTAAATTCCCTTGGCAGATGATGATATTTGTGCCATTTTGGGGCAATTAAATATATGTCTTATAACAGTTCCTTCTCATGGTTTCAAATATTTTTCAAATTATGCTTATTATTTCCTCATTGGTATATTTGTATCATCTTTCTACAACTGTACAAAAGGCTATTGAAGGAAGGATCAGTCTTGCCCATCTCTATACCTTGCACATAGATAGGGCTTGATAAATGTTTACTGATTTAATAATTACTAAAAATCATAGCTGTATTAGTAAAATTTTCATTCAGTCCAATCTCTATGCACAGATAATAGCATATGAAAAAAGCAATTTCTTCAAGCTCTTTCATCAAGATATAACATAAAATCTTGGTTACTGACTAAATACTGTCATCGTTGGCAAGTGAACTATGTAATCTTCAAGTCAAAATAATATCTTTGAGACTTTTTTCTGTATTTTTACAATATTTGAAATATCTACTTAAAAGTTTACATAAATATTGAATTGCTTACCTCACAAAAACTTAAGTAGAAGCACAAAAGTAAGAGAATGACATGACCAAGCTTCATGTTGGAGACAATCAGGGTCTGTGTCTCTACTGTGGACGCCTCTGCACCCCAGGTATTCTTTTGAAATTTAATTTTTAACCTCTGAAAAAATATTTAAAAAGAGCAGGCCTCCTAAAGAGCTTTGTACTTTTGAACTTGTGGAGAATTTGGCAAAAATCCAGAGTTTTACCGTAAATGAAACCAAAAAAGACCTCAGCAAATAGCTGAGGGACTGTTTCCCGCAGAGAAAACTGATGCCCCACCTTGATACTGAACAATGCCTTACTCTGTTTGCTACAGTAGGCAGAAACCACTGAAAGAAATTTCTTATGCTTTGGTAAAAACAGAATCATATTTTTCCTTAAGGACGAAGACTAGGAAATGGTAAGGAGTAAAAAGTCCATCGTATTGAATGCTATGCTGAACACTAAAAATCCTCACCAAAATGGTTCCTTTATCAGTCATGGGTTGTCCTGTGATAAATTCTTTTTCTCTCAGCAGAAATGCTGTCACAGTTTGATTCTCCTGAAGCAGATGTGAGACAGAGTTTGGGGCGGGGGATGCTTGTCAGGAATCAGCTCCTGGAAAAGGAAGGGAAGAGAAGCAGGAATGAACAGAAAGAGAAAGCAGACTGCAATGTGGGTTCAACAAAGCCTCGGCCAGCTTGGGGGGGCTCTGGAGTGACAGTGGCCAGTCACAGGGGCCCTGGGTCATGCAGAAATGGCTGGGTCCTGCCTGCCTTGCTCAGTGACGTGACCCGGTGATATTTGCCCAGGAAATGCACGCCCTTGGGTGAGGCAGGTCTTCAGTTGCTGTCAGAAAGAAGTGTCCGCTGACCACTCTTCACAGCCAGACAGCCAGACCTTCCTTGAAAGGAGGATCCGGGAAACTCATCTCCTGGTCTTTCAGAGTCTACCATTTGCACCTTTGAGGTCTACTTTCCATGTATGTTTCAAGGGTGGCTCCGTCAAAATTGCAGTGGGCCTCTCTTCCTGAGAGATAATTTAGGAGAGGGAAGTTGCTGGGGGTCGGGGTGGGGGAAGGAACTGTAGCCCCTGCCCTTGCGGTTGATCTTGGGGCTGCAGTTATCCTCAGCCTCTGCCTCCTTCCTGTCCATTCTAGATTCCCTTCACCCTGAGTCTCCCCCTCTGCTGGCCTCAGTGGCTTACCTGGTAGCATGACCCTCAACCTTTTCCCGGAGTGGCCTGAGCCCCTGAATACCATTCCCTTCTCAGACCATGGCTGCTCTTCCTACCCCTTTATTGTCGCAAGAGATACCTGAGTAGCTCATATGGTTCCCCACACATTTCTCCCTACCCTGGCTGTGTAACAGCAGACTTCCTTCCTCTGAAGTGATAGGTTACTCCTGTCAAGATGGTGACTCCTCCTCTCTCCAGGCAGCTCAGTGTGCGCCAGGCAGAAGGCAGAGCATACAGTTCACTGGGATTCTTGTTGTGCCCCAGGGCAACAGTGTGTTTCCTTTGAGAAACAGACCTCAGAGTGCAAAGTGTGGGGACAGGAAGCACACGGCCTCCGTTGGTCGTCAGAAGTGATGGCAAGTGTGGCCATTCCTGCTTCTGCTTCTTGGGTCGCAGACCTGTGTCTTCTCTCTGTTGCAGACACAGCGCGGCATGACAGTCCTTCAAGTCAATGCATATACTGCTTCTTGGAGGACAGCACCCAGTCCTCAGAGTGTTGTCTTAAGTGGCACCTCAGTTCGGCCTTCAGCAGGCTACGCCAATGCTCCATAAGGCTGTCAGCTTCACAGCGGTGCAGTTATATGGTATGACCAGTGAATTGCATGGCCAGAGCTCCAAGCTCACATCTCCTTTGCTATAAAGTGGGTTCCCCTATCTAGCAGGAGATTACATGGGATCCCTTGTTGGAGGATTAAGTACTCTGTAATCCTTTGACTCATGACCATGTGGCCCTGCAGGTAGGAAAGGTAACTGACTCTATGTTTATTTCTGTCTATTCCTGTGAGGATGTATCTCTGGCCTTTTTAAGAGTGAAACAACTGAATGAGCAATTTACCACCGAGTGGCTAGCTGGTATCCTTGATGAGCTGTGCCATCTTGGGGGCTCAGCATTGGTCTCTGTGGCTGTCAGATTGGACATTTGTTGATGGCAGTAGCCCAAGAAACCTTCAGGGCCTGTGCTGTTACTGGCCATCTCTGGCACCATAGCCATTTTATCCTTGTGCCTGCTGTGCTAGTACTGAGGTGGTTGATGACTGAGATTGGTGGATATCAATTAGCTGAGTCATTTTGTTGATTATTGATTACTTTTCTCTAGTGGATGTTCTCTGCTGGTGTTAACATGCATTACAAAGATTTTTATACTTCATTCCCACTCCTGTAGGTATGTCCACAAGTTTCTACTCAGACCTTCTTGTTCTTAATCTTTGAATATCTTTCATTATAGGGAAAAAGACCATCAGGCAATTACTACTGCCTGTGATTCCATATATAGCCTAACCTTAGGCCTCTTTTTTTCCCACACAAAGTGGACAGCCATGTGTACAGGCTGAAGCTCTGCCCACTGGGAGGACTTTCTTCCACCACTGTCTTTCAGACACTTACCAAGCATGGCTGTTGTTCAGCTGCCACTTTCAGGTTGTACCTACGTACAGAGCCAACCCATCTGTGAAGCAAACTCAAACGTTTCTCTTCTCCTTCAGCTGCTCATACCAGGGTTCCCATAGAGTCACAGGTGTGAGCTGAGGGACACGGGTACAAGCTTGGATTTGGGGGAAAAGAGAGAAATCTGGGCCACCTGCTCAAGTACCTTGCTTGTTCCCTTTGCTTCTCTGTGCTGTTTGTTCTAGATGTGACAGGTTCATCTCATGTTTTTGCTAGGCCTGTTCAACCTTGTACTTCAGGGTCTGCTAGGACCCAGCTCGTAGTGTGTATTTCTCACACAGCGACATATCAGTCATTTCACATTTGCCAGTGTTCAGTAGTGCATAGGTTGTTTCTCAAAAAGAATATAATTCTCTGCTGCAGATGGCATGGCCTTGCTGCAGAGCTTGAGGGTGCTGTGCTTCCACTGGGTCTTCCTCAAACACTCTGTAATGTTTTTTCCCACCTGTGATACCTCCAATACCACAGGGTCTTCTGGATTACTGCAGAACTCTTTCCTGCTCTGGGAACCAAAGCGTTCTTCTTCAGTGTGAAATATTTGCCCCCAAATCAAATATTCCCCAAAAGGAATATCTCCAAAAAGACTGACTAAATTTTATGCTTCCTTCTTTGTGAAATGAAATACAAGACAAAATAATTTGTCTTTTACTTTACATAAGATGTCTTGGAAGAAATCTGAGCTCTGTTTTCTCATAATTTTACTCATGTGCCACTTGTCACCTGCTCTCTGGAACATGTATGTCTTATCAAGGCATTCAGCACGCTGGCCACCTCTTGCTTATCTGCTCTGATTAAGGTAATGCCATCTGTGTAATAAAACAATTTAATGTTCTATAAGAAATCTCAATGATACCCAGATCTCTTCAGACTTTCTTATGGCAGAAGATGGAAGATAAGACTTATGAGAAAATTATAAATGTATACTGTTGTTCATCCCATGTGAATGCAAACTGTTTCTGATATTCTTTTCTGCTTAAAATACTTACAGTGGTTTCAGTTTTCCTGAAAACATTCTTATTGATATACTTTATAATATTGTTGAAACTAGAATCAAGGCTCTTATCGCTAAAAGAAATTTGATTGAAACAAATATTAAACCCTAGCAGGGGTGGAATTTCTAGTCTTAGAAAGAATAGAAGAAAATAAAAAGACATTTATATATCCAAATTATATCAAACATTTTATAACAAATAAGTACTGAAAAGTGAACTAAGCATATAACTCAGGATACTATTTAAAAAATAATGAAAAAGAATCAAAATGGTACAAAGGAACTAATAAAGACATGCTGCTGCTGCTGCTGCTGCTGCTGCTGCGTCACTTCAGTCATGTCTGACTTTGTGTGACCCCATAGACGGCAGCCCACCAGGCTCCTCCATCCATGGGATTTTCCAGGCAAGAGTACTGGAGTGGGGTGCCATTGCCTTCTCCAAATAAAGACATAAACAATAGTAAATAAACCAGAAAGTAAAAAACTAGCAGACTTGATAAGTAACATGAGTCATTAAGAGAAATAATTTTTAAAAAGAGTAAGACAATTTCAGAGGAAAATTTAGCTATTGAAGTGGTCATTTCTAGGGGGCTGCCAACATCCGTTGTGCTTCATAATAGGGCCCCAATTTTCTGTGTGGAATTATCATTCTTCTATTATGAGTTGTTTTTGGTAGGAGAGTAATTCCAGGCACCTGCTTTCCAAATGGAAGTTGAGAAATCCATATCCAGCCTCCTTCCATTCCTTTTTATAGCCCAGGGACTGATCAAAGAGTCTCTACCTCTCTGGTGTTTGGGTCTTG
Organism: Ovis canadensis; assembly: GCF_042477335.2. Classification (NCBI taxonomy): domain Eukaryota; kingdom Metazoa; phylum Chordata; class Mammalia; order Artiodactyla; family Bovidae; genus Ovis; species Ovis canadensis. The sequence goes on along the minus strand of NC_091250.1, from coordinate 31,613,110 downwards.
AGTTAAGTGATAAGAGAACAAAAGAAACAGTTGTGAATTATTTATTGCAGCAGAAGAAGCAGCATACTGGTCAGACTGTTTCAGCTACAGATAAGCGTCCTTGGATTCCTTTAGGCCTTATTAAGTATCTTTAATTCTTAAGCCTAGTTTCTTAGCCACCTGTCAGTACTTGCGAACATCCTGTTATTTTTTACTGAATTTTCTTTTACTAAAGTTAGCCAGTATTGGCTTGGTGCCTTGTCACTTAGAAATTTAAGTGATAAAATCATGTGCAATTTATCAAATAATCTGAAGATCCAAAAAAAAAAAAAAAGTCAAGGAAAATAGAATTATCAGAATTGACTTGGGATGAGATAGAAAATTCAAATAAATTAATAGCTAAGATGAAATGGAAATATTAAAGATTTTAAACTCCCAAAGATACTAAGTTTTACCAACTTTTTTAAGAAAAGTCATTCTCCTGTTATTTAAACTTTTTCAGAACATGAAAAAAGATAAAAAGCTCTCTGACTTACTAGCAATACTCTGACATACTTATCCAAAACTGGGTAAGATAAGCCTTTGAAAGAAATCTATAAGCTAATCTTAATTATTAATATACATGCAATGATCCTAAATAAAATGTTAGCAAACCATATACCATAAACCACAATATAGCAAAAGAGTAAGATATCATGACCAAGTGTGGACCATTTCAGAAATATGGGGGTGTTCAACATTAGGATATCTATTAGTGTTGTTGTTCAGTTACTGTGTCGGGTCAGATTCTTTGCAACCCTATGAACTGCAGCATGCCAGGATTTCATATCCTTCAGTATCTCCTGGAGTTTGCTCAAACTCATGTCCATTGAGTCAGTGATGCCATCCAACCATTTAATCCTCTGTTGCCCCCCTTTTCCTCCTGCCTTCAATCTTTCCCAGCCCCAAGGTCTTTTCCAATGAGTTGGCTTTTTGATTCAGGTGGCCAAATTATTGGAGCCTCAGCTTCAGCATCAGTCCTTCCAATGAATATTTAGGTCTGATTTCCTTTAGGATTGACTGGTTTGATCTCCTTGCAGTTCACAGGACTCTCAAGAGTCTTCTACAGCACCACAGTTCAAAAGCATCAATTCTTGGTGCTCAGCCTTCTTTATGGTCCAACTCTCATATCCATACATGACTACTGGAAAAATCATAGGTTTGATTATATGGGCCTTTGTTGGCAAAATGATATCTCTGTCTTTTTAATATGTTATCTAGGTTTGTCATAGCTTTTCTTCCAAGGAGCATGAATTTTTAAATTTCATGGCTGTGGTCACCATCTGCAGTGATTTTGGAGAGCAAGGAAATAAAATCTGCCACTGTTTCCATTTCTTCCCCATCTATTTGCCATGAAGTCATGGGATCAAATACCATGATCTTCATTTTTTGAATGTTGAGTTTTAAGCCAGTTTTTTCACTCTCTTTTACCTTCATCAAGAGGCTCTTTAGTTTATCTTTGCTTTTTGCCATTCAGTTCAGTTCAGTTGCTCAGTCATGTACGACTCTTTGCAATCCCATGAATCGCAGCATGCCAGGCCTCCCCATCCATCACCAACTCCCGGAGTTCACTCAGACTCATGTCCATTGAGCCAGTGATGCCATCCAGCCATCTCATCCTCTGTCGTCCCCTTCTCTTCCTGCCCCCAATCCCTCCCAGCATCAGAGTCTTTTCCAATGATTCAACTCTTCGCATGAGGTGGCCAAAATACTGGAGTTTCAGCTTTAGCATCATTCCTTCCAAAGAAATTCCAGGGTTGATCTTCGTCAGAATGGACTGGTCGGATCTCCTTGCAGTAGGATGGTATTATCTGCCTATCTGAGGTTGTTATTTCTCCTGAGTGTAATTCAGTATACTAAAATCTTTAATTAAAATAATAGATTAAATGAGAGAATCTGTATTATTATACCACAAGATATGGAAAAGGTATATGATATGAGTTTAACACCAATTTTTAATTTTTAAAAAGTGAGTAATCTAGGAAAAGAACAAATATCATTAACCTGATAAAATGTAGAAACCAACAACATACACTAGTGAAACACTGGAGCCAAACTCAGAGTCTGGAATAAAATCAAGGATGCTATATTTCAATACTGTTGTTATAATTAGAGGCAATAAATATGAAAAATTTATAAATATTGGCATGAAAGAGACAAAATTGCCATTATTTGTAGTTGAAATGATTGTCTACTTAGATAAAATTAATTGAAAATTATTAGATCTAAAGTCAAAGTTTGTTAGAACAACTGGATATGAAGTCAAGGTAAGAAAATGAATTTCCTATTTGTCAGCAGTTAACAAAGAGAAAATGCAATAAATAGCTCACAATGACTGACATTCTCTATAGTTTATATCGCTTACCTCCCAACAGCTCAGTGAAAATAAATATAAAAATAATTCCATTACACCACTGAAAAATGAAAAGGGAATCCATCAAGAGGACACAGTGAGGATTTACTAGAAGACATACAGTTGAGAGGAAGAGATTAACTGCAAACTGATGTAGCTCCAAAATCATTGCTGATGGTGACTGCAGCCATGAAATTAAAAGACGCTCGCTCCTTGGAAGGAAAGTTGTGACCAACCTAGACAGCATATTAAAAAGCAGAGACATTACTTTGCCAATGAAGGTCCATCTAGTCAAGGCTATGGTTTTTCCAGTGGTCATGTATGGATGTGAGAGTTGGACTGTAAAAAAAGCTGAGTGCCAAAGAATTGACGCTTTTGAAGTGTGGTGTTGGAGAAGACTCTTGGGAGTCCTTTGGACTGCAAGGAGATCCAACCACTCCACCCTAAAGGAGATCAGTCCTGGGTGTTCATTGGAGGGGCTGATGTTGAAGCTGAAACTCCAATACTTTGGCCACCTGATGCGAAGAGCTGACTCATTTGAAAAGACCCTGATGCTGGGAAAGACTGAAGGCAGGAAGAGAAGGGGAAGACAGAGGATGAGATGGTTGGATGGCATCACTGACTCAATGGACATGAGTTTGGGTGGACTCCAGGAGTTGGTGATGGACAGGGAGACGAGGGTGCTGCAGTTCATGGGGTTGCAAAGAGTTGGACACAACTGAGCGACTGAACTGAACTGAACTGATGTGGGTGACAACTGTATCCAGAATAAGGGAGACCACAAAGTAGAGATGGTGGAATCCAAGAGAAGTGATAGATAGGTGATCAATTAAATAAAGAGCAAAACAGTTGAGCCAGTACCCCATTCTTCGGAAACTCACCTCAACATTTCCTCCAGGATAAAGCCTACAAAGATTCTCTGTGGCGCATATTCTAACCGAGTGTCCCTGGAGTAAGCACTGGGGCGGGAGAAGCAGAGAACCATTCCTGGTACACACAACTTCCTGGTGTTCAGGGACTCTCTGCACTTGAAAAAGTCAGCTATAGGTAACTCCCGAGACCTCACATTCCACCCCACCTTCTTCTACACAGTCATCCACACAGTCCTCTGTAGTCAGAATTAAGACAGCCAGTATGTACAGCACAATAAACAGAAAAAGAAAGACCAATCTCATTTATCACTATAGCTGCAAAAATCCTAAACAAAATACCAATCAACTGATACAAAATCTTAAATAGGATTCAGCAGTCTGTTAATAACAACATTAACACTTACTTGACAACGTTTTCTGCACACACACATAAATATGTATATAGGCTCAAGTAAATAAAATATTTATGTTAAATGTCTTAATTTCAGGGTAGGAGAATTTCACATTTAAATTGGACATAGCAGTTCAACCTTTTTTTTTTTTCTTTCTAAAAATATGTACCTTCTGTCTCTGTCCAATGATAAGACACAGAATTCATGATAATTCAGAAGCAAGGACCACCCCTTAGTGCCAGATTGTGTTCTTTGGGCTTCTTAAAGAAAGGGGTAAGGCAGGAAAAGTGTATGTCAGACAGAGACATCCAGTGTCAGAGAGTGAGGAAGCCATCAGAAGCTAGTGACTGGTAAGACATAGGACCAAACTTGAAAGTACTCTCACATGCCAAAGATGAAACAATTTATGCATTAAATAACTTTTACATACATGAAGGCAATGGCACCCCACTCCAGTACTCTTGCCTGGAAAATCCCATGGGTGGAGGAGCCTGGTGGGCTGCAGTCCATGGGGCGGCGAAGAGTCGGACATGACTGAGCGACTTCACTTTCACTTTTCACTTTCATGCATTGGAGAAGGCAATGGCAACCACTCCAGTGTTCTTGCCTGGGGAATCTCAGGGACGGGGGAACCTGGTGGGCTGCCGTCTATGGGGTCGCACAGAGTCAGACACGACTGAAGTGACTTAGCAGCAGCAGCAGCAGGCCTATAAAAAGATTAATATTTATTAAAATCAACTTGCACTCTGCTAAATTAAATAACTGAAGTTTCCTCTCCTACTCAATTTGCATGAGAATTGATATCCTATTTAAAAATAACTATAAATCAAGTATTAAACTTAAAAATTATGGATAACTACTGTACAATGATAACATTAATATTATACAGTAACTTTATTTTTTTAATTTTTTAATTGAAGGATAATTGATTTACATAATTTTGTGGTTTTCTGTCATACATCAATAAGAATCAGCTATAGATACACCCATGTTCCCTCCCTCCCAGACTTCCCTCCCATCTCCCTTTGTTTTTGTTTTTTACTTTCTTCTTCTTTTAAAAAATTTTTATTTTTACTTTATTTTGCTTTACAATACTGTATTGGTTTTGCCATACATTGACATAAATCTGCCACGGGTGTACATGATTTCCCAATCCTGAACCCCCCTCCCACCTCCCACCTCCCATCCCATATCATCTCTCTGGATCATCCCGGTGCACCAGCCCCAAGCATCCTGTATCCTGTATTGAACATAGACTGGTGATTCGTTTCTTACCTGATAGTATACATGTTTCAATGCCATTCTCCCAAATCATCCCACCCTCTCCCTCTCCCACAGAGTCCAAAAGTCCGTTCTATACATCTGTGTCTCTTTTGCTGTCTCGCATAGAGGGTTATCATTACCATCTTTCTAAATTCCATATATATGTGTTAGTATACTGTATTGCTGTTTTTCTTTCCGGCTTACTTCACTCTGTATAATCGACTTCAGTTTCATCCACCTCATTAGAACTGATTCAAATGTATTCTTTTTAATGGCTGAGTAGTACTCCATTGTGTATATGTACCACAGCTTTCTTATCCATTCATCTGCTGATGGACATCTAGGTAGTTTCCATGTCCTAGCTATTATAAACAGTGCTGTGATGAACATTGGGGTACACGTGTCTCTTTCAATTCTGGTTTCCTCGGTGTGTATGCTCAGCAGTGGGATTGCTGGGTCATAAGTCAGTTCTACTTCCAGTTTTTTAAGGAATCTCCACACTGTTCTCCATAGTGGCTGTACCAGTTTGCATTCCCACCAACAGTGTAAGAGGGTTCCCTTTTCTCCATACCCTCTCCAGCATTTATTGCTTGTGGACTTTTGGATTGCTGCCATTCTGAGTGGCGTGAAATGGTACCTCATTGTGGTTTTGATTTGCATTTCTCTGATAATGAGTGATGTTGAGCATCTTTTCATGTGTTTGTTAGCCATCTGTATGTCTTCTTTGGAGAAATGTCTATTTAGTTCTTTGGCCCATTTTTTGATTGGGTCATTTATTTTTCTGAACTTGAGCTGCATAAGTTGCTTGTATATTTTTGAGATTAGTTTTTTGTCAGTTGCTTCATTTGCTATTATTTTCTCCCATTCAGAAGGCTGTCTTCACCTTGGTTATAGTTTCCTTTGTTGTGCAGAAGCTTTTAAGTTTAATTAGGTCCCATTTGTTTATTTTTGCTTTTATTTCCAGTATTCTGGGAGGTGGATCATATAGGATCCTGCTGTGATTTTTGTCAGAGAGTGTTTTGCCTATGTTCTCCTCTAGGAGTTTTATAGTTTCTGGTGTTATGTTTAGATCTTTAATCTTGAGTTTATTTTTGTGTATGGTGTTAGAAAGTGTTTTAGTTTCATTGTTTTACAAGTGGTTGACCAGTTTTCCCAGCACCACTTGTTAAAGAGATTGTCTTTAATCCATTGTATATTCTTGCCTCCTTTGTCGAAGATAAGGTGTCCATAGGTGTGTGGATTTATCTCTGGGCTTTCTATTTTGTTCCATTGATCTATATTTCTGTCTTTGTGCTAGTACCATACTGTCTTGATGACTATGGCTTTGTAGTAGAGCCTGAAGTCAGGTAGCTTGATTCCTCCAGTTCCATTCTTCTTTCTCAAGATTGCTTTGGCTATTTGAGGTTTTCTGTATTTCCATACAAACTGTGAAATTTTTTGTTCTAGCTCTGTGAAAAATACTGCTGGTAGCTTGATAGGGATTACATTGAATCTGTAGATTGCTTTGGGTAGTATACTCATTTTCACTATATTAATTCTTCCAATCCATGAACATGGTATATTTCTCCATCTATTAGTGTCCTCTTTGATTTCTTTCATCAGTGTTTTATAATTCTCTATATATAGGTCTTTAGTTTCTTTAGGTAGGTATATTCCTAAGTATTTTATTCTTTTCGTTGCAATGGTGAATGGGATTGTTTCCTTAATTTCTTTTTCTACTTTCTCATTATTAGTGTATAGGAATGCAAGGAATTTCTGTGTGTTGATTTTATATCCTGAAACTTTACTATATTCATTGATTAGCTCTAGTACTTTTCTGGTGGAGTCTTTAGGGTTTTCTATGTAGAGGATCATGTCATCTACAAACAGTGAGAGTTTTAGTTCTTCTTTTCCAATTTGGATTCCTTTTATTTCTTTTTCTGCTCTGATTGCTGTGTCCAAAACTTCTAATACAGTAACTTTAATTTGATAAAAAAATTTTTTTAAAAAATTGAGATCCTTTGTAAGGAGGAGGAAATGACACAGAGTAGGCCAATAAGTTTTAGTCTTGGACAAAAATAAACAGATTCATAGAAAAATACCGTTCTTTAAACAGCACTGAGTTGCACAGTGTGAACCATGTTAACTATGCACTTCAAAATGATTAATGTGGTACAGTTTATGCATATTTTACTATAGTTGGAAAAAAGAGCATTGATAATTATTATTGGATTCTTATGTCTACATGTCTATAAGCTGCTGATCATGTTAATGCACTGGGATGGAGACTTGTGCTGTGTGCTCAGTTTTGTCCAACTCTTTGTGACCCGATGGAGTCTGGCCTGCCAGGATCCTCTGTCCATGGGATTTCCCAGACCAGACAAGAATACTGGAGTGGGTTGTCATTTACTTCTCTAGGGGATCTTCCCAACCCAGGGGTTGAACCCACACCTCTTGTGTCTCCTGCATTGGTAGGCAGATTCTTCATCATTGTGTCACCTGGGTATATAAAATTTTTATGCAGGGTTTTCTGAGACATAAAAATTAATTCAATCATTCTTTCAGAGTACAAAGGCTAGAAAAAGGCTGTTCTAATGGATGGGAAATGGAGCTCTTCCAAGAAGGAGGTGATTGCCAGTGGCAGAGAAAGAGAAGCAAGGCAATGATGCTGGTCTGATGGGGCAGAAAAATGGTGTAGAGCACTGGAGGGAAACAAAATTAATTATACAGAAGGCCTAGTCAATGGAGAAATTTTACTTTAGAGTTGTTACTAAAGGAAATGGGAAACTGTTTGGGGTCATGAAGATGGCTATGGTATGAGGAAACTCTTATTAAGCTCAGTATGTCATCACATGCATTACAGATGGAAGGAGGAAAAGGGTGGAGGCATTTATTTCAAGACACCAAAGATGCTCAGAATGTGAGGATGTTGTAGTTCACTGCAATTATTTCTTGACTTTTGAGTTGTTGTAGATTATATTGGTGATTTAAGATAGAAATAACAGAGGAGACTGTGGTAGCGGCAACAGGAGGCCTGTATTTACAGTACAAATCTACTTTAGATGGAGTGAATAGAAATAGATAGCTTTGAATAAAGAGACTACCACCGAGGTTGGGTGGGGATCATGACAGGAGAGTGCTCAGATGTTGGAGTCCAAAGATTCAGAAACCAAGAGTATGATGCTACCATGAAGACAAACAGGGAATTGGAATGATGAAAAACTTGAAAAGAGGAAGGAGGGAGCCTAGAGGTAGTGATACAGCAAAGGATTGAGGGGGTGTGAGAATCCATGGTTTCACTTTGTCCCTCTAATTAGTTGGGGAAGTTTCTGCCCTTCTGTCAGTTTCTTACATGGAAAATAAAGGGGTATCATGTAATCTTGAAGGTTCCATAGGAGTTCAATGGTTTCAACACATTGAGTTGGAGATAACAGACACCAAGACTGTTGAGAGTCCCTTGGACTGCAAGGAGATCCAACCAGTCCATCCTAAAGGAAATCTGTCCCGAATATTCATTGGAAGGATTGATGCTGAAGCTGAAACTCCAATAGTTTGGTCACCTGATTCAAAGAACTGACTCCTTGAAAAAGACCCTGATGCTGGGAAAGAGTGAAGGCAGGAAGAGAAGGGAATGACAGAGGATGAGATGGATGAGATGGTTGAATGGCATCTCATGAGTCTGAGCAAGCTCCAGGAGTTGGTGATGGACAGGGAAGCCTGGCGTGCTGCAGTCCATGGGGTCGCAAAGAGTCGGACACTACTGAGTGACTGAACTGAACTGAACTGGAGATAAAACACTGAATGTAAACAGAGCAAAATAGAGTAGGGCTGTTATGAATAATTCTGCCTCTGTATGATGCATAGAATTTAAAGTACATTTATCTAATCTGATGATTGCTAGGTGCTTTCTCAAGAAGCTTGTACTTTAGTGTAGGTGACATATTGTGATTTCTAATATCCATAGTTAAAGTCTACAAAGTTCTTCCAATGTAAAGAACTCCCTAAAAAAAGATACCAATCCCTACCTTCTTTCAAAAAGGTAAACATCAAGGTAAGGCCTCAGAAGATCCAAGTGAAAAAAGATAATTCAAATTTAGCAAATGGAGGGTCGCTAGCCTTCTTTGGGAGATAAGTTTTAGTGGAAGCTGAAGTCAAATATCCAGGACTTAAAAGCAGGAGTGGAGAAAGGCTTTTAGTAGAGACTGTCCTGCTGCTGCTGCTGCTGCTGCTAAGTCACTTCAGTTGTGTCCAACTCTATGTGATCCCATAGACGGCAGCTCACCAAGCTCCTCCGTCCCTGGGATTCTCCAGGCAAGAACACTGGAGTGGGTTGCCATTTCCTTCTCCAATGCATGAAAGTGAAGAGTGAAAGTGAAGTCGCTCAGTCGTGTCGACTCTTAGCGACCCCATGGTCTGCAGCCTATCAGGCTCCTCCACCCATGGGATTTTCCAGGCAAGAGTATTGGAGTGGGTCGCCATTGCCTCCTGTCTGCGCTCAAAATGTACTTGCAGAGGAACAAACTATATGGCACAAAAGATAAAAATATGGTCTGGCTTTCCTTCAGACAACAGTTCCTTTAAGAGCACACACACAAACTTTTTTCCCCCCTTGCTTTAGTGAAACCAAATTGCCAACATCCATTGTATCATCAAAAAAGCAAGAGAGTTCCAGAAAAACATCTACTTCTGCTTTATTGATGATGCCAAAGCCTTTCACTGTGTGGATCACAACAAACTGTGGATATTCTTCGAGAGATGGGAATACCAGACTACCTGACCTGTCTCCTAAGAAATCTGTATGCAGGTCAGGAAGCAACAGTTAGAACTGGACATGGAACAACAGACTGGTTCCAAATTGGGAAAGGAGTACATCAAGGCTGTATATTGTCACCCTGCTTATTTAACTTACATGCAGAGTACATCATGAGAAACGCTGGGCTGGATGAAGCACAAGGAGAAACATCAATAATTTCAGATATGCAGATGGCACTACACTTATGGCAGAAAGCAAAGAACTAAAGAGCCTCTTGATGAAAGTGAAAGAGGAGAGTGAAAAAGTTGGCTTAAAACCCAAGATTCAGAAAACTAAGATCATGGTATCTGGTCCCATTACTTCATGGCAAATAGATGGGAAAACAATGGAAACAGTGACAAGACTTTATTTTGGGGGGCTCCAAAATCACTGCAGATGGTGATTACAGCCATGAAATTAAAAGATGCTTACTCCTTGGAAGAAAAGTTATGACCAACAAAGCATATTAAAAAGTAGAAACATTGACAAAGGTCCGTCTAGTCAAGGCTATAGTTTTTCCGGTGGTCATGTATGGATGTGAGAGTTGGACTATCAAGAAAGCTGAGCGCTGAAGAATTGATGCTTTTGAACTGCGGTGTTGGAGAAGACTCTTGAGAGTCCCTTGGAGTGCAAGGAGATCCAACCAATCCATCCTAAAGGAAATCAGTCCCGAATATTCATTGGAAGGACTGATACTGAAGCTGATACTCCAATACTTTGGCCACCTGATGTGAAGAGGTGACTCATCTGAAAGACCCTGATGCTGGGAAAGATTGAAGGCGGGAGAAGGGGACGACAGAGGATGAGATGTTTGGTTGACATCATCCATTCAATGGACATGAGTTTGAGTAAACTACAGGAGTTGGTGATGGACAGGGAGGTCTGGCGCGCTGCACAGTCCATGGAGTCGCAGAGTCGGACATGACTGAGCGAATGAACTGAACTGAACTTAGCGAAACCATAGGATAAAACGACGGACACAGTACTGCCCACAATCGTGCGTACTTCAAAGGATCCGGAAGAAACAAACGACTCGAAAGAACTCCGACAAGCCCTTTCACTGGGTTCGGATGCGGACAGATCCACCTTCCGGGCAGAGCGCGGCTCAAATCTCCTCAATAGACAACTGGTGGAGCCGCAACCAACTGTCGAACAAGATGACCGCAGCGCAGTCTAACAACACAGTACACACCTCCACTCAGCTCTCAACCGGAACTTGCCGGGCCGCGGGGAGAGGGGCGGGCCCTGACGCCAGTTATCTCCAAGGGCAACGCCGCAGAGCGGAACTTCCTGCAACGTCATGCTTCAAAGGACGCTGATATTGTATGTCACTTCCTCTGCTGGCAGTAGGCAAGTGAAGCTGATTGTCGTAAAGTAACGGTTGATGTTGAGATATTACTGATACTCTTCTAGCATTGAAGGCTCTTTCGGACAGGCGACAGCCTACCTGCTTCCGCAGGTGCCTGGCTTTTTTTTCTAAACCAGTTATTCGAGTTTCTAGGTGATTCCCTCCCCTCTTCAGTTTTGTCCCGGTACGGTGGCCGAAGAGGCTCGTGTGAGGCGGAAGTACCGGGCGAGTGGGTGTGAGCACCCGGGCCTGAGGTGCACGTGGCGCCGGTGAGTAGCGGGAGGAGGCCAGGCAGTCTGAGAATGTTGGACGTGGAACCCCGCGGAGGGAGGGAGGGAATGCGGCTGAGGCCCTTCCTGCCTGCTGGGGGAGGAGGTAGTCACCCGGGGCGACGGGGCTCGTGAGTGGTCGGTCGGCGCTCACAGGGCTGTCGGCAGGTCACACTCACGTTTCGCGCGAGTCGCTGGCCCTATGGCCACGGTTGAAGTGGCAGAGTTGCTGTTATCATCGTTATCCGCGTTTATGGTTTCTGATTGAGGCCCAGAGGCCCCAGTGACTGAACGGCACGCACTGTTTTTCTTACCAGGTAGGAGCGAACATGTCTTTTCGGGGCGGAGGTCGCGGAGGATTTAATCGAGGTGGCGGCTTCGGTCGCGGCGGCGGCAGCAACAACCACTTCCGAGGTGGAGGCGGCGGTAATTTCAGAGGCGGCGGCGGCAGAGGAGGATTCGGACGAGGGGGCGGCCGCGGAGGCTTTAACAAAGGCCAAGACCAAGGACCTCCAGAACAAGTAGTTTGTATGTAGGCTTCAGAGCTTGGCCTGCTTGGGGGCGGAGGTTGTAGGTCTGTGTTATTAGTAAGTTTGACTAGGAGTCTGGTGCTGAAAGGCAGATGCAGCAGCTGTCTTTCTCAGGGGGTTGGTTCTTAGTTGTGGAATCAGGCCTACGGAGAGGCGGTAAGCTGCCTTCAAATCGTGCTGTAGAAAGTAAGAAAGCTGAAGGACAGCTAAAATGCATCATGGATATAGAACTAGCGTTTTGGCTGAAAGGGAGATATAAATAGGTATGTTATGTCCTTACCCGTACTGTTCCCATTTTACAGATAAGAAAACTGATTCAGAGTTAAGTTTATTTGCTAGGGTCATAGTGATGAGTGATCAGTAAGGGATATATTTGAGATACAAAGCCAAGTTTCCTGACTCTTAATTGCCACTCTTAAGTAAGTGAAGTGAGTTTAAAAAAAAAACAAACCCCACAACTTGCTGAGAAGGGAAACTGCAGAGAGGAGTAAAAAAAATAATAAAGACCTAATTAGAGCAGTTTTGGGGTAATTATCAAAGAGATAGGGTGGAAGTTTTAGAAAGTGAGACAGAAATTTGACAGTAGAAGCCTGCATTAAAGAAGAGACAGGATAAATAGAGCCTAATATATGAAGAGAAAGTTGGATCGTATGCAAAATGGTGTAGAGGTCAGTGGCTAGAATCAAACGTCCTGTCCCGTAACAGTCCATGCATGACACATTGAGAGCATTGCGAAAGTGAAGAAAAAAGGAAGGGTTAGATGGGAGAGAAATCTCAGTGGAAACAAACTTAGAACTTGACTAATACTAGAAATAAAAGATTCTTGATTTTGAACTTGGGTGATGGGAATTGAGAGTTAGTTTTATAGGAATATGGTGAGTATTTTAGTTTGGGGTGGATATAAGTTAGATATAAAGGTAGTTATATGAAATTCCAGACTTTCTTGGTAAGGATTGAAGAGTCAGTGAAAAGGTGGTAGTGGGAAGTTTTAAAAGGGGAAGGGGGGGGGGGGAAAGGCAGGAGAACAACAGACTATCTTAGAGTTATGGATGGGGAGAAGGAAGAAGAGACAATAGAATGAAGCATAGCATTTAATCAAATAATAATAGTAACTATAACAAAATGACTTACAGGTTGAGTGGTCTCAATATGCCAGGCACTTTCTAAGCACTTGACACATTGTTGTGCTTAATCCTCACAGTACTAGGTGTTAGCCGAGGGTTTTGTTGTTAGCCCTATATTAAAGATGAAGACACTGAAGAATAGAAAAGGTGAGACCCTTACCCCAGGGTCTAGTAATCTAGTATTACTCACATAGCTAGTATTTTGTGGAGTTGGTACTAAACCAGGAAGGCTTTTTTGCTGGTGAAATCCCAGGCAGCCAAGAGGAAAGCTTCTAGAAGAGGTTGGTCAATATCATTTGAAACTGTTTTATATTTTAACAATTTTATGTCCTATTTTAGTATTAGGAGAGTTCCTGCACCCTTGTGAAGATGACATAGTGTGTAAATGTACCACAGATGAAAATAAAGTACCTTATTTCAATGCTCCAGTTTATTTAGAAAACAAAGAACAAATTGGAAAAGTGGATGAAATATTTGGACAGCTTAGAGATTTTGTATCCTTTTTAATTGGAAGATGTAGCAATCCTGTTGAAAGGTCATGATTTGTTTTTTTCTGGAGATAAGTATTGATTAAACTGAACTTGGTGCTTCACCGAAGTGGATGCAGTATTGCTAAGATTGGACCATAAAGGAGAATCAAGATAGGGGAATATATTTCCACGTAAATTGAAAAGATAGGCCTCTTAAGTGTGCCTTCCTTTTTGAAAGCTTTTAGAAATGATTATCATTTGGATCAGTGCCATTTGAGTTACTTTGCTTCGATAATGATGATGCTACTGCAATAGTATGGTGGACCTGGAAGTTTTAAAACAAAAACTTCACTTCTGTTTGGAAACTCATTTCTTACTTTTCGTGAATATTTCTGTATATTCTAACCTTGTTATTTTAAAAATGACATGTGAATTCAGAAGATTATCTTTTATTATAATTGCTTATTCCTTAATAAAATTAATAGTATTTTTCAGTTAAATTATCAGAGAACATGAAAGCATCTTCCTTTAAAAAATTACAGAAGGTGAGTCGAGCTAACACCTAGATCCTTGGTTTTATAAATGAATGACCTACCTTAGGACAGTTTTACTTAAAAGCACTTGAGACTTCCTCAGTGTATCACTAGTGAAGTTAGAGGGTTGGGATTTGACCCAGGCAGTTTTGAGTTTAGTGTGTCGGTTCTTAATTATTATATTGTATTACCCCCCAGCTCCTCACACTAATTGTTTCTATTTTACTTCCAGTTTTATATAGACCCATATAAGCTGCTGCCGTTGCAGAGGTTTCTACCTCGACCTCCTGGTGAAAAGGGACCTCCGAGAGGTGGTGGCAGGGGAGGTCAAGGAGGAGGAAGAGGCAGAGGTGGCAGAGGTGGTAGAGGTGGTAAGTTCCCCATGGAGGAAAACTTCTAATGAGATTTCAAAGTCACAGCCTATTTAAAGAGTACAATTTAATTTTGAATATAAATCAACCTCTCTTATGGTTATTTATTTCTTTTAGTTAGGCTCTTTCAAATCTTGGCAGTTTACCATAGTAATAATGCTTAGTTTCTATAACATATAGGATTATCTTAATTGAATTTTAATTTTTTAATTAGTATTTAGCAAAACTTTATGAAGGTGGGTGATATCTTTATTTTTATGAATGAGGAAATGGAAACTTAGAAATGTTAATTTGTCCTAATCAAACAATTGGCGGCTCAGAAATAAAACCAGTGTCTTCTGATGTCATGTCAAAGACTATTATTACCAATAAATTCATTGCTTTGATTTCAGTATGTTGATATTATGTATTTCCCCACAGCTTTGGTACATTTATTGTGTAGGCAGCCAGGTGATAAGTAAGGCTGGGGATAAGCTGGGATGCAGCATCTGGGAATGATGTGCTAGGTGGGTGACAGGATGATGGACAGAGTCAAAGTGGTAAGGAAGAGGAGCTGCCAAGTGGGTTACTGTATCAGAAAAGAGAATTTCATTTTCACTTTTGCCTCTCAATTTAATGAACGTTTCACTCTGTAAATGTGCCTTTTTGGGATCCAGATAACTTGGAGATAATCTCTTAAGAGATATGTATATATTTATTTCTTTGGAAGTATCCCTTTGAAAATTTGAGTGGAGATCCCCTCATTCCCATTCTATATTCAGTCTTATATAAAATAGTTTAAAAAATTCACAACTCTATTTTCTTGAAATCTTAATCTTTACATTGTATTTTAGATATATGTGCTTGTTTCTTTATAATTTCTCTTTTTATGTTTCATCATTCTTTTACAAAACTGTCCCCCAAAATAAGTAAAAGTAGGGACTGTAGTAGGAAGCCAAATGTATTGGATAATAGAAGAAAATAATTTAAAATTTTAAAATTTCAAAGCTTGTCAGCATATGAACATCAGTGTGTCTGTTTCCAGCTCAGTTAACCTTAAATGTTGTATCCATGGTACTTCCCAGGTGGCGCTAGTGGTAAAGAATCTACCTGCCAATATAGGAGACGTAAGGGACAAGAGTTCGATCCCTGGGTTGGGAAGATTCCTTGGAGTAGGGCATGCCAACCCATTCCAGTATTCTTGCCTGGAGAATCCGATAGACAGGGGCCTGGTGGGCTACAGTCTATCGGGTCACAGAGTTGGACGAGACTGAAGCAATTTAGCAGGCATGGTAGTACTCCCAGAACCAAACCACCCATGTTTGCTACTTTTTGTTCTTAGAATTAAGAAGCCTTAGTGCAGTTTAAAAAGTGTATCCCATAAGCAAAAGTTGAGGTACAAATACATTTAACAATAGGGCTAAATTGAACTTTAACAAGCTTTTCTAATGTATTAAAACAAAACTTGTTTAGAAAGTTGTAACCTAGGATTTTTTCTTTCCACTGGATTGAGAAACTACTACTGTTTCTCCATTTTTATCTTTTAAAAAGTTCTGCGAGATAAAATATGTGAATATATGTTAGCTTGGTGCAGAAATAATTGCAATTTTGCATTGTTGAATTTTGCCCTTTGATATTAGAATACATTCTTAAATAAATATGATTATATTATACCTCATTTTAATGTACATTTCTTGCTTTATATTTTTTGCTAATGACATTAACAGTAAAAATACAAAGATCATGGCATCTGGTCCTATTACTTCATGACAAATAGGTGGGGAAAATGTGGAAACAGTGTCAGATTTCATTTTCTTGGGCTCCAAAATCACTGCAGGCGGTGATTGCAGCCACAAAATTAAAAGATGCTTGCTCCATGGAAGGAAAGCTGTGACAAACCTAGACAGCGTTTTAAAAAGCAGAGACGTTACTTTGCCGACAAAAGTCCGTCTAGTCAAAGCTATGGTTTTTCCATTAGTCGTGTATGAATGTGAGAGTTGGACAATAAAGAAAGCTGAGTGTCAAAGAACTGGTGCTTTCAAATTGCGGTGCTGGAGAAGACTTGAGGGTGTCTTGAACTGCAAAGAGATCAGATCAGTCAATTCTAAAGGAAATCAGTCCAGAATATTCATTGGAAGGACTGGTGCTGAAGTTGAAGGTCCAGTATTTTGGCCCCTGATGTGAAGAGCCGGCTCACTGGAAAAGACCCTGATGCTGGGAATGATTGAAGGCAGGAGGAGAAAGGGCCACAGAGGATGAAATGGTTGGATAGCATCACTGATTCAGTGGACTGTTTGAGCAAAATCAACATGATGGTGAAGGACAGGGAAGCCTGGCGTGCTGCATGCAGTTCATGGGGTCAGAAAGAGTCAGACACGATGTAGTGATTGAACAACAACAATGACATATTACTTGCTGTTTATTTTATATGTATTTTAGACTATGGAAATGATGTTAGATAAAAAGCAAAATCTAGCAGTTTTCTTGAGTTCAAAAATGGGTCATAAAGCAGTGGAGATAACTTGGAACATCAAGATCTCATTTGGCCCAGTAACTAACAAATGTACATTGCAGTGGTGGTTCAAGAAGTTTTGCAAAGGAAAGGAGAGCCTTGATGAGGAGTGCAGAGGCTGGCCGCTGGAAAGTGACTCCGAGCCATTGAGAGCCACATTAAAGCCGATCCTCTTAAAACTACACGAGAAGTTGCCTAAGAACTTATTGACCGTTCTTTGGTGGTTTGACATTTGAAGCAAATTGGAAAGGTGAAAAAGCTTGGCAAGAGGGTGCCTCATGAGCTGACTGCAAATAAAAAAAAAATCATTTCAGTGTGTCATCCTCTCTTATTCTGTGTAACAACAGTGAGGCATTTCTTGATTGAATTGTGACGTGCAACAAAAAGTGGATTTTATATGATGCCAGTGATGACCAGCTCAGTGGTTGGATTGAGAAGAGGCTCTAAAATACTTCCCCTAAGCCAAACTTGCACCAAAAAAAGGGTCATGGTCACCATTTGGTGGTCTGCTGCCAGTCTTCTGATCCACCACAGCTTTCTGAATCCTGGTGAAACCATTACATCTGAGAAGTATCCTCAGCAAATTGATGAGATGCACCGAAAACTGCAGTGCCTGCAGCCAGATCAATAGAATGGGCCCTATTCTTTTCCGTGACACTTGACCTAATGTCGAACAGCTAGCACTTCAAAACTTGAACAAACTGGACTGTGAAGTTTTGCCTCAATTGCTGAATTCACCTGACCTCTCGCCTTATTCATCTGATCTCTTGGCAAATGACTACAACTTCTTCAAGCATCTTGACTACTTTTTGCAGGGAAGAATCTTCCACAACCAGCAGGATACAGAAAATGCTCTCCAAGAGTTCGTTGAATCCCATAGCATGGGTTTTTATGTTACAGGAATAAACAAACTTATTTCTCTTGGAAAAAGCGTGTTGGTTGTAATGGTTCCTATTTTGATTAATTAGGAAGTGCTTGAGCCTAGTTATAATTTAAAATTCAGGGTCTGAAACTGCAGTGACTTTTGTAACAACCTAATGCTGTTCTTTATAATTGTAAGAAATATATTGATGTTTATAGGCTTATCAAAATATGACAGATTACAGTTGTTTAATGAATATTTCCTTTATTTTTAGGTGGTTTTAGAGGTGGAAGAGGAGGAGGAGGTTTCAGAGGAGGAAGAGGGGGTGGTGGTTTCAGAGGTGAGTGGGGGAAAAAAACTTGAAATAACTGAATTTCTGGAAATAGTACTGTCTCCTAACTTTTATTTCTTTTTGCCAGCAAGTATGTAGAACACCATGGTATTCCTTTTTTTAGCCTATACAGTTTCATTTTATATCACTTTTACCTTTGAATTTTTTCATCTGCTTCTGCTTTACTTTGCTATATTATTAATTTGAAAAGCAAAAAGGTGGTAATATAAATAATAGTTAAATTTGGTAAAGTATGTTTGTTAACTTTACCAGAATTAATGTTGATTTTAAACTTGAGTTTTGGCTAATAGTGTTACTTAAAGTTCACTTTTCTATATTTTTAATATTTTCATTTTCTCTTAATTAGGAAGAGGACATTAAGTGTAACAGTTGACAGAAACTTCACCAGTTGACTTCTGCATTAACCTCATAATCTACTTCAGTGGATCAGAAACTTGTTTCTTGAGCAAATTTTGAAGAACTGGTCTTTTTAGGACAGTGGAGCTAAAATGTCAACGTCACGCAAAAATGAGTGCGGCAGAACAGGCAACTTTGCTTCAAAAGAGTATGAATAAGTGTTTTAACATTTTGTACAATGTTTGGAACTTTGTGGGTGTTTAATAAAGGGACAGCTTTTAATTGGAGCATATTTGAATTTTGTAAATAAAGTGTTTTATTTCTTTAAGTAATTCAGAGCTGTGTTTATTAAACCAGAGTTTAAAGGGACAGCCCACTAGATTTAAGATAGAAAAAGAGGATGTTTACATATCTAACTGAGCTTTAAAGAAAAACAGAGCTAATAGAGCAGTATTTCACATTATTTATAAATTAACACTCCCTTTAAAATGTTCGCCTTTTGTAAATGAGAACATCAGCACCCTTTATCACATTTTTTCCCTTTTGTGTGTTAGGACACAAAGTAAAACAACTTCTTTAATTTTAACTTACAAATGATTAGAAAATTTTAGTGTTAATTATGAATCTATTAAAGTTGGAAGAACTCTGTTCAGGTTGAGAACTAGAAATTCAAGACATTTCTGAAGAAATATTTAACTTTTTCATTCAATATAGATGGGATGTCGAAAGCTTCACTGAAAGTTTTTATTTTCCTTTTTTAAGGGACTCCAGATTTAAGGTTTTACTGACCATAAATAAATATTTGATTGCTTGCTAAATGTTCATATTCTTGGATAGGGACATTACAAATGAGATTGGTTGTGGTCCTCAATGCTGTTATAGTATCAAGATGTAACAATGATAGCAAGTTAGAATACTGTGATATAGGATAATTTCCCCTGCTATTGATTCCAACCCACCCTCCCTCTCCAACATGGTTCATTCTTAAAAGGAATGAGTTGTGTTATTTCTTCAGTTTTCTAGCATGCTTTACCTAATACTTGGTTAACTCTTGAATGCTTATTTGAGTAGCATATAGTATTGCCTAAGTCAGTATTTGCGTTTTCCTTATCCTTTTTGATTAATGGAATTGTAGCAGGATTAATAAATGTGTAAAACATAAGTATATATGATGAACAAATATGTAGAAAATTTTTCACAGAAGCAGTTATTCTGTTACAACTTGGGAAAGGATTCTGTTTGATTTAGAATTCTTGGGTTGAAACTTTCAGTTAAAGTTAGGGCCAGGGTTTTCATTCTTGTTCTGTAAAAGACATAGCAAGCACTAAAGTGACTATGGTGTTGTCCTATGGGCAAATAATACACAGTTCCTAAACGATTTTTTAACATTAAAAAAAAAAGTCTTTAAAATGGCTATGTAGAAGTAATGTATAGGTTGTAGACAAACCACGTTTGAGATTTCTTCACCTTTTAACTTGGGTATATCTATTTTAGTCACTCAGTTCAGTCACTCAGTTGTCTCCGGCTCCTTGCCACCCTCAGACTGCAGCATGCCAGGTTTCCCTGTCCATCACCAACTCCTGGAGCTTGCTCAAACTCATGTCCATAGAGTTGGTGATGCCATCCAACCGTCTCATCCTCTTTCATCCCCCTCACCTCCCATCTTCAGTCTTTTCCAGTAACAATATCTTTTCCAGGGAATCAATTCTTCACATCAGGTGGCCAAAGTATTGGAGCTTCACCATAAGTCCTTTCAGTGAATATTTGGGACTGATCTTTAGGATGGACTGGTTGGATCTCCTTGCAGTCCAAGGGACTCTCAAGAGTCTTCTCCAACACCACACTTCAAAAGCATCAATTCTTCAGCACTCAGCTTTCTTCACAGTCCAACTCTCACATCCATACATGACCACTGGAAAAACCATAGCCTGACTAGATGGACCTTAGTCGGCAGAGTAATGTCTCTGCTTTTGAATATACTATCTAGATTGGTCATAGCTTTTCTTCCAAAGAGCAAGCGTCTTTTTATTTCATGGCTGCGGTCACCATCTGCAGTGATTATGGAGTCCAAGAAAATAGTCTCACTGTTTCCATTGTTTCCCCATCTATTTACCATGAAGTGAATGTTAAGTTTTAAGCCAGCCTTTTCACTTCGCCTCTTTTACTTTCATGAAGAGGTTCTTTAGTTCCTCTCGCTTTCTCTCATAAGGGTGGTGTCATCTGCATATCTGAGGTTATTGATATTTCTCCTGGTGATCTTGATTCTGTTTTGTGCTTCATCCTGCCTGGCATTTCGCATGATGTACTTTGCATATAAGTTAAATAAGCAGGGTGACAATATAAAGCCTTGACATACTCCTTTCCCAATTAGGAACCAGTCTGTTCAATATCCGTTCCTAACTGTTGATGTTCATATAGATTTCATAGGAGGTAGGTAAGGTGGTCTGGTATTCCCATTTCTTGAAGAATTTTCCAGTTTGTTGTGATTCACACAGTCAAAGGCTTTGGCATAGTCAATAAAGCAGAAGTAGATGTTTTTTTTCTGGAATTTTCTTGCTTTTTCTATGATCCAACGGATGTTGGCAGTTTGATCTCTGGTTCCTCTGCCTTTTCTAAATCTAGCTTGAACATCTGGAAGTTCTCGGTTCATGTACTGTTGAAGCCTGGCTTGGAGAATTTTGAGCATTTGCCAGCATGTGAAATGAGTGCAATTGTGCAGTATTTTGAACATTTTTTGGAGATTGAAATGAAAACTGACCTTTTCCAGTCCTGTGTCCACTGCTGAGTTTTCCAAATTTGCTGGCGTATTGAGTGCAGCACTTTTATAGCATCATCTTATAGGATTTGAAATAGCTGAATTCCATCACCTCCAAGAGCTTTGTTCATAGTCATGCTTCATAAGGCCCACTTGACTTCGAATTCCAGGATGTCTGGCTCTAGATGAGTGATCACACCATTGCAGTTATCTGGACCATTAAGACCTTTTTGTATAGTTCTGTGTATTCTTGCTACCTCTTAATATCTTCTGCTTCTGTTAGGTCCATACCATTTCTGTCTTTTATTGTGCCCATCTTTGCATGAAATGTTCCCTTGGTATCTCTAATTTTCTTGAAGAGCTCTCCATTCTTTCCCATCCTATTGTTTTCTTCTTTGCAGTGATCACTTGGGAAGGCTTTCTTATCTCTCTCTTTGCTATTCTTTAGAACTCTGCATTGAGATGGGTATATCTTTTTCTCCTTTGCCTTTCGCTTCGCTTCTTTTCTCAGCTATTTGTAAGGCCTCCTCAGACAACCTTTTTGCCTTTCTTTTTCTTGGGGATGGTTTTGATCACTGCCTCCTACATAATGTCAGGAACCTCCATTCATAGTTCTTCAGGCACTCTGTCTATGAGATCTAATCCCTTGAATCTATTTGTCACTTCCACTGTATAATCAAGGGATTTGATTTAGGTCATGCCTGAATGATCTAGTGGTTTTCCCTACTTTCTTCAATTTAAATCTGAATTTTGCAGTAAGGAATTCATGATCTGAGCCACAAACAGCTCCCGGTCTTGTTTTTGCTGACTGTATAGAGATTCCCCATCTTTGGCTGCAGAGAATATAATTAGTCTGATTTCTGTATTGACCATCTGGTGATGTCCATATGTAGAGTTGTCTCTTGT
Organism: Ovis canadensis; assembly: GCF_042477335.2. Lineage (NCBI taxonomy): Eukaryota > Metazoa > Chordata > Mammalia > Artiodactyla > Bovidae > Ovis > Ovis canadensis. The sequence goes on along the minus strand of NC_091250.1, from coordinate 31,591,094 downwards.
GTTGTTGGAAGAGAGTGTTTGCTATGACCAGTGCGTTAGGCATTAGCCATCTTTAAACTTTTATTTCCACATCCTATTTTTCTTTCTTTTTTTTTCCTTATAGTAGTTCTTCCTGGGTGTCCTTTGGTATATTAGTGGTGGGTTTTTTTTTTTTTTTTTTTTTGGTGGCCTCACTGAATGGCATGTGGAATCTTTGTTCCCTGACCAGGTATTGACTCTGTGCCCGCTGGACTGCTAGGGAAGTCCCTAAGGCATTTGGTTTTGAATCTAGTTCATATGTTTAGGGAACCTAACATTAATACATTTTGTACTGTGGTATCACTGAGCTCCATTGTAAAAGACACTTAAATAGTTACTGACATATTAAATCTTTTGACATGTTAGCTGAATAACTTTTTGAGTGCTTGCATCATGCTAAAATGTATTTGTTGCCATAGCAATGAAAACGTTTAGTGGAATACAAGCAATATTACCTGGTATCCCTGAACATTTGAGAAGTTATGAAAGGAGGACTGATTTTAGGCCAGTTAAAGTTTATAAAATCAAAGAATCATGAGCTGTGTTAACTTGACATGCTTATAGTTATATTTCTTAGTATTCTAAGCCTCATCCCAATATAGTTTTTCCATGTGACTTATGAAGGAAGCATAAAAAATTATTTAGAATGTACCTATCACACTAATAATCTGTAAAACTTTTATCAATAGCAAATAGTCATCTCTGGAATTATTTTTCTTCAGTTTTTATAAATAGAGCTAATTATTTCTGGAAAATTTAAATGGGTGGTACAACTAACTAGGCATAATCCTTTACAGAAAAGATAGGAACTATGAACAAAAGCAAACTCAAAACATTTTGAGTGAATAGTAATTGCAAAAAAAAAAAAAGAGAAAGACTTGAAACCTAATAACCCATGGTATTTTAAATGGAGAGGTCACTTTAGGATTACATTAATTGCTTTACGGTTGTTTGAAAATATTTTGATATTGGAATACTAATGAGATTCACTTTTCTAGTATACTCTTTACAATATTACTATATGTGTCATAAAAATTTGAATACTAGTAGCTGTAAGATCTGGGACAGATGAACCCACCTGGTTTCAACTTCTTCAGTTTATTCAAGTATATGGCTGAAAATTGAGGCAAAAGGATTATGTTGTGTCCCCTTCCTGCTAGGCCATGCTAAGATTATATAATTAAGTAGGTAAATATAGCCCTCTAGTGGTTCTGTTATATACTTACACTGTTAACTTTGGTGCATCTATCATTTTTCTTAAGTTGCCAATTTTTAGGAATTTCACTATTGAGTAGAATCAGATTTTTATAATTTATGGCATAAAAAACAACAAAGAAAAAAAATGGTAGGGATATCTTATTCTAACAGTAAATGTTCATATTAGATTATTATCCATTTATGTAATACACTTTTGGAGTTAAGATAATCCAGAATGTTAGAACTGCTCTGTAGTTTGAGGTGAATCATTCACTCTAGATACTTTGCTAGTGTATGCTATGATTATTAACCAGATAACAACTGATGCATATCAAAATGTAGGGTAAATGAACTTAGGTGGATTATGAGGTAGATCATGTTACATCTGTGGTTTGAAATATATAGTTATTGATAACTTAGATTTAGGTTTTTTGACTGGAATTTATGGTATAGCTTTAGGGAAAAACAAATTGCAGAATTCTTTTGTGTATATATAGCTCCCCATTATTTGAAAAGAATGGAGGTAAAAAGTGGAGGAAACATTAAACAGTTCTATTAATAAATGTTTCTATAAGCAAAGAAAAAGAATATACACAAAGCTGCTATTATCATTAGGAGAGTGAAATTTGGAAGGTTGGAGGGAGATTACTTCTTTATCTCTAATGATTTAAATTGTTATGAAAAAAACAAAAGGAACTGAAATGAAAAACTTGAAAGGATCAACAGAAAACAGTCACCTTAACCTGTATAGTTTTAGAGGACTAATGCTGACTCTTAATTTCCAGCAGAAATCAGTTAATTCAGGTCCTGATCTGATTTTCTGAGTTTGTTTATTGTTTAAATGGGACGTGTACACTTGATAATCTCCTTGGATACAAAGCTGATGCCCAAATTGGTTAAAATGTGTGTTGTTTGGTATTTCTCTTTATTTTGCTGGCAAGCTTTCCCCTTCTTCTGGGGATTAAAATCCTTTCTTCTTTAGCCCAATTAGATTTGTTAAAGGAGGGCCTCTATGAAAAGGCCCTTCTTTGAGGTCTTTAAGTGGAGATGGAAATGATTGGTTCTGAAAATTTTTCTCTCACTGGCTTCTGAAACATTTCGTAGATATTGAAAGCTCATTATGAAGGATGTCTCAATATCTTCACTGCAAAATGCTAAGGAATAATTTAGGCAACAGTTCAGACTGTAAAAATGAAAATGGCTCTGTCTTTTCACAGACTGAACACAACATTGTTGCAGCTTACTTGATTACTGCAGGTATGGATGTTTACTCCATTAACAGTTATTTTGCTTTTGAATGAGTGAAGAAAAGCTGCGGTTTTTAGCATAAGATAGTAGAAGAAGCATGGCTTCAGAGATAGTGTTTCAAGTTCTGTACTGTTGGCCAACCTCAACAAGTCACTTATCCTTTCTCAGTTGTGCTCATGTGATAAATAAGGATAATACTTGCTCTTCTTCCTGGCTGGTGAAAAGGATAAATGGAAACATTGTTAATGGTGGTTAATCTAACAGATTATTTTGAATTTTGATAGGCAGTGAGATGGGGCTGAGAAAAGTTTTCGAGAAAACAAATAATCATCTGTATGTTTGGTTATTTTATTGTCAAATGAATTTTTATTGGGGGAGAATGTGCACTGGTAGCAAAAATGTATTTTTATGGCATTTACTGTTCTCATACATACTTTCTGTAGTTTTGTCATCACTGGTGGAATCTAGTTCAGATTGAAAGATCCTGGAAAAAAATTTAGTTGTAAAAAGAGAGAGCAGATTGTATTGAAGACAGAGTTTGATGATTGAGCTCGTTTTTTAATGCTGTCTTGGAAAACTGAAGTTTGGTTTTCATTTTTTAGTCTCTTTGCAGCAGTGAGCAAGTTCCTTTATCTTTTTGTTCTTCCATTTTCATATCTATAAAATGGGGATAAGAATAAGCTACCAGTTGGGATTGTTACGAAAAATAAAAAAAAATAATGCACAAATATACCTAAATGATATATACAGTGTATGTTGGAACAAATACTAATGAATTTTAGAGGTAACTTATTTTTTGGATTGACTTGTGAAAAATTGTAAGTATATTCAAAAGTAGAGTAAAAACAGCAAATCCTTCTATACTCAGTTTATTCTTTATAATTGCTTAATTTTCCCATTACTCACAATTAGAGTATCACTTCTCTGCTAGAAACTATGGTTCCTCAGTTAATTTTCATAAATTTCAGTGACATGCTAATAACTCTTTCATTTGAATACCTCTGCATGATAGCCCTGGGTGAGTTCTGTTTTCTTTTTGTGTGTGTGTTGCAACAAAAAGGAGAAAACAATATGCTATTTAATGAGATAATCTCCTTATCACAACTACACAGGAATACTTTGTACACCAACTTTTGGTTGGTTAGTTTTGGTAGATGACCAAGAAAAGCTGTCTTTTTTGATCTGGTTACAAAGGAAGCATGCAAAGAAGATTTCCTGTTAAGAAAATGTTCTCTCTTGTTCTTATTCCTGTAACAACAATAACAGTAATAGTGGTCTTACTGTGACAGTGGGACTCTGCTACTACTGTTGCCGCTACTACATCCACCACCATCACCACCACCACTACTAATGTTATCACTTGAACACTTGGTATATACCAAGCACTGCTATAAGCACTTGCCTGTATGGAATAATTCATCCTCAAACTAATTCAGTAAGTAAATTTGTTTTATTTTCTCCATTTATACTGATAGAGTTTAAGTAACTTTACCAACACACACACATCTACTAAGTAGCTACACCAGTATTGAACTCAGGTTCTTTGGCTCTAGAACCCTCATGTATAATCACAAGGATTAGTTTTAATATGTATGTGTTGTATTTTTAGCAAGTGAACTGAAGGGAGCTTGTCTCACCTCATTATGCTTTTGTTTAAATGTTTATTGTTCTTTGGGCCCCCAAACCCCCACCTTTAATAAAACTCACTTAAACCAAAACTATGAGGAAAAAGTTTAGTCAAAGCACTTATTTCATTTGCTACTGTTACAAAAAGCCTACTTTACATTTTAAATTTCATTTTTAATTTAATAGTTCTCTTTGGATTTTAGCTCTTACAAACTCTTACCAACTTAAGCTCTCCCTTTTTCCAGTTTATTCTGGGGGTAAGAAGGCATGGTGAATTAAGGATCTGAAATAGATTCATTATGGGTGCATTATAGGCTAAAAGATAAGAGATATTAGGCTGAAAGGATGACTGCATACCAGCTAATGAAGGACCTAAGCTGTGCGGGCAGTAGGGGGCCACTAAATGACATGATCCAATTTGCATTTTAGATATATGCTATAGTGGTAGCTAACAGACCAGGTAGGAGGCACCCTAGGTAGGAGGTATGGTAAAGGTTAAGAAGGCTTCTGAGGAGGAAGTAGTGGCAATGGAGATAGAAAGAGCTAGAATTTAGAATCCATGGTGGTTGGATGTGGAGACTTGGGGAGAAGGTGAGGGAGCATCAAAGATGACAAGTAGGTTTCTTTTTTGGGGCCACTGGATAAATGGTGAAGCTGTTCATACCTGGAGAAGAACATGTTTGGGGCAGGAATGAAAATCTCTGGGTTCAGTTTGAGAGAAGTCCGACAGAAAGCTGGACACATGGTTTTGAATTTTATGAGACTGATCTGGAAAGTATCAGCATATAGCCTTGACTCTGAAATCACTGAGTGTATGTTAAATGTGAAAAGAAGGAGGTCTAGGACAGAAACTTGGACAATGCATATGTTTAATAAGGTAGAGAAGAAGAAAGAAAGACCAGGAAGTAGATTGAGAAGGATCTCCCAAAGAGATTGGAGAAGAGCCACAGAAGCCAAAGGGAAATTAAGTGAAAGTGTGTTAATTGCTCAGTCGTGTCCGACTGCAACCCCGTGGACTGTAGCCCACCAGGGTGCTCTGTCAATGGAGTTCTCCAGGCAAGAATACTGGTGTGGGTTGCCATGCCCTTCTCCAGGGGATCTTCCCAACCCAGGGATCAAACCCGTGTCTCCTGTATTGCAGGCAGATTCTTTACCTCTGAGCCACCAGGGAAGTCCCTAAGTTAAGTGAACTTAGACCTAACTACTAAATAATCTGTCTACTCATTAGAAAACGGGTTTCCATGGTTAATCAGTCAGTAAAGAATCAGCCTGCGGTGCAGGAGATGTGGGTTCGATCCCTGAGTCAGGAAGATTCCCCTGGGGAAGGGAATGTCTACCCACTTCAGTATTCCTGCCTGGAGAATCCCATGGAGAGAGCAGCCTGGTGGGCTATAGTCCATGAGGTCTCAAAGAGTCAGGCACAACTGACTAACACTTTCACAGCTAGAAAATAGAGCAGAGTGCTTGAGACAGCTGCAGAGAAAATAAAGAAAAGGACTAAACTGTTTACCTCATTCCCCACATTATATCTAAATCTACCCCATAAGTACAATTACTCTATTCTAGTTGCATACTTGGTAGGCAACAAATTTACTACACTGTGTTTTTATCTGACTTTTAAAAAATCAACAAATCTGTAACTAACCAGAAAGATTCTTCAGTTCACTAAACTTTGGAGCTACAATACTGGATGCAAAAATAATGAGCCAAAGAATCATCAAATCTGATATCATTGTGTCTTAATTATGCTTGCAGGAATAATAGATATTAAGCAATATGAGTTTTAATTGTCTATTAATAAATCTGCTATATGTCACATACTCAACATAGAAGCCATTAGAAGCCTGTAATTTACACAGGAAGATTAGGAATATATGAGTTAAATAATATAGCATCACATAAGATGAAGTATAGTATAGATAAGAACTTAGAAAATTTATTAGTGATGAGAGGATACTATGAGGAAGACAAGCCTTTGAGGGCAGAATCAGGCTTGAACAGAATTTTGAAGGGTGGGTAGCATTTGGATAGGTAAAGGAGTAGGGTGTTCCAAGTGGGAGAAATGAGAGCTGAAATTTACCACATGCCTGGTATATCTGATAGATAACTAGATGGAGGGCTTATTTGGTAAGTGTGAACCATCGCTTCAGTTCAGTTCAGTCCCTCAGCCGTGTCCGACTCTTTGTGACTCCAGAACATTTGCTTAGAGAAGGTAAAACATTTCGAAGCAGAGACCGGGGTACCAGGCTGGACATGTGAACTTTTACCCCACAGACATTGGGGAGTATACTGAGAAGGGTCGTGGTTAACTCTATGTTGTGGCATGCTTATTCTGCCAGCAGCATGCAGGAGGGAAAGAACAGGAGCCTGGAAGATTAATATAACAGAATGTTGAACAGAAGTTTTGACCAAGGCGCCAAACATAATAGAAGATCTTCCTTAGTTGATACCTTTGTGTGTTGGTACTTGGAAACCTTCGCTCTCTCTGGCAATAGCTGGGTCTGCTCGCCAGAGTTCTCTTCATGATGGTGAACACCTCTATTCCTTCTGTCCTTTACCCCTCCTTTAGCCCCTAGGAGTCTGGTAATGGCTCTACCCTCTCTCAGTTGTTAGGACCTAGTATGGCTTACATCTGGCTGATGGGAAATTTATTCAGCAGATGGGGGTGTTAAGCAGGCTAACATTCACATCCAGTCTACTCAACAGTATTTCTCATTGTAAATTAATGCATTGGCATTCAGATTAAGAATTTCAGTCATCAGTCTCCCTGAATCCAGCCAATTCTGGGGCACTGACAACACTGAGTCTCTGGATCTGTAGCAAGGGCTAAGAGTCAGATCCCAGACTGTGGAAACTTCACTAGGGTGATGTGGCCTGTGAGGTTTCTCAGTGGATCTGAGAGCCAGCTTGACTTCCTGTCTAGCTAGCCAAACCTTGTTGTGTGCATTCTTATTTAGGGATGTACGTGTATGTGTATGTGTAATCAGATTTGAACATGTTAAGTTTTAAGTAATATTGAAATAGTCATATGATCTTACATACTGTAGATGCTTAATACATGTCTAATGGCAATGAGTTGTATGAAAAAGGATGAGGGACTGGAGTGTATTTCAGGAATAGAAAGTGTTAGTGTCCTAACAGAAGTGCTGTTAGGACAGAATGATAGCTGAGGCCTGAGAAACGGAGAAAGAAGAGCCTCCGTCTTCAGGAAGGAGGAGAGGAAATTAAGCTGCCAAAGGAGAGTACGTGGTCACACACACACACACACATGCATATAAACATATGTACCCTAAAAATCAGCATTGGTGGTATCATGGGAGTCACTTCAAGGATGGAGTGATCAATAGCGATGTTGTTAAATGCCATCCTTCGGTGCTGCTTTATACAAGTGGTGGATTCTTTGTGTTTTGATTTTTATATTTCTGTTTTCACAAGAGGGCTGTGACAATATCACAACTAGTTTGAAGAATAGCTGGAGCTCTTGCAGTAAATGAACCAAAACCGATTTGTGAATTTGCTTTGTTTCTGAAGGAATTTAAATATTTAATTTTTATTTTAGTTTTGCACATTCAAATTAAGTGAAATGTCTGATTTGTTTATGTTCTCAGGTGTGATAAGTATCCTCAGCAACATAATTGTTCTAGGCATCTTCATTAAGTTCAAGGAACTTCGGACACCCACAAATGCAATTATCATCAACCTGGCTGTTACTGATATAGGGGTCAGTAGCATTGGCTACCCCATGTCTGCTGCTTCAGATCTGCATGGAAGCTGGAAATTTGGATATGCAGGATGTCAGGTATCAGAGATCCTTAGAATCAAAGCAAAATGAACTAGATTAAGAGCTTGTAAATTTAAGTGTCTTTACAAAATCAAATAGTTTTATGTAGCATAATAGACATGGTGCTGTTATTGAAAACAGCTTCAGGAGTGACTAGGAAATATATTCTTTAATAAGAGAAATGAAACCAGTAGCCATCATTATATTTTCCAAATTTCCCCAACCTAAAGGAAAAAATTAAACTAGCAAAAAATTAGAAGAAAAGTGAACATTTGCATATTCAAATAAAAACTTGCATATTGCAAATTCAAAAAGAAATACTCTGCTTTCCTTTGAAACAATAAAATACTTAATGACTATATCATAATGTCTGAGTAATATAGTTAAACTACATGTTGTTGATTTTTTTTCTGTGGTAAGTTCTTTGTGAGAATTGCTGGTAAACATATCTGCTATAATTTTTACTGACAAGAAAATAAATTAATATAGTTTGCAGTAATGACTTTTGGCCCAATTTTTTAGAACTGTTTGCTGTTTTGAGCTATATAGCTGTAGAGAATAAAATGAAAACGGTAGAGAACAGTGAGTACCCATTTATGCATCAGCAGGTTTTGGCAAATCTTGATGGTTTGCAATATGACCTTCAGGTTGTTTGGGGCTTCTTGCTTTTTGTTTTTGGTTGTGCTTCAGGGCTTATGGGATCTTAGTTCCCCAACCAGCGATGGAACCCAGGGCCCTGGCAATGAGAGTGCAGAGTCCTAACCACTGGACCGCCAGGGAATTCTCTGTTCCCAATTTTTAAAAAACACAAATGTTCTCATACATGTCTCTTTCTGCACTATCTGAGAGTTTCTTTAGATACATTGCTAGCAGGGGAATGGTTTGGTGGTAGATAACACAACGTCAGCTTTATCAGGTGTGGCCAAATCATTCTTCAAAATGGTGGTGCCAACTGTGAGAACTTCTGTTGCTCCACATGTTCGCCAGTGCTTGGGATTGTCAGACTTGTAAATTCGTAGTGTTGTGATGGATGTAAAATAGTGTCTTATGATTTGCATTCCTTTCAATATTTAGTGTGATGGTACATCTTATGTCATAGACACCCTGGTTTCCTCTTGTGTGAATAGCCCATTTTTCTGTTTGTCTTTTCCCCTTAGTGAATTGTCTGTTTTCTGAATCCCAGTCTTTTGTTGGTTATATGCACTGTACTTGATTTATGGTTTGTTTTTGCCCTCTTTAGAGTATGTATAGAAGTTTTACTTTAAATCTTAGCTTTTTTAAAAAAGCTTATTTTAATTAATGAAGTCCCAGAATGTTTTCTGTAAGTACCTTTATTAAGCCACTTACAATTTGACAATAGATGATGTATTTTAACATTATTAAAATAGAAAATGGGGCTTCCCTGGTGGCTCAGTGGTAAAGAATCTGCCTACAGTGCAGGAAACGCAGGTACGACCCCTGGGTTGTGAAGATTCCCTGGAGGAGGAAATGGAACCCACTCTAGTACTCTTGCCTATGAAATCCCAGGACAGAGGAGTCAGGATGCAAAGAGTTGGACACGACTGAGTGACTGAACACACGCACAAAATAGAAGACACTCAATGTATTTATTTACTGTTCAATGTATTTAAAATATATTTTAGCAATGGGATAAAAGTGTAAATGTCTCTTGGGAAGGTGAGTAGAATGGTGGAATCGTTCCCATTTTGATTTTCAGATTTATGCTGGGTTGAATATATTTTTTGGAATGGCAAGTATTGGATTGCTTACGGTCGTGGCCGTGGATCGATACCTGACCATCTGCCATCCGGATGCAGGTACAGCACCTTTCTCAGCTTTTGCAATAAACCCATTTGCCTAACTTCTGCTTGTCACACTTTCGCTTCAAAATGTATTCATAAATGTAATGACTTGCGACATGGTCAGCCTTCTTTCTCTGATAATCCTTAATTGGAAGTTTCAGTGGTTTTCTATTATACCTAGAATAAAATTCAAATTTCATAACATGGCCCCCAAGACCCTACGTGTTCTGACCCCTGACTACCTTTGCAGCATAGCCTGGGATCTTGTCACTTTGGGGTACTGGTGAAACTCTTTCCCAATTTGGGGTCTTTGTAGATGCTATTTCCCTAGTGTTTCTCCCTGTCTATCCTCTGATTCATCATTTTATCATTCAAGTTTTAGCTTAAATGTTATTTTTTTTTCCAGAATATGAATTCATAGGTTTTGTGTGAACTAAAGTGCTCTGTAAAGAATCTACTTGGTAATAATTTCGAATAATCAGTTAAAATAAGATGAAGATGTGAAATGGGAAATGATCACATCATTGGGAAATGATTTAATATTCCATGTATTTGTTAATAGGAAGAAGAATGACCACCAACACTTACATCAGCATGATTCTGGGGGCCTGGACCAATGGCCTGTTTTGGGCTTTGATGCCTATCATTGGGTGGGCTAGTTATGCCCCAGATCCTACTGGGGCCACCTGTACCATAAACTGGCGGAAAAATGATATGTAAGAAATGTATATGCAGTCTATAATTAAATGCTTCTAATGCAGACACGTTTTCACCATTTTAAATTTAACCTCAGATCTAATGTTTCTCATATAGAGTGTGGCAAAGGGTTTCCTTGGTTTAGATGATGTGATTCCAACTAGGGACGAATTGAGAACCGTGAATTATGTTAATTTGCGAGGACAGGGCATCCCTTTGTCTCCCTGCTCTGTTCCCTCCTTCCTGTCCTTTGGCAGCAAAGGGGATACAGAGCCTCCTTTAGCTACACCTTAGAGGTAGGACCTATGGGGGAAAGGACTATTGGTGGAGCTAGACAGTGTGCAGTTCTGGAGAAAGCCCAGGCTTTCTTTTCTGGTGATAAAGCATCTTCTGAGAATTACACAGCAAAAGTACAGTCCCTGCAAGGATTGCTTACTCATCAGTGATGCTCTTCTATGTTTACTAAGGAAAAGAAGGTAATTTAGTTCATTAAAGGAAGTGAAAGATTACTCAGAAAAGTAAACAGAAAATTTCTCTCAAACTAAATCTAAGTCTAAACATTTTTCTGTACAGGGTCAAAAAATAAATATTTTAGATTTCACAGGCAAGGTTGTTTCCATTGCAACTATTCAACTCTGCCTGTGGAAGCAGCCATAGACAGTAAGGAAATGACTGTGGTTCCAATAAAATTTTATTTACAAAAACAGGCTACAAGCCGGCTTTGCCCACAGGTCATAGTTTGCCAACCTCTAGTCTGAATGGACTAAAAGTCGAATGTACCTCCTAAGCTGTTTACTAACACTAGACAATGCCAGTATTACTTCTGGTAATTATTCTGTTTCCCTTCCCCTATTTAATACATTAGATGAATAGTGATTTAATGTCATGATTTAATTATTTCCTTTTCTTACTTTCAGGTCTTTTGTTTCTTACACGATGATGGTAGTTGTGATAAATTTTATCGTGCCCTTAACAGTGATGTTTTACTGTTATTACCATGTCACTCAATCCATTAAACATCATGGTACTAATAACTGCACTGAGTACCTCAACAGAGATTGGTCAGATCAGGTAGATGTAACAAAGGTAAGGCATTAAAATCCTTAAGAAAGTTTTTTAATCAAGCTTCTACATGGACATGGTTCCTTGGCCCTATAGTCATCTCTCCCCAACTCCCGATTCTTATTTTATGCCTCTTTTTTTCTGGTGTTGGCCTCCATATTTCTAAACAATGTACTTATCTACTGTTTCAGGTATTTTTGCTTGCTGCTACTTCTTGATTTCCTACTGTGAACGAAGAGAATTTCTCTTATACCACCATCTTTTCCTTCTCCCCACCAACATCTCTCATCTTGTCCTTAAAATGTTAATATTTGGCTAGATGAAGAGTCAATTTTACATTATTGTGATTATCTAAATTTCATTTATTACAGATCTCTGTAGGGCTGTATGACATATTTCTTCTTTTTTTTTTTTAATACAACTATTCCCCCTTTGAAGTTAACAGTTCATTCCTTTTCTTTTTCTTTCTTGTCTTCTGTCCATCTGTCTCCCCTTCTCTTCTTCTCTCCCTCTCTCCTCCCCTTCCACCCCCCATCTCTCTATAGCTTTGTTTCCTGACTGTTCTGTGTGAAAATGAAGTGATTTTGGAAAGTAGAAGCATTAGTCACTCAGTCGTGTCCAACTCTTTGTGACCCCATGGACTGTAGCCTACCAGGCCTCTCTGTCCATGGGATTCTCCAGGCAGGAACACTGGAGTCAGTAACCATTTCCTTCTCCAGGGTGATCTTCTCAACTCAGGGATTGAACCCAGGTCTCCTGCATTGCAGGCAGATTCTTAACTCTATCAGCCACCAGGGGAGCCTGACTGTCCTATGTACCTGTCCCTAATTCATCTCTAAATAATCTATCAGAAGCTTCAGTTTCCTCTTAGTATTTTCATATGCATCAGAGACTAAATTGACTTCATCTTTTTCTTAGTTATTCTCCTGACACCCCCAGATCTCCTGCCCCAGATTACATTGGCTCTTCTTTAAGATGACTACTTAGAAAGTCAGTATCCCCACACCGCCTTTATCACAAACTGAGAATGCCTTTGGCCTGTCTCCTGGATCAGATCACCTGTTTTCTGGATTGCATGTCTTCCTTTTTTTTTTTTTTTTTTTGGTTGATTTTCTCACAGTTGGTGGAACACATCCCCTAACAGAGTCCTGAGAACGTTATAGGGAAGTAAAATTTTTAAGATTTGGCATGCCTGAAAATGTCTTAATGCTCCTATTATATTTGATTGATTGTTCATTTGGCATAGAATTCAAAGTAGAAAAATGATTTTCAGAGATGTTTGAAAGCATTACTATATAGTCTCTCAGTTTTAGGTGTTGCTGTTGAGAAGACTGACAGTTTACTGGTGGTCTGTGTTCTCTCTGGAAGCTTGTCATTTTCTCTTTGTCTCCAGTTTTCTCTCTGAAATGTGATGCTGACGTGCCTTGATATAGCTCTTTATTCACCCATGTACGGATACTGGGTGAGTGCTTTCAATGTCAAGACTCAGATCTCCCCTTCTGGGAGCTTCCTTGTATTATTTCTCTCTTGAATTTCACTTCCCTTTTTGTTTTCTCTATTCTCTTTTCCTGGAACTCCTTTTATTTGGGTATTTAATCTCCTGGATTTATCTTTTAACTTTCTTAAATATTATTTCCTACACTGTCTCTCTTTGGGGTTTTGTTTGTTTGTCTTGGTTTCTACTTTCTGAGAGATTTCCTCAACCATATCCAGGACTGAGATTGGGTGAGGAGATGCTCAAGCCTGGGTTGTAAAATTTAAGCAAGCACTGAAAAGCTCAGTAACCCCAAAAAGATAAATCCAGCTGTATTCTCCTCAGCTCACCAGCAGAAAGAGGGCATTCTTTACATTCATGAACCAGTTCATCCGTTTCACAAGCTCCAGTTATCATAGCTGACTTTAGGTGTATTAGCAGAGTACAATGAGGGGAAAATTTCAGTGTTTCCTCTATGTCTTCACCATCATAAACTTATTCAAGTTCCAATCCAGATAATTTTTCATGCAGTTTTAGATATGCTAGCTATTTTGATATTTTAGTTATTGGGCTTGGTGAATACTGATTTCTTTTACAGATGTCTGTGATAATGATACTCATGTTTCTGGTGGCGTGGTCCCCTTATTCCATTGTGTGCTTATGGGCATCTTTTGGTGACCCAAAGAAGATTCCTCCCTCAATGGCCATCATAGCTCCCCTGTTCGCAAAATCTTCTACATTCTACAATCCTTGTATTTATGTGATTGCTAATAAAAAGTAAGTCATGTCTAAAATGCTTCTCAACTTAAAAAAAAAGAGTGTATACAGAAAGAATGTTAGAAAGGCAATGGATAATGTTCTAAATTTTGGGGGAGGTAAATGACAGAAACTCGCTTCAGGTGAAATTAGGAGTTATTTGGTTCATGCAACTGCACTGTAGAAGCATTCAGGACCTGAAATGTCTAGGACTCCAGTTCTGTGACAGACTCTTCCCACATGGAGGGGAGATGATCATGGGTAATTCAAGACCAAGTTCCACCAGCTAAGCATCCCCAAATGCAAGTTTCATCTTTGATGGCCCTCTGGCAGCAATGACCATGGAAGGTTTTGCAAAGAAAACCTGTAATCAGTTTTGCAAAGAAAAGAGTGATTCTGTTATTGGAAAGTGGACAAAGCAAGGCCAGTTGGGTTCCCTATGTGGGTAGCATAAGTGTATATTTACTAGAAGGAAGACATATCATTCAGATGCAAGAGAAAAATTCATTGTTAACAGGCTTCAGGATTGTGTAGTCACTGAGGATAATGGAGACTCTTCCTTTCCCCCTTTTGTTGAGCCTCTGAGCAAGGATTTCTTTCCTGCCTCCTCAGTACAGCTTTTGTCCTTTAGTCGCTAAGTCGTGTCTGACCCTTTTGCGACTCCACGAGCTGTTCATGGGATTTCCAGGCAAGAATACTGGAATGGGTTGCCATTTCCTTCTCCAGGGCATCTTCCTGACCCAGGGATCAAACCTGAGGCTCCTGCTGAGCCTCCTGCATTGCAGACAGTTTCTTTACCCTTGAGCCTCCAGGTAGGGCAGCTTAGACTACTTCATTTACTGTTACTGCTTAAAGGTGGATTGAACCAATTTATTGTGCTTAAATATTTGACCAGAAAATCTCAGTAGATGTGAAGTACTGATAATTTGATCCTGGATTGCCAGTGCTGCTTCTATTAAGCTTATATATTTATGCACATGTTTGGGAAAGCAACTTTAGCCATAGGTATATGAAGAAACATAAAAGCTTTTAAGATCAAATAGACCACATAAGAAGAATAAAGAACACATCTTAAATTTAGAGTCTATTAGTAGTTCTTTTGGAAAGGTCAGGCATTAAACTGGCCTTTGCTCATTAGAATAAATGTCTGAAATACCCATCCTTAGTTCAAGTAAATGATTCCTTGCAACTGACATTGTCATCTTAGACATGGTATCATCTTAAACATAGTTATTTATTTTTATTAAATGTCTTCGATGTTTACAATCAGTGGGGCAAAATTGATCTTTAATTGTACTGTATACTTTATAATACATTTATAAAGGTCTCAATAGGATATATTAAAGTTGAAAGCAGAAATTTATTTGGAGATGCTAATTGGCAGTAGTGGCATCTTAGTCATATTTGAAAGTTCTTTAAACATTCCAAGTCATCATGGGATAATGCCAGATTTTCCCTTTTTTGTTACAGGTTTCGAAGGGCGATGGTGGCCATGTTCAAATCTCAGACTACCCAAGCAATGCCTGTGACGAGTATTTTACCAATGGATGTACCTCAAAACCCTCTGACTTCTGGAAAAGTCTGAAATAAGAGGAACTCACACATTTATCAAAACATTTTCTTTACCTTTTTTTTTTGTAGTGGTTTAATTTCATTTTAAATGTGAGCTCATTTCAATCAAATAGAGACAAAGAATATTGTCTTAATAGACTATAAATTTCTCAAGTGTAGTTTATAGTTCTGTTTGTGGACTGGCTACCATTGGGAATGTTTCACTATTTCCTTACATGTAAACATACTGCTCATCTAGTTTGATGAATAGAGGCACATGAGATTAAGGCCTCTTCTCTTTCTCCCTATCATGGTGTGTATTACAGTGTATCAATGACCTGGTGTCTTGCCTGGTTCCTCCAACTAGATTAGAAGCAACTGCTATTTTAATGTTCAGTTCTGTTGCTCAGTTGTATCTGCCTCTTTGTGACCCCATGAACTGCAGCACGCCAGGCCTCCCTGTAATTTTGTTAGAATAAATTAATAGTAATAATAGTTATTATCATCAAAAAAGCAAGAGAGTTCCAGAAAAACATCTATTTCTGCTTTATTTTACTATGCCAAACCTTTTGAATAGGTAGATCACAATAAACTGTGGAAAACTCTGAAAGAGATGGGAATACCAGACCACCTGACCTTCCTCTTGAGAAACCTGTGTGTAGGTCAGGAAGCAACAGTTAGAACTGGACATGGAACAACAGACTGTTTCCAAATAGGAAAAGGAGTACGTCAAGGCTGTATATTGTCACCCTGCTTATTAAACTTATATGCGGAGTACATCATGAGAAACACTGGACTGGAAGAAACACAAGCTGAAATCAAGATTGCTGGGAGAAATATCAATAACCTCAGATATGCATATGACACCACCCTTATGGCAGAAAGTGAAGAGGAAATAAAAAGTCTCTTGATGAAAGTGAAAGAGGAGAGTGAAAAATTTGGCTTAAAGCTCAACATTCAGAAAACGAAGATCATGACATCTGGTCCCATCACTTCATGGCAAATAGATGGGCAAAAAGTGGAAACAGTGTCAGACTTTATTTTTGGGGGCTCCAAAATCACTGCAGATGGTGACTGCAGCCATGAAATTAAAAGACACTTACTCCTTGGAAGAAAAGTTATGACCAACCTACATAGCATATTCAAAAGCAGAGACATTACTTTGTCAACAAAGGTCCGTCTAGTCAAGGCTATGGTTTTTCCAGTAGTCATGTATGGATGTGAGAGTTGGACTATAAAGAAAGATGTGCACCAAAGAATTGATGCTTTTGAACTGTGGTGTTGGAGTAGACTCTTGAGAGTCCCTTGGACTGCAAGGAGATCCAACCAATCCATCCTAAAGGAGACCAGTCCTGGGTGTTCATTGGAAGGATTGATGTTGAAGCTGAAACTCCAATACTTTGGCCCCCTCATGTGAAGAGCTGACTCATTGGAAAAGACCCTGATGCTGGGAAAGATTGAGGGCAGGAGGAGAAGGGGATGACAGAGGATGAGGTGGTTGGATGGCATCACCGACTCAATGGAGATGAGTTTGAGTAAACGTTGGGAGTTGGTGATGGACAGGGAGGCTGGCGTGCTGCAGTTCATGGGGTTGCAAGGAGTTGGACATGACTGAGCAACTGAACTGAACTGAACTGAGTAATAGTTAATGGGCTTCACTAGTGGCTAAATGGTAAAGAATCGGCTTGCCAATGCAGGAGTTATGGGTTCAATCCCTGGGTCAGGAAGATCCCCTGGAAAAGGAAATGTCAACTCACTCCAGTATTCTAGGGAATTCCACTAACAGAGGAGCCTCGGGGTATAGTCCATGGGGTCACCAAAGAGTTGGACATGACTTAGCAACTAAAAAGCACAACAACAAATAATGGTTAATAGTCTTTAATAAATAATTACTGAAGTAAGTTTTTGGAATTTATTTCTAGCTAGAATGGGAAACTGTCAGCATTTCACAATTTTCAAATTTTAATGCAATTTTTCACTTACTATTTAACAAAAATAATCAAATGAATATTAAGCACTATTGTTTTTAAATACATGGCAGTCAATGCCATATATATTTTATGTAACACTATAACCTGTGCATATTAATATGTGTTATACTTTTTTAATTACTATTTTTATGTGTATGTATTTCCATATATTTGACATTAGAATTAAGTTTAATCAGAGTGGGGGTTTCTGTATCTTTGTTCTCTTTTTCCTATCTTGTTTTGTTGATGAAAAAATTAATCAATAGTCAGTGTAAGAAAGGAATAGGAAGTTTTATTCGAGCTAGCCTCAAGATTATAACCCAAGAGACAGTCTTTCAGAAAGCTCTGAGGACTGTTCCAGAAAGGTGAATGGGAAGGCTGGTATATATGTGCAATGAAGAACATATCTTGGTAAAAAGTTACTGCTTTTTCAAGGAACAGGTATCTTAGCTAATATTTTTAGTGCTCTTTTATGTATGGAAAGATGCAAGAAACTGGGTTCATAAAATTTTCTCCTTAAAATCCATAACCATCTGACGGGTCAGTTCTGCTGGTTTCCCCAGAGCAAATAGTGCCTCATCCTGACCTTCACGCTGAATTCCTTTCAGGATGTACTGTAGGTCAGTGACTACTGTGGCTAATGACTTGATTCTTATAGAACTGGATAGTGGGCACCATTGTTTATTTTATAATGCTCTAATTTGGATAATAATTTCGACCAAGGTTAGAGAAGGATTTTGTGACTCATTTGTCCCTCAGTGCTAGGAATGCTCATTCCCAGGTCAGGTGGGGATTTTGTTGATAGGCCACTCCATTTGCTGTTCCTGGACTAGGCCCAGTTAACAGCAACCAAAAGCCTCTGGACTGCCTGTCTTACCAGTCTGTTATGGTCCAGGAACTGTTCCCTCTTGTTGATTATCCCCGTATATAGACTTCCACTGTTAGAATCCTTGATCTTATTATAGAACTATATATTTGGTCAATTGTTTTAAGTTCTCTAGTCATTATTACTTTTATCTGAGGCTCAGTCATACATCTGGTAATGCAGACTGAATACAAATAATATAGCTGCTGCTGCTAGTAACATTAATAAGGTCATAAGCAAGTATTTAAGATAAGAATTTCCATCACGTGTGGCCCAGTATATCCCCAGCTCATCTCTCCCAGTCTGTTCTGTACTAATTGTGGACCAATAATGGATATTTAAATTGCTAAAATATTCCCAGTGGTTCATCAACACAATTCTCAGAGTTGTGGATGAACCACTGGGAATATTTTAGTACAAATACTTTTTGTGTGGGGAAGGCAAGGAGAAATTACTCTATCTGAGTGTTTCCTCAGATTAGAATTACTGGATAAAAATATAGAAACAGTATTATTGTTGTGAGCTTGTGCTCTTGAAAGACTGAACTAATTTACGTGGTCACTGGCAGTGAAGAATTCACTTTCCCATTATAGTCCTGCTAATAGTGCTGTATTTCTTTAAAACTAAAAGCTATATACTTTAACAAATTCATTTCATTTCACATTTCTTTAACTGCTAGTGAGGCTGTGTATCTTTGGATATTGTGTTTTCTTATGTATTTATTTTTGTAGGCTGTTTCTTTAGCACCTTTGACTGCAAATAAAGGAAAGTTCAGTTCAGTTCAGTTCAGTCGCTCAGTTGTGTCTGACTCTTTGCGACCCCATGAATCGCAGCACGCCAGGCCTCCCTGTCTATCACCAACTCCCGGAGTTCACTCAGACTCACGTCTATTGAGTCAGTGATGCCATCCAGCCATCTCATCCTCTGTCATCCCCTTCTTCTCCTGCCCTCAATCCCTCCCAGCATCAGAGTCTTTTCCAATGAGTCAACACTTCGCATGAGGTGGCCAAAGTACTGGAGTTTCAGCTTTAGCATCATTCCTTCCAAAGAAATCCCAGGGCTGATCTCCTTTAGAATGGACTGGTTGGATCTCCTTGCAGTCCAAGGGACTCTCAAGAGTCTTCTCCAACACCACAGTTCAAAAGCATCAATTCTTTGGCGCTCAGCCTTCTTCACAGTCCAACTCTCACATCCATACATGACCACAGGAAAAACCATAGCCTTGACTAGACGGACCTTAGTCGGCAAAGTAATGTGTCTGCTTTTGAATATGCTATCTAGGTTGGTCATAACTTTTCTTCCAAGGAGTAAGCGTCTTTTAATTTCATGGCTGCAGTCACCATCTGCAGTGATTTTGGAGCCCCCCAAAATAAAGTCTGACACTGTTTCCACTGTTTCCTCATCTATTTCCCATGAAGTGATGGGACCGGATGCCATGATCTTCGTTTTCTGAATGTTGAGCTTTAAGCCAACATTTTCACTCTCCTCTTTCACTTTCATCAAGAGGCTTTTGAGTTCCTCTTCACTTTCTGCCATAAGGGTGGTGTCATCTGCATATCTGAGGTTATTGATATTTCTCCCAGCAATCTTGATTTCAGCTTGTGTTTCTTCCAGTCCAGTGTTTCTCATGATGTACTCCGCATATAAGTTTAATAAGCAGGGTGACAATATACAGCCTTGACGTACTCCTTTTCCTATTTGGAAACAGTCTGTTGTTCCATGTCCAGTTCTAACTGTTGCTTCCTGGCCTGCATACAGATTTCTCAAGAGGAAGGTCAGGTGGTCTGGTATTCCCATCTCTTTCAGAATTGTCCACAGTTGATTGTGATCCACACAGTCAAAGGCTTTGGCATAGTCAATAAAGCAGAAATAGATGTTTTTTTCTGGAACTCTCTTGCTTTTTCCATGATCCAGTGGATGTTGGCAATTTGATCTCTGGTTCCTCTGCCTTTTCTAAAACCAGGACACTAATCCAAACATATACAACTATCCATATGTTTGTACTGGTAAACTGCTATAATAATCTGCTAATTTATTTCTCCATCCTCTTCCTTTTCCCCACTGTAATCAATGTATCAGCTTTATAACTGGAATACTCTTCTTTTAAAAATAAAATTCCCTTCCCCAAAATCTTCAGCTCAGAAAACCTTCAGTCAGTACTTCCCTGGTAGTCCAATGTCTAAGACTCTGAGCCCCCAGGACAGGAGGCCTGGGTTTAGCCCCTAGTCAGGGAACTAGATCCCACATGCCATAACCAGGAGTTCTCGTGCTGCAGCTAAAAAGATCCACATGCCACAACTAAAGATCCTGCATGGACAACAAAGACTGACGATCCCAAGTGCTACAGCTAAGACCCAGCACTACCAAAAAAATAAATATCTTAAAGAAATAAAAGTAATTTCTCCTTTTTTTAAAAAAAATGCACATATCTTAACCCCAAAAATCAATCATCTGCCAGGTAACTATAAGTCTGTCAGTTGGACCCTCATGACCCTTTTCAACATGGTCCCACGGGAACTTTTCAGGTTTTTGTCTTGTTTTCTCCTGCTCCTGTGTGTGTGTATCGTACATACAACCTGAAATGCTTATATTTTTCTAAGAACTACACTCTTTCTTGTTTCCTCCTTTGGTTCCTGCTGTTCTGCTTGCCTTTTTCAGATTTTCCACTCAATACATTGGTGTGCCTCATAGGGGCATCTCAGGTACCACTTGCTCTAGGAAGCCTTTCCCCACCAATACTGTTGGGTCTGCTGATCTCTTGTGCTTCTTCCAAGTGTATTCTGTGCCTCTCTTTATCATGTGATTCCTTTTGTGTAGTGATCATGTCTTATCCATCTTTCTACCCCTCAGTTCAATTCAGTCACTCAGTTGTGTCTGACTGTTTGCAACCACATGGACTGCAGCACACCAGGCTTCCCTGTCCATCACCAACTCCTGGAGTTTATTCAAACTCATGTCCATTGAGTTGGTGATGCCATCCAACCATCTCATCCTCTGTCGTCCCTTTCTCCTCTCACTTTCAATCTTTCCCAGCCTCAGGGTCTTTTCAGATAAGTTGGTTCTTTGCATCAGGTGGCCAAAGTATTGGAGTTTCAGCTTCAGCATCAGTCCTTCCAATGAATATTCAGGACTGATTTACTTTAGGATGGACTGGTTGGATCTCCTTACAGTCCAAGGGACTCTCAAGAATCTTCTCCAACACCACAGTTCAAAAGCATCAGTTCTACCCTTAGGACTTAGTTTAGTGCTTGTACATAGTACAAAGCACTGAATTCTTTAAATGCTCAGTAAATACTGAATGAGCAAATGAATTGTGCAGATTCTGAATCTTTGCAGTATTTTATTTTGAGAAAATTCATTTGATGCTGCTGTTTCTGTATGTATATTATTAGTTTTAAATAGTGTTTTCCATAATCTTATTTTTATGAAATTAATTTTCTTAAAAAATTTTTTTTTGATTTAAAGATGATGAATAGAACCATGTCAAAAGAAAATTAAGTGCCTTATATATTTATTACCTAAATCCTTGACTGACCATTCCATTCCATGTTATGGGTATGGAATTAGTTTTTTAAATATTTAAATTTTTTTAGACAGAGCCTAATATATGCTAGCAGACAGGAGACTTGAGCTTCAGATAATGTTTGATTGCTCATAACTTGGGAAGTTAGCTTGGAGCAAAATATGTTCTAGAATAAAGATAATAACCTTCACTGAAAAATGTGTTGATCATGAGCCTGCACTGCATAGTGAGGACCTGGGAGCATCGCAGGATGCTCTCTTACCAGAGTCTCAGTGCTGCTGTGACAGTGGTGAATTCAAGCATTTTGCCTAAAATACTCTAGGTACTGGACTTTATTTAGTTTGCTTTTGGGGGCTAAGCAGAATGTGGCAATATTGATTAAATCAATTTTATGTCATGCATTTCTATCTTTAAAGCTAAATTTTATAAAACTGAATATTATGCATGCTGGTAGAAAGCAAAAAGTAAAATTTATAATGTTTAACATGCAAGTAATCTACAGTGTTTTCTAACATCTGATAAGACACTGAAGTATTTTGAACATTATATTTTTCTTCAAGGTATAGTAGCAATACATCTAAGGAAAAGGGATTTTATAGGCATTTCCTGGCAAATTTAGATATGAGAAACTATTGAAATTTTCTTGACACTTGTTTGATTTTTCCTTCTCTTAGAATGTGTTATTTTGCTGAAACCAGTTTCAAAGTCTAGGCAGATTGATCCCCTGCAAGCTGCACTTGAAGGTTAAGTAACTACAGATCTCAGCTAATCCTGTGTAATCTGCTGTTACTAAATGGCCATTTGTATTCCTGGCGCCCCAGTTTCTGAATGCTTAGGATTTGGTTTTTACCTTTTGTCCAAATAACCTCTAAAAGGAGCCATGCATCTCTTTGCAAGTCTGTGTATTGCACTTAGCTTATTGGAGAGAGTGAGCTGTTTATGTCCTTCACAGTGCACCTGTGATTATCACGGCAGAAATGATGGCCTGGGATCAAGGTATGCTTCTCTCCTTGCTACTCAGTGTTCGGATTCAGAGGAAAAGGACTCAAACCAGATGGCTTTGTTCTGAAAGCAGTTGACTGCTCAGAAATCAGAGAGGAGGCTTAATTTAGATAAGCTTTAATGTAATTGTGTTAATCCTGGTTGCCTACTCCATTGTTTTCACTTCGATCAGTTTAACTCCTTCAAAGCCCCTCAAATTGTTTGAAACTCTCAAACACATTGTGTTACTAAAATATTCATTGCACTTGTATTCACACAGTGAACCTGGCAGGAGGTCAAACCACTGAAATTTGTGTGGCCAGTTCAACCTGTTTATAGAAAGCAAAAGTGGGCAGGTCTGATCAGAATGTGTGTGACATGCCCAGATCATTTGCTTCCAGGGTTTTCCCTTTCATTTTGAGGATTATTTATGCCAACTGAATAGACTTTAGGAAGTAAGAAGGACGATCACATGAGTGAAATTAGAGATGTTCATAATCAGAATTTTTCATTTTAAGATGTTAGAATTTGAAAGAAATGGGTCAGCCTTTTGTATTGGACCTTGCAGAAGTTCCTTAACTTCTGTGTTTCTTTAATATATGCTTGTGAAGTGAGAACAAGTGTTTATTTATAATATGCATGAGTCCTTTCAGATAGAAGTTAAATACAAAACAGAACTCTTATTGGCTAAATACAGTAAACTTTTTTTGAGAGAGAATTTTTAGTAACAAAGTCAGATTTTTTGTGTGACTCAGTTGAAGTGAACAGTGAGCCTCAAAGTAATTTGTTAAAGGAATCACTCAATTTATGTCTTACAAATTTATACAAATAACTAAAAATTAACATATTTTTGTATAATTTTTCATGTTATTGTATAAAATTTACTAACTCCTGGTATCTGAGATAATCACTCAAGGTGGTTAAAGACGGTGAGAATAATGTAACAATTTAAGACCTACTTGGCAAAAGATATACTGCAGTTATGACTCAGATCAGACTACCTTTCAGAAATCAGTCACAGAAGTGTTTCCGTCTTCATGGTGGCCCCATTATTGATGCATTTTATAAAAATCATAGCATGTTATACCTAACAAGAACTCCAGAAATAATCGTTTGACCACTGTAATCTTTTAAATGAATAAATCATATAGAGACGAAATGGCTTGTCTGAGATCACAGTGTTGAATTGTTGCAGTGACTGGCTGACAAAGAGACTAGGTCTTTTAGCTTCCAATTAAGGCTTTATCCAATACAATGCACTGGAATGGTAACTTAATGAGGAGAAGCTGGATCATTCTGGTATAAAGCACACTGAAATTTGTGATTCAGAATAGAGATGAAGAGGTACGCCTAGAGAATTCTAATGATGCATAGGCACTTCCCCTAAAGAGAGAAGATGAGGTAGCCAGCACATTGCTTATGCTGCTTCCTTCTCTTTACATCATGGCCTGGCTTTAAAAATTCACTGATTTAATGTGATGTGTTTTACTGAATGGCTGTTTTATTGACTGTTTACTACATGTGTAATGTATCATAATTCAGATGATGCTTTATGTCAATCATTTTCAGCAATCTGGTAGAGCTGAATATATAATGGAAGGTAAATAGGTCTTTTTTTCAGGTTTAAATGAATCTAAATTTTCTGATTTTTCATACTTTACACCCACATATGGACAGGCTTGTTTTCCTATGCCTGTTTTTCTACATGCCACAAACAAGATCATGATGTCATTTGCGCAAGGTCACTTAAATTGTGAGCGGTAAAAAAAAAAAAAGCTTGCAGTTAGTTGGTTAATTTCTTAGGCTGAAAACAATGCATTGGTCGCACTGTTAAAACAGAGCTTAATTTTGGTCATCCAATATGAACACTTGCCTTTTCTTTTCTCCCTTCCCTCCTTTCTTTCTTCCTTTCTCTTGTGCTCATCTTCATAAGGATCAATTTATAACTTCAATAGGGGATTCTTTTAAAATGGGGCATTTCCTAAAGAAGTTTAGAGTGTACACTTTGGAGCTGGACAGATGTGGGTTTGAAAGATGGTTGTGTAAACCACTAGCTCTGTGACTCTGGGAAGTTACCTAATGTTGATGGGCCTCAATTATTTTATCTATAAAAATGAGATTGATGATAATAATAGCAAACACCTATTGAGTGCTTGTTAGCAAACAACTACTGAGTGCCAAGAAGGTGTAAACTTTTCCATCCATTTCAGTTAGTCACCATAAGAGTACCATGTGGGAAGATGAGTTGAGACTGGTG
The DNA here is from genome assembly GCF_042477335.2 of Ovis canadensis. Taxonomy (NCBI): domain Eukaryota; kingdom Metazoa; phylum Chordata; class Mammalia; order Artiodactyla; family Bovidae; genus Ovis; species Ovis canadensis. Next base: position 31,566,287 of record NC_091250.1, on the reverse strand, counting down.
AAGTGGCTTCCCATGGCCACGATGTTAGAGCTTAGAGTCAAACCAAGACCAGACTGACTCTAGAGCTGGTACCTTTACCTATTCCCTAATATCAGTTCATAGGGCTGTTGTGATGATTAAAAAGGGGTACAATGTGATGTGTATTGCACATGCCTGACACATAAAAGGCTCAGGTTGAGTCACATGAAATTAATGATATTTGATGGTTTTGAATGTGCAAAAATGGCCATTTCATATGGTTCAACCTAGAAGAAGGTGACGAGGATGACAAATTATTACTGAGCATTAAGCTAGGCTGAATGGATACTTCGTGCAAACCAGTAGGGAATGAAAAATTCAATGCATATTTCAAATAAGTATTACTTTTTTCAAATGCATCTCAGAAAACAGATTCATTCCATTGCTTTGTGACACTAGGGCGGTGCTATGTAATGACCTTGATATGAATGAAGTACCTACAAACTTTCCCGTGGACACTGTGAAACTTCGCATAGAAAAGACGGTTATCCGTAGGATCCCCGCTGAGGCCTTCTACTACCTGGTGGAGCTCCAGTACCTCTGGCTGACTTACAATTCTGTGGCCAGCCTTGACATCAGCAGCTTTTACAACTTAAAGCATCTACATGAGTTGCGCTTAGATGGAAATTCTCTGACGGCTTTCCCTTGGACATCTCTGAGGGACATGCCCCGTCTGAGGACCCTGGATTTGCACAATAACAGAATGACCAGTGTGCCAAAGGAGGCAGTCAGCTACCTGAAGAACCTCACCTACTTGGATTTATCAAGCAACAGATTAACCACACTGCCACCAGATTTCCTGGAAAGCTGGTCCCACTTAGTGACAGCATCATCCAGAAGCCTGGACCTTCCACCAAGAAGAATTATTCTCGGTAAGCTCACAGCCTCTGGGCTTTTCAGGTCCAGTTTGCTCTGTGTACCTTCTTCAGTTGTCCAGTATTTTTGCATCTATTGGATCTGGTGTTTTACTCTGTACTTGCACTTTTGATGGAGTAGTACCTTTATCATTTGACCGAGGTCAGTTTACCGGCCTGCCCTGTGTAAGGTATAATGACTCTTTTTGTGTCTGTGTACGTGCACACCCTGTGTGCATGCGTATGAGCACGAATGCATCCATGTTTGTGGAATGAGGGCAGCAGGTGTCTGTGTGTGCATGTGAGGGGAGGGAAGGAAACTTGCCTCATAAGCTGAGAGACAAATGCTGCTCTTAGAGAACCTGGAAAAGAATGACAAAATCTATCAACCCGCTCTGATTCTCACGAGCACATCAGTGCTCCATACTCTGCCACAACTGACGTTTTGCTCTGGTCTCTTTTCAGCCCTTTATCAGGGTCTTCAGGAGGGAGGGAAGAGCATCTGCATCTTTATTAAGTAGCAGTGGTTTAGTTGGTTAGGAAGTATAGCTTCCAGATGTGTGTGTATATATGTGAGTCACTCAGTCGTGTCCAACTTGTTGCGACCCCATGGACTGTAGCCCACCAGGCTCCTTTGTCCATGGGATTCTCCAGGCAAGAATACTGAGTGGGTATCCATTCCCTTCCCAGGGGATCTTCCCGACCCTGGGTTCGAACCCAGGTCTCCTGCATTGCAGGCAGGTTGTTTACCATCTGAGCGAACAGGAAAGCCCTGTAGCCTCCATATATTCTTAATTAAAAAACAAATAAACAAACTAGTCTAAACACCAGTTATTTTACTGCCCCTAGATGGGTCTCCTAATGGATTTAATCTGTTAGTTTAGCTATATTTAATCTTGTGTATTTTGATCCTGAATTTGTTTACATTCTATGGATATTTATCTTGGATTCTTATCACGTAAGCTCCTTCTAGCAAGCTCTTCTCTTCTTTTTGTTTGTCTTCCTACAGTGCTTTGCACAATGCTCTCCTGAATGCCCAGTAAATGTGACTGCCCAGTTGAAGTCAGTGAAATGAGACCCTTCTCAACAGTATCTGTGGGCAGTGAGGCCTTTTCCCACTTTTGTATGAGACACAGACCTGAAGTTTGACAAAGCAGTTTGCTTTGCTAAAGTGTCTGCCTGCAGTGCAGGAGACCCAGGTTCGATCACTGGGTCGGGAAGATCCTCTGAAGAAGGAAATGGCAACCCACTCCAGTACTCTTGCCTGGAAAATCCCATGGTCGGAGGAGCCTCGTAGGCTACAATCCATGGGGTCACAAAGAGTCGGACATGACTGAGTAATGACACGTTTTGTTCATCCCATAAGGCTTTTTTGAATTGTACAAGATATGTTCATCATGGCTACAGAAGAAGTTTTAATTCTCAGAAAAATGAAAGAAAATTTAAATGTTTGGTCATTGAAATGACTTATAAGACTTTGGAATGAGAAGCAACTGGGTGCTAAGAAATTGTGCCAGAAATTTCTACTGACCAAAATCACTTGCTAAATATTTTCTGAAATAAAGTATAAATGAAAGACAAATTTGATAATTTTTATAGAAAGGAAAGTACTATGTATTTTATAATAATTGTAAATGGAGTATAACCTTAAAATTTTTGAATCACTATATCATATACCTATATCATATATTGTATCTCAACTACACTTCAATAAAAAGTGTTTTAATTGGAAAAAAAAATATTGTTACAGCACTTAAATGGCTTAGCATTACTTTTGTTGAAATGTATATGCATTTTAGTGCTTATGAAACTAAAAATATTTTCTCCATAAGAACCAAAGAGAGAAAAAGTCACAAAATTTTTCTTGCACAGCTGTTTCATGTTTTGACCACTATCTATCCTTCAGACATTTTTGTTTATATAATAAGAGAAGCATTTTAGGGTGGTTAGAGAAAAAAAATTAGTTTAATTTAGCAATAGTTGTGGAGTCCTTAAATATTAATAAATATACTGTGATAGGAGCCATGCAAAACCATACTGTAGTACTTAATTACTTTATTCTAGTGATTAATTTGATTCTTATGAGTAACACTAATGGCGAGAAATTTTCATAACTTAAAATTCCATAGCGTAGGAGTTTTATTTTGCTATGTATTTTTAAAAGTTTCTTTGAATCCAGTTCCTAATTCTAGTAATATTACTCAATGGAGATATAGACTAGAAAATAAAATCAAATTACTAAATGGCTACTAATAGCTCTCTAATGATTAGTTGCTAATATTAATATGAAGAAATAATTTTATAGAATATTAATATTTTCCTTTTGCTTTCCTTGCCTTTTGAGTCGGATCCACAAAACATCACTTAGACCAAAGTCAGTGAGGTTATCATCTATATTTTCTTCTAGAAATTGTATGGTTTGAAGTCTTATATTCAAGTCTTTAATCCATTTTGAGTTAATTTTTGTGTATAGTGTAAGATAGTGGTCTGCTGCTGCTGCTGCTGCTGCTGCTGCTGCGTCTCTTCAGTCGTGTCCGACTCTGTGCGACTCCATAGACGGCAGCCCACCAGGCTCCCCCGTCCCTGGGATTCTCCAGGCAAGAACACTGGAGTGGGTTGCCATTTCCTTCTCCAATGCATGAAAGTGAAAAGTGAAAGTGAAGTCGCTCAGTCGTGTCCGACTCCTAGTGACCCCATGGACTGCAGCCCACCAGGCTCCTCCATCCATGGGATTTTCCAGGCAAGAGTACTGGAGTGGGGTGCCATCGCCTTCTCCGAGGTAGTGGTCTAGTTTCGTTCTTTTTCATGTGGCTGTCCAGCTTTCCCCACACCACTTATTGAACACTGCCCTTTCTCCTTTTCATGTTCTTTATTCCTTTGTTGGAAACTGTCCACACCTGATTTGTTTCTAGGCTCTCAGTTCTATTCCACTGATCTGTGTGCCTGTTTTTGTACTAGTACTATACTCTTTGATTTTTACAGCTTTGTACTATAATTTGAAGTCAGGAACCATAGTATCTCCAGCTTTTTTCTTTCTCAAGATTATTCTGGCTATTTGGGATCCTCTGTGGTCCAATACAAATTTTAAAATTGTTTGTTGTAGTTCTGTGAACTATGCCATTGAAATTTTGATTAGATAGCATTGAATATATTGATCACTTTGGGTAATATAGTTATTTTGAAAATATTAATTCTTTCAATCTATGAGCACAGTATATCATTCCATTTATTTTCATCATCCTCAATTTCTTTCATTAGTGTCTTATAGTTTTTAGTGTACAGATTTTCATTTTCTTAGTTAAATTTATTTCCAGGTATTTTATTCTTTTTGTTGCAATTATAAATGGGATTGTTTTCTTAATTTTTCTTTCTGATTGCTGTTGTTAGTGTATAGAAATGCCACAGATTTCTGTATATTGATTTAGTATCATGTGAGTTTATTGAATTCATGGTTCTTTTTTTGGTGGTTTTTTAGTGTTTTCTATATATAGTTTCATGTCATCTGCAAATAGTGATAGTTTTGCTTTTTCCTTTTTAGATACAAGTGCCTTTTATTTCTTTTCTCTTCTCTCTTTTTTTTTTTTTTTTGGCTAGTACTTCCAATATAGTGTTGAATCAAAGTGGTGAGACTAAGCATCCTTATGTTGTTTCTAATCTTACTCAGCTTTCCATCCTTGAGTATGGTGTTAACTATGAGTTTATCATATATGGCTTTTACCACGTTGAGGTACATTCCCTCTATACCCATTTTGTTGAGAGTTTTTTTTAAAATCATAAATGGATTTTTAATTTTGTCAGATGCTTTTTCTGTATCTACTGAGAGGATCATGTGTTTCATCCTTCAATTTGCTAAATGATATGTTACACTGATTAAATTATGGATGTTAAACCATCCTTGCATCCTTGGAATAAATTCCACTTGGTTATGGTATATGATCCTTTACTGTATTCTGGGATTTGGTTTGCTAATATTTTATTGAGGAACAGTTCAGATTATTTAAAAACTTACACAAGAATACTTTTAGTATAACATTAAATTTATGTAATTTTACATGATCATGCAATAATGTATGATCATGAGTATTTTACAATTTGCAAAGAAAAAGACTAAAAGTTATACTAATTGATTAACTGTTCTCTTTGACATCTTTCTGCTTTTCTGTATCTTTAAAATGTTCTGCAGTGATCATGCATTACTTTTTATAATCATAATAATAAGCAACAAAAGATATTTTGAAACATGTCCAGCCACGTGTGGCAGCTGACCAAAGCAAAGTCATGACTGCTGCATAACAAAATGGGGAAAGAAGTGCTACCCTCTGCAAAGAAGACTTGTTCATGTGTGTGCATCACACACAGAAAACTCAGTTTTCACATCTGGAAAATGGAGATAACAGGATTTACTCCATCTTGCTAATAGAAATGTAATGAGAATGCAGTTTATGTTACAGTCTTTTAGAATATAAATCGGACAGTTTCTCCTGTCTCATCAGTCTTCCCCCACCCCAGAGAACTACTACTTTTATTTCTATGACCATAAATTAATTTTGCCTATTCTATAATTTCATTTGAGGTGCTTTTGTGCTTGGCTTCTTTCACTCAACATTATATATTTTTTTGAGATTCAACCATGTCATTGCGCATGTTGGTAGTTTCTTATTGCTCACTCTGTTCAACTGTATAAGTGTACCAGTTATTCATCTTTGGTCCTGTTGTTGGACAGATGGACTGTTTCCAGTTTTTAGCTTTATTATGAATTAAGCTGCTATTAACGTTTTTTGTGCAAAGTTTTTGTGGCTATGTTCTCATTTCTCTAGGATAAATCCCTAGGATTGAAATTGTTAAGTCACAGGATAAGCTTTATTATGAATTAAGCTACTATTAACATTTCTGTGCAAAGTTTTTGTGGCTATGTTCTCATTTCTCTAGGATAAACTCCTAGGATTGAAATTGTTAAATCATAGGATGGCTAGATATATAACTTTTTAAGAAAGAAAATGCCAGTTTTCCAGAGGTTGTACTGTTCTATACCTCCATTAGCACGGTCTGTTTGTTCCACATCCTCAGCAGCACTTGACATTGTCAGTCTTTATTATTTTTGTTATTCTTGGGAATGGTTATGTCAGGGGAGTGGTATTATATTGTCATTTTAGTTTGCATTTCCCTGATGAGTAATGATATTGACCATTTACATTTACTTATTGACCATTGGTATATTTATAATTTTTAATGTTCATCTTTTTATTACTGAGTATAAGTCTTCATTAATTATATGTATTGTGAATATTTTCTCAAGTCTGTGACTTGTCTATTGATTTTCTTCATGATGTCTTTTTTAAAAAAAATTTTCTTCATGATGTCTTTTGTAAGAAAGCTTAAAATTTTGATGACATCTGATTTATCAGTTTTTCCTTTTATTGTTAGTGATGTCTGTGTACCATCTAAGAAATATTTGCATACCTACAGGTCAGAGGAAGCCCCCTTGTGGCTCAGATGGTAAAGAGTCTGCCTGCAATGCAGCAGACCCAGGTTCGATCCCTGGGTTAGGAAGATTCCCTGGAGAAGGAAATGGCAACCCACTCCAGTAATCTTGCCTGGAAAATCCCATGGATAGAGGAGCCTGGCAGGTACAGTCCATGGGGTCACAAAGAGTTGGAGACGACTAAGGACTTCACTTTCACTTTCACAGGTCATAGAGATAGACTTTCTTTGTAGTTTTAACTTTTATATTCAGTTTTTAGCTTTATATTCTTAGTTTTTATGCTTATGACTATGACCCAGCTCAAGACAGTTTTTGAGTATAGTGTGAGGTAGGGGTTAAGGTCTATTTGTTCCCAAATAGATGTCCAGGAGTTCTAGCACCATTTGTTAAAAAGGCTTTACGTTTTGAATTGTTAGGGAAAACTGCCTCCACAAAGTTGACTAAGGCATGGTTTTGCCTTCAAGAGCTTATAGTCTATAGAATAGCTTTTGTACTGGAATTTATTGCTGACTTTTCATAAAGAATAGCATATCCAACTACTGTGATGCACAAAAAGCATTATCCTTTGAGAAATGGAACAAGGCAAAGTTCATTTACCCCTATCCAAGAGTAGTTTAAAATTAATTAATGCAAATTACTGGTTGTGGTTGGTGCTTTGCCAAGGAATGCAGTATAAGTAATAGTTTAACTTTCAGTGAGTTCTTGTAGCTTTGTCCCCAGAAGAAAAAAACATTGAATGTGTTCAGCTCTAGATTACTATTATTATTAAAGCTTTAAAAGTTGTACCCTTAACTTTAGATGTTCATAGCATGAATAAATATTTTATTTTTGAGGGATTTAAAAATAAACACATAGCTTTTAGATGTAATCCTTTGGATTAATTTTTACAGAATTTTGTTTTACCATTAACACTTTTTTTTTAACAGTTTCAAAGTATAAATGAAACTCTTAATTTTATAGCTCTTGATCTTTCCCTATATAGACAGTTATGCTGCAAACATTGCTGTTTTAACACTTGTTATTTGTAGATGACAGCACTTACAGCTGCCACCCATACTCTAGATGCTTTTAGGTGGCAAAGAGATAAGTGAGTTATGGTGGAAGAAGCATTAGACTAGGAGGCTCAAACACCTAGGACTTGGGACCCTTAAGTGAAAGTGAAAGTGAAGTCACTCAGTCATGTCCGACTCTTTGCGACCCCATAGCCTGTAGCTTACCAGGTTTCTCAGTCCATGGGGTTTTCCAGGCAAGAATACTGGAGTGGGTTATCATTTCCTTCTCCAGGAGATCTTCCCCAGCCAGTGATTGAACCCGGGTCTCCCGCATTGTAGGCAGACGCTTTACCGTCTGAGCCACCCACTCTAAGCTACTTACAATGTTAAGGCAATAATTTCTTTGTGCCTTAATGTCTTCTGGTATAAAATAGGAAGAATCATACTAGCTTCCTGAGGTCAGGATAAGACATATATACGGTTGTTAAGAATGAGAACTTTAAGATCAGGATAGTGAAAGTGAAAGTTGTTCACTGACTCTTTGCGACCCTGTGGCCTATACAGTCCATGGAATTCTCCAAGCCAGAATACTGGAGTGGGTAGCCATACCCTTCTCCAGGGGATCTTCCCCACCGAGGGATCCAACGCAGGTCTCTTGCATTGCAGGCAGATTCTTTACCAGCTAAGCCACCAGGGAAGCTCAAAAGTACTGGAGTGGGTAGCCTATCCCTTCTCCAGTGGATCTTCCTGACCCAGGAATCAAACCAGGGTCTCCTGCATGGCAGGTGGATTCTTTACCAGCTGAGCTACCAGGTTACCCTAAAGCAGGGTAAAATGTAGACCCTTTACAATTTTTGATAAGTGCAGTATTTGTCTCATAGGAAGCAGCCAATAACTGCTGTTTTGTGTTGTTATTATTTTAATTTTAACTTTTATTAAAGTATAACTGACTTACAATATGTTTAATTTCTGCTGTATAGCAAAGTGACTCAGTTATACATGTATCTATTCTTTTCCATATGGTTTACCACAGGATATTAAATGTAGTTTCCTGTGCTGTACAGTAGTACCTTGTTTTCTATCCATCCTATATGTAATAGTTTGTATCTGCTAATCCCAAACTCCCAGTCTTTCCCTCCCCTCCTCCACTCCCCCCTTGACAACCACAAACCTGTTCTCTATATCTGTAAGTCTGTTTTTGTTATTATTTTATAAAGAAAAAATCTGGCATACAAAGTCAAAGTCTTTTGAAAATATGAGTATTCTACACATATTATATTATATGACAGAATGAATTTGATATTTATTGGCAGGTTGAGTAGAATTTAAATCAGTATTAGAGAACTGATTATAGATTCATGGGACTAAATGTGAGAAGAAGGTTAAGGTAATTCATCCATGAAAGAAAAGAAATTTCTAATATAGAAGATAGTAGAAATAGTCAGCTTTACCAACACTGGCAGAGAAACATGAACCACTCACAAAGTGCTGTTATAATAAAAATAGGCATAGAGAGAAATCCGGAATTTATGAATGGTTAAGTCTTCCACCATGGTTAGACTTTTTTAAACTTGTGGTTCTATTTTTTCTTCTTAAAAATCAATACAAATCCACTCCACAACCACAAATCTCTTTGAGATAAATCTTTTCTAACCTTGGGCTTCTTTTGTAAGGCTGGTATGGGACATCACCCTTAAGATCCTTAAGATTTCTGTCTGATTGAATGCTCTGAAGGCACCATCTTAGATCTTTCTGAGATCCTAGCAACTAATTGTATAGGACCACCCACCTGAATTTGACTTTTGCTCTGAGACCCTTTCTTAATTTGAGAATTTTGGAGAGGGTGGTGTAAGAAGCAGTTTTATTGGGTTTAGCTTCTTTGCATTTACTGATTCTTCCTTTAGCTGTTGTCTCTTCTTTATATTTTACTATGAGCAGCAAGAAGACACCAGGCAGCAGTGTCAATACCACGTGGAAATATCCTTAGCTGCTGCTGCTGCTGCTGCTGCTAAGTCACTTCAGTCATGTCCGACTCTGTGTGACCCCACAGACGGCAGCCCACCAGGCTCCCCCATCCTTGGGATTCTCCAGGCGAGAACACTGGAGTGGGTTGCCATTCTCTTCTCCAATGCATGAAAGTGAAAAGTGAAAGTGAAGCCGTATCCGATTCTTAGCAACCCCATGGACTGCAGCCTACCAGGCTCCTCCATCCATGGGATTCTCTAGGCAAGAGTACTGGAGTGGGGTGCCATTGCTTTCTCCATCCTTAGCTAGAACATTCATTTCATTGAGTACATTTTCTACTTTCTGTGTTAACCATGGTGATAGTGTTGCCAAGCTTTCTGCTGCTTCATAACAAGGGTGTGCCCTTTTGTCTACTTTCCAATAATATTTTTCTCACTTTTCTTTACGCTTTCACTGACAGCCTCTTTGAAGGGTACAACACTTTGGCTAACAGTCCTGAAAGCCAAGGCAGATCCTGAAGGCGCTTGCACCTGGAGGCTGTCAGCTAACTGTATTTCCTGCCGCTGATTCTCTCAAAGGGGGATTTGCGCAGTGTACCTCCGTGGCCACCACATGGGACGTTCATGCCGAGCCATGTTCCACCACTTTTCTCCAATCTTGTCACCTAACTTTGCCTATGTCTCACTCTCTGCTTTCGTTACACAGAAGTTGTACTACCTCAAAGTCTCACAAAATACTGACATATTTCAGGTTGAGCTAGGTGCCTCTCAGCACCCTATAATAATATTTATAATAATATGAATACTTTCTGGCACTCTAGAAGCTGTCACCATATTTATGACATTCTGTGATACTTGACTTCAGATCTTGACTTTGATACTAATCAGCTACATGACCTTGGTCAAGTTATTTGGTTTCTCTGTGAATCAGCTTCTTCATTTTTAAAATGGGGGAAACAATATTCTTTTCATAGAACTGTAGGGATTAAATCAAATAATAACAGGTAAGTGCTTGGAACAGAGTCTAGTATATAATAAATGTTCAATAACTATTAGCTATGATCATTAAAGGATTTCCAGGTGGCTCAATGGTAAAGAGTCTGCCTGCAATGCAGGAAACCCAAGTTTGATCCCCGGGTTGGGAAGATCCCCTGGAGAAGGAAATGGCAACCCACTCCAGTATTCTTGCGAGAAAGTCTGATGGACAGAGGAGGCTGGCGAGTGACAAGTCGGTGGGGTCACAGAGGTGGACACAACTGAGTATGCACGCGCACACCCATGATTGTTGATGATTTGAACCGACAGGACACGTTGAATTTGGTGGCTGGAGTGCAGGGTAAAACTGACAGAGAGGTGACTCTGACCCCTCAAAGTACTTATGGTTTCAGGGCCAGAGTGCAGAAATGCCATCCCACAAGGCTGTGAGTAGACAGATGTCATCAGGAAAAACTTTATCAACCTTTTCCTCCTTTCTGGTCTAGGTCTGCAGGACAACCCATGGTTCTGTGACTGTCACATTTCCAAAATAATGTCATTGTCAAAAGTCGCTGACCCTGCAGTAGTACTTCTTGATCCGATGATGGTGTGTAGTGAACCGGAACGCCTCTCGGGGATTTTGTTTCAGCGGGCTGAGCTGGAGCAGTGTCTGAAGCCATCAGTGATGACCTCGGCTACCCAGATCACATCTGCTCTGGGCAGCAATGTCCTGCTGCGGTGTGATGCCACTGGCTACCCCACCCCGCAGCTCACGTGGACCAGACCAGATAGTTCACCAGTCAATTATACAGGTATCTTCTTAATTCAGGCCTTTGAAATAAGGTGTTTACAAATGTCTGAACTTAATCTGGTGTTTTTGTATGGTTTGAGATTGGCTGGCTATTTCTAATAAAATATTGCTAAGAGTGTTGAATGGAAAAATTTTGGAAGGTACACTTTACTGATTAATATTTTCCTTTGTTTATCTGATTAACCACATAGATGAAATTAGACAATCTGATTTTTTTTTTTTCTTAGATGGAAAACAATGTGATTCAGCATCTAGGTGGTTGCAGATAGGCCTCTGTCTTTAACTTTCCTCCATCAGAGGAAAATTTAAAAAAAAACCAACATACTCATGGTTTACCAGGTTATCTAAATGAAATATACTGTGAAAGAAAGGAACAGAAGTTATGACTCCTCCATGCTAGAAAATGATCCATGATGCCTTCTGACCGTGTGGATGGTTGGCATTTTATTACAATGAAAAAATATTTTGAGAAATATTTAAATAATATCTTGTGATAAACATTTTATAGAATCACAGTAGGTTGAGATTGGAAGGGATATCTGAGATCACTTTGTCTTATCCCCTTATTTAAAAAGTGTGGAAACAGAGGTCCAAAAACTGATAGCTTGTCTAGAATCACATACTATTTAGTGACAAAAGTTTACTACTCAGGCCAAAGTTTCTTAATTCTCAGCCCCATGTATTTTTAAAATACTATTTCCCATACAAACCTCATGTCACCTGGCATGTCCTAGATTTCCATATAAACCATTTACAGAACCATCACCTGCCTTCAGAGACTTGCAGTGTGCCACTTCTCTCTTCGCTTATGTGAGAGGGATGCGTGTAGGACCAGAAATTGTTTACTTTTCAGTTAGCAGGTTGCTCGAGTCTTTTCTTTCCTTTTTTCTCACAGAGTATGCATTTTTCTTTATTCCAGTAATTCAGGAATCTCCAGGGGAGGGAGTCAGATGGTCCATAATAAGCTTGACGGGCATTTCTTACATGGATGCTGGGGATTACAAATGTAAGGCCAAAAACTTGGCTGGGATGTCAGAAGCCGTGGTCACTGTGACAGTGGCCGGTGATGTCACAGCCACCGTCTCATCAGATGATTCTGAAAGAAGAACTGGGGATCACCCTGAACAAGAGGTCCAGCCGGGATCTAGAGGCCCTGCACCTCTGCCTGGCTCACCATCGTCTCCCTGGCCTTATTCCTTCTCTTCCACTTTTCCTCCTACTTCAGCTTCATCTCCTCCCTCCACTGCTTCCTCCTCCTTGTCTCCTTTCTTCTCCTCCACTGCTTCTTCAGCTACAGGTCCAAGCACTAAAATATCCACAAGCACCACCACGGCTAGCCGACAGTCGCTCAGCCCAGATGGGAAAAGAAGTGCTAAGGCAGAGATGGGTGGCGGGAAGCTTCCCCCAGCGAGTGCAAGTAGAAGAGAAGAGTTGGCACTGTTGGATCGAGCCCTGCGGAGGGAAGCGAATGCCACAATAGAAAACCTCCAGGTCGTCAGCGAAACAGAAGAAAGTGTGATTTTGACATGGGACACCGTTAACACCACCCAGAACTCGGAAGTGACCGTGTTTTATTCCAAATATGGTGAGAAGGACCTGCTGCTGCTTAATGTGAACTCCAGCAAGAACCGAGTCACCATAAATGGCTTGCTGCCTGGTTGGCAGTATATAGCATGTGTCTGTCCAAAGGGAATGCCTCCCCAGAAAGACCAGTGTATCACCTTTTCTACTGACAGAGCTGAAGAAGGAGATTCTCAAGAGTCTCTCCTGATGGTGGTGAGTGGTGCTGCCTGCGTTGCTGTCTTGCCGTTGATTTTTTTCCTGTTGTACAAAGTTTGCAAACTTCAGTGTAAGCCAGAGTCCCTCTGGGAAGACGATTTGGCAAAAGAGACTTATATCCAGTTTGAAACGCTGTCCCCCAGGTCTCAAAGTGTAGGGGAACTGTGGACGCGAAGGCCCAGAGCCGAATCAGAAAAACTGCTGCTTTGCTCTAGGTCAAGTGTGGAGTCTCCTGACTATTAAAAGTGAGGATTCTGGATCGGAGTATTATTGCTAAGGTTTTACAGCTCAGGCACATGTGAGCTCCACAGAATTTCTTTCACAAAATTAAGGATATGGGGTATAGTTGACCCTCTGTTTGGATGACTTTTGGACGCTTTTCACATCCTTTATGAAAAAAATCACAGATGGAGTGCTTTTAAGTGTGTTTAAAAAAATCATGAGACTTCTGAACTGAAAAGACAAATAATTTTGATTTTTTTTTCTGTAGAAAATGTCCATAAAAATCATTTTTAGGGTAGTGCTAAGTCAGTTAATAATATGTTTTAGGATAATGCTTTAGTTCTTAAAAATAAATTCATGTGAGAATAGTCATAAAAAGTAAACTCTGAATTTTAAAAAGATAGCTTTTGGGGGCAGTGAAGAAAGATTTGTACAACCAGTTAAGCCTTGATGTTCCTTCTTGTTCAAAGTGCTCTATGGCTCTAAGCACTGGTTCAAAGTGCTTGCTGGGCACGTTTGCTGCCATTGCCTGGTAGAGTGGAATAGTACATAATTTTGCTTTCACTATGGTTAAATGCAACCCAGTGGCTGGGGAGGGCTCCAGCTCTTGGTACCAATTATGCATTATAATATAGTATAGTGGTATTCGTATTGAAAGTATGAAAAAAACTTCCCTTGTCCTTAGAAACATGGGTACTAGCAAAAATAAGTTAAGAGGATCATGGCAAATAGTAAGACCATCTTGAGAAGATAGTAACTGTTGCATTCTAATACATCTGCTAACAGACTGTATGGGGTCTTTAAAAAAAAAGTGCTCATTTTAAAACAATCTCTTTAATAGTTTTATATTTACTCTTCTTTTCCCCTTCCCTCTTTTCTTCTCTCCCTCCCCTCCCCTTACTTCCTTCACTTTTTTTTTTACCTTCTGCTTTGTCAGAAAATATTCATGCGGCCAAAGGATAATGGCTAAAGAAGTTGTCTTTTGCCATGTTATATTTTGATTACCTGGATAAAGGAATGATCTTTGAAAGTCTTTTAGATCCAAAAAGGATGTCTTAGGATTTTGAAAGAGCAAATTCAGTGGATTGATTTAGTCAAACTCAAGGTTAAAAACATCATGGAAATTTGATTGAAGTGGGCCACATGATTAGATAGGAAAGGGAAATGATAAATAAAATTTAGCTTTTCTAAAAATTTTTTTTAAATTTTACTAAATATTTATAAAATATTTACTAAATATTATATTCTCTACATTGAAGATTTTAGAGTATGGAACAGATTTATAAAGGTGTGTCAGGAGTCATGAAATATACTGAGAGGCAAGTTCTAAGAAAATATTATATTTTACATAAGAAACAAATAGGCTTGAATGTAACACATTGTGGAAATCATAATATAAGCAGCCAGGGGATGAAAAACTTCTCATTCCAAATGGCTTTTAATTAAAAAGAAAAAGAGAAATCTAGTTTCACTGTAATCTGTATTAGAAGATTAGCATGGATGGATGTCCTGCTCAGGACTCCCAAACCTCACCTTCTTATCCTCTTTCCTGTCCTTTCCAACCTGTTTGACCTCGGTGCTTTCATCACTATGTGCATTGTCTAATAATCTAACAGTTTTAAATTCAGTATTCATTTTTTGGATTTTTAAAAAACAAATACCTTTTAAAGACAGTTTTGTGTTCAACTTATGTTAGATGATTTATTTTAAATTTAATGACTGCAAAAACGTGCATTTCTTTACTCTAAAAGCATCATGGAATTTCATTGCCATATTTAAAAAGTTCATATAAACCAACTGCCAAAATACTACCACCTTAGAAATAATATAGCTGTGGGCAAATGTTACAGACTGCTGAGATAAAAGTCACCCAAACTGTACAAAGGCAGGCTATTCGTCAAGAAAGGATACTTGGATCATCCTGATGAAATGAATTACTGACTGCTCTCATAAGTAAAATCAAGTGCAGCCTGGACTTAATTTTGCCCAGCAAGGAAAAGCTAATTGGTGGTGGAGAAGGGATAAGAATGGCAGGAGAAAGCACCTTTGTCATCCTCAACTTGGACTTGGCACATGAGGTGAGTCACAAGTAACTTGTTACTGATAACAAGAGCAAATTGTAAATCATCTAGTTTCTAAAAATACATACGTTTGAACATAGGGTTATCCTGATGATATCGTTGCTCTTATGTTCTTACAAGTATGTGCTTCCTTGAGTGGGAGGGGAAGGCTGATATTATAGCAAGCAGCATGGAATTCCACACAAGCAGCAGCCTGTTTTTCACTATCACTATATGCTGGTGGCTCAGATGGTAAACGGAGAAGGCAATGGCACCCCACTCCAGTACTCTTGCCTGGAAAATCCCATGGATGTAGGAGCCTGGTAGGCTGCAGTCCATGGGATCACTAAGAGTCGGACACAACTGAGGGACGTCACTTTCATTTTTCACTTTCATGCATTGGAGAAGGAAATGGCAACCCACTCCAGTGTTCTTGCCTGGAGAATCCCAGGGACAGGCAAGCCTGGTGGGCTGCCGTCTATGAGGTTGCGCAGAGTAGGACACCACTGAAGCGACTTAGCAGCAGTAGCAGCAGCAGATGGTAAAGAGTCTGCCTGCAATGCAGGAGACCAGGGTTTGATCTCTGGGTTGGGAAGATCCCCTGGAGAAGAGCATGGCAACCCACTCCAGTATTCTTACCTGGAAAATTCCATGGACAGAGGAGCCTGGCAGGCTACAGTCCATGGGGTCGCAAACAGTCAGATACAACTGAGCAACTGACATATATGCATTGTGAAGAGCAGTCATAAATGATAAATAGTAATATTTCTGGTAGTTAAATATGATTATAATATGTTACTTTCAGACAAAATACATTTGAAGTTGTAAAACTCGGGATATATGGTGAGGGAGTGTCACATGTGAGGCTATCATCAGTGATGTGCTATGACGTAAAAAATATTGAGAACACCAAGCAGATTGTTCACAGTGTCCGGAAAAGCAAACCTTGAAGAGAGAGCGGTGCCTTGGGAAATTTTGCAAAAAGTTCAAAGAAGAAACTTTTGACCCGGGGACTTGAATCCAAAAAGGGATTATGGCTAACAAAGAGAGATTTTAAACACACACACACACAGAGATATAAAGAAGAAAGAGTAGCTAAGATAACTGTAGAAATTAGGAAATCTATTATAAAAATGTTGTAAATTAAGCCCCTTAAGGTTAAGGGACAGAGACCTGTGACTTTCTGTTAGAGACCATTTCATGCTATTGAAGGCATTTGTGAAGAAACAGGTGAAGAAACCAAATCTTGAAAAGTATCTTAATAAGATGGCATATTGAAGCTAACAGGGATAAATGTGAAATTTTATGTTTTAATTAGCATAAATATGGGTGTTCAAGTAAAAAGCAAAATTCATGACCAGTTGATTACAATCATTCAGTGAACAGATAGAGTTATGTTTGCATGTGTGTGCTAAGTCCTGCCTGACTCTTTTGTGACCCCATGGACTGTGGCCTGCCAGGCTTCTCTGTCCATGGAAGTTTCCAGGCAAGAACACTGGAAAAGTGAAAGTGAAAGTCACTCAGTCGTGTCCGACTGTTTCTGATCCCATGGACTTTGCAACCCCATGGACAGTTCATGGAATTCTCCAGGCCCCAGAATACCAGAGTGGGTAGCCTTTCCCTTCTCCAGGGTATCTTCCTGACCTGTGAATCGAACCGGGGTCTTCTGCATTGCAGGCAGATTCTTTACCAACTGAGCTATCAGGGAAGCTCAAGAACACTGGAGTGGGTTGGCATTTCCTACTCCAGGGAATCTTCCTGACCCAGGGATGGGACCTGCGTCTCCTGCACTGGGAGGTGGATTCTTTACTACTGCACCACCTGGGCTTCCCCAAGTTATGTATGGTAACTGCTAAAAATGCTAGCATTAGGTTACTCTAGTGTAGGTAACTGGAGAGACAATGGTACCCCACTCCAGTACTCTTGCCTGGAAAATCCCATAGACAGAAGAGCCTGGTGGGCTGCCATCTGTGGGGTCGCACAGAGCTGGACATGACTGAAGCGACTTAGCAGCAGCAGCAGCAGCAGTGTAGGTAACAGATCAAAGAAGGCAAGTGGTCTGTTATCCTCTGCATTAATAGATCATTTCTACAGGATCAGGTTTAATTTGGGGTGCCAGATTTAAATAATTATGAACCTTGATTACAACTGTGGGCTATCCATTAGAAAGCAACTAAGATCACCAAGCATTTGGAAACTTTATCATGCATGAAAGGGTTAAGGATCTGGGGCACAGACTGTGGGGAGACCAGACTAACTTAGTGCAGCACAAGGTGCTAACTCTTCCCTGGAGGACTATGTTTAGGACCATCTGCGTGGGTTGTTAAAATGGAGGCTACTAGGTTCTACAAATATGAATTCAGCAGCCTGGGGTCTTGGAAACTGCACTTTGATACTCCACCCAGGGGAATGGTGAAGGTGATGTAATGACTTTGAGAAACACTGTTTTGTGCGATGGATATAGAAGCAATGTTGGGATAACAAAGAAGCAGAACTACTCCACATTAAAAACAAACTTTTTTTTTTTTTTTGCTAACAGTCAGAAAACAGTGGAGTAAGTCATATTGCTATAATATTACTCAGGACTTTCATAGATATTCCGGATATCAGGAATGATGAAAGATACCCTAAAGGACATTGTAGGCTTAAAAAGTTCAATCATTTGGACTGTAGCAGAAAGAAAGGAATATCAATAAAATTGTATCCTTTGGTTTCAGTGGAAGAGAATGCTAATATCTATATTAAGTAGCCTCTTGTTTAATTATAATACAACTTATTTCATGTGTAAACATCTGAGTCTTGATTTGTTTGAATAGTGGAAAAATTAGGCTACAAACTATTGGGTAGGTTTGTGTTGTCCTCTTTTTATGCAATTAATTTCAACTAAGTGGTTGGACACAGCAGCAGCTAAGTCGCTTCAGTTGTGTCCGACTCTCTGCGACCCCAGAGACGGCAGCCCACCAGGCTCCCCCGTCCCTGGGATTCTCCAGGCAAGAACACTGGAGTGGGTTGCCGTCTCCTTCTCCAATGCACGAAAGTGAAAAGTGAAAGTGAAGTTGTTCAGTCGTTTCCGACTCTTCATGACCCCATAGACTGTAGCCCACCAGGCTCCTCCGTCCATGGGATTCTCCAGGTAAGGGGACTGGAGTGGGGTGCCATTTCCTTCTCCAAAGTGGTTGGATGAGAGTCACTGTAATTTTTCTTTTCCTTGATATAGGTTATAACACAGGTGACTCATTCCTTAACTATTCAGAAAAAAAGCCCAATGTTTTTATGAATTAATTTGATATAATTTATAAACACAGTTAAGTTTATATCAAAGCAGCAATTTTCTGATCATTGTCATTATTTTAATATACCATTTATTAAGTGTGCTAGTTGTTTTTATCTTAAGGAATTTCCAAAGTATTTAACACTGTGACAATAGTAAGGAGTTAAATTCTTGAACTAATTACATAGATAAGCGTTGATGCTGGGTTTCTTATCATATTCTCTGTGATTCCTAGGAACTAAGAAAGAATGGTAAAAGCATAGAAGAATTTTGAAAGAAAGCGTCTCAAAACACAAGATAGCAATCTGGAGGATAATGGTAGCCACCTGAATCCTATTATTTTCATGCATTTGCCTCTCAAAAGAATCTATTAGTTTAAAAATTCAAAACCCCTTCCTATGACCACATTTTTAGCATTAATAGGAGATGGAGAATACCATGAACTTCGCAGTGCTTGTAAGAGAAATAAACATCAAATTCCAAAGATGTCTTGCCATTGCTGCAAGCCTGGAGAGCGAGAGAAGGAAGAGAAGGAAGGTGAGAGTCAAAGGACACCATTTAAGAATTATAGATCAGATGTGTGTTTGCTCAGTCACTTCAGTTGCGTCTGACTCTTTGCGACCCTACAGACTGTAGCCCTCCAGGCTCCGCCATGCATGGGATTCTCCAGGAAGAATACTGGAGTGGGTTCTCCAGGGGACCTTTCTGACCCAGGGATCAAATGTTTCTTGTCTCCTGCATTGGCAGGTGGGTTCTTTACCACTAACACCACTTTTTCCTATAGATCACATAGTAAAATGTTAAGTGGTGGTGGGTGGGGTGGGGGTGGGGATTTAAAGGCATTTTTTAAAAACTTATATCCTAATTGTGCTCTTTATTTTTATTTTTTTTTAACTTTACAATACTGTATTGGTTTTGCCATACATTGACATGAATCCCCCACGAGTGTACATGAGTTCCCAATCCTGATCCCCCCTCTCACCACCCTCCCCATATCATCTCTCTGGGTCATCCCAGTGATAAAAGACTCTTTAAAGCAACAAAAACAAAATGCATGCCTTCCTTAAAAAACAAGGGAAATTAAGACAAACAAACAAAAAAGGCAAGCAAGCCACCAAGTGCAGAAAGATTAAAACCATTACTCTTTAAAGACAACGAAAAACATCCTCAGGGCCTCCAAGCAAAAAAAAAAAATCCAAAAAACCAAAATCAAATTAGTTATAAGATTAAGGAAATTAAGCTGCCATTGGACTTCTAAAAAGCCACATATAAAACAAACTACAGCAGAGCTGTATTTTCAGAAAATTCAAGGAAAGAAGATACAGTCTACTACTATAACACCCTAAATGTGCCCGATCTCATCTAATCTCAAATGCTAAGCAGGGTTGAGCCTGGTTAGTACTTAGACCAGAGAAAATGCAAGCCAAAAATTCTTCTTTACAGCTATGCTACCTTTTAAGACTAGAAGAGATAAAAAACGGTTTTCTCTATTCCCTAAGAGGCTTAAACTGTGTGACTTGAAATTCAGTGGTTTAAAACATTATCTTTTGCACATGATTTTGTGGGTGAGGAATTTGGAAAAGCTCTACTGCTTGGTTAATTTCTGATCCTATGGTGTCAGCTGGGATAGCTTGGTTGGATGATACACTTCAAAGATGGCTTCTCCAAGCATGTCTGGTGCCTTGGTGGGAATGAGGCATGGAAGTCTGAGTCCCTTCCCTTCTCTGTGGTTTCAGGGCTCTGCACATGGTCTGTTGCGGTCAGACTCCTACGTGGTGGTACGTCATATCAATGGTATTTGACATTTCCTAATCTGTGATCTGTGGTATCAGAATATTGTAGATAAAGGCAGTATTCACCAGTTTTTATTTTTCTCAATGTTTTTATTAGAAATAAATGTTGAAAAATTTCAGAGGCTTTTCCAGAACAATCAATGCATTAATATATTTGAATTAAAGAATCATCTTTGCATTTCTTTATAAACCCTTCTCATTTTGAGATGATTATAGATTTACATGTAGTTGTAATTGGGGAAGTGTGGGGATATCTCTTTTCAGCCCAGAAAGGGTGAAAATCCAGGGTCCCCAGTTGGTCTTTGCTGGCATGGGGTGGGGGTGGGACCCAGGTTTTTCTGTGATATTTTATTGGAGGAGGGCACTTATTATCCAAATGATTTCCATCTTGCTAGGCTATGATTTCTAGTTCTTTAGCTAAGAGAGCCAGTTTTTGTTCTTATTGTGTTTATCTATGCCTATTGAAGTTTCTAGATTGCCAACTTCTTCAGTTCCAAGTGTGGGATACAGAAGGCAAAAAGAAAACCCAGGGAACTCACCATCATGTCATTCCTTGGGTCTTCTCTCCACCTTTCAGTTTTCTTATGTTCGATATATATATAAAGTCCAGGGTTTTTAATTGTATTGAACAGAAGAAATAAAGATAAGCATATTTACCCTATCTTTCTAGAAGTGAAATTTCCCCTCAAATATCTTTTGAATATAGCCCTTTATGTATACTCTGTCTAGGGGGAGAAAATGACCCACAAATGAATCTTGAATGCTTTTTTTTTTTTTCAGATGTGCTTTTCAGAGTATTATCATAGTAGCAATTCTAAAATTATTTCTTATGAGTTGTAGGAATAAGTAGATGAATGAATGGATTCATTTTCTTGGAAACCAAGATTTTTACTGTGCAGGAGGATACAAATACAGGATAGGGAAAAGCAAGAAACAACCTTGTAAGGTGGAATGAAATTTGAAATTGAAGGTATGAACTGATTATTTCACATCTATCTATCAACATCATCTATCTACGTATATATGTTTTTCCTCTCTTAGCACTATCTTTTGAACAGCTAGAAGCAATTACACTCCAGCAATAATGAGCACACCCAGCACCAAAGTCTTGTCTTCTAATATTATGCCGCACTAAGAGAAACCCGTGTTTCCTTGGAGAAATAGCTGATTTCAAGACCGTGATGGGGAAAATAACATCTTTTTGTGCCGGAATATAAGTAAGTAAGTGTTAGTCGCTCAGTCGTGCCCAACTCTTTGTGACCCCATGGACTGCAGCCCACCAGGCTCCTCTGTCCATGAGATTTTTCAGGCAAGGATACTGGAGTCGGTTGCGTAAGGAGGTACTCAAATGATAGGACAATAAATCTAGCTTGAAGGCTCTCCTGGTTAAAACTGGAAAAATTTAAGCATAAACAGAAATAAAGACAGTGATAGTTTATAAGCCACTGAATAAAATGGAAATCCATGAGTCATTACTGATAGTTTATCGTAGATGGTAGATAGATAGATAGATAGGTAGACAGAGATGGGAAGTGAAAGCTCTTATAGCAGAAAGCTGACTGATAAATCAGGAGTCAAATTTGGATATTTTCATGGTCTCTAAATGTCTCCCCTCAGCTTGCTCACTGCTGCAATGGGAAAAAATAGTTACTATGCAGTGGAAGAGCAGAATCCTTTGACTGGATAGCAAAATGAATGTCCACTGATGGGAGACACCAGACATACCCTGCCCCTATGTATTATTTCATGAGAAGGACACAATATCCTTGTGTAGTGTTTCTGGATGGGGGTACAATAGACTGAATCTAATCATGAGAAAATAGCAGAAAAACCCCAGTTGATGAACATTCTCAAAAATAATAAGAATTATTCCAGGTTAAAGGAGAACAAAGACTGAATAACAACTAAATGCAATACATTATCCTGGACTGGATCCTGGACTCTGAAGAGTAAAAGAATATAGGACATTATTGAGATAATTGATGAAACTGGGATAAGGATGATTGATTAGGTAAAAGCAATATATTAATATTAAATTCTCTGAATTTAATAGCTATACTAAGGTTATAAAAGAGAAAAAAGTTAATATTTGTGTTCCTTGTTTAGTAACTAAGAAATTACTAAATTTCTTAGTAATTTAGAGACCCCATGGACTGTAGCCCACCAGGCTCCTCTGTCCATGGGATTTTCCAGGCAAGAGTACTAGAGTAGATTGCCTTTACCTTCTCGAGGGGATCTTCCCAACCCAGGGATTGAACTCGGGTCTCCTGCATTGGCAGGCGTATCTTTACCACTGAGTACTTAGAAAGCCCATTTGTGTTCTTAGGAGAAGATGCACATATGTAGTATTGAAGAGTAAAGGAGTGTGCTGTGTTATGATTTATGCAACCCAAACTTCAACATATGTTTGCAGGAAACAAGAGATTGGTAGTGCAAATGTGGCAAAATGCCAGCAACTGGTGAGTATGGATAAAGGATCTTTTGGAGTTCATTTGCAACCTTTTTGTGAGTTTGAAATTGTTTCCAAAAATAAGAAAAATTATTTTTTAAAAAAGGAAGGAAAGAAATACAGGATAGTGATCAAAGATTAGAATGAAATAGGAAATAGAAACCCAGCTAAAGCTTCACCTCTGAATTACAGACAGAAATCTGTTATGAAACTATTTTCTTCAGCTTGGCAGAGCTTATGATTATAATTTTTCACACTTTCAACCTGAGCTAGAAAATACTCCAGAGCTTAAATGAATGTAGGCGATTAGATCAGGTTCCTAAGCTTAAGGATACTACTTTGCCAACAAAGGTCAGTCTAGTCAAGGCTTTGGTTTTTCCAGGGGTCATGTATGGATGTGAGAGTTGGACTGTGAAGGTTGAGCACTGAAGAATTGATGCTTTTGAACTGTGGTGTTGGAGAAAACTCTTGAGAGTCCCTTGGACTGCAAGGAGATCCAACCAGTCAATCCTAAAGGAGATCAGTCCTGGGTGTTCATTGGAAGGACTGATGCTGAAGCTGAAACTCCAATACTTTGGCCACCTCATATGAAGAGTTGACTCAATGGAAAAGACTCTGATACTGGGAGGGATTGGGGGCAGGAGGAGAAGGGGACGACAGAGGATGAGATGGCTGGATGGCATCACCCACTCGATGGACATGAGTTTGAGTGAACTCCGGCAGTTGGTGATGGACAGAGAGGCCTGGTGTGCTGCAATTCATGGGGTCTCAAAGAGGCGGACACAACTGAGCGACTGAACTGAACTGAACTGAAGCTTAAGGAAAGATGAGCATTTAAGGAAAAGTGAAAATTGACTCTGATATTAGTGCAATTAAGGTGAATCATTAAAATTCAATGGTACATATATATTATTAGAATATGACTGCTTTAGGCAGGCATTTTTGGTATTTGTTTTAATATGATCTTTGCTGTATGTTAGGGTCCAAACACAGCAACTGATTCTCTTTCTTCTGGACAAATGGAGTACTTTCCTTATCCCAAGGAAATACTTACAAATTCAACATTCATTGAATTCTTTTTCCTTAGGACTCCTTCACCTCCCTTCTCAAGTACCCCTGCCAATACTGATATCTTTTTACTTTTAGCAGAATCTTATTTCACTTTAGCAATTTGCACATTTGTAAAATTGGATACCTAGGGTTTTAGTGTTCAAAACATTGCTGAAGCAGTGTATCCCAGCTTCTTGACTTAAATATGTATGTGCATCTGTGTGTTCATGCTTATGTGCATACATGACAGTCTGCTCCTAGATAAACTGGCCCTGCACTACTCTCTTGGAATTCAAATAAAGTTCTTGATGTAGAGCTACAGGTTTCTTCATTGTGGTCATGTTTTAGAGGTCAAACTCTCAGAAGGAAACAGCCATGTCTGTCCATTTGCCAGGTGTTTAATGAATGTTATGATGACCAACAAAATTCTTCTGGAGAATAGTTTTGTGATTCTGATATCCACTAATATATTTACTAAGTATGAGCTAGATTATTATCTTTTTCTCAGTGGCAGTAAACAAGATCCTTACAAAGGATGATAAAGATGTAAATTTGTAGATAGCAAATTCCCATTGGCTCTCTATTTTACATATGGTAATGTATGTTTCCATGTTACCCTCTCCTCCTACCCTCTACTTCCTCCCCCAACTTTGAGTTTTTAATTTCTAGACAATTTTAATATATGTATGATATGAAGTAGAGAACAGATATAATACAAATTATCAGTGAATTCATATTAATTTAGTTTTGACTGTAAGGAGATCGACCCAGTCCATCCTAAAGCAGATCAGTCCTGGGTGTTCATTGGAAGGACTGATGCTGAAGCTGAAACTCCAGTATTTTGGCCGCCTGATGCAAAGAGCTGACTCATTTGAAAAGACCCTGATGTTGGGAAAGATTGAAGGCAGGAGGAGAAGGGGACGACAGAGGATGAGATGGTTAGATGGCATCACCGACTCAATGGACATGAGTTTGGGTAAACTCCGGGAGTTGGTGATGGACAGGGAGGCCTGGTGTGCTGCGATTCAGGGGGTTGCAAAGAGTTAGACACGACTGAGCGACTGAACTGAACTAGTTTTGAAATTTTAAAAATACTCCTTGTAAGTTTATAATAAGAGAATCAGGCTATATATGTTTGAAATATAATACATTTATAATAAAAATTAGGAGGGAAAAATAATTGGAAAACCAAGAAATGCACTTCATCTCTGTTTATCTCTAATCTACTCCATGGGACAAGTGTGCAACATATTTTGCCATTTAGATGAAAGACATTCTATACATTTCTAAGCACTACTGGGGATAAAGGTGCAATGTTTTTTCCCTTCAGCAGTGTTCCCAACCTTGAATGTACATTTTTTCCCTCTTCTTGTTTTTGTTTTTCTATTTTCCAAGTTTTCTACCATAATCATATATTACTTCTATACGGGGAAAATAATATTTATTTAAACTAATTAAACTCATAATGGACCCATATAAATTTGAATCAGCTGCTTTTAAATGTGCTGCTACCAGACCCCAGAGATTTTTATTCACTGGACTGGGCCTACCTATCTGAGATTTTAAAAGCTTCCTGGGTAATTTTACAATGCACAGCTGAGGTTGAGGCCACTGCCTTCAGTTCAGTTCAGTTCATTTCAGTCGCTCAGTCGTGTCTGACTCTTTGCGACCCCATGAATCACAGCACGCCAGGCCTCCCTGTCCATCACCAACTCCCAGAGTTCACCAAAACTCATGTCCATTGAGTCAATGATGCCATCCAGCCATTTCATCCTCTGTCGTCCCTTCTCCTCCTGCCCCCAATCCCTCCCAGCATCAGAGTCTTTTCCAATAAGTCAATTCTTCGCATGAGGTGGCCAAAGTACTGGAGTTTTCAGCTTTAGCATCAGTCCTTCTAAAGAACACCCAGCACTGATCTCCTTCAGAATGGACTGGTTGGATCTCCTTGCAGTCCAAGGGACTCTCAAGAGTCTTCTCCAACACCACACTTCAAAAACGTCAATTCTTCGGCACTTAGCTTTCTTCACAGTCCAACTTTCACATCCATACATGACTACTGGAAAAACCATGGCCTTGACTAGATGGACCTTTGTTGGCAAAGTAATGTCTCTGCTTTTCAATATGCTATCTAGGTTGGTCATAACTTTCCTTCCAAGGAGTAAGCGTCTTTTAATTTCATGGCTGCAATCACCATCTGCAGTGATTGTGGACCCCCCAAAATAAAGTCTGACACTGTTTCTATTGTTTCCCCATCTATTTCCCATGAAGTGATGGGACCGGATGCCATGATCTTCGTTTTCTGAATGTTGAGCTTTAAGCCAACTTTTTCCACTCTCCTCTTTCACTTTCCTCAAGAGGCTTTTTAGTTCCTCTTCACTTTCTGCCATAAGGGTGGTATCATCTGCATATCTGAGGTTATTGAAATTTCTCCCGGCAATCTTGATTCCAGCTTGTCCTTCTTCCAGCCCAGTGTTTCTCATGATGTACTCTGCATATAAGTTAAATAAGCAGGGTGACAATATACAACCTTGACATACTCTTTTTCCTATTTGTAACCAGTCTGTTGTTCCATGTCCAGTTCTAACTGTTGCTTCCTGACCTGCATATAGGTTTCTCAAGAGCCAAGTCAGGTGGTCTGATAGTCCCATCTCTTCCAGAATTTTCCACAGTTTATTGTGATCCACACAGTCAAAGGCTTTGGCATAGTCAATTAAGCAGAAATAGATGTTTTTCTGGAACTCTCTTGCTTTTTCGATGATCCAGCGCATGTTGGCAATTTGATCTCTGGTTCCTCTGCCTTTTCTAAAACCAGGTTGAACATCTGGAAGATCACAGTTCTCTGCCTTGGAGCTGCTTAATGATGCCTAAGTGGTATTATTTGCTAAACACTTAGCCATGATTTAACTAAAGTTGTGTCTTTCAATTTTAGTTTAAAGCCCTGCATCTCTGGGTTTTAATCTGTTCAGATTATATAATAAGTTCAGATTACAGCCCAGAGAAACCACTAAAACTTATTATTGGGTTGAATATAATCTTCATTTATTTCTAGGTGTATCATGTAGACAATGAGTATAAGAAATTTGAAAGAGTGATGTGCTAAAAAGTTTTCAGAATAATTTCCCACAAAAGAGAGAACTTAGAAGCTATAAATTTACCTTAGAAGTATAACTATAGAAGCTCATCTTAGAACTATAACCTTCTACTACTACTTTCTTTTCAGATTCAAAATCAGAGACATTTGTGAGAACTTTGTAAAGTAAAACTTTGGCACAGATGTGGTAATTTTTCATTTTCCTTTTTATAAAGTACTATGCTAATTGTGGATTTTAGAGTGATCTTGGGGGCTTCCCTGGTAGCTCAGTGGTAAAGAATCCATCTGCAATGCAGGAGACACAGCAGACACAGGTTCGATCCCTGGATCAGGAAGATCCCCTGGAGAAGGGCATGGCAACCCACTTCAGTATTCTTGCTTGCAGAATCCTGTGGACAGAGGAGTCTGGAGGGCTACAGTATATGGGGTTGCAGAGTCGGACACAACTGAAGTGATAGAGCACACACGCAGAGTGATTTTTATTTTCTATATTTGTCAAGAAGTTTTTTTTAATAATGAATACATATTTTATCATCAAAAATATGCATGTTATTTTTAAGTTAAAATTTGCATTTATATCATACGATTACAACTCTAAAAAAATATTCAGAAAGAATGCATTTGTTAGAAGTTATTGTCTCCAGATGATTAGGACCTTAGGCAACTAATTTCTTCCTTCTTGCTGTTGTTTTTCTATTTTCCAAGATTTCTAGCATAATCATGTATTACTTCTATAGGGGGAAAATAATATATAAGCTAACTAAAAATTCATAATGGACTTCTGTAAATCAGCCAAATATTCTTAATAACTTATTTTGTAAAGCCAATATGGCCATTTAAGTAGTATTCTACTAAAAAAGATTTTATTTTAAACATTTTATTTGATTTAAATTCTTCACAATAATGGTCTCTCAAGTGGAGAAAAAATATTTTTCCATGTTGATATTTTCATGCAAAGAGCTATAAAAATGAGCTCTTTTGTTGTTTTTTCCTTTGTATTTTGTATTTCCCTCTAAGCCTTTTCTTCAAAGGAAGAGGGGCTGCTAATATGACTGGTGAAAGTCAGGCATCAACTGGTCCTGGTCTCCAGCAGCAGCTTCACAAACCTGAGCCCCACACCCCTCCTCCTGTACAGCCAACCTTGTGGATGGGTTGGGACCATACACCTTGCATGGTATCTGGCCTCCTGTGGTGGTCATATCCAGGCTGGGATGGAAGACAGGTCTACTTGTCTGCGCTGTGGGTGCCTGGGTGGCTGCTGAGCTAGCTTGTGGCCTCCCTCTAGCTCTTTCTCTTTGTGGATCCAGTTCTTTGTCTGGGGGCTTCCAAGGCTAGAAGAGGGGAAGCATAAAGCCTCTTTTTGGCTTGAGTCCACTTGGGGTTTGCTAATCCACCTATGCCAGGGCACCCTGTATGCTGAGATTTATTTAGCTTTGAATAATAAGACTCACTGTGATCTCCAGGTGAGACTTCCCAGGTGGCACTAGTGGTAACTTTCTGATGGTTGCTCCTAACTGATGGCAAGTAAAGATAGCTAATGTTTGAAGGTAAAAAGAAACACATGATTTTGTTCACATTTTAAATTTTTCCTCCAGTATTATGAGTAAAACATTAGAGTTTGGACTCAATGAAAAAACTACTCATGTATGAAATGTTTAGTATGGTAATAGGACCAAGTCCATATATAAAATTCAGTTTTATCTCTATAAATATAAAGGAGCAACAAACAACTAGAAAATAAAATGAAAAAACTATTCCTTTTTAAGAGCATTCAAAAACATATAATACAAATAAATTTAACAAAAGATTTGTAAAACATTACATTGAAAAGTTAAAAACATTGATGAGAGAAATTAAAGAAAACCTAAATAAATGGAGAAATATGTAATATTCTTAGATTGGGAGGCTTAATATTGTTAAAATGTCAATCCGTTCCCAGTTGATATCTATGCAGTGAATATAGATGTAGAGAAAAATAAACTTCAACCTCATATACAAACAATAATAAAAATGAATCACAAACCCCAACATAAAAGCTAAAACCCTGAAAGTGCCTTGAAGAAAATAGGAGACTATATTGAGAGCTTGGAGTAGGCAATAATTGATAACACAGACAAAAATATAACCATAAAGGAAAAAATGATGAACTGGACTTCATCAAAAGTAAAATTTTTTGCTCATCAAAAGATACTGTTAATCACTAAGTTGTGTCCAACTCTTCTGTGACCCCATGGATTATAGCCCACCAGGCTCCTCTGTCCATGGGATTCTCCAGGTAAGAATACTGGAGTGGGTTGGGATGTCTAGTTCTTGTAACAAAAAACAGATAGTTGGACCATCAAAAAAATTACTGTTAATTAAAGAAAAACAGACACAACTTAGTGACTAAACAACAACAAATAATAACAAATTGTCAGCTTGGTGTGTAATCTTCCAAAATTTTTTAAAGTGAGAGATGCTTAACTGTACAATACTATACACAAACACTCACTCCTAAAATTGCCTTTTCATTCTTATTTTGGAGAACTTTCTATATCGCCAGGGATACATTTTCCTCATTCTTATTTTTATTGCACTGAATTTTTTTATATTTTCAGCTGTTATTGCTTTTAATGTTGAACAGAGTAACAGTCTTATGAAATACAGTCGGAGACGTGATTGGGGCCTTATTTTAAAAAGACTTAGCAGATTGGTGATGTAATTATGTAAACACAAGCATGATTGAAGGTGTTTGATCTGGATTATGGAAAGATGAATGTTTTAAGATTAAAAAAAGATACTGTTAAGAAAATGAACAGATAAGACATGGACTGGGATGAAATATGTGTAATTCAAAGGCCTGACATACATATTTACATATATGTGATACATAGATCAGATTTGCATCCAGAATATGTGTAAAGAACTTCTACAAATCAATAAAAAAAATTAAAATACAATAACGATGGGCAAAAGATTTAAATAGACATCTCACAAAAGAAGATACATAATCATCAGTTGACATCTGAAAAGATGGTCAACATCAGGGAAGGGCAAATTAAAATTGCAATGTGATACTATGTTACACCTACTAAAATGTTTAATATTAAAAAGTCTGCCAATACCAACTGCGAGTGAGGCTGTGGAACAACTAGAACTCACATGCATTGTTTATGAGAATATAAAATGGAGTAGTCACTTTGGAAACATGTTTGGCAGCTTCTTATGAAGTTAAACATATACTTAACCTGTGCCGTGCTCAGTCACTTCAGTTGTGTCCGATTCTGCATGACCCCATGGACTGTAGCCCGCCAGGCTCCTCTGTCCATTGGATTCTCCAGGCAAGAATACTGGAGTGGGTTGCCATTCCCTTCCCCAGGGGAACTTCCCAACCCAGGGATCAAACCTGAGTCTCTTACATCATCTGCATTGGCAGGCAGGTTCTTTACCACTAGCATCACCCGGAAAGCCCCAGTATAATTACCCTATGAACCAATAATTAGGAATTAGCTGAAAAGAAAACATTCATTCAGCCAAACCTGGAAACAATCCAAATGTCCATCAACAGGAGAATGGATAAACAAATTTTGATCTATTCATACAAAAGAATAGTTCCTGGAGATTAAAAAAAAAAAAAGAATGAACACACAACAACATGGATGAATACCAAAAGCGTTATGGTGAACAAAATCAGGCATAAAAGCAAACCTAAGTTCATGAACAGACAAAACTAACTTATGATGATAGAAATCAGAACAATGGCTGTGTGTGGATATGGGTGGGATTGACTGGAGAGAGCACAAGGGAAATTTTGGCAGTAGCGGAAACATTTTATCTTGGTTGAGGTGTTGGTTTACTGTGTATATATATTTACCAAAACTCATAAGAGTTTATACTTAAAATCTGTTCACTTTTTATAAATTTTACTTCAGTAAAAATAAAAAGTGAATACATCGCTGTGGGGAGTCAGGCTGGGTAAACCAAATGAAAGCAACTTTATTTTGTTTCTCTGGTATTTGAAAATTTTAAAATACATCATTTACTTAGATATTTTCTCTCCATCATCCATTTTGTACATCTTTCCAATTTTAAGTTGTAAACCATGATGATTTTTATACTAATAATTTCTGTCTGAAGGTAAAAAGGAAAGGATTGAAGATATTTCTTCACAGTTTAATAAATAAAAACATTTATATTTATTATATAATTTATATTTATTTATATAATAAAATATATTTATTATATATAGATAATATAATATATAATATATATATTTATACTTTTATTTATGTAATACTTATATTTATATATATAATATTTTGGCCACCTGATGCAAAGATCTTACTCATTTGAAAAGACCCTGATGCGGGGAAAGATTGAAGGCAGGAGAAGGGGATGACAGAGGATGAGATGGCTGGATGGCATCACTGACTCAATGGATATGAGTTTGAGCAAACTCTGGGAGTTGGTGATGGACAGGGAGGCCTGGCGTGCTGCAGTCCATGGGGTCACAAAGAGTCAGACACAACTGAGCGACTGAACTGAACTGAACAGATAAAAATGTAGGAAGAGCCACAATCTATGGTTTGCATTTTCAATAGTTCCCAGAAAGTAGTTTTAATTATGTGAAATTATATGTAATTTATAGCATCTCTAGTAATGTTGTCAAGTCATCAAATGCAATGGTGCTCTCTATAGATCAGCAGAACTGAAGGTCAAAGGAAAAATTCTACAGTTGACCCCTCATATCTGTGGATTCCACATCTGCGTATTCAACCAATCCTGCATGGAAAATATTTTGAAAAAAATTTCAGAATGTTTCAAGAAGCCAAACTTGAACTTGCCTCATGAAAGCAACTGTTTACATTGTATTAGGTATTATAAATAATCTAGATATGATTTAAAGTATAGAGGAGAATGTGTGTAGGTTACATGCAAATATGATGCCATTTTATATAAGGGACTGGGGAGCATCCTTGAGTTTTGGTATCTCGGGGGTCCTAGAACCAATCCCTTTCAGATACCTAGGGATGCAGAACTGTGGGTGATAGAAGAGTTCTTTCCATTAACCTTTGACATTTTTAGAAGTTAAAATACCTGAGAGCAATGAAGGAGGGATTGTTGAAGGAGGTCATCAGGAGGTTGTGACCACCAGTTGACCAGAGGCTCTTCAACCCCTCCCCTGCCCTTGGAATGTTATGTTCTGCCCGCCGTTCTCACAGCTGGATCCATTTCAAGGACACAGCCTTGAGAGAACAATGTGCTATTTAGATCATTTGGATGGAATATGTGACTGAACTCAGTTAAGGCCTCTATATAAAATTTTAAGATTCTATGGGGGTAGGTGTGAAGATTTACTCATTTTGTGGACATCCAAGACAAACCTCATAACGAAGTTCCCTTATTAAATCTGCCACCTACCAGTTAGGAGTGGTCTGCCTCTTAGGCTTCTTCCTGTCCTCTGTGTTCAGAGGCCAGTTTTCAAGTTTCTCCCAGGGAACTTCCAAGGCTGCAAACCAACAGGCATTCTGAGATTATGTAATTATGCAGTCCAAAAGGATATTTCTTTTTTTAAATTAAATTTTGTTGCAGCTTCATTGAATTAGGAATCATATATTCTGTATTGTTAAGGCTTCAGCAATACGTAAACTGTGAACTTCCTGATGTTCAAGCTGGTTTTAGAAAAGGCAGAGGAACCAGAGATCAAATTGCCAACATCCACTGGATCATGGAAAAAGCAAGAGAGTTCCAGAAAAACATCTATTACTGCTTTCTTGACTATGCCAAAGCCTTTGACTGTGTGGATCACAATCAACTGTGGAAAATTCTGGAAGAGATGGGAATACCAGACCACCTGACCTGCCTCTTGAGAAATCTGTATGCAGGCCAGGAAGCAACAGTTAGGACTGGACATGGAACAACAGACTGGTTCCAAATAGGAAAAGGAGTACGTCAAGGCTGTATATTGTCACCCTGCTTATTTAACTTCTATGCAGAGTACATCATGAGAAACGCTGGACTGGAAGAAACACAAGCCGGAATCAAGAATGCTGGGAGAAATATCAATAACCTCAGATATGCAGATGACACCACCCTTATGGCAGAAAGTGAAGAGGAACTCAAAAGCCTCTTGATGAAAGTGAAAGAGGAGAGTGAAAAAGCTGGCTTAAAGCTCAACATTCAGAAAACGAAGATCATGGCATCCGGTCCCATCACTTCATGGGAAATAGATGGGGAAACAGTGGAAACAGTGTCAGACTTTATTATTTTGGGCTCCAAAATCATTGCAGATGGTGATTGCAGCCATGAAATTAAAAGACGCTTACTCCTTGGAAGAAAAATTATGA
Organism: Ovis canadensis; assembly: GCF_042477335.2. Lineage (NCBI taxonomy): Eukaryota > Metazoa > Chordata > Mammalia > Artiodactyla > Bovidae > Ovis > Ovis canadensis. The sequence continues at coordinate 31,533,150 of NC_091250.1, read as the reverse complement.
CCAACCTAGATAGTATATTCAAAACCAGAGATATTACTTTGCTGACTAAGGTCCGTCTAGTCAAGGTTATGGTTTTTCCAGTAGTCATGTATGGATGGGAGAGTTGGACTGTGAAGAAAGCTGAGTGCCGAAGAATTGATGCTTTTGAAGTGTGGTGTTGGAGAAGACTCTTGAGAGTCCCTTGGACTGCAAGGAGATTCAACCAATCCATTCTGAAGGAGATCAGCCCTGGGATTTCTTTGGAGGGAATGATCCTGAAGCTGAAACTCCAGTACTTTGGCCACCTCATGCGAAGAGTTGACTCATTGGAAAAGACTTTGATGCTGGGAGGGGTTGGGGGCAGGAGGAGAAGGGGATGACAGAGGATGAGATGGCTGGATGGCATCACTGACTCGACGGACATGAATCTGAGTGAACTCTGGGAGTTGGTGATGGACAGGGAGGCCTGGCGTGCTGCGATTCATGGGGTCGCAAAGATTCGGACACGACTGAGCGACTGAACTGAACTGAAAAGGATGTTACTTTTTTAAATTTAAATTTTGTTGCGACTTCATAGAATTAGGAATTATATATTGTGGATTGTTAACACTGTTTTAAAAATAAATACCCAGTTTTGAACAGCCAACTCATTGGAAAAGACCCTGATGCTGGGAAAGATTGAAGGCAAAAGGAGAAGAGGGTGGCAGAGGATGACAGTTGGATAGCATCACTGACTCAATGAACATAGATTTGGGCAAACTCCAGGAGATAATGAGAAACAAGGAGACCTGGAGTGCTGCAGTCCATGGGGCTGCAAAAAGTCGGATACGACTGAGCGACTGAACAACAACAACAACAACAACAACAACCTAGTTTCTGGGGGCCCATTTCTTCCTCTTGGTCAGAGGAACTGTTCTTGGTGACTGGAGGTAACTTAGCTGAAAGACAGAACATGGGCAGGACTTATCTTTTACTTCTTGTTTGCCAAGTACTTTTAAAAATCTGATTTGATTTGTTTGAAGCATGGAACTACTTAACCTGTGCATTAAGCATAGGTTTACTTAATTGGATAGTGAGTCCCCTTCTTTTAAAAAAAAATTAATAGACATTTTCTTAGAAGCAGGTTAAGATGTATTAAAAAGTTGTACAGAGTACAGAGAATGCCCACATATTGCGTTCCCTCCTCTTCCCTCAAGTTTCCCTTATTATTAATACTTTAATGTAGTCCATTTGCTACAATTAATGAGCCAATATTGATGCATTATTATTATCAACTAAAGTCCACAGTTTACAACTCTTGTTGTTGTACATTTTGTGGGTTGCAGTAAAGGTGTAATGACATGTATCCAATATTATCATATCATACAGAATAGTTTCACTGCCCTAAAAATCCTTTGTGCTCCCCCTATTCATCTCTCCTTCATCCCAAACCCTGGAAATCACTGTTCTTTTTATTATCTCCATGTTGTTTTTGTTCAGTCACTAAGTCATGTCCGACTCTTTGTGACCCCATGGATTGCAGCATGCCAAGTTCCCCTGTCCTTCAATATCTCCCCAAATTTGCTGAAATTCATGTTCACTGAGTCAGTGATGCTATCTAACCTTCTCATCCTGCCTATCTAACCTTCTCATCCTGCCACCCCTTGTCCTTTTGCCTTCAATCTTTCCCAGCATCAGGGTCTTTTCCAGTGAATTGGCACTTTGCATCAGGTGGCCAAAGTATTGGAGTTTCAGCTTCGGCATCAGTCCTTCCAATGAGTATTCAGGGTTGATTTCCTTTCGGATTGACCGGCTTGAACTTCTTGCAGTTCAGGGACCATCAAGAGTTTTCTCCAGCACCACAATTTGAAAGCACCACAATTTGTAAGTTCTTTAGTTCTTAGCCTTCTTTATAGTCCAGCTTTCACACCCACTCATGACTACTGAAAATACCATATCTTTGACTATACATTTGTTGGCAAAGTAATGTCTCAGCTTTTTAATACACTGTCTAGGTTTGTCATAGCTTTTCTTCTGAAGAGCAAGCATCTTCATGGCTACAGTCAGTCTGCAGTGATTTTAAAGCCCAAGAAAATAAAGTCTGTCACTGTTTCCACTGTTCCCATGAAGTGATGGGGCCAGATGCCATGATCTTAGTTTTTTGAAAGTCGAGTTTTAAGCCAACCTTCTCACTCTCTTCTTTCACCCTCATTGAGAGACTTTTTAGTTCTTCTTCACTTTCTGCCATTAGAATGATTTCTGCATATCTCAGGTTATTGATATTTCTCCTGGCAATCTTGATTCCAGCTTGTAGGTCATCCAGGGTGGCATTTTACATAATGTATTCTGCATAGAAGTTAAATAAGCAGGGTGACAATATACAGCTTGGATGTACTCCTTTCCCAATTTTGAACCAATCCATTGTTCCATGTCCAGTTCTAACTGTTGCTTCTTGACCTGTATACAGGTTTCTCAGGAGTCAGGTAAAGTGGTCTCGTATTCCCATGTCTTTAAGAATTTTCCACAGTTTGTTGTGATCCACAGAGTCAAAGGCTGTATTGCAGTCAATGAAGCAGAAGTAGTTTTCTGGGAATTCCCTTGCTTTTCCTATGATCCAGTGGATGTTGGCAATTTGATCTCTGGTTCCTCTGTCTTTTTAAAATCAAGCTTGAATATCTGGAAATTCTCAGCTCACATACTGTTGAAGGCTAGCTTGAGGACTTTGAACACAACGTTGCTAGTGTGTGAAATGAGTAAAATTGTATGGTAGTTTGAACCTTCTTTGGCATTGCCCTTCTTTGGGATTGGAATGAAAACTGACCTTTTCCAGTCCTGTGGTCACAGCTGTTGTCCAAATTTGCTGGATATTGAGTGTAGCACTTTAGCTGCATCATCTTTTAGGATTTGAAATAGCTCACTGAAATTTCATCACCTCCACTAACTTTGTTCATTGTAATGCTTCCTCAAGCATTGCCTTTTCCAGAATGCCATATGGTTAAATTCATACAATATTTAGCCTTTCAGATTGGCTTCTTTCACTTAGCAAATGCAGTTATGATTCCCTCATGCCTTTAGTGGCTTGATGTTCATTTCATGTTATTATATCTGTTATTTATATCTTGATAAATTATAATTTGTCCCCTCATAGCTCAGTCAGTAAAGAATCCGCCTGCAATACAGGAGACCTGGGTTTGATTCCTGGGTTCAGAAGATCCCCAGAGAAGGAAATGGCAACCCACTCCAGTATTCTTGTTTAGAAGATCCCATGGACAAAGGAGCCTGGTGGGCTACAGTCCAGGGGGTTGCAAGAATTGGACATGACTTAGCGATTAAACCACTCTTCACAGCTAACTCCTGTGCCTGAGGTCCTCATTTCTCTCCCTTAATACTATTCCAGTTTTTGGCATGTATGTATTGTTAAGAATGCAACACATGCCAACAGTTTTCTTTCTGAAAAATAAGGGAATGTTTTCAAATCTTGTAGGAACTGTCCTGATGCAATTGACCCTTATTAATAGAAATAGCCTGTGTATTCTTTCTGTGGGTGGATATTTAACAGTCATGCCTAACAAAACACATTATCTTGTCACTTCTGGTTCTGACAGTCATATACATATTTCTTTTGATGAGGTCCTAGCCTGATCATTCTGATCAAAAACACCATCTAATGAGAGATTCATGATTTCAGAATTCATATTCTTCATAAATGTGTAATTTATGAAGGAAAATTCTCAGCCTTTCTGGTCTTCAGTGTCCTCACTTGTGAAATGGGGCAATAACATCCATCTTGCAAGGTGGTGTTGAGGAATGCAAGTGATGTGAATAAAGCATCTGCTTCCTCTATGCCTGACACACTGGAAGCAATCTGTTGATGGGGTGGTGATGGCAATGATTAATAACAGTTGTGTGTATGGCCAATATATATTCCAGGAGAATTAAGTGCTTTTAGCTTCAATAGAGAAATTTTATCTTAAGAGTTAGAATGATGACCGGCACACTCTCATAGCCTCCTTTCACCTATTGATGCCCACTCACATTTTAAAACATTCAGAACTGTCCACTTGTCATTAACATCTGATTCTCTCAGGACCTGCCCGCAGAGTTTCCTCTTATCTGGCTGGGTCACCTCAGGATCTATGGATCTAATAAATAAGCCATTATTGACCTTGTCTTGTCCCAGGCCTGTTTTCAGCATGGCCTTCCTCCTTTTCCATGCCTGTCTGAGGCTTTTAATTACTCCAGGAAACTTTGCTGCATGTTCTGGTCCACAGAATTTGTGAAGTTCCCCTTCTTTCCTGACACCCCCAGAATACTTAGTGACTGGCCATTCATTAGCTCATTACTCATAAACTCTTCTTTTTGTAATGGTTAATCAATCTCAGCAAAGTCTTGAACTTAGGGAACATGACTTCCATTTCTTGTGTTCCATGCAGCACCCTGTCACATAGAGCTCTTTAATTATCACTGAATTAGTTAATTTGATTCAATTGCAGAAACTAAAAGGTGTTAGGCAGCTCAAACGATAAAGCTTATATAGCTTTCTAGGCAACTGTAACAGGACGTGAATTTGTCCCGGAGAGATTCAGTTTTACTTAGAAGGAAGAATGTGGATTTATCAAGTATCTCTGGACGTCCTTTCTAGGTGGATTGCTCTGTCCTATGTGTTTGCCATCTGGGCAACCCTAGGCTGTCTGTGGATGAGCTGGGGTTGACCTTTAACGTGAGTCACCAGTCTTCACATCTGCTCTATCCATGTTGACTCCATTATCTCCTAAGGAGCTCACGTGCAACATGAATGGCAACACTAGCCCAAGTGCCATGTAATTCGGAAAGCAAGGCTTTTTACAATCAAAAGTAACATGAGAGATTCAAAATCCAAACAGAATGTGGTTGTGGATTATGCTCTATTTGTGCTCATGTTATTCTCCTCTCTCTTCTCCACTAACACTCACTGTCTCTAAGTTCCTTCTACTGCTGCTGTCCCCTGCGACGATGGAAAGCTTATATCAAGGTTAGTAACTCTTATGCAGGGTATTTGTAGGATGTTCATTCTGAGTCTTGAGTTTGTGAGTCCCGAAAGCAATGGAATATTCCATGTATCCCCCCACACACATGTATCCTGCTGCCCCTGGGGTCTATTTCTCATATAAAATGTCAGAGCTACCTGGCGGAGGCTAGCTGAAATCAGAAGAATCCTGACTTTCAGAAATGTGACCTAGTGTGTGAGAAATGAGGAGGAGAAGGCAATGACACCCCACTCCAGTACTCTTACCTGGAAAATCCCATGGACAGAGGCGCCTGGGGGGCTGCGGTCCATGGGGTCGCAAAGAGTCGGACGCGACTGAGCGACTTCACTTTCACTTTTCACTTTAATGCATTGGAGAAGGAAATGGCAACCCACTCCAGTGTTCTTGCCTGGAGAATTCCAGGGACGGGGGAGCCTGGTGGGCTGCCGTCCATTGGGTCGCACAGAGTCAGACACGACTGAAGCGACTTAGCAGCAGCAGCAGCAGCAGCAGAAAGACTTGGAGTCATTCCCATTCTCTATAAGGGGTGTTCACAACTGCGACTGTTATTTTTCTGACTATTGCTTCATCTATGTTTCGACTAGCACTTGGAACACTACCTCTGGGCAACTTAAATGAAAGCTTGTTTTACAGCTTGAAGCAAATTGGCAGAAATTTCCATTGTTCATCAAGTCTGTTGTAGATGGTTTGCTTGAGCCAGATATTTCTGGGTCCTGGGTTCGCTCTTTAAGAAATATCTGCTGTTGTTCCAAGTAGAAAGTGGTCCAGGAAACTTGGAGCTTTTATTTTCTATCACTGATCTGTGAAAAGATAGCCAAATTTGTTCGAGAAGGAACAGCATTTAGCAATCCTGGATTCCCAATGCTTCCCAGATTTTGTGCTTTTTGGGAAGTTAAAATGGAGGAAGTCTCGTTCAAGATTCAGATGCAGGAGAGCAGGACCTGCCTGGACATCTGCCTGCATGCACAGCGAGTCAGGTGATACCTCAGATAAGAGAGGGAGTGGGTCTTGGAAGCATTGAACCCTGAAGGTCAGGCCAGCCCCTGAGGTCTAAGAAGTCTTCTGACTCACAAGGTGAAACAAACAGCATTGTAAAAAGGTTAAGATAAAATCAGAGCTGCATTTTTGCACACAAACTGATAATGATAACAAATTGTGACCTTTGATCTTGAGTATTCTAAACCCTTTTGATATATTTTTTAAGTATAATTTTCGTCTTATTGTCTTTTCAGAAAACCAGTATTTCTTCAGTCTTCAAGGACTTGGATTCTTAGATGGGCTTTGGTGGAGGACTTGGTGGAGGACGTGGAGCAGCACTCACAGGTCTAAATTGGGGTGGAGATGTCCTGTTTTCCCAGGCTTCTGGAGGGTGATTACTGACTCCCTTGCTGTGAATGGCACAACTCAGGGCACCATTGTTCCTTCTTTTCTTGGTCACCTTGGAAGTGCAGAGACAAGAACCCTTTGATATTTATTGACATAGCTTAAATAAAATTCTAATGAAGCCCTTTTGACCTCTAGCTAACTTTGGGATGCTTCAAAGAGCCCGTGTGTGTGTGTGTGTGTGTGTGTGTGTGTGTGTGTGTATGTGTGTGTGTGTGTTAGTCGCTCAGTCATGTCTGATTCTTTCCCCATGAACTGTAGCTAGCCAGGCTCCTCTACCCATGGAATTCTCCAGGCAAGAATACTGGAGTGAGTTGCCATTCCCTTCTCCAAAGGACCTTCCTGACTCAGAGATTGAACCCAGGTCTCCCGCATTGCAGCAGATTCTTTACCATTTGAGCCAACAGCGAAGCCCTCAAGGAGCCTGTAGGACATCCCAAAGAGAGAGATTAAACTAGTTGGGTTCATGGGAAACGTTGTTAAACGCTCCTTGGAAGGAAAACAATGACAGACCTAGACAGTGTATTAAAAAGCAGACACATTACTCTACCAACAAAGGTGCTTATAGTCAAAGCTATGGTCTTTCCAGTAGTCATATACATTTGTGAGAGTTAGACCATAAAGAAAGCTGAGTGTCAAAGAACTGGTGCTTTCAAACTGTGGTGCTGGGGAAGACTCTTGAGAGTCCCTTGAACTGCAAGGAGATCAACTCAGTCAATTCTAAAGGAAATCAGCCCTGAATATTGGAAATCACTGGAAAGACTGATGTTGAAGCTGAAACTCCAGTATTTTGGCCAACTGATGTGAAGAGCTGACTCATTGGAAAAGACCCCAATGCTTAAGACAGAAGGCAGAATGAGAAGGGAGCCAAAGAGGATGAGACGGTTGGGTAGTATCACTGATTCAATGGACACGAATTTGAGCAATCTTGGGAAGATGGTAAAGGACAGAGGAGTCTGGTGTGTTTCAGTTCATGGAATTGAGAAGAGTTGGACATGATCTTAGTGACTGAATAGTAGCAAATTGTCAAATGAGCGATAAATCTTCTCAGGTTATATTGTATGGAATATGTTATTAATATAGGTATTCTAGAAATTATATAGATTTCATAAAGATCTCACATGTCCTGGTAAAACATTATCCCATCATAATTTTAATTGCTATCTTAAAATGCTACATGTCACAGCAGTAACCAAGTTACTTTGTCAATTGCACTGTAATCAGACTTTTAAAAATATAATTTTAAGAATTTATTCATTTTTGGCTGTACTGGGTCTTTGTTGCTGCTTGGGCTTTTCTCCAGTTGGAGTGAGCAGGGGCTACTCTTCATTGCATTGCACAGGCTTCTTATTGCAGTGGTTTCTTTTGTTGTGGAGCATAGGATCAAGGGCACTGAGCTTCAGTAGTTGTGGCACATGGGTTCGATTGTTGGGCTTCCCAGGCTCTAGAGCGCAGGCTCAATAGTTGCAGCCCACAGGCTTGCTCTAAATTGCTCTAAGGCATGTGAGATCTTCCTGGATGAGGGATTGAACTCTGAGTCTCCTGCATTGGTGGGTGGATTCTTTACTACTGAGCCACCAGGGAAACCCCTGTAATCAGATTGTAAACATGCCTTTTAAAGCCTTTTTTGTCATTATAGAGAGCTATGGGTTTCACTCTGATGCCTTTGCAAAAATACTACCTCTTCAAGATTTATAGAAAGGATTTCTTAAGATTAAATTAAAACTAACTAGATACATCACCCAACACATATTAATCTTGTCTGATCATAAATTCTTGTGGAGATAAAGTAATATCATGAGTGGGAAAGCTCTTTGTAAAATAAAAAGTGATTTTCAAATATGTTATTAGAATTTAGAATGTGTGTGTGCATATGTGTGTGAATGCATGTATAGTTGGTGAAGAAATATTTAACTATGGAAAAAAATTTTTAATAAGCAATGGTAGAACCTCTAAAAAAAAACTAGGTAAGCAAATTTTGTTATTAACAGTAAACTGGTATTTGGTTTTCTCTCTGTTAAGAGAAAAAAAGTTTTCTTATCATGTGACTTTTGATAACAGAATATATTAATTTATTTGCCTTTAAGTGATTTATATTTGTTTTAAAAATCTTTTGGTAAGTAAATATTATTTCACAATGATCTGTGAAGTTTGTGACACACATAGATAAAGCAACTTGTGTGTCTACAAAAATTTAACCTTCATCATCAGACTTTTGCTATCCTGATGCCCTTAGGACATGGCAAGAGTCTACTACTAAATCAAGGAATTTAAAATGGGTAAACAATAGCTGTAAATCAAGCAGCCAGGGCTATAGGAAATCTAGGACTGCTTGGTTTTTCCTGGTTCCCTGACAAACCTCATTTTTTATTTGAGGGGATAAAGCCTTCCCTGGCTGCAGGGTAAATGTCCTCACAAGAAATTTCTGTTTCACTGAGTAGTAAATTCTAGTTTTGTTAGCTGAGATCTATATTGGGAAGACTCACTTCCCAGATAGTTCCTTTTTGTTATGTTTGATTACTAAAAAGCTTAATTAAATTATTCTAAACATCATCTCAGTAATCTATCTTTGGATAGAGATTAGCTTCCCTGGTGGCTCAGTTGGTAAATAATCCACCTGCAGTTCAGGAGACCCAGGTTCTATCCCTGGGTTGGCAAGATCCCCTGGAGAAGGATAAAGCTACCCACTCCAATATTCTTGCCTGGGAAATGCCATAGTCAGAGAAGCCTGGCAGGCTACAGTTCATGGGGTCACAAGAGTAGGATACAACTTAGCGCGTAAACCACCACCACCCCATGAGCTATACCCAGGGATTATAAAATTAAATGTATCTATCAATGAACTATGTGCTAATTAGAGCTTAGGGAAAAAATAAGACAAAAGAATGTCCTTGGATTTCTGGAATACAAAATTTCCAGAAGCTGGAAAGAAGTATACCAAGAGTAGTCAATTTGTTGAATTATACACAGTATGCTGTTGTTGTTCAGTTGCTAAGTAGTGTTTGATTCTGGCACCTCACTCCAGTACTCTTGCCTAGAAAATCCCATGGACGGAGGAGCCTGATGGGCTGCAGTCCATGGGGTCGCGAAGAGTCGGACACAACTGGGTGACTTCACTTTTGATTTTCACTTTCATGCATTGGATAAGGAAATGGCAACCCACTCCAGTGTTCTTGCCTGGAGAATCCCAAGGATGGGGGAGCCTGGTGGGCTGCCGTCCATGGGGTCACACAGAGTCGTATACCACTGAAGTGACTTAGCAGCAGCAGCAGCAGCAGCAGCAACAGCAGCAGCAGCAGCAGTGTCTGATTCTTTGCAAACCCATGAACTGCAGCAGGCCAGGCTTCCCTGCACTTCACTATCTCCTTGAATTTGCTCAGACTCATGTCCACTGAGTCAATGATGCCATCTAGCCATCTCATCCTCTTTGGCCCTCTTCTCCTTCTGCCCTCAGTCTTCCCTAGCATCAAGGTCTTTTCCAATGCGTTGGCTCTTCACATCCATTGATCAAAGTATTGGATCTTCAGCTTCAACATCAGTCCTTCCAGTGAATATTCAGGGTTGATTTCCTTTGGGATTGACTGGTTTGACCTCCTTGCCATCCAAGGGACTCTCAAGAGTCTGGTCCAGCACCACAATCCAAAAGTGTCAATAGTATATGCGTGCATGTGTGCTGAGTCATTTCAGTCATGTCCAACTCTGTGCGACTGTATGGATTATAGTCTGCCAGGCTCCTCTGTCCATGGCATACTCCAGACAAGAATACTGGAGTGAGTTGCCATGCCTTTCTCCAGGAGATCTTCCCTACCTGGGAACTGAACCCATGTCTCACATCTCCTGCATTGGCAGGCAGGTTCTTTACCACTAGTGCCACCTGGGAAACCCTGCCAACAGTAGGCTTTCAAAGAAGAAAATTTGACTGATACATATACACAGATTTTTGGTGAGTAGCCAATGGATTGGCCACTTGGCTTCCCCTATGGGTAAAGAATGGGGCTTCGCAGGTGGCACAGCAGTGAAGAATCTGCCTGTCAAGCAAGGGACGCAAGAGCTTCAGGTTTGATCCCTGGGTCAGGAAGACCCCTTAGAGAAGGAAATGGCAACCCACTCCAGTATTCTTGCCTGGGAAATCCCAAGGAGCTAGGAGCCTGGCAGGCTATATAGTCCGTGTGGTCGCAAAGAGTCAAAGACTTCGAGTTGGCTATGACTTAGTGACTATACAACAACAACACAACAACAACTCTTGTGACAGATTATTCTTGGAAGCCTGACTATAATACGGATTGCCATTCACACCTCAATCTTCAGGGATACGCTACAATTAAAAGAAAAATATGAAGAGAAGTGTCCCAAATAGGTTTCTTCATATTTTTCTTTTACTTGTAGCATATCCTTGAAGGCTGAGGTGTGAGTGACAATCCGCATTATAGTCAGGCTCCCAAGAATAATCTGTCACAAGAGTTGTTGTTTTGTTGTTGTTTAGTCACTAAGTTGTGTCCAATTCTAAGTCTTTGAAACATGAGCCAGACCTAGACTCAGGATAATTTTGTGTTCCTAGCAGACAAGGTCTGTCCTTTCTTAAATTAGACTTTCTATGGGCAAAATTTGTCTGTTTGCTAGATTGCACAGCGCTGATAAAGATATAGCTCAAGCCCTGAACACAAATATTATGTGCTGATTGACTTTAATAGCTGTACCCACCTATTGATAGGCTGTGACAAGACTACTGAGGAACTGCTATGTGGACCAACTTCTTGCCTTTAGGGGAACCAACCAACCATTGTGAATGAACTATCTTCCCTAAATCCTGTAAGAATTTTTTAAAATAGCCCCTTAATGAGTATGTATTGTAACTGACGATGTAAACACAACTTCTATATATCAATTAGTAACTCCTTTTTCCAGATGTCTAGCACATCTTTTTTTTTAAAGTTGCTCAGTCGTTTCTGACTCTTTGCGACCCCATGAACTATACAGTCCATGGAATTCTCCAGGCCAGAATACTGGAGTGGGTAGTCTTTCCCTTCTCCAGGGAATCTTCCCAACTCAGGGATCGAATGCAGGTCTCCCACATTGCAGGCAGATTCTTTACCAGCTGAGCCCCAAGGGAAGCCCAAGAATACTGGAGTGGGTAGCCTATCCCTTCTCCAGCAGATCTTCCTGATGCAGGAATCAAACTGGGGTCTCCTGTACTGCAGGTGGATTCTTTACCAACTGAGCTATCAGGGAAGCTCAAAGATGGCCCATTGCTTTGACCAGGAAACGAACCAGAGTCAACTGCTCGGAAGGCAGCTATGTTCACCACTATACCACCAACGCTGCACAAACACATATCTAACATACGTTGATCATTTATATTGGAGGGGGACCACTTATTACTTTCCCCCCTTGAGAAATTAGGTATTATGGGCCCAAATATTATTCCTTACTTTGTTTGTTCCTAATATTAGCTTCTTCTTAGCACTGTTATGTAAGATTTAGCAAGGAACCAAAGAGTTACAAAATTTCATAGATAAACATAATCGTACCTTGATAGAACATTCTGTTGTTACTACCATTGCTGCCAGTAAGTTAATGGATGTAGAAGTTGATGTACAAAAGCGTACTTCTCATTCATGGTGGGATTTTTTTCTTTTTTTAAATATAAATTTATTTATTTTAATTGGAGTTTAATTACTCCACAATACTATATTGGTTCTGCCATACACCAACATGAATCTGCCACAGGCATACACATGTTCCCCATCCTGAACCCCCCTCCCTCCTCCCTCCCTGTACCATCCCTCTGGGTCGTCCCAGTGCACCAGCCCCAAGCATCCAGTGTCATGCATTGAACCTGGACTGGCGATTCATTTCTTATATAATATTATACATGTTTCAATGCCATTCTCCCAAATCATCCCACCCTCTCCCTCTCCCACAGAGTCCAAAAGTCTGTTCTATACATCTGTGTCTCTTTTGCTGTCTCACATACAGGGTTATCATTACCATCTTTCTCAATTCCATATATATGTGTTAGTATACTGTATTGGTGTTTTTCTTTCTGGCTTACTTCACTCTGTATAATAGGCTCCAGTTTCATCCACCTCATTAGAACTGATTCAAATGTATTCTTTTTAATGGCTGAGTAATACTCCATTGTGTATATGTACCACAGCTTTCTTACCCATTCGTCTGCTGATGGACATCTAGGTTGCTTCCATCTCCTGGCTATTATAAACAGTGCTGCAATGAACATTGGGGTACACGTGTCTCTTTCAATTCTGGTTTCCTTGGTGTGTATGCCCAGCAATGGGATTGCTGGGTCATAAGGTAGTTCTATTTGCAGTTTTTTAAGGAATCTCCACACTGTTCTCCATAGTGGCTGTACTAGTTTGCATTCTTACCAACAGTGTAAGAGGGTTTCCTTTTCTCCACACCGTCTCCAGCATTTATTGCTTGTAGACTTTTGGATAGCAGCCATTCTGACTGGTGTGAAATGGTACCTCACTGTGGTTTTGATTTGCATTTCTCTGATGATGAGTGATGTTGAGCATCTTTCCATGTGTTTGTTAGCCATCTGTATGTCTTCTTTGGAGAAATGTCTGTTTAGTTCTTTGGCCCATTTTTTGATTGGGTCGTTTATTTTTCTGGAATTAAGCTGCAGGAGTTGCTTGTATATTTCTGAGATTAGTTGTTTGTCAGTTGCTTCATTTGCTATTATTTTCTGCCATTCAGAAGGCTGTCTTTTCACCTTGCTTATAGTTTCCTTTGTTGTGCAGAAGCTTTTGAGTTTAATTAGGTCCCATTTAGTTTTGCTTTTATTTCCAATATTCTGGTAGGTGGGTCATAGAGGATCCTGCTGTGATTTATGTTGGGATTTTTTCTTTACTAAATCCCCTACTGCTTAAAAACTGTTTTCTGCATTGTATAATTCATTTCTTATTTCTTTGATCAGTTTATTTCTTTTGACTATCTGGAATTATTATTTGACTTATAGAATTAAGACTGCCCATTTTATTTTTCCTTATTCCTATGTTATTTAGCTTAAATAATCCTAAGGCCAGCTGTTAGGGAAATTAAAATGGAGGAAGTCTTGTTCAGGCTTCAGAGGCAGGAGAGCAGGACTCTGACCTGCCTTGGACCTGCCTGGACATTGCCTGGATTCCGTGCTTACCTACATGTATAGCAAGTCAGGTGGTACTTTAGATAATAAGCAAGGGAGTGGATCTTGGAATTCTTGAGCCCCTGAGGGTCTGGCCAACCCCTGGGGACTCAGAAGTTCTGTGATTCACAAAGTGAAATATATGGCATTATAAAAGTTAAAAAAAAAAACAGAGCTGCATTTTTGTATGCAAACTGATAACAATATCAGATTGCAGCTTGGGATTATAAATGGGGAGTCCCTGAAACTGCAATTTGAAGTCTCACCCATTGGGTGGATGCACCCTGGGACCCTTTCCCAATTGGAACTCCAGATTGCTGTTAATGAGACTTCCCAGTGCTGTCTAAGTCTGGATGTCCGTCATCCCAATTTGGTGATGTATGTGCTGTTACTTTTCTTTGTTGTTTCTATTTCTCTTCTTTTAATGACTGTATATTGAAATTAAGTCAAATAATCCTCTAATATATATTGAAATTGTATATTTGTGTGTAACAAGTGATTTCTTTTGTTAATGAATCCTTTGAACCTAAAACAAAATAAAAATTTTGGCAAAACATAAACTGGCACTGTGAGCAGGATTTGTGAAACAAAATGCCACTCTTTAAAAAGAAAGAGATTAAGACTATTCAAGTTTTTATTCCCAGGTCGGAAGATTTGCCTTACTGCTCGCTAGCTACTGAATAGGGCATATCCACTGGATTGTGTGAGAACTGGGACCCCAAATTAAAGTGGGCCAAACTGTTAGAAGTTACTGAATGTCTGCAGCTTGTGCCACCTGGGAAAGGATAAGAATGTACTGCAATGGGTTGGAGAGGCTGGATCCTCCTCTCTGCCTACCATAAGGTAACAAAAGTAAAACTTCCAGCAGAACAGTGCTATTAGCTTGTTTTTTTCCAACACTGCTCTATGATAACAGTCCCCTCCTTTCCCTGTGCTCCTGGCCCCTCATGGTGTTTTATTACGGTCCTGCTGCAAGAAAGGGTGACTGTGCATACTGTAACTCTTCATCTGGCATCAGGGATTTCCCTTTGATTTGGAAAGAATACTCTTTCAAATTCTGCTATAAAATATACGGGAGGGAGGAAGAAAAAGCTCCACGAATGTGCGCTGGTGTTGACACTCACATAACAAACTGAAGGTCAGTTTTCTTTAGTATTGCTCAGATGAATGATCAATTGCTCTAAGTCTGCATTATCAGCAGTGCTGTTCACCACTAATTTATATGACATGATTTAACGTTGTCTGCATCCTGCCAGATGTTAAAAGCCAATATTCAGCAGGTACCTCCAAGACACCAGAAGCAACTCCACAGCACCCCTCATGGCTCTTCACCTGGTTTTGCCCAGAATGCTCATGGTGAACAGTCAGCTGTCTCCTTGGCAGTGGTACCCGCTTTCCTGGAGCATGGAATTATTTGCAAACAGAGGCTCACTAAAGTGTTACTAAAGGAGAGGGGTGGAGTCAAAGAGGCTTTAAAAAGGAAAGAGTCATTCTACTTTTCAAAATGAGAAACCATGTTTGAGGAGGAATCGTATGTCCTTATTTCATCACGGGTTGTGCTTGGAAGTTCCCACCAATTCTTCCCTAGTTTCCTTTTTCTATCCTTGGCCCTGCAACTCTGCCTTGTCACAGTGAAGACAGCAGCAGGCCTCCAGTGCATGGCTGTTCAACTCTGTGAAATTTGTCATAAGGCTGTCAGATATTTCTTACAGCTTCCCCAAAATTTAAAGTAATCTTTCCCCTCAGGCTGCATCTGGATGTTGTCTTGAGTTGAAGGAGAAGGAGCAAGAGGGCAACAGCAGAGCAACAGAGGAAAAGATACCCCAGAGCTGCAGGCCAACCTGAGTGGACACACTGAGAGTCAGACATACCTACCTTGCCAGGGCTGTGCTCAAGCAAAGTCAGCTTATTTTCTATTGAGAGTTCAAGTCCATCAACATCATGCTGCATTTCCTTGTCATCGTGTTGCTGGTAGTTTTCAAATTTAGTTTTGTCAGCCCTGCCGTACTGGAACTGTCCTGAAGGCTCTCCCTCTGGAAATGGGAATTCTACTTGTGCAGGTAAGTAATCTAATCAAAAGGAGTTCACATCTTCCCAGAAACCCTTCTTATACCTGTTCGTTCCATCTTGTATACTTGGCATTTGTTTCCGATTTGTCTTTGGATGTGTATATCTGCTTCCTTTTTGTTTTCAATGCATGTTTATTTCCTTATTGGCTGTTAGGACTGTAACATCCTATTGGCTGTTAGGACTAACTATAATAATTCACACTATTCTTCTGTGTGCGAGTGAATAGGTCTCGTTTTTAACTAGTTGAACATAAACCTCTGTCTTGATTCTGATGTGATGAGTGATTAAATACTTAGTTGACCAGCTTTATATGGGAAACTGGGGAAACAGATGACTTTTTTTAACATTTTGAAACTGTCTCTAAGCCATAAAGAAAAAAACATCCTTTGAATAACTTTGTGTAGGAACTAAGAGGTTGCTAAAAACCAGTGAAAAATGAGGAGGGAACTGGGAACAAATGTGATTCCTTCATTGTGAAAGTTAAGCTAAATTTCAGATTAAACCTCCTTGCATTCTCCCCCACAGCTGTTTCTGAAGCTCTGATGCAGCGCCAGTTTTAGTAACAGGTGCATTGTAACTTTGGGAACTGCTAAGAAATGATAATATGCCACAACCCCTCTCATATTAAATGGGCTCTTAATCAAGAGGAAGTGGGAATTCTACTGAATGCAAAATAGCAACCCTGAGTAAGAATTTATTTTAATCCTTGGTGGCTCTCCAACCTGTTGCTCAAATAGGGCAGTCATTTCCATTCACTAAAGGGCATAAACTGCCCTGATATTCCTTTCTTGTCATTTTACTCTTTTGAGAAGAGGTCTGGCTCCCCAAAAGAGGTAGATTGAGGGGAACAGTAAATTTTCCAGAAGAGAAAGAGAAGCCTCTGGAAACTAGCACAAAATAATGGGAGTAAAGGGAACAGTTCTGAGCCAAACTGCTGACATTGGGCTCCTGTCCTGGCTCCTGTCCTGGCTGTAAAGGAAATTACAGGGATGAGGAGGTCAAGGCTCTGTCACCAGGCAGCACTCACTGGAATGGGTGAGCAGAACCCTAGGGCATTGGAAGGAAGGACTGAGTTCTAATTATCTCTGGGTCCCCAGCACCTGGAACATATCCACTGTCATAGTTTATACTCAGCAGATTCTTGCTGAATGAATGAGTATCCCTGACTTGATAATGCAAGTCCTAAACAATAAAAGCAAAAAAGGAATGACAGGGACTTTCCTGGAGGTCCAGTGGTTATTCTCTAAGCTTCTACTGCAGGGGGCTCAGGTTCCATCCCAAGTCTCATTGGGGAACTAAAATTCCACACGTTGTGCAGTGCAGCCAAAAAAAAAAAAGACAAAAAGCAAAAATAACCCCATGAGCTCGTGACTCAGCTGTTGGAGGCAGAGCTTTTGAGCACAGTTTTTGTCGAGTGGCCTGGACCCTCTTGGGTTGGGAGAGAGTAATTGGCAAGTGACCACAGCCAGGCATCTGCATGGGATGCAAAGAGAGAGTGGGAACCAGTCAAGAAGCAGAAACTGAGAGAGAAAAAATAAGATGCAAATGAACTTCTGTACAGGGCTTTAGAGTCTCAAGGAACTCGCTGCTAACAAGGGAACCTACACCTCACGCTTCTCACTAGTCCCTGCTGGTGGCTCAAAAGTGCCTTCACTGGGGCTGGTTGAAGAAATAAGCCTGAAGCCCAGGATAGAGATAATGAGTTAGGAGGACTGTGTCACAAAATGGAAGGAACTGAGGTTTTAGAGGCAAATAAACCTCATTTCAAGTCTATGCTACCTAGCTAATACTGGAGCTATAGTGGAATATATTCTAATTCCCTGGTGGCTCAGTCAAGTGAAGGATCCATCTGCAATGCAGGAGGCTGCCTGCAGCACAGGTGACTGGGGTTCGATCCCTGGGTCTGGAAGATCCCCTGGAGAAGGAAATGGCAACCCACTGCAGTATTCTTGCCTGAAAAATCCCATGGACAGAGGAGCCTGTGGGATGCAGTCCATGGGATCGCAACAGTCAGAATCGACTTAACAACTAAACCACAACTACATAGTGAAATATTGCTGAAAAATAATAATACCCCCTTTCAGAATTGTTGTGTGGATCCCATGGGATAATATGGGAAATGCACTTAACCACAGAGGCTGGCAGATTGTGCTTAATAAATATCCTCTTGGCTCCATATCTTGGCTAAATCTCTTTGATCAAATCATGTCACAAGATGCCTTATTTGAACACTGCAGTGACATGGCCCAGACCCCATGGAGGGTGGAATGCCTGGATACCACTTTGTGACTCTGACTCTTTGCTCCCTCATTCCTTTCAAGTCAAAGATTTAAAGCCTCTACTTGACACTCCATGTCTTATGTTAGCCAATAACTGCCCTGGTGGCACCCTATGCCCATGCATTTCAGAGGATATTATTTCTCCTAAATAGATATGATGCCATCATCTATTTTTCCTCTAATTAAATTCTACTTGCCTTATTCTTCACCCTTGGCATTGAGACAGACCACCTGTGGCCAGCCTGACCCAGGAGGAAGAATCCTTTGTGGTCTGATTCAGGTAACTTTATGCCATGTTGTCTTGAATGTGACTATGAGCCTGATAAACCAAGTGGTAAGACAGACATGGGTTTTCTTTTCATTTCTCCCCTCCCCTCCTGCTGCTATTGCTTCTTCTTTTTTTTCTTTTTTTAATCACTGAGTATTCTGTTAGCTTCTGTTTGGGCTACACTACAAAAGGAGAGCAATAAGAAAAAGTGCTGTCGAGTAGCTTTTGAACTTTCAAGCCTATTTTCCTTGGAGGAGAAATAGCAATTGAAAAGGAACTTTTCCTGTTTGCTGTCTCTGCCTGCATTATTTATATGAACTTTCCTGGTAAATAGAGTGATGAAGAAATGCAGGCCAAACCTCAGCACTAGTCAGCCATCTGGGGGAGGTCACTTTTAGCAGTAAACAGTGAAATCACTGATTTTAGCACTGGCTAGGATTTGGTCGGCTTCCCTGTCACGTGCAAACCAGAGTAATTCCATGATCAAAATCTGGTTTATTTTTTCAGCTAGAGTTATGCAAAAGCTTTTTCAAAAAAAAACCTAAGTGCTCAGAAATTACAGGAATGATCTTTTATGCATACCACATAAATAAAACCATCCCCTAAGTCCTCAGTGGTTCCCGGTCTTTGAAGGGGTAGTAGAGCTTAGTGGTGAAGTCGCTCAGTCATGTCCGACTCTTTGTGATCCCATGGACTGTAGCCCACCAGGCTCCTCCATCCATGGAATTTTCCAGGAAAGAATACTGGAGTGGGTTGCCATTTCCTTCTCTAGGGGATCTTCCCAACCCAGGGATCGAACCCGGGTCTCCCGCATTGTGGGCAGATGCTTTACCATCTGAGCCACCAGGGAGCTTAGTGGTAAAGAGCTTCAGTTTTGGAGTCTGCTGGCCTGAGTTCAGATCCCAGTTCTGCTGCTTGTGAACTGTGTGTCTCATTGTCCTCATTGTAAAATAAAGATAATTACTCCTTCCTCCCAGGACTGTTGTCAGGATTGTGTTCAAGCATTTGTTTTCAATTCTGGCTGCATGTTAGAACCACTAATAGGGTTAGCACCTGGACAATGTGAGTCAGAGACTTCTCTGGTGGTGGAATCTGGGCATTTTTTAAAATTGCCCTCCCTTGGTGCTTCTAACAGGCATAATGGGCAGTTTGGGTTCAGGACCACTCAGTTATCACATAACTGAGTAAAGTGCATAAAATGGAGCCTGGAATGTAATGAGCACTCAATTAGTCTTGTGTGCATGCATGCCAAGTCACTTCAGTTGTGTTCAACTCTTTGAGACCATATGCACTGCAGCCTACCAGGCTCCTCTGTCCATGAGATTCTCCAGGCAAGAATACTGGAGTAGGTTGCCATGCCCTCCTCCAGGATATCTTCCCCACCCAGGGATCGAACCCACGTCTCTTGGGTCTCCTGCTTTGACAGGCAAGTTCTTTACCACCAGTGCTACCTAGGAAGCCCCTCCATAAATCTTAGCTTGTATTAATATTTTTATTATAGTTAACATTATTTTATTGGTGGTAATAGTAGTAGTATTCTCTAAAGCTCCAATACTTTGGCCACCTGATATGAAGAACCAGCTCATTGGTATAGATCCTGATGCTGGGAAATATTGAGGGCAGAAGGAAAAGGGGATGACAGAGGATGAGATGGTTGAATGACATCACTGACTCAATGGATGTGAGTTTTAGCAAATTCTGGGAGATAGTGAAAGACAGGGAAGCCTGGCCTGCTGCAATCCATGGGGTCACAAAGGATCAGACATGACTGAGCAACTGAACAATGACAACAATTTTATAGATGTGACTTAGTTTCTTCTATAATAATTAAATTTCTTTTACACATGGAAAAATCCTATGTTGAAAAACCTGATAATAGTTTTATAATATTACAATTTGTATTCAAAATAATTTCAACATATATAGCTTGTATTTTGTGCTCAGAAGAAATGATTATTAAAAATATAAAACCATATCAAACTGGTTTGACTGAGTGCCCTCATGGAACTGCAGCTCCAGCATTTGTCTTTCTGTGACACCAACTGATAAAAAATTTCACTGAGTGCAAAGTAAGTCTGCTTGTTAGATATCTTACCAGTGGTCATTTAAACAGTAGCAAAAACAAGCCACTACGTATTTAAATCTCTAATGTATTCTTTCCTATGTTTGGAACCAATTTTTTAAATATTTGTAAAATTGTTGAGGGCATATAAAGAAATGATAAATTAGTTCTTTAAATGAATTTACATTTTGGAGCTTGTCGTGGTCTGTCCCTTTTATTTGACATTCAATTTAGAAGTTGGAAGGTGAGAAATATTTGCTTATTTGAGTAGAGCAAGTGCTTCCCAACAAAGGTAAATGGATCCATAATTTGGCTTTAAATTCAAAATCTTACTTTATCATCTACAAATTTGCCTTCATGAAAATCTAGTGACATATTTCCTTGTATAGTATAAATGGCTGGGTTTTTTTTTGTTTGTTTGTTTTACCTTCCTTTACCTCCAAACTCCCTTCCACTTTAAAAAAGTTAAAATGTGAACATATGCTCCCAATACAGTTTTATCTATCACTTACATTAGTTATATACACTATTATTATGAATATTATGCAACATGTAACATTTCTAACATTTTCTTTCCACACAATAATGAAGCATCTTACAGTCTCTAACTGGTACACATCCTACTTGGGAGAAACTGTTTCAGAGAAGTAGTAGAATGATGGAATAAATGTTATCCTTCTTTATTAGCTCAGCTCCTTTCACTTAAGCGTGATGAGAAAAGCAAAAGGACGGCTAATTATTTTTCAAGTAAAGGGGGGTTTACAAAAAAGATCTTCACGACCAAGATAATCACGATGATGTGATCACTCACCTAGAGCCAGACATCCTGGAATGTGAGGTCAAGTGAGCCTTAGAAAGCATCACTACGAACAAAGCTAGTGGAGGTGATGGAATTTCATTTGAGCTATTTCAAATCCTGAAAGATGATGCTGTGAAAGTGCTGCACTCAATATGCCAGCAAATTTGGAAAACTCAGCATTAGCCACAGGACTGGAAAAGGTCAGTTTTCATTCCAATCCCAAAGAAAGGCAATGCCAAGGAATGCTCAAACCACCACACAGTTGCATTCGTCTCACACGCTAGTAAAGTAATGCTCAAAATTCTTCAAGCCAGGCTTCAGCAATACATGAACCGTGAACTTCCAGATGTTCAAGCTGGTTTTAGAAAAGGCAGAGGAACCAGAGATCAAATTGCGAACATCCCCTGGATCATGGAAAAAGCAAGAGAGTTCCAGGAAAACATCTATTTCTGCTTTATTGACTATGCCAAAGCCTTTGACTGTGTGGATCACAATCAAATGTGGAAAATTCTGGAAGAGATGGGAATACCAGACCACGTGACCTGCCTCTTGAGAAACCTATATGCAGGTCAGGAGGCCACAGTTAGAACTGGACATGGAACAACAGACTGGTTCCAAATAGGAAAAGGAGTATGTCAAGGCTGTATATTGTCACCCTGCTTATTTAACTTCTATGCAGAGTACATCATGAGAAACGCTGGGCTGGAAGAAGCACAAGCTGGAATCAAGATTGCCGGGAGAAATTTCAATAACCTCAGATATGCAGATGACACCACCCTTATGGCAGAAAGTGAAGAGGAACTAAAGATCCTCTTGATGAAAGTGAAAGAGGAGAGTGAAAAAGTTGGCTTAAAGCTCAACATTCAGAAAACAAAGATCATGGCATCTGGTCCCATCACTTCACTTCATGGGAAATAGATGAGGAAACAGTGGAAACAGTGGCAGACTATTTTTGGAGGGCTCCAAAATCACTGCAGGTGGTGACTGCAGCCATGAAATTAAAAGACGCTTACTCCTTGGAAGGAAAATTTTGACCAACCTAGATAGCATATTGAAAAGCAGAGACATTGCTTTACCAACAAAAGTCCATCTAGTCAAGGCTATGGTTTTTCCTGTGGTCATGTATGGATGTGAGAGTTGGACTGTGAAGAAAGCTGAGTGCTGAAGAATTGATGCTTTTGAACTGTGGTGTTGGAGAAGACTCTTGAGAGTCCCTTGGACTGCAAGGAGATTCAGTTAGTCCATTCTAAAGGAGATCAGTCCTGGGTGTTCTTTGGAAGGACTGATGCTAAAGCTGAAACTCAAATACTTTGGCCACCTGATGCGAAGAGTTGACTCATTGGAAAAGACCCTGATGCTGGGAAGGATTGGGGGCAGGAGGAGAAGGGGACGACAGAGGATGAGATGGCTGGATGGCATCACCGACTCGATGGACATGAGTCTGAGTGAACTCTGGGAGTTGGTGATGGACAGGGAGGCCTGGCATGCTGCAGTTCATGGGGTCGCAGAGAGTCGGACATGACTGAGTGACTGAACTGAACTGAACTTACATATTGTCTCTCAATCCAGACAGTTAAAAAATCAAATATAACACCTCAGATGAAAGGAAACAAAAATTCCTTAACTGGAAAATAAGTCTTCTAAAATCTGTTCAACATTCTTAATATTTTAGTCACTTTGATTATAGTGGAGAAAAATTGGAGAAGAAACTAGTAACCTTCCAATATATGTAAACTGCCTAATCTATTTCAGCAGTTATTTTAATGAAGCAGTTTTGTTTGTTGTGAACAAAAAAAGACTCAACAACTAGTGTGAATAGCTAGAGAACTTACAATGTACTTTTCTTCAAGGAATTCCTCAATATTTTTCAAGACATTCTCAAATTCCATAAAACAGCTTAGTGATATAGTAATAACTCCAAATTTGAGAAATCCTAGAGAGTTGAACACGACTGAGTGACTTCACTTTGACTTTTTACTTTCATGCATTGGAGAAGGCAATGGCACCCCACTCCAGTACTCTTGCCCAGAAAAATCCCATGGATGGAGGAGCCTGGTAGGCTGCAGTCCATGGGGTCGCTAAGGGTTGGACATGACTGACTGACTTCACTTTCACTTTTCACTTTCATGCATTGGAGAAGGAAATGGCAACTCACTCCAGTGTTCTTGCCTGGAAAATCCCAAGGATGGGGGCGCCTGGTGGGCTGCCGTCTATGGGGTCACAGAGTTGGACACGACTCAAGTGACTTAGCAGTAGCAGAGCTAGGGTGGAGAAGGCAATGGCACCCCACTCCAGTACTCTTGCCTGGAAAATCCCATGGACGGAGGAGCCTCATAGACTGCAGTCCATGGGGTCACTAAGAGTTGGACATGACGAGCGACTTCACTTTGACTTTTCACTTTCATGCATCGGAGAAGGAAATGGTAACCCACTCCAGTGTTCTTGCCTAGAGAATCCCAGGAATGGGGGAGCCTGGTGGGCTGCCATCTATGGGGTCGCACAGAGTTGGACACGACTGAAGTGACTTAGCAGCAGCAGAGCTAGGGAACAAAATGTGAGCTTCATTATGTTGTAGTTTCTAATATTAAAATTAACTTTAAGAAAGAACAAGGAACAAAAATAACAGCAACAACAAAACCTTGACCATCAGAGCATAATTGTCCCCACTGTCTGTTTACTTCTTGCCTATAGGTCAGTACTTTCATCCACAATGCTAATACTACTCACCATGAAGGCAGTATTACCTGGATATTAGGTGAACCAGGAATGAAGATTTATTTTGTAGAGATTCTTTTTTAACAATAATGTTAATAAATATTGGCTTTGTATATTATCACTCCAGGCATGTCCCCAGCTGTCCAGTTGTTGGGATCCATGACAAGAAGATGACTGATACCTGGGCCTGGAAGGATAAGTGATGTTCTTGTCAGGTGAGAAGAAGAAAAAATTACTTTAAATAGAAGTGAACTTTATATTTCTTGAAAGGTCTTGCTGTATCAGAAAATATTTTATTTTGTATGGCCAATGTTACTAACCTCTGCGGGCAGTTGTAGACAAAAACATACAACTATGTTTTTCTTTCGGAGATCTTTCTCCTTGACATCATCATTCAGAGCTTTCCTTTGATGCTGGAAATTAGTTAATGTGCAGAAATTTCAGTCTCTTTAGCTAAATACAAGGCAGGAATGTCTGTTCTCATCACCTCTTGACCTTTCTGAGTCTGGAGTTTGAGTTGGTGTATGCACCTGTCTTCACTTATGACCTTGATTTTGGGATTCTCCCAAGCCTAGCTGTGCTAATGTCACTCAGTGTCTGGATTTTCCAGGATACTTGGTACCCTGGAGTTTATGTGAGTGTGTCAGTGATTCATGGTGTGCACGGATTCATTTGCTAAGCCCCATCCAGTGTAAAACAGATGAAGGCTTTCAGAGGAACACATTACTTGCTTCCTCGCTTCAGAGCTGCCTATCAGGGTGCTATGGACCAGCTTTGTGCGTAGTGAGTAGATCTCATTCATTAGGTGGCTCTTTTTGTGGATGCTTGGTAGCTAGGATACAGACAGCTAGGATACAGACATCAGAGCAGCTGTCTTATTCTTTAGCACCTGGTTTGTCAGTTGAGAAATAGTATTCTATTTCATTCATTTCAGTGCTTTTCTGGTTAAACTTTCAGAAGCTTGAAGAATCATCTTTCTTCTTCTATAAACTATCCTTGAATAAATAGGTCAAAGATGGAGGTTCTTGAAACTCAACACTGTCGTAATGTATGGCTGCTGACACCAATCCTCTACATTTTGGGTCCTTCCCTAATGAGGTTTCAAAACATGCCCAGAGGTAGAACCTACTAGGTATATTTTGGTGTTTCTTTCCTTCCCTCTGAAGCTTACAATTATTCTGTTTACTATAGGAGCTTAATTTTTTCTTGGTTTGCAAGGAAATTGCAAAGGTTACTATCATTAATGGTGATTTACCCAGTGTGTGGAAATGTATATTTTTTAAGATTCAACCAACCTTGTTGAGAATTTTAAAAGTGCTAAGTGGATTACAAGTTATTATGTTTTGGAAAACATATTTGAAACAAATTCTGAAACTTTTATATTTCTTGGCTATTCTAATGAATCATGGCAAAAATTTCATGTAAGAGGGGGAAAAAAAATAAGGTATGTGAAGAAAACTTTTCATTGTGAGCCTCAGTGCATTTAAGAACCACCCAACAAGGTTCATGAAGGATAATAGGAGATTGTCTTCCAACATCAAGGTGTTATCTTCTGCAACAGAAAGCGAAACAGAAGCACCTTCTGCATGGATATTCCTCTTTAATGCAGATTATGTTGACACATGTGAAATGACCAGGGTTTTGCTACTAAAGAGACAGGATAAAGTGCCATTTTCAAACAGAGGATATATTTTAGACAAAGTGAATTTTGGTTGGTGCTTTACACAAGTGGATTGATTTTGTCCCAGGAAAACCTGGAGCTGTTTCAGACAGGTGGTGGTTCCTGTGTCCCACTTGCTTATCACTTTGCATTGTGTGAAGGAATCCTCTCATGGCTGGTCAGTGCACCCTGCCTGGTAGGTCCAGCTAGGCCTCAACTCCTGAAATGGATAAGGTCCAATTATATAGTTGATATGAGATGTTAATACTTAGCTCACAGGATTGTTGTGAAGACTAAATTAATTTGTGTAAGGTGCTTAGAATCTTGCCAGACACACAGTGTGTTCCCATTAAATATTATCTATTATCCTATCAAACACAGTAAGATAAGGCATATTAGAAACACCTTTGCTTTGTGTAAGTTTTCTAATACCTATTTCTTCATATTTTCAACAATTCTTAGAGAAATGTGAAGTTTGTTTCTTGGCATGAGCCAGGTCCTAGCAATCATCTTATCCTGGATGTGCTCTGGTAGAATATGAACAATGGAAGTGGTAACTTAGGAAATAACTAAATTCCAACCCTTCTTATTTTCTTTTTGTTTCTGTCAGTCTAGAAACACTCAGAATGTAGTACCTATAGGCAAATAATTGTTCAACCTTTTGATGTGGGGAATATTGTTGTAAAGGTAGGAGAAGAAGGTAATTGTGTTAGTTATAAATAAGACCAATATCAAATTTTTAACCTTTAATAAATTTTTACAGATTTAATCAATCAGTTAATTTTGTAGACTTATTTAAAAGAGTTGAGCTTTTTTTGTCTTTTGGGGGAGGTTGTTTGTTTTAGGTTATTATTTTATTTTCTTTATCAGAGCTCATAATAACACATTATTGATTTGGTATTTGAAGTTTAGAGAAGAAAAGAGAGGAAACCTTTCATAGAAAATAAGGGTTAAAATGGATAATATCTATTTATGATTTACCACAAGCTTAGGCTTCTTTTTTTTTTTAATTTTACTTTATTTTACTTTACAATACTGTATTGGTTTTGCCATACATTGACATGAATCCGCCATGGGTGTACATGAGTTCCCAATCCTGAACCCCTCTCCCACCTCTCACTCCATATCATCTCTCTGGGTTATCCCAGTGCACCAGCCCCAAGCATCCTGTATCCTGTATCGAACATAGACTGGCGATTTGTTTCTTACATGATAGCATACATGTTTCAATGCCATTCTCCCAAATCATCCCACCCTCTTCCTCTCCCACAGAGTCCAAAAGTCTGTTCTATACATCTGTGTCTCTTTTGCTGTCTCACATACAGGGTTATCATTACCATCTTTCTAAATTCCATATATATGTGTTAGTATACTGTATTGGTGTTTTTCTTTCTGGCTTACTTCACTCTGTATAATAGGCTCCAGTTTCATCCACCTCATTAGAACTGATTTAATGGCTGAGTAATACTCCATTGTGTATATGTACCACAGCTTTCTTACCCATTCGTCTGCTGATGGACATCTAGGTTGCTTCCATCTCCTGGCTATTATAGACAGTGCTGCAGTGAACATTGGGGTACACATGTCTCTTTCAATTCTGGTTTCCTTGGTGTATATGCAAAGCAGTGGGAGTGCTGGGTCATAAGGCAGTTCTATTTCCAGTTTGTTAAGGAATCTCCACACTGTTCTCCATAGTGGCTGTACTAGTTTGCATTCTCACCAACAGTGTAAGAGGGTTCCCTTTTCTCCACACCATCTCCAGCATTTATTGCTTGCAGATTTTTGGATCGCAGCCATTCTGACTGGTGTGAAGTTGTACCTCATTGTCGTTTTGATTTGCATTTCTCTGATAATGAATGATGTTGAGCATCTTTCCATGTGTTTGTTAGCCATCCGTATGTCTTCTTTGGAGAAATGTCTATTTAGTTCTTTGGCCATTTTTTGATTGGGTCATTTATTTTTCTGGAATTGAGCTGCATAAGTTGCTTGTATATTTTTGAGATTAGTTGTTTGTCAGTTGCTTCATTTGCTATTATTTTCTGCCATTCAGAAGGCTGTCTTTTCACCTTGCTTATAGTTTCCTTTGTTGTGCAGAAGCTTTTAATTTTAATTAGATCCCATTTGTTTATTTTTGCTTTTATTTCCAGAATTCTGGGAGGTGGATCATAGAGGATTCTGCTGTGATTTATGTTGGAGAATGTTTTGCCGATGTTCTCCTTTAGGAGTTTTATAGTTTCTGGTCTTATGTTTAGATCTTTAATCCATTTTGAGTTTATTTTTGTGTATGGTGTTAGAAAGTGTTTTAGTTTCATTGTTTTACAAGTGGTTGACCAGTTTTCCCAGCACCACTTGTTAAAGAGATTGTCTTTATTTATTTATTTTTATTCCCCCCCCCCCCCCAGGCTATTTTTTATTATTTTTCTTTTAATTTTTATTTTTACTTTATTTCACTTTACAATACTGTATTGGTTTTGCCATACATTGACATGAATCCACCATGGGTGTACATGCGATCCCAAACATGAACCCCCCTCCCACCTCCCTCCCCAAAACATCCCTCTGGTTCATCCCCGTGCACCAGTCCCAAGCATGCTGTATCCTGCATTGGACATAGACTGGTGATTCGATTCTTACATGATAGTATACATGTTTCAATGCCATTCTCCCAAATCATCCCACCCTCTCCCTCTCCCTCTGAGTCCAAAAGTCCGCTATACACATCTGTGTCTTTTTTGCTGTCTCACATACAGGGTTATCATTGCCATCTTTCTAAATTCCATATATATGTGTTAGTATACTGTATTGGTGTTTTTCTTTCTGGCTTACTTCACTCTGTATAATCGGCTCCAGTTTCATCCATCTCATCAGAACTGATTCAAATGAATTCTTTTTAACAGCTGAGTAATACTCCATTGTGTATATGTACCACAGCTTTCTTATCCATTCATCTGCTGATGGACATCTAGGTTGTTTCCATGTCCTGGCTATTATAAACAGTGCTGCGATGAACATTGGGGTACACGTGTCTCTTTCAATTCTGATTTCCTCGGTGTGTATGCCCAGCAGTGGGATTGCTGGGTCATATGGCAGTTCTATTTGCAATTTTTTAAGGAATCTCCACACTGTTTTCCCTAGTGGTTGTACTAGTTTGCATTCCCACCAACAGTGTAGGAGGGTTCCCTTTTCTCCACACCCTCTCCAGCATTTATTGCTTGCAGATTTTTGGATTGCAGCCATTCTGACTGGTGTGAAGTGGTACCTCATTGTGGTTTTGATTTGCATTTCTCTAATAATGAGTGATGTTGAGCATCTTTTCATGTGTTTGTTAGCCATCCGTATGTCTTCTTTGGAGAAATGTCTATTTAGTTCTTTGGCCCATGTTTTGATTGGGTCGTTTATTTTTCTGGAATTAAGCTGCATAAGTTGCTTGTATATTTTTGAGATTAGTTGTTTGTCAGTTGTTTCATTTGCTATTATTTTCTCCTATTCAGAAGGCTGTATTTTCACCTTGTTTATATTTCCCTTTGTTGTGCAGAAGCTTTTAATTTTAATTAGATCCCATTTGTTTATTTTTTTCTTTTATTTCCAGAATTCTGGGAGGTGGATCATAGAGGATCCTGCTGTGATTTATGTCTGAGAGTAAGTGGTTGACCAGTTTTCCCAGCACCACTTGTTAAAGAGATTGTCTTTAATCCATTGTATATTCTTGCCTCCTTTGTTGAAGATAAGGTGTCCATAGGTGTGTGGATTTATCTCTGGGCTTTCTATTTTGTTCCACTGATCTATATTTCTGGCTTTGTGCCAGTACCATACTGTCTTGATGACTGTGGCTTTGTAATAGAGCCTGAAGTCAGGCAGGTTGCTTCCTCCAGTTCCATTCTTCTTTCTCAAGATTGCTTTGGCTATTCGAGGTTTTTTGTATTTCCATACAAACTGTGAAATTATTTGTTTTAGCCCTGTGAAAAATACTGCTGGTAGCTTGATAGGGATTGCATTGAATCTGTAGATTGCTTTGGGTAGTATACTCATTTTCACTATATTGATTCTTCTGATCCATGAACATGGTATATTTCTCCATCTATTAGTGTCCTCTTTGATTTCTTTCATCAGTGTTTTATAGTTTTCTATATATAAGTCTTTAGTTTCTTTAGGTAAATATATTCCTAAGTATTCTATTCTTTTCTTTGCAATGGTGAATGGAATTGTTTCCTTAATTTCTTTTTCTACTTTCTCATTATTAGTGTATAGGAATGCAAGGGATTTCTGTGTGTTGACTAGTAACTTTCTGGTGGAGTCTTTAGGGTTTTCTATGTAGAGGATCATGTCATCTGCAAACAGTGAGAGTTTTACTTCTTGTTTTCCAATTTGGATTCTTTTTATTTCTTTTTCTGCTCTGATTGCTGTGGCCAAAACTTCCAGAACTATGTTGAATAGTAGCAGTGAAAGTGGGCACCCTTGTCTTGTTCCTGACTTTAGGGGAAATGCTTTCAATTTTTCACCATTGAGGATAATGTTTGCTGTGGGTTTGTCATATATAGCTTTTATTATGTTCAGGTATGTTCCTTCTATTCCTACTTTCTGGAGGGTTTTTATCATAAATGGATGTTGAATTTTGTCAAAGGCTTTCTTTGCATCTATTGAGATAATCATGTGGCTTTTATTTTTCAATTTGTTAATGTGGTGAATTACATTGTTTGATTTGTGGATATTAAAGAATCCTTGCATCCCTGGGATAAAGCCCACTTGGTCATGGTGTATGATCTTTTTAATGTGTTGTTGGATTCTGATTGCTAGAATTTTGTTAAGGATTTTTGCATCTATGTTCATCAGTGATATTGGCCTGTAGTTTTCTTTTTTTGTGGCATCTTTGTCAGGTTTTGGTATTAGGGTGACGGTGGCCTCATAGAATGAGTTTGGAAGTTTACCTTCCTCTGCAATTTTCTGGAAGAGTTTGAGGAGGATAGGTGTTAGCTCTTCTCTAAGTTTTTGGTAGAATTCAGCTGTGAAGCCGTCTGGTCCTGGGCTTTTGTTTGCTGGAAGATTTCTGATTACAGTTTCAATTTCCATGCTTGTGATGGGTCTGTTAAGATTTCCTATTTCTTCCTGGTTCAGTTTTGGAAAGTTGTACCTTTCTAAGAATTTGTCCATTTCTTCCAAGTTGTCCATTTTATTGGCATATAATTGCTGATAGTAGTCTCTTATGATCCTTTGTATTTCTGTGTTGTCTGTTGTGATCTCTCCATTTTCATTTCTAATTTTATTGATTTGATTTTTCTCCCTTTGTTTCTTGATGAGTCTGGCTAATGGTTTGTCAATTTTATTTATCCTTTCAAAGAACCAGCTTTTGGTTTTGTTGATTTTTGCTATGGTCTCTTTTGTTTCTTTTGCATTTATTTCTGCCCTAATTTTTAAGATTTCTTTCCTTGTACTAACCCTGGGGTTCTCCATTTCTTCCTTTTCTAGTTGCTTTAGATGTAGAGTTAGGTTATTTATTTGACTTTTTTCTTGTTTCTTGAGGTATGCCTGTATTGCTATGAATTTTCCCCTTAGCACTGCTTTTATAGTGTCCCACAGGTTTTGGATTGTTGTGTTTTCATTTTCATTCATTTCTATGCATATTTTGATTTCTTTTTTGATTTCTTCTGTGATTTGTTGGTTATTCAGAAGCATGTTGTTCAGCCTCCATATGTTGGAATTTTTAATAGTTTTTCTTCTGTGATTGAGATCTAATCTTAATGCATTATGGTCAGAAAAGATGCTTGGAATGATTTAAATTTTTTTGAATTTATCAAGGCTAGATTTATGGCCCAGGATATGATCTATCCTGGAGAAGGTTCCGTGAGCACTTGAGAAAAAGGTGAAATTCATTGTTTTGGGGTGAAATGTCCTATAGATACCAATTAGGTCTAACTGGTCTATTGTATCATTTAAAGTTTGTGTTTCTTTGTTAATTTTCTGTTTAGTTGATCTGTCCATAGGTGTGATTAGGGGTATTAAAATCTCCCACTATTATTGTGTTATTGTTAATTTCCCCTTTCATACTTGTTAGCATTTGTCTTACATATTGCAGTGCTCCTATGTTGGGTGCATAGATATTTATAATTGTTATATCTTCTTCTTGGATTGATCCTTTGATCATTACGTAGTGGCCTTCTTTGTCTCTTTTCACAGCCTTTGTTTTAAAGTCTAATTTATCTGATATGAGTATTGCTACTCCTGCTTTCTTTTGGTCTCTACTTGCATGGAATATCTTTTTCCAGCCCTTCACTTTCAGTCTGTATGTATCTCTTGTTTTGAGGTGGGTCTGTTGTAGACAATATATATAGGGGTCTTGTTTTTGTATCCATTCAGCCAGTCTTTGTCTTTTGGTTGGGGCATTCAACCCACTTATGTTTAAGGTAATTATTGATAAGTATGATCCCGTTGCCATTTACTTTATTCTTTTAGGTTCAGGTTTATACACCCTTTTTGTGTTTCCTGTCTAGAGAATATCCTTTAGGATTTGTTGGAGAGCTGGTTTGGTGGTGCTCAATTCTCTCAGCTTTTGCTTGTCTGTAAAGCTTTTGATTTCTCCTTCATATATGAATGAGATCCTTGCTGGGTACAGTAATCTTGGCTGTAGGTTATTTTCTTTAATCATTTTAAGTAAGTCTTGCCATCCTCTCCTGGCCTGCAGAGTTTCTATTGAAAGATCAGCTGTTATCCTTATGGGAATCCCCTTGTGTGTTATTTGTTGTTTTTCCCTTCCTGCTTTTAATATTTGTTCTTTGTGGTTGATCGTCATTAATTTGATTAATATGTGTCTTGGGGTGTTTTGCCTTGGGTTTATCCTGTTTGGGACTCTCTGGGTTTCTTGGACTTGAGCGATTGGAAACTTCCCTAAAATGGGGAAGGAAATAACTATTATCTCCTCAAGTATTTTCTCATGGTCTTTCTTTTTGTCTTCTTCTTCTGGGACTCCTATAATTCGAATATTGGAGCATTTCATATTGTCCTGGAGGTCTCTGAGATTGTCCTCATTTCTGTTAACTCGTTTTTCTTTTTTCCTCTCTGATTCACTTATTTCTACCATTCTATCTTCGATTTCACTAATCCTATATTCTGCCTCTGTTATTGTATTATTTGTTGCCTCCAGAGTGTTTCTGATCTCATTTATTGCATTATTCATTATATATTGACTATTTTTATTTCTTCTAGGTCCTTGTTAAACCTTTCTTGCATCTTTTCAGTCCTTGTCTCCAGGCTATTTATCTGTGATTCCATTTTGATTTCAAGATTTTGGATCATTTTCACTCTCATTATTTGGAATTCTTTATCAGGTAGATTCCCTATCTCTTCCTCTTTTGTTTGGTTTGGTAGGCATTTATCCTGTTCCTTTACCTGCTGGGTATTCCTCTGTCTCTTCATCCTGTTTTTATTGCTGCTTTTGGGGTGGCCTTTCTGTATTGTGGCAGTTTGTGGAGTTCTCTTTATTATGGAGTTTCCTCACTGTGTGTGTGTGGGGAGGGGCGGGGAGTTGTATCAGTGGCTTGTCAAGGTTTCTTGGCTCGGGAAGCTTGTGTCGGAGTTCTGGTGGGTGGAGCTGGATTTCTTCTCTCTGGAGTGCAATGAAGTGACAAGTAATGAGTTATGAGATGTCAGTGGTTTTGGAGTAACTTTGAGCTGCCTGTATATTGAAGCTCAGGGGTGTGTTCCTGTGTTGCTGGAGAATTTGCGTGATATGTCTTGCTCTGGAAATTGTTGGCCCTTGGATGGTGCTTGGTTTCAGTGTAGGTATGGAGGCGTTTGATGAGCTTCTATCAATTAATGTTCCCTGGAGTCAGGAGTTCTCTGATGTTCTCAGGCTTTGGACTTAAGCCTCCTGCTTCTGGTTTTCAGTCTTATTCTTACAGTAGCCTCAAGACTTCTCCATCTATACAGCACTGATGATAAAACATCTAGATTAAAGATGAAAAGTTTCTCCACATTGAGGGACACCCAGAGATGTTCACTGAGTTACATGGAGAAGAGAAGAGGGAGGGGGTAGTTAGAGGTGATTGGAATGAGATGAGGTGGGATCAAAAGAGGAGAGAGCAAGCTAGCCAGTAATCACTTCCTTATGTGCGCTCCACTGTCTGGACTGCTCAGAGATGTTCACAGAGTTATACAGAGAAGAGGAGAGGGAGGAAGGAGACAGAGGTGGCCAGGAGGATAAAAGAGGGAAATGAAAAGGAGAGAGACAGATCCAGCCAGTAACCAGCTCCCTAAGTGTTCTCCACCATCTGGAACACACAGAGATTCACAGAGTTGGTTAGAGAAGAGAAGCGGGAGGGAGGAGACAGAGGCAACCTGGTGGAGAAAAAGGAGAGTCCAAAGGAGGAGAGAGTGGTCAAGACAGTAATCTCGCTCTCAAGTAAAAATGGGTACTGAACATTGGGTTTTTAAAGGTATAAAATTGATAACAAATACCAAAAAGCAAAGATTAAAAATCTAGAGTAGAGGTTGGATTTTCAAAAATACAATATTAAAGAAAAGAAGAAGAAAAAAAAGTCACAAGAATTATTAGAAAACAACAACAACCACCACAAAAAAATATATATGGCATTTGCTTTAAAAATACAGTCTTTTTTTTTGAAAAGGAATAGTAGGTTATAAAAATAAAAATTAAAGGAGAAATAGAGGACTTAAAAATTAAAAAATGTTGAAAAAGAAAAAGAAAAGAAGAAAAAACAAAACAAAACAACAACAACAAAAAGAATGATCGTAAAAATAGTAAAGGTATAGCTGAGACTTTCTCTGGTGGTGTTGTGGGCAGTGTGGGGTCAGTTCATTTTCGGATAGTTCCTTGGTCTGGCTTATATTTCTCAAGATCTATAGGCCCCTTCCTATGCAGTTGGTACTAACGACAGGGTTTTAATCTATTGCACCTGTTACTTCCAAGGTGGTTCCCTCTGTTTTAGCTTCTTCTGTTTGCTGGTCTCTTCAGTGTCAGATTTCTGCCCTGACACAAGGGGAGCGGTGGTGGACACTTTTTTTAGGCTCACTTGTTCAGTCGCGCTGTGGGGAGGGAGGGACGCTGCAAACAAATAACACTGGCGTGTGCTCGCAGTATCTCAGCCATGCTGGGACTGCCCCCGCTCAAGGCACACACCGCTCAGGCTCTAGGTTGCTCAGCCGGGGAACTGTTTGAGGCCGGCCCTGGGCTGAGTGCACCTCCCCAGTCTAAGCCACTCAGGCTCAGGCACTCAGGTAGTCCTCAGAGGCGCAGACTCAGGCCTGTGTTTTGTGCCCTTCCCAGGTCCGAGTAGCTCAGGTGTTTGGTGAGCACAGTTGCTGCGACTTATTGCCTTTCCCGTCCCTGCTGCTCAGTTTTCTGGGTGTACAGCTGACGCCCCTTCTCAGGCGGATGGTGACTGTCCAGAACCCAAAGAAGTCTTAGTTAGCAAAGAAGCTTGCTTGCAGTTTGGTAGTTAATGTCTCTCTGGGGCTGCAACTGCCCCCTTCCAGCCCTTCTGGCTCTGGCTGCCTGTCACCGGAGGGTGATGGTCTGCAGCCGGCTAATTCTGTTCTGTCCTTTGTTCTGTGCACGGTCCTGGCGGTGTCTTATGTTAGAGCTTTTTGCATGGTAAGCTTAGGCTTCTTTACAAAAATTATGCAAACAGGGAAACTATTGAGTTCTGTAAGACAGGCAGGATGGGAATTGATACGTTAGATTAGAAAGGATCTTCAAAATCATCTAACTCAACTGCCTCATGTTACAGATGAGAGGTTAAAATCCAGAGAGATGAGGTAACTCACCAGGATCCTAAGAGAACTAGAACTCAGGACCCTCAACTCATTGTACAGAATTTACCAAGAACATGCTGCCCACCACAAATGATTGTTGAAAGCCCACCAATGTAATGATTTCATTACTTCTTTCTACTGAAAAGTGTTAATAATGTTAATTTGGCTTTATTAGGTCTCTATATTGAAAGCATTTGGAAAGTAGGACTATGTCCTCATAAATACACAAATTACACCAATGAATTAATTTAAATCAACTCAACAAATATTTATTAAACATCAGTTGTATGTTTGGACTGACAGTGATGACATCACTGACGATGACCACTATCCTGAGGGGACAGTGAGCTTCCCAGCTTAGAAGGTGAGGTGCAGGGTAGGCTACAGTTTACCTCATGATTTATGGACTTTTATCAAAACTAACTCTTACAAAATCTGACAAGTGACTTAAAAACCCTCCTGCAAAGGAAATAAATATGGCAGATAATGCTAATAAGCCCAAGAGGATAATGAGGGAAGAACAGCACTGACCCCTTATTCCTTGTTGACTGCATAAGGGATAAAAATGTTTAGATCTGACCAAAAAAAGAGAAACTAACAAGAAGGAAGTCTTGGATTTATACTTATTATAGTTATTATTAGTGATAAATCTTGAAACAAGTGAAAATTTGCCTCAAAACATTAGCTAATGAAGCCATCAAGACAAGCGAGATATTTGGTAATGAGACTCCAGAAGGTGAAAATTAACTTTTTATGATTTTCACAATTATGTTCAAAATTACAATATGTAAGACTACATTTGTTAAACTTACTGATAAAATGTTCCAAGGCTTCCTTGAGGTTCTTGACTTTATAGCAAAAATGGTAAAGCCTCACACTATTAGGAAAATACTTGTTCTTCCTGCTTTCCACTATGGTAAACATGCCTAAAACAATACATGGAAAACACATAACAACAGATTCAATGTGTTCTTTTGTCAGCAACTACTACTGAAAGCTTCACAGAAAGCATTACTAAAATTTTAAGAAAAATAATTCAGTTTGAGAGTAAAAGTGTTTCTGATATATCTCAGGTTATGGTATTTTCTAGGGACTACTAGTGAACATTATGGAGAAGCAAATGGCAACCCGCTCCAGTACTCTTGCCTGGAAAATTCCATGGACTGAGGAGCCTGGTAGGCTACAGTCCATGGGGTCGCAAAGAGTCGGACACGACTGAGCGACTTCCGTTTCAGTTTCAGTGAACATTTACTGAGAACTCACTATATATAGGGGAAGATTCTAAGGACTGGCATGAATTTATTTAGTCTTCATAATAACCCCATGGGTAAATACGATTATCATTTCCAAGATGAAGGAACCTATGCACAGAGAGGTTAAGCAATGAACTGAAAGTCACATGGCCATTATAGCTAATAGCAGAGCCAGTAATGAGTCCACATGGGTATTCTGCCTCCAGTGCCAGTGATCTGAGCCACATTTGTGTCACCTCTCTACTTCAGCACTGAAGTGTACAAAGAACTGAGATACCTTTTCATAAGTCAGTAAAAGAAAAACGCATCAGAGAAATTTTTCCAGTAGTCAATGACTTCTTGACTTCCTTATGTATTAACAAATATATTATGAAAAAAATAGTTCACCTGTACCCAGAGGCAGTAGAGCCACTGCATTTACCGGAGCATCAACAAAAATTCTTGGGTGAGATAATAGTGGACCTTACAGTACAGTCTCCACAGTTTTGCAGGGAAACAGGGCAGCAAAAACACTGAAACTGGAATTCCACAAAATGCAGTGGGACGTCACTCCTGTCATTACTCCTATAAAAGCAAGACTAAACTAGATTCTTTATAATACTTTGCATTGAATAGGGAGTAACCATGAAAATGTTAATCTTTGCCTTACATGCTTTCTGCAGAGTATCTGGAAGTAAAGCACTTATAATAATAATAATATTACATATTATTACATATTATGATAATAATCAAACATTATGTATTTTTCTTTTAAAAAGAGACAAGTATTTAAAATTTTTTTTTTTACCTTTTCTGTGATAAGTTGATGTCACAGGTGTGCTACTCAAAAAATAACTAAAACAACAGAAATTTATCCCTTCAAGTTAAAGGTGATATTCTAATTGGTAAGAAAGTGATTTGCTGATTGTAGGCAATTTATGATGAAGAAAGTGGTTTGGAAACTGATGTTGGAAATGTTTTTTTTTTTTCCCATGTGATTTGGTTGTTGAATCAATGTCAATATGTCATTTATTAAAGATACTCATGTATGCATTCTTAAAATTACTCCTGTATGCAGAATTTTCCAAACTGTTTTTTAAACTTCTAAATAAAGAATTTTTGTCCCTTCAATTCCACTTGCTTAAAATATAAAATGCAACACCTGGTTAGTTTATATTTACTGATTAAAATTACAGGAAGGAAGAAATTTGCTAGTCTAATTCAATAAAATTTGTGAATAGCTGAAAGATACAATTAAAAAGGCTTATTCTACGATTCTATAAATACAGCCAGTGAAGCATTTTCTTGTATTTGATATAGATATAATTGTGAAATATCCTTTTTGTCTATTACAGTTATCAAAGACTAAATAGCAAAACACAATGAACTTTAAACCAAAAATTTGAATTCCTATATCATATTTGCCCTGGAGGAGGCATGGCAGCCCACTCCAGTATTCTTGCCTGGAGAATCCCCATGGACAGAATAGCCTGGCAGGCTACAGTCCATGGGGTCACAAAGAGTCGGACACAACTGAGTGACTAAGTATGTATCATATTTAATTTTTTAAGTAGATGCAAATGAATCAGAAAATGATGCATACTCTCAATTTACAGCATGCAGAAGGACTTTTGGGGCTGTGCAACATCCCCAGTTGGAAATGTCTAGCAGAAAATAGAAAATATAAGAGCAAAACTCAGAGAACAGGTCAAAATAGTGACTTCTGAGTCGTGCGGTGTGTGTGTGTAACATCTGGAAAAACTTCTGATGCTTTAATGTTTTTTTAATTTAAATTTATTTATTTTAATTGGAGGCTAATTATTTTAAAATATTGCATTGGTTTTGCCACACATCAACATGAATCTGCCACAGGGGTACGCGTGTTCCCCATCCTGAACCCCTCTCCCACCTCTCTCCCTGTACCATCCCTCTGGGTCGTCCCAGTGCACCAGCCCCAAGCATCCTGTATCCTGCATCGAACCTGGACTGGCGATTCATTTCTTATATGATATTATACATGTTTCAGTGCCATTCCCCCAAATTATCGCACCCTCTCCCTCTTCCACAGAGCCGGAAAGACTGTTCTATACATCTGTGTCTCTTTTGCTGTCTCGCATACAGGGTGATGCTTTAATGTTAAGGGAATGCATTTTAGTCTGGTAGCATCAATCTTTAAATAAGATTGAGCATAGTTTATGCTGATGAGCTGAGGGATAAGCCTGTTACTTAAGAAGAACAATTACCTATAGCATAGGAACCTTCTAACAGTGTTCACTGCTCTTCAAAACAGCATTATTTTTTAAAATATTTATTTATTTATTTGGCCTTGCCAGGTCTTAGCTGTGGCACATGGGGTCTTGAAGCTTTGCTGCGGCATAGAGGATCTTTAGTTGCAGCATGTGGGATCCACCTCTCTGGCCAGAGACTGAACCTGGACCCCCTGAAAGCAGAGTCTTAACCACTGGACCAGCAGGGAAGTCCCCCAATCTGCATTATCATTAGTTTTTGTAAAAAGTTATACTGAGCTGTGGTATTAGCAGAGTGATAGACACATAAATTAATGGAACAGACTAGAAAGTCCAGAGATAGACTTACATAATAAGTCATTTGATCTTTGACAAAGATGCCAAAGCAATTCAACAGAGAAAGGAGAGTCTTTTCAACATGATGTTGAATCTATTAGACATTTACAAGCAAAATAATTAACCTCAACCTAAACTGCACACCTTATTACAAAGGTTAACTCAAAATGGATCATAGCTCTAAATTTAAAATGTAAAAGTGTAAAGCTTTTAGAAGAAAACAGAAATCTTTATGTCCTGGAATTAAGAGCTCTTAGAAATGACACACCAAAAGCATAATATACAAAGGAAAAATTTTGTCAAAAGGAAAAATTTTGTCAAATTGTATCTCATAAAAATTAAAACTTCTGCTCTACAAAAGGCAATGTGAAGAGGATGAAAACACATGCCATGTGCTGGAAGAAAACATTTGCAAAGCATGTGTCTGTCAGAGGGGGGTTCCCAGGTGGCTTAGTTATAAAGAATCTGCCTGCCAATGAAGGAGACACAAGAGCCTCAGCTTTGATTCCTTAGTCAGGAAGATACCCTGGAGTAGGAAATGGCAACCCACTCCAGTATTCTTGCATGGACTGAGTGAGCACACACATACATCTGACAAAGGGCTTGTATTCAACATATATTTAAAAAAAAAAACCTTTAAAATGCAATAATAATAAATAATCTAATTAAAAATGAGCAAAAGATTTAAACAGATATATTCTCCAAAAGGATATAAGGATGGTAAATAAGTCTGTGAAAAGATACTCACCATTGTTAATTATTTCAGGCTGAATACGGACCCCCAAATATATCTATGTTTTAATTACTGGAACTTGTGAATGTGACCTTACACAGCAAAAGGGATGTCATAAACATGATCTTGAGATAGGGCAATTATTCTGGACTTTTAGGTGGATCCCAAATGTACTCACCAGCATCCTTATGAGAGGGAGGCCAAAATATCAGAGGAGGGAGATGATCGAAGCAGAAACATTTGAAGATGATAAACTGATGGCTTTGAAGATGGAGAAAGGGACCATGAATGCAGGGATTACATTATATGTGGGTTACAATATATTATAGAATTAGGTATAAAAATATACAGGTGATATAGAAGCCATTGAAAGGACCCACTTTCTAATTGGTTCCTAGAACATGGATGGATGCAGAGAACCCAGCCTTTTGGTGAGATGCGTAGAAAATGTGACCCAAAGTGGGTGTCTGGACAGATATGAACTACAAGATGCTCAACAATGAATTCTGGATGCATTCAGTTCAGGATAAGCATGATATTTAAAAGTTAAACTCTGTGATCAGAAAGACATGGCTTTAAATCTCCAGTTGTTATTTATTGGACATGTAACTTGTAGCAAGTTAATGGCTCTAAATTTCAGTTTCTTTTGTAAAATGAAGATGCCAAGAGCACCTACTTCCTAACATTACCCAGTGAAACCAAATAATGTGTTTAATGTGCCACCCCAGAGGTAACACTTAGGAGGCTGGCTCTTCCTATTATGGTGATAGGCACCACCCACCCTCTTGGAGAATCAAAGTGTATGATAGCACAGGAAAGACTGAGCAACTTTGTTGAACAAGTTCAATTTTGTGGAACTTGGTAGCCTCGGTTACTGTCTTGAGGACCTGGCGATGGGTCCTCTTTAGCTGATAATCAGCAAGAGGTTGAGGGTCAGGAAGGGGCTATTTTTTTGCTTCAGGTGATTTTTACTACCATTTTACCACAATTCAGGGTCTAGAGTGGCAATCTTCACATTTTTCAGAGCTTTTCTTACAGAATTAAGATTTTGTAACTGAGCAGAACCCGATGGGACCCCTCCCCCTTACCCTCTGCTTCAGGTCCTCTCTGAAGTACCTACATAACAGATTTGATGCACTTTTCCTGAGTTGTTTTACAGGTGTTAATTCCCCCCCACCAAATGGAAGTAAATAACTATTTGATGACCATGAGCATGTAGCCCTCCCTACACACATCTATTGGTGCCTAAGGATTGATATGTTAACCCCTGGGGCACTGCCCAATTACCTCACCAATCAGAGAATTGTGTGCGAGCTGATCTCACAGTCTGGGACCCCCCACCCCCACCCCCTCACCTTCCATTATAAATGCTTTGCAGAAAGCCATGGGGAGTACAGGGTTTTTGAACACTAGCTGTTCCAGGCTTTGTATGGCTTCGTACAATAAACATTGTGCTGTCCTTCACCACAACCTGGTATCAGCAGCTGGGCCTTACTGCACACAGGTGAGCAGACCCAAGTTTGGTTTGGTAACAGTTTAATTTCACATCTCTTTTCTCACCTTTCTAGATGTGTTATTATTTTCTAAAAAATTTTATTGAAGTATAGCTGATTTTCAGTGTTGTGTTAATTTCTGCTGTATAGTGATTCAATTATACCTATATATTTATAGTCTCTTCCATTATGGTTTATCACAGGATAATTCCCCATTGTGACCTTGTTGTTTATCCATCCTATATATAATAGTTTGCATCTGCTAATCCTAAACTCCCAATCCTTCCCTCCCCACCTCTCCCTCCACACCCCGCCTTGGCAACTACAAGTCTGTTCTCTGGGTCTGTGAGTCTGTTTCTGTTTTGTAGTTATGTTCATTTGTATTGTAGTTTAGATTTCACATATAAGTGATACCATATGGTATTTCTTTTTCTTCTTGCTTTGCTTACTATGATAATCTCTAGGTCCAACCATGTTGGTGCAAATGGCGTTAGTTCATTCTTTTTATGGCTGAGTATATTCCATTGTATTTGTGTACCATGTCTTCTTTATTCCTTCATCTATTAATGGACATTCCACATCTTGGCTATTGTGAATAGTGCTGCTATGAATATATGGGTACATGAATCTTTTTGAATTATGGTTTTCTCTGCATATATGCCCAGGAGTGGGATTGCAGGATCATATGACAATTTTATGTTTAGTTTTCTGAGGACCTGCCATACTCTTTTGCCATAGTGGCAGCACCAATTTACACTCCCACTAACAGTGTAGGAGGGTTCCATTTTTTCTATACCCTCTCCAGTATTTGTTATTTATAGACTTTTTAATGATGGCCATTCTGACTGGTATGAAGTGACATCTTTTTCTTTCCTACTTACTTTGCTTTTCTCTAATAATTAGCAATGATGAGCATCTTTTCTTGTGCCTATTGGCCATCTGTATTTCTTTGGAGAAATGTCTATTCGGGTCTTCCCATTTTTTGATTGGGTTCTCTGGGTATTTTTTATTATTGAGTTGTATGAGCTGTTTTTATTCAATGTATTACTTCTGAGTCATCCCGCTTCTCTCTCACCTGTCCTGAGTTTTGACCCTAATGAATAAGTTGAGAAGAAAGCTGTGATTTCCCAAAAAGTAAATGTATATCCTTTTAAGTCCTGTAATTGAAAAAAGAGGAGCATAGACTTTTAGAGTGAAGTAAAACTTTTGCACTTTATGAGACAGATAATATTCAAGTCAGCTCCTTGCTGGGGAGAAACAAATTACTCCTATCGGGAGCTTAGGCAGGAACAGGTGAGGAAGCATCAGGCTTTTTTACACCAGACCCATCAGTTTAAATCTACATTCTTTTCCCAGGGTGTCATTGAATCCTGAAGGTCCAGAGCTCTATTTTCTCTTTTGTCCTGTGAGCCTTCTTCAATCTGTCTCCAGATTTAGAGCAAGAAAGCTGTGGTGTTGAGGGCAGGTGACTGTGTGGGCCTGAGAAGACCAAGGTATCTTGCTAATATGCTTGCCAGTATCCTTGATGTGTTCACTTGGTCCCATGACCTTTAGCCCCCAAGGCCCAAAGTAGACAGTTGATTCCTCTTCTCATTTACCTGGGTCGGGCTACTCTCCCAAACTCGGAGCAGATGAAGAGGTGCTGGTTGTGCAATAGTGCCGCCCGCCCACCTACCCCAAACCCCACTTTTTGTGATTAACCTCTGTGCTATGGAAGCCCCAGATCTTCAATGTGCTCCAAACATCCTGGACTCCTTTCTAATTCCTGACGATCCCCTATTAATCCCCAGGTTGAGAGGTCAGAGTTTCCATTTGATTTGCTGGGACCTGTTTGCTGTCTTTGGGTTTGTGTTGCTTAGAAGTGATTTTCTATGCACTTTCTTCTCACTGAACTGCACCCAAAATAAATGCTGTAGGCTTTGACATGGGAGAATTTACTTGTTCAAACAGGCACACCCTGCCAACACATCCACAGATTGTACCACTTACGAGTCCTTGACAGGACTTAAAAACCACTAACGTATTTATCATTTCCAGCATAGTACAGACTAATGACTATTTCACCAAGACTAATCTTTTAACTTTCTTTTAAATCATATTATAATTTATTTTTACAATACTCAGCCTAGGCTCTGGTTTACACACAGCGATGCTGACAGTATAGGAACGGCGTTTGGAGGGGAGCAGAATTAAAATCAGTTACTTGAGTAAAATGAAGCTTGTGATGTCTTGACTCATGACAACCCAGAGCGAGGCAGGAGAGAGTGCTGGATTGAGAAGATAGTCCTTGAGTTCTAAATCTAACTCTGCCACCAACTGTTGGTGGGACTTTGGGAAGCATCATTGAATTTCTCATCTGAACTAGATCTATGATTTCCACATTCAGTAGGATAAAAGAATCACCTGGATTATCTGTTCAAAAAACAGATTCCTAGTCCTCAGCCCAACCTTACTGAATTGGAATCTCCAGGGAAGTGATCTGCCAAAGACACACACACAACACCCTGTGTGATTCTTTTGAACAATTTTGGGAAACACTGAGCTAGGTAATGTCTAGGTCTTCTAGTTCTGGGAGCTAGGATAAAGCCCTGGATGCTAGAATTCGCCCATGAATGAGAACAATCTTGAGATAATATTTGTTATATTTAGTATTTTTATAAATATTTTTGAAAAGCTGTTGAAGTTAATGCTATGGTTTATTTTGTGGATTTCAATGTTTTTCAGATTTCTTTTTTTCCTCTTTGATTCATCAAATGTGGTATATGGCCTATATAGCCCGTGTTGTTATATTAAGGGTAAATGAGATCAGGATGTAAAAGTTCATCATTATTATTATTAGTAGTAAAATAACTACCATAGGATAGATTCTGCTTTTATTAATTTGATAGGTCTGCTAGTTTCTTTGACTTTGTTCCTATTGGTGAAAATATTAAAACAGAATGGAGTCACCCTGGCAGTGCAGTGAGAATATGCTGGAATTCTTTCCTAATCCTCCACTCATCTGTGTGGTTACCTGGTATTGTTATCTAAAGGCAGAGTGGCAGAAGCCTCCCCAACCTCAGTCAGGAAAGATCAAGAAAACCAACCTTTTCTAACCCTGGCTGCAGGGATTGAAATTGTCCCCTGTCTTGGAGCATCACAGGCAAGCTCTATGTGAAGTCAGCTAGAATTTCTGCTGAAATTTCTAGAGAAAGGTATCAAATTCCCAAGCAAGTATTGAGTACTTGGGAGTCAGAATGGGTAGATGGTCATCACCTAGAACAGAACAGAGTCTCAGGTATGGGGTTAGGATACAGGGCAAGACCTTATAGAAATCAAGATGTCCAGTGAAGTCCACTACTCAGATTTGGCAAATAAAAATATAGGCCACTCAATTACTT
Organism: Ovis canadensis; assembly: GCF_042477335.2. NCBI lineage: Eukaryota > Metazoa > Chordata > Mammalia > Artiodactyla > Bovidae > Ovis > Ovis canadensis. The sequence goes on along the minus strand of NC_091250.1, from coordinate 31,488,600 downwards.
GAGTTTTGAATTTCAGGTAAGCAGGGAACAATTGTTAAAGGTAAAGGGTGTCCCATGCAGTATGTATGCAATTTGAATTTAATTAGGTGTCCTAAATTTTATGGCTTCCCTGGTGGCTCAGAGTTTAAAGCGTCTGCCTCCAATGTGGGAGACCTGGATTTGATCCCTGGGTTGGGAAGATCCCCTAGAGAAGGAAATGGCAACCCACGCCAGTATTCTTGCCTGGAGAATCCCATGGATGGAGGAGCCTGGTAGGCTACAGTATATATGCAATTTGAATTTAATTAGGAGTCCTAAATTTTATGTGGCAATGTTAACAGGAACAAACTATTTCAGAGCTTTCATGGATGGCATTTCAGTTTTTCCTGCTTCTGCCTAAGACCTCTAGGTTTCACCATGTTCTTCTCTTGTCAGTAACCTGGAGGCTCTATTCATAAGGTAAGACTAGAGGAGGGAGGGAGAAGGCAATGGCACCCCACTCCAGTACTCTTGCCTGGAAAATCCCATGGACGGAGGAGCCTGGTGGGCTGCAGTCCATGGGGTCGCGAAGAGTCAGACACGACTGAGCGACTTCACTTTCACTTTTCACTTTCATGCATTGGAGAAGGAAATGGTAACCCACTCCACTGTTCTTGCCTGGAGAATCCCAGGCATGGGGGAGCCTGGTGGGCTGCCATCTATGGGGTCGCACAGAGTTGGACACGACTGAAGTGACTTAGCAGAAGAGGGAGAGATCCATTTCCCAAACAGCAATATCTGCAATTTTATTTCGATTTACATAATTAGATTTGACACTCATACAGACCCTCTGTATAATAGAATACAGTAGGCGGTTTCTCTTTGAACATACAATATTACTAAGCCAGGAAGTATCTTTCTCTTCAGTCGTTTTTCTTTTCATAATTTGGCAACATTCATTTCTTACAATCAATTTGTGGGATGATTTACAAAATTAACTGTGAACATCTACAGGCATTCTTTATCCTCTAAACAATGGTATTTATTTAAAATATAAAACCAGGACTTAAAAATTAATTCTGCTTGTGTTATTTGTCATGGGGAAGTATTTTGTCTAAATCAGATAAAAAAGCATTGAAAATATACTGTTTGGTTTCTTCCCATGCAGGTCTTGTGCCCTTCTTAATTTTCTCCCATGGAAATAGTATCTTTAGGATTGACTTGGAAGGAATGAATTACGAACAGTTGGTGGCAGATGCTGGTGTATCAGTGATCACGGATTTTTGTTACAATGAAGGAAGAATCTATTGGGTTGATCTACAAAGACAACTCTTGCAGAAGGCAAGAGGTAAAGTACCGTTTCCTGTGTCATTTGAGGGATTTTTGAACAGGCTGTCAAAAATGATAAAGCAAAATTTGTTAGCATTCAGATAAATGAAAATTATTACAATGCAGATATGCAGCCAGCATATGTAGGTATTTAATCTGCATCTGTGCTGTCATGTTATTGAACAAGCCCATGCATGTGGCGTTGATATTCAGAAGTCCCCAAAGGAGAAAGTGAGGATGTCAATGTAATTTTGGAAAGATATAAGTTTAATAAGCCAGATCACCATTTTATGATTAAGACATTATTTGCATCATTATTTTCTATTCTAGTGGTTCTCAGCTGGTGGCAGTTTTGCCTCCAGGGGACCTTTGGCAATGTCTAGAAACATTTTGGTTGTGACAACTAGAATGGAGAGAAGAGAGAAGGTGCTAGAGGCCAGAGGCACTGCCAACCATCCTACAATATATAGGACAGTCCCCCAAACAGATAATTATCAGGCCCTAAACATCAGTTGTGTTGAAGCTGAGAAGCCCTGTTTTATTTGTTTAAAATCTGGCTTGGGTTTTTGCACCTGAAATTTAGGAAGAAATTTTTTTTCTTCTCAAGGTATTTGCATGCTGGAAAAAAATAATAAAGCAGGTGATATAGCAAAATACTTTGGTTCAAGAACATACAAAAGATCTTTAATCTTTCTTCTTCATTAGTAAAACCCTTAAATGAGTCCCAATAGGAATGTTTTCTCCTGGAAAGTGAATTATAGAGAGCAGGTGGCTTCATGTTCAGTATTTATCCTCAACAAAAAGTACACACTGTTTGCTTTTGTGTTTTTGTTTTTAAGCAAAATTTTCGCCCTCCTAAAGCCTTCAATTAGGTGCTAATTTGTTTTATCACATCTCTAATACTTGCTAATCTCACTTTTAACAAAAATGGCTACTCATTACTCCCCAGCCATCTGTAGACTAGCTTCAGAATCTTGACTTTAAGAATCTGGAGGGTTTACTGTCAGAAAAAACTGGAAAAAAGCATTAGATAGCTGGGAATTTGTGGTAAATCATTAGGAACAGATTGGCCTGGAGCGTAAAATCCACTTGCATTAGTCCCTCCTTTGGGTTAAAACATTGTTTATAGAAGATAACCATTAAAAAGCAAACAGTTTACCTGTGTGAATTAATATATTAGCAATTGATTAAATGGATTGGCTAGATTACTTTGTATGAGATGTGGGAATAGAACAGATTCTGGAGACTGATTTCTGCCCAGCTCTGTGTTCAGTGACTTCATGTTGGTAGCTGAAAACCAGAGAACTGTGGGACTATTTCCACCACGGAAATTTGCTGTGGTGCAAACCAGGGCTTCCTCCTGTCTCTCACCCTCTACCCTGTTAGAGGACTGGTTTACTTGCACAGCCTGAAATGAGAAGAGGTTTAGTTAAGTTGTTTTTATCACAAGAAAGTATAAAGAAAAGCCCTGCTATGAGGATCCTGGAGTCATAGCCGGAAGGGTGAGGGCTTGTAGAAAGAGCAGGACCTGGTGGAGGAGGTGCTAGAAGAAAAGTGGGGGCCTTAATGCAAAATCTACTTCATGACCCTATGCACAACCTCCAAGGCAGTCTTGCTAGAATTTAGCAAAGCTTGAAACTGGATTCAGGTGAGAATCTGGGAAATTCCACTGGCAAATGGAATTGAATAAACTAACTGTAAGGTAAAATTGAAATTCTGCCATTACTGTAGTTAAAATTATTCACACATTATGACTGACTGCCTAATTTACATAAATAGAGAATACATTTTCATTTCAAAACTGTGAAATCAATACTATGCCCAGAAATATTCACATGGGAGAACAAATATTGCTGCATCTGAACAATGGCACAGTGTCTACGAATAGTTTATCATTTAAATAATTTTGGGAAAGTACAGAAATGACAATTACTTAAAACAATAAACCTTGTTATATAAAAATAAACAATTTTGTTGTGAATGGAGAAATATTAATAAGAATTTTAAATTTGGGTTTTACAGAAAGTATGCGATATAAATAAAAATGTTTCAGGAATGGCAATAAATTGGATCAATGAAGAACTGATTAGGTCAAATCAACAGGAAGGAATCATTACAGTAACTGATATGAAAGGAAACAATTCCCGGGTTCTCTTAAGTGCCTTAAAATAGCCTACAAATATAGCAATTGATCCAGTAGCAAGGTAAATTCTGTTGGCTTTGGACATTGAAATATATTCCAAAATCTGATGAAAAGTCAAGGAATCATAACATTTTGACTCAAAGGGGCCTCCTGATAGAGACAAAGACCCTCTTTTATGGTGCACAAACCCCATTTTCAATAGGGCATTTGCCTGGATTTGAACTGAAGCAGGCTCCCTCCACCAATAGCAGCTTGACTACCAAGGTTTCCCACTAGAGAAGCAAAATTCTCCTTCTAACTTGAAATCACATGGAATTGCAATAAGTATCTGTTGGACTGAATTTTCATTCAAACAGTCAAACTTGTCCTGTGCAGACATCTGGGGACTACTGAAACACTGACAGAGTCGACCACTTAAGTGGCCTGACACTCACTGAAGTGTCTCTGTGGTATGCTGGCCCTCAGGTTTATGTTTTGGTCTTCAGAGGTGGCTGGCAGCCTTCACAGAGCAGCTCTTGGTGGTATGGAAGTGAAGCTTCTGTTAGAGACATCAGGGAAAATAGCAGCTGTATCATTGGATGAGCTTGATAAGCGGCTCTTTTGGATTCAGTACCACAGAGAAGGAGGTGATCCTTGTATTTGTTCCTGTGATTATGACGGAGGTTCTGTCCCTTTTAGCAAATACCCCCTGTGGTAAGTTTTGCTTTTGGTGTAAAATAAAACACTTGCCATTTGGAGTTTGTGTGATAAATAAATTTTATTTTTGTCAGCTAAACTGGTGTAGTGGTTTAGCACAGATTTGGGGGTCCAAAAGACTTGAGTTCAAGTCCCAGATATACTATTTATTAGGTGAGTGACTTAGATAGGTTGCATGACTTCTCTCATCCTGCTTCCTTTAACGTGGGTATTGGAGGATGGAGAGAACAGAAAGTGCCCACTGAATTGAAAAAGTATCTTGAGACTGAAAAAGAAGGCAGGCCACTCCATACAATCAGTGGATTAGTCTATCTTTGGGTAACTTATAGGGTGGAATCAGGTGGAAATGATCCAAAAGCAATTGTAACTGCATACTGTGGCTTCCATACTGTGAAGGGGCTGTTGAGACAAGTTTATAGTTAACCTAGGGTCTAGGAGTACATACTTGGAAACAGGAAGTGCATTCCTAAGTCAAGAGTCATGAATGAGTAACTTAGTCTTGTGGGTGCTGGAAATACAACAGTGAAGGTCCTCATCACTTTTTGGTGACTAACAGAGCATAGAGACTACTCGATCCTAATGATTATTAAACCATATTTGTTGATTACAAGATGCACTGGAGAAGGAAATGGCAACCCACTCCAATATTCTTGCCTGGGAAATCCTGTTGACAGAGGAGCCTGACAGGCTATGGCCCATGGGTTGCAAAGAGCTGGACATAACTTTAGCGACTGATCAACAACAACAATTAATTACAAAGCCCTTGACAACAGAAGTTATTTGCTGCACAGAACAGTCCTGAGTAGGGTAGGGTCAGTGGAAAGGCAGGAGAAACTATACAGGCCTGATATGTTATCAGTTAAGCTGACAGCCATACAGTGGGATAATTTGTTGTTGCCCAGTTGCTAGGTCATATCCATCTCTTTGTGACCCCATGGACTGTAGTATGCCAGGCTCCTCTGTTCCCACTATCTCCTAGAGTTTGCTCAAATTCGTGTTCATTGAGTTGGTGATGCTACCTAACCATCTCATCCTCTACTGCCCCTTCTCCTTTTGCCTGTACTCTTTCCCAGCATCAGGGTCTTTTCCAATGAGTCAGCTCTTCACATCAGGTGGCCAAAGTATTGGAGCTGCAGCATCAGTCCTTCTAGTGAATATTCAGCGTTGATTTCCTTTAGGACTGACTGGTTTAATCTCCTTGCAGTCCAAGGGATTCTCAAGAGTCTTCTCCAGCACCACAGTTTGAAAAGCATCAATTCAGCACTCAGCCTTCTTTATGGTCCAACTCTCATATTCATATATGACTCCCGGGAAAACCATGGCTTTGACTATACAGACATTTGTGGGCAAAGTAATATCTTTGCTTTTTAATATGCTATCTAAATTTGTCATAGCTTTTCTTCCAAGGAGCAATTGACCTTTTTTTTCCTTTTTAAAAAAAATTATTTATTTTAGTTGGAGGCTAATTACTTTACAATATTGTAGTGGTTTTTGCCATACATTGATATAAATCAGCCATGGGTCTACGTGTGCTCCCCATCCTGAACCCCTCTCCCACCTCCCTCCCCATCCCATCCCTCTGGGTCACTTTTAATTTAATTTCATGGCTGCAGTCACCATCTGCAGTGATTTTGGAGCCCAATAAAATAAAGTCTCTCACTGCCTTCACTTTTTCCCCTTCTATTTGCCACAAAGTGATGAGACAAGAAGCCATGGTCTTAGTTCTTTGAATGCTGAGTTTCAAGCCAACTTTTTCACTCATCCTTCGCCCTTACTAAGAGGCTCTTTAGTTCCTCTTCACTTTCTGCCGTTAGTATCTGCATTTCTGAGGTTGCTGATATTTCTCCCAGCAATCTTGATTCTAGCTTTTGATTCATCCAGCCTGGCATTTCACATGATGTACTCTGCATATAAGTTAAATAGGCAGAGTGACAATATACAGACTTGTACTCCTTTCCCAATTTTGAACCAATCAATTGTTCTATGTCTGCTTCTAACTGTTGCTTCTTGACCCACATATAGGTTTCACAGGAAACAGGTAAGGTGGTCTGGCACTCCCATCTCTTTAAGAATTCTCCATTTTTTTGTGATTTATTCAGTCAAAGGCTTTACCATAGTCAATGAAGCAGAAGTTTTTCAGTAGGAATAATAGTAGCACCTATTTCTTGAGATTATTGTGAAGATTAAGTAAAGAAATAAAAAAATAATGAGTACTTGGCTTATAGTTTTCACATGCTGGTTAGTTATTTTTAATTATTATGTCCTGTGGTTTGTAAAACATCTGTGTTTCATTTGACTTGCTATCTTGCCAGCAGCTAATCTAGCTGCCCTTAGTGAGAGCAGAAATTAAGCCTGTGAAAGGGATGAAACCAGCAATCCACTCTTATCCTGTGTCTGTTTTCTTCAGTGTTTTATTTTCAGCACAATTACATGCTGAGTAGCAAAAAAAAAAAAAAAAGAGAGATATTGGATCTGAAGCTAAAAATATATCCTATTAATTCAGGTTATGGCTACATAAATACAAATTTAAACTTAATGTTTGTTTCTAACCCTAAATGAGAAATGATTGAAAATGTAGGTGATTAAAATTCAGACCATAAGTTGAAGTGAAACTTTAATAAATCCAGGAAGAAATATTCTGCCACTCTTTATGCTTTTCTCCTGTTGTTTTAGGCACAACCTGCTTGCAGCGTCCCTCTTTGGTGATCGTATCTTCTATTCAACATGGAAAAAGAAGACAATTTGGATAGCTAACAAGCACACAGGGAAGGATATGGTTAAAATCACCCTCAACTCGTCATTTGTGCCACCCAGTGGAATTAAAGTGGTTCATCCACTCGTACAGCCCAAGGCAGAGGGTGATGCTTGGGCATCTGGTGAGTCATCTTTGACCTCAAACAAGGTCCGGCACGTAGTCCCCACTTCTCCACGTACTCAAGACAGACATTTAGGAGTCATCCCTGATTTCTCCCACTGCTGCTGCTAAGTCACTTCAGTCGTGTCTGACTCTGTGCGACCCCATAGACTACCTCACCCCAATTTTCAGCCTCCCGCCAAATCCTTTCCATGCTATATTCTGATATATCTCAAATGTCCACTTCTCTCTCCCACTGCCACCACCATAGTCCAAACAGCCAGCTTGTCTTTTCTGGCCTGGTGGAGCTGCCACTTAATCTTTTCATGTTCTCCTCTTGCTTATAAATGGTAAATCTGATGGGTTCACTCCTCTACTTAAATTCCTTCAAAAGCTTTCCTTTGCAGTTAGATTGTAATTTAACATTTAACCAGGCCTATCACTATTTGACCAATTTGATTTAGCATTCTTTCCCCCTCCCCTCATTGGACTCTAACACAAAGCTTCACGTAATTGCTCAGACATCCCAAGCAAGGGGGCACCGTGGATGTACATATTCAGGCTCAGCTCGCCTTTGCCTCTCAAGGCCCACGAGCATTATCTGCCTTCTGAGCATTTCTACTTGGATTTCTTGCAAGTGCTTCAGGCACAGAAGGAATAACTGACTCACTCACTTTCCCTTCCATTCTGCCCAGCTCTTTTCCCTCCAGTGTCTGGTTGAAGACCTCCAGGTGTAGGCCTCAGTGAGTGGCATTTTATCTCCATATCCCCAGGCATAGATCATCCCTGTGAGATCACTCTCCAACTCCTAGCAATTCCACCACCTACCGTCTTGTGCCCCTCTTGGCAGCTCTCCATCCCTGGGGTCCACTTCATTAGTGTCCCTGGCTCCCTCTGCCATGCTGCAGGGGGCATCACCCTTCAAAAAGGAGAACCCAATCTTGTCATTCCTGGGTTAAAACACTCTCAGTTGCTAGTAATAAAACCCAGTGTCTTTTTTATTGAACTGGTTCCCCAGGGCCCCAGTTTGTTTCTCAGTTTCATTTATAGTCAGGGCTATAGCCATCCTCAAAGTTTTGATTTTTCTCTGACCCTAGGAGGCACACTTGCTCTCTCCTCCAGCCTTTCAGCATGATTGGGAACATGGTTTCTCCTTTTTTTTGGCTGCACGGCTTGCAGGATCTCCATTCCTTGACCAGGGATTGAACCCAGGCTGAGATAGTGAAAACCATGAATCCTGATCACTGTTCCCTGGTGGTTCAGACGGTAAAGAATCCACCTGCAGCACAGGAGACCCGGGTTCAATCCCTGGGTCAGGAAGATCCCCTGGAGTAGGAAATGGCAACCCATTCCAGTGTTCTTGTCTGGGAAATCCCATGGAGAGAGAGCCTGGCAGGCTACAGTCCATGGGGTCACAAAAAGCTGGACATGACTGGGCAATGAACAATTTCTTTGACTTTCTTTCAGGCTACCAGGGAACTCCCTGGGAACACTCTCTCTCATTCACAGCAGTGACTTACTCTTCATCCTCTAAGAAATATTAATAGCTCCAATATCTCCTTTCAGGAACCCCTTCCCTGACCAGCTCACTGGAGCCTCAGTAGCTCTTTTTAGAAAATAGCAGATTTCCCATCACAGAGCACCTATCATGGTTTGCTGTAATTGTCTGACTTCCTCAGCTTTCTTAGTCCTGTGAGGACAGAGAATACATCTCTCCATTGTATTTCCAGTGCCTAGAGGACATTTAATAAACTGTAGTAGGAAAAAAAAAAAGAATTACAAAAACACCCTTTGACACCTTTTCCCCTAAATAATACCACAAGGAACAAGTTCTAAAGATATTACACGTTATAAGCCCTACCCCCACCCTTGGCCAGATAGTCTTCAGGGGGCTGCTCCCTTTTGTATATTATGAATGAATCCCAGTGTTTTAAATCAATTTTCCCTGCAACAGATCTTTGTAGCTCAGCTCTGTGCTGTGCTTTAGTCACCCAGTCGTGTCTGACTCTTTGCGACTTCATGGACTGTATAGCCTGCCAGGCTCCTCTGTCCCTGGGGTTCTCCAAGCCAGAATACTGGAGTGGGTTGCCATGCCCTCCTCCAGGGGATCTTCCCTGGAGGGTTTGAACCCAGGTCTCCCTCATTGCAGTAGGATTCTTTACCATCTGAGCTACTAGGGAAGCTCTAGTGAGAGTCTTTTTCAATCTTTTAGACTCTCTTGTGCTTCAGAGACTTTTTTTTTTTTTTTAATTCCTTAGTTAAGTGGTCTAGGTTTCAGGGAAAAGATCTGGGCTAGGAATAATAGATTTGGGGATCACATAGGCTGCTGAATAGGAGATAAAATAGAAAAATGGCACAGGTTGTAGTGCTCTTAGAAATAATAGTAATAGGTCATGACTATAGAATGGATGCAGAATGATCTGCTCTTAGCTATGTTATCTCATTTAATCTTAGTATTAGTCGCTCAGTCGTGTCCGACTTTTTGCAACCCTATGGACTGTAGCCCGCCAGGCTCCTCTGTCCATGGGATTCTCTAGGCAAAAATACTGGAGTGGGTTGCCATTTCCTCCCCCAGGGGACCTTCCCAACTGTACATAAAGGAGACTTCATTAATGTACATTAGAGGACCCCCCAGGTTAACTTGTTATAGGAAACTGTCTCTTAAGTCTTCAAATTCTATACCAATTCTATACCTCTGGTTGGCCGATTGTTTCTTTATTTAGGTTTTAAGATGAATGACCTGGGGCTATTTATTTCTATCCACCTGATTGCGAATCTAAAGGCGCAGTTGAAAGGTCTATTTTTCATGCTATCCTCAGAAGAGACTGCTACAAATCTACTCTATGATTCTTGTTCTTTTCAGCTTACAATACAAACAGCTTATTTATTTTTTTGCAACCTATGTCTTATAATAAAGCAGGGCTGAAAAATTAAATAGAAGAATGTTCAGTTGCCATATAGGCTACGAAAACGATTTTCTGGTGGTGATTTTTAAGCTTGATTCTAAATAGATTTATGAAGAATGGCACTTGGAAGACGTGGCTCAAATTTTGTTATTTAAGCTATCTTGAAATTATAGGCTCACTCTCCCTAAAATTTCAAAAAGCGTAGAGCTTAGGCTCTTAAGGGTATAGCAGTGATAAAAGCTTTCATAGTCATTTCTAAAAAGCAACATTTCATAGTTTTCTGACTCCAGTGGTTCTCTAATATATTTAATCTTAAAGTGAAAGTGAAGTTTCTCAGTCATGTCTGACTCTTCAAGACCCCATGGACTGCAGCCTACCAGGCTCCTCTGCCCATGGGGTTTTCCAGGCAAGAGTACTGGAGTGGGTTGCCATTGCCTTCCACCCTACAAATCATGTGATTATTAGTGCCATTCTATAGATTAAAAGCTGAGGTTCAGCAATGTCACAAATGCTTGTTTAAGGTCATGCTGGGGTAGACCTGGAATTTGAACCCAGGCAGACTGACACCATGCTGCCTCCTCAACTTTACTCTCGCTATTGTCTATAATTTCATATCTTAGATTTGCCTTGCTTGTTTTGGGAAAATCTGTAATTTGGCATATTGTCTATCCATGGCATGCTTGTGGTTAAAAGCTTCCATTTACACAGATCAATGGGACCCAAATCTTATTTTTTCTTTTAAAAATGTTTTCTATTTAGGAACTCAGGAAATGAATCTCTCTCTCTCTCTCACACGCACACGCACACACACAGAGTCTCTCTCTTTCTTCTCCTCTGGCTCTCTGAAAAGAGACTGACTTGATCTCACATTTTTGTTGTCATGATTAAACTGATGAGGCAACAGTGGTCTTGTGGCTGCCCTGACAGCTGTACAATTACAGCCATCCCTCTGTACCCGTGGGGATTTGTTCCAGGATTCTCGCCAACATTAAATCCAAGGCTGCAATAGTCCCTTATATAAAACAGAATAGTACTTGCATATTACCTAACATCCTTATACTTTAAATTATCTCAAGATTACTTATCATACATAATACAATGTAAATACTGTGTAAATAGCTGTAAATGCAATGTAAATCCTATGCAAACCATTGCAGGTGCACGGCAAATTCAAATTTTGCTTTTTGAAACTTTATAGAATTTTTAAAAAGATTACTTTCAATCCATGGTTGGTTGAATCTGCAGATGTGGAATGCACAAACGTGAAAGGCAGATTGTATATGAATCTCAGAGCCAGGGTGGGAACTTTGTATATAATGTTAATGACATTATTTCAAGTTCAACATTTGGGGAATTTGCAATTATAGTTTTGCTGCTCACAGATGTTCTTTTATAAAAGGTGCAAATAATTCTGCATTCTTCTGTAATTCTTTAAAATGTTTCCAGTTTAAAATTCATAAGAGAATTTCAAGAGCATATTCTTTAGAAAATATAGGATATCTGTCATCAACAGTATTTAAAATACTTTGCATTCATTTCATGCACAGAAATATTTCTGAATGTCATTAATTCTGAGAGGAGAATTGCTTCTGTCTAAAATGGTGGGCTGCAGTCCATGGGGTCGCTGAGGGTCGGATACGACTGAGCGACTTCACTTTCACTTTTCACTTTCATGCATTGGAGAAGGAAATGGCAACCCACTCCAGTGTTCTTGCCTGGAGAATCCCAGGGACAGGGGAGCCTGATGGGCTGCTGTCTGTGGGTTCGCACAGAGTCGGACACGACTGAAGCGACTTAGCAGTAGCAGCAAAAATATACTTGTTTATGAAAGAAGCTAGTGTAGCTAAAGCTGTCCAGGTGCAACTCTGATTCATTTTGATTATGTCATTGCTAGGGTTTCTACTATAAAACCTTGGGGGTTTTGTGAAACTTCTAGAAAAGAATCATCCTAGATATATAAGTATTTTTTTTCATGTAGTTTTTCTGAAATGTGAAAATTGTGGTAAAATACATATAAAATTTATCATCTTAGTTTTTTTTTTAACTGTGCCATGCGCCATGCAGGATCTTGGTTCCCTAACCAGGGATTGAACCCATGCAGTGGAAGTACAGAGTCTTAACCACTGGGTCACAGGCGAAGTCCCTCATCTTAACCACTTTTAGTGTACAGTTCAGTGGCATTAAGTTCACTTATGGTTTGTGTGTGTGTATGTGTAAGCAACCATCACCACCATTCATCTCTGTAAATGTTATCATCTTGTAAAACTGAAACTCTCCACCCTTTAAATAACAACTGCCCATTTCTGCCTCTCCTCGGTCCCTGGCTCCCACCATTCTATTGTTCTTTCTGTTTCAAGGATTTTGACTCCTACTCTAAGTACCATCTATAAGTGTAATCATGCAGCATTTCTCTTTTTGTGACTAGTCTATTTCACTCAGCACGATGTCCTTAAGATGCATCTGTTTTGTAGCATGTGTTAGAATTTTTTTTTTCCTTTTTAAGCCTGAATAATACCCCATTGCATGTATATATTCCATTTTACGTACCCATTTACCCATTGATGAATAATTGGGTTTCTTCCACCTTTTAGCTATTGCGAATAATGCTGCTAAAAATGCGGGTATACAAATTTCTTTTTGAGACCCTGCTTTTAATTCTTATGAACATATAGTCAGTAGCGAATTACTGGATCACATGGTAATCCTGTTTTCAGTTCTTTGAAGGCCCGTGACACTGCTTTCCACAGCGGCTGCATCATTTTACCTTCCCACTGACAGAGCACGGGGCCTCCAGTTTCTCCATGTCCTTGCCTACACTTATATTCTGTTTTCATATAGTTTAAATGATCAATTTGAGTACCCAAATCTGCTATTTCTTCTAGAAATCTTAGCAAATTGTGGATTTCTATATCTTCCTAACATTTATAGATATAGATATTTTCTTAATGATAAGGATCACATTTGCATAGATTACATACCACTGAGGCAAGAATAGGACTGATTTGAGGCAAAGCTGGGTTTTTTTAATGCAAGTTTGCCCTGACACCAAACGGCTGCCATTTGAAATGCCTTTTAAATACTTTGAATAGCTCTTTATCATTTTTCTATCTTTCTTGCCGTTGTCTCTTCTTGGTTGGTTTCCATATGCCTCGCTGTGGCCTCTGTTTATTCTCTGAGGCTTTTCCCTGCCATTTGTTTTTTGAGGAATCCAGATCTTGTCCCTTAGAATTTCCCACATTCTGGACTTTGCAGATTCTATCCCATGGTATCATTTAGCATGACTGTGTATAAACTGGCAGTTTTGGCCTAGAAGCCTGATCAGATTCAGATTTTTTGCAAGAGTACTCTATAGGTGGTACTGCAAGTAGTACTGTGTGCTGCTAGTAACCAGGCCAGAGGGCATGTAGTGGCGGGGTCTCCATTCTCCTTGTGATGCTCAAAGATAGGTCAGGGATTTAGGTGTTACCAGCCCAGTTAGTCCATTGTAGAGTTTCCTCTCAGCCTTTCATATAATGGCTTTACAAGGTATTGATTATCATTGTCTAGAGCCATTTTTTCATTAGAAGGTTGACGTAATGACATTCTAATTCTATTACTGCTTTATTAGTTGAAGAACTTTTCCAATCAGGTATATGATTTCCCTGAGGAGCATCTTTTATTAAAAAAGGTAAATTAAATGCTTGATTTAATCTTTCCCTTACTTTATCTGTTTTCAGAATACAGGGTTAGTGTATCCTCCAGAGGTGACCTTTTTATTTTTTTTTGTAAGGCATCTTTATAAATTCAAGGATGTAAAAAATATTTGACATGTTTTTATTCATTGCAGTTATCATTTTCACACTCTACATTATGCCATCTTTCTTCAAGAAGAGTCGTGACATGAGGACATGGTGGTGGGAAAACTGACCAGTAACTAACCCTTAGTGGTCTGCAGTGCTGGGCTGAGGCTGCGTCTGGCTCAGCAAGAAAGAACTCTGGAATTATGCAGCCACCTGCCTTGTGGGGAGAATTGAGGGGTGGCAGTGAGGAGATGGGCAGAGGCCTGCACACCATCATCGTGTTGTGGGCGGGCCAAGCTCCTCAGAAACAGGTCTAAAGTACACAAAGACCAAGTGGGCCTTTAGTTAAGGCTCTTCTGTGAGTGAGAGGCTTTCATTTTTTAACTGCTCAGAGGCTATTGATTTGTTTACTTTCTGGTTCTTAGGTTTAGATGGATGATGATACCAAGTAGCTAAATTCTGGCTAAGTGATTTCCTACTATAATTAGGAATTGCAATAGCACAGAATAACTTTTCTTGTTTCTTCCTCTTTCTTTCCTATTAACAAAGAACTCCTATATTATACTGTTTGGGAGGTTTTTTGAGCAAGGTGAGTGAGCCATTGATTCAGGAAACTCACTAATGAAATAGACAATAAAACAAAAATCATGGACATTTATAGAAAAATATACTAGGTACATATAATTTACATATTATATAAAAATATAGTATAACATCTGTTAATATGTTAATAACATATATATCAGTAAATGGTATATATTAATATATAATATCACTAATATAAATGTGTTTTTCTATAAAACCCATTGTTCTATATACATACATAAGTATACATATATACATGTACACATACACACATGTTATCTGTATTAAAGAGATGGGGTGTATCACTGAAGACTGGAATTTGAGTCCCAGTCCTACCCCTTATTATCTATATGTGATCTTTAAGATACTATTTCATAATCTATAAATGAAGGCAATAATTGCTGTACATAGCTCAAGGGCTTGTTACGAAAATATACATGTGATAATATAAATGCTTTATAAAACATTATTCAAATTTTGTAACCATTGGGGCTGCTAAATATTTAGTTACAAGAATGACTCAAGTGAATGGTTTCAAATGGAAGAGATTGGAAAGGCTTTGTTGATGATGTGAATCTGACACTGAATTTGAGGTTGAGAAAAAGGTGTGATCAGTGGAAAGAAGCAGGCTTGGGAATCCCACGTGTGTTGTTTCAAAACTGGCCCAAGGTAAAAATCTATAGTTTTCTTGGCTGTAGCAAGGCTCATGAGGGTGTGCTGGACAGTTATTGAAGGCGCAGTTGGGGGTGGACATTAAATTCCATGATTAAGAAACTTTAATTTGATCTCAGAGGTAATCAGGCTGCACTGCTGAGCTCCAGGAGGGGTGTTATCTGAGGTCAGCAGCAGCATTCTGAGTGCTGGCTTCAACCTAATTTGAGGCTAAAGCACAGCAGAAGATTAAGGAGATTAAGCAAAATACAGCTCTCAATCTTCTGTTTTGCCACTTCCTAAAATGGCTTTTAGGTGTTGAGTGTCTGAATTCAGGTCACTTCATTAGCACAACCATTCAGAGTAGAATAGTGATTGCTTTTCTCGTATGTTCACCATTGAATAATATTGTATATTGTTAATAAGTATCAGTAAAATCATCAGCATTGTGGAATAGTAAAAAGAGTACTGACCATCTGTTTGAGTTCTAACTCTGAGATTGACTGGATATTCAAGGAAAAGCCAAAGAAGGGAGTTAAGTTGCAGGTTTCACTAGCACAGATTTTTGTGCATGTATTCCAGATGTTTGTAGCTCCCCTGTGTGGTGAAAGTCACCAGGTTAGGTGCTACTTGGACTATAAATGTGAACGGGATACGTGCCACATCTTCAAAAGCTTATTGACTAATGAAAAAGAGATACATATATGCACATGCATATACATATAGAATTGTGATGATAATGGCAATGTTAACGATGAGTAAACACACAGAAGAGCAAGTAAGAGGTAATAGAAAAGTACAAGAAGAAAAGAGATAAATAACAATGGATATAGATGAAAGAGCAATTTCCTATACCCTATACACTCACTGTTTTCCTCATAAGTCAGTTTGAATATCCCTTAACATTTATAAGCAGTAATTAAAGTTTGAGAATCTTTAAAGATGTAAACTTAGAGGAATTTACAACAAACATCTGATTCGGTATAGAACCATAATGTTTTTTCAGTGAGAGATTTCAGGAGCTATCTTCTTCAACACTTATTTCATGGAAACTGAAGTCAAAGAGATAAAGTGATTTTATATAAAAGCAGTACTGAGACAGAAATCAGTTTTCCCAACTCTTAAGTTCAGTGGTCATCTATCATGCTTGGTTTGGAAAGATTTTTATAAAAGATATTTATAGGACGCATGATCCCTCAATTTTTTGTTACCTCAAGAAAGTGGTAGCACTTTGGTGCTATTAAAAGGCTGGATCAGACCTTGCTGGATTTTTGTTGATTCTCACTTGTAAATATTATAAAAAGTACAGTTAAAACAATCACATGCTCTTTTTTAGAAATTGAAGTAGGTATATTTTGTCTCCAATACGTCTTTAAGTTTCTGACTTTAGTCACTTTAAAAACTGGGATCATTTGGTTCTTAATTTTCTTAATTAAAATGTTGATATGTGAAGCATGTAGGAACATGAACAATGTACTAAGTGTGTAATTGGCATAAAAACTGTGGACAAGAAACAAAAATTTTGGAATCAATATCCAAAACTATTCTATGTAAATCTTACCTGACTTAGTAGGTAGTATTGCAGTAGTATTAAATAATCAGAAATATTGTGCTTTTAACTCTATCAAGAGATCTGAGTAAACAAGTTTAAAACGACTAGAGAAATAACACAGATTAGCTAAAAGGAGGTGTCAGTAACTTAGGTGAAAGTGGGGTGCTCCCTTAGCATATTAGGCCAGTGTTTCTTAAAGTGTACTGTGGAGACTCTTACCATCAGAGTTGATGTAGATTCTGGTGAAGATGAGCCTTTCCTTTCATTTACCAGGTCAGAATCTCTAGTAGGTGACATGCCCCCCACGAGATTTCAATGTACATTAGAAACATTTTCAAGGGGACAAGACTATGTTTTCAACATGTGATGCTTTGGGCTTCTCAAGTGGCTCAGGGGTAAAGAACCTGCCTGTCAATGCAGGAGACCTGAGTTCCATCCACAGGTTGGCAAGATCCTCTGGAGAAGGAAATGAGGGGACAAGACTATGTTTTCAACATGTGATGCTTTGGGCTTCTCAAGTGGCTCAGGGGTAAAGAACCTGCCTGTCAATGCAGGAGACCGGAGTTCCATCCACGGGTTGGCAAGATCCTCTGGAGAAGGAAATGACAACCCACTCTGGTATTCTTGCCTGAAGAAGCCCATGGACAGAGGAGCCTGGCAGGCTACAGTCCACAGGGTTGCAAGGAGTCGGACACAGCTTAGTGACGTATGCACGTGTGATGGTTTGTTGGTCAAGGAATGTGTTTAGTAACTTGAAGTAGGAGGAAAGGGGCAGAGTCAGGGTTAGCTGCCATCATTCTAGGTACTAATAGATGAACAGAGACCAGGGAAACAAACCTACATGGAGGACAGCTTAGGCCTCTCACACTGCCGTGCGTAGGCTCTCGCTGACTTGTTGCTTGTTTCTTTCACCGAAGGCTGGATTTTCAGTGGTCCTTTTCATAGGTCCTTGGCTCCTCACATTATTCAGGCTGTCACTGATCTCAGTTATGCCAGGACTCCTGGTCCATGGCCCCAGTCCTCTTCCCCTGCCGTCTCCTTATTGCCAGAGCTCTGGCCTCCAAAATGCACCTTGAGAGCTGCCCTCAAACTCAAGCTTATCCCATAGTATTTCATAAAATCATTAAAATTGGTAGAAAAAAAATGAGCAAATTGTGAAAAGGGATATATGTGTTGCCAGTTTAGCCCAGGACTCTGATAACCAAAGGTGCCAAGTTGGCCACTTGTTGTTCAGTGTATTTGGCTAATTTAGCCCAAGAGCCTACCTCACTGAGCAGATTTTACTACGCACTCTGGCTGTTTTATGAAACAAGGAATGCTGGCAGCAATAAACAGAAATTTGAGGATACGACATATGGCAATGGAATATATTGTCTGAAAGATGCTGTTCTTTACATAATGACCCTAAAAATAAATAAATATATAGATCTGACCTGCAAATATTATACTTAAGGAAACGTGTTCTTAATTTTGTACCTTTTTTGCTTCTTAAACATACTTCATTTTCAGTATTTTCAACAAGAAACAGCATCAGAAAAACAAACATTTGTTTTGTGCCTTGTTTTGTTTTAATAAATACATAAATACATATTTTCATAAAAGCAGGTCAAAAAGATAAAGCTATTAAGTTGTACTTAGTGTTTATAACCCAAGGAATGACATTTCCATTTAATTTTATGTCCTAACCTGAGAACTAGGACTTCCCTGTTTGCTCAGACAGTAAAGAATCTGTCTGCAATGCAGGAGACCTGGGTTCTGTCCTTGGGTCAGGAAGATCCCCTCGAGAAGGGCATGGCAACCCACTCTAGTATTCTTGCCTGGAGAATCTCACAGACAGAGCAGCCTGGCGGGCTATACAGTCCCGGGGTTGCAAAGAGCTGGACAAGCCTGAGCTACTAACATACATACTTTGTTCACTCTGAGAGCTACTGTGGGAGGAGTGCAATTAGAGAAATAAATGGGCTTTGGAATGCTGAGTAGTCTGGGCTATGGTTTGACCCTAGAGCAGCGCCACCACTGTGAAACAACACTCCTGCTGATGTCGCAGAAGATTGGAGTTCTTAAGAACCAGGCAGGGATCATGTAGCATCCCTGTCAAAACACACCTCTGCTCCAAATTAACTGTCTTCTCTTTTAGATCAGAAACTGCAAAGTGAAGAAAGGTAACTGCAGCCGCAGCATGTGTGAGCAACAGCCTAAGTCCCAAGTGTGCACGTGTGCAGAGGGATACACTTTAAGCCAAGATGGAAAGAACTGTGAAGGTAATCTGTGGTGAGCAAGCTCAGCTCAGCTTAGCCAGTGGCTGGTCTTCAGTGGGTCATCAAGAGCTTCAGTGTGAAACCAAATTAAAATTTCCTCATATTTCCCCCCCAGAAAAGGAATGTTATTTCCCCCCCCCCCCCCCCCCCAGTTTTAAGCGTTTGTAGCACTTTCAGCTCTCCTTTATATCTTCTGTTCCTAGATCAAATACTTTCAGAGGCTTCGCAGGGATGAATATAAGACAGGAATTCTCTGAGTGGACTCCATGGACCGCCGTGGTTTGACGGTGTGCAAAATGTCAGTATTGTCAAGTTTTTTAGCTCTCATAAGAGATCCTCAAAGAGTATGTGAGTCCCACATCTCATTATGTAACCATTTGTTCAGAATCTTGAGACTGTGCCAGGGCCGGTTATGTTAGGCTTTTCCTGTTTTGAGACTCCAGACTCAATGTAATGAACCTAGGGAGAAATGCTGTGTCCCTTCTCCTGGGAGGGCCAGTGAAGTACTGACAAAAAGAATTCAGTGGAATTAGTTGGGGTGAGACTTTAGGTAAACCTGGGATCTGCCTGTTAATTGTGGCTCCCTGCTTACATGGGACCAGTAGATGAGAGCCATTGCGTAGAACAGTGATCTAGAAGGCTGGGTTTTGGCCAGACTAAAACTGCTGGGGAATGTTCCCACATTCAAGTAAAGGGCCCCTGTCAGCATTGAGAAGGCTGAAGAGCAGAGCATGGGATGTCTTATCCTTGTCAAGGTCCTTTCTTAATGGCTATATCTTTTCAGGGGAAATAGTGCTACTTTATCCCAAGAGTAATTTTGATAAGAAAATCTATATTTGAAAGAATAAACTGTGACAGTTTAAATGGTGGCTTTCAGGATACTTGAACTTTCTTTCACCCCTTGTCAGAGTAGCAAAAACTGTCTTGCTACAGTTATAGCAGGTAGAGGTGTGAGATACCCTACAGATTGCTGACATATTAATGATACTACAATTTATTTTCAAAAATTACCTTCTGACTGTTTTGCTGTTGCCATGGTGTAGATGTCAGTGAGTGTGCTTTTCAGAATCATGGCTACACAGAGGACTGTGAAAATACCCCTGTTTTTATTCTTGTACCTGTTTGATAGTCTGCATACTAAACTGAAAAGGAACTTTGTACTTGCAGGGTATGTTCTATTGAACAAAACTGATAATTTAAAATGAAATTATATATTGTTAGAGATGAAAGGAACGTTAGCAAATATCTCGTCTGATTTTGTGATTTTTATAGCTGAGAAAATTGAGATTAAATGACTTAAATGAACCATGCACACTGTTATTGGGAATGTAAATCGGCACAACCACTGTGGAAAACACTATGGAGAGTTCTCAATAAACTAAAAATAAACCCAGCAATATAACCCAGCAATTCCACTCCTGGGTATATATCGGAAAAAAATAAAAATACTAATTCAAAAAAATACATGCACGCCAATGTTCATTGCAGCATTATTTACAATTGCCAAGATATGGAAGCAACTAAGTATCCATCGACAGATGAATGAATAAAGATGTGGTATAAATAAATAAAACAATATAGTAATAAGCCATAAAAAATGAAAATTTGCCATTTGCAACAACATGGATGGATATCATGGGTATTATGCTAAGTCAAATAAGCCAGACAGAGGAAGAAAAATACTATATGATATAACTTATATGTGGAACCTAAAAAAATACAATAAACTAGTGAATATAACAAAGAAGCAAGCTCACAGATATAAAACAACAAACTAGTGATTACCAGTAGGGAGAGGGAAGTGGGGAGGGGCAATATAGCGGAAGGAAATTAGGAGGTTTAAACTATTATGTACCATGTAAAATAAGCTACAAGATACACTGTACAACACAGGGACTATAGCCAGTATTTATAATAACTATAAGTGGAACATAAACTTTAAAAATGGTGAATCACTATATTATATACCTGCAACGTATAATATCATACATCAGCTATACTTCAATTTAAAAAATATACAAATAAGTAAAATGATTTAACCAAGGTGATCAAACAAATAAATGCCAAACAGGGAGATGAAGCCTTGTGCCCTGACTTGCAGTGAAGTGGAGTCCTGTAGATCAAGCTGTGGAAGATAAACCTCAGCTTACAGCCCCCATTAAACTGCTCATCTTTGCTCCCTTTCAGACTGTAGCAGCCATTAGAGTTTAAATATGATGGCTTTGTTATTGTCCAGTGATCAAAGATGAGCAAACTACCTGGAATAGAAAAATGTGCCAGGCACAAGGCTAAGGGTGTGTGTGTGTATGTATATATATATGTGTGTATATATATATATATATGTATATATATATATATATAATTAATGCACTTGATAGCATTATTCCCATTTTGCCAATAAGGAAGCTGCGCTTCTGAGACATTGAGTAATTTGCTTAAGTTTATACACATCTGGGAAACAGCAGAGAGTTCAGTTCCAGGTGCATCTATCTCCAAAGCCAAGCTCTGAATGATTATACTGTATGATACAAAGATTTACTAACCCTGTTTGTATATATTCCACATTAAGTTTTTAAACATATCAGACTGTAGGCCTGTGTTCTCTTTCATAGATATACTTTGCCCATACAGTCCTGAAGTGGATAGAAAGAGCTAATATGGATGGTTCCCAGCGAGAAAGGCTTATCGAGGAAGACGCAGGTTTAGCAGAAGGTCTTGCTGTTGACTGGATTGGCCGTAAACTCTACTGGACAGACAGAGGGTATGTGTCCTCTTTTGCTGCTAAGTCACATGGGATGGGAGTGATGGATATGCAGTACAGTTGGCCTCATCCTTCACTTGGAAAACAGGAAGATATTGCTGGTTTCCTGACTGGCATCAGAGGAAGATGCCCCAGTGCTGCTCACAGTCCCTCCCTACCCTGCTCCCCACCACCAAGCAGCACCTTCCTCCTTTCATCAAGATTGTATCTTTCATTAAGGGTGAATGTTGAGGACCAAGAAAGCAGCGTGTGTTTTTGCACTTCAGGCTGTTGTAATCAGAGAAACGCAAAGGCTGTCTGGATACAGTCCGCACGCTTTTTCTGAGGATCTGCTATGGGTCAGCTGTTACCTAGGTGGCAGGGAGGATACACAGGAGCATGAGGAGCTCCATGTTTGCAGTCAGCTTAGTGTAGCCAGGGAGACAAAGTGCATATACACAGGAAAAACTAATGCAAACACTTGGTCTGAATCTCAGTATTAAAAATGTCATAAGGTCATGCATAAATAATTGCCAAATGAAGGTGGGTACTCCCAGAGGGGGCTCTGGAAGGAGCTTCGGGGACCAACTTCCCCTTCATTTTACAGGTTGCGGAGGCAGGGGGAAACTAAGCCTCATAAAGCTAAGTGATTTATTCAAAGTTGTACAACATTCAAAGGGCAAGTCTCGCTGGAACCCACATGTTGGCTCTTTTAAATGAGTGTGAAGGAGGGAGCAAGTGCTTCTCACTGGAGTTGTGAGGAAAGTCCTCTTCAGGGCGGAGAGATGGTGTGTTTTCTCTTTGCTGGGAGACAGGAGGACCAGAGAGAAGCTGTGGTGTGTCTGCCCTCTGGGCACACTGCTTTTGGGCCTGCAGGAAGCACTGCTGCACTTGAGTGTGTGTGTGTCCTGCATGAGCCCCAGAACAGTTGCGGTGGGGAGGAGGGAGGGGAGAGAAGTGGCTGCGTCTCTTGTGTTCGCTACTGAGAGTCCACTTCCTACTTCTGAGTGAGAAAGAGCCAATCACAATACCTCACGGGAGAGGCTTAGAGACTCTAGGCCCTGGGACACTGTCTCAGAGGATCTTAAAGCTATGGAGCGACCTGGTGGCCAATTCAAACCTCTGGCACCTCCGCAGCCACATTAAAGTAAAAGAGAGAATGAGCTGGGATTTCACTTCAAACAGTGGTCCCAACACAGAGGAAGAAGTCCCAGGGAGTGGGTTTAAATGCTTCAGGGCAGGTTTTCTATGTCCCAGAAAATCTCTTTTGGCCTTGATAACCCATGGGAAAAAAAACGGGCTTTTAAAAATGAGCCAGATGTATGATGTGGTGCTCAGCTATGAATAATAAGGTATTTCTCTGTCCAGACCAAGTATATTTTAATTAATTTGTTCACTTATTTGCTTATTCATTTAGCCATACCTTTATCCCATTTCTTTATTCTTTTTGTATTTATTCATTTACTGAATAACTGAAATGCACCAGATACTGCACTAAGAGCTTCGTATCCATATTGACACCCCAAAAGATACGTTTTCATATCCCCAACTTAAAAATTAAAAAAATTGAGAATCAGAGAGGTAACAAAACTTTCCCAAGGTCAAGCAGCCAGCAAGTATTGGATCTGGAATTTGAACTCAAGGGCGACCATTTCCGAAACTTATGTTTTTAATAATCATAGGTATGTGGCTGCCTCCAACAACCAAGGTTGATTAAATGTGCTCGACCCAGAGTCCTATAACAAGTGAAAATCAACTTCAGTTGTAATAATGATAAAAATCATAATAATGGTCTTCTCTGTTTTGAACCTACTTAAAAGGACATTTAAAATGTTACCTGTGCATAATGACAGAGCTTGTACATGGCTGTTCTCAGAAACGTTGATCAGGACAGCAGATGTCAGCCACTTTTGGACTCTCTAAGGATGCTAGGTCTCCTCACGTTTCTCACATTCTCATCGCACCTCTAATTTTACATGTTTGATTAATAGTACCGTAGTACCTACTGCTAAGGCAGTGCCTTCAGGAGATAGACAAGCACCACCCTATCCTGGAGTATCAGACCTCAAATTCCCTAGTTCATTGACTTGAGTAATAACAAGCCCTTCTCAAGCCCTCTCCCTCTAAAGGCAGCTGCTAAGAGAAAACCTTTAATTTGTCTGGAAATGAGAGGTTTATAGTGTGAAAACCTTGATATTAGCTAGAAATTTGATTTAAATAACTGGGATTCCTAGCTTGTGATATTAGATTATATAGTAACTCTTAATCAAGTTAAAAAAGAAAAAAAGCAGAATGGATGCTTATGGTTTATACTGGCTTAGGAGAAGACAGATTCATATTAACATCTAACTGTAGGAAGGAAGGAAGTTGGTAATTCCCCTGGCAATGTTATTATTTAGTGATAAGGGGTCCTGATTCCTAAAGTCAGATCCTTAGTGAAAAGAATCAGGAAGAAATCTGTTTGCTCATCTTTTTGAGGTGACAAAAACCACTATAAGGTAAGAAAATCACTCTTCTAGAGTTCTGGATGGACAGCTCTTGCCCTGGAAACAGGATGGATTTAGGTCAGCATCCCCAACCATTTTGGTACCAAGGACCAGTTTCGTGAAAGACAATTTTTCCATGGACCAGGGGTGGAAGGATGCTTTTGGAATGATTCAAGTACATTACATTTATTGTGCACTTTATTTCTGTTACTATTAGATCAGCTCTGCCCCAGGTCATCAGGCAGTAGATCCTAAAGGTTGAGGACCTTTGGTTTAGAGGATCCCAGTGGTGGCATTGAGACCAATTAGATAACGACTCTAAAAAGAAAGATGTTCCACTCGATTGGGGGTTATGCTTGAACTCATGTGAACCCAAATGTTTGTCCTTGTCTTTGCTTTCTCATGACCAACACTGGAGTTCAAGATGTGTTTTCTGGCTGAATCAAGCAGAAGTCTGTTTTGGGTGACCCCCTTGGGGAAGCTTTGAGAGCAAATACCAGCCGTCCTGCCTGAGACAGCTCCAGAGTCAGGAGCTTACATCTGTGTCAATTCTCACCCCCTCACTCCCGCTCAAAACTGAGGATTTAGAGATGATATAACTAACAGTGAGATCAGAACTGACAGCTGTATCCCCTCTGGTCACAAGCAAGTGGCTTCAGAATTCCTTGCCTCCTACCAAGGGCACAGGCACAGTGACAGCTGTGACTGAGTGAAGTTGACACATTGAGTTCAAAAATGCCTTCTGCCTTGCAGTACCCTTCCGACAACCTCTTCATCTAGGAATGAAGTGGCACTGCAGTACAAATAATTTCCAGTTATCCACTGCCCTAAGTTGATCCTTTGCAAAGTGTGCTTGCCCCAGCCCAGGCCCTGAGCCAGTGTTACCTTTGTCTCCTTCTTGCATATGGCATGTGAGGAAGAAGAAATCAAGCCCCTTCTCCTGTCTAGAATGGGCGCTCGAGCAAGCCACCTGGAGAAGATCTCAGCGTTTGTTCTGTAGGACAGGGAGGAGGGAATGATCCTGCCCTGTGTTTCTGGGCAGGTCGGTTGTGTGTACACACTGCCTGGAAGAACAAGGGCTAGGCCTTTCCAGATGTTTATTGAATGACATATAGCTGTACTTTCTAGGTTGCAGTGGGAAAACTGGGCAAGCAGGCCTCACATGGAAGGGAAGGGAGGTTCTTTTTTATCCCTTCTGTTTGTGATTCTGCCTGTTCCAGGGAGCTGCTGGGGCTCATGGTGCCTTCCAAGCCATGGCCCTGAATCTGCCAGTTGTATTCTTTTTTGTTTGCTTGTTTTGTTTTTGTTTATTTTTAATTGTAGAATAATTGCTTTACAATGTTGCATAGGTTTCTGTCACACAGCAGCATGAATCAGCCGTACATGTACACATGTCCCCTCCCTCTTGAGACTGCCTCCCACCTCGCACCCTATCCCACCCTTCTAGGTTGTCACAGAGCATCACGCTGAGCTCCCTCTGCTATATAGCAATATCCCACTGGCTATCTATTTTACACATGTTAATGATGTTGAAACAGAAACTCCAATACTTTGGCCACCTGATGCGAAGAGCTGACTCATTTGAAAAGACCCTGATGCTGGGAAAAATTGAGGGCAGGAGGAGAAGGGGACGACAGAGGATGAGATGGCTGGATGGCATCACTGACTCGATAGACATGGGTTTGGGTAGACTCCGGGAGTTGGTGATGGACAGGGAAGCCTGGCATGCTGCAGTCCATGGGGTCACAAAGAGTCGGACATGACTGAGCAACTGAACTGAGTGTATACATGTCAATGTCACTCTCTTGATTTGGCCCACCCTCTCCTTCCCCTTCTTTGCCCACAAGTCTGTTCTCTGTGTCTGTGTCTCTCTCCTTTCCCTGCATATAGGTTCATCAGTACCATCTTTCTAGATTCCACATATATGCATTCAGTTCAGTTCAGTCGCTCAGTCATGTCCGACTCTGCAACCCCATGAATCGCAGCACGCCGGGCCTCCCTGTCCATCACCATCTCCCGGAGTTCACTCAGACTCAAGTCCATCGAGTCTGTGATGCCATCCAGCCATCTCATCCTGGGTCGTCCCCTTCTCCTCTTGCCCCAATCCCTCCCAGCATCAGAGTCTTTTCCAATGAGTCAACTCTTCGCATGAGGTGGCCAAAGTACTGGAGTTTCAGCTTCAGCATCATTCCTCCCAAAGAAACCCCAGGGCTGATCTTCAGAATGGACTGGTTGGATCTCCTTGCAGTCCAAGGGACTCTCAAGAGTCTTCTCCAACACCACAGTTCAAAAGCATCAATTCTTCGGTGCTCTGCCTTCTTCACAGTCCAACTCTCACATCCATACATGACCACAGGAAAGACCATAGCCTTGACTAGACGGACCTTAGTAGGCAAAGTAATGTCTCTGCTTTTGAATATGCTATCTAGGTTGGTCATAACTTTTCTTCCAAGGAATATACGATATTTGGGCTTCCTTGCTGGCTCAGATGGTAAAGAATCTGCCTGCCATGCAGGAGACTTGGGTTTGATCCCTGGATTGGAAAGATCCCCTGAAGAAGGGAATGGCAACCCACTCCAGTATTTTTGCCTGGAGAATCCCCATGAGCAGAGGAGCCTGGTGTGCTGCAGTCCATGGGGTTGCAAAAAGTCAGACCCAAATGAGCGGCTAAGCACAGCGTATGATACCTGTTTTTCTCTTTCTGACTTACTTCCCTCTGTGTCAGTTGCATTCTTACACATTCCATAATATAATTCCCTCTTCCTCTTTTTCTCTTCCCTCCTGGCCTCCCTCCCTCCCCCTCCCTCCCCCTCACTCTTCTGTGGATCTTTAAGCTCTTTAAGGACAGAGCTGGGTTTTGTATACTACTGTGTCTCCAATGCTTAGGGCAATCCCTGGCACACATTAGGTGCTTCATAAGTATTAATTTGATAATAAAAACTTGTTTGGCAAATGGAAAAACTTAGAAAACAAAAGTTTTCTCCCCAGCCAGATTCCAAAGAGTTGTTATCATTTTTTAATGTGAAGGGTAGCAAACAATATTTCAATTCTCCCATTTGTCTTAGAATCACACGGAAGAAAATTAAAGTCCACATAGCGCTCCCCTTCCTGTCCTTGTGTTGGCTGACTCTGTGGCCCTGAGAGATCTGCTCTCCCTGCTCCCCGGGGTCTGTGACAGAGGCTGGTGGTTCCTCTGGCTCTTACTGGTTTCAGCAGGAGCTGGGAAGTTGTGAAGAGAAAGGAATGGTGGTATTTATTTACACATCCTGGCTTTAACCCTATCAGGCCACTGACATAGCCCCTCTTACCTTACCTTTCACTGCGTACTTTAATAACATGGGTTGAATATTGAGAGACTAATTAAAACATTGTGTGTGTGTGTGTTTTTAAAACCAGACTATGAGAGTGTTTCTCCTGACTTGTGTATGAGAATGTGTATGTGCTTGTGCATGGGTGTGATAGGGTAGTTTAGAATGCCTATTTTGCTCTTCAGTACGCAACAGAGAAAGTATTTTTGTTTAAAAAGTAAAGTTGGTGTAACAAGCCCCTTTACATGCATTTTAGGAAATCTCTCATTGAAGGGAGTGATTTAAATGGCAAGTATCGTGAAATAATCATTAAGAAGGGCATCTCTCAGCCACGAGGAATTGCTGTTCATCCAATGGCCAAGTAAGTAATTGTGAAAATAAGGCCCTTTTTGCAGAGATCATAGAACACTTCATGTTTGATGTGCTAGTGTCTAAAATTTGTCTTAAGATCTCAGGTAATCAGTGGAATCAGAAACCAAGAAAATCCATGAGATGTGTTCAAATGTTTGGAAATTATATGGCTAGCATGACTTCCTCCTCCTTTTAATGTCTTTTGATTTACTTTTGTATAAAATTTTATTGTTTAGAAAACCCTTCATTTTAAGCAAATTCAATTTCTTTTTGAAAAGAAATGGGTTGTGATTCATTAATCAATGAAGCATAAGGCCACTACACTCTGTACTTTCTTTAAAAACTATACTATTCCCTGAGAGGATGATATTTGAATTGCATGGCTTATGAATTCTCTTCAGAAAAATCATGCATTGCCGTGATAGGTCAGTCCTAGATTTAGAGAAGAGGAAAGAGAAATTGAGAAAGATTAGAGGGCTCTAGTTGTTAACTTGAATTGGTGACAAGTGTTGGTTTATGTTTAGAGAATTAAGAGAATAAACAATCCTTCCTAGTTAAAAATTGAAGATAAAAACCAACACTATTTTATGTATAATGAGAATGTTATGATGGTCTATAGAAAACAGTAAACTCAGAAAATATATCATTAATTTGGAGCTAGCCATGTGATTAAAACAGTGAAAAGATAGTGAACCATATTGAACTCAAAAAACTCTCAGCACCTGACTCACAGAACTTAAAACTGACCAAGTTAACCAAGTTTATCATATAAAACTGGATAATAGACAAATACGCTCTTCCCTTTATGTTGTAACTTTGCATAACCAGTGAATTTTACATATGTATAGCCAAGAGAGAGACTAGCAAGATTCCATTGTCTTTTGCAATGTAAAATACTAATAAGAATATGCACTCAAAAACTTTTGATGTATTTGTATATTTGTAATATATAATATACTACATTTTTTTAATGAATAATTCCTCTTTATCTAATTATCAGAGCTTAAATTCAGTATTTTCCTGTCCAAGTTGTTGTACATAGAGAAAATAATTTTTTGATTTTGAAAATTATTTGTCTAGCATACAGTGCTATGTTTTCTGTATTCCTTGGTGTACCACTTTAGTTTATCCTAAAGCGATTTACATTGATGTTTTTAATAATAAAAGAGTATGGGGAACTCATGTACATCTGTGGCTGATTCATGTCAATGTATGGCAGAAAAAAAAGAGTAAAAGAATTTTTTTCCTTGCAAATTTTATTTGTTATATGTTTCCTTGATTAAAGGAGATTATTCTGGACTGACATGGGAATTAATCCACGAATTGAAAGTTCTTCTCTTCAAGGCAGTGGCTGACTGGTTATAGCTAGCTCAGATCTGGTCTGGCCCAGTGGAATAGCAATTAATTACTTAACTGACAAATTGTATTGGTGCAATGCCAAGCAGTCTGTGATTGAAATGTCCAATCTGGATGGCTTGAAATGCCAAAGACTTGCCCAGAAGGATGTAGGTAAGGCTTTGATTGTCTTTTTGCTGGTATGCATGCATGCGTGCTAAGTCACTTCACTTGTATCTGACTCTGCATCCCCATGGACTGTAACCCGCCAGGCTCCTCTGTCCATGGGATTCTCCAGGCAAGAATATTGGAGTGGGTTGCCATGCCCTCCTCCAGGGGATTTTTCTGACCCAGGGATCGAACCTGGGTCTCCTGTGGCTTCTGCATTGCAGGTGGATTTTTTACCACTGAGTCACCAAGGAAGCCCTGGTAAGGCTTTGGAATGGGGGATTTCTTTAACTTGACTGAGTGTTGATGAATGTTAACACCCACATACACACTCACACACACACTCACATACACTCACCACCCCTTCCCATAGCTACACACGTACCCTTAAACACAGGGTGAGAAAGAAATAGAAACAAACAGGCTAATAGATTTCTCCAGGGGCTTATAAGCTATGAAGATTATTTTAACATTGAAATATTAGATTGAAAAACAGTGCTGCATTATCATTTCTCTTTGCCAAGATTTCTTAAAAGCAGAATGAAAATATTAAACACTTTAAAAGTTTTTTAAGAACTTGTTCAGCTGTTATCATTTCTTATGTTTTATAAAATGTCATTTTCACAAGTGATAACATTCCCTTTAGCCATTCTGTGCAAAGATTAATAAATTTTCCCTTCTGTTATATTTTCAGATTTTGCATAGGATGTCATGTATTTTCATAAATAGTTTTGAAACACTGTAGATTATGCTATCTGTTAGAAGTACAGATGGTTATGAGATGAAGTAACAGTGGGGGATTTGCTTTGACTGTATTTGAACTGGACCATGTGGTAAATAAATGCTGATAAAACACTATCATTTGAAATAAGGCTGCAAAATTTGGTCTTTGTAGTCCTGCCAGAATACGATAACTGAAATTCATTCTGAAGGTACTGGAGAGCCGCTGCATAATTCTTGAGCAGGAACTGTATCTGATAAAACTGGTATATCAGGATAGCCACTTAGGTAACAGTAAAAAGGTTGGATTGGAATTTGGAGAGAAGGGAATGAGTTAGGAGGTTACAGCAGTTGTTCAGTCAACAGTTAATAAAAGCCTGAACTAGAACATTGCCATTTAAAAGTAGAATGGAGGATTAGAGTATTAAAAAAAAAAAAGAACCACTGGGAATGAAAAACAGAAGATTTAGTAACAGATTGGATGCCAGAATAAAGGCCAGGGAGATGTTAAAGATGCTTCAGAAATTTAGAAACTGGTTGGTTGAGAAGATGAGAAAACATGGTCTCTCTCTTCTAGGAAAGAGCTAACAAAACTAATAATTTGTATAAGGTATTAATTTTGCCCTTTGATGATGAATTTCTAGATTTGTATTATACATTAAACAGATCAAGATAAATATAATTTAAAATTCTACCTACTTCCAAGCTTCTTAAAAACTGACATACTTCACACGTATGTAATCATAGGCTTTATCGTCCATGTGCCCAACAGATATTTATAGAATCTTGTAGGAAGTAGAGATAAAGTGGAGGGTACAATATGGTTCCTGTGAAGTCACCGAGTCTAGTATGGAGACACACATTGTTAAAAAATGAATCTCCCAAATAAATGTAAATGTATAGCTTTGATATATAAAGGGATTTGAAAATTCCTTACTAGAATGTAAAGACACCATATTCTAAGCCAAAAAGTATAGTAGGTATTTTATAAATAATTTGCATTGCTCTACTCTATGACCAATGCAACTTTCTATTAAATACGTTCACAAATACAAATAATCTGGTATGAAAATATCTAAATAACCATTCTCATCATTATAGTGCCACCTGCCGGTATTTAAATGGTAGCATCTCAACGACCAATTCAGGGTTTTTCATTTCAAGATTGAAGGAATTCATTCTTAATTTAACACACAATTGTGGCTCTCCTGTAGACAAAAAATAAGAAAGATGATATCTAGTTAGGGGTTTGTGATGAAAAACTATAGCTAATTCTGACACATACTACCACATAGGTGAACCTTGAGGTTATTTATCTGCTAAGTCATGTCCGACTCTTGCAACCCCATGGACTGTAGCCTGCCAGGCTCCTCTGCCCATGGGATTCTCCAGGCAAGAATACTGGAGTGGGCTGCCATTTCCTCATGGAAGTTTGGCTAAATGAAATAAGGTAGTTACAAAGACAAATGTTTTTAACTTAAGGTATTTATTGAATAGAATAATCACACTTTCAGAAACAGAAAGTAATATAGGGTTTCCAAAGGACTGGCTGGGCAGGGACTGAGAAGTTGTTTAATAAGTATAGATTTTCAGTTTTGCAAGATTAAAAAAAATTCTGGAAATTGGTTGTACAGCAAAGTGAATGTATTTTACACTGCAGAAACTGTGGGTTAAGTCTTAGGCTTAGAGGGTAAATTTTGTGTTAGGTATTTTTTTTATCTCAGTAAGCAAAACAAAACAAAAGTTATGTAAAAAGTTCCCTTCCTGCATTAATGGCTTTATTTGGAACAAAGACTAGATACCGAAAGGAATCTTAAGGGCCCCCATCAATAATGATGGGTGCACTCATTTCACCAGGACTAATCATTTGAGTTTGCTGCCACTAGAGGGAGACATTCATGCTAGTCCACCAAATCCATTGCTCATTTGTGAAAACGACTGGCCCGGGAAATGTGACTGTACATGCAGTGATTAAAAAGCTTCCGAACTTAGGGCTCCTTAGCCGTAGCCTCTAACCACTTGAGATAGTATATTAAAACATCTCCCAGCTAACTTAACACTGGCGTATTTTATCAGAGCAGTTTCAGTGGCATGGAGAGGTGGGTTTAGTTGAGGTAAGATGGGAAGAGCCCACTTGGGGGTTGATTAGAGCCGTGAATATGGAAGCAGTGGATAATAAATGGCTTCCAAAGAACTTGGCTGCAAAGGGTAAGAGAGAGACGAAAAGAAGAGAGGTCAAGGGGATGTGGGAACTAACATGGAGAGACCTGGAGATATTAATCAGCTAAAGGAAAGAAGCTGGAGAGATGACGGGAATGAATAAGTGAAAGAGGTAATTGACAGAACAAGGTCCTAGAGTGGGAAAGGAGGTAGGGGTTTAATGCCTGGAAATGTGTTGGAGATGGGAGTTTGAGGAGACTGTTATTCAGTTACCTTAGATTTTTAAAAAATTTTACAAAAACCTGTGAATTTAGTCTACTACGTATTACTGCCATTCAAAAGACAAGGAAGCTAAAATTTGTTTTAAAAAAAGAAAATAAAAATGCCTTATTACTTTATATTACTTTTGGTAAACCATATCTTCCCATTTCAGCTCCAGTTAAGAGTCAAAATACTCCTCACAATATTGCAAAGGGAAAGTTGGCTTCCAATTGGTACTAACTTAGCTTAAGAAGAATGTATTTTTGCAGGGTAGGCAGATATATAGTCCTAACAGCAACGTGGTTTTTATTAAAAGGAATGCCAATTCTAAATCACTACTGATCATTATGTAAGTCAGTGAAAAAAAAAATTCTGGAAAAAAAAAAAGACAAGGAACCTAAGACAAAGAGGAGGAAAATAACTTACACAGTCAAGTTGTTTAGTCTATAAATAGTGATAGAATCACTGAACACGGAAACGTTCCTGCCCGGGTCTCCTTCTTGGTGATATTATGTCAATCACCCACATTCTCTCACTCTCTGAATGCTGAGTGACAACAAGCTTTGCTAGGACTTTGTACCACCAGGCTCCCCTTCTAACAGGTTTCCTCATCCCATGGGTTTTCCTTGATGTGGGTGGCTCATTAAATTGTTTCAGTTCAGTTCAGTCACTCACTCGTGTCCGACTCTCTGCGACCCCATGAATCGCAGCACGCCAGGCCTCCCTGTCCATCACCATCTCCCGGAGTTCACTCAGACTCACATCCATCTAGTCAGTGATGCCATCCAGCCATCTCATCCTCTGTCGTCCCCTTCTCCTCCTGCCCCCAATCCCTCCCAGCATCAGAGTCTTTTCCAGTGAGTCAACTCTTCGCATGAGGTGGCCAGAGTATTGGAGTTTCAGCTTTAGCATCAGTCCTTCCAAAGAACACCCAGGACTGATCTCCTTCAGAATGGACTGGTTGGATCTCCTTGCAGTCCAAGGGACTCTCAAGAGTCTTCTCCACACCACAGTTCAAAAGCATCAATTCTTCAGTGCTCAGCTTTCTTCACAGTCCAACTCTCACATCCATACATGACCACAGGAAAAACCATAGCCTTGACTAGACGGACCTTTGTTGGCTAAGTAATATCTCTGCTTTTGAATATGCTGTCTAGGTTGGTCATAACTTTCCTTCCAAGGAGTAAGCATCTTTTAATTTCATGGCTGTAGTCACCATCTGCAGTGATTTTGGAGCCCCCAAAAATAAAGTCTGACACTGTTTCCACTGTTTCCCCATCTATTTCCCATGAAGTGATGGGACCAGATGCCATGATCTTCGTTTTCTGAATGTTGAGCTTTAAGCCAACTTGTTCACTCTCCTCTTTCACTTTTATCAAGAGGCTTTTTAGTTCCTCTTCACTTTCTGCCATAAGGGTGGTGTCATCTGCATATCTGAGGTTATTGATATTTCTCCCAGCAATCTTGATTCCAGCTTGTGTTTCTTCCAGTCCAGCATTTCTCATGATGTACTCTGCATATAAGTTAAATAAGCAGGGTGACAATATACAGCCTTGATGTACTCCTTTTCCTATTTGCTTAGCAGCTTATTAAAGAATTGATTTAGTGTAGGAATTGGGTATTCTTTGTCTTTTGAAAAATATTTATGATAAAAACAAGATGTTTGTAATGGATTTGACTGCTTCCAGGTCACCCATTTTCTGTGGCTATGTTTGAGGATCCTGTGTGGTTCTCTGATTCGAGTATGCCATCGATAATAAGGACGAACAAGAGGACTGGCAAAAAATAGTGTACGTCTCCAAGGCAGCATGCTGAAGCCCTCATCTCTGGTTGTAGTTCATCCATTGGCAAAACCAGGTACACTGGTCTTTCTTTGACTGGCATGTGCGACTATTTAAATTGTTTGATGGCAGGGAAGGGCGGGCGGTGTTGCAATTCTCACTAATTTGGGTAGATGTTAAGATTTCCTGAGACTTGAATTTTGTTTAAATTAAGACAGTCTAGTAATGAATTTGGGCTTTATCCCTCCACGCTCATCTTTTCTTCTCCTAATTAGTTTTTACTTACTTGCTCCTTTTCAAAGACTTGGGTTAAAGGCATTATGTCCAGGAGCAGGGATGGGCTGGGGGAGCAGTTTAGAAGCCTGCAGCGGAAGCTTCTACCTACATTGGGCTTTACCCCACCTCCTGAGAATGCCAGTGAGTAAGCTTCAGCCAGGAGTAGGTAGGGCAAAATGGAAAAGCCGCTTGGTTTTCCATTGTAACTCTTCTTTCTGAATCACCCTTTGTCGGTTTGACTGGATGATGAGTCAGGAAATCTGATTCCTATCTTCCCAAACAGCTTCTCGAACAAAAGTACTGGCTAAATTCAATAAATACTCATAAGGTAATAACTTTCTGAGCTTATCTGAGAACCAGTGGCTCTTCACAGGAACTCTCCTGGAATAGCTCTTGATATAAACTCCACTTAGATACAGTGTCTCTCCCCCAAGCTGATGCTGTAGTTTGCATCAGTGGCAACATTTTCATCTCCAAGCCCATCTGCGAATGCGTGTCTTCTCCCTGCTAGGAGCAGATCCCTGCTTATATCGAAATGGAGGCTGTGAACATATTTGCAAAGAGAGATTTGGAACTGCTCAGTGTTTGTGTCGTGAAGGTTTTGTGAAAGCTCCAGATGGAAAAATGTGTCTGGCTCTCGATGGCCATCGGATATTGGCAGATAATATGACAAATTGTGCAGCTGAATTATCTTACTTTGGCTCAGGAATATCATTCTATATTGATTGCTGTGCTTGTGCTGATTTTTAATATTTTGTGTTTTAAAAAGCTCCCTTACTTTTAGGGATGCCAACTGTCTTTTTTTTTTTTTTTTTCTCTCTCTCTCTCTGATGAGTTTCAGCTCCTCATTACAAATTAAATTCAACTGGCCTCCCTTCCCTGATGGTAGGAGACCCAGAGTCAGTCCCTGGGTCTGGAAGATTCCCCACGAAGAGGGCATGGCAACCTACTCCAGTCTTCTTGCCTGGAGAATCCCATGGACAGAGGAGCCTGGTGGACTATAGTTCATGGGGTCGCAAAGAGTTGAACACACCGGAGTGATTTTAACTTTCACTTTCATCTGTAAAATTAATGAACAAAGATAACATTCAAAGTCTTCCAATGCTTCAGCCCCCCATTTATGATATAAGAGACCCAGGTTTGCTCTCTGGGTCTGCAAGACCCCCCACCTCAATATTCTTGCCTGGGAAACCTGAAGGACAGAGGAGCCTGGTGGGCTACAGTCCATGGGGTCACAAAGAACTGGACATGACTGAGCAGGTATGCACACACAGGTTATTCTTAGAAATAAACGCCAGTATTTTACCAACTCAAGAAATGTTCAAAGACATTTTGTCCAGAAGTTTTATGGCCTCTATTTTAAAGGCAGTCATATACAACTCCCCAGCCACATGACTGTCTCAATATGAAAAGAAAAGTGTTTTATAATAAATAAGTTGAGGATACCAAACAAGTGCAGGGAATCCACACTGACATGGTTTGTGACCCACATTTTAAACATGACTTTGAGGAAGAATAGATCTGATATGACGTGTAACCAGAGGTGCTAATTTACTTCCCTTGAATGTGCATCCAGACAAGTAAGGTGTATTTGGATTCATCTCTTGACAGACATCTAATAAGAGAGAACCTCAATTTTATTTTATATGTTTATAAAATTCATAGGTGTGATGTAAGTTAGGTGACAGATTGACAGCAAATGGATTAATTTATCCATGGACCAGAACTGGATATTTTGGATTTTCAGATCTATTAATTGGTGCCTTAGGATAACAATTCTCAATCTTTTTGATTTCAGGACCTTTTTATGTTTTTAAAATGATTGAAAAACTGAAGGTTTTTTTGTGTGAGTTTTATCTGTTAAGATTTATGACATTAGGAATTAAAACAAAATCTAATATCTATTAAAATTACAGTAATCTATTATATGTGAACATGTTTTATGAAAAGGAAATCTCTATTTTTCAAAACAAAAATATGTACTGAGAAGCATGGCATTGTTTTACATTTATATTTTTAATGTCTGGCTTAATAGAGGGCAGCCAGATTCTCCCATCTGCCTCTCTGTTAAAGCTGTTGCTGTGTTATTTTGTTTGGAGCCTATGAGGAAAATCTGGCCTCAGACAGACATGGAGCTGGGAAAGGAAAAATTGCTTAAAAGCCTTCTCAGATGCCCTTTTTGTGTATTTTTCTTTTGATATTATTTCAGAACTAGACAGATGGTAGTTCCTTAGAGCCTGTTGCAGTGTTGAATCTAAAGTCATATCAATGAACTTCTTGTCCTCTGCTATATTAAAACCCAGTATTCTTGTTTTATATTTTGCATGAATCTTTTTCTATGCATGATTTTGTTGTGTTTTGGTCATTTAAAAATATTGATTGATTGAATTATGCAGATCTTCTGAGTGTCATACTAATATACCTACAATAATGTTCATGAGTTATCAAACTCATCAGAGAAGGCTTTGAGTGTCTGGATTTTGTCAGAAACTTTTTGTGGAAAATTTTGTAGAAAGGTACTTTTCACTTGAAAACTCCAGTCTTATTATTGGCAACAAGCACTGTGAGCTAATTTCCCCTGAAGAGACAGAATAGCTTCATTCATTTTTGAAAAAATGCCAGATCCTCAAGTGTTACTGACATAGTTTATCAAACATTCTTTCAGGTAAAAATCATGTTCAGTGGGAAAAAAAGAGGCTAGTTTTAGCTCAAACATCTAAGAGTTCATTTCACGAGTGCCTTCCTTCCAGACAGACATCAGGAGATCAGTCTGTGCAGTCTTTCCTGTGTGCTTCCCATTGCATTACACAGGATATTGAACAGCAAGTAGTCCATAGTCAAGAGTTTTAAAAATTGAGAATTTTACTGCTCCGTCCTGGTTTCTTAAAGGTGAAACTAGAGTGTGTGTGTGCATGCGTGTGTGTGTGTGTGTGTGGCAGTGAAGAACATGGCCACAGTAGAGATGCCATGACTTGATTCATGCTCAGGCACCACACTTTCACCCGTCATTGCTTTTGCCCCCTTGGTCAACACAGTGAAAATAATAACGGAGTTATCTGCCTTTTATGAAAATAGCTTTGACCTTCTAGGTGGCATGCAGTGAGACCCCAGGGATCCATGGACCACACTTAGAGGATACGCAGTGTTTTAGGGGATCCATTTCTCCTGTGTTTTGGGGAGTTGCTTAGGTCCCATGCCTATGTTAAGTTATGGTTTATTTATGTTCTTCCACATTCTAAATACCGGCAAAGTCAGGCTAAAATAAATGTCAAAAGCAGCCTGAAGGAGAAAGTGTATTATGAAGGCAGGTTGGAGAGGTCAGTTTGTCCTCCATAATGGCAAACTGTGATTATGAGCTGATTCTGTGCATAAGGATTTTGGTGTTCTACTTTTACCATTTATGCCAGTACCTAAAAGAGTCCTGTCTTTCTTCCTGGCTCTCCCCACCCTCAATATCAAGTGCATAGAGGGAAGCTGAGAGGGTGTGGTGTGGCGGGGAAGGTTTTCTAAGCTAGATCCTGTGAGTTTCTCTGAATCCTCCTACTCTGAGTGTGAACTCATCACCAACAAGCAGCCATAAATATAAATTAACACAAACATTTTTTAAATCACAAATGGTAAACTAAGTGTATCTGTTGGCCTTCCATAGGTAGTGGAGACAATCTGAGTAGTGAAGTTGCACCATTGGACGTCTTAGCCGGCAGCAGAGAGGTTGACTATAACGTGAGAGTCTCAGCACCTGCTAGTGGCCGAGATCATGGTGTCAGGTATGAATCAGGATATCTTTGCTACAGCTTTGGTTCCAACAGTTTCCTCCTACTGATTCGAATTTCTGAATGATCTCTCTAACTCAATGTTGACTAAATCCGTACAAAGTGAGTGATGCCAGACTTTGGGATCGAACTTTGGTCCTTCTCTTCCCAATGGTTTGCCATATTAGATGGCTCCACATTAGACTGGACATGAATTTTCTTGACGAGAGTTGTTGGACTTCTTTTTTTTTTTAAAGAAATCTAACTTGGAGGCAAAAGTGAAAAATAGGCGAGAACAGACAGAGAGGCTGGGCGTGCGATAGTTCATGTGGTCACAAAGAGTTGGACAAGACTGAGCGACTGAACTGAACTGATTTGAGTGGACCCTCATCCATGCCTAGTATTTTTGGTATTTGACCCATTTAGCATTACTCCCATCATTGTGAAAAGCAGATGGTAACTGATAAACAAATATAGGTTGATTGCTTTAGCTGCTCCAGGAAGTCCACAAACAACAAATGTTAGATTTTATTCTTCTATATTATACACTTATCACCAAGATGCTAATGTATTAAATATGTATACAACAATTCAATATGTAACAACTTTAGGGAACCTAATTCTTTTATACTCTGTTCACTCATGAAGCCACTGCTGCTGCTGCTAAGTCGCTTCAGTCGCATCCGACTGTGTGACCCCATAGACGGCAGCCCACTAGGCTCCCCTGTCCCTGGGATTCTCTAGGCAAGAACACTGGAGTGGGTTGCCATTTCCTTCTCCAGTGCATGAAAGTGAAAAGTGAAAGTGAAGTCGCTCAGTCGTGTGCGACTCTTAGCGACCCATGGACGGCAGCCCACCAGGCTCCTCTATCCATGGGATTTTCCAGACAAGAATACTGGAGTGGGGTGCCATTGCCTTCTCCGACTCATGAAGGTAGTGGTTTTCAAACAAGGCTTAGCTCAGCCCTAAAGCTCCTACAAACCCTACCTCTTCTTTGTGATAGGTCCCTGCCATTCAGTCAGTGCAACTCTGCTTTGAAACATTTTATTTATTTGTATTTCTGAGGGTATCTTAATTTTAACACAGTATGTGGCTTAAACATCAATTGGAGAACTCCGTATTAGGACCTCATATACACTCAACCATAACTTTTGTGGTTGGCAAACTATAGTCAACAAGGCCCTGGAACCTCTTACCCTTCTTTATAGGAATTTATCAGTGTGAGTGATAAATGGTGATAAAGTGGTGAATATTTTGAGTAATAATTTTTACAGAGCTTTAGAGTTTACCAGATCCTTTAAATGTATTCTCTAATTTGACCCTTATTACAATATCTCATTTTACAGATTTGAAAACTGAAACTAAGCTATAAAGTTAATGACTTGACCAAAGATTTTGAAAATTATGACTGAGTAGTTATCAGTAATTCATGTCAAGAAAAGAAGTACTGGAAACATAATTATGTTAGGAATATTATTCATTTGGTGACTATTTATTTGCCGTACGCTGTGCTATGTGCTGGTGATGGCATGCTGAGCTAAATGCAGCCCCAGCCTCCAAAGTCACAGTCTGATACAGAGACAAACAATATGATAGAATAAAACAGTAGAGATAATAAATATTAGCAGTATAGAGAACCTTACTCTAAGCTGACAGAAGATATTTTGAAAGCCTAATGTTTGGGGGACTCAAAAACCAAGGTGAATGACATATGGTAAATTAGGCCCCTTGGGTGGAATGAGCAGGTGACAAAATGGCCAGAGGTGTGGAATACACATATAATAGGCTATGTCTGGCTTCCTACCTGGAGACTGTACTCTGCCTCCTGCAGAATAAATGAAAATGTCCTGGTGAGTTGCCTCATCTTTCCTTCCCTGGATTCTATTTTGTCTTAGTCTGTGAAGTTTCAGTTCTACTTGTGTGAGGTTAAGAGGTCTTACTTATGTTTTGTAGTGAAATTTTCATTTCAAGCAAGTAGCTATTATAAAAAGAGTTTGAAAACTTTATATTAGATTTCAGGTCAATATGTTTTTATTCCCCAAAGTCACATAATGATATGTGGCAAGTTGATCTGTGTGCCACATGGCAAAGCGATTCAATCATAAAAAGTTTCACTGTCAAATATATTAAAATCACAAATTCTTATAAATTCATGACTAAAATGTAAAAATGTAGCCTGTTGAGCCCCGGAGAAACTAACTTGTGTCCACCTCATCAGCCTTAGTTTGTGCCCTTCTATCCCCCCTTTTGATGGCCTTCTTCCATTACATAGGCCTTGCCTGTGACATGCAGGTGTTGTTTTCTTGACTTACAGTGCTCTTTCTAACCCCCTCCCCACCAAGTCCTGTGAATCCTTCATATCTCAACATAATATGCTCTTTCTCAGAAAGACTTTCCTAGTCTCCTGACCAGCCAATACGAGAGCTGTTTCAGCCCTCTTGGAACCCAGTATTGTTTTTGATTGTGCTCATTACACATATACTTCAGTAATTAATCATGTAAAAAGCAGAACTCTCATCTATATCCTCCACCACTGTATTTTTGGCCCTCATGAGGATCTGACACATAGTAGGCGTTTTGGAATGAATTAATTTTGTTAGTTTTACTAACAGACTGCAGAGTCTTTTCTAGTGTGATAAGGCTAATTCTGATACAGGCCATCACAGTGCCTTTCTCCTTTATCACCCTTATCTAGATATGTATATTTCAAAATTCTCAAAATGTTATCACTTTTTGTTCAAGTTCTTAAAACAACCATGTGAAGTAGACTGGATGGAAACCGTCACTGTATTTTAGAGAGGAGGCACGTGGAGCACAGGCTTTCGTTCCTTCTGGAGCCAGAGGGTGGCAAAAAGAACTTTGGCTATGGCCTAACCCCCAGCTGCAAACGCATGTCAATTGCTTTTCGTTGCCTGGGGGATTGCAATTTACCAAATAATTCCTGAATCATATTATAATTCTGCTAGTGACTTAAAATGTTTTGGGTAATTGGTTGCTGTCCACCATACGCTCTGAACAGCCTGTGATTTGGGAGCTAGTCTTCCAAATAAATGCTGAATCCAATGGATAATTGATTTAGGCTGAACTTATCCACCTCAAAGAGTCACGAATGATAGGAGGTGACCAAGCAAGCGTGAAAGGCATGTATTCCCACAAAAGAAATCTTTTCGCTCAAATAGCTAAGCAAGTCAAATGCAATTACCCGATGTCTGCATTTGCACGGGACTTGAATCCTACTTAGATCATTTAACTTTCTTTAATTTATGGGCAACTTTGGAGAGTTTCTTGACCTCTTCTATACTCAGATGAGCACGTTTACCAGTGAAAAGACAGAAGATAGTTTATATCCTGTTGTGGTATGTCAGATACCCCTAACTCCAACAGAGAGGAGGCATTTGGAGAATGATTTCATACATAAGTAGCTAAAGGAAGAAAAAAAAACTTGCTCATGTTTATGGCTCAACAGGCAACTCTGTTCCCTGAGGCATTTGCATTTCGATGGAGTATGAAACGAAATGATCCGTTTACAGCATTTAGTTTGTATGGTTCATGACTCTGTAAAAGTGCCTAGAGGTTTGCAAGTCACGGCATAAATCTTGATCGTAAAACATACATTTTTGACATACATATTCTATTATATATGAAACATACTTTTAGTAAATTGACAGTAAATATTTTTATGATGAAATCTCTTTGCCATGTTGGTACATAGACTTATTTGCTACATATTATCTTTGGGAGATAAGGATATGTTGAGCCTTTCATGATGGTTGGGAATTCTCAAATAAAGCAATACAATTTAAAAAATTTGAGTCCATTTACTCCTAGAAATGTTATAGTTCAAATTTGCAAATTCTTTAAAAAATCATAAATAAGTTAACAGCAGGGTTTTGAACACCACATAATTCTTTAAGACTAAAGATTTGTTGAGAGCATGTAAACAGAAACATATGGCTTGTGGACCCTTTGATATAGATACAGATTACAGATCAACATGGTGTTTCTGTTTGGAGGCTAACCTGTCCCAGAACTTGACAAAAGAAGTTCTAGAATGTTCTGTAGAATGCAAAGCATTAAAGTCCATTTTTTTCCTCTGAGATTTGAAAATAATCTGATAGGGTTCTTGCTGTTTGCAGATAATAAAGACTGATGCCGTGGGATGCAGTACACGGGCTGAGTGTGTTTCAGAGGGAGCGAATGTCACATGTCAGAGTTTGAAAGGATTTGCTGGAGATGGAAAACAATGTTCTGGTAAGAGCAAAATCCAAATACACATATCTGGAAAATAGTGAATAAAAAAGATTCTCTCAGATTGTATTGACTCAAAATCTGCAGAAGGATTTATGTTATCCTCAGGTGTGAGTAAATTATTTGATATTAGCTAAAAGGCAGTGGATATATGAATAGAAAAAAATGAAACATAGAGTATATGCTCTAATACATTGAGTTTATATTAGAATTCCATAATGTATATAGTTGATATTAAGGAGAAGAATTTATAATTAGCTTTAGAAGCATGAATGTGAGTTCAAGTCAAATTTATAAACTCCCCAATTCCAAGAAAAACAACTTTTCCCCTCAAAGACTTAGATCATACGTTTTAATTTATTAAATCAGTTTTTGCTGGATAGGTTTCTTTTTTTAGCTTTTAATTTTATGTGGGAATACAGCCAGTTGACAATGCTGTGGTAGTTTCAGGTGCACAGCAGCAGAGAAACTCAGCCATGCATATACATGTATCCATTCTCCCCCAGACTCGCCTCCCATCCAGGCTAGATAGGTTTCTATTTTATTTTGATGGCCATTGTTGTAAATGCTCTTCTGCTTTGAAACTCTGGCACAAAGTGATTTACTTACACATGCTTAGCTAGTCAAACACTGAGAAATCTGTGAAAATTGATTCAGAAATGAACTTTAGGTCCAAATGCAGGGCTTGTATTATGTTTGCAAACAGTACCTGTAAATGGCTAGATGAGTATATGTAAGATTATACTATTCTTTCCTAATATGGGCTTCCCTGGGTGGCTCAGGCAGTCAAGAATCTGCCTGCAATTCAGGAGACTGGAGTTTGATCCCTGGGTTGAAAAGATCCCCTAGAGGAAGGGAATGGCTGCCTACTCCAGTATTCTTGCCTGGAGAATTCCATAGACAGAGGAGCCTGGCGGGCTACAGTCCATGGGCTCACAAAGAGTCAGGCACAACTGAGCGACTAACGCTTTCACTTTCCTACTACAGTAATTTATACCAGGATTTCGTACATATTTCACTAGCTCATTGTTTTGCCCACAGATGTAGATGAATGTGAGATGGGTCTCTTAGTTTGCCCTCCCACCTCCGCCAAGTGTGTCAGTACAGAAGGTGGCTATGTCTGCCAGTGCTCAGAAGGCTACCAGGGAGATGGAATCCACTGTCTGGGGAAGAAAGCTGTGTGTGGAGGGAAGTGGGTAGGGGCAAGCCTTGGAGAATCACTGAATGCTGGGTGTGGCGGTTTTAGAAAACACAGGGTATAACTGGTGATACATGTTAAGCTGAAAAGGGGAGTTGTGTGATCTGTTCAAACTGACATATTTCAATTCTTGGTAAATAGTCAAGTCCGCGCCTTTTGGCCATGACCGCACTACTTAGCGCCTACACTCTGCAGAGGCTGTTTTCCCCTCTACCCTTCTAATTCTTTCTCTGGGGGATGAGTGACTTCAGTACCTGATCAGTACTCCATACTTTGAGCCATCATGGGGGAAACCAGACTGAATTTGGCAACTGAACTGTGGTGAACTTCAGAGCTGACATGGGTTTGTTGGAGGTCACTGTTGTGCGTGAAGATTCTATGAAAGGGTTCGCTGGCTGGCTCTTGATCAGTTCAAGCCACTGACATTTAAATATAAGCAGCGAATGATTAAGACCTCTTTCACAATCACCATCCTCTGCCAAGGTCTGGGTGTGGCTGGTTAGGTTGGGAGTTCACATAGTGCCTGTCATGTACCATTCCAAGTGTCAACAGCACAGCATCACTATACAAGCGAAGACCTGACTTCAAGCCATCCTGGCCCAGTAAAATAGTTATCTCAAGTTTTACGGGGCTTTAAAATGTCTCTTCCAGTGTTTTCTTTTCCTTCTGAAAACATGAAAATCTTTTCACGGTGAGAGGCAGATGCCCTGATAACAAACTGAAATGGCACTGCTTTCTCCCACATGTTGAGGTTGAAGATGAAATATCAGTCATAACTACCAATTTTCTGGATCTGGTTGATTTAAATCAGACCTTTATCAGATTAGTTTTGTGGAGTCCACAAACATCTGTAAATGCTCTTTTAAGCACATATTTGGCTGTCAGTCAGGAAAATGTCACTGCTCTAATTAAACAGGCTCATAGATAATTTAGACAAACAGGCTTTATATTTCATTTACTTTGAAGAAAAAGGAAGGTATACTTTCTTGGATGTTTAAAGTCAGTATACTCTGGATTCCCACTCTATTACTCACATGCCTCCTTTCATGTAGCAGAGCGTTATGGCCCAGCCTGCCTGACTGGTGTGGAGTCCTCAGGCCACATAGAAACAGTGAGCTTGTTCTTGTTCTCTGCACTGTCCCCACCTTTAGAATATAATCTAAAATCAATGCAGCTGTGATAAG
Organism: Ovis canadensis; assembly: GCF_042477335.2. Taxonomy (NCBI): domain Eukaryota; kingdom Metazoa; phylum Chordata; class Mammalia; order Artiodactyla; family Bovidae; genus Ovis; species Ovis canadensis. The sequence continues at coordinate 31,443,921 of NC_091250.1, read as the reverse complement.
TAGTGAAGAAAGATGTGCATCATAAGAGAACTAAAAATGAAGTGGGAGTTTAGAATAGGTAGAAATACCTGTTTGAGGTATTGGGAGGGACTTCGTGGAGGAAGTATTACTTTGGATGAACCTGGCGCATGAGTACGTTTTATCCGGCGTTTGAGTCAGTGGTGCAGTGATGGGAGATGTGGCTGGGGAAGATCAATGTGGCACTGGTGCTTAGGAGAGGAGTAGAGGAGAGACGGGATATGGGGAATGTAGGAAGGCTACTCCTCTTACAGCAATGGAAAATTGAAGAGAGGAAGGACCTAAAGGTTATGGTGGTGATAACTGAGAATAAAAAAGATGGGTAGTTGGGAAAGAGATGATTTCATTTATATCTATGTTAAAAAGGCAAAAATGTTTTATTTAGTAGGATCTGAACTTCTAAATGTTTACCTAGAGATAGTTTACCATCTCCAGCTTTCCCACGGAGCTATTTGTGCTGGGAGGTTTCCTTTCCTTCCAAGCAGCAGAGAAGCTTCAAGCCTGACATCAGGAGTTTACCTGCATGGGTATGCACCCCAGGGACCCAGTTCATCTCTCTTTCCCACATGGATAATAGAATTTTTGAATCTAAAAATGTACAGAGCTTTGAGAACATGTATCATGACACAAATTGAAGGTGCTTCTTTTCCAGAATATTGGGTTTTTCAATTACTGTATGAACCTCTGATCTCCTCTGCACCTCACTTTTCTCTTTCCTACTCCTTTTTCCTGGCAGATATTGATGAGTGCCGACTGGGCATGCACAGCTGTGGGGAAAATGCCACCTGAACAAATATGGAGGGAAACTACGCTTGCACGTTTGCTGGCGACTTGTCTGAGCCTGGACAGGTTTGCCCTGGTAGGTTGGTGGGTGGTTTGGATCCAAGGGGAGGGACTTGATTCCCAAAAAAAATCTCTACTTAAGTGTGTTTTCATTAGAGCTTCGAGAAATCATTTGGTTCAATCAGGCTGGTGAGTTTCCTCTCCTGATTAGATTGATGAGGGGGTCGAGAATGAAATGGTTCAAGTTTTCTTAATTTAATAGTATCTGGAATAAATCCTTTTTCATTATTCACAATGCAATATAGGTGAGAACACAGGTGGTTCTCTTTAACTATTCAGCTAATGTCCTGCTTTGTAATGTTGATTTTGGGGGCCGCTGGGAGAACTTGGCAGGCTAGACAGGTTGGGAAGGATGTCTGGACTCCTGGCATTTTGAATCACTTTCAAGGATTTTAAAGTATTACTTTAAAAAGTCAGTATTTCTTGAGCAGAATGAGAACTTTTAAAATTGTTGATTGTACTCCATTTCTGCTTCCTGAACCCTCCCCCTGCAAGAGCAGTATCCTCACCATCAGCACTCCAGAATGGGGAGGGGTGGTCGGAGGGTGGCTTTGAAGCCAGAGTTGGCTTCAAAGACACCAGAAGCCAGAATCGGCTGAGTCACTGCCAGCCATTTATCCATCTCAGTTCTGCAAGCAGAAAACATCCTGAAAAAGGAAAATTCTGCACTTGTTTGGGGCTCTGGTGTTTTAGTATATTATTTTCTCAAATAATTTTCTCTTCTTAGAGGTATTGAAAGACTCCTAATATTTATGTAGTCAGCTACACACCCTAATGTTTTTTTTTTTTTTTTTTTTGAAAGAGCAGTGAACCATTCAATAAAAGGGACTTTTCCAGTTGGGCATCCCCTCTGTTATGGTAACATTTCCTCTCTGTCAAAGTTGCTAGTCCTGTCTTTGAGGGCTCCCCTGAAAGTTAAATTGCTTTCAGAAGCAAGTATCCTGTGGGATAAAATTTTGAGACTCCCAGGGTACTGGGGGTAATGGACTGTATAGTGGTGGGTGGTTTATAAGCCATGAAGAGAGACGGTGGTTCAGTGAGACCCTCTTAAGCTAACTGTTGTTTTACATGGTATGTTTCTATATGACAGATGGCTTTTATAATGAGATCTGTACTCAGGGTTCATATGTTCTTAGGACTGACCATTCTCTTACTTGCCTCCAATATACTTTATGTCAAATAGTGCTGAACCTCAAGCAAAATGGCTAACTCCATAGCAAATTCCATAAAGTCTGGTTAAGAAAGTGAAATTATTGTTCCATATGACAAAATTGTTCACGGAAACTAGTTCCTGATGCTGATATCTGAAAGACTCCAGTCACTTCAGAAAGTAAAAGAAATGCCTTTGATTCTTCTAGACTCTACTCCGCCATCTCACCTTGGGAAGAATGGACACAATTTTTTGAAAAATCGTTTCCCTGAATGTTCCCCGAATTTTGAAGGGTACTGCCTCGGTGGTGGTATCTGTATATAGTTTGGCATTGCCAACCTGTTCTCCTGCAATTAAGTCAAACTGTTTTTCTGCAGAGATATGATAGTGCTGTCCATAACTTTTAGTGAATTCAGAAAATTTATATTGAGATTTTTCTATAATTAAACTTTTACATAGTGAAAAATATATGTAATTTATATATGTAAATCTGGGCTTCCCACATGGTGCAGCGATAAAGAATCCGCTTGCTGTGCAGGAGATGCAGGAAACTCGGATTCCGTGCCTGGGTCAGGGAAGAGCCTCTGGAGGAGGAAGCAGCAAACCATTCCAGTATTCTTTCCTGGAGATGGACAGAAGAGCCTAGCGGGCTTACAGTCCATGGGGTCGCAAAGAGTCTGACATGACTGAGCACACACACATGTAAATCTGTTATTTACATATATATATATAATGTGTATATTACACTGTTTCTGAATATTTCACACACACCCCAGATGTCAGTGGCAAATATAAAATTTAAGAAATTCGGTGATTTCCCCTCTCACTTAAATAACTTGCTGTTACTACTGGTACAGTCTGGAAAGTAAACAGATAATTTCTTAAAACTTCTATTTTATGCCAAATAGATGGGGAGCATCAATGCTACATTTCTAAATTTTAAGAAGTGTGACATACGGTCACAGTGGGCTCCCATTTTTCTCCCTTTACGTCCTAGCAGCTGGTCTTCACGCCTTTGTTGTTAACGGCTGGTAAACGCAGCCATGGCTACCTTTGCTCCCGCTCTGTCACCATGATGGTCTCGGCAGGTTACGTGTCAGCCTGCTCCCGCCGCCCTCGCTCAGAAACCGTGCCCCTCAGCCTTTAGTAAAACCACACCCAGAAGATCTAGTTCTGTATCAAACCTTACTTTTAGTAACTTCTATAATCTGAAGGCAATCTGAGGGGATGGATAGATGCAGAAAAATAAATAGGTCTCTTCTGGCTGGCCTCCAGACTCAGTGATAATTTTCTCTGTGCCTAATGATGCAGAGTCGGACATGACTGAAGCGACTTGGCAGCGGCAGCAGCAATGATGGAGTGAGAGAATACTTTGATCCTCATGAGTAGATGCTATAAGCTTAAAAGCTTTGATTATTAATAATAATTAGTCTAAATTACTAGAATAAATTATATTCTGTGATGAAGAATATGGCCTTGCATTAGAAATCACAGCATCCTGACAAAAATAGTGGAAAATGTTTGTGAATATTAGCAAAAATGACTCAGTCCTAATAGAAATCTGTTTTTATATTCGTATTTCATGCTGTGGTTTTCTAACCTAAGATAAATTTAGTACTTGATGATAATCCTCTTGATTTTGATAATAAGGATCAAATTGTTTTCATCTGTTCATGGCTTTTTATTATTCCCAGTAATGAAATTGTGAAAACAAGTATCCTAGCAATGGTTCAGGTTTCTCTCTGACACTTTAATTTTGGATTATTAAAGGCATTATAAGAAGAAGACGGGTACTGCAGGGTTATGTATTGTAGTTAGCACATTAATTTCACTTGGAACTGATGGCACCAATTCATTAAATGACTTGTGAACACTCTTTAGCACACTGCTTCCATTCCTGTCATTAAAACCTGATGAAAATATCATATTCCTCTAATAATATTTTATTTTATTATTATTTTTATTTTTTTAATATTTTAAATACGAGTTGCTACAAAATGACAATTAAACTGGGTCTAACACTTAAATTTAAGCACCTTTAATCAAAAGCAATATTTAAAATATCACCAGAGTTCCCATTAATCTGGATCATAACTTTGTGTTTGAATTCTATATCTAATAAAAACATGGATTTGTCAGATGTCCAATCCTTCTGTCCTTCCATGCCCCAATGACCTCACCTTGTATTTTTAATTCCATAAAAGGAAAACATTTTTAGGGAGTGCTTCCCAGTCCAGTGGTTATTAGAAACATCTCACAGGCATCATACTGCACGTGTATACGTGAGTGCTAAGTTACTTCAGTCATGTTCAACTCTGTGCGACCCTGTGGACCATAGCCCACCAAGCTCCTCTGTCCGTGGGATTCTTCAGGCAAGAATACTAGAGTGGTTGCCATGCCTTCCTCCAGGGGATCTTCCCAACCCAGGGACTGAACCCAGGTCATCTGCACCTCCTGCATTGGCAGGTGGGTTCTCTGCCACTAGCGCCACCTGGGAAGCCCACTGTTCACAATGTTGTGAGCAGATTAGTAAAGGAACCTTCTTCCTTCCTTGCTTGGAGGCAATGGAAGCTCCCCTCCCAGATGCAGGAACTCCCAGCTGCCTTGGGGATGCAGAGGATATGAGAACCGGAAGTCTCCACACCCACAGGCCTCCTCAGAGGGCCCCTGCTCAGGGGTTTCTCAGAGGACTCCAAACCTCTTGAGCGCAAAAGAGGTCCTTATTTATTCTGGTTTGGCTCTGAATCAACCCACAGCCTCTAGGGCAGGTCTTCTTCAGCCCAAGTTGCCCGAACTATGGTGCTGTGAAATGGGTCACAAGAAAAGGATTGTGTGGCCCAGTTTAAGAAATGCTGCATACGCTAGCCTTCAATTCTTGATTCATGGTCACTACAACATGTGAAAAAGTCTTGTTGACCTTTGTTTAGTCCAGAACTTGAAATTGTTTGACCATGGAACCAAGCTTATTCGGCTAGGAAATTTTCTGTTTAATGTAGGAGAAGAATTAATCAAAACCTAAAAATTAGTGATGTGTGGCCTGCCCTTGTGAAATGATGGCTGATTGCTCTGGGCCTTAAAGGCTTTGATATTGCAGCCAGCTTGGCTCTCCAGACCTCTTATCATGTGCTTATTACTTGAGACTTTACAGTCTCTGAGAGGATCAGAGGTGTGGCCTGTTAATATCCACCAGTTTAAAAATGGCTGCTAGGTGTTAATAGTGGATGTGTATAACCAAGGACAGTTAGAATTAAAACAGCATCACGAAAGCCAGGAATAACTGGATGATCCTCCAAGGGTCCTATACGCAGATCGTACATGTTCTTGCAGAGTCAGTTGTAGAACAGTTTTCCAGAGGTACATGGAACTTAAAACTCTTTTTGAATGTGGCCCAATGTAGTAGAAAGAATACAGACTTTGAAATCAGAGAACCATTTGAATCAAAACTGCCATTCACTAGCCGTGTGACCTGGTACAAATTATGTAACTCCCCTGCATCTCACTTTCCTCACCTGTAAAATGGAAACCTACCATTGAGAACAAAACAAAAGTGCCCAGTGTTCAGTTGTTAGGTCATGTCTGACTCTTTGCAACCCCGTGGACTGTAGCCTGCTAGGCTCTGCTGTCCTACACTATCTCCTTGAGTTTGCTCAAATTCATGTCCCTTGAGTCTGTGATGCTATCTAACTATCCCAGTATCAGAAACATAAGGTGTATAACAAATGCTAGTTTCTTTCCCTTCTGTCTCTGAAAGGGACTTGCGAAAGCTCCTATGGCTAACTCAAGCTACAACTAGGACTAGACTTGGGATCTCTTCTGGGGCTTCACCCATGCAGTAGATGCATGATTCATCTAAAGCTTGTCCCTTGCTGCCTCTTCCCATCATGGGGACTGATGTCGGTTCTCTGTGTATTCATTCCTTCATCTCCTTCTGGAATAAAGTGGGGGCATGGGTATATAGTTGGTGGATCCAGGGCCAAGGGGAAGAAATTCCTAACAAGTGAGCATCACAAAATGTTTAATAGGCTATTTTTAAAGTTTATGCTCTTCCAAAGAATAATTAATTCTACTCAAGGTCCTGAGAGGTTCTGGAAGCATGCATTCCCAGTAGATGGCAGCATTGTTTCACTTACTTTCACATAAAAGTTCACAGCCTGTGTTGGTTGCTGATAGTGTTGGTCACTCTGTCCCCTCTTCTGCCTTGGACTTCTTGAGACCCCATGGACTGTAGCCCGCCAGGCTTCCCTGTCCATGGGATTTCCCCAGGCAAGAATACTGGAGTAGGTAGCCATCCCTTCTGCAAGATATCTTCCCAACCCAGGGACTGAACCCAGGTCTCTACTGCAGGCGGATACTTACTGTCTGAGCCACCTGGGAAGCCCCATATGAACAACAATAATTCCAGTACCAATTTCACTAATGAACAGCAGGATGTTGGTGAATGCCTCTTTTCCCTCCACTTAGTTTTTCTCTCTTGAAGAAAGTAAGTGCTTCTTGTTACCATTGAGACCTTTTGGATCTATGACTTTTAAGAAAAAAAGTAAGAAAAATGGTTTCCTCTGCTTCCTGTTCAGAGGCTACTCACATTCCTTTATAACCTGGTCTCAAGTAAAAGACTCTGCTTTCAAATTCTTCCTTCCTTCCTTCCTTTGACTTATATTGATTGCAATCCGGCCAAACATTTGTTTGAAAACTCCCTTTGCTCCTAGGGCAGGGTTGCTTTGTGTTGGTCTTAGAGAGAGGCAGTTGTTCTTTTAACAGAAATTGATCTTTAATCAGTGTTCTGCAGTGCCTTATAGAGGTGGTATGCAAATAACCTCGAATCAATCCCAGGGCCAACAGACCAATGGGGGAAGTCTATGCTGCAGTAACTTGTACATCAGAGTGCTTTCAACTGACCCATTTGGCTTCGCTGGTGTCTCAGTGGTGAAGAAACTGCCTGCCAGTGCAGGAGACACGGTTTGATCCTTGGGTCAGGCAGATCCCCTGAAGAAGGAAATGGCAACCCATTCCAGTATTTCTTGCCTGGAAAATCCCATGGACAGAGGAGCCTGGTGGGGTACAGTCCAAGGGGTTGCAAGAGTGAGACACAGCTGAGTGAGTGAACAACAGCAGCGACTGACCCCTGATGGATTTTTCCATATTCTTCCCGAAGTATGAGCCTGAAGTGTAGAGGTTGAGAGCTGACTGGCTAGTGAGTACAAAAATACAAGTGTTTTGGCCATGGCTCACTGCTGACTTCTGTTTGTGTGCTGTCACAGCTGACCCGTTGGCTACCCCGGGAAGTGATGTGAGTATGCAGACCTTGACGGGTGGGATCTGCACTGTGCTGGCTGTGGGCATCAGCGGAACGTCAGCCCGGTGGCTGTCGGGCGTGCTGGTGCTGGCTTTCCTGCTGCTCCTGGGGCTGTGCAGAGCTCACTACTACTACCGGTAATTTTGCTTCCACTGGAACTTTCCACCTCCTTCAAGCTCCTCCCAAGGGCTCTTGGAGATGAGCTGCTTCTACATACTTATTTCATTTAAAAACTGGAAGAACAGTAAAAAGAAAACAAAACAAAAAATGATCCAGGGTTTCACTGCTCTAAAACATCTGTGGTTTTATTGTTCCTTTCCAGTCTTTGTCCATAGACCTATGTAGTTTATTGGGTGGCTATTTAACATCATGCATTTTTATATTCCACCTTTTTCTTTTAGCATCACAGGCTTCCCCTTACCCCATCCCCAGCCTGTATAACTATAATTTTTCATACATCCTGTCCATTGAGTTGATTTCCCACAAAATATTAACTTCTGTTCAAGAAAATCAGTATCTTCCCTAAATTGGAAGGAAGTTTCTGGTTCTTGGAGTTTGTGTTTTTAATCATTTCCAATTAAAAGCTCAGAACTGTGGAATAATAGTATTTACATATTTATTACACACAAAACCCCACTACATTGGGGATCACATTGTTTGCTTCTTTTCCACTTTCTTAAAAAGTAGGCCAGTGTCATCCACTATCCTCAATATTGAAAAGCATTTTATGCACTATTGTGGTTTATCTGGCTAATTTAGGGCTTAATAAATGCTTTCTGTTCTTATTGTTATGATTTCCCAAGAACTGTAAGCTTCCCCAAGGAGTCCCACGTTCCAAACCCTTTTCTATCTTGAGACACAGGATTCATGGGCAAAAATTTGACATTTTAATTCAGTGGTCCATTAGTAAACTTTGTGCTTTTTAGCCTAGTGTTCAATCAATATGTTGGATGTTTGTAGACAGAATACTGAATAATCAACTGTTCATCCATTGGACAGAATGTCAGAAGAAAAGCAGATGTTTGGCAAATACTGTAAAAAAAAAAAAAGTGGAAGGAAGAAACTTAAGTCCACATGTACTATAATTATTAAGTGGTTTTTTTTTTTTTCTTATTCTGTGGACTACAACATAGTAAGATTCTCTTGGGATCAAATTAAAACTGCCAACTTAAATATTGCCACATCACTGATGTAAACCAGTAAATACAACTCCAGCACTGAGTTTGTTAGGTGTGTTAAGCAATTTTCTTTAAAGAGATAAAATCAGTTATTCCTCCCTTTGTGTCAGTCTTGCCTGTCTTATTTAGATTAACTGTCCAAACACTTTGTTTTGTGTATCTCTGAAAAGGCTATTTGTGAAACTAAATAATTTTTTAAAGTATGGTAGTGTAATTACTTCATGAAACTTGCTTTCTTGAAAGGCCTGCTTTGTAAGAAAATCAATAAGAAGTAGTATGTTCCACAAACTATACCTTGAAACTTTGGAACTGTTTATATTAACCACTTCGATTGTTCTCCTTGATGCCTTTGGTTAAAAATAATAGCCCACACCATTTTCCAGTGGGTTCCATCTGTTACATGGAATTCACAGCTCCTGGCATGGGCTTCCAGAGCAGCCCCTATCTTCTAGTGCCCTTCCTCAGATAGGCAGATGGGAGGATCCCCTGGAGAAGGGAAAGGCTCCCCACTCCAGTATTCTGGACTGGAGAATTGCACGGACTCTAAAGTCCATGAGGTCGTCAAGAGTTGGACATGACTAAGCAATTTTCACTTTCAGATGGGCAGACAGGGCTGTGTGGCTGACGGTTGCACTCCCAAAGGGAACTGAGCTGCCATCTGCCTTGAACTAGTAGCGCTGTTTGGGAATCTTGAGGCTGACTGGTGTCTTCCCCAACACCTTTCCTTCATTGCCTTCCCTTAGATGGCTGCTCAGATGTGATGTACCTGCCTCTCTCCCTCTTGAGGCTGGGCTCTGAGGACAGGGGTCCCTGTTAGATCTTCTTTCCTTTTGCCCCCTCCCCTGGGGCATGACACCATGCCTAACATAGACCTGGATGGAGCCTAGGCTTTATAACTGTTGATTGAAAGCAAAACAAAACAAAGCACAACAGGAGAGTTATGAGTTGAGTTTTATCTGGAGCAAAATGAAGACTATAGCTCAGGAGACAGCAGTTCAGATAGCTCTGAGAAACTGCTCCAGAGAGGTAGTGGGGGACGTCAGAATATATGTGATTTTGGTGAAGGCAAGGGGAGTACGTGGGATAAAGCACATTTTTTTTTTTTTTGCAGAAGGTTATTGCTAGTCATAAGGAGCAAACATCACCATGAAGAATTTTAGTATTTTTCTAGGTAAAAGGAAATGCAAGAATTTTGTTCGTAAAATCTTTTCCCGAAAAAAATTTAACTCTCTGAAGATGTGTCCTGCCAGATTGTCCCAGAGCACAGAGTGCTTCACTTCTGCTCTTCACCCTGAACTCCTTTCAGGGGGTGTTGAAGGTCAGCAGCTGCAGCAGCTCATGACTTAATCCTTATAGAGGTAGATGGCGCATGTCAATTTGCAGTTGGCCCATCATTGTGACCCAGCCCTTGGTAGCCATGTGCCTTGGGTACATCACTACTATCTTCCAACGCTGCTGGCTTCACTTATAAGGTGGAGTTAATATTGTGTGTGTCACACAGTTGCTATGATAGTGTTTCTATAGGCACTCCCCTCTCTACAAATTCAAAGTCCATTTAAGCAGAGATTTTGTTGTTTTTCCATTGCTACATCTCCAGTACTAGCACAAGGCCTAGGATATAGTTAGCCCTCAGTCGATATATCCATGAATGCATACGCGACTTCCCCTGCCTCCCATGCCCTCCTCCCTTCTCACAGTACCTTGCAAATAGTGAAACATAATCTGTAAAATAATGCAGGAAACAAGGCTTTGAAACCCAAAGTTATGCTCCTAGTCTCCTTAATACTTCTCTTCTCTCATGCATCTTAGGTACCTAAATTTCAGTAACAAAAGTAATTATCTGACCATTGCTGAATGGGCTACTGTTTTGTTTTGAGATCGTCTCACATTTTGGCTTTATTGCAGGACTCAGAAGTGGCTATTAAAAATCCAAAGAATCCTTGTGAAGAACCGAGCGGAGATGTGATCTGTAGCAGGCCTGCAGATGGCGAGGCTGGGATGCCTTCTTGCCCCCAACCTTGGGTAATGTAACCAAAGTACATGAAGCAAGAAATTATCTTTATATTAATCCCAGTTCATTTTTTTGTTGTTGTTCTTTGCTGAGAGAGACTGGAACCTATTATAACTTCCAGCTGGTGTTAATATTAACACCACCACAACAACTGGGAGGTCCTGGGTGGGCAGTGGGGCTGGGGAAACTGTCCTAAATTAATCAGACAAGCTAAACTAGTGCCATAATGTAATGGCCCAAGACATGTATGGGATCCTTTTTTTTCTATCAAGTATACTTTCTTGCTATAACTTAGTTTTTTATATGTTTGTGAAAAGTCTTTCCAAATTTTTAGGTGATCCCTTTCAGATGGATGTCTTACAAACTGAAAATTATGCTCCTAATTTTCTTAAAACTTCTTTTCTTACACACATTTTAAGTCCTTAAACTTCAGCAGCAAAACAGTTTGCTAGCTTTAGCAAATAAAAATACAGAACATCTGGTTAAATTCATACTAATACTGAAGTTGAATTTTAAATTCAAATATTCCTAGGTATCCTGTATTTTATCTGAGAACCCTGTATATTTTCCAAAAAGCATAGTAACTGCAAAGTTCAAACAAAATGCTTCACAGATCTTCCTCTTCAGTCACTGATCTTAGTACGCTAGAGGGCAGACATGGGACAAGCTCTCTTACAATGCTTGGGATTTCCACTTCCAGGATCCTGTCAGAGACACGTTGACTGGTTCAGTGTGTGTTGTTGGTATAACTTGTGGCGTATATTGTGGAAGAAGCTGGAATATATGGCAGGCCCATGGGGAAGTGAAACCTGTGGGCACATAGAGAAAAGCTTATTAAGGGGGTTTGGAAGGTCACAGGCATTATTTGGGGTTCTTCCCATATTGCATTTCCCTGCCTCTACCTCATAGGCATTTCAGAGAATAGCTTTCCTGTGGCTGTGCTTTTGACGGACTAGCAACCATCTGTCTCTGCCCATTGTAGGCATTCAGTGTGTACTTATTTTTTTTTGGTTGAACTTGAGTACAGAAATGCAATAAGAAATGAGAATTCTGACTTTACTCTTCTGCTAATTGGCTAATTTTCAGCAAATCACTTAACCCCTGTTTCCTCATCAGGACTCCAAGGCATTTGGATTACATGAGCTGTAAGAGCCCTTCTGCTTCTAGTGATTCCCTAAATGTGTGGTTCTGGGTGAACTTAGTTACAGAAAGCTTCTCAGATCTTTGAAGCTTCATGTCTTCAAATCCTTAATTACCCTGATTTCATTGTTAGTCTATATGGTACTTCCTTCAGGTTTTAGGTAGCAAGTTTAGTTCATGTTATTTAAATCATAGGAGAGAAGGAAAAATGCAATCTGTGTGTATCTTCTTATTCAAAAACAGAGACACTTGAGGCTGTCTTGAGCAGCGTACAGACACAGGGCCGTGGTGAGAGGCTGACCCCCGTGGTCAGAACCATCTTGACACCAACTGCTGCTGCGGGCATCAGTGAGAATGGGCGGGGAGCACCTAAATGAGGAGGAGAAGCAGCAGAAACTAATTTGGTTCCATCAGCTGCCTTCCTCAAACCAGGCCAGAATCCTGGAACCTATGTTCTTCTAGCAGAGAGGCATGTGTTTGGAAAGTTTGCAGTGCAGAGGGCTGAAGTCTGGCCTGAGCCAGACAAGTGAGTGTCATTTCTGCTTTGGCCCAGCCTCTCTGTTCATTCATTTCTCCACTCTTCCCCAGTAGCATATTGGACACTTCCTGACCTGGGGGGCTCATCTTCTGGTATCATATCTTTTTGCCTTTTCACACTGTTCATGGGGTTCTCATGGCAAGAATACTGGAGTGGTTTGCCATTCCCTTCTCCAGTGAGAAAAATGGGCATGTGCCCTTAAACAGTGGGTCATGTATTAATTTTGCATTGTGTTACTGCAGGAGGCTATTGAGGAGGAGGAGGTGGCAAGGATGCTTAGTGTTGTGGAAAATAAGAAAATGAAAATGTGTTCAGGGATTCACCATTCTCTCACCAATATTTCTTTCCCTCATCAACCACTCATTCTTCCTATACTTTTCTCGAAAGGAAATATGGTCAAGGAAACTTTTTTTTTTTCTTTTATTCTCTATATTTCTGAGTTATGGGCTCATTATGTGGAGGGCCCATTTCTGAACCAATGGAGCATAATCAACCAGAGCCTTGGGGCAACCTCTCTGCTGGGTTACTGATTGGCAAGGAAGGACTTGACCAAACTGCGTCCTTCATCCTGGGGCATGGGGTAACTTCTTTTCTTTCCTTTTATCTTTGACCTATTAACACTTTAATCTATCTTGTGTGAAAGTGAAAGTCGCTCAGTTGTGTCCAACTCTTTGCAATTCCATGAACTATATGGTCCATGGAATTCTCCAGGCCAGAATACTGGAGTGGGTAGCTGTTCCCTTCTCAAACCCAGGTCTCCCACAGTGCAGGTGGATTCTTTACCAGCTGAGCCACCAGGGAGGCCCAAGAATACTGGTGTGGGTAGCCTATCCCTTCTCCAGTCGATCTTCCTGACCCAGGAATTGGACTGGGGTCTCCTGCATTGCAGGTGGATTCATCTCTTGTGAATGTGAGCCAATTAACTCTGGTCAGCCTGCATTGCAAGTGCCCAATCAAATGTGGACAGTACAAACAATGACATAAATAATAATTCTGTTGACCAAAGAGAAATGTTTTCTGGGCCTGTCTTTTAGGATTTTGGTTCCCAAGCTGTTCAAGCATGAGAAAACATTTCATGGATCCCTGAAAAATAGTAGCTGCATTTATGAGTGCTTATTAGTCACTAATGAGCCCAGATTATTCAGAGCTTGGTATCATATTTAGGTGAATTTTATTAACTAAGCACCTACACACATATTTGGAAAGTTGGAGCAGATACATGTAAGAGGCATCATTTATCTGGTCTAGGGGCAACCTTTAGACCTCTTGTAGATTCATGGGTTGCTTATGGGAAAAAGTAGTTCCTAGGGATCCATGGCCCAAAAGTTGGGATTCCAGAATTAGGATAGATTCTTCAGTAAAGGTATTAGTAGTGCCTAGTTGCTTTAACAGAGAGTAGCATAAGGCTTCTCACTGAAAACTGAACCCTTCACTAGCCAGAGAAACAAATTTGATAGGGCCTTCCTTTGGTTTTCCCCTCCTATAGGATGAACATTACAAAGCCATAGACTTTAATGTATGTTGAGATAATTTATGAATTTTAACAGTGTTCTCTCTCTCCCTTTTGTTCTCTGCAGTTCGTGGTTGTAAAGGAACATTAAAACCTTGGAAATGGGAGTCCACCCGAGGCCCTGAAGGAAGGCCTGGCAGCAGATTTTGGCCAGTTTCCCCCCCTGGATCCTGGTGAATGATTATCTTTATCTGGATCTTGATATTTCCTGACTATGGAAAGTCTCATCTATGCACAGAAGCATAGGACTTCCCTGGTGGCTCAGATGGTAAAGCGTCTGTCTACAATGAGGGAGACCCAGATTAAATCCTGGGTTGGGAAGATCCCCTGGAGAAGGAAATGGCAATCCACTCCAGTACTACTGCCTGGAAAATCCCATGGACAGAGGAGCCTGGTAGGCTACAGTCCATGGGGTCGCAAAGAGTCAGACACGACTGTGCGACTTCACTTTCTATGCCCAGAAGCAATAGTGAAATTGTATAAGCTATGTGAACAACTGGCTGTATTGGAATGCCACAGAGCTTAGAGAAATATATTTGGACCAGATTCCTGTCTTATGTGAGGTTACCACATTCACTCAAAACTCTGGTCACAGAGCAGTCTGCTAGATCCCTTTTAGCAAGCACACAAGGAGCGCCACCTTATTCTTGGCGTAAGAATTCTTGGAATTACACTGGAGTTTGAGGTCATCCTTGGGGTTACGGATCTATATTGGCTGCTGTCAGTATGGTTCCAGCGAAATTGCAAATGACTCCAAGAAAATGTATTTCATGTTCTAGAATAAAGGGTTCTTGTGAATTTAACTTGATCTGGGGATTCTCCTAGGGATTGAGGGCTATTTAAGTCTTATTAGGGTCTAGCCCTCAGCCAGATGCCTGGCCATCTGTGAAATCCAGTCAGACCCCTAGAAGAGGGGCCAAAAAATCAACTCACATTTTCAGGCTGTTGTGGAGCTCAATCTGCTTCAGGTAGAAATGGAGTTCTATATGATTTGACATAATACTTTTACCAAGAGTTGCATTATGATAAACTTCTTGGGCTTGGGTCTTAGATATATATCATAGTCGTATTTCCTAACTCACACGACAAAGTTGAATACACTTTGTATCATAAACCTTTAGAAAAGTCCGAAAAAACTTTGAGACAATAGTTTCTCTGCTCATGAGAGGCACTTCAGCCCCTTCATATTTCACTTCAGAAAATATATTTTCTGATATTTGCCCTTCATAAATACGCTGATTACCATTCTCTCCTCCTAGAACTTCCTTGTAGAGAGAACACTGGCTTCTTGTTTTGAAAAACTTATTCCAAACCCCCCCTCTCATTCATGTTGCCATGTAACCCAGATTCAGTATGACTTTATTTCCTAATCTGAGGAAGGCTCTGGATACTAAAGTATATTTCAGAATTGAACCTTAAAACTATAGTAAATATTTTACCTATATGTAAATATTATACATATATGTTAATAACATATAAAATATATACTATATAATATTTATTGTAGTTTTAATGTGTTGTTAACCTGGATAATGAAAATATTTGGCATTATCAAAAGTTGCTTAGGGTTTTGTAATTTTTGAAAGTAGTGGAATACCTTGCGTAATACTTGAGCTAAAAGCGAATAATTTTTTGGTATGAAAGTAATCTTCTTTAGAGGTACATATAATGTAATTTTGCAAATGAAAGAGTATGGTTAAGCCCAGAAAACACTGAGGACTCAGTTAGCCGAGTATTTTCAGGAATAAATTAGAGTCTCTCTCTTTTTGCTCATTCTGTTGCAAACAGTTTGGCCCATTCTGTATGAGCCACTCATATACCTGTCTCCCAATACGAGTCATCACAACCCCAATCATGTCTAGCCAGCTCATAAATGTTTAATACCTGTTATGAAAGAGCATGTAGAGATTAGAGGTAGAGTGGAAAGTGAAATAAAAGCTCAGGATTGGCTCTGAACCAATTCTTTCTCTACTCCTGGAAAACCCATTAAACCACAAGCTATACTAGTAGTGCCTCCAAAGTTACTTATTCATTGACCTAAACCAGCATCAGCTGGTGCAGGTTAAGGGTAGAATACCATGTCAGGGAATAGGACTGCAACTGCATTTAAAACCTGAGCTCTGTTTTCAAGTCATTCATGGGCCAAATGGAAAGAGAGAAAGTTCACAGAGAAAGCTAAATAGCAATGTCAGGTAGCACAGTCCTTTGAATCATCTTAACTAACCAAAAACATTTTAATTTTTTAAAAACTGGGTTCAGAATGGCTTGAGAAATAGGGTCATTTGTGTCTCATATTTCAGGTCTACCCTCCAACCACTGTAAGGGTCTCATTTACGGCACACTGCACGTGATGGGAATACTGAAATGCCTTTTTTCTGTTGTATAGCGTCCTTGGAACAATCATCATGGAGAATGGAGCCCCAGATGCATATGGGCACAGAACACGGAAGCTGTATTGCATCATCCAATGATAGAGGCTCCGGTGACCAGGGGATGAAGTGTAGCTTCCATCTTATCTCTGAAGGGGCACGGCCCATTGCTGAGGGGGTTGAGAAATCTTGTCCTCTCCCATCAGCTCACCCTTTGTGGCAACAAAGATCTCCACACCAAATGGAGCTGATTCAGTGAAAACTTGAATTAAAAGTAAGATCATGAGGAATAAACTGTACTGATGGATGGTAATACTTCATTTTAAAAGTAGAGGAAAAATACAGATTTTCCATTTATAATCTCTACAATAAATCAGCTACTCAGTGTTGAAGGCAAATATATATTGTGTGTTTGCTTCTTCCTTCAAGTAGTCTTATTGCAGACTTTCAAGTAAACTAGAGAATTATTTGGTATCTCATTAGACACCAAAATGGGGAAAATAGTACTTTATAAATTGTGTTCAAGTGTTCAATACTCCTGAAATTTTTTCCTTCCCAGAAGAAATCTGGGGTTAAAGCAATCAATCATACTGGTTTGGTCAGTTATAATTTCTTTTATTTGGACAGAACATTTAGCTCAATCTTATGAAGTGGTTAGAATATTAAAATTATCATTATAATACATTGTAGGCATTTAACATCATCGGCGTGGTCCATGATGGTAATTTTGCAGAATGAATTTTGATAAATTAGTGAAAAATCTACTGACTTAGAACCTTATTTCTTCAAAATTACATGGCTTATTTTTTCTATTTTAAAATCTTTGAAGGAAAACTTTTAAACTATTACCCAAGAGATTTCTCTGTTTCTGTCATTACTATCATTTTCCCCACAGAATTTTTTCTTCTAATGAAAATGGTAAAGTCCCCCTCTCTGTGTTTGCACAGAACTTTTACTTATTTTCAAAATATAAGATTGTAAGCAAATTGCCTGATTTATTTTTATTTTGGACAGCAATCAATTTTCTTCTAATTAAATAAAACCAGTGCATAACATAAACATAACATAAACATTGTATACCTGGTTAATTAATAAATTATAGTTTAAAGGGATGTTAGAGTTAAAGCAAAGTGGTTTGACTAGCTTGCTATTGTTATTTTAAGTAAAACATATTTGAAATCTTTCTCTCTGTTATAACATAAAATTTCACAAGGTATTCCAATTAAAGATCATTCTTGGAGCCAAGACATTGTTATTACAAATTATACAACTTAATGCAGTCATCTGTGGATCATCTGGGGCTTTGGATTATTTTGCGTTAACACTAGTCCCTTTGCTTGTCTTGTCTTTCCTTTCTCTCGAATTCCTTGAACTTAGGTTATACCAGAAGTCAGCATGAAAAGCAGTCGAAGCACATCTCAAGTAGCTACTTCTTAAAAGTTTTGGTAAAGCTTTTGTGGGGCGAGAATAACTTACGTTAGTTAATTACTCAGCATGGCCCTTTCCTCTGTTTAATTCAGATCTTTCTGCATTTGGTTTTCCTGTGACAGTCGAAAATCTGGAGGATCAGAAGACTTGTCATTTATCTCTAATGAGTCAATAGACCTCAGAAAACCTATAGTTATGATTCTCCCAATGATGCAAAAATTATATTACTGTGTGAATATTTTTTCTTCTTCCAAAACTGAGCATTTTTAAAGCTGTGTTTAGATTGCATTTTAGTGTGTTAGCAGCTCTTTTAGGATTCCAGTGATAACCAAAGAGATGACATGAGATTATAATAGCCCTTAACATAGCATTTTCTTTGAACTGTGATCTTCAAGTGGGACAGTGACTCTGATCCCTCATAAACTGGGAGCTTGTGTCCTTGATCAGGCTGTAACACCACCTCCCTGGTCAAAATAGAGAAAAAACACGTTTTGTGCCCTTAGTCAGCAAGTCGCCCTGAAGAGTTATTGTCCTTTGTTGAGGCTTCACGTCTTTACAGAAATATCCTCCTTTAAAATTTTTAAAAAAGAGCATTTTCATCTAAGATATTTGATTTGCACTTTTCCAGACTGAATATTTTTATTTCCTAAATCTCCTGCTCTCCTGCACAATGCCCAATTGTGACTCTGTTTGAGTAAATGTCACCTACTACATTGCTGGGAAGGATTGAAGGCAGAGGAGAAGAGGGTGATGGAGGATGAGATGGTTGGATGACATCACCAATTCAATGGACATGGACTTGGGCAAACTCTGGAAGATGGTGAGGAACAGGGAAGCCTGGCATGCTGCAGTCCATGGGGTTGCAGAGAGTTGGACACCACTTGGTGACTGAACAACACCACCTGCTACACATACCGTGAGCATTCTGCCTTCTTTTCTAGCACCTCATAGAAGGTGTAGTATACTCAATTCTTTTGAAACATATGATTCCACTTCTTCTTGTTAATCTTGATTTCCAACTATATCCTTTTCATGTAAATGATTATTATGTGATCATTGAAAATGTATTAAAAGCATTAAATTCTTAAAGAAAAAGAAAGATTGGGAGAAAGGGGAACTATCTAGGTAATTTAAACAGCTGTGACAGGCAAGATTTTGTTCTTGCTGTTTAATTTTTCTTTCTTCTTTTTCTAAGTCTTTAAATGAGAAACCCTCTCTGCATTGTTTCATGCTGAACTCTTTCGTTTCATTTGGAACTTGACAGGGTTTCTGTAGCTAGTAGCCATATGCTTACAGTAACATGAGTTAGTTGCTCAGTTGTGTCCGACTCTTTGTGACCCTATGGACTGTAGCCCGCTAGGCTCCTCAGTCCACGGGATTCTCGAGGCAAGAATACTGGAGTGGGTTGCCATTTCCTTCTCCAGGGGATCTTCCCAACCCAGAAATCAAACCTGGCCTCCTGCATTGCAGGCAGATTCACATACAATAACATAGCTCAGTAGGAAAATAATGTGATGGACATTGCATCTTAATCACTTACCTCTCTGAACCAGAGACCTTAGGTAGCACATAAATTACCAAACAGGAAAATTTCCTAACTGGTGATCATTTCCTACTTTTTCTCCTCTACGGTGAATATTTGGCCCTTCTGACATGATTCAATTTCCATTTCTGGTGGGCTACAAGGAAAAACCATGTGCCCTGCTCAACAATTAAGCCTTCAGAGTGCATTCTAAACTAACAGGTGTAAATCCCAAACCAATGCCTGAATTATCTGGGTTCTTATTTTCATTTATATCACTCACCTGCCAAAACAATAAAGTACAGTAAAACTGTATTTTTCAGAACCCTTAGGGGAGTCCCTTTAGGACACTGAGGCAGGTGCTTGCACCTCAGTTTCTTTAGCTCTAAATGAGGCATCCTTTGTGTGAAGCAAGTTAAAGTGACAACTACTCCAATACAAACTAAGGTGTTCTTTCTACCACTGAGGTTTTAAGGTAATCAAGGCCTATTGTTCTAAACACCAAATATTCTTAAAAAAAAAAATTAGAATAATGGTCTTTCTCTACCCCAGTATGAAACAGATTGAGCACAATTACACATTTTCCTGATGACAAAAGAATTTTGTTACACACGAGGCATAACATCATAGCATGCTACAATTTTGTGATGATCAGAGCTCCTTTGCTGAATACAAAGGTCCTTAGAACTTGAGTTTAAATACTTTAACCTGCTATCTTTAATTACTTTTATGAATTTTCAGGTTGTCTGTTCTCATGCCTGTATCCGTAGATGCTCTTCATTCATCACCTTCCCTGTTGCTTCTGTTTTGTAAACTTGATGTTGAGATAACCAAGCAAGTTAACACTGTAAGGAAAGAGTATATGAATATTGAAGGAGAATTGAAGAATATTTCCTGTGTAAAGTACTACCTACACTTTAGCCCTTAAACTTTTGACATGTTGCGTCCTTTTATGTCCTCCTTACTCTTCTCAGCTAAATTCTCAGAGTGCACATTATCGATTCCAGGTAGAAGAGGTGATGCCTGTTATGTATTTAACGACAATACAAAATGTAGTAATTACAAAGATGGTCTCTGAAGTCACAGAACCCTGCTCGAATCCCACTGCATCACTTAACTAGCATTGTTATCGTGTTCAAACTGCTTAATCTCTCTCAACGTCAATTTCCTCATCTGTAGAAGGGAACAGTGACCCCACAAGAGACTGACCCAGACTTGCCTGTGAGTGTCCAGGCGTCTCTGGCAGAGACATGGGCCTGCGGTGGCCTGCTGCAGGGCTGGGGGCACTGAGTGTAGCAGTGCGTACATGGGACCTCTTGAAGGAGGTTGCCATTATCTTCATTACCTCCACCATGGTTTGGCCTTAGGTCGTAGCTCAGTTTGTAAAGACTGCCTGCAACACAGGAGACCTGGATTCAATCCCTTGGTCGGAAAGATCCCCTGGAGAAGAAAATGGCAACTCACTCCAGTATTCTTGCCTGGAGAATCCCATAGACAGAGGAGCCTGGTGGGACTACAGTCCATAGGGTTGCAAGAATGGGACAGACTTAGAGACTAAACCACCACCAAATAACACAGCCCCACCCATCAACAAAAAATTGGATTAGAGATTTACTGAGCATGGCCCCGCCCATCAGAACAAGATCACCTTTCCCCCTCAGTCAGTCTCTCCCATCAGGAAGCTTCCATAAGCCTCTTATCCTTCTCCATCAGAGGGCAGACAGACTTAAAACCACAATCACAGAAAACCAATTTGATCACATGGGCCACACCCTTGTCTAACTCAATGAAATGATGAGTCATGCCATAGGGCCACCCAAGATGGACAGGTCATGGTGGAGAGTTCTGACAAATGTGGTTCACTGGAGAAGGGAATGGCAAACCACTTGCCTTGAGAACCCCATAAACAGTATGAAAAGGCTTTTTAGACAGGACACTGAAAGATGAACTCCCCAGGTTGATGCCCAATATGCTACTGGAGATCAGTGGAGAAATAACTCCAGAAAGAATGGAGAGAGAGAGCCCAAGTAAAAACAACTCCCAGGTTGAAACTCCAATACTTTGGCCATCTAATGCAAAGAGCTGACTCACTTGAAAAGACCCTGATGCTGGTAAAGACTGAAGGTGGGAGGAGAAGGGGACGACAGAGGATGAGATGGTTGGATGGCATCACCGACTCAATGGACATACATGTGGATATATGTGATTGTTTGTACTGGGGTCAAAAAGCCTTTATATCTGTGTTATTATTTTTCTCCTGAGTTTTATCTTACATTTGCATTGTACTTTTTAATTTACTAAGGACTTTTGTATTCATTATCTTATTTGATCTCATTAATTCTCACACCCAAACTATAAAGTTAGTGGGGTAGACATTCTTTCCATTTCACTTATTCCTAAAGCTAGATTGTGTCCAAAGCTGATACATTACTAGAGGCAAAAGTTACTTCATAATGAAAAAATGTTCAATTTTCCAGAAATATAATTCAAAAATCATATACACTGAGAACCCTACCTCAAATATATAAAGCAAAAAAAGTGACAACTCACAAGAAGTATTAAAGAAAACTCTATCACAGTAGGAGATTTTATCACACTGTTCTTGGTAATTAATAAACTTAGGAGATAAATTCGTGAGGATATAGAAGACTTTAAATATAATTTTTACAATCATATATATAATATGCATAGAAATTCATGAGTGTTAGTATTTGCTAGTCCATAATGTATCTTCCGGAGAAGGCAATGGCACCCTACTCCAGCACTCTTGCCTGGAAAATCCCATGGATAGAGAAGTCTGGTGGGCTGCAGTCCATGGGGTCGCTGAGGGTCAGACACGACTGAGCAACTTCACTTTCACTTTTCACTTTCATGCATTGGAGAAGGAAATGGCAACCCACTCAGGTGTTCTTGCCTGGAGAATCCCAGGGACGGGGGAGCCTGGTGGGCTGCTGTCTATAGGGTCGCACAGAGTCGGACATGACTGAAGCGACTTAGCAGCAGCAATGTATCTTCAACAAGTTTCGCAAGACCACGTGAATGTGGTAATATAAACCACATTCTCTGGCCATAATGAAATTAAGAGTTAAATGATAAGCAATAATGAGTATGCTTGGAAATTACAAAAACATTTCTGAGTAACTTGTGGATGAAAGATGAAATCATAGTAGAAATTATAAGCATAATGGACCTGAACAACTGTGAAAATTCTGTGTACTATAATTTATGGTATATAAAGAAACTGACATTTAGAGGGAATTTTATACCTTTATGTCTTTATTTGATATAGGAAAAAAGAAAGTTAGTGAATTGAGAAGCACTCAACTGAAGAAATTTTTAAAAAGCAGAATAAATCCAAAAGCAGAATAAACAAAGATATAAAGAACAGAAATTACTGAAATAGAGAAAAAAAATAAGAAAAATTTAAAAGCCAAAATATAGTTGTTTGAGAAAAATTTAGCAACTATATGACAAAAGTAAGCAGAGGAAAAAAGGAAAAGCTATATAATGTTATGGATGAAAAGAACATAAAACTACAGTTCAGTTCAGTTGGTCAGTCGTGTCTGACTCTTTGCAACCCCATGAACCACACACACCAGGCCTCCCTGTCCATCACCAACTCCAGGAGTCCACTCAAACTCATGTCCATTGAGTCAGTGATGCCATCCAGCCATCTCATCCTCTGTCATCCCCTTCTCCTCCTGCCCTCAATCTTTCCCAGCATCAGGTCTTTTCAAATGAGTCAGCTCTTCACATCAGGTGGCCAAAGTATTGGAGTTTCAGCTTCAGCATCAGTCCTTCCAATGAACACCCAGGATTGATCTGCTTTAGGATGGACTGGTTGGATCTCCTTGCAGTCCAAGGGACTCTCAAGAGTCTTCTCCAACACCACAGTTCAAAAACATCAATTCTTCGACATTCAGCTTCCTTTATAGTCCATCTCTCACATCCATAACATGACTACTGAAAAAACCATAGCCTTGACTAGAAAGACCTTTGTGCACAATGTAATGTCTCTGCTTTTGAATATGCTGTCTAGGTTGGTCATAACTTTCCATCCAAGGAGTAAGCATCTTTTAATTTCATGGCTGCAATCACCATAAAACTATGGACATGGTAGCAATTTAAAAAAATAAAGTATAAATAACTTTGATAATAAAATTTTAAACTTAAGCCAAATGGACAATTGCCTAGGAAAAAAAATCAACTTACCAAACTTTCAGAGGAAGAAATAGTTTTAAACCCACTAAAGAAAAACAGTTAAGGGGCTTTCCTGGGAGTCCAGTGTTTAAGAATCCACATTTCCGTCACTGAGAGTGTGGATTCCATCCTTGGTTGCAGCACTAAGATCTCGCATGTCACATTTGGACAGTTTGGTGATTTCTTATAAAACTAAACATACTCTTATCATATGATCCAGCAATCAACTTTTTTGTATTTACTTAAAGGTGTTGAAAACTTTTCTCCACACAAAAACCTGCACATGGGTGTTTATAACAGGTTTATTCATAATTGCCAAATTAACTGGAAGCAATCAAGATGTCCTTCTATAGGTGAATGAATAAACTGTGATAATCCAGATAATGGAATATTATTTAGCACTGAAAATAAATGAGCTATCAAAACTATGAAAAGGAGGATCCTTAAAAAAAATTCCTAAGTAAAAGAAGCCAATTGGAAAAAGCTACCAATAGATTCCAACTGTACAACATCCTGGAAATGGCAAAACTATAAAGAATCAGTGGTTCCAAGGGTTGAGAGGGAGGCATGAACAGATGGAGCACAGAGGATTTTTAAAGCAGTGAAAATACTCTATGTGATACTATAATGGGAGATACATGTCATACATTTTTCCAAACTCAAAGGATGTACACCACCAAGGAGTAAATCTGAAGCTGTGGACTTTGGGTGATTATGATGTGTCAATGAAAGTTCATCAGTTGTAACAAATATACCATTCTGCGGGGGGGATGTCAGAAACAGGGGAGGCTATGCATGTGTGGGGGCAAGAGGCATGTGGGATATCCTTGTACCTTCCTCCAATTTTGCTGGGAAACTAAAACTTCTATAAAACAATAAAAAAGTCATTTTAAAGGTACACACTGTCTAACTCATTTCATGGGGTTGTTGTTGTTCTGTCACGAAGTCATGTCTGACCCTTTGTGACCCCATCAACTGTAGCCCACCAGGGTCCTCTGTCCAGGATTTCCAGTCAAGAGTGGAACGGGTTACCATGCCCTGTTCCAGGGCATCTTCCTGACCTGGAGATCAAACTTGTGTCTCCTATGTTTCCTATATCAATAGGAGGATTCTTAACCACTTGAGCCACCTGGGAAGCCCTGTTATGGGGTTAATATAATCCTTACTTCTAAATTAGACAAGTAAAGTACAAGAAAGAATGCTTATAAATCAAACTCACTTATGAGTACAGATGCAAAATGTCTGAACAAAATATTAACTAATGAATTCAGAAACTAAAGACAGCTTAAAATGACCAAATGGAAATTATATGATAAATGAAAATTTGGTTAAATATTTAAACCAATAAACATAACAGTAACAAATTAAAATAAATGCAGATTAAAGAAATTCTATAAAATTAAACAAGATAAATATTTAAAACTTAAATACAAAAATAAAATTTTTAAAGCATTCAGAAATTTAAAAAATATACTTTAAAAAGATAGGTAACAGAAGTGATAAAAAGTCAGAAGAAAATAGAATAATACATTTTAAGTGTTAAAAGAAAATAAATATATTTCTAGATCCAGCAAAAATATTGGTGAAGAAATGAAGGCAAAATTCAAAACTTTGGATAGCAAAAACAGAAAATTGGACACCAGAAGACATGTACCAGTGGAAATGCTAATGACTTTTCAGACAGAAGTTAAATGATACCAGGTCAAATCATGAAAATATAAGAAATGAACAATTAAAAGAACAAATAGGTAAGTAAATTTAAATGAAAAAAGTCAAAAGTTACCCATGAACAATCTAAGTGGCCATCAACAGATGAATGGATAAAGAAGATGTGGTTTGCTTATATAATGGAATATTATTAAGTCATAAAAAGAATGAAATAATGAATCATGTCATATGCAGCAACATGGATAGACCTAGAGATGATCACACTGAGTGAAGTAAGTCAGAGAAAAATACCATAAGATATCACTTATATGAGGAATCTAAAATATAACACAAATAGACTTATTTACAAAAAAAAGTTAAAGAGAATTAACTAGGAGGACTTGATCTTTCAGATACCAGAAATTATTTACAAACCAATAGGCATTAAGAAGTGTAGTATCATTGTAGGAATATATTAATAACAATGGACAAATAAAATACAAAGTACTGATATAAAAAAACTTGAAAGATGATTGAGTGGGACAGAGTGGCACATCGGTAGGAGAAGTATGGAGAATCAATACGTACACCCAAAAAATCAGTTTTCCGTACAGAAAATAATCAATACCCACTTGACACATTTACAAAAAAAAAAAATCTAAGGTAGACTGTAAACTTAAATGTGGGAGGCAAAGCTATAATGCCTTTACAAACATTTATAGGATCATATTTTAATAACCTTGGGTTAAAGGAAAATCTCTTAAAACCTCAAAAAGAA
The DNA here is from genome assembly GCF_042477335.2 of Ovis canadensis. NCBI lineage: Eukaryota > Metazoa > Chordata > Mammalia > Artiodactyla > Bovidae > Ovis > Ovis canadensis. The sequence goes on along the minus strand of NC_091250.1, from coordinate 31,418,296 downwards.
AAATATCAATAAATTATAATTAAGAACTTCTCTGTTCCTCAAAGCACATCATAAAGAAAGTAGAAAAGCAAGGTGTAACTTTGAAAAGAAGCTTGAAATTGACAAAGGATGTAAACCTAGAATATATAAGTACTTCCTAAAGGGAACAAGAAGGAAAGAAAGTGAAAGAAAGAAAGAAAGAAAGGCAGGAAAGGGAACACAGATGTGACCTCAAAACCACCGCGTTGAAACATGTATATTATCATAGGTGAAATAGATCGCCAGTCCAGGTTCGATGCATGAGACAGGGTGCTCAGGGCTGATGCATTGGGATGACCCAGAGGGATGGGATGGGGAGGGAGGTGGGACAGGGCATTCAGGATGGTGAACACATGTACATGGCTGATTCATGTCAATGTATGGCAAAAACCACCACAATATTGTAAAGTAATTAGCCTCTAATTAAAATAAATTAAAAAAAAAAACCACATGAAGAGACGATTAATCCCCTTAGTAACCAGGGAAATCAAACCACAAGGAGAGATCATTTCACACTCAACCACTGGTAACAATCTTAAAGTCATTATAGTCTAAGTGTTGGCAAGAAATGTACAACCTAGCAATTCTAATCTGAGATATATATCCTGGAGAAACTCTTACATCAATAATATATCTCAAGGCACATACAATAGTGTTTATAATGGCAAAAAACAAAACAAAACTGGAACCCATATAAATATCCATCAACAGTAATGTGAGTAAGAAATTACCATATAGGTTTATTACAGAATACCGTTAAGTGAAGTACAGCTACCCACATGAAAGTGGATTAATCTGAAAAACAGTATTTAAACAGAAAAGAAAAAATTAAGTATGAAATAATTCCACTATATAAAGTTATAAGCAGGTAAAGCTAAACAATATCCTATTTGGTGATGTAGGCTTAGGGTAAACTTATGAAGAAAAGCAAGAGCATTGTTGACAAAAAAATTCTAAAGAGTTGTTGTCTCTGACACCTGGAGAGGAGACCTTTAGCGATGGGCATCCGGGGCTTCTGAGGTCTGGTTGTGTCCTATCTTTAAGTCTCATTGGTAGGGACATAGGTATTTCTATTGTTATTATTTCTCTGTAAACTACCCATATATTGTATCACACAAAAAGTGGGGGAAAAATGTGTGTTTCCCAGTTGCCAAAACTGTGAAAAAAATTTTTTTTCAAAAAAGATATAGTGAAAAGAATACAAAAGAAATTGTCCCTCAATTCTATTGAGCATTTCATGGATTCCAAAGCAGAATTATTCACATTCCTTGCATTTGTCTGGGTTAGGTTTTCTGAACTCTGGATCACAGAAGCCATGGAGCATGTATGCTGGATTAACATGTTTCTGAACTGGGAATTTTCCTCCACAGTTGGAAGAATGAAGAGAAGCACAGAGTGCTGTTTACCACATACTCTGAACAGTTTTGGCAAATGGATAAGAAAGAAGAATGAGATAACAGATTATGAAGAAAGAAAGGCTGTGTAGGAGGCAACATATAGAAAAATAAGAAATTGGCATTTGGAGTCTCATAAGAAATTACCTGGTTGGGGATAGTAAAAATGATGTTTATAAGTATGATGAAAAGAGTCATGCAAATTCTGGTAATACTATTTGCTTCATTCTTCTAACACATCTGACCTTTACCAATTCATTGTTAAGCTTTCCCCTTAACTTTCAGTTTTAGATTCTGCCTTTCCTGATACAACTTTCTGTGTTTGCTAAATTACTCAATAGATTCACACAACATTGCTTATGTTTGGTCTGAGCTGGGAATGATAATGAAGCTGTCTGTACTTCCTGCAATCATGAGATAGTTGATAGGGATAATTTTTAAGCAATTAGAGAGGGAATAAAGATCACAAATGCAAGAAAGCAGAAGCTTCAAGATCCTCTAACAGCTTTTTTAACCCTCTGTAATATTAAAATTTTTACTCTTGGAACCAACTTTTGTTCCTTTCTCATTCCAAACTCATAGCTTTCTTTCCGTTTCTCTTTTGGACTCCAAGTGACTTTTTATTCCCTCACAATTGTTACCATCTTGTTATTCAAAAACTGTCATAAAACTCAGTAGAGTTTTCGGACAATAAAGGCAAATAGCCAAGTCTGGACTTCCATGATCACCAGATCCGTAAAGCCGTCCCTCTTTGTCTGCTCAAGGACAGAAGAGGGAAAAGAGCCTTTAAAATCCTAGCTCTGCAACTGGACCATCTTAGAGATAGAGCATACCCTAAAGATCTTCTAGGTCCATGCTCAAAGTAGGATTTTCTCTCCCAAGTCTTGGAAAGGCTCTTTGGCTTCAGCTTTTGACTTGAGACTTTTGGTCATAGGGAGCTTGGTACTCCAAAAGACAGTTTGTTATACCATCTGAGTTGTAAGAAAATTCTTCCTTATATGAGCTGTTAACTCATCCACTGGGCTGGGTCTGACATCTAGAAAGACCCATTCTTAATTTAATCCTTAAATTATCAGAAAATAGTATCTCCTTTTTCAAACCATGGGTCCTGAGAATCTTCCTTTACAAGAGCCAAATACTCCTGCTTTCGTTGACCATTCTGCTATCGATTACATTTCAGACCTTGCCGACATAGTTCAGACTGTGCCTCTTTGGAGGTCTGACTCCTGGGTGGCAGCATCCTTTTTGATGTGAGAGGCCCAAACTGAACATGCTCGTGCTAAGTCCACTTTAGTTGTGTCCAACTCTTTGTGACCCTATCAACTGTAGCCCACCAGGCTCCTTTGTTCATGGGATTCTCCAGGCACGAATACTAGAGTCAGTTGCCATGCGCTCCTCCAAGGGATCGTCCCAACCCAGGGATCGAACCTGTGTCTCTTATGTCTCCTGCATTGGCAGGCAGATTCTTTACCACTAGCACCACCTGAGCATCTAAGCATACTCCAGATGTGGCCCAGATCCTGGGAGAACTAAGTGATTTATTTCCCCTTTTGTACTCAGCTTCCTCAATCTTATTAGTTCTGATAGCAACTACATAAGATGGGAAACATAAATAATCAGGGATTAGAGACTAGCCCTAAAGAAGTGTTCAGTGTAACACTGCCACAGGTTACAGGGCATCCATCCAAGATGTGAGGAGAGAGATCTCTGGGTCTGAGGACTGGTCATGCATGTAAGAAGTTAGGCTCTTTCTTAGTCTCTTACCCTGAAGGAACTCTCATCTCTGCTTCTCTCCACTCTGCCCTCCCTCTTAACAACGTGGCCTCTTCCAGCCTTTTCTGTTTCCTTGTAACTTTGGCTTGCCTGTGCTCACTCCAGTGTGCCCTGAAGCCAGCCTAACTCAATTTCTACACAACCTTTCATTTGAGATGCCCCTCTTCCCAGCATCCAGCTCAGTGTCTCTCAGAATTTCATATCCACCAAATCACATAGAGATATTTTAAAAAATGTGAAGAATGGTTCATTCAGTCTAAGGGAAGGAGTGTATGTTTTAAAGTTCCCAGGTGACACTGCTGCTGCTGCTGCTGCTGCTAAGTCACTTCAGTCATGTCCTACTCTGTGCGACCCTCTAGACGGCAGCCCACCAGGATCCCCCGTCCCTGGGATTCTCCAGGCAAGAACACTGGAGTGGGTTGCCATTTCCTTCTCCAATGCATGAAAGTGAAAAGTCAAAGTGAAGTCGCTCAGTCGTGTCTGACTCTTAGCGACCCCATGGACTGCAGCCGACCAGGCTCCTCCATCCATGGGATTTTCCAGGCAAGAGTACTGGAGTGGGGTGCCATCGCCTTCTCCGGACACTGATGCTGCTGACCCACAAATCACATTTGGAGAAGCAAAGCAATCAGGATGCAGCTGACCCAGTTTCCCAGTTCCCAGTTCCTGGGAGAAGGAATCTGATTATCCTCGTTTGATTCTTGGTTTGTTCACCCTGGGTCACCCTGCTCCAATTAGCCACTGGCAGGAGAATAGATGGTCATAATACAAACACAGCCACCTTGGTTGGCCCTTTCACCAGGAGCTGTGGGTAGACTGAGTAGTTCCAAAAGCCACAGTGCATCTATGGCAACAGTCAACTCGATCCCCAGGTCATTTTTATACAAATGATTCACTAAGCCAAATTTTACATCTTGCCCTTGTATAATTTTTCTAACGGGAAAGACTGTCATTTTCAACATGATTGGCATGGTTCTGATTTCCTTTAAACCCTGTCCACATCGTTAAGTTAAACCTATTTTCAATGTGTGGGGCTTACAACTGTCAAGTTAAAATACTCCAAAAAAGAAAAAAATTATCGGTTATCTTCTTAAAATAGATGTTCATACTTTAGATTCTATTCTTCTGTCATTTCAGTGAGATTTTGGAAGGAAACAAAACTTGCTCTCACATCAGATATCCTAAAGGAAACCCTTTATATTGCATTTTTGATCTTTGTACCAGGGCCTGAACTTGGTGCAAATTTGAAATTACAATGGTCAAATGTCCCTTTTCAAAAGCCTCTCATGGTGGGCCTGCATGGCCCTTCCAGGAATCTGAGTGTGATTTGTAAACTGTACAAACAATATCCAGATGGAAACAATGTAGTTCAGAATGAAAACCTACACCCAGTACCCCCACCCACATACCATGCAGAAAGCTGACTTCCCTGCTACATTACAGATACTGGAAACCACGTCAGCATTTTACTTTTGCTCCCTAGTCTAGATGCTTCCTCCTTGGTATTGATACTACAGTGCTTCGGTATTCTGATTGGCTCCAGAGTTTCTTTAGCCTCTAGTACATAGGTAGTTTCTAGAGACTGAAGTACTTGAGTGAGTGTGCAATGGAGAAGTGATGACAAGACAGAAAAATGAGAAAGTTCTCTGGCACGAGACTGGGGAGGGTAACCACGGGATTCTACTTTGGGGAGCCTAGGATGAAACCTTGTAACCGTTCATCTTAAGCCTGGCTTGTCAGAGTTGGTTACTATCATTCATTCAGTTTAAAAAAAAAAAAAAAAACTAGTCCTAGAAAAGCCATAGGATCCATTTGGGGTTTGCAAGAGGTTATCCATAATTCAGCAAATTGGCACATTAATTTAATCAGAAAGTTGGCTTCCTTTCCATCTCTTCAATTTTGTCAATTAAGAGGCATAGCCACAATGGATAGATTCATTTGAGATGCAAAGAAAATCAAAGTACTCTGGGAGATTTGTTAGGCCAAAAAGACACTCACCTGGGACCATAGTAGAGATCAATTTTCAAGCCCCTGAAAAATAAACGGAAGCATCTTTGTGTGAATCTGTCAGCATCAGTACCACTAATGCGTGATTCCAGCCATGTTCATGGGGGTGTCTGTTTATCACATGATTTCAACAAGTTTTCCATTTTTACTAAATGGGAGATATCAAGACCGAATCCATAGTTTCTTCACTCTGATTTTCTGAGTGGGAATGTCTCTTTTGTCTTTTTCTTTTTTTCTTTTCAGCTATCTGTAATTTATCTTTGGCTGTAGCTGCAGAGGTTTGTCCTCTCCCCATAGGAGGCAATTTTGAAGGCTTATAGTCTTAATATGCGCTATAATTTTTATTTTTGTATCACTGTCATTTTTTTAAAAAAAATTCAAATAAACATCATTAGTTTGTCTGAGTTTATCTCACCTAGGTAGTTAATAAGTATAATTTTCATGTAGATATTATATGAAGAAACATTGATCTGATTCCTACCTTCTATTAGATTATACACAGATATAAAGCACCTAGCAATGAGGGTTTCTTCTTTCCTAATAGCAATTAATTTATTCCTTTTAGTGCTAGATAATGTAAAATGGAAGCTTGCATTTGAATTACAGTTCTAATAAACAGTCCTTATTATTGCCTAATTAGAATAATTTCTGCATTTTATAGGCTTTGAGTTTTTGGATTCCATGGCAAGGCACAAGCCTATGTGCTATTTTTTTCCTTCACAAATTTAATCTATGCTAATAGCTATTAAAACTCTTTCAGACTGATGAATATTTGTCTTTAGTGTTTTTCTTGATCAAGATAGTAATTGTTATGGCTTTGAAAAATAATCACTTTATTTATTCTGCCAAGCTCCAGATCTTCCAATCCAATTTGGTTTATATTAGCTTGCTCTGCTGTTCTGGCTTTCTCAGTTTCTTTTAATGAAGGACTACTGTTTCAGCCTTGTGAATGGCAGTCATTAATTTGTCACACAAAAATATTTTGGTCCAAATCAATATTGATTTGGGTTGTTATTGCATTCAAGTATTTGATAGCTGCATACTGTAACTTTAATAGTATCTCAGGCAATGATTTAAGTGGTGACGCTTACAAAACTTACCGAGTTCCATAAGGGTCAGCTTTGATTTCTTTCTCCCATCCTGTTTCCATTTGTTCCCATGCTAAGTTAGAGACATATTTGTGCAGTGACCAAGACTTCCAAACGCCAAATCCCTCTGTTTTCCTAAAGAATGACTTTCCTGCAGGAAAATAGAGCTCATTTACAAAATTTTAGTCAGTTGTTCCTTTGTTTCAGAAAAGCTTGGAAAGAAGACAGATTGGAGGAAATGTGTAAGTTTTGACATGAAAAGTGGAGAGATGAATATGAACCTAAATCATAACTTTTCCATTCAGTTTATAGGCTTAAACAGAGCTGAAAAAAATGTTCTTTTGCAAATCTAGATGTCAAGAAAAAGCAAATTTCTGCTCCAGCAGTGTTTGCAGGCTCTGAACATGGACTACTAGAGGGAGGTGAAGTGCTTTCAAGTGGTAGCTAGGTGAACTGTTTTAATGGTTATTTACTTTTCATCCAACATTTAATTATGGAAATTTTTGAAATGCAGCCAGTTGTAAAGAATTTTACAGTGAACAGCAGTAAACCTGCCACTTCGATTCTCCACTAACATTTCACTGTGCTTGCTTCATCACATATCTAAACTAGCCACCCCTTGATGGAGCCATCAGCTCATCTTATTTTTAATGCATTGCAGACAATGGAGCATTTCTCCTAAAACCCTTCTGTGTGCAGGTTATTAATGAGAGTTCAATACTTGCTAATAGTTTCTTTTTCCTTTTTTGTTTTTTACATTAAAAATTTTCTTTATTTTATATGGGGTATAGTTGATTTACTATGTTGTGTTAGTTTCATATAGCAAAATGATTCAGTTATACATATGCACATATCTGTTCTTTTTCAGACTCTCTTCCCATACAGGTTTTTACAGAATATTGAGTAGCCTTCCCTGTGCTATACAGTAGGTCCTTGTTGATTATCTATTTAGGTTTTTTTTTTTATTAGTAAAATTTACTGAGTAGACAAAATGATTACGTATTATAACTCAAACTCCTGTAAAAATACAGAATCACTGCAGAAAGCTACCTTTTGCCTGGTCCTCCTTCATCTCTGTCCACCCTCATCTCTAGGGAACCACTGTTCTGATTTTTTCACCATAGATAAGTTTACCTATTCTAGAACCTCAGTTAACTAGGATCATGATAGGTACTCTTTTGTGTAAGACTTCTTTCACTCAGCCTAATTTTTTCTTCATTCCTATTTTTCTGTGCTCACTGGTACTGTATTCCTTTATGTTGCTGAATAATACTCTATTATGCTAATACACCTCTGTTTGCTTCCATTCTCTTGTCTGTTTCCAGCTTTTAACCATTATGAATAAAGCCTCTATGATCATTCTTATGCCAGTCTTTTTGTGGAGATATATTTTTATTTCTCTCAGGTAGGATTCTAATTCTAGGTGTATCTTTTAGTTTTATAAGAAATTGATATTTTTTCTAAAATGGTTGTACCATTTTATATTTCCACCAATAATGCATGTGTGGTTTGGTTATCCTCCTGTCAGTCTTTTTAATTTTAGCTTTTCTGGGTGGTACCTCATGGTAAGTTGATTTCTCAGGTGCTTATTTTTAACATGTTTTAGGAAATACACTTTAGATTTAATATTATGTTTAATATATTTTATGTTTTGTGGTGCTGGAGAAGACTCTTGAAAATCCCTTGGACAGCAAGGATCTAAAACCAGTCAATGCCAAGGGAGATCAACTCCAAATACTCATTGGAAGGTCTGATGCTGAAATTGAAGCTCCAATACTTTGGTCACCTGATGTGAACTGTCAACTTATTGGAAAAGACATTGATACTGGGAAAGACTGAAGGCAAAAGGAGAAGAGGGAGGCAGAAGATGAGATGGTTGGATGGTATCGTTAATCCAATGGACATAAATTTGGCTGAGCTCCAGGGGCAGGGAGGCCTGGTGTGCTGAAGTCCACGGGATCACAAAGAATCAGACATGACTTATCAACTGAACAACAACAAGGGAAAAAGACGATTAGAACAACATAATTTCAAGTAAGTCATACTGGAGTCCAAATAGTGAGTCAATTTAAGATCAAGTTCAATAAAAACAGCAAGTAAATAATAGTTGAGATGGTGTATAGATACGGAAAACTTGTGAATGAGAGAAGCTTGAGAAATACTGTTACAGAGGATCTTTTTTCACACTTCCTCTATTTCCAAGGCTTTTCTTGATTGAGTCAAAAAATCAACATGTAAAAATCTTTAAGAATTTTTGTCACCGTTACCCACTGCAGAGCCTTTGAGTTCTGTGATTAATTGAATTCTATGTAAACCTAGGGAGAAAAAGATTTCAGGCATCACTCTTGCTTTTGAAACCATGCTTTAAACAGTTTAATTGTATTAAATGGCAATAAAAGAAAAGTGTTTTACAAAGGCAAAATAGCAAGGTAGATATTAATATCCACTGAAGCCAGCCTGCTGGGTTTGCCCCTCAGTTCCACCACTCACTAGCGTGTAAACTTGGCAAATTATTTACTTCTCTGTATTTCAGTTTTCTCATCTATAAAATGTGGCTGATAATAGTAACAACGTCATTGGACACTGTGGGGAATAAATGAGTAAAAACATGTAAACAGGACATAGTAAGTGTTATAAGGCTGAGCTACTATTGTTGTTGTAGGAGAATCAGTCAGCCTAGAGAAGGGAAAGATTCCTGTAGGCCAAGAGTATTCCAATGAGGGATGAGGCAGGGAAGTTAATATCTCTAGAAAGCAGAAAGCTCTGTACCTTCAGGAAAGGGTGGTATCTTATTGGTAGTCTCGGCTCCTTTCTCCTTTGTGTTCTTTCTTTAGGTCATATCTCATCCCTCAGTTTACATTGACTGGTTCCAGAAATGGACACTTGATCTCAATCAGGATAATAACATTCTCTCCTGGGATTTCTGCTCTTTTGAGTTTGTTGTTTGGTTGGTTGCTAAGTTGTGTCCTATTCTTTGTGATCCACCAGGCTGCTCTGTCCATGGGATTTCCCAGGCAAGAAGACTATTGTGTGTTGCCATTTCCTTCTTCAGGGGATCTTCCTGGCATCCCCCACCCCCTACCCCAGGACTGAACCCTCCCCTGCTGCTTGGCAGGCAGATTCTTTACCTCTGAACCACCAGCAAATTCCCTGAGATAGAGTTCTTCCCTTTGTTTTTGCAGAGATGCTGAACTGATAAGGCATAATGATGGTGCAGCTGGGAGTCACCCCCAGGGGAAAGCCTGCCAGAGACTGGATCCCACAAAAGAAATGCAACAATGGGGAGAAACATCTTCCCCATTAGGGCCCTGACTTTGGCCTTTGCTGGGAACCCAACTTTCTCTCAACTTCTGCTGTTCTTACAAGTAAGTCTTCTAACTTTGGGAGAGGAGGGTCCCTGTAAAAAACTGCCAGAGGTTTTTTTCTTTTTTGCTCTCAAACTTTGCTTTAAATTGTTGGTTAATAGATCTGCCAGTCATTTTCTTTTTAAATTCCTCTGGCCTTACTGTTTCCCACATACCCTAAATGCCTAGCTCATTGAACCAGTTAACGCACAGCTCTCCACCTGAATCTCATTGCAGTTCTCCACAGGTTAAAGTCTCAGCAATCAACCTGTCTGAGAACTAGCAGCCATCCCTCAGCCCCAGAAGTGAAGTGAGACTCCTTTCCAACCGCCAGGTAGGGAGGCAGAGCGTCCATCCTCGGCATTGCTTCCTAGGGCCAAACGCAACACCGGGTTAGATTCCCCAGAAGGAGCCTGCTTGGGGTTTCGTGTTCTGGTTGTTTATTGGAAGAAAGCTTTCTAGAGAAGAGGAGAGGAGGCAGGGATAGGGCAGAGCTAGAGACCGGCTTTCTGGTGTGGAAAATCCAGGGCAGGAATTGCCCTGAAGGACTCACCTCTCCCGAGGTGAGAGGTCTGGTCTTTTGTTTCACCTTTAGTCAGTACGTGATGGTTGTCTGCCTTTTCGGTTCCCAGCCCCGTCAGTATACACCCTGAGAGCAGTGGGCAGCTCTCCATTGAGTTGTTATCAGCTGTTGAATTGAATTTCTAGGCCCAGGAAGGAGCCTGCTCGGGGTACTTTATCAGCAAACAGATACTTAGATAACTTGTGTGTCCCTGTAAAGTCCCCTCTTGACCAGAAATGCAGTACATCCAGCCAACCAGTCCCCAAACGCCCAGATGACTCTGGACTCTACTTATTTCCTTGTTCTTTCATCCTGGGTTAACTGTGTGGCTTGGCCAATCATATGTTTTCTATTTTTCTCTTCCTTTACCAAAATTTTTCCTATTTTTTATTCTCTGAAAGCATCCTGGCTTCTGATCCATTTTGCAATTCCTCAGGTGGAGACTGTGTCCTGACTTTGTTTATATCACTGAAACTGTCTTCCTTAGTTATAACACAGTGACTAGGGGCATGGGTGGGCCAGGTTGAAAAGGGAGAGGGGTACCCATCACTAGAAAACTGTTATCCATTGACATGATGGAGAATATTATGGAAAAGTAGTTTGTAGTTTTACAACCAGAAAGTTTCCCAGTTTTACAACTAGAAAGTTTCCCTTTAACTGTTGTGAAATGGACGCCGGTTTTTTCCTCCTACTGAAGGCTATATTTTCCTTAATGTTAAACTGTGTCCAAGTGGAACAGTCTTTTAATTTGAATGGGAAAAACAACTGAATTTATTAAACAGAGTGTTAATAAAAAGGTGCATTGTAATAAGTTTTTCTTCCCATTCCCCCTAGGCCTCCTGATGAATTCCCCCACACTCCTCTCCTAAGCATGCCTGTCTGTTGGCTTCTGAGGTAAGAACATTTTTTCTTTTTTTTTTTCTGGTCAGCTACAATCCAGGCAAAGGTTTTCCATTTGGTGAATTAATCCCCTGTCTCCTGCTTACAGCTAGCTTAGAAGGATACAGTATTACATTATATATTTACCAAAATACATGCTTCAATATGTGAAACAGAATTAACATTTGGGGTAGAAAAATCCATTTTGTCTCAATAATTTCATGGAAACACCTGAGAAATTGCTTTTCTGAAAGCTGCTAGGAGACTTCCAGAGTGATCTATTAAACCAGAAATGTGAATCTATTTATAGTTGACAAGCAAATACATCTCAGGCATGTTCTCATAGTTTCAAGCTACTCTGACTAGTCCTCACAGCAGAAAAGGGGAAGAAAAGGACTTTTTGAAGGTAACTCTAATTTTCTTTCCACATTTGGCATACGTGAGGGAATTTAGGAGAAACTTTGCATTGAGTGAAACTCATTTATAAATTTTTCCTATGAAAATATTGTAACAGTTGCAGCAATCATGTGGACAGGAAGTGCTCAATCTTTGTTGAGGAAGTGCTCAATCTTTGTTCAAGTCATTGGTTGTGAGAATTAGAAGTGAGAGCTGCTAGGGTCTGTGGTGTAGGACAAGTAGCCTGAAGAATCCTGTTAAAAAGAGAGACTTACACATTTCAGTGTAAGTTTAAGGCCACAAGTAGATAATGACCTTTCAGGGGGGGAAAAAAATCCACCAAAGAAGTAGATTGCTTTGCCTGCCAGGAGACAGAATGTTTGAACAGCTCACAGGAGAGCAATACTGGCTCAGCAGTGGTTTGATTGATCTGCAACTGGATAGGCACTAACTCGAAGAAAGTGTTCTAGAAATTATGGAAGTGTTCTGGAAGTTATGGTTTCTCTATTGGACTGCCTTGAAAATTTAACTGTCCCCACAGGTGCTATATAATCTGTAAAAATGTAGTGACTCATGAGCTTTTGGTGGTGGGTGATGAAGGGTGATGGTGATACGTTGAAAGAAATCACAGTTCTCTTTTTTTGGTCAGGAATGGCAGCTTGGTTTGATGCATACTAGCCAGTATTTATTGAGGGCACAGGCTGTACCAAACGCTATCTGAGAACTTAAATATATTTGCTTATGAGGGATGTACTTTTTAATATTATATTTATTTTTATTTATTTGGCTGCTACAGGTCTTAGTTGTGGTATGTGGGTTCTAGTTCCCTGACCAGGGATCGAACCTGAGCCCCCTGCCTTGGGAGCTCAGAGTCTTAGCCACTGGACCCCCATGGAGGCCTGAGGGAGGTACTTTTACCACCCACGTTTGATGGATAAGGAAATTGAGACAAAGAGAGGTTAAGCAACGTGCCCATGGTCACACAGTTAATTAATGATAGAGTAAGAGTTCAGTCCAGATAGTTTAACTCTAGAGCACATGTTCTTTTTCCATTTTGCTACACAGCCTCCAAAGGCATAACCTTAACCAGGAGGAGGCATTTGTAGGCTTATATCATTCAAATTATTTTGAAGAAAAGCAGTGTCCCAGCAAAAAGGTTGAGTGAAGCACTGGATTATTTTCTGGTGAATTCAGTCAACCCTATTTGGCAACCCATATATTTTGAAAAAGTCAGGTTGCGATGATGGATGGTGTCTAAGTTCTCAATTACTGTTTTTTTGTTTTTTTTTTTTCCCACCCATTTTCCTAAATTCTCCATCTCATTGTATTGATTGGGTCTGTACCAACTAAAAAGAACTGAAGCACAGTGATGTAAATGAAGTCGCCTGGATCTGACCTTGAGAGTGTTTCTCTTTGCTAATGTGAATTTATCGGATTTTTGAGGGTCAGAGACTTGTGCATAATCAGGGGCCATAGTTCAAAGAGGGAATTCTTGGGAGCCTAGGGTGCTCACTTTCTGGTACAGAGCTCTTTCCAAAATAGTACCCTGTAAACTGAAGAAGCTGAAAAGTAACAGTGCTGGTGATAAGGCATCTGCTGACAGAGGCAGACTCCGATGGTGAAACTGTCCTATTGGAAGTCTCCAGGGCCTTTCAGCCAGAGAAAGCCCTCTGGGGAGGAATATGTTCAGCTCGGGTTTACTCACTGGTACAATGGATGCCTGACAATGAGGTCGCTGGGGCTGGTTCTGATGGTGATAAAGACAAGCTGGCAACCAAGATGAGAATAACCCAGATTTATAGCTTGAAAACCTTACCCCAACCCATAGTGTAAAACAAGAGACTATCAACTACCAAATGCTAAGGAACTCAAGGGATTTGATATCTCGAGAAATCAGACCAATTTCTTCTTCTTATATCTTGAAGAGATCATGATACTGTAATCCTACCTTTGACAGTTGTGGGATAATTCAAATGTAGTTAATTTAAAGTCACAGGAAAAGTATTCTATCTCTAAAAATTAATTTAAGACATCACAACCCGAAAGACTAAGTGTTAGTGCTTCATGTTTCTAAGTACATAAATATTTATTGACTAAATGAATGTTTGCTCTAGCCAGTACTTTACATCCCTGGCTAATCTTTATTTTTATGTGAAATAAAAATTCAAAATTATGCTCAAAACACTTCTTTTAAGTTACTTAACTAACATTTAATCAAAGAACTGCCAGTTAAGTATTATTTGCACAATAGTTTTTGGACTGCTTCGTACAATTTCTTTAAAGTCTTGACTAGCTTTTTGTTAATAGTGAGAGAACACGACTCATGCCTTAAGGTTTACATGCATCTAATATTCTGTGCAATTAAGTTTCTGCTTTTCTATTCAGCTCACCTTGTTAGATGGGGATAAAACTATCTTGTACCAAATTAATGGGAATATTGCAGAACCAGTGATGAAATGCCCAAAGTGCTTTGATAATCTTACTTGTGTGTGCCTGGTGATTATTATATTAATTAAAACATCTTTTGTGAGCAGCACATAAATGGGTTTTTAGTCTTTGAAATAAGTTGATTTTCAAATTGATAATGTAGTTAAATTCAGCTTCATTTTGAAATGTATTTTAGAGTAGAAAAAAAATTGGAGCTTTCCCCCACTAAGAGTAACTGTGACTCAGAGAGATGGTTGATTATGGGTCTGGATGAGGAAAAGCACAGGTGAGCTTGGGACTTTCTGTTTTGGCTGAAGGAGAGGAACCTCTCAGAGACTTCTGAGGCCATACATGTGTCCCTGAGGGACACAGCAGCAGTCCCAAAGGGTGCTCATGGCCTAAAGATGGGACAAGCTGAATAGCCAAAAGAGAATAATGACTACAACTGGTTGAAAAATATAAAAACCCATGAGTTAATAAAGATAATGAAAATAAGAGTGAAAGGGGAAAAAAAATCTCAAAACTCATTTGTCACCTTTGGAAGTCATGGCTGCACCAGACAGATACTCTGAAAATCATTTAAGGATAGAATTAAGAATTTATCCTACCTTTAGTTTCCAACATAAATTGTATTTTAGAGGCCTGAATTACCTGAGTTGATAGAGAATGATTATTTTTTATTTTCCATTATAGCTTATTCCAGGATGCTGAATATAGTTCCCTGTGCTATACAGTAGGACCTTGATGCTTATTTTATTTATAGTACTGTGTATCTGCTAATCTCAAACTCCTAATTTATTTGTCCTCCCACCCACTTTCCCCTTTGGAAACCATAAGTTTGTTTTCAATGTCTGTGAGCCTGTTTCCATTTTATAAATACATTCATTTCTATCAGTTTTAAGATTCCACATGAGAGTGATATCATAATATTTGTCTTTTTCTGTCTGACATCCTTCACATAGCATGATAATCTCTAGGTTCATCCATATTGCTGAAAATGGCATTTTTCATTCTTTTTATGGCCAAGTAATATTTCATTTTATCTGTATATCTATATACCTCATCTTCTTTTTAAAAATATAAATTTATTTATTTTAATTGGAGGCTAATTGCTTTACAATATTGTATTGATTTTGCCATAGATTGACATCAGTCCCACATGGGTGTACATGTGTTCCCCATCCTGAAACCCCCTCCAACCTCTCTCCCCATCTCATTCCTCTGGGGCATCCCAGTGCACCAGCCCCAAGCATCCTGTATCATGCATTGAACCTGGACTGGTGATGTTTCACATGTGATAATATACATGTTTCAATGCCATTCTCCCAAGTCATCCCACCCTCACCCTCTCCCACAGAGTCCAAAAGACTGTTCTATAATTCTGTGTCTCTTTTGCTGTCTTGCTTACAGGGTTATCATTACCATCTTTCTAAATTCCGTTCAGTTCAGTTCAGTTCAGTCGCTCAGTTGTACCTGACTCTTTGCAACCCCATGAATCGCAGCACACCAGGCATCCCTGTTCATCACCATCTCCCAGAGTTCACTCAGACTCACATCCGTTGAGTCCGTGATGCCATCCAGCCATCTCATCCTTGGTCGTCCCCTTCTCCTTCTGCCCCTAATCCCTCCCAGCATCTAAATTCCATATATATGCGTTATTATAGGAGGACGTCAAGGCTGTATATTGTCACCCTGCTTATTTAACTTATATGGAGAGTATATCATGAGAAATGCTGGGCTGGAAGAAGCACAAGCTGGAATCAAGATTGCCGGGAGAAATATCAATAACTTCAGATATGCAGGTGACACCACCCTTATGGCAGAAAATGAAGAGGAACTAAAAAGCCTCTTGATGAAAGTGCAGGAGGAGAGTAAAAAAGTTGGCTTAAAGCTCAACATTCAGAAAACGAAGATCATGGCATCCGGTCCCATCACTTCATGGGAAACAGTGGAACAGTGTCAGACTTTATTTCTCTGGGCTCCAACATCACTGCAGATGGTGACTGGAGCCATGAAATTAAAAGACACTTACTCCTTGGAAGGAAAGTTATGACCAACCTGGACAGCATATTGAAAAGCAGAGACATTACTTTGCCAACAAATGTCCATCTAGTCAAAGCTATGATTTTTCCAGTGGTCATGTATGGATGTGAGGGTTGGACTGTGAAGAAGGCTGAGTGCCAAAGAATTGATGCTTTTGAACTGTTGTGTTGGAGAAGACTCTTGAGAGTCCCTTGTACTACAAGGAGATCCAACCACTCCATTCTAAAAGAGATTAGCCCTGGGTGTTCATTGGAAGGACTGATGCTGAAGCTGAAGCTCCAACACTTTGGCCATTTAATACGAAGAGTTGATTCACTGGAAAAGACCCTGATGCTGGGAGGGATTGGGGGCAGGAGGAGAAGGGGACAACAAAGGATGAGATGGCTGGATGGCATCACCGACTTGATGGACGTGAATTTGAGTAAACCCCAGGAGTTAGTGATGGACAGGGAGGCCTGGCATGCTGCAGTTCATGGGGTCACAGAGAGTTGGACATGACTGAGCAACTGAACTGAACTGATACTGTATTGGTGTTTTTCTTTCTGGCTTACTTCACTCTGTATAATAGGCTCCAGTTTCATCTACCTCATTAGAACTGATTCAAATGTATTCTTTTTAATGGCTGAGTAATACTCCATTGTGTATATGTACCACAGCTTTCTTATCCATCCATCTGCTGATGGACATCTAGGTTGCTTCCATGTCCTGGCTATTATAAACAGTGCTGTGATGAACATTGGGGTACATGTGTTTCTTTCAATTCTGGTTTCCTCGGTGTGTATGCAAAGCAGTGGGAGTGCTGGGTCATAAGGCAGTTCTATTTCCAGTTTTTAAAAGAATCTCCACACTGTTCTCCATAGTGGCTGTACTAGTTTGCATTCCCACCAATAGTGTAAGAGGGTTCTCTTTTCTCCGCACCCTCTCCAGCATTTATTGCTTGTAGACTTTTAGATAGCAGCCATTCTGACTGGCGTGAAATGGTACCTCATTGTGGTTTTGATTTGCATTTCTCTGATAATGAATGATGTTGAGCATCTTTTCATGTGTTTGTTAGCCATCTATATGTCTTCTTTGGAGAAATGTCTGTTTAGTTCTTTGGCCCAGTTTTTGATTGGGTTGTTTATTTTTCTGGAATTGAGCTTCAGGAGTTGTTGTATATTTTTGAGATTAATTCTTTGTCAGTTGCTTCGTTTGCTATTATTTTCTCCCGTTCTGAAGGCTGTCTTTTCACCTTGCTTCCTTTGTTTCCTTTGTTGTGCAGAAGCTTTTAATTAGGTCCCATTTGTTTTTCTTTTATTTCCAGTATTCTGAGAGGTGGGTCATAGAGGATCCTGCTGTGATTTATGTTGGAGAGTGTTTTCTCTATGTTCTCCTCTTGGAGTTTTATAGTTTCTGGTCTTACATTTAGATCTTTAATCCATTTTGAGTTTATTTTTGTGTATGGTGTTAGAAATTGTTCTAATTTCATTCTTTTAAAAGTGGTTGACCAGTTTTCCCAGGAATATTCGTTAAAAAGATTGTCTTTTCTCCATTGTATATTTTTGCCTCCCTTGTCAAAGATAAGGTGTCCATAGGTACGTGGATTTATCTCTGGGCTATTTTGTTCCATTGATCTGTATTTCTGTCTTTGTGCCAGTACCATACTGTCTTGATGACTGTGGCTTTGTAGTAGAGCCTGAAGTCAGGCAGGTTGATTCCTCCATTTCCATTCTTCTTTCTTTGGATTGCTTTGGCTACTCGAGGTTTTTTTGTATTTCCATACAAATTATGAAATTATTTGTTCTAACTCTGTGAAAAATACCATTGGTAGGTTGATAGGGATTGCATTGAATCTATAGATTGCTTTGGGTAGTATACTCATATTCACTATATTGATTCTTTCAATCCATGAACACGGTATATTTCTCCATCTATTTATGTCCTCTTTGATTTCTTTTACCAGTGTTTTATAGTTTTCTATATATAGGTCTTTTGTTTCTTTAGGTAGCTATATTCCTAAGTATTTTATTCTTTTTGCTGCAATAGTGAATTGAATTGTTTCCTTAATTTCTCTTTTTGTTTTTTCATTGTTAGTGTATAGGAATGCAAGGGATTACTCTGTGTTAATTTTATATCCTGCAACTTTACTATATTCATTGATTAGCTCTAGTAATTTCCTGGTGGAGTCTTAAGGGTTTTCTGTGTAGAGGATCATGTTATCTGCAAACAGTGAGTTTTACTTCTTCTTTTCCAATCTAGAATCCTTTTATTTCTTTTTCTGCTCTGATTGCTGTGGCCAAAACTTCCAAAACTATGTTGAATACTAGTGGTGGGAGTGGGCACCCTTGTCTTGTTCCTGACTTTAGGGGAAATGCTTTCAATTTTTCACCATTGAGGAAAATGTTTCCTGTGGGTTTGTCATATATAGCTTTTATTATGTTGAGGTATGTTCCTTCTATTCCTGCTTTCTGGAAAGCAGATGGTTGTTGAATTTTGTCAAAGGCTTTCTCTTCATCTATTGAGATAATCATATGGTTTTTATTATTCAATATGTTAATGTGATGTATTATATTGATTGATTTGTGGATATTGAAAAATCCTTGCATCCCTAGGATAAAGCCCACTTGGTCATGATGTATGATCTTTTTAATGTGTTGTTGGATTCTGTTTGCTAGAATTTTGTTAAGGATTTTTGCATCTATGTTCATCAGTGATATTGGCCTGTAGTTTCGTTTTTTGGTGGCATCTTTGTCAGGTTTTGGTATTAGGGTGATGGTGGCCTCATAGAATGAGTTTGGAAGTTTACCTTCCTCTGCAATTTTCTAGAAGAGTTTGAGTAGGATAGGTGTTAGCTCTTCTCGACATTTTTAGAATTCATCTGTGAAGCTGTCTGGTCCTGGGCTTTTGTTTGCTGGAAGATTTCTGATTACAGTTTCTATTTCTCTGCTTGTGATGGGTCTGTTAAGATTTCCTATTTCTTCCTGGTTCAGTTTTGGAAAATTATACTTTTCTAAGAATTTGTCCATTTCTTCCAAGTTGTCCATTTTATTGGCATATAGTTGCTGATAGTAGTCTCTTATGATCCTTTGTATTTCTGTGTTGTCTGTTGTGATCTCTCCATTTTCATTTCTAATTTTATTGATTTGATTTTTCTCCCTTTGTTTCTTGATGAGTCTGGTTAATGGTTTGTTAATTTTATTTATCGTCTCAAAGAACCAGCTTTCTTGATTTTTGCTATGGTCTCTTTTGTTTCTTTTGCATTTCTTTCTGCCCTAATTTTTAAGATTTCTTTCCTTCTACTAACCCTGGGGTTCTTCATTTCTTCCTTTTCTAGTTGCCTTAGGTGTAGAATTAGGTTATTTATTTGACATTTTTTCTTGTTTCTTGAGGTATGCCTGTATTGCTATTAACCTTCCCCTTAGCACTGCTTTTACACTGTCCCATAGGTTTTGGGTTGTTGTATTTTCATTTTCATTCACTTCTATGCATATTTTGATTTCTTTTTTGATTTCTTCTGTGATTTGTTGGTTATTCAGCAGCATACTGTTCAGCCTCCATATGTTGGAATTCTTAATAGTTTTTCTCCTATAATTGAGATCTAATCTTACTGCATTGTGGTCAGAAAAGATGCTTGGAATGATTTCAGTTTTTTTGAATTTACCAAGGCTAGATTTATGACTCAGGATGTGATCTATCCTGGAGAAGATTTCATGCGCACTTGAGAAAAAGGTGAAATTCATTGTTTTGGGGGTAAAATGTCCTATAGATATCAATTAGGTCTAACTGGTCTATTGTATCATTTAAAGTTTGTTTCCTCATTAATTTTCTGTTTAGTTGATCTATCCATAGGTGTGAGTGGGGTATTAAAGTCTCCCACTATTACTGTGTTATTGTTAATTTCCCCTTTTATACTTGTTGGCATTTGTCTTACATATTGTGGTGCGCTGATGTTGCATATATATTTATAACTGTTATATCTTCTCCTTGGATTGATCCTTTGATCATTATGTAGTGTCCTTCTTTGTCTCTTTTCATAACCTTTCTTTTAAAGTCTATTTTATCTGATATGAGTATTGCTACTCCTGCTTTCTTTTGGTCTCTATTTGCATGAAATTTCTTTTTCCAGGCCTTCACTTTCAGTCTGTATGTGTCCCTTGTTTCAAGGTGAGTCTCTTGTAGACAACATATATAGGGGTCTTGTTTTTGTATCAATTCAGCCAGTCTTTGCCTTTTGATTGGGGCGTTCAACCCATTTACATTTAAAGTAATTATTGATAAGTATGATCCTGTTGCTATTTACTTTGCTGTTTTGGTTTTGAGTTTTACACCCTTTCTGTGTTTCCTGTCTAGAGAATATCCTTTAGCATTTGTTGGAGAGCTGGTTTGGTGGTGCTGAATTTTCTCAGCTTTTGCTTGTCAGTAAAGCTGTTGATTTCTCCTTCATATCTGAATGAGATCTTTGCTGGGTACAGTAATTTGGGCTGTAGGTTATTTTCTTTCATCACTTTAAGCATGTCCTGCCATTCCCTCCTGGCCTGAAGATTTTCTATTGAAAGATCAGCTGTTATCCTTATGGGAATCCCCTTGTGTTATTTATTGTTTTTCCCTTGGTGCTTTTAATGTTTGTTCCTTGTGTTTGATCTTTGTAAATTTGATTAATATGTGTCTTGGGGTGTTTCTTTGGCATTGCCTTTCTTTGGAATTGGAATGAAAACTGACCTTTGCCAGTCCTGTGGCCACTGCTGAGTTTTCCAAATTTGCTGGCATATTAAGTGCAGCACTTTCACAGCATCATCTTTCAGGATTTGAAATAGCTCAACTGGAATTCCATCATCTCCACTAGCTTTGTTCATAGTGATGCTTTCTAAGGCCCACTTTACTTCACATTCCAAGATGTCTGGCTCTAGATTAGTGATCACATCATCATGATTATCTGGGTCGTGAAGATCTTCTTTGTACAGTTTTTCCGTGTATTCTTGCCACCTCTTCTTCATATCTTCTGCTTCTGTTAGGTCCAGATCATTTCTGTCCTTTATCGAGCCCATCTTTGCATGAAATATTCCCTTGGTATCTGTCATTTTCTTGAAGAGATCTCTAGTCTTTCCCATTCTGTTCTTTTCCTCTATTTCTTTGCATTGATCGCTGAAGAAGGCTTTCTTATCTCTTCTTGCTATTCTCTGGAACTCTGCATTCAGATGCTTATATCTTTCCTTTTCTCCTTTGCTTTTCGCCTCTCTTCTTTTCACAGCTATTTGTAAGGCCTCCCCAGACAGCCATTTTGCTTTTTTGCATTTCTTTTCCATGGGGATGGTCCTGATCCCTGTCTCCTGTACAATGTCACAAACCTCATTCCATAGTTCATGAGGCACTCTATCTATCAGATCTAGGCCCTTAAATCTATTTCTCACTTCCACTGTACAATCATAAGGGATTTGATTTAGGTCATACCTGAATGGTCTAGCTGTTTTCCCTACTTTCTTCAATTTGAGTCTGAATTTGGTAATAAGGAGTTCATGATCTGAGGCACAGTCAGCTCCTGGTCTTGTTTTTGTTGACTGTATAGAGCTTCTCCATGTTTGGCTGCAAAGAATATAATCAATCTGATTTTGGTGTTGACCTCCTGGTGATGTCCATGTGTCGAGTCTTCTCTTGTGTTGTTGGAAGATGGTGTTTGCTACGACCAGTGCATTTTCTTGGCAAAACTCTGTTAGTCTTTGCCCTGCTTCATTCTGCATTCCAAGGCCAAATTTGCCTGTTACTCCAGGTGTTTCTTGACTTCCTACTTGTGCATTCCAGTCCCCTAGAATGAAAAGGACATCTTTTGGGGGTGTTAGTTCTAAAAGGTCTTGTAGGTCTTCATAAGACTGTTCAACTTCAGTTTCTTCAGCATTACTGGTTGGGGCATAGACTTGGATAACTGTGTTATTGAATGGTTTGCCTTGGAGATGAACAGAGATCATTCTGTCATTTTTGAGATTGCATCCAAGTACTGCATTTCAGACTCTCTTGTTGACCATGATGGCTACTCCATTTCTTCTGAGGGATTCCTGCCAGCAGTAGTAGATATAATGGTCATCTAAGTTAAATTCACCCATTCCAGTCCATTTTAGTTCCCTGATTCCTAGAATGTGGACGTTCACCCTTGCCATCTCTTGTTTGACCACTTCCAATTTGCCTTGATTCATGGACCTGACATTCCAGGTTCCTACGCAGTATTGCTCTTTACAGCATCGGATCTTGCTTCTATCACTGGTCACATCCACAACTGGGTATTGTTTTTGCTTTGGCTCCATTCCTACATTCTTTCTGGAGTTGTTCAAGCTGGGTTTAGAAAAGGCAGAGGAACCAGAGATCAAATTACCAACATCAGCTGGATCATGCAAAAAGCAAGAGAGTTCCAGAAAAACATCTATTTCTGCTTTATTGACTATGCCAAAGCCTTTGACTGTGTAGATCACAATAAACTGTGGAAAATTCTGAAAGAAATGGGAATACCAGACCACCTAACCTGCCTCTTGAGAAATCTGTACGCAGGTCAGGAAGCAACAGTTAGAACTGGACATGGAACAACATACTGGTTCCAAATAGGAAAAGGAGTACGTCAAGGCTGTATATTTTCACCCTGTTTATTTAACTTCTATACAGAGTACATCATGAGAAACGCTGGACTGGAAGAAACAAGCTGGAATCAAGATTGCTGGGAGAAATATCAATAACCTCAGATAAGCAGATGACACCACCCTTATGGCAAAAAGTGAAGAGGAACTAAAAAGCCTCTTGCTGCAAGTGAAAGAGGAGAGTGAAAAAGTTGGCTTAAAGCTCAACATTCAGAAAACGAAGATCATGGCATCTGGTCCCATCACTTCATGGAAAATAGTGGGGAAACAGTGGAAACAGTGTCAGACTTTATTTTTGGGGGCTCCAAAATCACTGCAGATGGTGACCGCAGCCATGAAGTTGAAAGACGCTTACTCCTTGGAAGGAAAGTTATGACCAACCTAGATAGCATATTGAAAAGCAGAGACATTACTTTGCCGACTAAAGTCTGTCTAGTCAAGGCTATGGTTTTTCCAGTGGTCATGTTTGGTTATGAGAGTTGGACTGTGAAGAAGGCTGAGCACCGAAGAATTGATGCTTTTGAACTATGGTGTGGAAAAGACTCTTGAGAGTCCCTTGGACTGCAAGGAGATCCAACCAGTCCATTCTGAAGGAGATCAGCCCTGGGATTTCTTTGGAAGGAATGATGCTAAAGCTGACGCTCCAGTACTTTGGCCACCTCATGCGAAGAGTTGATTCATTGGAAAAGACTCTGATGCTGGGAGAGATTGGGGGCAGGAGGAGAAGGGGATGACCGAGGATGAGATGGCTGGATGGCATCACGGACTCGATTGACATGAGTCTGAGTGAACTCCGGGAGATGGTGATGGACAGTGAGGCCTGGTGTGCTGCGATTCATGGGGTCGCAAAGAGTCAGACACGACTGAGCGACGGAACTGAACTGAACTGAACTGGGGTGTTTCACCTCAGGTTTATCCTATTTGAGACCCTCTGGGTTCCTTGGACTTGGGTGATTATTTCCTTCCCCATTTTAGGGAAGTTTTCAACTCTTATCTCCTCAAGTATTTTCTCATGGTCTGTCTTCTTGTCTTCTTCTTCAGGGACCCCTATGATTTGAATGTTGGGGCATTTAACATTGTCCCAGAGTTCCCTGAGATTGTCCTCATTTCTGTTAATTCGTTTTTCCTTTTTCCTCACTGTTTCATTTATTTCTACCATTCTGTCTTCTACCTCATGTATCCTATCTTCTGCCTCCGTTATTCTACTGTTTGTTTCCTCCAGAGTGTTTTTGATCTCATTTATTGCATTATTCATTATATATTGACTCTTTTTTTATTTCTTCTAGGTCCTTGTTAAACCTTTCTTGTATCTTCTCAATCCTTGTCTCCAGGCTATTTATCTGTAACTCCATTTTGTTTTCAAGATTTTGGATCATTTTCACTATCATTACTTGGAATTTTTTATCAGGTAGATTCCCTATCTCTTCCTCTTTTGTTTGGTTTGGTGGGCATTTATCCCGTTCCTTTACCTGCTGGGTATTTCTCTGCCTTTTCATCTTGTTTATATTGCTGTGTTTGGGGTGGCCTTTCTGTATTCTGGCAGTTTGTGGTTCCTCTTTATTGTGGAGTTTCCTTGCTGTGGGTGGGGTTGGATGGGTGTCTTGTCAAGGTTTCCTGGTTAGGGAAGCTTGTGTTGGTGTTCTGGTGGGTGGAGCTGGATTTCTTCTCTCTATATTGCAGTGAAGTGTCCGGTAATGAGTTGTAAGATGTCTATGGGTTTGGTGTGACTTTGGGCAGCCTGTATAATTAAAGCTCAGTGCTATGTTCCTGTGTTGCTAGAGAATTTGCATTGTATGTCTTGCTCTGGAACTTGTTGGCCCTTGGATGGTGCTTGGTCTCAGTGGAGGTATGGAGGCATTGATGAGCTCCTATCAATTAATGTTCGCTGGAGTCAGGAGTTCTCTGGTGTTCTCAGAATTTGGACTTAAGCCTCCTGACTCTGGTTTTCAGTCTTATTCTTACAGTAGCCTCAAGACTTCTCCATCTATACAGCACTGATGATAAAACATCTAGGTTAAAGATTAAAAGTTTCTCCACAGTGGGGGACACTCAGAGAGGTTCACAGAGTTACATGGAGAAGAGAAGAGGGAGGAGGGAGATGGAGGTGACCAGGAGAAGAAGAGGGGTAATCAAAAGGGGAGAGAGCAAGCTAGCCAGTAATCACTTCCTTATGTGCTCTCCACAGTCTGGACTGTTCAGAGACGTTCACAGAGTTACACAGAGAAGATAAGAGGGAGGAAGGAGACAAAAGTGGCAAGGAGGATAAAGGGGGGAATCAAAAGGAGAGAGACAGATCCAGCCAGTAATCAGTTCCCTAAGTGTTCACCACAACTCAGAACACACAAACAGATTCACAGAGTTGGGTAGAGAAGAGAAGGGGGAGGGAGGAGATAGAGGCGACCTAGTGGAGAAAAAGAGTCCAAAGGGGGAGAGAGCAGTCAAGCTAGTAATCTCGCTCCCAAGTAAAAATGGATACTGAAGATTGGGTTCTTAAAGGTACAAAATTGATAACAAATACCAAAAAGCAGAGATTAAAAATCTAGAGTAGAGGTTGGATTCTCAAAAATACAATATTAAAGAAAAAAACAAAGTCATAGAAATTATAAAATATATATATATGAAGTTTGCTTTAAAAAATAGGATCTTTTTTTTGCGAAGTAATAGTAGGTTATAAAAATGAAAATTAAAGGAGTAATAGAGGACTTAAAATTTTTTTTTAATTTAAAAAATGATAATAGTAAAAATATATCTAGGATTTTCTCTGGTGTTGTTGTGGACAGTGTGGGGTCAGTTCATTTTCGGATAGTTCCTTGATCCAGCTTATACTTCTCAAGATCTATAGGCCCCTTCCTATGTAGTCAGTTCTAACTACAGGGTTTTAATCTATTGCACCTGTCACTTCCAAGGCGGTTCCCTCTGTTTGTTTTAGCTTGTTTGCTGGTCTCTTCAGTGTCTAATTTCCACCCTGACACGAGGGGGCGGTGGTGGACACTCTTTAAGGCTCACTTGTTCAGTCGTGCTGTGGGGAGGGAGGAACACTGCAAAGAAATAACACTGGCCTGTGTGGGGAGTGTTTGCAGTGTCGCAGCCACACTGGGTTTGCCCCGCTCACGGTGTGTGTGCTTTCCCAGTCTACACTGCTCAGGCTCTAGGTTGCTCTGCCAGGAACTGTCTGAGGTGGGCCCTGAGTTGAGTGCACTTCCCAAGTCTAAGCTGCTCAGGTTCGGTTACTTGGGTACTCCACAAAGGCACAGACTCGGTTGGACCTGCGTTTTGTACCCTTTCCATGTCCGAGCAGCTCAGGTGACCAGGGGCTTGGCGAGCTCGGTTGCTGCGACTTACCGCCTCCCCTGTCTCTGCCGCTCGGTTTTCTGGGTGTACAACCTGCGCGCCTTCTCAGGTGCGCTGTGTGTCTCTTCTGAGGAGCTGATCTCTGGCTGTGACCCGCCTGGTAGATGTCGACAGTGCAGAATCCCAAGAAGTCTTGGTTAGCAATGAAGCCTGCTTGCAGTTTGGTAGATGATGTCTCTTTGGGGCCACGATTGCCCCCTTCTGGCTCTGGCTGCCTCCGCCTGCTTCTCTCCGGCGGAGGATGGGCTGGTCCACAGCCTGCTAGCTCTGCTCAGTCCTTTGTTCTGTGAGCAGGCCTGGCAGTGTCTTAGGTTAGGGCTTTTCACGGGATAGCTATGCCACAGTCTGGTTTGCTATCTCAAGTTAGTTTCCTCAGATTGTGCTCGGGGCATTCAGGCTTGGTCCTTACTCTAAGCAATGCAGCCTGTGCCTCCCTGCCCAGCCCCCGCTTGCTAGTGGCAAATGCAGGCGTCTGCACTGCTTCTCTGCTGGGAGTTACCGTTTGGCACGTAATCGGTGAGTTTTAATTATTTATTTATTTTCCCTCCTGGTTATGTTGCCCTCTGAGGTTCCAAGGCTCGCCACAGACTTGCCAGTGAGAGTGTTTCCTGGTGTTTGGAAACTTCTCTTTTTTTTAAGACTCTCTTCCGGGGATGGATGTCCATCCCTACCTCTTTTGTGTCTCTTTTTATCTTTTATATTTTTTCCTACCTCTTTTCGAAGACAATGGGCTACTTTTCTGGGTGCCTGATGACCTCTGCCAGCATTCAGAAGTTGTTTTGTGGAATTTACTCAGTGTTCAAATGTTCTTTTGATGAATTTGTGGGGGAGAAAGTGGTCTGCCCATCCTATTTCTCTGCCATCTTAGGACCGCCCCCCCCATCTTCTTTATTCATCTATTGATGGATATTTAGATTGTTTCCATGTTCTGACTGTTGTAAATCAGTTCAGTTCAGTTGCTCAGTCTTGTCCGACTCTTTGTGACCCCATGAATTGCAGCACACCAGGCCTCCCTGTCCATCACCAACTCCCAGAGTTCACTCAGACTCACGTCCATTGAGTCAATGACGCCATCCAGCCATCTCATCCTCTGTCATCCCCTTCTCCTCCTGCCCCCAATCCCTCCCAGCATCAGAGTCTTTTCCAATGAGTCAACTGTTCACATGAGGTGGCCAAAGTACTGGAGCTTCAGCTTTAGCATCATTCCTTCCAAAGAAATCCCAGGGCTGATCTCCTTTAGAATGGACTGGTTGGATCTCCTTGCAGTCCAAAGGACTCTCAAGAGTCTTCTCCAACATCACAGTTCAAAAGCATCAATTCTTCGGCACTCAGCTTTCTTCACAGTCCAAATCTCACATCCATACATGACCACAGGAAAAACCATAGCCTTAACTAGATGGACCTTTGTTGGCAAAGTAATGTCTCTGCTTTTCAATATGCTATCTAGGTTGGTCATAACTTTTCTTCCAAGGAGTAAGTGTCTTTTAATTGCATGGCTGCAATCGCCATCTGCAGTGATTTTGGAGCCCAAAAAGAATAAAGTCTGACACTGTTTCCACTTTTCTCCACTGTTTCCCATGAAGTGATGGGACCAGATGCCATGATCTTTGTTTTCTGAATGTTGAGCTTTAAGCCAACTTAGTGCTGCCATAAACATTGAGGTGTATGCATCTTTTCGAATTAGTGTTCTCTGGATATATGCCCTGGAGTGGAATTGGAGGATCATATGGCAACTCTATTTTTAGTTTTTTTAAGGGGCCTTCATAATGTTTTCCATAGTGGCTTCACCAGTCTACTTTTCCACCAATAACAGTGTCAGAATGTTCCCTTTTCTCTGCACACTCTCTAGCATTTGTTATTGGCAGATCTTTTAATGATGGCCATTCTGACTCGTGTAAGGTGATACCTGCTTGTAGTCTTGATTTGCATTTCTCTAGTAATTTGTTAGTGTTCAGTTTCTCAGTTGTGTCCAACCCTTTGCAACCCACTGGACTACAGCACGCCAGGCCTCCTTGTCCTTCACCATCTCCTGAAGCTTGCTCAACTTATGTCCATTGATTCAGTGATGCCATCCAAACATCTTGTCCTCTGTCGTCCCCTTCTGCTCACGCCTTCAGTCTTTCCCAGCATCAGAGTCTTTTCCAATGAGTCAACTCTTTGCATGAGGTGGCCAAAGTACTGGAGTTTCACCTTCAGCATCAGTTCTTCCAATGAATATTCAAGATTGATTTTCTTTAGGATTGACTAGTTTGATCTCCTTGCAGTCCAAGGGACTCTCGTTCTCCAACACCACAGTTCAAAAGCACCAGTTCTTTGGTACTCAGCCTTCTTTATGGTCCAACTCTCACATCCATACATGACTACTGGAAAAATCATAACTTGGACTATAGGGACCTTTGTTGGCAAAGTAATGTCTCTGTTTTTTAATATGCTGTCTAGGTTGGTCATAGCTTTTCTTCTAAGGAGCAAGTGTCTTTTAAGTTCATGGCTGTAGTCACCATCTGCAGTGATTTTGGAGCCCGAGAAAATAGTCTGTCACCGTTTCCATTGTTTCCCCATCTATTTGCCGTGAAGTGATGGGACCAGATGCCATGATCTTCGTTTTTTGAATGTTGAGTTTTAAGCCAGCTTTTTCACTCTCCTTCACCTTCATCAAGATGCTTTTTTGTTTCCCTTCACTTTCTGCCATTAGGATGGTGTCATCTGCATATCAGAGGTTAGTGATATTTCTCATCTGCATATCTGAGATTATTAATATTTTTCCCAGCAATCTTGATTCCAGCTTGAGCTTCATCCAGTCTGGCATTTCGCATGATGTACTCTGCATAAAAGTTAAGTAAGCAGGATGACAATATACAGCCTTGACATACTCCTTTCCCAATTTTGAACCAGTCTGTTTTCCATGTCTGGTTCTAACTGTTGCTTCTTGACCTGAAACAGGTTTCTCAGGAAGCAGGTCAGGTGGTCCTGTATTCCCATCTTTTAAGAATTTTCCACAGTTTGTTGTGATCCACACAGTCAAAGGCTTTAGTGTAGTCAAGGAAGCAGTAGAGTTTTTCTGAAATTCACTTGCCTTTTCTATGATCAAACGGATGTTGGCAATTTGATCTCTGGTTCCTCTGCCTTTCCTAAATCCAGCTTGAACATCTGGAAGTTCTCAGTTCACATACTGTTGAAGCCTAGCTTGGAGAATTTTGAGCATTACTTTACTAGCGTGTGAGATGAGTGCAATTGTGTGGTAGTTTGAGCATTCTTTGGAATTGGAATGAAAACTGACCTTTTGCAGTCCTGTGGCCACTGCTGAGTTTTCCAAATTTGTTGGCATATTGAGTACAGCACTTTAACAGCACCATCTTTTAAGATTTGAAATAACTCAGTTGGAACTCCATCACCTTCACTAGCTTTGTTTGTAGTAATGCTTCCTAAAGCCCTCTTGACTTTGCACCCCAGGATGTCTGGCTCTAGGTGAATGATCACACCATCATGCTTATCTGGGTCGTGAAGATCTTTTTTGTACAGTTCTTCTGTGTATTCTTGCCACCTCTTCTTGATACCTTTTCCTTCTGTTAGGTCCATGCCATTTCTGTCCTTTATCGAGCCCATCTTTGCATGAAATGTTCCCTTGGTATCTCTAATTTTCTTGAAGAGATCTCTGGGCTTTACCATTCTATTGTTTTCCTCTATTTCTTTGCACTGATCACTTAGGAACGCTTGCTTATATCTCCTTGCTATTCTTTAGAACTCTGTATTCATATGGGTATATCTTTCCTTTTCTCCTTGGCCCTTTGCTTCTCTTCTTTTCTTGGCTTTTGTAAGGCCTCCTCAGACAACCATTTTGCTTTTTTGCATTTCTTTTTCTTGGGGATGGTCTTGATCACTGCCTCCTATATAATGTCATGAACCTCTGTCTATAGTTCTTCAAGCACTCTGTCCATCAGGTCTAATCCCTTGAATCTATTTGTCACTTCCACTGTAATAATTGTAAGGGATTTAATTTAGGTCATACCTGAATGGCCTAGTGGTTTTCTCTACTTTCTTCAATTTCAGTCTTAATTTGGCAATAAGGTATTCATAATCTGATCCACAGTCAGCTCCTGGTATTGTTTTTGTGGACTGCACAGAGTTTCTCCATCTTTGGCAGCAAAATATAATCAATCTGATTTTGGTATTGACCATCTGGTGATGTCCATATGTAGAGTTGTTCCTTGCGTTGTTGGAAAAGGGTGTTTGGTATGACCAGTATGTTCTCTTGGCAAAACTGTGTTAGCCTTTGCCCTGCTTCATTTAGTACTTCAAAACCAAACTGCCTGTTACTCCAGGTATCTCTTGACTTTCTACTTTGCATTCCAATCCCCTATAATGAAAAAGGACGTCTTTTTTTGGTGTTAGTTCTAGAAGGTCATGTAGGTCTTCATAGAATCATTCATCTTCAGCTTCTTCAGCATTAGTGATTGGGGCATAGACTTGGATTACTGTGATACTGAATGGTTTGTCTTGGAAATGAATAGATATCATACTGTCATTTTTGAGACAGCACCCAAGTGCTGCATTTCGCACTCTTTTGTTGACTATGAGGGCTACTCCATTTCTTCTAAGGGATTCTTGCCCACAGTACTAGATATAATGGTCATCTGAATTAAATTCACCCATTCCAGTCCATTTTAGTTCAGTTCAGTTCAGTTGCTCAGTTGTGTCCGACTCTTTGCGACCCCATGAATCACAGCACGCCAGGCCTCCCTGTCCATCACCAACTCCCAGAGTCCATCCAGACCCATGTCCATCGAGTCGGTGATGCCATCCAGCCATCTCATCCTCTGTGTCTCCTTCTCCTCCTGCCCCCAATCCCACCCAGCATCAGGGTCTTTTCCAATGAATCAACTCTTTGCATGAGGTGACCAAAGTATTGGAGTTTCAGCTTCAACATCAGTACTTCCAATGAACACCCAGGTCTGATCTCCTTTAGGATGGACTGGTTGGATCTCCTTGCAGTCCAAGGGACTTTGAAGAGTCTTCTCCAACATCACAGTTCAAAAGCATCTATTCTTTGGCACTCAGCTTTCTTCACCGTCCACTCACATCCATACATGACCACTGGAAAAACCATAGCCTTGACTAGATGGACCTTTGTTGGCAAAGTAATGCCTCAGCTTTTGAATATGCTGTCTAGGTTGGTCATTACTTTAGTTCACGGATGCCTAAAATGTCTATGTTCACTCTGCCATCTCCTGTTTGACCACTCCCAACTTATCTTGATTCATGGACCTAACAATCTAAGTTCTTACACAATTTTCTTTACAGCATCAGACTTTACTTCCATCACCAGACACATCCACAGCTCTTCATTGTTTTTGCTTTGACTCAGCCTCTTCATTACTTTTGGAATTAGTAATGTTGACCATTTTTTCATGTGTCCATTGACCATCTGGATTTTTTTGTTTGTTTATTTTGGAGAAATGACTATGCAGGTCCGGTCTTGCTGCCCATTTTCAATTAGACTATTGGTTTTGTTGTTGTTGTTGTTAATGAGTTGTATGAGTTGTTTGTATACTTTGGAAACTAAGCTCTTTTTAGTTACATTATTTTTGAATATTTTCTTCCAGTCCATAGGTTGTCATGTCATTTTGTTTGTGGTTTCTTTAAGCCATTTTGAATTCATTTTTGTGTGTGGTGTGAAGATGTGCCCTAACCTCATTGATTTACATTTTGCTGTTCAGCTTTCCCAACAACACTTGCTGAAGAAATTGTCTTTTCTCCATTGTATGTTCTTACCTCCTTTGTCAAATATTAATTTATTGTAGGTGTGCAGGTTTATTGCTGGGCCCTCTCTATGCTACTCCATTGGTCCATATATCATTTTTGTGCCAATGCTAAACTGTTTTTATTACTGTGGTTTTGTGTTATTGTCTGAAATCTGGAGGATTAAGCCTCTAGCTTTTTTTCTTTTTCCTAAGGATTGCTTTGGGAATTCTGGGTTTTTAGTGGTTCCATATACATTTTAGGATTACTTGCTCTATTTCTGTGAAAAGTGTCATGGGCAATTTAATAGAGATCACATTAAATGTGTTGATTGCTTTGGGTACCATGACCACTTTAACAATATTAATTCTTTCAATTCAGGAACATGAATATCTTTCCATTTCTTTGAATCATTTTCCATTTTCTTTATTAATGTTGAATAGTTCTCAGTGTATAAGTCTTTCACTTCCTTGATCAGGTTTATTCCTAAGTTTTTTAGGATACAATTTTAAAAGGGATTGTTTTTAGTTTCTCTTTCCAAAGTTTCATTGTTAGTGTAAAGAAATGCAAGTGATTTCAGTGTGTTAATCCTGTGTCTCGCTACATTGCTGAATTCATTTATCAGTTCTAGTAGCTTTTGTGTGGAGTCTTTAAGGTTTTCTATATACAGTATCATATCATCTGCATACAGTGACACTTTTACTCTTATCTTCCAATTTATCTTTTTAAATTTTTATTGAATTATAAATTTACAATGTATTAATTTCTGCTATAGAGTAAAATGACTCAATTATTCATATGTAGGCATTTTTTTTTGTATTCTTTTCCATCACGGTTTATCCTAGGATACTGAATATACTTCCCTGTGCTGTACAGTAGGACATTGTTGTTTATCCACTCTATATGCAATAGTTTGCATTTACTAACCCCAAATTTCCAGCCCATTTTTCTGCAACCCTCTCTCCCCCTTAGCAACCACAATTCTGTTCTGTATGTCTGTGAGTCTGCTTCTGTTTCATAGATAAGTTCATTTGTGTCATATTTTAGATTTCACATAAGTGATACCATAAGATATTTGTCTTTCTCTTCCTTCCTTATTTCACTTGGTATGATCATCTCAAGGTCCATCCATGTGGATAAAAATGGTATTTCATTCTTTTTTATGGTTAATTTTCCACTATACGTATTTGTGCTGTATTGTGTTTAGTCACTCAGTCGTGTCCTACTATTTGTGACCCATGAACTGTAGCCCACCAGGCTCCCCTGTCCTTTGGGGATTCTCCAGGCAAGAGTACTGGAGTGGGTTGCCATGCCCTCCTCCAGGGGATCTTGCCGACCCAGGAATCAAACTGGGGTCTCCTGAATTGCAGGTAGATTCATTGCCAGTTGAGGTACCAGGGAATCCCTGTGTGTATGTGTATGTATACGTACACATCTTATTTATCCATTCCTCTCTCAAGAGATACTTGGATTATTTCTATGTCTTGGGCATGTATTGTCAATAGTGATACTATGATCATAGGGATGCATGTATCTTTTTGAATTAGAGTTGTCCAGATATATGCCTGGGAGTGGATTATTGGGTCATGTGGCAACACTACTGTTCATTTTTTAAGGAGTCTGCATACTGTTCTGGAGAAGGCAATGGCACCCCACTCCAGTACTCTTGCCTGGAAAATCCCATGGATGGAGGAGCCTGGTGGGCTGCAGTCCATGGGGTCACTGAGAGTTGGACACGACTGAGCAACTTCACTTTCACTTTCATGAATTGGAGAAGGAAATGGCAACCCACTCCAGTGTTCTTGCCTGGAGAATTCCAGGGATGGGGAGCCTGGTGGTCTGCCATCTATGGGGTCGCACAGAGTCAGACACGACTGAAGCAACTTAGCAGCAGCAGCAGCATACTGTTCTCCATAGTGACTAGACCAATTTACATTCCTGCTAACTGTAGGAGGGTTTGATGGCCATTCTGCCTGATGTGAGGTGATACTTTATTGTA
Source organism: Ovis canadensis (assembly GCF_042477335.2). Classification (NCBI taxonomy): domain Eukaryota; kingdom Metazoa; phylum Chordata; class Mammalia; order Artiodactyla; family Bovidae; genus Ovis; species Ovis canadensis. The sequence goes on along the minus strand of NC_091250.1, from coordinate 31,384,683 downwards.
AATTTGATTTGCATTCTCTAATAAGTAACAATGTTGAACATCTTTTCATGTGCTTATTGGCCATTTATATGTCTTAGCCCAGTTTTCTCTTTTTGGAAGGTATATACTTTTATTTTAACCATTGTATTACCAGTAGTAACATTTTAAAAAAAATCTGATAATGGCAATCCTTCACTAAACTTCATTGTGATAAAATTAGTATCAAATTAATCCATTTTTGATTGCTTAAAAAATTCTCAAATTTTTTCAGCAGTTGTACCTAGTGTTGTCAAATATCATAAGCCTTCTTAGACCATAACCAGTTTCGCACTTCAAATATTTTCAATAGGAAATATGTAGGGAAACAGAGTGCTTTTTGTTATTGTAATTTTTTAATTCTACTTCCATATAATATGTACCACATAAAATTGTGGTAGTAATTGTAATCTGTAGAAATTGCCATAATGTGTGTGACATTTAATTTCTGTTCATGAGCAGCCAGTTAGCACAAGGATCCTTTATTTTATTTTTATGTAATGAACAATTTGAAGATTCCTTTTTATCTTTATCAAAAATAATTGAATTTATATTTCTGCTAAAATAGAAAGATGGATACAAAAACTAAACCAGATATGAATGGATACAATTCTATCTTTATACAGTGAAAGCCATATGGCTTTTTCAGTGAGGGTGAGCAAAAGCACAGTTTTAGAGTTTCACATAGGAAAACCACATTGAATCAGGTAGACGTGACTGACTATTTTCTCTGTCCTTTTTCCCTTAATTTTTATTTTATATTGGATCTGCTGCTGCTGCTGCTGCTAAGTCGCTTCAGTCATGTCCAACTCTGTGCAACGCCATAGATGGGGGCCCACCAGGCTCCCCCCATCCCTGGGCTTCTCCAGGCAAGAACACTGGAGTGGGTTGCCATGTCCTTCTCCAATGTTATATTGGAACATAGTAGATTAACCATGTTGTGTTTTAGGTGTACAGCAAAGTGATTCAGTTATACATATATAAGTATCTATTCTTTTTCAAAATCTTTTCCCATCTAGGTTATTACAGAATATTGAGTAGAGCTCCCTGCTCTATACAGTAGGTCCTCAATGGTTATCTATTTTACATATGTTAGGTTGAAGAGAAGTGGTGATAGTGGGCACCCTTGTGTTGTTCCAGATTTCGGCAGAAAGACTTAGCTTTTCGTGGTTGAGTATTATATTGGCTGTGGGCTTGTTATAAATGGCTTTTATTATGTTGAGATGTGCTTCCTTTATACCCACTTTGGTAGCAGTTTTTATCATGAGTCAATGTTGAATTTTGTCAAATGCTTTTTCCGCATCTATTGAGATGATCATATGTCTTTTGTCATTTCTTTTGTTGATGTGGTGTGTATCATGTTGATTTTGCATATGTTGAGCCATCCTTGTGAGCTTGGAAAGAATCCCATTTGGTTATAGTATATAATCTTTTTTATGTGTTGGATTTGGTTTGCTAGTGTTTGAGAATTTTTGTGTCTATATCCATCAAAGATACTAGCCTTTAATTTCAGTTTTGGGTATCTTTGCCTGGTTTTGGAATCAAGGTGTTGGTGGCTTCATATAATGTGTTTGGGAGTGTTCCCACTCCTTCAGTATTTTGAGTTTGAGATTGATCGGCAAAAGTTCTTTGTAAGTTTAGTAGAATTTGCCTCTGAAGACATCTAGATTTGGATTTTTCTTTGTAGAGGGTTTGTTTTCTCTTGTTTTATTTTTATTTTATTTTTTAAAATTACAGATTGTAAGAATCCACCTGCAATGTGGGAGACCTGGGTACCATCCCTGGGTTGGGAAGATCCCCAGGAGAAGGCTAACCACTCCATTATTCTGGCTCGGAGAATTCCATGGACTGTAGAGTCCATGGAGTCCCAGTCAGACATGATTGAGTGACTTTCACTTTTCACACATTTTACTTCTAGTGATCAGCCTGTTCAAGTATTTTCTTGATTCAGCTTTGGTGGGCTGTATGTTTCTAAAAAGTTGTCCATTTCATCTAGGTTGTAGAATTTGCTGGTATATAATGGTTCATCATTTCAGTTCAGTTCAGTCGTTCAGTCATGTCTGACTCTTTGCGACCCCATGAATCGCAGCATGCCAGACCTCCCTGTCCATCACTAACTCCCGGAGTTCACTCAGACTCACATCCATGCAGTCAGTGATGCCATCCAGCCATCTCATCCTCTGTCGTCCCCTTTTCCTCCTGCCTCCAATCCCTCCCAGCATCAGAGTCTTTTCCAATGACTCAACTCTTCACACGAGGTGGCCAAAGTACTGGAGTTTCAGCTTCAGCATCATTCCTTCCAAAGAAATCCCAGGGCTGATCTCCTTCAGAATAGACTGGTTGGATCTCCTTGCAGTCCAAGGGACTCTCAAGAGTCTTCTCCAACACCACACTTCAGAAGCATCAATTATTCAGCGCTCTGCCTTCTTCACAGTCCAAATCTCACATCCATACATGACTACTGGAAAAACCATAGCCTTGACTAAACGGACCTTAGTCGGCAAAGTAATGTCTCTGCCTATGCTATCTAGGTTGGTCATAACTTTTCTTCCAAGGAGTAAGCGTCTTTTAATTTCATGGCTGCAGTCACCATCTGCAGTGATTTTGGAGCCCCCAAAAATAAAGTCTGACACTGTTTCCACTGTTTCCCCATCTATTTCCCATGAAGTGATGGCACCGGATGCCATGATCTTCGTTTTCTGAATGTTGAGCTTTAAGCCAACTTTTTCAGTCTCCACTTTCAGTTTCATCGAGAGGCTTTTTAGTTCCTCTTCACTTTCTGCCATAAGGATGGTGTCATCTGTATATCTGAGGTTATTGATATTTCTCCCAGCAATCTTGATTCCAGCTTGTGTTTCTTCCAGTCCAGAGTTTCTCATGATGTACTCTGCATAGAAGTTAAATAAGCAGGGTGACAATATACAGCCTTGACATACTCATTTTCCTATTTGGAACCAGCCTGTTGTTCCATGTCCAGTTCTAACTGTTGCTTCCTGACCTGCATACAGATTTCTCAAGAGGCAAGTTATGTGGTCTGGTATTCCCATCTCTTTCAGAATTCTCCACAGTTTATTGTGATCCACACAGTCAAAGGCTTTGGCATAGTCAATAAAGCAGAAATAGATGTTTTTCTGGAACTCTCTTGCTTTTTGCATGATCCAGCAGATGTTGGCAATTGGATCTCTGGTTCCTCTGCCTTTTCTAAAACCAGCTTGAACATGCGGAAGTTCACGGTTCACGTATTGCTGAAGCCTGGCTTGGAGAATGTTGAGCATTACTTTACTAGCATGTGAGATGAGTGCAATTGTGCGGTAGTTTGAGCATTCTTTGGCATTGCCTTTCTTTGGAATTGGAGTGAAAACTGACCTTTTCCAGTCCTGTGGCCACTGCTGAGTTTTCCAAATTTGCTAGCATATTGAGTGCAGCACTTTCACAGCATCATCTTTCAGGATTTGAAACAGCTCAACTGGAATTCCATCACCTCCACTAGCTTTGTTCATAGTGATGCTTTCTAAGGCCCACTTGACTTCACGTTCCAGGATGTCTGGCTCTAGGTGAGTGATCACACCATCGTGATTATCTGGGTCGTGAAGATCTTTTCTGTATAGTTCTTCTGTGTATTCTTGCCACCTCTTCTTCATATCTTCTGCTTCTGTTAGGTCCAGACCATTTCTGTCCTTTATCGAGCCCATCTTTGCATGAAATATTCCCTTGGTATCTCTAATTTTCTTGAAGAGATCTCTAGTCTTTCCCATTCTGTTCTTTTCCTCTATTTCTTTGCATTAATCGCTGAAGAAGGCTTTCTTATCTCTTCTTGCTATTCTCTGGAACTCTGCATTCAGATGCTTATGTCTTTCCTTTTCTCCTTTGCTTTTCGCCTCTCTTCTTTTCAGCTATTTGTAAGGCCTCCCCAGACAGCCATTTTGCTTTTTTGCCTTTCTTTTCCATGGGGATGGTCTTGATCCCTGTCTCCTGTACAATGTCATGAACCTCATTCCATAGTTCATGAGGCACTCTATCTATCAGATCTAGGCCCTTAAATCTATTTCTCACTTCCACTGTAAAATCATAAGGGATGTGATTGAATTTGGTAACAAGGAGTTCATGATCTGAGCCACAGTCTACTCCTGGTCTTGTTTTTAAAAAAATTTTTTGGTATTGGTTGATATTTCTTTTTCATTTCTTATTTATTTGTATTCTCTCTTTTCTTTATGGTGAACCTGGCCAGAGGCTCACCCTGTCAAAGAACCAACTCTTGATTTTATTGGCTTTCTTGTATTTTGTTTCCTGTTTGATCTTTATTATATTATTTCCTTCCTCCTCCTGACTTTAGATTTTGTTTGTTCTTTTCTAGTCATTTTAGGTAGTAGGTTAGGTTGTTTATGAGATTTTTCTTGTTTTCTGAGGAAGGCCTGTATTGCTGTGAACTTCACTCTAGAAACTGCTTTTGCTGCATCCCACAGATTTTATGGATGTGTTTTGTCATTTGTGTCAAGGTATTTTTTAATTTGTTTTTTGATTTCCTCATTGATCCATGAGTTTTCTAGTAACATATTGCTTAGTCTCCATGTATTTGTTTTTTTTTTTTTTCAGTTTCATGCTGTTGTGGTTAGAGAAGATACTTGAAATAATTCCTATACTTTTAAATTTGTTGTCGTTTGTGCCCTATTATGTGGTTGAAAAGTGAAAGTGTTCATCGCTTAGTTGTGTCCTACTTTTTGCGACCCCATGGACTGTAGCCCACCAGGCTCCTCTGTTCATGGGATTTCCCAGGCAAGAATACTGGAGTGGGTTGCCATTCCCTTCTCCAGGGGATCTTCTTGACCCAGGGATCAACCCTGGTCTCCTGTGTCATATGTGGTTAGTCCTAGAGAATGTTCAATGTGCATTTGAAAAGAATATGTACTCTGATTTTTAGCATGTAATGTCCTAAAAATATCAATTAAGTCTAGCTGTTCTATTGTATCATTTAGGATCTCTGTTGTCTTTCTAATTTTCTGTCTAGAAGATCTGTGCACTGATGTGAGGGCTGTGTTAAAGTTTCCTACTAGTACTGTATTCCCATCAACTTTTTCTTTTATGTCTGTCAATATTTATTTTATGTATTGGGGGCTCCTATATTAGGTACATATCCCTGGAGAAGGGCATGGCAGCCTCCTTCAGTATTCTTGCCTGGAGAATCCCATGGACAGAGAAGCCTGCTGGGATGGGGTCAGGGGTCACACAAGTGAAGTGACTTAGTGCACACACACACACACACGTAAGGTGCATATCTATTGATAAGTGTAAAATCCTCTTCTTGTATTGATCCTTTTATCATTTTACAGTGTCCTTTATCTTTCTTTATGGCCTTTGTTTAAAGTCTATTTTGTGTGCTTTGTATATTGCAACCCCTGCTTTCTCATCATTTCTTTTTGCATGAACTATCTTTTCTCATCCCCTCACTTTTAATCTATGTGCATCTTTTGCCCTAAAGTAGGTCTCTTGTAGGCAGCATATTATATATAGGCTCTTGATTTTTTTTATCCAGTCTGCCACTCTGTCTTTTTATTGGAGCATTAATCCATTGACATTTAAGGTAACTACTGATAAATATGCATTTATTGCCATTTTAAAGCTTGTTTTCCAGTTGATTCTATATTTTCTTTTTTTCATTTTTGTCTTTGTAGTTTGATTTTATTTTATTCTTAGGTTCTCTTTTTGTTTTTTTGACCCTATTGTATGTTTTCGATTTGTGGTTACTCTGTTTTTTAAGCATATGAACTCCTTCCTATATCTTCTTACCTTAGACTGATAGTCAAACACATTCTAAAACAAGAATCTACATTTTCTTACTCTCCTCCCCCACATTTTATGATTTTGATGTCCTCTTCTATATCTTTATGTTTATCTTTTTGCTGTTCCTTGTGTGCCGGAGTCCAGCTCCAGCAGCCAGGGATTCAACCTGAAGGGAGGGACGGTGTTGGCAAGTAATGATGCAGCCTCTCAATTTTCTTGGACTGCGCATTTATTTCAAGTTTAAGATTTTCTTTAATACTTGTACAAAAGCATTAGGTCAGAGGTTTGACATTTTCAGTTCCCCCTCACCCAGATTTATTATCTCCATAAATCATTGTTGCCCTTCAAACAGAGTTCCTGCTTCAGTGATTCTCTCGGAATCAGCTTTACCATCTATTATATACTTCCTTTTATGTGTCCTATGGTTGTGATTACATTGTAACTCATGCTACATTCCTCAGTTTATTACTTATCTTTCTAAATCCTGTTTGCTCCTAACATCCTGAGCTCACTATCTCTTAAAAAGGCTTCTAGCTATTCAGTCAGTTCAGTTGCTCAGTCGTGTCTGACTCCTTGCGACCCCATGAATCACAGCACACCAGGCCTCCCTGTCCACCACCAACTCCCGGAGTTCACTCAGACTCACATCCATGCAGTCAGTGATGCCATCCAGCCATCTCATCCTCGGTCGTCCCCTTCTCCTCCTGCCCTCAATCCTCCCAGCATCAGAGTCTTTTCCAATGAGTCAACTCTTCGCATGAGGTGGCCAAAGTACTGGAGTTTCAGCTTTAGCATCATTCCTTCCAAAGAAATCCCAGGGTTGATCTCCTCCAGAATGGACTGGTTGTATCTCCTTGTAGTCCAAGGGACTCTCAAGAGTCTTCTCCACACCACAGTTCAAAAGCATCAATTCTTTGGTGCGCAGCCTTCTTCACAGTCCAACTCACATCCATACATGACCATAGGAAAAAGCATAGCCTTGACTAAACGGACCTTAGTCGGCAAAGTAATGTCTCTGCTTTTGAATATACCATCCAGGTTGGTTATAACTTTTCTTCCAAGAATAAGCGTCTTTTAATTTCATGGCTGCAGTCACCATCTGCAGTGATTTTGGAGCCCCAAAAAATAAAGTCTGACACTGTTTCCACATCTATTTCCCATGAAGTGATGGGACCAGATGCCATGATCTTTGTTTTCTGAATGTTGAGTTTTAAGCCAACTTTTTCACTCTCTACTTTCAGTTTCATCAAGAGGATTTTTAGCTCCTCTTCACTTTCTGCCATAAGGGTGGTGTCATCTGCATATCTGAGGTTATTGATATTTCTCCCAGCAATCTTGATTTCAGCTTGTTTCTTCCAGTCCAGCATTTCTCATGATGTACTCTGCATATAAGTTAAATAAGCAGGGTGACAATATACAGCCTTGACATACTCATTTTCCTATTTGGAACCAGCCTGTTGTTCCATGTCCAGTTCTAACTGTAGCTTCCTGACCTGCATACAGATTTCTCAAGAGGCAAGTTAGGTGGTCTGGTATTCCCATCTCTTTCAGAATTCTCCACAGTTTATTGTGATCCACACAGTCAAAGGCTTTGGCATAGTCAATAAAGCAGAAATAGATGTTTTTCTGGAACTCTCTTGCTTTTTGCATGATCCAGCAGATGTTGGCAATTGGATCTCTGGTTCCTCTGCCTTTTCTAAAACCAGCTTGAACATGCGGAAGTTCACGGTTCACGTATTGCTGAAGCCTGGCTTGGAGAATGTTGAGCATTACTTTACTAGCATGTGAGATGAGTGCAATTGTGCGGTAGTTTGAGCATTCTTTGGCATTGCCTTTCTTTGGAATTGGAGTGAAAACTGACCTTTTCCAGTCCTGTGGCCACTGCTGGGTTTTCCAAATTTGCTAGCATATTAAGTGCAGCACTTTCACAGCATCATCTTTCAGGATTTGAAATAGCTCTACTGAAATTCCATCACCTCCACTAGCTTCGTTCATAGCGATGCTTTCTAAGGTCCACTTGACTTCACATTCCAGGATGTCTGGCTCTAGATGAGTGATCACACCATCATGATTATCTGGGTCATGAAGATCTCTTTTGTACAGTTCTTCTGTGTATTCTTGGCACCTCTTCTTAATATTTTCTGCTTCTGTTAGGTCCAGACCATTTCTGTCCTTTATCGAGCCCATCTTTGCATGAAATGTTCCCTTGGTATCTGTCATTTTCTTGAAGAGATCTCTAGTCTTTCCCATTCTGTTCTTTTCCTCTATTTCTTTGCATTCATCGCTGAAGAAGGCTTTCTTATCTCTTCTTGCTATTCTCTGGAACTCTGCATTCAGATGCTTATATCTTTCCTTTTCTCCTTTGCTTTTCACCTCTCTTCTTTCCACAGCTATTTGTAAGGCCTCCCCAGACAGCCATTTTGCTTTTTTGCCTTTCTTTTCCATGGGGATGGTCTTGATCCCTGTCTCCTGTACAATGTCACAAACCTCATTCCACAGTTCATGAGGCACTCTATCTATCAGATCTAGGCCCTTAAATCTATTTCTCACTTCCATTGTACAATCAAAAGGGATTTGATTTAGGTCATACCTGAATGGTCTAGCTGTTTTCCCTTTCTTCAATTTGAGTCTGAATTTGGTAATAAGGAGTTCATGATCTGAGCCATAGTCAGCTCCTGGTCTTGTTTTTGTTGACTATATAGAGCTTCTCCATCTTTGGCTGCAAAGAATATAATCAATCTGATTTTGGTGTTGACCTTCTGGTGATGTCCATGTGGAGCCTTCTCTTGTGTTGTTGGAAGATGGTGTTTGCTATGACCAGTGCATTTTCTTGGCAAAACTCTAGTAGTCTTTGCCCTGCTTCATTCTGCATTCCAAGGCCAAATTTGCCTGTTACTCCAGGTGTTTCTTGACTTCCTACTTGTGCATTCCAGTCCCCTAGAATGAAAAGGACATCTTTTTGGGGTGTTAGTTCTAAAAGGTCTTATAGGTCTTCATAAAACTGTTCAACTTCAGCTTCTTCAGTGTTACTGGTTGGCGCATAGACTTGGATAACTGTGATATTGAATGGTTTGCCTTGGAGACAAACAGAGATCATTCTGTCATTTTTGAGATTGCATCCAAGTACTGCATTTCAGATTCTTGTTGACCATGATGGCTACTCCATTTCTTCTGAGGGATTCCTGCCAGCAGTAGTAGATATAATGGTCATCTAAGTCAAATTCACCCATTCCAGTCCATTTTAGTTCACTGATTCCTAGAATGTGGACGTTCACCCTTGCCATCTCTTGTTTGACCACTTTCAATTTGCCTTGATTCATGGACCTGATATTCCAGGTTCCTATGCAATATTGCTCTTTATAGCATCGGACCTTGCTTCTATCACCGGTCACATCCACAGCTGGGTATTGTTTTGCTTTGGCTCCATCCCTTCATTCTTTCTGGAGTTATTTCTCCACTGATCTCCAGTAGCATATTGGGCTCCTAATGACCTGGGGAGTTCCTCTTTCAGTATCCTATCATTTGCCTTTTTATACTGTTCATGGGGTTCTCAAGGCAAGAATACTGAAGTGATTTGCCATTCCCTTCTCCAGTGGACCACATTCTGTCAGACCTCTCCACCATGACCCACCCATCTTGGGTTGCCCTGTAGGCATGGCTTGGTCTCATTGAGTTAGACAAGGCTGTAGTCCTAGCGTGATTAGATTGACTAGTTTTCTGTGAGTATGGTTTCAGTGTGTCTGCCCTCTGATGCCCTCTTGCAACACATCTTACTTAGGTTTCTCTTACCTTGGGCATGGGGTATATCTTCACGGCCTCTCCGGCAAAGCACAGCCACTGCTCCTTACCTTGGACAAAGGGTATCTGCTTACCACAGCCCTTCCTGACCTTCCACTTGGGATAGCTCCTCTAGGCCCTCCTGTGCCCCTGCAGCCACCGCTCCTCGAGTTACTCCTCCCGGCCACCGCCCCTGGCCTGGGGCGCGGGGTAGCTCCTCAGAGCCACTGCCCCTGGCCTCGGGCATGAGGTGGATTTTCCTGGCCGCCCCTGGCCTCAGACACAGGGTGGCTCCTCTCGCCCGCCGCCCCTGACCTTGGACGCGGGGTGTCTCCTCCAGGCCGCTACTGACCTCGGACGTGGGGTAGCTCCTCTCGGCTGCCACCCCTGACCTTGGATGCGGGGTGTCTTCTCCCGGCTGCCCCTTACCTCGGACGCGGGGTAGCTCCTCCTGGCCGCCGCCCCTGACCTCGGACTTGGATAGCTCCTCTTGGCCGTTCCTGCGCCGTTGCAGCCTGGCACTCTCGGCCGCTGCCCCGACCTTGGACGTGGTGTAACTCCTCTCGGCTGCACTTAGTGCGCTGGGTTGCAGCCACCCTCCTCTTACATCTAGCTATTAGTATCTCTCAAATTCCTAACCTCTATAAGCTATAGTAAAATATGCTAACATTACAACATTCCTTAAATCTTTAACTTCTAACTATTTTAATTATTTCTAAGCCCTAAATTCAGTAAACTCCTTTGCCATAAACATTTTCCTCACAAATAGGTTTCAGATAGCAATCCCTCCCATGGCCTCAACCTGCTGCCTATGTGCTCATCCTGGAACACTCTTTTGTAAAAGTCCTTAAACAAATGTCAATGATTAACTTTATGAATTATTCTCTGAGCACATGTGCAGAAGGCTTTGTGCCTTCTCATGCTCCTCTCAAGAACAATAAGCACCTTAATATTCCTTTTCAGTCAACTCAGCTGAGGAGAGGAAATAAGCCAGAATCACAAGGCCTAATTCCTTCATCCCGGGTCCGTGCCTGTGGGACAAAGAGAGGGGGGGTTAGGGCCGTGCCTCCAGTTTGTCAGTAATGCCTAATGCAGCTCCCGACACTTGTGTTTATCTTCATTTTCACAAATAGGTTTTTCCCTTTTTGATCTGTATACTGGCTTAAGTGATTTACTTTTGAATTTTGATTTCCTTTTTCTTATATCATCTTCTTTCCTATTTAGAAAAGCTATTTCAATATTTCTTTAAGGATAAGTTTAGTATTGCTATACTCTTTTAGTTTTTGCTTATCTGAGAAATTCTTTATCTTCTATTCTAAATGATTATCTTGCTGAGTAGAGTAGTCTAGATTGCATATATTCCCTTTTCAAGAATTTGAATATATCTTGCCACTCCCTTCTGGCCTGCAGTGTTTCTGTAGAGAAATCAGGTGATAGCCATATGGCTTTGTAATTGACTGTCTGCTTTTCTCTGCTGTCTTTAGAATCCCTTAACTTGCTATTTTTATTGTAATGTGTCTTGATGTTGGTCTGTTAGGGTTCATCTTGTTACACTCTGTACATCCTATATCTGGATATTTGTCTTCTTTAGTTTTGGGAAGTTTTCAGCCAGATTTCTTCAAATACATTTTCAATCACCTTTTATCTTTCTTATCCTTCTGAAATCTTTATTGCGTGTAAATTGGCATGCTTTATATTATCCAATAGGTCTCTCTTATATTGCTTTCATTTTTTCATTTGGCTTTCTGTCTGCTGTTCTGATAGGAGCTCATGTCTGCTCCTGGTGATCTCCTATTGCCTGAGAGCATGTGCATGGGGAAAGAAGCTTCTATGACAGTACCACCTCTTTCCTCGTGTGCCCGCTAACAATGGCACTTTGCCTCTCTGGTGTGCCCAATGTTCTTTCACATATATCCTCAGTTGCGATACTCCAGCCCCTTCAGGCTGTCTCTGCACAGCCAATCATGGTCCTTTCCCCAGGTCTGACCCCTAAATCCTAGCTTCAGCATCCAGCCCCCACCTCTACTGGCAGACAAGCATCTCAGCCTGGAGAGTGCAGGGCAGTGGTGCCAACTGTCTATGCAGGTCACTCTCTGTTTTTCCTTCCTCACACTGATTTCTGTGCTCTCCTCCAAGGCCCCAAAGCTCCCCCTTCCTCCAGGCTGACCTTTGTGCCAGCAAGGGGACATCCCAGGGTGGGGGAAACTTTCCTCCTTCACAGCTGTCTTGCGGGGGCACAGGTCCCATCCTGATTCCTGTTTCTCTTTTCTCTTGTCCTACCTTGTTATGTGGAAGTTTTCTTGCCCTTTCAGAAGTCTGAGGTCTTCTGCCAGCATTCAGTAGATGTTCTGTAAGAATCATTCACATGTACATGTATTTTTTAGAGGATGTGATGTCTGTGTCCTGCTCCTCCACCATCTCGATTGCTCCCTTCTTTTCCAATTTGGTTACCTTTAATTTCTTTTTCTTCTTTGATTGCTGAATCTAGAAGTTCAAATACTATGCTGAATAGAAGTGCCCCAATATGGGCATCCTTGTTTTGCTCTGATTTCAGTGGAAAGGCTTTTGGTTTTTCACCATTGAGTATTAGGTTGGTTGTGGGTTTGGCATAAATAGCTTTCATTTTGTTGAAATGTTCCCTCTATACTCACTTTAATAAGGTTTTTTAATCTTGAATGGATGTTGAATTTTAAGAAGTGATTTTTTTAAAGCAAATATTGTATTTATTACCTATGACTGAAAGATATATCCCTGATTTATTATCTCCATATTCAAAAAGAATTTCAAAGTAACAAAGTAAAAGTTTTATACACCATACAATCCAGGGTAGGGTGGGACTCAGGGGACCAAATTCATTATTTACAGGGTGGGCAGAACCCTCTGCCTCCAAACAGTGTTTCGAATTAGTTTAGATTTCAGCTCTGAGTCTTGGTCCCAGGCTTGAAATCACAGAAAGTTACGGGCCGGAATTACTCAGTTATAGAGATGACCTTCTAGTTCAAACATGAGGAGAGGGCTTCCTGGAAGAGACCAATGAAGCCTCTGCAGCAGAAATAAAAGACAAGGGCAGAGGGCATGGGATTGAACCAGAGGGGCCTGGCATGGAGCAGGGGAGGGTGAGAAGCCCTCTCACCATTTCCCTGTGTTTACTCATGCATCTCCACTCAGTAGAACAGGGGCTGCATTAGAGCAGCAGCAGTTAGTAAATCTGATGTAAAAGCATTCTTCTCATAGCTTCCAGAATTTAAAGACAGGGCCGAGTAGGACCCTTGATTGGACCCAGGAGAACCCAGGATGCCAGGATCTGCAAGCCCTTGATGAATGAGGTGGCTCAGCCAGTGGGCCCAGCTCCTGGAAGGCACGGTCACATTGTTTTACAGGGACAGCTGTCAACTAGGTCTGACGGACCTGCCCAATGACACTGGATTGGGACATAGAGACTCCACGTTGCTCAGGCCTCAAGTCAAATCCCTTGATCCTGTGTAGAAAGAACACAAAGCAGATGCCCTTCTTGATGTTGGTGAATGCATGTGTGATCCACAAGGAGAAACTCTCTGCCACCAGACGGGAAAATGTTTATAAAAAATTGACGCAGGATGACATGCTGCTGCTACTGCTAAGTCACTTTAGTCGTGTCCGACTCTGTGTGACCCCATAGATGGCAGACCACCAGGCTCCCCTGTCCCTGGGATTCTGTAGGCAAGAACACTGGAGTGGGTTGCCATTTCCTTCTCCAATGCATGAAAGTGAAAAGTCAAAGTGAAGTCACTCAGTCGTGTCTGACTCTTCGCGACTCCATGGACTGCCACCAGGCTCCTCCATCCGTGGGATTTTCCAGGAAACAGTACTGGAGTGGGGTGCCATCACCTTCTCTGGCGGGATGGCATAGTTAGCATCTAAAAGTTTGATGACTAGCTGATACAGATGGTCACTGCCTTGTTCTGTCCAACAGAGAGAGACACAAATCCAAATCTTTTTCTCTACCAAGTTCTGGCCACAAACCCCCCTTCTCCAAGTCTTACATTTCTTCCTTGTACCAACACCTGTAGGCAGGGCAGTAGCTTGCCTCCCAAGAAGCTCCTGGCCTGACCCCCAATTTTCCTCTTCTTCCTCATAGTCATTGCCGCCGTTCGGCATCATATGGTTACAGAAGCCTTTTTTGCCTGTGGGGTTCAGGATGAATTTACATCCTTTGTTTCTGCACTCACAGAAGCAGCCCAGGATGTAGGGCCTGGGGTTGTCGTCATCCTGAGTTGGGTGGGAGTGGGAAGACAGGCAAGTGTTGATGATGAGCCACAGCTTGGCGTGGTTATAGGGCAGGATGTTCAGCTACACATCCTGGGTGTCCACCAGGAGTGCCAGTACCAGCAAATCTGGCGGCATTGCTGGAGCAGCATGCTTGGCAGCAGGTAGCTCAGCATTTCCAAGAGCAGCTTCAAAAGCAATTGGTTTAGGCCTGGTGCCTCCTCTGATTCTCGGTTGGGAGCCAGGACACTGGTGGACAGGCCCTGGGAGGCTGAGGCACACATGGTCTCCTCATCAAGACCCCGCTGCCTGCATCTCAGCCTGTGCTCCTCACCAGTGGGCCTCACCTTGCCTCACTATAAGGAGTGATTTTTTTTTTTAAGCAAAAAATTTTTTGAGTTACTGTGGGATAAAATAAAAGGATTAAAAAGAGCTGAGATTTTATAATTCCCCAGTGAAGTAGATGATTCAGGGGACTATTATCAAAATGGATGCCCAAAGGATTAGGTTGATTGAAAGGTTTATTGTTGTTCATTTGCTAAGTGGTGTCCAACTCCTTGTGACTCCATAGACTGTTCAGTTCAGTCGCTCAGTCATGTCCGACTCTTTGCGACCGCATGGACTGCAGCACACCAGGCCTCCCTGTCCATCACTGACTCCTGGAATTTACTCAAATTCATGCCCATTGAATCAGTGATGTCATCCAACTGTCTCATCCTGTGTCTCCCCCTTCTCCTGCCCTCAATCTTTTCCATCCTGTCTTTTCCAATGAGTTGGCCCTTTGCATCAGGTGGCCAAATTATTACGGCTTCGGCATCAGTTCTTCCAGTGAATATTCAGGGTTGACTTCCTCTAGGGCTGACTGGTTTGATCTGCTTGCTGTCCAAGAGACTCTCAAGAGTCTTCTCCTTCACTACAGTTTGAAAGTATCAGTTCTTCAGTGCTCAGCCTTCTTTATGGTCCAACTCTCATATCCATATCTGACTACTGGAAAAACCACAGCTTTGACTATACAAACCTTTGGTGGAAAGTGATGTCTGCTTTTTAATGTGCTGTCTAGTTTTGTCATAGGTTTTTCTTCCAAGGAATAAGTGTCTTTTAATTTAAGGAACTGTATATTTGAAAGATGTCAAAATACTAGCCTATAGTATAAGAGGGAAAGAGGACATTAATCTCAGCCTCCCTAAAAGTAGGATATGCGGGCATTGTGTGCCTCCTTTGAGAAGCGGTATCACATGCTTGAAGCATGTGTGCATGCTTGGCCGTGTCTGATTCTTTGTTACCCTGGGACCATGACCCACCAGGTTTCTCTGTTCCTGGACTTTCCAGGCAAGAAAATTGGAGTAGGGTACCATTTCCTACTCCAGGGGATCTTCCAGACCCAAGATCAAAACCACATCTCTTGTGTCTCCTGCTTTGGCAGGTGGATTCTTTACTCCTGTACCACCTAGGAAACCAATGACATATGCTTGCCAAAAATAGCTTGAATCTAATCAAACTTTAAGATTTTACCTAAGTCAGACAGAGAAGGAGATATATCGTATGACATCCCTTATATGTGGAATCAAACAAGAAATAATACAAATTAACTTACGAAACAGAAAGAGACTCACAGACTTAGAGAATGAACTTAAGGTTTATGGGGGGAAAGATGGGGAGAGGAATTGTTAGGGAATTTGTGATGGACATGTACACATTGCTATATTTAAAATGTATAACCAACAAGAATCGATTGTACAGCGCATGGAACTCTGCTCAGTGTTATGTGGCAACCTAGATGGGAGGGGGAGAATGGAAGCATGTATACGTATGGCTGAGTCCCTCCACTGTTCACGTGAAACTCTCACAACATTGTTAATTGGCTATTCCCCAATACAGTCACAGACCTGGGCTTCCCAGGTGGTGCTAGAAGTAAACAGCCTACCTGCCAATGCAGGAGAAATAAGAGACTCAGGTTCAATCCCTGGGTCAGGTAGATCCCCTGGAGTATGAAATGGCAACCCACTCTAGCAGTCTTGCCTGAAGAATCCTCTTGACAGAGGAGCTTGATGGGATACAGTCCATGGGGATGCAAAAGAATTGGGCACAACTGAAGAAACTTAGCACATATCCCAGTAGAAAATAAAAAGTTAAAAAATTTGACTTCTCGCTGATAGGCAAAAAATTTTGACTTCTCAAGGGATAGATGAATAAGTTAAATGATGCCACAGTAGCAAACAGAAAAATCTAGAATGTTGGATATTTCATAAGACCATTAACCCTGTTTCTTTATAAAGCACTCAGCATGAAAATAAACAAGGAGAAGCTCTCTGAACAAAGGCATTTTGGAGATAGCCAGGGATTTTGAAAAAAAAAAAAAAAAAAGGCTGGCATATTAGATGGTTATCAGAAATTATTAGTAATTTTTCTAAGTATCACAATATCTATACCGTGGCTATGTAAACAAATACCTTTTCTTAAAGCAGTGATTCTTGAAATATTTAAGAATAAAATATAATGCCTGCAATTTGCCTTAAAACAAATATGGTAGATATGGCAGATGTTAATGAATGTTAAAAATCTAGGTGCTGAGAATATGGGAGCTTATTATATTATTCTATTTTTATACATGTTTGAAAGTTCTTATAATAAAAGGATTCGTGAATGGTTCAGTTCAGTTCAGTCACTCAGTCATGTCCAACTCTTTGAGACCCCATGGACTGCAGCACACCAGGCCTCTCTGTCTATCACCAACTCCCGGAGTTTACTCAAATTCATGTCCATTGAGTCGGTGATGCCGTCCAATCATCTCATCCTCTGTCGACCCCTTTCCTCCTGCCCTCAATCTTTCCCAGCATCAGGGTCTTTTCAAATGAATCAGTTCTTCACACCAGGTGGCTAAAGTATTGGAGTTTCAACTTCAGCATCAGTCCTTCCAATGAATATTCAAATTGATTTCCTTTAGGATGGACTGATTGGATCTCCTTGCAGTCCAAGGAACTCTCAAGAGTCTTCTCCAACACCACAGTTCAAAAGCATCAATTCTTTGGCGCTCAGCTTCTTTTATAGTCCAACTGTCACAACCATACATGACTACTGGAAAAACCATAGCTTTGACTAGATGGACCTTTGTTGGTAAAGTAATGTTTCTGCTTTTTAATGTGCTATCTAGGTTTGTCATAGCTTTTCTTCCAAGGAGTAAGCATCTTTTAATTTCATGGCTGCAGTCACCATCTGCAGTGACTTTGGAGCCCAAGAAAATAAAGTCTCTCACTGTTTCCACTGTTTCCTCATTGTGAGTGGTTAGGCTCAATAAAATCTTTATGAATTAAGCTCTAAGGAGCAGCCCAAAATACAGAAAAACTGAAAACTCCTTAAAAAAATAAACATTTATGTGTAAATGTGGGATATTTTGATAAGAACCAAAACAGCTTTTCAGATATAGTAAGGATTTTCCTTGATAAACAATTTTTATGTAACAACAACAAAAAAGGAAATGTAAACAGGTTCTAACATCCTGCTTTTTAGGGATGCTGACTTTATTTTAGTTTCAGAGCTGTATGTTGGATAAATCCACTAAGTAGAACTGCAGTTTTGAAGAAAAAACATGCTGTTATAATTGAAATGCAGTTACTGTAAAATAATTGCAGATTAATACAGAAATGTAAAGTGCACGAAAATTCTAGACAAAGAGAACCCTTTTTAGTGGCATTATACACTATTATTATATTTAATGGCAATATAAATTAAATGAGGTTTAAATAATACCCACAGTTTAAAGCAAAATCCATGGTCTAAAACCTCAAAATGCCTTTAATCTAGTTCAAATAGGCAAATATACCTCCTCACATGGGAACAAGTTTTCTTCATAAGACTTCATTACAGACACTTAAAAATTGAAGTTTTATTTGTGAGCTTAAAGGTAAAGGAATAGGTCTATATCTAATGATGCTTCTAGTGATCAATGTTTCATTCACTACTTTTGAATGACAAGTACATGTTTAATTAGCTTAGAATTTTGTATGTAAATTCCAGAGTTTTAGGGCCTTTTGAATATAATAATCCTTTGGGAGATGTCTGTATTCCTGGAGTCAAGTTTCTCTTATTAGAAAGCTTCATTAAAAAACACATTTGTTATTGACAGAAACAGCCACCAGAGCCATGATACAGGAAGGTCATTCTGTTCGTGTTGTATTGAGAGCCCTGGCAACTTTTCAGAGTGGTATGCTGAAAACCTAATAGTAAAGCATCACAAGAACTCACCTCTATCTCCTCAAGAACTCTTTTTTGCTACAGTATTGATGCTAGAAGTGAGCTGTGGAGCCAAATGATCTTTCAGGACAAGTTAGAAGGCAATGGCACCCCACTCCAGTACTCTTGCCTGGAAAATCCCATGAGCAGAGGAGCCTGGTGGGCTGCAGTCCATGGGGTCGCTGGGAGTCGGACATGACTGAGTGACTTGACTTTCACTTTTCACTTTCATGCATTGGAGAAGGAAATGGCAACCCACTCCAGTGTTCTTGCCTGGAGAATCCCAGGGACGGGGGATCCTGGTGGGCTGCCATCTATGGGGTCACACAGAGTCAGACACGACTGAAGTGACTTAGCAAGCAAGCAAGCAAGAATAATATCTGGGCACAAATACTGGGTACTCAGATGAAAGATTTTTTTTCTTTCTCTCAAGGATCTTGGCTGATCAGAAGTGGATATCAAAAGCAGCAAACAAAAAACAAACCATGACAGGAATGTCAGAAAAAACTTTACATTTACCCTCATTGATTTTTTTTTTTAACCTAGCATCTCATTCTGTTTTAACCTAGAAAAGACATTTTTGTTGTTTGTAGAATGCATTATAATAATAAGACAATTTATATAGACAAACTTTAGGAGGATCACAGTGAAGACAAAACAGAGGTTATTGTATTTGCTGGCTTCCCTGGTAGCTCAGCTGGTAAAGAATCCACCTGCAATGCAGGAGACCCTGGTTTGATTCCTGGGTTGGGAAGATCCAGTGGAGAAGGGACAGGCTACCCACTACAGTATTCTTGGGTTTCTCTGGTGGCTCAGAATCTGCCTGCAGTGTGGGAGACCTGGGTCCAATCCCTGGGTTGGGAAGACCCCCTGGAGGAGGACATAGCAACGGACACCAGTATTCTTGCCTGGAGAATCCTCATGGACAGAGGAGCCTGGAGGGCTTCGTGTAGTCCATGGGTCGCAAAGAGTCAGACATGACTGAGTGACTAAGCACAACGTGTATATTTTATCACCCAGAAGAGAGAAAGTAAGAAATAACAGAAGTAGTAACATTAGCTAATATTTATTGAGCAGTTACTATGTGACAAGTACTAAGGCTTTACATGGATAAGCTCATTAATTCCTCACATAACTATGTGGTAGGTATCATGTCAAAGGCAAGAGGAACTGGTAAAATCTCTTTTTTTGACTTAGGAATGCCATCTTCATACTTTAAGGACTGAGAATCATTGGAATTGATAGGAATTACAAGAACTTAAAAGGACAGACAGTTTTCAGTTTGGGTTTTCTGGGGTTTTGGCAGAAGATGAGACAGATAGCATCACTGGCTCAATGGACATGAGTTTGAACAAACTGTGGGAGACAGTGAAGGACAGGGGAGCCTGGTGTGCTGCAGGCCATGGGGTTGCAAAGAGTCGGACACGACTGAACAACAACAGTGTTGCTGGGATTGAAGCTGAATTTTGGTGTAATGGTGGGATTTCAATAGGCAGAGACAAGTAATGTAAAAAGCAGGCGAAAAGGAAAGGCACTACGTTAAATCAGATTAAGGAGAAGAAATACCTTTGTAGGAGAGGTTTATTTGAAGATGCTAGCTAGAGATAAGTCTGGAAAACCCATTGGGAAAAAAAGTAAGGATAATTAATTGATGAAAGGCATTATGCAGAAAAGGTTAACCATGACTATTTACATGGGGAGAAAAGAACTAAATACATGAGAGAAACTGCAGGTATCCAGGAAAGAGATGATAAGGATCAGGTAGGACAGTGACTTCAGGACAGAAGAGAACACAATGAAGGGAACAGCCTGGAGGCAACACAGTCAGGACTGGCAGACTAACTGGCTATGGGGAAGAGATGAGCTAAAATTACAGATCAAGGATGCTCCAGAAGTCTGATCTGACAGCCCACCTTTCACTGACATTAGAAATAGAAGAACCAGGGTTAGAAGGGAAGGTCATGAGTTTGGTGTCAGATGTGCTGAATGTTAGATATCTAGGAAGAGACGTCTAGAAGATATCTGGATAAATAAATCTGAAGCACAAGGTTAGGACTTGGGATAAAGAGTTAAGTGGAAACTTGGCAGAAAAGAAATCAGTGGGATGGTCATAAATAAGGGTGTGTGTGTATGTGTGTGATATCCTCACACATGGATATGTATCCTCACTATAGTTCTGATCTTGAAATTTTAACTATATGTCAGTTTATTCATTATGTTCTTAGATTGATGTGTTAAGTTATTGGTATGCCCATTATCAATAAAGAACAGATTTGGCGGGGGGAGGCCTTGTTTACTTGTTGCAGGATGCATAGTAATTTCCTTTATGTTGGAAGCAAGGAAACAAAAACAAATTTTACTTGAGTATCCTCCACTTAGAAAAAGAGCTGTTGGAAAATAAATTAAAATAATTAACTGGTTCAAACCACCATAAAAGTAGGTTGGAGTCTGGATAATAATCTAAATGGGTTGTTTTGTACCGATCAGCTCCCGTACTTAATTCTGAAACCCTGTACTAAGTCTGCAATGATACTTAGTTGTGGCTGCCTCACCTGCATCAGAAGTCCTTTGTCTAAGTTTTCACCCAGACCTTGCTGTTCATTTGCTGGCTCAAGTTATTAAACTATTGAACGTAGCCTGAGAGCCTTCATTGGAAACTGTGTGCCAGATGATTTATGAGGCAGTCAGGCAGTTGTTTTAAGTTGATTCCAAGTGAAGGGCTTGGTGCTTGCATCATCACTTCCTCTCCCTTCAGCTTTCTCTGAGGTTTCCTTAATCTCACCCACTCAGAGAAGTCAGAGGAATGCCTTGCCTTTTGTAAAACTAACAAGCTACACAGAATTATGTTTTTAATGTGCTGGCTCTAGTAAGTGACTTATTAACATGATGTGAAGAGGCCCCTGTAGAAAAATGGTTTACCTCGGCACATTTGCCTAGCATTATAATTATTCAGGACATACCCAAGAGTTACTCCTGAACATACTGTGATTAGCCAGGCTTTTTCCATTAAATTTGCAAAACAATTCATCTAATTTTAAAAAGAAGCTTTTACCACTGAATAAAACCCCTCCAGAGAAGTCATTGTCCGAAATGGTTTTGTAAGGCTATCTCATGTACATTGTTTTCAAATTTGCATATATTTAGGAAACTTTAGTAACTCTGATGGAATTTAGCATATAAAATAGGGCCTTTTTAAAAAACTGAAGAATACTTGATTTATAATATTAGTTTCAGGTTTATAGTATACAGATTCGATATTTTTATGGATTATACTCCATGTAAAGTTACTATAAAATATTGGCTACATTCCCTGTGCTGTACAATATATCCTGGGAGCCTGTTTCATTCATAGTGGGCGACACCTCTTAATCCCCTGCCCTTATCTTGCCGCTCCCTGCTTCCCTCTTCCCACTGGTAACCACTGGTTTGTTCTCTATATCTGTGAGTCTGTTTCTGTTTTATTATATTTGTTGTTGCAAATAGCAGGCTCTCATTCTTTTTTATATATATATAAATTTATTTAATTGGAGGCTATTTACTTTACAATATTGTACTGATTTGGCCATACATCAACATGAATCCACCACTGGTGTACACGTGTTCCCCATCCTGAACCCCCCTCCCTCCTCCCTCCCTGTACCATCCCTCTGGGTCATCCCAGTGCGCCAGCCACAAGCATCCTGTATCCTGCGTCGAACCTGGACTGGCGACTCGTTTCCTATATGATATTATACATGTTTCAATGCCATTCTCCCAAATCATCCTGCCCTCTCCCTGTCCCACAGAGTCCAAAATACTGTTCTATACATCTGTGTCTCTTTTACTATCTTGCATACAAGGTCATCGTTACCACCTTTCTAAATTCCATATATATACATTAGTATACTGTATTGGTGTTTTTCTTTCTGGCTTACTTCACTCTGTATAACAGGCTCCAGTTTCATCCACCTCATTAAAACTAATTCAAATGTATTCTTTTTAATGGCTGAGTAATACTCCGTTATGTATATGTACCACAGTTTTCTTATCCATTCGTCTGCTGATGGACATCTAGGTTGCTTCCATGTCCTGGCTATTATAAACAGTGCTGCGATGAACATTGGGGTACACATGTCTCTTTCAATTCTGGTTTCCTCAGTGTGTGTGCCCAGCAGTGGGATTGCTGGGTCATAAGGCAATTCTATTTGCAGTTTTTTAAGGAATCTCCACACTTCTCCATAGTGGCTGTACTAGTTTGCATTCCCACCAACAGTGTAAGAGGGTTCCCTTTTCTCCACGCCCTCTCCAGCATTTATAGCTTGTAGACTTTTGGATCACAGCCATTCTGACTGGCGTGAAATGGTACCTCATTGTGGTTTTGATTTGCATTTCTCTGATAATGAGTGATGTTGAACATCTTTTCATGCATTTGTTAGCCATCTGTATGTCTTCTTTCTTTTTCACGGTTGAACAACAGTCACTGTATAGACACACACTACATCATCTTTATCCATTCATTAGCTGGTGACTCTTAGGCTGTTTCCATATCTTGGCTATGAACATTGAAGTGCATCTATCTTTTCAAATTGGTGTTTTCACTTTTTTTCCAGATAGATAACTGGATCACACGATAGTTCTATTTTTATTGTTTTGAGGGACCTCAATGCTGCTTTCCATAGTGACTGTACCAATTTATATTCCCTCTAATGTCCTACCAGGGTTCCCTTTTCTCCACATCCTTACCAACATTTATTATTTGTACTTTTTGGATTCCTGTTGTCAATGTGGTTTATCACATTGATTGATTTTTGGATCTTGAACCATCCTTCCATCTCTAGGATAAATCCTACTTGATGGTGTCTGATCTTTTTTATTTATTGTTGAATTTAGTTTGCTAATATTTTGTTGAGGATTTTTATATCTATATTCATCTGAGATATTGGCTTATAATTTTTTTTGTACTGTTTTTGCCTATTTTCAGTATCAAATTAATGGTGGCTTTGTGGAGTGAATTTGGAAGTGTTCCCTCCTCAATTTTTTTAGAATATTTTGAAAAGGATAATATTAACTCTTCTCTATATATATTCTGTATTGGTAGAATTCCCCTGTGAAGCTGTCTAGTCCTGGATTTTTGCTTGCTAGGAGTCTTTTTTTTTAATTGGTCTATTTCAGATTGTCTATTTGTTCCTGATTCAGTCTGGAAGATTGTATGTCTCTAGAAATTTATCCATTTCTTCTAGGTTGTCCAATTTATTGCTTTATGCTTTATAGTTATACATAATATTCTCTCATGTTTTTTAATCTGTTATATTGGTTATAGTTTCTCTTCTTTCATTTCTTACTTTGTTAATTTGTGTCCTCTCTGTTTTTTCTTGGTGAATCTGGCTAAACATTTATAAATTTTGTTTATCTTTCCAAGGAACAGCTCTTGGTTTTTTTGATTTTTTTTCTATTTTTTTAGGTTTCTATTTATTTCCTTCCTGATCTTTATTATTTCCTTCTTTCACTGACAGTGGGCTCTGTTTGTTCTTTTTCTTTCAGGTTGTTTATTTGAGACTTTTCTTGTTTCTTGAGGTAGGCATGTGTTTCTATAAACTCTCTTAGAATAGTTTTTGCTACATCCCATAGACTTTAGATAGTTTTTATTTTCATTTGTCTCAAGGTATTTTCTGATTTCCTCTTTGATTTACGGGTTGAAACATTGGGGTTTTTTTTAGTAGCATGTTTTTTAGTCTCCACCTGTTTGTGTTTTTTCTCATTCTCATTCCTGTGAATGATACCTATAGTTTCATAATGCTGTAGTCAGAAGAAATGCTCGATATAATTTCTGTCCACTTAAATTTGTTTAGACTTGTTTTGTGGCCTAACATACATCCTGAAAAACATTGCATGTACTCTTGAGAAGAATGTGTTCCTGTTTTTGGATGTAATATCCTATGGATACATATTAAGCACAACTAGTCCAAGGTGTCATTTAAGATCACTGATTTCTTAATGGTTCTCTAATGATCCTATCTGAATGACTGTCCACTGAATCTAGGAATTTTTACTTTTGGAAGAGGGTTTTCCTCATAAAATCACATAGGCTCTGAACTTAAAAAACAGACAAACAAATAAAATCCACATTTCGTAGCCCTTCTGGTTGATGAATGTCACTATATGTGTACCAGTGCAAGTCCAGATCACTATGACTGAGTGGGACTTGCTGTAACTAACATTTGCTGACAGGACCACCAACATGGACCAAACTACCACACAGAGATCTCACCAATACAGTCCCATTCCATTTCCAAAGGTAGGCTCTGATGTACTGTAATATAATAAGGCATCTTTCCCCTACAATCAAGCAGAATCTCTTTTAAAGAGAGATTGTGAGCAAAGGATGGAAAATTCTTCTTTCTCTAGATGCTTAGGAGTACATACTGTAGCATAGACACTGAAACCAAGTATTTGGAAACCTACCCAATGGCTGTTGCTTAGAACAGTATTATTCCACTCCTTCATCACGTCACCTCCCACACACACGAAGGTGCATGCACACGCACACGCTCACGTGCGCACACACACACACACACACACGGTCTCTCTCTCTCTCATATTCCCAAATTAGCGGGCTGGCTTATTTCTGAGATGTGACTAAACTGAAACATTCTTGCAGAGAGTAACTTTCCTTTTCTTTTGTCTGAGAAAGAAATCAGAATCCAGAAGAATTCAGAAGAAAAAAGCAGCTGACTAAATATGGAGTTGGAGCTAATGAATCTTATTATAAACCCTCAGTATTCTGGGAAAGTGTATAGGTTTCTTTATGTTCTGATGTATTTGAGATTCATGCTTCCCTTGTAGCTCAGTTGGTAAAGAATCTGCCTGCAGTGCAGGAGACCTGGGTTCGATCCCTGGGTTGGGAAGATCCCCTGGAGAAGGAAATGGCAACCCACTCCAGTATCCTTGCCCAGAAAATCTCATGGACAGAGGAGCCTGGTGGGCTGCAGTCCATGGGGTCACAAAGAGTCAGGCACGACTGAGCGACTAACATTTAGGTATCATTCTTATGCCTATTTCACAGATGAGGAAACTTAGGCACAGGGTAGTCAAATAACTACCTCCAGGCAGATGGCAGAGTTAGGCAACTTGATGCCAGAGCCTATTTTTTGAAGTCCTAGACAAGAACTTTTGCTAATCAAACCATGATATTGCATGAGATTTAAAAAATTCCCACTGGAATAAGCAACTAATCCAGTGGCTCAAAACACAGTTCTGCCTATTTGTAAGTATACAGTGAAAAAGGACAAGAGCTTTCCCAGAGCACACAAACATTTACAAACACACAGAGCACACAGAGGAGAAAGAAGATAGAAATCTAAAATGCTGTTTACATCCACAGCTGCAACTAACATTTTTTTCATCAGTTCAACAAATATTTAACTCCAAGGCACTAGAGTCACCAGTGGGGACGGGACAACTTGATTCTTTGTGCTATAAATCAGCAGTCCCCAACATTTGGGGCACGAAGAACTGGTTTTGTGAACACAAATTTTCCATGCATCTGGAGTTGAGGGGATAGTTTGAGGATGGTTCAAGTGTTACATTTATTGTGCACTTTAATTCTATTATTATTACCTCAGCTCCTCCTCAGATCATCAGGCATTAGATCCTGGAGGTGGGGGACCACTGCTGTAAAGATTGTAATCTACTGAAGTCAGATTTTTCAACAGTCCACAAATAACACATTATATATTTATGTGGTGATTAGCCACACAAGGTAGGAATGCACAGGCAGGGATATAAGAACTCAACAAGTACCCTAACCTCTACTTTCCAGGCAGATGAAATGTGCACACGAGAAGGCCATAGTCAGGGATAAAGAGAGGAAGTCTAAGAAATTGTCATGACTTTCTGCAGTTTACCTGTTTAATTCAAAAGTTGATTTTCACTAGAAAGGAAAGGACTTGTTTAAGTATGTTTTCATTATTCAGTAGCTCAGTTCAGTTCAGTTACTCGGTCGTGTCTGACTGTTTGTGACTCCTCTGACTGCAGCATGCCAGGCTTCCCTGTCCTTCTCCCAGAGTTTGCTCAGAACTCATGTCCATTGAATTGGTGATGCCATTTAACCGTCTAATCCTCTGTCTCCCCCTTCTCCTTGCCTTCAATCTTTCCCAGCACCAGGGTCTTTCCCAGTGAGTTGCCTCTTTTCATCAGGTGGCCAAAGTATTAGTTTCAGCTTCAGCATCAGTCCTTCCAATGATTATTCAAGGTTGATTTCCTATAGGATTGACTGGTTTGATCTCCTTG
Source organism: Ovis canadensis (assembly GCF_042477335.2). Classification (NCBI taxonomy): domain Eukaryota; kingdom Metazoa; phylum Chordata; class Mammalia; order Artiodactyla; family Bovidae; genus Ovis; species Ovis canadensis. The sequence continues at coordinate 31,358,370 of NC_091250.1, read as the reverse complement.
CAGTCCAAGGGACTCTCAAGAGTCTGTAGCACCACAATTCTAAAGCATCAATCCTTCAGTGCTCAGCCTTCTTCACGGTCCAACTCTCACATCCATATATGATTACTGGAAAAACCATGGCTTTGACTAGATGGATGTTTGTTGGCAAAGTAATGTCTCTGCTTTTAAATATGTTGTCTAGGTTTGTCATAGCTTTCTTCCAAGGAGCAAGCATCTTTTAATTTCATGGCTACAATCACCATCCACAGAGATTTTGGAACCCAAGAAAATAAAGTCTGTCACTAGTTCCATCCCCCCCCCCCCATCTATTTGGCATGAAGTGATGGGACCAGATGCCATGATCTTAGCTTTTTGAATGTTGAATTTAAAGCCACCTTTTTCACTCTTCTCTTTCACTTTCATCAAGAGGCTCTTTAGTTCTTCTTCACTTTCTGCCAAAGGGTGGTGTCATCTGCATATCTGAGGTTGTTGATATTTCTCCCAGCAATCTTGATTCCAGCTTGAGCTTGATCCAGCCTTGCATTTCACATAATTTACTCTGTATATAAGTTAAGTAAGCAGGATGACAATATACAACCTTGACATACTCCTTTCCTAATTTTGAATCAGTTCATTTTTCCACGTCTGGTTCTAACTATTGCTTCTTGACCTGCATACAGGTTTCTCAGGAGGCAGCTCAGGTGGTCTGGTATTTCCATCTCTTTAAGAATTTTCCACAGTGTGTTGTGATCCACACAGTCAAAGGCTTTAGTGTATATAATGAAGCAAAAGTAGATTTTTTTCTGGAATTCCCTTGCTTTTTCTATGATGTAGGAAATTTAATCTCTGTGTTTTCTAAATCTAGCTTGTATGTCTGGAAGTTCTCTGTTCATGTACTATTGAAGCCTAGCTTGAAGGATTTTGAGCATTACCTTGCTAGCACGTGAGATAAGTGCAATTGTGGGGTAGATTTAACATTCTTTGGCATTGCCCTTCTTTGGGATTGGAATGAAAATCGACCTTTTCCAGTCCTGTGGCCACTGCTGAATTTTACAGATTTGCTGGCATATGGAGTGCAGCACTTTAACAGCATCATCTTTTAGGATTTGAAATAGCTCAGCTGGAATTCCATCACCCACACTAGCTTTGTTTGTAGTAATGCTTCCTAAGTTCCACTTGACTTCACACTCCAGGATGTCTGGCTCTAGGTGAGTGATCATACCATCGTGGTTATCGAGGTTATTAAGACCTTTTTCATACAGTTCTTCTGTGTATTCTTGCCACCTCTTCTTAATGTCTTTCTGCTTCTGTTAGGTCCATACCATTTCTATCCTTTATTGTGCCCATCTTTGCATGAAATGTTCCCTTGGTCAGTGTGCTTAGCATTTCATTTTTACAAACTTGGCAGGGTGCCTGGGCTGAATTTAAGTGCATCTCAGAGATGCCTGGACCTGTAATGGAGACAGATAATGGGGAGCCAGGAGGAGACCTGGGAGGCTTCTAGAAAAGGAGCTCCACCTGTGTCCTCTGTTAGACTCAGATGTCAGGGCAAGTCTAGGGAGCACAGGTAGTTGCCATAGGAGTCCATTTATAGTGGGGCTGAGGGACTTCTGGGGATAATACTGTAAGAAATGCCGCGGGAAGAAAGAGCCACCCCTATGGACCGTTGATCAGGGCCGTTATTGGGCGGTCGCTCTCAGGCAGAACTCCCGGGGGCGGGAACGGAGGTAGGAGAGGCCGGAGTGGGGGGGGGGCAGGAACAGGAGTGGAAGGGGTAGGGGCCGTGGGAGAGGTAGAGGGAGGAGGGGCCACCAGATCTTCCGGGGGAACAGAGAAAGCAGAGGACTCAGAGACGGGAGGAGCTGGTTTGGCCCGGGAGGGTGGAATCGGGGGACCCATGATAAGCAGGATTTGGCGGGGAGTGCACGTGGTGCACAGGGTGGGGCGAGAGCGCAACGCCCAAAAGGCCTGAACATAGGGGACCTCAGACCATTTTCCCATTCTCCGGCAGTAATTATCTAAATCACGGAGGACGTCAAAGTCTAATGTCCCTGTGGTTGGCCACTGTGAGCCATTATCTATAGGATACTGAGGCCAGGCTTGTGAACACAGAGAAGTGAGCTGCTTGGGGCGGATATATCCCTTTAGTCTTAGGGTCTGCAGGTTAGCCAGCAGGCACTCTAAGGGGGTGGAGTATTGGGGATCGGGTTTGGAGGCCGTCGATCCCATGGCGACCACAGAGCGTGGAGGCAACCCCCGCTGCCCAAACGTCTTCGGACGCGCCAAGGGAAGACGGAGGTCCGTGCAGCCGTTCGGGACGTCTCCCTCACGAGCTGGAGACCGGGAAAGGCCGAAGCCGGAGGTCTACTCAGCCGCTGGGGACGTCTCCCCCATGAGCTGGTGACCGGGAGGGCCCAGTAAGTGCGCACCTGTTACCAGGCCCTAGGAGGTGGTCGCCAGGGAGGGCGGGCCCCAAAGCCGAAGGGACTTACCCCGTATCCTGCCGTCTGGGGGGTTGGTCAGCCGCCTGGGTCCAGGGCTACCGCGGCAGTGGAGCTCGAGGGGGCCTCAACGGCGAGTGCCGGGGGCCCTCACCTAGAGCCCCATGTTGGGTGCCAGATGTAAGAAACGCCGCGGGAAGAAAGAGCCACCCCTATGGACCGTTGATCAGGGCCTTTATTGGGCGGTCGCTCTCGGGCAGAACTCCCGGGGGCGGGTGAGCAAGGAAGCGAAGGGAGTCTGCGAGGTATGAGGGGTGGGGAAGGGTTTTATAGCCAGAGCCGGGCTCCCATATAAGGAAGAAAGCGTGGGCTCAGCGGTGATTGGTGTCCAAGGGCTCCGTGTCGGCACCTGATTGGACGGCTTGGTTGTCGGCCCACCTCCGGGACTTGTCCGCGGCACTTTTCCGAGGCATGTCTCAACACGCCCGGGCAAGCCTCAACATGTCTGGGCTTGCCTCAACATGCCCGACCTTGCCCGACCTTTCAAATACTTCTCCAGGTAAAAGGAGATCCAATTAGCTCAATCCAAGGGCCAGCTTTGCCCCTGGCAGGAGAAGAAATAGACATTCTGATTCAGTGCAGTGGCCATTTCTCAAATCCATTCTTCAGTTCCTGGATGCATGTCTGGCTGTTAGGTAGAGAAGGGGGTGGTTTTTCTCACAAAGCACATCTAACCAAGGCAAAGAGGCATCTTGTCTCACTGCAGAGCAGAGGGTGCCCTGTCTCTCTGAGGGGCAGTGGAGGCCTTCTGAGAACTGCTCCACCTGGCCAGGCTGAGAGGTTGCAGGGCCCAGTGAACAGATGCAATAGCAGCTGGGCGGCTGTGGAAGGCAGGGAGGTGGGGTGGGAGTGACCACATAGCAGAAATGCCTGACAGAGGCTGTGAGACTCCCCTTGGTGATTTCTAGAATTAGATGCAAGGGACTTGGCAGGAAGTCAGTGGGAGCTAAAAACCAGCAAACAATTTGCCTCTACAGGCCAGTGGGTCCGGGGGAAATTCGGCTTAGGTGAAAATAAACAAATGAGTTGCTTTGGCTGCCTAAGTCAGTTTAGAAGCTCAGTAGATTTATGTTGTATAGATGTGATTATTCTAAAACCAAGTTGAAATAAGAACTGCTTCTGATTAGGCTACAAAGTGCTCGTTTTGCAAAAATGAACTGGTATTTTATAGTAACTCACACAGTTATGAGCCAGACGAGATGTAAGCATTGCAAACCTGTTTGCCTTCTCTTTGTAGAGAGAGATTGGCTGCCTGAAGAAACACCCAGTAGAGTTTTCATAAATAAAACATAGCAGAGCAACACCCAGGGGGGCAGTTTTTCCCTCTAGTATGAAAGGAATTAGTGTAGTCGATAGAAAAGGAAGCTGTGTATGAAACCCCAGCCTGTAGCACAGGGCTTTCATCCTGGGGGGCTGAAAATACCAAAGATTGCAGAATCCAGTAGTGAGATGGCAGGGGTTGTGTCAGGAGGGGCCACCCCACGGGTTTAACCCTGAGGATGCTGTGTTGTTTTCTGAGAGCCTATGTATGTTATCTTTTCCATATAAATACGTCTTCTATAATGCATATATTTCCCCTGGTGGCTCGTATGGTAAAGAATTTGCCTGCAGTACAGGAGACCTGGGTTCGATCCCTGGGTCAGGAAGATCCTCTGGGGAAGGGAATGGCAACCTACTCCAGTACTCTTGCCTGGAGAACCCCATGGACAGAAGAGCCATATATAAATAAGGTGGAATACTAATGGTTACATCCTTCAACTATTACATAGGTAAAGAATGAAAAGCAGAAGGAAATGTCAAAGGTTACAGAGTGAACTGGGTTGGTGCATTTCATCTGATCTAATCCAGAGCTTCTAATCTTGCCTGGAGCCCTTTATGGTGACATGAGGGTGCAGATATCACAGGCTAATGGGGAGAGCATATGTATGATTCTGTGTATGTCTGAGTGTACAGTTTTGTGAGGGCTGGGGTCACTTGGTGCAGGCCACCTCTCCCTGCACAATGGAAACCCCTGTGGTCACCAGTGCACTGAGCAAGACCTCCCTGTTTAGTCTCAGGACAAGTGTTTGGCAATAAATGAAACCTTGCCCCAGATCTATGAGACCTGGAGATTCATCAGCAATAGGCCCACGAGTGGGGAGCCCTTTTAATTACTTTGTGTTGACCATGCATTTAATGATACCTTATTATGGGTCCAATTAATTTCATTTATGTTGCAGAAACAACCAGGAGTGGTCATGTTGCTGAAATACTGTATTCTGACCCTATTTCTATTTTTCCATCCCTAGGAAGCCTGCTGTAGCATATTCTTGGTCTTAAAGTGTCATCAGTACAGCATTTTTGCTATATAGTGATAGAAAAGGCTCATGTTTTCATGTGTGCCACGTTCGTTTCTGAAGCTTGTATACTATTGTACGAGATTGTGTTTCTGTCAGAAGCTACCTGATGGCACAATCATTTGTATTGGGGTTCTGAGACTGCTATGGAAAAGAGAAACACCTCTAAGGTTTGCTTCTGCTTTTCCTTTACACACACTATTTTTTGTTGTTGTTGCGAAGTTAATAAAAATGACTTTCTGTGCAGTATAGGTCTCCCCCTTCCCATCCACCCATTTTGACCTGAGTTCAGAACATACATTAAATGAGTTACAAATGGGAAGTTTTGTCTTATTCTGAGATGATGTGAAAAGAAAGGCGTGTTCACAGCAACTTAGCTATAGAGAACTTTCACAAGTAACAGAGTCTTGGTTTTAAATATAAATACTGTAGGCACTTTGCTATTGTACACATTGTAGAGAAAAACACGAACATGTAGCCTGAAACATATACAACAGATCATACAAAAACGTTAGGAGTTGAAGCCAAATTGCAGCAGTGGGGAGCTGACGGCTGCGCTCCCCTTGCTAGTCACGGGAGTGTAAGCGATGGGAGGCAGGCGCTACGTTTCCTGTTTCCAACACATTTTGTCCGGGAACTCTTTGTCCAGTGACATGGTACCGTGCTTGCTAGTGCAGGGCTGAGCCTTGGAATTTCACTCACTTATACTTCTTTCAGGAGATTATGTTCACATCTTGCTCCTTCTACTTCAGTGACTTTTGATCTAATGAACATATTTTTCTCAACCTGTTAAACAGGGATCCAGCTTAGACTACCTGCCCCATGAGGACTGCCCTGACATGTCAGGTCTGGATAATGTGCTGTGTTTCACCCTTGAAACATCATGGGAGGGCTGGACACCTGTTGGGTTTTGATCAGAAGTATTTGGCACCCACATCAGTCCTGGGCTTTGCTTGAAAACTGGGGAGTTTCAATGACTCTCCTGTGTCCATGAGCACACTGGAAGGCCTTTCTGAGATTTCTAAGTAGCCTTTATGGATGCCTCCTTTGTACTGCCCAGAAGAAGAAAGAAAAGAAACGGGAAACAGTTTGGTTTTAAATCAAAAAGTTATGATTTTATTTTTAATATACCAGAAAAAAATATTTCTTTTAATGTCGTGAAATCAGCACTTGAAAATAACAATTCCAACATTGCTGTAATTTGCTCTGTGAGGCTTATATGGGTGGGCTTTTAGATGAATAGAGGCACTGGCTCCTCTAAGAAGCAGAATCTTCCAGTGGTTTTCCAGGTAGCAGTAAGCAACCTCTTGCCTGAACATGCCCAGAGAGCAGACTTGTTTGAATTGACAGGCTTGGGCAGCACTATGAGGCTACTTCTGGAGCATTCTAGGGTTCTGTCTTCTGGGGAAGAGTCTCCAGAGACACCAAGCATTGAGAGAATGACAGTGTTCAATACCAGCATTGAGTCGGGACCTTGAAATCTTGGCTTAAATATGTTGTGAAAATGGCCTGACTGTGATTTATGCAACCAGTTTCTTTAACCAGTTGCTTCAGGAGCTGTTTACTACAATGTAGTGTCATGTTTGGATTTCTGTGAAGTGTATCTGATGTGAAGACTTTTACTTGCCCAACATGAAATTAAACTGCCGTTCTTAAGATTTCCCCAGCACCCCTGAACTCCGCCACAGATGTGTTCCCACTGTCTGTTTTAGTGCTAGAATAACTTGTTTCACTTAAAAAAAAAAAAGTATAATTCAGGAGGAAGGGAGATCTGGGGCCTATTTTTCCCTCTCTGTGAGCCCTGAATTTTCAGAGTATCTGGGGATGAAGCAAGTAACTTGGTGATTCAACAGGCCTGTGAATAGTCTTTGATGCTCTGCACAGGGGTACCTAACTGGTCTCTTTAGCTATGGGTTTTGCCATATGGCTCAAAGATGTTTATAACTGGTGTGTTACAACTGGCATTCAAGAAAATGCTATAACTACAATGATTCTTTCTTTGCTTAAGTATTGGGTACCAGCATACAGAGGCTGTTGGTTCACTGCAAGACTGGGACCTAACACTTCATCCTGATTGTCAGCACAAAATAGAGTATCATTGCTTTATCACTTCAACGTGTATGCAACAGAGGCCAAACCCTGTGGTGCATTCTTATCAAAATCTGTTTTGGTTGGTGATGGGTCTGAGGCACAAAGAATTGGTTCCTGTATACAGATAGAAAAAGGACAGAATAACAAGTTAAGTTACAGGAGACAATGACTCACAGCACGAAAATAGGCTCTACTACCATCCTGAATTGATAGCAAAATATTTATTATTGAAAACAAAAAGATCGGACCACTAGACTTTCATCATAAAGCTCTCACACAATTGTAATTTTCAGGATGGAAACATTTTCAGGGAAAGAAGTGTCTAAGAGACAGGCACAGACCATGCACACACAGCTCAAAGCACTGAACTCAAGGAGGTGGTCTGTTTGACCATCTCCACTCTCCTAACAGCCCTCTTGAGTCAGCGCATGACCAACCCAACAACTATGTTGAAGATTCATTAACCAAACTGGGGGGGGAAAAGTGTACTGGAGATTAGTTGTATCTGAAGAAAGGCTGTTCTCTCATAATAGCAACCTGAGCTTATTTCTCCCTGGTAACCCAGCAGTCTGGAACCAGACCAGACTTGTGGAATATTCTACTCCAGTGTAGTTTACTCTAGGTGCTTTGTTGTTCTTAATGTGACAGGTTTTATCTTATGATAATGATACCACAGCTGATTAAAAAAAAATTTTTTTTTTTCTGTGAGTCTCTTTCCTAGAAGTGTTCTTCCATCTTGTTCTGCAAAAACCCTACTCAGTAAAGTTCCAGACTCAGAGCCCCATTAATAGAAATGACAGGGGATATAATTTTTTCTTTCCACATCAGCAACATATTTGAATGTATTGTCCCTGTCCCCTTGTGTTTTTAGCAGCATATGATTAGAAAGTTTTCCCTGGTGGCTCAGATGGTAAAGAATCTGCCTGAAATGTGGGAGATGCGGGTTTGATCCCTGGGTTGGGAAGATCCCCTGGAGAAGGAAACAGATGGTTAGAAGGATGGGAGTAAATTAACTGGAATAATCATCTCAATACATGATTTTTGAATATAGTAGTGGCTCTGTTCTCATGAGCAAAATTAGAAAGTCTAGATAAAACCTCCTGATCTGTGAATAGAGCATTTCTCGCTAGAATGTTTTTCACTGCAAACTCATAGACTTGGGTTGATGCTCAGACCTTGCGTATCAAATTGCATGTATTTATGTTTGAAATGAAGATTTGGTTTAAAAAACTTTTTCAATCCAGGAATGTTTTCACGATACTGGAATTGAAGTGCAGTGGAAAATCTTTAAGAGAAAGGAAATCTATTGCAGCATAGTGGGGCAGCTATAAAAACTTGCCTGCCCAAGTTTTTCTGGAATGTTAAGTGACAGCAGGACTATCTATGTGGCAGTCAATTCTCTTATAGGCTTCAGATTTGCCACGGGGTAGTGGTCCAGCCTCATATATTAATAGAATTAATCACTTAAGCTGAGATGTTAAAAACAGTGTATTGAATCTGTAATACCAGAATTTCAATTTTTTTAAAGGTGTGATTTTTCCCCCTCCCATGATAAACATCGGAAATGCCTTTAGATATATTTAGCTAATTTTAAAACTATTTATTAGACATTCAACCCGTAAACAAAATTTCTAAATTATCTCATAAGTAGACACAAGTATGAACCTGTACCAAGATGAAAGTGCTTTGGAAGCATCCGAATCTGTTTAAGGTCTATGATTATTTCCTTATTCTAACCTGCATTAAAGGATCACTGATAAATCAATGGATTAAATCATTAAATTAAATTAACCAAATAAGCTCTAACTGTCCTTCAGTTAAATTCAAGTCAACTGTTATTTGGCCTTTTCCTCATTATTCTGCTCATTTTCTGTTATAAGAAAAAAAAGCTTATTGCACAGTATCATGTATTTTCAAAGCTCAAAATAACATTGTTTGCATCCTAATAATCTATTAGTTGTTATAGCAGGACTTGTCTTTTCAGTCCATGTCAGTTTTTGCCCTAATAATACATTCTCCGATCAATGCATCTATGAACCAACGTCAAGACGTCATAGATTGTTCACAATAATTTAACACAGACATAACAGCTTCCCTTCCCTGCATACAGCCCACCCTCCATCCCATCAGTCATGACTTGGTTCGCACGGATTCTCTGTTCATGGTTCAGACCATTCACACAGAATGGAATAAAACTTTATTCTTTTCAATTCCACACATAGACGAGATGCTGAGAAAGCCCTTGTCATCTCTGACAGAGAAGCAGAGCAGCTCTGTTTCATGAATGACAGCACAATTAAAGCTAAAATAATATAAAAATAATTTGAAAAATCCCTTTTCTGTACACACTCAAAGCAAGAAAGCTAAACAGCTTCTTTTTCTGCTAGCCAGAAAACATGTTTCTATTTATTTGGGCTTTAAAGTTTGGTGGACTTCACATCTGTGTGTATATATGTGTGGTTATGCATGTCTAACCTATGCAGTGTAGTAGCCCCTAATTTTTATCTAGTTTGCCTAACCATTAAGCTATATAACCAATTAGAATACTATTATATCACATTGAACAACTTGACATAATTGCTTCTTTGAAATACAGAAATGTTTACACATTTGGCTTGTAAAGGACTGAAATATTGCAGATATTATAGTATCTAGCTTTTTTTTAAAAGAATATGGCTCTTAATAAGTTGATTTTTGAATTCCAGAGCATAAGTCCCTTTTCAAAAAATTTCTGAAGCTGACTCAAAGTAGGAAGAATGTCTTCTGATTTGGCCAAAAATATGGTGAATATTTTATATCATTTAAAATTTGAAGAATAAGTCTCAAAGGGGCCGTTTGTGTGTTAACTGTTCAGCTCAACTTGCCATAAAGTGTGTTTGTCAAAGTATCTCCGCTTGACCAGCAGAGGGCACTTTATGCACCTCTGCATTGCTTTAGGGAGCAAAGGCAGATGATGCAGAAACACAGTGTTCACCCAAGATCAAGGAGAGCCCTGTGGGTTGCTTTGTGAAATTCACAAAAATATAGAAAATATGGGCTGTACCACAGGGTTTCATTTGGAAAGTTATGTGTGGAGTCATCTATGGAGGGGTGTACTTATTCTCTTATATTGATCTTCAGCTCATTCCTCTTTCCCAGCTTAAGAACTTCGGTGTAGGGCCGCAACTTTTTACAGGTAAGAGAGTCTATTTTTCAAATAATTTGGTTGAGTTGTCTGTTTTTTATATTTATTCTTCTGTTTGAAAGCCCAAGGCAACTGAACAAAGGATGCTGTGTCCTACTCCATTTAGGGGTAGAAAATAAAACTATCAGAAATACTGAGATTGGAGCTGCCCTTTCAGGAGCTGGGCGGCACTGTTTCCTTCCTCCCAGGGAGAACCCTGGGAAAATACTGTGCCCCCTTCTTGTTATGGTGAACTCACTAGACTGGGGCTGTGCTATGAAGGGGAACGAGTCTTTCTCATAGTTGAAATATAGTTTATCATCTGTTTTCTCAGGAGGTGATTAAGACATCTTTTCTCACGGGGGCTACAACCCATAACCTTTCTGAAAAAGTACTTTCTATTTTGCAAAAGCGTTACTCTAGATACACAGCCCGTGTCGCTTCCATTTTTACCTTTTCTGTTGGCTCCAGTTAAGTGTCAAAAAAGATTAGAGAGGATTGTATGTATGTGCTCACATGGTTTTTAAGTAAACTTCTTTGATCCTTAGAGAAATATAACAGTAAATTCATTTTTTTCCATATACTGTTAATAGCTTGTTTGCCTTCTCTCTGCCTCTGGCCCACTTTGTTCTCATTTGTCCTAGAGTTGACAGATAAAGAGGGAATGGGGTCTTCCAGCAGCAGTCCTTTGAGATGGAGGTGTACTCAGTGAGTCCTCACCCAAAAAGGATCACTAACTTACTGGGTTAAGTCAACCTAATTATCCCTAAGCTGCCTTGGGTTGTGTGTTTGCTCATATGTCTTGTTTTGTGTTAGCTGCACCATATGTGATTCCTTGTGCCATTTTCTTTTGTCTGTTATTTTTCTTGATGACCCTGAGCTACGGCTTCCTCCTCAGTCCCGACACTAGTCAGCCTTCGTTGCTTTCCTCATCTTGCTGCCAATGTAGGCCTCGAAGAAGAAGTGGCAGAAGAGCACGAAGTAGCTGAGGTACATGAGCGAGGACCAGAAGATGTTCTGGAAGTGGGAGTGACACTGGTCGTGCTGCATCCACTGGAAGACCAGGTAATTAATGACGCAGCCTACCAGCATCTGAAGGATCTGGGACAGGGTGATGAACATGGCGAACTTCCGGGAGACGCGGAAACCCGCCGCTCGCAAGGCATAGTACGAGTACATCACAGAGTGCACGCTATAGTTCATAGTCATAAACCAACCACCCCCAGCAACCATGTCCTTGTAGGAGTACCAGGAGTACAGCAGCACAGTGATGTGGTGGTACCAATGTAGGAAGATCAGCTTCTGCTTCCTCAGAATAATGAATATTGTATCTCCTGGAAGACACAAACAGAAACGGACGTGAGCCGCCTGGCTAGACTCCGTATCAAGAAGGTGAAATGTCTTGAACTTGTACCTCAGAATGAGCCGGTTTGGGGTTAGACTTGTGGACTGACATTTACTAGCTCGGTGCCCCTGGCAGGTTATTCATCCTATTTTCTAGTTTCCTCATGTGTAATATGGAGATAATAGCTTGGAATTATTTGAAGATTCAACAGGATACAAAACAGGCACATGGTAAGCACTCCATAAATGTTACTGTCAGAAGGGTGTTTTGCACACAATCATATTTTTGATTTGGAAGGGACACTAGTAAGTATATTGTCCATTTCCAATGAGGCTATGCATTTTAGGAAATATCACCTAGAAGAGAGTCAAGTGATATTCATTACTCAAGAGAAACAAATTTGAATTCAAGTGCCCGGTAAAATGTTCTTAGGCCGCTCTGGGGTAATAAAACCACCTTTCTTTGGTACACGACAAAAGTACACACTTTTGCAGGTTCCCTATAAAATGTGAAGCCTTGGCATATGGAAATTAGAAAAGTAAAACTTAAACAAAAGGCTATTCCTGGATAAGAGACAAGATAGCAGAGTAGGACTTGAGCTTACCTCTTCTCACAAAAACATCAAAATCACAAGTAACTACTGAACAACTGTTGACAAAAAAGATACTCTATATCCAAAGACAAAGACATCACACCAGTCAGAATGGTCATTATCAAAAAGTCTATAAAAAATACCTTTTTAGGCTATTTACATATAAGTAATATTATATAACATTTGTGTTTGACTTTTTCACTCAGTATGACAATCTCTGGATCTATTCATGTTGCTGCAAATATCAATATTTTGTAATTTTTTAATGACTGAGCAATATTCCAGTCTGTATATGGAACTTATTTACAAAACAGAAGTAGAATCACAGATGTAGAAAACTAGGTTATGGTATGTAGGGTTACTAGGGGATAAAGTAGGGGAGGGATAAACTGGGAGACGGGAATGGACTTACATACACTACAGTATGTAAAATAGATAACTCAGAACCTGCTGTAGAGCACAGGGAACTCTACTCAATACTCTATAATGGCCTATATACAACTGATTCACTTTGCTGTATACCTGAAACTAACACAGCACTGTAAATCAACTATATTCCAATAAATTGCTTTTAAAAAGTCTACAAACAATAAATCCTGGAGAGGGTGTGGAGAAAAGGAAAGCAACCTGCACTGTTGGTAGAAATGTAAATTGGTACAGCCACCATGGAGAACGGTATGGAGGGTCCTTAAAAAATTAAAAATAGAACTATCCTATGATCCAGCCATCCCACTCTTGGGTGTATATTCAGAGAAACCATAACTTGAAAAGATACATGCACCCTAATGTTCACTGTAGCACTATTTATAATAGCTAACACGGAAGTGATATAAATGTCTATCACAAGAGGAATGGAAAAGATGTGGTACTTATATACAATGGAATATTAGTCATAAAAAATGAGTAAAATAATGCCATTTGAAGCAATGGATGAGAGATTATCATACTAAGTGAAATAAGTCAGGAAGACAAATATCACACAATATCACTTATATGTGGAATCTAAAAATGATACAAATGAACTTATTTGCAAAACAGACTTCAAAAACAAACTTATGGTTTCCAAAGGGCAGGGGAGGGATAAATTAGGCATTTAGATAATCAACAAGGGCCTACTATATAGCACAGGGAAATCTACCCAATACCCTAATGATCTATATGGGAAAGGAATCTGAAAAAGAATGAGATGGATTTGGGGTGGATATTTATAAGTGAATCATTGCTGTGTACCTGAAACTAACCACACTGTAAATCAACTGTACTCTAATATAAATTTTGAAAAGTTAGGCAAACAGAAAAACAAAAATCCTCTGTATTTACTGAAGAGGATAATAGGTATTATTTTGGTAGCAATGAATCAAGTGATAAAAAACTGAGGATGACACTTTCTTGTGGAATTAACTCTGAAAATGCTTTACAGGATTATCCAAAATCTCAGTAACATTAACCCCTTGAAGAAAAAGACTATTGTTTCTCTGGTCTGACTCTCCCATCTGAGCTATTCTGGCTACCCAAAAGACCACTATTCGCATCTAAGGTAAAGAATTTATGTTATAGAAGCAAGAATGGTGCTCATGTAGGTAGATGATAATGATTCTCTGAAAAGCCTAGGGATTCTTAAAAATATACTTTCGAACACTTACATAAAAATAGATGAAGAGCAGGCACAGTAACAAATACACCCAATTCCATTAACAAGTACCAGAACAATAAACACTGGGATGTGGGACAAAAGCAGGATTTATGTGGCAGATGCTTCATTCTCTTTCCTATCTCTGTGGTTTTCAGATATGAGAAAAATCAATATCCTTCATGACCTTTGGTGACCTCGATTTCTTTTTGTATAGCAAGGGTAACTAGGTGGTCCCTCTTCTTATTCTGAAATTTAATTAACCACAAGGGGAATTAGTACTTACACTCATCTTATCCCTTATTCTTCAAGGATGCCCTAAAACATTGGGTACAAAGGAAGGTCAGACAATGTTGGATGTTGGAAAGACTTAAGGTTCTGATGGGACCTTAAGTAAACAGAAAAGATTGATGGGAATGTAAACTGGTACAGCCATTATGAAGAACAGTATGGAGGTTCCTCAAAAAACTAAAAACAGAGCTACCATATGATCCAGCAATCCCACTCCTGGGCATATATTGTGAAAAGACAAAATCTCTAACTCAAAAAAATACATGCACTCCAATGTTCATATAAGCATGATAAACAACATAAGTGTCCATCAACAGATGAATGGATAAAAATATGATATGGCAACCCATGCCAGTCTTCTTGTCTGGGAAATCCCATGGACAGAGGAGCCTGGTGGGCTACAGTCCACGGGGGTCACAAAGAGTTGGACAGTACTTAGCTACTAAACAACAACTGCTACACACACACACGAAGGAATATAACTTAGCCATAAAAAAGAAATATTGCCATTTGCAACAACATGAATGGACTTAGAGAATATCATAAGTCAAAGACAAATATTATAATGATATCACTTATATGTAGAATCTAAAATATATGCAAATGAATTCATTTACAAAACAGACTCACAAACATAGAAAACAAACTTATGGTCACCAAAGGGAAAAGTGGGAGTAGGGCATGGGATAAATTAGGAGTTTCATTCCAATCCCAAAGAAAGGCAATGCCAAGCAATGTTCAAATAATCATACACTTGCACTCATTTCACATGTTAGCAGATTATGCTCAAAATCCTTCAAGCTAGGCTACAGCAGTTCATGACCCAAGAACTTCCAGATGTACAAGCTGAATTTAGAAAAGACAGAGGAACCAGAGATCAAATTAGATCTGGTAGACAGAATGCCTGAAGAACTATGGACAGAGCTTTGTAACATTGTACAGGAGGTGGTGACCAAAACCATCTTCAAAACAAAAGAAATGCAAGAAGACAAAATGGTTGTCTGAGGAGGCCTTACAAACAGCTGAGAAAAGAAGAGAAGCTAAAGGCAAAGGAGAAAGCGAAAGATATACCCAACTGAATGCAGAGTTCCAAAGAATAGCAAGGAGAGATAAGAAAGCCTGAAGTGATCAATGCAAAGAAACAGAGGAAAATACTAGAATGGGAGATTAGAGATACCAAGGGAACATTTCATACAAAGATGGGCACAATTAAGGACAGAAACAGCAAGGACTTAAGAAGAGATTAAGAAGTGGCAAAAATATACAGAAGAACTGTACAAAAATGACAGTTAATGACCTGGATAATCATGATGGTATGGTCACTCACTTGGAGTGTGAAGTCAAGTCGGCCTTAGGAAGCATTACTACAAACAAAGCTAGTGGAGGTGATGGAATTCCGGCTGAGCTATTTCAGATCCTAAAAGATGATGCTGTGAAAGTGCTCTACTCAATATGCCAGCAAATCTGTAAAATTCAGCAGTGGCCACAGGACTGGAAAATGTCAGTTTTCATTCCAATCCCAAAGAAGGGCAATGCCAAAGAATGTTCAAATTACTGTACAAGTGCACTCATCTCACACGCTAGCAAGGTAAAGCTCAAAACCCTTCAAGCTAGGCTTCAACAGTATGTGAAAAAAGAACTTCCAGATGTACAAGCTAGATTTAGAAAAGGCAGAGGAACCAGAGACCAAATTGCCAATATCTGCTGGGTCATAGCAAAAGCAAGGGAATGCCAAAAAAATCTCATCTACTTGTGTTTCGTTGACCACGCTAAAGCCTTTGACTGTCTCAATCACAACAAACTGTGGAAAATTCTTAGAGAGATGGAAATACCCAACTATTTTACCTACCTTCTGAGAAACCTGTATGCAGGACAAGAAGCAACAGTTAGTATTGCTTAGTTAGTATACATGGAACAATGGACTGGTTCAAAATTGGGAAAGGAGTAACTTAAGGTTATACATTGTCACCCTGCTTATTTAACTTATATGCAGAGTACATCATGCTAGGCTAGATGAATCATAAGTGGAATCAAGATTGACAGGAGATATCAATAATTTCAGATATGCAGATGATAGAAAGCAAAGAGGAACTACAGAGTCTCTAGATGAAGGTGAAAGAGGATAGTGAAAAAGCTAGCTTAAAATTCAACATTCAAAAAACTAAGATCAGGGCATCTGGCCCCATCACTTCATGGCAAATAGATGGGGACAAAGTGGAAACAGTGTCAGATTTTATCTTCTTGGGCTCCAAAATCCTGCGGTTGATGACTGCAGCCATGAAATTAAAAGACATTTGCTTCTTAGAAGAAGGCTATGACCAACCTAGACAGTGTATTGAAAAACAGAGATATCACTTTGCCAACAAAGGTCCATATAGTCAAAGCTATGGTTTTTCTAGTAGTCGTATATGGTTATAAGAGTTGGACCATAAAGAAGGCCGAGTACTGAAGAACTGATGCTTTTGAAGTGTGGTGCTGGGGAAGACTCTTGAGAGTCCCCTGGAGAGCAAGGAGATCAAACCAGTCAATCCTAAAGGAAATCAACCTTGAATATTCATTGGAAGGACTGATGTTGAAACTGAAGCTCTAATACTTTGGCCACCTGATCAGAAGCAGTTCATGGGGTCACAGAGAGTCGAACACAACTTGGTGACTAAACAACAACAGCAATGGGATTAACAGATACACATGCTATTATACATAAAATTGATAAAGATTCACTGTATAGCATAGAAAACTGTATTCAATGTCTTGTAATAAACTATAATGGAAAAAAAATTTTAAAACAAAAAATCTGAATCATTTTGCTGTACACCTGGAATTAACAAGATTGTAAATCAGCTATTCTTCAAGAAAACACATAGTCAGCTACTACCTAAGGAATATGAAAAAAAAAAAAAAGCAAACTCCAACATTATTACTTATTTGTTTAGAACAGAAAGGAAGTTTCCAGCTGCTGCATTTCTGAACCTTTTATAAAATTTTCTTTGAAGTCTTCTCTATTGTGAGATGTTTGACATATTAAACCTATAAATGTCAGACAGAATAATAATGATCAATGGTGACAGTAACTCTCAGTTGTATGTTAAAGGGAGACAACTAGTGTTAGGAGACCTGGTGTCTACTTATTTGTGTTAATCTGTGCTATTTGTGTGCTTGTCAAAGATCCACTATTTCTGTGTAATTACTACTCTGCGCCTCCCTTCCTTCTTTGGACTATAACATAGACACAGTAATTTCAACTTACCTTTGTTCACAGCAGAAAGAAGGTAGAATTTCCAAGGAATTGTATGTTAAAAGCAAATTTATTTATTTGTAATTGAGACTCTTGAGTCTCTAAGTATTAACTAAAATAAAGCCTGTACAATATTCAAACATAATTATTTGCCATAAAATAATGAACATTTTATCCTTTTAAATTCCTTAGATTTAATTTTACCTCTGTCATCACCTTTATATTAAAACTTTATTGTCTAAAGAACAGTCTGAGTGGGGAGAGTGGTAGCGGACAAAACACAGACCATGAGAATAGGCTAACATAGAAGCTACAAATCTGGAATAATGTGTTCTTCCTGTCTGAGTGGGGGGCTCTGGCTTGATATAAGACATACTCGGTGTTTTCACTTAACATGGGGAGGTGGGGGCAAAGGTCATGCCATGATATCTTCAAAATGAAATTAATTTAGATACACATAACCGTTTTTCTCAGAACAGCTATACAGGGTGATTAGATGGAGAAAGAAGATGAGAATCTTCCAGTAATGGCCCTGAATCTCTCAGGAGTAGCACTCCGATTCCATATCAAAGTTACTGTCTCCAGGCAGGCCACCAACCCAGAGAAGGGGAGTTTCCCTTGAATGAGGTTCTAGAAAGGACGCCCTGAGACCTCTCACGGTTCTTCTGATATCACAGCTGAGATGCACCAGTCATGCAGCTCTGGGAAAAACTACACAATAACTCATTTAATTTGTTGTGAGCCAATCATACTGATAGCATTCCACATCCAGGCCTATCAAAAGCTACAGAGCAACCGAGAAATGCAAACAAAAGATATTGAGACTGTGAATGCAGTGTCAGCCAACCAATCTTTCTTGGTCAAATGTCCTGCGGGCATTATGGGAAGAATTTTGGCCATGTTTAAGCAGTGGATCTTCTGACTCGTGAATGTTTTGGGCATGTCACATATTTTAGCTTCCTCTGGTTCATGTTCTTTACCACAGTCTAAACTTTGGTTTGGCTATTTTCAGTCAAGAGCCAGCCTGAAGCCAGATCACGGTGATCCGGTATCTAAGTGTCCCTCCTGAACTCTGCCTGCTGCACCTGTGTTGTCAAATGCAGGCCTGTGTGCAGCTCTGGAGAAGCTCACGAGCATGCGGAAGCCCCAGCCGTCAAAGAGACAGAGCGCCCACTGGGTGTGCAGTTTGTTACAGATGGCTGCGCCCCTCTTCACAGAGTTAGCGGGAGCTCCGCTGAGTCAGAGTTTCAAAAACAATGACGAGCTCAACTGAGCAAGGACCTAGACTCAGAGCAGATGTTTCCAAGTTTTAACAAAACAAAACCTCAGCAGGTTTTAATATAATTCAAACAGTAGTCAGTCAAAGATTTTGGCACACAAAGCAGGCTGGTGGCTCTCTTCCCCTCACTCGTTCTAGTAGACAGTAGCTGTGGAATTCACTGAAATGAGCTCATTGTTCTCTGCTGAGACAGAAAGCCCTTCTTGCTATTAAAAGTCCAGTGAAGGGGGAAGGTTAGTGTTTAATGGGCACAGAGTTTTCAGCTGGGGAAGATAGAAGCTCTGGAGGTGGATGGTGTGATGGCTGTACAACAGTGCCGACGCCCATAATGCAGCAGGCCTGTCACCTGGAAATGGCCAATTTTACATACACTTTGCCACAATAAAAAAAAAATACTTTAGTGAAAACTGTAGGCAGGCAGGTTTTGGGAGTGGGAGAATAGAGTTTTCAGTATTGAACATACTGAACTGTTCTTTTTTCTCTGGTACACATTAGGAAGTTCAGAATAGAGAACTGAAAGCAGAACTGGGAACCTAAAAAATAAGAAAAATTCTAAATAATCCAAATGAATAAAGCTTTCTTAATTAAATAGTAGCGACAAGGTTTTCTAAGAATGTTTTACAGGGAAGGAATTTAAATTCCCAAACCAACAAAAAGCCATCTAAAGCACACATGTTCACTAAACTAGGCGAACTGGTTTAGGATCTATTTTGATGAAGCGGTTTACCTTGGGAAGATAGCTATCAAGTAAGATCCAGGATATCTGAACGGGAATAAGTCATATTTGAAAATTGGAAAAGGGTACTCAAGACTGAAAATATCTGTATAATGGATCTGAAACCACAGGAAGAATTGGTGTCACACACTACCCTCATTAAAGAGCTGCATCAAGTTTAGGATTTGTTTTTCAACTCTTTAGCCCACTGACAGCACTTCAATCCCTTGTTTGAACTGTGAAGGAATGGACTGTTTGATATGCAGCCTATAAACTGCTGTGGTGAATGAGGCTTCTCCGGGCAAAGTGATTATCAAGCCAATGGCATAAGGAACTAGCGTACAGCTCCTTTGGGCCTCAAGAGGGAACAGAATTGTGTCTAATTACAAGGTCTACATTGGGGCAGGAGGGAGTGGTATGTTCGAGCCTAGAGTAATAAAGACAGGTGACTGACTGCCCTACCCTCCTCAGGACCAACAACACTCCAACAAGACAGAGGATTATAGCACAAATACCTCTGAGTGATGCAGTTCTCATCCACAAATCCTAACCTTGCGACTCAGGTGTCCATCTAGAGTAGAAGCTGGGAGGACAGACAGCACAGAGCTACTCACGCCTTTGAAGGAAAATGGCCACTATGAATGGGTTGGTGTGGCTCTTCCATGTATTATCCCTTCAAAAGGTAGAAGGAGCTATTTTTATTCTCAAGTCCCTCAGACACAACTGGCTAAAACTCCGAACATAGCTAAGCAGCCCTGGCGGGGAAATGCATTTCCAGAAGCCAAGACTGAAGTACCTCCTTTGCAATTAGAGGCCTAAAGGCCAGAAGCAGAGAGACACCTTTCCTGACTAAAGCAAGCAAGAAAGTACTTTTTGAGGGTAGGGAGGGGGAACCTGTAAAGGTGTTCAGGGATGGCATGCAGAGAAAATCAAGGTTCATGCATTTACTGTATTCATGTATCTATAGACAATTCTTTATCAAAAAGGTGGGGAGGCAGTTGATAAGGATACTTACACAGAATAAAGTAAAAGTCAAAGGGATATATTTCTCAATTTGAATAATTCTTTAGTCTGACTCATAGCAGAGACGCTATGACTCTAAATAAAAAATCACTATGAGAAATGTAGACAATCTTTTATCTATACCTGAAAATACAAAATTAAAATGTCCTCATAGAATTTTGAAATTTCTAAAAAACATATCTGTAGGCTTTTAGGCATTGTCTATAGCTCCAAGTCTGAAAAACACTTCTCTAGTGTAAGACTTTGCAGCTAGTGGTCCTAATCTAAATATTAAAAAATAGCTGCCTGGGGGCCTGGTTCATAAAAAATTCATATGATAAATTTCTCTTTTTGATAAAGTAGCAATTCCATTTCAGCATTTTAAATGCCTGGCCCATGGTAGATGCTTATTAGAAGTTTATTAAAGGACACACACACCTATGGTCAAATTAATCTTTGACCAAGGAGGCAAGGGTAAGAAAAAGACAGTCTCTTCAGCAAGGGGTGTTAGGAAAGTTGGACAGCTTCATAAATAAATCAATGAAGTTAGGACACACCCTCTCACCATACACAAAAATAAACTTAAGATGGCTTAAAGACATAAATATAAGACATGATACCATAAAACTCTTAGAAGAGAACATAGGCAAAACATTCTCTGATGTAAATCTTACCAATATTTTCTAAGGCCATTCTCCCAAGGCAATAGATATAAAAGCAAAAATTAAAGGAGCTAATTAAACTTGCAAGCTTCTACACAGCAAAGGAAAACATACACAGAAAAAAAAAAAAAAAAAAGACAACCCATGGACTGTGAGGAAATATCTGTAAACAACATGACCAACAAGAGCTTACTTTCCAAAATATACAAACAGTTCATACAGTTGAACAACAATAAAAACAAACATCCCAATTGAAAAATGGGCAGAAGACCTAATAGGCATTTCTTCAAAGAAGACATACAGATGACCCGTAGGCACATGAAAAGATGCTCAACCATCAATAATTATTAGAGAAAAGCAAATCAAAGCCACAATGATGTACTACCTCACACCAGCCAGAATATCCATTATTAAAACATTTACAAATAACAAAACGCTGTAGAGGATGTGGAGAAAAGGGAACCCTCCTACACTGTTGGTGGGAATGTAAGTTATTACAGCCACTATGGAACAGTATGGAAGTTCCTTAAAAAACTACAAACAGAGCTACCACATGATCCAGCAATCCCACTCGTGGGCATATATTCAGACAAAACTATAATTCAAAAAGATACATGCAACCGCTATGTTCATAACAGCACTATTCTCAATAGCCAAGACATGGAAACAACTAAAGTATCTGTCAACAAATGAATAAAGATGCCGCACATATATACAGTGGAATGCTGCTCTGCCATAAGAAATAGAATACTGCCATACGCAGCAGTGTGGATGGGATGATCATACTAAGCGAAATAAGTCAGAAAAAGAAAAGCAAATACCATACGATATCACGGATATGTGGAATCCACCATATGACACAAATGAATTTTACCAAACAGGAATGGATTCACAGACATAGAGAAACGACCCGAGGGTGCCAAGGGGGCAAGCAGGGGAGGCATTAAGTGTGAGTTTGGGATTAGCAGATGCAAACTATTGTACATAGAATGGATAACAACAAAGTCCTACTATAGAACACAGGGAACTATTAATATATTCAATACCCTATGATAAGCCATAATGAAAAAGAAGGTAGAAAAGAAGAATGTGTATGAATAACAGAATCACCTTACTGTACGGCAGAAATTAGGGCAACATGTAAATCAACTATACTTCAATAAAAAAATTTAAAAATTTATTAAAGGAATAAACCAATGAGTCCATACTAATGCATTTCACTGTAAGACTTTTGATAGGCTGTGTGTGTGAGTGCTGAAGTTTTTTTCCTGCTGTTCCTCCCGTGTCTTTGGCCTGGGAAGAAGTGGTCAAACCAACAGTTCAAACCAATTGCCAGCAGATTAGAGCCCCTGCTGCAGAGTGGCTAGAGGAGAGGATGCATACATCAGAGACACGTCATACCCTCTGTGAACAGATACAAACCAGGGGAACCTTTCAGAAAGACTCGATAGCTAACACTGTAGGTAACTTAAAATGAAATGACAACTTCCAACCCCCTTTTCAGGAGAAACAGGAGATGGAACGCAATTGATAGATAAGAATTTTGAGCTAAATAAGCCAATTCTTAATTATAGATAAAACATTAAGAAACCCAGAGGATGCACAGGTGTACCCTAAGGATGTGGGCCAATTTGTGAGACTCTGGCCAGCATGGCTCAGAGATGAACTCAGATCTTTTTATCACTGGTAGCTCCCTTTTTCTGGCAACAAAGATATTTTTCTGGGGAACTGTGCCTGTGTTAAAAAAAAAAAAAAAAAAAGCCCTTGCTACTTGATTTTCCACTGTCTGTTAACGTGTGACACACTTATATTCAAGACTATTAAAGAGTTAAAGCAAAAACTGTTAGGAATCTACCTATCTATCTAGTACCAGAATTTTGGACTAATTTCTGGAAGATGAATTACATTTCTCTAAGGCCTATTTCTTCAACTGATTAAAATTAAACAACATCAGAAACTAACCCTTAATATTTTGTGAATGAGAACATAAGGCTACCCAAACAAAGGCTGAATGTCCTAGGCTGTATCCAAACTCCAGAGCCGAACATACACTTTGCTGTGAGACTGGGAAATAGCTGTGAGGCTAACTTTCCCCAATATTCTAATATTAGCTCAGCTGTTCAAGGCCTCAGAGAAGGGGCTAAGTGGACGTTCTTAGCCCCCGGAAATGTGCTTTCAGTGGGGCTTGGATCCATGCACACTCTGTATAAACGTTTTGGCTCTTGATATACACAAGGTACAATTATTTAAAAGGAGGGAAAAGAACAAAAGTAACAGAAGTTAGTTAAGAATGCAAATTCACTTATTGTAATTTTCCTGCAACCAGTAAAATAGGACCTTCAAATTATTTCCTTGTTCATTTTTCAATAAATATTACACGTTTGTAACTACAAAGGGGTGAGGGTGGGAGAGGAAATGGAAGGAGAAAAGACACTCACCTAGTTCGGGTGCTTTGCTTAGCACAAATGCATAAGCCCAGAATTTGCTGACAGGTCCATTGTAAAAACCCTGGTCACAAACTGAATGCTTCAGGCCTTTGGTCATCACAGTGTACACCATATAAGCACCAGTTCGAAGAGCACCGAATATACTTCATAATGAAAAGAGAAAAGAAACAATATTCAGGAAAATAATTTCATGTCTGACATTAACCATTAGTAGAAGACTGCCATTGGCAGAAATAGGCAGAACTGCATCACAATCATTTGCATTTACCCAGAAGCATTTAAAAATGTTTTGTTAAGAGCAAGAAAACTGCTCAGAGCTTTATTCTGAAGGCCATGCCACTTCACTCTTCATCCATGCTCCAAAAAGAGGTCATGGAAAAGGGGACTAGATCCGGGGCAGGATCTCAAGAACGCCAATTACCTTAGTGTTTCAACTTGAGAACGATCCCTTGGGGATGAGAGGGAATTGGCTGAAAACTTTTGGAATTATCTCAGTTCTGTCCCTTGCCCAATCATTCTCCAAATCCCCTGCCTCTGTTCCCCTGAATCTCTCTAATCCATTTTTTTCTCACAGAAGCCAGAGGAAGAAGGCTGAGCTCTACTGTCAACCCTGCAGCGCATCCAGGTTCACTCCCCTGAGCTCCCAAAACTAGGCCCTGACACTGTGCCAACACTGTTCTTCAGTGCCCTGTAAAGTATCTGTCTCTGTGTAGTCAGAGGAGCTCCAAGTGCTGAAAAAGTCAGATCGCTGCTTGAGAAGTAAACTCACACGTGGACTTGTTATCACGGAACTGCTAAAGAAACAGGAGAGCTCTGGAGTGTGTTGAGCTCAGCGACCTAAGTATGAGAGGATTTGTCAACTGGAACACACAGGCTCCATCACGGTGTGAACCCCATAGACATGTGTCCCAGAGTTCACAAGCCACGTGCATGAGTGAGGGGAGAGCTGACTGATCATGGGAGAGATGTGTTTGCCCATCTTTTTTTCTGGCAGCATTCCGTTTTTAGGTTCTAAAGTCAGTATAGAAAACAAACTTATGGTTACCAGAGGGGAAAGGGGGTTGGGGGAGGGATAAATTAGGAGTTTGGGATTAGCTGACAAACACACTGCTATATAAAAAATAAACAACAAGGTCCTACTGTATAGCACAGGGAACTATATTCAGTATCTTATAATAAACCATAGTGGAAAACATGAAAAAGAACTACACACACATATACATATATATGTATGTATAACTGAATCACTTTAGCATTTAAAATGTCTTCAGTGTTGCTTGACTAAGTCATTCCACTTGGCTACCTCATCCACAAACATGCATCCGCTAGCGAGAACTAAAGGCCAGCTTTGCATAGAATAGAGGCGATGAAGTTGAATTCTTGGCAACTGCCTATTAATTAAGTGAGGACTCTATAAGCAGCTTCTCTAATAACATATGGCCTACCTTAAACAGTTACTCTTTCCAACACATAAAACCATTCTGCATAGAATTATTGGTATGATTTTACAGTTGCAGATCCCTGTTTAATCCTTCAGTGTCTTCCTGCTGAACACAGAATGTAACCCCCAGCTCCCTAATAGAAACTGCAAGACTCTGGATGGCCCGTCCTTCTTCACCCCTGCATCCTGCCACGCTCTTCCTGCTCCTGTGAGCCAATCACTCCAACAAGTTCTGATCCTTCCAGTTTTCTGCCTTAGGACCTGTGCATATGATATTTCCTCTTCTTGGGGAGCTTTTTTCTGTGTTTACTCGAAGGCTGCTCTTCTCACTCTTGTCTCAAAGAAATGTCCCCTCCTGGTGGAATGACCTAAAAGCCTTTAGAGTCAATAAACTTGTCCCAATTTGAGGATGGGGAGTTGGATTTCATTGGTACTGTCAAATAATGCAGAATTTTCTGTCTTAACCTGAATTGATTTTTCCTGTTTTGTCTTTATTCCACCTGACGATGGCTAAATTTCATATGAAAAGTTGCCACCATCACCAAATTATTAGCAAATTGGGGACTGATTTGCTGCTGTGGAAGGTAGTACAAAAAAATGGATATAGCACTTCTGCTGAGCCTACAGAGAGACTTTCTGTTTGTCTATTTGGGGACCAAGTCCCTTCTTCCTTCTCCATGTGATGATTTTGTCCAGGTTTTTCTCAAATCATGATTGCCTCCAGGAAGGTGATCTTATCTTCAATTTAGGAGTAAATCCTAATTACCTAAGCAAGTTTTAGTAATCCCATTTCCCTTTCTCACAATGACTTGTTAGGATGGACAATGGCCCAGTTCTAATCAATATGATGCGAGGAGAGAGCTGCTGCGGGCCTTCTGGGGAAAGTTTTCCTTGCTCATTAGCACATACTACTTGGAAGAGCAGCAGATGTCTTGCCACCAGGAGGAAGCTCCCTTGAGGATAAAGTTCAGTCAGAGAGGATCTCAAAGTATTCCTCCAAGGTGTGACTGACCTGCTGAATGAGCCAATCTTTCAGTGACTTAACCACAAGACTTCTTGGCTTGGGGAATACAGCTTCCTTACTGTATAAGCCATTTGGAGGCCTGCTTTTTACTATTTAGACCCCAGAGCATCCTACTTTCAGGAAACTTCTGAACACTGGTTAACCTTTTGTGGCTATCAAATATGTCTTGGTCACAGATGCTGCTGGTGAACCACCTGCTGTATCAGTTAGCTGGTTTTCATAGATACATCAGTGGGAGACACATCAGTGATTTCTATACCAGTTGAAAGCAAAGAAACACACACTTTACACACTTTACGATGTACTGGTCCCTGCTCCTGAGGCCCCAGATCTGTGACTTTTCTGAACAATCAACGCACTGTAGAGACCATGTCTTTCCCTGCTGAGCCCCGCCCAGCACACCCAGGAAGCAGAGCCCTTCCTCCACCACATTTTGCTGCTAGACTATGTGATTCAGACATGACCATAGTAGATCCAAGGAGAGGAGTTTTGGAATGATGACTTTGTTTATCTTCCTGAGTTTCAAAAGTCACTGTAGTTTAACTATACCCGATAGTCTAAGTATTGGCACAGCTGTTCATTCTTTCACTTGGTAAATACTCATTGGCAATGTTCCAGGTGCTAGGGGGACAAGAAGCGGTACACTGACACTGGCTGCTGCCAGCGGTCCTGGAAGAGGAGGTGGCGTTGGAGTTAGGGTTAAATAGGCATCCAGACTCTGAGGGGAGGGCACGAAGGGGAGGTCATCTCAGAGCACTGCAGAATTGAAAGTTTAGGTCTCACAGTGACCCACAATATTACTGGCAACAAGCCCATAGCTCATCTTATTGTCCCATATCGGGACATGCGCCTCCCCGCCTAAGCTCGGAACAATAAGGCTGACTCAAAACAGAGGACAGTGCATTTTTCAGGGAAAACCTCAGTGCCAGCCGTCGGGCGCATGTGTCTGAGGGCAAAGGCGCTTTGTTGTGGTGTGACAATGCCACTGCCGGGGAGCCGTCAGGGAGCTGCTTGGCCAATGGGCTGATTGTAATTTGTGGGAAAGCAGTACCTCTGGCCCCGGCATATCTCAGCCACTGTGCGCTTTGGAACCAGGCAGCTTTCTGTTATAAGTGGGCACAGGGTTCTTAGACTGGGAGACTTCACCAACATGTACTTTACGGGAGGAGGCTTTTTCCCCTCCATAATTTACATCATATTGCTATGATGCAAGAGACAAATACACAGCTTATGTCTGGCTATTCCCAGTCCTTATTCATGCTCATGGCAGACAGTATTCTTACCAATCTTGACACACTTTCCAGGCCACGTGCCTGGACCACTGGGCCGATACCCATAGATTCGAGTTGCAAATTCCAATCACAGGGCTCTCATTAGTTTCATGACTAGACAAATTACTTAACCTCTCTCAGTCTTTATCCATCTGAATTAATACCTAATTTGTAAATTAGTTCTATAAATTTTATAGGACAATATAAGTAAGGTATTTAGTTAGCACACAGCCTCTCATATGCAGGTGCTGAATAAATTATTATACTATTATTTTTTTACTATTTATTGTTATCATTGCTGCTTTACTTCGTCTGTCCTTTAGTGTTGAAAATCACTTTTAACTTTCTCCAGTTAAGGCTAAATATCCTTAATTGAAATTGTCCTAATTGGAAGTCAAGGAAATTGATAAATGGGGAATTTGATTGGCACTGAGATCCAACCAGTCCATTCTAAAGGAGATCAGCCCTGGGTGTTCTTTGGAAAGAATGATGCTAACGCTGAAACTCCAGTACTTTGGCCACCTCATGTGAAGAGTTGACTCATTGGAAAAGACTCTGATGCTGGGAGGGATTGGGGGCAGGAGGAAAAGGGGACGACAGAGGTTGAGATGGCTGGATGGCATCATGGACTCGATGGACATGAGTCTGAGTGAACTCCGGGAGTTGGTGATGGACAGGGAGGCCTGGCGTGCTGCGATTCATGGGGTCGCAAAGAGTCGGACACGACTGAGCGACTGAACTGAACTGATGATTATTCATGTTATTATGTGTTTTATTCTTAAGTGTTATGGGCATTTGCTAACAGAAAGAAGAGATTGTTGGTATAGAAAAGCTCCTGGTTCATGTGAAATTTATCTTTTGATCAGATGATAAAGATTGTAAATCTAGGGCTTCAAAGAGGCTAAGAGTATGGGCCATTGTATTTAATGGGGGCATGTGACTACGTGCATCATCACATCCTTTTCCCAGCTGTAAAGTCACACCAGCATCCTTTTTTTTTTTTTTAAAGAAATACATCATTTTTCTTGCCTGAGTCTAATTTTGATTAGAATAGTTAATGGAAGAGGGGAGAGCTCAGTGGAGGCAGATGTTCCTGCCCTGCTTCAGCTACTGGGTCCTATTAAACACAATGCAGGAAGATCGGGAAGAAACCACTGCCCTGATTAACTAAGGTGCTTCTTCTCAATCAGATGTTCTAGATTTCTGGCCCAGAAGAACCCTGTTTCATCATTATTACCATTTGCCACAGCATGTACTCAAGGAGGTGCCAAGAGTGCCCACTGGACTCCTACTGTGACACTCTGGGGATGGAGATGGGAACCTTCTATTTTGTACCGTACACAGATTTCTGCAATGCCTGACTACTGGACAGCAAGCTGGTATTAGATGGACAATTTAAAAAATACATTTTAAAATAGGCACCTACTTACAACTGATACGCTGAATAATCACGATGGCACTAGCTTGCAACTTCTTAGTATGAGACTGAGATACAGTACTACTCCCTGATTGCCCGTGGATGACACACGGGCACTGGTGAAGAAAGACTGACTCATTTATTGAATCAACATCTATGTCATCAACATCCACCAAGTATCAGATATTATAATCCACTGGGGCAGGAAGAGACTCTCTACAGCTCATTATAAGTGGTAATAAACATATATATATATATATATATTATATAAACAAATTTCAAATTCTGAGAGAAACAACTCATGGTATAAACACTGGGGTCCCTTCTAAAAAAGCTTGAGCAATATGGCTAATCTTTCAAACCCACGCTGTGATCATGAGGTTTGACTATGTATTTACCTGAGAAAAAGTTGAATAACTGTATTCTAATCTTCCAATTTTAGTGCCTTCTGAAAGTCAAAGTGGAATATCTCAGTAATGACTATAAGAATTCCAGAATTCTACCCTGAGAATAAACAGCCTTGGGTATAAATCATCAATAATACTTTCAATTATTTCTGCATAAACACTAAGAGTTGATAAAACCACTTTTGCATTGCTTCCTTCTTGGCCCTCAACTTAAATGTATTTAGGGATCAAAACAAGGTTTCTCAAAGATTTTTATTCTACAGTGCCAGCCACCCTGGTCTCCCTTCCTCCGCCCCCCACCCCCTGCTAACTCAATAACCAAAGGTGCAATCCCTTCCAGTATTGAGCAACAAAAATGTTTCATTACACTTGTATTTGTCATCAGGAAAAAATATATCTATCAGATCTTATCAGTTGTCAAAAAAATGAGGATGGCTGATCTAACAGTAGCAACTTTGTAAACATGGGCGAGGCCACTGATTTCCCTGACAACAAACTTTAACTGCCATTAGACTGTCTTAAAGTGCAAGTGAAGTTGCTCAGTCATGTCCGACTCTTTGCGACGCCATGGATTGTAGCCTATCAGGCTCCTCTGTCTATGGGATTTTCCAGGCAATAGTACTGGAGTGGATTGCCATTTCCTTCTCCAGGGTATCTTCCCAACCCAGGGATCAAACCCAGGTCTCCTGCATTGTAGACAGACGCTTTACCGTCTGAGCCAGACTCTGACAACTGTCCTAGACTCTGACAGTTTCCAGAATAGGAAGAATACTCAATGATCCCTGAATACGTTAAAGCAAATCAATGAGAACCAAAATATTACAGTGCTTATGACAGGGAATGAAGGCATCTCCACACCAGTATCTTGTCTCTACCGACAACCCACCTTTCCACACTTGAGGACACGTATCTGTAATAGAGAATGTCTCCTTTTGTGTGGTCTAGACTGTTCCTTGCTACAAACACATTTTCCAATAATAATATAACAAGTCAAAGTCTGAAGCTTTTTTTTTTGTCCAATAAACAGGCAGTAAAATGGGGATGTATTGGATTGGCCAAAAAGTTCCTGCATATTTTTCTGTACAATACTATGGGAAAAAAACAGAATGAACTTTTTGGCTAACCCCACATAATGTAGTTTTTAAAAATTTATTTTCTCTACTTCTTCACTAACAATTCAGAGTGCACACTTTCACTTTTTAACTGAGTGGTTATTTATAGCTGTGACTGATTGCTCTTGACTTGGATATTTAGTTGCATATCTCCATTAGCAAGTTTGAAGTTTCTTGTGGATCAAGAAAGTTGATATTAAAATTGTATAATGTAATGCATATATATATATATATATATTTCTTCTTGAAAAAGAAATGCAAGAAGGCAAAGTAGTTGTCTAAGGAGGCCTTAAAAATAGCTGAGAAAAGAAGAGAAGTGAAAGGCAAAGGAGAAAGGGAAAGATATTGCCAACTCAAAGCAGAATTCCCGAGAATAGCAGGGAGAGAAAAGAAAGACTTCTGAAGCAAACAATGCAAAGAAATAGGGTAAAACAACAGAATGGGAAAGACTTGTGATCTTTTCAAGAAAATTAGAGATACCAAGGGAAAGTTTCATGCAGAGATTGGCACAATAAAGGACAAAAATGTCAAGTACCTTACAGAAGCAGAAGATATTAAGACGACATGGCAAGAATACACAGAACTGTACAAAAAAGCTCTTAATGACCCAAATAACCACGATGGTGTGGTCACTCACCAAGAGCCAGACACCCTGGAGAGTGAAGTCAAGTAAGCCTTAGGAAGTATCACTACGAACAAAGCTAGTGGAAGTGATGTAATTCCAGCTGAGCTATTTCAAATCCTAAAAGATGATGTTGT
Organism: Ovis canadensis; assembly: GCF_042477335.2. Classification (NCBI taxonomy): domain Eukaryota; kingdom Metazoa; phylum Chordata; class Mammalia; order Artiodactyla; family Bovidae; genus Ovis; species Ovis canadensis. The sequence goes on along the minus strand of NC_091250.1, from coordinate 31,327,671 downwards.
TAAAGTGCTGCACTCAATATGCCAGTAAATTTGGCACACTTAGCAATGGCTACAGGACTGGAAAAGGTCAGTTTCATTCCAATCCCAAAGAGAGGCAATGCCAAAAAATGTTCAAACTACTGTACAATTGCACTCATCTCACATGCCAGCATGATTATGCTCAAAATCCTTCAAGTAGGGCTTCAGCAGTATGTGAACCAAGAATCTCCAGATGTACAAGCTAGATTTAGAAGAGGCAGAGGAACCAGAGATCAAACTGACAACATATGCTGGATGATAGAAAGAGCAAGGGAATTTAAAAAAAAAAAAACAAACCATCGACTTCTGCTTCATTGACTATGCTAAAGCCTTTGACTGTGTGGATCACAACAAACTGTGGAATAGTCTTAAAGAGATGGGAATACCAGACCACCTTACCTGCTTCCTGAGAAACCTGTATGCAGGATAAGAAGCAGTAGTTAGAACTAGACATGGAATAACAGACCGGTTCACAATTGGGAAAGGAATAAGTCCAAGCTGTATATTTGTCACCCTGCTTATTTAACGTATATACAGAGTGCATCATGTGAAATGCTGAGCTGGATGACTCAGAAGCTGGAATCAAGATTGCTGGGGAAAATATCAACAACCTCAGATATGCAGATGATACCATTTTAATGTCATAAAGTAAAGAGGAACTAAGGAGCCTCTTGATGAAGGTGAAAGAGGAAACTGAAAGGCTGGCTTAAAACTCAACATTCAAAAAACTAAGATCATGGAGTCCAGTCCCATCACTTTACGGCAAAAAGATGGAGAAAATGTGGAAACAGTGTCAGATTTCATTTTCTTGGGCTCCAAAATCAACACCAACGGTGACTGCAGCCATGAAATTAAGACACTTGCTCCTTGGAAGAATAGCTATGACAAACCTAGACAGTGTATTAAAAAGCAGAGACATCACTTTGCAGACAAAGGTCCATATAGTCCAAGCTATGATTTTTCCAGTGATCATGTATGGACTATAAAGAAGGCTACACACCAAAGAATTGATGCTTTTGGACAGCAGTGCTAGAGAAGGCTCCCAAGAGTCCCTTGGAAAGCAAGGAGACTAATCCAGTCAATCCTAAAGCAAATCAACCTCTTAATCTCTTTTGGAATATTGCCAAATTACTAGGACAGCAATAACTCCAGTGCAAGACAAATAGCACTGACCCATTAATTCCATTGCATAGTCTTAACTAGAGTTCACAACTGAATATTCTATTGGAAGGACTGATGCTGAAGCTCTAATAGTTTGGCCACCTGATGCAAAGAGCTGACTCATTATGAAAGACCCTGATGCTGGGAAAGACTGAGGGCAAGAGGAGAAGGGGTTGACAGAGGATGAGATGGTTGGATAGTATCACTGACCCAATGGACATGAGTTTGAGCAAACTCCAGGAGATAGTGAAGGACAGGGAAGCCTAGGATGCTACAGTCCATGGAGTTGCAAAGCGTCAAACACAACATAACTGAACAACATATATATATATATTCATAAAAATTGAAAATATACACATCTTTTGAAACCTAGCCTTTTGGGACAACATGGGTGGACCTTGAAGTGGTTTAATAGGTAAGTGAAAAAAGTCAGACTGACAAATTCTCATATGTAGAATATGAGAAAACTAATAAACTAACAACAAAATAAATGAATAAACCAAACCAAACAAAAAAACACGTAGATGCAAAAGAGAGACGGTATTGATTACTAGAGAGCAAAATGGGTAAAGGGGATCTACTGTATGGTAACAGATACCAGAAGTTTGCTGGTGAGCAAGCTGTAAGGTAGACAGAAGTAAAAATGTTATGTATTGGGTTGGCCAAAAGGTTCATTTGGTTTTTCTGTAAAATCCTGTGGAATAATCCGAATGAATTTTTGGCCAACCCAGTACCAGTGGGCTTCCCTGGTGGCTCAGATGGTAAAGAATATGTCTGCTATGCAGGAGACTAGGGTTCAATCCCTGTATCAGGACGATCCCCTGGAGAAGGAAATGGCCACCCACTCTAGCATTCCTGCCTGGAGAATCCCATGGACAGAGGAGCCTGATGGGCTACAGTCCATGGGGTGGCAAAGAGTCAGTCACGACTGAGCGACCAGCAACTTTCGATACCCATAAAACTTGTAAAATGTTATGAGCCAAAGTTACTGCAATTTAAAAAACTGATTAAAAAAAAAAAAGATGGCTAAGACATAATATAAACCTCTCAATATAACTGACATGAAATGATTTAATTAATTACAATGAAAACAATATAGCAATAAAATATACCAGGTACATTTGCCTTAGGTGTTGACATAGAAGAGCTCCAGGATATGTGGTAATTAAGTGAAAAATATAAGGAACAGAATATTCTATAGGATGATCCAGGTTGTATACATTTTTAAAAGATTATACATACATAGACTGAGTTGAGTTGTAAAAATATATAAGAAGGTAAGTCACATGAAACCAGCTTCAGTTCTGCTAACAAGTGTTTAACTAGATGGTGGCATAGTATTTCACATTTAAAGAAATTTATTGAGTCCCTACATTATGAAATTTGATTTTCACAACAACTTCATGTGGTACCACTATGGTGTGGTATGTAACCTTCATGGTTACATAGACAAAGAGAGAAATAGGCATGGAGATGGCAGGGGACTGGCCTGAGATTACAGGTTACTAAATAGCCGAATCTTCTGACTATAGCTCCAGTCCTTTGCCCTTTATCCAGACCTGACCCTGAACTTGCCAGGAGGCTTTCATTTAGTATAGTGATTCTCACTATTCTCAAGTTGACTGGACATGACAATCATCAAGATGCATGCTAAAACAATTCTAATACCCAGGACCCATCTCCTACCAATTCACTTGGCATCTTGGATGTGGACGCACCTATGAGTGCTGGCTCTGAATTAGGGGTGTCCTGGAGACTTTACCCTGCAGACTGCCTTCCACTCCCTACTCCACGAGCCTTTGGATGAAGCCGTCCAGGTAACTGATGAAGACGGATGCCTGTCTCTGCATCACTGCTGTCCTAGGTGAGAGCTCTTCTCCCTGAATTTCACCACTGATGGGATGCCATCTAACTCATGCCTGGGTGAGTGGAGACTTGCTCATGACTAAGGTTTATTGACTGTCACCAACATATGGAAAGAACAATGTGCTGATTCCTGGACTTTTAAGATGGGAACAATGAGATAAAGTCTTATAATTAGTGATCCTAATTAAGTATGGCAGAAAATTAAAGAAAGAGATTTGAATGAACTAAAAAGAACCTGAAAATAAATGTGGGCATAGTAAAAATTAATGTTGAAGCAAAAAACTTACCAGAACTACAAAAGTGGTTACATATCTTGTTTCTACAGAAAGCTTTGTTCCTTTGAGAAAACTCTTAATCTCTTTTGGAATATTCCCAAATTACTAGGCAATGGTAACTTCAGTGCCAAGACAAACAGCACTGACCCATTAATTCCATTGCACAGTCTTAACTAGGGTTTGCAACTGCAAGAAGAAATCAAACTTTTTTTTCCACCTGAGAGATGGTTAATGAAAATCTCACTGGGAGAGTACTTGAATAATGATATATAATATTATTTGTATAAATGGTCTCTCCCCTGACCCAAAAACTGAAACAAAATAGAAAGAAAGTGAGGAAAGAAGAGAAAAGTAACTATGATGCTCAGCTTTCCACATCCTTAAAACTGGGGACTAGGAATGTCTTTTAGGATTTGAGCCCTAAAATTACATGAGATCATGTTTTACCCATAAGAAAGGGAGGAGACATAAGCCATAAGTTTCTGCTGTCTATGTGCCCAATTCCTTTTGTCGGGCTGTTCTAAAAATCCATTAGACAAATGGATGCATGAAATGGAAAAGAATTGCAGCAAGGCAAAATGGCTGTGAGGAGGGCTTACAAATAGCTGAGAAAAGAGGAGAAGCTAAAGGCAAAGGAGAAAAGGAAAGATACACCCATTGAATGCAGAGTTCCAAAGAACAGCAAGAAGAGATAAGAAAGACTTCTTAAGCAAACAATGCAAAGAAATAGAGGAAAACAACAGAATGGGAAAGACTAGAGATCTCTTCAAGAAAATCAGAGATACCAAGGGAAAGTTTCATGCAAAGATGGGCTCAATAAAGGACAGAAACAGCAAGGACCTAACAGAAGAAGAAGAGATTAAGAAGAGGTGGCAAGAATACACAAAAGAACTGTACAAAAAAGGTCTTAATGACCTGGATAACCATGATGCTGAGGCCACTCACCAGGAGTGTGAAGTTAAGCCGGGCTTAGGAAGCATTGAAAGTGAAAGTGAAGTCGCTCAGTCATGTCCGACTCTGTGACCCATGGACTGTAGCTGGGATTCTCCAGGCAAGAGTACTGGAGTGGGTTGCCATTTCCTTCTCCAGGAAGCATTACTACAAACAAAGCTAGTGGAGGTGATGGAATTCCAGTTGAGCTATCTCAAATCCTATAAAATGATGCTCTCAATATACCAGCAAATCTGGAAAACTCAGCAGTGGCCACAGGACTGGAAAAGGTCAGTTTTCATTCCAATCCCAAAGAAAGGCAATGTCAAAGAATGCTCAAACTGCCAGACAACTGCACTCATTTCAATGCTAGTAAGGTAATGCCCAAAATCCCTCAAGCTAGGCTTCAACAGTACGTGAACTGAGAATTTCCAGACGTTCAAGCAAGATTTAGAAAAGGCACAGGAACCAGGGATCAAATTGCCAACATCCGCTGGATCATTGAAAAAGCAAGAGAGTTCCAGAAAAACATCTACTTTTGCTTTATTGACTATGCCAAAGCCTTTCACTGTGTGGATTACAACAAACTGTGGAAAATTCTTCAAGAGATGGGAATACCAGACCACCTGACCTGCCTCCTGAGAAACCTGTATGCAGGTCAAGAAGCAACAGTTAGAACCAGACATGGAACAACAGACTGGTTTCAAATTGCCCAGTCACAGCCAATATTAACACCAGAGTTAAGAGACTGCCTGATAAATGACTCAGCACTTGCAGCCATAAACTGAATGCATTTCTCACTAAAGGTGAAGAATCAGTGATGAGTGGTTAGAAGAAAGAAATAGAAATAAACATCAGTACAAATGTCTTGGGATAGGAATGCTACAAAGCATGAGAGGAGGAGGATGAAATCAGAACGCTTCTCTATAACATACTATATATAACTATATGTTATAGGATGTATCAAGTTTTCATTCTTGTTGTTGTTTCATTCTTGTTGTTCAGTTGCTAAGTCATGTCCCATTCTTTGGAACACCACAAACTGCAGCATGCCAGGCTTCCCTGTCCTTCACTAGCCCCCCAAATTTGCTCAAACTCATATCCATTGAGTCAGTGATGCCCTCCAACCATCTCATCCTCTGTCGTCCCCTTCTCCTCTTGCCTTCAGTCTTTTCCAGCATCAGGGTCTTTTCCAATGAGTCAGCTGTTTGCATCAGGTGGCCAAAGTATTGGAGCTTCAGCATCAATCCTTCCAGTGAATATTCAGGATGGTTTTCCTTCAGGATTTACTGGTTTGTCCAAGAAAGAGTCTTCTCCAGCACCATAATTTGAAAGTATCATTTCTTCAATGCTCTCCCTTCTTTATGGTCTTCATTATAGAATCATAATGAACTCAACCATTATCAACAAACCCTTTTAGGAGGTTCATAGAAATTTCAGATTAAGGAACCCATTGGTATTGTTTCATGTAAATATCAGAGTTCATAATCCTTACTTGAATCCTGAGACAAGAATCTGGCACTCAGTGTAAGTAAAATCATCGCACATATATCGCTTTACAAAAACTTAATCAGATTGTTTCTACCTATGTTTATTCATTTAAAAATACTTCTACCTTGTTATTCCTCATGGTGTGAAAGTTCCTATGATCTGCTGACAAACACACAACATCAGTAGGAAAAAACAAAAATGTTCCTGGAGATTTAATCCATCCGGGCAGCTGGTTTATTTCAAAAGAAGAAACAACTAATTCTCCCATCAGAAGTGCTAAAGCTAAGAGAAAGCGACAATATCAATGGTTGGAGAGAATGGGGAGCAACTGGAATTTTCACATGCTGTTGGTGAGAACTTAAATTGGTACAAGCTCTTTGGAAAACATTTAAGCCAAACCCTCTGACTGAGCAATTCCTCTCTTAAGTAAAAACTGAGCAGAAATGCCAACATAGTACACACTAAAGGACAGGTATTCAAATGTTCACAACAGCATTATTCATAATATCTACACAGTACAGATCAAATGTCAACCTACCACAGAGTAAAATAAATGAATAAATGAAGTACTATAGAGTAATAAGAGCAAAGCAACAACTTCTACATGCAAAACATGGACGATTCTCACAAATGTAATGAATGAAAGAATCTGGACACGCAAGGATATACATTGTGTGATCCTGTTCATGTGAAGTTCAAATACAGGCAAAGTCAGATTGGTAGTTACTTTTGGAGAGATAACATTTGGAAAGGGGGACAGAGGGAAGCTTCCGAGGTGCTGGTAATATTCTATACTTTGATTGGGGTGGGGATTACACAAGTGAGTTCACTTTGTTAAAAGAAAAATTGTTGCGTTCTACATTAATTATTGTGCATTTTTTCTGAATATATATGAATATCTCAAATAAAAAGGCTTACAGAAAAAAAAAAAGGTGATATGAGAACTGATGAAAAGGAGCCACTCTAGCCAAGACCCGGAGAAGAACATGACAGGGACAGGTGACAGCAGAGCAGGAGTGAGCTGTGCGTGCTTGTGGTGTGAGGCTGGGAGGTGACAGAGGCAGGAGGGAAATGCGCTTCAACAGGTGGACAGGCCCAGCACTGGTAGGGCCTTTGAGGGTTTCATATGTCACAGTGATAGTAATATTAAAAATTAACAATGAACATCATAAAATGTACTTCATTCTAACTGCACTGCATAGACATTGATGGATTTTAAGCAAGGGAGTGACACAATGTTGATATACATTTTTAATGATCACTGACCACTGTGTGAAGAATAGACTATAATGCAATCAAAGGCAACCACAATAATTAATGTAACATTAATAGCTAATCATAAGGACTTCCCTGCTGGTCCAGTGGTTAAGACTCCACCTTGCAATACAGGGGACTCGGGTTCAATCCCTGATTGGCTAACTAAGATCCCACATGTCTCAAAGAAACTAAGCCCGCAGGCTACAACTAGGGAGTCCGTGGGCCCCAGCTGTATCACAAAAGATCCATCATGACTTAACAAAGATCCTGAGTGTTGCAGCTAAGACCTGATACAGCCAGATAAATAAACAAATTTTTTAAAAATAGATAATCATATATAATGAAGACTAATGTGTAATTACGAATAATATTAAATAATTTATCATTATGTAAGAAATCCACCAGGGAGAACATTTAAAAGGATATTATATTTCTATTTCCAAATGAGAGAGGTGGTCACAGCAGACATGAACAGAAAGCAGCAGACAAATCTGTATGCCTGAGAGGGTGCCCTGGACCACTGTGAGTGGGGCCAGATAACAAGGAGGAAGACTAAGATTTCTGGCCTGATGAACAAGAATGGATAATGATGCCAGGTACTTAGCAAGAGAGGACTTGACCTAATAGCGAACTTATCTGCATGTTAATTAAGTCATAGTGGGGCATGGGCGGAGAGGAAATCCAGACCTCTGTTTAAGGACATAAGACAGGAGATGCCTACCATATGCACATCTAAGTGAAGATGTGCTTCTAAGTGAAGATGTAGCTTTAGATGAAGGGAAGTTTGTAGTTTAGGGAAGAGATCAGGGGTGGACACTTCAGTATAAGAGTCATCTGATATTTAAACATGGGCTGAATAAGGTGAGATCCCTTAGGGAGAGAACTGAAATAGAGGGGAACAGAGCACCTAAATGAGCCCTAGGGCACTTTGACTTCTAGAGGTCAGAGCAGAGGGGTGCAACGGAGCACTACTGCAGAGGGCGTGAGGAAGCTGCTGGAAGGCCCACTGGAGCTGTCACCTGAGCAGAGAGCTGCCTGATGAGGGTGCAGTCAAAGCTTACTCCCTCCACTGAGCCTCGTAAATAGGACGCAATCAGGCCACCCTGATTGCAAAGTTTGATAAGCTTTATTAAAAAGATAAATAATTACAGCAGACAGACTTTAGAAAATTCAGAAAATACAGAGGAAAAGACCAATCATGATCCTATAAACATAACACAATGGTTATAATTTTTATTACCTTCCAGTCTTGTTCACTTTCCATTCATGGCTGAACTTAGAGTGCCCAAGCAGAGCAGCCTACCTAAGTACATTTCCAACTTATCATCAGCAATTTTCCCATATCTACCCAGTTTTCCTGAACCCCCTATTTAATATCTGCATCATGATTCCACCGGATGTTTGCACTGTAACTTACCGCTCCCTTCTTTATTTCTTTCTATATTGCTTATTTAAGTGCCAATAATGCCGCCATAAATATCATTATACAGGAAGCCTCTCCTTGTTTGACTTTATTTCCTTGCAATATATTTCCCATGGTGAAATTTTGAGTTCAGGGACTGGCTGTGAACATTTTCCATTAAACAGGTTCAGGTAGTGTTGAGTTTGAGGCCAGATGTGGCAGGCAAGAGAGAAAATCCAGACTGATAATGGAATAGGAACTCAAGACTTGGCAAATCATGTGTGCATGTTGAGCGGAAGGGGGTAGGGTGGAGAAACCAGAATTAGGGAGAGATTTCCCTCATAGGAAGTCATAGTGGAGGTCTGAGACACTGTTGAGGGGCGGCTGGCTTTGCCTCCCCTGGCTCTGCCAAGATGGCTTTTGGTCGACCAGGAAGCTGATTGTGATATAACGCACCCGAGTGAATACTCCATGGTGCTGGAGAAAGTCTGTAGAAAGGCAGAGGCGCAGTAAGAATGCGTGAGTAAGGATCAAGCGTGCTGGCCTTGGCAGCGAGTTTGTCACCGCTGTAGGGCAGCTCACCACACACTGAACATCTTCTGAAAGCCTTCTGCTGTTGTATTGCCAGTGTGTGTGTAGGGCTATGTGTGTGTGTGTGTGTAGCGGGGAGTTATCTAGATTTCGGGTTAGGGGATAGGGTGATGTCTCAAGAGCCCTGAAATTACACAGAAATTTTAATGACAGTAAACCATGGAGGTCAATAAAAATGCAGATTTCCAAGCTCTACCACCAGAGGCGCCAACTTACTAGCTTTGGAGGAAGACCCAGAACTGGGAATTTTTAATAGACATTCCAGATGTTTTGATGCAGTTTAAGAAACAGTCGTTTCTCCTCCTTCCCTGGCTCGTAAGATCATATTCCCCCTCTTATGTAAGCTACTCACAAAGTCTTTCTGGAATGAGGACTTTTATTTCTGATTTTCTCAGTTATGTGACTAGCATGGCATTGAGTAGACAGTGTGGGTTTTTGAGTCAGACCAACTAAATGCGGTCCTGTCACCTATAAGCCGTAAGGTAAATTTCATCACTCTAAGCAAAATAGCAACGTAGATGCATTTTACATAGATTTGGATCATGACATTGTGAAATACTGATGTATTATATGATATCAATCAGGATGTACCTAATATGTGAAATTTGAAGGAATATGAATCCCCCACATCTAAAATACACTCAAGAATCATATAATTTCAAAGCTGGTGGACCTGATTTAAACTACCTTTACAGTGTTGCCCATGGGCACACCACATCAATGAGGAACAGAAATACCCAGAGCTTTGGTCATTATCTTTTGAACCACTTTTTCGTTCAGGTACCTCAGAGGTCTTAGTGGTGATTTTGGTGACTACCGGGGGCTGTCAGTTTAACAATCATTGTTGCTAAATTATAACAATGCTATTTGAGTAGTCATTAAGTTGGAGGGGTTAGTGGTAGAACAGAAAAATGTGTTAGAAACTAAGAACTTTCCAATGAAGAAACAAAAGTTAGATATGATGAAAAGTTACTCTTAGGTATATATTTGTTGTATTTAAAATTATTCCTATGGGAAAATGCTTTTGAATTATGAAAGTTCTAAATTATTTGAAATATCCAAAGAACTCATTTCATCTGGAAAATCTGACCTCCCTAGGAGAGTATTTTCTGTTGTGAGGATGAATACAACAGTGTAGATAAAGTGACCAGCATATACCATCTGATCTGGTTATTAGGTTTGGAAATTTAGAGCAAAACCTATCATTTCTTCTCTATTCTAAATAAAGGGAGAATCTGTTTACTTTAAATCAGGGTAATCTTTAAAAAATTTGGAAAATAAGGAGCTTTCAAGACAATAAAAATTTCCCATTCAACACTGAGATCTACTTCTGTTTCCCTGTCCCAGCAAAGGCTTTCATGAATTACCTAAATAAAAGTCCCAATGAAGCCTGGTTGAAATTCTCAGCTCTTCGATTATTAGGGGAGCCTAGGAGTGGATAATGAGTCTGATTTCCTCTCTTTCTATTGCCTGTGGTTTTGACTGGATGGTTCTCTACTTGGCATTCTGTTAGTCAAAGCAAAAGGACCATTTTTGAGAAAATTGCTCCTTGGAAATATTCTTTTTAAAATCCAGTCACTATTCTTATACCTTGGCCCACATTTCTTTCCTACTACAAGATCAGGGTTTTCTGAATAGCCTGAAACCTTGGCAGTTCTAGAGGGTAATTATCCTCACTTTTGGACTTGATCCAATACAGGAAACAATAAAAGACTTCCGGAAGGTTTTTCAAGCCCAGCTGGCTCTGACACTTCTCATGCTGCAAACATACTTGAATGAGTTTCTTAGTGTGCCTGTCACTAAAGTCACAGCAGAGATACTCAGCCTTGCCTTTTCTGTGTAGCTACTTAAACTGCATTAAGAAATAATAATTTAAAACTTACGGAGGGTTAGAGGAGGAGTTAATTTTTTAAAGTAGCTCCTGTTTTTTGGTTGGTTTTTGGTACAAAATACTTTTAATCAAAGTGATTTCTACTAGTTTTGTTTTGTCAAAAGTGCTCATTTTGTCCTTAAAAATCAGTCACTTTGGTTCTAGTCTTTCCTTTTGAATAAAGATTAAAAAAAATATGGTTTTATTTATTTTAAAAACATTTTAAATTATAAGTCTATTTAGGATTTATAGGACATCTCATAGGGTTCTGCCCAGAAGTTTCAAGGAAACATGAGACAGTGGTACAGAAGCTTACACAACCTTTGGTCATTTCTCCTCAAAGCCTTCAGTGGAACTAAACATGGAGTTTGTTTTCACCGAAGCCAACATCAGGGTTTTATGGCTTGTATATTTCATGAGAACAAATATTATTTTCTATCCAAATGCCGAGTGCAGCAAGAGTAAGTGAAAGCAGGACTTACTTGGGTATACTGGTGTTTTAATGTAGAGACTCTAGTATTTAACTTAGCCAGAACTTTCATAACAGATTTCTGTTTCCTTAAAAAAAAAAAAAAAAAAGTCTTTTTTTTTTGGGGGGGGGTGTTATTTTATTTTTTCCCCTTTCTGGCAGATGCTACTTTGATAAATATTTCAAGTGATAATCACATATTTACGATAGTGTTTTTTAAAAAATCAAAATTAACAGTTCAGCCTTTTCCTCATGAAGAAATAGATGTTCAGTCTTTTCCTCATGAAGAAATAATGGACACTGTGTATGAAAACATGCATTTGGCTGAATATAAAACTCTACTAGGCTGCCTACACACCTGGTGTCCATTTCTACCGGCAGTCTCACAAACGGATCAACACTGCATCTCTGCATTTCTCAATAATTGAAATCACTAACAGATCACGTGCCTTTAAAAAAAAATTTTAGATGCAGGCATTGGGTGCTAACATTGTGGACTATATGGGATTCTTGCCCAATGAGAACTTGTCATCAGATGAGCCATATTTCCTCCTCAGAGCTGCTCCTTGTTCTGATGTGGTATTGCATCAGGACAGCAAGTCATAAAATTACCAGTGTAGTGCTCCTACCCAAAGGGCCGTGGGCTGCAGAAGAGCACAGCCGTGATGATGACTAGGACTATGAGGAGGAAGAGAGCAGTAATTTACCCCAAAGGGCAGTCGGTTCTTTGCAGCAATTTTCTTTGTAAAACATAATAGGCTTTAGGTTTATTGCCTAACAGTAAGCATGGGAAGATTACTTAAACCTCTCTGAGATTCAGTTTCCTCACTTGTAAAAGGAGAAAACATATACCTCAAGGCAGCTGTGAAAGTCAGTTCCCTGGCTGGTGAACTAAAATCCCATATACCAGAGATCATGGCTATTAAAGAAATGTTAACTTAAAAAAAAAAGTGGGCATAGGTGTACCTATGGCTGAGTCTTGTTGACATTTGACAGAAAACCACAAAATTCTCTAAAGCAATTATCCTTCAATTAAAGAAATAAAGTGGCAAAAATATAAATAGATAAGCATCGGTCCTAAAAAAACAAAAAAAAAAGAAAGAAATTCACAAGGCAGGAAAATGGGTATTTGCTTTAACTTTTAATGACTTCAAACTTTAACCTCATTCTCCTCAATGCATTTAAGGAGAAGTCCTGAAGGAGTGCAGGAAATGTCATACATTTACATCCTAGAGGTGTCAATCAGCGGATTAGTGCATGCCCAAGTGCAATTCCCTCACTGCTCCGTGTGACAAAAGATGGGTTTGGTCTCAGCAAGAATGCAAGTGGTGGTAAGAACATCTTGAGAGGTTTAGATGCAACCTGCTGGGCCAGGCTGTCCATTCAAAATTGGAAAAATTCTACAGGGTTTTTCTTTCTTTTTTTAAGAGTTTTAATTATATTCTTTTTAAAGGCAAAATTTTTATTTTCCTTCCTCAGTACTTCTTTCCTGATCTCTGTGTCTTTGACCTGGATCTTTTTGAAATTTTTTTTTTTCACCAAGTCACTATAAACTATATTTTAAAGCTAAACCCTTTCAGAGAACCCGAATCCCTGCCTCCTGCATAAGAGAACACTGAATAGCTGATGATTCATAATTTCTTCAAGTGATAGGCAATTCTCTAAGCTGTACTGACAATTTCTGCTGTGGGTTAACACATATATACCTAGAATCAATGGACAGTTTTCTCCAGCTACTGTAATCATGCTGCTCATCTGCTTCTCAGAACAAAAGAAAACAAAAAGCCACCTGACTGTCCACCATGGTACTGTTAATAATGAAATAAAAAAGAATAAAAGAAAATCATGCTGTTAGGAAAATGCAGCATGAGAGCTATGAAGTATTATGCTCCAAATCAACCATTTGGGTCATATCAATTTGTTACTAAACCCCAGGGCTCTGAAAACTATAAAGGAAATAGTGGATTGCAATGAATACAGTGAGGACTGCTGGGGTACCACAGCCTCCACCACAAACAACCATCCAGTCCTAAGTGATGAGAAGGCATCCAACAGCCCCCATCAATTTTCACTCAAGAGTTGGTAAGACAAACGGCAGGAATCAGCTTCCAAGAAGAACCAGCAATCAATTAAAATAACCCATCTGTTGGTAGCAGGGACTACAAGACACGTTAGTTACCAGGGAGAAAACTGGTAAAATCAAGTGGGATGTGCGCAGCCTGTCAATTTTACAGCATCATCAAAAATAGATGAGCAGTTACTATGTGGAGTTCTTGGCTGAAATACAGAAAATAAAAATAGCTCTCATGAAAGGACTGCTGATACTTTGAAGATGGCGGTCAGAAGTTTCCTGCGAGAACTGTTTCATATTTCCATTGATTCTGACAGCTGTGGTCAACCCTAGCGTGAGTTATCAGTGTTTCTTTCCTGAACCCTCATCTCATGTCCTGCCTGTAGTTCACTCTCTACTCACACTCATGCTCTGAGGACATGTGGACCTTGAGAAGAAGGGTTTTCTCTCTCCATATTTCAGTTAATTCTGTGCAAACAGGCCTTTCCAGAACAAGCTTCTAGTTCTTTTCCATGTTACTCATTTTGCTTCCTTCAGCCAGTCTACAATTGCGGTGATTCTAGTTGCTTCATCTTGATAAGGATGTCACATCACCTGAGGCACTCTAGGTTATGCAGTTAGGGGATTTTATGAACAGTTAGGTCTGAAGAGTTTTGAGGATTCAATTTTTTGTTCAATATCATATATTTTTTAAACCCTGCTAAACAAGGATTCTTTAAGAATTTGTGAGGTAATACTGCAAATTTATAAGCAAAGTAATCCTTAACTCAGCTTTGACTCAAAATAATCCTTAACAAATGGTTCAGAATTATAACACTTATATCCTAAATGACTGTGAAATCTCTTCAAGAACACTCATGTTATTTCTCACACAAGTTTCAGAAAAGCTGTTATTCTAGCTATTTAAATACTAATTCCTTTTGGTAAAATGATTTAAATGCCCTATGTGTCACTGTTTTACATTGTTCTAGCATCCTGTAATACAAACATATTACTGAAGTCCTATTTTCATCCAGACTCAAATTTATTAACTGGATTACACAAAATTAAAATTATGAGGAAAGAATCTCAAGCTTAACATTATTGAGAGGGCATGCACCAAAATATTAATAGCAAATATACGTGGATTTCTGAAAGGCAAAGTTTTGTGTTTGTGCTTTTCCGCAGTTACCAGTTTTATGAACAGCGAATTCTCACTCTTATAACTATAAAAAATCATTTAATAAAGCAATGACTACTGGATCCCACTTCCAGCTGTAAAGAAGCAAAGGTTGGCAGGCAGACTGTAGTTCTGGGAGCAGGAGGCCACAGCCGCCTGGACTCATTAACCTGCACCTCCCTTCATGCACACACTGGGGACAGTCTAGGTCCTCTCATAATTTACATTTACAACAAACTATACACTTTTCTCCTATTTGGACCAGATCATGACACTATGAGTTGATTTTTCCCTTAATCTGGAGCAGCAGAGTGACCTGCAGGTCCATGCCATCCCCAAGAAAGAGACCAGGGCTCTGCTGAGAGCCCAGATTCCCCCTGCAAAGCAGGGTGATGTTTGCTCTCCTGGCCTACCTCAGAAAGTGCCTCTTACAGCAGCTCTGAATCCTCCCCTATAATGGACATCTTAATTTTTTTTAAAGCAAAATATTAAGCATTTAGTTAAGCAATCTAATTACTCTTTTCCCAGGAATACTGGAAAATCCACATTGTTCCTGGAGTCAAGGGAAAAGCATATAAAATACCCTATTTCCCTCTTTGGAAAGAAGACTTTTCAAAAAAGGCAAGGAAATTTACAACTATTCATAAATCTCTTTTCATTTCCTTTTTTCATTTTGAAAAGCTATTTTTTTCAATGCCTAGGTGGACACTAGAGACACAGCAAAAAAAAAAAATCAGACAAAATCCTTCCCCTCATGGAACTCAGAGTTGAATTACAGACCGGAATGAGCAAGATTAGCAACACACACAGTGGCTGGAAGGTGATCCGTGTCAAGGAGAAAAGGGAATCAGGACAGTGAGGAGCGAGGGTGGGTGTTTGTGTGATTTTAGACAGGGAGGTGGGAAGGTGAGATTTGAGCCAAGGTCTGAAGGAGGCAAAGGACAGGCTATTTGAATAATGGGCAATGAATGTTCCAGTCGAGAGCCCTGAGGCAGCAGCCTTGTTAATAGGTTTGAGGAAGAAGGGAGCTGCCACTCTGGCCTGAGGGATGGGAGAGGAGGAGAGGTCACAGGAACAAAGGCATTTCTGTGCACCACTCTACAGGCCTCTGCAAGATACCTCCAGCTCCAGGACATCAACCCTGGATTTCTTGAAGCACATCTGTACTTTCACAGGTGAAGCCTGATGATACCAAAGGAAGACTGGACTGCGGTCTGTCTGCGGCAGTTGATACAAGAAATATAAAGGATGGACAAGTGCAATGAATAAAAACATTGCTTACACATGACTGGAGAAGTGGCTAAGTGTGAGATTTTTATTAATTCAGAAATTGTGTGCATGCCAGGGTGTTCCAGGAACAACTGGACACAATTCTGGCCCCAAGGAACTCACACGGCCCCTCAGTGGTACACAGATAAGGTCGCATATAGCCTGGCTAACTGACCATTAGCAACAAGGTCGATAGAAGCTGAGATATGGGCTGAGATGATCAGAGAATCCTTTACAGAGAAGACACTCTAAAATGGATAAGACTTAAAAGGGAGGGGGGCGGGGGAATGGAGGATGAATGGAGAAAGAGGAGGGATATTGGGTTCAAAGATATGAAATGAGCATGGGCAAAAGTATGCATTTTGGGGGGCAATGATGAGGCAAGTTGGCTTGAATGGAAAGCTTGTATAGGGCAGTGGTGAAAGATCCATCAAAGAAAGACTAATTTTTGATGGGCAGGTTGAAGTGTCAACCTAAAGGCAAAGGCATTTCAATTAATGCTTAAGCAGGGAAATAAGTAAGATATGTAGAGTAGCTTTGATGGAGGAAACATTTGGGAAACAGGAACTGGTGGTTTGCAGTACTAAGATGTGAAGTGATGAAGGCCAGACCAGAGATTCCAGCATGGAAATGGAGATGAGACAGCTACTCAGCATATTTGAGAAGAATTTTATAACTCAGAGTTGTTTTTGGATGCTAAGGACACTGGATATTCAGAATCCAGCAATTGGTGAGTCTTTAAATACAGCCTTTAAAAACAAACAAGCCAAACCAAATCAGTATTGTTGGTTCTAGCTGTTCCTTCTGTGGTGGACTTAGCTTTACATCAGTAACAATATTAGGGCACAGGGGTGGGGTTGGAGCAGTTATATGACCCACGGGAACCATTAAACAGGGAGAAGAGCTACAGATGGACGATACTTCCTGCTATTCAATCCAGAAATATCTTTTTATTGCAACAGTAGATTATCATACGATGCAACTGACTAGTGATTTATAGCTTTATGACCAGGTGTATCAGAGTATTTTTAAATAATATCGCCTTATGATGATTTTTTTCCAAAGAGATTTTTCTCCAGATCTTTCAGTCTCCCTGGGTTTTGGCCATAACCTTGTCATGTACATGGCATATCATCTCCCAGTCACAGTATAGAAAGGTCCTTAGGTGCCCCCAGAATCAACTCAGGGAGTATTGAAGGCAGTTTGACCCCAAACTCCAGAGTGTTGAGATAGGAAGTGACCCTTGGTTGGGGAAGGCATATTGATACCTTTAAAAGCCTCTCAGTAGCAATGAGAGCAGATTTACTTGGGTTGAGGTTCTATTTCACTCTGGATTTATTTCTCTCCTTTAGTGCTCATCTTTTTTGAGGGGTGGCGGGGGGTGGGTTAGCATAGTGCAAGGCAAAGGGAGAAATAAGAATCATACTCAGAACAACTGTGTTGAATTTACCCATCTTATCAGAACTTCCTGCCTCTCAGGTTGCCCTGAGAGAGCGTATTAGATAAGATTTTAAAATCCATAAAAGATGAGCTAGATCAGTAAAATCTAGATTAGTCCAGTTCATCGTTCCTTCTATTGCATAGCTTCATTACCTCATCCTTTAGAATTACCAGTATGAGTACGGCTGTCTTGTTTTGAACAAATACAGCTACCTGGCACCAAGCTCATGAGCTGAAAAATGAAACCCACACTCCACTGGGTTATTTGACCACAGGTCTCAAACCGGCTTCATCTTCCCAAGAAGTGACATGGTCTCCAGCATTCACTTAGATGGCTTAGACTGTCAAGAATCTGCCCACTATGCGGGAGACCCACGCTTGATTCATGGGCCAGGAAGATCCCCTGGAGAAGGAAATGGCAACCCACTCCAGTCTTCTTGCCTGGAGAATTCCATGGACAGAGGAGCCTGGTGGGCTACAGTCCGTGGAGTTGCAAAGAGTTGGACATGACTGAGTGACTAACAGGAGAAGGCACTGGCAGCCCACTCCAGCACTCTTGCCTGGAGAATCCCACGGATGGAGGAGCCTGGTGGGCTGCAGTCCACTGGGTCGCGAAGAGTCGGACACGACTGAGCGACTTAGCAGCAGCAGCAGAGTGAGTAACACTTCACTTTACAATTCAGTGACTAGTTGAGCTTTTATTTTTGAATGACCTAAAGATGTTCACTAGGAAAATAGTGACAAATTTTGAAAAATTTTAAAGGGCTATCAAAAAGACATCTGGTTCGAATACTTTTGAGTGACAATATGTTAAATGTTTGGGAATATTATGGACAGAAGAGCAAGTTTCAGAGAGGAGAGAAATTCTAAAAGATCTGTTGGGGCAACTTGGCAAATGATAGTTGGAATTTCCCCTTTTTCTGTTTTATTAAGCCAACTCACTTCCTCAGTGGGTTGTAACTAGATTAACCATTATCTTTTACCATTCAAAGTGAGTCACTGTTGAGCGTGAAAGGGGAGCTATTAATGCTGAGACAATGGGTATAAAACTAAGGTTGCCCTGAGCAAAACCAGGATGTATGGATTTTAGTGTACCGGTCCCACTTCACTTTAAAGGATGGAGAGTTGCCATTTCTTTTTAGTAGAGCTCTTGGTTTTTCAACGAGTCAAAAGTGACTCAACTAGTGTCACAAGAAAACAACCAGAAGAAAGGTCCCCAAGTTATCCTTCCAGCTACACATACACACTGAGCTCAGGGTCACTTTCAGAAAATAGAAAACCAAAAAAGTACTTAATTTGGACTTTGCGGTGGTACAGTGGATCAGAACCTGCCTGCCAAAACAGAGGACACAGCTTCGATCCCTGGTCTGGGAAGATTCCTCATACCACACAGCCACTGAGCCCGCAGGCTGCAACTACTGAAGCCTGAGGGCCTAGAGCCTGTGCTCAGTAACAAGAGAAGCCACCGCAATGAGAAGCCCATGCGCCGCACCTAGAGAAAACAGCAGCAATGAAGCGCAGCAGTGAAGACCCAGAGCAGTCAAACAAAGAATGTATATATAAAGCAGCTTCCCTGGTGGCTTACACAGTAAAGAGTCTGCCTGCAATGCAGGAGACCTGGGTTCAATCCCTGGGTCAGGAAGATCTCCTGGAGAAGGAAATGGCAACCCGCTCCAGTATTCTTGCCTGGAGAATTCCATGGATGGAAGAGCCTGGCAAGCCCCAGTCCATGGGGCTGCAAAGAGTCGGACACAACTGAGCCCTGAATATTCAACGGAAGGACTGATGCTGAAGCTGAAGCTCCAATACTTTGGCTACCTGGTGTGAAGAGCTGACTCATTGGAAAAGACTCTGATGCCAGGAAAGATAGAAAGGAGGATAAGAAAGGGACAACAGAGGATGAGATGGTTGGATGGCATCACTGACTCAGTGGACATGAGTTTGAGCTCATTCCAGGAGATGGCGAAGGACAGGGAAGCCGGGAGTGCTGCAGTCCATGAGGTCACAAGGATCGGACACAACTTAGCAACTGAACAACAACAACATATAAAAAAAAATTCTTAATTCTAACTATAAATCTGCCATTATTGTGGTGCATGTTTGGATCAACAGGACACAAAGTTTGTGTTTTGATATAAACTTGCTCTATTTAATGTACACCAGCATTTTGCCAGAATCTTATAAGTGACTACAATTGCTGCTGCTGCTAACTTGCTTCAGTCGTGTCGACTCTGTGCGACCCCATAGGTGATGGCAGCCCACCAGGCTCCCCTATCCCTGGGATTCTGCAGGCAAGAACACGGGAGTGGGTTGCCATTTCCTTCTCCAGTGCATGAAAGTGAAAAGTGAAAGTGAAGTCGCTCAGTCGTGTCTGACTCCTAGCGACCCCATGGACTGCAGCCCATCAGGCTCCTCCGTCCACGGGATTTGCCAGGCAAGAGTACTGGAGTGAGCTGCCATTGCTAGCTTTCCTTTAATCAACTGACTTCTTTTCATTATTTGCTTTCAACTTAAAAAAATTTGCTATCCATACTTGTATCGAACAGTTATTTTTTTAATTTAACTTTTTCATAATAACAAGGTCATACAAAATCAGGGCAAGCCTCCGTCAGACCCTCTCTGATCTTACTGGGCTCCCTGCATCCCCAGAAAGAATCACTAGCTTGAACTTTTGAAATGTTGTTTTTATGTTTTACTACACTGCTGCTGCTAAGTCACTTCAGTCGTGTCCGACTCTGTGCGGCCCCATAGGCGGCAGCCCACCAGGCTCCCCTGTCCCTGGGATTCTCCAGGCAAGAACACTGGAGTGGGTTGCCATTTCCTTCTCCAATGCATGAAAGTGAAAAGTCAAAGTCAAGTTGCTCAGTTGTATCTGACTCTTAGCGACCCCATGGACTGCAGCCCACCAGGCTCCTCCGTCCATGGGATTTTCCAGGCAAGAGTACTGGAGTGGGGTGCCACTGCCATATTAATAAATACAATGTAGTGTTAATTTATGGGTTATTAAACTTTTTACAAAAGGTATCACATTACCACAATTATTCATCAGCTTGCCTTTTTTTGCTACTTAGTATATGCTTTCTAGAAATACCTTCTGCTTTGTTACATTTGGCCTTTTGATGGTGTCTTAAAAAATGTGAAGTTTATAACCTGTTGTTGAAAAACTAGGAGCTTTTCCCTATGACATTTATAATTTATGATTCATTTCCTTCATAATATTAATATCACTGTAATCATTGTCTGTAATGTTCTCTGTGGATTAAGAAGGACCGCTTCTGGAAACCAAAACAAAGCACTAGATACAAGGCGCGTGAGTATAAATTCAGTTCTGAAATGTGTTATTTTCAATGTTTCATCACTTTATAGGCCAATGATGTACTTAACTCCTTCAATATGAGTTTTTAAAATGTCATATTTTTCTCATCTGAACAGTTTCAGTTAGTTTTATTATATATCTGTTTCTTTAAAAATAAGGCAGTTGCCAATAATTCTTCCAATATTAAATACTGATGGGTGAATAAAACCACAAGTGGATTTGATCATATATCATTCATATGCATCTTTGCTCTGTTAAACACACTTTTCTGAATGTGCCCTATGGTATATATAAGCCCTTTGTTCATGGAACTCTTACTAAAGAAAAAGAGTAATTTTCTATTCACTTTGAATATATTTTATACCTAAGCCGAAGATAAAATTCAATGACAAAATAAAAATAAGGCCAGGAAATAAATATGAGTTTCAACAGAGAAAAATCGCTGGATAATAACATGGCAAAAAGTCCAACTGTAAAGTGAGTGTATCTGGCTTTGAACAAATAAAGCCTAAAGCAATTGACGCCAGAGTGAGTCACCAGGAGACAGGAATAAGCAAATTTGAAGTAGGTGTGATACTGGCATCTACAAATGTGCTGCACAAAGTAATTAACTTCTTCTAATGTGCACTGACTAGACACCTGTCCTTTGATCTGCTCTGGGTCAGAGACCTAGAAGGCTCCTTATTCTGCCAGTGAGAAGAAAGCTCTGCCAGACACCGACCTGGTGAAGGCTGCTTGAATCAGAAGCAAGCACATCTGCACCCAATCTAGAAGGATCTGAAGTTATTAAATCAGTACATAGAAAGTCTTTTACAAATCAACAGAAGTGACCCCGCTGAGATGCCATAGCAACATGATTTAGTGACTCAGGAAGAATGGGTGGCTGGCACCTTGTAGGGCTTGAGGCTGTCTGCCATAAACAATAATCTCAGGATTTACTAGTTCAAATTACCAGAATTTTTTTTCAGTATTACCCTAAGGAAATATCCAAATATCTAGGGCCAAATGCCACCTGGAATTGTCTCATCAAATAAGAAAATGCTTATCCTTGGGTTGTAGGCTGCTATGTCCTAATCTTATCCGTAAAGACCGACACAGAAGCTGATGGCTTGGGTCTAAAAGGGGAGGCATGGCTTGAGGTAAATGGGAAGAAATTGTTAAGAAAACCCCAGAGAAGTCATTTTTCAATGAAATAAATCCATGGTGGAACTGGGAAAAACCTCACTTGATCATATCCTATTTACTCCGTCAAAACTTGTGACAGCCTTCAATAAATTACAATGTATTTGACCTATATGAAAACTGCTGTTATATTCAGTCAAAATACAAAGATAAAGAAAGAAAACACGCTACAGGTAATGCTCACCAAATCATATAACACCCCCTCCCTCCTTCTGAAACAGAGCAGTAAGAGAGGGGTTTCTTTTTGCTTAGGAAGCCTACATATCTGATTTAATTTCCACCCAGTTGTCTCATTTCATGAGTAAACACAGCTTGGGGTATCCGGAAATAAGTCTAAGTTGGGTCTCTAGTTACTGTAAAGGAGCTAACAGGCAAGCTTGAAAAACTGGGGAAAAGACATTCGTTTTAAGCAGTAATATAGGCAATGGCACCCTACTCCAGTACTCTTGCTTGGAAAATCCCATGGATGGAGGAGCCTGGTAGGCTGCAGTCCATGGGATCATGAAGAGTCGGACACGACTGAGCAACTTGACTTTCACTTTTCACTTTCATGCATTGGAGAAGGAAATGGCAACACGCTCCAGTGTTCTTGCCTGGAGAATCCCAGGGACGGGGGAGCCTGGTGGGCTGCCGTCTATGGGGTCGCACAGAGTTGGACACGACTGAAGCGACTTAGCAGCAGCAGCATACATTAAAAATTCTTTTCAGTGATTTTCCAGAAGCAAAATCTTACTCTTCCTCTCCCTCATTTCTATTTCCTCTAACAGAAAAGTTAGGTTCTCTCTCCTCTTTTTTCCAAATCCATGATATCCTATTAGTGGTAAGCAGTGGCTCTTAAGGGTCCTACACAATTGCATGCCAGTTCATGCAGGAATCTCTTGTGTAAGGACTTTATATACTTATATATTAAACACCATTTATAGGTGAATTTGAAAATTTGTGAATTATAGTAAAATAAGTCATAATCGTCTACAAACATATTCTTATAATAATGAAGTTATTTTATTAATATATGACCTAGATAGAATTTTTATTAATACTCATCAAAACATCTGTATTATTTTTTTGATGCTTTATATAAATTTTTGATGCTTTATGTCAATTTCATTCAAAAGCTATTTAGATTCTAAAAGAAAAAGCAAATATCACTTGAGATTCTCTAAGCTGTGTATGAGATTGTGTATGCATGTACGTATATTTTAGGAAATGCTGTAAGTGCAGTAAAGCACAAAGAATAATTAACGCCCAATATCCAGAACTGAGCTGTCAACATGATGCTTGTTTCATTTCTTTTGAATAAGAAGATAAGGCATCACAAAAAATTTAAATCCTTTTTGCTCTACATTACTGGTCCACTAGAACCAACCTCTATAAGCTCTGAATTTTTTTTCTGCTTATTTTACAGTAAATAGTGGGCATTAAAAAAAAAACCTGTCTCCTCTCCCTTACCATAGATGTAACAAGAATTGAGTATGTTTTCTTCTATTATCTTTTTAGATATTTTTACAAATACTTAAATGTATTAATGAACAACATGTGTTTTATGTCTGGGAGTAAAATTTACATAAACATTCCATTAAAAAATTCATTCTGTATTAAGCCTTTTCATTCAATGCACTGTTGATCAGAATTAAGCACAGAGAAACCTTAATATACTCTTCCTAACATGGGACCATGTTCAATTAATACAACCACAGAATTCCATTATAATGTTTCCAAATAAATGATTAGAATATTATGATCAATTTTTATAAGACCCAAGACAGTCGATGCTTGGACACCTTTCAGTAGTTCCAGCTTTTACAGTTTTATACGAAACATGGCTCTGAAGAAAGTAAAGTAACCAATAGAACTAAGGAAATTGAAGATGAAACAGGAACTTGTCCATCTAAAAAAGATGGTAGTGTTAATGACTATTGCGTATGTTCTATGGTGTGTGTAAGTAAGTACTGAGCTTGGGAACTTGGGTTTTGGCATAGGAGGAAAGAGAAATCTATTAAGTAAAAACTCTCTAGTCATAAATATGAATCAGAAGTATGAATACTAACTCTGGATACATTCTTTCAAAATAACAAATAATTTTTTTTCTGCTCTCTTAGAGGCCTAAAAATAAGAACTTAGTGACAACAACCATCCCGGGTACTTCTCCCAAAGGAAGCTGGGATCTTTTGAGAAATGACTGATTTCAGTTCTGGACAAGGATATGCAACATGCTTGGCCTGGGACAGCTTGTCATCCCCACCCCCTCCCCTAATCACACACACACCCCAAAATACACACACATACACAAAATCAAGCTATGAGCACTACTCAGGATGGGGAAAGGATTCAGGAGCTAATCTGAAGAAACTCCCTCTGGCCAAACATGGGTTAACTTAGCATCAAAAAGAATAATAGCATTGGATTGTAATACATCATATCCAAATTCACCTCACACTCACTGACATGTAAAAAAGCATAATTCTGTAAGTTCATAATGATACTTAAAAACACCCATTATTATTCACATGCTAAGTAATCAAATTAATTTTTTTGAAACTGCTAAATATGAGTAAAGAATCAAGTATTTATCCTTGCTTTTGTTTCACTAACTTCTTATAAGAAGTCCTATCAAATCTAAATATAAAAATTTCTAGCTCTGTTGACTAACAAATAATACAGGGTTTCAGAAGAATATAATCAGTAACAGCTTGTCTGGGGGAAACTCTAAAAGAGAAACAATCTGGATTATCCAAAGAATGGATTGGAAGTGGAAGGAAAGACAAAACCTCTAAGTTAAATCAACCAATGGGAAAGTGTGGACCCATTTGGGTAAGGATTCTTTACTTTTTTTTAGGTCCTTACCAGTTGACTATTTTATATACAGAGAATCCCAGGGACAGGGGAGCCTGGTGGGCTGCCGTCTATGGGGTCGTACAGAGTCGACACGACTGAAGCGACTTAGCAGCAGCAGCAGTGTGTATAAGTCCTTTGGGTCAAAATTCTTGAAAATTAATTGTACAAAAAAAAAAAATTTGAAACAACTGGAGAAAATGGAACACTCAATAAGAAAGAATTATTACTAATTTAGGTGAGATAACGACACTGACCAGTCTAGTAAGACTACTTAACTTTTAGAAATGGTATCATTTCATTCAGAAATAGTTGAGTCTGTAATAGTTCCCAATAATTTGGGTCATGGGAGAAGTTAGTGGGAACACGGACGAAACAGTGTTGATAACTGTTTAAGCAGGAGAACAGGTGTGTGGGGGTCCCTGGACTTTCTTCTTCCCTCTTATATGTGCTACGGTTAAAAAACAGAAAATAAAGGTTCAGGGGATGCTGAAAGATCTGTAAAATGCTGAAAGGCATCATCAAGATAAATTTCCCCTCAAATATCAAAGTACTTAAGGTAAGGCAGACTTTGTGAACCTTCAATGTAAATAATAATAAAAATTAAAATGCTGCTTTGTATTAGAGAATTAGGACTTGATACATATGAAATGGAAGGAGTCTTTAGTGATAGGTTCAAATCACAAGTATCTCACATGCCTTATGAAATGCACCAAAATAAAGAGCGCCTGCAGTAGCAAGCACATCAGTGTTTCAGATGCAGGGAGCCAGCTTGACGGAAATGTACAGATCAGAGTTTGTGAAAATTCTCTTCCTGCCTGATCATCTTTAAAAAGCCTTAAGTGACTAATGAGGCTTTTAATGATTCCATGCTTTCTCATTAGTGGTGCATGCTAAGTCACTTCAGTCATGTCCGACTCTTTGTGACCCCATGGATTATAGCCCACGAGGCTCCTCTGTCCATGGAATTCTCCAGGCAAGAATACTGCAGTGGGTTGCCATGCCCTCCTCCAGGGGAGCTTCCCAACCCAGGGATCGAAGCCAGTGTCTACTGCGGCTCCTGCATTGCAGGCAGATTCTTTACCACCGAACCACAGAAGAAGTAGAACTGTTAATATGCAATGCAAGAAAAGTAGAAATACTCCTATAAACTAGAAAGAATAGGTTTTTATTCTGTAGCATATTTATATCTGCTTCCCTACCCGACCCCAAGGCCAGTTATCAACGTGCTGGTTCTGACAAGCAAAACACAAAAGGAATAGGTGCCTTTGTTAGCACTATAGGTAAGTGCTGGCGCCTGTCTGGATACCAGCTGTGTGTTAATTCATCTTATGATTGTCAAATCACCAAATAGTACAAAGCTAGACATGCTCCTTCAGGGTTCCAGGAGTGTGTCTGCATGTTGGCTGGCAGATACTCCTGGAGAGACCAGACCTGATCCTGACCAGTCTCTATGACGAGTTTTATCTGATGCAAAGTAAGACCTGAATGCATAAGCATATGCCTGTCAGTCAGTTCAGGTGGAGGATGCTTTGGGGATATGGGACAGAAGCATTCTCTGGTCCAGTGTCTCATCAAATGCCCGAAAGCCATTTTTGACTATGTACCAGTCCGTAAGAGTATGCCCACCCCTTCTGAACACTACCGTACACTTCCACAGTTTATTGCTGCAGCTTTCCATTTACCCCTACATCTATATTTATACGCCAAAGAATGGAACTCATGTACTGCTTCTAGTCCTAAGACATAAACTGAGTTACTGCACGAACAGTTTGGACAAGAGAGGAGGTGGCCTGAGGGTTCTCAAAATGAAGAGAGCATGGCAAGCTTGGCTGCATAAAGCCTTTCCCTCGGGCTGTGGTGCTATTTTACATCCTTAATGATAAAAAATATGAGATGCAGGATTAAACGTGGGTGTCTTTCAGCTAATCTGATGAAATAGATGGATTTTATTTGGAAAAGGAAAAACAAACAAAGAAAAAAAAAACACAACCTACCTGAAGACTGCAAGGGTCAGAGACCAGAGCACTAGAGGCTTTCTCAGTTCAAACTTCGCCCGCTTGTTCATTAGGTGCCGACCGCCGAAGACAAAGGCAGCATACAGAGCGGAAAACAGGAAAGATTTCTTCCTGGGAACAAACAGAAAAACAAAATCTTATGAAATAAAGGTCTTTAAGCAGCACTGAAAATATACCCTTGGGAATGTACCCCGTTCCCCGAAGAGAGAAATGTGAGTCCATTTGGCAACATGGTGGCTAGTGACTCCTCCCCTGATAAAGTTGGCCATCCAGGTTAACTCATGTCAGGATAGATGTATTTTCTTTGGGGGCTCTGTAACTCTAAACATTTCATCCGCATGGTACTGAGGTACAAAGAGAAACATTTTTACCAAGAGAACTGATTTTCAGAGTTTGTTGGACAATTTCGATAGATTAATTTAAAAGGATCATTTTGGTGGAAATAGAAAAACTACATGACAGACCTGTGTCCTAGGACAAGAAAGCCTTTAAAAATGGCATCTTCCTAACAGACTAATGATACTAAAAAAATGATCTGAGAAACACTTCATGATTTAAAACGCTAAAATCAAACTACATGAATTACAGCTCCTGAAAGATGGATTCCTGACATCTTCACCAGGGGAGGCAAGTATTAAATGTCAGTATAATCATTAATAATAAGCCTAATTGTCAGACATCATACAATGCAATAGGAAGAACACAGAACTTCTTACAGTACAGTGGCCTAAAACCTTGAGGTTGAATCTTGGCAAATATCCGATTTTTCTACCTGCTTATAGGAAAGATAGGGGATAAAGCCAAACTGAAACATTCTGTTGTTATTTAGTTGCTAAATTGTGTCCAACTCTTTGAAACCCTGTGGACAATAGCCTGCCAGGCTCCTCTGTCCATGGGATTCCCCAGGCAACAATACTGGAGTGAACTGCCATTTCCTTTTCCAGGGGATCTTCCCCACCCAAGGACTGAGCCTGCATCTCCATCTTGGCAGGCAGATTCTTTGTCACTGAGCCAGCTGCGAAGCCCAGGACATTCTGTAGGACAGCTGACTTTCTTTCTTCAAAATGTCAGTGGTAAGAAATAAAAATCTAGGGCTGTTCTATATTAAAAGAAACTTGAAAGACATAATTAAATATAACATGTTGAAATTTTGGGGACCCTTATTTGAACAGATGTTTATTAAAAAAATCTTTAATAAAATCAGAAAGTTATCCGTCATAATTTTAAAAGTTCTTATCAGTTCATATTTATGCGTGAAATTATGTGTCTTGGATTTGACAGATTAGAGAAGAAAAAGAAATAAAAGGAATCCAGATTGGAAAAGAAAAAGTAAAGCTCTCACTGTTTGCTGATGACAAGATACTATACACAGAAAACCCTAATGATAGTATCAAATAATTACTAGATCTAGTCAGCGAATTTAGCAAAGTCTCAGGATATAAAATCAATACACAGAAATCACTTGCATCCCTATATACTAACAATGAAATATCAGAAAGAAAAATTAAGGAATCAATCCCATTCACCACTGTAACAAAAAGAATAAAATATATAGGAATAAACTTACCTAAGGAGACAAAAGAACTGTATGCAGAAAATTGTAAGACACTGATGAAAGAAATCAAAGATGACATAAACAGATGGAGAGATATTCCATGTTCTTGGGTAGGAAAAATCAATATTGTGAAAATGACTACACTACCAAATGCAATCTGCAGATTCAGTGCAATCCCTATCAAATTACCAATGGCATTTTTCACAGAATTAGAACAAAAAATTTCACAATTCGTATGGAAACACAAAAGACCCCAAATGGCCAAAGCAGTCTTGAGAAAGAAGAATGGAGCTGGAGGAATCAACCTTCCTGACTTCAGATTATACTCAAAAGCTATAGTTATCAAGGCAGTATGGTACTGGCACAAAAACAGAAATACAGACCAATGGAACAAGATAGAAAGCCCGGAAATAAACCCATTGCTTTGCCAACAAAGGTCCTTCTGGTTAAAGCTATGGTTTTTCCAGTAGTCATGTATGGATGAGAGCGTTGGACTATAAAGAAAGCTGAGCGAAGAATTGATGCTTTTGAACTGTGGTGTTGGAGAAGACCCTTGAGAGTCCCTTGGACTTCAAGGAGATCCAACCAGTCCATCCTAAAGGAAATCAGTGCTGAATATTCATGGGAAGGACTGATGCTGAAGCTGAAACTCCAATACTTTGGCCACCTGATGTGAAGAACTGACTCATTTGAAAAGATCCTGATGCTGGGAAAGATTGAAGGCGGGAGGAGAAGGGGACGACAGAGGATGATATGGCTGGATGGCATCACCAACTCAATGGACATGTGTTTGAGTAAACTCCAGGAGTTGGTGATGGACAGGGAGGCCTGGCATGCTACAGTCCATGGGGTCGCTAAGAGTCAGATACGACTGAGTGACTGAACTGTACTAAACCTATACGTACCTTATTTTTGACAAAGGAGGCAAGAATATAAAATGGGGCAAAGACAGCCTTTTCAATAAGTGGTGCTGGGAAAACTGGACAGCTACATGTAAAAGAATGAAATTAGAATGCTTCCTAACACCGTACACAAAGATAAACTCAAAATGGATTAAAGACCTAAATGAAAGACCAGAAACTATAAAACTTAGAGAAAACATAGGCAGAACACTGGATGACACAAAGCAAGATCCTCTATGACCCACCTCCTAGAGTACTGGAAATAAAAACAAAAGTAAACAAGATTAAACTTAAAAGCTTTTGCACATCAAAGGAAACTATAAGCAAGGTAAGAGGACAACCCTCAGAATGGGAGAAAATAATAGCAAATGAAACAACTGACAAAGGATTAATTTCCAAAGTATACAAGCAGTCATACAACTCAATACCAGAAAAATAAACAACCCAATCAAAAAGTGGGAAAAGATCTAAACAGACATTTCTCCAGAGAAGACATACAGATGGCTAACAAACACATGAAAAGATGTTAAACATCGCTCATTATTAGAGAAATGTGAATCAAAACTAGAATGAGATATCACCTCTCATTGGTCAGAATGGCCATCATCAAAAAGTCTACAAAAAATAAATGCTGAAAAGGGGGTGGGGAAAAGGGAACACTCGGCACTGTTGGTGGGAATGTAAATTGATATAGCCACTATGGATGACAGTATAGAGATTCCTTAAAAAACTGGGAATAAAACTACCATGTGACCCAGCAATCCCACTCCTAGGCATATAGCCGGAGGAAATCAATATTGAAAAAGACACATGTATCCCATTGTTCATTCCAGGACTGTTTACCATAGCTAGAACACGGAGTCAACCTAGGTGTCCATTGACAGATGAATGGATAAAGAAGTTTTGGTACATATACACAATGGAATATTACTCAGCCATAAGTAAGATGTCAGTTCTAATGAGGTGGATGAACCTAGAGCCTATTATACAGGGTGAAGTAAGTAAGAAAGAGAAAGAAATATCATATACTAAAGTATATATACAGAATCTAGAAAGATGGTACCGAAGAATTTATTTGCAGAGCAGCAATGAAGAAATAGACATAGAGAATAGACTTATGGACATGGGGAGAGGGGAGTAGAGGGTGAGATTATGGAGAGAGTAACATGGAAATTTATATTACCAAATGTAAAATAGATAGCCAACAGGAATTTGCTGTTTATCTCAGGAAACACAAACAGGGGCTCTGTATCAACCTCGAAGGGTAGAATGGGGAGGGAGATGGGAGGGAGGTTCAAGAGGGAAGGGCTGTATACCTATGGCTGATTCATGTTGAGGTTTAAAAACAACAAAATTCTGTAAAGCAATTATCTTTCAATTAAAAAAAAAAAGTTAAAAAAACCCACAAAAACCCCTCACATTTCAGGAAATACCTACCCACCAACAAACACTTTTAAAGAACTTGTTTGTTTTTGAAGAGTGTTTCATCAACATAATGTATGAAATTAGGAAAACAACCAAGAGCTCAGGCACTCTAAACCAAAAGGCAAACTCAAGAGAATCAATTAAGTTTTCAGAACAGTTGAATCTAACAGAACTTCACTTTTTTTACTACTAAATTTTATAAGAATTTTTAGCTAAAGTCCATCTTCATTTGAGTTATGTCAGATAACATAATTTTTCAATTGGCTTCCTCATATATTAGCAAGCTGATTATTTTTCAAACTTTAAACTTTTTATTTTGTATTAACAAAATAAATTATTATTTTTTTTTTAGTAACAATCTTGCAGCAGTTTCAGGTGAACAGCAAAGGGACTCAGCCATATATACCCACGTATCCATTCTCCTCCACACCTCCCTCTCACCCAGGCTGGTACAGAACACTGAGAGTTCCATGTGCTATACAACAGGTCCTAGCTGTTACACTGTTATTTTCAATGAAAATCTAAAAATGGTAATTTTTAACATGTCTAAAAAATTTTCAGAAAAATAAATGAAATTTCAGAAATAAAAAAGATAACAAAGAAAAAATAATGGAGAGATGAAAGGAGAGTAATAAAAAAAAATGATGGGAACACAGGATCTTATGAGTCCTTTTTTCTTTTTGTTAGGTTTAGGTGGACTTTTAGTCAGGAAGGTCTAGATAAATAGAATAGAATCTGCATGTCCTGTACATTTATTAGTGTACCAAGGAGAAGTGAACAGTAGTATCGATAATGCCATAAAGAACAAAAACACAAAGTTTTCGCAGAGTACAATTCAATAGAAAGTAACAGAGGTCATGTATTACAAATAACTGAGTACTTTCTGATATGATAAAGCAGTGTTTCTTTTAAAATGGGTACTCCTCACTCAAGGGCTGAAAAATAAGTTCCGAGATGTAATACAAAAAGAAAAATGCATTCACCCAAAGAGCATTACTTGTAAAGGGTTTTGCATTTTTTCCCCAACGACTGCCACAAATTGCTGACTCATGCGAGATCTTATTGTTCACACAGCATCACTCTTCTTCCAGTGCTTGCAAGTGACTGACTTGGTGAACACCACCAAATAAAGTGGTGATTCCTGAAATCAACTGGTAAATAGATTTAAATAAAATCACTTCCACCGAGTGTCACAAACTCTTGGAAACGTAAGACCTGGCACAGACTAGTGCTTAATAAATGTTTATTGAATGATCATGATCTTGTTATATTGCATTTCCTGATAAGAGAAAATATACCTAATGTACTCAAGCACATGGAAGCTCAGAGAACACTGAGTAAAATTAACAGTTGGTGGGTCACATGGAAAAGAATCTGCCTGCAATGTGGGAGAGCCAGGTTCGATCCCTGGGTTGAGAAGATCCCCTGGAGAAGGGAATCACTCCAGTATTCTTGCCTGGAGAATTCCATGGACAGAGTCCATGGCAGGCTACAGTCCATGGGGTCACAAAGAGTCAGACACAACTCAGCATCTAACAGTTTCACATTTTCCCTTTCCCTTTCCCAGTTAATGTCTTAATAACTAAAGAATAAAATATTTAGAAAAAAAATATGATCTATTTTCTTCCTCCAGAAAGAGACTATTTCTGTATTTCAAAAAGAAGCGGAAAAGTGAGACAATTTTATGGAAACTGTTAACTATTGAACATTTGAAGAATAAAGCAGTTTTGGCCACAAATACGTTTGTTTTACTCCTTTGAAGTTTGAAAGTATATGGCATTACTTTAAAAATCAGAATCACTATCTCTACTTATGTGTACATAAGGATTCACTCAACAAAAACAAAATTTATTAAGTTAATGTAGACAGTAGTCTACACGGAGAAGGCAAAGCAACCCACTCCAGTACTCTTGCCTGGAAAATCCCATGGATGGAGGAACCTGGTAGGCTGCAGTCCATGGGATCACTAAGAGTCAGATACAACTGAGCAACTTCACTTTCACTTTTCACTTTCATGCACTGGAGAAGGAAATGGCAACCCACTCCAGTGTTCTTGCCTGGAGAATCCCAGGGACGGGGGAGCCTGGTGGGCTGCCATCTATGGGGTCACACAGAGTTGGACACGACTGAAGCAACTTAGCAGCAGTAGCAGTCATAAGCAAAAGCATATATTCTTTTCTAAATTAAAGGTAATGATAAGTGACAATAATCATAGTATTATGATTTAAGGAGCGATTCCTAGGGGTAGAGATAGTGCTAAAAAGCTTTGGTATTTAATTCTCTTCAGTTCAGTCGCTCAGTTGTGTCCGACTCTTTGCGACCCCATGAATTGCAGCACGCCAAGGCCTCCCTGTCATCCTTAAATGTAGGTAAAATATTTTCTTCATGTTATGGCCAAGGAGCCTGACTTAGAGATTAAGTAGCCTCAGTCCTACGGTAAGAGTTTATCTGCTGTTTTAAGAATTCTTAAACACCTTTACAGAACTAAAAGGCTGTTGTGTAACTTTGTAGCACACTGTTTGTGAAAAGATGAAGAGGAATCTCTACACCTTTGTTTCAACTGCCACATTTTCTGGGAAGTGGAAGTCTTTGATCCAAATCCCCTTCAGAACAAATTCACTATATGTATCACTGAAAACTCTTCCTTTCAATGATTTATTATTCTTTCTCTTGCTCATTCACTCTAATTCCAAGTTCAGTTATAGTTACGTTAATTATATTACTCACAATTATGAAGCAAGTTAAAGAATGTCTATATGATCCCATCATTCTAATCTAAGGGAAAAATAATGTGCCTTGAAGAACTAACCAAAGAATAAAAGTCTTCCCTCTGTAGTCTTTCCTCAAATTTCTTCAGTTCTAGAATGAGAATTAGTCCTAAAGTACTGCTAGGTTCCTGGCCAGGGCTGTTCCCTTTTTCACATGTTTACCATAAGATCTCTTTAAGAATCTTCAGTTCCACAGCTAGAGCAACCAAGCTGATCAATATAAACATGCAGAATTTGAGAACTGTGAGGGACAAATGTTCTACAGAAAAGGAAATGAGGTGGGGCTTGCTGATGGCATTGGTTGTTCGCGGTTACGTGGCTGCATTCACACTTATTGGTCACAACTACCAAAAATTGAAATGGCTGTGATCAAGCATGCAGGTAAACAAAAATCAATTGTCTAGGCTCTATCTGGGTCCCAGGCAGTCAATAATGAGTGCTATCGCTTCAGTCGTCTCTGACTCTCTGTGACACAATGGACTGTAGCCCGCCAGGCTCCGCTGTCTATGGGGATTTTCCAGGCAAGAATACTGGAGTGGGTTACCATGCCCTTCTCCACTAGTGGTAATCACTAGTTTTCCAGGGGATCTTCCTGACCCAGGGATTGAACCCACATCTCTTAATGTCTCCTACATTGACAGGCAGGTTCTTTACCACTAGAGCCACCTGGGAAGCCCCCAGTCAATCACAGGAACTGAGTATAAATAGTATAATAAAAAACAAGTTACTTATTGTATCCTACATAAATCTTCCACTGTGGTGAAATTTAAATAATGTTTTGGCAACAATGGACTTGGAAGGCCATTATGCTAAGTGGAATGAGACTGATAAGAAAGAATACTGTATGATATAACTTACAGAAGGAATCTAAAAAATACAACAAAGTAATGAATATAAGAAAAATGAAGCAGTCTCACAGATATAGAGCACTACTGGTTAGCAGTGGGGAAAGGAAGGGGAGGGGTAGTATAAAGGTGGGAGGGAAGAAGAAATCAACTGTTGGATGTAAGACAGGCTACCAGGCTGTATTTTACAAATGGGAAATATAACCAATATTTTGCAATAACTGTAAAAGGAGTATAAACTTTAAAAATTGTAGTAAAAATGAGTAAATACACAAAAAATAAAAATGTGAAATAATGCTTTGAGTTAATTTAGAACTAAGTTTAGGGTTCAATTAAGAGAAAGAGTCATGAGGAAGCATTAACTGACTAAAAATTAATCATTCATAGTTGAATGTTATGATTTTCCCATTTTGCTAGAAGAAAATTTTTCTTTAGCCAAAAGGGTGATTTAAGTGGATGAAAACTGTATTTCCATCCTGGTATCTCTTTGGTAAAGTTTCAATTACAGTCAACATGAATAATGACTTGCCGCAGGTCCACTTACTATTTAATGTGGATAGATGACTTCCCTAAAACTTCAACAGTAATCCAATAATACTTCATATTCTAACAGGTCTACATAGCTGAGTATAATGGTAACACTGCACTGTTTTATCACCAGATAACTAGAAATTTCTAGATGGTATGGACTCTTGTTTATTAATGCACTCTTAAATGTACAATGATACAGCACAACCTTTAACTGTAGGTACTTAATACTTTTCATATTGTTCATAGGGTTCTCAAGGAAAGAATAGTGATTGGTCATTCCCTTCTCCAGACCACATTTTGTCAGAATTCTCCACCATGACCTGTCCATCTTCGGTGGCCCTACACAGCATGGCTCATGGTTTCATTGAGTTAGACAAGGCTGTGTTCCATGTGATCAGATTGGTTAGTTTTCTGTGACTGTGGTTTTAAGTCTCTCTGCCTGTGATGGAGAAGGATAAGAGGCTCATGGAAGTTTTCTGATGGGAGAGACTGACTGAGGAAGAAACTGAATCTTGCTCTGATGGGCGGGGCCGTGCTTCAGTTCAGTTCAGTTGCTCAGTCCTGCCTGACTCTTTGCGACCCCATGAATTGCAGCACGCTAGGCTTGTTCATCACCTGTCCATCACCAACTCCCGGTTCAGTTCAGTTCAGTAGTTCAGTCGTGTCCGACTCTTTGTGACCCCATGAATCACAGCACGCCAGGCCTCCCTGTCCATCACCAACTCCCGGAGTTCACTCAGACTCATGTCCATTGAGTCCATGATGCCATCCGGCCATCTCATCCTTGGTCATCCTCTTCTCCTCCTGCCCCTAATCCAAACCAGCATCAGAGTCTTTTCCAATGAGTCAACTCTTCGCATGAGGTGGCCAAAATACTGGAGCTTCAGCTTTAGCATCATTCCTTCCAAAGAAATCGAGGGTTGATCTCCTTCAGAATGGACTGATTGGATCTCCTTGCAGTCCAAGGGACTCTCAAGAGTCTTCTCCAACACCACAGTTCACAAGCATCAATTCTTCGGTGCTCACCCTTCTTCACAGTCCAACTCTCACATCCATATATGACCACAGGAAAAACCATAGCCTTGACTAGACAGACCTTAGTCAGCAAAGTAATGTGTCTGCTTTTGAATATGCTATCTAGGTTGGTCATAACTTTTCTTCCAAGGAGTAAGCATCTTTTAATTTCAGGGCTGCAGTCACAATTTGCAGTGATTTTGGAGCCCCAAAAAATAAAGTCTGACACTGTTTCCACTGTTTCCCCATCTATTTCCCATGCAGTGATGGGACCAGAGGCCATGATCTTAGTTTTCTGAATGTTGAGCTTTAAGCCAACTTTTTCACTATCCTCTTTCACTCTCATCAAGAGGCTCTTTAGTTCCTCTTCACTTTCTGCCATAAGGGTGGTGTCATCTGCATATCTGAGGTTATTGATATGTCTCCTGGCAATCTTGATTTCAGCTTGTACTTCTTTCAGCCCATAATGTACTCTGCATAGAAGTTAAATAAGCAGTGTGACAATATACAGCCTTGACGTACTCCTTTTCCTATTTGGAACCGGTCTGTTGTTCCATGTCCAGTTCTAACTGTTGCTTCCTGACCTGCATATAGGTTTCTCAAGAGGCAGGTCAGGTGGTCTGGTATTCCTTTCTCTTTCAGAATTTTCCACAGTTTATTGTGATCCACATAGTCAAAGGCTTTGGCATAGTCAATAAAGCAGAAATAGATGTTTTTCTGGAGCTCTCTTGGTTTTTCCATGATCCAGAGGATGTTGGCAATTTGATCTCTGGTTCCTCTGCCTTTTCTAAAACCAGCTTGAACATCT
This sequence comes from Ovis canadensis, assembly GCF_042477335.2. NCBI lineage: Eukaryota > Metazoa > Chordata > Mammalia > Artiodactyla > Bovidae > Ovis > Ovis canadensis. The sequence continues at coordinate 31,291,206 of NC_091250.1, read as the reverse complement.
GGAAGTTAACGGTTCACGTATTGCTGAAGCCTGGCTTGGAGAATTTTGAGCATTACTTTACTAGCATGTGAGATGAGTGCAACTGCGCAGTTGTTTGAACATTCTTTGGCATTGCCTTTCTTTGGGATTGGAATGAAAACTGACCTTTTCCAGTCCTGTGGCTAATGCTGAGTTTCCCAAATTTGCTGGCATATTGAGTGCAGCACTTTCACAGCATCATCTTTCAGGATTTGAAATAGCTCAACTGGAATTCCATCACCTCCACTAGCTTTGTTCATAGTGATGCTTTCTAAGGCCCACTTGACTTCACGTTCCAGGATGTCTGGCTCTAGGTGAGTGATCACACCATTGTGATTATCTTGGTCATGAAGATGTTTTTGTACAGTTTTCTGTGTATTCTTGGCACCTCTTAATATCTTCTGCTTCTGTTAGGTCCATACAATTTCTGTCCTTTATCGAGCCCATCTTTGTACGAAGTCTTCCCTTGTTATCTCTGATTTTCTTGAAGAGATCACTCGTCATTCCCATTCTGTTGTTTTCCTCTATTTCTATGCACTGATCACTGAGGAAGGCTTTCTTATCTCTCCTTGCTATTCTTTGCAACTCTGCATTCAGATGAGTATATCTTTCCTTTTCTCCTTTGCTTTTCACTTCTCTTCTTTTCACAGCTATTTGTAAGTTCTCTTCAGACAGCCATTCTGCTTTTTTGCATTTCTTTTCCATGGGGATAGTCTTGATCCCTGTCTCCTGTACAATGTCCATAGTACATGTCACAAACTTCCGTCCATAGTTCATGAGGCACTCTATCTATCAGATCTAGTCCCTTAAATCTATTTCTCAATTCCACTGTATAATCATAAGGGATTTTGATTTAGGTCATAAGTGAATGGTCTAGTGGTTTTCCCTATTTTCTTCAATTTAAGTCTGAATTTGGCAATAGGAGTTCATGATCTGAGCCACAGTCAGCTCCCAGTCTTGTTTTTGCTGACTGAATAGAGCTTCTCCATCTTTGGCTGCAAAGAATACAATCAATCTGATTTCGGTGTTGACCATCTGGTGATGTCCATGTGTAGAGTCTTCTCTTGTGTTCTTGAAAGAGGGTGTTTGCTATGACCAGTGCGTTCTCTTGAGAAAACTCTACTAGCCTTTGCCCTTCTTCATTCTGCATTCCAAGGCCAAATTTGCCTGTTACTCCAGGTGTTTCTTGACTTCCTACTTTTGCATTCCAGTCGTCTATAATGAAAAGGACATCTTTTTTGGGTGTTAGTTCTAGAAGGTCTTGTAGGTCTTCATAGAACCATTCAACTTCAGCTTCTTCAGCGTTACTGGTTGGGACATAGACTTGGATTACTGTGATATTGAATGGTTTGCCTTGGAAATGAACAGAGACCATTCTGTCCTTTTTGAGATTGCATCCAAGGACTGCATTTCGGACTCTTTTGTTGACCATGATGGCTACTCCATTTCTTCTAAGGGATTCCTGCCAGCAGTAGTAGATATAATGGTCATCAGAGTTAAATTCACCCATTCCAGTCCATTTTAGTTCTCTGATTCCTCACAGGTTGACTTTCACTCTTGCCATCTTCTGTTTGACCACTTCCAATTTGCCTTGATTCATGGACCTGACAGTCCAGGTTCCTATGCAATATTGCTCTTTACAGCATCGGACCTTGCTTCTACCACCAGTCACATGCACAGCTGGGTATTGTTTTAGTTTTGGCTCCATCCCTTCATTCTTTCTGGAGTTATTCTGCACTGATCTCCAGTAGCATATTGGGCACCTACTGACCTGGGAGTTCCTCTTTCAGTATCCTATCATTTTGCCTTTTCATACTGCAGGCAACATGCTTTGTAAACCTTTAATCCAATTTTCTGTTGATGGGTGGAGCTGTGTTCCCTCCCTGCTATTTACCTGCAGCCTTGGCTCAGACAGTAAAGCATCTGTCTATAATGCAGGATACGATCCCTGGGTGGGGAAGATCTCCTGGGGAAAGAAATGGCAACCCACTCCAGTATTCTTGCCTAGAAAATCCTATGGACAGAGGAGCCTGGTAGGCTACAGTCCGTGGGGTCGAAAATAGACACGACTGAGCAACTTCACTTTCAGAAACTATGGTGAAGGTAATGAAGATAATGGCGACCTCCTTCAAAAGATCCATGCATGTACTGCTACACTCAGTGCCCCCAAACCTGCACCAGGCCACCCATGTCTCCGCTGGAGACTACTGGACACTCACGGCAACTCTGGGTCAGTCTCTTGTGGAGTCACTGCTCCTTTATCCTGTTCCAATGCTGTAAAGAGCAATATTGCATAGGAAACTGGAATGTTAGGTCTATGAATCAAGGCAAATTGGAAGTGGTCAAACAGAAGATGGCAAGAGTGAAAGTCAACCTTTGAGGAATCAGAGAACTGACAGACTGGAATGGGTGAATTTAACTCTGATGACCATTATATCTACTACTGTGGGCAAGAATCCCTTAAAGGAAATGAAGTAGCCATCCTAATCAACAAAACAGTCCGAAATGCAGTCCTTGGATGCAATCTCAAAAAGGACAGAATGGTCTCTGTTCGTTTCCAAGGCAAACCATTCAATATCACAGTAATCCAAGTCTATGCCCCAACCAGTAACGCTGAAGAAGCTGAAGATGAACAGTTCTTTGAAGACCTACAAGACCTTCTAGAACTAACACCCAAAAAAGATGTCCTTTTCATTATAGACGACTGGAATGCAAAAGTAGGAAGTCAAGAAACACCTGGAGTAACAGGCAAATTTGGCCTTGGAATGCAGAATGAAGAAGGGCAAAGGCTAGTAGAGTTTTCTCAAGAGAACGCACTGGTCATAGCAAACACCCTGTTCCAACAACACAAGAGAAGACTCTACACATGGACATCACCAGATGGTCAACACCAAAATCAGATTGATTATATTCTTTGCAGCCAAAGATGGAGAAGCTCTATTCAGTCAGCAAAAACAAGACTGGGAGCTGACTGTGGCTCAGATCATGAACTCCTATTGCCAAATTCAGACTTAAATTGAAGAAAATAGGGAAAACCACTAGACCATTCACTTATGACCTAAATCAAATCCCTTATGATTATACAGTGGAAGTGAGAAATAGATTTAAGGGACTAGATCTGATAGATAGAGTGCCTCATGAACTATGGACGGAAGTTTGTGACATGTACTATGGACATTGTACAGGAGACAGGGATCAAGACTATCCCCATGGAAAAGAAATGCAAAAAAGCAAAATGGCTGTCTGAAGAGAACTTACAAATAGCTGTGAAAAGAAGAGAAGTGAAAAGCAAAGGAGAAAAGGAAAGATATACTCATCTGAATGCAGAGTTGCAAAGAATAGCAAGGAGAGATAAGAAAGCCTTCCTCAGTGATCAGTGCATAGAAATAGAGGAAAACAACAGAATGGGAAAGACTAGAGATCTCTTCAAGAAAATTAGAGATACCAAAGGAACATTTCATGCAAAAATGAGCACAATAAAGGACAGAAACAGCAAGGACCTAACAGAAGAAGAGATTAGGAAGAGGTGGCAAGAATACCTAAAAGATCTGAAAAAAAAGGTTTTAATTACCTAGATAACCATGATGGTGTGGTCACTCACAGGGAGTGTGAAGTCAAGCAAGGCTTAGGAAGCTTTATTACAAATGAAGCTAGTAGAGGTGATGGAATTCCAGTTGAGCTGTTTCAAATCCTGGAAGATGGTGCTGTGAAAGTGCTGCACTCGATGTGCCAGCAAATTTGGAAAACTCAGCAGTGGCCACAGGACTGGAAAAGGTCAGTTTTCATCCCAATCTCAAAGAAGGGCAATGCCAAAGAATGCTCAAACTACCACACAATTGCACTCATCTCACATGCTAGTAAAGTAATGCTCAAAATTCTTCAAGCCAGGCTTCAACAGTATGTGAACCGTTAACTTCCAGATGTTCAAGCTGGTTTAGAAAAGGCAGAAGAATCAGAGATCAAATTGCCAACATCCTCTGGATCATGGAAAAAGCAAGAGAGTTCCAGAAAAACATCTATTTCTGCTTTATTGACTATGCCAAAGCCTTTGACTGTGTGGATCACAATAAACTGTGGAAAATTCTGAAAGAGAAAGGAATACCAGACCACCTGACCTGCCTCTTGAGAAACCTATATGCAGGTCAGGAAGCAACAGTTAGAAGTGGACATGGAACAACAGACCGGTTCCAAATAGGAAAAGGAGTACGTCAAGGCTGTATATTGTCACACTGCTTATTTAACTTCTATGCAGAGTACATCTATGCAGAGTACATCATGAGAAACGCTGGGCTGGAAGAAGCACAAGCTGGAATCAAGATTGCTGGGAGAAATATCAATAACCTCAGATATGCAGATGACAGCACCCTTATGGCAGAAATTGAAGAAAACTAAAGATCCTCTTGATGAATGTGAAAGAGAAGAGTGAAAAAGTTGGCTTAAAGCTCAACATCCAGAAAACTAAGATCATGGCCTCTGGTCCCATCACTTCATGGGAAATAGATGGGGAAACAGTGGAAACAGTGACAGATGTTTTTTGGGGGGCTCCAAAATCACTGCAAATTGTGACTACAGCCATGAAATTAAAAGACACTTGCTCCTTGGAAGAAAAATTAAGACTGACCTAGACAGCATATTAAAAAGCAGAGACAGTACTTTGTCAACAAGGTCCGTCTAGTGAAGGCTATGGCTTTTCCAGAGGTCATGTATGGATGAGAGTTGGACTATAAAGAACGCTGAGCGAATAATTGATGCTTTTGAACTGTGGTGTTGAAGATTCTTGAGAGTCCCTTGGACTGCAAGGAGATCCAATCAGTCCATCCTAAAGGAAATCAGTCCTGAATCTCTAATGGAAGGACTGATGTTGAAGTTGAAACTCCAATACTTTGGCCACCTGATGTGAAGAACTGACTCATTTGAAAAGACCCTGATGCTAGGAAAGATTGAAGGCGAGAGGAGAAGGAGATGATAGAGGATGAGATGGTTGGATGACATCAACGACTCAATGGACATGTGTTTGAGTAAACTCTGGGAGCTTGTGATGGATAGGTAGGCCTGGCGTGTTGCAGTCCATGGGGGTTGCAAAAAGTCGGGCATGACTGAGCAACTGAACTGAATACTTTTGAGATAGTCATTGTACAGCCCAGTTCCATTAGTTATAGGACTTCCCAGGTGGCACTAGTAGTAAAGAACCCACCTACCAATGCAGGAGATATAAGAGATGTGGGCTTGATCCCTGGGTTGGGAAGATCCCTTGGAGAAGAAAATGGCAATCCACTCCAGTATTCTTGCCTGGAGACCCCACGGACAGAGAAGCTTGGTGGCCTACAGTCCATGGGGTTGCAAAGAGTCAAACACGACAGAAGTGACCTAGGACACACAAGAAGTAACCAACCAAATAAGGAGCACCCAAATGCAATACGGATATGTTTGTATATACCCTTTCTTTTCCTTTTCTTTCTGTCCCTGTGATTAATGAAAATAGCCCATAATTAATCAAAACAATAGTTTTACTTTTTATCTTCAGATCTGGATTTCTTCATCATGTTATATTGTTCAAAACATTCCTACATGTTTTTCCTATTCCGACCTAGTCTGTGTACCTGCTTATGATTCGTATTGATATTTATTGTTCTATCTAACAACACTTCTTAACGAGTGTATGTGTGTGTGTGTGTGTGTGTGTGTGTGTGTATATATATTCAACTTTTTTTCTTTTCAATTCCTGGGATTACACTGAACCAGCACTTAGTAGCCTGAGTAGCTCATCAAAATCTCTGCCAGATGACCTGCATTCCTTTGGAAGTCAGACAGGTTTGAAAATGGTGAAACTTCCATGTGGGTAGCATTTCACATCAGATAATTGCTAATGATACCCATGGGGAGATGACCTCTTTTTATCAGCAATTTTGTTTTAATGGCTACTGTGTACGTGTCAGACAGAAGGAGTTGTGAAAGAGAAAATTCTATTAGACCTGTTGTAGAATGTTGTCTGTACATTTTCTGTCAACATCTTTTTTCCCTTTGCTACAAAAACCAACCAACCAACCAACCCAACTTTCACAAATTATGTGAGGGAGAAAAGGAAAAAAAGGAAACCTAAAAGGACTTCGGCTGATCTATCTGGTACATAGAAAGTCTCCACCTTCTAAGCCAAAGAGTGTGAAGCCCAGAAAGTATGCTGCTCAGTAGGGCCACATCTCCTTTAAGATTTTTCCTTTAGTTTGGCTGGTGATTCAAGTCACAAAAATAATTCAAGGTTCTGAAAGTAATTGTAGGACACACATGAATTGGAGACTAAAAATCAATGAACAGAAACCTCAATTAAATAGAGTCTGGAGACCTGAAGGGGAAAGTCCCATCCCGTGGCCATCTTCTCTTTGTTGCTTTAAGTCGTGTCTGCCTCTTTTGCAACCCCATGGTCTGTAGTCTGCCAGGCTCCTCTGTCCATGCAATTTCCAGGTGAGAATACTGGAGTGGGCTGCCATTTCCTTCTCCATGGGATCTTCCCTACCCAGGGATCAAACCTGCGTCTCCTGTATTGGCAGGCAGATTCTTTGCCGGTGAGCCTCCAGGGAAGCCCCTGTGACCATGGCAGAGACCAACAGGAAAAAGAACAACTTCTCTTTTTTCCTGGCAACAACACAGCCAATGAAAAGTCATGGATTCTGTTTATTATAGCCCTCTGTACTTCCTTATAAAAGCATTCTCCTTCCCTTGCATGAGGTTCACCATGGTTATAACACCCTAAACTGAAATTCTCTGCTGATCCCCAACAAATTCATCTTTGCTGGAGAAATATCTGGTCATCTATTTGTTTGATGTCAAACAAGACCCAGAGACTGAAGGAAATATACTGCTTTCTCCCCCGACAAGACATTCAGGGGATGTGTATCGTGGTTACAATTTGATGAGGGTATAAAAGGAGGTTTTCTGGTGAGGGATCCTGAAATTATGCACAGTCTAGCCAGGGCTGGACTGTCACTTTCTTGAGAGTTCCACCAAGACTTCAAGCATTCTTCTATATTAAAAATGATGGGAAATTTTCAGCAGTTTTTATCCTTAAGTAAATTGTATCTGGGAATTAACTCTGTGCCCAGAAATTCTGAGAAATAATTTTGTGAATAGTGGAGTATATCCATAATTAATACAAATGGTGAGTTTATGATGGCAAGACAAGCCATTACTAAAGAAAAGGGTGTTATTCTAATCTGTTTGACCCAGCACATATAGTGTGACTTCTGAGCTTTGAGTTGCAAACACCTCTGCTTGTCATTCTGCTTTCCCCTCACATGCTAATTTAAAGATCACAGGTTCTCTTTATTTAAGGTGAGAAAACCATTTTTTTTAAATCATTCTATTGTCAAAGTAGGTCATGATCAAAGTAGTTATATTAATACAATGGATTCAATGACATGGTCATATATTCCTTTCCAGGGAAGAGCACTCCTCTTAGGACAGACCTGTTGTAGAATGTTGTCTGTACATTTTCTGTCAACATCTTTTTTCCCTTTGCTACAAAAACAAACACACACAACTTGATAAACTGTTTTCTTGTTATTTTCTTTTTACAGTTGGAAATAAGATCTTTTGGGGAAAAATATTTTCAAAGCGTGTAAAATGCACACACACACAGCCCCCTAAAATATACCACCTCTCTAATACTTAAATTGGTAAGATACCAATTAATTACCTTTGTTTCCCTAGATATTTTCACCTGTTGATGAAAAATGCTGACATTTGTCCATCCATTCAAAATGTAATCATCTTTTTCATTTGCAGTGTGGTTAGTATGCCATTGAACGGTTTTTAAAAAATTGCTACGTAGGCACAAATTCTGCCTTTGACAGGAAAAAATGTGTTGGTGCTTTGAGGTGGACCCTTAAGGCTTTGGATGGATGGACAGAGGCAAGAGAACTTGGGTGCGAAGAAGCAGTGGTGTTTGGCATGAGCTAAGTGGAGTGCAGAAAGCTAGTTTGGAAATAAAGGGGAAAGTCAAAGTATTTAGAGTTCTGAAAACAGCAGAGCTAACCCTGCCTGTATCTTAGCTCAAAGTTACAATAGGTTTTAAGGCAGGTGGCCAGTAATTTGTTACCATTAATAGTTAAAGTACATTACCAAAATTTGTGGCTTAATTTTCTTTTCTTTCCTCCTTCTTAAAATATATTATGTGACTTGGATGCAAGAAGAAGGGGGGGAAGAATGATGGATAGTGATTCCAGGAAGAGAGAGATGGAGAATGCTGGTTTAAGTTGTGGAGAGCAATGAAAGACTTAGAGATGGGAGGGGGCAGAATAAAAAAGCCTTTGACTGTGTGGATCACAATAAACTGGAAAATTCTTAAAGAGATGGGAATACCAGACCATCTTACCTGACTCCTGAGAAACCTGTATGCCTGTCAAGAAGCAACAGTTAGAACTGGACATGGAACAACAGACTACTTCAAAATTGGGAAAGGAGTATATCAAGGCTGTATATTGTCACCCTGCCTATTCAACTTCTATACAGAGTACATCATGCAAAATGCCAGGCTGGATGAAGATCAAGCTGTAATCAAGATTGCTGGGAGAAATATCAATAACCACATATATGCAGATAACACTACCCTAAATGGCAGAAAGCAAAGAGGAACTAAACAGCCTGTTGATAAAGGTAAAAGGGGAGAGTGAAAAAAACTGGCTTAAAACTCAACATTCAAAAAACGAAGATCATGGCATCCAGTCCCATCACTTCATGGCAAATAGATGGGGAAACAACGGAAACATTAACAGACTATTTTCTTGGGCTCCAAAATCACTGATGGTAGTGACTGCAGCCATGAAATTCAAAGATGCTTGCTCCTTGGAAGAAAAGCTATGACAAACAAAAACAGCATATTAAAACACAGAGACATTACTCTGCCGACAAAGGCCCATCTAGTCAAACCTATGGTTTTTAACATAGTCGTGTATGGATGTGAGAGTTGGACCATAAAGAAGGCTGAGCACCAAAGAACTGATGCTTTCAAATTGTGGTGATGAAGAAGACTCTTGAGAGTCCCTTGGACTTTAAGGGGATCAAACCAGTCAATCCTAAAGGAAATCAACCCTGAATATTCACTGGAAGGACTGATGTTGAAGGTGAGACTCCAATACTCTGGCTACCTGATGCAAAGAGCTGACTCACTGGAAAAGACCCTGATGCTGCAGCTTGAGAAATGCAGCTTGAGGGAAAGCTTGAGGGCAGAAGGAGAAGGGGGCGATAGAGGATGAGATGGTTAGATGGCATCACTGACTCAATGAACATGAGTTTGAGCAAGCTCCAGGTGATGGTGAAAGACAGGGAAGCCTGGTATGCTGCAGTCCTTGGGGTTGCAAACAGTCAGACACGACATAGCGACTGAACAACTACAACAAAGAATTAAAGATATGCTCACAGAGAAACTTGGCATTAAATACATCTATTCTAGTGGGCAGATGTGGCTGAACTTTAATCCTAGTACTCTAAGTTAGTACATTCTGGCATATTCCCCACAACCTATATTGTCAGCATCTGTAGCTACAGGAGTTGCTGAAGCACATGTTTGAACTGAAGGATCTTTTTTAATGAATTATTCTTCTTCACAGGCATTATCAGATGGAACCTTCTTTAAATTATCACTTAAGAATGGATATCCTCCTGTTCTGAGAAAATTTTTGAAAATGGCTAGGCTAATCATGGCATTATTTCAGTCAAGCTGTGTCCTGAATTGTCACATAGAGTAAAGGTCAATTTTAATCCTAAAGTACTGCATCCTCGAGAGATATAAGAATATTTTTGTTTTGGAAGACATGGTTTAACCTAACAAATCAGAAAGAATTAATGTCAAAGTTAGCATCAAAGATTTTTGAGGACAGTAAATAAAAGAAAAAGACTTTGACAAAGTTTTATTTCCTTAAAAAGGGTAAACACATGCCAAAACCTCTGAACAACATGCTAGCCAAAAATGTATCAGTGGTTTTAATTAGACACATCTCCTCCCATCTTACAATGCTAACTTACAATGAGCTCTGCATTGACAAAACAATTTCTAGCTTCTGTTTTGTTTGCAAATATTGCTATCAATCATCCTGATTCTTTGCTAATGATTGTCACTTCAAGTTAGAATTTTCAAATAACTGTCTTTTATAATACATAAGCTACTGATACTAGTCATGGTAAAACGTTAAACTCTAGAGGCCATTACCAAAAAAACAAACAACAAAACACAGTACATTCCTAATAGGAGAGGCACCAAGCAGAAAGAGAATCCAGAAAGAAATTTCATCAACAATTCCGTTTCATTGTGCTAAAGCCCTTAGAGAAATGCCCTTTGTTCTAAGGAACAGAAAGCTTGCATCTTAATTTCCAACGAAGAAATGCTCACTTGTTGGTTATTTTAAAGTATAATAGTAAAGATAATACAGAAAGCATACCAGAATTCTGAAATGGCTATTAAACAGAAGCAGTTGAAGGACACTCCTGTGAACAGATTAAACTGTGCCTCTCACAGGCTTAAAACCTACCAAGTAATATAAATGAGGTCTTGATGACTTTTTTCCCCCTGAATATGAAATTTTCTTGGACCAGAAGTTGTACAATGTAGAATTATGGGCTTGTTTCAAGGCTGCAAGCTTAAAAAAAGATCTTGTCATCCACTTAAATGGCCAGCTGACTACAGAAATAAAAAACATCTAAAAAATAAAAATAAAATCAGAGTCAAACTAAAAATGTTTCCTGTTTGTCTTTATTCTGAAGAAGCCCTGAATGTTCTGTGGATAATAGGTTTATCTCACTGCTGAAGACTAAAACCAGAAATGAAAAAACGCTATGAAAAGCATATGATTGTTCACAATGGAATGGAAACTGGATTTCAGGTTTACAAGATTAAATCCAATTCAGACATAAAATGTTCCCAGATTTAAGTCAAAATGACAGCCACACAGATAACTATGTAAATAAGCATAAATGTACCCAAATGTGAGAGCATTTTCTCTACACTCAAGGAGGAACTGTTTGAACTGAAAGGTGATCCATTTCTGTTAACAATCTCCTTATATTTACAAAGAGTTTTAGTTGAAAGGACCTACTGTACAGCATAGGGAACTCTGCTCAATGCTCTGTGGCAGCCGGGATGGGAGGGGAGCGTGGGGAGAATGGATACATGTATATGTATGGCTGAATCCCTTTGCTGTTCACCTGAAACTATCACAACATTGCTAATCAACTGTATCCCAATACAAAATAACAAGTCAAAGAAAATTTTTTTTGTTGATATTCATTGCTTCAGGCAACTTTAAAGTTGGAAAATACTCTCAAGGAAAAAAAATTACGTTTTCATGTTAACTATTGGGTGATTAAATATATTTCTGGCTTAGGGAGAAAATAAGTCAGCAATAGTAAAGATTACTTCATGGTCTAACTCAGGGACACCTTTTCGTCACCAAATCATATTTACATAAGAAATGAAGACTGAGTAAAAATTAGCAAGGACAAGAAGCAATGACATACTAGTAAGGTTGCTGTAGTTGTTATTGTTTAGTCACTAAGTTGTGTCTGACTTTTGTGATCATGTGGACTGTAGCCCAACAGGCTCCTCTGTCCATGAGATTTCCCAGGCAAGAGTACTGGAGTGGGGTGTTACTTCTTTTTCCAGGGGATCTTCCTGACCCAGGGATTGAACCTGCATGTCCTATGTCTCCTGCATTGGCAGGCAAATTCTTTACCACTGAGTCACCAGGGAAGCCCATTAGCGAAGTTAACAGACATGTTTTACCCATGAGATACCACCCACTTATCCAAGCAAAGACTATCCAATTTCATTTTACTCTTGAAAATAATAAGAAGGCAAGATTTTAATTAGGCTATTCATACTGCTACTTCAAAATCTGAAAGCTCATTCAGGGACATAAGATAAGGCCCAAGGACAGTCGCTTTGAGAAGGCTGGTCATCAAGAAAACCTACCTTACAAATTGGATTGTATTACTTTCCTACTATTGGCAGTAACAAACTCCCACAAAGTTAGTGGGTTGAAACTGACGTGATTTATGATGTTATAGTTCTGAAGGTCAGAAGTCTCCAATGAGTCTCATGGGATTAAAATCAAGGTATTCCCAGGGCTGCATTCTTTCTGGAGGTTCTGGGGAAAATCTGCTCCTTTGCCTTTTTGAGTCTCCCCAGATATTCCAAACCACTCTCCTCACCTTAAATTCCTAAACTTATTCACACATGCAAAGTCTCTTTTTGACCTGTCAGGTAACATAGTCAACACTTCCAGGGATTAAGACATGGACCTCTTGGAGGGACTATTTTCATCTTACCACATGGTTTAGGCTGATTGACAGCAGAGTCTAAAGGCCCTCTTCTATTGTGACAGAGAGGAATCCCCTACAGAGGGCAAACTTTCAACTTTATTCTTGGTTTGCTAGATCCAAAAGCAGTCTCTTCAGCTCAAGAAAGCATTTTAGAATTCAACGGGCTGAGTCACACTGTTAAGGATTGTCCTGAAATGACTCATGAATATATAAATTCAAAAATTTACTTGAATTTGCATTAGTAACAAATGACTTATCATATACTATTAATACCATAAATGGGCAAGGCACCAATGATTAGGATTTCTAGTGAAACGTGCAGTCAGAAATTAGCATGTACTCAGTCTATCCCAAATGTCACAGGTTCTAAAGTGCCATCTTATACTATTTTTCAACAAGTTTATTTGGCTTGTGACCACCCTCTGAATTTCAATTTTAAAATATATGCTATAGGGACTTCCCTGGCGGTTCAGTGGTGAAGACTCTGTCCTCCCATTGCACGGAGCATAGGTTCAATCCCTAGTTGGAGAAGTAGGACCCCACATGCCACCTGGTGTGGCCAAAAAAGAAAAAGCAATTGAACTTGTTTCTACGGCATGTTAAACAATCTTGTGTTTAATATGTCATAGAAACACACACACTAAAGGCTCCATCAGGTGCATTTTCCTATCACAGCAATCCATTTATTCTAAACTTTAAAACCCTTAAATACCTAAGGAAGAGTCTTCATCTCGAGTGGCCTGATGAACAGCAGCATTTGACACAAATGGTAATCCCTTCTTTTCTGCGACACTTTTTTCACCTGATTTATGGTACACTATATTCTCTTGTCTCTTCTTCAATTTCACCACTGCTCCTTTTTCCATTCTCATTTGCTAGCTCCCTCTTCAGTTTCCTCAATCTTTCAAGTTTGAAGGGCTCCCAGGGTACAGTCTGTGGACCTCTTTTCTCTTCATCCGCACCAGTGGTTCTCAAAGGGGGTGATACCCTCCTGCAGAAGGTATTTCACAATGTCTGGAGATGTCCACACAGCTGGTGGAGGGCTGACTGCTGGCATCTGGTGTGTAGAGGGCCTGCTGGGTGCTGCACGGGACAGCTGTTCACAACAAGCACTATCCACACCTAAGATCAACAGTGCCAAGGCTGAGAAGAAAAATATAGAGAGTCCAGGAGCTGGTGAGGGACAGGGAAGCCTGGCGAGCTGCAGTCCATGGGTTTGCAAAGAGCTGGACACGCCTGAGTGACCGAACTGAACTGAAGAATAGAGAAGTTGAGACATGTAACAGTGTATGGCCAGATGGCATCCCTGACTCGATGGACGTGAGTCTGAGTGAACTCCAGGAGATGGTGATGGACAGGGAGGCCTGGCGTGCTGCGATTCATTGGGTGGCAGAAACAGACACGACTGAGTGACCGAACTGAACTGATCAGGACTTGCACCCCTAAATCTGATCTTAAATGTTCTTAGCCAATTTATTCTAAATCAAAGTATGACAGTTTGATAACAATAAAGGTTTCTGTGCTGCAACCTTTTTAAAATTAAGATAACTCTATTTTGTAAATCTCAGAACTATGTAAGTAGGTGCTATCATATTCCAAAGAATGCCAATTGTAATGAATAAAATGAACTGCACTGTTTTCTAAATCTTAGAAGAAATTATTATTTTCATTAGCCACACTCAGGCATTGGGTCTCCTGCATTTCTGCCATGTCGAGAGATACTGATCCTCCCCTGATGTTTGTGTACCAAGCTGAACGAGTCAAGCAGGAAGCTGCTCTCTATTACGTGTGTGTCTTCAATTTCTACAGGAGGAACCAGAATAAAACCTGCCAGAGAGTGGCCAATAACTGGTTTAGGAGCTTTTAATCTTTATATCTATGTTCATTGTTTCCCACAGAGACTTTCATTTTGTGAAACAAAAACCTTCAATTATAGGATCAAAGCTAGGAACAATGATAAAAATTTCTCTTGGGGAAAATGTTTAATAGAAAAATCTCCAGGTCTATCAAACATAGAAATGAAGAGCACAGCTCCCAACTCTCCAAAAAGTGAAAAGAGAATTTGTCTCATTGCTAAAGTTTCTTTTTACTACTAGGCTGTAAGACAAGAATAATTTCTACTTCAGTTGCATGGCAGGTGAATCCTGAGACATCACTAAGGTACAGCTGGGATTTATCAAGCATGTGTTCTGAGAAGAGAGATTCTTAAAATAGCAATATGCCCAGAGCACGCCTGTCTTCAATCAGACAATTTCAGAAGGAAGTAAAATTTCTTAAGGAGACACATGTGTATCTGACTCACGGTTTCTTTGAGGGCTGGAAGCTTGATGGGGCTTCCCATATTCCCAAGAGCATTCCCCTCGAGAACGTGCATTATGAGGGACAGAGTCCTTGACATTATTCACAGTGGCATGCCCATGCTGTGTCAAGAGGGCCGTCACTCTAAATAGGAAACCTCAGACTTCGCTTTTCTAATTTGTCAAGGCCAATTTAATAAGCAACAAGATTTGGGAGAAAGAATATTCTTTACTTAGCTATGTTTACACAAAGGGTCCATGCCCGCCCCCCCACAAAAAAAAGTTAAAAAATGATTTGGCAAGTGGTAATTCAAAATACACCCTTCAGTCTAAAGCATTTTTGAAACAATTTGAGAAATTCTAGATGCCTACCTGCTATGAGCATGCGTGTGCATGCAGTCATTAAGTCGTGTCCGACTCTGCGACCCCATGAACTAAGAACCATTTCCTTCTTCAGGGGATCTTCCAGACCCAGGGATTGAACCTGCATCTCTTGCACCTTCTGCACTGGCAGGAGGATTGTTTACCACCTGGGAAGCCTCACCTATGTGCTATAATGACATTTAAACACCAATAACATTTAACATCAACATTTCCATGGGTGTTTACTGAGCACCCACAGTAAATATCTATTACATGAATTTACTATTCCACAATAGAAACAAAATTGAACACTGGCCTAGAATGTATATTTGTGTACTGCTCCAGACCACTAAGATGGAATATTTGGTATAAGACCACTAAGATTCAACTTAGTAAGTAATAATAACTTGTTTCACCAAGCACTTACTATATTCCAAATTCTTAGTGTTCCAAGGACTTGTTATGCAAAATGTCTTATTTACAGTTCAGAGAACATGTCCATTTTGCAGATAAAAAAACCTAAAGAACAAGATTAAATAAATTGTACAAGAACCCAGAACTTTTCAGTGATGGTGCTGGGACTTAAACCAAGGCAGCTAAGTGTTAGCCCAGGGCCCTTAACCACTACATTGGGTTCCTATCCAAAATATTAGACTATTTCCTCATTGGTTCTTTCAAAGGTAGTGTATCATCACTTTTTCTAGTTCTCCATCACGCTACCATTCACAAATGTAAATAATCACTTACTCTTGAAAGCCACTTGTTCTTCAAAAAAAGTATTCAAGTCATATTAACAAGGCTATTAATTTCAATAGAGAGAAATAGCTTGAAGAAGATAAACTAAAGCAGTGTCCTTGCCCAAGAGGTCAAAGTCTCTGGAGAATGCATCTCAAAAAGCCAACGCATACTAGAAGCTGACTCTTTCAATCTGACGTTTGCCTCCTTTTTTCGTATGCTGACAGGCATATTCCCTGGATCACTTAATGGTTGGACATACTTTCGGATTTTACACAATTCTCCATGTGATTTCTTTGTAATCTGTGGCATAATAATTTTCTGCCTCTGTGTCCTCCTACTTAGAGTGATGTACTCTGTAGTTCTAGCTGTCCAAAAGGACACGCTGTATTCCTGTGTTTTGGATCTTAAAATCTAGTATTCAAAAAGTATTGAGGACACATGTCCAAGACTATATCTAAGGAAACATTAAATCATATAGATCTTACGGTCCCATGGTCCCACGGAAGATCCCATGTGCTACAAGTAAGACTTGGTACAAATACATGAGTAAATAAACAAATTTTTATAAAAGAAAAGAGGAATAAAGTATGTTAGGAGATTATACATATGGTGAAAGAAGAGAAAGTAAAAGCAGCGTGCAGGAAAAACAAGGCAGGAAATGAGGGGCAGACCACAGTTTAAACAGGGTGGCCAGGGCAGACACACTGAGAAGGTGAATTTGAGCAAAAACAGCATAGAAAGGAAGTGAACCACTCTGAGAAAAGCTGTGCAAGGCTGAGAAAAAATCCAGGGCAAGAACTGTCTTCCATGTTTACTTTTACCAGGTTCTGCCAATTTTGCCTTTGGAAATTTCAGTATAATGGGATATCCTTTGGGCATGAATCTCTAAGTGTGTATCTGAAAAAGTAATTCTGCTTGTTTCAGTAACTTTCTTGTAAATATAGCTATGTTTGCATAGTCATAAATATCATTCAGAAAGAATGAGCATAAAAGTATTTCGATTATGGTAAGAAAGTTATTAATTTATATAAGCAAATAATATTTATTTAGGGGATAATTATAATTGAAAATCTGAGTTCCTAAGAAATCCCCAAACTTTTGAGTTTCTGATTTCTTGTAAATTAAGGTAGTCCGTAGACAAAAGATTATGAGGTACCATGGTAGAATCTTAAATTAAGACAGATCTAAAGTAGCTTGACACTAGAGATGAATTTATTTAATCTTTCTCATAAAGAAGATGTATATTATTCTTTCAGGATTCCCTCCTGCAAACCCAAACCTGAATCTACAAAAGCAAGGGCTGGTTCTAAACAACAACAACAAAAAAATTGCCAAGATTATTCCCCAACTAGAGACAGAATTTGATTTTCTGTGAGCACGTTAATTCTGCTTCACTGGCAAAATGGCTTTAGGTCCAAGTAGCAAAAAAGCGGGTAATAATTCCTGACAAGGACAAGGAAATAAGTTTTTAGTTTTCTTCCTGAATCAACAGGGGGAGGGACAGGGCAGGGGGTTGTAGGACAGAAGTGACTTTTTAATGTATATTTTTCTAAATGTCCTTTAAGAAGCAAAGCCCAATGGTACTGTAGAAATAAAAACTTTAGAGAAAGAGTCAAATGAGTAAAATATGACTTTAAAACTAAAAAAAAAGGAAAAGTGAATTTCTTTTAAAATATACTATAGCAACTCTTTCCATTTTAAAAAAAATTCAGGCTTTTTATTCTAGAGCTAAATGAGTTACAGTTAGGTTTTAAATTTTCAACCAAGTAATAACACAATAGAACTATAACCTAATCCCAATTTTAGGAAGTCATCATAATACTTCAAATACAAGGGCTAGTTGTTTCTCTAAACGCCAAAAGCTAATAGCTTAAAAAAAAATTCTGTATTTGTCTAGTTCATCCTTTCTAATGTCACAAAAGATTATCTTCACATCCTTACAGAACTCAGATTGCTGCCTGCGAAATAAAAGGGTAAAACTATATTAATACATATATAAAGAAAAGAGTGGATAAAAGTTAATTTTCTTTATTTACTCTTTATTAAAAAGAAACATTGAGATGGTAGGCTTAGGGGTAACTTATTTTCTACTTGTGTTTTGCAAGATATATTTTAAAACAGGATATATTTTATAAGTTTTAATTTGAGTGAGATAAGAGAGCTAGAGATGGGAGAATTGAGGAAAACTGGCAAAAAGTGAAAGTCTTAAACAAAAAATGTCCAGTCCTAGTCTGAGTTGGAGGAAGGCCTGGCATTTCCAGTGATCGCAAACCAGTGGCTCAGTGTGGTCCCTTCGGCAGCTCAGGAGGCCTTTGGATCAAGTGTTTCTATGGAAGGCGAGGAATGGATTAGAAGCCAACTTTCTCCCACCTTCTAACTTGATCCCTGATAATATGGCAAGAGTTTAAGCAGATCTGAAGATGGGTGCTGGTCTTCTAACATGTATGTACAAGTGCACATTTTCTAACTATGCACCTTTTCCTGGCAAATCCTAAGTGTTTCTCAACGTGGTCCACTGACTACTTGCATCAGAGCCTCTGGGTGCTTGTTACCGTGGCAGATTCTCCCTTCCCAGACCTAGACCTGAATCTAGAGAGTTCTATGGTCCAAATGTCTGTGTTCCCTTTAAAATCGGTGCCGAAACCCTAACCTCCAGTGTGACAGTGGTAGGAGATGGGGCCTTTGGGAGACAGCAGAGATTGCCTGAATGGAATCGGTGTCTTTATAAAAGAAAGTTCCACACGAGGGTGGAGAGAGACGATGGCCATCTAAGGAGCAGGACCTTTCCAGATATGGAACCTGCCTGCCGCTGTCTTGATCGTGAACTTTTCAGTCTCCAGAACTGTGAGAACACTTTGTTGCTTAAGCAACTCAGTCTATGGTCCTGTGTTATAGCAGCCTGAACAGACTAAGAAAAAGTAACCCTAAAAGTCTGCACTTCAGTACACCTCTTATGAGACGTTTAGACTTGAACTTGATCGACCCACGTCAGGATCAAACAGCTTCCTGTCTTTGGCCAACACCATCCCTCCTGGTTCTTTGATTTCCTGCCCCAAATATAACACAACTGTAACGCACAGAAAAATCAGTTATATCCTACAATCAAATTCAAAAACTTCTAATACCCTATTTACCAAAAAAGAATAAAGAAAAGAAAAAAAAAATCAGTGCATTACAAAGAGCAAAGACTCTGACAAAAGAGAGGAAAACAAAAAGAAAGTTGTTGTTGAGTCGCTCAGTCATGTCCAACTCTTTGCGATCCCATGGATGGTAGCCCGCCAGGCTCCCTGGTCCAGGGGATTTCCTAGGCAAGAATACTGGAGTGGGTTGTCATTCCCTTCTCCAGAGGATCTTCCTGACCCAGGGACTGAACCCAGGTCTCCTGCCTTGGCGGGCAGATTCTTTACCACTGAGCCACCAGGAAGACCCAAAGGAGGAAGAGTGGCACACATCTCTTGTGCCCTGCACTGGCAATAGAGACAGGACACTGCCCTGCAGCTGCCCGCGGACTCTGAAGAAGAGAAGGTAAGTCTACATCTCGCTAAGCTTCTCATTTATGTGAGAATGTAACACACGCATTAGCCTCATTCTTTGCCCTTTAGACAGATAACTAACACATAGGAACTTTTCTTCATAGATAAGCCATGTCAGTTGAAAGATACACTTTTTAAGGAATTCCTTGGAGGAGGAGAATTTAGTCTAATAGCATAGATCAAAGACACTTACCTCCTAGTTAATATAAATTTATGAAGTCTTTTGGCTCACAGAACCAAATTTTGTTGAATTTGTACTGCTAAGAGTTTATCTGGGCCAAGAGTACGGAGAGTTCTGATTCATTCATTCTTTCATATTGCAATTCAATAAATATTTATTAAGTGCTGACTACATGCAAGGCATTGAGAAGAGTTGATTATGCTCAAGGCATTGAGAAGGGTTGACAAAACAGATATACTCCCTGATCCCTTGGAGACTTTAAAGCTTTGGGGGTGGGGGGGGGAATAGACAAGTGAACGGGAAAGTGGAGGAATAGATAATAAGGAAACACTCCAGTAATAGGTGAGGAGAAAATGGAACCCTCCTGCCACTGTTGGTGGGAAGGTAAATTGATACAGCCACTATGGAGAACAGTATGGAAATTTCTTAAAAACAAACAAACAAACAGAACTACCATATGACCCAGCAATCCCACAAATTGGCATATAACCTGAGAAAACCATAACTCAAAAAGACACACGTACCCCAATGTTTACTGAAGCACTATTTACAATAGCCAGAACATGGAAACAATCTGAATGCCCAAGAACAGATGAATAAAGAAGATGTGATACATATGTGCAATGGAGTATTGCTCAGCCATTAAAAGGAGTGAAACCGGGTCATCTGTAGAGATGTAGATGAACCTGGAGTCTGTCATACACAGTGAAGCAAGACAGAAAGAGAAAAACAAATATATTAATGCATATATATAGAATCTAGAAAAATCGTACAGATGAACCTATTAGAAGGTTAGGAATAAAGACATAGACATACAGAACAGACACGGGGAAGGGAAGGGTGGCATGAACTGTGAGATTAGGATTGACATATATATGCTGCTGCTGCTGCTGCTAAGTCACTTCAGTCGTGTCCAACTCTGTGTGACCCCACAGAGGGCAGCCCACCAGGCTCCCCCTGTCCCTGGGATTCTCCTAGCTAGTAGGAACCCTCTATATAGCACAGAAGCTCAGCCCCATGCTCTGTGATGACCTAGTTGGGTGGGTGCCATGGAAAGGAGGCTCAAGAGGAAGAGATACGTGTAGCTGATCCGTTTCATGCTAGAAACTAATACAACACTGTAAAGCAAATATACCCCAATTAAAAAAAGAATAAGGATGCTCTTATTTAACCCATATTTAGACCAAATGAGTGAGTGAGTGGGAACAGCATGGGCAGAGGGAGAAACCACATTCAAGCAACTATAAGAAATTTAGTGGGCTTGATCTTCAAATTCCAAGAGGTTTTGAGAGTTTTGAGCTGACAGCCCAAGAAATAGGTAGAAGCAAGAGTATGAGGGCTCTTATAGATTATGTTAAAATGTTTCTTTTTAATCCTAAGAGCAACAGGAAGCCACTGAAGACTTTAAATAAATGAAGTCAATATGCTTTTATTTGTGATATGTAAAGATTGCTCACTGATAAGATGAAGGCAGGACCTTGTCTAAGTCTTGAATGAGTGGCGCAGATTTTAGATAAGGGCAGGTCCTGGAGCTGAGGAAAAGGGAGGAGAGTGCAGTATGGTTTTAGGCAGTCTCCAGTTTGAACATTCCAAGCTGAGGAGTCATTTCATAGGAACAGATCGTAAACTTTAATAATGCTCAGTGTAAGGAAGGGTGTATGAGGTTAGTCAAGTGACTTCTGCAAATTATTTTCACTCTACCCATCCATGAGTATAGGGAACCCAGCAAAGTATATTATTTCCTCATGGTTTTGGTGCTTATCATGATCTTGGCTATACAATTATGCTCCTTCCTATAATGTGTCAAACAGTGGATGTGCAATGATGTCAGGACTAAGAAAACATTCACCCATTTTCCTAACCAACAAGGCAGAACTTTTAAAGTTCTAAGCTCATGAAGATCTAATGCATAAGTGACTGATTACCAAGATTTTGTTATGAATTTTATAGTCATGTCTCAAAAGTAAAATGTACCTTTTTAAAGTACAGGTTTATCTTGCTTTAAACAACAGATTCCCCAGAAAACTGTTTAATTGTACAATTGTTTAATTATATACAATTGTATAAATTATTTTAAACTATTTTGAGAAACTTTGGGGAGCTTCCCTACTGAAGAGGAAGTGAATGATTACTTGTAAAGATCAAATCTTGTTATTGTAGTATATATTTTTGCAAGTGAGGCACATCTATACTGGATTGCTCTAGCTTCTCGCCAGCTGAGAGGAGAGTGTCCCCAGTGTCATTTCCTGGAATGTCCCTAATCTCTCAAGAGATGCCCCACCACCAGGGCAAACATTACAGAGAGTGATGTGCTCTGCAGATGGCCTCTGACTGGAACCCTAGTTTCAGCAGGATGCATCCTTAGGGAGGTTGTCTGAGGATGGCGGTATGACTGAGCTGCTGATCACAATGCCTTTCTCCCTGGCTCCCTTCCAGCAAATGGTCTAGGGCTAGTCACGTGATGGAGTTCTGGCAATGACGCAGAAAGTAGAGGTAGCCACATGGGTTTCTTGCTTAAGCTGACATGCCCTTTCAGAGTTTTGCTGCTGTGCACTTCTTTCCTGCTCTGTCACAGAGCAGATGCCTGGTTGCAGCCACCATGTAGCCATAGGAGAGAAAGCTGGCAGCACAGAACGGTGAGATAAGCTTGGTTTTCAGATGGCATCACTGGGCTGCTTTACAACTCTGGATTTCTGTTGAATGAAACAAGGAAATCTCTATACTTAATTAAGGTTCTATTTGTTGATTTTTCTGTTAGTTTCCAACATACTCTTAATCAGCACCCTGAATTTCTATTCAAACTTCTCTTTGCTACTGATATATATGGAATTCTGTGGCGAGTTGATGACACTGGCTGGGAACAAGCAAGCCGTTACCTCCAAAACATAAATGTTTATATAGTGACATTTCTAGAGCCTCCCTATAGAAAAAAATGCTGGGCTACCTGATCTACTGTGTTGTTACCAAAAACCAGCAGGGAAACAAAACCCCCAAACTCTCTACATTCTGCCAAGGCATTTTGGCCACAGTTACCTTCACTTAGTTGAGCTTGATTGGTCAAGTATTAAAAATGACTGAGCTCTGAATGCTAAAGCAGAAAAGACACACTGGCCCAAGGATATAACTTTCTAAAAAATCAAGAACCAGATGCTTTATGGATAATTTGGGGCAAATTAAAGTTATGCAATAATAAGCACTGTGCAAACCAGCCAAAAGCATTAACCACCAGGGACTGGATGGTTCTCTTTGCACAAACATGAGCTAAAGTTCACAACAGCTACCGGCTATTGTGCAACCTGTCTGGCAGACTCCAGGATCTTCAGACTAGTTTATAAGCACATGACGATAAGTCTTTATAGGATACCAAACACAGTAAAGTCATCCTTATGCATGTATGTATTTATATTGGCACTTAAAAGGAATAAATGTTGGTAAGTACATATTTCTGTTCACGGAAATAATATGTGAGTTTAAACATCACAAGAGACTTCTCACTCCCACTCATATATAGAAGTTCCGGCTGCACTGTTTTTTAGTTTTCTTTGCACATAATAAAAATTTCAGTTAAGGGAGCTTCCTAAGCATTAATACTATACTATGTGTAGGGGCTGCACCTGGACATTGAACTCAAAATGATGGAACACAAAAAGTGTCTGCCACAGTGATTTTCAAATTCCTATAAGCCATCTGGAGCTATGCCCAGGAATTTGAATTTGCACAGAGAGAAACTGAGTTTCAGAGAGGTGAGACCAAGTGCTTATGTAATTAACAAGAAGAGTCATCTGGCCTGCTTAAATCTAGTTGTGTGGATTATTTCATTTGAACTGCTCAAATTGTTTATTAAACTGATTAGAACTGACCACGGGACTTTCAAATCCCCAGTTCATTTTATGACATAGAGGTCAACTTTTCTTTAAGAAATTAAATGGTTTTTTAGAAACAGGATGAGTATTTATAGAATGATCAGCAACAAATCCAAGTTACTACAGTGTACGTGAACTAGTAAAATATAAGCTCAAAGGCACTGGCTGATTTATTTTAAAATATTTGTTAAATACATATATTCATAGAACTATCTGGGGGAATCTGTTAAAAAACAAAAACAGAAATTCTGACTCTCTGGGTCCTATGGGGGAGAGGAGAGCCCAACAACATGAATGTTGACAATGGCTAAATGAATCTGACCCAGGAAGGCCTGTGGACCTCCCTTTGAGAAATGCTAATCTATATGCTTCTAGATGCTAGAGATGCAAAGCTCAGACTGTTCAGAGTAGTGAGAGGCAAAAAGAAACAACAATTTTCCAATGCCTTCAAAGTATTCCGAGAGGAGTGAAGGCATAAAACTGAGTGCACAAGTGAGACTAAGCTCCTTTGTGACATGAACTAGTTTTAAAAGAGTGGAACAGCAAAAGAATGGGAGGGAAGCGCTCCGGCAGAAAGAAGCACGGCAAGGACAAGCACTGGGTAAGGCTTCCTGGGAACTGAACGAGGAGTTTGGACTCACTGAGACACCCAAGGAGTCGGAAATGAGGTGGGAGAGTTGGGAAGTGGTGTCCCGAATGACTTTTCTATGTGGGACTTGTTTGAACTTTTGAAGGCACAGGAGGTAGCTGAGGGTTGAGGCATGAGGGGCAGAGTTAAATTCAATTTTTAGAAAGCTTGCAGGCCATAGTCACACAGAGGACACCTGGGAGGAATGCAATCTGATGGAGGCAGAGAGGCCAGGGAACTGCAGTTCTCAAGAGAAGCAGCCAGGACTGGTGAAGGCACGTGCATGCCATTTGGGAGATGGTAATGACCAACCTAGACAGCATATTCACAAGCAGAGACGTGACTTTGCCAACAAAGGTCCGTCTAGTCAAGGCTATGGTTTTTTCAGTGGTCATGTATGGATGTGAGAGTTGGACTGTGAAGAAAGCTGAGCACTGAAGAATTGATGCTTTTGAACTGTGGTGTTGCAGAAGACTCTTGAGAGTCCCTTGGACTGCAAGGAGATCCAACCAGTCCATTCTGAAGGAGATCAGCCCTGGGTGTTCTTTGGAAGGAATGATGCTAAAGCTGAAACTTCAGTACTTTGGCCACCTCATGCGAAGAGTTGACTCATTAGAAAAGACTCTGATGCTGGGAGGGATTGGGGGCAGGAGGAGAAGGGGACGACAGAGGATGAGATGGCTGGATGGCATCACTGACTGGATGGACGTGAGTCTGAGTGAACTCTGGGAGTTGGTGATGGACAGGGAGGCCTGGTGTGCTGCAATTCATGGGGTCGCAAAGAGTCTGACACGACTGAGTGACTGAACTGAACTGAACCCACAATAATCATTCCCTATGTGGACTGAAGTGAATTCAATAGGCGAGGAACAGATAGGTCTTAGCAACTAATATGGCTGTGCTCAGTCACTCGGTCATGTTCAACTCTTTGTAACCCCATGGACTGCAGCCTGCCATGGGATTTTACAGGCAAGAATACTGGAGTGGGTAGCCATTTCCTTTTCCAGGAGATCACTCCAGCCCAGGGATCGAACCTGTGTCTCTAGTGTCTCCTACACTGGCAGGTAAATTTTTTCTTACCACTAGTGCCACTTGGGAAGCCCTTAGCAACTAAGCTAACGTGGAGAGAAAGGCAAAAAGGAGAGGTTAGGTGATGGTTCTTAGGTTTCTGGTTTGTGTGACTTGGTAACTGGTGTTAGTTTTGTGGGTGGGGAGTAAAGAAGTCACATTTTAATATTTACTAATAAAGAGAGTTAATAAGATTGTGTGACTTGCTGGTAGAGATTAAGAGACCCATAGGGCGTGGGACTTAGAAATGTCGGGGTTGATCTGGTATCTATTTGGAAGCCATCCACGTCTGCGTGGTGATGGCTTAAGTCACAAACCTGGATGAGATCATCCAGGGGGAATGTCCTGAAAATCAAGGTAGAGCCTAACTGGGAGGGAGGGAGGGAGGGAGGCAGTGATAGTCTCTCAGTCATGTCCAACTCTTTGCGACTCTATGGACTGTACCCTGCCAGGCTCCTCTGTCCATGGATTCTCCAGGCAAGAGTACTGGAGTGGGTTGCCATTTCCTTCTCCAACTGGGAGGGAGGTATCACCATTTAAGGGGGAGGTGAAAAGAAACGAGTAGCAAAGAACAAGAGAGAATCAAAAGGTAAGAAGAAAACCTAGGAGTATCATGGAAAAAAGGTCACAGCAGAGAGGGTCAAGTGTCCCGGAGCAATCAAGACAGATAAGTGCTGATACAGAGTGTTCCAAAGGCTTGCCTCCTCTGTGCAAGGATCATTCATTTCTTCAAATACTTACTGAAGTCCCTGAGTACCAGATGCTGGAAAGATAAACCTCAAGGACAGCATCATCCTACTTTGAAAGCATAACAAAAGCACTTCGATTTCCTTACAAATGTTGCACTTTGTAGATGTGAATGGAAATTGGATTCGTATGCAAAGCACTGGGGGAAACTGCAGGTGGGCAGACAGCAAAAAGAGGTGAGGTGACCTGCTTCAGAAGGAAGGAGTCTGAGATGAAAGGGAGGACAGGAAGAAAAGGCACTGCAGCATCACCTCCTCATCCTGAGCTTTTCTCTGTTTAACCCTGACTTAACTCCATCTTAAGGATGTCTGCCTGGGGAGCAAAGTCCTCTGCTGAGAAGTCCTTATTTCCCAAAAGACTCTTTTGGTATTGCAAGAAGAATAAGATATGAAAGAGTTAAACTCACCAAATTTAACTGAAATGTTTCTGGACTACATTTTTGAAACCTCATCTCATAGTTATTTAGCACAGTGCCTTAGTTTCGTTCTGTTTTTTTTTTTTCTTTTAAAATAAAACAAGTCTTTCAGGTTTTTTAATTACCAAAAAACTTTTTTTAAAAAAACTTTCTGACTCTGTGGTTGTGCCTTCCATACTTTGACCAGGATTTTCTGTTCCTCAGTAAGGAGAGTGAGCCTGACCCAGTCACAGACCCATTTAGCACACATGGGCCCACCACAGGCCCTGCTGATATGTTTTTTCATTTTAGGTAACCTCTCAAGAACTTCAGGTCTCACAGCATGAACTTCTCAGCACACACCACATACAGATTTTGGTGCTTTCCCCAATCCTCTTGGTATAGAAGCAAGTGATTCTACTACCAGGGGTTCAATACTGCCTAGTTTTATTAGAGGTTGTATTTCAGGAGAGCCTGCAATGGTGCATCAAGCTTGGGACCATTATGCTGAATGCCTCTAAACACCATTCCTGGAAGAGCTTCCACTTTTTGAAATGACTCTGCAAATTTGACCTCTAAGCCTCTAAAACAAGTAGTCAGAAACCCTGTTTTTATACCTTTAGAAAATAAGAATGCATACCATCTGTACTTTAGCAAGAGTAAAGCCTGTGATTATTTCAGTAAAGGAAAACGTAGGAAGGAAGAAAAAGAGGTCTGAAAAACAAAAAACAAAAAACACCTTATCACAGAAACATCCAGTCTTCTGGGATTGTCATTGAAAGAGCTGTGGAAATCACATAAACTCAGAATTCTGCTCTTTGCTTCTTCTTGGCTGGAAGCCCGAGGACACAGGTCAAAGTTTGGTAGGGAAAATGGCACCTTTGGAAATTTTATAGTCTGGCCTTACATAACGGTCAAGAAATACAATAAAACTGGTTTCTTTGGTTTCCTTAGAAGACTGGAAATCAAGAGACCTTTGGGGTTAATATAAGTACATTTTAGTTTCTTCCAGCACTAGATTTCAGAGGTTCCTAACTCTGAGCTGGTATTAAATCTACCTTGGTTGAGTATAAACCTGGTACTGCCTGGCTGCCTTTAGTGATTTTGCACTTTATGGCTGCCTCCTCTTAAAAAGTGCACCATTGTGACTAATCTCTTGGGCAGTACGTTGGAAAGTGAAAGTGAAGTCGCTCAGTCGTGTCCAACTCTTTGCGACCCCATGGACTGTAAGCCTACAACACTCCTCCATCCATGGGATTTTCCAGGCAAGAGTACTGGAATGGGTTGCCATTGCCTTCTCCAGAGGATCTTCCCAACCCAGGGATCAAACCTGGGTCTCCCGCATTGTAGGCAGATGCTTTACCATCTGAGCCACCAGGGAAGTCCAGCAGAGGGCAAAGTCAATCTGAAATGGAGCAAACAAACTCACCTTCCACTCCCTGGCAAGGAGGACATTTTCACTGTTGATAATGAACCAAACTTGGGTCTACTTACCCATGCACAGTACAATGTACCAACACCAGGTTGTTGTGAAGAAAAGGGCAGTTTAGGTAAGGTACCAGACAAGGAGTCCAGGGCAGCCAGCGCTCAAAGAGCCTGAGCTCCCCGTGTGTTCCAGCAAAGCACTTCTAAAGGCAGGGTGAGAGAGGGGTGTCCCAGGGCAAGCGATCAGCTCAGGCACAATTCTCTGATTGGTGGATGGTGAGGTAATAGGGCGGCGTCACAGGACTTAATGAGTCTTAGGTGCCAGGAGGTCTTGGGGCTGCATGCTCATGGTCATTAAGTAGTTAATTGCTTTTACTTGGTGGTAATTTTAGCCTCTGATGTGCATCAGGTGGTATTATCTAACCACCTCTGAGAGGAGCTGAAGCAGAGGGTATGGGGGAGGAAGCCTGTCCCAAGAAGGCCCTACAAGGTCCTGCTTGATTACATGAAGAAACATTACCGTTGACCAGGTTTTACAAGTTATTTTGACTATACTGGAGTCACTTAAGCTGATGCTTCTAGTGCTGTGCTTAGTCGCTCAGTTGTGTCCGACTCTTTGCGACCCCATAGACTGTAGCCTGCCAGGCTCCTCTGTCCATGGGGATTCTCTAGGCAAGAGTACTGGAGTGGGCTGCCACGACCTCCTCCAGGGGAACTTCCCAACCCAGGGATCGAATCAGGGTCTCTGGCATTGCAGACAGATTCGTTACCAGCTGAACTACCAGGGAAGCCCATGCTTCTAGTAAGTCTATCTAAATTTAAAAGGTAAAAACTGAGAGTCACTATTAATTGGTTTATCTTACTTATTAATAGAATCTATTTTTTTAACCATATAATAATAAAGCGACCATAAATTCATCTGGCACTTTGCAATTCACAAAACACTTCTACTAACATTACATAGATTCCTCGGCAACCCACTCTGAGACAAAAACAAATTTGTGGAACTAACACAATTGGCAGTGGGCTCACACATGTCTGGAATTCCCAGGCAATCAGCTGCATGTGTTCCCCTTTTCATTCATTTCAAAATAATAAGATTTTCAGCTTCACTTATATATTATGGCAGGTTTTAATTGTATGTTATCACCTACCTTATTCCTATGAGACCAAATCATTTGCCTTTTACAGGTAAAAAAATGGAGGCTCTTAAAAAAAAAAAAGAAGTTACTAATAAATGACTAAGAAATAGAAGATCTATGATTAGAAAAAGTACAATTGTCTCCTCCATCCCACAGCTTCTGCCAAGTCATTATAAAAATGCGCAGGGAGGTTCTTATCCCTTGCTGCTGGGTTTCTCAAGAATGGTAACCCACTTTAGTAACACGGCATGCTCTGTAATTTACTACTGACAAAGCTACTACTAGAAGTTTACTAGTAACTTTTAATTTGGTAAAACATGACTAATAAAAAGCAACCCAACACTAACCTCTTCACTACCTCACAGTTGTAAAGCAAGCTAGTTTTATGTTTGTGGATTTGTGCTAATGATAATATATAATGATAATAAACAGATATACAGATCATTAATTTCACAAATATATACTGAACACCTATTCTCTGCCAGACCCTATGTGAAGTGCTGGATACACAGTAGTGAAAAAAGATGGGCACTGCATTCTGTTGAGTAGGGGAGAGACGTTAATCAACAGATAAACAAAAATAACCCAGTATCGTGCATTTTGAAAAAAAAATTAGAGTGCTAGGAGTTGCTTTTTTTTTTTTGGCCACACTTGGAGGCATGCAGGATCTTAGTTCACTGACCAGGGATAGAACTCATGTCTCCTGCAGTGGAAATGCAGTCTTAACCACTGGACTGCCAGAGAGGACCCACAAAAGATTACTGGGAAAGACAGTGTTTGAGGATGGGAAGCTCTTTTGTGGAGAATGAGAATATTTCAGTAGAGGTGGCGCATAAATTGAGATCACAAAAATGAGAAAGAGCTGGTCTTGAGAAGCATGGAAGAATATTCAAGGTAGAAAGAAACACATGCTGAAAAGTCTGAAAACTAGAGTTTCATTTGTGTAACGGACTCAGAAACGGTCATTGTGTGGGTAGGACCAGGCAGTGTTAGGGAAGGACTGAGATAAGGCTGGAGTCCTAAACTGCTTTGTGTGCTTAGTTGCTCAATACTGTCTCACTCTGAATGTCGCCTGTCAGGCTTCTCTGTCTTTTAACTGCCTCAAGGCATCGCCTACCCTACTGCTGCTGCTAAGTCGCTTCAGTCGTGTCTGACTCTGTGCAACCCCATAGACGGCAGCCCACCAGGCTCCCCTATCCCTGGGATTCTCCAGGCAAGAACACTGGAGTGGGTTGCCATTTCCTTCTCCAATGCATGAAAGTGAAAAGTGAAAGGGAAGTCGCTCAGTCGTGTCCGACTCTTAGCGACCCCATGGACTACAGCCTACCAGGCTCCTCCTACTCTTTTCCAGGCAAGAGGACTGGAGTGGGGTGCCACTGCCTTCTCCAGCCTACCCCACTACTTGCCTTCAATTGACTACACTTAACTGTCCTGTGACTTCCCAGGTGGTGCTAGTGGTAAAGAACCCAGCTGCCAAAGCAGGAGATGTAAGAGACGCGGGTTCAGTCCCTGGATGGGGAAGATCCCCTGGAGGAGGGAACGGCAACCGACTCCAGCATTCCTGCCTGGTGAATCCCATGGACGTAGGAGCCTGGCGGGCTACATCCACGGGGTTGCAAAGAGTTGGACATGACTGAAGCAACTATCACTTTGACTTTCAACTGCCTTGTAATCCAGAAACTATCCCTGATCAAGCAGATAAAGCTAAAAATATAATATTAAAAGACTACCTAGACCAAGGGGACACAAGGTTTCCTCTTTTTAATGAAGGTTTACATCAAGTTAAATCATTATAGATACCAATATAGAAACAAGAATGGACAGATACATATCTCTAGGTGTTCTAGAAGAAAAGTAGTATATCTCAAGGTGGGAGGACAGGGAGTCAGATTACAGGGATTTGCTCTTTTGTGTATATTTTTTAAATTAAGGAAATAAACAGCAAAATGAAAACGTTCTTTTTGCTTTTAGGAAAGGCTGTTTTTAAGAAGAATTTCAGCTAGCTACATTTTGGAAGCTTAAAGAAAAAACTCAAATTCAAGAATGTTCCCTGGACCTGAGCCTATGCATTTTTATTTAAATAAGAATTAAATGTGCATTTGTATCCCCTTAGGGCCCTGGAATGTCAATATTTTACTTTTCAGAGATGGGCAGACAGCATAGGTAATCATGGTGACCTCAGTAACACTTTCCCTTATTTAAATCAGTCTTCTTTCCAAAGCATTTTTGCTGTTAAAGATGACTGTCTTTTTTTTGGCTCACAGATATGTTTCTAGAGAACAGCCATGCACATAAAAATTCTTCCTTTTGCTCTGGTGGATCTGGACTTTTTCTTTTATATGTCTACTCTTTTATCTTTTTTTAGAGGCGATGTGGAAGCAAAGAAGAGAATGGCTGTATAGTTGACCCAACTCTTTCTCTTTTTCTTGTTCTTTCTTTCTTTTTGTTTTTTTTTTTGGCTGTGTCACTCAGCATGCAGGCTCTTAATTCCCCAACTGGGAACAGAACTCAAGTCTTTTGCAGTGGAAGTGCAGAGTCTTAACCACTGGACCACCACAGTTGGCCCAACTCTTTCTATTAAACAGTGTTTTAACTTGGAATTTTTAAGTGTAAGTGAACTACATCTTAAGTTTGTTTGTTTGTTTTCTTTTTCAGGTTAACTCTAGCCCCCTTCCTCTTTTTTCAGCAATAACAATCTCTAACAACTGCAACCATCTTACCATGGCTGAACTTTCATAGCAAAGAATCTCAGCTTTTCATTGGTTACAAACGGTTTTGTCACATGAAGTGACTGACAGGTTTCGTCCTGCCCCTTCCCTTCTCCGGCAGAACACCTTACCTAAATTGCCCTTAAATTAGTCACATTAAGCATCGCTGGGGAAGGTTCGGGATAGTTCTGTCACCCCCATGCGCTTGGTATCCCTCTGCTCCAAGCATATGTTAATTATCTGTGACTCCCCTAGTCCCGAGCTGCCATAGATAGGGCTGAACTCACTTGCTCTTTCACTCAGTGAAAGCTTCTCCTTTATTCCCCATGGCACTTTGGAGGTAGGGCTAGCACTGGTCTATAAGTCCCAAACTTGATTTTGCATTCCACAGAAAGGTGGAGAAGTTGGGTCTCCTCCCACTTTTTCTTTTTACAAGAAGATAAGACCAGAGGAAGCCTGTACTGTCTTTATTTCTGCAATTGCAATGATCAGCTGCTTTATGCTCCTCACTTCTAAGTTTTTGTGCACTCAAGTATCAAAGCAGGACTAATCTCAACCGCTTCCTCTGCTAAAGAGATTTGTTGATGCTGAGGGTCTAGTTCTTTTTAACGTTTTGGATCACTTTTTGCCTTCAGTTCTGAGCACTGTTTACTTGTAACCAAGAGACAATATTTTTGTGAATTTTTAAGATCAATGAATACTCAACATTTTGACAATATCTGAATGATAATAAGCATGTTCTTATTGTCCAAGGGCCTTCAGTGACTGCTTGTTAATTGCAACCAAGGATAATATATCTTAATGTTGAGGTCTTCAATAAGGGTCTTAGATTTAACAACACACAAACAATACCGTGCGTAAAGGGCACCTCTTGAATACAATAAAAACACCACAGTAAACTCTTCCAGGGGAGAGGGCAGTGGCACCCCACTCCAGTACTCTTGCCTGGAAAAGAGTAGGAGGAGCCTGGTAGGCTGCAGTCCATGGGGTGGCCAAGAGTCAGACACGACTGAGCGACTTCACTTTCACTTTTCACTTTCCTGCATTGGAGAAGGAAATGGCAACCCACTCCAGTGTTCTTGCCTGGAGAATCCCAGGGACGGGGAGCCTGGTGGGCTGCCATCTATGGGGTTGCACAGAGTCAGACACGACTGAAGCGACTTAGCAGCAGCAGCAGACTCTTCCAGAATGATTAGTTTTTCTAATGTTTCTTAGATAACCTTTAATTCTGATCTTAACAACCAACAGGTAAAGGGACATTTAACAACTTATTGAGGGCATAGTATATCAATACCCTGCTCTTGGCTCCAAGAAAAAGGCAGTCTTATGCTGTTTTTCTGCAAGTGGTTTGCTACCAGTTGAATAGCTTAAACTAAACAAAATATTGACTTATATTGTTACCCCAAATGTATAGACTATTAAAATGTTTGCTTTTTTAATGGCTCACAATGACTATTAAAATTTCTCATTCATTCATTCTCATACCTCTTTGTTCTGAAAACACTCAGTCCAGGGGGAAACTGACTCACCTTGAGGTATAAATGAATGAATGATAGTTCTCATGTTTAATTCTTGAAAGTTGCATGGTTCTAAGCCCTGGAGCACATTAGAATCATCTAGAGAGCTTTAAAAAATACAGTATTTGAGAACCGCCTCCTAGAGGATCTGATCTATCTAGGGGTAAGAGACATTGGTATCTTTTAAAAGCTTCCCAGGTAACTAATATTCAGCTCCAGCACATCTGAAGGATACTCACAATGTACCTGAGGAATACAACAGAAACAGCATTTCCTGAGGCCACCTACTCAGAAAAGGGTCTATCAGATGACCCACAAGGAGGGCAGCAGCAGAAGTGGGAAGTCTGAAGGGGACTGATAATTAACCACATGGAGGGGAGTGGTCCTTATCTGGAGAGTCACTATGATTCTTGCAGAAATATTCAAATTCTACTAGTATGAATTCGTGTTTTATTAATCTAAGAGAACCTTGTGATGCTTTGGAATTTCAGGTAAAATGTTTACAAATATGAGAAAGTCAGCTGGTGTGAGAGACTATACAATAAAGCAGAATGACTACCATATAGATAGCTTAGCCCCACTGTAGTAGCTTCACTTTGCATCTTTCCTGTAAGCTGGTCCTGAGCTTCTGATCATATTCCTTTTGTCCACTTCTGAACTTGCAGAATACCCCTGAATGGCTCACATTTTTTTCAGTGGGAAAGTGCCCTGTCAGCCACAATGTCTGTCCACTTATTACTATGGTCTCTTTCCAGTTTGTATCAAATGCCAATACCCATCGTGTTCCATAGTCCAGTGGAGCTGGCAGACAACCAAACACGAAACTTGATTATTTTCTGGCCGCCACTGCAGGACAGTTCTCCCCACTAAAACTAACTGAATGGAAATTTGTTCATGATCTGAATTTATATAATGGCAGATACCTCATGTCCCCTCTTTGAAGTCTTCTTTAAGCTCCAAAGATTAGAGAAGCACTTTGCTTTTTCCTCACTGGTGGGATGCCTCCTTTTTCATACAGATATCACAAAATGACTGGTTCTGAAATGAGCAGCTCTTCTTTCTAGTAGAAATAGAATTTTTCATATGCGAAAGGATACCTCCTGATTAAATTCTATAAAGAGGTATTCCCATTCCCATACTAACAGGTTTAATGTCAATGTATGGCAAAACCAATACAGTATTGTAAAATAAAATTAAAGTAAAAATAAAAATTAAAAAAAAAAACATTAAAAAAATTTTTTTTTCTTAATCACAAAATAAGTTTTCACATTCCCAGAGTTACTATTTCTACTATGGCAAGTGAGGAATATACTTTTTAGTGGGTTGTGACATAGTATTAGAGCTGGCTATGCTCACTTACCTGAGAAGTAGCTTACTCGGTCTGGAGAATTTCATCCCCAGAGTAAGTTATGGTACACAAATAGTTCAAATTGTCAGTTTAACTATTTTCTGCAAATTTCTTGCATGGATGTTGTATTTTTAAAAACTTAACACTATATGAAAAGTGGTACCACTTAATTCATCACGTGAAGTCACTCAGTCATGTCCGACTCTGTTACCCCATGGACTATAGCCCACCAGGCTCCTCCATCCATGGAATTTTCTAGGCAAGAATACTGGAGTGGGTTGCCATTTCTTTCTCCAGGGGATCTTCCCGACCCAGGGATCGAACTCAGGTCTCCCTCATTGCGAGCAGACACTTTACTGTCTCATAAGACACACTAAATTGTAGGGGATACTGCTGGAAATTGTCACATGCTCTTCTTGCTATTACCTCTTCTTACTATTTCCCAGGCCTGTGTTTAACAGCATTGAGACTAGGCTTTAACAGTCAGAAAGGTTTTGATTCTCGTGTGTATGTTTTAAGAGTATTAACTGCATTCCTAATTTTACACTCCTCCAGGTAAAAAAATTTAAAAGTCTGTATATTTTTGTTTTTTCTTTTTAACAAGTCCTCTGTCATGTATACTGTGAGAATACAGTAGTGCCCCCCTATCCCTTACCTGTGTTTTTCCTAAGTTTCAGTTAACTGTGATGAAAATATACAAATATTTGACAAAAATATTAAATAGAAAATCCCAGAAACAGACAATTTAGAAGTTTTAAGTTGTGTGTGCCAGGTTCTTGGCTTGTATAGCTTGATCTAGATTTGTTTTTCATGATTCTCCATAAATATCCAAACATACTGGCAATTTCCATATTATCATATGGCACTACATTGTCTGGCAAAAGGAAATCTCTTACTCATCAATAAGGCAATAAGTCAAGCCAGTTTCTAAAACCAATGATTTCTCAACAATAAGTAAAATTAAGCAAATATTTTCAAAAGTCCTCCAATTTATATTTTACAAAACTAAAAGATGTTTAAAAATCTTAAGGGCTTCACTGGTGGCTCAGTGGTAAAGAAACCACCTGCCAATTCAGGAGACATGGGTTTGATCCCTGATCCAGGAAGATCCCACATGCTGGAGATCAACGAAGTACATGTGCCACTAACATGAGCCTGTGCTCTAGGGCCTGGAGACACTACTGAGCCCCCACGCCACAGCTCCTGAAGCCTGTGTGTCCTAGAGCCCATGGTCTGCAACAAGAGCGTGTGTGTGTATATGATTGTGTCCAACTCTTTAGGACCCTTTGGACTGTAGCTCCTCGGTCCGTGGGATTCTCCAGGCAAGAACACTGGTATGGGTTGCCATGCCCTTCTCCAGGGCATCTTCCCCCTCTAAGGATTGAACCCACGTCTCTTACATCTCCACATTGGCAGGCAGGTTCTTTACCACTAGTGCCACTTGGAACGCCCCAACAACATAACAAACCACCACAGTGAGAAGCCTGCATACCGCAACTAGAGAGTAGCCTGCACAGCAACAAAGACTCAGCACAACCAGAAATAAATACAATTTAACGTAATTTTTTTAAAAAGCAGACTACTTAAAGCATCAACTTGACATGATTTAAATGACTTTGGATATTAGTTCACTACATGATCCCTTCAATTCTATAATTTAACCTTATTTGGCAATATATCGATAACTTAAAAAATAAAAATGTATCTTTAAAATGAAACAAATTCTTAGCTAGATTTCTATACCTCTTATTTGCATAAGTTCCACATGAAAGGAGAGGTTTCGAAGTCTTTTTTAATAGCATTATTATAGTAATGAGTCACCAATGAGACCAGCATTTGGGTGGGAATGATAAGATAGGTGCTTGGTTGTCTCAAAAGATTTACATGTAATTATTTACAGAAAGGTTTTACTAACTAGAGCAATAATGAGGTTTGAAATATTTTCCATTCCTAAGAGCTGGTGCTCTTGGGCCATAAAGAAGTCTAGAATGCAATCTAGCATCCTAATTGAGAGACTTTGGAATGAGTGATCTTGGACTTATTACTTGCTTCTGCCACTTACTAGCTATACAGTTTTTAACAATTTACTTAATTTTGTAGCATCTCAGTTTCTTCATCAGTACTAAAAGGAAATAATTAGTCCTTAGTTGCCTAGGAGTATTGTGAAGATTAACTTAATGAATTCTGATGGCTGTATTTACTAATCAGCTAATAAATATTAATCTTAGAGAAGCTGTAGCAGTCAACAATAAGAAGTCATTACCTAAAACTATCAACATCTCTAAACTCTAAACTGTAATGAAATTCTAGTGGTAAAAAGAAAGTTTATCTAATACATGTGTCAACTAGAAACTGGCGCTTACCAAAGGGATTTGCCATTTGCCTCTGCAATTGAATCAATCCTGTGCAGACCTTTGACACACCCCAAAGGGAGTTCAGGGTGGAGAGTGAGGCACACACCAGGTAAACTGGTGGAACAGGTCTTTCAGTTCAGTTGCTCAGTCCTGTCCGACTCTTTGTGACCCATGGACTGCAGCACGCCAGGCCTCCCTGTCCATTACCAACTCCCGGAGTTTACCCAAACTCATGTCCATTGAGTCGGTGATGCCATCCAACCATCGCATCCTCTGTCATCCCCTTCTCCTCCTGCCTTCAATCTTTCCCAGCATCAGGGTCTTTTCAAGTGAGTCAGCTCTTCACATCAGGTGGCCAAAGTATTGGAGTTTCAGCTTCAACATCAGTCCTTCCAATGAATATTCAGGACTCATTTCCTTTAGGATGGACTGGTTGGATCTCCTTGCAGTCCAAGGGACTCTCAAGAGTCTTCTCCAACACCACAGTTCAAAATCATCAATCCTTCAGCGCTCAGCTTTCTTTATGGTCCAACTCTCACATCCATACATGACTACTGGAAAAACCATAGTCTTGACTAGATGGACCCGGTCCATCTGGACCAGGTCCATCCATGGACCAGATGGTTAGATATTTTCAGGAACTGATTTCATAATTCAATCCTTGCATCTTCTCATATCTAGAAAAGCAGTAAATTTCTTCATGGTGCCTCATGACTAGCAGAAAACCTTCTGTAAAAGAAGTGCTTCAACTCCCTCTTCAACAAAATCGTATATTGATATGTTAACCTTCCCCCACTCCCTCTTTGAAGCAGTCTCCTCTCTCAGAGCTCTCGGAGGTGCTGTCTCCCGGGCTGCAGTCCTTATTGTGCCACCAATAAAACTTAACTCGCAACTCTCACATTGTGCGTCTCTTTTCAGTTGACACATGTTAACAATAAAATGAATATTACATGAGAAGTACTCAATTCTAAACAGTGGGACTCCTATTGATTTGGCTCTTGGAACTCCCACACCCTCCAAAAAATATTTTTATAGCTTCATACTGTTTGGATTACTATAAAAAGAAACAGTTTTCCTTAGAGACTACCGCAAGGCCACATTTTACATCATCCCAGTCCCCAAAGTGGACCTTTCTCTTTGCAGATCTTTAACTGAAGACACCATCTAAGAGGAAACTGCTGAGGGGAAAAAAAGAAATCTGTCACAATGGATTCCTTTCAACTGTTTCCCAGGTATTAGTTGACAGCTGCTGCTGCTACTGCTGCTGCTAAGTCGCTTCAGTCGTGTCCAACTCTGTGCAACCCCATAAATGGCAGCCCACCAGGCTCCCCCGTCCCTGGGATTCTCCAGGCAAGAACACTGGAGTGGGTTGCCATTTCCTTCTCCAATGCAGGAAAGTGAAAAGTGAAAGTGAAGTTGCTCCGTCGTGTCCGACTCTTAGCGACCCCATGGACTGCGGCCTACCAGGCTCCTCCGTCCATGGGATTTTCCAGGCAAGAGCACTGGAGTGAGGTGCCATCGCCTTCTCCACCTGCTATTGTCACATTATTATGGTTATAAAACCTTTACCAGCCTAAGTCTCACCTCTCCACCACCCCATTCAGGATCTCCCTTGCCTAGGGAAAAAAAAGCAGGATTCTCTCAAGCACAGAAAAATACAGACAGTGCCTTTCTGCCAGACAGTGATTGATTCCCTGACACCAGCTCTTCAAATTCTGAGTATGTTTGAGCATAAGAAACACCTGGAGATCTTGTTAAAAGGCAGATTTTGATTCAATGGGTCTGGGGTGGGGCCTGATATGCTGTATGTGTAGCAAGCTCCCCAGTGATGCTGCTGGTCCACACACAGAGCCAGGTCCTATGTAGTGAGTATTGTGACAATCCTAGTGAGGTCACTATAGTGTGTATGTGTGTGTGTATGCGTGCACGCATGCATATGCATGTGTGACCTGGCTAAAAATATTCCAGAAATTTTTAGATGAAGAAGGGAGAAGCACTCGCTGCACTGTCCTAGAAACCTTATTTCAAGATGAACACTTGGTTCTTCCAAAATTTGCTTTTTCAAATTGGTAAAGACAGTTTTTTCTCTCACAATGAGGCTCTGAAACCTAGGTGACCCCTCCATAACTAAAGACAATGGCCTGTGAGAGAGCAGAGAGGACACAGTAGTTAATGAACTGCTTCTCTGATATACCATGGTCACTTTCTAATGTCATGATCAGCCTAGCAGGTACTGACAGACATGAAGAAAACTGCAAACGGAATATACGTGAGGGCAGTTTCCTGATGTCATGGATAATATTTTTCAAATTTATTAATAATAATAGTAAACTATAACTTTGGTAACTTTGTGAAAATGATACCATTCTGTACAAAGTAAATGTCTAGTGTCACTTTTGAGACCTTATTTAAGGCCATACTTAATCTCCTACCCCCAATTTTTTTTTTTAAATCTTTTAAACAGAATGACAGCATTAACCACCTACCTATCTTTCTTGAATGCTTTAAACCTTAAGAGACAGTAGGATAAGTTCATAGATAGTTATTAGACAGTGAGGTGAAGTTTAATTGATAGAGGAACAAAATGAGAAATATCCTCTCTAAGGGTGGCAATTTTGAAGAAGCTCATTTGAAAAACAAAAAAACTTATTTGATGATATTGAAATCCAGTAGAGTAGTTACATGAATGGTGCCATATAAGGGAAATAAAGTATAAAAAAAAGATTCATAAGCTGCTGACATATTTTATTCTCCATGTAAATCTTAAAAGAAGACATTCTTTTTTATGTTTCAAAAATTAAACCTTTAAATATTTTGTTCCCATGTAAAAAAGGAAGTGAAAAGTATTATAATCTAGAAAATTTTAAGGATGATTTTACATATTTAAACAAAACTAACAGATCTTTGTTTAAAATGGGATTCACTGAACTTTGCAGTGCCATTCCTGAAATAACTCTAGAGATGGAATAATGGGCTGTTTCTTATTTTGTAGTTTCTTAATGCAAAGTAAGCAGCTTTACAGAGCTTAGCTGTCTCCACTGACCTAACAGCATTCTTTACCTCCTTTGCAATGAAACAGAAATAGTTTTCTCTCGAAAGGCAATTTTATACCAAGACATAGACTTTGTCTATTAAAAATTAAATTTCCTCCTTTGTTTAGAAAAGTTCAGAAATGTTAGAAGTCCCAGGCATTGTGTTGTCAATACTAATTTCTTAGTGTCTTCCTAATTGCCTCTCTCCAGGAATATTTTAAGGCTATCTCTGTCATTGGACCCAAACTCTGCCTGAATTTCTTATCAGCTGCCACCTTTTGTCTTGTACACTGCTGAGTAGAGGAGGGGGGTGGTGTGCATGGAAATGATACAGGAAAGGCAATGTAATGGCCAAGACAGAGACTCCTGGGATGCTGTTCTCCAACTGTGAAACTCCCCTTCTTATTTGTAATTACCTTGGAGAAGAAATGCTATTCTGGCTGCTCTAAGACCAAAAATGTGACAGAAGCAGAAACAACAAAAGCCTTTCAGAAAGACAGCGCTGAGTCAAAACCATACCCTTTTGAGTTACTAATTCTGTGATGGAGCCCCAGCTTCTTCATCTGTAAAATGGAGAGAATCTCTTCCCTGTAGCTATATTCTGAGAATTAAATAAGTAATACAATTTAAGCAGGACAGGCAATTAATTTACTTTATTAACCCCAACAAATTGTAGCAAATTGTGGGCACAACTAGTAACACATTTTTTAAATTCCTTGAAAATATAATGTTAACATATTTATTGAACACGTTTACACAGACAAAAACTAACTTTTACTTCTTAGAAGTTTTCAGATGATAAATCATTATAATTGCATGTTTGGAACCAAATCCTAAGCCTAATACATACTAATGACTTTGTGGTTTTAGAAATCCTCTTACAATTAAGTCACACATATTTATTAGTGTGTTAACATATTTATTAGTATTTATATATCATTTAAAACATTATTTAAAAATATAGTCACCAAAAATGATTAGCCCTGGGACCTGAGGGAATAGAAAACTTTCCTATCTTTAGCAAAAAAATTTTGTTTATAATAATGGAAAAAAGAAAACAAGAAAGATAACTATAAAATCTACTGAAAGTATTTAAATGCATTTTATTTCATATCAGATTATATATAACAAAATCAAAATTTTAAAACTTGTTTAAGTATCAAGATTTAACTACTTTATAGGCATTTGTTGGAGTATTTATTTTTACTCTAACACAATTTCAGTTTTTTTGGAGAGTTAGAAAAAGAGACTCATGTTGTCCTAGTTCATATACTCATATCTAGAGGCATGGCAGAATGGCTACATTTTCTAGGTAGATTTTAAATAATCAGAAGTACTTGGGCAGATAAACAGACCTCATGTCTCTAACATCTTCCTACGGACAGGTTCTCCTCATCTCCTAGTAAGATGTTAAATCTGATCTCTACCTCCAGAGATGCTAAGGTGACTTTGCATGGTGACTGCAAAGTCTTTCCAGGTGATTACAATGTGGGAAGTGCGAGTCATGTGAAGAACCAACTATGCTAAATAATAAGAATGGCTACGAGGCAGTGCAGGAATAGTAAAGCACAGGAGTGTTAGAAAAGACACGAACAAATGTTCTCTTAAGAATAGTGCCTTAGTGGGCATACCTCCAAATATGCCTGCTGTCTTCTCTTTAAATATCTGTTGAAAAAGATTAAAAAAAAAAAAAAGGATAGAACAAGAAGAGGTAGACAAAAGAAAACCAGAGTCTACTGGAAAAGGAGGATTTCATCAGAGCCATCTTGAAAATGCAAGAGATGGGTAGTTGTTACTGACCCTGCCACATTTGGTGAAATCTGAATATTTGGGAAGTTCAGATGCTTTCAAGAGTGGGAGGCGTGTCAGGAAAGAGGATTAGGTAACAAGTGACCTGAAATTAGGATGGGAGTCTCCCTAAAGGAGAGAACTATACAGAGGGTGTAATGAAAGGAAGGGTTTTTCTAAGACACTTCCTTGCCTGTGCTGTCTGAAATCTTACTAATGTTCATGAACAGAAATGAAAGGGCTCCATGTATGCTGAATTACATACTTCATTTTCAGGAAAGGAAGGACAGGAGAATTGAATTAGTTTCTCCAAGCAGTTAGTTTTGTACTTCCTTGGTTAGTTAAATAAAAACTTGATTAATAAATGTCTGCCTTTACAAAATGTATCAAGACTCAGCATCTACACCCAAGCACAAAATTATTCCTCAAAAAACTCTTTCAGATGGTAGCCTGTGGCTGGATATTTGTGGCTACAGGAAGCCACAGCCAAACTGGCAAAAGATGCTGTTTCCTCACTCACTCGACTGATCTGTATCAACCTATGCAACTGGCTAATCATCATCATTTGGACCCGTTTTTGGAAGACTTGGACAGGGGGAGAGAGTCCAAGAGCATAAGGCCAGGCCCTCCGGGGTTTCCTTGCAGCAAGGCCAGAGCCCAGGATTAGTGAGAGGTTTGTGAGAGAAAGTCTCAGACATTTCATCTATCTTAATAACAACCTCACTTGTTCCCTCCATAATTTACTGCTAACTGAAGCATAAAAGGAACATCTGTACACAGTGACTGACCGTTGTACAGATAGTCCCTAAGTTAGGTAACAATTTGGAATATGCAATGTGAAGCAAAGAGAGCCAGATGTCAAATAATACTACACAGTATTGGGGAGGGGGGGGGGTCCTGACCGAATAATCTGTAATATAGTTCTTAAAGATATTTTATCTTTAGAAAGAAAACCAACAGCAATTCAATAAACACTTACCGAGTACTAACTCCCTCAAAGAATTATGTATCTGCCATGGAAGATATAAAAACACCTTCATGAGTTACACATGTTGAATTAGCCATTAGGCTAAATGACACTTTTTGTCATTGCATGCTAAGTTGCTTCAGTCCTGTCCGACTCTTTGCAGCCTTTTTGTTTCATTATACAAAGTAAATTTTTTAAAGGAAAAGAGGTAAGAAATATGTTCATGACGCTAAGAAGTGAACCAGAGATCAGTGCTTAGCATTTTGACATCTAATCGCAAATTCTTTTCTAGGAAAAGGAAGGATTAAACAAATACATATAAATAGTAACCAAATACTCAGTTACTTTATATTTAAATACAAAGGTAATCCAAAATTTATGGATATAATACACTGAAAAATAAGTTTGCCAAATTAGTCAATTATGCTTTCATACACAGCTTAAGAAACTTATTACATTTTTTCTTGTACTTATTTACAGTTTACTGAATTTATTAACGTGAATGTTATTTTTAAAAAATCCAATCATAGTATACATCTCTATATTACTTTATATTATATAAGGGTGCACTTTCCCATGGCACTACATATTCATCCATCGCCACAGAAATAGAGAAAGGACTCCACAGTGACCATTGTATAGAGGGTCCATAATTTAAGTAATCCCATTTTGAATATCACAACAAATTTTAAGCCAAACATGATGCAATTTATTTTGTGCCACCTGTGGAATCAATCTGCACATTTTCTTCAATTGTGATCTGTTTACTGAGACAGAAACACAGCTTTGATGAAGGGAAACTCCACTCTCATTAACATCTTTCTGGACCCCTGGCACACCATTTATCA
Organism: Ovis canadensis; assembly: GCF_042477335.2. Taxonomy (NCBI): domain Eukaryota; kingdom Metazoa; phylum Chordata; class Mammalia; order Artiodactyla; family Bovidae; genus Ovis; species Ovis canadensis. The sequence continues at coordinate 31,247,938 of NC_091250.1, read as the reverse complement.
AGAAGCAGGACAAAACGGAACAGCCATTCTCCAGCTGGTAACCAAGAAAGCTGGATAGTACACTAACTTAAACAACTAGTCATGACGCACAAAATCTTAGCCTCAGCTCTCGTGTCAAACTTACTTTGCACAGTTGCTTTATTTTCTCTATTCTATTCACAACAGACTTACAAAAACTTTGTAAGTTTTTCCATAGTTTGTCTGTAAAACAGAGGTAATAGTGTACCTGCCCAGGATGATGGTAGTGTTGGAATACTGAACACTATTTCAAAATCATTTTCCTTTATTCATTTAGCCAGCAAACTTTCATGGAGTGCCTACCACATGCCAAGGAATCAGAGCATACCCAGGGGAGCAAGACAGGCAAATCCTCCACTGTCATGGGATTTATAATACAGGGGGACTGTCAGTCAATAATATATATGAAAGCAATTTCAAAAATTGATGATTACTTTGCTTAATCATGAAAAAGATAAATGTTTTTCAATTTAAGTAGGTGAGATTAAAATCTTTACCATAAAAATAAGAAATGCCCAGGGTTAGGGAAAAAAGAGAAAGTCAAGTAATACAGGAATGATGCAAAGTGAAGGCCAAGTCTCCTTCCCTTTTCCACTGACTCCCAATTCCACTCCTTGGATTTTTATGTATATTTGTGTATTAATATATGCATACATGTTTTTTAAAAGGTGTATCTTAACACTATTGCATATTTTTATATTTTCACTTATGGCAATGTATCTGAAATCTTTTCACATCAGCAGGAGTCACTACCTCCATCTTTTTAACAGTTCATAGAGAATACAAAATTACCCTCAAAAATGACTCCAAAAAGTACAAGAATTTCTATCCTTCAACCAAAATATTTTCCCATACTCCCCAGCATTGAGAGTGTGGAAAAATTTTAATCTCATAGTCTAGAAGATAAAAGTAGTATCTCATTGCTGTTTTCTACTCTTAAATTGGCACCTAAAGCAAACAGTAAAACAAAAATTAAATTTTTTTTAAACAATACAATGGGAATTTGTTTACCACTTTGCTCCACATTAAACACAAACACATAAAAGGCACACACAGGCATGTACTATTAAATGCCATGATTTCTTATCATCTTAACAATGTGTATGGCAGATCTTCCCATCACAGCACTTGAAGCTTGACCTCATTTTTTCTGCAGTTCTGTAGTATTTCATGGCTTCAGTGTGCCCTTGGAAAGCATATAGAATGCCTTCAATTGTTTGCTATTAAAAACAATACTGCAAAGAACATTCTTGCACCTGTATCATTTTGTACACATGTATAAGGGCGGCGGGGGGATGGGAGGCGGTGGGATCCTAGTCATGGGCAAAATGCTTTTACATTGAAAAGTCTTGAGAGTGTCTAAAGCTCTCCAAGACTGTAACCATTGACTGTCCCACCAATAGTACATATGACCATCTATTCTCCCATACCCTCAACACACCGATAGCGATCAAATTTTAAAATCTAGTTCCTCTGACTCTTTGCCTGGAGTTTTTTCCTCTTACCTGTCCCCTCACTAACCTGCTCCTGCCATTCTGGCCTTGACAGACATGTGACTTTCCTGCCAGACAGAGCCTATTCTTGGACGCTTCCCTCATTCCAGAACATGCATAGCTTACCCTCATTACCTTACAATATTTACTCAGATACTATCTTTCCTAACATTCCTGCCAAACCGGACCTTCCAACTATCCCCAATTCCTGTCTAGGCCATCCTGCTTTGCTTTTCTCCATAGCACACATCACTATCAGGCACACTAGATATAAATCAGAAATATACATGGTTAACTTATTTTATCTATCTCTTACTACTAATTTATAAACATCATAAAAAGAAAGTGAAAGTCACTCAGTCATGTCTGACTCTTTGTGACCTTCACAGAGGCAGGGACTAAAAATGCTATTTCATTAAACAATCTGCACAGCTATGCCATTTTACTAGGTTTAATGCACATCAACTTCATGGTAATGAAGCTTCAGATATTTTAAATGTATTCAAATTATCCACTCTAGTCTATTGTTACAATACTAAAAGCATGTATGTTGCCCATATGTTGCTACAACATGTACTGATTTTGGAAACATGATATGTTCTATAGAAAGTGTAACTAGAATGGGAAATAACAAATGGATTCGTGTGAAATACCAAGAAGGGTGATGTACCAAATAAAAAGTTTAGGAAATAGGTAGACAAAGGGGGAAAGGAACCTCATTATCTCACACACTGACTCCTTTGAGGTTTTTTCTTTTTTTTTTTTTTTTTAACTATTTTCTATTCAGTAGGTTCTTATGCCTTACTGGGAAACTTAATAAGATGCTTTCTCTGACACAGTGGATTGATATTAAGATATAATTCATATCATTACAACCAGCAAAAGATGATGCTATGAGGAAGAATACCATTCCCTCTTAAAACAGTGGTAGCAGTGTATAATGCACATCACCAGAGATGGCAATTCGACAATATCCATCAACATTTTCATTGCTCTTTGTTCCTTGTATATCTTACAGATACACTGTATCTCAAATAGTAAAGGACTGGAAACAACACAAATGCCCACGTAATGAAACAATATACAGCTTCAAAAACATACAATGCAGAAGCGCCTTTTTCACGGAAATAAAAACAATACATGTCTGTATATATAAAATAAGTTTAAATAGTAGTGCTCAATGAAGAAATGAAGATGTAGACCATTATGTATAGTATCCTACCACGTGTGTATCTAAAATCAGAAAATAGAATATAGTTGCAGATTTTGTATTTGCAAATTCTCCTACTCACTAAAATTTATTTCTACCCTCTCCTGAAGTCAAAGCACTTTCAGCATCAACTGTGGACATTTACAGAGTGGCAAAAAAATTTGAGTCACATGACATATGTGCCCAACTGAGGTAGAACAAGACAAAGGACTCACTGCTTCCAATTTCAGCTCTCGCACTGTAAGCATGTGTCCTTTCCAGGTCTTAGCACTCTGTCTCTTGCATTTCTGTGCTTTTTTGTTGATGTTTTGTTTTTAAAATAGCCCCCAGTGGTAATGTGCTGCCTAGTGTTCCCAAGCAAAGCTGGGATATGTCTTATGAAGAAATTTCATGCATGAATCAGAGAGCCACTGGCTGGGTTCACTGTTAATGAATGAACAAATATATATTAAATAGTATGTATTTAAACAGAAATGCATACAAAACAAAAATACATATTGATCAAAGTGATGAGAAGCTCTCAAGAACCAAATCCTGTATTTCCCCTGAGTGCATTGGTTCTGTATTAGCTAATTCAGTGTTTGTGGTGATTTTATAGAACATAGCTGTCACCAACGGAGAAGGCAATGGCAACCCACTCCAGTACTCTTGCCTGGAAAATTCCGTGGATGGAGGAGCCTGGTGGGCTGCAGTCCATGGGGTCGCTAAGAGTCAGACACGAGTGAGCGACTTCACTTTCACTTTTCACTTTCCTGCATTGGAGAAGAAAATGGCAACCCACTCCAGTATTCTTGCCTGGAGAATCTCAGGGACAGGGGAGTCTGGCAGGCTGCCATCTATGGGGTCACACAGAGTTGGACACGACTGAAGCGACTTAGCAGCAGCAGCAGTAGCTATCACCAATAATACATCCCAGGTGGTGCTAGTGGTAAAGAACCCACCTGCCAGTGCAGAAGATGTAAAAGATGTGGGTTTGATCCCTGGGTTGCGAAGATTCCCCTGGAGATCACCCCACTCCAGCACTCTTGCCTGGAGAATTCCATGGACAGAGGAGCCTGGCGGGCTGCAGTCACAGGGTCACACAGAGTCAGCTATGACTGAGGCGACAGCACGCACGTGCTACCAATAACGAGACTGACTGTATTCACAGCTGCTTTCACATGCAAGGCCATAAAGCTATGCTGGTTATCCACAGGAAGGGGCATTCTGAATTAAAACTGGATTTATACCCTTTTATGGACTTCCCAAGGAGCTCAGAGGTATAGGAGACACAGGTTTGATCTCTGGGTTGGGAAAATCCCCTGGAAAAGGAAATGGCAGCCCATTCCAGTATTTTTGCCTGGAGAATTCCATGGACACAGGAGTCTGGCGGGCTACAGTCCATGAGGTCACAAAAGAGTCAGACATGACTTAGCGACTAAACAACAACAAATCCCTTTACATTGAATACATTTTCCAATAAGTACCCTTGTGTACATTTTTTATTTTATACCATGCCTGTGTTAAATTATTTTTTAAATGAATAAAACTAAAGGTAAAAAAAGATTAACTAAAAGAATGTTACCAGTAGAAAGTTCAACAACTGGCTTTAAAGGCTACCCAGAGTAGAATTATAAAGATAATAGACAACCAAATACCAAAATTCTATCAACTTTTGACTCAATACAGCTTTAATGTGGGTATTTCAAGGTGGTATAATAAACCATTTTGCTGAATATATTTAGCTATTTTGAACGATTTTTCCCCAGAATTTTTTTTTTTTTTCTCCTTTTTGGCCATTTTCCCTCTGTCTCTCACTGCTGTAAATATAAAATAAGGGATGGATCCTGAAACATGCCGATTTGGACTCTAAAGACAAATTGAATCATATTTTGGTTAAGGAAATATCTACTGGCAGCTTCTCCACCTCACTTAACATGTTATAGTCTATTCTTAAATCACCATAGTTCCCTCATCAAAACAACTCCTTGGGGGTTTTTGGGGAGAGGAGTGTGTGTGCAGGCACCTTCCTTGAGGACTTGCTATGCTTCTGATTTTAGCAGGCATAAATTTGCTTTCTTAAGATGAAAACTCCACAGCAATGAATGTTTAACCACTGAAATGAGTGGCAGTGATATAGAAACACAACCTCAGAATCTAGATTTACATACCGTACTGATAATTTATTTTAATAGGATAATATATATTAAGGTACTTGAAATATCAGGCTTCCCAGGTGACACTAGTGGTAAAGAACCTGCCTGCCAATGCAGGAAATGTGGGTTTGACCTGTGGATCGGGAGGATCCCCTGGAGAAGGAACAGCAACCCACTCCACTCCAAGGAAACGGCTCCACTCCAGAGGAGCCTGGCGGGCTATAGTCCACGGGGTTGCAAGAGTCAGGCACGACTTTCTGACTAAATATCAACAAATAGTTATTGAACTTACTGTGCTTTGTGGCAGGCTTGACTGAAAGGCAAATCTTATCAAAATTAGTAGAAAATGCTATAAAAATGATAATACAAGTCACAACTAACTATTAAGAGAGAATCTGCCAGAGCTAAATTGGAGTTTAGGGGTTTTAAATGCAAATGGAAGAGTTAGGGGTTTAAAGGCAAAAATTAAAACCATTTCAAAAAATTATGAAGGTGGTAGGGAACATGGAGCTTTCTGGGTACGTTTTCAAAGCAGGGAAAAGAGATGGATTTTCTGGTGACAGAAATAAAAGGAAAAGATGGGATGGAAACACGAGAAGTAAGAAGTGCTTCAATCTGCCATGAACATAAGCTATCCCTAGGAAAAAGAGGGAACTAACACTGATTCGATGGACGTGAGTCTGAGTGAACTCCGGGAGTTGGTGATGGACAGGGAGGCCTGGCGTGCTGCAATTCATGGGGTCGCAAAGAGTTGGACATGATGCGATTCATGGGGTCGCAAAGAGTTGGATGCGACTGAGCGATTGAACTGAACTGAACTTAATACAGAAATGGTGAGTTGAGATCATATTGCCAAGAATCTTGCGTATCAGGTTGTGAAATTTGAGTCCATGGATAGGCAATCTCCAGCAGTGAAAAGGTTTTAGACAGAATTGTGATACAATGTTTCTGAATGCCTACTGAGAAGTTAAAAAGAAGTGTTGGATTAGGAACCCTGTTGTTATATGGAGAGCCAGGTAAAAATAAAATGGTGGTTCACAGACAAACCAGTAAAAAGCTACCTTTTACAGAGGGTTTATATAACTCTGGACATTTGTAAGAGGTTTACACACTTTATTGAGTTTAATTCTGGCCAGAACCCCATTTGATTACCCAAATTTCACACTGAGAAATGAAGACCCTGGGAGGTTAATGAATGTGCCCAAGTTCAGCAAGTGAAGAAGAACTAAAGAGCCTCTTGATGAAAGTGAAAGAGAACAGTGACAAAATTGGCTTAAAGCACAACATTCAGAAAACCAAGATCATGGCATCTGGTCCCGTCACTTCATGGCAAATAGATGGGGAAACAATGGAAACAGTGTCAGACTTTATTTTCTTGGGCTCCAAAATCACTACAGATGGTGACTGCAGCCATGAAATTAAAAGACGCTTGCTCCTTGGAAGAAAAGATATGACCAACCTAGACAGCATATTAAAAAGCAAAGACATTACTTTGCCTACAAAGGTCTATCTAGTCAAGGCTATGGTTTTTTCAGTAGTCATGTATGGATGTGAGAGTAGGACTATAAAGAAAGACTATAAAGCGCCGAAGAATTGATGTGTTTGAACTGTGGTGTTGGAGAAGACTCTTGAGTCCCTTGGACTGCAAGGAGATCCAACCAGTCCATTCTGAAGGAAATCAGTCCTGGGTGTTCATTGGAAGGACTGATGTTGAAGCTGAAATGCCAATACTTTGGCCACCTGATGTGATGACCTGACTCATTTGAAAAGACCCTGATACTGGGAAAGACCGAGGGTGGGAGGAGAAGGGGACGACAGAGGATGAGATGGCTGGATGGCATCACCGATTCAATGGCCATGAGTTTGGGTAAACTCCAGGAGGTGGTGTCGGACAGAGAGGCCTGGCGTGCTGCAGTCCATGGAGTCAAAAAGAGTCAGACACGACTGAGCGACTAAACTGAACTGAACTGAAATTCAGCAAACCATGAAGTGGCAAATGGCAAAGGTGGATCTGGAACTCAGTGTGCCTGCATCCACAGGACAGACTATATACTAGGCCATAAGACAACCTTCAAAATAGTTTAAAAGTTTGAAATCATACAGGGTATATTCTCTACACAAAGGAATGAAATCAGAAAGAGGTGCCAGACAATCACATGCTGCTTCTTTAATGACACATTCAGGGAAAGGAAAGCTGAGGCCATGGTTTTAAAAAGAGAAATGGAAAACTGCATTTATGGCATAGGTATTATAACCCAGGCTCTAGGTAAACACTTAAAGAATTCCACTATCACAAGTCTGCCATAGACATGTCATGAGGATTTGTTGAAAGACAGAAAAAAGGACGGAAGGCAGGCAGGTAGGATATTTGTTTCTGATGAAAGCAAAGATTTCCAAAAAGTAATACTGTGCGTGACCTTTCTCTTGAATTCAACAGGGAACCTGTTTTAGCTGAAACATATGATGCTGTCATTTCAAAGGTCAAAATATTTAAGTATGGGCACTTGCGTATCAGTTCAGTTCAGTTCAGTCGCTTAGTCGTGTCCAACTCTTTGTGACCCCATGAAGCGCAGCACGCCAGGCCTCCTGGTCCATTACCAACTCCTGGAGTTCACTCAGACTCACGTCCATCCAGTCAGTGATGCCATCCAGCCATCTCATCTTCTGTCGTTCCCTTCTCCTCCTGCCCCCAATTCCTCCCAGAATCAAAGTCTTTTCCAATGAGTCAACTCTTCGCATGAGGTGGCCAAAGTACTGGAGTTTCAGCTTTAGCATTATTCCTTCCAAAGAAATACCAGGGTTGATCTCCTTCAGAATGGATTGGTTGGATCTCCTTGAAGTCCAAGGGACTCTCAAGAGTCTTCTCCAACACCACAGTTCAAACACATCAATTCTTCAGTGCCCAGACTTCTTCACAGTCCAACTCTCACATCCATACATGACCAAAGGAAAAACCATAGCCTTGACTAGACGGACCTTAGTGGGCAAAGTAATGTCTCTGCTTTTGAATATGCTATCTAGGTTGGTCATAACTTTTCTTCCAAGGAGTAAGTGTCTTTTAATTTCATGGCTGCAATCACCATCTGCAGTGATTTTGGAGCCCAAAAAATAAAGTCAGACACTGTTTCCACTGTTTCCCCATCTATTTCCCATGAAGTGATGGGACCAGATGCCATGATCTTAGTTTTCTGAATGTTGAGCTTTAAGCCAACTTTTTCACTCTCCTCTTTCACTTTCATCAAGAGGCTTTTGAGTTCCTCTTCACTTTCTGCCATAAGGGTGGTGTCATCTGCATATCTGAGGTTATTGATATATCTCCCGGCAATCTTGATTCCGGCTTGTGTTTCTTCCAGTCCAGCGTTTCTCATGATGTACTCTGCATATAAGTTAAATAAGCTGGGTGACAATATACAGCCTTGTCGCACTCCTTTTCCTATTTGGAACCGGTCTGTTGTTCCATGTTCAGTTCTAAGTGTTGCTTCCTGGCCTGCATACAGATTTCTCAAGAGGCAGGTCAGGTGGTCTGGTATTCCCATCTCTTTCAGAATTTTCCACAGTTTATTGTGATCCACACAATCAAAGGCTTTGGCATAGTCAACAAAGCAGAAATAGATGTTTTTCTGGAACTCTCTTGCTTTTTCCATGATTCAGCGGATGTTGGCAATTGGATCTCTGGTTCCTCTGCTTTTTCTAAAATCAGCTTGAACATCAGGGAGTTCACAGTTCACGTATTGCTGAAGCCTGGCTTGGAGAATTTTGAGCATTACTTTGATAGCCTGTGAGATGAGTGCAATTGTGCGGTAGTTTGAGCATTCTTTGGCATTGCCTTTCTTTGGGACTCGAATGAAAACTAACCTTTTCCAGTCCTGTGGCCACTGCTCAGTTTTCCAAATTTGCTGGCATATTGAGTGCAGCAGTTTCACAGCATCATCTTTCAGGATTTGAAATAGCTCAACCGGAATTCCATCACCTCCACTAGCTTTGTTCATAGTGATGCTTCCTAAGGCCCACTTGACTTCACATTCCAGGATGTCTGGCTCTAGATGAGTGATCACACCATCATGATTATCTGGGTCGTGGAGATCTTTTTTGTACAGTTCTTCTGTGTATTCTTGCCATCTCTTCTTAATATCTTCTTCTGTTAGGTCCATACCATTTCTGTCCTTTATCGAGCCCATCTTTGCATGAAATGTTCCCTCCCATTCTGTTCTTTTCCTCTATTTCTTTGCATTGATCGCTGAAGGCTTTCTTATCTCTGTTTGCTATTCTTTGGAACTCTGCATTCAGATGCTTATATCTTTCCTTTTCTCCTTGGCTTTTCACTTCTCTTCTTTTCCCAGCTATTTGTAAGGCTTTCCCAGATAGCCATTTTGCTTTTTTGCATTTCTTTTCCATGGGGATGGTCTTGATCCCTGTCTTCTGTACAATGTCACAAACCTCATTTCATAGTTCATCAGGCACTCTATCTATCAGATCTAGGCCCTTAAATCTATTTCTCACTTCCACTGTATAATCATAAGGGATTTGATTTAGGTCATACCTGAATGGTCTAGCGGTTTTCCCTACTTTCTTCAATCTAATTCTGAATTTGGTAATAAGGAGTTCATGATCTGAGCCACAGTCAGCTCCTGGTCTTGTTTTTGTTGAATGTATACTTGTATATAGCTCATCCTAAATATGACTTAGGCTTATGAAAGAAGAGGGTGCTTTTACCATTATGTTTCTACCTGGTTTACATGTGTTTTTCTTCCCCTTCCCACCCTGCACCCCCCAACACCATGCCTACTGAAGTTACTCCAATTCCTAAGGCTGGTTTTCAAGTTGCCAATCTACCCGCACGTATCCAACTTCATTCGTTACAACAACCTCAAGTAAACCTCAGTCAGGCAAGGCTGAGTCTCCTTGCAGCTAGTGATGCTTATCAAATCCTTCATTTTAATGTCACTGCGAGAAAGAGCAGGTGGGAATGAGTTCGGCTTGTCCAACTCACAGAGACAAGGAAGGGCCACGCTTTACCTGTTCTCCTCAACGTGTGGGGCTGTAGTGGGTCAGGAGGAGCATGGATTCCAGTCTTGGGAGATGGGCATGCTCAAGATTGAATCCCAAGTCAGTCACTCATTTGCTCTGGGGCAGAAGTGAGCCAATCATTTCTTTTAACACTCACTTTCCTCAACGATAAAGGAACAGTTACAATGCATTCCTGCCCAGACTATCAGGGGTATTTATGAAATAAGGTATGTGGAAGTTACTGGTAACATCTGCTTCAAAAAACCAAACATTTACCCATGCATTGGAGAGAAGCCAAGATGGGCTTCCGAGGACAATCAACCCTACACTGTCCACCTGCATGCTTCGGCCCACCAGGGCGGGTGGAAAGGAGGGGTGGTTCTCTCTGAGCAAGGCGACCAACTAGGCTTTTCTACCTTCATAATTATCAACAAGTGATCTGCTTTTCAATATACCTGGCCACTTCCCCTGTCAGTGACACAGAGTCCCAGTACTCCTGGGACAGCTTATCAACACAGCCTGGCTCAGAGCCCAGCTTCAAGGATGATACAGCATTATCCATTCCCCTGGGGACTGAATTCTAGCCTGCTAGTGAGATTAGGAAATGCCTTGGGCCACATGAATCTGGGCCCTTTGCTGGTGTGTTCTTTGGTATCATATTACTGACTTTCTTCAAACATTACTCTAGTCTTTGGTCTAGGACATTGCCTTGTCCTTACCTTATTGCCAAAATCATCTAAGTCTTTTGAGCAATAATTAGATACCTGGATGCCCTCCTCTTTTCAGATATTAACTCTCTTAAATTCTGTGTTTGTACTTTTGGCCTGGCTAACAGAGTAGGTGAACATTGCCTCTTAATCTCAGCCCTGTGCATACAGTCATGGCTGGCATATCGGAGAACACGGGGTTGGTTTTCTCTTCTACCACCTTGAAAGTAAACGCCCAGTTCTCCTTTTTGTCAATCTACCTACCATAAAAGCTCTCAAGGTTCCTGCCTCTTAATGGAGTCTTTCTGAAGTCCCACTATAGTGATTTTCTTTTCTATTTTCTGTAATTCCTATATTCCAGCACTTGAATATTTGCTCTGCTATAGGACACCTACCTATATTTTGCATGGATATTTGCCTTCCTGAATAGGTTGTAATTCAAATAGAGATATTTACAGAGGATCTAACTCATAGGACCTTGCCTTCCTCTCTCTCTTCTTGCCCGTCTCCTGCATGTCACGCACACTCTGATCTTTTAGTAATTACTAGCTGGTTTGACCCAAGAACAGATGGATCAGCCTGGATGCACACAGCTGCTGAAGAGCAAGACCTCTAGAAGTCTCTCCACTAGTAAAATATTAGGTGCATTAAGACAACTATTGGTTCCCTGGAGTAAAAACTTAACCCTGTCTTCAAAAGACAATCATAATTAGAATTTTGGCACATACACAGTTAAAACTGTAACAAACTAACTGTACTAACTATGTATATGTATGTGTGCAATGTGTGTGTTTTACAAATTGGCCAGACTGTTTTGTAGGCAGGTAATTTACCCCTGTAACATTATGTGATGTATATTTTCTACCAAGATATATTTCTCAGTAATGTAATTTTAATGGGTATATAAGTATCTATAAAGGTTTTCCTGGGGGTTATTTTTTGGGAAGGCAGGTAGAGGACCCTTCTATCAGACTATTTGTGACTACAACTGATCTTAGTCAAGTATATACAAGAAGATCACTGATATCAATTTTTAATAATAATTACATATATATATATATACTTATTTTGTAGTTATTTTCTTAGCCATAGAAGAACAGAATGCCTACTTCAATGTTTAAGGCTAATTTAATAATCTGCACAAAACTTTTTGAGGCCTATAGGTGCTGACAAAAAATTAAGGAAGTTCTTTCTTGTATTTTTGATATAAAATTCTAGATTTAGTGCTTGATTCCAACTGGAAAGTCCAGTAAGGGACTTTTTTTTAAGATTCATGTTCAGTAGAAATTTTGGCTTTGTATCGCTGTAAGACTACAACCCAGAATATGTGAACACAGAAGAGATTACCAAAAATAAATAAATAAATGAAACTCTTCAAGAGTGAATAAGCATATTCTATAAGTATTCTTAGCTTCTTAAGTGAGCATTATATTGCTGTAAATTATTGGAATAAGAGTCCCATCCAAAAGATACAACCATAATTATTACCAAAACTCCTATTTCATACAGTATACTTCCAGTGATCTGGACTTTCCTAAAGAAAATGAATGAAGCCTACTCTGTCACCCATCCCTACACTTTTGAAACACTGTCTTTGGAAATGGTTTCTGTGATTTTCCCAGTAAGTGCTGGGTTGCAGGCCAAAGTGGGAGACAGAGTGCAGCCCAGCGGGTGGACTCAGCCTACCAGGCTATGAACCCATCTCTGCGGATGCCCAGCATCTGAACCCATTTCTGTAGGAGTCTCTGCGAGTTACTCACGCTCTTTGTACCTGGGGTTCCTCAGCTGCAAAACAGGCCCCGTTACAAAGTGCATTTTGTAAACCGGAGCCTTAGTTGAGTCAGTGTTCATAAAGTCCATGTTAGACCCGGGATAGGCTCTCAATAACTGTTAGTTAACAGCCTTGTTGGGCTTCCCAGGTGGAACAGTGGCAAAGAGTCTGCCTGCCAATGCAAGAGACGAGTTTGATCCCTGGGTCAGGAAGATCTCCTGGAGAAGGAAATGGCAACCCACTCCAGTGTTCTTGCCTGGAAAATTCCATGGACAGAGGAGCCTGATGGGCTATAATCCACGGAGCTGCAAAGAGTTGGACATGACTAAGCACACGCACACACGCACACACACACACACACACACACACACACACACACAAATACCCTTATTAAATGCCCAGAAGTCTTCAAATAAGTATTACTCACAAATTCTAGCAAACACAATTTAATCACTTTCCACAATCATAAATCCAATTGATAAGGATTAATTGTATATGTTTGAGTGCATGTATAGGTGTGTTTTCAATTATCCATCCTTCTCTCCCCAGTTCTCTCTGGATTCTCCCTTAGAAAACCCCAAGTTTTCTTTTGTCCCTTAATGAAATTTCAAATCTCGAGCTTTTAAAGGCATGCTTTGTGATACAAATCTGAAAAGACAAGTTCTCTGTATGTATGAAGAGATGCCATCTCAGCATTCTGTGAAAAAGTATTTTCACTGCTAAGCATAGCTGAGTGCTGCCATTATAAATCAGGGTTATCCAGGACAGTACAAACACTTGAACTCTGGATGTTACCTCCTATAGCAGAATACAGTCGATCCTCATTATTGCAAGTTCACCTACTCATTAGACTGTTTCTCACCCCCACACTGTGCTTCCACGGTCATTCATGGTCATTCACAGAGTGGTGAATAATCTGAGTTGCCCAATGCCTGAGCTTCAGGCTTAGGTCAAACAAGGTAATGCTCTGCCTTCTTATTTCAACTCTCATATTGTAAATAAGTGTCCATTTTTCAGTCTACTTAGTGTCACATGTTGGAGAAGGCAATGGCACCCTAATCCAGTACTCTTGCCTGGAAAATCCCATGGACGGAGGAGCCTGGTGGGCTGCAGTCCATGGGGTTGCAAAGAGTCAGACACGACTGAGCGACTTCCCTTTCACGCATTGGAGAAGGAAATGGCAACCCACTCCAGTGTTCCTGCCTGGAGAATCCCAGGGATGGGGGAGCCTGGTGGGCTGCCGTCTCTGGGGTCGCACAGAGTCGGACACGACTGAAGCGACTTAGCAGCAGCAGCAGCAGGGTCACATGTTCTGCATTTTTGTGCTTTTTTGTTGGTGATTTCCCTGTTAAAAATGGCCCCCAGGGCTGAAACGCCATCTAACTAGTGTTCCTAAATACAAGGCTGTGCTGTTTTACAGAGAAATTCATGTGTTAGATAACATTCTTTCAGGCATGAGTTACGGTGCTATTGGCTATGAGTTCAGTGTTCATGAATCAACTATATATAAATAAAGTGTAAAATAAGGTGTCTTTAAACAGAAACACTAGAGTAGGAAATGGCAACCCACTCCAATATTCTTGCTTGGGAAACTCCATGGACAGAGAGGAGCCTGGTGGGTTATAGTCCATGGGGTCACAAAGAGTCAGACGTGACTGAACAAGTGAGCATGCCAACAGAAACACATAAAACAAAGTTATGTGTTGACTGGTTGACAAAAATATGGCCAGAAGCTTGCGGGAACCTAACTCTATATTTCTGCTAGGAACAGAATTTGCCAAGTTAATGTTTCCAGTGACTTTATAGAACATATCTAGTCAAGTAATGAGAATCAATTGTACCACCTATAAGGAAAGTGGACAGAGGGGGACAGTACTAATCCATACAAGAACTTTGTGGAGTATAATCCGGCCTTCGTATCAGTGGCTTAGTGAGTGATTACCTTCCCTTTTGTAACCAAGGACTCTATAAGGCTTTTAAGTCTTGTTTCAGTGAGACAGGGGTTTCATTGGTGGCTCAGAAGGTGAAGAATCTGCCCACGGTGCCTCAGGACCAGGGTTCAATCCCTGGACTGGGATCCCCTGGAGAAGGGAATGGCAACTCACTCCAGCGTTCTTGCCTGGACAATTCCATGGACAGACAACCTGGTAGGCTACAGTCCACGGGGTGGCAAAGGGCTGGACACAACTGAGGGACTAACACAGTGAGACAGTGAACCTATGTTGCCTGGAATATGGGGAGTTTTCATCCGAACTTTATGTTACCTAGCGCAGAGGAAGTACACTAACTCACATTCACGGATCTCCCAAACCTGCTTTTCTTTAGCACAAGAGGAAAAACAGCATTCAGAGCCATGCTGACTTTTCATATGTTCATGTGCTACCTTCCTGTATCAGCCCTGTGCTGAGTCATCTGCAGATCTGTGTAAGAAGTAGAAAAAGCCCAACCTGCACAACCATAGCAGTGTGCTATCTCATCTACTGACGTCATCCGCTTATCACTGTATTCAAATAGCACCTCTGACCTGCTTCCCTGCCTCAACAAACGCAAATTGCTGGGTGTGGCTTAGTCAAGTGCGAGAATGAGCGTCAACAGAGAAAGGTGAGCTTGGGCCTGACAAGGCTCAGGAACAGGCCATAACAGAAGCAGGCAGACACAGTAAGGACGGTAAAAACCCCGATAGAACCTGAAACACTGATGCCATTATTAAGCCCCTGAACGACTACAGAGCTTTCCAATCGGAGCTACTCTTATGTGAAATAACTAAAAGTTTTTATGTTTTAAGCCACAGCTAATTATAATGTTACTTGCAGTTAAAAGCATCTTAACACTGTTCCTTGATTGGTGGTTTGTTCTGCACAGCAAACTGATATTACCCAAAGAAGACATAATCCATGAAGAAAATAATCTGAAATATACTGCATATTTATTCTACTGGTCAAACTTAAAACCATTCTCATGCTATTAACCAGTGTAGTCTTTGCTCTTTTGAAAACAGTGACACATGTCTCCTCAAGCTTTTCCAATGTCAGCTGCTGCTGCTGCTGCTAAGTCGCTTCAGGCGTGTCCGACTCTGTGCGACCCCATAGATGGCAGCCCACCAGGCTCCCCCATCCCTGGGATTCTCCAGGCAAGAACACCGGAGTGGGTTGCCATTTCCTTCTCCAAAGCGTGAAAGTGAAGTCGCTCAGTTGTGTCCGACTCTTAGCGACCCCATGGACTGCAGCCCATCAGGCTTCTCCGTCCATGGGATTTTCCAGGCAAGAGTACTGGAGTGGGGTGCCATTGCCTTCTCCGTCCAATGTCAGCTAGAACACTACATTAAAGAAACACAATTATCCCACTTAACAATTTGATGAAGAAATATTTAGGAATAGGGAAAAATGATCCATCCTTTATCAAGAAAAAAAAGTCAGGTTACAGAAAAATAGGGTATTGCTAAAAATATAAAGACGGGTAAATGGAAAGAAAGATGTTTAAAAAGATTTACACCAAAATGTTTATCTAAAGGTAACTTTTACTCTATTCTTTCTTATGTTTCCTAAATTTCTGACAATGTATAATTTCAAGTTACTTGCACCAGGCCTACCCAATGAATGAAGAAACTATAATTACAAAGAAACTGGAAAAAAAAAAAAAAGCTACAACTTAATAAGACTTTATTCCCTTACAAAGTGTTTGTGACAATACATGTCTCTATCAAGATGCATCCTAATACTTTTCTACATAAAATCTTAAGAAAAAAGTAAAGATTTTATGTCTATCTCCTAATTCTAGGCCTCCATACGCATATAATTTGATGAAAAACAATGCATATACAAACTTCAGGAACTAGCGTGGAAATATTAAATCCTTAAACTCAGCTGAACTCATGAGAAAACAAGAGTATTATTTTCAGGTGAAAAACAAGCAGTTTAAGCCAACTGCTGAAAACAACTGGCATGCTATTGATGGTCTGACTCAAGATCAATGAAAACACAGCTTATAGCAATACTTGAGTAAACTACTATATTCCAAATATTCTAGACTTTGCATATAAACAAGGCATTTGGAGCTGTTATATTGTAACCACCTAAGGAAAATAGTTTAAATCTAGACAAGACAGACTATAAACATAAAAGAGACTATGTATTCTACTCACTAAGAAAAGTTTTATCCTGAAAGTATACATTTGCACCACTTTTCGTTAGAATCTATGTTCCAGTGAGTCCCTTGGACAGCAAGGAGATCAAACCAGTCAATCATAAAGGAAATCGACCCTGAATATTCACTGGAAGAACTGAGGCTGAAGCTGAAGCTCCAATGCTTTGGCTACTTGATGAAAACAGCTGACTCACTGGAGAAGACTCTGATGCTGGGTAAGATGGAGGGCAGGACGAGAAGGGGATGACAGAGGATGAGATGGCTGGATAACATCACCGACTCAATGGACATGAGTGTGAGCAAACTCCGAGAGACAGTGGAGGACAGGGAAGCCTGGTGTGCTGCAGTCCATGGGGCTGCAAAGACTAATACACAACTGAGCAACTGAACAAGAATAGTATTTCAATGTGCGAAGGTGGGATGAGCATAATTCACCAGCTTGAGTCCCTATACCCTGTCCATTCAGCATTGCTGGGGAACAAAGAGGCTCTGGATACCAAATGTTTTGCGGGGAAGAAACAATCTCCCCAAAACCGAGCTTTTGTTCCTTAGCCAAGAGATAATTCACAAAAACACAGTAGAGTCTTTCTTCTTCTTTTTTTCGTCCAGGTTATTCTGTGCAGATTTCCATTGTGAGTGTGTTAGTCTCTCTATGTAATAATGCAATTTTAAAAAAGCAGCTCTCTGGTTTGCCTGAACTATCCACATAAATACCACCAATCCAAGCCTACATAGCAGCTACAGGATGTTGACCACTTCTTATCTGCCTCAGCAGAACTAAACAAGGGATAAGCATCAACACTGGCTCAATTAAAAAAGAATTCAATAATTAATAAAGATTTCTTTGTAAAAGTATCACAATATTCATATCATATGGCATTGAAATGAAAGCTTATTTTCAAGATAAAGCATAAATAGATATCAAGTGTTTAAAATGTGAAAATTTGTTTGAACATTACAAAATTTATCCAAGTTTATAATGTGAAAATGTCTGTTTAAATGTTTTACAAAGTCAAGGACAATCATATAGCCCTCACCCTCTACCAGTTGGAACTGTAACTACATACTCAGAGACTGTGCCAATCAGAACACCGTATACCTGATAGGCTATAATTTTGGTATCAGACTCATAAGCATGTGGCTCTAGAATATGAAATGATGAACAATTTCTTATGTTTTATTTTAGAGTAGTTGTCAAATTTTTAAAAAAAAGATTTTTTTCTACAATAGGAAAAAACTTGCCTTAAAAAATTACCTGAAAAGGAATGAAGGTACTTTTTCTTCTAATGTTATAGAAGTCATAAATGTTTAGCAAATTAAATTTTAAAATTTACTTCAAGAAATATTATTTTCTGAGGAAAGTTTCAGAGAGGCAATGGCTCCCCACTCCAGCACTCTTGCCTGGAAAATCCCATGGATGGAGGAGCCTGGTAGGCTGCAGTCCATGGGGCCGCTAAGAGTCAGACATGACTGAGCGACTTTAATTTCACTTTTCACTTTCATGCATTGGAGAAGGAAATGGCAACCCACTCCAGTGTTCTTGCCTGGAGAATCCCAGGGACGGGGGAGCCTGGTGGGCTGCCGTCTGTGGGGTCGCACAGAGTCGGACGCGACTGAAGTGACTTAGCAGCGGCAGCAACACTCTTTTAGAAAAATCAAGTCTAATATACCTAACACATATTAAGTATGCAGTATTTTCCTTATAGTGAGTATTTTCTTTTTTGGTCCTTTAGAATATTTCCAACCATATTTCTTGTTTTCTTGTTTCTAAAAAGAACACTTAAGTTGTCTGGAGTTTAAGTGCAGAACTTTTTCTAAATTTATAAAAGGTAAAACCAAAATCTCATCATTAATTCAATTACAGAAATTTTGTTACAAACTATATCCCATAGGATTTGGAGCCATTCTCCTCCACCCTCTTTTCCCCGCTCCAGTAACCTTTTGTATGCTGACTGAGACAATGCAAAGACTCTTATAGGAAAAGGAACACCAAGTCTTCCTAGATACAGTGAACTAAAAACAAAACATTACTTCTCACGTGCTCACATGGAAATCCCTGTCTCTCTCTTCTAAGAGGAAATACAAAAGCAGTGAGTGTTCAAAGCAATACCCCAAAGTGATTAGATCTCTGCAAGGCAATCCTGTAAAAAATCTCTCGTCACTTAGTTCCCAATCAGATCCCTGGTCCTTCCTACCAGACCAGACACACCAGATTTTCTGGCTCCACACAGGCTGGCCTCTGGACTAGATTGGTCCTTTATAACCCTTATAACCTTCACTGCAGACAGTAACTAAATCCTTCCAGCGCCTCTAAATCAGACTTCATCTCCCAGGCAATGGGCAGTGCTGGAGTATTTGTTAATGATATATCCAATGTATGTGTGTTCAGTCTATTTCCAGATGCCACAAGGTCCCTGAGCCAATTATCCTATTGTTTTTTACTCTCCAGGGGCAGGTTTATGTTTAATCTTTCATTGCTGTTAGATGACTCTTGTCCCTGGGGAACCTTTGCCCTATTAGATACATTCCTGAAACCCAGACGTAAAAGTTGTCATGTTCAAGTCAAACAAGTGTCTGTTATAACCTTCCCGTAAAGAAGCAGGACACTTTCCTACTTTAAAAAAAAAAAAAAAAATCAAACTGTATAATTTGGAATCGGAGAGAGAGAGAAATTTATTGTGACCTCAATCAACAGTATGGCTTACCTCTACCTTAATCTGACAAAGTACATTTATCTGAAGTAAGAATGTGCATTTCTGTCCTCACAAAATGCTTTTATGTTTGAAGGAAAGTTATGACCAACCTAGATAGCATATTCAAAAGCAGAGACATTACTTTGTCAACAAAGGTCCATCTAGTCAAGGCTATGGTTTTTCCAGTGGTCATGTATGGATGTGAGAGTTGGACTGTGAAGAAAGCGGAGTGCTGAAGAATTGATGCTTTTGAAGTGTGGTGTTGGAGAAGACTCTTGAGAGTCCCTTGGACTGCAAGGAGATCCAACCAGTCCATTCTAAAGATCAGTCCTGGGTGTTCATTGGAAGGACTGATGCTAAAGCTGAAACTCCAGTACTTTGGCCACCTCATGTGAAGAGTTGACTGATTGGAAAAGACTCTGATGCTGGGAGGGATTGGGGGTAGGAGGAGAAGGGGACGACAGAGGATGAGATGGCTGGATGGCATCACTGACTCGATGGACATGAGTTTGAGTGAACTCTGGGAGTTGGTGATGGACAGGGAGGCCTGGCGTGCTGCGATTCATGGGGTGGCAAAGAGTTGGATACGACTGAGTGACTGAACTGAACTGAACTGATGCTGCTTAATGTTTATTAAAACATGTACTGGTTTTTTCTTTAAGTAATTTTTACCTTATATTGGATAATACACCATTGTAAAATAAAGCCTGTCTTTTACTATGAAGTAAATATAGTATAGTTGATGCAAAACATGAAAAAAAAAGACCAATATGCAAAATCTTACCACCTTACATACCCAGACGTAATATAAAAAATTATGGAAAACTGGAACAGCAAAAAGAAAAATAAATATCATTTTACACAACTACTTTTTACTATTTTGGTATTATTTTCTTCCTGATTTTTTTTTTCCCCTTGTGTATACAATCCCACCTTCCCTACCACTTTAAGCAAACTTTTGACTTCTTTCTGATTGAAGTATTATTATTTCAAGAAGGTACTAATCAGTCCATAATTCACTTAAGGACAACTAAAGAGACATTGAATAATAAATACATCTGAGAGTGAGTAAACAGCCTTGTGCATTCATGCATGACTTCCCTGGTGGCTCAGTGGTAAAGAATCTGGCTGGCAATGCAGGAGACTGCCTGCCAATACAGGGTTTGGTCCTTGTGTCGGGAAGATCCTCTGGAGAAGGAAATGGCAACCTATTCCAGCACTGCCATGCACAGAGGAGACTGGTGGGCTACAGTCCAGGGGGTTGCAGAGTCAGACAGGATTTAGCCACTAGACAATAACATCCATGCATACCTGCATTCATCTAGTCCACACACAGTAAGGGCAACTACACGCCAAATTCTGTGATAGGCACTTATTTCAAAGACAGAAGAGAGAAAAGTGAAAGTGACTCAGTTGAGTCTGACTCTTTGTGACCCCATGGACTGTAGCCCACCAGGCTTCTCTGTCCATGGGATTCTCCAGGCAAGAATACTGGAGTGGGTTGCAATTTTCTACTTCAGGGGATCTTCCTGACACAGAGATTGAACCCAGATCTCCTGTATTGCAGATAGATTCTCTACCATCTGAACCACCAGTGAAGCCCAATATAGAAGAAAGAATACTAACCTATTTATGAGCCAAGTGCAAGCAAACCACAAAAAAAATAGCAACAGATTTTGATGGGTGGGAAAGAGAAGGAATTTTTATTTGAATAGGCCTGGGAGAAAGTGAAGTCACTCAGTCGTGTCCGACTCTTTGCAACCCCATAGACTGTAGCCCACCAGGCTCCTCCATCCATGGGATTCTCCAGGCAAGAATACTGGAGTGGGTTGCCATTTCCTTCTCCAAGGGATCTTCCCAACCCAGGCATCGAACCCAGGTCTCCTGCATGTAGGCAGACACTTTACCATCTGAGCCACCAGGGAAGTCCTTTCAACAGGTAACATCAGGAAGATAATCTTGGAGCTGGATTTTGAATGACCTTTCAAATCAATCAGAACATTTTGGATTTATCCTACAGAGAGTGGGAAACCATTGAGAGTTTTTTACCATAGGAGTCACAGGAGAAGGCAGAGAGCTGGGGTAGGAAAGTGAGCAAGGAGAGATGGAGGTAGGAATCAGAAGTAGTGACGGGGCCCTGAAGGAGGTGACTGGCAATGGAAACCATTGAGAGAAAGCAAAGTGAGGGCCAGATCACAAAGGTCTTTGTTGTGCATTAGAGATAAGGATGAATAGCAGGGTGTTGGGCAGCTTGATATCCTGGTCCCAGGGAGCTGACAAAGGAGGCAAAGCAGGCTGGAAGAGGAAAAGGGGTCCAATGTGTGAGATCAACGACCTGAGAAGACAGACCCAGAGACGGAGATGAAATCAGCAGTTATCAGGGCAGCGCTCGTCACTGACACAAGCTTCAGCTTGGAAGATCTTTCCTAGTACCTGGGCCCCACCATGGACCCATCATTTCTGAATCTCGGAGATGAAGCCTGCACACGTGTATTCCGAGGAGAAACAAACTCTCCGTGTGACCCTGGCCCAAACACCTGGTTAAGGATCGAGGACAGAGATACCCTTTTGTCGGTAGACAGTGAGCCCAGTAATTACAAAGAACTGAAGAAGAGCTGCTGCTAAGTCGCTTTAGTCGTGTCCGACTCTGTGCGACCCCATAGACGGCAGCCCATGAGGCTCCCCTGTCCCTGGGATTCTCCAGGCAAGAACACTGGAGTGGGTTGCCATTGCCTTCTCCAATGCATGAAAGTGAAAAGTGAAAGGGAAGTCGCTCAGTCCTGTCTGACTCTCTGCGACCCCATGGACTGCGACCTACCAGGCTCCTCCGTCCATGGGATTTTCCAGGCAAGAGTGCTGGAGTGGGGTGCCATTGCCTTGAAGAAGAGCTGAGCACCAACCAAAGCAGTATAATCACAAACTATATCAGCCATCATGAAATAGTTTCCAAAAAATGTTTCTGCAAACATGAAAGCAGGAACAGTCACTGAAAAGCCAACTACAACTCAAGACAAGCCCGGTGGCTCAGGGTTAAGAGAGTCCTTAAAATTTCCAGAATGTCATATACAATAAGAGCTTTGTAATGTTCCAAAGCACCATGTGGCAGACCTTTCAGCAGAATACTAAATTAGAAGTCCCCCCTCGCCTGCTGCACCTCTAATATAGGCTTACTCATTTTAATGTATAAGTGCCAAATTTGAGTAAGTTTTAATATCTTTCTCAGGAGTTTCCTAGTAGGTAACATTTAACTATTCAAAAGTATAGGAGTTCTAATTTTTTATTTTTCACAAGTATCCATGTGGATTGCCAGAGGACTGCTGATGATATTCTAGAAAAGAAAGCCTAGAGAGGAGATAGGAGTCGTTTTCAAATGCATCCAAGACAGTCACAGAGATGTGAGAATAAACTACAGCTAGTCAGGACTAGGAGGATCATAACTTTCAGGCAGTAACCGGAACAGTCTTCTAATAATCAGAGCCACCCCAAGTAGAATGGACTGAAAGGAGCTTCCTGAGAAAGTTCTCAGGTTCTTTCAGTGGTTGACCAAGTCAAGAATAAGGAAGTGTTTTGCCCAATTAGAGGCTTCCCTGGTGGCTTGGTGGTAGAGAGTCCACCTGCAATGCAGGAGACCGGGGTTTGATCCCTGGGTTGGGAAGATCCCCTGGTGAAGGGAATGGCAACCCACTCCAGTTATTCTTGCCTGGGAAATCCCATGGACAGAGGAGGCTGGCGGGCTACAGTCCCTGGAATTGCGAAGAGTCAGACACGACTGAGTGACTGACACTTGGCGGATTAGGAGAATAGCCCTAATGGCAACACACACAGAAATGCTATCGGCTATAACCTCCTCTATAGCCAACAAAGGATCGTTTAAGATATTACCTGCATCTCTCCTTCTTGCCCCAAAAGCAGAGTAAAAATGAACAATGATGTGAAACATAATGATAATCTTCACTTTTTCCCCCCACTGATTAGACCACACATTTTGAATGTTAAGCTGCTCTGAATTCTTAACAACCAGAAACAGTATAGGATGAGTACACCTGAAGTCTTTTAAATGTTATCAGTGTGGAATACAGACCGTGTTTTTCAGCTAATGATGAATGAAACCATGGACTGGAATCATGCATTTCAGATTTGTTGTCCATTACTCACTAAAAAGACAAACCTATCTTACCAAGTCATGAAATATTTATTAAAACTAGCCCATCCTCATCTTATTTCTTCTATCTCTATTAAAAATTTACTTTACTTCAACTTACAAAGGAAAAAATATTAAATATGTGAGGCAGTACATAATTTTCCAAACATCTTTAAGGTGGATGTCAGCAAAAACAGTTGAAGAATCCTCCTTTAATATAGTAAATTTAATTAAACCACCTATTTTTTTCCTGATTAAGGATCACAATGTTCCTTGATCTCTTAATCTTCTCTTACTTTTAGAGTCAGTACCCAGTGTTGCACTCCTTTGTGGGGCCATTTTTCACAAGGACATAAGCTTTTACCTCCAAGATTTCCTACCTACCAGACAATAAAAGAAAGCAAACATAACTGTGCTGAGAACTTAAGCAAAAAAACAAAGAAGCAAATGAAAAAACCCAAACCGTTTCATTTCCTGGATTGCTGGAGCATTCTCCAAGTCAAATCTGCTGGTGTTAAAAGCACAAATTCCATCTACAACATTAGGTCTTAAAGGGGAATCACCCTACAGTGGATAGGGGCCCAGTGGTCAGGCCACGTATGAGTTAAGTATTAGTCATAACAGGTTAATTATGAAACATCTTTAATAGCATGGCACATTTTACCTGTGCTCTCATCACAAAGAAGGGCTCATGCTGCCCACTGCAATGTCAACTCCGGGCCTAGAAGGAGAGCTGTTAGTTTGTATCCCTAGGAGTTCCAAGGTGAAATTTGAAAGTGGACCCTTACACTGGAAGGCAGGAAGAGGCCAAAAAACAAGGCAGCCACTCGAGACCGGGAGGGTGGCAGGTAGTGAGCAAGGGACTTGCCTACCAGGCTGGTCTTGGGCGGCTGCCGACCAGAGCTAGGAGTCCATATACTGTCCTTAATGAGGCTTGGTGCGCGTATCACCCAGATGATCTCAGCAACACATCACCCTCTCAAGGCTGCATCCCTGAAACGGCTCCTGCTGTGGGAACAGCGGGCAAAAGGGCAGGTGAAGCATGAGGAGCCTTGATTGCCCAGGGCTGGCTTTCTGGTCAGCTAGGGGGCCACATACTCTTGATGACCTCCTATGATGTCAAGAGGTCTGTTTCTACAGCAAAATATTAGAAATTTAACACGTTCAACCTAACATGTAAGGGAATGGTTACCTAAAGTTCAAACAATACAATGTTAAATAGTCACTGAAAATTATACCTATGGAGAGGAGAGGTTTTGGTGACATGAAAAACATTTATAATGTAAAGAGGAAACAAAAGCAACATATAAAGTTGTAATGAGGCAGTAGGTGAAAGAAAACTATCCAGTGCGGTCCCTGGCATATAAGAACTCAGTTCACTGCTGACATGCGCCGAATGATCTAAAGTATATAAAAATCTTAAAAACAAGGCTGGAAGAAATGTGGCAAAGAACAGTGGTTACCCCTGGATAAGAATTAAAGGTGTTTTCTTTCCGGAACCTTTATGCTTTTTAACGTTTTTATTTCTTTTTTCTATAATAAATATTTACTTTAAAATCAGGAAAAGGATTTAAAACTACTTTTTAACAGGCTCTATTTCTTCACACTGGAGGAACTGACCTTTAAGAACAGGGACATCTCCAAGTCATATGTATGGGTGTGTGTGAGTCTGTGTGTGCATGCGTGCTAAGTCACTTCAGTTGTGTCAGACTCTTTGTGACCCTCTGGACTGTAGCCCGCCAGGCTCCTCTGTCCATAGGACTCTCCAGGCAAGAATACTGGAGTGGGTTGCCATGCCCTCCTCCAGGGATCCTCCTGACCCAGGGATCAAATCCATATCTCATGGCTCCTGCATGGGCAGGTGGGTTCTTTACCACTACTGCCACCTGGGAGCCCATATATACACATACAGACATACACATATATAAATATATTCTTTCCCCCTGCTGACAGGCAGTGTAACAGGTAGAAATACAAGCTTGGAGTCTAGAACCAAGCTGAGTGGACAAAGCATAGAGCATAGAAAAGCAGACAGAAAGTATGCTTTGTAAGAAGTGTTCCAAGTCTGTGTGTCATGGTTTGAGATGAAACTGAAATATTTTATGATAGAAGCATTATTAAAGGTAACATGGCTTTCCACAAATTTAAAAGTACTGATGGATTTTGATTAAGTAATATTCTGAAAATAATAGTTCTGCGTGATTACAGTATCCATATCTACATAGGATATCTATAGGGCAATTATAACATTAATAGTGCTTTTTGTAGTTATTCTTGCCTTCAGTGTTCAGGATCCACTTATTGAACAATAGGAAACAGACACTGTAACATCCTAAACTAAAAACTGCAGATCTCTTCCATGTTTACAGTGCCGCCAAGTCTCCAAGCACATTTTTTAATTGATTGAATATTTATTCTAACACAAACAGGGGGATGATTAAGGCCTGGGTGGCTAAGCTTTGGTCAATGCTGGAGCCCATTTCTCTTTTTTCGTCCCTACATACAAATTCCAACTTGTGAAACCTCATTGGGCCTAATTTCCTGTTGTTTAAAATCAGAAAGATAATACATCAAAGGGTGGCTGGGCGGATTTAGTTATTAACATATATAAAACATTTTAAAAGAATGCCTGCAATTAGTAAATGACCATGTTCTCAACTGTTAGTATCATTGCTTCAGAAGATCTTTCAGATCTTTAAATTACTTCTAAGATCTTTAAATCTATGTCAAAAGGTCATAAAATTGAAAGAAAACTACAGACCTTGATATTTAGAGTAACTTTTTATAGAGCTTCCTACCCTCTTATTGTAATGATAACCACTGCTATACCAGCTTTTAAATGTATCCATAGACTTCAAGAGAAATCTCACACCATTAAAAAAAAAAAAAGTTTCCGGTGTAAACCTTTTCATCAGGGTTTCCCCCAGCAGCCGCCACCCCCGCACCACCACTACCTCATTGAGGCTCCTAAAACAAGATCATGAAATTCTCAACTTCAAAGCGTTCAATTCAACTGAACCCACTTTACCTGAAAAAGTTAATTACCCCAGTTGGAGTGGACCAAGTATCTTAAAAACTTTTATACCATACTTCTATTATAAATAGAAGGAGCCAGGCGACTGGGACTTGAGGGTTTCCCCTACTATTACCCATATTGAAGATTTTTTAAAATTACTAATAACTGGGGTTAAATCCAAGTACTAAATGTTCAAATTTTGTAGTTTCAAGAAATTTACTAAAATAGTATTTTTTAGCTTAAAAAATTGACAAAATATTCAAATTAGGACCTATTTGCAGCGAATTTTATAAAAGTTCATTGGGTTCAGGAAGATGCTTCTGTTGCTGTGTTTGTTGCACCAGTTTGCTTATGGGATCTCAGTTCCCCAACCAGGGATTGAACCTTGGCCCATGGCAGTGAAAGCTTCAAGTCCTAACCAATGGACCTCCAGGGAATTCCCAAGGAAGATGCTCTTCTATTAGCAGGAAATACACAAAAAGTGGTCTTTAATGGGGTATCAGTTTTCAGTTTTTCAAAACGTCAATTTAACATAGTTATGTGTACTTACAGGTTTGTGCGTGTATATATATAAACATATACTTTTCTAAGTAAATGTATGGACATTTATGCATAAACATGCATTTCATTAATCTTGCCAGTCTTCAAAGAATGATCTTGTGTGGTGCCCATTAAGTGTTAATAGTCAATTCAAAAATTCAGCCTCACAAAGGCTGTACTTTCATCAGATGGGATTGTTTGGGGTGAGGCCCTGAACATTATCCTGCTTAAAAATCTGTCAAGAGAAAACAAGTCAAGGGGAGCAAAAGAGACACTGGGCCCAAGGCAGGACAAGGGATGGGACCCCGGGGGCCCAGGGCAGAGGGGCTCCAGGGACGAGAGGCGCTTCCTGGGGTGGGAGGATGCAGCCACAGTCTCCCCCTTCCCTACTCCGCACCAGCTCCAGCCTGGCCTTCTCTTTTCACCCCTCTCCCCCACTGAGAACCTGTGACACTGGCCACATTCCTGTGTCCCCTGAATGTTCCCCACTCTTCACCCCTTCCTTTTGTGCGGACCTCATTACAATAAATTTTAAATAAAATCCAGGAAAAAAAAATCAGTCTCAGAATTTAAAAGATTGTTTAAAAAAAAATTAAGGGTTGAGCGAAAGACATCTGA
Organism: Ovis canadensis; assembly: GCF_042477335.2. Classification (NCBI taxonomy): domain Eukaryota; kingdom Metazoa; phylum Chordata; class Mammalia; order Artiodactyla; family Bovidae; genus Ovis; species Ovis canadensis. The sequence continues at coordinate 31,220,446 of NC_091250.1, read as the reverse complement.
AATTTATCTTTAAGAAAATGAATCTTTCATTCATACATTATTTTGGACACACAGGTTTAAAGTTAAATTTTAGGAAGTTCACAGTGGGTGACTGACTCAACAAAAGGGTTCCTAAAAATACCTGTCATTCTAATATACTAAGATAAATAACCTTGAAACTTAAAATCATGAGTACTCAGTACAGAAAGAAATCACAATAAAATTGTAAGCTTGATGACTTACAAAGCTTAGATGTAAGCTTAGATGACTTACAAAGATCTGGGATTCGGGATGCTTTTTGCTCAATGAACTTAAAATTACAAATCCATTTTTAACTAGGGCAGTCTTCTTTCAAAAAAAGATTAATCTTATAAAATTATTATAAGTTAAATATAGTTAAGGATGCTGTTAAAGTTCTGAACTTTACATGTTCATACCTGCCTGTATATACTCACAGAAGAAGTAAAGTTGCTCAGTTGTATGGGATTCTTTGTAATCCAATGGACTGCAGCCTACCAGGCTCCTCTGTCCATGGAATTTTCCAGGCAAGAGTACTGGAGTGGGTTGCCATTTCCTTCTCCAGGGATCTTCCCCACCCAGTGACTGAACTCAGATCTCCTGCATTGCAGGCAGACGCTTTACCCTCTGAGCCACCCGGGAAGCCATATACTCATAACCAGAATACAAACAAAGAAATGAAGTTATGAGCCTTTACCTTTCAATAAAGCCATGTTATATTTTCATTCAGATTTCCTTAGACTATCAACAGGAATAACTGTGATATGGGTAATTTTCCTAAGGTAAACTTTTCCAGGTAAGTGTCTGTGCTCTTCTAACAAAGATAAATGGAAAGTAGGTGGAACAGATGGATTTGAAGCTAAGAATAAAAATAGAAAGCTAAGGCAAATTTGTGGACTGTTGTCTGATTCTTATTAATAAAAGCCAGCTCAGCTCACCTGTATCCAGACATGACAAATTAAGTGAATTGTAGCAACAATTTTTGGATAACTCATCTTAGAAAGTGTTGGACATGAAATATCCAGATCATTGAACCAAATATGAATTCTTGATTTGCTGTACTCCATTTTACTTTGTTGGCTTAAGACAGGTCAGATGGTTGTTTATGCTCTCCAAAGTATTTCTAAGCCTCTTTCTCCTCTCAAAACTTTCACACAAAATAGATTCTCCTTAAAGATAAACAGGCAAAGCAAATTCTGGACCTAGAGTGGATTGACTTTGTAATTAAATTCCAATGTGATCCTGACACTTAGAATTTACTATCATCTAACATTGAAAGCTAAGATTAAAAACTAAGATCATGGCATCTGGTCCCATCCCTTCACGGCAAATAGATGGGGAAAAAGTGGAAACAGTTTAAATATAAAGAAAAATATAAAGTCAGACTTTATATTTTTGGGCTCCAAAATCACTGCAGATGGTGATTGCAGTCACGAAATTAAAAGACGCTTACTCCTTGGAAGGAAAGTTATGACCAACCTAGATAGCATATTCAAAAGCAGAGACATGACTTTGCCAACAAAGGTCCATCTAGTCAAGGCTATGGCTTTTCCAGTGGTCGTGTATGGCTGTGAGAGTTGGACTGTGAAGAAAGCTGAGCATCAAAGAATTGATGCTTTTGAACTGCGGTGTTGGAGAAGGCTCTTGAGAGTCCCTTCTGCAAGGAGATCCAACTAGCCCATCTTAAAAGAGATCAGTCCTGGGTGTTCTCTGGAAGGACTTATGCTGAAGCTAAAATTCCAATACTGTGGCCACCTGATGGGAAGAGCTGACTCATTTGAAAAGACCCTGATGCTAGGAAAGATTGAGGGCAGAAGGGGACGACAGAGAATGAGATGGTTGGATGGCATCACCGACTCGATGGACATGAGTTTGAGTGAACCCCGGGAGTTGGTGATGGACAAGGAGGCCTGGCGTGCTGCGATTCATGGAGTCACAAAGATTCGGACACAACTGAGTGACTGGACTGAACTGAACTGAACATTAAAAGCACCAAGGAGTCATGTTTAGACCACAAAATTTAACTTCCAATTTAACAAAAGGCCTATGTAAACATTTTATCACCATATTCATATTTAGTTACTAATGTGAATATAGAGACAGATAATCATAAAATAATTTGCATTATTCCTGGAAACCCTAGAGAAACCAGACTGCATGAATATACATCACATAAAAGTTCAGATTAAAGTTCTTACACAATATTATTTGCTAGGATCACATCAGAGATCACAATTTTCCTCTGTATACATTTTCTCAGTGTTCTCACTCTTAACCTAGTGCATAAGAGGCCAACATCTCAAGTGGTTTCTAAAGTTTATTGAATGAACGTTAAGTTCCTCACACTTAGGATTTTCAATTTTAAGGCTAATATGAACTGTGATTCTCCAAACTAAATGGCAAAAACATACTGGGTACAGTGTGGACATAGTAGTTTCCTAGACAGCTGACCAAATTTGTATTGATTAAATGAGACATTGTGGCCTTTTCTGTCTTATGGCCACAGACGGTACTGTTTTACAGCCACTTTTCTTACAAAAACATACAAGTCACAAGGAGGATTTTAGAGATCAATGCAAAGCAATTGTCACTACAGGAAAAACAGCCTGCATTCCAAAGTGTGATAGACATTAATTGCTATATTTTGAGTAAAAATCTAACACAGGCTTATAATACTTTTATGTTTTTTCATATTGAAATTGTATGTTACCTTCCAAATCTCACATCTAACAAAAAACAAAAAGATGTGCAATTTCTTTTTAACAGTGTTTAATTTTTTCCCTTAGTAAAAACCAATCTGTACTTTCCTTAGCCAGACAGTATTTACTTCTAAAAATCCCCACACTATCTTATAGACCTCAAACACAGCATACAAAATATAAAAACAATAAAATCTTTATAACCATTACCACGGGTGGAAAGAAGGTCAGAAAAATATACAAAGCAGTGAAAGGCTGGATGTGAAGGATGCCAGAGGCGAGCGGGGGAGGGTTTCGTGAGGTTCTAGGCAAACCCTGTGATGACGTCACCTCACATACATAATGTTACAGCAGTCAGCACAGGCCTCCTGCTTTCTTATTGGTGAACACCGTGTCAGCCGACATCAGAAGATAATCACCATTGGTCAGACAATTACAACTGAAGCAACTAGCATCTACCACTGCGAGCACAGACCTGGCAGGCTGCTGAAAGAGAAGGCAGAGCAGAGCCCAGCTGCCCTTCTCAGTCAGTGAATTTTATGTCACTTTACCAATCCCTAGACGATTTTGCCCCCTTCCCAGCAGACCTAATAAATGAAGTCAGCTATTTGTGAAAATAGCAGGTAAAGGCCAGACATCTCATAAAAGAAAAAAACGCCTCTATTTTCAATGCTGTAAAACCACAAGGGCTTTTCAGTGTCAAATCAGAACTTAAAAATGTTAAGCTAAAAGCAGGTATTTTCCTCTATCTCATGCAATATACCCTCATTTACCATATAATATTACCCAGGATATTTTTTCATTGACAAATAAAGACGTGGCTCAGGGTGATTCTCCAAGGCATATTTATTACTCTGCATTTTTCCATAGTTTTTCTAATGTGAAACTATTTGCTAGAAAAGTAAAATGGTCTATAGTATTTATCCCATGTCTAAAACAGTGAATACAGGGTTAATCATTGTTTGAGCAGCAATAAACTTGATAAATTTGCCTCAGTTGAACTCTTTAGTTTATAAAAACATCACTCCAAAATAAGGGTCCCATTACATTAATATGTAATAAAGTAATGAGTACAGATTATAGGATAAGTTTAATAAAGGTCTTCTTAAATTATATTCAAAAGGTAGTGCAGACAGCATCCTGACAAAACAACACTCCTGACCTTCCTTACAATTCTTCTCTTTGAGAGATAAGTTATAACTTAATTCTGTAAACTGAGTTTTATTTGAGGCTATGTCTAGGGAATTTTTAAGGACAACTGAAAATAATTTGTCAAAAAAATACAGTAGAAACTTCACAACATTGTTTTTCCTCCAGAAACTATTTCAAGTCATCTGTAGTTAATGAGTCTGGCAAATGCAAGACCTGGTGCTTCCTAAACGTTCCCTCTCCTCAAGAGGGTGTAAGCTTTGGTTAACAAAGGAAATGAAAAGGAAAAAACCTTCATTTTCTTATACACCTTGTTCAAGACTTTTTGGCTGTTGACATTTTGGGAGAGGTTTATAAAATGGGCACCCAAGGATACTGGGAGAAATGCATACACTCTGGGATATAAAAAGAAACAAGACAATTAGGGTCAAAGAGAGAAAAAGTCAGGAAGGGGAATTCCTAATATGTGACTATGTCATAGTATTCAAAACTCAAGGGAAGGCCAAGTCTGCTAAGGTTCAGGTAGCTGTGCTGGCAATAAAATAGACATCCATCATCACTTTTAACTCACTAGTTAAGACTTTTCCCAGGCATCTGCCTGTACAATGCATTCTTCAAGGTACATTCAAGAGCAGAATAAGAAGCATGCCCTGAAGAGATGATGGTCTAGCAGGAGGCACAGTGTGTGTTAGCCACTCAGCCGTGTCCGACTCTCTGTGACCCCATAGACTGTATGTAACCCACCAGGCTCCTCCATCCATCGAATTCTCCAGGCAAGAATACTGGAGTGGGTTGCCATTTCCTTCTCCTAGAAGGCAGACATACATCTAAATACTTACGCATATGAATAAAAAGCTAGGAAAGATACTGCCAGATGAAATGTACAGAAAAAGAGCTAAGAGTGCTAAGAGTCCAACAGGCGAAGATAAATTGGTGCGTTTTTTCCCATTTTCAATCCCGAGGGTTAGGCCCTGTTTGATGTATTGGTCAATAGAGAACGTGAAAGTGAAGTCGCTCAGTCGTGCCCGACTCTTCGCGACCAAGCTCCTCCGTCCATGGGATTTTCAAGGCAAGAGTACTAGAGTGGGTTGCCATTTCCTTCTCCAGGGAATCTTCCCAACCCAGGGATCGAACCCAAGTCTCTCATATTGTAGACAGACGCTTTATGGTCTGAGTCACCAGGACAGTCCCATAGAGAAAGAGGGGAGAAATAGTACCAGGTGGTGGTGGAAACACAGAAAGTGGCCCCAGAAAAAAGGCAACAAGTGAGTAGGAGTATCCACCGAGGAGGTGCAAGGAGAGGGGCTAGCCCACAGTGAGCCGGAGCAGCCGGCCCGAGGGGAGGCCAGTTCCGGAGGGGCAGGTTCAACAAGGGTGCAGCAAGTTGGAGACTGGTCAGATATTAGGAAACACAGAGAGCGCAGGGCCGATGGGGCGGGAGGATGGACTCAGCGGTGTGACAAGACACCACGACAAACAGTTGCAGAGACCTTCGCCTTCTGCTGGTCCACCCCCACCCCCCACCCCCAGGCACCGCCCCCGCCCGGCCCTCAGCGCCACCCCCTTCGCGGGAGGAGGAAGTGCCTGTAAAGAAGGTCCCTTTGGTGGGGCCCGAGGGAGGCTTGGCTTCCCCAAGCGCAGAGGCCTTAATTGTCTGAACTCCTACGGAATCGAGCCTCTGGGTGCACAACCGTCTTCCGGGCCCACCCTCGGCGCCTTCGCCCTCGGAGGCCCAGGACGGGCCTCGGCCCAGAGCGCTGCCGCACTTCCCAGCCTTCCGAGCGAATCGCGTGGCCCTCCTGGCTTCCGGCTGTGGCCCCCCGCCCCCGCGCCCGAGGAAGCCCCCAGCCGCGCCGCAGCGAGTGCGAGCGCGCCAGGCCGCGCGCCGCGCCCACCCCAACCGGCCCGGCCCCGCCGGCGCGCCCAGCGCAGGGGGCGGGCCCGGCGGCGCTGAGGCCGCAAATGGCCAGCCGGTCCCCCGCGGGCCGGCCGCGAGGGAGGAGGCGGGAGCGGCGGCCGAACCTCCCGGGGAGAAGACGTTGAGCCCCATTCCCGGGTTCCGGCGCAGAGCACCCACCCGCCCCAGCCTCCAGGCGCGCTAGCGTCTCCGGTTTCCCATTGATGACCTGGGGGAGGGAAGGCAGGTCGTGAGGGCGCCGGGGGCACGCGCTGGCGCACGCGGCAGGCGGAATCCCCCACCTTCCGAGAGCCCTCTCGGCCCGACCCTCTCCAACAGTACCTGGGAGGCTGCCAGCAGCTGCCTAGCTGGGGGTTGCCTTGCGCTTTCTCTTTACTGATCGTCAGACACGGGCTTAAGGTGGGGTGGTTAGAGAATGTCTGCCACAGCAGCTCCGTCTACAAGCCAGAAGCGAGATGAACATACACACCCTCCCCTGTTAAGTATCGCAAGGTGACACGGGATCGCTTCCCACACAGGGATTTCCAAAAGGACTGGCGGAGGGAATACAGTTAACAAGAAAGATGCTTTCCCAGGTTAGAAGTTGTGTGGGGAACATTCCCCACCCCACAAGGACTCTGCGGACCCAGGGGTTTTTAATCTGTCTCAACTCCAATCAGCAGCTTCCCACTAAATTAGAATCCAGTGTGTCCAAAAGGCGTTTCCGTAAAACAAACTTAATAATGGCGTGGCTCCACTCGCTCGGGTTCATTCATTTTTATTACTGTTTTCATTGTCCCCTCCTCCCCCACTCCCCGCCTCCGTCTCTTCATGAAACTGGAAAGGGATCTGCGTGGGGAAAAGGGGTCCAGGAAAGGAAGAATCTGGCTGGGGAGCAGCAAGGAGAAAGACAGTGAAGTAGGAGAGCTACAAGGAGAAAGGAAGGACAGACAGGAGGAATGGGGAAAGGGCGAGGGCCAGAGAGCAGAGAACGGCGGATGGGAGAGGGTTAAACAGAGCCGGAGACCGGGTCCTATCTCCACTGCCTTTCACACTCTGCTTGCAGGAGGCCAAGCAAGAAAACCCAAATCTAGAGGGAAACCAGGAGCAGCACAGGTAGGGTCTGTGGCGTCTCTCCCGCCTTCCCTGTCGCACTCTATGTACACATGTATGTTCTATGTTATATAATCTATGTTAAAGATGCATGTGTAGCCACGGCTCACCCAGGGGCACCCACAGACTCACGCGCTTCATGCAGCCCCAATGTCTCCTGCACCGGGGAGACCCGGGAACTCAGCGATCCGCTCCCGCTACCCGCGGTTCCTCGCTCCATTCACGCCCCAGAAAGGGAGTACCGACATTAAGGCACACGGGGAAAACGCGCCGGGCTCCTGGGGACAGCATCACACGAAAGCATCACCTACCAGTTTTCCTGCATCCACTGGATGGCTTCATTCTCGTTGAACTGCTTTTCGAATTCATATTCTTGTAAAGTCAACACTGACATGTTCACTGGGGCTGATCTTCGGAGTCGCTACGTATTCTCTACACAAAATAAAATAATCTGTAAAGCGCTAGATTTCGAGTGCTCTCCAGTCTGTTTCCCCCACCCACCCCCCAAGGTCTTCCCCTCGCCGGTCGATCTCCGGCAACCGGTTTCCCCCAGCCTCTCTCAGCTACAGTCGGGGTTGAGCATTGCCTGCGCCTCTGCTCCCAGCTCCTCTCTCCGGGACTCTCCTCCTCCCGGCGTCCGCATCCACCGTAGGAGGAAATGAATGCCTTGCGGTCTTAGTGCCCGCACGTTTGTCCATCGCCCTTTTTACTTGTCTATGGGGAATCTCCTCCCCCTCATGCGATCCGACAAATTTTAACCCTTTGAGAGAGAGAGCGAGACCTCTCTAGCCCCGGGGGCAGTTTTGTATACGTAAAGGTGACTAGGGGAGAGAAAGAAGGGCTTGGAGGGGGAGGAAGTAGCTTTGAGGTCATCTACAACGCCCAGTCCCGACCTCGTGGGCCGCTTCGCCTGGCTTTTGAATGAAGTTTCTGAAAACCAAGCGAAGCCCCAGAGCGAGCTTAGCACGTAGGCTATAAGTAAATAATAAAACCTGCCCGCTTCCTCGCCAAGAACTCCAGACAAATTTGCGCTGAGATGCCACGTGAAACGAACGCATTTTCTACCTCCTTGCCCCTGCCACACCGTCCAGGTCGCTCACCACCGAGCTCTGGCTTTGACTCAAGGAAACTTGGGGCCCGGTCTGCGGAGCCCCCCAGTCACGTGCCGGCTGGGGATGCTGAGGGCGAAGGTGGCAGAAAGTCGAGAGTGACTAGAAGCCAGAAGAGGAGGGAGGTTAGGTGGAGGGTTTGGATATGGGAAAGGGTAGAGATAGTGCAGCAGCAGAGAGATAGTGAACTGAAACAAAGAGGGTAAGGAAGTTAGCAGATAGGAGACCTGGACCAACTGGTTCAATGCAAAAACTATTTGCATGCATAAGAAATTCGCTTTATTTATTTTACGGGTGTAGGTGAAACAGAATCACCTTTGAGGAGAGGGCTAAATGTACCATTGACTCCTACTGACCTCCCAGTCTCACACCAGTGTTTTAATCTCAGTTTCCATATACACCCTCTTTCTTTACTCAGAGGGAAGTATTTTTCACTCTGTCCCTCCCTCCACTCATTCCCCACAAATTAAGAAAAGTGAAATGGGACATCGAGGCATCTAATAATATACGCATGTGATTGTAAGCTTAAAATATAAGAAGAATAACGAACCTATGCTTTAAAAATTAGGTGGACATTAGGACCAGGAAGAACATTCTTTCTCCGCACCTCCCCACCTCCAAGGCAGTCCAAAGAGGATATTTCCATTTAAAGTCGAGTGCCTCAAACCACTGAAAACTGGAAACTGTGAGAAACATCTCTAAATAAGGAGGGTATAATAAAAAGTTAGTTTTTTTTTTTTAATCCAGTATATATATAGATAGAGAGAGAGACAGACAGACTTCCCAGGTAGCGCTAGTGGTAAAGGACCCGCCTGCCAATGCAGGAGACACAGGAGACATGGGTTCAATCCCTGGATTAGGGAGATCCCCTGGAGGAGGGCATGGCAACCCACTCCAGTATTCTTGCCTGGAGAATCCCACGGACAGAGGAGCCTGGTGGGCTACAGTCCATCGTGTCACAAAGAGTTGGACACGACTGAACCGACTTTGCAGGCACGCACATACACACACACATATATGGCAAATTAATGTATAAGTTGATGCTCCCAAATATTCCATATACAAACTTTCCTCATCTCTCCATTTAAGGGTTGTTATTCTAGAGACTTCTGCAGCAAAAGTCTGAGTAAATCTGAAAGTACAGCTAGGCCAAAATACTTAGTAGTCTTAAAAGGTGGGTGTGGACTGATTAGATCACGATTTTAGCACTGCACCTGGGCATATGAGTAATCAATAAATATTTGTAAAGTGAAGTGATTTAAGTAAATGAAAGAAGGGAGGCATGTTTGGTTAGTCCTTCAGTCCTGTCTGACTCTATGCGACCCCACTGGACTGAGCCCACTAGGCTCCTCTGTCCATGGGATTCTCCAGGCAAGAATACCGGAGTGGATTGCCATGCCCTCCTCGAGCGGATCTTCCCGACCCAGGGATTGAACCCAGTCTCCTGCACTGCAGGTGGACTCTTTGCCATCTGAGCCACTAGGGAAGACTCCTAAAGAAGCAAGGAAAGTGACAAAGGAAACAAGGGTGAGAAAATCCAGCAAATATTTTGCTATATTTTGCAAGGATAAGTCCTACTTTTGCCTTAAAAAGACCCCTTTTAAACTAAGTGTTATTCTCACTAGGCATCATGTCAATTTTAAACTAGTATGAGAAATTTTTATTGACTTACTTTGTCATCTGTTATTACCTGTTTATTTTCTGGAGATGGAGTTGGGGTTTTGTTAAAAGCAAATATCTGATTTGTTCTTAACAGTGTCTGAAGAAAAATTACAATGGGAGGTAAGTCCCTATTTCTTGACCTTTAAAGTGGACAAGTACCAAAAAATGGTAAATTCTTGGTAGTATTATGTGTTTTTAAGAGTATTCAAGACAGACACTGTCAGTGGTAGTGAAAACTGGTGGCTTTACCTGGAAAGCAATTTGGCAGCCTATTTAATCATTTTAAATACACTATCCTTTGACCATTTATTTACCAGATATTCCTTGAGCCTGTGCTCTGCTGAGCTCTTGGGAGTCAGGGGAAGAAGAAAGACAGGTCTCCTGCCCTTTTGGAGCTCATATTCCAGAGAAGACAAAATAATTTCATATAAGGTGACATTCTAAGATTAAAATTAAGTAGCATCATCTGAAGAGATGGAAGTGTTCATTTAAACACTGAAGGCTTCACTGAAAAGGTGACTATGAGTCTTAGAAAAAATTAATACACAGAAATCTCAATTAAATAAAGCTGCAAGACCAGAAGGGGGAGCCCTCCTGCACCGCAACCACAGCAGAGCCCAACAGGAAGAAGAAAGACTCCTCTTTTTTTCTGGCAACAACTGAATCAATGAAAAACCGTGGTCTCTTTGTTTATTACACCCTCCCCACTTCCTTTTCCCCTCTATAAGAGTGTTCTTCCCTTCCTCTGCGGGGACTTGCACATGGTTTACCACAGTTACACACTCTCAATTGTAATTCTCTTAATTCTGAATAAACTCATCCTTGCTGGAGTAATAATCACCAGGCTATTTGTTATAGGTCAGTAGTTGAAACCACAGTGACAAAGAGTCACTAACTTTTGCAGAAGCAAGAGCAAGTACAAACACTCTAAGGTAAGGGATAAGTTTGTAGGTTGGTGTGTTTCCAGGTCATAAGGAAGGAATGACTGATAGGTTGGAGAGGCGGGGCATGGGCCAGATCTTGGCGGACTGGCAAATCAAGATGAGATAATTGGATTAGACCACTCAAGTATTCTTGCTTGAAAATTCTATGGACAGAGGAGCCTGGCAGGCTACAGTCCATGGGGTCACAAAGAGTCAGACATGACTGAGCACACACACACATTAACTGCTATGGGGTGAGGAGAAATTAAAAGGATTTTAGATAGAGAATAGCATGATAATTCCTAGTAATTCCATTACTAGGAACTTAAGCTGTGGATACACTCATAAACACATTTTAGATATATGTATAAGATATTGTTCAGCAATGTTTGCAATAAGAAAACATTGGAAATAATGGGGGGCTAACTAAATGATGGTTAATATTAATTAGATGATGGCAAACCCTTGCAATAGAATATTTTAAAGCCTTTTGAAAAGAAATGGTTCTGTTGGTTGCAATATTCAGAGAGCTTCCAGAAATATTTTTAAGGAAAATTAAAAAGCAAGGCACAGGGCATTTTGTATTGTGATATATTTAAGAAAAACATTTACAAATGTACACTTTTGTGGGGTTTGGAGGGAAGAGTTTGTTGGTGATGCATATGTTTGGGGAAAGACCTGGGAGCAAACTAAAGAGAGTTCCTAGTGTTTATTTTTTCACAGTATTTGAATTTCATGATGTATTTGTATTTCATTAAAAAAAAAAGTCAACAGGAGTTAGATGAGTAGTGAAATAATGGATTATTTTTCTATTAGAAATAAAATATTTCAAAATGATTTTTCTACATTTATTTTGCACTGCAAAACACATACTAAGACCTGGCTATTTGTGTTGATTATTTTTTTTCCTGCAAGGGGGCTATAGAAGCTTAGGAGAAATGGAGAAGAATGTTAGGAAGGTGCCCAGCAACACCACTAGGAATTTTGATGAAAAGATTTATTGTGTGTGTTTCTAACCCATAACCAGATAGGTAGTTAATATTGAATATAAATAATTGGGGCTTAAAAAATAACAGCTAATTGACATTTAGTAGTAAAATTCTCAAAATTAGTTCAGAGAGTAAGGCATACTTTGAAAGACATATTTATTTACAAAGATGAATGACAGCTAAGCAAAAGATCTGGAGTTTGGTCCTGACTCTATTCCAAACCTGGCTATTGGGGAAAGTACATTGATCCTTAATTTCATTTTCTCTATGTAAAATAACCACTGGGCTGCATGCTACCAGCTCAAAATTTCACTGGTTCAGAAATATGTTAAAATATACTCATTGTTTCTGGGCCCTTCTAACACTAACCTACTTTTCTAGACCTCTGGTCCCTAGATGAGTCTAGCCATGCTGACCCATTTCACATCCTCTGAACATCTTGAGTCTGGACTTTGTTTGTCCCATCATTCTCTCTGCTTGGATACCCTTCTTTCCGAAACCCCTTTGGATATTCATGAGCTACTCCCAGCTTAAGGCTTTTCAAATATAAGATCTGTTCAAATGTAAGATCTCTTGCTCTCTCACCTCCTAAACTCTTGTGCTTGTTACCACAGCTCTGAAGCCCTCAGCCACGTGGGAGGCGGTGGTGACTGATGGTTTCAGTCACTAAGTTGTGTTCTACTTTTGCGACCCCATGGACTGTGGCCCGCCAGGCTCCTCCGTCCATGGGATTCTCCAGGCAAGAGTACTGCAGTGGGTTGCTATTTCCTTCTCCAGGGGATCTTCCTGACCCAGGGATCCAACCATGTCTCCTGCCTTGCAGGTGGATTCTTTAACACTGAGACGCCGGGGGATCCATTGTACCTTATATCTTAAGGGCAGAGACAATGAGTTCTTAGTTTCATAGGGCTGCTGTGGCAAATGACTACAAACAACCACATCACATCAGAGTTGTTTCAACCACATCTCTGTTTCAACAGATCTAAAGATTTCTGAATTGAAAAGCACACCTCAAGTAGGTGATTCCACTTTTCCTTGTCCTCTGATTTAGTTGACCCCTTGAGAGGGATTCAGATCATAATTTCTTCATGTACCTTCTTTGATGCCACCAAGCTGGCATTGGATCTGGCACAGGTGGAAAGGGACTACATCTCTCTGACAACAGTGGTAAGTTGCAATTTTATTCTGGCCCTGCTTACAGAGGTTGGCAATACAGCGACCACATTTCATTTGTTTTTTTTCCCCCAATGAACTTTGCTAACCTAGCTGGAGATAGTTTCCAAAGTTGCAAACTATATTGATTTGTAAGCAAGAAATTCTAACATTGGGGGAAAAAAAAAAAAAAAACCCTCCCAGAGAGAAAAATCAATATTCAGTTCCTGGTCATTTTCACTTTCTTTCTTTTTTTTTTAATTTTCACTTTAGATCTCTATGAAAATTAAAAAGTTTAGGAAGATCCTTTTTTTTTTTTTCCCTCAAAGACACAATGTATTTACAAACAAAAGAAGCCAAGGAGCCTTAACTTTCCCCATTCCTTTTCTGACAAAAACTGACAGAACTGAGGTGGCTTGCAAGATATTTGATTGGAACAGGGAAGTTGGGGCCTGGAACCTTCTTAAAGACTGTGGCAGGGCAGAGGCCTCCCCCAAACACTGGGAGAAACAGGGTGACCTAGGGACCCACCTTCGGCTCCTGCTTCCACTTCCCCCTCCAGAGGTGCTCCGTATGTGCCTTAGGTGGCACCTGCATCTCCCTATCGTGGTGCTTGGCCAGAGTTCCAAAGTATCGTCTTCCTTTGCCCCAGAGTTTGAGGTGGGCCTGAGCCACTTCAAAGCCCATCCCATGTAGACCTGTCCTAAAAAGATCTTATCATAGTGATCAACATGCCTTATTAATCTTGGAAGAGATTAAGGGAAATACACAAGATCAAAATTTTATGTAAATTAGGAGATGTACAAACAGTTACATAAAAATAAACTCACACTCCAAAATAGACACTTAAAATTCAGTGAATTGGAAAAGTTCAACTAAGTGAGTGGTGAGGACAGCATTTCAGAGGAAGACATCTGATTTAAGAAAATGTAATAAGGGACTGTGATAGGTGTTCAAAAACCCAGTTTAACTCTGGGGTTTTCACAACACTCTGAGCATGTGCCTTCCATGCTGCAGACAGTTGCTTGCTGCCTGAAAGCCTCTGAGTTTGTGAGCCAAGACTTTTTGCTCTGGGAGTAGCCAAGAGCAATTAAGGCCCAAAGGAATGAGTTTTCCTTGGCCTTTGAGGGACGGCTGGGAAAGACGATCAAATAGGAGGTAATGGGATCCTACCTCGCGTGCTTTCTTTATTCAGATATATTCTGATAAACTTCCCCTATATGTGTTCAACACACAGAATTATGTGGTAACACAAAAAATGTATTTGAGATATAAAGGAAAACCTGAAGAACATTATTTGATAATGAAAACAATTTCTTATTATTGCTATTAAGATCAAAGCACCCCTGGAGAACAATTAGGCAACCTGCATGTTAACGGAAATCTAGAGTTACTTTTCACGGCAGATGGTGGTTGCAGCCATGAAATTAAAAGACACTTACTCCTTGGAAGGAAAGTTATGACCAACCCAGACAGCATATTAGAAAGCAGAGACATGACTTTGCCAACAAAGTTCCATCTAGTCAAGGCCATGGTTTTTCCAGTGGTCATGTATAGATGTGAGAGTTGGACTGTGAAGAAAGCTGAGTGCCGAAGAATCTATGTGTTTGAACTGTGGTGCTGGAGAAGACTCTTGAGAGTCCCTTAGACTGCAGGGAGATCCAACCATCCTAAAGGAGATCAGTCCTGGGTGTTCACTGGAAGGACTGATGCTAAAGCTGAAACTCCAATACTTTGGCCACCTGATGGGAAGAACTGACTCATTTGAAAAGACCTTGATGCTGGGAAAGATTGGGGGCAGGAGGAGAAGGGGATGACAGAGGATGAGATGGCTGGATGGCATCACTGACTCGATGGACGTGAGTCTGAGTGAACTCCGGGAGTTGGTGATGGACAGGGAGGCCTGGCGTGCTGGGATTCATGGGGTCACAAAGAGTCAGACACAACTGAGGGACTGAACTGAACTGAATTGAAGAGTTACTTTTACATTATATTAAGGTTCCCACACTCTCTCCATATATATATATGTGTGTGTGTATGTGTATGTGTGTGTGTGTGTATATATGCATATATATGTTCGTATGTATTAATGAAGGCTTCCCTAGATGGCTCAGTGATAAACAGTCCACCTGCCAATGCAGGAGACACAGGTTTGATCCCTGGGTTGGGAATATCCCCTGGAGAAGGAAATGGCAACCTACTCCAGTATTCTTGCCTGGGAAATCCCATGGACAGAAGACTGGTAGGCTACAGTCCATGGGGTCACAAAAGAGTCAAACATAACTTAGCGACTAAACAAATGTGTTAATGAACTGGCTGCTAGGAAACTGCATTTATTCTTTATTTTTGCATTAGTAGAAAATAGGAGATGCATGGAAATTTACAGTGAATAAACTTCTTTTAATTACAAAGAAATACCTAGACCCTCTCAGACTCTCCCTCTGATAAATATTGGTCCAAACTATAAAGGAGACCTTGAGAAAGGCATAAATCTCAGTGAGTCCCTTTCCCACCACGATCCAACTTTAACCTGTCAGAGGCATGTGGCAGGGCAGTGGAGCCTTCAGACCTGCAGAGCAGTTACTCTCATGTAAGACTGAGGAGGGCTTTACCACCTTATGACTTGGCCTAAGACAGTGAATACTAATTAAACTCCTACAGACTGTCTTTTCAACGTGTTCTACAGCAAATAGCCTAAAAGGAACAACAACAAATCTTCAAATATTTTGATTATAAGGAAACTCTGAGAAGTATTTCTACCTGGTCTCAGTATTAATAGTTGTGCCATCTTAGGTACTTGATTTATTATCAAGAATAATGTAAATTATGTTTCCACTGTTAGAAAAATATGGAAGCAAATCTGGGACTTACCTTTGTAGACGTTTATACCTTAATAGAATACACACTTTTAACCTTATTCCCATCTCCATCTTGTAATCTCTACCCTTATTTTTTCTTCTGTTACTTGTTTTTATGATTGTATTGTATTGTATACATCATTTTGTTGTATTTTATACACAACAAGGAAGGAAAAGAATGCAAGCGAGGAGGAGAGAGGGAGGGAGAGCTGGAGGGAAGAAGACCACCCAGCCCCAAATGTAGGCAAAGGGAGCCTTGGCAGGAGAAGTCATTTCAGCTCCTGTTAGAGGAAGGATAAGAAAGGGAAAGCTGTAGCACAAGGGCAGAGCACTAGACCTATTCTTAGAAGGCCTGAGTTCTTTCTGGATGGTGGTGGTGGTTTAGTTGCTAAGTCATGTCAGACTCTTGCAACCCCATGGACTGTAGCCCGCCAGGCTCCTTTGTCCATGGGATTTTCCTCTGGAGTGGTTTGCCATTTCCTTCTCCGGAGGCCCTTCTTGACCCAGGGATCGAACCCCGGTGTCCTGCACTGCAGGCAGATTCTTTACTAACTGAGCTGCCAGGGAAGCCTGAGTTCTTTCCTAGCCCTGCATTAATTAATTTACGAGGTATCTTAGGCAAATCCCTTTCCCTTTGGTGGCCTCAGTTTTCTCCTGTAGAATGAGGATTATTGGACAGTTAGGTGTCCTCCACTTGTCATGTTTTATGGTTCTTAGTAGGAAAAGCAGGAAGAGGGAAGGCTGAGTTTGGCCATCCACACTGCAGATGGCCAGGCTCACACCCACATCCCCACCCTGGCCTGACCATCTATGGTTCACGTTCTCTTAGTGCTGCAGGCATTCACAGCAGCGGATTCCTCTCCAACAGTTCTACTTTGAGCCTGCAGTCTTTCTCAATTAGACCATGTAGAGAACTCTTGTAATGGTTCAAGTATCTTAGGAGAAAAATTAATGCTTCTGAACTGTGGTGTTAGAGAAGACTCTTAGATCCAACCAGTCAATCCTAAAGAAAATCATTGGAAGGACTGATGCTGAAGCTGAAACTCCAATACTTTGGCCACCTGATGTGAAGAGCCGACTCATTGGAAAAGACCCTGATGCTGGGAAAGACTGAAGACAGGAGGAGAAGGGGATGACAGAGGATGAAATGGTTGGATGGCATCACTGACCTGATGGACATGAGTTTGAGCAAGCTCTGGGAGTGGGTGAAGGACAGGGAAGCCTGGTGTGCTGCAGTCTGTGGGGTCGCTAAGAGTACAAGACTGAGTGACTGAACTGACTGAACTAGGAGAAAAAACTGTAGAAGAGATTGGAGGATGTTTAAAGTTGGAAAATAAGGTGACCTTGAGAAAAAATATCATCCAGAAAGGAAGAGTTTCCAAGAAGCCAAATGAGTAAAACAGTTCCCAAAATGTGGGATTTCCAAAATCATGGTGATTTATTTATGCATTTGGCTGCACGGGTCTTAGCTGTGGCACTTGGGATCTTCTGTTACAGCACATGGACTCTCTTGCGGGCTTCCCTTGTGGCTCAGCGGGTAAAGAATCCGCCTGCAACCCTGGAGACCCGCGCTCAATCCCTGGGTTGGGAAGATCTTCTGGAGAAGGGAAAGGCTACTCACTCCAGTATTCTGGCCTGGAGAATTGCATAGAACTGCACATTCCATGGGGTCGCAAAGAATCGGACGTGACTAAGGGACTTTGACTAACCGACTCTCTAGCTGTGGCGTGATCTCTTCAATAGTTGCAGCACCAGTATTCTCGCCTCGGGCCTAGCTGCATGTGGGATCCTAGTTTCCTGGACCAAGGTTCCTGGACCATGTCTCCTGCATTGCAAAATGAACTCCCAACCGTCAGACTGCTAGGGAAGTCCCCATACTGATTTATTAATGTCTGATTCTCTGTTTGAAGTTCTGTACTTTAGACCTTTGAAGCTTTTTTCTTTTTTAAGATCATATAGTACCTGTTATAAAGTTTAATGATTTCCGGGGTATTGTGAATTTGGATCCAGTTTTTTTTTTTTGTTTGTTTGTTTGTTTGTTTTAATGGAGAAGGAAAGAGTGGCTTTGTTACTTTGCCAGGCAAAGGGGGGACACAGTAGGCTAGGGTCTCAAGAACTGTGCCCCCACTCTCTGGTGAATAGGGAGAAGTTATAAATAAGTCAGGCAAGGGTATGTGATAAAGATCAAGGCAGTAACAACAGTCTTGCATTCCTCTTTCTTCTACAAAGTTTCAAAAGGTTGGGGTTGCTGATAAGATTAGGGTGTATGCAGAGTCGTAGGTGGTCCAGTCTCCTAATCTTGATGAGCCTCTCACGTCCCTTTAATCTTGCCTCAAGCGGTTTCTTGGCTGCTTTGGGTGTACCTTCTAATCACTGAATTTTTAAAACTGAAGGTTTAATCAAGATGGGGAAGAAGAAAAAAAAAGATTATTGGAGATAAGTTAATAGGAAGGGGATTAGACATAAACATATCCCTGGTGGCTCATCTGCCTACAATGCAGGAGACTCAGGTTTGATCCCTGGGTCAGGAAGATCCCCGGAGAAGGAAATGGCCTCTCACTCCAGTACTCTTGCCTGGAAAATCCCATCGACAGAGGGGCCTGGTGGGCTACAGTCCATGGGATCACAAAGAGTCCGACACGACTGAGATTTCACTTTCTTTTCTTTAGACATAAACAGGGCTTCCCTGATGGCTCAGTTGGTAAAGAATCTGCCTGCAATGTAGGAGACCCCGGTTCACTTCCTGGGTCAGGAAGATCTGCTGGAAAAGGGATAGGCTACCCACTCCATTTATTCTTGGGCTTCTCTTGTGGCTCAGCTGATAAAGAATCCACCTACAATGCAGAAGACCTGGGTTCAATCCCTTTGGATCCCTGGGTTAGGAAGATTCCCTGGAGAAGGGAAAGGCTAAACACTCCAGTATTCTGACCTGGAGAATTCCATGGATAGCCCTTGGGGTCACAGAGAGTCGGACACGACTGAGCGACTTTCACTTTCTTTAGACATAAACAAGAGTTGCAAGTTGGCTTGAAAGACATTTGAAAGTAAACACACTGAAAACTTTCCAAAGCCACAGAAAGATCTGAGATCAGTGACATAAGGGATTGTGTTTGTAGCATCAGTAGGAAAATTCAGAAAAACAGAGCCTGTACTCATTTCTTTCTATATTGATTTGGATGTTTGCTGTCTTGGTCTTTCCTCTTTTGGTAACTGCATCCCACTGCAGCTTTGGGGAGCTTTTGTTACTGAGTCCAAGCTCCTACTACTATCTGCATGACAGGTGAATAAATCAAGAGACGATTTGTTGAAGCAAGGAATAGAGACTTTATTTGGAAAGCCAACACACCAAGAAAATAGTGAACTAGTGTCCCAAAGAACTGTCTTCCTTGAGTTAGAACTCAAGCTTTTTTTTTTTTTTAATACTCAAAGGAGAAGGCGTAAAGTCCTGGTTCTAGCGAGACTCTAGAACGGTCATATTAATATATTACTTTCTGCAGCCAGTCACAGGTGGGCCTGGTCAGGATGTTTCCTGTGAGCCAAACAAAAGTATTTGAGCTTGATGTTCATATACCTGAGCCATTATGTATGATTTAAACTTATAGGAAACATCCCTTTTGTGATTAATTTGTAATAGAATACAAAGATTCTTCCCTATCACACTTTAGGAAGCCCCTTAATTCCATGTGGATCCTGTAAATCATGGGGCAACACATTGCTCTCTCTTACCTCTATTCCCTTCTCTGAAAATGAGGATTAAATACAGTAAAGGCTTAAATGGATAATCTATATAATGTGACTAGCATAGTGCCTGGGACAATAACAGCATGATATTCATGTTATGACCTTTCCTCAAGTCCCTATAGAACAACAGAGGTGCAGAAGGCAAACCAGGCCAGCCACTTCCATGCTAGAAAAGGGGAAATAGGCTTAGAGAGGTTGAGTGACTTTTGCAAAGGCATTTGTTCTCAGAGCCTGTTCATTTAGAAAGAGTGAAAGCCTCAGACTAGAAATCACTGGTGCTCATGACTTAGCAAACTTTTCACCAAGAGAACATTAAACTGAGCTTCAGCTATGATCTGGGAGAGCAGCTGCCACCCTGTCAATTTTCATGGCCTCTGGGGCTACTGGGTGTATTCAGATCCATGAACTCCACAAACATTACATTCTTTAGAAAATGAAAAAGAGGGGTGTCCCTGGTGGTTCAGTGGTAAAGTATCTTCCTGCCAAAACAGGAGACCTGGGTTCGATTCCTGGGTCAGAAAGATCCCCTGGTGAAAGAAATGGCAACCCCCTCCAGTATTCTTGCCTGGGAAATCCCATGGACAGAGGAGCCTGGTGGGCTACAGTCCATGGAGTCGCAAAGAGTCGGACATGACTTAGCGGCTTAACAACACGACAACAAACTAGAGGGTTAGCCACAAATCAGATCATAAAGGATCCTGTGGGTCTTTCCAAATTAAGGAATGGGGACCTTATTATTTACACCGTGAGGCACTTCTGAGGAATTTGTCCATGATGGAGAACGAAAAGTTTTGCAATTTTGAACAATTACAGAGTCAAGAAAGCACTGTGAAGAATGGATTTTTAAAATAATAGACTTGTTTGATAGAGCAATTGCACTGGTCAGCTTAGCTGCACTCTCCACTGACTCACAATCCCCTGCAAATTTGCCAGATTTTCTAGCCCTACAGCCTCTTTTCCATCTGGGGAGAGGCTGGGAAGAGGCAATCCTATGAGAAACTCAGGTTAACACTTAATTAAACAAACCTTCTAGTTGCTCTGATCTCACTAAGGACTTACCGGCCTAAGGTAGTTTTTCTCTCTAGGCCTTCTCTCTCTAATGTTGTGAAGTTCTGTTGGACCCACTTGTGCTCATAGGTCGCAGAAGAGGATGAGCCTCTGCTTAGGGAGCCTTTCAGCCCCTCAGTGACCATAAGAAGAGGCTCATCTGCTTCCTGCCAATAAGTGATTTAGGAGCCATGCCTCCCTTCAACTCAGATGAGCTCAAACAGACACAAAGGTCTAAGCCCAAAGAAAGGTGACTTCACTGTGTTTCTATTCTGAAGTGTTTTGAAATGATTCTGCCAAAATCCAGTAAACCTCTCTTGCGGTGTGGAAGAATGAGGAAATCCATGAATGACCCTGAACTTATAAGATTCTTCAATTAAGTTCAGTTGCTCAGTCGTGTCCGACTCTTTGCAACCCCATGAATCGCAGCACACCATGCCTCCCTGTCCATCACCAACTCCCGGAGTTCACTCAGACTCACGTCCATCGAGTCAGTGATGCCATCCAGCCATCTCATCCTCTGTCGTCCCCTTCTCCTCCTGCCCCCAATCCCAACCAGCATCAGACCCTTTTCCAATGAGTCAACTCTTCTCATGAGGTGGCCAAAGTACTGGAGCTTCAGCTTTAGCATCTTTCCCTCCAAAGAAATCCCAGGGCTGATCTCCTTCAGAATGGACTGGTTGGATCTCCTTGCAGTCCAAGGGACTCTCAAGAGTCTTCTCCAACACCACAGTTCAAACACATCAATTCTTCAGCGCTCAGCTTTCTTCACAGTCCAACTCTCACATTCATACATGACCACTGGAAAAACCATAGCCTTGACTACATGGACCTTAGTCGGCAAAGTCACGTCTCTGCTTTTCAATATGCCATCTAGGTTGGTCATAACTTTTCTTCCAAGGAGTAAGCGTCTTTTAATTTCATGGCTGCAGTCACCATCGGCAGTGATTTTGGAGCCCAGGAAAATAAAGTCTGCCACTGTTTCCACTGTTTCCCCATCTATTTCCCATGAAGTGATGGGACCAGATGCCATGATCTTCGTTTTCTGAATGTTGAGCTTTAAGCCAACTTTTTCACTCTCCTCTTTCACTTTCATCAAGAGGCTTTTGAGTTCCTCTTCACTTTCTGCCATAAGGGTGGTGTCATCTGCATATCTGAGGTTATTGACATTTCTCCTGGCAATCTTGATTCTAGCCTGTGCTTCTTCCAGCCCAGCGTTTCTCATGATGTACTCTGCATATAAGTTAAATAAGCAGGGTGACAGTATACAGCCTTGACGCACTCCTTTTCCTATTTGGAAACAGTCTGTTGTTCCATGTCCAGTTCTAAGTGTTGCTTTCTGACCTGCATATAGGTTTCTCAAGAGGCAGGTCAGGTGGTCTGGAATTCCCATCTCTTTCAGAATTTTCCACAGTTTATTGTGATCCACACAATCAAAGGCTTTGACATAGTCAATAAAGCAGAAATAGATGTTTTTCTGGAACTCTCTTGCTTTTTCCATGATTCAGAGGATGTTGGCAATTGGATCTCTGGTTCCTCTGCCTTTTCTAAAACCAGCTTGAACATCTGGAAGTTCACAGTTCACGTATTGCTGAAGCCTGGCTTGGAGAATTTTGAGCATTACTTAACTAGCGTGTGAGATGAGTGCAATTGTGCAGTAGTTTGCTCATTATTTGGCATTGCCTTTCTTTGGAATTGGAATGAGAACTGACCTTTTCCAGTCCTGTGGCCACTGCTGAGTTTTCCAAATTTGCTGGCATATTGAGTGCAGCACTTTCACAGCATCATCTTTCAGGATTTGAAATAGCTCAACTGGAATTCCATCACCTCCACTAACTTTGTTCGTAGTGATGCTTTCTAAGGCCCGCTTGACTTCACATTCCAGGATGTCTGGCTCTAGGTGAGTGATTACACCATTGTGATTATCTTGGTCATGAAGATCTATTTTGTACAGTTCTTCTGTGTATTCTTGCCACCTCTTCTTAATATCTTCTGCTTCTGTTAGGTCCATACCATTTCTGTCCTTTATCGAGCCCATCTTTGCATGAAATGTTCCCTTGGTATCTCTAATTTTCTTGAAGAGATCGCTAGTCTTTCCCATTATGTTCTTTTCCTCTATTTCTTTGCATTGATCGCTGAAGAAGGCTATCTTAACTCTTCTTGTTTTTCTTTGGAACTCTGAATTCAGATGCTTATATCTTTCCTTTTCTCCTTTGCTTTCCGCTTCTCTTCTTTTCACAGCTATTTGTAAGGCCTCTCCAGACAGCCATTTTGCTTTTTTTGCATTCCTTTTCCAATGGGATGGTCTTGATCCCTGTCTCCTGTAAAATGTCATGAACCTCTGTCCATAAGATTCTTACCTGGCTTTAAAAAGACTCATATTTCATCCATGTAAGATTCATCTATATCTAAGGACACCCAGGTCCTTTCCTGGGATGACAGTAAGGCAAAATAATTTGAGCAGAAGTAAGGGTGGACCTACAAGATATAAGGGGCTTCCAGTTTGGACTTTCTACCATACAGTACTGGAGAACATCTTCAGTTTACTGAGTGCTTACTGTGGCATTATGATAAGCAGCTTGCATTTATTATTTTTTTTAATTCTCACAACCAACTTGTATTATCTTCATTTTACTTCATCAGGAAATTGATATTCAAAGAGATGAATGACTTACCCAAAGTCACAAACTTGGGGAGTACGAGATTTGGTATCCTACCCAAGACCTTCAGGATCAAAAGACTATGTTTTACATCTTCCATGAACGTGTATGCTAAAAATATATTCCTCATTTATTTATTTGCTCAGTTAACATTCACAGATTATTTGCCAAATGCAGATAAGTGTTCTAGATACTGATTTTTTTTTTTTTTTGAGATAAAGGGCTTCCTGCTGCATTTGGGTGATTTGTTATTAAATCTCCTAAAATAGGCAAGACCAGTGGTCGCCAAACATTTTATTGCACACTTCTGTTAGTAAAATAAAAAAGAAAATTAGTGAGCACTCCCTTCATACACATTCATTAAAAAAAAAATCATACACAGGTACCACTGGTAAGAATTGTGTTCATTTTACGCATTATTAAAAATATAAAAATCTAAAATAAAAGGAAAATATAAACAGAAATTAATTTTTTAATTAAAGATTTAACACTTACTTTATGCACACAAATGGGTATTGCATGTCCCACCATTGAAGACTCTGAACCAGAATGTGAAGCTCATAATATTTCATACATTTCTCTTGAGGAATTCACGATCCAGTTGGTATATGCTCTGCACTACTTGATATAAAGGGAGCATTCAGGGTTACCTGGTAAAATCAACAAAGGCTTTATGAAACAGATGACATTTGCACTGAATGTTGGAGGATGGGTGAGAGTGATGGCAAGAGAAAGAGTCCAGTTCAGTCCAGTTCAGTTCAGTTCAGTTCAGTTGCTCAGCCGTGTCTGACTCTTTGCAACCCCATGAATCGCAGCACACCAGGCCTCCCTGTCCATCACCAACTCCGGGAGTTCACTCAGACTCACGTCCATCGAGTCAGTAATGCCATCCAGTGCATGAGCAACCATGCATTTGGGAAGGCCTAGTGTATGGGAGGAGAATGAAAATGTTAGCATGTAATTAGAACCACGAGCGTGGGGAGAAATAAAGTAGTGAAGCAGTTTGGGGTCAGATAATGAAAAGTTATTTGTGTGATGCTATACTCTTGGAGGAGAAGGCAATGGCACCCCACTCCAGTAGTCTTGCCTAGAAAATCCCATGGACAGAAGAGCCTAGGAATCTGCAGTCCATGGGGTCACAAAGAGTCAGACACGACTGAGCGACTTCACTTTCACACATTGGGGAAGGAAATGGCAACCCACTCCAGTGTTCTTGCCTGGAGAATCCCAGGGACGGCGGAGCCTGGTGGGCTGCCATCTATGGGATCGCACAGAGTCGGACACAACTGAAGCAACTTAGCAGCAGCAGCAGCATACTCTTGGACTTTATACCTTAGGTAACAGGGAAGCATTGAAAGTAAGTAGAAAGAGTTGGCAAACTGTTACCCTGATCTGGGGGAAAAGATATAAAAGGCATAAACTGATGCAGTGGCAGTGGGATGGGAGGAGGAAACGGATCCAAGAACTGTACCTGAATTTGGACAGGAATGGCTTCCTTGTTGAACAGGTGTGGGTAAGAGGAAGAGGGAGAAGTTGAGGAGGAAACCTGGGTTTCTACTAGGATTGGAGTGGAGAGTGACTCCAGTGGTGACTTAAGGGAACTTGGGTCCACTTTTCAGCCGTACCGTAGACTGGAGAAGCACAGCCTCTGGAACCAGAAGAGGCCTAGGTTCAATCCCTGGGTCAGGAAGCTCTGCTGGAGAGGGAAATGGCAACCCACTCCAGTATTCTTGCTTGGGAAATCCCATGGACAGAGGAGCCTGGCAGGCTATAGTCCATGGGGTCGCAGAGAGTCAGACAAGACTGAGCGACTAACACTACTACTGAAATCAGAGCAGCCAAGCTTAACTCACCAGTGAGGCACTGTCTGTCTTGTAGGAGCTAAAAAGCAACGTGCTCTGTCTCACTCCTCCACAGCTCTATCCGCCGGGGCTCCGCAGCAACGCGTCATTGGACAAAAATTGCCGTAAGCAACTGAGCTGCTGCTGCTGCTGCTGCTGCTAAGTCGCTTCAGTCGTGTCCGACTCTGTGTGACCCCTTAGGCGGCAGCCCACCAGGCTCCCCTGTCCCTGGAATGCTCCAGGCAAGAACACTGGAGTGGGTTGCCATTTCCTTCTCCAATGCATGAAAGTGAAAAGTCAAAGCAAAGCCGCTCAGTCGTGTCCGACTCTTAGCAACCCCATGGACTGCAGCCTACCATGGGATTTTCCAGGCAAGAGTACTGGAGTGGGGTGCCATTGCCTTCTCCGAAGGAACTGAGCTAGTAGGCTCTAATATTTCAGTTGTGAAATATTTGTCCTGTGACTATTACAGTAAATCACTGTAAATCTGGTTAGCTTAAAACAACAGAAATTTATTTCTCACAGATCTAGAGGCCAGAAGTCCAAAATCAGTGTCACTAGGTCAAAATCAAGGTGTCAGCTGGGCCATGCTCCTTTGTTGGCTAGAGGGGAGAATCTCTTAGTTCTTCCAATTTTTGATGGCTGCTGGCATTCCTTGGTTTGTGGCAGCATCACTCTTATCTTTGAGGCCAGTATCTTCAAATCTGTCTTCATATACTTTTCTCCTCTGTATATCCATGTTAAATCTCCCTCTGCCTCCTCCTAATAGGGATACATGTAATTGCATTTAGGGCCCACCTGGATAAACCAGGATAAGCTCTCCATCTCAATATCCTTATTTTAATCAGATCTGAAAAGATTTTTTTTTTCATATAAGGTAATGTTTATAGGTTCCAAGGATTAGGACCTAATATATTTGGGTAGCTGTTGTTCAGCCTACTGCAGTACTTTACTTAGTATTTGTAGAGTTTTCAGATTTTATGTGATGCAAGCCAGAATGCCTTTCTTCCTGGATTTTTTTTCCCCATAGGAGAGAATGAATAAATTTGAGGAAAGCACAGGTTTTAAAATACTTTCAAGATCAAATGGGCACTACACATGTCAGATTCTTCTCCTTCTCTGTAATATCAAGCAGTTAGAAATTTGGCAATGTGTAGCCACAGATCATGAATAAATGGGAACTGTATGCTTAATCATTTCATTGATATTCAAAATTGCCAGGTAACACTACTTGCATTTCCTCTGCTTTCAACAGAATAGATTTACTTAAAATAGTTTATTTCCCAAAGTGGGCAACTTCCATTATGTTTTTCTGGCACTGTATAATTTTAGAATGCACAAATACAAGATATTAGGACAGTGATACAATGTCTGTGATAGATAATGAAGAATGGCCTGCTAAGGTTCATTCCACTCTCCTATTAGAATGTCTTTATGTAAACTTGGGGGCTCTTCCTTGTGGCTCAGCTGGCAAAGAATCTGCCTGTAATGCGGGAGACGTGGGTTTGATCCCTGGGTTATCCAGTCCCATCACTTCATGGCAGATTGATGGGGAAACAATGGAAACAGAGACAGACTTTATTTTGTGGGGCTCTAAAGTCACTGCAGATGGTAACTGCAGCCTTGAAATTAAAAGACGTTTGCTCCTTGGAAGAAAAGCTATGACCAATTTAGACAGCATATTAAAAATCAGAGACATTACTTTACCAACAAAGGTCCATCTAGTCAAAGCTATAGTTTTTCCAGTAGTCATGTATGGATGTGAGAGTTGGACTATAAAGAAAGCTGAGCACCGAAGAATTGATGCTTTTGAACTGTGGTATTGGATAAGACTCTTGAAAGTCCCTTGGACTGCAAGGAGATCCAACCAGTCCATCCTAAAGGAAATCAGTCCTGAATATTCATTAGAAGGACTGATGCTGAAGCTGAAACTCCAATACTTTGGCCACCTGATGCGAAGAGCTGACTCATTGGAAAAGACCCTGATGCTGGGAAAGATTGAAGGTGGGAGGAAAAGGGGATGACAGAAGATGAGATGGTTGGATGGCATCACTGACTCAATGGACATGAGTTTGAGCAGGCTCTGGGGGTTGGTGATGGACAGGGAAGCCTGGTGTGCTGCAGTCCATGGGGTCACAAAGAGTCGGACATGACTGAGCAACTGAACTGAACTGAACTGATGTAAATATGAGACTGGAAAACTGAAAACTATGTTGACCAATTGCCTTTGCATCTGTAATCTGGATGCAAGTTAAAGTGAAAAGTGAAAGTGAAGTCGCTCAGTCATGCCCGACTCTTTGCAACCCCATGGACTATAGCCCACCAGGCTCCTCCATCCATGGAATTTTCTAGACAAGAGTACTAGAGTGGATTGCCATTTCCTTCTCCAGGGGATCTTCCTGACCCAGGGATCAAACCTGGGTCTCCCTCATTGCGGGCAGACGCTTTACCATCTGAGCCATAGGTTCTGTCTATTAGATGCAGTCATGACACACATTTGGAAGGAAGAAGGTTGTGGGAAAAAACTTGTTTTTCTGTGCCATATATGTCATTCTCAGTACTTCACTTTTAATGCCAGATGTGTAGGATTTTTCATGCTGAGCAATTTTCCAATTTGCTATAGACACCAACTGGGTGTCA
This sequence comes from Ovis canadensis, assembly GCF_042477335.2. Classification (NCBI taxonomy): domain Eukaryota; kingdom Metazoa; phylum Chordata; class Mammalia; order Artiodactyla; family Bovidae; genus Ovis; species Ovis canadensis. The sequence continues at coordinate 31,192,969 of NC_091250.1, read as the reverse complement.
GAGTGGAACTCAGTTCTGACATTACCTGGAGATAGTATCAGATTGCATAGGTTAAAGGGCTTAGTCCTGCAAGACTGCACCCCACGTCCCCAGTTCAGATGCCAGTCATAAGTCCAGGTTATCACCTGTGCTTTTGACATAGCCTGCCACAAATAGGAGGTTCCCCAACCCCTCCATAGGTTTAATAATATGCTATAATGACTCAGGGAACTGAAGAAAATATTTTACTTACTAGATTACTAGTTTATCATAAAGGTTTCAACTGAGGAACAGCCAGATGGAAGAGATGCATAGGGCAAGGTAAAGAGCTTTCCATAGTCAGGGGATGGCTGATCGTTCCCTTGGCCTTTATCTTGAAGCTAACTGAAAGTCATGTCATTGATAAAAACTCAGGTGTGATTGAAAGGACCTTGTTATGAATAATAACAGTACTCCAAGTCCATCCATGTTGCTGTAAATGGCAAACTTTCTCTCTTATGACTGAGTAGTATTCCATGTTAATATACACACCACTTCTTCTTTGTCCATGCATCTGTTGATGGACACTAAATTTGCTTCCATATCTAAGCAATCATAAACAATGCTGCTATGAACATTGGGGTACATGTATCTTTTACTGTTAATATTTTTATGTTTTTCATATGTATACCCAGGAGTGAAATTTCTGGGTCATGTGGTAGTTCAAGTTTTAGTTTTTTGAGAAACCTCAACACGGTTTTCCACAAGGGATGCGCCAATTTATATTTCCACCAACAGTGTAGGAGGACTTTTCCTTTCACCATATAATTTCCGAAATTTCTTCTTTGTTGTCTTTTTGATGACAGCCATTATGACAGGTGGTTTTGGTTTGCATTTCCCCGATGGTCAGGGATGTTAAGCACCTTCTCAGCACCTGGTAGCTGTCTGTATGTGTTCTTTGGAGAAAAGTCTATTTAAATTCTCTGCCAAATTTTTAAGCAGATCATTTGTTTTTTTAATATCGAGTTGTATGAGTTCTTTGTATATTTTGGATATCAACATCTTGTTGGATGTGTCATTTGCAAACATCTTCTCCCATTCAGTAAGTGGCCTTTTCAGGTTTTTTTGATAGTTTCTTTTCCTATGCAAAAGCTTTTTCATTTGATTAGTCCATTTTTTATTTTTGTTTTGTTTCCCTTGCCTGAGACATATTAAAAAAAAAAAGTTCTGTGAGTGATGTCAGAAAATTTAACTGTTTACGTTATCTTCCAGAAGTTTCATGTTATCAGATCTTAAAATTAAATCTTTAATCTATTTTGAGTTTATCTTTGTTCATGAAAGAACATGTTCACATGTCCGACTTTGCAACTCTATGGGCTGTAGACTGTCAGGGATTTTCCAGGTAAGAATTCGGAAGTGAGTTGCCATTTCCTCCTTCAGGGGATCTTCCTGACCCAGGGGTCAAACCTGGGTCTCTTGCACTGGCAGATGATTTCTTGACCACTGAGCCACCCACCAGGGAAGCCCAATAGAATAGTCCAGTTTTATTCTTCTACGTATAGCTGTCCAATTCTCTTAAGACCCTTTATCAGAAAAGCTGTTTTCTCCCCTTTTTTCTCAATTGTATATCCCCATATAAGAGGGCTTCATTTCTGGGCCCTCTATTCTGTTCCATTGAGCTTTGTGTCTATTTTTATGCCTGTACCAGACTGTTCTGTCATCCCAGTACTGGTGCCACAGGCTGGTGGGAAGGCCTGGGCCCTGGGCCCCAGGCGCTAGTAAAGCTAAACGGAGCAGTCCAAATTGCCTAAACCAGTGTCCTCAGAGTAGATCAAGCTCCCCAGAATGACTGGCACCAGTGTTTATGTCTCCAGGACGAACTCCAATTGCCTCTGCCTCTTCGGGAGACTCTCCAACATCAGCAAGTGGGTCTGACCCAGGCTCCTTTCAAATTACTGCTTCTGCCCTGGGTCCTGGAGTGTGTGAGATTTTGTGGGTGCCCTTTATGAGTGGGATCTCTATTTCCCACAGCTCTCTGCCCCTCTGGAAAGTAAGCCCTGCTGGCTTTCAAAGCCAAATATTCTGGGGGCTTATCTTTCTTGTACCAGACCCTTGGGCTGGAGACCTCAGTGTGGGACTCAGACCCCTTGCTCCTTGGGGAGAAGCTCTGCAACTCCCATTTGTAAGTTGCCTATTTGGGGTTTGCCTATTTGACTATGTCTCTGTACCTTCTACCATTGCGTTGTGGTTTCTCCTTTATATCTTTGGTTGTATAAGATTGAATTTTCTTAATAACAATTTTTTTAATACCATGATTATTTATTGGGATAGATTTAATTTGCATGAAGTTTTAGGTAAATTTCCTGAAATGGGTTAGTCTTAACTGTTCAGGCAGGTTTGGAGTTGATGTGGCTCAGGTATAAGAGTTAGACCATCTGAGTTCTATTTCTAAGTACCATGGCTTTGGGGTTGGAGTAGGTAGAGAGACAGGGAGCAGAAAGTTAACCTCTCCTTTCACTAAAGTGAAAATGAAAGTCTCTCAGTTATATCCGATTCCTTGCAGCCCCATGGACTATGCAGTTCATGGAATTCTCCAGGCCAGAATAGTGGAGTAGGTAGCCTTCTCCCTTCTCCAGGGGATCTTCCCAACCCAGGGATCAAACCCAGGTTTCCTGCAATTCAGGCAGATTCTTTACCAGCTAAGCCACAAGGGAAGCCCAAGGATTGTGTAGTGTGTAGCCTTATCCCTTTTCTAGCGGATCTTCGCGACCCAAGAATCAAACTGGGGTCTCCTGCGTTTCAGGTGGATTCTTTACCAACTGTGCTATCAGGGAAGCCCTCCTTTCAGTAAACAGTATACATTGTATAGGTGTTTTTTCCTAAGCTGTACCCGGCTAGCAGTGGTCATGGCTGCATTGTTGAGGGGAAGGCAGGAGGTCAGTGTTGTCCTTGATGTCATCTGGCATGCATTGGAACAGTCATCCTATCTGGTCCTTAAATGAAGGTCCATGTGATTGCCTGCTGCTGCTGCTGCTGCCAAGTCGCTTCAGTCGTGTCTGACTCTGTGCGACCTCATAGACGGCAGCCCACCAGGCTCCCCCATCCCTGGGATTTTCCAGGCAAGAACACTGGAGTGGGTTGCCATAATTGCCTAGTTGTAGCTAATTCCCATCCAAGGGCCCTCCATTTTTATCACTCTCTTTGTGCTTCTCTGAGGAGCCATGTAAATCATGCGGTCTGCGTTGGAGCATGGGGAAGCCTAAGGCATTGCCTCCAATGCCATCTGGGTAGGCATGCCGTGTAACAACTTTTCCTCCAAGGCTATGTCATTTCCACAGGCTCTGCCTAAACAATGGGAGCTGGTTTTCTTTCCTCCCAGAGACAACCAGCCCATATAGGGGTTTTGAATCCTTCCTAGAACTCAACCCAAGAGCTCGAGGGCAAGCTTCCTCTTTCTGGGACCCTTTAGATGCTCTGTTACCACTTCTGTGTTTCCATTGCAATAAAATGCAGAGTCTTCTTTTAGCCTGAGGACTCCTTTGTACTTTAGAGATTGGAGATTGACAGGGAGTAGAGTGAGGATGGGATATTTTTCTCTTATGTATCAGGTAGTTTCCCATTTATATTGTATCTGTCATGGTTCTTTGTTGGTCTCCAAACTGCCTAAGTTTTAAAATCCCAAATCTAAGAATTAAATCTTTTAACTTGTTGACACATTCTGTCCTTTAGTCCAGGAGGTGGAACATTCTGGTTGTCTGAATGTGGTGGTAGTTTGTGTGTGGGGAGGCAAATGGGAAATTAGAGAAGAAAATACTGAGGAGTGGGGGTATAAGAATATTTTAATATTTTAAAGTATTAAATAACGTTTTTTTCTTGTGTTCTTTTTGTTGATCCTAACTAAGGCCCTCAGAGGCTTATTTCCCCAGTTTGAATAATGTAGCAGCCCTTTTAAAGAGAAAGTCATTTGTGACTTCCCTGGTGGCCCAGCAGTTAAGACTCCATGCTTCCACTGCTGGGGGCACCAATTCACTCCCTGGTCAGGGAACTAAGATCTCACATGCCACTTGGTAGCTTAAAAGTAAACACAGAAATAAATAGGAAAAAGAAAATCATTTGGCACATCCCTGAGAATAAATCTGTGGAGCAGGTGCACTGAACTATCGTTGTGAAACTGTGCCTCTGGAGAAGGTTACTCAAGTGCTGGACAGGGGTTCTGACTCAATATCTATTTGTCGATGTTTTCCTGGAGCAGAGCCCTCTCTGTTTTCCTGAAAAGGATTTAAAGTCACAGTGCACATATAGGTAAAGACTTTGGGGATGCATTCTCTTTCATGAGAGCTAACTTGTGTTGCATGGGGCTAAGCATGGTTATTTCTTTGTCTCGCTTCCAGTTGCTTTGACACGAATTTGAAGGGAAATGTGATCATTTCCTGCTCGGTGATCATTGTCTTCCTCTCTTTTTGACTGCCCTTAATTCTTTCTTTGGGATCTATCACTTCCAGAAATCCGGAGAATTACAGAAAGTCTGGAAGTGTTTTCTTATTTGAAAAAAGTTTGGCTGTGTCTCTTCTTTTTTTTTTTTTTTAATTATTTTTCCCTTTTTTTCTTGAGTTATATTCTATATGCAATGAAATGCACAAATATTAAGTGAACAGTTGGAAGAATTTTTGCTTACTTATATATCCACATGCAGTCACTACTGAGATCAAAATAGAAACAGTTCCATGATTCTGGGGGTTTCCTAAGGCCCCTTCCTAGTCAATACTTTCTCCCCGCAGGTAGCCACCACTGTGATTCCTACGAGCTCTTTGGTGGAGTCTTTGGCATTCTGTGGGCGTTCTCTCCTGACAGCTGGTGAAGGAAGCTCATCTACATTGTTCATTTGGCCCATGGAAAGAGTGAGTCTGTTGGTATTGTGGAAGAACCCCAGCTCTTTTGTTCTGTCACTCAGTATTCCTCTGCTGCTGCTTTTTGTTGGACAAGCTTTTCCCTCTGGATTGGAGAAGTTTGAAATTCAAGTGCTTAGGGAATAGGGGCAATGTAGGTCATTTGGTTTGCTTTGGACCCAGGTCTTAGGCTGCCCTTGGCTAGGGAAATGATGTCTTTCAAATACTGCATCCACATTCATCAATAAGAAGGATGTTTTTACAATTTTCCCTAGTCTACCTTCTTCTCCTCCATGACACTGTCTCTGAGGTGGCCTACAACTGGTAACAATGATGCGGTTTTGGGTTGTAGCTAAGGTCTGAAATATCCACTTCAGCTCAAGAAATGCAACTGGTGGTGGGTAGTTGCTGAGATTTAAGTGTTAAGGCTTACATTTTGCTTTAGACATTTCCATAAAGTTTTCTAAGTTCTAAGCTCAGTCGCTCAGTCCTGTCTGACTCTTTGTGACCCCATGAATCCCAGCACGCCAGGCCTCCCTGTCCATCACCAACTCCCGGAGTTCACTCAGACTCACATCCATCCAGTCAGTGATGCCATCCAGCCATCTCATCCTCGGTCGTCCCTTTCTCCTCCTGCCCCCAATCCCTCCCAGAATCAAAGTCTTTTCCAATGAGTCAACTCTTCGCATGAGGTGGCCAAAGTACTGGAGTTTCAGAAGGGCTGGTTCTGTGAATATTTGTAAGATTGGGACTCATGAGACCATTGAGGTTGAAGTGATCCAGTTCTGCAGGTGCTAATGTTGGTGCTACCCCAACATGACCCACTAAAGAAAAATACAACAGTTGGTGCAAGTTGTTGAGGAAGGAATAAGACTCAACCCAGGCGTGGAGTGTGAACTCTCCTGTTGGGTCAGAGAAAAATAAGAATTTGGGGAGGAGAAGCATTGATTCCCTCTTCTGGGACTTAAAATTGAAGGAGAGATCTACCTAGATGGACATTAATTTATTTATTTTTGGAACAAGGATGGACTTGTTAGTTGGAGGAGCTTCATTATCTTAAATTTATAAGGTGGTGGCCAGGTTCAAGGATTTCACACATTTGGATTTACAGTTTCATGTGATCCATGTTGTGCATCCATCCATATTGGCTGGAAAGGTTAGCACAGCTTAATTTGATTGTTCTAAGGAGGCAGCATGAGTTTCGTCTGTTGTGGTGTTGTAGGTTAGTTTCCCAATAGTCTGTATGTATACGGACACAGTAGTCTGTGTGTATAGGTGTGTATTTGGGTCAGAAGACTTTACTTTCTGCAAGTGCAGAGTTTAATCAGGGGAATAGGGAAGGTACAAATACTGGAATGGGGAGAACTTCATTCTGTGGTCTTCCTCCCTAATTCTCTCCAGGAAAGAGCTACAATTGTATTTTTAAAAATCCTTAATGTTTTGTTGTTGTGTGTCTGTTTATTTTTTCTCTGTAGGTAAAATGCTGGTGCTCATATGAATAGAGATAGGAATACATGAGGATGGGAAGGGCAGACAGTGGCTCACTGACTGGGGCATGTTTTCCATGGTCAGAATTGTACTTACACCTCTGCCTTTGGCCTGCTTTTATTTTTTCCCCCTGGGCCACTTCAGATATTCTCATTCAGTGTCTTAGAACTCTGAGTGGTTCTTTTTTGCTGAAATCCCTTCCTTTTCCCCTGCAAGACCCTGGTATTTTCATCTTCTTTCCATCCACTAGAAACTTGTTGGGTTCTCATGTCTACTGACTGTGCCCTCTTGTTCTCTTTTGTTGTCTGCCATCTTGAACCAAAGGCTGTCGGACATAATTTGGGATATACACAGACAGCTGTAAATAGTGTGCCTTTAAGACTGAATTCTTTGGCGCTCAGCTTTCTTCACAGTCCAACTCTCACATCCATACATGACTACTGGTAAAACCATAGCCTTGACTAAGCGGACCTTTGTGGGCAGAGTCATGTCTCTGCTTTTCAATGTGCTATCTAGGTTGGTCATAACTTTCCTTCCAAGGAGCAAGTGTCTTTTATTTTCATGGCTGCAATCACTATCTGCAGTGATTTTAGAGCCCAAAACAATAAAATCAGCCACTGTTTCCACTGTTTCCCCATCTATTCCCCATGAAGTGATGAGACCAGATGCCATGATCTTAGTTTTCTGAATGTTAAGCCTTAAGCCAACTTTTTCACTCCCCTCTTTCACTTTCATCAAGAGGCGTTTTAGTTCCTCTTCACTTTCTGCCATACAGGTGGTGTCATCTGCATATCTGAGGTTATTGATATTTCTCCCGGCAATCTTGATTCCAGCTTGTGCTTCTTCCAGCCCAGTGTTTCTCATGATGTACTCTGCATGTAAGTTAAATAAGCAGAGTGACAATATACAGCCTTGACGCACTCCTTTTCCTATTTGGAACCAGTCTGTTGTTCCATGGCCAGTTCTAAGTGTTGCTTCCTGACCTGCATACAGATTTCTCAAGAGGCAGGTCAGGTGGTCTGGTATTCCCATCTCTTTCAGAATTTTCCATAGTTTGTGGTGATCCACATAGTCAAAGGCTTTGACATAGTCAATAAAGCAGAAATAGATGTTTTTCTGGAACTCTCTTGCTTTTTCCATGATCCAGCAGATGTTGGCAATTTGATCTCTGGTTCCTCTGCCTTTTCTAAAACCATCTTGGACATCAGGAAGTTCATGGTTCACGTATTGCTGAAGCCTGTCTTGGAGAATTTTGAGCATTACTTTACTAGCGTGTGAGATGAGTGCAATTGTGTGGCAGTTTGAGCATTCTTTGGCATTGCCTTTCTTTGGGATTGGAATGAAAACTGACCTTTTCCAGTCCTGTGGCCACTGCTGAGTTTTCCAAATTTGCTGGCATATTGAGTGCAGCACTTTCACAGCATCATCTTCCAGGATTTGAAATAGCTCAACCGGAATTCCATCACCTCCACTAACTTTGTTCGTAGTAATGCTTTCTAAGGCCCACTTGACTTCACATTCCAGGATGTCTGGCTCTAGGTAAGTGATCACATTTTCGTGATTATCTGGGTCATGCAGATCTTTTTTGTACAGTTCTTCTGTGTATTCTTGCCACCTCTTCTTAATATCTTCTGCTTCTGTTAGGTCCATACCATTTCTGTCCTTTATTGAGCCCATCTTTGCATGAAATGTTCCCTTGGTATCTCTAATTTTCTTGAAGAGATCTCTGCTGCTGCTGCTGCTAAGTCACTTCAGTCGTGTCCAACTCTGTGTGACCCCATAGATGGCAGCCCACCAGGCTCCCCCATCCCTGGGATTCTCCAGGCAAGAACACTGGAGTGGGTTGCCATTTCCTTCTCCAATGCATGAAAGTGAAAAGTGAAAGTGAAGTCACTCAGTCATGTCCGACTCTTTGGGACCCCATGGACCACAGCCTACCAGGCTCCTCTGTCCTTGGGATTTTCCAGGCTAGAGTACTGGAGTGGGCTGCCATCGCCTTCTCTGGAAGAGATCTCTAGTCTTTCCCATTCTGTTGTTTTCCCCTACTTCTTTGCATTGTGAAGAAAGCTGAGGGCCAAAGAATTAATGCTTTTGAACTGTGGTGTTGGAGAAGACTCTTAAGACTCCCTTGGACTGCAAGGAGATCCAACCAGTCCATTCCAAAGGAGATCAGTCCTGGGTGTTCTTTGGAAGGAATGATGCTAAAGCTGAAACTGCAGTACTTTGGCCACCTCATGAGAAGAGTTGACTCATTGGAAAAGACTCTGATGCTGGGAGGGATTGAGGGCAGGAGGAGAAGGGGACGACAGAGGATGAGATGGCTGGATGACATCACAGACTCGATGGACGTCAGTGTGAGTGAACCCCAGGAGTTGGTGATGAACACGGAGGCCTGGCATGCTGCGATTCATGGGGTCGCAGAGAGTCAGACACGACTGAACGACTGAACTGAACTGAACTGAAGACTGAATTGGGCTTCCCTGGCGGCTCAGCAGTAAAGAATATGCCCTCCAGTGCAGGAGATATGGGTTCAATCCCTGGGTTGGGAGGATCCCCTAGAGAAGGAAATGGCAACCCACTCCAGTATTCTTGCCTGGAAAATCCTATGGACAGAGGAGCCTGGTGGGCTATAGTCCATGGGGTCTCAAAGAATTGGAGACAACTTAGCGACTAACCAACCCACTCTTGCCTGGAGAATCCCATGGACTTAGGAGCCTGGTAGGCCACAGTCCATGGGTTCGCAAAGAGTCAGACAGGACTGAGCGACTTCACTCAATAGCAACTAACCAACAACAACAAGATTGAATTAACAGCCCATTCTAGGTTATTTCAGATGCTTCTAGAATAAGAAAGCAGAAATATTCACAAGGTACTAATGGACAGAACTCCCTGTCATATCTAGGAGCATTGACAATTTCCTGACAAAGGAATATATTCCAATATTTCCCTCCTGCTAATTGACCACTGAAGTGCTACTGAGCCTGTTAACAGGCTAAAAACCAAACTGCTGGTGAATGTTGTTGGCTTAGGAGAAGATTACTGTTCCTTCACAAATTATTCCATCTGTGGCCAATTTCTCTTTTTTCCTTAATATAAAAGTGTCCCCTTCCTTTATTTACTTAGTTTTGGTTATGGTAATCCCTTACAGGTATAGATGTCATTGGATACAGTTCTAGCAAATGAGATACAAGCAGAAGTGATGAGAGGGCGGGATTCTTGGAAAGCTCTTTAAAAGGAGACTGATACTACTGACAGAATCCTTCTTTGCCTTCTCTTCCTCCTGACTGAAGGGACTGTCAAGATTCCAGGAGCTCAGAGTATACTCTAGAAGGGGCTCTGGACCCAGTCCCTTGTCCCTTTATACATGTGGAAGGATGAATTCAAAGGAGAGCTTAAGTTGGTAGGACTTCTTTGTCTGGGCAGGAGTGCCAATTTAGCTCACTTTCTGGTTTTACTTTCTGTGCATAGATAGGTATTTCCTGCTTAATTCCAGTAATTCATTTCTGAAAATCAGACTTTATGGTATTAATATAAGAACATTCACAGGAAATGTGTTTCACATTATTTTAAATTATAAAAATTATATAATGCTGCATATTAATCCCAAACTCTGAGCCAACTTTTTGAAATGTAAACACATCCAAATACTATGTATAATAAATAAACTGTCTATAAGAATGGAAAATGTTTAAAATATCATTTCCCAGTCACCAAAAAAAAATTAATATGGATGTTAATTTATTTGCTTTGTCTGTAGTTAATACAACCTCTCTTGGTGCCAGCAAGAATTATACATCCACTTAACTGACCCTTGGGGTTCTTTTCATATGATTCTTTCATTCTGTCAGTTTGGAAAATAATTGAGGCTTTTTATGTGTATTGTTTTGTTTAAAATATTGTATTGAGTTTTAAAGGCATACATACACATTTTGCCTATGTAAATATTATTTCTCAAAATGTTGTGCTAAGAGATATGTACCATCATGAGGTATGGATGTTAAAGACCAAGAGATGTCCCACCAGGAAAAGATGACTTGTCTGCCTTTCTTTCAGGGATTTCTCTGCTAGTATGTGGATCTTTGTGAGTAAAATTTAAAGACTCAGAATTTCATGTTCTTACTAGCCATCCTTTCACCTTTTCCCATTTCTATACCATTATCACATCAAGACAAGTTTCTTTGTGTGATTAAGTAAAAGGGTTATACTGAGAAAGGTAAACTTGTCAAATGCCACCCAGCAGCACAGCTTGAAAAGTTCCCATAGAGAGAAACATATTTAAAAAACAGCCACACACTCTGGTACCTTGACCTGGAATCATAATGAAGGTTCTTCTAGCAACTCTGATATAATTTTCTTTAATTCATTTTGAAGCTCAGAGATAGATGAAATATACTTTTGCTCTAAAGTTAAAGCTGGGTTCAAATCTTCCCTCATCACTTACCATCTTTGTGACCTGTTGAAGAGAAAATTGTAAAACTTTATTGAGAGAATCTTAACAAATATCCAGTATAAAAACAAACGACATGCTTTCAGTTTGTCTTCTTTTAAACCTATAACTGTCTTTCAGTGAGTTCAAAGTTGGGTAGAAGCTTCCTCTTGACTTCTAGACCATCTCCACACTCACCTCCAGTCAGTTCCAGTCGATCAACTTCCAGGTTAGGTCCTTGAATAACAGGTGCTCCTTCATCTTCTCTCCCTTGACCAGGGAGAATGTCCTCACTCTCTGGCGGTTCCTCTTGTTGAGACTGTTCACCAGTGAGCTGCTGGGAAACCACAGGTCCAGCTGGATTATTTTACTACTTGGAGTCCCAATTTCCCTATGATAAAAACTGGTGTCTTGAGGGGGGTTTTGGTGAGGTTTAAATGAGATACTATTTATAAAGCAAGCAGCACACTGCCTGGCATAAAATAGATCTTCAAGATATATAATCTTTTTAAAAAATTTATTTAGCTACACCCAGTCTTAGTTGTAGCATGTGGGATCTAGTTCCCTGATGAGGGATAAAACCTATGGCCCCTGCATTGGGAGCTCAGAGTCTTAGCCACTGGACTACCAGGGAACTTCCAACGTATATAATCTTAATTCAGCTAATAGTTATTAGGGAACTACTCTATGTCCAACAGTGTGTGAGACACTGGAAACATATATTGAATAAGAGTCTTCACTCTTCAGGGTCTTATGTATCCCAAGATGATACAGACAGGTAAACTGATGAGGAAAGCTTACTGTGATAGATGCTGCCAGATGAAGAATTAGAGTTTTTATGGAAGTTTGTAAGAAACACTCAGAATTAAAAAGTGGAAGCTTGGGGCTCCCTGACAAAAGGATGCCAGAGTTGAGGCATGTCGAGTGAGTAGGGATGAGCCAGTGGAAGAAGGGAGAAGGAATACGTGCTATTTCTAGTGAATCACGGAGAGATTAGGATGCTTGAAACCAAAAGCTGCAGACCAAGACTAAGGCTAACAAGGTGAGAACTGAGGCTGGAGAGGGAAACAAGAGAGTCATTAGTGAGTGCTTTATAAGTTGTGGAGAATTCAAAACTATCCTAAAAGGGATGTGCAGCCATTAAATATTTGTAATCAGGGGGTGAATATCATCTGAATGGCCTGGGTTTTTTTTGTTTTTATTTATTTATTTATATTTACTTATTTATTTATGTATTTATTTTGGCCTAGGGTTTTTAAAGAAATATTTTAATTTTTTTTCTTCACACTATGCAGCACGTGGCATCCTAGTTCTCCCACCCGGGATCAAACTGCTCTAGGGTGTCCTATTATTATTGTGGTGGTGGTTGTTATACTAACATTCTTGAATTCTTGTTCATTTGAATTTTTTAAAAATTTATTTATATTGCTCACTAAATTTCATAATAATCATATAATAATGCTATTTATATTTTCTGGGTACACCTGAGGTGATCCCAGTTCAATCCATGTCTTCCTTGACCCCCCCAAACCAGTCACAGTGGACTTTAGTTCATCAAACTGATTAAAAGATTAAATATATGGTATATTACATTCACCAGAGAAACAGAAGAAATAGGATATACAGTTGACCCTTGAATAACTTAAGGGTTAGGGGTGCTGACCCTCCATATAGTCGAAAATCCATGCCACGGTTCTATAGTGGCCCTCTGTATCCACTGATTCTACCAACTTTGGATCATGGAGTATCGCAGTATTTTTTGAAAAAAATTTACATATAAGAGGACTCACACAGTTCAAATCTGTGTTCAAACCTGTGTTGTTCAATGGTCAACTGTAATACATACACATACTGTGCTTGTGTTCAGTTGTGTCCCACTCTTTGAGACACCATGGGCCCCATAGCCTGCCAGATTTCACCATCCATGGGATTTCCCAGGCAAGAATACTGGAGTGGGTTGCCATGCCCTCCTCCTGGGGATTATCCTTACCCAGGAATCAAACCCGTGTCTCTTACGTCTCCTGCATTGGCAGGCAGGTTCTTTACCACTAGCGCCATCTGTTTATTACATACACACATAATAGTGAGCAATGCTATCTTTTGTGGAGAAGTGTGTATTATTGATTTGCCTCCTCTCCAGTCAACTTAGTAATTTACATTTGTGGGGAAGACCACCCCTCCAGTGAATACTGCAGAAATATGATATGGTTGGTGCTACTGAATATTTATTTACAGCTTTTCCATTGTTTTGGCTCTCTGATTACAATTTTTTTTCCTTCTCTCTCCTTCTCTGTTTTCTTTTCGCACCTTAGCAACCCCTTCTAGGCAATTTTCATCTGAATCTTCAGTCCTGCCATGACATCTAACAGCACCAATGGCCTGTTTATTATTTCTCCCTTGGCTGGACTTGCTCTCATCTCAAAATAACTTGTTTCAAGGCTCCTTCCTCCTAACAACACAATCAAAAATATGTCAGATTTTTCTATCAACTTTTCCAGTATATTGATTGATTTTCTATTCTTTTGGGATGCACAAGGAAATTCATTGTTCAATTCTTCATATTAACTTGGTGCAAAATATTAGACACTTCCATTACTTTCATTTGATTGCTCAATCAAAAACTCATCTTACTTTCTTAGCATGTAGCTTAACCCTATTCGCTTCCTTACATTCACACTGCTTCTGCCCCCATTCTTGTTCTCAGGTCCTGATGTGTGGACTCATGGAGTTTCTCCCCATTTCATACTGTGTTGCAAGATATTGTTCTCTAATACAATACAATAGTCAAAGAACTTCAATGGATCCCTTATGCCAATTGTACAAACAAAACTGCTGGTATTTAAGGATGGCAATATGTATTTTTGTCCTATTTATTCAACTGTCCTCGGAGAAGGCAACGGCAAACCACTCCAGTACTCTTGCCTGGAAAATCCCATGGATGGAGGAACCTGGTAGGCTGCAGTCCATGGGGTTGCAAAGTTGGACACGACTGAGCGACTTCACTTTCACTTTTCACTTTCATGCATTGGAGAAGGAAATGGCAACCCACTCCAGTGTTCTTCCCTGGAGAATCCCAGGGATAGGGGAGCCTGGTGGGCTGCTCTCTGTGGGGTCGCACAGAGTCGGACATGACTGACACGACTGAGCAGCAGCAGCAGTATTCAACTGTCCTATCCTTCTGAACTTGGACGGCGAGTACTGCTGGAGAGACATATGGACTGGCACCATCATAAACTTGTTATCTCCATTCAATCTTATGAGCTTTCCATACCACCTGTCAACATTCAGCTTTCTCTGCTCTACTCTTCAATGACTATTCCAAATTCTCTTGAGCATTAACTTAAAACTTTCATTCTCAGGAGGTCATCTCTTTGCCCTGGAAGATTGAGAAAGTAGGTATCATTTTTCTCAACTATCTTCCTATCTTCTTGTAAGTTTACTCACACCAACTCATTTTTAGCAACTTGATTTTAATATGCTGAAACCTGTCAGGGTACAGTTTAAACTCTGCTGAAGAGTCAGTGAATGAAAATATGCAGATTAAGGGTGAGGGATATTTTTGTGGGCAATGTGCTTTATTTAATCAGCTCAATTATTTCTTTTCTGTTCCTGATTATAGGGGATATGCATATTAAATATTTTCATCAATTTCTTGGGTATGAATAAAATAAATATCTGTGGTTTGTGACTTTAGTTGTCACCACTTTTAATTTGATCCTCCCTGGAAAAGGTCAACTTAAAACTGCTTTCTGCAAGACAAAAGATATTTTTTAAATGCAAAACTTCTGATTTTATTGGCCATTATCTCATACTATTTCTAGTGATTAAAATTATATCTGTCTGTCTCTCACAGATATAAACATCAAACTATTGGTTACTAATGGGGAGAGGGAATGGGGGAGGGGCAACATGGAGTAGGGGAGTAAGAGGTACAAATTATTATGGATAAAAATAAACTACAAGAATATATTGTACTACACAGGGAATATAGCCAATATTTTATAATAACTATAAGTAGATAACTTTTAAAATTTTTGAATCACTCTATTGCACTCTATTGTAACTTATATGAGACTGTATATCAATTACGGGCTTCCCTGGTGATTCAGTGGTGAAGAATCCACCTGCCAATACAGGAGACCCGGGTTCAACTCCTGGGTTGAGAAGATCCTCTGGAAATGGAAATGGCAATCCACTCCAGTATTCTTGCCTGGGAAATCCCATGCACAGAAGCCTGTCAGTCCATAGGGTTGCAAAAGAGTCAAATATGACTTGGCAACTAAACAACTTGTTGACTGAAAGAAAAACACACAACGTAAAAGCTCCAAGTTTTATTCAAGCACCTTACGGAGGACCGGGCTTCCCTAGTAGCTCAGACAGTAAAAAGAAATCCACCTGCAATGTGGGAAACCTGGATTCAATCCCTGGGTTGGGAAGATCCCCTGGAGAAGAAAATGGTTACCCACTCCAGTATTCAGTCTCTCAGTCAGTTCAGTCAGTTGTGTCCCATTCTTTGAGACCCCATCACCAACTCCCAGAGTTTCCTCAAACTCATGTCCATTGAGTTAGTGATGCCATCCAACCATCTCATCCTCTGTCATCCCCTTCTCCTCCTGCCTTCAATCTTTCCCAGCATCAGGGTCTTTTCCAATGAGTCAGTTCTTCGCATCAGATAGCCAAAGTATTGGAGTTTCAACTTCAGCATCAGTCCTTCCCATGAATATTCAGGACTGATTTCCTTTAGGATTGACTGGTTTGATCTCTTTGCAGTCTAGGAGACTGTCAAGAGTCTTCTCCAACACCACAGCTCAAAAGAATCACTCAGTATTCTTGCCTGGAGAAGTCCATGGACAGAGGAGCCTGGCGGGCTACAGTCCATGGAGTCACAAAGAGTTGGACATGACTGGGCGACTTTCCAATCGCAAAGAAAGGCAATGCCAAAGAATGCTCAAACTACCACACAATTGCACTCATCTCACACGCTAGTAAAGTAATGCTCAAAATTCTCCAAGCCAAGCTTCAGCAATATGTGAACCATGAACTTCCAGATGTTCAAGCTGGTTTTAGAAAAGGCAGAGGAACAAGAGATCAAATTGCCAGCATCAGCTGGATCATGGAAAAAGCAAGAGAGTTCCAGAAAAACATCTATTTCTGCTTTATTGGCTATGCCAAAGCCTTTGACTGTGTGGATCACAATAAACTGTGGAAAATTCTGAAAGAGACAGGAATACCAGACCACCTAGCCTGCCTCTTGAAAAATCTGTATGCAGGTCAGGAAGCAACAGTTGGAACCAGACATGGAACAACAGACTGGTTCCAAATAGGAAAAGGAATGCATCAAGGCTGTATATTGTCACCCTGCTTATTTAATTTATATGCAGAGTACTTCATGAGAAACGCTGGACTGGAAGAAACACAAGCTGGAATCAAGATTTCCAGGAGAAATATCAATAACCTCAGATATGCAGATGACACCACCTGTATGGCAGAAAGTGAAGAGGAACTCAAAAGCCTCTTGATGAAAGTGAAAGAGGAGAGTGAAAAAGTTGGCTTAAAGCTCAACATTCAGAAAACGAAGATCATGGCATCTAGTCCCATTACTTCATGGGAAATAGATGGGGAAACAGTGGAAACAGTGTCAGACTTTATATTTGGGGGGGCTCCAAAATCAGTGCAGATGGTGACTGCAGCCATGAATTTAAAAAAGATGCTTACTCCTTGGAAGGAAAGTTATGACCAACCTAGATGGCATATTGAAAAGCAGAGACATTGCTTTGTCGACTAAGGTCCGTCTAGTCAAGGCTGTTTTTTTCCTGTGGTCAAGTATGGATGTGAGAGTTGGACTGTGAAGAAGGCTGAGTGCCAAAGAACTGATGCTTTTGAACTATAGTGTTGGAGAAGACTCTTGAGAGTCCCTTGGACTTCAAGGAGATCCAACCAGTCCATTCTGAAGGAGATCAGCCCTGGGATTTCTTTGGAAGGAATGACGCTAAAGCTGAAACTCCAGTACTTTGGCCACCTCATGCGAAGAGTTGACTCACTGGAAAAGACTCTGATGCTGGGAGGGATTCGGGGTAGGAGGAGAAGGGGACGACAGAGGATGAGATGGCTGGATGGCATCATGGACTCGATGGACGTGAGTCTGAGTGAACTCTGGGAGTTGGTGATGGACAGGGAGGCCTGGCGTGCTGCGATTCATGTGGTTGCAAAGAGTCAGACAAGACAGAGTGACTGAACTGAACTGAGAGACTTTCACTTACACTTTCACTTTACTGAGGACTACAGCCTCTCAGAAGCTCTGAGAAGACTTGTTCCAAAGAGGTAGGGGAGGAGCTGTATATATATAAGAATTATTTTTAGAACTGGGAAATAGGTGTAGTCAAGCATTTGTGGTTGTTGTTGTTCAGTTGCTAAGTTGTGTCCAGCTCTTTTACTATCTCATGTATTGTAGCCCCACTAGGCTCCTCTGTCCATGGGATTCCCAGACAAGAATATTGGAGCAGGTTGCCATTTCCCTCTCCAGGGGATGTTCCTAACAGGGATCAAATCCGTCTCCTGTATTGACAGGTGGATTCTTTACTACTGACCACTTGGAAAGTCTGTAGTCAAGCATACATCTCGGTAAAAGATTACTGCTAATCACACACACACAAAACAAACTTCTCAAGTTTAATGATTTCAGTGCTTCTTTACTGGAAGATATAAGATCCAGTGTCATTGAGATCTCTCTTAGATCTGTATCTTAACTATCTAGGGACTGCTGCTGCTGCTGCTAAAGTCACTTCAGCCATGTCCAACTCTATGCAACCCCATAGATGGCAGCCCACCAGGCTCCCCCGTCCCGGGGGATTCTCCAGGCAAGAACACTGGAGTGGGTTGCCATTTCCTTCTCCAATGCATTAAAGTGAAAAATGAAAGTGAAGTCGCTCAATCGTGTCTGACTCTTATCGACCCCATGGACTGCAGCCCACCAGGCTCCTCCATCCATGGGATTTTCCAGGCAAGAATACTGGAGTGGGGTGCCATTGCCTTCTCTGAACTATATAGGGATATATATATATCCAAAATATGAATGTTTCCTCCTATTTTTCTTCCAGCCCAAATTCCCTTCAGGGCAGCTGTCCTGGGCAACTGCAGAGGGATGAAACTTAAGTTCAGTTCAGTCACTCAGTCATGTCCAACTCTTTGTGACCCCATGAACCGCAGTATGCCAGGCTTCCCTGTCCATTACCAACTCCTGGAGTGTACTCAAATTCACATCCATCAGGTTGGGGATGCCATCCATCCATCTCATCCTCCGTTGTCCCCTTCTCCTCCTGACCCCAAACCCTCCCAGCATCAGAGTCTTTTCCAATGAGTCAACTCTTTGCATGAGCTGGCCAAAGTATTGGAGTTTCAGCTTCAACATCAGTCCTTCCAATGAACACCCAGGACTGATCTCCTTTAGGATGGACTGGTTGAATCTCCTTGCTCTCCAAAGGACTCTCAAAAGTCTTCTTCAACACCACAGTTCAAAAGCATGTCTTCGGCATTCAGCTGTCTTCATAGTCCAACTCTCACATCCATACATGACTACTGGAAAAACCATTGCCTTGACAAGATGGGCCTTTGTTGACAAAGTAATATCTCTGCTTTTGAATATGCTGTCTAGGTTGGTCATAGCTTTTCTTCCAAGGAGTAAGCGTCTTTTAATTTCATGGCTGCAGTCACCATCTGCGGTGATTTTGGAGCTCAAAAAAATAAATTCTGCCACTATTTCCCCATCTATTTGCCATGAAATGATGAGAGTGGATGCCATGATCTTCGTTTTCTGAATGTTAAGCTTTAAGCCAACTTTTTCACTCTCCTCTTTCACTTTCATCAAGATGCTCTTTAGTTTTTCTTCACTTTCTGTCATAAGGGTGGTGTCATCTGCATATCGGAGGTTATTGATATTTCTCCTAGCAATCTTGATTCCAGCTTGTGCTTCTTCCAGCCCAGTGTTTCTCATGATGTACCCTGCATTTAAGTTAAATAAGCAGGGTGACAATATACAGCCTTGATGCACTCCTTTTCCTATTTGGAATCAGTCTGCTCCATGTCCAGTTCTAACTGTTGCTTCCTGACCTGCATACAGGTTTCTCAAGAGGCAGATCTCGTGGTCTGGTATTTCCATCTCTTCCAGAATTTTCCACAGCTTATTGTGATCCACACAGTCACAATAAGGGATGAAACTTAACTCTTTGTGTAATTGGATAATGAGAGATACTCTGTTCTTTTTGTTTACAGTACAAGTACTATTTGTGGTTGTTTAGTCTCTAAGTTCGACTCTTGTCCAACTCTTTGGTACCCCCAGGAATGCTGCACACCAAGCTTCCCTGTCCACTATCTCCCGGAGTTTGCTCAAATTCATGTGTGTTGAGTTAGTGATGCCACCCAATCATCTCACCCTCCATTGCCCCCTTCTCCATCTGCCCTCAATCTTCCCCAGCATCCGGTCTTTTCCAATGAATTGGCTTTTTGCATCAGGTGGCCAAAGTATTGGAGTTTCCGCTTTAGCATCAGTCCTTCCAATGAACACCCAGGACTGATCTCCTTTAGGATGGAGTGGTTGGATCTCCTTGCAGTCCAAGGGACTCTCAAGAGCCTTCTCCAACACCACAGTTCAAAAGCATCAATTCTGGGAAGCACCAAAGGATCTTCGCTGTTAATGGCATCGCGATGTGTGTGGACTGTGTGGAGAAGGAATATCCCAACAGGGGTAACATCTGCCTGGAAAATGGATCTTTCTTGCTGAACTTTACAGGCTGTGCGGTGTGCAGTAAGTGAGATTTTATGCTGATCACAAACAAATCTTTGAAAGAGGAAGACGGAGAAGAAATAGTTACCTATGATCATCTTTGTAAGAATTGTCATCACGTAATAGCCAGGCATGAGTATATGTTCAGTATCATGGATGAATTTCAGGAATATACCATGCTGTGTCTGTTATGTGGTAAAGCTGAAGATACTATCAGCATTCTCCCGGATGACCCCTGACAAATGACTCTGTTATTCTAAGGATCCTTCTGCAGTTCTGTAATAATAGTGTTGTGTTGGTTTACAATACAGCAAGCCTGATGATTTGCTTAGTTTATAATGGAAATTATTTGCATATTATTTTTTACTGCTTAGACTCACCTGTTCTTTGAAGAAAAAGAGTTCCCTGGCAGTCCAGTTGTTAGGACATGGCACTTTCACTGCTGTGGCCAGGGATCGGTCCCTGGCTGGGAAACTAAGACCCCACAAGCTGTATAGTGCAGGCCCCACTGCCCCCACAAAAAAAAGTAATTCAGGAAATTGCTGAGCTCTTCTGCTAAAGTTCCCAGTGCATATCATTGCAGCCAGAATGAGGCATCTTTGTTAGCTGTTATATGGCTGAAAAATAACTAGGATAGAAAGCACATCTAGTGCCCAGATCTTGGTTCCAACAAAAGGAATCTAGGGCTCCTTGGATAAGTGACTGAGTCTAGGACCAGGGCAGTAAATATACAAGATGAGTTTGGAGTATCTTGAGCCACAAAAAAGGGAAGAGCTTGAAGGGAAATCACAATGATTGGGAGTATGTCAAAAGGACAGAAGAATCCCCCAAAGAACCTCCCAGTGACCAAGGCTGGAACAATCTGAGCAACAAAATAAAGTAGTATTGGATTATAACCCCCCAAAAAAACACAAAACAAAAGCATCAGTTCTTTGGCACTCAGCTTTCTTCACAGTCCAACTCTCACATCCATACATGACTACTGGAAAAACCATAGCCTTGACTAGACGGACCTTTGTTGGCAAAGTAATGTCTCTGCTTTTCAATATGCTGTCTAGTTTGGTCATAACTTTCCTTCCAAGGAGTAAGTGTCTTTTAATTTCATGGCTGCAATCACCATCTGCAGTGATTTTGGAGCCCAGGAAAATAAAGTCAGCCACTGTTTCCACTGTTTCCCCATCTATTTCCCATGAAGTGATGGGACCAGATGCCATGATTTTAGTTTTCTGAATGTTGAGTTTATGCCACCTTTTTGACTCTCCTCTTTCACTTTCATCAAGAGACTTTTTAGTTCCTCTCCACTTTCTGCCATAAGGGTGGTGTCATCCCCTCCAAGTCCATCCATGTTGCTGTAAATGGCAAACTTTCTCTCTTATGACTGAGTAGTATTCCATGTTAATATACATACCACTTCTTTGTCCATGCATCTGTTGATGGACACTAAATTTGCTTCCATATCTAAGCAATGGTAAATAATGCTGCTATGAACATCGGGGTACATGTATCTTTTACTAATAATGCTTTTATGTTTTTCATATGTATACCCAGGAGTGAAATTTCTGGGTCATGTGGTAGTTCAAGTTTTAGTTTTTTGAGAAACCTCCACATGGTTTTTCACAAGGGCTGCACCAACTTATATTCCCACTGACAGTGTAGGAGGACTTTTTTTTCCCCTTATCCTTACCAAAATTTCTTTGTTGTCTTTTTGATGACAGCCATTATGACAGGTGGTTTTGGTTTGCATTTCCCCAATGATCAGTGACGCTGAGCACCTTCTCAGTACCTGGTAGCTATCTGTATGTGTTCTTTGGAGAAATGTCTATTTAAATCCTCCTACTGATTTTTAAGCAGATCATTCTTTTTTTTTTTTTTTTTTTTGGTGTTGTGTTGTATGAGTTCTTTGAATATTTTGGGTCTTGTTGGATATATCATTTGCAAACATCGTCTCCCATTCAGTAGGTGACCTTTTTGTTTTGCTTGATAGTTTCCTTTGCTACGCAAAAGCCTTTTAGTTTGATGTTGTCCCATTTCTTTGTCTTTGTTTTGTTTTCCTTGCCTGAGGAGACATAGCCAAAAAACCATTGCTAAGACTGATGGCAGAGAACTTAACTATTTAACTTCACTATTTATTTTCCAGAGGGTTCATAGTTTCAGAGATCTTAAGTGAAGTCTTTAATCTATTTTGAGTTTATTTTTGTTCATGGTGTGATAGAATGTGTTCAGTTGCTCATTCGTGTCTGACTGCAACTCTATGGGCTGTAGCCTGTCGGGCTGCTCTGTCCAGGGGATTTTCCTGGCAAGATACAGAAGTGAGTTGCCATTTTCTCCTTCAGGGGATCTTTCTGGCCCTGGAATGGAACCTGCATCTCTTGCATTAGCAGTTGGATTCTTGACCGCTGAGCCACCAAGGAAGCCCAACAGAAAAGTCCACTTTGACTCTTCCACATGTAATTGTCCAGTTTTCTAAGACCATTTATCAAAGAATCTATTTGTTTATTTGTTTTTTCTCCATTTTATATTCCTAGCTCCTTTGTCATTGATTAATTGCCCATATAAGAGGGGTTCATTTCTGGGCCCTCTATTCTGTTCCATTGAGCTTTGTGTCTGTTTTTATGCCTGTATCAGGCTGTTCTGTCATCCCAGTACTGGTGCCACAGGCTGGTGGGCAGGCCTGGGTCCTGAGCCCCAGGTGCTAGTAAAGCTAAAGGGAACAGTCCAAATTGCCTAAACCAGTGTCCTCAGAGTAGATCAAGCTCCCCAGAATGACTGGCACAAGTGTTTATGTCTCCAGGATGAACTCCAATTGCCTCTGCCTCTTCGGGAGACTCTCCAACATCAGCAAGTGGGTCTGACCCAGGCTCCTTTCAAATTAGTGCTTCTGCCCTGGGTCCTGGAGTGTGTGAGATTTTGTAGGTGCCCTTTACGAATGGGGTCTCTATTTCCCACAGCTCTCTGACCCTCTGGAAAGTAAGCCCTGCTGCTTTTCAAAGCCAAATATTCTGGGGGCTTATTTTTCTTGTACCGGACCCTTGGGCTGGAGACCTCAGTGTAGGACTCAGACCCCTTGCTCCTTGGGGAGAAGCTCTGCAACTCTAATTTGCAACTCCCATTTGTGAGTTGCCCATTTAGGGTTATGGGTCTTGACTATGTCTCTGTACCTTCTACTTTTG
This sequence comes from Ovis canadensis, assembly GCF_042477335.2. Taxonomy (NCBI): domain Eukaryota; kingdom Metazoa; phylum Chordata; class Mammalia; order Artiodactyla; family Bovidae; genus Ovis; species Ovis canadensis. The sequence continues at coordinate 31,170,262 of NC_091250.1, read as the reverse complement.
CGTTGTGGTTTCTCCTTTATATCTTTGGTTGTATAAGTTTGAATTTTCTTAATTATAATTTTTTTAATACCATGATTGTTTATTGGGATAGATTTAATTTGCATGAAGTTTTAGATAAATTTCCTGAGATAGGTTAGTCTTAACTGTTCAGGCAGGTTTGGAGTTGATGTGGCTCAGGTATAAGAGTTAGACCATCTGAGTTCTATTTCTAAGTACCATGGCTTGGGGGTTGGAGTAGGTAGAGAGAAAAGTCAGCTGAAAGCTAACCGCTCCTTTCACTAAGCAGTATACATTTTACAGGTATTTTTCCTAAGCTGCACAAAAGTCCCTGTGGGCTAGCAGTGGTCATGGCTGCATATTGAGGAGAAGGCAGGAGGTCAGTGTTGTCCTTGATGTTGTCTGGCATCCATTGGAACAGTCATCCTATCTGGTCTTTAAATGAAGGTCTATGTAATTGCCTAGTTGTACCTAATTCCCATCCAAGGGCCCTCCACTTTTATCACTCTCTTTGTGCTTCTCTGAGGAGCCATGCAAATCATCCTGTCTGTGTTGGGGCATGGGGAAGCCTAAGGCATTGCCTCCAATGCCATCTGGGTAGGCATGCCGTGTAACAACTTTTCCTCCAAGGCTATGTCATTTCCACAGGCTTTGCCTAAACAATGGGAGCTGGTTTCCTTTCCTCCCAGAGACAACCAGTCCATATAGAGGTTTTGAATCCTTCCTAGAACTCAACCCAAGAGCTCGAGGGCAAGCTTCCTCTTTCTGGGACCCTTTAGATGCTCTGTTACCACTTCTGTGTTTCCATTGCAATAAAATGCAGAGTCTTCTTTTAGCCTGAGGACTCCTTTTTACTTTAGAGGTTGGAGAGTGACAGGGAGTAGAGTGAGGATGGGATATTTTTCTCTTATGTATCAGGTAGTTTCCCATTTATATTGTATCTATCATGGTTCTTTGTTGGTCTCCAAACTGCCTGTTTTAAAATTCCAAATTTTAAATTAAAAATTAAATCTTTTAAGAATAAAATTTTTTAATTTGTTGACACATCCCCTCCTCTAGTTCAGGAGGTAGAACAATCTGGTTATCTGAATGTGGTGGTAGTTTGTGTGTGGGGAGGCAAATGGGAAATTAGAGAAGAAAATACTGAGGAGTGGGGGTATAAGAATATTTTAATATTTTAAAGTATCAAATTACGTTTTTTTCTTGTGTTCTTTTTGTTGATCCTAACTAAGGCCCTCAGAGGCATTATTTCCCCAATTTGAATAATGTAGCAGCCCCTTTAAAGAGAAAGTCATTTGTGACTTCCCTGGTGGCCCAGCAGTTAAGACTCCATGCTTCCACTGCTGGGGGCACCAATTCACTCCCTGGTCAGGGAACTAAGATCTCACATGCCACTTTGTGGCCAAGAAGTAAAAGCAAAAATAACTAAAAATGAAAATCATTTGGCACATCCCTAAGAATATATCTGTACATTAGTTGCACTGAACTATACTTGTGAAACTGCCTCCAGAGAAGGTTACTCAAGGGTTGGACAGCAGTTTGGACTCATCATCTCTATATGGCCAGGTTTCTCTGGGATGGAGCCCTCATTGTTTTCATGAAAGGGCTTTGAAGTCACAGTGTACATACAGGTGATGACTTTGGGGATGCACTCTTTCATGAGAACTAAGTCGTGATGGGGTGAGGGCATTATTTATTTGTCTCTCTTCCAGTTGCTTTGCCATGAGTTTGAAGGGAAATGGAAACTATCCTGCTCTGTGATCATGGTCTTCTTTTTTGACTGCCCCTTAATTCTTTCTTTGGGATCTATCACTTCCAGAAATCCAGAGAATTAAAGAAAGTCTGGAAGTTTTTCTTATTGGAAAAAAATTTGGCTATGTGTCTCCTTTTTTAAAAAAAAGTCCTCCCCCTTTTTTCTTGAGGTATATTCTACATGTAATGAAATGCACAAATCTTAAGTGAACAGTTGGAAGAATTTTTGCCTATATATATCCACATGCAATGACTACCCACATCAAAATAGAAATATGTCTGTGACTCTGGTGGTTTCCTAGTTCTCCTTCCCAGTCAATACTTTCTCCCCCAGGTAGCCAGCACTGTGATTCCTACCAGATCTTTGGTGGACTCTTTGCCATTATGTGCGCATTCTCTTCTGACAGCTGGTGAAGTAAGCTGGTCTAGATTGTTCCTCTAGCCCATGGAAGGAGTGAGTCTCTTGGCATTGTGGAAGAACCCAACTTTTTTGTTCTGTCTCTCGGCACTCCTCTGCTGCTGCTTTTTGTTAGACAAACTTTTCCCTCTGGATTGGAAAAGTTTGAGATTCAGGTGCTTAGGAAATAGGGGTCAATTTGGTCATTTTGGCTTGCTTTGGATCCCAGCCTTAGGCTGCCATTGAAAGACTTGCCTTAAACTGACTCAGGGTCTCATCAAATATTCCCACTTTGCCCTCTCCCTTCTGAGATGCTCAGACTCTGTGCTCTTTCTAACCAAGGTAGGTATAAGCTTAGCTTGTCTTATCAGCAGGTTGTCTTAGTGATATTTTAGGGAGCCAGGCTTCCCTGGTGGCTCAGATGGTAAAGAATCTGCCTATAATGCGGGAGACCTGGGTTCAATCCCTGGGTTGGGAAAATTCCATGGAGCAGGGCATGGTAACCCACTCCAGTGTTCTTGTCTGGAGCAACCCCATTGACAGAGAAGCCTGGCTGGGTACAGGCCATGGGGTCACAAAGAGTAGGACATGACTGAGTGACTCTGTTCAGTTCAGTAGCTCAGTTGTGTCAAGCTCTTTGCAACCCCATGGGCTGCAGCACACCAGGCTTCCCTGTCCATCACCAACTCCCAGAGCTTACTCAAACTCATGTCCATCAAGTCAGTGATGCCATCCAACCATCTTATCTTCTGTCGTCCCCTTTTCCTCCTGCCTTCAATCTTTCCCAACATCAGGGTCTTTTCTAGTGAGTCAGTTCTTCACATCAGGTGGCCAAAGTATTGGAGTTTCAGCATCAATCTTTCCAGTGAATATTCCAACTAGTCTATCCTAAAGGACTGAGTGACTAAGCATACACATAAAAGGCCTTCCTTGAAAATTCTTATTAAAACTGCAGTCCTGTTTTAATTCCTGGAACTTTATTTCTCCCTTCGCTGCTTTAATATCTTCCATAGCATTTCTGTTTTTATGTGCTTAATGTGGTTCTACTAGAAAAATTTCAGTCCCCTGAAGGCTGGCATTTCTGTCTCAAAGTCCAGAACAGTTGCTGATACCTAATAGATTGTTGATTTTTATTGTTGAATAAATGGATATTATCTAATTACTGTAAACACAAATAACTTAAACCCCAAATTGCATTTTGGGCAGACATCTTTAATCATTTAATTGACTTCCATTAGGTTCAGTTCAGTTTAGTTGCTCAGTTGTGTCTGATTCTTTGCGACCCCATGGACTGCAGCATGCCAAGCTTCCCTGTCCATCACCAACTCCTGGAGCTTGCTCAAACTCATGTCCATCGAGTCAGTGATGCCATCCAACCATGTCATCCTCTGTTGTCCCTTTATCCTCCTGCCTTCAATCTTTCCCAACATCAGTGTGTTTTCCAATGAGTCAGTTCTTCACATAAGGTGGACAAAGTATTGGAGTTTCAGCTTCAGCATCAGTCCTTCCCATGAAAATTCAGGACTAATTTCCTTTAGATTGACTGGTTTCATCTCCTTGAAGTCCAAGGGACTCTCAAGAGTCTTCACAGTTCAAAAGCATTAATTCTTTGGCACTCAGCCTTCTCTATGGTCCAACTTTCACATCCATACATGACTACTGGAAAAAGCAAAGGTTTTATTAATTGACTTTCATCCGACAAAACTGTATGAGTTTTCCTCACATTAAAGAAGGTCAAGGACGACATGTGGAAGCCATGGTAGGATTCTTTTATTGAGATTTTTGTTTTTATGACTTTGTAGCTACTGGAAAAACATGCTCTGGGAGGTTTCTAGCTAACAATCACATGGAACCTGGGTTCTTTGTTAGTTCATTTGTCTTTGGTCACACAATCTTATAATCATTTTCTGAGGGACACATGGGACTTAGCCATAGGAACTCTATCACCCCATCTCCACATCCATTCAGGCTGGCCTCTCATTCATCAAATTGATTTAAACTAGACAACAGCAATCAAACCTTCTGATTACTCCCATCAATCTTTGATTCCAGAGAAGTTCTCTCAGTAAAAACTTCTTTGTGAGAAATGATACCCATGCCTACTGAATACACTATCTTTTCACCCTTTTGGGTATTATTAAATTTACTAGTCCTGAATCTAGCCGGATTATCAGTAAGATTTTTCTTAGAGTATCCTTGTCACTCCTGGTTACTTTTACTGAAATAAGCTTTGATGTAACACTTTCACTTTCACAAGACTCAATAATAATGACATACACACAATAAGAACTCACTAGTGAGGGGGTGTGTGGTCCTAAGATGGTGGAGGAATAGGATGGGGAGACCACTTTCTCCCCCACAAATTCATTGAAAGATCATTTGAATGCTGAGCAAATTCCACAAAGCAACTTCTGAATGCTGGCGGAGGACACCAGGCACCCAGAAAGGCAGCCCGTTGTCTTAGAAAGGAGGTAGAACAAAATATAAAAGATGAAAAGAGAGACGAAAGAGTTAGGGATGGAGACCCGCCCCAGGGAGGGAGTCACGAAAGAGGAGAAGTTTCCAAATACCAGGAAACCCTCTCACCAGCGGGTCTGTGGGGAATTTTGGATTCTCAGAGGGCAACATAACCAGGAAGAAAAAATAAATAAATAAAACCCACAGATTACGCGCCTAACCGCAACTCCCAGCAGAGAATAGCCCAGATGCTCGCGATCGCAACCAGCAAGCGGGGTCTGAACAGGGAGGCGCGGGCTGCGTTGCTTAGCGTAAGGACTGGGCCTGAATGCCCCAAGGGCAATCTGAGGGAACTAACTTGAGATAGCAACCCAGACCGTGGCATGGCCAGAGAGAGGAAAAAAAGAGAGAGAGAGAGGGAGAACTTTCCTGCGAAAAGCTCTAACCTAAGATACTGCCAGGCCTGCTCACAGAAAAAAGGACTGATTGTGAATACCAGAGGAGAGCTAGTTGGCTGTGGATCAGCTCATTCCCCGCCGGCCAGAGGCAAAAGGCAGGCAAGTAACAGCCAGAGCTGGAGGGCGAGGGGCAATCTCAGCCCTAGAGATGGCATCCTCTATCAAATTGCAAGCAGGCTCCCAGTTGCTAACCAAGTCTTCCTGGGATCCTGGACAGTTGACATCTGCCAGGAGGGTCGCAGCTAGAGATCAGCTCCCCAGAGGAGACACACGGCACACCTGAGACGGCACTCCTGCTTGCACCCAGGAAACCGAGTGGCTGGGATGGGGGAGATGATAAGATGCACGGCCCACCTGGGGAGAGTGTGCTCGCCAAGTACTTGGTCGCCTGAGCTGCTCGGACCTGGGAAGGGCACAAAACGCAGGCCCAACCAAGTCTATGCCTTTGTGGAGTACATGAGAACCTGAACCTGAGCAGCTTAAACCTGGGAAGTGTGTGCAACCCAGGGCCTGCTTTAGACAGTTCCCCTGCAGTGCAACCTGGAGCTTGAGTAGTGTAGACTGGGAAAGAACACATGCTGTGAGTGGGGGAAAAGCCAGTGTGGCCCGACACTATGAGCACTCCCCACACATGCCAGTGATATTTGTTTGCAGTGTTCCTCCCTCCCCACAGCAAGACTGAACAAGTGAGCCTAAATAAGTGACCACCTCCGCCGCCTTCTGTCAGGGCGGAAATTAGACACTGAGCAGACTTGCAAACAGAAGAAGTCAAAATAAACAGAGGGAACCGCTTTAGAAGTGACAGGTCCAACAGATTAAACCCCTGTAGTTAGCACCGGCTACATTGGAAGGGGCTTATAGACCTCAAGAAGAAGCATAAGCTGGAACAAGGAACTATCTGAAACGGAACTGACCCCGCCATGGCAACCACAGCGCCAAAGAAATTCCTAGATATATTTTACTATCATCATTCTTTTAATTTAAAATTTTTAAGTCCTTTATTACTCCTTTAATTTTCATTTTTATAACCTACTATTACCTTGAGAAAAAAAAAGACCCTATTTTTAAAGGAAGTTTCATATATACTTTTTATGATTTTTATGATTTTTTTTTAATATTGTATTTTTGAGAGTCTAACCTCTATCTAGATTTTTAATCTTTACTTTTTGGTATTTGTTAACAATTTAGTACCTTTAAGAATCCAATCTTCAGTACTCATTTTTACTTAGGAGTGTGATTACTGGCTTGATTGCCCTCTCCCTCTTTTGACTCTCCTTTTTCTCCCCCAGGTCACCTCTATCTCCTCCCTCCCCCTTCTCTTCTCTACCCAACTCTGTGAATCTCTTCGGGTATTCCAGGCTGTGGAGAACACTTAGGGAACTGGTTACTAGCTAGACCTGTCTCTCTCCTTTTGACTCCCCATCTTCTCCTCTTGGTCACCTCTGCCTCCTTCCTCCCTCTTCTCTTCTCTGTGTAACTCTGTGAACCTCTCTGGGTGTTCCAGGCTGTGGAGAGCACATAGGGAATTGATTACTAGCTAGATTGCTCTCTCCCCTTTTGATTCCCCCTCTTTTCCTCCTGGTCACCTCTATCTCCCTTCTCCCTCTTCTCTTCTCCATGTAACTCTGTGAACCTCTCTGGGTGTCCCTCACTGTGGAGAATCTTTTCTCCATTAACCCAGATGTTTTATCATCTGTATGGATGGAGAAATCTTGAGGCTACTGTAAGAATACGACTGAAAACCAGAGGCAGGAGACTTAAATCCAAAACTTGAGAAGACCAGAAAACTCCTGACTACAGGGAACATTAATCGACAAGAGCTCATCCAAAAGCCTCCATACCAACACTAAACCAAATTCCACTCAAGAGCCAACAAGTTCCAGAGCAAGACTACCAGGCTAATTCTCCAGCAATGCAGGAACATAGTCCTGAGCATTAATATACAGGCTGCCCAAAGACACACCAAACCCATAGACACCTCAAAACTCACTACTGGACACTTCATCACACTCCAGAGAGAAGAGATCCAGCTCCACCCAGCAGAACACTGATGCAAGCTTACCTAACCAAGAAACCTTGACAAGCCACTCGTCCAACCCCACCCACAGGAAGGAACCTCCAGAATAAACAGGAACCACAAACTTCCAGCCTACAGAAAGGCCACCCCAAACACAGCAATCTAAACAAGATGAAAAGACAGAGAAATATTCAGTAGGTAAAGGAACATGATAAATGCCCACCAAACCAAACCAAAGAGGAGGAGATAGGGAGTCTACCTGAAAAAGAATTCAGAATAATGATAGTAAAGATGATCCAAAATCTTGAAAACAAAATGGAGTTACAGATAAATAGTCTGGAAACAAGGACTGAGAAAATGCAAGAAATGTTTAACAAGGTCCTAGAAGAAATAAAAAAGAGTCAATCAATAATGAATAAGGCAATAACTGAGATCAAAATCACTCTAGAGGGAACCAAAAGTAGAATAACTGAGGCACAAGATAGGATAAGTGAGGTGAAAGATAGAATAGTGGAAATAAATGAATCAGAGAGGAAAAAAGAAAAAAGAATTAAAAGAAATGAGGACAACCTCAGAGACCTCTGGGACAATGTCAAATGCCTCAACATTTGAATCATAGGAGTCCCAGGAGAAGAAGGCAAAAAGAAAGGCCATGAGAAAATACTTAAGGAGATAATAGTTGAAAACTTCCCTAAAATGGGGAAGGAAATAGCCACCCAATTCCAAGAAACCCAGAGAGTCCCAAACAGGATAAACCCAAGGCAAAACACCCCAAGACACATGTTAATCAAATTAATGAAGATCAAACACAAAGAACAAATATTAAAAGCAGCAAGGAAAAGCAACAAATAACACATAAGGGGATTCCCTTAAGGATAACAGCTAATCTTTCAACAGAAGCTTGTCAGGCCAGAAGGGAAATGCAGGGCATAATTAAAGTGATGAAAGAGAAAAACCTACAAACCAGATTACTGTACCCAGCAAGGATCTCATTCAAATATGAAGGAGAAATCAAAAGCTTTACAGACAAGCAAAAGCTGAGAGAATTCAGCACCACCAAACCAGCTCTTCAGCAAATGCTAAATGATCTTTTCTAGACAGGAAACACAGAAAAGGTTTATAAACTCAAACCCAAAACAACAAAGTAAATGGCAATGGGATCATACTTATCAATAATTACCTTAAATGTAAATGGGTTGAATGCCCCAACCCAAAGACAAAGACTGGCTGAATGGATACAAAAACAAGACCCCTATAAATGCTGTCTACAAGAGACCCATCTCAAAACAAGGGACACATACAGACTGAAAGTGAAGGGCTGGAAAAACATATTTCATGCAAGTAGAGACCAAAAGAAAGCAAGAGTAGCAATACTCATATCAGATAAAATAGACTTTGAAATAAAGGCCATAAAAAGAGACAAAGAAGGACACTGCATAATGATGAAAGAGTAAATCCAAGAAGAAGCTATAACAGTAATAAATATATATGTATCCAACATAAAAGCACCACAATATGTAAGACAAATGCTAATAAGTATCAAAGGGGAAATTAACAGTAACACAATAATATTGGCAGATTTTAATACCCCACTGATACTGATTTAGTGGATAAATCAACTAAACAGAACATTAGCAAGGAAACACAAACTTTAAATGATACAATGGACCAGATTGATGTAATTGATAACTATAGGACATTTCACCTCAAAACAATGAATTTCACCTTTTTTCTCAAGTACACACGGAAACTCCTCCAGGATAGATCACACCCTGGGCCATAAATCTAGCCTTGGTAAATTGAAAAACATTGAAATCATTTCAAGCATCTTTTCTGATCACTATGTGGTAAGATTAGATGTCAACTACAGGAAAAAGGATGTTCAAGCTGGTTTTAGAAAAGGCAGAAGAACCAGAGATCCAATTGCCAAATCTGCTGGATCGTGGAAAAAGGAAGAGAGTTCCAGAAAAGCATCTATTTCTGCTTTACTGACTATGCCAAAGTCTTTGACTGTGTGGATCACAATCAACTGTGGAAAATTCTGAAAGAGATGGGAATACCAGACCCCCTGACCTGCCTCTTGAGAAACCTATATGCAGGTCAGGAAGTAACAGTTAGAACCAGACATGGAAAAACAAACTGGTTCCAAACAGGAAAAGGAGTATGTCAAGGCTGTATATTTTCACCCTGCTTATTTAACTTATATGCAGAGAGTACATCATGAGAAATGCTGGGCTGGAAGAAGCACAAGCTGGAATCAAGATTGCCTGGAGAAATATCAATAACCTCAGATATGCAGATGATACCACCCTTATGGCAGAAAGTGAAGAGGAACCAAAAAGCCTCTTGATGAAAGTGAAAGAGGAGAGTGAAAGGGTTGGCTTAAAACTCAACATTCAGAAAAGGAAGATCATGGCATCCGGTCTCATCACTTCATGGCAAATAGATGGGGAAAAAGTGGAAACAGTGTCTGACTTCATTTTTTGGGGCTTCAAAATCACTGCAGATGGTGATTGCAGCCATGAAATTAAAAGACGCTTACTCATTAAAAGGAAAGTTATGACCAACCTATATAGCATATTGAAAAGCAGAGACATTACTTTGCCAACAAAGGTCTGTCTAGTCAAGGCTATGGTTTTTCCAGTGGTCATGTATGGATGTGAGAGTTGCAGTGTGAAGAAAGCTGAGCACCGAAGAATTGATGTGTTTGAACTGTGGTGTTGGAGAAGACTCTAGAGAGTCCCTTGGACTGCAAGGAGATCCAACTAGTCTATTCTAAAGGAGATAAGTCCTGGGTGTTCATTGGAAGGACCGATGCTAAAGCTGAAACTCCAATATTTTGGCCACCTCATGAGAACAGTTGACTTATTGGAAAAGACTGATGCTGCGAGGGATTGAGGGCAGGAGGAGAAGGGGACGATAGAGGATGAGATGGCTGGATGGCATCACCGACTCGATGGACATGAGTTTGAGTGAACTCCAGGAGTTGGTGATGGGCAGCGAGGCCTGGCGTGCTGTGATTCATGTGGTTGCAAGAGTCGGATACAACTGAGCGACTGAACTGAACTGAACTGACAGGAAAGAAAAACTATTAAAAATACAAACATGTGGAGGCTAAAAAACACACTTCTGAATAACCAACAAATCATAGAAGAAATAAAAAAGGAAATCAAAATATGCATAGAAACGCATAAAAATGAAAATACAACAACCCAAAACCTATCAGTTCAGTTCAGTTCAGTTCAGTCGCTCAGTAGTGTCCAACTCTGTGACTCCATGAATCGCAGCATGCCGGGCCTCCCTGTCCATAACCAACTCCTTTCACAGCATCATCTTCCAGGATTTGAAATAGCTCAACTGGAATTCCATCACCTCCACTAGCTTTGTTCATAGTGATGCTTCCTGAGGCCCACTTGACTTCACATTCCAGGATATCTGGCTCTAGGTGAGTTATCATGCCATCATGATTATCTTGGTTTTGAAGATCTTTTTTGTACAGTTCTTCTGTGTATTCTTGCCATCTCCTTTAATATCTTCTGCTTCTGTTAGGTCCATACCATTTCTGTCCTTTATCAAGCCCATCTTTGCATGAAATGTTCCCTTGGTATCTCTAATTTTCTTGAAGAGATCTCTAGTCTTTCCCATTCTGTTGTTTTCCTCTATTTCTTTGCATTGGTCCCTGAGGAAGGCTTTCTTTTCTCTTCTTGTTATTCTTTGGAACTCTGCATTCAGATGGTTATATCTTTCCTTTTCTCCTTTGCTTTTTGCTTCTCTTCTTTTCACAGCTATTTGTAAGGCTTCCCCAGACAGCCATTTTGCTCTTTTAGCATTTCTTTTCCATGGGGATGGTCGTGATCCCTGTCTCTTGTACAATGTCATGAACTTCGGTCCATAGTTCATCAGGCACTCTATCTATCAGATCTAGGCCCTTAAATCTATTTCTCACTTCCACTGTATAATCATAAGGGATTTGATTCAGGTCATACCTGAATGGTCTAGTGGGCTTCCCTGGTAGCTCAGAGGTTAAAGCATCTGCCTGCAGTGCGGGAGACCTGGGTTCGATCCCTGGGTTGGGAAGATTCCCCTGGAGAAGGAAATGTCAACCCACTCCAGTATTCTTGCCTGGAGAATCCCATGGACAGAGGAGCCTGGTGGGCTACAGTCCATGGGGTTGCAAAAAGTCGGACACGACTGAGCAACTTCACTTTCACTTTCACCTTGTATGGTCTAGTGGTTTTCCCTACTTTCTTCAATGTAAGTCTGAATTTGGCAATAAGGAGCTCATGATCGGAGCCACAGTCAGCTCCCAGTCTTGTTTTTATTGACTGTATAGAGCTTCTCCATATTTGGCTGCAAAGAATAAAATCAAGCTGATTTCAGTGTTGACCATCTGGTGATGTCCATGTGTAGAGTCTTCTCTTGTGTTTTGGAAGAGGGTGTTTGCTATGACCAGTGCATTTTCTTGGCAAAACTCTATTGGTCTTTGCCCTGCTTCATTCCGCATTCCAAAGCCAAATTTGCCTGTTACTCCAGATGTTTCTTGACTTCCTACTTTTGCATTCCAGTCCCCTATAATGAAAAGGACATATTTTTTGGGTGTTAGTTCTAAAACGTCTTGTAGATCTTCATAGAACCGTTCAACTTCAGCTTCTTCAGCGTTACTGGTTGGGGCATAGACTTAGATTACTGTGATATTGAATGGTTTGCCTTGGAAACTAACAGAGATCATTCTGTCCTTTTTGAGATTGCATCCAAGTACTGCACTTAGGACTCTTGTTGACCACGATGGCTACTTCATTTCTTCTGAGGGATTCCTGCCCACAATAGTAGATATAATGGTCATCTGAGTTAAATTCACCCATTCCAGTCCATTTTAGTTAGCTGATTCCTAGAATGTCGACATTCATTCTTGCCATCTCTTGTCTGACTACTTCCAATTTGCCTTGATTCATGGACCTAACATTCCATGTCCCTATGCAATATTACTCTTTATAGCATCAGACCTTGCTTCTATCACCAGTCACATCCACAACTGGGTATTTTTACTTTGGCTTCATCCCTTTATTCTTCCTGGACTTATTTCTCCACTGATCTCCAGAAGCATACTGGGCACCTACCTTCCTGGGGAGTTCCTTTCAGTATCCTATCATTTTGCCTTTTCATGGGGTTCTCAAGGCAAGAATACTGAAGTGGTTTGCCATTCCCTTCTCCAGTGGACCACATTCTGTCAGACCTCTCCACCATGACCCACCTGTCCTGGGTGGCCCTACACAGCATGGCTTGGTTTCATTGAGTTAGACAAGGCTGTGGTCCTAGTGTGATTAGATTGACTAGTTTTCTGTGATTATGGTTTTAGTGTGTCTGCCCTCTGATGCCCTCTTGCAACACCTACCATCTTACTTGGGTTCCTCTTATCTTGGAGGTGGGGTATCTCTTCATGCCTGCTCCAGCAAAGTGCAGCTGCTGCTCCTTACATTGGATGAGGGGTATCTCCTTACAGCCACACCTCCTGACTTTGAACGTGGAGTAGCTCCTCTAGGCCCTCCTGTGCCTGTGCAGCCACTGCTCTTTGGGCGTGGGGTAGCTCCTCCCGGCTGCTGCCCCAAAACCTATGGTACTCAGTAAAAGCAGTGCTAAGGGGAAGGTTCATAGCAATACAAACTTATCTCAAGAAACAAGAGAAAAGTCAAATAAATAACCTAACTCTACACCTAAAGCAACTAGAAAAGGAAGAATTGAAGAACCCCATGGTTAGTAGAAGGAAAGACATAAAACTTAGGGCAGAAATAAATGAAAAAGAAACAAAGGAGACCATAGCAAAAAATCAACACAGCTAAAAGCTGGTTCTTTCAAAAGATAAATAAAATAGACAAACCATTAGGCAGACGCATCAAGAAAGAAAGGGAGAAGAATCAAGTTAACAAAATTATAAATGAGAATGGAGAAATTACAACAGACCACAGAAATACAAAGGATCATGAGAGACTACTATCAGCAACTATATGCCAATAAAATGGACAACTTGGAAGAAATGGACAAATTCTTAGAAAAGTATAACTTTCCAAAACTGAACCAGGAAGAGATAGAAAATCTTAACAGACCCATCACAAGCATGGAAATTGAAACTGTAATCAGGAATCTTCCAGCAAACAAAAGCTCAAGACCAGAAGGCTTCACAGCTGAATTCTACCGAAATTTAGGGAAGTTCTAACATCTATCCTATTCAAATTCTTCCAGAAAATTATAGATGAAGGTAAACTTCCAAATTCATTCTATAAGGCCACCATCACCCTAATACCAAAACCTGACAAAGATGCCACAAAAAAAGAAAACTACAGGCCAATATCACTGATCAACATAGGTGCAAAAATCCTTAACAAAATTCTAGCAAACAGAATCCAACAACATTTATGAGTTTATTACACTTGTATTTCTGTAAGACACATGTGGAATTGTAAATATGTTCCTAGGTTTGGATGTATTTTGAATAAAGCATATTTATATTCAGTTCAGTTCAGTTCAGTTCAGTCACTCAGTCATGTCTGACTCTTTGTGACCCCATGAATCTCAGCATGCCAGGCCTCCCTGTCCATCACCAACGCCCAGAGTTCACTCAGACTCACGTGCATTGAGTCAGTGATGCCATCCAGCCATCTCATCCTCTGTTGTACTGGAGTTTCAGCTTTAGTATCATTCCTTCCAAAGAAATCCCAGGGCTGATCTCCTTCAGAATTTAAGACCAGGATTCATGGAAAAACTGATCCAAGATATCTGTTTTGATGTTTCTGACAGCCAAAGAAAGGATAACGAGCATTCAGTTTCTCTATTTGGGACCAATGAGGTAACATCTCATGCCGGTCAGAATGGCTGTTATCAAAAAGTCTACAAACAATAAATGCTGGAGAGTGTGTGGAGAAAAGGGAACCTTCTTACACTGTTTGTGGGAATGCAAACTAGTACAGCCACTACAGAGAACAGTGTGGAGATTCTTTAAAAAAATAGAACTAGAACTGCCATATGACCCAGCAATCCCACCGCTGGGCATACACACCGAGGAAACCAGAATTGAAAGAGACATGTGTACCCCCATGTTCATTGCAGCACTGTTTACAATAGCCAGGGCATGGAAGCAACCTAGATGTCCATCAGCAGATGAATGGATAAGAAAGCTGTGGTACATATACACAATGGAATATTACTCAACCATTATAAAGAAGGCATTTGAATCAGTTCTAATGAGGTGGATGAAACTGGAGCCTATTATACGGAGTGAAGTAAGTCAGAAAGAAAAACATCAATACAGTATACTAACTCATATATATGGAATTTAGAAAGATGGTAATGATGACCCTATGAGTAAGACAGCAAAAGAGACACAGATGTAAAGAACAGTCTTTTGGACTCTGTGGGAGAAGGCGAGGGTGGGATGAATTGGAAGGGTAGTGTTGAAACGTGTATATTATCATATGTGAAGTGGATCCCCAGACCAGGTTTGATGCATGAGACAGGGTGCTCAGGGCTGGTGTACTGGGATAACCCTGGGGGATGATATGAGGAGGGAGGTGGGAAGGCAGTTCTGGATGGGGAACACATGTGCACCCGTGGCTGATTCATGTTGATATATGGCAAAAACCACTACAATATTGTAAAGTAATTAGCCTCCAATTAAAATAAATAAATAAATTTTTTTAATTGAAAAAAAAAAGAGAGAGAGAACTCACAGGTATATTTACTGTGGGGATGATGTTGAGAACACCATCTACAACACACCTAACTATCAACCCTTCATAAATATCTATAGGGAAAAAAAAGCCATAATACCAGAAAAAAGCTATGCTTGTTTTGTGCAACAAGCAGGCTTTGAATGTGTACTCTATTCAAGTATTTTATTAATTTCTTTCTTTGCTTTGGTGGCTAGGAAACTCAAAGCTAAATCTGCTCCTTACCTTCAGTAGCTGTGTAAGAACTTTTGGAAATTTTACTTTGGCTTTATTTTACTCTTTCTCCCATACTCCCCTTCACTTTGACTCTTTTATCTAATTTATCCCATTTAATTTTATGTATTTTATCTGTTGTCTCAAATTCTTTTCAGATATAGGTATGTGGGCATAAGTTAATAACTAAATTAAACACAATATAAGGATTTGTTCAAGAAGGATGGTCTTTTAATCGTAACTTTCTGACTTGTCCATACCTTTTATTATCCTGTCTTTTTCTTCTACTAACTAAAAAACTCCCCCCAGAGACCAGTTGTCAAATGTAAAAAATGCACAGTATGATTGAAGCCATTTAGAAAACCATACAGATTATTTAATTAATACATAATTTCTTTATTTAAATGATATACAGGATACTACAGTTGATTAGCTGGTTCTTTTTTCCTATTAATTTTACTAAATGAAGCAGTTGTTAATAAAATATTCAGGGGGTCAAGTCAACATTCATGAAGCATCATATTTTACCTTTAAAGCTTTGTTGTCAGTTATCAAACTTAAATAGAGTGAAAAAATGAGTCTAAGAAAAATAATTTAAAAGCTATCAACATGGTAATTTATGTTAGACATTTAAACAAACCCTAACTATCCATGCCAATAATAAATGACATAGAAATATTTAAAAATTCTTTACTGTGTTTCCACTCCAAAACTATCTTCTGGAGAGTTTTAAACCTATTGGACACTTTTCTAGACCTAAGTGCCTCAGATCACCTACTTCTTTTCCATTTCATTGCCTGGGCTGCTCAGAATGGGTGCTTTGGTCCTATAATTTTCAGGCTGTAGCTTTTAATTCATACAAAATTTTCTTCAAACAATGTCAGAGCTTGAGCTGCCTTTTGGGGTTATACCTCTTTCTTCCCTATGGGGGAGCTTCAATCTGTGATCCTCTGGGTACCCCAGATGAGAGGCTTTTCTGCAAGTCTCTAAATCTGTTTTAAGATTCCGAATTTAAGACCAGGATTCATGGAAAAACTGATCCAAGATATCTGTTTTGATGTTTCTGACAGCCAAAGAAAGGATAATGAGCATTCAGTTTCTCTATTTGGGACCAAGACTATCCTGATCTCATTCCCTTTGAGCACAGGTTTTATGTGCATCATTTGAAACTGAGAGACAAAAAGGGGTGGAAACAGGTCAACTGGAGCCCTTTTCCCAATTATCGCCTTGAACAGGGATGTATTTGACAAACTATGAATGAAGGTATGTGCTTAACAAGCTTCCCAGGTGGCGCTAGCGGTAAAGAACCTGCCTGCCAATGCAGGAGACATTAAGAGATGTGAGTTCAGTCCCCCGGTCAGGAAGATCCCCTGGAGGAGAGCATGGTAACCCAGTCCAGTATTCTTCCCTGGAGAATTCCAGGGACAGAGGAGCCTGGGAGGTTACAGTCTACAGGGCTACAGAGTTGGCCACGACTAAAGCAACTTAGCACACACACACGTGCCCTAACATGTTGCTAAGTGAGACGTGAGATTCGAAATTCAGGAGTGATAGGGCTAAAGATCTCTCTCTTTACAACAGAAAGGATGTTGAGCATGTGTCAGTCAGAGTCCAGTCAGGAAAAGAGAAACCACGACTGTTTTAACAAAGACAATTTCACGTGGGGAGTTGGTCAAATGGGAAATGGAAGGGATACAGATAAAACAGATACTAACTTCAGGAAGTACCTTCATTTTTAGTACTAGGGAAACAAAGGGAAGAGATTAGGGTTCTCAAAAAACCTAGACACCTGGAGCAAGTGTCCTCAGAACTGCTTGCCTGCTGGTTACCTCTCTAAGGGGCCTGATATGAGGTTGGATCCAAGAGGTGGGAAAAACTTGGAAACTGGAAATACCTGCTTCTGGAACCACCTGCTTCTGGAACCAACTGTGCTTCTTGGGTAAAGAGCCATACTAGGGTGACCCACAGAGCAGTAGAAAGCAAAAAGGGAAATGGTGAATTCTTTCTCCTTCCTCCTGCCTTCTGGTCACCCTCTAGATTCTCCTACTGGTGAAACTTTCCTCTAAAAGGAAACCATAGAAGTATTTGCAGAAACCCAGTCTCAATATCACAAAGATAAAGGGGCAAGTTTGAAGCTGAGGGACAACAGATTAATAACTGATAGAGATGTTACACTGGGATGAAAACAGGAAAAGATAATCTAATGACTGGATTGTAAGAAAGAAACACTGGGAGCTGAAGAGGAGATGATTGTAAATAAGTATTTAGGAAAATCTGTACTAATTGACAATAATTTGTATTAGGTTTGTGTTTTGAAGGGTTGTGATAAATTGCTGTGACTTTATCTCAGTAAGCATGGGATGGAGGCATAGTCTGCCTAAGAGGACCAATCACTCTGGCTCACTTGTGGATAAACAAAGAAAGGTAAGGCATAACTAAAAGAGAGCCACTAGGGCTTCCCTGCCTTTCCAGCGGTTGAGAATCTGCCTGCTAGTGCAGGGGACACAGGTTTGATCCCTGGTCTGGGATAATCACATGCTTTGAGGCAACTAAGGCCGTCTGCCACAACTACTGAAGCCTGAGTGCCCCAGAGCCCATGCTCCACAACAAGAGAAGCCACTGCCATGAGAAGGCCGTGCACTGTGACTAGAGAGCAGTCCTAGTTTGCTGCAACTAGAGAAAGCCCAGGCACAGCAATGGAGGCCCAGCACAGCCAAAATGATAATAGTAATAGTAGAAGGGGTAATAAATGTTTTTAAAAAATAAAAGAGAGAAATCAAATAAAAAACACAGAAATGAAATTTAATAGCTCCTCAAAAGATTAGGTACATTCTTCTTTTTTTTTTCTTTTCAAAGTTAAAAGTGACCCAAAAGAAGTAGCAAATACCAATTGCCCAGTCTAAAAGATAATAGTGAACCAACCATTCATTCTAGACATATTCATGGAAATGTTTCTGTATTGAAACAAATAATTTAATAGCTACCTTAATATGTGATCAGACAAAAAATCTCTTTGATCCTTTCTTCTTCTTTGTAATACACGAGTTGAACTAAGTGGATTCTATCCTCTTTTAGCTTTTAAATGTTCATACCTATTAAAATGACTACCTTTCCCCCTGAATCTGATATCTTGAGTATTTGTAGTCTAAACCCAGCAAACCAGAGATTCTCTTTTAGTTTTGATTTTATCATTCCCAAATCTTTAGATAACAGAATTTAATTAACTGCAGTTATTATGAAGGTGGTGAGTTAAGAAAAGAATACATGACAACCAAAGAAAGAATCACATTTAATTACCTGGTATAGCAGGCTCTATACCATTTTCTCCTATTAAGACAATATATTCAGTGTTTAAATAATTGCAGGTATTTGAAAACTTTTCAATAAGATGACTAGAAAGAAAGACACAAAGCTATTTTAAGAATCAATTCCTGAACGTTTGAAATAGAAATTCTGGAGAGAGGAGAAACTTCATCAGGGTCCTGATATCATCTGCTTGCTTACATCATCACTTGTTTGCCTTAAATCACTATTTCTTAAACCTGAGAGCCATGAGTATCTGAAACTACATCTGCAGACTCCAGTTGTATCTTGGAATTATCAAAAAATTGGAGAAGAGTTATCCTGATGACCTAGCAAGAGTCAGTGCAATTTTCTGTATTGTCATGCATGAGTTCTTGATTAATTACTTAGTGGCTTTTTGTTGGTGTAGAGGAAGGGACAAAGAATCAAAGGTTACTTCTCCTTTTGCTTTTGTGGATGCTCAGCCAGCTCTTTGTGCTCTGAGTGTGTCAGGTGCATTGATACTAACCAAGAGTATACTGAGTGGGGAGTGAAAGGAAACATCTGCTCTGCCAGAGTAAGACAAGGATGCGGGTTTACCTTGGAAAGAGGGTTGGATTTATCAAGACTAGAAGGACTCAAGGGTAGAAGGGTTCTGTGGTGATCAGTGCACTGGCTTGATGGAGTTGACTATGTGGATGCCTGGGGACTGGGCATTCACACTGTTCCCTTGGTTGGATAGCAAAAGTCCCAGTGGTGAAACTTGCCTCAGTGGGTGTAGACACTGCTCACTGACTCATTGATCTTCATCTGGACCATGTAGACTTGAACAATAAGCATCTCAGCAGTGACATAATGGAATGAACATCAGATCTTCCTCACTTTTACCAAATTATATAAATATTAGGGGCCTTGTACAATTTTAGATGGGTAGCATCCCCAAACTGACCAATACTGGATTTCCTCCCAACAGATGCTGTTAACATCTAGGGACATCAGTACATGGAAAACAAATTCACACCATAACATGATACATTACCTGCTGAGGGGAACAGAGTCTAATCTAACAGTTTATTGTAGAAAAAGCTTTTTGTTGAAAGCTTAAAAAAAAAAACCTATCCATAATTATTTCTAAGCCCATACTATGTGGCTAGTATGATATATTAGGCACTTAAAATTTAAAAATTAATAATAATAATCATAACAGAACATTGTATTTTACAAAATATTTTCACAGTGATCATACCTATCATCTTCACAGTTCTATAAGGTGTCATTGTTCCTCATCTATAGGTAAGAAAGCTGAAACTCAAAAAGTTACTGAAGCTACTTTGCATAGGTTTAAAGTAAATAAACTCATGAGTTAGGATCTATCAACTGTATGCCTTCAGACCCAATACTATTAAAATCTTTGCTTTAAATACGAAAGCTGAGGTTCCAAAGGGTGAAATAACATTTCAGAGGCCCCATAACCCCTTGCATGTGGCAGAATCAGGATCTATGACTCTAGACTTCACCACTGTAATAAATTCTAGACACAGAGGTGAAGGGAAAAGCTGTTCTAGGAGAAAGAACAGCTGTGTGAAGGACTGAAGTGAGGAATGTATTCTGCTTCCTCCATCAACTTTTTATTCTGAAAATGTTTTAACTTGGAGACAAATTAAACAACCAGTTTAATGAACATTCTTCTTTTAGATTCCCACTTTATTTGGGGGGGGGTGGCGCTGGGATAGGAAAGTAAGATTTATTGGTGGACATGAGTAAGGAAGGAGAGGACAGAGCCAAGGTTCTCATGAATTCAGGGCCTGCCATTTGTCCAAAGGGTCATGATTAGGGATATATTTGACCCCACAGCCATCCAGGATGAGCTGCTCTTCTGCCACCATGTTTTCAAATTCATTCACATTTAATTTAGTAAATCCCCAATTCTTGGAGATATGGACCTTCTGGCAGCCAGGGAACTTGAGCTTGACCCTGTGGAAGGTCTGGCCTCAATCACAGGCTCCTTGTTCTGCAGCTTGGTGAAGATGGACATTATGACTTTGCCAATGAGGACCCTGGCCACTATGCCCTGGGGCTTTCCAAAGGTACCACACATACCTGTCTGGAGCCTAGACTGGGGACAGCATGCCAGTCGTGATTGACCCCTGGAAAGAGTTGTCTCCAAGGTCCGTTAGGGCACACTGTACAGGCAACAGGCTGCGTACACTACCAAGAAGGCTGCTCTTTGCAGTCACTGCACACTGGGCGCCCATGGGGAAAGGAACACAGTCTGCTTTATTGGATGCAAATAGATTCCTACATTTAACATTTTGCCACGTTTCAAAATAAGTTGCAGATATAATGACATTTCATCTTTGAATATTTCTGACACCACACTTATGGCAGAAAACGAAGAACTAAAGAGTCTGTTGATGAAAATTAAAGAGGAGAGTGAAAAAGTTGGCTTAAAACTCAACATTCAGAAAACTAAGATCATGACATCTGGTCCCATCACTTCATGGCAAATAGATGGGGAAACAGTGGAAACAGTGACAGACTTCGTTTTTTTGAGCTTCAAAATAACTGTAGATGGTGACTGCAGCCATGAAATTAAAAGATGCTTACTCCTTGGAAGAAAAGCTATGACCAACCTAGACAGCATATTAAGAAGCAGAGACATTTCTTTGCCAACCAAGGTCCATCTAGTCAAAGCTATGGTTTTTCCAGTAGTCATGTATGGATGTGACAGTTGGACTATAAAGAAAGCTGAGTGCTGAAGAATTGATGCTTTTGAACTGTGGTGTTGGAGAAGATTCTTGAGAGTCCCTTGGACTGCAAGGAGATCCAACCAGTCCATCCTAAAGTTGATCAGTCCTGAATATTCATTGGAAGGACTGATGCTGAAACTGAAACTCCAATACTTTGGCCACCTGATGTGAAGAGCTGACTCATTTGAAAAGACCCTGATGCTGAGAAAGATTGAAGGTGGGAGGAAAAGGGGATGACAGAGGATGAGATGGTTCGATGGCATCACCGACTCAATGGATGTGAGTTTGAATAAACTCTGGGAGCTGGTGATGGACAGGGAGGCCTGGTGTGCTGTAGTCCATGGGGTCACAAAGAGTCAGACATGACTGAGTGACTGAACTGAACTGTACACCCTCTTAAACTTCTTGTAGAAAATTTGAGCTTGAGTTTTGAAGAACAAAAAGAACATATATTAATAAAAAGAGAAAGGACACATTATTATATTACAATCTTAATCACTACATGATGCTATGATACAGAATGAACCTAACTTTCTCAGGGTCTAATCAAGATAGTGTTTAGGAAGCAACAATTATTTTACCTTTATTTTATTCTGTATGAGTGTATTTAATTTACACACAAGGTTGCCTTTGATTTCCACAATAGCCCTTGGAGATAATTAAGGTAGTTATTTTTAAAAGTCAAATGAGGAATTTGAGATGCTACAAAAGTTATTTTTCCCCAGGTCTTTTGGTGAATACATGAACAAGCCAGGTTTATAATTCTGAAAAACACATTCTTCCAAATTTTTCCAGCTTATGCAAATACATACTTTGCATCCAAAAAGGAATCCTAAGAACTAGGAAATTTTGGTTCAGTTATGTTTCTAGAAGCATGCTCCTTGGATGACTGCTCCCTTTCTTAAACATTTGAGTTTCTGCTAACTTGTAATATATTTTATGCTGCAGTCCTTGAACTGATGTTATAGCCCTTTTGTATGTATGAACTGCATTCTCCCCAGCTCCTATAGCTGTCAATACAATTGGTTCTTGAGATGTCCACAGCCAGCATGACAGACATGATATCCCACCTTTGGATTTTTAATAGTTCTGAGTAGCTCTCTGGATATATGTTTTGTACTTATGTGAGAGAAAATTGAACATATATTTCTAAATTTCTGGGTAATTATTTAGAAGTGAATATGAAGCAAGAGAAATTTGTATGTGGGTCAAGAAGCAACAGTTAGAACTTGACATTGAGCAACTGACTGGTTCCAAGTTGGGAAAAGAGTATGACAAGGCTGCATGTTGTCACCTGCTTAGTGTTAGTGTTAGTCGCTCAGTCGTGCCTGACTCTTTGTGACCCCATGGACTGCAGTCCACCAGGCTCCTCTGTCCATGAGATTTTCCTGGCAAGGATACTGGAGTGGGTTGCCATTTCCTTCTCCAGGGGATCTTCCCAACCCAGGGATCAAACCCGGGTCTCCTGCACTGCAGGCAGATCCTTTACCGGCTGAGCTACAAGGGAAGCCCAACGCAGATACATCATGCGAAATGCCAGACTGGATGACTGACAAGCTGGAATCAAGATTGCCAAGAGAAAGATCAACAACCTCAGATATGCAGATGATACCACTCTAATGGCAGAAAGCAAAGAGGAGCTAAAAGAACCTCTTAATGAGAGTGAAAGAGGAGAGTGAAAAAGCTGGCTTGAAACTCAGTATTAAAAAACTAAGATCATGGCATCCAGTCCTATCACTTCATGGCAAATAGAAGGGGAAAAAGTGGAAGCACTGGGCTCCAAGATCACTGCAGACTGTGACTGAAGCCATGAAGTTAAAAGACACTTGCTCCTTGGAAGGAAAGCTATGACCAACCTAGACAGCATATTGAGACATCATTTTGCCAACAGAGGTACATATAGTCAAAGCTATGGTTTTCCAATAGTCAGGTAAGGATATGAGAGTTGGACTATAAAGAAAGCTGAGCACTGAATAATTGATACTTTTGAACTATGGTGTTGGAGAAGACTCTTGAGAGTCCCTTGGACTGCAAGGAGATCCAACCAGTCAATCCTAAAAGAAATCAGTTCATTGGAAGGACTGATGCTGAAGATGAAACTCTAATACTTTGGCCACCTGATGTGAAGAGCTGGCTCATTGGAAAAGACCCGGATGTTAGGAAAGATTGAAGGTGGGAGGAGAAGGGGGTATCAGAGGATGAGATGGTTAAGCATCACTGACTCAATGGACTTGAATTTGAGCAAATTCTGGAAGATAGTGGAGGACAGAGGAGCATGGTGTGCTGCAGTCCATAGGGTTGCAAAGAGTTGGACATGACTTAGGGACTGAACAACAAAACAACAAATGAAGCAACTGCTCAATGAATAGTTAGCATACATGAAAAAATATTTCAGCATAAGCAGGATGCTTGCCATAAGTTGTTAAACACTTATGAGCCAGCGTATCTGATCTCCTGTGTTCTTAACAAAGACTAGGAATGAATACCTCACGTTCCTGCAACTTAACCATTTGTCTTCAAATAAAGAAATAACAAACTTAATGTTTCCTTTCTAACTGCTATAGATATGTGATGAGACATTGGAATTTTTTTCAGAATTTTCTGAGGACCTGTTAAAATAGTACTAAGAAAGGTAGCATTCTCCTCATATTCTTTCCTGAATTAGGTAAGAGATATTTAGTTTTGTGGGTTTTTTTCTTTTATTTTTGAAGGTTTAAGTGAAACTCAGTCCTGGCCATGAGGACCAATGAGCTGAGAGCAGAAAGAGGTAGAGAGAGGTATTGAAATGACCCAGGTTTCCAGAGTTCTAACAATCACAAGTTTTCTAGGTCATTGTAAACTCTGATAACTCTGATTATGATATGATTCTGGCTATACGATCATAGATTTTGCCAATGTTATACTTAAATGAAATCTACAATCTTTTTTATGTTTGAGAACCATCTGCCTCATTGCTTTGGAATAAATTAGTTGAAAACTTTTAAACTTGAAAATTCCAAGTTTCGCATGAACTTTAGATAGGTAACTTGTTGCTTCAGTGCTTCAGATTGTGGTCATCAGTGTCTGTTTCATGTTTTCTGAACTTTGGTGGTGAATCCCCTGACCTTTGCTCCCTCAGTTCTTCTATCCTTCGGATAAATCCTTACTCTTATAAAAAAAACCCTTTATTTCTGAAATTTTAAAGTTTCTCTACTTTCATAATGGGCTTCCCTGGTGGCTCAGAGGTTAAAGCGTCTGCCTACAATGTGGGAGACCTGGGTTCGATCCCTGGGTCGGGAAGATCCCCTGGAGAAGGAAATGGCAACCCACTCCAGTATTCTTACCTGGAGAATCCCATGGACAGTGGACTGCAGTCCACGGGGTCGCAAAGAGTCAGACACAACTGAGTGACTTCACTTCACTTCACTTCACTTCTACTTTCATAACCAAATCCAGACTGAAAGAGTCCAGTTCCCTGGGTATATGTGTTGGTAGATGCTGTTTAGTTGGGAAAGAATGTAAATACCAAGAAGAAAAATGGAAGTATTGTAAATAATAATGGTGTAGGTAATAAAGTATGGGGGATGACAGGAGGGATTGTGGTTAAAAGTACTGTTGAATGAGCTGTCCTTAAGCAGGAGGAGGAAGGAATATATTCTTAAGACTAGAAACAAGAATGATGTTGTATTAGTTTGGTTCCTCTGAGAAGAAGACACCAGAGGGAACTAAATATGCAAGTTATTTCCTGGGGAAAATGACTGTGAGGGAAAATGAGGGGGAAGCTGGAGGAGGCTTTAGTTCAGGGGAGAATTCTAGTTCAGGTATGACCTCTGTGAAGGAAAGATGGAAGAAAAAAATGTTGAGTAGGAAGTGCAGGTACCATTTTGGAATCCTTTATCTAACCTGTTATCGCCTATGGGCACATTCACAGGAAGGCCCACCCACACTGCACCTTAGCTGGACTTTACACCTGCCTAATAGCCACTGGTGCACTGAGGCAGCTATCACTGGGTCTTAAAACCACCTGAAGGCCATCTCCACCCACCATCACCCTGCAGTAGCTATAGCCCAACCACTCCAGAAGGGCACACACAGACCACAGGGGATACCCTTTGATCTCTTGGCTCTGATGGCACTTCTGAGCCCTACAGGACATCCTTGAAATAAAGACAGTCCTTCAAAACTGGAGACACAGCTGACATACCTAATACATAGAAACATGAAGAGAATTAGGCAAACAGAGGAGACAGAGGAATATGTTCCAATCAAAAGAATAAGACAAAAACCACAGCAAAAGAGGTAAATGAAATGGAAATAAGCAATGTACATGATAAAGTGTTCAAAGTATTGGTCATAAAGATGCTCATGGAACTTGGGAAAAGAATGGATGAACAGAATGATAACTTCAGCAAAGAGATAGAAAAAATAAGTAAGTAACAAACAATTTAAAACTGAACTGAAAAATATATTACAGGGGTTCAGTATCAGAATAAATGAGGCAGAACAAATCAGTGATCTGGAAGGCAAAACAATGAAATATAAGACTTGAGATCATTTCATTCCTTGAATAAAAAATAAAGGTAGTAACTTCACTGAGATTTGGCTTACTGATGATGTCTGTTTGTTTGTTTTTATCTGTCTCCATAGACAAGAGGGGAAAAAAAAAAGAATAAATGGGACTGCATCAAATGAAAAAGTTTCTGCAAAGTGAAAGAAACCATCATCAAAATGAAAAAGTAGCCTACTCAATGGGAGAAGATATTTGCATATCATGTATCTGATAAGAGATTAATATTTAAAATATTAATAAAGTACTCATGCTGCTGCTAAGTCACTTCAGTTGTGTCCAACTCTGTGTGACACCATAGATGGCAGCCCACCGGGCTCCCCCATCCCTGGGATTCTCCAGGCAAGAACACTAGAGTGGGTTCCCATTTCCTTCTCCAATGCATGAAAGTGAAAAGTGAAAGTGAAGTCGCTCAGTTGTGTCCGATCCTCAGCGACCTCATGAACTGCAGTGTTCCAGGCTCCTCTGTCCATCAGATTTTCCAGGCAAGAGTACTGGAGTGGGATGCCATTGCCTTCTCCAAAAGCACTCATACAACTCAACAAAAAACAAACATTCTGATTAAAAAGTGGAAAGAGAATATGAATAGACATTTTCTATTCCAAATAGAAATGTGGACAATAGACATTTCTTCTGTTCCAGAGAAGATATACAGATGGCCAAGAGACACATGAAAAGATGCTTGACATGTCTAATTATTAGGGAAACGCAATGACATATCACCTTATGCCCATTAGAATGGTTATAATGGAAAGGACAAGAAACAACCAGTGTTGGAGAGTGCAAAGAGAAGGGTGAAGCCTTGTACACTGTCAGTGGGAATATCAACTGGTGCAACCACTATAGAAAACAGTATGGAGATGCCTCATAAAATTGAAAATAGAACTGTCATATGACCAAGTTATTCTACTTCTTGGTATTTAACTGAAGAACATGAAAATACTAATTAAAAAAGAAATATGCCTTTTTATGTTCACTGAAGTATTATTTACAATAGCCAAAATATGATAACAACCTAAGTGCCCATTGATGGATGAACAGATAAAGAAGATATAGTATGCGTATACACATATACATACAATAGAACATTATTCAGCCGTAAAAAATGAAATGTTGCCATTTATGATAACCTGGCTAGACTTTGAAGATATCATGCTAAGATATCTTTATCTTAGATAGAAGAGTCCTCACGCCAAGAGCCCTCTTAGATATTTCTCCATGTGAAGTAATTCTGGTGGAGAAAGGCAAATACTATACGATTTCACTCATATATGGATTCTTTAAAAAAAAAAAGGGAAAAAAATAAAACAAAAACAAACTGATGAATACAGAGAACACACTAATGGTTACCAGAGGGAAGAGGCAGTTGGGGGTGAGTGGGTGAAATGAATGAAGAAGGTCAATTGTATTGTGAAGGATGATAACTAGACTAGTGGCAGTGATCATTTTGTAGTATATACAGATGTTGAATTATATTGCTGTACACATGAAACATATATATGTGTGTGCATATATATATAAGCATGTATGTCATACAAAAGCCAAAAAAATGGAAAAGACAGATATCAAAATGAATTGTGAGAGAATTAAAGTTTTAAATTATTTGTATTTAAATTAAATCTTACCTAATAAGAAATGGTGTGAATAATCTTTCTCCACTGGAAGTATAGCTTCTAAAAGGAAGGAGAAAAACCCTTCTGTGTTTCTAGTCAAGTTGCTGGCAATTTAGGCACAATTTGGATCATTTTAAACAGGTTCATTCAAACTGACTTATGTGGGGAACATTTTGAACAATTGTGCTGACAGTTTGAAATAGGTTCTGTCAACACAGAACTGAGTTATTTCAATTGCTTATTTTTTCTCTTTGTGAAGCTAGCCAAGATGAGGGGATAAGATAGGTCCAATATTTGCACTGAATTTAGTCCAATTAGAACTTTGGCAGTAGAAGTATAATCTCAGCCAATAGTTGAGTGTTTTAGAGAAGTCTGCACGCAGTCGAGGCATGCACTTGCAACGGTTTGGCAATAGGTAGAGGCTGTCCAGGGCATAAGACAGTCTGTGTCCTTTATTCACTTTGACTTCATGGAATAAAGAATAATTCTTTCACTGGGGGGATTTTTCATGTTCACAGGAAAACTGATGATATTAAAATTATTAAATGATACCATGTTCTCTTCAATCGATGCCAGTGCCATACTTTTATCCACATTGAATTGAAAGATTTTGGATTGCTAACTTTAAAAATAGGGGAAAAAATTCTTAGATCTTTCTTCTAGTGAATTCATTCACTACAAAGGGTAGTATTTAGAACTCCTCATTTTAGAAGAACATAACAATTTTGTTGATTTAATGTACAATTGTGGCATGTTGTGAAGGCCTTCATCTTGGCCTGTGGAATAACTCTTGAATAAATAATCCAGGCTTAGGAAAATTATAATGTTTACTGACAGTTATTATTGTTCTTTTTGGGGGGGGACCATTTCCAAGTGGGTATTTTTTAAAGTTAAGTTTTCCTACAGCTGACAAAGGAGAGTAAATTTTATTATTTACTTATTTATTTGGCTGCTCTGGGTCTTAGTTGTGGCATGAGGACTCTTCAGTCTTGGCAGCACAAGGAATCTTTAGTTGCAGCGTGTGAGGTCTAGTTCCCTGGCCAGGGATTGAATCTGGGCCCCCTGCATTGGGAGCTTGGAGGCTTAGCCTCTGGACCACAAGGAAGTCTAAAAGAGAGTAAATTTTAGACTTATATTGTCCGGTATGGCAGCTACTAGCTTACATGGAGCTTTTAAACATTGAAATGTGGCTGGCTCAGATTGAGATGTCCTATAAGCGTAAAATACACACCAGTTTCAGGTCTTAATACAACAAAACTAAGTAAAATGGTTATTGATTACATGGATACAAATGTTAAATAGCATATACACATGCACTAATTAATTTTAACTATTTTAACTTTAGATTTACATATGTGGCTCACATTACATTTGTTAGATAACATGGCTATAGAGTATTCCACAAAAAAAGATGAAGTATCAGGATTTAGACTGCTACAAGACAAGAAGAAGGTTAAACAGAAAAAGCACAGAAAAAGCAGGGTGAGTAGAAATCAGGAAAAGTACGGTGGAAATAAAATAAACACATAAGTAATAATAATAGATGTAGAAGTCTCACGATCTTATAACTGAGTTCACAGACATGTAGATTAGAAAACAGCGCTTATGAAAGAAGTGTCTTTTTGGTTTTTTACATTATTCTGTGTCGTGTTTTTGTCAGTCTTTTCTTCTAACGGTAGGGTTACAGACAAACTATTCTAGAGATGGGCAGGTGGATAAAAAATTTTAGAACTAAACTAGGGAGAAAAAAGATTTCTTTTAAAATCATATTTTATTATGAGAGACAAGGAACTATATAATAGCTAATCATCTTGGTGATATTATCACTCTGAATAGCTTATTACTACACTCAGAATTTTAAGGTTCTTTCTATTTAATTTCAGAAATTCTATTCCTATTAATTTGCAGACTAGTATTCTGAAAAATATGCAAGGAATCGTATGAATAACTGTTGAGTTGAATAAGAGAAAGGCTATATGCTCATGTTCATATTGTGTGTTCATAAGTTAAACAATCCCATCTGTAGGAGGCAATTTGTAGCTACCTTGATTAACACTTTCAGTTTTGATCAAAATAATTCAACACCCGTCATTTTTGCAAGGCTAGAAAGGATTATAATTTACAACAGTAAAAGAGATAATGATTAAAAAAATAACATAAAAAAGAAGTGATGATTTATTTGCCCACTGATATTTTCATTTGGATTTGATGTGGCAGAATATCTGAAATCATGCAAAGAAAACCCACAACCATCAAATCCCTTAAAATCTAGTGGAAAAAAATGGTGTCTCTTATATAAACATGTTTTATAAACTTAATTAAAAATATATAGTTTAAACATCTAGCCTAGTTATGGCAAAAAGACATTGGAGAATTTTTTGTTTTGCAATTCTTTGCTTATATGTTAATTTAATTTTGAACTCAATATTCTAAAGTAATAAAACTACTCTAGATCTTTATTTGAAAACTTATTTTAGGTGACTTTATCCAGAGATTGGTATAGTAGTATGTAATCTTTTACTGCATCATTCATTAATTTAATCAATAAATATTTATCTACCTACTGTGTGCCAAGAACTAACTCAAGTATTAAGGATTCATAATGACAAAAGACATGACTATGTTGTCATGTTGCTGTCAGTTGAGTGGAGGAAATAGTCATATGAGTAGAAAAGTCAAACCTAATGAGGGAAGGAGTGTAATACGGAGCTAAACCAAGCATGATGGAGCACAGAGGGAAGCAAGAAATCTTCGTTTGCAAGAAACTTTTATTTTCCTAAAAAAAAAAAAAATCACTTTCTTCCACAAATAGAAATTAAAGCTGTAGGAATATAGATATAAAGTAATGCATTCCTTGTTTGTACAAATATACAAGTTGAATAAAGATTTCTGATTAGATGCTATAGCTGCTTCTGTATTTATAAATGGAGAATTTCACTACCTTCTACAATGTACACATTATACTGTGCATTAAGAGTATACATATGACAGGATATTCATTATGTAGCAAAAGGAAAATAATTATATAGAGAGTGTAACATGTCCATGCTGAGCATCTTATTAGTAAGCAGCAAAGAGGTGATTATAAAGAAAAAGGCTTCAATCATATGGCATATGCAAGTGGTGAGCAGTCAGCATCTGCACTCCTATTTCTTTACACAATACTTGCGACCGCAGTGTTTGCTGGGAATCAGTCTTGGGCTAATGTGTTCTGGGTAATGTGCCATTTACTAATTGTGAACACTTGGGAAAGTCAATCCATTTCTTGAAGCTTCAGTTTCCTTCTTTGAAAAATGAGGATAACAATAATATGTCATATGTTTGTTGTGAGGATTATATGAGAAAATCTTATTGAAACTCTTAGCACAGAGCCTGGAAATAAGACATGCTTAATAAATGGTAGCTATTATTGTGATTAATTTGCTTTGTCAAATTATTTTTAAAATCTTTACATTGGTTATTGATCCTCTGGCATTATTTCTGGGACTGCTTTTACTCCCTAAGGCTAGAAGGCAATCAACAAAGGGAAAGATTTATGGAGAGACTGGCTTCAGCCCTAATAGAAGTAACCACTTCCTTCTAGTGCTTTCTTTCCTAGAAAATCTAATTTGAGGAGAAGTATTATGGCTGGCTAGCATACAGGTTGAAACTCAGAAGATCAATGACTATTTATTGAGGTACAGCTATGGATCTCTCTGATTCTCAGTTTCCTTGTCTATAAGGAGTTTGGTTAAATCTCCAACTCAAAATCCAAATTGTATTATTTAGAATTGGATGTTGCTCTAACTAGAAAAGAAAAGCTAAACAGGACAGAGTTTACTTCTCTGTCACAACAGAGTCCAGGACATTTCCATGGGGAGGGTGTGACACATTGATTCTACAAAAACCTAAAAAGCTAAAACTCCTTTGGAGGATCACTGAGGAAATAGTCCCCATCTTCTTTGGTATCAAGAGATCAAAACCTGGTTAGAAATGCCAGCCTTTGCAATGAGGGTCAGTCATCAAAGAACAACCCGTAAGGGGCTTAAAGGACAATGGGGATAGAGGAGGCCTCTGTGTGGCAACTACCTGGTCACAGTGGCTATTAAATCTTTATTGACTGAAATGACCCCTCCACTCTATTTTTGTATCATTTTTATACAGAATCCAGAAATTGAAGGCTGCCAATCCGAGTAGTTTCCAAATGTGAGGAACTATTGGTCTTGGATTTTTTTTCCCCATAAAATTCAGCTGATCATATTGATCAGTAGATAAATATAAATAGCTTCACATTTTACAAGTCAAATTTAAAAGTCGATTCAGTGTTTTTTTCTTTTTACTATATCAGACAAGGTCAGCACTTTAGTTAAATTTTTCTGTATGATAGCAATTGTTAATGGCTTATATATTACATTGTCAATTATGCATTTGCAAATTTACATATAAATGCATTATTGCCAGTTTTATTATATAGGCTATGGACCTTGCATGCATACAGAAGGACAGAAAACTAGCTCTACCACAGGTTGTGAAATGTTATCTAAGATCTTAGAACATAGACTGCTAGTCTCAGCTCACTCTGTGGCGTCAAGTGCAGAATGTACAATTAGCCAGTGATTTTCTCACACCTTTGATATTACTTGTCCCTGTATGTCTTTCAGAAAGACATTGGTGGACTCAGTATCCTTTCTGTATTTTTAATATAATAATAGTGTGTATTTGATATGTTTTTGATGAAGATGGTAGAAAGGTACTATGTTTATACTTCTACATCCAAGTTTGTCCAAGCTGGAAAATAAATAAATATGACATAATATCTTGTCTATAAAAAATAAAAAAGAATATAGTGACTGGAGTGCTAGAGCTACAGCCAGAAGTGATATCAGCACACTGGGCATCACAATGTGACAAAGAATAATGGGCAAAGAGCCCACTAGGTATTTCATTTAAAAAGTTAAAAAAATAACTATTTGAAAGGATAAAACTTAATGACATTTAGAATATTCACAATGTTGTGCAACTGCCACCTCTAACTAGTTCTAAAACATTTTCACCATTCAGATGAAGCCCCTCAATACTCAATTAGGCAGTGACTCAAATGGTCAAGTAGCATTGACAAATATACACTACCTTATGTAAAATAGGAAACTAGTGGGAAGCTGCTGTATAATGTAGGGAGCCCAGCCTGGCCCCCTGTGATGACCTAGAGGGATGGGCTGGAGGTGGGGTGGGAGGAAGGTTCAAGAGAGAGGGGATATATGTAAAATTATGGTTGGTTTGTGTTGTTGTATGGCAGAAACCAACACAACACTGTAAAGCAATGATCCTCCAATTAAAAATTAAAAACATATTTTAAATTGCAACCTGTACACTATTGTTAATCCCTCCTTAAGCTTCCTAGAGTTGCCACAGCAAAGTACCCAAAACTGGGGGACTTAGACCAGCAGAATGTATTGCTTCACATATCTAAGACTATAAGCCTGTGATCTAGATGGCAGACCTGGTTCTTTTGGGGAGTTTCCTTTCCTTATTTATTTATTCTTAATTGGAGGATAGTTGCTTTACAATATTGTGTTGGTTTATGCCATACATACATGGAATCAGCCATAGGTATATGTAGGTCCTTTCCTTCATGAACCTCCCTCTCACCCTCCAATCCTTTTGGAGGGGTTTAAGAGACAATCTGTTTCATGCCTCTCTCCTGGCTTCTGGAAGATTTTTTTTTTTTTTTTTTTTTAGCAGTCTTTGGCGTTCTTTGGCTTGTAAGGGTATTACTCTGGCACCTGCACATGGCATTTTTCTGGTGTATATATCTGTGTCCAAATTTCTCTTTTTTATAAGGATGTCTGATATGCTGGATTAGGGGGCCCACCCTGCTCCATTATGACCTCATATTAACTAATTACATCTGCAGTGGTGTCACTGACAAATATGGTCACATTATGGAGTACTGGGAGTTAGGACTTCGACATATGAACTTTGAGGGGCTCACAATTCAACCCGTAACATCATCCAACATACTATATGTTTTCTTTATTATGCTTGTGGTTTGTTTTCTCTCAGTTAAAATATTAGCTGCCAGGAGGGCAAGTATTGTTAGTCTTCCCATACTAGCTAAGCAATGAATTGACAACTGAGATGTAAATTCCTTGAAGACAGCGAATGTGTCTGTTTGGGACTGTTGAATCACCCTCACCTAAAACAGAATCTGGCACACAGCAGGCACTCAATAAATGTTTGTTGAATGAACTGATGACATGCAGAGTCAGATAGACCAGCCTTGCCTTTCTTTAATAGATTCTATGTTGAGCAATCAATATAATAATCACTTATGGGGAAAAAAGAGAGACATCTGCATTTCTGAAAATCTGGACACAAGAAGGATATTTTCCCTAGAAGGAAATTCTTTATTCATGACTGTCAATCATGATGTGAAATGACTAATATACCAGGAAAACTAGAATCATTACCCTAACACTTTCCTTAATTTTCCCAGAAATGGGATCTGAAATTTTCTATATTTCCCTGAATGAATCATTTCCTTATTCAATACTATGTTAATGTTTTAGTTTCACAATATCAGTTAGACAAATGTTTTTGGTGATAATTACAAGATAAACTTGTTTATAAAGAACAAGAAAAAATAAAAAAGAATTAAAAAAGAAAAAATTTATATGGCCACATAAAAATTACTGTGTGATAGCATGAAAGAGAACTGAACAAAGTTCCAAAAGGCAATTGTTAAAATGAATCAGAGAACAAAACACTTATAGAAAGGCCAAAATAAATCATTTCATCAAAATCAACATGCTGACACAGGTGGTGCTATTCTATCTTCACTAAGAAAGTGAAATTAACTGCGTTGGAAAGGACTGTGAAAGACACCTGAAGCATTCCTCTTTTTTCAGCATAGTAATTTGGACAAATGACCCAGAATTAAAAATGCTTTTTATAGAAGTACATCTTTCTCTGTTATTTTATTCTCATGAAAACTACTTAAACATGGATATTCTATTCAACTAAAGAATAGAAAATTAGTGAAGTAGATAATAAAGACAGGAAAATAGATTAGAACTTGTTTTGTGGATGTTTCTCACCATGCTCAGAATATCCGTTCTTAATTAGTTGGTATTTAACTGATTGAGTTCTTTAAAAAATATTTAGTACACACAATATGTTCAGCAAAGCAATAGGTACTTAGCGTACATCCATAAACAAAATCAACGAAGATTCCTGTATCAGTGCAGCTTCTGTTGTAGCAGAGGTAGAAAGATAATACAAATAAGAAATAAGAAAAATGTATAGTATGTTAGAAGGTGGTGAGTGCTACAATGAAAAAAAGAAAGTTTGAATATGGTGAGGAGGTTCAAGAATACTGGGCAGTAGAGAGGGTTTGATTCTGCTATTAAGAAGGGAAATATAAACAAAAATATGAAAGATGTAAGCAAAATGGCCTGGTAAATATCTGGGTAAAGATTAGTCTATGCACAGAGAGAACAGACTATCCAAAGGCCTTAAGGTGGGAGCTTATCTGACTTGTTTGGAGAACTCAGCAAGGAGGCGGGCACAGCTGCAGGGGTGAGCAAGAAGAGAGTGGTAGGGGATGAGGTCAGGAAGGTGAGGGCAGATCACATGGGACCATGCAGAGTACTACAGGATATTAGAGGAATTAGTGCTATTCCCCACTTTTGAACAAAGCAGTAACAAAACTGATTTATATAAGTTTTCTTTAAGGATCATTCTGTCATGTGATGAGAATAGCAGACTTTCACGTGGGTGACAAGGTAGGGGCTACCGCAACAATAGAAGCAAAAGTTGAGAGTGGCTCAGGCCAGTGTCAGTGGAGGCTCTGAGAAGTAGCTGGATACATACTTTGATACTACACGTGACAGATTTTTTTTTTTCCTGAAGGACTGGATGCTAAGTATGGGAATGTGTGCATGCTAAGTTGCTTCAGTTATGTTCGACTCTTTGCGACCCTATGGACTATAGTGTGCCAGGCTCCTCTGTCCATGGGATTCTCCACACAAGAATACTGGAGTGGGTTGCCATGCCCTCCTCCAGGGGATCTTCCCAACCCAGAGATCAAACCCATGTCTCTAAAGTATGGGAATACATATCTCTTAAGTATGGGAATGCTGCTGCTAAGTTGCTTCAGTCATGTCTGACTCTATGCGACCCCATAGATGGCAGCCCACCAGGCTCCCCCGTCCCGGGGGATTCTCCAGGCAAGAACACTGGAATGGGTTGCCATTTCCTTCTCCAATGCATGAAAGTGAAAAGTGAAAGTGAAGTCGCTCAGTCGTGTCCGACTCTTAGCGACCCCATGGACTGCAGCCCACCAGGCTCCTCCATCTGTTGCAGGAAGTGGGACTCCTTCCAGGGCCCGAAACTGGGCTCTTGTCTAATGCTCAGAAATGAATTATCCAAGGAGATGCATGTGCTGACAAAGCAAGAGATTTTATTGAGAAAGGGCACCCAGGTGGAGAGCAGTAGGGTAAGGGAACCCAGGAGAACTGCTCTGCCACGTGGCTCGCAGTCTCGGGTTTTATGGTGATGGGATTAGTTTCTGGGTGGTCTTTGGCCAATCATTTTAATTCAGAGTCTTTCCTGGTGGTACATGCATCATTCAGCCAAGGTGGATGATAGTGAGAGGGATTCTGGGAAGTGGATGGACACGTGGTGTCTCCTTTGGACCTTTCCTGAACTCTTCCTGTTGGTGGTGGCTTATTCTGTATTCCTTATCAGGATCTCCTGTCATAAAACAACTCATGCAAATGGTTATTATGGTGCCTGGCCAGAGTGGCGGTTTCAATCAGTGTGCTTCCCCTAACACATCCATGGGATTTTCCAGGCAAGAGTACTGGAGTGGCGTGCCATTGCCTTCTCCAAAGTATGGGAATAAGAGGAATTAAAAAAAAGACTTGAAGGTTTTTGCCCTGATTAACTAGAATGACGGGGAAAACTATAGGAGGAGTGAGTTTTGCAACATAAATCAGGAGCTGCCAGCGAAACATGTTGATTTTGTAATGCACGCTACTGACTGAGATGGAAAGAATATAGGAAATGAGAGTGGAGGAGATTAAGGCTGCATTTTTGGGCATACTGAATTTGAGATGACTGCTAGCTATCAATGTGGCAAGGACGAGCTTCTGAAGGTTTTTGAGTGTAGCATTGGTAATTAGTTTGCATCGGCAGGGAATGCCTCAGAACACAGAACAGAGGAAATGATCTTGAAGGCAGTTATAACTGGGGCCAGATAAGGAAAGCCAGAATTTGAACTGGCGTGCTGAGTTGCTTCAGTTGTGTCTGACTCTGCGACATGATGGACTGTAGCCCACCATGCTCCTCCGTCCTTGGGATTCTCCAGGCAAGAAGACTGGAGTGGGTTGCCATGCCCTTCTCCCGGGGATCTTCCCAACCCAGGGGTCAAATTTGTGTCTCCTGTGGCTCAGAAGACTGTGATACTGCACAGGCAGAATGTCCAGAATCCAGTGGCTGACTAGACTTGTAGGGTGGGAAAAAGATTAAATGCCTGGGTAAAGAGATGGTGGTTAATGACATTAGTCCAATAGAAGAGATGAATTACAGAGGAAGACATTTTTCTGCATGTTTATATATTGATTTCTCAATTCTCCTGCATTTTGGAAAATGAAACAGAAAATTCTCTGTCTCACTTCTAACAAGGCTTAAATGAGGGAATTCTCTGGAGGTCCAGGAGATAAGACTTGGCACTTCCACTGCTCACTGCTGTGGTATCAGGGAAACTGGGGAATACACACCACTGGGTTTGAGGTGGGGTCGGGGGGGAACACTTTGATATATTCATTCCTTTATTAAATTATGATTCTTTTAAAATCTCACTTGAGTCATGTCTATTTCATTACAGAGACTGAGAAACTCACATTGCTTTTTAAGTTGAAGTAACCTGCACTGCTTTTGGTAATGAATAATGTGGGGAATACATTTTCCATCAAGCAAGTAGGAAATAGGTCAAGATCAACTGTGTTGAGAAGGGCAACAACGACCACTCTGAAGTAACACTTAGGTATTTGCCCTTCCAAAGCACATATTTGCAAAATACCATATAATGACTTTGTGGGATTGAGAGGGTAACAGGCAGGAAGGCTAGGAGTCTCCAAACGGAGAAAACAGGCTGTAAGTGTCAGATGTTTTCAGTGTAAGATTTTTTTCCCTTCTCTATACAAAATTAAAGGGAGGTTTCTCTTAAAATTCTGTGTTGCCATGACACTTGGCGCTACCTGAACTTTTCTCAAACCTTGAGCTAACCAATACAGTTTTCTTATGGAAATGTTTTTCTTAAGCTATGTTAATGAACTATGTATTTACCCTAGACTCTGTCTTTCTTCAAATTGGTTCCAACTAAGACTCAGAACAAACCTATAAGGGCTCAACAAACCAATGTGTTTTACTCATACATTGTTCTCCTAATCTATGTTACCGAATCTATATATTTACTTGGAAACCTGCATTTCTTCGACTTCCCTGGTGGCTCAGATGGTAAAGCATCTGCCTACAATGTGGGAGACTTGGGTTCAATACCTGGGTCGGGAAGACCCCTGGAGAAGGAAATGGCAACCCACTCCAGTACTCTTGCCTGGAAAATACCATGGACAGAAGAGCATGGTAGGCTACAGTCCATGGGGTCACAAAGAGGTGGACACGACTGTGCAACTTCACTTCATTGCCTTTCTTCAAGATTCTTGTCAATTGTTTTATGGCATGGGATGACTCACCTGGTACCAATGTTATCTCAAAATGCATGTTGTGGGTGAGGGGCCTGGTGCCACTCTGAGTTTTCAGACATCTCCTTTCTCTAATCAACAGCTTGCTGATAGATATATAGTTCAGTTCAGTTCAGTCGCTCAGTCATGTCTGACTCTTTGCGAACCCATGAATCGCAGCTCGCCAGGCCTCCCTGTCCATCACCATCTCCCGGAGTTCACTCAGACTCACCTCGATTGAGTCAGTGATGCCATCCAGCCATCTCATCCTCTGGCGTCCCCTTCTTCTCCTGCCCCCAATCCCTCCCAGCATCAAAGTCTTTTCCAATGAGACAACTCTTTATAGGAGGTGGCCAAAGTACTGGAGTTTCAGCTTTAGCATCATTCCTTCCAAAGAAATCCCAGGGCTGATCTTCAGAATGGACTGGTTGGATCTCCTTGCAGTCCAAGGGACTCTGCGTTCTGTGTTCTGCGTTCTGCATTTCTTGCTTGTAGACTTCATTCAGCCTCCTTGACCTTCCCTGAGTTAAATTCACCCATTCCAGTCCATTTTATTTCGCTGATTCCTAGAATGTCGATGTTCACCCTTGCCATCTCTTGTTTGACCACTTCCAATTTGCCTTGATTCATGGATCTGACATTCCAGGTTCCTATGCAATATTGCTCTTTACAGCATTGGATCTTACTTCTATCACCGGTCACATCCACAGCTGGGTATTGTTTTTGCTTTGGCTCCATCCCTTCATTCTTTCTGGAGTTATTTCTCCACTGAGCTCCAATAGCATATTGGGCACCTACTGACCTGGGGAGTTCCTCTTTCAGTATCTTATCATTTTGCCTTTTCATACTGTTCATGGGGTTCTCAAGGCAAGAATACTGAAGTGGCTTGCCATTCCCTTCTCCAGGGGACCACATTCTGTCAGATGTTCAAGCTGGTTTTAGAAAAGGCAGAGGAACCAGAGATCAAATTGCCAACATCTGCTGAATCATGGAAAAAGTGAGAGAGTTCCAGAAAAACATCTATTTCTGCTTTATTGACTATGCCAAAGCCTTTGACTGTAGATCACAATCAACTGTGGACAATTCTGAAAGAGATGGGAATACCAGACCACGTAACCTGCCTCTTGAGAAATCTGTATGCAGGTCAGGAAGCAACAGTTAGAACTGGACATGGAACAACAGACTGGTTCCAAATAGGAAAAGGAGTACGTCAAGGCTGTATATTGTCACCTACTTATTTAACTTCTATGCAGAGTACATCATGAGAGACGCTGGACTGGAAGAAACACAAGCTGGAATCAAGATTGCCGGGAGAAATATCAATAACCTCAGATATGCAGATGACACCACCCTTATGGCAGAGAGTGAAGAGGAGCTAAAAAGCCTCTTGATGAAAGTGAAAGAGGAGAGTGAAAAAGTTGGCTTAAAGCTCAACGTTCAGAAAACGAAGATCATGGCATCTGGTCCCATCATTTCATGGGAAATAGATGGGGAAACAGTGGAAACAGTGTCAGACTTTATTTTTAGGGGCTCCAAAATCACTGCAGATGGTGACTGCAGCCATGAATTTAAAAGACGCTTACTCCTTGGAAGGAAAGTTATGACTAACCTAAACAGCATATTGAAAGCAGAGACATTACTTTGCCAACTAAGGTCCGTCTAGTCAAGGCTATGGTTTTTCCTGTGGTCACGTATGGATGTGAGAGTTGGGCTGTGAAGAAGGCTGAGTGCCAAAGAATTGATGCTTTTGAACTGTGGTGTTGGAGAAGACTCTTGAGAGTCCCTTGGACTGCAAGGAGATCCAACCAGTCCATTCTGAAGGAGATCAGCCCTGGGATTTCTTTGGAAGGAATGATGCTAAAGCTGAAGCTCCGGTATTTTGGCCACCTGATGTGAAGAGTTGACTCATTGGAAAAGACTCTGATGCTGGGAGGGATTGAGGGCAGGAGGAGAAGGGGACGACAGAGGATGAGATGGCTGGATGGCATCACGGACTTGATGGACCTGAGTCTGAGTGAACTCCGGGAGATGGTGATGGACAGGGAGGCCTGGCGTGCTGTGATTCATGGGGTAGCAAAGAGTCGGACACGACTGAACGACTGAACTGACTGAACTGAACTGACCTTCCCTGAGTTCCAAAGGGTGGATTCAAATAATTGCTAATCAGGGAAGGGAGGGGATACAGAAACAGAGGAGAAACCATCAAAGATTGGTACAGCCTCCAGACAGGGTCTGGTTCCTACTCAAAAAAACATGCATAACAATGTCTTTGAGTTCTTCTACAGAACTGGGCCCCCACCCAGATGGAGAATGGTAACTTCAGACTGAACAGAAGATTCCTGGAGCACAGCTCTGTTGCCTCACCACCAGCCAATCAAAAAAGAAGTCACAGACCCTGCAGCCCTCGCCCCAAATGTTGCCTCCTGTTTCTGGGGACCCGTGATGACCATCCTGTTAGGTCTCCTGTTTGCCCCCTGTCTATTTCATCTCTGAGAGGAACCAAGAGTTGCAAAATAAATTGCCATTATTACAAGGATGAATGCTGGTTTCAGGCAAAAAAATATCTTGACTTAGATCAGGGGGAGAGATCTGCTCTGCTCTGCTCTGCTAGGCAGGCCTATGCCCATGCACAGCAGGAAGAAGTTACAGAATAAAGAGACCTCCACCATAATTCCCAAGAAGTATTTTGAATTTGAAGTCTCCTCGGGTGGGGTGGGGGAGTGGTTGTTAGGGGAAGTACACTGACTGAAATTGCGCACCCTGGCCAGGTACCATAGGAACCATTCACATGAGTTGTTTTACAACAGCAGGTCCCAGTAACAAACACAAAACTAATAAGCCACCACCAACAGGAAGAGTTCAGGAAAGGTCAAAAGGAGTCCCCACATGTCTGAGCACCTCCCAGAATCCTTCTTTCTGACACCCATCTTGGCTGAACAAGCATGCACCACCAGGAAGGATTCTGAGTCAGAGTCTGTTAGGCTCATTTCAGTCACTCAGTCATGTCCAAATCTTCTCAGCTCCATGGACCACAGCACCCCAAGCCTCCCTGTCCATCACCAACTCCCGGACTTTACCCAAACTCATCTCCATAGAGTCAGTGATGCCATCCAACCATCTCATCCTGCCTCCAATCTTTCCCAGCATCAGGGTATTTTCAAATGAGTCAGCTCTTTGCATCAGGTGGCCAAAGTATTGGAGTTTCAGCTTCAGCATCAGTCCTTCCAATGAACACTCAGGGCTGATCTTCTTTAGGGTGGACTGGTTGGATCTCCTTGCAGTCCAAGGGACTCTCAAGTGTCTTCTCCAACACCACAGTTCAAAAGCATCAATTCTTCAGCACTCAGCTTTCTTTATAGTCCAGCTCTCTCATCCATACATGACTACTGGAAAAACCATAGCTTTGACCTTTGTTGGCAAAGTAATGTCTCTGCTTTTTAATGTGCTGTCTAGATTGGTCATAACTTTGGTTCCAAGGAGTAAGCATCTTTTAATTTCATGGCTGCAATCACCATCTGCCATGATTTTGGAGCCCAAAAAAGTCAGCCACTGTTTCCACTGTTTTCTCATCTATTTCCCACGAAATGATGGGACTGGATGCCATGATCTTGGTCTTCTGAATATTGATCTTTAAGCCAACTTTTTCACTCTCCTCTTTCACTTGTATCAAAGGGTCTTTAGTTCTTCACTTTCTACCATAAGGGTGGTGTCATCTGCATATCTGAGGTTTTTGATATTTCTCCCAGCAATCTTGATGCCACCTTGTGCTTCATCCAGCTCAGGATTTCTCATGATGTACTCTGCATATAATTTAAATAAGCTGGGTGACAATATACAGCCTTGACATACTCCTTTTCCTCTTTGGAAACAGTCTGTTGTCCCATGTCCAGTTCTAACTGTTGCTTCCTGACCTGCATATAGGTTTCTCAAGAGGCAGGTCAGGTGGTCTGGTATTCCCATCTCTTTCAGAATTTTCCACAGTTTATTGTGATCCACACAGTCAAAGGCTTTGGCATAGTCAATAAAGCAGAAATAGATGTTTTTCTGGAACTCTCTCACTTTTCCCATGATCCAGAGGATGTTGGCAATTGGATCTCTGGTTCCTCTGCCTTTTCTAAAACCAGCTTGAACATCTGGAAGTTCACGGTTCATGTATTGCTGAAGCCTGGCTTGGAGAATTTTGAGCATTACTTTACTAGCATGTGAGATGAGTGCAATTGTGCGGTAGTTTGAGCATTCTTTGGCATTGCCTTTTTTGGGGATTGAAATGAAAACTGACCTTTTCTAGTCCTGTGGCCACTGGTGAGTTTTCCCAATTTGCTGGCATACTGAGTGCAGCAGTTTCACAGCATCATCTTTCAGGATTTGAAATAGCTCAACCGGAATTCCATCACCTCCACTAGCTTTGTTCTTAGTTATGCTTCCTGAGGCCCACTTGACTTCACATTCCAGGATGTCTGGCTCTAGCTGAGTATTCACATCATCGTGATTATCTGGGTCATGAAGATTTTTTTTGTACAGTTCTTCTGTGTATTCTTGCCATCTCTTCTTAATGTCTTCTGCTTCTGTTAGGTCCATACCATTTCTGTCCTTTATTGAGCCCGTCTTTGCATGAAATGTTCCCTTGGTATCTCTAATTTTCTTGAGAAGACCTCCTAGTCTTTCCCATTCTATTGTTTTCCTCTATTTCTTTGCACTGATCACTGAAGAAGGCTTTATCTCTTCTTGCTATTCTTTGGAACTCTGAGTCAAAATGATTGGATAAAGACAAACCCCATCACCATAAAACTGGTGACTGTGAGTCACAGCAGAGCTGTCCTATTGGATTCCCTTACCCTACTGCTGTCCACCTGGTGCCCTTTCCCAATAAAATCTCCTGCTTTGTCAGCAAATGTGTATCCTTGGACAATTCATTTCTGAGTGTTAGATCAGAGCCCAGTCTTGGGCCCTTGAAGGGGTCCCCCTTCCTGCAACAGGGCCACCTGGGAAGCCCACTCACCTGCACAGACATTACTAAATGAAGGGAGTTCTTATACACACATTTCCAATTTATAAGGTATTTTAAAATCTACCCAAGTTTCCAAAGATTATCCTATGAGTTTTATTCAACACATATTCACACCTGCCAGGTGCTAGGCACTAGTCCAGGATGTAACCGTGCACAATTAAAATATCTGTATTTCATTAAACTTAAGGCACTTTGCTGTTGGTGCCTTCTTGCTCTTTCCAAATGGTATCTAGGAAAGCTTTTCGATACCTACATCAGGACTACTACTGCCTGGCAGAGATTGTAAGATACCATGGATTTCTGGTTGCAACCTGATTCTACAGGTTTAAGTGAAAAAAGAGTACATTTTAAAACTGATGAACTAGGCAATAGGTAGTATTTTTGGTGTGCTAACTCTGTGCCAGGCACTATGCTAATGATCCAAACTGATTTCAGTTTGGAATATCTGCATTCAAATTAAAATTTTGTCCAAGTTACAGTTTCCCTAAGAACATGGGAGATGCTTGTTTTAGTTTTTTAACTAAATTACTTAAATACAGCTTCCCTGCTTGCAACTTAGAAATGCAAGGTTTATTTTCTTTCCTAAGTTTGCCAATTGAG
This sequence comes from Ovis canadensis, assembly GCF_042477335.2. NCBI lineage: Eukaryota > Metazoa > Chordata > Mammalia > Artiodactyla > Bovidae > Ovis > Ovis canadensis. Next base: position 31,126,727 of record NC_091250.1, on the reverse strand, counting down.
AATTCTTCAAATTGTAGATCCTGAATTTTAAACAGGAGACATTTATTATATAATTTGTATAAATTAAATTCAACCAAGATTTCTTTACTACTTATTTTATGATAAGAACTATGGTAGATACTCTGAGACTGGGCTATTGCTATCAGGAAGCACAGATGTTATCAGATCCTATAAGCTGTGGGCTGAGAGTCACACGTTGTAGACATCTGAAAGAAAACCAAGGGGGGGGGGGTTGGTGGTCCTAAGATGGCAGAGGAATAGGAGGGGGAGACCACTTTCCCCCACACAAATTCATCAAAAGAACATTTCAATGCTGAGTAAATTCCACAAAACAACTTCTGAATGCCGGCAGAGGACATCAGGCACCCAGAAAAGCAGCTCATTGTCTTTGAAAACAGGTAGGAAAAAATATAAAAGACAAAAAATAGAGACTAAAGAGGTAGGGAGGGAGCTTAGTCCCGGGAAGGGAGTCTTAAAAAGAGAGAAGTTTCCAAACACCAGGAAACGCTCTCACTGCCGAGTCTGTGGAGAGCCTTGGAAGCACAGAGGGCAACATGACAGGGAGGAAAAATAAATAAATAATTAAAACCCACAGAGTATGAGCCCAACAGTAACTCCCCCAGTGGAGAAGCAGTGCAGATGCCTGCATCTGCCACTAGCAAGCAGGGGCTGGGCAGGGAGGCACGGGCTGCATTGCTTTACAAGGATCGGGCCCAAATGCCCCGAATGCCCTGAGTGTAACCAGAGCAAGCTTAACTTGGGCTAGCAAACCAGGCTGTGGTATAGCTACCATGTGAAAAGCTCTAACATAAGACACCACTGGAACTGCGTACAGAACAAAGGACGGAACAGAATTAGCCAGCTGCAGACCATCCCCATCCGGTGACAGGCAGCCAGAGTCGGAAGGGCCGGAAGTGGGCAATTGCAGCCGCAGAAAGACATTACCTACGAAACTGCAAACAGGCTTCTTTGCTAACTAAGATTTCTTGGGGTTCTGGACATCATCATCTGCCTGAGAAAGTATGCCAGCTGTACACCCAGAAAACTGAGTAGCAGGGACGGGAGAGGCAATAAGTCACAGCGACTGTGCTCACCAAACACCTGAGCTACTTGGACCTGGGAAGGGCACAAAACGCAGGTCCAACCAGTCTGCGCCTCTGGGGACTACCTGAGAGCCTGAGCTTGAGTGGCTTAGACCTGGGAGGTGCATGCAGCCCAGGGCTGGCCTCAGACAGTTCCCAGTGGAGCAACCTAGAGCCTGAGCTGTGAGCGGGGCAGGCCCAGCATGGCTGGGACACTGCGAGCACTCACCAGTGTTAATTGTTTGCAGCATCCCCCCCTCCTCAACTGTTCTCCACTGCCCCCCTTGTGTCAGGGTGGAAATCAGACTAAAGAGACCAGCCAATAGAAGAAGCTAAAACAGAGGGAAACGCCTTGGAAGTGACAGGTGCAATAGATTAAAATCCTGTCATTAGTACCCACTACATAGGAAGGGGCCTATAGATCTTGAGAAATATAAGCTGGACCAAGGAATTATCTGAAACTGAACTGACCCTGCACTGCCCACAACAACAGAGAAAGTCCTAGATATATCTTTACCATTTTTACGATCATTCCTTTTTTTGATGTTTGTTTTTTCTTCTTTTCTTTTTCTTCTTCCCCACCCCCAAAAGACCCTATTTTTAAAGCAAACTTCATATATGTATATTTTTAAAATTTTATTATTTTTTAAATAATTCTTGTGACTTTGTTTTTTCTTTTTTTTCTTCTACTTTTTAATATTGTATTTTGAAAATCCAACCTCTGCTCTAGATTTTTAATCTTTGCTTTTTGGTATTTGTTATCAATTTTGTACCTTCAAAAACCCAGTCTTCAGTACCCATTTATACTTGAGAGCGAGATTACTGGCCTGACTGCTCTCTCCTCCTTTGGACTCTCCTTTTTCTCCACTAGATCACCCCTGTCTCCTCCCTCCCCCTTTTCTTCTCTACCCAACTCTGTGAATCTCTGTGTGTTCCAGATGGTGGAGAACTCTTAGGGAACTGACTACTGGCTGGATCTGTCTCTCTCCTTTTCATTCCCCTCTTTTATACTCTGGACCACCTTTGTCTCTTTCCTCCCTCTCCTCCTCTCTGTATAATTCTGTGAACATCTCTGAGCAGTCCAGACTGTGGAGCACTCATAAGGAAGTGATTACTGTCTAGCTCCTCTCTCCTCTTTTGATTCCACCTCATCTCATTCAGGTCACCTCCAACTCCCCCCTCCCTCTTCTCTTCTGCATGTAACTCTGTGAACCTCTCTGGGTGTCCCTCAATGTGGAGAAACTTTTCATCTTTAACCTAGATGTTTTATCAACAGTGTGGTATAGAAGGGGAAGTCTTGAGACAACTGTAAAAATAAAACTGAAAACCAGAAGCAGGAGGCTTAAGTCCAAATCCTGAGAACATCAGAGAACTCCTGACTCCAGGGAACATTAATTGATAAGAGCTCATCAAATGCCTCCATACCTACACTGAAACCAAGCATCACCCAAGGGCCAACAAGTTCCAGAGCAAGACATACCATGCAAATTCTCTGGCAACACAGGAGCACACCCCTGAGCTTCAATATACAGGCAACTCAAAGTTACTCCAAAACCATTGACATCTCATAACTCATTACTGGACACACCATTGCACTCCAGAGGGAAGAAATCCAGCTCCACCCACCAGAACCCCGACACAAACTTCCCCAAACAAGAAACCTTGACAAGCTGCTGATACAAACCCACCCACAGTGAGGAAACTCCACAATAAAGAGAACTCCACAAACTGCCAGAATACAGAAAGGCAACCCCAAATGCAGCAATATAAACAGGATGAAGAGACAGAGGAATACCCAGCAGATAAAGGATCAGGATAAATGCCCACCAAACCAAACAAAAGAGGAAGAGCTAGGGAATCTACCGGACAAAGAATTCCAAATAATGATAGTGAAAATGATCCAAAATCTTGAAATCAAAATGGAATCACAGATAAATAGCCTGGAGACAAGGATTGAGAAGATGCAAGAAAGGTTTAATGAGGACCTAGAAGAAATAAGAAAGAGTCAATATATAATGAATAATGCAATAAATGAGATCAGAAACACTCTGGAGGCAACAAATAGTAGAATAACAGAGGCAGAAGATAGGATTAGTGAAATAGAAGATAGAATGGTAGAAATAAATGAAGCAGAGAGGAAAAAAGAAAAACGAATTAAAAGAAATGAGGACAATCTCAGAGACCTCCAGGACAATATGAAACACTCCAACATTCGAATTATAGGAATCCCAGAAGAAGAAGACCAAAAGAAAGACCATGAGAAAATACTTGAGGAGAAAATAGTTGAAAACTTCCCTAAAATGGGGAAGGAAATAATCACCCAAGTCCAAGAAACCCAGAGAGTCCCAAACAGGATAAACCCAAGGCAAAACTCCCCAAGACACATAATAATCAAATAAACAAAGATCAAACACAAAGAACAAATATTAAAAGCAGCAAGGGAAAAACAACAAATAACACACAAGGGGATTCCCATAAGGATAACAGCTGATCTTTCAATAGAAACTCTTCAGGCCAGGAGGGAATGGCAAGACACACTTAAAGTGATGAAAGAAAATAACCTACAGCCCAGATTACTGAACCCAGCAAGGATCTCATTCAAATATGAAGGAGAAATCAAAAGCTTTACAGACAAGCAAAAGCTGAGAGAATTCAGCACCACCAAACCAACTCTCCAACAAATCCTAAAGGATATTCTCTAGACAGGAAATACAAAAAAAGTGTATAAACCCAAGCCCAAAACAATAAATTAAATGGCAATGGGACCATACCTATCAATAATTACCTTAAATGTAAATGGATTGAATGCCCCAACCAAAAGACAAAGACTAGCTGAATGGATACAAAAACAAGATCCCTATATATGTTGTCTACAAGAGACCCACCTCAAAACAAGGGACACATGCAGACTGAAAGTGAAGGGCTGGAAAAAGATATTCCATGCAAGTAGAGACCAAAAGAAAGCAGGAATAGCAATACTCATATCAGATAAAATGGACTTTAAAACTAAGGCTGTGAAAAGAGACAAAGAAGGACACTACGTAATGATCAAAGGATCAATCCAAGAAGAAGATATAATAATTATAAATATGTATGCACCCAACATAGGAGTACCACAATATGTAAGACAAATGCTAACAAGTATGAAAGGGGAGATGTACAATAACACAATAATATTGGGAGACTTTAATGCCCCACTCACATCTATGGACAGATCAACTAAACAGAAAATTAACAAAGAAACTTTAAATGATACATTAAACCAGTTAGACCTAATTGATATCTATAGGACATTTCACCCCAAAAGAATGAATTTCACCTTTTTCTCAAGTGCTCATGGACCCTTCTCCAGGATAGATCACATTCTGGGCCATAAATCTAGCCTTGAAAAATTCAAAAAAATTGAAATCATTCCAAGCATCTTTTCTGACCATAATGCATTAAGATTAGATCTCAATTACAGGAGAAAAACTATTTAAAAATTCCAACATATGGAGGCTGAACAACACACTTCTGAATAACCAACAAATCTCAGAAGAAATCAAAAAAGAAATCAAATTATGAATAGAAACGAATGAAAATGAAAACACAACAACCCCAAACCTGTGGGGCACTATAAAAGCAGTGCTAAGGGGAAAGTTCATAGCATTACAGGCATACCTCAGGAAACAAGAAAAAAGTCAAATAAATAACCTAACTCTACAACTAAAGCAACTAGAAAAGGAAGAAACGGAGAACCCCAGGGTCAGTAGAAGGAAAGAAATCTTAAAAATTAGGGCAGAAAAAAATGCAAAAGAAACAAAAGAGACCATAGCAAAAATCAACAAAGCCAAAAGCTGGTTCTTTGAAAGGATAAATAAAATTGACAAAACATTAGCCAGACTCATCAAGAAACAAAGGGAGAAAAATCAAATCAATACAATTAGAAATGAAAATGGAGAGATCACAACAGACAACACAGAAATACAAAGGATCATAAGAGACTACTATCAGCAATTACATGCCAATAAAATGGACAACGTGGAAGAAATGGACAAATTCTTAGAAAAGTATAACTTTTCAAAACTGAACCAGGAAGAAATAGAAAATTTTAACAGACCCATCACAAGCGCAGAAATTGAAACTGTAATAAGAAATCTTCCAGCAAACAAAAGCCCAGGTCCAGATGGCTTCACAGCTGAATTCTACCAAAAATTTAGAGAAGAGCTAACACCGATCCTACTGAAACTCTTCCAGAAAATTGCAGAGGAAGGTAAACTTCCAAACTCATTCTATGAGGCCACCATCACCCTAATACCAAAATCTGACAAAGATGCCACAAAATAGAAAACTACAGGCCAATATCACTGATGAACATAGACACAAAAATCCTTAACAAAATTCTAGCAATCAGAATCCAACAACACATTAAAAAGATCATACACCATGACCAAGTGGGCATTATCCAAGGGATGCAAGGATTCTTCAATATCCGCAAATCAATCAATGTAATTCAACATTAACAAGTTGAAAAATAAAAGCCATATGAGTATCTTAATAAATGCAGAGAAAGCTTTTGACAAAATTCAACATCCATTTATGATAAAAACTCTCCAGAAAGCAGGAATAGAAGGAACATATCTCAACATAATAAAAGCTATATATGACAAACCCACAGCAAACATTATCCTCAATGGTGAAAAATTGAGAGCATTTCCCCTAAAGTCAGGAACAAGACAAGGGTGCCCACTTTTACCACTACTATACAACATAGTTCTGGAAGTTTTGACCACAGCAATCAGAGCAGAAAAAGAAATAAAAGGAATCCAAACTGGAAAAGAAGAAGTAAAACTCTCACTGTTTGCAGATGACATGATCCTCTACATAGAAAACCCTAAAGACTCCACCAGAAAATTACTAGAGCTAATCAACGAATATAGTAAAGTTGCAGGATATAAAATCAACACACAGAAATCCCTTGCATTCCTATACACTAATAATGAGAAAGTAGAAAAAGAAATTAACAAAACAATTCCATTCACCATTGCAACAAAAAGAATAAAATACTTGGGAATATGTCTACCTAAAGAAACTAAAGACCTATATATAGAAAACTATAAAACACTGGTGAAAGAAATCAAAGAGGACACTAATAGATGGAAAAATATACCATGTTCATGGATTGGAAGAACCAATATAGTGAAAATGAGTATACTACCCAAAGCAATCTACAGATTCAATGCAATCCCTATCAAGCTACCGGCAGTATTTTTCACAGAGCTAGAACAAATAATTTCACAATTTGTATGGAAATACAAAAAACCTTGAATAGCCAAAGCAGTCTTGAGAAAGAAGAATGGAACTGGAGGAATCAACCTGCCTGACTTCAGGCTCTACTACAAAGCCACAGTCATCAAGACAGTATGGTACTGGCACAAAGACAGAAATATAGATCAATGGAACAAAATAGAAAGCCCAGAGATAAATCCACACACCTATGGACACCTTATCTTTGACAAAAGAGGCAAGAATACACAATGGATTAAAGACAGTCTCTTTAACAAGTGGTGCTGGGAAAACTGGACAACCACTTGTAAAAGAATGAAACTAGAACACTTTCTAACACCATACACAAAAATAAACTCAAAATGGATTAAAGATTTAAACGTAAGACCAGAAACTATAAAACTCCTAGAGGAGAACATAGGCAAAACACTCTCCAACATTAATCACAGCAGGATCCTCTATGACCCACCTCCCAGAATATTGGAAATAAAAGCAAAAATAAACAAATGGGACCTAATTAAACTTAAAAGCTTCTGCACAACAAAGGAAACTATAAGCAAGGTGAAAAGACAGCCTTCGGAATGGGAGAAAATAATAGCAAATGAAGCAACTGACAAACAACTAATCTCAAGAATATACAAGCAACTTATGCAGCTCAATTCCAGAAAAATAAATGACCCAATCAAAAAATGGGCCAAAGAACTAAATAGACATTTCTCCAAAGAAGACATACAGATGGCTAACAAACACATGAAAATATGCTTAAGATCACTCATTATCAGAGAAATGCAAATCAAGACCACAGTGAGGTACCATTTCACACCAGTCAGAATGGCTGTGATCCAAAAGTCTACAAGCAATAAATGCTGGAGAGGGTGTGGAGAAAAGGGAACCCTTTTACACTGTTGGTGGGAATGCAAACTAGTACAGCCACTATGGAGAACAGTGTGGAAATTCCTTAAAAAACTGGAAATAGAACTGCCTTATGACCCAGCAATCCCACTGCTGGGCATACACACCAAGGAAACTAGAATTGAAAGAGACACGTCTACCCCAGTGTTCATCGCAGCACTGTTTATAATAGCCAGGACATGGAAGCAACCTAGATGTCCATCAGCAGATGAATGGATAAGAAAGCTGTGGTATATATACACAATGGAGTATTACTCAGCCATCAGAAAGAATACATTTGAATCAGTTCTAATGAGGTGGATGAAACTGGAGCCAATTATACAGAGTGAATAAGCCAGAAAGAAAAACACCAATACAGTATATATGGAATTTAGAAAGATGGTAATGATAACCCTGTATGTGAGACAGCAAAAGAGATGCAGATGTACAGAACAGACTTTTTGACTCTGTGGGAGAGGGAGAGGGTGGGATGATTTGGGAGAATGGCATTGAAACATGTATAATATCATAAAAGAAATGAATCACCAGTCTAGGATCGATGCAGGATACAGGATGCTTGGGGTTGGTGCACTGGGATAACCCAGAGGGATGGTATGGGGAGGGAAGTGGGAGGTGGCTTCAGAAATGGGAACTTATGTACCCCCGTGGTGGATTCATGTTGATGTATGGCAAAACCAATACAGTATTGTAAAGTTAAATAATAATAATAATAATAAAAGATAGAAAACCAATCTATTCTAATGAGCAAAGGGTGGGGAGGGAGATCAGGGCCAGCTTGATGGAAACACTGACATTTGAGTTGGGTATCATGAATAAGGCTTCAAAAGTGGAGAACTAGTCCAATCAAACATACTTTTTGTTGGTTTTCAGTTGCTAAGCCGTGTCCTATTTTGTGACCTGTGGACTGCACTACGAGTGGACGAATGGAGGCTCCTCTGTCCTCCACTGCTTCCTAGAGTTTGCTCAAATTCATGTCCACTGAGCCGGTGGTGCTATCTAACCATCTCATCCTCTGCTGCCCCCTTCTCCTTTTGCCTTCAATCTTTCCCAGTATCAGAGTCCTTTAAGCTCAGTTCAGTCGCTCAATCGTGTCTGACTCTTTGCGACCCCATGAATTGCAGCACACCAGGCCTCCCTGTCCATCACCAACTGCCAGAGTTCACTCAGACTCACGTCTATCAAGTCAGTGATGCCATCCTGCTATCTCATCCTCTGTCATCCCCTTTTCCTCCTGCCCCTAATCCCTCCCAGCATCAGAGTCTTTTCCAATGAGTCAACCCTTCGCATGAGGTGGCCAAAGTACTGGAGCTTCAGCTTTAGCATCATTCCTTCCAAAGAAATCCCAGGGCTGATCTCCTTTAGGATGGACTGGTTGGATCTCCTTGTAGTCTAAGGGACTCTCAAGAGTCTTCTCCAGTACCACAGTTCAAAAGGATCAATTCTTTGGTGCTCAGCTTTCTTCACAGTCCAACTCTCACATCTATACATGACTACTGGAAAACCATAGCCTTGACTAGATGGGCCTTTGTTGGCAAAGTAATGTCTCTGCTTTTTAATATGCTATCTAGGTTGGTCATAACTTTCCTTTCAAGGAGTAAGCGTCTTTTAATTTCATGGCTGCAATCTCCATCTGCAGTGATGTTGGAGCCCCAAAAAATAAAGTCTAACACTGTTTCCACTGTTTCCTCGTCTATTTCCCATGGAGTGATGGGACCAGATGCCATGATCTTAGTTTTCTGAATGTTGAGCTTTAAGCCAACTTTTTCACTCTTTTCTTTCATTTTCATCAAGAGGCTTTTGAGTTCTTCTTCACTTTCTGCCATAAGGGTGGTGTCATCTGCATATCTGAGGTTATTGATATTTCTCCTGGTAATCTTGATTCCAGCTTGTGCTTCATCCAGCCCAACGTTTCTCATGATGTACTCTGCAGGGTGACAATATACAGCCTTGATGTACTCCTTTTCCTATTTGGAACCAGTCTGTTGTTCCATGTCCAGTTCTAACTGTTGCTTCCTGACCTGCATACAGATTTCTCAAGAGGCAGGTCAGGGGGTCTAGTATTCCTATCTCTTTCAGAATTTTCCACAGTTTATTGTGATCCACACAGTCAAAGGCTTTGGCATAGTCAATAAAGCAGAAATAGATGTTTTTCTGGAGCTCTCTTGCTTTATACAGTCAGCAAAAACCAGACCAGGAGCTGGCTGTGGCTCAGATCATGAACTCCTTATTGCCAAATTCAGGGTTAAATTGAAGAAAGTAGGGAAAACCACTGGACCATTTACATATGACCTAAATCAAATCCCTTATGATTATACAGTGGAAGTGAGAAATCGATTTAAGGGACTAGATCTGATAGAGTGCCTGATGAACTATGGACTAAGGTTCATGACACTGTACAGGAGACAGGGATCAAGACCATCCCCATGGAAAAGAAATGCTAAAAAAGCAAAATGGCTGTCTGGGGAGGCCTTACAAATAGCTGTGAAAAGAAGAGCAGTGAAAAGCAAAGGAGATAAGGAAAGATATAAGCATCTGAATGCAGAGTTCCAAAGAATAGCAAGAAGAGATAAGAAAGCCTTCTTCAGTGATCAATGCAAAGAAATAGAGGAAAACAACAGAATGGGAAAGACTAGAGATCTCTTCAAGAAAATTAGAGATACCAAGGGAACATTTCATTCAAAGATGGGCTCAATAAAGGATAGAAATGGTATGGACCTAACAGAAGCAAAAGATATTAAGAAGAGGTGGTAAGAATACACAGAAGAACTGTACAAAAAAGATCTTCATGACCCAGATAATCACGATTGTTTGGTCACTCACCTAGAGCCAGACATCCTGGAATGTGAAGTCAAACGGGCCTTAGAAAGCATCACTATGAACAAAGCTAGTGGAGGTGATGGAATTCCAGTTGAGCTATTTTAAATCCTGAAAGATGATGCTATGAAAGTGCTGCACTCAATATGCCAGCAAATTGGGAAAACTCAGCAGTAACCACAGGACTGGAAAAGGTCAGTTTTCATTCCAATGTCAAAGAAAGGCAATGCCAAAGAATGCTCAAACTACCGCATAATTGCACTCATCTCACACGCTAGTAAAGTAATGCTCAAAATTCTCCAAGCTGGGCTTCAGCAATACATGAACCGTGAACTTCCAGATGTTCAAGCTGGTTTTAGAAAAGGCAGTGGAACCAGAAATCAGAGTCCTTTAAATACAATCAAATGTCAAACAACCTCAAACCACAGATAATAATGTATGACTGTGGGACACGTATATTTTAGAGATTATGTCTGATTGAAATCTACGCTACCCTAGAGCATAGTTAAAATTCGACAACACTATGTTTTATTATTTATGTTTTGTTGGAGGAGGTAATCAAAAGGATGTGATGCCCAGTTGCCCCTCGAACTGGACTGGGGCATTCAGAGGCTCCTCACCCCCTCCACCATCCTTGCAATGCACACTCTGTCCCACATTCCCACAGCGGGAGTTACTCCAAGGACATGAGTGAGGTGTTGCTGGGACCATCTAGACTCTGTATGTGACTGAGCCCAGTTAAGGCCTCTATAAAATTTTTTATGAATCTGCGGGCAAGAGCAGAGATTTATTTGTCTTGTGTATGCCAAAAATAAGCCCCCAAAGTAGTTCCCTTACTTATGAAAACTGCCACTTACCAATCTGTACAGTGCCCTGCTTCTTTTGTTTGCTCTCCCCTTACTTTCCACATACAAAGGCCAGTTTGAAAATTAACATTTATTAAAATCAACTCTGAGAAGAATTTTCTGATCAGAAATAAGTGGAAAATATTTTTTCTTAGGTCCAGAGAATTTCAGTAGGATTTTAAAAGTCTTAAAAGATTTTTATGTTGAAATAATTATAGATTCACAGAAAGCTGCAAAAACAGATGAGTCTCATGTACCTTTCATCCAGCTTTGCCCAACAATTACATCTTACAGAATCAGAGTACAATATCAATACCAGGAATTTGACATCAGTCTTAATTGTTGTGTAGTTCCCATGTCATTTGATCATGTAATCATTTGATCGTACAAATTGGAAGAAAAGCTATGACCAATCTAGACAGCACATTAAAAAGCAGGGACATTACTTTACCAACAAAGGCCCATTTAGTCAAAGCTATAGTTTTTCCAGTAGTCATGTATGGATGTGAGAGTTGGACTGTGAAGAAAGCTGAGCGCTGAAAAATTGATGCTTTTGAACTGTGGTGCTGGAGAAGACTCTTGAGAGTCCCTTGGACTACAAGGAGATCAAACCAGTCCATCCTAAAGAAAACCAGTCCTGGGTGTTCATTGGAAGGACTGATGCTAAGGCTGAAACTCTAGTACTTTGGCCACCTCATGCGAAGAGTTAACTCATTGGAAAAGACCCTTATGCTGGGAGGGATTGGGGGCAGGAGGAAAAGGGGACGACAGAGGATGAGATAGCTGGATGGCATCACCAACTCTATGCACATGAGTTTGGGTGAACTCCAGGAGGTGGTGATGGACAGGGAGGCCTGGCATGCTGTGATTCATGGAGTTACAAAGAGTCAGGCATGACTGATCGAGTGAATTGAATTGATTCCAGCAATGGGGCTTCCCTGGTGGTTCAGATGGTAAAGAATCTGCCCACAATGTGGTAGATCTGGGTTCTATCCCTGGGTCAGGAAGATCCCCTGGAGAAGGGAATGGCAACTCACTCCAGTATTCTTGCCTGGAGAATTCCATAGACAGAAGAGCCTGGGAGGCTATAGTCTATGGGGTCACAAAGAGTCGGACACGACTGAGCACTAACATTCCAGCAATAAATATGACATAATATGGATGTGTCCTAATTTATTTAATTTTTCATCTGTTGAGGGAAATTTTCATTGTTTCCACTTCTTAATTGTTATGGCTATGAACAACTGTGTATAGGTTTTGTGTGGGCCTAAGTTTTTATTTTTCTGGAATAAATGCCCAAGAGTGCAATTTCAGGGTCATATGATAAGTACATGTTTAGTTTTTAAAGAAACTAACAAACTATTTTCCAGAATAACTGCACCATTTTTTGAGGACCATATGAGGGAAGATAATTCTTAAAAGAGTCATCTCTGTTTAAGAATCCCTTTAAGCTGTAAAGGACTGTAAGAAGCACTTTCCTCGAACTTACTTCCTCTTTCCCCTATGGCGTTTGGCTGCCAAAACATCTCCCTTTCTCTCTCAATCTGTTTCTCACTACTGCAATTAGACTTTTAGTGTGTGGTGAAGAAATAAACTGCTCACTGCTGGAAGCAAAATTCCTAGCTTTCTGTTCGTAGGCAAAGGTGAATCAGGCATTGTAAGCAAAATAACATTGCTCTGATAAAATATGCCTGGAGGTAACTGAGGGTTTCCCATTCATTCCACCTCCTAGTTTCTGTTTTCTCAGTCTTCCTACAGTTAACCTGTCCACATCCAGGACCTAGGTTTGTCATTTTGCTCCTTTGTAATTACTGCTGCTGCTGCTGCTGCTGCTAAGTCGCTTCAGTTATGTCTGACTAGTAGCGACCCCATGGACTGCAGCCTATCAGGCTCCTCCATCCGTGAGATTTTCTAGGCAAGAGTACTGGAGTGGCCTGCCATTGCCTTCTCCGTCTGTTAGCACTAGTATATGTTTAAATGATGTCTCAAGTAACACAGAGTCCCTGGCTGGTTTGATCTTGCACTCACTCGTAGCTCCCAACTTCTGCTAAAGTTCTAGCGTTTCTCACTGTTTTAGACTAGTGGCTCATCTGCTCACTTCATTCAAGTCTCAGATCAAATGGCACCTCATCTGAGAGGCCTTCTCTGGCTGCCTTAATCTCACAAAACTGTTCATTTTAACTTATTTTAAAATCAGAAGTAAAAGAATATAAAATAATGAATCGAGCCTGGATTATATTTGTGTTTATACCAATAGAGTCCATTTTTCATATTTTTGGTGCAACGAGAGTTTCATGAAAGCAAAAATGCTTAGGCTCCATGAAGATGTAACCCAGGGGAGACCGATGATAACCAAAATTTAAAAGATAAAATATATGGTGTATTTGAGAAAAATAAATCAAGGAATGGGAATTAAAATTGTTAGGGAAAGGGGAGTTGAAATTTTAGACAGGAGCCCCAGGAGCAGTTTCCTGAGTAGGTGACATTTGAGTAGACCTGAAAGAGGTGAGTGAGTATTAAGATATTTGTAATACAGACAGGTGTGCAGGTCCTGACACAAGAGGATGCTTGATGTCTGAATAACAGGAAGGAAGGTGGTATGACTTGAGAGCATGAACAAAGAGGAAAACAAAGGGCAGAGATGAAGTAGATGAAGTCAAGGAGGTGACTGAAACAGAACAGAACACTACGGTCCTTCTCTATGTCCTCTGCCTGCCTTTCATCTGTGGAAACACTTTAGCCAAAGAGTAAGTTTACACAGAGAAGTGAAAGAATGCAGAAACAAAGGAAAATAGTCCAACAAGACTAAACAATAATAGTTTGGTAGTAAGCATAGGCAAGGATCTTTAGTTCTTTCTCAAGGCTACAGATAATATCCTGAGCGCTCTCTTATAGATGCTGAAACACCCATCAAGTGGGAGAAGTTAATGCATGATGACCAGATTAGAGCTATGATATAAGCTGCCAACATTTCAGAATTGGCCTCAAGGAAATGGGGATAGACTAATCCTGAAACTGAAGACTAACTGTACTTAAAACAAGATGATGCAGGTCAGACCATCACATGCCCAATTTCCAGATGATTATCAGAGCTGACTGTGCTCTTTCTGCACATAGCCCTTCTCCCTCAGCCTATAAAACCTCTTACCCACTGACTGTTAGTGTGGGGGGTCAGCCTTTGGACAGGGGTCTACCCTCTCCCCTGGTTGTTGCATCCAAAATAAAGCGAACTTTCCTTTCCACCAGCCTTGCCTCTTTTTTGGCTTTTGAGCGGAGAACAGCCAGACCCCACTTTTGTGAGGTTAGCTCACATGAGGTCATGTAAGGTTATAGTAAGAACTCTGACTTATATTTTCACCTGATTATATTTTAAAGGGTTCTTTCTGCATATTGTGTTGAGAATAGATTGAAGCAGGCACAAACAGAAAGTGGAAGACCAATTAGGAGGCCTTGTAATATTCCAAGCCATCAATAATGGTGATGTGGGTCAGGGTATTTGTATTGGGGGTAGTGAAAGGTGGATGGATTCTGTAAGGATTTTGAATGCAAGGATGACAGACAATATTGATGGATTGGATATAGGTTGTGAGGAGGAAAAGGATTACTACAAGTGTTTTGGTCAGAGCAAAAGGATAGATGGTATTACCATTGACTGAGATGGAGAGACTGAGGGAGAAGTAGGTTGGGGAAGAAAGCTCTCTATTGAAAATCCAGTTTCAAACGCTGCAAAGCAACTGAAGAGATCCCAGGTAGAAACATTCTTTGGAGAGTCATCAGTTTATAGATGGTATTCAATGCCTTGGGACTGGGAGAGATCACTGAGGGAGAGAGTATGGAACATGACAATGTTGTTTTACTTTTTGTATCTTCAACATCTAACTCATCACTTGACTTTCAATAAATAATTTTTAATTGAATGAAAATGTTTCTACTTGTCACAAGAGAGAGCAAAAAGCCCCCTAGGGAAGTTTTCCAAACTAGTGTCTAAACAAGTGTTAAAGCATCCTTGCTCTTCACTCATAGCTCTCGGCAGTTTTCTTTGAACACTTATATTTACTTGCAATTCTATATTTACTAATATCATTTTTTAAGGTCTAGCTCTTTATTGACAAATAGTTCCAAGGGATTAGGTCTGATAGATTGCCTGAAGAACTATGGATGGAGGTTCGTGACATTGTACAGGAGGCAGTTATCAAAACCATCTCCAAGAAGAAGAAATGCAAAAAGACAAAATGATTGTCTGAGGAGGCCTTAAAAATAGCTGAGAAAAGAAGAGAAGCTAAAGGCAAGGGAGAAAAGGAAAGACATACCCATTTGAATGCAGAGTTCCAAAGAATAGCAAGGAGAAATAAGAAAGCCTTCCTCAGTGATCAGTGAAAGAAATAGAGGGAAAGAACAGAATGGGAAAGACTAGAGATCTCTTCAAGAAAATTAGAGATACCAAGGAAACATTTCATGCAAAGATGGGCATAATAAAGGATAGAAATTGTATGGACCTAACAGAAGCAGAAGATATTAAGAAGAGGTGGCAAGAATACACAGAAGAACTATACCAAAAAAATCTTCACGACTAAGATAATCACAATGGTGTGATCACTCACCTAGAGCCAGACATCCTGGAATGTGAAGTCAAGTGGGCCTTAGGAAGCATTACTATGAACAAAACAAGAGGAGGTGATGGAATTCCAGTTGAGCTATTTGAAATCCTGAAAGATGATGCTGTGAAAGTGCTGCCCTCAATATGCCAGCAAATTTGGAAAACTCAGCAGTGACCACAAGACTGGGAAATGTCAGTTTTCATTCCAATCCCAAGGAAAGGCAATGCCAAAGAATGTTCAAACTACCACACAATTACACTCATCTCACATATTAGCAAAGTAATGCTCAAAATCCTCCAAGCCAGGCTTCAACAGTATGTAAACCATGAACTTCCAGATGTTCAAGCTGGTTTTAGAAAAGGCAGAGGAACCGGAGATCAAATTGCCAACATCTGTTGGATGATTGAGAAAGCAGAGAGTTCCAGAAAAACATCTACTTCTGTTTTATTGACTATGCCAAAGCCATTGACTCTGTGGATCACAACAAACTGTGGAAAATTCTTCAAGAGATGAGAATACCAGACCACATTACCTGCCTCCTGAGAAATCTGTATGCAAGTCAAGAAGCAACAGTTAGAACTGGACATGGAACAACAGACTGGTTCCAAATTGGGAAAGGAGTATGTGAGGCTGTATATTATCACCCTGCTTATTTAACTTATATGCAGAGTACGTCCTGCAAAATGTTGGGCTGGAAGAAGCACAAGCTGGAATCAAGATTGCCAGGAGAAATATCAACTCAAATATGCAGATGACACCAGCCTTATGGCAGAAAGTGAAGAACTGAAGAACCTCTTGATGAAGGTGAAAGAGGAGAGTGGAAAAGTTGGCTTAAAACTCAACATTCAGAAAACCAAGATCATGGCATCCAGTCCCATCACTTCATAGGATATAGATGGGGAAACAATGGAAACAGAGACAGACTTTATTTTGGGGGGCTCCAAAATCTTTGCAGATGGTGACTGTAGCCATGAACGAAAAAGCTATTTGCTTCTTGCAAGAAAAGCTACGACCATCCCAGACAACATATTAAAAAGCCGAGACATTCCTTTGCCAACAAAAGTCCATCTAGTCAAAGCTATGGTTTTCCTAGTAGTCGTGTACGGATGTGAGAATTGGGCTGTAAAGAAGATTGAATGCTGAAGAATCGATGATTTTGAACTGTGGTGTTGGAGGAGACTCTTGAGAGTCCCTTGGACTGCAAGATCAAATCAGTCAATCCTAAAGGAGATCAGTCCTGAGCATTTGTTGGAAGGATTGATGCTGAAGATGAAACTCCCTTACTTAGGCCACCTGATGGGAAGAACTGACTCACTGGAAAAGACCCTGGTGCTGGGAAAGATTGAAGGCAGGAGGGGAAGGGGCCAACACAGGATGAGATGGTTGGATGGTATCACCGACTGGATGGACATGAGTATGAGTAAACTCCAGGAGTTGGTGATGGACAGGGAAGCCTGGCATGCTGCAGTCAATGGGATCGCAAAGAATCAGACACAACTGAGTGACTGAACTGAGTTCTTTATTTAAGACACACGAGGATAGAGGCCATATCTATTCCAGTCTCTTTTTGGAAAATGTTCTCCATACTGTTAGAGGTCCTATATGTATCTAATTATTTTCTCATTTTGATTCAGATGAACAAACTATTTACCTAAGTCTCCTGTCATGAGCATAAGCTATATTCTAATGTTTCAGGTAGTTTTGCTGACAGCTAATATTTAAGTGAGCTTTGTATAAAGAGTCATTTTATCTAACCTTTTAAGCTCTGTGCTGAAATGAACATCTAATTCATCCCTGTATTAGCTTACTCCTGGGTAAATATTCAGCTTAAATGTAAAACAGTTTTATATTGTATTGAAACCTTTACTTGTAGTTGACCTTATATCTCTGAATGTCTTCTTCCCATTGCCCTGTCCTAGATGGAACTGTTTCCTATCTTCTGACTGGTTCCCAGAAAAGTCTCCTACAGCAATGGTTCTCAACTGGGGGTAACTGTTCCCCTCCCTGCCCCTGGTGATGTTTGGCAATAGCTGGGGACATTTTTGGTTGTTACCCCTGGGGTTATGCCACTGGAATCTATTGTGTAGAGACTAGGGATACTGTTAAACATCCTGTAGTACATAGGACAGGTCCCCACAAAAGATGATCCCCTTTAAAATGTCACCAGTACAACTGCTGAGAAACTCTGCTCTAGTAAGAGGGATATATTAATATCCACCACGGAAACACTTCTTGTTCATACTGATCAAATTTAATTGTATTGACATTAAAATTACAAACCTGTTATTTATGAGTAGGTAGAGGAAAATATTAGCAAAACTTACATATTTGATTGTCCAGTGCCTATGCTGTGCTAGGCATTATGTCCTTACAACTCTATGAAGCAAGTTTTGTTCTTTCCCCCATTTCACAGGATTGAAATGATGTTTAGAGAGACATTAGTAAACATGCTTAAGGTCACATAGATAGAAAAGAGTGGAGCCAGGATTTGAATCCTGGCATGACTCCAAAGTCCATTTTCTTTCCACTACTGCTTCAGAATGATTTCTTCCCATTGGGAAAGAAAGCACAGAAATAAAGTTCTCAACGTTTTCAAATGTGTCCTCAAATGACTCTTGTCATTTCCTGAAATTCCTAGTCAACAGCCTATTGGGCAGATGAGTCCATCCCTGCAGGTCAGATGAATCCTGACCTGCATCTCCCACTTCTCCATTAAGTACAACCCTCTTGCACATGGGGAAATTGGTGCTAAGAGGACTCCCACACTGGTGCTACATACCCTTTATGTAGCATTTTGAAATCTTCAGTCTATTTATTCCTTCGGCAACCTTGTGAAATAGGCAGGACAGATATTTTCATGTCCCTTTTAGGGATGAGAAAACTCAAGTTTGAAAAGTTAGATTGTTAAAGGGCATGTGACTTGTAAGGAGTTTTTTTTCCAGAAATTTTCTATGTATATTATAAAAAGAATTATACTATGATAATGCTGATATTCTTATCCTCCCAGAAAATTTCTGTGCATAAACATACATATATATTCATACATATATTTAAATCAAATGAAATCATGCTGCATTGCATATTCAAATTTTTTTTCACTGAACAAGGCCTCCTGGAGACTCTTAGGAGTACATGAAAATCTAACTTGTTCTTTTTCATGGCTTTACATTATTTCAGTATACCATGGTTTATTTAACTATTTCTCTATGAATGAACATTTAGGCTGGTCTTGTTTTGGTTGTGTGTGTGTGTGTGTGATTGCAAGTGACACTGTTATTAAAATTTCATTTGATACATTTCTCATTTGATACATTTCCCTTTTGACATTTGTTCAGAGAATTGTCAGAAAAATGTTTAGATGTAAAGTTGTTCTCCAGGGAGTTTGCTCCATAATATAGTTCTTTGAAAACTGCATGACAGTGCTGTCTTCTCATATATTTACCAGCTAGGTATTATAAATCTTGTTAAACTTTAACAATCTAGTAGGTTAACTATGGTTTTTAATTTTATTTTTCATAGAGATTTAAACATTTTTATAGCAGTTTTAGGCTTACAACAAAATTGTGAGGAAGGTATGGAGATTTTCCATCTGTCTCCTGCCCCTATTCCTGCATATCCTCCCCCATTATTAACACAACTCACATTTTTTTTTTTTAACCACGGATGAACCTACATTGATTCTTCATGCTGCTGCTGCTGCTGCTAAGTCACTTCAGTCGTGTTCGACTCTGTGTGACCCCAAAGACGGCAGCCCACTAGGCTCCCCCGTCCCTGGGATTCTCCAGGCAAGAACACTGGAGTGGGTTGCCATTTCCTTCTCCAATGCATGAAAGTGAAAAGTGAAAGTGAAGTCGTTCAGTCGTATCCGACTCTTTGCGACCCCATGGACCGCAGCCCACCAGGCTCCTCCGCCCATGGGATTTCCCAGGCGAGAGCACTGGAGTGGGGGGCCATCGCCTTCTCCGTGATGCACCATAACCACCCAAACCCCACTGTTCACCTTAGGGTTCACTGCTGGTATACATTCTATGGGTTTGGACAATGTACAGTGACATACATTCATCATTATACTATCATACAGCATATCTTCACTGCCTTAAAATTCCTCTGTTCTCTGCCTATTCATCTCTTTCTTTCCTGATCCCACCCTTGACAATCACTCATCTTTTTATTGTCTTCATAGTGTTAAAAGACAAATAGAGGTATATTAAAAATTGTAAGTGTTTATCTGAGCAAAAATCAAATTGAATCAGGCAGCATTAAATGCAGCAAAGAGAAAGGAGCTCTGAGGAACTGTACAAAACAAAAGACTTTCAGCAGAAAAGAGTGGGGAAAAGGAAGTTATACTAGGCAAAAAGGCAGCTTGGTTATTGCAAGGATACTGTCCCTTAGAGGATGGCAGGGGTCTATCCGGCAGATTGCCTAACTAGGGCCCATCAGCAATTCCTGAGCAACTGATTTAAGATGCCGTTTCTAGGAGAGTTGAAACTGTAAGTTAAGTCTCCATTTGGTAATGTGGGGCTTAGCATTTGTGACTCCATTCTGGGCCTTCCTCTCTTTTCTTTCTTTTAAGCAATAATTTGGCCTTTTCCAGACTCCCACATAGCTGGAATCATATCATATAGTATTAGCCCTTTCAGATTGGCTTTTTTCACTTAGTAATAGACATTTTCGGTTCCTCCATGTCTTTTCATGGCTTTGTAGCTCATTTCTTTTCAGTGCTGAATAATAGTCCATTGTCTGGATGTACCACTGCTTATTTACTATTCATCTACTGAAAGCCTTCTTGGCTGGTTCTAAGTTTTGGCAATTACATATAAACCTTCTATAAATATCTGTGTGCAGGTTTTGTGTGGGCATACATTTTCAACTCCTTTGAGTAAGTAAATACTAAGGATCGTGATTGCCAGATCATATGGTAAGAGTATGCTAGTTTTGTAAGAAACCACCATCTCCCAGAGTACATGTACCATTTTACACACCCACCAGCAATGAATAAGAGTTTCTGTGGTCCACATGCTCACCAGCATTTGGCATTGTCAGTGATCTAGATTTTGGCCATTCTATAGGTGAGTAGTGGCTTTAATTTGCATTTCTCTGATGACATATGATGTGAAAGATCTTTTCACATGTTTATTTGCCATCTGTTTATTTTCTTTGGTGCAGTGTCTGATAAAGTCTTTCACCCATTTTCAACTAGATTGTCTGTTTTCTTTTTAGGACTGGTTGCTGGAGGACCTGAATAGAACAAAAAGATGGAGGAAGGAGAAAATCTGCTCTATGCTTGACCTGGGAAATTCATCTTCTCTTGCCCTTGAACACTGAGGCTCCTTGTTCTTAGATCTTTGGACTTGCACTCAGATTTATACCGTCATCTGCCCCATTGCGTTTTGGGCGTTTGGACTCAGCCTGGGGCTTGTATCATCTGTTCTCCCGATTCTCCTTGGACTCAGATGGAATTACACTCTCAGCTTTCCTTGTTCTCTAGCTTGCAAACGGCAAATTGCAGCATTTACCTCCATAATTGAGTGAGACAGTTCCTGTAAAAAAGCTCCTGTTATATGTTTCGACATATCTTGTTGGTTCTTTTTCTCGGGAGAATCATAGTTTAAGGACGTCATTTCGTAAGATTGACCTTTGCTCTTAGAAGCAAGGAATTGCTAACCTTCTTCCCTCCTGTCCCTAAGCAGTTTTAATTTCATTTGTAAAGAAATATTTTAAAAATCAATTTCTGGCTCTCCGTGGCTAAGAAACTCATAGGAGGCGGTTCATGCCTCAAGGCCAAAAACCAAAACATAAAACAGAAGCAATATTGTAACAGATTCAAAAAGGGCTTTAAAAAAATGGTCCATATTAAAAAAGAAATCTTAAAAAATATAGTAGGAAAGGAAGGAGAGGGGGCTAGGAAAGAGGAGGGGAAAGAGAATTGACATTAATTAAGGACAGATTTTGTACCAGGCCCTATGCTCAAGTGCTTTACACATTATCTCTTTAATCCTTCAAAACTCTGAGAATGGATTATTGCTGCTTTATTTTACTGATAGAAAAATGAAACATCAGAGATGTTAGTGTATTTGACCTTAAAATATTCAATAGGAAGGACTGAAATTTAAATATGAAAAGGCAAAAAGATATGACACTGAAAGATGAACTTCCCCGGTCAGGAGGTGCCCAATATGCTCCTGGAGAAGGGTGGAGAAATAGCTCTAGAAGGAATGAAGAGGCTGAGCCAAAGTGGAAACAGCACTCAGTTGTGGATGTGTCTTTTGGAGAAAGTAAAGTCTGATGGTATAAAGAACAATATTGTATAAGAACCTGGAATGTTAGGTCCATGAATCAAGGTAAATTGGAAGTGGTCAAACAGGAGATGGCAACATTGACATTTTAGGATCAGTGAACTAAAATGGACCAGAATGGGTGAATTTAATTTAGATGACCATTATATCTACTACTGTGGGCAAGAATTCTTTAGAAGAAATGGAGTAGCCCTCACACTCAACAAAAGAGTCTAAAATGCAGTAGTTGGTACAATCTTATAAATGACAGAATGATCTCTATTTATTTCCAAGGCAAACAGTTCAATATCATGGTAACCCAATTCTATGCCCCAACCACTAATGCTAAGAAGCTGAAGTTGAACAGTTCTATGAAGACCTACATGACGTTCTAGAACTAACACCAAGAAAAGATATTCTTTCCATTATAGTGACAGGAATGTAAAAATAAGAAGTCAAGAGATACCTGGAGTAACAGGCAAGTTTGGCCTTGGAGTGCAAAATGAAACAGGGCAAAGGCTAACAGTTTTTCCAGGAGAACTCACTGGTCATACCAAACACCCTCTTCCAACAACACATGAGAAGACTCTACACATGGACTTCATGAGATGGTCAATACTGAAATCAGGTTGATAGTATTCTTTCAGCTTAAGATGGAGAATTCTTTACAGTCAGCAAAAACAAGACCAGGAGCTGACGGTGGCTCAGATCATGAACTCCTTATTGCCAAATTCAGACTTAAGTTGAAGAAAGTAGGGAAAACCACTAGGCCATTAAGGTATGACCTAAATCAAATCCTTTATGATTGTACAGTGGAAGTGACAAATAGATTAAAGGGATTAGATCTGACAGACAGAGTGCCTGAAGAACTTTGGATGGAGGTTTATAACATGGTACAGGAGGCAGTGATCAAAACCATCCCCAAGAAGAAGAAATGCAAAAAGACAAAATGATTGTCTGAGGAGGCCTTACAAGTAGCTGAGAAAAGAAGAGAAGTGAAAGACAAGGGAGAAAAGGAAAGATATATCCATTTGAATGCAGAGTTCCAAAGAATAGCAAGGAGAGAAAAGAAAGCCTTCCTAAGTGATCAATGCAAGGAATAGAGGAAAACAACAAGTGGGAAAGACTAGAGATCTCTTTAAGAAAATTAGAGATACCAAGGGAACATGCCATGCAAAGATGGGCACAATAAAGGACAGAAATGGTATGGACCAAAAAGAAACAGAAGATGTTACGAAGAGGTGGCAAGAATACACAGAACTATACGAAAAAGATTTTCATGACCCAGATAATCACAATGGTGTGATCACTCATCTAGAGCCAGACATCCTGGAGCGCAAAGTCAAGTAGGCTCTAGGAAGCATCACTACGAATAAAGCTAGTGAGGTGATGGAATTCCAGTTGAGTTATTTCAAATCCTAAAAGTTGCTGCTATAAAAGTGCTGCCCTCAATATGCCAGCAAATTTGGAAAACTCAGCAGTGGCCACAGGACTGGAAAAGTCCAGTTTTCACTCAATCCCAAAGAAAGACAATGCCAAAGAATGTTCAAACTACCACACAATTGCACTCTTCTCACATGCTAGAAAAATGATGCTCAAAATTCTCCAAGCTAGTCAACAGTATGTGAACTGAGAACTTCCAGATATTCAAGCTGGTTTTAGAGAAGGCAGAGAACCAGAAATCAAATTGCCAACATCTGTTGGATCATATAAAAAGCAAGAGAATTACAAGAAAACATCTTCTGCTTCATTGACTATGCTAAAGCCTTTGACTGGGTGGATCCAAACAAACTGTGGAAAATTCTTCAAGAGATGGAAATACCAGACCATCTTACCTGCCTCCTGAGAAACCTGTATGCAGGTCAAGAAGCAACAGTTAGAACCAGACATGAAACAATGGACTCATTCAAAATTGGGAAAGGAATATGTCAAGGCTGTATATTGTCACTCTGCTTATTTAACTTCTATGCAGAGTACATCATGTGAAATTCTGGGCTGGATAAAGCACAAGCTAAAATCAAGATTGTCGGGGGAAACATCAGTAGTCTCAGATATGCAGATAATACCACCCTATGGCAGAAAGCAAAGAGGAACTAACGAGCCTTTGATGAAGGTGAAAGAGGAGAGTGATAAAGCTGGTTTAAAACTCAGAATTCAAAAAACAAAGATCATGGCATCCTGTCCCATCACTTCATGGCAAATAGATGGGGAAATAATGGAAACAGTGACAGACTGTTTTCTTGGGCTCCAAAATCACTGCAGATAGTGACTGCAGCCATGAAATTAAAAGATGTTTGCTCCTTGGAAGAAAAGCTATACCAAAGCTAGACAGTGTATTAGAAAGCAGAGACATTCTTTTGCCAACAAAAGTCCATATAGTCAGAGCTATGGTTTTTCTAGCAGTCATGTATGGGTGTGAACTTTGAAACATGAAGAAGGTTGAGCACTGAAGAATTGATGCTTTTGAACTGTGGTGTTGGAGAAGACTCTTGAGAGTCCCTTGGACTGCAAAGAGTCCAAGAGCTCAGTCAATCCTAAAGGAAATCATTCCTGAATATTCATTGGAAGAACTGATGTTGAAGCTCCAATACTTTGGCCACCTGATGCAAAGAGTCAGCTCATTGGAAAAGACCTGATGTGGGGAAAGATTGAAAGCAGGAAGTGAAAGGGACAACAGAACATGAGATAGTCGGATGGTATCACTGACTCAATGGGCATGAGTTTGAGCAAGCTCCAGGAGATGGCGAAGGACAGGGAAACCTGGCATGCTGCAGTCCATGGAGTCGCAAACAGTCACACATGAGAGAGTGACTGAATAAGAACAGTGAATAAAGCTTGTCCTATATTTACTACATGAGGAATCTTTATTTCTGTTAAACAGGATCACATATTTCTTTTATGGCAGTCTGAATCCCCAACAGATGCTTGTTTTTGGTCATGTAATCATATCACATTATAAACCTGTTTGGATTTCGTGAAGTTACTTAAAAACATTATTAAGGGGTGAAAGGGATCATACAGAAAATATTGTTTTTCAGCTTTAAACTTTTGCATTTACTGTCAACTAAGAGCTTAGAGTTTTTTTCCCCATGGGCAAATGCATCAAGATGCCAGTCCCGAGTCTTTTCTTGGTGCATTTGGATTCATCATCTTCATCCATTCAGCTGTCCACAGGCACTCAGTTGTTTCCATATATATTTGCTGTTGTAAATAATGTTGCAATGAACATAGGGTTGCATATATCTTTTTGAATTAGCGTTTTTCTACCAATACTATGCTATTTTGATTACTTTTACACTTTTTAGTTTAAGTTTAATTCAGGGAGTGTGATATATCCAGCTTCTGCCCCCACCCCCTACCCCCCCTCCCCGCCCCCGCTGGCATTGCTGTGGCTATTTAAGCTCTTTCGTGGTTCCATACAAATTTTGATCTGTTTATCTTTAGAGCTGAGATGAGTCTTCTGAAAGCCGCGTATAGTTTTTGTGTTTTAATCTACCCAGCACTCTGTGTCTTTTGATTGGTGAATTCAATGCATTTACATTTAGATTGATTATTGGTACATGAAGACTATTGTTCTATTCTTTGTTTTCTGGTTGCTCCATAATTTCGCTTTCCATTTGTTTCTGTCTGCCATTTTAGTTTGGTAGTTTTCTATGATAGTTTTCTTTGTTTTTGTTTCATGTCTCTGCTCTAAATTTATATTTTGTGGTTTCCATGTGGTTTGTATAGAATATCTCATATTCTAAGGATAGCCTATCTCTATTCACCTGTACCGGTTCTGTCCTGTTTCTTTTCCCCTTTTGTTTTTATTGTGTCAAATTACCCCATTTCATGTTGTGAATGTGTTACTAAGCTGAAGTAGCTATAGCTATTTTTACTGCTTTTTTCCCTTTAACCTTTACATTATAATTGTTTAATAACCTATTTTGATATAGACTTGCATTTTTTGGATTCTATCACCTTACAGTTTGGTGTGATTTTGCCTTTCTGTTTCAGATAGGAGAACTTTCAACATTTCCTGTAAAGCAGGTCTGATGGTGACGAACTCCTTCAGCCTTTATTTATTTTCATTTCAGTTCAGTTCAGTTGCTCAGTCATGTCTGACTCGGCAACCCCATGGACTGCAACACGCCAGGCCTCCCTGTCCATCACCAACTCCTGGAGCTCACTCAAGCTCATGTCAGTGATGCCATCCAACCATCTCATCCTCTGTCTTCCCCTTCTCCTCCCACCTTCAATCTTTCCCAGCATCGGGGTCTTTTCCAGTGAGTCAGTTCTTCACATCAGGTGGCCAGAGTTTTGGAGTTTCAGCTTCAGCATCAGTCCTTCCAGTGAATATTCAGGACTGATTTCCTTCGATGGACTTTAGGTTGGATCTCTTTGCTGTCCAAGGGACTCTCAAGAGTCTTCTCCAACACCACAGTTCAAAAGCATCAACGCTTCAGTGCTCAGCTTTCTTTATAGTCCAACTCTGACATCCATACATGACTACTGGGAAAACCATAGCTTTGACTAGATGGACCTTTGTTGGCAAAGTAATGTCTCTGCTATTTAATATGATGCCTAGATTGGTCATAGCTTTTCTTCCAAGGAGCAAGTGTCTTTTAATTTCATGGCTGCAGTCACCATCTGCAGTGATTTTTGAAGCCCCCCAAAATAAAGTTTGTCACTGTTTCCATTGTTTTGGGAAGTCTTTATTTCTCCTTCACATCTGAAGGACAACTTTGCTGGACAGAGTACTTTTAGCTGACAGCTTTTATCTTTCAATATTTTGATTGTGTTGTTCCACTCTCCTCTGGTCTGTAGAGTTGCTGCTGAGAAATATGCTGATATCACAGCTAAAAGGCTAAAGGGGGCTCTTTTGTAAACCTTTTCCCTCGACTGCCTTTAAATTTTTTGGTCATCAACTTTTCACAGTTTTAATACACTGTTTCCTGGAGAAGTGCCGGGAGCCAGTGTGAGGAATCCCACCCGTGACAAGGTCATGCGGCAGAGATCTGATGGGCAAGGTCGAGTCAGATCTCAGGTTTTCCCCCTGGTATTTCCTGAACGTGTGCCCCCCAAAATAAGAATATGCCTGCCTGGAAAAAGTCATCTCAAGGCTTTAGTCTTCTGCATTTGAAAGGGTGTTTTAATCCAAAAACCCCTCTGATGGCTTTCTAGCCTGCCTGCAGGACTCACAGTTGCGCATGTGATTGTTTGAGGCCTCTTGACCGCAGGAGGCACAGGAAGCTTAAAACATCCTAGGAATGTAGGGGCTTCCGAAGAGTCAAAATCATTAGAATAGGACTGATTAAAAGTTTCATTTGCTGAGCCAATACTTGCTGCAAAATTTTCATATCTCTTACTTGTTGATATAGTTGGTATATAGAAAAACAAGTAGCAACATTAGATCTTTGAGTTAAGCACCTTCTTTGTTACAACCCACTGCACCTTTGTTCTGTAGAGAGGTAACTTTAGTGCTTTAAGGAGATGCAGATTAAAGAAAAACACGTCAGTGGAAACGAAATTAACATTCATTAAGAAAGAGAGCCAAAAAGTGTTAACAAGCCTCTTGGCCAGAAGATAATGTAAATCACCTGAGACCTTTTGTATACAAAAAGATATACAGAAAGAGTCTGGGCTGCTAATGCTACATAATTTTGTATTACCCATTGATCTCTATGTATAATCAAAAGTATGAAAGGCCTTGAAGGACAATAGAAGGAGAGCCAGTCGCTGGACTGGTTTCCTCCGTGTCTCCTCTTTACTTTAATTTCAGGCTGAATTCCCATCTGGGGCGCGGAGGCTCGCCAAGTCTACTTACTTGCCCTGGCTGTTAAGACCCGCGCGGAAGGGAGCCTAAGGCGAGGCACCCTTAGATATTCAAGTGAGCGCCGGTGGCCCAACGTAGATGGTGCAAGTTCCTTGTCTGGAATTTTATTGGTCTTCCACGTAATCCAAGTTATTCAGCCCTCTTTCTCCACTTAATTTTCCTACTACACTATTGTTTCTTAATCTAACCTTATATTAATAAACAAGTTTTTCTCACGCCAACACCGTCCCTGCTTCAAATTCCCTGGATCCACCGGAGCTGGACCCCGGCAGAGAAGGTCTTTTTGCATTGAAATAATCATGTGTTCTCCTAGCTTCATGGACTTGGATGTCCAGTTTCCTCCCCAGGTTTGAGAAGTTCTCAGCTATTATTTCTTTAAATAAATTCTCCGCTCCCTCCTCCTTCTCTTCCCCTTCTGGGATACACATTACCCTAATGTTACCCTTCCTAAAAGAGTTGGATAGCCCTCATAGAATTTCTTCATTTTTTTTTTCCCTGTCTTTGAGCTCTCTAATGCTATTTTCTATATGGTCTGCTCTATCTCCAGTGCTTTCTAATGCATTATTCAGTTCTTCAGCTCCAGAATTTATTTAGTTCTTTGTTTTAGCTTTTATCTTTTTGGTAAGATATCAAAGAGATTTCTTCTGTCATTAATTTTATTCTTAAGCTCATTGAACTACTTTCTGAGTTCTCTTATGGGTCACTGAGTTTCTTCATAAATTTTGAATTCTCTATCAGATTGCTATTGCTGTGACTTTAAGTTTGGCTTCCGGAGAATTGTTATTTTCTTTCTGTGATACTGTGTTACTGTGATTTTTCATGGTACTTGAGTTGTTTCTCTGTTGGCATCTTTGAAGTAGTAAAGTTTTAGGTACAGCTTTTTTTTACTTGGTTCTATTCAACAGATTAGTAATTAGAGATCTTTCGTTTGTTTCTCAGCAGGTGGAGCTATAGCACAAACTTCTGGTTCCTCTTCCTTGAGCAGCCTTTGGCTGCATTTGAGAACAGGCCCTGGGCACCCTCTGACGTCTCTACCAGAAGTGTCACCCTCTGCCCCACTGTTGCCACGCATGCCTCTCCGGTGGCTGGTCCTTGCTGCTGCTGGTGTCACTGACGCTGTGTGTACTGCATGTAGGGCACCTGAATGCCAGGTGCCTTAACCATATCCAGGGTTGCCTGAATCCTGGGCGCTGCCACCATGGGGGGAGGGTGAAAACCGGGATCACAGGCACCTCTGCTATGACTGGAGTTGGGCTCACAGGTGCCCCTGCTGCTCTGGGAGACAGGGTCACAGAACCTCCTATGGCTGGAGGAACCAGGATCACAGGCCCTGCTGCTGCTGTTGCCTAGTTCCCTGTGGCCATGGACGCCACTGCAGTGGGGAGGCGGGGGGCATGTTCACTGCCTCTCCTAACGCTGCTGGGCTCTCTGGGCTGCCAGCTCAGCTGCTACAGTGGTGGTGGTGGGGGCGCGGGTGGTCTGGGGGCGCCAGGATCTTGGGCACCACCTCTGCTGCTTTCCTGGACCCACCTCCTCTGTGTGTCCCAGTCCACCCATCTTTAGATGCACAAATGTTTAGGATACTCCAGCATCCTGGGGTGTTGGGTAAAGGCACCTTTGTTGGGTAACTGACATTTTGTTGGTTGCAGATTGGCTAGGAGGGATAAAGAGTACATCTCATTCTGCCATGATGCTGATGCCACTGTTCAGAACTCTGTATTTTTATGTTGTCCAGCTTATCATTCTTTTCTCTTCTGACCTCTGAGTTTTATAACATACTTAAAAAGCATTTTCCCTACCGAAACTCATAAGAAGATCATTTTACATTTTATTTTAGTACTTTTACACCTCTCTTTTATCATCATCACATGGTTTTGGGATAACCTCTAAGTTAATCTCCCTGCCTCTTACTTTAGGATCCCCTGAGTCCATCTTTAACACTATAACCATAATTACCTTTAAAATGCAAGTTGGGCTCAGTCACATTTCTGCTCAAAATAGTTCGCGGTTTCCATAACCCACAGATAAAGATCAGCTACTTAACATGGTACACTCAATGAGGTGACAATTCATTCTTTTTTTCTTCAGTAGACTCTTCCAGAGATCACTCTGTTTTCTCTCACTTGCATGACTATTCAAATGAAGTTCCTTCTGTCTGACAGCTTTGATTTACACTACTCAAAGCTTCTTCTCTTTGGAAAACCCTTGTTAGTTCACCACTGATCTGCTCACCTCCTCCAAGAAGCCTCCCCGATTTCTGCCCAAAGTAAATCTGTTTCCTTTCTCAGCTCCAGCATCTGGTATCTACCTCTGCTCTGTATTCCTCATGTTGTGGCATTGACTGGTTTACTTGTCTTTTCCATTGTTGCTACTTACACCTCTGGAGTCACTGCAATAGCAGTGACACCAGCAGAAGCAAGGCACCAGCAACCCAGTGGCACAGAGACGAGGGTCTCGTTTTATTAGTGTTTGCACTCCAACTATAAACACATAGATTTTAGAACATACACGAGCTCAACAGTGATTTGTGGGAATGAAATGGGATCCTTATTTTGTTTCCATATTACTCAAGGTGTGATTAGGAACCACTTGCATTAGAATAACCTGGGGTGCTTATTAAAAATGGAAGTTATTGGACTCACTCCAGACATACCAAATCTGAGTCTTTAGGGATGAGGCATTCTCATTTTTACTAAACTTCCTATGTGATTCTTATTCATGCTAAATTTTGAAAACTTTTATTGTTTTCAATAAAAAAGCAAAACTGTTTATTGCTTAGACCTACAAATGGCTTTTAAATATGACACATGAGAATAGAGGACTATTTAAAGAAGAAAAGTACTAATAATATTAGGATGAGATGGTGGTTTAGTCACTAAGTCATGTCCAACTCTTTGTGACCCCATGGACCATAGCCCACCAGCCTCCTCTGTCCATGAGATTTCCCAAGCAAGAATACTGGAGTGAGTTGCCATTTCCTTATCCCAGGGACCTTGCTAACCCAGAGATCAAACCCAAGTCTCCTGAATTGCTGGCAATCTCCAACACTGCAGGCAGATTCTTTAGCACTGAGTCACCAGGGATTCCCATTAGGATGAGGGGGAAGATAAATGCATTTATGCTAGGTCTATAAAATGCAGTGTTATACAATTGTTAGAATTCCCAAGCCAGAAAGATTTTTCTCTTATAAAAGTTCTTTAAGACCTATTGTTAATTTTTTTAAATCGAGAAAAGGCAGGAATGTGTGGCTATGCATATGCTCAAAAAAGCTTCTGGAAGTTTATATAGACAACTGTTAATAATGCTTACCGCTAGGGAGTGAATGCAGTGGCTGGGCAGTTATAAATCTGTACCATTAACTGTACTCCTCTACCTATAATGTTTGAACTTCTTCATGATATTTGAATTGAAAATTTTTCTTGGTGATTCACACATTAAAATAATGTTACTTTTCTATATCTAATTTGAAAAATGTCATAGGATATCATTTTCCCCTTATTTTTAGACTTGACAAACAAGTAATTCAGTGAAAGAAGCTCAATCTCTGAAAATCAAAAGACCCAGCATTAGAAATAATTGAGGTGAAATTCACATAACATAAAAATAAATAACCATTTAAAATGAACAAGTCAGTGGCACTTAGTGCATTCACTGTGTTGTACAACCACCACTTCTATATAGCTCCAAAACATTTTC
Organism: Ovis canadensis; assembly: GCF_042477335.2. Taxonomy (NCBI): domain Eukaryota; kingdom Metazoa; phylum Chordata; class Mammalia; order Artiodactyla; family Bovidae; genus Ovis; species Ovis canadensis. The sequence continues at coordinate 31,095,425 of NC_091250.1, read as the reverse complement.
AGTGAACTTCCAGGCAGCCAACATTCTGTGTTCTGTCTCCATGGGTTTACTTATTCTGGTATTTCATATGAGTGGAATCACACAATGTGACATTTTACATCTGGCTCTTTTCACTTAGCATAATGCTTTCCAGGTTCACCCACATCCATCCATCCAAGCGCATGTATCAGCACTTCATGCCTTTTAATGGATGAATAGTATTTTATTGTATGGATATAAGATCTGGTTTTTACTTAGCTCTTGGCCTCAGATGGGCAAGACACTTAACCTTTCTGAGTCTCAATGTCCTGAACTCTAAAATAAGAATTTGGACACCTGAATTACAGAGTTGTGCATCCACAATGAAGGAATGCATATGAAAATTTCTGCTGAATGATCAAGCCAAGGGGAAGATGCCAGACCCAGACCTAGACCAACCCAGTGGAGTGGAACTAGAGGGAAAGGCTGGCTGGTTGTAGAAAGAACTCCAGCTAGAAAGAGAGGTGGATGTTGAGGCAAATTGTCAGCATCAGCAAAGCTTGGTAGAGAGGAATGCAGTGTCCCATGGATGGCTAGAACATAGGCTCAGAGCACCTAGAAATCTCTGAATTGAGAGATTCCCAGAAGGAGACAGAGTGGACAGTCCCCTTTGTGGGCTAAGAGTGAAGCTGTCATCGCAGTAGAGGACAGGCAAGAGCTGTCATCCAAGTAGTAGCTCTGCCTCTAGGGAAGAAGACGAAGAGTAGGTTACCAGATGTGAGGGATCAATATCCACTGATGCTGAGCGTTGAACTGGAGTTTACTTCCTGTCCAGAACGAGACTGATCCCAAAGACTCTCTGGGCAAGGCAGGGGAGCTCTGAGGAGTGAGGCACGGCACTGTGTGAGTGACATTTGCACAGAGGCTCATGTAATATGTTGGTCATGGCTCTTTCTTTTCTTCTTCATAACTCCATGTGTTGTTTAGATCCTGTCTTCATAACATCACATTAATAGCCAACTCAGTCAATCAAGAGTAGGTCAGTAAAGCTGATTATTGGAAAAATAAACTCATTTAATGAATTTTTCATTATTCTACGATCATTTCACAAGCATGATCAGAGAATACTGAAAAGGTTCATAGTTCTTTTAGATTATCTAGTGGCGTATGGAATTTATCAACAGTAATTGTCTACACTAGCCCTCCAAAATCCACAAAGTCAACATCAGAAGGTAAAGTGGCTGTATGAAGGGGAGGCATTGCCTTCCTCTCACTGTTTAGGAATCCTGTGTTCAGTAGATCCTCTGCTTCCAGGAATCAGTCTCCAGTTGCTGGATGATATGTTTGCAGTGGAATTTGCTGATACAGGACAACTTTGCTTTTGTGGACCTTTGCTTATGGGACGGTTAATAATATCCCATGCCTGCCTCCTCATTCAACTGTGACAGGACTGTTCAGGGGAATCCCAAACAAAAGGCTGCTATGCTCCTCTCTGGTTAACTATACTCTATGCTCCCTAAGTGGAGAAAGCAGTGGCACCCCACTCCAGTACTCTTGCCTGGAGAATCCCAGGGATGGGGGAGGCTGGTGGGCTGCCGTCTATGGGGTTGCACAGAATCAGACATGACTGAAGCAACTTAGCAGCAGCAGCAGCAGCATGCTCCCTAAGAGATGAAGTGAGTCTTCTAAATTCACAAACCGGGTGACCACAGCCTGGACCCTTTGTTCTATTGTTGCCATTTGTCCTTCAATCATATTGTGATTAATCAGCTGTTTGGAGTTAGTTATTCTTAGCATAAACTGCATATGTATAGTTAAATTTAGAGATAGTTTAGTTACGGTTCCCCTGTTACCTCATAAGCTTGGCTGTTTTCAGTTCTAACCAGATAACTGCATTTCTTCAACCTGCTCATTCTCCAAGGCCCCCATACTCTTACAGATTGAGTTTAATGATGATTGTAGCTACCGTTAAACTAAACACCTACAGTGTGCTGAATGTGTCACTCACAATAGCTATCTCTTATTGATGGCTTATTACGTGTCAGTCATTGTACTCAACACTTATATGTGTATTATTTAATCTTCCCCAAAACTCTACACATAACCAGTACCTGTGTTCCACATCAAAGATGGTAAAACTGAGGTCCAGGGAGGTTAAGTAACTTGCCCAAGGTTATATGCCTTGTAAATATTAAAACTAGATTAAATATTAAAACTAAACTCTCTGGAGTTTAGTTTCTGAAGCTTCATTCTTAACCACTACTCTATACCATTTTGCTTTACAAACACTTCTAGCTAATATGTACTGAGCATCTGCTATGAATTAGAAACAATTCCAAGTACTAGGATAATAGCAATTAGAATTTTTAAAAAAAATCCCTGTCCATATGGAACTCCTATTCTAGTCGCAGAAAGAGACAATAGCAAATACAAACAAGTAAAATATGTAATGTTAGCTAGTGGTAACTGTTAAGAGGGGGGAAAAAAAAACCAAACCTGAAGTATTAGGGAAAGGACTAAAATTTTTGACACAGTGTCAAAGAGAAGCCTGACTAAGACAGCGATGTTTGAGTAAAGAAAGCCACATGGCTGTCTGGAGAAGCACACTGCAGGCAAGAGTGGAGTCAGTGCCGAGGTCCCGAAGGTGGAAGCTGCCTGGTATGTTTGAGGGACAGTAAGGAAGGCTGTGGGGCTGGTGTGCAGAGACTAAGGGGAGAGTAACAGGACAAGGGGTGGGAGAGGTCATGAAGGACCAGATCTGGTAGAAGCATAACAGTAAGGACTTGGGCTTTTACTTCTAGTGTGATGGAGGAATTGCTCAGAGTCACACAGAATGGCTTGAGCTGTGGCCCTGCTGGGCTGGACACAGACTGGATGAGGAGCAGCAAGGAAGGCTGACCTTTCCTGAAGGGAGACCATTCCAGAATTTTTCCATTATTCCAGTGAGAGATTATGGTGGCTTGGGCTAGAGTGTACGGAGTAGGTGTGGTACCTATTTCAGAAAAGACATTCTCATTCCAGGTTTACAGGTTAAGAAATTGAGAGTCAAACAGCTTAGTGAGGTAACTGACCCAAAGTAAACTAGCTTGTGAGACCAGCGCCTGGACAAGAACCCATCCTGACCTTCCCCAGAGACCATGCTCTTCTACTACACCAAGAGTCTTTCAAGCACAATCCTCAGTTCAAAGTCAAAATTACATTCTCCTCAGATCAAAGACAATGATCCTTTGGATTTTGTTAAGTGATATCTCCCAAATCCATTGACTTGTTTATTGATTTTTTCATCAAACCTCGCACCTTTGGGGGAGTTGTCACTGAAATGTCTCCTACTTCAAGTCATGCCAGGAAGGACAACTGGAAAGGACAGGAGATGTGGGACAGAGGGTCATGAGCAAGCTGAGAGGGAGGGACTTGGAAAGGCAGACACTGAACTGTCAGAAACTGAACTGACCATATCCTCACACACATTTCCTAGATTTTGGAGCCTTGGGGTCCACTTTGTCTCCTCTCCTCATTTGATCCTATTAATTAAGTAAGTTAGAATTCCACACCCAACCCCCAACCCTAAATGGGACCATGTAAAAATTTCACCAGTGATCAAAAGAAAACTTGGAATTTAGCTCATTATGGTAGGCTGAGCCCATGTTCCTGCCTCCCATTCATCCCAGTGATGGACAATGTTTCTAACAGGGCTGGCAAATAAGATAGGATGCTGGCTGTTTTCTGTGGACTAGAAAGTGAGAAATCCCTAAAAGATGGAAAGTCGATGGGGAGGACTTGCAACACAGGACTGCCGCCAAAGATGGGAGTGACTTTAGAAGAAGAGAATATGAAGAGTAGGAGGGACCTCTGGGGGAATGGTCAGGGGAAGGATTGACACCAGATGAGGAGCAGCTGTGTGCTGTGCCAAGCAGTGACCACGAAAGGCGCCTGCCCTAGGAACAGAGCAGATGAATTGGTGGTCAGAGCCCACAAAGAGGAACCTAGGGCCTTGATGGCCTGCCCCAGAGACAGTCTATCTGGAAGCTCAGTCTGCCCCTCTGCTACCTGAGAACATGTGGTAAAACTGGTGAAAAATTACAGAGAACTTCTGACTTTCTTCATGAAATTTCTAGCACCATCTACTTTTTAAATCTATGTGAAAGTATTATTTTGACAAAAATCAAATTAAAATCTTTTATAAGTGAGGCTAACCACTAGAAGAATAGATACCATGTGTCTGTATTTTAAATATATATATTTAAAAAATAAAAATAAAAGACAGCCTAGTCCATCCAACAAAAGTACATAAAGAGAAAAAATAATAAAGAATAGCAGGGAAAAATATATAGTGGTTATAAAAGTCCAAAAACTATCAATAATCAGTAATATTAAAATACACTCCCACATTAAAGAGTTCACAATGAAAAACTTTGAAAAGCAGAAAAGAATGGACTGGCAAAAAGGTATGTCAGGTGAATGTAATAGTAAAAATAAGTATAGAAACATTCATATCACACCAATTAGAATCAAAGTTAAAAGCATTAAAATTAAAAATTTTTTCATAATAATGAATCATTCCCAAAATACAATAATAGTTATGAGATTTTATGCCTCTACACGCAAAGTATTGAAATAAAGCAAATGTTGATGGACATACAAGGATAATTGAACAAATCACAATCATACACACACACTTCTCTCAGAAAATGATAGATTTAGTAGACTAAAAAAAATTAGGAATGGTTAACATTTTGAATGCTAGGCTTAACAATCTTGACTTAGCCGGCTAATGCACAGTTTTTCAACTATACATAGAACATTTTAAACCTTGACACTGTATTGGGCTGCAAAGGAAATGTCAACAAAATTCCAAAAGCAGAAATTACATAAATAATTTTCACTGGCATGATGAAATAATGTTAAAATTAATAACAGAAAGATATCTAAAACCGAAAACAATCTAACGAAACAGTGTTTGAAAAATTTGAAAATACACTTCAATAAACATGAATTAGAGAAATTCACAAAATGTTTAGAAGTTAATAATGGGGGCATTATGTATCCACAGAGTTCAGCTAAAATAGTTTTCAGAGGTAAGCTTATAAAAATCAATTCACTTATTGCAAAATAAGAAGGAAACTTCTGAATGATCTGATCTCACCCTTATATATTCACCCTTCCACTCTCCTAGACAATTCTGTCTCCTCTTTGTATTCTTCATTCTTCCAATACTTGCTCCCCATTCTCAATTTCAGCTGCTAACATGCTTCTGATTTCACTCAAAATAACCAGACAATCAGAACATGTTCCCATTCCAACATATACCAACCTCCCTATTCTCCGCCCATGGCTTTGTCTCCTCTCACCTTGAATGAACTTCCTGGGCTGTTGTAGAAGCTGTGCATCTCCAAGTTCAGTTCTCATCTCATCTCTCCAGTAACTGCTCCTCTTTTCTCCTGTATTATCATTTTCCCTCTCACTTAGATAATTTTTATTAGCCTACTTTTGTTGTTATCTTCCACCATCTATAAAGAAAAAAAACCCCTTTCTTGACTCTAAATTCCCCTCCAGATTTGATTCCTTTTCCTTTAACAGCAAAGCTTCTCAAACATGTTGTCATTCCTTTATCTCTCCAGTTCCTCACCATCCATGCCCTACTGTGTGTGTTCAGTCACTTCAGTCATGTCTGCTCTCTGTGACCCCATGGACTGTAGCCTGCCAGGCTCCTTTGTTCATGGGATTTTCCAGGCAAGAATCCTGGAGTGGGTTGCCATGCCTTCCTCCAGGGGATCTTCCTGACCCAGGGATTGAACCTATGTCTCTTATGTCTCGTAAATTCGCAGGCAGGTTCTTTACCACTGAATCCATGCTCCAATTAGTATTGTGGTCCTACCATTTCACTGAGCAACTCAAATCAAGTTAGCCAATGACCTCTCTGTGTCTAAACCCAACGGTCACTTCTTGCTCTTTACCTATAACTTGGACAAACATCTTTGCACAGTTACTTATTTTCCTAGAATAAATAGCTCACACTGGGATTGCTGGATTGAGGGGAATGTACAATAAAATGTTGCTACATATTTTCAGATTGCCTCCAAAATGCTTGTGTGTCCAAGCTATGAGATTTCTTAATCCCATATGTCCTTGGTAATATGAAATATTATGTATCTTCTAAGCTTTTGGTGACACGGTAGGTAGAAAATCATACCTCAGTTGTCTTAATTTGCATATTCTTAGTGATAAATATGGTTGAGACTATCTAAAGATTTATTAACAACATAATTTTGGAATTGCTTGTTTTCTATCAGAACATTCATCTTTTTCTTATTAAAGTATTCTAAAGTTATTAGCATGATGCCAAATATTTTCAAAATTTTGCCCAAAGAAAATGTGTTAGAGCTCACTTTAAAAACATGCATGGCCAAATGCTGGCAGGACTAAGAGACTGCACCACAAATTAATGGCTGGACCGCAATTGAATCTAAAGGACATGACTCCCAGCACAGGGTTTTCCAGACTTCACCCCCCAGTGCATAAAAGTCAGACATAAAAATATTAATATGTCAGTCATATTACTGACTTAGGGAGACAAAGAATGGATTGTGTTATTTACCAATATTTTAGGTTGTTTCTCATGAAGCACTTAGAAGCCACAAATCCTTGGCTAGGTATTGCTAAGTCCTCTGAATCCCAAGGTCTTAGATATCGCAGTTTTGAATTAGTCAGAACCCTTTGGGTTACAAGTGACAGAGAGCTAACCTAAATAAGTTTAAGGTAAACAGAAGCATTATTGGAAAGATCCGAGGGCGTGTCACTATCTGAGAAAGGGGGTTGGCCTGGGACTGGGGCTTAGGACTTTGTTCACTAACAGCCCCTCATCTCCCACTGGGATTCTTTTCTGATCTATGTAGATCAGTCCTTCAACTTTGAAGTTCAAATGAGAACCAATAACTCCTGAACCTCACACTTCTTGATTTCTGCTTACTATGGAGGGGCTTACACATAACTTCTCTAGGCGTCAGAGATTATGTTTGTTTGTTTTTAGTCTTGAGTTTTTAAACAGCAGAGAAGGATTATATTTGAGTTAGCTTCCATCTGGTGTCTGCCCCTTGACTATGAGCACACAGCAGCACCCATTTAAGTTGTGTGCTGGGTGCGGGGAAGCCTGTTTCCCAGAAGAAGCAAAGGGAGGGATTCTGTTAACATAAGTAAAGGGCATACCTACCACTATCCCGCTCAGATGGACTCATATATGAATCTTCCTATTCTCAACCCTTTTATTTTTCTATGTCAAATATACAACTTAAAAAAGAAGTACTTCATTTTTCCCCAGTAGGTTGCTAACCGTGAGAAGGTGTTCCAGCTATAATGTGTTTCCTTTCTGTCTCTCACTTTGTCAGTCTAAGTCTGCAAACAGTAAGAAATGAGAAGAGGGTGGCATGATGTAGGTATGTGAGTATGCTATTGTGGGTGCCTGCAAAGACTGATGCCAAAAAGGTAAGTTGCACAAGATCCCACATTCATTCATTCTTCCTTCTGTTGTTTCTAAGCTTTTATTCAGCCAGAAAAAGAAATAGCTCCTATCCTTAAGGTTTCATTGCTTTAATCATGGTGAAATCCAAATAGATCAAAGAGTTTGAGTAAAATGACCTGTTTCTTGTCGTGTAGGTGGTTTAGGCGTCTAGAGCTGACTTACCGCAAAGGAGGGTTTCCCTGATGGCGGACACCTGACCAGTTTGGAGGGACAAGACGATGATGATGATGTACGAGAGGTTGTGAAAGAGAATGAAATGGCGTCCCAGAGCAAACACACTGAAATGTTATGGAGGCAGTAAACTGTATATGTAGGAAGGAGTCAGTTTTTCAGTCAGGTTGAAGTGAGAGTGTATATAAAGGTGTTACAAGAATAATAGAGAGACAGATAAGGGCAAAGCATCAAAAGGCTTCCAGTGCTAAACCAAAGAATTTTACCTTTATCCTAGAAGCTCTGTAGGGCCTTACAGAGTCTTTCAAATTTGTAACTTGGAAATATCTCTGCATTGCTAGGCAATTTGAATGAAGTGAATAGGCGGAAATTGCTGGCAGGGAAACCACTGCAGAGACTCTTGCTGGAAAATAGTCAAGATAAAAGATGAGCTTCTACCTAGACCTGTAGCCTGGAAAAGGAAAGGTTAGAGCAGATTTGATCAATGTGAGGCAGGCAGAATCCTTGGGAAAAGGTGACTAACTGGATGCGGGTGGGAGTGAAGGCAAGGGAACCACATATCTGCTCTTGTGCTCTGACTTGAACAACAGGGAGACTGCTGATGCCTAGTTCCAAGATAGAGAACACAGGAAGAAGTGCCTAATTGATGGTCCAGAGGAAGTTAGATCTGACTTTTAGATAAATTTTTAATTAATCTCAACTGTCAGCTATTACATAGATTGCCACTTGTCATTGGCCATTGCCATCTACCTCTATAAGGATTAAGTCATGTACTGCTGCAGTGGCTGATTTTCAGCACCCCTTGAAAGGAGCTCATTGGAAAGTAGAAATGAGGCACTCTGTGCTCTGGGAGAAACTGGCAGGACTTCAGATAGATGTTTTCAGGAGCGGCTTTTATGAGCCCAATACTTGTACCTCCTTGAATCTTTTTATTTTTTTAAGTCACTTCAGTTATGTCTGACTCTGTGCGACCCCACAGATGGCAGCCCACCAGGCTCCCCCATCCCTGGGATTCTCCAGGCAAGAACACTGGGGTGGGTTGCTATTTCCTTCTCCAATGCATGAAAGTGAAAAGTGAAAGTGAAGTTGCTCAGTTATGTCCGACTCTTAGCGACCCCATGGACTGCAGCCTACCAGGCTCCTCCATCCATGGGATTTTCCAGGCAAGAGTACTGGAGTGGGGTGCCATTGCCTTCTCTGCCTCGAATCTAGAAAAGCCCTAAAATCTTTTATGGTGACAACAGCTCCTCGTGACTAGCAGAAACCTTCCAAAAAATATGTACTTGATTGCATGAACTCTCCCTTCACCAAAATCATATATATATACTGGCCTGGCCCCACCTCTTTGCAGCAGTTCTCAGAGATATTTGAGGTGCTGTCTTTCAGGCTATTAAGTCCTCATTTTGCTGCAGATAAAGCTTGACTCACAACTCTCATGTTGTACATTTTTTTTAAGTCAACATGAGAAAAGGGTTAAAGTCTACAAAGGTTGCTGATAAGCCTATATTGTTGATACAATTCTATTATTTAATTATTTAAATCTTCATTTGTGTAGATGTTCAAGTTTTCAAAATTCTTAATATAAACTTCATCAGTCTAGTAACTGGTAATTACTGGAAAGATCTCATGGTTCTTTACTGGAAAGATCTACAAGAAGGGACTGTCTGCCCTTTGTTGCTACTTCTCCAGGTGGCAGGTTACAGAAGATCATTAACATGTCCTGATATTTATTATTGGAGGTGAAGTTTCCAATTCTGTATGGATGGAAACTGGATATTAAGAGGCAATGATCTTAACTATAAGAGATTACTTGTTTTCAGATGACTGCAATGATATTGAATTTTTAAGCTTAAAAAGAAAGTATTTTGCTTTGTATTTGTATATGCTAAGTATTTGCCTTATGTTGGTTTCAATAAGGCCATCCAAAAAGAATGAAAGTGTCAGATCCCCAGCGCTACAAACTCCCTCTTACAGAGCTGTCACCTCAATTAATAAAGAAGTCCAACCAGAGGAACTGTTGCAGGAAGGACACCCCTTCCAGGGCCTGCAACTGGGCTCTTGTCTAACACTCGGAAATGAATTGTCGGAGGAGACACATGTGCTGAAAAAGCAAAAGATTTTATTGGGAAGAGCACCCGGGTGGAGAGCAGTAGGGTAAGGGAACCCCGGAGAACAGCTCTGCCACATGGCTTGCAGTCTCAAGTTTTATGGTGATGGGATTAGTTTCTGGGTTGTCCTTAGCCAGTCATTCTTACTCAGAGTCCTTCCTGGTGGTGCACACCTTGTTCGGCCAAGATGGATGCCAGAGAGAAGGATTCTGGGAGGTGGTCGGATATGTGGTGTCTCCTTTTGACTTTTCCCAAACTCTTCCAGTTGGTGGAGGCTTATTAGTTCCATGTTCCTTGCCGGGACCTCCTGTCAACTCACGAAAATGGTTACTATAGTGCCTGAACAGGGTGGACGGTTTCAATCAGTGTGCTTCCCCTAATAACTCCCCCTGGGAGACTTCATACTCAAGATACTTCTTGGGAATTGGGGCGGAGGTCTCTTTCTTCTGTAACTTCTTCCTGCTGTGCATGAGTGTAGGCCTGCCTAGCAGAGAAGTCTCTCTCTACCTGATCTAAGTCAAAGTATTTTTTTTTGCCTGAAACCAGCATTCACCCTTGTAATAACAGCAATTTAGTTTGCAACTGATGGCTCCTCTCAGAGATGAAATAGACAGGGCCCAAACAGGAGACCTGACAGGATGGTCATCACTGGTCCCCAGAAACAGGAGGCACCATTTGGGTCTGTGACTTTTTTTTTTTTTTGAATGGTTGGTGGTGAGGCAACAGAGCTGTGCTCCAGGAATCTTGTGTTCAGTCTGAGGTTACCATCCTCCACCTGGGTGGGAGCCCAGTTCTGTAGAAGAACTCAAAGACATTATTATGCATATTTCTTTGAGTAGGAACCAGGACCCTGTCTGGAGGCTGTACCAACCTTTGATTTTTTCTCCTCTGTTTCTGTATCCCCTCCCTTCCCTGATTAGCAGTTATTTGAACCACCCTTTGGAACTCAGGGAAGGTCAAGGAGGCTGAATGAAGCCTATATTCTACAGACAAGAAATGGAGAACACACAACAGATCTGTACTCCAGAGCCCCACAGAGTCCTGCTCAGTTTTAATTTAGTGAACTAGGCAACTATGATTGCGATAACTTTCTGTCAAAATGGGGCATAGGACTGCCTCAGCTTGGAGAATAGACACTGAATTGGAAGTATTCCTGAGCTCCAAGTTCTAGATCTGAGCCTTGTATGATTAAAATCTCAATCCCTTGGTCTGCCATTTTGGTGGAACAGGCCCAGTTATAAGTAGTTGGAGGAGTGATAACTGGAATTTTAATAGACAAAACAAATCTCATTTCTTTTTAGAAGAATAGGCCTGAAACCTTGTCTGGACCTGGCACTTCAGGGAGACTTGTAGCCAGGTAGCCAGTTGCCTAGTTTTATAAAAAGTAAGGTTGCAGTTATTAGCTTCCAGCAGACATTGTTTTGAGAATGGTAGCATCTAAGCCTGACATGACTCAGAAAACTCAAGTTTAGCAATACAAGCTCTAATCTGAAAGTATACCCATAGCATCACCTAGTTATTTCCCAGGATGTCTGAACCATAGCTACTCTATTTTTGACTTTTAATTGTAAACTTTTCCTTAATAGCCAAAGCAGATTTCACCATTAATGACGTCAGTGTTTCTCTAGGTATGAGAAGATGCAAGAATTGGGACTCATAAAATCTTCTCCTGAAAAGATCTAACTATCGGAAGGCCTGTTCTGCCAGTTTTTCCCAGAGCACAGAGTGCCTCATTCCTGATTTTGACTCTTAACTCCTTTCAGGAGAGTTGACGTTCAGCAGTTGCAGTGGCCATGATTTAATCTTTGTAGACATAGATGGCAAGTATCAGTTTTCAGTTGGCAGAGTCCCTTTTTGCTCATAAACTTGACCATGATTTTGAGGGGGGGCATTTCATGACCATTTTATCCCATGGTGCTGAGAATGTCCATTCTCAGTTTTGGCAAAGATCTTGTTGACAGGCCACTCAATGTGCTGTTACTGGACTAGGCCATAAATCAGTATCCAAAATTCTCTGGCCCACCTGTCTTACTAGCCTCTTGGTCCAGGAAAACATTCCCTCTTGTTGCTTCTTACCACATCAGAGTTACACTGTTACTATCTCGATCTCATATAGAACTATATATTATTTTATCAGAGGCCTCAGTCACACATTTGGCACTGTAAGAAACAGCAATTTTGTAAAACAGGTGAAATACAAATAACATCGCCAGCAGTATTAGTAAAGTCAGAAGGAAGACTTAAGTCAAGAGCTTCCATTAGATGTAGCCCAGTATATCCCAGGTCATCTGACTGAGTCTACTCTGTATGAATCTTTATCTTCCAGGGAAATTATATATTGACAGTGTCTATAAGGCACACAGCCCAGTTTTCTAGTGTTACTAGACTGAATATCATTAGTATGATTTAATTGTTTCCAACATAGAGGAGACTTCAAACCTAAATTACCATAGCCTGGTGTTAGCTATATAAATCCATCCCATAATTGTGGGAGATTTTTCTCCTCCTTTGCTGAAACTTTGCTTGTTGCTCTGGTTGAGCTTGAGTAATAGAAGAAAGCTCAAATTTATGGTCAGAGTCAGAGCAGGCATTATTAACTGGCCTGGTGAGGGAATCCCATCTAGCAATATCACAGTGACCTGAATATGACTGTAATTTATTTCTTTAAGTAAATTTTCTCAGGGCCAACCAGTTAGAGCCTTGTAGTAGAGAAATTTACCAAGGTAACCCAGAACTAGACACAGGTAATTGGCCACAAACCCAACAATTGGATTGATTTATAAAACTAGCATAGGATCAGGTCTATGAAAGAAAAGCATTTGATTTATATGCAAAGGTCTAAGAAGTCAGGAAAACATTATAAATGATCATATGAATCAGGTCCAGCATCTTGGGCAAGCTGTCCACTTCTATCATCATCTTCTCGTCCTGGTGTAGTGTAGTTTCTCCTCTGTTTGAGCATCATTTTAAGGTGAGATAAGGTCAGCTGTCTTCCCTATAGACCAATCTAGTATAGGGGCCTTTGGAAGTGGGAATTAATCTAAAAGTTAATTTCTCTTCAGTTTCATTGTGCATGAGCTAGTTAAGAGTACCTGATAAAAAAGTCCTTCCATCCAGGTTGGAGATAGTCCCTTAAATTATTTCTTTTTCCAGTTCTGGTTGCAGATCGTGAGGCATCTGATCTTCATCCAAAGATTACTGAGATAAGCTTCAGAAACAAACTTAGGGAGTTCTTTAAGAATTCAATTATATTTTACATTAATATCAAATAACAGCAAAGAATTATCCAAGAAATGAGTCTTACTAGATACAGACCTCCATTAACAAACTGGATTTAACATTTATTGAAACGCCTTTTTCTCCTTAAAATTATGCTCATTTTTTATCAAATATAACCAAATTGAGGCTAGTTTGTTTGCAAAATAGGTCTGTTCCCAATAATTTTGGTCTGATGAGATATATAATCATAATTGACCATAGACTTTTTATTTTGCTAAAACATTTATAGTCTCAGACTGAACTTTTTAAAATAAAACAGGGCTGGGAAACTCACCAAAGGCTTATCACAGATTTTGCCAAACAAATCTAGGTGAATTCTTCCCTTTATAAGCTCTCAAAAATTCCTTGAGATTTTTGTACCTGTTTGTGAGATAACCTTCCTAACTCATTTGATAAACTTACTGGAAAGCTAAGAATTTCCAATTTCTGGAAGAGTCAGATAAAGAAAAAATATAATTGTTTTGTTTATAATGTATAATTTTACCAAAGTATTGTCATAATTAGTTTGAGAGGAAGGTTTTCCCTACTCCCAAGAAACGTCAGATTCAAACCCATAATTTTTCAGATAGAAACCATAAAAGTTATAAGCATATTCACTGGTTCATTCAGTCCTTTTTTAACTTTTGTGAATTCATCAGGTTTTCCTTTAGAATACCAAGACATATCAGAATGTTAAGAATTCCATATAATTTCTAGGATATCTGTATTAGTAATTTTACCATACATTATAAAATGAGTGGATTTATTACTCATTTGATAATCTTTTCCATGTAATTTAACCAACCAAATAAACACAGTTTAATATCTCCCTTTGGGATGTTTCAGGGACCTCTGAAGCACCCCAAAGTTAGCTAGAGGTCAAAGGATCTTCAAAAGTATTCAATTTAGGAAGTTTTATTGAAAGATCAATTAAAAAGGTTTAGAACACTTGGTCAGATTTAGTCAATGTTAATGGGTGTATCATTTAGCTTACTGATAGGTCACAAGGGGCGTAAATACCAAGGCTCAAGGTCTAGTGAAAGTCAGCTCCTCCATCTTGGAGCTAGTTGGCTCTAACCAGTTTTCCTATGGCTGTGTCATTCCTAACAAAATCCATTTATCTAACTAGTTATAATCCAATTTTAGAAAATCCTGATCATGCATAACTCTTTTTAGTATTTTTTTATACTTTTCTTTTTTATTGAAAACACACTTCCTACTTTCCTTTAGTAACCAAGAACTTTTATATTAGCATTTTATAGATTGTTGAGCATAAATACCAGTGATAATCTCTAAAATCCTTGCTTTCTTAGAACATTTTAGGATGGCACCAAACATTATTCATTTATAGTTCCAAATCTCTTTAGTTTATCTGTAAAAGTAAATTAGTGTTTAGTAGTAAATGTTTCAAAATCTTATTTTATTTGGAAATGACCTAACTATTCAGTAGATTTCCAACACTGAGTTTAACACAACCCTTAGAAGTTCAAGTTATGCCAACCTGGAAAGACTATTTTAGACAGATATTTCTAAAGCATAATTGTTCTTAATAGAGCTTATCTAAAAACTCATATCTTATTTACATTTTTTAAGAAGTTTCTTCATTCGAGGTAATTTCCTTGTTGACAAACTTATAACAGATATGATAATATTTAACTTTATATTAAATTTAGGTACAGTGAAAATATTCCATTTAATGTTAATTAAGACATGTCTGTATTAGATAGGTCAACAAACATTAATATCAGGTATTTAATATGGAATATTTCCCAGTTCAGATGAACCTGGAATTTATTGTTTAATTTAAAATTATTTAATTTGTAAGTGCTTACTTTTCTTTAAGCCAATTAAATAGAGCTCATTTACAAATTGAGGTACTTCCCCGGTAGCTCAGACGGTAAAGCATCTGCCTACAATGTGGGAGACCCGGGTTCAATCCCTGGGTCAGGAAGATCCTTGGAGAAGGAAATGGCAACCCACTCCAGTATTCATGCCTAGAAAATCCCATGGACTGAGGAGCCTGGTGGGCTACAGTCCATGGGGTCACAAAGAGTGGGACATGACTTCACTTTCACTTTCATTTACAATTAACCTCAAAAATATTACCCAGAGACAAAGACAAACCAAGACATATTTAGACAGACACAATGCAAGATCTAGCTTCATTTTCTAAGCTTAGTCATGAATTAGATATTACAATATAAAATTTACTAGCTTATAAAAACAGTTGGAATAAATAAAAATTTTAAAGGCTTTCCCTCATTTTTCCTCAGTCTCAGGTGTTAGAGATGGTCTAGATAACTGATCCTGAGAGCCCTGGTCTCAAGGCACAGGGAAAGAAAATCAAGTTCTAACAAAATGGCGGCAGGTTTAAACCAAATGGTGTCCAGACAAAGCAAAATGGCCATCAAAAAAAATCACAACACAGAACACAGAGTTCAAACACACATATAGACCTGGCAGTTTTCATCAGACACTCCCTTAAATACAAGAATACAGTCTCTCAGAAAACCTCCTACAGAGACACAGAACTTCAGATGCAAGTACTAACAGAGTAAATGAAAATATCCCAGGTCTTCAAAGATTTCAGGAGGAAAGGAAGCCAGGTTGAAACAAGAAGGGGGAGGAGGCGAGAGAGGGGGGCAAAAGGGGTGGCCTTACAGATGTCTGCAGCCACCTGCAGATACCCAGGTGTTATGAGACTTTACCTTGGGGCCTCCAGAGAAGGGAGGACTGAACTCGGCCCTACCGGAAACCAGACCAGACCAGAACCAGAATTCGAGTTCTCTGCCAAGAGGAGGTGATCAGTCTCCAATCCTCAGCTCAGGCTGAGGCACTTTGACCAGATTCCTGTGTCCAGGACTGGGGGGACTAGAATAACAGGGATGGATAGGAAGAGTTAAGGAGAGGAAAGAGAGAGGGAAGAGGAGAGAGGTCAATAAAGTCTCTTGTTCCTTACTGGTCAGGGCACTCTGGCCAGTTGTCTGCGTCAGGAGGAGACCAGGGACAAAAAGGTCCCAGTTGCAGTTGCTGGGTCTGGTCCATTGGCAGACAAGCTGGCCCCTGAGTACCCTGAGTGGTCAGGATGTCAGTTGCAGCAAAGAAGAGTCCCTGCCAGAGTCACCATTTGTTGCAGGAAGGGGGATCCCTTCCAGGGCCTGAAACTGGGCTCTTGTCTAAAACTTGGAAGTGAATTGTCCGAGGAGACACATGTGCTGACAAAGCAAGAAATTTTATTGGGAAAGGGCACCTGGGTGGAGAGCAGTAGGGTAAGGGAACCCAGGAGAACAGCTCTGCCACATGGCAGTCTTGGGTTTTATGGTGATGGGATCAGTTTCCAGATCCTTCCTGGTGGTGCACTCCTTGTTCAGCCAAGATGGATGCCAGAGAGTATTCTGGGAGGCGGTCGGATATGTGATGTCTCCTTTTGACCTTTCCTGAACTCTTCTGGTTCAGTTCAGTTCAGTTCAGTTGCTCTGTTGTGTCTGACTCTTTGCGACCCCATGAACTGCAGCACACCAGGCCTCCCTGTCCATCAACAACTACAGCATCCACACAAACCCATGTCCATTGAGTTGGTGATGCCATCCAACCATCTCATCCTCTGTCATCCCCTTCTCCTCCTGCCCTCAATCTTTCCCAGCATCAGGGTCTTTTCAAATGAGTCGGCTCTTTGCATCAGGTGGCCAATATTGGAGTTTCAGCTTCAACATCAGTCCTGCCAATGAATATTCAGGACTGATTTCCTTTAGCATGGAGTGGTTGGATCTCCTTGCAGTCCAAGGAACTCTCAAGAGTCTTCTCCAACACCACAGTTCAAAAGCATCAGTTCTTCTGCGCTTAGCTTTCTTTATAGTCCAACACCCACATCCATACATGACCACTGGAAAAACCATAGTCTTGACTAGATGGACCTTTGTTGGCAAAGTAATATCTCTGCTTTTCAATATGCTGTCTAGGTTGGTCATAACTTTCCTTCCAAGGAGTAAGCATCTTTTAATTTCATGGTTGGTGGAGGCTTATTAGTTCCGTGTTCCTTACAGGGACCTCCTGTCAACTTATGCAAATGGTTAATATGGTGCCTGGTCAGGGTGGACAGTTTGAATCAGTGTACTTCCCCTAACAGAACCTATCTTTTCCTAAGCTAGAGACAGACATCCAGTGTCTTCCAAGATCTGTACCTGCCATTCTTCTCTGCCTACTATGCTGACCTTTAAAAGATGAAAGTCTGTTGTGTTGTATGTTGGCTGAAACCCTCTACACTCCCTGTGAGGACATAGACTTGGGGATGAGCAGAATCAACAGTGACAAGTCTGTGTGCTTTACCTGTGTGGATTATTTCTTTGGCCAACAGTGCTGGCTGCATTCCCGGCTCTATCTTCCTTCTTTTCCTTAGCAACAGACTGTATTTGGGACAGCCAAGTACCAAGCTAAATGATCACATTTGCAAACTTCCCTTGCATTATGGATGGCTAATCAATGAGATGTGTGAGGAAAGACATTGCATGGCATTTCCTGGAAAGCTCTTAAAGGGCCCTGATTCAGCTGGGAGGAACTCCTTTTAGCCTCCTAATAATAAAATGCCCAAATGTCTAAACCACTGTAGTCAGGTCACATTGCAATGGCCAGGAGCAATTCCTAACTAGTAAAATTACATTAAGAATTGAAAAGAGCAGGATCCAGTCATTCAAATAGCATTTCAATACTTGTTTGTATCCTGAGGCAAATCCTTAAAGCATGTTTCTGTGATGCAATAGGCTAAATTCTGGTACTGACACTTGAAACATGAATTAGAAGGGTCCCAGCTCAATCCCTTACCAACTACAGGAACTTGGATTAGGCACTCAAAAAAATCTTTAGTTACCTCATCTAAAGTGGAAATGATGATAGCAACCAACACAGAATGGTGTTGTAAAGATTAAATGAGATGTTCAGTATTTAGCCTTGAACTTCAAACATAATGACCAGTTAATGTTAGTTAGCTATTATTATTTTATGGCCCCCAGAAACAAATGTTTAATTATAATTAGATTCTGCTACAAGTGACAGAAAGCCCTTGAATAACATTAGCTTAGACAAGTTAAAAATTTCATTCTCTCCAATGTAGAAGCCTACAGTTTTGTTATCTATGCCTGTTATTTTTTTTATCTATGCCTTATCTATGAAGTTCTTCTTCCAATTTAAATATTATCTCTACTATGCATCTATCTTCACTTAGCCAAACCCTAATTTCTTCATAGTGTATATTTAGTAACTTAATAAATTTCTACTATAAAGAACAGTATCCAAGTATGTAAGTGATTAACGTGATGTGATTAGAGGCGGTGAGGGATTAGAAATCTATATACGGCATCATCAGAATTGAGGTGAGAGGTGAAACTTCTGGAGTTTGAAACCAGATATGATCAGGTCTTTCAGGAAAGAAAGTCTTTACAGAGAAAAGCAGAGAGTTGATTATTACTTGAAGAAATCATTGTTAGGGGGAAGCAGGATGGATGAGAAGAAACAAGCAAAACAGTAAGAGAATGAAAAGCAAATACCTAACAGAAGCAGAAGATATTAGGAAGAGGTGACAGGACTACACAGAAGAACTGTACAAAAAAGATCTTCACTACCCAGATAATCACGATGGTGTGATCACTCACACTCACCTAGAGCCAGACATCCTGGAATGTGAAGTCAAGTGGGCCCTTAAGAAGTATCACTATGAACAAAGCTAGTGGAGGTGATGGAATTCCAGTTGAGCTCAATGGACATGGGATCATCTTCAAATCCTAGAAGATGATGCTGTGAAAGTGCTGCACTCAATATGCCAGCAAATTTGGAAAACTCAGCAGTGGCCACAGGACTGGAAAAGGTCAATTTTTATTCCAATCCCAAAGAAAAGCAATGCCAAAAAATGCTCAAACTACCACACAATTGCACTCATCTCACATGCTAGTAAAGTAATGCTCAAAATTCTCCAAGCCAGGCTTCAGCAATACATGAACCATGAATTTACAGATGTTCAAGCTGGTTTTAGAAAAGGCAGAAGAACCAGAGATCAAATTGCCAACATCTGCTGGATCATGGAAAAAGCAAGAGAGTTTCAGAAAAACATCAATTTCTGCTTTATTGACTATGCCAAAGCTTTTGACAGTGTGGATCACAATAAACTGTGGAAAATTCTGAAAGAGATGGGAATACCAGACCACCTAACCTGCCTCTTGAGAAACCTATATGCATGTCAGGAAGCAACAGTTAGAACTGGACATGGAACAACAGACTGGTTCCAAATAGGAAAAGGAGTGCGTCAAGGCTGTATATTGTCACCCTGCTTATTTAACTTATATGCAGAGTACATCATGAGAAATGCTGGGCTGGATGAAGCACAAGCTGGAATCAAGATTGCTGGAAGAAATATCAATAACCTCAGATATGCAGATGACACCACCCTTGTGGCAGGAAGTGAAGAGGAACTAAAGAGCCTCTTGATGAAAATGAAAGAGGAGAGTGAAAAAGTTGGCCTAAAGCTCAACATTCAGAAAACTAAGATCATGGCATCCAGTCTCATCACTTCATGCGAAATAGATGGGGAAACAGTGGAAACAGTGTCTGACTTTATTTTGGGGGGCTCCAAAATCACTGCAGATGGTGATTGTAGCCATGAAATTAAAAGACGCTTACTCCTTGGAAGGAAAGTTATGACCAACCTAGATAGCATATTCAAAAGCAGAGACATTACTTTGCCAACAAAGGTTTGTCTAGTCAAAGGTATGGTTTTTCCAGTAGTCATGTATGGATGTGAGAGTTGGACTATAAAGAAAGCTGAGCACTGAAGAATTATTTGATGCTTTCGAACTGTGGTGTTGCAGAAAACTCTTGAGAGTCCCTCAGACTGCAAGGAGATCCAACCAGTCCATCCTAAAGGAGCTCAGTCCTGGGTATTCACTGGAAGGACTGATGTTGAAACTGAAACTCCAACACTTTGGCCATGTGATGTGAAGAGCTGACTCATTTGAGAAGACCCTGATGCTGGGAAAGATTGAGGGCAGGAGGAGAGGGGGACAACAGAGGATGAGATGGTTGGATGGCATCACCGACTCAATGGACATGGGTTTGGGTATACTCCAACAGTTGGTGATGGACAGGGAGGCCTGGCGTGCTGCAGTCCATGGGGTCACAAAGAGTCAGACACGACTGAGTGTTTGAACTGAACGAACAAGCCAAATTGTTTATTTCCAGACACATATACATATACATTTTAGGAATACATGTAGATGTGTTGTAGTAGCCACGTGTTCCGGGTTACAGACTCACTCAGAAGGACAATGCAGATAGTGAAGTGCAGTTTATTACACCAGCAGGCCCAAGGCAGAGTCTCCTCTTAGCCAAGGACCCTGAATGACTTTTGTGAAAACCTTGTATACCTTAAGGGTACTGCTGGTGGCTCAGACGGTAAAGTGTCTGTCTACAATGCGGAAGACCTGGGTTCGAGCCCTGGGTTGGAAAGATCCCCTGGAGAAGGAAATGGCAACCCATTCCAGTACTGTTGCCTGGAAAATCCCATGGACAGAGGAGCCAGGTACACTACAGTCTATGGGGTCGCAAAGAGTTGGACACGACTGAGAGCGACTTCACTTCACTGCTCAAGAACATATCTGCACATTCCTTAAATCTAGCCTGGAAAATATTAAAGGGAGATACAATCAGGTTACAGCCATGATTCATAATCAGAAGAGTCAGCTGATTATACACTGTGGCCTACACCATAAAGATTATAAAGGTGATTGACTTCTTTTTGGTGACGGGAAATCTTGGTATGGAATCGTGTTTATCAGTCCAGGAGGCCAGTGGGTATGTGATCTCCATGGCTACCAGGCACATAGTCCAAAGTTCACTGGGAATGGAAGATGGAGTTTCCTTCTTTTTCAAGATGGATTCAGATGCAATAAACTCGAGTATCAAAGAAAGCAAGAAAGAAAGGCACAACCTGAGATTTATCATGGTAGTTACCTGGGGTCAAATGAGGCTGAGAAATCATATGGAGGGATATGTTTTTGTTTATAGCAGGTTATGGACATGGCCCTAGCGTTTGGTCTCAGTAAGTGGTGGTTTCACAGGACTTATTACTATTAATAATAACTCTTTTAGAAACCAGAAAAAGCATAAATTCTAACAGGTCAGTTATAGAAGAAAGAGCTTCCAAAACAGAAAACAGATTACAGTTTCAATATGAGCAAAAAAGATAAACTCTTAGAAATAAATTTGACAAGAAATACGCTCTCCTAGCATCTATGAGATTAGGGTTTACAATTAAGCTTTAGAAGTGATGCCATTTCTCTGGGTTCTGCATCCTCACCTAAGAGAACCAGGTTAAACAATTTTAGGATCTCTTTCAGCTTTAATATGTCATGTCTATGGAATTTTCCCTGTTCAATGTTTTCAATGAACTTGACTGTGACATGTAAGCATTTCCATGATCTTTCACTGCCTTCTGTAAATATCTTTTGAGTAGTTTTCCAGAACATGAAAAGCAAAAACATTGCTTTTCAAACATGATAAGAATAGGGAGAAGAGTTGTTTGCCCTCTATCCTTGGATTTCTCTATTTTACTTGGGGAAAATAAAGGTCTAAGTAAGTGCCTGGAGTCTGAGATCTTTACTGATGGACAGTATAATTTGTGGTGCTACATTCCTTCTGGCTTTATATGAACAACTTCTGAAATTATAATGGAAAGTGGTTGATGTGTAACAGAGAAAAATATATATATATTTAGATCAAAAGAATTATGTTTAATATACTGTTTTGCTGGTTAGGAGCTATTTGACCTACTGTAAGTCAGTTAACTATCAAACGACAGACACCTGGTCTATAAAGTGAGATAATTATACAATCTTTGCAGGGTTGGTATGAAACTAAAAGAAATAATATGATACCACTTTATAAAATGTAAAGTTCTATACTCTGAAATCTGTTTTGCTGGTAGATTATAAAATGTCTGCTTTTAAGTGTTGGAAAAGCTGGATAGTTACATATAATCAATGAAATTAGAACACTTCTTCACTCCCTACACAAAAACATACTCAAAATAGCTTAAAGACTTAAACAAAAGACATGATGTCATAAAACTCTTTGAAGAGAGCATAGACAAAACATTCTTAACCATAAATTGTAGCAATATTTCCTTATATCAGTCTCCCAAGGCAAAAGAAATACAAACAAAAATAAACAAATGGGACCTAATCAAACTTAAAAGCTTTTGCACAGCAAAGGAAACCACCAACAGAAATGAAAAGACAACCTATAGAAAGGGAGAAAATATTTGCAAACAATGCGATCAACAGGGATTAATTTCTAAACTATACCAACAGCTCATAAAACTCAATAACAAACAACCCACCCAATCAAAAATGAGCAAACCTAAATAGACATTTCTTCAAAGAAGACATACAGATGGGCTAAAAGGTACATGAAAAAGATGCTCAACATCACTAATTATTAGAGAAATGCAAATCAAAACCACAATGGGGTATCACCTCATACCAGTTCAGTTCAGTCACTCAGTGGTATCCAACTCTTTGCGACCCCATGAATCACAGCACGCCAGGCCTCCCTGTCCATCACCAACTCCCAGAGTTCACTCAGACTCACTTCCATTGAGTCTGTGACGCCATCCAGCCATCTCATCCTCAGTTGTCCCCTTCTTCTCCTGCCCCCAATCCCTCCCAGCATCAGAGTCTTTTCCAATGAGTCAACTCTTCGCATCAGGTGGCTAAAGTACTGGAGTTTCAGCTTTAGCATCATTCCTTCCAAAGAAATTCCAGGGCTGATCTCCTTCAGAATGGACTGGTTGGATCTCCTTGCAGTCCAAAGGACTCTCAAGAGTCTTCTTCAACACCACAGTTCAAAAGCATCAATTCTTCGGCACTCAGCCTTCTTCATAGTCCAACTCTCACATCCATACATGACCACTGGAAAAACCATAGCCTTGACTAGACGGACCTTAGTCGGCAAAGTAATGTCTCTGCTTTTGAATATACTATCTAGGTTGCTCATAACTTTTCTTCCAAGGAGTAAGCGTCTTTTAATTTCATGGCTGCAATCACCATCTGCAGTGATTTTGGAGCTCCCAAAAATGAAGTCTGACACTGTTTCTACTGTTTGCCCATCTATTTCCCATGAAGTGATGGGACAAGATGCCATGATCTTCGTTTTCTGAATGTTGAGCTTTAAGCCAACTTTTTCACTCTCCTCTTTCACTTTCATCAAGAGGCTTTTTAGTTCCTCTTCACTTTCTGCCATAAGGGTGGTGTCATCTGCATATCTGAGGTTATTGATATTTCTCCCAGCAATCTTGATTCCAGCTTGTGTTTCTTCCAGTCAGAATAGCTACCATCAAAAAGTCTAGAAATAAAATAAATGCTAGAGTGGAAATAGAGAAAAGGGAACTTTCCTATTTATATAGGAATATCAAATATTCCTATATTTGATGGGAATGCAAATTAATACAGTACTATGGCAAATAGTGTGGAGGTTTCTTAAACAAAAACGGAGCTACCTTACAATCTAGCAATCTCAGTTCAGTTCAGTTCAGTTCAGTCACTCAGTCATGTCCGACTCTTTGTGACCCCATGAATGGCAGCACTCCAGGCCCCCCTGTCCATCACCAACTCCCAGAGTCCACCCAAACCCATGTCCATTTAGTCGATGATGCCATCCAACTATCTCATCCTCTGTTGTCCCCTTCTCCTCCTCCCCTCAATCTTTCCCAGCATCAGGGTCTTTTCCAATGAGTTACCTCTTCGCATCAGGTGGCCAAAGTATTGGCGTTTCAGCTTCAACATCAGTCCTTCCAGTGAACACCCAAGACTGATCTCCTTTAGGATGGACTGGTTGGATCTCCTTGCAGTCCAAGGGACTCTCAAGAGTCTTCTCCAACATCACAGTTTAAAACCATCAATTCTTCATTGCTCAGCTTTCTTTATAGTCCAACTCTCACATCCACACATGACCACTGGAAAAAACATAATTGACTAGACGGATCTTTGTTGCAAAGTAATGTCTCTGCTTTTTAATACTCTTCCTGAGCATATATCCAAAAGAGACAAAAGTCCTAATTTGAAAAAGATACATGCATCCCAATGTTCATAGCAGCACTAAATAGGCCAAGACATGGAAGCAACCAAAGTGCCCATCATTAGATGGTTGTTTTAAGAAGACTGATATATGTATTTGTATATTTAAATGTATATTTATAGTGGAATATTACTGAGCCATAAAAAGACAGAAATAGTGCCATTTGCAGCACCATGGATGCACCTAAAAAATATCATACTAAGTGAAGTGAATCAGACAGAGAAAAACAAATATTCTATGAAATCACTTATATAGGGAATATAAAAAATAACACAAATGAATCTATTTACAAAACAAAAACAGACTCACAGACATAGAAAACAAACTTAAGGTTACCAAAGGGGAAAGAGAGGGTGCCATTTTGTGCCTTCAAATTAGGAGTATGGGATTAACAGATACAAACTACTATACATAAAATAGATCAACAACAGTATTTACTATATAACACAGGGAACAATATTCATTATCTTGCAATAACCTATAATGGAAAATAATCTGAAAAGAAATAGTAACTGAATCACTTTGCTGTATACCTGAAACTAACATCATATTGTAAATCAACTATACTTCAATAAAAAGTCTGCTATCAAGACTTCCTAGGTATGCATTTCTTACTTCAATAAGATGGTATTGTGTGTGCAGTCAATCGGAGATGGCAATGGCACCCCACTCCAGTACTCTTGCCTGGAAAATTCTATGGATGGAGGAGCCTGGTAGGCTACAGTCCATGGGGTCGCTAAGAGTCAGACACAACTGAGCAACTTCTCTTTCGCTTTTCACTTTCACGCATTGGAGAAGGCAACGGCAACCCACTCCAGTGTTCTTGCCTGGAGAATCCCAGGGACGGGGGAGCCTGGCGGGCTGCCATCTATGGGGTTGCACAGAGTCGGACACGACTGAAGTGACTTAGCAGCGGCAGCAGCAGCACGCAGTCAATGCCGAGCTTCCCCACTGGCTCAGTGGTAAAAAATCCACCTGCCAATGCAGGAGACGCAGATTGGATCCCTGGGTCAGGAAGATACCCTGGAGAAGGAAATGGCAACTCGTTCCAGTATTCTTGCCTGGGAAATCCTGTGGACAGAGGAGCCTGGTGGGCTACAATCCATGGGGTCGCAAAGAGCCAGACACGACTTAGCTACCAGACTACAACAATACAGTCAATGTCAGCTTGTCCCTATAGATCCAGAACTGGCTGTTCTGGATTCCAGATTTTCAGACTAAGTCTTAGATTCTTTCCCTCTTTCTTTCTCTCTGTTATTAACTAGATGAGTTTATGAATTAAAATGTCTCTTCTCAATTGTCTTCCAAGATATTTGAAAAAGATTGCTGCTTATTTGCAAAGTTATTGCAAAACAGAAAGCCTACCTTTCAATAAAGAATCCTCATATGCCTTGATTTTGCAGTAGGGTCAGGACTACAGGGATTAGAGTTCCATCATCATTGCTTGGCATGTTTTCAAACTCAAATGACTCTGGGCATCAAGACCAGGCAGGTAATAATTGACAACCCCCAAGGTGAGACTATTTAACCTTCTTAACTGAAAAATAAAATATACCGGCATAAACTCCATGATAAATGTTAACTGGCACTTTGGTTGGTTGGGAAAAAAGACAATACTGGAGGTGGTATAAAATGAACTCTAAATGCTTGTTTAAAGCCAATCTGATTCTTCAGGAGGGATTGTATATCTTGATTTTTATGATATATTTCCCAGTTTTAAATTTTAAAAATCACTGTGTTGACCAATAAGGTTTGGTGGGGTGGGGCTGGAAATGTCCCTGTGCTGGATTCCAGTGGCCAGTTAATGATTGCTCAGGTTAGAGAGATATGATATTGGGGCCCAAAGTAGTAGATATAATGGTCATCTGAGTTAAATTCACCCATTCCAGTCCATTTTAGTTTGCTGATTCCTAGAATGATGAAGTTCAATCTTGCCATCTCTTGTTTGACCACTTCCAATTTGCCTTGATTCATGGACCTGACATTCCAGGTTCCTATGCAATATTGCTCTTCACAGCATCAGACCTTGCTTCTATCACTAGTCACATCCACAGCTGGGTATTGTTTTTGCTTTGGCTCCATCCCTTCACTCTTTCTGCAGTTATTTCTCCACTGATCTCCAGTAGCATATTGGGCACCTACTGACCTGGGGACTTCCTCTTTCAGTATCCTATCATTTTGCCTTTTCATACTGTTCATGGGGTTCTCAAGGCAAGAATACTGAAGTGGTGTGCCATTCCCTTCTCCAGGGGACCACATTCTGTCAGACCTCTCCACCATGACCCGCCCATCTTGGGTGGTCCCACAGGGCATGGCTTAGTTTCATTGAGTTACACAAGGCTGTGGTCCCAGTGTGATTGGATTGACTCGTTTTCTGTGAGTATGGTTTCAATGTGCCTGCCCTCTGATGCCCTCTTGCAACACCTACTGTCTTACTTGGGTTTCTCTTACCTTGGAGGTGGGGTATCTCTTCACAGCTGCTCCAGCAAAGTGCAGCCGCTGCTCCTTACCTTGGACGAAGGGTATCTCCTCACTGACACCCCTCCTGACCTTGAACTTGGAATAGCTCCTCTATGCCCTCCTGCACCCACGCAGCCACTGCTCCTCGGACTAGGGTAGCTCCTCTTGGCCGCCGCCCCTCGGGCATGGGGTCCTCCTGGCTTCTGCCCCTGACCTGGGACGTAGGGTAGTTCCTCTCAGCAGCGCTAAGTTTGCCAGTCGCAGCCGCCTCCTCAAAGTGTGCGGGTTGCAGCTGCCTGTGCTGAGAACTTTAGGTATGCCTCAGAAGAAATGGAGTAGCCATCATGGTCAATAAAAGAGTCCGAAATGCAGTACTTGGATGCAATTACAAAAACAACAGAATGATCTCTGTTTGTTTCCAAGGCAAACCATTCTATATCACGGTAATCCAAGTCTATGCCCCAACCAGTAACGCTGAAGAAGCTGAAGTTGAACAGTTCTGTGAAGACCTACAAGACCTTTCAGAACTAACACCCAAAACAGATGTCCTTTTCATTATAGGGGACTGGAATGCAAAAGTAGGAAGTCAAGAAACACCTGGAGTAACAGGCAAATTTGGCCTTGGAATACGGAATGAAAGAGGGCAGAGACTAATAGAGTTTTGCCAAGAGAATGCACTAGTCATAGCAAACACCCTCTTCCAACAACACAAGAGAAGATTCTACACATGGACATCACCAGATGGTCAACACCAAAATCAGATTGATTATATTGATTATATTCTTTGCAGCCAAAGATGGAGAAGCTCTATTCAGTCAGCAAAAACAAGACCAAGAGCTGACTGTAGCTCAGATCATGAACTCCTTATTGCCAAATTCAGACTTAAATTGAAGAAAGTAGGGAAAACCACTAGACCATTCAGGTATGACCTAAATCAAATCCCTTATGATTATACAGTGGAAGTGAGAAATAGATTTAAGGGCCTAGATCTGATAGATGGAATACCTGATGAACTATGGACGGAGGTTCTTGACATTGTACAGGAGACAGAGATCAAGACCATCCCCATGGAAAAGAATGCAAAAAGGCAAAATGGCTGTCTGGGGAGACCTTACAAATAGCTGTGAAAAGAAGAGAAGTGAAAAGCCAAGGAGAAAAGAAAAGATATAAGCATCTGAATGCAGAGTTCCAAAGAATAGCAAGAAGAGATAAGAAAGCCTTCATCAGCAATCAATGCAAAGAAATAGAGGAAAATAACATAATGGGAAAGACTAGAGATCTCTTCAAGAAAATTAGAGATACCAAGGGAACATTTCATGCAAAGATGGGCTCAATAAAGGAGAGAAATATTATGGAGCTAACAGAAGCAGAAGATACTAAGAACAGGTGGCAAGAATACACAGAAGAACTGTACAAAAAAGATCTTCATGACCCAGATAATCGCAATGGTGTGATCACTCACCTAGAGCCAGACATCCTGGAATGTGAAGTCAAGTGGGCCTTAGAAAGCATCACTATGAACAAAGCTAGTGGAGGTGATGGAATTTTGGTTGAGCTATTTCAAATCCTGAAAGATGATGCTGTGAAAGTGCTGCACTCAATATGCCAGCAAATTTGGAAAACTCAGCAGTAGCCACAGGACTGGAAAAGGTCAGTTTTCATTCCAATCCCAAAGAAAGGCAATGCCAAAGAATGCTCAAACTACCACAAATTGCACTCATCTCACACGCTAGTAAAGTGATGCTCAGTATTCTCCAAGCCAGGCTTCAGCAATATGTGAACCATGAACTTCCTGATGTCCAAGCTGGTTTTAGAAAAGGCAGAGGAACCAGAGATCCAATTGCCAACATCTGCTGGATCACTGAAAAAGCAAGAGAGTTCCAGAAAAGTATCTATTTTTGCTTTATTGACTATGCCAAAGTCTTTGACTGTGTGGATCAGAATAAACTGTGGAAAGTTCTTCAAGAGTGGGGAATACCAGACCACCTGACCTGCCTCTTGAGAAATTTGTATTCAGGTCAGGAAACAACAGTTAGAACTGGACATGGAACAACAGACTGGTTCCAAATAGGAAAAGGAGTATGTCAAGGCTGTATATTGTCACCCTGCTTATTTAACTTATATGCAGAGTACATCATGAGAAATGCTGGACTGGAAGAAGCACAAGCTGGAATCAGGATTGCTGGGAGAAATATCAATAACCTCAGATATGCAGATGACACCACCCTTATGGCAGAAAGTGAAGAGGAACTAAAAAGCCTCTTGATGAAAGTGAAAGAGGAGAGTGAAAAAGTTGGCTTAAAGCTCAACATTCAGAAAACGAAGATCAAGGCATCTCCCATCACTTCATGGGAAATAGATGGGGAAACAGTAGAAACAGTGTCAGACTTTATTTTTGGGGGCTCCACAATCACTGTAGTTGGTGACTGCAGCCATGAAATTAAAAGACACTTACTCCTTGGAAGGAAAGTTATGACCAACCTAGATAGCATATTGAAAAGCAGAGACATTACTTTGCCAACTAAGGTCCGTCTAGCAAAGGCTATGGTTTTTCGAATGGTCATGTATGGGTGAGAGTTGGACTGTGAAGAAGGGTGAGTGACGAAGAATTGATGCTTTTGAACTGTGGTGTTGGAGAAGACTCTTGAGAGTCCCTTGGACTACAAGGAGATCCAACCAGTCCATTCTGATGGAGATCAGCCCTGGGATTTCTTTGGAAGGAATGATGCTGAAGCTGAAACTCCAGTACTTTGGCTACTTCATGTGAAGAGTTGACTCATTGGAAAAGACTCTGATGCTGGGAGGGATTAGGGGCAGGAGGAGAAGGGGACGACAGAGGATGAGATGGCTGGATGGCATCACAGACTCGATGGACGTGAGTCTGAGTGAACTCCGGGAGTTGGTGATGGACAGGGAGGCCTAGCGTGCTGCAATCATGGGGTTGCAAAGAATCGGACATGACTGAGCGTGTGAACTGAACTGATATTGGGGCAAAACAACATTTTGTGCCATTAATAAAATCTCTCTTACATTTCCTCTCCATCAGAATTCTTTCTCTCTTGTTTTAGCTCTCATAAAGCTGAATGTATAGTTATTTTTTTTTCTTAATTTGAAGGTAAATTGCGTGGGGCAAGAGTTAGATTTTTGAGACCTCTGGGTCAGTGTTTCTTCCTTTTCTTTTATTGTCGTTAATGTAAAATGTATTAGTCTTTTATCTT
Organism: Ovis canadensis; assembly: GCF_042477335.2. Lineage (NCBI taxonomy): Eukaryota > Metazoa > Chordata > Mammalia > Artiodactyla > Bovidae > Ovis > Ovis canadensis. The sequence continues at coordinate 31,065,618 of NC_091250.1, read as the reverse complement.
GTATTCAAAGTTAATTTGGGAACCTTCTTCATGGTTAACCAACAATGACATTATTAAAGTGAAGCAAAACAACAAAATTCTTAAAAAGTTACTCTTGACTTAAAATTAGTTATTTCAAATTTCAGTTTTATATTTTACTGAAATGTTGACTTTTGGAGAGGCATGGATTTTTTTTGTATTTTAAACATTAAAAAAGTTTTTTAAATTTGTATTGAAATATAGTTGATTTACAATGTAGTATTAATTTCAGGTATACAGCAAAATGAATCAGTTATATATGTGTATATATATTTCTTTTTCAGATTCTTTTTTATCTTTCTTCTTTAGTTTTTAAATTATGAAAATATAACACATTTTCAGAAGACTTGGAAAATATAGAATGAAAGCTACATATAGTTCTACTATATATTACAATTGTTTATTTTAGTGGAGAAAAATTAAGATTTTCAGTTGAAGTTTCAATATCAAGCTCTCAGAAATTAATAGAATAAATGTACAGAGAAGTAGAAGAATACAGTAGACCTGAAAAGCATTATGAACCTATTCGATAATTAAAATTTCTAATTCTTTTCCCATATAGGCCATTACAGAGTATTGAGCAGAGTTCCCTGTGCTATACAGCAGGTCCTTATTAATCTGCCTGTAATGCGAGAGACCTGGGTTTCATCCCTGGGTTGGGAAGATCCCCTGGAGGAAGGCATGGCAATCCACTCCAGTATTCTTGCCTGGAGAATCCCCATGGACAGAAGATCCTGGTGGACTGCAGTCCACAGGGTCACAAAAAGTCAGAAGTGACTGAGCAACTAAGCACAGCACAGTATGCATATCCATACACTTCATGGCAAATAAAAGGGGAAAAAGTGGAAGTAGCGACAGTTTTTATTTTCTTTGGTTCCAAAACCACTGCAGATGGTGACTGCAGCCACGAAATAAGATGCTGTTTGGAAGGAAAGCTATGATAAACCTAGATAGCATATTAAAAAGTAAAGACATCACTTTGCTAACAAAGGTCCATATAGTCAAGCTATGGTTTTTCCAGTAGTCATGTACGAATGTGAGAGCTGGACCATAACAAATGCTGAGTGCCAAAGAATTGATGCTTTCGAATTGTGGTGCTGGAAAAGACTTGAGAGTCCCTTGGACTACAAGGAGATCAAACTAGTCAGTCCTAAAGGAAATCAGCCATGAATATTCACTGGAAGGACTGATGCTGAAACTGAAGCTGCAATAGTTCAGCCACTTGATGCAAAGAGCTGACTCGCTGGGAAAGACCCTGATGCTGAGAAAGACTAAAGGCAGAAAGAAAAGAGGATGGTTGGATGACATCACTGAATCAATGGACATGAATTTGAGCAAACTCTGGGACTTGCCTGTAGCTCAGTTGGTAAAGAATCTGCCTGTAATGCAGGAGACCTGGGTTCAATCCCTGGGTTGGGAAGATCCTCAGGAGAAGGGAATGACAACCTACTCCAGTATTCTTGCCTGGAGAATTACAAAACAGAGGACCCTGGCGGGCTATAGTTTGTAGGCTCACGAAGAGTCAGAGCAACTAACACTCAATTCAACTCACTCCAGGAGATAGTGGAGGATGGTCCAAGGAGTCACAAAGAGTCAGACATGACTTAACAACTGAACAATAACAAAGTATGTATATATCAGTCCCAGTCTCCCAATTTACCCCTCCCCTCCTTATTCCCTGGTAAGCATACATTTTTCTTCTACATCGGTGACTCTACTTCTTTTTTCAGAAACAAGTTCATTTGTACTCCCTTTAAAAAGATTCTCTATATAAGAGATGTCATATGTTACTTGGCTTTCTGTGTCTGACTCACTTCACTCAGTGTGACAGTCTCTACGTTCACCCATGTTGTTGCAAATGGCATTTGTTTGTTCTTTGATATGGCTGAGTAACAGACCATTGTGTATCTGTACCCCACAGATCAGAAACACAGCTAAGAAATGGGTATGTGTTTCTTAAACATCAGTTGAACTGAAGAGTCTTCTAAGGTCTCACTCACAGAGATTCTGATACCTTGATCTATCAAGGATCAACCCTAGATACACACTTTTTTACAGTCTCAGGATGATTTTGTTGAAGAATGATCCCATATGACACTTTGAAAAATGCTTCCTTAAGGTAGTGGTTGTTCCACCATTTTTCTCTGTTGGAAAGGTCCCATGGACTATTCAGTTTACACAGATTTCCATAAACAAAAGTGCTCACTCAGCCTAGGCTGGTCATAGACAAAGAAGACTACTGTTTTGCACAGTTCTCCTTCCTCCCCGTTGACGGGTGGGAGTACAGGTGGGGCTGTGAAAACTGGCCTCCTTAGACCCACAGCTTCAAATGCTCTAGCACAGAGAGGGGTGCATTATAGGATAGTTTTTCTTTTATTGCTATTTCATTTTAGAAATTCACTGTTACATCATTGCAAGACTTTAAAGTCTTCAGTTACAGGACAGTATGTCAGGTGGCTTTCTTGCTTTCCTGGATTCTGTCAAGAATTCATGTAGGACTTGAAGCCTTCCCAGAATATTAACTAACACAAGGCCCTGGAGATGCAGAAAGCAGAGACCTTCAGTCATGGTTCTGGTTATTTCTGGAAAAAGCCAGTTCTGTCTGCTGCTATTTCCCAGGAGGAAATTTCTCTTTTCACTAAACTGGTGCTATCGTTTCTTTATTTCAGACTGAAAGTAACATTTGTATAAAGCAGCAAATGATTTTTATTTTATTGTAAACAGAGATGCAGTTTAAATCTGCCAAGAACTGTAGTAGTAAATATGCAAACATAATATAACTCTAGAGCCATTTACTTTGTAAATATTCTTTTGGGAAATTCTATGCCATCTTTATTGCCAACAACGAAGAAATATTGCCAGAATTAAAAGATCCATGAATCACTAATTCTTATCTTTGTCTAGCAGAGTAATAAGCGGGAATGGGTATTCTGATTATTAAGTATAACTTTCTTTACAGAACCTATGACATTAAAAGATTGCCCAACACTCCATCCTGTAATCACTGGCCAAATGACTGATGTTGAATCTTTCATTAGAAATGGACCACTTTGACATGGAAATTCACAGGTCTTCTTCCTATGTGCCTATGCCAGAACATAGGAACTATGCCAGAAAGTTTCCTATGCCAGAAATTTTCATAGAAATGCTAACCCAATTCCAACAACAACCTAGAAGGAAGATTTTATTCCTCATTCTACAGGTAAGGGTGTTAAGGCTCCATAAGGCTAAGTAAGTTTTTCAGAATCACAAAAAGTGGAAGAGCAAGCGGTCCTCAAGTTTGTTTGATTCCTAACTTAATGATTCCTGTAGCCATGCTCTGACAGAAAGATTGCCCTATGGTACTTTGCAGAAGACTTTTCACCCGAGATTCTGGTGTTGTAATTAACAAGAGCCAACAAGAGTTTTACGGTGGATAACTCACAGAGTGGATGGAAAGTTACACAGCTAGGTGTGACCACAGAACCAAGACAGGACCTCAAATATTCCCCAGCTACCTAGACAGCAGGACATACTCTGGGTTCTGCTTTAGAACGAAAAGCTCCAAGAGTTGTTGTTGTCGTCATCTTAATTCAGGTTGCTCATAATTCAAAGTCTCAAGAGACAGATTCCTATTGGTCCAGCTGGAGTTACCTGCTCCTTGGCTGGCGGAAGACAGAGATCCTGATTACAGTAGTACCAAGACTGCTTATCCCTGGGAGAAGTAATTCCCTCCAAAAGAAATAAGGGTGCTGTTAGGAAGGTCAAATAGGTGCTAAGATGCCACTTCCCCCACAGAGTCAACAAAAGTCCATATACAGTTGTCCTTCAGTACATTAACCTCACATATTACCAAAAATAAACCTTAATTTCTTTTAGTAATCTATTATGCAGATTTCATACATGGATTTTCTCAGGTCTGCCATAAATTTCTTTTAATATTGAGCCATTACCACTGACTCATAAAATCTCTACCAGTAATTCTTACATAATTACTTTATGCAAAAACAGTACTTTAGTTGATCTAAATGACCACTTTTGAGATTCCAATAGTGTCTATTCAGAATGTGACAAACTATGACTAATTCACAGCCTTTGTGATTTGTAGAATGTAATGATGTCATATCCCACCTTTGCATGTTCCCATCATATTTCTTGTCTTTGGCACATCCCAGTCAACTGGAAAAGATTGAGGTGACCCAGTGATAGTCAAGCAGGATAGAGCCCACCCCTCACTCCCAGATGGGAACTGGCAAAGAAAGCATTCTGACCCAAATGTATGGGAAAAGAATTTAGCTTCCAAATGAAACTGGTGGAGCATCATGATGGGAAATTGATGAGCAGGAGGTACCCTGCCTCTGTAGGTAGATTGAGAGTCAATTTCAGAAAAATTTATCAAAGGTAGTAAAGTCAAAACCTCTTAGCTGTGGTTTAGGGGCAAAACTTCAAGTACCACTCATTCATCCTCTAAATGCCTCATCAGTCTATGAAAAAGGTTCCACAAATTCATGCTTGATTGGTGGAAACTCTCCAGACTACCTCCTACTTGACTTACTAATTACTTTAATTTGACACCTTGGCTTCCTTCACTTGAGCTGTCCTGTTCTGTAACGAGCTCCTGGTTTTGACTTTGATCATATGTCTGCACTCTATTCTCTGGCTCCCAGGTCACTGTGGCCCTGGACTGGTCACTAAGCACACTGCGCCCTGGAGCTTGGCTGGGGTTTCCTTCAGCTGGAGGAAAATAAGATGAGAAATTTCAGGGATGTTGGATTATTGGCTGTTCACCCTCAGGGCTAATCCTAGGATAGGAGCTGTGTAGGGAGGAAGAAGGCAGAGGCTTGAAACTGGCCAAGGCTTGACACTTGAGAATGAATAGCCCCAAACTTACTAGACTGTGCTATTGGGTTGTTCCTTAAACCTGATGGATTCTTTTATTTGATCTTCTTTCACTTTACTGGATCCACTGTACCTTTTCTGAGGTATGGCAATCACAATTTACATAGTAATTGAGATACAAATTTAGAGAAGGAAATGGCAACCCACTGTAGTATCCTTGCCTGGAAAATCCCATGGACAGAGGAGCCTGGTGGGCTGCAGTCCATGGAGTCGCAAAGAGTCGGGCATGACTGAGCGACTCACACACTGAGATACAAATCAGCCATATTTGTGATCAAGGCTAAGATGCAAGTTTTTCTGGGAATTTTTCCCACAAAACTTATGGGCTTATTTATTCTCAGTAATAACAGCAGAATATTTGGTTGCTTTGGGGAAGGGCAATACATTAGATATAATGCTTCCTAATTCATATTTTAGGAATCCCTATTCTCAAGAAATTTTTTGGCAAGAAAATTTAGATTGTACTTCACTAAAGATATTTTTTCTCATCTCTTTTTATTTATTTATTTGGCTGAGCTAGGTCTTAGATCAGGCATGTAATATCTTTGATCTTCATTGTGGCATGAAGGCTCTTTTGTTGTGGTATGTGAACACTTAGATGCAGTATGTGGAATCTAGCTCCCCAACCAGGGATGAAACCTGGGCCCCCTGCATAGAGAGTGCAGAGTTTTAGCCACTGGGCCACAAAGAAAGTCCCTCTGGTCTCTTTTCTAGCCTTTCAAAAACTTCTGAAAAGTTCTGGCAATGCATTTGACAATTCACTCTTACAGGGGACTGCATAGTGGTGCCCAAGTCTTCTACTGGGTCAGCAGGTGTGATGTTTTTTGCCATTACTATGTTTTTGTTTCAGTGATCATATATTTTTTACACTGAATATTTTTAAGTTATAATTGCCTGTTTCTGCTTTATGTTTCCAACATTCTAACTTATCTTTATTTAAAATTATACTTATTTAAAATTCCCATTCTGTCTGTCTCATGGTTCTGCTTTCTCTGAATAGGATGTTCTGCTTATTTTCTGTCTGTTGCATTGCTTTGTTCTTCATATGTCATATAATTTCACATTGTGAATTCATTTTTTTTGCCTTAAGACAACAACAGTTCCATAGTAATGCTGTGATTCTTTTTTTTTTTTTAAACTGTAAAACACTTAGAATAGTGACTGTTGAAAACAGCACTCAGTGTTTGCTAGCTGTGGTGTATTCTCCTTCGATGGCTGCATCATGGTTAACTCAAAGCAGCAGCTTAAGACAACATCCATTTATTATCCCTTAGTTCCGTAAGTTAGAAGTCTGGATGGAAGTCTCAACTGAGTTCTGTTGCTCAAGGAATTAAAGGCCAAGATCAAAGTGTTGTTTGGGCTCAGCCCTTATATTTAGAAGTTCTAGGAGAGAATCTGCTTCTGGGCTCATTGAGGTTGCTGGCAGAATTTGGTTTCTTTCTGGACTGAATTACCTTTTTTTTTTTTGCCTGTTGTCATCCTGATTGCTCTCAGCTTCTAGAGGCCTCCCTCACTTACTCGCTAGTTCCTCCATCTCAGAGCCTGCAATGGCACATCAAATCCTTCTCATGTTCACAGCCTTTCTGACTTCTTCTGCTTTAGGGCTTCTGTGATTAGATTATTTGTCACTGTTCACTGCCTAAGTCATGTCTGACTCTTTGCAAACCAGTGGATTGCAGCAAGCCAAGCTCCTCTGTTCTTCAGTATCTCCCGGAGTTTGCTCAAGTTCATGTCCACTGAGTCCGTGATGATATATAACAGATGCAATCCTCTGTTGTCCCTGTCTCCTCCCTCCTTAAATCTTTCCAGCATCAGGGGCTTTTCCACTGAGTCAGCTCTTTGCATCAGGTGGCCAAAGTATTGGAGCTTCAGCTTCAGCATCAGCCCTTCCAATGAGCACCTAGGACTGATCTCCTTTAGGACGGACTGGCTGGATCTCCTTGCAGTCCAAGGGACTCTCAAGAGTCTTCTCCAACACCACAGTTCAAAAGCATCAATTCTTTGGCGCTCAGCCTTCTTCACAGTCCAACTCTCACATCCATACATGACTACTGGAAAAACCATAGCCTTAACTAGATGGATCTTTGTTGGCAAAGTAATGTCTCTGCTTTTTAATATGCTGTCTAGGTTGGTCACAGCTTTTCTTCCAAGGAGCGTCTTTTAATTTCATGGCTACAGTCACAATCTGCAATGATTTTAGAGCCCAAGAAAATAAAGTCTCTCACTGTTTCCATTGTTTCCTCATCTATTTCCCATGAACTGATGGGACCAGATGCCATGATCTTAGTTTTTTGGATGATGAGTTTTAAGTCAGCTTTTTCACTCTCCTCTTTCACTTTCATCAAAAGGCTCTTCAGTTCCTCTTCACTTTCTGCCATAAGTGTGGTGTCATCTGCATATCTGAGGTTATTGATATTTCTCCCAGCAATCTTGATTCCAGCTTGTGCTTCTTCCAGCCCAGCATTTCTCATGATGTACTCTGCATATAAGTTAAATAATCAGGGTGACAGTATACAGCTTTGATGTACTCCTTTATCCTATTTGGAACCAGTCTGTCATTCCATGTCCAGTTCTAACTATTGCTTCCTGACCTGCATACAGATTTTTCAAGAGGCAGGTCAGGTGGTCTGGTATTCCCATCTCTCTCAGAATTTTCCACAGTTTATTGTGATTCACACAGTCAAAGGCTTTGGCATATATCAATAAAGCAGAAATAGATGTTTTCCTGAAACTCTCTTGGTTTTTCTGTGATCCAGCAGATGTTGGCAATTTGATGCCTGGTTCCTCTGCCTTTTCTAAAACCCGCTTGAACATCAGGGAGTTCACGGTTCACGTATTGCTGAAGCCTGGCTTGCAGAATTGTGAGCATTACTTTACTAGCGTGTGAGATGAGTGCTATTGTGCGGTAGTTTGAACATTCTTTGGCATTGCTTTTCTTTGGGATTGGAATGGAAACTGACCTTTTCCAGTCCTGAGGCCACTGCTGTTTTCCAAATTCGCTGACATATTGAATGCAGCACTTTCACAGCATCATCTTCGAGGATTTGAAATAACTCAACTGGAATTCCATCACCTCTACTAGCTTTGTTCATAGTGATGCTTCCTAAGGCCCACTTGACTTCACATTCCATAATGTCTGGCTCTAGGTGAGTGATCACACCATTGTGATTATCTGGGTCATGAAGATCTTTTTTGTACAGTTCTTCTGTGTATTCTTGCCACCTTTTCTTAATATCTTTTGCTTCAGTTAGATTCATACCATTTCTGTCCTTTTTGAGCCCATCTTTGCATGAAATATTTCCCTGGTATCTCTAATTTTCTTGAAGAGATCTCTAGTCTTTCCCACTCTATTGTTTTACTCTATTTCTCTGCACTGATCACTGAGGAAGCCTTTCTTATCTGTTTGCTATTCTTTGGAACTCTGCCTTCAAATGGGTATATCTTTCCTTTTCTCCTTTGCCTTTAGCTTCTCTTCTTTTCACAGCTATTTGTAATAGATAAAGTTAGCAGTGCTTTATATAGCTTCTAGATAAATAGTTTTTTATTTAATGAGAACTATATGGAAGAACCTATAGGTTGCAGTGTGAATTAAATTTGAGATGTGTAGTTAAGATATTTTCTTTCTTAGGGTCTTGATGATTTGGTAAATTAGTAAGTGCTATCTTTTTAGGACCAAATGGAGCAGAGTGGTTGCATTAGTTTGCTAGGGCTTCCATAACAAAATACCACAGATTGGGTAGGTTTAACAACAGCAATCCATTTTCTCTCAGTTCCAGAGGATAGAAGTTCAAGATCAAGGCATTGGCAGGGTTGGATCCTCCTGAGGCTTCTTTCCGTGGCTTGTGGATGGCTGTCTTTTTACTGTGTCTTCACATGGTCTTTCTTCTGTGAGCCAGCAACACTGAGGTCTCTCTGTATGCCCATATTTCCTCTTCCTATAAGCACATCTGTTATATTGCATTAGGGCCCATCCTAATGGCCTCATTTTACTCAGCACCATTTAAGAGTCCCTGTCTCTTAATACGGTCACATGCCAAGCTATCGGGGTTAAGTCTTCACCATATGAATTTTAGGGTGGCACAATTCAGTCCACAACAGTGGTTGTTTGTGGGCCCCATGGTCAAAAGTAATGCTTTCAGCACTGTGTCAGAATGGGCCAGTTAGGCTGCTGTGATAAACAAATCCACAAGACACAAAGACTGATTTTTCGCTCACATGAAATGCCTTTTGCTGATTGGCTGGGGTCTCTGCTCTGCCTTGTTCCTACCCTAGGACCCAAGTTGACAGCTGATAACTGTATCTGAAACATCAGTGGCAGGTAGAAAAAGAACCATGGCAAATTTCACATTGACTCCTCAAACTTCTGTTCAGAATTGACACATAGCATTTGAGTTTACATTTCACCAGCCACAGCAATTTATGCACCATTCTTAACTTCAAGGAAGGCAAAGTGGCTGGGGAAACAAAATCTGACTAGTGCCTAGAGAAGACAAAACCTGGAAAATTGTGAATATAGCCTCAATATCAATGGAAACCACTAACTAGTGAGTGACATTAGGCAAGTTATTTAACTGCTCTAGGCTTCATTTTCCCAAGTTAAAAAATGTGACAACATTAATGTTAATTCCTATCATGTGAGATTCCCATGAAGATCAAATGAGATAATGAAGAAGATACAGTTAGTATATCCTTTTGGACTCACTTGGAAAGGCTAAAATGCTTCAGTATTAGATACTATTATTATTACTATAAATAATATTAGAAATTTCCTCATATAGAATGAGCTATAGAGATCTGGTCAACCCTCTTTTTTAGATAAGAGAACAGAGGGGGTACTCTTTCTACCCCCTTCTGATGCCTATGTCAGAAGCTTTCTCTATCTCCTTTATACTTTAATAAAACTTTATTACACAAAAGCTCTGAGTGATCAAGCCTCGTCTCTGGCCCCGGATTGAATTCTTCTCCTCTGGGGGCCAAGAATCCCGGCGTCATGATTCAACAACAACCTTTCATCCTGGGGGCTGGTCCGGATCCTTCAAGACAAGTGAACAGGCTAAGGAGGTTATAAAGATTCTCTTCATCAGTGGAAGGCTTCCCGAGGTGGACATCTCCACTTCAAAAAAAGGACTTTCTCCAAGTCTGTGAATACCTTCGACAACAATCACATGTGATGCCTCTTCTTCATCTGATGACATCTACCAAACCTAAAATGGACTGGTGCAGTATGTTGAACTTTAACTATGGACTTAATGTGACTTTTAATTTTGATTTTAACTTGTTTTAATGACTATGTTGCCTTACATCTGTAATTGTATAACTGGATTTGTTTCTAGCCGCATGAAAGCTTTTAAGTTACAAATGGTTGCTCAAACTCCTGCTACTGCTACACCTTCCTCTAACTACTATTTGGGGCCCCTGGATCAGATATCCTCAATATGAGGATTAGGAGAATATGTTGCCTCCCCAATTTAGGGACAATGCCCCTTCTCAGCTCGGAAGCAGTTATGGAACCAGAACGACGCCCCTTTTCCCTAGGCAACATAATTCTCCTAAAAGAAAAGGGGAGAATGAGAGTCATTTCCTAGGCAGGTTGATAAGAAGTCTAGGGGTCTCCAAGGAGAGAGGGGTCTGGAATTCTCAAGGAGGGAGAAAGGACAAACTTTTTTCCTTCTCTACATTCCTTAGGATTATATAACAAGATGTATTATGCCTGAGGACAGTCTCTGGATTAAACCTTCTGGCTAATTCTGTTATCTTAAAATGTAACTTATGGGAGTAGGTCTGGTGAGGTCTTTACAACCTTCAGACATTCTTTGGATTTACTGGAGTGTATATAACTTCATTGCTAACACTAACAAGTGGGCATCTTTCTACCCCCTTCTGATGCCTATGTCAGAAGCTTTCTCTATCTCTTTTATACTTTAATAAAACTTTATTACACACACACACACACACAAAAAAAAGAGAACAGAGGACCACAGTAAATGAATGATTACCAGAAATAGAATCCAGGAGAGAGAATTCATTACTTCAGCCAGTCATCCTGTTATACTGTGATGCCTTTCACAATCACTTAAAAATATATACACACATTGATATACATTTATTTATTTATATGGACTATAATGGTAATTTACAGAGTTTAAGAAAGTTCCAGATCCCTTAATGGACTAGAAGATGAGAAATGCTTTAGACAGAACCTCTTTATGGTTAGTGGTTGTGAGATGGGGACAGAAATCCATTGGGAAGAAACCAAATGAGCTGCTGAAAGTGAGAAAGAAATGGGAAGAAAAACTAGCGGATCTGGCAGTGGCACCATTGCTCAAGAACAAGGAATCACCTGAGCTGATGGGTGTATATGAACTGAGGATAAAATAAACTAAGGGAAAAGGAGTTTTACAAGTGTCCACAGCTGCCCTCCTCACATACATAATCCCTTCATGACATATTTCCTGAACTATAATGTCAGCAGGGAAGTGGTCTCTCCACTAAGAATAACAAACAAGATATTTTCCGCAGCTCCCTGAGCACAAAGCATTTGCCTTTGAGGGGTCTGCTCTCTGAGGTATCTTGCAACATGCCCAGGAGAGAAGCACTCAACACTTTCATGCTTCTTCCAGCCCGTAAAAAACATTGACACTGTAATTTAAAAGTGGAGGCTATTGAAAAAACGTTCTGGCATTAAAAACCATAAGGAACAATGCTACAAAATGCAGAATTTCTGAGAGCATCAGAACTACCTGGAATAGATTTGACACAGGGATACTCTTGTTTGAAATCAGGCCAAGTGACCTGGGTTATAACTCAGAATCCAACCCTTTTAACCATGTAATCTTGTACAAGTTACTTAATATCCCTAACCTCCTTTTCCTTGTCCATCAAACAGGGATAATAACAATACATATATACCTCACGAGGTTACTGTAAAGATTACATAAGGTTGCTGTGAAAATTACATGAAGTCCGTCATGAAGAATGTAAGCCAGAATCATTATCCTTATCATCATCACACTTTCAGGGTCTCTTCAGACTCAAATTGAACATTTTTAAAACTTTTTTTTTTTAAGATAAAATGTATCTTTCCTTTTCCATTCCTTTGTACATCTGATAGTGAATATAAAGCTTTGTAATTTAATGCTCAATGATTTTGTCAGTTTAATTAACTCTTTCAGCATCCTAAAATTATGTTGATATTTAGGAAAATATTCCTTACTAAATTTTTTGTTGTTGTTCTTAGAAAGCTTGTAGTAAATTCTCTCAGTATAAAGGCAACCTGATTCAATGAAAAGAATACTAAATCTACCATCGAGAAACCTAGATTTTATCCAGGAACACTGTCACTAAACAGCTGGATGGCTTCACACTGGGGCCTAACACTTACTTTCCTTATTCATAAATTTAGTAACTGTGGGGCAATCACTGGGTGAGCAAAGAGGATTCAAGAGAAGACAGAGTCTCAATGTGAACAACTGCAAAAATAATACCTCTAATCAAAATGTGAAAGTCAGAAGGAAAAAGTAGTCTTCTGGAAAAAAAAAATTATTTGCTTTTAAACATGTTGAGCTTGAGAATCATGGTGAAACATTTGATTAGAAATATCTACAAATCAGTTGGATATCCACAACTGGAATTTGACAGTTATGGCAGAAAATGTCAATGTTAGGACAATTATTTAAACAAATACCTGACATTATTCAAATGGATGGTAATGTTGATGGTAAATATGAAGATACAAAAAGAACTAGATGGTTCAAATTGTATTTGGAAAGAAGAGTAGAATCAGAGAGGTCAGGGGGGAATTATGACAGTGTGGTGCCATGGATAAAAATGCACGTCTTTGTGGGCAGGCAGTGATGTGTGAAGCAGCAGGTGAGGAACACGTGAACTTCTGAGTGCCTAAAATGACTAAATACTACTTTCCTTAAAACAAAAAAGAAAAAACTTTGGGCCTAATTGGGCACTGAGTAGGCCAGCAGGTTTGAATTCTTGGCATCAAGAGAAGAGAATGTTGAGAAAAATCTGGAAGCAAAATGCCAGTTATAATGGAAAATCTGAAGCATGCGACTTAAGAGTAAAATCTTATTGAATGTAGGTCTTGAGAAATTTTATGTGGCCTTTGACAATTCTGATTCCCCAGTGGAGTCAATTGTTTTGAAGCCATCTTCCTTGGAATGCACTGGTGGCTGATGGAGAGAGAAATGGCATGGGTTCAGGAGTAAGAGAAGGAAAGACGTGGTATAGTTGGTAGTCAAAAGGCACAAGAAGGATGGTGAAGAGAAACATGCCCTTACGGAAGAAGAGACAAGAGGACCCTTTTGAGAAAATGGTTGCGATCAAATCACAAAGCCCACGTCATCAGGTGGAGCAAAGCTTTGAAATGTTGTTCTAAGATAGTGATTATTCTTTAAATATTACTCATTTGGCAGGATGATCAGCTTAGAAGCAAACTGTTAAAAACAACTTCCCAGCTTCTAGAATTTATCCGTATCATTTAAAAATAAAGATAGCCTCTACCTAGACTAATTTATAAGCCTGTTGCTGTTAAAAGGTGTGAAATTATTTTATTAATTTGAATGTGTGGCCCTTTCCTTCCTAATTTTCCTTTTTGTTCAGCTAGTTTTAACAATCCCTCAGGGAACCTTGTTTTCCTCAACAGCTGCTCCTGTTGTTGGCACTCAGTGGCTCCTTTCCGACCTTTTGCAGCCAACCTTTATGAGAAGGGGGAGCTAACAGACTAATTAGACTGGTAGCTTAAGAAAATATAGATCGTGGTACACACCCACACCAAAAAGGCTTACATGCACAAAACCAAGCATTTAGGCTTGCCCAACCCTCCCAAACTGCTAACTTCAGACTTTATGTCTCATTTGGAAAATTGGTTTTGTTTTGCTCTGTTTTGTACTTTGGCATACTATAGAGAAGTTTGACATACTCATGGAATAAAAAGGACGTCTGGAACAATGAGATCTACATTGGAAAAATTATGTAGGAGATTTGGAGGTATAACATAACCATTTGTCATTAATGGAAATATGCAAATTGGCAAACTAGCAAAATCTGCTTTAGCTGTTGAAAATGTGAGAATAGCTGCTGCTGCTGCTGCTGCTGCTGCTAAGTCGCTTCAGTCGTGTCCGACTCTGTGCAACCTCATAGACGGCTGCCCACCAGGCTCTCTCGTCCCTGGGATTCTCCAGGCAAGAACACTGGAGCGTGTTGCCACTCCCTTCTCCAATGCAGGAAAGTGAAAAGTGAAAGTGAAGTTGCTCAGTCAAGTCCGACTCTCTGCAACCCCATGGACTACAGCTTACCAGGCTCCTCCATCCATGGGATTTTCCAGGCAAGAGTACTGGAGTGGGTTGCCATTGCCTTCTCTGGAGAATAGCTGCAGAAAGGGTTAACTCTTTATGCCATATAAAGAAAAAAATATGTTTTCTAGTTGACTTGTAAAATATGATGTAAAATAGTTGGCTTGTAAAATATGATATTTTCTGGCTGAAAGTTCCTATAGAATTGTCTTTCCTGAACCTATCACATCAATAGTGTTGTAGTTGTCAGTGTTACAAGAGTGGCCAAAGAGAAGATTCAGTACTTCTAAATTCATCAGCTATCTGCATCAGAATTACCTAAGCTTGTTTTTAAGAAATGCGGATTCCAAGAATCCACCCCAGAGATACTGAATCTCTGTGAGTTTTAAGAATAATTTTAATAAGCTCCCAGATGATTCTTATGAAAACTAAAGTCCGCAGGCTAGGTTTCAAAACATACAACCACGTTTAGATTCATCACTGCTCAGAGTGAAAACTGGCCTATCCTTCAGATTATGCCAATTTTTTCTTGCAAATTTTCCTGTCAGAATTAAAAAGATGTACATCTTTTGACATAGCAATTCTATTTCTAGGAATTTATCTCAAGGAAAATGCAACAGATGTGCAAAGACATATGTAAAAATATTCATTGCAAAATTGACTATATTAGTAGAAAAGTGGTAATAATTTAAAAACTTATTAAGAGATTTTGATTAAACTATTACACTTATGTAGGATTATTATGTACAATGTTCTAAGCACTTCAAAAGATGTAATTTAATCTTTATAACATATGTAATATAGTATAAAATGTTAATAATTTAATAATATTATTGCCCCCATTTTACAGATGACAAAGCTGAGGTGCAAAGCAGTTAAGCATTTGTCCAAGATCACACAGCTAGCACACAGCAGAGCCAACACAATGCCAGGCAGCCTGTCTTTAGAGCCTGTGGCTTCACCCTGCACTGTCTGCCTCTCAACATTCTGTGGCCTTCACATCATGATAATATGGAAGAAAACATTTTACAGAAAAAAATGTTTGATGTCATATTCATGGTGAAAATTAACATTTATACCTGGATTCTGAACTAAAAGATTATTATGAAAAGGTAAAGAAAACAACAGGTGTTAGAGTAGGTGCACCAAATTGAAGATAATGACCTTTTGGTGGAATTATGGATGTTTTCCGTTTTTCTCCTTTTGCTTGTCTCTGCTTGTTTCTCCACCCCCCCTTTTTTTTTTTTTTTCCAGTAATGCACATATACTGTTCTTAAAAAATACAGAAGAGTAATACGTGAATGGGCCTGGCCTGCAAATATATTATAAAGTTTGTGCTTTTGGAAGAGTGGCCTTTAAGATAAACTGACCATAAATAGAGAGGAGGAAAAATACCCTTTTTTAATTCCTACATTCACCTTATTCCATATGAGTCCACTGTGTTTCTAGCAGATCTGTATTCTCAGGCTTCTTTTTCATGAGCAAGCTAGTATAAATGGCTACATTTTCTTTTACTACTAATTTTATTTTCCATTTAATCTTTCTTTTTCTCCACCAGAAAGGGATAAGATTTCTCTTTCTAAATAAATAATGCTTTTTGCCTCATCTATAAACCCGAATATGTATATTTATTTCATTATCTTGGGTCTCTTAAGGATCCAGTCTTATTCAGAACTATCTGAATTATATATGTCAATAAAAGAACCAGTTGGGATTCAGTCCAAGGGGAAAAAACTTAAAAGAGCCTCAAAGTGGATGTCACACCACTCTAGGCCAAGTTAATGTTCAGTTAACTGAGCAGCATGATTGGAGCATTTCTTGATCTAGTTTACTTTAGTGCAGGCAGGTAGATTTAGTGTTCTTTGTATTTGATAAATGTCATCATTATTTTTCAAAAAGAAACTGATAAGGCAAGGTGATATGTTTGCTTTCTGAAGATTTAAATTCTGAATGGTTGTGTGTTTTGCTGGTAAGTTATATTAAGTAACCATATTGTTTTTAAACATGAGACTGTTGTATCAACCCCAAATTTACTGCTAAGGCACAGCAATTTTTTAAAAAATTGAAGCAAATGAAAGCTCAAAATAGATTTGGAATCATTATAATAAAATAAGACAGACTTTTAAGCAACTACCTGTCACTTCTCTGGGAATTTAAATTTACATTTTTTGCCTCTCAACAAACATCTAACAGAATTAAAAAGCTAAAAATCATGTATTCAATCTGAGCCATAGTTGTTTATCTGCAAGTATAAGGACTTTGCCATGTGAAATATTACCAGCTTTTTTTCTTACTTCAAAGAAGCATCCTTTACTTATCTAAAACTAGTACAAAGATAATAACCAAGGCCAAAAAATAATCCCTGGTGGGATTGCCAATATTTTAGCAAAATGTTAATTGCTAACTCATAAACATTAATTCTCTTTTTGAATAAGATTTTTATGAAATTCATTACTATTACTATTCTTTTCCTACCATTGTAATTTTGATAATTTCATCTGTTCATGATTTAAGCACGTGAACATTATTTTTAAATGTAGAAAACTATTTATGATGTGACCATAATGTTTATAAGCAGACATAATATAGCATAACATAAAATTTTCCAAATAATTTGCAATGAAGAATAAATCATTAAAAAGTGTTCCAGATGATTGTATTTCAGATCAAAGTCTTCAGCATTCCCACAAAGGTCAAGAAGTAGTAGTTATTAAGCTCCAAAGGAGCTCGATGGATATTGGTGGGTAATTAAACTGTAACTGATAAAGTATATTGCTGGGTCTTTTATTGTACACTGTCCTTCTAGTTTGAATATATAAACCAGCCTCACCCCAAATTTCAGATATTTAAAACAATTTTAACTTTGTCATTTTACCTGGTATGAAAGTACTCATTCTTAGCAATATATGAGCATACAAGTGTCTAAATAACTGAAGAAAATTGACTCAAATATTTAAATCAAATCCATTAGTTACAGGTAGCCTCCTCAGTGGTGTAATTTAGAAGAAACTTAACATTTATTGCTGTGAGCAGGTAAAACTGCTCTGGAAAACTTGGCTGATTTTGGGATTTCAAATGTTTTTTGAAGTTGCTTGTGATTATCCACAAAGGCATACCCTAAGTTGACACACAAAAAGGCAACATCATAGTGTGGAAAATTATTAGCTTGTGAATCAGAGTATCTGTTTGACTCTCTTCTTGCCACATCCTCATATAAAATGTGGACAATGATACTGATCTCTCAGAATTATTGTGAAGTAGTAAATAACACCTAGGAAATTGTCTGCCATATGATTAACTCACAATAGACGTCGGCTTCTTTCCCCTTGAATAATGAATGTAAGTGGAATATTTACTGACTTTTCAATGAATAGAACTGGTTTTCATTTATTCTGCAAATATTAAACACGTCAACGTTTGGGTACGGAAATAGGTGTCACTCAATATATTCCAAGTATGAATATTTTCAATGCAGGGAATTAGAAATGAAGTGTTAGTCATTCAGTCATGTCTGATTCTTTGCAACCCCATGGATTAGAGCTCGACAGGCTCTTCTAACCATGGGATTCTCCAGGCAAGAGCACTGGAGCGGGTTACCATTTCCTTCTCCAGGAGATCTTCCTGACCCACGGATCAAACCTGGGTCTCCTGCATTGCCGGCAGACGCTTTACCATGTGAGCCACCAGGGAAGCTGCCAGTGACGATATCGGCCAGTAGTACCACAAGGTTCTCAAGAGGCTTGCACCAAAGACTCTCTGAATATCAAGAAGCTCTGGAAGTTTCCTTCTGACCCCTCAGGCTGCAGGACTGATGCAGATGATTCTCAGAAAGCTCACCAGAAGCTGATTAGAAACCTCTAATATGCTCAGTCATCTGCCTGCAGTTGCCTCCAGAAAATAATGGCTTCCTTTTCTCCTAAACTTTGTGCTGGTGTCTCCCATCTCACTAGGATTCTGGGAAACACAGTTCTCAACTTCTCTTGCAATGGAGACCTTAGGAAGGTGGCAGTGATGCCAAAATGAGTCCAAATAATCCAGCACACCTACTAAAGGCAAGACTCCGGGCTTTGTGATCTTGGAACACAAGCGTGACTTGTGTGAATCTTCTCACCCTGCTCTCAATCTGGCAAGGGTGATCAGACACATGAGTAAAAACGGTGGTTCAAGGCAGAAGACTCAGGTAGAGGCAGATGCAGGGACAATGTCTGGCAATTCAGAGAAAGAAATGGCTTCCAGCTGAGAAAGAATCAGGGAAGACTTCAATGAATGGGTAGACTTTAGATTGAGCTTTAAAGAACCAGTAAATTTGGGGAATAAGTCAACATGGAAAGCAGGGAATTAGGGGCATGAAAATGGTATAAACAGGTACAGGGATTTCCAGGTGGCACAATAGTAAAGAATCCACCTCCTAATGCAGGATAAAGGTACAGAAATAGAAAAGAATGTAGTGATAAGTGACTTTATTAAACTGAAGAAAGGCGTACTTTGAAAAGGGGCAAAGTGGAGGGGAATTCCCAGAAAGTAGTTTTTGTTTCACTTCAGACACTGTTCCAATATATGAGTTTGAAATCTTTTAAATAGGAAATGGAAAGCAATTTGAGATTTTAAGAATATGATGATTAGATTTCTCCATTAGGATGAGGCCTCACCACAGCTCTGTTTTGTGGGTATTATCCCAGCTTGTTGTTCAGTCATTATGTCCAGCTCTTTGTGATCCCATGAAATCCCATAAGCAAGAATACCAGAGTGGGTTGCCATTTCCTTCTCCAAGGGATCTTCCTGACCCAGGGACCAAACCTGCATCTCCTGCATTGCAGGCGGATTATTTACCCCTGAGCCACCAGGGAAGCCCTGTCATCCCTGCTGGGTGTCCATTAAACCAGGATGGGCATTGCATCCCCAGGAGGTGTGTGGGATTTGGTGTGCACAACCATAGGCAGGCACCTGTTAGCCCCCCACTCATAGGTCATTAGAAGAAATTGGGGTTCAGAAAGGTTAAAGAACTACCCAAGATCATATGTTGAAGAAATGTGAAGCTCGTGGATCTTGATTCCAAAGCTAACATTTTTTTTCCACCTAACTTGCTATACCATACTGCCCCCACTCCACAGTCCCATCAATTTTTTCCCATCAATTCCTTCAGCTATTTTCTGCTCCTTTTTTCTAACTATATAGGTCTTGCCCTGAAATCCTGAGAAATAGGAGACTAGTAAAATTTGCTCCAACTAAAGATCAAACTTATAACCCAGGGTTTTCCTCATATACCTATTAAGGTATAAATGTCATTCAGTTTTATATAACAAAAGAAGAGGAGATTTTGAAAGTTATTCTTTGTTTAATACAACGTGAAAGAAACTTATTCAACCAATGCCCTCTCAATCCACGTCCTTCTGGTGTTAAAATAGTTCTGGGTTAAAGTTGAGCATTCTGCTTACTGGGTTATCTAACTCATTTCAAAAATTATTTAGTCTTTACTTATATAATCATTACAATCCCATCCCTAAATTGAAGATGAACTAATCTTCTTGTTTAGAACTTTACCATCTGAAACTGTGACCCAATATTTCTAAACTGACTTATCAACACCTCCTTTCTCATTGGATCTTTTGACTCTGCCCCAGGATTTCTCACTTTCTCTAAATAAAATACCCATCCTTACATATCATAATGCTCCTCATCTTTTAAGTCTCAATATAAATTCAACTTTCCCCATGAAGTCTCTGCCCATCCAGTGCCCACCATTACCCCTATGGATGTAATGTAACAAGCCCCCATCCTAACGGCTCCGAGGTTCTGTAGCCAGAGTTGGGATGCAGGTAGAAATAAGGAACTTACTAATAGAAAATGAAGGTGTTTGCTTCAGTAGCACATATACTAAAACTGGAACAATACAGAGAAGATAAGCATGGCCCCTGCTAAGTGAATTTATTTACAAAACAGAAGTAGAGTCATGGATGTAGGAAACAAACCTATGGTTTTTCCCAAGGGATGAGCGGGGAGGGATAAACTGGGAGATTGAAGACTGGGACTGACACACACATATAGAATTCAAAGATGCTTGCTCCTTGGAAGAAAAGCTAGACAGCATATTAAAAAGCAGAGACATCACTTTGCCAACAAAGGTCCATAAAAGTGAAAGCTATGGTTTTTCCAGTAGTCATGTATGGAAGTGAGAATTGGACCATAAAGAAGGCTAAGTGCCAAAGAATTGATGCTTTTAAACTGTGGTGCTGAAGACTCTTAAGAATCCCTTGGACAGCAAGGAAATCAAACCAATCAATCCTAAAGGAAATAAACCTTGAATATTCACTGGAAGGATTGATGCTAAAGCTGAAGGTCCAATACTTTGGCCACCTGATGCAGAGAGCTGACTCATTGGAAAAGACCCTGATGCTGGGGAAGATTGAGGGCAGGAGGAGAAGTGGGCGACAGAGGATGCGATGGTTGGATGGTATCACTGACTCAGTGGATGTGAGTTTGAGCAAATCCAAAAAGATAGTGAAGGACAGGGAAGCCTGGTATGCTGCAGTTATGGGGTCACAAAGAGTCAGACATGACTTAGCGACTGAGGAACAACAACAGTATATAAAATAGAAAACTAATAACCCACTGCATAACACAGGGAACTCTATTCAATGTTCTGTAAAGGCCTATATGAGAAAAGCATCTAAAAAAAAAAAGACTGTATATATGTGTATGTCTAATTGACTCACTTTGCTGTATACCTGAAACTAACACAACATTGTAAACCAACTGTGCTCCAATGAAAACTTAGAAAAGAAATAAAAGGCAAATGTTTATGGCTAGTAGTTTAAAACAGAATTCTGTGGTAAAGAATAAAATTATGCCTGCTTCTTGAATTGCATTCTATAACTCAGACCCTCAGTGTCAGGCTGGACTAGTCTACACTTGGAATGAATAAATAATAAAACAGTAAATACTCACTACAGCACTCTATTATGTGCCCAAATCTGATCTCAGCACTTTACTAAACAACAACAACAACCCTACCAGATAGGTACTGTTATTATCCCCATTTTACAGAAGAGAATTCGAGGGCCAGAGAAGTTAGATAACCAGCCTAACATCACACAGCTAATACTTGACAGAACCAGGATTCAAAGAAGGCAGTTTAACACTATAGTGACTCATCGAATCGTATTGGGGGGAGGTAGGGTCTCAATATATGAATCTGGGGGGACACAAACACTGAGTCCATAAGAACAGGTGAATCTGGTGCATAATCAGTATTCAGTTCAGTTCAGTTCAGTCGCTCAGTCGTGTCCGACTCTTTGCGACCCCACGAATCACAGCTTGCCAGGCCTCCCTGTCCATCACCAACTCCCGGGGTTCACTCAAATTCACGTCCATCGAGTCGGTGATGCCATCCAGCCATCTCATCCTCTGTCGTCCCCTTCTCCTCCTGCCCTCAATCCCTCCCAGCATCAGGGTCTTTTCCAATAAGTCAACTCTTCACATGAGGTGGCCAAAGTACTGGAGTTTCAGCTTTAGCATCAGTCCTTCCAATGAACAC
Source organism: Ovis canadensis (assembly GCF_042477335.2). Lineage (NCBI taxonomy): Eukaryota > Metazoa > Chordata > Mammalia > Artiodactyla > Bovidae > Ovis > Ovis canadensis. Next base: position 31,043,883 of record NC_091250.1, on the reverse strand, counting down.
CCAGGACTGATCTCCTTTAGGAAGGACTGGTTGGATCTCCTTGCAGTCCAAGGGACTCTCAAGAGTCTTTGGAACTACCATATTCTCTGTGTTTGTAGAGATATAGAAGCATTCCTTTTTAATTTTACAAACACTATACAAATTTTAATTAAAATGTTAATTATAAACTTTAATTGTGCAATTAAAATTCAACTGCACAATTTTTTAATAAAAAATATAGGAGTATATGGAGCAAAACAAATATGGATACATTTCCATTGTATCATATGCCCAGTTATCTTTCAGGTGTTTCTAGCACACATTCTTATATCCACTGATTACAGCAGTTTTGTGAAGTGAGAATCAGATTGGTTAAAAGGTGAGATGGTAGATCTGTCAAGATAGATTGCATATATCCACTAGAGGAGCATATTGTATCTCTGGGCACCCTGTCCCCTGCACATGCTTATATCATTATCTTTCATATTCAGAAGTTCCTGCTGATTGTGCAGGTGCACAGGCGAGGCTGTAAAATCTGCCTTGTGACTCATGATAGTTTCTTTCATGATTCGTACCAGGCTTAGTCATTCCTGGCAGAGCCTGTTGCTGTTTGCAGTTTTGCCTCTTTTCCTCATGGGTTAATGACTTACCTTTTCTCTGACTTCAGCAAGAGACATTGACCAATCTTCTCCAGGGTCTCCAACCATTCCTGCTGAGGAGCTCATTTTGATATTTCTGAGACTTATTATGCTCGTCTCCACCCCTACACTGGGAATACAGAGAATGAGGTACCGGAGAGAGCAGGTCACTCACAAGCAGACCCTGAGCATACTGGAGCCTAACTCAGCTGCCTACTGCAATGTCCTCCTCACAAAGCTTCCCACCACCAAGGCGAGAGGATTGAGGCTTCTGCAGCCAGCTTAGAGGCTGAACCAGTGAGTTCAGGAAGAGTCACTTGGCCACTAGCGAATTACTGCTGCTGCTGCTGCTGCTGCTGCTGCTGCTAAGTCGCTTCAGTAGTGTCCGACTCTGTGCGACCCCATAGACGGCAGCCCACCAGGCTCCCCTGTCCCTGGGATTCTCCAGGCAAGAACACTGGAGTGGGTTGCCATTTCCTTCTCCAATGCATGAAAGTGAAAAGTGAAAATGAAGTCGTTCAGTCATGTCCTACTCTTTGCGATCTCATGGACTGCAGCCTACCAGGCTCCTCTGTCCATGGGATCTTCCAGGCAAGAGTACTGGAGTGGGGTGCCATTGCCTAGTTCATCCTAATTTAATGACTTTGGTCTCCTATAATTCATTTGCTCTCTTCTCAAGAAAGTCCTCTGGTAAAATGTTACAGAGTTTCTTTAACCAGTAATATCTGGTCAACAAAACAAACCCTGTTAAAAGTGTTTCTAAGAAATAATGAAGAGATGGAAAAGTGCTATTATCTACAAAATAAGGCAGAAAAACTGAAAAAGGGAGTCTCCATGCCCATGCAGAGTCCCCAGACGTGTGGGAGACCTCCTTATGTGCCTCTCCAGATACACTCTCCAGCTTTCCACCTGCTGTGTGACCTGGGATGTTGATCTGTTCTGTGTGGGATGGGGACAATCCACAGAGACCACAGACAGAAGATAAAGCAGGACAATGAAGTTGAAGAATTCATTCCTTTGTATGCCTCCTTTTGGGGTCACCAGGGACAAGCTGTACCCATAAATCAAAGGTCACAATGCCACCTGGGTGCCCTGCCTACACAGCTCTCCTTTTCTTCAAATTTTCTCCAGCTGCTCCTCCTCTTTCCCTTTCAGCCCCTGATGATAGCAGAGCGCCACTGTCACTGGCATGGCAATACATCACTCTTCCTGCTAACATCTCTACACACTGCCTATGCGTTTGTAAACTTTATTAACTCCTCTTCTCAAATTACCCTATTTCAGTGTGACATCTCTTTCTGCTGGGACCACTGAAAGCAAATGGAGGATATCTTTGTATTGATAATTCTCCAAAATACCACAACAGTACCTAGAAGAAAACCAGCATTTTAGATGAGATAAAGTAGGTAGACTAGACGGAGAAGGCAATGGCACCCCACTCCAGTACTCTTGCCTGGAAAATCCCATGGATGGAGGAGCCTGGTAGGCGGCAGTCCATGGGGTCGCTAAGAGTTGGACACGACTGAGCGACTTCCCTTTCACTTTTCACTTTCGTGCATTGGAGAAGGAAATGGCAGCCCACTCCAGTGTTCTTGCCTGGAGAATCCCAGGGACGGGGGAGCCTGGTGGGCTGTCGTCTATGGGGTCGTACAGAGTCGGACACGACTGAAGCAACTTAGCAGCAGCAGGCAGACTAGACGGATAAGCAACAATATTTTCTCTACATGAATCCTGATGCAAAGAGCTGACTCGTTGGAAAAGACTCTGATGCTGGGAAAGATTGAGGGCACGAGGAGAAGGGGGCGACAGAGGATGAGATGTTTGAATGGGATTACTGACTCAATGGACATGAGTTTGAGCAAACTCCAGGAGATAGTGAAGGACAGGGAAGCCTTGCATGCCACAGTTCATGAGGTCGCAAAGAGTTGGACACAACTGAGTGACTGAATAACAATATGAATCCCAGGAAGACCTGCTAATGGGGAATTCACATGCTCTATGTCTCTAACTACTCCTGAAGAAAACTTCCCAGTTGTGGATACCAGCCCCAACATAACTTATTTATTTATCCTAAAATGTAATTCTCAGGTTTCAGTAATTGCACTTTAGTCAACCAACCATAGAGGTGTCCAACTTGTAAATGACCTTTTCTTATTTTATTGATAAGTATATTAAAGATAGTAAATGTATTGGTACTTCCCTGGTGGTCCATTGATTAAGAACCCACCTTGCAGTGCAGGGGATGCAGGTTCAATCCCTGGTCAGGGAACTAAGCTCCCACATGCCACAGAGCAACTAAGCCCACACACTGCAGCTACTGAGCCCATGTACCACAACCAGAGTCTGTGCACTGCAAAAAGATCCTGCATGACGCAAGGAAGACCCTGCATGCTCCAACTAAGATCGGATGCAGCCAAATAAATATATAAGTATTTAAGAAGAGCAAACAAACAAATGTATTGATTTTTAAAAACAATCAAATGTTGCTCCCACCATAATAATAAGAAAAACCAGAATTATTTACAAAGTCATAACTTTTCCTGAGAGTTGAGGTAAGGAGGCAGCCAATGGAACTGAATTCCACAGTGAAGAGTCCCTCTGGGACATAAGGATACTCAAACGGATTCATCTTAGTAAAAGCATGGAGGGAAAAGTGGCTGTAATAGAAGTAAGTAAGAAGAAACAAGAGAAAAAATTAACAAATCCCTAAAGGCTGAGAGTGGGTTAGCATACCACTTTAGAATGACAGGAGTGCCAGGCATAGGGAAGTTTGCACCCACTTGCATGCTCTTCTGCACAAGCCTCCCCTAGATTCTTAGAGAAATAGTAAGGACAGGGAAGGAGACGAGATCAAACCTCATCAATGGTGACCTGGTGACTCCGAGGAACAGGCACAAAACAGTGCCTACTCCTGTGGACCTTATTTTCATAAGAACCAAAAGCTGTAAGCCATTGGAAGAAGGACAGCAGTCCTTCTCAGCCCTTTCCCCCATCATGTGGCGGTGGGTAGGAAATGCTCCTTCCTGCCCCTCGGAACTAGTCACAGACCCATTGCTTCTATAGGGAGAGTAGAAGTAAAACATATCTTCCCTGGAGGATGTGAAGGAAACACTCTTGGACCAGTTATTCTGCACCAATAAAAAAGATTTGCTTCTGCTGGGGGAGGGGAGAGAGCATTTCTCCTGCCCCAAACTCACCACAGATTCGAGGCAGAGTCTGGCTGCCACAGAAGCAGAGGGAATAAATACTCACAAGGGCACACTTTTGCAGCCTTGGCATACTGCCTGGAACTGAGGTTGGACCAGGAAAACCAAGAACTTTTACCCCCGCTACAACCCACCACTGAGTAATATGCAACCGCAACTGGGAAAGGGGCAAGACCATGGATCAAGGCATGTGACCAAGAATGAATAAAAGCTGAGAGTGTAGAATACCAGAAAAAACTCCTCAGTACCTCAAGCCCCATACAAAAGACAAGGTGAAAATAACCCACTGTTAGAATTTGAAGCCCCTGATTTCACTGAGGATGACAATAGCAGTAACAAAACCCAAATCTTGCTTAAATACTGACTGTTGGTTGTTTAATCGCTAAGTTGTGTTCAACTCTGTGACCCCATGAGCTGTAGCCCGCCAGTCTCCTTTGTCCATGGGATTTCCCAGGCAAGAGTACTAGAGTGAGTGGGTTGCTGTTTCATTCTCCAAGTCATCTTCCCGACCCAGGGATCAAACGAGTGTCTCCTGCATTGAAGGCAGATTCTTTGCTGGCTGAGCCACCAGGGGAGCCCCGAATCCTGGCTAGATTGATTCAGTATCCCTTGCTAATAACCTAGCAGAAGAAGAGTGGCTATTCCTAGATCTGAAACTATTTAATTCAAGGTATATTATTCTTAAACACACAATGTACACAATGCATTAGAAAAAATAAGACTCAAAAAAGCAAGGAAAAAATCGACGTACTGTCAAGAGATAAATCAATCAACAGAACCAGAAACAATGACCTAGATGTGGTACTTCACATAAAGGATTTTAAAATAACTATAAATAATTTGTTAAAGTATATGGTGGAAAAAGTGGACAGAGAGTATCAGAAAGAAATGGAAACTATAATAAAATGCTAAATGGAAAAAAATCATGGTATAAGAAATCAACAGTTCCTTTATTAAACATGGCTGAGGAAAGAATCAATGACTTTGAAAACAGAAAAGTGGAAATTAACCAAAAATTAAACAAAATGACAAAAAAAGAGTGATGAAAGAGAAAAGAGCATCCAAGAGCTGTGAGATGATGTCAAACCATCTAACATAGATATAAGTGTACTTCTACAAGGAGGAGAGAGAGAACAGGGAAGAATCACTCCAAGAGATAATGCCTAAATTTCCCAAAATTAATGAAAGACAAAAACCCACAAACCTAAAAAGCACAGAGAACCCTGAGTAGGATATACACACACAGGCACACACATGTATCATAGTCAAATTGCTGCAAAAAAATAAAAATAAAATAAAGAGAAAATCTTTAAGGCAACCAGAGGGATAAAAAAATCATTACCTAGAGAATAACATGGAGAAGGCAATGGCACCCCACTCCAGTACTCTTGCCTGGAAAATCCCATGGATGGAGCAGCCTAGAAGGCTGCAGTCCATGGGGTTGCTGAGGGTTGGACATGACTGAGCGACTTCCCTTTCACTTTTCCCTTTCATGCATTGGAGAAGGAAATGGCAACCCACTCCAGTGTTCTTGCCTGGAGAATCCCAGTGATGGGGGAGCCTGGTGGGCTGCCATCTATGGGGTTGCACGGAGTTGGACACTACTGAAGCGACTTAGCAGAGAATAACAGTGGACTTTTTGTCAGTAACTGTGTAACAAAAGAACAGTAGAGCAACATCTTAATGATGGTGATGAAAAGAGCTGTCCATCCAGTGAAAATTCAAAAATGAAAAGAAATACCATCTATGTCAGGAGAGTTTGCTTTTGGCATTTACACAGAACCACAGAAATTCACACTTGTCAAAATGTATTGCATAACATACACTTATATGCTTACACCCAATCTGTACTGTGATCTACTCAAGAATAAGGACTTTCATTTATTCTTTTTCTCCAGTGCCAGATGCAGAGCCTGGCACCCAGAATGTGCTCAGTAAGTGTTTCTGGTTGATCAGATCAACTTAAACTGAAGTCCTTTGTGTATGCACGTGTGCATGCTCAGTCCCTCAGTCTAAGATAGCTCATTTAAATAATCCTTATTAAACAAGTATTTCTGGTGCCTACCATATGCAAAACAGCATCTATCAAACTGGGAGTTAAAGCAATTTATTGAGGTATTCAGAGACTTTTTGAGTATAAATAATGTCTTTCTGGGGTTTCCCAGGTGGCTTAGTGGTAACAGAATCTGTCGACCAGTGTAGGAGAAACAGAAGATGCAGGTTTAATCCTCAGGTCAGGAAGAACCCCTGGAGTAGGAAATGGCAACCCACTCCAGTACTCTTGCCTGGAAAATACCATAGGCAGAGGAGCCTGGGTACAGTCCATGGGAGTGCAAAGAACTGGACACAGCTGAAATGACTTAGCACGCAGGCATGCAGTGTCTCCCTATCTTACCGTCGCTTTTACTACTATTAGTCCTACTGTAGCATGCTATGCAGAACACTTTACACCGTGATCTCGTGACGGAAAGAGATAGTCAGGATTTCCCTCTGCAAAAGATTGTCAAGGAAAAGAAAATATTGAGGCTGTCTATACACATTTTGAAGAAATAAGTTTTAATTAAATTATTGAGATAGTATTGAACAATTATCAATGTGATAATCATAGAAATGGTCTGTATTGCTACGTTTCTATCGTTTGTGGTATAGGGTATTTTTAATTCAATCAATTATTCCAGTGGAAGTGCTTCAGAAATTGTGCTACCACTAGCTCTGCATAACATGTGAAAAAGGGGAGGATGATAGAAGTGATAAAGTAGTAGAGACACCAAAACTTATACATTACAACTGTGTATGCATCTAGGTATACACATTTATGGGCTTCCCTGGTGGTTCAGATGGTAAAGAATCCACCTGCAATGCAGGAGACCTGGGTTCAATCCCTGGGCTGGGAAGATCCCCTGGAAGAGGGCATGGCAAGCTACTCCAGTATTCTTGCTTGGAAAAATCCTCAGGGACAGAGAAGCCTGGGGGGCTATAGTCCATGGGGTTGCAAGGAGTCGAACACGAGTGAGTGACTAAGCATACACACACACATACACATTTATATATGTAAGTTTCAGTCTCCTTGGTGTTACTCATACATTTTCAGTTTACTACATAATTTGTGCAAAATTGAATATGACTATGCACTTATATTTGGAGAAGGCAATGACACCCCACTCCAGTACTCTTGCCTAGAAAATCCCATGGACGGAGGAGCCTGGTGGGCTACAGTCCATGGGGTCGCTAAGAGTCGGACACGACTGAGTGACTTCATTTTCACTTTTCACTTTCATGCATTGGAGAAGGCAATGGCAACCCACTCCAGTGTTCTTGCCTGGAGAATCCCAGGGACAGGGGAGCCTGGTAGGCTACCGTCTATAGGGTCGCACAGAGTCGGACATGACTGAAGCGACTTAGCAGCAGCAGCAGCAGCAGCAGCAGCAGCAGCAGCATCAGCAGCAGCAGCAGCAGCATACACTTATATTAATATATGATTAAGTAGTTTTTAGGATCACATATTCACCACCCTTATGGCAGAAAGTGAAGAGGAGCTAAAAAGCCTCTTGATGAAAGTGAAAGAGGAGAGTGAAAAAGTTGGTTTAAACCTCAACATTCAGAAAACTAAGATCAGGGCATCCGGTCCCATCACTTCATGGGAAATAGATGGGGAAACAGTGGAAACAGTGTCAGACTTTATTTTTGGGGGCTCCAAAATCACTGCAGATGGTGACTGCAGCCATGAAATTAAAAGACACTTACTCCTTGGAAGAAAAGTTATGACCAACCTAGATAGTATATTCAAAAGCAGAGACATTGCTTTGCTGACTAAGGTCCGTCTAGTCAAGGCTATGGTTTCTCCTGTGGTCATGTATGGATGTGAGAGTTGGACTGTGAAGAAGGCTGAGCGCCGAAGAATTGATGTGTTTGAAGTGTGGTGTTGGAGAAGACTCTTGAGAGTCCCTTGGACTGCAAGAAGATCCAGCCAGTCCATGCTGAAGGAGATCAGCTCTGGGATTTCTTTGGAAGGAGTGCTGCTAAAGCTGCAGCTCCAGCACTTTGGCCACCTCATGGGAAGAGTTGACTCACTGGAAAAGAGTCTGATACTGGGAGGGATTGGGGGCCGGAGGAGAAAGGGACGACAGAGGATGAGATGGCTGGATGGCATCACGGACTCGATGGACGTGAGTCTGAGTGAACTCCGGGAGATGGTGATGAACAGGGAGGCCTGGCATGCTGTGATTCATGGGGTCACAAAGAGTCGGACACGACTGAGCGACTGAACTGAACTGAACTGAACTGATTCATGCCATTATTGAGCACTATTTTGTATCTAGAAATGTGATATCCTAATGCAGGATGTTACTATAAACAAGCCTAGAAGGTAAACTTTCCAGTGTATTAAAAACATGCAAAGCAAATGATTTGTACAAACTACATACGTCTATATGCATACTTATATACATTAATAAGCAGAACATAATATTAGAACCATTTTTAAACCTTGTTTTAAAATAAGAAGTATGTTTTATTTTGTTACTGAAAAATGTCAAGGAACAATGGAGTAAAACCCATACAACCTCACCTAAATTCACTGAGTAGTAAGGTTTTTGCCATATCTGATCTCCTTTCTTCCCTCATCCCCTCCCCCTATACACACACATGAATATTCTTCTCTCAACCATCCAAAAGTTAAGCTGCATACATACATCAGAACACATCACCTCTAAATATTTCAGTTCTCAAGAAAATGTGATTCCTCTACAAAACTTCACACCAGTACCACACCTAACAAGCAGTCATATCCAAACTTTCTCAATTGTTTCACCATGTCCTTTTTGCTAGATTATTTTTTCAGTCCAGGTTGTAATAATCAAGGTTGATGTATTTCATTTGGCTGTTATGCCTGCTTAGACTCCCTCAGTTTTCATCTGTCTTTGCTGCCTCTGCTTATAATATTAAAATAGTTGAAGAGTCCTGCAGAACACTCCATATCCAGGATTTGTCTGTTCCCTTGCGTTAGGTTCAGATTGAACATTTCTGGCAGAACACACTGTAGGTGATGCTATATTCCTCCTGTCACATAACATCAGGAGGCAGGACTTCAGGCTATCCCACTACTGGCAGTGTCAAGCTCCATCACTTGGTTAATGCGGTCACCTCTCCATTATAAAGACATATTTTGTCTCTCTCTAATCAATAAGTTATCTATGGGCTGATACTTTAATGTCATCAATAGTGTCCGCATCTTTGTGACCCCATGGATTGTAGCCCACCAGGCTTCTCTGTTCATGGAATTCTCCCGGCAAGAATACTGGAGTGGGTTGTCATTTCCTTCTCCAGGGGATCTTTCCAACCCAGGGATCGAACCCGGGTCTCCTGCACTGCAGGCAAATTCTTTACCATCTGAGCCACCAGGCAAGTTCCCAAACTAAGAGACTATCCAGTTCTCCAAGAATCTCTCACCTACTGTTTCAGGTGAAACATCTGTTCTTGGTGATCTGAACCAATTTTTACATTGGAGGTTACAAAATAGTGATTTTTCTCATGCTATCAGTCTTCCTATATTTATTAGGGGGGAAGTACGCTTTAAACAAACACTGAATAAAATGATAAAATTTCATCAACCAAACGGTGTTATAAATTCCATCATCAGGTCTTAGTACTCTTGAAAATGATCCCAGAAATTCAACTAAATTTTTCACGTTCAGATATAGATTGATGACCCAAAAGTGTCTGAGATACCTCAGGACCTCAGCTCATTTTCAACTGGACCCCACCATGAGGTAAGCCAAGCATGTTCACAGGTTGCACTGGGTGTCACTGCCTCCAGGGAGCCATTCCCCATTAACCTCAGATGGAGACAATCACTCTCATCTGTGCCCAAGCTGTGTCCTGTACAAACTTTCATCAGAGTACCTCTGACACTTCATTACGCACAGTTATGGTTGTATTTACTTCCTTCAGGCTTCCCTGGTGGCTCAGCAAAGAATCTGCCTGCAGTACAGGAGACCCAGGTTCACTCCTTGGGTCAGGAAGATGTCCCGGAGAGGAGAATGTCTACTCACTTCAGTATTCTTGCTGGGAGAATTCCATGGGCAGAGGAGCCTGGTGGGCTACAGTCCATGGGGACGCAGAGTCAGACACAACTGAGTGACTAACACACACAGTCACTCCCTTCTCATGGATAAGCTCAGGCAGGATAGAAACCTTTTCTTATTGGCCTTCTTAGCCATAACATCTAGGATGATGCCCAATGCATACTGAATTAACATTGAAGTCACACACAATCTGTATCACCTAACAAAACCCCTGAGAGGCAAGTAGGGCACATGTCCCTTACTTATTTTATATGGCGAGCAACTCAGAGAGGTAAGGTGACCTGTTTTCAGGAGGCTGTTTTGCTATCCAGTGATGGCAGACTACACCACAATCGCTACTCAAGAATAAATTCCAATGATGCTCCTCCAGTGGTTTAGCTATTTCTAGGAATGGGAAAAAACATCTCAAACGCTTGTTTCTGTCACAAAATGCCCTGCCCATTTTCTCCAAACATCCTTTTCTTGGATTTTTTTCACTTCTCTAATTATTAAAGCTGTTATTTATTAACTCATTATGCACTATGCAGGGCTTCCCTGGTGGGTCAGACAGTAAAGAATCTGCCTGTGACGCAGGAGACCTGGGTTCCATCCTTGGGTTGGGAAGATCCCCTGAAGGAGGGCATGCCAACCCTCTCCAGTGTTCTTGCCTGGAGAAATCTCATGGACAGAGGAGCCTGATGGGCCACAGTCCATGAGGTAGGTCACAAAAAAATCTAAACATGACTTAGCAACTAACACTTTCTCTTATGCAAATATGAAACAGAAACAAGGAAGTACTAGATAACTTGCCCCATCACATTCCCAAAAATCAAAGGGGCCAGGATTTACCCAGATGCTCCAGAGTGCAGGCTGTAACCTACTCGTGATGGCACCTTAATCACTGCTGTAGAGCAGAGCCAATGTCAGGCCCTGGCAAAGAACCACTTAGATAGGAATTTTTAGTCTCCTCATTTACACAGGAGGTAGTCTTACAGAGGGATTAACTTCAAGTTAGCTAGTAACAAGCAAAACTAGACTTTTGAACCCATATGACCTTACTCTATGGCCAGAGCTCTTAATCATTGATCTGTGCTGTGTATGCTAAGTCACTTCAGCTGTGTCTGACTCTTTGTGACCTAGTGGACTATAGCCCGCCAGTCTCCTCTGGCCACGGGATTCTCGAGGCAAGAATACTGGAGTGGGTTGCCATGCCCTCCTGCAGGGAATTTTCCTGACCCAGGGATCAAACCCACATCTCCTGCATTGGCAGGCAGGTTCTTCACCACTAGCGCCACCTGATCACCGATCTACTGCTTCTTTAACTCGCTGCTTCCCCATCAGTGTCCAAGTACACCCTCCTTCTTACACAATGGCCTTTACAGAGGAAAGGAAATCAGCAGTGGTGCTAAAAATAATAATAGGTGATATTTACCAAACACTTCCTGGGTGCCAGGAAGTGTTCTGAGTATTTTAAATGTATTATTACATTTTATCCTCATATTTACTCCATAGAGTAGGTTTCGCTTTAATCATGCTACACCCATGCTCATTTAATCCTTGCAACAAATATTTTGACAAGCAATGATGGTGAAAACCCTTGAGATTTTTATCTCAGGAACATAACTGGTTCATGAAAATGTACACAGAATATGCAGCTTAGCAGAGAGGCCCTCACATGAAGCTGCAGTGAAACTCCAAGTTTGTTCACAGAGCACTGTGTTCCATCACTCTTTACTTGGTGTGGTGACAATAAACATTAATCTACTGTCTTAAGAAAAAATTATCTACCTCAGCAACAAGTTAAACAGCATGGATCTGATTTCTTTAATCACCATTTTTGGGAGTTTGTGGTGAAACTACACTTAGTGGTATTTACTTTCCTTTTCAACAATCTTTGAAGTCAAATGCTTTTATTTAAAACCCTGCAAAATGCATATTGCCAAGTGAATGAAGCCCATCTAAAAAGGTTGCATGCCGTATAATTCTAACTCTATGACACTAGAAAAACTGTGGAGACAACACACACATCAGTGGTTGCCAGGGGTTCAGAGGGAAGGTGAAGGAGGGATGGATAGAGAATTTTTAGGGCGGTGATATCATTCAGTATGCTATTGTAACGGTGGATACACCTCATTAAATATTTGTCAAAATCCATAGAACTTACAAAGAATAAACCTCAGTGTAAATTATGGGGTATAATTATTAACATTGTAACAATACTGGCTCATTGATTATTACAAATATCACACTAATGCAAGATGTTAATAACAGGAAAAACTGGGGGCAAGATGGGGTATATGGGAATTCTGTGTATTTTCTGCTTATTTTTCTGCAAACCTAAAACTGTTCAACAGATAAAGTCATTATTTTAATATCATGTACAATAATTACATGTGAATATATAATGTTCCTGTTACAGATGGAATGTACATATATGTCTGTATGTGTGTAGAATGTACATATACATGTTGCAGAAGAACATGAAGCCACTTCCATCAGACCATCAAAACATCATTACTAACACAACTCCCCTTCTTACTGAGAAGGAAACGTCTCCTAGTTAGTTGTGCTGTGGGACATGTTCTGTGCTGTTGTCAACTCTGGGCAGTTCATTAGGAATAAATTTACAAGATGTCAACTGAAAAGCCCAGTAAAGCCAAATTTAAGAACATTTCACCATATGATACATTGAGCACGTTGTGAATACTATTCTATCTTTGTCATACATCCCCATTCCTGTTGCCAACAGAGCACACACATCCCCAAAAGATTTTGTCTAGGGCACACTTTCAAGGCCCCTGGAGATTAGAAGGCATGAGCATGGTAGGGGGCAGGGTAATGAAATTCATTAACTCTGAAAGAAAGACTAAAAAGAAATAAGAAGATTCTACTAACAAAGTTGAATGTGCATCTGTGTGTGCATGCACGCACGTGCGTTTGGCAGGAGAAGGTTGGGAGTGGAAGGCAGGAATGGAACAAGATTTTAAGATGGAAATAAACCCAAACCACTTACACACACACATACACATATGTCTGGAGCATATAAGAGTCTCTTTAGTTCAAGCTGGTGTTAGAAAAGGCAGAGGAACCAGAGATCAAATTGCCAACATCTGCTGGATCATTGAAAAGGCAAGAGCGTTCTAGAAAGACATCTATTTCTGCTTCATTGACTATGCCAAAGCCTTTGACTCTGTGGATCACAATAAACTGTGGAAAATTCTCAAAGAGATGGAAATACCATACCACCTGACCTACCTCTTGAAAAATCTGTATGCAGGTCAGGAAGCAACAGTTAGAACTGGACATGGAACAACAGACTGGTTCCAAATAGGAAAAGGAGTACGTCAAGGCTGTACATTGTCACCCTGCTTATTTAACTTCTATGCAGAGTACATCATGAGAAACACTGGGCTGGAAGAAGCACAAGCTGGAATCAAGATTGCTGGGAGAAATATCAATAACCTCAGATATGCAGATGACACCACCCTTATGGCAGAAAGTGAAGAAGAACTAAAGAGCCTCTTGATGAAAGTGAAAGAGGAGAGTGAAAAATTGCCTTAAAACTCAACATTTAGAAAACTAAGATCATGGCATCTGGTCCCATCACTTCATGGGAAATAGATGGGGAAACAGTGGAAACAATGACTGACTTTATCTTTTTGGGCTCCACAATCACTGCAGATGGTGACTGCAGCCATGAAATTGAAAGACACTTACCCCTTGGAAGGAAACTTATGACCAACCTAGATAGCATATTCAAAAGCAGAGACTTTGCCAACAAAGGTCTGTCTAGTCAAGGCTATGGCTTTTCCATGTATGGATGTGAGAGATGGACTATAAAGAAAGTTGAGCACTGAAGAATTGATGCTTTTGAACTGTGGTGTTGGAGAAGACTCTTGAGAGTCCCTTGGACTGCAAGGAGATCCAACCAGTCCATCCTAAAGGAGATCAGTCCTGGGTGTTCATTGAAAGGACTGATATTGAAGCTGAAACTCCAATACTTTGGCCACCTCATGCGAAGAACTGACTCATTTGAAAAGACGCTGATGCTGGGAAAGATTGAGGGCAGGAGGAGAAGGGGACAACAGAGGATGAGATGGTTGGAGGGCATCACCCACTCAATGGAGATGAATTTGGGTAAAGTCTGGGAGTTGGTGATGGGCAGGGAGGCCTGGCGTGCTGCAGTCCATGGGGTTGCAGAGTCGGACACGACTGAACAACTCAACTGAAGTGAACTAGGGGATAATCCTTAGGAAAGTAATTGTTGGATCATTTTGGATTTCTGGATTTCAGCTGCCTCATCTCTAAGATGAGACGGTTGCATGCATGCCAAGTTGCTTCAGTCATGTCTGATTCTTTGTGACCCTATGAACTGTAACCCACCAGGCTTCTCTGTTCATGGGATTTCCCATGCAAGAATCCTGGAGTGGGATTGTTGGATTATAGGAATACTCAAATACTCAAATTTACTAAACAAAGTCAAATTGTTTCTAATTTTATTTCTTATGGTCTATATCTTGCTTTATCATATACTTTTAGGTGTATTTTGAAGAGCAGAGGTTTTTGGTAAAGTCTAATTTATAAACTCTTTCATATTTAATATTTGTGTATCCTAAGAAATCTTGCCTGTCCCAAATATTTTCTTCTAGGAGTTTTATGGTTTTAATTTTTCATTTAGGTCTCTAATCAATTCTGTTTTTTAATATAGTGATGTATTATGGATCAAAATTCACTTCCTTCAGGACAACTAGTGTCTTCTATCTACTTATTTCAGTATTACTTGCTTAAAAAAAAAAAAGAAAAGCTATCATTTTCTCATCAGTTACCTTGGTATCTTTGTGAAAAATTAATTGTCCATATGTACGTGACCTTATCTCTATTCATTCCCTTTCATCAGTTTACATTCCAATCCAAAAGAAAGCCAATGCCAAAAAATGTTCAAACTACTGCACAATTGCACTCAGCTCACATGCCAGCAAAGTAATGCTCAAAATTCTCCAAGCCAGGCTTCAACAGTACATGAACTATGAACTTCCAGATATTCAAGGTGTATTTAGAAAAGCCAGAGGAACCAGAGATTAAATTGCCAACATCTGTTGGATCATCAAAAAAGCAAGAGAGTTCCAGAAAAACATCAAACTTCTGCTTTATTGCCCACACCAAAGCCTTTGACTGTGTGGATCACAACAAACTGTGGAAAATTCTTAAAGAGACAGGAATACCAGATCACCTTACCTGTCCCCTGAGAAACCTGTATGCAGGTCAAGTTAGAACTGGACATGGAACACAGACTGGTTCCAAATAGGAAAAGGAGTATGTCAAGGCTGTACATTGTCACCCTGCTTATTTAATGTATATGCAGAGTACATCATGAGAAATGCTGGGCTGGAGGAAGCACAAGCTGGAATCAAGATTGCCAGGAGAAATATCAATAACCTCAGATATTCAGAAGACACCACCCTTATGGCAGAAAAGTGAAGAAGAACTAAAGAGCCTCTTGATGAAAGTGAAAGAGGAGAGTGAAAAATTGCCTTAAAACTCAACATTCAGAAAACTAAGATCATGGCATCTGAGCTCATCAGTTCAGTTCAGTTCAGTCACTCAGTCATGTCCGACTCCTGCGACCCCACAGATTGCAGCATACCAAGCTTCCCTGTCCATCACCAACTCCTAAGGTTTACTCAAAATCATGTCCCTTGAGTCAGTGATGCCATCCAACCATCTCATTCTCTGTTGTCCCCTTCTCCTCCCACCTTCAATCTTTCTCAGCATCACGGTCTTTTCCAATGAGTCAGTTTGTATCAGGTGACCAAAATATTGGAGTTTCAGCTTCAGCATCAGTCTTTCCAATGAATATTCAGGACTGATTTCCTTTGGTTGGATCTCCTTGCTGTCCAAGGGACTTTCAAAAGTCTGCTCCAACACCACAGTTCTGGTCCCATCACTTCATGGGAAATAGATGGGGAAACAGTGGAAACAGAGATAGACTTTATTTTCTTGGACTCCAAAATCACAGCAGATGGTGACTGCAGCCATGAAATTAAAAGACACTTACTCCTTGAAAGAAAAGCTATGACCAACCTAGATAGCATATTAAAAAGCAGACATTACTTTGCCAACAAAGGTCCGTCTAGTCAAAGCTATAGTTTTTTGAGTAGTCATGTATGGATGTGAGAGTTGGACTATAAAGAAAGCTGAGTGCCAAAGAATTGATGGTTTTGAACTGTGGTGTTGGAGAAGTCTCTTGAGAGTCCTTTGGACTGCAAGGAGATCAAACCAGTCAATCCAAAAGGAAATCAGTCCTAAATATTCACTGGAAAGACTGATGCTGAAGCTGAAACTCCAATACTTTGGCCACCTGATGCAAAGAGCTTACTCATTGGAAAAGACCCTGATGCTGGGAAAGACTGAAGGTGGGAGGAGAAGGGGACGACAGAGGATGACATGGTTGGATGGCATCAATGACTCAATGGACATGAGTTTGAGCAAACTCCGGGAGTTGGTGATGGACAGGGAAGCATAGTGTCCTGCAGTCCATGGGGTTGCAAGGAGTCAGACATGACTGAGTGACTGAACTGAACTGAAATTGTTCTACATAACTGCTTGCTTAGTTGCATCAGCAGTGTCTGATTCTTTGAGATTCTACGGACTGTAGCCCACCAGGCTCCTCCGTCCATGAGATTCTCCAGGCAAGAATACTGGAGTGGGTTGCCATTCACTTCTGCAGGGTATCGTCCTGACTCAAGGACTGAAGCTTCATCTTTTATATTTCCTGCATTGACAGGCAGGTTCTTTACCACTGGCACCAAGGTGTCTCAGGGGGTAAAGAATCTGGCTGCAGTGTAGCAGACCTTAGTTCAATCCCTGGGTTGGGAAGATCCCCTGGAAGGAGGCATGGCAACCAACCCACTCCAGTATTCTTGCCTAGAGAATCCCATGGACAGTGGAGCACGGTCCATAGGGTTGCAAGTTCTACATACCTGTTCTTATGTAAATACCTCATGTTTTTTGTTGTTGTAGCTTTACAACAAATCTTGAAATCAGGTCGTCTTTAGTTCTGAAAATCCTTATCGATTCCCTTTAAAAATTGTTACGGCTCTTTCAGATTTGGGGTCTTTCATAACTACATTTTGAACTGACATAAATTTCTATCTGAAAAAAGTCTATTAGGATTTTGACTGGGATTGAGTTGAATCCTAGATCAATATGAGAGAACTGACACCTCAAAAATATTGAATCTTTCCATCTATGAACATGGAGTGTCTATCCAGTTGTTTGGCAATTCATTGATTTATCTCAACAAAATTTTATAGCTTTCAATATACAGATCTTGCAAATATTTTGATAAATTTACCCCTTAGTGTTTAACATATCTGGAAGTTAGAGAAGGTATTTTTTAAATTAATTAATTTGTTTTAATTGATTACTTTCCAATATTGTGATTTTTGTCATACATTGACATGAATTTGCCACAGGTGTACACGTGTCCCCCCTGTCCTGAACCCCCTCCCTCTTCCCTCCCCATTCCTTCCCTCTGCGTTGTTCCAGTGCACCGGCTTTGAGTGCCCTGTTTCATCCATTGAACTTGGATTGGTCGTCTGTTTCACATATGGTAATATACATGTTTCAGTGCTATTCTCTCTAATCCTCCCACCCTTGCCTAGAGAAGGTATTTTTATTTTTTAGTTTGTATTGTTGGCTTTGATTTTTGCTTATTGGTCTTATTTCCCACAACCAGCTAGATTAATTTCTTGGTAGCTTCCTAATCTATTGTTCTCAGTTATCCGTGGCTCTCCCCTCTAGACTATTTGCTCTGGATTCTGTGACATCTTTCCTTTATGGTAAACAAACACATCTGTTCATAGCTGTGCAGCTTTCTCAATTGGGCTGCTGCTTTCTGCCCTCAGAAAACTGATGGACCAAAGGCCTCATTTCATTGTGCATTGTCTATCTTTCCTTTTTTACTTCAAACTGATGATATTTTCCCAACACAAGTCTTCCAAAAGCCCCTCCAGGTAGCTTCTCATCATCCCTATCATGGTCACAGGGCAGTGTTCTAGGAGCATGACAGGAAAAATTAATTTTTTTCCATTGTAACTGGATTCTCTCTCCCCTCTTCTGCGCTATTCTTATGTGTCATGATTATTTCTTATACATTTTTATGTCTTTTAAATAAGAGAAGAAAGAAGAAAACATAGTCTTTTATATTAATTCCCATATTTACCATTTTTGATGCTCCCTTTTGTCTATGGGTTTTAGTTCCTGTTTGATCTCATTGTTTGGATATATCTCCATCACTCATCTCACTTTGTACTATTATCGTCATACATATAAGATCTTTATGTGCTATTTGCCCAACAATACATTTTTATAATTATAGTTTCATGAAATTATCTTTTCAATAATTAAAAGAAGAAAAAATCACAGTCTTTACAATGCCCAGATTAAAGTAGTTTATGTAAGACAGCTTGAGAGGGAGGATGTATGTTTATGAAGTAATATTGATCATTAAAATTTTATATTCTGATTCACTAGCACAGTTGGCTGCAGTGCAATCCTAAAATGAGATAAAATTGTTAAAGTTTCCTATGCAGAAAGAAAGACTCTATTTCATTTTTCTCCATAAACTTGATGGAGTAAGTAAATACTACTAACAAGGAAACAGAGATTAAATTGCTGACATAGCTGACAAGCAGTGCAGGTAGGATTAAACACAGTCTGTTTCCGTGGTCTGTGTTGCATCCCAAATAGTATTTTCCATAGTAACCACTGTTTGGGTTCCTCCAGACCCTTTCGAAAGCATCTAGTTTTACCCAGGACCTTGCAGGTGTGTGTGACGTGCACGTAATCATTTTAGCTGCTACGCCACAGCCACCGTCTTCTCTAACATCCTTGCTCTGATCTGGTTCCCTCCGAGTTATCACTCCTGAATCAGCCAAACCCCCTCCTGAAAGCACTAGTTACTGACGGTGCCGCCACTCCACTGCTGGCCCTCTGCTGCCAACGGTCTTCTGTGCCTTGCTGCAGCTGCCGGCTTGCATGCAGTCACCGACGCTGCAGGGGCCATGCTGCCAAAGTCTCCTGCTGCTGGCAAAGGTCACGACCTGCTAGCAGGAGTGCTGGGCTGAGCCAGGCCTCTGTCTCTCTCCCACTCCCAGGGCCTCAGTCAGAAGCCAAGGTGGGGACGCTGAGCCCAGAGGCAGACACTGCTATCCTCAGAAGTCCTCCTCCCGCTAAAGCGGAGTACTGACCGGGATCACAGTTTAAGGGCCCCACTCTTTTAGGATAAATTCTTCTTCGAGATGGTAGTTCACTTCAGATGTAAGTGGACTCTTGGCAGGTGTGTACCACCAGTCCTCAGTCTCCTGACTCACTGAGATAAGTTCAAGAAGTTCTGTTAAGTTCAAGTAAATTCAGCTGAGGTTTCCACAACAGTGGCATCTTCAGAACCCAGTGTTTGGTGTTGGTCAATAAGTATGTCTGTGTAGACCAGGTCAATACACTAGCATCAGATTCCTATGTAACTAACACTATTATTCATGTTTTAAAAACAGCAACAAATTTGAAGGCTTTTTTCTAGTGTTTTTCATTCTGATAAATGATATTTTCATATACAGGGAAAGAAGATCTTTCCTGAAAAATGTAAGACTGACTTCTCACTTGATATTCTAAAAAAAATTCTTTTGGTACTGAAACTTGGAATAATCAACTTTGAGGAACTACCTATTCAGTACAATTTGCTGCTTCAGTGCTATTTTCAATGTTATTTTTCCTAGAGATTAAAGCATAATATCTTAGAACTGTTTATATCAATATTTTAAAGTAAAGATGATTGACAAGTAAAATTATGGCCTTTTTTAGGGGTTTTTTGGGTCATATTTCCATGAGTGAATATCTCAGGGCATAGTTAGCTTTTTATTTTTCCTAATGTTACATACGCTTTTCAGGAAAAGAAAGTTTCACTCAGTACATTAGTGTTGAATCTAAGTGGACTAAATGAAGGAATATACTCATATCATAACTTACTTTTTACCCATTAAATAAATTATCTAATAGAGTTCTGGCCCTATTGAGGACTACAAGAAGAGCACACAGAAATGAATACTTGTTTTCTCCTCAAATCTGAAATACTATATTGCCTGATTTTTAAAACATTATCTGTACATGTGAAAAGACTAGCAATAGGCAAATTATATTACCTGAGAATTTTATTTTTTAATAAAAATATTTTTAAAGTTCTTTTTAATTTTAGTGTTTTATGATAATAAAATTCATTTGTATCAAAAGCATAGTAACTTAAGAACACCCAGTGAAGAGGTATTTCTTTTAAAACTACAATTTACAAAGAACTGAAACCCATTAATTTCCAAACATTAGCATATTTTTAAACTTATTGTACTGTTAGTTCTCATGCTTTTGGAATTATTCACATAGAAAGCTATCCTTTGAGTACAAAATAAACACTGAGATTGGTATTTTTAAAAAATAGATAAAAGGACAGTATAGTTGACATTTTTGCTTTGGATTATCTATATATAGTTATGTAAATCACAATTGGGGAGTACAGAACTTTTTTATTTACAAAATGATTGGAAACAATTTTCATTACAATGAGACAGAAGAGACTGTATATCAGTTAATAGATTTACTTGAAAATAACAAACTTGGAAGTTTTGAGATTTGCATGTATGGGCAATTCTGTTCAAATTAGTAAAATCTCTTCCACTCCTTCTCGGTCTCATTTCTTTCATGAACAATTTAGGGGGAAAGCATTTTTATAGGTCTAATGTTTTTACATGGCTTTACATACAGTTACAACTATCTTTGTGTAACAGACCCTAAATCATCACATTCAAGTGCAAACATGTCTGAATAATAAGGTTTCTTTTTTTTTCTGCAAAAGACAATCCAAATAAAGTTTCATCACATGAAATCTGCAAGTAAGTAATTTTAATTCTACATCGAGTTAAGTCTTGTACAGACAGCATTTATTTGTACTACAACCCATATTTTTCCCCCCACAGGAAATGTTTCACATTCTAGCTGTGTTATTTTATTTTTTTTAATGAATAGAGAAGGCTAGATTTGAGACTTAAGTGAACTATATTTAATGAGTTAACTCAGTGTGTAGAACAGTGCTTGGCATATAATAAATCTACACATGTATTAGCCATAACCATGCAGAACAGTGATAGTAGATAAAAACTGGCTCTGGGAACTTCCCTGGTGGTCCACTGGTTAAGAATCTGCCTGCCCATGTGGGGGACATGGGTTTGATGCCCGGGCTGGGGAGGTTGCACGTGCCACAGGGTAACCAAGCCATGCACTGCAGCTACTGAGCCCATGCACCTGGAGCCCGTGCTTTTCAGCAAGAGAAGCCCCCACAGTGAGAAGCCCACGCACCACAGCTGCAGAGCAGTCCTCACCTGTGGCAGCTAGAGAAAGCCCACATGCAGCGACAAAGACCCAGTACAGCCAAAAATAATAAGAAAAAAAAATTTTTTAATGGGTTATGGATTGGGTAAGGAAAATTTATCTCAATAACTTCCTTGTCACTCACACCAAAGCAAAATAATACATGAGGTTTAGTGGAATCTAAAGGCAAAGTTTAAATTGGGCAGAATTTCCGAAAACTCTATTATAGGGCTATTTGTTCCTTTTTATTTGGGTACTTTTTTCTGGAAACATTTTAGCAGATAAAAGGTAAGAAATACACCTCAACTTTTCCTATGTGACTGGAGTGGTCAAATTTCAATTTGGAGCATAATAACTATTCCTCAGGAGCACTTTAAAGTATAACACTCAAGCCCACGCTAAAAGGACACCAGAGTCTCTTCTGTACTAGGTTCTCCCTCCCTTGAGCTATCCTAGAATCCCTCAGAATGCTTCCTTGTTATGAAAGACCAGCCATGTTTGCCTTTGGCTTACAGATAGAACCATAACTGATTGTACTCTCTCTGACAATGAGAGAGCACACAGCCTTTACTCCACAAAGGCTATGAGAAGCTAAGTGCACAGAATCGCTTCTGCCTGTGAATGCAGCTTAAACCTGCAGAGTTCAAAGAAATGCGCCATTCATCACAGCCTGCAGCAGACCTGTTATTGCTGCCTCCAAGGTGATGGTTGCTGCAATCACCAGAGTGTTTCTTCAGGTACAAGACAGGATAGTTATCCCCAGAGCCATAAATGTTAGCATTAAAATTGGTCTCAGCCTCAATGTGACAGATAGTTCACTCAGACCACCCCAAGTCCAAAGGCTCCTATCTCTCACTCCTCCTAGGTGGATGACTGATTTGGGAGTGGTTCTAGTGTCTGCCATCCCACAGACTTAAAACCATAAATGTCCCCTTCCTTGCCCTTGACTACACACTCAGAGCATGAATCAGCTCATCTGTTCTGTCTCTTTCCACCCTCATGGAAACTTTGCCCCCAGTGGCTTCCGTGCCCTTCCTTCCAGGCAGATACACGGATCCATCAGTTTTGGATAGTTTCTTTTACCATTCCTTCAAGTTCACTAAGCATTTTCTTCCGCAGTGTGTCTAACTACTACTATTTATCCCATCTGGTGTATTTTTTGCCTCAGACATTATATACAGTTTTTATCTTGAGGTTCAATTTGGCAGTTTTTACTTTTCTCCATGTCTGCTTAACTTTTTGTACATACAATTGTAGTCACTGTTTTCATATTTTTATCTGCTAATTCTAATATGTGTGTCAGCTCTGGTTTCAATTGATTTATTTTCCACCTGTTTAGAGATTCTTATTTCCTGCTTCTTTGCATGCCTTGTAATCTTTGATTGGCGGTCAGACATTGTGAATTTTATCATGTTGAATGCTGGATATTTTTGTATTCCTATCAATATTCTTGAGCTTTATGCTAATATACAGTTGAGACAGTAGGAAACACTTTCATCCTTTTGGGTCTTGGATGGCTAATTTCCACTGTTGAGGCTAAACCTTCCTGAACAATCTATTTTCACCCTGGGCACATTGAGGTTTTCTAGACTGGCTAGAACAGTGACTATACCCAGCCCTGTGTGAGTGCTCATATTGTTCTCTCTTATTCTTCTGGGAGATTTCCTTGCCTCTGATAGTTTCCTCACAGACATACACTAATGAGTACATGCTGCACGGTCAGGGGAACACACCATATATTTCTGGATTTACCCTCCTCTTTATTACTCTTTCGAACTCTAGCTGACTTTGTCTCCCTGGGTTCTATTCAACTCAAAGAGCTTGCTAACTCCTCCTGGGTTCCTCCTATTTGCACTACAGTCTGGAAACTCTTTTAAAGCAGTAAGCTTGGGCAAAAATAAGAGTCACCTATTTGTTTCCTGTCTTTCAAGGTAACTGTCTTATGTTGCCTGATGTTTGGTATCCTGGAAATCATATATTCCATACCTTATTTTCCTTTTCTTTGTAGTTTCAGGTGGAAGGATAAATTTGGTCCTTGTTACTTAATCCTGGCTATAAATGAAAGTGAAATTGAAATTGAAATTGAAGTCGCTCATTCGTGTCCAACTCTTTGCGACCCCGTGGACTGTAGCCAACCAGGCTCCTCCATCCATGGAATTCTCCAGGCAAGAACACTGGAGTGGGCTGCCATTTCCTACACTGTAATTTTGAATACCAGACAGACTTCAATAATTTTTCACCTTGAGGGAAAGGATTTGAAGAAGTGGTACTATGAGAATGTCTAAACAAGAGATGTTTATAGATGGCAATCTTATAGAAAGAAGTTACGTGAAGCTGTTTGCATAGCATATTACATAGTATGGAAATAATACACATTCTGTCAAAAATGAGGGAGATTATGGGGAGGGGGCTGAGCCTGCTTGGTTTTGCCTTTGGGTTGGGGTCTCAATCTCTTTTTTTAACCAAAATAGCTCTTGAGATTTTTTTATGCCAATCTGTCCTTAATCTCCACATCAGGTTCAAACACCAAAGTTGAAAAGTGTTTACCCACACATAATTAAAATTCTTCCCACCTCTTCTCAACTGTTCAATAATGGGAAGGAGAATGCCTTGTAGAATATAAAAACATAGCAGGTGCTTCTGCTCTGGAACTTTGCATAGTCTGCCAGCTTACTTATGGATCTGGCATGGAATACCAAAGGGAACACACTGTGGGCTAACTCAGGAGTGGGATGAAACTAGCAAGACACCCATTCTGGAAATATGTAGTCATGCTTGTCAGATTTATTTCATTAAACATACTTCAAGTGGATACAAAGCAGGCAAGCACATGCCTAAATGAAGCCTGGGTGATTCTCCAGGGCAGGGTGCAGAGACAGTCAGAAAAGATAGAATATTTTACCTTAAAGAATGAGGAACACATTGATCTAGGAAACTCTTTCTCCCCACCTGAGTTCTTACAAAGATTGCTCTCTTAAGCAGACATCGTTTTCAAGAACCTACACTTACCTACTTGGAAATAAACCCATCTTTTAATTTTTAATATAACTTCACAAAACTATAGTTTTATGTGCTTCAAGGAATATATATAAGTATCTGACAAGGAGGGCTTCCCAGGTGGATCAGGTGGATCAGTAAAGAATCCACTTGACAAGAAGGAGACAGGAGTTTGATCCCTGAGTCAGGAAGATCCCCTGGAGAAGGAAATGGCAACCCACTCCAGTATTCTTGCCAAGGAAATCCAAAGGACAGAGGAGGTTGGTGGGCTACAGTCCATGGGGTCACAAAAGAGTCAGACACAACTTAGTGACTAAACAACGGCAACAATATCTAACAAGGAACTGCCTGTGCTCTAGTAGGGAAGTAACTCATGTATTTATTAAGAGTAGCACAAAGGAAGACGGAACCCAAGTAAGACAGTAGGTGTTGTGAGAGGGCATCAGAGGGCAGACACATTGAAACCATAATCACAGAAAACTAGTCAATCTAATCACATGGACCACAGCCTTGTCTAACTCAATGAAACTAAGCCATGCCCTGTGGGACAACCCAAGACAGGCGGGTCATCGTGGAGAGGTCTGACAGAATGTGGTCCACTGGAGAAGGGAATGGCATACCACTTCAGTATTCTTGCCTTGGGAACCCCCATGAACAGTATGAAAAGGCAAAATGATAGGATACTGAAAGAGGAACTCCCCAGGTCAGTAGGTGCCCAATATGCTACTGGAGATCAGTGGAGAAATAACTGCAGAAAGAGTGAAGGGATGGAGCCAAAGCAAAAACAATACCCAGTTGTGGATGTGACTGGTGACAGAAGCAAGGTCTGATGCTGTAAAGCGCAATATTGCATAGGAACCTGGAATGTCAGGTCCATGAATCAAGGCAAATTAGAAGTGGTCAAACAGGAGATGGCAAGAGTGAACGTCGACATTCTAGGAATCAGCAAACTAAAATGGACTGGAATGGGTGAATTTAACTCAGATGACCATTATATCTACTACTGTGGGCAGGAATCCCTTAGAAGAAATGGAGTAGCCATCATGGTCAACAAAAGAGTCTGAAATGCAGTACTTGGATGCAATCTCAAAAACGACAGAATGATCTCTGTTCATCTCCAAGGCAAACCATTCAATATCACAGTAATCCAAGTCTATGCCCCAACCAATAACACTGAAGAAGCTGAAGCTGAATGGTTCTATGAAGACCTACAAGACCTTTTAGAACTAACACCCAGAAAAGATGTCTTTTTCATTATAGGGGACTGGAATGCAAAAGTAGGAAGTCAAGAAACACCTGGAGTAACAGGTGTTTTTGCCCTTGGAATATAGAATGAAGCAGGGCAAAGGCTAATAGAGCTCTGCCAAGAGAATGCACTGGTCATAGCAAACACCCACTTCAAACAACACAAGGGAACACTCTACACATGGACATCACCAGATGGTCAACACCAAAATCAGATTGATTCTATTCTTTGCAGCCAAAGATGGAGAAGCTCTATACAGTCAACAAAAACAAGACCGGGAACTGACTATGGCTCAGATCATGAACTCCTTATTACCAAATTCAGACTTAAATTGAAGAAAGTAGGGAAAACCACTAGACCATTCAGGTATGACCTGAATCAAATCCCTTATGATTATACAGTGGAAGTGAGAAATAGATTTAAGGGATTAGATCTGATAGATAGAGTGCCTGATGAACTATGGACAGAGGTTCTTGACATTGTACAGGAGACAGGGATCAAGACCATCCCCATGGAAAAGAAATGCAAAAAGCAAAATGGCTGTCTGGGTAGGCCTTACAAATAGCTGTGAAAAGAAGAGAAGCAAAAAGAAAAGGAGAAAAGGAAAGATATAAGCATCTGAATCCAGAGTTCCAAAGAATAGCAAGTAAGAAATCCTTCCTCAGTGATCAAAGCAAAGAAATAGAGGAAAACAATACAATGGGAAAGACTAGAGATCTCTTCAAGAAAATCAGAGATACCAAGGGAACATTTCATGCAAAGATAGGCTTGATAAAGGACAGAAATGGTATGGACCTAACAGAAGCAGAAGATATTAAGAAGAGGTAGCAAGAATACACAGAAGAACTGTACAAAAAAGATCTTCATGACCCAGATAATCACAATGGTGTGATCATTCACCTAGAGCCAGACATCCTGGAATGAGAAGTCAAGTGGGCCTTAGAGAGCATCACTACGAACAAAGCTAGTGGAGGTGATAGAATTCCAGTTGAGCTTTTTCAAATCCTGAAAGATGATGCTATGAAAGTGCTGCACTCAATATGCCAGCAAATTTGGAAAACTCAGCAGTGGCCACAGGACTGGAAAAGGTCAGTTTTCATTTCAATTCCAAAGAAAGGAAATGCCAAAGAATGCTCAAACTACTGCACAATTGCACTCATCTCACACACTAGTAAAATAATGCTCAAAATTCTCCAAGCCAGGCTTCAGCAATACGTGAACCAGGAACTTCCAGATGTCGAAGCTGTTTTAGAAAAGGCAGAGGAACCAGAGATCAAATTGCCAACATCCACTGGATCATGGAAAAAGGAAAAGAGTTCCAGAAAAACATCTATTTCTGCTTTATTGACTATACCAAAGCCTTTGACTGTGTGGATCACAATAAACTGTGGAAAATTCTGAAAGAGATGGGAATACCAGACCACCTGACCTGCCTCTTGAGAAACCTATATGCAGGTCAGAAAGCAACACTTAGAACTGGACATGGAACAACAGACTGTTTCCAAATAGGAAAAGGAGTGCGTCAAGGCTGTATACTGTCACCCTGCTTATTTAACTTCTATGCAGAGTACATCATGAGAAACGCTGGGCTGGAAGAAGCACAAGCTGGAATCAAGATTGCTGGGAGAAATATCAATAACCTCAGACATGCAGATAACACCACCCTTATGGCAGAAAGTGAAGAGGAACTAAAAAGCTTCTTGATGAACGTGAAAGTGGAGAGTGGAGAGTGAAAAAGTTGGCTTAAAGCTTAACATTCAGAAAACGAAGATCATGGCATCTGGTCTCATCATTTCATAAGAAATAGATGGGGAACAGTGTCAGACTTTATTTTTGGGGGGTCCAAAATCACTGCAGATGGTGACTGCAGCCATGAAATTCAATGATGCTTACTCCTTGGAAGAAAAGTTATGACCAACCTAGATAGCATATGCAAAAGCAGACACTACTTTGCCAACAAAGGTCCGTCTAGTCAAGGCTATGGTTTTTCCTATGGTCGTGTATGGATGTGAGAGCTGGACTGTGAAGAAGGCTGAGCGCCGAAGAATTGATGCTTTTGAACTGTGGTGTTGCAGAAGACTCTTGAGAGTCCCTTGGACTGCAAGGAGATCCAACCAGTCCATTCTGAAGGAGATCAGCCCTGGGATTTCTTTGGAAAGAATGATCCTGAAGCTGAAACTCCAGTACTTTGGCCACCTCATGCAAAGAGTTGACTCACTGGAAAAGAGTCTGGTGCTGGGAGGGATTGAGGGCAGGAGGAGAAGGGGACGACAGAGGATGAGACGGCTGGATGGTGTCACCGACTCGATAGACATGGGTTTGAGTGAACTCCGGGAATTGGTGACGGACAGGGAGACCTGGCGTGCTGCAATTCATGGGGTTACAAAGAGTCAGACACGACTGAGCTACTGAACTGAACTGAACTGAGCACTAAGGGAAGAAAGGCAAATAACAATATAAAGTGCCAACAGAATAAATTTCATGGGTATAAAACACATGGTAGAGAAAACAATCATATTTACAAGTTCAAAGTGATGTGTAACCACTAACTGGGTTGGTTTATAAAGGTCTAATTGAAGAAGTGGGACTTGTATTGTGCTTGACAGGATTTCAGTGAACAGATTTTGAATTCTTTCTTCTACAAGATTCATTATGACTCATTTTATTATAACTTTCATTTCACAGACTCACCTTCAAAGATAGACGGAAGTTTCAAGAAAGTGAAACGAAGTGAAGTGAAGTCGCTCAGTCGTGTCCGACTCTTTGCGACCCCATGGACTATAGCCTATCAGGCTCCTCAGTCCATGGGATTTTCCAGGCAAAAGTACTGGAGCTGGTTGCCATTTCCTTCTCCAGGTGATATTCCCAACCCAGGGATCAAC
Organism: Ovis canadensis; assembly: GCF_042477335.2. Taxonomy (NCBI): domain Eukaryota; kingdom Metazoa; phylum Chordata; class Mammalia; order Artiodactyla; family Bovidae; genus Ovis; species Ovis canadensis. Next base: position 31,015,458 of record NC_091250.1, on the reverse strand, counting down.
CCAGGTCTCCCACATTGTAGGCAGATGCTTTACCATCTGAGCTACCATGCACCATCCATGCATGCATCAAGAAAGGGGAAATAATTGCAAATAATTATAAAATTTGGCACTCCCCACAGTAGAAACTCTGAAACATTATATCCTAGAGACAACCACATCCCTGCTTCTCCTGGGCTCTCCAGCAGTAGTGGTCCCACAAAAATAGCTTCTAAACTCTTACTTTACCAAGGTAGGGAGGGAAAGACATTGTTCATAAGGCAGTACCATTATGTGGTACTGTCATTGAGTACCACATAATACTGCGAAGAATTACCCATTATTTTGATCATTATCTGATTCAGTGAACTAATGAGACAGTTGTTTTCAGTACTGCTTTCTATCTTCATGCAAGAATGGTAGCATCATTTTTCTGCTGTCTGTGGAAGCATCTTGCAGAGTGGATGCTAGGAAACTGCTGAATGTAGAACTGCTTGTCAGTGAAGCAGAGGAGTATGCTATTTATTCTTCCCTCCTGTCAGGTCACAGAAAAGTAATAATGTTCTACATGTATCAGCAGAAGTGATAAACAGAGCTAGTGAAAGTTGAGACTCATGGGAGACAAATGCAGACAATTAAACCCATGAAGAAGGAAAATATAATGCTGTGTACTCTTCTACAACACAAAGGTAAACTGGGGCAAGTTAGAGGTACATGCAAACAGAGAGGTGAAAAAAGTGGTCATTACATTCAAAATATTAATAGATGAGCCCTCCAGTTAATGGCCTGTAAGTGAAAGCAAAACACTCTCTTGGATCATGGGACTGTTTCCAGACTTGGCTTGATTTATATTCAAAATATAAGGTGTAATTTCAAAATATCTTAAATGATGTTTGGCATTTTATTTCATAAAATTATAGTCACCATTATAATTACTCTTCAGATTGAAATTTCAGGAAATCCTCCTTATTTCATTTTCCGTTTTCTACTTCTCATTTTTAATGTCAAATAGAATTTTTTTCTCAACTTTCTATGACTTTATCAAATAAATTTTCAAATACTATGAGCTCATAAACAGAGGATTCAGACATTTTCAATTATAATGCCAAATCTTTGCTATTATTTCAATACCAAACAGTTTAAAGTCATTTCCATATGAATAAGTACTGATAATTAAATCCAAAATTCCATCTTATTTTCCTTTTATAAACAATTATCAGTAAATAAATAAAGTAACATTTCTATACTATTCACATCAGAAATGGAATTATATATGTGCATTATAAATACAGACACATTATAAATACAAGGTGTGTTCATCAGGTAGAAATGTGTGAAATGATGCATGCCAGAGTCAGTTAACTATGTAAATTAATACTGCTTAAGTCATTGTGTATAACAGTCATGACTGTCGTAAAACACGATCTCAAAAGACAGATAAATGAAAGGCAACAAGGCATTATAATAGCTATTCCAAATTGAAGTAAAATCTTTCATAATTATTGATTGCCTTCTATGTTCCAGGCACTGTAACAGAGAAAAAGATTATTCAGTTCAGTTCAGTCGCTCAGTTGTGTCCAATTCTTTTCGACCCCATGAATCACAGTACGCCAGGCCTCCTTGTCCATCACCAACTCCCAGAGTTCACTCAAACTCATAAAACATTATTAAATATTTAAAAGATTATTAAATATTGCAAAATAGTTAATCCTACAACTTTGAACTTAATAAACTTTGAACTTCTTTATATGTAGTAGAAAGAGTGTTGGACTGGGTGTCTAAATGTAGCTCTGCCTTCGCCTGGCTCAGTGACCTTTGAAAAGTTACTTAGCCAGTTCAGGATGGGGAACACGTGTACACCCGTGGTGGATTCATGTTGATGTGTGGCAGAACCAATACAATATCGTGAAGTAATTAGCCTCCAGTTAAAATAAATAAATTTAAATTTTTTTAAAAAAGTTACTTAGCCTGGGTTTTAATATTCTTAAACATTTTAAAAATATCTATATTTAAATATTTAAAACTATAAACTAGATTATATCTAGTTTGATAAACCAGGTCACATCTAGTTTGATAAACTAGATCACATATAGTCTGATAAACTAGATCATAAAAACCATGATCACATCTAACTAGATATGATCTAAACTAGATTGTATCTAAATTGCATTGCAGCTCTAAATTCCCATGTTTTCATAAAAGATAAATTTGTCTATATTTTTCAATAAGTTATGGTTGAATAACATTTTAAGATGAATTAGAAAAATTGGTTAGGCTGTGATGTTAATGAAACCATGCTCCTGATTACCATAATTCCCGTTTTGACCTAAGTTCTAAAACAGATCATTCCAAGTCCTACTGACCAGCCTTGCAGAAAAATGCTCTGATTCAGGGGTAAGGTGTAGGTGTGACAGATAATCGAAAATCCAACTAAAAGCACACACTGTGCTGAGGAGAGCACCGTAGTTTCATCTCCGTAGACCAAAGAACAACAGTGAGACTCTCTGATCTGGGTTGATTTTCCATTACAGAAACTCATAGGAGTTTTCAGGAATTTGGTGAAAGCCAGAAGGTGAAAGAAGAATCAAGAAAACTGCCCTTCTAGTGGCGGCCTGAAAAGGCTCTGATGGTTCACAAATGGAGATAAAAAGAGACTGAAGGACCTGGGAGAAAGGACATTCTCTGCTCAAAGACGAAAGGTGTGTTCCTTATGTCCTAAGCCGCAGATCCTATAGCTGTTTTTAGGAGCAGAGAAGACACGGTATTGTGCATTATTCAAAGCCAATTTTTGTTTAAACAAGAGATATTTATTTTGTGCCTACTATGTGCCCGGCATAATTCTAGCAATGGGGATACAAGAAAAAGTTCCTACTCTGTGGAACTTACATTCTAGTTGGTGAGACAGACAATACTCATTAACGAAAAACTACGTAAAATAACTTGAGGTGGAGAGAAGGCTATGCGAACTCTGATGTAGTGTAATGGGATAGACAGTGTCACAGAAGAGGGGGAAGGGCAGTAATAATGAAGTAAGGCAGTCGGTGAGGACCCCTCAGAGGAGGAGGCATTTGAGATGAGACGTGAATGGCGAGGTGGCAGTCTCGCAAAGCTGCCCGGAAGACCTATTTTAAGTAAGAAAAAAAGCCCCAAATGGGACTCTTGAGTGTTTAAAGAACAGAAAGAAAGTTCTTGTTTTTTCAGAGCCTATGGGATAAAATGAAAAGGTATCTTGGAGGACTGGAAGGCCATAAAAAAATGTCTCAATGTTGTTTCAATTGTACTGAGAAGACATTAAAAGTTGTAAGCAGAGAAGTAACATGATTTATGTTTTTAAAAGGTTACTATGGCTGTGGTATAAACCATATTGTTTGGGAATAAGAAAGGGAAAAGTAAAACATAAAAATTCATAAAGCTTTTCTTTAAGAGAAAAATAAAATCCAATTTTAAAATGTGAAATATTTGTTTCCTCTATGTGTGTCTGAATGTCAGTTACCCCAATAAAGGGTTAATAAGGCATATTTGTTATTTGTCTGACCTGTAATCCATGTTGTAAAACACAGCCTCCAAGGGGCAGAATGATGTTTAATAATGTCTGAAACAGGGCTCCCAGATGGGCAGGATGGGTGAGATGTGGGAAAGAAGATTGGAAGGAAGTACATGATCCATGGACTGGAAATCTCAGCAATCAAAAATATAATTCATGGAAAAGTACAAAAAGGGGAATCCATATAATAATTTAACTTATCCTAATAAACTAGAAATATGAAATGATGAGAGAAAATGGATTTGTATTTTCTAGAGACAATATAAACATCTTTTCTTAGTTTATTTAATTTAATTAATCAAGATTTCAGGGAAGTAACAGATACAAATAAACATCTAGATTTTTCCATGGAAGACTTGACCTTGTATAACAATCTGCATATGTGTGTTTTTTCCCTAAATACTAAATAACATATCTTCAGGGAAATACTCTACACAAAACAAGAACGATAATACAAAACTGCAAAAGAAATTTCCCATAATTTTATATATCACCAAGAAAATCACTGCTTTTAACACTTTGATTCATGCTTTCCAATCTTTTTCTGCGTATATATATTTTACAACAGGAATTTCATGTTGTATATATCATTTTGTTATCTTGCTTTTAACACTTCATGTAAGGACACATATATCACATTTTGTGCATTTTCTTTTTTTTCTGTCACAAACCTATGTTAGATTCTGACTAAAACAGTTTTATGTTGTACTCCAACAAAATTGGTTAATGTTTTAGAGAGAAAATCTGGGAAAATGCTGTTTTATAAACAGCTTAATTTTAAATTTATGATTAAAAGAGGAAATTAGTTTCTCTTTCAGCTTAAATTTTATGTAATTATCACTTAGCCTCTCATTCTATCTGTGTAATATCTTGTATGAATTTGGCACTGTGCAACGCCGTGCGCATGGTGGGAAGGGGACTCTCCTGGTGTCCTGACAGGCCTGAGGACCAGATAAGCAAGCAGTTCTCATGTGTTGGTTCCTGTGGTACATTTTCACCTAAAAACAATATTATAAATAAGATTTGTCACTTAGGCTAGCTGCAAAGATAGTCCACGATGTACCTAAAATACGAAATTATTCATGGAGAAGTCTGGACTAGCCCATAAATAGCACTAAATTCCTTCTAGTAGATTTGGAGACAGCATGGGTTGGTTAGTAGCAGCTGGGACCCATAATAACTAATTCATAGCATTTCTGGAAGCATTAAAAAGACAGCAAATAAAAGACATCTGGCACTAAGTATGTACCATGAACGCTAGTTCCTTTTCGTTCCATTTCCTTCTTCTTTCCTTCCACCTGAATGCAATTACTTTTACTTACACTTGTTTCTATGGTATTCTGAAGTGCCAGTAAAATGACCTTTAGAAAATAGGAGCTGCTATACCTCAGCCATCCCTAGAAGCAGAGCGGGATCCAGAGTAAATCACTCGAGTGTGTGTCCCATTCATATCATGTGTCTGTTCAGGAGAAATCAAGTTAAAGTAAATATCTAGAGCAGCAGTGATGGAAATAAGCATAAACTATGAGCATGTAGGTGAATCATTTTTATACATGCATGAAGAAAGAAGGCACTTTGCCTTGGATATATCCTGAGAACTTGATAAAAATAATAGCAACTGGCACAGTGGTTGTTTTTTTTTTTTTTCTACATATGACCTTCTTCTCCTTCTGAGTCACTGTGCCATACTAACAACATTCACCCTAAGATGAGGGGAGGCCAGCAGAAGGCAGTCATGGCTAGCTGACCACCAAAGCTCCTCTCCTGAAGGCTTGAGTTGTTTCTGCCTGTCCCAGCCCCTTTAATTTTTCGCGGAGTTATGTGACTGCTGCTAAGTTGCTTCAGTTGTGTCCGACTCTGTGCGACCCCATAGATGGCAGCCCACCAGGCTCCTCTGTTCCTGGGATTCTCCAGGCAAGAACACTGGAGTGGGTTGCCATTTCCTTCTCCAATGCATGAAAGTGAAAGTGAAGTCGCTCAGTTGTGTCCGACCCTTATTGACCCCATGGACTGCAGCCTACCAGGCTCCTCCTTCCATGGGATTTTCCAGGCAAGAGTACTGGAGTGGGTTGCCATTGCCTTCTCCGGTTATGTGACTAATTCTGGCCAATGGTTTCGAATGAAAGCAATAGGCCAAGATCACTAAAAGTCCAGTATGTTTCTCATGTTTGTTCTCTTCCTACGGCCACCTTGGAGTCATATATTGAAGAGAGAAACAAAACAAGATGGAAGGAACCTAAATTCCTGACTTACTGCTTAATGGAGTGCATCCAGGGGAGTCCACGAACAAAAATATCCACCTTGGATATAGCCTGAGTGAGAAATAACACAGCAGATAGATGGGTACTGCTTGTTTGGGTGGTTGGATTGCGTTTACTAATACACAGCATATGTGGCCGTTTGGGGATTGGACTAAAAATAAATGACAAATGAATGACATCAAGTGCGTTTATAGGAGGTAAAGAAGGATTGACCAATTTGGTCCATTTGGATCAGAGAATGTTTGTTTACTTGAGAAGAGAGGTGAGCTGGGTCCCGAGAATGACTCAAGGGAGAAAAGGCAGGAGCATCAGCCCCAGCAAATGCATCATGATAGCAATGGGTACTGTGCGTTAACAATCAGTTGGCCAGTCTGGCTTGGGGGTAAATTTGAAAAAGGATTTTAAGATGTCGGGAACCTTTTAGAGTTAAGGGAACTGGGGCTTGGAATACCATGCCATGAATTTGATCCTGTCCGTGAGTGGGACACACTGAAGATTTTTGCATAGTGCGATGGCAACGTGAGATGACTTTAGAAAGTTGTGAGGAGATAGGTAATACGAGAGTCCTCCCCACCTTGGCCTACCCGCTCCCCTCACCCCGGACCTTGCCCTACACCTCCCCTAGAAAAAACTCTCCAACAAAAACAAACCAGAAAACCAGTAAAGATGTTGGGAGGATAGAGGCAGCAGACAGAACATAGGAAGTACAAATTCTCTGCCCTTCTCAGATTTGTCCTGATCCTCTCCAGAGATAAGATCTATTGAGGCTGTGCTTGTGCCTAGCCAACAGCAGTTTCTCCTCTTATTTGCCAACAAATATCCTGAGTTTGCACCAGCAATGTGTGCTGCTCTAGAGATAAGTTGGTGGTGATTCGGGTCAGTAATTTCTACCACATTCCTCTCCAGCAGGTAAAGCTACAGAAGAGCCAAATGAATCAGGATTCCCGAATGAAATTTTAGATGCAGACTGCTGAGGACTTACGAGAAATTATTGTCTTCACTAATAAAACAAAAAGAACTCTTAAGGGAAAAAAAACGTTATTCTTCCTTCCTCCCTCCACTTCTTAATCTTGAAAATGATTGTCATAGCCAGAACTGTGACAACCAGCTTGGGACCACACAATAAAGGTTATGGAATGAATAGATAAGCACATGTTAGTTTCCTGAAGACATTATTGAGCTGCCAAATCATGATGCTACTCTCTAACTCCAGACTTGTTACTAGAGAGCATCACGGTTCAGTCGCTAAGTCGTGCCTGACTCTGTGACCCCACGGACTGCAGCATGCCAGGCTTCTCTGTTCATGGGATTTTCCCAGCAAGAATACTGGAATAGGTTGGCACGCCTTTCTCCAGGAGATCATCCCGACTCAGTGATTGAACCCATGTCTCCTGCACTGCAGGCAAGTTCTTTTCTGATGATTCATGTGGGAAGTCCAACCCTTGCAACATATGCATATAAATATCTTAGCCACAGATGCAAAAGATATCAGATAAACCAAGAACAAAACTTACCTGACCCCCTTTAAAAGCTAATGAAAATCAAGATATCAAAGGAAAATATCTAAATGCAGAAGCTAAATAATTCACTAGATTACTATCAATGACAAGAGCAGAAATAAACGAGGCAAAGCATTCAGAAGATAGAAGGGAATCACTCCATCCACAAGAAATAGTATTATTTTATCTTGGATTTGCAACATCACTGACCAAAAAAAGCATTTAGAATTAAAGCTTCCAAATCAAAAGCAAATATAAAGTTTCCCAAGATGTAATTTAATAAATGATTCAGATAAATTCAGTGGGAGTTATAATGTTTATACAGAAACACATATATTCACTGAAGAAACGATTTATCAGTCCTCTTGACAAATGTTCCATGGTGAAGGCAATTGGAAAATAAATGCATAAAAATCCTTTAAAGGGGGACTTCCCTGGTGGGCCAGGGGGTAAGAATCCACCTTGCAGTGCGGGGGATGTGGGTTTCATCCCTGGTCAGGGAACTAGCATGCCACATGTCATGGAGCTACTGAGTCTGTGGGCCAGAACTAGAGAGTCTACAAAGAAAGATTCTGTGTGATGCAACACAGCCCCGAGGCAGTCAGGTAAATATTTTAAAAATCCTTTAAAACCTTGAGTAAAATCTACATATGCCCTGAAGAACAAAAACAGAGCTCTGAAGTGTATCTCTAGAAAATCAGAAGTGGATGAAAGAAGAGAGTATGTCATTGTCCAAAAAGCCAATATTCTCTCTTATTCCAACCTTATTCCTACTTGAGAAAAACCTCTTCTGCTCTGAGACTGTTTTTGTTCTCTTATTTAGTGCTTTCTGTCAGTTGAAAATATCTGGCATGTTGTGGATCTCAATACATATTTGTTGAATGAATATCTAAAGACTATTATATTAATTTCCGGTGGCTGCTGTAACAAATCACCACAAGCTTAGTAGCTTAAAATAACAGAAATTCATTCTCTCACATTTTTGAAAGTCAGAAGCCCAAAATCCATATCACTGGGCCAAAATCAAGGTGTCAGCAGGCTACCCCTCCTTCAGCAGCTATAGAGGAGAATCTGGTCCTTGCCTCTTACAATGTCTAGTAGCTGCCAGGATTCTGCAGTTCGTGACTACATCATTACAATCTTTAAGAGCAGGATCTTCAAATTCTCCTCTGCTCCATCTTCACATCACCTGTATGTCAGTGGGAAAAATCTCTCTCTGCCTCCCTTTTATAAGAATATGTGAGGGCATTTAAAACCTACCCTAATACCAATAATCTCCAAATAATGCCCTCATCTCAAGATTCTTAATTTAACCATATCTACAAAAAATTTAAAAAAAAAATGCAAGCTAACATTCCTAGGTTCCAGGAATTAGGAATGTGGATATCTTTTAGGGGGACAATTTTTCAGCTTAATATAAAAGCATACTAAGAAAGTAATAAATGAAAAACAGAAGATATACCAAGAAAAGGGAGTCTAACAAAGAAATAATATATTTGTTTATCACATGGATGACTTGGATCATCTTAGTGGAGTTAAAGGGGCTTCCCTGGTGGCTCAGTGGTAAAGAATCCACCTGCAATGCAGGAGATGTAGAAGACGTGGGTTTGATCCCTGGGTCAGGAAGATTCACTGGAGGAAGAAATGGCAACTCCTCCAGCATTCTTGCCTGGAGAATCCCATGGACAGAGGAGCCTCATGGGGTCACAAATAATCGGACATGAGTACTTCTAACGCAGTTAAAAACTTTACTTCTGAGATAACAAAAATTAAAGACAACTTTGTTAAAATTAATGTAGCAATGAAGAAAATTTCAAACCAAACAGCCAGTGCTAATAAATAAAAATTGGAAAATCACATGCTCTTTCTCTGAAAGAAATTATTATTAAGATGAAGACTGAATCTATGAAAATTTCTGTGGAGAACGTGATCCAAAATCATCATTACTAGTATAATTCACTTGGATTCCTTATGGAATAAAAGAACATTATGTAAGATATTTTCTCTACATCAACATTATTTTTGCAGATTTCTGCATATAGGAGAGGAGAGAGATAAGACATTGCCAAGAATTTTGATGCTACAAAAGGCTGAAAGGAAATGTTGAGTGAATTAAACATTTCAGGAAGTTTTAAAACTCAGAATATAGAGGTGTGGCCAGAATACTGGAGTGGGTCGCCTTTCCCTTCTCCAGGGGATCTTCCCAACCCAGGGACTAAACCCACATCTCCCACATTGCCGGTGGATCCTGTACCAACTGAGCTATCAGGGAAGCCCACAAAAGGCTGGAAGGAAATGTTGAGTGAATTAAACAGAAAGTTTGAAAACTCAGAATATAAACCTGTTTTTTAGTACACTGAGAAAATAGATAAGGATGATTTTGAAGTTATCAGAACAGAAATCTAAACTATATTATCACTATTATTCTTCTCCTGCTGTTTCTATGTCCTGCCACTGTCTCCCAATGTACTACTGTGGAGAAGGCAATGCCACCCCACTCCAGTACTCTTGCCTGGAAAATCCCATGGATGGAGGAGCCTGGTAGGCTGCAGTCCATGGGATCACGAAGAGTCTGACACGACTGAGTGACTTCACTTTCACTTTCATGCACTGGAGAAGGAAACGGCAACCCACTCCAGTGTTCTTGCCTGCAGAATCCCAGGGATGGGGGAGCCTGGTGGGCTGCCGTCTATGGGGTTGCACAGAGTCGGACACGACTGAAGTGACGCAGCAGCAGCAGCAGCAGAGAACCAAATATAAAAGCAGTTTAAAATTATAAGAATAAAAGCATTAATAGAAATACAGAAAAAATAAAACTATAAGAATAATAAAAATCCTGTCATTTTCTTTGCTTTCATGAATATTTTCAAAACTTTCACATTCTAAGAACAAAGCAGGGGTTTAAATACATGCCTTAAAGAGTATTTATTAACATTTCTTTTAATGTCCACATTTTAAAGTTTATCCTTGAATTCCTTATCCAATAGGTATTTGCCGAAAAGTAAATATTTATGGAGTTAGTATATATTTGTTGAATGACTGAAAGAAAAAAGTGGCCCATAGACACTTTTTCAGAGGCAGGTAAAGTGCACCAATTTTCCCTAGAACAATCCAAATGAGAAACAGGAATGTGATTCTTGCTCAGAGCTTATGAAATCCTGGTGTCCATGGACTACCTGGGTAGAGAATACCATGAGAAATTTGAGTGTCCAGAAAATCCTACAGAAGGATTCTCAAATCAGTCTGGAAACAACAAAAATAGAGAAGACATAAAAGTATTGTTTCATTGATTTTCATTTTTTATTGAATTATGTTGGAATATGTTTTGGAAATTTATTCTCATCAGTTTCTCTGAAAATTTTTCTTCTTCCTTCTCTTCCTTATCTCTTGACCCACTTTCTCTTCTCTCTTCCTTGTCTTCCCTACTGTGTATTTTTTCTTATTGTGCTAGTCATTGGACAAATTCACCATTACCAACCAACAAAAGTTAGATGGTCTCATGAACACTTTCTGCCTGACATATGCAGTTATGGAAAAAGTTAGCTTAGATCACTTAGTCTTAAAACCAGTTGAGTGGAATGGGGAGGAGGGTTGGTGGAAGGATGTTCAAGTGTGAGGGGCATGGGTAAGAAAAAAAAATGGAGAGAAAGAAAAAAAAAAAAACCAACTGAACCTTTAAAAACAGTTCCTGAGGCTGAACAAAAGATGATGTTGCTGAGGAGAATAAAATATAATTGACTAGGATCACAATGAACATTACCAATATGGATTATTTAGAATGCACGGTTGGTGAAGTCAAATGGAATGGCACTCCCCCCTTTTAAATTCGAGCTAAACCTTTGAAGTTTAGAAATACTTGGATTGACCGTGAGGTTTATAGAATTGACATGGTTGATTATAGAGATGCTGTGGCAAGATGGAGAAAAACTGGTTCTGATTCTCCCTGCTCCCTATATAATATAGCCCAATTCACAGATTCTGCTTCTTCCATCCAGTATGATTCTATCTTGCCATTTTTGTTTACTGTTTTCCTGAACCATTCAGCTTTCATTGACCAACAGGAGAGTCAGTCAAATAACCACACCGTAGTGTAAACTGCTGACACTGTTTCTGGAGATGCTTCTAGTTCTTAGGTGAGCTGTTAGCACTCAAGATACACAGAAAACCCAGTAGCCTCTGGGGTATGTGTATTTTCTGAGATCTAACAGAAGAGCTTTAAACTGAAAAGCTCTGATTTAAACTAAATCTTCCATCTTTGGTGGCTCAGAGGATAAAGCTTCTGCCTGCAATGAGGGAGACCCGGGTTCGATCCCTGGGTTGGGGAGATCCCCTGGAGAAGGAAATGGCAACCCACTCCAGTATTCTTGCCTGGAAAATCTCATGGACAGAGGAGCCGGGCGGGCTACAGTCCATGGGGTCACAAAGAGTCAGACATGACTGAGCAACTTCACTTGACTTGACTTCACTTGACTTTAAACTGAAGCTCCAAGTGAAAAGGGGGGCAGTACACACTGTGTATTCAGTATTATGGATTTCCCCAGTGGCTAAGATGGTAAAGAATCCACCTGCAATGCAGGAGGCCTGGGTTCGATCCCTGGCTTGGGCAGATCCCCTGGAGAAGGGAATGGCTACCCACTCCAGTATTTTTGCCTGAAGAATTCCATGGACAGAGGAGCCTGGCGGGCTATAGACCATGCAGTCATGAAGAGTTGGACATGACTGAACAACTAAGCATGATTCAGTATTGAGTCTCTTGCATCAATCTACCTGCTATGGGAAGGAATTAGCCAAGAAGTTGCTCATCTTCTCAAGATCAGGAATGTTTTCCAAGCCCTCACCTCCAAGGAATTCCCTTACAGTCATTCTCGGAATTTGAATTGAGTTTATCTCAACATTTCTGCTATGTTATACCCACTCACCTTTCCCATTCTGTATTCTTGGAGTCTTTTTCCTCCTTTTTATGTATCCATTCATTTGTTTATTCAACAAGCAATCAATGAACATTTATTGAGGTCATATTTGGAAGATTGGATGTGTACTTGGGATACAAGCTGATAACAGCTTTTTGCCAAAAGCTGTGGGGGAGGGATAGTGTGATCTAGGGTCAGCAATGAACAGCTGTGCATTCATTAACTCCCCTGGCTTGAACCTAAATGGAAATTGACTAGAGGTAGCCTTTTCAAATTAATTATATGTAATGAAGACTCTCTGACGCAACATCAGTCAATATAAATAGTTTAATCTAGGTGAGTGCCTATGATGGTTTGTCGATCTTCTTGCAGGAGTAGATTCTCTCTTTCTCTGTCCTGCTAGTGGCTACCTTGACCTTCACTGTGGACTGGATCTGGAACAAGGACTTTCAAGATCAAGAGTCTCCTGCCACAGACTCCACATGCCAGTGTCAGGGAGAGGAAGGTCAGCAGGCACTGCTGCAGCAGAGTGCAGTGTTACTAATTATGAAAGCTGGGGCTTTATATTTGGTAAACCCTAGTGTGTTGACCCTAAATGTGTTTAGTGCACTTGTTGGCTCTGCTACTCCAGCTTGGCTGGCTGGACACTTTATCTCAATCACATCAGGCACCCCTAATATGCTGATGTGGGTAAGATGTGGGTGTAGGCAGCTCTTTTAGGCTGGTACTAATAAGATGTTGTGGCCAGAACTGAGCGTTAGACTAAAAATGTATGGATATGTGCACACACACTAAGTGGATTTAAGTTATTTTATTTCTTCTAACAACAACAAAAAAATGCATTTAAATAATGAATTCCTTATGGTGGAATTTCAGGCAAAGTAGGAGAGACATTTGGTGTTCGTGTGCTGTCTTTGCCTACTCTGCGACCCCATGGACTTGAAGCCCACCAGGTTCCTCTGTCCATGGGATTTCCGAGGCAAGAATACTGGAGTGGGTTGCCATTTCCTTCTGCAGGGGATCTTCCTGATTCAGGGATCAAACCCACATCTCCTGTGGCTCCTGCACTGGCTGGCAGATTCTTTACTACTGAGCCACCTGGGAACCCCGAGATACTTGATTTCAGGTGGTCATTCTCAATTCCCCTGAAGTGTACCTTATTTCAAAAGTCTATTATCATCTTTGTTCAGTTGAGCCCAAATAAGATGGAGATAATATTGCTATCTTTCTAGACAAGATTAAGAGTTTCAGCTGAGTTTAAGAGTTTAGCTGAGGTTTCTTAAAAAATGCTTCCAGTTTAATATAATTTTATGTACATCCTTCTAACTGTTTTTCCTTTTCATTTTCAGTCATTATGCTGAGATAAATTTATTCTACATCTTCCTTTTAATTTATGGAGAACACATCAAAATGTTTCTGAAACATTTAGTGAAACATCAGATGATCTTTCTGATTAAAAAAAAGGGATTTTTTTAAAGCCTAAAATTCAGGAAGTTGACTTACCAAAGCTAAACATGCTATAATTGTAAAAGTTTAGGATTGCTTCAGAATATGAAATAAATAACAAGATGTGCCCATAATTTAGAAAAATATACCTTTTCCCCTTTCTTTTACTACTATTTTTATAAAAACAATAGAAATGTTCAGAGCAAAATGGACCCTTTCATTCTTAAAATCTCTTTTTTTCCTGTGTGTTTATAATTTGGAACCGTTTAAGGTAGCATTTCTCAGAGTATGGAATACAAGACCCTCAGAGTGTATTTCAAGGGACACAGACCTTCAAGACCCCCAAAAAAGTTACACCAAAGAAAGCTTTCTCATTAATTAAAGGCAGAAATCACTCAATAGTGTATCCCGTCTGGGAGACTCACGGTGTGATGCTAATGTAACCTGGAGGCCCTGTAAGAATGGGAGGTAATGAAAGAATGTTCTTAACTTTATCTACCCCAGCATTGCCTACTTTGCAAGTATATCTGTTAATATCCATGGATTGCATGTTGGGAAATACTGACCAAGTTTTTCATAGTTATTTAACACTTAAATATTTTTCCTCTTAAGAAAAGAAAGGCAGTATAATTAGTTATTTGGATTTTGGACTCAGACAGCTTGAGTTCTAACTCCAGTTCTGTGACCTTGAGCAAATGACTTAACCTCTTTGAATGTCAGTCTTTTTGTCTCTAAAATGGGCATCATAATAGTACCAATCTTATGGAGTTGTTGCTAAGACAGATCTTCTTTAAAGTACCTCGTATACTGCCTGGCATGTAGAAAGCTCTACATTTATGATTGTACTGTTACTATTAGTGAAGGCTTGGGTGTATATACATCTTAGGTACTCACAATAATGGGAGTCAATTATTGTAATTTCCATCATCTTGACCTTTTCATATATAAGCAATAGGTTTGGGCAGATAATAGATCTTTCTAAAAGGCCAAGTTTTGCATCTGGAATCTGCTCCAAATGTCATCTACCATACTCAAGGTTAAAGAACTCAATCTCACTGAGACCAGACTATCTGTTTAACTATCTCACGGAGACCAGACTATAGTTTAGTTATCTAAGCTAACAAGTTTATCTTCCTTATCCGTCTGTCCTTTCAACCCATTCCCTTTCTCTTTTTTTCTTTTTATGCATTTCAGTTCTTTTTATGCATTGCTTTGATTAATGTCTTATGTTTCCTTTTCTCTTTTATCCAGCATCAACTGATTTATGGTGACCTGGCCATGTTTTGTTAATCAGCCAATTCAACAAATATTTACTGAGTACTTACATGGTCCCTGAATTTATGTATCATACTGAGCACTGAATTCCAGGAACTGGCTTTGGCAAAAGACAGAATCTGAATACTTACATGAGGGGGAAAAAAAATGAAAAGAAAACACAGCTTCTTTAGCAAGTTACCTGAAAAACAGCTGAAATTCAAGAAGCCCTTTGATTAGGAGTGAGAGATTGTGCACACAAAAGACTCAGTGGCAAAGGTTGAATTTTTCTATCATAAGCACACCTCTTTCCCAAATACTCTCTCCCTGAAAGCTGCTGACAGAGCTTTGGCAAAAGATCCTCCTCCTCTTGGCTGATAAGCTAAGCCCTGTTTTATATTTAACTCATTCCGGCGCAGGAGGGGTGGAGTGAGGGATGCGTTGTTTATAAGAGGAGCCGTGACAATATTCTCGTCAGTCTTCTTCCTCCAGCTCAGCCCCTCTTCTGGAGTCCTTACTCCACCCCCTTGTTTCCACATTCATCCTGGAGTGGCTAGTGGGAACGTGAAGGGAGAGGGAGAGACTCAAGAAGCCAGAGAGAGGTTTGCGAAAGGCAAAAGCCCGCTGCCAAGCCAGGCAATTACTTCCAACTGGAAAAGGACTGCTGACGTTAGTTAGTTACATTTAACATCCTTTCATGTATAACATTTGACTTTGGAAAGAAAAATGTTCTTGGAGGAGGGATCATCTTGGGAAGGCTCTAAGAGATACTGCATTAAGAAGAAACACGTGGCTATTATCTGTGCAGTGGTCGTGGCTGTCGGATTAATAGTAGGACTTTCTGTGGGTCTGACCAGATCATGTGACTCTACAGAGAGCGGACAGGGCACGACCCAGGCTCCTTCCCACCTGCCTCCCGTTACCAGCCCTCCACAGGACCAGGGGGTCTGCCCTGCCAGTGAGGATGAAAGCGGAGGCTGGAGAGATTTCAGGCTGCCGGACTTCATCAAGCCAGTGCACTACGACCTGGAGGTGAAGCCGCTGATGGAGGAGGACACGTACACCGGCAGCGTGGATATCTCCATCAACGTGACCTCACTCACCCGGTACCTGTGGCTACATCTCCGGGAGACGAGGATCACCAAGCTCCCGGTGCTGAGGAGGCCGTCTGGGGAGCAGGTTCAAGTCAGGCAGTGCTTCGAATATAAGAAGCAGGAGTATGTGGTGGTGGAAGCAGAAGAAGAACTTGTGCCCACCGCTGGCGAAGGTCTCTACCACCTGATCCTGGAGTTCGCCGGCTGGCTGAACGGCTCACTCGTGGGATTTTACAGAACGACATACGTGGAGAAAGGACAAACCAAGTAAAATAAAAGTTTTTTTGCTACGTTTTTCCAGAGCTTTTATCTTTGCTTTCCGTTTCTCTTCCTTTCCTTTTCTCTTTTCACCTTTCACTTATTTGCATGGTCTGATCTTTGTTTAAACTTGACTTCATTTCTGCCTGTTCCTCTGGGAAGCAAAAACTCTTGCCCTGTTGTCTTTTCAAAGCTTATCACAAAATTGGAAACTATTGAATGAGGTGCACGGAGTCCAAAAAATCAGTGTAAGTCCTTTTCATCAGGAAAAATCATAATATACTGCATGTTATCCTTAATGTTTATATAAACTACCTGAAACTTTAAAAAATATTATGTTTTTGGTAACTTTCACTGGTGATATTTGTGGGCTATATGGCAATGATTTTAAGCTGAACTTTTAAAATGATATCATACTAAATTTAAGTGAAAATCAGTAAATATCAATAATAATTTTTTGTTTTATTGGAGACTGAACATTGAAAGAGCATGTAAAATTCATGTAACTGTCTTTGTGTTTTCACTTAAGAAAGGTACGGCTGTGTCTTTTTTTTTATCTCAAATGGCCAGAACTATGTTTTACTCAATAAATACTCATTGAGTCCATACATCAGTAGTAGCACATGGACAAATCTTTGGGCTTATTATCTATCATGCAGTATGCAGTAATTATGCTCAGTCTTTTGTGACAAAAAAGATATATTAGGCAATTAAGGACATAAAAATATCCCCACACACGGAGCCCTCCAAGTACACCTGTATATATATTTGCATTCCCTGAGACAGTTACTTGTCTTTCATTTAGTCAGAGGCTATTACTTAGAGCTATGTCAAAGACATAAGTTCTGTCAATGAATTAAAAAAACTTCACCCTGTGGGTATGGTTTTTGCATATGAGAGGAAGGTTACACCTGAGGTACCACCGAACTTGAAACTGTTTTGACTTTCACCTACTTAGATTCCGAACAAGTGAATAATGGAGAAACGTTAAAATTTGGCAACTAAAACCAACGTTGGCAACTAAAAACGCATAAGCAAACCTTTGACACTCAATCAAACTTGGTATATACAATAAAAAGTATTTACATTCTAAAAAAAAAAAAAGAAAAGAAACCTTATGTCACTGTTTAGAGAAAGTTTAAGGCCAGCCCTCTAAATATCCCTATGTTGTTTGAAGCATTTTATAGAGCAAAGCAAATCTTTTGGTCAAAATGCTTCCTGTTGTTTATCAGAAAGACCAAGGGATTAAAAGAAAATATTTAAACATTCTTATTGTGTGGTATAGTATTAAACTGAGTAGACTAGAAATGATAGCTTGAAAAAATATTTGGAGGGATGATGTTTATATAGATACACTATTCTATATACTATAGAATAAAGTTTCTTTATTGTTTACATATTTTTCTGTTTATAAAAATTACAAATGTTGAAAGCATGGAAATTATAAAAAGGAAAATCAAAAAAACATATAAATAATTTCACCATCCAGTGGTAAGCCCTGTTAACATGCTAATGTATATTCTAATTTTTTTAGGTAATCAAAATTGTAATTAAATTATCTCTACATATCTCTCCATCCATATGCTTTTTAACTGAATATATTGTAAGCATTTCCATTTATTAAATATTTTCAAGAATCTGATTTTAAAGACTGAGCAATATTCCACTGCATGAATGCATTGTTATTTTTTAAAACTAATTCACTAATGCTAGACATTTGAGCAGATTCCAGTATTTTATTACTATAAACAAGTCAGAAAGAACATAGCTGTAAGTACATCTGTAAGTGTACCTACAGTGTATTTCTTTGTGTTAGGATGTAGTCTGAAAAATAAAATTGCTGGGTCAAAGTACAAATATGTCAAGAAACTTGTAACATTTATTTTGGTTAGCTATTTCATAAAATATGTTAATGAGACATTCACTACAGAAAACTTGAGAAGCAAAAAACTTATAAGAAAAAAAGTCCATAAATAACCTCATCACTCAAGTATAGAAACTGTTAGTATTTAGGCAGATAGTTTTCTAGTCATTTTTTTCTGGACACAAACATAGCATTATTATGCTTTATATAGTGTTGTGTAACATGTTTTTACAATATATCAACACTTTAACATGTTATTTGGTGTTCTGTAAATGACTTAATGGATACATGATAGTCCATGATATGAATATAATGTAATTTAACTTTCCCATTAGATTTGGGTGCTTAAATCTCTCCCACTTTTTTACCTACAAACACCTATAAAATGTAATAAACAGCCTTTTAAAAAACTAGGAATAATATTTTCTCATATTTCTATAGGAAAATTCTTAGGAAATTGGCTCAAACTATGTATGTATGAGCACATGTGTGTGCGTATATACACACACCTACACATATATAACATATGTGCATGTACTTATGTATATGTATCTCCAAACTGACATTCAAAAATATGTTCCAAATTACGTTTTCACAAACAATAAAGTACCTATTTCTCTGAGTCTAACAATAAAATGATTTAAGTGTTTGCAATTGGGTAGAGGAAAAGGAATATCTAAAGATATATCTACCTCTAAAGAATATCTACCTTCCAGAGATTCTAAAAATCTGTTAGTGTAAAGTGAAAACAAGTCAAAACTTTTAAATGATTATTGCTAAGAGTTTAAAACTGCTTCTTGGGTTGTGAAAACAATAAAAATTGCATCTGAGTAAAGCCATCAAAATACTTTATAAAAATTCTATACACTATAAGGCGGCCAAAAAATAAGGAACACAGTTCCATTCATAAGTTTCTGTTATGTATTTCAGAAGCATAAAAATTACTGCATGCTAACATATATTATTCATTCTGAATCTTTGGATTATTTTACCATATGAGCTAATTTTATGATAAAATATATACTTGAGAGCTGACATTTTGAAACTTAGCTGTTTTAGTTGAGAAAATACTCAGAAATACTAAGTGACAGCAAGGTGAGGGGAAGGCCAGCGGTCAGCTAGGCTCCCTGGAGGACTGGTGTCCCCGAGTTTGTCTGTTTTCATTGGTAGCAGCTGAGGTTCTCACATTACACAGGACGCAGCCAGTTCTGTACTGCATTTATGGTTTTGGAACGATTCTGGCACATACTCGGTAACCTCATTTAGGCTCAATGGAATACTTTTTGTTTTTCTATTATGAAATATTTCAAGCATATGAGAAATTGTTTTCTTTCAAGCTTGTGAATAACGTTTTGACAATGCAGGTCTCCAGTGGGTTTCATCTACAAAATGCAGAGAAGAGCCACAAGAGTGAGTTCAGGGGGAATAGCAGCATTCTTTCATATTATATAGTGAACTTTGTCATATTTGATGCTCATACAATTTCAGATGCCATCAGAGTAATACATTTTTATGTATACTGTCAAGATTATATTTTCCAGCTTTTCTGCCTTATTGTAAAATTAACTCTGGGATTGAGTATGTGTGGTATGGGATATTACTGTCAGAACCACAGTGCAAACTAAACATAAGTGCACTCAACAGAAACCAAAATTACTTGATTTCTGCAAATACAACTGAGACTTGGACTTCATAGAAAGGAGACAACTATCTGAGCTTCTTTCTGTCAAAGTTCAGAGGCAAATGGAGACTTGGAGAAGAAGGTAGAACCAGTTCAGAGTTCCCTAGCTATAATAACCATAGCATCTCACTGGGGACAGAGTTGTAGTGAGGCTTGGGCAGAGAAAGTTTGAGAAACTTGACAGCCACTTTTTCTACCGTCTGGTCTGTTCCTTTGGGTCTGAGGAAAACCACTTCAAAGGACTGAAATCTTTGGAATGATTTCCTGCCCACATCACTAAACCCTCTTAACACTCTCAACAGTTACGTAGGATTCCCAGTTACTCTCTTCTCAGAGTTCCCCTCTACTCACATCTCCAAAGTATATAACAATATTCCCTTCTATCTAAGGTTCAGCATTTCCTTCTCTACATCTGGATTGCTCTTACACAGCATTCCCTAATTATCTGTTCCACAGAGTTCTAGTTGCATGAAGGTATTAATAGATATTGCCAGAAAAAAGCAGCAGAGTTATTCTGTGGCCAAGGTTGTTTGGGAAATAATACTGAATACAAAATGATTTTTTTTTTTAATGGTGGGACTTTTCAGAGACTTTTATATTATAAAGTTCATGACAACCTCTAGAAGCTGCCATAATATGCCGTTTCCCAACCACATGACTGTGGAATCTTCTGTGGCCCCTGAGAGTAGGGTCTCTGTGTCTCTCTTGTTCACGACCTAGCTCACAGAGAGAACTCAACTATTACTGAATGAATATATAGAAGCATTTTCACGTAGGCTGTCACATGACTAGCATGCTCTGGCAAATGCTGGGATCCACTGCGTCGCCACAGCTTCTTTCCTGTAGAGGAACCCAGTTTCCACCAATGACACTTTCACTTTCCCACTAAGCATGGAGAACTTCTTTTGGTTCTTTTTCTCCCCATCTCATGTCAAAGCCAAGAGGAGCTGATAAAACCTATTTTGTTGACTTAGGAATGCCATCTTCAAACTTTAAGGACTGAGAATCATTGGAATTGATAGGAATTACAAGAACTTAAAAGAAGGACAGACAGTTTTCAGTTTGGGTTTTCTGGGGTTTTGGCAGAGGATGAGACAGATAGCATCACTGGCTCAATTGACATGAGTCTGAGCAAACCGTGGGAGACAGTGAAGGACAGGGGAGCCTGGCGCGCTGCAGGCCATGGCGTTGCAAAGAGTCGGACATGACTGAACAACAACAGTGTTGCTGGGATTGAAGCTGAATTTTGATGTAATGGTGGGATTTCAATAGGCAGAGACAAGACAAGTAATGTAAAAAGCAGGCGAAAAGGAAAGGCACTACGTCAAAAAAGCAGATTAAGGAGAAGAAATACCTTTGTAGGAGAGGTTTATTTGGAGATGCTAGCTAGAGATAAGTCTGGAAAACCCATTGGGAAAAAAAGTAAGGATAATTAATTAATGAAAGGCATTATGCAGAAAAGGTTAACCCATGACTATTTACATGGGGAGAAAAGAACTAAATCTACACAAGAGCACATGAGAGAAACTGCAGGTATCCAGGAAAGAGATGATAAGGATCAGGTAGGACAGTGACTTCAGGACAGACAGAAGAGAACACAATGAAGGGAACAGCCTGGAGGCAACACAGTCAGGACTGGCAGACTAACTGGCTGCGGGGAAGAGATGAGCTAAAATTACAGATCAAGGATGCTCCAGAAGTCTGATCTGACAGCCCACCTTTCACTGACATCAGAAATAGAACCAGGTTTAGAAGGGAAGGTCATGGGTTTGGTGTCAGATGTGCTGAATGTTAGATATCTAGAAGAGATGTCTAGAAGATATCTGGATAAATAAATCTGAAGCAAAAGGTTAGGACTTGGGATAAAGATGTAAGAGTTAAGTGGAAACACAGCAGAAAAGAAATCAGTGGGATGGTCATAAGGGTGCGTGTGTATGTGTGTGATATCCTCACACACGGACATGTATCCTCACTGTAGTTCTGATCTTGAAATTTTAACTGTATGTCAGTTTATTCATTCTATTCTTAGATTAATGTGTTAAGTTACTGGTATGCCCATTATCAATAAAGAACAGATTTGGCGGGGGGAGGCCTTGTTTACTTGTTGCAGGATGCATAGTAATTTCCTTTATGTTGGAAGCACGGAAACAAAAAGAAATTTTACTTGAGTATCCTCCATTTGGAAAAAGAGCTGTTGGAAAATAAATTAAAATAATTAACTGGTTCATACCACCATAAATATAGGTTGGAGTCTGGATAATAATCTAAATGGGTTGTTTTGCACCGATCAGCTCCCGTACTTAATTCTGGAACCCTGCACTAAGTCTGCAATGACACTTAGTTGTGGCTGCCTCACCTGCGTCAGAATTCCTTAAGTTTTCACCCACACCTTGCTGTTCATTTGCTGGCTCAAGTTATTAAACTACTGAACGTAGCCTGAGAGCCTTCATTGGAAACAGTGTGCCAGATGATTTATGAGGCAGTCAGGCAGCTGTTTTATTTTAAGTTGATTCCAAGTGAACGGCTTGGTGCTTGCATCATCACTTCCTCTCCCTTCAGCTTTCTCTGAGGTTTCCTTAATCTCACCCACTCAGAGAAGTCAGAGGAATGCCTTCCCTTTTGTAAAACTAACAAGCTACACAGAATTATGTTTTTAATGTGCTGGGTCTAGTAAGTGACTTACTAACATGATGTGGAGAGGCCCCTGTAGAAAAATGGTTTACCTCAGCACATTTGCCTAGCATTATAATTATTCAGGACATACCCAAGAGTTACTCCTGAACATACTGTGATTAGCCAGGCTTTTTCCATTAAATTTGCAAAACAATATATCTAATTCAGTGGTAAAAAGAAGCTTTTACCACTGAATAAAACCCTTCCAGAGAAGCCATTGTCCGAAATGGTTTTGTAAGGCTATCTCATGTACATTGTTTTCAAATTTGCATATATTTAGAAAACTTTAGTAACTCTGATGGAATTTAGCATATAGAAATAGGGCCTTTTTAAAAAACTGAAGAATACTTGATTTATAATATTAGTTTCAGGTTTATAGTATAGAGATTCGATATTTTTATGGATTATACTCCATGTAAAGTTACTATAAAATATTGGCTACATTCCCTGTGCTGTACAATATATCCTGAGAGCCTGTTTCATTCATAGTGGGCGACACCTCTTAATCCCCTGCCCTTATGTTGCCGCTCCCTGCTTCCCTCTTCCCACTGGTAACCACTGGTTTGTTCTCTATATCTGTGAGTCTGTTTCTGTTTTATTTGTTGTTGCAAATAGCAGGCTCTCATTCTTTTTAACTATTGAACAACAGTCACTGTATACACACACACTCTGCTAAGTCACGTCAGTCGTGTCCGACTCTGTGCGACCCCATAGACGGCAGCCCACCAGGCTCCCCCGACCCTGGGATTCTCCAGGCAAGAACACTGGAGTGGGTTGCCATTTCCTTCTCCAATGCATGAAAGTGAAAAGTGAAAGGGAAGTCGCTCAGTCGTGTCCGACTCTTCGCCACCCCATGGACCGCAGCCTACCAGGCTCCTCTGTCCGTGGGATTTTCCAGGCAAGAGTGCTGGAGTGGGGTGCCATCGCCTTCTCTGACACACACACTACATCATCTTTATCCATTCATTTGCTGGTGACTCTTAGGCTGTTTCCATATCTTGGCTATGAACGTTGAAGTGCATCTATCTTTTCAAATTGGTGTTTTCACTTTTTTTCCAGATAGATACCCAGGACTGAAATTACTGGATCATATGGTAGTTCTATTTTTATTGTTTCGAGGGACCTCCATGCTGCTTTCCATAGTGACTGTACCAATTTACATTTCCTCCAATGTCCTACCAGGGTTCCCTTTTCTCCACATCCTTACCAACATTTATTATTTGTATTTTTTGTATTCCTGTTGTAAATGTAGTGTATCACATTGATTGATTTATGGATCTTGAACCATCCTTCCATCCCTAGAATAAATCCTACTTGATGGTGTCTCATCTTTTTATTGTTGAATTCAGTTTGCTAATATTTTGTTGAGGATTTTTATATCTATATTCATCTGAGATATTGGCTTATAATTTTTTTTGTACTGTTTTTGCCTATTTTCAGTATCAAATTAATGGTGGCTTTGTGGAGTGAATTTGGAAGTGTTCCCTCCTCAATTTTTGTAGAATATTTTGAAAAGGATAGATATTAACTCTTCTCTCTCTATATATTCTATATTGGTAGAATTCCCCTGTGAAGCTGTCTAGTCCTGGATTTTTGCTTGCTAGGAGTCCTTTTTTAATTGGTCTATTTCAGATTGTCTATTTGTTCCTGATTCAGTCTGGAAGATTGTATGTCTCTAGAAATTTATCCATTTCTTCTAGGTTGTCCAATTTATTGCTTTATGCTTTATAGTTATACATAATATTCTCTCATGTTTTTTAATCTCTGTTAAATTGGTTATAGTTTCTCTTCTTTCATTTCTTACTTTGTTAAAATTTGTGTCCTCTCTCTTTTTTTCTTGGTGAATCTGGCTAAACATTTATAAATTTTGTTTATCTTTCCAAGGAACAGCTCTTGGTTTTTTTTTATTTTTTTCTATTTTCTTAGGTTTCTATTTATTTCCTTCCTGATCTTTATTATTTCCTTCTTTCACTGACAGTGGGCTCTGTTTGTTCTTTTTCTTTCAGGCTGTTTATTTGAGACTTTTCTTGTTTCTTGAGGTAGGCATGTGTTTCTATAAACTCTCTTAGAACAGTTTTTGCTACATCCCATAGACTTTAGATAGTTTTTATTTTCATTTGTCTCAAGGTATTTTCTGATTTCCTCTCTGATTTCCTGATGGAAACATTGGGGTTTTTTTTAGTAGCATGTTTTTTAGTCTCCACCTGTTTGTGTTTTTTCTCGTTCTCATTCCTGTGAATGATACCTATAGTTTCATAATGCTGTAGTCAGAAGAAATGCTCGATATAATTTCTGTCCTCTAAAATTTGTTTAGACTTGTTTTGTGGCCTAACATACATCCTGAAGAACATTGCATGTACTCTTGAGAAGAATGTGTTCCTGTTTTTGGATGTAATATCCTATGGATACATATTAAGCACAACTAGTCCAAGGTATCATTTAAGATCACTGATTTCTTAATGGTTCTCTAATGATCCTATCTGAATGACTGTCCACTGAATCTAGGAATTTTTACTTTTAGAAGAGGGTTTTCCCCATAAAATCACATAGGCTCTGAACTTAAAAAACAGACAAACAAATAAAATCCACATTTCGTAGCCCTTCTGGTTGATGAATGTCACTATATGTGTACCAGTGTAAGGCCAGATCACTATGATTGAGTGGGACTTGCGGTAACTAACATTTGCTGACAGGACCACCAACATGGATCAAACTACCACACAGAGATCTCACCAATACCGTCCCATTCCTTTTCCAAAGGTAGGCTCTGATGTACTGTAATATAATAAGGCATCTTTCCCCTACAATCAAGCACAATCTCTTTTAAAGAGAGATTGTGAGCAAAGGACAGAAAATTCTTCTTTCTCTTAGATGCTTAGGAGTACATACTGTAGCATAGACACTGAAACCAAGTATTTGGAAACCTACCCAATGGCTGTTGCTTAGAACAGTATTATTCCACTCCTTCATCACGTCACCTCCCACACACACGAAGGTGCATGCACACGCACACGCTCACGTGCGCACACACACACATGCTCACGTGCGCGCACACACACACACACACATGCTCACGTGCGCGCACACACACGGTCTCTCTCTCTCTCTCATATTCCCAAATTAGCGGGCTGGCTTATTTCTGAGATGTGACTAAACTGAAACATTCTTGCAGAGAGTAACTTTTCCTTTTCTTTTGTCTGAGAAAGAAATCAGAATCCAGAAGAATTCAGAAGAAAAAAGCAGCTGACTAAATATGGAGTTGGAGCTAATGAATCTTATTATAAACCCTCAGTATTCTGGGAAAGTGTATAGGTTTCTTTATGTTCGGATGTATTTGAGATTCATGCTTCCCTTGTAGCTCAGTCAGTAAAGAATCTGCCTGCGGAAGACCTGGGTTCGATCCCTGGGTTGGGAAGATCCCCTGGAGGAGGAAATGGCAACCCACTCCAGTATCCTTGCCTGGAAAATCTCATGGACAGAGGAGCCTGGTAGGCTGCAGTCTATGGGGTCGCAAAGAGTTGGGCATGACTGAGCGTCTAACACTTACTTACTTAACAGTCTCAGGTGTTAGAAACTCCAATTGACTAGTTAAACTGTTATCATCACAAAAACTAATCAGTAATACTGGGACTTTTTGGATAACTCTCTGTTTTGAAATAATTTTAAACTTAACAGGAAATTTATAATAATAAAACCAGGAATGTAGGAACACGACCAATGGTTGGCATTTTGTCCTGTTTTCTCTCTGCCCTACAGCCCCACATCTCTGTCTCTCCTTAGACTATGTTGAAACACTGTCTCTCTTTACCTCTTCACATTCAGTATATATTTTTAAAGTACAGAACATTTTCTAACATAAACCACAGCATTGATATAATTTTTGTGATGCTTTCTGGTTCCTTTTATTGGAGAGTGGTAAGTTATGACCAACCTAGACAGCATATTAAAAAGCAGAGACATTACTTTGCCGACTAAGGTCCGTCTAGTCAAGGCTATGGTTTTTCCCATGGTCATGTATGGATGTGAGAGTTGGACTGTGAAGAAGGCTGAGCACCGAAGAATTGATGCTTTTGAACTGTGGTGTTGGAGAAGACTCTTGAGAGTCCCTTGGACTGCAAGGAGATCCGACCAGTCCATTCTGAAGGAGATCAACCCTGAGATTTCTTTGGAGGAAATGATGCTAAAGCTGAAACTCCAGTACTTTGGCCACCTCATGCAAAGAGTTGACTCATTGGAAAACACTCTGATGCTGGGAGGGGTTGGGGGCAGGAGGAGAAGGGGACGACAGAGGATGAGATGGCTGGGTGGCATCACTGACTCAATGGGCGTGAGTCTGAGTGAACTCTGGGAGTTGGTGATGGACAGGGAGGCCTGGCGTGCTGCGATTCATGGGGTCGTAGAGTCGGACACGACTGAGCGACTGAACTGGACTGCACTGAACGGGAACTAGTTGTGCTCACTGCTACAAGTGTGTTATTTCTTCTAGTCCTGTTCAGCAGACAAAGATAGGGAATACATGTCTTGTATATTTTTATATCCATTTACATATTTACCAAAAAAATCATTGAATTTACACTGATCCTTCAGTTACAGTTCAGTATCAAGGTCTAGTCTCCTTTCTTTTTTAAACAAATTTATAACTCTCTTCCCCAGCAGTGAGAAACCTGCCTTCTGTTATCTTCATTTCTTTTTTTTTTTTCATTTGCTCAAGCTCCGTATACATAAAAGTTTGTTTTTTCATTGCTAATTCACATCACTGCAACAATCCAAACCTACTTACTGGAACTCAATATTGATCTACAGTTATTTTGAGATAGATTTTATACATATTAAATGCACAAATCTAATGGGAACTAATTTAATGAATTTTGAGGAATGTACACATCTTTGTTAATCATACCAATAATAAAGTATACTTTTTTTTCAATCATCCCAGAAAGTTGTCCCCTTCAGTCAATAGTATCCCAAAAGACAGCCCTTTTCCAGTTTTATTTTTCACAGATTAGTTTTTTTTGGCTAAGTTTTTAACAAGTAATTTTTATATCCAGAGAGTTTTTAAAGGAACTTCAAAAATATTTTAATTTCTTGTAGATGAATGTTGACCTATGACATATTAGTTTTTACATATATTATGTATATATTGCATCCTTGAATCCAAATAAAGTGCAGACATTTACCATGGCCTCTGCTGATCATTTAGTCCTTCCAGTTCACTGTACTTCAGCTACTCTGGACATCTTTCAGGTCCTCAACCACAGTAAATTCTTTTCCACTTTAGCAACTATGTACTTGTTGTTCCCTCTATTAAAGAAACATATTTTCCTTAATCTCCACCTATCTGGGGTTTTCTCATCACCTCCTGCAGGAGACTGTCCCTGACTATTGTACCTTATATTGCCCACCACTTTTCCGGGGTCACTCTCTGTCACTTTCCTTGTTTCATTTCCTACACAGCTCTTGCCACTCTCCTTATCTATCTATTCTTTGTTATTTCCTCAGTATGTAGAATGATACCTGGTAAATGTATGTGTGTGTCTGAATATGAAAGAGTGAGTTCAACAAATATTTATTGGATGAATGAAGGATGCAATAATTTGTTATCCTGTATGAAATACCTTCATTAGTCCCAGAGAATTCTGAAGCACAAAATATTTTTCTTGTACAAATTATTAATGAATATGTCAACCTTTCTATTTTATACTTTTTACTCTGCTTAATCTTCAAATGAGCAAATGTACAATCTTACTGTACTATAACTACATATAAAAAGTATATATTCATTGATTTTTTTTGAGCAATTACTCAAAAATAGTCCCACTTTGAAATGATGGAAACATTATAAAGTAACATTTTAGTTTAATAACGCACATGCCTAGTTAGAGCCATAAAAGAATCCTGTCTCTTTCCAAAAAGGGTTTTAAATCTGGCCAAAGGTTGCTTCATTGGGAGACTGTTCAGGGACTGCTTTTCATGGAAATGAAACTAAGGGTTTTGTCCCTGGTGTAACATAAGTAAGAAAGAATGTGCTATTAGGGACAGGATCTGTAGACTCTAGAATATACTCCTCTATTCCATGACAGAACACAGCTGTTCACACTTACAAGGACAGCTACAAGCAAGCCTTGGAGTTTGGCTTTGTGTTTATCTACTTGTCACTTGATAGCTGTAGGATGGAAAGAATAATAGCACATAAATTGGATTGATTTTTGCTCATCACAGATTTTTAGTTATGGGACCAAAATACTTAACTACTCATATAAAATACCCAAAGCAGTTTCTGAATTTTCATTTGTTAACCTAAAAATTCCAGTAAAGACTTTGACAACTATTTGATAGATTTCTGGATGGACATTTGCTTTAAGAAAAGCAAGAGTTGATTACATAGTTGATTGTTTTATATGGGAATAGAGGCTGTCAGAAGAGGCAACATGTATTTTGCTTGTGTATTTGTTTCTAAGGAGCATAGCAGCCACTGATCATGAACCAACAGATGCCAGGAAATCCTTCCCTTGTTTTGATGAGCCCAACAAAAAGGCAACGTATACGATATCCATTGTCCACTCCAAAGAATATAAGGCACTTTCAAATATGCCAGTGGAGGTGAGTATTTTAAATTCTTTTAAAATTTATGCAGATAGTTTGTTTATAATATCAATTTCCTGATTTGTTATGAGAGAACCTCCTGAATTCTAAAATAAATGTACTCTAATAGCTTATTTAGAGGCTTGAAGATACATTTGGGCAATCTCTTGTCTTTGAGTATTAGAAGTCTTTAATTCAAGATTTTACTATCTAGTCAAAATACCATGTTGGGTTTTCTAAGCAAGAATGGATACAGTAGACATATGTCAGCTAGGCTCTGCTTAAATGAAAGCATCCCCTAATCATGACAAATTAAAGGCAAATGAATGGAATTACAGATTTTAAAATACTCAGCAGCCTAGTTGTCTTGGTTTCTACAAAAAAATCATCACTTAAATGTTGACATATAGCTACCAACTCCAGGGATCACCATGCCCATAGGTATTCTAGTGAACAAGAAGTACTCATTAAGTGTTAAAAAACAAACAAAAACAAAAAACAGGCTACAATAAATTCTGTTTGTATAATTATTAACATGACTCTTCCCTCTTTTCCTGCTCCTCAACCCTATAATGGGTAATGCAGTTAACTAAAGTATCATTACCTCAAGGTTGAGGTTTATTATGCCTTATAGCTTTGACATGTAAAAGGGTGAAGCTCATCCTTAGATATAATTGTCACCTACCCAATACCAGAAAAGCACTGTGCCTACATTACATTTCCCATCTTTCTGATCCACTATCTGAAATATGATCACTGAAATCATCCTCTTTAATTACAAATATTCCTCAAAAAAGCGAACAAAAGCTTAAGAAGGTTAAAAAGTAAATGGAAACTTAAAAAGGTCAATGTAAGCTCATCAACTTTTCTTCTAGTGTCAGACTCCTAGGCAATTGGGTTTTGACTGGAGAAGAAAGAGGAAAAGATGAACTTAAAGGACACACTCTGACTGGGTCAGAGTACAATGCAGTCAGAATACTTGGCATGGAACAGGTAAAGTTAGGGTGGGAGGAGGAAGGATGCAAACTTTCTATCACAGAGTAACATGGAACAACAGACTGGTTCCAAATAGGAGAAGGAGTCCGTCAAGGCTGTATACTGTCACCCTGCTTATTTAACTTATATGCAGAGTACATCATGAGAAACGCTGGGCTGGAAGAAGCACAAGCTGGAATCAAGATTGCTGGGAGAAATATCAAAAACCTCAGATATGCAGATGACACCACCCTTATGGCAGAAAGTGAAGAGGAACTAAAAAGCCTCTTGATGAAAGTGAAAGAGGAGAGTGAAAAAGTTGGCTTAAAACTCAACATTCAGAAAACGAAGATCATGGCATCTGGTCCCATCACTTCATGTGAAATAGATGGGGAAACAGTGGAAACAGTTCAGACTTTATTTTGGGGGGCTCAAAAATCACTGCGGATGGTGACTGCAGCCATGAAATTAAAAGACGCTTACTCCTTGGAAGAAAAGTTATGACCAACCTAGATAGCATATGCAAAAGCAGAGACATTATTTTACCAACAAAGGTCCATCTAGTCAAGGCTATGGTTTTTCCAGTGGTCATGTATGGATGTGAGAGTTGGACTGTGAAGAAGGCTGAGCGCCGAAGAATTGATGCTTTTGAACTGTGGTGTTGGAGAAGACTCTTGAGAATCCCTTGGACTGCAAGGAGATCCAACCAGTCCATTCTGAAGGAGATCAGTCCTGGGATTTCTTTGGAAGGAATGATGCTAAAGCTGAAACTCTAGTACTTTGGCCACCTCATGTGAAGAGTTGACTCATTGGAAAAGATTCTGATGCTGGGAGGGATTGGAGGCAGGAGGAGAAGGGGACGACAGAGGATGAGATGGCTGGATGGCATCACCGACTCGACGGACATGAGTCTGAGTGAACTCCGGGAGATGGTGATGAACAGGGAGGCCTGGCGTGCTGCGATTCATGGGGTCGCAAAGAGTCAGACACGACTGAGCGACTGAACTGGACTGAACTGCTGGGGCTTCAACTCTTCTCTACTAGCACATGCTTGCCTTGTCGATGATGCATCGAGCTCTAATCCAGCCTCCCTCTCTTAATCGTTTTTTAAAGCTTCTCACTGTAGAGTGACTCACTGTGTGGCTGCAGGGCATGTGGAAGTGTTTATACAATGGACAGCAGGAATTAGGCAAGTATTCATGGATGAAGTATTAGGACTGGTGATTGGCAGTGAGGAAGGCAAAGTGGCATGGACAGAAAACCAGACAGATGGAGTTGGGAGTTGCAGCAAGTAATATAATCTCTTCTCTCCCCATGGTAACCAAGGCAGTGACTTTAGTGACCATACCTTAGGTCTCTGATGGAGACAACCAGAGATGGAAAAGACAGCCTGACCTCCTGCTATGCCTGCATGGCTATTGCCCTCTTGCATGTAGTCAAATTAGCAAATACCTGCTTAGTTCTTCCTGTGTTCAAGGCACTGCTGCTGCTGCTAAGTCGCTTCAGTCGTGTCCGACTCTGTGTGACCCCATAGACGGCAGCCCACCAGGCTCCCCCGTCCCTGGGATTCTCCAGGCAAGAACACTGGAGTGAGCACAAGCCTATTCTCCATTAAGGGGTCATAGTGTATGCTCAAATATTATGGTCAGGATTTTCTGTTTAATGCAGAAAGATAAACTCCTGTCTAGTTTATATCACAAAGTTTAATTTCTCCCTAAGAAACCACATACAGTATACAGTTCAATCACACTCTCACAGTACTAAAAATAAAATGAATTTTCCTCCAGTCTTTTCAACATCACCATTTAGGGGTAAAATTTCTTTCTACCATTAAGCTTTGACAAGCTTTTTTTTCTGACTGGAAAGCCAGGTTTAGAGTAACTATTTGTTTGTCTTGTCCATGATTGATCACTTTATAAATAAAAGATTATCTTTTGCTTTCAATAGAAAGAAGAGTCGGTGGATGATAAATGGAATCGGACAACTTTCCAGAAGTCTGTTCCCATGAGTACTTACCTGGTGTGCTTTGCGGTACATCAGTTTGACTCTGTAACGAGAATATCAAACAGGGGGATACCTGTGAGTACCATTCTATTTTTTAAAATTTACCACCTATGCATTTGTGATTGTCTACTTTTTTTGAACAGTGTTTTTAAACCCCACACTAGAAAAGCCCATTAGACACCAAGGTCTGTGAGTCTGATGAAACACTGAACAATATAGAAAAACGTAAGCTGAGAGGACCCAGGTGAAAAATAAACAAAACAGCCATAGGAATGGATGGCCTTGAATTATTTCAGGAGAAAATTCACTATAAATCCAAACCTAGTTTCTAAGGATATCAGCACAAAAATATTAAATATTTGAGCATGCTCAATTTAGTAAAATGATTGGGTTTCTGTGTTTGGGTGGTGTCCAAGATAGAGGCCAGAGGGAGAGGAGGAAATCAGAGGTAGGTGAATATCCTTCAAGTAGCTAAGCACTGAGACGTTTGTGGTGCCATCCCAATATGTAATTCAACATAAGACAGCAGCAAGGTCTCAAAAAGCATCTTCTTAAAAATGTAAGAAAATACAAATAAGCTTTTTTAAAAAAAAATTCAAATGATGAACTTAATAATTTTCTCTTGAAAAATGAAATACTAAATACTTTAACCTAATGATTACCTAATTATTTTTCTCTTTTTGGAGGCCCCCATTCTGCTCATGCCCTAAACTTGCTATCTAATGGTTAGTCTGCCTCTGTGCTATATATTATATATATGAAACATTATATTCTTTGTAATATAATTTTATAAGGAAGAAATCATCACTCCCATT
Organism: Ovis canadensis; assembly: GCF_042477335.2. Classification (NCBI taxonomy): domain Eukaryota; kingdom Metazoa; phylum Chordata; class Mammalia; order Artiodactyla; family Bovidae; genus Ovis; species Ovis canadensis. Next base: position 30,982,622 of record NC_091250.1, on the reverse strand, counting down.
TTACAAGTGAGAAAACGGAAATGATGAGTTTAAGTAATTTGCTCAAAATCACACAACCGGCAAGTGTGGAGACTCAAATTCCAGATTCTTTGCAAACAATGTACCCTGCTGCAAACCTTCTGAAATGTGATATCCTGAAACATATCTTTACCTCTTCACCAGTCACTGGAGAGAAGAGGTACTTCTCTCTCCATCCTATCTATAGAAGACAGCTAGCCAGAGTTTTCCTTCCTGCAAAAACCTGTGGGGCTCTTTTCTTCAAAACTGAAGGAAAACTTAAGGGCATCTAGTTTGAATGTTAATTCAAGGTAAATTCTGCCTCTTTGGCATTTGACTGGCTCCCTACCCATTCACTTTAAATTGAAATCTAGCACTTAACACCCAAGCACAGATGCTCCAGTACAATTTCCCACTCCAGAGAGAACTACGGGAAAACTACACCACTTTTATCTACTCAAAAGTAACATCAGTGGGAACCCACACTATTCTCACAGTACTACATTCTTATGGCTACACAGACAACCTAAGACAAACCGGCATATGAGGAAAACAAGCAACATAAAAGAGAAAATCCAAGACAAATAAACAGCCAAGCACAGTGTGAGTAAATAGTAATAGTTAGAAACCAAAAAAGCCATAAAGATTAAACATTCTCACATACCCAACCTTTAATTATTACCCTCAGAGATTCAAGAAGATATGACCACTGTAAAATAAAAACAGAAAACTATGAGAAAACAACCAGAAATAGTAGTCAGAGTTTAAGAACATAACTTTCAAAGCATGACATGGCTCTAACCCCCAGGAGCTTGTTGCGAATTCCTTCCAAACCCAGGGCCCAGTAGGCCGATAGGTTTAGTCCCTGCCAACTGCTCTGTATTTTTATCCACTGCACAGAGATGCTTACGTTGTTTGAAGCCCTGATATGTCTTGTGGGCTTTCCACTTTTATGTTGCGACTGTCATTTCTGTTTGGTAGGAGCAGTGTTGTTCCTGTTTAGTTGCTAAGTCATGTCTGACTCTTCCCGACCTCAGGGACTGTAGCCCACCAGGCTCCTTCGTCCCTGGGATTCTCCAGGCAAGAATACTGGAGTGGGTTACCACTTCCTGCTCCAGGGGATTTTGCCGACCCAGGGATTGAACCCGCGTCCCCCACATTGGCAGGTGGATTCTTTACCGCTGAGCCACCAGGGACGCCTGTCAGGAGAAGTGGGGGTATATTAAAGCATTAATATGCTGTATGCTCTAGAACCAAAGTCTCCATATTACTGGTCCCTCTAACAGATGAAGTTGGTTTTTGTGTAATACTACATTTTTAGTATAAATTTCATAAATCAGAAAACCGTTCTTATCCACTCCACTTCTGACAGTATTATTCTGGTAACATGTATCACTTGCTTTTACAGTCAGGTTACACTGTACAATCCAAGACTATATAATACCCTGACTGAAGTCACCATTCTGGCAAGAACTACTTTACATCAATGAAACCAAATTGAAGCCCATGTTCTTCTTAACTGTTTACCTGTAATGGCAGATATTAGTACCTGAACCATTCACCATGTTTAAAATGTCCTTGTTGCTCATGAAGATTAGGAATCCAATCCTAAAAAATTGTTGGGAAAAAAGGTAACCAAGTTTGGAATGTAGTTCAAAAAGACTTAACTCTGCACATTTCCTTTTGTGACTGTCAGTTGCATGACACTTTTATTGAGGTATAGTTGGTTTATAATACTATATAAAGTTCAGATGTACAACACAGCAATTCATAATTTTAAAGGTTATACTCTATTTGTGGTTATTATAAAATATTGGCTATATTCCTGGGGCTGTACAATATTTATTTACAATATATAGTTGTTTGTACCATTTAATCCCCTACCTATATTTTGCCCCTCCCTTCTTCTCTCTCCCCACTGGTAACCTCTAGTTTGTTTCCTATATCTGTGAGTCTGTTTCTTTTCTCTTATATTCACGTTTGTTTCATTTTTCAGATTCCACATAAAAGTGACATCAGATAGTATTTGTCTCCCTCTGTCTGACTTATTTCACTAAGCATAATACACTCCAGTCCATCCATGTTGTTGCGAGTGTCAAAATTTCTTTCCTTTTCGGCTGAGTAGTATTTCATTGTATATATACCACACACGCTCCATTCATCTGTTGCTGGTCGCTTAGTTTGCTTCCATATCTTGGCTATTGTAAATAAGCTACTATGAAAACTGTGGTGTGTATATATTTTTGAATTAATCCTTTTGTTTTCTTTGAATGTATGCCAGCACTGTAATTGCTGGGCATATGGTAACTGTATCTTTAGTTTTCTGAGGAAGCTCCACACCGTTTTCCACAGTGGCTGCTCCAACTTGCCACCAACAGTGAACAACGTTTCCCTTTTCTCCATATTCTCAAAAGCATTTGCTATTTGTGGCACATTTTCAGAATGAGTTTGATTTTTACAACATTTTTATTTCAATGAGTTTTTTTTTTTAAATTTCTTTCCTGGAAGGACTGTTCTAAATTAAGGGCTATCAATCTTCCTTGAAAGAATGCATATAATTCAGGAAGCCACAGAATATTGCCAATGATTCTTAAATTTACAAAAATAATATGAACAAAGAAGTATTTAAAATTCTGTGAAGTTAGATTTTTAAATGTTATTTGTTTGGAAAAAAACTCTACTGCAGTCATGATAATCACCACGCATCAAACTACTCAAATTTTGACTTGAATGAGAAGTGAGCTGCCAGTAAGTGTTCTGTGTAACCTAAGTGATGATGCTGGGCTGCTTCTCAAACAGTACCTCATGGCTGCTGAGCTCTGGGACTCAACGTTCTGAACACACGTTGAAGCTGCAAGGCCACAGCAAAAATACAGTCCTGAGTCACCCAGACTTTAAGCCAAGGTTTTCCATATTTATAATAATTTATCGATGGATAAGGGACAATCTAAAATTTAGGAAGAATTTATCACATTCCTGTGATAAAGCAGGATCACAAACAAAACTTGAAACGAACCAAACATCACAATTCCTTTCTACTAAGTATTCCTCCTCCCCAAATTTCTATCTACTGCTGGAAGAATATTTAGAAGGACATGCTTCCCAGATGGCGCTAGTGGTAAAGAACCCACCTGCCAATGCAGGTGACTAAGAGACATGGGTTAGATCTCTGGGTTGGGAAGATCCCCTGGAGAAGGGCATGGCAACCAACTCACTCCAGTATTCTTGCCTGGAAAACCCCATGGATAGAGGAACCTGGCAGGCTACAGTCCATAGGGTCATAAAGAGCTGGACATGACTGAAGCAAATTAGCACACATGCAAAGTTATAAAATTAAACATATTGATGGCATCCAGTAATACTATGTAACTTAAACATGCATTTACAGAATTAAAAACAATATCAAATTCTTTTCTCTTTCTCATCCTGGCTACATCAACATTGATAATAAAACTGAGGTTCCCCCAACATTTTGTCAGTCTTTATTGAGCACCTACTATGTGCACAAATAGTATGCTAGGTCCTAAAGGGAGTGAAATATGCTAAAACATCTATACCTCAATGGACATGTGAAACATAGGTGGTCACCACTGTCCACTGTCACCCAACTGTGTTTTAAGGTCTTTGATCACACCATCCCTTTGGTGCCAAAGATCTCACCTTCTAAAACAGAAAACACAAAAACAGGGGGCTCTGCAAGAGTCATGGGCCACATAAAAGGAGTGTGTCTATCTGGAACAATTCAGATAAGATGGAAAAATCTCAAGAGGTGAACAGGTGCTAAGTCTGACGGATGATCAGCAGTGGAAAGGCAGGTTGTTGTCAATGGGTAGAGTGACCAAATATTTTATTATTTATAGAATATAAACAATAGAGGTGTTATTAATTATGCTGGGATAAGAGGTATAAACAGATAAACAACAGACTTAGAATCCTGGGACATTTCTGGGCAAACTTGGATATTTGGTCACCTCTGTCCATAGAAGACACTCAGCAGACAAGGACAACAAAAACATGGTCCCAGGCCCAGTGGGCCTGCAGGGCTCACGGGTAGTGGTGGGGACCCTGCAGGCACTGGCTGGACTTCTGACGAGGTGGTAGTGGCTAGAAGCATCTGTTCAGGTTGATTCCTTTTTGTTCCCATGGTCTTTCCAAGTTCAGTGCCTTTGTCTCAGACTCTAAGACACCCTTCCAGAGTCTTGCCCCTTCAACCTTACCACCCTTCTCCTGGGGTTACTCATTGACACACAGCCCTCTGGACTTGCCTCTACTCTCTTTCCAACCTATTGTTAAAGCATAAACTCTGTGGTTTACTTTTTTTCTTGCCTTCTGTTTTTATTGCTAAAGCCTTTTCCAACCAGGCTCTTGCAAATCAAAAGGTTTTGGCTTTCAAATTTATTTGTATGGGTGTGAAAAGCCTATTCTGAACTTCGAAAACTTAACGTTTTATTTTTTCCCTCTTCATTCTCCTAGTATTCCTAATGGTAATGTGGGTACCACAGTGTGGATATCCCACATATAAGGAAGTATGGACAAAGAAAATTACAGGGGATAATCATTCAATGTATTATCTCTGATGATACTAACGTTCTTGATGGAACACATGAAAACTATTATGTGTTAAGTATTGCTTATGCATTAGCTTATTTAATGCTCACATTAACTATTAGTTACGTACTGTTGTTAACTCTATTTTGTAACTCGGGAAAGTCAGGCTTCATTCTTAGGACTAGAGAAAAGAAGCAGTACAATATAGTAAAAAACAAACTTGGTGCTGAAGTTTAGTGTCAGTTTCGTCTTCATTTCTCTTGTGTATACATTTTCCTCACATATACAATTAGAAGTTTACTTTTAAAACTCTTCAAACTCTAAAATTTGAGATACAAGTTTACAATCCTTATCTAAAATTTTTGGGATTAGTTGCATGTTGGAATTCAGAAATTTTCAGATTTGTGAAAGGCAATACGTACAGATATTGAGTATTATTGAGTAACTGCAGTGGGATCTTGGGGGTAGCTCCTTATGATCAAATATAAGTGTTTCTACAGCAATACTTTTGTAGTGAGAAAAATAAGTTATATTTAAAAAAAATTCCTCTTAGTTCAGGTCAGATGATACCACCAAATTAATTTGCTGAGAACATATTAAAAAAAAAAACTTTGGATTTTCAAAACTCATTGGATTCTGTAATCGTGGAAACTGGGCTAATGAAAGCATTGGAGTAAAGATATCACTAGTGATGCAAAATATTATATTTTATTATCATTATGAATAGTCTAGATTAATAGGATTGATGTGCATGGTAAGTGTCACATTACCTGGAAAATTTTAAGTACTCAGTAAGACTAATAATTAACCATAATGATTACACATAAAAGAAGTAATGGCAACCAATTAGAATAAATTCTTGCTGTCTTAAATTCCATCTCTCAAATTTCTGGAGACCCTTGATTAAAGGGATAATATTAACAACTCTAAAAGCCTTCTTGGGTAGGGTTCCCATGTGATAAGAGAAAGGCAACAACAACAACATTGATAAAACAGATGAAGCACACCTCCCAAAAGAATAACCAAGTGCATATGGGCTTCAGGAAGCACAGATTTTACATCTGATGCTAGCTCAATAGATTCAGTGTTTTGAGTTATGCCTAAGGGGCTTCCCTGGCGGCTCAGAGGTTAAAGCGCCTGCCTGCAATGCAGGAGACCTGGGTTCGATCCCTGGGTCAGGAATATCTCCTGGAGAAGGAAATGGCAGCCCACTCCAGTATTCTTGCCTGGAGAATCCCATGGACAGAGGAGCCTGGTGGGCTACAGTCCACGGGGTCGCAAGGAGTCGGACACGACTGAGCGACTTCACTTTCACTTTAATAGTATCCAACAGGTCTTCCCTGTAGCTCAAATGGTAAAGAATCTGCCTGCAATGCAGGAGACCCAGTTTCGATCCCTGGGTTGGGAAGATCCCTTGGAGAAGGAAATGGCGCCCCACTCCAGTATTCTTGCCTGGGAAATCCCATGGACAGAGGAGCCTGTTGGGCTACAGTCCACGGGGTTGCAAAGAATCAGACACGACTGAGTGATTAACACTACTACGCCAATAGTATCCAACAGTGGCATATCTCAGTAATTTAGTCCACTTAGAGAATTTAGTATCTAAAAACTAAATATATGCATTCAAGTTAGGTAGGTTCTTGAAGACTTACAAACTTCATAGATAGTTGTAGTTATTAAGCTTATGTAAAACCTTTATATTTAGCCTTTAATAAAATCTTTAAATAATAAAGGCATATGTGACTTTATAGAAATTAAGAAGAAAGAATATACATGTATATCTCCTTCCTCACCCCATGCTATTTCAATATGGTTAGTCACATGCTTAAAAAGAATCATCTCAGTGAAGCAGGCATGTAAACTTAGAACAATAGTTTGTTACAAAGCAATGACAATTCAGGAGTAACTGACTGAACTTTGTCATGGACAGAAGTGCTGAGGCTTAGCAGATGATGGACGGGAGTTAGCTACTCCTACCAAAGGCTGCAGAAAGGAATCTTTAAAATAAAAATATGTTTGTGATATGTAGCAGATAGGACACACAGATATGCTCTGGCTAATACTCTAACAAGGTTAATGTCTTTATATTCTGTGATTGCTTATCTCAGTTGATCAAATTGCTTCTCAGCTTATCTCAGTTGAACAAAGTTGATCAAATATGACCATATCTCAGGGTTAAAAAAGATGATGCATCAAAATAAAGGTCACTTTAAAATAAAGGTTACTTTTATTTTTATTGGGTTTACATGAACACAACTCTATTAAAGGACACTGCATGCCTGCTGCTGCTGGCAACAGAAATATGGAGAGTAAGGAAAACCTGATCACATTGTCTCAGAAGCCTTCTGACTGAAGCAAGTCATTCTACCAGCATGGTACTAGCAGAAAAAGCACAGAGCCTCTCTCCTCCCCACTGCTCCACCTAACGGGGAGACCTGCCTGTTATCTCCTCTTCCTCTTTTTCAACCCTGCCTCACTCTCCAAATATTATGGGCAACATAAATGTGCAGAGTGTGTAGATGACAGCAGGGTGAGTCGAGAGAAACTACCATTTCTGACATTTTTAACAGAAGAGAACAGAAAGTCTGAGGAAGTCCTGGCATACTAATCAGTTTACTGGTGAAAAATTCTGAGAATCTCAGTTTACGACATGGTCATGCCATATGAACATGATGGTTTTGATTTCATAGGGGGCAATTACCTTCACTTTGTTCAGCGACCGCCAACGGGATCCTTGGTTTTACTTACTGTCTTGGAAAATGCATGCCGTCGTTCACAAAGAGAACAGGAGAGCAGCAGCAGTAAGGAAATGTACCACCTCTTCTGGAAAACTTAAAAACAAATAAAAATGAAATTTAAAAGAAAGGATGATAAATGAGTGGACTTTGTAGGCTTTGGAGATGAAGATGAATACAATTTTATTTATGCAAATAAAGCAAGAATGTTAATCACCCAGTATCTGGGAGAACACTAACTACTGGTAATTTAAGATGATTTTAGAAACTCACCCCTTAAATTATTGGATCTTTCTTATTGTTCACTTCTAAGAAAAGACGGCTAAAGGGGTAAGCCCAAAAGAATAGCAAAACTAACAATGCATTTGAAATAATAAAAAGGAAAAGAGTAGGCCTAATTTTTCATTTTTCCTTATTAAAGAGTGATGAGGCCCCAGCTCTGGTTAGGTAGACAGGCTTAAACTTACCAGATGGCTGCATCTTTTGCTTTATTTGAGGTTTTAGAATCAGGCCTCAAGTTCAACAAATACAGTTCATTTGAATTCCTCACAAACTCTGTTAAAAAGACTGCTTTCTTAGAGCAGTTTTAGGTTTACAACTAAATGAAGAGGAAGGTACAAAGATTTTATATAACCTCCCCCCCACCAGCTCCCACACATGCATACCCTTCCTCATTATTAATACGCCTCCTCCAGACAGTACATTTGCTACCAAGGATGAAGCTATATCGAGCCATCATAATATCCAAAGTCCATAGTTTACCTTAGGGGTCATTCTTGGTGTTATATTTTCTATGTATATTCTATGTATTCAAATGTATAATGATGAATATCCATCATTACTGTATCATGCAGAGTATTTTCACTGCTCTAAAAATCTGTGCTCTATCTATTCATCTCTCCACCCTTTGCCCCTCAGCCTGTCCACCACTGATCTCTTTACTGTCTCCATAGCTTTAACTCTTCCAAAATGTCATATAGTTGGAATCATACAGTATGTAGCCCTTTCTGATTGGTTTCTTTCATTTAGAAATATGCATTTAAGGTTCCTCCCTGGTTTTTTTGTGATGGTTTCATAGTTAATTTCTTTTTAGCACTGTATAATATTCCATTGTTCACAGTTTATGTGGACACAAGAGACATCTTGGGTGCGTCCAAGTTTTGGCAATTATGACTAATGCTGCTATAAACATTTTTGTGCAAGGTATGTTTTAAACGCCTTTGGGTAAATGCAAAGGAGCACAATTGTTGGGCCATATGGTAAAAGTATGTTTAATTTTATAAGAAACTGCCCAAACTGTCTTCCAGAGTAGCTGTACCATTTTGTTTCTCACCAGCAATAGGAGTTCCTTTTGTCACATCCTCATCAGCATCTGCTGTCGTCGGTGTTTTGAATTTTGGCATTTTAGTAAGTTTGTAGTGGTATCTCATTGTTATTTTAATTTGCATCTCCTTGATGAATATGATATGAATCAGCTTTTCACATACTTACTTGCCATATGTATATCTTCCTTGGTGAGGTGTCTGGTAATGCCTTTGGCCCTTTTTTTAAAATTAGGTTGTTTGCTTTCTTCTTGTTGAGTTTTAAGAGTTCTTTGTATATTCTGGATAACAATTCATTATCAGATGGACCTTTCATAAATATTTCCTCCCAGTTTATGCCTTATCTTCTCATTCTCTTGATACTGCCTTTCACAGAGCAAAAGTTTTAATGAAGCCCAGCTTATCAGTTTTTCTTTCATAGTTTATGCCTTTGGTGTTGAAAATAAGAAATCACCTTCATATCCAACATCATCTATTGATAGATTTTGTATGTTATCTTTAAGAAGTTTTATAGCTTTGTGTTTTATATTTAGGTATGCAATCAATTTTAAGTTAATATTTGTGATGGTTATAAGGGCTGTGTGTATATTCACTTTTTTCCATGTGGATGTTCAGTTATTCCAGCATTTCTTGAGACTCTCTGTGCTCCAATGTGTTGCCTTTACTCCTCTGTCAAATTACAGTTGACTATTTTTATGTGAGTCTATTTCTAGGCTCTCTATTGTCTTGTACTGATCTGTTTTTCTATTGTTTTGTTAATACCACATTGTCTTGATTACTGTAGCATTACAGTAAGTCTTGAAGTCAGATAGTATCAATTTTTCAATATTGTTTTTCTCTTCTAATATTGTGCTGGATACTCCGGGTTATACATGCTTAGAACTGGGGAGTAAAAAGTCTATCCTTACTTTGATTTATAAATTATGTCATGGCATAAAATAATATCCTGGGTATTTAGAGATGTAGCTTATCAAGATGCCTCCCTCTTAAGAAAATTTTGAATCACTGTATTTTAGACTCTGGGAGTAGAACAGTTAAAATATCAAAAGGGTAATTTGATGGCAATGGGTAGAAAAGCATAAATGGAAAACATGTATGTAAGGGCTCTTTAGATAAAAAAATCATGCCTTATTTCCTCAAAGACAAATTACACAGAGATACATAGATAGATACATAAATATTAAGATGACAATATATGCTCTAAGTGGAAAAAAAAATAATATTTCACAAATATGTCATATATTATGCCAACCATTGTGTCTTACGTTATTTACAGTCCTTGATGAAATTACTCAGTGAGTTAGGCAGTATTCTCCTTTACACCTGAGTCTCAGAGATGCGAAGTGATTTGCCCAAGGCCATGCAGAACGAGGATTCGATTAGACTTGTCTGCCTCCAAAGCCCACCTTCTTTCTCCTACGTCATGTATCATAGTTTTTGTGTTTTACCAAATGAAGAATTTTCACTGAAGCTTTCTGTGTTTTTAATAGCTCACTATATATGTCCAGCCAGAGCAAAAGCACACAGCTGAATATGCTGCAAACATAACTAAAACTGTGTTTGACTATTTTGAAGACTACTTTGCTATGAATTATTCTCTTCCTAAATTAGGTGAGAACCATTTTAAAAATTTTCTTATTTTTAATATTGCCTTTGTTTTCATCCAAGTTAACTCACTTCCTCTACTTTTAGCATCCTGAGTTAATGGTTATTCATTAGTCTTTTAACCATATGCTTACACTATTTGTCTAATACTTACTGGATGCTGAAAGATTCATTCTGGATTCCTCCAAGAGTAATGTCTATTCTCTCTTTTTACCTGATAAATGTACAGTATTTTATTTCCAAATAAAGATTAAACTACAGACAATGATTGAGCCAGAAAGAGCAACCTAGATTTGTTGATTTCAAAATTAGTACCCATCCCAATAGCTTACATTGCCTCTCCACCATCAGCGAGTTAATAAACAATAGGGATAAATAATGCTGTCAGAGTCTTATGTATTTCCAGTCTTTCCATTGTTGTACAAGACTAATTCTAGATTCTCCAGCAGTTGAAATGAGCTGTTGCTCCTACCATAAATATTTTTTCTAATATGAAGGATGGGGGAACATGTTTTCTTTTGAAAATAAAAACAGTGCTATAATCAGAAACACTTCATTAGTAAGTTCAAGCGGTATTAGCAAAGACTGTAAATGTAACACCCATACAGATGACTGTAGGGATGAAATGAAGACAACAACAAAAAAACCAACCAACCAACAACTGACTTTCTCTTTTTCTGTTTCTGCCCTTACTTTAATAAATTACCAATGCAAAGCAACTGGAATGCCAAATTCTCTACATGGGAATGGCTATGGCTCTGAAAAACTTTGTGGAAGCTCCTCCTCACTTTCTTTTGATTGCTTCACAACCATCAGAGAAGGAGACGGGAAAAGAAATACTTCACAAAAATCAGCATAATATCTAATAAAATATTAGGCACATTAATTTAAAAGTCCTTTTCTGTTTATTTCTCTTGTACCTGGGTTATTTATTTCTCACGGTAACCTGGGAAGTGGAATTCTCACCAATTTATTCCTTACAAGCATATCCTCCAAAACAGACGCTTGGGAAAAAAAGCAAATAAAAATGAAATACAGAAAGAAACAGAAGACATAAAATTATAGAGGACTTGAAAAGAGCATTGCCGATCATATCCTTAAGAAATAAAAGACACTGATTTCTGGAGTCAACAGGAAAAGTCCCATGGAAATTTTGAGCACGTTAAAGACTAAAAAGTTTATACAAATAGATGATTGTTTTTCACTCTGAGAAATTATTTTTAGCCTGTTAAAAAGCATTCATCTAAAGAACTTAATTTGGTTAAGAAATGTTATGAACAGAATGGAAAGAATGTATTTCTCACTGGACTCTTTTTCCATAGATAAAATTGCTATTCCAGATTTCGGCACTGGGGCTATGGAGAACTGGGGACTCATCACTTACAGAGAAACAAACCTGCTTTATGACCCTGATGAATCTGCCTCATCAAACAAACAGAGGGTGGCTGCTGTGATAGCCCATGAGCTTGTGCATCAGGTATAGAATCTTAGCATCAACTAGGGAGAAATAAAGCAGGAAATAAATGCTGAGTAGATAATAAACTAGGGAGAAATAAAGCAGGAAATAAATACTTCTGTGTCATTACAAAACTTGCATGAACAAATTATTATATTGAAAATTTCTCAGCCTCTGTACCATAGGCATGGGAATCTAACTATCTCTTTATTGCTGATAATTGCAGTGGTTTGGAAATATTGTGACCATGGAATGGTGGGAAGACTTGTGGCTAAATGAAGGATTTGCTTCCTTCTTTGAGTACCTGGGAGTAGACCATGCAGAAAAAGACTGGCAAATGGTAAGCTTGAAACATGTAAACTTCAATCTCTATTATGCTCGTGCCAAGCAGACTGGGGACTTTGGACTAGGACAGCGGCCCTGAGTTAGGGACCATGTGCACTACTGAACTGGGAACTGTGCTGGGAGGGTGGGGTGGAGCCAGCTGACTCCAGTGACTGCACCATGCACCCAAGCACGAGAGAGCAACTGAACACCACAAGCCTAGGATGTCTTTGGTAGAGTCATTCAGGAACACACGCCAAGGCAGGAAAAAATATCTAGCTTAAACAGTGTGAACCCTTTGAAAAATGTCTAAGCCTAATTTTATAAATGACTTCCCTTACACAGTTTGCTGAAATGATGGCAAAGAGATAAGAAATGGCAAAGAGATAAGCACATAAACTTAGTAGTTAGACTCAGGTTTAAATCCTGGATGAATCATTTTAAGGTGTGTTACAGGGAATGTGACCTTGAGCAAGTTATATAGGCTCTCTGAGTCCGTTCTCTCTTCCATTAAAGAAGAACATTGTTCTCTATCTCGTAAGCTTAAAAGCGCCCCGAAAAATGGTAATTACTATTATTAACTGTGTGTCCCCGAGGGGCCTGGAACAGAGGCTTCCATGAACTCTACAGATACTGTTTTCCTGAAAAGCTATATCTGTTTTCAAGTATATTTACATGATGTAAGTATCTCCAGGGGATCTTCCTGACCCAGGGATCAAACCCGGGTCTCCCACATTGCAGGCAGACACTTTACCGTCTGAGCCACCAGGGAAAGCATATGCGTATCAGTTTGTACATATGAAAGTGCAAGCATGTGAAAGAAATGGTACCGAAGGTTGTCTGCTGTACAGACTACTGCCCTCTACTGGACAGAATGAGAAGACCGTTATATGCTTAACGTACTTCAAGTTTGCACAACCTGGTTTAAAAACTTAAAAAGTTAATTTGCAACAATTGCTTCCTTAAAATTTAATCTACATCAGAATTTTTCATCTGGAACTATTGGGCCAGATATTTCTTTGTTGTGGGGGTATTCTACGTATTGTAGGCTGTTTATCAGCATCCCTGGCCTGTATCTACTAGATTTGGGTAACTCTCCATCCCAGTTGTAAAACCAAAATTTCCCCACATATTTTCATATGTCACCTAGGGGACAAAATTCCCCTAGCTGAAGACCATTCATTTATGTTGAAAAATACTGATTTTGTAATTTGCTGAAATTAAACTATATAAATGAAAAGTTATTTTGTCCTTTACTTTTTATAAAGTAACCCTCTATATATCAAGATATAAGAAATTATAACATTTTAATATTGCTATATTATGCATAATATAATATGTAATATTTTAACGTTTAATATTTAGTGTTTCAAAAACACCAATTAAATATTAGAACAATTTAGAATTCAGTTCTTAAATGAAATGTAATCATATGATCCAACTCATTCATTCTTCATTCAGTGAACACTACAGAGGTCTCAAAACTAAATAAAACACACACACACTTCCTGCCCTTATAAAAGCTCCCAATTTAGGGTCTGGTGGTGAAGCGGATAGATGAACAAAGATGCATTGTACGAAAGCTCGCTAAGTACCACAATAGTGGAGTCTTATATCACAGGTGAAAACTCTGATGCCCAGGAAGGTAATATAAGTTTGCAATATTACATAGACAGTTGGTAACACAACCAAGACTACAGTCAAATTTACTGACATTGAGGATATGATTCTTTCTTCTTACCAAAACATTTTAGGGGCATAAAAATTAAAATTTAAATCAAATTACCTTGATTGACAGTCATCATTTGACAATAGTATCCTGCCTATCATAAATGGAATTCACAAACTTGTAAAATGGAAACCAATATAGCATCCTCCCTTTTGGAAATATTTTTTGATTAAGTAAGACCAATAAAGCTTTTGATTTTTTATTAGTAGTGCTTTATTAGAGCTAGATTTCAGATTCTGATTAAGAATCAAAATGATAACAGCAGCTAATGTGCTAAGATTTCACTGTATGCCAAGAACTATGTCAAATGCTTGCATGCATTGTCTCATTAAATCCTCTGCACATTTCTGAAAAGTAGCTGCCATCATTACTCCTATTTAATGAGTGAGGGAAATTGCTTAAACTTACATGTCGAGAAAATGAGCTTTGAATCCACAAAGCTTTACTATAGGGCTAGATCTCTCAACCACTCTATTTTGCTGTGAAAACCTAGGGTTGGAATAAGAAGGTAAATATTAGAACTAATGCAAAAGTTAGTATTTTCTTCAATAATGAATCATCCAAATTCCAATGATTAGTTGGCAGAAAAGACCCCTAAAACATCCATTTTTGGCAAATCAACATTCTTCCTTACTTCTCAGACAAATTTGTGAGGTGATAGCATCATTCCTATTGCACAGATATGGAAACAGAGCCTCAAAAGTTTGGCACATGTCTGAAAGTCATAAAGAAATAGCAGAAACAGAATTTATAAATGCTTGTGTCTTCTTGGCCAGCCATACAGGGGCAAAGTCAAAGGAATTATATGTAGGGGAAGGGAATGGAATCAGTATAGAAAAATCAATGGAAAATATGATTAATTGAACACCTTATGCTTGCTTTAAATAACATGAGTCAATCTGTGTTATATAAATATTTTTATATAAACCAGTATAAAGTGCTATATTTCTTTGGTTCATTGTCATTTCAGCGTGATCAGATAATACTTGATGATGTATTACCTGTGCAAGAGGATGATTCTTTGATATCTTCACACCCAATTGTAGTCACTGTGACAACTCCTGATGAAATAACATCTGTTTTTGATGGAATTTCCTATAGTAAGGTGGGGAAAATATGACACCGTTTTGAATGTCTTTCTGTTTAACGGCTTTTTCCTTAGCAAATGCCTAAAAATGGTAAGAATGGTTAGATTATGTTAATGGGTTTGGGGAAATAGTGTAGAGCTTACGCCAGTGCAGAATATTCCACAGTTTGCAGTTTTCAGTGGAAATGATCAATGCTAGTCATTGTCACAGAATTCTGAATCAGATTCTTTTTAAAGTTTCTCTTTTCACTTTTGCTTAAAATGGCTCTCATTCTGATAACTGCACATTTATACTTTAAACATCCAATTTAAAATTATTTGATTTGATTATTTGAATGACAATAAATCTTTTTCTGTAGTCAATGAGAAATGCCATATACATGGACACCTTTTCTAGTAGAGTGCTTCCAGTAAGTATTTAAATCCCAGTCCACTTGAGGAATTACTTTCATCCAGTTTCATATAAGATTTAAAGATGAATGACTTTTGTTAGGATGTCATAGATGGGGCATTTTATCCATTAAAATTCTACGAAAGGTGTTGAAAATCCACAGTGACGCAAAGTTTCATGCTACCCATTTTCTCTTACAACTTTTTCTCCTGTAGCTTCTCTTCTAAACATATTCGACATTTGTATGCAGCATATGTTAGTCAATTTTCTACCTCAGCTTCTTATGGTTTACCAACTATACTAAGTGGTCCAAAAACCTCTGTAAACTAATACATTTTATTGTTCTAGGAGATACTCAAAGTTTTATTTAAGACAAACTATGATAATTATTAAAATGAATAGTAGATAAAATGGCTTAAATGAAAAATACCATATGTTAGTATTTGAAGCTTACAGCGTCGTATTTTTTGGCTTTCCCTCTCATATATTCTCATGGCATTTTTAGGCTTCCTTTATTCGTTTTTCTTTTACATTGTCAATGATTCTTTTTATCTTTCAGTTAAAATGAAAAGCTTGAATCTACTTATAATATATTCTAATAATTCATGGAGACACATTTATATTTATTAAATGACCTTCTTCCTAAGTCCAAGGTATTCCATGGGTTTAAGGTAATAGGTCAGAAATAAATACATGTTTCTAAGCCTTTAGCCTTCTACTAGGTATAAAAATAACTTATATTTTAATAAATTACAGTAAAAATTGCTAATTTAAATGAGGAAGCAATGTTTCTCTGGTCAGCTACTTGAAAATTGATTTTTTAAATCTATTTTGGCTATTGTTGTTGTTGTCTAGTCGCTAAGTCATGTCCAACTCTTTACAACCCCATGGACTATAGCCTGCCAGGCTCCTCTGTCCATGGGATTTCCTAGGCAAGGATATTGAATGGGATGTCATTTCCTTCTCCAGGGGATCTTCCCAACACAGGGAATGAACCCGGGTCTCCTGCAGTGGCAGGTGGATTCTTTACTACTAAGCCACCAGGAAGCCGTTTAAATCTACCAATAAAGTGTTTTAGAGTTAGTCTTATATGAAAAGCAAGTAGAGAACAGAGGTATTCATCAGATACTTCAGACTAAATAAAACCAAGTAAGATAAACCATTTTGGAAGAGAAGGGTTTCATGCCTAAAGTATGTGTCTTTGTGTGTGGATAGTGCTCAGTTGTGTCCGACTCTTTGCGATTCCATAGACTCTCCAGGCTCTGCTGTCCATGGACGTTTCCAGCAAGAATACTGGAGTGGGTTGCCATTTCCTTCTCCAGGGAATCTTCCTAACCCAGGGGTTAAACTTGCGTCTCTTGTGTCTCCTGCATTGGCAGGCAGATTCTTTACCACTGCACCACCTGGGCTTCAATAAATTATATGTCTAATCTATATTAGAAATTATATGTCTAACCTATATTAAACTATATGACCTGATTAATCCCTCAACTGTTTACTCCCCTCTGTTAAATATAATTTTCCCAACTATTCCAATATACCTAAGAAGTTGCCAGAATTTTATCCTGAAATTGGTTTCCTTGTTCAAAGATGACTTAATACTTTTTTCCCCAAGTTTCTCTTTCATTAGGAAAGCCCCATCTACTGGTTCATGTGGTGAAGTGCAATAATTATTTGAATCTTAGGTTCATGAAAGGCTGGCTCTTGTATCCTTTTCTTCCTGCCTTTTAGTTATTTTAGAAGCATAGATATGGAGGTATGCCAGATGGTATTTTCACCCTAGAATCACAGATTGATAACCATTTAGCAGAGTCATCTTGAAGACATTATCCCACAAATATGGTCATGAGATACTAGTCCCAATAGAGATCACTGATATTTGTTTCTTTTGTATATCCTCTATTAGTTTTACTTGCCATTCTTTTACATCATAGGGAGCTTCCATTCTGAGAATGCTTGAAAACTGGATAACACCAGAGAAATTTCAAATAGGATGTCAGGTATGACTTATTACTTTTAATACTATTAAAATCTACACTGGTATGTGGCTGATGAATGTTAAGATATGTGATTAACTAAGGGCAATTCCCCTTTTACTTTTACTTTCCTTGTTCAGGAATAGGTAATATTGCAAACTCAAAAAAAGTGATTTCATATACAGTCTGTTACCTATATCGGGTCTGTAACTGTCACTTAGCCAAAGTTTCACAGAGAAGTTAACAGATTACTTTGTTATTTTTGATATCCTTTACAGGGCTAGGGCTTGGAAAATGTCCTTTCCCTTCCTAAGATATTAGTAGTAGAAACACTTTGTTTCATTTTGTGCTTACCAGTAACAACTGAGGGACCATTATCGAGAGATCTAGGTCATCGTGAACTTTTGACTAGAATGACTATATTGTAATTTTTCAAAGTGAAGAAGAAAATGTCAATATAGAATATTCAAAAGCACTAATCTAGGTAAAATTAGTTACTTTTAGTATACTATAAGATGCAATCCTCTCACTCAGAAGAAGCAAGGAACTAATTTAAAAAACAGTAACAACAGTGATGAGAACCACGCAGACTGATCCAGGACTCAGAAGTCTCTTCACTGTAATCTCAGGCAAATCTCTTCTCCTCTTTAGACACCAGTTTCCTTCACCCCCAAAATATGAGAGTCGCATAAAACAATATTTAACGTTCCTTTCAGTCCCAAGATTACATGTTTCTCAGTACAAGACAACTGTGACGATACAAAGAAGTTCCTCTAAATTAATTTTAAGAAGATACTATTCACTAAAAATCATCATTACGTAGGTAGCTACGATTATAATCATTACCGTTTCAAGTATCCAATTATTTTGCTAAGAAAGAATGATCTATACAAAACTCTGGAACGAAATTTGATCAAACGTGCCTTTCGTTTCCTCTCCCTTCCTTTGCCTGCCCTCCAGTGGCAGTGCTGAGCAGGCAACCAACCAAAAGCACAAACATGAACGCAGCATTTCACACTGTTTTCAACCCTCTCCCAGGTATCTTGGAGCAGTCCTGCTAATGTTGTTTTATCTCTCCATGGCTAAAAAAAGGAATTCAGAAGATAACATGACTTAGGAATAGCATGTTTTGAAAGTTAAAGCAACTTAGAATGAAAATGATATGTACAAAGTCAACCTCTGGTTTATTTTCTTTGAAGATTCAAAGACCACTTAAGAAGGTTCTGTTTCCATCAAAGACATCTATATTTTAAACAGGACAATTCTAGAGCATAACAGAAAAGAGATTACAGTAGGAATTTTGGAAGGTTTCCTGGAGAACCACAAGTAGTGCCCAATTATGAGATTAAAAGACTAGGAATTTTCTTTAGGAATAGGATATCACAGTATCCCTGAAAACTCATATGCAGAGAGGTTTGGGGACCAGAACTGACAAAATGGGGAAACTTCTAGTTAAAAATATTTTGTATCTGTATTGTAAAAATATTTGAAAAATGAAGGCTTACACTTTAATTTCCCCAGTTTATCCATTACCATCATTATGATGATTATTATTCCAAAGACTGTATA